>NC_079489.1:89012809-99012809 GCF_020520425.1 Spinacia oleracea
GCTCCTCCTCCAGGCCACATTGGTCTGTATTCATACCATCTTGACTTCGGTCTGCGATTTCCCCTTGACCCAACCTTGGTCAAGTTTTTGAAGGCCTTCAATGTTTCTCTGGCGCAACTCCATCCGTTTGCTATGTGGACCTTGGTCTGCTATTTGTGGGTTGTTCGTTTCAAGGGCATTCCTGAGACCCTGTCCCTATGAAAGCGGTTGCATTGCATCAGAAGTAGTGACAACAAGAGAGAGAGTGTTGGTTGGTTCACTACGTATACTGCCCGAGGCAAGATGTCGTGTTTGGGAAATCCCACTAGGCAGAGGGAATGGAAAGACCGTTTCTTCTAGCTCAAGGTTCCTTCTGATTTCCGTTTACCTCTCACTTTTGTTCCTCCAAATGGCAAGATGAAGGGTGTGGAAGTTCTGACTGGTCACAATCTGGAGGACGCTGCCTTTGAGTGGTTTGATTCCATGGTCAAGCGTGATGACAATGGTAAGGAAATTGGTCGTGCTCCCAAGAACTGGCTTCCGCAGTCTAGTTATATTCTACAGAATGACATTCTTTATGCTATGCACTTGTGCAATACTCATCCCCACGGTAATTTTTCCTTTTATCCTCTTTTTGTACTTAGTTTTTTTTTTGTGTGTTTTTTAGCTTATACATTCTTCTCTTTTTGTGTTCTAATACTTTGTGCCTTTACCATGGTAGGTCGCCAACATCTCGAAATGGGTCCTCTGGGGCTGGCTGATGATGGTACCCCTGTGACCAACGAGCCTGTTGAGGTGCCTGCTGATGCTTATCAGACCATAGCCGATGTTGTTGGCGGGAGCAGGGCCAGCTCTCGTCGTACTACTCGGGGAGGGAGCTCTGCGGCTGGTCTCTCTAGTAGGGGAGGGAGCTCTATTGGTGGTCGTTTTGGCCGGGGAGGGAGCTCTGCTGGAGTGAGTATACGCACAGGTACCTCTGCGTCCCCCCTAGCCCTGCTACTCGAGTGGTTTCTGCCACTCCATCCTCTGCGCGACGTGGCCAGACCACTCAAGGGGGGAGCACTCTTTCGGGCCATCGTCGCCCTTGCTCTGCCATTGAGGGGACGTCGGCGGATGCTGCGGGGACCGCCGCGGATTGCCCGCGGTCTGCCCAAGCAGACCAAATTGTAGACTCCTCTGCGTCTGAGCCGGTGGAGATTGTAGAAGAGGAGCGAGACGTTCCTTTTTTGCAGCGCGAGGGTAAGCGTCATTGCACTGGGGAGAGTTCTAGGCCGCAGGAGCAGGCTCCGCAGGCCCAAGCTTCTATTCTTGCTAACCAAAGTAATGCTTCCCTTCTTACTTCTTCTGCTGCTCTAGCTGCTTACCTGGAGGAGCAACTAAAATTGCCTGAGTAATCCCTTCCAGAATATGCGAACATTCGCAACAACGAGTTTTTAGAGAAGGAGTTTATCGATGTTCGCCAAGAGGTGAACACGGAAATGGCTGCGTTCTTCCCCCGGGGCGTATTAGCGAAGACATCTTCGTTCCAAACTGGGATGTTAGGTCGAATGAGTTCCTGTATGCCAGCTTCCCTGAGAAAGGTAGGACTTTGGCATATCAGATGCTTCGAGGTATATCATTGCCAACTGATCATCCTCGTGAGCGTATTTACACCCCGGGGGGCAATGCTTGCCAAAAAGTGTTGGAGGTAAGCTCTTTATAGCTTTTGACCTTGTTCTTTGATCATGACCTTTCTTGGATATTTTTGTAATCTTTCTTTAACTTGTACCCCCCCCCCCTTTTTTAGGCTGGGGGTGGAGCTCACCGACTTTTCATCTATTACCAGAGGAAGTATGATCAGCATTTGGCCTTGCTGGAGGAAAGAGATAGGCAGATTCAGGATTTAACCTTGGAGGTTGAGAGGGCCTCTTCCTCACTGACGATTGCCAATGCCAATGTGCAGTCTATCTCGCTTGAGAGAGATAATCTTGCTAACGAGGTGGTAGCTCTGCGTCCTGCTGGGGAAAATTTGGCCAAGGCGCAGGAGGAGTTAGAAGCTGAGAGAAAACGCACTGAGGAGTTGGTGGAGCAACTAAACCTAGTTGAGCTGAGACATGCAGGAAGATCTCCGTCGTTCTGTCCAGAAGGAGGTGGCCGCCGCAGTGCGAGAGTTCTATCGCTCTGATCAACAATATGCTCTTTTAACCTACAGGTACGATGGTGGGTGGAAAGCATCTTCTTTGATCATTAAGCGCAATTATCCACAAATCAACTAGGCCTTGGTCGAGGAAGATTGGTTAGCTGACTTACACCTTACCATTTTGAGGGAGTTGCGAGAAGCCGAAGCCTCCGGGAGCCATATCGTAAAGCCAGATAAAGTGCCCGATTTCTGTGTTGAGAACCTTCACCCTGGAGATCTACCCTTTTCAGACGAGGATGATGGTGAAGGCAACAATGAATAATGGGTTTGGCGGCTATCACCTTGTTCTTCCTGCGTTACTGGGCCCTTTATGTAATCCTTCACTTTGAATAATGTTATTTCGCACTATGTTAGATTTTTGTGGCAGTTGTAATGCCTTGAAACAATGTTGATAACTCTTTCTCGTTTTTATTTGGGTTGTTTTCGCTGCCCGGGCCATTTTGTAGGGTTGTCTTGTATATTCTCTTCTGTGTTTAATGAAGGTATAGCCGCCTGTCATTAATATGCTGAAATGTGTTCTTTGCTTTGTATGCTTTTTGTATTCAGCTTTGTATGATATGTGTTAGGTACTTGGTCAATATTTACTTTGGCTGGTGTTCATTAGAACAAAATTTTAGCTTTTGTGGCCGTTGCGACAGAGCGAGATTTGTAAACCGCCCTGTGATGTTTATTTCCGTCTACTTAGAATTTGAGTTGTTTTGGCTCTGGCCAGAACAGAGCTTATTAATCGTTTTGCAATGTTTAGTCTAGTCTTTTGGGAAACTTTGATCTTGAATTTTTTTTGGCTTTGGCCAGGACAAAACTCGTAAATCGTTCTATGATGTTTCATTCAGCTATTTAATTCGTAAATCGTTCTGCGATGTTTCATTCAGCTTTTGGGATGCTTTGATTTTGAATTGTTCTGGCTTTGGCCAGAACAAAACTCGTAAATCGTTCTGCGATGTTTCACCGAAAGTTCCATCGTGATGCTATCCGCCAGTTAGCTTGGTTGATCAGACCAAGTTAACTGTGGAGAGTATGCTTCACGATGTGCACCTTGGTTACTTAATCCGATATATCGTTTAGTCTAGTCTTTTGGGAAACTTTGATCTTGAATTGTTTTTGGCTTTGGCCAGGACAAAACTCGTAAATCGTTCTACGATGTTTCATTTGAAGGAAATAATGCCCTTGGTCCAAGTATGCATTCTATGTTAAGTCTAATAAATGCGGTTCAGTATTAATTAACAAGTTAATAAATCAGTGAGATCAAGTGAGCTGAATGCCTAGCTAGAGGCCGCTTCAGTTCAAGTGGAATTAATGATATTAATCCACAGCTTACTCTTGACTGAACCCGTAGGGTCACACAAATAGCACGTAAACGGATCAAGTATTTAATGGCATTAAATACTCCATCTATGAATATTCGGAACCGACGGATCTTGGTTTCAGTGGGAGCTAAGATCGTCACAGGCAAGAAATGAATACTCCGGAAACGATGATATTGCCGGAAACGGAAATATGGATCGTATCGGAAATATGAATATTATCCAAGTCGTAGATGTTGCCGGAAACGGAAACATGGTACGTATCGGAAAATATTATTGGAAATGGAAATATTACCAGAATCGGAAATATTGCCGGAAACGGAAATATTGTCAGAATCGGAAATATTGCCGGAATCGGAAAATAATTCCGGAAACGGAAATATTAAATATTTGTTCGAAACGGAAATTAATTCCGGAATCGGAAATATTAAATATTGTTCGTATCGGAAATAGATTCCGGAAATGGAAATTTAATCGGAAGCGTATCGTACGAATTAGCATCGGACGAGGCTTGCCGGACGAAGGCCCAGCACGAAGCCGGGGCCATCGCCCAGCAAGCATGCGCGCCACAAGCCCAGCCAAGGCAGCGCCCAGGCCTACCGCAAGGCAGGCCCAGCGCGCGCCAAGGGCCACGGCTGCGTGGGTCGTGCTGCGCGGGCTGCTGCTCGCACGCGCATGGGCAGCCCTTGTGGCTGCCGTGTGTGTGTGAGTTTGTGCTCATGCGTGATTCCTGAATCTACAAGAGTCAGTGTATGATTAAATTTCTATTCCTAATTGGATAAATTAATTAAATAGAATTCATGTAGGATTCTAATTCCAATTAATTCGCATCCTACTAGGATTACGATTCCTTTTCCATAACTCTATAAATAAAGGCCTAGGGGTCATAATTTATACACAAGTTTCAAAGTATTCAAAAGTGAGTTTTTGAGAGAAAATCAAACACACATCTTGCTCAAAAGTGCCGAAATTTTCTAGTACCTTAAGGGCGATTCTAGTTGGTCAATCTTAAGGCGGATCCGGACGTGCTGTGGACTATCTACGGAGGGACGACACTTGGAGTCCTAAAAGACTTGTTCTTGTTCGGTTCGGGCGCAGCTAGGGAGGGCACGCAACAAAGAGTATGCATCTAATTATGCTATATGATTATGTGTAAATAATATGTTGTCCTGGGTTAATGGTTGTTTCCGCATGATTTATGTAACGTCATATGTATCATAACCTAACAGTGGTATCACGAGCCCCTTATTATTTTCATAATCTAAATTGCATGAACATGGTTAAATATTACAAATTTGCAAGAATTAAAAGGGGTGATTAATTTTCGTAATTGTTAATTAATTGCAAATTGCGTTTATTTAATTATATGTACGCAGTTTTTCGGCAGTTTCTTCATTACTCATCCGAATTGAGTGATTTTTGTGTCAATTCCGCATGTAAAAGGCATTCTAAAATTTTGACAAAAATAGTATTTTTCTGCCGAACCCAGAATTCTCAAATTCGAAGCCTAACTATGACTTTTCGAAGGTTTTAGTTTTTCGAATGCAAAATTTCGTAAATTTAAGATGTTAAATTAAATATTTGCGATTCTTGTTGATAAATCTTGAATTTTTGATTGACCTACTGCATATGTTTAACAAGTTTGAATGCCTAGTCTTGTTAATTATGCAATCTAATTTGTAATTATGATTAATTTGTTGAAAATTAGAATAATTTAGAATTAATTTGATTTTCATAATTAATTGTAATTTAATTAGAAACCTATGATTAAAAACCACCATAAAAATTGTAAATTTACGATAAATTTTAATTTTTTATGACCTAGACTTGAATCCATATCAATCAGAAATCAATTAGATAATAAATTTTCGATTTTTCGCCCTAAAATTATGAAATTAATAATATTTATTAATTTGTCATTAATTTTAAATATAAATTTTAAATTTTTATGCGATTCGTTCAAATAACTTGCACGCACGAAGCAATGGACGCTTCGTGTTACCCTTAAGGGGTGTTGTATAATGCGGGCATGCGACGACGAGCAAGGGAGCTCGTGGCCCGTGCGGCACGAATGCAATGAGCAAGGGCGTAGTGCACGAGCACAAGGCAGAAGCCCTGCCTTGTGTCGTGTGCCACGAGCAATGAACGAATGGGCATGGGCGAAGGGCGAGCCAAGGCAGTCGCGTGTGGGCAGCAAGCGAGCTGCGCCACAACGCGCGCTGCCTCGCACAAGTGCGCGCAGCCTCGCGCGCAGCGAGCGCAAGCTCGCGTGCCACGAGCGCTGCGCCCAGCACTGCTCGCGCGCGCAGCGCGCGATGTCGCTCGCCCAGCGAGCGATGTCGCGCACCAGCGAGCGATGGCTCGCGCGCGCAGCGCGCGATGTCGCTCGCCCAGCGAGCGATGTCGCGCACCAGCGAGCGATGGCTCGCGCCAGCGAGCGATGCCTCGCGTGCGCAGCGCGCGATGTCGCTCGCCCAGCGAGCGATGGCTCGCGCCAGCGAGCGATGCCTCGCGTGCGCAGCGCGCGATGTCGCTCGCCCAGCGAGCGATGTCGCGCCCCAGCGAGCGATGGCTCGCGCGCACAGCGAGCGAGCCAGCGCGCCCAGCGAGCGATCTCGCGCGCGCACTGCGAGCGATAGCTCGCGTGCGATGGGGCGCTGTGCGGAGGCTTGCGATGAGACAGCAGCAGCTATGCGACGAGCGCATGGGCTGCGCGCACATGGCCAGCAATGGCTGTGTGCGTACGGCCCATGGGCGTGCAACGCGTAGGGTGTTTGCGTTACGATTAGATCGTTTTGAATGTTTAATTTGAAAATTTCAGTTCACGTAATTTTAATTAATTTTAAAATTAATAATTTGAATTAATTTCTTGGATTTTAATTTTGAATATTATAATTATAATAAATGGAATTTATTCTAATTATTTTACTAAAATTAAAATCATGAATTAATTTAAATGCGACTGAAATTAAATTAAATTTTTGGATTCAATTATAAATTGATATGAGCTTTAAATTTTAATTAAATTTGTATGTTTCCGGTTAGACTAGAAATACATTTTTATGTTTAAAATTAGTAAAGCATATGAATTTATTGGTTTGAGTGGGAGCGCTTTTTAGTCATAAACTCTTGATTAGGTCTACAAATCCTTAAGGTTAAAACAACTCGATTAGAATTAATAAGGACTGAATAATTGGTAGATTATTGGTGCCCTTGATTAATTGCTGCAAATGTTTACGTGATGCATAATGTGTTTTACTAACCAGCTATGTGGGCCATTCATGATAATGAATGGGTGAATGGTATATATTGTATATGTACTGTTTTGCAGGTTATGAAGTGACTAGTATGGCCCAAATAGGATAGAAAATATGGTCTGCGTACCATTAATTTGAATGTAATTGGTCTAAAGTACCAAAGTTATTTTTCAATTCAAATATGGTCTGCGAACCATCAAATAGTTGTAATTAGTTATAGCTTATCCTATTTGAAGAAAATGGTGCCTCCCACGGAGATTTTCAAGACGGACTTTGAAGTCAAAGCTTCAAGATGAAGTCGGGCCATACTAGATCACAAATATCTTATGCATGTTTTAAGTTATTTATTGTTTTAAATATGTCTTAAAATGCATGAGATCAAAAGCTTGATTATGTTGCATGATTAAGGATTTTAGTTCACTTAAAATCTAACCAACATAGTAAGAGCCTTAAGTTCCAAACTTAAAAAAAATTGAGTTAAAAGGTGCCATGCCAAAATATACACTTGCTTGGATATCCTTTACATCAATCTAGTAATAGTTTTCGCTCAGCGAGGTGTTACTTATTGGTCCTAAAGGGGCAAGGTACACAAATAATTGTGAGTACATGTTAGTTTTGGTGAAACTCAACGATATAAGTAAGGAGTCCTTTTATGTCGTGGCAAAATCGATAGGTTTACCTAATAAGTTCTTAGACGTACCTATCAACCAAGAGTAGTTTCTAGACTATTAGCAAAAGGCTTTTGCTTACCTAAAATGTTTTAGAATTGAGTCGACAAACTGTGCTTAATTCTTCAATGGTTTTAGGGTCTTGGAATCATTTTATTCACACCTGCCGGAACAATAAAATCGAATAAAATGCTAATAACTTGTTTGAATTGCATGGTTGCTTTAATTTCAAGTTATTATTCATGATAAATGTTTAGACTTTGCATGCTTCAATGTATGTTTTAATTATTGTTTATAATTAAATATCTTGCACTGCAATAAATCCTTTTAGAAAGGTAACAGTAAATTTCCTCGATTGGTAGTGAATCCAAGAACGATTCACGGAAAAGAGAGAAAATGAGCAATTTAAAATGTACGTTTCTTATATCGACTTTTATGGTTGTTTTCGAATATCAAAATCGAATGGCAAACCAATTGGTGCTTGTGAATTCAAAATACACTGTAGTTTTGAGATCATAAAGCATTGAGCTTAAACGCTCAGCTTTACCAATGGTTAACAACCTAATATCTTTGTCCATTTAATTCTCGAATGAGTCTAGTTCCTAGACATTCGAATAGATCGATGCTTAGAGAACTTTAGAAGCTTCTGGTAAGATCATCCAGTTGAAATATAATGTTCAACATAAATTAAAATGGTAAGAACTTTGTTGTAGTGACATTGGACATGTCTAAACAAAGTATAAAAGTCAACACTAAAGATTCAATTCTTAAGACTATAAGAAAGGGTACAAGAAATAGGAAAACAGAGGAACAAATGAAAGGAATTTACGATTCGGTTTCTACCTATAAATTTATGTTTAAAGAGAAGTGACCTAGCAATCAAACTTCCTTGGTATCATATACCGCTTGAGGTTCTTACTTCGGTAATAACTCAAATAATGGAAGCTAGGATACACTAATGACCTACAAGTGGGAAATGAAGCATGGCAATGCTACATTAGTTGTAGGGTCATCTAGTTTGTTTTAAGTCCTTTCAAAGGCTGGAACTTAATGGCTATTTTATTCCATAATCAGCATACCTAAATTTCTGCTTCAAACACAGAAAGACTCACATTCAGAAGAACAAAAACAATGCTTGTTTGTTTGTTTATTTGAATGAAATGGTCAATTACTGGTTGAGTCAATATGCTTGATTAAAACAAACAACTCTTTAAAGAACTTTACTAGGTTCAAATCAAACCCTTGATTTGAGTTCCATTAAATCTTTGGCATTGTTGCTTAGACCATATCAACAAGTTAACATTCATAAGCTCTATTTTGATGGACTTTTGAAAGTTGGTTGATTTCTAGATCAACTTAAGACAAGCTAGTCTTACTTGTTGAAAGTAACAAAGAATATGAACTATTGTTAGAACGCCTAGACGATAGAGTTCAAAGCTAAAGAAAGGTTTTATGACTTTATTATTTCACATGGATTTGAGTGAATATAGGTTTATTTACTCAAATGTGATATAAGTTGAATCTGTTTGGCTAGTTCAAAGATTCAGAAGTATAAAATCCACTTGGCAAGAAATCATAAAGATCTAGGCTAGATCATGTTGATGATTACTTGAGACCAAATATGATCATCAATGATTGTGTGTTCACAATCTAGGTCCATAAGATATGGCATATCTACGTTGGAATGATCGAAGTCAATTAGTACTTGATTCGATCAATGATGAATCATAAAGACTTTTCCTATAATTTCTAAAACAAAATGCTCAACTACCACCAAACTAAACCAAATTCGTCAAAGCTATTGAAAAGTAATTTCAGAATATCTTTTCATAATATATCTAAAGAGTTCCTAAACTCAGTGGGAGCTTAGTGTTTGTTATTCAACAAACTAAGGCCCAAGCATAGATATATGTTTCATTGTGATTTATTCAAATGAGACACAAGGGTATTGTTTCTACCACGAATTTTTGAGAACATAATGTTTGTTTGCTCGAAATAATGTCCTTTTGGAGATTCGTTTCCAAAATGACAAGTGGGAGAAAATAGACCTCGAAAGTTTTCGAGGCGAACAACAAACATAAACGGACATTCCGGAGGCTTTTCGAAGCGCTTCAGAAAATCCGAACTTATTCTTTAAGGACGTTAGAAGTGGCTTTAAAGAATAGATATCTCTTAGAAGACTTTACGAGTGCTTCAAGGAGAACAGAATATTCAAAGGACTTTCAAGTGGCTATTGATATTCTATTTGTTTGATGTTCTATACCCAAGTAGGCATAGAATTCAAGTCACTGAAACTATGAGATTCTTCTATTAGATAGTGAAGAAACATAGAGATCAGGTCAATGAAACTATGAGATTCTTCTATTAAATAGTAAAGAAACCTACAACTTGCAGTCAAACTAAAAGAAGTGACTTGTAAGAAAGCTATGACGAAACCTAGATTCCCTAAAATGGTTAGAGGCCATATATAGACTCAAATGTTTTAAATGGTTAGAGGCCATAAAACATACTCAATGCTTTGATGACAAAATTGAAATTTTGTTGATTTGCAAGAATGGGTTCACACCTATTGGTTGCAAGTTTGTTTTAAGGATAAAAACCATCAAACATGGAATTGTGTTCACACACAAAGCTAGATTAGTTGCTAAAGGTTACAAGCAAATTCATGGTGTGAATTGTGTTGAAACCTCATGCATAATCGTAATGCTCAAGTCTATAATTCAAGCAATGATTGCGTATTGGTACATATAGCAATTGGATGACAAAACGTATTCCTCAATCAAATGTTGGAATAAACTATGTACATGGTATGTCATAGGATTTGTGGATCCAAATAAATGCTTGAAAGAGAAAGCTAGCTTATAAAATCTAAGTACAGATTTAAGCAAGCAATTGGGAATTGGAACTGTATTTTAAGTGAAGCTAATAAGCATTTTAGTTTCATAAAATATACATGATTCTTATACATATATAAGAAGTTTAGTGGGAGTACATAAAAACTTAATTGGTCCTATGTGTATCACACACATATCTCTCTATTGTAAAATAAAATTCAAATGCTAATGACTTAGATTTGAGATTATTCATCAATGATGGACCATGGCGAAACTTAGTACATACTGGGTATTAAGATCTATTTACAAAGATCTTATGATATTGTTTTGGATTAAGTAATGGCATTTACTAAATCAAACACGAAAGTCTCCATTGGAGATATTCGACCCATGTGAATAAATCTAAGTAAAAGAATGTTTGAACTATGTATAAGCATTTACTAAGTTAACATCAAAGAATCTAATGAGATTCTTCACCTATATTATATGTCAAAGAATTTAGCTGGATTCAGTATCTACTGAAATTGAATGAGCTAAAGTTACATGAATAGAATTCAAATTGGGAATTATTCTGCAAAAGAATTTATCATGTATGATATAATATGAGGATCGCCAAAAACGTATCGTATGACTTTAGGCATGACGAACATATACCAATCTCTATTGATCTAAGTGAAGACCAATTAGATTGAGATCAAGAAAAACTTATGGTACTTGAAAAGGTACATAGGATTACTTCTTGATTCAAGGAAATAAAGATATGCTAAATATTGATGCTACACGCATAAACACTGGCAAAGGATCAAACAAGACCCTTTGGAGTTAACCATTGATAAGGACGAGCTATAGAGCATCGTGTTTTGAAATGGCAACATGGATTGGAGACCATGAGTTGTTGCGTGGGAAATTAAAAATAGTAATTTCTATGTTCTAAGATATAGTTGAGAGTATTCCACATATCTATGAACTGCTTGGATAAGTAATTCCAAACAAAGCATCACTAGCAACCTATACAGTTGAAGTAAAGGTAATTATTGCCTAAGAAGCAATAAAACAGGGTTGTTTAAAGTTCTTCACTGAACTTGGGTAGATCACCTATCTGCTGGCTTGATGGTTCTTCATTGAAAAATGCGTAGAACCACTCTTGAAGCAAGAAAAACGTCTGCTAACTTGATGGTTCTTCATTGCAAAATGAGTAAAACCACCATCGAAGTAAGAAAGACTAGATCACATAATAAACAAACTCGAAAAGATCTTATCATCATATCTTGAAGAACATTCGATGAAAAGGATATTAAGATTGGCAAAGCATGATAACTAAACCTATGCAACAAGTGAGAAGCAACACTCACGTTGTAGCACTGGAAATCAAGCATAGCTTTGAATTCCATGAATTGTTTTAGAAGATGGGTTTGAGGCCCATGGTTATAAAACATTGGGGTTGAACATTTATCATATATGAAATGTATTTTCATATTCCATTTAATCTTGGTTTAGTATTAAATGATGAGTCCCTTCAATTTGACGATATATTCAAGATAGACTGTCAGGACCAGTCCTGTGACTAAGAAATGTCTATCAAGTGAACTTGAATGTCAAAGGTTGAAAATGGTCCCTAATCGGAGTTTTCTATAAAATTGGACGCATAGAAAACGTTAGACGACTAGAATGCAAGATGACTAGTAGTTCTGTTTCTTGAACTATGTGGACATGGCAATGTCATAATCATTTGCATAGATACTTACTTTGGGAAGACTAGTATCGGACAAGACCTATGAAACTTTACTGTAAGAGATGAAAGTCTGTCATAAGTAAATTTCATTAAATTATTAGACACTAAATCCTCAATACCTGAGTGATTTGAGATTACTTGTTTGAGAACTGGTTGCTTTGACGTTGACCAACCGTCGCACCGTAAAAGGAGGCTATAAAGGCAACGCTCAGGTAATCACCTATCAAACGAAGTCTAATCTCAAGATCGCAAGATTGGGATTGTCCTCCCATAAATCGGGATGAGATGCTTAAAAGTTGTACAAGGCCACTCGGAGAGCTAGAAACTGTGAAATGCATGGCCGTGCTCGGATGAATCATAGGCTATGATTATCTGTTTATTTGATCAGTTGAACTCTGAAACCGAGAAACACCTCTGGACATAATAAGGATGACAACTCTTACCTTATGTTCAAGAGCAAGCATCGAGCGACAAAGGAATTAGGAAATGCACACTTGTCCCTAAGGACAAGTGGGAGACTGAAGGAAATAATGCCCTTGGTCCAAGTATGCATTCTATGTTAAGTCTAATAAATGCGGTTCAGTATTAATTAACAAGTTAATAAATCAGTGAGATCAAGTGAGCTGAATGCCTAGCTAGAGGCCGCTTCAGTTCAAGTGGAATTAATGATATTAATCCACAGCTTACTCTTGACTGAACCCGTAGGGTCACACAAATAGCACGTAAACGGATCAAGTATTTAATGGCATTAAATACTCCATCTATGAATATCCGGAACCGACGGATCTTGGTTTCAGTGGGAGCTAAGATCGTCACAGGCAAGAAATGAATACTCCGGAAACGATGATATTGCCGGAAACGGAAATATGGATCGTATCGGAAATATGAATATTATCCAAGTCGTAGATGTTGCCGGAAACGGAAACATGGTACGTATCGGAAAATATTATTGGAAATGGAAATATTACCAGAATCGGAAATATTGCCGGAAACGGAAATATTGTCAGAATCGGAAATATTGCCGGAATCGGAAAATAATTCCGGAAACGGAAATATTAAATATTTGTTCGAAACGGAAATTAATTCCGGAATCGGAAATATTAAATATTGTTCGTATCGGAAATAGATTCCGGAAATGGAAATTTAATCGGAAGCGTATCGTACGAATTAGCATCGGACGAGGCTTGCCGGACGAAGGCCCAGCACGAAGCCGGGGCCATCGCCCAGCAAGCATGCGCGCCACAAGCCCAGCCAAGGCAGCGCCCAGGCCTACCGCAAGGCAGGCCCAGCGCGCGCCAAGGGCCACGGCTGCGTGGGCCGTGCTGCGCGGGCTGCTGCTCGCACGCGCATGGGCAGCCCTTGTGGCTGCCGTGTGTGTGTGAGTTTGTGCTCATGCGTGATTCCTGAATCTACAAGAGTCAGTGTATGATTAAATTTCTATTCCTAATTGGATAAATTAATTAAATAGAATTCATGTAGGATTCTAATTCCAATTAATTCGCATCCTACTAGGATTACGATTCCTTTTCCATAACTCTATAAATAAAGGCCTAGGGGTCATAATTTATACACAAGTTTCAAAGTATTCAAAAGTGAGTTTTTGAGAGAAAATCAAACACACATCTTGCTCAAAAGTGCCGAAATTTTCTAGTACCTTAAGGGCGATTCTAGTTGGTCAATCTTAAGGCGGATCCGGACGTGTTGTGGACTATCTACGGAGGGACGACACTTGGAGTCCTAAAAGACTTGTTCTTGTTCGGTTCGGGCGCAGCTAGGGAGGGCACGCAACAAAGAGTATGCATCTAATTATGCTATATGATTATGTGTAAATAATATGTTGTCCTGGGTTAATGGTTGTTTCCGCATGATTTATGTAACGTCATATGTATCATAACCTAACATCATTCAGCTTTTTGGGCTGCTTTGATTTAGCCAGAACAAAACTTGTAAATATATCGTTCTGCGATATTTCATTCAGCTTTTGGGATGCTTTGATTTTGAATTGTTCTGGCTTTGGCCAGAACAAAACTCGTAAATCGTTCTGCGATGTTTCCCTGAAATTTCCATCGTGATGATATCCGCCAGTTAACTTGGTTGATCAGACCAAGTTAACTGTGGAGAGTATGCTTCACGATGTGCACCTTGGTTACTTAATCCGATATATGCTATGAATTTCTCTTTTTAGAATAGCCATGCCAATTTCATTATATGTGTTATATGAAAAAGATACAAAAAAGGGGAGTACTTGGCTTTTCTTGCCTTATTACAACATTAGCCTTGCGTATCTACACATAGTATTTTTTGAGCATGTTGGCATTCCAGCTATTCTTTAACTCTTTTCCATCCATTGTCATAAGATGGTATGAGCCAGGGGCTACTTCTCTTGTGATCTGATATGGTCCTTCCCATTTAGCAGTAAACTTTCCCTCTGCTTTACCTTTTTCGGTGGCAGTCGTTCGCCTAAGGACCAGGTCCCCCACTTGCATAGGTCTGTGTTTGACCCTTTTGTTGTATGCTCTGCTCATTCTCTTCTTATTCGCTGCAAGTTTGAGTTATGCTTGTAGCCTAACCTCTGGAAGAAGGTCTAGTGATTCTTTCATGAGCTGCTCATTGGTGCTTTCATCATAGTACTGCACTCTGAAACTGGGCAGTCCTACTTCTACGGGCAGTATTTCCTCAGCCCCAAAGGCTAACTTGTAAGGACTTTCTCCTATTGCTTCTTTCTCGGTGGTTCTATTAGACCACATAATTTCTGGTATGAGTTCGGCCCATGCGCCTTTGAAATCCTCTATCTTCTTTCTTAACGCACTTAAGATCTGTTTGTTTGCTGCCTCAGCCTGTCCATTGCTCTGGGGGTGGCACACCGACGAGTATGCGAATTTAACCCTTAACTCTGCGCAATAGTCTTTTATGGGTGTGCAGTCAAACTGTGTTCCATGGTCAAAGACTAGGCTTTCTGGAATGCTGAACCTTGTCACGGTGTTCTTCAAAATAAAGTCTTTCATTCGTTTGGCTATTATGCTCTTTGTGGGCTCTGCTTCGATCCATTTAGTGAATTAATCCACTGCCGCGACCAAATACTTTCTTCCCCCACTCGTTGCTGTGAATGGGACCAGGATGTCCATTCCCCACTGGGCGAATGGTATGGGGTTGATGATTGACTGCAGGTCGTTGGAAGGTTGATTGATTACTGAAGCGAACTTTTGGCATTTATCACACTTTCTAACGTATGACTGCGAATCCCCTACCATGGTTGGCCAATAGTATCCTTCCATGAGAGCTTTCAAAGCCAATGTCCTGCCTCCAATATGATTTCCACATATTCCCTCATGAATTTCTTCGATGATCCTATGTGATTCTTCCGTTGATACGCATCTCAACAGAGGTAGGGAGAAAGACTTCTTATACAACTTTCCTTGGTAAATGACAAAACAATGCTTGTTTCGTTTCACCTTTTTCTGCTCTGGCTCTGCTGTAGGAAGACCCCTACCTAACTTGTATGACACTATACTTGAAGGAAATAATGCCCTTGGTCCAAGTATGCATTTAATGGTAAGTCTAATAAATGCGGTTCAGTGTTGAGATTATACAAGTTAATAATTCAGTGAGATCAAGTGAACATGCCTAGCTAGAGGCCGCTTCAGTTCAAGTGGATTAATGACATTAATCCACAGCTTACTCTTGACTGAACCCGTAGGGTCACACAAATAGTACGTAAACGGATCAAGTATTTAATGACATTAAATACTCCATCTGTGGATATTCGGAATCGACGGATCTTGGTTCCAGTGGGAGCTGAGATCGTCAAAGGCAAATAATGAATACTCTGGAAACGATGATATTGCCGGAAACGGAAATATGGATCGTATCGGAAATATAAATATTATCCAAGTCTTAGATGTTGCCGGAAACGGAAACATGGTACATATCGGAAAATATTACCGGAAATGGAAATATTGCCGGAATCGGAAATATTGCCGGAAACGGAAATATTGTCAGAATCGGAAATATTATCGGAATCGGAAAATAATTTCGGAAACAGAAATATTAAAGATTTGTTCGAAACGGAAATGAATTCCGGAATCGGAAATGTTAAATATTGTTCGTATCGGAAATGAATTTCGGAATCGGAAAATTAATCGGAAGCGCGTCGTACGAATTAGCGTCGGAGAAGCTTGCTAGACGAAGGCCCAGCGCGAAGCCAGGCCCACGTCCAGCAAGCCTAGAGCGCGTCACAGCAGCCCAACGCAACGCCATGCCCAACGCAAGGCCAGGCCCAGGGCGCCAAGGCTGCGAGCACAATGGCAGCGAGCACGCGTGGGCTTCATAGCCTGCTGCGGGCTTTGCGTGTGCGCGGGCGTGGCCTGCTCGCATGCGGGCCATGCTCGTGTGTGTTTGTGCTTGCGTACGAAACCTTAACCATGTAGGATTCGTTTAAGATTAAATTCCTAAATCTACTAGATAATTAATTAATAGAATTTAAATTAAATTCAGATTAGTTAATTCGTTTCCTAGTAGGATTCTAATACCCGTTTCCATACCCTATAAATAAGTGATCATAGTTCACAATTTATAAAGAGTTTTAAAAGTATTCATAAGAGTTTTAAGCATAAAATTCAGTCATTATTTTGCTGCATAAAAACCGAAAAACACATAGTACCTTTGGGGCAATTCTAGTTAATTAAACCTAAGGCGGATCCGGACGTGCTGTGGATTTTCTACGGAGGGACGACATTTGGAGTCCTAAAGACTTGTTCTTGTTCGGTTCGGGCGCAGCAAGGGAGGGCACGCCACAAAGAGTATGCATCCTAAATTATGCTGATTGTTATGTGGAAATTAATTTGGAATCCCGGCTTTTATGGTTTTTCCGCATGATTTATATTCATTTATATGTATCATAACCTAACAGTGGTATCACGAGCCTCTAATTAATTCCATAGTAATTTCTTAACATGGTTAAATTTTATAAATTTGCAAGGAATTAAAAGGGGTGATTAATTTCGTAATTGTAATTAATTGCAAATTTGCGTTTATTTTATTATATGTTCGTAGTTTTTCGGCAGTTTCTTTGTTACTTAACGAAATCGAGTGATTTTTGTGTCAATTCTTCATGTAAAAGGCATTCTAAAATTTTGACAAAAATATTGTTTTTCGGCCGAACCCAGAATACCCAAATTTGAAGCCTAACTATGACTTTTCGGAGGTTTTAGTTTTTCGAACGCAAACTTTGTAATTTTTAAGATGTTAAATTAAATATTTGCGCTTCTTGTTGGTAAGGCTTGAATTTTTGATTGACCAACTGTATATGTTTAACAAATTTAAGTGCCTAAGCTTGTTAATTATACAACCTAATTTGTAATTGTAATTAATTTGTTGAAATTCGAATAATTTAGAATTTGATTTGATTTTCATAATTAATTGACGATTTAATTAGGTACCCATAATTAAAAACCACCATAAAAAATTGTTAACTTTTGATAAATTTTAAATTTTTATGACCTAGATTTGAATCCATGATAATCGAAAATTAATTGAATAATAAATTTTTGATTTTTCTCCCTAAATTTATGAAATTAATATGATTTATTAATTTGTCTATAAATTTGAATTAAAAAGTTTTAATTTTCTTTATAATTCGCTCATGAATGTTGCACGCACAAAGCAATGGACGCTACGTGTTACCCTTAAGGGGTGTTGTATAGTGCGGGCATGCGACAACGAGCAAGAGAGCTCGTCGCCCATGCAGTACGAATGCAACGAGCAACGGGCGTGGCATGCGCGCAAGGCAAGGGCTGCCTGGGCGTGTGTGCTGCGAGCCATGGGCGATGGGGCGATGAGGCAAGGCACAGGCGAGACGAGGCCACAACGCGGGCAACAAGCACGCTCGCCCAGCGCGCTGCCTCAGCTCGCCGAGCAAGCAAGCAACACACAGCGAGCAGACGCGTGTGGGTAGCGATGGATGTTGCGCCACAGCGCGCATTGCCTCGCCCAGCGAGCATACCAGAACGCGTCGAGCAAGCGGGCTGCGCGCATGCGTGGCTGGGCTGGCTGCGTATGCGTGTGGCCTGCTCGTGCATTGCCTTGCTATGCGATCAGTCGAGGGGCGTTGCTGCCTCAGGAACTCGACGGGGCATGGGCGCAAGCCCATGTGCCTCGTCTTGATCCGATTGATGCGCTTTGAATTTAATTTTGAATTTTCAGTCGGAAAACGATTTTAATTAATTTTAAAATTCGTAATTTAATTTTTTCTCGGAATTTAATTTTGAATAATCTAATTATTATAAATTTTATTTATACTAATTTTTTTACTAAAATTAAAACCTTGAATAAATTTAAATTTATTTATTTAATTCAACTAAAAATAAATTAAAGGATTCAATTGATGATTTATATGAGCTTTAAATTTTAGTTAAATATGTATGTTTTCGGTTAGACTAGGAAATACAATTTTATGTTTAAAATTAGTAAAGCATGTAAATTTATTGGTTTAAGTGGGAGCTTTTAGTCATAAACTCTTGATTAGGTCTACATTCCTTTAAGGTTAAAACAACTTGATTAGAATTAATAAGGAGTGAATAATTGGTAGATTATTGGAAGCCTTGATTAATTGCTGCAAATATTTATGTGATGCATAATATGTTCTACTAACCAGCTGTGTGGGCCATTCATTGATAAATGAATGGGTGAATGGTATATATTGTATATGTACTGTTTTGCAGGTTTTTGAAAGTGACTAGTATGGCCCAAATAGGATAGAAAATATGGTCTGCGTACCATTAATTTGAATGTAATATTGGTCTAATGCACCGAAGTTTTTAATTTAAATATGGTCTGCGTACCATCAAATAGTTGTAATTAGTTTAAATTATAGCTTATCCTATTTGAAGAAAATGGCGCCTCCCATGGTGAAATTCAAGACGGAGTTTCCAATCCATTTTCAAGACGGATTTTGAAGTTGAAGCTTCAAGATGAAGTCGGGCCATACTAGATCACATTTATATCTTATGCATGCTTTAAGTTATTTATTGCTTTAAATATGTCTTAATTATGCATGAGATTATGGCTTGATTATGTTGCATGATTAAGGATTTTAGTTCACTTAAAATCTAACCAACATAGTAAGAGCCTTAAGTTCTAAACTTTAAAAATTGAGCTAAAAGGTGCCATGCCAAAATAACACTTACTTGGATAAACCTTTACATCAATCTTAGTATTAGTTTTCCGCCTAAGCGAGGTGTTACTTATTGATCCTAAAGGGGTAAGGTACACAAATAATTGTGAGTACATGTTAGTTTTGGTGAAACTCAACGATATAAGTAAGGAGTCCTTTTATGTCGTGGAAAACGGGATAGGTTTACCTAATAAGTTCTTAGACATGCCTATCAACCAAGAGTAGTTTCTAGACTATTAGCAAAGGATTTGCTTACCTAAAATATTTTAGAATTGATTCTAAATACATAATGTGCTTAATTCTTCAATGATTTAAGGATCTTGGATTCATTTTATTCACACCTACCGGAACAATAAATTCGAATAAAATGCCAAGAACTTGTTTAAATTGCATGATTGCTTTAATTTTCAAGTTATTACTCATGATAAATGTTTAGACTTTGCATACTTCGATGTATGTTTTAATTATTGTTTATAATTAAATATCTTG
The DNA here is from genome assembly GCF_020520425.1 of Spinacia oleracea. Taxonomy (NCBI): domain Eukaryota; kingdom Viridiplantae; phylum Streptophyta; class Magnoliopsida; order Caryophyllales; family Amaranthaceae; genus Spinacia; species Spinacia oleracea. The sequence goes on from NC_079489.1 coordinate 89,032,423, forward strand.
CACTGTAGTAAATCCTTTTAGAAAGGTAACAGTAAATTTCCTCGATTGGTAGTGAATCCAATAACGATTCACGGAAATGAGAGAAAGTGAGCAATTTAAAATGTACGTTTCTTTTAGCGACTTTTATGGTTGTTTTCGAGTATCAAAGTCGAATGGTAAACCGATTGGTGCTTGTGAATTCAAAATACAATGTAGTTTTGAGATCATAAAGCATTGAGTTTAAACGCTCAGCTTTACCAATGGTTAACAACCTAATATCTTTGTCCATTTAATTCTCGAATGAGTCTAGTCCCTAGACATTCGAATAGATCGATGCTTAGAGAACTTTAGAAGCTTCTAGTAAGATCATCTAGTTGAAATAGAGTATTCAACATAAATAAAATGGTAAGAACTTTGTTGGATGACATTGGACATATCTAACAAATTACAAAAGTCAACACTAGAGAAGTCAATTCTTAAGACTATAAGAAAGGGTACAAGAAATAGGAAAACAAGGAACAAATGAAAGGAATTTACGATTCCGTTTCTACCTATAAGTTTATGTTTAAAGAGAAGTGACCTAGAAATCAAAGTTCCTTGGTATCATATACCGCTTGAGGTTCTTACTTCGGTAAAAACTCAAACAATGGAAGCTAGGCTACACTAATGGCCTACAAGTGGGAAATGAAGCATTGCAATGCTACATTAGTTGTAGGGTCATCTAGTTTGTTTTAAGTCCTTTCAAAGGCTGGAACTTAACGGCTATTTTTTTCCATAATCAGCATACCTAAATTTCTGTTTTCAAACACAGAAAGACTCACATTCAAGAAAAACAAAAACAATGTTTGTTTGTTTGTTTATTTGAATGAAATGGTCATTTACGGGTTGAGTCAATATGCTTGATTAAAACAAACAAATCTTTAACAATAAGAACTTTACTAGGTTCAAATCAATCTCTTGATTTGAGTTCCACAAACCTTTAGCATTGTTGCTTAGACCATATCAACAAGTTAACATTCAAACGCTCTATTTTGATGGACTTTTGAAAGTTGGTTGATTTCTAGATCAATTCAAGACATGCTAGTCTTGTTGAAAGTAACAAAAGTTATGAACTATTGTTAGAACGCCTAGGAAATAGAGTTCAAAGCTAAAGAAAGATTTTATGACTTTATTATTTCACATAGATTTGACTGAATATAGGTTTATTTACTCAAAGTGATATAAGTTTAAATCTGTTTGGCTAGTTCAAAGATTCAGAAGTATAAAATCCACTTGGTAGAAATCATAAAGATCTAGGATAGATCATGTTAATGATTACTTGAGACAAAATATGATCATCAATGATTGTGTATTCACGATCTAGCTCCATATGATATGGCATATCTAAGTTGGAATGATTGAAGTCAATTAGTACTTGATTCGATCAATGATGAATCATAAAGACTTTTCCGATAATTTCTAAAATAAAATGCTCAACTACCACCAAACTAAACCAAATTCGTCAAAGCTATTGAAAAGTAATTTCAGAATATCTTTTCAATAATAAATACATCTAATGTTTTGCTAAACTCAGTGGGAGCTTAATGTTTGTTATTCAACAAACTAAGGCCCAAGAATAGATATATGTTTCGTTGTGATTTATTCAAATGACACACTAGGGTATTGTTTCTACCACGAATTTTTGAGAACTTAATGTTTGTTTGCTCGAAATAATGTCCTTTTGGGATTCGTTTCCAAAATGACAAGTGGGAGAAAATAGACCTCGAAAGTATTCGAGGCAAACAACAAACATAAACGGACATTCCGAAGGCTTTTCGAAGTTCTTCAGAAAATCCGAACACTTATTCTTTAAGGACTTTAGAAGTGGCTTTAAAGAATAGACATCTCTTAGAAGACTTTATAAGTGCTTCAAGGAGAACAGAATATTCAAAGGACTTTCAAGTGGCTATTGATATTCTATACCCAAGTAGGCATAGAGTTCAAGTCACTGAAACTATGAGATTCTTCTATTAGATAGTGAAGAAACATAGAGTTCAGGTCAATGAAACTATGAGATTCTTCTATTAGATAGTGAAGAAACCTACAACTTGCAGTCAAACTATTATCACGTAGATTAATGAGTTTGTGATTTGTAAGAAATCTATTACGAAACCCAAATTCCCTAAAATGGTTAGAGGCCATATATAGACTTAAATGTTTTAGATGGTTAAAGGCCATAAAACATAACCAATGTTTTGATGACAAAATTGAAAATTTGTTGATTTACAAGAATAGGTTAACACCTAATGGTTGCAAATTGGTTTTAAGGATAAAAACCATGAAACATGGAATTGTGTTCACGCACAAAGCTAGATTAGTTGCTAAAGGTTACAAGCAAATTCACGGCGTGGAATGTGTTGAAGCTTCATGCAAAATCGTAATGCTCAAGTCTATAAATCAAGCAATAATTGCATATTGTTACATATGGCAATTGGATGACAAAACATCTTCCTCAATCAAATGTTGGAAGAAACTATGTACATGGCATGTCGTAGGATTTGTGGATCCAAATAATACCTGAAATGAATGCTAGCTTATAAAATCGAAGTACAGATTTAAGCAAGCAATTGGGAATTGAAACTACATTTTAGTGAAGCTAATAAGTATTTTAGTTTCATAAAATGTACATGATTCTTATAGATATATAATAAGTTTAGTGGGAGTACGTAAAACTTAATTGGTCCTATGTGTATCACACACATATCTCTCTATTGTGAAATAACATTTAAATGCTAATGACTTAGATTTGAAATTTTTCATCAATGATGGACCAAGGCGAAACTTAGTACATACTGGGTACTAAGATCTATTTACAAAGATCTTAGAATATTGTTTTAGATTAAGTAATGGCATTTACTAAATCAAACACGAAAGACTCCATAGGAGATATTCAACCCATATGAATAAATCTAAGTAATGATGTTTGAACTATGTATAAGCATTTACTAAGTTAAACATCAAAGGATCTAAGTGAGATTCTTCACCTATATTATATGGATTCAGTATCTACTGAAACTTAATAAGCTAAAGTTACATGAATATTCAATTGAGAATTATTCTGCAAAAGAATTTATCATGTATGATATAATATGAGGATCGCCAAAAATGTATCGTATGGCTATAGGCATGACGAACACATACCAATCTCTATTGGTCTAAGTAAAGATCAACTAGATTGAGATCAAGAAAAACTTATGGTACTTGAAAAGGCACATAGGATTAGTTCTTGATTCAAAGAAATAAAGATATGCTAAATATTGATGCTACACGCATAAACACTGGCAAAGGATCAAGAAAGATCCCTTTGGAGTTGACCATTGGCAAGAACGAGCTATACGCATCGTTTTTTGAAATGGCAACATGGATTAAAGACCCTGAGTTGTTGCGTTGGAAATTAAACATTAATTTCTATGTTCTGAGATACATATGGAAAGTCTTCCACATATCTATGAACTGCTTGGATAAGTAAATACAAACAAAGAATCACTAGCAACCTAAACAGTTGAAGTAAAAGTAATTATTGCCTAAGAAGCAATGATACAGAGTTGTTTATATTAAAGAGTTCTTCACTGAACTTGGGTGGATAACATCTGCTGGCTTGATGGTTCTTCATTGCAAAATGCGTAGAACCGTTATTGTAGTAAGAAAGACTAGATCACAAAATAAACATACTCAAAAGATCTTATCATCTATCTCGAAGAACATTCGGTGAAAAGGATATTAAGATTGGCAAAGCATGATAACTAAACCTATGCAACAAGTGAGAAACAACACTCATATTGTGGCAGTAGAAATCAAGCATAGCTTTGAATTCCATTAATTGTTTTAAAGATGGGTTTGAGGCCCATGGTTGTAAAACACTGGGGTTGAACATTTATCATATATGAAATGTATTTTCATATTCCATTTAATCTTGGTTTAGTATTAAATGATGAGTCCCTTCAATTTGACGATATATTCAAGATAGACTTTCAGGACCAGTCCTGTGACTAAGAAATGTCTATCAAGTGAACTTGAATGTCAAAAGTTGAAAATGGTCCCTGGTCAGAGTTTTCTATAAAGATGGACGCATAGAAAACGTTAGACGACTAGAATGCAAGATGACTAGTTGCTCTATTTCTTGAACTATGTGGACATGGCAATGTCGCAATCATTTGCATAGATACTTACTTTGGGAAGACTAGTATAGGACAGACCTATGAAACTTTACTATAAGAGATGAAAATCTGTCATAAGTAAATTTCATTAAAAATTATTAGACACTAATCCTCAATACCTGAGTGATTTGAGATTACTTGTTTGAGAACTGGTTGCTTTGACGTTGTCAACCGTCGCACCGTAAAAGGAGGCTATAAAGGCAACGCTCAGGTAATCACCTATCAAACGAAGTCTAAACTCAAGATCGCAAGATTGGGATTTTCCTCCCATAAATCGGGATGAGATGCTGAAAGTTGTACAAGGCCACTCGGAGAGCTAGAAACTATAAAATGCATGGCCGTGCTCAGATGAATCATAGGCTATGATTATATGTTTATTTGATCAATTGAACTCTGAAACCGAGAAACACCTCTGGACATAATAAGGATGACGACTCTTACCTTATGTTCAAGAGCAAGCATCGAGCGACAAAGGAATTAGGAAATGCACACTTGTCCCTAAGGACAAGTGGGAGACTAGAGGAAATAATGCCCTTGGTCCAAGTATGCATTTAATGGTAAGTCTAATAAATGCGGTTCAGTGTAGATTCTACAAGTTAATAATTTAGTGAGATCAAGTGAACTGTAAGCCTAGCTAGAGGTCGGTTCAGTTCAAGTAGATTAATGACATTAATCCACATATTACTCTTGACTGAACCCGTAGGGTCACACAAATAGTACGTAAACGGATCAAGTATTTAATGGCATTAAATACTCCATCTAAGGATATTCAGAATCGACGGATCTTGGTTCCAGTGGGAACTGAGATCGTCAAAGGCAAATAATGAATACTCCGGAAACGATGATATTGCCGGAAACGAAAATATGGATCGTATCGGAAATATAAATATTATCCAAGTCGTAGATGTTGCCGGAAACGGAAACATGGTACGTATCAGAAAATATTATCGGAAATGGAAATATTGCCGGAATCGGAAAATAATTCCGGAAACGGAAATATTAAATATTTGTTCGGAACGGAAATCAATTCCGGAATCGGAAATGTTAAATATTGTTCGTATCGGAAATGAATTTCAGAACCGGGAAATTAATCGGAAGCGCGTCGTACGAATTAGCATCAGACGAGCTTGCTAGACGAAGGCCCAGCGCGAAGCCAGGCCCACGTCCAGCAAGCCTAGCGCGCGTCACAACAGCCCAAGGCAACGCCAGCCCAACGCAAGGCCAGGCCCAACGCGCCAAGGCTGCGAGCACAATGGCAGCGAGCACGCGTGGGCCTCGTAGCCTGCTGCGGGCTTTGCGTGTGCGCGGGCGTGGCCTGCTCGCATGCGGGCCATGCTCGTGTGTGTTTGTGCTTGCGTACGAAAACTTAACCATATAGAATTCGTTTAAGATTAAATTCCTAAATCTACTAGATAATTAATTAATAGAATTTAAATTAAATTCAGATTAGTTAATTCGTTTCCTAATAGGATTCTAATACCCGTTTCCATACCCTATAAATAAGTGATCATAGTTCACAATTTATAACGAGTTTTAAAAGTATTCATAAGAGTTTTAGGAATAAAATTCAGTCATTATTTTGCTGCATAAAAACCGAAAAACACATAGTACCTTTGGGGAAATTCTAGTTAATTAAACCTAAGGCGGATCCGAACGTGCTGTGGACTTTCTACGGAGGGACGACATTTGGAGTCCTAAAGACTTGTTCTTGTTCGGTTCGGGCGCAGCAAGGGAGGGGCACGCTACAAAGAGTATGCATCCTAAATTGTGCTAATTGTTATGTGGCAATTAATTTGGAATCCTGGCTTTTATGGTTTTTCCGCATGATTTATATTCATTTATATGTATCATAACCTAACAGTACTGTCATACCATTGTGGCTCTATGCTAATGAAATTTACTGCTGGCTTCTTGTCGATACTCTTATCCTCTTGTACCTCTACCATCACCGTTCTTTGTAGGTCCTGTAATGTCGAGCTTGCCAATTTGGACAGGGCATCTGCCTGATTGTTTTCTGCTCTGGGTACCAATTGAATATCAAAGCTCTCTAACTGGACCACTAGCTCTTTAATCAGGGCCAAGTATCTCTGCATGAATGGCTCTCGAGCTTCATATTCTCCCCTGTACTGACTAGCCACCAACCGCAAAACTGTTTTCAACACGATTTTCTTGTCATCTGCTGCCTTGCACATCTGAATGCCTGCAATTGCCGCTTCATCCTCTACCTCATTTTTCGAAGCTTTGAATTTGAACTTTATGGCATACTCGAAAATATTGCCTTCTGGTGAAGTCATTATAATACCTGCCCCTGAACCTGTGACTGCAGCCGAACCGTCCACTGAGATCTGCCAAGTCCCTAGAGGTTCCTCTTCTTCCTCATATGAAGCCTCTTCTATGAAATCTGTCAATGCTTCTGCCTTTATGGCGGTTCTGGGCCTGTACTCGATGTCGTATTCTGAGAGTTACACTGCCCACTTTAAGAGCCTGCCCGAGGGATCAAGCCGTTGCAACAATTTTTCTAAGGGCTGGTTAGTTAACACCTGCACTTTGTGAGCATCAAAGTATGGTTTCAATTTTCTGGTTGCTACCATGATGGCGAAAGCCATCTTTTCAATCAAAGCATACCCCTGCTCTGCTGGTGTGAGAATGTGACTCACGAAATAAACTGGCTGTTGGACCCTGTTCTTTTCCACTATCAAGGCTGTTGCTATTGTCTTTGTAGAAGCAGAGATATATAGTTGTAACACATCTCCAACCTCTGGCTGGCTATGGTTGGGAGACTTTAAGTGGTTTTTCACTTCCTCAAATGCTTTTTCCTGTTCTTGCCCCTATTTGAACGTTTTGTTTCCTTTCAGCAGCTGGAAAAAGGGAAGGGATTTGTCCCCAGACTTACTAATGAATCTGGTGAGTGCTTCCATTTTTCCAGTTAGCCTCTAAATGTCTCTTACACTTTTCGGTTCTGGCAGGTTTAATATGGCTTCCGCCTTTTCTGGATTAGCATAGATTCCTCTTTCGCTGGCCAAAAATCCCAGAATTTTTCCCGACTGCACCCCAAAAACACATTTCTTTGGGTTGAGCTTCATGCCATGCTTCCTCAACGTTGCAAATGTTTCTCGCAGATCTCCTACATGATCAGCCCCCTTCTTGCTCTTTACTATGGAATCATCCACGTACACCTCGACATTTCGACCTTTTTTCCCTAAGAATATCTTGTCCACAAGCTTCTGGTATGTTGCCCAGGCATTTTTTTAAACCAAATGGCATGGCTTTGTAATTATAGACCCCTGCGTCTGTGATAAAAGCAGCTTTCTTACGATCTAACTCCAAAAGACTGATCTGATGATAGCCGGAGAATGCAATCATAAAACTCAGCAGAGCATGTCCACTCGTAGAATCCACCAGTTTGTTTATCCTGGGCAGCGGGTAGCAGTCTTTTAGGCATGCTCTGTTCAAATCCGTGAAGTCTACACACACCCGCCACTGGCCATCCGCTTTTTTGACCATTACAACATTCGCCAGCCATTCTGGATAATCGCATTCTTCTATGAACTTGGCTGCTAACAGCTTGTTGAATTCTTCTTGAATGGCTATATTCTTCTCCGCAGAGAAACTCCTCTTCTTTTGTTTCACCGGCCTAACTTCCTTATTGACATTCAACCTATGGACCATAACGCTGGGGTCAATCCCAAGCATTTCATCAGCGGAGAAGGCGAAGATATCTGCGTGTTCTCGTAGCAGACCAATGATGTTCACTCTGAGAGAAAGGTCCATGTTCGTGCCAATTCGAACTGTTCTATCTTCCACCCCCTCTTCCAGCTCTATTTCTTCCTTTTCCTTTGCGGGTGTTGGTTTTAACAGCCCTTCCTCTCGATGTTCAAAATTTTCCATACTCAGCAGTGTATCTCTTTTACGCTCTACTCTTTTTCTCTTTCTGGATTGGGGAAGTTCTTCTTCTGTCAAGGGTGGAGGTCTGGGGGGTTGTTTTAGCGCTGTGTGGTAGCACTTCTTGGCCTGTTCCTGACTGCCTTTGACCTTGGCCGACCGACTGTCGTTTGTGGTATACATCATTGTGAGGTGATAAGTGGACACTACGGCCCCTGCGTCATGGATGAATGGTCTGCCCAAGATGGCATTGTAGGCTGCAGGGACTTTTACTATCATAAAATCCACCATGACATCCTTGTGTTAGGTTATGATACATATGACAAAGCATAAATCATGCGGAAAACCTTAATGGCAAGAAACATATTATTTACGCATAATCATTTAGCATAATTCAGATGCATACACTTTGTAGCGTGCCCTCCCTAGCTGCGCCCGAATCGAACAAGAACAAGTATTTAGGACTCCAAGTGTCGTCCCTCCATAGATAGTCCACAACACGTCCGGATCCGCCTTAAGCTTGACCAACTAGAATCGCCCTTAAGGTTCTAAGAATTTTCGGCTAATAGGCTACAAGTGCTTGGCTGATTTTGTCTAAAATCTTACCTTTGAATACTTCAATTGTCTATCTAAATATGCACTACAAGAAATTGATTAATTTCCGACCGCCAAAAGTAGTTGGTAAAACGCGAAAAACGGTTGGTAAAAGTTTTACCAACCGCCAACGGTCGCAAAATGGCGGTCAGTTTTCACCTGGACGGTAATTAAGAAAACTCCGATCGGAAGGCGGTCGCTAAAATTTACTGACAGAACTAGCGACCACCTTGGCAGTCACTAATTTAGTGACCGCAAAGGCAGTCACTAATTTAGTGACCGCCATGGCAGTCACTAATTTAACGACTGCCTTGGCGGTCACTAATATAGCGACTGCCAAGGCGGTCACTAAATTAGCGACTGCCTAGCCGGTCACTAAATTAGCGACTGCCTTTGCGGTCACTAAATTAGTGACTGCCAAGGCGGTCACTAAATTAGCGACTGCCAAGGCGGTCACTAAATTAGCGACTGCCATGGCGGTCACTAAATTAGTGTCTGCCATGGCGGTCACTAAATTAGTGACTACACTTGTGACCTGTATTTAAGCGTTTAATTAGGCTATAATTTGTCTGTATTTATACGAATTTATATAAATCTTGTAATATCGTATGAAACCTGTCAATGTTATAATATTAAACCTGTTCAAAGTTATACAACAAGATTCATAATACACCTGATTTTTTTTAAACATGTTACTACATTCATAATGTATAGGACTCAAAAGAAAAGTTGCAACTAAGTATACAAGAATACTAACTACCTAACACAAAGGTGTCCCGCCGCCGGTTGGATCTCGAGGGTCCTGCGACTGCGAGAAAGGAAAACCAATACACTGACTGAACATCCTCTCGTAAGACTCCATTGCCTTTTTCATCTGAGCGGCATGTTTTTCTCTCTCTCGTCTCTCCCTTTCTCTCTCTTGTCTCTCCCTTTCTATCTCCCTTTGATGCTCTAGTCGCTCTGCTTCTCTTTCTTCTCTCTCCCTTTGCCTCAAAAGTAGATCGTGCTCCATAGCCTTTAACGTCTGATTTTTTGTTGTTTCAAGCTCAATGGATTTTTGAGTCAACTGTTGTTGAGTCTCTTCCAAGCGAGTTGACATTTGAGAATAAATAGATGAGGTGTATGAGATAGAAGAACTACCACCCCTTCTAGATGGTGCAAAGTATAGAGAGTCTCCACTCCCCAACCCGGGGACCTTTCCCTTCTTTCTCCCACCTACTGTCTCAAAGTAGATTTGGTTGGGATCTTTAGCAATGCCTTTTTCAACGCATTCAACAACATTTTTTTCATAGTTTTCCTACAAGAATTAAAATGATTATCACCCATGCATAACAAATATATTAAATTGAGCACATTTAAACTTAAAACATATATAGGCTAAATAAGACATTTTCGCTCCCATTTTTCAACTAAAAGAACTAAGGGCTGATTTTAAACTTAAAACATGTTTCATAAGCTTAGTTTGAACTTGCTAAGACACATTCAAATGTAGTTACTCACATCTAAGGCCTATTTGGTCGTTATAGGTCATATTTTGCCTAAAATGTCATTTTCTCGCCCAACTTTGAGCTAAGGAACCAAACTTGTCATTTCAAACCATTTACATGTTTTGTGTGGCATATTCAAGGTTTCTAAAACTGATTCTAATCAATTTAAGCACATTTAAGTCATATTTGGTCGATATATGTCATATATCGACCAAATAAGGCATTTTCGCTCCCATTTTTCAACTAAAAGAAATAAGGGTTGATTTTAAACTTAAAACGTGTTTCATAAGCTTAGTTTGAACTTGCTAAGACACATTCAAATGTAGTTACTCACATCTAAGGCCTATTTGGTCGTTATAGGTCATATTTTGCCTAAAATGTCATTTTCTCGCCCAACTTTAAGCTAAGGAACCAAACTTGTCATTTCAAACCATTTACATGTTTTGTGTGGCATATTCAAGGTTTCTAAAACTGATTCTAATCAATTTAAGCACATTTAAGTCATATTTGGTTGATATAGGTCATATATCGACCAAATAAGGCGTTTTCGCTCCCATTTTTCAACTAAATCACCTAGGGGCTGATTTTAAACTTAAAATGTGTTTCATAAGCTTAGTTTGAACTTGTTAAGACACATTCAAATGTAGTTACTCACATCTAAGGCCTATTTGGTCGTTATAGGTCATATTTTGCCTAAAATGTCATTTTCTCGCGCAACTTTGAGCTAAGGAACCAAAGTTGTCGTTTTAAACCGTTTACATGTTTTATGTGGCATATTCAAGGTTTCTAAAACTGATTCTAATCAATTTAAGCACGTTTAGGTCATATTTGGTCGATATAGGTCATATATAGGCTAAATAAGGCGTTTTCGGTCCCATTTTTCAACTAAAAGAACTAAGGGCTGATTTTAAACTTAAAACGTGTTTTATAAGCTTAGTTTGAACTTGCTAAGTCACATACAAATGTATTTACTCACATCTAAGGCTTATTTGGTCGTTATAGGTCAAATTTTGCCTAAAATGTCATTTTCTCGCCCAACGTTGAGCTAAGGAACCAAACTTGTCATTTCAAACCATTTATATGTTTTGTATGGCACATTCATTGTTTCTAAAACTGATTGTAATCAATTTAAGCACATTTAAGTCATATTTGGTCGATGTAGGTCATATATAGGCTAAACAAGGCATTTTCGCTCCCATTTTTCAACTAAATCACCTAGGGGCAGATTTTAAACTTTGAACATGTTTCATAAGCTTTGTTTTAACTTACTAAGTCACATTCAAATGTATTTACTCACATCTAAGGCTTATTTGGTCGTTATAGGTCAAATTTTGCCTAAAATGTCATTTTCTCTCCAAGCTTTGAGCTAAGGAACCAAACTTGTCATTTTAAACCATTTACATGTTTTGTGTGGCACATTCAAGGTTTCTAAAACCGATTCTAATCAATTTAAGCACATTTAAGTCATATTTGGTCGATGTAGGTCATATATAGACTAAATAAGGCATTTTCGCTTCCACTTTTCAACTAAATCACCTAGGGGCAGATTTTAAACTTCGAACATGTTTCATAAGCTTTGTTTTAACTTGCTAAGTCACATTCAAATGTATTTACTCACATCTAAGGCTTATTTGGTCGTTATAGGTCAAATTTTGCCTAAAATGTCATTTTCTCGCCCAACTTTGAGCTAAGGAACCAAACTTTTCATTTCAAACCGTTTACATGTTTTATGTGGCACATTCAAGGTTTCTAAAATTGATTCTAATCAATTTAAGCACATTTAAGTCATATTTGGTCGATATAGGTCATATATCGACCAAGTAAGGCATTTTCCCTCCCATTTTTCAACTAAATCACGTAGGGGCAGATTTTAAACTTAAAACGTGTTTCATAAGCTTTTTTTTAACTTGCTAAGACACATTCAAATGTAATTACTCACATCTAAGGCCTATTTGGTCGTTATAGGTCATATTTTGCCTAAAATGTCATTTTCTCGCCCAACGTTGAGCTAAGGAACCAAACTTGTCATTTCAAACCATTTACATGTTTTGTGTGGCATATTCAAGGTTTCTAAAACTGATTCTAATCAATTGAAGCACATTTAAGTCATATTTGGTCGATATAGGTCATATATAGGTTAAATAAGACGTATTCACTCCCATTTTTCAACTAAAGTAACTAAGGGATGATTTTAAACTTAAAATATGTTTTATAAGTTTAGTTTAAACTTGTAAAGACATATTCTAAAATATTTATTCATATTTAAGGCTTATTTGGTCGTTAAAGGTCATATTTTGCCTAAAATGTCATTTTATCGCCCAACTTTGAGCAAAGGAACCAAACTTATCATTTCAAACCATTTACATGTTTTATGTGGCACATTCAAGGTTTCTAAGACTGATTTAAATAATTTTAAGCACATTTAAGTCTTATTTGGTCGATATAGGTCATACATAGGCTAAATAAGGCGTTTTCGCTCCCATTTTTCAACTAAAGTAACTAAGGGCCACTAGTAGAAAAAACCCTTATTGCAGCGGGCTTTTAGACCCCTGTTGCAGCGTACATCGTATGCTGCAACTGGGGGGCCTGCAACAAGTCTGAACTTGTTGCAGCGTACAAGTTCGCTGCAAAAAGTGATTTGTTGCAGCGGGCTTTTATATGTACGCTGCAACAAGTGCCAAAAAATTGGCAAAATTTTGGACTTGTTGCAGCGTACATATAAAAGCCCGCTGCAACAGACTCAACTTTTTGCAGCGTACATTTATTTGTACGCTGCAACAAGTCTGAATTTTTGCGAAAATTTTTTCCCTTGTTGCAGCGTACAACATATATGTACGCTGCAAAAAAGCACTTTTGGCGGGAAAATTCTAATTTTGTTTAGGGATACCTAGAGTGCCTTGCACCAAATATAGAAACCTGTCAAAACAATAATAGAATAACGCAACCTGTATAACAAATATAAAAACAACAACTGGAGTTTTGTATACTATATATCCCAAAACCAAAGTGCACATATTACATTTAAATATATGTTCCAATTTCAACATAAACATACATTTTAATATAAAATTTATTCAATAACAACTAAACCAACTCGATCAAGCGCGCTAAAGCCAATAATAAATACTTGTTGGTAAAAAACTTAGCCCATTGCTCACGAACCACATCAAATTCCTCGCATAAGGCGCAATCCTCGGAGTGTAGACCTTTACAAAAACAGAAATTTAAATTAAACATTAGATTAAATACAAATTAAATATCACATTTTAACATTCAAGAAACTAATGACAATGTCCTAATAGTCTAAAATGAGTCCTTAGGTTCTTTAGTTCAAAGTTGGGAGCGAAAATGTCATTTTAGCCTAAATATGTCCTATAACGACCAAACAAGCCTTAAATGTGTATAAGTAGTTAGAATAAGTCTTAGAAACTTAAAACTAAGCATATTAAACATGTAATAAGTTTAAAATAAGTCCTTAGGTTCTTTATTTTAAAGTTGGGATCGAAAATGCCTTATTTTATCCTAAATATGACCTATAACGATAAAACAAGCATTAAATGTGCATAAATAGATTGGAATAAGTCTTAGAAACTTAAAACTAAGCATATTTATCATATAATAATTTAAAAATGAGTCCTTAGGTTCTTAAGTTCAAAGTTGGGAGCGAAAATGTCATTTTAGCCTAAATATGACCTAAAACGACACAATGAGCCTTAAATGTGCATAAATGGATTGGAATGAGTCCTAGAAAGTTAAAAATAAGCATATAAAACATTTAGTAAGTTTAAAATGAATCCTTAGGTTCTTTGGTTCATAGTTGGGAGCGAAAATGGTTCAAAGAATGAATGTACAAGGTTGTATCATCAAGAAATCTAGTCAACTAAAACAACGTTGCAACAAGTGAGAAAAGGTGAAACTCAATTCTGTTAAACAAGGTACAAAGGACACTAGCACTTTGAAGTTGGAATAAGAAAAGGGTTACAATGTAGAGTCAGCGAGTTACCTCAGAAACACCCCACAAAGGAAAGACAAAAAAGAGACTTGTATTGTCATAGATACTGTAAAGTAAGATATGTTAAGTAAAAAAAGTTTACGACTGCAAGGTAATATACTATTTAAAGGTCTTACCAGATGTTTCCCATTTATCAAACCTCACAAGCCATGCATCATTGCTTATCCTTGTTGGCAAAAGGCGATCAATCCAAACCCGGTATTTTGTTCCCTGACGATCTCCATAGCATTTTTTGAGTTTGTCTATGCTGTCATAAAGAGAGAGCTCCTCGCCAGATGGATGGATAAAACCCCCTGAAGGATGCTGTAATAATGCAACAAGAATGAGATTGGATGTAAAACACAGAGAATTGGAAGGATTCACACGCATATAATAACACGACGAAAAATAATAATCCACTACGACTTTAAGACATAATTCAACCATTTGGTTTTTCCATTTAACTCTTAACGACCCTGTTCAGAACAACTGCTAAACAAACTAGTTAAGCATTGTCCCAGATCTTATACAGAAGATAGAAGTCAATAACAGATGCAACTATAACAGATAAAGTGAATATCTACAAAGTAGTCCTCGATATTTCTCCACCACCAGCCAAACACAAAGAGGAAAAAATCTTAAAATTTACGAAAAAGACTACAGATGCATATTATTCCTGAACCTACATATACATGTACCATAACTCTTTAAGCACTTATGTTGTCCAAGTTTAACAAGCAAATATCAGATAATCGGAAATAAGGTACCTGGAAAGGACAGCATTAAAACAAAAATCTTGTGATTTTAATGCAATAAGAAATCATTACACACACAGGAATATAAGTAAACTAAACCATGTCAAAATAATAGATTTTATCAGAGACAAAAGGAAAAATTCACATAAACAATACCAACTATGTTGTTTCTTCCAAGAATAATATTAATCTAGTATAATCCTGACTATGGGGAGTACCTTCCCAGAATAAACCAATAACTTAAATTATCTGATTTAGCAGGTTACATGGGCCATGTGGCAAGTTGTGATTGTCACAAATTAATATTTTTTCTCAGAAAATCTACCTTCATTTTCCCACAACCTTTCTTAACTAACGACTCCAATCGTCGCAGGTAAGAAGTAATTTCCAATTTAACGCACGACTCTACGCTATGGGATGATTTCAGACTTTAAATTTTACCAAGTGATGTTGCGAAATGGTGTTGTATCTGGTGGTCTTAGGTGGCGTTGATGCGGGCACGAGGTATGAATGATGGTGGTGTTGGAGGCAGGAGGATAGAGAGATGAGGCGGCAAGATGGAATGAGACTTGGATGTAGCTGGGGCAGGGCTGTGAAGGGCGTGGTTTGGCTGGACAAGGAGAGTGTGGTTTGGGCTGGCATGGATTCGTAGGTGGTTGGGGGCAGACAAAGGAAAGGGTGGCTAGGCAAAGAAGGGGGCAGGGAGAGGGGCGAAAAGAAAAAAAGAAAGAAGAAGTTACTGGTTCAACAAGTTGATTATAAAATCGGTTTGTTTTGGGAAGACACACCCTAATGTTGAGATTATATTAGAATAATTTATAGTTGGGTTTATTATGAGAAGAACAATTTTTCCAAAACAAAATAAGATTTAGATATCTAATAATGCAAAACCTTCTTCTGCCTTGCATAATTTACAAGAAAGCTGTCCAACTTTGGACTATAATGGCACTGCTCTCCTGCTGCTTCTTTAAAATACATTTATTGAAGAAGAAGCTCTGAGACAAAACACAGCATAAAAAACAGTCCACTCTCAGTTAAAAGAAAGCTTAGCCAATACCACTCTGAAAGTCTGAAGAAAAACAAAAGCATTACCAACTTAATTTTTCATAACATGTACTCTGTAGATCTCATCATCAGCCTTCAAATTTCAGCAACAAAAACTTTATACCAACATTTCCCAAGTACAAAACTTTTTTTCCCCAGAAAGCAAGCATACCTATAAGATTAATCAACTTTAAGCTGTAGATTGAAGACAAAAGGACAGAGCATATCCATTTATCACAAGCTCTCTTTTTGCATTTTGTTGCAACAGAATATAATACTCATGCTCTAATTTGGAAAGAATGAATGTACAAGGTTGTATCATCAAGAAATCTAGTCAACTAAAACAACGTTGCAACAAGTGAGAAAAGGTGAAACTCAATTCTGTTAAACAAGGTACAAAGGACACTAGCACTTTGAAGTTGGAATAAGAAAAGGGTTACAATGTAGAGTCAGCGAGTTACCTCAGAAACACCCCACAAAGGAAAGACAAAAAAGAGACTTGTATTGTCATAGAGAATATAGTGTTGCAAGTGCAAGCAGTATAATGCTGCTTCTGCTACAGACCTACAGTATACACTCAGCAAGAAACAATAAACAATCGAAACATATGATTCACTAATGAAAAAACAGACCCATGCTTAAAGCAGCTTACAGACAGATGCTAGATACCAAGGTGACAATCACAATTCATAGGACAAGCAAAAATAAGGAAAACGGGAAGCGTAAATCTCATAACAGCTATCATAAGACAAAAGACACTATTAACACAATTTCTACATTATGTATACTCTATGAATAAAGGACATACTGGCTTGTGCTTTGTTTCTAGCAAAATCATCCTGCACAGTGCACACTAGTAGCAACTCTTCCATCAAAGTAAACCTTCAAGCATCAGTTTCTAAATACCAGTTGGGGATAAAGGGATGTTCGTTCATTACAATATGCACCATTACGTATAAATGTCACAGAAAAGACAACACGAAACAGTTTTAAGGTTCCTCGCCATATCGCTTGTCCCTGAATCCCCACCACCGCAGCGATAAACACCAAAGTACAATACATAATTTCCCAACAAGGGCTAGTTGAAACTATATCATGAACTTTAGCTTAGTTTCTAATTGCCTGGATAGCAAACCATTGTCTTTTCCAGTAACTACAGGAACACACCGGAACAGCCAACAGCCAACAAAATCAACAAAATCAAAATAAAAATAAAAGTTGAACAAACGAAAATCAAAAACGAAAATCAAAACGAAAATCAAAACGAAAATCAAAAACGAAAATCAAAAACAATAATCAAAACGAAAATCAAAAACTAAAATTGAACCCTAATCTGAAAACGAAAATAAAAAACGAAAATAAAAATTGAACACACCATACCGAAACCACCGGAACCACGACGCCGAGCAACCACCGGAACCACGACGCGACGGGGAGATGCTGAACCCCCGGCCGACCAAGAATATATCTTTCAGTGACAGGCCGCGCGAGAATTGAACGGGATGGGGGAGATGAGGCGAGAACACCACACACCGGCGAAGACAGCGACGCAGGGCTGAGCAACGCTTGGGTTCGACGGCGACGCAGGGCTGAGTTCGACGGCGACGCAGGGCTGAGTTCGACGGCGACCTTGGATATTTGTTTAAGGGAAAAGGCTTGGAGCTATAGCAGAGAAGGAACAACGTACGTTTCTCGTTTGAGCGCGGTTTGTTGCAACTAGGAAAGTAAAAATTTTGATTTGAAACGCGGACTTGTTGCAGCGGGCATTAACATGTACGCTGCAATAACTTCGGGTTGTTGCTGCGGGCTTTTATTTTGTACGCTGCAACAAACGCATTTGTTGCGAACAACTAAAATGTACGCTGCGATAACCCTTTAAAGGGTTTGACCCGCGTTGACCGACTGGTTGTTGAAGCGTATTTATACATGTACGCTGCAACAAGGGGGCTGCAACAGGGGTTTTTTCTACTAGTGGGCTGATTTTAAACTTAAGACATGTTTTATAATCTTAGTTTGAACTTGTAAAGACACATTCAAAATTATTTACTCACATTTAAGGCTTATTTGGTCGTTATAGGTCATATTTTGCCTAAAATGTCATTTTATTGCCCAACTTTGAGCTAAGGAACCAAACTTATCATTTCAAACCATTTACATGTTTTATGTGGCACATTCAAGGTTTCTAAGACTGATTTGAATCAATTTAATCACATTTAAGTCATATTTGGTCGATATAGGTCATATATAGGTTAAACAAGGCGTATTCGCTCCCATTTTTCAACTAAAGTAACTAAGGGCTGATTTTAACTTAAAACATGTTTTATAAGCTTAGTTTGAACTTGTAAAGACACATTCTAAAGTATTTATTCATATTTAGGGCTTGTTTGGTCGTTAAAGGTCATATTTTGCCTAAAATGTCATTTTATCGCCCAACTTTGAGCAAAGGAACCAAACTTATCATGTCAAACCGTTTACATGTTTTATGTGGCACATTCAAGGTTTTTAAGACTGATTTTAATAATTTTAAGCACATTTAAGTCTTATTTTGTCGATATAGGTCATACATAGGCTAAATAAGGCGTTTTCGCTCCCATTTTTCAACTAAAGGAACTAAGGGCAGATTCAACTACGCTCTCTTCTTTTCATTATACCAAATTCTAACTACCCCCTCTTATTTTCATTATACCAAATTCTACAAATCTCACACTAATCATGTTACTAACCAATCTCTACGCATCTCACACTAATCATGTTACTAACGCTCGAAGTTTTCTAAATAAACACTCGAATTATTGTTATTATTAATTATATG
This sequence comes from Spinacia oleracea, assembly GCF_020520425.1. Lineage (NCBI taxonomy): Eukaryota > Viridiplantae > Streptophyta > Magnoliopsida > Caryophyllales > Amaranthaceae > Spinacia > Spinacia oleracea. The sequence continues at coordinate 89,051,163 of NC_079489.1, forward strand.
AAAATCAATATTTATTAATGATATAAAGTTAAATAATTTATTAATGATATAGAGATCAATAATTTACTTAAACACGCTTATAAATTATATAAAGATCAATAATTTACTTATAAATTATATAAAGATCAATAATTACTTAAACACAAACCAATAAAAATAAAAATCAAATATAAATAATAAAACAAGAGTAATTATTGCTGTGGTTAGGAATCTAATTTTAAATATCACTAACATAATAATGATATAGAACAAATTTTGAAACAGTAAGCATTTTTACATATACTCATTCACATTTTTACATGATTTGTAATAAGCAATTGGCCCATGATAAGTCATTAATTCAACATCTAAGAGTTCACACAGAAAGTTCATGGAAAAATGCTGAAGCAGAGGAGGCAAAAATAATGGTGGAATTTGCAGTAGCTAAGCCTAGGTCGAAGGTGATGCCGAAGTACTCAACATACCAAGAAACTCTCTACAGAAAGAGCAAACAAACAAAAGACGAACCTCTATGAGAAATGAACATCAAATAGACAAATAGACAATCAACTCAACATGAAATGATGAGAACCCAAGTTAAGCAAGTCCTAGCATCTGTTTCCCCATACTGCATCCCATGACTCAAGTACTCAACATGGCATAAAACCTCTCCATAAACTGTTACAATTACTCCACAGCAAGTTATTTTACCCACTTTTAAGCAATTGACCCATAATAAGAAATTGACCCATTTTTACGAAGTTATTTTCCAACATCTAAGAGTTCACAAACCAAACTAGAGATTTGTAATAAGCAATTGACCCATAATAAGTCATTAATTCAACAAAATTAGAAGAGGAAAAAGGTTATTCACAGATTTCACAGAGAAAAACTACATTTGAAATAAACAACAAAGTTAGGGTTTGAAAAATTGAAGCATTATATCATGAAAATTAAGAACAAAGGTTACCTGGGGTGGGAAATCGTCGATGGGTGTACGGCTGACTAGGTGGTCCGGTTGGGTGGAGGCTTGCGCCAACGCGCGCAGCTGGCGAGAAGGACTGTGCGCGGCTGGGCTTGGTGGGACGTGCGCGGCTGGGAGGGTGACGGCGTCGGCGGGTTGTTAGGGGGGATGCGGCGGCGGAATCAACGGTTGGGAGGTGCATCGTCGCCGGCTGAGCGCTGCGTCGTCGTCGCCCAGCCCAAATCGCTGGGTTTTGTGTCTTTTTTTTTGTTTTTCTTGAAATGTACGAATTGATGGGGATTGGAAGTTGGTCGCAAATTGTACCGAAGCTTTTTTTTTTCCTTTAAAGAATTAACGACCGCTTATATGGTCGGAGATAGTAAATAGGCGGTACTTAAAATTTTAAATGAGTTTTGGAAATAGTCGGATTTTTACCAACTGCTCTTTAGTCGGAATACAAGAAAAAGCAGTCGATAAATTACCGACTGCTTTAAAAGCGGTGGGTAAATTTAAAAATTAGCGACCGCTCCAATTTCGGTCGGTAAATTACCGACTGGTTAATTTCCGGTCGATAATTTTTTTTACTGACTATTTTTATGGCGGTCGGTAAAAGCGGTTGGTAATCAAGCGCTTTCTTGTAGTGATGTGACCCTAGGCACCTATTTATAGAGTTTATAGAAAGGAATTATAATCCTATTAGAATACAAATCTATTTAATTATAATCCTACTAGGACTCTAATTAAATAAACTTTATCTATTAGAATTAGATTTAATCACATGACGAATCCCGGTAGCCTTAGGATTCCGAGTAACACACACGAGTGGCACAATGCACCGCACGCAGGCCTTACGGCCCACGCACAGCGCACGGCCCAGCTCGCCGCTGCCTTTGATCCGCGCGCACCCAAGGCCTTTGCTGGGCCTGGCCTTTGCCCTGGGCCTGGTCTTGCCTTTGGCGTGTGTTTGCGCTTTGGCTTGCTGGGCGATGGCCCGGCTTCGTGCTGGGCCTTCGTCTGGCAGGCCTCGTCCGATGCTAATTCGTACAATACGCTTTCGATTAAATTCTCGATTCCGGAATTCATTTCCGATACGAACAATATTTAATATTTCCGATTCCGGAATTAATTTTCGTTTCGAACAAATATTTAATATTTCTGTTTCCGGAATTATTTTCCGATTTCGATAATATTTCCGTTTCCGGCAATATTTCCGATTCCGGCAATATTTTCCGATACGTACCATGTTTCCGTTTCCGGCAACATCTACGACTTGGATAATATTTATATTTCCGATACGATCCATATTTCCGTTTCCCGCAATATCATCGTTTCCGGAGTATTCACTTGCTTGCCTTTGACGATCTCAGCTCCCACTAAAACCAAGATCTGTCGATTCCGAATATCCATAGATGGAGTATTTAATGCCATTAAATAATTGATCCGTTTACAATCTATTTGTGTGACCCTACGGGTTCAGTCAAGAGTAAACTGTGGATTAATATCATTAATTCCACTTGAACTGAAGCGGCCTCTAGCTAGGAATTCAGCTCACTTGATCTCACTGAATTTATTAACTTGTCAATTAACACTAAACCGCATTTATTAGACTTAACATTATATGCATACTTGGACCAAGGGCATTATTTCCTTCAGTCTCCCACTTGTCCTTAGGGACAAGTGTGCATTTCCTAATTCCTTTGTCGCTCGATGTTTGCTCTTGAACATAAGGTAAGAGTTGTCATCCTTATTACGTCCAGAGGTGTTTCTCGGTTTCAGAGCTCAACTGATCAAAAAAACAGATAATCATAGCCTATGATTCATCTGAGCACGGCCATGCATTTTACAGTTTCTAGCTCTCCGAGTGGCCTTGTACAACTTTTAGCATCTCATCCCGATTTATGGGAGGACAATCCCAATCTTGCGATCTTGAGATTAGACTTCGTTTGATAGGTGATTACCTGAGCGTTGCCTTTATAGCCTCCTTTTACGGTGCGACGGTTGGTCAACGTCAAAGTAAGCAGTTCTCAAACAAGTAATCTCAAATCACTCAGGTATTGAGGATTTAGTGTCTAATAATTTTAATGAAATTTACTTATGAAAGATTTTCATCTCTTACAGTAAAGTTTCATAGGTCTGTCCGATACTAGTCTTCCCAAAGTAAGTATCTATGCAAATGATTGTGACATTGCCATGTCCACATAGTTCAAGAAATAGAACTACTAGTCATCTTGCATTCTAGTTGTCTAATGTTTTCTATGCGTCCATCTTTATAGAAAACTCCGACCAGGGACCATTTTCAACTTTTGACATTCAAGTTCACTTGATAGACATTTCTTAGTCACAGCACTGGTCCTGACAGTCTATCTTGAATATATCGTCAAATTGAAGGGACTCATCATTTAATACTAAACCAAGATTAAATGGAATATGAAAATACATTTCATATATGATAAATGTTCAACCCCAATGTTTTACAACCATGGGCCTCGAACCCATCTTTAAAACAATTAGTGGAATTCAAAACTATTCTTGATTTCCAGTGCCACAATGTGAGTGTTGTTTCTCACTTGTTGCATAGGTTTAATTATCATGCTTTGCCAATCTTATTATCCTTTTCATCGAATAATATTCGAGATATGATGATAAGATCTTTTGAGTTTGTTTATTATGTGATCTTGTCTTTCTTGCTACATTAGTGGTTCTACGCATTTTGCAATGAAGAACCATTAAGTCAACAGACATGTGATCTATCCAAGTTCAGTGAAGATGCAATACCCGACTTTTTGTTGTCAAAAGTATCTATTATGTGAGCCAACATTAATGTTCAAGGACAAACTTTTATTTTAAGAGGTGAGTTCGATTCCCCGAAGTTCTCTATTAGTGGATCTTATGTAAGAGGGAAATCTAACTTTTTCCCAAAATTTTAAGTATATTTTAGATGGACTAGGTAAATAATTTGTATTGATTTTGTCATTTTAATAAAGTTTTAGTAATTTAATAAATAAACGTTTATAAACTGATTTTTGGATTTTTATTAATTATTTTATGAAATTTTAAATTTAGTAGAGCTAACTAGACCCTAAACTTGACCTAGCCTATAAATACACTTGACAAAAAAACCTAGCCGTGTTTTACAATGATCTCTCAAAGAAAATCATGCCTCCGTACTGCTATCAGCCTATCACCATTCTTATCATCCCTCCATCAATATTAGAAAAGTGTTAGGCTCCAAAATCACCATTACCCTTCTCCTTCGGATGTTGGATCCTATACCATCATAAATGTCGATTGATTGTTGCTCTGCTATCTCTGCTCACTAAAATTAGGCGAACCCTCCTTCCTCCTCGTCGTGGGTGAGTGAGCTATAAAACCTTGTTTCGTTTCCCAGTTTTAGAACAAGCATAGAAATTATTGAGTAATATGTATTCATTATATATTAGAGAAGTTTTCTACTTTTTGGATTTTCGAAGTCAAACAATTTACAGATTTAAGAATTTCCTTATTTGTACCGATTTTGTTAAATGAATATCTGATAATGATAGTAGATGATTTAGTAAATGATGACTCTGATTGTCATGAACTTAAAACTTAAGCTTTGACTTTTGGTTAGGGTTACGTAATGAGTTTCAACTCCAATCATGTGTGAGTTTTTGTCCAACTATTTTGGTTAACGAGTAGGGTAGAAGATTGATCAACAATCAACATCCTTGTGTATTGTTGTAGACGATGGATACTAGTAAAGGATGTTACTATACACTTTCGGGGATTGACGTGCTCAAGGTAATTTTCGATGTCTATCATCTTTAGGTCCCGTTAGAAAAAATATTTTGGACATATCTATGTGTTATTATGTGCTAGGGTGATTAAGTGTGGTGTATATTAGTTATGTTACTTGAGTTATAATCATATCTAGTACGAACTAGTGTTATTATTATGAGGTATTTGAACTACAATTATTTTATGAAATAGCTATGGACTCTTGTTTTACAATGTGGAGTTTATTGATAACTTGGACTTGTAATATGTTTACTGTCATGGGGTTTGTCGTAAACTAATGGAGTAACCTGTGGAAGCACCCTTTGTTACTATTGGACAAATTTAGGAACAGGCATTGTCCAAAAATTTATGGAGCATTGTGAGCTCTTGAAATAAGAAGTGTCAACGGGCTAAAAGTGACTTGATGCTCTAATTGTTAAAAGGACTTACCGTGTTTTGGTTGTTTCATGTAACTACATGTATTACGTGTCTTAACCTTATTAAAATACTAAATACGTAAAGTGTAATCTTAGAGGGAAAAGCCCGTAAGGGTTAGGAACAGGTTGCCCTTCTAGATGTTGTTCTATCGGTGCACTTTAGTGGAGACCCGGTAGGCATCTAGTAGGTTTCTATTATTCTATTAAACTTTCTGTTTAGTCTTCCTCCTAATTCTATTGGTGCGCGGTCGCGGAGACCCTTAGTCAATTAGTGAGGGGTGTGCACACTAGGGACATTCTGTACTCGTCTTGTTTTGGCCATTTTCAAGGGTTACGCGCGACCCTTAGCGTTCTCTTTCCCTCACTTAATTAATATTGATCTTACGTGATAAGTTTAATAATGAAATTATTAAATTGATACTTGTTTGTTTATATACTTATTTTATATGCTCAAAATGTTTTCAAACTAAAATTATTTATTTTACGGGATGGAGTTGGAATTACTCAGTTTATCTGATTTTTGGGAGTTCGTCTCACTTGTCTCTTTTCTATTTATTTTTGCAGGTTGGTAAAGGTACTTGGATATGAGTGAGGAGACGCTTAGAATAACCACCTATTCAAGAGACAATTTCTGTTTCTGTTTAAGTTGAACTTTGTTATTTATTTTATGAGAATTGGTTGTATTATTTTTATGGGCTACCTTTTAGACCACTTAGTTAATTTTCACTTTAATGGTTTTAAATTATTTTGTTGCTTTGCATTTATTTTCTAAGGAGAATAAATGTAGCAGTGACACTCCCAAGGTTTGGACGATGAATTTATGAAATAAAAATAGGGGTTTTGATTATATAAAAGGTCCAAATTTTGGGGGTGTTACAGAAGAACTCTTTAACATAAACAACCCTGTCTTATTGTTTCTTAAGCAATAAGTACTTTTACTTCAACTGTATAGGTTGCTAGTGATGCTTTGTTTGGATTTACCTATCCAAGTAGTTCATAGATATGTGGAAGACTTTCCAACTATGTCTTAGAACATAGAAATTATTATTTTAATTTCCCACGCAACAACTCATTGTGTTCAATCCATGTTGCCATTTCAAAACACGATGCTCTATAGCTCGTTCTTGCCAAAGATTAACTCCAAAGGGTCTTGCTTGATCCTTTGCCAGTGTTTATGCGTGTAGCATCAATATTTAACATATCTTTATTTCCTTGAATCAAGAACTAATCTTATGTACCTTTTCAAGTACCATAAGTTTTTCTTGATTTCAATCTAGTTGATCTTCACTTAGATCAATAGATATTGGTATATGTTCGTCATGCCTAAAGTCATACGATATGTTTTTGGCGATCCTCATATTATATCATACATGATAAATTCTTTTGCAGAATAATTCCCAATTGAATTATATTCATGTAACTTTAGCTCATTCTAGTTTCAGTAGATACTAAATCCAGCTAAATTCTTTGACATATAATTATAGGTTAAGAATCTTACTTAGATCCTTTTATGTTTAACTTAGTAAATGCTTATACATAGTTCAAACATCTTGTACTTAGATTTATTCATATGGGTAGAATATCTCCAATGGAGTCTTTCGTGTTTGATTTAGTAAATGCCATTACTTAATCCAGAACAATATTATAAGATCTTTGTGAATGGATCTTAATACCCACTATGCACTAAGTTTCGCCTTGGTCCGTCATTGATGAATAATTTTCAAATCTAAGTCATTAGCATTCGAATGTTATTTCAAATCTAAGTCATTAGCATTCGAATGTTATTTCAAATCTAAGTCATTAGCATTTAAATCTAAGCCAATTAAGTTTTATGTACTCCCACTAAACTTCTTATATATCTATAAGAATCATGTACATTTTATGAAACTAAAATACTTATTAGCTTCACTAAAATACAATTCCAATTCCCAATTGCTTGCTTAAATCTGTACTTAGATTTCATAAGCTAGCATTCCTTTTCAAGTATTTATTTGGATCCACCAATCCTATGACATACTATGTACATAGTTTCTTCCAACATTTGATTTGAGGAATTCGTTTTTGTCATCCAATTGCCATATGTACCAATATGCAATCATTGCTTGAATTATAGACTTAAGCATTACGATTATGCATGAGGTTTCAACACAATCCACGCCATGAATTTGCTTGTAACCTTTAGCAACTAACCTAGCTTTGTGTGTGAACACAATTCCATGTTTGATGGTTTTTATCCTTAAGACCAATTTGCAACCAATAGAAGTAAATCATTCTTGCAAATCAACAAAATTTCAATTTTGTCATCAAAATATTGGTTATGTTTTATGGCTTTTAACCATCTAAAACATTGAGTCTATATATGGCCTCTAACCATTTTACGGAATCTGGGTTTCGTCATAGCTTTCTTACAAGTCACAAACTCATTAATCTACATGATAATAGTTTGACTGCAAGTTGTAGGTTTCTTCGCTATCTAATAGAAGAATCGCATAGTTTCAGTGACCTGAACTCCATGTTTCTTCACTATCTAATAGAAGAATCTCATAGTTTCAGTGACTTGAAATCTATGCCTACTTGGGTATAGAACATCAAACAATAGAATATCAATAGCCACTTGAAAGTCCTTTGATTATTCCGTTATCCTTGAAGCACTTGTAAAGTCTTCTAAGAGATGTCCATTATTTAAAGCCACTTCTAAAGTCCTTAAAGAATACGTGTTCGGATTTTCTAAAGAACTTCGAAAAGCCTCCGGAATGTCCGTTTATGTTTGTTGTTCGCCTCGAAGACTTTCGAGGTCTATTTTCTCCCACTTGTCATTTTGGAAACGAATCTCCAAAAGGACATTATTTCGAGCAAACAAACATTATGTTCTCAAAAATTCGTGGTAGAAACAATACCCTTGTGTCTTATCACAATGAAACATATATCTGTACTTGGGCCTTAGTTTGTTGAATGACAAACACTAAGCTCCCACTAAGTTTAGGAACTCTTTATATATATTATGAAAAGATATTATGAAATTACTTTTCAATAGCTTTGACGAATTTGGTTTAGTTTGGTGGTAGTTGAGCATTTTGTTTTAGAAATTATAGGAAAAGTCTTTATGAATCATCATTGACCGAATCAAGTACTAATTGACTTCAATCATTCCAACTTAGATATGCCATATCTTATGGAGCTAGATTGTGAAATTGCAACACACAATCATAGATGATCATATTTGGTCTTAAAGTAAGCATCGACATGATCTAACCTAGATCTTTATGATTTCTTGCCAAGTGGATTTTATACTTCTGAATCTTTGAACTAGCCAAACAAATTCAAACTTATATCACTTTGAGTAAATAAACCTATATTACTCAAATCTATGTGAAATAATGAAGTCATAAAATCTTTCTTTAGCTTTGAACTCTATTGTCTAGGCGTTCTAACAATAGTTCATATCTTTTGTTACTTTCAACAAGTAAGACTTGCATGTCTTGAATTGATCTAGAAATCAATCAATTTTCAAAACTCCATTAAAATAGAGCTTTTGAATATTAACTTGTTGACATGGTCTAAGCAACAATGCCAAAGACTAGTGGAACTCAAATCAAGAGATTGATTTGAACCTAGTAAAGTTCTTATTGTTAAAGATTTGTTTGTTTTAATCAAGCATATTGACTCAACCAGTAAATGACCATTTCATCCAAATAAACAAACAAACATTGTTTTTGTTTTTCTTGAATGTGAGGCTTTATGTGTTTGAAAACATAAATTTAGGTATGCTGATTATGGAACAAAATAGCCATTAAGTTCCAGCCTTGAAAAGACTTAAAACAAGCTAGATGACCCTACAACTAATGTAGCATTGCCATGCTTCATTTCCCACTTGTAGGTCATTAGTGTAGCCTAGCTTCCATTGTTTGAGTTATTACCGAAGTAAGAACCTCAAGCGGTATATGATACCAAGGAAGTTTGATTGCTACGTCACTGCTCTTTAAACATAAACTTATAGGTAGAAACGGAATTGTGAATTCCTTTCATTTGTTCCTTTGTTTTCCTATTTCTTGTACCCTTTCTAATAGTCTTAAGAATTGAATTCTTAGTGTTGACTTTTATACTTTGTTTAGACATGTCCAATGTCACTCCAACAAAGTTCTTACCATTTATGTTGAATATTCTGTTCAACTAGATGATCTTACCAGAAGCTTCTAAAGTTCTCTAAGCATCGATCTATTCGAATGTCTAGGGACTAGACTCATTAGAGAATTAAATGGAAAAAAGATTTTAGGTTGTTAACCATTGGTAAAGCTGGGCGTTTAAACTCAATGCTTTATGATCTCAAAAACTACATTGTATTTTGAATTCACAAGCACCAATCGGTTCGCCATTCGACTTTGATACTCGAAAACAACCATAAAAGTCGATATAAGAAACGTACATTTTAAATTGCTCTTTTTCTCTCATTTCCGTGAATCGTTCTTGGATTCATTACCAATCGAGGAAATTTACTGTTACCTTTCTAAAAAGGATTTTCTGCAGTGCAAGATATTTAATTATAAACAATAATTAAAACATACATTGAAGCATGCAAAGTCTAAACATTTATCATGAGTAATAACTTGAAAATTAAAGCAATCATGCAATTCAAACAAGTTATTAGCATTTTATTCGATTTTATTGTTCCGGCAGGTGTGAATAAAATGATTCCAAGACCCTAAAATCATTGAAGAATTAAGCACATTATGTATTTTGACTCAATTCTAAAATATTTTAGGTAAGCAAAAGCCTTTTGCTAATAGTCTAGAAACTACTCTTGGTTGATAGGTACGTCTAAGAACTTATTAGGAAAACCTATCGAATTTGCCACGACATAAAAGGACTCCTTACTTATATCATCGAGTTTCACCAAAACTAACATGTACTCACAATTATTTGTGTACCTTACCCCTTTAGGATCAATAAGTAACACCTCGCTGAGCGTAAAACTATTACTAGATTGATGTAAAGGTTATCCAAGTAAGTGTTATTTTGGCATGACACCTTTTAACTCAATTTTTAAAGTTTGGAACTTAAGGCTCTTACTATGTTGGTTAGATTTTAAGTGAACTAAAATCCTTAATCATGCAACATAATCAAGCCAAAATCTCATGCATATTTAAGACATATTTAAAAGCAATAAATAACTTAAAGCATGCACAAGATAAGTGTGATCTAGTATGGCCCGACTTCATTTTGAAGCTTCAACTTCAAAGTCCGTCTTGAAAATGGTTGGAAACTTCGTCTTGAATTTCACCGTGGGAGGTGCCATTTTCTTCAAACAGGATCAGCTATAATTAAACTAATTACAACTATTTGATGGTACGCAGACCATATTTGGATTGAAAAAACAAACTTTGGTGCATTAGACCAATTACATTCAAATTAATGGTACGCAGACCATATTTTCTATCCTATTGGGGTCATACTAGTCACTTCATAACCTGCAAAACAGTACATATATTATATATACCATTCACCCATTCATTATCATGAATGGCCCACATAGCTGGTTAGTAAAAACACATTGTATGCATCACATAAATATTTGCAGCAATTAATCAAGGGCACCAATAATCTACCAATTATTCAGTCCTTATTAATTCTAATCAAGTTGTTTAACCTTAAAGCATTTGTAGACCTAATCAAGAGTTTATGACTAAAATTTCTCCCACTTAAACCAATAAATTCATATGCTTTACTAATTTTAAACATAAAAATGTATTTCTAGTCTAACTGGAAACATACAAATTTAATTAAAATTTCTAAATAGAAAGATAGGGCCAAAGTCAAGTGATTCAACTCAAGCACGACCTGCCCGCAAGGTCATTCGGGCTTCATAAACCGAATTATAACTCCTTCTCCTTTTATCCTAGCGCTCTCAAGCTAAGCTCTCCCAAGTGCTATGGCTTTTTCAAAAGTCTCTTCCAAAAGCATAGCTTTAGCTATTACCGGAGGTGGAACAGGACTGGGTTTCCTCCAAGGAAAGTTTTTTCTTTCTCAGTGCAGTTGGGAGAAAGTTGAGTCCATTAAAATTATAATCGAATCCATTTATTTAATTTATTTTTCAGTTGAATAAATTTAAATTAATTCAAGGTTTAATTTTAGTAAAATAATTAGTATAAATAAAATTTATAATAATTATAATATTCAAAATTAAAATCCGAGAAAACAATTTAAATTATTAATTTTAAAATTAATTAAAATTATTTCCGAACTGAAAATTTAAAATTAAAACTAAACGCATCAATAGTTTGCAAGACGAGGCACTTGGGCTTGCGCCCAAGCCCCATCGAGCTACGAGGCCCAAGCCCCGTGCCATTGACCGTTGCACATTGCCCGCACAGCGACACCGCACACACGCCCCATGGCCACGCACACACGCAGCCTCGAGGGCCACGCTGCGCGCAGCTAGGTGTTGTGTCTTGGCTGCCTACCTTGTGGCAGGCTTGGTGCGTCGTGGCGCAGCGCTGCTGCCCACACGCATCTCGCTTGTTGCTGTGTTCTTATAGCCCTCGCCCATCGCCCTGCACGAACGCCCAGGCGTAGAGCCTTGCGTGCCGCATAGCTCGTTGCTCGCTGCATTCGTACCGCACGGGCGACGAGCTCCCTTGCTCGTCGTCGCGTGCCCACACTATACAACACCCCTTTAAGGTAACACGAAGCTTCCATTTCTTTGTGCGTGCAACATTTATGGGCGTTTTCATAAAAATTTAAAATTTTTAATTTAAAATTAATGACAAATTAATAAAACATATTAATTTCATAATTTTAAGGCTAAAAATCGAAAATTTATTAATCAATTAATTTCCGATTAACATGGATTCAAATTTAGGTCATAAAAATTTAAAATTTAACACAGATTACAATTTTTATTGTGGATTTTAATCATGGATACCTAATTAAATTATTAATTAATTATGAAAAACAAATCAATTCTAAATTATTCGAATTTCAACAAATTAATCATAATTACAAATTAGGTTGTTTAATTAACAAGTCTAGGCATTCATGATTGTTAAACATATACTGTAGGTCAATCAAAAACTCAAGATTTATCAACAAGAATCGCAAATATTCAATTTAACATCTTAAATTTACAAACGTTTGCGTTTGAAAAACTAAAACCTCCGAAAAGTCATAGTTAGGCTTCGAATTTGTGAATTCTGCCCTCCCTATTTGCGCCCGAACCGAACAAGAACAAGTCTTTAGGACTCCAAGTGTCGTCCCTCCGTAGATAGTCCACAGCACGTCCGGATCCGCCTTAAGCTTGACCAACTAGAATCGCCCTTAAGGTTCCAAGAATTTTCGGCTAATAGGCTACAAGTGTTTGGCTGATTTTGTTCCAAAATCTAACATTTGAATACTTCAATTGTCTATCTAAATATGTGACCCTAGGCACCTATTTATAGAGTTTATGGAAAGGAATTATAATCCTATTAGAATACAAATCTATTTAATTATAATCCTACTAGGACTCTAATTAAATAAACTTTATCTATTAGAATTAGATTTAATCACATGACGAATCCCGGTAGCCTTAGGATTCCGAGTAACAAACACGAGTGGCACAATGCACCGCACGCAGGCCTTACGGCCCACGCACAGCGCACGGCCCAGCTCGCCGCTGCCTTTGATCCGCGCGCGCCCAAGGCCTTGGCTGGGCCTGGCCTTTGCGCTGTGCGTGGGCCGTAAGGCCTGCGTGCGGTGCATTGTGCCACTCGTGTGGTGCATTGTGCATTGATCCGCGCGCGCCCAAGGCCTTGGCTGGGCCTGGTCTTGGCCTTGGCGTGTGTTTGCGCTTTGGCTTGCTGGGCGATGGCCCGGCTTCGTGCTGGGCCTTCGTCTGGCAGGCCTCGTCCGATGCTAATTCGTACAGTACGCTTTCGATTAAATTCTCGATTCCGGAATTCATTTTCGATACGAACAATTTTTAATATTTCCGATTCCAGAATTAATTTCTGTTTCGAACAAATATTTAATATTTCCGTTTCCGGAATTATTTTCCGATTTCGATAATATTTCCGATTCGGACAATATTTCCGTTTCCGGCAATATTTCCGATTCCGACAATATTTTCATTTCCAATAATATTTTCTGATACGTACCATGTTTCCGTTTCCGGCAACATCTACGACTTGGATAATATTTATATTTCCGATACGATCCATATTTCCGTTTCCGGCAATATCATCGTTTCCGGAGTATTCACTTGCTTGCCTTTGACGATCTCAGCTCCCACTGAAACCAAGATCCGTCGATTCTGAATATCCATAGATGGAGTATTTAATGCCATTAAATACTTGATCCGTTTACGTACTATTTGTGTGACCCTACGGGTTCAGTCAAGAGTAAGCTGTGGATTAATATCATTAATTCCACTTGAACTGAAGCGGCCTCTGGCTAGGCATTCACCTCACTTGATCTCACTGAATTTATTAACTTGTCAATTAATACTGAACCGCATTTATTAGACTTAACATTATATGCATACTTGGACCAAGGGCATTATTTCCTTTACCTTGATGTCCCTTCCTTGCCCAATTTTCACTGGTAGACTTACTATCCCTTCTGGTATCACTGTTGCTCCCGTGAAGCCAATCACTGCGTAATTAACCGGTTTTACGTGTTTGTTATCGATTTGCAGTACCTGAAAGGCCGGCCAGAACAGGATATTCGCAGAACTACCTTCATCTATCAGAATACGATGGATTTTCTTGTTAGCAACATTCATGGCTAATACCATGGGGTCATCATGGGGGTAGACTATGCCTTTGCAATCATCCTCTGTGAAGGTGCATTGTGAGATCCTTGGAGGGGCAGGCCATTTGCCTGCATTATGGTAGTTGACCTGATGTCTGAACTCATTCACACTAGCCTTGGCGTCGCTGGCCGTAGTCCCCGCGTAAACTGATCCTCCTGTTATGACTAGTATGTCTCCTAACCTCTTCTGATCTGCTGGGTGGCTTTGCTTGTGATCCACCTTCTTGCTTTCAAACTTACTGTCATTGTCCATGTTCTCATACGTCCTGCTTTATGAGATTTTTGCCTTGAACTGCGTTAGATATCCCCTTCGAATCAGGTCTTCAATATTGTCCTTGAGGTGAGTGCATTCTTTTGTGAGGTGACCATGATCACTGTGAAAATCACAATATTTTTTCGGATCCATGTACTTGTTGTACATCTTAGGTGGTCTCTGCCACTTTTCATCTTCCTTGCTAATGGCAACATTTTGAGTTCTAGATGCGACCAAAGGAGTGTATTCATTGTATTTACCTCTCTTCTCAGCTCTAAATTCACTGCCCCTACCTCTGTTCGGTCCACCCCATTCTTTCTTATGCTGTTGGTTGTCTCTTCTGTCAAGATATGCCTTTCTGTACGGCTATTTTCTGTTCTGACTATTATAGTTATTTTCACCTGCTACATACCTCCGGGAAGTTGTTTTGCCGATTTCTTCGCTTTTTATGAACTCATTTTCTTTTCCCAACACTTCTACCAAGGTTGTGAATGATTTTCTACCCAGATAACTCTTGAATTCTCCATCTCGCAGACCAGACATCATTGCTAGAACTGCCACCTCCTGTTGTAATTTGGGTATATTCGATGCCTCCATGTTGAACCTGGAGATATAGTCTCTCAAAGACTCTTGCGACCCTTGGACAACTGACATCAGCTCTCCTGTCATCCTTTCTCTAGCGATATTTGCCACATACTGGGTGCGAAACAAGATGGCTAGTTGCCGAAAAGACGTTATCGCCCCCTTGGGTATTTTGTCAAACCAGCTCTGCGCTATCCCCTCAAGTGTGGAAGGGAACACCTTGCACCACATGGAGTCTGTGTTGGTATATAGCATTATGTGTCTCCTAAAGGCTGAAAGATGGTTAACTGGGTATGTCTTCCCGGAAAATTTGCAGGTGGGAATTTTTATTTTTTTCATTCTTTCAGAGAGAATTTCATCACAAAAAGGAGAATTACCAGGCTTAACTATAGCTCGAATAGGATTCGGGATACCTGACACGGAGTGATGCATTGGACTGGGTCTCTGCTCTGCTCCTGTCCTGGGTCGAGCTCTGCTAGGTGTGGTACTTTCTGCTTTACACTCCTGATAGTTTGCGCCCTCCATATCCTGCTGCAAATTTCTTCTCCAAACACGAGGATTGTTCTGAGGCCTAGGGAGTTTCCTTCTTTGCTCGACCTCTGCCTCTGAGAGTGGCCGTATAACTTGCGTCTGAGGGGTAGTCTGAGTCAGGAAAGTCAGAACTTCCAAGGCCGTACGCATGTGATCGGGTGAGAACTGAGCTCCCATACGCGCCAGCGAGGCAGCCGTTGGGATATGAACGATCTAGCTAGGGGTTGCCGTAGCTCTGGGTTGTGGTGTTTCTTTTGGTTGTCCGACACTCTAAGGCATGCTGAATTTGGGTATTGTGGTAGGCCTTTGGTTGTTTTTGAAAGTAGATGGTTTTATCTGCTGGATTACTGGCTCACTTGACTCTGTCATTGTGTAGGGGTCGGATGTTTAAAAGAATGGGGCTTAAGAGAACACCCCTCATTCTAGCGCCACTTGTTCGGCACAGAAAGAGTATCATTAAAGAACAAAGGTAACCTATTCTCCCTTACGTATCATATACCAATACTTCCAAGTCCCAATATTTAATTAATCACATTACTAGTTCAAGTTAAGCCATTACTTACATTATAATCGATCTCATCCGTGATTCACTCATGGCTTTTTGAAAATTACCAATAGCTTATCTTTTACCAACAGAAGTTCAAATGTAGTTTTCAGTTAAGTAAAGTGTCAAATTCCAAAGACTAATCTATACCTAGTAGTATTTAAAAACTGAAACCATAGGTTAGAATGTGACATGTAACTATATGTTATAATTTGACATGTGTCTTCATATCATCAAACTTCTCTTTTAGAAAAAAAAATTAAAATAGACAAAAATCAAAAGACATCATCATTAAGGCACATGTCATTGTGTTTAAAGAGGGAAAACTCAAAAGACTTCCCCTCCAAAAAAAAAAAAAAAATAACTAAAAAAACTAAAAGACATTCATACAAATAAATAATCATAACTTAATAAGCTAAGTTAAATTGTTATTAATATTTCATAACTATAACATTAATAAACATTAGTTCTTACTAAAAAGAATGCATAAGAAGCTAAATATCTGTCAGGATGACTCCTCAACCTCTCATCTTCAATGCACTCCTTATAAATAAATTGACTAACAACCATTTTCGTTACATCACTTGCACAATCAACTATATATAATCACACAATCAAAGTTAATGTGTGTTTTACTTTATATGTCTATTATTTTTTTGTATGGCTCAATATTAATTTTCGTCAATTTATTATGATTATTTTAATAACCGTTTGTTTTTCTATTGACGTAAGATTATATGTTACATTATCATCACCTTTGATCGACTGTTCTCACTAAATGTTGTTATATTAACTTAGTAATAACCTTATCACATACATAATGTGGTTCTATTTATTTATATATTTATAACTTACATTAAGCAAAAATTTACGAATGCATATAAATAATTTAAAATTTTATAATATCTAAGTTATTGTATGTCGAGCAATATAACTATGTAAATTCTTATAAAACTTTACAAAATGCCCCCTTGCATTGCACGGGTCAAAATGCTAGTTACTAATAGTAATGATGTAATTTCACGTCACAGTTAGCTTCTTAAGAAAGATCGAAAGAAGTCGTATGTTATCAGCCCCGGTCCTGACATTTTGAGCGCCCTAGGCGAAATAAGGGATTAGGGGCCCTTCCAAAATGATACGTCTTTGATTGAAATAATATCATTTTTTTTTGCTAATTCCATTATATTGTTGAATTCGAATGAATAAAAAAATTATTATATCTCCTTTGCAGTATCCTAAAATTCAAAATCATGCTCTAGTCGATCTCTTGAAATATTTAAATAAAATAAATATTTACTTAATTACAAGATAATTAGTATGCGTGAAGAGATTTTTTTTATTTAAAAAAAATAAAGGTTAATTTTGAGCATGTAGAAGTATCAGTTAATTTTGTCTATCATTAAAATTTAATATACTTTTTAAAACTTATAGACCCATAGTCCATCAAATAAGCATTTTTTTGCCCATTTATAGTTACATCAATTAGAAGTGAGTACTAAAAGTCAAATATTACGTACATAAACTAAACGTAAAACTTAATTATCTTGTAAATGATTAAAGGACATAGCAAATACAAATAAAGAGTTTAAACAATTGAGACACTATATGTACAAAGTATTATAAATGAGAAAATTAGTTGCTAAAAAATAAATTTAATTAAAAAATTTAAAGTACAATCTAACAAACACAAAAATAAAAATATTGACAAAGTTAAATAGGAAAAGAAAAGAAAAGAAAAGAACGAATAAACAAAATAATAAAGACTGTGGGGGGAGTCGAACACTAGACCTATATTAGGTAGGAAAGCTTTAGCATCTACCTTCTACCAGTGAGCCAAGGAAATAACTTGTGTATTTAATGTGTTGTTTATTACTAGTAGTAATTAACTGGACATGTTATTATTTTGGACCCCTTTTCGCTTTGGGCCCTAGGCGGTCGCACCCCTCGCCTACCCCCTAGGGCCGGGCCTGTATGTTATGTGTTGATTTACATTTGTCTCCTCTGATCCACCGTTGTAATCTTACTTATTACTTGTATGTATATTTTCGGTTACTTTTTGTATTATTAGGGGTTACTTAATTTAATATAAAAAGAAGGCTATTTCTTCCTCATTATTTTGGTTACTTATTATATGTTTCTTTGTTACTTATTATAAGTATATTTTGGATTACTTTTTGTATTATTAGGGGTTACTTAATTTATTTTAAAGAGAAGGTTATTTCTTCCTCATTATTTTGGTTACTTATTATATGTTTCTTTGTTACTTATTATAAGTATATTTTGGGTTACTTTTTGTATTAGTAGGGGTTACTTAATTTATTTTAAAAACAAGGTTATTTCTTCCTCGTTATTTTGGTTACTTATTATATATTTCGGTGTAACTTATAAGTACATTTTGGATTATTTTTTTTATTTGTAGGGCCTACATAATTTATTTTAAAAAGAAGGTTATTTATTCCTCATTATTTTGGTTACTTATTATATGTTTCCGTCTTATTTGCTAGCATATTTTGGGTTAATTTTTGTTTTATTAGAGGTTACTTAATTTATTTTAAAAGAATGTTGTTTCTTCCTCGTTATTTTGGTTACTTATTATAAATGTTTTAATGTTACCTGTATTATACTTTTTAGGTTACCTTTTGTACGTTAATGGTGACACTTTTAACAACAGATATAATTTCTACTAATATTAAAGGTTACTTCTATTTGTAACTGATTACTTCTATTTATAATTTCAGTTAATTTTATTGTTTTAGAAGAGTTTCTCTTAATCCAGTTACTTTAGTGTTTTACTAGTGTTACGTTTTGTATGTTAATGGTGTTACATTTAAACAGTAGGTACAATTACTACTAATATTACTAAGGTAACATCTATGTGGACAATTGGTTACATCAATTTATTATTTCTGTTACTTTTATAGTTGTAGAAGAGTTACTTTTAACCTACTTTGTGTATGTTTAATGGTGTTAAACATTAGGTAATTACTTCCAAGGGTTATTTTTTTATGCTAATGGTGTTACTTTTAAATATTAGGCACAATTACTACTCTTATTACTAAAGTGAAAAAGCTTGATCTGCATCTACATAAAGGGAGACTGATCGTCGCATCATACTTACTCCTGCATCATACCAGATTGATGGAGTACAGAAAACAATCCAGTTTGTATTTATGATGTGAGCAGACAATCGAATTTGAGGTTAAAAAATCTTTTATTAAACCAGTCACCTAGTAGAAAGAAGCGACATTCCTGGAGGAGGAACTTTGTAATCGCCGATTTGCCAACACCTCTATCTCTCATGTTTTGTTTCATAGTGTGAACGTGCCACACCGTCAATTGATGGCGTGACTTGCCACATACTTCCTCCATTCTTTTTTAAATGACACAATTGTACTTTTGGCACTATTCATATAATATACTTTGACCATCAATTGTGATTTATACTTAACAAAAAATATAGTCATGTGGGGTCTTGTTATAATCGTCTCATCCTATAGTTTTATAATATCAAATTTTTATAATTTTTAACCATTGATAATAAAATGTATTAATGGTTGAAATATTGCATTGGCAAACGTGACAAAAAAATTGTGTCATTTAATAAATAATGGAGGAAGTATGAGACTTGAGGAATTAATTTCACTTAAAATAATTAATATATTTCTAATTAACGTGTACTAAAGACAATTAAATATGCTTGTAGCTTAGTGATTGCTTGATTAATATGCCAAATAAGAGATTTGGGTTTGAATCTCGCTAAAAGTTTTTTTTTCATTTTTTGTTTGTTACTTGTCCTTCTTTGTACCTCTAGATTCTTCATGGTCTTATTTTTATTATTTTAGTTTCCCCCGTTGGTCGTTTTCTCTTCGTCACTTTCTTTTTTAGTGATGTCTCGACGTCTTTGTATTCATGATTCATCCGAATAGACGATTTCAGATAGTCTACCTAAAGATGGTTGTCGATTGGGTCAGCCCGAGGCCCAACCCAGCACGAAAAAGCCCAACCTAGCAAAAACAATAAGTCATGGGCAACATATTTTTGGAAAAAATCGGACAAGACACGATACGATCCAACCAGCCACGACAAAGCACGTAAATTTAGTAAAATTAGGCGCATGTACCACGCCCGACACGACTCTATACAAACTGGCTTGGTGTGGACTAGACCGAGGCCCGTCCTGTCCCAAACCACACTCATCTTTATGTCCACCTAAAGATTGCGGGCTACACGCCGAGTGTCACGGGCCGAGTGTTTTGACACCGGATCGTGCGGTGCGCTCTTGCCTATGGGGCGGCAAGGCGCAAGCCTTGCGCGGAAAGTGAATCTCAAGGATCGGGGCACGAGCAGGTGTTTGCTTCAGAATGGGCACTCTTGCCTATTGGTGACGAGAGCAAGGGTCGAACGGGGCGCTTGTGTGCGCACAGCAGGCACAAGCGGGACCGTCGACGAGAATGGATCTGTTATGAGGGAGACTTTGTTGGGTCTTAGAAAGCTTAAAAACATGCGATAACACAATATCTATAAAGATAGCAACAACACATGTAATTAAGCAAAGGCAACTTCTGATGAGAGGTATTGGTTCATACCCCTCATAGAGGTTTATTTTGAATTAGCTAAAACTTGCTAGTGGACACTGGAATTACAGTAACATAATAATTCTCTCTAAAGCCTAGAAAGCCATTAGAAAGGTCCTAGAAAGCAATAGAAAAGAGAAATACAAGTAAAGGAAGGTTGAATTCTAACATCCTCCCTCACTTAAGTTGTCGACGCCCTCGTCGACTTACAAGAGTTACAAAAGATGAAAGAAAAAGCTCATATTCTAAACTCTGTAGTCTTCTCTGCGCCTTTGGTTGATGGCGGTTGTTGGAGTCTTCTTGAATCTTGTTGTGTCTTGATAGGTTGATGAATCTTGTGAATCCAAGTCTTCCTTGTTTCTGGTTTCTGGCTCGGAGCGGCTGGGCTTGAGCTTGTATCTTGTTTCTTATTTCTGATGCGAGGGGGTATCTGAGATGTCGCCTTTCTGAATGGCTACATCACTCGCATTGCCAAAAGGTATCGGTCCTTCTCTTTTTTCTTTGTGGGAGTACCTGTACTTCGAACTAGACAAGCTTGACCACCTGCTACAAGCAAATAATTCAAGTGAGGCATTACAACTGCTTTGCTGGTGCGGAGGAACCCCAATCCAAGTACAAGGTTGAAGTCGTCCATGTTGACGACAATGAAGTTCATTTTCCCTTTCCAGTCTCCCAACTTTGATTCCACCTGTTCTGCCACACCGAGAATCGACTTGGCTTTAGTGTTGACGGATTTCATGCTACCGCCTCATTTCTTGAGCACTAACCCCAATCTCCGGGCTTCTGCTTCGGTCACAAAGTTGTGAGAGGCGCCGATGTCGACCATGGCTCAAGCACTCCTCCCATTCACTACGAGGTCCACATACATCATGTTCGTGGATCCCTCTCTTGTCTTTGGGGCTTCTTTGCCCATTGCATACATCATGTAGACGGAACTCATTCTGCGGGGATCATCGTCTTCACTGCATGCTTCTTCTTCCGTCTCTTTTGGGGTTTCCTCCACGGACATGGTCGACAACTTCTTTTGTAGGTTGTCGATCTCCCCTTTGTGTTTGCACTCCCACCATTTGTGTGGGCCTCGACATAGCAAACAGTTAAGTCTATTGATGTTTCCCGAGGGCGTGCTGATCTTGGATTCCTTTCTTGATACGGAAGGTGATGACCAGGATTTCTGTGAATCTCCTCCCCCATTTCCTTTCTTGAATCCTCCGACTGAGCTGGACGCCACCCTTGAGTCACTTCTCGCACTCTTGGGTGAGCTTGGGTCGGTCCCTCCAAGCTTGTAGGCGTCTCCCTTGTTCCTTCTTCCGAGCGATGTCCCCTCCCTGCGGAGTAGTCCATTAATCGCTCTGCAGTAGTCATAGCGGCCGAAAGAGTGTCAACTTTCGCCCTCAATACTTCACGCTGCGCCCATTCTTGCAGCCCATAAACAAAGTTGAACAACCGATCCTTTTCATTCATGTCTCGGATGTATTCTTTCACATATTCACGTATGGAGCCCTTATGGCGGATCTCCTGCAGCTTCATTCTTGCGACAAACTCGGTGTTCTCGGGGTAGAATTGATCTTTGAGTTCCTTTTGAACTCCTCCCAAGTATCTATCTTTATCTTCCCAGCGGTCATGTCAGCGTGCTTCCCGCGCCACCACAGCTTGGCATCATCTGACAAGTGCATGGTCGCAGTATCCACCTTCAGCTCATCGCTCAACTGACAGATTCTGAAGTACTGCTCCATGTCAAAGAGGAAGTTATCAACTTCCTCCGAGTCTCTAGCACCGTTGTAGTCTCGAGGCTCCGGAGGTTTGATCTTCATCGCACCACCTCCACTTGAGTCAATCCTTGCAGCGCGCATCAGGGTCGCGCACTTGTCTTGGGCATCTTCAGCTTGCCCTTTTACAAAACTCAGCTGCTCATGCAGTCCTTCTCTTTCTTGCATGAGCTCGTTGACCGCATTCTCGAGTCTTTCTATTTCTTTGGCTTGGCCAATCACAATTTCCTCGAGTCGGGTCCAGGCTTCTGACTTGCCCTCTAGCCAGACTAGTCTTTCTTCGATTGATTCCATCTCAGATTGGTTGCTTGGGTCTCTCGGTGCTTGGGTTTGAACCTTGGCTCGATACCAACTGTCACGGTCCAAGTGTTTTGACACCGGATCGTATGGCGCGCTCTTGCCTATGGGGCGGCAAGGGCAAAAGCCTTGCGCGGAAAGTGAATCTCAAGGCTCGGGGCACGAGCGGGTGTTTGCTTCAAAATGGGCACTCTTGCCTATTGGCGACAAGAGCGAGGGTCAAGGGTCGAATGGGGCACTTATGTGCGCACAGCAGGCACAAGCGAGACCGTCGACGAGAATGTATCTGTTTTGAGGGAGACTTTGTTGGGTCTTAGAAAGCTTAAAAACATGCGACATCACAATATCTATAAAGGCTAGCAACAACACATGTAATTAAGCAAAGGCAACTTCTGATGAGAGGTATTGGTTCATACCCCTCATAGAGGTTTATTTTGAATTAGCTGAAACTTGCCAGTGAACACTGGAATTAAAGTAACATAATAATTCTCTCTAAAGCCTAGAAAACTATTAAAAAGGTCTTAGAAAGCAATAGAAAAGAGAAATACTAGTAAATGAAGGTTGGATTCTAACACCGAGGCTCGAGCCCATGGGTCGTGGGCCTGAATAGACCCAATACACACCAAGCCCATCCTGCATCAGGCCGTGTTGGGCCGAACATTT
This sequence comes from Spinacia oleracea, assembly GCF_020520425.1. Lineage (NCBI taxonomy): Eukaryota > Viridiplantae > Streptophyta > Magnoliopsida > Caryophyllales > Amaranthaceae > Spinacia > Spinacia oleracea. The sequence continues at coordinate 89,074,293 of NC_079489.1, forward strand.
CAAAATAGGACCCAACACCGAAAATCTCCATGGAAATATATCCACCTGACTTTTCTTTCCGAATTTTTTTTTAATAAAAAAGACTACAAGATATTGATATGGGTTGCTTTTTGAGGTGACGAAATCTTAAGCAACAGGCTTACAAGTGGGCCTATTACTTTGCAAACAAGCCAAGATTCGAACAATTATATGGGTCAATGATTCAGGGCCCACTTTAGAAGAGCAAGAAAAAAATTAAAAAATGAAGAGAAAGAACTTCTGCAAGTATAATGCATCCCAGAGGTGGATAAATATTTGGTTGGTATAGCGTATATATCAAAGTCAAGAGAATAATGTATAAGCAGAAGAACTCAAATAATATCTACGCGCAAAAACCTGACTGTCGAAGATTATTGTTTCGTTCCTGAGTCTGGTACTTGAGTTACAGAGCTAACTAACTAGCAGAACTCAAGATAGAGAGATTTTGCAGGATAATCAGGAATAAAAAATTAGTGTAATTTTTGAAACTCCAACTTTAACATTGAGAACATATTGGGGAATATTGTCAAATAACTAGGTTTTGTATACCAGTAAAGAACCTGTACCGATATAATTGGTTGCCAATGCTTTTCCTGCTGACGTTGGATTAGAGAATGCTAGTTGTGAGCGTTCAAGAACATAGTTTATACCGAAGCTTTTCCTGCATGGATAATTAAACATCAGAAAAAGGATATAAACTAAACTTATGTATCAGATTACTATCAAAAGAAAACTGATGAAACAGTTCTGCTGATAGGATAATTACTGCGTTATGAAATATAAACAAAGTCTATTCTATAACTCTCAAACAATTTATGGTAGTTTCACCTAGACTAATTAGGATGAATATGAAGTTGCATGGTAATCTGGGGAATGTATGACCCTCAAGAGAAACGTGTCATCAGAAAGAGTGAAACATCTGCTGCAGCTAAGGATTAAAGGTCCAAAAGAGTGATAGTCTGTCATTCTGTTATTAGTTGATTTGAGGTGTTCAAACACAAAGGGTAGTATATGTGCTTACATACATCTACTTGAAAGAGAAGCCAGACAGTACCTGACTAAAATGTACATGTCCATACGTGCTTTACTGCTTTAGTGGAAGGAGTACAACGTAGGTTGTTTATTGCAAAATCTCATCAGAAAGCATGAAACAAATAAAGGCGTTGAGTCAAGGATCCCATTATTTTAAAAAAGTTCAGCCTTCAGGCTCTTTGGTGGCATACATGGTAATGTGCAGTGAGAGATGGTAAATGTTGTTTTGGTAGATCGTCACTACTATCAGTCTAACTATTCATGAGCTTCTGTCAATGTCCTACCTAGTTCAATGATTACCGACCTCAAAACAGCTCTAACGATTATAAAGAATTGCTTCATATGGAAGGTGCGATATAAGAAGTGATATATTTAATTTGAAATAGATGAGTACAGTCAGTAGCAAAATTTATACACTCCACATCGGCAACTCTGCAAACCATACGCTCATCCCTAAGCACAAGGCTCACCATGACAAGGTCTATAGAAAGTCAATCTCATCCTCACAGATACAACTGCAAAGAGGTTATGCTGAAGGCACTCGCAGTGAGGTGCTGGTTCATCATTGCCATTACTTTGCAGCATTTTTACATCATAATTAAATGTGAACTACCCCGAGTCACAGTTCAATTACCTACAAAGAGCATACCTTAGCAGGACAACAGGGAAACTGCACTTCTAATTTGCAAGGTACGTGAGTGCATTTCATGGTTTCCATAGCCAACGAGCAAATCTGCCACTTACATGATGCTTAACCTATGATTTTATTCTCTCCTTTTGTAATCATAATAGTGTGAATGAAAGATACCTAATCACCTATGTCTTGAAATACATGGCTTTGTCTAGTTTACTACAGCATCTAGCCACCCCCACCCAAAAAGGTCAACAAAAGTATCTTGACTTCATCAAAAAGCTTCACATAAGCATATGGACCATTATCAAATACCAAAACAATATGAACAGTTACTGTTTCTGAGTACCTAGTTAGTTTCCCTTCTCTTTCCTGTCTAGTCATGCTCTTTTAAGGTAAATAGACTATGAGCCTGTGACAGCGGAACAAGGACAGTCATAATGTGGCAATGCTACAGAACTATGGCTTTGCCGCATAAATATAACAAGTCATAAGAAATGTCTTTCTTCTTATCAATCTATATTCTCAATCATAGAAACTAATACAAGAACATGTGCAAAGTGAGAATTGTTGGAAGAGCTGAAATACCTCACAGCATCCAGCAAGTAAGTCGCAATGCCTTTTCTTTGGTTTGATGGACTAACCCAAATAGACCTAATGCCACAAGAAGCAGGTGTTGCTTCCTCTTCACAGACAATGGATCCAAGTAAGTTAGAATCCATTGCCTCTGAGTTTCTATGATTAGTGCCTTTTCTGGAAACTTCCCTTCGAAAGCATATTTCTCCAAACTGCAATGTCTTTGGTTTAGGTATTACTTCCTTTCCACTAGAACCATCAGAGATTTTTGGCAGAGAGTCTGAAAGGAGCTTGTGCGCCGTGTTAATTGGCTCCACAATCATACAAGCCGCAACTCTTTGTGAAGATACAAATAAATACACCTGCAACGGCCATTGAAGAGAGGTAATCAACAATCAACACATACAGAACAATTTCCAGAACACTTAATACAGTGATAACTCCTATATTTCAGTACAAACCTGACAAAGCTCATGGAATATCCACCCATCACCGAGTTCAATCTCCATTGTCTTCACAATCTCTTGAACCTTGAAAAACGTCCCAACTAAAAAGCTAAATTTACCAAACAATCATCTTATTCTTGAACAAAAACAAGATAGATTATGTAAATTAGGAGCTGACTATACCAAAATATATGCTAAAACTATTCTAACCTAAAATATGCGATTACAAAATATTCAATAACAATAACATAATCTATCAAAATCAACAATGCAGGAACAATTAAGATTTAGTACAACATGAAGTGAAATCACAACCTTCTTCCGTTGAGCCAGGGGATCACAATTCAATATATGGATAACACGGTCCCTTTCGAGTGCCGGCAAATGCACCACTCGTTCGTGGCGCCAACCCTGTAAACCAATTTAGCAGTTTAACTAAATATAAATTGGAAAAAATACTTTTATTGAAAAAGAAAGAAATTAAAGGGCTAGCAGTTCACCTTAAATGGAATACCATGAGTATAATTCTTGTGAAACCTACCATGAACCTTCTCATCAACTTCATCCCCTTTAGAATACTTCATCCCACAAATTTTACATGTATGAAGAAGAAAATCAGACTGACCCAATTCCAAATGAAACTGCGCATATTTCCTCTTTTTGTTCAAAATCTTCCCTTTCAATTTCTCACTCTCTGCATTTTTCTCTTCCAAACTTTCTTCCCCGGTTAATCCATCACTTGTCGATTCTCCAACCCTAAATTAGAATCCCCAAAATTTTCAATTGGAACTAAATACACGATCTGGGTATGAATTAAACATGGGGTACTGAAGTTTTAAATGCATAATTTGGGGGAAAGCTGACGTACCTGGTGGGTTGGCGGGTGTATTTGATTCGAATCTCTGGGTGATTTTGTGCCCTAATTCCGTCGAACAAATCATCAAAATTGCTAGTCTGTGGTGTAGATGGAGGAGTAGATGAGTGTTTGAAGAAAGATTTGATCGTCTTCTGCATCTCTTTCGTCACTTCAAAACTAGCAATTAAATTAATTTGCTGGAAATGGCTGGCTGAGCTGAATGTTGGTGATTAATTGCGATGTTTCCCACCCTTTTCGTTTTTATGTCATTCGTAAAAGATTTGGGATTTTATGTTTACGCGCCAATATATCGGGGAAAACTGACAAATAAAGGACTCATAGTCCGTACTATACTACTATGTGACCGACTAACCCAAATTTACTTTTTAAACTGTCAAAATATTGTTAAAAAGTAAAAATCAATTCCTCAAACCAAGCAAGAAATAAAAATACCATTTTATCGATCTCAAATTACTCTTTACAGTTATCTTTGCACAAAGTTAAAAGGTGATAAATTATTATTTGGTTATCAACTATTATTTTATTAAAAATTAGATTTGATAGGAGTTAGTGGAATTTTTTTTAATTGAATGAGAGGGTGTGGGGATAAAAAAAATGGTCGGAAGAGAGATACAATATAATAATGGTGGGGTCATTCCTAATTTAGAAATATAACAACTAATGTGGGACGGGTGAAAAAGGAAAGTGTAACAAGAAATTTGGGACGGATGGAGTACCTGAAATAACCAAACAACTAGGAACTAAATATATTCAGTGATTTACCAGACCCAGATTTACACACTTCTATTAAATAGTTCGTGGAGTAGAAGGCGGGTGAGAGAAACTAGTGACATGGGGGGAGTACACAGATCGTCATGTAGATTTATGTGAAGGCAAGATTCAAAACCTAAAAGGCTATGAAACCCGAGTTATTCTAGAGAGGATAATTTTCCGTTTGACACATTTCTTAAGCTAGCTTGGCTAAGCCTATGTTAACTGAAATTGGTCGTAGATGAACAAGAATTCCTTGATAATTCAGCCATGTAATTATGGATTTAAGTCACTATAGTTTACTAGTCACCCTCGACTAAGAAGGCTTATGGACCATAACTTAATGTTGAATTTAATTTACTTGAGGGGATAATCTGTAATTGTACCTTTTTTTTTCTTCTTTAGAGAACTGTAAACATATTTTATGAATAAGGCAGCAAAAGATGACAACTTTTCTAATCTTATTCTCGAGTGCTTCAATGGGTGACAAAACTACCTGATCAAATGTTTCATGAGTACCTTTATCTGCATCTTGTCCACTAATGGAGGCATATGACAATACTCTAGAAGATTCACATAGACCTGGCGTATGACATTGTTAGAGGTTACTCTAGAAAAATCTACATGAGTAATGAAAAATTAAGTGATGGTGTATCTGGAAGCATCTAGGACATGTGATGTGGAATTATGTAATATTAGATAAGAGTAGAAAAATCTGAAAACCATAACACAACAACCATAAATAGGTTGTATGTGCATAAGTTTAGGATGAGCCAAAAAGAACTACCACAAAATATGAGTGTGGGGTAGAAACAATGGTTCTACCAAAGAGATAAGTGAGAGACATGAGCTATCACAAATATTGTTTTAAAATTCTTATTAATGTAATCAATGATGAAAATACAATTTTGTTATATAATTGAGGTCCATCCAAACTTCCGCGCGCGTCCTCAAATTTCTATCATGGTACCAGAGCTGAAAAAGTGATTACGACAAAATTGAAGACCGAAGACCCAAGACATGAAGGGTTACAAGATTTGAAGAAAATATGGAGAGAAAAGAGGTAAGTTCTAAATCTAAAATTTCTTAAAGAATAACAAATATGGATGAATTAAACTAGAAGAAGAAATTTATGGAGGAAAATGGAGAAAAATAAAAATTGATGATAAAAATTGGAAAGGATGGAAAAAGCTGGAGAAGAAATTATGTTTTGAAGAAGAAATTATTTGAAGGATGCTAATGACAAGGGCATTAACAGAGTACATTGGTGGAAAAAAAAAAGGAAAGAAAAACAAAATTCACAAAGAGAATTTTGGAGTTTGCTAATGACATGAGCACCACATCAAAAGAAAAATTTGGAGAAACAAATGGCAATGAAGAAAATGTAGAAGAAAATTTTTTGAAGAAAATTTTGAAATTTGCTAATGACAAGAGCATTAGCGGGATAGTTGGTGACATGAGCACCAATAACAAAATAAAATTTGAAGAAATTTTTCAGGGGATAACTGGTGACATGTGCATCAGTGGTATAGTTGGTAACATGGATACCAAGGAGAAGATTATCAAGACTAATAAAAGGTATCGAGAAGATGGAGGTTGGTAACACGGGTGCCAACATTAATGAAACTCGAGCGTTCATGTCGATTGGTGGTTGGTGACAAGTGTATCAACGAGATTTTCGAAATATGAAATATTTTTAAACTACAAGATTTTTCTAGATTAAAGGGGAGTGTTAGAGGTTACTCTAGAAAAATCTACATGAGTAATGAAAAATCAAGTGATGGTGTATCTAGAAGTATCTAGGACATGTGATGTGGAATTATGTAATATTAGATAAGAGTAGAAAAATCTAGAAACCATAACACAACAACTATAAATAGGTTGTATGTGAATAAGTTTAGGATGAGCCAAAAAGAGCAACCACAAAATATGAGTGAGGGGTAGAAACAAGGGTTCTACCAAAGAGATAAGTGAGAGACATGAGCTTTCACAAATATTGTTGTAAAATTCTTATTAATGCAATCAATGATGAAAATACAATTTTGTTATATAATTGAGGTCCATCAAAATTTCCGCGTGCGTCCTCAAATTTCTATCAATTTTCAACTCTTTGGGTTGGTACCCTTGTTACCAACTTTCTCCAATATCATTTGTTTCTCCCGATTTTTCTTTTGTTATGGTGCTCATGTCACCACCTAGCACTGCTAATGCTCATGTCATTAGCAAACTCCAAAATTCTATTTGTGAATTTTATTTTTCTTTCCTTTTTTTTGTCACCAATCTACTCTGCTAATGCTCTTGTCATTAGCATCCTTCAAATAATTTCTTCTTAAACCTATTTTTTCTTGAGCTTTTTCTTGAGCTTTTCCCATCCTTTCTCATTTTTATCATCAACTTTTATTTTTCTCCATTTTCTTCCATAAATTTCTTCTTCTCATTTAATTTTTCCATATTTGTTATCTTCTTTTAAGAAAATTTAGATTTAGCACTTATCTCTTTTTCTCGTCCATACTTTCTTCAAATCTTCTAACCCTTCATGTCTTGGGTCTCCTGTCTTCAATTTTGTCGTAATCACTTTCCCGGCTCTGATACCATGATAGAAATTTGAGAAAAAAGAGATAACTGGTGACATGTGCATCAGTGGGATAGTTGGTAACACGGATACCAACAAGAAGAGCATCTTGTTATTACACTGAAAAAGGTTTCTAATAGGATGAGATTATTAGTTTAGAATTTACTTCGTATATTAAAACAGTAAATTGTTAAAAAACACTAAAATGTGATTAGGTAAAGTCGTTTCGGGGAGAATAAAGCTATATGAATGTCGAATAATACTGGATATGTGAAGAATATTATGTGTTTTCATGGGAAATACTAATCTCAAACATCCAACATAAAAACTTCTATAGTAAGTGTCAGGGTCGGTCCTGACTTTTTTGTGGCCTATGGGCGAAACAAAAAATATTTAGGCCCCTATAAAGGTATGTGTGACAAAAAATTTCTCATCAATGTGATGTACTTTATTATTGAAAAAAATGTATGTAAGTAATCGATATTTCACTTCTTAAGACTTAATACTACTCTATTCTAATTAAAATAGCCACGAAAAAATTATATGAAAGAAATATTTTGAATAATTAAAGGATAACGAAACTTAAAATTGAAAACGATAATGATGTAATAACGGACCATTTAGCAAGTCGGTAATAATTTAATAATTTTTCTAAACTCCTAATTAAAACAAGGAGTGTGATTAGATTAAGAAAACAAGAAGAAAATATTATGATATAGGAATTGTACATGGCTCTACATTGCGGTGTTTATTCGGATTCAAATTGGATAATAGAATAAATTTGATTTGCATAGGTAGTAAATAGAAATAACAAAAATGGGAAAAAAAATTCCAAACAAAATTAAGGCCCGTAGGCCTCGAACACGGGTGAGCTTATTAGTATCACACGCATGATACCAATGGGCTGCATTGCCGGAGTATAAATAAGTTGGCGTGTAATATATACAGATCATATTTTGATTAGCTTAAGTGATAATGGGCCTTTTCCCTTGGGGCCCAGGGCGACGACCCCTTATGCCCTGCCCCAGGGCCGGGCCTGGTAAGTGTTTGCATCTTTACAGGGCAATTACTAAATCGTTACAACTCATGACCAATAACTAGTGTATTTCACCAAGCAAAACATATTAACGTACCCTCCTAAGATCTTACTCTGCAAAAGCCATTCTAATACCAACGATACTACAAAGAAGAATATAATGTTATAAAAATAGTTCCACCAGACCTTAAACTATGAACAAACATTAACAAGTTAATTTCCTAACAATCAATTATTCAAGAAATTAAATGCTTAACGTTCATAACACATTAACATGTTAATACATAAAAATTTATCAAAATTAACATAAAAATGTTTGTAGTGCATAGGTTTCCAAATAATCACTTAACAATTATACTGAAAATTGAAAGAAAGGGAAAATTCAGCGAAGAACAAAAATTCATTTATGGGGATACCTCGTAAATTCTAGCACAAAGGAAGTGAAATTGAGAAGTAAAAACACAACTGAATTTGAATCAGAAAAATCTCTGATGGAATTTTCCGCCATTGTGACTCGTGAAAGGATGAAGATGAAGAAATTAATAAAAATTGAAAATATCATATTAAATTAAAAAAAAAAAAAAAAAACAGAGTAGGATTAGATTGAAGGTGGACGAACCTCAAGAATGGAAAGTAGAGGATTATTGGTGAAGACAAGATCGAATTGCAGAACAAAAAGCAATTAAGGGTTTGATTTTTTGAGAAAGTTTTGCTGAGAGGCTGAAGTAGCGGAGTAGGGTGATTTATTCTGTTTGTAATTCTAATTTGGATCCTTAGCGTGGAGTAAAGTGTCAAATTTCAACAGAATTCCCTCTCTTACTATGAAAGTAGGCGAGGACATCTTTGAACCTAAAAAGCTTTCAATACATATTCGGGCATATTTTGAAAAAAATAATCTTCTTCTTTTGATTCCTCCAGTATAATTTGGAACCCCACCCCCATTTATGAGATGCCTTTAGGAGATCCCCTATCTATCCGCGAGAAGCCTTTTGAGAGTGATGTTGGAGTGTTGTGGCTAAAATGGACTCCTTTAAGGCTCCCGGACCGGATGGGTACCACCCCTTTTTCTACAAAAATATTTTGGGAGACCATTAAGGATGATCTTGTTCCTTTTATTCAATTGCCTTTCCTTAATCTTGAAGCCCCTCGAATCATTAATGAGACCTCAATTTCTACTATTCCAAAAAGGGAAGACCCTTCCTCTATTACCCAATTGCTCTCAATTAGCTTTTGCAATACAGTCTACAAAATCATCGCAAAAATCATAGCCAATAGGTTAAGGGTTTCTCTTCCCAAAATAATCTCCTCCAACCAAAATAGCTTCCTTTCAGGCCGAGGCACGAAAACAAATGTGATAATTGCAAATGAGATTCTCTATTCTATGAGGTATGAAAGGTAACAAAAGTTGGTGTGTGCTTAAATTAGACCTTGAAAAGATTATGATAAGTTAGAATGGAGATATATTAGGAGTATTATTTATGTTCTTGATGATTCTTTTGTTAAACTTATCATGAGTTGCATTACATTAGTATCTTCCTCGGTTCTTGCTAATTGCATCCCCAATGATTCTTTTTTCCCATCGGGAGGTATTTGTCAAGGAGACCCCCTTTCTCCATATATTTCATTATTTCTATGAAAGTCCTTTCCCACATGATTCACAAATCTTCTGAAATCCAGTCTTGGATCCCCTTTAAAATGTGTAGGAAAAGAGTTTCCATCTCTCATCTGCTATTTGCTGACCATATATTTCTTTTTGGTGGGGTGAATTCTGGTAATATTGATTGTCTCTAAAACATCCTTGATTCCTTCTGCCAATTTCAGGCCAAACAGTTAGTATTGAGAAAAGTCGAGTGTTGTTTTCTAAAAACACTACCCCGGAAGATATAATTATGTTTTGTAACTCCATGGCTATTAAACAGGGTTCTGATCTTAACCCATATCTTGGATTCCCAATTTCGGGCTCTAGACCAAGTAAGGTATCAATCTAATTTATCATGAACAAGATTACGGGTAGACTAACATATTGGAAAACATATTTTATTTCTAAAGCGGGTCATTTATGTCTTATCTCCTCACTTCTCAATACTAGCTATGCCTAGCTACGACATGCAATGCCTTTAACTCCCGGAGTCCGTCCTTAAGAGTATTAACATTTATAAGGGAAAATTCCTGTGGGGTAAGGGAAATGATAAAAAGGGGGTCCACCTAGTCAGTTGGGAAAATATTTCTAGACCTAAGGAGGAGGGTGGTCTTGGGCTTAGGTGTGTTTAATCCTTGAATATAGTCTTTATTCTTAATTTATGGTGGAAAATGCCTCACCAAGAGGATAACTTAGAAATTAGAGTTCTATGAGAGAATTATTTGCCGTACTATTCTCATTGATTGGTGTGGTTAATATACAATCTTTACAATGTAATTGTAACTAGTTTAACAAAATATGCTAATGTATACTAACCTTAATTACAAAATCTTTCACTAAATATTTACATATATTTACATAGTCTTTCAGACCCCATCAACTGCAATAATACCAAATGCAAGACCTGGTTCACGCGAGTGTGCTATAAAACAAGGAGAAGAACATAAATAAACATATCAATTCCTTGGAGTAGTCGAAGCGGTAAGTTTACGAACGGTTAGAATGTCCTGAACATCATCAAAAAGTATGCGCGGAAGATCTTTGGTGAAAATGTCAGCAATCTGATAACGGGGCGAAACATGTAAAACACAAACCTCTCCACGTCTAACCTTTTCTCGAACAAAGTGAATGTCCATCTCAATATGTTTGGTACGTTGATGTTGTACCGATTTCCAGACAAGAATATCTCACATTGTCACAAGAGACCAAAGGTGCTTTACAAATGAGACAATTAAGCTCAAGCAAAAGATTTCGAACCCAACAAGATTCGGAGACAACGTTTGTAACACCCTTATATTTTGCTTCGGCACTAGACTTGGACATAGTGGGTTTCCGTTTCGAAGACCAAGAAATCAAGTTGTCTCCAAAATTACACATAACCGGAGGTGGACCATCGAGTGTTCGGACAACCTCCCCAATCCGCATCTGTGTATCATAAGAGTGACTGTAGAGAGGATTTATATAAATTTTTGTCAAAATAAACCGTACCTCAAATGTAGCAGAAAATGCGCTTCAATGCTTCCATATGCTCAACTTTCGGATCATGCATGAATAAGAAAACATGTTATACTGCATATGAGATGTATGGTCAAGTGAATGTCAAGTATTGCAAAGCACCTGCCAGACGACGATACTTGGTAGGGTCTTTAAATGGAGCGCCTGAACTAGCGCTTAGTTTGCCTTTTGTATCAACAAGAGCGGGCAAGGCTTACAATGTGACATGCCTACCCTATCAAGAATATCCTCGGCATAAGAACTCCGAGGCATGAATATACTATTTTTTTCCCGGGAGACGACAATCGCCAAAAAGTAGCTCAACGGACCCAAATCTTCATTGTAGATTAAATTTCGTTGCTAACTTGGACATAATGTTGAGTTTGAGAGAATCTGAAGATGCAGTTAGAATAATATATTCCACATATAACAAGATGTATGAAATATCCTTTCCACAACAATAAATTAATAGAGAATTATCAGATGTACTGTGAGAAAAGCCAATGGTTGCCACATATTCAGCAAAACACTGATAACATGCCCGTGGTGCCTGTTTCAAGCCATAAAGAGATTTACGCAAGAGACCGATATGATCGGGCCATGTCGGATCTGGAACCCCAAAGGGTAGATACATATACACAATCTCGTTCAAGTTTCCATGTAAGAAAGCATTCTTTACATCAAGTTGGTGAATAGGCTAAGAATTTGACAAAGCAATAGTAAGTGCCACCCAGATAGTCGCGGTTTGACAACCAGACTAAAAATCTTATCATAATCAATGCCTTTCCGCTGAGACCTACCATCACCTATAAGACATGCTTGATGCCTCTCAAAAGAACCGACGGATTTCTTTTTATGCCAAAAAATCCACAAAGACCGTATAATATTAGCATTGGAAGGACGAGGGACCAACTGCCAAGTCTTACTATCAATTAGAGCATTGTATTCATCTTGCATAGCATTTTTCCAATTTGAGTCATTAAGTGCACTCACTAGATTCCGGGGAATTGGAGAGATGGATGTGGTGGTGTAGACACCTACTTTTGTCCCCATTCCCGAAAGGGAAGGTTCGATGATGAGAACATAAATCTCCACTTGACAACGCATCTCCTATAAAATAACGAATCTCAATCACCCTTTTCATTTCACCCGAAACCTGCTATTTATAGAAACCTGCTATTTATGGAAACCTGCTAAAAATAGTAACTGCCGTAATGGGTAGTTGTTAAAAGTGGCAAGTCATAAAAGATAGAAACCTGTCAGAATTAGGTGTTGCACTCCAACATAAATCCTAAATGAGATAGAAATTGCGAGAGAATCCTGTTCCTAATACGATTCGAAAATAAGAGTTACGTATTAATTAAAATCCTAACGAGCCTAGAGTTCGTAACGGGCCTAGACGCATTCCGTCATAAAATTAATACGCACTAAAAGACTCGATTAAGTCTCATACACTCCGGATTCTAAGAGTCCGAATCTGACAAAGAAACGGCCCAAACATCAATTTCAACGCCCAGCCCTGGGCGCTGAAATTGCCTGGGACGTGTTCTTTCCTAATTCCTCGTGGATTAGAGCTCTACAATTCTATCTTTCCACGAACTCTTTTCTATAAATATAGCCCCTAGTTCGACGTGAAAAGACACAACACACAATTATTATTCTGAGTATTGACTCTAAACCCCTAAGCCTAAGCCTCACGCTGCAAAACTGATCACGCGTTCTGTCGCAATTGATCCATAAATTGAACAGAACGTATCCTGTCCCATAACTTGAGATTTGTTAAATAAAAGGAGAAATAGCAAAGTCAAAGTGGTTAGTTTTCTGAGAACCGTGACGCACCTCTCAAGGGTGCGTCGTAATGTGTCCCTTTTCCATGATTTAATTGCTTTCCTCGCCCTTTTATGAACTGTTAAACTAATTAAATCTGATTGTTCTATCACGCACTAGTGGAAAAAACCCCTGTTGAGGGGGGCATTTCGGGCTTGTTGAGGCGAACATGGCCCGCTTCAACAGAGGGGGCTTCAACAGGTCAGAGATCTGTTGAGGCGAGCCAAGCCCGCCTCAAAAAGATATTTGTTGAGGCGGGCATTTGAAAGCCCCCCTCAACAGACTAGCCTGTTGAGGCGAACATTAAATTGCCCTCCTCAACAGACAAGCCTGTTGAGGCGAACATTAAATTGCCCCCCTCAACAGACAAGCCTGTTGAGGCAAACATTGTGTTGCCCGCCCCAACTAGGAGTCTTAATCAACAGCACATAAGATGGGCTACCACCACTAATATTCTGCTTTAATTTTCTTTGTTAGGTAATAGAAGAACCTTAATACTCATAAAATAGAAAATTATAAACAATAAATACTTCATTCACATTAATATTGAAATAATATTGTTTAATGTAATTTTACAATATAAATTCACACAAAAATAATCTTTGAATCTACAATTCGATTATTTTGCCTACGCTTCCCTTGACCATTACCAAAATTACTCTTCCTTGTAAATGAACAACCACTCAATTTTGCAAGTTGTCCAACCAGTTGGCCAACACCACCAAACGCACGATCAGCGAGACTGAAGGCACGATCAGCTTCTAAATAATCAACTAATTCAAAATATGCTCTCCCAACCTAAGTAAACAACCAACCACTATTAGCCAGCAATTCTGTTACGTACAAGCTGTCAAAAAAAATCTGTTTAAAATGCTCCACAACATGAAAGTACCATAGGTCTGTCATGAATAGTCTTTAAAATACATAAATCCACCAAGCTACAAAATGAGCAATCAAGAAACAACAGTTCACAGTCATTATATGACGCCATATTGACAACAAAAGGGAAGAGAATCCAGAAGATGTGTTATAACTGCAAGAATTTTCATTTAAAAGTACTAGAGCAAAGCGACAAATGACAGATAATCCAATGATGTTAAGTATATTGAGATGACAACTGCCAGAGGACTAATCTGCATGGCATTTATTAATGACAAAATGTTAATACTAATCTTCACGGCATTTATTCATATGTATTCCTGCGTGGAAAATTCACAATGTAAGCAGAAGTTTTGTGAAGCACCTAAATAATAAAAGGTGAAGCCTAAAATTTTGACTAGATAAACCAATTAAAAAAGATTTTCATGTGTGTTAGTTCTCCCTAGAAAAAAATTTCCATCTAAACAGGGGCATAGTTTGCAAAGATTAAACTAGCATTAGATGCTTCAATTATACATGGTAGATTGGTGTAGGAGAACATCTAGCACAGAAAAAACAGTCCCCCTTTTGTCGTAACTATCGACTATTGGATAAATCTATTCACATAAAAAAGAAAAAAACGCACAAGCATATTCATCTACTTTCCCATTCCAAACACATTTTAAAAATATACGGGGTAAGTGTTGTTATTGTTATGGTGTTGCGTACGTAAGCGGGCGCCTTCCTATTGTGGGTTGAGCATAGTCGATTTTTGCCTATATAAACCCTTCCCTCTTAGAGCTAGCTTCTCACTACTACCTCCCAAGAATTAAACTCATTGCTATCATATCATAACATATACCCAAGTACTTGGTATAAGCTATTTTAGTTATTATGACGCATCCAAGTGAGGTAACGGGAATAAACTACCAAACTCCGACTCCAGATATAGAAATCCCATTCCCATACCAATTCTCACCTAACATAAACTTACTACACCAAAACAATCTACAACAAATTGCATAAAATATGGTTATGACTAGTTTTCAAAGTTTCATCTCCTGTTTATATGTCGACATCAGATGAATCAGAAGAGATACATCATCAGCAAGGTAAGATGATCATCGACGACAGGAGGCAAAGGAGGATGATATCCAACAGGGAATCTGCTCGGAGATCTAGAATGAGGAAGCAAAGGCACTTAGATGAGCTTTGGTCACAAGTTATTCGTCTTCGAAATGAGAATAATAATCTAATTGAGAAGCTGAATCATGTATAAGAAAGCCATGAAACTATCTTACATAATTTTTCTCAGCATGTTCATCTAATAAGTACAGATAAGAAACAGGTGGTCTGAAACAGTTAAAATGATGCCATTACATGCTGATCCACTAGAAACAGATAATTTCATTCTAAATGCTAGAGTAAATAGTAATGGCTATCCGCCAACTAGTCTCCACTAGGTTTACATTACAAGATAAACAAAGAGCGCCTCTACAAGACTACAAAGAGTACAAACATATAAGACCTTTAGCACTTATCATCAGATGAATTGTCAAAAATTACGGAAAGAAAAAGTATTTTCCATGTTCTTAGTAAAAAAGAAAGATAGCTCATACTGCAGGGCAGAATGAAATAAGGAAAATAGATTATACCTGGGAAAGAACCCATCTAGTATTGTAATGTTTAGGCGGGAGTTTCTTATAGATATCCAATGCCTCCTGCAAAACCAGTAGGAATAATGAATTAAATAGCTATAAAAGGATTATAAGGCAACATAGTTCAAATAGATAAAACTATTGATGTCCTGAAGCAGGCATCTGTATTAAAAACACTATTTGCTTGGAAGCCAGATTTTGAGATATTACTTAAGTTATAACTAGACCTAAGCACATTTAATTACTGACCCCTCCCTGCCCTAAGTGGATCTAGGAATTATCAGCAACTAATTAGCGTAACTGCTCATCAATGTCCTGCTACTAGTGTTTAACAATTTTTGATACAATTTTACAATTTTTCTATGATGGTAGTCTTGTTTCCTTATCTAAAGCTTGATTAATATAAGGAGAACTAGACTATTACATTATAAATACATCTAGAGATATGCCACCGAGACAAAAGAATTGTATTTACCTTGTACTGTCCAATTAATTAGAACTGAAAAAGATGCTACACATACACATAGAAAACCTAATTTCTCATACCCGTACAATGTACAATATTGTAACGAGTACGATTGATTATATTCACAGTTGTGCCCTCTAGCAGGCTTCTACGTGAGAGTTGATTCATCTAACGAGGACAATGGCATTGAGGATTGTTCTAATCTAGTCACCTTCCGACACAGAGCAGGTACAAAAGCACCAATCTGCTTTATGGGTGACAGTTGAAAGCAGCAAATACAAATCATAACCAACATATCTACAGCTACATGTAGTGCACACAACATTACCAATAAGAATAGCATCCAGTAAAAGTAATAAGTAAGTGTCAATCAAATTCAACTACCTTAGTAAGGCTTATAAAGAATTCAACCAGTTCATTAACGTTATACAGGAAATAAAGAGGATAAAAGGACTGTCAATTCGACATATATGAGCTCAACAGCCAAAAACATTGAATGGACTCTAGTACATAGCAACAATATTAGATCTAAAATTCTAGATAACTGCATAACCTCAAGGAAATTCTCATACTAGAATGAAATACTCAAACAATCAGGCGTTCAATGAGGTAGCAAAACACAATTCAAGGGCACACTAATAAGAATTCATGCTAACAATACCAAATTTTATTTACAAGTTCTCAAATTTATATAAGCATTCTTCACAAAAAAAAAACAATCAATACTCATAATTAAGAATACAAAACCTAATAGAAAATTTCAGTTCACCAAACACGAATAGTTCATGTAGTATTCAAGAAAATGCCAAACCGACACTCCAGCGAAAAATTGAAAACGAACCCACAAAAATTCATACATTGATATTACCCGGAAAATTAATTAAAATAAAATAACCAATCTCTATTCCCCAAGAACAATAATTCAAAATTAACAGAAAAATTCAATCGAAACCCAGAAAAGTTAAACAAAAACCCATGAAATTTAAAGAAAAATCCAGATAGGAATCAAACCTGGCCAGTAGATAAAATAACAGGGTCCTTCATAATTTCTTTAGAAATGGGGCAACGATATTCATTATGAACAATCAACTGATCAAACTGAACGAATTCAACACCCATAACATCAATTTTTCGCAATATCAGCATAAAATTAAGACAAAAGAAAGCAGAAACGATAGATCTTTAGAGAAGAAGAGAGGTTATACCTGAATACCATGCTCGAGACAGTAAAGCTACCAGCAAGAATTTTCGACCTGGATAACAGCTTGACCGATGTGGATTGAAATGCACTCCCTCGTTTTCGCTTGAAATATCTAGATCTAACCCGAAGAAAAAAAGTTGAAAGAGGAGAGAGAAAGAAAACGAAATCAAGGGTGTTTATGAAGACACTTCTATGAAATTATAGAGAATGAGGGAGAGGGAGAGAAGATAGACCTTCCATGGAAAGGGAAAGGGGCGGATGGTTTGAGGGGTTTTGAACCGGGAGAGAGGAGAGGGGAGAGAAGAGAGAGAAATTAATCTTTCAGGCTAACCGAAGAAATGAGGAGGAGAGAGAAGTAAAAATTGGAGTATATGCGAGGATTATTTATTGAAGCGAACATTTAATGCCCCCTTCAACAATTGCTATTGAAGCGAACAACAAAAATGTTCGGTTCAACAATCCTATATAATATTTCACCCGCGTTGACCGGTTGTTTGTTGAAGCGTATTTCTCTATGCCCCCTTCAATAAGGGGGCTGCAACAAATTTTTTTTCTACTAGTGCGCCTAATAAAGATAATATGTTGGGAAATTGGATTATCATGCTAGGTCCCTTAAAACAATCTAAATCAGATAATCGCGTTCGATCTAATACTATATGTTGCATATTGTTAAAATCAACTCAGATTAGTTTAATAGTTAACGCATGTCCCTTCAATTATTTATGCTGAGCTAGTAAGGATATCCTGCCTCTGGATTTATCGAAGAGCGAGTACTCCTCTCGGTAGTTACAGTCCCCCGAACCCTCAATCTCTACCTTGCGGGTGTATGTTGAGAGATCCCCACACCGGGGATCACAAGGGAACCTAGGGCCGTCGTGGTCAAACATAATTGCACTCCCTTTATGTCACGATAACCGGGTTTTGTCAGTTTTTCTCATTGTCGTTAAAAACTGAATGGCGACTCCTATATTACTAGTCAATTGGGTGTAAACTCACAGGAAATCCAATTACACTTGATTTGACAAAAAGAAACTTCACACCCACGAGGGACAAGGTCACGCATTAGCCTCGCGCTTTTTCGACCCCCTCACAGGTGGTGGCACTCAAGGCATAGTCTTTGTATTTCAAGTTTGGCTTATAAATTCCGAGTGGGATGCAATGTAGGTGGGGTGGGGTTGGCCAAAGGTGGGCTTTGCTGGTGAGGGGGACAATAAAGTCTTGGGCTCATAGATGACAACGAAGGCCTGGAGGAAAGGTGGGTCGGGTCCGTGTTGGGATGCAGGGCCAAAGGAAAATTGGGAGGTGAAGGAGTTTGTGTTTGATGGGTTGGCGAAATTGGTGGGGTGGATGGGTTATGTTGATGCACAAGGGGAGATGTAGGAGAAGGATTGGGTCCAACAGAGGGAGTGGGTTTCTCTTCTAGGATAGACCTAATGGCTTGTTGATGAAATATATGAATCCTAAACGGAGAGACATCATTTTCTAAAAATTCATACGAGTTGGATGAAGGAGTGTGAATTTTAGAAAATGAAAAAGAAGTTTCATCAAATCACACATGACGAGCTATAATTATTTTTTCGCTCGAAAATCATAACACTTATACCCCTTATGATTGTAAGGGCATCCTAGGAAGGCACACGGAGTGTACCTGGCTTGAATTTGATGAATTTGTGTGGATGGAAAGAGCAGAAAACATAAACACCCAAAAACCCAAAGGTGAGAATATGAGGGATTCTTTTGATAAAGAATTTGAGTCGGTGTTTGGTATGCTAGGTTTTTGGAGGGGATAATATTGTGAAGGTACGTAGCCATGACCAAAGCATGATTTCAATATGAATGGGGCATAGAGGCATAGGTAAGCAACGTGCGAACAATATTGTTGATGGTTTTGATTTTTCTTTCGGCTTTACCATTTTGGGGGGAAGTATGCGGACAAGAAAATCGAAATGTCATCCCATGTTGGATACAAAATTCATGAAAAGGTCCATTATCAAATTAACGACCAATGTCGCACTGAAAATATTTGATTTCTCTTTCAAATTGAGTGTGGATATATGTGCGAAAAGACAAGAATATATTGTAAAATTGGGACTTGGGTGAGTTGGGGAAAGTCCACAGGAAGTTTGCATAACTTTCTAGCAAGAACACATAATATCTGTGGCCTGTGGAACTAAGAACATGTAATGTCCATAGATCACTGTGAACAATATCAAAAGACATAGTAGTAGTTGAAATAGAGTCATAAAAAGGCATTTTAACCAATTTCCCAAAAGGCTAAGATCGAATGACAAACAATGTTCCGAGCCTTATTACATTCAATAAAATTACTAATACGCAATGAACTTAAAATTACATCTCCCTGGTGACCCAAACGAGAGTGTCAAATATGAGGAGAGATGACAGCAAGAGCAGACGGTGCAAAAGAGGAAATAGCTCGAAATTTTTTGGTGAAGGGATAGATATCACCCGTTGTAGACACATACTTTTGTCCCCATTCCCGCAAGGGAAATGTTCGATGATGAAAGCATAAAAACTCCACTTGACAACGCATCTCCTATAAAATAAACGAATCTCGATTCCCTATTTCATTTCACCCGAAACCTGCTATTTATGGAAACCTGCTAAAAATAGTAACTGCCGTAAAAGGTAGCGTCTAAAAGTGGCAAATCATAAAAGATAGAAACCTGTCAGAATTAGGTGCTGCACTCCAACATAAATCCTAAATGAGATAGAAAACCGCGAGAATCCTATTCCTAATAGGATTCAGAAATAAGAGTTACGTATTAATTAAAATCCTAACGAGCCTAGAGTTCGTAACGGGCCCAGACGCATTCCGTCACAAAATTAATACGCGCTAAAAGACTCGAATTAATCTCAAACTCTACGGATTTCAGGAATCCGAATCTGACAAAGAATTCGGCCTAGACATCACTTTCAACGCCCAGAGCTGGGCGCCGAAATCTTTGACGCCCAGCCCTGGGCGCTGAAATTACATGGATCTCTATTTTCAACGCCCAGCCCTGGGCGCCGAAATCTTTGACGCCCAGAGCTGGGCGCCGAAATTACCTGGGACGTGTTTTTTCCTAACTCTTCGCGGATTAGAACTCTGCAATTCCATCTTTCCACGAACTCTTCCCTATAAATAGGTCCCTAGTTTCGACGTGAAAGAAAACATAACAACACAACAACACATAATATATTCTGAGTATTGACTCTAAACCCCTTAGCCTAAGCCTCTCGCTGCGAAACTGTTCACGCGTTCTGTCGCAATCGATCAATAAATCGAACAGAACGTATCCTGTCCCATAATCGAGATTCGTTAAATAAAAAGGAGAAATAGCAAAGTCAAAGTGGTTAGTTTTCTGAGAACCGTGACGCACCTCTCAAGGGTGCATCGTAATGTGCCCCTTTTTGATGATTTAACCGCTTTCCTCGCCCTTTTTATGAACCGTTAAACTAACCTAATTTGAATGTTCTATCACGCCTAACAAATATAATATTTTTGGGAAATTGGATTATCATGCTAGGTCCCTTAATGTTATTTAAATCAGATAATCACGATCGAATTAGTATTATATGTTGCATATTGATAAAATGAATTCAGATTAGTTTAATAGTTAACGCATGTCCCTTCAATTATTTATGCTGAGCTAGTAAGGATATCCTGCCTCTGGAGTTATCGACGAGCGAATTACTCCTCTCGGTAGTTACAGTCCCCCGAACCCTCAATCTCTACCTTGCGGGTGTATATTGAGAGATCCCCACACCAGGGATCACAAGGGAACCTACGACCGTCGTGGTCAAACATAATTGCACTCCCTTTGTGTCACGGTAACCGGGTTTTGTCAGTTTTTCTCATTGTTGTTAAAAACTGAATGGCGACTCCTATATTACTGTCAATTGGGTGTATACTCACAGGAAATCCAATTACACTAGATTGAATAAAAATAATCGTCACACCCACGAGGGACAAGGTCACGCATTAGCCTCGCGCTTTTTCGACCCCCTCACAGTGGCGACTCTGCTGGGGAAAGTGAAGGAAATACTCGTGCTTGTAGGTAATCAAAATAGCCGAAGGGTGAAACGATCCTACCCCGCGTTTATTTCCCCATCAAGTTGGGACGACCTGAAAATCAGCATATTAATGTGAACGGGCAGAACATGATAACGAATCTCGGCTCCCTCGGGAGTTGGGTCTAAGGATACCTTTTTTCGCCAATAGGGGGGTGCATACGCCGCGCATGTTTCCCACTCGGTACTTGTGCAGGTAGTACACCTATCCCGAACCCAATCGCTTGCCCATTAGGTCCATCTCGCCTGCATGCCCCCTTGGCTTGCACTTGCGGGTTGGCCTCTTGGGCGAAATTCGTCTGTTGAAGACACTACCTCGACCGGGGCATGTGTTGGATCTACGATAGAAGCGGTACCAAGCCAGGCGTGAATAAACTACCCATAGAAGCCTATCATAAACTACGTGCCATATTTAATTTTCAAATCCATGTTTGTAATGTAGTTATGTGTAGCAAAATATGTGATTGTGTGTAACAAACTATCCTAGAAAACCAATGACCTTAAAAATTGCCCCAAACATTCATAGACTAATTTGCCAAAGAGTTATACCGAAACACGTGTTCCGCAAACCCGAATGATCGCCACAAAATAAGCGACGCTCGAGATGGCCTGTAACGAATCCCACAAACGCTGCACAACGCGTAAAGGACGTTATAAGGCAAGCACGCAAAACTAAAGTCGCAAAAACAAAAGTATACGCAAACAGAAAACGAGACCAGCCAGGGACGCATTTTCAGCGCCCCTGGATGGGCGCCGAAATATCTCACGCCCACTGCTGGGCGCTGAAGTTGCTGTCTGGCCTTTTGGTCAGGCACAGCAGCCTTGGTGCCCGCGCAAAAAAAAAACACGTAGCAAAAAAAAAAACTTTTCGTGAAAATTGCTGCAAGGGCGTATGAAAAGGCACTCGATTCTAAAAGCGACAAAAAAAAAAAAAAATTAACTCTTTGTGTCTTTGTTAGGCCTCCTACGACGACAATGCTCGGCACCCAAAACCGAGCATGCTAATTAAACGACCTTGAATGTCACATGGGCAAAGTATTCAAAAAATAATGTTCGAATAGAGTCCTTAAAGAAAAATAAATGTTCAAATAGAAAATAAATAAATCCGAGTCTAGACTAGGCTATGCCGAAGTACAATCTAAATCCTAAGTGTTAGTTGTCTTATCCATAGAATCGGTCCTAATACTTGGTGTTGTTCTGCAAGCTAAAAGGTTAAACCATATTGAGTCTCCCTAACATTTAAACCAATAGGCACCCATATGTAATTGTCATCCCTTGCTAAGAGTCTACGGCCTCAATACTCTCTCTCACCAATAAAAAGAACATATTATTTAATTCAAGTATTTGCAAAATGGAAACGGTCACATTCTGAAAATCACTCCCCATAGTCGCACAAACCCCAAAGTGAACCTAAGGTGTCAATACCGTTAGCAAAAAATTAATAGCCTCAAGGCTTAGGATCACATTGGGTCACGACTATCATAGTCCTCTCGAGTCACTCACTCCTTGAAATACTACTAAGTACGGACTAACAGATTTTCCATGAATGCAACATGACCAACCATGAAAATACCCAAATCAGCATACCATAAGGCTACCATTGGGGTAAAAAGCAATACACACTAAGAGAGAAGCCGCACTAATGATTCTAGTCTTGCAAAAATGAAAATTCGATCTCCCCAATTAACCACCTTGCCAACATTAAGCAAAATGGCGCATGACAAATGAACACCCAAAGGTTAAAATCTAAAGTGTCAACCAAACGAAAGTCTGAGTCCAATTAGCCTAAGTCTGAGAGTTGCTTGGTCAAGTATTATAGGCTTACGCCACGTCATTATTTTGAGTCTAGGCCACCTCCTTATATTCATACCCGGGTTATAATCAGAAATATTGATGAAAGTTCGAGTCTAAATCAAAACTTCCAATTAAATCTCGTAAAACCGGAATCTGAAAAGAAACAAAATAAATTATTTTCGATGTAATTCTTTCGTTAAATTTCAATAAGGTAAAAACAACATTTTGAATCTACGCTATTTGCACACGACTAAATACGCTTGCAAAGACAATTTAAAAGGTCCACCCTAGGCCTACTAAAGCTAAAAGTCCACCCTAGGCCTGCTAAAGCTAAAGGTCCACTATAGGCCTACAAAACGAGGCTCATTCAGTCTCGCCTCGTGACTCAAAGACCACAACCATATACCTTTTAGCCTAAATAAAAGGGGGGGAAAACCCGAGCGAAAAAGAAAAATAGAAAGAGAAAAGGGAGAGCGAAAAGAGCAAGCCAGGGAATACTTATCCCGTAGTGCAACATTTACCTAAGTAAACAAAGGAAAAGAATTGAGTCAACCAAGCCAAATCATAAAATTCTACGATGTCTACCCTTTCCAATCCTTATGCTCTTAGACGCCTTCGCTCTGGGCCCCTGTTCAGCTCATCTAACCCATCCATGTTCTCATTGCCATAACCCAAGAAACCATTACCTCGACTCTTGTTCTTGAACTTGTTGTCAACTGCAAACCACGCACGGCCATTGACACGTGCGTCATACCCATTATTTCCAAAACTTGCTCCTACACCACCATTAGCACAATGACCGTATAACTTGTTTGGATACATCCTGTTGATATACCCTTGAGCCGTCCCCATGCTATTCATTGGCCTTGGTAGAAGTAATCCTCATGCTCGACTAATACCTATACAACTTATCCTATCTCATTCAACCCGTCTTTCAAGCCGTCTTGAGTCACGAATAAATAAAAGAAGACAAATGAAAAGTACATTCTACACTTAACGCTTCACAAAAATAATAATAAAAAAAAAATATATATACTTTGCAAAGCGCCTTTAAAGTTCGTCTAAAAAGGGGAAAAGAAGCATTTATCAAACAAACGACCAATGTCGCACTGAAAATATTTGATTTCTCTTTCAAATTGTGTGTGGATATATGTGCGAAAAGACAAGAATATATTGTAAACTTGGGACTTGGGTGAGTCGGGGAAAGTCCACAGCAAGTTTGCATAATTTTCTAGCAAGAACACATAATATCTGTGGCCTGCGGAACTAAGAACATGTAATGTCCATAGATCACTGTGAACAATATCAAAAGACATAGTAGTAGTTGAAATAGAGTCATAAAAAGGCATTTTAACCAATTTCCCAAAAGGCTAAGATCAAATGACAAACAATGTTCCGAGCCTTATTACATTCAATAAAATTACTAATACGCAATGAACTTAAAATTACATCTCCCTGGTGACCCAAACGAGAGTGTCAAATATGAGGAGAGATGACAGCAAGAGCAGACGGTGCAAAAGAGGAAATAGCTCGAAATTTTTTGGTGAAGGGATAGATATCACCCGTTGTAGACACCTAATTTTGTCCCCATTCCCGCAAGGGAAAGGTTCGATGATGAAAGCATGAAAACTCCACTTGACAACGCATCTCCTATAAAATAAACGAATCTCGATTCCCTATTTCATTTCACCCGAAACCTGCTATTTATGGAAACCTGCTAAAAATAGTAACTGCCGTAAAAGGTAGCGTCTAAAAGTGGCAAATCATAAAAGATAGAAACCTGTCAGAATTAGGTGCTGCACTCCAACATAAATCCTAAATGAGATAGAAAACCGCGAGAATCCTATTCCTAATAGGATTCGGAAATAAGAGTTACGTATTAATTAAAATCCTAACGAGCCTAGAGTTCGTAACGGGCCCAGACGCATTCCGTCACAAAATTAATACTCGCTAAAAGACTCGAATTAATCTCAAACTCTACGGATTTCAGGAATCCGAATCTGACAAAGAATTCGGCCTAGACATCACTTTCAACGCCCAGAGCTGGGCGCCGAAATCTTTGACGCCCAGCCCTGGGCGCTGAAATTACATGGATCTCTATTTTCAACGCCCAGCCCTGGGCGCCGAAATCTTTGACGCCCAGAGCTGGGCGCCAAAATTACCTGGGACGTGTTTTTTCCTAACTCTTCATGGATTAGAACTCTGCAATTCTATCTTTCCACGAACTCTTCCCTATAAATAGGTCCCTAGTTTCGACGTGAAAGAACACACAACAACACAACAACACATAATATATTCTTAGTATTGACTCTAAACCCCTCAGCCTAAGCCTCTCGCTGCGAAACTGTTCACGCGTTCTGTCGCAATCGATCCATAAATCCAACAGAACGTATCCTGTCCCATAATCGAGATTCGTTAAATAAAAAGGAGAAATAGCAAAGTCAAAGTGGTTAGTTTTCTGAGAACCGTGACGCACCTCTCAAGGGTGCGTCGTAATGTGCCCCTTTTCGATGATTTAACCGCTTTCCTCGCCCTTTTTATGAACTGTTAAACTAACCTAATTTGAATGTTCTATCACGCCTAACAAATATAATATTTTTGGGAAATCGGATTATCATGCTAGGTCCCTTAATGTTATTTAAATCAGATAATCACGATCGAATTAGTATTATATGTTGCATATTGATAAAATCAATTCAGATTAGTTTAATAGTTAACGCATGTCCCTTCAATTATTTATGCTGAGCTAGTAAGGATATACTGTCTCTGGAGTTATCGACGAGCGAATTACTCCTCTCGGTAGTTACAGTCCCCCGAACCCTCAATCTCTACCTTGCGGGTGTATATTGAGAGATCCCCACACCAGGGATCACAAGGGAACCTACGGCCGTCGTGGTCAAACATAATTGCACTCCCTTTATGTCACGGTAACCGGGTTTTGTCAGTTTTTCTCATTGTTGTTAAAACCTGAATGGCGACTCCTATATTACTAGTCAATTGGGTGTATACTCACAGGAAATCCAATTACACTAGATTGAATAAAAATAATCGTCACACCCACGAGGGACAAGGTCACGCATTAGCCTTGCGCTTTTTCGACCCCCTCACAGTGGCGACTCTGCTGGGGAAAGTGAAGGAAATACTCGTGCTTGTAGGTAATCAAAATAGCCGAAGGGTGAAACGATCCTACCCCGCGTTTATTTCCCCATCAAGTTGGGACGACCTGAAAATCAGCATATTAATGTGAACGGGCGGAACATTATAACGAATCTCGGCTCCCTCGGGAGTTGGGACTAAGGATACCTTTTTTCGCCAATAGGGGGGTGCATACGCCGCGCATGTTTCCCACTCGGTACTTGTGCAGGTAGTACACCTATCCCGAACCCAATCGCTTGCCCATTAGGTCCATCTCGCCTGCATGCCCCCTTGGCTTGCACTTGCGGGTTGGCCTCTTGGGCGAAATTCGTCTGTTGAAGACACTACCTCGACCGGGGCATGTGTTGGATCTACGATAGAAGCGGTACCAAGCCAGGCGTGAATAAACTACCCATAGAAGCCTATCATAAACTACGTGCCATATTTAATTTTCAAATCCATGTTTGTAATGTAGTTATGTGTAGCAAAATATGTGATTGTGTGTAACAAACTATCCTAGAAAACCAATGACCTTAAAAATTGCCCCAAACATTCATAGACTAATTTGCCAAAGAGTTATACCGAAACACGTGTTCCGCAAACCCGAATGATCGCCACAAAATAAGCGACGCTCGAGATGGCCTGTAACGAATCCCACAAACGCTGCACAACGCGTAAAGGACGTTATAAGGCAAGCACGCAAAACTAAAGTCGCAAAAACAAAAGTATACGCAAACAGAAAACGAGACCAGCCAGGGACGCATTTTCAGCGCCCCTGGATGGGCGCCGAAATATCTCACGCCCACTGCTGGGCGCTGAAGTTGCTGTCTGGCCTTTTGGTCAGGCACAGCAGCCTTGGTGCCCGCGCAAAAAAAAAACACGTAGCAAAAAAAAAAACTTTTCGTGAAAATTGCTGCAAGGGCGTATGAAAAGGCACTCGATTCTAAAAGCGACAAAAAAAAAAAAAAATTAACTCTTTGTGTCTTTGTTAGGCCTCCTACGACGACAATGCTCGGCACCCAAAACCGAGCATGCTAATTAAACGACCTTGAATGTCACATGGGCAAAGTATTCAAAAAATAATGTTCGAATAGAGTCCTTAAAGAAAAATAAATGTTCAAATAGAAAATAAATAAATCCGAGTCTAGACTAGGCTATGCCGAAGTACAATCTAAATCCTAAGTGTTAGTTGTCTTATCCATAGAATCGGTCCTAATACTTGGTGTTGTTCTGCAAGCTAAAAGGTTAAACCATATTGAGTCTCCCTAACATTTAAACCAATAGGCACCCATATGTAATTGTCATCCCTTGCTAAGAGTCTACGGCCTCAATACTCTCTCTCACCAATAAAAAGAACATATTATTTAATTCAAGTATTTGCAAAATGGAAACGGTCACATTCTGAAAATCACTCCCCATAGTCGCACAAACCCCAAAGTGAACCTAAGGTGTCAATACCGTTAGCAAAAAATTAATAGCCTCAAGGCTTAGGATCACATTGGGTCACGACTATCATAGTCCTCTCGAGTCACTCACTCCTTGAAATACTACTAAGTACGGACTAAAAGATTTTCCATGAATGCAACATGACCAACCATGAAAATACCCAAATCGGCATACCATAAGGCTACCATTGGGGTAAAAAGCAATACACACTAAGAGAGAAGCCGCACTAATGATTCTAGTCTTGCAAAAATGAAAATTCGATCTCCCCAATTAACCACCTTGCCAACATTAAGCAAAATGGCGCATGACAAATGAACACCCAAGGGTTAAAATCTAAAGTGTCAACCAAACGAAAGTCTGAGTCCAATTAGCCTATGTCTGAGAGTTGCTTGGTCAAGTATTATAGGCTTACGCCACGTCATTATTTTGAGTCTAGGCCACCTCTTTATATTCATACTCGGGTTATAATCAGAAAGATTGATGAAAGTTCGAGTCTAAATCAAAACTTCCAATTAAATCTCGTAAAACCGGAATCTGAAAAGAAACGAAAAAAATTATTTTCGATGTAATTCTTTCGTTAAATTTCAATAAGGTAAAAAAAACATTTTGAATCTACGCTATTTGCACACGACTAAATACGCTTGCAAAGTAAGACAATTTAAAAGGTCCACCCTAGGCCTACTAAAGCTAAAAGTCCACACTAGGCCTGCTAAAGCTAAAGGTCCACTATAGGCCTACCAAACGAGGCTCATTCAGTCTCGCCTCGTGACTCAAAGACCACAACCGTATACCTTTTAGCCTAAATAAAAGGGGGGAAAAACCCGAGCGAAAAAGAAAAATAGAAAGAGAAAAGGGAGAGCGAAAAGAGCAAGCCAGGGAATACTTATCCCGTAGTGCAACATTTACCTAAGTAAACGAAGGAAAAGAATTGAGTCAACCAATCCAAATCATAAAATTCTACGATGTCTACCCTTTCCAATCCTTATGCTCTTAGACGCCTTCGCTCTGGGCCCCTGTTCAGCTCATCTAACCCATCCATGTTCTCATTGCCATAACCCAAGAAACCATTACCTCGACTCTTGTTCTTGAACTTGTTGTCAACTGCAAACCACGCACGGCCATTGACACGTGCGTCATACCCATTATTTCCAAAACTTGCTCCTACACCACCATTAGCACAATGACCGTATAACTTGTTTGGATACATCCTGTTGATATACCCTTGAGCCGTCCCCATGCTATTCATTGGCCTTGGTAGAAGTAATCCTCATGCTCGACTAATACCTATACAACTTATCCTATCTCATTCAACCCGTCTTTCAAGCCGTCTTGAGTCACGAATAAATAAAAGAAGACAAATGAAAAGTACATTCTACACTTAACGCTTCACAAAAATAATAATAATAATAAAATATACTTTGCAAAGCGCCTTTAAAGTTCGTCTAAAAAAGGGAAAAGAAGCATTTAGCGCACCAAAAAAAGATCCGCCCAGAAATAATTTTCAGCGCCCACAGCTGGGCGCCGAAATCTTTAACGCCCCAGCCTGGGCGCTGAATCTCTCTGCTTGCCAAATATTGTCCAGAAGTGCTCGTCATTTTATCCGCACATGCACGGAAAAATAACGAACACTTGGAGGGGTACAACACGTATTCAGGTATACGTACCAAAAAACACATGAAAAGAAAATATACGTACTCAATCAAAAAAATATAAAACAAATTAATTTTTGCTTACGGCAAAGCAGCAGATTAAAATAATAATAAACTTCACTTATTCTACCGTTTCAAATAATATGTTTCCACCTCAGAACGTACTTGTTTAAAATCGGCATTCTAAAAAACCATTTTCTAGGCTAAGAACTACGCAAGACCTGATTCCAAATTA
Organism: Spinacia oleracea; assembly: GCF_020520425.1. Taxonomy (NCBI): domain Eukaryota; kingdom Viridiplantae; phylum Streptophyta; class Magnoliopsida; order Caryophyllales; family Amaranthaceae; genus Spinacia; species Spinacia oleracea. The sequence goes on from NC_079489.1 coordinate 89,103,704, forward strand.
AAATTATTTAAGGCGGATACGTAGGCAATCCATGATTCGGTCCAACCAATTTGCAAAAATATTAAAGCCTATAGAATAAGAAGAATAAAAATAGAAGTCCCTTGTTGAAATTTAATTACTTGCAACCCAAGTCGAAAGAAAAATTTAAGTCAAAGGAAGAATCCAAGTCACCAAGATGCCAAAATTAATGAGCAAACATCGAAAAATAATAAAGGCACGTACCTTGCCAGAAGGAGCACTCACACTCCTAGGCGCATAGCCAAGACTCAAAAGATCACTCTGCCTCAATTGAATGGGGGCTAGCGCAAGCGTCCATGACCTCTAAAGTACTCGACTTGACCCTCCCTAAAGCGAACTAACTCACTTAAAGACCTTCTTTCACCACTAGACACAGTCATAATCGCCAACAAGTAATAAAGGCAGTAAGCTTGCAATAAGGAGGATTGTTCTACAGCGTCGCCCCATCGTTCCTTCGAACTCAGGGCACCCGTCCATGGTAATTCAAATGCTTGCTAATCCCCTTTGAAAAAAAATAAGACATTGTCAATAGGTCTTGGCACTTAACCAAGGCTCACCCTACTCAGACATATGACACGGGCATCTAAAATCGAAATCTAAAAGCATCATTAATGGGAAGACATAACAGCAACTGGGGGCCAAAAAGTGAAATGAAAGAGCTAGGGAAAGAACTAAGTATACCTTGACCTCTTGTGCAGACATACACCAAGTAAATCTAAGTCGATTTGAAAACGATTTATATTCCCGCAATTCTGGAAAAGATGGCCCTAAAAGCCTAAAGCATATGCCAAACGGGCATAAGTATATCTTGACGCCTGCACCCTGGCTTCCAGCAAATCCTTAGACAGCGTTCCAAAAATCGTAACAGTATTTTGATTCACTCATGTAATCCTGTACGAACCCTTCTATAAGTCAGCCTACTTAGGACACCTCGGATTGTACACAATAGGACTCGGATTTTAAATAATTTTCAAAAGACTTCTTCGAACATAATAAAGTGTCGTTGGTTTAAGCTAAGTATGCGTTTATCTCGATGTTACAAGTAAGTCAAAAAGATCTATGAATATGATTATGGGTAAAGAAAAGCACCTAGCTTTTATTCAAGGCACACTTCAACATATGACTACCTTGACCATAGGCAATGTCGCACAATCACTACTCGGACGTACCTCGCACTAAACGAGTCTGGTTCAAACTATTCATGATCCCTGTCACCATGAATGCATAAAGACGTATGCAAAGCATTATAGTGAAGGAAATAATGCCCTTGGTCCAAGTATGCATTCAATGTTAAGTCTAATAAAAGCGGTTCAGTATTAATTAACAAGTTAATAATTCAGTGAGATCAAGTGAGCTGAATGCCTAGCTAGAGGCCGCTTCAGTTCAAGTGGAATTAATGATATTAATCCACAGCTTACTCTTGACTGAACCCGTAGGGTCACACAAATAGTACGTAAATGGATCAAGTATTTAAGGGCATTAAATACTCCATCTATGGATATTCGGAATCGACGGATCTTGGTTTCAGTGGGAGCTGAGATCGTCACAGGCAAGAAATGAATACTCCGGAAACGATGATATTGCGGGAAACGGAAATATGGATCGTATCGGAAATATAAATATTATCCAAGTCGTAGATGTTGCCGGAAACGGAAACATGGTACGTATCGGAAAATATTATCGGAAATGGAAATATTGCCGGAATAGGAAATATTGCCGGAAACGGAAATATTGTCAGTATCGGAAAATATTATCGGAAATGAATTCCGGAACCGGGAATTTAATCGGAAGCGTATCGTACGAATAAGCATCGGACGAGGCCTGCCGGACGAGGGCCCAACACGAATCCAGGCCATCGCCCAGCAAGCCACATGCATCCAACGACACGCCAATGCCTCGACCAGGCCCAGCGCAAGGCCAGTCCCAGCCAAGGCTGGCGCGCGCGCACAAATGGGCTGCGGGCAGTGGGCCTGTGCGCCGTGCGCACAGCGTGGGCCGCAAGGCTTGCGCATGGGCGTACGATGCTCGTGCGGTGCGTGTGTACGTGCTATACGAATCCTAAAGCTATCGGGATTCGTGCATAGATTAAATCCTAATCCTAAAAGATTAAATTAATTATTTAGAGTTCTAATAGGATTCTAATTAATTAATTAGTATTCTAACAGGATTCGAAATCCTTTCCAAGGTTCTATAAATATATGCCTAGGGTCATAAATTTATACACAAGTTTTCAAGTATTCAAAGCTAGGATTTTTAAGCAGAAAAATCAGCCATAACTCTTGCCCATTTAGCCGAAAATAAGTAGTGCCTTAAGGGCGATTCTAGTTGGTCAATCTTAAGGCGGATCCGGACGTGCTGTGGACTATCTACGGAGGGACGACACTTGGAGTCCTAAAGACTTGTTCTTGTTCGGTACGGGCGCAGCTAGGGAAGGCACGCAACAAAGAGTATGCATCTAAACTATGCTAAATGATTATGTGTAAATAATATGTTTTCCTGGCTTTATGGTTTTTCCGCATGATTTATGAATTGTCATATGTATCATAACCTAACAGTGGTATCAGAGCCTCTTATTATTTTCATAATCTAAATTGCATGAACATGGTTAAATATTACAAATTTGCAAGAATTAAAAGGGGGTGATTAATTTTCGTAATTGTTAATTAATTGCAAATTGCGTTTATTTAATTATACGTACGCAGTTTTTCGGCAGTTTCTTCGTTACTCATCCAAATCGAGTGATTTTTGTGTCAATTCCGCATGTAAAAGGCATTCTAAACTTTTGACAAAAATAATAATTTTCGGCCGAACCCAGAATTCTCAAATTCGAAGCCTAACTATGACTTTTCGGAGGTTTTAGTTTTTCGAATGCAAAATTTCGTAAATTTAAGATGTTAAATTAAATATTTGCGATTCTTGTTGATAAATCTTGAATTTTTGATTTACCTACTGTATATGTTTAACAAGTTTGAATGCCTAACCTTGTTAATTATGCAATCTAATTTGTAATTATGATTAATTTGTTGAAAATTGGAATAATTTAGAATTAATTTGATTTTCATAATTAGTTATAATTTAATTAGATACCTATGATTAAAAACCACCATAAAAATTGTAAATTTATGTTAAATTTTAAATTTTTATGACCTAGACTTGAATCCATGTTAATCGGAAATCAATTGAATAATAAATTTTCGATTTTTTCGCCCTAAAATTATGAAATTAATATTATTTATTAATTTGTCATTAATTTTTAATATAAATTTTAAATTTTTTATGCGATTCGCTAATATAACTTGCACGCACAAAGCAATGGACGCTACGTGTTACCCTTAAGGGGTGTTGTATAGTGCGGGCATGTGACGACGAGCAAGGGAGCTCGTCGCCCATGCGGTACGAATGCAATGAGCAAGGCCATGGTGCACGAGCACAAGGCAGCAGCCCTGCCTTGTGTCGTGGGCTGTGTGCGATGGGAGAATGGGCGAGGGCGAGGGCAAGGCACGAGCAGTCGCGTGTGGGCAGCAAATGAGCTGCGCCACAGCGCGTACTGCCTCGCGCAAGCGTGCGGAGCCTCGGGCGCAGCGAGCGCTTGTTGCGCTTGTTGCGCGTGCGACGAGCGCTGCGCCCAGCGATGGCGTACGAGTGCGTGTTGCGACGTGCGACGAGTGCTGCGCCCAGCGATGGGCTGCGGCAGCATGCTCGTGCGTCGAGCGCTGGCGCGCGCAGCGAGCACCATGCGTGATGCCTTGCGATGGTGAGCAGCAGCGATGCGAGGCAGCGCATGGGCTGCGCGCACATGGCCGGCGATGGCTGTGTGCGTGTGGCCCATGGGTGTGCGATGCGTGGGGTTGTTGCGTTGCGATTAGATCGTTTTGAAATTTTAATTTGAAATTTTCAGTTTACGTAATTTTAATTAATTTTAAAATTGATAATTTAAATTATTTTCTTGGATTTTAATTTTGAATATTGTAATTATAATAAATTTTATTTATTCTAATTATTTTACTAAAATTAAAATCATGAATTAATTTAAATACGACTGAAATTAAATTAAACTTTTGGATTCAATTATAAATTTATATGAGCTTTAAATTTTAATTAAATTTGTATGTTTCCGGTTAGACTGGAAATACATTTTTATGTTTAAAATTAGTAAAGCATATGAATTTATTGGTTTAAGTGGGAGCACTTTTAGTCATAAAACTCTTGATTAGGTCTACAAATCCTTAAGGTTAAAACAACTTGATTAGAATTAATAAGGACTGAATAATTTGTAGATTATTTGTGCCCTTGATTAATTGCTGCAAATGTTTATATGATGCATAATGTGTTTTACTAACCAGCTATGTGGGCCATTCATGATAATGAATGGGTGAATGGTATATATTGTATATGTACTGTTTTGCAGGTTATGAAGTGACTAGTATGGCCCAAATAGGATAGAAAATATGGTCTGCGTACCATTAATTTGAATGTAATTGGTCTATAGTACCAAAGTTGTTTTTTCAATTCAAATATGGTCTGCGTACCATCAAATAGTTGTAATTAGTTATAGCTTATTCTATTTGAAGAAAATGGTGCCTCCCACGGAGATTTTCAAGACGGACTTTGAAGTTAAAGCTTCAAGATGAAGTCGGGCCATACTAGATCACATTTATCTTATGCATGTTTTAAGTTATTTATTGCTTTTAAATATGTCTTAAAATGCATGAGATCAAAAGCTTGATTATGTTGCATGATTAAGGATTTTAGTTCACTTAAAATCTAACCAACATAGTAAGAGCCTTAAGTTCCAAACTTAAAAATTGAGTTAAAAGGTGCCATGCCAAAATATACACTTGCTTGGATATCCTTTACATCAATCTAGTAATAGTTTTCGCTCAGCGAGGTGTTACTTATTGGTCCTAAAGGGGCAAGTTACACAAATAATTGTGAGTACATGTTAGTTTTGGTGAAACTCAACGATATAAGTAAGGAGTCCTTTTATGTCGTGGCAAAATCGATAGGTTTAACTAATAAGTTCTTAGACGTACCTATCAACCAAGAATAGTTTCTAGACTATTAGCAAAAGGCTTTTGCTTACCTAAGATGTTTTAGGATTAAGTCGACAAACTGTGCTTAGTTCTTCAATGATTTTAGGATCTTGGAATCATTTTATTCACACCTGCCGGAACACATAACTTGAATAAAATGCTTAATAAACATTGAATTATGCATGTATGCTAGAATTTAAGTTTATTAAGAGAAACTGTGAATGGTTATTTTTTTGTTTATTCTTTTCAATTGTAGTTTTTAATATGGAAAACAACAATTCATTCAACATTCGATCAGTTCTCGAAAAGGAGAAGTTGAACGGGAAAAACTTCCTTGACTGGCAAAGGAACTTGCAAATAGTTCTTATGCAGGAAGAAAAGGAGTATGTCCTAGAAGAGGCGATGCCCGAAGCCGCAGGCGACGGGGTCACTCAGGCAGCCCTCAATCGTTGGATTGATGCCAACAAGGATGTGAAATGTCTAATGCTCGCCACCATGAGTGCGGATCTGCAGAAAAAGTTCATCAACTCAGATGCTTTCACAATCATCAGTGAGTTGAAGAACATGTTCCAAGATCTGGCTCGAGTCGAAAGATTCGAGACTCATAGGCAAATTCTTGAGACCACGCTTAAGAAAGACGAGCCCGTAAGTCCACATGTTCTCAAAATGATTGGACTCATTGAGAATATGAGTCGGCTGGATCAGCAATTTTCTCAGGAAATGGCTATAGACACCATCCTCCATTCACTTCATAGCGGGTATGATCAGTTCAAACTGAACTACAGTATGAATAGTCTGGACAAAACGCTCACTGAGCTTCACGGTATGCTGAAGACCGCTGAAAAGACGCTCAAAAGTGATAAGCAGGATGTGCTTATGGTGCGTGGGGGCAAGTTCAAGAAATCTGGAAAGAAGAGGAATGCTAAGAAAGGTGACAACAAGGCCAGCCCAACTAAGCAAACTGGCGCCAAATCTGTAAAGAGGAAGGTCAGTCAACCCACTTCTGAATCCGAATGCTTCTACTGCAAGAAGAAGGGGCATTGGAAGAAAGATTGCTTGAAGCTAAAGGAAGATCAGAAGAACGGAACAGTCGTTCCATCTTCAGGTATTTTCGTTATAGACTGTATACTTGCTAATTCAACTTCTTGGGTATTAGATACAGGTTGTGGCTCACACTTATGTTCCAATCCACAGGGACTAAGAAGAAGTAGAAAGTTAAGCAAGGGTGAAGTCGACCTACGAGTGGGAAATGGAGCACGGGTTGCTGCATTAGCTGTAGGAACTTACTATTTGTCGTTGCCCTCCGGGCTAGTTTTGGAACTGGAAGAGTGTTTCCATGTTCCAAGTCTTACTAAAAACATCATTTCAGTTTCTTGCTTAGATGCTAAGGGATTTTCCTTTTTAATAAAAGACAATAGTTGTTCGTTTTATTTTAAAGAGATGTTTTATGGATCTGCTAGATTAGTCAATGGACTTTATTTATTAGATCACGACAAACAAGTATATAACATAAATACCAAAAAGGCCAAAAAGGATGATTCAAGATCTCACCTATCTGTGGCATTGTCGATTAGGCCATATAAACTTGAAACGCTTAGAAAGACTTCAAAAGGAAGGAATTCTAGAACCATTTGACTTAGAGGATTATGGTAAATGCGAATCATGTTTACTTGGCAAAATGACAAAGCAACCTTTCTCTAAAGTTGGAGAAAGAGAAAATGAACTATTGGGTTTAATCCATACAGATGTATGTGGACCAATGAGTACAAATGCTAGAGGTGGTTTCAGCTACTTTATCACTTTCACTGATGACTTCAGTAGATATGGTTATGTCTACCTAATGAAGCATAAGTCTGAATCCTTTGACAAATTCAAGGAATTTCAGAGTGAAGTAGAGAATCAATTAGGCAAGAAGATTAAGGCACTGCGGTCTAATAGAGGCGGTGAATATCTGAGCTATGAATTTGATGACCATCTGAAAGAATGTGGAATTCTATCAGAATTGACTCCTCCAGGAACACCACAATGGAACGGTGTGTCAGAACGGAGGAACAGAACCTTGCTAGACATGGTCAGGTCAATGATGGGTCAGGCCAAACTTCCATTAGAATTTTGGGGACATGCACTAAATATAGCTGCACTCACTATAAATAGAGCTCCGTCTAAAGCTGTCGAAAAGACTCCATACGAATTATGGTTTGGAAAGCATCCAAATGTGTCTTTTCTTAAGATTTGGGGATGTGAAGTATATGTCAAACGATTAATTTCAGACAAACTTCATCCAAAATCTCACAAATGTATCCTTGTGGGCTATCCAAAGGAAACAAAGGGGTATTACTTCTACAATACATCTGAGAACAAGGTGTTTGTTGCTCGAGATGGTGTCTTTTTGGAGAACGATCACATTTCCAAAATGACAAGTGGGAGAAAAGTAGACCTCGAAGAAATTCGATTCGAACAACAAACTCTAGAGAATGCTCAATATGACATTCAGGATGAAACTCAGAGATCTTTAGAAGAATCTGGTGAGAATCATGGTCAATCTAGAAATGTTACCCCGCGTAGATCGCAAAGATATAGATCTCAACCGGAAAGGTACTTAGGTATTTTGACGAACGAGAGCTGTGACGTTCTATTACTTGAAAGTGATGAACCTGCGACTTACAAACAAGCTATGAAGAGCCCTAGCTCCAAGCAATGGCAAGAAGCCATGCAATCTGAATTAGACTCCATGTCTGAAAACCAAGTATGGGATTTAGTCGATTTGCCAGATGGCTACCAAGCCATTGGAAGCAAATGGGTTTTCAAACTGAAAAAGGACAAGGATGGGAAACTTGAAGTTTTCAAAGCTAGATTGGTTGCAAAAGGTTACAGGCAAGTCCACGGTGTGGATTACGATGAAACCTTTTCACCAGTTGCAATGCTAAAGTCTATTCGGATAATGTTAGCAATCGCTGCATATTACGATTACGAAATATGGCAGATGGATGTCAAAACTGCTTTCTTAAACGGCGTTTTAACAGAAACTGTGTTTATGACACAACCTGAAGGTTTTGAGGATCCAAAGAATGCTAAAAAGGTATGCAAGCTAAAGAAGTCAATCTACGGATTGAAGCAGGCATCCAGGAGCTGGAATATACGTTTTGATGAAGCAGTCAGTGACTTTGGTTTCATCAAGAACGCAGACAAATCTTGTGTATACAAGAAGGTCAGTGGGAGCAAAATTGCTTTCCTAGTATTATATGTCGACGACATATTACTTATCGGAAATGACATTCCTATGTTGAACTCTGTCAAGATTTGGCTTGGGAATTGTTTTTCGATGAAAGATCTAGGAGAAGCACAGTACATATTGGGCATCAAGATTTACAGAGATAAATCTAAAAAGATGATTGGACTTAGTCAAAGCACTTATATCAATAAGGTGCTTGATAGGTTCAAGATGGCGGACTCCAAGCGAGGCTACCTACCCATGTCTCATGGAATGACTCTAAGCAAGAATCAGTGCCCAAAAACACTTGATGAGCGTAGACGAATGAATGGGATTCCATATGCATTATTGATTGGTTCAATAATGTATTCTATGATATGTACACGCCCGGATGTTGCGTATGCACTCAGTGCTACGAGCAGATACCAGTCAGACCCAGGAGAGGCGCATTGGACTGCTGCTAAGAATATTCTGAAGTACCTGAAAAGGCACAAAGATGACTTCCTGGTCTATGGTGGAGATGATGAATTAATTGTTAAAGGCTATACGGACGCAAGTTTCCAAACCGACAAAGATGATTTCAGATCACAGTCTGGGTTTGTCTTCTGCCTCAACGGAGGAGCAGTAAGCTGGAAAAGTGCTAAGCAAAGCACCATTGCGGATTCTACAACTGAAGCGGAGTACATTGCTGCACATGAAGCAGCAAAGGAAGCTATATGGCTAAGGAAGTTCATAGGTGAACTTGGTGTAGTCCCCTCCATTAAAGGACCAATAGCCCTGTATTGTGATAATAACGGAGCTATTGCACAGGCAAAGGAGCCTAGACACCACCAGAGAGTCAAGCATGTACTTCGTAGATTTCACCTTCTACGAGAGTTCGTTGAAAGAAAAGAAGTCAAGATAAGCAAAATTGGAACTGATGACAACATATCAGATCCATTGACTAAACCTCTGCCGCAGGCGAAGCACAACTTGCACACTGCAGCTATGAGAATCAAGCATATTGGAGAATGGCTTTGATGTCTCTGTTTAATGTTTTAAAGTTTTAGAGTTTAAATCTTTGTAAAACATTATTGGTTAATCATTCACAATAAATGAAAAGAATTCATTTTTCCATTTAATTTGTGGTTTATTAAATGATGAGTCCCTTCAATTTGACGATATATTCAAGATAGACTGTCAGGACCAGTCCTGTGACTAAGAAATGTCTATCAAGTGAACTTGAATGTCAAAGGTTGAAAATGGTCCCTAGTCGGAGTTTTCTATAAAATTGGACGCATAGAAAACGTTAGACGACTAGAATGCAAGATGACTAGTAGTTCGGTTTCTTGAACTATGTGGACATGGCAATGTCATAATCATTTGCATAGATACTTACTTTGGGAAGACTAGTATCGGACAAGACCTATGAAACTTTACTGTAAGAGATGAAAGTCTGTCATAAGTAAATTTCATTAAAATTATTAGACACTAAATCCTCAATACCTGAGTGATTTGAGATTACTTGTTTGAGAACTGGTTGCTTTGACGTTGACCAACCGTCGCACCGTAAAAGGAGGCTATAAAGGCAACGCTCAGGTAATCACCTATCAAAAGAAGTCTAATCTCAAGATCGCAAGATTGGGATTGTCCTCCCATAAATCGGGATGAGATGCTTAAAAGTTGTACAAGGCCACTCGGAGAGCTAGAAACTGTGAAATGCATGGCCGTGCTCGGATGAATCATAGGCTATGATTATCCGTTTATTTGATCAGTTGAACTCTGAAACCGAGAAACACCTCTGGACATAATAAGGATGACAACTCTTACCTTATGTTCAAGAGCAAGCATCGAGCGACAAAGGAATTAGGAAATGCACACTTGTCCCTGAGGACAAGTGGGAGACTTAGGGAAATAATGCCCTTGGTCCAAGTATGCATTCAATGTTAAGTCTAATAAATGCGGTTCAGTATTAATTAACAAGTTAATAATTCAGTGAGATCAAGTGAGCTGAATGCCTAGCTAGAGGCTGCTTCAGTTCAAGTGGAATTAATGATATTAATCCACAGCTTACTCTTGACTGAACCCGTAGGGTCACACAAATAGTACGTAAACGGATCAAGTATTTAATGGCATTAAATACTCCATCTATGGATATTCGGAATCGACAGATCTTGGTTTCAGTGGGAGCTGAGATCGTCACAGGCAAGAAATAAATACTCTGGAAACGATGATATTGCCGGAAACGGAAATATGGATCGTATCGGAAATATAAATATTATCCAAGTCGTAGATATTGCCGGAAACGGAAACATGGTACGTATCGGAAAATATTATCGGAAATGGAAACATTGCCGGAATCGGAAATATTTCCGGAAACGGAAATATTGTCAGAATCGGAAATATTATCGGAATCGGAAAATAATTCCGGAAACGGGAATATTAAATATTTGTTCGAAACGGAAATTGATTCCGGAATCGGAAATATTAAACATTGTTCGTATCGGAAATGAATTCCGAATTCGGGAATTTAATCGGAAGCGTATCGTACGAATTAGCATCGGACGAGGCCCGCTAGACGAAGGCCCAGCACGAAGCCAGGCCATCGCCCAGCGAGCCAACACGCACCATCGCGTGCCAAGCCTCGACCAAGCCCAGCGCAAGGCCAGGCCCAGCCAAGGCCTGGGGCGCGCGCGCGAGAGCACAGCAACAGTGGGCCGAGCGCTGTGCGCCTAGCGTGGGCCGCAAGGCTTGCGCGGGTGTACGGTGCTCGTGCAATGCTTGTGCGGGAATCCTAAAGCAATCGGGATTCGAAATATGATTAAATCCTAAAACTATTAGATAATGATTATTTAATTAGAGTCCTAGTAGGATTATAATTAAATAAATTAGTATCCTAATAGGATTCCAAATCCTTTTCCATAACTCTATAAATAGGTGCCTAGGGTCACATATTTACAACGAGTTTTCAAGTATTAAAAGTGAGTTTTTGAGAGAAAAATTCAGTCACACATTTGCCTAAAAGCGCCAAAAATAATAGTACCTTAAGGGCGATTCTAGTTGGTCAATCTTAAGGCGGATCCGGACGTGCTGTGGACTATCTACGGAGGGACGACACTTGGAGTCCTAAAGACTTGTTCTTGTTCGGTTCGGGCGCAGCTAGGGAAGGCACGCAACAAAGAGTATGCATCTAAACTATGCTATATGATTATGTGTAAATAATGTGTATTCCTGGCTAAATGGTTTTTCCGCATGATTTATGAATTGTCATATGTATCATAACCTAACATTGTGGTATCTTCCCATAATACCGAGATTCAAGCGCTTGTTTTCGATAAAAAAAAGATGCAAGGAATTTGAGGTGGCATGCAGATCCTGGTCGAAGGAAGAAAGATGGTTTTCTTAGACATCCTGCTGATTCTCCCCAATGGAAGACTATTGACAAGCTTCATGACACTTTTGGTAAGGAACCTCGGAATTTGAGGCTTGGGTTATGTACGGATGGGATGAATCCATTTGGAACTCTTAGCTCCCAACATAGTACATGGCTAGTACTTCTGGTCATCTATAATTTACCTCCTTGGTTTGGTGTGAAACGCAAGTACATCATGTTATCGCTTCTTATATCGGGGCCTAAACAACCAGGAAATGACTTCCCTGCTTATGGTAACTTATCCGGGCACAAGAACAAAGGAAGGAAAGCATGCACGACTTGTGAAGATGATACACAATCCATATATATTTCTTAATGTCACAAATATGTGTTCCTGCAAACGCGAAGGTTTCTTAGACGTGATCATCCTTATCGTAACATGAAGACAACATCCGATGGGAATGTTGAGATGGATGTATCTCGTAGAGCGTGGACTGGTAAGGAAGTTTTTGAGCGGGTCAAGAGTGTCGAAACAGTCTTCGGCAAGTCAGTGAAAGACAAGGTTACAACTGGATTATGGAAAAAAGAGTCTGTGTTCTGGAAACTTCCATATTGGAAAGATATACCAGTTAGGCATTGTCTTAATGTCATGCATATTGAGAAAAATGTATGTGAAGCAATTCTTGGGACACTTATGAATATTCCTGGCAAGACAAAGGATACCAAGGGAGTGCGAGAATACTTGAAAAGTAAGGGGCTTCGTCCAGAGCCATGGCCTCAGTCTTCGGGAAATAATAAAGTAAAGGAAATGGAGAAAGGGGGTGCCAAGAAAAAAGGGAAAGGCAAAGGCAAAGGCCAAGGCAAAGAAAAGGGCAACAACAAAGGGGAGAAGAAAAACGATTACTTGCCTCCGGCTTGTTACACATTGTCCAAAGAAGAAAAACGATTATTTTGTGAGTGCTTTTATGGAATTAAGGCTCACTCGGGGTACTCATCAAACATGAAAAGATCTGTGTCTTTAAATGCCGAGTTGAAGTTATCTAGTATGAAGTCTCACGATTGTCATGTCATGATGAACATTCTTACCCATTGAAATTCGTGGGATATTGCCAAAGCATGTGAGACATACTATTACTAGTTTTTGTTCATTTTTCAATATGATATGTATCAAAGTGCTTGATCCGTCAACACTCGATGTACTTCAGAACAAAGTAATCCAAACATTATGCGAAATTGAGATGAATTTTCCACCTTCGTTCTTTGTCATAATGGTTCATTTAATTTGTCATCTTGTTAGGGAAATTAAGTTGTGCGGTCCAGTGTTCTTGAGGTGGTGTTATACAAGATAAAGTGAAGAGTCCTGCACAAGCAGAAGGTAGTATGATTCAAGGTAACGTGGGTGAAGAAGTTGGAATTTTGTGGCCGAGTTTTTAGCATAATATGAACCTATTGGACTTCCTACATCCCGGCATGAGGGAAGACTAGAAGGCAAGGGTACAATTGGGTCAAAATTTATCTCACTTCCTACGCATAAGCTATTACAAGCTCACTTATGTGTGTTGCATCATATTCTATCCATCCACCCGTATTTGGTGATGCATAACCAGGAATTGGTTAATGAATACCCTTCCAAAGGAAAGAGAATTTGCGCAATTGTATAATAAAGAGTTCATTAAATGGTTCCAAGATAAGGTGATGGGTGAACTAGAAGTAGCTGGTAATAGTGTTTGTGAAACTGTTCATTATCTAGCTCTTGGTCCTCAGGAAGCTGTGCATTCATATCAGGGTTATGATGTCAATGGACGCACATGTTGGACCGAGCGCCAAGATCAGAAGTCCTTGTCAGTGCAAAATATTGGTGTCTCCCTTGTGGCATCATCAACAGATTATGCTAGTGCTAAGGATAGATCTCCGGTCAATGCCAAGTTGTCTTACTATGGGAGAGTCCAAGACATATGGCAGCTTAGCTACGGTATAAAATTCAATGTTGGTCTGTTTTGGTGCAAGTGGGATGATAATAATAGGAGGTGTGTAAAAAGGGATGATCCTTGTGGGTTCACTCTTGTAGATGTGGGTAGTTTGCATGAGACTGAAGAGCCATTTATACTTATATCACAAGCTAAGCAAATATTTTACATAACCGACCCTGCCGATAAGAATTGGTCAATTGTTTTTCCGAGAAAGAGAAACATCCTCGGTGTCGGTGATGTTGAGGATGAGGACGAGTATGATGCTTTTGATGATACACCTCCTTTCACCAATCCCGAAATTGAAGTGATAGACAATGTGGATAATGAAACAATATGCGTTTAGATCACACGGAAGGAATACTTGTTGACGACAAAATCTAGCAATGGTTAGAGGTATGAACTAAACAAGTTAAATTGACACAACATCTAGATTTTTAATTTAGGTCGTGTCACTTTGTGTTGGACCGTACTAACAGGCCACATGTTCACTTGGTCTATAGTACATGAAGCAAGAAAACACAAGAGGCGACTTCAGACCTGAAGAAAACAACCAACAAGGAGCAGTTGGTGGTGCAAGACCGTGAACAAAAAGAAAAGGACAAGAAACCATGTTAATGCAATGTACTTGTGTATTATGTTGTATTGAGATTTGTAACCTAAAGTTACTATATTGGAGAATAATCACATTTTAGCTATTGGTATTTTGTATTGTACGTATTTGGTATTTTGGTATTTTGTATTGTACATATTTTGAGCCTGGCTATTTCGTCTTCGACCTCGTAGTCTTGCTCTGTGTTTAGGTTCATTTATTTTAATATAAGTTTGCCTATTTTCTCTGTGTGCTTGTGGATGAAATGTTACTAATTTTATAGATACACCTCTATTTCTATTCCATTTATCTTTGAAGGGAGCAGCTTTGACCTATAACATCCCATATGAGGCTTAGATGTGCATAAATAACTTGAATTTGAATATTAGAAGCCTCTAACTAATCTTATTAATCATGTAAATAGTTTGTAATGTGTGCTTACGTTTTTCTGTTGAAAATTGGAATAGAAAACGCAATTTTAGGCCATATATGACCTATAACGTCCCATATAAGCCTTAGATGTGCATAAATAACTTGAAATGAATATTAGAAACCTCTAAATAATCTTATATATTAAGCATGTAAATAGCTTATAATGTGTGCTTAGGTTCTTTTGTTGAAAGTTAGGATCGAAAATGCAATTTTAGGTCATATATGACCTGTAACGTCCCATATAAGCCTTAGATATGCATAAATAACTTGAAATCAATATCAGAAACCTCTAACTAATATTATTAAGTATGTAAATAGTTTATAATATGTGCTTAGGTTCTTTTGTTGAAAGTTAGGATCGAAAATGCAATTTTAGGCCATATATGACCTATAATGTCCCATATGAGCCTTAGATGTGCATAAATAACTTGAAATGAATATTATAAACCTCTAACTAATCTTATTAATCAAGTAAATAGTTTATAATGTGTGTTTAGGTTCTTTTGTTGAAAATTGGGATCGAAAATGCAATTTTAGGCCATATATGACCTATAACGTCCCATGTGAGCCTTAGATGTGCTTAAATAACTTCAAATGAACATTAGAAACCTCTAACTAATCTTATTAAGCACGCAAATATATAGTTTATAATGTGTGCTTAGGTTCTTTTGTTGAAAGTTGGGATCGAAAATGCAATTTTAGGTCATATATGACCTATAACGTCGCATGTGAACCTTAGATGTGCATAAATAACTTGAAATGAAGTCCATTTTCAAATATTTTAGCCCTATGATCCTCAGTTCCCACCACTTTAGGTGCAAACCTAAATAGTTCTATAAACTTGGAATAATACTCTTTCACCGACATTTCGTCCATTTTTAGTTCAATGAACTCCTGGGCCTTCTGCTTCTTTAGGTATATTGGATAAAATTTGTTCCTTAAAGAAACCTTGAATGATTCCCATCCATATCCAGGTGTAGCTCTCACAACATTCTCACATATTTGCCACCATAAGTATGCTTCTCCTCTAAGGTAATATACGGCACTATTAACCCTTAGGTTTACAAGACAGTTCACAGCCGCTATTAGTTTATCGAATTCTCTCAGCCAATTCTCCAATATACTCGGGTCACACTCTCCTTGGTATAGTGGAGGCTTACTTTGAGCCACCTTCTTAAAAATCTCCCCAGCCGGATCATGAACTGAGTTCTGTCTATCCTCTGCTAGATTATGAACTATATCAGCTATTTGTCTAACCACCTCAGCTATCCCCTGGTTAGCCATATCTCTCCTCCTGAATGAAATAAAGGACTTTTTTAATGACTGGGTTCGACATAGACATTACTAAGGTTACAGTTCTAACAAGCATTTGCAATAAAGCATCAAATACTTCGAACACAATGGAAAGAGTGGCACCACTTATGGCCCTTCTTCCGATTTGTTCGTATCACATAGCTAAGATGTATATATGTATACGGCATAGCGTTTAGAATTAAAGAAATAAGCACATAAACCCTTTGCGTTAATCACTCAACTCGCTTGAAATGGAGTACTTCAAAACTTAGAACTTTGAGGAATAACAAAAAACTAAATATTTTCATTATATGTATATATATATATATATATATATATATATATATATATATATATATATATATATATATATATATATATATATATATATATATATATACTCCCTACGTCCCAGATTAGTTGTTACACTTACTTTTGCACAAAGTTTTAGGTGATAAGTGGTTGTTTGGTTATCAATTGTTATTTTATTGAAAAAGTAGATGTGATAGGAGTTAGTGGGGTATTTTTTTAATTGAATGAGAGAGGGTGTGGGGACAAAAAAAGAATTTAATGGAAAGAAGAGAAAATATAATAATTGTGGGGTCATTCCTAATTTAGAAGTGTAACAACTAATTTGGGACGGACGAAAAAGGAAAGTGTAACAACTAATCTGGGACGGAGGGTATGTAAATATATATATATATTCTATCAAAATCATAAGGATAGTTTGCTACTAATTGCTCCAACAACAGAAATAAAGAACTAACTATTACATCTCTCAAAACATTATAGATATTCCTCTAACCATCCTCCCCTACCAACTCTGCTAGGAGAAGGGTCTCGAACAACTGGCTCCTCTATGTCTTCCTCCGGGTCGGAGTGTTCATTCATCACTTCTCCATTTGGCTGATTCACACTGATGGCATCATAGTCAATCTCAGGCTCAATTTCAATCCCACTGAATACCTCAATGGCAGGATTGGGGATAATCGAGTTTGGGTTCTCTACCTGAATAACATCGTCCTCTAAACCATTGGCACTGCTCTCCATGGCATCATCACTAATCTCATTGCCCTCTACATCATCTAGACCCACATTTTCGGCAAACTTGCTATCCTCGAAGCAGCTCTCAGCTAGTTCCAGAATTTTGGTCATAACTTCTGCATCGTACCTCCACCTTCCATCTCTTGTACCATTTTTGAGCCAATTTGCGGTTCCGTCTGCATGGCGCAAATCCTTGAACTTTTCCTTGAGGGATATATATAAGGGACCTTATAGGGCAGGCAGTAAATGATCATCTCAGCTATGACATCCTTATTCCTCAAATACGGCAGGTCTTGGACTGTAGCGAAATAGTTGCATGAAAATTCAATCTTCTTTACATACTAATGCGGAGGTTCACAATCCAGCTTCTATAATTGCCCTAGGTTGGAAAACTTTGAGGGTAACATTCTCAATCCCTGGGACACATAACTTAGAGGTCTTACTAACGCGTTCTCAAAATTTAAACCCCGAAAGAAAGAAATTTAAGTTTGTGGAGTCAAACAATTTTGATGCACAAGTATATACTTAATCATGAATCATGATGCAATTAATCACATAAAGCAAAACAAAACATGATCAAAGCTTTAAATGAATTCAATTAAGTACACACTTAGCACATAACGGACACTTAATGCATACTTAACTAAATATGCCCTTCTTAATCTAAAATTTCCTCACTAAAATAAATAATAATTTTTGAAAATAATTGAGAAATAACTCCTAAATAGTCGAAATTATTTGAATTAAAATCGAAAATTATTATTAGAAAAAGAAAATCGAATAATTGGAATAATTAAACTTGAAAATAAATATTTTTCGGAAATTGAGTAATTAAATAATTAAGACTTTCGGAAAATAAATCCGAAAAGAAATTCGAATCGCAATTCGAAATTTAGATTGATTTTGAAAATTAAAATTAAATAGATGGTTAAATAATTTAGAAATTCAACTTGATTTCCAATAGATTCAAATGCTTTGTATTTGACTTTTCAAAATATTGAGTACTCAAAATATGGTTTTTGACTTTAGGGAAATAAACTCCCAAAATATCCTAAAGTTCCGTAAAACCTACTATTTGAGTGGTTTTTGAATTACCACTTTGCATGGTAACTTAAAGAGTTTGATAACCACTTTGTCGTATTTATTACTACAAAGTAGCATTAGGCTTCTAAATACCACTTTGTAGTATATAATCTACTACAAAGCAGGATTTAAACTAAGGTCACGATTACCACTTTGTAGTATTACTTAGTAGAATGTAGCTTCTTACCTTGCACTTTATTGTACCACTTTGTAATATAACTTACTACAAAATAGCACAAATTAGAGCTATGCTCTGATACCACTTTGTAACACCCTAATAATTCCTTACTAGAAATAACCCTTTTTCCAACTCTAAATAAGAAATTATTAAAGTATTACCGGCATCGTGATAAAGGTTAAGGCTATTTACCAAAGTTACGCAGCGGAATAAATAAACTTTTAAAACAATAAAAGATATTTAACGGTCTCCATAGAAGTTGGAACCATCACGGCCCAAACCAAATACCGTAAAACATTAACTAATTAAAAAATTATGGTTTAGGCAAATTAAAATAAATAAAGTTTGAAATGGTGCAAGAGAAAAAGAAACTCGCTCAACCATCCCCATGCAAGATAACTTCTCTTGCAAGTCATCTCTACCAACCTGTTATCCAATTTTCTACTCCCCAATAATGTGAATGAAATTGAAGGATTATCATAGGGTCATTAAGGCATAGGCCATGACCAAACACGAAGCACGTAATCAGCGAAAGCTGAGCACAAACAAGCTAGAATAAAATTATATCCTAACATGCTTCATTCCAATAATAAATAAACCACATGCAAAAGCCAATCAATAAACAATTACTCATGATGACCATATTCGACTCTCGACTCGACTCTTGACTTCTAGATTAATTAGAATAATCTTCGAACGTGCCTAAAGAGAATGTACAAAGTGTTAGGTTATGATACATATGATATTACATAAATCATGCGGAAACAACCATTAACCCAGGATTACATATTATTTACACATAATCATATAGCATAATTTAGATGCATACTCTTTGTTGCGTGCCCTCCCTAGCTGCGCCCGAACCGAGCAAGAACAAGTCTTTAGGACTCCAAGTGTCGTCCCTCCGTAGATAGTCCACAGCACGTCCGGATCCGCCTTAAGATTGACCAACTAGAATCGCCCTTAAGGTACTAGAATTTTCGGCACTTTTGAGCAAGATGTGTGGCTGAATTTTTCTCTCAAAAACTCACTTTGAATACTTAAAAACTCGTTATAAATTGTGAACCCAGGCCACATATTTATAGGGGTATGGAAAGGGAATTGGAATCCTATTCAGATACAAATTAATTAAACCTAGAATCCTACAAGAACTCTAATTTAATTAATTTATCAAATAGAATTAAGAATTTAATCATTAACCGAACTCTGCACGTTTTAGGAAACGTGCACGAACACAAACACTTACGCACACACACACGGCAGCCTCGATGGGCCGCCCATGCGTGCGTGCGAGCAGCAGCCCACGCAGCGAGGCCTGCGCGAGCCACAAGCCCACGCAAGCACCCGCGCGCGCTGCGCGCGCTGTGCGCGCTGCCACGGCCTGCTGGGCCTGGCCTTGCGCTGGGCCTGGCGTGGCTGTTTGTGTGGCGCGCTTGGCTTGCTGGGCGATGGCCTGGCTTCGTGCTGGGCCCTCGTCCGGCAGGCCTCGTCCGATGCTTATTCGTACGATACGCTTCCGATTAAATTTCCGATTCCGGAATTCATTTCCGATACGAACAATATTTAACATTTCCGATTCCGGAATTAATTTCCGTTTCGAACAAATATTTAATATTTCCGTTTCCGGGATTATTTTCCGATTCCGGTAATATTTCCGATTATGACAATATTTCCGTTTCCGGCAATATTTCCGATTCTGGTAATATTTCCATTTCCGATAATATTTTCCGATACGTACCATGTTTCTGTTTCCGGCAACATCTACGACTTGGATAATATTTATATTTCCGATACGATCCATATTTCCGTTTCCGGCAATATCATCGTTTCCGGAGTATTCATTTCTTGCCTGTGACGATCTCAGCTCCCACTGAAACCAAGATCCGTCGATTCCGAATATCCATAGATAGAGTATTTAATGCCATTAAATACTTGATCCGTTTACGTACTATTTGTGTGACCCTACGGGTTCAGTCAAGAGTAAGCTGTGGATTAATATCATTAATTCCACTTGAACTGAAGCGGCCTCTAGCTAGGCATTCAGCTCACTTGATCTCACTGAATTATTAACTTGTTAATTAATACTGAACCGCATTTATTAGACTTATCATAGAATGCATACTTGGACCAAGGGCATTATTTCCTTCAGTCTCCCACTTGTCCTTAGGGACAAGTGTGCATTTCCTAATTCCTTTGTCGCTCGATGCTTGCTCTTGAACATAAGGTAAGAGTTGTCATCCTTATTATGTCCAGAGGTGTTCCTCGGTTTCAGAATTCAACTGATCAAATAAACAGATAATCATAGCCTATGATTCATCCGAGCACGGCCATGCATTTCACAGTTTCTAGCTCTCCGAGTGGCCTTGTACAACTTTTAAGCATCTCATCCCGATTTATGGGAGGACAATCCCAATCTTGCGATCTTGAGATTAGACTTCGTTTGATAGGTGATTACCTGAGCGTTGCCTTTATAGCCTCCTTTTACGGTGCGACGGTTGGTCAACGTCAAAGCAACCAGTTCTCAAACAAGTAATCTCAAATCACTCAGGTATTGAGGATTTAGTGTCTAATAATTTAATGAAATTTACTTATGACAGACTTTCATCTCTTACAGTAAAGTTTCATAGGTCTTGTCCGATACTAGTCTTCCCAAAGTAAGTATCTATGCAAATGATTATGACATTGCCATGTCCACATAGTTCAAGAAACAGAACTACTAGTCATCTTGCATTCTAATCGTCTAACGTTTTCTATGCGTCCAATTTTATAGAAAACTTCGATTAGGGACCATTTTCAACCTTTGACATTCAAGTTCACTTGATAGACATTTCTTAGTCACAGGACTGGTCCTGACAGTCTATCTTGAATATATCGTCAAATTGAAGGGACTCATCATTTAATAAACCACAAATTAAATGGAAAAATGAATTCTTTTCATTTATTGTGAATGATTAACCAATAATGTTTTACAAAGATTTAAACTCTAAAACTTTAAAACATTAAACAGAGACATCAAAGCCATTCTCCAATATGCTTGATTCCCATAGCTGCAGTGTGCGAGTTGTGCTTCGCCTGCGGCAGAGGTTTAGTTAATGGATCTGATATGTTGTCATCAGTTCCAATTTTGCTTATCTCGACTTCTTTTCTTTCAACGAACTCTCGTAGAAGGTGAAATCTACGAAGTACATGCTTGACTCTCTGGTGGTGTCTAGGCTCTTTTGCCTGTGCAATAGCTCCGTTATTATCACAATACAGGGCTATTGGTCCTTTAATGGAGGGGACTACACCAAGTTCACCTATGAACTTCCTTAGCCATATAGCTTCCTTTGCTGCTTCATGTGCAGCAATGTACTCCGCTTCAGTTGTAGAATCCGCAATGGTGCTTTGCTTAGCACTTTTCCAGCTTACTGCTCCTCCGTTGAGGCAGAAGACAAACCCAGACTGTGATCTGAAATCATCTTTGTCGGTTTGGAAACTTGCGTCCGTATAGCCTTTAACAATTAATTCATCATCTCCACCATAGACCAGGAAGTCATCTTTGTGCCTTTTCAGGTACTTCGGAATGTTCTTGGCAGCAGTCCAATGCGCCTCTCCTGGGTCTGACTGGTATCTGCTGGTAGCACTGAGTGCGTACGCAACATCCGGGCGTGTACATATCATAGCATACATTATTGAACCAATCAATGATGCATATGGAATCCCATTCACTCGTCTACGCTCATCAAGTGTTTTTGGGCACTGAGTCTTGCTTAGAGTCATTCCATGAGACATGGGTAGGTAGCCTCGCTTGGAGTCCGCCATCTTGAACCTATCAAGCACCTTATTGATATAAGTGCTTTGACTAAGTCCAATCATCTTTTTAGATCTATCTCTGTAAATCTTAATGCCCAATATGTACTGTGCTTCTCCTAGATCCTTCATCGAAAAACATTTCCCAAGCCAAATCTTGACAGAGTTCAACATAGGAATGTCATTTCCGATAAGCAATATGTCGTCGACATATAATACTAGGAAAGCAATTTTGCTCCCACTGACCTTCTTGTATACACAAGATTCGTCTGCGTTCTTGATGAAACCAAAGTCACTGACTGCTTCATCAAAACGTATATTCCAGCTCCTGGATGCCTGCTTCAATCCGTAGATTGACTTCTTTAGCTTGCATACCTTTTTAGCATTCTTTGGATCCTCAAAACCTTCAGGTTGTATCATAAACACAGTTTCTGTTAAAACGCCGTTTAAGAAAGCAGTTTTGACATCCATCTGCCATATTTCGTAATCGTAATATGCAGCGATTGCTAACATTATTCGAATAGACTTTAGCATTGCAACTGGTGAAAAGGTTTCATCGTAATCCACACCGTGGACTTGCCTGTAACCTTTTGCAACCAATCTAGCTTTGAAAACTTCAAGTTTCCCATCCTTGTCCTTTTTCAGTTTGAAAACCCATTTGCTTCCAATGGCTTGGTAGCCATCTGGCAAATCGACCAAATCCCATACTTGGTTTTCAGACATGGAGTCTAATTCAGATTGCATGGCTTCTTGCCACTGCTTGGAGCTAGGGCTCGTCATAGCTTGTTTGTAAGTCGCAGGTTCATCACTTTCAAGTAATAGAACGTCATAGCTCTCGTTCGTCAAAATACCTAAGTACCTTTCTGGTTGAGATCTATATCTTTGCGATCTACGCGGGGTAACATTTCTAGATTGACCATGATTCTCACCAGATTCTTCTAAAGATCTCTGAGTTTCATCCTGAATGTCATCTTGAGCATTCTCTAGAGTTTGTTGTTCGACTCGAATTTCTTCGAGGTCTACTTTTTCTCCCACTTGTCATTTTGGAAATGTGATCCTTCTCCAAAAAGACACCATCTCGAGCAACAAACACTTTGTTCTCAGATGTATTGTAGAAGTAATACCCCTTTGTTTCCTTTGGATAGCCCACAAGGATACATTTGTCAGATTTTGGATGAAGTTTGTCTGAAATTAATCGTTTGACGTATACTTCACATCCCCAAATCTTAAGAAAAGACACATTTGGAGGCTTTCCAAACCATAATTCGTATGGAGTCTTTTCGACAGCTTTAGACGGAGCTCTATTTATAGTGAGTGCAGCTGTATTTAGTGCATGTCCCCAAAATTCTAATGGAAGTTCGGCCTGACCCATCATTGACCTGACCATGTCTAGCAAGGTTCTGTTCCTCCGTTCCGACACACCGTTCCATTGTGGTGTTCCAGGAGGAGTCAATTCTGATAGAATTCCACATTCTTTCAGATGGTCATCAAATTCATAGCTCAGATATTCACCGCCTCTATCAGACCGCAGTGCTTTAATCTTCTTGCCTAATTGATTCTCTACTTCACTCTGAAATTCCTTGAATTTGTCAAAGGATTCAGACTTATGCTTCATTAGGTAGACATAACCATACCTACTGAAGTCATCAGTGAAAGTGATAAAGTAGCTGAAACCACCTCTAGCATTTGTACTCATTGGTCCACATACATCTGTATGGATTAAACCCAGTAGTTCATTTGCTCTTTCTCCAACTTTAGAGAAAGGTTGCTTTGTCATTTTTCCAAGTAAACATGATTCGCATTTACCATAATCCTCTAAGTCAAATGGTTCTAGAATTCCTTCCATTTGAAGTCTTTCTAAGCGTTTCAAGTTTATATGGCCTAATCGACAATGCCACAGATAGGTGAGATCTGAATCATTCTTTTTGGCCTTTTTGGTATTTATGTTATATACTTGTTTGTCGTGATCTAATAAATAAAGTCCATTGACTAATCTAGCAGATCCTTAAAACATCTCTTTAAAATAAAACGAACAACTATTGTCTTTTATTAAAAAGGAAAATCCCTTAGCATCTAAGCAAGAAACTGAAATGATGTTTTTAGTAAGACTTGGAACATGGAAACATTCTTCCAGTTCCAAAACTAGCCCGGAGGGCAACGACAAATAGTAAGTTCCTACAGCTAATGCAGCAATCCGTGCTCCATTTCCCACTCGTAGGTCGACTTCACCCTTGCTTAACTTTCTACTTCTTCTTAGTCCCTGTGGATTGGAACATAAGTGTGAGCCACAACCTGTATCTAATACCCAAGAAGTTGAATTAGCAAGTATACAGTCTATAACGAAAATACCTGAAGATGGAACGACTGTTCCGTTCTTCTGATCTTCCTTTAGCTTTGGACATTCTCTTTTGTAATGGCCTATTCCATCACAATAAAGACAGCTTGATGTGGACTTGTCCTGCTTTGATTTAGCATTGCCCTTGGACTTTCCACCTTTCTTGAATGGTCTCTTTCTAGCCTTGAGTAAATCTTTGGCTTCACAGTCCAGTACTACTTCAGCCTTTCTGACAAGGTGAATAAATTCTGCAACTGTTTCTTCTCTTGGTTCACTTAGGTATAGTTGCTTGAAGCGACCAAACCAACTGTGTAGTGAATTGAGCAAGACAGAGACTGCCATCCTTTCGCTTATTGGTGTTCCTAGTGTTAGGTTATGATACATATGACATTACATGGATCATGCGGAAACAACCATTAACCCAGGAAACATATTATTTACACATAATCATTTAGCATAGTTTAGATGCATACTCTTTGTTGCGTGCCTTCCCTAGCTGCGCCCGAACCGAACAAGAACAAGTCTTTTAGGACTCCAAGTGTCGTCCCTCCGTAGAAAGTCCACAGCACGTCCGGATCCGCCTTAAGATTGACCAACTAGAATCGCCCTTAAGGTACTCAGAAAATTCGGCACTTTTGGGGCAAGATGGGTGTTTGAATTTTCTCTCAAAAAACTCACTTTTGAATACTTTGAAACTTATGTATAAATTATGACCCCTAGGCCTTTATTTATAGAGTTATGGAAAAGGAATCGTAATCCTAGTAGGATGCGAATTAATTGGAATTAGAATTCTACATGAATTCTACTTAATCAATTTATCCAATAGGAATAGACATTTAATCATACACTGACTCTTGCAGATTCAGGAATCTCGCATGAGCTCAAACTCACACACACACGGCAGCCACAAGGGCTGCCCACGCATGCGAGCAGCAGCCCACGCAGCGCGGCCCACGCATGCGTGGCCTTGTGCGCGCTGGGCTGTGGCGTGCGTGCTTGCTGGGCGATGGCCTGGCTTCGTGCTGGGCCTTCGTCCGGCAGGCCTCGTCCGATGCTAATTCGTACGATACGCTTCCGATTAAATTTCCATTTCCGGAATCTATTTCCGATACGAACAATATTCAATATTTCCGATTCCGGAATTAATTTCCGTTTCGAACAAATATTTAATATTTCCGTTTCCGGAATTATTTTCCGATTCCGGTAATATTTCCGATTCTGACAATATTTCCGTTTCCGGCAATATTTCCGATTCTGGTAATATTTCCATTTCCAATAATATTTTCCGATACGTACCATGTTTCCGTTTCCGGCAACATCTACGACTTGGATAATATTCATATTTCCGATACGATCCATATTTCCGTTTCCGGCAATATCATCGTTTCCGGAGTATTCATTTCTTGCCTGTGACGATCTTAGCTCCCACTGAAACCAAGATCCGTCGGTTCCGAATATTCATAGATGGAGTATTTAATGCCATTAAATACTTGATCCGTTTACGTACTATTTGTGTGACCCTACGGGTTCAGTCAAGAGTAAGCTGTGGATTAATATCATTAATTCCACTTGAACTGAAGCGGCCTCTAGCTAGGCATTCAGCTCACTTGATCTCACTGAATTATTAACTTGTTAATTAATACTGAACCGCATTTATTAGACTTAACATAGAATGCATACTTGGACCAAGGGCATTATTTCCTTCAGTCTCCCACTTGTCCTTAGGGACAAGTGTGCATTTCCTAATTCCTTTGTCGCTCGATGCTTGCTCTTGAACATAAGGTAAGAGTTGTCATCCTTATTATGTCCAGAGGTGTTCCTCGGTTTCAGAGTTCAACTGATCAAATAAACAGATAATCATAGCCTATGATTCATCCGAGCACGGCCATGCATTTCACAGTTTCTAGCTCTCCGAGTGGCCTTGTACAACTTTTAAGCATCTCATCCCGATTTATGGGAGGACAATCCCAATCTTGCGATCTTGAGATTAGACTTCGTTTGATAGGTGATTACCTGAGCGTTGCCTTTATAGCCTCCTTTTACGGTGCGACGGTTGGTCAACGTCAAAGCAACCAGTTCTCAAACAAGTAATCTCAAATCACTCAGGTATTGAGGATTTAGTGTCTAATAATTTAATGAAATTTACTTATGACAGACTTTCATCTCTTACAGTAAAGTTTCATAGGTCTTGTCCGATACTAGTCTTCCCAAAGTAAGTATCTATGCAAATGATTATGACATTGCCATGTCCACATAGTTCAAGAAACAGAACTACTAGTCATCTTGCATTCTAATCGTCTAACGTTTTCTATGCGTCCAATTTTATAGAAAACTCCGACTAGGGACCATTTTCAACCTTTGACATTCAAGTTCACTTGATAGACATTTCTTAGTCACAGGACTGGTCCTGACAGTCTATCTTGAATATATCGTCAAGTTGAAGGGACTCATCATTTAATAAACCACAAATTAAATGGAAAAATGAATTTCTTTCATTTATTGTGAATGATTAACCAATAATGTTTTACAAAGATTTAAACTCTAAAACTTTAAAACATTAAACAGAGACATCAAAGCCATTCTCCAATATGCTTGATTCCCATAGCTGCAGTGTGCGAGTTGTGCTTCGCTTGCGGCAGAGGTTTAGTTAATGGATCTGATATGTTGTCATCAGTTCCAATTTTGCTTATCTCGACTTCTTTTCTTTCAACGAACTCTCGTAGAAGGTGAAATCTACGAAGTACATGCTTGACTCTCTGGTGGTGTCTAGGCTCTTTTGCCTGTGCAATAGCTCCGTTATTATCACAATACAGGGCTATTGGTCCTTTAATGGAGGGGACTACACCAAGTTCTCCTATGAACTTCCTTAGCCATATAGCTTCCTTTGCTGCTTCATGTGCAGCAATGTACTCCGCTTCAGTTGTAGAATCCGCAATGGTGCTTTGCTTAGCACTTTTCCAGCTTACTGCTCCTCCGTTGAGGCAGAAGACAAACCCAGACTGTGATCTGAAATCATCTTTGTCGGTTTGGAAACTTGCGTCCGTATAGCCTTTAACAATTAATTCATCATCTCCACCATAGACCAGGAAGTCATCTTTGTGCCTTTTCAGGTACTTCAGAATATTCTTGGCAGCAGTCCAATGCGCCTCTCCTGGGTCTGACTGGTATCTGCTCGTAGCACTGAGTGCGTACGCAACATCCGGGCGTGTACATATCATAGCATACATTATTGAACCAATCAATGATGCATATGGAATCCCATTCATTCGTCTACGCTCATCAAGTGTTTTTGGGCACTGAGTCTTGCTTAGAGTCATTCCATGAGACATGGGTAGGTAGCCTCGCTTGGAGTCCGCCATCTTGAACCTATCAAGCACCTTATTGATATAAGTGCTTTGACTAAGTCCAATCATCCTTTTAGATCTATCTCTGTAAATCTTGATGCCCAATATGTACTGTGCTTCTCCTAGATCCTTCATCGAAAAACATTTCCCAAGCCAAATCTTGACAGAGTTCAACATAGGAATGTCATTTCCGATAAGCAATATGTCGTCGACATATAATACTAGGAAAGCAATTTTGCTCCCACTGACCTTCTTGTATACACAAGATTCGTCCGCGTTCTTGATGAAACCAAAGTCACTGACTGCTTCATCAAAACGTATATTCCAGCTCCTGGATGCCTGCTTCAATCTGTAGATTGACTTCTTTAGCTTGCATACCTTTTTAGCATTCTTTGGATCCTCAAAACCTTCAGGCTGTGTCATAAACACAGTTTCTGTTAAAACGCCGTTTAAGAAAGCAGTTTTGACATCCATCTGCCATATTTCGTAATCGTAATATGCAGCGATTGCTAACATTATTCGAATAGACTTTAGCATTGCAACTGGTGAAAAGGTTTCATCGTAATCCACACCGTGGACTTGCCTGTAACCTTTCGCAACCAATCTAGCTTTGAAAACTTCAAGTTTCCCATCCTTGTCCTTTTTCAGTTTGAAAACCCATTTGCTTCCAATGGCTTGGTAGCCATCTGGCAAATCGACCAAATCCCATACTTGGTTTTCAGACATGGAGTCTAATTCAGATTGCATGGCTTCTTGCCATTGCTTGGAGCTAGGGCTCGTCATAGCTTGCTTGTAGGTCGCAGGTTCATCACTTTCAAGTAATAGAACGTCATAGCTCTCGTTCGTCAAAATACCTAAGTACCTTTCCGGTTGAGATCTATATCTTTGCGATCTACGCGGGGTAACATTTCTAGATTGACCATGATTCTCACCAGATTCTTCTAAAGGTCTCTGAGTTTCATCCTGAATGTCATCTTGAGCATTCTCTAGAGTTTGTTGTTCGACTCGAATTTCTTCGAGGTCTACTTTTCTCCCACTTGTCATTTTGGAAATGTGATCCTTCTCCAAAAAGACACCATCTCGAGCAACAAACACTTTGTTCTCAGATGTATTGTAGAAGTAATACCCCTTTGTTTCCTTTGGATAGCCCACAAGGATACATTTGTCAGATTTTGGATGAAGTTTGTCTGAAATTAATCGTTTGACGTAAACTTCACATCCCCAAATCTTAAGAAAAGACACATTTGGAGGCTTTCCAAACCATAATTCGTATGGAGTCTTTTCGACAGCTTTAGACGGAGCTCTATTTATAGTGAGTGCAGCTGTATTTAGTGCATGTCCCCAAAATTCTAATGGAAGTTCGGCCTGACCCATCATTGACCTGACCATGTCTAGCAAGGTTCTGTTCCTCCGTTCTGACACACCGTTCCATTGTGGTGTTCCAGGAGGAGTCAATTCTGATAGAATTCCACATTCTTTCAGATGGTCATCAAATTCATAGCTCAGATATTCACCGCCTCTATCAGACCGCAGTGCCTTGATCTTCTTGCCTAATTGATTCTCTACTTCACTCTGAAATTCCTTGAATTTGTCAAAGGATTCAGACTTATGCTTCATTAGGTAGACATAACCATACCTACTGAAGTCATCAGTGAAAGTGATAAAGTAGCTGAAACCACCTCTAGCATTTGTACTCATTGGTCCACATACATCTGTATGGATTAAACCCAATAGTTCATTTGCTCTTTCTCCAACTTTAGAGAAAGGTTGCTTTGTCATTTTGCCAAGTAAACATGATTCGCATTTACCATAATCCTCTAAGTCAAATGGTTCTAGAATTCCTTCCCTTTGAAGTCTTTCTAAGCGTTTCAAGTTTATATGGCCTAATCGACAATGCCACAGATAGGTGAGATCTGAATCATCCTTTTTGGCCCTTTTGGTATTTATGTTATATACTTGTTTGTCGTGATCTAATAAATAAAGTCCATTGACTAATCTAGCAGATCCATAAAACATCTCTTTAAAATAAAACGAACAACTATTGTCTTTTATTATAAAGGAAAATCCCTTAGCATCTAAGCAAGAAACTGAAATGATGTTTTTAGTAAGACTTGGAACATGGAAACATTCTTCCAGTTCCAAAACTAGCCCGGAGGGCAACGACAAATAGTATGTTCCTACAGCTAATGCAGCAATCCGTGCTCCATTTCCCACTCGTAGGTCGACTTCACCCTTGCTTAACTTTCTACTTCTTCTTAGTCCCTGTGGATTGGAACATAAGTGTGAGCCACAACCTGTATCTAATACCCAAGAAGTTGAATTAGCAAGTATACAGTCTATAACGAAAATACCTGAAGATGGAACGACTGTTCCGTTCTTCTGATCTTCCTTTAGCTTTGGACATTCTCTTTTGTAATGGCCTATTCCATCACAATAAAGACAGCTTGATGTGGACTTGTCCTGCTTTGATTTAGCATTGCCCTTGGACTTTCCACCTTTCTTGAATGGTCTCTTTCTAGCCTTGAGTAAATCCTTGGCTTCACAGTCCAGTACTATTTCAGCCTTTCTGACAAGGTGAATAAATTCTGCAACTGTTTCTTCTCTTGGTTCACTTAGGTATTGTTGCTTGAAGCGACCAAACCCACTGTGTAGTGAATTGAGCAAGACAGAGACTGCCATCCTTTCGCTTATTGGTGTTCCTAGTAGACTTAGGCGATCAAAATATGAACACATAAGATCCACATGGAACCTCAGTGGGACGCCTACCCTCTGTTTAGTGCGAAGGAGCTGAACATGTGTTTCTTGGACCTCCATCCTATAACACCTGTTGGGAGAACTAACCTTTAGTCCAGACATTGATTCAATCAACTCATGGACGTTCAGGTCCCTGTCCTCCGTACTTCCACGACAGATATCCCTCAGATTCTTGATGAGCGTAAAAGGTTCATAGGCTACAAACCTTCTAGCCCAATCATCAGGGATATTGTTCAGCATGAGACTCATAACCTTTTTGAGATCCGCATCCCAGGCGTAAAATCTCTCAGGGGTCATGTCTCTGGCATAGTAGCTTGGCATGGGATGTGATAGTACATACTCAAGTCCATTGAGTTTGACTATTTCAACTAGCTTAGCTTCCCATTCAAGAAAATTTGTCAGGTTCAGCTTGACCATAAGCTCAGAACCCATGATGATGTTTTGATTGTTGTTTGCCATATTAAAACTACAATTGAAAAGAATAAACAAATAAATAACCATTCACAGTTTCTCTTAATAAACTTAAATTCTAGCATACATGCATAATTCAATGTTTATTAAGCATTTTATTCAAGTTATGTGTTCCGGCAGGTGTGAATAAAATGATTCCAAGATCCTAAAATCATTGAAGAACTAAGCACAGTTTGTCGACTTAATCCTAGAACATCTTAGGTAAGCAAAAGCCTTTTGCTAATAGTCTAGAAACTATTCTTGGTTGATAGGTACGTCTAAGAACTTATTAGGTAAACCTATCGAATTTGCCACGACATAAAAGGACTCCTTACTTATATCGTTGAGTTTCACCAAAACTAACATGTACTCACAATTATTTGTGTACCTTGCCCCTTTAGGACCAATAAGTAACACCTCGCTGAGCGAAAACTATTACTAGATTGATGTAAAGGATATCCAAGCAAGTGTATATTTTGGCATGGCACCTTTTAACTCAATTTTTAAGTTTGGAACTTAAGGCTCTTACTATGTTGGTTAGATTTTAAGTGAACTAAAATCCTTAATCATGCAACATAATCAAGCTTTTGATCTCATGCATTTTAAGACATATTTAAAGCAATAAATAACTTAAAACATGCATAAGATATTTGTGATCTAGTATGGCCCGACTTCATCTTGAAGCTTTGACTTCAAAGTCCGTCTTGAAAATCTCCGTGGGAGGCACCATTTTCTTCAAATAGGATAAGTTATAACTAATTACAACTATTTGATGGTACGCAGACCATATTTGAATTAAAAAACAACTTTGGTACTTTAGACCAATTACATTCAAATTAATGGTACGCAGACCATATTTTCTATCCTATTTGGGCCATACTAGTCACTTCATAACCTGCAAAACAGTACATATACAATATATACCATTCACCCATTCATTATCATGAATGGCCCACATAGCTGGTTAGTAAAACACATTATGCATCACGTAAACATTTGCAGCAATTAATCAAGGTCACCAATAATCTACCAATTATTCAGTCCTTATTAATTCTAATCGAGTTGTTTTAACCTTAAGGATTTGTAGACCTAATCAAGAGTTTATGACTAAAAGCACTCCCACTCAAACCAATAAATTCATATGCTTTAATAATTTTAAACATAAAATTGTATTTCTAGTCTAACCGGAAACATACAAATTTAATTAAAATTTAAAGCTCATATAAATTTATAATTGAATCCAAAAATTTAATTTTAATTTCAGTCACATTTAAATTAATTTATGATTTTAATTTTAGTAAAATAATTAGAATAAATGCCATTTATTATAATTATAATATTCAAAATTAAAATCCAAGAAATTAATTCAAATTATTAATTTTAAAATCAATTAAAAATTACGTGAACTGAAATTTTCAAATTAAACATTCAAAACGATCTAATCGTAACGCAAACACCCTACGCGTTGCACGCCCATGGGCTGTACGCACACAGCCATTGCTGGCCATGTGCGCGCAGCCCATGCGCTCGTTGCATAGCTGTTGCTGTCCCATACGCAAGCCTCCGCACAGCGCCCACCGCACGCGAGCTATCGCTCGCAGCGCGCGCGCGTTACCGCGCTCGCTGGTGCGCGAGATCGCTCGCTGGTGCGCGCGAGCCATCGCTCGCTGGGGCGCTGCATCGCTCGCTGGCGCGCGAGATCGCGCGCTGGCGCGCGAGATCGCTCGCTGGTGCGCGCGAGCCATCGCTCGCTGGTGCGCGCGAGCCATCGCTCGCTGGGGCGTTGCATCGCTCGCTGGCGCGCGAGATTGCTCGCTGGTGCGCGCGAGTGATGCTGGGCGCAGCGCTCGTGGCACGCGAGCTTGCGCTCGCTGCGCACGAGGCTGCGCGCTGTTGTGCGAGGCAGCGCGCGCTGTGGCGCAGCTCGCTTGCTGCCCACACGCGACTGCCTTGGCTCGCCCCTCGCCCATGCCCATACGTTCATTGCTCGTGGCACACGACACAAGGCAGGGCTGCTGCCTTGCGCTCGTGCACTACGCCCTTGCTCATTGCATTCGTGCCGCACGGGCGACGAGCTCCCTTGCTCGTCGTCGCATGCCCGCATTATACAACACCCCTTAAGGGTAACACGAAGCGTCCATTGCTTCGTGCGTGCAAGTTATTTGAACGAATCGCATAAAAATTTAAAATTTATATTTAAAATTAATGACAAATTAATAAATATTATTAATTTCATAATTTTTAGGGCGAAAAATCGAAAATTTATTATCCAATTGATTTCCGATTTATATGGATTCAAGTCTAGGTCATAAAAATTTAAAATTTATCGTAAATTTACAATTTTTATGGTGGTTTTTAATCATAGGTTTCTAATTAAATTACAATTAATTATGAAAATCAAATTAATTCTAAATTATTCTAATTTTCAACAAATTAATCATAATTACAAATTAGATTGCATAATTAACAAGACTAGGCATTCAAACTTGTTAAACATATGCAATAGGTCAATCAAAAATTCAAGATTTATCAACAAGAATCGCAAATATTTAATTTAACATCTTAAATTTACGAAATTTTGCATTCGAAAAACTAAAACCTTCGAAAAGTCATAGTTAGGCTTCGAATTTGAGAATTCTGGGTTCGGCATAAAAATACTATTTTTGTCAAAATTTTAGAATGCCTTTTACATGCGGAATTGACACAAAAATCACTCAATTCGGATGAGTAATGAAGAAACTGCCGAAAAACTGCGTACGTATAATTAAATAAACGCAATTTGCAACTAATTAACAATTACGAAAATTAATCACCCCTTTTAATTCTTGCAAATTTGTAATATTTAACCATGTTCATGCAATTTAGATTATGAAAATAATAAGGGGCTCGTGATACCACTGTTAGGTTATGATACATATGACATTACATGGATCATGCGGAAACAACCATTAACCCAGGAAACATATTATTTACACATAATCATTTAGCATAGTTTAGATGCATACTCTTTGTTGCGTGCCTTCCCTAGCTGCGCCCGAACCGAACAAGAACAAGTCTTTTAGGACTCCAAGTGTCGTCCCTCCGTAGAAAGTCCACAGCACGTCCGGATCCTCCTTAAGATTGACCAACTAGAATCGCCCTTAAGGTACTCAGAAAATTCGGCACTTTTGGGGCAAGATGGGTGTTTGAATTTTCTCTCAAAAAACTCACTTTTGAATACTTTGAAACTTATGTATAAATTATGACCCCTAGGCCTTTATTTATAGAGTTATGGAAAAGGAATCGTAATCCTAGTAGGATGCGAATTAATTGGAATTAGAATTCTACATGAATTCTACTTAATCAATTTATCCAATAGGAATAGACATTTAATCATACACTGACTCTTGCAGATTCAGGAATCTCGCATGAGCTCAAACTCACACACACACGGCAGCCACAAGGGCTGCCCACGCATGCGAGCAGCAGCCCACGCAGCGCGGCCCACGCATGCGTGGCCTTGTGCGCGCTGGGCTGTGGCGTGCGTGCTTGCTGGGCGATGGCCTGGCTTCGTGCTGGGCCTTCGTCCGGCAGGCCTCGTCCGATGCTAATTCGTACGATACGCTTCCGATTAAATTTCCATTTCCGGAATCTATTTCCGATACGAACAATATTCAATATTTCCGATTCCGGAATTAATTTCCGTTTCGAACAAATATTTAATATTTCCGTTTCCGGAATTATTTTCCGATTCCGGTAATATTTCCGATTCTGACAATATTTCCGTTTCCGGCAATATTTCCGATTCTGGTAATATTTCCATTTCCAATAATATTTTCCGATACGTACCATGTTTCCGTTTCCGGCAACATCTACGACTTGGATAATATTCATATTTCCGATATGATCCATATTTCCGTTTCCGGCAATATCATCGTTTCCGGAGTATTCATTTCTTGCCTGTGACGATCTTAGCTCCCACTGAAACCAAGATCCGTCGGTTCCGAATATTCATAGATGGAGTATTTAATGCCATTAAATACTTGATCCGTTTACGTACTATTTGTGTGACCCTACGGGTTCAGTCAAGAGTAAGCTGTGGATTAATATCATTAATTCCACTTGAACTGAAGCGGCCTCTAGCTAGGCATTCAGCTCACTTGATCTCACTGAATTATTAACTTGTTAATTAATACTGAACCGCATTTATTAGACTTAACATAGAATGCATACTTGGACCAAGGGCATTATTTCCTTCACCTAGTAGACTTAGGCGATCAAAATATGAACACATAAGATCCACATGGAACCTCAGTGGGACGCCTACCCTCTGTTTAGTGCGAAGGAGCTGAACATGTGTTTCTTGGACCTCCATCCTATAACACCTGTTGGGAGAACTAACCTTTAGACCAGACATTGATTCAATCAACTCATGGACGTTCAGGTCCCTGTCCTCCGTACTTCCACGACAGATATCCCTCAAATTCTTGATGAGCGTAAAAGGTTCATAGGCTACAAACCTTTTAGCCCAATCATCAGGGATATTGTTCAGCATGAGACTCATAACCTTTTTGAGATCCGCATCCCAGGCGTAAAATCTCTCAGGGGTCATGTCTCTGGCATAGTAGCTTGGCATGGGATGTGACAGTACATACTCAAGTCCATTGAGTTTGACTATTTCAACTAGCTTAGCTTCCCATTCAAGAAAATTTGTCAGGTTTAGCTTGACCATAAGCTCAGAACCCATGATGATGTTTTGATTGTTGTTTGCCATATTAAAACTACAATTGAAAAGAATAAACAAATAAATAACCATTCACAGTTTCTCTTAATAAACTTAAATTCTAGCATACATGCATAATTCAATGTTTATTAAGCATTTTATTCAAGTTATGTGTTCCGGCAGGTGTGAATAAAATGATTCCAAGATCCTAAAATCATTGAAGAACTAAGCACAGTTTGTCGACTTAATCCTAGAACATCTTAGGTAAGCAAAAGCCTTTTGCTAATAGTCTAGAAACTATTCTTGGTTGATAGGTACGTCTAAGAACTTATTAGGTAAACCTATCGATTTTGCCACGACATAAAAGGACTCCTTACTTATATCGTTGAGTTTCACCAAAACTAACATGTACTCACAATTATTTGTGTACCTTGCCCCTTTAGGACCAATAAGTAACACCTCGCTGAGCGAAAACTATTACTAGATTGATGTAAAGGATATCCAAGCAAGTGTATATTTTGGCATGGCACCTTTTAACTCAATTTTTAAGTTTGGAACTTAAAGCTCTTACTATGTTGGTTAGATTTTAAGTGAACTAAAATCCTTAATCATGCAACATAATCAAGCTTTTGATCTCATGCATTTTAAGACATATTTAAAAGCAATAAATAACTTAAAACATGCATAAGATATTTGTGATCTAGTATGGCCCGACTTCATCTTGAAGCTTTAACTTCAAAGTCCGTCTTGAAAATCTCCGTGGGAGGCACCATTTTCTTCAAATAGGATAAGCTATAACTAATTACAACTATTTGATGGTACGCAGACCATATTTGAATTGAAAAATAACTTTGGTACTTCAGACCAATTACATTCAAATTAATGGCACGCAGACCATATTTTCTATCCTATTTGGGCCATACTAGTCACTTCATAACCTGCAAAACAGTACATATACAATATATACCATTCACCCATTCATTATCATGAATGGCCCACATAGCTGGTTAGTAAAACACATTATGCATCACGTAAACATTTGCAGCAATTAATCAAGGGCACCAATAATCTACCAATTATTCAGTCCTTATTAATTCTAATCAAGTTGTTTTAACCTTAAGGATTTGTAGACCTAATCAAGAGTTTATGACTAAAAAGCGCTCCCACTTAAACCAATAAATTCATATGCTTTACCAATTTTAAACATAAAAATGTATTTCTAGTCTAACCGGAAACATACAAATTTAATTAAAATTTAAAGCTCATATAAATTTATAATTGAATCCAAAAAGTTTAATTTAATTTCAGTCGTTATTTAAATTAATTCATGATTT
The DNA here is from genome assembly GCF_020520425.1 of Spinacia oleracea. Lineage (NCBI taxonomy): Eukaryota > Viridiplantae > Streptophyta > Magnoliopsida > Caryophyllales > Amaranthaceae > Spinacia > Spinacia oleracea. The sequence continues at coordinate 89,140,615 of NC_079489.1, forward strand.
TAATTTTAGTAAAATAATTAGAATAAATAACATTTATTATAATTACAATATTCAAAATTAAAATCCAAGAAAATAATTTAAATTATTAATTTTAAAATTAATTAAAATTACGTGAACTGAAATTTTCAAATTAAACATTCAAAACGATCTAATCGTAACGCAAACACCCTACGCATTGCACGCCCATGGGCCGCTCGCACACAGCCATCGCTGGCCATGTGCGCGCAGCCCATGCGCTCGTCGCATAGCTGCTGCATTTCCATCGCAAGCCATCGCACGCTGCGCGCGCGCCAGCGCTCGTCGCACGCGAGCCATCGCTCGCAGTGCGCGCGAGCCATCGCTCGCTGTGCGCGCGACATCGCTCGCTGTGCGTGCGAGCCATCGCTCGCTGGGCGCGCGACATCGCTCGCTGGGCGCGCGACATCGCTCGCTGTGCGTGCGAGCCATCGCTCGCTGGGCGCGCGACATAGCTCGCTGGGCGCGCGACATAGCTCGCTGGGCGCGCGACATCGCTCGCTGTGCGCGCGAGCAATGCTGGGCGCAGCGCTCGTGGCACGCGAGCTTGCGCTCGCTGCGCGCGAGGCTGCGCGCTCTTGCGCGAGGCAGTGCGCGTTGTGGCGCAGCTCGCTTGCTGCCCACACGCGACTGCCTTGGCTCGCCCTTCGCCCATGCCCATTCGTCCATTGCTCGTGGCCCACGACATAAGGCAGGGCTGCTGCCTTGTGCACGTGCACCATGCCTTGCTCATTGCATTCGTGCCGCACGGGCGACGAGCTCCCTTGCTCGTCGTCGCATGCCCGCACTATACAACACCCCTTAAGGGTAACACGAAGCGTCCATTGCTTTGTGCGTGCAAGTTATATGAACGAATCGCATAAAAAATTTAAAATTTATAAAATTAATGACAAATTAATAAATATTATTAATTTCATAATTTTAGGGCGAAAAATCGAAAATTTATTATCCAATTGATTTCCGATTGTTATGGATTCAAGTCTAGGTCATAAAAATTTAAAATTTATCATAAATTTACAATTTTTATGGTGGTTTTTAATCATAGGTTTCTAATTAAATTATAATTAATTATGAAAATCAAATTAATTCTAAATTATTCTAATTTTCAACAAATTAATCATAATTACAAATTAGATTGCATAATTAACAAGGCTAGGCATTCAAACTTGTTAAACATATACAGTAGGTCAATCAAAAATTCAAGATTTATCAACAAGAATCGCAAATATTTAATTAAACATCTTAAATTTACGAAATTTTGCATTCGAAAAACTAAAACCTTCGAAAAGTCATAGTTAGGCTTCGAATTTGAGAATTCTGGGTTCGGCAGAAAAATACTGTTTTTGTCAAAATTTTAGAATGCCTTTTACATGCGAAATTGACACAAAAATCACTCGATTTGGATGAGTAACGAAGAAACTGCCGAAAAACTGCGTACGTATAATTAAATAAACGCAATTTGCAATTAATTAACAATTACGAAAATTAATCACCCCTTTTAATTCTTGCAAATTTGTAATATTTAACCATGTTCATGCAATTTTAGATTATGAAAATAATAAGGGGCTCGTGATACCACTGTTAGGTTATGATACATATGATATTACATAAATCATGCGGAAACAACCATTAACCCAGGATTACATATTATTTACACATAATCATATAGCATAATTTAGATGCATACTCTTTGTTGCGTGCCCTCCCTAGCTGCGCCCGAACCGAGCAAGAACAAGTCTTTAGGACTCCAAGTGTCGTCCCTCCGTAGATAGTCCACAGCACGTCCGGATCCGCCTTAAGATTGACCAACTAGAATCGCCCTTAAGGTACTAGAATTTTCGGCACTTTTGAGCAAGATGTGTGGCTGAATTTTTCTCTCAAAAACTCACTTTGAATACTTAAAAACTCGTTATAAATTGTGAACCCAGGCCACATATTTATAGGGGTATGGAAAGGGAATTGGAATCCTATTCAGATACAAATTAATTAAACCTAGAATCCTACAAGAACTCTAATTTAATTAATTTATCAAATAGAATTAGGAATTTAATCATTAACCGAACTCTGCACGTTTTAGGAAACGTGCACGAACACAAACACTTACGCACACACACACGGCAGCCTCGATGGGCCGCCCATGCGTGCGTGCGAGCAGCAGCCCACGCAGCGAGGCCTGCGCGAGCCACAAGCCCACGCAAGCACCCGCGCGCGCTGCGCGCGCTGTGCGCGCTGCCACGGCCTGCTGGGCCTGGCGTGGCTGTTTGTGTGGCGCGCTTGGCTTGCTGGGCGATGGCCTGGCTTCGTGCTGGGCCCTCGTCCGGCAGGCCTCGTCCGATGCTTATTCGTACGATACGCTTCCGATTAAATTTCCGATTCCGGAATTCATTTCCGATACGAACAATATTTAACATTTCCGATTCCGGAATTAATTTCCGTTTCGAACAAATATTTAATATTTCCGTTTCCGGAATTATTTTCCGATTCCGGTAATATTTCCGATTCTGACAATATTTCCGTTTCCGGCAATATTTCCGATTCTGGTAATATTTCCATTTCCGATAATATTTTCCGATACGTACCATGTTTCTGTTTCCGGCAACATCTACGACTTGGATAATATTTATATTTCCGATACGATCCATATTTCCGTTTCCGGCAATATCATCGTTTCCGGAGTATTCATTTCTTGCCTGTGACGATCTCAGCTCCCACTGAAACCAAGATCCGTCGATTCCGAATATCCATAGATAGAGTATTTAATGCCATTAAATACTTGATCCGTTTACGTACTATTTGTGTGACCCTACGGGTTCAGTCAAGAGTAAGCTGTGGATTAATATCATTAATTCCACTTGAACTGAAGCGGCCTCTAGCTAGGCATTCAGCTCACTTGATCTCACTGAATTATTAACTTGTTAATTAATACTGAACCGCATTTATTAGACTTATCATAGAATGCATACTTGGACCAAGGGCATTATTTCCTTCACAAAGGACATGTGTTGGAAGCCAACCACACAACAAAGTAATAACCAATTGTCGGGCCATACTGACGAATTTCCAGCGCGTAAAAAGAATGAAACAACGTCTTGTATCATTCATAGGAGTACAAGTTTTCCGGCAAGACTCCCCCCATGTTCATACTCGAGGTATATACGCTCCAAGAGATTTGAAACTTGTTCGGGTTGCACTTTACGTTTATTAATATTTTGTTCACAAAGCCGACTCAAGACATAGTCAAGCAAGGCATTTAATGAACGGACAACCAAACAAGACTCCCTTTTTAATTCATTAGGACTTGTGATCAATCATTCAAGACGCAAGTGAATTTACTCCCATTGTTCCTTCTCAACACTTGTTGAGTATCCACGGCACTAGTAGAAAAAACCCTTATTGCAGCGGGCTTTTAGACCCCTGTTGCAGCGTACATCGTATGCTGCAACTGGGGGGCCTGCAACAAGTCTGAACTTGTTGCAGCGTACAAGTTCGCTGCAAAAAGTGATTTGTTGCAGCGGGCTTTTATATGTACGCTGCAACAAGTGCCAAAAAATTGGCAAAATTTTGGACTTGTTGCAGCGTACATATAAAAGCCCGCTGCAACAGACTCAACTTTTTGCAGCGTACATTTATTTGTACGCTGCAACAAGTCTGAATTTTTGCGAAATTTTTTTCCCTTGTTGCAGCGTACAACATATATGTACGCTGCAAAAAAGCACTTTTGGGGGGAAAATTCTAATTTTGTTTAGGGATACGTAGAGTGCCTTGCACCAAATATAGAAACCTGTCAAAACAATAATAGAATAACGCAACCTGTAAAACAAATATAAAAACAACAACTGGAGTTTTGTATACTATATATCCCAAAACCAAAGTGCACATATTACATTTAAATATATGTTCCAATTTCAACATAAACATACATTTTAATATAAAATTTATTCTATAACAACTAAACCAACTCGATCAAGCGCGCTAAAGCCAATAATAAATACTTGTTGGTAAAAAACTTAGCCCATTGCTCACGAACCACATCAAATTCCTCGCATAAGGCGCAATCCTCGGAGTGTAGACCTTTACAAAAACAGAAATTTAAATTAAACATTAGATTAAATACAAATTAAATATCACATTTTAACATTCAAGAAACTAATGACAATGTCCTAATAGTCTAAAATGAGTCCTTAGGTTCTTTAGTTCAAAGTTAGGAGCGAAAATGTCATTTTAGCCTAAATATGACCTATAACGACCCAATGAGCCTATAGGTGCATAAATAGATTGGAACGAGTCTTAGATCGTTAAAATTATGCATATTAAACATGTAATAAGTTTTAAATGAGTCCTTAGGTTCTTTATTTTAAAGTTGGGAGCGAAAATGCCTTATTTTAGCCTAGATATGACCTATAACGATCAAACAAGCATTAAATGGGTATAAGTAGATTAGAATAAGTCCTAGAAACTCAAAACTAAGCTTATTAATCATATAATAATTTAAAAATGAGTCCTTAGGTTCTTAAGTTCAAAGTTGGGAGCGAAAATGTCATTTTAGCCTAAATATGACCTAAAACGACACAATAAGCCTTAAATATGCATAAATGGATTGGAACTTGTCGTATAAAGTTAAAATTATGCATATTAAACATGTATTAAGTTTAAAATGCGTGCTTAGGTTCTTTATTTTAAAGTTAGGAGCGAAAATGCCTCATTTTAGCCTAAATATGACCTATAACTATCAAACAAGCATTAAATGTGCATAAACAGATTAGAATAAGTCTTAGAAACTTAAACTAAGCATATTTATCATATAATAAGTTTAAAATGAGTCATTAGGTTCTTAAGTTCAAAGTTGGGAGCGAAAATGTCATTTTAGCCTAAATATGACCTATAACGACACAATGAGCCTTAAATGTGCATAAATGGATTGGAATAAGTCCTAGAAAGTTAAAACTAGAATATAAAACATTTAGTAGGTTTAAAATGAGTCCTTAGGTTCTTTAGTTCATAGTTGGGAGCGAAAATGTCATTTTAGCCTAAATATGACCTACAACGACCTAATGAGCCTTAAAGGTGCATAAATAGATTGGAACGAGTCTTATAAAGTTAAAATTATGCATATTAAACATGTATTAAGTTTAAAATGAGTGCTTAGGTTCTTTATTTTAAAGTTAGGAGCGAAAATGCCTCATTTTAGCCTAAATATGACCTATAACTATCAAACAAGCATTAAATGGGTATAAGTAGATTAGAATAAGTCTTAGAAACTTAAAACTAAGCATATTTATCATATAATAAGTTTAAAATGAGTCATTAGGTTCTTAAGTTCAAAGTTGGGAGCGAAAATGTCATTTTAGCCTAAATATGACCTATAACGACACAATGAGCCTTAAATGTGCATAAATGGATTGGAATGAGTCCTAGAAAGTTAAAAATAAGCATATAAAACATTTAGTAAGTTTAAAATGAGTCCTTAGGTTCTTTGGTTCATAGTTGGGAGCGAAAATGTCATTTTAGCCTAAATATGACCTATAACGACACAATGAGCCTTAAATGTGCATAAATGGATTGGAATGAGTCCTAGAAAGTTAAAAATAAGCATATAAAACATTTAGTAAGTTTAAAATGAGTCCTTAGGTTCTTTGGTTCATAGTTGGGAGCGAAAATGTCATTTTAGCCTAAATATGTCCTATAACGACCAAACAAGCCTTAAATGTGTATAAGTAGTTAGATTAAGTCTTAGAAACTTAAAACTAAGCATATTAATCATGTAATATGTTTAAAATAAGTCCTTAGGTTCTTTATTTTAAAGTTGGGATCGAAAATGCCTTATTTTATCCTAAATATGACCTATAACGATAAAACAAGCATTAAATGTGCATAAATAGATTATAATAAGTCTTAGAAACTTAAAACTAAGCATATTTATCATATAATAAGTTTAAAATGAGTCATTAGGTTCTTAAGTTCAAAGTTGGGAGCGAAAATGTCATTTTAGCCTAAATATGACCTATAACGACACAATGAGCCTTAAATGTGCATAAATGGATTGGAATGAGTCCTAGAAAGTTAAAAATAATCATATGAATCATGTAATAAGTTTGAAATTAGTTTTTAAGTTCGTTAGATCAAAGTTGGGAGCGAAAATGTCATTTTAGCCTAAATATGACCTATAACGGCCAAAGAAGTCATGAATGTGCATAAATAGATTGGATTAAGTCTTGTAAAGTTAAAACTAATCATATAAAACATTTAATATGTTTAAAATGAGTCCTAAGGTTCTTTATTTTATATTTGGGAGCAAAAAAGCCTCATTTTAGCCTAATATGACCTATAACGACCAAACAAGCCTTAAATTTGCATAAGTAGATTGGAATGAGTGTTAGAAAGTTAAAACTATTCATATTAAACATGTAATAAGTATAAAATGAGTCCTTAGGTTCTTTAGTTCAAAGTTGGGAGGGAAAATGCTTCATTTTAGCCTTAATATGACCTATAACGACCCAATAAGCCTTAAATGTGAATAAATAGATTGAAATGAGTATAAAGATGTCCAGTTTGTCGTTCCTGCAGTACCCAAAAGTAAACAAAATCACAAGTGTATCAGAAATGTATATCCAGTATCCAGCTTTCAAATGATACACTCAACAACAGCCAAAGGTGAAAGATTAGAACATTATTAAGTAGTTTTCGACAAGCAGAATCCAAATTTATTTCTAGGATACACGCATATAGAGATAATATGAATTACCAATATGAAAATTGTTAAATGAGAATAGGAGTGATTCTCTTTCTTTAATTTCTGAACAGCAATTAAATGTTGCACATGGATATACCAAAGTGATAATCTGCTGATTAGTATAACAAAAACTACTTACACATTCACAGATGCAATGAGATCATCATTAGTAAAGCTCAGCCCAGCATTGCATTTGGTGAAGTTTCCAGAAGCAGTGTCAAATGAGAGGTCAGTACCCAAAGCAAGAGTACTGTTTCCAAAAACACCAGAAAAGTTGACAATGGGGTTTGCTGTCAAACCAAGGCTTGTGCTGATGCCAGCATACTCATGCAAATACTGAAGCTCAACCTGTTAACATAATTTATACTCCACAAATTAGAACCATTATCCCGTAGTATTTTGAACCATGCCTCTTTAGGTAAGAAAATACTAGAAAGATAATTGTATGGTACCTTGCCAGATCTCTGATCAGGAACACGGAAACTAAAAATAGCCTTCAAGCCAGGGGCAGGTTCATCAACGTAATGGTGGTGAAAAGCTAGGAGCGGAAGACGGAAACAGCAAAGAAGTTGGAATCAGATTACAATAGATTCCAATTATGTAAAACAAGATGTTCATAGAAAGCAATGCTATCTGTCACCAAATTTTACACAATTACCAATTATAAAAACCTATAAACCAATGAAACCGTAATGTATCATAGAATCAATTCGTAGTAATACAAATAAACAAACTCACATTGGAGTTGGTATCAACTTTCACATCGGTGGTAATATTCTTGTTTGTCAACTTAGTGCTGACATCAGCCAAAAACAACTCGCCCTTCTTTGTCCCAGTAGAAGTGATAGCCTGCAAGAAAACAAGTTTACATTAACTTTAGAAAATTAATCATGCCATACATGTCTGATTGACTTATTCTCTACATATAAATTAAGAAGTCAACAACAACCTTTAATGCAAACATACATCTTAACTTAATTTCTTTAATCGTGACTCACAACCCTAAATCTTCAGGACACAATGCAGTTGCTAATCAAATTACATTGTTATCTCGACTAAACCCACGGAATACAGGGTATTAATTATTTCAGGCTCGATTGTGTTACAAAAATAATTGTCAGCACATCAACCAGGGTACTCATAATTGGATATCCCATAATAACCAAAGTAGAAAATAACTGAGGAAGAAGAGGATTGAGGGAGACGAGTAATACCTGATTAAGCTTAGAATAGCAACAAGAAACATTGTAACTAGCCACTGAAGCTTCATTTGGAGTAGGCCTAGAACCTAGAACAGATTCAAACTTTTCTCGTGCTTCCTCGTATTTTCCGCTCCTTTGATGTTATAAAAAACAAGAAAATTAAAGAAGATGAAATAACATAATTAAACAGCTGAGTAACAGCAAACAGAAGAATGGATTGATAAATACTTGTAAAGTTGGAGGCCTTCCCGGAGGTCCTTTTCCCTACTTTCTTTAGTCTCCATCTTTCTCTGGTAATTTTGGCGCTGCAAAGAAATAAAAACTGTAATATAAGTTTACAGATGAATAGATGATATAGGTACTAAGTAGTGTGGTGAGAGGTTGGGTTGGCTTACTTGAATCTCTCTGACACGGTCACTGATAAAACCAGAATTCCTTTCAGCGCGAATAATATCCTTCTCAGACAACTCACCAGCATAATCAAGGTTTCCAAAGCGCTTCTGCATTTTCATGAAGAGAGGACCAATCCTCTGACGGATGGTATACATGGTTCTACCATACTCAGCAGCCGGCCAGATTTCTGTGCCAAACACTGCACTGGTTGCTATGACTTTATCCCCATAAACATCATTTGAACAAACCCTAAGAAACCCATAAATCATCGAACTCAAAACTATGTGATTTTGTCAATCATAAACCTAAAATTGAACCCTAATCTGAAAACGAAAATCAAAAACTAAAATTGAACCCTAATCTGAAAACGAAAATAAAAAACGAAAATAGAAATTGAACACACCATACAGAAACCACCGGAACCACGACGCCGAGCAACCACCGGAACCACGACGCGACGGGGAGATGCTGAAACCCCGGCCGACCAAGAATATATCTTTCAGTGACAGGCTGCGCGAGAATTGAACGGGATGGGGGAGATGAGGCGAGAACACCACACACCGGCGAAGACAGCGACGCAGGGCTGAGCAACGCTTGGGTTCGACGGCGACGCAGGGCTGAGTTCGACGGCGACGCAGGGCTGAGTTCGACGGCTTCTTGGATATTTGTTTAAGGGAAAAAGCTTGGAGCTATAAGAGAAGGAACAACGTACGTTTGAGCCCGCTCGTTTGAGCGCGGTTTGTTGCAACCTAGGAAAGTAAAAAATTTTGAAACGCGGACTTGTTGCAGCGGGCAATAACATGTACGCTGCAATAAAGTCGGGTTGTTGCTGCGGGCTTTTATTTTGTACGCTGCAACAAACACATTTGCTGCGAACAACTAAAATGTACGCTGCGATAACCCTTTAAAGGGTTTGACCCGCGTTGACCGACTGGTTGTTGAAGCGTATTTATACATGTACGCTGCAACAAGGGGGCTGCAACAGGGGTTTTTTCTACTAGTGCGGCATGCACATTAACATGCTGGTTGTGCACTAGGCACGAAAGAACCCTAATACAATTGACTCGAAAGTCTACCCTACATATGCGGTGGCTAACGAGAGATTACCCTTTATATGTGGTAAATAACAATAGTGCAACTAGGCATGAAAACTTGGCTCAAAACATACTAGACATTACGTACAATAGCATAAACCATTCCTTGCATGTGAATAAATCATACATGCATAATCATACTTGGATAACATGATTGTTATGTAAATTCAACAAACATAACCAATCATAACATGCTTGTTTACTTCAATTCAACAAACATAAACAATCATAACATGCTTGTTTACTTCAATTCAACAAACATAAACCATATCCATAACATGCTTGTTCACACAATCAAACATGAATCCATACATAGTCCAAATACATGAATCTTCATGGAAACAAGTTGGTCACCCTAGACGTGCACGTACCTTGAAGTTCTAAGAACGGGGGCCACTTTGTGATTCAAGCTACTACTCTAGAAATCTCCTCATATCATTAAAATAATGAAATTTAGTTATTATCCATGTTCATCAAACTTCCAGCAACTTTATTAGGTTTAAAATGCTTGAATTAATTAGAAATTAATCTTTAATCGGTAAAATAATAGTTCCAATTAATCCCTTGAAACCTTAAGCATGAAATTTGACTAATTTCATGCTCAAACCCATTAAAAATCCACACTTTATGTCTCAACACGAATCTGAAAATTATAATTGATTACTTCAATTAAAATTGTCATCTAATTATGCTAATCAATTATCCATAAGATTTAGGGTAAAACCCTAACTTTAACTCATCATTCAAAATCATTAACATCCATAAAGATTGAAACTTTATCTCATAAACAAATCTGAAAATTACTACTCTTCAATCAAAAATAATCCTCAACATTCTAATCATCAAAATCTTCAACTTTGGTGTTCATAACCAATCCCAAACACAATAATAATAATAATCAATATCCATCATCAAAACATAATAAAAATCTAAGCTTTAAATAGAAATGGTTAGGAAGAAGAGAAATATACCAAACCGGCCTATAGCATGGCACGATTACTAATTTGAGGTAATCGAGCGCAAATGGGAAAGCGAAACGGAAGCTTGGACGCACGAGCACGGGCAGCGACGAGCTGTGTGCTTGCGAAAACAGCTGGGCACGAGGAGAGGGACTTGTGCGCGCAGCGCTGGGAGAGTGAGATAGAGGTCCGTGCGCGGGGACGAGAAACAACGCCCACAGCGTGCGCGGGGAAGCGAGGCAGCAACCACAAGCTGGAGAGCTCGACTGGGCACACACGCACAAAGGGAGAGAGGAGAAGGAATGAGAAGAATGAAAGAAAGAAGAAAAAGAGAAAGCTTGGAGAGGAAGAAAATAATTTTAGGAAAGAGAAATTGAGCTCTCAAAAGTTGTGGGAAAATGTGGGGAAAGCAAGGGTATTTATAGAGTGAGAACCCTTGAGGATTGGGGTTAAGGATCTTCCTAGAAGTTTCATTTAACCAAGTTGGGTTTCCTTAATCTAGGGTGAGGTGTCCTTGGAATTTCCTACACTTTGAGTTGGGTTTTTGGATTGGGCTTTGAGTTGAGTTTTAATACGCTACTTGAATTCTTGAAATATTTGAATTTCAAAACCCAAATAAATACTCAACTTGAAAACTAAATTCTCTTTATAATTAATTAAAATAATAATACGTTTAATTAATTAAATACATTTAAATAACTTATTTAAATTCTCAAAATCCCAAAATGCTTTATAAATATAATAAAATATATTTATAATTACTTCAAAAATACGAGGTATTACAGCAACGCTCCAACTAGCTATTCCAATCACTTGATCTTACTGGATTAATTATTCGTCATTAATCTGAACCTTGGTATTAAACTAATGCACATTGGGTGAATGACACATTTCCTTCAGGCACTTCCTTTTTTGGGTAAGTCTTTTGTATTAAAGATTATTGCATGTTCTTCTATGTTACCGGTTACCTGGTTCACCAAGGAATCTGGTGAGATGTCTGTGGGAACCGAAATGTGATCCAGGGAGCGAATTAGCTTTCCGAGATACACTTTCGATGTACACATCAAGTCCCAAATGGTGATTTCTTCTTTGGTCCTTTTGAGTTGCTTCAAGAGCGGGTTTTCTATAGCTTTGGCCACGGTGGTGGACCGTGCGTTTTCAGAAGTTTGCCGAACAAGGACACCATTTGCGGGAGGCAGATGGATGTCCGATTGGTATACTCTTCTGGACCGAGTTAAGTTAGCAACTTCAGTTTCTTCCGGGGTAGGATCGAAAGGAGATGTCGTGAGCCAGGTCTCAGTGAAGTAGTCTTGGCCGTGGTTTGAGACAAGTAAACTTCTTCGGCATCGTCATCCCATATACCGCATATTTCACCGGTAGAGCCTAATGTGGGTAACTTGGTGAGAGGCTCACCTTGAGGCGTTATGTAGATCGTAGGATCAAATGTGGCATTCTCAGAGTGGTCTAAAGAAATGTGAGAAGAGCCTAGTGGACTTTTGTTGTTGCTAGGTTTGATAACGTTAGGTAGAGAGATTATTTCATCCTCTATGATATCTTGGATGGTGTTCTTTAAATGCCAACAATCTTCGGTATCTTGACCATTTCCCCTGTGATATTTGCAGTAGGTGACGTCAACCCAGAATGTGTTTTTGACCGCGGGGTCACATGTTGGTCCGATTGGAGCCAATTTACCTTGAAACACTAGTCTTTCATAGGCTTGAGTAAGAGTTGGCCCGAGTGGGGTGAACTTTCTATCTTTGGTCCATCTTTTGACCTTTTGAGGAGGATTTTTGTAACACCCTAATAATTCCTTGCTTTTATAAAACTATTTTCCAACTTAAAATAAGAATTACCAAAGTATTACCGCCACCGTAATAACGGCTAAGGCTAGTACCAAAATTACGCAGCGGAATCGACTAACTTTAAAACATTAATTAATAGTTAATGGTCTTCATACAAGTTGGAACCATAACGGCCCAAACCAAAATACTTTAAAACATAATCCATTAACTAATTGAAAACATTATATTCTAGACTAAATAGTATAAATAGAGTTTAAAACAATGCAAGTGAAAATTAACTCGCTCAACCAATCCCATTGCTAGATAACTTCACTTGCAAGTCATCTCTACAAACCTGTTATTAAGATTCTACTCCCCAACAATGCAAGTGCAAATGATGGATCATCATATTAAGGCAAAGGCCATGTCCAAAACACAAAGCACGTAATCAACGAAAGTTAAGTACATAAAAGCTAGAATGAAATCCTAAAACTAACATGCTTCATTCCAATAATAATAATAAATTCAAACCACATGCAAAAGCCAACTAATAAACATTTACTCATGAAGATAAGACTCGACTCAATACACGACTTTTAACTCATAGATTAGTTAGAATAAGCATTCGAACGGGTCCAAAAGAAAATATCCATTACGGAAGGTTGTTGGGAGCCAACCAAACACCAAAAGAATAAAAGTAACCATGTCGGACCATACCGACGGATTTCCAGCGCATTAAGAAGTGAAACAACGTAACGTCTTGTATCATACATAGGAGTACAAGCCCCTTGGAAAGGCACTCCCCCCATAGTTCATACTCAAAGTATATACGTTCAAAGAGTTTTGAAGCTTTTTCATATTGCACTTTACGTTTATTAATATTTTATTCACAAAGTTGACTCAAGACACAACCAAGTAAGGCATTTAATGAACGTACAATAAACACTGATTCTTTTAAAATCATTAGGACTTGTGATCAATACAATACTCAAATGAAATTACCCCAGGGTTCCCTCTCAACAAAATGTTGAGTCCCCGACATGCCAATTACCATGCGGGTTGTGCACTAGGCACAAAAATTTCTAATGCAATTCACCTTGACTCTTTCTACATATGCGGTGGCTAACGTGAGCGTACCCTTAATATGTGACTTACTAAACACGACTCAAAAGTATACCCTACATATACGATGGCTAACGTGAGAAGACCCTTCATATGTGGTTACTGAAATAGTGCAACATGGCACGAAATAAACTTGGCTCATAATATGCTAGACATTACGTACAATAGGATAAATATTTCTTGCATGCGAATAAACCATACATGCATCAACATACTTGGACAACATGCTTGTTATTTAAATTCAACAAACATAAAACAACAACCATAACATGCTTGTTCACATATTCAAACATGAATCCATAATAATCTAAGTAACATGAATCACAACATTTAGACATACATGTATTCACATGAATTTAAGTTGGTCACCCTAGACTTGTACGTACCGTGAATACCTAAGTACGGGGGCCACTTTGTGATTCACTCCACTAATTAGAAATCTCCTCCTATCATTAAATAATGAAACTTAATTATTATCCATGTTCATTAAATTTCCAAAAACTTTATTTAGTTTTAAAACGCTTGAATTAATTAAACATTAATCGTTCATCATTAATAATAATTCTTATTAATTGTTTAAAACCCTAGCATGAAATTTAATTAAAACCATTAAAAATTGGCACTTTAAGACTTTAAATGAATCTGTAAATTATTATTGATTACCATAATTAAAATTGACATCTAATTTTGTTAATAAATCAATCATATGAGTTTAATCAAAATCCCTACCCTAATTCAACATTAAAATCATTTAAACCCATAAAAATTGAAGCTTTATTCAATAAACCAAATCTAAAAATTCATGTCCTTCAAATAAAAAATTTCCTCAACAATCTAATTATCAAAACCCTCAACTTTGGTGTTCATAACCAATTCCAGCATAATAATTAATCAAAATCCAATAATAATCATAATTTAAAAACATAATTTAAAATAGAGAAGATTAAAAAGAAGAAGAATTATACCAAGCCGGCCTATAGCAACACACGATCACGAATGAGTATGACCGGGCACAAAAGAGCAAGGAAACGGAGGGGGTGCATTCACAGCAGCGTTGACGCGGCTGTTGATGTGTTGTGCGGTGCGTGTTGCGTGCGGGCACATGAAGGCAGCAGGGCAGCGCTGTGTGGGACATAGGAGGAGGCAGCAGCAGGACAGACGAGCACGATGTGCTGCGAGGCAAGGCAACGGAGGAGCGCACACAATGTGGTTGTGCTGCTATGTGCTGCTCGACGAGGAGAAGAAAAGAGAGAGGGGGAAGGGTGCCGTGAAGAGGAAGAAAAGAAAAGAGAGGAGAGGAGAGAGAATTTGAGGGTTTTGTGAGGTTTAGTGAAAGTGGGGATTTAATGAGGAGTGGGGTGTATTTACAGTTTTTCATATCTTAGGTGGGCTAGGATTAGGAATATTAAAATTGGATTTGAACAATGATTGGGCTAGAATAAAATAAGGTTATTGAATTATTCGTTTGGGCTCCTTATAAAAATTGGATCGGGGTTTAGAATAATTCAAATCGTTTTAATTTCAAAACCCAATTAATTCCCAACTTTAGAATTTAAATTCATTTCATAACTAATTAAAAATACTAAATATTTTTAATTATAAAATACATTTAATTAACTATTTAAATGCGACTTTTAATTCATAAAATAATAAAAATTCTTTATAAATATAATTAAATGTATTTATAATTACTTAAAAAAATACGAGGTATTACAATTTTACTCAAGGGCATGAACTTCCTGTGCTTGGGAAGATTCACCCTCTTTGTACGCATTATTTCTAGGCGCTTAAGTAGGCTTATCAGAGTTAGCTTGGGCGCTCTTTAAGAGGTCGTCCTCTATTTTGATGCATACGTCAGAGATTCTTTTGAAGGAATCCAAACCCAAGTATCTAACATGTTGTTTGTATGATGGGTCCAAGTTGTCAGTGAACTTTTGGACTAATTGGCCTCAAGGGGCCTTTGAATTAGCTGGGCCGCTTGGTCTCTCCATCTAGCAAAGTAGGTTAATTATGAAACATTCGTTCTTCTTTTAAGAAAGAACTTCAAGCTCGTGCATGGTTACTTGAAAGTCCATGTTAGACGAGTATTGTTGGATGAAGATGTTAACAAAATCTTCCCAAGTGGGGAAGGTTTTTGGGGTACTGGTGATAAAACTACTAAAGTGGAGTTGGTTCCAAGGACATAGGGAAGGTGGGTAGGTACATTGACTTGTCCACACCTTTGAGGATCATGGCATTAACAAAGCATAAGAGGTGGTTACGGGGGTTATCCGTCACCTTAAACTTAGGTAAGTCCGATGAATTGAACTTTTCTAGTACTTTGCCAGTGATGGGTTTTTGATCGAGCGAGAAGTACTTACTTCCCATGGTCTGTTAAAGGACCATTTTCTCGATTTTCTTTTCTTATCGAGCTCATTTTAGACTTGTTGGGCAACTAATGTAATACCCTGAATTTTTGGGTATTTTATAATAACTATTTTGGTAATTTAAAATAATTTTACAATCTAAAATTAATGTTTTAATGATTTTAAATAAGTTTTGTCAGTTTTATTTAATAAATTTTCTAAAATTAACTCCCCTAATTAAACCCTAATACCCTAAGTTATATATACCATCAAGTCTCACAAAAATATCACGTAATAAAAGAAAGCCTTACTCTCACACATCTCGGCCGTCACAACCACTGTATCATCATCATCATCAACCTCTCCTCGGCAGGTAATGAACATCACCGTCAAGCTTTGAGCTTTTATAAAATATATGACTTAAAGTTTTGGACTTTTCCTCTTGTTTTTCTCTGTAAATAAATTCGTAAGGGGTAGTGTAGTATACTTGCAGTGATTTATTGAAATGAAAGCATCTTTACTCCTTCCTTATTCATCGGCTTATTTCTGATCAATTAGCAACCAAAACACCATTAGACTAATTTTGTTTATGTATATTATTTCTTGCTTTATAAACAAAAATATATAATGATTTCAAATCAAAACTTGGACTTTGTTTCATTGATCTTACGTTGCAATAATAATTAGGAATACGCATTTGATTGTTTTCATGATGATCAGTTATTTTGGTTTTAAAGAATTTCAGTATCTAAAGCGATACAAACTTAGTTTATAAGATACTTTAATTACTCCTTATTGTTGGGTTAGGAGTTAGGAAAAATTCTCGGTGGGGCTTTCTTGAAATACAGAGTCGCGAGTACTAATTTGATTGTATTTCTATCAATGTGTCTAATATACGCTAATTTAGGCTCGTTAATTTTGTGTAATCGTAGACGGAGGCTACTTAGGAGATATGCGAGGAGACCACTAGTTCGAAATACGCGCGTGTTTAAGGTAATTTTCAATGTTCATCATCTTTAGGTCCCGTTAGTAAAATAAATAGTTGGATATGTTTATGTGTTATTATATGATAAGGAACTTTATTATTGTGTATATGCGAGCTTTACAATGTGAAATTATAGACATTTATACTAGTAATATTATTATGCGTATTAATTTTCATTACTACGTATATTTTTACGAAACAAGTACCTGGTTTTATGTTCACGAAGTGAAGACATAGTGTGAACACAAGTTGGGTTGGATATATTAATAGTGGCGTGAACAGCATGAGCACTTATATACTCTTGTTATGTGAGTTGCAATAAGGGGTTAAATTAATGTAATCAATTTTGGATATCATGCGTAATTGTGTGGTGATTTTAGGTTGCTGGACTAATTGTACTATATGCTTTAACCTTATTAAAATATTAATGAATTAAAGTGTAATCTTCGAGGGAAAAGCCCGTAAGGGTTAGGAACAGGTTTCCCTTCTAGATGTTGTTCTATCGGTGCACTTTAGTGGAGACCCGGTAGGTTTCTAGTAGGTTTCTATTATTTTGTATTCAAATTTCTGCTTAGTCTTCCTCCTAATTCTATCGGTGCGCGGTCGCGGAGACCCATAGTCAATTAGTGAGGGGTGTGCACACTAGAGACATTCTGTCTGACTTTGGCCATTTTCAAGGGTTACGCGCGACCCTTAGCGTTCTTTTTCCCTCACTTAATTAATATTGTTCTTATGTGATAATTTTAATGATGGAATTATTAAATTGATATTTGTTGTTTACTTATTTATTTTATATACTCAAAACGTTTTCAAACTAAAATTATTTATTTTACGGGATGGAGTTGGAATTACTCAGTTTATCTGATTTTTGGGAGTTTGTCTCTCTTGTCTCTTTTCTATTTATTATTGCAGGTTAGTAAATGTACTTGGCTACGAGTGAGGAGACGCTTAGAATAACCACCTAGTCAAGAGACAATTTCTATTTCAGTTTTAAGTTGGATTTTGTTATTTATTTTATAGGAATTGGTTGTAATATTTTATGGGCCACCTTTTAGACCACTTAGTTAATTTTGACTTTAATGGTTTTAAATTGTTTTGTTGCTTTGCATTTATTTTCTATGTATAATAAATGTAGCAGTGACACTCCCAAGGTTTAGACTATGGTTTTTATAAAATAAAAACAGGGTTTTTGATTATATAAAAGGTCCAAATTTTGGGGGTGTTACAACTAAGGACTGATTTTCCAAGCACAACTATTCCATAGTGGCAGCCATTTTTTCTAGTTGCGTTTGCATATCTTCGAACGACATGATTCCAGTCAGTGCAGGGTCAAATTGAGGTTTGAAGACATGAGATCCTGGAAAAGGGGAACGATTAACTGAGATGGGTGTTACTGGCTCTTGCATTGGGGTGGAAGATTCAAGACGCGTTAGTCGTTGGATTGTAGAACGATGCCTGCAGTAGAACTAGCCCTATGTATAAGACAAACTATATTTAGGATTTCAAGTTTTATTTGGACGGAGCTTAGTCTAGACTCGGACTTATTTCTTTTTGGAGAATGGTTTTCGAAAAATTTTCTTTGTGAACGTTAAAATTATTTTATTAGCATGAGCGGTCTTAGGCCGACCATTAATGTCATTAGGAAGCTAATAACAACTTACGAATCGATTTTAGTTGTTTGTGTGTTCTAAGAAGTCAATTGCACAAAAAGAGCCTTAGGGCGTGATAATTTTCTTGCGCACAGGGGAATGCGCTAGAATTTTGTTGCGCGGGCCTGTGGGCGTGACAAAACTCTTGCGCATGTAGGCTTAATTTTTGCTTATTCTCGTAGTTATTTTCTGATCATTCTAACTTTCTGTAGTTTATTTTTCCTGAATTAGGCCCTTTGATTGAGCGTGCATGCACTCAAACATTCAACATTTTGGCATAAAAGTATGATTTATGCGCGTACTGACCTTTGGGATAATTTGTAAACACTACCTCGATTATTCTCATTACTCATTCGATTAACGTAATTCTATAAAAGTACCTTCGGCGCAATTATGAATTTTCTCCTTTTAAAGTGGGCATTTTTAACTAGACCAACTTATCATTTTAAATACGAATGCGTTTTGGTCGTTTGAATTAGTTGCACGAACATTATTATTACTATTTTTTTTATTTCGAAAACATACTGCATTTTTTTGGAAAATTTTCAAGTGGACACTAATATATTCTCGTGCACATAATTGTGCACAGGAAA
This sequence comes from Spinacia oleracea, assembly GCF_020520425.1. Classification (NCBI taxonomy): domain Eukaryota; kingdom Viridiplantae; phylum Streptophyta; class Magnoliopsida; order Caryophyllales; family Amaranthaceae; genus Spinacia; species Spinacia oleracea. The sequence continues at coordinate 89,159,483 of NC_079489.1, forward strand.
TCAATTGCGCCGGGTCTTGGGAGCGAGTAAGTTCTTGCGTGCAGGGCCAGTTTTCACTTGTCTATATAAGCGTGCGCTGGAAATCTTACGCCTGAGTTCGTGCGCTGGAAATCTTTCGCTCCAACTGGTGTGCGTTGCTTTATTCTTGCGCACAACCTAGTTCGCACATACGTACAATTTACTTTTATTCGATTAGTAGCTAATTAATTATTTTTCAACGTTTTTAGCATTTTTATTAACTTTTACAATATCGTTGACTTTAAACTTAGCTTCTGGTTAGTTCATTTCGCACAAAGCACATAATTTGTACACGAAACTAACAATTGGCATGATTCCTAAGCTCAAATATGTACTTAGTTTATGTAAGTCTCTGTGGTATTATGGGTGTCAAAAGGTACCAAACCTATCGCCAATTCCCGACAGGCCTTGGTCGAAGTATCCAGGTTCATGAACGAATTTTATCAAGGCCTATCCGGTAAACGCTGAAGTGGCGCGTACCGAGAATGGACCTATGAGATAAGAGATTTGATTTGGGTGGATGTCCTACGATGCGAACGTGCCGAGTGGACAACATCCGACGCGCCTCCACCCCCCGAGTTAATAGGTGTCCTCAGTCCCAACTTCCGAGACGAATCATGCCAAGGAAGCCAGAATTACGTGCGACTCTGTCCGGTCAAACGATTAAATTGAATATTTCAGGTCGTCCCAGCTTAATAAGGAAATAAAAGCGGGGTAGCGTTATATTTTTACCTTGGGCTAGGTCCATTTACTACTTGCACGAAAATTTTCAATATACTCCCCGGTCGAGTCACCATTGTGAGGTGGTAGGAAAAAGACGGGTTTAGGGCCTCTTTCGCTCTCTTTCCTCGCGGATGTGTGGCAAGCAATATTAAGGAAAACGAGACTAATTGTGGGCATTAGCCTCTTTTTACTAGTCTTAATAGTCGCCATTCAGTTTTCAACAACAATGAGGAAAACTCACAAAACTCGATTATTGTGATACGGAAGTAAAAGCTGAAAGCCCAGGCTCACGTATGTGACCACAATGGCCGTATGTTCCCTTGTGATCCCTGGTGTGGAGATCGCTTAACATGAATGAAAAAATGCCCTTGGTCCAAGTATGCATTTAATGTTAAGTCTAATAAATGCGGTTCAGTATTAATTAACAAGTTAATGATTCAGTGAGATCAAGTGAGCTGAATGCCTAGCTAGAGGCCGCTTCAGTTCAAGTGGAATTAATGATATTAATCCATAGCTTACTCTTCACTAAACCCGTAGGGTCACACAAATAGTACGTAAACGGATCAAGTATTTAATGGCATTAAATACTCCATCTATGGATAGTCGGAATCGACGGATCTAGGTTTCAGTGGGAGCTAAGATCGTCAAAGGCAAGTAAATGAATACTTCTGAAACGATGATATTGCCAGAAACGGAAATATGGATCGTATCGGAAATATAAATATTATCCAAGTCGAAGATGTTGCCGGAAACGGAAACATGGTATGTATCGGAAAATATTATCGGAAATGGAAATACTGCCGGAATCGGAAATATTTCCGGAAACAGAAATATTGTCAGAATCGGAAATATTATCGGAATCGGAAAATAATTCCGGAAACGGAAATATTAAATATTTGTTCGAAACGGAAATTAATTCCGGAATCGGAAATATTAAATATTGTTCGTATCGGAAATGAATTCCAGAATCGGGAATTTAATCGGAAGCGCGTCGTACGAATTAGCATCGGACGAGACTTGCTAGACGAAGGCCTAGCACGAAGCCAGGCCCACGCCCAGCAAGCCAAGCGCCCAACACACACGCCAAAGCCTCGCCAGGCCCAGCGCAAGGCCAGGCCCAGCAAGGCATGGCGCGCGCGCGAGCTATGTGGGCTGCGAGCAAATGGGCTGCGAGCTGTGCAGCTCGCGTGGGCCGCGAGGCTTGCGTGGGCTGTGCGGTGCTCGTGCTCGTGTGCGGTTGTGTGCGATACGAATCCTAAAGCTATTGGAATTCGTTCTATGATTAAATCCTAATCCTAGTAGATAGAATTTATTTAATAGATTCCTAAAGGGATTCTAATTAAACTAATTGGTATTCTAATAGGATTCTAAATCCTTTTCCGTACTCTATAAATATGTGCCTAGGGTCACAAATTTACACACGAGTTTTCAAGTATTCAAAGCTAGGATTTTTAAGCAGAAAAATCAGTCATAACTCTTGCCCATTTAGCCGAAAATAAGTAGTACCTTAAGGGCGATTCTAGTTGGTCAATCTTAAGGCGGATCCGGACGTGCTGTGGACTTTCTACAGAGGGACGACACTTGGAGTCCTAAAGACTTATTCTTGTTCGGTTCGGGCGCAGCTAGGGAGGGCACGCTACAAAGTGTATGCATCCTAGACTAATTATATGATTATGTGCAATTAATATGTATCCTGGCATTAAGTTTTTTCCGCATGATTTATGTTGTTCATATGTATCATAACCTAACAGTGGTATCACGAGCCTATTATTATTTGCATAATTTATAAATTGCTTAACATGGTTAAATTTTACAAATATGCAAAGAATTAAAAGGGGTGTTTAATTTTCGTAATTGTTAATTAATTGCAAATTGCATTTATTTAATTATATGTACGCAGTTTTTCGGCAGTTTATTCGTTACTCAACCAAATCGAGTGATTTTTGTGTCAATTCCGCATGTAAAAGGCATTCTAAAATTTTGACAAAATTATTATTTTTCGGCCGAACCCAGAATTCCCAAATTCGAAGCCTAACTATGACTTTTCGGAGGTTTTAGTTTTTCGAACGCAAAAGTTTGTAATTTTAAGATGTTAAATTGAATATTTGCGATTCTTGTTGATAAATCTTGAATTTTTTATTGACCTACTGTATATGTTTAACAATTTTGAATGCCTAAGCTTGTTAATTATACAACCTAATTTGTAATTGTAATTAATTTGTTGAAATTCGAATAATTTAGAATTGATTTGATTTTCATAATTAATTGACAATTTAATTAGGTATCCATGATTAAAAACCACCATAAAAATTGTTAATTTATGATAAATTTTAAATTTTTATGACCTAGATTTGAATCCATGTTAATCGGAAATTAATTGATTAATAAATTTTCGATTTTTTGCCCTAAAATTATGAAATTAATATGATTTATAAATTTGTCATTAATTTTTAATTAAAAATTTTAAATTTTTATGAAATACGCTCATAAATGTTGCACAAACAAAGCAATGGAAGCTACGTGTTACCCTTCAGGGGTGTTGTATAGTGCGGGCACGCGACGACGAGCAAGGGAGCTCGTTGCCCGTGCGGTACGAATGCAGCGAGCAACAAGCTAGGCGGCACGCAAGGCTCGAAGCCTAAGCATGCATGCTGGGCGATGGGCGAGGGCAATGGGAAAGCACATGCGACGAGCAAGATGCGTGTGGGGAGCGATGTGCTGCGCCACGACGCACCAGGCCCGCCGAGAGGTAGGCAGCCACGACACAGCACAAGGCTGCGCGCAGCGTAGCCAGCATGGCTGCGTGTGTGCGTGGCATATGGCTGTGTGGGCGGTGTGGCTGTGCAAGCCGTGTGCAACGATCAATGGCACGGGGCATGGGGGCCTCGTAGCTCGATGGGGCTTGGGCGCAAGCCCAAGTGCCTCGTCTTGCGACAATTGATACGTTTTGTTTTAATTTTAGATTTTCAGTTCGGAAATAATTTTAATTAATTTTAAAATTAATAATTTAAATTGTTTTCTCGGATTTTAATTTTGAATATTATAATTATTATAAATTTTAATTTATACTAATTATTTTACTAAAATTAAAACCTTGAATTAATTTAAATTCATTTAATTCAACTTAAAATAAATCAAATAAATGGATTCGGTTATAATTTTATATGAGCTTTAAATTTTAATTAAACTTGTATGTTTCCGGTTAGACTAGAAATACATTTTTATGTTTAAAATTAGTAAAGCATATAAAGTTATTGGTTTAAGTGGGAGCATTTTTAGTCATAAACTCTTGATTAGGTCTACAATCCTTTAAGGTTAAAACAACTTGATTAGAATTAATAAGGACTGAGTAATTGGTAGATTATTGGTGCCCTTGATTAATTGCTGCAAATATTTATGTGATGCATTACAATGTGTTTTACTAACCAGCTATGTGGGCCATTCATGATAATGATTGGATGAATGGTATATATTGTATATGTACTGTTTTGCAGGTTAATGAAAGTGACTAGTATGACCCAAATAGGATAGAAAATATGGTCTGCGCACCATTAATTTGAATGTAATATTGGTCTAAAGTATCAAATTTTATTGCTTTTAAATATGGTCTGCGTACCATCAAATAGTTGTAATTAGTTTAATTATAGCTGATCCTATTTGAAGAAAATGGCGCCTCCCATGGGGAAATTTAAGACGGAGTTTCCAATCCATTTTCAAGACGGACTTTGAAGTTGAAGCTTCAAGATGAAGTCGGGCCATACTAGATCACATTTATCTTATGCATGCTTTAAGTTATTTATTGCTTTTAAATATGTCTTAAATATGCATGAGATTCTGGCTTGATTATGTTGCATGATTAAGGATTTTAGTTCACTTAAAATCTAACCAACATAGTAAGAGCCTTAAGTTCCAAACTTAAAAATTGAGTTAAAAGGTGCCATGCCAAAATAACACTTACTTGGATAACCTTTACATCAATCTTAGTAATAGTTTTCCGCCATAGCGAGGTGTTACTTATTGATCCTAAAGGGGTAAGGTACACAAATAATTGTGAGTACATGTTAGTTTTGGTGAAACTCAACGATATAAGTAAGGAGTCCTTTTATGTCGTGGCAAATTCGATAGGTTTACCTAATAAGTTCTTAGACGTACCTATCAACCAAGAGTAGTTTCTAGACTATTAGAAAAAGGCTTTTGCTTACCTAAAATATTTTAGAATTGAGACAAAATACATAATGTGCTTAATTCTTCAATGGTTTTAGGGTCTTGGAATCATTTTATTCACACCTGTCGTAACAATAAATTCGAATAAAATGCCAATAACTTGTTTAAATTGCATGATTGCTTTAATTTTCAAGTTATTACTCATGATAAATGTTTAGACTTTGCGTGCTTCAATGTATGTTTTAATTATTATAATTAAATATCTTGCACTGCAGTAAATCCTTTTAGAAAGGTAACAGCAAATTTCCTTGATTGGTAGTGAATCCAAGAACGATTCACGGAAATGAGAGAAAATGAGCAATTTAAAATGTACGTTTCTTTTAGCGAGTTTTATGGTTGTTTTCGAGTATCAAAGTCGAATGGCAAACCGATTGGTGCTTGTGGATTCAAAATACAATGTAGTTTTGAGATCATAAAGCATTGATTTTAAACGCTCAGCTTTACCAATGGTTAACAACCTAATATCTTTGTACATTTAATTCTCGAATGAGTCTAGTCCCTAGACATTCGAATAGATCGATGCTTAGAGAACTTTAGAAGCTTCTGGTAAGAGCATCTAAGTTGAACCAGAATATTCAACATAAATTAAATGGTAGTAACTTTGATAGAGTGACATTGGACATGTCTAACAAAGTATAAAAGTCAATACTACAGAAGTGAATTCTTAAGACTATAAGAAAGGGTACAAGAAATAGGAAAACAAGGAACAAATGAAAGAAATTTTACAATTTCGTTTCTACCTATAAGTTTATGTTTAAAGAAAAGTAACCTAGCAGTCAAACTTCCTTGGTATCATATATCGCTTGAGGTTCTTACTTCGGTAATAACTCAAACAATGGAAGCTATGCTACACTAATGGCCTACAAGTGGGAAATGAAGCATGGCAATGCTACATTAGTTGTAGGGTCATCTAGTTTGTTTTAAGTACTTTCAAAGGCTGGAACTTAATGGCTATTTTGTTCCACAATCAGCATACCTAAATTTCTATTTTCAAAACAGAAAGACTCACATTCAGAAGAACAAAAACAATGTTTGTTTGTTTATTTGAATGAAATGGTCATTTACGGTTGAGTCAATATGCTTGATTAGAACAAACAACTCTTTAACAATAAAAACTTTACTAGGTTCAAATCAACCCCTTGATTTGAGTTCCACTAATCTTTGGCATTGTTGCTTAGACCATATCAACAAGTTAACATTCATAAGCTCTATTTTGATGGACTTTTGAAAGTTGATTGATTTCTAGATCAATTCAAGACAAACTAGTCCTACTTGTTGAAAGTAACAAAAGATATGAACTGTTGTTAGAACGCCTAGACGATAGAGTTCAAAGCTAAAGAAAGAGATTTATGACTTTATTATTTGACCTAGATTTGAGTGAATATTGGTTTATTTACTCAAAGTGATATAAGTTTGAATCTGTTTGGCTAGTTCAAAGATTCAGAAGTATAAATCCCACTTGGCAAGAAATCATAAAGATTTAGGTTAGATCATGTTGATGATTACTTAAGTCAAGAATGATCATCAATGATTGTGTGTAGTAAATTCACAATCTAGCTCCATAAGATATGGCATATCTAAGTTGGAATGATCGAAGTCAATTAGTACTTGATTCGATCAATGATGAATCATAAAGAATTTTCCTATAATTTCTTAACAAAATGCTCAACTACCACCAAACTAAACCAAATTCGTCAAAGCTATTGAAAAGTAATTTCAGAATATCTTTTCATAATATATCTAAAGAGTTCCTAAACTCAGTGGGAGCTTAGTATTTGTTATTTAACAAACTAAGGCCCAAGTATAGATATATGTTTCATTATGATTTATTCAAATGAGACACAAGGGTATTATTTCTACCACGAATTTTTGAGAACATAATGTTTGTTTTCTCGAAATAATGTCCTTTTGGAGATTCGTTTCCAAAATGACAAGTGGGAGAAAATAGACCTCGAAAGTCTTCGAGGCAAAAAAAAAACATAAACGGACATTCCGGAGGCTTTTCGAAGTTCTTCAGAAAATCCGAACACATATTTTTAAGGACTTTATAAGTGGCTTTAAAGAATAGACATCTCTTAGAAGACTTTACAAGTGCTTCAAGGAGAATAGAATATTCAAAGGACTTTCAAAGTGTCTGTTGATATTCTATTTGTTTGATGTTCTATACCCAAGTAGGCATAGAGTTCAAGTCACTGAAACTATGAGATTCTTCTATTAGATAGTAAAGAAACATGGAGTTCAGGTCACTGAAACTATGCGATTCTTCTATTAGATAGCGAAGAAACCTACAACTTACAGTCAAACTATTATCATGTAGATTAATGAGTTTGTGATTTGTAAGAAAGCTATGACGAAATATAGATTCCCTAAAATGGTTAGAGGCCATGTATAGACTCAATGTTTTAGACGGTTAAAGGCCATAAAACATAACCAATGTTTTGATGACAAAATTGAAATTTTGTTTATTTGCAAGAATAGATTAAAGACTTATTGGTTGCAAATTGGTTTTAAGGATAAAAACCATCAAACATTGAATTGTGTTCACACACAAAGCTAGATTAGTCGCTAAAGGTCACAAGCAAATTCATGGTATGGATTGTGTTGAAACCTCATGCATAATCGTAATGCTCAAGTCTATAATTCAAGCAATGATTGCATATTGGTACATATGGAAATTGGATGACAAAACATCTTCCTCAATCAAATGTTGGAAGAAACTATGTACATGGCATGTCATAGGATTTGTGGATCCAAATAAATACTTGAAAACAAAAGCTAGCTTATAAAATCTAAGTACAGATTTAAGCAAGCAATTGGGAATTGGAACTGTATTTTTAGTGAATCTAATAAGTATTTTAGTTTCATAAAATCTACATAATTCTTATAGATATATAAGAAGTTTAGTGGGAGTACGTAAAACTTAATTGGTCCTATGTATATCACACACATATCTCTCTATTATGAAATAACATTCAAATGCTAATGACTTAGGTTTGAAATTATTCATCAATGATGGACCAAGGCGAAACTTAGTACATACTGGGTATTAAGATCTATTTACAAAGATCTTATAATATTGTTTTGGATTAAGTAATGGCATTTATTAAATCAAACACGAAATACTCCATTGGAAATATTCGACCCATGTGAATAAATCTAAGTAAAGAATGTTTGAACTATGTATAAGAATTTACTAAGTTAAACATCAAAGAATCTAATGAGATTCTTCACCTATATTATATGCCAAAGAATTTAGCTGGATTTAGTATCTACTGAAACTAGATGAGCTAAAGTTACATGAATAGAATTCAATTGGGAATTATTCTGCAAAAGAATTTATCATGTATGATATAATATGAGGATCGCCAAAAACGTATCATATGAATTCAGGCATGACGAACATAAACCAATCTCTATTGATCTAAGTGAAGATCAACTAGATTGAGATCAAGAAAAACTTATGGTACTTGAAAAGGTACATAAGAGTAGTTCTTGATTCAAGGAAATAAAGATATGCTAAATATTGATGCTACACGCATAAACACTGGCAAAGGTTCAAGCAAGGTTCCTTTGGAGTTAACCATTGACAAGGACGAGCTAAAGAGCATCGTGTTTTGAAATGGCAACATGGATTGGAGAACATGAGTCGTTGCGTGGGAAATTAAATATTAATTTCTATGTTCTAAGATACAGCTGGAAAGTCTTCCACATATCTGTGAACTGCTTGGATAAGTAAATCCAACCAAAGCATCAGTAGCAACCTATACAGTTGAAGTAAAAGTACTTATTGCCTAAGAAGCAATAAAACAGGGTTGTTTATGTTAAAGAGTTCTTCACTGAACTTGGGTAGATCACATGTCTGTTGACTTAATGGTTCTTCATTGCAAAATGCGTAGAACCACTAATGTAGCAAGAAAGACTAGGTCACAAAATAAACATACTCAAAAGATCTTATCATCATATCTCGAAGAACATTCGATGAAAAGGATATTAAGATTGGCAAAGCATGATAACTAAACCTATGCAACAAGTGAGAAGCAACACTCACATTGTAGCACTAGAAATCAAGCATGGCTTTGAATTCCATGAACTGTTTTGAAGATGGGTTTGAGGCCCATGGTTGTAAAACATTAGGGTTGATCATTTATCATATATGAAATGTATTTTCATATTCCATTTAATCTTGGTTTAGTATTAAATGATTAGTCCCTTCAATTTGATGATATATTCAAGATAGACTGTCAGGACCAGTCCTGTGTCTAAGAAATGTCTATCAAGTGAACTTGAATGTCAAAAGTTGAAAATGGTCCCTGGTCGGAGTTTTCTATAAAGATGGACGCATAGAAAACGCTAGACGACTAGAATGCAAGATGACTAGTAGTTATGTTTCTTGAACTATGTGGACATGGCAATGTCGTAATCATTTGCATAGATACTTACTTTGGGAAGACTAGTATCGGACAGACCTATGAAACTTTACTGTAAGAGATGAAAATCTCTCATAAGTAAATTTCATTAAAATTATTAGACACTAATCCTCAATACCTGAGTGATTTGAGATTACTTGTTTGAGAACTGCTTACTTTGACGTTGTCAACCGTCGCACCGTAAAAGGAGGCTATAAAGGCAACGGTCAGGTAATCACCTATCAAACGAAGTCTAATCTCAAGATCGCAAGATTTGAATTGTCCTCCCATAAATCGGGATGAGATGTTGAAAGTTGTACAAGGCCACTCGGAGAGCTAGAAACTATAAAATGCATGGCCGTGCTCAGATGAATCATAGGCTATGATTATCTGTTTATTTGATCAGTTGAACTCTGAAACCGAAAAATACCTCTGGACATAATAAGGATGACAACTCTTACCTTATGTTCAAGAGCAAGCATCGAGCGACAAAGGAATTAGGAAATGCACACTTGTCCCTAAGGACAAGTGGGAGACTGAAGGAAATAATTCCCTTGGTCCAAGTATGCATTTAATGTTAAGTCTAATAAATGCGGTTCAGTATTAATTAACAAGTTAATGATTCAGTGAGATCAAGTGAGCTGAATGCCTAGCTAGAGGCCGCTTCAGTTCAAGTGGAATTAATGATATTAATCCACAGCTTACTCTTGACTGAACCCGTAGGGTCACACAAATAGTACGTAAACGGATCAAGTATTTAATGGCATTAAACACTCCATCTGTGGATATTCGGAATCGGCGGATCTTGGTTTCAGTGGGAGCTAAGATCGTCAAAGGCAAGTAAATGAATACTCCTGAAACGATGATATTGCCGGAAACGAAAATATGGATCGTATCAGAAATATAAATATCATCCAAGTCGTAGATGTTGCCGGAAACGGAAACATGGTACGTATCGGAAAATATTATCGGAAATGGAAATATTGCCGGAATCGGAAATATTGCCGGAAACAGAAATATTGTCAGAATCAGAAATATTATCGGAATCGAAAAATAATTCCGGAAACGGAAATATTAAATATTTGTTCGAAACAGAAATTAATTCCGGAATCGGAAATATTAAATATTGTTCGTATCGAAAATGAATTCCGGAATCGGGAATTTAATCGGAAGCGCGTCGTACGAATTAGCATCGGACGAGACTTGCTAGTCGAAGGCCCAGCACGAAGCCAGGCTCGCGCCCAGCAAGCCAAGCGCCCAACACACACGCCAAAGCCTCGCCAGGCCCAGCACAAGGCCAGGCCCAGCAAGGCATGGCGCGCGCGCGAGCTATGTGGGCTGTGAGCAAATGGGCTGTGAGCTGTGCAACTCGCGTGGGCCGTGAGGCTTGCGCGGGCTGTGCGGTGCTCGTGCTCGTGTGCGGTTATGTGCGATACGAATCCTAAAGCTATTGGAATTCGTTCTATGATTAAATCCTAATCATAGTAGATAGAATTTATTTAATAGAGTCCTAAAGGGATTCTAATTAAACTAATTGGTATTCTAATAGGATTCTAAATCCTTTTCCATACTCTTTAAATATGTGCCTAGGGTCACAAATTTACACACGAGTTTTCAAGTACTCAAAGCTAGGATTTTTAAGTAGAAAAATCAGCCATAACTCTTGCCCATTTAGCCGAAAATAAGTAGTACCTTAAGGGCGATTCTAGTTGGTCAATCTTAAGGCGGATCCGGACGTGCTGTGGACTTTCTACGGAGGGACAACACTTGGAGTCCTAAAGACTTGTTCTTGTTCGGTTCGGGCGCAGCTAGGGAGGGCACGCTACAAAGTGTATGCATCCTAAACTAATTATATGATTATGTGCAATTAATATGTATCCTGGCATTAAGGTTTTTCCGCATGATTTATGTTGTTCATATGTATCATAACCTAACATAACATACATCCAGCGGAGTAGAGATTGAGGGCTCGGGGGAATAATACGGGGACTGCCCAGTATTAGCCATTGAAGCGGTCCTTACTAGTTCAATGTAACGAAGACGGGACATGCGGTATACTACATTACTAACTGAATTACTTTTAATGCATAGATAATTACCTAAACAACGTCAAGATGTGATTTAGATTGATTTGAGGTACCTAGCAATAATCTGGATTATCCAATAATATCCTTTTAGGCGTTATAAATAATCAGATTAAGTTTGACAGATTTATAATATTGATTAAAGCAATTAAACAGATTACGACACTTTACAATATAGTTTAGGCTATATTGCGGTTCTCAGAAAACCAACCACTTTTCTTTACTCATTTTCCTTTTACGTAACGTACTTTCCTTGACTTGACTAGAATCTTGGGCAGGATCCAGGCTTAGTTCAAGTGTTTATACGGGCAGAGTCCGCTTAACAAAAGTTAATACGACGGAATTACGGAATATACGGAGTATACGGAAGGCTTAGGCTTAGGCTTAGGCTTAACTTGTGTATAGTATGAGAATAATATTTGGTGCCTTTTACTCGGCTGATCGAGGGTCTTATTTATAGTAAAAGCGTGTCGTGAAAGATAAAAATTGTATGCAGTTTGAGAACTGTTGAAAAGCTTTGGTGCGCGAGAAAATTCTCGCGCACAACTTCAGGCGTTAGAATTTCTTCGCGCACGTGCTCGTGCGCCAGATCTACTTCAGAGTTTGTAGTTTAGTTGAATTGAAACGGATACGTGAGATAGTTCTTGCGCATGGATGATGGCGCGAACATTTTGATGCGTTGGGCCTGTGCGCAAGAATATTCTTGCGCATGTTTTATTTCCACACGTTTTATCCAGCTTTAATTTAGTTTAATCCCTTATTTCTAGTTCTTCTCAACTAAAACTCTATTTTTCAATCCTTTAATTGGAATGCAACTAAAACTCCTTTTATTGCTTTTCTATCTCTTTTAGGAGTTTGATTGGAATGCAACTAAAATTCTCCTTTTTCAATCTCTTTTAGGGGTTCAGTTGGAGTACAACTCTGCCCGTAAATTTATCTTGGATGATTTACTATTTTTAGCAGATACTTAGAATAGAAGCTACTATAAATAACAGTTACTATAAATAGAAATGTGGGTTAGGGTAATGAGTCAGTACGTCAGTCTTAGAACGTTCGATGTTTGATTAGGAATACGTTTGATAAGTGGATGTTTTGTTTCATCACTGAACTTATCGCTTCTAGCCTGAGGCGAAATGTAGGTGTCTACAAGCCCCAACTCATTTAATGCTTAGAACTTGTAGATTTTAGAAAGTTTGGATGTTTTTGAAGAGAATTGTAGAGTGGAGAATTATTTGTGCATTATGATTGAAGGAAATGTGGCCTTCACCCAAGGTGCATTAATCTAATACCAAGGTTCAGATTAATTACGAACAATTAATTCAGTGAGATCAAGTGATCGGAACAGCTAGCTGGAGTAATGCTTCCGATCAGTGAGTTCTAATCTATATTAGATTCACAGCTGGAGTAATGCTTCCGATCAGTGAGTTCTAGTCACACCATTGGCATGTAACAGATCATATGATTAAATGAATCGGATATTCATTTAATAGCTTTTCGGGAATTAGTTCGGAAAAACATAATATACGACATGACGTTAGATCGAAATCGTATATTGTATCGTGAATATTCGTAAGATAGGCGAAACGAGTAATCGTATCGTACGACGGTGATTCGTCGTATACGATACGATAAATAATATATTTGGCAATTATCATTTGTTGGACTTTAAAATTAATATTTGCATTAAAATGGCTAACGGGGATAATTAATTAATTATTTTATTTGACTTGGGCCGGGCCGTGAGTTTAATTAAATATTTAATATTAAATTATCCGAAATAAAATATTGGTTTGAGTGGGAGCCGCTTAATGAAATTAAAATGAAATAGTTATTTTAATTATTTTCGTAGGGAGCTTTATTTTAATTAAATTAAATTTTGATCAGAATAAATTCTGAGGATTAATAATTCGGAATTGATTAATCTTTTAGACGCGTTTATGTGAACGTGATTTTAAATAAATCACGTAAATACTTGCATAATTTAATTGGGCCATTCGTTTTAGGAGACGAATGGATGAATGCATAGAATGTATATTTTATGTAATGCAGGTACTCCAAGTGACTAGTATGGTCAATCTAGGATAGTTAAATATGGTCTGCGAACCGTTTTATCTTTGAATGTAAAGTTTTAAATATGGTATGCGCACCATTGAAATTTTGATGTAATTTTTAATTATTTCAAGTATTTCTAGTTTAGAACTTTAAGTTAGCATTGAATGGAGTTCAAGACGATGCCAAGCTAACAAGGTGGTGAAGAAGATTGGATGCTTCAAGACAAAAGTTTTGGGCCATACTAGTTCACCAAAGTTTATTTATGCACTATATATATTGTGAATGAATGTTATGCTAAGTAGATGTTGTCTGATTGTTACTGTTCTAAGTCTGTGCATATGTTGTTGTTCTAAGTTGTTGCGTCTGCTGCGTTGCTCATATTCTTTACTTATATTATTAAAATGGTAATGGAATTGTTATTGGATCCAGCGACCATTGGATGCTCCTTGCACGTTAAAAATTGCACCATCTATCACTTCGATTCCGTTCGCTTGAGTTTAGGTCGAAAAGTGAAGATGAAGACAATAGTGAGACAGTAAGTCCGTTTAGTTTTTTTGTTATGTAATTATGTTTTTATCAAGTATTCTTTTTAAGGATATAACCAAGCAATAACTCAAGATTAATTGGGAATTTCTAGTTTTTTTACAAGGTATAAGATGTGTGGCAACCGTGTTAACAGGAAAGAGCCTTTATGGAAATATGTGGAGGTAACTGTCCACGTAAAAATGATTTGATATTTATAATTTGTATGGATTCCATTTTTACTTAATCTAAATCTTACCCTTATTTATAGTGCGCTCAACAAAATGGAGGCCTTGAGTGTAGATTTTACGTAATGCGGTACATGTTTGATTTAGTCTCCTGCTGCAATGATGTTTCAGATTTAGAGAAGGTAAGGGTGTTATCCTTGTTATATAGTTTAATTTATTTCTGGAATTTAGTTTCGCCTAGAATCCTAGATGATTTTATGAAGTTTGGTCCTCTGAGAACCTAAATAATGGATCAAAAACGACTATAAAAGTCAAAAAATGACCTATAACGATCAATAAAGCCTTAAATGTGCATAACTTGACCAAATTAGATGAGAATGAGTCTTATCAGCCTACTATTAAGTATATTAAACATTTAAAGGGTTTAGAATACAAATTTAAGTTTACGGGTTAGAGTTGGGAGCAGAAATGACTATAATAGTCAAAATATGACCTATAATGGTCAATAAAGCCTTAAACGCGCATAACTTGACTAAAGTAGATGGTAATGAGTCTAAGTAACCTAATATTAAGTATATTAAACATTTAAAGGGCTTAGAATACAAATATAAGTTCACGGGTTAGAGTTGGGAGAAAAAACGACTATAACAGTCAAAATATGACCTATAATGATCAATAAAGCCTTAAACGCGCATAACTTGACCAAAGTAGATGATAATGAGTCTAAGTAACCTAATATTAAGTATATTAAACATTTAAAGGGCTTAGAATACAAATATAAGTTCATGGGTTAGAGTTGGGAGCAAAAACGACTATAACAGTCAAAATATGACATATAATGATCAATAAAGCCTGAAACGCGCATAACTTGACCAAAGTAGATGATAATGAGTCTAAGTAACCTAATACTAAGTATATTAAACATTTAAAGGGTTTAGAATACCAATCTAAGTTCACGGGTTAGAGTTGGGAGCAAAAACGACTATAACAGTCAAAATATGACCTTTATTGTCATGAATATGACTATAACAGTCAAAATATGACCTTTATTGTTTCACTGGACTAAGTTTTATTGATGGAAAGACACACGATTTTTGGTTCCTTTATTGTCATGAATAATGTTGTTGTCATGTTGTCAAGGTTCTTGATTCTAAGGGCTTCGCCCTTCCATGCTTAGCCATGGTTCGAGTACCTCGGAGACAACAACTTTTTAGATCATCTAACCGAAGATAACTAATTTTATGATATATATATTATTTTGTTAGGTTTGCACATCACTGAGTGGAGATCCTTTCACCGATGAGCAAATTGATGAAATACGAGACAAATGGGAATCATACTTCACCGAACATTGTGTGTAATTAACGCTTCATAGATCTCCTTTTGTGGATGTTTCATGCTATTAAAATCATATATAATTGCCTTATTATATTTTTGGTGCAATTTTGTAACGTATGAAGTGTAAAAGATATAGTTATTATAGACTTGAAATATTTAGGTGGTTTATTTTGTAAACATATGATGGTTAACTTATATGTAAAAATTAAAGTTTCTTGGAAGTTATCGGTGGTTGATGACACTTTTGAACGTTGTATAAATGTGGTGTGAGTACAGGTTCTATATTTTTGGGATTTTTAAATATACAAAAAATATATTATTTATTAAAAAAATTACACATTATTGGCGGCGTTTAAACTTCCGCAATTTTACCAAAGTGTGAGGCGTTCAGGTAGAAACGCCGCCATACAATACAATTCATTTGAGGCGTTTTTCCTATATTACGCCGAAAATGAATGATTGATTTGAGGCGTTTTTTAACGCCGCAAATCAATACCATTCATTTGTTGCCACTCTATTTGTTGCTACGCCTAAAACGCCGCTAATAAATGTAAAAGTGACGCCTCAAATGAATGTTTTTCTACTAGTGAATGTTATTTGTATGCTCGATTAGATTTAGTTCACTAAATAATCGAACCAACATAGAAACAACTAGGTCCAAAGTAATATTGAGTTTAAAATTACGGATTTTTCATGAAATGCCCCTGAGGTTTATCTTAATGCACCAAATACCCTTAAACTTTCCAGAATGCACCAAATACCCCCGAGGTTTAGTATAAATACACAAAATACCCAAAATGACTATTTTCCGTTAACTCCGTTAACTTATCCGTTAACTTTAACTTTAATTTAATTTACGGATTTTTCATGAAATGCCCCTGAGGTTTGCCTTAATGCACCAAATACCCCTAAACTTTCCAGAATGCACCAAATACCCTTGAGGTTTTAAAAAATAACACAAAATGCCCTTAATGAGCATTTTCCGTCAATTCCGTTAAGTCCCCGTTAGTATGAATTTACTTGTTTGCCCTTACTCACCATTTTCTCTACTAATCCTAATATTAATACTTAATTAAAATAATTAAACCCCTAAAAAACTAATTAACTATTATCTAAAAAAATTAAGCCCCTAAAATAATCTAATTAGCTATTAAAAAAACAAAAAAAATTGACCCCAAAATGTGAATCTGCTATTCTGCTTGCTTGCTTCTTCATTTGTCTTCATCTTCACCTTTGTAATTTTGATACGACATCTTCATCATCATCATCTTCTTTCTCATCTCAAACCACCATGGAAGCAATGACCATCACCATCCTATCCCTAATTAACCGTCTCTCCTCCAATTCGCAAAACCCGCCCCTTTTTCTTTCTCACTCTCGCCCAATTTCTCTCTCCTGTTCTTCACCATCACCATCACCATCATCATCACAAAACCCAACCATCAAAACCAAACAAAATCAGCCATTATATATAAGCACCCGGAAAAATTATTCACGAAATCTTCAATAAAACATACCCCATCTCCAACCTACACGGGCGACGACGGTGGTGGAGCCTGCAATGTGATTGGGGGAGACTACCATGGCTGCTCACAATGAACTCTTCCTCTTATTTTCTTCCAAACCCAAAAAATCAACCCAAAATATCGACCCAAAAAATCACCCAAAATTGAGAAATATTATCTACAAAAATCGAAGAGAAACACCCCTTAATTTGCAGATGATTCACAACAAAAAAAACACTCATAATTAGCAGAAAATTCGCAACCAAAAAACCCTTAATTCGCAACCATGGAGGAGGAGAGAGAAAACCCATTTTTTTTAATTTTTTGTTCGAATTTAAGGATCCATGGAAAGAAGGGGAAGGAAGCAGAATAAAGGAAAAGGGAAAAAAAAAAGAAAAAAAAAATAAGGAAAAAAAATTTGATTTGCAGACTCCCTGAGATTTTGGGAAGGAGAAGGAGAAAGAACAAAGGAACATGAAAGAGAAAAGAGAAAGAAAAACAGAAAAATTTTAAAAATTTAATGTTAACGGAGACTTAAATGAATTGACGGAAAATGCTCATTAAGGGTACTTTGTGTTATTTTTTAAAACCTCAAGGGTATTTGGTGCATTCTGGAAAGTTTAGGGGTATTTGGTGCATTAACGCAAACCTCAGGGGCATTTCATGAAAAATCCGTTTAATTTAATTTTTATTTTTTCTCTTTCCCTTTTAATTTCTTATTTTTTATTTTTTGTTTTTTTCTCTCTCCCCTTCCTTCTTCCCTGTCTTCCATGGCAGCCCTTCTCTTCATCACCACCACCACACACACCACCCTGCTAACCCCTTCTCTTCCTCACCACCACCCCACACCGCCACCGACACCAGCCTGCTCCACGGCAGATAAGCACATCGATTTTCCTCTCTCCTCAAAATCCAGATCCCAAAAAAATTGATCCCCAAATCAGCAATCTAGTCGCAATTATCGTAACGGAGGGGGAAGTGGGGGGTGGGCAACGACGCCGGTGAGGAAGGGAGAGTGGGGTTTGGTGGCGGCGGTAGTGGGGAGCAATGAGGAAGGTGGGGGAAGTGCAGGGAAGGGAAACACGGGTTTGGTGGTGGCGGCGGCAGTGGGGAGCAATGAGGAAGATGGGGGAAGTGCGGGGGAGGGAAACGTCATCGGTGAGGAAGGGGGAGTGGGGTTTGGTGGTGGCGGCATGGCGGCGGTGGGGTTTGGTGGTGGTGGCGTTCTCTCTCCTCTAATTCGTTGGTGCTGCGAGGATGAAGGTCATGTGGTTGCTTAACTCCTCAAATTCGATCAGTGTGGAGGGTGAGGGAAGGAGAGAGATTAGGCATGGAGGTGGAACTTGGAAGCAGGAGTTATGGTTGGTATTGATAATGGAGAGAGGGTTGACATGGTGGTGGTGGGAATTGAGGAGACAGACCAAAGGAAACAACAGGGTGGCAATGGAGAATCCAAAAAAATTTGGGGGTAATTGGTTTTTTTAGATAATAATTAATTAATTTAATTAAGGGTTAATTAATTTAATTAAGGATTAGTTAATGTAATTAAGGGTTAATTAATTTAATTAAGGATTAGTTAATGTAATTAAGAGTTGATTAATATAATTAAGGGGTTAATGTTAGGATAAGTAGAGAAAACGGTTTATTAAGGGCATAAAGGTAAACATACGCTAACGGGTACTTAACGTCCGTTAGCCTTGTGGGCATTTTGTGTATTTATACTAAACCTCAGGGGTATTTGGTGCATTCTGGAAAGTTTAGGGGTATTTGGTGCATTAAGATAAACCTCAGGGGCATTTCATGAAAAATCCGTTAAAATTACCTTCCAAATAAGCACTTACAAAAATCTAAGGATCTAAGGTAGTAGGGTGTCCGCCAAAGCGAGGTGCTATTTTAGTTGACTTAGATGGTAAGGCATCCCAAAAGAGCACGTTGATTGTGGTTGCAACTCAAACAAAAATGACATATGTTGTGGAAAAGGGATAAATTATGGTATTAATTTATTAACCAAGAGTAATTTGGAGATTACTAGCAATGGATTTTTCTTACCCAGAATCTTAAAAGACGTAAGACACGCCAAAGCTGCTTAAGGATTTAGGACTTTTAGGAACTTGGAATCGTTTCATTCATTATGGACCATGTTTTATTTTTGCATGAATGAAATGTTTAATAGCTTTGATGATTGCGTGAATACTTTTATTTCAAGTTATTAAAGTATGATAAATGTTTTCTTTGATAGTTCATTTTGTAGAATCGTAAATCTTCAACTTTATTGCGTTCGGATAATAGAACTGCAATATTTCAATTCCTCGATCGATTGGTAACTAATTTTGAGAGAGATTCTCAAAGAAAAGGAGAATGAGAGTGTATCTTGAATGTTATTTTCTTATAGTGATCTTCATGGCGGAAAACTATTACTAAGATTGATGTAAAGGTTATCCAAGTAAGTGTTATTTTGGCATAGCACCTTTTAACTAAATTTTTAAAGTTTGGAACTTAAGGCTCTTACTATGTTGGTTAGATTTTAAGTGAACTAAAATCCTTAATCATGCAACATAATCAAGCCAAAATCTCATGCATAATTAAGACATATTTAAAGCAATAAATAACTTAAAGCATGCATAAGATATAAATATGATCTAGTATGGTCCGACTTCATCTTGAAGCTTAAACTTCAAACTCCGTCTTTGAAAATGGATTGGAAACTCCGTCTTGAATTTCAACATGGGAGGCGCCATTTTCTTCAAATAGGATATGCTATAATTGAAACTAATTACAACTATTTGATGGTACGCATACCATATTTAAAATTAAAAACTTTGGTGCATTAGACCAATTTTACATTCAAATTAATGGTACGCAGACCATATTTTCTATCCTATTTGGGTCATACTAGTCACTTTCCATAACCTGCAAAACAGTACATTTACAATATATCATAAGTAGTATGAGAGAGAGAAAGAGAAAAAAGAAAAAAAAAAGACCTATGAGATACCCAAGCCCAAAAAGAACCCTAGCCTATTCCTCGTTTCATCCGCCTCCCTCACTACCCATTCGTCTCCATTGTTGTTTCTTGATTTTGTTCGATCCTCTCTGCAAATCCAAAACTATGCAAGTAAAGCTATCTCTCAGTGTAATTATTACCCTATATCCTACATTAATTCCTTATTAATTGCGATTAATAGTGGGATTTATTCGGCTTTTCACTCTCAACCTTTGGATCTTGATTCAAAGGCCCTGATCTGTTCTTAGGAATTTTGTCTTGGGTTCTCCATCCGTAATTATGAAGGAAATCCACTTTTAGTGGATTTATTTTTATTTGGAAATTCTTGCTGCTTCATTTTGGCCAATAAGATGCGTGGTTGTTCTTGGTGGACGAGATCGGCGGACTTTGCTTGCTGGAGTAGCTCTACCTCTTCGATTCTCTCAGGGAAGTACTTAACTTCAACTAATTATTATTATTGCATTGGAATTTGTCATATTCGTTTTATCTCTTATGATCTGGTGTTCTTCTACCCTATTCGTGTTCTACAAGATATTCATGATGATATTTCTTGGCCTAGATTGTGTTAGATTCCTGACCTTGATGCCCAAATTTCTTTTAATTCGACATTAACCCACTTTTTTAAACCTAGATCTGCTGCTAATTGGTATTTAATGGTTCATTCGGATAATTAATTAGCCCTGTCATCAACTGTGTTTTCTTTTTTAGTATTGACTTATCTCTTAATTATCAGTTAAGTATGTTGCTTACTATGTCCTTCTATATACCTTAATTAATATTCGGTTTACGTCACCCCGCCCTTTTTTGAATGTTGGTCACTATAAATACGATCATTATGTGCACTGTAGTATTCACACAACCACCCTTCCTCTCTTCACCTCTCTGAATCATCACTATCATCACAATCATTTGAAATTTTTATTCATGTCTGATATTCCTCCAACCACCAACTATGCCTCACCTTTCAAGACAAACAATTCTTCAATTCCCGCTCAATCTCAATCTGCCTATGCTTTTGGTAGTTCAGTTAATACCATCCCCATCCCCATCTCCCACTCAGATGCATAATCTGTGGGAAGTCACAATTTTATTGATGCTCCCAATTCCCCACCTTCGCACACTTCACACACTGTCCCTACAGAGGTTCATAGTGAATCTCTCGATGTGATATCTCTAAATGCCCCTACTCTGTCTGATGATGAAATCTCTTTGATTGAAAAATCTTGCTTTTATGGGAGGGCTTTGGGTGAGTTCATTCCTCAGGCTGCAATCATTGCTAGACTCAATAAAGAGTGGAACAACACTAAGGGTAAGATCAGGTTCAGGTATTTAGGTAATGGTTGGTTCTTAATTCAATTTGATAGCCCTCTCACTAAGTTAGATGTCTGGAATAGTAGGCCCTGGTTTGTTCAAGGTCTGAATTTTGTGTTGGTTCCTTGGTATCCTGGGTTTAGGGCTCAATTCTGTCGCATTACTAGTGTGGACCAGTGGATTAAGATCCCCTTTTTGCGGAATATTGGGCTTGGAGTCACCTTAACCAGATTGTGTTTTGTGTTGGTCACCCTATTAGACTTGA
Source organism: Spinacia oleracea (assembly GCF_020520425.1). Lineage (NCBI taxonomy): Eukaryota > Viridiplantae > Streptophyta > Magnoliopsida > Caryophyllales > Amaranthaceae > Spinacia > Spinacia oleracea. Next base: position 89,181,123 of record NC_079489.1, read on the forward strand.
TCGTTTTACCCAACAAAATGTCGAAAAAGGTCAGTTTGCTAGAGTCTGTGTTAATCTTAATATCACTAAGCCGGTCCCGAGATCCATTACTCTTAACTTTGGGAACCAAGCTCATGAGTATTTCCTATCCTATGAAGGAGTGTGGGAGGTGTGTCCCCTTTGTGGGGATCCAAAGCATACCATGAATTCTTGCCCTAACAAGCCCCCTCCTTGCCTTGAGTTGGTTGTTGCTAAGTTCGATTCTGCTTCCTTAACTGCTCCCACCCACCCTGAAAAAGCCACTTCTTCAGATTGGTGTAATGTCCTTCCCAAAAGAAGGGCCAAACCTTGTATTTTTGTCAAGGGTAATCGTTCTAGGTTTCACCCTTATGTTCCCCCTATGACTACAAAACCCCCAACTGCTGATAAGAACCTTGTTGTTGCTGGTGAACCGATTCCTGTTAAAAACCCTTTTTCGAAGCTAGCTGAATTTCAAGTTACTACTGGAGAGACGATCACTCTCAAACCCCCCGGGCTTGATCATGATCACCAAGGTATTGTTAATAATATTGACAACCACACTTCCTCGGGAAAGGTTATTTCGAACTCTGGTACTGTGTTCCCTGAAATTGAGCTGCCTTCGGGGGATATTTGCCTTGCTCCTGAGAGACATGATGTTCCTTTCAACATGATTGATGATGATGACTTGGATAATTGAAAGGATCTTGATGATTTTCTCAATACCGAAACGCCTCCAAGGCTGCTGGACCTACAAAAGAGGAGGAAGAGAGACTCATCTAGTCTTCCCCCCCCCCCTCCTCTCCTATGACTTAAGTTATGTTTAACCTACATTGGTTTTTTGGTTCGACTGCTGGCTTCTAGTTCTCTTGCCCAGACTTTTGTGGTTGCCTGTCTATCATTCCTATCAATCATCAGCTCCTGGATCTTTCTTCTGTGGTGACTGTAGCATTACAGCCTTCTTGCTTAGCTCGTTTTAGGGTTTATCCTACTAGTTGTACTCTTGTTTTCCTGTCCTCTTGTTGTTGTATCTTTTTTTGCTTCGACTCTTTAGTTTCCTGGCTTATTATGGCACTTATCTCAATCATGTATTACGTCTCTGGGCACCAATGCAGGGGGTTTAATGAATATGTAGTTTGTTACGTTATGTCTCCTTTATATCAATTTTATGCATTTTGGTTGCCTTGTGTTTATTATACAGGTTACCCAACCTACTTAGCTTCTGCTTTTCAGTTTGTTGCCTTTTATTTACTTGATGCTACTCCAGCTTCGTACAGTGCCCCTGTTGCCTTTCTGTGGTATGCTTATTCAGCAGGTTTTGGGTTCCAAACTGGGCTCCCTTGCGAGTTGAGGTACCCATTTTCTGGGAAGCTCCTTGCAAGGTTGAAGCTTAGTTGCGCGTCTCCATTCTCTAATAAGCCCATGTTCGATGATGCTACTAAGAATGCCATTCATTCTTGACCTGAGAACAATCTAACTTTCTCCTCTCCTCCTTCTCTTAAGATCAATGTGTCTTCCGGGAAATTCTGGATTGCCCTTTCCTGGTTATTGGCTTTTTCTAACCCGGATTCTTGCCTTTGTTTTTTTGCAGACTCGTCATACCTTGATATTGGCCTTAAGTTAGTTCTGTTATGGCATTTTCCATTCCGGTCTCCAATTCGTGCTTGGAGGATTATTAACACTTATGCTACTATTTGTATTCATTTTCAATTTTGGCTTTAAGTCCATGATTTATTTCCTCTTATGTATACGGCCTCTAAACCCTTAAGGGTACTTCTCATTTTGAATGTGTTTTTCAATCTTGTGAATCGGAGTTTAAACTCCGCTACTGACTCGCCTAAGGAGCTTGCTCCTTATCAGAACCGGATTTTTAAATCCGCTTTGTTATGTGTTATGTTTCTCATCCTTGTATGTGGATTTAAGTATCTTTTGGGTATTGCTTTGTCACTACCGTATGCATTACAGAATCATGTACCTTCTCTTAGAAAGGTCGTCTGGAAACGTTTAAACCTGAACACCTTTAATATTTAATCAATGAAAGTTTGTGCTTGGGATATTCGTGGTGGTAAAAGAGATCATGCAATAGCTGAACTTATGAACCTTAAACAACAGGAAAAACCAGATGTTTGTTTTATATTAGAAACACTAACTAATAATACTAATAGTCAAGCAATCGTTAAAGCAACCCGATTCCAAAATCATCTTATTATAGACCCCATTAACCACTTTGGAGGTTTCCATCCTATGGAATAACGATAATATTAAAATCCTTAGTTCAACCCTCACAGAGAGATGTGCTCACCTCACTATCCTTTTTAAACCGACAAACACCACCATTTTTGCCCAGCAAAAGAGGAGGATAAGTCCCTTTTTTGGGATGACCTCTTAACCTTCTATGCTAATATTTCACTTCCTTAGCTCCTTATCGGAGATTTTAATGAACTCCTTTCTCCGGACGATAAACTCAGGGGAAATCCTATCCAATCTCATCAGTGTAAACGATTACCATCATTCCTTACCAGCACAAATGCCTTGGATATTCCTTGTCTTCAAAGGGCTTACTCTTGGAAGTCAAATCAAGACAACTTTCTCTTAGAACGCATTGATCGAGCCGTTTCAGATTCACAGTTCTCTAGTCTATTTCCCAAAAGCATTGTCAAATATGGAATCTTCTCTGTCTTGGACCATGCTCCTGTAATTTTTGACTCGAATTATGGCACTTCGAACTCAAACCACCTTTTTCGGTTCAACAATATGTGGACCCTTGACCAGGACTCCCATAAAATCGTTCTCAAAGAATGGAATAAACGTAGAGAAGGATCTCGGTTTTTCAGAATCCGTGATAAACTTTCTGCTATCAAAATTAGCCTATGGGAGTGGGCAAAAGTCAAATATGGGAACAATATTTCTAAGCTACAAAAGAATAATGAAAAAATACTGGATATTCAAACCCGCCTAATATCCCAGCCTTACAACCAAATTCTGCATAATCACTTATTAAGAATGATTAAGCAAAGAGAAAAACTTCTAGTTTTCGGTCAATCAGCCTGGAAATCCTTCAATTGGAAAAAATGGCTCATTCAAGGTGACAGGAACTCTAGGTTCTTTCACCAGAAAATTAGATCCCAATCTGCAAGGAACACAATATTTCGATTGCAAAATGACTTGGGACAATGGGAATCTAACCCCTCCTCTATCAAAGACATTCTTCTGCACTCCTTCAAACATCGCTTCTTGTCCTCTTCTGATCCCAATAGGCACCTTGATCTCTCCTTTCTGCCTAACTGGCTCTCACAGGATCAACAGACTGAATTACTAAAACCTTTTTTAGATATTGAGATTAAAGAACCTTTTTTTACTCCCTTAAATCGCCAGGCTCGGACGGCTTTGGCCCCCAATTCTTTAAAGCATATTGGCCTATAATTGACAATGAGGTAACTACGGCCGTTCAAAGCTTTTTCTTTCATGGTAAAATTCCCAAAGCTCTAAATCACACCATAATCTCTCTCATTCCGAAAAATGACAATCCTGAGAACCCCAATCATTTTAGACCTATTAGCCTCTGCAACACTATGTATAAAGCAATCTCTAAACTATTGGTCGGTAGACTGAGCCCAATTCTACAACATCATATAAGCCCCTTCCAAAACGCATTTACAGCAGAACGATCCATTCATGATATCCTCTTGATTGCCCATGAAATCTTAAACACTTTCCAAAAATCAACCTCTAAAGTAGGTTGGTGCGCCCTCAAACAGGACATGGAAAAGGCCTATGACAGAATTTAATGGGATTTCCTTTGGGCCACTCTTTCATCCTTCGGATTTCCAAACCAATGGATTCAATGGGTCAAAGCTTGTGTTACTACAGTATCTTACTCTCTCAAAATTAATGGTTCCACCACGGACCATTTCACTCCCTCAAGAGGTATTCGGCAAGGAGATCCTGTCCCCTTATCTCTTCCTTATTTGCATGGAAGTTTTTACCATTATGCTCACGAAAAGTAGTACTCTTCCACGCACTAGCATTGGAATTCGCATCGCACCGATTACTCCTAAAATTCCTTGTGTCCTTTTTGCGGACGACAACCTCCTTTTCGTTAAAGCGACATCCTCATCTACAAACCATCTAAAAACGTTAATTAATAGCTTTTGCAATATGTCAGGACAATTAGTAAATTTTCATAAATCATCAATTATTTTCTCCAAAAAGATTATAATGCTCGTCGTAATATTCTTGCCGGAAATTTCTCGATGACCAAATCCTCTTCTTTGGGAAGATATCTCGGTGCTCATTTCTCTTCCTTCAAACCAACAAAAGCAGACTACTCGTCCCTCCTCCAAAAGAATATCACGCGTTTCAATTTATGGCATGATAATTTTCTTTCAAAAGCAGGTAGAGCCATTCTAATTCAAAGTAATCTTGAGGCTCTTCCAGCTTATGTCTGTTCATCCTTCCTCCTTCCTCAAAAGACCTGCTCTAACCTAGATTCTATCCATCGTAATTTCTTCTGGAAACAATCACCCACTTCGACTCATACTCCTCTTATTTCATGGAATAAAATATGCCAACCTAAAAGTATGGGGGGTCTGGGCCTTCGAAGAACGAGACCTCTTAACCAAGCCTTTTTAGCTAAACTTGGATGGAAGATCCTCCAAAATGATCAAAGTCTTTGGGTCTCCCTGATTAAGAAAAAGTATCTTGCAAACACAACCTTTTTTGAGTATGTTCCTAAACCAAAAGACTCCTCTATCTGGAAACATATCCTTAATCAAAGAGAAATTCTTCGCAAAGGAATTCCTTGGAAATCGGGAATGGCTCTTCAATCAATTTCTGGTTAGACGAGTGGGCAATGCAGGATAACCTTCTCAATTACCTAAATTTGAATATTAATGATGTAAATACTTCTCTCCTTGTTTCTGATTTTATCCTTCCCAATCATGAATGGGATCGTTCTAAGCTAGCAATTATGGTCCCCCCTTCCTTAGTCTTGAAAATCCAAGGTCTCCCTATTCCAATTTTCAATCTAGATGATACCCCAATCTGGGGGGCTACCTCCTCCGGGGACTTTTCTGTTAAGTCTGCTTCTTGGTTAGCTGATGGGTTGGCTCCCCTTCCTCAAAAATGGAATCACACCTGGATCTGGAAATTAGACATCCCACCTAAGATAGCCATCTTCCTATGGCAAATATGCCACAATAGTATTCCAGTTCGAGACACGCTGCATCAAAGGAATATTCTTCCCTTCGATGTGTGTCCTCTGTGTGAAACTTACATTGAAACCATCAATCATCTATTTATGCAATTCCCTTCGGCCAAACTTTTGTGGAACCTTCCTTTAACAAAGCACTGGCTCGATTACTACTCGGTCTCGCATGATTTACTTAACAACATGAAATCCCTAAAAATTACTCTTCTTCCGTATGCAAATTCTCCTTCCTCATATGGTCTCTATGGAAAGAAAGGAATAATTGCATTTTCAAAAATGCTTCCTTTAACCCCTATAGAGTTTTCCACAAAGCCAGCTCGGCTTACCACGAATGGCAGTCTCGTCTTCTTCTAGATCATCACCAGCTCAAGGGCACCCCCTTCACCCCTCACTCCTCCACTTCTCACTCTCCACCTCCCCCCCCCCCCCTATCTTGGTTCGATGGCACCCTCCTCCAACCGGTTACTTCAAACTCAACTTTGACGGCTCCAGTAAAACTACTTCAGCATCAGCAGGAATTATCATCCGCAACAGTACAGGCAACCCAGTCTCGGCCTGTACTTTTAACCTTGGTCACACTCAGGCGTTCATGGCTGAATCTATTGCCCTCCACAAAGGTCTCCAAGAAGCTCGACGTCTCAACATTTCTCACATTCATATCGATGGTGATAATATTCTTGTCATCAATTCTATTAAAGGAAAGTACACTCCTCCGTGGAAAATTCATAACATCATTCAGGACATTAAGCATCTCCTCGACTTTTTCGACACTTGGGAAATTAATCATGTCTTCAGAGAAGCCAACTCAGCAGCAGATTGGATAGAAAATGTTGGTCACATCATTGTAGGAAAAATGTATTTAGATCCTAAATCTAGTCCTCGTTTGTCTTCCATTATTTGTAATGACTACTCAGGAGTGACTCTCCTGCGGAGAGGCTCCTAAGTAAATTCTCCTTATCTTTAAAAAAAAAAATACAATATACCATTCACCCATTCATTTATCAATGAAGGGCCCACATAGCAAGTTAGTAGAACATATTATGCATCACATAAATATTTGCAACAATTAATCAAGGGTTCCAATAATCTACAAATTATTCAATCCTTATTAATTATAATCGAGTTGTTTTAACCTTAAAGGAATGTAGCCCTAATCAAGAGTTTAATGACTGAAGGCTCCCACTAAAACCAAGAAATTCATATGCTTTACAAATTTTAAACATAAAATTGTATTTCCTAGTCCAACCGAAAACTTACAAATTTAATTAAAATTTAAAGCTCATATAAAACAATATTTCAAATCCTTAAATTTTATTTTCAGTTGATTAAAATTAATTAATTTAAATTTTATCAAGGTTTTAATTTTAGTAAAATAATTAGTATAAATAAACTTATAATAATTAAATTAATCAAAATTAAATTCCGAGAAAAAAAAATTAAATTACGAAATTAAAATTAATTAAAATTGTTTTCAATCGAAAATTAAAACGAACCAACGGGCTAAGACAAATCCACAGGCTTGCGCTCATGCCTCGTCGAAGCCTTGTAGTAGCAGCGCCCATGGGCCGCGTGCACGAGTGCAGCGCCCATGGCCTGCCACTGCGATGGTCGTAGCACAAGCACCGAGCAGGCCACGCATAGCACGCAGCAAGCTGAGCAAGCCACGCATTACGCAGCAAGCATCCCTCGCTGAGGCGAGGCATCGCTCGCTGGGCGAGCCAGCGCTCGCTGCCCGCGCGCGCGGCCTCGGAGGCTTGTTGTCTTCGTCTCGCCTCTCGCTCACATGCACACAACACACACCGCACAGGAGAATAGCCCCTCGCGCGTGTCCGTGCCTTCGTCGCTGCATAGTACCGCATGGACGACGAGCTCCCTTGCTCGTCGTCGCATGCCCGCACCATTGCAACACCCCTTAAGGGTAACACTTAGCTTCCATCGCTTCGTGCGTGCAAGATTCGTGAGAGATTTTCATAAAAATCAAAACTTTTATAATTTAAATTTATTGACAAATTAATAGCTCATATTAATTTCATAAATTTAGGCGAAAAATCGAAAATTTATTATTCAAATTATTTTCCGATTATAATTATTTTCATGGATTCAAATCTAGGTCATAAAATTTTAAAACTTTTTCAATTTTAACAAATTTTATGGTGGTTTTTAATCATAGGATCCTAATTATTGCTAATTAATTATTAAAATTAAAACAAATTCTAAATTATTCGAATTTCAACAAATTAATTACAATTACAAATTAGGTTGTATAATTAACAAGATTAGGCTTTAAAGTTATTAAACATATACAGTAGGTCAATCATAGATTCAAGATTTACATACAAGATTCTCAAATATTTAATTTAACATCATAAAAATTATAAATTTTGCGTTCGAAAAACTAAAACCTCCGAAAAGTCATAGTTAGGCTTCGAATTTGCGAATTCTGGGCGACAAATCTTTGATTTTTGTCAAAATTTTAAAACGTCGTTTACATGCGAAATTCACTATAAAATTATACGATTCCGACCATTATTGACAAAACTGCCGAAAAATCCTGCGAACATATAATCAAATAATCGCACGAATTTGCAATTAATTACATATAACGAAATTAATCACCCCTTTAATTCATTGCACATTTATAAAATTTAACCATGTTAACTATAATTGATTATGGAATTAATTAGAGGCTCGTGAGACCACTATAAGGTTATGACAAATATAAAACATATATTTCATGCGGAAAAACCATAAAGCCAGGATTCCAAATTAATTGACACATAGTCAATTAGCATAATTTATGATACATACGTGTGATGCGTGCCTTCCCTATCTGCTCCCGTACCGAACAAAAACAAGTTTAGGACTCCAAATGTAACACCACAAAATTTGGACCTTTTATATAATCAAAAACCCTGTTTTTATTTTATAAAAACCATCGTCCAAACCTTAGGAGTGTCACTGCTACATTTATTATCCATAGAAAATAAATGCAAAGCAACAAAACAATTTAAAACCATTAAAGTCAAAATTAACTAAGTGGTCTAAAAGGTGGCCCATAAAAATAATGCAACCAATTCTCAATAATAAATAACAAAGTTCAACTTAAACTGACATAAAAATTGTCTCTTGACTAGGTGGTTATTCTAAGCGTCTCCTCACTCATAGCCATGTACCTTTACCAACCTGCAAAAATAAATAGAAAAGAGACAAGAGAGACAAACTCCCAAAAATCAGATAAACTGAGTAATTCCAACTCCATCCCGTAAAATAAATAATTTTAGTTTGAAAAACGTTTTGAGTACGTAAAGTAAATAATTAAACAAGTATCAATTTAATAATTCCATTATTAAACTTATCACATAAGATCAATATTAATTAAGTGAGGGAAAGAGAACGCTAAGGGTCGCGCGTAACCCTTGAGAATGGCCAAAGTAGGATGAGTACAGAATGTCCCTAGTTTGCACACCCCTCACTAATTAACTATGGGTCTCCGCGACCGCGCACCAACAGAATTAGGAGGAAGACTAAGCAGAAAGTTTATTGCAGAATAATAGAAACCTACTAGAAGTCTATCGGGTCTCCACTAAAGTGCACCGATAGAACAACATCTAGAAGGGAAACCTGTTCCTAACCCTTACGGGCTTTTTCCTCTAAAATTACACTTTACCTAATTAATATTATAATAATGTTGAAGCGCATACAGTAGTCATACAAACCCCAAAATATCAAATTACGCAACCTTAGTTCGTTATTATCCCAAATGACATCAGGTTACTCCAATGATGCAACTCGAAATTTCATAGTTTAATGCATTGTGCTCACGTAGTCATTAACACTTAATAATCACAATCCAATTCAATACTAGTTCCCAACTCTATCCAATACATACTCCACTTCGTAAATTATAAACAAAAGTAGTTGTTTCATAAAAATAATGGTAGTACTATAAATAAGATTTGCATAATATTACTAACTTTATACATGCCCATAAACTCAAATCACGTAGTTCACATACAAAACACTTAATCTCTCTATCTCATAATAACACATAGATATGTCCAAAAATATTTTTGCTAGCGGGACCTAAAGATGATGGACATTGAAAGTTACCTTGAACGCGCGCGTACTCAAACTAGTAGTCTCATTGCATGTCTCCTAAGTAGCCTCCGTCTATTATTACGCAAAATAAATAAACCTAAGTTAGTCTACTGTAGTCGCATAATTAGAGTAAGTATAACGTTAGTGCGTAAACGGCCTTAAGTTAATGCCGACGAAGGAGTATTAATCTGCATATCCTATACTACTACTCTTCTACTGTTCATAATCATGTAGGAAAATTCCAAAACGTTTACTTGATTTTCTTTGGAAACAAAACATAAATTTAATATTTTTAAGCAATGATGACCTAGTATACAATGATTAAGATCCTAAAATTATATACAGGTGTCAACAATTATCAAGGACTTAGAATCAGGTGGCTCGTACATGGCAAACAAGATTTGTTTCTTTTCCTTTTTAAATTCTACAATCAACCGTACAAATCGAGTGAAGGGAATAAAATGAATTAACTTACAAGAACTGGATATGATGAGGGTGAGGCAGTGATGGCGGCAGGCAAGGTTTGAGGGAGATGGAGATTAGTTTTTTTTTTCTTCGAGAGTACAGCAACACGGGAGGTTTTAAGGGTTTGAGATTATATATAACTTAGGGTATTAGGGTTTGACTTGGAGACTTAATTTTAGTATATTTATAAATAAAATAAATCTGAAAATATATTTGTAGTTACAACTCATTAAAACTTTATTTTTAATTGTAAAATTATCTTAATTTATCAAAATAATTTATTATAAAATACCCGAAAATACGGGGTATTACACCAAATGTCGCCCCTCCGTAGATAGTCCACAGCACGTTCGAATCCGCCTTAGATTCAACCAACTAGGATATTCTCTAAGGTATTATGTTTATTCGAAAGCTTAGTTATATATTTTTAGGCAATTTATTAAATTCGCACTTGAACTTAACTATATGAATACTTATTGAATTGTTGTATGTAAATTGTGATTATGAACCACGTATTTATAGGTTGGAATTAACGGACTTAGAGTTCTACTGGCTAAGATTCAAATAACTAAATATATTAGGATTCTAGTTAAATTAATCAACTAGAATTTAATGTTTAATCAACCACAAAAACATTTAATTCGTGTAGAACTAGGAAAACGATTTAATCAAGCAATCCTAAACAACCAAGGAATTGGTCGTACGTAGCATTGCACACACATGCAGCCCACATGGTCGTTGGTGCGCGACCTATCGTGGGCGCTGCTGCTGGGCCTTGCCTTGCTCGCTTGCTGCGCGCTGGGCTTTGCCTTGCTCGCTGCTCGCGGGCTTCACTGGCCTTGCTGCTCGCTGCGCGCGGGCTTCGCTAGGCGCGGGCCTGGCTTCGTGCTGGGCCTTGCGTCTAGCAAGCTCGTCCGACGATCGTTTCGTACGTCGCGCTTCCGATTCGTTTTCCGATTCCGGAATTCATTTCCGATTCGAACAATATTTAATATTTCCGATTCCGGAATTTATTTCCTATTCGAACAAATATTTAATATTTTCGATTCCGAAAATATTTCCGATTCCAGTAATATTTCCGATTCTGGTAATATTTTCGTTTTCGGCAATATTTTCGATTCCGACAATATTTCTATTTTCGATAATATTTTCCAACACGTACCATGTTTTCGTTTTCGACAACATCTACGACTTGGATAATATTTATATTTCCGTTATGATCCATATTTCCGTTTCTGGCAATATCATCAATTCTGGAGTAATCATATTTTGCCTTTTGACGATTTCAGCTCCCACTGGAACCGAGATCCGTCTATTCCGAATATTCATAAATGGAGTATTTAATTTACTTAAATACTTGATCCGTTAACGTACTATTTGTGTGACCCTACAAGTTCAGTCAAAAGTAAACTGTGGATTAATATTATTAATTCCACTTGAACTGAAGCGGCCTCTAGCTAGGCATTCAGCTCACTTGATCTCACTGAATTATTAACTTTTTTAATTAATTAATACTGAACCGCATTTATTAGACTTAGCATTGAATGCATTCTTGGACTAAGGGCAGTATTTCCTTCAGGTTAAGGCCTTGTGCCTTGGCCGGTTACACACAATATAACCTAAGGTTATATTCCACACTCCAACTAATGTTTTTCCTAACCCTAAACCTAATTCTGAAAATTACGTACGTTCAGTTTTGCTCTCTACACAAAACTGTTCTTCCCAAAAGCAAACACTCTTGAGCATTGTCTAAGCTACGAATCTCAAGACGGATCTGAACGTATCGGTGAACCAAATAGAGGAACGACGATTGGAGTTCTTTGTTCGTGTTCGTGAATCATTAACTCGGGAAAACACGCTTCGAATGTAAGTTTGCGTAATCTGTGCTTTATACATGTTTCCTGGCTTTGGGGATTGTTCCGCACATGTTATATGTATTTAACTGTATTCCCCTACAATGATGTTGTATTTTCTGTGCTTATTTTCTCCCCTTGTGTAAAAATGGGGGGTTTATATAGGAAAAGTGACTGGAAAACGCTTGGGTGACCTGCGCCTGGTCCAAGGACCTGTTGCGCCTGGTGCAAGGGCCTGTTGCGCCTGGCCTTATGTCTGGCGCGACACTAGCTAACAAAGGAAGGACGATGACGGTCGTCCTTTAGGCGCGTTGGCACCTAAAGGACAATCGTCCTTTTGGATTGTAGTAAAAGTTGATGTACCTTACGTGGGGAAAAAGACTTGAATTTATGACTTGAATGTGTCACTTTTGAGGTTTTTGTACAGTTTGAGCTCGGTAATAAGGGCCCGCGCCCGGGATGCTCGGTTTTGTGGGTCGGAGCCCGATTTTGGATTACTTAATGGTATTTCGATTGGAAATATGCTTCGGAGACCAATGGTGGCATCCGCTTTTTCGAGAGATGTGCTTAGATTTTGAATTTGTATTTTGGAATTTGAATTTTTGACAAGTTCCAAGACGGGAACAAACTTGGGAATTGGATTTTCGATAATTGGACTTGGAACAAGTTCATTGCTTCTTAGAAATTGGGGTTTCCACTCGGAGTTGCACCATCCTTGAAGCTAGGCTAATGGTTTCATCGTCGGCCCTAAGGGGAGACACAAATTAGGTGCCTACAATTAGACATGCGTTTCTTTTAAAAAGAAATGGCGTCATTTCATTTTTTTTTGAAAATATAATTACTTCATTAATAAAAAGTCATACCACATCTACAAAAGAGATATGAATCTATGAAATATATAACAAATCGAATCAAATAAAATTCTTTTTCTGCAAAACTAAGATCATTGCACGTCGAACATCCTGTATACACTCTAACACACCGTTGTTTGATGCAATCTTCAACGAGGGAGTCTTTTAATCTGTTGTAGTTTTGATATTGAACTGAATCAGATGCAATTGATTGTAAACGTATACCTGACATTTTCTGCGACACCACACAAATATTCATCGATAAATCAATTTCCCCTTCAAAATTAAATAATATTTTTCCCTCGCACGCCTGATATTTAGGATCCTTTAACCTAAGAAAGTCTCCCTAAAATTAAAAGAAAAACATTGTCTTTCGAGGGAGAAAAGATCCCGCACAAGAAAAAATATTATTAAACCCTAAAAAACAAGCGAAATAAAAAAAAGACCAACAAAATAAAAGTGTTGGGGATTTCCACCGATAAAAATCGATGGAAGCCCCTTTAAAATTTGCTAATGGAGGCTAGGGTTTGAGCGAAGGAGAGGAGGGAGAGAGTTCTGGCTGTACTTTCTTATCCGGCACCGTTTTATCTAGTATATGCATCTAGAGCTGTGTGGATAGATATCTAGCCTTTACTAAAACTTAGACACTAAAAGCCTGCCAATGTCTGACCCGTGGTATAAACCCGCCCAATTAACAAAGTGGACAGGGTCTGGCCCATTTAATTCCAGGGCGGGTTAGGGCCTTTAATGGCGGCCCCATTGCACAGGCGGCTACTCGTACTTTCCAGTTTCCACCAACCATGGAAAACATTGTACCAACAAATATACTGATTCTGTTTTCTCGATGGAAACTATTACAAACTCTCCTCTATTTTTCTTCCCCATCAACTTCCAAGCTCTTCATCAATGGCATCAACCTAGAAAACGCTGCTTCAATTTCAATATTCCGATCAGGTGCCCCTTTTGCTTTCACTCTCTTCTTACTTCCTGTTCTCATTTTCTTTTTTGGATTTGTTTTACTTCATTTGTTTTTGTTTTTGTTAATGTTAATGTTGTTGTATATTGTCAAGATTCATAGTTATTTTCAATATTTTTGGTACTTGTGAATTGTGATCAGTTGAATTCACATGGAATCTTGATCGATAACTTGTAGTATGCATAATTTGGGCATTGCAAAATTTGCATTCAGTGGATTGTCAGTCGTATTCGTATTTTGCTTCTATAATTCGTTTTACTGACATACAGTGTTGGAGAATATTTCCGTTTATATAGCCTCATTGAACAATTCAGCTAATTCAGTATAGTGTCTGATTGAATATGTATATATTAATTTAGTCAAATCTTTGTATAATTAGATTCCTGTAGTGTGGGGATTCTCATCATATGATCGCCGCGTAGATTTGCCCATAAAAGAAGGTTCGGTGTAGAGAGAGCCACAAAGGAGAAATGATGAATACCCTCTTCATGACTTTATCCGACTAAGTTAGTTGGTATCCACACACATACTACATAGAATATTAGGTAGGCAGTAGAAGCCAAGGGATTTCATAATTAAATGCACTACTTCCTACTATGTTAAGCCTTTTCTTTTCCAATTTTTATTAATGGAGGAGGGTAAGCTAGTTGGTCAGACCCGCCGGAGCAGTCTATATTCTGTAAAGAGAAGTTCAGGTGAATCCGACAATTCATTTAGCTACAATGATCATTAGCAAGGAGTAGTATATTTGCTACATTGTCGTGTTGCAATGTGTATCATAACTATTTAGTTTTCAAAATTATTGTCTTATAAGGTTGACTCTATATTGACCCTGTCTAATAAAGGCTCTCACTATCTTATAAAAACCTTATTAATTGGACCCTCACCTTATGCTCATTGAGTTACGCTGTCCAATAACCAGGTTTACTTAAGGCTCATAATCATTTTTGTTTTCTGCTTCAATTTTGTTGTAATATTTGAGATGAATGTTATTCCTTCAGTGTTATTCCAAACGACACCCTCTTTGAGTTATTGAGTGTAAGATTATAAAGTAACTGAACACATTGGAATGAATACAGCAAATTAATTTATCCAGTATAGGAAAAAAAAAAAGTTAATCATGTTCAACCAAAAATGTAGTACTCCGCATGAAATTAGTCGTGATTATTTTGAAAACTGGTAATGTTAGATTTTTTGTTGGTTAGTCCATGTTCTTGTGACATTTGATCCCCCCCTCCAAGGCACCATAATGTTTTTACTTGCCATAAGGCTCATAACAAAGACTACTACTAAATTGGTTAGGCTAATCAGCAAATACACTAACACAAGTTTGTTGATATACTTAGTTATACTTCCTCCATTTCTTTTTATTTGCAACATTTTGCTTTTTGCACTATTTATATATATTTTACTTTGTTTATCTTTGATGATCCATGCTAAAAGGAAAAACATATTCATGTGTGAACTTGTTAAATTTTTCTTAATGTGTATTTTCTGAATGTCAACTTTTTATGATTACTTATTGATAATTAAAGATATTCGAGGTATGATTTGCCAAACTTGAAAGTCATAATGTTGCAACTAAATTGTTTATCTTTGATGATCCATGCTAAAAGGAAAAACATATTCATGTGTGAACTTGTTAGATTCTTCTTAATGTGTATTTTCTGAATATCAACTTTTTATGATTACTTATTGATAATTAAAGATATTCAAGGTATGATTTGCCAAACGTGAAAGTCATAATGTTGCAACTAAAAAGAAAAGAGGAAGTATATATTACTTCTTCATAGTGAATGTTATGAAAGTTGGTATTTTGAAAATAATACATAAAAACAAATCTAACACCATATTACATAAAACATAATCTAAACCATATTACATTATAACATATACCACCTCCGTTTTTGTTCTATTCACAGGCCGTTTATGGTTAATTTTGTCAACTGACTTTACTTTATTCCATTTTTAGCATACTTGCTTTTACCATCTTACCCCATAATATTACACCTTTTCATACTCTCTTAATTTTTCAATAAATTAACAAAATGTGTGGTCAAAGTCAGAATGAGCATAGTGCAATAGGCTAAGTGTTTTCTTGAAAAGAAAACAAAAAACAAAGTAGTGCAATTAGTTTGAAAATGATGAAACGCGTGTGAGTGACTTTTTGGTTGAATAGGAAGTAATATTAATTTGAAAAGGTTGAAGTAGTTCGTAAAAGTCCATGGACCTCATTCATTATCATCATTATCATTGCCTCGAATAGGCTTCCGCAAGAAGCGGGGTAAGGGGGGTCGGGTGTACGCAACCTTACTTCTACAATTGTAGACAGGTTGTTACCAATTGACCTAAAAACGATAACGGGACGACAATGGGACGACCATCTTCCACTTAATGGAAAGGAAGCGAAGAGGTTTTAAGAGCCATTTTAATTTAGTCCACTACATCCTACAACCAAAAGAATGAATCTTTGGCTCCATCGAAAATGGACAAAAAATTGATGAATAAACATCGATTATGTTTACTCTATAAAAGTGTTAAATAACACACCAACTTTAGTGAACTGCGTCCTCGCCATAAGTTTCTTCCTCACTAACATCCCTCCCTCTTGAATTTCTCCCTTTCTCCCCATTTCTCAGTTCTCATTTCAACTAATTTCTCCATTCTATGCATTTTCTTGCTTTAATTACAATATTTCAATCGGTATGCTCGTACTATTTGTTTACCAAATTATTAACTAATTTATTCTATGATATTATGATGTTTGAAAAAGAATATTACATGAATTCAAACACTAGATTAGCAAAACATTTAATGGGTATAGTTTATACTTATTGTTAAAAGCAAATACTTACATTCACAAGGGTCAAATGTTTACATTGCATGCATTTCCAATTAATGTATGGGTTAATTTTTCTTGTCTCCTACTCTATGTAGCTACCTAATAGCTTGACAATGAATAGTGGTATTACCGCTATAAATACACATGTAATTATGAGCATTTGGTACAACTGAAAATAGATAGCAACTATCTGCATTGTATTCATATATCAAATATAAACTTTGCGTTTCTTTCTAATACGCAAAGTTAATATCTGATATATGAATCAATGCAGATAGTTACTATCTATTTTCAGTTGTAGCATATGCTCGGAATGACATGGGTATTTATATTGGTAATACCACTATTTGTTGTCAAGCTACTAGGTAGCTACTCCCTCCGTCCCGGAATACTCGACCCGGTTTGACCGGCACAGAGTTTAAGGGACTTGAATTGACTTATTTAGTTTAATAGGTAGTAGTTGATAGTGGGGTATTATTTTAATGTAGTTAGTGGGAAATGTGTAAAGAGGTGAGGTTGGGGGAGAGTAGGGGTTGAATTTTTAATTATTTTTTGGGGTAGGTGGGTTAATAGGGGTGGAGTGAGAAATAATATAATATTGTTAGAATATTTCCATTTTTAGAAACAGGTCAAGTATTAAGGGACGGCCCGATAAGGAAAACCGGTCAAGTATTCCGGGACGGAGGGAGTACATAGAGTGGGGGGCAAGAAAAATTTACCCATGCATTAAATATATTGTTGGACATTCACCTCATACAGTGTAAATATTTGACCCTTGTGAGTGCAAATGTTTAACTCTTAAAACTCCCCCTTAAATGTCCATCTTGAAATAGAGTATTGGTTTTATTAAGATGGACATTCAAGGGGGAGTACTAAAAGTTAAATATTTACACTCACAAGGGTCAATTTTTCATGCCTCCTACTCTATGTAGCTACCTATTAGCTTGATAATGAATTGTGGTATTACCACTATAAACAGTTAAACACCCATATAATTCCATGCATTTGCTACAACTGAAAATAGATAGCAACTATCTGCATTGTATTCATATATCAGGTACCCCCGACATATTTTAAAAAGAGAAACATTTTCCTTAAACGGCTGTATTTTAAAAAGAGATACACTTTCCTTTTTTGACATGTTTTGGTCTCCACTTCTATTATATTAATATTTCTCTCTTTATTGTGGTCCCTACACTTACTCACATCATCTTTTTACTATAATAAATAATTCACTCACTATCCCACTTTCATCTTATTTTAATAAATTCAACTCACTCTCTTAAAACTATATGTCGGTCAAAATGTATCTCTTTTTAAAATACTGAGGGAGTATTAACTTTGCCTTTCTTTCTTATTATCTCACAACACTTATTTATTTATTTGATGCAGGGTTAGTCGGTATTGAACTGGGTAATTGTCCAATTTAATAATATTTGAAATCTTGTCATTTTTGTTTAAGGGTGATCAATTTGCGATTAGGGTAGTCAAATTTTTGATACTAGAGGGATGGAGGCTAAACTTCTCCAAAGCATTCAACCTTGCAAATGGGCGGATACCGAAAATTCTAGGGTCCGGATGATGTTCATGAATGCACAATCAAATAAGAGAGTTTTGGCTCTTCCTAAACGGTATCGACCGAAGGTTTTCAGTTGCTTGAAGAACTCCCCGGGTAAGATTTATAATTTTTGTCACTAAGTGTTCGATGAAATTGTCTGGAAAATGAAGTTTAAGGAGCCTGCATTAATTACATCATGTTTTGTACGAAGTATGGTATTGGTATATTGTCATCTCAATTCTATGAAGAATGATTCGATTCTTGTATTCTCTTATAATGCAAGATTGAGATCATATGATCGATAACATTGTATTCGTGATTATTTAGGATGCACCTGAAAGAAATACCCTCTTTTAATTCAGGTGTAATTTGAGAATTAGTGACCCATCACCCTATATATAAGTCCAAGTTTAATTAGGATCGGGCCAAAAAGATATGTTCTTCTTTCTTGATTTCAGGAATAAGATTGAGAATTCAGTGACCTCTGCTTTTAATTTCATGAGTTAGATTGTGAATTTAGTGACACTTAACCTTTTAATTTAGTTAGGCTTGCGCCTGAAGAGTTTATCCCTCTCTTTTAATTTTAGGAGTTAGTTTGAGAATTCAGTGACTCTTCACCCTATGCATTAGCAAACTCTTTTTAACTTTTAAGTAATTTTGGATCTGAAGTACTTTGGCACAAGTCATCTCTCTTATAGTCATCTATCATGGTTATATCACCTTAATTTTTTTCAAGGTTTGAATTTGTGTGCCTATTCAGGTTCTGTGTTGGAGTCTGGTGGCTTTCCTGCTTCAGAGTCCTTGGTTTTGAAGGTAAGTATGGTTACTTTTTCTATCATCAAATGTCTTTTTTCAGACTGTGAAGACTTTTTCTTCAGCTTGCTTGTAAAATCTTTTAGAACTTTGAAGATAAGTTTTGATAGATGGGCCTCGATTGAATACTCATCTTACCCAATAAATATTTTATCTCAGAGGAATTAAATATTTATTGCAGAAAAAGTCAGCAGAGATAGAGAATTATCTGAATGGACGCTGCATTTTCCTTGTTGGTTAGTTCCTAACTGGCATCCCATTTTTAGTTAAGTAAAATTTAGCTTTCTCTAGATATATTCACTAAATTTACATGCAGGTATGATGGGCTCTGGAAAAACAACTATTGGCAGGACTTTGTCTGAAGCACTTGATTATTCATTTTCTGATAGGTCTGTCCTTCATCATTTAATAGATGATTTAGATGTCGTAGTTTAATTAGAATTTCTATTAGGCTACCGGTATATTCTATGTTTCACTTGGTAGTTATAGATTTGTATCCTCAAGTACGAGTTAAATTATTTGGACTCAATCAAACATGAACCCTATAGTTTAGAATATATTAATTATTTTGCTTGTATGATAATAATGATGGTGGTTCTTTGCTGTTCTATAATTGTTGTTTGCTTTATTGTTCTTCATGCTTCAGTGACTTATTGGTGGAGCAGAAAGTGGGGGGAACGTCTGTTGCTGAAATCTTCAAGCAACACGGGGAAGGCTTTTTTAGAGACAAAGAGGTGAGTAAAAGCTTCTCTCTCTGCCACTCTTCAAAGAATTTGTACCTTTTGGTTGACGACTAATTTTACTTTTAGGATATAATGTTGGTTAAATTTAAGATGTACTCCATAGTCCATACTACACATTAGATATTCATATCAGGCTGTTCCAACTTTCCTGTAGATTGGGGTCTTATTGAATACGGAGTATCATACTGAGTTGATTACTCATGGCATCAGTTAAGTGATAGTATAAGCCTGTTCATGTAGAATGAGATGAATCACAATACATTAGTATATATTTATTTATTTTGGTAATTAAGAAATTGCATTTGAACTAAGAAAGAATTTCCAAGATAAAGCAAAGCCTCCCTCCCAAATTACAAAGCTCAACAGCAGAGGCTACAAAATAATACTCCATAGCATAAAACAAGACACCAGAAAAAATAACAAAACCACCCTACTAGTCAAACGACCCTTTCCCTTCATTTAATTCAGCTATTGTCTCTTAAATTCAATTAATTTTCACCATATAGGCGAAGTTCGTTCTTGTTTGTTAGTCTCCCTATAGTGGAGTTAGTTTTAGTATGTTTGGTTTGTTGTTCACTCGTAGTTGATTTATGTAGAATTGATTTGTTGGTAAAGTTTTATGCGAGATTGCAACAAATATCAATTTTCCTAGTACATTCAGATGAATCAAGTGGAAATCATCATCGCGGCTACAACAAATCGTTAGACCCTCTCTCTGAAATGAAATGGCTGCATGTTCCAGCATTATACTTCGTATACAGGAGACGTTCTACATTGCAAGCTCTATTCAACGACCGTAGTTTTGATGAAGGAACCTTTAGTATTCAACGACCGTAGTTTTGATGAAGGAAACCTTTATTTGGTTCAATTTGTCATGTATTTGTTAGATCTATATTTCTCTTGTAGATGCCGTATGACTCTTTCTTAATGAATTAATTTTCCTTTCAAAAATAACAAAATTTCCAGTCAACCGCAGCACCTTAACCAAAGTTGACTTTGAAGACTTAACCTCTGACCAGGCCTGTAAGCAGCCTGCACGCACACAAGTTACTTCTCTTAAACCAGTCTTGCAATAACAGCAACATTAGGCCCTTCAACTCTGCTCATCTGAACAAGAGCAAGACTGCGGCAGCAGCAGCAAAAAAACCTTGGGCCTAACCGCAGCAGGTTAGATCACAAAAAGAAAAAAGAAACAACCAGATACTTTGTTATACTGGAGCACCCAGCACTGAACAAAGCCATCAACCAACACTGATGAGAATGTAATAGATCTGCAGACTCTCATAACCAGCTGCATCAAAGAACAGACCAACAAAGGAACTGAAATCCACTTTTCAACCCAAAAAAATAGAAACTCAAAATACATTAGGTGCCATCCATATTATTTTTAAGACCAGAAGCCCAAAATACATTAGGTGCCATCCATTTATCATTTATCAAAGCCTGAATCCTCCTATTGTCTTCATGTTTTACCTGAATAACCACCCAATATTGCGAATCCAAATAGGCATCAAGTTAATATTTTCAGCCTTAAAATCAAGACCAGGTACCCATATTTTCATTATGATGTTTTTTTATCGAACAAAACAGGCCCTGCATCAATCACCTTGTTCCTACCATTAGAATTTTTGAATCGTACCATAAAAACTCCATTTTTCATCATAGAAAATTTCTCGACCCCATACTCCCCTTCTCCCCCCCCCCCACACGCTTGGAAAAAGAATTGATAATATAAAATGGGAAAGTGTAACAAACAATTGCTGAATCGCAATATTCTACTTGTTTCACATCTTCCATCGAAATTTGAACAACATTTGGACTGGGAGCAGGCGAGTTTTGAATAACAATAGGAACTTCTCTAAATTCATACCTTCATCCTTAACATTCTGAAAAAGCATAGCACTCCAGTTCTTCCCCCTCGTTAAATTGCTGTGCCATCTGATTTACCGCCGGTGTCTCAAAACCCAATGCTGTTCTGGATATGAACTGGAGTAATTGCAGGAGTTGTATGTGAAGGTCTGCTAGTTGAGGCACCATTACTTACCCTCAACCATTGATTCAATCTGGCCCTCACACCTTCTCGTTTCTGCTGAGATATTCACAGTAACTGGTTTTGTTGGGGTTGCTTCATATGTTGAATCAGTTGTTCAACTCATTGAGGCCACATCCTGATTTTCGTCGCTACTCCACTCTTCCGTGGCCTTTTTTTTGCTGGGCTTTCTTCTTCTTTTGTGAGCTTGCATTTTTATTTTGTTTCTTCTTTGCACCCTTTGCCATGGCGACAAGCTTGAATTAGCTTGAAGGTACAAAAAAGGCACAAAATAACGGGAAATAATACTAGAGAGAAGGTGGTCTTTCTCTCCCTAAGAATTTTCGTTTTCCCTTAAAACAAGGCCCAATGTAACTTTGTTAAAAGTGCTTAGTTGTTCCTTTATTTCTAGGGGTACTGGAAACCTATGTTACTCCGACACTCCATCTGACGGTGGGTGTCGGTGTCGACACGACCCGACCCGTGACACGACACTCGACACGTGTCCGGGAAGGTGTCGACACCGGTGTCGAAAAAGTGTCCGATATGAAGTGTCGAAATCGGGAGGAGAAAGAAAAATTCGAAACCCTAGATCTAGAAATTGAAGGTGGGGGAAGCAAGAGAAGAACAATTATATTAGGGCTTTTGTTGTTGGAGAAAAAACGCCAAGATTGCACTCTTCAATTCTGATTTTCACCGGCATTTGACTGTTTGAGAGTCTTCCATGGCTGTCTTCGTTTCCTTCGGGTCATTTTTCGGTGATGGTGGACTGAGCTTTCTAACTTATTTTTTTTACCCTTTTTTTAAATATCCTAGGCCTACCACTATAATAAAAAATAAAAGAAAGGAAAAGGTGGGAAGTGGGGAACAAACCCACGTGCCCACTGAGTGACAGCTTTACAAAGTCAGCATTTTATTTTATTTTCATTTATTTCTTACTTTTAAATTCTTGTACTTTTAAACTCTTTTAAATAAATTTATCCTGCTTTGGAACTTTAACTTGATTAATATTTTTATTCTCACCTTTTTTTTTATATATAAAATTATATTATTTAACACTATTTTTGCAGTTTTTATTAAAAGTGTCGATTTTTTTCCGACACTTTGCAAACTAGTCGTGTCTAAAAAACAAGTCAAGACACTCCTTTGACCGTGTCGGAGTGTCTTCAAATATTTGGAACGGAGTGTCAGATACTCCGACACCCGTGTCGGACATGACACCGACACCCGTGTCTGAGTAACATAGCTGGAAACAATGCTGATTATAGTTGTTTGTTGCAGACTGAGGTGTTAAAGGACCTATCTATGATGCATCGGTTTGTTGTTTCCACTGGTGGAGGGGCTGTTATAAGGCCCATCAATTGGTATGTTTTGCATGTTTCATAATATAACTGTCATTCAGGGTTATGTTTTCCATTTCTACATGGTCTTTTAAGTTAATTTTATTATATGCTTTTTTTTATAGGAATATAAATATATTATTACTTACCAAGTAAACGATTACAACAACGAACCTACCAAACACCTAGGCTTTAAAGTGGTAATAACATCCCCCCGCCTTCTAGGAAGGGTGGAGAAACCTCACAAGCCACAACTTAACAACTGAAACCTCACCTCTGAGATGAACTGACTATTTTAGAGTAGAAAATTAATGGCATAGATTATATTAATTTGCTTGATGGATGAAGAACACAAAGAGGGGGATAAAATTAGTGACTTGAGGCCACCAATCTCTAGGTTTAGTGACTTGAGGTCACAACTCTCCAAAGCCTAAGCTTTACCAAATTCTCAACATGCTTTTCTCTTTCCTCTTCTCTTCTATTTATGCTGTGAAACCTACTGCCAGTACAATGCATTAATTGGTATTTCTTGTCTTCTTGTCGTGGCAACGTTTTGGTGCTCCATCCCCTTGTTACCTTTGTCTGCTGCTGTGCTAATCTCTAATTGTTGGCTCTGCTTGTCCTTGTTTGTGTCTCCTAGTGTACACAATGGGTTTAGGTGGCTGATTAGTGTGATTCATCACAACCTCTTCTTGGACATTGCTACATCAGAAACTAATAACAGTAGTACATCTAGAAGAAACTGAAACCTTTTTCCTGTTCTTTCCGTTCTTCTGGAGCCACAAGAGGAAACCTGACTGTGTAGCGCACCTGCAGAAAGCTGCAACCTACCTGAACTTGCCAGCCTCAGCTAAATAAAAACTCGTCTCATCTCCTCTGTGCATCTGACTGCCAACAGTGCTGCAATGGTCGAGGTTGTTGTTAAACACCTTGGCATTTCTCTGTAGCCACAAATTATAGACAGTTTCAGTGAATGCAATGTTTTTCACCTTGCTGTGTGCTTTGATGCTTCTGGTAGTCAGCAAACCCCATAGTTTCCCTTGCATCTCCTGTTTTCCTCGGAATAGTGCTCCAAATCCCCCAGAGTAGGGACAGTTAAAAATAAATGATGCAGATACTCAAGTACCCTGCTGACAGAGGCTGCAAATTCTATCACTTCATATTTTCCAGTTCATTAACCTATCTTTTGTGGATAGTCTTTTCTGAACAGCTAGCCAAATAATGAAAGTACTCTTAGGACTCGCTTTACTTTTGCAGACAAGTTCTTTCATTCCACCTGATTTCCTTCCTGCCGTAGAACTTCATACAAGTTCTAAATTTTAAATTTACCATTATATGTGAACTTATCAGTTCCCCCCATATCCTGTACTACGTCTCTGCACTGCCAGATCTTCCTCATGGACCAAGTAATTTATTATATGCTTTATTAATTGATCAGGAAACATATGCGAAGTGGTATTAGTGTTTGGTTAGATGTACCGTTGGAGTGCTTAGCACGGAGGATTTCAGCAGTTGGGACCGGCTCTCGTCCTCTGCTGCATGGAAAATCAGGGGATGCTTACTCTCAGGTTTGCTGTTTGCCTGCCTTAGTTGATGGCAAATTTAACACATATAATATATGAAAGCCTGTTATAATTATCGTTTGCCTCTCTGCAGGCTTTGACACGCTTGTCCTCACTACTAGAAGAGAGGGGTGAAGCATATTCTAATGCTAACACCCATGTTTCTTTGGAACGTATGGTCTCATCAATGCTTTTCTCTCTTCTCTTACATTTCCCCCTTTCCTCACTTGAGTATTGGATGGTCTAGATATCATAATATATTCTAGATGGAACTCTATATTGAATTTGATTAAAGTTTTCTCCTTGTCCAATCAACAAGCTATTTCCGCAGTGGCCTTATATCCTTCATTATAACCTCTATACTGATTTGTTTGCAGACATCGCATCGAAACTAGGGTATGTAAATGTAGACAATCTTAGTCCAACTGTTATTGCAATCGAGGTGGGTTCTTTTCTCTCTGCTATAGTTCAATTTGAAATACACGAGAGGGAAAATAGAAAAAGAAAGTTTTCTTACGAAGTTATACCTTTTTGTGGATCATGGTATATTTCGAAGTTGCCATATTTTTTTTCATTCACCTTTTAACACATCTAATTTGCAGGTGCTTGTTCAAATTGAGAGCTTTCTCAAAGGATGATGGCTTTGCCGTATATCACCTACATTTAAGTATGCAGTATGCTTCTGTACATGTTTTTTCAGTGTTGTATCTTTAGTTCATTGCATTAGTGAGTTTAGCAACGGCGTGCTTTAATATGTGGCATTTTGTTCGAGTGTAATACCATTTTTTGTTCCCGTGTAATGCACGATATGTTCGAGGTTTGGTCATGGATATTTAGTATAGGCTTACTGTATATTTTGTTCTACTATTAAGAGATTTGAACTGTTGTGAGCGCAACATAAGTTTCAGAATTGTGGCCTTGCAAGTCGATACGATATAACTGTGATTGTATGATGAATTCCTAAATTATTTATACTCTAGGAAATATATTAGAATATATTAGTTTCTACAGTTAATTCTTAGGGTTGCATGCATCATAACCGAAAGAGAATCTAAAAGAAAATATTTTAGACATATACTCCCTCCATTTCTAAATATTTGTCGCTTTAAGTGCCAAAAAAAGTAAAAAATTGTCGCTTTATATTATCTGCTGCTTTTGCAATAACTATATTTTGGTACTTTGAGCTAGAATATTAAGTAGTTGGAGATTATCATATTGTTATCTTGGAAGAGATAATACATGACATTAAATACTTTTGCAAATGTTAAATCGACAGTTATTAAAGAACACATGAAGTATATATCCCCAATTCTCTGCAACAAAGCATGATTTATAATAACTACAAATTTCCTACAAATACCAAAAAAGTTTGGCGTAATGGTTGTTAAGACCGAGTACATGTGTATGATAGGTCTTAGGTTCGAATCTTCTTTCCCCATTTGTAATTTGCATCTGTTATGGCTCATTTGCACAAAGAAAAAATGAATGTCTCACAACTCACTAGTCAAACAGTAACATTTTTCAAAGGACCTTTGAACCAACTTTTAGCACTAAAAACCCAATAAGAAACTGTAAGAATCAAAAGACCACCAACAGCAACAGGTGTATAATTGAGAGTTTCGGTGTTGATGGGATAAGCAACAGGCAGTGAGAATAGGATTGAGATAGTAATCACCCAAGTCACTGCAATCCAACCAATTACGACCCCGTATCGGCCTAGGTTGAAGGGCCCTGGCACGAAAGATTTTCGAGCTATAGTCACTCTGAAGAATATGGGCAATGCATATGATATATATAGCCCGATTGTGGCTATCGATACCATGGCTTCAAATGCCACCAAGCTTCCAAGAGACTGCAAAAACGGAGAGCTACAAAATTAGGAGGAACTTGTACGTATAGCCCGAATGAATCCAAATTGTCCCGAAATTGATTGAAATTTCATCATCCGAACTTGTAGTGCCAATGCAAGTAGTATAGGCACACATACCGTTAGCGCCATGCAAAAGGATATGAAGGCAGACATCCAAACTGCATTTATAGGTATTTCCTGTTTGTTCACCTTTTGCCAAACTGATGACATTGGCATGGCGCCGTCTCTTGAGAAAGCATAAGCCATCCTAATAATTCAGAAAATTCAGATCAGATCATAACAGACCAGACCAGAAAAAGCAAAACGCAATCAGACCAGAAACTAGAAAATCAGACCACACCAGGTGGAGAGAACAAGGCCTAAGTCAGATATCAGACAAATTCTAGTACTGAGGATTTTGAATAAGAAAAAAAAGCAAAGTTAAAGAATGACCTAGAGTTGCTGGTCATTGAACTCATGCCACAGAAAAATACAGCAACAGCAACAATGCACAAGCATAAGATACCGCCAATTCCAGTCCCATATCTAGTCTTGAATGCTAGGTAAAATACTTGAGCTATAGCATAACCACCAGCATCATTTTCACTACTCAGTAGATATGGAATATCGGTGACTGCAAACGTGATACCAACAATGTAACCCCATCCTACAATTATTGATATAACAATTGCGCTAATAATCCCTTTCGGTCCATTCTTGTCTGCATTCTTCGTTTCCTCTGTCTGTCATTGGAAGTTAACAAAACCAATTAAGGTTATGGTATATTAATTCGATCAGGAAAAAGGATATGAAATCTCTACTTACCATGTGAGCAGATGCATCATAACCTAGGATTGTATATTGGCTCATCAGAAGTCCAAGAACAAAGATGTAAACAATACTTTTGATCCCTTCACCATTATCAGTGTTGAAATGAGTGAAAACAAACTCGGCACTTGCCTTTTCCTTAGCAACGAGGGGTACGAGAATCATAAGCACAAAGACACCTAATATAAAGAACAACAATCAGATAATTAATAAAGGTTTGTTTAATAGTAGAGTAAAATTCAGAACTAATAGTAATAAAATGAAAAGTAACCTGCAACATTCCATGCTGCAGCAAACTGTCCAAAGAAGGATAGCCATGAAATATGGAGACTATTCAACATAGCATGCAAAAGAAGTAGGCCACCATGGAAACCCATAATCACATATTTGGATGCTTCATAACCACCACCATTCTTCCCACCTGTACTCAGTAGAATGATTACTTGTATCATTTGTGCCAGAGAGTAGTCTACACTGGTTGTAACAGCCCACTGCATGCCAATTTATACAAGTTTTTATCAGCTTCTTTAATTTGTAGTGAATACAGTAAACATATTTATTTAATTACATTACCTGACCAACTATATTGAACCTGCAAAAGTGAATTTAAAACATTGGTTACATTTGATCATGGGAAATGGAATATAATAGATGATGAAAAGATAGATTCATACATACCAGCCAGTAAGCCATGAAGCAAAAGGCCCCCAACGATTTCCACAAAGTTTGGCACTCCAAAAGTAAAGACCACCAGATGTTGGAAAGGCGGAGCAAATCTCGGCCATAGACAAACCAACCATCATAGTCATAATACCAACAATAGGCCATCCATACACCATAGTTACAGGTCCTCCATATGCTAATCCCATATTAAACATTGTTGTTAAACCTGTTAACACTGATATGATAGAGAACGTCACTGCAAAATTGGCTATTGCCCTGCATTACAAGATTAATTGAAAACACCATTTACATTAGCATATTGAAAACAACGACAATGTAAGAATAAGAATAGGAGTATGTATGTAGTAAGAAACATACGAGAGGCTACGATTGAGCTCTTGCTTGTATCCTAACTGTTGAAGCCGATTGTCATCGGAGATTGATGATCTTTCGGACCCCAAAAGGGGTTGCCGATCAACATCAATTGAATCCATTTTACTGCGACTGAACTATCTAAATCTTGACTTTCAGATTCTCTTTCACTCCCTCTCTCTCTCTCTCTCTCTCTCTCTGAAGAAGGGAGTTTGAAGGAAGAAGAACAATCTGTACTTGTTTGTTGTTTTGGCATTAAAAACAATGGATGGCTGCAACTTGCCTATTTTATCAGTTAATAATTAGAATTAGAACATGGGGGTTTTATTCAGTTGATACGCTACGAAAGATATGCTACATGGTACGAGGCTCTGCCTCTCCTTATGCACCAAAAAGGACCAAGAAATAAAATATGATATATGAATTACATCATCATTGTCATTTTCTACAAATTTTCATTAATACCGTCTACTATACTACAGTTACACTTTTATGATCAAATAATTATACTTTATACTTACAAAGTTATAATTCTTTGTCAAATACTAAATTCATTAACTGCTTCAAAAGCATTCGTATCAACACTTTGAAAATTTGTTAGTTTACAGCGCGTCTCCTGTGAGACTAGTCACACCATCAACTTGCAACTTGATGGTGTGACGAGCGCGAAACCTATGCGTACCTCCCCTAAAACTATATAAAAAAAGTAACAAATCTAAACTATAGAAGTAACATACCTAAATTAAAAAAGTACCTCCTCTAAAATTATATAAAAAAAAAGTAACATGTCTAAACTATAGAAGTAACATACCTAAACTAAAAATGTACCTCCCCTAAAACTATTCCGTATAAAAAAAAAAGTAACATGTCTAAACTATAGAAGTAACATACCTAAGCTAAAAAAGTACCTCATCTAAAATTATAAAAAAAAAGTAACATGTCTAAACTATAGAAGTAACATACCTAAACTAAAAAAAATACCTCCTCAAAAAAAGTAACATGTCTAAACTATAGAAGTAACATACCTGAACTAAGAAGGTATCTCCCCTAAAACTACTCCGTATAAAAAAAGTAACATCTATAAACTATAGAAGTAACACACCTAAACTAAAAAAAGTACTTCCTCTTAAATTATAAAAAAAAGTAACATGTCTAAACTATAGAAATAACATACCTAAAATAAGAAGGTATCTCCCCTAAAACTACTCCGTATAAAAAAAGTAACATATATAAACATAGAAGTAACATACCTAAACTAAAAAAAAGTACCTCCTCTAAAATTATAAAAAAAAGTAACATGTCTAAACTATAGAAGTAACATACCTAAATTCGCAAGTGTGAACTGGTCTCACCATCAGTTGATGGTGAGGACAGTCTCATATAAGAATTTGGGGTTAGTTTAAAGTTTAAACCATCTACTCCCGTTAAATTAGGATACAGTTTTAAAAGAATACTATCCTAAATTAATTTAATTTTCTTTAAAAAATGAAAACAGACTATAAGACTAATAAAACATGTGCTCTATTATTGAAATCCAAGCTGTGCATTGGTATTGCTAAAAAACAATAATGAAGACGAGTAATACAAATTTTAAAAAGTCGTGATTTTTCTTATGATTTCAAAAGTTGAGCAATTATTGGATACAAGTGGAGTTGGTAATCAAAATATCAAAAAAAATTGTGAAATTTATCTCCCTTAGCGTTTTTATATTTTGATAGATTTTTATTTCCAATATTACCCTTAATAGTTAATACCTCACACCAACCCCTTAAATTTATAATTTCTTTTGTTATAAAAGGAACACCAATTGTACTCAAGTGTCTATCAGTCTATCTGTTAAGTTATTTGCATTTTCATAACTTTATTATTATGTAGGATTATATTATTAACGTGTAAACATTTTATTATTATTATTATTATTATTATTATTATTATTATTACACAAATCTCGTTGATTCACTCTATACAAATTCGACCAACTTTTTCACTGACTTCCAGTTTATTTTAACGGAAAACACATTCACAAAAAATGATTTTGTCATTTACCTTTATTTGTTTTGTTAATGGTGGAAAACAATTTTACCAAAGGTTGAAAACAACTTTCTCTAAAAGAAAACCAACTTTTCCTTTAAAAAGAAAGAATGATACTACATTTTTCACTCTAATCCCTTACATTTCCTTCTCTCTCCTCTCATTCTCACTTCTATGTTCTTTTTCATTATAATTTTTCTTGCAAGGAAACAAAAAAAGAAAAGTATTTTACCTTAGATATTATTTTCCATGAAACTTCATTTTCCTTTGAAAATATTTTTCATTGAAACAAACAGAGCATTACTCTCGTAAATTTATGTGCTACAATACGAATCTGGGAAAACTGTGCCATTATACTTGGGACACTGCATTACAAAATTAAATTTGAAAAGTAAGCAAAAATCTATACATATCAATCTAAGATACATACTGATTAGTGATCTGCTGCTATTTACAGAAATTATGTGCTAACTATCCTTAGATCTTCAAGAGCAATGCTAATAAAATAAAATTAATTTTACATGCCGTGCGAGCGGCATACACTACATAGACGAGATGCAGCAAAAATGGTGTTATATACAGTGATTAAAATGCTTAATGATTTCCTGTATGTGAAACAAAAGGCACCAGCCTTTTGTGATCCTTCTTCCTTCCTAGTGCACAGTTATCCAGAACCCGTCCCATAATCAACCGCGTATTCTGTAAGGCAACTTCCTTAGGAGGCATTCCAGATTCAACCACTAATCCATGGGACATTAAAGCCGTTCCAAATCCTGACCCGAGAAGATATGGTAGTGGTCCACTACGAGCCTTAAATGAAGTCTGAGGTGCAAGCAACCTTTCTTCAACCCCAATATGGCCATTCTCATAACCACCAGGCTCATGCATATGGGATTGGGAACCACTCAAAGAACTGCAACTTTGCAATAAGGCTTCCAGTACGCTGAGTGCGTCACACCCCAAAGAGCTCTCCACCAACTGGGACACAATTGCATACATATGCGGATTTTGTGCAGCATCAACTGGAGTATGCTGAAGTAGTTCTTTCAACAAAAGCAAAATCACCCTTTGATACTCAACAGGCCCTCTCTCTAATAATCTTAGCAAATGTCCAAAAGCTAATGCTGAGTGTTTTGGAAACCACTCGTTGCATAATAAAGGAGCTATGCAAGCCAGTAAATTATTAATAGTCTTGAACTCACCTTGCGAGTATGCCAAAAATACTGTGGCCAACCCCTCAAGGGATTTTACTCTACACCAGTGAGCAATATTAGCAGCAACAGAGCAAGCTTTCTGATACTGTTGATGGAGAGGCGAGGCAAGACCAATAGGATCCTTGCTGAGCTGTAAACACAACCAGGGTAACAAGCCGGTAATATGCATGAGAAGCCTCGTTCCTGGATCCCCAAATATAGAATCACATGATGGGAATGTGATGCGTGAAAGGACCTCAATAGAAACACCATGGCTAACAGTTGACATGAGCCCTTTCAGAACAAGAGGCTGCACACCTTCAAAATCAGGAACCTTGCCACCAAGATCAACACCTGTCCTTGATTCCAAGTGTTGGAACTCCCCCACCTCAGATACACTAGTATCCAGCTCATCACGTGGCATGCTTGATAAAAGCACATTTTCTGTTGTTCTTTCCCGAAAGGACAAGCGATCTATAACACGCAAGAAAAGCTCAAGCACCTGGCAGTAAACATGAACAAAATCTGTGTGCATCATTGCAACACAGCCCCAGAAAAGCTGGGGGAAAAGTATGACTTTTTCAGGTTCCATGTTTTCTACCATCACTTGCAGTGTCAACAGGATCTCCATAATAAAGCCCAAAACTTCAGGTTGAGGATTAATTAAACACCTGTGCAAGCATCGGAGAAGTGAAACACAGGCGTCACTAGTTACCTTTGGCCTTAATGCCCGATATATCTGATGGGACCGACATGCAAGGTGCCTTGAAGTACACTCCATAGCCCATTTTAACGCTTCTGTTCCCCAAGTCTCCCGAAGGTCTCCTTGGAAAAATATAGCATCAACCATGCTTTGAACCAGAGCAGATAAAAGTGCTGAACTTGGGACATCAGGCCTTAGTACAGAGGGGTCCTCATTTTCCCACATCATGCTTCCACGCTTAGACTGCACATACTTGATTAAGCTGACAACTTGCTGCTTGTTCTCCCCGTCACTGTTTTCAACCTCATAAAGCTCCAAGTGCCTTCCAGCCAATGAATATAACAAATTAACTAGAAGGTGTTGACAGTGCTCAAGAACAATATCTTCCGAACTGTCCATTGAAACAAAGGTAACGTGGAACAGCAAAGGCAAGTGCTCCCTAAAATCTTCATCATTCTCATAGGCGATTTCAGCAAGTAGAATCAAAGCAATGTCTGCTTGAGTAAGTGAATGTTGTTGGTGACCCTGCAAAGCTGACTGAAGCTCTTTTGCATTGACACCATGCATTCCAACACTTGAATGCAACCCATCGTCGCCAGAGTTTGGAGTGTCAATGAAGTAATCTCCACTGTCCCTGGAAACATGACGACTGCGTATACTCCCAGTAGAACTTCGTACCCCCATCAAAGGCCCTGACATGTTTACCAAAGATGGAAGAAGCTGACCTGAACGGCCAGCAGGAGTCACAGGAACGACATTCATCTCTGGAGGCATAGGACTCAATGGGCCTGAGGCACTGCGACCACCAACACCAGCAGTGCGCCAGCTCAGGCTTCCACTGGTGTTCCTCAGTGGGACATCAAGAGAGCCTCGAACAAGCAAA
Organism: Spinacia oleracea; assembly: GCF_020520425.1. Lineage (NCBI taxonomy): Eukaryota > Viridiplantae > Streptophyta > Magnoliopsida > Caryophyllales > Amaranthaceae > Spinacia > Spinacia oleracea. The sequence goes on from NC_079489.1 coordinate 89,213,981, forward strand.
GGCGACATGTGTGGCTGGCTGTCAACCATAGATATAACCTGTGGAGCTGCAGGGCCTTGAGAAAACTCCAAAATAACATTCCCATTGACATCAGCCTTACTAGTACTAGGCCTAAGAGGTTCAACACTATCCTCAAGCATCCGCTGCGCCAACTGATACACAAGATGATCTATTGTTCGCTGGGGACAAATCCTTGCTAGGTATAAGCTCACCCTTTTTGCAACTGAGAAATATGTAGCAAAAGCACCACTTATTTCAGCAGAAGCATTGGAATCACAGTCTTCAATACCTTTGGTGATTAAAAAGTCAAGAACTGGACTAATGTTCCTAGACTTGCTAGCAATTGTACTCCAAAGCTTTTCGATCTCATCAGGAAACTGATCACCGTGCCGCCAAGTGACATAATACAAACTCTTTAACAAGCGCTCTGTCCAGCCATCTTTCAGCTTCCAAAAATTAAGATTTTCAATCCAGGGTGCCATGCAAGTTAAGACTTGATGCTGAGCAATTATGTCAACAGCATCAAGCTGCCTCTGCATAATTTCCTCACAAAGAAGCTGGCTCAACTCAGGATGATCCTTGGCAAGTTTGCAGGAAAGCTTATATTGGAATTGTTGGTACGAATCAGGGAGATTGCCAACAACAGCAGCTCTATAGCTTCCTGAGCCCTCCATTCCATCTTCCGCCCACGTACGGACAGAAAGAGTCTCAAGCATCTGCAGGGCATCATCTCGAATTTGTCTAGATGGATCAACAACTTTGTATAAGATTAAGCTCAGCAATCTCTGAATTTCACATTTGGGTATCTCTTGGCGCATGTAGACTTCAGCCAGAACACTGAAGTAACCATCTGCTATGGCAGCATCTGAGTAATAGCACTGGAGTAAAACATAAAAAATAGGTATCAGTTAGGCTCTTGGGAAATCGACACTTTTCTAAGACTAAAATTGATTCTTGAAATTAATCACTCAGTCCAACACAAAAACTGCAAGAATACAGAAAGTAGTAGAGAAGCAACATTGCAGAGAGCTCTAGAAGGCCAAATGTTTTCACATCAACCATTATTATGACTAAAACATTGCAGTGTTTTCTCTTGCACGTTCCAAATTGTGAAGATGGATTTAGATAATGAATATTTTACAGCACCTCCCCTCACACCCCCCCCCCCCCCCCTCCCCTCATAAACACACATAGGCGCTGTTCTTTTTGGCTTAATTTCAGTTTCAGGACTTATTTGGTAGTTCAGTTCAGTTCAGGAGCAGTTCAGGAGCATTCATTTCAGTTCAGTTCAGTTCAGGAGCATTAAGTTCAGTTCAGTTTAATTCAGTTTTATTCAATTCAATTCAATTTAATTTAATTTAATTTAATAATAATAATAATAATAATATTATTATTATTATTATTATTAATATTACTTATATTATTATTTATATTATTGTATTACTTATTATTTATATTTATATTATTATTACTTATTACTTATTATTTATATTTATATTATTTTATTATTTTATTATTTATTATTATTATTTATTATTTATTATTTATTATTTATTATTTATTATTATTATTATTTATTATTTATTATTTATTATTTATTATTTATTATTTATTATTATTATTATTATTATTATTATTATTTATTATTTATTATTTATTATTTATTATTTATTATTTATTATTTATTATTTATTATTTATTATTTATTATTTATTATTTATTATTTATTATTTATTATTTATTATTTATTATTTATTATTTATTATTTATTATTTATTATTTATTATTTATTATTTATTATTTATTATTTATTATTTATTATTTATTTCGGTAATATATTCTGTTAAGTTAAGTTAAGTTCAGGAGCATTCAGTTCAGTTCAATTCAGTTCAGTTCTGTTCAGTTCAGTTCAATTCAGTTCAGCTCTAAAGAACAGGGCCATACACATCCACCCACCCAAACAAGAGTTGTGATCACACCCAATAACCTAGTGCTGAGATAAGAAATGATGTTAAAAATAAAGAGACCTGATCAATGCAGGCAGGAAAGAGATCCAGATTTGTCAGAAGCAGATTCTTCAATGCCAATTTCGCCAAGGAAACACGAAGATGGCCACCTTTGTGTCGATCACGGCCTGTACCTCTCCCACCATCACCAGTGTACTTAGAATAAGATGGAGTCCTTGGATCGGCAGGTGAATAACCAAAAGGAGCCCTAGGTGCAGGCTCAATAAATAAACTGTTAATCCAGGATATTACTCTGCCACTCATTTTCCTGGCATTGTCATCAAAGCAAGGTCCATACAAGAGTGAGGCCACAGCATTCATGGATGCCCATTGTATAGCCTCAACTTGTTCATTTAGTTCCTTATCAAACGAAAGTTTGTCCACAGAGTCCTTCGAGCGCCCGTGCTGAGAAGCTTTATACCTTTCCAGTTCTCGGCGGTAATCACTGATTCCATCTTGATTCCATGCACAACCCACGTCATCACTCCAAGAAAGAAGAAGTTCAAACAATCGTTTCCTTGTTCTAAGATCAAATTTTTCAGATTTTGATTCAACAAATTCTGGAGCAAGATATCTTAAGACAGTGGAAAGAGCAAAGCGAAGGGGTTGAATATCTTGAAAACTCTCCAGTGATGCAGTCAAAATATGTCGATGCGTCTCTTCAATGAACTTTAAGTAGTGAAGACGGAAAACTGGTTTCCGACTGAGCATACCAGGCCAAATTTTCTCTGCCACAGTTCGATAAATATTTGCTATGTAAATACGTAGCTCTTCACGGCGTGACTTTTGACTCTGCATACAAATGACAAATTCGTCATCTCCCTAATTATATTAATGACAATAAATAGATATTTTACAAGTAGATAATCCAGGAGGACACCACTCAATTAAGTTAAAGCCAGAATTCAGATGTAACAATCATATTCACGTTTTTGTTTTGGATAAAAAAGCATTCACATTCATGTTTGAACGGAGTCAAGATAGCAAGAACAAAGTTACTACGGCCTAACACCAAAATGGAATTAGTGATCACACAGGGCACAAAATTGAATTATAGAAAGCGGACACCATAATGAAATTTGTCAAAAGAACAATACAGTATTAAGAGGACCAGGAGTACCCAAGATCAACCAATGCAAAATAACGCATGCCAATCACGCTGAATATCATGTGAGCCTAATCAAGAAAACACACCCATTGAAAAACGCCACTCTTACCCACACAGGCTCCTTGAAACCCAGTCACTCCTTTCCATCCGCAAAAACCTGGGTACAGATAACCTTCCATAAAGATTTCCTACTTTTTATGCCTCCCAAAACTGAAACAATACACCTACAAATGCTCCGCAATAGACCTTTAATCCATCCCAATAACACCCAAATATTCCAAAACAGAACGCCAGCACACAATGCAAAAAGATATGGGTATAACTTTAGGGAGAGGTACCCATACTCTTATCCCTGAGTATGGGTATAACTTTAGGTAGAGGATATAAGAGTATGGGTATAACTTTATATGCTGCAGCTTCAAAGAATAAACAGCTAATTAGACAAAGAGAAGCTTAAATGTTACTTTACTAGATGGCACTACTCTCCATGTTAGTGATGCTTTACATGGTCTAAGTTTGTGAATAAAGAACAAAGTGCAACTTCATAACATTATCATAAGATTAGCATTGATATTTGTCCTCCCTTTGTTCCAACATAAACTTCGACATAACTATAGTGGGATGGTCACTAAAAACGAAATCCTCATTCCTTTGAAAGGATTGATCCTTTGACACCCAGTCAAAATAATTCCATTCACCTTTTTATCCCTCCAGCCACTTCCACATATGATTTACATATTTCCTCCATCCTCTTTTAACTGCAACGTTTTGTCTTTTGCACTATTCACAATTTCACATACCCTATTTTGACCATGTATTTTTACTAATATATAAAAAAATTGCAAATTTGTTAAACGTTACTCCCTTCACCCCTAAAAGATTACCCTAAACTACATTTTAACTTTATTAAGAGAAGGCAAAAGAAAAACAAGTGGGTTGGTAGTCTTGTCTTTTGCTAAATTAAATAAATAGTGTGTAAGGAGAGACATATGAGGACCACATAAATAGGGATAACACAAAAAGGAACATGAGGCAATCTGTGAGGAACTGAGGGATTTTTAGAGTATTCTTAATGTATACTTGTATGATTTCAAAGTATCAACTTTTAATAATTTTTATTAATATTAATTAAAAATATTGATAGTCAAAGTTGCGTACTAGCAAGCGTGAAAGTCAAAAAATTGCAATTTAAGAGATAAAGAAAGTACTTATTTCCAATTCAATACCATTTCTTAGAACTCATTCTATATCTTTTTCTCCCTTTTCTCTCTCTTTTCCTCATCTTCTAGGGTTTCAGTTTCTTAACTGTTTAGGACTAAAATGGTCTAATTTATTTGGAATTTGAAAACTATACTATTTCAGAACCTTTTTCTTGTTTTCTCTTCAGATATTGTCTTCTGTTTCTTTTCTATTGGTTTGTTCCCAATTTTCAAGGTCGTTCCCCATTTATTCTTGGGTTTTTCCTAGATATTTCTAGGCTCTTTATTCTCATCCGTGGATGAAAATTTGATTTGTAGGGTCTCAATAATTAGGTGATATGGATTCGTATGGGTTTAAGGTTTGTCATCAACTCGTCGATCAGAACAAGTCATGTGTAGACTGGAAATAACTCTACACAGAAAGATGTGAAGACATCGAAAACCACTGCTCGCGTCAAACTAGAAGCGGTGGAGTACGAGTTGCGCTTCAGGAGGCAGAATAATAATTGTTTTTATTATAACTATGTATTTTCTCTAAATCTGTGGTACACAAATCTATTTTATCAATGTACAGTTGTACACAAATCTATTTTAATGATATTGTTTTTCCCCCTCCAAAAAACAAAATGATATCCTATGTAGTACCCGAATCAGTTACCCTCCACTCCAATATAGACATACAGTTGACACTTCATTTTAAACCAAAGTTTTGAAGTTTATTACTCCTTCTGTCCAACTAAAAACTTCCTACCACGACTTTGACCATTAATAAATCTAATTAGTTATTAGCAAATATTATAAAAGTTGAAATATTGTAAATAGACAGTACATCAAGAATACAGACATTTTGATAATAATATTTGTTAATTATAAACTTAGTAAAAACGTGTACAAAATAATTACAAAAATAGAGTAAAAATCAAAGTGGCAAGATTTCCTTGGACGGAGGAAGTGTAAAATAGCCGTGTCGCGAATATCATGGATATGTTACCATATCTGACACAAGTATGCAAGTCTGGGTAATGTAGACGGCAGCATGAGATATCAGATTAAAAAAACAAAATGTAACTGGAGGCCAGAAATTTTCAGATACTTAGTAAAAACATCAACTGGGAACTAATTGCCGCCAACCCCTCACTTCCCCGTCAAAATCAAACACTATAAGTCTAAAACTATACCAAACTGAACTTCAAAACTATACCAAACTGAACTTCCATGCCAAGAAAACGTTTCAGCTAGGTCAAAAGTGTAAGCTTTTGCCCCTAAAGTACCCATACCTGTAACGAAATTCCTAAAGTTCAAATAAATATCAGATTGTGTTTCATCCTCAGCAATCTACTTCGAAAACCTGTGCCTAAAAGAAAACTAAGAAAATGCAGCATCTCACCACAACGCAGATTCATTTTATAGACTGACATCCACCATTTAACATGTTAAAGCATAAACTCCCATTCAAACACTAAAACAGTCTAGTCTGAACTAAAGGTTAGTTCATGTTTCAAATCATCAGAAATCATACCTTCCATTTTGGCTTTCCTTCTGTTTCGAGGGAAACCTCATCAATGAAAGATGCAAGCTCCCCAAACATAGTTTCGCATACTTCCAGATGAGAATGACCAAGAGCCATCGTAGCTGCATTCTGTAACATGTCAGGGAAATCTAGTCAATACTTCAGAGACAGAAATTAAATGAAAAAACAAAACACAATGGTAAATAGTACTCTCAATGTTTGGCTCACAAAAAACAGTAGCAGATCAATATAAGCTTAAAGTGCTGTAAATATTAGTTCCAAAAGCCTCCATCACAAGAAATACGTGAAAAGCTAGCAGAGGAAACTATTTTTCATTTCTATATCCTACCAAATCACTATTAATCTTTCATAAATTAAGTCATTGGCGATAAGTGTTTGAACATTTCCACTACTATCATACACCTTCATGATGGTCATAAGCTACTATGGTCATTGATGGGCAAGGTGATCTTTGTAAAAAGTAGCAATACAATTATGAAATAAAGGTGCCCAGATAGAAGCTAATCACCGTGAGAACTATACGCTGAGAACATTATTATATTAATGAAGCAAAAACCAACAACTTACTGCACAACAACTAATAGACCCAACTCTTTCTTTATTCCAGTGCAACAACTAGCCAGGCTTGTTAAGCACATGGGTTCGATTAGAAAAGGTAGAACATATCCCACCAGGTAAATCAACCGAAACCGACCTGCAGGCTTGCTAGTTAGACACAAGTTCACAACTTACCAACTCTGAACTCCACACCACTGTTACCTGATTCGCTAGTATGAGACTGGGTACGGGATCGCAGTTTGCTACTTACATTGCTAAGTTAGACCAAAATTTTACCATTTTCATGTTATAATTCACCTTTTCGGTTCGCGGTTTGTGGGGTGATTAGAGAATTAGGTAACACTGCTCGACACCATGAGAGACCACATAACTTGTTCCACCTACTCGGTCAATCACCCAACAGGCCAGCAGCCTATACTGGTCAGACTTATTGCTTTTTCCAACAGGATAAAAGAAAAATATGCAAAGAGACCAGCTTATCCGAGTACACCCAAACGGACCATCTGACATGCTTATTCACTTGGGATAAAAGAATTCAAATAGCATATCAAGATACATTAGTGTCAAGTGTTAAAGGCACAGTTGACTTCATCATTAAAGCTACATAATGTATACCAAAATATGGAGTGTTTCATTTTTTGTGGCTATACTATAGGCTTCAAAAGAAGCTTCATGGTTTAAACACTTACTACTTGAGCTTCAGATCCGGATTTTAGCGACGGAAAAATAAGTCTGAAAAGCTCTTTTGTTGCTCCAAAGCTTGCAGCCTCCCTAGCGTCAGGAGGACATGAACAAGCAAACATTGCATACATGAGCCATTGATCCAACTTGTTATCAGCATCTTGTGATTGGTTAGCCCTGCCACCTAACTCAATAGGTGTAATATATGCAAGACGTCGAATGACCTCAGACCTGTCATAACATATTATAATTTTTTTTCAGTAACTGGTTTGATTTGGCTTGAACATTAAGAATATCCATTCAGACAGAGTAAAACTTATGCATATTAAGAAGAGAATCATAACTGAGAGCATCCATAGAAAATAATCAAGTACCGCCAGATTATATTGATCATGACATTGAGAAGTACAATAATACGAGCAGGGAACTATTTATACTCTCATTGGAAGGATATTCCACCCAGATCTTACCAGGAGACAAAAGTTGCAGGAGTAATGGCTAATGGGTATTTTGTGAGTACTTCAATTTCTACTAATTCATCAAAATTAAGTTGATGTGTAAAGGATTATTAAATTGATCCTATGATCCATATTTACATAAGAAAATTTTATAAAAAAATCATTCTTTGTATACATAAAAACACAGTGGGCATTCGGTTTTCCTAATTCATTCAGATTCAGTTAACGAGTAAAGGAATGTTATACTGGTCTTATGGTCTATGCTAAACAAAAAAATTGAAATTGAAAGGTGCTTAGCTTTTAAACTGACCTTATGGTCTATATGTAAGGAATATTTAACTAATCTTATGGTTTATATGTAAGGCTGCATTCTTGCTTTAGCAGATTTTTTTTTATTATGTGCAACTTTTTGTGATTACAATATATAAAATTCAGATTTGTAAACCGTGTTTTGCACAGGTGTTGATCATCTTTTAGTAAAAAAGAACCAGTAATCCACATCAGCCAATCAAAATATTGCTTACTTTGCTTCTTGAACAGATCTGGGGCAAAGCTCAGAAGCGTATTTCACAAGTTCACTGAGACATCTAGCCCATCTATTCTTGTCAGGGCTCTCAAAAAGAATAGATTGAATGGTGACATCAAGCGGGACTGCATCACATTCACGTCTCATGTCAAATGGGCGCCCACAATCCCAGTAACAGCTCTGGACGATGTCATCCTGTTATTAAGTATATCAATTGTTAAGAACTGAGGAAGACTAATCCTCATGGAAGAAATAAATCGAGAGAGACAATAAAAAAAATTCACTAACCCCATTTTCCTCAAGGACATCAATTATGAATATGGGTTCTGCTTCATTCCCCAGACTGTGATCTGCTTTTTCATGAACTGCAAGATCACTTATGTCATTCCACAAGGCCCGGACACAGCGTAACAACTCAAGTGCAGTATGCCTGATCTGACTATCAACAGAACAAAGAAAGATAAGACCAACAGCATCAATCTCAGAAGCCCGAAAATCAATAGCTTCCCCTGAACGATGAACAGAAGGCCTCCTAAATGCACCAATTTCCTGGGCATGCTTTGTATCGTGTGCATCAAATTCCAGCCTTTCCTCATGTAGACGTAATCTCCAAAAGCGCATTAGTTCCAATAACCTTCCCAATGATGTTTGAATAAGAAGTGGAAACTCATCAGGAAGACGTAAAATAAAGTTTGCCATCCCTCTCATGACAGCAAATCGGCGGTGAGGCAGGGATTTCACAATTCGGTTAAGCACTTGCACAGCTTCTTCACGTACACCAGGATCAATACTTATGCCATGCTGAGGAATTATTTCAGTGATCTTATCATTTCGACCAACCTCTTCTATTAGGTCAGGTATACATTTTAAAACTGATCGGAAAAGATAGCCTTGGGATTTTTCCTTGGTAACAGAATCTGTAAAGATAAACAGAGGAGTATAACTAAATTAGGTGAAGGTCCAATGACAGACACATAATAGGAAACTCTTCATGTGGGTCGAGCCTATACAACTGAGCGGGCATTTTATTAATGTAAATCCATTCGGCAAAAGTTATAATACTTTGAGGGAACAACCCAGTACAAACACGCTCTGAACTACTACTTGTATCCCACCTTGCCACTAGATGAGCTACAGTATTACATGCCCGTTTAACATGAGAAATGTCATAAAAATCAAAGAATAAGCTATCTTTCTTAATGTCATCATAAACTAAGTTCCTGAATGTATTTCCAGATACAGGTCCCTACAGGCTGGTTTCATCAGTAAGACAGTATAAGCTTGTAGAGATAAAATTAGAAACAACTGGAAAACCAATAACAAAAGCTTAGTGAAGAAACCTCAATAAAGCTACTACTAACATAAGAATTAGAGATTGGTAACTACTATTGCCTCCGTCCCTCTTTGATTGCCTCATATTCCTCTTTGTGGTGTCCCTTTAATATTGTTTTCCCAGTTGCTTTCTCTCTATCTCTGTCCTCATGGCCCACTTCATCAACCCATGTGCACATTTTAAACCCAATTCTTAATAAAGTGAATTTTGGCTATGGGGCAATCAAAAAGTGGTCGAGGGTACATATTTTAGTGAAACCATTGGCCCTGGTGTAGGAAACAAAAGGCCTTTTGCTCAATAGTTTAGGTTTTTCCACACAACACCCACCAAGAACTACTAAAGTTTTAGTTATAAAAGGGATTGAATTTGACTATGCCTGTGGTTACCATTCAAAACACTGTTACCTTCAAGACATCACAATAGATCCATGTACAACTCAAACCAAATGAAAAAGGGAACTACTAATGGTTCAAGAAGGCAACATGGAAATGAAAATGCATCTGTTCCCTCTCGATTTCCTTCGGCAATTTGAATCTCATTTCGGACTGGGAGGAAAACCAGACTACTGAGAGTTTACAAGGACTACTTCTACGTAGACCAGACCCAGGGGTTTAATGACCACAAATGAAATCATACATGAAGAAAATATTTAATACGAGGTATAAGAATCTAAAATAGAGATTTAAGATGTTCTGTGACTTGTATCTCCATCTAAACCGTAACCCACAGACCTTAAAAGCTTAAACTACCACATCAATTTCTTTTAACGACCCTCTGCTTCGGAATCAGACGAGATATCATCATGCTAAATATATAACAGGGAACGATAGAATCATAAAGATCTATCCAGGTGGTATTTGCACAAGCAGAGGCAAAACAAAAGGCATATACATAACGGGACTTAGGTAGCATCATAGTCAGCAACAACGAAGGGAAAATAAACGAAAACGCTTGCTATGAACTGGGGAATACCTCATGAATAGACTCAATTACAGCTTAGTCAAAGCTGCTTTTTCCAAGTAAAGAAATCAGCACCAACAAAATTCTCAAGTTGCTATAAGAAACAAGCCAGTTCAATAGTTTTGACTTGTTTATTGTTGTAAAAGCTTAGTTAAATCTTGGAAAAAGCAGTAGTTACCTCACACAAAAAGAAATAAGTAGTAGGTTACACTGCCACCAGTAGCCTAGTATCATTTTGCAAAAAATAACTCAACAATTGGTACCTGTTGGGCACAACTTTTTCCATTCGCACTACTTCCATAGAGCCCTAACTCTTGGTACTTTCTTAGCCAACTTCCATGCTAAATTTTTTATAATATTAATAATACATTTTTTTGCAAAAACGTTTTGAGAGATACAATGAACTTTAACCCTCAAAATGAAAGAACATCAAATAAATAAAAAGAGAGGAAGAATATATGAGTTGTATATGCCAGTAGCCAATGGAAAACAAATGCAATACATTCTTATTTATCCTCCCACTTCCTGATTGCATCCAAGTTTTGAGAGATACGATGAGCTTCAACCCTCAAAAGGAAAGAACATAAAAAAAAAAAAGGAAGTATATATGAGTTGTTTATGCCAGTAGCCAATGGAAAATAAATGCAATAAGTTCCTATTTATCCTCCCATTTTCTGATTGCATCCAACTTTCAACGACAGGACTATATACCATGGTTGGCCCTGATACATCGTATATACTAATGTAGAAAAATGCTCTTAATTATCCAGTTAATACATCCCTAACTTTGGTATACCATCTTAAAATGCACCAGAACCGATACCAGATAAATACATTTAGTGAGCACTGCAGTGAACATAGACTAGCAGATAAATATCATTAGCATCTCTGTAAACGAGACTTACCAATGGCTGTCCTCGAAGAAGTAAGAAGTGCCTGACTGTAGGTTCGATGGCAAGATCTTATGATAAATTCAATCGCAGCCTTCACCTTTGGGATGTAGTGGCCAATGTCGTGACCTGCCATTTAGTTATTAGAATATGGAACTATTCAAATGTTGCTTCCTCTGTTTTTTTGTTCTACCATTTCTCTTTTGCTACTTTATTAAGGGTAGTTGTGAAATGATAAACCCACCCAGTGAGTAGATAAAGAAGGATAAAGACAATATTTTACTTTTAAATGACAAACCCATGTGGAGTACGGGACAGGATAGCGTTGCCATTTAAATTTTAACATATCAATAAAAGAAATGTTAGAGTTATATATAACATCCTTAAAAAGGATATGGTAGAACTATAAAAAATGGAGGAAGTAGAAAATTGATCAACATAACAGAATGAAAATGCAAAATGCATGTTGTAGTGTCTTCTCCACCAATAATCACCTTGAAAAATTTCCAATCCAACATATTCACTTGAAGGAGACACAACTATTCTGTGCAAAGCACGGAGACCAATAACTTTGGCTTCACTTGAACTATCTTGCCTTAGCAACTCCAAAATCATGTGGTTCATTGCAAAATCTAGGTTGTTCTCTGCTATAGTTACACAAAAGTCAACAAGCTTGTCATGTTGGACATCTTGCGTAAGCATTCCTTTCCTTAGTATTGTTAGCAGTTGCGAGGTGACACTATCCAGATAATCCCAAACACGATTTGGTGGTTGACCAGGAGCGTAAACACTTAAATAAAATCTCACAGCCCGATGGAGGCAGTCCAAGGCCATGAAGCGATGATTCTTGTCCTGCAGGAAAATGATGGCCATCAAGAAGTAGGACCAACAAGTGGAAGATAACATAGATAACCATTCAGATCCATATTTACCACAATCAGTCACATTGAACAGAGGAACGGAATAATTACCAGAGAAAGAAGAACTACAAGCATAATTTTAGAAATTACAAAGAACTTACGCGTAGAAGCTTGTACAGCTGCTCCATGTGTGGACCAAAATTAGTTTCAAAAGTTTGAGGCTCTCCAAGACAAAGAAAAAGAGTCACAAGAGGGTAACCTACCTGTTCCACAATGTATCAGTTCAGAAGCGGAAGGGAAACAATTAAGTTCACAGAGCTAATATAGTATGTCATTGGTATTAAAGAAAGAAGTTTGCATGATATATCAGAGGAACCGTTCTGGAAAGCTACATAGTTTCCAGACGAATAAAGTTATATTGGGCCGCTGTTCTCTTTACTAATGGAAACCATATACACCAAAATCAACTAGTAAACAAACTTGGCTGACACTGTGACTTAATGGAAGAGCATGGATGAGTTAAAAAGACAGAATAACTAACGATGGGGAAAAAAATTGAAAACAAAAAGGCTGCGACAATCAAAATTCTTCAGAAAACTAGGAAACGAACACATCACACTGAACCTATTTCAAAATAAAAATTACTTGTCCAGAGTAAAGCTATATTTTTTACATACCTAGATTTATCCATTGAAGCAAATAAGAAAACAATTGTTCTTAACTATCAATGACGAAGTGATGTGTAGAAACATTTATATGTATGATGTATCTTAAATCTTAATACCAAACTAAATGCACATGGGTGGGGGGGGGGGGGGGGGGGGGGGGGGGGAACTTGACTTAAGCTGGAACTAGATGATGAGCATTAAACTCTGAAAGAAATCAACTATGGAAACACCGATTCATAACAAAGAGCTTAAAGACATTACATACAGCTAGATGTTTGCTTTGTTTGTCCATCCAATGGATCAGCTGCCCTCTTATTCGTCCAACTGCTTCATACCAAAGATTCAGTGCAGGCTCCACACCTAAGGGGGGCCACTGATTCCTTCCACCATCTGCTAGTGGGGCCAATATATTTGTGAGCATGTTACATAGTGCATGGTGGAGTTCACTTTTCCGTTTATGTGGAGCTCGGTTCAGAGGGTTTGCTTTTGCTACAAAAGAGGCTGATGCATTCAGTCCACCCTCTGTCTTAACCTGAAAAACGCCATTGGTTATAGTGATAATCTCACATTGGTGTCAAGACAAAATCGACATACATACCCCAAGTTTCAAGTAACGCATGCCGCTGATGATATTCAACGTTTCACTCCGGGCAACACTAGTGTCAATTCGGCGAGTATTCAACTCCATAAAAAAACGCTCAGTTACAGAACTAAACCTATATCAGCAAGAAGGGGGGATATGTCAAAAATGAAAGTTTCAATATACAAACCAACATACACAGGCACCAATCAGATGTCCATGATATACTGCAAACATATCAACTTTTAACATTTTTAATGTTTGAAATGCCCATTGAAACAAAATAATGAAGGAAAAGGGCAAACAGCTACAAACTCCGACAGGGTTTAGCTATCCCGTTACTATTTCAAATCACACTATCAATGTGGCAATAGATTCCACTTGGCAGGACTGTATAAAATTGAAGCTTTATTATTTTCTTATGAGATATAAGAACTCTTGTACAGACCCTAAATATTACAATTCGTGATATTCTTATAACTTTCTATACATAGGAGATTTTACTAACTAACTGTCCATCAACCTATTTGTTTAACCACAACCGAACAAAATAAAGTTAGTTTTTCCTATACATATTCTGTGGAAAAAGACAAACAAAAATATAACTTTGAACACCCTGAAGCACTATTTCTCAGAATTGCTATATATTTGCCATTTCACATCAACCAAAAATCCCTTTACTCTTTTTCGTTGAATACTATGCCCAATAATTTTTTCCACTTAATAAAAAAAACAACTTTGTTTGGCTCGTAATATTACATTACAGATGCAACCAAAAAACCAATTATATTAAAGAACTTCAAGCCCCTTCGTCTTACCTAGAATGATGTAAGAGCCTACATAATGCCTCACTGGGTCCTTTCCTATCCTTCAACCTCTTATTAAGACTAAACAATGCTCTGGCATATTATACCTTTTAATTTTCTGATCGTTAATAAAATAAATTAAATCAGACACACAGTAAGAGGAGGCGCCCAAACTTGACTCAATTCAAAAGCTTAGAAAAAGGAACATGAAACCTTGTCCGGGTGAAGCTAAACTGCTAGTTCTCATCACCAAATTGTCCACCGAACCATCTTCCACATTTGATTAAGCCAAAATTTCTTTGTCTTCTTTTCCAAGCTACAGTATTATCTTGAACAAAACAAGGCTGAACCAAGATCACCCCAAACAAGTCTAAAGATATATGCCAAAGTGAAGGAATATAAGGACAAAAAAGTCGCAAATGACTAACAAGACTCTTCCTCCTTATGTCCTTAAGGTACAAAATACAATGGCTTGCAATGTAAAAGTTCCTTCTCTTTGTTTTGTACTGCTTCAGCTGATAAATATTGTCTCTTTCTTATCAAAATAAAATAAAAAAATGAAAACCCTTCAGTTAAGAACACCCTCAGTTGGAAATTCCCCTCCAAATAGACCTCTTGCTAATAGTGCCATAACATCTTTAACCTAAAAGTTTCCATCATAAAATGTTACCAAAATCTAATTCCGATATCCAAGTCCTAGCATCATAGCTTACCATTTACTATTTACCACTATGCAACGCTTTCCTAAACAGAAATGAAATCTCCATCCCCGATTGCTTGTCTGATATTATTTCCTAGACTACCCAAATATTTGCACATTTACCTTATGGGTAAGAATAGTTAAAGAATTTATTTTACACAGAGGACAAACTGGAAATTTACTGGGAATAGCTTATAAGTTTCCCAGAAATGGACAAGCAGATTGAAATGATAGGGAAGGGAGGCATTAAAAACTCCCAAAGACTAAAAACAAGAAAGATAGAATTAAGAGGCAGTTACTTAAGTGAAAGAAAAGGCAAGGAATGAAAGAAGGGAAAGGACGAAAAAGAACAGGAAACCCCCTTATATTGCCGCTACATTTTCTTAGGCAGGGGAATCATATGCCATTGTTTACAATTGGTTTAACGCACAAATAAACCTCGACCCTACTTCCATTGTGCCTCCTTCCTTTATTCATTGCTTCCCCTGTCTCCTTCCCTCTCTACCGATAATCTCAACAAAGAAGATGTATTTTCCCTTTTTTCCAAAAGACTAACACACCAAGTTACATAAACGTAGTTCATAGAAATACGACATCTATACCCCTTTACTAGTAATCTAATAAGCATAAAAATTAACACCAAAAATCTTTCAAATATATGATCTTATTCTACCATTATTTTTGTCTTTCTTTCTTTATGGTTGATCTTCATATCTACCACCCTTTTTAAAGTTAAAAGTAACTGACATAATGACATGTATCTAGATTAAGTAACAGCAAAATGTTTGAACTTCAAGTCAACACTCGGCAGTAATGTGATCTATTGTATAAAAGTATAATATCTACAACTTGTATTTCCGCATAATAGTGTTACCTTAGATATAAAAAGATAAATAACAAGCATGGAGACAAAAATATTGTGATAGTCCAACTACCAATCCACAGACAGGTCATAACCAAATACAACAGCAGTTAAAAACACCTTTTACCTTATACGAGATAACGCGCCTAAAAGTTGAGCAACATGATCCAACAGCAGCCCCCTCAAATCGACAAGGGATGGATATTCAACCTGGCTAACAACCCTGCCAACAAAATGATATTGATGAAGATCCCTTTTATGCAATATTACAGGTGATAATTATATAATTATCCTCCCCTTTCATATATGTAATTGACATGGTCAACAAAATAAATAAAAACCATTTAGAGTCACATTTACGTCTGGCAAATTCAAAAGCTAGGTATTCAACAAAATAAATTAAAACCGTTTAGAGTCACATTTACGTCTGGCAGATCCCTTTTATGCAACTCCATCACTTTTTCAAGATCCTAAAACAAAATCATGAAACTCAAAATATCATCAAATTAGCACATTTTAACTAGTCCTTCTGTTCTTGAATGTTAATCCTCTTTACGTGTTGAGTTGTTCTTTTTTATTACTCCCTTTTGGAATCTTTCTTTATTTGTCCAACATTTATCCCCATTATACCCTTATAAATGTCTAAATGGCTCACTTGTTTACTCCCAAATAAACTTTGATGTCCAGTAACCCCTTAATTGTTTATCTCTCCTACCCATATGGGTTAGATTCTATTGAGATTCATGTGGCAAGTGTACTTATGATGTACTCCCTCTGTCCCTAAATGTTTGCCCCATTTGACTTTTCACAATCTCCAAGACGCGAATTAAAAAGTAAATATCTCCGATTTCATACGTACAAAAATTATAAAAATTTGATATTCCAAAAAATATATATTGAACCGAGTATAACAAGATCTCACATGACCATGTTACTTTTTATAGGTTAGTGAGAATTAATGGTCAAACTTTATAAAGTTTGACCCCAAAAAATGCAATTGGGCAAACAATTAGGGATGAAGGAAGTATTGTCTTAGATTTCAAAAGTGACTAAAATTCAAGAAAGGAGGGAGTACATAAAAACATTAAAAACACAACAAGAAGGCTTAAAAGACACTTCGGAGCCGTCTGTATAATAGTTGAACGGAACACCCCCGTGAGGGGGTCGAAAAAGCGCGAGGCTAATGCGTGACCTTGTCCCTCGTGGGTGTGACGATTCTTTTTATTCAATCAAGTGTAATTGGATTTCCTGTGAGTATACACCCAATTGACTAGTAATATAGGAGTCGCCATTCAGTTTTTAACGACAATGAGAAAAACTGACAAAAATCCGGTTATCGTGACATAAAGGGAGTGCAATTATGTTTGACCACGACGGCCGTAGGTTCCCTTGTGATCCCTGGTGTGGGGATCTCTCAATATACACCCGCAAGGTAGAGATTGAGGGTTCGGGGGACTGTAACTACCGAGAGGAGTATTTCGCTCGTCGATAACTCCAGAGGCAGGATATCTTTACTAGCTCAGCATAAATAATTGAAGGGACATGCGTTAACTATTAAACTAATCTGAGTTGATTTTAGCAATATGCAACATATAACACTAATTCGATCGTGATTATCTGATTTAAGTAGCATTAAGGGACCTAGCATGATAATCCGATTTCCCAAAAATATTATATTTGTTAGGCGTGATAGAACAATCAGATTAGGTTAGTTTAACAGTTAATAAAAAGGGCGAGGAAAGCAGTTAAATCATCGAAAAGGGACACATTACGACGCACCCTTGAGAGGTGCGTCACGGTTCTCAGAAAACTAACCACTTTGACTTTGCTATTTCTCCTTTTTATTTAACGAATCTCAATTATGGGACAGGATACGTTCTGTTCGATTTATGGATCGATTGCGACAGAACGCGTGAACAATTTCGCAGCGAGAGGCTTGGGCTAAGGGTTAGAGTCAATACTCAGAATATAATTATGTGTTGTTGTGTCTTTTCACGTCGAACTTAGGGGTCTATTTATAGGAAAAAGTGGCGTAGAAAGATAGTTTTTTAGGAATTTGAATACGAAACGGATTAGGAAAAGAATCCGTCCCAGGTATTTTCGGCGCCCAGCTCTGGGCGCTGGAATTTTCGGCGCCCAGGGCTGGGCGTTGAAAATAGGGTCTGGCAGAATTCTTTGTCAGATTGGACTCTAGAGTACGGAGTTCATTAAGAGACTTAATCGAGTCTTTTAGCGCGTATCAATTTTATGACGGAATGCGTCTGGGCCCGTTACGAACTCTAGGCTCGTTAGGATTTTAATTAATACGTAACTCTTATTTCCGAATCATATTAGGAATAGGACTCTCGCAGTTTTCTATCTCATTTAGGATTTATGTTGGAATGTAACACCTAATTCTGACAGGTTTCTATCTTTTATGATTTGCCACTTTTAGAAGCTACATTTTACGGCAGTTACTATTTTTAGCATGTTTCCATAAATAGCAGGTTTCCATAAATAGCAGGTTTCGGGTGAAATGAAATGGGGAATCGAGATTCGTTTATTTTATAGGAGATGCGTTGTCAAGTGGAGATTTACGCTTTCATCATCGAACCTTTCCCTTGCAGGAACGGGGACAAAAGTAGGTGTCTACACCCCCCAAGAACATTGACAAATAAATACTTTCGAGAATACAAAGGATGATGATGAACAAGTGTTCCTCAGACTCTCGGAGGCATAGGTTAGTATATTATCCACAAAGATCTCACCTGTCAGCATTGATTAGCCAGTCAAACACAAAGTTCTCAAGCCCAGACCAAAGTTTCTCTGCACAAAGGGCAAGCTCCAATTACATCTCTAAGAAATGTTAAAAGGGCCCCAAATTCAAATCGAAGGGAAAATGTGTGAAGTTACCTGTAAGTCCTTCTGGAAGACAGCACTCCACAAAACGAATGCATGCTGAGCAAAATATGCATTCCACTGCAAGCTGAAAAAAATTTAGTGCTTAAGCAATACGTAGCTAACTGGTTAAAAGCCTAAAAAGACACACGATTATGTAACAAATGTGAACAAGGAACCTTGTTTGATTTTTATCATCCATTTTACTAGTACATTAAGCTGTCTGCTACTCTGCACTATAGAACATTCTTGATCCCAGAGGAAAAAAAGGAGCAAATGCTTAAGGGAAGTCAGCTATCACTATCCTTATTAAAAAATAAAAATAAGAAAGGCAACTACCACGACTATTATTAAAAAAAGAAAATTTAACAAAAAAAGATCATTCTACAAAACAGCGATCAAGGAATATCATAGTTATCATCCATCAGTCACAACACAAGTTATCTAGAATAACTAGGAACATAAAGTCATATACTACGATTACTACCTCTGTTTTATCCTATCTACTCGGCTATTGTAGAAACAAAGAGAACTCAAGAAAGGGGTCACTCATATGAATATTTTCACTTTTAACAGGAGAGAGAGTATGTAGATATTCATTAAAATAGGGTTCCACTAGGTGGAATAAGAGATGATACAAAAAAATTGAAAAAGTTTGCATAATGAGGATAAAGTATAAGTTTGGTAGAACTCATAAAATCTGATGGAAACGGAAAGTGGGTAGAATTCAGGAAAACAGACGCAATAGATGATAATAGGCGTGATTGCATCTCTATCCTTTCCGTCCATATTCCATAAACATATCCAGCAATAAGCTGAACTGTTGCACCTCCACACCCACAAAAAAAATTGGATTGCATCGCACAAAGAGCATATAGTTTCCAGACTTCTATAAAATCGAACCACAAGTTCCTCCAATGACACTTAAATGCTTCCTCTCAATTCTAGTGACCTAAAATATAGATAATAAGATCCAGTTCCGTTTCTCTTATGCTTGGTTTCGTATTTCTTGGATCAACACACTAGAATGACAAAAGCAGCGTTTGTTCTTATTTTCACTGTTGTTAGGTTGGGACAAGTTTTAATGTACTATTAACCTTACACCAGATTAAAGGAGACCAGAAGAGGTTCGTAAAATAAATTGTGGAAAAGAGGAAGAAGCAAAATAATAATGTCAAACCACGATACGGTGACAATCTCATCCCTCAATCATATGCTTATTCTAGAAAGGTTCTAGAACTTTTATATAGCACTCAACGCATACCAACAATTTTAGATAAATTAACGGTAACGGAATGGAAAAATGGGTGGTTTTACGATGGAATGTCTCGGGAAAACATTTAATATTCTATGAAGTGCAAAGGTAATGCGTACTAAGGTAAGTTACTTTTACCTGAAAACCCGTTATCCTGAACTTATTGGCCTCTATCTGAACTTTTTTTTTTATTGTAAACTAGTTGAACAACCGCGTCGCGGTAGTCAACTTGGTGTTTTATGAGAACAATATACTACGTATGTTTCTTCTATTTTTTAGTAAAAAAAAAAATTCATGTTCCTTAGAGTTGGTTGTACTTTCTTTTTTTCAATTTTTAGTGCTCTGTAGTAATAAAACTTGAATTATTTCTCGTCTCAATTTGAAGTTAAATTTTTTTTAAGGTTAAGGTTATTACATTTTATCAACGTATGTAAAAGTACTTTACTCTATTATCAAAATCAAGTATATACACACAAGAATATAATATTAACAATCAAAATATACTTCATATCACTAATAAAACAAATAACTAATCTGATAAAATAATTGTATATGAATATTTTTTAATGTACTTTTTTTCAAAAATATTGAGTAAATCTAGATTTATTTAATTAAAGTTGTTCTCATACTTATAACCTTAACTACATGCATAGTCTTGGAGGAAAGAGCCGAAAGACAACCCCCCATCCCTCCTCCCCTCCCCCGTCCAACTATATAGATGTGATGTAATTGTGAGTTTGATGATGATAACCTACAATATTATTAACTCATCTATAAAATTATGTCTACTTTGTGTTAGACCATTTACATTCTTGACCTTTGATCAAGTACATATAACTTCTCTTTCACATTTTTCCTTCTTCCACCTCTTCCATTGACTTGACATACATCTTAGTCGAACTCCTTTTTCTTCCATTGTCTTGCCTAATGGTCACAAAATCCCTCTCATTTACTTTATACATACTCCATTTTTAATTATCTCCCATACACAATACATAGTACTAATATTGCCTCCATTATGGGATTTATGCTTTTCGCATTTTATCGCTTACCAGGGATTTATGTTTTTCGGATTTTAGGGTATATGATGTTTGTTCTAACAATTTGGAACAAATAGTTAGTCAGTTGATAAATCCTACTGGTATTCTTAGTTTTGTAAGAAGTTTGAATGATAAGGGCAACCATTTCTACAAAAATAATGTTACTGGTTTGGCTATTTCAAAATACTATTTTGCTATCAAGATCTTGTCATTTGTATTGGTGAGTAATGATGAGGATAAGTCAGTTTTCTTGGGTCTTGTTGTGTCCCTTAATTTGAACTTCGGTGCTTGTTTTATCAAGGAGAAAGATAGACTTTGATAAAGTAGGTCAGTTAGCACAGAGGTATTGTGTTATGACCCTATTAATATGAAATCCTTCTTTAGGAGGGCGGTTGCAGCTATGGAGCTTAAAAACTCAAGTTAGCTTTCAAGGATCATGCACACGCACTCAAAATTGACCATCAAAATCGAGAATTTTAGCCAAAGCTTAACGAGGTGACTTCTTTATTGGATTGGTCTCCAGATTTTGTGGAAGACGCACTTGAAGTAGTTCAAGCGTAGGAGTTGTTTAAGGGTAGTGCCCAAAATGAGAAGAAGGGGGAAAGAAGAATAGAAGGAAAGAAGGGGACAAAAAAAGGAAGGAGGACATACTCATAAGTCACAAGTGTTCGGGTGTTAAGAAAAACACCAAGATGGAAAATAATGTTGTAAGCAAATATTTAGATGTGGAGGGTAAAATCAACCCTACCAACCAAGATCACACGTCAAACGTTATTGATAACAATTCAGTTCTGAAGTCAACTTCAGAAATGAAAAACGAAAATCAAATGACGTATTAGCCTTAAACTAATGAGAATTACCCTACTTAACAAAAAGAATATAAAAAATAAATCGTTAATCGCACTTAACTGTCATAGTTTACGAAACATTTTCAGGGACGGAAAACAAAATTCTAAACTTTCCCTAGGCAAAAGATGATAAAGATTTTGCTAACGAGAGAGCCCAAGAATAGTTTGATACTCTAAAACCTGATTTTGTCCCCCAATTCTCTTATGTAATGTGGTTTTTTCCTTCTTCAAAATAATACTCCTTCCATATTTTAATATGAATTACAATTACTATTATCGCTCGTACTTTAATATGGAGTAAGAGTAACGATAATATTTTTGTTATGATTTTACATTTAATAATATATTTCTCTCCTCTTATGGTGCCCATTATCTCCTCTCACGTCATTTTCTTTGAATAATTTAACAACCTCATTAACTTTTCTTACAATTGTTTATTATATTGCCAATATCCCCACTTGCATCTTACTTTAATAAAACCAACTCACGCTCCTAAAACCCCATACCGGTCACATTGTAACATAACTCATACTATTAAAATATAGGGGGAGTACTTCGTTTTTTAAAGGTTTGAATCAGTAATTCATTTGCTTTACAATACATATTAATTACACCATTTCTATTGTTGGTATAGGTTCTTACACTTTTTGTATGTATATCTATCTATACTATAGGTACTTTTAAACTAAAATTGGATACGAGTAGTGTCCTCCCGTCTAAAAAAAAAAAAAAAAAACTAAACACTACACGTCTTTATTCGGTGTCACAACATTTACATGATATAGTGGCCTCATGACTCATGACAAAGTATCTTATAAATAGTAATTCAAAACAGATTAATTAATGGTCTTAGTTTCTCCACTGTTTACCAAAGAAATTATCTCAATACTAATTCATTTGATGGTCAACTTATAGTTTATACAAATATTTGGACTTGATGACGTCGAATCGGGGAGTAATAAAAAATATGTACAAGTTTACATTAAACTAATATTTTTGTCATCATAAAAGCTTGAGGATTCTATATTTATTATTATTAAATCGTTCTAATTATTTAAATACTCTATCGGTTCTCGAATATTAGTTATTTTTTGAATCTTGCCACTATTCACAATTGAAGAAAATCTTCTAATTTTTTTCAAATACGTATTTCAAAATATATTCATGTGAGATCTTATTTTGTTCGTCTCAATGCGTACTTTAACAATATCAATTTTTTTTAACATTTTTAACGTACTTATTTGGAGATATTTACATTTAAATATTAGTTGAAACGGGTGAAAAAAAATCAAAAGGAGACTAATATTTTAAAAAAGGAGTAAAAGATTATTTGAAATTATAATAAAGTTTATTATTAAAAAGATGGGATCATGAAAAGGGGTATAATATTTTTGACAGATGGCCATAATATTGCCAAACGATGTTGGCCTGCAGTTGCAAAATACGGAGTAACCGGGTAAGAAGGGAGTAGAAAAAAGGGGATATTGAAAGCATTTATAGAAAAGACAGCACTGTAGCAATGACCTTTTCACTCAAACCTTCAATTCTCTTTTATATATAGTGTATGATAAACACAGTAAGTAGCCCTAATCTGATATTGATTTTTCTTAAATTTTGTTAAAGGTGAAATAGAACAAGGCCTGCATATCTAACAAAAAAAATCCATTTCATCACAACATGCTTCGAATTTGGCATTGTTCACCAAGTCAGACTCCACCAACTTGGAGAAAATGATTTCTTGGCCTTTTATAATTCATGTGCCAAAGGAACAGTAACAGCAACAGCAACATTATTCAAATAAGATGAATTCATAATCGACAATTCGCTTTATAATGTATATCAGAACCAACACTTTAGGATTATGCATGTTGCAGAACCTACGAGACACTGGCATTGAGGATTTCAATTTGTTAATTAGATGGGCTGCACATTACATCTACTTCATGAAATTGGTAACTTCAATTAGTTTTACTGAAATGAAAGTAGCAGACCTTTCTTTGAAATGTAGAGGCATCATTCGCACCCTTTGGGGATTCACTGCACAATGTGTAGGAAACATATTACATCAGTAACAGCTAGAAATCCGCCAGGGGGAAATCATTATTTCACAAAAAGATAGTCAAAAGATGGCACTATTACACCCACAGATGATAACTTCATGTTCTAGACACTAATTATCAAAACAAAACAAAACAAAAAAATCTTCTCAACCTACATTTCAAAGTCGTTTTATAAAGATGCAAGTGGAGTAACAATTTATACATATAGTTGGATGTGATTGGATCTGCATGCATGGAAGTTACCTAAGAAGCAGCCAAAATTCAAGAAAATTGTTTTGAAGTGATAATAACTTAACAGGTTAAATTACCAGATTTCAAATATGGTTATTTGCAGTGTGTCATGCCAGTTGGAAAAAGGAACTAACAAGGGGGGAAAAGATAGAAAAAGATATCTAAACAAATTCAAGTTTAAAGACAAGATAACGGGCCTAACAGGGTGAACCCTAAGAATGTTAAGAGTGTCTTCCAACCACAATGTTTTAAGCCCGTTTAGACTGCAAAGCCATTTGCTAAGTGAGATGAACAAAAGCACTTGAAATTACAATGTATCAACTCCATGACGAACAAAATTGTAGTCAACAACTTATGATAAAAACTAACCTCTCTCTCCACCTAAGAAGAGCTTCCAAAAGAGGTACTGGTGTATGTCGAGCAACCATAGCAAGGGAATCCAGTACTTGGTCATAGGCTGGATCAGATGGACTAAGGTACTGTCCATCCTACAAAATTTACCAAAAACTATCAGTTATTAGTAGCAAATAACTTCTCGGTGTTCTCACAGCCTCTATTTCAAAATAATAGGGCATATTCTGATTATTGAATAACTTAAGAACATTAATTTGAACAAGACCGTATCGATCTATACGATTAACAAAAGGTTCTTACAGCCTGTTTGGTAGGCAATACTGAATGGTTGTAATGGGATTCATGGGAATGAATTTGTATTGTAAACTTGTGAGAAAAGTCATATATCAATGCCCATGGCAATGCTGATTCATCTCAAGTATCTCATTTTCTCCATAAATCTCCATCACCACTTAGAGAGTTAGAGATCCTATAGGGTGGGCATGAAAATTTATGAAGAAAATACAAGTTTGGAATGAGATTGCATTATCATGGACATTATCATATTACTTTCCTTAACAAATTACATTTAGATTCATTCACATTCCTGCCATTTATTACCGGCTACCAATGGGCCGTTAGAATCATCCTTTCTATATTTTTCATAAAAACAATTTTGAAAACTTAACGCATTCAAAGGGGTTATAAGTAAATGGTCAGATTTTTTTCCTGAAATTGACAGAGCAGTAAATACTTGAAGCGAACTCAGTAGAAGCAAGAAAACAACATCTAGAGATGTACAATTGCAACATTACAAAACAAATAAAATAGAATCCACTGGCAACTCTCAAGAAACCCCATTATACAATATAATCAGCATCATGTTTAGAAAAATGTGTTGTTAAACCCCCCTTGCCCATAGGGTTACGAGTACTTTTCATGCTTTTGGGGTATTTTGTAGCTTATATAAATAGGAATTGAAAATTTCTGATATTCCAGACAGGAATTGAAAATTTCTCATATCCAATAAAATGGATTTCCTCCCTAATCTTCTCCAGCTCTCGAGGAGTTCAACAAAGCTACACTACGTTCAAGCCCATCACTTCACAGTAAATATCAGTATCGTAATCAAAATCATAACAAAACATGTAATAACTTAATACTCCGTACAGAATCCGCCAATAACCAGATTATAACCCTGAATACAACTAAATGAACTATCTAATTAAGCAAATAGGTATAAATATTAATTACAGTCATAGAAGTTTATTGCAAAACAATTTTAGTTTGAGCATGAAAAATGGAACAAAAAAATGGGATGAAAATAAAACCTGAGCTTGAGCAGTTTCAATTCGACGCCGCGCAAGCGGAAGAAAACGTTGGAGCAGGGCATCCACAATCAATTTTGCTGCACTGCCCGACTTCATTTTTGTTGAATTGCAACTTACATTCACTTTTCAATAAGTATAAAATTGAAATTTATCCAATTTTTGTGTCATAAAGATTTCTACTGGAATTGAAATTCCGACGAAATCATCAAAAATCGAGAATTTCGAACAATTAAAAGCGGTATTTTATTGTAGAAACTAACTTAGATGTATTGCCAGATCAGGAGGCCATAAGAATGGAGGAAAGAGAGGGTTGTGGAAACGGAAGCTTCGTGATTGCAGCGGCAGCGGCAGCGGCGGAGGCGGAGGCGGAGGAAACGGTGGCAGGGGAGGTGGAGAGAGAAAGAGAAACGGGGAGTGTCGAGTTGGCCGGGGGGTGGATCTAGTTGTAAAATAAGGTTAGATAGGCCGAAACATGGTGGTGGAAGTGTCTCTCGGGAATCAGGTTTCGGTCGACGTTGATGACACCACCACCGTTTTTTTTTTTTTTTTTTTTTTTTGGAAAGGCACCGTCTTTTTTAATTTTGTTTTTTTAAAAGAAAAGGAAAGTTAATTTTAAAAATATAACATTTGGGTGGTCGGTTTTAGAGCAAGTTCAATGGTAAGTTACAAGCTGGTGTAGTTATGTTTGTCATATCAAATTTCAAGTTACTATTGATTTAAGCTAAAAAGTTTCATATTGGTTGACTATAATTAGGGGTGTGCACGGGCCGGTTCGGACTGTAAATTGGACCGGAATCGGTCCGAAATTGGACCGGACCAATAGATTCCGGTCCAGCCCTCGGTCCTCGAAAATATACGATTTTCGTTTTCTGGTCCGATAAACCCATAATTTTTCGGTCCGGACCAGTGACTCGGAATATGATTTTAAAAATATTAAATTTAAGGTAGAAGAGCCCAACTTGTAGCCCACTATATTAATCTACCCACACTAAAAAAAACACTTTGGATGTTTTTTGTATGTCATTGCCCTTTATCCCCTATAAATTAAGCTTATGATGTGATGTATGACATACTTAAAGAGAAATATAGGTTGTAAAAACATAAAATTGTAAAAACAAATTGAGTTTAAGATTGTAAATCGCAAAAATTAAAAGAAACAGGTCCAAGCCGATCCAAAACCGGACCGGACCTAAATTTTCCGGTCCGTTCCTCGATCCGTGAATTCTGAAAATTCCTGTCCACCGGTCCAACCGATTCCGGTCCGGTCCGGTTTTGGACTTGACCCCTAACTACAATAAGTTGTAACTTCCCATAATATTTAATTTGAACAATTTGTTTTATTTGATCCAAAATAAATTATTCAATATCCAACATAAATATATTTTAATCATAACGTATTTTCGGATAAATTGTTCCCAATATTATGTTGGACTCCACTCATTTCACGGATATATTAGTTGAGTATTACTGTAACTCTATTAAAAGTATAGCACTCTGTTTTTTATGCAAATATTAGTGTACTCTGTTTTATTCCGCAAGAAATGGATGGACCACATTTTAAAAAGGAAAAAAACAGAAACAGCGCTTGAGTTTCACGTACCAATATATTTTTGTGTTGTGTTTCACGTGTGAGTCCGGGTGATTCGTCTTTTCTCCCTTTCTTTTTTCAGCTAGCTGCCCAAAATAACTACAAGGTTTAACAGTTGCTTATGTCATTTGTGTACCAATTGTTAACTACCTGCTCACATGTTTTTTTGGGAGCAGGTCCCTTTTTAAACCACGTACTGGAGTTGCTCTTAGAACAGTCTCACAGTTTGACTAACTACGAAAAATCATACCAGCTTTAAAAAGTATCTTATTGAAATGACCTTTAACCATTACAAGTTAACATGACACGTGTTTTTATATAAATAGTCAAAGTGTGTTTTAAAAAAATAGCAACACCCTTATTCTTTTCTTCCCACGCCCCCTTCCATGTCGATCATCCCCTCTTTCTTTCTTCTCTCCTTCTTCTCTTCCTATATCCTCTCCGGCCTTTACTGTTTCGACCCCTTTATCTTTCTTCTTCCTCGAAATCAATGCAGAGAGAGGTTGGAAAGACAACTTTGACAACCATTTATTCCATTTCGATTAGTTAAGCTAGGGGTTTCTAAACGGAACCCATGTCCCTTATCAAAATCTTAATTTTCGACGCCATTTTCATGTCCTTGTTATTATTCCAAGAATCGTTGCTCTATTTTTTTTAGCTATTCAACGGAGGGATCCACAATTCTAGCTAGTGGTTCACCTTCGATTACCACATTTCTAACAAAGGAAGCATCTTTTGGATTGTTTGATCATCCAGTGGTTAATTCGGGCACCTGCTGATTTGGATGACATGATTAGCCAATAGACTAGAAATTAAGTCTATGGTCTGAAGTTTATCTCCAACATTTGGTTGGATTGTAGTTTTTTGTTTACTTTATGTTGTGGTACTGGTGGTAAAATGTTGCTACTTCTTTCAAACTTAGCTCAAATTGTTGAGGATCCTAAATAACTGAAACTATTGTGTTACTCCCTTGTAAACTTGAAAGTTGAGACATGAGTTTTGGTTCTACTACGAGAAGTTTCCACCGCCTTCAGTGAGTGGACTAATCTCACGCGGGAGTTTGCATGGTGTTGTTCCTGATTTTGGTTGATGACACACACATTGCAAACTTCCTAATTAAAGTTGTTGATTAATTGTAACACCCCGACAATTATCTCTTTTCTAAAATAACCTTTTAAATATAAAACGTAGAGAATTATCAAGGCATTATCGCCCGTGTGAAAACGTAACGGCTTATTCAGAATTTTGCAGCGGAAAACATAAAACTAACTTTTAGGTTCATAAATAATGATTACATATTGAGTCCAAAACCAATTAACGGAAATAAGGAAATACGAATAGTACGTCAAATTTCAAATCCAAGTTAACAAACCAAATCACTTAATAAAACAAATATAACTACAATCTCTCTAATCCCGATCCCAATGATGCATCATCTTCAAACCCCTGTAGATGGGCAACGCTTATTGATCCTTAGAGACTGCTCACCAAAGATGGGTCATCACAGGATCAATAAGGCATAGCCATGATCAACACACACAAACAAAGCACGTAATCAGCAAAGCTGAGTACTACATACTAAAACAATAATAAGCCTAACATGATACTATTAAACGAACAACCCTAACATGATACTAATGAACATAAACAAGGGCAGACAAAACATGGTAGTTTGACGACCATACTTGACCAGACTAGACTAGGCTAGACTTTTAGCAATAATATTATTTTAGTTGAAATAGACAATGGACCGAGTTGTCCGTCCGGCAGTCTTCACTAAGGAAGACGAGGTACGGGCGCGACTCCGTAACCTCAGAGACCTGCGATATCGAGGAACATTTGAATAAAAATAGGACACGGTGATCAATCCGGTCCGAGATAAAGGCCATGGGCTACCACCATGAACCCCAACTCCTGTTTGTCCGTCACTTTAGACGTGCACAGTCTAAAGCTATTGCTACTCGGTTTCACTTTACACGATTTACAAATTGAAACCCTGTTATGACTCAACAATCACATAAGGCATACAATCCACATTTATTCACAACTGTTTTTATCTTGGAATTAAGTAAGTGATCACAAAGGTATCAAACAAGACTCATTCCAATTAAATCTAACCTTTCCTTTGATACTGATCAACCCCTCTATATGGGTATAAGGTTTCAACTTACTAAACAAGGTCCTCGGCCCTCATAAAGTAGTGAAAAGCTAAAAGGGAACAACAATCAACCGATCTGAATCAATATATACAAAGTAATCTAGTGTTCCCAACCAAACATGTTTGCATCAATCATCCATACTATTATAATTCTCATAATTCAATAGGTTCAATATGTCCGTCCAACAGTATTAAACATGCAATTTCAACATAACCAAGTTCAACAACAATCTCAACACAACCAAGTTCACCAACAAATTCCACATGGTTTCAACAATTAGCACACATTCCAAGCACACAGGTATGTACGTACCTTGTGTAAACAAACTGATAGGCCACTTTAACGAATTCAAAAGTCGCCTACAAAGAATTCTCCGCCTAAAAACAACCAATAAAATTCCCCAATCAATTTCTAATAATTTACAGAAACACTAACGTACTCTAAAAACATCCTAAACATATTTAGAACGTTCCCCAATGACAACACTTAGCTACTAAACCTCCTAGCATAGTGATTACTACACTAATGATCACCAATTATCATAAACTCCAATAAAGCATCCCTTTTTAAAATTCCAGCAATATAAAATAGTTTAAAACTTCGCCAAACCATAATTAATATGCTTAAAATCATAAAAACAATAACCTTAATAATTCATAAACATCATACCATGATTTTAAAACTATTAAAACCTTAAAAAATCATGCTTTAATAATTAAAAATCATTATTTCAATGCAATCGCATAATCCGGAAATTAAATTTATTATTTAAACATAATATATAATCTGAAAATATAATTAAATCATAATAACTTATAATTTAAATTCAATAAACATGAATTAAATCACTAAACTAATTTAAACCCTAACTTATATATTAATCAACCAAAACTGAAAATAATTAATTTATAATATCAATACCAAATCTGAAAATTATAATTTAACTATAAAGATTAATAATTTAATCCAAGAAAGATAAACAAAAATCAATAAACTTAATTAAAACATTTAAATAACTTAGGGTTTAAGAAATAACCAAAAGGAGAGGAGGAGAGAGACTGCCGGCGAGCAGGGGCACGGCAGCGGCGGCGAAGGCTGGGCGGCGGCGCGGGGGCTGCGCGAGCAAGGTGGTGGTGAGAGCTGGTGGTCAGCGACGTGGCTGTTGGCTCGGGAAACAAAACAACGAGTGATAAAGAGAGTCACGCAAAAGGAGAACGAAAGAGAAAGAAAGAAGGAGAAGAGGATGAAGCGGTGGCTTACCGGCGAGGTGGTCCGGCGGCCTTGGTGGCGTGCTCGTGGTGGTCGGCGACTGGGCAAAGAGCAGTGAAGGCGGGAGAGAGAAACGGCTGAGGGTGTACGTGAAGTTGAAGGAGGATGGGTTTGCTTTTTTTTTCTTTTTTTTTTCTCTTCTCTTTGGTTTCACGTGAATTGGAAAAGGGGAGGGAGTATTTGTTTTGGGTTTTATTGGTTTGGGCTTTATCCAATTGGGCTAGGAGTAGGATTTGGGTTGTTGATTCCAAAATGGTTGGATTGTTTTCTAATTTCAATCGAACGTGATTTCAAAATCCGAATTCGTTTTAACGTAAAATTAAAAAATAAATTTTGATTTCATAAATCATTAAAATATTCAAAATGTAATAAAATAATTATATTTTAATTACATATTCATTTCTAAATTTCGTAAATTACATTTAAATATATTAAATGTACGTTAAAATATATAAATAAAATATAATAAAATTACGGGGGATTACATTAATGTTGACAGTTAAGTAGTTGAGTGTAAGGTTATGATACATATGACAATTCATAAATCATGCGGAAAAAAACCATTAAGCCAGGAATACATATTATTTACACATAATCATTTAGCATAGTTTAGATGCATACTCTTTGTTGCGTGCCTTCCCTAGCTGCGCCCGAACCGAACAAGAACAAGTCTTTAGGACTCCAAGTGTCGTCCCTCCGTAGATAGTCCACAGCACGTCCGGATCCGCCTTAAGATTGACCAACTAGAATCGCCCTTAAGGTACTCTGAATTTTCGGCATTATAGGCAATTGTATGACTGAATTTTGCTCTCAAAAACTCACTTTGAATACTTGAATGCTCGATGTAAATATGTGACCCTAGGCACCTATTTATAGAGTTATGGAAAAGGATTTGGAATCTTATTAGGATACTAATTTATTTAATTATAATCCTACTAGGACTCTAATTAAATAAACTAAATCTTTTAGGATTAGATTTAATCATATGACAAATCCCGGTAGCTTTAGGATTCGAGTAGCACACAAACACACACGCACGCACAGCAGCCCACGAGGGGCGCCATGCGCGCGCGCGCAGCCCGCGAGCTCGCAGCCCACTGCCGCAAGCCCACACGCTGCCGTAGCCTTGGCGCGCGCTGGGCCTGCCTTGCGGTGGGCCTGGCGCAGCCTTGGCTGGTGCGTTTGTGGCGCGCTGGCTTGCTGGGCGATGGCCCGGCTTCGTGCTGGGCCTTCGTCTGGCAGGCCTCGTCCGATGCTAATTCGTACGATACGCTTCCGATTAATTTCCCGATTCCGGAATTCATTTCCGATACGAACAATATTCAACATTTCCGATTCCGGAATCAATTTCCGTTTCGAACAAATATTTAATATTTCCGTTTCCGGAATTATTTTCCGATTCCGATAATATTTCCGATTCTGACAATATTTCCGTTTCCGGCAATATTTCCGATTCCGACAATATTTCCATTTCCGATAATATTTTCCGGTACGTACCATGTTTCCGTTTCCGGCAACATCTACGACTTGGATAATATTTATATTTCCGATACGATCCATATTTCCGTTTCCGGCAATATCATCGTTTCCGGAGTATTCATTTCTTGCCTGTGACGATCTTAGCTCCCACTGAAACCAAGATCCGTCGGTTCCGAATATTCATAGATGGAGTATTTAATGCCATTAAATACTTGATCCGTTTACGTACTATTTGTGTGACCCTACGGGTTCAGTCAAGAGTAAGCTGTGGATTAATATCATTAATTCCACTTGAACTGAAGCGGCCTCTAGCTAGGCATTCAGCTCACTTGATCTCACTGAATTTATTAACTTGTTAATTAATACTGAACCGCATTTATTAGACTTAACATTGAATGCATACTTGGACCAAGGGCATTATTTCCTTCAGTTTCCCACTTGTCCTTAGGGACAAGTGTGCATTTCCTAATTCCTTTGTCGCTCGATGCTTGCTCTTGAATATAAGGTAAGAGTTGTCATCCTTATTATGTCTAGAGGTGTTCCTCGGTTTCAGAGTTCAACTGATCAAATAAACAGATAATCATAGCCTATGATTCATCCGAGCACGACCATGCATTTCACAGTTTCTAGCTCTCCGAGTGGCCTTGTACAACTTTTAAGCATCTCATCCCGATTTATGGGAGGACAATCCCAATCTTGCGATCTTGAGATTAGACTTCGTTTGATAGGTGATTACCTGAGCGTTGCCTTTATAGCCTCCTTTTACGGTGCGACGGTTGGTCAACGTCAAAGCAACCAGTTCTCAAACAAGTAATCTCAAACCACTCAGGTATTGAGGATTTAGTGTCTAATAATTTTAATGAAATTTACTTATGACAGATTTTCATCTCTTACAGTAAAGTTTCATAGGTCTTGTCCGATACTAGTCTTCCCAAAGTAAGTATCTATGCAAATGATTATGACATTGCCATGTCCACATAGTTCAAGAAACAGAACTACTAGTCATCTTGCATTCTAGTCGTCTAACATTTTCTATGCGTCCAATTTCATAGAAAACTCCGACTAGGGACCATTTTCAACCTTTGACATTCAAGTTCACTTGATAGACATTTCTTAGTCACAGGACTGGTCCTGACAGTCTATCTTGAATATATCGTCAAATTGAAGGGACTCATCATTTAATAAACCACAAATTAAATGGAAAAATGAATTCTTTTCATTTATTGTGAATGATTAACCAATAATGTTTTACAAAGATTTAAACTCTAAAACTTTAAAACATTAAACAGGGTCATCAAAGCCATTCTCCAATATGCTTGATTCCCATAGCTGTAGTGTGCGAGTTGTGCTTCGCCTGCGGCAGAGGTTTAGTCAATGGATCTGATATGTTGTCATCAGTTCCAATCTTGTTTATCTCGACTTCTTTTCTTTCAACGAACTCTCGTAGAAGGTGAAATCTACGAAGTACATGCTTGACTCTCTGGTGGTGTCTAGGCTCCTTTGCCTGTGCAATAGCTCCGTTATTATCACAATACAGGGCTATTGGTCCTTTAATGGAGGGGACTACACCAAGTTCACCTATGAACTTCCTTAGCCATATAGCTTCCTTTGCTGCTTCATGTGCAGCAATGTACTCCGCTTCAGTTGTAGAATCCGCAATGGTGCTTTGCTTAGCACTTTTCCAGCTTACTGCTCCTCCGTTGAGGCAGAAGACAAACCTAGACTGTGATCTGAAATCATCTTTGTCGGTTTGGAAACTTGCGTCCGTATAGCCTTTAACAATTAATTCATCATCTCCACCATAGACCAGGAAGTCATCTTTGTGCCTTTTCAGGTACTTCAGAATATTCTTGGCAGCAGTCCAATGCGCCTCTCCTGGGTCTGACTGGTATCTGCTCGTAGCACTGAGTGCGTACGCAACATCCGGGCGTGTACATATCATAGCATACATTATTGAACCAATCAATGATGCATATGGAATCCCATTCATTCGTCTACGCTCATCAAGTGTTTTTGGGCACTGATTCTTGCTTAGAGTCATTCCATGAGACATGGGTAGGTAGCCTCGCTTGGAGTCCGCCATCTTGAACCTATCAAGCACCTTATTGATATAAGTGCTTTGACTAAGTCCAATCATCCTTTTAGATCTATCTCTGTAAATCTTGATGCCCAATATGTACTGTGCTTCTCCTAGATCTTTCATCGAAAAACATTTCCCAAGCCAAATCTTGACAGAGTTCAACATAGGAATGTCATTTCCGATAAGTAATATGTCGTCGACATAGAATACTAGGAAAGCAATTTTGCTCCCACTGACTTTCTTGTATACACAAGATTCGTCTGCGTTCTTGATGAAACCAAAGTCACTGACTGCTTCATCAAAACGTATATTCCAGCTCCTGGATGCCTGCTTCAATCCGTAGATTGACTTCTTTAGCTTGCATACCTTTTTAGTATTCTTTGGATCCTCAAAACCTTCAGGCTGTGTCATAAACACAGTTTCTGTTAAAACGCCGTTTAAGAAAGCAGTTTTGACATCCATCTGCCATATTTCGTAATCGTAATATACAGCGATTGCTAACATTATCCGAATAGACTTTAGCATTGCAACTGGTGAAAAGGTTTCATCGTAATCCACACCGTGGACTTGCCTGTAACCTTTTGCAACCAATCTAGCTTTGAAAACTTCAAGTTTCCCATCCTTGTCCTTTTTCAGTTTGAAAACCCATTTGCTTCCAATGGCTTGGTAGCCATCTGGCAAATCGACCAAATCCCATACTTGGTTTTCAGACATGGAGTCTAATTCAGATTGCATGGCTTCTTGCCATTGCTTGGAGCTAGGGCTCGTCATAGCTTGTTTGTAAGTCGCAGGTTCATCACTTTCAAGTAATAGAACGTCATAGCTCTCGTTCGTCAAAATACCTAAGTACCTTTCCGGTTGAGATCTATATCTTTGCGATCTACGCGGGGTAACATTTCTAGTTTGACCATGATTCTCACCAGATTCTTCTAAAGATCTCTGAGTTTCATCCTGAATGTCATCTTGAGCATTCTCTAGAGTTTGTTGTTCGACTCGAATTTCTTCGAGGTCTACTTTTCTCCCACTTGTCATTTTGGAAATGTGATCTTTCTCCAAAAAGACACCATCTCGAGCAACAAACACTTTGTTCTCAGATGTATTGTAGAAGTAATACCCCTTTGTTTCCTTTGGATATCCCACAAGGATACATTTGTCATATTTTGGATGAAGTTTGTCTGAAATCAATCGTTTGACGTATACTTCACATCCCCAAATCTTCAGAAAAGACACATTTGGAGGCTTTCCAAACCATAATTCATATGGAGTCTTTTCGACAGCTTTAGACGGAGCTCTATTTATAGTGAGTGCAGCTGTATTTAGTGCATGTCCCCAAAATTCTAATGGAAGTTTGGCCTGACCCATCATTGACCTGACCATGTCTAGCAAGGTTCTGTTCCTCCGTTCCGACACACCGTTCCATTGTGGTGTTCCAGGAGGAGTCAATTCTGATAGAATTCCACATTCTTTCAGATGGTCATCAAATTCATAGCTCAGATATTCACCGCCTCTATCAGACCGCAGTGCCTTAATCTTCTTGCCTAATTGATTCTCTACTTCACTCTGAAATTCCTTGAATTTGTCAAAGGATTCAGACTTATGCTTCATTAGGTAGACATAACCATATCTACTGAAGTCATCAGTGAAAGTGATAAAGTAGCTGAAACCACCTCTAGCATTTGTACTCATTGGTCCACATACATCTGTATGGATTAAACCCAATAGTTCATTTGCTCTTTCTCCAACTTTAGAGAAAGGTTGCTTTGTCATTTTGCCAAGTAAACATGATTCGCATTTACCATAATCCTCTAAGTCAAATGGTTCTAGAATTCCTTCCTTTTGAAGTCTTTCTAAGCGTTTCAAGTTTATATGGCCTAATCGACAATGCCACAGATAGGTGAGATCTGAATCATCCTTTTTGGCCTTTTTGGTATTTATGTTATATACTTGTTTGTCGTGATCTAATAAATAAAGTCCATTGACTAATCTAGCAGATCCATAAAACATCTCTTTAAAATAAAACGAACAACTATTGTCTTTTATTAAAAAGGAAAATCCCTTAGCATCTAAGCAAGAAACTGAAATGATGTTTTTAGTAAGACTTGGAACATGGAAACATTCTTCCAGTTCCAAAACTAGCCCGGAGGGCAACGACAAATAATAAGTTCCTACAGCTAATGCAGCAATCCGTGCTCCATTTCCCACTCGTAGGTCGACTTCACCCTTGCTTAACTTTCTACTTCTTCTTAGTCCCTGTGGATTGGAACATAAGTGTGAGCCACAACCTGTATCTAATACCCAAGAAGTTGAATTAGCAAGTATACAGTCTATAACGAAAATACCTGAAGATGGAACGACTGTTCCGTTCTTCTGATCTTCCTTTAGCTTCAAGCAATCTCTCTTCCAATGCCCCTTCTTCTTGCAGTAGAAGCATTCGGATTCAGAAGTGGGTTGACTGACCTTCCTCTTTACAGATTTGGCGCCAGTTTGCTTAGTTGGGCTGGCCTTGTTGCCACCTTTCTTAGCATTCCTCTTCTTTCCAGATTTCTTGAACTTGCCCCCACGCACCATAAGCACATCCTGCTTATCACTTTTGAGCGTCTTTTCAGCGGTCTTCAGCATACCGTGAAGCTCAGTGAGCGTTTTGTCCAGACTATTCATACTGTAGTTCAGTTTGAACTGATCATACCCGCTATGAAGAGAATGGAGGATGGTGTCTATAGCCATTTCCTGAGAAAATTGCTGATCCAGCCGACTCATATTCTCAATGAGTCCAATCATTTTGAGAACATGTGGACTTACGGGCTCGCCTTTCTTAAGCTTGGTCTCAAGAATTTGCCTATGAGTCTCGAATCTTTCGACTCGAGCCAGATCTTGGAACATGTTCTTCAACTCACTGATGATTGTGAAAGCATCTGAGTTGATGAACGTTTTCTGCAGATCCGCACTCATGGTGGCGAGCATTAGACATTTCACATCCTTGTTGGCATCAATCCAACGATTGAAGGCTGCCTGAGCGACCCCGTCGCCTGCGGCTTCGGGCATCGCCTCTTCTAGGACATACTCCTTTTCTTCCTGCATAAGAACTATTTGCAAGTTCCTTTGCCAGTCAAGGAAGTTCTTCCCGTTCAACTTCTCCTTTTCGAGAATTGATCGAATGTTGAATGAATTGTTGTTTGCCATATTTAAAAACTACAATCGAAAAGAATAAACAAATAAATAACCATTCACAGTTTCTCTTAATAAACTTAAATTCTATCATACATGCATAATTCAATGTTTATTAAGCATTTTATTCAAGTTATGTGTTCCGGCAGGTGTGAATAAAATGATTCCAAGATCCTAAAATCATTGAAGAACTAAGCACAGTTTGTCGACTTAATCCTAAAACATCTTAGGTAAGAAAAAGCCTTTTGCTAATAGTCTAGAAACTATTCTTGGTTGATAGGTACGTCTAAGAACTTATTAGGTAAACCTATCGATTTTGCCACGACATAAAAGGACTCCTTACTTATATCGTTGAGTTTCACCAAAACTAACATGTACTCACAATTATTTGTGTACCTTGCCCCTTTAGGACCAATAAGTAACACCTCGCTGAGCGAAAACTATTACTAGATTGATGTAAAGGATATCCAAGCAAGTGTATATTTTGGCATGGCACCTTTTAACTCAATTTTTAAGTTTGGAACTTAAGGCTCTTACTATGTTGGTTAGATTTTAAGTGAACTAAAATCCTTAATCATGCAACATAATCAAGCTTTTGATCTCATGCATTTTAAGACATATTTAAAAGCAATAAATAACTTAAAACATGCATAAGATAAATGTGATCTAGTATGGCCCGACTTCATCTTGAAGCTTTAACTTCAAAGTCCGTCTTGAAAATCTCCGTGGGAGGCACCATTTTCTTCAAATAGGATAAGCTATAATTAAAACTAATTACAACTATTTGATGGTACGCAGACCATATTTGAATTGAAAAACAACTTTGGTACTTTAGACCAATTACATTCAAATTAATGGTACGCAGACCATATTTTCTATCCTATTTGGGCCATACTAGTCACTTCATAACCTGCAAAACAGTACATATACAATATATACCATTCACCCATTCATTATCATGAATGGCCCACATAGCTGGTTAGTCAAACACATTATGCATCACGTAAACATTTGCAGCAATTAATCAAGGGCACCAATAATCTACCAATTATTCAGTCCTTATTAATTCTAATCAAGTTGTTTTAACCTTAAGGATTTGTAGACCTAATCAAGAGTTTATGACTAAAAGGGCTCCCACTTAAACCAATAAATTCATATGCTTTACTAATTTTAAACATAAAAATGTATTTCTAGTCTAACCGGAAACATACAAATTTAATTAAAATTTAAAGCTCATATAAATTTATAATTGAATCCAAAAAGTTTAATTTAATTTCAGTCGTATTTAAATTAATTCATGATTTTAATTTTAGTAAAATAATTAGAATAAATAAAATTTATTATAATTACAATATTCAAAATTAAAATCCAAGAAAATAATTTAAATTATTAATTTTAAAATTAATTAAAATTACGTAAACTGAAAATTTCAAATTAAAATTTCAAAACGATCTAATCGCAACGCAACAACCCTACGCAACGTACGCCCATGGGCCACACGCACACAGCCATCGTTGGCCATGTGCGCGCAGCCCATGCGCTGCGTCGCATCGCTGCTGCTGCTTTCCTTCGCAAGGCATCACGCGAGCTGGTGCTCGCTGCGTGCGCCAGCATTAGATGCACGCGAGCCATCGCTCGCTGCGCTCGCTCGCCAGCGCTCGCTTCATGCGAGCCAGCGCTCGCTGCGTGCGCTCGCTAGCGCTCGCTTTATGCGGGCCATTGCTCGCTGCGCGCGCTTGCCAGCGCTCGATCCTGCGAGCCATCGCTCGCTGCGCGAGGCATCGACGCTGGGCGTAGCACTCGTGGCACGCGAGCTTGCGCTCGCTGCGCGCGAGGCTCCGCACGCTTGCGCGAGGCAGTGCGCGCTGTGGCGC
Organism: Spinacia oleracea; assembly: GCF_020520425.1. Lineage (NCBI taxonomy): Eukaryota > Viridiplantae > Streptophyta > Magnoliopsida > Caryophyllales > Amaranthaceae > Spinacia > Spinacia oleracea. The sequence goes on from NC_079489.1 coordinate 89,253,296, forward strand.
AGCTCGCTTGCTGCCCACACGCGACTGCTGTGCCTTGCTTTCGCCCTCGCCCATTCGTTCATTGCACACAACCCACGACACAAGGCAGGGCTGCTGCCTTGTGCTCGTGCACCATGGCCTTGCTCATTGCATTCGTGCCGCATGGGCGACGAGCTCCCTTGCTTGTCGTCACATGCCCGCACTATACAACACCCCTTAAGGGTAACACGTAGCGTCCATTGCTTTGTGCGTGCAAGTTATATGAGCGAATCGCATAAAATTTAAAAATTTATATTTAAAATTAATGACAAATTAATAAATAATATTAATTTCATAATTTTAGGGCGAAAAATCGAAAATTTATTATTCAATTGATTTCCGATTAACATGGATTCAAGTCTAGGTCATAAAAATTTAAAATTTAACATAAATTTACAATTTTTATGGTGGTTTTTAATCATAGGTATCTAATTAAATTATAATTAATTATGAAAATCAAATTACTTCTAAATTATTCTAATTTTCAACAAATTAATCATAATTACAAATTAGATTGCATAATTAACAAGGCAAGACATTCAAACTTGTTAAACATATACAGTAGGTCAATCAAAAATTCAAGATTTATCAACAAGAATCGCAAATATTTAATTTAACATCTTAAATTTACGAAATTTTGCATTCGAAAAACTAAAACCTCCGAAAAGTCATAGTTAGGCTTCGAATTTGAGAATTCTGGGTTCGGCAGAAAAAGACTATTTTTGTCAAAATTTTAGAATGCCTTTTACATGCGGAATTGACACAAAAATCACTCGATTTGGATGAGTAACGAAGAAACTGCCGAAAACCTGCGTACGTATAATTAAATAAACGCAATTTGCAATTAATTAACAATTACGAAAATTAATCACCCCTTTTAATTCTTGCAAATTTGTAATATTTAACCATGTTCATGCAATTTAGATTATAAAAATAATAAGAGGCTCTGATACCACTGTAAGGTTATGATACATATGACAATTTATAAATCATGCGGAAAAAAAACCATTAAGCCAGGAATACATATTATTTACACATAATCATTTAGCATAGTTTAGATGCATACTCTTTGTTGCGTGCCTTCCCTAGCTGCGCCCGAACCGAACAAGAACAAGTCTTTAGGACTCCAAGTGTCGTCCCTCCGTAGATAGTCCACAGCACGTCCGGATCCGCCTTAAGATTGACCAACTAGAATCGCCCTTAAGGTACTCTGAATTTTCGGCACTTTATAGGCAATTGTATGACTGAATTTTGCTCTCAAAAACTCACTTTGAATACTTGAATGCTCGATGTAAATATGTGACCCTAGGCACCTATTTATAGAGTTATGGAAAAGGATTTGGAATCTTATTAGGATACTAATTTATTTAATTATAATCCTACTAGGACTCTAATTAAATAAACTAAATCTTTTAGGATTAGATTTAATCATATGACAAATCCCGGTAGCTTTAGGATTCGAGTAGCACACAAACACACACGCACGCACAGCAGCCCACGAGGGGCGCCATGCGCGCGCGCGCAGCCCGCGAGCTCGCAGCCCACTGCCGCAAGCCCACACGCTGCCGTAGCCTTGGCGCGCGCTGGGCCTGCCTTGCGGTGGGCCTGGCGCAGCCTTGGCTGGTGCGTTTTTGGCGCGCTGGCTTGCTGGGCGATGGCCCGGCTTCGTGCTGGGCCTTCGTCTGGCAGGCCTCGTCCGATGCTAATTCGTACGATACGCTTCCGATTAATTTCCCGATTCCGGAATTCATTTCCGATACGAACAATATTCAACATTTCCGATTCCGGAATCAATTTCCGTTTCGAACAAATATTTAATATTTCCGTTTCCGGAATTATTTTCCGATTCCGATAATATTTCCGATTCTGACAATATTTCCGTTTCCGGCAATATTTCCAATTCCGACAATATTTCCATTTCCGATAATATTTTCCGGTACGTACCATGTTTCCGTTTCCGGCAACATCTACGACTTGGATAATATTTATATTTCCGATACGATCCATATTTCCGTTTCCGGCAATATCATCGTTTCCGGAGTATTCATTTCTTGCCTGTGACGATCTCAGCTCCCACTGAAACCAAGATCCGTCGATTCCGAATATCCATAGATGGAGTATTTAATGCCATTAAATACTTGATCCGTTTACGTACTATTTGTGTGACCCTACGGGTTCAGTCAAGAGTAAGCTGTGGATTAATATCATTAATTCCACTTGAACTGAAGCGGCCTCTAGCTAGGCATTCAGCTCACTTGATCTCACTGAATTTATTAACTTGTTAATTAATACTGAACCGCATCTATTAGACTTAACATTGAATGCATACTTGGACCAAGGGCATTATTTCCTTCATTGAGTTCTTGTGGGGAACTAAGGATGGCTACAAGAGTTCCTGATATTGAATGCAGTAGATTCAGTAAAGGCTAAAACAACAAAGGTCAACAAAATACGATCCACAACACCTACAATCAAGAGGTCCTCAACTATGCAAAGAAAGATGCAGTTCCTGAGTCAGAGTTCCTCCATTGATACAAGAGGAACTCACCACTGTTCCAGAGCAGGAACGTCTGAAGCTTCTGAGTTGCAAATTCCAGATAAAGGGAAGACATAAAAGTCTAGGTAGTTTACTGTACTTAGAATTTTATGTAAAATAATAATTGTGCTAATGGTATATAAGGTACTCAAGGAACTTAGGAATTAATTAGGATATTTATTAAATTTACTGGAAGCAAATCTTATGGAAAGCATTTAATTAAATGAAAATAAGTTTTACATATTTAATATAAAATAGATTTACGTTTTTATTTTATTTTCTAAAGTAAAACTTATTTTCCTAAAAACTCTCCTAAGTTTCTGTAGACAAATAAAACTGTTTAAGGAAAATCTTTTTGAAGTTGATTTGGTCAAGAACACTAACAACACTTCTGTTTTACATGGGAAGTGGTCTTCCCCTTGTTCCTCAAGACAAGGGACGTGGAGACCAAGACTGCTGTACGTTGGCAGTTGAGTTTTGAAGGGAACTAACCCTAGGGAAAAACTCTATAAAGGCCAAATGTTCTATGGAATAGACACACAAACATTCTAAGAGCTTTTGCAATCCTAAAACGTTTTACTAAAGATTTTCTAAACAAGTTTGTGTCTAGTTAATTCAAAGTTCCTAAATTCCTTATATACAAAAGCATTATTAATATCTAGGGTTCTCAAAACACGAATTGTATTTCAGATCAGAAAGGATAGAGTTATCCTGTAAAGACTTAGAGTTTAAGTCTGAGAGAAAGAGAAGAAAAGAGAGTTGTAATCTGAGTAGGTTACTGTGAGGAACTCGAGTTTGAGTGGAACTCGAGTTGGAGAGTTATTGTAATCGAGGTATTACCATAATATAAAGGAATTCTCTTATTGATTAGTGTCAAGAAGTTTTCTAAAATTGTCACTTTTGTTTCTCTTGTTCTCAGTTCCTTTATTATTTCTAAGATCCGTAAGAAACTTATACAAAGTTCCAATTACAATTCACCTCCCCCCTCTTGTGTGTGTTCCTACTAGAATATCAATTGGTATCAGAGCCAGTACTCACAAAAAACACAGAAAACCCTGTTTGAGTCCAGTTCCTGAAAGTATGAACTCACAAGAGAAACTTGAAGAAGGCTACTCCATGCAAAGGCCACCAATGTTCAATGGAAAATTCTATTCCTACTGGAAGAATAGAATGGAAATATTCATCAAAGCTGAAAACTACCAAGTCTGGCGTGTGATAGAAGTTGGAGATTTCGAGGTAACAACCACCAATGCAGAAAACAAGGTAGTTCCTAAATCAATGTGTGAATTTGCAAAAAAGATTTTGAAAAATATGAGATTAATGCTATGGCTGTAAAAATCTTGCATTGTGGCCTTGGACCACATGAACACAATAGAGTCATGGGGTGCAAGAACGCAAAGCAGTTCTGGGATTTACTACAAGTAATCCACGAAGGAACTAATGAAGTTAAGCGTTCCAAAATTGATCTTTTGATGTCCAAATATGAAATATTTGAAATGCTCCCTAAAGAAACTATTCAAGAAATGTTTACTAGATTTACTAACATAACTAACGAATTGGTTTCTCTTGGAAGAACTATACCTACTGATGAACAGGTGAGAAAGATACTAAGGAGCATGCCACAAGATGATCGTTGGAGAACCAAGGTCACTGCACTATTCGAAACCAAGGACTTCACAAAGTTCAACATTGAACAACTTGCTGGTTCCTTGATGACACATGAACTTCATCTTGGAGCTGCTGTTCCTGAGAGCTCCAGAAACCGAGGGCTTGCACTAAACACTGAGGAACTCGATGAATCAGAACTAGACGAAGAGGAAGCTGCCATGTTGGTCAGAAGGATGAGAAAGCTCTAAAGAAACTTCAAGTCAGGAAACCAGAAAGGAAGGAACTTTGTGAGGAAAAATGCAAGTTCCAAAGCTGAACAAGGCTGTTTCAAATGTGGAGAAACTGATCACCAAATTCGTGAATGCCCTATGTGGGATAATGACAAAGCCAAAGGAAAAGGGAAGGAACAATCCAAGGAGCGCTACAACAAGTCCACCTTTAACAAGACAAACTTCAAAAAGGCCATGATAGCTGCGTGGGGTGAAGCAACAAACTCAGAAGATGATGAGGAACAACCAAGTGAAGAAACTGCCAATCTTTGCCTCATGGCAAGAACAGATGGAACTGGACGAGTTCCATTAGATGAAGTAAGTTCCTCCACTCTTCAGTGTCTTTCAAAGTCAATTAATTGAACTGTTGCTAGAAACTCTAGATGATTACAAAAAGCTAAGTATATTAAAAGAGCAAAGTGATAAGGAACTAGAACTCAGTAAAGACCATATGAACTACCTTAACAATGTTAGATCTGATGTCCAAGGTAGGTTCTTTGAATTGCTAAATAGAAATATCTCCATCACTGAGTCATTCAAAAAAATTAGGAATGAAAATATTCTTCTACAAGTGGAAGTCAATCAATATAAAATGTTCAATCTAAGTCTAGACCCTACAAAATCTTTGGAGATTAACATGGGAGTTTTTAATGTCGACCTAGAAAGATTAAACAAAGACCTGATCACCACAAAGGAACATAAAAAGAAACTGGAAAGAGAACTAGCCATGGCCAGGGCCCAGAAACAACCACCTAAGGTTCCTCCCAAGTGGAATGAAAATGCTCAATCTAAGAGAACAGAAGGTTTAGGCTTTAGCCATAAAATTAGTCACAAGAAAAAGTATGTGGAACTCCCAAGTGTGAAAGTTTGTTTCTCATGTGGAAGTGGTAATCATGTCAGTACTGAATGTTCCAAGAAGAAGGAACAGGATCAAAGAAATTCAAACTATGTAAGACAAAAATGGGTTAAGAAGTCAAATATTGTAGTTGTAGACACCTACTTTTGTCCCCATTCCCGAAAGGGAAGGTTCGATGATGAAAACATAAATCTCCACTTGACAACGCATCTCCTATAAAATAACGAATCTCAATTCCCCTTTTCATTTCACCCGAAACCTGCTATTTATGGAAACCTGCTAAAAATAGTAACTGCCGTAAAGGGTAGCTTCTAAAAGTGGCAAGTCATAAAAGATAGAAACCTGTCAGAATTAGGTGTTGCACTCCAACATAAATCCTAAATGAGATAGAACACTGCGAGAATCCTATTCCTAATATGATTCGTAAATAAGAGTTACGTATTAATTAAAATCCTAACGAGCCTAGAGTTCGTAACGGGCCCAGACGCATTCCGTCATGAAATTGATACGCACCAAAAGACTCGATTAAGTCTCAAACACTACGGATTTCAGGAATCCGAATCTGACTAAGAAAACAGCCCAGACTCTATTTTCAACGCCTGGCCCTGGGCGCCGAAATCTTCGGCGCCCAGGCCTGGGCGCTGGAATTACCTGGGTACGTGTTTTTTCCTAATTCTTTGTGGATTAGGGCTCTGCAATTCTATCTTTCCACAAACTCTTTTCTATAAATATAGCCCAAATTCGACGTGAAAACACAACACACAATTCATATTCTGAGTATTGACTCCAACCCCTAGCCTAAGCCTCACGTTGTGAAATTGTTCACGCGTTCTGTCGCAATCGATCCATAAATCGAACATAACGTATCCTGTCCCATAATTTGAGATTTGTTAAATAAAAAGTAGAAATAGCAAAGTCAAAGTGGTTAGTTTTCTGAGAACCGTGACGCACCTCTCAAGGGTGCGTCGTAATGTGTCCCTTTTCTATGATTTAATTGCTTTCCTCGCCCTTTTTATGAACTGTTAAACTAACTAAATCTGATTGTTCTACCACGCCTAACAAATATAATATTTTTGGGAAATTGGATTATCATGCTAGGTCCCTTAATGCTATTTAAATCTAATCGCGATCGATCTAGTATTATATGTTGCATATCGCTAAAATCAACTCAGATTAGTTTAATAGTTAACGCATGTCCCTTCAATTATTTATGCTGAGCTAGTAAGGATATCCTGCCTCTGGAGTTATCGACGAGCGAGTACTCCTCTCGGTAGTTACAGTCCCCCGAACCCTCAATCTCTACCTTACGGGTGTATGTTGAGAGATCCCACACCAGGGATCACAAGGGAACCTACGGCCGTCGTGGTCAAACATAATTGCACTCCCTTTATGTCACGATAACCGGGTTTTGTCAGTTTTTCTCATTGTCGTTAAAAAATGAATGGCGACTCCTATATTACTAGTCAATTGGGTGTAAACTCACAGGAAATCCAATTACACTTGATTGAATAAAAAGAATCGTCACACCCACGAGGGACGAGGTCACGCATTAGCCTCGTGCTTTTTCGACCCCCTCACAGTGGCGACTCCACTGGGGATAGTGAAGGAAATACTCGTGCTTGTAGGTAATCAAAATAGCCGAAGGGTGAAACGATCCTACCCCGCGTTTATTTCCCCATCAAGTTGGGACGACCTGAAAATCAGCATATTAATGTGAACCGGTAGAACCGCATAATGAATCTCGGCTCCCTCGGGAGTTGGGACTAAGGATACCTTTTTTCGCCAATAGGGGGGTGCATACGCCGCGCATGTTGCCCACTCGGTACTTGTGCAGGTAGTACACCTATCCCGAACCCAATCGCTCGCTCATTAGGTCCCTCTCGCCTGCATGCCCCCTTGCACTTGCGGGTTGGCCTCTTGAGCCAAATTCGTCTGTTGAAGACACTACCTCGACCGGGGCATGTGTTGGATCTACGATAGAAGCGGTACCAAGCCAGGCGCAAATAACTATCCATAGAAGCCTATCATAAACTACATGACATGTTATTATCGCCTCATGATGAATGTTAGTTATGTGTAGCGAAATATGTGATTGTGTGTGACAAACTATCATAGAAAACCAACGACCTTATAAGTTGCCCAAACATTCATAGACTAATTTGCCAAAGAGTTATACCGAAATACGTGTTCCGCAAACCCGAATGATCGCCACAAAAACAAGCGACGCTCGGGATGGCCTATAACGAATCCCACAAACGCTGCACAATGCGTAAAGGACGTTATTAGGCAAGCACGCAAATCGAAGTCGCATAAACAGAATTAAACGCAAACAGAAAACGAGAACCAGCCAGGGACGCATTTTCAACGCCCCTGGCTGGGCGCCAGAATTTCTCACGCCCCTCGCTGGGCGCCGAAGTTGCTGCTTGGCCTTCTGGTCAGGCGCAGCAGCCTCGGTGCCCGCGCAAAAGGAAAATACGTAGCACAAAAAATGTTCGTAAAAAGAATTGCTACGAGGGCGTAAGAAAAGCACTCGATTTCAAAAGCGACTCGTAAAAAATTAATAACTCTTTGCGTCGTTGTTAGGCCTCCTACGACGACAATGCTCGGCACTAAAAATCGAACATGCAAATAATTATGAACGTCACACGGGCAAAGATTTTCGAAAATATAAAGAGTTCAAAGTGCACACATAGCAGTCCAAATATACTAGTCCGACTTAAGGGTAGTCATAGAATGTCTAAAAAAAACCGACTCACGAAACAAACTAATGTGTCTCCTACTCCACGACAATAATGCAGGGCCCCTGAATACCCGCCCGTGATAGCCATCAAGGAACGCGATGGAAGAAGCATATCCCGAACATCTATACCTAGAGGTCGCACAAACCCAAGAGATGCATGCTTTGGGACACGACCCTTTACGTTCTCAAAGGCCACTCGCCCCAAAGAATTGTGCTATGCCAAAAACGCTCCCCAACTCACATGCTTTCGGGCTATTGTTTGGGTTAGAAAAGAAAAGAGCGAAGAATGAAGCAGAAATTATGGCATTAGCTCTTCAAGATGAAGTGTTCGATCCTACTAACTTGATCGCTCCATCACCCTCAAAAGATGACCAAATCCAACGAGGGTGGCGCAAGACTTTCAAATGGACCAATGCTCGTGGGATGAAGTTCAAGATATCTGCGGGAGAGGGTCCGATGTACGAAGAATTAGAGTCTGAATCCGAGTCTGACTCCGAGTCCGAACCTAGCAAAATTGTAACCCCTCCCAAAAATGTTTTAGACCCGGAAATCTCTACTCCGGGAGATCTTTTTGATGTAATGCTTCATGACTTTAATAAGATAAACAAAACTTTTGAGTATATGCCGCTTAAAAATCCGAGTAATAATGCAAAATGTCTCGCCACTAATGAGCACGAAAAAGAGCCAGAAGAGGAATATACCGAACTAATAAAAGCTGTAAATGAGCAAGAACTCAAAACTCCTATTATTGAGGACACAGAATCGGTAAATATTGGAACAGAAGAAAATCCTAAAATCATTAAAATTGGCCTCACCTTAACTCCCACTGAAAAGGCCGATCTAATCTCCACTTTGTGGGAATTCGAGGGTGTCTTTGCTTGGTCCTACAAAGACATGCCAGGAATAGATCGAGAAATCGCTAAACATAAAATCCCGCTAGATCCCAAAATGACGCCAGTAAAACAAAAGCTACGGCGGCTCAAACCAGAGATAGCCTTGAAAATAAAAGAAGAAGTCACTAAACAATTAGACGCCGGCTTTATAAAAGTCTCCAACTACCCAGAATGGGTGGCTAATATTGTCCCCGTAGCTAAAAAAGATGGACGAGTGCGAATGTGCGTAGACTTTCGAGACCTCAACAAAGCCAGTCCCAAAGATGACTTCCCTCTACCTCACATTGACATACTAGTAGACAACACCGCAGAGCACGCGCTCCTCTCCTTTATGGACGGGTACGCCGGATATAACCAAATACTCATGGCAGAAGAAGACATGGAAAAACAACTTTCATTACCCCTTGGGGTACATATTGTTACACTGTAATGCCTTTTGGTTTAAAAAACGCGGGGGCCACCTATCAAAGAACAGCCACCACGTTACTCCATGACATGATACACAAAGAAATCGAGGTCTATGTGGACGACATGATCGTCAAATCTAAAGACCGGCACGGTCACCTCCCGGCACTTAAAAAGTTCTTCACCCGAATCTTGAAATATAACATGAGACTAAATCCACAAAAATGTGTGTTCGGGGTAACCTCTGGAAAATTGCTAGGATATGTTGTTAGTACGCGAGGAATCGAGATTGACCCATCCAAGATCAAAGCCATTACCGAAATGCCCCCACCAAAAACTGAAAAACAGATAAGGGGCTTCCTAGGAAAGCTGCAGTACATTAGTAGGTTCATTTCCAAGCTTACTATGACTTGTGAGCCAATATTCAAAAAATTAAGAAAAGAAGAAAAAGTCAAATGGGATGAACAATGCCAAACTGCCTTCGATAAAATCAAAGAATATCTAAGCAAACCACCCGTCCTCTCCCCGCCTTTTCCTGGAATCCCTTTACGCCTATACCTAACCGTCACGGATACTGCAGCGGGAGCTATGCTCTCACAGTGTGTACATGGATCCGAGCGAGCCATTTACTACTTGAGCAAGAAGTTCATACAGTACGAGACGAGATACACAGAACTTGAGAAAACCTGCCTCGCCCTCGTCTGGGCATCCAAAAAACTCAGACATTACCTATTGGCCCACACTGTTCATATAGTGTCACAACTAGACCCCTTAAAATACATGTTCGAAAAGCCCGCCCTAAATGGTCGCCTGTCCAGGTGGCTAGTCATGCTCTCAGAATTCGACCTAAAATTCATGCCAGAAAAAACAATCAAAGGAAGAGCGGTAGCCGAATTCCTGGCCGAGCATGCCACGAATGAGGAAACCACGGAAGCTTACCTCCTCCCTGACAAGGAACTTCTGATGATACGAGACGACTATTGGACACTATACTTCGATGGCGCGTCCAACCAGAAAGGATGCGGCGTCGGAGTTCTCCTAGTCAGTCCCGAAGGGGACCATATACCAATTTCCGTCAAACTTGACTTCGAGGCCACAAACAACGCCGCCGAATACGAGGCCTGCATAGTTGGGCTAGAGGCCGCAGTTAGCCTCGGAGTCAAACATCTACAAGTCTTCGGGGATTCTTCCCTAATAATCAACCATATATCCAAAAGATGGAAGGTCCGAAGCACTAGTCTCTCAAAATATCAAGCTCACTTAGACCAAATAGTCGAGCAATTTGAAAAAATCGAGTATACGTACTTACCAAGAGACGACAACCAATTTGCGGATGCACTAGCGAAGCTAGCTTCAATGCTCAACATCCCGAATGAATGGGACGGGATGACCCTTCGGGTCGAGCGAAGGAAAGAGCCGGCTTATTGCTGTGCCATAGACTCCGAACCTGAAAAAATCAAAGAAGAACCATGGTATACGGACATCCTTCGTTACAAAACAAGTGGGGAATTCCCCCCAAGCACCTCCCCGCGAGCACAAAAGGCCCTACGCCTCCTCGCTTCACAATATAGCATAATTCTGGGGGAACTGTACAAGTACACGCCGAATAAAATCAAGTTACTTTGTGTCCACCAAAACCAAGCCCAAAGACTAATGGAAGAATACCATAACGACGTGTGCGGACCCCATATGAACGGAAAAATGCTATCCCGAAAAATATCCCGCTCAGGGTACTATTGGACCACTATGGAAACCGATTGCCATCACTTTGTGAAAACTTGCCCAAAATGCCAAATCTTCAGTAACCTTAATCATTTGCCTCCCTCAGAACTATACACCTTCACTTCTCCATGGCCCTTTTCCACCTGGGGTATAGATATAATCGGCAAGGTAACACCAACAGGTGTAGGGGGACACGAGTACGTTTTAGTCGCAATTGATTACTTCACTAAATGGGTAGAGGCAGTCTCCTATGCAAAATTAACGGCCAAACATGTCGCTTGATTCCTAGAAAAGAACATATTCTGTCGATACGGGGTTCCACATGAAATCATAAGTGACCAAGGTTCCCACTTTAGGGCCGAAGTCCAAGACCTGCTCGAAAAATATCATGTCAAACACCATAAATCCTATCCCTACAGGCCGCAAATGAACGGCGCGGTAGAGGCGGCCAACAAAAATATTAAAGTCATAATCGAAAAAATGGCCGAAAATTATAAGGATTGGCCCAACAAATTACACTTCGCATTATGGGGCTATCGAACCTCAATCCGCACCTCCATTGGAGTAACACCCTAATCCTTGGTATACGGAATGGAAGCAGTTCAACCGATCGAGTTGGAAATTCCTCCCTCCGGATCGTCCTAGAAAGCAAGCTACCCGAGGCTGATTGGGTTCAAGCTAGGTACGACGAGTTCGTCCTTTTAGACGAACGGAGGTTGAGAGCTTTACATCACGTGCAAGTGTATCAAAAGCGCATCGTGTGAGGGGGTCGAAAAAGCACGAGGCTAATGCGTGACCTCGTCCCTCGTGGGTGTGACGATTCTTTTATTCAATCAAGTGTAATTGGATTTCCTGTGAGTATACACCCAATTGACTAGTAATATAGGAGTCGCCATTCAGTTTTTAACGACAATGAGAAAAACTGACAAAACCCGATTATCGTGACATAAAGGGAGTGCAATTATGTTTGACCACGACGGCCGTAGGTTCCCTTGTGATCCCTGGTGTGGGGATCTCTCAACATACACCCGCAAGGTAGAGATTGAGGGTTCGGGGGACTGTAACTACCGAGAGGAGTACTTCGCTCGTCGATAACTCCAGAGGCAGGATATCCTTACTAGCTCAGCATAAATAATTGAAGGGACATGCGTTAACTATTAAACTAATCTGAGTTGATTTTAGCAATATGCAACATATAATACTAGATCGATCGTGATTACCTGATTTAAGTAGTATTAAGGGATCTAGCATGATAATCCAATTTCCCGAAAATATTATATTTGTTAGGCGTGATAGAACAATCAGATTTAGTTAGTTTAACAGTTCATAAAAAGGGCGAGGAAAGCAATTAAATCATCGAAAAGGGACACATTACGACGCACCCTTGAGAGGTGCGTCATAGTTCTCAGAAAATTAACCACTTTGACTTTGCTATTTCTCCTTTTTATTTAACGAATCTTAATTATGGGACAGGATACGTTGTGTTCGATTTATGGATCGATTGCGACAGAACGCGTGAACAGTTTCGCAGCGTGAGGCTTAGGCTAAGGGTTGTAGTCAATACTCAGAATATAATTGCGTGTTGTGTGTTGTTTCACGTCGAAACTAGGGGCCTATTTATAGGGAAGAGTTCGTGGAAAGATAGAATTGCAGAGTTCTAATCCACAAAAAATTAGGAAAAGAGACGTACCTAGGTATTTTCAGCGCCCAGGCCTGGGCGCCGAAGATTTCGGCGCCCAGAGCCAGGCGTTGAAAATAGGGTCTGGGCAGTTTTGTTTAGTCAGATTCGGATTCCTAAAATTCGTAGAGTTTGAGATTAATTCGAGTCTTTTAGCGCGTATCAATTTTATGACGGAATGCGTCTAGGCCCGTTACGAACTCTAGGTTCGTTAGGATTTTAATTAATACGTAACTCCTATTTCCGAATCCTATTAGAAATAGGATTCTCGCGGTTTTCTATCTCATTTAGGATTTATGTTGGAGTGCAACACCTAATTCTGACAGGTTTCTATCTTTTATGATTTGCCACTTTTAGACGCTACCTTTTACGGCAGTTACTATCTTTAGCAGGCTTCCATAAATAGCAAGTTTCGGGTGAAATGAAATGGGAAATCGAGATTCGTTTATTTTATAGGAGATGCGTTGTCAAGTGGAGTTTTTATGCTTTCATCATCGAACCTTTCCCTTGCGGGAATGGGGACAAAAGTAGGTGTCTACAGTTAGCCCCCACTTTGACTGAGTCTTGGAGTAAGACGATGGTCAAAGTATTAGACGGAGTGCGTCACACAAGCCATGGTGTATGTGACCTGTTTTGCGAGGGTCTCACGAGCCCCCGAGTGATAACATTTGACTTAAGGGTCATCACTTGAAGTGTCGACATATCCCTCACGTGTCATTGGGATTTGTCAACTGATAGTATAGAAACTTCCTCACTTTGTCATTGGAAGAATCTAAAGGTGCGTAGAAACTCCCTCACTTTGTCATTGGGAGTAGCTACAGATGTTTTCGAAATCAAAGCTGTAAAGTGTAATTGGGCCTGGCCAAGCCCAATCACGAGGTAAAACGTTTTTAAAGATTCTCATTTTCAGGGCTAGCTAAACGAGAAAACCCCCTTGTTTTTATAGGACGTAAAACGAAGGAAAATCCAGTACATCGTTCTTTTTTGGAAAAACAGAAAACCAATCCTTTAATTTTTGGAAAAAGGGAAAACCAATCCTTTAATTTTTGGAAAAAGGGAAAACCAATCCTTTAATTTTTGGAAAAAGGGAAAACCGAAAAAGTTATCGCTGCAGCGACTAAGGACCTGCGCGGTTAGTGACGCAGACCCCGCCCGCTGAAGGTGGGCGAGCCTGTCCGCTGAGGGTGGACGCCCCGTCCGATAGAAGTGGACGAATCTGTTTTGATGTTTTGAAAATAAGGACCTACGCGGTTTGTGACGTAGACCCCGCCGGCTGAAGATGGCGAACCTGTCCGCTGAGGGTGGACGCCCCGTCCGATAGAAGTGGACGAATCTGTTTTGAAATTTATTTTGCTTTTTTGAAAATAAGGACCTACGTGGTTTGCGCCGTAGACCCCGCCGGCTGAAGATGGCGAGCCTATTTTAAATTTGAAGATTTTATTTCTTTCGAAAACTGAGGACCTGCGCGGCTTAGTGACGCAGACCCCGCCCGCTGAGGGTGTGCGAGCCCATTTTGAATTTCTTATTTTGCCTATGTAGAAGGGCTTTTGTGATTACAACCTGTTGGTGGGTCGTAATATTTCCTGATTAAATGTGTCCTATAAGTGGGTCCACACTGTGTATGTTTTTGTTTAACAATATTTTTTTTTGAGATATCCAATCATGATATGGTGTGTGGCGCAGTCTGGGAATGTGATTTTGATTGCGCGCCCCTCGTTGGAGTTTATTTTTTCGCGAGCCCCCAAGCGTTGGGGCTCGTCGGTTGTTTTTTGCATCTTGTAATCATGTTTGGGGTCACGCTCGTATGTGCGAGCGACCTCCTATAGTAGTGTGCTATTTTAGCGAATCCGTGGAGTGCGACTTCAGTTTTCAGGCGACATCCGGTTTTGGCTTGGCCCGGATTAATCCTTTGACAGACAAACATTTTTTATTTGGAAAACCAACGACTTAACGATACATATTTTTGGTGTTTCGAAGAATGACCATGATATTTAGCTTGTTTTTTGAAAAGTGTACATAAGCATTTCCTGAGACGAGTCTAAGTTTCGACTAAGTTTTTAATGTTTATTATTTTTTGCTTATTTGGGAGCTAAAGGTGCTTTGGGCTTGATCTTACTTGCAATAGGGCCTCGTGTTTTAGTAACACGGTCTTAAGTCCTTTCCTATTCCGTGTTTTGTGAAATCTGGGCCTTGGGCTGCATTTTCAGCGCCCAAGCTCAGGCGTTAAACATTTCGGCGCCCAGGGGTGGGCGCTGAAAGTTCTTTCCTGGTAATATTTGATTTTCGGATTTCTAAACACGTTTCCGAATGGGATCAGGATGTTATTGGGTGCGTTCAGCCATATATAGGGGCTGGATACGTCCTTATTTTCCATCACTCTCAAATTCTTTCTCTCTTTTTGCTGTGCTCTAATTATTTACTGCTTTTGCCATGTCGATCCCTACTTTCTCACTCCAACGAACTGTTAGGCGTTGGCTACGGGCCCTTACTCCCACAGAAAAAACTTTGTTAAAAGAATACCACTTAGAGGCACTTTTAGGCTTACAACAAATTAATATTGATTATAATTTTCTGCATGCTGCCCTAGACTTTTGGGACTCCGATCATCATGTTTTTGCCTTTCGGGGCAATGAAATATGTCCTTTGCCTGATGAATTTGCTGCGATCCTTGGTTATCCTACTAATGCTACTCCTGTTACCCCTGGCACTGTTGAAGAGGGTAAAACAACCATAAGGGCTTTTCTAGGGCTAGATGATAACATGTTTGCTGAGATTGTTGTAGATGATAAGGTTAATTTGGCAAAACTTGTAAAACATCACTTTAGGCCTAGTAAAAATATGACCGAACAAAAATTGAACATTCGAGCCCTTGTATTTTGCTTGTTGAATCATTACTTGCTGTCGAATAATAATGGTGAGTTCGGTGACATAAGGTTGATCCCCTTGATTAGCCAGATGGAAAGTTGCTATTCTATTATGCCGTTGGTTGTTGCTGAGACTTTGCTGAGTGCGGATGAACTGAAGAAGGGTGCCAAATCTGAATATTTTAAGGGGAGCCCCCTATTGCTGCAGGTAATCGATCTTTTCCTTGCGCACATGTATTTTTTTGCACATATTTCTTTCTGCCTGGGGCTGAGTTTCAGCGCTCAGGGCTGGGCGCTGGAATATTTGGCGCCTGGTCCTGGGCGTTGAAACTGCGCCCCAGGAACCTTTTTTTTCTTTCTTTTCATTCTTTTGATTTGATCGTACCTGTTTTTACAGATTTGGCTTGCGGAACGGCTTAGACTTTTGGAAGCTCCTGCCGATCCTAAACATTATCGCCCTATAGCTTTGGGTAACCGAAAATACTTGCACCAAGGCCAGGACGAGGCCGAATGGACCTCCTTTTTTACTCATGGCATTTGTTCTATTAAGTGGGTGGTACCATGGTGGGGTTTGACTACTATGACAGGGGGGTCTGATGTATCGGTTTATGTTTCTTTGTTGGGGCTATCTCGTCCCATTTATATTTTCCCTTACCGAGTCATGCGTCAATATGGTTTAAGGCAGACTATCCCCTTTTCTGATACGGTACCACCTAAGGTAGCGACCTTAGCACAAACACGGGTCCTAGCGTGGGCCAAGTATTATGATGGTCTCCCGCGTTGGGCCGTAGCTACAAATGGCTTCGTGGGTCTTTCTGAAAACTACAAGTTGTGGATGAGCTCCGATGACAAAGATGTGAGGACCGAGGCTCGAAATAGGGAGCCAGCTGAGCTTTTGATACCTCGTATTCGTGTTAAGTATGAGGGTCCTGATTCTGCCAGACCTCGTACCTATAGTTTTAAGACTGTGAAAGCTCGTCCTGATCGAAAGCGAAAGGAAGTTCCTCCCTGTTCCAGTTTCAGGCCTAAAAATATGCCTAACATGAAGGGGCCTGCTGTTGTTAAAAGAAATGCAAGCTCTCGCGGAGATCGTCGCCGGAACAATGTATGGGTTAGAAAGTCTCAGCCGCCTGTAGAAACAGTGGCTAGTCTAGTTGATGGTAATAACCCTTCTCCCACCATTGCCTGTGCCTTCGAGGTTGAGCGGACTATAATTGAGAATGTTTCTGAAGCCTTGACATCTTTGGAAGTTAGTGTCCAGGAGCCGGTTCTTATGGAGATTGATATTGGGGCAGCGCAGAAGACTATGGGGGTGGATCCTGCGAACATTGCTCTCTACAAGACTTTATTTGATGATCCGGAAGAACTAGAGTAGTGTAGTTCTTTGCTAGGGTGTAGGTGCCCTTTATTTATTTCAGTTGTGTTTTTTTTTGTATTCCCAGCACTTTGTTTTCCTTCTTATTATATTTTAATAAAGGCGTATGTTTAGTTTTTATTTATTTTCGTTTCTCCTCTTTTTTATGTATTTTTAACACTTATTGCAAAGAATATTTTTTTATTTGGACCGAATCCTTGGTAAGGATTGCCTACGTATCTTGTCAGAATCAGGTCGCGCGTAGTTCTAGCTTTAGAATAAGTTCTAGTATGCCGGATTTCGGTAGATATGTCCTGAAGTGGAAACATATTACTTAATTCGTCAAATGAGTGAAGTATTTGCCATTATTTTCATCTGCCGTTTTTTTCATAGGTTGCGTAAAATTCGACCAATTTGTATAGCTGTATTCTTGGTAAACCTATTTGGATACGTATTGTACCCCCCAAGTGTTCGTTATTTTTCCGTTGTGTGCGGATAAAATGACGGGCACTTTCGAAAAAGAAAACTTTTGGCAGGCAGAGAGTTTCAACGCCCAGGCTGGGGCGTCAGAAATTTCGGCGCCCAGCCCTGGGCGCTGAAAATGACTTGGGCGGTCAATTTTAACGCTTTGCTTCACATGTTCTTGCGTTTATTTCTACTCCCCCTTTTTTTTTTTGTGCCTTGATATTTTGCTTCGTAGTTTTAAGTTAATTTTGAGGCTATTTTGGAGGCTTTTTGACTGTTAGCGTGAAACGCATTTTTGCTCAGATTGATTTTTTCTATTGGTGACTCAAAACAATTTTGAAAATGGAGTCAGGGTGCGGAATTTATGAAGATCTTTGTGTAGGCTTTGGAGGTAGGTTGGTAGTGAAGGGTATGATGGAATCTATGTTTTATGAATCTGTTTTTTTGGTAACATTTGCATTGTTTTAAATTTTTGATTTCCTTTGCTTTTAGGTTGCATGGATTGGTTCTGACACTGGTTGGCTTTTTAGGTTTTGGGGATATGAATGGGATAGTGTGGTTTATTTTATGGGTTTCGGGAATTGATTCTCATGGCACTATTTCAAAACCGAGTGGGCTTTGTTTGTTGGGCCTATAGTGGGCCGCTTCTTTATTTTGCAAGTACATTTGGTGTTTATTTAGTGTTAGAATAAAATTTTCAGGAGAAATATTACGCCTTTATTGATTAGGAAAGTAAGGAAAACACACTGAAATAAAACTGACCCATATTCTAAAGGGCCTTAGGACCATCTAAAGTCTCTATTATTTTTTCTATCAATCTAAAGAACTACTAGGCGCTTTTACTAATGGTGCTCTATGTGGCTCAAGCCTGGGGTTTAGTCTCATAAAACTTCGGTCCTTCACCGGTACTCATCTTGAATTCCATTCCTTTTGCGTTGACCCACTGATATGTCTTCACCCATCCGTTCTCGACCTCTTCTAGTGTTGATGCAGGAGAGATTAACCGGGTTGGATCGAAACCTTCATCTTGTAAAGCTAGGGTAGTCATCACAGTCTCGTCCTCCATAGGCCTCGATTCGTTAAACAATGTCCACAGAGCCTGGTTGTCCAATATTTCAGCTGTTTTAGTCTTGGTGAGGTGGGGTGCCTCATCCAAGGTGTGGCAGTCATGGAAAATTTCAAATCCGGGTTTTAGCAAGCCATCCTGAACGAAGGGTTCAGGGAAATCACAGCATGGGTGTTCTTCTCCTTCCCGAATGAACATCCCGTTAAGGGTCCTTTGATACGGGAGAAGGAGGGTGGTTTGTTTGGTTTTGTTAAGGCGTAGCCTAGATAGGCGGTCAGCAATATCTTCCTCCGTTGGTTCATAACCTAAGCCAAAGGGAGTAGATTTGTCGGGAAAAGGATGGAATGTGCATTCCTTCTTCCTTATGCCCAATGGGGCTCCTGGGAAATAGCCTTGAGCTAACAGCATTCTAGGGATGACTCGGGATGCATGCGGGTCTAGGAATGCTGGATCATAATCTTCGATGAACTGGATTGTTTCTTCCATTTGAAACCCATAAAGGTCGTCTGCAGTTTCGGCCGTTCCAACCATATTACAACTGACGTCGAGAGGAGGGGCGCGGATTTCTAGTATTACCCCGTTATGGTTAAGTTTAACCATTTGGTGCAAGGTAGAAGCCACACCTCCTAAGTCATGGAGCCAAGGTCGCCCCAAGAGGAGGTTGAAAGTGGGCTTGATGTCGATAATTTGAAACTCCGTGGTGCGTGCCACAGGCCCGGTTTGTATGGTAAGGTTGATTTTTCCCAATACAGACCTTCGGGAGTTATCATAAGCTCGTACCCCTTGCGTGGAGGTTTGGAAATCATCGTTTCCTAGCCCCAAGCAATGGGCGGTTCGCAATGGGCAGACATTAACCGTCGAGCCATTATCTACGAGCGCTAGGGGGATGTTTTGTCCTTTGCATCCAACCACTAGGTAAAGGGCTTTATTGTGAGCACCCCCCTCTTTGGGTAAGTCTTTATCAGTGAAAACTATGGCCTTTTCTCCGGCATCTCTCGTGACATGGCTAACCAATGAGTCAGGTGTGATATCTGTAGGTACTAAGATGAGGTCAAGTGAGCGAATAAGCTTTTCGCGATGTTCCTTTGAAGTACACATAAGATCCCAGATGGTAATCTCAGCCTTGGTTCTTTTTAGTTGTTTCAGGAGAGGGTTTTCAATGACTTCCGCGACGGTGGCGTGCCGCCCGTTCTCAGGAGTTTGCCTGACCGGGATGTCGTCCATAGGAGGTGGGTGAATATCCGGTTGGTATATCCTTCCGGATCGGGTGAGGTTGTCGACCTCGGGCTCCTGAGAGGTGGTGTCAATGAGAGCATACCCGGGCCAAGTTTCAGTGAAGAGGTCCTAGCCCGAGACTTGAGATAGGTAAATATCTTCAGCATTATCGTTCCACACACCGCACACTTCCCTCTCGATTCGATCCATAGGGACCACAGCGAGTGGTGCACCTTGAGGTGTAATATACACCGTGGGGTCGAGATTCTCTGGTTGGTCGAGAGAGATGTGACAAGAGCCGAGTGGGCTCTTGTTGTTGTTGGGTTTGCCAACGTTAGGGAGAGGTATTACTTCATCCTTTATCATGTCCTGGATTGTATGTTTTAGAGTCCAGCAGTTTTCAGTGTCATGCCCATTTCCTTGATGGAATTTGCAGTAAGTACCTTCGACCCAATATTTGTTTTTGACAGGAGGATCACGGGTGGGGCCTATAGGTCTCAACTTTCCTTGATTGGTTAGTCTTTCAAAGGCTTGTACCAAAGTTGACCCGAGTGGGGCAAACTTTCGGTCTCGGACCCATCTTACAGGGTTTCTTCGGGCGGGAGCCTCTTCTACAGCATGGACTTCTTGGGCTTGGGATGTGTTACCCCGATTATAGGTGTTGGTCTTATATGTGGGTTTGCTCTGTATGGTTTTGGCGAGTTCGTCCTCAATCTTTATTCCCACATCATAAACTCTTTTGAAAGTGTCGAGTCCCAGGTACCTAAGGTGTTGTCTGTAAGCCGGTTCCAGGTTATCAATGAATTTTTGGACCAATTCTGTTTCGGGAGGCCTATTGATTAGCTGGGCCGCCTGGTCCCTCCATCTAGCAAAGTAGGTTGTGAAACCCTCATTTTTCTTTTGGAAGAGAACTTCCAGCTCGCGCATGGTGACTTGGAAATCCATGTTCGACGAGTATTGCTTGATGAAGACATTGACAAAGTCTTCCCAAGTGGGGAAGAGCTTAGGGTCCTGGTGATAGTACCATTTGAGCGGCACAGGTTCCAAGGACAAAGGAAAGGCAGGTAAGTACATGGACTTGTCCACGCCTTTCAAGTTCATGGTATTCACAAAGCTCAGTAGATGATCACGGGGGTTGTCCGTGGCCTTGAACTTTGGTAAGTCAGATGAAATGAACTTTTCTGGTAATTTGCCAGGAAAAGGTTCAGGCTCGAGGGAGAAGTATTTGCTCCCCATGGTTTGCTGTAGGACCATTTTTTCAATCCTCTTCTCGTTTTCGAGGTCATTTTTGGCTTGCGCAGCCGCTAAGGCTTCGTTTTCCATTTTCAGTTAGCCCATAAGTTGAGTCATTTGGACCATCTGGTCTCGCAAATCTTCGATGGACATGTTTGGCGGTGCGAATCGAGGTTGGGGAAGCGGAGATCCTTGAAATGAGGGACGACGGACGAAGCTTGGAGTTACTAAACCTGGTGTTGGCGATGTATCTTCGAGACGCACTAGCCGTTGATTCCCTGATCGGCACCAAGTGGCAGGACCAGTCCTAGGCATAAGATAAGCTAAAGTTTAGGTTCCCAAAGTTTCAAGCATTACTTAGTCTAGACTTCGACTCTCTAAATTGGTTTTTTTTTTGTTCTTTCTTTTGTCGGTACACTTTTTTGGTTTTTTTTGATTTTGGTCATTCTTTGGATTTTCGAAACACCTGCCCGTGTGACATTCATAGTTGTTAGCATGTTCGGTTTTGGTGCCGAGCATTGCCGTCGTAGGAGGCCTAACAACGACACAAAGAGTTATTAATTTTTCGCGAGTCGCTTTTGAAATCGAGTGCTTTTCTTACGCCCTTGTAGCAATTCTTTTTTATGAACATTTTTTGCTACGTATTTTCCTTTCGCGCGGGCACCGAAGCTGCTGCGCCTGACCAGAAGGCCAAGCAGCAACTTCAGCGCCCAGCTAGGGGCGTGAGAAATTCTGGCGCCCAGCCAGGGGCGTTGAAAATGCGTCCCTGGCTGGTTCTCGTTTTCTGTCTTCCGTTTATGCGACTTTGACTTGCGTGCTTGCCTAATAACGTCCTTTACGCGTAACAGCGTTTGTGGGATTCGTTACAGGCCATCCCAAGCGTCGCTTATCTTGTGGCGATCATTCAGGTTTACGGAACACGTGTTTTGGTATAACTCTTTGGCAAATTAGTCTATGAATGTTTGGGCAGTTTTTTGAGGTCGTTGGTTTTCTAGGATAGTTTGTCACACAATCACATATTTCGCTACACATAACTACATTACAAACATGGATTTGGAAATTAAATATGCCACGTAGTTTATGATAGGCTTCTATGGGTAGTTTATTTGCGCCTGGCTCGGTACCGCTTCTATCGTAGATCCAACACATGCCCCGGTCGAGGTAGTGTCTTCAACAGACGAATTTCGCCCAAGAGGCCAACCCGCAAGTGCAAGCCAAGGGGGTATGCAGGCGAGAGGGACCTAATGGGCGAGCGATTGGGTTCGGGATAGGTGTAATACCTGCACAAGTACCGAGTGGGCAACATGCGCGGCGTATGCACCCCCCTATTGGCGAAAAAAAGTTATCCTTAGTCCCAACTCCCGAGGGAGTCGAGATTCGTTATGCGGTTCTGCCCGTTCACATTAATATGCTGATTTTCAGGTCGTCCCAACTTGATGGGGAAATAAACGCGGGGTAGGATCGTTTCACCCTTCGGCTATTTTGATTACCTACAAGCACGAGTATTTCCTTCACTATCCCCAGTGGAGTCGCCACTGTGAGGGGGTCGAAAAAGCACGAGGCTAATGCGTGACCTCTTCCCTCGTGGGTGTGACGATTCTTTTATTCAATCAAGTGTAATTGGATTTCCTGTGAGTATACACCCAATTGACTAGTAATATAGGAGTCGCCATTCAGTTTTTAACGACAATGAGAAAAACTGACAAAACCCGGTTATCGTGACATAAAGGGAGTGCAATTATGTTTGACCACGACGGCCGTAGGTTCCCTTGTGATCCCTGGTGTGGGGATCTCTCAACATACACCCGCAAGGTAGAGATTGAGGGTTCGGGGGACTGTAACTACCGAGAGGAGTACTTCGCTCGTCGATAACTCCAGAGGCAGGATATCCTTACTAGCTCAGCATAAATAATTGAAGGGACATGCGTTAACTATTAAACTAATCTGAGTTGATTTTAGCAATATGCAACATATAATACTAGATCGATCGTGATTACCTGATTTAAGTAGTATTAAGGGACCTAGCATGATAATCCAATTTCCCGAAAATATTATATTTGTTAAGCGTGATAGAACAATCATATTTAGTTAGTTTAACAGTTCATAAAAAGGGCGAGGAAAGCAATTAAATCATCGAAAAGGGACACATTACGACGCACCCTTGAGAGGTGCGTCACAGTTCTCAGAAAACTAACCACTTTGACTTTGCTATTTCTCCTTTTTATTTAACGAATCTCAATTATGGGACAGGATACGTTCTGTTCGATTTATGGATCGATTGCGACAGAACGGGTGAACAGTTTCGCAGCGTGAGGCTTAGGCTAAGGGTTGGAGTCAATACTCAGAATATAATTGTGTGTTGTGTGTTGTTTCACGTCGAAACTAGGGGCCTATTTATAGGGAAGAGTTCGTGGAAAGATAGAATTGCAGAGTTCTAATCCACAAAGAATTAGGAAAAGAGACGTACCCAGGTATTTTCAGCGCCCAGGCCTGGGCGCCGAAGATTTCGGCGCCCAGAGCCAGGCGTTGAAAATAGGGTCTGGGCAGTTTTGTTTAGTCAGATTCGGATTCCTAAAATCCATAGAGTTTGAGATTAATTCGAGTCTTTTAGCGCGTATCAATTTTATGACGGAATGCGTCTGGGCCCGTTACGAACTCTAGGTTCGTTAGGATTTTAATTAATACGTAACTCCTATTTCCGAATCCTATTAGAAATAGGATTCTCGCGGTTTTCTATCTCATTTAGGATTTATGTTGGAGTGCAACACCTAATTCTGACAGGTTTCTATCTTTTATGATTTGCCACTTTTAGACGCTACCTTTTACGGCAGTTACTATCTTTAGCAGGCTTCCATAAATAGCAGGTTTCGGGTGAAATGAAATGGGAAATCGAGATTCGTTTATTTTATAGGAGATGCGTTGTCAAGTGGAGTTTTTATGCTTTCATCATCGAACCTTTCCCTTGCTGGAATGGGGACAAAAGTAGGTGTCTACACATCGCAAGGCAATTCAACAAAAGAGTCAAACCTCGAAATATCAAAGAAGGCGATTTTGTATTAAAAGAAGTCCGCGCACCTACTACGGACCCTCGAGGAAAATTCCGGCCTAACTGGACAGGACCATATTTTGTAAAGACCATCCTACCTGGCGGAGCAGTCTAACTAGCTGACATAGATGGAGCGGAATTCGCTAACCTCACGAACTTAGACCAATTGAAAAAGTACTATATTTAATAAAATTCAGTCAGGAGTTAAGGCATTTAATTAAACACGTTAAGACTCATAAGCAAGCATTATGCACATTACTCTAAGAAAACGGCATAAAACTCGATAAAGTAGAAAAAGCGAAGGACAAAACCTCAACGCCCAGGATTGAGCGCTGTTATTTTTCACGCACAGGCCTGGGCGCCGATATTTCCTGCGCCCGTGAATGGGCGTCATTCTCTCTTGCCACCTATCCTCCCGCTTCTGCAAGTGTTCGTACTCCTTTTTCGAACCATCAAAAGAACCACGAACACTTGGGGGGGAAGCAGACGTGTAATGAACACCCTTTCAAAAATTTCAAAAAGCTAGAACTACGCGCGACCTGATTCTGACAAGATACGTAGGCAATCCTTATCAAGGATTCGGTCCAATAAAAATTAAAAAATAATAAAGTCATGCAACGCATCAAGAAGAAAGGATATTGCAAAGGGCACTATACCCTAACCCATGCACGGGCAAGACCAAATAGAATGAAAAACAAAGCCACAAGAATTTTCAGGAACAAGCCCAACAAAGGAGTATGGCACGAGTCGGCAAAAAACGAAAAATAGTGAACATGCATATGTAATACCCCAAGTAGTCGGTTAGTCTAAAAATATGTGTGCACTCTTGTATGAACTCATTATTTTAACGGAATTCTTTCTCTTTTCAAAATTCGTCGTTGGTTTAGAAAGCTAATATTACTATAATATGTTAAGGCAAAGCCCACGGAAGGCTCAAAACATTCTTGCACCAAAAAAAATCGCAAAAAAATATATATACATGCGGAATGAATATATACAAAACAGGAGATAAGCCTAAGACTCGTCATCGGCTTCATGTCTCCAAGCCTCGCCGGTCCATCCACTCAACTCCCCGTGGTATGAGGGCCCCCAGCCAGAATCACCCCAAAAATGAGGCTGTGACTGCAACTCGGGGCTAGGCTCTCGGGCCACCGACACGGAACGTCGCCTACGCTCCCGCCCGGACCTCTCCCCGGAAGAACTCACCCCCGCGTCGGAACGGCGATGCCGTAGGGGCGAGTGCCGTGCCCTCTCTCTCTCACGACCGTGTCCCCCGCCCGAGGGACCCGCGTCGTTGGCCCCGGCTCGTCCAGCACCCGTCTACAAGAAAAGACAAAAAGAGGGTGAGTAACAGAAAGCCAAACAAAAGGTACAGATCAAAAGGAAAAATAGGGCACATTACCCGAGTAGAGTGGGGGCTCCTGCAAGAAAGTGCAGATCGGGCCCGAACCAATGCGGACTTCAACCGGTTGATCACCCCCACCATCGCGTTGGCCGTACGGGCCGGAACCTGAAACAGGAATGTTAGTAACAAAAGAAAAAAAAAGGAAAGATATAAGAAGAGTGCACAAATAAAAGGTGCATACCGCCTGTACTCCCTCAGGGAGCGGAGCATGGAAAACCTGGTCTTCCGGGAAAGTCTCCACAATCTCGGATCCACTCTCTCCGGTATACGAGATCCGAGCATCGGGAAGCACCCATCCCCCCAACGAAGGGTCAGGACACTCTTGCACAAAACACAGTAGACATAAACACATGGGCACAAGCATGAAAACACTAAAATCAATACGAAAAGAGAGGGCAACTTACAGCGCCAGGCTCCGGGAGACGAAGAGAATCCTGGATAAACTGATAATAGCTAGCTCCCTCTATCACCAACTCCGTCGCCGGCACGCCAGTCCTCGAGTGGACCCTCCACGACTCGCCTATCGAACGAGTAGACAGCATGGTCGCAGGCGGAGGCCTAGGCACCGAAAAAGCCCCGACCGTCTGCATACGCACCCGCTCTCCCAGGTACCAGACAGGGTCCCGACGGCCAACGAACAAGACCCGCATCTGGCTCAGGGCATAACTATCCCGACCGAAGCGTAAGTACCCCTAAAAGAGAGCCATGGGGTCCAAACCACCTGTTTTTGTACAAACGCGGTCAGATCTCGCACATAGAAAATAAAAAGAATGACGGAATACGAGATAGAGGATAAGATTCTGCACATGCTCAGGGTTTCCGTCCCGAATGAGATCCCACACGGTATCGGGCGGTGGACGCACTGTCAACTTCTTCTTCCAACCCCAACGACGACCGGCAGGGTACTCCAAAGGCCTCTGCCCCTTTCGGGGAGCCAGCCAAGGTAAGTGCTCAAAGGCCCACAGCTGCAAAAGGAAAAGACAATAAAACATCAAAAAAAAGAGGCCCGGTAAAAGCGAGAAAACAAAAGAAAGTCTAGGCACATACCTCGATCAAACGCGGCACTCCCGCTAATGTAATGACAAAGTGACGTCTACTCGGGTCCGAGTCGCGCACCGCCAAACTCATCTGGCCGACGAGCGTCGCATAGCCCAAATCGCCCCAGCAATAGTCACCCAGTGTAGGCACGTCCTCCACCATGCCTATCCACCTCGGGTCAAAGGTGTCAGTCGAACCCGATAGAAAAGTGGAAGTAATAAAATGGAGGTAGAACAGCCGAGCCTGTCTCGAAGACGACTCCTCTACCCCATGCTCCAAGGCCCACATCAGGTCAGCGAAAGGTATCCCACGGGGCTGGTACGAAGGCAATCTCATGCCCATCCACGAGCCCAGGAGCCTCGTACCCTCAGCAACAGTCGGCAGTGGGCCATCCGACCTCAGACGAACGGGGATCCCTGTAAAGGTCAAGCCCGTCATAGCCGTCTAGTCCTCGAGAGTGATCGTCATCTCACCCCAAGGAAAGTGGAAGGTGTTGGTGGTATCCCACCACCACCTCATGAACGACCGCAGAAAGGACAGGGAGATGTTAAGCCGCAGTATCTCCCAGAAGGTCTCGACCACCGGAAACAGTGAGCTCTCCCTCACCAAAGCCTGGGCGTCCGAGCTATGGAAACTAAAAACGGTCTCACTCGTCGCTGCGCCGTAGCCGCGAACCTTAGTCTCTCTCCTCGCGTGAAGGCGGGAAGTCACGTGGTGCTCTAGGTCGTAGTGCAGATCACGACCGTCGTAGAGCTCAGGACCCACCCATAGGGGACCCGCGCCAGTAGACTGACGCGTCATGCCACGCTCCTCGTGGCCACCAGAAGGAGGTGACGACTCGTCAGGCATGCTGATCAATAATACAATAATGCATT
The DNA here is from genome assembly GCF_020520425.1 of Spinacia oleracea. NCBI lineage: Eukaryota > Viridiplantae > Streptophyta > Magnoliopsida > Caryophyllales > Amaranthaceae > Spinacia > Spinacia oleracea. Next base: position 89,280,582 of record NC_079489.1, read on the forward strand.
ATACCTTTAACAAAACTGGCACTCACACCAATCACTAAAGGAGTGCATTCCACTCATAAAATGGAGTCATACAATTTTTGTTCCCTAAGACATGATACTAAGTTCATATCGAGCAAAAAAATTCCCTAAGTGAAAAATTTTCAATTAACTCCAACAAAATGAAAATTCTTCCATAATTTGTCATTCATGAATTATGAGGAACGCAAGCAATATACCAAAAATACCTACATTGTAAGAAAACACTAGGGTCGTAGGTATACTTGGGGGCTAGCATAAAAATGCCCAAATTCAACAAGAATCAACATACTTGCGAAAATTAAACATGCACAAACTAATTAACATGTTATGTGGAACATTTCCAACTATCTAATTGAAGGAAAGGGGCACAAAATCAAAAACCCCCAAATCAATTTCATGCATAAAAATACTTGACAAAAATACTGAAATTGACAAAAAAGCTCAAAATTACTGAAAATTACTTACATTGGGAAGATTAGGAAGTGATTTGGAATAGAATTCGTAAAGAAAAGTGAAAAAACGAGCAAGAAATCAGTTGAAAGAGATGAGGAGCTTGAGCGAAAATGGTGGAAATGGGAAAGGAAGGAGACGGTCCGCGAATTTAAAGACCCGTCTCCCCTTCGCATTTTCAACGCCCAGCTCTGGGCGTTAGAAATTCTCGCGCCCAGAGCTGGGCGCTGAAAATGCTTCCCAGGCAGCGAATATTCGCTGTCGGGCACGCGCAATCCCCTATTTTGTGTAAATTATCTGTTATCTTGATATTTCTTTCCCAAGAACGGTATTTTGCAATATCGTTAAAAATATACACAGTGTGGACCCACTTATAGGACACACCTGATCAGGAAATATTGCGACCCACCAACGGGTTGTAATCACAAAAGCCCTTCTACATAGGCAAAATAAGGAATTCAAGATGGGCTCGCCCATCTTCAGCCGGCAGGGTCTGCGTCACTAGCCGCGCAGGTCCTCAGTTTTCGAAAAATAGAATCTTCAAAAATAAAATGAAATAGGCTCGCCATCTTCAGCCGGCGGGGTCTACGGCGCAAACCACGTAGGTCCTTATTTTCAAAAAAAAAAATATAATAAACACGAACAAATTTCAAAATAGATTCGTCCACTTCTACCGGACGGGGTGTCCACCCTTAGCGGACAGGCTCGCCATCTTTAGCCGACGGGGTCTGCGTCAATAACCGCGCAGGTCCTTAGTCGCTGCAGCAATAACTTTTTTGGTTTTCCATTTTTCCCAAAAACGATGTGAGTAGCCTTTGGTTTTCCGTTTTTCCCAAAAACGATGTGAGTAGCCTTTGGTTTTCCGTTTTTCCCAAAAACGATGCGAGTAGCCTTTGGTTTTCCGTTTTTTCCCAAAAAACGATGTGAGTAGCTTTTGGTTTTTCGTTTTTTCCAAAAAAGCGATGTGAGTAGTTTTCCCTTTTTTCCAAAATTAAAAAGATTGGTTTTCCGTTTTTCCAAAAAAGAACGATGTGATGGATTTTCCTTCGTTTTACGTCCCATAAAAACAAGGGGGTTTTTCTCGTTTAGCTAACCCTGAAAATGAGAATATTTAAAAAACATTTTTTACCTCGTGATTGAGCTTGGCCAGGCCCAATTACACTTTACAGCTTTGATTTCGAAAACATCTGTAGCTACTCCCAATGACAAAGTGAGGGAGTTTCTACGCACCTTTAGATCCTTCCAATGACAAAGTGAGGAAGTTTCTATACTATCAGTTGACAAATCCCAATGACACGTGAGGGATATGTCGACACTTCAAAGTGATGACCCTTAAGTCAAATGCTATCACCCGGGGGCTCGTGAGACCCTCGCAAAAAACAGGTCACCATGGCTTGTGTGACGCACTCCGTCTAATACTTTGACCATCGTCTTACTCCAAGACTCAGTCAAAGTGGGGGCTAACTGTAGACACCTACTTTTGTCCCCATTCCCGAAAGGGAAGGTTCGATGATGAAAACATAAATCTCCACTTGACAACGCATCTCCTATAAAATAACGAATCTCAATTCCCCTTTTCATTTCACCCAAAACCTGCTATTTATGGAAACCTGCTAAAAATAGTAACTGCCGTAAAGGGTAGCTTCTAAAAGTGGCAAGTCATAAAAGATAGAAACCTGTCAGAATTAGGTGTTGCACTCCAACATAAATCCTAAATGAGATAGAAAACTGCGAGAATCCTATTCCTAATATGATTCGTAAATAAGAGTTACGTATTAATTAAAATCATAACGAGCCTAGAGTTCGTAACGGGCCCAGACGCATTCCGTCATGAAATTGATACGCACCAAAAGACTCGATTAAGTCTCAAACACTACGGATTTCAGGAATCCGAATCTGACTAAGAAAACAGCCCAGACCCTATTTTCAACGCCTGGCCCTGGGCGCTGGAATTACCTGGGTACGTGTTTTTTCCTAATTCTTTGTGGATTAGGGCTCTGCAATTCTATCTTTCCACAAACTCTTTTCTATAAATATAGCCCTAGCCTAAGCCTCACGCTGTGAAATTGTTCACGCGTTCTGTAGCAATCGATCCATAAATCGAACAGAACGTATCCTGTCCCATAATTTGAGATTCGTTAAATAAAAAGGAGAAATAGCAAAGTCAAAGTGGTTAGTTTTCTGAGAACCGTGACGCACCTCTCAAGGGTGCGTCGTAATGTGTCCCTTTTCTATGATTTAATTGCTTTCCTCGCCCTTTTTATGAACTGTTAAACTAACTAAATCTGATTGTTCTACCACGCTTAACAAATATAATATTTTTGGGAAATTGGATTATCATGCTAGGTCCCTTAATGCTAATTAAATCAGATAATCGCGATCGATCTAGTATTATATGTTGCATATTGCTAAAATCAACTCAGATTAGTTTAATAGTTAACGCATGTCCCTTCAATTATTTATGCTGAGCTAGTAAGGATATCCTGCCTCTGGAGTTATCGACGAGCGAGTACCCTCTCGGTAGTTACAGTCCCCCGAACCCTCAATCTCTACCTTGCGGGTGTATGTTGAGAGATCCCCACACCAGGGATCACAAGGGAACCTACGGCCGTCGTGGTCAAACATAATTGCACTCCCTTTATGTCACAATAACCGGGTTTTGTCAGTTTTTCTCATTGTCGTTAAAAACTGAATGGCGACTCCTATATTACTAGTCAATTGGGTGTAAACTCACAGGAAATCCAATTACACTTGATTGAATAAAAAGAATCGTCACACCCACGAGGGACGAGGTCACGCATTAGCCTCGTGCTTTTTCGACCCCCTCACAGTAGTTGAAAAGGAACTCGAGGAAACCCGAGTTCCTGTAACTAACCTTTGATTCTTTTACAGGTTCTAGTGAGGGGGAACAGCTCGTGGTATCTCGACAGCGGGTGTTCCAAACACATGACATGAGACAAATCTAAATTCCTCTCACTAGAAGCCTACAATGGAGGAACTGTGACCTTTGGTGACAATATGAAAGGAGAAATTGTTGGAATTGGAAAAATTGGAAGGTCAAGTTCCCATGCCATTGAAAATGTATTTTTGGTCGAGGGTTTAATGCACAGTCTACTAAGTATTTCCCAATTTTGTGACAAGGGAAACTCTGTAAGTTTTACTTCTGAAACTGTCAAATCATTAACAATGACACTGGGAAAGTTATTTTGGAAGGAATTCATAAAGGGAACACATATTCTGTGGATCTCAATACAGTTCCAAAGAACAATCTAACCTGCCTCAGTGCCATTGAAGAAGATCCGCTACTATGGCACAGGAGGTTTGGACATGCTAGTTTCTCGTTGCTTGACAAACTAAGATCAAAGGAACTAGTTCGAGGACTCCCCTCAATTAAGTTCCTAAATGATAAAGTTTGTGATGCCTGCGCCAAAGGCAAGCATGTCAGAAGTTCCTTTAAGACTAAGAAACTGGTTAGCATAACCAAACCATTGGAACTCATCCATATGGACTTGTGTGGACCAATGCGAATTCAAAGTATAAGTGGAAAAAGATATGTTTTAGTTATTGTTGATGATTACTCTCGTTTTACTTTGGTCATATTTCTAACAAGCAAAGATAAAACATTTGATGAGTTTGTTGCCTTTTCTAAGAAAATCCAGAAAACTACAGGTCATCAATTGATTCACATAAGATCAGATCATGGAACCGAATTTGAAAATTACAAATTCGATGAATACTGCAAGGAACAAGGTATGGATCACAACTTCTCAGCTCCCAGGACTCAAAAGAAAAATGGAGTAGTTGAGAGAAAAAATAGAACCTTGGAAGAAATGGCGAGAACCATGTTAATCGCCAGTTCCTGGCCTAGGAACTTCTGGGCTGAAGCAGTAAATACAGCTTGTTATATTGTCAACAGGGTAATGATCCGAGCAATCCTAAATAAAACTCCCGATGAATTAAAAGGTATTAAACCCAACATCTCTTATTTTAGAGCTTTCGGTTGTAAATGTTTTGTCCACAACAATGGCAAAAGGAACTTAAGGGAAGTTTGATGAAAGAAGTGATGAGGCAGTGTTCCTAGGATATGCCCTGAATAGCAAAGCTTACAGAGTTTATAATAAAAGGTCAATGTGCGTAGAGGAAAGTGTACATATAATATTTGATGAATCTAACAAAATTAATGTAGTACAGGAAGAAGAAAATTTCGAAGTTGGTTTGTCTCGTGTTTCAGACAATGATGAGGAGTTCCACCCAACTAGACAAACAGCCAAAGGAACTATTCAACAGAACCAAGAAGTTCCAGTGCAAGAGGAACAGGAAGAAATCCAAGAAGATCCAGCTCCAGAGGAAACAGAAGCAGCACCTGAACCTGAGGAACTCCACACGATTAACAAGGAACTCAGGTCACAGAAGCAACTAAGGAAACTGCTACAACACCAGTGGCTCAGTTTCAACCCAGACCTTGGAAACATCAAAGTTCTCATCCAATGGAACTCATTATGAACTCATTATGAGTGACATTAGAAAAGGAACTCAGACAAGGTCACAACTCAGGAACTTTTGTGCATTTCACGCGTTCCTCTCCATATTTGAGCCAAGAAACCACATCGAGGCTCTGGAAGATGCTGATTGGATTGTAGCCATGCAGGAAGAGTTGAATGAATTCAAGAGGAACAAAGTGTGGCACTTGTAACCCAAACCAAAGCACCAGAAAGTAATTGGACTAAAATGGGTGTTCCGGAACAAGAAAGATGAACATTCAACAATCATAAGGAACAAGGAAAGGTTAGTTGTCAAAGGCTATAACCAACAGGAAGGTATTGACTTTGAAGAAACTTTTGCACCTGTTGCTAGACTAGAAGCCATTAGAATTTTAATTTCTTTTGCTGCCTTTATGGGTTTTAAACTTTATCAAATGGGTGTTAAATGTGCTTTCTTAAATGGTTTTTTAGAAGAGGATGTCTATGTGGAACAACCTCCTGGTTTTGAAAATCCTGAATTTCCAAACCACATTTACAAACTAGATAAAGCTCTCTATGGACTGAAACAAGCCCCTAGGTCTTGGTATGAGAGACTATCAAAGTTCCTCCTACAAAATGATTTTAAAAGAGGAAGAATAGACAAAACCTTATTTCTAAAATCAAAAGGAACTGACTTGTTAGTAGTTCAAATTATGTTGATGATATATTATTTGGAGCAACTAATGAGAACTTGTGTAAGGAATTTGCAAACTTAATGAGCAGTGAATTTGAAATGAGCATGATGGGGGAGCTCAACTTTTTCCTTGGTTTGCAAATCAAACAAACTGAAGAAGGAATCATGATCCACCAACAAAAGTATGTGAAGGAACTTATAAAGAAATATGAGCTAGAATCAGCCAAAGTGAATCACACCCCCATGGGAACAGCCACCAGATTAGACACTGACCCAAATGGGAAAAGTGTAAATCAAACAAAGTATAGAGGTATGATTGGATCACTCTTATATTTAACTGCTAGTAGACCTGAAATTTCTTTTAGTGTAGGACTATGTGCAAGATTTCAATCCAACCCAAAGGAATCTCACTTAACTGCTGTAAAAAGGATACTTAGATATCTCAAAGGAACATATGACCTATGCCTGTTCTATCCAAGAAGTGGATCATTCGAGTTAATATGCTGATGCTGATTATGCAGGTGATTTAGTGAATCGAAAAAGCACATCAGATATGATACAGTTCCTAGGTCCATGCATGGTTTCTTGGGGTTCCAAGAAACAAAATACTTTTGCTCTATCCACAGCTGAAGCTGAGTATGTAGCTGCTGCAGCTTATTGCTCACAAATACTATGGATAAAACAACAGTTAAGAGATTTTGGGATAATTTATGATTGTGTTCCTATCTATTGTGATAACACTAGTGTTATTTGCATCTCTAAGGATCCGGTTCATCATTCCCGGGTCAAACATATCCATATTAGACATCATTTCCTTAAGGATAATGTTGAGAAAGGATTAATTAAATTAGATTTTTGCCAAACCGACCATCAAATTGCTGACATCTTGACTAAGCCATTAAACAGGGAGAAACATGAGAAAATGAGAATGGAACTTGGGATGACCAAGCTAAGGTGATTGAAACTAAAGTTCCTCCGAGGCAAAGGTGTAGACACCTAATTTGTATCTCCCCTTTGGGATGATGATGATACCATTATCCTTGTTAGGTGATTGGAGTAACTCCGGGCGGAAATCCCAATTGCTAAGAATATTTCCAAATTCAAGATCCAAAATCCAACCCCCGAGACCGTTCCCCTTTCGGTTCTCGGTACAAAATACAATTTTCCAAATTCAATTTCAAAATCCAAGTACAATCTCACCTAGTAGACCATCCCATTGGTTTTACCAAGCCTTTTGCAATCAAAATCATATAAGGCAAGTCAAATTCGGGCGCCGACCCAAAAAATCGAGCATGTCGGGCCCCGTCCCGTAAAACCGGAATTCACAACCCGAGAAAGGCTTGTTTTTAGACGCTAAACGATGCCTTAACCTCCAAGCAAATACAAAACGCCAAACCTAGTACTATTCGTACAACAGGTACAACACTACAAGACGAAACAAGGACGGATTCCCCGTCCTTGCTTTGGCGGCATTCAAGCCACGTCACCAGCGCCTTGCGCTGACGTGTGCTGGTGCCTTGCACCAATTCCTTCTATAAATACCCCTCATTTTCAGCATAATGAGGAGGAGAACAACAATACAACGTCGTAATTTCGACATTACGCCTCAAAATACAACTCAAAAACTTCTCAAAAACACATACAAAATTCCTAAATTCAAAAGCAATTGGGAGCTCTTGCCTAAATCTAACTAGGTAAATCCGAATCCCATTCTAATCAACTATGTTGCTTTGGTTTCTAGATGATTAGCAAGTTGGTGTTTTTAATCATTAAAAAACACCAGTTGCAACAATCATACATGTTTTCCAAAAATACAAACTTTTTCAAAATGCAAAATACAAATTTCTCAAGATTCAAGGATGTCCAAGTTGTTTACAATCACCTCTTGGACTAGAATCATCTTCAAACATGGGGTAATCAAAGATGACACCTTTTAAAATTTAAAGGTTTAGTCTTTTGAGATTCAAAACTCAATTTTCAATATACAAGTTCAAGTTTTCAATTTTCAAGATCCCACCATGTTTAGGGTTGTTCATGGTTATTTCCCTAAACTAGGGTCATTTCAAGTTCAAATTTCAATCATTTCAAGTTCAAACTTCAATTATTTCCAGTTCAAAACTTCAATATTCAAGCTTTCAAGTTCAAGTTTAACATGCAAAATCTAGGACATTTGGGTTGAGCAACCTCTCCCAAGTCGAGATTTTTGGCTTCGAATTCGTGTCGGGCGCACTTATTTTTAAGGAGCGGCTTGGCGTTCGAATCTCATGTGCCCAAGTACAAATTTCAATTATGCACCTTTCAATATTGCAATTTCAATATCGCACCTTTCAATACCGCAATTTCAATATCGCACTTTCAATACCGCACTTTCAATACCGCAATTTCAATATCGCAATTTCAATACCGCAATTTCAATACCGCACTTTCAATTCCGCATCTTTACTTGCCTAGTCCCTTTCTAGGCAATGTGGACCTACTCCCTAGTCCTTTTCTAGGGGGTCTTGTATTTACTAATTCCGCACTTTATTTAGTATTGTGATGTTGCTTTATTTTCTTTATTGCTTTCATCACCAACATGCTAAATACAACAAAATGCAAAGGTTACATCACGCTTAACAAAGATATTTTTGGACAAACCGGCCTTAGGTTCCTTAAATCAATCTTTAAAGCAAAAGTGACCACCATACAATTAGAGATTCAATTTGCTCTAAATGCAAACCCACATAGTCTAATCTAGGGTATATTTTAGAAAACAATGTTGTGCCAACGTACTTGAATATTTCTAAAGCTCGCGGAATAAGCATTTATGTTCCCGTGCCCGGATCTCACCCATCCGTTTCAAGGATTCAAGGCCTTATCCAAAATAGAGTCATTTGCGGTCTTTCCAAATGAGACTTTAAACAATGTTTGGTGGAGATTCCTTCGAGGTACAAAAATTCTACGGTTTTCCAAAAGAACCGCCCCTCTTGTAGAACGGGAAACAAGTTTTGACACAAAAAAACCCCCTACAATTCTGGCGACTCGCTGGGGATCTACTAATTTCAATTCGAAAATGCGGGCAGATTTCGAGAAACAAGCCACTGATCTGCTTAAGTACTGGATGCCAGCATTGGCACCAGGCGCAGCCCCTGCGCCCAACGCCACTGCCTGCATCCAGGACAGTGGCTCACAGTGGCTCGTCGCCCACTTTTGCTCAACTTTTCGTGTTGGGAGTTAGTCTATTTTTGAATCTGGAAGGACGCTCCCAAACCTCGTGAACAAGTGCCGAAAAACGAGCTTTACAAATACAAATTCAAGTACGATTTCAATTTCAATTTCTAGGCATTTCATGCATTTTTCGAAAACCATATTGTGCAAAATGAATTTCTACCTTCGCCCAAACGGATGTGTTCTACATTCGGGCTAGCCCCGGGGGCAACGAAATGGTGACTCTCCATATGGTTCCCAACCAAAGTGTGTGACCATTTCCGCGCCTACCGAAACTTGGCATTTACTTGACATTCCCGATGTCATGTATGGAGGCCGTCTGCCGACACGCACTTCCCTTAGGCGGATGTGAAAGCTTGTCGCCAGATCCGTCTCTTAGCCGAGTACCTTTTGACACCCAAAGCCGACCACTTGAATCATACAAAACTTAGACCGACCTTAGGTTGAGAACTTTGCATGTCGCATTCATATTCATGACTAGTGTGACAACGTGCTACTTGTGCATTGTGTGGGCGTCTTTGCACGCGTGAATGGCTAACATCGAGTTCTAGCTTGCCAAAACCAATTAGCCTCCAACTAGGGAGCCAAACCCCTAGGAGCATCATTCAAACCTCATGCATCTAAATCGCCGATTTTAGGGTCTTTAGGAGTGTCACTCCATTTGATTCAAAACCCTTAAACACGCCTCACGCACAAATGCCAAATCCAAAATTCAATCCAACGGCGTCATAATGCCGGATTTTCAAGTCCAAATTCCAAGTTTCAAATTCAAAATTCAATCCAACGGCGTCATAATGCCGGATTTTTCAAGTCCAAATTCCAAGTTTCAAGTTCAAAATTCAATCCAACGGCGTCATAATGCCGGATTTTCTAGTCCAAACCTCAAATTTTCGAGTCAAAGCTCAAACCCAACGGCGTCATAATGCTGGATTTTCAAATCCAAACCTCAAATTTTCAAGTCAAAATTCAAATCCAACGGCGTCATAATGCCGGATTTTCTAGTCCAAATTTCGAGTTTCAAGTTCAAATCCGAATTTTCTAGAACCTCAATTTTCAAATCCAAATCCAACGGCGCCATAATGCCGGACTTTCTAAATTCAAATTTCGAGTTTCGAGCTTCAAGTCAAGACTCAATCTAACGGCACATAATGCCGGATCTCCTAGTCAAAATTTCCATTTCCAAACTCAAACCTCAAACCCAACGGCGCCATGATGCCGGATTTTCTAGTTCAAATTTCGAGTTTCAAGTTGCAAGTTCAAAACCCCAAATCCAACGGCGTCACGCCGGATTTCCTATTTCAAACATTCAAGTCTTCAAACCTCAAACTCGAGTTGCCAATTCCAATCTCGAAGTCTCAAGTTCAAATATCCGAGCCCATACCGGCATAATACCAACTCTCCAACTTGACCTTCCAAATCTCAAGCTTTAAGGGTCAAATTCCAAATTCATGTCGTCGTAATGCCGACTTTTCTACTCTATATTTCAAACCTCAAAGTCCTATACTTCAAGATTCCAAGTCCACGACGGCATAATGCCGGACTTTCAAATTCCTAAATTCAATGTTTCAAATCCACGGCGACATAATGCCGGATTTTCCAAATACAAAGCCTCATGTTCTACATACAAAGTGCGCCCTTTCCATTTCAAAGTTCAAGGTTCAAGCCAAATTCAATTCCAAATTCATCTTCAGGCTACAAAGGAATCTTGCTTTCCATTGCTCCCCAATACAAAATTCAAAATATTTCCAACGGGTTGAAACTCCCCAGAAATAATACAAGTTCGAGATTCCATTCAACGGGTTGAAAATCCCCTAAAATAATACAAGTTCAAATTCTATCCACGGGTTGAAACTCCCCTAAAATAATACAAGTCCAATCTTCCAACGGGTTGAAACTCCCCTGAAATAATACAAACTCCAATTCTCGAGCGGGTTGAAATTCCCTTCAAATATTCCAGATCCAATGGGTTGAAATCCCCCTAAAATATTGACGGGTTGAAATTCCCTTGAAATAATACAAAGTCAATTCCCTTTTCAATTGGGTTGAAATTCCCTTCAAATACTCCAAGTCCAATGGGTTGAAATCCCCCTAAAATATTGACGGGTTGAAATTCCTTGAAATAATACAAAATTCAATTTTCTAGTACAGTCCAATTTCCAAATTCTCGAGCGGGTTGAAATTCCTTTCAAATAAGTCCAATTTCCAATAGGTCGAAATATTCTTTTTCGACATTCCAAGTTCTGGTACAAAGAGTCAATCTTCACAAAAGAATGAACGCTCCTCTCAAACATTTCCAACGGGTTGCAAATCCCGAATACAAGTACAAAATCCAAAATCCCGAATCTTGGGAGTGGCACTTAGGGTCAAGTCTAGGTCTCATTCATTGCATGCATATCATACCATGTGTCGAGAAGTCCAAGTTCTAAAATCGTCTAGTATGTTCTAACTAGTAGTCTAAAGATCCTGTGGGTTTGTTGAAGTGGAAAGAGGTTGAAAAGAAATCCATCAGCCCTAGCTTCCCTCATAGCCGGCATCGAACGAACAGCCAGTACATCTCCTACAAATCAAGCTTCAAGTCCCTCTCAAGAATCAATTCAAATGGAAAAATGTTCAAGATTACTGTGGGCGAAGGATCTATGATGAGCGAGTCCGAGTCAGAGGATGAGCCTGGATCTGACTCTAGCAACGAGTCTAAGAGTCTAGGGCTAGAGTCTTGCATCAATCGAGAGCCTCTAAAGGCCAAGCTTCAAGTCAAAACAGTCGATGTAATGATTGCTGATTTCAATAACACTTCAATTTCTACTTACTCTTCGAGTCCTAATTCAAAACACAATCCTAATCCAAACAACTTTTCTTTACAAGAAACTGACTTTGAATTTCTAAAAGCTATTGAAAATCATGAAAACAGGACGCCCATAATTGAGGAAACAGAAAAATCAACCTTTCTAACAGCAGGGATTCAAAACTAGTTCAGATTGGTTTAACTCTTTCTCAAGCAGAGCAGGACGATCTTATCAAGCTACTTTCAGAGTATGTAGACGTCTTCGCATGGTCCTATCATGATATGCCAGGGGTTGATCCAAGCATCGGTCAGCATACAATTCCCCTCATTCCAGGTTCAAAACCCATCAAGCAGAAACTCCGTCGCATGAAACCGGACGTTTCCCTCAAAATTCAAGAAGAGGTCTCTAAGCAGCTAGAGGTCGGGTTTAATCGAGAGTCCAAGTTTCCAGATCTTTCAAGGTATTGGGTTCCAAGCAAGTGTCCCAGTTCATTCAAGAAAACATGATATGCATATATGGTGTTCCTCACAAGTCCATCAGTGATCAAGGAACCCATTTCCAAGGAGAATGTGAAGACCCATTCAACAAGTACAAGATTCAAAATTCAAGTTGTATAATCTCTAACCGAGCAAGGTTGTGCCAAGCAAGGCATCTACAATTCCAAAGTACAAAATTCAAGTTACAAACTCCAAAGGTTCAAGTTCTAAAAACATCTTCAAGCTTCAACAGTACAATCTTCAATACAACAGTCCCAACGGACCCATGCTCCGGGAAATTCAACATCATCACCTTATCGCCCACATGGGGCAGTCGAAGCAGCCAACAAGATGTCAAGACCATCATCATGAAAATGACTACCAATTACAAGGACTGGCCCCAAAAGCTGCATTTCGCATTGTGGGGATATCGAACTTCAATTCGCGCTTCAACTGGCGCAAATCCGTTCTCATTAGTCTATGGAATGGAAGCAGTACAACCTATCGAGCTAGAGATACCTTCTCTAAGGATAGTCCTCGAAAGCAAAATCCCAGAAGCTGCATGGGTACAAGCCAGATATGACGAACTAGTCATGCTCGATGAGCGACGGCTTCAAGCCGCTCACCATGTACAAGTCTATCAGCGCCGAGTGGCCAGACATTTCAACAAAAGGGTCAGAACCCGAAACATCAAGGAAGGCGAGCTTGTCCTGAAAGCCCTTCGCAAAAGCACCATGGACCCAAGGGGAAAATTCAAACCCAACTGGGCAGGCCCATATATTGTCAAGAAGATCCTCTCCGGGGGAGCAGTCGAATTAACAGACATCGACAGAACAGAATTCAGATCTCTGACCAACCTCGATCACCTCAAGAAGTTCTATGTCTAAGTTCCATGTTCAAATTCAAGAATCCAAATCCAAGTCCTGTAAGGTGGTCAGAACTATGTCCGGCCTGATTCCCTAACGGGACACGTAGGCAACCTCATTTCGAGGCCCGGCCACTTTAATACAAAAAAAAAAATTCAAAATTTCCTCAATTAAGGGCATCCTAAAAATCAAATCAAATCAAAATTCAAAATTCAAAATTGTTGTTGTTTTTATTCCAAATGTGCCAATTCAAAGCAAAGCATGTTCAAGCGGAATTTAACACAATAACTCTTTATTTTGCCCTAAGGCCCTCAAAGCTAATTCAAATACAAAGTCAGGATCAAGTGAAGCAAAGTTGAAAAGCCTTTTCACTTCCTAAACACATCTTCCAAACACATTCCAAACACATTTAGCCTACAAAGATCTAGGGTCGGGCGACTATGCTCTCGAGTCTTGGCACCTTGAGTACTATCCCCTGACTCCTCCCGCAATCAATCATCAATCTTCCCTTTGCCCAAGCGGCGGGAGAAGGAACTTGCAAGCCTTCCAAGACGGGAGGACGACGAACCTCCATTGGATTCCGAACGATCAAGCACCGGATGGGCTACACTCCCGTCACCTCCCTCACAGTCAGCTGATGCAGGAGGTCTAGCTCTAGAACCTCGGACTCTAGCTGGTCCGGAGAAAGAAATGTCCCTCTGACTTAGGCCTCTCATCCATACAATATACCCCGCAGACAGAGTAACTGACTCAGGTGGGAACTGGATACTCAAGAACGGTTTGGCAACCCAATACCGCCTCCAAACTTCAAGTCGATTCGCATTCAGCACAACAGGTTTCGCTTTCTCTTCAGTACAGTCCGGGATCTCCTATTTCAAGCCATATTGTCTCATCACTCGAGCAGGCGAGTAGAAGACCAACATTGTGAGGGTTGGCGCCCTCAAAGCATTAGAACCAGGGGCATGTCTCATAGCAGCAATTCCCCACCAAGGAACTACCCACCTTATACAAGATTCAACCCCAGAGAGTGCGCACCGCCACTCATCCAATGAAAGCCGGCCATGCAGCATGGGCCGCACAGTGAATCCCTTTCTATCATAGCTCGCCATGTTCTCCGGTGGTGCCACCAACATGAGCTTCTCCATAAGCCAAACCTTGGGGAGTATACAAGAAGCGCATTTCAAAATTCAACATTCAAAATTCAAATACAAGTACAAATTCAACATACAAGAGAGCTCCAGATCCTTACTTGGAGTAACATCGGACTTCCCGATGGCAAGGAAGAGGGGTCCGACTTCAGCATATCAAGGCCCGTCAATGTTTCGCCAATCACAAGCGGCATTGGGTCCCGACCATTAGCAAACTTCTCTACCATTTCTATTAGGGAGGCATCACCATTGCCAAACCCCTGTTTCGAAAAGAGAAAGCGAGCGAATATACAAAAACTCAAGGCTCTCAGGCGAAATAATTTGGGAACATCAAGCCCAGGAAAGTAGGTGACAAAGAGGGACAAATCCACTCCTCTGCCATATACAACAGCACTCAAAAGTGGGGGCTTCAAGCCCAAATACCTTTCAAAACTCAAGAAAAAGTGTTCTTCAACACTTGGCATGCATGGCTCCAGCATGATGGGCCACCCCAATATAGCACTAAATTCCTCAGGGAGGGGACATACCTCATTATTTCCAAAATGGAAGACCTGATGATTCGGATCCCAAGCCTCCAGAGCAGCAAGAATGAAGTGCAAATCCAATTTTACAAACCGGAAAGAGACGAGCACCCCAAGATGCATGCCATCAAGCTCCCTTTTCTCCAATTTGCCTAGCGAACCAAGCCACGAGTTCAAGGCACTCTCAAAGGACACAACCATATTTTCTTTTCTTTTCGAGAGGAAGCAGTATGCAATGATAGCAGGGAAGGATTGATGCAAGAAATGATCCAACAAGCTCCCTATTTATACAAGAGTCGGCTTGCACGACAGCCCACGAGCGCCAGGCGCCAAGCCTGCGCCAGGCGCAGGGGCCTGCATCTAAGGACGAGGCCACCGTCCTCTCTTATGACTCCGTGTACACACTCTTTAGTGTTTCGGACAGCAGAGTACAACCTCCATTACTCAAGATTTCAAAGCCGCAAACCGCGCAACTTCAAGCAGTCCGGATCAACGCTTCGGGCAGATTTCAGGTCATTTCAAAATTCAAGCATCCAAGTCCAAGATCGGCGTCCTAAGTCGAGTCTACATATGCATAGAAAAAGTTGAATATACTTTGACTTGCGCTTTTCCTAACCAAAAAACCTCAGCCAAAGTGGGGGATTATAGTAGGTATATACACCCGAAAAAATGGGCAAATTTTTTCAAAATTTTTTTGGCAAATTTCTCATGCATGCATCTAGCCACAAATTTCAAGGCACACACAACGCATACAATTCCAAACATTCAAGCATACATAAAAACCAATCTTCAAATTTTGCAAACCAATTCAAAGTTCAAAGCCATACAAACCATACAAAAATTCTAATTTCAATCCATACAAATACAATACAATACAACCTATACAAAATCAACCCAGGCAAGCTGGAACTTGCTACCATGCAGGGTCAGTCCGAGTCGTCACCAGCAGTGATATCAACCACAGGTGCCTTGCCCCTGTTCCGGCTCCTGAGGCGCTCCAACTCCTGATCCAGCTCCGTCCCAAGGGTACTAGGATCCTATTCCGAGATACGAAGTGTGCCAGTGGTAGGATGAACTCCCTGCTGAGGAGAGGAATACTGATACAGCGGCGGCATCGGCATATACTGGTACGACCCAAACATCTGAGCCTGGCGCATCCTCTCCATCTCTGCATAGTAAGCCCAGGAATCTGCACCCCAGGGATGAGGACCACTTCCTCCGAAATAGTAACCAGGAGGAGAAGAAACAAAGTGCCGTGAACCGCCTCCACCTCCAAACGAATGCCTGGTGGGATCAACATGTACAAAAGGGGAAGCTCCCCGCTCAGCATCAGAATGCCTCTGATGAGCACCAGCACCGGACCCCTGTCCCAAATCCAAGCTCGGCCCCTCCTGCCTCGAGGACGTCTCCGCCTAGGGTTCTCTGTCAACGGATCCTCTACGGTCTCGACGGCGGTCCTATACAAAATACAATTTTAAGAATCAACATCCAAGTTCAAATTTCCAGACTACAAATTTCAAGATCAAGAAAGGCACCTCTCTATCCCGGCCAGAAAGCTTCCGGGTTAGCTTGGCATAATGCCTCTTCCAAGAATCCAGCAAGAGCATCCAGCGACGCACTCTCGCCCGAGGCGCCTGCATACAAAATCCAAGATCAATTCTCCATTACAAGATTACGAACAGTCTCAAAGAAATGCAACAGTACTTACAGCGGCATAATGCTTAGGTACATCATCATATGACTTCCGGTGCGGAGGAGAAGCAAAAGGAATGGTCTCCACCACCTCTTCCCCGTCCGAGTTCTCATAAAGGAGGATCCTATCAGCATGGGGAATATCCTCAGGATCAACCTCCTCCTCCTATATACAATCATACAATCATACAATCATCCAATCAATACAAGAATACAAGAATACAAGGATACAAGAATACAAGGTTCAAAGCTCACCGGCAGTACGAAGCGTACTGGTGGAGCCAGCCTCCTCAGGAAGTCGTCATAGCTCCCCTTCCTGTGTACAAAATCCCTCCAAGAGCGGCAAACAGCATCGCCCCTAGCCTTCACATAGAGCCAGGCCAACTCTTCATCCAACGCCAGCATGGACCCTGGTGGGTCCTTGGGGATAAGTCTCTCCCCCGAATTGTGCTGAGGGGACACTCTCTCTCCTAGGTACCACATATGGCGGTACACACCTGGAAGCAAAACCCGCCGCCCAGACAGGAAATGGGCACGTGCAGCCGAGGCAGGTATAAGCGCGTTGGCAAAAGGACGCCATACCACCTACAAAACAGACAACTCAGGCAACAACACAAATACAAATACAAAGAGGGCATAACAGTACAAGAATATTACCTCGTCAACAGGTAGGACTCTCCAAGATTTGCGAGAGGCCGCCAGAGGCACACTGCTGCGCACCGCTCCTATCCAAGAGGCAGCATACGGGTAAGCCGCATCCCTAGTACGATCCGGCGCCAAAGTCGGAAAGTGCTCATACATCCAAATCTTTCAAGAAGCAAGCAAAACATCAGTCAAATTCAAATACAAGCATACAAGTACAAATTACAAGGTACAAGGAGTCTTAAATACCTCCAGCACACTCCACAGAGCAGCCATGCTCGGGTCACTCCCCACCGCAGTCCGGGAAGCCCGCTTCATCTCATACAAAAGGTGGCTATATTCCAAGCCACCCCAGTTATAGCTCAAAACAGCTCTCAAGTCCCCTAGAACGGACAGGAACCGGATGTGCACCCGACTGTTCCTACTCGGGACCATCACCCTGCTCACCAAGGCTAGGAGGAAGAGCCTGGCCCTCTGCTCCACGGACACACCCACACTGCAGATAGCCTCCACGATCACCGTCACAGAAGCATGGGCATCGTCATCTGACAAGTCAAGAAAGGGGCCAAGCAAGTCCCTAGCAGCGACAGAGCGCCACGTCAGCTCCGGATCAAAGGTCACGTTCCTCTCAGAAAAAGGAAGACCCGTGATCATAGCAAACTCAAGGGGGGTAATGGTGATCTCCCCCCATGCCATGTGGAAAGTGTTGGTGGTATCCCACCACCGCTCCAAGAAAGCCCACAGTCGGGGCTTGATCCCCGTTCTCGTCGAAGAGCCTCCCATAGTACGCCAGAAGTCGGCCAGGCTGTCTGCGACCAAATCGCCATGGTCTCCTCATCAGCACGAAGAGCTTTAAAAGCCCTCTGAACCTCCACCAAGGACCAGAAAGTACGAAACGGCTTTCCATCGGCCTACAGGTGAACGAGTTAACTCCAAACCTTTACAAATACAAGATACAAATTCAAAGCACAATACAAGACTCACCATGCCAGCGCGAGGCCGCTGAGACAAGTGCCACTCCGGCCGAAACACCAGGTCGGAAGGGCTCCAACCAGCACCACTAAAGCCAGGAGCATCCCGGGGAACCATACCCCCGTTGGGCGCATTTATTGCAGCCGATTCATCATCAGAAGCATCGTCCTCAGCAGCTCGAACCACCGACGATTCGGCGAGCTTCCTCCGAGTGTGACGAGGCATACTAAATCAAGTGGAGTACAAGGTATCAAAATTCTAAACTTGGGGCTATCCTACACTAGCCTAAAAAAAGTCAAAAATTCAAGACAAATCCCTAGTGGACCTCTAGTTCAAGGTACAAGTTCAACACCAACGTCTAGGCTACTCATGCCAAAGCAGGTATACAAGTTCAACACCAACGCCTAGGCTACCCACACCAAAGCAAGTATACAAGTTCAAACACCAACGCCTAGGCTATCCATGCCAAAGCAGGTATACAATTTCCACAACAACGCCTAGGCTGTCCATGCCGAAGCCGATACAAAAAAATATACATTCAAGAAAACTTTCAAAAATTCAAAACTACAAGTTCCAACAGTTCAAGTTCAAGTGGCTATCAAACAATCATCTACAAGATTCAAAAAGCTTAAGCATACAAGCATCATTTCAAAGTACGAGAAAATCAAAACTACATGCAATCCTAGAGTTATTTCATAAGCAAAAACATGAAATACTTACATGGATAAGGCAAGAACAAGATCAAGGGAAGAGCCTAATCCACCTTTGAGAGAAAAGAGCAAAGAATTCAAGAGAGTGTGCCTCAAAATGGCACGGCAAGGGGAGCTTTTATAGCTCAGCCCCGCGCCAAGCACAACACCAGCGCCCAGCGCTGCCCCCTACATGCGTGAATCTTCAGCGCGCGGTCTCCCGTGCTGATTGCACGTCCTTTGCTGCTACGGTCTTCCGCACCAAGCATCAAACGTCGCATCAAGCCGTCCATCGAAAATACGGGTATACACCTGTATCTCCAAGTACAAACAGATGCATATTTCAAGAATACAAAGTCCAAAAAATACAACGACTCAGGCGTTCAACTCCCAACGGACCCAAGCTCCGGGAAAGTCAGTCGAAATTTCAAAATTTTAAGGGCCAGTAAAAAACTCTTATCCCCAGCAAAGCACATCCCCAACGGATTAACTCCGGGTATTCAAAAATTCAAGATTCAAAATTTTTGATGCCAAGCTCCGTCCTGAACCGAAGGCAGAAAAATACAAGTACAAACCGGAGTCATCACCAACCGTATCGAGGTAGACTCTATCCTTTTTTCTAACGCCTGTTTTATGCAGGTACTGGCATACAAAGAATGGTCTTGATTGCAGAATATCTTGATCATTCTCCGTCCCTTTCGAGATACTTTGACTTGCGCTTTCCTAACCGAACGCTCAGTCAAAGTGGGGCCTTCTGTAGACACCTAATTTGTGTCTCCCCTTTGGGATGATGACGATACCATTATCCTTGTTAGGTGATTGGAGTAAATCCAGGCAAAAATCCCAATTGCTAAGAATATTTCCAAATTCAAGATCCAAAATCCAACCCCCGAGACCGTTTCCCTTTCGGTTCTCGGTACAAAATACAATTTTCCAAATTCAATTTCAAAATCCAAGTACAATCTCACCTAGTAGACCATCCCATTGGTTTTACCAAGCCTTTTCCAATCAAAATCATATAAGGCAAGTCAAATTCGGGCGCCGACCCACAAAACCGAGCATGCCGGGCCCCGTCCCGTAAAACCGGAATTCAAAACCCGAGAAAGGCTTGTTTTTAGACGCTAAACGATGCCTTAACCTACAAGAAAATACAAAACGTCAAACCTAGTACTATTCGTATAACAGGTACAGCACTACAAGACGAAACAAGGACGGATTCCCCGTCCTTGCTTTGGCGGCATTCAAGCCACGTCACCAGCGCCCAGCGCTGACATGTGCTGGTGCCTTGCACCAATTCCTTCTATAAATACCCCTCATTTTCAGCATAATGAGGAGGAGAACAACAATACAACGTCGTAATTTCGACATTACGCCTCAAAATACAACTCAAAAACTTCTCAAAAACACATACAAAATTCCTAAATTCAAAAGCAATTGGGAGCTCTTGCCTAAATCTAACTAGGTAAATCCGAATCCCATTCTAATCAACTATGTTGCTTTGGTTTCTAGATGATTAGCAAGTTGGTGTTTTTAATCATTAAAAAACACCAGTTGCAACAATCATACATGTTTTCCAAAAATACAAACTTTTTCAAAATGCAAAATACAAATTTCTCAAGATTCAAGGATGTCCAAGTTGTTTACAATCACCTCTTGGACTAGAATCATCTTCAAACATGGGGTAATCAAAGATGACACCTTTTAAAATATAAAGGTTTAGTCTTTTGAGATTCAAAACTCCATTTTCAATATACAAGTTCAAGTTTTCAATTTTCAAGATCCCACCATGTTTAGGGTTGTTCATGGTTATTTCCCTAAACTAGGGTCATTTCAAGTTCAAATTTCAATCATTTCAAGTTCAAACTTCAATTATTTCCAGTTCAAAACTTCAATATTCAAGCTTTCAAGTTCAAGTTTAACATGCAAAATCTAGGACATTTGGGTTGAGCAACCTCTCCCAAGTCGAGATTTTTGGCTTCGAATTCGTGTCGGGCGCACTTATTTTTAAGGAGCGGCTTGGCGTTCGAATCTCATGTGCCCAAGTACAAATTTCAATTATGCACCTTTCAATATTGCAATTTCAATATCGCACCTTTCAATACCGCAATTTCAATATCGCACTTTCAATACCGCACTTTCAATACCGCAATTTCAATATCGCAATTTCAATACCGCAATTTCAATACCGCACTTTCAATTCCGCATCTTTACTTGCCTAGTCCCTTTCTAGGCAATGTGGACCTACTCCCTAGTCCTTTTCTAGGGGGTCTTGTATTTACTAATTCCGCACTTTATTTAGTATTGTGATGTTGCTTTATTTTCTTTATTGCTTTCATCACCAACATGCTAAATACAACAAAATGCAAAGGTTACATCACGCTTAACAAAGATATTTTTGGACAAACCGGCGCCACTAGTAGAAAAAACCCCTGTTGCAGCCCCCTTGTTGCAGCGTACAGGTATTAATACGCTTCAACAACCAGTCGGT
Organism: Spinacia oleracea; assembly: GCF_020520425.1. NCBI lineage: Eukaryota > Viridiplantae > Streptophyta > Magnoliopsida > Caryophyllales > Amaranthaceae > Spinacia > Spinacia oleracea. Next base: position 89,301,688 of record NC_079489.1, read on the forward strand.
CAACGCGGGTCAAACCCTTTAAAGGGTTATTGCAGCGTACAATTTAATTGTTCCCTGCAAAAAAGTTTGTTCCAGCGTACATTTTAAAAGCCCCCTGCAATAGCCTGTTCTTATTGCAGCGTACAATTTAAAAGCCCCCCTGCAATAGCCCGGGTAAAAAAAAATTCGTTGCAGTATTAGTTGAATAATTCAAAACAAATCAAAGCATCTCAAAATTTGGGTTCTCGCACTTAACTCTCTTCTTCTTCCCTTAGATTCCCTGCGTCGTCCCCTCAAAAAAAATACCATTCCCTGCATCGCCCAAAAAGCTTCCTCGTCGATCGTACTGGCCTCCTTGCCAGTCGCTGGTGGGTCTCTTTTTCGCCTCCTCTCCAGTCGCAACCTGTTAGCTTGCTCGGCCGGTGGTTTCAAGGAAAAACTTAGCTGGCTCGCGCCGGTGGTTCCAAGAAAGAAAGTTGCTCGCGTCCTGCTTTCCGTCAACCTCTTCCATGTCCCTTCTTTTAGGTTTGTTCAAGTCGCTTATCTGATTTTCGTTTTAAGAATTAGGGTTTGTTCATTTCATTTTTAGGGTTGTGTGAGTTTGTTCAATTCGTTTTTAGAGTTCAATTCGTTTTTAGGGTTTGGTCATAGATAAAGATGTGGTGGTGTTGGAATTAGAGAATGGTGGTGGGGTGGTGGTGGTGGGGTGGAGCAAGGGAGGTGGAGTTGACGGTTGTATTTTCACTACGCACTTGAATCATGTATCACAGTGTACCCGAAATCTCTGACAAAACCCACCAAACTCCATAATTCTATATTTCTTTTATTGTGTTTATGCTGTCTTAAGTTGAGTACATCTTGCCTCTTTTTAGCTTGTAATTTCTGCTACAGATCTCCAGTGGTGCTTGTTCTTGTTCTTAATCTTCTGTATTAATATTCAAACTTCTGTATGCAAGATGCTGATTGATTTTCTCTTCATTACTTGTCAGGTTCCAGAGCAAGATTGATTCTGCTGAAGGATCATAGCTGCCAGGACATTCATACCCGTCATGTTGCACAAGGTTGTAGTTGTCTGCTTGGTGATGGTGGTGGTAACATTGCCTTGTAAGATTCCCTGTGTATTGGTAACTCCCTTAAGAACTGTGTAGTAGATTTCATCATTCCATGTGTCTTATGCAGTTGATTTCTAACTTGAGAATTATTGCCTCTAAAGTGTGTGTATTTCTAGTAGTTATCCTTTCATTGATATGTATATGAACTAAAAATCGGTTAGGAGCGGGTCACATGAAAATGGTGTCGAACATTGGTAGAAAGGGATTCAATATGTTCTGGACTCCTAGGAGATTCAATATATTTTGCCAACCATCAATTGTTCAACCGAGCTTAAACTTCAGATTGGATTGTGTTGCAGATGAAGAAGAATGGAACCTGAAATTTGCTTTCAGTTATCTTCGCTTGATATTTACAGAACGTAAAATGATGTTGCTGAACTTATGTTATTTTTAGGAACTAAAATGTTGTTATGAGCTATAAGTATGTTTGAGGGAAATGCCAATTTATATTATAATATATGTTCCATTTCAGTGTTATTGCTTTTGGGACTCTTTGCAGTCATCTAGTAAGTTAGTTTTTAGATTAATTCAAGACTAATTTTGCTGTTCTTGTCAGTAAACTAAGAGTTAATTAATTGATGATGATTGTTTTCAACAGGGAACAACTTTGCTTTGGTTGACATCCATGATCCCTTCACTGAAACCATCACCTTGTGCTTAGTCTAGTGGTGAGAGTTTGTGCCTCAGCTACTCCAATTCAGTATTATTTCTGTTTGGTTCTTTTTGCCTAATCTCGATAAAGAGAATCCCAACAATAAAAGGGTTATAGATAGTTTCTTCAACTGGTATTATGCCTCAACAAGATTAGCAACTATAATTGCTTTGACAGTTATTGTGTTCATTCAAGATAAAGGTTGGCCAATTGGGTACGGTGTGCCTGCATGTCTTATGGTACTTTCAATCGCAGCCTTTCTATTCGGTTCACCATTGTATGTTCATGTCAAGGTTAAGGATAGCTTGTTTGTTGGTATGTTTCAAGTTCCAATAGCCGCTTTTCGGAAAAGGAAAATTTAGTCGTCCTCCTATTGAGGATGAAGATCAGTACTTTCGCGGAAATGGCTCTGAGAAAACAACCCTCAGTGACATCTTAAGGTAATATTTTAATACTCTAACATTCTACAGCACTTTGAGGTTTTTGGTGTGCTTATTCTGTTGATCATGAATCATTCCACTACTCCAATATTATACTCTGGTCAATATGGACAAAATCACTACCATGATACTATGCTCAATAAGTTCTAAAGGTAGTATACATCATTCATCGTATGTTAGATGATGACATTTATTTATGGTTCTTTTTAGTGTTTTTTGTTTAATTATTATTTTTATGATGTATGAAGGACATATCCCTGGAGAATGTGTCAAGCATGTATGAGCTTTTTGAGGCATTCCATGTTGTGCCATTGAGGCAGGCTAGCATCCTTTTCATTTTAGTGAAGCATGATAAATTGAGTGCTAGACCAAGGTATGCAGTTTATCTAATATGTTTTGTTTACTAGCTTTTGTTTTAGCATTACGAACTGGGTGTTTCAGGAATTCGGGTTCATATCCAAAATGATTATTTAGGGAAATAGGGTGGAAATTGTAACTAGTTGTTTATGTTATTGTTTCATTTGAAGGTTTATGCTTTAGATGCAAACCGCAGCAAGTTCTGAAAATTAAAATAGCATTGATATTCCGCTTCTGACAGGTTCTAACATTGGTGTTACTGGATCTTCCTGGACTTCTGTTTTTCTCCACATATACTCTCCTTGTCCTCTTTTGGGCAGAGATCGATCATCAGGTAGAGTGTAATTAATCTGATGTTGCCTTGCTTACATTTGAAAATGACAACATTCATTTCATCTTAGCTCCTTTTCCGCCTAACAAGTGCCTACTTTTTCAGGCTAGATATCTACCAATTGATAAGCTGAGGCTTGTTTACATATTGCTAAACGCTGGAATTTACTTCATACAGGTTTATTACATCTCATGTTTACTTTATCTTTCATGTTAGTGATTTGTTACCAGTTTATTTTCAAAGGGTTTGAACCCATGATAGTTATATTTTATGCTTTAGGTTTGTATCTGGATTTTTCTCTGGTTGTATAACAATGAAGCATTGGAAACCGTAGGACGGATCTTTATTGCAGGTTTGTTTCTATTATTGATGATGATTTTTTTTGTTATGGGACCACTATTTTCAGACTGTCTAAACTTCTTTATATTCTGTCAGCTGTCTCATTTGTTGCTGTGATCAGTTTCTTGTTTTACGGACGAAGGTCAGTTTTTGAATGTTTGAGTAGTTTGATCGTCTATAACCGAACAACAATGAAAATTTGGTATACCAGTATACTTCGTATCTGTATTTACTTGTCATGTTTTTGAAGGAAATAATGCCCTTGGTCCAAGTATGCATTCTATGTTAAGTCTAATAAATGCGGTTCAGTATTAATTAACAAGTTAATAATTCAGTGAGATCAAGTGAGCTGAATGCCTAGCTAGAGGCCGCTTCAGTTCAAGTGGAATTAATGATATTAATCCACAGCTTACTCTTGACTGAACCCGTAGGGTCACACAAATAGTACGTAAACGGATCAAGTATTTAATGGCATTAAATACTCCATCTATGAATATTCGGAACCGACGGATCTTGGTTTCAGTGGGAGCTAAGATCGTCACAGGCAAGAAATGAATACTCCGGAAACGATGATATTGCCGGAAACGGAAATATGGATCGTGTCGGAAATATGAATATTATCCAAGTCGTAGATGTTGCCGGAAACGGAAACATGGTACGTATCGGAAAATATTATTGGAAATGGAAATATTACCAGAATCGGAAATATTGCCGGAAACGGAAATATTGTCAGAATCGGAAATATTGCCGGAATCGGAAAATAATTCCGGAAACGGAAATATTAAATATTTGTTCGAAACGGAAATTAATTCCGGAATCGGAAATATTAAATATTGTTCGTATCGGAAATAGATTCCGGAAATGGAATTTTAATCGGAAGCGTATCGTACGAATTAGCATCGGACGAGGCCTGCCGGACGAAGGCCCAGCACGAAGCCAGGCCATCGCCCAGCAAGCACGCACGCCACAGCCCAGCGCGCACAAGGCCACGCATGCGTGGGCCGCGCTGCGTGGGCTGCTGCTCGCATGCGTGGGCAGCCCTTGTGGCTGCCGTGTGTGTGTGAGTTTGAGCTCATGCGAGATTCCTGAATCTGCAAGAGTCAGTGTATGATTAAATGTCTATTCCTATTGGATAAATTGATTAAATAGAATTCATGTAGAATTCTAATTCCAATTAATTCGCATCCTACTAGGATTACGATTCCTTTTCCATAACTCTATAAATAAAGGCCTAGGGGTCATAATTTATACACAAGTTTCAAAGTATTCAAAAGTGAGTTTTTTGAGAGAAAATTCAAACACCCATCTTGCCCCAAAAGTGCCGAATTTTCTGAGTACCTTAAGGGCGATTCTAGTTGGTCAATCTTAAGGCGGATCCGGACGTGCTGTGGACTTTCTACGGAGGGACGACACTTGGAGTCCTAAAAGACTTGTTCTTGTTCGGTTCGGGCGCAGCTAGGGAAGGCACGCAACAAAGAGTATGCATCTAAACTATGCTAAATGATTATGTGTAAATAATATGTTTCCTGGGTTAATGGTTGTTTCCGCATGATCTATGTAATGTCATATGTATCATAACCTAACAGTGGTATCACGAGCCCCTTATTATTTTCATAATCTAAATTGCATGAACATGGTTAAATATTACAAATTTGCAAGAATTAAAAGGGGTGATTAATTTTCGTAATTGTTAATTAGTTGCAAATTGCGTTTATTTAATTATACGTACGCAGTTTTTCGGCAGTTTCTTCATTACTCATCCGAATTGAGTGATTTTTGTGTCAATTCCGCATGTAAAAGGCATTCTAAAATTTTGACAAAAATAGTTTTTTTCTGCCGAACCCAGAATTCTCAAATTCGAAGCCTAACTATGACTTTTCGAAGGTTTTAGTTTTTCGAATGCAAAATTTCGTAAATTTAAGATGTTAAATTAAATATTTGCGATTCTTGTTGATAAATCTTGAATTTTTGATTGACCTATTGCATATGTTTAACAAGTTTGAATGCCTAGTCTTGTTAATTATGCAATCTAATTTGTAATTATGATTAATTTGTTGAAAATTAGAATAATTTAGAATTAATTTGATTTTCATAATTAATTGTAATTTAATTAGAAACCTATGATTAAAAACCACCATAAAAATTGTAAATTTACGATAAATTTTAAATTTTTATGACCTAGACTTGAATCCATATCAATCGGAAATCAATTGGATAATAAATTTTCGATTTTTCGCCCTAAAATTATGAAATTAATATTATTTATTAATTTGTCATTAATTTTAAATATAAATTTTAAATTTTATGCGATTCGTTCAAATAACTTGCACGCACGAAGCAATGGACGCTTCGTGTTACCCTTAAGGGGTGTTGTATAATGCGGGCATGCGACGACGAGCAAGGGAGCTCGTCGCCCGTGCGGCACGAATGCAATGAGCAAGGGCGTAGTGCACGAGCACAAGGCAGCAGCCCTGCCTTGTGTCGTGTGCCACGAGCAATGAACGGATGGGCATGGGCGAGGGGCGAGCCAAGGCAGTCGCGTGTGGGCAGCAAGCGAGCTGCGCCACAGCGCGCGCTGCCTCGCACAACAGCGCGCAGCCTCGTGCGCAGCGAGCGCAAGCTCGCGTGCCACGAGCGCTGCGCCCAGCACTGCTCGCGCGCGCAGCGCGCGATGTCGCTCGCCCAGCGAGCGATGTCGCGCCCCAGCGAGCGATGGCTCGCGCGCGCAGCGCGCGATGTCGCTCGCCCAGCGAGCGATGTCGCGCCCCAGCGAGCGATGGCTCGCGCGCACAGCGAGCGAGCCAGCGCGCCCAGCGAGCGATCTCGCGCGCGCACTGCGAGCGATAGCTCGCGTGCGATGGGGCGCTGTGCGGAGGCTTGCGATAGGACAGCAGCAGCTATGCGACGAGCGCATGGGCTGCGCGCACATGGCCAGCAATGGCTGTGTGCGTACGGCCCATGGGCGTGCAACGCGTAGGGTGTTTGCGTTACGATTAGATCGTTTTGAATGTTTAATTTGAAAATTTCAGTTCACTTAATTTTAATTAATTTTAAAATTAATAATTTGAATTAATTTCTTGGATTTTAATTTTGAATATTATAATTATAATAAATGGAATTTATTCTAATTATTTTACTAAAATTAAAATCATGAATTAATTTAAATGCGACTGAAATTAAATTAAATTTTTGGATTCAATTATAAATTTATATGAGCTTTAAATTTTAATTAAATTTGTATGTTTCCGGTTAGACTAGAAATACAATTTTATGTTTAAAATTAGTAAAGCATATGAATTTATTGGTTTAAGTGGGAGCGCTTTTTAGTCATAAACTCTTGATTAGGTCTACAAATCCTTAAGGTTAAAACAACTTGATTAGAAATAATAAGGACTGAATAATTGGTAGATTATTGGTGCCCTTGATTAATTGCTGCAAATGTTTACGTGATGCATAATGTGTTTTACTAACCAGCTATGTGGGCCATTCATGATAATGAATGGGTGAATGGTATATATTGTATATGTACTGTTTTGCAGGTTATGAAGTGACTAGTATGGCCCAAATAGGATAGAAAATATGGTCTGCGTACCATTAATTTGAATGTAATTGGTCTAAAGTACCAAAGTTATTTTTCAATTCAAATATGGTCTGCGAACCATCAAATAGTTGTAATTAGTTATAGCTTATCCTATTTGAAGAAAATGGTGCCTCCCACGGAGATTTTCAAGACGGACTTTGAAGTCAAAGCTTCAAGATGAAGTCGGGCCATACTAGATCACAAATATCTTATGCATGTTTTAAGTTATTTATTGTTTTAAATATGTCTTAAAATGCATGAGATCAAAAGCTTGATTATGTTGCATGATTAAGGATTTTAGTTCACTTAAAATCTAACCAACATAGTAAGAGCCTTAAGTTCCAAACTTAAAAATTGAGTTAAAAGGTGCCATGCCAAAATATACACTTGCTTGGATATCCTTTACATCAATCTAGTAATAGTTTTCGCTCAGCGAGGTGTTACTTATTGGTCCTAAAGGGGCAAGGTACACAAATAATTGTGAGTACATGTTAGTTTTGGTGAAACTCAACGATATAAGTAAGGAGTCCTTTTATGTCGTGGCAAATTCGATAGGTTTACCTAATAAGTTCTTAGACGTACCTATCAACCAAGAATAGTTTCTAGACTATTAGCAAAAGGCTTTTGCTTACCTAAGATGTTCTAGGATTAAGTCGACAAACTGTGCTTAGTTCTTCAATGATTTTAGGATCTTGGAATCATTTTATTCACACCTGCCGGAACAATAAAATCGAATAAAATGCTAATAACTTGTTTGAATTGCATGGTTGCTTTAATTTCAAGTTATTATTCATGATAAATGTTTAGACTTTGCATACTTCAATGTATGTTTTAATTATTGTTTATAATTAAATATCTTGCACTGCAATAAATCCTTTTAGAAAGGTAACAGTAAATTTCCTCGATTGGTAGTGAATCCAAGAACGATTCACGGAAATGAGAGAAAGTGAGCAATTTAAAATGTACGTTTCTTATAACGACTTTTATGGTTGTTTTCGAATATCAAAATCGAATGGCAAACCAATTGGTGCTTGTGAATTCAAAATACAATGTAGTTTTGAGATCATAAAGCATTGAGTTTAATACGCTCAGCTTTACCAATGGTTAACAACCTAATATCTTTGTCCATTTAGTTCTCGAATGAGTCTAGTCCCTAGACATTCGAATAGATCGATGCTTAGAGAACTTTAGAAGCTTCTGGTAAGATCATCTAGTTGAAACAAAATATTCAACATAAATTAAAATGGTAAAGAACCTTGTTGGTGACATTGGACATGTCTAACAAAGTATAAAAGTCAACACTAAAGAATTCAATTCTTAAGACTATAAGAAAGGGTACAAGAAATAGGAAAACAAAGGAACAAATGAAAGGAATTTACGATTCCGGTTCTACCTATAAGTTTAAAGAGAAGTGACCTAGCAATCAAACTTCCTTGGTATCATATACCGCTTGAGGTTCTTACTTCGGTAATAACTCAAACAATGGAAGCTAGGATACACTAATGACCTACAAGTGGGAAATGAAGCATGGCAATGCTACATTAGTTGTAGGGTCACCTAGTTTGTTTTAAAGTCCTTTCAAAGGCTGGAACTTAATGGCTATTTTGTTCCATAATCAGCATACCTAAATTTCTGCTTCAAACACAGAAAGACTCACATTCAGAAGAACAAAAAACAATGCTTGTTTGTTTGTTTATTTGAATGAAATGGTCAATTACTGGTTGAGTCAATATGCTTGATTAAAACAAACAACTCTTTAAAGAACTTTACTAGGTTCAAATCAAACCCTTGATTTGAGTTCCATTAAATCTTTGGCATTGTTGCTTAGACCATATCAACAAGTTAACATTCATAAGCTCTATTTTGATGGACTTTTGAAAGTTGGTTGATTTCTAAATCAACTTAAGACAAGCTAGTCTTACTTGTTGAAAGTAACAAAGAATATGAACTATTGTTAGAACGCCTAGACGATAGAGTTCAAAGCTAAAGAAAGGTTTTATGACTTTATTATTTCACATGGATTTGAGTGAATATAGGTTTATTTACTCAAATGTGATATAAGTTGAATCTGTTTGGCTAGTTCAAAGATTCAGAAGTATAAAATCCACTCGGCAAGAAATCATAAAGATCTAGGTTAGATCATGTTGATGATTACTTGAGGCCAAATATGATCATCAATGATTGTGTGTTGTAATTTCACAATCTAGGTCCATAAGATATGGCATATCTAAGTTGGAATGATCGAAGTCGATTAGTACTTGATTCGATCAATGATGAATCATAAAGACTTTTCCTATAATTTCTAAAACAAAATGCTCAACTACCACCAAACTAAACCAAATTCGTCAAAGCTATTGAAAAGTAATTTCAGGATATCTTTTCAATTATATATATATCTAAAGAGTTGCTAAACTCAGTGGGAGCTTAGTGTTTGTTATTCAACAAACTAAGGCCCAAGTATAGATATATGTTTCATTGTGATTTATTCAAATGAGGCACAAGGGTATTGTTTCTACCACGAATTTTGAGAACATAATGTTTGTTTGTTCGAAATAATGTCCTTTTGGGATTCGTTTCCAAAATGACAAGTGGGAGAAAATAGACCTCGAAAGTCTTCGAGGCGAACAACAAACATAAACGGACATTCCGGAGGCTTTTCGAAGTGCTTCAGAAAATCCGAACTTATTCTTTAAGGACTTTAGAAGTGGCTTTAAAGAATAGACATCTCTTAGAAGACTTTACAAGTGCTTCAAGGAGAACAGAATATTCAAAGGACTTTCAAGTGGCTATTGATATTCTATTGTTTGATGTTCTATACCCTAGTAGGCATAGAGTTCAAGTCACTGGAACTATGAGATTCTTCTATTAGATAGTGAAGAAACATGGAGTTCAGGTCATTGAAGCTATGCGATTCTTCCATTAGATAGTGAAGAAACCTACAACTTGCAGTCAAACTATTATCATGTAGATTAATGAGTTTGTGACTTGTAAGAAAGCTATGACGAAACCCAGATTCCCTAAAATGGTTAGAGGCCATATATAGACTATATGTTTAATTGGTTAAAGGCCATAAAACATACTCAATGTTTTGATGACAAAATTGAAATTTTGTTGATTTGCAAGAATAGTTTCACACCTATTGGTTGCAAGTTTGTTTTAAGGATAAAAACCATCAAACATGGAATTGTGTTCACACACAAAGCTAGATTAGTTGCTAAAGGTTACAAGCAAATTCATGGCATGGATTGTGTTGAAACCTCATGCAAAATCGTAATACTTAAGTCTATAATTCAAGCAATGATTGCATATTGGTACATATGGCAATTGGATGACAAAACGTATTCCTCAGTCAAATGTTGGAATATAATATGTACATGGTATGTCATAGAATTTGTGGATCCAAATAAATGCTTGAAAAGAAAGCTAGCTTACGAAATCTAAGTACAGATTTAAGCAAGCAATTGGGAGTTGGAACTGTATTTTAGTGAAGCTAATAAGTATTTTAGTTTCATAAAATGTACATGATTCTTATAGATAAGAAGTTTAGTGGGAGTACGTAAAACTTAATTGGTCCTATGTGTATCACACACATATCTCTCTATTGTGAAATAACATTCAAATGCTAAATACTTAGATTTGAAATTATTCATCAATGATGGACCATGGCGAAACTTAGTACATACTGGGTATTAAGATCTATTTACAAAGATCTTATGATATTGTTTTGGATTAAGTAATGGCATTTACTAAATCAAACACGAAAGTCTCCATTGGAAATATTCGACCCATGTGAATAAATCTAAGTAAAGGATGTTTGAACTATGTATAAGCATTTACTAAGTTAAACATCAAAGAGTCTAAATGAGATTCTTAACCTATATGTCAAAGAATTTAGCTGGATTCAGTATCTGCTGAAATTGAATAAGCTAAAGTTACATGAATAGAATTCAATTGGGAATTATTCTGCAAAAGAATTTATCATGTATGATATAATATGAGGATCGCCAAAAACGTATCGTATGACTTTAGCCATGACGAACATATACCAATCTCTATTGATCTAAGTGAAGATCAACTAGATTGAGATCAAGAATACTTATGGTACTTGAAAAGGTACATAGGAATAGTTCTTGATTCAAGGAAATAAAGATATGCTAAATATTGGTGCTACACGCATAAACACTGGCAAAGGATCAAGCAAGACCCTTTGGAGTTAACCATTGACAAGGACGAGCTAAAGAGCATCGTGTTTCGAAATGGCAACATGGGTTGGAGACCATGAGTTGTTGCGTGAGAAATTAAAATAATAATTTCTATGTTCTAAGATATAGTTGGAGAGTCTTCCACATATCTATGAACTGCTTGGATAGGTAAATCCAAACAAAGCATCACTAGCAACCTATACAGTTGAAGTAAAAGTAATTATTGCCTAAGAAGCAATAAAACAGGGTTGTTTAAAGTTCTTCACTGAACTTGGGTAGATCACCTATCTGCTGGCTTGATGGTTCTTCATTGAAAAATGCGTGGAACCACTCTTGAAGCAAGAAAAACGTCTGCTAACTTAATGGTTCTTCATTGCAAAATGCGTAGAACCACTAATGTAGTAAGAAAGACTAGATCACATAATAAACAAACTCGAAAAGATCTTATCATCATATCTCGAAGAACATTCGATGAAAAGGATATTAAGATTGGCAAAGCATGATAACTAAACCTATGCAACAAGTGAGAAGCAACACTCACATTGTCGCACTGGAAATTAAGCATAGCTTTGAATTCCATGAATTGTTTTAGAAAATGGGTTTGAGGCCCATGGTTGTAAAACATTGGGGTTGAACATTTATCATATATGAAATGTATTTTCATATTCCATTTAATCTTGGTTTAGTATTAAATGATGAGTCCCTTCAAATTTGACGATATATTCAAGATAGACTGTCAGGACCAGTCCTGTGACTAAGAAATGTCTATTAAGTGAACTTGAATGTCAAAGGTTGAAAATGGTCCCTGGTCGGAGTTTTCTATAAAATTGGACGCATAGAAAACGTTAGACGATTAGAATGCAAGATGACTAGTAGTTCTGTTTCTTGAACTATGTGGACATGGCAATGTCATAATCATTTGCATAGATACTTACTTTGGGAAGACTAGTATCGGACAAGACCTATGAAACTTTACTGTAAGAGATGAAAGTCTGTCATAAGTAAATTTCATTAAATTATTAGACACTAAATCCTCAATACCTGAGTGATTTGAGATTACTTGTTTGAGAACTGGTTGCTTTGACGTTGACCAACCGTCGCACCGTAAAAGGAGGCTATAAAGGCAACGCTCAGGTAATCACCTATCAAACGAAGTCTAATCTCAAGATCGCAAGATTGGGATTGTCCTCCCATAAATCGGGAAGAGATGCTTAAAAGTTGTACAAGGCCACTCGGAGAGCTAGAAACTGTGAAATGCATGGCCGTGCTCGGATGAATCATAGGCTATGATTATCTGTTTATTTGATCAGTTGAACTCTGAAACCGAGGAACACCTCTGGACATAATAAGGATGACAACTCTTACCTTATGTTCAAGAGCAAGCATCGAGCGACAAAGGAATTAGGAAATGCACACTTGTCCCTAAGGACAAGTGGGAGACTGAAGGAAATAATGCCCTTGGTCCAAGTATGCATTCTATGTTAAGTCTAATAAATGCGGTTCAGTATTAATTAACAAGTTAATAATTCAGTGAGATCAAGTGAGCTGAATGCCTAGCTAGAGGCCGCTTCAGTTCAAGTGGAATTAATGATATTAATCCACAGCTTACTCTTGACTGAACCCGTAGGGTCACACAAATAGTACGTAAACGGATCAAGTATTTAATGGCATTAAATACTCCATCTATGAATATTCGAAACCGACGGATCTTGGTTTCAGTGGGAGCTAAGATCGTCACAGGCAAGAAATGAATACTCCGGAAACGATGATATTGCCGGAAACGGAAATATGGATCGTGTCGGAAATATGAATATTATCCAAGTCGTAGATGTTGCCGGAAACGGAAACATGGTACGTATCGGAAAATATTATTGGAAATGGAAATATTACCAGAATCGGAAATATTGCCGGAAACGGAAATATTGTCAGAATCGGAAATATTGCCGGAATCGGAAAATAATTCCGGAAACGGAAATATTAAATATTTGTTCGAAACGGAAATTAATTCCGGAATCGGAAATATTAAATATTGTTCGTATCGGAAATAGATTCCGGAAATGGAATTTTAATCGGAAGCGTATCGTACGAATTAGCATCGGACGAGGCCTGCCGGACGAAGGCCCAGCACGAAGCCAGGCCATCGCCCAGCAAGCACGCACGCCACAGCCCAGCGCGCACAAGGCCACGCATGCGTGGGCCGTGCTGCGTGGGCTGCTGCTCGCATGCGTGGGCAGCCCTTGTGGCTGCCGTGTGTGTGTGAGTTTGAGCTCATGCGAGATTCCTGAATCTGCAAGAGTCAGTGTATGATTAAATGTCTATTCCTATTGGATAAATTGATTAAATAGAATTCATGTAGAATTCTAATTCCAATTAATTCGCATCCTACTAGGATTACGATTCCTTTTCCATAACTCTATAAATAAAGGCCTAGGGGTCATAATTTATACACAAGTTTCAAAGTATTCAAAAGTGAGTTTTTTGAGAGAAAATTCAAACACCCATCTTGCCCCAAAAGTGCCGAATTTTCTGAGTACCTTAAGGGCGATTCTAGTTGGTCAATCTTAAGGCGGATCCGGACGTGCTGTGGACTTTCTACGGAGGGACGACACTTGGAGTCCTAAAAGACTTGTTCTTGTTCGGTTCGGGCGCAGCTAGGGAAGGCACGCAACAAAGAGTATGCATCTAAACTATGCTAAATGATTATGTGTAAATAATATGTTTCCTGGGTTAATGGTTGTTTCCGCATGATCTATGTAATGTCATATGTATCATAACCTAACAGTTTTCTATGAACGACTCCAGATTATTTGTAATCCTGAGACAGTTCCCAATTGAATCTAAAGGAAGAAGTAAGAAGTTATACGAGGTTTGTCTTCTTTCCTGAAACATTTTTAGTCCAGTTTCCCGCGTAATTTCTAAGTTCTAACCTGCTAACAAGGCAGCCTTCTCCTGGAAAAAACCAGTTAATAGACAACGCCTAAATGAGTTTAAAGCCAATAAAACCTAGGGTCATGTTAGCTCTCCTCAAAGCTGGTCTCATTTACCAGGCCATTATCTTGAGATAAACCAGTTTAAAGCTAGTAAAACCCTTTAAACAGGAGTCAAAGTGTACTGTCGTTATATACAACACCCATGAACAACCTAAATATGACCTATAGAAATAAATAAGAGCACGGGAGAAAACAACACTGTTATTTCAGAATAGAGTCTGGACTCAGTCGACGAGCTAATACCCCTCTTCTCTCTCTTTCTCCCCCTCAACCCTGCTTGTAATAGATTTCCTGTGTGACCTGGCTACTGCTCACAAATTCATCAGATAAGATCTGATAACTTCTCAATATTTGAAGATAGGTCTTTAAAATTTTAGTTTGGCCTAATAACTCTATATTTTACATCGTGTTTTATCCTATTTACAAGAGTTTTAGGGATATTTCTTTCTTAGTTGCTTGAATGTTAAAATGTGACATTTCATTTGCATTTAATCTAATGCTCCCTACAAATTTTTGTTTTTGTAAAGGTCTATACTCCGAGGAATGCGCCTTATGCTAATGAGGAAATTGATGTGGTTCGTGAGCAATGGTCTATACTCCGAGGAATGCGCCTTATTATTGGCCTGAGCGCGCTTGATCGAGTTGGTTTAGATGTTATAGAACAATCTTTTATATTAAAATGTATGCGTATGTTGAAATTGGGACGTACATATATTTAAATGTAGTACGTGTATTTTGGTTTTATGATATATACAGAACACCAGTTATTGTTTTTATATTTGTTATACAATTTGAGATATTATTATTGTTGTTACAGGTTTCTATATTTGGTGCAAGGCACTCTAGCTATCCCTAAATAAAATTAAATTTTTTCCGCCAAAAGTGATTTGTTGCAGCGTACATATACATCATATGTACGCTGCAACAAGGATGTAAAATTTGGCAAAAATTATGACCTTTTGCAGCGTACAAATAGATGTTCGCTGCAACAGGATGGGTTTTTTGCAGCGTACACCAATTTGTACGCTGTAACAAGTCATGATTTTGGCAAATTTTTCACACTTGTTGCAGCGTACAAATATATGTACGCTGCAAAAAAGCACTTTTTGCAGCGAACAATGTACGCTGCAACAAGTTTAGACTTGTTGCAGGCCCCCCAGTTGCAGCATACGATGTACGCTGCAACAGGGGTCTAAAAGCCCGCTGCAATAAGGGTTTTTTCTACTAGTGGCCTTAGGTTCCTTAAATCAATCTTTAAAGAAAAAGTGACCACCATACAATTAGAGATTCAATTTGCTCTAAATGCAAACCCACATAGTCTAATCTAGGGTTTATTTTCGAAAACAATGTTGTGCCAACGTACTTGAATATTTCTAAAGCTCGCGGAATAAGCATTTTTGTTCCCGTGCCCGGATCTCACCCATCCGTTTCAAGGATTCAAGGCCTTATCCAAAATAGAGTCATTTGCGGTCTTTCCAAACGAGACTTTAAACAATTTTTGGTGGCGACTCCTTCGGGGTACAAAAATTCTACGATTTTCTAAAGAATCGCCCCTTTTGTAAAACGGGAAACAAGTTTTGACACACAAAAAAACCCACTACAAAAGGCAAAAACTATGGTACATATAGACTATTACAAACACAACTTTGTGTGTGCAAACATAGTTGAAGTTTACCATCGTTGAAGATAGATTCATTCTACAAATTTGCTAGGTAAGCAGCTTTTCTTAAAACTGGTTAATTCAAGGTACAAAATTAAGCAAGTCCAAATTAAGTCAAACTGTTTTTTATTTTTATTTTTTTCCTTTTCTTTCATTTTATATTATTTAATTTTTTTTTAAAACAAACTTTCGAAATTCAAAATCAAATACCCAATTCAAAGAACATCTGGTTCGGTTCCATTGGCAATAAATGACAGAAACTCCTCACATCCCTCATTCAACCCCCACTTCATTTTTCATTCACTCTCACACGCCTTCCCCAATGACACCACAACTCCACCCACCTATAAAAACTCCTCCACCATGGTTCTCACAAGCAACAACACCAATCTCACAACCCTCAAACGAAAAAGAAACCCATCCTCTGCAGTTCCCATGGACACTTCACCCATGCAATCACCAATTCCCCTCCGATCTCACAACCCCATACTCGCAATTACCTAGGGGGAACCAATCGACACTGACATTAAAATGAAAACCCCAATCTCAAACCTTAGATCCTCCACACGAAAAACAAAGAAGCGCCGGGTAGAAGTTTCCGGTGAGCAGCTAGAAGAAACAGAGGAACCACAAGAGAGTTCTCGATCTCAGGGGGAAGGGAAAAGTTCCAAGAAACTCTCTGCGAAGGATAACAATCTGGTTGAAGGGTTTGCAATCAATTCTACATGGTGCGAAGCTTCAAAATTTCACGAATTGATAGAGATCCTTGAGCGCCAAAAATGGGTAAGCCTGTTGAGTACTTATGCTAAATCACCTCTAATTCCAGAAGCCATGAAAGAATTTTGCAAAAACTTTACTTGTGTTGAGAATGTGTGTTCCAGTAAGGTGAATGGAACTCGCATTGAATTTGATGCTGCGTATTTGGAACAGCTGTTTGGTACTCCCAATAGGGGATTTGATATGTGGTTGAAAGGTCAAATAAAAGTAACAATTGATAATGTCAATGAAGATGACATAGTAGGTTCTATTGGGGGGGATAGTTCAATTTCCACCTCCACCACTCAAAGTTCCTTCACCCCACTCCAGAATTGCTGTTCAATATTGTTTGGAGGGGTGTAGTTCCTCGCACCCAAAAGAGGAACATAGCTAGCCTATTTGATGCATGTCTCATGTATTGCCTCGAAAGAAAAATTTCAATAAATTTTCCGTCCATTATGATCAAACACCTCTCCACTTGCATTCCCAAATACAAAATACCATACTCCTCTCTTCTCACTGAAATCTTCAAAAGTTTCTCAGATGATCTCAGCCACTATGATGTACTCCCCCTAAAATCAACACATATCCTCCAATTAGAAATGTTACATCTTCTAAACCTTAAGGTTGTCTAGGGTACGGTGATTAGAGCAGGTAAAGAAGAGAAAAGGGATGAGGAAGGGAGAAAAGAAACTGCAGTAGATGAGGAAGAGAATACGGAACTCACTCCCCTAAAAGTGAGTCTCTCTCGAGGTCCTAAAGGGAAAACAAAGGTTGTGGGTTCCCAAGGGAAAAGGAAAAGCATGAGGGTTGCTAAGCTGGAAAACAAGAAGAAGGGTGCAGTGTTCATGGAAATCAACGAGGAGGGTGAGGTAAAGGAAATGCCCATAGAGGAGGATGCAGTTCCCATCAAACAGGAGGAACTGCCTGAAGAAGTTATGCCAAGGAACAGGGCATCTAAATCCTCCAAAAAGTCAAAAGTTCGTCATGTTCCCTCAGCAAAGGAACCTGTCTCAACCTATGGGAGTGCCTGGAATACCAAGAATGACCAGATCATGGAGCTCAAGGCTACAGTTGCGCGACTGGTGGAACTACGGGAAGGAACAGACCATCGGATTAGTCAGTTGTAAGCTCACGTGGGTGCCTTGGTTGACACTGTCAAGTCCTACAAGCCAATCTCCATCATTACTCTGACCAAGCCAATGCAACTCGAGCCACCAACCTCTCCAAGATTAACAACTTGGAAACCTTCGAGGAAACTGTGGTCGAAGAAACAGTTGGTTCTGGTTCCCCATCCCAAGCCTAATACCCTACTCTGTTTAATTTTTTTTTTTGCCATGGAACAATCTTTTTTTCTTTTTGGTCTGTATAACTTAAACTCGGGTACTTGTTCCATCTTCAAATAGACTTTCTTGACTTGATGTCTTTTATTAATGGTTTGTTGAATATTGCTGCTTGCCTCCCTCTTGTTGTTTGAGTTGGTCCAAAACTTTGAGGCTAACTTAATTTGCCAAACGTTGATCGTGGGGCACTGTGTTTGGAATATCTATATTTCGTTCTATGCTTTTTGTTAATGTCAACAGGGGGAAGTCAGTTGCAAACTTCCAAGGTACATCAAACCTAGTTCCTGACTTACCATCTTGTGTTCCCTCCTCTATAAGGTTTATTTATTTATTTTTGTTTTGGTTGGAAACTGCACATGTTCCTAGTATTGATTGATCTCTGGTTGTAAAAGTTTGCATGTGTTGTCATCACCAAAAAGGGGGAATATTGTTGTTCCCAGTTTTGGTTGATGACACACACATTGCAAACTTCCTAATTAAAGTTGTTGATTAATGTTGGCAGTTAAGTAGTTGAGTTCCTGTGGGGAACTAAGGATGGCTATAAGAGTTCCTGATATTGAATGCAGTAGATTTAGTAAAGGCTAAAACAACAAAGGTCAACAAAATACGAGCCACAACACCTACAATCAAGAGGTCCTCAACTATGCAAAGAAAGATGCAGTTCCTGAGTCAGAGTCCTCCATTGATACAAGAGAAACTCACCACTGTTCCACAGCACTGTTCCAGAGCAGGAACGTCTGAAACTTCTGAGTTGCAAGTTCCAGATAAAGGGAAGACATAAAAGTCTAGGTAGTTTACTGTACTTAGAATTTTATGTAAAATATTAGTTGTGCTAATGGGATATAAGGTACTCAAGGAACTTAGGAATTAGTTAGGGTATTTATTAAATTTACTGGAAGAAAATCTTATGGAAAGCATTTAATTAAGGAAATAAATGAAAATAAGTTTTACATATTTAATATAAAATATATTTACGTTTTTATTTTATTTTCTAAAGTAAAACTTATTTTCCTAAAAACTCTCCTAATTTTTTGTAGACAAATAAAACTGTTTAAGGAAAATTTTTTTGAAGTTGATTTTGTCAAGAACACTAACTGCACTTCTGTTTTACGTGGGAAGTGGTCTTCCCCTTGTTCCTCAAGACAAGGGACGTGGAGACCAAGACTGCTGCACATTGGCAGTTGAGTTTTGAAGGGAACTAACCCTAGGGAAAAACTCTATAAAATGCCAAATGTTCTATGGAATAGACACACAAACATTCTAAGAGCTTTTGCAATCCTAAAACGTTTTACTAAAGATTTTCTAAACAAGTTTGTGTACTAGTTAATTCATAGTTCCTAAGTTCCTTATATACAAAAGTATTATTAATATCTAGGGTTCTCAAAACACGAATTGTATTTCAGATCAGAAAGGATAGAGTTATGCTGTAAAGACTTAGAGTTTAAGTCTGAGAGAAAGAGAAGAAAAGAGAGTTGTAATCTGAGTAGGTTACTGTGAGAAACTCGAGTTTGAGTGGAACTCGAGTTTTAGAGTTATTGAAATCGAGGTATTACCATAATATAAAGGAATTCTCTTCTTGATTAGTGTCAAGAAGTTTTCTAAATTTTTCACTTTTGTTTCTCTTGTTCTCAGTTCCTTTATTATTTCTAAGTTCCGTAAGAAACTTATACAAAGTTCCAATTACAATTCACCCCCCTCCTCTTGTGTGTGTTCCTACTAGAATATCACATGGGTACCTCGATAAAGGTGAGACATAATTGTCTAGTGATATACTTGCCAAATTACAACTATATATTGAGATGTATATGTATATTGAGATAGGGGAGGAGAGAGGGGGAAAAGGAGGAAGATCAGAGAAGAGAAAAATGGGTTTTGGAGGTCGCAGAACTAGCTCTCTTGCTCGTTCAAAGAATGGTTTGTTAATAGCACTGAATTTTAAAATTTACATAATTTGAATACGGGCCATATTTTTTAAAATTATGAAGTAAGATACTAAGATTTTTAGACCCAAAAAAACCCGATGTCCAATACATTAAGAATGTTTTAAGCAAATCAAAACAAATGGAGGTTTTACTATATGAACTGCAATACTCGATCTACATACTACATGAAGTGCTTCACTTATAGTCTTCATGAGGTATTTCAAGTGATGATTAAGCACTACTTACATATTGTCATCTCCTCCTTGGCCTTTTCAATAACATTAAAAATGAGAAACATATATCACATTCGCATTTGTCTATAACATTTGTATGGGTATGCTACCAGCTGGCTGGTAGCATCGCCAAACTGTTAAGGAGGCACGTGACCAGTTATTATTAATCCTTAACGGCAGTTATTATTCCCTACCAGCATCTCTTACAAACCGGTAGGGGGGAGGCACGTGACCAAACCAAGAGGTCAACGGGTCGCTATCAATCGGGTAGGACCCATTTGTCCGTACGCCCGACCCGCGCCTATATATATGGGCTTCATTTATGACAAAAGGTACGCAAACACAATCATTTCCACTAAAACCAAAATACTTATCACTCATCATATCTGACTTTAGCATCGGAGGGGGGATCCTCGAATCACCCTCGAGGCTAGTTCATCTTTGTTATCTGCGCAGGATATCAACAGGATAACAATAGCACTCAACCAGCAAGACATCTCCAACCGTTCCCAAATCATACCGGAACAATTGGCGCTAGAAGGAGGGGATCTCCCAACCTTGTCAAGTAAATCAGCCATCATGGATACCAACAACAAAAAACCTAGAAAAAACAACAATCTCCCACAATCAGCAGTGATCACACCAACATCAGTAGCACAACCCGCAGTCAAACCTTCTCTCTTACCTGTCTCAACCAGCCAAGTCACACCACTTACAGATCCTCCCCCAAAAACACTCAAGTCACAGATAAGCATTGCCCCCCAGGGTTTTGAAGACCCGAACGACGTGATCATAGAGGACGAAACGTCCATGGAAGAAAGGGCACAAGATTCCCCATCACCCCCACAGATTCAGAGCAACCTCTCGGCGTTGTCCCAAAGGTTCACACCACAACAGCTGCTGACGGCGTCGGCCGTCATGAAAGCAATGGCTGAACTGTCCTCAAGGAGGACGGAGGGAAATCAGATCGTGGTTACCGGCAACCGCCCGGGTGTGATGCCGGTTAGAAATCTCTACGAAACCCTAGAGCATGAAGTGGTACTGCCAGCACAACCTGAACCAATACTTGTACAGAGTGAAAATCCGGGTAGAAGAAAAAGGCATAGCTCTCGGCGCAGAGAAAGGTCCACTAGACGCCGGGAGTCGGTGTCAGAGCAAGAAGGGTCGTTTCCTGCTGGTAGGGAATCGACACCGTATCACGAAGAGTACATCGTACAGTCTCCACAACCAGGTTGGAATAGATATGAAGGATATCTACCTCACCAGGAGCCGATGAGGCGAACCATACACCCCAAAGACTCCCCACTCTGCAGGGGTATACTGGAGCAACCTATGGAGAAAGTAAAGATGCCGACGTGCAAATACAACGGAACCACAGACCCCGAAAATCACTCCACCGCTTTCGAACAACACATGATGCTGTATTCTGACTCAGATGCCATGTGGTGCAAAGTGTTCCAAACCACATTATCAGGGGTGGCAGCCGATTGGTATAAGAAGTTGCCGGCCGGATCGATATTCAGTTTTCGGCAGATCCAAGAGGACTTTGTGAGGCGGTTCATTAGCAAGGTTGAACGAAAGAAAACATCTGGAGAGTTGATGTCAATCTCACAAAGGCCGAAGGAGCCGCTGAGAGAATACCTTACTCGTTTTAACAACGAATCCATCACAATACCAGATTTACAGCAAGAAATAGCCGTCTTGGCTCTGTTGAGAGGGATGCAGGAATGCGAGTTCAAAAGGTACCTGGGAAGAAAGTCATTTACCTCGCTGGGGGAGGCCTTGAGAAAAGCAAACGAGTATATCAGGAGTGATGAGCTGATGCTAATATCACCCATGGGGGGAAATCAGGCAGTACAATCGGCCAAGAAGGATCATGTTCCCATACAGCAGCACAATTACCGGAAAGATAACGGTAGAAAGGAGGGCCATCAGCAGAGAGGAGAATATCCGAACAGACAACAGCCGGTAGGGGCTTACCAGGTGTACACTCCCCTGAACACCGCCAGGGCCACGATCTACGCAGTAAATAAATCGGCAGCGTGGAGAAAACCGTTACCGATGGATGCCCCAGGTAACAATAAGAACTTTTGTGCTTTTCATAATGATCATGGTCATTACACGGAGCATTGCAAAGAGCTCAAGGATAACATCGAAGAGCTGGTAAGAAGGGGATACCTATCCCAGTACAGGGTTCGACAGGAAGGCCAGGGAGGAAATAACAGGCAGGGTAGTTCACATAGTCATGCCCCATATACACCTACTCAGCCAGGGTATGCACAGCCCACTGGTAGGATTGAACAGGCACCACCATCCCGGCAAGAAATCCGGTCATTACCGGAAACAGGCAAAGATGGGGCCGACAGGGGAAAAAGACCCACGGTTTGGGTGATCTCTGGAGGGCCCGTGCATGGAGGTACAGTCAGCGGGGCAATAAGAAATCTAGAGGAGCACAGGCATCTGGTGAGTTACCATAGCGCAAGGAAATGGCCGGAACCAATCCCCCTACCGGTCATCACGTTCACCTCGGACGATTGTCGCGGCATTATATATCCCCATGATGACCCGCTGGTATTGGAACTCGAGATAGCAAACTTCCCCGTCAAGAGATGCCTGATTGATGGAGGCAGCTCTGCGAACATCATATTCTGGGAAGCTTTCACCCAGCTGAACATAGATCACGGAGAGTTAACAAGGGTGAGCTATCCCGTTATCGGATTCTCTGGAGCCAGCGTCTATCCAGAAGGCAGTATCCGTCTACCGGTTCAAGTAGGTAGAGGATCATCAGCCAGAGACTTAATGGTCGACTTTTTGGTGATAAAAGTACCAGCAGCGTATAACGTAATAATTGGTCGACCATTCATTCATGACGCACAGGCGGTGGTGTCCACATATCATTTGACCATGATATATCTCTCAAATCTAGAAAGAACAGAAAGGGTACATGGCAGTCAGGAGACTGCCAGATCGTGTTATCTGACAGCGATAAAGGCACCAGGAAGGATGGTGCCGAAAACCAACCTTGCCCGAGAAGCAAACATGCCAACCAAAAGAAAGAGAGGGGACTTGAGCATGGAAAATTTTGATGAAAGGCCGGTTTGCATCCCAAGGCCAGCTGCAGATGGAGAAACTCGGGAAATTGAATTAGTAGAAGGAGTTCCAGAAAGAACGGTACGAATAGGTGCCGATATGGAGGCAGATCAGCAGGTCAATCTCATCGGCCTGTTACGAGAAAATGCAGATGTCTTTGCCTTCTCTGCAGATGAAATGCCCGGTATCAGCCCAGACATCATAGTGCATCGTCTGAATGTAGACAAGTCAGTCAGGCCGGTAAAGCAAAAGAAGAGAAATTTCTCCAGTGAAAAAAATGCTGCAATAAAAGAGGAAGTGGAAAAGCTGCTGGAAGCAGGGTTCATAGAAGTTTGTGATTACCCCGAATGGTTGGCCAACGTAGTCATGGTAAAAAAGTCAAATGGCAGTTGGCGAATGTGCGTAGATTTTACCAATCTGAATGGGGCGTGCCCCAAGGACTGCTATCCATTGCCACGAATCGATAGGCTGGTAGATTCAACAAGTGGCCACGCTCTTTTGAGTTTCCTGGATGCCTTCTCAGGGTATCACCAAGTCAGCTTGTGTAAAGCCGATAGAAAGAAGGCCGCCTTCATCACAGATTCAGGGGTATACAGCTATAAGGCTATGCCATTTGGGTTGAAGAATGCAGGAGCAACCTACCAGAAGTTGGTGGATAGGGTATTTGCTTCCCAGAAAGGGAGGAACATAGAGGTGTATGTGGATGACTCAATAGTTAAAAGCCGATTGGCCAGTGACCACATCGACGACTTGAGAGAAACTTTCGAAACTCTGAGGAGGTTCAGGATGAAGTTAAACCCCAAGAAATGTGTATTCGGGGTCCGATCAGGAAAGTTCCTGGGTTTCCTAGTAAGCGAAAGGGGAATCGATGCCAATCCAGATAAGGTAGATGCAATTATGAATCTGCCAGAACCCGGTTGCATAAAAGACGTGCAAAAGTTAACAGGAAGAATGGCCGCATTGACTCGGTTCATTAGCAAATCAGCAGATAGGGCGTTGCCCTTTTTCAACGTGTTAAAACAAAACAAGAAATTCAAGTGGGGAGAAACAGAAAGAGCAGCCTTTGAGGCAGTAAAACGGCACCTGCAAGTCCTACCCACAATAGCTCGACCAGAGGAAGGGGACACGCTGCAGCTATACATATCTGCTTCTCAACACACAGTAGCAGCAGTTCTGATCATAGAGAAAGATAAAACACAGATACCGGTGTACTTTGTCAGCCACATCCTGCAAGAAGCAGAAACGAGGTACTCCTTGATAGAAAAATTGGGGTTGGCAGTATTGATTGCAGCCAGAAAGTTGAGACCTTACTTTGATGCACACGGGATCCAAGTCCTCACAAACTACCCACTGGAAAAAGCAATGCAAAAAATGGACACATCAGGTAGACTCCTAAAATGGGCGATTGAACTATCAGAGTTTCACATGGAATATCGGCCCAGAATGGCTATAAAGGCCCAAGCACTGTCTGACTTCATAGTCGAAGCATCATACCAGGAGGAGGAAATAAAGGAAGGAATATGGGAAGTAGCAGTAGACGGCTCGGTCACCAAATCAGGGTCAGGAGCGGGGGTAATAGTTACCTCACCGGAAGGAGACCAGTTCGAGTATGCTATTAAGTTCTCTTTCCAGGCATCAAACAACGAGGCAGAATACGAGGCCGCAATCGCGGGCATACAGATCTGCACGGCAGCTGGTGCTCGTAGGCTCAGGCTTACAACCGACTCACAGCTGGTAGCAAACCAGTTCTCAGGAGAATATGAAACGAAGGAAGAATCCATGAAACGATACGCCGAAAAGCTTAAACAGTCAGCGGCACAGTTGGAAAGCTTCGAAATAAAATTAGTACCCCGATCAGAGAACATGTTGGCAGACTCCCTGTCAAAACTGGCCAGCTCAAGTGCTCTGGTAAAATCAGTAATGATGGAGGTCATGCACCGAAGGAGCACTGAAGTATTGGCAAATCAGGTCATGGTAATCACGAGCCAACCTGAATGGTATGACACCTTGTGGGCATACAAGAGAGATGGAACCCTGCCTGCAGAAAAAACGGAAGCAAGAAGGTTGATTAGAAACTCATGCTGGTTCGTAATCATCAGAGGCCAACTCTACAAACGGGGTTTTAGCTTGCCTCTGTTACGATGCATATCAGCATACGAATCGGCACGACTGATAGAAGAAATACATGAAGGAGTGTGTGGAAATCATCAGGGAGGAAAAACCCTTGCACTGAAATGCCAAAGGCAAGGATACTACTGGCCGACAATGCTAACAGATGCACAAAAGTACGTCAAGAAATGTGAAAAATGAAGGAAATAATGCCCTTGGTCCAAGTATGCATTCTATGTTAAGTCTAATAAATGCGGTTCAGTATTAATTAACAAGTTAATAATTCAGTGAGATCAAGTGAGCTGAATGCCTAGCTAGAGGCCGCTTCAGTTCAAGTGGAATTAATGATATTAATCCACAGCTTACTCTTGACTGAACCCGTAGGGTCACACAAATAGTACGTAAACGGATCAAGTATTTAATGGCATTAAATACTCCATCTATGAATATTCGGAACCGACGGATCTTGGTTTCAGTGGGAGCTAAGATCGTCACAGGCAAGAAATGAATACTCCGGAAACGATAATATTGCCGGAAACGGAAATATGGATCGTATCGGAAATATGAATATTATCCAAGTCGTAGATGTTGCCGGAAACGGAAACATGGTACGTATCGGAAAATATTATTGGAAATGGAAATATTACCAGAATCGGAAATATTGCCGGAAACGGAAATATTGTCAGAATCGGAAATATTGCCGGAATCGGAAAATAATTCCGAAAACGGAAATATTAAATATTTGTTCGAAACGGAAATTAATTCCGGAATCGGAAATATTAAATATTGTTCGTATCAGAAATAGATTCCGGAAATGGAAATTTAATCGGAAGCGTATCGTACGAATTAGCATCGGACGAGGCCTGCCGGACGAAGGCCCAGCACGAAGCCAGGCCATCGCCCAGCAAGCACGCACGCCACAGCCCAGCGCGCACAAGGCCGCGCATGCGTGGGCCGCGCTGCGTGGGCTGCTGCTCGCATGCGTGGGCAGCCCTTGTGGCTGCCGTGTGTGTGTGAGTTTGAGCTCATGCGAGATTCCTGAATCTGCAAGAGTCAGTGTATGATTAAATGTCTATTCCTATTGGATAAATTGATTAAGTAGAATTCATGTAGAATCCTAATTCCAATTAATTCGCATCCTACTAGGATTACGATTCCTTTTCCATAACTCTATAAATAAAGGCCTAGGGGTCATAATTTATACACAAGTTTCAAAGTATTCAAAAGTGAGTTTTTTGAGAGAAAATTCAAACACCCATCTTGCCCCAAAAGTGCCGAATTTTCTGAGTACCTTAAGGGCGATTCTAGTTGGTCAATCTTAAGGCGGATCCGGACGTGCTGTGGACTTTCTACGGAGGGACGACACTTGGAGTCCTAAAAGACTTGTTCTTGTTCGGTTCGGGCGCAGCTAGGGAAGGCACGCAACAAAGAGTATGCATCTAATTATGCTATATGATTATGTGTAAATAATATGTTTCCTGGGTTAATGGTTGTTTCCGCATGATCTATGTAAATGTCATATGTATCATAACCTAACAGTGGTATCACGAGCCCCTTATTATTTTCATAATCTAAATTGCATGAACATGGTTAAATATTACAAATTTGCAAGAATTAAAAGGGGTGATTAATTTTCGTAATTGTTAATTAATTGCAAATTGCGTTTATTTAAATATATGTACGCAGTTTTTCGGCAGTTTCTTCATTACTCATCCGAATTGAGTGATTTTTGTGTCAATTCCGTATGTAAAAGGCATTCTAAAATTTTGACAAAAATAGTATTTTTCTGCCGAACCCAGAATTCTCAAATTCGAAGCCTAACTATGACTTTTCGAAGGTTTTAGTTTTTCGGATGCAAAATTTCGTAAATTTAAGATGTTAAATTAAATATTTGCGATTCCTGTTGATAAATCTTGAATTTTTGATTGACCTACTGCATATGTTTAACAAGTTTGAATGCCTAGTCTTGTTAATTATGCAATCTAATTTGTAATTATGATTAATTTGTTGAAAATTAGAATAATTTAGAATTAATTTGATTTTCATAATTAATTGTAATTTAATTAGAAACCTATGATTAAAAACCACCATAAAAATTGTAAATTTACGATAAATTTTAAATTTTTATGACCTAGACTTGAATCCATATCAATCGGAAATCAATTGGATAATAAATTTTCGATTTTTTCGCCCTAAAATTATGAAATTAATAATATTTATTAATTTGTCATTAATTTTAAATATAAATTTTAAATTTTTATGCGATTCGTTCAAATAACTTGCACGCACGAAGCAATGGACGCTTCGTGTTACCCTTAAGGGGTGTTGTATAATGCGGGCATGCGACGACGAGCAAGGGAGCTCGTCGCCCGTGCGGCACGAATGCAATGAGCAAGGGCGTAGTGCACGAGCACAAGGCAGCAGCCCTGCCTTGTGACGTGTGCCACGAGCAATGAACGGATGGGCATGGGCGAGGGGCGAGCCAAGGCAGTCGCGTGTGGGCAGCAAGCGAGCTGCGCCACAGCGCGCGCTGCCTCGCACAACAGCGCGCAGCCTCGTGCGCAGCGAGCGCAAGCTCGCGTGCCACGAGCGCTGCGCACAGCATCACTCGCGCGCACAGCGCGCGACGTCGCCCGCCCAGCGAGCGATGTCGCGCACCAGCGAGCGATGGCTCGCGCGCGCGCAGCGAGCGATGGCTCGCGCGCACCAGCGAGCGATCTCGCGCGCCAGCGAGCGATGGCTCGCGCGCACCAGCGAGCGATCTCGCGTGCCAGCGAGCGATGGCTCGCGCGCACCAGCGAGCGATCTCGCGCGCCAGCGAGCGATGCAGCGCCCCAGCGAGCAATGGCTCGCGCGCACCAGCGAGCGATCTCGCGCACCAGCGAGCGCGGTAACGCGCGCGCGCTGCGAGCGATAGCTCGCGTGCGATGGGGCGCTGTGCGGAGGCTTGCGTATGGGACAGCAGCAGCTATGCAACGAGCGCATGGGCTGCGCGCACATGGCCAGCAATGGCTGTGTGCGTACAGCCCATGGGCGTGCAACGCGTAGGGTGTTTGCGTTTCGATTAGATCGTTTTGAATGTTTAATTTGAAAATTTCAGTTCACGTAATTTTAATTAATTTTAAAATTAATAATTTGAATTAATTTCTTGGATTTTAATTTTGAATATTATAATTATAATAAATGGAATTTATTCTAATTATTTTACTAAAATTAAAATCATGAATTAATTTAAATGCGACTGAAATTAAATTAAATTTTGGATTCAATTATAAATTTATATGAGCTTTAAATTTTAATTAAATTTGTATGTTTCCGGTTAGACTAGAAATACAATTTTATGTTTAAAATTAGTAAAGCATATGAATTTATTGGTTTGAGTGGGAGCACTTTTAGTCATAAACTCTTGATTAGGTCTACAAATCCTTAAGGTTAAAACAACTCGATTAGAATTAATAAGGACTGAATAATTGGTAGATTATTGGTGCCCTTGATTAATTGCTGCAAATGTTTACGTGATGCATAATGTGTTTAACTAACCAGCTATGTGGGCCATTCATGATAATGAATGGGTGAATGGTATATATTGTATATGTACTGTTTTGCAGGTTATGAAGTGACTAGTATGGCCCAAATAGGATAGAAAATATGGTCTGCGTACCATTAATTTGAATGTAATTGGTCTAAAGTACCAAAGTTGTTTTTCAATTCAAATATGGTCTGCGTACCATCAAATAGTTGTAATTAGTTATAACTTATCCTATTTGAAGAAAATGGTGCCTCCCACGGAGATTTTCAAGACGGACTTTGAAGTCAAAGCTTCAAGATGAAGTCGGGCCATACTAGATCACAAATATCTTATGCATGTTTTAAGTTATTTATTGCTTTAAATATGTCTTAAAATGCATGAGATCAAAAGCTTGATTATGTTGCATGATTAAGGATTTTAGTTCACTTAAAATCTAACCAACATAGTAAGAGCCTTAAGTTCCAAACTTAAAAATTGAGTTAAAAGGTGCCATGCCAAAATATACACTTGCTTGGATATCCTTTACATCAATCTAGTAATAGTTTTCGCTCAGCGAGGTGTTACTTATTGGTCCTAAAGGGGCAAGGTACACAAATAATTGTGAGTACATGTTAGTTTTGGTGAAACTCAACGATATAAGTAAGGAGTCCTTTTATGTCGTGGCAAATTCGATAGGTTTACCTAATAAGTTCTTAGACGTACCTATCAACCAAGAATAGTTTCTAGACTATTAGCAAAAGGCTTTTGCTTACCTAAGATGTTCTAGGATTAAGTCGACAAACTGTGCTTAGTTCTTCAATGATTTTAGGATCTTGGAATCATTTTATTCACACCTGCCGGAACACATAACTTGAATAAAATGCTTAATAAACATTGAATTATGCATGAATGCTAGAATTTAAGTTTATTAAGAGAAACTGTGAATGGTTATTTATTTGTTTATTCTTTTCAATTGTAGTTTTTAATATGGCAAACAACAATTCATTCAACATTCGATCAATTCTCGAAAAGGAGAAGTTGAACGGGAAAAACTTCCTTGACTGGCAAAGGAACTTGCAAATAGTTCTTATGCAGGAAGAAAAGGAGTATGTCCTAGATGAGGCGATGCCCGAAGCTCCAGGCGACGGGATCACTCAGGCAGCCCTCAATCGTTGGATTGATGCCAACAAGGATGTGAAATGTCTAATGCTCGCCACCATGAGTGCGGATCTGCAGAAAACGTTCATCAACTCAGATGCTTTCACAATCATCAGTGAGTTGAAGAACATGTTCCAAGATCTGGCTCGAGTCGAAAGATTCGAGACTCATAGGCAAATTCTTGAGACCAAGCTTAAGAAAGGCGAGCCCGTAAGTCCACATGTTCTCAAAATGATTGGACTCATTGAGAATATGAGTCGGCTGGATCAGCAATTTTCTCAGGAAATGGCTATAGACACCATCCTCCATTCTCTTCATAGCGGGTATGATCAGTTCAAACTGAACTACAGTATGAATAGTCTGGACAAAACGCTCACTGAGCTTCACGGTATGCTGAAGACCGCTGAAAAGACGCTCAAAAGTGATAAGCAAGATGTGCTTATGGTGCGTGGGGGCAAGTTCAAGAAATCTGGAAAGAAGAGGAATGCTAAGAAAGGTGGCAACAAGGCCAGCCCAACTAAGCAAACTGGCGCCAAATCTGCAAAGAGGAAGGTCAGTCAACCCACTTCTGAATCCGAATGCTTCTACTGCAAGAAGAAGGGGCATTGGAAGAGAGATTGCTTGAAGCTAAAGGAAGATCAGAAGAACGGAACAGTCGTTCCATCTTCAGGTATTTTCGTTATAGACTGTATACTTGCTAATTCAACTTCTTGGGTATTAGATACTGGTTGTGGCTCACACTTATGTTCCAATCCACAGGGACTAAGAAGAAGTAGAAAGTTAAGCAAGGGTGAAGTCGACCTACGAGTGGGAAATGGAGCACGGATTGCTGCATTAGCTGTAGGAACATACTATTTGTCGTTGCCCTCCGGGCTAGTTTTGGAACTGGAAGAATGTTTCCATGTTCCAAGTCTTACTAAAAACATCATTTCAGTTTCTTGCTTAGATGCTAAGGGATTTTCCTTTATAATAAAAGACAATAGTTGTTCGTTTTATTTTAAAGAGATGTTTTATGGATCTGCTAGATTAGTCAATGGACTCTATTTATTAGATCACGACAAACAAGTATATAACATAAATACCAAAAGGGCCAAAAAGGATGATTCAGATCTCACCTATCTGTGGCATTGTCGATTAGGCCATATAAACTTGAAACGCTTAGAAAGACTTCAAAGGGAAGGAATTCTAGAACCATTTGACTTAGAGGATTATGGTAAATGCGAATCATGTTTACTTGGCAAAATGACAAAGCAACCTTTCTCTAAAGTTGGAGAAAGAGCAAATGAACTATTGGGTTTAATCCATACAGATGTATGTGGACCAATGAGTACAAATGCTAGAGGTGGTTTCAGCTACTTTATCACTTTCACTGATGACTTCAGTAGGTATGGTTATGTCTACCTAATGAAGCATAAGTCTGAATCCTTTGACAAATTCAAGGAATTTCAGAGTGAAGTAGAGAATCAATTAGGCAAGAAGATTAAGGCACTGCGGTCTGATAGAGGCGGTGAATATCTGAGCTATGAATTTGATGACCATCTGAAAGAATGTGGAATTCTATCAGAATTGACTCCTCCTGGAACACCACAATGGAACGGTGTGTCAGAACGGAGGAACAGAACCTTGCTAGACATGGTCAGGTCAATGATGGGTCAGGCCGAACTTCCATTAGAATTTTGGGGACATGCACTAAACACAGCTGCACTCACTATAAATAGAGCTCCGTCTAAAGCTGTCGAAAAGACTCCATACGAATTATGGTTTGGAAAGCCTCCAAATGTGTCTTTTCTTAAGATTTGGGGATGTGAAGTATACGTCAAACGATTAATTTCAGACAAACTTCATCCAAAATCTGACAAATGTATCCTTGTGGGCTATCCAAAGGAAACAAAGGGGTATTACTTCTACAATACATCTGAGAACAAAGTGTTTGTTGCTCGAGATGGTGTCTTTTTGGAGAAGGATCATATTTCCAAAATGACAAGTGGGAGAAAAGTAGACCTCGAAGAAATTCGAGTCGAACAACAAACTCTAGAGAATGCTCAAGATGACATTCAGGATGAAACTCAGAGACCTTTAGAAGAATCTGGTGAGAATCATGGTCAATCTAGAAATGTTACCCCGCGTAGATCGCAAAGATATAGATCTCAACCGGAAAGGTACTTAGGTATTTTGACGAACGAGAGCTATGACGTTCTATTACTTGAAAGTGATGAACCTGCGACTTACAAGCAAGCTATGACGAGCCCTAGCTCCAAGCAATGGCAAGAAGCCATGCAATCTGAATTAGACTCCATGTCTGAAAACCAAGTATGGGATTTGGTCGATTTGCCAGATGGCTACCAAGCCATTGGAAGCAAATGGGTTTTCAAACTGAAAAAGGACAAGGATGGGAAACTTGAAGTTTTCAAAGCTAGATTGGTTGCAAAAGGTTACAGGCAAGTCCACGGTGTGGATTACGATGAAACCTTTTCACCAGTTGCAATGCTAAAGTCTATTCGAATAATGTTAGCAATCGCTGCATATTACGATTACGAAATATGGCAGATGGATGTCAAAACTGCTTTCTTAAACGGCGTTTTAACAGAAACTGTGTTTATGACACAGCCTGAAGGTTTTGAGGATCCAAAGAATGCTAAAAAGGTATGCAAGCTAAAGAAGTCAATCTACGGATTGAAGCAGGCATCCAGGAGCTGGAATATACGTTTTGATGAAGCAGTCAGTGACTTTGGTTTCATCAAGAACGCGGACGAATCTTGTGTATACAAGAAGGTCAGTGGGAGCAAAATTGCTTTCCTAGTATTATATGTCGACGACATATTGCTTATCGGAAATGACATTCCTATGTTGAACTCTGTCAAGATTTGGCTTGGGAAATGTTTTTCGATGAAGGATCTAGGAGAAGCACAGTACATATTGGGCATCAAGATTTACAGAGATAGATCTAAAAGGATGATTGGACTTAGTCAAAGCACTTATATCAATAAGGTGCTTGATAGGTTCAAGATGGCGGACTCCAAGCGAGGCTACCTACCCATGTCTCATGGAATGACTCTAAGCAAGACTCAGTGCCCAAAAACACTTGATGAGCGTAGACGAATGAATGGGATTCCATATGCATCATTGATTGGTTCAATAATGTATGCTATGATATGTACACGCCCGGATGTTGCGTATGCACTCAGTGCTACGAGCAGATACCAGTCAGACCCAGGAGAGGCGCATTGGACTGCTGCCAAGAACATTCTGAAGTACCTGAAAAGGCACAAAGATGACTTCCTGGTCTATGGTGGAGATGATGAATTAATTGTTAAAGGCTATACGGACGCAAGTTTCCAAACCGACAAAGATGATTTCAGATCACAGTCTGGGTTTGTCTTCTGCCTCAACGGAGGAGCAGTAAGCTGGAAAAGTGCTAAGCAAAGCACCATTGCGGATTCTACAACTGAAGCGGAGTACATTGCTGCACATGAAGCAGCAAAGGAAGCTATATGGCTAAGGAAGTTCATAGGAGAACTTGGTGTAGTCCCCTCCATTAAAGGACCAATAGCCCTGTATTGTGATAATAACGGAGCTATTGCACAGGCAAAAGAGCCTAGACACCACCAGAGAGTCAAGCATGTACTTCGTAGATTTCACCTTCTACGAGAGTTCGTTGAAAGAAAAGAAGTCGAGATAAGCAAAATTGGAACTGATGACAACATATCAGATCCATTAACTAAACCTCTGCCGCAAGCGAAGCACAACTCGCACACTGCAGCTATGGGAATCAAGCATATTGGAGAATGGCTTTGATGTCTCTGTTTAATGTTTTAAAGTTTTAGAGTTTAAATCTTTGTAAAACATTATTGGTTAATCATTCACAATAAATGAAAGGAATTCATTTTTCCATTTAATTTGTGGTTTATTAAATGATGAGTCCCTTCAAATTTGACGATATATTCAAGATAGACTGTCAGGACCAGTCCTGTGACTAAGAAATGTCTATCAAGTGAACTTGAATGTCAAAGGTTGAAAATGGTCCCTAATCGGAGTTTTCTATAAAATTGGACGCATAGAAAACGTTAGACGATTAGAATGCAAGATGACTAGTAGTTCTGTTTCTTGAACTATGTGGACATGGCAATGTCATAATCATTTGCATAGATACTTACTTTGGGAAGACTAGTATCGGACAAGACCTATGAAACTTTACTGTAAGAGATGAAAGTCTGTCATAAGTAAATTTCATTAAATTATTAGACACTAAATCCTCAATACCTGAGTGATTTGAGATTACTTGTTTGAGAACTGGTTGCTTTGACGTTGACCAACCGTCGCACCGTAAAAGGAGGCTATAAAGGCAACGCTCAGGTAATCACCTATCAAACGAAGTCTAATCTCAAGATCGCAAGATTGGGATTGTCCTCCCATAAATCGGGATGAGATGCTTAAAAGTTGTACAAGGCCACTCGGAGAGCTAGAAACTGTGAAATGCATGGCCGTGCTCGGATGAATCATAGGCTATGATTATCTGTTTATTTGATCAGTTGAACTCTGAAACCGAGGAACACCTCTGGACATAATAAGGATGACAACTCTTACCTTATGTTCAAGAGCAAGCATCGAGCGACAAAGGAATTAGGAAATGCACACTTGTCCCTAAGGACAAGTGGGAGACTGAAGGAAATAATGCCCTTGGTCCAAGTATGCATTCTATGTTAAGTCTAATAAATGCGGTTCAGTATTAATTAACAAGTTAATAATTCAGTGAGATCAAGTGAGCTGAATGCCTAGCTAGAGGCCGCTTCAGTTCAAGTGGAATTAATGATATTAATCCACAGCTTACTCTTGACTGAACCCGTAGGGTCACACAAATAGTACGTAAACGGATCAAGTATTTAATGGCATTAAATACTCCATCTATGAATATTCGGAACCGACGGATCTTGGTTTCAGTGGGAGCTAAGATCGTCACAGGCAAGAAATGAATACTCCGGAAACGATAATATTGCCGGAAACGGAAATATGGATCGTATCGGAAATATGAATATTATCCAAGTCGTAGATGTTGCCGGAAACGGAAACATGGTACGTATCGGAAAATATTATTGGAAATGGAAATATTACCAGAATCGGAAATATTGCCGGAAACGGAAATATTGTCAGAATCGGAAATATTGCCGGAATCGGAAAATAATTCCGAAAACGGAAATATTAAATATTTGTTCGAAACGGAAATTAATTCCGGAATCGGAAATATTAAATATTGTTCGTATCAGAAATAGATTCCGGAAATGGAAATTTAATCGGAAGCGTATCGTACGAATTAGCATCGGACGAGGCCTGCCGGACGAAGGCCCAGCACGAAGCCAGGCCATCGCCCAGCAAGCACGCACGCCACAGCCCAGCGCGCACAAGGCCGCGCATGCGTGGGCCGCGCTGCGTGGGCTGCTGCTCGCATGCGTGGGCAGCCCTTGTGGCTGCCGTGTGTGTGTGAGTTTGAGCTCATGCGAGATTCCTGAATCTGCAAGAGTCAGTGTATGATTAAATGTCTATTCCTATTGGATAAATTGATTAAGTAGAATTCATGTAGAATTCTAATTCCAATTAATTCGCATCCTACTAGGATTACGATTCCTTTTCCATAACTCTATAAATAAAGGCCTAGGGGTCATAATTTATACACAAGTTTCAAAGTATTCAAAAGTGAGTTTTTTGAGAGAAAATTCAAACACCCATCTTGCCCCAAAAGTGCCGAATTTTCTGAGTACCTTAAGGGCGATTCTAGTTGGTCAATCTTAAGGCGGATCCGGACGTGCTGTGGACTTTCTACGGAGGGACGACACTTGGAGTCCTAAAAGACTTGTTCTTGTTCGGTTCGGGCGCAGCTAGGGAAGGCACGCAACAAAGAGTATGCATCTAATTATGCTATATGATTATGTGTAAATAATATGTTTCCTGGGTTAATGGTTGTTTCCGCATGATCTATGTAAATGTCATATGTATCATAACCTAACAAAAAATGTCAAGTTTTTTCAGCAGTCATTAATCGTCCTGCAAACGATCTCATGCCAATCCTAAATCCAATACCGTTTGCCCAGTGGGGAATGGACATTCTGGGACCATTCACAACGGCATCCGGTGGAAGAAAATATCTGATAGTGGCAGTCGATTATTTCACCAAATGGATAGAAGCAGAGCCGTTGGCAAAGATAACTGCAAATCAGGTCAAAAAGTTCATATGGAAAGGTATAATCACCAGGTTCGGATTACCAATGGCAATCGTGATGGACCATGGAGTACAGTTTGATTGCTCACCAGTTCAAAGTTTTTTGAGTACGTACAAAGTCAAGTTTGCCTACTCTTCTGTTTGTCATCCCCAAAGCAATGGACAGGCAGAAGCTGCCAACAAACAGATACTGGCAGCAATGAGAAAGAAGCTAGACGACTATAAGGCTGGTTGGGCCGATATTGTTCCAGAGATACTTTGGGGAAATAGAACCACCGTTAAGGAAGCAACGGGAGAGAGCCCATTCCGTCTATGTTTCGGATCAGAAGCAGTGATACCAGCAGAAGTAGGGTTACCTACATTCAGGATCCAGCATTATGAAGAAAACAAGAACGGTAAACTGTTAAAGCAGGAGCTGGATCTTCTACCAGAGATCAGACTCAGAGCAAAAATCAGATCGGCGGCTTACAAGCAGCGCATAAGCAATGCCTACAACAAAAGAGTAAAACACAGACAACTTGAAGTAGGAGACCTGGTGCTCCGCAGAACTGCAGCTACAGGCAAGGCAAAGGTCCAAGGGAAGTTAACCCCAAACTGGGAGGGGCCTTATCAGATATGGGAAGAAATCGTACCAGGAGCTTTTAGGCTGATGGATATGGGGGGAACAGCACTAAAAAATTCATGGAACGCCAGCGTCCTTAGAAAGTTTTATGTGTAGTCACTAACCCAAAAAGGCCGATTGAGCCAGGCCTGTTATGGTCCATGAAATGAAAGAAAGTCGAGGAATTCAAAGCAGAAGAATCAAACCCTTAAAGTAGGTCAGCAAGGCTACTATCAGCTTGCTGACTCGGGGTAATGTATAATCAAAAATCGTGATTCAAACCCTTAAAGTAGGTCAGCAAGGCTACTATCAGCTTGCTGACTCGGGGTGATACGAATCAAACCCTTAAAGTAGGTCAGCAAGGCTACTATCAGCTTGCTGACTCGGGGTAATGTATAATCAAAAAATCGTGATTCAAACCCTTAAAGTAGGTCAGCAAGGCTACTATCAGCTTGCTGACTCGGGGTGATACGAATCAAACCCTTAAAGTAGGTCAGCAAGGCTACTATCAGCTTGCTGGCTCGGGGTAATGTATAATCAAAAATCGTGATTCAAACCCTTAAAGTAGGTCAGCAAGGCTACTATCAGCTTGCTGACTCGGGGTGATACGAATCAAACCCTTAAAGTAGGTCAGCAAGGCTACTATCAGCTTGCTGACTCGGGGTAATGTATAATCAAAAATCGTGATTCAAACCCTTAAAGTAGGTCAGCAAGGCTACTATCAGCTTGCTGACTCGGGGTGATACGAATCAAACCCTTAAAGTAGGTCAGCAAGGCTACTATCAGCTTGCTGACTCGGGGTAAAGTACCAGATTCAAACAGCACAATTGCATAAATAAGGGCAAGCATAAAATAGAAAAATAAAACAAACAACACAATATCATAAGCATAAGAGCAACACCATCTGAATAAAGCAAATTCGACAGCCAACACCAAAACTGACATTTGTTAGCTGATCAAAAATGGCACAAGGTAAAGTTTACAAAAACAAAACATAAAATATCCCGGGGCAAAAAGTGCCACAAACAGCTGATACCAAAAGTGCGTCTAAAAAATTAACTAATCTTTAAAAGCAGCAACGCCAGATGAACCACAGGATGATACCGGTGATGACTGCCCGCACCTTCAAACTTGTTGATGATCCGTCTGGTTGGTACTGGAAGACAGCAGGGCAGGATCCAGGTAGTCTTCTTCCTTCAGCTCAATGGGAGGGAGAGTCAAGGGATCAGCATTCTGAATGATCTCCTCCGGAATGATCTGTGACTCCCAACCGGTTGGTACCCTGTGCTTTTCCTCCACCAGGAAAGCATACTCAATATCCTCACAGTCCTCCTTGGTAAGGCCAATACCATGAACGCCACAACGGTGGGCAGCAAACCAGCCACCGTTATGACTATCCGTGATACGCTTACTATAGGTCTGGGACCGAGAAAATCGCAAGGCACCATCCCGAGCACCGGTCTTGTAAGCAGCTTTGGCCTTCTCATCCGCCTCCAGCAACTTCTCAGACAGCTCTTTGTTTTTGGTCTCCTCTGCCTCCAGTTTGTTCGCAACATTCTCCAACTCTTGGTTGCGTTGCTTCACCCTTTTCAGCTCAGAAGTTTTTTGGTCCAGATCTTGCCTGGCGTCATTCACCTGCTTCTCCAGCTCAGCCTGCCTTTTCTGAAGGTCTTCATTCTGCTCCTGTTAGCAGAGGTACAGCTTCACAAGCTCCACTGCAGAGTTGCAGGCCTACAAAAGACAATTCGTCAAAAACAACACCGAATGCATACCTTGAGCAAATATATATATATATATACAAAAAGCATACCATAAAAGTAGCACCGACTTC
Source organism: Spinacia oleracea (assembly GCF_020520425.1). Taxonomy (NCBI): domain Eukaryota; kingdom Viridiplantae; phylum Streptophyta; class Magnoliopsida; order Caryophyllales; family Amaranthaceae; genus Spinacia; species Spinacia oleracea. The sequence continues at coordinate 89,340,092 of NC_079489.1, forward strand.
ATACCTTGAGCAAGTCATTCATATATTGGGCAGCCGGCGCGTCAATCTCAGCAGCAGGATTGTCGCGAGGAGTAGCCAGATCCTTCAAAGCCCTCCAACCCATGCAACCACCTCCTTTGCAGTCATCGGTGAGTATCGACTCACCACGAAGAAGATCAATTTTAGGGTTCCAGGATTCGTCAGGCTCACCAGGAGGAACCTCAAAGTACTTCATCTTCCTGGGAGTTAAGCAAATCGGAGTCTTCTCAATCCACTCTCCAGGACGGACGAAGACACCCATGTTCAGACCAGAGCTGGTACCAGCGCTCTGGCTAGGGCGAACATACCCAGAAGAGGTATGAAGAGTAGGAGGCATGAGAGGAGGAGTCTTCTGGCCCATACCAGCAACATCAGTATCATTAACCTCTTGCTCCTGATTCTGGCGGGTTGGAGTCATAAGATCCACAACCATCAAGTCTGGTTGGGCTATCGGCTCAACATTCTCAACAGCATCACCCCCTTGGCCTGCGACGTTCGCATCGGCAGCTGATTCAATACCCTTCACAGGAGACTTCTGCTGAGACTTATCAGGGGCAGGCTGTGTAGTACCGTCCACTCGAGACCGATTCACCCGAGTGAAGGGTTGGTTACGATCGCGAGGACGCCTGCCAGTAAGTGCAGCACCACGACCGCAATCCAAACTTTTAAAACCACCAGCCATGTCAGGAGCAGTATGGACGGTCTTGAAGACAGGTTTTGGAGCAGGGTTGTCGGGAGCAGTATGAGTCGTTTTGAAAACAACTCCAGTGGGTGCACGGATGGAAAGTGGTTTGGGAGCTGGTATGGAGCTTAATCTTTTTGTCTTCTTAGCAGGAGACTCACTCGCAACCTCCTCCCGAGTCGAACCACGCTTTTTGTTGGCTTGGGTTGCGTAGGTCGACAGAGTAGAAAACACACCTTTCGGATTGGGAGGGTTGTTGGTAGTAGGACGACCGTCTTTGCCCAAACCGAGAATAGCAAAGTTGAGAGTATGCAGACCTGGTAAGAAAAAACAAACAAAAGATTTAAACACAGACAAACAACAATGCGTACAAAACAAGAAAAGCATACTTAAACAACATAAGAGGGGGATATAGCTATCAGCCCCACGACCATACCAAGAGTATGGGTGTGGCACAAGCCAACTGCAGACAGCGGCCCATTTCCCAAAATATACTTAGCAGGAGGCAACCAGTACTTAGGAACGGTCACAGACTTCTGCAAACCGGTGTCAACATGCAAACAGGACACAAACTGGTGGGCCCTTTTCTCCCTGAAACCCAACTCCCGAATGGGGTAATGGTTCATATGAGGACGGGGGAGATGAAAGCGAGTCCGAATGGGGAAATCAGAAGGCACTCTCAACCAGTAGAACTTCTTTTCCCAATCTTTACAGCTAGACAGCTTGGGGTTGACTGTCATTTTGCTTGCCTTGGTGTAAAAAGACCACCATCCAGACTTCTTCTTGTACTTTTTCAACCAAATCAGCCGCCTAAACAGGTTAATGGTTTGGGGCCATTGTTTAAAAGATAGCAGCCAGGTAAAAGCCACAACATTCCTCACTACCTGAGGCGTTACCTGCGCCAAACATACATTCCAAGCCCGGAATACCTTCTCTATAAAAGGATGAAGAGGAAATCGGAGGCCGAAATCTAGATGATGGGCATACACGCCGATATGATCAGGAGGACAATCCAAAATCACACTCCCCTCAGCAGGAATCACGAGACGGTACCCTTTGGGCAGTTTCAAATACTCTTTGGCCCAGCGCGGATGGTCGTCTTTGATAGCCCTATCACGGAAAGATTTGATTATTTTAGCTTTGTAAACGGCACTACCAGCAGGAGGAGGACTCTCAACCCTGTAGCTCATCTCCTCCGTATCGGAATCTGGTTCCACATCCAGATCCCCTTCTCTCAAAACTTGCTCACACAGAGAGGTCACGTCTTCACCATTATCCCACAACCGGCCAATATCATCATCAGACTCCAAAATTGAATCCCCTGCATCCTCATCATCTCCCCCACCGCTACCGGCGGAGTTATCGGACCCCGCAACATCGTCAGCACGACTGCTAACCTCCCCTTCATCCATCTGACGGCTCCCACCAGCCACGTCCTCTAGATGGGCACCCCTGACGGCATCCTGGTTGAAAGACACAACAACATTGCCAAAATTAGTGCCATAGTCGCCATATCCTTTACCGGCAGGGTCCATAAATTGCGTCCATGATCGAAGTTCGTACTCAAGGGCAATAGAGGGAGCATCCACTGCCGGGATTGTTTCGCAATTATCTACTAAATTCAAATCATGACGAATGTCGGCTCGTACCTGTTTGCGCATGTGAGCCTGTAATTCCTTTGCAGCATCCTCGTAAGACGGCTCAAAATAGTCAGAGGCAGACGGCTTATCATCATCCTCAAAATTGACATCCTCAGAGGTAGACGCAGGGTCAGCATCGTCATTCCCAGCCCCACTCAACACATTATCACTATCTCGCTCACTCGACATTACACCCAAATATAAACCTATACGAAGGAAGAAACAAAAACAAAAAAGACTATACCTTCTCGCACAACGGAAATTTAGCAGCCCAGAACCGAGGTACAACACTTCCGCAAGCACCGCAGTCAGCAACAGAAACAGCGCCGAAAAAATAACTCGCAGGAACAAAGGAGAAGATTTGAGAAAGAGAGAGAAAAGTTTGAAGAAAAGAGCGAAAGTGTTTTGACGTTTTAAGAAAAGAAAGTTAAATAGTCAAAAATCGAGGAAAACGGGCGATTTGACAGTTAAAGGCAGTTGAAAGGACAGAGCAAATCTCAGCCATTGAAATAAAATGATAAAGCGACACGCGTCGCATAGCACGCAGATGCATCACACGTGGAATAAATTTAAGCGGTACAAATTCAAAATACTTCCTAAAAAAATCCAAAATCTCAAGGGGGCTAGTCAGCATCCAAAATCTCAAGGGGGCTAGTCAGCATCCAAAATCTCAAGGGGGCTAGTCAGCATCCAAAATCTCAAAGGGACTAGTCAGCGTCCAAGCATCCCCAAAGGAGCATATCGGTAAGAGGGAGCAGGACACCCTATCTGCTTAGTTTCAGCGAAATTACAGGTGGTATTCACTACGAGAAAGCTAATCAGCACTTAACACATAAACACACCAGCATTTCGCGGAAAGCGCGCAGTCTGAGGGGGCTAGTTGTAGGGAGAGCACTATTTTCAGAGCAAGCACATCAGTCAAGACAGATATGCTCACTCTGAGGGGGCTAGTTGTACGGGTATGCTACCAGCTGGCTGGTAGCATCGCCAAACTGTTAAGGAGGCACGTGACCAGTTATTATTAATCCTTAACGGCAGTTATTATTCCCTACCAGCATCTCTTACAAACCGGTAGGGGGGAGGCACGTGACCAAACCAAGAGGTCAACGGGTCGCTATCAATCGGGTAGGACCCATTTGTCCGTACGCCCGACCCGCACCTATATATATGGGCTTCATTTATGACAAAAGGTACGCAAACATAATCATTTCCACTAAAACCAAAATACTTATCACTCATCATATCTGACTTTAGCATCGGAGGGGGGATCCTCGAATCACCCTCGAGGCTAGTTCATCTTTGTTATCTGCGCAGGATATCAACAGGATAACAATAGCACTCAACCAGCAAGACATCTCCAACCGTTCCCAAATCATACCGGAACAACATTGTTCAAGCACTCGAAACATTCGAAGAGTTATGGAAAGAGTTGTGCAAAGACGTCATAGAAGGATATCTTAGGTAAAGAATCATCATTCCTTCTATTCGTGAAGCTGTAAATCTTATATCCAAAACAGTGTTTAGTCTCACCAATAATAGCATCTTGCGATGAGCTTTTAAAGAAGAAGAATTGGCATGCCTTAATTCCTAAATGTGTTGGTTTGTAAACTTATAAATACTTTATCCTCTTTATGCAAACTTTTTCAATTTAAACGGTGCTATGTTTTTTCCCATCAGGGTATTGTTGCGTAAAATCAATGGGTACATGATCATAATACAATATTTTTTCAAAAAAATTAAATATCTTTATCGAAATTACTTTGCAATAAAATAATTTAGTGCTAAGTTTAACTCGATTTTATTTTATTTTAATTTCCTTAATTTTCATTTTAGTATAATAATTCAATATCGTCGGGGATCATCCATGGTAAGCTCTTAATATGATGGCAACACAAACTCCATTTTCAGTGTTAACAGTGAAGTTATAGTCATTTGAAACAACGAACATACTCTCAAGTAAATTTATTTCAAGCCCTTCGAGGCAATGGCATTGAACGGTTTCTCAACATCAATTTCCTAATGTTCACTGGTTACAATCCTCTGTTTCGTTGACTGGTTATTGGGGCCTGCTCTTTCTCCAATGTTACTCCAACATTGGTCATATATCTTTTGAAATTTGGCTTTTTAAGCAGTCTAATACTCCAAGTAGATGAAATTAGCTACAATTGAAAAAATATTACATTGATTACACATATACAAAACTTAACATTAGTAGTTTCAAAATAACTTAACATTAGTAAGCCTTAATAATAGAAGAATAAAATTATTTATTAAATATTAGATATTTTCATAGATATTTTCAATATTAGAAGAATCAAATAATGAACCTTAATATTCTCTTTTGATTTATTATCCTCATTAGCATAAAAATAAAAAATAACTATTGCATCTGACACATTGTTAACATAATAATCACATTATTAAAATTTGTTACATTTGAACAATAACAAAAACGACGCATATCTTAAAGAATAATCGACAACAAAATATAATTGCATCCTATATATGAAAGAATAAATTCGATCTATATACTATATACTATAACCTTGTACAGTACTATTCCGCATAACTATGACCATAACAATATCTTTATACTAAATCAATCTATATACTATAACTATATAGAGTAATTCGTACTCCCTCCGTATTTAATTAAAAGATACACTTTAATTTTTTGGCTATTGTCCCCAATTATATTAATATTTCTCTCCTTTTTGTGGTCGGCACACTTACTCACATCATCTTTTTACTATAACAAATAATTCACCCACTACCCCACTATCATCTTATTTTAATAAAATCAACTCACTCTACTAAAACTATACGTCGGTCAAAGTGTATCTTTTAATTAAATACGGAGGGAGTAGTTCGTATTGAAAGACACATCAGGGATGACAAAAAATATTTAATAATATGCAGAGAATATATGTAACAAAATAATATTTTGATTTCAAGTATTATGGCGAGGGTATAAAATAATATACAAGTGCTAACACAGATTTAAAAATATATGATGAGAATAATTGTTGTGTTATTACTGATTTTCTAAAATTTACGTAATATGTTAATAAAAAAATTATAATACAATTAGCCTACTTAATAACTTTACAAAATGACTACAATAGTAAAAATTAATAAATTATGTGTTACTATACGTTAATACCTACTAAAGAATTTATTTACTTTATTTCATTTTATGTAAAGAAAGTGTTAAAAAATGGGTTTAAGAAAATTACCTAAAAACCCAAATTTCGATCAAATATCCGGCCTAAAACATAGGGTATTCTAACCGATATGGTTATCGGACAGGTCACATATGTCGTTCTTGCTTTACGTAAAATTTGGATAGCGGGTACAATTACATAAATCATTTAATTCTAAAAGCAGCAGGCACCTGAATATCCTAAACGATCATATACGTAGTACATTTTTTTTTCTTTTTTTTCCAACTTATAATTTAACCTTAATTCTAAACTCCTAAAAGTACCAGTCACTTTGTAGTTCAAATAAATATTGATTTTCTCAATAGAAAAATTTCAAAATTACCACCGTATAAAATCCACATTTTCAAACTTACCACCTTATAAAATTTTAATTTAAAATTACCACCTTATAAAATTTTAATTTAAAATTACCAACTTATAAAATCACAAACCTTCAACATTACCACCTGTTAACGGATTTTGTCAATTTTTCCGTTACAGGTGGTAATTTTGAAGGTTTGTGATTTTATAAACTGGTAATTTTAAACCAAAAAGTGAAAATTTTGGAGGAAAAACATAAATAAACCTTCAAAGTTACCATCTGTTAACGAAATAATTGACAGAATCCATTAACATGTGGTAACTTTAAAGGTTTGTGATTTTATAAGGTGGTAATTAAAATTAAAATTTTATAAGTATGAAAAAATGGACTTTATAAGGTGGTAATTTTGAAAAAATCCTTCTCAATTTTTAGGTTATGACAAATATAAAGCATATATATTTCATGCGGAAAAACCATAAAGCCAGGAATCCAAATTAATTGCCACATAACAATTAGCATAATTTAGGATGCATACATTTGTAGCGTGCCCTCCCTAGCTGCTCCCGAACCGAACAAGAACAAGTTTAGGACTCCAAGTGTAGTGCCTCCTTAGATAGTCCACAACATGTTCGGATCCGCCTTAGATTCAATTAACTAGAATTTAGCCTAAGGTATTATGTTTATTCGTTTATAATTTTGTGGCAAATTATTAACTTTAGTTTTTAACTTAAAACTTTATGAATACTTGAATTGATGTGTTATAAATTGTGATTGCCATCACCTATTTATAGGGTAGGATTATCGGAACTAGAAACCTACTAGGATTCAATTTGTCTAATCTTATTAGAATTAGATACTAATTAAATCTATTAATTTAGTGTTTAACTAAACAACTAATTCTAGTAGTTTTAGGAAAATAATCTTTAATCGAACTAATCCTAAACGCTTAAGGATTCGAGCATGCACGAACTCAACGCACACACACGCACAACCCACGAAGGGCTCTGGGCGCGCGCGCGCGGAGCTCGGCCCAGCAGCGCTGGCTCGCATCCCATGCTTGGGCGCTTGCCTTGCTCGCTGGGCCTGGCCTTGCGTGCTGCTTGGCTGGGCCTTGCGTGCCTTAGCGGGCTGCTGGCTCGCCTTGCTGTGCACGGGCCTCGCTAGGCGCAGGCCTGGCTTCGTGCTGAGCCTTGCGTCTAGCAAGCTCGTCCGATGTTTATTTCGTACGACGCGCTTCCGATTAATTTTTCGATTTCGGAATTCATTTCCGATTCGAACAATATTTAATATTTCCGATTCCGAAATTAATTTCCGTTTCGAACAAATATTTAATATTTCCGATTCCGGAATTATTTTCCGATAATATTTCTGATTCCGACAATATTTCCATTTCCGGCAATATTTTCGATTCCGACAATATTTCCATTTCCGATAATATTTTCCGATACGTACCATGTTTCCTTTTCCGGCAACATCTACGACTTGGATAATATTTATATTTCCGATACGATCCATATTTCCGTTTCCGGCAATATCATCGTTTTCGGAGTATTCATAATTTGCCTTTTGACGATTTCAGCTCCCACTGGAACCGAGAACCGTCGATTCCGAATATCCATAAATGGAGTATTTAATTCACTTAAATACTTGATCCGTTCACGTACTATTTGTGTGACCCTACAGGTTCAGTCAAGAGTAAGTTGTGGATTAATATTATTAATTCCACTTGAACTGAAGCGGCCTCTAGCTAGGCATATAGTTCACTTGATCTCACTGAATTATTAACTTGTATAATTAATTAATACTGAACCGCATTTATTAGTTTATCATTGAATGCATACTTGGACCAAGGGCATTATTTCCTTCAGTCTCCCACTTGTCCTTAGGGACAAGTGTGCATTTCCTAATTCCTTTGTCGTTTGATGCTTGCTCATGAACATAAGGTAAGAGTTGTCATCCTTATATGTCTAGAGGTATTTCTCGGTTTCAGAGTTCAACTGATCAATAAAAAGATAATCATAGCCCATGATTCACCTGAGCACGACAATGCATTTTACAGTTTCTTGCTCTCCGAGTGGCCTTGTACAACTTTCAGCATCTCATCCCGATTTATGGGAGGACAATCCCAATCTTGCGATCTTGAGATTAGACTTCGTTTGATAGGTGATTACCCGAGCGTTGCCGTTATAGCCTCCTTTTACAGTGCGACGGTTGACAACGTCAAAGTAACCAGTTCGCAAACAAGTAATCTCAAATCACTCAGGTATTGAGGATTAGTGTCTAATAATTTTAATGAAATTCACTTATGACAGATTTTCATCTCTTACAGTAAAGTTTCATAGGTCTGTCCGATACTAGGCTTCTCAAAGTAAGTATCCATGCAAATGATTGCGACATTGCCATGTCCACATAGTCAAGAAACAGAACTACTAGTCATCTTGCATTCTAGTCGTCTAGCGTTTTCTATGCGTCCATCTTTATAGAAAACTCCGACCAGGGACCATTTTCAACTTTTGACATTCAAGTTCACTTGATAGACATTTCTTAGTCACAGGACTGGTCCTGACAGTCTATCTTGAATATATCGTCAAATTGAAGGGACTAATCATTTAATAAACCACAAATTAAATGGAAAAATCAATTCTATTAATTTATATGAATGGTTAACCAATAACGTTTTACAAAGTATTAAACTCTAAAACTTTAAAACATTAAATAAGGACATCAAAGCCATTCTCCAACATGCTTGATTCCCATAGCTGCAGTGTGTGAGTTGTGCTTCGCTTGCGGCAGAGGTTTAGTTAATGGATCTGAGATGCATGTTGTCGTCAGTTCCAATCTTGCTTATCTCGCCTTCTTTTCTTTCAACGAACTCTCGTAGAAGGTGAAATCTACGAAGTACATGCTTGACTCTCTGGTGGTGTCTAGGCTCCTTTGCTTGTGCAATAGCTCCGTTATTATCACAATATAGAGCTATTGGTCCTTTAATGGAGGGGACTACACCAAGTTCACCTATGAACTTCCTTAGACAAATAGCTTCTTTTGCTGCTTCACTGCAGCAATGTACTCCGCTTCAGTTGTAGAATCCGCAATGGTGCTTTGCTTAGCACTTTTCCAGCTTACTGCACCTCCGTTGAGGCAGAAGACAAACCAAGACTGTGATCTGAAATCATCCTTGTCGGTTTGAAAACTTGCGTCCGTATAGCCTTTAACAATTAATTCATCATCTCTACCATAGACCAGGAAATCATCTTTGTGCCTTTTCAGGTACTTCAGAATATTCTTGGCAGCAGTCCAATGTGCCTCTCCTGGGTCTGACTGGTATCTGCTCGTAGCACTGAGTGCGTACCAACATCCGGGCGTGTACATATCATAGCATACATTATTAAACCAATCAATGATGTGAAGGAACTAATTCCCTTGGTCCAAGTATGCATTCAATGCTAAGTCTAATAAATGCGGTTCAGTATTAATTATACAAGTTAATAATTCAGTGAGATCAAGTGAACTATATGCCTAGCTAAAGGCCGCTTCAGTTCAAGTGGAATTAATAATATTAATCCACAGCTTACTCTTCACTGAACCCGTAGGGTCACACAAATAGTACGTGAACGGATCAAGTATTTAAAGGAATTAAATACTCCATTTTTGGATATTCGGAATCGACGGATCTCGGTCCCAGTGGGAGCTGAAATCGTCAAAGGAAAATTATGAATACTCCGGAAACGATGATATTGCCGGAAACGGAAATATGGATCGTATCGGAAATATAAATATTATCCAAGTCGTAGATGTTGCCGGAAACGGAAACATGGTACGTATCGGAAAATATTATCGAAAATGGAAATATTGCCGGAATCGGAAATATTGCCGGAAACGGAAATATTGTCAGAATCGGAAATATTATCGGAATCGGAAAATAATTCCGGAATCGGAAATATTAAATATTTGTTCGAAACGGAAATTAATTCCGGAATCGAAAATATTAAATATTGTTCGTATCGGAAATGAATTCCGGAATCGAAAAATTAATCGGAAGCGCGTCGTACGAAATAAACATCGGACGAGCTTGCTAGACGAAGGCCCAGCACGAAGCCAGGCCCACGCCTAGCAAGCCCAGCGCGCAAGGCATGAGCAACAACAGCCAAAGGCACGCAAGGCCCAGCGAAAGGCCAGGCCCAGCGCGCCCTTGGGTTGCGAGCAACACGCGGGCTGCGAGCAAGCCATGGGCTGCGAGCACTCGTGGGCTGCGAGCCAGCCATGGGCTTCTCCGCGCGCGCGGGCATTGCCTGCACTCTTGTGGGCTGTGCTCGTGTGTGTGTTGAAGTTCGTGCATGCATCGAATCCTTAAGCAATTAGGATTAGATTAAAAAGATTAATTTCCTAAAGTTACTAGTTTCAACTAAAGTCTAATTCTAATAGATTTAGATTACTTGAATCCTAGTAGACTTCTAATTCCATTATTCCTACCCTATAAATATGTGATGGCTTTCACAATTTATGAACACATAATTTCAAGTATTCACCTAGTTTTAAGGATTAAAACTAACGATAATATTGCCTCAAATATTTGAATATTCATAATACCTTAGGTGCAATTCTAGTTAATTAAATCTAAGGCGGATCCGAACGTGCCGTGGACTATCTACGGAGGGACGGCATTTGGAGTCCTAAACTTGTTCTTGTTCGGTTCGGGCGCAGCTAGGGAGGGCACGCTACAAAGTGTATGTATCCTAAATTATGCTAATTGTTATGTGGCAATTAGTTTGGATTGCTGGCTTTATGGTTTTTCCGCATGCTATATATATGATTTATATGTATCATAACCTTACATGATGCATATGGAATCCCACTTATTCGTTTACGCTCATCTAGTGTTTATCACTACAAGAAAAATCGCTTACAGGGGCAAGACAAAATTGCCTCTAAAAAGGGGATTTGGCCTCTAATGAGTTTTTGAAGCAAAAAAGTGGATGCCTCTAATAAGTCCGTCGCTAATTAGTGGTTGCCTCTAAAGGCCCCTTTTTGAGGCAATAAAATATGTTGTTTCTAAAAGCACATACATTTAGAGGCAACCATATAATCCTGCCTCAAAATATAATTTGAGGCAATATAAAACATTGCTTCTAAAAACCATATCTATTTAGGGGAAACCGTATAATTTTGTCTCAAAATCTAATTAGAGGCAATATAAAAAGTTGTTTCTAAAAGTCACATACATTTAGGGGCAACCATATAATTTTGCCTCAAAATATATTTAAAGGCAATATAAAAATTTGTTCCTAAAAACAACATATATTTAGGGGCAACCATATAATTTTGCCTCAAAACATAATTAGAGGCAACATCTTATTTTTCAAATAATGAATTTAACTACTATTTGAGATGGTCATAAAACATTTTTTGAGGAATCGAAAATAATCTAGCATATTGTTTCATGCATTACCAAACATAATAACCTATAAGAAGCAACCATGATAAATAGCAAAATAAAACCAACAAACTCCAAATAAAAATATCTTAAATAAATTAATAAAGTAATTACAAGATTAGTACCCTAAAATATGTCTCTGTCGCACTACATCTCTTAGTATCGAAATAAGTACATGACTAATTACTAAATTCACTCAAGGTGAAAAAAAGTTGTAAATCAGAACTATAAATCCATAAGATGTTATTTTCTTCACCCACTTCCGATTTGGTGATAAGCTTCATTCCTTAACATAAAAGAGTTGTGTGCACCTGACAATACAAAAACAAGTTAAAACAAGTTAGTTGCTGAGATCAACCAACCCCAGACAATGATACGATAGAGAAACAAAGCCGACCATATCGATCAACTGTATGTATAATCAACGGTTCACATGTTCACGTATCGATCAGATACATACAATGATACGATAGAGAAACAAGGCCAACCATACAAAAAGCATGCTCCAAAATTTGAAGACACAACTAACATGTAGACTGATCGCAACCACTGGCTTTGATGCAGTTGCAAGAACTATAATATGATGATTGGGTTGCTGTTGTAGGAGGGAGCTGATAGGCAGTAGCAACGTACACTAGGGAAAACCAAATTTGGTAAAACAAGTGGATACCTTAGGCTTTTCCATTTGAAAAGATGTGTTGATCAACTTCTTGTTCTTCACCCGTTTGTCACCCTCGGCACTCACGAGTCCTGGGACAAGCAATGCAACAAGTGAGTTCAACTACAATAGCCATACTTCCAAGAAAAAAAAATCAAGATGTTTCTAAGAACTATAGTGTTGAACAACACTGCATAATTGAGCAATTAGATACCTTGTTCTGGCTCTGCATAGGGTTGATTAGCTTCCTGCTTTTCACCTATTTGTCACCCACATCAAGGGACAAGCAATTTAACAAGTGGATTCATTTCGCCTTCTGAAACTCCTTTATCCTTATCCTAGTGAAGACACCATTTACTTGTTCTTGCTCATATTTACAACTGGTATAGGCTCCATCCATGAAAAGAAACTTTCACCTGCATATATATATATATATATATATATATATATATATATATATATATATATATATATATATATATATATTCCCATGATTTCAATAAACATTGTCAAGGTTCCAAGAAACTACAACAAAAGGCTACCTTTGAAGCACATAATCATAATTAAGAGACACCTTATGAAAGTGAGATAAGGGAATGCATCTCATTCTTTAAATTTTTTTCCAAAGAAAACAAGAAACTACTAATACTCCAAAACTGGAGAATTACAAGAAAACTGGAGAATTACAAGGGAGAAACAATCACCAGATTCTAGCAAAACGCACAGAACAACGAGTTTGTACTTATATTGCATATCCATGTTCTTCTAATCTATCATGATCCTTAATAGGAATATACGATCCTTAAACATACTGGGATACCAAATAATACATACCTAGTCTACTATGGTACTACCAATGAAAATCATGATTCCTAAACAAGTAAACAACTCACAAACAACACAATTCAACTACTCATCCACTACTATTCCACTAAAATTCTACCCATTCATGAATCATCAACATAATACAACCGCTAAAGAGAGTGTTAATCTAACAACTAGGTGATCGTAAACATTTAATGCTAATATAACAGCTAACTCCTTCATGTTCAAAGTCTAGTTCTGAACCATATATATATAGCACAATTGACTAGCTAGGACTTAATGCAGGCCTAGCTTCGTGTTGGGCCTTGCGTCTAGCAAGCTCGTCCAATGTTTATTTCGTACGACGCGCTTCCGATTAATTTTACGATTCCGGAATTCATTTCCGATTCGAACAATATTTAATATTTCCGATTCCGGAATTAATTTCCGTTTCGAACAAATATTTAATATTTCCGATTCCGGAATTATTTTCCGATTCCGATAATATTTCCGATTCCGACAATATTTCCGTTTCGGGCAATATTTCCGATTCCGGCAATATTTCCATTTCCGATAATATTTTCCGATACGTACCATGTTTCCGTTTCCGGCAACATCTACGACTTGGATAATATTTATATTTCCGATACGATCCATATTCCCGTTTCCGGCAATATCATCATTTCCGGAGTATTCATAATTTTCCTTTTGACGATTTCAGCTCCCACTGGAACCGAGATTTGTCGATTCCGAATATCCATAAATGGAGTATTTAATTCACTTAAATACTTGATCCGTTCACGTACTATTTGTGTGACCCTACGGGTTCAGTCAAGAGTAAGATGTGGATTAATATTATTAATTCCACTTGAACTGAAGCGACCTCTAGCTAGGCATACAGTTCACTTGATCTCACTGAATTATTAACTTGTATAATTAATTAATACTGAACCGCATTTATTAGACTTATCATTGAATGCATACTTGGACCAAGGGCATTATTTCCTTCATCAATATCCCATGATAAAATTTAAATATTCTTTTTAATAAGTTAATGTGCAAAAAAATATAATAAAAATATATATATATTTAGTAACATTCGTGTGTTCCATGAGACCTAACCTAGTACTTTATTAATTTAGAGTTGAAAATAATCAACCTAGCTTTTTACTAATTCCTTGTAGACAAATATTTTATATTAGAATTTTTTTTGCTAATGTATGTCACGTGTTAGAAAAACCAATATATGGTTTTGCTAGTTCTTCAATCACAAAGATCCTAGTCGAATGTAGATGGGTTGTCCATAGCAAAATGATTTGAAATCTACAACTATTAAGATCGGGGATTCTTAAGGTTTGTGGAAAAACCAAAATGAAAATGAAGATTAAAGGTGACGTTAATTTGACACTGTTATTGTTTTCTAAAACCAATTTTAGGATAAGTCGACGAATCAAAACATTAAGGGGAAAACAACTACTTGACATTTTAGCAAATTGATTTAGGTGTCTAATTTATTTTTTCTGCCCTCGCTTTCACCTTCTATATTCTCTCTTTTCTCCAGTTCTCGACCCACCTCTCCGTCTCCCACTTTCTCCGTTTCTACCATAAACTGAAAGACACAACGTAACTTGTTCCTCCTCTTTTACCATATTTCCTTGCTCTGATTTATTGACAACGTTTTAAAGGAAAATTATTGTTGGGTCGAGATGAGATAATCATGCAAACCTTTATTAATTAGACAATGAAAGATGAAGAAACTGAGTCATACATCAAAATATATATATATATATATATATATATATATATATATATATATATATATATATATATATATATAGGTTCACATAAGAACCGCCTTATGGTGAAAACCACTCTTACGGTGTGAACTCTAATCTTGACCATTCATTATTAAGTGCTATAAAACATGACGCCACAAATCAAAAGCAACCCCAAACACTTTTCAGGCAAAGACGATTATCATTGTTCCGGGTGTGGAATGAGAACAGCTGACTGTGGGATACTGGATTCCTGTCGAGATTGCCGGTTGATATCTGCACAACAGAATGGATTAACTAGCCTCGGGGGTGGTTCGAGGATCCCCCCTCCGATGCTTAAGTAAGATTACTGAGAGATTAAGAGATGATTAGGGAGTAAGAAAGAAGTGTGTTTAAGTGTTTTTGTACCTCATAGCAATAAATGAGGTGCTCCTTATATAGACCAATCCAAGGGTACGATCTGGTAGGTCCCTTGTGGTTAGATAGCGACCTGTTGATAGTGACCCTTGGTTGGTTGTCTTCATGATAATGCCGGTAGGCTGTCTTGCAGAAATGCCGGTAGAAGATATTTACCTAAGATGACCAGGTTACCTGCAGGTTAAGTTTACATACGGGGAGTTCTGCCGGTACCAGGTGGTGCCGGTAGGACACCCCGTACAACTAGCCCCCTCAGAGTAAGCGCATATATGACCATTGTTGCGCTTGCTCTGAGTTTAATGGGAAAAAATAAGTATTATTTTGATACCTGGTGGTACAACTAGCCCCCTCAGAGTGAAGCGCAGGTGCTGACTGTGTTGCGAGTGTTTATGAGAAAAGACCGCGAACAGTTTGACGACTGCCTTCGCTCTGAATGAATAACTTTGTTGCTAGGTCCTTTTGGAAAAAATATTTGGACGACTGGCCCCCTTGGAAAAAGATTTTGACGACTAGCCCCCTTGAAAAAGGGTTGGACGACTAGCCCCCTTGGAAAAAGATTTTGACGACTAGCCCCCTTGAAAAAGGGTTGGACGACTAGCCCCCTTGTAAAAGGTTTGGACGACTAGCCCCCTTGAAATTGCCGTTTGGACGACTAGCCCCCTTGGAAAAAGATTTTGACGACTAGCCCCCTTGAAAAAGGGTTGGACGACTAGCCCCCTTGAAATTGCAGTTTGGACGACTAGCCCCCTTGAAAAAGATTTGGACGACTAGCCCCCTTGAAATTGCCGTTTGGACGACTAGCCCCCTTGTAAAAGATTCTGACGACTAGCCCCCTTGGGAATACTTCAGATGACTACCGCTTTTCGAATTTTTCCCCTACAAGTGGCGGGAGATTGCTAGCCACGTTCCTCCACGTGGCCTTCATCCTGTGCCTTATTTTTTGTGCTTATTTTGGGCCGTTGATTTCGATCGTAACTGTCTCTTCAACTGCTCGACTTAAGGGGCATGACCTTTCACATCCCCCCTCTTTGACCTATAAGACCCCAAAACTTCTTCGAGACTTTACTTTTTTAACCACTTTTACTTCGTTTGAATTTTCGATTTCTCTTTCTTCCCTTGCGGTTTTGCGTTGAACTCTGTTGCTGTTTTACCCAGTCTTTGCTGTTGTGGTGATTTGTACTTGCTAAGGTTCTTAGCCTCTTTTCCTTTCGTTGCTGAATTCTGGGTTTTCCTTCCCCTCTCTTATCCTTGTGCTTGATTTTTCTTTGTTTCTGTGTTTTTTGTAGGTTTTTTCTGTGTTTCTCTTTGACGTGGTTCATTGTATTTCAAACTTCAGAAAATTCGTAGGTATCCCCCCCTCTTTTCTGCTCCTCTTTGATTACTTAGCTTTTTCTTTTCTTTGTTGTGTTTTACTTTTTACTACCCGCCGCCTCGAAAATGACCAAAACTTTGGGCGGGGACAATCCTTCTTCTCAACCTTCTGGGTTTTCTGGTTGGAGTGTTCCTCGAGAGAGTAATTGTAGTTGGGCCCGGGAGGAGCCGTACTTTCAATCTAATTTAAGATGAACCGCCATTCGTGAGGTGTATGACGAGGGTTTGAGTCAGGCTGAGAGAGAGCGTTGCTTTGCCCTACATCAACTGCGGTCTCGAATGATAAGGGAAACGCGATCTAAAGAACGCCCTACTCCGGCTACCGAGGCCGCTTTAGATGTCTCCCCTATTTCAGTGCGGTATCACATTCGCTCTTATCGCGAATTTTTGGATTCCGCCGGTAGTGGCCATGGACAGTATGGAACTAATACTGGCAACCTCGGTGTTTCTTTTGGTCAGGCTGATAGGATGGCACCAGAACAACCAGCTAGCACTAGCGGTCGCCGCCCTGGTAAAGAGCCTGCTACTGACGACGTTGGTATTGCTATTGGGGAATATTCTGATGGTGATTCCATTTTTGAGGATTCCGCCGGTAAGGGTGTTGACGAACACAGAAGTGGTGGTGGCGATGAAGCCGGCGTGTCTGGTGGAGACGGTATGGAAATCAACGATGAGGGTGTGGAAGCCAACGATGAGGGTATTGGCTCAGATGATGATGACCCTGCCGATATTATAGTGGCCGAAGTTCTCGCGGATGAGGGTAAGGAGCAGCCTTATTTTACCGACGACTCCACGGACGTTCACAGGAAAGAAGAGCTTCCCCCTTTAGAGACTCTTCCTCGCACGACAAAGATTTTGACGACATGGCGCGATTTGATTATTAAGAAGAATCATGTAGTACATGGGGGGGTTTTTCTTGGCTTACCTGCTGAATATAAATTGGTAGTGCCGGCTGAAGGTGCTACAATTTTTGATTGCCCTCCCGGCCATATTGCTGTTTATGCGAAGCATTTTGATTTTGGGCTTCGCTTTCCTTTGCATCCTTTCGTTGAGAAGATATTTCGCGCCTGGAATGTTTGTTTGGCCCAGGTTACACCTACTACTATCAGAACCGTTATTTCTTTCGTCTGGCTGTGTCTGTTTAAGCAATGGCCGCTGACATTAAATTTATTCAAGCGATTGCTGTGGCTAAAGAAGGACGGTGAGACGGGGTGGATGTCGGCCTATAGTGCAACAAAAAGGAAGACTGTGCATCCGCCGCTGTCCAGTTGTAAAGACTGGCAGGATCGTTTTTATTTTGTTCAAGTTCCCGACACTTTTCTTCTTCGGCGGACTTTTACCAAACCTAGGCCTCGAATGGAGCAGTATAACCAGCGTGGTTTGGGCCGCCGGGAGAGAAAAGCATTTGATTATTTAGAGTGCGACATTCTTGATGTCGGCCTCAGCAAGAAGCAGGCTGTGAATAGAAATTGGCTTCCTAATGCCTATTATATTTTGGGTAGCCAACCGTTGTCTGCTGTCGGTTTATGCAATACTCATTGCTTTGGTAAACACATCATTAGTTGATTTGCCCGCCTGAAAATAATCAATTTTTTTATTTTGTACAAGTGTCTTTCCGGTATTAATTCCTTTGTCGTCTTTTTCAGGTACGAAAACCTTGGATAGGGACCTTCTTGGTTTTGACGAGAATTGGAGACCTGTGTGCACGCAGCCTCCTCAACCTAAAGCTAAATACGACACAATAGCAACGTATTCAACCCGAGCTTCCTCTCGTCGCTCTACTACCACTGTTGCAAAGAATCGTGTGAGTGCCGCCTGCAAATCCAAATCCTCCTCTGTCGTTGTTTCTCAAGCTCCGCCTTCATCCACAATGCAGTCCAATCCCACAGGCCGAGGTGGAACCCGCCGGAAAAGGTCGTCTCTTAATTCCAGTCGGTCTAATCCGACTAAGAGGGCAAGGGGCACTGGTGAGGATGATGCTTACGCCGATCACGAGGCAAATGAGCCGGTCTTGGAGTCTGCTGCCAAGAAAACTACTGAAACCGCCCTTCAGGCGCAGCCGTCTCCACCAGCGTCTATTCAGATTTTGGACGAGGGTCCTGTCGGCGGTTTTATTGAGGACTTCCACCGGCAAGCTACTTCTGCTGCTGTTACCGGTGGTAACTCTAGTATGCCTCCCGTCAGTCGCAGCGAGAACAAGTCTGGTGATTCTCGACTGAATTATCATCTGCCGCTTCGTACCGGCGGTTGGATTGAGGATACCCCCTTTAAGATCCCGGAAGCAATGAAATCATGGTTCGGGTCTTTTGGCGGCGAACCCACCGATCAGTTCTACCCAAACATTGATCTGCTGTGTGGGGAGTCGGTGGCGACGGATTCTGCTAAGGACGGTGGGGATTTGGGCTACCGTGCTTTTCGGGATCTGATTACTCCTGCTGACAGGCCACAGGGTCAGATTGACGCCCCTGCTGCTCAGCATTTCAACGATTTGTACAAGGTATTTCTTGCTTAGTTTGCTACAACTTTCTATCCGGCTATTTTTTGATTACTCACTTGCTACCTGTTTTTTTTTTTTTTTTGTTTCTTAGGCTGTTCAATCCAACATGGATTTGTACTATGTCGATCGTTGGAACCAGATGCAGCTGACGCAGAATAACATTGATATTGCCGAGCTGAAGAAGCGGGCTGAGGCGGCTGAATCTGCTTTGAAGATTAATGAGAAGAAGTTGGAGAGTGCTTCTTCGAATTTGGAGGCGGCGAACCGAAGGCTGGAAGAGGTTGAGCCGAAGTTGAAGGCTGAAACTGAGAGGGCAGACGGCCTGACTGAGGAGCTGACTGATCTTAACCAGAGTTTGCCTGTGGTGAAGAAGACTGCCGCCAAGAGGGCTGTTGATAAGCTTCTCCAGTCTGACTGGTTTAATGATATTCTTACTCTGCGCCATAACGGTGGTTGGTGCGCTGCTCATCGGGTCGTTTGCCATGTGAAGAAACTGGATGAGGATGGGTGGCAAGAATTTGAGGCTGGGTATGAGGAGAAGGAGCTGTACAAGGTTGCTACCGGCTTTGAGCCTCAGGAGCTACCCGAGGCTGTGATTTGCAATGCCAATCAAAGAACCTTGCCCCCCTTGCAAGTTCCAGAAGATGCCTACTGGTCTGGTGATGAGCGTGCCGTTTGACGGTCTTGGCAGTCATCACCCTCCTCTTCTTGCGGATCCTCTACTTTTGTCAGCCGGCCTCGTACATGTTAGGGTTTTTTAGCTTAGGCGGTTGGCTTTTGACTTTTTGCCAGATGCTGTTAGGGCACTTATTGTTGATGTAACATATCTTAGAACATCGTTTTATTGTAGGGGTGTCGGTTTTAATCGACATCTTTTGTGCCTTGTGATCAGCTAATCACTTCGCAAGATTTTTTTGGTGATGGCTGTCGGTTTTTAGTGTTTTTTCTGCTGTAATCATGCATTTATAACAAGTAGTTTTTTGATTGTATGTTTACTTCGTTTTGTGTATGATACCTCCATTTTATTAGCATGAACTCTTATTTGTTGACGGCCTTTCTATATTTCTATCTTGTTGAAATGATACACTTCGAAATGATTGTTATGTTTCGAAATGGAGTGCATCTTGACATCGTTTATTTTCTCTAACACTTTTAATTACAACAAATTATTATGGGTTGCTACGCTTCGCAGTACAAGTGCTCAAACGGCATTTATTTTCTGTACGGCTACTAGTCACACCATACAATTCGTTGAATGCTACGCTTCACAATGGAGTGCGCCTTAACGGCATTTATTTTCTCCAAAGCTACTAATCACAACAACTTTATTATGGACTGCTACGCTTCGCAGTAAAGTGCCCAAACGACATTTATTTTCTTTACTGTTACTGATCACATCCATACACTTCGTTGAATGCTACGCTTCACAATGGAGTGCCCCTTAACGGCATTTATTTTCTCCAAAGCTACTAATCACAACAACTTTATTATGGACTGCTACGCTTCGCAGTAAAGTGCCCAAACGGCATTTATTTTCTTTACTGTTACTGATCACATCCATACACTTCGTTGAATGCTACGCTTCACAATGGAGTGCCCCTTAACGGCATTTATTTTCTCCAAAGCTACTAATCACAACAACTTTATTATGGACTGCTACGCTTCGCAGTAAAGTGCCCAAACGACATTTATTTTCTTTACTGTTACTGATCACATCCATGCACTTCGTTGAATGCTACGCTTCACAATGGAGTGCCCCTTAACGGCATTTATTTTCTCCAAAGCTACTAATCACAACAACTTTATTATGGACTGCTACGCTTCGCAGTAAAGTGCCCAAACGGCATTTATTTTCTTTACTGTTACTGATCACATCCATACACTTCGTTGAATGCTACGCTTCACAATGGAGTGCCCCTTAACGGCATTTATTTTCTCCAAAGCTACTAATCACAACAACTTTATTATGGACTGCTACGCTTCGCAGTAAAGTGCCCAAACGGCATTTATTTTCTTTACTGTTACTGATCACATCCATACACTTCGTTGAATTCTACGCTTCACAATGGAGTGCCCCTTAACGGCATTTATTTTCTCCAAAGCTACTAATCACAACAACTTTATTATGGACTGCTACGCTTCGCAGTAAAGTGCCCAAACGGCATTTATTTTCTTTACTGTTACTGATCACATCCATACACTTCGTTGAATGCTACGCTTCACAATGGAGTGCCCCTTAACGGCATTTATTTTCTCCAAAGCTACTAATCACAACAACTTTATTATGGACTGCTACGCTTCGCAGTAAAGTGCCCAAACGGCATTTATTTTCTTTACTGTTACTGATCACATCCATACACTTCGTTGAATGCTACGCTTCACAATGGAGTGCCCCTTAACGGCATTTATTTTCTCCAAAGCTACTAATCACAACAACTTTATTATGGACTGCTACGCTTCGCAGTAAAGTGCCCAAACGGCATTTATTTTCTTTACTGTTACTGATCACATCCATACACTTCGTTGAATGCTACGCTTCACAATGGAGTGCCCCTTAACGGCATTTATTTTCTCCAAAGCTACTAATCACAACAACTTTATTATGGACTGCTACGCTTCGCAGTAAAGTGCCCAAACGGCATTTATTTTCTTTACTGTTACTGATCACATCCATACATTACCTTTGCGTGTTGATTTATGCAGCGTTTGTTTTTTGCTTTCTTCTTCCTTCATTTATGGACTGGTCGTATTTGAGGACCGCCCTAATTATACATAACAGCAAAATGCAGACTGCTATTGCAATCAGCCTGCTCATACATCATCATTACAGTTTTTTTTTTCAAACATAGTACTTTCTCAGAGTACTGGCGTTCCAGGAGTTTTTGAGCGCGGTACCATCCATTTGCATTAACCGGTATGATCCAGGAACTATTTCCTCCCATATCTGGTATGGTCCTTCCCAATTGGCTGTCAGCTTTCCTTGAGCATTTCCTTTTCCTGTTGCCGCCGTTCTCCGCAGTACCAGGTCTCCTACTCCTAGAGGCCGATGCTTCACTTTCTTGTTGTATGCTCTGCTCATTCTGCTTTTGTATGCTGCCAAACTTACTTCTGCTTTCATGCGGATTTCTGGCATGAAATCCAACTGATGTCGCAGCAGCTGATCGTTTCTCTCCTCATCGTAATGCTGGATTCGCATGGTTGGCAGAGCCATTTCTGCCGGTATAACAGCCTCAGACCCGAAGCTTAATTTGAACGGACTCTCGCCGGTAGCCTCCTTGATAGCAGTTCTGTTGCACCACAGAATCTCTGGCATAAGATCTGCCCATTTGCCTTTACAGTCTTCTAGCTTCTTTTTCAGTGCAGCCAGGATTTGCTTATTCGCCGCCTCTGCTTGCCCATTGCTCTGTGGGTGACATACTGACGAGTGAGCTAACTTTACTCTGTATAATCCCAGGAAGCATTGTATGGGTGCACAATCAAACTGTGCTCCATGGTCAAAAACTATTGCCTGCGGCAGCCCGAATCTTGTTATTATATTTTTCCATATGAATTTTTTCACCTGGTTTGCCGTTATTTTTGCTACCGGCTCTGCTTCTATCCACTTGGTGAAGTAGTCCACTGCTACTATTAAGAACTTGCGCCCTCCAGCCGCCATTGGGAATGGTCCAACAATATCCATTCCCCATTGTGCGAATGGGATTGGGTTCAGAATGGGCATCAAATCATTGGCCGGCAAGTTTATCACAGCTGAAAACTTTTGACATTTCTCGCACTTTTTTACATAAGCTCGACAATCTTCTAACATTGTTGGCCAGTAATAGCCTTGCCTTTGACAGATGATGGCAAGGGGTTTTCCACCGGCATGGTTCCCACATGTTCCTTCGTGCATCTCTTCGATTAGCCTTGCTGACTCGAATGCTGTTAGGCACCTTAAGAATGGCAGGCTAAATGACTTTTTGTACAACCATCCCCACAGGATGATGTACCAAACCGAGTCTCTTCTTGTCTTTTTGGCCTCTGCAAAATCTGCTGGTAGCGCTCCAGTCTGTATGTATGTTTGGATATTATCGTACCATTCTGAGGTAGTTGTGATGGCCATGACCCGTATTATTTCCGACTCCGTACTTCGCTTATTCATGACTTCCATCATGACTGTTCTTTTCAAGTCGGCGACATTTGAACTTGCTAACTTTGATAGGGCGTCTGCCAGTGTGTTCTCTGCTCGGGGTACCAGATTAATGCTGAATTTCTCTAGCTGAGCCGACACCGACCTCAACTTCTCCAGGTATTTGACCATCGAAGGTTCTTTGGCCTCATATTCTCCGCTGAATTGACTTGCTACCAGCTGGGAGTCTGTTGTCAGTATTACTCTTTTGGCATCTGCTGCGAGGCACATTTGGATGCCGGCAATTGCTGCCTCGTATTCTGCCTCGTTATTTGACGCGTTGAACGTAAACTTTATAGCATACTCAAAAATGTCTCCTGCTGGCGATTTCATGATTATTCCAGCCCCACTGCCTGTCTGTGCAGCTGAACCATCCACTGACACATCCCATACTTCAGCTTGTACTTCATCCTCTTGGTATGACGCTTCAACTATGAAGTCCGCCAATGCCTGGGCTTTGATTGCAGTTCTTGGCCGGAATTCCAAGTCAAACTCGGACAACTCTATTGCCCATTTTAGCAACCGGCCTGATGTATCTAGCTTGCTGATGGCTTTTTCGAGAGGAAAGTTTGTTAGCACTTCGATTGTATGCGCATCAAAGTATGGTCTTAACTTTCTAGCCGCGATGAGGACTGCATATGCCATTTTTTCCACCAACGTGTACCTTGTTTCTGGGCCGTTTAGCACATGGCTCACAAAATATACCGGCTGCTGCCCTTTGTTTTCTGTTTCGGCTACCAGTACTGCTGCAACTGTCTTTGGCGACGCCGATATGTACAGTTGTAATTTGCCGCCCTCTTTTGCCCTTGCTATTGTTGGCAGGTTTTTTAAGTGACTTTTTAGAGCTTCAAAGGCCTCTTGCTCTGCCGGCCCCCATTTGAACTTCTTGTTTTGCCTCAGGGTTGTGAAGAAGGGCATTTGCTTATCTGCCGACTTGCTCACAAATCTGTTTAAGGCGGCCATTTTTCCTGTCAGCCGCTGTATGTCTTTTACGCTCTTGGGTTGCGGCAGACTGATGATTGCTTCTACTTTTTCAGGGTTGGCGTCTATGCCACGCTCGCTGACCAAGAAACCCAGGAATTTTCCCGACCTTACTCCGAAGACGCATTTTTTTGGGTTTAATTTCATCCTGTATTTTCTCAAAGTTTCAAAAGTTTCTCGGAGGTCGCTAACATGATCTTCCTCCTTCCGGCTTTTTACGATAGAGTCATCTACATAGACCTCCACGTTTCTGCCTTTTTGGTCGGCGAACACCTTGTCAACCAGCCTTTGATATGTTGCCCCTGCATTTTTCAACCCGAACGGCATCGCCTTATAACAGAAAACTCCTGCATCTGTGATAAAGGCCGCCTTCTTCCTATCTGATTTATGCAGGCTGACCTGATGATACCCCGAGAAAGCATCTAGGAAACTGAGCATTGCGTGACCGCTAGTGGAGTCTACCAGCCTATCAATCCGTGGCAGGGGGTAGAAATCTTTCGGACATGCTCTGTTAAGGTTGGTGAAATCTACGCACATTCTCCATGACCCACTTGACTTTTTTACCATTACCACGTTTGCCAACCATTCGGGGTAGTCACATGGCTCAATGAAACCTGCCGCCAGAAGTTTATCCACCTCTTCTTGTATTGCTGTCATTTTTTCCGTGGAGAAATTACGTTTTTTTCTGCCGTACAGGCCTAACATTTCTGTCGGCGTTTAATCGGTGAACCATTATCTCTGGATCGATACCAGGCATCTCATCCGCCGAGAATGCGAAGATGTCAGCGTGCTCTCTCAGCAAGCTTATGAGGTTGACCTTCATGTCACTCCCCATTTCCGTACCGATCACGACTGTTCTATCCATGTTTCCAGCCTCCAGCTCGATATTTTCTGTCAGACCATCTGGCATTGGTCTTGGTGCTGATACCGGCCTTTCATCAAAGTGTTCCATGTTTAGGTCGGTTCGACCCCTTTTTGTGCAGCTCTTTCTTTTTGACAGTTGTTCTTGTCTTTCCGGCTTAGTAGTCAAGTGTATCTCTTGCCTTGCCGGCTCAGTAGTCAAGTTCACTTCTGGGACCATTCTTCCCGGTGTTCTCAAAGCAGTCAAGTAACAGGACCTTGCCGCCAACTGACTTCCCCTTATCTTTGCCGGCCTTTCCAGGTTCGACATATATATCATTGTCAAGTGATAGGTGGAGACTACCGCCTGCACGTCATGTATGAATGGGCGACCGATGATCACATTGTAGGCCGCTGGCACTTTAATGATTAGGAAATCCACCATGAGATCTCGCATTTCGGATCCTTCTCCGATTTTCACCGGCAGCCTTATACTACCCTCTGGGTACACTGTAGATCCTGAGAAACCGATTACTGGGTAGTTTACCCTTTGAAGTTCGTCCTCTGGTATGTGCAATTGTTTGAAAGCTTCCCAGAAGATGATGTTTGCTGAGCTGCCGCCGTCTACCAGTACTCTGTTCACATCGGCATTTGCTATATCAATTGTAAGAACTAGTGGGTCATCATGCGGGAAAATGATGCCTCTGCAATCCGATTCCGAGAATGTCATCACTGGTATGCTGGGTGGGTTAGGCCACACTCTTGTGTTATGAAAGTTTACCATGTGCCTGTGTTCCTCCAAGCTTCTACTGGCGCCGCTTATTGTCCCTCCGTGGACTGGGCCGCCAGAAATTACATACACGGGTGGTTTTTTCCCGCCATCCCTCTGTTCTGCTCTGGCACTGGTTTCCGGCTGTTTTTGCTCGATTCTAGGTGGCTGATATGGTTGCTCGATTCTAGGGTATTGTTGTTGATTTTGCTGTTGTGGCCGGTATGAATTGGTAGGGTTTCCTCCCACCGAGTTGTTGTTACCATTTCCCTGCCTTGCCCTATACTGTGAGAAATACCCCTTTCTGACCATATCCTCAATGTTGTCTTTGAGGTCTCTGCAGTCCTCTGTTAGGTGGCCGTGCTCATTATGGAAGTCACAGAATTTCTTGACATTCCTTTCCCTACTCTGCATTGGTGGCGGCCTTCTCCAGCCATCCATCTTGTTGTTTATGTTATAAATTGCCGTCCGCGGTGTGTTCAGCGGAGTGTAGTTATCAAAGAGTCCTCTGGACTCCCTTCTGTCTTGCCGGCTTCTCTGCCCTTGTGGATTGGCATTTCTGTTATTCTGGTTTCTCTGGCCTGCCCCTTGCTGATTATTGCTCTGATGAAAATTGTTTCCTCCTTTTCCCGTCTGTGGGTTATAGCTTGGATTGTACCCGACATTTCCGCCGGTTGCCACTACCACATTGGAGATCTTCATCATTTCATCCCCCCTGATGTACTCGTTGGCCTTGTGCAGGACGTCACCCAGATTGGTGTATGACTTCCGGCTGAGATATTTCTTGAATTCGCACTCTTGCATTCCCCTCATAAGAGCCAGAACAGCAACCTCCTGCTGCAAATTGGGAATAGTGATTGACTCGTTGTTAAAGCGGGTGAGATAATCCCTTAACGGCTCTCTATCTCTTTGAGCGAACGACATCAACTCTCCCGATGATTTCTTTCTCTTCTGTTTGCTCACAAATCGTGACAAAAACGACGCCTGCAGCTGTCGGAAACTGTATATGGAGTGTGCCTCTATGCCCTTATACCAGCTCGCTGCCACTCCTAGGAGTGTGGATGGGAATACTTTGCACCACATGGCATCAGAATCAGTGTACAGCATCATGTGCTGTTCGAATGTGGTGCAGTGATCCTCCGGATCCGTCGTCCCATCGTATCTTCCTGTCGGGATTTTTATCCTTTCCATCCTTTCTTCTAGGATTTCTCGGCACAGGGGAGAATCCTTTGGCTGGATTGTCTGCCGTCTAGCTATCTATAGAACTGGCGCTCTTCGTTCATATTCCGCGGTGGGGACTTGCTCTGTTTCAGGCCATTCTGTTTCCGCCGGATCCGAGCGCTTTCTTTTTTCTGGGGTGTTCTCTTGATTCAGGGCGGTTAGGAGATCCCTAACAGGTAACTGGGGGACCGCCGACCTGGTCTTTCTTAGACTGCCGACTGACCCTGGCTGCTGCGAAGCTGGTAGCTCTGACAAAGCGGCCATCACCGCTGACAGTGTTTTCAATTGCTCTCCCGTGAATACTTCCGACAGGGGAGACAGGCGCTCCTGCAGCGTCTGCTCCAGCGGAGTTTTCGGTTGCTCTCTGGCAGGACTTTCTATTTCTAACTCATCATCATCCTCCACTGTGAATTCCCTTTGTGCCGGTATCGAGGTGTTTTTTGTTATTGGGCTGATAACTGATTGTGCTTGTGACGGATGGACGGGGTTTAGAAGTGAGGGTTGAAACTTGGAGGTTGTCGCCGGTTGTGGGGTTGTTGCTTTTTCTTGACTTTTCTTTGATTTTTTACCGTCTTTCTGTGAGAAATCCATGCTGACTGTTCTACCGTTTCAAGGGATAAGGTCCCCTCCTTCTAGCGCCAATTGTTCCGGGTGTGGAATGAGAACAGCTGACTGTGGGATACTGGATTCCTGTCGAGATTGCCGGTTGATATCTGCACAACAGAATGGATTAACTAGCCTCGGGGGTGGTTCGAGGATCCCCCCTCCGATGCTTAAGTAAGATTACTGAGAGATTAAGAGATGATTAGGGAGTAAGAAAGAAGTGTGTTTAAGTGTTTTTGTACCTCATAGCAATAAATGAGGTGCTCCTTATATAGACCAATCCAAGGGTACGATCTGGTAGGTCCCTTGTGGTTAGATAGCGACCTGTTGATAGTGACCCTTGGTTGGTTGTCTTCATGATAATGCCGGTAGGCTGTCTTGCAGAAATGCCGGTAGAGGATATTTACCTAAGATGACCAGGTTACCTGCAGGTTAAGTTTACATACGGGGAGTTCTGCCGGTACCAGGTGGTGCCGGTAGGACACCCCGTACAATCATCAACTTGATTTGATTGACTCGAGCAACCACTGCGTATCAACCATTTGTCATGGATTCTTTGAAGTTCACCTTTCTTAGAGACTTGTAGTATAGCAGTCGACAAGTTAACAGCAAGAGGAGAGTCCCGTTGAAAGGACCGACAAAATTAAAGGCCAAGGAAACAAGAAAAACATAAGTTTGCTACAAATTGTACCAGCAATTTGCAGAGAACAAATTAAATCTTCCAAACTCTTAAGGATCCTCAGAGCCCTAAAGTTTTTCGCATTCTAGTTTTAAACTAATATGATGTCATGAACATTCAATAGTAAACAAGTTAGTGTCTTACAAATCTCAGACCAGTTTTCGTAAATTCTTGTCCTACTATCTGAACAGTGCAGTTACTGTAAGGCAAGAAAACCTCGACATAAGGAAGCTCGTCAACAATGGCAACTACTCTGCCATTTGTACGCGCATATTTTTTAAGCTAATATGCATATTTTTTGAACTATATGTGCATATAATTTGACTCAAATATAATGTGCGTATTTTTTGTTAAGTGTTTCAGGAAATCAAAAATCATATTCACATAATTTTTTTTAAAAAAAGGTGCAAAAATTTAGCTTAAAAAATATGCACATATAGTTCAAAAAATATGCATATATAGATCGAGAAATACGCACAAAGATTCTCGCCATAAGAGAAGTTCTCACGATAAGAAGGTTCTCACCGGAACCTCACCCTATAGAGGTTCCTGTGAGAAACACCTTAAGGTTAGAACTTCTCTTATCGTGAGAACCTTTGAGCGTATTTTTCGAACTATATGTGCATATTTTTAAGCGAAATGTTCACCCTTCTTTTTAATGTGAATATAATTTTTGATTTCTGGAAATACTTAAAAAAATACGCACTGTATATTTGAGTCAAATAATATGCACATATGGTTCAAATAATTTGCATATTCAGTTAAAAATTTGCACATAAAAATAAATAGAAAAAAGCAACTTTTGTTGTGAATAAAACAGGAGAGATGAGAGAGAAAGTAGGGTTGTCCGTGTTATTCCATATAGTACCGGTATATATAGGATACAATGGTTAGGGTTTTACTGAACCCTAGAATATTCCGGAAACATTAACGAGGGTATAATGGGCATCCATTATTATATTTCATAACACTCCCCCTTGGATGTCCATTATACAAAAATAAAATTTCTCTCTTAAAACAAAATATTTCCTAATGCGCGAACTATGCTGCCTCATTAAAAACCTTACAAGGAAAACCCAGTGGGAAAAACCATGGTTAAGGGAAAAAGAGTGCAGCGCGCATCTACTCCCCCTCATGATTACATAACTTGAGATCTTTGAGACGACGCAATCCAATCTGGTAAACTAATTTCTTGAAAGTAGCAGTTGGAAGCGCCTTGGTAAATAGGTCTGCCAAATTTTCACTTGAACGAATTTGCAGAACCTGTACATCACCATTCTTCTGCAGGTCATGGGTAAAGAAGAATTTTGGTAAAATGTGCTTTGTTCTATCACCTTTGATGTATCCATCCTTGAGCTGTGCAATGCATGCTGCATTATCTTCATACATAACTGTTGGAGCTTCTTTCCCTGTGGATTTGCCACAATCTTCTCGTATATGTTGAATTACAGACCTTAACCATACACATTCACGACTAGCTTCGTGGATAGCTAAAATTTCTGCATGGTTAGAAGAAGTAGCTGCAATGGTTTGTTTCATGGAACGCCAAGAAATGGCAGTACCACCACATGTAAAGACATATCCTGTTTGTGATCGAGCATTGTGGGGATCAGACAAATAACCTGCATCTGCATAGCCAATTAAGTTTTCTTTGGACTGGTTAGAAAAGAATAATCCCATATCTTTCGTTCCTTGGAGGTAACGAAGTACATGTTTTATCCCATTCCAATGCCTTCGAGTTGGACATGAGCTAAACCTTGCTAACAAATTTACTGTAAATGATATGTCAGGTCTCGTATGACTAGCAAGGTACATCAATGCCCCTATTGCACTTAAGTATGGTACTTCAGGACCAAGGATTTCTTCATTGTTTTCTCGAGGGCGAAATGGGTCTTTATCCACATCTAGTGATCTTACAACCATTGGACTACTCAACGAATGTGCTTGATCCAAAGAGAACCTTTTTAGTACCTTTTCTGTGTATGTTGTTTGATGCACAAGGATTCCATTCTTTAGGTGCTCAATTTGTAGCCCTAAGCAAAATTTGGTCTTTCCAAGATCTTTCATCTCAAATTCTTTCTTCAAATATTCTACTGTATGTGAAATCTCTTCAGGAGTCCCAACAATGTTTAAATCATCAACATACACTGCGATTATTACGAATCCTGCTCCAAATCTCTTTATAAAAATGCATGGACTGATGGGATCATTCTTATAGCCTTCCTTTAACAAGTACTCACTTAGGCGATTATACCACATACGCCCTGATTGTTTCAATCCATAAAGAGATCTATTTAATTTTATGCAGTAATGTTCTCGAGAACTAGAATTTGCTGCTTCTGGCAGTTTATATCCTTCTGGGACTTTCATATAAATGTCATTGTCCAGTGGCCCATATAAGTAGGCTGTGACTACATCCATTAAACGTAAGTCCAGTCCTTCTCTAATTGCCAGACTGATAAGGAATCTAAAAGTAGTTGCGTCCACCACAGGAGAGTATGTTTCTTCATAATCGATTCCAGGTCTTTGTGAGAATCCTTGTGCAACCAAACGTGCCTTGTATCGCACAATTTCTCCATCTTCGTTCTTCTTTCGCACAAAGACCCATTTATGTCCCACTGGTTTTACACCTTTAGGTGTACGGACTACTGGTCCAAATACTTCTCTCTTTGCAAGAGATTTTAATTCTGCCTCAATTGCTTCCTTCCATTTTGGCCAATTATCACTTTGTGTACACTCTTCAATAGACTTTGGTTCTTGATCCTCATTTTCATCCATAACATCAACTGCTACATTGCATGCAAAAATTTCATCGACGTCGATTTTATTTCGGTTCCATTTCATTCCAGACATGACATAATTAGTTGAGATCTCTTCATTATCAGGTACCTGAATTTCTTCATTCGTCATGTCTAAAGTCTCTTCTGGAGATCCTTCAGAATTCTTTGCTTCCTCGGTTTGGCCATTATCAATCGCCGCTCCTTTTCTTTTCCGAGGATTCTTATCTTTGGAACCAATAGGTCTACCACGCTTCATGCGTGCTATAGACTCACTAGCAGTTTGATATTGTCCTGCTGGGACATCAAGTTTAATTGGAGCATTTATAGCTGGTATATGTGACTTAGTCACTCTATTTGGGTCAGTAAATGCGTCTGGCAATTGATTTGCTAAGCTTTGTAAATGAATTATCTTTTGTACTTCTAATTCACATTGTTTAGTACGAGGATCAAGATGAGACAATGATAATTCACTCCAAATGATTTCCTTCTCCAGCTGTGTATTTTCTCCCCCTAATGTTGGGAAGACTGACTCATTAAAATGACAGTCTGCAAATCGAGCCTTAAATAGATCCCCTGTAGATGGCTCTAGATATTTAATTATTGATGGGGATTCAAATCCAACATATACTCCTAACCTCCTTTGAGGGCCCATCTTAGAACGATGTGGTGGAGCAATTGGAACATATACAGCACATCCAAAGATTTTCAGATGGGAAATATTTGGTTCCTGACCAAAAACCAATTGTGATGGGGAGAACTTTTGATTACTCATTGGCCTGATGCGAATTAATGCTGCTGCATGTAATATAGCATGTCCCCAAGCAGAGATTGGGAGTTTGGACTTCATAAGTAATGGTCTAGCAATCAACTGGAGACGCTTGATTAATGATTCAGCCAGACCATTTTGTGTATGAACATGTGCTACAGGATGTTCAACACTTAGCCCAATGGACATGCAATAATCATCAAAGGCTTGAGAAGTGAATTCACCAGCATTATCAAGACGAATTGCCTTCATAGGGAAATATGGAAAATGTGCTCGTAATCTAATCAATTGAGCAAGTAGTCTCGCAAACGCCAGGTTACGAGTTGATAACAAGGATACATGTGACCATCTACTAGATGCGTCAATTAAAACCATAAAATATCTAAATGTTCCACACGGTGGGTGAATTGGCCCACAAATATCTCCTTGTATACGTTCCAGAAAATTGATAGATTCAAAATTTATTTTGGCTGGTGAAGGCCGTACTATAAACTTGCCTTGTGAGCAAGCAGCACATGAGAAATCATTAGCAAGAATCTTCTGGTTCTTCAGTGAATGCCCACACGAACTTTCAATTATTTTTCGCATCATTAATGAACCGGGGTGGCC
This sequence comes from Spinacia oleracea, assembly GCF_020520425.1. Taxonomy (NCBI): domain Eukaryota; kingdom Viridiplantae; phylum Streptophyta; class Magnoliopsida; order Caryophyllales; family Amaranthaceae; genus Spinacia; species Spinacia oleracea. Next base: position 89,372,323 of record NC_079489.1, read on the forward strand.
TAACCGGTCATGCCAAACAGTGAAATTATCTATAAACTTCTGGTTTACCGTAGCATATGTTTCAATTGTATTGATTTTAGTGTAGTACAAACCAGTGGAGAATGCAGGTAATTTCTCCAAAATATGCTTAGCGCCTTGGGAAATACTCGTGATGTGAAGGTATTCAATATTTCCTTCACTTGTTGTCTCAACATGATATCCATTATGTCGAATATCTTTAAAGCTCAATAAATTTCTTTGAGACTTGGGAGAATATAATGCATCAATAATTTCAAATTTCGTTCCCATAGGCAATAATATATTTGCTCTTCCGGAGCCTTCAATTATATTTGTACTACCTGATATAGTACTCACACTAGTTTCTTTCATTGTCAAATAAGAGAAATATCTCTTGCTTTTCAATATGGTATGAGTAGTTGCACTGTCTGCTAAGCATAAATCTTCACCATTCATTGCTAACTGAACTTGAGGGGTATTCATGTTCTTCAAATAAATGAAATATCAATAAGAATAACTTAATAACCGAAATTTAACAATGTCATATAAGACCATAGTTCAAAACAAACAAAATCCAAAATAAAATAACATGAATCCAAGAAAACAAAGTTTTATTCTTAAAGGACCATAAACGACTCTAAGGATTAATTATTCCCTTCAGGGGTGGTGAGAAAATCAGCAACTTCCAGGTGAGTTGTATTGCCACAATCAAAATCACCTTCGCCATCTTCGTACACAAGATTTGTTTCTACTTTCTTTCCCTTTTGCTTCAGTGATTGTTGATAAAGCTCAACCAGGTGTTTTGGTGTACGACATGTACGAGACCAATGACCTTTTCCTCCACATCGATAACATACATTGGTCACATTCTCGCTTTTATCTTTCTCTTGTTTGTTACCATCTTTATTGTCCCACTTCTGGTGGGGATACAAGTTCTTGAAAGAACCACCTCGGACTCGACCTTGACCATATCCATATCCACGTCCACGTCCACGTCTTTGACCACGTCCTCGACCGCTATTGTTGGCATGATATTTTTCTTTCCCATTATGGGATGTCACATTCGCTTCAGAGAATGGAGTAGATCCAGTTGGACGGGATTCGTGATTTTTCATTAATAGCTCGTTCTTTTGCTCAGCCACAAGGAGACAAGATATAAGTTCAGAATATTTCTTAAATCCCTTTTCACGGTATTGTGTCTGCAGGACAATGTTATTTGCGTGAAAGGTAGAGTATGTTTTCTCTAACATTTCTGCATCAGTGATTTTCTCTCCACATAACTTCAATTGTGAAGTAATTCTGAACATAGCTGAGTTATATTCACTTACAGACTTAAAGTCTTGTAGTCTTAAATGTAACCAATCATAACGAGCTTTAGGCAATATCACAGTTTTCTGGTGGTCATACCTCTCCTTTAGATTACTCCAAAGGATTTGTGGATCTTTTACAGTCAAGTACTCAATCTTAAGACCCTCATGGAGGTGATGGCGAAGAAATATCATAGCCTTAGCTTTGTTTTGACTTGTTGCTTTATTTCCTTCTTTGATTGTATCACCAAGGTCCTTTGCATCTAGGTGAATTTCGGCATCTAACACCCAAGACAAATAGTTCTTTCCAGTAATATCAAGGGCCGCAAATTCAAGTTTTGCAAGATTCGCCATAACACACTATACAATATTATAATAATACTATTAATTAGGGCTCTCTTACTACTACACTTTAAAACTTGTTACAAAGCATGATCGATAGTGACAGATTCTCTTTATGATTTTCTCCTTGTTAAATCTCTTTGATTTCCGTCAGTGGTTTGAACTGGTGCTGATAACGTGTTGTGAATAAAACAGGAGAGATGAGAGAGAAAGTAGGGTTGTCCGTGTTATTCCATATAGTACCGGTATATATAGGATACAATGGTTAGGGTTTTACTGAACCCTAGAATATTCCGGAAACATTAACGAGGGTATAATGGGCATCCATTATTATGTTTCATAACAACTTTCTATATATAATTAAAACATATCACATGAATTTACTCAAAAAAATGAATTAATCTCTTTCCTCTCATAGAAAAAATAAGAGAAGTAAAGAAATTAGCGCCATGGCCGACAACAGTGGAGTCTTGATGATCAACAACAACAATAAACCCAGAAAGAAAACGAAAGGAAAATCAAAAGTTCCAATGGAGTTAATCCGCGATCCAAAATCTCGTTTTGTGTCCTTCTCCAAGAGAGAAAAGGGTCTGTTTAAGAAATTGGATTTCCTATCGTCTTCTTTTCCTTCCGACATCGAGATGGTAGCCATTGTGTTCTCACCTACGGGGAAACCCTTTTCTTTCGGCTGCCCGAGCACAGAAGCAATTACCGCGTGTTTTCTTGGTCGTGACGACAATTTTGTCGTGGGAGAAAGAGAGATAATACAGAAGAAGAAAATCAAAGAAACTTTAACTTCATCAATGATGACTTCTCCTCCTTTTTCTTTTAAATACTATCGAATGTCGTTCCGCTTGCTGATAAGCATGTTGACGTGGAGAAGTTAAATTTCAAAATATAAATAATGAACGGTCAAAATTATAGTTCTCACCATAAGAGTGGTTCTCACCATAAGGTGGTTCTCATGTGAACCTAAATCTATATATGTATTTTCTTTTTTTTCTATTTGATTCATAATGAATGGAAAAGGAAAAAGAATAATGTCTGGATGATATTGATTTTGATTGGAGCCCAAATAAACATGGTTCGTGGTCATTCCTATACATTAACAAATGCTAAAGTTCAACATTTTTTTAAAAGATACTACATATTAGATAAATTAGGAGTCAGAAAAAAAAAATTAGTGTTTTAGAGTTTTTTTTTTTGGTAATTATAGGTCGGTACTGACTTAGTGATCAAATCAAGGGATATGGATTTTACAGTTTCACCAATGTTTTTATTTACGGGGAAATAATATTTGGAATATATTCTTGGCACTGAAAGTATTTGTTATATTTTTCTTGTCTATGTTACTTATGACCAATTAGGTTTTTTCAAGTGTTTGGATTGCTTATTGTATGTGCATAAATAACTTAGAGAACACATTTAATTTACAATTAGTTGGTTATCGTTGTTGTTTTGTACTTGGTGCTTGTAATTCTCTTGTTGGTTAATAAATAGTTAAATTATTTCACTATTTTCTCATGTTGTTGCTTTTTCAATTTCCTCTAACAATAGCTCTTTACCTTCATTTTAAAGTACAAAATTGTACCGAGTCATACTTCATTTTATATGAATCTTTCAACATTGAAGAAATAAGTTGTTATATTAAGTTGGATTCTCTCTTTTAAAGAAATGGGGAAAAACTCAAAGAAACATATAGAAATAAACATCATCTGCATAAGTTCCCAGGAACCCAATTATGTTCTTGTTGGGTGTAAAATTGCCAGCACCTCAAATTCTGACTGAAATTTTAAACGATACTTTGCAGTAAATTAGTTTTTTTGACAAAGAAGTATTTCAAATCATCAAAAATTTAATAAATGTATTTGTGAAATGTACTTACTTTGTGATGTTATAAATGAGTTTTTTAAATTCTTTTACAAGCTATGTGCTTGGGCTTACAAGGAACCTTAAAAGCTTGGTTGAATCCCCCTCTTTCCATATATAGAATCTTCATCGTCTATCAACCAATGATCAAAGTTGTATCTAATAGTAGTGAGATTTATATCTTTTAGTATCTTGCCTGTTGAACAATGCTACTCCGTAAATTCTATTATGGTAATACTTTTAACAATACAAAATTATTTACAGAAAATTATATAAAAATAAAATATTTCCGTAAATGAATTTTTCATATATCACTAAATTTGATTTTCCCTACACATATAATAAAAAAATATTTAAGTTAAATGATATGAATTGGATAGTATCATTGAACTACAATTCAAAACCATGCATATATTTAAATGTTTATTTTTTAAACATTTTATTATTTAAATTTCCTATAACATTAAAACATATACAAAAACATTTCCAAAAATGTCAATATTATTTTTTAATAAAAATATCAAACTCATTAAATGAAATATTTACAATTAGTATCATTAAATGAAATAATGAAACTACAATTTATATCTCGTATAATCGAATTTTCTTTGGTAATATTAATGTTTTTTTTTTTGCAGTCATAACTTTAAGTAATTATTAAAATTGTTTTAAAATTCATAAAAGTTAAAGGTGTAATACCTCGTATTTTTGCGTGTATGTTAAAATATATTTTTTTTTGGCAAGCAAGCAAGAGATATATATTAATCAAACAATCAAACAGTACAACCTAGCTAAGGGGGAGAAGTCTTTCACCCCAAAGCATCAGTAGGCCTAAGCCAAACAAACAAACTGAAAAAACAAGCTAAGGGGGAGAAGTCTTTCACCCCAAAACACCAACAAGACTCAACACCCTGTGTCTGAAAGAAACTGTAATACCCCGACAATTCTCCTTTTTCTAAAATAACCCTTTGTATAAATATAACTATAGAGAATTATCAAAGTATTATCGCCCGTGTGAAAACGTAATGGCTTATTCAGAATTTTGCAGCGGAAAACATAAAACTAACTTTAGGTTTATAAATAATCAATTACATAATTAATCCCAAAAACCAATCAACGGAAATAAGGGAATGTGAATAGTACGACAAGTTTAAAGTCCAATTTAACAAACCCAAGTCACTTGGCAAAACAAATTAAATACAAGCTTTCTAATCCCGATCTCAATGATGCATCATCTTCAGACCTGTAAATGGACAATGCTTATTGATCCTTAGAGACCGCTCACCAAAATGGGTCATCACATGATCAATAAGGCATAGCCATGATCAACACACACAAACAAAGCACGTAATCAGCAAAGCTGAGTACTACATACGAAACCAATAATAATCCTAACATGATAAACGAACAATCCTAACATGATACTAATAAAACATAAGTAAGGACGACCCAAACATATTAACTTGAAAACCACATTTGACTAGACTAGACCTTTGTATTATTAACATATTTTAATTGAAATAGTCAATGGACCGAGTTGTCCAACCCAGAAGTCTTCACTAAGGAAGACGAGGTACGGGCGCGACTCCGTAACCTCAATGACATACGATATCGAGGAACTTTTGAATAAAATAGAACACGGTGATCAATCCAGTCCCAGAAAAGACCATGGGCTACCACCAAGAACCCCAACTCCTGTTTGTCCGTCACTTCAGACGTGCACAGTCTAAAGCTATTTCTATTCAATTTCACTTTACATGATTTACCAATTAATACTTTGTTATGACTCAACAATCACATAAATCATAAAATCAACAAGTATTCACAACTGTTTTTATCTTTGAATTAGGTAAGCGATCACAAAGTTATCAATCAAGAACCCATTCCAATTAATTCAACCTTTCCTTTACCAATGATTAACCACCTCTATATAGGTGTAAAAGATCAACTTACTAAACAAGGTCCTCGGCCCTCATAAAGTAGTGAAATGCTTAAAAAGGGAACAACGATCAATCGATCTAAACCAATATATATGAAATAATATAATGTTCCCAACCAACATGCTTGCATCAATCATCCACGCTAACATGTTATAATTCTCATAATAAAATCCATGTTCAACACGTTCATCCAACAACATTAAACATGTAAATTTCAACATAACCAAGTTCAAAAGCATAACATAACCAAGTTCAAAGACATAACAACATGGTTTCAACATAAGCACACATCACCAAGCACACATGTATGTAAGTACCTTGTGTAAACAAACTGCGAGGCCACTTTTACAATTTAAAAGTCGCCTACGGAGAATTCTCCACCTAACAACAACCAATATAGACTCATATCAATTCACATTGAATTTTCAGCAACTTTAGGGTGCTTCAAACCCTTCCTAAACATAATTAGATCCTTTCCCAATATCAAAACTTGACTACTTAATCTCCTAGCATAGTGATTACTTCACTAATGACCAGAATTTATCATAAACCTCATTAAACATTCCTTTTTAAAATTTCCAGCAATATAAACTATTTTAAAACTTCACCAATCACCAAATTAACATGCTTAGAATCATAAAAATCATAACTTTGATAATTCATAATCATCCTACCATGATTTAAAATCATTAAAACCTTAAATATTTATACTTTGATAATTAAAACCATTTTTTCAATCAAATTGTATAATCTTAAAATTAATAATTTAATTATGCGAAACATGAAATATGAATTTCATAATGAACTCATAAAAACTATAATTTAATTCAAGAAAAAATTAATTATATTAATAAAACATAATTAAAACATATATTAGTTTAAGGGATTAAGAATTAACCAAAAAGAGAGACAAAAGGGTGGCTGGCCGGCGGTCGGAGACGGCGGCAGCAGAGCACAGACGGCGGCTGACAGGCACGGCAAGCCGGTGGCGCAGCGGTGGTGGCTGCGACTGACTCGTGCTTGCGCGATAGGAAGAACGAAGAGGAGTTCCGGCGAGCAAGAGGGAGAACAAGGAGGACATTGGTTGGTGTGGGTGAAGAACGCGGTGGCGCAACGATGAAAGTTGGGCGGCGACGCTGCGGTGGTGCGGCAGCTGATGGCTGTCGCACGTAAAACAGAAAAAGCAAGTAAGGAGAGGAGGAAAACGGAAGAGGAGGAGAAGGGCAAGGAAACCGAAAGAAGAAAGAGGAAGAAGAAGTTACCACGAGGGTCACCGGTGGTCGGTGAGGGTGGTGGTCCGGCGGCGTGGGCAGCATCAGCAAGGAGTTTTACTGCTTTTTCGTGAAGGAGGGTTTGGTTTTACGTTAGATGAAGGAGAGGACCATATTTGTTTCACGTGCATTGAAACAAGGGTGAAATTATGGGTTTATTTATTTGGGCCTTTACAATTTGGGCTAGAACTAGGATTTGGTTTGTTTGAATCCAAAACGGTTAGGATTGCTTTTCCAAATTCAATCGAACGTGTTTTCGTAATACGAATTCTTTTCAACGTAAAATTTTAAAATTATTTTTGATTTCATAAACCGTTAAAATATTTAAAACGTAATAAAATAAATATACATTAGTTATATATTTATTTCTAAAATTCATAAATTCTATTTAAATATAACTAACTATATTTTAAAATTTATTAATAAAATTTATAAAATTACGGGGGATTACAATCTACCCCTCTTAAAAGAAGTTTTGTCCCGAAACTTGACACGGAAATTCACACATTTTTCAAAAGTTTTTAATTTATTCTTACTGGAGAAGTACTTGTGCCCCTCATGTGCACATTTTGCCAACTTAAAATTGCTTGTGTTACTCATGCACACCTTTTCTTATGCGGAGAATCTATTTACTTTGCACCAACATGTATAAGTTGCTAAAAAATGAGCATAAAATTCCTAAAATTGCTATAAAAATAGGTAAAAAGCGCGAATTTCTATCGCATTCTACCCCCCTTAAAGAAAACGAGTTACGCCCTCGTAACTCATCTCAGGGAATAACTTTGGATATTTCTACTTCAATGAATCATGTCCTCAATGCTATATTTCCACTAAAATCGTAGCAAGTGGAATTTCTACACTTCTTTCCACACAATGCCTGAACAAGTGCCATATTAAAGCTCGCATAGTAACTATTGTTGCAAGAAATTCAATCGAATCTAGGTGGTCTTCCCAATTACCCTTAAAGTCAATAACATAGGCTCTCAACATATATTCCGTTAGTAATCTCAATTTGGCTATCGGTTGCAGGGTGGAAAGCAATACCCATTATCAATGTCGTCCCCAAGATTCACTAGACCTTTTTGCCAAAATTTCAGACTTTTATGGTCGATAAGGATCTTACATGTTTTCATATAAAGGTAATGTCTCCAAATCTCAATGCGAACACAATAGCAGCTAACTTTAGGTCATGAGTAGGTTAATTAGCGTCATAAGGTTTCAACTGACGCGACAACGAGTGTGGAGCTCAAACGCTCCTTTAATATCCGGAAAGCTTCCTCACATTTCTCACTCCATTTGAATTTCGATTCCTTTTTCAACAAGTTGGTCACTGGTTTTTCTTTCTTCGAAAATTCTTTCACAACCTCCTACAATAGTCATGTAGGCCTAGAAAACTTCAGATATCGGACACGTTCTTGGAATAGGTCACTCACTCAGGACTTGAATCTTAGCAGGATCTACATAAACTCCTACTACACAACTTTCCCTTTTTACCGAACCTATTTACGTCTTTCATGGATGCATAACATTTGGGCTTAACTCTTAGCTCTTCACCAATTCATATATTTCCTCCCATCTTTTCAAGACAACAAATGATTTCTAACGATCTTGGACCACTCGAATCTTCTCTTAAATTTATTCCCTTACGTAACGTAGTTTTTAATCAATTTAGTCCTTCACTTTTCCGTCGGTGTCACTTATACACACATGACTTCAAGATTTGTATACTTCATTCATATAAAATTAGATTATTTCTAAGCCCCTTCAAAATAACTCTCAAGTGTTCATCATGCTATTTTTCACTCTTCGAATAGATCAGGATATCATCAATGAATACAACAACAAACTTATTTAGGAATTCGTGGAAAGTCCTATTCGTCAAATCCATAACTATGGCAGGTGCATTGGTTAACCCAAAAGACATTACTCTAATCTCATAATGACAATAACGAGTCCTAATGAGGTCTTAGGTCCTTATCAGCTATCCTCAATTGGTGATACTTCAAACACAAATCAGTCTTCGAGAACACACTCGCCCAATTCAATTGATCCAATATGTCATCTATCTGATGAGTCATATTTGAATAGGGTATTTTTGGCATATTTAGGTTTCATTATTAGGCATTTATATCGTTTTAGTTGCATTTAGGGTCACATTTACATAAGTTATCGTTGTCGTGCTCTATTACGCCCCGTTTGTGTTTTCTTTGATGTTTTAGGTGATTTTACGGATATTTGGATGCTTTCGGAGTGTTATGAGTTAATTTGGATGATGAACGGATGGGATGTTGACTCGAGGACCATTACATGTCTCTAGGGATAATTTTGAGTCAACACCGAAGCTAAACACTATTTTTTCAAGCATCAAAACGGACAATCGTTCACTCTTTCGATGATATCTCAAGTTCTACATGTCGGAAAGAGATGATTTTGATTGGGCTAGAAAGTAGGCTTCAAGAGCTTTCCAACGACAGGTCACACGTCCTTATAGGCATTGTAGAACAAGAGTTATGACATAAACAAGATAGCTCGACTATCCGATTCGCCCACAACCCAAAACGATGGAGCAATTCTTCTCCTTGGGCGCGAAAACCAGCGACCGACCAGCGGGCCCGCTGGTTTCTGCGCCCAAGTGATTTCCATGCGTGTTTTGGTCTTCGTGATCGTCCAATTAAATCTTAGCTCATGTAATTGTTATTTTTTCCTATTTTGTTTAGAATTTAGGAAGCATATAAATACTTCAAGGGAATGCTTTCATCCCTCATGCTTTTATTTTCCTAATGTTTTAATTCCCTTAGAATTCTATTTCACGTTCTTTTTCTCTCTTCTCTTTTTCATGAACCCTAGTTTTCCTACATACTCCATCAATGTAATTCTTTGAGGTATTATTGATTTGTCTCTTTATTGTATTTATCGCTTTTAATTATGTTTTTATTCCTAGACTTAAGTTTCATAATTTATTCCATGATTGAGTAGTTTGCCTTCTAGGGTTTGGGAATCCATGTTTATATTATGAATCTTTATTATTATTGTTGATGGTTTGGTTATTCATTGATATTTCTAGTTGATTAGGTTTATATTGTTAATCCTTGCAATCTGATCAATTGTTTGATTAAATCATGCTAATAGGGTTTAGAATCGAAAGATCGAATTTTAGAGGCTTACCTACAACTAGCAATTCTGATTATGTTAGCGATCGTACTGCATATGTTGAATTGAGAGTGTTAAGACCCGGCCGTAGGATTAATTTGTGCTCTAGATAATTTGAATATTTGAATTGTTGATGATGTTCTGATTGATTTTGAACTATGAACATGGTGAACCATTGCCTTAGATCTTTTAGTTTATTTTCCTATTTATTTTAGTTTAAACATTCAATCCTAAATTTCGTGACATTGTTAGTTTCGCCATACCTTGAAAGCTATATTTAAATAGCCATCTCTCAGTGGATTCGACCCTGCTTACCCTACTACATTGTTAGGAGGTTTCATTAGGATTTAATTTTGACGGGTGTAAGATAACCTATCAAATTTTGGCGCCGTTGTCGGGGAGACGGTTTTATTTTTCTTTTTAGCTTTTATTTTTGGTGAGGCTACATTGTATATATTTTTTCGGTTTGTGTATAAAATTCCTTTTTTAAAAATATACATGGCTTCTATTTGCTTTCATCAATTCGAGAATGAAGTGTTTTGGAGGTATTATTATAGGCTCGGAGATTTTCTTGGTCCAAATCATCTTTTTGAACAATGGGAACTATGTATGGTGATTTATGAGGGATTGAATGAAGATACAAGATTGGTGTTGGATTCCATGAGTAGTTATATATTTGTGGAGAAGACTCCAGAAGAGTGTTGGGATTTGATTGAGTAATTAGCTAGGGATACATATGAGTGGGAGATGACAATTTTTGTTGAACCTACTCTGCAAAATTTCTCTTTTCCTATTCCTCAAACTCACACTCCTCCCCCATATTATTTTTCTTATTGTCATTGTCATGACCATGATACTTCTCTTTGTCCCTATAACGAGTCATATGTTTGTACTGTCAACCCTTTCCTTCGATTTGATATGCAAAATTTCCAACTCGAACCATCTTATTGTGACATGAAAATCCTTTATAATGATGATGATGATGATGGTGGATTTGTTGAGAATGTTAGTACATTAGAGGAAGGTTATCATTTGACTTTTGGTACTGATGAGGAAAAGTTGGGTATAACGGAGACTTTGGAGGATGAAGAATCACTAATGGTTGTAGAATCGTTGGTTGAGAAACCGTTGGTTGCGAAACTTTTGGTTGACGATTTTAGTGACGAGTTTGTTCACGAGGGTGGAATTATAGGTAAAAGCATTAATGTTGAGCCTATATCTCCTCCCGCCTATGTCCTGTTCTCGCGGAGGCTTGATCTTTTTCCTACATCCCCCATGTTAAGTCTTTCGCACTTTATCAATAGGTCTCCATTCCATGATACATTTGACCTTGCCGACCTTGATGCTCATTCTAAAACGTTTACATTGCCCGAGGAGCAATTAGAGGGAAGTTGTAAATATTCTCCTTTTTCTTTTGATTTTTTCTCTACTTCTGATTCTTTTTCTTTTGGTTTTATTTTTTCTGCTTATTTATCTAATACCCTATTTGCGAGGATGAATTTGGTTTTACTCAAGCCATACGTAGTTCTCAATGACATGTTTGCAGGGGCATTTGATAAATTACTCAAGGCGTTGGATTCTTCTGATTAACAATTTGAATGGAGTCAAGCTAATGACTTAAAACGAGCGCTTATCGGGAGGCAACCCGATTCCTAACTTTCCCTCATTTCAATTTTCTTCATTTATTTCCATTTTAATTTAGTATTTTATTTCTATTTGCTTAATTTATTGAAAAATAAAAATAAAAAAATAAAAAAACAAAAAATTGTGAGGGGGTCGAAAAAGCACGAGGCTAATGCGTGACCTCGTCCCTCGTGGGTGTGACGCTTCTTTTTGTCAAATCAAGTGTAATTGGATTTCCTGTGAGTTTACACCCAATTGACTAGAAATATAGGAGTCGCCATTCAGTTTTTAACGACAATGAGAAAAACTGACAAAACCCGGTTATCGTGACATAAAGGGAGTGCAATTATGTTTGACCACGACGGCCGTAGGTTCCCTTGTGATCCCTGGTGGTGGGGATCGCTCAACGTACACCCGCAGGGTAGAGATTGAGGGTTCGGGGGACTCTAACTACCGAGAGGAGTACTCGCTCTTCGATAACTCCAGAGGCAGGATATCCTTACTAGCTCAGCATAAATAATTGAAGGGACATGCGTTAACTATTAAACTAATCTGAGTTGATTTTAACAATATGCAACATATAGTACTAGATCGAGCGCGATTATCTGATTTAGATTATTTTAAGGGACCTAGCATGATAATCCAATTTCCCAAAAATATCATATTTATTAAGCGTGATCGAACAATCAGATTTAGTTAGTTTAACAGTTCATAAAAGGGCGAGGAAAGCAATTAAATCATAGAAAAGGGACACATTACGACGCACCCTTAAGAGGTGCGTCACGGTTCTCAGAAAACTAGCCACTTTGACTTTGCTATTTCTCCTTTTATTTAACGAATCTCAAATTATGGGACAGGATACGTTCTGTTCGATTTATGGATCGATTGCGACAGAACGCGTGATCAGTTTTGCAGCGTGAGGCTTAGGCTTAAGGGTTTAGAGTCAATACTCAGAATAATAATTGTGTGTTGTTGTCCTTTTCACGTCGAACTTAAGGCCCTATTTATAGAAAAGAGTTCGTGGAAAGATAGAATTGTAGAACTCTAATCCACGAGGAATTAGGAAAAAACACGTACCAGGTATTTTCAGCGCCCAGGCCTGGGCGCCGAAGATTTCGGCGCCCAGAGCTAGGCGTTGAAAATAGGATCTGGGCTGTTTTTCTTAGTCAGATTCGGATTCCTAGAATCCGGAGTATTTGAGATTTAATTGAGTCTTTTAGTGCGTATTAACCTTGTGACGGGATGCGTCTGGGCCCGTTACGAACTCTAGGCTCGTTAGGATTTTAATTAATACGTAACTCTTATTTTCGAATCGTATTAGGAATAGGATTCTCTCGCAATTTCTATCTCATTTAGGATTTACGTTGGAGTGCAACACCTAATTCTGACAGGTTTCTTTCTTTTATGACTTGCCACTTTTAACAACTACCCATTACGGCAGTTACTATTTTTAGCAGGTTTCCATAAATAGCAGGTTTCTATAAATAGCAGGTTCCGGGTGAAATGAAAAGGGGAATCGAGATTCGTTATTTTTATAGGAGATGCGTTGTCAAGTGGAGATTTACGCTTTCATCATCGAACCTTCCCTTTCGGGAATGGGGACAAAAGTAGGTGTCTACAGTTAGCCCCCACTTTGACTGAGTCTTGGAGTAAGACGATGGTCAAAGTATTAGACGGAGTGCGTCGCACAAGCCATGGTGACCTGTTTTGACGAGGGTCTCACGAGCCCCCGAGTGATAACATTTGACTTAAGGGTCATCACTTGAAGTGTCAACATATCCCTCACGTGTCATTGGGATTTGTCAACGGATAGTATAGAAACTTCCTCACTTTGTCATTGGAAATATCTAAAGGTGCGCAGAAACTCCCTCACTTTGTCATTGGGGGTAGCTACAGATGTTTTCGAAATCAAAGCTATAAAATGTAATTGGGCCTGGCCAAGCCCAATCACGAGGTAAAAAATGTTTTTAAAGATTCTCATTTTCAGGGTTAGCTAAACGAGAAAACCCCCTTTTTTTTATGGGACGTAAAACGAAGGAAAATCCAGCACATCGCTCTTTTTTTTTGGAAAAAACGGAAAACCAATCTTTGGAAAAAGGGAAAGCTACTCACATCGTTCTTTTTTGGAAAAACGGAAAACCAGAAAAAGTTATCGCTGCAGCGACTAAGGACCTGCGCGGTTACTGACGCAGACCCCGCCGGCTAAAGATGGCGAGCCTGTCCGCTAAGGGTGGACACCCCGTCCGATAGAAGTGGACGAATCTATTTTTGAAATAAGGACCTACGCGGCTTGTGACGTAGACCCCGCCGGCTAAAGATGGCGAACCTGTCCGCTAAGGGTGGACACCCCGTCCGATAGAAGTGGACGAATCTATTTTGAAATTTGTTTTGTGTTTACTTTTTGGAAAATGAGGACCTACGTGGTTTGCGCCGTAGACCCCGCCGGCTGAAGATGGCGAGCCTGTTTCATTTTGGATTTTGAAAATTTCATTTTTGGAAAACTGAGGACCTGCGCGGCTAGTGACGCAGACCCCGCCCGTTGAGGGTGGGCGAACCCTGTCCGCTGAGGGTGGACGTCCCTGAATTCGTTTTTCGTTTTGGAACTCGCGTGGTTCGTGACGTGATCTTTGCCAACTGAGATGGGCAAGTTTCCTATTTTTTCATCGTGATTTCCTTTTTTTAGAATTTCTTTTGTTCATTCTTGCAAGAGCGAATTCTTTCGAGGGATGCTCGAATTTAGTTGTAACCTGAACGTGGGTTGACAACGGATTTAGACGGACCTTTGTCTTGCGACCGTCTTCTTTCGTGGTTTTGAGCTAGTCTTTACGGCTCGATTTTTGCCACCACTTGGTCTTTGATCAGAGGACCATGTACAAGTGTCCGTGACGACCCTTTTCTGCGGTCGAACCTGTTCTTTTGAGATCATCCAAACATGGGACGGCGTATAGCGCAGTCCGGGAATGTGATTTCGATTGCGCGTTTTTGTTGGAGTATACTTTTCGCGAGCCCCCAAGCACTTGGGTTTTGTTAGTCATTTTTCGTATTCTTCATAACGTGTTTTAATCATGTTTGGGGTCGTGCTCGTATTTGCGAGCGACCTTTCATAGTGGTGTGCTATTTTGGCGAAGTCGTGGGGTGCAACTTCAGTCTTTGGGTGACATGGTTTAATATCATCCGGTTTATCTTGGCCCGGATTAATCTTTTGACAGACAAACATTTTTTATTTGAGAAACCAACGACTTTAACAACATTTTTTGGTGTTTTGAAGAATGACCTTGATATTTCACATTTGTTTTGAAAAGTGTACATATATGTTCCTGGAGACAAGTCTAAGTTTCGACCAAGTTTTACCATTCATTTTAGCTATTTGGGAGCTTAAAGGTGCTTTTGGGCTTGATCTTAATTGTACATAGGGCCTCGTGTCTAACAACACGGTTTTAAGCCTTTTCCTGTTCCGCATTTTGTGAAATCTGGGCCTTGGGCTGCATTTTCGGCGCCCAAGGCTGGGCGTTAATTATTTCGGCGCCCAGCTTCGGGCACTGAAAGTCCTTTCCTGGCGAATTTTGACTTTCGGATTTCTTAACGCGTTTCCGAATGGGATCAGGATGTCACTTGACGCGTTCAACTATATATAGGGGCTAGATACGTCCTTATTTTCCATCACTCTCAATTTTCTTTTTCTTTGCTGCGTTTTAGTTACTCCTTGCTTTCGTCATGTCGATTCCTACTTTCTCAGTCCAACGGGCTGTTAGGCGTTGGCTATGGGCCCTTAATCCTACAGAAAATGCTTTGTTGAAAGAATACCACTTAGAGGCACTTTTAGGCTTACAACAAATTAACATTGACTATAATTTTCTGCACGCAGCCCTAAGCTTTTGGGATTCCGATCATCATGTTTTTGTCTTTCGGGACAACGAAATATGTCCTTTGCCAGATGAATTTGCCGCGATCCTTGGTTATCCCAGTAATGCTACCCTTGCCACTCCTGGCACTATTGAAGAGAGTAAAACAACCATAGGGGCTTTCCTAGGACTAGATGCTAACATGCTTGCTGAAGTTGTTGTAGGTGATGAGGTTAATTTGGCAAAACTTGTAAAACACCACTTTAGGCCTAGTAAGAATATGACCGAACAGAAATTGAATATTCGAGCCCTTGTATTTTTCTTGTTGAATCATTATTTGCTGTCGAATAACAATGGTGAGTTCGGTGACATAAGGTTGATCCCCTTGATTAGCCAGATGGAAAGTTGCTATTCTATTATGCCGTTGGTTGTTGCCGAGACTTTGCTGAGTGCGGATGAGCTGAAGAAGGATGCCAAATCTGAATTTTTTAAGGGAAGCCCCTTATTACTGCAGGTAATCGATTTTTTTTCTTTGCGCACGTATACGTTTTATATATATTTTTTATTCGTCCTGCCTTGGGGCTGAGTTTCAGCGCCCAGGGCTGGGCGCTGGAATTTTTGGCGCCTGGTCCTGGGCGTTGAAACTGCGCCCCAGGAACCGTTTTCTTTTTATTATTATTTTTTGATCGTACCCGTTTTTTGCAGATTTGGCTCGTGGAACGACTTAGGCTCCTGGAAGCTCCTGCCGATCCTAAACATTATCGCCCTATAGCCTTGGGTAACCAAAAATATTTGCACCGAGGCCAGGACGAGGACGAATGGGCCTCCTTTTTTACTTATGACATCTGTTCTATTAAGTGGGTGGTACCATGGTGGGGTTTGACTACTATGACGGGGGGTTCTGATGTATTGGTTTATGTTTCCTTGTTGGGGCTATCTCGGCCCATTTATATTTTCCCTTACCGAGTCATGCGTCAATACGGTTTAAGGCAGACTATCCCCTTTTCTGATACAGTACCACCTAAAGTAGCGGCCTTTTCACAAGCATGGGTTCAAGCGTGGGCTAAGTATTATGATGGTCTCCCGAGTTGAGCCGTAGCTGCAAATGGCTTTGTGGGTCTTTCTGAAAACTACAAGTTGTGGATGAGCTCCGATGATAAAGCTGTGAGGACCGAGGCTCGAAATGGGGAGCCGGCTGAGCTTTTGATACCTCGTATTCGTGTTAAGTATGAGGGTCCTGATTCTGCCAAACCTCGTACCCATGGTATTAAGACTGTGAAAGCTCGTCCTGATCGAAAGCGAAAGGAAGTTCCTCCCCGTTCCAGTTTCAGGCCTAAAAAGATGCCTAACATGAAGGGGCCTGCTGTTGTTAAAAGAAATGCAAGCTCTCGCGGAGATCGTCGCCGGAACAATGTATGGGTTAGGAAGGCTCAGCCGCCTGTAGAAACAGTGACTAGTCTAGTTGATGATAATAATCCTTCTCCCACCATTGTCTGTGCCCTTGAGGCTGAGCGGGCTATAACTGAGAATGTTTCTGAAGCCTTGGAATCTTTGGAAGTTAGTGTCCAGGAGCCGGTTCTTATGGAGATTGATATTGGGGCAGCGCAGAAGATTGTGGGGGTGGATCCTGCGAACATTGCCCTCTACAAGACTTTATTTGATGATCCGGAAGAACTAGAGTAGTGTAGTTCTTGCTAGGGTGTAGGTGCCCTTTATTGATTTCAGTTGTGTTTGTTTTTTCATTTCTTAGCACTTTGTTTTCCTTCTTATTATTTTTCAATAAAGGCGTATTTTATTTTTTGATTTTCATTTTTGTTTCTCCTCCTTTTTTATATTTTTATATGTCTAACACTTTTTGCACAATTTATATATGTTTTTTTTATTGGACCGAATCCTTGGTAAGGATTGCCTACGTATCTTGTCAGAATCAGGTCGAGCGTAGTTCTAGCTAGAATAAGTTCTAGGATGCCAGATTTTAATAGATATGCCCTGAGGTGGTAGCATATTACTTAATCGGTCAAATGAGTGAAGTATTATCATTATTTTGGTCTGTCGTTTTTTGTTTGCCGTAAGTCGTGTAAAAAATGAAATTCGACTACTTTTTGTATGGCTATATTTTTTGGTGAGCCTATTTGGATACGTGCTGTACCCCCCAAGTGTTCGTTATTTTTCCGTTATGTGCGGATAAAATGACGAGCACTTCTAAAAAAATTAAGGCAGGCAAAGAGTTTCAACGCCCAGGCTGGGGCGTCAAAGATTTCAGCGCCCAGCCCTGGGCGCTGAAAATGATTTCTGGCGGTTGTTTTTGACGCTTTGCTTCACGTGTTCTTGCATTTCCCTTTTTTCTTTTTTTTTAGTGCTTTGATTTTTGCTCGTATTTAAAATCAATTTTGAGGCTATTTCGGAGGCTTTTTTTACTGTTAGCGTGAGATGCATTTTTGTCCGGATTAATTTTTTCTATCCGTGACACGAAACGGCTTTGAAAATGGAGTTAGGGTGTGGAAGATATGAAGATCTTTGTGTAGGATTTTGGGTGGGTTGAGGTGCGTATCGTTTTTGAAGGATTTGATGGGGTTACATTTTATTAATTCCCTTTTTAAGCAACATTTGCAATTGTTTTGGATTTTGATTTCCTTTGATTTCTTTGGGTTGCATGGATTGTCTTTTTAGGTTTTGGGGATATGAATGGGATGGTGCGGTTTATTTTGTGGGTTTCGGGAATTGGTTCCCATGACACTATTTCAAAACCGAATGGGCCTCGTTTGTTGGGCCTAGAGTGGGCTGCCTCTTTATTTTTGTATTTTGCAAGTACATTTGGTGCTTACTTAGTGTAAGAATAAAATTTTAGGAGAAATATTACGCCTTTATTAATTTGGAAAGTAAGGAAAACACACTGAAATAAACTTGACCTATATTCTAAGGGGTCTTAGGACCATCTAAAGTCTTTATTATTTTTCTACCACTCTAAAGAACTACTCGGCGCTTTGTATCAAGGTGCTCTATGTGGCTCAAGCCTTGGGTTTAGTCTCGTAAAACTTTGGTCCTTCACCGGTACTCATCTTGAATTCTATTCCTTTTGCATTGACCCACTGATATGTCTTCACCCATCCGTTCTCGATCTCTTCTAGTGTTGATGCAGGAGCGATTAACCGGGTTGGATCGAAACCTTCATCTTGTAAAGCTAGGGTAGTCATCACAGTCTCGTCCTCCATAGGCCTCGATTCGTTAAACAATGTCCATAGAGCCTGGTCGTCCAATATTTCAGCTGTTTTAGTCTTGGTGAGGTGGGGTGCCTCATCCAAGGTGTGGCAGTCATGGAAGATTTCAAATCCTGGTTTTAGCAAGCCATCCTGAACGAAGGGTTCAGGGAAATCACAGCATGGGTGTCCTTCTCCTTCCCGAACGAACATCCCGTTAAGGGTTCTTTGATATGGGGAAAGGAGGGTGGTTTGTTTGGCCTTGTTAAGGCGTAGCCCAGACAGGCAGTCAGCAATATCTTCCTTCGTTGGTTCATAGCCTAAGCCAAAGGGAGTAGATTTGTTGGGTAAAGGATGGAATGTGCATTCCTTCTTCCTTATGCCCAATGGGGTTCCAGGGAAATCACCTTGAGCTAACAGCATTCTAGGGATGACTCGGGATGCGTGCGGGTCTAGGAATGTTGGATCATAATCTTCGATGAACTGGATTGTTTCTTCCATTTAAAACCCGTAAAGGTCGTCTGTAGTTTCGGCCTTTCCAACCATAGTACAACTGACGTCGAGAGGAGGGGCGCGGATTTCTAGTATTACCCCGTTATGGTTAAGTTTAACCATTTGGTGCAAGGTAGAAGCCACACCTCCTAAGTCATGGAGCCAAGGTTGCCCCAAGAGGAGGTTGAAAGTGGGCTTGATGTTGATTATTTGAAACTCCGTGGTGCGTGCCACAGGCCCGGTTTGTATGGTAAGGTTGATTTTTCCCAACACAGGCCTTCGGAAGTTATCATAAGCTCGTACCCCTTGCGTGGAGGTTTGGAAGTCATCGTTTCCTAGCCCCAAGCAATGGGCGGTTCGCAATGGGCAAACATTAACCGCCGAACCGTTATCTACGAGTGCTAGGGGGATGTTTTGTCTTTGCATCCAACCACTAGATAAAGGGCTTTATTGTGAGCACCCCCCTCTTTGGGCAAGTCTTTGTCAGTGAAAACTATGGCCTTTTCTCCGGCATCTCTCGTGACATGGCTAACCAGTGAGTCAGGTGTGATATCTGTTGGTACTGAGATGAGGTCGAGTGAGCGAATAAGCTTTTCGCGATGTTCCTTTGAAGTACACATGAGATCCCATATGGTAATTTCGGCTTTGGTTCTTTTTAGTTGTTCAAGAGAGGATTTTCAATGACTTCCGGACCGGTGGTGTGCCGTCCATTCTCAGGAGTTTGCCTAACTAGGATATCGTCCATAGGCGGTAGGCGAATATCCGGTTGGTATATTCTTCCGGATCGGGTGAGGTTGTCGACCTCGGGCTCCTGAGGGGTGGTGTCAATGAGAGCATACCCGGGCCAAGTTTCAGTAAAGAGGTCCTGGCCCGACATTTGAGATAGGTAAATATCTTCAGCCTCATTATCCCACACACCGCACACTTCTCTCTCGATTCGATCCACAGGGACCACGGCGAGTGGTGCACCTTGTGGTGTAATGTACACCGTAGGGTCAAAGTTCTCATTTTCTGGTTGGTCGAGAGAGATGTGACAAGAGCCGAGTGGGCTCTTGTTGTTGTTGGGTTTGCCAACGTTAGGGAGAGGTATTACTTCATCCTCTATCATGTCCTGGATCGTATGTTTTAGATTCCAACAGTTTTCAGTGTCATGCCCATTTCCTTGATGGAATTTGCAGTAAGTACCTTCGACCCAATATTTTCCCTTGACAGGAGGGTCATGGGTGGGGCCTATAGGTCTCAACTTTCCTTGATTGGTTAGTCTTTCAAAGGCTTGTACCAAAGTCGACCCGAGTGGGGCAAACTTTCGGTCTCGGACCCATCTTCCAGGGCTTCTTCGGGCGGGAGTCTCCTCTACGGCATGGACTTCTTGGGCTTGGGACGTGTTGCCCCTGTTGTGGGTGTTGCTTTTCTACGCGGGTTTACTTTGTGTTGTTTTTGCGAGATCATCCTCGATCTTTATTCCCACATCATAAACTCTTTTGAAAGTGTCAAGTCCCAGGTACCTAAGGTGCTGTCTGTAGGCCGGGTCCAGGTTGTCAATGAATTTTTGGACCAATTCTGTTTCGGGAGGCCTATTGATTAGCTGGGCCGCCTGATCCCTCCATCTAGCAAAGTAGGTTGTGAAACCCTCATTTTTCTTTTGGAAGAGAACTTCCAGCTCGCGCATGGTGACTTGAAAATCCATGTTCGACGAGTATTGCTTGATGAAGACATTGACAAAGTCTTCCCAAGTGGGGAAGAGCTTAGGGTCCTGCTGATAGTACCATTTGAGCGGCACAGGTTCCAAGGACAAAGGAAAGGCAGGTAAATACATGGACTTGTCCACGCCTTTCAAGTTCATGGCATTCACAAAGCTCAATAGATGATCACGGGGATTGTCCGTGGCTTTAAACTTTGGTAAGTCAGATGAACTAAACTTTTCTGGTAGTTTGCCAGGAAAAGGTTCAGGATCGAGGGAGAAGTACTTGCTCCCCATGGTTTGCTGTAGGACCATTTTTTCAATCCTCTTCTTGTTATCGAGGTCATTTTTGGCTTGTGCAGCCGCTAAGGCTTCGTTTTCCATTTTCAGTTGGCCCATGAGTTGGGTCATTTGAGCCATCTGGTCTCGCAATTCTTCGATGGACATGTTTGAGGGTGCGAATCGAGGTTGGGTAAGCGGAGATCCTTGAAATGAGGGATGACGGACGGAGCTTGGAGTCACTAAACCTGGTGTTGGCGATGTATCTTCGAGGCGCACTAACCGTTGATTTCCTGATCGGCACCAAGTGGCAGGACCAGTCCTATGCATAAGATAAGCTAAAGTTCAGGTCCCAAAGTTTCAAGTATTACTTAGTCTAGACTTCGACTCTCTCTATTGGTTTTTCACTCTTTCTTTTGTTGGTACACTTTTTAGTTCTTTCTTTTGGTCATTCTTTGGATTTTCGAAACACTTGCCCGTGTGACATTCATAATTATTAGCATGTTCGGTTTTGGTGCCGAGCATTGTCGTCGTAGTAGGCCTAACAACGACGCAAAGAGTTATTCCTTTTTTATGAGTCGCTTTTAGAATCGAGTGCTTTTCTTACGCCCTCGTAGCAATTCTTTTTACGAACGGTTTTTTTTGCGCTACGTATTTTCCTTTTGCGCGGGCACCGAGGCTGCTGCGCCTGACCAGGAGGCCAAGCAGCAACTTCAGCGCCCAGCGTAGGGCGTGAGAAATTCTGGCGCCCAGCCAGGGGCGTTGAAAATGCGTCCCTGGATGGTTCTCGTTTTCTGTTTGCGTCTACTTTTGTTTATGCGACTTCGATTTTGCGTGCTTTCCAAATAACGTCCTTTCACTAGTAGAAAAAACCCCTGTTGCAGCCCCCTTGTTGCAGCGTACATGTATTAATACGCTTCAACAACCAGTAGGTCAACGTGGGTCAAACCCTTTAAAGGGTTGTTGCAGCGTACAAATTAATTGCCCTCTGCAAAAGAGTTTTTTGCAGCGTACAAAGTAAAAGCCCCCTGCAATAACCCCTTTATTTTGCAGCATACGTGTAAAAGCCCCCTGCAATAACATGTTAGTAATTTTCTTCGGCTTCAAAGTTAATTCAGACCAAATATTTCATCTCAAACGCGCCCACTCCCTTCTTCTTCCCTCAGCGTTCCCTGCATCTCGCCCGTCGCTGGTGGTTCTCGCCAGTCACCGTCGCCTCTGGGTCTCTCCCGTTGCCGGTGGTACTCCAGCAAGGGTCTGTTTCCTCGCCTCCTCACCGGTGGTCCCTTTCTCAAAAAACCACCTTCCCTGCTCGAAAAACCACCAATGAAGTCCATCCTTGCTCGAAAAACGAAGCTACTTTCCTCGGCCGGTGGTTCCAAGTGATATTGTTGCTCGCGAACCCTCTTCTCCGTCAATCCTCGCCGCTGCAAGTAACTTTCTTCCCTTTCCCTCTTGATTTTCGTTTTCAGAATTAGGGTTTGTTCATTTATATTAATTTTTTTTTTTGTGGCAAGTTGTTCATGGGGGAAGATTGAAGCTGCTATTTCCTGGTAGACCTGTATGTTGAAAATTCCAATTTTTATTTGGCGTTATCCATTTTTGAGAAGAATGGTACGCAACTGCAGCGAATGCTGCTTCTACCTGTTTTAGGTTGAGCATTTTGTCAAACTTTATTTAGCCTTTTTCCATTCTAGATTATCTATTGTTGTTGAGCCTTGAGCCTTCCCTTCGAAGTTAGCTTATAGCTCGATAATGTTTTATGTCCTAGCTTGAAATGTGGACTTGATTAGGTACTTAGGTGTTTAAGTAATACTGATTGTTAATGCCCGCAGGCTTCTTAGGAGAAAGGAATTTGTATTTTTTATTTTGAATTACAATGAAATTGCATACTGATGTTTGCTTATTCGACGGTCTAGCTGCTATAGATTTAACTTTTATTAACTGGAATCTATGGACTTGTGGGGGTTTGATTCTTGTATATTATTCTGACTTGCTAAAATCTCTATCAGGTATGAGTTTAAAACAAATCATGGAGAATGGATCACTTCAATGAAACCAAAGTTTGGGGATAATGTATCCGGACGTGTTCGTACAACAATCAAGTCAGTACCTCAGAATGTAAAAAAGTTCTGTATAAAGTCCTCATATGGGAAACCAGCTGTGAGATTTTGGTAGGTAAGTACATCTCATTCAACCAATTTTTTGTTTGTTTTGGCATTTCTTGATTACTGTTTTGTTGTATGATGAGCTTGGTAGCTGATTGGTGGTTTGTTTACTTCTTCATGTGCACACGATATGCAGTGTATTTCCTTTGTTTTTGTCTTTGTCTTTTTTGTTTTTGTTCTGGCCGGGGCCGGGGCGGGGGTGGGGGTGGATTGAGTGTTTTGAGTCCAGCAACACTAGATCCATCTTCTGATTATGTCTCCTGTTATGCTATTATGAGATTCGTGTATGTTGATTTGTCCAACTTGATTTATAAATTATGAGAGTTAGATCGACAATTGAGCTGACTAATCTGTTGTATCTGTCAAGATATGGAGAGCATGGTGCTTAACTGTGCATTCAATTAGCCATGATTGCGGGGCCATTGCCCTAAATTATGAGACTGGTTTGTCATTTTTGAAGGGGAGTACTAATGGTCTGTTTATTGCTTGTTTTGTTTCTTTAGCTCTGTTAGTGGGGTTGCCAAGATATGGAGTATATGTTGCATTTTCTCCTGTAAGTGACAATGTAGCAACTGCCTCAGCTGATCGTACTGCAAAGTTGTGGAACACAGATGGCACTTTATTGAGAACATTTGAAGGTCATTTAGACCGCCTAGCTCGTATTGCCTTCCATCCATCTGAGAAGTATTCTTGCTTTGGAAGGCCACATCAAACCTGTAAATTTCTTCTCTAGTCATTAACATTTATTTTTGTGATGCTAACCCTGATTGTTGACTCAGGTTTTTTCTTTTTCCTCTCAGGTTTATGGAGTTGATTTCTCTCCTAATGGCTATCATTTGGCCACTGGTTCTGAGGATAACACTTGTCGGATTTGGGACTTGAGAAAGAAAAAGTCATTGTACATAATTCCTGCCCATTCAAAGCTTATTTCACAGGTCAAATTTGAGCCTCAGGAGGGATATTATTTGGTCACTGCTTCATATGATACAACTGTTAAGGTATGAGACTTGGCACTCAATTACTCTCAGTAGTCTGTTTTGTTAAGTTACAAGGAGTGTTTTGTATCATTTTGCCCTATTTCATCAGGTATGGTCATCTCGAGACTTCAAGCTTATCAGGACATTGTCAGGACATGAAGCAAGAGTTACACCCTTAGATGTCATAGGAGGTAAGATCTTTTCTCTTGGTAAACTGTAGTAAAAGTGATGCGTGCAAAATGGGAACTTATAGTAGCATCTCATTACAAGTTTATAACTGTCATCTTGGGATGGAATTATGGTAAAGTTTATGGAAGTTGCCACTCAAAAACTGAATTTGTTTAAATACGTTACATTCAACAACAGAGATAAAGTGAATGCAATTTGATATAAAATATTGTATGGGTAACCTATCTCTAAGATCTCACCTCTCTCACTAAGTCTCACTCCAGCGACAAATCTGAAATTTGACTACCTAAACAACCAAAATCCGCCGGGAAAACAGTAAATCCGGCGTGTCAAGGGAATAGGTGGCATGGTTGGGTCGTTATAGGTCATATATTGAGCTAAAATGACATTTTCGCTCCCAACTTTGAACTAAAGAACCTAAGGACTCATTTGATTCTTATTACATGACTAATATGCATAGTTTTAAGTTTCTAAAACTCATTCGAACCTATTTATGCACATTTATGGCTCGTTGGGTCGTTATAGGTCATATATAGAGCTAAAATGACATTTTCGCTCCCAACTTTGAACTAAAGAACCTAAGGACTCATTTGATTCTTATTACATGACTAATATGCATAGTTTTAAGTTTCTAAAACTCATTCGAACCTATTTATGCACATTTATGGCTCGTTGGGTCGTTATAGGTCATATATAGAGCTAAAATGACATTTTCGCTCCCAACTTTGAACTAAAGAACCTAAGGACTCATTTGATTCTTGTTACATGACTAATATGCATAGTTTTAAGTTTCTAAATCTCATTCGAACCTATTTATGCACATTTAAGGTTCGTTGGGTTGTTATAGGTCATATATAGAGCTAAAATGACATATATAGAGTTAACTTATTACATGATTAATATGATTATTTTTATGTTTCCAAGATTCAATCCAATCTATTTATGCACGTTTGAGACTTGTTTGGCCATTATAGGTCATATTTAGGCTAAAATGACGTTTTCGTTCACAACTTTGAACTAACGAACCTAAGGACTCACTTCCAACTTATTACATGATTAATATGATTTTTTTAAGTTTCCAAGACTCAATCCAATCGATTTATGAACATTTGAGACTTGTTTGGTCGTTATAGGTCATGTTTAGGCTAAAATGAGGCATTTTAGCTCCCAAGCTCCCAACTTTGAACTAACGAACCTAAGAACTCATTTCGAACTTACTACATGATTCATATGATTAGTTTTAAATTTCCAAGACTCAATCCAATCTATTTATGCACATTTGAGACTTGTTTGGCCATTATAGGTCATATTTAGGCTAATATGACATTTTCGCTCCCAACTTTGAACTAACAAACCTAAAAAATAATTTCAAACTTATTACATGATTCATATGATTATTTTTAACTTTTCAAAAATCAATCCGATCTATTATGCACATTTGAGACTTGTTTGGTCGTTATAGGTCATATTTAGGCTAAAATGAGACATTTTCGCTCCTAATCTTGAACTAAAGAACCTAAAGACTCATTTTAAACCCTTTACATGATTAATATGCTTAGTTTGAAGTTTCCAAGACTTATTCCAATCTATTTATGCACATTTAAGGTTTGTTTGGTCGTTATTGGCCATATTTAGGCTAAAATGAGCATTTTCTCTCCCAAATTTGAAATAAAGAACCTAAGGACTCATTTTAAACCTTTTAAATGATTAATATACTTAGCTTTAAGTTTCCAAGACTCGTTCCAATCTATTTATGCACATTTAAGGTTCATTGGGTCGTTATAGGTCTTATTTAGGCTGGATTGACATTTTCGCTCCCAACTTTGAACTAAAGAACCTAATGACTCATTTTAAACTTTTTACATGTTTAATATGCATAGTTTTAACTTTCTAAGACTCATTCCAATCTATTTACGCACATTTAAGGCTCATTGGGTCGTTATAGGTTTTATTTAGGCTAAAATGACATTTTCGCTCCCAAATTTGAGCTACATAACCTAAGAATTCATTTTATACCTTTTACATGATTAATATGCTTAGCTTTAAGTTTCCAAGACTATTAGGACATTGTTATTAGTTGCTTGAATGTTAAAGTGTGATATTTAATTTGAATTTAATCTAATGCTTAGTTGAAATTTCTGTTTTTGTAAAGGTCTACACTCCGAGGAATGCGCCTATACTAGTGAGGAAATTGATGTGGTTCGTGAGCAACCGGCTAAGTGTTTTACCCGCAAGTATTTACTATTGGCTTGAGCGCGCTTGATCGAGGTGGTTTAGTTGTTATAGAACAATCGTTTACATTAAAATGTATGCGTACATTGAAATTGGAACGTATATTTGAATGTAGTACGTGCACTTTGGTTTTGGGATATATATATATGTATACAAAACACCAGTTATTATTTTTTATATTTGTTCTACAGGTTACGATATTTTATTTATTGTTGTTGACAGGTTCCTATATTTGGTGCAAGACACCCTAGGTATAGATAAATAAAACTAAAATTTTCCCGCCAAAAGCACAGCTTTGTTGCAGGGGGCATATACTTGTTCGCTGCAACAAGTGTGTAAAATTAGGCAAAAATCAAGACTTGTTGCAGCGTACAAAATGATGTACGCTGCAACAGACTGGTTTGTTGCAGCGAACAAAATGATGTACGCTGCAACAGACTGGTTTGTTGCAGCGTACAAATAAAAGCCCGCTGCAACAAACCAGTCTGTTGCAGCGTACATCATTTTGTACGCTGCAACAAGTCTTAATTTTTGCCTAATTTTACACACTTGTTGCAGCGTACATGCAAATGTACGCTGCAAAAAAGTACTTTTCGCAGCGTACATTGTACGCTGCAACAAGTCAATACTTGTTGCAGGCCCCCCAGTTGCAGCATACGATGTACGCTGCAACAGGGGTCTAAAAGCCCGCTGCAACAAGGGTTTTTTCTACTAGTGTTTACGCGTTGTGCAGCGTTTGTGGGATTCGTTACAGGCCATCCCGAGCGTCGCTTATTTTTGTGGCGATCGTTCGGGTTTGCGGAACACGTATTTCGGTATAACTCTTTGGCAAATTGGTTTATGAATGTTTGGGCAATTTTTAAGGTCGTTGGTTTTTCTAGGATAGTTTGTCACACGCAATCATATATTTCGCTACACATAACTAAAATTCCATCATGAGGCAATAATAATATGTCATGTAGTTTATGATAGGCTTCTATGGGTAGTTATTTGCGCCTGGCTTGGTACCGCTTCTATCGCAGATCCACCACATGCCCCGGTCGGGGTAGTGCTTTCAACAGACGAATTTCGTCCCAGAAGGCCAACCCGCAAGTGCAAGCCAAGGGGGCGTGCAGGCGAGAGGGACCTAGTGGGCGAGTGATTGGGTTTGGGACGGGTGTACTACTAGCGAAGGTGCCGAGTGGACAACATTCGAAACGTATGCACCCCCCGGTTGGCGATGGGTATCCTTAGTCCTTACTCCCGAGATGAAACACCAAGGGAGTCAAGATTCGTTATGCGGTTCTGTCCGTTCACATTAATATGCTGATATTCAGGTCGTCCCAACTTGATGGGGAAATAAAAGCGGGGTAGGGTCGTTTCACCCTTCGGCTATTTTGATTACCTACAAGCACGAGCATTTCCTTCACTTTCCCCAGTGGAGTCGCCACTGTGAGGGGGTCGAAAAAGCACGAGGCTAATGCGTGACCTCGTCCCTCGTGGGTGTGACACTTCTTTTTGTCAAATCAAGTGTAATTGGATTTCCTGTGAGTTTACACCCAATTGACTAGTAATATAGGAGTCGCCATTCAGTTTTTAACGACAATGAGAAAAACTGACAAAACCCGGTTATCGTGACATAAAGGTAGTGCAATTATGTTTGACCACGACGGCCGTAGGTTCCCCTGTGATCCCTGGTGGTGGGGATCGCTCAACGTACACCCGCAGGGTAGAGATTGAGGGTTCGGGGGACTGTAACTACCGAGAGGAGTACTCGCTCTTCGATAACTCCAGAGGCAGGATATCCTTACTAGCTCAGCATAAATAATTGAAGGGACATGCGTTAACTATTAAACTAATCTGAGTTGATTTTAATAATATGCAACATATAGTACTAGATCGAGCGCGATTATCTGATTTAGATTGTTTTAAGGGACCTAGCATGATAATCCAATTTCCCAAAAATATCATATTTATTAAGCGTGATCGAACAATCGGATTTAGTTAGTTTAACAGTTCATAAAAGGGCGAGGAAAGCAATTAAATCATAGAAAAGGGACACATTACGACGCACCCTTGAGAGGTGCGTCACGGTTCTCATAAAACTAACCACTTTGACTTTGCTATTTCTCCTTTTATTTAACGAATCTCAAATTATGGGACAGGATACGTTCTGTTCGATTTATGGATTGATTGCGACAGAACGCGTGATCAGTTTTGCACCGTGAGGCTTAGGCTTAGAGGTTTAGAGTCAATACTCAGAATAATAATTGTGCGTTGTTGTCCTTTTCACGTCGAACTTAAGGCCCTATTTATAGAAAAGAGTTCGTGGAAAGATAGAATGGTAGAACTCTAATCCACGAGGAATTAGGAAAAAACACGTACCAGGTATTTTCAGCGCCCAGGCCTGGGCGCCGAAGATTTCGGCGCCCAGAGCCAGGCGTTGAAAATAGGATCTGGGCTGTTTTTCTTAGTCAGATTCGGATTCCTAGAATCCGGAGTATTTGAGATTTAATTGAGTCTTTTAGTGCGTATTAACCTTGTGACGGGATGCGTCTGGGCCCGTTACAAACTCTAGGCTCGTTAGGATTTTAATTAATACGTAACTCTTCTTTTCGAATCGTATTAGGAATAGGATTCTCTCGCAATTTCTATCTCATTTAGGATTTACGTAGGAGTGCAACACCTAATTCTGACAGGTTTCTATCTTTTATGACTTGCCACTTTTAACAACTACCCATTACGGCAGTTACTATTTTTAGCAGGTTTCCATAAATAGCAGGTTTCTATAAATAGCAGGTTTCAGGTGAAATGTGAAGGAAATAATGCCCTTGGTCCAAGTATGCATTCTATGTTAAGTCTAATAAATGCGGTTCAGTATTAATTAACAAGTTAATAATTCAGTGAGATCAAGTGAGCTGAATGCCTAGCTAGAGGCCGCTTCAGTTCAAGTGGAATTAATGATATTAATCCACAGCTTACTCTTGACTGAACCCGTAGGGTCACACAAATAGTACGTAAACGGATCAAGTATTTAATAGCATTAAATACTCCGTCTATGGATATTCGGAATCGACGGATCTTGGTTTCAGTGGGAGCTGAGATCGTCACAGGCAAGAAATGAATACTCCGGAAACGATGATATTGCCGGAAACGGAAATATGGATCGTATCGGAAATATAAATATTATCCAAGTCGTAGATGTTGCCGGAAACGGAAACATGGTACGTATCGGAAAATATTATCGGAAATGGAAATATTGCCAGAATCGGAAATATTGCCGGAAACGGAAATATTGTCAGAATCGGAAATATTATCAGAATCGGAAAATAATTCCGGAAACGGAAATATTAAATATTTGTTCGAAACGGAAATTGATTCCGGAATCGGAAATATTAAATATTGTTCGTATCGGAAATGAATTCTGGAATCGGGAATTTAATCGGAAGCGTATCGTACGAATTAGCATCGGACGAGGCCCGCTAGACGAAGGCCCAGCACGAAGCCAGGCCGTCGCCCAGCGAGCCAACGCACACCAGCACACGCCAAGCCTCGACCAGGCCCAGCGCAAGGCCAGGCCCAGCCAAGGCTTTGGGCGCGCGCGCGGAGCACAGCAGTGGGCCGAGCGCTGTGCGCCTAGCGTGGGCCGCAAGGCTTGCGCGGGTGTACGGTGCTCGTGCAATGCTTGTGCGGGAATCCTAAAGCAATCAGGATTCGAAGTGTGATTAAATCCTAAAACTATTAGATAATGATTATTTAATTAGAGTCCTAGTAGGGTTATAATTAAATAAATTAGTATCCTAATAGGATTCCAAAACCCTTTCCATAACTCTATAAATAAGTGCCTAGGGTCACATATTTTCATAGATTATTCAAGTATTCAAAGTGAGTTTTTGAGAGAAAATTCAGACACATTCCTTGACTATAAGTGCCGAAAATCTTTAGTACCTTAAGGGCGATTCTAGTTGGTCAACCTTAAGGCGGATCCGGACGTGCTGTGGACTATCTACGGAGGGACGACACTTGGAGTCCTAAAGACTTGTTCTTGTTCGGTTCGGGCGCAGCTAGGGAAGGCACGCAACAAAGAGTATGCATCTAAACTATGTTATATGATTATGTGTAAATAATATGTATTCCTGGCTAAATGGTTTTTCCGCATGATTTATGAATTGTCATATGTATCATAACCTAACAGTGGTATCACGAGCCCCTTATTATTTTCATAATCTAAATTGCATGAACATGGTTAAATATTACAAATTTGCAAGAATTAAAAGGGGTGATTAATTTTCGTAATTGTTAATTAATTGCAAATTGCGTTTATTTAATTATACGTACGCAGTTTTTCGGCAGTTTCTTCGTTACTCAACTAAATCGAGTGATTTTTGTGTCAATTCCGCATGTAAAAGGCATTCTAAAATTTTGACAAAAATAGTATTTTTCTGCCGAACCCAGAATTCTCAAATTCGAAGCCTAACTATGACTTTTCGAAGGTTTTAGTTTTTCGAATGCAAAATTTCGTAAATTTAAGATGTTAAATTAAATATTTGCGATTCTTGTTGATAAATCTTGAATTTTTGATTGACCTACTGTATATGTTTAACAAGTTTGAATGCCTAGCCTTGTTAATTATGCAATCTAATTTGTAGTTATGATTAATTTGTTGAAAATTAGAATAATTTAGAATTAATTTGATTTTCATAATTAATTATAATTTAATTAGAAACCTATGATTAAAAACCACCATAAAAATTGTAAATTTATGTTAAATTTTAAATTTTTATGACCTAGGCTTGAATCCATAATAATCGGAAATCAATTGAATAATAAATTTTCGATTTTTCGCCCTAAAATTATGAAATTAATATAATTTATTAATTTCTCATTAATTTTAAATATAAATTTTAAATTTTTATGCGATTCGTTCATATAACTTGCACGCACAGAGCAATGGACGCTTCGTGTTACCCTTAAGGGGTGTTGTATAGTGCGGGCATGCGACGACGAGCAAGGGAGCTCGTCGCCCGTGCGGCACGAATGCAATGAGCAAGGGCATGGTGCACGAGCACAAGGCAGCAACCCTGCCTTGTGTCGTGGGCCACGAGCTATGGATGAATGGGCATGGGCGAAGGCAAGGCATGGCATGGCAGTCGCGTGTGGGCAGCAAGCGAGCTGCGCCACAACGCGCACTGCCTCGCGCAAGCGCGCGCAGCCTCGCGCGCGGCGAGCGCAAGCTCGCGTGCCACGAGCGCTGCGCCCAGCGTTGATCGCGCGCAATTGCTCGCGCACAGCGAACGATGGCTCGCGTGCATCAAGCGCTGGAGCGCGCGCAGCAAGCGCTGGCGAGCGCGCACAGCGAGCAATGGCTCGCGTGCGTCGAGCGTTGGCGCGCGCGCAGCGAGCACCACTTGTGCGATGGCTTGCGATGGGAAGATGCAGCAGCTATGCGACGAGCGCATGGGCTGTGCGCACATGGCCAGCGATGGGTGTGTGCGTGTGGCCCATGGGCGTGCGATGCGTAGGGTGTATGCGTTGCGATTAGATCGTTTTGAATGTTTAATTTGAAATTTTTCAGTTTACGTAATTTTAATTAATTTTAAAATTAATAATTTAAATTATTTTCTTGGATTTTAATTTTGAATATTGTAATTATAATAAATTTTATTTATTCTAATTATTTTACTAAAATTAAAATCATGAATTAATTTAAATACGACTGAAATTAAATTAAACTTTTTGGATTCAATTATAAATTCATATGAGCTTTAAATTTTAATTAAATTTGTATGTTTTCGGTTAGACTAGAAATACATTTTTATGTTTAAAATTAGTAAAGCATATAAATTTATTGGTTTAAGTGGGAGCCCTTTTAGTCATAAACTCTTGATTAGGTCTACAAATCGTTAAGGTTAAAACAACTTGATTAGAATTAATAAGGACTGAATAATTGGTAGATTATTGGTGCCCTTGATTAATTGCTGCAAATGTTTACGTGATGCATAATGTGTTTTACTAACCAGCTATGTGGGCCATTCATGATAATGAATGGATGAATGGTATATATTGTATATGTACTGTTTTGCAGGTTATGAAGTGACTAGTATGGCCCAAATAGGATAGAAAATATGGTCTGCGCACCATTAATTTGAATGTAATTGGTCTAAAGTACCAAAGTTATTTTTCAATTCAAATATGGTCTGCGTACCATCAAATAGTTGTAATTAGTTATAGTTTATCCTATTTGAAGAAAATGGTGCCTCCCACGGAGATTTTCATGACGGACTTTGAAGTCAAAGCTTCAAGATGAAGTCGGGCCATACTAGATCACATTTATCTTGTGCATGCTTTAAGTTATTTATTGCTTTAAATATGTCTTAATTATGCATAAGATTGTGGCTTGATTATGTTGCATGATTAAGGATTTTAGTTCACTTAAAATCTAACCAACATAGTAAGAGCCTTAAGTTCCAAACTTAAAAATTGAGTTAAAAGGTGCCATGCCAAAATATACACTTGCTTGGATATCCTTTACATCAATCTAGTAATAGTTTTCGCTCAGCGAGGTGTTACTTATTGGTCCTAAAGGGGCAAGGTACACAAATAATTGTGAGTACATGTTAGTTTTGGTGAAACTCAACGATATAAGTAAGGAGTCCTTTTATGTCGTGGCAAAATCGATAGGTTTACCTAATAAGTTCTTAGACGTACCTATCAACCAAGAATAGTTTCTAGACTATTAGCAAAAGGCTTTTGCTTACCTAAGATGTTTTAGGATTAAGTCGACAAACTGTGCTTAGTTCTTCAATGATTTTAGGATCTTGGAATCATTTTATTCACACCTGCCGGAACAATAAACTCGAATAAAATGCTAATGACTTGTTTAAATTGCATGATTGCTTTAATTTTCAAGTTATTATTCATGATAAATGTTTAGACTTTGCATGCTTCAATGTATGTTTTAATTATTGTTTATAATTAAAATATCTTGCACTGCAATAAATCCTTTTAGAAAGGTAACAGTAAATTTCCTCGATTGGTAGTGAATCCAAGAACGATTCACGGAAAAGAGAGAAAGTGAGCAATTTAAAATGTACGTTTCTTATATCGACTTTTATGGTTGTTTTCGAATATCAAAATCGAATGGCAAACCAATTGGTGCTTGTGAATTCAAAATACAATGTAGTTTTGAGATCATAAAGCATTGAGTTTAATACGCTCAGCTTTACCAATGGTTAACAACCTAATATCTTTGTCCATTTAATTCTCGAATGAGTCTAGTCCCTAGACATTCGAATAGATCGATGCTTAGAGAACTTTAGAAGCTTCTGGTAAGATCATCTAGTTGAAACTTAATATTCAACATAAATTAAATGGTAAGAGCCTTGTTGGGGTGACATTAGACATGTCTAACAAAGTATAAAAGTCAACACTAAAGAATTCAATTCTTAAGACTATAAGAAAGGGTACAAGAAATAAGAAAACGAGGAACAAATGAAAGGAATTTACAATTCCGTTTCTACCTATAAGTTTATGTTTAAAGAGAAGTGACCTAGCAATCAAACTTCCTTGGTATCATATACCGATTGAGGTTCTTACTTCGGTAATAACTCAAACAATGGAAGCTAGGATACACTAATGACCTACAAGTGGGAAATGAAGCATGGCAATGCTACATTAGTTGTAGGGTCATCTAGTTTGTTTTAAGTCCTTTCAAAGGCTGGAACTTAATGGCTATTTTGTTCCATAATCAACATACCTAAATTTCTGTTTTCAAACACAGAAAGACTCACATTCAAGAAAAACAAAAACAATGTTTGTTTGTTTATTTGAATGAAATGGTCAATTACAGGTTGAGTCAATATGCTTGATTAAAACAAACAACTCTTTAAAGAACTTTACTAGGTTCAAATCAACCCCTTGATTTGAGTTCCACTAATCTTTGGCATTGTTGCTTAGACCATATCAACAAATTAACATTCAAAAGCTCTATTTTGATGGACTTTTGAAAGTTCATTGATTTCTAGATCAATTTAAGACGACTAGTCTTACTTGTTGAAAGTAACAAAAGATATGAACTATTGTTAGAACGCCTAGACAATAGAGTTCAAAGCTAAAGAAAGGTTTTATGACTTTATTATTTCACACAGATTTGAGTGAATATAGGTTTATTTACTCAATGTGATATAAGTTTGAATCTGTTTGGCTAGTTCAAAGATTCAGAAGTATAAATCCCACTTAGTAAGAAATCATAAAGATCTAGGTTAGATCATGTTGATGATTGCTTAAATCAAGAATGATCATCAATGATTGTGTAGTAAAATTCACAATCTAGCTCCATAAGATATGGCATATCTAAGTTGGAATGATCGAAGTCGATTAGTACTTGATTCGATCAATGATGGATCATAAAGACTTTTCCTTTAATTTCTAAAACAAAATGCTCAACTACCACCAAACTAAACTAAATTCGTCAAAGCTATAGAAAAGAAATTTCAGAATATCTTTTCGATAATATATATCTAGAGAGTTGCTAAACTCAGTGGGAGCTTAGTGTTTGTTATTCAAAAAACTAAGGCCCAAGTATAGATATATGTTTCATTGTGATTTATTCAAATGAGACACAAGGGTATTGTTTCTACCACGAATTTTTAGAACATAATGTTTGTTTGCTCGAAATGATGTCCTTTTTGGAGATTCGTTTCCAAAATGACAAGTGGGAGAAAATAGACCTCGAAAGTCTTCGAGGCGAACAACAAACATAAACGGACATTCCGGAGGCTTTTCGAAGTGCTTCAGAAAATTCGAACTTATTCTGTAAGGACTTTACAAGTGGCTTTAAAGAATAGACATCTCTTAGAAGACTTTACAAGTGCTTCAAGGAGAACAGAATATTCAAAGGACTTTTAAGTGGCTATTGATATTCTATTGTTTGATGTTCTATACCCAAGTAGGCATAGAATTCAAGTCACTGAAACTATGAGATTCTTCTATTAGATAGTGAAGAAACATAGAGATCAGGTCAATGAAACTATGAGATTCTTCTATTAAATAGTGAAGAAACCTACAACTTGCAGTCAAACTATTATCATGTAGATTAATGAGTTTGTGGCCTGTAAGAAAGCTATGACGAAACCCAGATTCCCTAAAATGGTTAGAGGCCATATATAGACTCAAATGTTTTAAATGGTTAGAGGCCATAAAACATACTCAATGTTTTGATGACAAAATTGAAATTTTGTTGATTTGCAAGAATAGTTTCACACCTATTGGTTGCAAAGTTTGTTTTAAGGATAAAAACCATCAAACATGAAATTATGTTCACACACAAAGCTAGATTAGTTGCTAAAGGTTACAAGCAAATTCACGGCGTGGATTGTGTTGAAACCTCATGCATAATCGTAATGCTCAAGTCTATAAATCAGGCAATGATTGCATATTGGTACATATGACAATTGGATGACAAAACGTATTCCTCAATCAAATGTTGGAAGAAAACTATGTACATGGCATGTCATAGGATTTGTGGATCCAAATAAATGCTTGAAAAAGAAAGCTAGCTTATGAAATCTAAGTACAGATTTAAGCAAGCAATTGGGAATTGGAACTGTATTTTAAGTGAAGCTAATAAGCATTTTAGTTTCATAAAATATACATGATTCTTATAGATGTATAAGAAGTTTAGTGGGAGTACTTAAAACTTAATTGGTCCTATGTGTATTACACACATATCTCTCTAATGTGAAATAACATTCAAATGCTAATGACTTAGATTTGAGATTATTCATCAATGATGGACCATGGCGAAACTTAGTACATACTGGGTATTAAGATCTATTTACAAAGATCTTATGATATTGTTTTGGATTAAGTAATGGCATTTACTAAATCAAACACGAAAGTCTCCATTGGAGATATTCGACCCATGTGAATAAATCTAAGTAAAGGATGTTTGAACTATGTATAAGCATTTACTAAGTTAAACATCAAAGGATCTAAATAAGATTCTTAACCTATATTATATGTCAAAGAATTTAGCTGAATTTAGTATCTACTGAAACTAGATAAGCTAAAGTTACATGAATAGAATTCAATTGGGAATTATTCTGCAAAAGAATTTATCATGTATGATATAATATGAGGATCGCCAAAAACGTATCGTATGACTTTAGCCATGACGAACATATACCAATCTCTATTGATCTAAGTAAAGATCAACTAGATTGAGATCAAGAATACTTATGGTACTTGAAAAGGTACATAGGAATAGTTCTTGATTCAAGGAAATAAAGATATGCTAAATATTGATGCTACACGCATAAACACTGGCAAAGGATCAAGCAAGACCCTTTGGAGTTAACCATTGATAAGGACGAGCTATAGAGCATCGTGTTTTGAAAATGGCAACATGGGTTGGAGACCATGAGTTGTTGCGTGGGAAACTAAAATAATAATTTCTATGTTCTAAGATATAGTAGGAGAATCTTCCACATATCTATGAACTGCCTGGATAGGTAAATCCAAACAAAGCATCACTAGCAACCTATACAGTTGAAGTAAAAGTAATTATTGCCTAAGAAGCAATAAAACAGGGTTGTTTAAAGTTCTTCACTGAACTTGGGTAGATCACCTATCTGCTGGCTTGATGGTTCTTCATTGAAAAATGCGTAGAACCACTCTTGAAGCAAGAAAAACGTCTGCTAACTTGATGGTTCTTCATTGCAAAATGAGTAAAACCACCATCGAAGTAAGAAAGACTAGATCACATAATAAACAAACTCGAAAAGATCTTATCATCATATCTCGAAGAACATTCGATGAAAAAGATATTAAGATTGGCAAAGCATGATAACTAAACCTATGCAACAAGTGAGAAAGCAACACTCACATTGTAGCACTGGAAATCAAGCATAGCTTTAAATTCCATGAAATGTTTTAAAGATGGGTTTGAGGCCCATGGTTGTAAAACGTTGGGGTTGAACATTTATCATATATGAAATGTATTTTTCATATTCCATTTAATCTTGGTTTAGTATTAAATGATGAGTCCCTTCAATTTGACGATATATTCAAGATTGACTGTCAGGACCAGTCCTGTGACTAAGAAATGTCTATCAAGTGAACTTGAATGTCAAAGGTTGAAAATGGTCCCTAGTCGGAGTTTTCTATAAAATTGGACGCATAGAGAACGTTAGACGATTAGAATGCAAGATGACTAGTAGTTCTGTTTCTTGAACTATGTGGACATGGCAATGTCATAATCATTTGCATAGATACTTACTTTGGGAAGACTAGTATCGGACAAGACCTATGAAACTTTACTGTAAGAGATGAAAATCTGTCATAAGTAAATTTCATTAAAATTATTAGACACTAAATCCTCAATACCTGAGTGATTTGAGATTACTTGTTTGAGAACTGGTTGCTTTGACGTTGACCAACCGTCGCACCGTAAAAGGAGGCTATAAAGGCAACGCTCAGGTAATCACCTATCAAACGAAGTCTAATCTCAAGATCGCAAGATTGGGATTGTCCTCCCATAAATCGGGATGAGATGCTTAAAAGTTGTACAAGGCCACTCGGAGAGCTAGAAACTGTGAAATGCATGGCCGTGCTCGGATGAATCATAGGCTATGATTATCTGTTTATTTGATCAGTTGAACTCTGAAACCGAGAAACACCTCTGGAGATAATAAGGATGACAACTCTTACCTTATGTTCAAGAGCAAGCATCGAGCGACAAAGGAATTAGGAAATGCACACTTGTCCCTAAGGACAAGTGGGAGACTGAAGGAAATAATGCCCTTGGTCCAAGTATGCATTCTATGTTAAGTCTAATAAATGCGGTTCAGTATTAATTAACAAGTTAATAATTCAGTGAGATCAAGTGAGCTGAATGCCTAGCTAGAGGCCGCTTCAGTTCAAGTGGAATTAATGATATTAATCCACAGCTTACTCTTGACTGAACCCGTAGGGTCACACAAATAGTACGTAAACGGATCAAGTATTTAATAGCATTAAATACTCCGTCTATGGATATTCGGAATCGACGGATCTTGGTTTCAGTGGGAGCTGAGATCGTCACAGGCAAGAAATGAATACTCCGGAAACGATGATATTGCCGGAAACGGAAATATGGATCGTATCGGAAATATAAATATTATCCAAGTCGTAGATGTTGCCGGAAACGGAAACATGGTACGTATCGGAAAATATTATCGGAAATGGAAATATTGCCAGAATCGGAAATATTGCCGGAAACGGAAATATTGTCAGAATCGGAAATATTATCGGAATCGGAAAATAATTCCGGAAACGGAAATATTAAATATTTGTTCGAAACGGAAATTGATTCCGGAATCGGAAATATTAAATATTGTTCGTATCGGAAATGAATTCCGGAATTGGGAATTTAATCGGAAGCGTATCGTACGAATTAGCATCGGACGAGGCCCGCTAGACGAAGGCCCAGCACGAAGCCAGGCCGTCGCCCAGCGAGCCAACGCACACCAGCGCACGCCAAGCCTCGACCAGGCCCAGCGCAAGGCCAGGCCCAGCCAAGGCCTTGGGCGCGCGCGCGGAGCACAGCAGTGGGCCGAGCGCTGTGCGCCTAGCGTGGGCCGCAAGGCTTGCGCGGGTGTACGGTGCTCGTGCAATGCTTGTGCGGGAATCCTAAAGCAATCAGGATTCGAAGTGTGATTAAATCCTAAAACTATTAGATAATGATTATTTAATTAGAGTCCTAGTAGGGTTATAATTAAATAAATTAGTATCCTAATAGGATTCCAAAACCCTTTCCATAACTCTATAAATAAGTGCCTAGGGTCACATATTTTCATAGATTATTCAAGTATTCAAAGTGAGTTTTTGAGAGAAAATTCAGACACATTCCTTGACTATAAGTGCCGAAAATCTTTAGTACCTTAAGGGCGATTCTAGTTGGTCAACCTTAAGGCGGATCCGGACGTGCTGTGGACTATCTACGGAGGGACGACACTTGGAGTCCTAAAGACTTGTTCTTGTTCGGTTCGGGCGCAGCTAGGGAAGGCACGCAACAAAGAGTATGCATCTAAACTATGCTATATGATTATGTGTAAATAATATGTATTCCTGGCTAAATGGTTTTTCCGCATGATTTATGAATTGTCATATGTATCATAACCTAACAAAATGAAAAGGGGAATTGAGATTCGTTATTTTTATAGGAGATGCGTTGTCAAGTGGAGATTTACGCTTTCATCATCGAACCTTCCCTTTCGGGAATGGGGACAAAAGTAGGTGTCTACACAAAGTACAAAAATATTTTCCTTTGAGTTCACTTGAATTCATAATTATTTTTATTTTTTTTCGATTAGTTTTCGTTAATCGTATTTTTTTAATTTATTTGTTTATTCATTTTGTGCGTTTAATTTTCACTAACGATTATTTTCTTTTGAGTTCACTTGAATTCATATTTTTATTTTATTTTCATTTTAGATTAGTTTTCTCTTTCGTTAATCGTATTTTTTTTTCTTTTTTTTTTGTGTGTTTAATTTTACTAACGGTTCTAACTTTTGAGTTTAGTGGTGCTTGAATTATTATTTTTTTCAGAATTATAGGTGCAAGATCAAGTTCATTCCGAAAATTCGATGCATCGACAAGTTTTACAAGCCACAATAATGCAGCGAGCGAGCACTCGCGCCCAGCGAGGGAGCTCGTTGTGCGCGCATTTCCCAGCGCTGGCCCAGCGAGCCCGTTGGCCTATTTTGCCCAAATTTCTTCAACCTTCTGCCTTGCGCGCTGGCGAACCAGCGGTCTCGCTGAATTTCCCGCCTAAGCCCATTCAAATAAAATAAAAAAATTATAACCATAGCACCACCCCTCCCCAGACGACCCAGCCTCCACCCCCCACACCACAGCAGTCGAACCTCAACCACAACTCCTGCCGTCCACCAGAAACAACCAGCAGCACCACCTTCAAACCGACGTTACACCGGCGAACCAACTACCAGCTGCCCCTCATCGCCCAGCCTACACCACCATCTCCCACGCACGGAACACCACCACCCTCCACCTTCCTGTTCTCCCTCACCCAACCAACCATTGCACCACCGGCAGACGTCCACCACTCCTCGCCCACCAAAGCCCGCGCACACCAGTCCGTCCACCACTCCTCCCTCACCAAAGCCTTCGTGAACCGCCCAGCTTCCCTTCGCGAACCGCCAGCTCGCCCACCTACCCGTCGTCGGCCGCCTGTACTACGGTGGTCGGCGCACCACAACACCACCTTCCCTCCTCCTATACCTCTCAAATATCCCACCTTCAATATTATTTGGTTCTTGAATTTAAAACCCT
This sequence comes from Spinacia oleracea, assembly GCF_020520425.1. NCBI lineage: Eukaryota > Viridiplantae > Streptophyta > Magnoliopsida > Caryophyllales > Amaranthaceae > Spinacia > Spinacia oleracea. The sequence continues at coordinate 89,413,189 of NC_079489.1, forward strand.
AACTTTTGAAATTAATTTGGGGGTTTTTAATTCATTGTGGGCATTGGCAAATTGTGTAGTATTGGTGCCCGTTTGCGGAATTCACGTGAGTTCGCAACTAAATTCTGGTCTCTGTGGTGCACAAAAAGTATTAAAATTTTAATTTTTCTAAAATTTATTCACTTGAATCACTTTTTGAAAAGGAAATTGGAATTTTGATGTCAATATTGGTTGTTGAATTCGCTTGGTTGTCGTTGTTGGTGAATATTTTCTGAATTGTTTGTTGAGATTGGTTGACTTTGGTTGTTTGTCGAGTTTGAATTGTTGGCATTGGGAGATTATTGTTCTTGCTTGAACTCTTTGTTGGGATTGATCGTTGAATATTGAATTGTGCATCGTTTTGGTTGATTGGAGACTTGGAGTAATTTGAATTGTAGTTGTTGCATCATGAGAACAACTAAACCAACTAGCTCTCACCCAAAATCCACCGCATCCCCTCTTACTCCTAGATTGCTTTACTCAGTTCTCCAAGGATATCAAGGCTAACTTTGATGGCCTTGACAAGAAGGTTGAGGCAATGGGCAAGGAGATTGGCTCTTTGCGTCGTCAGTTTGAAGCTTCTGGCCACACCGCTTCTACTGTCGACAGTCCTACCGAGTCATACTCGGCAGACGAGGCTCATCACAAGTGAGCACTTTCCATCTCTCCCTCTTGTTTGAGTTATTTTGTTGCTATTTTCACAGTGAGGGCACTGTGTTTTGTTTAGCTTGGGGGGAGGGATATCTATCTTTATTGCTTTCTAGTATAGCTTTATTGCTTTTTTTTAGGTGTTGTACGCTTTGTACCATCCATTAGGGGTGGGAGTTTACGTGCAACGAAAAAAATGTACTGTTTTCATAGTGTTATTGTTCAAATTAGTTGCATTCTTATGTCTTTATACCCTGCATTGTGCAATTGACTTTCAAACTATATTCGGACTTTATTTGACTCTCTTGAGCTTCTTTTGAACTTAGTTATGATTCTGAAATTCAGTCGGTCATGTTATACATTGATAACTGCTTGGCATTGTGTGAACCAATTGAATGGTATGCAGTAAGATGTTGGTCTCGTGTCAAGAATAGCTAGCCAATTATCTTGTAGGTCACCTTACTATGTGTTTGTGTGATTGATGTGACTTATTATCGTATGATTTTGGCTTGAGATTCATTAGTAGTTTAGTTGCAACTCACGCATGCCGCGTATGACAGAGGTCATTCTCTTAGGAAGCCTTCAAACGAATTTGGAAACATCAGTTCCTGCCTTTCATACCCATGTTGTAGCCTTGTCCTTTTATTCTTTTAACTCCACAAAATTGAGCCCTATTAGCCCCGTTGGTTACTTGTCCCGAGTCTAGCTTGGGGGAGCTTCGGTGTCCGTAATGGTTTCATTGATGTTGATTGATTGACATACTAAGCCAATAGTTCGTGGTTCGAGGCTATGGTTGGATATGTGGTTTAGAGATGGTGCATATTATTGTTGGCACCTAAGCTTGTAACAGTTAGCATTAGATTTATTTATGTACTTTCGATTTCATTATTTTATTTCATTTCAAAAAAAAATAGAAAAAAGAAAAAATAATAGAAAAAAAAAAGAGAAACAAAAGAGAAAAGAAAAAAAAAAGAAAAAAAAAAAATCAAAAAATATGTTTTTCGTTTTTGTATGTAGTTTGAAAGCAGGGAAAGGGAATGAAGAAAGATCATTGACATTATATTTTTTTTTCCCCTTGGTTATAACTTGGTTGATTGTTCGAGTTTCATGGTTCGATGGAGTTGGATTTTCGGCATTATCACGCCGACGCATATAGTTCACCTTTGCTCCCCAAGTTGGACCTTACTCTCACTTTTTCCCAAATTATACCTTACCCTTTCTTTTTACCTAGCCCCATTACAAGCTTATTATAAAGACCTCTTGATCGGCATGTTTGTTTTGTTATTGAATGAAAATTGTTTCTTGCTATTGTCATCTTACCCCATGTTGCATCATATCTTTATATTCTACAAGGTATGCGGCGACGACTAGCTTGATTGAGAATAGTTTGCGGCTAAGTTTGGTTGTTTCGATTGTGGATCATGATGCTTTGTGGTTCTATTTGTATCCGAGCTAGATTTCTGTCTCAATAACTTTGTTTGATAGTTTGCTCGAGAGTTAGGTTGGTCTTACCATGGTTTTATGAAAGTCATGTGCGTCTTGTTTCTCTATCTTTGGTTTAGTGTTGCTTGGGGACAAGCAACGGTCTAGCTTGGGGAATTTGATGAGTCATATTTGTATATGGTATTTTAGGCACATTTAGGTTGCATTATTAGGCATTTATATCATTTTAGTTGCATTTAGGGTCACATTTGTATAAGTTATCGTTGTCGTGCTCTATTACGCCCCGTTTGTGTTCTCTTTGATGTTTCAGGTGATTTTACGGATATTTGGATGCTTTCGGAGTGTTATGAGTTGATTTGGATGATGAACGGATGGGATGTTGACTCGAGGATCATTACATGCCTCTAGGGATAATTTTGAGTCAACACCGAAGCTAAACACTATTTTTCCAAGCATCAAAACGGACAAGCGTTTACTCTTTTGATGATATCTCAAGTTATACATGTCCCAATGAGACGATTTTGATTGGGCCAGAAAGAAGGCTTCAAGAGCTTTCCAACGACAGGTCACATGTCCTTATAGGCATTGTAGAACAAGAGTTATGACATAAACAAGATGGCTCAACTATCCGATTCGCCCACAGCCCAAAACAATGGCGCGATTCTTCTCCTTGGGCGCGAAAACCAGCGACCGACCAGCGGGCCCGCTGGTTTCTGCGCCCAAGTGATTTCCGCGCGTGTTTTGGTCTTCGTGATTGTCCAATTAAATCTTAGCTTATGTAATTGTTATTTTTTCCTATTTTGTTTAGAATTTAGGAAGCATATAAATACTTCAAGGGAATGCTTTTATCCCTCATGCTTTTATTTTCCTAATGTTTTAATTCCATTAGAATTCTATTTCACGTTCTTTTTCTCTCTTCTCTTTTTCATGAACCCTAGTTTTCCTACATACTCCATCAATGTAATTCTTTGAGGTATTATTGATTTTTCTCTTTATTTTATTTATCGCTTTTAATTATCTTTTTATTCCTAGACTTAAGTTTCATAATTTATTCCATGATTGAGTAGTTTACCTTCTAGGGTTTGGGAATCCATGTTTATATTATGAATCTTTATTATTATTGTTGATGGTTTGATTATTCATTGATATTTCTAGTTGATTAGGTTTATATTGTTAATCCTTGCAACCTGATCAATTGTTTGATTAAATCATGCTAATAGGGTTTAGAATCGAAAGATCGAATTTTAGAGGCTTACCTACAACTAGCAATTCTGATTATGTTAGCGATCGTACTGCACATGTTGAATTGAGAGTGTTAAGACCCGACCGTAGGATTAATTTATGCTCTAGATAATTTGAATATTTGAATTGTTGATGATGTTTTGATTGATTTTGAACTATGAATATGGTGAACCATTGCCCTAGATCTTTTAGTTTATTTTCCTATTTATTTTAGTTTAAACATTCAATCCTAAATTTTGTGACATTGTTAGTTTCGCTATACCTTGAAAGCTATATTTAAATAGCCATCTCTCCGTGGATTCGACCCTGCTTACCCTACTACATTGTTAGGAGGTTTCTTTAGGATTTTAATTTTGACGGGTGTACGACAACCTATCACTATCCTAGGCAAAGGATACTTGTTCTTGATGGTGTTTAGCTCCCTAAAATCGATGCATAATTTCATATTTTTATCTTTCTCCTTAACAAACAACACAGGAGCTCCCCGCGGTGATGCACTAGGCCTAATATACCCCTTAACGAAACAACTCTTGCAACAGTGTCTCAATTCGCTCATTTCAGGAGGTGTCATGATATACGGTGCTTTAGGTATAGGTTTCGTTCCAGGATTTAACTCTATAATGAACTCGAGGGCTCTAGCAGGTGACATACTCGCAATTTCACTCGGAAACACATCAATGAATCCACTCACAATGGCAACATCCTCGATTTTCACTCCAACTTCTTTACTCACCTCTAACACACTACAGAAAAATAGTTTACACTCTCATTCATCAATTTTCTCACTTGCATTACAGAAATAACTAAAGGTTCTTCGACTTCTCAAAACGTCTACATGAGGTCAACCTTCCAATAAGGTTCCTTAAACTTACTTTCTGCATTTCACAGTCTACCTTAGCCTTGTACAAACTTAGTCAATCCATCCCCAGACTTACATCTAGGTCCCCAAACTAAATTCTATCAAATCAGAAGGAAAAACGCAATCTTTTATCTTCAAAGACAAGTTCATAAACAACTTGGTACACCTTATGGTTACACCAGTAGGTATACTAACAGGCAAATCAATCACCTCAAAATCTACTAAATTCAGACTCTTAACAACAGATGACAAAACAAAATAATGAGTTACCCCTGAATTAAACAACGTTTTAACTAGCACGGAGTTAATAGAAAAAGCACCATGAACTACGTCTGCAGAATTTTCAGTTTCATTTCTACTCATCACGAACAGTTTTCCCGGAGCCTTATTCTGGTTGTTGTTCTCATTGGCGGACTTATGGTGGTTTCCATGGGTATTTTGCGACCCTATAAGCTTCAAACTCCGATTTTCGGATTGGTTAAACCCTGGTTTAACAATAACAATAACAATAACAATAACAATAACAATAAAATAACCGAGCGGCGCACTCCTTAGACTTCTTGAGAGCCCTCCCAATTGAGGGGTTAGGGCAGACGATGCACCCAAGAAAATTCAGGTGTGTTTTGTGTTATCGCCTTGCGATTCCTATGTTCCCTCCTGACTTTACTTGTCCTTGCTGCTCTTCGAAAATCATAGATCGTTTCGGGGATCACGCAGTGCATTGTGGTAATGATGTTGTCTTGAAATTCCGCCATAACTTGGTTTGAGATGTGTTAGGGGATATCTGTTCGCAGGCTGGGGTTGTTGTGCAGAAGGAGGTGCCTTTGGGATTTCTGTCTGAGGAAGGGAGAGATCTCCGTCCTGCAGACCTTCTTGTCTACTCTTGGGACAAAGGGAAAAATGTATGCTTAGATGTCACAGGTATCTCTCCCTTCACCGGGCCAGGTGTTGATGCTTTTGCTCCTGGGGTTGCTGTCGCTAATGTTGTTGCCAGGAAGAAGAAGAAGTATGAAGCGAAGTGCTTATGCAACGGATATGGTTTTATCGCTTTTGCTTTCTCCACCTTTGGAGAACTAGGGAGTGATGCCCTCGAGTTCATGTCTAGGGTCCCACGGGTTGCTCAGAGTAACTCGGCTGCTGCCAACATTCGTTCTTTTCTTTTTCATCGTTTGTGTTTTGCTTTGAATAAGGGTGTCGTAGCCCAATTAGTGGCTAGGCTCCCATCCAACTTTGTGTAATCGCTTCTTTATAATAATAATAATAATAATAATAACACTGGAGTTTCTAAACTCTACTTTGCTATGCGCACTTGTCCGCCTCATCTTTTTGAAGCGGCACAATTATCTTTTGATGTGGCTCTTCGGGCTTCTTTAGAGCGTATCGTGACTGCTTCGGGACCTGGGTTCGGTGAATGGCAATGGCGTCTTGCTACCTTGCCTTATTCTTATGGAGGATTGGGTGTTTATTCAGCTGGTGATGTTCGGCATTATGCTTTTCTTGCATCCCGTTCTTCTGGTTTGCAAGATTCGCTTCTTCGGCTTTCAGGTGTTGATGGTCCGGGGTCGGCCTTTGATGATGCTCTTGGTCTTTTCAATAGGACCGTGGAGACCGACCTTATGAGTAGCCCTAGTGAGATCGCTGCCCCCACTCTCATGAAGAAATTGACAGACATATATTTCACGAAGGTTACTGCTGATGCGGAATCCGCCTTCTCCTTATCTTCCCGTCATGTTGCCCTATGGAAATCACAGCAGGGGGATCACTCCTCAGCTTGGTTGCGGGCAGTCCCCATCTCGGGTTTAGGCCAGACTATGAACGGTAAGACTTATCGTTCGGTTTTTTGCTATCGGTTGGGTATTCCGTTGTTCTCTTATTCGACGCCGTGTTCTGCTTGCTCTCGGGTTTTCGATGGGGACATTTATGGGGATCATGCCGTGTCTTGTGCTGGGATTGTGGGTATTAAACATCGACATAATGTTGTTTGTGATACCCTTTTGGATATTTGCTATCGGTCGGGGATTTCTGCTCGCAAGGAGATTGATGTTGGGCTGATTAGTGAGAGTGATGGAGCTCTTCGTCCTGCAGATATATTGCTTTATTCTTGGGATGGCGGTGTAGATGTGTGTGTTGACTTGACTTGGTCTTCCCCTATGACGCAATCTGGGTTGTCAGACTTCGTTCTGGGTCGGGTTGTGGCGGTTGCAGCGCAGCGGAAGCAGGATAAGTATGCGGCACGTTGTAGGGCTTTGGGTTACGGTTTCTTTCCTTTTTCCTCCTCTTCTTTTGGGGAATTAGAGAAAGGGGCTGTTTCGTTGCTGAAGCGGGTCCAGACGTACTCCAGGGCTCAAGACATTGGGGCACGGGCAGCTGCCCACATTTTCAGCAGGATTGGGTTCGCCGTAGCTAGAGGAGTGGGGGCCCAGATTGTATCTCGGCTCCCCTCCAACTTGTAGTTTACTTGATCTTTGTAGCTTGTTAAGCTTGTAACGTTTTGGTGGTTTCCCATAATAATAATAATAATAATAATAATAATAATAATAATAATAATAATAATAATAATAATAATAATAATAATAATAATAATAATAAAAATAATAAAAATAATAATAATAATAACAATAATAATAATAATAATAATAATAATAATATGACATGGTCTGATCTGATCTGAACTTATTTTTTCTGATCCGATCCGATCTGATCTGATTAAATCTGAAATAAGTAATAAGATCATGAAATAAGGTATCTGAACTTATTTTTTCTGATATGATCTGATCTGGTCTGGTCTGATTTGATCTGATTAAGTCTGAAATAAGTAATAAGGTCATGAAATAAGGTGAACTAAACAGGGCCTAAGTTGTGGCATTAATAATATTAATTACACATGAACTGAAGCGGCCTCTAGCTAGGCATTCAGATCACTTGATCTCACTGAATAATTAACTTGTTTAATTAATAATAAACCACATTTATTAGAATTCGCATTAAATGTATTAAATGCAAATTTGGACCAATGGTGTATTTCCTTCAAATCTAGCATGATTACTCAAACAAGATAAAGCAAACCACATGCATGAAAAAGGAATAAAAGTTCCACATTTGACTGAACTAAAGGGGCATTTGATTTGAGTGTTCAGGACATAGGTAAGAAAAACAATACCCTAATTCCTTTTCAAAAAATTGTTTGTTAGGCTATTTTAAACATTTCCTTTACCCTTTGATTCCTCCACTTCCATCTATCATGATCCCTCCCCCGTCAAGAGAGTCATCAGACCACTCTTATCAATGGGGGAAAAAAATCTCACCACTATCTCTCTATCACTTTCTTACTCCTCCACATCACTTTCCTCACAAACAAATTTTTCTACAACAAATTCATCCCACCAATGAACTAAAAAGAAACTCCTCACCACTTTTACTTTTACTATTTACTAAACCCCACCACACTTTCTATCTCTCATATACTCAATCTATTTTGTATTTATTCAATTATATTAATAAATTAAATGAATTCTAACAATTATTTAAGATTAATACCGGAAATAGGATTATCGAAAATAAATATTTCTGAAAATTTTCAATAATTTTTCGAATTTATCACAAATTATAGTAATACTTTGTAAGAAAATGATTTTTAAATGTGTGTCGAAATATAGCAAGATGGGTTTCTATTTATAGATCTTGAAATTTTATGACCGTTGGTGTAATTTTTATTTCTTTACTAAATTATTTTTAACTAAAATTAGGTTAAGCAATAGAACAATTACAATTTGAAAGAAAATTTGTAATTGGTTGATGTAGCCCAGTCAGCAATGAGCAAAACTTGATTTTTTGGACTCTTGTGCATCTAAGGGTAACATTTACCCACAAACTGTCATTTTCATGGCAATTATACGGTTGGAGCACATGAATTACTCTTGGATCCAAACAAAAGGTAACTGTTGCACGTCACTTTCCTCTGCAAAATGAATATAGTGGGTCCAATTTTTTGTGTGAGCAAACACTTCAAACAGAACGCCTCGCGTTATTTTTCAGTTTTCCTCGTGAGCTTTTCTCATTTCTCCAATTGGTGTAGTGTGTAGGGGTGTAAATTGGATAGACTGGACTGGATTTTACCAAGTTCAAATACAATCCAAAAAAATTTGGACTTGGATATTTATGTCCGAGTCCGATCCAAACTTTTTCCGAGTCCGATCCAAACTTTTTCCGAGTCCGATCCAAACTTTTTCCTAGTCTGATCCAAACTTTTTCCGAGTCCGATCCAGTCCGATCCATAAAAAGTTTCTTAAATCTGAATCCAGTCCGATCCGATTCGATCCGATTTTTTTTTTTTATTTTTAAAAAAAAAGTTAAACTTACACTAGTGGAAAAAATACCTGTTGAGGGGGGCATTTTGGGCTTATTGAGGCGAACAAGGTCCGCTTCGACAGACGTGGCTTCAACAGCTCACATAGCTGTTGAGGCGGGCTTTGTTCGCCTCAACAGGTAGTCTGTTGTGGGGGGCTTTCAAAAGCCCGCCTCAACAGCCCAAAACCAAAGCGAAAAATAAGGACCTGTTGTGGGGGGCTTTACAAAAGCCCGCCTCAACAGACACCTCTGTTGAGGCTCACTTCTTAAATGCCCCCCTCAACAGACCTGTATTTTTGCGTCAATACCTGTATTTTTGCGCCAATACCACCACTAATATTCTGCTTTAATTTTCTTTGTTAGGTAATAGAAGAACCATAATACTCATAAAATAGACAATTGTAAACAATAAATACTTCATTCACATTAATATTGAAATAATACTGTTTAATGTAATTTTACAATATAAATTCACACAAAAATAATCTTTGAATCTACAATTCTATTTTTACAAAAGGGAGGGACAACACTTAAGCGGCAACATTTTGTTCCTTGACGCTCTTCCTCTCTTACTACTCGTGAAAAAAAGGGTCATCCTCTCTTCCTGGATTGTCCACATCTTCTTTCGCCAGCAAGGAAAGATGAATGACTACAATACCCACAACTTTCCCATGACATTGACAATTTATAAACATTTTAGATTGAGACTCCAACATGAAGAAAGTAAATCATGCACCGAATCAACATATGAAGATTTTAAACTTGTCACTTTATGATACACCTTAACGTGTATCGAAGGTTAAACCACGTCACGTGACAAGTTGGCCTCAATGGGACACAGCACATAAGACATACTTACAAGTCTTTTCTATGAATTCTATTAAAAACGGTTGGTTTACATTTACGTGGCCATATTACAGTAACAAGGTACAGTTCTCAGCCATCAAATAGAAGAAGATCGAAAAATTTCACAAAAACGAAAAGACAACTCACTTGCCGTAGTTGTGCATTGACTTCTGAAAGGAGACCTTCATCTAAAGAGTCTTCTTGCTCTCTTTGATTTAACTCCTGGTGAAACGTACAAAGCAAGTTAAGCAACTCAATATCTTCATACTAATCTCTTGAAAAATGCAAATAGTGGAATAAAAAACATAAAACCTCAAGAAACAAGAATAGCTAGATGAACCAGTCAAAAACATACTATAGATAATGCATAGAGTAAAATAAATAAACCCCAAACTCCCAGAGAAGATCTATGCATTATGTACATTTGATTGCAGATATTATGTAAATATGTTCCTAAATTTGAACAATTGAAAAATAAATTTTAGTCATTTACGCAGCTGTCAACCACACAATTCTATAAGAATACATCTGTTATATATAAGAATACTGTGATTTACAGTTGTGACACAGCCACACAATTCTATAAGAAATGAAGGAGCCTCAAGCAACTCGTTGGTCAAGTACTTGCAACGAAGAACATAGATAAGAAAAAGAGTATAGTGACAGTTGAGCCATTCCTGTGTATCAATTTAGTTACATATGCAGGACTATATATCAGTTGAAATTAGTTTATTACGGGAAAAAGAGAGTTTTGAAATGAACTTTTAATTTCTGCTTAAGCTCACGGATAACCTATAGTGCCTACAATTTATACACATTAAGCTAAGAACACAATTACATAAGCAAAAAGCACAAGACCATTCAAGACTAAGATAAAGCTGCAGTTCAGACTTCGGTAATCAAAAGGAAAAACTAAGGTACAAAACTGAACTAAAAGTTTGACAACAGAACAAGTCAAATTCATAAAACAAGAAAATGAAGCTTGTTCAGAGAGCATAAAATTGGGGCGGGCAAAATCTGAGGACAAAATAACCAAAGTAAATTTACGTAATGAGTACACGATAAATAACCAAAGTAAATTTACGTAATGAGTACATGAAATTCGACTAGATTTGGTCGTTACATGTTAAAAGGGTAAAAAAACAAAAAAAAAACGAAGACAAACACTGATCTATATCTGATATACTATCACTCGCTCTCTCATTTTTAGTGCACTGATAAAAACTATCTCGAAAGAACGTTATGAGTATATCCTGCATTCTGATTTTACAGCTCAACCAAATACCAAGAACCTAACTTCGAAGGGAAGATAATCAAGGGGGAAAAAGTTCAAGTCTCAAACCTTATCCGGAAAAAACCCATCTTAACTGAATTTGTATAAGGAGATGAAATCCCTGTTATTACCGTGTGCTGAATTTCCATATATGCCGAGATATATAAACGGGGGAATGTATAACTCACAATCTTATCACTTGGTTGGCTGGACCTTTCTGGATATTTCTAGCAATTATCATCTGTTGTTCAAATGACGTTTTCTATGCAGCAATACCAAAAAGAAGAACACCATAAGATTCATGTTTAATATTGCATGTTTAAATTCAGCCAAAAAGGATCAACTTAGGAACATCAGAGCAACTGTCACAATATCAAAATATAACCATGTCAATCACAAACAAGTTCTAATACAAGTTCACAATATCAAACCAACATTTGTTCAAGTGTTTTTAAGGTCTAACATCCAACAATTCACGAAACACTAGTGGAAAAAACATATCTTGCCCATTCAAAATCCTACATCAGCAAGGCCACACTATTTCGTGGTTTGGTGTTGAGAACATTATATACTGTAAAATGTTGGAGGCTAGGAGCTCTAATTCCTAGTTGCGGGACTTTAAGAATGTAATCAAAATTGGAAAGACTGTAAATAACAAAATTTGCATTATCCAAACCCAAAGTCTTTAAACATTAAGAAGTTTTTCCCATGATAAAGTAAGCGAATGTGTGATACATTAGACTTAGGCTCTAGCCTATTAATAAGAGCATAAACATGCATGATACAGCACCAGCACTTATATGGTGACCGGTTCCCAGAACAGTTTCACCATGACACAATCCAGAGTTAAGTTTTCTAAGTTAGAAATGCTAGCAACTAAAGACCAAAACACAGACAAACAGGACCAAACCAGAAGTAGTTACAAATTTTGTTTCACCACATCAATATATCCAGTACACTCTGACTTGAAATGTTCTTGTTGAGATTGAGTGAAGATTCTTAAAATGATTAACTCTAAGTACAGCAATCAACTTGGATTTTCTAATCCACCATAAAATGACTAGCACAGAACTCGTAATGTGTTGTTATATTGCCACTAAACATTGTCATGATCTCCATGTATTGCTAGCTTTTTAACACACATCAGACAAAGCGTAAGGAGAGAATAATCAAAGTACTAATAAGTTTAAAACCAACCCTGACAGCCTCAGAAAACATAATACCAAGTTGGCATTTGAATGATAATTAACTACAACAAGATTACAATATATAAGCTACGCTACTATATAATTTCTCAATACAGCTGAATAGCAGGATTTATCTTATAGGGTACACTAGTTGCAGGAACATCTATATGATAACGGCAAAAATTTCAATGCAATAATTTAAACACACATCTGTTATACATGACTGACAACTTACAGCCACAAGCAATCATATACGTTTTTTCCAAATATATTGGGGCCCAGTTCATGAACTAAGGATGGTTCATTTTACCTATGCAAGAAAACAGATGTCACCAAAGTAGTTTTAGCTTCCTTAAGAAGCCTTGTCCACCATATTATCCCTTGTCATGGCATGTTAGTTCACCTTATTTTAGGTCTTTATGACACAGATAGCTAACAGAGACAGCAGATGTTTACAACTTCTGGGTGCTTGCTTCTGTTAAAGATAGTCAAGGAATGCAAAATAACACGCAAAGAACTGAAGATTACTCTAAAAGCTTAATAGCAAGTGTGAGTTACTGAGTCCCTACTTCTCCTTACAGTCCTAAGCCTGAAAGTACCCAATTCAATTCCAGATACTATGATGTCGACTTATTATATTAATATGAATAACGAAGAAATTCAGTATGCAAATTAGAAGCGTAAAAGAGGAAAATTATTGAAATAAACCTTAATTGCGATTATTGCAAATATCGAAACCCCTAACTTAATAAATTTCAAATACAGATCTTCACATTATGCATCGAGGCATCAAAAATTATATTTAACCAATTAAAAACAACATAACATCATATATCTACACTATATACCGAAATGCGGCATCAAAAGTTCAAATTGAACAAATTCAACACTCATAACATCAATTTTTTGCAATAACAACATAAAATTAAGAAAAAAGAAAGCAGAAACGATAGATCTAGAGAGAAGAAAAGAGGTTATACCTGAATACCATGCTCGAGACAGTAAAGCTACCAGCAAGAATTTTCGACCTGGATATCAGCTTGACCGGTGTGGATTGAAATTCCTTCATTTTCGCTTGAAATTTTTAGATCTAACACGAAGATAAAATGTTGAAAGAGGAGAGAAAAAGAGAACGAAATCGAGGGTGTTTATGAAGACACCTTCTTTGAAATTGTAGAGAATGAGGGAGAGGGAGAGGGAGAGAAGATATACCTCCCATGGAAAGGGGCGGATGGTTTGAGGAGTTTTGAACCGGGAGAGAGGAGAGGAGAGGAGAGAGAGAAATGACTCTTTCACGCTAACAGAAGAAATGAGGAGGAGAGAGAATTAAAAGTTGGAGTATATGCGATTATTATCTGTTGAAGCGAACATTTAATGCCCCCTTCAACAATTGCTTTTGAAGCGAACAAAAAAAATGTTCGCTTCAACAACCCTTTATGATGTTTGACCCGCGTTGACCGATTGGTTATTGAAGCGTATTTTTCTATGCCCCCTTCAACAAGGGGGCTGCAATAAAGGTTTTTTCTACTAGTGTTAAACGGTTCATACATAAAAGAAAATAATACTATTATCGGGTAAATTTTGTAATACAAAATAAAATATACTAGTATTAAATATTAGGTATAAAATAATTTACATATAACTACAAGTCGCACTTTTATAAAGGGGAAATAAATAGCCATTAAGTAATATATATTATTGCAAAAAACAATATGTCTTACACATCTATGTATTTAGCCAAAAAAGGTTCAGCTCTTAAAAAATATAAAATTTAACTCCGTAAAATATATTAAAGCTCAATAATCAACCATCACAGTCGACGAAAGAAAACGAAAGAAAAAGAGGTTGATAGAATATTTTTGGGTTGTGCGTTTTAGATGGAGTGTAATATTTTGTTTTTTTTGTTGAACATAGTAAATAAAGGCTCAAAAAACATAGTGTTTCACAATAGCTTCTAAATTACATATGTTCATCTATAAATAAAATCTTAAAACTTTAGACTTAATTGGATATTTGGACTCCAAAAGGTTGAGTCCAACTCCAGTCCAAAAATAATTGGACTCGGTAATTTGAGTCCGAGTCCGATCCAAAAAATTTCAAGTCCGATCCAGTTCGACAAGTTTGGACTGGATTGAATTGGACTTTGGACTTTTCTCAATCCACTTACACCCCTAGTAGTGTGCGAACTAAATTAATCTCACCGTTTATCACTCGTGAGTAATTTTTTTCCTCACTGGTGAGAGTGCTCTCAATTACCCAAACTCTTCTTCAACTCACCGACATTAACCAATGTTGATTTCCACATAGACAACCTGATTACACCTTAGTTTTCCCATAACCCACCTTCCCAACCACCAGAACCTCCCTTTCTTTCTACCAGCACCACTTTGCCGCCCACGAACCACCTCGAAAACCACCAACAACCCACAAACAACCCTTTTATCCTTGGAAAAAACATCTAAACCATCTCAAATCCACTTCACCACCCCGAAAACAACCCTTACTTCACCAGAGTGTATCCCACCAAACCCCAAAACCATCACAACCTATCCGAGAAAAACCAAACCACCAAACAATCAGATCTAAAAGAAAAAGAGAAAAAAGTTACATTGAATTGTGGAGAACGGCGACAACAACAAAGTAGAGGAGTGGCGGCAACAAGGCAACAACTAAAAAAGTAAAGAGTAATAACACACGAGGGTAGTGTATTCTGGTAAATATATATGGAGGAGATGGTAGTGATTTAGTGAATGTTGGGTTTCCCTTTGTTATTTTGTTAAACAAACAACATACTCTGTAGTAAATTTAAGGGTTTTCATTCCATTCTCCTTGACTCACTTTTCATACTCTTTCCCTTTCCTCTTGTCCAACCAAATTGCGAGCCCCTAATAATATTAAGCTACCTAAATGCTAAATGCTAAATGCTAAATGCTAAATACTACACCGAGATTCCTGATTCATGCAGATATTGGCCAATAAATCAGTCGACCAAACAATATGAAATCATATACACTACGAAACAATATGAAGCTATCCTCCTATTAAGACTTTCTTTCTTCGTGTCTGAGGCAGAAGTGGAGAATCTATGTTAGCCTAAATGAACCTAAATACAGCCATGAAAAGTGCTTCATTGATTTATACACTTGACAGAAAAGTGGGTCATTGACTTATTCCACTTTCCCTTTCATCTCGATTTAGCCTTGAATCTCGACGATAATAAGACCTATCTGAACCATGTTGGGACTCAACATGTACGCTTTCCAGCTCTGTAGGATGAACACCAAGTGCATCGTTATTGGTACTTGGAAGTTGAACACCATTTCTTGACTCCTCTAGCATGTGGAAGTATGAATGTGGCCCCCAACCTGATCAACATGACAAGTAAAAAAAGCATTATCAAATCAGAATGATTGAAAAAAAAACCCGCAAAAGTACAGAATATCGTAATCCACGAGGATATGAAGCTTGAGAACACGAACTAAAGGAAACACCTACGGCAACAGCAAATGCAGCAGAGAAAGACTCACGTACTTGTTTGCAATTTTATCAGTTAGGGTACATGCATGTTTTACTTATTCTTGTCCCTCTCCCCTATAAGCTAAGGCCTATGAAGAAATATCTTAGTGTAAAACATTTTAGGAATGCCCGAACAGGGAGGTTTTCGCATCTCCTCTTGAAATAAAAACCACCCTGCACTCCTCTCTCCTACACCAAGGCCTACCAATACAATACTAATCTTTAATTTAGCCCCAAATTGATTCCTCTTATACCAGACATCATCAACATCGACATCAACATGTTGACCTAATGTCTCTAAGTGATGCTAACTATGCTTAAGGGGGTATTGGAAGTACTTAACCCAATGTCTCAGCTCTTCCCATGAAGAATTGTTTTTCGTCATCTCACTGTTTAATACAGGGGGACAAAGAAGGTACATTGGTTGAAAAAGAAATATAGAAAACATTGACTATTTAAAACTGCACTACTCTGCTGCAGGGTCGATTTTTAAAAGCAAAAGGCATCAACAGGTAGTTCCTTTGAAGTCAAGGGAACACTCAAAATTCTAAAGGCCAACAACATAACATAATTCTTCTACCACGCAAATGAATCGGATGTCCAATCGTCCAACTGCAAACAACACCACTTTCGACCAGAATCAAACGGACAGCCACAAGCGAACAAGGACCACTTGCATCACTATGGTGCCAAGAAAGGTGTAAATCCTTGATTATCCCAAAGTAATCCAGTAAAATCACCAAATGAATTACATAAACAAGATACAAAGATACATGTCTTTTCGGTTTTCACTGAAGACTACACATGGAGATTGTACTCTCTACCTTTGGTGTCATTTGATGAACAAAACACGTCAATTTAAGGAGTGGTTAAAAAACAACTAATACTAACAAAAAAAAATTGGAATTGTAGCAAGAAAGGTAATAACAAGTCTCACCAATATTTCAAACTAGTAAGCTACCAAGGCACTTCAACTCAAAATTAAATATGTAATACAATATCATTGCCACAAAATGATTGTCATAATTTTTTTTTAAATATAATGTTTAATTCACTCAAGTCTTTTATGATAGTAAGTTGACAAAAAGAAAACAAGACTGGCTTTTGTTTAAGCATGATAACTCGAACTGAAGTAAAGACCAAGCACTGAGGAAAACAACAAGTGCAGTAGAGAAAGACTTGCACACATGTTTGCAACTTTATCGATTAGAGCACATGCATGTTTTACTTATTCTTTCCCTTCTCCCCCATAAGAAAGTCGGTGCAAGCTGTCATAGCAGGCAAATTACCCTGTAAAACATTTCAGGAATTCCTGAATGGGGAAGTTTCCGCATCTCCTCTTGAAATAATAACCACCCTAATTTTCCCTTCGAAAAGTAAAGAAAGATTTGACTCCTCTCACAAGTCACACCCTTGTAGCTTAACATTATCCTTTTAAGTCCTAATTCAGTTTCCTTGTTATAACTAATTAACTACTGTTCAAATAGGCTGTAGCTTTAATTTTCTGTTTCTGATTTCCCCGTCTCTCCAATAGACAACAATACACGCAGGACAGCTGACAGGGGGTGAAGAGCAACCTGAAAGTGCTCCTGAACCAGAAGAGTACCCACCTATCTAACTAAACAAAGCAATGAAAACTATTGTGGTGCCGGTAATTATAAATTAAACTTTTTCACTGAGAAACGTAAAACAAAAAGTCTCTTGCGCTCATCCCAAAACCAAAAGTCTGTTACCCTGTTTAAAGCCAGTGACCCATGTTTCGCAATGAGAACAAAAGTTAAGAGAGGGGTGATGCAGCAAGAGGGGAAATTTAACTAAAAAACTAAGCAATAGGCATTACCATCTACATCATATGGTGCCGGAAAGAACTGTAAGTAACAGAATGAAGCCATCACTAAACCTGTGCGGAACAAAGAAGAAAAAGTAAGAAGCTTATACAAGAAATGGAATATAAAGGTACAGTTTATTTTTTTTGCATTCATGCACTACGTACCTATCAAACCACCTGTAAAGACATCTTGCCAGTGATGCCAGTAATCATCAACACGAGAAACTCCCACCATCGCAGCAAAAAGTATTGGTAAAAAGACAATGCAAAGTTTTGCAACATGGCCCCTTCGATCAAAACACCTAATTTTCCCTGACAAGTACCACGCTAGAAAACTAAGGCCTGCAAAAGACCCTACACATTGACAAAAAAACAATCTCCATCTTTCAGCACATAAAAAACAACAATAATTGGATGACAAATTCAATATAAAGAGAATGTTTTAGAAGAGAAATTAGGAGTAATTTATGCAATAAGAGCTTGTGGAGGTACATTATAGGAATGAACAGAAAATAATTGAATCCATATGTAATGGAAACAACAAGATGGGTGATAATAGATATTCTGCAGGTCCAGGGTTCTTGTTCCTCCTCCAGCGTTGGATGGTGACTGTAAGAATGCACAACTTACTTACAGTTTCTTAGCATTACAAAAGACACATTCATTATGCTGAGAACATTATAAAAAACACCTCTAACAGTTTCTGGCAGGTTAGGAATGATAAACAACAATTGTATCACTTACATGAAGTATGCCCACTTGGAAAGCTTTTATGTCCTTCTTTGATGACACTCTTAAAACCAGTGCACGCAACATCTCCAGTGATATTATGAAACTTCTGGAGAATAATAACAATAGAACTTAAGAAAGAAGCCCAAATTTCTGACTGCCAATAAGATATGGAAATGGAAACTTGTAAGTAGGGAAGAAGTTGAGCAACTCACAGGTATATTATCAGGAAAACAACGCCAATAGAAATCAGGACGAGGTCTACCAACTCCATCTTTAATTGCATCAGTTATGACAGAAGTTATAAGCACAGAAAACAGGAGACCTATATACCAATAGAACATAGAGTTTAGTAGTGCTAAGCAACCAAGTGGACCCTTTATCCAACTCCTTTCTAATAAACAAAAAAGGATACATACCAAGAGTTGCTTGATGGAAATCATAGACATCCTTACGAAAAAAATAGTAGATAAGAATGACACAGAAAGGCAACAAGATCGCAATAATCTGTGAGCAGAAACAAGAGAGGGAAAATTATCTGTAAGTTGGTCCAGTGGCAACTTGACTCACAATATACCATCATAAATATATCAAACATACCGGGACGGCCCAAAAAGGAACGGTATTTTCTTTCAGAGGATACATGAGATCTTCCATCATGTCTTTCCCCACATATCGATGAAACGGCTCGATAACATTCAGTACAATATCAATTCCCACTAGAAGGAAAAGAATAAGCCAATCATGCATATGTATTCTAGCCACTTGCACGCCATGTGACCTCAAGGTGTGAGCACCAAGTTGAATTTCTGGCATATTCACCAACTTGAAGGAAACAAAGTGATTAAAAATGTGAAAGCATGTAATACATCTTTATGAAGTAAGCATATGCTGATAAACAAACATAACAATCGAAAAGTTTGGAATCAAAAGGAAAGTCCAGTACAAAAAGAACAATTCACTCTCATGCTATCATCATGAAAATATTAACCCGTTTATGAATTGAACACACCAAATAACCCAATTAAAGAGTGAATGCTCAAATCAAATAGAAGTTTGCATACCAAATCGTAAATAACACAAAAGTGATTGATAATTCTAAAAAATTCAGAAAGCCGGAAATCACACTGCAGCATCTTAACAAACAAACAAACAAACAAACAAAACTTGAAATGACCATGTCTAGAAACACCAGATAATTAAATGACCATGTCTTCAAATTACAAAACTTGAATAATCATTAATTTCAATCCACCTTTCTTATTAACAGAAAATAGGGTACAAAAAAAATGAGAAACAGGAAAAGCAAAAAAACATTGCAAGTTTAATACGGAGTAATACTAACATTACTACTCAACAACTAACATTCACAATCACCCCAAAGTCTCGGGAGTGATTCCCAAGAGATGGGATAGAACCCCGTCTATGTCATTGCCCTTTACGAATTCTCCAAACACCCCAATGACCCAAAACAAAACACAAAAAACAATCAAACAACCAAAAAAGAGGAATAAAAGGAAAAGGGCAACATATTATATGATAAACACACGAGAATGCTCAATTCTTAAGAAATCAAAAGCGCACTTTACAGCCCAGTTCGCAATTTCGAAGAAAATACAAGATTAGCGTGTGAAAATTTCAAAAAACCCAAATTATAAATGGAAATTTAAGCAAAATATACTCACCAAATGATGAAGAACTGATGAGTTCCGCTCCAGAATTAGTGAAAAAATTAGTACGAAAAAACTAAATGGGTGGATAAGAAAAGGATTATAGTTTCTGGAATTTACCCACTAATCTACTGATAAAGTGACTTCAATTAGAGAGATAAGAGCACTCCCAATGGTGAGGAAAACCAAAAATCTCATGAGAATTTACTACACTATTTGGTGAGATAAAAAAAAATCATGAGTGTGTAGATAAATCTCACGAGAAAACTCACGAGGAAACAGTGTAAAAATATGAGTGTGAGATTTCGGTGAGAAAAATATGAGTGTAAAGAACTGTTTTTTGTAACGATTATATTTTGTAACGGCTATTTTAGCCAAAAATAATTTATAAAAAAAAAAAAAAAAAAATCACCAACGGCCATAATTTTTTTTTCTCTATAAATAGAGACCAAATTTGCTATATTTCTACACACTTTCAAAAATCACTTATTTCTCTCTAAATTCATTAAAATCATTTTCCTTTAAAGTTATTATTATTATTATTATTGAAAAAAAAAATAGTTTACCAGAAAAAAAAATTACCAACTTTCAGATTATTATTATTATTATTATTATTATTATTATTATTATTATTATTATTATTATTATTATTATTATTATTATTATTATTATCTACATTAATTAATTATTTTCTATTAAATCTATTTATTGGACATAAAAGGTAAAAAGTACATCATTATGTTGAGTATAAAAATTATTATTACCAAAATTTTCATTAATTTTAATTACCAAAAAAAAAATTAATTAAGTGTTAATAAATATTTAAATAATTAACATAAATGAATGAACATTAAAATAAATACATAATAGATGAAGTATATTGGAGAAATAAAATGTGGTGGGGTATAGTGAATAGTAGAAGATAGAGTGGTGAGGAAATTTTTTTTTCCTCATGAATGGGATGCAAATTTGTGAAAAAAAAATCTTGTGAGAAAAATGATGTGGAGGAGTAAGAAAATGGTAGAGAAAGAGTGGTGAGATTTTTTTTTTACTCATTAATGGGAGTGCTCTAAAGAGAGTTTGATAAAGAAAAACAGAAGAAAACGACATGCAGGTTACAAATACAGCGCATGTAAGATGGACCAACCGGTCCAACCCCCAAATTAAAGGCAGGGTTTTTGAGGGTTTTTCCATAGATTGATTTTATTAAATTTACACTATTTCAAATTATTTAAATTTAGTATCGTTTAAAAGTCTTGCGTGTACAAGGTGTACAATAAATTTATTGTACATTAAGATAACTTTTATGCAGGTTTTTAACTTTAACCTACTTTTTTTTTGTAACTTTTATATTATAAAATAAAAAGTTAATAAATAAACATTTTAAATGGTTAAATGATTAATTTATACGTTATTATTGATTTTGAAGAAATATTTTTTATTTAAATGAAAAAAACTTATCACAAAAAATAGATAACTTTTACATATATAAAAGTAACTTTAAGCATTTTGAGTCAATTTTTACTCCGGTGTACAATATTTATTGTACACCACTTGTAAATAAGAATTTGTGAGTACCGTTTGATTTTTCTAGTTTTTAGTTTATTTTGGTCTGATTTTCCTAATTTGTAGTTTGATTTGGTATGATTTTTCCTGTTTTGCTTTGGAATAATTGAATATGTGTAGTATGCTTTGTTCTATTATCTGATATGGTCTGATATTTCTAGTTTTAGTTTGGGTTTGTCAGATTTTTCCTAGTCTATTTTGGTTTGCTCTTAATATTTTTTTGTAATCGTCCTTCTTTTTTTCTCAATTTTTTTCACCTGGTCTGATTTTGGTTTGATATAATAAGCAATAAAAATAAATTGTAGAGAATAGAGACTAAGTTGAATTTGCTTAGTTTAAAAAAAATTAATTTGCTTAATCAACATAAATTGGTGGAGTAACTCGCTTTTTGATAATACGAAGTATAAAAGTAGTTTATTTTCTTCCATTCAAAATCACCATAATATATGAAGGTAATCATATACGTAGTGCAAGTAATTCTTTAAAAAGTTGTGGTTGTTAACTAGCTTAGTTGGTAAATGATTGAAGGGGCGGTACCCACGATTTGGGATCAAATTCCGTCTATATCATTTGTCGCCTTGTCCTTAGTGGCTTTCTCTACACCAAAAAAATATATTTAAATACTCATTAAAAATTACTTATAATTGACATACAATCTAGGAAAAATTGACATGAATAATCTATTAAAAATTAATCCAACATACAATCTAGGAAAAATTGACATGAATAATCTCAACTTTCACCAGTCTTCTCAAAATGATTCCAACTTTGAATTATTTTAGAATAATCCCAACTTTAGGGGTATCTTCTCAAAATAATCTGAACTATTAATTTTCAACATATTATAGACATAAAATGGATTAGTATAGGCAATAAAAAAGATAGTTGACTTATTTTGAGAAAGTTCCCTCAAAAATTGGGATTACTTTGGAATAATCAAAAGTTGGGATTATTTTGAGAATACGAGTGAAAGCTGGGATTATTCTTCTTGACATTGACTTTAAATAATTAATCTTTTACCACTAAACTATTACATATTGTATGTTATTATTAAATAAAAAAAAAGTAAATGTTAATGTATTAATGTACTCCGTAATAATTAGGGCATCGCTCGGGTCAAAAAAATAGTGAATTTAATATAAATGGTGCACTTAGCACGTAAGACTTTGATGCTGGGATAGGATTGATTGAGAATTTGAATTGGCACCCTCCAACGGTCCTACCGTTTACTATAATCCAAACTAATCCATCCTAAAAAGGCACTTACTTTCCTTTTAAGTTATTTTTGGTTTTATTTAAATAAAAAAAATTTGTTTTTTTTGTGGATCAAATAAATAATTATTGTGTTAGGGCGTCTTCTCTTCCACATATGAATATTATGGAGCCCTTGGACAGTAGTTGGACCGTGGCCAGTTGGTCTTTGTCCCATAACTTCCATTCATTTAAAAAATACGGTACTACTCCTAAAAGCATCCACAATGGTAAGCTAATTTGACAATTAGCTTATTATGCCACATAAGATTTCAAGCTATTTTATTGTCTAGCTAATTTGTGCTCCAATGGCTAGCAACTAGCTTGTTATTTAAATTTATTCCACTTGTCCACTTGTCAATTAATTATTTGGCAATTTTGAGAGCTAGTTGTCAAGCAAATTAGCTTGTTTAAGGTAATTTGCTTGGCAAAGCTAATTTGTTATTTTCACTCCAATGGTCTAGCTATTAGCTTGAAACTTTTATAAATTTCAAGCTAGTCCCTAGCTACAACCATTGGAGATGCTCTAAGTCCTTCCTTACCTATAATTAGCCTAATTTATGTGTTGTATTGACTTTTGAAAACGATTACTTTAGATACAATTACTAATCTGTTTTTAAATAGTTTCATCACTATATAACACCCGTGCATCAATTATATCATCAAAATAGAGCATATAGCTATCCTCCAAATCTAATATATATATATATATATATATATATATATATATATATATATATATATATATATATATATATATATATATATATATATATATATATATATATATAAAAGGAGGAATATTTGCTTAACCATTAGAGCGTCACCTAGGATTACTAATGGTTTCGGCCAATGAAAAATAAGATTTCAAATTTATTTTTGAATTAAAAAAATCGAGTGCCGCGTAGATAATTAATTAGGTGCCACGTAGATATTTAAATTAATTAATTAATTACTAATATATACAATTTCATCCAAAATCAAACGCTCTAATAATTAAAAAATAAATCTAAAATAAAATTCATCCAAAATCAAACACTAATCTAAAATAAAATTCAATCCAAAATCAAACATTAATCCAATATTAGAGCGCCACGTAGGAAATCTAATGGTTTCGGCCAATGAAAAATAAGACTTAAAAATAATTTTTGAATTAAAAAGTCGAATGCCACGTAGAAAAATAATTAGGTGCCACGTAGATATTTTTATTTATTAATTATTAATATTTCTTATATACAATTTCATCCAAAATCAAACACTATAATAATTAAAAAATGAATCTAAAATGAAACTCAATCCAAAATAAAAAAAACCAAACTAATTTAATATATAAAATATAGCAGTTGATATATATATAGAAGTTTTATTTTAACGTAACAATTTAATAGAAACCGTGCATCGCGCGGGCTAAAATCTAGTTATAATTAATGATGGATAAATTTGTTATTTTCTATTTGGTGTAATATTTATTAAAACAGTTAAAACAAATAAGGGTACATAAAATAAATTTATTTTCTCTCTCATTCACCTCTTGTGTCAAGAATAAACTTAATGATCTCATCCACCCTTCACTTCGACAGTAATACCCAATTAATACTTGTACAGTCGCCCCATTAACTTCATTACCCGATCACTTAACACCTAACTACACCATTTAATTTGTTCAGTTACAGATGACTTAGAGGCGAGGCGAGGCGAGGCTTGCACACTCATACCCTCCTACAATTCTCATCACCATCCCCTCCATCCACGATAAGAACGTTACTCACCACTCTCAATTCCCGTCTCGATAGGTACAGTGGTACACAATAAAATTTATCCCTGCTTCACGAGTCCCCCTCCGGTGTATCCAGCACCCCAACCTAAAATTACCCACCCCTTGACTGAGTTTTTTTTTTTTTTGGTAAGATAGTTTTGAATCTTGAAACTTATTCTAGAGTTTTTGACATTCCGTTTGTTGGATCAGATGCAGTATAGCGACATTAATTTGTCATCTCTACATAGATTTGACTTTCTTTTGGTAAAGTACGGAATATATAGATATGGATACATATATAGGTTGTCATCTCCACAAACTATAGTACAGAGTATAAACATTTGTAGGTAGAATAAGTAAATAAGTAAATAAGCGCTTAGTAGTATAATAGATTATTATGACTCGTGCTTAAGCATATGAGTAATCATCTACTTAAACATCTCCACAAATTTATTGGTCGTAAGTAAATAAGTACTTCGTAGTATAATCGATTGTTACCATAAGTAATTAGAAGGTACGTTGTAGGTAAAATAAATACGAAGTATATGAAGGAAATAATGCCCTTGGTCCAAGTATGCATTCTATGTTAAGTCTAATAAATGCGGTTCAGTATTAATTAACAAGTTAATAATTCAGTGAGATCAAGTGAGCTGAATGCCTAGCTAGAGGCCGCTTCAGTTCAAGTGGAATTAATGATATTAATCCACAGCTTACTCTTGACTGAACCCGTAGGGTCACACAAATAGTACGTAAACGGATCAAGTATTTAATGGCATTAAATACTCCATCTATGAATATTCGGAACCGACGGATCTTGGTTTCAGTGGGAGCTAAGATCGTCACAGGCAAGAAATGAATACTCCGGAAACGATGATATTGCCGGAAACGGAAATATGGATCGTATCGGAAATATGAATATTATCCAAGTCGTAGATGTTGCCGGAAACGGAAACATGGTACGTATCGGAAAATATTATTGGAAATGGAAATATTACCAGAATCGGAAATATTGCCGGAAACGGAAATATTGTCAGAATCGGAAATATTACCGGAATCGGAAAATAATTCCGGAAACGGAAATATTAAATATTTGTTCGAATCGGAAATTAATTCCGGAATCGGAAATATTAAATATTGTTCGTATCGGAAATAGATTCCGGAAATGGAAATTTAATCGGAAGCGTATCGTACGAATTAGCATCGGACGAGGCCTGCCGGACGAAGGCCCAGCACGAAGCCGGGCCATCGCCCAGCAAGAACGCACGCCACAAGCCCAGCGCGCACCAAGGCCACGGATGCGTGGGCCGCGCTGCATGGGCTGCTGCTCGCATGCGCATGGGCAGCCCTTGTGGCTGCCGTGTGTGTGTGTGAGTTTGTGCTCATGCGTGATTCCTAAAACTGCAAGAGTTAGTGTGTGATTAAATTCCTATTCCTAATTAGATAAATTAATTAAATAGAATTCATGTAGGATTCTAATTTCAATTAATTCGTATCCTACTAGGATTGTGATTCCTTTTCCATAACTCTATAAATAAAGGCCTAGGGGTCATTATTTACACACAAGTTTTTAAGTATTCAAAACTAAGATTTTTAAGCAGAAAAATCAGCCAATATTCTTGCCTACCCAACCGAAAATATTAGAACCTTAAGGGCGATTCTAGTTGGTCAATCTTAAGGCGGATCCGGACGTGCTGTGGACTATCTACGGAGGGACGACACTTGGAGTCCTAAAGACTTGTTCTTGTTCGGTTCGGGCGCAGCTAGGGAAGGCACGCAACAAAGAGTATGCATCTAAACTATGCTAAATGATTATGTGTAAATAATATGTTTCCTGGCTTTATGGTTTTTCCGCATGATTTATGAACTGTCATATGAATCATAACCTAACAGTGGTATCACGAGCCCCTTATT
Organism: Spinacia oleracea; assembly: GCF_020520425.1. Classification (NCBI taxonomy): domain Eukaryota; kingdom Viridiplantae; phylum Streptophyta; class Magnoliopsida; order Caryophyllales; family Amaranthaceae; genus Spinacia; species Spinacia oleracea. Next base: position 89,439,279 of record NC_079489.1, read on the forward strand.
ATTTTCATAATCTAAATTGCATGAACATGGTTAAATATTACAAATTTGCAAGAATTAAAAGGGGTGATTAATTTTCGTAATTGTTAATTAATTGCAAATTGCGTTTATTTAATTATACGTACGCAGTTTTTCGGCAGTTTCTTCATTACTCATCCGAATTGAGTGATTTTTGTGTCAATTCCGCATGTAAAAGGCATTCTAAAATTTTGACAAAAATAGTATTTTTCTGCCGAACCCAGAATTCTCAAATTCGAAGCCTAACTATGACTTTTCGAAGGTTTTAGTTTTTCGAATGCAAAATTTCGTAAATTTAAGATGTTAAATTAAATATTTGCGATTCTTGTTGATAAATCTTGAATTTTTGATTGACCTACTGCATATGTTTAACAAGTTTGAATGCCTAGTCTTGTTAATTATGCAATCTAATTTGTAATTATGATTAATTTGTTGAAAATTAGAATAATTTAGAATTAATTTGATTTTCATAATTAATTGTAATTTAATTAGAAACCTATGATTAAAAACCACCATAAAAATTGTAAATTTACGATAAATTTTAAATTTTTTTATGACCTAGACTTGAATCCATATCAATCGGAAATCAATTGGATAATAAATTTTCGATTTTTCGCCCTAAAATTATGAAATTAATATTATTTATTAATTTGTCATTAATTTTAAATATAAATTTTAAATTTTTATGCGATTCGTTCAAATAACTTGCACGCACGAAGCAATGGACGCTTCGTGTTACCCTTAAGGGGTGTTGTATAATGCGGGCATGCGACGACGAGCAAGGGAGCTCGTCGCCCGTGCGGCACGAATGCAATGAGCAAGGGCGTAGTGCACGAGCACAAGGCAGCAGCCCTGCCTTGTGTCGTGTGCCACGAGCAATGAACGAATGGGCATGGCGAGGGGCGAGCCAAGGCAGTCGCGTGTGGGCAGCAAGCGAGCTGCGCCACAACGCGCGCTGCCTCGCACAAGTGCGCGCAGCCTCGCGCGCAGCGAGCGCAAGCTCGCGTGCCACTAGCGCTGCGCCCAGCACTACTCGCGCGCACAGCGCGCGATGTCGCCCGCCCAGCGAGCGATGTCGCGCCCCAGCGAGCGATGGCTCGCGCGCACAGCGCGCGATGTCTCCCGCCCAGCGAGCGATGTCGCGCCCCAGCGAGCGATGGCTCGCGCGCACAGCGAGCGAGCCAGCGCGCCCAGCGAGCGATCTCGCGCGCGCGCACTGCGAGCGATAGCTCGCGTGCGATGGGGCGCTGTGCGGAGGCTTGCGATAGGACAGCAGCAGCTATGCGACGAGCGCATGGGCTGCGCGCACATGGCCAGCAATGGCTGTGTGTGTACGGCCCATGGGCGTGCAACGCGTAGGGTGTTTGCGTTACGATTAGATCGTTTTGAATGTTTAATTTGAAAATTTCAGTTCACGTAATTTTAATTAATTTTAAAATTAATAATTTGAATTAATTTCTTGGATTTTAATTTTGAATATTATAATTATAATAAATGGAATTTATTCTAATTATTTTACTAAAATTAAAATCATGAATTAATTTAAATGCGACTGAAATTAAATTAAATTTTTGGATTCAATTATAAATTTATATGAGCTTTAAATTTTAATTAAATTTGTATGTTTCCGGTTAGACTAGAAATACAATTTTATGTTTAAAATTAGTAAAGCATATGAATTTATTGGTTTAAGTGGGAGCGCTTTTTAGTCATAAACTCTTGATTAGGTCTACAAATCCTTAAGGTTAAAACAACTTGATTAGAATTAATAAGGACTGAATAATTGGTAGATTATTGGTGCCCTTGATTAATTGCTGCAAATGTTTACGTGATGCATAATGTGTTTACTAACCAGCTATGTGGGCCATTCATGATAATGAATGGGTGAATGGTATATATTGTATATGTACTGTTTTGCAGGTTATGAAGTGACTAGTATGGCCCAAATAGGATAGAAAATATGGTCTGCGTACCATTAATTTGAATGTAATTGGTCTAAAGTACCAAAGTTATTTTTCAATTCAAATATGGTCTGCGAACCATCAAATAGTTGTAATAGCTTATCCTATTTGAAGAAAATGGTGCCTCCCACGGAGATTTTCAAGACGGACTTTGAAGTCAAAGCTTCAAGATGAAGTCGGGCCATACTAGATCACAAATATCTTATGCATGTTTTAAGTTATTTATTGTTTTAAATATGTCTTAAAATGCATGAGATCAAAAGCTTGATTATGTTGCATGATTAAGGATTTTAGTTCACTTAAAATCTAACCAACATAGTAAGAGCCTTAAGTTCCAAACTTAAAAATTGAGTTAAAAGGTGCCATGCCAAAATATACACTTGCTTGGATATCCTTTACATCAATCTAGTAATAGTTTTCGCTCAGCGAGGTGTTACTTATTGGTCCTAAAGGGGCAAGGTACACAAATAATTGTGAGTACATGTTAGTTTTGGTGAAACTCAACGATATAAGTAAGGAGTCCTTTTATGTCGTGGCAAAATCGATAGGTTTACCTAATAAGTTCTTAGATGTACCTATCAACCAAGAATAGTTTCTAGACTATTAGCAAAAGGCTTTTGCTTACCTAAGATGTTCTAGGATTAAGTCGACAAACTGTGCTTAGTTCTTCAATGATTTTAGGATCTTGGAATCATTTTATTCACACCTGCCGGAACAATAAAATCGAATAAAATGCTAATAACTTGTTTGAATTGCATGGTTGCTTTAATTTCAAGTTATTATTCATGATAAATGTTTAGACTTTGCATGCTTCAATGTATGTTTTAATTATTGTTTATAATTAAATATCTTGCACTGCAATAAATCCTTTTAGAAAGGTAACAGTAAATTTCCTCGATTGGTAGTGAATCCAAGAACGATTCACGGAAAAGAGAGAAAGTGAGCAATTTAAAAATGTACGTTTCTTATATCGACTTTTATGGTTGTTTTCGAATATCAAAATCGAATGGCAAACCAATTGGTGCTTGTGAATTCAAAATACACTGTAGTTTTGAGATCATAAAGCATTGAGCTTAAACGCTCAGCTTTACCAATGGTTAACAACCTAAAATCCTTTTTCCATTTAATTCTCGAATGAGTCTAGTTCCTAGACATTCGAATAGATCGATGCTTAGAGAACTTTAGAAGCTTCTGGTAAGATCATCTAGTTGAAACAGAATATTCAACATAAATTAAAATGGTAAAGAACCTTGTTGGTGACATTGGACATGTCTAACAAAGTATAAAAGTCAACACTAAAGAATTCAATTCTTAAGACTATAAGAAAGGGTACAAGAAATAGGAAAACGAGGAACAAATGAAAGGAATTTACGATTCCATTTCTACCTATAAAATTATGTTTAAAGAGAAGTGACCTAGCAATCAAACTTCCTTGGTATCATATACCGCTTGAGGTTCTTACTTCGGTAATAACTCAAATAATGGAAGCTAGGATACACTAATGACCTACAAGTGGGAAATGAAGCATGGCAATGCTACATTAGTTGTAGGGTCATCTAGTTTGTTTTAAGTCCTTTCAAAGGCTGGAACTTAATGGCTATTTTGTTCCATAATCAGCATACCTAAATTTCTGCTTCAAACACAGAAAGACTCACATTCAGAAGAACAAAAACAATGCTTGTTTGTTTGTTTATTTGAATGAAATGGTCAATTACTGGTTGAGTCAATATGCTTGATTAAAACAAACAACTCTTTAAAGAACTTTACTAGGTTCAAATCAAACCCTTGATTTGAGTTCCATTAAATCTTTGGCATTGTTGCTTAGACCATATCAACAAGTTAACATTCATAAGCTCTATTTTGATGGACTTTTGAAAGTTGGTTGATTTCTAGATCAACTTAAGACAAGCTAGTCTTACTTGTTGAAAGTAACAAAGAATATGAACTATTGTTAGAACGCCTAGACGATAGAGTTCAAAGCTAAAGAAAGGTTTTATGACTTTATTATTTCACATGGATTTGAGTGAATATAGGTTTATTTACTCAAATGAGATATAAGTTGAATCTGTTTGGCTAGTTCAAAGATTCAGAAGTATAAAATCCACTCGGCAAGAAATCATAAAGATCTAGGTTAGATCATGTTGATGATTACTTGAGACCAAATATGATCATCAAGGATTGTGTGTTGTAATTTCACAATCTAGCTCCATAAGATATGGCATATCTACGTTGGAATGATCGAAGTCAATTAGTACTTGATTCGATCAATGATGAATCATAAAGACTTTTCCTATAATTTCTAAAACAAAATGCTCAACTACCACCAAACTAAACCAAATTCGTCAAAGCTATTGAAAAGTAATTTCAGGATATCTTTTCAATTATATATATATCTAAAGAGTTGCTAAACTCAGTGGGAGCTTAATGTTTGTTATTCAACAAACTAAGGCCCAAGTCTAGATATATGTTTCATTGTGATTTATTCAAATGAGACACAAGGGTATTGTTTCTACCACGAATTTTTGAGAACATAATGTTTGTTTGCTCGAAATAATGTCCTTTTGGAGATTCGTTTCCAAAATGACAAGTGGGAGAAAATAGACCTCGAAAGTTTTCGAGGCGAACAACAAACATAAACGGACATTCCGGAGGCTTTTCGAAGTGCTTCAGAAAATCCGAACTTATTCTGAAAGGACTTTAGAAGTAGCTTTTAAAGAATAGACATCTCTTAGAAGACTTTACAAGTGCTTCAAGGAGAATAGAATATTCAAAGGACTCTCAAAGTGCCTGTTGATATTCTATTGTTTGATGTTCTATACCCAAGTAGGCATAGAGTTCAAGTCACTGGAACTATGAGATTCTTCTATTAGATAGTAAGGAAACATAGAGTTCTGGTCAATGAAACTATGAGATTCTTCTATTCGATAGTGAAGAAACCTACAACTTGCAGTCAAACTATTATCATGTAGATTAATGAGTTTATGACTTGTAAGAAAGCTATGACGAAACCTAGATTCCCTAAAATGGTTAGAGGCCATATATAGACTCAAATGTTTTAAATGGTTAGAGGCCATAAAACATACTCAATGTTTTGATGACAAAATTGAAATTTTGTTGATTTGCAAGAATAGTTTCACACCTATTGGTTGCAAGTTTGTTTTAAGGATAAAAACCATCAAACATGGAATTGTGTTCACACACAAAGCTAGATTAGTTGCTAAAGGTTACAAGCAAATTCATGGCATGGATTGTGTTGAAACCTCATGCAAAATCGTAATGCTTAAGTCTATAATTCAAGCAATGATTGCATATTGGTACATATGGCAATTGGATGACAAAACGTATTCCTCAATCAAATGTTGGAATAAACTATGTACATGGTATGTCATAGGATTTGTGGATCCAAATAAATGCTTGAAAAGGAAAGCTAGCTTATGAAATCTAAGTCCAGATTTAAGCAAGCAATTGGGAATTAGAACTGTATTTTAGTGAAGCTAATAAGTATTTTAGTTTCATAAAATATACATGATTCTTATAGATATATAAGAAGTTTAGTGGGAGTACTTAAAACTTAATTGGTCCTATGTGTATTACACACATATCTCTCTATTGTGAAATAACATTCAAATGCTAATGACTTAGATTTGAAATTATTCATCAATGATGGACCATGGCGAAACTTAGTACATACTGGGTATTAAGATCTATTTACAAAAATCTTATGATATTGTTTTGGATTAAGTAATGGCATTTACTAAATCAAACACGAAAGTCTCCATTGGAGATATTCGACCCATGTGAATAAATCTAAGTAAAGGATGTTTGAACTATGTATAATCATTTACTAAGTTAAACATCAAAGAGTCTAAATGAGATTCTTAACCTATATTATATGTCAAAGAATTTAGCTGGATTCAGTATCTGCTGAAATTGAATAAGCTAAAGTTACATGAATAGAATTCAATTGGGAATTATTCTGCAAAAGAATTTATCATGTATGATATAATATGAGGATCGCCAAAAACGTATCGTATGACTTTAGCCATGACGAACATATACCAATCTCTATTGATCTAAGTGAAGATCAACTAGATTGAGATCAAGAATACTTATGGTACTTGAAAAGGTACATAGGAATAGTTCTTGATTCAAGGAAATAAAGATATGCTAAATATTGATGCTACACGCAGAAACACTGGCAAAGGATCAAGCAAGACCCCTTTGGAGTTAACCATTGACAAGGACGAGCTATAGAGCATCGTGTTTTGAAATGGCAACATGGGTTGGAGACCATGAGTTGTTGCGTGGGAAATTAAAATAATGATTTCTATGTTCTAAGATATAGTTGAGAGTATTCCACATATCTGTGAACTGCTTGGATAAGTAATTCCAAACAAAGCATCACTAGCAACCTATAAAGTTGAAGTAAAAGTAATTATTGCCTAAGAAGCAATAAAACAGGGTTGTTTAAAGTTCTTCACTGAACTTGGGTAGATCACCTATCTGCTGGCTTGATGGTTCTTCATTGAAAAATGCGTAGAACCACTCTTGAAGCAAGAAAAACGTCTGCTAACTTGATGGTTCTTCATTGCAAAATGAGTAAAACCACCATCGAAGTAAGAAAGACTAGATCACATAATAAACAAACTCGAAAAGATCTTATCATCATATCTCGAAGAACATTCGATGAAAAGGATATTAAGATTGGCAAAGCATGATAACTAAACCTATGCAACAAGTGAGAAGCAACACTCACGTTGTAGCACTGGAAATCAAGCATAGCTTTGAATTCCATGAATTGTTTTAGAAGATGGGTTTGAGGCCCATGGTTATAAAACATTGGGGTTGAACATTTATCATATATGAAATGTATTTTCATATTCCATTTAATCTTGGTTTAGTATTAAATGATGAGTCCCTTCAAATTTGACGATATATTCAAGATAGACTGTCAGGACCAGTCCTGTGACTAAGAAATGTCTATCAAGTGAACTTGAATGTCAAAGGTTGAAAATGGTCCCTAGTCGGAGTTTTCTATAAAATTGGACGCATAGAAAACGTTAGACGATTAGAATGCAAGATGACTAGTAGTTCTGTTTCTTGAACTATGTGGACGTGGCAATGTCATAATCATTTGCATAGATACTTACTTTGGGAAGACTAGTATCGGACAAGACCTATGAAACTTTACTGTAAGAGATGAAAATCTGTCATAAGTAAATTTCATTAAATTATTAGACACTAAATCCTCCATACCTGAGTGATTTGAGATTACTTGTTTGAGAACTGGTTGCCTTGACGTTGACCAACCGTCGCACCGTAAAAGGAGGCTATAAAGGCAACGCTCAGGTAATCACCTATCAAACGAAGTCTAATCTCAAGATCGCAAGATTGGGATTGTCCTCCCATAAATCGGGAAGAGATGCTTAAAAGTTGTACAAGGCCACTCGGAGAGCTAGAAACTGTGAAATGCATGGCCGTGCTCGGATGAATCATAGGCTATGATTATCTGTTTATTTGATCAGTTGAACTCTGAAACCGAGGAACACCTCTGGACATAATAAGGATGACAACTCTTACCTTATGTTCAAGAGCAAGCATCGAGCGACAAAGGAATTAGGAAATGCACACTTGTCCCTAAGGACAAGTGGGAGACTGAAGGAAATAATGCCCTTGGTCCAAGTATGCATTCTATGTTAAGTCTAATAAATGCGGTTCAGTATTAATTAACAAGTTAATAATTCAGTGAGATCAAGTGAGCTGAATGCCTAGCTAGAGGCCGCTTCAGTTCAAGTGGAATTAATGATATTAATCCACAGCTTACTCTTGACTGAACCCGTAGGGTCACACAAATAGTACGTAAACGGATCAAGTATTTAATGGCATTAAATACTCCATCTATGAATATTCGGAACCGACGGATCTTGGTTTCAGTGGGAGCTAAGATCGTCACAGGCAAGAAATGAATACTCCGGAAACGATGATATTGCCGGAAACGGAAATATGGATCGTATCGGAAATATGAATATTATCCAAGTCGTAGATGTTGCCGGAAACGGAAACATGGTACGTATCGGAAAATATTATTGGAAATGGAAATATTACCAGAATCGGAAATATTGCTGGAAACGGAAATATTGTCAGAATCGGAAATATTACCGGAATCGGAAAATAATTCCGGAAACGGAAATATTAAATATTTGTTCGAATCGGAAATTAATTCCGGAATCGGAAATATTAAATATTGTTCGTATCGGAAATAGATTCCGGAAATGGAAATTTAATCGGAAGCGTATCGTACGAATTAGCATCGGACGAGGCCTGCCGGACGAAGGCCCAGCACGAAGCCGGGCCATCGCCCAGCAAGCACGCACGCCACAAGCCCAGCGCGCACCAAGGCCACGGATGCGTGGGCCGCGCTGCATGGGCTGCTGCTCGCATGCGCATGGGCAGCCCTTGTGGCTGCCGTGTGTGTGTGTGAGTTTGTGCTCATGCGTGATTCCTAAAACTGCAAGAGTTAGTGTGTGATTAAATTTCTATTCCTAATTAGATAAATTAATTAAATAGAATTCATGTAGGATTCTAATTTCAATTAATTCGTATCCTACTAGGATTGCGATTCCTTTTCCATAACTCTATAAATAAAGGCCTAGGGGTCATTATTTACACACAAGTTTTTAAGTATTCAAAACTAAGATTTTTAAGCAGAAAAATCAGCCAATATTCTTGCCTACCCAACCGAAAATATTAGAACCTTAAGGGCGATTCTAGTTGGTCAATCTTAAGGCGGATCCGGACGTGCTGTGGACTATCTACGGAGGGACGACACTTGGAGTCCTAAAGACTTGTTCTTGTTCGGTTCGGGCGCAGCTAGGGAAGGCACGCAACAAAGAGTATGCATCTAAACTATGCTAAATGATTATGTGTAAATAATATGTTTCCTGGCTTTATGGTTTTTCCGCATGATTTATGAACTGTCATATGAATCATAACCTAACAGTATACTAATTATTTTTATCATAGGATAATTATTTATATTATAAGAGAGGCACATCAGAGAACATCATTTTGTCAGCTCCAAATCGATTTGCCTCTATTTTAGTATAGTACAAAGTATGCAGATGTTTTTCAAAATTGACCAAAATATAATTCGATCAATTGTTTAGTCTAAAATATTTGGTGGAGCTTTTTTAAATAGAGAGGACCATGTGTTAGTTGCACATTGATTTTCTTGTTTACTACTTTTTCCATGTTTTTGGATTAACCACTTTTATTTTCACGGTTGTTGGCACACCACTACAAAGATCGCTCGCACTTACGAACACGATCCCAAACACGATCAAGGACATTACAAAATGCGTATCCACAAGGAACCTCTTTGACAAGAAATGACCGCCAAGCACGAGTACTTGGGGGCTCGAAAGAAAATATATATTTCAAAAGAGAGTATGCAAAGTTAAAACAATATTCTCAGACTACGCTGTACGAAGCCCCGTGTTTGGATAATCTCAAAGGATAAAACCAGATTACGACCTCAAGACAAAGGTCGCCGTTGATACTTATACATAGTCCCCTAATCAAGGACCCAAGTAGTGGAAAAATTGAGCCGTAAAGACTAGCTCAAAACCATGAAAGATGATGACCACGAGACAATGATCCGTCTAAGCACGTTGTCAACCCAGATTCAGGTTGCAACTAAATCCGAGCATCCCTCGAAAGAATTCGCTCTTACAAGAATGTTTCAAAAGAAATTCTCAAAAGAAATCCCAAGAACAAATGAAATAGGGACTTGCCCACCTCAATCGGGCAAGATCGCGACATTTACCCCTCGAGTCCCAAATCGAAAAGACGAATTCAGGTTCGCTCACCTCCAGCGGGCGGGGCGTCCACCCTTAGCGGACAAGGCTCGCCCACCTTCAGCGGGCGGGGTCTGCGTCACTAACCGCGCAGGTCCTCAGTTTTCGAAAATGAAAAGAAAATAAAATCTTCAAAACAAAAACAGGCTCGCCATCTTCAGCCGGTGGGGTCTACGTCACAAACCGCGTAGGTCCTTATTTTTCAAAAACTTAAAAACAGATTCGTCCACTTCTATCGGACGGGGTGTCCACCCTTAGCGGACAGGCTCGCCATCTTCAGCCGGCGGGGTCTACGTCACAAACCGCGTAGGTCCTTATTTTCAAAAAAACAACAAACAAATTTCGAAATAGATTCGTCCACTTCTATCGGACGGGATATCCACCCTCAGCGGACAGGCTCGCCATCTTTAGCCGGCGGGGTCTGCGCCACTAACCGCGCAGGTCCTTAGTCGCCCTAGCGATAACTTTTTCCGGTTTTCCCTTTTTCCAAAAATAAAGGATCGGTTTTCCCTTTTTCCAAAAATTAAAGGATTGATTTTCCGTTTTTCCAAAAAAGAACCATGTGCTGGATTTTCCTTCGTTTTACGAAACAAGGGGGTTTTCTCGTTTAGCTAACCCTGAAAATGAGAATCTTTAAAAACATTTTACCTCGTGATTGGGCTTGGCCATGCCCAATTACACTTTATAGCTTTGATTTCGAAAACATCTGTAGCTACGTCCAATGACAAAGTGAGGGAGTTTTACGCATCTTTAGGTACTTCCAATGACAAAGTGAGGGAGTTTCTATACTATCCGTTGACAAATCCCAATGACACGTGAGGGATATGTCGACACTTCAAGTGATGACCCTTAAGTCAAATGTTATCACTCGTGGGCTCGTGAGACCCTCGCAAAACAAGTCACATACACTATGGCTTGTGTGACGCACTCCGTCCAGTACTTTGACCATCGTCTCATCCCGAGACTCAGTCAAAGTGGGGGTTAACTGTAGACACCTACTTTTGTCCCCATTCCCGAAAGGCAAGGTTCGATGATGAGAACATAAATCTCCACTTGGAAACGCATCTCCTATAAAATAACGAATCTCAATCACCCTTTCATTTCAGTCAAAACTGCTATTTATAGAAACCTACTAAGAATAGTAACTGCCGTAAAAGGTAGTTGTTAAAAGTGGCGAGTCGTAAAAGATAGAAACCTGTCAGAATTAGGTGTTGCACTCCAACATAAATCCTAAAAGAGATAGAATTTGCAAGAGGAATCCTGTTCCTGGTATAGCTCGAAAATAAGAGTTACGTATTAATTAAAATCCTAACGAACCTAGAGTTCGTAACGGGCCCGGACGCATTCCGTCATAAAGTTAATACGCACTAAAAGACTCGGATAAGTCTCAAAGACTCCGTATTCCACGAGTCCAAATCTGACAAGGAAATACGGCCCAGACCCTATTTTCAACGCCTGGCTCTGGGCGCCGAAATCTTCGGCGCCCAGCCCTGGGCGCTGAAATTACCTGGGTACGTGTTCTCTCCTAATTCTTCTTGGATTAGTGCTCTAAAATTCTATCTTTCCACGAACTATTCCCTATAAATACAGCCCCTAATTCGACGTGAAAACACACACAATTCATATTCTGAGTATTGACTCCAACCCCTAAGCCTAAGCCTCACGCTGCGAAATTGATCCCGCGTTCTGTCGCAATCGATCCAAAAATCGAACAGAACGTATCCTGTCCCTTGTAGCTGAAGAATTAAGCCCGGAAACTTGAGATTCGTTAAATAAAAGGAGAAATAGCAAAGCCAAAGTGGTTAGTTTTCTGAGAACCATGACGCACCTCTCAAGGGTGCGTCGTAATATGTCCCTTCGCATGATTTAATCGCTTTCCTCGCCCTTTTATAAAACTGTTAAACTATCAAATCTGATTGTTCTATCACGCCTAATAAAGATAATATCTTGGACAATTGAACTATCATGCTAGGACCCTTAAATCAATCTAAACAAGATAATCACGATCGATCTAGTATTATGTGTTGCATATTGCTAAAATCAATTCAGATTAGTTTAATAGTTAACGCATATCCCTTCAATTATTTATGATGAGCTAGTAAGGATATCCTGCTGTTAGGTTATGATACATATGACAATTCATAAATCATGCGGAAAAACCATAAAGCCAGGAAAACATATTATTTACACATAATCATTTAGCATAGTTTAGATGCATACTCTTTGTTGCGTGCCTTCCCTAGCTGCGCCCGAACCGAACAAGAACAAGTCTTTAGGACTCCAAGTGTCGTCCCTCCGTAGATAGTCCACAGCACGTCCGGATCCGCCTTAAGATTGACCAACTAGAATCGCCCTTAAGGTACTATTATTTTCGGCACTTTATAGGCAAATGTGTGACTGAATTTTTCTCTCAAAAACTCATTTTGAATACTTTGAAACTTGTTATAAATTGTGAGCCCTAGCCTCATATTTATAGGGGTATGGAAAGGGAATCGAAATCCTACTCAGATACAAATTAATTAAACCTAGAATCCTACAAGAACTCTAATTTAATTAATTTATCAAATAGAATTAGGAATTTAATCATTAACCGAACTCTGCATGTTTTAGGAAACGTGCACGAACACAAACACTTGCACACACACGCACGGCAGCCACGATGGGCCCCCATGCGTGCGCGCGAGCAGCAGCCCACGCAGCGCCCGCGCGCGCTGCGCGCTGCGCGTGCTATGCGCGCTGTGCGCGCTGCGCAGCCTGCTGGGCCTGGCCTTGCGCTGGGCCTGGCGTGGCTGTTTGTGCGGCGCGCTTGGCTTGCTGGGCGATGGCCTGGCTTCGTGCTGGGCCTCGTCCGGCAGGCCTCGTCCGATGCTTATTCGTACGATGCGCTTCCGATTAAATTTTCCGATTCCGGAATTCATTTCCGATACGAACAATATTTAATATTTCCGATTCCGGAATTAATTTCCGTTTCGAACAAATATTTAATATTTCCGTTTCCGGAATTATTTTCCGATTCCGGTAATATTTCCGATTCTGACAATATTTCCGTTTCCGGCAATATTTCCGATTCTGGCAATATTTCCATTTCCGATAATATTTTCCGATACGTACCATGTTTCCGTTTCCGGCAACATCTACGACTTGGATAATATTTATATTTCCGATACGATCCATATTTCCGTTTCCGGCAATATCATCGTTTCCGGAGTATTCATTTCTTGCCTGTGACGATCTTAGCTCCCACTGAAACCAAGATCCGTTGGTTCCGAATATTCATAGATGGAGTATTTAATGCCATTAAATACTTGATCCGTTTACGTACTATTTGTGTGACCCTACGGGTTCAGTCAAGAGTAAGCTGTGGATTAATATCATTAATTCCACTTGAACTGAAGCGGCCTCTAGCTAGGCATTCAGCTCACTTGATCTCACTGAATTATTAACTTGTTTAATTAATACTGAACCGCATTTATTAGACTTAACATAGAATGCATACTTGGACCAAGGGCATTATTTCCTTCACCTGCCTCTGGAGTTATCGAAGAGCAAGTACTCCTCTCCGTAGTTACAGTCCCCCGAACCCTCAATCTCTGCCTTGCGGGTGTACGTTGAGCGATCCCCACACCAGGGATCACAAGGGAACCTATGGCCGTCGTGGTCAAACATAATTGCACTCCCTTTATGTCACGATAACCGAGTTTTGTCAGTTTTTCTCATTGTCGTTAAAAACTGAATGGCGACTCCTATATTACTAGTCAATTGGGTGTAAACTCACAGGAAATCCAATTACACTTGATTTGACAAAAAGAAACACGAGGGGCGAGGTCACGCATTAGCCTCGTGCTTTTTCGACCCCCTCACGCATTAGCCTTTGTTTCTTTTGGATACCCGACGAATAAACATTTGTCAGATTTGGGTTCGAGCTTGTCCGAAATTAATCGCTTGACATATGCTTCGCAACCCCAAATCTTTAGAAAAGACAACTTTGGAAGTTTCCCAGTCCATAATTCGTATGGAGTCTTTTCAACAGCTTTTCACGGAGCACGATTCAGTGTGAGTGCTGCTGTTTGCAACGCATGTCCCCAAAATTGTAAAGGAAGTTCGGCTTGACCCATCATTGACCTGACCATATCGAGTAAGGTCCTATTTCTCCGTTCCGACACTCCATTCCTTATATCTCGCACATATAGACCATTTTCTTGTTGTGCTGAACCATAAAACATTCCATTTAAAGCAAAAGAACAACTATTGTCTTTAAATTGAAAACTAAAACCTTTAGAATCCAAACTTGAAACGGAAATAATGTTTCTGGTGATATTAGGAACATAGTAACAGTTTTCTAGTTCCAAAACAAAACCACTAGGCAAAGAAATAAAATAAGATCCTACGGCTACTGCAGCAATCCGTGCTCCATTTCCCACACGTAGATCCATCTCGCCTTTATCAAGCCTTCTACTTCTCCTTATTCCCTGCGAATTGGAACATAAGTGTGAGCCACAACCAGTATCTAATACCTAAGAAGTAGAATTAGCAAGATTACAATGTATAACATACATACCTGAAGGAGAAGCAACGTTTTCGTCCTTCTTCTCTTCCTTTAGTTTAGGGCAATTTCGTTTGTAATAACTAATTTCATTACAATTGAAGCATTGCGATGTTGAAGGAGAAGAATTTTTCCTCATCTTGCTCTTGGAAGGCGCCAGTTGCCCTCCGGGAGTGGATGAAGATGCAACCTTGCTTTTCTTCCCCTTGCACACTTTCTTGAATTTGGTGCACCTCACATTCAAAGGGTCTTGCTTGAACTTAAGGATTCTCTCGAATTTCTCGAGCAATTCCACAAGTTCACAAAATGTGCTCTCTTTCTGATTAAAGAGAAAGTGCATCTGAAACCCCTCATAATCCCTATGAAGAGAATTCAGCACTAGTGCAATAGCTATCGACCCTTTGACAGAACCACCAAGTCTCTCAATTGTGAAAAATAATCCAGACATCATATTCACATGAGACCGAATTGGTGTGTTTCTGTCCATCTTAGTTGAGTAAATGCGCTTTTGTGCCTCTAGAAGCTCGTTCTCTAGACACGACCTGTGTGGGGTAATGAGTTTGAGATTGCTCATTGAATTAGCCAATTCATCAACCCTGTTGTCACCAGTTTGGCCCTTGGGTTGATACTCCACACGACATCTATACCTAAGAGGACTTAGGAGAGCATGAGGCTCAAAGGTAATGAACCTCCCTCTCCAATTTTCGAGAATAGACTTTAGGATAAACTCCAAGACAAGGTACTTGTGAAGTGCCCAATTTCTGTACCTTTCTGGAGTCATACCCTGCGCATAATAGCTAGGAAAAGGTTGTTCAATGACATAGCGCATGTCGTTAACTTTTAAAACTTTGATAAGTTTCCTTTCCCATTCAAGAAAGTTAGTCAAGTTTAACTCGACATCCAAAATTTCAGATGTTTTGATTGCTGTTATGTTTGCGGCCATTTGATTACTACATTTGAAAATAATTTGCAATAAATAACCATTCATAACTTAATAACTTTAAGATAAATGCTAACATGCAATCATTAAAGCTATTAAACATTTCAATCATGCAAAAGCAAAAACATGGTCCAAAATGAATGAAACGATTCCAAGACCCTAAAAGTCCTAAATCCTTAAGCAGCTTTGGCATGTCTTAAGTATTTTAAGATTCTAGGTAAGAAAAAACCTATTGCTAGTAATCTCCAAATTACTCTTGGTTAATAAATTAATACCATAATTTATCCCATTGTCACAACATAATGCCATTGTTGTTTGAGTTGAAACCACAATCAACGTGCACCTTTGGGACGCCTTACCATCTAAGTCAACTAATATAGCACCTCGCTTTGGCGTAAACCTACTACGTTAGATCCTTAGATTTTTTTAAGTGCTTGATTTGGAAGGCAACTTTGAACTCAATATTACTTTGATCTTGTTAGCTTGGCATCTTTTTGAATCGTCATTCAATGCTAACTTAAAGTTCTAAACTAGAAATACTTGAAATAATAAAAATTACATCAAAATTTCAATGGTTCACAAACCATATTTTAAAACTTTACATTCAAAGATAAAACGGTTCGCAGACCGTATTTAACTATCCTAGATTGGCCATACTAGTCACTTGGAGTACCTGCATTACATAAAATATACATTCTATGCATTCACTCATTCGTATCCTAAAACGAATGGCCCATTTAATTATGCAAGTATTTACGTGAATTATTTAAAATTCACATTCACATAAACGCGTCCTAAAAGATTAATCAATTTCCAAATTATTAATCCTTAGAATTTATTCTAATTAAAATTTAATTTAATTAAAAAAAAGCGACCTACGAAAATAATTAAAATAATTATTTCATTTTAATTTCATTAAGCAGCTCCCACTCAAACCAATAATTATTCCGGATAATTAAATATTTAATATTAAATTAAACTCATGGCCCGGCCCAAGTTAAATAAAATAATTAATTATCCCGTTAGCCATTTTAATGCAAATACAAATTTTAAAGCCCAACGAAACAAAAAATGCCAAAAAATTGCATTGCGGGCTAGGCTTGCGCCCAACCCAGCATTGCCTCGTGCAGTTTGGCCTACGAGGCACACGAGCACTGCGCCCATGCCCCCGCAGCCATCGCGCACAAATGCCGCAGCTCATCGCTGCATCGTGGCATGCTTCTCTCTGTGGTGATGCTCGACGTTGCGCGCAAGGCAAGGAAGCCTTGCCCCTTGCTTGCTCGCAGCTCGCAAGCCAAGGATTGTCTGCCTTGCTCGCTCACTCGCCCCAGCGCGCGCGGCTATGGGGAGGCAGCCCGCGTGGTTACGACAAGCCACACGTCCACACACCCCTCATGTTCGTGCCTTTGGTTCGTGCAAACGAACCAACTAATTTAAAATAAAAAATTCACAAACATATTATTTTTCACAAAATTAACGATTTTTATTTTCGAAAAATAACGACTTTATGATTTAATTAATTTTTAACTACAATCTGATTTTGTTAAATTTATTAAATCTAGGCTAACTTTATTGAAATTTTAAGAACGAAAAATTTCAACCAAAAATTTGAACTTTTAAATAATCGAATCTAAAACTTTAAATCGTTCCAAACATTTAAATTTTAGGTTTTTATCAATTTGGTTTAAGTGTTGATTAAAATTAACGAATCTAATCAAAATTTTAATCCAATAATTTTTAAAATCTGCCACTTTCCATGAAATTATATTCCCTTTCCCAATTAACCAAATTTCCAGATCCAAATTATTTAAAAAATCAATTAGCGATCTAAAATTTATGAATTTGGGGAAAGCAAATTTAGGGTTTATACTTAACAAAAATGGCCGAAAATTTTACAATAATTTTAAATATACCCAACAGCATTGTCTCAAAATTTCAATCAATTCCGAATAGTTTAGATCGACCAATTAATTGAAAAACTTTCCGAATTTGTTAATTTTAATTCAAAAATTAACAAAAACGCCCAAAAACACATACTTCGAGGCCTGTTTTTGCAATTCCGGTCGCATGAGTTGATCTTAGAAAATCGTTTCCAATCAGCTTAGGATCAGAAAAGTCAAAAATACGAAACTTTTTGAATTCAGAACTTATTATACGATTCATCCAATAATCCATAATATTCGATAAATTCAATAAAAAATCCAAAAAATTCGACAACAGCAAAAACAATAAATCATGCTAAAAAATTCTTTGAATACATAAGGCTCATGATACCACTGTAGGGGAATACGGTCAAACATACATAACATGTGCGGAACATCCCCAAAACCAGGAAACATGTATAAAGCACAGATTAAGCATACTTACATTTGAAGCGTGATTTCCCGAGTATAGTATCAACGAACACAAACAAAGAACTCCAATTGTTGTTCCTCAATTTGGTTCACCGACATGTTCAGATCCGTCTTGATTATTGTAGCTTAGACAACGTACAAGAGAGTTTGCTTTTTCGGGAAGAACAGTTTTGAGTAGAGACCAAAACTGAACTACGTAACTTAGAATTAGGTTTAGGTTAGGGAAAAACTGATTGTGTGTATGTGAAAATATAACCTAAATTATATTTAAGTGTAACCGAACAAGACACAAGGCCTTGACCGGCCACACATCACACACCGCACGCACATCACACACTGCAGGCCGAAGCCCACAGCGCAGCCGAGCAGCGATGGGCCGTGGGCCTTTGCTTGCTCGTGAAGGAAATAATGCCCTTGGTCCAAGTATGCATTCAATGCTAAGTCTAATAAATGCGGTTCAGTATTAATTAATTATACAAGTTAATAATTCATTGAGATCAAGTGAACTGTATGCCTAGCTAGAGGCCGCTTCAGTTCAAGTGGAATTAATAATATTAGTCCACAGCTTACTCTTGACTGAACCCGTAGGGTCACACAAATAGTACGTGAAAGGATCAAGTATTTAAATGAATTAAATACTCCATTTATGGATATTCGGAATTGACGGATCTCGGTTCCAATGGGAGCTGAAATCGTCAAAAGGCAAATTATGAATACTCCGGAAACGATGATATTGCCGGAAACGGAAATATGGATCGTATCGGAAATATAAATATTATCCAAGTCGTAGATGTTGCCGGAAACTGAAACATGGTACGTATCGGAAAATATTATCGGAAATAGAAATATTGCCGGAATCGGGAATATTGCCGAAAACGGAAATATTGTCGGAATCGGAAATATTATCGGAATCGGAAAATAATTCCGGAATCGGAAATATTAAATATTTGTTCGAAACGGAAATTAATTCCGGAATCGGAAATATTAAATATTATTCGAATCGGAAATGAATTCCGGAATCGGAAAATTAATCGGAAGTGCGTCGTACGAAATAAACATCGGACGAGCTTGCTAGACGCAAGGCCCAGCACGAAGCCAGGCCTGCGCCTAGCAAGCCCATGCGCGCAAGGCAACACAACAGCAAGCCAAGGCACGCAGGCCCAGCCAAGCAGCATGCAAGGCCAATCCCAACAAGCAAGGCAAATGGCGCGCCCAAGCAATGGGTTGCGCGCAGCGCTGTGGGCCGAGCTGCTCCGTGCGCGCGCGCGTTCAGCGCCCCTCGTGGGTTGTGCGTGCGTGTTTGCGTTGAGTTCGTGCATACGTCGAATCCTTAAGCAATTAGGATTAGATTAAAGATTAAATTTCCTAAAGTTACTAGAGTTAGTTGTTTAATTAAACAATAACTTATTAGTTTTAATTAATGTCTAATGCTAATAGGATTAGATTAATTGAAACCTAGTAGACTTCTAGTTCCATTATTCCAACCCTATAAATAGGTGATGGCATTCACAATTTATACTCACTCCAATTCAAGTATTCATATAGTTTTAAGGTTAAAGCTAAGATAATAATTTGCCACAATTATATTCGAATAAACTTAAAACCTTAGGTTGAATTCTAGTTAATTAAATCTAAGGCGGATCCGAACGTGTTGTGGACTATCTACGGAGGGACTACACTTGGAGTCCTAAACTTGTTTCTTGTTCGGTTCGGGAGCAGCTAGGGAGGGCACGCTACAAATGTATGCCTCCTAAATTATGCTAATTGTTATGTGGCAAATAATTTGGATTCCTAATTTTATGGTTTTTCCGCATGAAATATATATGCTTTATATGTATCATAACCCAACAGTGGTATCACGAGCCTCTAATTAATTCCATAATAAATTATAGTTAACATGGTTAAATTTTATAAATTTCGCATGAAATATATATGCTTTATAGATAACTATGACTTTTCGGAGGTTTTAGTTTTTCGAACGCAAAATTTGTAACTTTTAAGATGTTAAATTAAATATTTGTGATTCTTGTTTGTAAATCTTGAATCTTTGATTGACCTACTGTATATGTTTAACAATTTTAATGCCTAAGCTTGTTAATTATACAACCTAATTTGTAACTGTAATTAATTTGTTGAAATTCGAATAATTTAGAATTTGATTTGTTTTTCATAATTAATTGACAATTTAATTAGGTATCCATGATTAAAAACCACCATAAAATTTGTTAAATTTGGAAAATTTTTAAATTTTATGACCTAGATTTGAATCCATGATAATAAACTTGATCGGAAATTAATTTGAATAATAAATTTTCGAATTTTCACCCTAAATTTATGAAATTAATATGATTTATTAATTCATCTATAAATTTAAATTAAAAAGTTTTAATTTTTATGTAATCCGCTCATGAATCTTGCACGCACAAAGCAATGGACGCTAAGTGTTACCCTTAAGGGGTGTTGTATAGTACGGGCATGCGACGACGAGCAAGGGAGCTCGTCGCCCATGCAGTACGTATGCAGCGAGCAAGCGAGTGGCACGCGAGCACAAGGCAATATCCCTGCCTTGCGTCGAGTGCTGCGATGAGGCATGGGCGGATGGGCTAGAGGCAAGGCACACACGCGAGACGAGGTTGTGCGCGGGCAGCGAGGGATGCCTCGCCCACAGCGAGCGCTGCCTCACCAAGCTAACTGTTGCGCTACGACACAGCGAGCAAGCTGCTGCGCGCAAGCGTGGCTTGCTGCATTTGCGCTTTGCTGTTGCTCCTGCCTTGCTGTGCGATCACTCGTGAGGGGCGATGCTGCCTCGTGGACTCGACGGGGCATGGGCTCAAGCCCATGGCCTCGTCTTGACCCGATTGATACGCTTTGAATTTAATTTTGATTTTCAGTTGGAAAAACGGTTTTAATTAAATTTAAAATTCGTAATTTAATTTGTTCTAGGAATTTAATTTTGAATAATTTAATTATTATAAATTTATTTATACTAATTATTTTACTAAAATTAAAACCTTTATTAAATTTAAATTAATTAATTAATAAACTGAAAATAAATTAAAGGATTCAAATAATAATTTATATGAGCTTTAAATTTTAATTAAATTTGTATATTTCTGGTTAGACTAGAAAATACAATTTTATGTTTAAAATTAGTAAAGCATGTAAATTTATTGGTTTAAGTGGGAGCGTTTTAGTCATAAACTCTTGATTAGGTCTACATTCCTTTAAGGTTAAAACAACTTGATTAGAATTAATAAGGATTGAATAATTGGTAGATTATTGGAAGCCTTGATTAATTGCTGCAAATATTTATGTGATGCATAATATGTTCTACTAACCAGCTTTGTGGGCCATTCATTGATAAATGAATGGGTGAATGGTATATTGTAAATGTATTGTTTCGCAGGTTATGGAAGTGACTAGTATGGCCCAAATAGGATAGTAAATATGGTCTGCGTACCATTAATTTGAATGTAATATTGGTCTAAAGTACCAAATTTCATTGCTTTAAATGTGGTCTGTGTACCATCAAATAGTTGTAATTAGTTTAAATTATGGCTTATCCTATTTGAATAAAATGGCGCCTCCCATGGTGAAATTCAAGACGGAGTTTCCATTCCATTTTCACGACGGAGTTTGAAGTTAAAGCTTCAAGATGAAGTCGGGCCATACTAGATCACATTTATATCTTATGCATGCTATTGCTTTAAATATGTCTTAATTATGCATGAGATTAGGGCTTGATTATGTTGCATGATTAAGGATTTTATTTCACTTAAAATCTAACCAACATAGTAAGAGCCTTAAGTTCCAAACTTTAAAAATTGAGTTAAAAGGTGCCATGCCAAAATAACACTTACTTGGATAACCTTTACATCAATCTTAGTAATAGTTTTCCGCCTAAGCGAGGTGTTACTTATTGATCTTAAAGGGGTAAGGTACACAAATAATTGTGAGTACATGTTAGTTTTTGTGAAACTCAACGATATAAGTAAGGATACCTCTTATGTCGTGGCAAAACAGATAGGTTTACCTAATAAGACCTTAGATGTACCTATCAACCAAGAGTAGTTTCTAAACTATTAGCAAAAGGCTTTGCTTACCTAAAATATTTTAGAATTGAGTCTAAATATATAATGTGCTTAATTCTTCAATGAGTTAAGGATCTTGGATCATTTTATTCACATCTGTCGGAACAATAAATTCGAATAAAATTCCAATGACTTGTTTAAATTTCATGATTGCTATAATTTTCAAGTTATTACTCATGATAAATGTTTAGACTTTGCATGCTTCAATGTATGTTTTAATTATTGTTTATAATTAAATATCTTGCACTGCAGTAAATCCTTTTAGAAAGGTAACAGTAGATTTCCTCGATTGGTAGTGAATCCAAGAACAATTCACGGAAATGAGAGAAAATGAGCAATTTAAATATACGTTTCTTATAGTGACTTTTATGGTTGTTTTCGAGTATCAAAGTCGAATGGCAAACCGATTGGTGCTTGTGAATTCAAAATACAATGTAGTTTTGAGATCATAAAGCATTGAGTTTAAATGCTCAGCTTTACCAATGGTTAACAACCTAATATCTTTGTCCATTTAATGCTCGAATGAGTCTAGTCCCTAGACATTCGAATAAATCGATGCTTAGAGAACTTTAGAAGCTTCTGGTAAGATCATCTAGTTGAAGAAAAATATTCAACATAAATAAAATGGTAAGAACTCTATTGGAATGACATTGGA
Organism: Spinacia oleracea; assembly: GCF_020520425.1. NCBI lineage: Eukaryota > Viridiplantae > Streptophyta > Magnoliopsida > Caryophyllales > Amaranthaceae > Spinacia > Spinacia oleracea. Next base: position 89,461,694 of record NC_079489.1, read on the forward strand.
CATATCTAACAAAGTATAAAAGTCAACACTAAAGAATTCAATTCTTAAGACTATAAGAACGGGTACAAGAAATAGGAAAATAAGGAACAAATGAAAGGAATTTACGATTCCGTTTCTACCTATAAGTTTATGTTTAAAGAGAAGTGACCTAGCAATCAAACTTCCTTTGTATCATATACCGCTTGAGGTTCTTACTTCGGTAATAACTCAAACAATGGAAGCTAGGCTACACAAATGACCTACACTACTAGAAATTGCCTGTTTAACGACAATGTATTACCGATGACATCAAAATTCTGTCGTTAAATGCAATAGCGCGCAAAACAATTACAACTAATCAGCAAAAAGAAAAATATGAAAAAGAAAATAAAAAATGTTCGTCGTTATTTCCAATTTCTGCAATGCGCCTCTAACCTAAAAGTTTATAACCCTCTAATTGAACTCGCCTAGGTTTTCCCGATTCTCAAATTGAGCTCTCCCACAATCTCTTCAAAGATGCAGTTGGGTGCTGGAGTTTCTTTTTCCCCAATTTGTTCATTATTTGGATGCCGAGCTCTCTTATTCTCAATGTGTAAGTTTTTTTTATGATTGATTTTCTATTGTTTGATGAATTATGTGCTCTCTCTTATTCGTTTCAGATCGAAAATTTCGTGGCTTGTAATTTGGTTTTCTTATATGAAATAACTGTAAATTGATTGTTTTGATGGGTTATGATAGGTTGAATCTCTATATATTTTTATTTTGTTTATCGATCAACTTCTAATTGATAAATTTCAGAGGGAGTTTGGGTTTAGATAAATTTGGAGGCTTGAAGGTAGGTTTCTCTCAATTTAGTTGTTAATTTTGTTGCTTTTGATCTTACACTTAGAAAACAAATTAAACATATTGTAAAATTAAAACAAAAATTATCAAGGTAATATTCATGTATGACCCGAGCCTATTTGATGTTCGGTATTTGGCTTAATCGATTTAATTTTGAAGTTTTAATCTACAGTATAAGTTCGATCTTACCCCGGTTTATATTTTGTGTTCTCAATAGTGTGTCAAGTTCTACGGAGATAGTAAGAATCTCTATATTTTGAGAGAAACACATCAAGATAATATAGTATAATCCTGCTACTATTCATCTCTCAATTGAGTTATTTCATTTTTATTTAATCTAATTTGCTTCGCATTGTTTCTCGAGATAAGTTGTTGGTTCAATCATCTGAGGGAGGCTTAGAGAATACCCCAATTACTATATGCAATATGTAAGGATGATAGCAAAAGAATTAGATAAGCTACCTATTTTGTCTTATGAGGTGGGCTAGAGGTTATCATGTTTTTGCAATTATGTTGGGTGAGTTGACACAACAATGGGTTCTGTCGTCTGAGGGGAACTTAGAGGATTATTCAATCCTGAAATATATGTTGAGTGAGTCAATACGCGACCATTTTATAATAAAAGGTTCAAGACAAATTTTGTGGATGGATTCAGTGAGACTCAAACTATGTGGATTGATATAGATATCCTTAAACTCTATTGTTCTCAAATGTATGATTCTTATCTTTAATTTAATCTTAACTGATAAAGTGTTATCTTTAGTTGTGTTGGAAACCTTAACTCTTCGATAAATGATATCCCCTTTCTTCCCTCTTGCATTATTGACCTGACTTACTCCGTATGTTTTATCTTCTTCTGCCAAGAAGGCTAGGTAAACATGCTCAAGGTGAACAAACTATTGGTCAACCGAATTACGTGTTTCTTTAATAGTTAACAAAACAGAAAAGAGGAGAAATTAATAATTAAAATAGGACGATTCCTGAAAATTCATTTTGAACAAGTGATATCCAAAACTACTACTTCTTTTTTTTTTGGTAAATAGGGGCAGAATTAAATTAACATAAAACAGTCACTACATGAGTTTGTCTCTTGCAAAAATAAAAAATAAACATTACGTTACAGAACCTATGAAATCCATACAACCATGAAGTTCTTCTTTATACAAATCCTTACAAGAGGGCTGCTGATATTGCATAATATTATTGAAATCCGATATCTCCTGACGAGCCGCCTTGGCCATAACATCTGCTAGCTTGTTCCATCTTCTACCCTCGAACTGAAGGTGCATCTCGCAAAATTTTTGCTTCAGTTCCCTGCAGTCAAGAATGATGTTAGCCATTTCCATTTCCGGAGTTGCTACTTGGTTGATCAAATCCACACTCTCTTTTGAGTCCGAGCTAAGAAGTAAATTGTTCCAATTTTTCTCTTTTGCAAGTATTAATCCCAAACGAATTGCAAACATTTCTGCTGTCATATCCGTGTTTGTCATTAATTTTTGATGTGCTCCCAGTAGCCAAGTTCCCTTATCATCTCGAGCAACAATTGCAATGCCTGCTATCCAAGACTGCTGGTCCCACGAAGCACTACTTCCTGTGTGTAAGACTGTCTGTTATAATTTGACATGAATACGAAGACGAGGAAAAGCTTTGCTTGCGCTAAAATAAGTGTAATACCTCGTATTTTTATAATATTTATAAATATAATTTATTATATTTATAAAGCATTTTACGATTTATTATCATTTAAATAATATTTAAATGCATTTTATTTAATGTATTTTAATTTAATTAGAATATTTATTATTTTAATTAATTACGAAACGAATTTAATTCTTGAGTCGGGAAATTAAATGAGTTGCAAATGATTTTTAAAGCTTCGGGTTTTAAATAAAAAGTCCAGTTCGTTTTATTAATCAAGCCCAATCCAAACAGTTTAATTTAAATCATAAGCTAGCCCAATTCATTTAATTCCTAAGCCCAACTCAAATATCCTAAGCCTAGCCCATCAAGGGATTAGGGAGCCTATAAATAGACTCCCCCATCATTAAATGAACCCCTAAAATTTCATAAAGCCCCTTTTTGATTTGCTTGCCCCTCACTCCATCTCTTCTCTCTCTTTTGCTCGGCACCCGCACGCCCTCAAGGCTCGTGCCCTCGTGCTGCGCCCGCACGCCCGCACGCCCGCACAACCTCGTGCCCTCGTGCCTGCCCTCGCCCACAGCACTCGCCCTCGCCTCTCCTCTCTCGCTCGTGCACTCGTGCACACCTGCTGCCCCTCTCTCGCCCGTGCCCTCGCGCACAGCGCTGCACTGCTCGCCCTCTCTCTCTCTCGCTCGTGCCCTCGCGCACTGCCCGCTCGCCCTCTCGCTCTCCTTCGCGCCCAGCGCGCGCGCCCCCTCTCCCCGCTCGCGCTCGTCGCCCTTGCTGCGCACACACACGTTCGTGTGTGTGTGTGCGTTCGTATTCGATTTCTTTTTTGCCCAATCACATTAATTCGTGGTTGTTCCGTGCTATAGGCCGGATTGGTATAATTCTCTTCTTCCTTACCTATTCTATTTAAATTCCGTATTTTAAACTATTATATTATTATTTTGAGTAATTAAAATGCTGGGAACCGGTTATGAATACCGTGGTTTGAGGATTTTTGTGTTGTGATTCATTAGGTTTGTTTTAATTATTAAATGATGAATTTTCAGATTTGTTTATTTAATAAAGCATTGATTTTTATGATAGGATTTTCAAGTTAGGGTTTTAACCTAGACCTAATGAGTCAATTGATTAGCATAATTAGGTGATGATTTTAATTATGATAATCAATTATATTTTCAGATTTGAATAAAGGTTTAAAATGTCGATTTTTATTGATTTTAAAGGCGGAAAAAGTATGTTTTCGTACTAGGGATCGATTTTGCAAATTGAGACGACTTTATTATTGAAAAATGATTGAATTCTAAAGTCTAAAGGAAGTTTTAATTTTTATAAAGTTGCTGGAAATTTAATGAACATGGAAATAATTTAAGTTTCATTATTTTGATGATAGGAGGTGATTTCTAGTTGAGTGCTCGTTATTGCAAAGTGACCCCTACGCTTAGGTATTCAAGGTACGTACAAGTCTAGGGCTACCACACCTTTTTGTCAATGACATTACATGATTGTTGATGATGTGAATTACATTATGTGGAATCATGTTTATTTTGGTGAACGAGCATGTGTTTTGTGATGTTGGATTTATTGGATTAATTGTTGAACAAGCATGTTGAAATTATTATGAGTATGGATTTCATTGTCAATCATGTTGTTCAATATTTATGCATGTATGGTTTATTTCACATGCAAGGGATGGATTAATTATTTGTATGCTATTGTACGGGATGTCTAGCATACTTTGAGCCATTTATTTGTACCTCGTCGTACTATTTATTTTACCACATGTGAAGGGTTAGCTCACGTAAGCCACCGCACATGTAGGGTTCAGTTGGGAATATTATGTATGAAATGAATTAGGATTTTTCGTGCAAGGGCACAACCCTCATGTTAATATGCATGATGTGGAGTCTCACTTTGACGAGGAGGAACATGGTAGTAATATCACAAGTGTCTTGCTTGGTTGATCACAAGTCTTAAAGCATTAAAATAAGATTGTTTTGGTTGTTGTTTATTAATGGTATGTATGCATGTTGTCGAGTCTTGAGTTCGCCTTTAATAAAATATTAATAAACGTAATGTGCAACCGGAACAAGCTTCAAAACTCTTGGAACGTATATACCTTGAGTATGAACAATGGGGGGAGTCTTGCCGAAAATCTCGTACTCCTACTAATGGTACAAGACGTTGTTTCATTTATACTATGCGCAGGAATTCCGTCGGTATGGCCCGACACTCGGTATGGCCCGATTTTATTATTAATATATTTGGTGTATGGTTGGCTCCCATCACCTTTTCCCTTTGTGGATTATTATTTTGGTCCGTTCGAAGCTTATTCTAATTAAATTGTGAGTCAAGAGTCGAGTCAAGAGTCGAGTCTTGTATCTCATGATTGTTTGATTTGAAATTATATGGCTTTTGCATGTTGATTAGTACTTAGTGAGTGATGCATGTTTTAGTTTCATTTACTCTATGCTTGTAAGTACTCAACTTTTGCTGACTACGTGCTTTGTGTGTTTCTGGTCATGGCCTTTGACTTAATGACCCTATGATGATCCATCATTTGCACTTGCATTGTTGGGGAGTAGATTAATATAGCAGGTTGGTAGATCAAGTACGATCGAAATCATGTGGCTTGGGATAATTGAGAGAGTTGCATGCTTTCGTTCTTTGAAACTATTTTATTTAATATTTTAATCATGTTTGAAATGTTTGAATTATTATATTTTGGGTTTTGGGCCATTATTGTTCCAAATTGTAGGAGGCCTCAATATTTCATTAATTATGGTTTTTAAAAGTTAGTTGACATTTAATTCCGCTGCGTAATTCTGGTAATAGCCTTAACCGTTATCACGGTGGCGGTAATGCTTTAGTAATTCCTTTATTTTAAGTTGGAAAATGGTTTTATAAAAGCAAGGAATTATTAGGGTGTTACAAAGTGGTATTTGCAGAGCTCTAGTTTGAGAGCTGCTTTGCATTAATTAATAGTGCAAAGTGGTAAATCCTTAAACTACGATTGTGGAACTTTAGGATTTTCGAAAATTATTTTCCTAAAGTCAAAACGTATTATTTTGAGTACTCAATATTTTAAAGGTCAAATATCAATTATTTTGGGTCGTTTGAAATTAGTGGAAAAGTCGGATTACTATTTAATATTAATTAAATTTTTCGAATTATTTTTTTCTATTTTTTCCGATTTTTTCAAAATTTTCGAATTAATTTAAAATTTCTTTATTAATTTCGGAAATTATTTTATTTAATTATCCGAATTATTTTAATCATTTATTTATTTATTTATTTATTTATTTTATTCGAATATTATTTCGAATTTATGTTTAAAATTTTCGGATTTCTTTTTTTTATCCTAAATTTATTTATTTATTTAATTAATCAATAATTCTTATTAATTTTCGATTTTAATTTAAACAATTTCAACAAAGCTAGGAGTTATTTCTTAATTAATTTCGAAAATTAATATTATTTTCAAGTGAGAAATGGGTAGACTAAGAAGGGCATATTAGTCTAAGAATGCATATTATGTGACAATGTGATTGTTAAGTGCCATGTATATGTTTTAACTATGTTTTATCTTGCTTCTTAATTGCATCATATTTCATGTTGAGCATATATTTGTGCATTGAAATTGTATGGCACCGCGAACTATTTATTGTATCCTTTTGGGGTTGGAATTTCTATGGAAACGCGTTAGTAAGAATTTTGAGTTGTGAATTTTCAGGAATTAAGGATGCTACCTTCTAAGTTCACCAATCTAGGATACTTAGAGAAGATGGATAATGAGACTCCTCGCACGTATGTTCAGAAGATCGTGTTTGCTTGTGACTATTTGGCTTCGACCAAGAATATGCCCCACCTTAGGCACAAAGATATGATGGCTAGTATGATTATACATTGTTTACCCCATAAGAACCCTTACATAGACCTCAAGAATAGGTTCAGTGACATGCATTATGGTGATGGTACCCCTAATTGGTACAAATATGGGACTAGTGATGGTAGGTGGAAGTATGATTCTGAGGTTCTTGCTACTATCCTAGAGGTTGCGGAAATTAGCTATGAGGATGGAAAGTATTCTGCGGGTCTAGGTATGGGCTATGGAGGAATAGAAAGTGATGGTGAGGATGGCATGATCCATGGTGAGCAAGCTAGTGATGTTGAGGAGGATAGTGATGATGGTGTGGTAGAGATTGAGAATCCTAACCCTATAGTTCCTGAACCAACCATTGAGATATCCAGTGGATCTGAAGATGAGCTTGAAGAGAATAATGTGGTTGATAGTGAGCCACAGCAAAATGATGAGGCTATGGATGAAGACTCGGATCCGGAAGAAGACTTGGATGATCCTAATGATCAAGACTTTACTCCAGAGCAATACAAAGGAAAGAAATGATCGTCGTGATGACGTTAGTCTCTAGAGAAATGTAATCCTTAGTTTTATTTTTTTTCGTTGATTAATAAAGTGGCAAAGCTACTATTTATGGTTTTAATTTATTATAGTTGGAGAATAAATGTTATGGCAATAGTGGATGTAAGACTTATTCATTGGAGTTTTAATGAAAGAATAGAATTTCCTTTTTCGTTATCCTTTAAGTTTAATTCTCAATTCTAAGTCTTGTGGGTATCACAAAGGGATTATTTGTTATTTCTTCAATGAAATTTTATGTGCAAGGTGGTTTTGTAGCAACCATCTAAATTTACTTGCATCGAATAGTGGGGTGAGAAGGCCCGAAAGTGGCGCCAACTCTTCCCCCTAGGTGGCGCTTAAGTGTGGTCTTGTTGTGAGTAGGTTCGTTGTAGGACCAGTACCTTAGTGATGTCATGTCCAACCAATATTAAAGTTAGCCTTTTTATTTATTCAGGAGAAGGGATATGGCTAGCCAAGAGATTTCTGAAGTGGTTAGACAACTAGCTGAGGTAGTTCGTGACCTAGCTCAAACCAGAGCAAACCCAATGCATGACCCGACTGGGGAAATGTTTAAGAAAATAGCTCAAAGCAAGCCTCCACTCTATAGCGGAGAGATTGAACCAAGTGTGTTGGAGAACTGGTTGAGAGAGTTTGATAAACTCATTGTAGCTGTGAATTTCCCCGAAAACCTTAGGGTGAATAGTGCTGTGTACTACCTGAGAGGTGAAGCTGATTTGTGGTGGCAACGATGTGAAAATACCCTTAGAGCCACACCTAACTTTGGATGGGAAGCATTCAAAACTGCACTAAGGAACAAGTTTTACCCACCCTACCTGAAGAAGCAAAAGGCGCAGGAGTTCATTGAACTCAAAATGGGAGGTCTGTCTGTGACAGAATACTATTCTATGTTTATAGAGATGTCTAGGTTTGCACCTGAATTGGTGGCCACGGAAGAGCTCAGGTCTCAAAGATTCGAGAATGGTTTGACCATGGACTTACAACTGTTGTTGTTGTCTGGAGAGACCTTTACCTCATTAGACACCCTGTACGGAAAAGCTGCTCACCTGTATGGGTTACAGCAAAGGAAGAATGGTAGTGCTGAAAAGAGAAAGGATGGTGGAAGCTCGAATAAAGGAAATAACCATCAGAATCAGGGGAATTTTAAGAAGCACAAAGGAAATAGGAATTTCCAGTTTAGGGCTAACAATGGTGGTAATCGCAACAACCAAGGTGGTGGAAATCAGTCTGGAAGGAATGGAGTACGGACCTACGAATGTAGGCGCTGTAACATGAATCACCCTGGAAAAGATTGTGATGGGAATTTGGTGACTTGTAGATTCTATCAGAAGTTAGGCCATAGGGAGTATGAATGCTATTCTAAGAATGGAAAGCCTAATCAAGGTAACCACCAAGGCAATATCCGGAATAATCAGAACCGGAATGGGGGAAATGGAGGTGGAAATCAAAGGAACTACCAAAGTGGTAACAATGGCAATAGAAATGGCAATCACCAGAACCATGGAAAGCCTGGAGGGATCCAACAGCAGAATGGGAATCGAAACAACAATGGGAACACCAATGGAGGTGTCTATAACAAAGGAGTTGCCCAAGGAAAGTTGAATGTGATATCTAGGCAAGAAGCGGAGACTTCCTCTAACGTCATAGCGGGTACTTTTTCTATTAATTCCGTTCCAGTTAAAGTTCTATTTGATTCTGGTGCGACTTATTCTTTTATATCAGTAGATGCTTTGGGGAAATTAGGGTTGAAAGAGCCTGAATCGATTGAAGTACCTATAGTCATACCTACTGGTAGTATAGTGAAGTGTACCAAAATCCATAGAGATGTGCCTATGACCATAGCCAAGACCGTATTCTTATCTAACCTAATCGAATTCGAGTTAGGAGAGCTAGATGTAATTCTAGGGATGGATTGGTTGGCCAAGTTCAAAGCCAAAATAGATTGTGAGAAGCAGAAGGTTCACTTGAGGTCTAGCCTAGGAAAAGTAGTGTCATATCGTCGTTTTGGTAAACCTAAGAACATAGGAATCATCACGGCAATGGAACTCGTGAAGCTAGTCAGTAAAGGGAACCCAGCTTTCTTATATAATGTAAGGAACTTAGAGCAAGGATCAGCCTGAGGATATTGCAGTAGTCAATGAATTCCTTGATGTATTTCCAGAAGAGATCCCGGGGATGCCTCCCAATCGACCTATTGACTTCACCATAGATTTAGTGCCTGGAACCGCCCCTATTTCAAAAGCACCTTATCGAATGGCTCCAGCAGAAATGAATGAATTAAAAATCCAACTAGAGGATCTATTGGAGAAAGGTTATATTAGGCCAAGTGCATCGCCTTGGGGAGCACCAGTGTTGTTTGTGAAGAAAAAGGATGGAAGTATGAGGCTCTGTATAGACTACAAGGAGCTCAATAAGGTCACAATCAAGAACAAATATCCATTACCTAGGATAGAAGATCTATTTGACCAACTAAAAGGAGCAGGAATCTTTTCAAAGATCGATTTGAGTTCGGGTTATGATCAATTGAGAATCGCTGACCATGACATACCAAAGACTGCATTCAGAACTAGATACGGACATTATGAGTTCACTGTTATGCCTTTTGGGTTAACCAATGCCCCTGCAATATTTATGAACTTAATGAATCGTGTATTCCATGCCTATTTGGACAAGTTTGTAGTGGTTTTCATAGATGACATCCTAGTGTATTCAAAGAGTGAAGAAGATCACGCGGAACACTTGAGATCGGTGTTGAGTACCTTGAGAGATAACCAATTGTATGTCAAGTTCTCAAAGTGTGAGTTTTGGTTGGAAAGAGTTGCATTTTTGGGAAATTTTGTGTCAAAAGAAGGAGTGGCAGTTGACCCTGCTAAGATCAAAGCTGTTAGTGAATGGCCTACACCCAAGAGTGTGACTGACATTCGTAGTTTTCTGGGATTAGCTGGCTACTATAGACGATTTGTTCAAGACTTCTCTAGGATAGCCAAACCCATGACTACCTTGATGAAGAAGGAAACCAAGTTTGAATGGAGTGACCAGTGTGAGGAAGCATTCCAAGCCTTAAAGACGCGATTGACAACCGCGCCAGTGTTAACCTTACCAGATGAGAGTGGTGCATACGATGTGTATAGTGATGCCTCTAAGAATGGTTTGGGGTGTGTATTGATGCAAAACGGGAAAGTTATTGCGTATGCGTCAAGGCAATTGAAGCCATATGAATCCAATTACCCTACCCATGATTTAGAGCTAGCGGCTATAGTATTTGCATTGAAGATATGGAGACACTATCTGTATGGTGTGAAGTGTAGGATATTTACGGACCACGAGAGTTTGAAGTACATCTTCACACAGAAGGATTTGAATATGCGCCAATGAAGGTGGTTGGAGTTAATTAAGGACTATGATTTGGATATCCAGTACCACGAGGGAAAAGCCAATGTAGTTGCGGATGCCTTGAGTAGGAAATCAAGTCATAGTGTTAATGCGTTAGTAGTTGCTAACGAGCTGTGTAAGGATATGCAGCGTTTGAACCTTGAAATAGTAAGTGGTGAAAGCCTTGTGGGAATAATGAATGCCTTAACCATCCAACCGTCAATATTTGATGAGATTAGAGAGAATCAAGCTGGTGATGTGAAGTTGGAGCGAATCAAGGAAAAGATTTCGGAAGGTAAGGAGATAGATTTCCGAATCCATGATGATGGAAGTTTGAGGTACAAAGGCAGGTGGTGCGTGCCTCAAAAGTGCGGAGAACTGAAAGAGAGATTGATGAAAGAAGGGCATAATACGCCATATTCTGTGCACCCAGGGGGTGACAAGTTGTATAAGGACTTCTATTGGTGGCCAAGGATGAAGAACGAAGTGGATGAATTTGTGGCTAGATGTTTGACTTGTCAGAAGGTTAAAATTGAGCATAGGAGACCTCAAGGGAAGGTCCAACCATTAGAGATTCCAAGCTGGAAATGGGACTGTATTTCTATGGACTTTGTCACTTGTTTACCGAAGTCAAAGACTGGGAATGATACAATTTGGGTTGTAGTAGATAGGTTGACCAAGTCAGCATTGTTTATACCAATGAAGGAAACCTGGAAAATGGAAAAACATTCTAAAGCCTACATTAAGAATGTTGTGAGGTTACATGGAGTTCCTAAGGATATTGTATCAGATAGGGATTCAAGGTTTCTTTCGAATTTCTGGGAAAGTGTGTAGAAGAGTTTTGGTACGACATTGAAAATGAGTACAGCCTTCCACCCAGCCACGGATGGACAAACTGAAAGGACTATCCAAACCCTGGAGGACATGCTTCGGGCATGCGTTATTGATTTCCAAGGAAGTTGGGAAGATAGCCTAGATCTGATTGAGTTTTCCTATAACAATAGCTATCATGCTAGCATTGGAATGGCACCATTTGAAGCTTTGTACGGACGAAAGTGTAGAAGTCCACTTTGTTGGAACGATATTAGTGAAACCGTAGTGTTGGGACCTCAAATGATAGAGGACACCATGAACCGAATCCGAACCATCCAATCAAAGATTCAAGCGGCGCAGGATCGCCAAAAGAGTTATGCAGACTTGAAACGTAGGGATGAAGAGTTCAACATAGGTGATAAAGTGTTGCTCAAAGTATCACCAATGAAAGGTGTCATGAGATTTGGGAAGAAAGGGAAGTTAAGCCCTAAGTACATAGGCCCATATGAGATCTTAGAAAGAATCGGAAAGGTAGCTTATAGACTAGCCTTGCCTATGGACTTGCATAGAGTGCATAATGTGTTCCACATATCCCAGGTAAGGAAATATGTCCCGGATAAATCGCATGTGTTGCAACCGGAGACCATAGAATTAGACCAAAGTCTAACCTTTGAGGAAAGACCTGTCAAAATCCTTGATAGCAAAGTGCGTAGTACGCGTACTAAAGATGTGAAAATTGTCAAAGTGTTGTGGTCTAATCAAGAATCTGAGGAAGCCACATGGGAAGCGGGGGACGAAATGAGAAAGAAATATCCCGAGCTTTTCCCGAGGTGAGTTGAGTTACGGGGTCGTAACTCGTGTCTTTTAAGGGGGGTAGAGTGCGGTAGAATTTCGTGCTTTTACCTTGTTTTTCCCTATTTTATACCCAATTTGGTGCTTTCTATTGAATTTGCACTTATTATTGTCCTGTTTAATCATGTAAAGAGTACAACAACTTAAAACTTTGGTAAATGAACGTATTGAAAGTCTCAGAAAGTCTCAAGTTTTGAGTTGAATTTTGATTTCCGAACCCAAGTTTCGGGACGAAACTTCTTTTAAGGAGGGTAGACTTTAATACCTCGTATTTTTATAATATTTATAAATATATTTTATTATATTTATAAAGCATTTTACGATTTATTATCATTTAAATAATATTTAAATTCATTTTATTTAATGTATTTTAATTTAATTAGAATATTTATTATTTTAATTAATTACGAAACGAATTTAATTCTTGAGTCGGGAAATTAAACGAGTTGCAAATGATTTTTAAAGCTTCGGGTTTTAAATAAAAAGTCCAGTTCGTTTTATTAATCAAGCCCAATCCAAACACTTTAATTTAAATCCTAAGCTAGCCCAATTCATTTAATTCCTAAGGCCAACTCAAATATCCTAAGCCTAGCCATCAAGGGATTAGGGAGCCTATAAATAGACTCCCCCATCATTAAATGAACCCCTAAAATTTCATAAAGCTCCTTTTTGATTTGCTTGCCCCTCACTCCATCTCTTCTCTCTCTTTTGCTCGGCACCCGCACGCCCTCAAGGCTCGTGCCCTCGTGCTGCGCCCGCACGCCCGCACGGCCTCGTGCCCTCGTGCCTGCCCTCGCCCACAACACTCGCCCTCGCCTCTCCTTTCTCGCTCGTGCACTCGTGCACACCTGCTGCCCCTCTCTCGCCCGTGCCCTCGCGCACAGCGCTGCACCGCTCGCCCTCTCTCTCTCGCTCGTGCCCTCGCGCACTTCCGCTCGCCCTCTCGCTCTCCTTCGCGCCCCCTCTCCCCGCTCGCGCTCGTCGCCCTTGCTGCGCACACACACGTTCGTGTGTGTGTGTGTGTTCGTATTCGATTTCTTTTTCGCCCAATCACATTAATTCGTGGTTGTTCCGTGCTATAGGCTGGATTGGTATAATTCTCTTCTTCCTTACCTATTCTATTTAAATTTTGTATTTTAAATTATTATATTAATATTGTTTTGACTAATTAAAATGCTGGGAACCGGTTATGAATACCGTGGTTTGAGGATTTGTGTGTTGTGATTCATTAGGTTTGCTTTAATTATTAAAGGATGAATTTTCAGATTTGTTTATTTAATAAAGCATTGATTTTTATGATATTAAACTAGTGTTATTGGGATTTTCAAGTTAGGGTTTTAACCTAGACCTAATGAGTCAATTGATTAGCATAATTAGGTGATGATTTTAATTATGATAATCAATTATATTTTCAGATTTGAATAAAGGTTTAAAATGTCGATTTTTATTGATTTTAAAGGCGGAAAAAGTATGTTTTCGTACTAGGGATCGATTTTGCAAATTGAGACGACTCTATTATTGAAAAACGATTGAATTCTAAAGTCTAAAGGAAGTTTTAATTTTTATAAAGTTGCAGGAAATTTAATGAACATGGGAATAATTTAAGTTTCATTATTTTGATGATAGGAGGTGATTTCTAGTTGAGTGCTCGTTATTGCAAAGTGGCCCCTACGCTTAGGTATTCAAGGTACGTACAAGTCTAGGGCGACCACACCTTTTTGTCAATGACATTACATGATTGTTGATGATGTGAATTACATTATGTAGAATCATGTTTATTTTGGTGAACGAGCATGTGTTTTGTGATGTTGGATTTATTGGATTAATTGTTGAACAAGCATGTTGAAATTATTATGAGTATGGATTTCATTGTCAATCATGTTGTTCAATATTTATGCATGTATGGTTTATTTCACATGCAAGGGATGAATTAATTATTTGTATGCTATTGTACGGGATGTCTAGCATACTTTGAGCCATTTATTTGTACCTCGTCGTACTATTTATTTTACCACATGCGAAGGGTTAGCTCATGTAAGCCACCGCACATGTAGGGTTCAGTTGGGAATATTATGTATGAAATGAATTAGGATTTGTCGTGCAAGGGCACAACCCTCATGTTAATATGCATGATGTGGAGTCTCACTTTGGTGAGGAGGAACATGGTATTAATATCACAAGTGTCTTGCTTGGTTGATCACAAGTCTTAAAGCATTAAAATAAGATTGTTTTGGTTGTTGTTTATTAATGGTATGTATGGATGTTGTCGAGTCTTGAGTTTGCCTTTAATAAAATATTTATAAACGTAAAGTGCAACCGGAACAAGCTTCAAAACTCTTGGAACGTATATACCTTGAGTATGAACAATGGGGGGAGTCTTGCCGGAAAGCTCGTACTCCTACTAATGGTACAAGACGTTGTTTCATTTATACTATGCGCAGGAATTCCGTCGGTATGGCCCGATTTTATTATTAATATATTTGGTGTATGGTTGGCTCCCATCACCTTTTCCCTTTGTGGATTATTCTTTTGGCCCGTTCAAAGCTTATTCTAATTAAATTGTGAGTCAAGAGTCGAGTCAAGAGTCGAGTCTTGTATCTCATGATTGTTTGATTTGTTATTATATGGCTTTTGCATGTTGATTAGTACTTGGTGAGTGATGCATGTTTTAGTTTCATTTACTCTATGCTTGTAAGTACTCAGCTTTTGCTGACTACGTGCTTTGTGTGTTTCTGGTCATGGCCTTTGCCTTAATGACCCTATGATGTTCCATCATTTGCACTTGCATTGTTGGGGAGTAGATTAATATAGCAGGTTGGTAAATCAAGTACGATCGAAATCATGTGGCTTGGGATGATTGAGAGAGTTGCATGCTTTCGTTCTTTGAAACTATTTTATTTAATATTTTAATCATGTTTGAAATGTTTGAATTATTTATACTTTGGGTTTTGGGCCATTATGGTTCCAAATTGTAGGAGGCCTCAATATTTCATTAATTATGGTTTTTAAAAGTTAGTTGACATTTAATTCCGCTGCGTAATTCTGGTAATAGCCTTAACCGTTATCACGGTGGCGGTAATGCTTTAGTAATTCCTTTATTTTAAGTTGGAAAATGGTTTTATAAAAGCAAGGAATTATTAGGGTGTTACAATAAGCCTTGTAATATTTACCATAACAAAAGAACAGAATGCACAAAGAAACTAAAATGAGCCTTGTAATATTTACCATAACAAAAGAACAGAATGACACAGCTGGTTGTGCTTGCTACGGTCAGGTTCTGGCTGGTATGATTTGGAGATGGAATAGGCAGATTCTGTTGAGTTATTGTCCTGGCTAAAGTTGACTCGTTGTCTTTGGTGCAGGCCAAAGGTTAATGTGTGCTGCATCATAAGCTTTTTTGTGGGAGATCTATATTACAAAATGTTGATGTGCTGGTAAGTGTTGGGTGATTTTGTTCAGTTACATTCTTGTTTTTTATTTTGTGCTTTTAATAAGTTGGCAGACTGTTTTGCTTTTCTCACTTCTGCTACTGGTTTTAGATGATGGTAGGGGTGGATTTTATAGGTTGGTTGTTTATTGGTATGCTTGCCACATTGCTACCTCAACTCAGTCAATGGTTGTTCTTGCTTGTTTTTGTAGTTGGGGTTTGTAATCTGGTTCTTGGGCTCGATCCTGGGTTGACCAGGTCAATTTTGGTATGCAATGTGTGAACAATTGTATTAAGAAGTATGGCTGATGTACAACATTACAACTGCACTTGGGTATTAGCTCAGTAAAATATTTTTCCTAATGCTATCCTCTTTGAGCTTTTAAAATTCGTCTCAGACCTTAGTAGAAAAAAACTATATAAATAGTTCTGATCGTCTCTTTTGGTTCAATTTTTATTCTTGGAAGCTTTCCAGTTGTTCAGCAATCGGTACAGACAATGCAGGGAGGATTCACAGTACGATAGAAATATTTTATGGAGGAACTCGAAACATGCGATTCCAAGTTAGCTTTCTCACTCTAATAAAAATTGATGACAATTAAGTTCTTGTTATATTATTTTGGAGAAGCAAAATATCTTTGCAGTTTCTCCCATTTCTGAATTATTGGGCATGTGCCTGGATTGTCATAGAAATTAAATACTATTTTATATTGTTGGTTCAGTTCGTTGCCTATTTTAATGTATGTATTTCCTAATTCTTTGTCTATAGGGAACACAGTAAGTCCTTGAATGTAGTTTAGTTTTGTTTATATTGTTGGTGCAGGGTAACTGATTCTAGTACTACTATCACCAAGTACTGTTAACTGCAAATGTCCTAAATGAATCTGGTTCGTTAGTATTATTGTGTTGACTGCATTTAGATATAATCTATTTAATAATGAATAAATGTGGCTTGCTGGCTGCTGAAAACCCTGATGGAGTGATTGTGTATGGATTTTTTTTCTAGTAGCAAAAGAAGATGCTTAGTATGCTCGTAGCAATCAGCTAGTTGCTGGCGTCATAGTCGAATATGGTTCGGCCTTCACAGCTAGACTAAGGACTAGTAGTGCTGGTCAATGATATGAGGCAACCATTGATTTATTTTTGTCTGCACCTACATATGTCATCTACAAAATTTTATGTGAACTCCTATTTTAATTTATGGCTTAATGATTATACTCTATAGATTGATCATAGATAGGCCTTTGCTTCTTGATACAGAGGTGATGCTGGTTGTTGATGCTATATGATATATGCCAATGAAGTAAGCTTACATTTCCCTGTTACCCAGACTGTAATTACATTATAAAATATATCTTTCTTGCTTCTCCTGTAGAAGCTTAGTTGAAGACTTGGCATCCAGATACAATGAATCACCTTCCTCAATATCATCCTGCAAGTTGTATAAAATATATGTAACCAGAAAATATACAAAACTTGATTATCTAAAACTCACAAATGCTTAATACATAATCTGATTATCTATGTTAAACTTCGTGTGTAGTTGTTAAGTTTATTTTTTGAAACATAATTAGGAGATTATAATTTTGACAGTTTGCCTTATTTAGAGCTTCCAGAGTAGAGGTGTTATGTGGAATGAGCTTATGCTGCATCAAAATTTTGGAGTTGTCAATCTTATCTTCTTGTTGCTGTGCACTAAACTTGTTTATTCTATATGTTTCTTTGGATTTCTGTTCTTTGGTCAATTGGTGTTAGGTAGAAAAGCACTGATCAAGTTTCGAATTTGTTGCAGATTACCAATGCACCTACCGTTGATAAGCTTAATGAGCTTAAAGCATTTAAAGTAGTGTTTCTACAACGCTTTTCAAGGAATGGAACTTCAAGGGAGAACACTTCAACTAGTTAGATTTTGTTTTTGTTCTTTTAGATTGAACAAGAATTACTTATCTTTTAGTTTTTAGAATTTAAAGACGAGGGGTTGTAATTTTTGGTTTCACATAACTTGAAATTCTATTGTCAAACATCTTTTGAGTAATGAAATTATCATTTGTTTATGATTGATTTATAGTTATCTATATTATTTCACAAGGAAAATGTAGGTGCAAAGGACGCAAAAAATATTATTATGTTGGCAATATCAACATAATAGTTGGTCGTTATTGCCAAAATTTTAAATTTTTTGACCGTTAAGGAAGGACATTTTACGAGGGATTTGTTGCTCGTTATTTCTTAATTGGTCATTATGAATAAGTATCTAACGAAGGATTACCGTTTCGTTGTTAACAATTAACGACAGATTATCGTTTCATCGTTAACAATTAACGACGGATTATTGTTTCGTCGTTACCTTTTAATGATGAAATTGTAACTTCGTCGTTAATAATTAACGACGAACTATGATTTCGTCGTTAAAAGTTAACGACGAAACGGTAATCCGTCGTTAATGTTTAACGACGAAATCATAATTCGTCTTTAATGAACGTTAGTTATTAATGACGAACATCGTCGTTAAAGCCAATAACGACAGAACCTGTTACAACGAACATCACGACCGTCGTTAATGGTTTTAACGACGAAAAATGATGTTTTTAACGACGAAATTGTTCGTCGTTAAATGTCTTTTTTCTAGTAGTGCTACAAGTGGAAAATGAAGCATGGAAATGCTACATTAGTTGTAGGGTCATCTAGTTTGTTTTAAGTCCTTTCAAGGCTGGAACTTCATGGCTATTATGTTCCGTAATCAGCATACCTGAATTTCTACTTCAAACACAAAAAGACTTTCATTCAAGAAAAACAAAAACAATCTTTGTTTGTTTGTTTGTTTATTTGAATGAAATGGTCATTTACGGGTTGAGTCAATATGCTTGATTAAACAAACAACTCTTTAACAATAAGAACTTCACTAGGTTCAAATCAATCTCTTGATTTGAGTTCCACTAATCTTTGGCATTGTTGCTTAGACCATGTCAACAAGTTAACATTCAAAAGCACTATTTTAATGGAATTTTGAAAGTTGATTGATTTCTAGATCAATTCAAGACAAGCAAGTCTTACTTGTTGAAAGTAACAAAAGATATGAACTATTGTTAGAACGCCTAGACAATAGAGTTCAAAACTAAAGAAATATTTTATGACTTTATTATATCACCTGGATTTGAGTGAATATTGGTTTATTTACTCAATTTGATATAAGTTTGAATCTGTTTTGCTAGTTCAAAGATTCAGAAGTATAAAATCCACTTGGCAAGAAATCATAAAGATCTAGGTTAGATCATGTTGATGATTACTTAAGTCAAGAATGATCATCAATGATTGTGTGTTGTAATTTCACGACCTAGCTCCATAAGATATGGCATATCTACGTTGGAATGATCGAAGTGAATTAGTACTTGATTCGATCAATAATTATTCATAAAGACTTTTCCTATAATTTCTAAAACAAAATGCTCAACTACCACCAAACTAAACCAAATTCGTCAAAGCTATTGAAAAGTAATTTCAGAATATCTTTTCATAATATATATCTAAAGAGTTCCTAAACTCAGTGGGAGCTTAGTGTTTCTTATTCGAAAAACTAAGGCCCAAGTATAGATATATGTTTCATTGTGATTTATTCAAATGAGACACAAGGGTATTGTTTCTACCACGAATTTTTGAGAACATAATTTTTGTTTGCTCGAAATAATGTCCTTTTCGAGATTCGTTTCCAAACTGACAAGTGAGAGAAAATAGACCTCGAAAGTATTCGAGGCGAACAACAAACATAAACGCACATTCCAGGGGCTTTTAGAAGTTCCTCGGAAAATCCGAACACTTATTCTTTAAGGACTTTAGAAGTGGCTTTAAAGAATGGACATCTCTTAGAAGACTTTACAAGTGCTTCAAGGAGAACGGAATATTCAAAGGACTTTCAAGTGCCTATTGATATTCTATTGTTTGATGTTCTATACCCAAGTAGGCATAGAGTTCAAGTCCTTGAACTGGTGGGATTCTTCTATTAGATAGTGAAGAAACATAGAGTTCAGGTCAATGAAACTATGAGATTCTTCTATTAGATAGTGAAGAAACCTACAACTTGCAATCAAGCTATTATCATGTAGATTAATGAGTTTGTGACTTGTAAGAAAGCTATGACGAAACCTAGATTCCCTAAAATGGTTAGAGGCTATATATAGACTCAAATGTTTTAGATGGTTAAAGGCCATAAAACATAACCAATGTTTTGATGACAAAATTGAAATTTTGTTGATTTGCAACACCTATTGGTTGCAAATTGGTTTTAAGGATAAAAACCATCAAACATGAAATTGTGTTCACGCACAAAGCTAGATTAGTTGCTAAAGGTTACAAGCAAAGTCACGACGTGGATTGTGTTGAAACCTCATGCATAATCATAATGCTCAAGTCTAGAAATCAAGCAATGATTGCATATTGGTACATATGGCAATTGGATGACAAATCATCTTCCTCAATCAAATGTTGGAAAAAACTATGTACATGGCATGTCATAAGATTTGTGGATCCAAGTAAAATACTTGAAAAGGAAAGCTAGCTTATGAAATATAAGTAAAGATTTAAGCAAGCAATTGGGAATTGGAACTGTGTTTTAGTAAAGCTAATAAGTATTTTAGTTTTATAAAATGTACATGATTCTTATAGATATATAAGAAGTTTAGTGGGAGTACATAAAACTTAATTGGTCCTATGTGTATCACACACATATCTCTCTCTTGAGAAATAACATTCAAATGCTAAATGACTTAGATTTGAAAATTATTCATCAATGATGGACCAAGGCGAAACTTAGTACATACTGGGTTTTAAGATCTATTTACAAAAATCTTATATTATTGTTTTGGATTAAGTAATGGCATTTACTAAATCAAACACGAAAGACTCCATTGGAGATATTCGACCCATATGAATAAATCTAAGTAATGAATGTTTGAACTATGTATAAGCATTTACTAAGTTAAACATCAAAGAATCTAATCAGATTCTTCACCTATATTATATGTCAAAGAATTTAGCTGGATTTAGTATCTACTGAAATTGTATAGCTAAAGTTACATGAATAGAATTCAATTGGGAATTATTCTGCAAAAGAATTTATCATGTATGATATAATATGATGATTGCCAAAAACATATCATAAGGCTTTAGGCATGACGAACATATACCAATCTCTATTGATCTAAGTGAGATCAACTAGATTGATATCAAGAAAAACTTATGGTACTTGAAAAGGTACATAAGAATAGTTCTTGATTCAAGGAAATAAAGATATGCTAAATATTAATGCGACACACATAAACACTGGCAAAGGATCAAGCAAGATCCCTTTGAAGTTAACCATTGGCAAGGACGAGCTATAGAGCATCGTATTTTGAAATGGCAACATGGATTAGAGACCATGAGTTGTTGCGTGGGAAATTTAACATTAATTTCTATGTTATGAGATACAGATGGAAAGTCTTCCACTTATCTATGAACTGCTTGGATAAGTAAATCCAAAAGAAGCATCACTGGCAACCTAAACAGTTGAAGTAAAAGTAATTATTGCCTAAGAAGCAATGAAACAAAGTTGTTTATGTTAAAGAGTTCTTCACTGAACTTGGGTGGATCACATGTCTGCTGACTTGATGGTTCTTCATTGCAAAATGCGTAGAACCGCTATTGTAGCAAGAAAGACTAGATCACAAAATAAACATACTCAAAAGATCTTACCATCTATCTCGAAGAACATTCGATGAAAAGGATATTAAGATTGGCAAAGCATGATAACTAAACCTATGCAACAAGTGAGAAACAACACTCACATTGTGACACTGGAATTCAAGCATAGCTTTGAATTCCATTAATTGTTTTAAAGATGGGTTTGAGGCCCGTGGTTGTAAAACAATGGGGTTGGACATTTATCTTATATGAAATGTATTTTCATATTCCATTTAATCTTGGTTTAGTATTAAATGATGAGTCCCTTCAAATTAACGATATATTCAAGAAGACTGTCAGGACCAGTCCTGTGACTAAGAAATGTCTATCAAGTGAACTTGAATGTCAAAAGTTGAAAATGGTCCCTGGTCGGAGTTTTCTATAAAGAAGGACGCATAGAAAACGCTAGACGACTAGAATGCAAGATGACTAGTAGTTCTGTTTCTTGAACTATGTGGACATGGCAATGTCGCAATCATTTGCATAGATACTTACTTTGGGAAGAATAGTATCAAACATACCTATGAAACTTTACTGTAAGAGATGAAAATCTTTCATAAGTAAATTTCATTAAAATTATTAGACACTAATCCTTAATACCTGAGTGATTTGAGATTACTTGTTTGAGAACTGGTTACTTTGACGTTGTCAACCGTCGTACCGTAAAAGGAGGCTATAAAGGCAAAGCTCGGGTAATCACCTATCAAACGAAGTCTAATCTCAAGATCGCAAGATTGGAATTGTCCTCCCATAAATCGGGATGAGATGCTGAAAGTTGTACAAGGCCACTCGGAGAGCTAGAAACTGTAAAATGCATGGCCGTGCTCAGATGAATCATAGGCTATGATTATCTGTTTATTTGATCATTTGAACTCTGAAATCGAGAAACACCTCTGGACATAATAAGGATGAGAAGTCTTACCTTATGTTCATCAGCAAGCATCAAGCGACAAAGGAATTAGGCAATGCACACTTGTCCCTAAGGACAAGTGGGAGACTGAAGGAAATAATTCCCTTGGTCCAAGTATGCATTCAATGCTAAGTCTAATAAATGCGGTTCAGTATTAATTAATTATACAAGTTAATAATTCAGTGAGATCAAGTGAATTGTATGCCTAGCTAGAGACCGCTTCAGTTCAAGTGGAATTAATAATATTAATCCACAGCTTACTCTTGACTGAACCCGTAGGGTCACACAAATAGTACGTGAAGGGATCAAGTATTTAAATGATTTAAATACTCCATTTATGGATATTCGGAATCGACGGATCTCGGTTCCAGTGGGAGCTGAAATCGTCAAAAGGCAAATTATGAATACTCCGGAAACGATGATATTGCTGGAAACGGAAATATGGATCGTATCGGAACTATAAATTTTATCCAAGTCAAAGATGTTGCCGGAAACGGAAACATGGTACCTATCGGAATATCATCGGAAATGGAAATATTGTCGGAATCGGAAATGTTGCCGGAAACGGAAATATCGTCGGAATCGGAAATATTATCGGAATCGGAAAATAATTCCGGAATCGGAAATATTAAATATTTGTTCGAAACGGAAATTAATTCCGGAATCGGAAATATTAAATATTGTTCGAATCGGAAATGAATTCCAGAATCGACAAATTAATCGGAAGCGCGTCGTACGAAATAAACATTAGACGAGCTTGCTAGACGCAAGGCCCAGCACGAAGCCAGGCCTGCGCCTAGCAAGCCCATGCACGCAAGGCAACACAGCAGCAAGCCAAGGCACGCATGCCCAGCCAAGCAGCACGCAAGGCCAGGCCCAACGCGCAAGGCAACTGGCGCGCCCAAGCAATGGGTTGCGCGCAGCGCTGTGGGCCGAGCTGCTCCGTGCGCGCGCGCGTCCAGCGCCCCTCGTGGGCTGTGCGTGCGTGTGTGCGGTTATTTCGTGCATACGTCGAATCCTTAAGCAATTAGGATTAGATTAAAAATTAAATTTCCTAAAGTTACTAGAGTTAGTTGTTTCATTAAACAATAACTTATTAGTTTTAATTAATGTCTAATTCCAATAGGATTAGATTAATTGAAACCTAATAGACTTTTAGTTCCATTATTCCAACCCTATAAATAGGTGATGGCATTCACAATTTATACTCACTCCAATTCAAGTATTCATATAGTTTTAAGGTTAAAGCTAAGATAATAATTTGCCACAATTATATTCGAATAAACTTAAAACCTTAGGTTGAATTCTAGTTAATTAAATCTAAGGCGGATCCGAACGTGCTGTGGACTATCTACGGAGGGACTACACTTGGAGTCCTAAACTTGTTCTTGTTCGGTTCGGGAGCAGCTAGGGAGGGCACGCTACAAATGTATGCATCCTAAATTATGCTAATTGTTATGTGGAAATTAATTTGGATTCCTGGCTTTATGGTTTTTCCGCATGAAATATATATTCTTTATATGTATCATAACCTAACAGCTCGCTGCTGTGTTGTTGTGCTTTGTGCGCGCTGTCGTGGCCCTTGCGGGCTGGCTTGCTTGCTGCGTTGCGAGCTCGCTGGCTCGTTGGGCCTTGCGCGCATAATCAAAATTATATACATCAATCACAAGTATTCATATAGTTTAAGTTTAAACTAACTTAATAATTTGCCAAAATAATTAAGCTTTTGAATAACATAAAACCTTAGATAATATTCTAGTTAATTGAATCTAAGGCGGATCCAAACGTGCTGTGGACTATCTACGGAGGGGCGACATTTGGAGTCCTAAACTTGTTCTTGTTCGGTTCGGGAGCAGCTAGGGAAGGCACGAGTCACATGTATGTATCTTGAATTATGCTAATTGACTATGTGGCAATTAATTAGGAATCCTGACTTTATGGTTTTTCCGCATGAAATATATGTTTTATATTTGTTATAACCTAACAGAAGGGACTCATCATTTAATAAACCACAAATTAAATGGAAAATGAATTCTATTCATTTATATGAATGGTTAACCAAAACTTTTTACAAAGTACTAAACTCTAAGACTTTAAAACTAACATTAATTAAGGACATGAAAGCCATTCTCCAACATGCTTGCTTCCCATAGCTGCAGTGTGCGAGTTGTGCTTCGCTTGCGGCAAAGGTTTAGGTAATGGATCTGAGATGTTGTCGTCAGTTCCAATCTTGCTTATCTCGACTTCTTTTCTTTCAACGAACTCTCGTAGAAGGTGAAATCTACGAAGTATATGCTTGACTCTCTGGTGGTGTCTAGGCTCCTTTGCCTGTGCAATAGCTCTGTTATTCTCACAATATAGAGCTAACTGTCATTTAATGGAGGGGACTACACCAAGTTCTACTATGAACTTCCTTAGCCAAATAGCTTCCTTTGCTACTTCATGTGCAGCAATGTACTCCGCTTCAATTGTAAGAATCCGCAATGGTGCTTTGTTTAGCACTTTTCCAACTTACTGCACCTCCGTTGAGGCAGAAGACAAACCCAGACTGTGATCTGAAATCATCCTTGTCGGTTTGGAAACTTGCGTCCGTATAGCCTTTAAAAATTAGTTCATCATCTCCACCATAGACCAGGAAATCATCTTTGTGCCTTTTCAGGTACTTCAGAATATTCTTGGCAGTAGTCCAATGTGCCTCTCCCGGGTCTGACTGGTCTCTGCTCGTAGCACTGAGTGCGTACGCAACATCCGGGCGTGTACATATCATAGCATACATTATTGAACCAATCAATGATGCATATGGAATCCCAATCATTCGTCTACACTCATCAATGTTTTTGGGCACTAAGTCTTGCTTAGAGGCATTCCATGAGACATGGGTAGGTATCCTCTCTTGGAGTCTTCCATATTGAACCTTTCAAGCACCTTATTGATATAAGTGCTTTGACTTGTAGACACCTATTTTTGTCCCCATTCCCGAAAGGGAAAGGTTCGATGATGAAAACATAAATCTCCACTTGACAACGCATCTCCTATAAAATAACGAATCTCAATCACCCTTCTCGTTTCACCCGAAACCTGCTATTTATAGAAACCTGCTATTTATGGAAACCTGCTAAAAATAGTAACTACCGTAAAGGGTAGCTTCTAAAAGTGGCAAGTCATAAAAGATAGAAACCTGTCAGAATTAGGTGTTGCACTCCAACATAAATCCTAAATGAGATAGAAAACTGCGAGAATCCTATTCCTAATATGATTCGGAAATAAGAGTTACGTATTAATTAAAATCCTAACGAGCCTAGAGTTCGTAACGGGCCCAGACGCATTCCGTCATGAAATTGATACGCACTAAAAGACTCGATTAAGTCTCAAACACTACGGATTTCAGGAATCCGAATCTGACTAAGAAAACAGCCCAGACCCTATTTTCAACGCCTGGCTCTGGGCGCCGAAATCTTCGGCGCCCAGGCCTGGGCGCTGGAATTACCTGGGTACGTGTTTTTTCCTAATTCTTTGTGGATTAGAGCTCTGCAATTCTATCTTTCCACAAACTCTTTTCTATAAATATAGCCCAAGTTCGACGTGAAATAACAACACACAATTCATATTCTGAGTATTGACTCCAACCCCTAGCCTAAGCCTCACGCTGCGAAATTGTTCATGCGTTCTGTCGCAATCGATCCATAAATCAAACAGAACGTATCCTGTTCCATAATTTGAGATTTGTTAAATAAAAAGGAGAAATAGCAAAGTCAAAGTGGTTAGTTTTCTGAGAACCGTGACGCACCTCTCAAGGGTGCGTCGTAATGTGTCCCTTTTTTATGATTTAATTGCTTTCCTCGCCCTTTTTATGAACTGTTAAACTAACTAAATCTGATTGTTCTGTCACGCTTAATAAATATAATATTTTTGTGAAATTGGATTATCATGCTAGGTCCCTTAATGCAATCTAAATCAGATAATCGCGATCGATCTAGTATTATATGTTGCATATTGCTAAAATCAACTCAGATTAGTTTAATAGTTAACGCATGTCCCTTCAATTATTTATGCTGAGCTAGTAAGGATATCCTGCCTCTGGAGTTATCGACGAGCGAGTACTTCTCTCGGTAGTTACAGTCCCCCGAACCCTCAATCTCTACCTTGCGGGTGTATGTTGAGAGATCCCCACACCAGGGATCACAAGGGAACCTACGGCCGTCGTGGTCAAACATAATTGCACTCCCTTTATGTCACGATAACCGGGTTTTGTCAGTCTTTCTCATTGTCGTTAAAAACTGAATGGCGACTCCTATATTACTAGTCAATTGGGTGTAAACTCACAGGAAATCCAATTACACTTGATTGAATAAAAAGAATCGTCACACCCACGAGGGACGAGGTCACGCATTAGCCTCGTGCTTTTTCGACCCCCTCACAGTGGCGACTCCATTGGGGATAGTGAAGGAAATACTCGTGCTTTTTCGACCCCGCGTTTATTTCCCCATCAAGTTGGGACGACCTGAAAATCAGCATATTAATGTGAACGGACAGAACCGCATAACGAATCTCGGCTCCCTCGGGAGTTGGGACTAAGGATACCTTTTTCGCCAATAGGGGGGTGCACACGCCGCGCAATGTTGCCCACTCGGTACTTGTGCAGGTCCCTCTCGCCTGCATGCCCCCTTGGCTTGCACTTGCGGGTTGGCCTTCTGGGACGAAATTCGTCTGTTGAAGACACTACCTCGACCGGGGCATGTGTCGGATCTGCGATAGAAGCGGTACCAAGCCAGGCACAAATACTGCCCATAGAAGCCTATCATAAACTACGTGACATATTTAATTTTCAAATCCATGTTTGTAATGTAGTAATGTGTAGCGAACTATGTGACTATGTTATGATTGTGCGTACGAATAATACTAGACAAATAATGCTAGAAAACCAACGACCTTAAAAATTGCCCAAACATTCATGAACCAATTGGCCAAAGAGTTATACCAAAATACGTGTTCCGCAAGCCCGAACGATCGCCACAAAAATAAGCGACGCTCGGGATGGCCGTAACGAATCCCACAAACGCTGCACAACGCGTAAAGGACGTTATAAGGCAAACACGCAAAATTAAAGTCGCAAAAACAAAAGTAGACGAAAACTTAAAACGAGAACCAGCCAGAGACGCATTTTCAACGCCCCTGGCTGGGCGCTAAAATTTCTCACGCCCACCGCTGGGCGCTGAAGTTGCTGCCTGGCCTTTTGGTCAGGCGCAGCAGCCTCGGTACCCGCGTAAAAAAAATAGACGTAGCAAAAAAAAACCTTTCGTAAAAATTGTTGCAAGGGCGTATGAAAAGGCACTCGATTCTAAAAGCGACTTGTAAAAATAAAATAAAATAAGTCTTTGTGTCGTTGTTATGCCTCCTATGACGACAATGTTCGGCTCCAAAACCGAGCACGCTAATCGAAATAACCTTGGATGTCACATGGGCAAAGTATTCAAAAAAATAATGTTCAAATAGAGTCTTTAAAGAAAAATAATGTTCGAATAAAAAAATAAATCCGAGTCTAGACTAGGCTATGCCAAAGTACAATCTAAATCCTAAGTCTTAGTTGTCTTATCCATAGAATCGGTCCTAATGCTTGGTGTCATTCTGCAAATAAAAAGGTTAAAACATATTGAGTCTCCCTTCCTAACATTTAAATCAATAAGCACCCATATGTAATTGTCATCCCTTGCTAAGAGTCTACGGCCTCAATACTCTCTCACCAATAAAAATAATATATTATAGTATTTGCAAAATGGAAACAGTCACATTCTGAAAAACCATTCCCCTATAGTCGCACAACCCCCAAAGTGAACCTAAGGTGTCAATACCATTGGCAAGAAAAATTAATGGCCTCAAGGCTTATGATCACATTGGGTCACGACCATCATAGTCCTCTCGAGCCACTCGCTCATTGAAATACTCCTAAGTACGGACTAAAAGATTTTCCATGAATGCAACATGACCAACCATGAAAATACCCAAATCGGCATACCATAAGGCTACCATTGGGGTAAAGCAATACACACTAAGAGAGAAGCCGCACTAATGATTCTAGCCTTGTAAAAATGGAAATTCGATCTCCCCAATTAACTACCTTGCCAACATTAAGCAAAATGGCGCATGACAAATGAACACCCAAGGGTTAAAATCTAAAGTGTCAACCAACGAAAGTTATGGTCCAATTAGCCTAAGTCTGAGAGTCGCTTGGTCAAGTATTATAGCCTTACGCCATGTCATTATTTTAAGTCTAGGCCACCTCCTTGTATTCATACACGGGTTATAATCAGAAAGATTAATGAAAGTTCGAGTCTAAATCACAACTTCCAATTAAATCCCAGAAACTGGAATCTGAAAAGAAGCAAAAAAAAGTTATTTTCGATGCAATTCTTTTGTTAAATTTCAATAAGGTAAAAACAAGATTTCGAATCTACGCTATTTGCACATTTTAAAAAACGACTAAATATTCTTGCAAAGTAAGACGATTTAAAGGTCCACCCTAGGCCTGCTAGAATTAAAGGTCCACCCTAGGCCCTACTAAAATTAAAGGTCCACTATAGGCCTACCAGACGAGACTCACTCAGTCTCGCCTCGTGACTCAAAGACCACAACCATCTACCTTTTAGCCCAAATAAATAAAAAATTGATTGAAGGATTTATGTTGGGGAGAAAATCCCAAGCAAAAAGAAAAGAGAGAAAGAGAAAAGGGAGAGCGAAAAGAACGAGCCATGAAATACTTAGCCCGTACCTCCCAAAGCGCAAAATTTACACAAGTAAAACGAAGAAAAGAATTGAGTCAACCAAATCATGCCACAAAAACTACATAAGATTCTACGATGTCTACCCTTTCCAATCCTTATGCTCTTAGACGCCTTCGCTCTGGGGTCCCTGCTCATTGCCATAACCCAAGAAACCATTACCCCAACTCTTGTTTTTGAACTTGTTATCAACCGCAAACTACGTACGGCCATTGACACGTGCGTCATACCATTATTTCCAAAACCTTCTCTTACACCACCATTAGCATAATGACCATATAACTTGTTTGGATACATCCTGTTGATATACCCTTGAGCCGTCCCCATGCTACTCATTGGCCTTGGTTGATGTAAACTCATGACCCTAGCTTGAGGCTGCAAATTGTGAGTCCTAGCGGATGTAATCCTCATGCTTGACCAATACCTATACAAATTATCCTATCTCATTCAACCCATCCTTCAAACCGTCTTGAGTCTCAAATAAAAAAGGAAAACAAATGAAAAGTACAAAAAAGTAATAAATAATAAAAAAAGGAACTTTGCAAAGCTCCTCTAAAGTTAGTCTAAAAAAAATGAGAAGCATTCAACGCACCAAAAAAGATACGCCCAAAAGTCATTTTCATCGCCCATAGCTGGGCGCCGAAATCTTTAGCGCCCCAGCCTAGGCGCTGAATCTCTCTGCTTGCCAAATTTTGTCCAGAAGTGCTCGTCATTTTATCCGCACATGCACGGAAAAATAACGAACACTTGGAGGGGTACAACACGTATTCGGACATACGTACCACCAAAGAAATACATGTACTCAATCAAAAAAAATATAAAACAATTTTTTGGCTTACGGCAAGGCAGCAGATTTAAATAATAATAAACTTCACTTATTCTACCGTTTTAAATAATATGTTTCCATCTCAGAACATACTTATCGAATTCGGCATTCTAAGAAACCATTTTCTAGGCTAAGAACTACGCAAGACCTGATTCCAAATTAAAAATATTTAAGGCGGATACGTAGGCAATCCATGATTCGGTCCAACCAATTTGCAAAAATATTAAAGCCTATAGAATAACAGGAATAAAGAATAGAGTCCTTTATTGAAATTTAATTACTTGCAATCCAAGTCGAAAGAAAAATTTAAGTCAAAGGAAGAATCCAAGTCATCAAGATGCCAAAATTAATGAGCACACATCGAAAAATAATAAGGGCACGTACCCTTGCTAGATGGAGCACTCACACTCCTAGGCACTTAGCCAGGACTCAAAAGATCGCTTTGCCTCAATTGAATGGGGGGCTAGCGCAAGCGTCCATGACCTCTAAAGTACTCAACTTGACCCTCCCTAAAAGCGAACTAACTCACTTAAAGACTTTCTTTCACCACTAGACATAATCGTTCGCTTAAAGACCTTCTTTCACCACTAGACACAGTCATAATCGCCAACAAGTAGTAAAGGCAGTAAGCTTGCAATAAAGAGGATTGTTCTACGGCAGCGCCCCATCGTTCCTTCGAACTCAGGGTACCCGTTCATGGTAATTCAAATACTTGCGAATTCCCTTTAAAAAAAATCAGACATTGTCAATAGGACTTGGCACTTAACCAAGGCTCACCCTACTCAGACATATGACACGGGCATCTAAAATCGAAATCTGAAAACATCATTAATGAGAAGACATAACAGCAACTGGGGGATAAAAATTGAAATGAAAGAGCTAGGGAAAGAACTAAGTATACCTTGACCTTTTGTGCAGACATACACCAAGTAAATCTAAGTCAATTTGAAAACGGTTTATATTCCCGCAATTCTGGAAAAGATGGCCCTAAAAGCCCAAAACATGTGCCAAACGGGCACAAGTATATCTTGACGCCTGCACCTTGGCTTCCAGCAAATCCTTAGACAACATTCCAAAAATCGTAACAGTATTTTGATTCACTCATATAATCCGGTACGAACCCTTCTATAAGTCAACTTGCATAGGACACCTCGGATTGTACACAGTAGGACTCGGATTTTTAATAAGTTTCAAATAATTTTCAAAGACTTTTTCGAACATAATAAAGTGTCGTTGGTTTAAGCTAAGTATGTGTTTATCTCGATGTTGCAAGTGAGTCAAAAAGATTTCTTAATATGATTATGGGTAAAGAAAGGCACCTAGCTTTTGGCCAAGGCATACTACAACATGTGACTACCTTGACCATGACAATGTCGCACAATACGATATTTACAAGAGAAGTAGCAAAATCACTACTCGAACATACCTCGCACTAAACGAGTCTGGTTCAAACTATTCATGATCCATGTCACCATGAATGCATAAAAACGTATGCAAAGCATTATAGCACCAAGCCAATCCCGTAGCTACAATTGGAGGCTTGAGAAAAACACTCTAAAAATGCTCGAAATGACGATTTTATCGCAAATTCTCGACGCTAATGCTATACATACATCATAGGGGCACAATCCTAAGCTTAATCGTGTAAAACGAACCTTAGAATGGCTACAACCCCTCCCAAATTCTAAGCACTACTTAGAATATATAAAGTCACCCCACTAACAAGGGTAACTGAAAATCGCGAGTCACCAAAACTCCGATCAAACTACTGCACATAACGCTCTCCTTACAAGCGCCCGTTACACAGTCTACCTCGTTCCAAAGCAAAAGCGAAAGAAAAAATCAAGGATAAGAACCGTCAAATTATACCCAGAAATCATTTTCAACGCCCAGAGCTGGGCGCCGATATCTTTAACGCCCCAGCCTGGGCGCTGAATCTTTCTGCTAGCCATGTTTTGCCCAGATATAAAAATAAGAAAGAAACACCTATGAATCCTCGCACCGAACGAAGTAATAAGCCGTGCAAACCCACGCAGAAGGTGCTACACTTGTTCGAGCACCTGAACGAGGCGTAATGAAGTACTCCAATGCAAAAAATAATAATGATATCCCAACACCTGGAGAACTGTTCTAATACATGCGGTTAGGCCACACAAGCCTACATCGCACCATAAGCTCAACTATCCCACGGTACAAGTCTAAAAAA
This sequence comes from Spinacia oleracea, assembly GCF_020520425.1. NCBI lineage: Eukaryota > Viridiplantae > Streptophyta > Magnoliopsida > Caryophyllales > Amaranthaceae > Spinacia > Spinacia oleracea. The sequence continues at coordinate 89,493,498 of NC_079489.1, forward strand.
AAGAGAGTAAGGCATATTGCACTAATGCGGGCACGACCAAAGAGCATGTGTAAAAGAGGCAAAGACTACTTATCGCCCAAATTCAAAAATGCAAGCCACACGACTTCTACATTAAGGATTAAAAGTAGCAAAATATTACCTACCACGAAAGGGATAGCTCGCACCTACACGAGCGGAACCCCAAGGCATCTTTCTCGAAAGAACCTACAAAAATCGTACGCCAAAAGGAAGCATCCCAACATGCATACTTGGGGGCTCCAAGCTACGAAACAACCATAGCAAAATAGAAAGAATCTCGAAGCAAATGTTTGAACAATCGAAAGGGTACGATGTTTGAGCCCACTTCATGAATGGGAATGAACCCTATCAAGCTTCTAAGCAAACTATTCAAAATCAGTCATTGCTCAAAAAAAAGAAAATGAATGATTCAAGCAAACTGATTAATGGACCGCACACAGCGACCATTCTATGAACGCTCGTTCGCACATACATGTCATCATTCTAAGTATCGAACATTCACGAACGCGTTCAAAAGGAAAAATATACAACAACAAGAGCAGTCAAAGTCTTACGCCTCAAGGTATGTTCCTCGGGCCATATAGACTCGCCCAACTATCGCAATAACTGTACGCCTTAAGAGCAACAGTTCCTTAAAATAATCGCCCCAAAGCGACAAGCACCGTAGTCCACCAATCGGCTACGGCTTCTCAAGAAAATCATCACGTTCTAAAAACAAAGGAAAAAACAAAAGAAAAGAGAATACGTAGAACTTCCAAGTGAAATAAACGAATGAACAAGAGGCCAACTGTGTCATCAAAAGACCAGCCCAAACAACACTTTTAACGCCCCACCTGGGCGTGAATTATTTCAACGCCCAGGCCTGGGCGCCGAAATGAACCTAGGCTCAAAGAAGGCCCTAACTTCTATTGGGCCCTGCAGCATCCATTCGACTCAAAAATTGCCGGTTTCTTTACTGGAAGTCGCACCTCACGACTTTGTCAAGAGTAGCACACCACTACAAAGATCGCTCGCACTTACAAGCACGATCCCAAACACGATCAAGGACATCACAAATTGCGTATCCCCAAGGAACCCCTTTGACAAGAAATGACCGTCAAGCACGAATGCTTGGGGGCTCGAAAGAAGATATATATTTCAAAAAAAAAATGCAAAGTTAAAACAATATTCCCAGACTACGCTGTACAAAGTCCCGTGTTTGGATAATCTCAAAAGAAAAAGAACCGGTTGACGACCTCAAGACAAAGGTCGCCGTTGATACTTATACATGGTCCCCCAATCAAGGACCCAGGTAGTGGCAAAATTGAGCCGTAAGGACTAGCTCAAAACCATGAAAGATGATGACCGCAAGACAATGGTCCGTCTAAGCACGTTGTCAACCCACATTCAGGTTGCAACTAAATCCGAGCATCCCTTGAAAGAATTCGCTCTTACAAGAACGAATAAAAAGAAATTCTCAAAAGAAATCACGATGAACAAAAGAAATAGGGACTTAACCACCTCAATCGGGCAAGATCGCGCCACGAACCACGCGAGTTCCAAATCGAAAAAACGAATTCAGGGATGTCCACCCTCAGCGGACAGGGCTCGCCCACCTTCAGCGGGCGGGGTCTGCGTCACTAGCCGCGCAGGTCCTCAGTTTTCAAAAAAGGCAATCTTCAAAAAAAAAACAAACAAAATGAAACAGGCTCGCCATCTTCAGCCGGCGGGGTCTACGGCGCAAACCACGTAGGTCCTTATTTTCGAAAAAATAAACACAAACAAATTTTAAAACAGATTCGTCCACTTCTATCGGACGGGGTGTCCACCCTTAGCGGACAGGCTCGCCATCTTTAGCCGGCGGGGTTTGCGTCACTAACCGCGCAGGTCCTTAGTCGCTGTAGCGATAACTCTTTTTGGTTTTCCGTTTTTCCCAAAAACGATGTGAGTAGCTTTGGTTTTCCGTTTTTCCCAAAAACGATGTGAGTAGCTTTTGGTTTTCCGTTTTTTCCAAAAAAGAACGATGTGAGTAGCTTTCCTTATTCAAAAAAAATTCAAATATTGGTTTTCCGTTTTTCCAAAAAGAACGATGTGCTGGATTTTCCTTCGTTTTACGTCCCATAAAAACAAGGGGGTTTTCTCGTTTAGCTAACCCTGAAAATGAGAATCTTTAAAAACATTTTTACCTCGTGATTGGGCTTGGCCAGGCCCAATTACACTTTATAGCTTTGATTTCGAAAACACCTGTAGCTACTCCCAATGACAAAGTGAGGGAGTTTCTACGCACCTTTAGATCCTTCCAATGACAAAGTGAGGAAGTTTCTATACTATCCGTTGATAAATCCCAATGACACGTGAGGGATACGTCGACACTTCAAGTGATGACCCTTAAGTCAAATGTTATCACTCGGGGGCTCGTGACACCCTCGCAAAAACAGGTCACCATGGCTTGTGTGACGCACTCCATCTAATACTTTGACCATCGTCTTACTCCAAGACTCAGTCAAAGTGGGGGCTAACTGTAGACACCTACTTTTGTCCCCATTCCCGAAAGGGAAAGGTTCGATGATGAAAACATAAATCTCCACTTGACAACGCATCTCCTATAAAATAACGAATCTCAATCACCCTTCTCGTTTCACCCGAAACCTGCTATTTATAGAAACTTGCTATTTATGGAAACATGCTAAAAATAGTAACTGCCGTAAAAGGTAGCTTCTAAAAGTGGCAAGTCATAAAAGATAGAAACCTGTCAGAATTAGGTGTTGCACTCCAACATAAATCCTAAATGAGATAGAAAACTGCGAGAATCCTATTCCTAATATGATTCTGAAATAAGAGTTACGTATTAATTAAAATCCTAACGAGCCTAAAGTTCGTAACGGGCCCAGACGCATTCCGTCATGAAATTGATACGCACTAAAAGACTCGATTAAGTCTCAAACACTACGGATTTCAGGAATCCGAATCTGACTAAGAAAACAGCCCAGACCCTATTTTCAACCCCTGCACTAGTAGAAAAAACCCTTATTGCAGCGGGCTTTTAGACCCCTGTTGCAGCGTACATCGTATGCTGCAACTGGGGGGCCTGCAACAAGTCTGAACTTGTTGCAGCGTACAATGTTCGCTGCTAAAAGGGGTTTTTTGCAGCGTACATATGTATGTACGCTGCAACAAGTGCCAAAAAATTGGCAAAAATTTGGACTTGTTGCAGCGTACATATATATGTACGCTGCAAAAGACTCAACTTTTTGCAGCGTACATTTATTTGTACGCTGCAACAAGTCTGGAATTTTGCGAAATTTTTTTCCCTTGTTGCAGCGTACAATATATATGTACGCTGCAACAAAGCACTTTTGGCGGGACAATTCTAATTTTGTTTAGGGATACCTAGAGTGCCTTGCACCAAATATAGAAACCTGTCAAAACAATAATAGAATAACGCAACCTGTATAACAAATATAAAAACAACAACTGGAGTTTTGTATACTATATATCCCAAAACCAAATTAAGTGCACATATTACATTTAAATATATGTTCCAATTTCAACATAAACATACATTTTAATATAAAATTTATTCTATAACAACTAAACCAACTCGATCAAGCGCGCTAAAGCCAATAATAAATACTTGCTGGTAAAAAACTTAGCCCATTGCTCATGAACCACATCAAATTCCTCGCATAAGGCGCAATCCTCGGAGTGTAGACCTTTACAAAAACAGAAATTTAAATTAAACATTAGATTAAATACAAATTAAATATCACATTTTAACATTCAAGAAACTAATGACAATGTCCTAATAGTCTAAAATGAGTCCTTAGGTTCTTTAGTTCAAAGTTGGGAGCGAAAATGTCATTTTAGCCTAAATATGACCTATAATGACCCAATGAGCCTATAGGTGCATAAATAGATTGGAACGAGTCTTAGATAGTTAAAATTATGCATATTAAACATGTAATAAGTTTTAAATGAGTCCTTAGGTTCTTTATTTTAAAGTTGGGAGCGAAAATGCCTTATTTTAGCCTAGATATGACCTATAACGATCAAACAAGCATTAAATGGGTATAAGTAGATTAGAATAAGTCCTAGAAACTCAAAACTAAGCTTATTAATCATATAATAATTTAAAAATGAGTCCTTAGGTTCTTAAGTTCAAAGTTGGGAGCGAAAATGTCATTTTAGCCTAAATATGACCTAAAACGACACAATGAGCCTTAAATGGGTATAAATGGATTGGAATGAGTCCTAGAAAGTTAAAACTAGAATATAAAACATTTAGTAGGTTTAAAATGAGTCCTTAGGTTCTTTAGTTCATAGTTGGGAGCGAAAATGTCATTTTAGCCTAAATATGACCTACAACGACCTAATGAGCCTTAAAGGTGCATAAATAGATTGGAACGAGTCTTATAAAGTTAAAATTATGCATATTAAACATGTATTAAGTTTAAAATGAGTGCTTAGGTTCTTTATTTTAAAGTTGGGAGCGAAAATGCCTTATTTTAGCCTAGATATGACCTATAACGATCAAACAAGCATTAAATGGGTATAAGTAGATTAGAATAAGTCCTAGAAACTCAAAACTAAGCTTATTAATCATATAATAATGTAAAAATGAGTCCTTAGGTTCTTAAGTTCAAAGTTGGGAGCGAAAATGTCATTTTAACCTAAATATGACCTAAAACGACACAATGAGCCTTAAATGGGCATAAATGGATTGGAATGAGTCCTAGAAAGTTAAAACTAGAATATAAAACATTTAGTAGGTTTAAAATGAGTCCTTAGATTCTTTAGTTCATAGTTGGGAGCGAAAATGTCATTTTAGCCTAAATATGACCTACAACGACCTAATGAGCCTTAAAGGTGCATAAATAGATTGGAACGAGTCTTATAAAGTTAAAATTATGCATATTAAACATGTATTAAGTTTAAAATGAGTGCTTAGGTTCTTTATTTTAAAGTTAGGAGCGAAAATGCCTCATTTTAGCCTAAATATGACCTATAACTATCAAACAAGCATTAAATGTGCATAAATAGATTAGAATAAGTCTTAGAAACTTAAAACTAAGCATATTAATCATATAATAAGTTTAAAATGAGTCATTAGGTTCTTAAGTTCAAAGTTGGGAGCGAAAATGGCACTTTAGCCTAAATATGACCTATAACGACACAATGAGCCTTAAATATGCGTAAATGGATTGGAATGAGTTCTAGAAAGTCAAAACTAAGCATATAAAACATTTAGTAAGTTTAAAATGAGTCCTTAGGTTCTTTAGTTCATAGTTGGGAGCGAAAATGTCATTTTAGCCTAAATATGTCCTATAACGACCAAACAAGCCTTAAATGTGTATAAGTAGTTAGAATAAGTCTTAGAAACTTAAAACTAAGCATATTAAACATGTAATAAGTTTAAAATAAGTCCTTAGGTTCTTTATTTTAAAGTTGGGAGCGAAAATGCCTTATTTTATCCTAAATATGACCTACAACGATAAAACAAGCATTAAATGTGCATAAATAGATTAGAATAAGTCTTAGAAACTTAAAACTAAGCATATTTATCATATAATAAGTTTAAAATGAGCTATTAGGTTCTTAAGTTCAAAGTTGGGAGCGAAAATGTCATTTTAGCCTGGGGTTGGATAATTTTAAACACATACTAATTCCAAAATATGCTAAACCAAATACACCCTTAATGATTTAATTTCCATTTGTCTACTTCATGTCTCTAAATAAACATCGATAAATTAGCACAGACGTGAGTTTATTCTCATTACTCGAAAGCCATGATAATGGCTGACATTCTTGTATACCACCCATCATTAACGGCATATGCATCCCATTCTGGAACTGGATTATGAGCACTGGTTATTTTAGTTCTCTAGGTTCTTTAGTTCCAAGTTGGGAGTAAAAATGTAATTTTAGCATAAATAAGACCTATAAAGCCCCAATAAGCCTTAAATGTGCATAAATAGATTGGAATGAGTCTTAGAAAGTTACAACTATGCATATTAAACATCTAATAAGTATAAAATGAGTCCTTAGGTTCATTAGTTCAAAGTTGGGAGCGAAAAAGTCATTTTAGCCTAAATATGACCTATAACGACCCAATGAGCATTAAATGTGCATACATAGATTGGAATGAGTCTTGAAAACTTAAAACTAAGCATATTAATCATGTAAAAGGTTTAAAAGAAGTCCCTAGGTTCTTTAGTTCAAAGTTGGGAGCGAAAATGTAATTTTAGCCTAAATATGACCTATAAAGACCCAATGAGCCTTAAATGTGCATAAATAGAATGTAATGAGTCTTGGAAACTTAAAATTAAGCATATTAATCATGTAATAAATTTGAAATGAGTCCTTAGGTTATTTAGTTCAAAGTTGGGAACGGAAATATCATTTTAGCCTAATATATCACCAAAAAAGCTTCTTGAGCGTAGAGAGCACTAGTAGAAAAAACCCCTGTTGCAGCCCCCTTATTGCAGCGTACATGTATTAATACGCTTCAACAACCATTTGGTCAACGCGGGTCAAACCCTTTAAAGGGTTGTTGCAGCGTACAAATTAATTGCCCCCTGCAAAAGAGTTTTTTGCAGCGTACATAGTAAAAGCCCCCTGCAACAGCCTTTTTATTTTGCAGCGTAAAGGGTAAATGCCCCTGCAATAGCATTTTAGTAATTTTTTTCGCTGCAACGTTAATTTAGACCAAACATTTCTATCTCAAACCTCAACACCAATTTCGCAATTCATATCCCCGCTCAATACTCCCTTCTTCTTCCCTCATCTTTCCCTGTGTCTCGCCCATCGCTGGTGGTTCTCGCCAGTCGTCTTCGCCGTCGCCGCTGGGTCTCGCCCGTCGCCGGTGGTACTCTACCAAGAGTCTATTTCCTCGCCTCCTCACCGGTGGTTCCCTTCTCGGAAAACCACCGCATAAGTTATTCCCTGCTCGAAAACCACCGGTGAAGTCATTCCCCACTCGAAAAACTAAGCTGCTTTGCTCGGTTGCTGGTTTTAATCTCCGTCATCCTCCTCGCCGCGGCCGACCGGTCATCTTCCCTGTCCAATCAGGTTTGTTCGTTTATCTTATTTTAAGAATTAGGGTTTCCTTTAATTCTGCAGTGATAATGAATTGTTGTTTTGTTTCTTCTTTGGGCGAGACTGTGAGTCAAATTTTTGTTGCTGATGAATTGTAGATTCATGTAGAGAATGTGGTAAACTAATGAATTGCCTGTGGAGAAATTCCAAAAAAAAATGCCTGTAGAGAAAAGTAGGAGCATTCAGATTTAGAACTCAGTGATGCTTTGTCATTGCCTTGTCATAGATTGTCACCTTGTGCTTTACTATGGGGGGCTTTTTCCTAATTATCTATGAATGCCATGTAGCGTGATAGACAGCCTTACGAAACATTATAGGATTATACTGTGCTCCTGCCTCTTAATCCTCTACTTATGTACTTTCAGGTCGCTTTGACTTAATCGATGTCTTTAATTTTGGGGTTCAATATCGTATGAATATAATCAAGTCCAGACTTATTTTCTTTGTCCCTTTCATTTGCTTCTAAAGTCTGAGGTAGTTAGGTTTGCCAGTTGTCAGGGATTGATTAACTTGCTTTTGTTGTTTTTTACATCAGAGTGCTCTCATGAGTCATGGCAATCCATTTTATGATATAAACTTGGCCTTGGATCCATTTTATGAACTTGGCCTTGGATCCATTTTATGAAAGGAGTTGGTACATTGGCCTTTGTATTGATACCAAGATAACCAACATCGCATTTTCTGGATGTAAAATCACAATGAGAAAAAGATGGTCGCATTTTCTGGATGTAAAATCACAATGAGAAAAACACATAGAGCACAAGGCTCACTATTCTCCATACTCCTTGACTTAATCTATTAATAACCGCCAGACTCTGTAACAGATCTTCCACATAATTGTCTTCAGATATGGCTGAATATTCACGTACACATGAAGTCCTAATTAACAGTAATTAATATGGGAAAAGTGCATGTTCAGACTTGGATGTTCCACACTTTTAGTTTGTGGCGGGATGTATTTAGTGAGACTTCAAATTGAACTCTTTTTGAATTTGTGGGTAATTCAAATTATTTTTTCTACTGTTTTCGGGTGTGTGATAGTTGTTCTGATTTTTCCTTGTTGTAATTGTTTGTAGGATCCATATTTGAAGTATAAGTCTATAATCATATATTACTACGATGCATGTTATATGTTATAGCCTTAGATGTACACTACACTCGGGTGTATAGTGAAAATTGTCGAAATCGTTGATGTTATGAACTGGTGTTTCCTTTATTGGTTTTTAGTTTTATATATTTGGTGGTATGGGTCTTTGATGAGTCTATGGAATCTAGAGACTGTTCAAATCATAGTTAAGGATTACTTTTATGTCGACCTTTCTTGATTGTTCAATTTTCTCACTGTTAAGATCTTGCCTTGACCAAGTTGAAGAGTTTACTGATTCTTGTTTTTAAATTTCCAATAGGAATCTTATGTTTTCATATATTTACTTGATTCTGTAATTGGATGCTTGTTTTTTGTTTCCCGGGTTTAGTGATTAATTTTTCATTTTTATCGTATGGTTGTTACATCTTATGCTGTTTGTTGTTGCTGATTTATTTTGGTATTGGGATAATTTGCAGAAATATTGTACAGTACGTCGTTTTGCACTGTGTAACCAGATTTTCTTCATTCGGTAGTTTTTCATGGGTAGAACTTCAGATTATACATGATAGTGGCCAATAAACTATCATTTTAGTCCTTACTGGAAAACAAACTAATTCGTTCTTATTTTTAAACAAGAAACTAATTCATCCATTGCATCAAATAAATAATTTGTAGATAGCATCTACTGGACTTATTGATTTGATGTGCCAAGGAATTCTTTGTGAGTCTGACACCACTTTGTGTCTTGTGAATGTTACCCAGGATGGCCATGAAAAGGCTACTACTCCTTAATTACTAATTATTGTACAATTAGTGTCTTAGGCCTTAGTGTATATTTTACCAGTGATGCACAAATTATTGCCTTTAGAGGTACAACGTTTGCGCCATATTTCTGTAAAAAATCTTTATATAGTTAAAGTGAGCCCTGAATGTGTTTTCAACGATAAGCGCTAAGGTATTGTTTCTTGTAGATTAGTAAGGTATGTTACTAATAATTGATTTGTTCTTCTTCTGTTAAACTCAAGGTAAAAGTGATAGTTTATATAAATTTGGTTCCTGATACTCAGGTTTCTTATGAAATTTTGATTTTTGATCAACAGATGCGTTGGAAGAAGACTTGATCCAGTGACAGGGAAGATTTACAACGTTATAAATTTTCCTCTTGAGCTAAGGAAATAAAATCAAGACTTGTCACTCGTGCTGATGACACCGAGGAAAAAGTATGCAACTATTTACCCATTGTATCTCCTATACTCCTTAATAGCATGTTAGCATCTCAGATTGCATAACTTTCAGTTCTAGTCATCATATTAATGTTCTTATATATATGGAGTCTTGGTTGTTTACTATACTACACCTGATCTGATCATATGTTCCATAGAGAAGTTTCTTGAATTATCTCCTGATTCAAGCAGTGGAATTCTCACAGGAATCTTTTCCATAAGCTGATGCTTTCACTCTAGGTCCTACAGGACATTATCATTTAGAATTTGACATATTCTTTTCTGAGAAGAGAGAACTAACAAACACTCTGAAGCAAGTGACTTCTTTTTTTCATCTTATTAAAGCGATATGGGAACTCTTTCAAACCTAAATAGTAATCTGTCATAGTTAGTAAAGCTATTATGTTCTCTGGTGGTTTGTCTTGTATTTTTTTTTAGAGTATTTATTTGAGGTCTTTAAAAGCAATTAGCCTCGTGAGTAGAATTTGGTACTTGAGCCAAGTCCACAATCTCTTTAATGTCTAGGTGTAGGCAATATACTACGAAGCACTATATATGTCTTGAATATGCCATTGGTGGGCAATGCTAGAGATGTTTTCAGTCAACTATACAACTTCTTTGCTTAAATTCCTATCTCCATATCCATGGTTTTAGGTTTCTTCACTGTGTGCACTAAATTTGGGTAAAGATTTGTTTGCCATTTCACGACACACCATATGAACTTAATCTAGGTAGAAAAGGAGTTTCTCTGGCTTGTACAGAGAACTTCAGTTTTATATTTTCCATTCATCATGTTTACAACATTGGCTATTTTTCCTAATAAATTCCACAAATTCACAGACTTGGAGAAGATCTCGTAAGTCTACAGTGCTTGTCCATTATGATTTATGATTATCACAAAAGTTGAAGATTGTGAATAATGTGTGGGTTTTAACCAAATAGGAAAAGCTTCTTGGATTAATAAGCATTTGTTGTTGTCCAAAGATCCTGATTTGTGAACAATAAACCAAATAGGAAAAGCTACATATTTTCTCAGAGTATTACACTTATTACATGTTTAATATGAATAGTTTTAACTTTCTAACACTCATTCCAATCTACTTATGCAAATTTAAGGCTTGTTTGGTCGTTATAGGTCATATTAGGCTAAAATGAGGCTTTTTTGCTCCCAAATATGAAATAAAGAACCTTAGGACTCATTTTAAACATATTAAATGTTTTATATGATTAGTTTTAACTTTACAAGACTTAATCCAATCTATTTATGCACATTCATGACTTCTTTGGCCGTTATAGGTCATATTTAGGCTAAAATGACATTTTCGCTCCCAACTTTGGTCTAACGAACTTAAAAACTAATTTCAAACTTATTACATGATTCATATGATTATTTTTAACTTTTCAAGACTCAATCCTATCTATTATGCACATTTGAGACTTGTTTGGTCGTTATAGGTCATATTTAAGCTAAAATGAGACATTTTCGCTCCTAACCTTGAACTAAAGAACCTAAAGACTCATTTTAAACCCTTTACATGATTAATATGCTTAGTTTTAACTTTCTAAGACTCATTTCAATCTATTTATTCACATTTAAGGCTTATTGGGTCGTTATAGGTCATATTAAGGCTAAAATGAAGCATTTTCGCTCCCAACTATGAACCAAAGAACCTAAGGACTCATTTTAAACTTACTAAATGTTTTATATGCTTATTTTTAACTTTCTAAGACTCATTCCAATCCATTTATGCACATTTAAGGCTCATTGTGTCGTTTTAGGTCATATTTAGGCTAAAATGACATTTTCGCTCCCAACTATGAACCAAAGAACCTAAGGACTCATTTTAAACTTACTAAATGTTTTATATGCTTATTTTTAACTTTCTAGGACTCATTTCAATCCATTTATGCACATTTAAGGCTCATTGTGTCGTTATAGGTCATATTTAGGCTAAAATGACATTTTCGCTCCCAACTTTGAACTTAAGAACCTAATGACTCGTTTTAAACTTATTATATGATAAATATGCTTAGTTTTAAGTTTCTAAGACTTATTCTAATCTACTTATACCCATTTAATGCTTGTTTGATAGTTATAGGTCATATTTAGGCTAAAATGAGGCATTTTCGCTCCTAACTTTAAAATAAAGAACCTAAGCACTCATTTTAAACTTAATACATGTTTAATATGCATAATTTTAACTTTATAAGACTCGTTCCAATCTATTTATGCACCTTTAAGGCTCATTAGGTCGTTGTAGGTCATATTTAGGCTAAAATGACATTTTCGCTCCCAACTATGAACTAAAGAACCTAAGGACTCATTTTAAACCTACTAAATGTTTTATATTCTAGTTTTAACTTTCTAGGACTTATTCCAATCCATTTATGCACATTTAAGGCTCATTGTGTCGTTATAGGTCATATTTAGGCCAAAATGACATTTTCGCTCCCAACTTTGAACTTAAGAACCTAATGACTCATTTTAAACTTATTATATGATAAATATGCTTAGTTTAAGTTTCTAAGACTTATTCTAATCTGTTTATGCACATTTAATGCTTGTTTGATAGTTATAGGTCATATTTAGGCTAAAATGAGGCATTTTCGCTCCTAACTTTAAAATAAAGAACCTAAGCACGCATTTTAAACTTAATACATGTTTAATATGCATAATTTTAACTTTATAAGACTCGTTCCAATCCATTTATGCATATTTAAGGCTCATTGTGTCGTTTTAGGTCATATTTAGGCTAAAATGACATTTTCGCTCCCAACTTTGAACTTAAGAACCGAAGGACTCATTTTTAAATTATTATATGATTAATAAGCTTAGTTTTGAGTTTCTAGAACTTATTCTAATCTACTTATACCCATTTAATGCTTGTTTGATCGTTATAGGTCATATCTAGGCTAAAATAAGGCATTTTCGCTCCCAACTTTAAAATAAAGAACCTAAGGACTCATTTAAAACTTATTACATGTTTAATATGCATAATTTTAACGATCTAAGACTCGTTCCAATCTATTTATGCACCTATAGGCTCATTGGGTCGTTATAGGTCATATTTAGGCTAAAATGACATTTTCGCTCCCAACTTTGAACTAAAGAACCGAAGGACTCATTTTAGACTATTAGGACATTGTCATTAGTTTCTTGAATGTTAAAATGTGATATTTAATTTGTATTTAATCTAATGTTTAATTTAAATTTCTGTTTTTGTAAAGGTCTACACTCCGAGGATTGCGCCTTATGCGAGGAATTTGATGTGGTTCGTGAGCAATGGGCTAAGTTTTTTACCAACAAGTATTTATTATTGGCTTTAGCGCGCTTGATCGAGTTGGTTTAGTTGTTATAGAATAAATTTTATATTAAAATGTATGTTTATGTTGAAATTGGAACATATATTTAAATGTAATATGTGCACTTTGGTTTTGGGATATATAGTATACAAAACTCCAGTTGTTGTTTTTATATTTGTTATACAGGTTGCGTTATTCTATTATTGTTTTGACAGGTTTCGATCTATATTTGGTGCAAGGCACTCTAGGTATCCCTAAACAAAATTAGAATTTTCCCGCCAAAAGTGCTTTTTTGCAGCGTACATATATGTTGTACGCTGCAACAAGGGAAAAAAATTTGGCAAAAATTCAGACTTGTTGCAGCGTACAAATAAATGTACGCTGCAAAAAATTGAGTAATTCAGACTTGTTGCAGCGTACAAATAAATGTACGCTGCAAAAAGTTGAGTCTTTTGCAGCGTACATATATATGTACGCTGCAACAAGTCCAAAATTTTGCCAATTTTTTGGCACTTGTTGCAGCGTACATCTAAAAGCCCGCTGCAACAAGTCTAAAATTTTGCCAATTTTTTGGCACTTGTTGCAGCGTACATCTAAAAGCCCGCTGCAACAAATCACTTTTTGCAGCGAACATTGTACGCTGCAACAAGTTCAGACTTGTTGCAGGCCCCCCAGTTGCAGCATACGATGTACGCTGCAACAGGGGTCTAAAAGCCCGCTGCAATAAGGGTTTTTTCTACTAGTGGAGGTCAGTTGTGATTTTTTAAAGAGGTCGATCGACTCACAACAATATTCCGACCATAAAGTTCAAGCATTGGCGGTTCTTACCTCATTTATAATTGGATTATACACGACACCGACAGTTGGGACTTTTCCAATGGTGAGACCAATATAAACACAAACAAACGGGGAACCTGGGAGTTGTATTTTTGTTAGGTATACAACTTAAAATCAGAAGGAAAAATTTAATAAGAAAGGAGAAAGGTTATAACTATTTACCCATGCACAAAGTTAGTTGGCCCATCAAGTGGGTCAACAATCCATGTAGGATCATCCGTCAACTCTGTAGCACCAAAGGCAGCTGTAGTTTCTTCACCAATGAACTGAAATTATAAATGCTGATTTTTCTTTCTCCGTCTTGCCATTTAAACTTGTACAAGTAATTTGCAGTTACCAGGTTGTTTGAGCAAACTGATTAGTGATTCAGATAGCATAACTGCAAAGTTAGTAAATATTTAATGTGTCAGCAACATCCCTATACGCAACATCAAATGACTATCTAGTTTCCAGTACCTACAGGCCACAGTCCATAGTCCACAAGTATGTCCCCTCCATGTTATACTTCGTAGGCACGAGTGACAAGCGCAATCATGAGAGTGATGGTGGATAGCAGTACAGTCGAGACAATCACTTCTTCGAACCCATGCATATTTCAATTCTGGGATTGTGTTCTCGTTCTGAGAGGACTCAAAGCTCTTGCTGACTGATGACTTCAACGACTAAATTAGTTGCAAAACTGTAAGCTTCATGTTGTGCAGAATCCATTTCAGAACAAAGCCATACCAGGAGATACTAGAGTATTGTTGCTGGTACCATCAGTCACAACAGAACCTTCTTCTAAGCAGTCATTAGCGCTGCAATGCATATTAGAAAGGAAAACGAGAAGATTAAGAAAATGGAATAACATAGGCACATTATTGACTTAATGGCAATCTGCATGAGAAAAAGCAGCACAGTACAATGCTTCACTAAGAATGAAAGCAGTAATCAAATAGGGAAGCTGTATTTTTTTTGCTATGCTAATTAAATCGATTAACGAAAACCACGAATATCATTTCACTAAAGAAGTTATAGTTCATTGGTCATCACAAAACAAGTTGAGAATCGTCAAAGTTTCAGCAATTAGACCCACAATATAAATTTGGTTTACAAGGAAAAGGATGACTATTCTACCATACAACTTTTCTGGACCACAAATGTCAAATTTGTCTCATCATTGAATTATTGATCAAAAGCTTAGTACAGGAACGCACATTGTAATTAGACTTAGATTTAGTTGCCTCATTGGAAGAAAAGGCAATAAGGGCAGTAAATGATAAATGGTAGGGTTTTGAAAATTGTCATGGCTTGTACACTTCAGCTAGTATTACTATTACAGTAATTCATTTGGCTTTGCTACATAAGTAGACTCCACCAAAACTAGCTTTTGACGTGAGAATTACTGCCTTTTCTATTTCTCTTGAAGAGTTGAAGTTGCACATCACCAAGAATTTCTTTACAAAGAGTATTTTGGTTAATTTGATGTGCCGCTAAAATATTGCGAATACTAACTTTAGAGTTTAAATGTCCTTCTTATTTCTTAATTATTTTGGCTTCATTGTCACGTGATGTTCACAAGGATGTCCCCTATATCAAGATCACATTTAATCAACATGTCGGCTAATTATTTTGTTTATTTCATGGGTGCAGGAAAAGGAGATATATTGAACTGTTCGGCAACAGAGAACGCTGACCTCTTTTATGGTGTTCTTGGGGGACTAGGGCAGTTTGGCATCATCACTAGGGCCAGAATCTCTCTAGAGCCAGCTCCCAGATCGGTAAGTATCCCATCGTTAATCTGACTTCAACTGTTGAATCATAAAGGTCCCTGTGGTCACCTGAAAACTTTTTCCACACTCCAACAGGTGAAATGGATTAGAGTACTATACTTAGATTTCAACTTATTTACCAAGGATCAAGAACAGCTAATACCATCAGATAATTCATTTGATTATATTGAAGGCTTCGTCATAATAAACAGGACAGGTCTAATTAATAACTGAAGATCTACCTTCTGCCCCAGAGAACCCCTGCAGGCTAGTCAATTTAGCTCTGAAGGAAAAAATCTCTACTGCCCCGAAATGGCCAAGTACTTTAATCCTGAGGATGGGAACTTTATAAACAAGGTTAGAATCTCTAACTACCTTCTCATATGTCGGTATACGAAAAAATCATGATTCAGGGCTGAACCTCTTGCGGTTTTCAAATTGCAGGTGGAGCTCTTAGTCATATTGTCATCTTTCTCAGACATTTTATCGAACAGGTGGAGCTCATAGTATGTATTTCTGCTCAAGAGTGTAAAATCAATCAAAACTTCACCAGCTTGAGATGGGGGCAGGGGTTTTGAGGGCAATTTCGCAGCTTTTTAGAGAAATCAATCAAAACTCCGTGCACAACATCTTCAGCATCTCGTTCATCTTCAAACTGTAAAGGATGGTTAAGAATAAACAATAAAAGTCCAAAAAATTAGAGAAATAACACAATATTAAACATGTTTATTAAATAACACAATTTGGGACAATCAACAAACCCTAAAAACGAATTGAACAAACCCTAAAAACAAATTGAACAAACGAACTGACCCTAAAAACGAATTGAACAAACGAATTGACCCTAAAAACGAATTGAAGAAACGAATTAAACAAACCCTAAAAACGAATTGAAGAGGAGGCGAGAAAAGAGCTACCGTCGACTGGAGAGGAGGCGAGGAATTAAAGAGCTACCGGCGACTGGAGAGGAGGCGAGAAAAGAGCCACCGGCGACTGGCGAGGAGGCCAGAACCACCGACGAGGAAGCTAGATTGACGACGCAGGGAAAGCTTTTTGGGCGACGCAGGGAATTTTTTATTTTTTAAAGTGGACGACGCAGGAAAGGTAAGGGAAGAAGAAGGGAGTTGAGCGCGGGGAATTAATTTGTTCGAATTAGGTTGCAGCGAATAAATTTTTACCCGAGCTATTGCAGGGGGCTTTAAAATGTACGCTGCAACAAAATAGGCTATTGCAAGGGGCTTTTAAAATGTACGCTGCAACAAGCTTTTTTGCAGGAAACAATTAAATTGTACGCTGCAATAACCCTTTAAAGGGTTTGACCCGCGTTGACCGACTGGTTGTTGAAGCGTATGAATACATGTACGCTGCAATAAGGGGGTTGCAACAGGGGGTTTTTCTACTAGTGCTGGCTTTGGGCGCCGAAATCTTCGGCGCCCAGGCCTGGGCGCTGGAATTACCTGGGTACGTGTTTTTTCCTAATTCTTTGTGGATTAGAGCTCTGCAATTCTATCTTTCCTCAAACTCTTTTCTATAAATATAGCCCAAGTTCGACGTGAAATAACAACACACAATTCATATTCTGAGTATTGACACCAACCCCTAGCCTAAGCCTCACGCTGCGAAATTGTTCACGCGTTCTGTCGCAATCGATCCATAAATCGAACAGAACGTATCCTGTTCCATAATTTGAGATTCATTAAATAAAAAGGAGAAATATCAAAGTCAAAGTGGTTAGTTTTCTGAGAACCGTGACGCACCTCTCAAGGGTGCGTCGTAATGTGTCCCTTTTCTATGATTTAATTGCTTTCCTCGCCCTTTTTATGAACTGTTAAACTAACTAAATCTGATTGTTCTATCACGCTTAATAAATATAATATTTTTGGGAAATTGGATTATCATGCTAGGTCCCTTAATGCAATCTAAATCAGATAATCGCGATCGATCTAGTATTATATGTTGCATATTGCTAAAATCAACTCAGATTAGTTTAATAGTTAACGTATGTCCCTTCAATTATTTATGCTGAGCTAGTAAGGATATCCTGCCTCTGGAGTTATCGACGAGCGAGTACTCCTCTCGGTAGTTACAGTCCCCCAAACCCTCAATCTCTACCTTGCGGGTGTATGTTGAGAGATCCCCACACCAGGGATCACAAGGGAACCTACGGCCGTCGTGGTCAAACATAATTGCACTCCCTTTATGTCACGATAACCGGGTTTTGTCAATTTTTCTCATTGTCGTTAAAAACTGAATGGCAACTCCTATATTACTAGTCAATTGGGTGTAAACTCACAGGAAATCCAATTACACTTGATTGAATAAAAAGAATCGTCACACCCACGAGGGACGAGGTCACGCATTAGCCTCGTGCTTTTTCGACCCCCTCACAGACTAAGTCCAATCATCCTTTTAGATCTATCTCGGTAAATCTTGATGCCCAGTATGTACTGTGATTCTCCTAGATCCTTCATCGAAAAACAGCCAAATCTTGACAGAGTTCAACATAGGAATGTTATTTCCGATAAGTAATATGTCGTCGACATATAATATTAGAAAAGTAATTTTGCTCCCACTGACCTTCTTGTATACACAAGATTCGTCTGCGTTCTTGACGAAGCCAAAGTCAATGACTGCTTCATCAAAACGTATATTCCAGCTCCTTGATGCTTGCATCAATCCGTAAATGGATTTCTTAAGCTTGCATACCTTTTTTTAGCATTCTGTGGATCCTCAAAACCCTCAGGATGTGTCATAAACACAATTTCTGTTAAAAAAACCGTTTAAGAAAGCGGTTTTGACATCCATCTGCCATATTTCGTAATCGTAATATGCAGCGATTGCTAACATTATCCGAATAGACATTAGCATTGCAACTGGTGAAAAGGTTTCATCGTAATCCACACCGTGGACTTGCCTGTAACCTTTTGCAACCAATCTAGCTTTGAAAACTTCTAGTTTCCCATCCTTGTCCTTTTTCAGTTTGAAAACCCATTTTCTTCCTATGGCTTGGTAGCCATCTAGCAAATCGACCAAATCCCAAACTTGGTTTTCGAACATGGAGTCTAATTCAGATTGCATGGCTTCTTGCCATTGCTTGGAGCTAGGGCTCGTCATAGCTTGTTTGTAAGTCGCAGGTTCATCGCTTTCCAGCAATAGAACTTCATGGCTCTCATTCGTCAAAATACCTAAGTACCTTTCCGGTTGAGACCTGTATCTCTGCGATCTACGCGGAAATACATTTCTAGATGGTTCTTGATTCTCACCAGATACTTCTAAAAATCTCTGATTTTCAACCTGAATGTCATCTTGAGCATTCTCTGGAGTTTGTTGTTCGACTCGAATTTCTTCGAGGTCTACTTTTCTCCCACTTGTCATTTTGGAAATGTGATCTCTTTCCAAAAAGATACCATCTCGAGCAACAAACACCTTATTCTCAGAGGTATTGTAGAAGTAATACCCCTTTGTTTCCTTTGGATAGCCCACAAGGATACATTTGTCAGATTTTGGTTGAAGTTTGTCTGAAATTAATCGTTTGACGTATACTTCACAGCCCCAAATCTTAAGAAAAGACACATTTGGAGGCTTTCCAAACCATAACTCATATGGAGTCTTTTCGACAGCTTTAGACGGAGCTCTATTTAGTGTGAGTGCATTTGTGTTTAGTGCATGTCCTCAAAATTCTATTGGAAGTTCGGCCTGATCCATCATTGATCTAACCATGTCTAGCAAGGTTCTATTCCTCCGTTCTGACACACCATTCCATTGAGGTGTTCCGGGAGGAGTCAATTCTGATAGAATTCCACATTCTTTCAAATGGTCATCAAATTCATAGCTCAGATATTCACCGCCTCTATCAGACCGCAGTGCCTTAATCTTCTTGCCTAACTGATTCTCTACTTCACTCTAAAATTCCTTGAATTTGTTAAAGGATTCAGACTTATGCTTCATTAGGTAGACATAACCATATCTACTGAAGTCATAAGTGAAAGTGATAAAGTAGCTGAAACCACCTCTAGCATTTGTACTCATTGGTCCACATACATCTGTATGGATTAAACCCAATAGTTCAGTTGCTCTTTCTCCAACTTTAGAGAAAGGTTGATTTGTCATTTTGCCAAGTAAGCATGATTCGTACTTACCAAAATCCTCTAAATCAAATGGTTCTAGAATTCCTTCCTTTTGAAGTCTTTCTATGCGCTTCATGTTAATATGGCCTAATCGACAGTGCCAAAGATATTTGAGATCTGAATCATTCTTTTTGGCCTTTTTGGTATTTATGTTATAATTTTTTTTTCGTGATCTAGTAAATAAAGTCCATTGACTAATCTAGCAGATCCATGAAACATCTCTTTAAAATAAAACGAGCAACTATTGTCTTAAAACAAAAATACCTTAGCATCTAAGAAAGAAACAAAAATGATGTTTTAAGTAAGACTTGGAACCACTAGTAGAAAAATCGACATGTGCTTCCCTTCAAGTGCGGCTCATTAAGAAAATTGGCAGCACTTGAGATCACTAAAAAAAGATTTACAAGTGCGGGTCATTTTAGAAAATTGGCAGCACTTGAGATCACTAAAAAAAATTAAAAAAGAAAATTCACAAGTGCGGGTCATTTTAGCAAATTGGCAGCACTTGAACTCAAGTGCGGGCTCATATCATAAACGAGCCGCACAAAACATAATAAGGTGACATCCCCTTTTTTTCTCTCTCTCTCTCCTTCTCTTTCTCTACCTCATACGACTCTCATTCAATCTCCACCTCAAACGACTCTCTCTTCCCTTTGTTGCTTCTCCGCCGGTAACCCGCCATCACCATTTCACTTGCCGGCTGCACGGCTGCTTTTGTCGTAGTTGTTTCGTTGTCGTGCTGTCCCAGTTGTTGATTCTATGCTCTTTCTCGCCTGCCCCATCTTTCTCTCGTCACTACCTTGTATTGAAACCGCCAACGGTGGCCGAGGGTGGTGGTTGAGGGTTTGTCGCTACCCTATCGATCGGTAATTTCCTATTTCCCTTCATCAATTAAGTTGAATTTGAATAAAATCAAAACCCCAAATTTACAAACCCTAACTTTCTATTTATTTGATTTTTGGTTAATCTTAAAATTTTCTATCTTTTATTTTGTTGATCATGAGTAATTTATTTGATTCTTTGATCTCCTTCGATTGAACTTACAAACCCTAACTCTATCGTTTGCGCAAGAGACTTTCATTCAAAGTTTTAGATTGAATCATTGATGTTAATTGTTTGATACATAGAGTAGGGTAATAATTAAACTGAAAAATTCACTAATTTTTTTGCCGAATAAATATGTTTGTAGTATTAATTTGTTTTATATCCTCAGATTTTAATGTTTATAGTATTAATTGTTAGTTATTGTGTAATTATTGTTTATTTCTCTTATCTTTTGATTTTTTAGGGTTTTGTTTTGATTTTTTTAAACTTTTTTTTATTATTTGAATTGCGATTGTGTTCACTGGTGATGTATGCCGGGTTCGGATTGTTTGATTTGAAATTTGTTTATGGTTTAGATTTAATTTTGGAATTTGTTGATGATTTTGGAACCAGATACCTCAGAGACAATCACATTGGAGTACCAGTCTGGCCAAATTTATCTCCCACAGTGAGGACCTTGTATGTGTTGTTTTTTTGTTGTTGCTAATCTTAGTAAAATATTACGAGCAATGTTACTATTTGCTAAAACTATGACATCATTTATTTACTATCTCAGGTTCCTTTCTGATAATCAGTTTACTGGAGCCGGGAGGAACTTATGACTTGTCTGTATTAAGTAAGTTTACTGTAAGCCTTACTTGATTTTTTTTCTTTTCTTTTCACTGTAGTTAGTTGTGTTTCGCAGTTTTAGTTGTGACATTTCTTCTAAATCATTGTTTGCTACCTTATTTGGGTCGTTAAACAAGAATAACTTGGCGGGGGGACTACCTGATAATTTTCAACAACTCTCTGGTATAACAAACTTTCCTTTTAACATGTTTATAGACCTTTGTTTATATGTAACTTTTCGTATTCGTTTGGTGTAGGTATGTCTCTAAAAATAACATAAGTGGTCCTTTGCCACCGTCAATGGGGATTTTGTCAATTCTAGCTTAGACCTTGTGAGTGTTGGTTTCACTGAGTTCTCTTGATTGATTTTTTAAATCTTATTTCAAGAACGTACTCAGCTAGCCCCCGATTGCAGTCACTTGCAGAATAATGAGCTCACATGACTCCTTGACTGATTTCTTCAATAATTTCATACCTAATGTAGAGAAAAACCAATTCTCTGTCCCAACCCCCAGACTGCTGAGTGCTGACTATTCCAAATTTCTCTGATAATTTATTGAATTGATATGAGATATATGAGAATATGACTCTTGAATATGGAATGCGAGTATGACTGAGTGCGCGAAGTGTTTTTTTTAAAATATAATAACAAAAAATGTGAAAGCAGTTGAGAGGTACGGGAGTTGATTCTTTGGGTTAACTTCAGTAACCTTTCTTCACGACTTCATGCTATTTCGAAATTATATTTTCCACGTCATGTCTATTGGTTCTTATATTTAATTATTTAGCAATTGTTTGAGGGGATTGAGGAACCGTAGTTGTTTCTGGATCATGATTAAAATTGGGAAATATCTTAACATCTTATGTCTCGCTAAAGGCTTGTACTCCGTAGTATTTACTGCTCCAAAATTATAAAGAAAATGTTATATTTCATCCTCTTTGTGGACTGCAAGGAACCCTAGAACTAAGGAAATGGTTGGCCATGGCCCATGGGCATATCAAGAATTCAAGAGGTTTACCTCACCCGTTGTGGTCATGGGCATATCAAGAGGTTTATATCATCATTCATGGTTCTAATGTCATAGTAATTAAGGTAGTATACTGGTTATGTTAATTGAAATTAAGATAGTATATGGTTTTGTTAATTGAAATTATGATAGTATACTGGTTTTGTTAATTGTATACATAAAATTTATTTGTACTTTTTGTGCTTTGTAGGAATACTTATTACTTGAATAAGTTATGAAGATTTGGAAGAGATGTATCGGCAAGGGGACAAGGTGGGGCCTGTAAATTTGATTTTTATGTTCATATTGTTTATGATTGTATTACTTTCTTTCTCAATGCGTCTTGCTAGTGTATCCTTCTGGTTCATTCAGGCTGAGACCACTTGGGATTTCATTGTATTGGGATACTTGGGGAAGCTTATAATAGGAATCTTAGGGTGAGTGTTGATTTTATTGAATCTGGTTACTGCATTAATGGTTTTGTGTTGTTGTTCAGATATCTTCATCTGATTCTCCTTCCTCCTTCCTCCTTCCTCCTTCCTCCTTCCTTAACAACTTATGGGTTTGCTCAAATTTTGATTAAAATTTGTGTTTTTGTATAATTTATAGTTTTAATTTTTTAGAGAAGTTCGGTCAATAATTCTTGATTTGATCTCTTGCTAAATTGTGAATTTTAAATTTGGGTGATTGAATTATATTTTGGTTAAGGTGCTTCATGATTAAATCCCCTGGTTTGTTTTTCTACCTTTTTTTTGTTGATACAATTGGTGGATTTGGTTTATTATATGCCTTTTTTGTTTCAGGTGTGCAAGATACAATTGGAGACATTTTTGTTCAAGATTGGAATGCTTAATGACGTAAAAATTCCAATTTTTATTTTATTTCAGAAGTAGTATATTGATACTTGTATAGAAATAGCTTAATAGACACTAGATTGGTTCATATATATGACGATTGTATGTATATTGTTCTATATATGAAGTATATGAAATATATGCTGGAGTACTTTGCCAATAAAATTTTCATTTGTGTATACAACCCAAATTTGAAGTATAGATTATCATTTAATAAAATATAAGCTTTATTGTATATAAGTTTTATTGTATTTACTAGTATATCAATGAAATATGAAAAAGTGTGGATGCAAATTGCATATGCAAATTGCAAATTTCTATGTCAAGTGCGGGCTCATTTTCAATTTTGGCAACACCAAATATGTCAAGTGCGGGCTCATTTTCAATATTGGCAGCACTAAATATGTCAAGTGCGGGCTCATTTTCAAAATTGGCAGCACCAAATATATCAAGTGCGGGCTCATATTCTAAAATTGGCAGCACAAAATATGTCAAGTGCGGGCTAATTTTCCAAATTCGCAGCACTTGAAACATCAAGTGCTGCCAATATTTTGGCAGCACTTGAGAAACATCAAGTGCGGGCAGGCCATGTGCTGCACATGTAAAAGCCCGCACTAAACCCCTTAAAATGACCCCTTAACATGGAAACACTCTTCCAGTTCCAAAACTAGCCCAGAGGGCAACGACAAATAATAAGTTCCTACAGCTAATGCAGCAATCCGTGCTCCATTTCCCACTCGTAGGTCGACTTCACCCTTGCTTAATCGTCTACTTCTTCTTAGGTCCTGTGAATTGGAACATAAGTGTGAGCCACAACCTGTATCTAATACCCAAGAAGTTGAATTTGCAAGTATACAGTCTATAACGAAAATACCTGAAGATGGAACGACGGTTCCGTTCTTCTGATCTTCCTTAAGCTTCAAGCAATCTCTCTTCCAATGCCCCATCTTCTTGCAGTAGAAGCATTCAGATTCTGAAGTGGGTTGGCTCACCTTCTTCTTTTCAGACTTGGTGCCGCTAGCTTGCTTAGTTGGGCTGGCCTTCTTGCCACCTTTCTTAGCATTCCTCTTCTTACCAGATTTCTTGAACTTGCCCCCACGCACCATAAGCACATCTTGCTTATCACTTTTGAGCGTCTTTTCAGCGGTCTTCAGCATACCGTGAAGCTCAGTGAGAGTCTTATAGTGTCTAATAATTTTAATGAAATTTACTTATGACAGATTTTCTATGCGTCCACCTTTATAGAAAACTCCGACCAGGGACCATTTTCAACTTTTGACATTCAAGTTCACTTGATAGACATTCTTAGTCACAGGACTGGTCCTAGGGATGGCAATGTGTCGGATCTGGATCGGGTTCGACAGGATCCAGACCCAGACCCGCTTTTTAAGAGGTGGATCCAGATCCGACCCAGATCCGCTGGGTCCAAAAAAATCAGATCCAGACCCAGATCCACTGGGTCTAATGGGTCTAGGGTCGGATCTGGATCCTAAATGGGTCTAAGCGTATTTCTTTTCCAAAAAAAACTGTCCCTCATTTTTCTTATATTACATAATTTTTTCGCCCATTTTTTGTATGTAAACGTAACGTTGTTTTAATAAAACCACTAAATATGGAATATTCGTTAATTTTGTTTAGGAAAAAAATCATATTAGCCCTGTAATACAATAAGTATTTAAAGTTTCTAATATTATTATGTATACGTCACGTCAAACAATTTTTAAATAGTTTAGTATCATAAGAACTGAATAAAGTTTAGCACGTAAAGATTGAATTATATTTAAATTTTAATATTTTTTTAAAAAAATTATATATACGGGTTTGTGGGTCGGATCTGGACCGGATCTGGATCTTTAATTCTTGGACCCGGACCCAGACCCGCCCCATTGAACAAAGACCCAGATCCGCCCCAGATCCACAGGGTCTAATTTTTTTGGACCCAGACCCTTAAAAATGGACCGGGTCCAACCGGATCTGGATCGGGTCTTGGACCCATTGCCATCCCTAACTGGTCCTGACAGTCTATCTTGAATATATCGTCAAATTGAAGGGACTCATCATTTAATAAACCACAAATTAAATGAAAAATGAATTCTATTCATTTATATGAATGGTTAACCAATAATGTTTTACAAAGTATTAAACTCTAAAACTTTAAAACATTAAATAAGGACATCAAAGCCATTCTCCAACATGCTTGATTCCCATAGCTGCAGTATGCGAGTTGTGCTTCGCTTGCGGCAGAAGTTTTTAATGGATCTGAGATGTTGTCGTCAGTTCCAATCTTGCTTATCTCGACTTCTTTTCTTTCAAAGAACTCTCGTAGAAGGTGAAATCTACGAAGTACATGCTTGACTCTCTGGTGGTGTCTAGGCTCCTTTGCCTGTGCAATAGCTCCGTTATTGTCACAATACAGAGCTATTGGTCCTTTAATGGAGGGGACTACACCAAGTTCACCTATGAACTTCCTTAGCCAAATAGCTTCCTTTGTTGCTTCATGTGCAGCAATGTACTCCGCTTCAGTTATAGAATCCGCAATGGTGCTTTGCTTAGCACTTTTCCAGCTTACTGCACCTCCGTTGAGGCAGAAGACAAACCCAGACTGTGATCTGAAATCATCCTTGTCGGTTTGGAAACTTGCGTTCGTATAGCATTTAACAATTAATTCACCATCTCCACCATAGATTAGGAAATCGTCTTTGTGCCTTTTCAGGTACTTCAGAATATTCTTGGCAGCAGTCTAATGTGCCTCTCCTAGGTCTGACTGGTATCTTCTCGTAGCACTGAGTGCATACGCAACATCCGGGCGTGTACATATCAAAGCATACATTATTGAACGAATCAATGATGCATATGGAATCCCACTCATTCGTCTACGCTCATCTAGTGTTTTTGAGCACTGAGTCTTGCTTAGAGTCATTCCATGAGACGTGGGTAGGTAGCCTCGCTTAGAATCTTCCATATTGAACCTTTCAAGCACTTTATTGATATAAGTGCTTTGACTAAGTCCAATCATCTTTTTAGATCTATCTCTGTAAATCTTGATGCCCAGTATGTACTATGCTTCTCCTAGATCCTTCATCGAAAAACATTTCCCAAGCCAAATCTTGACACAGTTCAACATAGGAATGTCATTTCCGATAAGTAATATGTCGTCGACATATAACACTAGAAAAGTAATTTTTCTCCCACTTACCTTCTTGTATACACAAGATTCGTCTGCGTTCTTGACGAAGCCAAAGTCACTGACTGCTTCATCAAAACGTATATTCCAGCTCCTTGATGCTTGCTTTAATCCGTAAATGGATTTCTTGAGCTTACATACCTTTTTAGCATTCTTTGGATCCTCAAAACCCTCAGGCTGTGTCATAAACAAAGTTTTTGTTAAAATGCCGTTTAAGAAAGCAGTTTTGACATCCATCTGCCATATTTCGTAATCGTAATATGCAGCGATTGCTAACATTATCCGAATAGACTTTAGCATTGCGACTGGTGAAAAGGTTTCATCGTAATCCACACCGTGGGATTGCCTGTAACCTTTTGCAACCAATCTAGCTTTGAAAACTTCTAGTTTCCCATCCTTGTCCTTTTTCAGTTTGAAAACCCATTTGCTTCCTATGGCTTGGTAGCCATCGGGCAAATCGACCAAATCCCAAACTTGGTTTTCAGACATGGAGTCTAATAGAGATTGCATGGCTTCTTGCCATTTCTTGGAGCTAGGGCTCGTCATAGCTTGTTTGTAAGTCGCAGGTTCATCACTTTTAAGTAATAGAACTTCATGGCTCTCGTTCGTCAAAATACCTAAGTACCTTTTCTACTCGAATTTCTTCGAGGTCTACTTTTCTCCCACTTGTCATTTTGGAAATGTGATCTCTTTCCAAAAAGATACCATCTCGAGCAACAAACACCTTGTTCTCAGATGTATTGTAGAAGTAATACCCCTTTGTTTCCTTTGGATAGCCCACAAGGATATATTTGTCAGATTTTGGTTGAAGTTTGTCTAAATTAATCGTTTGACGTATACTTCACAACCCCAAATCTTAAGAAAATACACATTTGGAGGCTTTCCAAACCATAACTCATATGGAGTCTTTTCAACAGCTTTAGACGGAGCTCTATTTATAGAGAGTGCAGTTGTGTTTAGTGCATGTCCCCAAAATTCTATTGGAAGTTCGGCCTGATCCATCATTGATCTAACCATGTCTAGCGAGGTTCTATTCCTCCGTTCTGACACACCGTTCCATTAAGATGTTCCGGGAGGAGTCAATTCTGATAGAATTCCACATTCTTTCAGATGGTCATCAAATTCATAGCTCAGATATTCACCGCCTCTGTCAGACGGCAATGCCTTAATCTTCTTGCCTAATTGATTCTCTACTTCACTTTGAAATTCCTTGAATTTTTCAAAGGATTCAGACTTATGCTTCATTAGGTAGACATAACCATATCTACTAAAGTCATAAGTGAAAGTAATAAAGTAGCTGAAACCACCTCTAGCATTTATACTCATTGGACCACATACATCTGTATGGATTAAACCCAATAGTTCAGTTGCTCTTTCTCCAACTTTAGAGAAAGGTTGCTTTGTCATTTTGCTAAGTAAACAATATTCGCACTTACCATAATCCTCTAAGTCAAATGATTTTAGAATGCCTTCCTTTTGAAGTCTTTCTATGCGCATCATGTTAATATGGCCTAATCGACAATGCCACAGATAGGTGAGATCTGAATCATTATTTTTGGCCTTTTTGGTATTTATGTTATAAACTTGTTTGTCGTGATCTAATAAATAAAGTCCATTGACTAATCTAGCAGATCAATAAAACATCTCTTTAAAATAAAACGAGCAACTATTGTCTTTTATTAAAAAGGAAAATCCCTTAGCATCTAAGCAAGAAACAGAAATGATTTTTTTAGTAAGACTTGGAACATGGAAATATTCTTCCAGTTCCAAAACTAGCCCAGAGGGCAACGACAAATAATAAGTTCCTACAGCTAATGCAGCAATCCGTGCTCCATTTCCCACTCGTAGGTCGAATTCACCCTTGCTTAACCTTCTAATTCTTCTTAGTCCCTGCGAATTGGAACATAAGTGTGAGCCACAACCTGTATCTAATACCCAAGAAGTTGAATTAGCAATTATATAGTCTATAACGAAAATACCTGAAGATGGAACGACCGTTCCGTTCTTCCGATCTTCCTTAAGCTTCAAGCAATCTCTCTTCCAATGCCCCTTCTTCTTGCAGTGGAAGCATTCAGATTCAGAAGTGGGTTGGCTCACCTTCTTCTTTTCAGACTTGGTGCCGCCAGCTTGCTTAGTTGGGTTGGCCTTCTTGCCACCTTTCTTAGCATTCCTCTTCTTACCAGATTTCTTGAACTTGCCCCCGCGCACCATAAGCACATCTTGCTTATCACTTTTGAGCATCTTTTCAGCGGTCTTCAGCATACCGTGAAGCTTAGTGAGCGTCTTAATTGTCCAGACTATTCATACTGTAGTTCAGCTTGAACTAATCATACCCGCTATGAAGAGAATGGAGGATGGTGTCTACAGCCATTTCCTGAGAGAACTGCTGATCCAGCCGACTCATATTCTCAATGAGTCCAATCATTTTGAGAACATGTGGACTTACGGGCTCGCCTTTGTTAAGCTTGGTCTCAAGAATTTGCCTATGAGTCTCGAATCTTTCTACTCGAGTCAGATCTTGGAACATGTTCTTTAACTCACTGATGATCGTGAAAGCATCTGAGTTGATGAACGTTTTCTGTAGATCTGCACTCATGGTTGCAAGCATTAGACATTTTACATCCTTGTTGGCATCAATCCAACGATTGATGGCTGCCTGAGTGACCCCTTCGCCAGCGGCTTCGGGCATCGCCTCTTCCAGGACATACTCCTTTTCTTCCTGCATAAGAACTATTTGCAAGTTCCTTTGCCAGTCAAGGAAGTTTTTCCCGCTCAACATCTCCTTTTCGAGAATTCATCGGATGTTGAAAGAATTGTTGTTTGCCATACTTAAAACTACAATTGAAAAAGAATAAACAAATAAATAACCATTCACAGTTTCTCTTAATAAACTTATGCATAATTCAATGTTTATTAAGCATTTTATTCAAGTTATGTGTTCCAGCAGGTGTGAATAAAATGATTCCAAGATCCTTCAATCATTGAAGAATTAAGCACATTATGTATTTAGACTCAATTCTAAAATATTTTAGGTAAGCAAAGCCTTTGATAGGTACATCTAAGGTCTTATTAGGTAAACCTATCTCTTTTTCCACGACATAAAAGGACTCCTTACTTATATCGTTGAGTTTCACCAAAACTAACATGTACTCACAATAATTTGTGTACCTTACCCCTTTAGGATCAATAAGTAACACCTCGCTATGGCGGAAAACTATTGCTAAGATTGATGTAAAGGTTATCCAAGTAAGTGTTATTTTGGCATGGCACCTTTTAACTCAATTTTAAAGTTTGGAACTTAAGGCTCTTACTATGTTGGTTAGATTTTAAGTGAACTAAAATCCTTAATCATGCAACATAATCAAGCCACAATCTCATGCGTAATTAAGACATATTTAAAGCAATAAATAACTTAAAGCATGCATAAGATATAAATGTGATCTAGTATGGCCCGACTTCATCTTGAATCTTCAACTTCAAACTCCGTCTTGAAAATGGATTGGAAACTCCATCTTGAATTTCACCATGGGAGGCGCCAATTTCTTCAAATAGGATAAGCTATAATTTAAACTAATTACAACTATTTGATGGTACGCAAACCGTATTTAAACTAAAAACGTTGGTGCATTAGACCAATTTTACATTCAAATTAATGGTACACATACCATATTTTCTATCCTATTTGGGTCATACTAGTCACTTTCCATAACCTGCAAAACAGTACATTTATAATATAACATTCACCCATTCATTTATCAATGAATGGCCCACATAGCTGTTTAGTAGAACATATTATGCATCACATAAATATTTGCATCACATAAATATTTGCATCAATTAATCAAGGCTTCCAGTAATCTACAAATTATTCATTCCTTATTAATTCTAATCGAGTTGTTTTAACCTTAAAGGAGTGTAGACCTAATCAAGAGTTTATGACTAAAACGCTCCCACTAAAACCAAGAATTTTACATGCTTTACGAATTTTAAAAATAAAATTGTATTTCCTAGTCCAACCGGAAACTTACAAATTTAGTTAAAATTTAAAGCTCATATAAAATTATTATTTAAATCCTTTAATTTATTTTCAGTTGATTAAATTAATTAATTTAAATTTAATCAAGGTTTTAATTTTAGTAAAATAATAAGTATAAATAAATTTATAATAATTAAATTATTCAAAATTAAATTCCGAGAAAAAAATTAAATTACGAATTTTAAATTTAATTAAAATCGTTTTTCAACCGAGAAATCAAAATTTAAACGAATCAATCGGGCCAAGACAAGGATATGGGCTCGCGCCCATGCCTTGTCGAGTCCAACTAGCTGCAGCGCCCAATGCGCTGCTTTGACTGATCATACCGCAAGGCCCGAGCGACCACACGCAAACGCAGCAAGCCAAGCAAGCCACGCTTGCGCGCAGCAGCTCGCTCGCTCGTTGTGGCGAGGCATCCCTCGCTGGGCGAGGCAGCGCTCGCTGGTGCGGGGCAACGCTCGCTGGTCGAGCCAGCTCTCACTGCCCGCGCGTGCGGCCTCGTCTTGCTTGCTTCCTTGCTTCTCGCCCCTCCCGCCCACTGCTTGCAGCACATAGCGCAAGACACGGATGCTGCCTTGCGCGCATGTGCCACGCCCCTTGCTCGCTGCATCGTACCGCATGGGCGACGAGCTCCCTTGCTCGTCGTCGCATGCCCGCACTATACAACACCCCTTAAGGGTAACACTTAGCATCCATTGCTTCGTGCGTACAAGATTCGTGAACGGATTTCATAAAAATTAAAACTTTTATTATTAAATTTATCGACGAATTAATAAATCATATTAATTTCATAAATTTTGGTAGAAAAATTGAAAATTTATTATTCAAATTAATTTCCGATTATTTTTATTTTCATGGATTCAAATCTAGGTCATAAAATTTTAAAACTTTTAATTTTAACAAATTTTACGGTGGTTTTTAATCATAGGATCCTAATTAAATTGCTAATTAATTATGAAAATCAAATCAAATTCTAAATTATTCGAATTTCAACAAATTAATTACAATTACAAATTAGGTTGTATAATTAACAAGCTTAGGCATTAAAATTGTTAAACATATACAGTAGTTCAATCATAGATTCAAGATTTTCAAACAAGAATCGCAAATATTTAATTTAACATCCAAAAAATTATAAATTTTGCGTTCGAAAAACTAAAACCTCCAAAAAGTCATAGTTAGGCTTCGAATTTGGGAATTCTGGGTTTGGCATCAAATCTTTGATTTTAGTCAAAATTTTAAAACGTCGTTTACATGCGAAATTCACTATAAAATTATACGATTCCGACCATTATTGACTAAACTGCTGAAAATCCTGCGAACATTTAATTAAATAATCGCACGAATTTGCAATTAATTACAATCAACGAAATTAATCACCCCTTTAATTCATTGCAAATTTATAAAATTTAACCATGTTAACTATAATTGATTATGGAATTAATTAGAGGCTCGTGATACCACTGTTAGGTTATGACAAATATAAAACATATATTTCATGCGGAAAAACCATAAAGCCAGGAACCATAAAGCCATAAAGCCACATAGTCAATTAACATAATCTAGGATACATACATGTGACGCGTGCCTTCCCTAGCTGCTCCCGAACCAAACAAGAACAAGTTTAGGACTCCAAGTGTCGTCCCTCCGTAGATAGTCCACAGCACGTTCGGATCTGCCTTAGATTCAATTAACTAGAATTTAGCCTAAGGTTTTATGTTATTCGTACTTAATTATTTGCCAAATTACTAAGCTTAGTTTAATCTTAAAACTATATGAATACTTGAGAATATGATGTATATAAATTGTGATTTTCATCACCTATTTATAGGGTAGGATTATCGAAACTAGAAACCTACTAGGATTCAATTTATCTAAATCAATTAGAATTAGATTTAAATTAAACCTTTTTTTAGTGTTTAGTTAAACAACTAACTCTAGTAGTTTTAGGAAAATAATCTAATCGGACAAATCCTAAGCAATCAAGGATTCGAGGCTTGCACGAACCACACACACGAGCAGCCCACGAGGGGCAATGTTGTGCGCGCGCGGGGCTCGACCCAGTAACCAGTCACGCGGCCCACAGCGTAGGCGCTGCTGCTGCTGCTGGCCTTGCCTTGCTCGGCTGGGCCTGGCCTTCCCTTGCGCTTGGTTGGGCCTGCCTTGCTAGGCAGGCTGCTGCTCGCTTTGCGCGGGCTCTGCTAGGCGCGGGCCTAGCTTCGTGTTGGGCCTTGCGTCTAGCAAGCTCGTCCGATGTTTATTTCGTACGTCGCGCTTCCGATTCATTTTCCGATTCCGGAATTCATTTCTGATTCGAACAATATTTAATATTCGATTCCGGAATTGATTTTCCTTTCGAACAAATATTTAATATTTCCGATTTCGGAATTTATTTCCGATTCCAATAATATATTCCGATTCCGGCAATATTTCCATTTCCGGCAATATTTCCGATTCCGGCAATATTTCCATTTCCGATAATATTTTCCGATACGTACCATGTTTCCGTTTACGGCAACATCTACGACTTGGATAATATTTATATTTCCGATACGATCCATATTTCCGTTTCCGACAATATCATCGTTTCCGGAGTATTCATAATTTGCCTTTTGACGATTTCAGCTCCCATTGGAACCGAGATCCGTCGATTCCAAATATCCATAAATGGAGTATTTAATTCACTTAAATACTTGATCCGTTCACGTACTATTTGTGTGAACCTACGGGTTCAGTCAAGAGTAAGCTGTGGATTAATATTATTAATTCCACTTGAACTGAAGCGGCCTCTAGCTAGGCATACAGTTCACTTGATCTCACCGAATTATTAACTTGTATAATTAATTAATACTGAACCGCATTTATTAGACTTAGCATTGAATGCATACTTGGACCAAGGGCATTATTTCCTTCAACGCATACCATATTTTCTTTCCTATTTGGGTCATACTAGTCACTTTCCATAACCTGCAAAACAGTACATTTACAATATACCATTCACCCATTCATTTATCAATGAATGGCCCACATAGCAAGTTAGTAGAACATATTATGCATCACATAAATATTTGCAACAATTAATCAAGGCTTCCAATAATCTACAAATTATTCAATCCTTATTAATTCTAATCCAGTTGTGTTAACCTTAAAGGAATGTAGACCTAATCAAGAGTTTATGACTAAAACGCTCCCACTAAAACCAAGAAATTTACATGCTTTACGAATTTTAAACATAAAATTGTATTTCCTAGTCCAACCGGAAACTTACAAATTTAATTAAAATTTAAAGCTCATATAAAATATTATTTAAATCTTTTATTTTATTTTCAGTTGATTAAATTAATTAATTTAAATTTTATCAAGGTTTTAATTTTAGTAAAATAATTAGTATAAATAAATTTATAACAATTAAATTATTCAAAATCAAATTTCGAGAAAAAATTAAATTACGAATTTAAATTTAATTAAAATCGGTTTCAACCGAAAAATTAAAACGAACCAATCGGGCCAAGACAAGGCCATAAGCTTGCGCGCATGCCTCGTCGAGGCCTTGTAGCAGCAGCGCGTAGACGCAGCAAGCCGAGCAAGCCATGTCTACGCGCAGCAGCTCCCTCGCTGGACGGGGCAATGCAATGCTCGCTGGGCGAGCCAGCGCTCACTGCCCGCGCTGCACGACCTCGGTGCTTGCTGCCTTTCCTCGCCTCTCGCCCAGGTGCACACAGTACACACCGCACAGCAGGGCTGCCCCCCGCGCGCGTGTGACATGCCTTGCTCGCTGCATCGTACCGCATGGGCGACGAACTCCCTTGCTCGTCGTCGCATGCCCGCACTATGCAACACCCCTTAAGGATAACACTTAGCTTCCATTGCTTCGTGCGTTCAAGATTCGTGAACGAATTTCATAAAAATCAAAACTTTTATAATTTAAATTTATTGACAAATTAATAGCTCATATTATTTTCATAAATTTAGGCAAAAATTCGAAAATTTATTATTCAAATTAATTTCCAAATATATTTATTTTCATGGATTCAAATCTAGGTCATAAAATTTTAAAACTTTTCAATTTCAACAAATTTAATGGTGGTTTTTAATCATGGGATCCTAATTAAATTGCTAATTAATTATTAAAATCAAATCAAATTTAAATTATTCGAATTTCAACAAATTAATTACAATTACAAATTAGGTTGTATAATTAACAAGTTTAGGCTTTAAAATTGTTAAACATATACAGTAGATCAATCATAGATTCAAGATTTACATACAAGATTCGCAAATATTTAATTTAACATCATAAAAATTATAAATTTTGCGTTGGAAAAACTAAAACCTCCGAAAAGTTATAGTTAGGCTTCGAATTTGGGAATTCTGGGTTCAGCATCAAATATTTGATTTTAGTCAAAATTTTAAAACGTCGTTTACATGCGAAATTCACTATAAAATTATACGATTCCTACCATTATTGACTACACTGCCAAAAATCTTGCGAACATATAGTTAAATAATCGCACGAATTTGCAACTAGTTACATACAACGAAATTAATCACCCCTTTAATTCATTGCAAATTTATAAAATTAACCATGTTAACTATTTTGCTTCAAATACATGATCTTAATTACCTGAAGCTTCTAAAGTTCTATAAGCATCGATCTATTCGAATGTCTAGGGACTAGACTCATTCGAGAATTAAATGGACAAAGATATTAAGTTGTTAACCATTGGTAAAGCTGAGTGTTAAACTCAATGTTTTATAATCTCAAAACTACATTGTATTTTGAATTCACAAGCACCAATCGGTTTGCCATTCGACTTTGATACTCGAAAACAACCATAAAAGTCGCTATAAGAAACGTACATTTTAAATTTCTCATCTTCTCTCATTTCCGTGAATCGTTCTTGGATTCACTACCAACCGAGGAAATTTATTGTTACCGTTCTAAAAGGATTTGTTGCAGTAGAAGATATTTAATTATAAACAATAATTAAAACATACATTGAAGCATGCAAATTCTAAACATTTATCATGAATAATAACTTGAAAATTAAAGCAATCATGAAATTTAAACAAGTCATTGGCATTTTATTCGAAAAATTTAGTTCCAGCAGGTGTAAATAAAATAAATCCAAGACCCCAAAATCATTGAAAAATTAAGAACGATTTGACTTAATTCTAAAACATTTTAGGTAAGCAAATTCGTTGCTAATAGTCTAAAAACTATTCTTGGTTGATAGGTACGTCTAAAAACTTATTAGGTAAACCTATCCCATTTGCCACGACATAAAATGACTCCTTACTTATATCGTTGAGTTTTACCAAAACTAACATGTACACACATCTAATGTGAACCTTACCCCTTTAGAATCAATAAGTAACACATCGCTATGGCGGAAAACTATTACTAGATTGATGTAAAGGTTATACAAGTAAGCGTTATTTTGGATTGGCACCTTTTAACTCAATTTTAAATTTTGGAACCTAGGGCTCTTACTATGTTGGTTAGATTTTAAGCGAACTAAAATCCTTAATCATGCAACATAATCAAGCCACAATCTCATGCATAATATCCAGACATATTTAAAGTAATAAATATCTTAAAGCATGCATAAGATTTAAATGTGATCTAGTATAGCCCAACTTCATCTTGAAGTTTCAACTTCAAACTCCATCTTGAAAATGGATTGGAAACTCCGTCTTGAATTTCACCATGGGAGGCGCCATTTTCTTCAAATAGGATATGCTATAATTAAACTAATTACAACTAATTGGTTGTACGCAGACCATATGTAAATAAAAACTTTGGTGCATTAGACCAATTTTACATTCAAATTAATGGTACTTACTATCCTATTTGGGCCATACTAGTAACTTTCCGCAACGTGCAAAATAGTACATTTACAATATACCATTCATTCATTCATTTATCAATGAATGTCCCACGTAGCAAGTTAGTAAAACAATATGCATCACATAAACATTTTCCGCAACTAGTCTAAGGTTCCAACAATCTACAAATTATTCAACCGTATTAGTTCTAATTGAGTTGTTTTAACCTTAAAGGAATATAGACCTAATCAAGAGTTTAATGACTAAAAGATCCCACTAAAACCAAAAATTTACATACTTTACTAATTTTAAACATAAAATTGTATTTCCTAGTCCAACCGGAAACTTACAAATTTATTTAAAATATAAAGCTCACATATAATAATTTTAATTCCCTTTATTATTTTCCAGTTGATTGATATTAATTAATTATAATTTTACCAAGGTTTTAATTTTATTAAATAATTAGTATAAAATCAATTATAATAATAATAAAATTAACAAAATTAAATTCCGAGAAAAATTAAAATTACGAAATTAAATTAATTAAAATCGTTGTTCAACGGAAAAATTAAAACGAAAACGACTCAACAAACTAAGGCAAGGTCGTAGGCCAAAGCCCACGCCTCACCCAAGTCGTACAGCAGCAGCGCCCATGGGCCGCGTGCACGATTGCAGCGCCCATGGCCTGCTCTATGGATGGTCGTGTGGTGCATCGCAGCGAGCAACGCAGCAGCCAACGTTGTGCGTGCTCGATATGCGTTGGGCAGTGGGCTTGGCGCAGTGGCACGCGAGCTCCCTTACTTAGCATGCTGCTTGCCCTGCCTTTTGCCTTGCGCTTGATGCTCGTCGCCTTACTCGATCACTCGCACAGCACACACCGCACAGGCCCTGTGCCCGCGCGCGCATGCTCTTGCCTTGCTCGCTGCCTAGTACTGCATGGGCGACGAGCTCCCTTGCTCGTCGTCGCATGCCCGCACCATGCAACACCCCTTAAGGGTAACACTTAGCTTTCATTGCTTCGTGCGTGCAAGATTGTGAACGATTCATAAAAATCACAACTTTTATAATTGTATTTAACGACAAATTAATAATCCATATTAATTTCACTAAATTTAGGCGAAAAATCGAAAATTTATTATTCAAATTAATTTTCGATTACATTATTTCTTAGGGATTAAAATCTAGGTCATAAATTTTCAAAATTTTACAAATTTAACAAATTTCATGGTGGTATCATAGGATCCTAATTAAATTATCAATTAATTATGAAAATCAAAACAAATTCTAAATTATTTGAATTTCAACAAATTAATTGTAATTACGAATTAGGTTGTATAATTAACAAAATTAGACCTTTAAATTGTTAAACATATACAGTAAATTCAAGATGACATACAAGATTCACATATATTTAATTTAACATCATAAAGTTTACAAATTTTGCATTCGAAAGACTAAAACCTCCGTAAAGTCATAGTTAGGCTTCGAATATGGGAATTCTGGGTTTGGCATCAAATCTTTGATTTTTATCAAAATTTTAAAACGTTGTTTACATGTAAAATTCACTACAAAAACATAAGATTTGGATCATTATTGACACAACTGCCGAAATCCTGCGAACATATAATCAAATAATCGCACGAATTTGCAATCAATTACAATCACGAAATTAATCACCCCTTTAATTCATTGCAAATTTATAAAATTTAATCCATGTTAACTATAATTGATAATGGAATTAATTAGAGGCTCGTGATACCACTGTTAGGTTGTGAACAATATAAACAATATAATTCATGCGGAAAAACCATAAAGCCAGGAATCCAAATTAATTGCCACATTGTCAATTAGCATAATTTAGGGTACATACAATGTGATGCGTGCCTTCCCTAGCTGCTTCCTAACCGAACAAGAACAAGTCTTTAGAGCTCCAAGTGTCGCCCCTCTGTAGATAGTCCATAACACGTTCGGATCCGCCTTAGGTTCAACCAACTAGGATATTCACTAAGGTTTTATGCACTCGGTTTAGGCTATGAATTATGTTCTCCCTTGAACACAATCTATGTAAAGTACTCCCTCCATTTCTTTTTGTTTGTTACGTTTGGAATTTTGCACGTTTATTAACGTATGATAAAGATTTATTTTTTTATTAAAAAATAAACCCAAGTAAAACCTTAATACACTAATCATTACAACAACCAATAAGATTGTTTTATTTATCAAAATGAACCAATAGTGGAAAAACACACATATTGCTAACTT
The DNA here is from genome assembly GCF_020520425.1 of Spinacia oleracea. Classification (NCBI taxonomy): domain Eukaryota; kingdom Viridiplantae; phylum Streptophyta; class Magnoliopsida; order Caryophyllales; family Amaranthaceae; genus Spinacia; species Spinacia oleracea. The sequence goes on from NC_079489.1 coordinate 89,531,746, forward strand.
AACATACTTGGGAAATTGTAAAGAATTTAATGAGTTGAAAAAATTGGACCAATTAAAATTAAAAGATGGCACAAAAAATAACATTATAATAAGTTTATAAAAGGAAAGATTCTCCCATGTAACAAATATTGTGAAACACTTTAAAAGGAATACGTAACAAACAAAAAGAAACTGAGGGAGTATATGTTATGAGTTATATATAAATTGTGAATGCTAATCACATATTTATAGAGTAGGAAATAAGGAATTAGTATTCTACCAGGATTCAATTAACTAATCCTATTAGACTCTAGTTAATTAGTAGCATTAGAATTCTAGGATTAATTAAACACTAAGTGTTTCAAATCTATCCAAATATCTAATTTTAGTAGAAACAGAAAAACTGATTTCTTAAGTCCCAAGTTACTTGGCACCGAAGAAATTGCACAAGCCTTGGTGCACAAGGAACTCGCCGCCAATGCAGCCTTGCAGGCCCACGCTGGCGCGCTCCTTGGCTTGGCCCAAGCGAGGCTCGCTGCTGGCCTTCGGCCAATTGCTTGCTGCTGCTTGGTCGTGGCCCATCGCACAACATGCCAGCACCGTTGCTGGGCGCTAGGCCTAGCGTTGGCGTTGGGCCTTGTGCTCGCCGTCGGCGCTGGTGAAGGAAATAATGCCCTTGGTCCAAGTATGCATTTAATGTTAAGTCTAATAAATGCGGTTCAGTATTAATTAACAAGTTAATAATTCAGTGAGATCAAGTGAGCTGAATGCCTAGCTAGAGGCCACTTCAGTTCAAGTGGAATTAATGATATTAATCCACAGCTTACTCTTGACTGAACCCGTAGGGTCACACAAATAGTACGTAAACGGATCAGTATTTAATGGCATTAAATACTCCATCTATGGATATTCGGAATCGACGGATCTTGGTTTCAGTGGGAGCTGAGATCGTCAAAGGCAAGAAATGAATACTCCGGAAACAATGATGTTGCCGAAAACGGAAATATGGATCGTATCGGAAATATAAATATTATCCAAGACGTAGATGTTGCCGGAAACGGAAACATGGTACGTACCGGAAAATATTATCGGAAAGGAAAATATTGCCGGAATCGGAAATATTGCCGGAAACGGAAATATTGTCAGAATCGGAAATATTATCGGAATCGGAAAATAATTCCGGAAACGGAAATATTAAATATTTGTTCGAAACGGAAATTAATTCCGGAATCGGAAATATTAAATATTGTTCGTATCGGAAATGAATTCCGGAATCGGGAATTTAATCGGAAGCGTATCGTACGAATTAGCATCGAACGAGACTTGCTAGACGAAGTCCCAGCACGAAGCCAGGCCCTCGCCCAGCAAGCCACACGCTTCAACACACACGCCAAAGCCTCGCCAGGCCCAGCGCAAGGCCAGGCCCAGCAAGGCATGGCGCGCGCGGAACAAGTGGGCTGCGAGTCTGCGACGGACATGGGCTGCGAGCAAGAGCAGCTCGGGTGGGCCACGAGGCTTGCGCGGGCTATGCTTGTGCTCGTGCTCGTGTGCGGTTGTGTGCAATACGAATCCTAAAGCTATTAGAATTCGTTCTATGATTAAATCCTAATCCTAGTAGATAGAATTTATTTAATAGAGTCCTAACAGGATTCTAATTAAACTAAATTGGTATTCTAATAGGATTCTAAGTCCTTTTCCATAATCCTATAAATATGTGCCTAGGGTCACAAATTTATATACAAGTTTCAAGTATTCAAAACTAGGATTTTTAAGCAGAAAAATCAGCCATATTACTTGCCCTATTAGCCGAAAATTATAGAACCTTAAGGGCGATTCTAGTTGGTCAATCTTAAGGCGGATCCGGACGTGCTGTGGACTATCTACGGAGGGACGACACTTGGAGTCCTAAAGACTTGTTCTTGTTCGGGCGCAGCTAGGGAGGGCACGCTACAAAGTGTATGCATCTAAATTATGCTATATGATTATGTGCAATTAATATGTATCCTGGCATCTAGGTTTTTCCGCATGATTTATGTTTTTCATATGTATCATAACCTAACAGTGGTATCACGAGCCTATTATTATTTGCATAATCTATAAATTGCTTAACATGGTTAAATTTTACAAATTTGCAAAGAATTAAAAAGGGGTGATTAATTTTCGTAATTGTTAATTAATTGGAAATTGCGTTTATTTAATTAATATGTGCGCAGTTTTTCGGCAGTTTCTTCGTTACTCAACGAAATCGAGTGATTTTTGTGTCAATTCCGCATGTAAAAGGCATTCTAGAATTTTTTTTTCAGCCGAAGCCAGAATTCCCAAATTCGAAGCCTAACTATGACTTTTCGGAGGTTTTAGTTTTTCGAACGCAAAAGTTTGTAAATTTAAAATGTTAAATTGAATATTTGCGATTCTTGTTGATAAATCTTGAATTTTTTATTGACCTATTGTATATGTTTAACAAATTTGAATGCCTACACTTGTTAATTATACAACCTAATTTGTAATTATGATTAATTTGTTGAAATTCGAATAATTTAGAATTGATTTGATTTTCATAATTAATTAATGATTTAATTAGGTATCCATGATTAAAAACCACCATAAAAATTGTTAATTTGTGATAAATTTTAAATTTTTATGACCTAGATTTGAATCCATGTTAATCGGAAATTAATTAAGTAATAAATTTTCGATTTTTCGCCCTAAAATTATGAAATTAATATGATTTGTTAATTTGTCATTAATTTTAAATTAAAAGTTTTAAATTTATAAAATTCGCTCATAAATGTTGCACGCACAAAGCAATGGAAGCTACGTGTTAGCCTTAAGGAGTGTTGTATAGTGCGAGCACACGACGACGAGCAAGGGAGCTCGTCGCCCATGCGGTACGAATGCAGCGAGCAACGAGCGTGGCATGCACAAGGCAATGGCTGCCTAGGGGTTGTGTGCTACGCGTGTGGGGCGATGGGCAAGCAAGTGCAGCGAGCAAGGCAAGCGCGTGGGCAGCAATGGATGCTGCGCCACAACGTGAGTTGCCTCGCCCAGCAGCACGCCAAGGTAGCGACAAGCGTAGCACAACGTGCACGCGGGCAGCGTTGGCTGGCATGTCCAGCAAGCGTTGCCCAGCAGCGCGCCAACGCGATGGGCGAGTGGGCTGCGCGTAAGCGTGGCTCGTTGGGCCTGACGCATTGGTGTGTTGTTGCTTGGGCTTTGCGGTACGATCAATCGAGTGACAAGGGGTTTGTTGCTTGTTGGACTTGACGAGGCATGGGCGCAAGCCCATGGCCTTGTCTTGACCCGATTGGTTCGTTTCAATTTTAATTTGAAATTTTCAGTTCGAAAATAATTTAAATAACTTTAAAATTAATAATTTAAATTGTTTTCTCGAATTTTAATTTTGAATATTATAATTATTATAAAATTTTAATTTATACTAATTATTTCACTAAAATTAAACCTTGAATTAATTTAAATTCGTTTGATTCAACTGAAAATAATTTAATTGGATTCGATTGTAATTTTATATGAGATTTAAATTTTAATTAAATTTGTATGTTTCCGGTTAGACTAGAAATACATTTTTATGTTTAAAATTAGTAAAGCATATAAAGTTATTGGTTTAAGTGGGAGCCTTTAGTCATAAACTCTTGATTAGGTCTACAAATCCTTTAAGGTTAAACAACTTGATTAGAATTAATAAGGACTGAATAATTGGTAGATTATTGGTGCCCTTGATTAATTGCTGCAAATATTTATGTGATGCATAACGTGTTTTACTAACCAGCTATGTGGGCCATTCATGATAATGAATGGGTGAATGGTATATATTGTATATGTACTGTTTTGCAGGTTATGAAGTGACTAGTATGGCCCAAATAGGATAGAAAATATGGTCTGCGTACCATTAATTTGAATGTAATTGGTCTAATGCACCAAAGTTTATTTTTCAATTCAAATATGGTCTGAGTACCATCAAATAGTTGTAATTAGTTTAATTATAGCTTATCCTATTTGAAGAAAATGGCGCCTCCCATGGTGAAATCCAAGACGAAGTTTCCAATCCATTTTCAAGACGGACTTTGAAGTTGAAGCTTCAAGATGAAGTCGGGCCATACTAGATCATATTTATCTTATGCATGCTTTAAGTTATTTATTGCTCTTAAATATGTCTTAATTATGCATGAGATTGTGGCTTGATTATGTTGCATGATTAAGGATTTTAGTTCACTTAAAATCTAACCAACATAGTAAGAGCCTTAAGTTCCAAACTTTAAAAATTGAGTTAAAAGGTGCCATGCCAAAATAACACTTACTTGGATAACCTTTACATCAATCTAGTAATAGTTTTACACTCAGCGAGGTGTTACTTATTGATCCTAAAGGGGTAAGGTACACAAATAATTGTGAGTACATGTTAGTTTTGGTGAAACTCAACGATATAAGTAAGGAGTCCTTTTATGTCGTAGAAAATTCGATAGGTTTTCCTAATAAGTTCTTAGACGTACCTATCAACCAAGAATAGTTTCTAGACTATTAGCAAAAGGCTTTTTCTTACCTAAAATATTTTAGAATTGAGTCAAAATACATAATGTGCTTAATTCTTCAATGATTTAAGGATCTTGGAATAATTTTATTCACACCTGCCGGAACAATAAATTCGAATAAAATGCCAATAACTTGTTTAAATTGCATGATTGCTTTAATTTTGAAGTTATTACTCATGATAAATGTTTAGACTTTTCATGCTTCAATGTATGTTTTAATTATTGTTTATAATTAAATATCTTGCACTGCAGTAAATTCTTTTAGAAAGGTAACAGTAAATTTCCTCGATTGGTAGTGAATCCAAGAACGATTCACGGAAATGAGAGAAAATGAGCAATATAAAATGTACGTTTCTTTTAGCGACTTTTATGGTTGTTTTCGAGTATCAAAGTCGAATGGTGAACCGGTTGGTGCTTGTGAATTCAAAATACAATGTAGTTTTGAGATCATAAAGCATTGAGTTTAAACGCTCAGCTTTACCAATGGTTAACAACCTAAAATCTTTTTCCATTTAATTCTCGAATGAGTCTTGTCCCTAGACATTCGAATAGATCGATGCTTAGAGAACTTTAGAAGCTTCTGGTAAGATCATCTAGTTGAAAAAGAATATTCAACATAAATAAAATGGTAAGAACTTTTTATTGACATTGGACATGTCTAACAAAGTATAAAAGTCAACACTAGAGAAGTCAATTCTTAAGACTATAAGAAAAGGTACAAGAAATAGGAAAAACAAGGAACAAGTGAAAGGAATTTACGATTCCGTTTCTACCTATAAGTTTATGTTTAAAGAGAAGTGACCTAGGAATCAAACTTCCTTGGTATCATATACCGCTTGAGGTTCTTACTTCGGTAATAACTCAAACAATGGAAGCTAGGCTACACTAATGGCCTACAAGTGGGAAATGAAGCATGGCAATGCTACATTAGTTGTAGGGTCATCTAGTTTGTTTTAAGTCCTTTCAAAGGCTGGAATTTAATGGCTATTTTGTTCCATAATCAGCATACCTAAATTTCTGCTTCAAACACAGAAAGACTCACATTCAGAAGAACGAAAACAATGCTTGTTTGTTTGTTTATTTGAATGAAATGGTCATTTACGGTTTGAGTCAATATGCTTGATTAAAAACAAACAACTCTTTAACAATAAAAACTTTACTAGGTTCAAATCAACCCCTTGATTTGAGTTCCACTAATCTTTGGCATTGTTGCTTAGACCATATCAACAAGTTAACATTCATAAGCTCTATTTCGATGGACTTTTGAAAGTTGATTGATTTCTAGATCAATTCAAGACAAGCTAGTCTTACTTGTTGAAAGTAACAAAAGATATGAACTATTGTTAGAACGCCTAGACAATAGAATTCAAAGCTAAAGAAAGAGATTTTATGACTTTATTATTTCACCTAGATTTGAGTGAATGTTGGTTTATTTACTCAATGTGATATAAGTTTGAATCTGTTTGGCTAGTTCAAAGATTCAGAAGTATAAAATCCACTTGGCAAGAAATCATAAAGATCTAGGATAGATCATGTTAATGATTACTTGAGACCCAAATGATCATCAATGGTTGTGTGTTGTAATTTCACGATCTAGCTCCATGAGATATGGCATATCTAAGTTGGAACGATCGAAGTCAATTAGTACTTGATTCGATCAATGATGAATCATAAAGACTTTTCCTATAATTTCTAAAACAAAATGCTCAACTACCACCAAACTAAATCAAATTCGTCAAAGCTATTGAAAAATAATTTCAGAATACTTTTTCAATTATATATATCTAAAGAGTTGCGAAACTCAGTGGGAGCTTAGTGTTTGTTATTCAACAAACTAAGGCCCAAGTGTAGATATATGTTTCATTGTGATTTATTCAAATGAGACACATGGGTATTGTTTCTACCACGAATTTTTGAGAACATAATGTTTGTTTGCTCGAAATAATGTCCTTTTGGAGATTCGTTTCCAAAATGATGACAAGTGGGAGAAAATAGACCTCGAAAGTCTTCGAGGCGAACAACAAACATAAACGGACATTCCAGAGGCTTTTCGAAGTTCTTTAGAAAATCCGAACACGTATTCTTTAAGGACTTTAGAAGTGGCTTTTAAAGAATAGACATCTCTTAGAAGACTTTGCAAGTGCTTCAAGGAGAACAGAATATTCAAAGGACTTTCAAGTGGCTGTTGATATTCTATTGTTTGATCGATGTTCTATACCCAAGTAGGCATAGAGTTCAAGTCACTGAAACTATGAGATTCTTCTATTAGATAGTGAAGAATCATGGAGTTCAGGTCACTGAAGCTATGCGATTCTTCTATTAGATAGTAAAGAAACCTACAACTTGCAGTCAAACTATTATCATGTAGATTAATAAGTTTGTGACTTGTAAGAAAGCTATGGCGAAACCTAGATTCCCAAAAATGGTTAAAGGCCATATATAGACTCAAATGTTTTAGATGGTTAAAGGCCATAAAACATAACCAATGTTTTGATGACAAAATTGAAATTTTGTTGATTTGCAAGAATGGGTTAACACCTATTGGTTGCAAATTGGTTTTAAGGATAAAAACCATCAAACATGGAATAGTGTTCACACACAAAGCTAGATTAATTGCTAAAAGTTACAAGCAAATTCACGGCGTGGATTGTGTTGAAACCTCATGTATAATCGTAATGCTCAAAGTCTATAAATTCAAGCAATGATTGCATATTGGTACATATGGCAATTGGATGACAAAACATCTTCCTCAATCAAATGTTGGAAGTAACTATGTACATGACATGTCATAGGATTTGTGGATCCAAATAAATACTTGAAAATGAATGCTAGCTTATGAAATCTAAGTACAGATTTAAGCAAGCAATTGGGAATTGGAACTGTATTTTAGTGAAGCTAATAAGCATTTTAGTTTCATAAAATGTACATGATTCTTATAGATGTATAAGAAGTTTAGTGGGAGTACATAAAACTTAATTGGTCCTATGTGTATCACACACATGTCTCTCTATTGTGAAATGACATTCAAATGCTAATGACTTAGATTTGAAACTATTCATCAATGACGGACCAAGGCGAAACTTAGTGCATACTGGGTATTAAGATCTATTTACAAAGATCTTATGATATTGTTTTAGATTAAGTAATGGCATTTACTAAATCAAACACGAAAGACTCCATTGGAGATATTCGACCCATATGAATAAATCTAAGTAAAAGATGTTTGAACTATGTATAAGCGTTTACTAAGTTAAACATCAAAGGATCTAAGTAAGATTCTTAACCTATATTATATGTCAAAGAATTTAGCTGGATTTAGTATCTACTGAAACTAGATGAGCTAAAGTTACATGAATAGAATTCAATTGGGAATTATTCTGCAAAAGAATTTATCATGTATGATATAATATGAGGATCGCCGAAAACGTATCGTATGACTTAAGGCATGACGAACATATACCAATCTCTATTGATCTAAGTGAAGATCAACTAGATTGAATCTTGAAAAACTTATGGTACTTGAAAAGGTACATAGGAACAGTTCTAAACTCAAGGAAATAAAGATATGCGAAATATTGATGCTACACGCATAAACACTGGCAAATGATCAAGAAAGATCCCTTTGGAGTTAACCATTGACAAAGACGAGCTAAAGAGCATCGTGTTTTGAAATGGCAACATGGATTGGAGACCATGGGTTGTTGCGTGGGAAATTAAAATAATAATTTCTATGTTCTAAGATACAGATGGAAAGTCTTCCACATATCTATGGACTGCTTGGATAAGTAAATCCAAACAAAGCATCACTAGCAACCTATATAGTTGAAGTAAAAGTACTTATTGCCTAAGAAGCAATAAAACAAGGTTGTTTACGTTAAAGGGTTCTTCACTGAACTTGGGTGGATCACATGTCTGCTGACTTGATGGTTCTTCATTGCAAAATGCGTAGAACCACTATCGAAGTAAGAAAGACTAGATCACATAATAAACAAACTCAAAAGTTCTTATCATCCTATCTCGAAGAACATTTGATGAAAAGTATATTAAGATTGGCAAAGCATGATAACTAAACCTATGCAACAAGTGAGAAGCAACACTCACGTTGTAGCACTGGAAATCAAGCATAGCTTTGAATTCCATGAACTGTTTTAAAGATGGGTTTGAGGCCCATGGTTGTAAAACAATGGGGTTGAACATTTATCATATATGAAATGTATTTTCATATTCCATTTAATCTTGGTTTAATATTAAATGATGAGTCCCTTTAATTTGACGATATATTCAAGATAGACTGTTAGGACCAGTCCTGTGACTAAGAAATGTCTATCAAGTGAACTTGAATGTCAAAAGTTGAAAATGGTCCCTGGTCGGAGTTTTCTATAAAGATGGACGCATAGAAAATGTTAGACGACTAGAATGCAAGATGACTAGTAGTTCTGTTTCTTGAACTATATGGACATGGCAATGTCGTAATCATTTGCATAGATACTTACTTTGGGAAGACTAGTATCGGACAGACCTATGAAACTTTACTGTAAGAGATGAAAATCTGTCATAAGTAAATTTCATTAAAATTATTAGACACTAATCCTCAATACCTGAGTGATTTGAGATTACTTGTTTGAGAACTTGTTACTTTGACGTTGTCAACCGTCGCACCGTAAAAGGAGGCCATAAAGGTAACGCTCAGGTAATCACCTATCAAACGAAGTCTAATCTCAAGATCGCAAGATTGGGATTGTCCTCCCATAAATCGGGGTGAGATGCTAAAAGTTGTACAAGGCCACTCGGAGAGCTAGAAACTGTAAAATGCATGGCCGTGCTCAGATGAATCATAGGCTATGATTATCTGTTTATTTGATCAGTTGAACTCTGAAACCGAGAAACACCTCTGGACATAATAAGGATGACAACTCTTACCTTATGTTCAAGAGCAAGCATCGAGCGACAAAGGAATTAGGAAATGCACACTTGTCCCTAAGGACAAGTGGAAGACTGAAGGAAATAATGCCCTTGGTCCAAGTATGCATTTAATGTTAAGTCTAGTAAATGCGGTTCAGTATTAATTAACAAGTTAATAATTCAGTGAGATCAAGTGAACTGTATGCCTAGCTAGAGGCCGCTTCAGTTCAAGTGGAATTAATGATATTAATCCACAGCTTACTCTTGACTGAACCCGTAGGGTCACACAAATAGTACGTAAACGGATCAAGTATTTAATGGCATTAAATACTCCATCTATGGATATTCGGAATCGACGGATCTTGGTTTCAGTGGGAGCTGAGATCGTCAAAGGCAAGAAATGAATACTCCGGAAACGATGATGTTGTCAGAAACGGAAATATGGATCGTATCGGAAATATAAATATTATCCAAGACGTAGATGTTGCCGGAAACGGAAACATGGTACGTACCGGAAAATATTATCGGAAAAGGAAATATTGCCGGAATCGGAAATATTGCCGGAAACGGAAATATTGTCAGAATCGGAAATATTATCAGAATCGGAAAATAATTCCGGAAATGGAAATATTAAATATTTGTTCGAAACGGAAATTAATTCCGGAATCGGAAATATTAAAGATTGTTCGTATCGGAAATGAATTCCGGAATCGGGAATTTAATCGGAAGCGTATCGTACGAATTAGCATCGGACGAGACTTGCTAGACGAAGTCCCAGCACGAAGCCAGACCCTCGCCCAGCAAGCCACACGCTTCAACACACAGGCCAAAGCCTCGCCAGGCCCAGCGCAAGGCCAGGCCCAGCAAGGCATGGCGCGCGCGGAACAAGTGGGCTGCGACGGACATGGGCTGCGACTCTGCGAGCAAGAGCTCTCTTGCTCGCGTGGGCCGTGAGGCTTGCGCGGGCTGTGCTTGTGCTCGTGCTCGTGTGCGGTTGTGTGCAATACGAATCCTAAAGCTATTAGAATTCGTTCTATGATTAAATCCTAATCCTAGTAGATAGAATTTATTTAATAGAGTCCTAACAGGATTCTAATTAATTAAACTAAATTGGTATTCTAATAGGATTCCAAGTCCTTTTCCATAATCCTATAAATATGTGCCTAGGGTCACAAATTTATATACAAGTTTCAAGTATTCAAAACTAGGATTCTTAAGCAGAAAAATCAGCCATATTACTTGCCCTATTAGCCGAAAATTATAGAACCTTAAGGGCGTTCTAGTTGGTCAATCTTAAGGCGGACCCGGACGTGCTGTGGACAATCTACGGAGGGACGACACTTGGAGTCCTAAATACATCTGAGAACAAAGTGTTTGTTGCTCGAGATGGTGTCTTTTTGGAGAAAGATCACATTTCCAAAATGACAAGTGGGAGAAAAATAGACCTCGAAGAAATTCGAGTCGAACAACAAACTCTAGAGAATGCTCAAGATGACATTCAGGATGAAACTCAGAGATCTTTAGAAGAATCTGGTGAGAATCATGGTCAATCTAGAAATGTTACCCCGCATAGATCGCAAAGATATAGATCTCAACCGGAAAGATACTTAGGTATTTTGACGAACGAGAGTTATGACGTTCTATTACTTGAAAGTGATGAACCTGCGACTTACAAACAAGCTATGACGAGCCCTAGCTCCAAGCAATGGCAAGAAGCCATGCAATCTGAATTAGACTCCATGTCTGAAAACCAAGTATGGGATTTGGTCGATTTGCCAGATGGCTACCAAGCCATTGGAAGCAAATGGGTTTTCAAACTGAAAAAGGACAAGGATGGGAAACTTGAAGTTTTCAAAGCTAGATTGGTTGCAAAAGGTTACAGGCAAGTCCACGGTGTGGACTACGATGAAACCTTTTCACCAGTTGCAATGCTAAAGTCTATTCGGATAATGTTAGCAATCGCTGCATATTACGATTACGAAATATGGCAGATGGATGTCAAAACTGCTTTCTTAAACGGCGTTTTAACAGAAACTGTGTTCATGACACAGCCTGAAGGTTTTGAGGATCCAAAGAATGCTAAAAGGTATGCAAGCTAAAGAAATCAATCTACAGATTGAAGCAGGCATCCAGGAGCTGGAACATACGTTTTGATGAAGCAGTCAAGGACTTTGGTTTCATCAAGAACGCGGACGAATCTTGTGTATACAAGAAGGTCAGTGGGAGCAAAATTGCTTTCTTAGTATTATATGTCGACGACATATTACTTATCGGAAATGACATTCCTATGTTGAACTCTGTCAAGATTTGGCTTGGGAAATGTTTTTCGATGAAGGATCTAGGAGAAGCACAGTACATATTGGGCATCAAGATTTACAGAGATAGATCTAAAAAGATGATTGGACTTAGTCAAAGCACTTATATCAATAAGGTGCTTGATAGGTTCAAGATGGCGGACTCCAAGCGAGGCTACCTACCCATGTCTCATGGAATGACTCTAAGCAAGACTCGGTGCCCAAAAACACTTGATGAGCGTAGACGAATGAATGGGATTCCATATGCATCATTGATTGGTTCAATAATGTATGCTATGATATGTACACGCCCGGATGTTGCGTACGCACTCAGTGCTACGAGCAGATACCAGTCAGACCCAAGAGAGGCGCATTGGACTGCTGCCAAGAAGATTCTGAAGTACCTGAAAAGGCACAAAGATGACTTCCTGGTCTATGGTGGAGATGATGAATTAATTGTTAAAGGCTATACGGACGCAAGTTTCCAAACCGACAAAGATGATTTCAGATCACAGTCTGGGTTTGTCTTCTGCCTCAACGGAGGAGCAGTAAGCTGGAAAAGTGCTAAGCAAAGCACCATTGCGGATTCTACAACTGAAGCGGAGTACATTTCTGCACATGAAGCAGCAAAGGAAGCTATATGGCTAAGGAAGTTCATAGGTGAACTTGGTGTAGTCCCCTCCATTAAAGGACCAATAGCCCTGTATTGTGACAATAACGGAGCTATTGCACAGGCAAAAGAGCCTAGACACCACCAGAGAGTCAAGCATGTACTTCGTAGATTTCACCTTCTGCGAGAGTTCGTTGAAAGAAAAGAAGTCGAGATAAGCAAAATTGGAACTGATGACAACATATCAGATCCATTAACTAAACCTCTGCCGCAGGCGAAGCACAACTCGCACACTGCAGCTATGGGAATCAAGCATATTGGAGAATGGCTTTGATGTCTCTGTTTAATGTTTTAAAGTTTTAGAGTTTAAATCTTTGTAAAACATTATTGGTTAATCATTCACAATAAATGAAAAGAATTCATTTTTCCATTTAATTTGTGGTTTATTAAATGATGAGTCCCTTCAATTTGACGATATATTCAAGATAGACTGTCAGGACCAGTCCTGTGACTAAGAAATGTCTATCAAGTGAACTTGAATGTCAAAGGTTGAAAATGGTCCCTAGTCGGAGTTTTCTATAAAATTGGACGCATAGAAAACGTTAGACGATTAGAATGCAAGATGACTAGTAGTTCTGTTTCTTGAACTATGTGGACATGGCAATGTCATAATCATTTGCATAGATACTTACTTTGGGAAGACTAGTATCGGACAAGACCTATGAAACTTTACTGTAAGAGATGAAAATCTGTCATAAGTAAATTTCATTAAAATTATTAGACACTAAATCCTCAATACCTGAGTGATTTGAGATTACTTGTTTGAGAACTGGTTGCTTTGACGTTGACCAACCGTCGCACCGTAAAAGGAGGCTATAAAGGCAACGCTCAGGTAATCACCTATCAAATGAAGTCTAATCTCAAGATCACAAGATTGGGATTGTCCTCCCATAAATCGGGATGAGATGCTTAAAAGTTGTACAAGGCCACTCGGAGAGCTAGAAACTGTGAAATGCATGGCCGTGCTCGGATGAATCATAGGCTATGATTATCTGTTTATTTGATCAGTTGAACTCTGAAACCGAGGAACACCTCTGGACATAATAAGGATGACGACTCTTACCTTATGTTCAAGAGCAAGCATCGAGCGACAAAGGAATTAGGAAATGCACACTTGTCCCTAAGGACAAGTGGGAGACTGAAGGAAATAATGCCCTTGGTCCAAGTATGCATTCTATGTTAAGTCTAATAAATGCGGTTCAGTATTAATTAACAAGTTAATAATTCAGTGAGATCAAGTGAACTGAATGCCTAGCTAGAGGCCGCTTCAGTTCAAGTGGAATTAATGATGTTAATCCACAGCTTACTCTTGACTGAACCCGTAGGGTCACACAAATAGTACGTAAACGGATCAAGTATTTAATGGCATTAGATACTCCATCTATGGATATTCGGAATCGACGGATCTTGGTTTCAGTGGGAGCTGAGATCGTCACAGGCAAGAAATGAATACTCCGGAAACGATGATATTGCCGGAAACGGAAATATGGATCGTATCGGAAATATAAATATTATCCAAGTCGTAGATGTTGCCGGAAACGGAAACATGGTACGTATCGGAAAATATTATCGAAAATGGAAATATTGCCAGAATCGGAAATATTGCCGGAAACGGAAATATTGTCAGAATCGGAAATATTATCGGAATCGGAAAATAATTCCGGAAACGGAAATATTAAATATTTGTTCGAAACGGAAATTGATTCCGGAATCGGAAATATTAAATATTGTTCGTATCGGAAATGAATTCCGGAACCGGGAATTTAATCGGAAGCGTATCGTACGAATTAGCATCGGACGAGGCCTGCCGGACGAAGGCCCAGCACAAAGTCGGGCCATCGCCCAGCAAGCCAAACGCGCGCCCAGCCAAGGCAGCGCCCAGGCCCACCGCAAGGCAGGCCCAGCGCGCGCCAAGGCCATGGCCTCGCTGCGTGGGCTGCTGCTCGCACGCACACGCATGAGCGGCCCTCGTGGCTGCCGTGTGTGTGTGAGTTTGTGTTCATGCATGATTCCTAAAACTATTAGAGTTAGTATATGATTAAATTCCTATTCCTAAAAAGATAAATTAATTAATTAGAGTTCTTGTAGGATTCTAAGTTTAATTAATTCGCATCCTACTAGGATTCCAATTCCCTTTCCATAACTCTATAAATACGTGCCTAGGGTCACATATTTTGAGAGATTAATTCAAGTATTCAAAGTGAGTTTTGAGAGAAAAATTCAGCCATATTTCTTACCTAAGAGTGCCGAAAATTCTAGTACCTTAAGGGCGATTCTAGTTGGTCAATCTTAAGGCGGATCCGGACGTGCTGTGGACTATCTACGGAGGGACGACACTTGGAGTCCTAAAGACTTGTTCTTGTTCGGTTCGGGCGCAGCTAGGGAAGGCACGCAACAAAGAGTATGCATCTAAATTATGCTATATCATTATGTGTAAATAATATGTATTCCTGGCTTAATGGTTGTTTCCGCATGATTTATGTATTGTCATATGTATCATAACCTAACAGTGGTATCAGAGCCCCTTATTATTTTCATAATCTAAATTGCATGAACATGGTTAAATTTTACAAATTTGCAAGAATTAAAAGGGGTGATTAATTTTCGTAATTTTTAATTAATTGCAAATTGCGTTTATTTAATTATACGTACGCAGTTTTTCGGCAGTTTCTTCGTTACTCATCCAAATCGAGTGATTTTTGTGTCAATTCCGCATGTAAAAGGCATTCTAAAATTTTGACAAAAATAAAAATTTTCTGCCGAACCCAGAATTCTCAAATTCAAAGCCTAACTATGACTTTTCGAAGGTTTTAGTTTTTCGAATGCAAAATTTCGTAAATTTAAGATGTTAAATTAAATATTTGCGATTCTTGTTGATAAATCTTGAATTTTTGATTGACCTACTGTATATGTTTAACAAGTTTGAATGCCTAGCCTTGTTAATTATGCAATCTAATTTGTAATTATGATTAATTTGTTGAAAATTAGAATAATTTAGAATTAATTTGATTTTCATAATTAATTATAATTTAATTAGAAACCTATGATTAAAAACCACCATAAAAATTGTAAATTTATGATAAATTTTAAATTTTTATGACCTAGACTTGAATCCATGACAATCGGAAATCAATTGAATAATAAATTTTCGATTTTTCGCCCTAAAATTATGAAATTAATATTATTTATTAATTTGTCATTAATTTTAAATATAAATTTTAAATTTTTATGCGATTCATTCATATAACTTGCACGCACAAAGCAATGGACGCTTCGTGTTACCCTTAAGGGGTGTTGTATAGTGCGGGCATGCGACGACGAGCAAGGGAGCTCGTCGCCCGTGCGGCACGAATGCAATGAGCAAGGCATGGTGCACGAGCACAAGGCAGCAGCCCTGCCTTGTGTCGTGGGCCATGAGCTATGGACGAATGGGCATGGGCGAAAGGCAAGCCATGGCAGTCGCGTGTGGGCAGCAAGCGAGCTGCGCCACAACGCGCACTGCCTCGCGCAAGGGCGCGCAGCGAGCGCAAGCTCGCGTGCCACGAGCGCTGCGCCCAGCGTTGATCGCGCGGAATTGCTCGCGCACAGCGAGCGATGGCTCGCGCGCACAGCGAGCGATGGCTCGCGCGCACAGCAAGCGATGGAGCGCGCGCAGCGAGCGATGGCGAGCGCGCACAGCGAGCGATGGCTCGCGTGCGTCGGGCGCTGGCGCGCGCGCAGCGAGGACCACAGCGTGCGATGGCTTGCGATGGAAGATGCAGCAGCTATGCGACGAGCGCATGGGCTGCGCGCACATGGCCAGCAATGGCTGTGTGCGTGCGGCCCATGGGCGTGCAATGCGTAGGGTGTTTGCGTTGCGATTAGATCGTTTTGAATGTTTAATTTGAAATTTTTCAGTTTACGTAATTTTAATTAATTTTAAAATTAATAATTTAAATTATTTTCTTGGATTTTAATTTTGAATATTGTAATTATAATAAATTTTATTTATTCTAATTATTTTACTAAAATTAAAATCATGAATTAATTTAAATACGACTGAAATTAAATTAAACTTTTTGGATTCAATTATAAATTTATATGAGCTTTAAATTTTAATTAAATTTGTATGTTTCCGGTTAGACTTGAAATACATTTTTATGTTTAAAATTAGTAAAGCATATGAATTTATTGGTTTAAGTGGGAGCCCTTTTAGTCATAAGACTCTTGATTAGGTCTACAAATCCTTAAGGTTAAAACAACTTGATTAGAATTAATAAGGACTGAATAATTGGTAGATTATTAGAGCCCTTGATTAATTGCTGCAAATGTTTACGTGATGCATAATGTGTTTTACTAACCAGCTATGTGGGCCATTCATGATAATGAATGGGTGAATGGTATATATTGTATATGTACTGTTTTGCAGGTTATCAAGTGACTAGTATGGCCCAAATAGGATAGAAAATATGGTCTGCGTACCATTAATTTGAATGGAATTGGTCTAAAGTACCAAAGTTATTTTTCAATTCAAATATGGTCTGCGTACCATCAAATAGTTGTAATAAGTTATAGCTTATCCTATTTGAAGAAAATGGTGCCTCCCACGGAGATTTTCAAGACGGACTTTGAAGTTAAAGCTTCAAGATGGAGTCGGGCCATACTATATCACATTTATCTTATGCATGTTCTAAGTTATTTATTGCTTTTAAATATGTCTTAAAATGCATGAGATCAAAAGCTTGATTATGTTGCATGATTAAGGATTTTAGTTCACTTAAAATCTAACCAACATAGTAAGAGCCTTAAGTTCCAAACTTAAAAAAAAATTGAGTTAAAAGGTGCCATGCCAAAATATACACTTGCTTGGATATCCTTTACATCAATCTAGTAATAGTTTTCGCTCAGCGAGGTGTTACTTATTGGTCCTAAAGGGGCAAGGTACACAAATAATTGTGAGTACATGTTAGTTTTGGTGAAACTCAACGATACAAGTAAGGAGTCCTTTTATGTCGTGGCAAAATCGATAGGTTTACCTAATAAGTTCTTAGACGTACCTATCAACCAAGAATAGTTTCTAGACTATTAGCAAAAGGCTTTTGCTTACCTAAGATGTTCTAGGATTAAGTCGACAAACTGTGCTTAGTTCTTCAATGATTTTAAGATCTTGGAATCATTTTATTCACACCTGCCGGAACACATAACTTGAATAAAATGCTTAATAAACATTGAATTATGCATGTATGCTAGAATTTAAGTTTATTAAGAGAAACTGTGAATGGTTATTTATTTGTTTATTCTTTTCAATTGTAGTTTTTAATATGGCAAACAACAATTCATTCAACATTCGATCAATTCTCGAAAAGGAGAAGTTGAACGGGAAAAACTTCCTTGACTGGCAAAGGAACTTGCAAATAGTTCTTATGCAGGAAGAAAAGGAGTATGTCCTAGATGAGGCGATGCCCGAAGCTGCAGGCGACGGGGTCACTCAGGCAGCCCTCAATCGTTGGATTGATGCCAACAAGGATGTGAAATGTCTAATGCTCGCCACCATGAGTGCGGATCTGCAGAAAACGTTCATCAACTCAGATGCTTTCACAATCATCAGTGAGTTGAAGAACATGTTCCAAGATCTGGCTCGAGTCGAAAGATTCGAGACTCATAGGCAAATTCTTGAGACCAAGCTTAAGAAAGGCGAGCCCGTAAGTCCACATGTTCTCAAAATGATTGGACTCATTGAGAATATGAGTCGGCTGGATCAGCAATTTTCTCAGGAAATGGCTATAGACACCATCCTCCATTCTCTTCATAGCGGGTATGATCAGTTCAAACTGAACTACAGTATGAATAGTCTGGACAAAACGCTCACTGAGCTTCACAGTATGCTGAAGACCGCTGAAAAGACGCTCAAAAGTGATAAGCAGGATGTGCTTATGGTGCGTGGGGGCAAGTTCAAGAAATCTGGAAAGAAGAGGAATGCTAAGAAAGGTGGCGACAAGGCCAGCCCAACTAAGCAAACTGGCGCCAAATCTGTAAAGAGGAAGGTCAGTCAACCCACTTCTGAATCCGAATGCTTCTACTGCAAGAAGAAGGGGCATTGGAAGAGAGATTGCTTGAAGCTAAAGGAAGATCAGAAGAACGGAACAGTCGTTCCATCTTCAGGTATTTTCGTTATAGACTGTATACTTGCTAATTCAACTTCTTGGGTATTAGATACTGGTTGTGGCTCACACTTATGTTCCAATCCACAGGGACTAAGAAGAAGTAGAAAGTTAAGCAAGGGTGAAGTCGACCTACGAGTGGGAAATGGAGCACGGATTGCTGCATTAGCTGTAGGAACTTACTATTTGTCGTTGCCCTCCGGGCTAGTTTTAGAACTGGAAGAATGTTTCCATGTTCCAAGTCTTACTAAAAACATCATTTCAGTTTCTTGCTTAGATGCTAAGGGATTTTCCTTTTTAATAAAAGACAATAGTTGTTCGTTTTATTTTAAAGAGATGTTTTATGGATCTGCTAGATTAGTCAATGGACTTTATTTATTAGATCACGACAAACAAGTATATAACATAAATACCAAAAAGGCCAAAAAAGATGATTCAGATCTCACCTATCTGTGGCATTGTCGATTAGGCCATATAAACTTGAAACGCTTAGAAAGACTTCAAAAGGAAGGAATTCTAGAACCATTTAACTTAGAAGATTATGGTAAATGCGAATCATGTTTACTTGGCAAAATGACAAAGCAACCTTTCTCTAAAGTTGGAGAAAGAGCAAATGAACTATTGGGATTAATCCATACAGATGTATGTGGACCAATGAGTACAAATGCTAGAGGTGGTTTCAGCTACTTTATCACTTTCACTGATGACTTCAGTAGGTATGGTTATGTCTACCTAATGAAGCATAAGTTTGAATCCTTTGACAAATTCAAGGAATTTCAGAGTGAAGTAGAGAATCAATTAGGCAAGAAGATTAAGGCACTGCGGTCTGATAGAGGCGGTGAATATCTGAGCTATGAATTTGATGACCATCTGAAAGAATGTGGAATTCTATCAGAATTGACTCCTCCTGGAACACCACAATGGAACGGTGTGTCGGAACGGAGGAACAGAACCTTGCTAGACATGGTCAGGTCAATGATGGGTCAGGCCGAACTTCCATTAGAATTTTGGGGACATGCACTAAATACAGCTGCACTCACTATAAATAGAGCTCCGTCTAAAGCTGTCGAAAAGACTCCATACGAATTATGGTTTGGAAAGCCTCCAAATGTGTCTTTTCTTAAGATTTGGGGATGTGAAGTATACGTCAAACGATTAATTTCAGACGAACTTCATCCAAAATCTGACAAATGTATCCTTGTGGGCTATCCAAAGGAAACAAAGGGGTATTACTTCTACAATACATCTGAGAACAAAGTGTTTGTTGCTCGAGATGGTGTCTTTTTGGAGAAAGATCACATTTCCAAAATGACAAGTGGGAGAAAAATAGACCTCGAAGAAATTCGAGTCGAACAACAAACTCTAGAGAATGCTCAAGATGACATTCAGGATGAAACTCAGAGATCTTTAGAAGAATCTGGTGAGAATCATGGTCAATCTAGAAATGTTACCCCGCATAGATCGCAAAGATATAGATCTCAACCGGAAAGGTACTTAGGTATTTTGACGAACGAGAGTTATGACGTTCTATTACTTGAAAGTGATGAACCTGCGACTTACAAACAAGCTATGACGAGCCCTAGCTCCAAGCAATGGCAAGAAGCCATGCAATCTGAATTAGACTCCATGTCTGAAAACCAAGTATGGGATTTGGTCGATTTGCCAGATGGCTACCAAGCCATTGGAAGCAAATGGGTTTTCAAACTGAAAAAGGACAAGGATGGGAAACTTGAAGTTTTCAAAGCTAGATTGGTTGCAAAAGGTTACAGGCAAGTCCACGGTGTGGACTACGATGAAACCTTTTCACCAGTTGCAATGCTAAAGTCTATTCGGATAATGTTAGCAATCGCTGCATATTACGATTACGAAATATGGCAGATGGATGTCAAAACTGCTTTCTTAAACGGCGTTTTAACAGAAACTGTGTTTATGACACAGCCTGAAGGTTTTGAGGATCCAAAGAATGCTAAAAGGTATGCAAGCTAAAGAAATCAATCTACGGATTGAAGCAGGCATCCAGGAGCTGGAACATACGTTTTGATGAAGCAGTCAAGGACTTTGGTTTCATCAAGAACGCGGACGAATCTTGTGTATACAAGAAGGTCAGTGGGAGCAAAATTGCTTTCCTAGTATTATATGTCGACGACATATTACTTATCGGAAATGACATTCCTATGTTGAACTCTGTCAAGATTTGGCTTGGGAAATGTTTTTCGATGAAGGATCTAGGAGAAGCACAGTACATATTGGGCATCAAGATTTACAGAGATAGATCTAAAAAGATGATTGGACTTAGTCAAAGCACTTATATCAATAAGGTGCTTGATAGGTTCAAGATGGCGGACTCCAAGCGAGGCTACCTACCCATGTCTCATGGAATGACTCTAAGCAAGACTCAGTGCCCAAAAACACTTGATGAGCGTAGACGAATGAATGGGATTCCATATGCATCATTGATTGGTTCAATAATGTATGCTATGATATGTACACGCCCGGATGTTGCGTACGCACTCAGTGCTACGAGCAGATACCAGTCAGACCCAAGAGAGGCGCATTGGACTGCTGCCAAGAACATTCTGAAGTGCCTGAAAAGGCACAAAGATGACTTCCTGGTCTATGGTGGAGATGATGAATTAATTGTTAAAGGCTATACGGACGCAAGTTTCCAAACCGACAAAGATGATTTCAGATCACAGTCTGGGTTTGTCTTCTGCCTCAACGGAGGAGCAGTAAGCTGGAAAAGTGCTAAGCAAAGCACCATTGCGGATTCTACAACTGAAGCGGAGTACATTGCTGCACATGAAGCAGCAAAGGAAGCTATATGGCTAAGGAAGTTCATAGGTGAACTTGGTGTAGTCCCCTCCATTAAAGGACCAATAGCCCTGTATTGTGACAATAACGGAGCTATTGCACAGGCAAAAGAGCCTAGACACCACCAGAGAGTCAAGCATGTACTTCGTAGATTTCACCTTCTGCGAGAGTTCGTTGAAAGAAAAGAAGTCGAGATAAGCAAAATTGGAACTGATGACAACATATCAGATCCATTAACTAAACCTCTGCCGCAGGCGAAGCACAACTCGCACACTGCAGCTATGGGAATCAAGCATATTGGAGAATGGCTTTGATGTCTCTGTTTAATGTTTTAAAGTTTTAGAGTTTAAATCTTTGTAAAACATTATTGGTTAATCATTCACAATAAATGAAAAGAATTCATTTTTCCATTTAATTTGTGGTTTATTAAATGATGAGTCCCTTCAATTTGACGATATATTCAAGATAGACTGTCAGGACCAGTCCTGTGACTAAGAAATGTCTATCAAGTGAACTTGAATGTCAAAGGTTGAAAATGGTCCCTAGTCGGAGTTTTCTATAAAATTGGACGCATAGAAAACGTTAGACGATTAGAATGCAAGATGACTAGTAGTTCTGTTTCTTGAACTATGTGGACATGGCAATGTCATAATCATTTTCATAGATACTTACTTTGGGAAGACTAGTATCGGACAAGACCTATGAAACTTTACTGTAAGAGATGAAAATCTGTCATAAGTAAATTTCATTAAAATTATTAGACACTAAATCCTCAATACCTGAGTGATTTGAGATTACTTGTTTGAGAACTGGTTGCTTTGACGTTGACCAACCGTCGCACCGTAAAAGGAGGCTATAAAGGCAACGCTCAGGTAATCACCTATCAAACGAAGTCTAATCTCAAGATCACAAGATTGGGATTGTCCTCCCATAAATCGGGATGAGATGCTTAAAAGTTGTACAAGGCCACTCGGAGAGCTAGAAACTGTGAAATGCATGGCCGTGCTCGGATGAATCATAGGCTATGATTATCTGTTTATTTGATCAGTTGAACTCTGAAACCGAGGAACACCTCTGGACATAATAAGGATGACGACTCTTACCTTATGTTCAAGAGCAAGCATCGAGCGACAAAGGAATTAGGAAATGCACACTTGTCCCTAAGGACAAGTGGGAGACTGAAGGAAATAATGCCCTTGGTCCAAGTATGCATTCTATGTTAAGTCTAATAAATGCGGTTCAGTATTAATTAACAAGTTAATAATTCAGTGAGATCAAGTGAACTGAATGCCTAGCTAGAGGCCGCTTCAGTTCAAGTGGAATTAATGATATTAATCCACAGCTTACTCTTGACTGAACCCGTAGGGTCACACAAATAGTACGTAAACGGATCAAGTATTTAATGGCATTAGATACTCCATCTATGGATATTCGGAATCGACGGATCTTGGTTTCAGTGGGAGCTGAGATCGTCACAGGCAAGAAATGAATACTCCGGAAACGATGATATTGCCGGAAACGGAAATATGGATCGTATCGGAAATATAAATATTATCCAAGTCGTAGATGTTGCCGGAAACGGAAACATGGTACGTATCGGAAAATATTATCGGAAATGGAAATATTGCCAGAATCGGAAATATTGCCGGAAACGGAAATATTGCCAGAATCGGAAATATTATCGGAATCGGAAAATAATTCCGGAAACGGAAATATTAAATATTTGTTCGAAACGGAAATTGATTCCGGAATCGGAAATATTAAATATTGTTCGTATCGGAAATGAATTCCGGAACCGAGAATTTAATCGGAAGCGTATCGTACGAATTAGCATCGGACGAGGCCTGCCGGACGAAGGCCCAGCACGAAGTCGGGCCATCGCCCAGCAAGCCAAACGCGCGCCCAGCCAAGGCAGCGCCCAGGCCCACCGCAAGGCAGGCCCAGCGCGCGCCAAGGCCATGGCCTCGCTGCGTGGGCTGCTGCTCGCACGCACACGCATGGGCGGCCCTCGTGGCTGCCGTGTGTGTGTGAGTTTGTGTTCATGCATGATTCCTAAAACTATTAGAGTTAGTATATGATTAAATTCCTATTCCTAAAAAGATAAATTAATTAATTAGAGTTCTTGTAGGATTCTAAGTTTAATTAATTCGCATCCTACTAGGATTCCAATTCCCTTTCCATAACTCTATAAATACGTGCCTAGGGTCACATATTTTGAGAGATTAATTCAAGTATTCAAAGTGAGTTTTGAGAGAAAAATTCAGCCATATTTCTTACCTAAGAGTGCCGAAAATTCTAGTACCTTAAGGGCGATTCTAGTTGGTCAATCTTAAGGCGGATCCGGACGTGCTGTGGACTATCTACGGAGGGACGACACTTGGAGTCCTAAAGACTTGTTCTTGTTCGGTTTGGGCGCAGCTAGGGAAGGCACGCAACAAAGAGTATGCATCTAAATTATGCTATATGATTATGTGTAAATAATATGTATTCCTGGCTTAATGGTTGTTTCCGCATGATTTATGTATTGTCATATGTATCATAACCTAACACTTGATTCGTTCACGTACTATTTGTGTGACCCTACTGGTTCAGTCAAGAGTAAGTTGTGGATTACTATTATTAATTCCACTTGAACTGAAGCGGCCTCTAGCTAGGCATTCAGTTCACTTGATCTCACTGAATTATTAACTTGTTTAATTAATACTGAACCGCATTTATTAGACTTAGCATTAAATGCATAAATGCAAACTTGGACCAAGGGCATTATTTACTTCAAGTTTTGTTTTAGAATATTTGTTAAATCCGTGTTTAAAACAATTGGTTTAACCATTTCATATTTATAAAATTCTTTATTTCATATTCATTTAATTTTGGTTTAGTATTAAATGATAAAGTCTAAGTGATTCAAAACATTCAAATGGGATGTCAAGATGGATTCTTTGACAAAGAAACTCCAATTAGTGAACTTGAATATTGAAGTCACAAAAGGATCTCTAATCCAGGTCATTGAAAGGTAGGACGACCAATGACTAATGAAGATTAGATTGCAAGTAGATTTATAGTTCAGTTTCTTGAACTAGATGGATATTATATGTTAGAAATCTTTTGCATAGATACTTATTGGATCTTGTATCGGATTGACCACGAGAACACTTTAAGAGATTAAAGTCATGTCATAAATAATTCTCATTAATGGTGATTAGAACCATTCCTCAAAACTTGACAAACCACCTTCAAAGTTCAAACACGACGTTACACACTAATCATATTGACCCATTCTAAATGACTCGTTTGTAGGGTATAGTCACAGTTACCACTACAAAAAAGTATACCATTAACGACGGAAAATCCAGTTGCTAAAGGTCAATAATCGTTGATTAATGACGGGATTTCGTGTCGCGAACCGTCATAAAAGGGGGCCGTCGTTAATGGAAAATCCCGTTGTTATCCCGTCGTAAAAGACATTTATGACGGCTGTTCCAGTCTTTGTTTGGTTGTTAGCCCCGTCGCAAAAGGCTTTTATGACGGGATATTTGGCCCGTCGTAATTGGATTGTCGTTAAAGATACAATTTTTTATAGTGTACAAACACCCAAGTTACCGATAAGGTCTTGACCTAATGGTTAGGACTAAGGACATGTGCATGATAGGTCTCATATTGTAATTTATATTACTTTTCTTGCTCATTCGCACCTAAAAAACACTCAAGTGAAGATGGTGAACGAGGCGGGTGTGGTAGGTCGGGGTTGGATGACACAAGACAGGCACAAGTGTATGCCAAGGTGGGTTGTGTCGTGGAAAACTTACATTGTACATGCTGAGTCGTCGTTCGAGAGGGGTCGTGTTGTTTGTGCGGATGCGGGTCTGAAGGGTTTGAATTGCTCATATGAATTTTTGGGGGTAATGTGAGTCGTGCGTATTGAGTGTGTTTGCATGGGTTTGGCCGATTTCTTAATCGTAAAAAAATTACCAAATTCATTTGAACTTAAATTTATTAATTTCTATATATATATATATATATATAAAATGGATATAAATGAATAATTTTTTGTCATAACGGGGATCATGTGTCGAGTTGGATGAGTGTCTGGGTTAAGCATGTTGGGTCATGGTTCATGTGAGTTGGGCTCTTATGTTGGATGAACTATTTTTCACAGGTGATAGGGTGTGATGTGGTGAGCTGCATCAGGTTTGAAGGGATGGGTTAAAGTGAAATGTGTTGAAAAACCCCGAACCACAACCCCTCCAAAGATAGTTGTGCGGGTTGTATCTCAGATCATAAGCGACCAGACTCATGTAGGTCACGGTCGAGTTGTGTCACGGTGGGGTATGGGGTGTGTCAAGCCCGAACCACTTTGGCTATCAATACACCAATGAGCCAAGTATAAGTAAAAGAAAAAGTAAGAAAATCTCAGTCGCCATTGACGCAGCAGCCAGCTAACCAAAGCAAGCCAGTTTGGTGATAGCTGTCACAGCCTCAAAAGCACACACCCCTACTCATTTTCTTTCTCTCTCCTCTTTACCCCCACTCACCTCGTAACCGTAATACTACTCATTCAGTCATACTCCCCCCCCCTGTTTATAGCTCTAATACCGGATTTTTATTAAACCTGCCACCCTTTTTAAAATTTAAAATAAACGAAAAATAATTCTCTATTATTTTTTATTATTTTTCGAGGAATTATTATAAGGAAGCATCTAACCCACTTTCTTTTCCCCTTTTTCATCTCTTTCTCTCTCCTGCCCTCACCAATTCCCGGTCTGCCCGCCCACCCATCCATCCACCATGGACCCACCACCTCCACCCATATCCACCACCACCACCCTTCCCCCCACCACCACCACCACCGCCAACTACGCAGACTCAATCGACTCCTCCCCACGCTCACGCGCCACTGACTTCGACGATCCATTCCAATCCACCACATCCTCCACAACAACCGCCAACAAACTCCGCCTCATGTGCAGCTACGGAGGCCACATAGTCCCTCGCCCACACGACAAGTCTCTCTGTTATGTCGGAGGTGACACTCGTATGGTGGTTGTCGATCGTACCTCCACCCTTCCCGAACTCACCGCCCGCCTCTCCAAAACCGTCCTCAGCGGCCACCCTTTTACGCTCAAATACCAGCTTCCTAATGAAGATCTAGACTCTCTCATCACCGTCTCCTCCGAAGAAGATCTGGATAACATGATCGACGAGTATGATCGTCTCGTTGCTAATTCCAGCGTCGGGAAACAATCTAGGGTTCGTCTTTTTCTCTTTCCTACCAAACCCGAGGGGGCCACTTCTATTGGGTCTATATTAGATGGGTCAAATAGGTCCGAGGATTGGTTTTTGAACGCGTTGAATGGGGCTGCTGCGCTTCAGAGAGGGTTTTCGGATCCTAGCTCGGTTAATTGTTTGTTGGGGTTAGATGAGAATGGGAACTTAAACAATTTGGGGAGTAGTTTCGGGAATTCGGGGTTGAATAATGATAATAATGATGGTAATATTGGTGCGAGTAGTAGTAATTTGAAGGAGATGGAAATGGTTGGTTATGGAGGAGAGGGTAATAATAATAATAAGGTGGGGAAAATGGGGAATTTGAATCAGAGTAATCAGGATATACATTCCGTACCGGATTCTCCAATTATTGAGAACCATTCTTCGTTTGGGTCGACGTCTTCATCGCCTTCGCTGGCGAATTTGCCACCGATTAGGGTTCATGTCGACGAAGGGAGTGTAGGAGGGGGGGTTAGGGTTTTGGAGCAGAGGATGGGAGGTGGGATTGAAGAGCAGTTTGCTCAAATGGGAGTGAGTGTTCAGAAACAGGTTGTGGATGATCAAGGTTATATGGTTCTTTCTTCGACTCCTACAGGTGTTCCTGCGGCTTTGATGTCTGGGATTCCTGCATTAGGAGGACAGGGAGTGGGGGGCGGTGGTGGGGAGTTTGCGAGTCGGGTGTTTTCGGATGATGAGAGATCAGACCATGGGGGTAGAAAACAACAGCAACAGCAGCAGCAGCAGCAGCAGCAGCAAATGGGTATGGGACAGCCTATGATGATGAGTTCACAAGCCCAACAGAGGCATTTAAGTGGTGGTGAATTGCCTTCTCCTGATTCTGTTTCTAGGTACTCTAATCCTTTCTGTTTATCCGTTGCTTTATTATTTTCAATTTGTTATCAATCTGCATAGGTCTAGAGTTCATGTTTGTTTTAGGCTGCTCCAATTTTTAGGATTGAGTTATGGATATTAGTTTAAAATTTTGTTGATTTTGGTGCATGTTTTAGTTAAAATCAAGTAATTTAACTGCACTTTTGGGGTGCCAACTGATTAATGAATTGTGATGAATTAGGTTATTAGTTTGTGGTCCCTCTCCCTTTAGATTTTTGTGAAGGTTGACATGATCATGTTGCATATATGTAGAATATTTTATAAAACCCTGAATTGCCACGGATATTTCTAATTGTTGAATTTTGAGAATATGTGCTTGTTGTTTGGATAAATACAGTGACAGTAGCTTCTCGAACTCTCGACAAAAACCCATCATGTATCAAGATCCAAGTGCTCAGTCGGGATCTGGAAGCAATAGGCTCCCACAGAACATGGTTGATCCAAATAACCGGCAGAATATGCAACAAGTTTCAGAAAATGGGTATGCATTGCCTCCTCAATACGACCAGCACCAACAGCATATGCTCCAGCAGCAACAGTCGCAGCACCAACAGCAGTTGATGCAGCAACACCACCAGCAGCAGCAGCAGCTGCAGCAACAGCAACAACAGCAGCAACAACAACAGCAGCAGCAACAACAAGCACAAACTCAGCCACAGTCCCAGCAATATATTCCTGCTGGTGGACATTATGTACACCACCCCTCTCCTGGTGGGATGCCAATGCAAGCGTATTATTCTGTATATCCTCCTCAGCAGTCACACCATCAACAATATCCTGTATATTATGTGCCTGCTGGGCAAGCTCAAGGTTACAGTTTACCTGTGCATCAGCAACAGCAACAGCAACAGCAACAGCAACAGCAGCCTCCAAGTCTTGGTGAAGCAGCAACTTCCAATCCTTCTAATCGCCCTCAAACCCCACCAAACCCTTCTATAATCACCTCAGCTTCAGCCTATAACCCTCCCAGGAATGTTGTGCCCCCTCCAAAGCCTGACATGAATCATGTTGTCTACAGAACAGCCACTGCAGCAGGTCCACAGCTCGTTCAAGTCCCGTCAAGTCAGCATCAACCCCCTCAGTCACAACCTCAGTCTCAGCCTCAGCCTCAGCCTCAGCCTCATCAGCAACAACAATTTATGGGTTATTCACATTCACAGATTCATCACCCATCGCAATCCATTGCTCCCGGTTCAGCTGCTGGTGGTGGTGGTTTTGCATATGAGTTTTCAGATCCTGCTCATGCTCAAATATATTATTCTCAGGCTCTACCGCCTTCCCTGGCTGCTCAATATCAAGGTATGACATCAGGTCCTGCAATGGTGTTGCCGGATGGTTCTCAGCTTCCTAATGAAAATGTCAAGCAGCAGATTCGGAGCTAGCCGCCGTATCACAGAAACAATTTTGAAGCAAGCCTTGGAATTTGGTACGAGTATACATTAATTTACTGTTTATTTTCCGTCTATCTTTATTATTTTTTCAGCATTGGTGTGCCGTGTGTATTTCATATAGGGAATAAGTTGGGGCTTCTTGTATCTTATATCGCCATTTCAATGCTAGTATATAGAAGTGAACTGAGACCATACTGTAAAAGCTCAAATTTATATATCGTGTTTGTTTTATGAATGGAGTTAAATAAGTGTAATAATGTAGCAACTGCATTTGACTTGAATTTAGCTAATGTTGTGTCATGAATAATGATACCTTAAGTTCCGATTTGTTTCTGAAAGCAAAGCAAGCCTTTCACTATTCATGCGTGCAAATTTTTTAGTTTGTGCTTGGGTTATGAAAGAAGGGGAATGATGTCTCTTCTGCGTGCAAATTTCTTAGTTTGTGTTTCGGTTCTGAAAGAGGGTGAATGATGTCTCCTCTGCAAACAAACTGTAAGAGGATTAGAGGAATATGATGCTTTGAGGAGCTTTGATATGGTTATTTCGGAGTTTCTACGATGAAAAGCCAGGGGAGATCGATGATCTCTCAAACTCTTTACCTGTTTTCTGTAAATCCTAGCAAAAAATGCATGTCAATGGAAGAGTAGACAGGTGTGGTTTGTTTGCCAGTGTAGCGGGAACCCATTTGCTTGGTTCTACGCTTCTACTTTATGCTAGACTAGGATATCTCAAGGGACAAAAGTCGATAAACACAGTCCTGAACATATTAGGATATGTGACCAGAGACACTAATTAGATAAATCAAAGTCCTACTCCCCCTGTCCCTCAAACTCTCAAAGGTTGTCTCATAGAAAAATTTCATTTTATTAAGTGGTATTTGCGGATAAAGTTGGATCGATCCATATCCCCTCCACTTTTATCTTCTCTTACTGCCGGTGGCTAGCCAGCGGCCCAGCGCTTCTGGCACCCCACCTCATACTGACTTTCTGCCTACCTACCTCAAAGAAGATCGTCATAAAATCGGGTTAGTATAAGATCACTTATATCTAGCATAGCCTGTGTGATTCAAAACACCACCAAAATTAACAAATTAGCCATAATCAGATGTCGAATTGCATTCCAAATGTAAGTTTTTATCCCCATAGAATCATGCCATGATCCGATTCCATCCTAGGCGGAGGAACCGGGTTGGCCACCCAATTTTGTGTTCTCATTCTCCCTCCTAAGAAGAATCGGGATCTTGGTCCAATTCTTGAGCTTGGTCCTATTAAGTTCGTTTATTATGTGTTGTTTAAATCGTTTCTTTTTGTTTAAATTTTTTCTGATACTTATTTGTTTAATTTGTTTTGTGAATTCTTTTTAATATGTATTAATTGGTTTGTTATTTTGTGTAATTCGATTATGTTTTCTTATTAACTAATAACTGGTTATAATAATGAACAAACGTCTTTTTAACTAATTATCAACGAATAAGAACAAATATTAACATAAAAAAAATCTAGAGGGGTGCTGGCGGTGGGGTTGGCGGTGGCATAGGGCATGTTGCCGACATTGGTGGTGGTATGAAAGAGGTGGAAGAATGGTGTTAGAGAGACAATGGAGTAAAGGGTGGGTGAGATGGGTAAAAAGGATAAAAAAGTTATTTCATTTTGAAAAAGGCGGGTGACATAAGTAAATGCAGGCGACGTATAGTAACGCCCATCAATACTAGATCAATAGTTAGCTAGTAATAATATATGAAGTATAGATACTACGTAATGTCCCCAGCTAAAGTGATGAGAGAGAAACATGAGAGGCTTGGGAGTTCTAGAGAGAGAAAGAAAACCCTAAAAAAATTTCGCCCATTTCCCAGATGTTCTTTGCCTTATGGTGGTGGATCGGCTCTACAAATCCTTTCGCTTCCTCCTTGTCTTTTAGGTCTAGCTGAGATTTCCCAAATTGACTCTAGCCTAAGCTTTATTAGGGGGTAACTATGGCTCTCCTTGCTCCTTATTGGTGCCTCGATTGTATCGAGGAGTGTTTTTCCATTTCCGCCTTTCAACTTACCTTCCCCCACAAGCAATTGTTGATCCAAGGGTTGAGATTGTTGCCGTGTCATCAGATCTTGGGTTTGTAAACCGTAATGATGGTTTAGATGGATTAATTAAAGATTCTACTCCACTAGGGGTTCCTGCTACCAATGGGGGGAGAGATGAAGGAAATAATGCCCTTGGTCCAAGTATGCATTTAATGTTAAGTCTAATAAATGTGGTTCAGTATTAATTAACAAGTTAATAATTCAGTGAGATCAAGTGAGCTGAATGCCTAGCTAGAGGCCGCTTCAGTTCAAGTGGAATTAATGATATTAATCCACAGCTTACTCTTGACTGAACCCGTATGGTCACACAAATAGTACGTAAACGGATCAGGTATTTAATGGCATTAAATACTCCATCTGTGGATATTCGGAATCGACGGATCTTGGTTTTAGTGGGAGCTGAGATCTTCAAAACCAAGAAATGAATACTCCGGAAACAATGATATTGCTGGAAACGGAAATATGGATCGTATCGGAAATTTAAATATTATCCAAGCCGTAGATGTTGCCGGAAACGGAAACATGGTACGTATCGAAAAATATTATCAGAAATGGAAATATTACCGGAATCGGAAATATTTCCGGAAACGGAAATATTGTCAGAATCGGAAATATTATCGAAATCGGAAAATAATTCCGGAAACGGAAATATTAAATATTTGTTCGAAACGGAAATTAATTCCGGAATCGGAAATATTAAATATTGTTCGTATCGGAAATGAATTCCGGAATCGGGAATTTAATCGGAAGCGTATCGTACGAATTAGCATCGGACGAGGCTCGCTAGACGAAGGCCCAGCACGAAGCGATGTCGTCGCCCAGCAAGCCACACGCAACAAACCACACGCCAAGCCTCGACCAGGCCCAGCGCAAGGCCAGGCCCAGCCAAGGCCTTGGGCGCGCGCGCGGATCACAGGCAGCGAGCTGGGCCGAGGCGCTGTGCGCTCAGCGTGGGCCGCAAGGCCTGCGCGCGGGTGTACGGTGCTCGTGCGATGCTCGTGTGCGTGCTATACGAATCCTAAAGCTATCGAGATTCGACATATGATTGAATTCTAATCCTAATAGATAAAGTTTATTTAATAGAGTCCTAGTAGGATTCTAATTAAACTAAATTAGTATTCTAATAGGATTATAAGTCCTTTTCCATAACTCTATAAATAGGGGCCTAGGGTCACAAATTTAGTCACAACATTGAAGTATTCAAAGGTAAGATTTTGAAGCAAAAATCAGCCAAACACTTGCAACCTATTTAGCCGAAATTCTTAGAACCTTAAGGGCGATTCTAGTTGGTCAAGCTTAAGGCGGATCCGGACGTGCTGTGGACTATCTACGGAGGGACGACACTTGGAGTCCCAAAGACTTGTTCTTGTTTGGTTCGGGCGCAGCTAGGGAGGGCACGCTACAAAGTGTATGCATCTGAATTATGCTAAATGATTATGTGTAAATAATATGTTTCCTGGCATTAAGGTTTTCCGCATGATTTATGTTTTGTCATATGTATCATAACCTAACAAGAGATTGTTTATTAAAACCGAAGCAGCTTCAACCGGATCCAGTAGAACACCTTATCTTTGCTATTTCTGGCTTAGGGAAGTATTTTATCATGAATTTAATTGTTCTTTTACTCTGCTATTTAATTGGATTTTTCGCGTTTTTTCAATGCATGCAATTTGTTTCCTTATGGTTTGCTATTTTCTGTGTTATAATTACTACTGTGATGCTTTAAATGTGTATTACTATTCTAAATCCTTCATGTTTTGCTCGTCTAGGTATTAATCTCTTATGCCTTTTTGGGTTGTCTTTAAATCTTCCGTATTACGCTTACTGGGACTATAAATACATGTGTGTTGAGCTTAGTTCTTTCACTCTTACCAAGCTTATTACCTCCACTATTACCTCCACTACTGCCTTTCTCCCCCAGCTTATTCTCCTTATCAGTTCTCTTCTAATCCTTACTCTTGGTATCCCTTAATGTCAAACAAGTCTAATACTACTAGCTATGCCTCACTTCTTAAGAAGAACACAACTTCACTTCCCAATGAACTTAGACCTTCCAGCTTACCTAGTGATCCAAGTGCTTCCAGCATCTTCAGAACCACCTTTCTCCTGGGAAGTGGTTGTGCTGATCATGTTCCCAATTCCTCACCTCAGAACTGTCCACACAGTTCTAACACCAAAGGTTTCTAGTGCAAGTAACGCCACCATCAGAGTAGATGCCCCTAGGCTTGACCAGGATCAGGTTCAGATGATGGAGGCTACGTGTTTATTTGGGAAAGCCTGGGGGGAATATTTTCGTCATGCAGCTGTCATTGCTAGAATGAAAAAAGGCTGGAATTTCATTAGAAAAGAGGTAAGTTTCAGGTTTTTGGGTAATGGGTGGTTCTTAATCAAATTTTCTAACCCTCTAGACAAAGAGGAGGTTTGGAGAAACCGACGTTGGTTTATGCAAGGCCTCAACTTTGTCTTATTCCCTTGGAGAACCTCTTTTAAGGCTTAGTACAATTCCATCACTCATGTGGACTAATGGGTGAAAACTCCATTCTTACCCACAAAGTACTGGACTTGGAACTACCTAAACCAGATTGTTACCTGTGTTGGCCACCCCATTAAACTTGATAGGTTTACTTATGAAAATGTTGAGAAAGGTCAGTTTGCTAGAGTTTGTCTGAATTTAAATATTACCAAACCTATCCCTAGGTCCATTTCTCTCAACTTTGGATATGACATCCAAGAGTTTTTTTCTTTCATATGAAGGAGTTTGGGAGGTTTGTCCTTTGTGTGGTGACCCACAACATTTCCCGAACTCTTTCCCAAAACGCCCCCCTCCTTGTCTTGAGCTGGTTGTAGCCCAACTTGATGATGCAAAGCTATATGTGAATGTTGCCGGTGTGCCTACTGAGGGTGGGACTGCCCCTACTGATTGGTTAGCTATGGTGCCAAGGAGAGGGGCAAAACCTAGAGCTGCCTCTAAGAGAAACCCCCCTAAGTTCCAGCATTACCCTACTGCTAATCATGTCAAACCTCTGAACTCCCCCATTCAAAACATGGGCCATGGCCTCCCTGTCATTCCTTTAGCCAACACCTTCCAAGGTCTCCAGGACTTTCAGGTGTCTACTGGTGACACTCTTACTATGAACCCCCTGCCGTGCAACCCTATGAGGATATTCTTCCAGAGTTTGATCCCAAAGACTTGATGCCTCAAGGTGAAAGGGGTGCCCAAGATGAGCATGATAATGATATGGACATGGAGTGTTATGATGGGGAAGGGTTTGAAGAGGATGACTCAATGTTCTCAAACTGCACTCCCCCCTCTTCTGCCAAGAAATCTAAAAGAAGGAAGAGAGATGATGATGAACTCTCTCCTTCCTCTTCTGCAGAATGATCATTAGCTGCTGACTGCACTTGTTTTTGGGGTGGAAGTGGTTTTTGGGGGGTTTCTATAGCCAGTGTTAACTGGTGCTTTATGCCTTTAGGGTTTATTAGTTTTGTTCCATTTTGCTTGATCCTTTGTAATTGCTACTACAGTTTTTATACTTTAAGTTTTTGTAAAACTGCAGTTCTTTATGCAATCTGGAACATGATTAAGATAGTTTTCTTGCTGCTTAGCAAATCTGCAAGTGTAGCCTCTTCTATCTTTAATATTAATGATTTGTTAAAGGCGTGTTTTCCTTTAGTTCATATTGTTGTTGTTCTGTCTTGTTCTTGTGTACACTTGGACCTAAGTATCAGTTATTGGTATCTGATGAACAACTTTTTTGCCTTGATTCGAGAATTGGTGTGCCCTTGCTTTCTTACTTGGCTCCCATTCAAATGGAGGTACCTAGATTATGGATGCTCTTTATTTGGTTGAAGCTAACTAGGAATACTGGGTTCACCAGGTTAAGCACCTATGATGTTGTATAAGCTTGAGATGCTTTTTACCTAAGGGATTTTGTGCTTCCTACACTTATAGCTTGGGGCTTTCCATTACTATTCTGACACTAACTTCTATATTGTTTTTCTC
Source organism: Spinacia oleracea (assembly GCF_020520425.1). Taxonomy (NCBI): domain Eukaryota; kingdom Viridiplantae; phylum Streptophyta; class Magnoliopsida; order Caryophyllales; family Amaranthaceae; genus Spinacia; species Spinacia oleracea. Next base: position 89,566,716 of record NC_079489.1, read on the forward strand.
ACCCATCTGGTGAAGTTGTCTCAGATTCTAAGTCCTACCAGCCAACACGACCCTATCTTTGCTATTCCTTGGGTCTTTCCCTTACAATGCAGTTTTCATTGCTCTAGAGGGACAGGAGATTTTCCCTTAATGCACCTGATTATTGGACTTTGCATACCTCGAAAGGTTCAAGTGCACTGCTATCTCCTGGTTGGGCCTTGTTTCCCCTGATCTTTTTGTTACTCTTTTCAGTAAGGTATTTTGTTGTATTAATTGAACTGGACTGTGGTGTAGCTTCTATTAATTCCTTCAACCTTCTTATGCTTTGCTTATTGAGAACCGGACTTGTGTTCCGCTATGAATCACCTGGGCTAAAGGCCTTTTTTATATATATTATTAATTTATGAAGATTTTAACATGGAATATCCAAGGAGGCAAAAAGCTCCAAGCCATTGGTGACATTACTCATTATGTCATAGTTTTCAAACCAGATATCTTATTTGTTTTAGAGACAATGACCTCAAATGCTACTAGTAAACTAGCTACATAAGGTTTTCGTTTTCAAAAGACGTTAATTATAGACCCACTAAATGTTAGGTTATGACAATTATAAAACATATATTTCTGCGGAAAAACCATAAAGCCAGGAACCCAAATTAATTGCCACATAACAATTAGCATAATTTAGGATGCATACATTTGTAGCGTGCCCTCCCTAGCTGCTCCCGAACCGAACAAGAGCAAGTTTAGTACTCCAAGTGTAGTCCCTCCGTAGATAGTCCACAGCACGTTCGGATCCGCCTTAGATTCAATTAACTAGAATTTAGCCTAAGGTTTTATGTTTATTCGATTATAATTTGTGGCAAATTATTAACTTAGTTTTTAACTTAAAACTATATATATGAATACTTGAATTGATGTGTTTATAAATTGTGAGTGCCATCACCTATTTATAGGGTAGGATTATCGGAACTAGAAACCTACTAGGATTCAATTAATCTAATCTTATTATAATTAGATACTAATTGAATCTATTAAGTTAATGTTTAATTCAACAACTAACTCTAGTAGTTTTAGGAAATTAATCTTTAACTGAACTAATCCTAATTGCTTAAGGATTCGATGCAAGCACGAACTCAGCGCACACACGCACGCACAACCCACGAAGGGCGCTGGGCGCGCGCGTGCGGAGAGCTCGGCCCAGCAACTGCTCGCAGCCCACGAAGGGCGCGCCAGCTTTGCTGGCCTTGCCACACGCTGGGCCTGGCCTTGCGTGCTGCTTGGCTGGGCCTTGCGTGCCTTGGCGGGCTGTGGCTTTGTGCTCGCTGCTGCGCGGGATTCGCTAGGCGCGGGCCTAGCTTCGTGTTGGGACTTGCTTCTAGCAAGCTCGTCCGATGCTTATTTCCTACGACACGCTTCCGATTAATTTTCCGATTCCGAAATTTATTTCCGATTCGAACGATATTTAATATTTTCGATTCCGGAATCAATTTCCGTTTCGAACAAATATTTAATATTTCCGATTTCGGAATTATTTTCCGATTCCGATAATATTTCCGATTCCGACAATATTTCCGTTTCCGGAATATTTCCGATTCCGGCAATATTTCCATTTCCGATAATATTTTCCGATGCGTACCATGTTTCCGTTTCCGGCAACATCTACGACTTGGATAATATTTATATTTCCGATACGACCCATATTTCCGTTTCCAGCAATATCATCGTTTCCGGAGTATTCATAATTTGCCTTTTGACGATTTCAGCTCCCACTGGAAGCGAGATCCGTCAATTCCGAATATCCATAAATGGAGTATTTAATTCACTTAAATACTTGATCCGTTCACGTACTATTTGTGTGACCCTACGGGTTCAGTTAAGAGTAAGCTGTGAATTAATATTATTAATTCCACTTGAACTTCAGCGACCTCTAGCTAGACATACAGTTCACTTGATTTTACTGTATTATTAACTTGTATAATTAATTAATACTGAACCGCATTTATTAGACTTAGCATTGAATGCATACTTTGACCAAGGGCATAAGTGTGCATTTCCTAATTCCTTTGTTTCTTGATGCTTGCTCATGAACATAAGGTAAGAGTTACAAAATGCTTATCCGCAAGGAACCTCTTTGACAAGAACTGACCGTCAAGCACGAGTGCTTGGGGGCTCGAAGGAAAATATGTATTATGCAAGGTTAAAACAATATTCCCAGACTACGTTGTACGAAGTCCAATGTTTGGATAATCTAAAAAAAATAAAACCGGATTACGACCTCAAGACAAAGGTTGCCGTTGATATAGTCCCCTAATCAAGGACCCTGGTAGTGGCAAAATTGAGCCGTAAGGACTAGCTCCAAAACCACAAAAGAAGACGGTCATAAGACAAAGGTCCGTCTAAACCCGTTGTCAACCCACATTCAGGTTACAACTAAGTCCGGGCATCCCTCGAAAGAATTCGCTCCTACAAGAATGAATAAAAGAAATTATCAAAAGAAATCATGATGAACAAAATAAATAGGGACTTGCCCACCTCAATCGGGCAAGACCGCGCCACGAACCACGCGAATCCCAAATCGAAAAGACGAATTCAGGTTCGCTCACCTCCAGCGAGTGGGGCGTCCACCCTTAGCGGACAGGGCTCGCTCACCTTCAGCGGGCGGGGTCTGCGTCACTAGCCGCGCAGGTCCTCAGTTTTCGAAAAATAAAATCTTCAAATTCAAAATAGGCTCGCCATCTTTAGCCGGCGGGGTCTACGTCACAAACCACGTAGGTCCTTATTTTCAAAAAGCACAAAACAAATTTCAAAATAGATTCGTCCACTTCTATCGGACGGGGTGTCCACCCTTAGCGGACAGGCTCGCCATCTTTAGCCGGCGGGGTCTGCGTCGTTAACCGCGCAGGTCCTTAATCACTACAGCGATAACTTTTTTCTGGTTTTCCGTTTTTTCCAAAAAAGAACGATGTGAGTAGCTTTCCCTTTTTTCCAAAGATTGGTTTTCCGTTTTTCCAAAAAAGAACGATGTGAGTAGCTTTCCCTTTTTCCAAAGATTGGTTTTCCGTTTTTCCAAAAAAGAACGATGTGAGTAGCCTTCCCTTTTTTCTAAAATTTAAAAGAATGGTTTTCTGTTTTTTCCAAAATGAACGATGTGCTGGATTTCCTTCGTTTTACGTCCCATAAAAACAAGGGGGTTTTCTCGTTTAGCTAACCCTGAAAATGAGAATCTTTAAAAACATTTTTACCTCGTGATTGGGCTTGGCCATGCCCAATTACACTTTATAGCTTTGATTTCGAAAACACCTGTAGCTACTCCCAATGACAAAGTGAGGGAGTTTTTACGCACCTTTAGATCCTTCCAATGACAAAGTGAGGAAGTTTCTATACTATCAGTTGACAAATCCCAATGACACGTGAGGGATATGTCGACACTTCAAGTGATGACCCTTAAGTCAAATGTTGTCACTCGGGGGCTCGTGAGACCCTCGCAAAACAGGTCACATACACCATGGCTTGTGTGGCGCACTCCGTCCAGTACTTTGACCATCGTCTCATCCTGAGACTCAGTCAAAGTGGGGGCTAACTGTAGACACCTACTTTTGTCCCCATTCCCGAAAGGGAAAGGTTCAATGATGAAAACATAAATCTCCACTTGACAACGCATCTCCTATAAAATAACGAATCTCAATTCCCCTTTTCATTTCACCCGAAACCTTCTATTTATAGAAACCTGCTATTTATGGAAACCTGCTAAAAATAGTAACTGCCGTAATGGGTAGTTGCTAAAAGTGGCAAGTCATAAAAGATAGAAACCTTTCAGAATTAGGTGTTGCACTCCAACAAAAATCCTAAATGAGATAGAAGTTGCGAGAGAATCCTATTCCTAATACGATTCAAAAATAAGAGTTACGTATTAAATTAAAATCCTAACAAGCCTAGAGTTCGTAACGGGCCCAGACGCATCCCGTCATAAAATTAATACGCACTAAAAGACTCAATTAAGTCTCATACACTCCGGATTCTAAGAGTCCGAATCTGACAAAGAAACGGCCCAAACATCAATTTCAACGCCCAGCCCTGGGCGCTGAAATTGCCTGGATCCTATTTTCAACGCCCAGAGCTGGGCGCCGAAATCTTTGACGCCCAACCTTGGGCGCTGAAAATACCTGGGACGTGTTCTTTCCTAATTCCTCGTGGATTAGAGTTCTACAATTCTATCTTTCCACGAACTCTTTTATATAAATAGGGCCCTAAGTTCGACGTGAAAAGGACACAACACACAATTATCATTCTGAGTATTGACTCCAACCCCTAAGCCTAAGCCTCACGCTGCGAAATTGATCACGCGTTCTGTCGCAATCGATCCATAAATTGAACAGAACGTATCCTGTCCCATAACTTGAGATCCGTTAAATAAAAGGAGAAATGGCAAAGTCAAAGTGGTTAGTTTTCTGAGAACCGTGACGTACCTCTCAAGGGTGCGTCGTAATGTGTCCCTTTTCTATGATTTAATTGCTTTCCTCGCCCTTTTATGAACTGTTAAACTAATTAAATCTGATTGTTCTATCACGCCTAATAAAGATTATGTTTTTGGGAAATTGGATTATCATGCTAGGTCCCTTAATACAATCTAAATCAGATAATCGCGCTCGATCTAGTATTATATGTTGCATATTGTTAAAATCGACTCAGATTAGTTTAATAGTTAACGCATGTCCCTTCAATTATTTATGCTGAGCTAGTAAGGATATCCTGCCTCTGGAGTTATCGAAGAGTGAGTACTCCTCTCGGTAGTTACAGTCCCCCGAACCCTCAATCTCTACCCTGCGGGTGTACGTTGAGCAATCCCCACCACCAGGGATCACAAGGGAACCTACGGCCGTCGTGGTCAAACACAATTGCACTCCCTTTATGTCACGATAACCGGGTTTTGTCAGTTTTTCTTATTGTCGTTAAAAACTGAATGGCGACTCCTATATTACTAGTCAATTGGGTGTAAACTCACAGGAAATCCAATTACACTTGATTTGACAAAAAGAAGCGTCACACCCACGAGGGACGAGGTCACGCATTAGCCTCGTGCTTTTTCGACCCCCTCACAGTGGCGACTCCACTGGGGATAGTGAAGGAAATACTCGTGCTTGTAGGTAATCAAAATAGCCGAAGGGTGAAACGATCCTACCCCGCGTTTATTTCCCCATCAAGTTGGGACGACCTGAAAATCAGCATATCAATGTGAACGGACAGAACCGCATAACGAATCTTGGCTCCCTTGGTGTTTTATCTCGGGAGTTGGGACTAAGGATACCCATCGCCAACCGGGGGGTACATACGCTTCGAATGTTTTCCACTCGGCACTTTCGCTAGTAGTACACTCGTCCCAAACCCAATCGCTCGCCCACTAGGTCCCTCTCGCCTGCATGCCCCCTTGGCTTGCACTTGCGGGTTGGCCTTCTGGGACGAAATTCGTCTGTTGAAAGCACTACCCCGACCGGGGCATGTGGTGGATCTGCGATAGAAGAGGTACCAAGCCAGGCGCAAATAAACTACCCATAGAAGCCTATCATAAACTACATGACATATTATTATTGCCTCATGATGGAATGTTAGTTATGTGTAGCGAAATATATGATTGTGTGTGACAAACTATCCTAGAAAAACCAACGACCTTAAAAATTGCCCAAACATTCATAAACCAATTGGCCAAAGAGTTATACCAAAATACGTGTTCCGCAAACCCGAACGATCGCCACAAAAATAAGCGACACTCGGGATGGCCTGTAACGAATCCCACAAACGCTGCACAACGCGTAAAGGACGTTATTAGGCAAGCACGCAAAATTTAAGTCGCATAAACAAAAGTAGATGCAAACAGAAAACGAGAACCAGCCAGGGACGCATTTTCAACGCCCCTGGCTGGGCGCCGAAATTTCTCACGCCCTACGCTGGGCGCTGAAGTTGCTGCCTGGCCTTTTGGTCAGGCACAGCAGCCTCGGTTCCCACGCATGAAGAAAATACCGTAGCAAAAAAAACTTTTCGTGAATTTTTTTTGCTACGAGGGCGTATGAAAAAGCACTCGATTCCAAAAGCGACTTATAATAAATAAATAACTCTTTGCGTCGTTGTTAGGCCTCCTATGACGACAATGTTCGGCACCAAAACCGAGCAAGGCAATTAAAATGACCTTGAATGTCACATGGGCAAAGTATTCAAAAAATAATGTTCAAATAGAGTCTTCAAGGAAAAATAATGTTCGAATAAAAAAAATAAATCCGAGTCTAGACTAGGCTATGCCAAAGTACAATCTAAATCCTAAGTCTTAGTTGTCTTATCCATAGAATCGGTCCTAATGCTTGGTGTCGTTCTGCAAGTTAAAAGGTTAAACCATATTGAGTCTCCCTTCCTAACATTTAAATCAATAAGCACCCATATGTAATTGTCATCCCTTGCTAAGAATCTACGGCCTCAATACTCTCTCTCACCAATAAAAAGAATATATTATAGTATTTGCAAAATGGAAACAGTCACATTCTGAAAATCATTCCCCCATAGTCGCACAACCCCCAAAGTGAGCCTAAGGTGTCAATACCATTGGCAAGAAAAATTAATGGCCTCAAGGCTTATGATCACATTGGGTCACGACCATCATAGTCCTCTCGAGCCACTCGCTCCTTGAAATACTCCTAAGTACGGACTAAAAGATTTTCCATGAATGCAACATGACCAACCATGAAAATACCCAGATCGGTATACCATAAGGCTACCATTGGGGTAAAACAATACACACTAAGAGAGAAGCCGCACTAATGATTCTAGTCTTGCAAAAATAAAAATTCGATCTCCCCAATTAACTACCTCGCCAACATTAAGCAAAATGGCGTATGACAAATGAACACCCAAGGGTTAAATCTAAAGTGTCAACCAACGAAAGGTATGGTCCAATTAGCCTAAGTCTGAGAGTCGCTTGGTCAAGTGTTATAGGCTTACGCCACGTCATTATTTTGAGTCTAGGCCACCTCCTTATATTCCTACACGGGTTATAATCAGAAAAATTAATGAAAGTTCGAGTCTAAATCACAACTTCCAATTAAATCCCAGAAACTGGAATCTGAAAAGAAGCAAAAAAAATTATTTTCGATGTAATTCTTTCGTTAAATTTCAATAAGGTAAAAACAACATTTTGAATCTACGCTATTTGCACATTTTAAGAAACGACTAAATACGCTTGCAAAGTAAGACAATTTAAAGGTCCACCCTAGGCCTACTAAAGTTAAAGGTCCACTATAGGCCTACCAAACGAGGCTCACTCAGTCTCGCCTCGTGACTCAAAGACCACAACCATCTACCTCTTAGCCCAAATAAAAATTTTTGAAGGATTTATGTTGGGGAGAAATCCCAAGCAAAAAGAAAAAATAGAAAGAGAAGAAAGCGAAAAGAGCGAGCCATGAAGTACTTAGCCCGTACCTCCCAAAGTGCGAAATTTACCCAAGTAAACGAAGGGAAAGAATTGAGTTAGCCTGTACCTCCCAAAGTGCGGAATTTACCCAAACAGACGAAGGAAAAGAATTGAGTCAACCAATCCAAATCATGCCACAAAGCTACATAAAGTTCTACGATGTCTACCCTTTCCAGTCCTTATGTTCTTAGACGCCTTCGCTCTGGGGCCCTTGTTCAGCTCATTTAACCCATCCATGTTCTCATTGCCATAACCCAAGAAACCATTACCCCGACTCTTGTTCCTGAACTTGTCGTCAACTGCAAACCACGTACGATCATTGACACGTGCGTCATGCCCATTATTTCCAAAACCCAAACCTGCTCTTACACCACCATTAGCATAATGACCATATAACTTGTTTGGATACGTCCTGTTGATATACCCTTGAGCTGTCCCTATGCTACTCATTGGCCTTGATTGATGTAAACTCGTGACACTAGCTTGAGGCCGCAAATTGTGAATCCTAACAGATGTAATCCTCGTGCTTGATTAATACCTATACAACTCATTCAACTCATCTTTCAAACCGTCTTGAGTCACGAATAAAAAAAAGAAAAATGAAAAGTACAAAAAATAATAAATAATAAAAAAGCAAACTTTGCAAAGCGCCTTTAAAAGTTCGTCTAAAAAAGAAAAAGAAGCATTTAGCGCACCAAAAAAGATCCGCCCAGAAATAATTTTCAGCGCCCACAGCTGGGCGCCGAAATCTTTAACGCCCCAACTTGGGCGCTGAATCTCTCTGCTCGCCAAATTTTGTCCAGAAGTGCTCGTCATTTTATCCGCACATGCACGGAAAAATAACGAACACTTGGAGGGGTACAACACGTATTCAGATATACGTACCAACAAACACATGAAAAGATTTTTGTGCAAATACATGTACTTAAAAAAATAAAACAAAATTTTGGCTTACAGCAAAGCGGCAGATTAAAATAATAATAAACTTCACTTATTTCACCCTATTTCAAACATTACGATTCCACTCGAACGTACTTGTTTAAATCGGCATTCTAAGAAACCATTTTCTGGCTAAGAACTACGCAAGACCTGATTCCAAATTAAATCTATTTAAAGCGGATACGTAGGCAATCTATGATTCGGTCCAACCAATTTGCAAAACTGTTAGAGCCTATAGAATAACAAGAATAAGAAATAGAGTCCCTTATTGAAATTTAATTACTTGCAACCCAAGTCGAAAAAAAAATTTAAGTCAAAGGAAGAATCCAAGTCACCAAGATGCCAAAATTAATGAGCACACATCGAAAAATAATAAGGGCACGTACCCTTTCCAGAAGGAGCACTCACACTCCTAGGCACTTAGCCAAGACTCAAAAGATCGCTTTGCCTCAATTGAATGGGGGCTAGCGCAAGCGTCCGTGACCTCTAAAGTACTCGACTTGACTCTCCCTAAAGCGAACTAACTCACTTAAAGACTTTCTTTCACCACTAGACATAGTCGTTCGCTTAAAGACCTTCTTTCACCACTAGACACAGTCATAATCGCCAACAAGTAGTAAAGGCAGTAAGTTTGCAATAAAGAGGATTGTTCTACGACATCGCCCCATCGTTCCTTCGAACTCAGGGTATCCGTTCGTGGTAATTCAAATGCTTGCGAATCTCCTTTGAAAAAAATCAGACATTGTCAAATGGACTTGGCTCTTAACCAACGCTCACCCTACTCAGACATATGACACGGGCATCTAAAATCGAAATCTAAAAGCATCATTAATGGGAAGACATAACAGCAACTGGGGGCTAAAAAATTGAAATGAAAGAGATAGGGAAGGAACTAAGTATACCTTGACCTTTTATACAGACATACACCAAGTAAATCTAAGTCAATTTGAAAACGGTTTATATTCCCGCAATTCTAGAAAGATAGCCCTAAAAGCCCAACGCATGTGCCACACAGGCACAAGTAATATCTTGACGCCTGCACCTTGGCTTCCAGCAAATCCTTAGACAGCATTCCAAAAATCGTAACAGTATTTTGATTCACTTATGTAATCCTGTACGAACCCTTCTATAAGTCAACCTACTTAGGACACCTCGGATTGTACACAGTAGGACTCGGATTTCAAATAATTTTCAAAGACTTCTTCGAACATAATAAAGTGTCATTGGTTTAATCTAAGTATGCGTTTTGCAAGTGAGTCAAAGATATTTCTAAATATGATTATGGGTAAAGAAAGGCACCTAGCTTTTGGTCAAGGCACACTTCAACATGTGATTACCTTAACCATGGCAATGTCGCACAATACAACATTTACAAGAGAAGTAGCAAATCACTACTCGAACGTACCTCGCACTAAACGAGTCTGGTTCAAACTATTCATGATACATGTCACCATGAATACATAAAAAACGTATGCCAAGCATTATAGCACCAACCCAATCCTGTAGCTACAATTGGGGGCTTGAGAAAAACACTCTAAAAATGCTCGAAATGACGATTTTATCGCAAATTCTAGACGCTAATGCTATACATACAACATAGGGGCACAATCCTAAGGTTTGATCGTGTAAAACGAACCTTAGAATGGCTACAACCCCTCCCAAATTCTAAGCGCTACTTAGAATATATAAAGTCACCCCACTAACAAGGGTAACTGAAAATCGCGAGTCGCCAAAACTCCGATCAAACTACTGCACATAACGCTCGCCCTACAAGCGCCCGTTACACAGTCTACCTCGTTCCAAAGCAAAAGGGAAAGAAAAAAAATCAAGGATAAGAACTGTCAAAATATACCCAGAAATCATTTTCAACGCCCAGAGCTGGGCGCCGATATCTTTAACGCCCCAGCCTGGGCGCTGAATCTTTCTGCTAGCCAAGTTTAGCCCAGATATAAAAATAAGAAAGAAACACCTATGAATCCTCGCATCGAACGAAGTAATAAGCCGTGCACACCCACGCAGAAGGTGCTACACTTGTTCGAACACCTGAACGAGGCGTGATGAAGTACTCCAATGCAAAAAATAATAATGATATCCCAACACCTGGAGAAATGTTCTAATACATGTTGTTCGGCCACACAAGCCTACGTCGCACCATAAGTTCAACCATCCCACGGTACAAGTCTAAAAAAAAGAGTAAGGCATATCGCACTAATGCGGGCACGACCAAGAGCATGTGTAAAAGAGGCAAAGACTACTTATCGCCCAAATTTAAAATGCAAGCCACACGACTTCTACATTAAGGATTAAAGGTAGCAAAACATTACCTACCACGGAAGGGATAGCTCGCACCTACACAAGCGGAACCCCAAGGTATCTTTCTCGAAAGAACCTACAAAAATCGTACGCCAAAAGGAAGCATCCCAATATGCATGCTTGGGGGCTCCAAGCTACGAAACGACCGTAGCAAAATAAAAAAAAATCTCAAAACAAATGTTTGAACGATCAAAAGGGCACGATGCTTGAGCCCACTTCATGAATGGACCTGAACCCTATCAAGATTCTAAGCAAACTATTCAACATCAGTCATTGCTCAAAAAAAAATGATTCAAGTAAACTGATTAATGGACCGCACACAACGGCCATTCTATGAACGCCCGTTCGCACATACATCGAACATTCACGAACGCGTTCAAAAGAAAAATATATACGAGCGATCAAAATATACGCCTCAAGGTATGTTCCTCGGGCCATATAGACTCGCCCAGCTATTGCAAACTGTACACCTTAAAGAGCGACAGTTCCTTTAAATAATCGCCCCAAAGCGACAAACACCGTAGTCCACCAATCGGCTACGGCTCTTCGAGAAATCATCACGATCACTCAACTCATTATAATCTCTAATTCTACGTTCCAAAAAATAAAGAAAAAACCAAAAAAGGAGAGAATACGTAGAATTTCCAAGTGAAGTAGGCAAACGAACGAACAAGAGGCCAACTGTGTCATCAAGAAACCTCGCCAGAAATTAATTTCAGCGCTTAGCGCTGGGAGCCCAAATCTTTAACGCCCAGGCATGGGCGCCGAAAATGAGCCCAGGCCCAAAAAAGGCTCTGACTTCTATAGGGCCCTGCCGTATCCATTCGACTCGAAAATTGCGATTTCTTTACTAAAAGTCGCACCTCACGGCTTTGTTAAGAGTAGCACACCACTGCAAAGATCGCTCGCACTTACGAGCACGATCCCAAACACGATCAAGGATATTACAAAATGCTTACCCGCAAGGAACCTCTTTGACAAGAACTGACCGTCAAGCACGAGTTCTTGGGGGCTCGAAGGAAAATATATATTATGCAAGGTTAAAACAATATTCCCAGACTACGTTGTACGAAGTCCCATGTTTGGATAATCTTAAAAAAATAAAACCGGATTACGACCTCAAGACAAAGGTCGCCGTTGATATAGTCCCCTAATCAAGGACCTTGGTAGTGGCAAAATTGAGCCGTAAGGACTAGCTCCAAAACCACAAAAGAAGACGGTCACAAGACAAAGGTCCGTCTAAACCCGTTGTCAACCCACATTCAGGTTACAACTAAGTCCGAGCATCCCTCAAAAGAATTCGCTCCTACAAGAATGAATAAAAGAAATTCTCAAAAGAAATCACGATGAACAAAAGAAATAGGGACTTGCCCACCTCAATCGGGCAAGATCGCGCCACGAACCACGCGAATCCCAAATCGAAAAGACGAATTCAGGTTCGCTCACCTCCAGCGAGCGGGGCGTCCACGCTTAGCGGACAGGGCTCGCTCACCTTCAGCGGGCGGGGTCTGCGTCACTAGCCGCGCAGGTCCTCAGTTTTCGAAAAATAAAATCTTCAAATTCAAAATAGGCTCGCCATCTTTAGCCGGCGGGGTCTACGTCACAAACCACGTAGGTCCTTATTTTTAAAAAGCACAAAACAAATTTCAAAATAGATTCGTCCACTTCTATCGGACGGGGTGTCCACCCTTAGCGGACAGGCTCGCCATCTTTAGCCGGCGGGGTATGCGTCGCTAACCGCGCAGGTCCTTAATCACTACAACGATAACTTTTTTCTGGTTTTCCGTTTTTTCCAAAAAAGAACGACGTGAGTAGCTTTCCCTTTTTTTCAAAGATTGGTTTTCCGTTTTTCCAAAAAAGAACGATGTGAGTAGCTTTCCCTTTTTCCAAAGATTGGTTTTCCGTTTTTCCAAAAAAGAACGATGTGAGTAGCCTTCCCTTTTTTCCAAAATTTAAAAGAATGGTTTTCCGTTTTTTCCAAAAAGAACGATGTGCTGGATTTTCCTTCGTTTTACGTCCCATAAAAACAAGGGGGTTTTCTCGTTTAGCTAACCCTGAAAATGAGAATCTTTAAAAATATTTTTACCTCGTGATTGGGCTTGGCCAGGCCCAATTACACTTTATAGCTTTGATTTCGAAAACACCTGTAGCTACTCCCAATGACAAAGTGAGGGAGTTTCTACGCACCTTTAGATCCTTCCAATGACAAAGTGAGGAAGTTTCTATACTATCAGTTGACAAATCCCAATGACACGTGAGGGATATGTCGACACTTCAAGTGATGACCCTTAAGTTAAATGTTGTCACTCGGGGGCTCGTGAGACCCTCGCAAAACAGGTCACATACACCATGGCTTGTGTGGTGCACTCTGTCCAGTACTTTGACCGTCGTCTCATCCCGAGACTCAGTCATAGTGGGGGCTAACTGTAGACACCTACTTTTGTCCCCATTCCCGAAAGGGAAAGGTTCAATGATGAAAACATAAATCTCCACTTGACAACGCATCTCCTATAAAATAACGAATCTCAATTCCCCTTTTCATTTCACCCGAAACCTGCTATTTATAGAAACCTGCTATTTATGGAAACATGCTAAAAATAGTAACTGCCGTAATGGGTAGTTGCTAAAAGTGGCAAGTCGTAAAAGATAGAAACTTGTCAGAATTAGGTGTTGCACTCCAACATAAATCCTAAATGAGATAGAAGTTGCGAGAGAATCCTATTCCAAATACGATTCGAAAATAAGAGTTACGTATTAAATTAAAATCCTAACGAGCCTAGAGTTCGTAACGGGCCCAGACGCATCCCGTCATAAAATTAATACGCACTAAAAGACTCGATTAAGTCTCATACACTCCGGATTCTAAGAGTCCGAATCTGACAAAGAAACGGCCCAAACATCAATTTCAACGCCCAGCCCTGGGCGCTGAAATTGCCTGGATCCTATTTTCAACGCCCAGAGCTGGGCGCCGAAATCTTTGACGCCCAGCCTTGGGCGCTGAAAATACCTGGGACGTGTTCTTTCCTAATTCCTCGTGGATTAGAGTTATACAATTCTATCTTTCCACGAACTCTTTTCTATAAATAGGGCCCTAAGTTCAACGTGAAAAGGACACAACACACAATTATCATTCTGAGTATTGACTCCAACCCCTAAGCCTAAGCCTCACGCTGCGAAATTGATCACGCATTCTATCGCAGTCGATCCATAAATCGAACAGAACGTATCCTGTCCCATAACTTGAGATCCGTTAAATAAAAGGAGAAATAGCAAAGTCAAAGTGGTTAGTTTTCTGAGAACCGTGACGTACCTCTCAAGGGTGCGTCGTAATGTGTCCCTTTTCTATGATTTAATTGCTTTCCTCGCCCTTTTATGAACTGTTAAACTAATTAAATCTGATTGTTCTATCACGCCTAATAAAGATTATGTTTTTGGGAAATTGGATTATCATGCTAGGTCCCTTAAAACAATCTAAATCAGATAATCGCGCTCGATCTAGTATTATATGTTGCATATTGTTAAAATCGACTCAGATTAGTTTAATAGTTAACGCATGTCCCTTCAATTATTTATGCTGAGCTAGTAAGGATATCCTGCCTCTGGAGTTATCGAAGAGCGAGTACTCCTCTCGGTAGTTACAGTCCCCCGAACCCTCAATCTCTACCCTGCGGGTGTACGTTGAGCGATCTCCACCACCAGGGATCACAAGGGAACCTACGACCGTCGTGGTCAAACATAATTGCACTCCCATTATGTCACGATAACCGGGTTTTGTCAGTTTTTCTCATTGTCGTTAAAAACTGAATGGCGACTCCTATATTACTAGTCAATTGGGTGTAAACTCACAGGAAATCATATTACACTTGATTTGAAAAAAAGAAGCGTCACACCCACGAGAGACGAGGTCACGCATTAGCCTCGTGCTTTTTCGACCCCCTCACACTCAGGTATTGAGGATTAGTGTCTAATAATTTCAATGAAATTTACTTATGACAGATTTTCATCTCTTACAGTAAAGTTTCATAGGTCTGTCCGATACTAGTCTTCCCAAAGTAAGTATCTATGCAAATGATTGCGACATTTCCATGTCCACATAGTTCAAGAAACAGAACTACTAGTCATCTTGCATTCTAGTCGTCTAGCGTTTTCTATGCGTCCATAAACTCCGACCAGGGACCATTTTCAACTTTTGACATTCAACTTCACTTGATAGACATTTCTTAGTCATAGGACTGGTCCTGACAATGTATCTTGAATATATCGTCAAATTGAAGAGACTCATCATTTAATAAACCACAAATTAAATGGAAAAAAAAATTCTATTCATTTATATGAATGGTTAACCAATAACGTTTTACAAAGTATTAAACTCTAAAACTTTAAAACATTAAATAAGGACATCAAAGCCATTCTCCAACATGCTTGATTCCCATAGCTGCAGTGTGCGAGTTTTGCTTCGCTTGCGGCAGAGGTTTAGTTAATGGATCTGAGATGTTGTAGTCAGTTCCAATCTTGCTTATCTCGACTTCTTTTCTTTCAACGAACTCTCGTAGAAGGTGAAATCTACGAAGTACATGCTTGACTCTCTGGTGGTGTCTAGGCTCCTTTTCCTGTGCAATAGCTTCGTTATTATCACAATATAGAGCTATTGGTCCTTTAATGGAGGGGACTACACCAAGTTCACCTATGAACTTCCTTAGCCAAATAGCTTCCTTTGCTGCTTCATGTGCAGCAATGTACTCCGCTTCAGTTGTAGAATCCGCAATGGTGCTTTGCTTAGCACTTTTCCAGCTTACTGCACCTCCGTTGAGGCAGAAGACAAACCCAGAATGTGATATGAAATCATCCTTGTCGGTTTGGAAACTTGCGTCCGTATAGCCTTTAACAATTAATTCATCATCTCCACCATAGACCAGGAAGTCATCTTTGTGCCTTTTCAGGTACTTCAGAATATTCTTGGCAGCAGTCCAATGTGCCTCTCCTGGGTCTGACTGGTATCTGCTCGTAGCACTGAGTGCATACGCAACATCCGGGCGTGCATTATTTTAAAGAACTGAGGGCATGGCACCTTTTAACTCAATTTTTTTAAAGTTTGGAACTTAAGGCTCTTACTATGTTGGTTAGATTTTAAGTGAACTAAAATCCTTAATCATGCAACATAATCAAGCCATAATCTCATGCATAATTAAGACATATTTAAAGCAATAAATAACTTAAAGCATGCATAAGATATAATTGTGATCTAGTATGGCCCGACTTCATCTTGAAGCTTCAACTTCAAACTCCGTCTTGAAAATGGATTGGAAACTCCGTCTTGAATTTCACCATGGGAGGCGCCATTTTCTCCAAATAGGATAAGCTATAATTTAAACTAATTACAACTATTTGATGGTACGCAGACCATATTTTAACTTTGGTGCATTAGACCAATTTTATATTCAAATTAATGGTACGCAGACCATACTTTCTATCCTATTTGGGTCATACTAGTCACTTTCCATAACCTGCAAAACAGTACATTTACAATATACCATTCACCCATTCATTTATCAATGAATGACCCACATAGTTGGTTAGTAGAACATATTATGCATCACATAAATATTTGCATCAATTAATCAAGGCTTCCACTAATCTACCAATTATTCAATCCTTATTAATTCTAATCAAGTTGTTTTAACCTTAAAGGAATGTAGACCTAATCAAGAGTTTATGACTAAAACGCTTTCACTTAGACCAAGAAATTTACATGCTTTACTAATTTTAAACATAAAATTGTATTTCCTAGTCTAACCGGAAACATACAAATTTAATTAAAATTTAAAGCTCATATAAATTATTATTTGAATCCTTTAATTTGTTTTCAGTTTATTAAATTAATTCATTTAAATTTAATCAAGGTTTTAATTTTAGTAAAATAATTAGTATAAATAAAATTTATAATAATTAAATTATTCAAAATTAAATTTCGAGAAAAAATTAATTTACGAATTTTAAATTTAATTAAAATCGTTTTTCCAACTGAAAATCAAAATTAAATTAAAACGTATCAATCGGGTCAAGACGAGGCCATGGGATTGCGCCCATGCCCCGTCGAGTCCACGAGGCATCAACGCCCCACTCGACTGATCGCACAGCAAGGCATGAGCAGCCACGCGCAAACGCAGCAAGCCAAGCAAGCCACGCTTGCGCGCAGCAGCTTGCTCGTTGTGTCGTAGCATTGCTCGCTGGTCGAGCCAGCTCTCGCTCCCTGCGCGCGCGCGCCTCGTCTCGCATGGTGCCTTGCCTCTCGCCACATCCGCCCACTCGTCGCAGCACTCGACGCATGGCAGTAATGCTGCCTTGTGCTCTCGTGCCACGCGCTTGCTCGCTGCATTCGTACCGCATTGGCGACGAGCTCCCTTGCTCGTCGTCGCATGCCCGCACTATACAACACCCCTTAAGGGTAACACTTAGCGTCCATTTCTTTGTGCGTGCAAGATTTGTGAGCGGATTTTATAGAAATCAAAACTTTATAATTTAAATTTATAGACGAATTAATAAATAATATTAATTTCATAAATTTAGGGCGAAAAATCGAAAATTTATTATTCAAATTAATTTTCGATCAAGTTTATTTTCATGGATTCAAATCTAGGTCATAAAATTTTAAAACTTTTCAATTTTAAGAAATTTTATGGTGGTTTTTAATCATTTATTCCTAATTAAATTGCTAATTAAATATGAAAATCAAATCAAATTCTAAATTATTCGAATTTCAACAAATAAATTACAATTACAAATTAAGTTGTATAATTAACAAGCTTAGGCATTAAAATTGTTAAACATATACAGTAGGTCAATCATAGATTCAAGATTTACAAACAAGAATCGCAAATATTTAATTTAACATATTAAAAATTACAAATTTTGCGTTCGAAAAACTAAAACCTCCGAAAAGTCATAGTTAGGCTTCGAATTTGGGAATTCTGGGTTCGGCATCAAATCAATGATTTTAGTCAAAATTTTAAAACGCCGTTTACATGCAAAATTCACTATAAAATTATACGATTCCGACCATTATTGACTAAACTGCCGAAAATTCTGCGAACATATAATTAAATGATCGCACAAATTTGCAATTAATTACAAAAAATCGAAATTAATCACCCCTTTAATTCATTGCAAATTTATAAAATTTAACCATGTTAACCATAATTTATTATGGAATTAATTAGAGGCTCGTGATACCACTGTTAGGTTATGACAAATATAAAACATATATTTAATGCGGAAAAACCATAAAGCCAGGAATCCAAATTAATTGCCACATAACAATTAGCATAATTTAGGATGCATACATTTGTAGCGTGCCCTCCCTAGCTGCTCCTGAACCGAACAAGAACAAGTTTAGGACTCCAAGTGTAGTCCCTCCGTAGATAGTCCACAGCAGGTTCGGATCCGCCTTAGATTCAATTAACTAGAATTTAGCCTAAGGTTTTATGTTTATTCGATTAAAATTTGTGGCAAATTATTAACTTAGTTTTTAACTTAAACTATATGAATACTTAAATTGATGTGTTTATAAATTGTGAATGCCATCACCTATTTATATGGTAGGATTATCAGAACTAGAAACCTACTAGGATTCAATTAATCTAATCTTATTAGAATTAGATACTAATTGAATCTATTAAGTTAATGTTTAATTCAACAACTAACTCTAGTAGTTTTAGGAAAATAATCTTTAATTGAACTAATCCTAATTCCTTAAGGATTCGATGCAAGCATGAACTCAACGCACACACTCACGGACAGCCCACGAAGGGCGCTGGGCGCGCGCGCGCGCGTAGAGCTCGGCCCAGCAACTGCTCGCAGCTCACGAAGGGCGCGCCAGCTTTGCTGGCCTTGCCACACGCTGGGCCTGGTCTTGCGCGCTGCTTGGCTGGGCCTTGTGTGCCTTGGTGAGCTGTGGCTTTGTGCTCGTTGTTGCGCGGGCTTCGCTAGGCGCTGGGCCTGGCTTCGTGCTTGGCCTTACGTCTAGCAAGCTCATCCGTCGATCGTTTCGTACGTCGCGCTTCCGATTCGTTTTACGATTCTGGAATTCATTTCCGAACAATGTTTAATATTTCCGATTCCGGAATTTATTTCCGTTTCGAACAAATACTTAATATTTCCAATTCCGGAATTTATTTCCGATTCCGGCAATATTTCCGTTTCCGGGAATATTTCCGATTCTGGCAATATTTCCATTTCCGATAATATTTTCCGATACATACAATGTTTCCGTTTCCGGCAACATCTACGACTTGGATAATATTTATTTTTCCGATACAATCCATATTTCCGTTTCCGACAATATCATCATTTTCGGAGTATTCATAATTTGCCTTTTGACGATTTCAGCTCCCACTGGAACCGAGATCCGTCGATTCCGAATTTCCATAAATGGAGTATTTAATTCACTTAAATAATTGATCCGTTCACGTACTATTTGTGTGACCCTACGAGTTCAATCAAGAGTAAGCTGTGGATTTAATATTATTAATTCCACTTGAACTGAAGCGGCCTCTAGCTAGGCATACAACTCACTTGATCTCATTGAATTATTAACTTGCATAATTAATTAATACTGAACCGCATTTATTAGACTTAGCATTTAATGCGTACTTGGACCAAGGGCATTATTTCTTTCAGTCTTCCACTTGTCCTTAGGGATAAGTGCATTGCCTAATTCCTTTGTCGCTCGATGCTTACTCATGAACATAAGGTAAGAGTAGTCATCCTTATTATGTCCAGAGGTATTTCTCGGTTTAAGAGTTCAACTGATCAAATAAACAGATAATCATAGCCTATGATTCATCTGAGCACGTCCATGCATTTTACAGTTTCTAGCTCTCCGAGTGGCCTTGTACAACTTTCAGCATCTCAACCCAATTTATGGGAGGACAATCCCAATCTTGTGATCTTGAGGTTGGACTTCGTTTGACAGGTGATTACCTGAGTGTTGCCGTTATGGTCTCCTTTTATGGTGCGACGGTTGACAACGTCAAAGTAACCAGTTCCCAAACAAGTAATCTCAAATTACTCAGGTGTTGAGGATTAGTGTCTAATAATGTAATGAAATTTACTTATGACAGATTTTCATCTCTTACAGTAAAGTTTCATAGGTTTGTCCGATACTAGTCTTCTCAAAGTAAGTATCTATGCAAATGATTGCGACACTGCCATATCCACATAGTTCAAGAAACAGAACTACTAGTCATCTTGCATTCTAGTCGTCTAGCATTTTCTATGCGTCCATCTTTATAGAAAACTTCCGACCAGGGACCATTTTCAACTTTTGACATTCAAGTTCACTTGATAGACATTTCTTAGTCACACGACTGGTCCTGACATTCTATCTTGAATATATCGTCAAATTGAAAGGACTCATCATTTAATATTAAACCAAGATTAAATGGAATATGAAAAATACATTTCATATATGATAAATGTTCAACCCCGATGTTTTACAACCATGCGCCCCTAACCCATCTTTAAAATAACTAAGGTAGTGTTTGGATAGAGCATTTCATTTGAAATGATGAATTTCAAATGCCTTATTTCAAATTCATACATTCAATTCCAAATAATATGTTTGGGAAAAATAAGAATTTTAAGTCCTGTCATTTCAAATCCCACAAGTTGTTTGGAAAGATATAATTTTGGTTTCAAAATCAAACAATTCCTATATGTAAACATGCAATGATGAAAACTCAATTCAGAATTATACATAATTAATCCTTAAAAATAAAATACGAACAGAATAATTAATATTTTGGATCTTCTATGTTTGATGCCGACCAACATGCCGTAGGCGATGAAGAATTACAAGAACTGAAGAACTTGATCACACCTAAAAAATAATCAAAAATCAAACTCTCCTTAATCATCTCTTTCATCAATTTCCTTCGGTGTTATCTTCCTCGATTTTCTCGCCGCTCTTTCGCCGCTTAATCTCAAATTAATGGCGGATTCTGTCATTGTATTTTCCAGCAGAAGAACAGCCAAACGAGGAGAGAGAAATTGTAGGTAAGTGAGCCTTGGAGGAGAGAGAGGTTGAAGAGATAAATTTTGAACTTGAGAAGAAGAGAATTCAAGAAGCTTGAAAGGTCATCAATGGAGGAATAAGGAGTGAGAAAAGGAAGTCTGTAAAAAAAAATGTCTAGTAGAGGAGAGAGAAATAAAATGAATTTGAAATGACAAGTCTTCATCTTGCATTTCAAATTCCTAACATTGGGCATAATTTTTGTAACACTTGGATTTGGGCCAAATGCAAATACAAATTCCTGAATTAGCCAAACAAGTGATTTGGCCCAATTCCATAAGTTCAAATGAAATGCAAGTTTCCAAACAGAGCATAATAGAATTCAAAGTTATGCTTCATTTTCAGTGCCACAATGTGAGTGTTGTTTCTCACTTGTTGCATAGGTTTAGTTATCATGCTTTGCCAATCTTAATATCCTTTTCATCGAATGTTCTTCGAGATAGGATGATAAGATCTTTTGAGTATGTTTATTTTGTGATCTAGTCTTTTTTTCTACAATAGTGGTTCTTCGCATTTTACAATGAAGAACCATCAAGTCAGCAGACATGTGAACTACCCAAGTTCAGCGAAGAACAACTCTGTTTCAATCTAGATTGATCTTCACTTTAGGCATGACGAACATATACCAATCTCTATTGATCTAAGTGAAGATCAACTAGATTGAGATCAAGAAAAACTTATGGTACATAGGAATAGTTCTTGATTCAAGGAAATAAAGATATGCTAAATATTGATGCTACACACATAAACACTGGCAAAGGATCAAGCAAGATTCCTTTAGAGTTAACCATTGGAAAGAACGAGCTATATGCATCGTGGTTTGAAATGGCAACGTGGATTGGAGACCATGAGTTGTTGCGTGGGAAATTAAACATTAATTGCTATGTTCTAAGATACAGATGAAAAGTCATCCACATATCTGTGAACTGCTTGGATAAGTAAATCCAAACAAAGCGTCACTAGCAACCTAGACAGTTGAAGTAAAAGTAATTATTTCCTAAGAAGCAATGAAACAGAGTTGTTTATGTTAAAGAGTTCTTCGCTGAACTTAGGTAGATCACATGTCTGTTGGCTTGATGGTTCTTCATTGTAAAATGTGTAGAACCACTATTGAAGTAAGAAAGACTAGACCACATAATAAACAAATTCAAAAGATCTTATCATCCTATCTCGAAAGACATTCGATGAAAGGATATTAAGATTGGCAAAGCATGATAACTAAACCTAAGTGAGAAGCAACACTCACATTGTAGCACTGGAAATCAAGCATAGCTTTGAATTCCATGAACTGTTTTAAAGATGGGTTTGAGGCCCATGGTTGTAAGACATCGGGGTAGAACATTTATCATATATGAAATGTATTTTCATATTCCATTTAATCTTGGTTTAGTATTAAATGATGAATCCTTTCAATTTGACCATATATTCAAGATAGACTGTCAGGACCGCCTGTGACTAAGAAATGTCTATCAAGTGAACTTGAATGTCAAAAGTTGAAAATGGTCCCTGGTCGGAGTTTTCTATAAAGGTGGACGCATAGAAAACGCTAGACGACTAGAATGCAAGATGACTAGTAGTTATGTTTCTTGAACTATGTGGACATGGCAATGACGCAATCATTTTCATAGATACTTACTTTGAGAAGGCTAGTATCGGACAGACCTATGAAACTTTACTGTAAGAGATGAAAATTTGTCATGAGTAAATTCATTAAAATTATTAGACACTAATCCTCAATACCTGAGTGATTTGAGATTACTTGTTTGAGAACTGGTTACTTTGACGTTGTCAACCGTCGCACCGTAAACAGAGGCTATAACGGCAACGCTCAGGTAATCACCTATCAAACGAAGTATAACCTCAAGATCGCAAGATTGGGATTGTCCTCCCATAAATCGGGATGAGATGCTGAAAGTTGTACAAGGGCACTCGGAGAGCTACAAACTGTAAAATGCATGGCCGTGCTCAGATGAATCGTAGGTTATGATTATCTGTTTATTTGATCAGTTGAACTCTGAAACCGTGAAATACCTCTGGACATAATAAGGATGACAAATCTTACCTTATGTTCATGGGCAAGCATCAAGCGACAAAGGAATTAGGCAATGCACACTTGTCCCTAAGGACAAGTGGGAGACTGAAGGAAATAATGCCCTTGGTCCAAGTATGCATTAAATGCTAAGTCTAATAAATGCGGTTCAGTATTAATTAATTATGCAAGTTAATAATTCAGTGAGATCAAGTGAGTTGTATGCCTAGCTAGAGGCCGCTTCAGTTCAAGTGGAATTAATAATATTAAATCCACAGCTTACTCTTGACTGAACCCGTAAGGTCACACAAATAGTACGTGAACGGATCAATTATTTAAGTGAATTAAATACTTTTATGGATAGTCGGAATCGACGGATCTCGGTTCCAGTGGGAGATGAAATCGTCAAAAGGCAAATTATGAATACTCCGGAAACGATTATATTGCCGGAAACGGAAATATGGATTGTATCGGAAAAATAAATATTATCCAAGTCGTAGATGTTGCTGGAAACAGAAACATTGTATGTATCGGAAAATATTATCGGAAATGGAAATATTGCCAGAATCAGAAATATTACCGGAAACGGAAATATTGTCGGAATCCGAAATATTATCGGAATCGGAAATAAATTCCGAAATTGGAAATATTAAGTATTTGTTCGAAACGGAAATTAATTCCGGAATCGGAAATATTAAATATTGTTCGAAAAATCGGAAATGAATTCCGAAATCGGAAAATGAATCGGAAGCGCGACGTACGAAATAAACATAGGACGAGCTTGCTAGACGCAAGGTCCAGCACGAAGCTAGGCCCGCGCCCCACTAAGGCAGGCCCAGCCAAGCGCAAGGCCAGGCCAGGCCCAGCCAGGGCGAGGCAGCAAGCTGGCAACGCCCACGCTTGGGCCGCGTGCCAGCGCTGCAAGGCCGCGCGCGCGAACAACGCCCCTTGTGGGTTGTTCATGTGTGTCGTTGTGTTCGTGCATGCTTCGAATCCTTAGGCGCTTAGGATTTGTCCGGTTAGATTATTTTCCTAAATTCACTAGAGTTAGTCGTTTAACTAAACACTAAAAACAAAGGTTTAATTTAAGTTTAACTCTAATTGAATTAGATAAATTGATTCCTAGTGGATATCTAAGTCCGATAAACCCACCCTATAAATAGGTGATGAATAATCACAATTTATACATCATATTCTCACGTATTCATATAGTTTTAAGATTAAACTAAGCTTAATAATTTGCCAAATAATTAAGTACGAATAACATTAAAACCTTAGACTATATTCTAGTTAATTGAATCTAAGGCGGATCCGAACGTGCTGTGGACTATATACGGAGGGACGACACTTGGAGTCCTAAACTTGTTCTTGTTCTGTTCGGGAGCATCTAGGGAAGGCACGCGTCACATGTATGTATCTTAGATTATGCTAATTGACTATGTGGCAATTAATTTGGATTCCTGTCTTTATGGTTTTTCCGCATGAAATATATGTTTAATATTTGTCATCACCTAACATGTTTGGCATGCCAATTTCCTCTCCAAAGCAGGGAGAACGACCCTTATTCAAAGTAACCTGAAAGCTCTCCATGCGTATATTTTCTCTTTCTTCCTTCTTCCTAGGAAAACTTGATCCTATTTAGATGGGATTCATCTAATTTTCTGGAACCAATCGCAACAGGGTAGTTGAATTCCCCTTATTGCTTGGAATGAAAATTTTCAGCCAAAAGATCAAGGAGGCCTTGGGCTAAGGCACACTTAACCAATGAATAGAGCCTTTATTGCGAAATTGGGTTGGAAGAACTTGACTGATAATAATAATGCTTGGGCAAAAATAATGCGTAAAAAATATCTAAACAATGATGTTCCCTTCTTTTCTATCAAAGGTAAACCGCGTGACTCTTTGATATGGCGCCAAATACTTAGCCAAAGAGAAATACTGAGAAAAGGGTAAACTCATTAATGTGACAGTCGGGGACTTCATCACTGATTCAAAAAATTGGAATCTCATAAAGCTAGCGACTTTTCTTCCCAAAACATTGGTCCAAAAAATTAAAGGAATCCCTATTTCGCCCCATGATTCTGCTGACAACCCTGTTTGGGGTTGTACGGATTCAGGAGAAATCTCTGTGAAATCGACAACCTGGCTAGCACATGATCTCCCTTTCATGGAAACTAAATGGAGGTATAAATGGATTTGAAACTCAATATTGCTCCAACTGAAAATATTTTTGTGGAAAATTTTCAATAAGAGCATACCAACAAAAGAAATACTCTCTAGTAGGAAGATCTTTCCCTTAAGTTGTTTCCCAAGATGCAATTTGCAAAGTGAGTTGATTAATCATCTTTTCCTTTAATGTGAATACTCTAGACAAGTCTGGAGTCATAGACTAAACAGAAATTGGTTAGATTGCAAATTTTCCATGAATGATTTTTTTGTAACTTTGGATTACCTCAGAAGGTACCAAAATGTTCTCCATAAATTCATCTACCTCCGTTGGACAATCTGAAAGGAAAGAAATGATTGTATTTTCTCCAAGACCACAGTCTCAGCTTGTAGTTGCTAATTCAAAGCTTCTAATGCTTTTAAAGAATGGGAGTTTCGACTTCTTGTGGACTCACATCAACTTTGAGGTACCCCCTTTTCCACGAACACTCACTCCACCTTCACCCCAACCAAGTAGAAGGAGATCTAAGCCATCAATCTCAAGACGGATCTGAACGTGTCGGTGAACTAAGTACAGGAACGACATTTGGAGCTCTTTTTCGTGTTCGTGTTCGTTGAACTAAGGGAAAATACGCTACAAACGTAAGTAATGCTTAATATGTATTTTATACATGATTCCTGGCTTTGGGGTTATTCTGCTATCATGTTATGTATTTAACTGTAAACCCCTACAGGGATGCCATATTTTTCCAACAATTCAACATTCGAAATAAAATTCTTATGACGTTTCCATGCGCTGAAATGAACATAGGTCAACCTTAGAACCCTAATCACATTCTCATCACTAAACAAAACTTGCCTCAGAGTTTGAATTATAGGATTCAAGCGAATACATAATAATGCAGGACACGCTGATATAGCGCTAGACATATCAGACCCAGAAAGTCTTATGCCCTGAAGAAGCTCAATTTTGGGTTTTAGGGTTTTATCGACATTAGACAATAGAAGTTTGTTTGAAGAAATTATCACTAAATTAAGATTACTAACCAATTTAGAATCATCACTTACCTTCTTTGTTCCTGATAATATTTGTCCCTGAGAGAGCGTGGTTGAAACGGAAAGTGAACATTGAGGAGAAAACCCTAGGGACTTAACCAAGTAATTAGCTAAAGAAGGAGATGGCTTTACTTCTGCCGGTAAAGAAGATGTTGAATAGAGTAGAAGGCCCTGGAAACCACAGACAAATTTGAGAGCTTGGACACCATTGAAGTAGCAGCTAAATTTCAGTTTCAGCATCTAGCAAATTATGTACCCAACGACAAATAGAAATAAGAGTAAATTGCGGTATTACCGTGGCATAAAGTATATATTTAAACTTTAGAACAAACTTGAGAGAGTCAAAAATCAAACTACCTATTCTCAATTTATATAACTTGCTGATAAAATCACACAAAAAACGCAAGATTAAATTCAAAATGAACAGGAACAAAAAACCCACGCCTTGTTCTTCAGATAAAATTGAAGCAACCCCAGAAAATTCCCAGACCAGAAATCAAATAAAGATCAATTTTTTTACAGATCATTTCCATAAACCCTAAGAAATTGATGGACGACAACGACGAAAAATCCCTCAAAATCATCCCTAAAAATCATAACTAAACCCCCAATTTCAAAACCCTAACATCGCAAAATCAAAGTAAATAGAAAAAGCAAAGGGAAATTAGGGGAAGATGTGTACATGGAATATGCCAAATCGGCGGAGGCAAGTAGGCGCAACCGGTGAGATTGTTGGTGGTGACGGTCGGGAGCAAGGAGGGTGAAGTTAGAAAGTTGTGTGAGTGATGCCCTTGTTGCTGGTGGTTCTGTGCATCTTTCCGGCAGAGATCAAAAACGCATGACAATGGGAAGTGATGGAAGGCCGACCAAACTGATGGTGGCGACGACGGTGATCGGCAGACGGCTGAGCAGCAGGAGGAGAGAGAAAGTATGAGAGAGAAAGTGGCGAAGTTGAGAAAGTGAAGTAGGTTTTGGCGAAGAGTTTGAGGGTATAATGGACTTTTCTAAAGAGGACACCAAAAGTGATTTTACCAAAGTAACCTCAACTCCTGGCTTATATAATAGAAATATGTATAAAATAAGAGAGGATGTGTAAAAATGTTGGTGGGTGCAAGAAAAAAGTGAATAAAGTGAGGAGGAAATGAGTGGAAAATTGTAAATGTTCTGGAGTATGTAAGAGGGATAAGGTAATAAATTTTCATGTCCAAAAATAGTACTTCATAAAAACACAATGTAAAAAAACATTATGAAATAGATTAAAACGGAAAGGGCATGTAAATTTATTTTGAAACGGAGGTAATATGCAAGTTCAAACTCATAAAACAGGGTATGCAAGTGTCTACCCTTGGTGCATACTAAATCTACCCCTGATTAATATTTTTAGTTCGACATTAGTAAAACTTGTAAAAGATAATACACCATATTATAAAACTACATAAATTATCTAACGAAATATCACATGATAATGACAATTACTATTTTCCTAGTATATAAATTACAAAAGACAGTCAAAGTTTATAAAATTTAATTACTTCGTATGTAATAAATCCTTAAGGAATAGACAGTAGTCCGAGTACTATTAAAAACTCACGTCGGACTATAAAAAAGTAAAAAAAAAAAAAAAAACTCACCCATGCTAGTTTACTTATACTTCATAGTTGTTTAGCCATCAATTATCAATTAAGTATGAACATGTCACACCATCGATCAATGGTGTAGCAAACCACACAGAAAATGAATTGTTTGCTCCATTCAAAAAGTTAGATTGCCAAACAATGTTGCACACTTGCAATGGAATCAATCCTACTAAATTATACAACATCGTGATGTGGTTATGAATGCCATTCGTGCCTCATAAGCCCATGCCGCCCAATCGTGCTCGACAGCTCCATTTGCATTTTCTTAACATTCAAAACACATGACATACCATCAATCCATCATGGTCTTTCATCACTTCACAACTATTTTCTTCCCTTTAGCTATTTGTTTTATTCTACTTTCACAAATAACCACAGATATGTGCAACCTTTTAAGATTTTATAATAAACAAGTGAAGATTCTCTTTTAGTCTCCGTTTGGTAGGGCGTAAAACATTTTCATTGTAAAATGATTTTTCATGTAAAATAATTTTCAAGGAAAAACACAATTTCAAACTAGTTTTCCTATGTTTGGTACCTTAAAGGAAAATGGGAGAAGATGGTGAAGATTAAGGCTCCGTTTGGTAGGGCGTAAAACGTTTTCATGGAAAACGATTTTCCCCTTTTTAATCATTTTACGTTGTTTGGTTGGGTAAGGGATGTAAAACAATTTTCCATTACTCTCTCAAAGATGGAAAACTCTTTTCCAATTAAAAGGGAGGGAAACCACTTTTCCTTCTTTCCTCCTTACCTCCCTCTCCTTTCTTCCCATAAATCTTCACCATTTTCTCCCATTTTCCTTGAAGTTACCAAACAAAGGAAAACTAGTTTGGAATTGTGTTTTCCCTTGAAAACTATTTTCCATGGAAAATCGTTTTACAATGAAAATGTTTTACGCCTTACCAAACGGAGCCTAAGGGGGAAAAAAAGAGAGGGAGGTAAAGAGGAAAGAAGGAAAAGTGGTTTCCCTCCCTTTTAAATGGAAAATGGTTTTCCACCTTGGAGGGAGTCATGGAAAATTGTTTTCCATCCCTTACCCAACCAAACAACGTAAAATGGTTGAAAAGGGGAAAATCGTTTTCCATGAAAATGTTTTACGCCCTATCAAACGGAGCCTAAAGGAAAATGGGAGAAGATGGTGAAGATTGAGGGGAAAAAAGGAGAGGGAGGTGTAGACACCTACTTTTGTCCCCTTTCCTGCAAGGGAAAGGTTCGATGATGAATGCGTAAATCTCCACTTGACAACGCATCTCCTATAAAATAAACGAGTCTCGATTCCCCATTTCATTTCACCCGAAACCTGCTATTTATGGAAAACCTGCTAAAAATAGTAACTGCCGTAAAAGGTAGCTTCTAAAAGTGGCAAATCGTAAAAGATAGAAACCTGTCAGAATTAGGTGTTGCATTCCAACATAAATCCTAAATGAGATAGAAAACTGCGAGAATCCTATTCCTAATATGATTCAGAAATAAGAGTTACGTATTAATTAAAATCCTAACGAGCCTAGAGTTCGTAACGGGCCCAGACGCATTCCGTCATAAAATTGATACGCGCTAAAAGACTCGAATTAATCTCAAACTCTACGGATTTCAGGAATCCGAATCTGACTAAAGAAAACAGCCCAGACCCTATTTTCAACGCCTGGTTCTGAGCGCCGAAATCTTCGGCGCCCAGGCCTGGGCGCTGAAAGTACCTGGGTACGTGTTTTTTCCTAATTCTTTGTGGATTAGAACTCTGCAATTCTATCTTTCCACGAACTCTTCCCTATAAATAGGCCCCTAAATTCGACGTGAAAGAACACAACAACACATAATTATATTCTGAGTATTGACTCCAACCCTTAGCCTAAGCCTCTCGCTGCGAAATTGTTCACGCGTTCTGTCGCAATCGATCCATAAATCGAACAGAACGTATCCTGTCCCATAATTGAGATTCGTTAAATAAAAAGGAGAAATAGCAAAGTCAAAGTGGTTAGTTTTCTGAGAACCGTGACGCACCTCTCAAGGGTGCGTCGTAATGTGTCCCTTTTCGATGATTTAACTGCTTTCCTCGCCCTTTTTATGAACTGTTAAACTAACCTAATCTGATTGTTCAATCACGCCTAACAAATATAATATTTTTGGGAAATCGGATTATCATGCTAGGTCCCTTAATGCTATTTAAATCAGATAATCACGATCGAATTAGTACTATATGTTGCATATCGCTAAAATCAATTCAGATTAGTTTAATAGTTAACGCATGTCCCTTCAATTATTTATGCTGAGCTAGTAAGGATATCCTGCCTCTGGAGTTATCGACGAGCGAAGTACTCCTCTCGGTAGTTACAGTCCCCCGAACCCTCAATCTCTACCTTGCGGGTGTATATTGAGAGATCCCCACACCAGGGATCACAAGGGAACCTACGGCCGTCGTGGTCAAACATAATTGCACTCCCTTTATGTCACGATAACCGGGTTTTGTCAGTTTTTCTCATTGTCGTTAAAAACTGAATGGCGACTCCTATATTACTAGTCAATTGGGTGTATACTCACAGGAAATCCAATTACACTTGATTGAATAAAAAGAATCGTCACACCCACGAGGGACAAGGTCACGCATTAGCCTCGCGCTTTTTCGACCCCCTCACAGTGGCGACTCCACTGGGGATAGTGAAGGAAATACTCGTGCTTGTAGGTAATCAAAATAGCCGAAGGGTGAAACGATCCTACCCCGTGTTTATTTCCCCATCAAGTTGGGACGACCTGAAAATCAGCATATTAATGTGAACGGGCAGAACATCATAATGAATCTCGGCTCCCTCGGGACTTGGGACTAAGAATACCTTTTTTCGCCAATAGGGGGGTGCATACGCCGCGCATGTTTCCCACTCGGTACTTGTGCAGGTAGTACACCTATCCCGAACCCAATTGCTCGCCCATTAGGTCCCTCTCGCCTGCATGCCCCCTTGGCTTGCACTTGCGGGTTGGCCTCTTGAGCGAAATTCGTCTGTTGAAGACACTACCTCGACCGGGGCATGTGTTGGATCTACGATAGAAGCGGTACCAAACCAGGCGCAAATAAACTACCCATAGAAGCCTATCATAAACTACGTGGCATATTTAATTTTCAAATCCATGTTTGTAATGTAGTTATGTGTAGCGAAATATGTGATTGTGTGTGACAAACTATCCTAGAAAACCAACGACCTTAAAAACTGCCCAAACATTCATAGACTAATTGGCCAAAGAGTTATACCGAAACACGTGTTCCGCAGACCCGAATGATCGCCACAAAATAAGCGACGCTCGGGATGGCCTGTGACGAATCCCACAAACGCTGTTACGCGTAAAGGACGTTATTAGGCAATCACGCAAATCGAAGTCGCATAAACAGAAGACAGAAAACGAGAACCAGCCAGGGACGAATTTTCAACGCCCCTGGCTGGGCGCCAGAATTTCTCACGCCCCTTGCTGGGCGCTGAAGTTGCTGCTTGGCCTTCTGGTCAGGCGCAGCAGCCTCGGTGCCCGAACGAAAGGAAAATACGTAGCAAAAAAAATGTTCATCAAAGGATTGCTACGAAGGCATAAGAAAAGCACTCGATTTCAAAAAGAGACTCGTGAAAAAATAACTCTTTGTGATGTTGTTGGGCCTCCTACGACGGTAATGCTCGGCACCAAAACCGAACATGCTAACAACTATGAATGTCACACGGGCAAGTGTTTCGAAAATCCAAAGAATGACCAAAAAAAAACCAAAAATTGTACCGACAAAAGAAAAGGTGAAAAACCAACTTAGAGAGTCGAAGTCTAGACTAAGTGATGCTTGAAACTTTGGGAACCTAAACTTTAGCTTATCTTATGCCTAGGACTGGTCCTGCCACTTGGTGCCGATCAGGGAATCAACGGTTAGTGCGTCTCGAAGATACATCGCCAACACCAGGTTTAGTAACTCCAAGCTCCGTCCGTCGTCCCTCATTTCAAGGATCTCCGCTTCCCCAACCTCGATTCGCACCTTCAAACATGTCCATCGAAGATTTGCGAGACCAGATGGTCTAGATGACCCAACTTATGGGTCAACTGAAAATGGAAAATGAAGCTTTAGCGGCTGCACAAGCCAAAAATGACCTCGAAAACGAGAAGAGGATTGAAAAAATGGTCCTACAGCAAACCATGGGGAGCAAATACTTCTCCCTCGATCCTAAACCTTTTCCTGGCAAATTACCAGAAAAGTTCAGTTCATCTAACTTACCAAAGTTCAAGGCCACGGACAACCCCCGTGATCATCTACTGAGCTTTGTGAATACCATGAACTTGAAAGGCGTGGACAAGTCCATGTACTTACCTGCCTTTCCTTTGTCCTTGGAACTTGTGCCGCTCAAATGGTACTATCACCAGGACCCTAAGCTCTTCCCCACTTGGGAAGACTTTGTCAATGTCTTCATCAAGCAATACTCGTCGAACATGGATTTCCAAGTCACCATGCGCGAGCTGGAAGTTTTCTTCCAAAAGAAAAATGAGGGTTTCACAACCTACTTTGCTAGATGGAGGGACCAGGCGGCCTAGCTAATCAATAGACCTCCCGAAACAGAATTGGTCCAAAAATTCATTGACAACCTGGACCCGGCTTACAGACAACACCTTAGGTACCTGGGACTCGACACTTTCAAAAGAGTTTATGATGTGGGAATAAAGATCGAGGACGACCTCGCCAAAACCATACAGAGCAAACCCACATATAAGACCAACACCTATAATCGGGGTAACACACCCCAAGCCCAAGAAGTCCATGCTGTAGAAGAGGCTCCCGCCCGAAGAAACCCTGTAAAATGGGTCCGAGACCGAAAGTTTGCCCCACTCGGGTCAACTTTGGTACAAGCCTTTGAAAGACTAACCAATCAAGGAAAGTTGAGACCTATAGGCCCCACCCGTGACCCTCCTGTCAAAAACAAATATTGGGTCGAAGGTACTTACTGCAAATTCCATCAAGGAAATGGGCATGACACTGAAAACTACTGGACTCTAAAACATACGATCCAGGACATGATAGAGGATGAAGTGATACCTCTCCCTAACGTTGGCAAACCCAACAACAACAAGAGCCCACTCTGCTCTTGTCACATCTCTCTCGACCAACCAGAGAATTTCGACCCTACGGTGTATATTACACCTCAAGGTGCACCACTCGCTGTGGCCCCTATGGATCGAATCGAGAGGGAAGTGTGCGGTGTGTGGAATGATGATGCTGAAGATATTTACCTATCTCAAGTCTCGGGCCAGGACTTCTTCACTGAAACTTGGCCCGGGTATGCTCTCATTGACACCACCCCTCAGGAGCCCGAGGTCGACAACCTCGCTCGATCCGGAAGAATATACCAACCGGACATTCACCCACCTCCCATGGACGACGTCCCGGTTAGGCAAACTCCTGAGAATGGACGGCACGCCACCGTCGCGGAAGTCATTGAAAATCCTCTCCTGAAACAACTAAAAAGAACCAAGGCTGAGATTACCATCTGGGATCTTATGTGTACTTCAAAGGAACATCGCGAAAAGCTTATTCGCTCACTTGACCTCATCTCAGTACCTACAGATATCACACCTGACTCATTGGTTAGCCATGTCACGAGAGATGCCGGAGAAAAGACCATAGTTTTCACTGATAAAGAATTACCCAAAGAGGGGGGTGCTCACAATAAAGCCCTTTACCTAGTGGTTGGATGCAAAGGAAAAAACATCCCCCTAGCGCTCGTAGATAATGGTTCGGCGGTTAATGTCTGCCCATTGCGAACCGCCCATTGCTTGGGGCTAGGAAGCGATGACTTCCAAACCTCCACGCAAGGGGTACGAGCTTATGATAACTCCCGAAGGCCTGTATTGGGGAAAATCAACCTTACCATACAAACCGGGCCTGTGGCACGCACCACGGAGTTTCAAATAATCGAAATCAAGCCCACTTTCAACCTCCTCTTGGGGCGACCTTGGCTCCATGACTTAGGAGGTGTGGCTTCCACCTTGCACCAAATGGTTAAACTTAACCATAACGGGGTAATACTAGAAATCCGCGCCCCTCCTCTCGACGTCAGTTGTACTATGGCTGGAACGGCTGAAACTGCATACGACCTTTATGGGTTTCAAATGGAAGAAACAATCCAGATCATCGAAGATTATGATCCAGCATTCCTAGACCCGCATGCATTCCGAGTCATCCCTAGAATGTTGTTAGGTCAAGGCTATTTTCCAGGAACCCCATTGGGCATAAGGAAGAAGGAATGCACATTCCATCCTTTTCCCGACAAATCTACTCCCTTTGGCTTAGGTTATGAACCAACGGAGGAAGATATTGCTGACCGCCTATCTAGGCTACGCCTTAATAAAACCAAACAAACCACCCTCCTTCCCCCATATCAAAGGACCCTGAACGGGATGTTCGTTCGGGAAGGAGAAGAACACCCATGTTGTGATTTCCCTGAACCCTTCGTTCAGGATGGCTTGCTAAAACCCGGATTTGAAATTTTCAATGACTGCCACACCTTGGATGAGGCACCCCACCTCGCCAAGGCTAAAACAGCTGAAATATTGGACAACCAGGCTCTATGGACATTGTTTAACGAATCGAGGCCTATGGAGGACGAGACTGTGATGACTATCCTAGCTTTACAAGATGAAGGTTTCGATCTAACCCGGTTAATCTCTCCTGCATCAACACTAGAAGAGGTCGAGAACGGATGGGTGAAGACATATCAGTGGGTCAACGCAAAAGGAATAGAATTCAAGATGAGTACCGGTGAAGTACCGAAGTTTTATGAGACTAAACCCCAGGCTTGAGCCATATAGAGCACCATTAGTAAAAAGCGCCTAGTAGTTCTTTAGATTGATAGAAAAAAATAATAGAGACTTTAGATGGTCCTAAGGCCCCTTAGAATGTGGGTCAGTTTTATTTCAGTGTGTTTTCCTTACTTTCCGAATCAATAAAGGCGTAATATTTCTCCTAAATTTTTTATTCTAACACTAAATAGACACCAAATGTACTTGCAAAATACAAAAATAAAGAAACGGCCCACTCTAGGCCCAACAAACAAAGTCCACTCGGTTTTGAAATAGTGCCATGGGAACCAATTCCCGAAACCCACAAAATAAACCACACTATCCCATTCATATCCCCAAAACCTAAAAAGCCAACCAATGTCATCATAAGAGCCAACCCATGCAACCCAAAATCAAAGGAAATCAAAAAAAATTAAAACAATGCAAATGTTACCAAAAAAAAAAACAGATTCATAAACATAAGATTCCATCATACCCTTCACTAAACAATCCACCTCCAAAGCCTACACAAAGATCTTCATAAAATCCGCACCCTAACTCCATTTTTAAAACTGTTTTGAGTCACCAATAGAAAAAATTAATCTGGACAAAAGTGCATTTCACCCTAACAGTAAAAAAAGCCTCCAGAATAGCCTCAAAATTAACTTTAACTACGAAGCAAAATATCAAGGCAAAAAAAAAAGGAAATAGAAATAAGCGCAAGAACATGTGAAGCAAAGCGTCAAAAACTGACCGCCCAAGTCATTTTCAGCGCCCAGGGCTGGGCGCCGAAATTTGTGACGCCCCAGCCTGGGCGTTGAAACTCTCTTCCTGCCAAAAGTTTTCTTTTTGAAAGTGCTCGTCATTTTATCCGCACACAACGGAAAAATAACGAACACTTGGGGGGTACAGTACGTATCCAAATAGGTTTACCAAGAATATAGCTATACAAATTGGTCGAATTTTACGCAACCTATGGCAAAAAAAAAATAGCAGGTGAAAATAATGGCAAATACTTCACTCATTTGACCAATTAAGTAATATGTTTCCACCTCAGGGCATATCTACCGAAATCCGGCATACTAGAACTTATTCTAAAGCTAGAACTACGCGCGACCTGATTCTGACAAGATACGTAGGCAATCCTTACCAAGGATTCGGTCCAAACAATAAAAAATATATTCTTTGTGCAAAAAAGTGTTAGACATATAAAATACATAAAAAAGAGGAGAAACAAAAATAAATGAAAACTAAAAATGCGCCTTTATTAAAATATAATAAGAAGGAAAACAGAGTGTTAAAAACAAAAACAAACACAACTGAAATAAATAGAGGGCACCTACACCCTAACAAGAACTACACTACTCTAGTTCTTCTGGATCATCAAATAAAGTCTTGTAGAGGAAAATATTCGCAGGATCCACTCCCACAGTCCTCTGCGCTGCCCCAATGTCAATCTCCATAAGAACCGGCTCCTGGACACTAACTTCCAAAGATGCCAAGGATTCAGAAACATTCTCAGTTATAGCCCACTCAGCCTCAAGGGCACAAACAATGATGGGAAAAGGATTATTATCATCAACTAGACTAGCCACTGTTTCCACAGGCGGCTGAGCCTTCCTAACCCATACATTGTTCCGGCGACGATCTTCGCGAGAGCTTGCATTTCTTTTGACAACAGCAGGCCCCTTCATGTTAGGCATCTTTTTAGGCCTGAAACTGGAACGATGAGGAACTTCCTTTCGCTTTCGATCAGGACGAGCTTTCACAGTCTTGAAACTATAGGTACGAGGTTTGGCAGAATCAGGACCCTCATACTTAACACGAATACGAGGTATCAAAAGCTCAGTCGGCTCCCATTACGAGCCTCGGTCCTCACATCTTTGTCATCGGAGCTCATCCACAACTTGTAATTTTCAGAAAGACCCACAAAGCCATTTGTAGCTACGGCCCAACGCGGGACACCATCATAATACTTAGCCCACGCTAAGACTCGTGTTTGTGAAAAGGCCGCTACCTTAGGTGGTACCGTATCAGAAAAAGGGATAGTCTGCCTTAAACCATATTGACGCATGACTCGGTAAGGGAAAATATAAATGGGACGAGATAGCCCCAACAAAGAAACATAAACCGATACATCAGACCCCCCTGTCATAGTAGTCAAACCCCACCATGGTACCACCCACTTAATAGAACAAATGCCATAAGTAAAAAACGAGGTCCATTCGGCCTCGTCCTGGCTTTGGTGCAAATATTTTCGGTTACCCAAAGCCATAGGGCGATAATGTTTAGGATCGGCAGGAGCTTCCAGAAGTCTAAGCCGTTCCGCAAGCCAAATCTGCAAAAACATGTACGATCGAATCAAAAGAATGAAAAGAAAAAAAGGGTTCCTGGGGCGCAAATTCAACGCCCAGGACCAGGCGCCGAATATTCCAGCGCCCAGCCCTGGGCGCTGAAACTCAGCCCCAGGCAAAAAAGAAATATATGCAAAAGGGACGTGTATGCGCGCAAAAAAAAAACGATTACCTGCAGTAATAGGGGGCTTCCCTTAAAATGTTCGGATCTGGCATCCTTCTTCAGCTCATTCGCACTCAGCAAAGTCTCGGCAACAACCAACGGCATAATAGAATAGCAACTTTCCATCTGGCTAATCAAAGGGATCAACCTTATGTCACCGAACTCACCATTGTTATTCGACAGCAAATAATGATTCAACAAGCAAAATACAAGGGCTCGAATATTCAATTTCTGTTCGGTCATATTCTTACTAGGCCTAAAATGATGTTTTACAAGTTTTGCCAAGTTAACCTTATCGTCTACAACAATTTCAGCAAACATGTTATCATCTAGCCCTAGGAAAGCCCTTATGGTTGTTTTACCCTCTTCAACGGTGCCAGGGGTAACAGGAGTAGCATTAGTAGGATAACCAAGGATCGCAGCAAATTCATCGGGCAAAGGACATATTTCATTGCCCCGAAAGGAAAAAACATGATGATCGGAGTCCCAAAAGCCTAGGGCAGCATGCAGAAAATTATAATCAATATTAATTTGTTGTAAGCCTAAAAGTGCCTCTAAGTGGTATTCTTTTAACAAAGCTTTTTCTGTGGGAGTAAGGGCCCGTAGCCAACGCCTAACAGTTCGTTGGAGTGAGAAAGTAGGGATCGACATGGCAAAAGCAGTAAATAATTAGAGCACAGCAAAAGAGAGAAAGAATTTAAGAGTGATGGAAAATAAGGACGTATCTAGCCCCTATATATAGCTGAACGCACCCCATGACATCCTGATCCCATCCGGAAACGTGTTAGGAAATCCGAAAATCAAATATTACCAGGAAAGGACTTTCAGCGCCCACGGCTGGGCGCCGAAATGTTTAACGCCTGGCCTTGGGCGCTGAAAATGCAGCCCAAGGCCCAGATTTCACAAAACACGAAACAGGAAAGGACTTAAGACCGTGTTGCTAAACACGAGGCCCTATTGCAAGTAGGATCAAGCCCAAAGCACCTTTAGCTCCCAAATAAGCAAGAAAAAATAATGACATTAAAACTTGGTCGAAACTTAGACTCGTCTCAGGAAATGCTTGTGTACACTTTCAAAAAAAACAAGTTAAATATCATGGTCATTCTTCGAAACACCAAAAATATGTGTCGTCAAGTCATTGGTTTTCCAAAAAAAAAATGTTTGTCTGTCAAAGGGTTAATCCGGGCCAAGCTAAAACCGGATGTCGCCTGAAAAATAAAGTCGCACTCCACAGCTTCGATAAAGTAGCACACTACTATAGAAAGTCGCTCGCACATACGAGCATGGCCCCAAGCATGATTACAAGATGCGAAAAACAACCGACAAGCCCCAGTGCTTGGGGGCTCGCGAAAAAAATAGACTCCAACGAGGAGCGTGCGATCAAAATCACATTCCCAGACTGCGCCATACACCATATTGTTAGGTTATGATACATATGACAATACATAAATCATGCGGAAACAACCATTAAGCCAGGAATACATATTATTTACACATAATCATATAGCATAATTTAGATGCATACTCTTTGTTGCGTGCCTTCCCTAGCTGCGCCCGAACCGAACAAGAACAAGTCTTTAGGACTCCAGGTGTCGTCCCTCCGTAGATAGTCCACAGCACGTCCGGATCCGCCTTAAGATTGACCAACTAGAATCGCCCTTAAGGTACTAGAATTTTCGGCACTCTTAGGTAAGAAATATGGCTGAATTTTTCTCTCAAACTCACTTTGAATACTTGAATATATCTCTCAAAATATGTGACCCTAGGCACGTATTTATAGAGTTATGGAAAGGGAATTGGAATCCTAGTAGGATACGAATTAATTAAACTTAGAATCCTACAAGAACTCTAATTAATTAATTTATCCATTTAGGAATAGGAATTTAATCATATACTAATTCTAATAGTTTTAGGAATCATGCATGAACACAAACTCTCACACACACGGCAGCCACAAGGGCCGCCCATGCGCGTGCGTGTGAGCAGCAGCCCACGCAGCGAGGCCCACGCAGCCGTGGCCTTGGCGCGCGCTGGGCCTGCCTTGCGGTAGGCCTGGGCGCTGCCTTGGCTGGGCTTGTGGCGCGCGTTTGGCTTGCTGGGCGATGGCCCGACTTCGTGCTGGGCCTTCGTCCGGCAGGCCTCGTCCGATGCTAATTCGTACGATACGATTCCGATTAAATTCCCGGTTCCGGAATTCATTTCCGATACGAACAATATTTAATATTTCCGATTCCGGAATCAATTTCCGTTTCGAACAAATATTTAATATTTCCGTTTCCGGAATTATTTTCCGATTCCGATAATATTTCCGATTCTGACAATATTTCCGTTTCCGGCAATATTTCCGATTCTGGTAATATTTCCATTTCCGATAATATTTTCCGATACGTACCATGTTTCCGTTTCCGGCAACATCTACGACTTGGATAATATTTATATTTCCGATACGATCCATATTTCCGTTTCCGGCAATATCATCGTTTCCGGAGTATTCATTTCTTGCCTGTGACGATCTCAGCTCCCACTAAAACCAAGATCCGTCGATTCCGAATATCCATAGATGGAGTATCTAATGCCATTAAATACTTGATCCGTTTACGTACTATTTGTGTGACCCTACGGGTTCAGTCAAGAGTAAGCTGTGGATTAATATCATTAATTCCACTTGAACTGAAGCGGCCTCTAGCTAGGCATTCAGCTCACTTGATCTCACTGAATTATTAACTTGTTAATTAATACTGAACCGCATTTATTAGACTTAACATAGAATGCATACTTGGACCAAGGGCATTATTTCCTTCAGTCTCCCACTTGTCCTTAGGGAAAAGTGTGCATTTCCTAATTCCTTTGTCGCTCGATGCTTGCTCTTGAACATAAGGTAAGAGTTGTCATCCTTATTATGTCCAGAGGTGTTCCTCGGTTTCAGAGTTCAACTGATCAAATAAACAGATAATCATAGCCTATGATTCATCCGAGCACGGCCATGCATTTCACAGTTTCTAGCTCTCCGAGTGGCCTTGTACAACTTTTAAGCATCTCATCCCGATTTATGGGAGGACAATCCCAATCTTGCGATCTTGAGATTAGACTTCGTTTGATAGGTGATTACCTGAGCGTTGCCTTTATAGCCTCCTTTTACGGTGCGACGGTTGGTCAACGTCAAAGCAACCAGTTCTCAAACAAGTAATCTCAAATCACTCAGGTATTGAGGATTTAGTGTCTAATAATTTTAATGAAATTTACTTATGACAGATTTTCATCTCTTACAGTAAAGTTTCATAGGTCTTGTCCGATACTAGTCATCCCAAAGTAAGTATCTATGCAAATGATTATGACATTGCCATGTCCACATAGTTCAAGAAACAGAACTACTAGTCATCTTGCATTCTAATCGGCTAACGTTTTCTATGCGTCCAATTTTATAGAAACTCCGACTAGGGACCATTTTCAACCTTTGACATTCAAGTTCACTTGATAGACATTTCTTAGTCACAGGACTGGTCCTGACAGTCTATCTTGAATATATCGTCAAATTGAAGGGACTCATCATTTAATACTAAACCAAGATTAAATGGAATATGAAAATTCATTTCATATATGATAAATGTTCAACCCCAATGTTTTACAACCATGGGCCTCGAACCCATCTCTAAAACATTTCATGGAATTCAAAGCTATGCTTGATTTCCAGTGCTACAATGTGAGTGTTGCTTTCTCACTTGTTGCATAGGTTTAGTTATCATGCTTTGCCAATCTTAACATCCTTTTCATCGAATGTTCTTTGAGATATGATGATAAGATCTTTTCGAGTTTGTTTATTATGTGATCTAGTCTTTCTTACTTCGATGGTGGTTTTACTCATTTTGCAATGAAGAACCATCAAGTTAGCAGACGTTTTTCTTGCTTCAAGAGTGGTTCTACGCATTTTTCAATGAAGAACCATCAAGCCAGCAGATAGGTGATCTACCCAAGTTCAGTGAAGAACTTTAAACAACCCTGTTTTATTGCTTCTTAGGCAATAATTACTTTTACTTCAACTTTATAGGTTGCTAGTGATGCTTTGTTTGAAATTACTTATCCAAGCAGTTCACAGATATGTGGAAGACTTTCCAGCTGTATCTTAGAACATAGAAATTATTATTTTAATTTCCCACGCAACAACTCATGGTCTCCAATCCATGTTGCCATTTCAAAACACGATGCTCTATAGCTCGTCCTTATCAATGGTTAACTCCAAAGGGTCTTGCTTGATGCTTTGCCAGTGTTTATGCGTGTAGCATCAATATTTAGCATATCTTTATTTCCTTGAATCAAGAACTATTCCTATGTACTATTTCAGGTACCATAAGTATTCTTGATCTCAATCTAGTTGATCTTCACTTAGATCAATAGAGATTGGTATATGTTCGTCGTGCCTAAAGTCATACGATACGTTTTTGGCGATCCTCATATTATATCATACATGATAAATTCTTTTGCAGAATAATTCCCAATTGAATTCTATTCATGTAACTTTAGCTCATTCAATTTCAGCAGGTACTGAATCCAGCTAAATTCTTTGACATATAATATAGGTTTAAGAATCTCATTTAGACTCTTTGATGTTTAACTTAGTAAATGCTTATACATAGTTCAAACATCCTTTACTTAGATTTATTCATATGGGTCGAATATCTCCAATTGAGTCTTTCGTGTTTGATTTAGTAAATTCCATTACTTAATCTAAAACAATATTATGAGATCTTTGTAACCAGATCTTAATACCCAGTATGTACTAAGTTTCGCCATGGTCCATCATTGATGAATAATTTCAAATCTAAGTCATTAGCATTTGAATGTTATTTCACAATAGAGAGATATGTGTGTGATACACATAGGACCAATTAAGTTTTATGTACTCCCACTAAACTTCTTATATATCTATAAGAATCATGTACATTTTATGAAACTAAAATACTTATTAGCTTCACTAAAATACATTTCTAATTCCCAATTGCTTGCTTAAATCTGTACTTAGATTTTATAAGCTAGCTTTCTCTTTCAAGCATTTATTTGGATCCATAAATCCTATGACATACCATGTACATAGTTTATTCCAACATTTTATTGAGGAATTGTTTTGTCATCCAATTGCTATATGTACCGATATGCAATCATTGCTTGAATTATAGACTTGAGCATTACGATTATGCATGAGGTTTCAACACAATCCATGCCATGAATTTGCTTGTAACCTTTTAGCAACTAATCTAGCTTTGTGCGTGAACACAATTCCATGTTTGATGGTTTTTATCCTTAAAACAAACTTGCAACCAATAGGTGTGAAACTATTCTTGCAAATCAACAAAATTTCAATTTTGTCATCAAAACATTGAGTATGTTTTATGGCCTCTAACCATTTAAACATATAGTCTATATATGGCCTCTAACCATTTTAGGGAATCTATATTTCGTCATAGCTTTCTTACAAGTCACAAACTCATTAATCTATATGATAATAGTTTGACTGCAAGTTGTAGGTTTCTTCACTATTTAATAGAAGAATCTCATAGTTTCATTGACCTGATCTCTATGCCTACTAGGGTATAGAACATCAAACAATAGAATATCAATAGCCACTTAAAAGTCCTTTGAATATTCTGTTCTCCTTGAAGCACTTGTAAAGTCTTCTAAGAGATGTCTATTCTTTAAAGCCACTTGTAAAGTCCTTAAAGAATACGTTCGGGTTTTCTGAAGCACTTCGAAAAGCCTCCGGAATGTCCGTTTATGTTTGTTGTTCGCCTCGAAGACTTTCGAGGTCTATTTTCTCCCACTTGTCATTTTGGAAACGAATCTCCAAAAGGACATTATTTCGAGCAAACAAACATTATGTTCTCAAAAATTCGTGGTAGAAACAATACCCTTGTGTCTCATTTGAATAAATCACAATGAAACATATATCTATACTTGGGGCCTTAGTTTGTTGAATAACAAACACTAAGCTCCCACTGAGTTTAGGAACTCTTTAGATATATTATGAAAAGATATTTTGAAATTACTTTTCAATAGCTTTGACGAATTTGGTTTAGTTTGGTGGTAGTTGAGCATTTTGTTTTAGAAATTATAGGAAAAGTCTTTATGATTCATCATTGATCGAATCAAGTACTAATTGACTTCGATTATTCCAACTAAGATATGCCATATCTTATGGACCTAGATTGTGAAATTACAACACACAATCATTGATGATCATATTTGGTCTCAAGTAATCATCAACATGATCTAACCTAGATCTTTATGATTTCTTTCCAAGTGGATTTTATACTTCTGAATCTTTGAACTAGCCAAACAGATTCAACTTATATCACATTTGAGTAAATAAACCTATATTCACTCAAATCCATGTGAAATAATAAAGTCATAAAACCTTTCTTTAGCTTTGAACTCTATCGTCTAGGCGCTCTAACAATAGTTCATATTCTTTGTCACTTTCAACAAGTAAGACTAGCTTGTCTTAAGTTGATCTAGAAATCAACCAACTTTCAAAAGTCCATTAAAATAGAGCTTGTGAATGTTAACTTGTTGATATGGTCTAAGCAACAATGCCAAAGATTAATGGAACTCAAATCAAGGGTTTGATTTGAACCTAGTAAAGTTTTTATTTAAAGAGTTGTTTGTTTTAATCAAGCATATTGACTCAAACCGTAAATGACCATTTTATTCAAATAAACAAACAAACAAGCATTGTTTTCGTTCTTCTGAATGTGAGTCTTTCTGTGTTTGAAGCAGAAATTTAGGTATGCTGATTATGGGACAAAATAGCCATTAAGTTCCAGCCTTTGAAAGGACTTAAAACAAACTAGATGACCCTACAACTAATGTAGCATTGCCATGCTTCATTTCCCACTTGTAGGTCATTAGTGTATCCTAGCTTCCATTGTTTGAGTTATTACCGAAGTAAGAACCTCAAGCGGTATATGATACCAAGGAAGTTTGATTGCTAGGTCACTTCTCTTTAAACATAAACTTATAGGTAGAAACGGAATCGTAAATTCCTTTCATATGTTCCTTTGTTTTCCTATTTCTTGTACCCTTTCTTATAGTCTTAAGAATTGAATTCTTTAGTGTTGACTTTTATACTTTGTTAGACATGTCCAATGTCACCAACAAGGTTCTTTACCATTTTAATTTATGTTGAATATTTTGTTTCAACTAGATGATCTTACCAGAAGCTTCTAAAGTTCTCTAAGTATCGATCTATTCGAATGTCTAGGGACTAGACTCATTCGAGAATTAAATGGACAAAGATATTAGGTTGTTAACCATTGGTAAAGCTGAGCGTTTAAGCTCAATGCTTTATGATCTCAAAACTACAGTGTATTTTGAATTCACAAGCACCAATTGGTTTGCCATTCGATTTTGATATTCGAAAACAACCATAAAAGTCGATATAAGAAACGTACATTTTAAATTGCTCACTTTCTCTCTTTTCCGTGAATCGTTCTTGGATTCACTACCAATCGAGGAAATTTACTGTTACCTTTCTAAAAGGATTTATTGCAGTGCAAGATATTTAATTATAAACAATAATTAAAACATACATTGAAGCATGCAAAGTCTAAACATTTATCATGAATAATAACTTGAAATTAAAGCAACCATGCAATTCAAACAAGTTATTAGCATTTTATTCGATTTTATTGTTCCGGCAGGTGTGAATAAAATGATTCCAAGACCCTAAAACCATTGAAGAATTAAGCACAGTTTGTCGACTCAATTCTAAAACATTTTAGGTAAGCAAAAGCCTTTTGCTAATAGTCTAGAAACTATTCTTGGTTGATAGGTACGTCTAAGAACTTATTAGGTAAACCTATCGATTTTGCCACGACATAAAAGGACTCCTTACTTATA
Source organism: Spinacia oleracea (assembly GCF_020520425.1). Taxonomy (NCBI): domain Eukaryota; kingdom Viridiplantae; phylum Streptophyta; class Magnoliopsida; order Caryophyllales; family Amaranthaceae; genus Spinacia; species Spinacia oleracea. Next base: position 89,611,553 of record NC_079489.1, read on the forward strand.
TCGTTGAGTTTCACCAAAACTAACATGTACTCACAATTATTTGTGTACCTTGCCCCTTTAGGACCAATAAGTAACACCTCGCTGAGCGAAAACTATTACTAGATTGATGTAAAGGATATCCAAGCAAGTGTATATTTTGGCATGGCACCTTTTAACTCAATTTTTAAGTTTGGAACTTAAGGCTCTTACTATGTTGGTTAGATTTTAAGTGAACTAAAATCCTTATCATGCAACATAATCAAGCTTTTGATCTCATGCATTTTAAGACATATTTAAAAGCAATAAATAACTTAAAACATGCATAAGATAAATGTGATCTAGTATGGCCCGACTTCATCTTGAAGCTTTGACTTCAAAGTCCGTCTTGAAAATCTCCGTGGGAGGCACCATTTTCTTCAAATAGGATAAGCTATAACTAATTACAACTATTTGATGGTACGCAGACCATATTTGAATTGAAAAATAACTTTGGTACTTTAGACCAATTACATTCAAATTAATGGTACGCAGACCATATTTTCTATCCTATTTGGGCCATACTAGTCACTTCATAACCTGCAAAACAGTACATATACAATATATACCATTCACCCATTCATTATCATGAATGGCCCACATAGCTGGTTAGTAAAACACATTATGCATCACGTAAACATTTGCAGCAATTAATCAAGGGCACCAATAATCTACCAATTATTCAGTCCTTATTAATTCTAATCAAGTTGTTTTAACCTTAAGGATTTGTAGACCTAATCAAGAGTTTTATGACTAAAAGGGCTCCCACTTAAACCAATAAATTCATATGCTTTACTAATTTTAAACATAAAAATGTATTTCAAGTCTAACCGGAAACATACAAATTTAATTAAAATTTAAAGCTCATATAAATTTATAATTGAATCCAAAAAAGTTTAATTTAATTTCAGTCGTATTTAAATTAATTCATGATTTTAATTTTAGTAAAATAATTAGAATAAATAAAATTTATTATAATTACAATATTCAAAATTAAAATCCTAGAAAATAATTTAAATTATTAATTTTAAAATTAATTAAAATTACGTAAACTGAAAAATTTCAAATTAAACATTCAAAACGATCTAATCGCAACGCAAACACCCTACGCATTGCACGCCCATGGGCCGCACGCACACAGCCATCGCTGGCCATGTGCGCGCAGCCCATGCGCTCGTCGCATAGCTGCTGCATCTTCCATCGCAAGCCATCGCACGCTGTGGTGCTTGCTGCGCGCGCGCCAGCGCTCGACGCACGCGAGCCATCGCTCGCTGTGCGCGCTTGCCAGCGCTCGCTGCACGCGAGCCATCGCTCGCTGTGCGCGCGAGCCATTGCTCGTTGTGCGCGCGAGCCATCGCTCGCTGTGCGCGCGAGCAATTGCGCGCGATCAATCGCTGGGCGCAGCGCTCGTGGCACGCGAGCTTGCGCTCGCTGCGCGCGAGGCTGCGCGCGCTTGCGCGAGGCTGCGCGCGCTTGCGCGAGGCAGTGCGCGTCGTGGCGCAGCTCGCTTGCTGCCCACACGCGACTGCCTTGGCTTGCCTTTCGCCCATGCCCATTTGTTCATAGCTCGTGGCCCACGACACAAGGCAGGGCTGCTGCCTTGTGCTCGTGCACCATGCCCTTGCTCATTGCATTCGTGCGGCACGGGCGACGAGCTCCCTTGCTCGTCGTCGCATGCCCGCACTATATAACACCCCTTAAGGGTAACACGAAGCGTCCATTGCTTTGTGCGTGCAAGTTATATGAACGAATCGCATAAAAATTTAAAATTTATATTTAAAATTAATGACAAATTAATAAATAATATTAATTTCATAATTTTAGGGCGAAAAAATCGAAAATTTATTATTCAATTGATTTCCGATTATTATGGATTCAAGCCTAGGTCATAAAAATTTAAAATTTATCATAAATTTACAATTTTTATGGTGGTTTTTAATCATAGGTTTCTAATTAAATTATAATTAATTATGAAAATCAAATTAATTCTAAATTATTCTAATTTTCAACAAATTAATCATAATTACAAATTAGATTGCATAATTAACAAGGCTAGGCATTCAAACTTGTTAAACATATACAGTAGGTCAATCAAAAATTCAAGATTTATCAACAAGAATCGCAAATATTTAATTTAACATCTTAAATTTACGAAATTTTGCATTCGAAAAACTAAAACCTTCGAAAAGTCATAGTTAGGCTTCGAATTTGAGAATTCTGGGTTCGGCAGGAAAATACTATTTTTGTCAAAATTTTAGAATGCCTTTTACATGCGGAATTGACACAAAAATCACTCGATTTGGATGAGTAACGAAGAAACTGCCGAAAACCTGCGTACTTATAATTAAATAAACGCAATTTGCAATTAATTAACAATTACGAAAATTAATCACCCCTTTTAATTCTTGCAAATTTGTAATATTTAACCATGTTCATGCAATTTAGATTATGAAAATAATAAGGGGCTTGTGATACCACTGTTAGGTTATGATACATATGACAATACATAAATCATGCGGAAACAACCATTAAGCCAGGAATACATATTATTTACACATAATCATATAGCATAATTTAGATGCATACTCTTTGTTGCGTGCCTTCCCTAGCTGCGCCCGAACCGAACAAGAACAAGTCTTTAGGACTCCAGGTGTCGTCCCTCCGTAGATAGTCCACAGCACGTCCGGATCCGCCTTAAGATTGACCAACTAGAATCGCCCTTAAGGTACTAGAATTTTCGGCACTCTTAGGTAAGAAATATGGCTGAATTTTTCTCTCAAAACTCACTTTGAATACTTGAATATATCTCTCAAAATATGTGACCCTAGGCACGTATTTATAGAGTTATGGAAAGGGAATTGGAATCCTAGTAGGATACGAATTAATTAAACTTAGAATCCTACAAGAACTCTAATTAATTAATTTATCCATTTAGGAATAGGAATTTAATCATATACTAATTCTAATAGTTTTAGGAATCATGCATGAACACAAACTCTCACACACACGGCAGCCACAAGGGCCGCCCATGCGCGTGCGTGCGAGCAGCAGCCCACGCAGCGAGGCCCACGCAGCCGTGGCCTTGGCGCGCGCTGGGCCTGCCTTGCGGTAGGCCTGGGCGCTGCCTTGGCTGGGCTTGTGGCGCGCGTTTGGCTTGCTGGGCGATGGCCCGACTTCGTGCTGGGCCTTCGTCTGGCAGGCCTCGTCCGATGCTAATTCGTACGATACGATTCCGATTAAATTCCCGGTTCCGGAATTCATTTCCGATACGAACAATATTTAATATTTCCGATTCCGGAATCAATTTCCGTTTCGAACAAATATTTAATATTTCCGTTTCCGGAATTATTTTCCGATTCCGATAATATTTCCGATTCTGACAATATTTTCGTTTCCGGCAATATTTCCGATTCTGGTAATATTTCCATTTCCGATAATATTTTCCGATACGTACCATGTTTCCGTTTCCGGCAACATCTACGACTTGGATAATATTTATATTTCCGATACGATCCATATTTCCGTTTCCGGCAATATCATCGTTTCCGGAGTATTCATTTCTTGCCTGTGACGATCTCAGCTCCCACTGAAACCAAGATCCGTCGATTCCGAATATCCATAGATGGAGTATCTAATGCCATTAAATACTTGATCCGTTTACGTACTATTTGTGTGACCCTACGGGTTCAGTCAAGAGTAAGCTGTGGATTAATATCATTAATTCCACTTGAACTGAAGCGGCCTCTAGCTAGGCATTCAGCTCACTTGATCTCACTGAATTATTAACTTGTTAATTAATACTGAACCGCAAATTTTAGACTTAACATAGAATGCATACTTGGACCAAGGGCATTATTTCCTTCACATATCATGTTTGGATATCTCAAAAAAAAGAACAACAATAGGTTCGACCTCATCGAAAGGACGTCACTGACGCTTGTGCACGGTCCTCTGATCAAAGACCAAGTCGAGCCGTAAAGACTAGCTCAAAATCACGAAAGCGGACGGTCGCAAGACAAAGATCCGTCTAAACACGTTGTCAGCCCACGTTCAGGTTACAACTAAATTCGAGCACCCCTCGAAAGAATTCGCTCTTGCAAGAATGAATAAAAGAAATTCTCAAAAGAAATCACAAAGAACCAAAGAAATAAGAACTTGCCCATCTTCAGTCGGCAAGATCGCGTCACAAACCGCGCGAGTTCCCAAATCGAAAAGAAAACGAATTCAGGGACGTCCACCCTCAGCGGACAAGGCTCGCCCACCCTCAGCGGGCGGGGTCTGCGTCACTAGCCGCGCAGGTCCTCAGTTTTCGAAAGAAATAAAATCTTCAAATTTAAAATAGGCTCGCCATCTTCAGCCGGTGGGGTCTACGGCGCAAACCACGTAGGTCCTTATTTTCAAAAAAAAGCAAAATAAATTTGAAAATAGATTCGTCCACTTCTATCGCACGGGGTGTCCACCCTCAGCGGACAAGGTTCGCCATCTTCAGCCGGCGGGGTCTACGTCACAAACCACGTAGGTCCTTATTTTCAAAAACATCAAAACAGATTCGTCCACTTCTATCGGACGGGGCGTCCACCCTCAGCGGACAGGCTCGCCCACCTTCAGCGGGCGGGGTCTGCGTCACTAACCGCGCAGGTCCTTAGTCGCTGCAGCGATAACCTTTTTCGGTTTTCCCTTTTTCCAAAAATTAAAGGATTGGTTTTCCGTTTTTCCTAAAAAGAACGATGTGCTGGATTTTCCTTCGTTTTACGTCCTATAAAAACAAGGGGGTTTTCTCGTTTAGCTAGCCCTGAAAATGAGAATCTTTAAAAACGTTTTACCTCGTGATTGAGCTTGGCCAGGCCCAATTACACTTTACAACTTTAATTTCGAAAACATCTGTAGCTACTCCCAATGACAAAGTGAGGGAGTTTCTACGCACCTTTAGATCCTTCCAATGACAAAGTGAGGAAGTTTCTATACTATCAGTTGACAAATCCCAATGACACGTGAGGGATATGTCGACACTTCAAGTGATGACCCTTAAGTCAAATGTTATCACTCGGGGGCTCGTGAGACCCTCGCAAAACAGGTCACATACACCATGGCTTGTATGACGCACTCCGTCTAATACTTTGACCATCGTCTTACTCCAAGACTCAATCAAAGTGGGGGCTAACTGTAGACACCTACTTTTGTCCCTGTCCCCGCAAGGGAAAGGTTCGATGATGAATGCGTAAATCTCCACTTGACAACGCATCTCCTATAAAATAAACGAGTCTCGGTTCCCCATTTCATTTCACCCGAAACCTGCTATTTATGGAAAACCTGCTAAAAATAGTAACTGCCGTAAAAGGTAGCTTCTAAAAGTGGCAAATCGTAAAAGATAGGAACCTGCCAGAATTAGGTGATGCATTCCAACATAAATCCTAAATGAGATAGAAAACTGCGAGAATCCTATTCCTAATATGATTCAGAAATAAGAGTTACGTATTAATTAAAATCCTAACGAGCCTAGAGTTCGTAACGGGCCCAGACGCATTCCGTCATAAAATTGATACGCGCTAAAAGACTCGAATTAAACTCAAACTCTACGGATTTCAGAAATCCGAATCTGACTAAAGAAAACAGCCCAGACCCTATTTTCAACGCCTGGTTCTGGGCGCCGAAATCTTCGGCGCCCAAGCCTGGGCGCTGAAAGTACCTAGGTACGTGTTTTTTCCTAATTCTTTGTGGATTAGAACTCTGCAATTCTATCTTTCCACGAACTCTTCCCTATAAATAGGCCCCTAAATTCGACGTGAAAGAACACCACAACACACAATTATATTCTGAGTATTGACTCCAACCCTTAGCCTAAGCCTCTCGCCGCGAAATTGTTCATGCGTTCTGTCGCAATCGATCCATAAATCGAACAGAACGTATCCTGTCCCATAATTGAGATTCGTTAAATAAAAAGGAGAAATAGCAAAGTCAAAGTGGTTAGTTTTCTGAGAACCGTGACGCACCTCTCAAGGGTGCGTCGTAATGTGTCCCTTTTCGATGATTTAACTGCTTTACTCGCCCTTTTTATGAACTGTTAAACTAACCTAATCTGATTGTTCTATCACGCCTAACAAATTTAATATTTTTGGGAAATCGGATTATCATGCTAGGTCCCTTAATGCTATTTAAATCAGATAATCACGATCGAATTAGTACTATATGTTGCATATCGCTAAAATTAATTCAGATTAGTTTAATAGTTAACGCATGTCCCTTCAATTATTTATGCTGAGCTAGTAAGGATATCCTGCCTCTGGAGTTATCGACGAGCGAAGTACTCCTCTCGGTAGTTACAGTCCCCCGAACCCTCAATCTCTACCTTGCGGGTCTATATTGAGAGATCCCCACACCAGGGATCACAAGGGAACCTACGGCCGTCGTGGTCAAACATAATTGCACTCCCTTTATGTCACGATAACCTCGTTTTGTCAGTTTTTCTCATTGTCGTTAAAAACTGAATGGCGACTCCTATATTACTAGTCAATTGGGTGTATACTCACAGGAAATCCAATTACACTTGATTGAATAAAAAGAATCGTCACACCCACGAGGGACAAGGTCACGCATTAGCCTCGCGCTTTTTCGACCCCCCTCACAGGAGGTAAGGAGGAAAAAAGGAAAAGTGGTTTCCCTTCCTTTCAAATGGAAAATGGTTTTCCACCTTGGAGGGAGTCATGGAAAATTGTTTTTCATCCCTTACCCAACCCCCAAATTCTTATATGAGATTGTCCTCACCATCAACTCGTTCACACTTGCGAATTTAGGTATGTTACTTCTATTGTTTAGACATGTTACTTTTTTTTATAATTTTAGAGGAGGTAATTTTTTAGTTTAGGTATGTTACTTCTATAGTTTATACATGTTACTTTTTTTATACGGAGCAGTTTTAGGGGAGGTACCTTTTTAGTTTAGGTATGTTACTTCTATAGTTTAGACATGTTACTTTTTTTTTATAATTTTAGAGGAAGTATTTTTTTAGTTTAGGTATGTTACTTCTATAGTTTATACATGTTACTTTTTTTATACGGAGTAGTTTTAGGGGAGATACCTTCTTAGTTTATGTATGTTACTTCTATAGTTTAGACATGTTATTTTTTTTTTAATAATTTTAGAGGAGGTATTTTTTTTAGTTTAGACATGTTACTTTTTTTTTATACGGAGTAGTTTTAGGGGAGGTACCCTTTTAGTTTAGGTATGTTACTTCTATAGTTTAGACATGTTACTTTTTCTATACGGATTAGTTTTAGGGGAGGTACATTTTTAGTTTATGTATTACTTCTATAGTTTAGACATGTTACTTTTTTTATAATTTTAGATGAGGTACTTTTTTAGTTTAGGTATGTTACTTCTATAGTTTAGACATGTTACTTTTTTTTATACGGAATAATTTTAGGGGAGGTACATTTTTAGTTTAGGTATGTTAATTCTATAGTTTAGACATGTTATTTTTTTTATATAATTTTAGAGGAGGTACTTTTTTAGTTTAGGTATGTTACTTCTATAGTTTAGATCTGTTACTCTTTTTTATAGTTTTAGGGGAGGTACGCTATTGGTTTCGCGCTCGTCACACCATCAAGTTGATGGTGTGATTGGTCTCACAGGAGACGCGCTAACGTAAAATGGTTGAAAAGGGGAAAATCGTTTTCCATTAAAATGTTTTACGCCCTACCAAACGGAGCCTCATTTACTAAAAGAAGCGGATGATTTATATCTTATATTAACGGTTGTGAATGGGTGAAAGTAAAAATAACGGAATTTTGACAGTTTTTTTTTTCTTTTTAGCTTATATGTCATTGCTTTGAGATAGGAAATAAATTTTACCAAATGAAGAGTATCCAACACTGCGTGACCTACAATCTTTCACTATTCAATTTTGTTTTTATATTGAGAAAATGCATCTTGATTTTTCTTTAAATTTTTTTGAGACTTATTTTAATCTTTTTACAATAGACTTGACTACTTTGTTCTTTTTGATAATTAATACATTTATTTTCTTACATGGAAGATAAAGATCAATGTTAATTTATTTACATTATGGGTAGATAACTATTATAAAAGGAAATGGAAGGGAAAGGAAGAAAGTACGGAGAAACGAAATGGACTTGAGGTCGTGAAGGAGTGAAAATATAAAGTATCATCTATGGACGTGAGGTCGTGAAGGACTGAAGACATGAAGTACCATCTATACCTAGTTTATACCTAGTCTATACCTAGTATTTAAAAAGAAAGAATATGAATTATTAGATGACATGTGTCATCCCCACCCCTCATCTATTAATTCGTTCATTTGTTTTTAATTTTTGCTTTTATTGTTTGTTATACAAAATATTTACAGCTTTAACACTCTTTCAGTTCATCAACCTCATTCAAAATCAATTCACCCTTTAATTCATATAACATCTTTCACCCCTATCTTCTTCTTTAAGACTCGATATTAATCCACCATCTAATTTATATATTTTTTCAACTTTCAAATTTCAACTCTATATAAATCATATATTCCTACTAAAATCACAAGCTCTCAAAAAAATTAGCGCTTTAAAATATCGTTTAATAACCACTATTTAATTGTATGTTCTTTGAACGAAATCAGAAGCTAGTTTTTCCTTAAAAAGCTTTCCAGTACTGGGAAGCTTTCGTGTATTTCAATAAAAGATGGACTCATCCAATTTTCCAAACAAGGGATGATAAATTCTCATTGACTCACCCCGGAGTAAGAGATCCATGGTAGCCAGACTCATTTAAACTTGATATGAATAACCATCTTGTATGGATGAGAAGATTAAAGAGTTTGCTTTCTAATGTTAAACTGCATTTATTGATAAAAGTAACCATGTGACCTGTCAATTGGAGTATCTAGGTTGTGACTAGGTCTGGTAATTGGACGGGTCAGGGCGGGTCATTAGCGGGTCGGGTTATTTGCGGGTCAGGGTCATAAGGGCCAGGGTCAGGTCAGGGTCTTAGCCAAAAGCTAATAGGGTCTATAGGCGGTCAGGATCATAACTATGGTCAACACAATGGGCTTGACATTGTAGACTTGCAGTGAGCCTAGAGGCAACCAACTACGCTCTGAAATGAAGTAAGAATTATGCTAAATACTTGAATAAGAAATATACATTTGAATACTAAATGCATCAGTAAGTTAAATATTGAATGCCATAATACATATCCCCTCCTAAGCTTTTCAGTTCCCCTTCGCAAATGAAGTCTGTGTTTCCAAATCATAAAGCCTAATATGAGCACTAACCAACTTATCTCTCAGCATTGCATTGTATTCATACAGATTCCCGAGATCACTCTACAGATCCAACACATCACCTGAACTCATGAAGAGAAACATGACTACTTAATCACTAATGAGCTGATAATTTAAAAATGATTCCAAGTAACATAATTAATACATCATAACAAAGAGAGTCCAAGTAACATAATTAATACATCATTAATATGTAACAAAGAGAGTCCAAATAACATAATTAGTACATAACCAGCCATCCGAACTGCAGCAACTTGACAGACCATCCGAACTGCAGCACCCTCAGGTGCATCAACATCAACCCCTTCAAGGAATAAGAAAGAAAAAAACAGTGAAACAACAGCAACATATAGACAAATTAAAGGGGTCTACATCATAATTGAAAATAGCTAATTAAGAAGCATCATTATACCTAGAAAAAGGGGTCTGCATCATCATCTTCATCATCATCTTCTTCTTCTTCTCTGACTATCTCGTCATCAAACTCAAGATCAAACTGCTCTTGATCTTCAACAGAATCTCCACGATGCCAATCTTGCAAACAAATTAAAGCTTGAATTGTTTTGGACTTCAAGGAACTACGAGATGCCGAAACGGTCTTTCCACCAAAACTAAAGGCGGACTCCGAAGCTACGGTACTCACAGGAATAGTTAACAAATCTCGTGCCATCTTTGAAACCACAGGATATCTCACAGAACTTTGATGCCAAAACTCTAGAACATCCAATTCTAAGTTGAGATCCAGAGCATCATCATCTAAGTACATCTCAAGTTGTGACTTTCCTACTTGAGACCTTGTACTAGTGCCGACAAAATGGTCATAATCATCAAAGTAGTTCTTACTTCCTAAAGTAGTGGCAGGAGAAGAAGAGACTATTGTAGGTGAACTACTAGCATATTGTAATTTGTAATCCATAAACAAGGACTTCATAGTCGCTAACACAAAATTTAATCGTCTTAAAGCCTCATCACTACCAAATAACTTACTAAAACAATATTCAACAAATTTGACCTTATACCTTGAATCAAGAATGGTTGCACAAGACAAGTACAAGTTGTATTCGGACCAATACCTGTCAATTTTATAAGCATTGGTTGAACCATCTCCTTTAAAAACACATGAGGACCATTTTCCGCTTCAAACAAATGACGATGCACCATCCATGCACCTTTGAAATACAAGTTAGCAGTAGGATATTTCACGCCCGAAAACATACAAGTAACTTCATAAAATAACTCCAAAAAGTTGTGAATCACACTAACTTTTTCCCACTCATCTTCTGAAGGAGTATATGCCTTAAATGCTGCATGAACCGAACTCAAATGAAGACAAACATATTTATAATAAAGGGCAGTGCCAAGCATTTTATAAGTGGAATTCCAACGCACTTGCATATCACGGTTCAATTTCCTTTTTCCATCTAAGTGAAAAATCTTCTCCGCACAATCATAGAACTCATCACCCCCATGAGAAGATTTAGTTACCATCTTTGTCAATGCACGAATTTTGTCCAATATTCTCGTTCATAATTTGAAAACATTCAAATTTTGGACGAACAAATTGCGTTATTCATATCCGGTTGCACCATTCTGACAATGATTGCCTACGTACCCTCGATCGGGATCAAACCAATCGTAGTTACATTAATTCTTCCATGTAGTGCTTAACATGGGGCAATGTTTAGCAATTTCAAACAATGTTGGAACTTGCTTCCTGAAACAACTTTGGTTAACATATCTGTGGGGTTCTCATTTGTATGCACTTTCATAAGGGAAATACTACCTTCCTCAATGATCGACATCTCGAACAAAATGATATCTCACATCTATATGCTTGGTACGAGCATGATGAACCTGATTCTTAGCCAAATGAATTGCACTTTGGCTGTCACAACTCAGATTCACACATTCTTGTTTCAACCCCAAATCATCTAGAAGTCCCCACAACCACAATGCTTCCTTGACTCCTTCTGCCATAGCCATGTACTCGGCCTCTGTCGTAGATAGAGCCACCGTGGCCTGTAACATTTTTCGCTAACTAACTGGAGCACCATGTATTTTAAATACATAACCAGTAGTAGATCTTCTTTTATCTAGATCACCAGCGTAATCAGAATCAACAAAACCATTTATCTGACATGTATCTCCACCAAAGCACAAACCCGTGTCAACAGTACCTTTTAAGTACCTTAAAACCCATTTCACAGCTTCCTAGTGTGCCTATCCTGGATTCGCCATGAATCTACTGACAACACTAACCGCTTGTGAAATATATCTGGACGTGTACACACCATAGCGTACGTTAAACTTCCAACTACACTAGCATAAGGTACATTATCCATGTATGCCTTATCTTCCGTTGTAGTGGGAGATTGTTTACCAGAGAGTCTAAAATGTGGAGCCAATGGAGTTACCACTGACTTAGCACTTTTCATCCCAAACCTTTCAATAACCCGCTCAATGTAGCCTTTCTGGCTCAAGAACAATTTTCGATTTGATCTCTCTCATCTAATCTCCATACCCAGTATTTTCTTTGCAGCGCCCAAATATTTTGTCTCAAACTCTTCACCGAGTTGAGTTTTTAAATTATTTATCTCCACCTTGCTTTTTGAAGCAATAAGCCTGTCGTCCACATATAATAGAAGATAAATATAATCACCTCCACGAAGTTTATGAATGTATACACAACAATCATAATTACTTCTAGAAAACCCTTGCTTTAACATAAAGGAATCAAATCGCTTGTACCACTGCCGAGGAGATTGCTTCAATCCATAAAGTGATTTCCTCAAGCGACAAACCTGACTCTCTTTACCCTCAACCTTGTATCCCTCAGGTTTATACATATAGATTTCCTCTTCCAAATCACCATGTAAGAAGGATGTCTTCACATCAAGTTGTTCCAGCTCAAGATCACCATGAGCAACGAGACTTAATAGCACCCGAATAGAAGTATATATGTTTAACCACCGGAGAAAATATCTCATTGTAATCAACACCTTCTTTCTGTGCAAATCCCTTGGCCACTAGCCTAGCCTTATATCTTATACCATCAGTCTTGGAAGGATCCTCTTTTCTTTTATACACCCACTTACATCCAATAGCAGTCTTTTCCACGGGCAACGGGACTACCTCCCATGTCTTGTTTTTATGAAGAGATTGCATCTCTTCCTCCATAGCAACCAACCAACTCTCTTTATCCTTGTCTTTAATAGCTTGTTTTAAGGTGATCGACTCATCATCCTCCACTGAGAGTGCATATTATACCAAGTTAACCTGCCCATAATGCCTCAGAAGTTTGTCTGACCCAAACTTCTGAACTAATTTATAATTTCTCTTTGGCCTAGTGGTTGCCAAAGACTCCTACTGCTGTTGTTGTAACACATGTACATTTTCCCGTTGAATCTCCTCATGTTAAAGATCATCATCCTCATCATTTTGATTAACACCAGAATGCTCCACCTAAACATGATTAGAATCTGGTTGGTCTCTAGATTCTATCTCCACCACTTGATTATTTGAAGTAGTCCCGACATCACCATTATTTGACACCATAGCTTTGGATAAAGCTATCATAGATATTTCATCAAAGGTCACATCCTTGCTGATTACAAATTTAGAATTCTCTATACTCCAAAGACGATAGCCATTAACGCCTTTGGGATACCCCAAGAATACTTCTTTCTTGGCTCTTTCATCAAGCTTGTTATTCTTGACATGATATTAAGCTGTGGACCCGAAGACTCTAAGTCTCTTGTAATCTGCATGTTCCCCTGACCAAACCCTATAAGGTATGTCACCATATAAATAAGAATGTGGGGATCGGTTCACTATATAGCAAGCTGTAGCAACCGATTCTGCCCACCATTCTTTGCCTAACCCAGAATTAGAGCGCATACACCTAGCCTTCTCAAGTAGTGTACGATTCAGTCTTTCCGCGACTCCATTCTGGTGTGGTGTGTCTCTGACTGTCCAGTGTCTCACAATGCCTTCCTGATCACAAAACTCCTTGAAAGCTCCCTCTGTGTACTCCGTACCATTATCAGATCGTACAGTTTTTAGCTTTCGGCCTGTTCTGTTCTCAACCATTTCTCTCCACCGCTTGAAAATATCGAATACCTCATTCTTATGCTTGAGAAAGTAAATCCAAGCATATCTAGAATAATCATCAAAAAATGTAGCAAAGTATCTGGAACCACCCTTGGAAGAAACTTTAGCCGGACCCCAAACATCTGTATGCACATAGTCTAACAACCCTCTGCTTTTGTGCTTGCTTGTAGAGAACTTTACCCTGTGTGCTTTTCTATACACACAATGTTTACAAAATTCCATTTGTGGTTTCTTCATGTTCTTCAACAAACCTTGTCCGCAAAGCATTGATAGACCTTTATCCGACATATGCCCAAGGCGCATGTGCCATATCCTAGTGCATTATGTTTGGTTTTTACTTCCACTGATTCCAACTGCTAAATCACCTGTAACAGTTGTCCCCAAAAGAGGATAAAGATTACCGTGAGGAATCCCCTTCATCACTACCAAGGAACCACGAACAACTTTTAATACTCCATCATGCATCTTGATTCGGATAGTACCTAACCCGAAAGTCTTGCAAGCATGATCATTTCCCATCAAAACCGTGCCACCGTCCAAACTTTGATAAGTCGTAAACCACTTTCTGTTTGGGCACATATGGTGTGATGCTCCTGAATCAAGCATCCACTCACCAGATGTTTCAAAGCATTATTCTGAAACGGAGTAACAATAATCTTCCTCGTCATTTGAGACAAAACTTGCCTCTTGTTTTTCTTGTTGTTTTCCTCTGGAGTTATTGTTGTCCGACCTCTTGAATGCAGCCCTCTTATTTGGGCAATTTACTTTAAAATGACCAAGCTCACCACATTTGAAACATGGTCTTTCGGCAAGAGGTCTAGATTTTTGTCTAGACTTTCCTCCCTTACCTCTTCCTCTTTCATTAGTCCTTCCTCTAGTTGTAAACAATCCCTGAGCTTGTTCCCTGTATTCCCCTCCACTGCTAGACATCATCCCACTTGTAGCAACCTTTCGAATATCATCAGCTAAAAGTGATGTTCTAGTTTCATCCATGGTTAGAGTATCACCCACAAGCATCAATGTTTGAACTAGATTTTCATAGGACTTTGGTAATGAAAGTAATAACATGAGCGCTTGGTCTTCCTCTTCTATCTTCACATCTATATCCTTTAAGTCTGATATAATCCTATCAAACTTATTGATATACTCTCGAATTGAGGTGCCTTCTTCCATCTTGCATGTATACAATTTAGATTTTAGATAGATCCTGTTCGTTAGAGTTTTCGTCATGAAATTTGTCTCTAACTTTGCCCACACCCCAGCAGCCGTTGCTTCTTCATTTACCAAGAATGCAACGTCCCTCTCAAGGCACAAGATAATGGCTGCTCGTGCTTCAAGATCTAACTCTTCCCAATCCTCATCCTTCATATCTCCGGATTTTTGTTCTTTTCCCGCTAGCGCTTTGTTCAACTTTTGCGAAATTAGCAAATTTTTCATTTGCATCCTCCAATAGGAAAAATCATTTTTCCCATTGAATTTTTCAATTTCATATTTCCCAAATTTTACCGTTCCACTAGTACAAGCCATTATAAATATTTTTCAAAATAAAAAATTTAACCACTTAATAATTTGACGTTGGCTCTTGATACCAATTGTTAGAGCTCGCATCGGAAATTTGACTTCTACTAGATAATATGAAATTGATACCTCACAAATAAATAATATATTGTGGATAAACAAACAACCCTTATGAAATATAAACTTTTCTTAAACTAAACTTTTATATAATGTAAATTGTTGAATTGAATTCTACATTACGCTTCTACATATTTATAACAAATTTATAAGCTAAATAAGGAAAAAACAATTATTGGAGCATGTTGGAAACAAAACCCATAATATTTTTGAATCATTCCTTTTTCTTCTCCTATAGCTTCTCTTCTCCTTTCACATACTTTATCTCTTCTTAAATTAGATATCATTAATTTAGGAATTAATGATATCCAATTCCCACGTCACTAATGCGCACAACAACGTACATGAAACAAAGCCCCACCATCAAGTAACCCTCCTTTAGGAACTAGACGTTTCTTCAAGGTGGACACCATCACATCGTTATAAGTAGCATTATCAACCGTGATAGAAATAGTTTTATCATCTAACTTCCATTGATTAAGAAACATACTTATCTCATTAGCAATACTTATTCCACCATATGGAGGAGCTAAGGCCCTAAACATAAGAATTCTTTTATTGAGTTTCCAAGTATCATCAACAAAGTGAGTAGTGACACAAATATAATGTTGTCTAGTATGATTTGATTTCCAATTGTCGGTTGTTAAACAAATTCGACCAAAAACTTTAGACAACATATCCTTCATTTTGTCCCTCTCTAAGACATACAAGGACAATGTATCTCTTTTAGCAGTGTCACGCCCAAATGGTATATACTTAGGATTAGAACGTGACATCATTCGTTTAAATCCTTTTTCTTCAACTATTGTGAATGAATGAGCTCCATCAACAATGAAGCTTAGAATATCTTTTCGAAGCTCATTCATATCAAACACATACTCTTCACACTATCATCATCATTTCTAGGTTCATTAGGTCTTTCTACACATCTATCTAAGTGACGCTTCAAGTGAGAAGTCCCATAATCACGATTTGCAGACACTAATGAACCACAATGCATACACTTAGCAATTCTCTCACCTTGATCATTTTTTCCTTCAACAAGTTCTTTCCACACTTTGGATCGTTTCTTCCTCTTACGTTGAGGAACTACATACTCTGTAAATCCGTCGTTCCGTGGAGGAATATCATTTTCCATACTACAAAAAGTGAAGCTAATTGTCAATACAAGATTATAGTCAAGGCTAGAACAGGAGACAGTTTAACTGCAAAATAAAGTTCATGCCAAGTAAATTTTACTAAAGATAGTCGGACTTCCGTAAAATAATTAGATAGCCAGATCTGTTTTAGCATGAGAGTAAAAAATAAAGCAATGCTTACTTCAGAGTTTCTAGTTTTCTACCCTTTCTCCCCATCTGTACATAATCATTCACATATTTACTTTAGGCTATAAATACGAGCAAACTCCATTACAAAAACTGATAAACAGAAGACAAGAAACAAGAGGGTCAAAAAACTTGTTGTACTTAACCATACTTTTGTTGTCTAAAATCTCAACTTGTGAATTTTTTGGTACCCTAAATAAAATCCTAAAACCCACAATATTGTGGCACAAATTCATCCTTGTGTTATCTCTTCATATTCGATATACCCCATTAAAATCCACATATTTTTCTCTCTCCTCAATACTCCCTCCGTCCCGGAATACTCGACCCGGTTTGACCGGCACAGAGTTTAAGGGACTTGAATTGACTTATTTAATTTAATAGGTAGTAGTTGATAGTGGGGTATTATTTTAATGTAGTTAGTGGGAGGTGGGTTAAGAGGTGGGGTTGGGGGAGAGTAGGGGTTGAATTTTTAATTATTTTTTGTATGGAGTAGGGGTAGATGGGTTAATAGGGGTGGAATGAGAAATAATATAATATTGTTAGAATATTTCCATTTTTAGAAACAGGTCAAGTATTAAGGGACGGCCCGATAAGGAAAACAGGTCAAGTATTCCGGGACGAAGGGAGTAAAAACTAAAAATCCCTCCCACTTTGTGAGGGGGTCGAAAAAGCACGAGGCTAATGCGTGACCTCGTCCCTCGTGGGTGTGACGATTCTTTTTATTCAATCAAGTGTAATTGGATTTCCTGTGAGTTTACACCCAATTGACTAGTAATATAGGAGTCGCCATTCAGTTTTTAACGACAATGAGAAAAACTGACAAAACCCGGTTATCGTGACATAAAGGGAGTGCAATTATGTTTGACCACGACGGCCGTAGGTTCCCTTGTGATCCCTGGTGTGGGGATCTCTCAACATACACCCGCAAGGTAGAGATTGAGGGTTCGGGGGACTGTAACTACCGAGAGGATTACTTCGCTCGTCGATAACTCCAGAGGCAGGATATCCTTACTAGCTCAGCATAAATAATTGAAGGGACATGCGTTAACTATTAACTAATCTGAATTGATTTTAGCAATATGCAACATATAATACTAATTCGATCGTGATTATCTGATTTAAATAGCATTAAGGGACCTAGCATGATAATCCGATTTCCCAAAAATATTATATTTGTTAGGCGTGATAGAACAATCAGATTAGGTTAGTTTAACAGTTCATAAAAAGGGCGATGAAAGCAGTTAAATCATCGAAAAGGGACACATTACGACGCACCCTTGAGAGGCGCGTCACGGTTCTCAGAAAAGTAACCACTTTGACTTTGCTATTTCTCCTTTTTATTTAACGAATCTCAATTATGGGACAGGATACGTTCTGTTCGATTTATTGATCGATTGCGACAGAACGCGTGAACAATTTCGCAGCGAGAGGCTTAGGCTAAGGGTTGGAGTCAATACTCAGAATAGGATTATGTGTTGTGTGTGTTCCTTTCACGTCGAATTTAAGGGTCTATTTATAGGGAAGAGTTCGTGGAAAGATAGAATTGCAGAGTTCTAATCCACAAAGAATTAGGAAAAAACACGTACCCAGGTATTTTCAGCGCCCAGAGCCAGGCGTTGAAAATAGGGTCTGGGCTGTTTTCTTTAGTCAGATTCGGATTCCTGAAATCCGTAGAGTTTGAGACTTAATCGAGTCTTTTAGTGCGTATCAATTTTATGACGGAATGCGTTTGGGCCCGTTACGAACTCTAGGCTCGTTAGGATTTTAATTAATACGTAACTCTTATTTCCGAATCATATTAGGAATAGGATTCTCGCAGTTTTCTATCTCATTTAGGATTTATGTTGGAGTGCAACACCTAGTTCTGACAGGTTTCTATCCTTTATGATTTTCCACTTTTAGAAGCTACCTTTTACAGCAGTTACTATTTTTAGCAAGTTTCCATAAATAGCAGGTTTCGGGTGAAATGAAAAGGGGAATTGAGATTCGTTTATTTTATAGGAGATGCGTTGTCAAATGGAGATTTATGCTTTCATCATCGAACCTTTCCCTTTCGGGAATGGGGACAAAAGTAGGTGTCTACAGTTAGCCCCCACTTTGACTGAGTGTTGGAGTAAGACGATGGTCAAAGTATTAGACGGAGTGCGTCACACAAGCCATGGTGTATGTGACCTGTTTCGCGAGGGTCTCACGAGCCCCCGAGTGATAACATTTGACTTAAGGGTCATCACTTGAAGTGTCGACATATCCCTCACGTGTCATTTGGATTTGTCAACTGATAGTATAGAAACTTCCTCACTTTGTCATTGGAAGGATCTAAAGGTGCGTAGAAACTCCCTCACTTTGTCATTGGGAGTAGCTACAGATGTTTTCGAAATCAAAGCTATAAAGTGTAATTGGGCCTGGCCAAGCCCAATCACGAGGTAAAAGTGTTTTTAAAGATTCTCATTTTCAAGGCTAATTAAACGAGAAAACCCCTTTGTTTTTATAGGACGTAAAACGAAGGAAAATCCAGCACCCTGGTTTTTATAGGACGTAAAACGAAGGAAAATCCAGCACCCTTGTTTTTATAGGACGTAAAACGAAGGAAAATCCAGCAAAAGTTATCGCTGCAGCGACTAAGGACCTGCGCGGTTTAATGGCGCAGACCCCGCCGGCTAAAGATGGCGAGCCTGTCCGCTAAGGGTGGACATCCCGTCCGATAGAAGTGGACGAATCTGTTTTTGAATTTCGAAAATAAGGACCTACGCGGTTTGTGACGTAGACCCCGCCGGCTAAAGATGGCGAACCTTGTCCGCTAAGGGTGGACACCCCGTCCGATAGAAGTGGACGAATCTATTTTGAAATTTGTTTTGCTTTTTTGAAAATAAGGACCTACGCGGTTTGTGACGTAGACCCCGCCGGCTGAAGATGGCGAGCCTGCTTTAATTTTAAATATTTTTTTTTTTCGAAAACTGAGGACCTGCGCGGCTAGTGACGCAGACCCCGCCAGCTGAGGGTGGGCGAGCCCATTTTGAATTTCTTATTTTGCCTATGTAGAAGGGCTTTTGTGATCACAACCTGTTGGTGGGTCGTAATATTTCCTGATTAGATGTGTCCTATAAGTGGGTCCACACTGTGTATATTTTTGTTTAACGATATATTTTTTTTTAATTTTAAAAATACCGTTTTTTTTGGGAAAGAAATATCAAGATAACGGATATCTCGCACAAAATAGAGGAGTGCGCGTGCCCGACAGCGAATATTCGCTGTCTGGGAAGCATTTTCAGCGCCCAACTGTGGGCGCTTGAATTTCTAACGCCCAGAGCTGGGCGTTGAAAATGCGAAGGGGAAGGCTGGTCTTTAAATACGCGGACCGTCTCCTTCCTTTCCCATTTCCACTATTTTCGCTCAAACCCTTCACTTCTTTCTACTGATTTTTGCTCGTTTTCTTCACTTTTCTTCACGAATTCTACTCCAAATCACTTCCTAATCTTCCCAATGTAAGTAATTTTCAGTAATTTTGAGCTTTTTTGTCAATTTCAGTATTTTTGTCAAGTATTTTTGTGCATGAAATTGATTTGGGGTTTTTTGATTTTGTGCCCCTTTCCTTCAATTAGATAGTTGGAAATGTTCCACATAACATGTTAATTAGTTTCTGCATGTTAATTTTTGCAAGTATGTTGATTTTTGTTGAATTTGGGCATTTTCATGCTAGTCCCCAAGTATACCTACGACCCTAGTATTTTCTTATAATGTAGGTGTTCTTGGTATATTGCTTGCGTTCCTCATAATTCATGGGTGACAAATCATGGAAGAATTTTGATTTTGCTGGAGTTAATTTATACTTAGGGAATTTTGCTAAGTATGAACTTAGTATCATGTTTTTAGGGAACAAAAATTGTATGACTCCATTTCATGAGTGAAA
Organism: Spinacia oleracea; assembly: GCF_020520425.1. Lineage (NCBI taxonomy): Eukaryota > Viridiplantae > Streptophyta > Magnoliopsida > Caryophyllales > Amaranthaceae > Spinacia > Spinacia oleracea. The sequence continues at coordinate 89,631,831 of NC_079489.1, forward strand.
TGCACTCTTTTTTAGGGATCGGTGTGAGTGCCGATTTTGTCAAAGGTATAATGCCTTGTTGTATTGTTGATCAGCATGTCTGACGAGTCGTCACCCCCTCCTGGTGGCCACGAGGAGCGTGGCATGACGCGTCAGTCTACTGGCGCGGGTCCCCTATGGGTGGGCTCTGAGCTCTACGACGGTCGTGATCTGCACTACGACCTAGAGCACCACGTGACTTCCCGCCTTCACGCGAGGAGAGAGACTACGGTTCGCGGCTATGGCGCAGCGACGAGTGAGACCGTTTTTAGCTACCTGAGCTCGGACGCCCAGGCCTTGGTGAGGGCGAGCTCACTGTTTCCGGTGGTTGAGACCTTCTGGGAGATACTGCGGCTTAACATCTCCCTGTCCTTTCTGCGGTCGTTCATGAGGTGGTGGTGGGATACCACCAACACCTTCCATTTTCCTTGGGGCGAGATGACGATCACTCCTGAGGACTACACGGCTTTGACGGGCTTGACCTTTACAGGGAACCCCGTTCGTCTGAGGTCGGATGGCCCATCGCCGACTGTTGCTGAGGGTACCAGGCTCCTGGGCTCGTGGATGGGTAGTAGATTACCTTCGTACCAGCCCCGTGGGATACCTTTCGCTGACCTGATGTGGGCTTTAGAGCATGGGGTAGAGGAGTCGCCTTCGAGACAGGTTCGGCTATTCTACCTCCATTTTATTACTTCCACTTTTCTATCGGGTCCGACTGACACCTTTGACCCGAGGTGGATAGGCATGGTGGAGGACGTGTCTACACTGGGTGACTATCGCTGGGGCGATTTGGGCTATGCGACGCTTGTCGGCCAGATGAGTTTGTCGGTGCGCGACTCTGACCCGAGTAGACGTCACTTTGTGATTACATTAGCGGGAGTGCCGCGTTTGATCGAGGTATGTGCCTAGACTTTCTTTTGTTTTCTCGCTTTTACCGGGCCTCTTTTTTTTAATGTTTTATCGTCCTTTCTTTTTGCAGCTGTGGGCCTTTGAGCACTTACCTTGGCTGGCTCCCCGAAAGGGGCAGAGGCCTTTGGAGTTCCCTGCCGGTCGCCGTTGGGGTTGGAAAAAGAAGCTGACAGTGCGTCCACCGCCCGATACCGTGTGGGATCTTATCCGGGACGGGAACCCTGAGCATGTACAGAATCTTAACATCTATCTCGTATTTCGTCATTCTTTTTATTTTCTATGTGCGAGATCTGACTGTGTTTGTACAAAAACAGGTGGTTTGGACCCCATGGCTCTCTTTTAGGGGTACCCATGCTTCGGTCAGGGATAGTTATGCCCTGAGCCAGATGCGGGTCTTGTTCGTTGGCCGTCGGGACCCTGTCTGGTACCTGGGAGAGCGGGTACGTATGCAGACGGTCGGAGCTTTTTCGGTGCCTAGGCCTCCGCCTGCGACCATGTTGTCTACTCGCTCGATAGGCGAGTCGTGGAGGGTCCACTCGAGGACTGGCGTGCCGGCGACGGAGTTGGTGATAGAGGGAGCTAGCTATTACCAGTTTATCCAGGATTCTCTTCGTCTCCCGGAGCCTGGCGCTGTAAGTTTCCTTCTCTCTTCGTATTGATTTTAGTGTTTTCATGCTCGTGCCCATGTGTTTATGCCTACTGTGTCTTGTGCAGGAGTGTCCTGACCCTTCGTTGGGGGGATGGGTGCTTCCCGATGCTCGGATCTCGTATACCGGAGAGAGTGGATCCGAGATTGTGGAGACTTTCCCGGAAGACCGGGTTTTCCATGCTCCGCTCCCTGAGGGAGTACAGGCGGTATGCACCTTTTATTTGTGCACTCTTCTTATATTTTTTCTCTCTTTTTTTACTAACATTCCTGTTTCAGGTTCCGGCCCGTACGGCCAACGCGATGGTGGGGGTGATCAATCGGTTGAAGTCCGGGTTGGTTCGAGCCCGGTCTGCACTTTCTTGCAGGAGCCCCCACTCTACTCGGGTAATGTGCCCTCTTTTTTTTTCTTTTGATCTGTACCTTTTGTTTGGCTTTCGGTTACTCACTCTCTTTTTTGTCTTTTCTTGTAGACGGGTGCTGGACGCGCCGGGGCCGACGACGCGGGTCCCTCGGGCGGGGGACACGGTCGTGAGAGAGAGAGGGCACGGCACTCGCCCCTACGGCATCGCCTTTCCGACGCGGAGGTGAGTTCTTCCGGGGAGAGGTCCGAGCCGGAGCGTAGGCAACGTTCCGTGTCAGTGGCCCGAGAGCCTAGCCCTGAGTTGCAGTCAAAACCTCATTTTTGGGGTGACTTTGGCTGGGGGCCCTCATACCACGGGGAGTGGAGTGGATGGACCGGCGAGGCTTGGAGACATAGAGCCGATGACGAGTCTTAGGCTTACCTCCTGTTTTGTACATATTCATTCTTGTATTCCGCATGTATATATATATATATTTTTTTGCGATTTTTGGTGCAAGAATGTTTTGAGCCTTCCGTGGGCTTTGTTTTAACATTTTATAGCAATATTAGCTTTCTAAACCAACGACGAATTTTGAAAAGGGAATGACTTTCGTAAAAATAATGAGTTCATACAAGAGTGCACACATATTTTTAGACTAACCGACTACTTGGGGTATTACATATGCATGTTCACTATTTTTTTGTTTTTTGCCGACTCGTGCCATACTCCTTTGTTGGGCTTGTTCCTGAAAATTCTTGTGGCTTTGTTTTTTCATTCTATTTGGTCTTGCCCGTGCATGGGTTAGGGTAGAGTGCCCTTTGCAATATCTTTTCTTCTTGATGCGTTGCATGTCTTTATTATTTTTTAATTTTTATTGGACCGAATCCTTGAGAAGGATTGCCTACGTGTCTTGTCAGAATCAGGTCGCGCGTAGTTCTAGCTTTTGAGAAATTTTTTGAAAGGGTGTTCATTACACGTCTGCTTCCCCCCCCCCCCCCCCAAGTGTTCGTGGTTCTTTTGAGGGTTAGAAAAAGGAGTGTGAACACTTGCAGAAGCGGGAGGGTAGGTGGCAAGAGAGTATGACGCCCGATCAAGGGCGAAGGAAATATCGGCGCCCAAGCCTGGGCGTGAAAAATAACAGCGCCCAGTCCTGGGCGTTGAAGTTTTGTCCTTCGCTTTTTCTACTTTATCGAGTTTTATGCCGTTTGTTTAGAGTAATGCGCAGAATGTTTGCTTATGAGTCTAATGTGTTTTATTAGATGCCTTAACTCCGGACTGATTTTTATTAAATATGGTACTTTGTCAATTGGTCTAAGTTCGTGAGGTTAGCGAATTCCGCTCCATCTATGTCAGCTAGTTGGATTGCTCCGCCAGGTAGGATGGTCTTTACAAAATACGGTCATGTCCAGTTAGGCCGGAATTTTCCTCCAGGGTCCGTAGTAGGTGCACGGACTTCTTTTAATACAAAATCGCCTTCTTTGATATTTCGAGGTTTGACTCTTTTGTTGAATTGGCTTGTGATGCGCTTTTGATACACTTGCACGTGATGTAGAGCTCTTAACCTCTGTTCGTCTAAAAGGACGAGCTCGTCGTACCTAGCTTGAACCCAATCAGCTTCGGGTAGCTTGCTTTCTAGGACGATCCGGAGGGAGGGAATTTCCAACTCGACCGGTTGAACTGCTTCCATTCCGTATACCAAGGAGTAGGGTGTTACTCCAATGGAGGTGCGGATTGAGGTTCGATAGCCCCATAATGCGAAGTGTAATTTGTTGGGCCAATCCTTATAATTTTCGGCCATTTTTTCGATTATGACTTTAATATTTTTGTTGGCCGCCTCTACCGCGTCGTTCATTTCCGGCCTGTAGGGAGAGGATTTATGGTGTTTGACATGATATTTTTCGAGCAGGTCTTGGACTTCGGCCCTGAAGTGGGAACCTTGGTCACTTATGATTTCATGTGGAACCCCGTATCGACAGAATATGTTCTTTTCTAGGAATCGAGCGACATGTTTGGCCGTTAACTTTGCATAGGAGACTGCCTCTACCCATTTAGTGAAGTAATCAATTGCGACTAAAACGTACTCGTGTCCCCCTACGCCTGTTGGTGTTACCTTGCCGATTATATCTATACCCCAGGTGGAAAAGGGTCATGGAGAAGTGAAGGTGTATAGTTCTGAGGGAGGCAAATGGTTAAGGTTACTGAAGATTTGGCATTTTGGGCAAGTTTTTACAAAGTGATGACAATCAGTTTTCATAGTGGTCCAATAGTACCCTGAGCGGGATATTTTTCGGGATAGCATTTTTCCGTTCATATGGGGTCCGCACACGCCGTTATGGTATTCTTCCATTAGTCTTTGGGCTTGGTTTTGATGGACACAAAGTAACTTGATTTTATTCGGCGTGTATTTGTACAGTTCTCCTAGAATTATGCTATATTGTGAAGCGAGGAGGCGTAGGGCCTTTTGTGCTCGCGGGGAAGTGTTTGGGGGGAATTCCCCACTTGTTTTGTAACGAAGGATGTCCGTGTACCATGGTTCTTCTTCGGTGTTTTCAGGTTCGGAGTCTATGGCACAACAATAAGCCGGCTCTTTCCTTCGCTCGACCCGAAGGGTCATTCCGTCCCATTCATTCGGGATGTTGAGCATTGAAGCTAGCTTCGCTAGTGCATCCGCGAATTAGTTGTCGTCTCTTGGCAAGTACGTATACTCGATTTTTTCAAATTGCTCGACTATTTGGTCTAAGTGAGCTTGATATTTTGAGAGACTAGTGCTTCGGACCTTCCATCTTTTGGATATATGGTTGATTATTAGGGAAGAATCCCCGAAGACTTGTAGATGTTTGACTCCGAGGCTAACTGCGGCCTCTAGCCCAACTATGCAGGCCTCGTATTCGGCGGCATTGTTTGTGGCCTCGAAGTCAAGTTTGACGGAAATTGGTATATGGGCTCCTTCGGGACTGACTAGGAGAACTCCGACGCCGCATCCTTTTTGGTTGGACGCGCCATCGAAGTATAGTGTCCAATGGTCGTCTCGTATCATCAGAAGTTCCTCGTCGGGGAGGAGGTAAGCTTCTGTGGTTTCCTCATTCGTGGCATGCTCGGCCAGGAATTCGGCTACCGCTCTTCCTTTGATTGTTTTTTCCCGCATGAATTTCAGGTCGAATTCTGAGAGCATGACTAGCCACCTGGACAGGCGACCATTTAGGGCGGGCTTTTCGAACATGTATTTTAAGGGATCTAGTTGTGACACTATATGAACAGTGTGGGCCAATAGGTAATGTCTGAGTTTTTTGGATGCCCAGACGAGGGCGAGACAGGTTTTCTCAAGTTCTGTGTATCTCGTCTCGTACTGTATGAACTTCTTGCTCAAGTAGTAAATGGCTCGCTCGGATCCATGTACACACTGTGAGAGCATAGCTCCTGCTGCAGTATCCGTGACGGTTAGGTATAGGCGTAAAGGGATTCCAGGCAAAGGCGGGGAGAGGACGGGTGGTTTGCTTAGGTATTCTTTGATTTTATCGAAGGCAGTTTGGCATTGTTCATCCCATTCGATCTTTTCTTCTTTTCTTAATTTTTTGAATATTGGCTCACAAGTCATAGTAAGCTTGGAAATGAACCTACTAATGTATTGCAGCTTTCCTAGGAAGCCCCTTATCTGTTTTTCAGTTTTTGGTGGGGGCATTTCGGTAATGGCTTTGATCTTAGATGGGTCAATCTCGATTCCTCGCGTACTAACAACATATCCTAGCAATTTTCCCGAGGTTACCCCGAACACACATTTTTGTGGATTTAGTCTCATGTTATATTTCAAGATTCGGTGAAGAACTTTTTAAGTGCCGGGAGGTGACCGTGCCGGTCTTTAGATTTGACGATCATGTCGTCCACATAGACCTCGATTTCTTTGTGTATCATGTCATGGAGTAACGTGGTGGCTGTTCTTTGATAGGTGGCCCCCGCGTTTTTCAAACCAAAAGGCATTACAGTGTAACAATATGTTCCCCAAGGGGTAATGAAAGTTGTTTTTTCCATGTCTTCTTCTGCCATGAGTATTTGGTTATATCCGGCGTACCCGTCCATAAAGGAGAGGAGCGCGTGCTCTGCGGTGTTGTCTACTAGTATGTCAATGTGAGGTAGAGGGAAGTCATCTTTAGGACTGGCTTTGTTGAGGTCTCGAAAGTCTACGCACATTCGCACTCGTCCATCTTTTTTAGCTACAGGGACAATATTGGCCACCCATTCTGGGTAGTTGTAGACTTTTATAAAGCCGGCGTCTAATTGTTTAGTGACTTCTTCTTTTATTTTCAAGGCTATCTCTGGTTTGAGCCGCCGTAGCTTTTGTTTTACTGGCGTCATTTTGGGATCTAGCGAAATTTTATGCTCAGCGATTTCTCGATCTATTCCTGGCATGTCTTTGTAGGACCAAGCAAAGACACCCTCGAATTCCCGCAGAGTGGAGATTAGATCGGCCTTTTCAGTGGGAGTTAAGGTGAGGCCAATTTTAATAATTTTAGGATTTTCTTCTGTTCCAATAATTACCGATTCTGTGTCCTCAATTATAGGAGTTTTAAGTTCTTGTTCACTTACATCTTTTATTAGTTCGGTATATTCCTCTTCTGGCTCTTTTTCGTGCTCATTAGTGGCGAGACATTCTGCATTTTTAAGCGGCACATACTCAAAAGTTTTGTTTATCTTATTAAAGTCATGAAGCATTACATCAAAAAGATCTCCCGGAGTAGAGATTTCCGGGTCTAAACTATTTTTGGGAAGGGTTACAATTTTGCTAGGTTCGGACTCGGAGTCAGACTCGGATTCAGACTCTAATTCTTCGTACATCGGACCCTCTCCCGCGGATATCTTGAACTTCATCCCACGAGCATTAGTCCATTTGAAAGTCTTGCGCCACCCTCGTTGGATTTGGTCATCTTTTGAGGGTGATGGAGCGATCAATTTAGTAGGATCGAACACTTCATCTTGGAGAGCTAATGCCATGATTTCTGTTTCTTTCTTCGCTCTTTTCTTTTCTAACCCAAACAATAGCCCGAAAGCGTGTGAGTTGGGGAGCTTTTTTGGCATAGCATGGTTCTTTGGGGCGAGTGGCCTTTGAGAACGTAAAGGGTCGTGTCGCAGAGCATGCGTCTCTTGGGTTTGTGCGACCTCTAGGTATAGATGTTCGGGATATGCTTCTTCCATCGTGTTCCTTGATGGCTATCACGGGCAAGTACTCAGGGGCCTTGCATTATTGTTGTGGAGTAGGAGACACATTAGTTTGTTTCGTGAGTCGGTTTTTTAGACATTCTATGACTACCCTTAAGTCGGACTAGTATATTTTGACTGCTATGTGTGCACTTTGAACTCTTTATGTTTTCGAAAATCTCTGCCCGTGTGACATTCATGATTATTTGCATGGTCGACTTTTAGTGTCGAGCATTGCCGTCGTAGGAGGCCTAACAACGACGCAAAGAGTTATTAATTTTTTCGCGAGTCGCTTTTGAAATCGAGTGCTTTTCTTACGCCCTCGTAGCAATTCTTTTTATGAACATTTTTTTGCGCTACGTATTTTCCTTTCGCGCGGGCACCGAGGCTGTTGCGCCTGACCAGAAGGCCAAGCAGCAACTTCAGCGCCCAGCGAGGGGCGTGAGAATTTCTGGCGCCCAGCCAGGGGCGTTGAAAATGCGTCCCTGGCTGGTTCTTATTTTCTGTCTTCTGTTTATGCGACTTCGATTTGCGTGCTTGCCTAATAACGTCCTTTACGCGTAACAGCGTTTGTGGGATTCGTTACAGGCCGTCCCGATCGTCCCTTATTTTTGTGGCGATCATTCGGGCTTGCGGAACACGTGTTTCGGTATAACTCTTTAGCAAATTAGTCTACGAATGTTTGGGCAATTTTTAAGGTCGTTGGTTTTCTAGGATAGTTTGTCGCACACAATCACATATTTCGCTACACATAACTACATTACAAACATGGATTTGAAAATTAAATATGTCACGTAGTTTATGATAGGCTTCTATGGGTAGTTTATTTGCGCCTGGCTTGGTACCGCTTCTATCGTAGATCCGACACATGCCCCGGTCGAGGTAGTGTCTTCAACAGACGAATTACGCTCAAGAGGCCAACCCGCAAGTGCAAGCCAAGGGGGCATGCAGGCGAGAGGGACCTAATGAGCGAGCGATTGGGTTCGGGATAGGTGTACTACCTGCACAAGTACCGAGTGGGCGACATGTGCGGCGTATGCACCCCCCTATTGGCGAAAAAGAGGTATCCTTAGTCCTAACTCCCGAGGGAGCCGAGATTCGTTATGAGGTTCTGCCCGTTCACATTAATATGCTGATTTTCAGGTCGTCCCAACTTGATGGGGAAATAAACGCGGGGTAGGATCGTTTCACCCTTCGGCTATTTTGATTACCTACAAGCACGAGTATTTCCTTCACTATCCCCAGTGGAGTCGCCACTGTGAGGGGGTCGAAAAAGCACGAGGCTAATGCGTGACCTCGTCCCTCGTGGGTGTGACGATTCTTTTTATTCAATCAAGTGTAATTGGATTTCCTGTGAGTTTACACCCAATTGACTAGTAATATAGGAGTCGCCATTCAGTTTTTAACGACAATGAGAAAAACTGACAAAACCCGGTTATCGTGACATAAAGGGAGTGCAATTATGTTTGACCACGACGGCCGTAGGTTCCCTTGTGATCCCTGGTGTGGGGATCTCTCAACATACACCCGCAAGGTAGAGATTGAGGGTTCGGGGGACTGTAACTACCGAGAGGAGTACTTCGCTCGTCGATAACTCCAGAGGCAGGATATCCTTACTAGCTCAGCATAAATAATTGAAGGGACATGCGTTAACTATTAAACTAATCTGAATTGATTTTAGCAATATGCAACATATAATACTAATTCGATCGTGATTATCTGATTTAAATAGCATTAAGGGACCTAGCATGATAATCCAATTTCCCAAAAATATTATATTTGTTAGGCGTGATAGAACAATCAGATTAGGTTAGTTTAACAGTTCATAAAAAGGGCGAGGAAAGCAGTTAAATCATCGAAAAGGGACACATTACGACGCACCCTTGAGAGGCGCGTCACGTTTCTCAGAAAACTAACCACTTTGACTTTGCTATTTCTCCTTTTTATTTAACGAATCTCAATTATGGGACAGGATACGTTCTGTTCGATTTATGGATCGATTGCGACAGAACGCGTGAACAATTTCGCAGCGAGAGGCTTAGGCTAAGGGTTGGAGTCAATACTCAGAATATGATTATGTGTTGTGTGTGTTCCTTTCACGTCGAATTTAGGGGTCTATTTATAGGGAAGAGTTCGTGGAAAGATAGAATTGCAGAGTTCTAATCCACAAAGAATTAGGAAAAAACACGTACCCAGGTATTTTCAGCGCCCAGGCTTGGGAGCCGAAGATTTCGGCGCCCAGAGCCAGGCGTTGAAAATAGGGTCTGGGCTGTTTTCTTTAGTCGGATTCGGATTCCTGAAATCCGTAGAGTTTGAGACTTAATCGAGTCTTTTAGTGCGTATCAATTTTATGACGGAATGCGTCTGGGCCCGTTAGGAACTCTAGGCTCGTTAGGATTTTAATTAATACGTAACTCTTATTTCCGAATCATATTAGGAATAGGATTCTCGCAGTTTTCTATCTCATTTAGGATTTATGTTGGAGTGCAACACCTAGTTCTGACAGGTTTCTATCCTTTATGATTTGCCACTTTTAGAAGCTACCTTTTACAGCAGTTACTATTTTTAGCAGGTTTCCATAAATAGCAGGTTTCGGGTGAAATGTAAAGGGGAATTGAGATTCGTTTATTTTATAGGAGATGCGTTGTCAAGTGGAGATTTATGCTTTCATCATCGAACCTTTCCCTTTCGGAAATGGGGACAAAAGTAGGTGTCTACACACTTTTATTGGGAGGGTTTCTAAAAATACCCAAAGAAAAGCTTCAAACTTTCCTTAAAAGTGGCGAGTTGGGTACTTTCAGAATGTAGTTTAAGGCCTCTCCCTAAAATCTACCCTAATCCCAGAACAGGGTTTCCTCAAATATTACCTTCAAAAATCAAAATTACAGCATACTATATAACCCCACAAGAATATAAGTTAATAAAATCTGTTGATCGATTCTTTTCAAAACTTTCAGAAAGTTGATAACAAGCTCCAAAATCAGAGAAATTTCGTCCAACACAGATAATCACAAATCATTCAATCAGTTCTTAAATAAAATTATCATTTATTACTAAAACACCAATTAACAACATCCCACTTAGGGGAAAAGACAATTTATAAACAACTGAATATGGATTATGCAACTTTTGAGGGAGATTTGCCTTAAAAGTGACGAACTTGAAGGTACTTTCGATCGATTTTGTCCGATGGATTGGTGAGAACGAGGAGAGAGAAAGCTGAGAGCCTGAGACCTTGAGATACGATTAGGTTTTTTGTGGTTTTTTTTTCCGATTACGTATTGGGGAGGAGAGAGAAAGAAAAAAAAGTGTATTTTACTTGACCATGTGTTGACCCTTTATTTTTGTTTTAAGTTATTGGGCTTATAAACAATACCCTATAAGAGCCCTATAAGCATAGACCCTATAAGGGCCCTGTCCAATAAGAAGGTAAAGGGTCAAGACCCTTTTAAAATTGGCCCGACCCTTATACCCATTGGACTACCCTGTCCAATAACCAGGCCTAGTTGTGACTACTGTACATAATCTCTTAGTTTAACAGTTGGTTATATTTGATTATTTTCCCTTTTATTGCAGAAATATCAACTTTAATTATGCAGAAAAGTGTCAAATCCGGTCATCGGTCGAGTATGGGCGGGTATAATTAGTTCGGGTTAATCGGATAGTGTTTTATATAGGATTATTGTACTCTTGTGGATTGAAAGTGTGATTTTTTCCCATGCCACTTCGGTTTTTGTCTGATGCCGGTCAGATCCAATCAGTTTTTAACAACCCTGAGCAAAAGGTTTATAATTTCAAATGATTGAAACAAAATAAAATTAACCCCCCTTTCCTCTCTCTTCTCTATCATACTTTAGGGTTTTAGTTTTCTTGGCCGGAGAAATTAGATTATTTATGACCCTTTTTCTTGTATTTTTCATTGTTTGTTCTTCAAGTTCAGTTTTATTTTTTGGTTTCCTTTTCGTTAGTTTATTCCCAATTTATTCTTGGTTTTTTCCTATATTTTTCTAGTTTCTTGATTCCCATCCATGGATGAGAATTTTACTTTTAGGGTTACAAAAATTGGGAAGGTGATCTGGATTCATACGGGTTTATCATCAACTTGTCGATCAGAATAATTCGTGTGCATATTGCGAATGGCTATACTTGAAAAGAAGCGAAACATCGAAAATCTAATGGTCAAGTAAACAAATGAACCCTTAATATAATTGACTGAGCATAAGAATCGGCATGGGAGAATTATCTGAACCAGCTTTTTCTTCTCTCTCAAGAAATGCTCTCGGCGCACGTTAAGGGTGTTTAGCTATCGTGCACCGGCCGCCATTAATGGGGGGAAGGAAGAAATCTCACTCAAATAAAACTACTCAGGGAGATGCGCAATCTTCTACTGATAAACAAAATAGATTAAACGAGGCCTTGAGAGGAGGTGGTAATCGAAACTTGGATTTTACGTCAAGTTCTGGGTTTCCCCCTTCTACTCGGTTTCAAGCAGCTGCTTCGCTGGAGAACTTTGATGAGACTACGGCGGCACGTATTAGGAGAGTGGCTTTTTCTCTGGAGCGAACTATTGAGAGTTCCTCACATGGTGAAGACATTGTTGATACCACTGGTATGGACCCAAAAATGCTTCCTCATCCTAGTACAGGCCCTATTTCAAGAGAACTTTTGGAGGTGATTGTGGAGTATAGAAGAGCTTATATGGGTGAATCGGTCAATAGGAGGTTGGAAATGGAGAGACCAATGCCGGCAACTACATGGTCTGCAGTGGTTTCTGGATCTCAACTAGCAGGTAAAGGTGCTCCACTCTCTTTTGTTGCCCCCCTAATTCAGAATGGTAAGAAGGCGGTTCAATTGCAATCCCCCTAACTTGAGACTATGGATGCAAAATGGAATCATGCTATTATGTTGTATGTTGTTGGTTATTCCCCTACTATTGCTTCATTGACTAAATACATAGCTGCAAACTGGAACTATGTGGGTATGCCTAGGATTTTCTTGCATGATGATGGCCATTTCATTCAATTTCAATCTATTGAGGATAAGAATGCTGTGTTGGCTGATGGGCCTCATCTCTTCTTTGGGAAACCCATGATTATCAAACCATGGAAAGCCTCCTTTGATTTCTGTGAAGAAATTCTCAGGGTTATCCCTATATGGGTGAAGTTTCCCAACTTACCTTTGAATTGCTGGCGTATTGACTCCCTTAGCAGGATTGGAAGTAGTTTGGGTGTGCCCCTGTTTGCTGATGCTTGTACCACTAAACAGGATAGAATTTCTTTTGCTAGATTATTGATTGAGATGGATGTTACCATTCCTTTGCCTGACTGTGTATGGATAGAGGATGATCATGGGAAGGTTGTTCAACAGAAGGTAGTGTATGACTGGACTCCTCCTTTCTGTAACACTTGCAACAAAGTGGGCCATGATTGTGTCAAGAAAGCTCCTAGTCAGACTAAGCAGATTATGAAGACAAAGAAGGTGTGGGTCCCTAAGAAGACTCAGGTTGCTCCTTCTGTAGCTGCTCCCCAAATCAATACTCCTAGCAATCAAGGGCTTCCTACTCCTGATTCTCATGCAGGGTGGAAAGTGGTTACTAGGAAGACTAAAAGTAAGGGTGATGGGGTTGGGGTTGATAACTCTTTTGCAGTTTTAGAACAGGTGTCAGAAAGTGAGGATTCCTCTGATGATGATGAGGATGTTCATGCTGATGATGTTGGTGGTGTGTTTAGTTCTGGTAAGGATCATCCCTATCCATGAATATTTGCACATGGAATGTTAGAGGTCTCAATGAGCCTCGGAAAGCTGTAGAGATTAGGAGGTTTTTGAATAAGCAGAGTATTAATGTAGTTTCTTTGATTGAGACTAGAGTTAGAATTGGCAATAAAGAGAAAGTTCAGAAGAGGTTTGGGGTTCAGTGGACTTGGTTTTGTACTTACTCTCATTCTCCTAAGGGGAGAATCTGGATTGGTTGGCAGCCTGCTGATGTTGACCTCCAAATTTTGTCTTCTTCTGATCAGTTTGTTCACTGTTGGGTGGTTACTAGGGATCACAAATTTGAATCTTTCTTCACTGCTGTCTATGGTCTTCACACAGTGGGTCACAAGAAGAGTTTATGGAGGGATTTGGTTCTGTTGAGTCAGAATTCACAACTCAAACCTTGAATGGTTATAGGTGATTTTAATTCTATTCTTTATTCAGGAGATAGAATTAATGGAAATTCTGTAAGCCATACTGAAACAAGGGATTTTCTGCAGTGTGTAGCTGACTATGACTTAAATGAGTTACATAGCACTGGCTGATTTTTCTCTTGGTCTAGTAAGGGTTCTGATGATCCTAGAGTTTGGAGTAGAATTGATAGGGTGTTTGGAAATATGAAGTGGATGGATTCCTTTCCTGATATCTCCACTAAGTATATGAACCCTTCTCTTTCAGATCACTCTCCTATTGTTATTCCTTGTGTGAAAAGTGATCTTCATGGGGTCAGACCTTTTAGGTTCTTGAACTATTTGGTTGATCACACTTCTTTTGAGGGTATAGTGACTGATAGTTGGAACATCACAGATAGAGGAAATCTTATGGAGCAGATTTGGTGGAAGCTGGCTAGGGTAAAGAGTAAATTAAAAACTCTGCACAAGGAGGAGTTTGCTCATGCTGCTGAGAAGATTGAGCATTACAGAGGTGAGCTGGATTCTTTGCAAACTCAGTTAAGAGTCAGTAGTTCTCCTCAAATGTTAGCTGCTGAGATTGACTTGGTTTGCAAGCTGAAAAAATGGCTTGGAATTGAGGAACAAGCTCTTAAACAAAAGTCTAGAGTTCAATGGCTAAAGGTGGGTGACTCTAATCACCACTATTTTTATGCTGCAATGAAAGAAAGATAATGTATTAACAAGATACACATGCTTCTAGATGATGATGGTAAGGAGATTACTGATACATCAATTATCAAGGCAAAAATTGGAGCTTTTTACAAGAAACTCCTGGGTTCAGCTGCTGTCTCTTTGCCTAGCCTTGATCTGCCTACTGTTAGAAATGGTGTTCTTCTCTCTTCAGAAGCTAGAGCTCTTTTGTGTCTGCCTGTCATTACAGTGGAAATTGATGAAGCCATTGCTGGTATTGACTCCTCTAAAGCTCCTGGTATTGATGGCTTTAATTCTTTCTTTTTGAAGAAGAATTGGGCAATTTTGAAAAAGGATGTATATGTTGTTGTGCTTGCTTTCTTCGATTCTGGTGGTTTGTTGGGAAAGTTTAACTGCACTTCTGTAACTCTGGTTCCTAAAATCCCTTCCCCCACTTCTGTTTCTCACTTCAGACCTATAGATTGCTGCACCACTGTGTACAAAATTGTGTCAAAAGTGCTTACTGCTAGGTTGCAAAAAGTTGTTGCTGAGGTTGTTTTTGAATATCAGGTTGGCTTTGTACCTGGAAGGAGTATTTCTGATAACATTATAGTTTATACTGAACTGATTAGGGCCTACAATAGAGCTCATATGTCCCCCAGATGTATGGTTAAAGTAGACTTGAGGAAAGCCTATGATTCAGTAGAATGGCCTTTTCTTTTCATGGTTATGCATGAGTTGGGATTCCCTCCACTTTTCATTCAATGGATTAAAGCTTGTGTTACTACAGTTTCCTATTCCATTCTTGTCAATGGTAAGCCTATGCCACCTTTTGCTACTAAGAAGGGTCTCAGACAACGGGATCCACTCTCTCCCTTCTTGTTTGCCATTTGTATGGAGTACTTGAGTAGGTGTATGAAATCCCTTGTGTCAAATCATGATTTTAATTTCCATCCTAAATGTGAAAAGCTGCAGTTGACTCATTTGATGTTTGCTGATGATCTATTGATGTTTGTTAGAGGTAATCTTATCTCTTTGCAACTAATTTTTAAAGCTTTCACTTGTTTTTCTAAAGCTTCTAGTTTGGAAGCTAACATGGACAAGACAGAGGTGTATTTTTCTGGTGTGCATCAAGAGGAACAAGAGGCAATTATGGGGTCTCTTGGTATCACTAAGGGTTCCTTGCCTTTTAGGTATTTGGGGGTACCTCTGTCTAGTTCTAAGCTGACTGTTGGCCATTGCAAGCCTCTCATTGATAAATTCTATGCCAGAGTTACAACTTGGTTGTCAAAGAAGCTTTCCTATGCAGGAAGACTTATGCAAGAAGACTTCAGCTAGTCAAAGTAATTTTGTTCAGTCTGCAAACCTTTTGGAGTCAAATTTTCATGCTCCCAAAGAAAGTTATGAGGGAAATTGAAAGGTTCTGCCGAACCTATTTGTGGACAGGTGACACTAAAACTTCAAAGAAATCCCCAATTGCTTGGGATTCAGTGTGTAAACCCAAGGTGGCAGGTGGTCAAAATGTGAAGAATTTTCATCTTTGGAATAAGGCAGCTATTCTGAAACTTCTGTGGGCTCTTGCCTTCAAACCTGATGCTCTTTGGGTAAAGTGGGTTAATGCCTATTACATCAAAGGTAAAAACATGTTCACTATGGCTTTACCTACTTCTGCTTCTTGGGTGATTAAGAAAATTTGGAGTTCCATAGAGCTTCTGGATAGGAACTCTGAATGTAAGAAAGTGTTCTTTGCAATTGGTAGCTTCTCAATTAGGAAATTGTATGCAGCTTTGATTGGTCAATTTCCTAAAGTCACTTGGAGAAGGCTGGTGTGTAATAATTTGGCTAGCCGAAAAAGTTTGTTCATCTTGTGGCTTGCTGTTCAGGGTAGGCTACCTACCAAGGATAGACTGCAACATTGGGGCATTTCCACTGATGGAATGTGCACTCTGTGTGGTACTGAACCTGAAAATTTGCAGCACTTATTCTTCCAATGTTCTTAGTCAGGGCAAGTGTGGCAGCAAGTGTTACAGTTACTTAAGATTCAGAGACCTAGCCTTGGTTTTGAACAGGAGATTCAGTTTGCAGTTAGAATGCGTAAGAGGTCTACTGGAATCAATAAGGTGTTCGCTGTTGTGTTTGCTGAAGTTGTGTATGGTTTGTGGATTCAAAGGAACCAGAGAGTTTTTGCTGGTCACATTCAAACTCCTGACCAGATAGTGAGAGCAGCTATTTTTGGGATAGCTTGTAGGTGTAGACAGTCTGATATTCATCTGTTGATGTTTTGATGTTATAGCCTAGTTTTCTAGGGTTTTTTTGGGCTTGTTTGGCCTTTGGCCTTTGTGTGTTGGTTGTTTGGTTGTTTGTTCTTGAGCTGTTTTGCTCTTCCCCTTTTGGTAATATATTTCCCCCTATTTGCCAAAAAAAAAAAAGAATCGGCATGGATCAAGCTAAGCTGACTCGCAACACAATACCGCGACAGCACTGGTGTCAAGAAGAAAGTATTTGTAGATTCATCAACACAATTCACCACATTACCTATCTATTACCAAAACAATGGGTACAAGTAAAGGGACAAAACTAAGTACCTAGATTCAGTGATAAATAAGTAAATGAATTTCCCTCAAAAAAAAAAAGTAAATGAATTTCCCTCAAATTAAAAAGAAAGGTAAATGAACTATTCTCCCAGCATTGTAGTAAAATCCTAGCATTGATTAATAATATTCACCTCAAAAACACGTACACAGTTATCATCCCCACAAGAAGCAAGCTGGTTCTTTACGCAGTTTTCTACCTTGTCTGAGTTTCTCCATGCTAAACGCTGCACAGTTGATGCATGGCACATGAATGGATCCAACCGCGCAACAACATTAGCTGTAAATCCTGCAACTGACATACATCCATCTTCATATCTACCAGAGAGACCCCAGAGTTCTATGAATCCGTTTTCCAATCCAACTGCTAATAGACCATGATTATTTTGACGTTCAATTCCAAGCCAAGATAAGGCAGTAACACTACATGGAAATGGTGGCAGAGTTGACACATGTTTCACGGAACTTCTGTTCACCACTGACCATAACTTCACTGTTTTATCTCTTGAACCAGTTGCAAATTCATGGCCAAAAGGATTCCAAGAGCATGCCCATATTATCCTTTTGTGAGCCTCTTGCCTCGCTAAAAGCTCATAACTTACTTCGTCAACACCTGAACATCATAAAACGCGATGGATTGTAACTAGATTTTAGAATCATCAAGCAGAGAGCTCATCCAACTAGGGTAATATTACATGCCGTAACGAAGAACAAATATCACTACTCTTCTGTTGAGTTCCGAATGACTATGTAATAAGAAAAACTTGAAACCAAATTTCTCAAAAACATCGAGGTGTCAGGAGAACAGTATCAGTGCCAGAAGCAACAAATGGCATAAGTTCTCACCTTCACTGTGATGGTAAAAGGTTCAGGATCGTTATAAATTGGTTTTTACTTTCTTCAAATAAAGAGACAGCATTCTGTTTTGGATTCCAAAGCTTTGCCATATAAATTATTATGTCACAGCATGTTTTTCAGATTCCAAAAGGCATAAAATGGCAAAGTGTATTCTCCCTCCACACCATATTATGTCCCCCGTTCTGTAAATATAGCAACGTCCGGGCTTTTAAACTATTCACACTCCCCTATGGCCACCTATGGCAATTTATACTTAACTAAATATATAGTCATGTTAGATTCGTCTTGATACATACTCCGTATTTATTTGTTCGTAATTACAAATATTTATGGTCACAGTTGAGAGTTGGGAAACGTAAACTCTACATGCCTGCAATATCTACAAAACGGAGGAAAAATTTACTTGACTAAACTTTTTTATTCCATAATACATGTTACTTGAAAAGATCAATACACTACTAGTTAGTTTAGAATATTAATGCAAAATCAATTGACTTTTGAATACCAATGCAATAACTAACTAACTCACAAATTCGTGTGCATAACTTTAAAAGACACTTATTTTTGGAGAATGCAAGAGAGTATAAAGTAGTTAAGGGCTATTTGACTTGTCTATTATCGCAATACCAACAATAAATTGAAGTCACGTTACCTTTTCTTTCTATGGAGAAGACAGAGAACTGACGATCCCTAGAGACAGAAAGAAGTAAAGTGTCATCATGCGAAAATTCCATCTGCGTCACAGTCAAGCTATGAGACTGTAACCGACCAACTGCTTTCCAGGATCCAACCTGCCATAGCCATATTTCTGCCACTGGAACTGTCTGGGCCTGCAAATCAACACCACTGCAAGACATCAACACACAGTAAAAGTGGAAAGCAACCGTACTACGAGTACGAGTGTAAGACACAGTTGTTTTCCCATTGACCAACTGAATTATGCAAATAAATACTTCCTCCGTTCCACAAAGTTTCCCACTTTTACTATTCATGTAGTCAAGGATTTTAAATTTGATTGAGATTGTAGTAAAGAACTTCATCTGTTTTTTTTTTAATAATTGCATCAATTGATGTTTCACGCTTGTCAATGCAAAACTTTAGCCATTAATATCTCTAATTATACATTGGTTAAAACTATAAAAAGTTTGATATTTTGCGAAAATATATCAAGACGAATCTAACAAGATCTCACATGACTATATAATTCCTTATGTAAATCACAAAAAAGTTGATAAAAGAGAGTGTGTGAATAGTGTAAAATTGCAAATGGTACAATTAAAAAAAACAAATGAAGTATTAGATAAATATTATCTTGTTTGATATTTTTGGATTTGTTTTGATACAAATTTTCCAAATATCAAATTTTTATAATTTTTACGACTAACAGACAATTTAAGATATTAATGGTTAAATAAGTGCATTGGAGGCCATACATAATGCAAAAGTGAGGAACTTTATGGAAGAGAGGGAGTACGGTACAAAAAGCTCATAGTTCCTCTGACGTTGACTCTACTTATTACTGTTTGTTTTCTGACACTTTAGTCAGCCTGTCCACATTCCATATTTCCACAATTATTAGCTTACAAAAGCAAATCCAATGGTTCTAGTTCTTTGCCAGCTTAAAATCATATACACAGTACAAATAAGGAAAGAAAAATCAGGCACTAATAATTTGGGCTGTCTGATGTGCGTTTCTCTTTTTTGAAGCTATATCAGACTTGTGGGTCAACCTTCGGAACAGAACAGTAGCTGATATACAAGAGAAATTCGTGTTACTTGGTTAAATTGAGGTCTAAGTAGCACGAATTCCACTTCCATATCAGAAGATGGGGTTCCAAATTAAAAAACCTCAGCTAAATTTAATGATTGAGAGATGGAGTTTCATCCTTCAACCTTTATGGTCTCCCTTTTTTGAGTGGTTATGGGTCTCCCTTTTTTTTTGGGAGGTTGTGGGTCTCCCTCTTGCTGCTCCTTTTAAATGCATTTCTGTTTGGTATCCTCTATTATTAAGAGATTCCAAAATGGACTCCCAGCAAGGAAATCAAAGCTATTGTCAAGAGGGGATAGCTTAAAATTGTTAAAAAGCACCCTTTCTCGCTTGCCTGTTTACGTTATGGCCATGTTCACTATACTGACAATGATTCTGACAAACGTTGGTCAAGGGGGAAGATGTTTACCAACTCAAGCACGCTGGACATCTTGGCATTGGGACTTTTAAATTGATGTAGGATGGTGGAGCAAGAAGATCTCTGCAACTTATACTCCCTCCGTCCTTTAATACTCGCACCGCTTTCCTTTTCGGGCCGTCCCTTAATACTTGCACCGCTTCTATAAATGGAAATCTTTACCAATATTATACTATTTCTCATACTTACCTACTACCCCACCTACACCCCTACTCCCTACAAAAAATTATTTAAAAATCCACACCCCACTCACCACTTCCCACCCCTTACACATTTCCCACTAACTATATTAAAAAAAATACCCCACTATCAACTAACACCCATTAAATTAATAAGTCAATTTAAATGTCTTAAACTCCGCACCGGTCAAACCGGTGCGAGTATTAAGGGACGGAGGGAGTAGCATAGGGCATATGATGTAAATCCATCCCAACTGAATGTCATGTGTTCAAGTCCCTGGTGGGTTTCAAGGTAAAGAGTAGTTCAAGGGTTCTGTTTTGGCATTGTCATTTGCTGCGGGGAGCAACCCCTAAAAATGCATTTTTAGAGCTTTACTAGGGAAGTGTTAGTAAGAGTAATGATTTATGAAAGACCAAATAGTGTATCTTTGCTTTCATGAGTCATATCAGACCAAAACCTGGATGTACAAACCAATAAAAAGTATGATAAATTGCAGGAAAAAAAATATTCAACCACCAAGCAAAATCATAGTCCAAAATCCACTTTCAGATGCTTGCTAGTAATCGTCTTAGCGCCTTCTAAGCCAACTTAAAAGGTGAAGTGTCCAACATCTTGTCGAACATGAAGACCCATTGATTCATTAAGGAATGAGAGGGGGGTTTCAACCATGGTGTAAAAACTCGCCCGAGTTAACTAGGTTTTGGAGGCTGGCGATACGAGATATCCCGAGTTGTAAAGGTATTTTTAAAAACGGTGATATCTCGGCCGGTTCAACCGATCTTAACTAGGTTTTGGAGGCTGGCGATACGAGATATCCCGAGTTGTAAAGGTATTTTTAAAAACGGTGATATCTCGGCCGGTTCAACCGATCCGAACGAATTTTGTCTGGATTAGACGTTATTAGCCTCACATCTACTCAGTTTTCAGCTGAATTTCCCATGTTTTCGACAAAAAGAAAGGGAAAAGGGAAAGAAAAGGAGAAACTCCACTGAAATAGAGTAGATAACTCCATTTTCAGATCTAAAACAAGATAGGAGAGAGAAGGTAGACAAAGGTAATCATTTAATTATGTCACGTGTACGGTTTAGGGGAGGGGGACTAGGATAGGTAGTGAGTGACTGAGTGGGGCTAACCTGGGGCTTTTTTGCAAATTTCAAATTCCTATGCAACAACCGCGACACGGTCCGCAACTAACGCATCATTTTTGTTACCAAGACTCCGCAACCGATCCCGCGACCGATCTCGCGACCACATTTTTTATCTATGGTTTCAACTAAGTGAAGGAAATGTGTCCTTCACCCAATATGCATTAGTCTAATACCAAAGGTTCAGATTAATTACGAACAATTAATTCAGTGAGATAAAGTGATCGGAACAGCTCGCTAGAGCAATGCTTCCGATCAGTGAGTTCTAATCCTAATTAGACTCACCGCTTACTCTTGACTGAACCTATAAGGTCACACCATTGGCATGTAACAGATCACCGGATTAAATGAATCGGAAATTCATTTAATAGCTTTTCGGGAAATTAGTTCGGAAACATAATTATACGATTTAACATTGGATCGTGATATCGTATATCGTTTTGCGTATATTCGTAAGCTAGGCCAAACGAATTATCGTATCGTACGACAATAAATAAATTATCGTTTCGATAATTTAATCGCAAACACGAAAGCAACCTACGAGACGAGCAAACGAGGCGCAAGGCCCATGGGCGCAGCGTGCGAGGAAGAGCAGCAGCGACAGCCCCGGCCCAACTGCTTGTTGCGTGTTGTGCATGGTCGTGGGCCTTGCTGGCCGGTTGAGCTCCTTGCATGGCAGGTTGGCTTGCTTATTAGATAGTTTATTTCAATAACCTATTCTACATGTTTTCTAACTAACCTAATTATTCTATTATAACCTAAGGACATAGAGAACCCTAATTCTCTTTATGCCCCTATTAGAGTGTTTTCCCAAATAACAAAATGTCTCTAAGCCATCAATCTCAAGACGGATCTGAACGTGTCGGTGAACCAAGTAGATAAACGACATTTGGAGTTTTTGTTCGTGTTCGTCGAACTAAGGGGAAAACACGCTACAAACATAAGTTATGCTTAAACTGTACTTTGTACATGTTTCCTGGCTTTGGGTATTCCGCTATCATGTTATGTATTTAACTGTAAACCCCTACACTAGGGGTGAGAACACATGGTACCTTGTCAAAATTTCAGGAACTGGAACCGGAACCTGTTGTAACGGGTTCATGAAAACAGGAACATGTAGGTTCCTAAAAATGAAAAACCGAAACCCGTTGCAAGACATTCTGGTTAGAGTACACTGTTACTTTTAACATTTTAAATAAGCTATTGTTACTTTATTAAACAAATCTAATTTATAGTTTGGGGTTCAAATGTTTTATAGTTGTGGCTTAAAATATTTTCCAAAACGAGTTTGAATTGTTTTATCTGTTGGACATATGAAGCATTTTTATTTAGTCCCGGGTCATGACTTTGGGTTCTCTATATTAAAACTGGGGTGTACAAGATAACTAATAGGATACCCGTTTCGAAACATTGAGAACCAGAATATGTAGCAACAGGTTCCCAATTTTGTTACCCGGAAACAGGAACATGTTCTGTTTCGTAACCGCAGGTTCCTAAAAGGTTCCGATTCAGGGTACCGGACTTTTTGCTCACCCCTACTTTAAACTGATCCTAGGAAATAGAGATCAATATGTCTTGCACCCAGTGTACAATAAAATTTATTGTACACCGGGATAACTTCTATCCAGTTTTTGGTAACTTTTAACATGTTTAGATTAATTTTTTTATATTATGAAGCTATGTTACTCCGACACTTCTTCCAGCGGTGGGTGTCGGTGTTGACACGACCCGACCCGCGACACAACACCCGAAACGTGTCCGGGGAGGTGTCGACACTAGTGTCGGAAAAGACTCCGAAATATAGTGTCGAAATCGGGAGGAGAAAAGAAATTGAGTAAAAAAAATACAAAATCCTGGATCTTAAGAAAAAAATATATTGGGGCTTTTGTTGTAGAAGAAAAAACGAGTGGTAAGCATTCTTCAATCCTTGTTTTCATGACTGCTTGAGAATCACCATTGTTTCTGGCGTCTTCTTCCTCCTCGTCTTTATGTTTTGCGTCTGTTTTTTGTTATGATATCACGTGGGTTGGTAGTTTATGGAATATGTCTAGTTTGTTTTTAAAAAAGTAAAAAAGGAAAAGAAAAAGTTAATGATATATTGATATCACGTGGGTAATGTTAGAATGGTCTAGGACTCTAGGGTGTTGGTGAGTGGGTCTGTCAGCTGTTTATTATTCAGCTTTTATGTTTTTGTATTTATTACTTCCCGTTTACTTTTTTTTTAGGGATATTATATATTTATATGTTTACTTTTCAACTCTTTGTATTCTTAAACTCTTTCAAAGACTATTTATCTTGTTTTGTAATTTTAATTTTATTATTCATTAATATTTTAATCTTTATCTTTTTTTTTTATTTAACAATTATTTTTTTATAAAAAGTGTCAACGTTTTTATTCGACACTTTGTAAGGCAGTTGTGTCTAAAAAACAAGTCAAGACACTCCTTTGACCGTGTCGGAGTGTCTGCAAATATTTGAATCGGAGTGTCAGATACTCCGACACCCGTGTCGGACACGACACCGACACCCGTGTCTGAGTAACATAGTTATGAAGTAATTTTTATGGATAAACTTTTAAACGGTTATATGTTTACGTTTTATACATTATGGGTGACTTTTAAGAGATAGATTCTATTAAAAAGAAAAAATGTATCACGGAAAAATAAATAACTTCTGACGTAACTTTTACCGAGTAGCATTTTTGGGTAACTTTACATCCGTCATACGATATTTATTGTACACAAATTAAGATATTGTGAATAGAGATTGGCCAACAAGGGCCTAGAAACTACCATAGTGTTTAACTCAAGCTTCCATAGCCATTTTTGGCATGAACCCACTGGCCACTTCTAATAATTTCAAAACTCACCTCAAATTTACTCAACAAATCACTTATTCCTACAATGCCATATTGCCATTGCTATTGCCAAAGAGAGACATTGAAATTTGGCAACTTGTGGTGCAAATACTGGACATGCTATGTTTCCACAATGGCCCAAAGGACCAGTAGTGTGGAGCTCATTAATATCAATCTCCAAGACCAGGTGGAAAAATTCAAGAAGATGAGTCCATAGCTTAACTAGATTTTCGATGGATTTTGGACAAATTGAGTTGGAGTTCTGAAGAATGGAGATTGCTTCTCCCTAACAAGCCCCCAAAACAACAAATTCTTTGTGACTCTCCCGATATAATTTGCACTCAGTTTTTTAATTTCCAATCCCTCATTCTTTTCCACTTACCAAAAGAAAATGACACTGGACCAGTCGGACACATACTCCCTATGTATTTTTTTAGGAGTTACAATTACTACTTTCGGCCGTAATTTTTTAGGAGTTAAAATTCCATTTTTGGAGGCCCTCTTTGGCAAATAGCGGTTAGCTGTTAGCTGTAGCGGATTGTATTAGCATTTTTGATTAGTTGTTAGTATTAGCTTGTTTGACTAGCTGATTGTATTAGTTGGTTATGTAAAAGTGTTTGGTAAATAGCTGATATATAATAGTTGTTTGATTGTGTAAAATTACCAATAAGGACATTAACTTATTTAATTATAGAGAAATAGTAAATGCTAAATATATGGATATGTATGGTTAGATTTTTATCGGAATAAAATGTACTAACATGAAAATAATTAAACAACATTTATATAAAATTGAAAATTTGTTAATCCCACTAACAACTTTTACGAAAATAAATCACTAAATGTCTAATTTGCAAAATAGGAATAACTAAGAGAAAAAAAAAATTACATTACACTCTTCTAAGAAACTCAATTTTTTTTCATTATTATATTATACATCATCTATTTAAGAAATAAATGTCTAGTTAAATTAATATAAAAATAAAAGGTAAGCAAAGTAATAAATTTAAGTATTAAAGTGAATAAAGAAAAGGTAAGCACCGTGTTATAATTTTGGGCATGATTTTTTTTTTCTAAAATCACTTATTTAATTTCTCTACAGTCACACACTCACACTAAAAACATTTTGTCTAATATATCTGAACTTATTTGAATTTATCTTCAAATTAATTTTTTGGCTATAACAAGTCAAAATAAATTGAGCATTACAAATCATTCATGATTCATCTAACAAGGTTTTTAAACTCAAATAAGATAAGTTTAACAAATATAAGGACTTATTAAGCGGTAATAGAAGGTTCATTGGACGATCAAGATGTTTAAAAGTTCGAGTCGATCTCAAATATTTTTGACATTTTGTATTGTTCTATCATTGTTTAGCTTCATCATCTATGTTGTTGCAAGGGTTGTTACCTTCATTGTAATTATTTGATTAAGCTATTGTGAATCGGTGAATCCAATGATAAATGTATGGGCATGATTGATATGGGTGTAATTTTTGCAACTTGAGGACTAAATTGTATTTTTATCTTACCTAATACAATCCTCTAATTGAAAAAGCTCATTGGAGCAACTTTTTTGAAATTAGAGGATTCATCCCAATCCTCTATTTCAATCCTCTTACTTCCAAACACCTAGATTAGAGGATTGAATTGGTCAAACCTCTAAATTGGTCAAATCCTCTAATTTTTTGCCAATCCTCTAACAACCAAACACCACCGGAAACTTTTACATCCAATCCCCAATTGTTTATTATTTCCTATGTTCCTATGGGCTCACTTAAATCATAAATAATTCCATTTTTTATAATATTTGCTCCCCAATTGCTTTTTTCTATTTCTTTATTGTCAACTACCAATTTGCATCATTATTATATCAAATTCAACTATGTTTCCTTAATATTTGTGTCGGTGAACATGTATCTCTGACACCGTAAATAAAAATATGTACTTGGGTGATAATGTGTTATACTTTGATCATTAACAAACAGGAAAAGAAAAAAGAAAAGAAAAAAACTTTGACATGTCCATGTTGCATACTTCTTATGATCCTACGTATGTAAAGAATCAAAGTGACGTAGAATTAATTTTAGTATCAATGATACAAAGCAGCACATGACCTGCGCTGCACAACACATGCCCTAACAACCATAATTGATAGGTGAAGTTACATACCTTGCAAGAAGAGGCGACAAGCTTTCCCTCGTGATCACAACACAAAGAGAACAACTCATTTCCATGACCATAAAGCTTGTGCGTCTCGGGCCACAATGTATGCCATGCCAGTTGCTCCTCAATAGGCGGTTCAGTCAATGTAACTGGTACTGCTTCAGGGACAGTTTCAAGTGTGTCGACCACGTCACTGTCAGGTCTCTCTGTAGTCTCATGAGCAGCTGCACACATCAAACTTAATATGTGACTATTGCTCTTCATATGAAGAACTATATTTTATTCTACAAACTACACGTGCATGTGTGCGTAAATGCAACATGGTTACAAAAGCTGAACTGCATATAGACAAAAACGAAAGAATGAGAAGTCACCATGAACATATATAGGTTTCTGCGATAATCCCAGAGCAGACATATTTGCCCCTAAAATTTGAACATCCAACTGAATGTCTTCCTGGATGTCTGATTCCTGTGAAACAGCACAATTTAATGTCTTCAGAAAGGACAAAGGGGCTTCAAATACTCTGGCCACTTTCTCATCAGCTCCACTGACAAAGCGGTGATTTCCCTTCCCTTGTATGAGCGTCACGCAATTAATATCATGACCATGAACTTGAGGACGAGCAATTTCATGCCAAAAGCACCTATCTTCCATATGGCTCAACCACGGGGCAAAGATTCGAGTTGTCTGCAAATTTCAAGTTCCAAAAAATCCTACTTTACAGGAGGTCAAACAAATAAAGAAAAGAGAGCACGGTGCATAACTATTCAGAAAAGCATTGAACTTCAAAACGGAAATTTCGTATCAATGATTGTAGCTAAAAGAACAACATTAATCTAAGGTGGACCAGGCAAATATGAGGAGGTTGAGATGCATGGGCGTAATCAGTCAGTACTTAGTGTCAAAGGGTAGCGCATGCTAGCTCAAATTTACAAGAAAAAAAACTAAAAATCGACATAATTTTTTTTCTTAATGCAAGTTGTATTACACCTAAAATCCAAAAAAATACTCCTCATAATAGGGTGCCCCCTTTCCTAGTTTGTCCAAATTAGTGTTCTCCTTTCTATAAAAGCAATGGCTCATTATTATTTCATTATCTCTCTTGCGGTCTTTCCACTACCAAAAAGTTAGGATGTCGCATCCTCTCTCATTCAAATAAAATAAAGTTCCACTATCTCTCATCACATTTACTTCTTTTATCAGAATAACAATTCATAACCATACTAGAACTTATCACATAAAAATATGTGCCAAAAGAAAGGAGCACACTATTATGGGACGGAGGGAGTAAAAAGGTCTTGTTGTAGAGGGGGAAAATAGGCGGGGAAGCTCTATGTAGTTATTCGATCTAGCGTCAACCAAAAAGAAGTTAGAACTTTGAGGAGCTAACCACTGAACCAAGATATGTTTCTTAGTTAGACCTTATTATTGCTCATGCGCTTATCATTGAAAACACCAAGTTACCAACAATTACCAATCTAGAAAATATTAATACTTTGAGAAAGAAATAATTATTTAATCATTCATTTTTTACAGATATTATATTATTATTATAGCAGTTGATGTAGCCTAATGTAGAAACTTTTCTTCTCAATTCTTCAACTTTTTGTATCTATATTATTATTATTATTATTGTCGCTGCAAGACATGTCAAATGGGCCAATCCGGTTGGATTTCAGCTTATCAATCTAATTTTACACGTTTGAATTTTATTTAGGATATTAGGACCGTTTTTAAGATGACTTCCAAGTTCAATCAATCTAAAATCAAGTCGACATGCCTATTGTCAGACTTGTCACTACCCCAACCTGTGAACTTCTCTTTCCGTGTATATGTAGATTTAAGACCAACGAGAAGAGCTTTTTAAGTAAATTCTGAGGAAAAGTTGAAGCATAGGATCAAGATGACGAGTGGCTTTTATCAAACATGCTTCACTAATGGTGTATTTGTAAATTACTGCAATTTTAGTGCGACAGCCCCCAAACCCAATACTTCACTCCTATCACATCTGAAAGAAACCAAACCAAGCTCACATACTGTCTCTACTCATCCTCCCGCCTCTCTCGCATACACACATCTACTCATAACAAATCTTCACTCACGTTATCAAATCTCAATAAAGCGTCTAGGCCCTGTACCCCTATCCCCTGTCTTTTAATCTCAACAGCAGGGCTTCAACGGAACAACCATAAGTCCATAACTATTATCAAGAATACTATAAAGATTAAAGAATATCTAACACTAAGGAAACAGTTTAAACCTTTCAAACAATTTGTTTAATTAGAAGTGGATAACAAAGATAATGACGTAGAAATGGTTGACACTCTTGACAGGATCATTTTTAAATACATTAAATTATTTTTTGACCTATTTCCCCCCAAATTTTCTTTAGATGCCAAGGGTATATTGTGTATATAAAGATTTGACCTTTGTTGTACTTGGGTATTAGTTCCGAATGGCTTTTAAATTGATAGTTACTCCCTCCGTCCCGACTTAGTTGTCACTTATGTTACTCAGACACGAGCGTCGGTGTCGTGTCCGACAAGGTGTCGGAGTATCTGACACCCCAATCCAAATATTTGCAGACACTCCAACACAGTCAACGAAGTGTCCGTTGACTTATTTTTTAGACATGGTTTCCATACAAAGTGTCGGATAGAATATCCGACACTTTTTATAAAATATTTCTATACCCGACACTTTTTATAAAAATATAGAAATAGATGTTTAAGTTAAAAAAAATTGAAGATTCGTGAAATACAAAGAATAGGTACTCTAGGAAAGGTCTTATAGTACACAAAATAAATTAAGTAAAGAATAAATTAAGATTTTAAAAATATATGTCAAAGTAATATAATGTGTGTAAAATTATTAATGTATGCTCTAGGAAAGACTCCCTATAAAAAATAAATAAAATAAAAAAGTAATGCAAAAGATCAAAGATGTCAGTCAATTCATTAAGAGTCACGTGGGTTTGTCCCACCTGTGTGACCTGTCCAACTCCCACCCTTGTTTACTTAATTAAGAAAAGTTCTAAAAAATAGAAAAAGAAAAAAAGTGTCCAGTGCCCACCGGTCTTACGGTTTCACCACTCCACCAAGAATGAAGAACCAAAAACAATGGGCAGGAGGGCAGAAGCGTTCATCAATGGAATAGCAGACCGTTATCAATGAAAACAAGAATTGAAGAGGGCATTCATCTCGTTTTTCCTTCTACAACAAAAGCCCCAACATATTTTTTCTTTTCTCGCCTTCCCCGACCATCAATTGTTAGATCTAGGGTTTCGAATTCTTCAAATTATAGTGCATATGGTTCCGGGTAAGATTAATTTTACCACCTGCTATGCATATCTTCATCTTAAATGGCCAATTTTGATCTTTTTTTTTTTTACTCATTTTCTTTTCTCCTCCCGATTCCGACACTGTATTTTGGACCCTTTTCCGGTGCCCCGGACACGTGACGAGTGTCGTGTCGCGGGTCGGATCGTGTCGACACCGACACCCACCGTTAGAGGAAGTGGCAGAGTAACATAGGTTGTCACACTTTCCATTTACATCCGTCCCAATTTAATTGTCATATTTCCTTTTATAGCATGGACCCACTAATACTTTATTACCTTTCGCTTTCCACTTTCCAAAATTATGACTCCACATCCTCTCACATTGAGTGTATAAAAAGGAGTGAAAAAAGCGCGCCTAGGCTCTAAGGCACAAGGCGTTTGGAGCCATCGTCTTTTATTGCCCGGGCGAGGCGATTTTGATGAGGCGCACCTAAGGCGCACGTCCTGAGGAAAACACAATTTTTTCACATTTTTTAACCTTTTATTAGGGAGCGGCGCCTCACTTCAATGAGGCGCGCCTCGCGGTGGGAACTCCAAATCGCCTTGGTGCGCCTTGAGCCTTTTTATACATTGCTCACATTCCATTAAAAAAATTAATCCAATATTTCTCACTCCACCTACTTGTTATTAAAGTATAATAGATAAGCCTACAACAACTTATCGCATAAAACTCGGTGAAAAGCTTAGTGAGACGATTAAATTGGGACAAAGAGAGTACTATTTTTCTTTTCAATAAATTACTATTGAATACTTTTATTTTAGGAATTCAAGCAGTGCCTATTCAGATAGAGTTTGATATTTTCATAACAATTTGAATGGCCTAAATTACCTCTCTCCTCCAGGAGTCCACGGTAGGTGTGTTAACAATATTGCCTTTTTTAAATAAACGGTTTAAACTCAGAGCAGGGCCTGAATTTTCATTTAGATCGTAAATGGCCTCAATTGTCTCTCTCAAGTCTCAACCTCTTTCTTTTCCCCAGGGATGGGGTTCACTCATCTCAACCCTACGACATTTTTTTCCCTAAAATTCTAACAAAAACGGGAAAACAATATTAAGGTAGGTAACGGGAAAATCTGGCAATCTTTTGAGAACAAATGCAGAGTGATACTAAGGAAGGTCTCTTCTCTTCTGGCCTTCCCTCACAGAAGATTTCCACTCTCTTTTATTCTTGCATGTCCGCAGCAGCACTAGTCAACACACCACCTCCAACACATGTGGCAGATATTTGTACTAATGAAAGTTCAGAAATGTTGGTGAGACTGCTTTGTGTTTGTTAATAAAATAAAATTTTATTTCGCGGGAAGTTTGCATTAAGATACCGTTCTATTCACCTGAATTTACTTATCTTATCTTATCTTAACTTATTTTATCTTATCTTATCCTATACAATATTATTTATTTATCGTATCGTATCTGAACTTTTTTATAGACCCTGATTTTTATCTATATTATCTTATCTTATTAGACCTGAAATAAGTAAAAAAAGGTGAACAGAACAAAGGCTAAATAGAGCTTCAACTATTCTTCTGGTACTATTTACCCGGAGATCCAATTTGAAGAACATGCTAGTACCATTTGCTGGATGGAAATGACTTTCGGAACATAGAATGATTTCTGGACAACAAGTGTACACCAATCCATAAAACTGATGCTTCAGTAGCCAATTTATACATTCAAGTATTTAACCCATCCTAGTTAACTATTGAAGGGCCTTACACCCATTTATTCGTCCGTAAAATTTATGACACTACAATAGTGTATTCAAATTAACCTTTCATCAAAAAGAAATCTAAGATAAGGTGGCTATATAGAATAACATGGCAAAAGTCACCCAATATCTATTTGAATGTCACCCCAGCATAATGGTAAATCATAAAAGTCGTCCTATATCCTATGAATGTCACCCTTGTCCCACAACTCTCATACTACACCTATCTTACCATAGAACTACTCTTCAATGCAACGAATTCCAATCTTGAATTTGTTTCATAGAAAGATTCTGAATAGTGTTCAGACATACTGATCATGAATTCATTGCAGCATAATAAATTTATAGCCAAGACATCAACACTTCACATCAAACTCCAATACAAACTTAGTGAACTTATTTTTTGAATTCACGGGGTTGTTAAATAGTGTAAAATTACTTAACTGGCAAGCATTCCTAGTTATGAACTTCTCATATTATTCCATGTTTACACTGGTTTCTATTGCGGTTATCCGCTCTTGACTGTATCACAGGACATGGTCACAAGCGTCATTTAATGCAATGTGAAACTAACTAATCAAAATTCTATTTTTACAGTAAAAACAAACGAAACAGAATTCTGTTGATAGGATTAACATACCTGGTCATGACTAACTGATAGCAAGAATTTACCAGATCTGGCCCATACAATGTCCGATACAGCTGCATAATGTCCAGAAGGAACCTTTTGCGGCTGCCAATTCTCAGAATCAATACCAACATTTTTCCAGAGATGGAAAGACCCACCATATCCATGTGCCAAAATGGCATCCCCATTTGAACCCCAATGCCCACCATAAAATCCCAAAGCACAATGACTAAGCTCCCCAACAGTGACAACATTCATCCAGATGCCAGAATTCCTCACGGGTTTCCAGATCATCATTGTCTTGTCCATAGATGCAGATAAAATGCTTTGGGGTTGTATGTATCCTCTCCTTTCTGTAGATGTAATAGAAGGTGGCTGCCACTGGACTGAATACACCCAGTCTTCATGTCCAATAAGCAGGGACTCTAGTGATATCTGATAAGTAGATAAGCCAGAAACAAAAATAGGACCTTCAATGTATGATGCTAAGCCTATTACACCTTTCCTTTCAGGGTTACCTGAGGTGTCACATAAGACCATTTTCCATATGCGTATAGATTTATCCTGTGACGAACTCACAAGTAACAAAGTCTCTCTTTCCTCATCTTTGCCTACAGGCAAGGAGAAGTCCAAACTTCTAATCCAATCTGAATGTCCTTTTAGTTCACAAGAACGAACAAACTGAAATCAACCAATTAATAAGCAAACTAAGCAAACTGCATTCTACAGAAAGATTTGCCTAAAAAAAATTCAAAAACAAAAGTGAAAAAAAAAATTGAAAGAGAGAGAAGAAAACTCATCCATACAAATCTATACCTTTCCTGTCCTCTCTCCACAATACAGATGAATCTTGTTATCCAAACCCCCCATGGCGAGGACAACATGTCCTGTATTATCAGTCAACTCCGCTAACGCAAGTGCAACCATTGTTTTTGAACCAACAGATAGAGACTCCAGATACGACAGTTTACAGTCCCCTGAAAATAATAAGATCAATGAGACCAATCACTTCAGGTTTGCATGCACACAAGACACCTGCACCATAAAGAGAATGGATCTAGCGCACACAATCCAAATAAAATAATGGTAAATGTGATCAAAAGCTCAACTTATGAGCTCAATAAAGCACTAGAAGACTTGAAAGTCAAGATAGAAATATTATCAAGTATAAAGCACAAACAGCCAGATGAAGCAGCAGAACATTAAGCAAACACCTATAAGTAAAAATAAGAGAACCTAGCATGCAGTTACCAATACCAATGGATTCAATCAAAAATACAGAGAGCACATGCACAAGTTATGCTAAGGGATGATGCCTGCTTAAATGAAATAAAAGAAGCATGGATAATCCAGAGAATTACAGGCAACTCCAATTCAAAAAACAAAAAGAACATATGCCATGGCATTCCTCACTTACACTAAAAACATTCAATTCATTGCAACTTAATAACTTAAAGAAAAATTCTTCTCATCCATAAGGCATATGCTAATATTATAGTTTTGAATATCCTAACACTTATAAAGCCCTTCTATTACTATTCTCCAAATAGTGCACTTACTATTCTGCCCCCATTTTGTACCTTTAGTTTTTTGTCTTATTCTTATCAATAGTGTGGAGACAATTATACCCTCGGTCATCTTACTATACCACGTGTCTCCTTTTTTTCTCTTTCACCTTTCTTTTCTTTCTTCCTTTTGCTGGGATCCCCATAACCCATTCCACCGGATTTCTCCCGTCACTCTTTCTAACCTAGCTTTCCTCCGCCCTCTTCTCGTCTCTCCTATAAATGTTGTTTGTGGAATGCTACAATATAAATAATACAAATATTGTAAACGTATGTATGGTTTCATACTTCCTCCGTTCCAGAAATATCGCACCACGGTTGACTTTTGCTCTTTTAACCATTACTTTGACTCTTAATATCTCAAATCGTGTGCAAGTAAAAATTATAAAAAATTAATATTTAGAAAATATATATCGATACGAATATAACATTACCCCACATGACTAAATTTTCTTACGTACGAATCACAAAAAATGGTCAAAGTCGTAATGTGAATAGTGTAAAAAACAAATGGTGCGATATTTCCGGAACGGAGGAAGTATTATTAATTGCATGTAAATCGCACTTTAGCGCTGTTTTTCTAGCATTTAACGTAAATTTGTAAATGTCAATCTTTTACGTAACATAGCGCGCACGGTCCAACAACTAGTAAGATATAAACAGCTAAAGCGCATATTCAACCCCCCCCCCCCCCCCCACACACACACACACACACACATTAATTCACTTTCAGTATTTTTCTTGAACGCCTGGAAACATTCTCTTCCTAGCTATTTAACTCTGTCTGCAGTCTGCACCCTTATGGCTTGTCTCAGGTTCAAAAAACCAGCATTTCAACTAGGTTAACACTTAACAACCTAACGTTAGATCATTCTTACATAAACCTAGATTCAACACTACTTAGAACACCAATTTAAAGATGCAAAGGACAAAGGACCACTAACTTTACCCTTGACTAGGACTACAAGTATGTAACCCATATGCCTAGTGATTTTACCTCCCCCCCCCCTCTCTCTCTCTCTCATTCGTCTTCCTTAACCCAGCGCGATCTTGACTGGAAATTTCTAAACTCCTCAAATAATTCAATTATCTATTGTCATCCTTTCTCTATCGTTTGACACAGGGTGCTTTATATATACTTGTACCTTTTCAGGGTTAGATCCAATTATTTAATCTAATTACGAGTAGTGACTTTTGTCCCTCAATTGAAAAGTGTTTAGTCTCTTATTAGGATATTTGTTAGACTGTTCTAGCCATATAAAGGAACAATTTCTTGATGCGTCGTAGCATGGAACTTCTAAGACTAGATCTATGGATCCCATTCAAAGAAAACAAAACAAGATCCAATGCTACACTCTTAAAAGCTGAATCAAAAAGCAGCCAAAGAGTAAAAGAATGTTAAGTAAGTTAGCATGTGGTTTTATATAGAAAAGTATTATATTCATTATTTTAGCTACGCAATCAATTGATATTCAAACGCTTTTCAATAAGCTAATGATCTTTCCCATTCAAAAATAAAATACAAGGCAGACGCTAAGATCACGCATTTTCCATTACGCTTTATTATTTGGGAATCTACTATCCTAAAGGGGAGCAAATCCTTTGCATAGACAATGTATTTGCGACCTTGTAGGCGTAATATTTTAAGATGATCTTCAAGGTCGCCCTCTAAAAAATGTATTTAGTCTGGTGTTTGTACGTTGTTCACATTGTACAATGCATAAAAAATCTCGATGATCACTGAGGTGATAGGAGTTATGCTTGGCGTGCCTCATTGAAATGAGGAGCACTTAATAAATTTCCAAATACAAAATTGGTGTAAAAAGAAAAATGTGTGCCTCGTACCCTTCAATTGACACATTTCTTTAGTCATGTTTTCCAATGCACATTATTTATCATTAATATCTTTTATTATGTAAAAGAAAAAATTCTCAAAATTTGATAATTTGAAAATATTTATCAAGACGAATTTAACAAGATCCACATAACTATTTTACCTTACGCATAAATAACAGGTTAAAAGAGGGTGTATGAAGAATAGTGCTAAGTCAAACTGTATCAACTAAATAAGAACGGAGAAAATATTATTTAGGATTATGAGTGTCTTGTGAATTTCAGCATCTCTATTATGGCGGCATCTAAATACTACTCCCTCCGTTCAATAATGATGTTCCAATTTCTCTTTTCACGTATCCCAACTAAGGGTGTTTATAAATTCGGATACCCGAAAAATCGGGTAGTTAAAAAGTCGCTCCATGACCCGACCCGTGAAAATCAGGGACCCGCAAATCGGGTACTCGATTTTTCTGGGTCGGGTTATCGGGTACCCGTTATAAATTTAACTCCTATTAATATATGCAAGTATCTTGCGAATTTGATAAAGCATACCATGTTAAACTATACATGCAGCAAATCAATTGCATATTTATAATAAAGGAGCAAATTAGTTGAAAATTACAAAGTGGAAATGTAAAGTCAAATACTGTAAAACCAATTCTAATGTTCAAACTCCAAACTTGAATAAAAGGTACGAAGTAGAATAAAAGGAATGAGAAGTCTGAAACTCTTGTTGTCTTTGCGGTAAATCACAAGCGACTACGAAGTAGGAAGACAACAAGAGAAAGAAGACCTCCTTGCTTAAACCTCTAATGTCTAAACTTGTTGTTGTCTTTGCGGAGATCTATAAAAATTACAAGTATCAACAAGGGAGGTGACCTCAGAAGTTGTAGGTGAAAAAGTCTGACGCCGACCATTCTTTCCTCCATTGTTAGTCTTTATGGAAGAGATCTAGCAAATTTGGAAGTGTATGTGAATGTCAGAATGTTGATGGAAGATAGAGAGGAGAGAGAATGAAGAGAAAGAGAGAGAAAGAGTTGGGTGGCTAAGGGGAATGGAAAGGCAGGAAAGAAAGGAAACCTAAGTTGAGTTCTTGACTAACTCATTTTGGAAAATAAAGAAAATTGTATGTAAACGGGTATTCGGGTACTCGCTTTCGTGAAAAAGCGTCCCATGCCCCGACCCGTGACCCGCATTTTTTATCCGGGACGGGTACCCGACCCGAATTTTTCAAGAAAAATCTTAAAAATACCCGGTTATTTTAAAGCGGGTTGGCGAGTTAGAGGGTCAGTTAGTTTTGAACACCCCTAGTGCCAATGCACATTTTGTATCATTTATATCTCTAATTATACATTAACAACAAAAAAATGATACTATTAAAGTTCTCATTGAGACGAATCAAGCAAGACCCCACGTGAATATGTTTTCTCTTATGCATTGGGAATAATTTAGAAGATTCTCTTCACTTGTGAATAGTGTCAAAATTAAATTGGAAAATCATTATAGAACGGAGGGAGTACTTATGTGAGATTTTGGAGGAATAGGGGGAGTTGGGTAAAAGTTACTATCGACATCAAAGAAGTTTTAAATGGTCTGGATGGGGAAAAATATGCCAAGACAGGATAATTTTACCATCAAAGCCATATCTACTACCAGAGAATTCAAACAAAACATCAACTGCATCAAAAGGTAATTCTAGATTGTAATGCTGGTTTAAATTATGACCTACCTCCAACAGTTACTGGAAGGATAATCTCCCAGATGTTCACAGTACCATCAGAAGAAGTTGAAGCAAAAATTGCTTCAGTTGCAGAAAACATTATTCCAGAGATACATGTGACACCTTTCTTATGAGGTTGTGGTACTGTCAATACTTGTCTCCACTGCAATCACAGATAAGAGAAGCCTACATTTAGTTAATAAAGAAGTCCACACATATAGGGAAAGTTTCATTACAAGGGTGCACAGAAGAGCACAAGTTCAAGAATGAGAAATAAGTACATTGCAAGTTTCCTCCCTCCCTCCCTCCCTATCTGGAAGTAAGATTCATAATGCCCAAAGTCTTAAGCATACATGTGAAAATTAGAAACTGACCTAAGCTCAATTCAACATTCAAACTATGATAAAATCATATTAGCATAATTAACTAGGTCGAAAATAAAACTTTGCAATCTGAAGTGTATGAAGCCTTGGAAATAACAAAGTTGTGAACTTAAGTAAAATATTCACGCAAATGGACCAAAAAGCTTTTTGTATAGGTTAAAGAAAGTAAATTAAACATGAAATTGTGTATACTACTAGAATACATGGAACGTATGTAAGAACATTTTAGTTGCTGTCTTAAGAAGCAAATTACAAAAGGCTTATATTAAGAAAGCCAGTCTGGCATTAAGTAATAGTATAGCATCA
Source organism: Spinacia oleracea (assembly GCF_020520425.1). NCBI lineage: Eukaryota > Viridiplantae > Streptophyta > Magnoliopsida > Caryophyllales > Amaranthaceae > Spinacia > Spinacia oleracea. The sequence goes on from NC_079489.1 coordinate 89,669,249, forward strand.
AAACCCAACCCCAAGAGAGCTACAATTCAGACCTTGTCAATAATGAAGTATAGCTATTCTGTCAGTAAAACATTGTAGAAGTACCTTTCCATCTGTGAGAGAGACTTCCCATAACATAATGGTACCATCAGCATCCCCAGAGAGCAAATAATGCTGCCTTAGTTGTTGAGCTGTTTCAGAAACAAAATAATAATGAATCAGGAATTCAATCAGAACTTTGTATCTGAATACTTGCAGAACCAAAATGGTCCTTCCATTCAGAAACATGACACTCCTTTTCAGTTTAGACCATCCTCAAATCATGGTAGGAGTAAAATGTTGCCCTTAGCATCCAATCAACATAACTTTTTACAGAAACCATAATTGGGTTGGGTGACATTATTGTAAAACTGACGATATACTCTAATGCAAGTGATGTAACTAGTACTATATTTTAGATAATGGGTATGCAACATTCCAACATGAAATCGCTCACGGCATCACCCACATCCACTATTTACCGGGGAATAATCCATTTGACACAACCCATCTCTAAAAAGAAGTCAATAGTAATTGAAATAACCATTTCAAAGTACTGATTAAGTTTGAAGTATCCAAATGAGAAAAACAAAAGATAAAAGCAAAATAAACCTCTGAAAGAAAACTTGGAAGTGGGTAGCCAATAAGTGCAGTTAACAGCAGCTTTGTGACCAGGAAGTGTAGTCAAAATCTGGGCTGTCTGCAACATAACCAAAACAATTGGGGTGTCAAGTTTTAGCAAAGACATGAATTTGCGCATAAGAAAAGAGAGAGAAGAAATATGTGTAACCTGGGGGCAGAAAATGGCGACGGCGTTATTGGCACCAAAAGCTACAAGATTAGAGGCGCCCCAGGAAACGTTGTTGACGATTCTATTGCAGCCTGCTCCTATGAAAGCTCTCGACACCTCACAGTTGCTCATACTCATGGCTGCCCACGGCAGACAGACGCGGCGGAGAGAGAAGGCAGACGGGGGTGGGGGTGGAGGTGGGGGCAGTTGGTAGAAGCTACACCCAGTGGGGGTGAGGGTAGAGGTGGGGGAGTTTGAACTTACAAAGTTGCAACACCGAGGCCGGTTCAATGGACGGGACGGGACGGGACGGGGTTAGGGCTTAGAGTCTGCTCGAAAACTACTGGACGAGTGGACGCTCAATCGAACAAAGATCAGCTTAAGCAGGCTCGAAATCCTAACCAGCCATACCTGGACTATTAATGGCTCGGCTCTATAACGGGTGAACAAGCTCAAAAGTTATAATACGTGTATTTTTTATAAAAATAATATAATATTTTTGCATAAATAATTTTTTAGTAAATATTTATTTTTAACATGTAAACATGGATATTTTTACTATCATTTTTCTTATTAAATATTTGATGATCAAACTTCAAACGAGTCTATCAAACCTCAACCGAACCTATCGAAGTTGATACGAACCGAGCTTGGTTTTAAAGTTTTGAGCTCCAGCTAAAGATCAATTTTCCAGACTCGGCGATCTTGGAGCTCGAGCCTAGACTTGTAATATCTCGTACTAGTCTTATATGCACCCGGCGCGTGCGAGGTTATATAAAAATTGAAACTTGTGATTTTACCTCTAATCACCCACAAGGCCACAAAAAATAGGTATGAAAATTGATCACAAAGTTTATCTAAAGAAAATTAGACATCCACTATTAAAAAAGTTCATCTAGTTTTATATGCACGCGATGCGTGCGAGATTATATAAAAACTTAACTTATTGTTATTACAAATAATCACCGCATTTATTTTGCTCGAAATGGTCTTGTCCAATCATACGTGTTCATCCGATCCACGCGGTCAATTTGTAACACATAACTAACATTATAGGAATGTCATGGATTAAAATCTTTAATTGGTGGAGTTAGCACCCGCGTTCCTTAGCCTGCATAAATGTAAATAATTTTCGTGTTAATTATAAATAGAACATGAAGTAATTAAAATCAGAAGAGTATTGTTATAATGTGTTTGCGAGGTCATTTAGTATTGTTACAGAGTACTTACCACTATTAAACCCATAAACTAAATCTTTAGTCAAACAACTGTTATATTCCTAGCGCGATTTACTCCACTAATGTAGGATTTTGTTTACATTCTATGGCTAGACTAACGCTAGGAATATAACGGTTGATTAACTAAAGATTTACACAATTATTTACATAATATCTATCTCTATATAATTTTATAATTTTGATTATAGAGTATGTCAATTAAAGATGTCAATCAACCGTTATATTCCTAGCGTGATTTGCTCCACTAATGTAGGAGTTTATTTACATTCCTAGCGTGATTTACATAACTATTTACATAATTAATACACGCATAAAATATTCAACTCAGTCAACCGCTTGTTGACTTTTGTTGATTTTATGAGGAAGATTTTATGCGTGATTTAATGAGTATTCAGCTTTTACAGAGGTTGAACGAAGGTAATAGCGAACCTCTGAACTCAATCAGATTTTGAGTTGAATAAAGTTGAATAATTATTTAATTTGCAGTTAAGAATAATATGGCAATCAATTACACCAATCAATAATTCCTCAATAATATGGCAAACAATATGAGAATAATATGGCAATCAATTATGACGATCAATAATATGAGAATAATATGGCAAACAATATGATCCCACTACAAGAAAAACAGTTTTGGGCAACGAAAAATGTCGTCGCCCAAACATAGAAATTCGTCGCCCTTAATTTGGGGGGACGATTTTATTCGGCCCAAAGGTCGTTGTAATAGGGTCGAGGCCCTTGCTGCATATGGGCGTCGAAGTCACTTGTTGCACATAGTGTGATTTGGGCGTCGAGACAAATTCGTTGCCCAAAGTTTGTTTTGGACAACGAGATGCATGTTGTCGTCTATATTGTAAACTAATGTGCAACGAAGTTAAGTGTCGTTGCCCTATGTTGGTGATTTTGTACAACGACTCACATTTTCGTTGTCCATAAGTCAATATGTTTGGGCAACAAATTATCCTTTTCGTTGCCTATAAACTGTCAGTTGGTGCGACAACCGTTTGGATTCCGTCGCCCAAATGAGTCATTAATTTTTTTAAATGTAATTTTGTGCAACAATATTTTTGCGCATAAGAAAAAGGATGGAGGTTCTGGTTGGGAGCCAATTGCTGAAAAAAATTATAAAGAACTCAAAAAACTTCATGAAACTCAGATTGAGGAGCATGGTAAGGATACACTCAGTGTCAAAGATGCTTACATTAAGGTTTTAAAACCTAAATCTGGGTATGTAAGAGGACTTGGTCTTGGAGCTCGACCACCTAAAAAAGGTAGAAATGGAGAGAACAATGAACGAGTGGAGCTCTCTACCCAAGTTGACACACTTACTGCATCAAATGAGGAGTTGAGAGTATCAAATGAGCAGCTTAAAGCATCTAAAGAAGAGCTTAAAGCATCTAATGAGGAGTTCAAAGCTTCCAATGAGGAGCTTAAAGCAGAATTTGCTAGAATGAACAAAGAAGCTATTGAACGTGAACAGAAACTGAGAGAAGATATGCTGAAAATGTTCGAGGACATGAGGTAAATTTTTGTTGCATTCTTTGTCGTTTAGGCCATTGACTAGAAAAAACGCTTATGCCTCCAAGACTTTCTTTTTCTTATTTTCACTTTGATCATTTTTTACCCCGCAATTGCTTGTGATATGACAACAAGAATGACATAAAAGCTGGACAAGTACCCTTTCACCTGAATCCTCATTGATTTTCCTATAACTTTTACTCCCTACATCTTCCATGGATATAGTCATTAGTAAGGTTACCAAATACACTTTTTATATTGCATTTTGATGATGAAACTACGGCTGGGATAGTTCAGTTTCTGTGGGATTCAACCTGAGGCTATGAGCCTATGACATAATTGAATATGCTACTGCTGGGACTTTAGTCCAGAATTGTGTGACGAAGTATGAAAGTCATCTTGCATTGATCTTGATTTTTGGTTTGCATTACCTTGTTCAGCTTATTTTTATTTTTAAGATATAAGGGACAGAAATTGAAGTTGCACTAGAGTAAGTTACCGACCATATTCAAAGGATTTGCTAAGTATCAGGGCTAACAGTGCTACACCAGGCCAAATCATCAGCATAAAGTGTTGACAAAAATCCTGCAATAGCTCTTAGGTTCGCTTGTTCCTTCATGCAAGTTGTCATCTCGTCTTCCATGATGTTCTCCATCTCTGTATTCTAGTTGTACCTGCATAAAAAAAGTCCCAGTTTTTCCTTCTATCCATTTCCAATCCACTTTCACAGGGTTGCTTCTTTTATCTTTAACTTGTTCTGAGTAAAACTCCTCCCACTGTACTTCAGTACCGGCAAAAAGTTTGATGTCTCCTTCATCGTGGGTGGCCATTTATCCGTCTTCCTTCAGCCCTTTATCGAAGTCCTATCATCCCAAACGAGCATCAAAACTCTCACCTCTTCCATTGCTTTCTTCTTAAGGAGCTCGCCTAAAGTCATATCTCCACTAGGTCTTGGCCTCCTAGTATCCCTTGTTAGGTAATATCAGTTTAAACTGACCACCATGCTATGTAAATTAAATGCTTAGCATCTGTAATAGCATCAGTTTAATATGGTGAAAACTAAAAAGATATGCTCAGTAAATTTAAAGGAACTAAGTTATATTTTTAAAAAATTACAAAGATTTTCATGAGCACAAACTAATTACAGAGTATAAAGTTTTACAGGTGAACATTAAATAGAAATTAATTAAAAAGGAAAAAAGAGGTAACTCGTTTAATTTTATTCTCCTTGCAACAATTTAATCTTATATAAAATAAAATAGAAAATACAATCTTAAGCCTCGTCAACGCATAATTTTTAATTCTTCGTTTGCATACTGAAGTTCATATGTGTGCTCTATCCGATCTCAAATATCTGTAAATTTTACGTCCAATTAAATAACTGGATACATCATTTGTGATCAACTAATCGAAGTAATAAGTAAAACTAAAAATTTACTGATCTGTCATCGCTTCTTGATGTTGCTGAAGTCATGAGCTGTGCACCTGCACCAGTTGTCGGTTGTGCCTTCTTCTGCAGTGCATCAGCCCTTATATCTGCCTCGCCTCCTACACGCGCCTCTGCAACACCTCTTGCAAGCGCCTCTGCAGCGGCTGGCCCTATCTGTAGCGCATCATCAAATCTCTGCAGCGCTTGCAGTCTGACCCCCATGCTGCTGCTGTCTGTCAGCTACGTGCCTCTGCTGCACTGCATCAGGCCTCTGCTGCCTATGCTCATGCTGTTGTACAACCTCTACTAGCTTTCTCATCCCATTCAGCGCTCTCTGCAGGGCCTCCCTTTTCTAGTACGTAGGCACATTATTTTCTTGAAACTTGAATATTTGCATAGTGTCTAATCTAAACACACAAAATGGAACATGGTCTGTCGAAACCAGTTCTTTAAAGCTTCAGTTGCTTTGGTCAAACAGGCTAGTTTGATAGGAAGAACAGACCATTCCAGTCTATTTTGCTTCCTGAATCAATAAGTTGGATCAGCTATCATTTTTATTCTTTCAACAATGCTTGGAAGTCACACATGTCTTTAAAATCACCATATTACATATCTATTTTTTTTTTTGGCAAGCAAATTAGGGTAATTACATATCTATTTAGCATGAATCGAAACTGATTTAGCACTTACCGTGCCCCGCATCTGTAAGATCAATACCAACTTTGAAAAAAGAGTACTCGGCAGTGCAGTCTGTTTCCCCTGCTGATAATCCGGTGGCCCAACCTGAGTTACTAACACTCTAATGATAATGAGTACAATATTTTGGTTTGATTCTTGATGGTTTTCTTTTTAATTCTAAGAACAAGTTTTTGGTGTGTCATATTAGTTCTTTTGGAGTAATGAGCTAGATAAAGATTGAATAATTAGTTTGGAGTGATTCATGATGGTTTTCTTTAGTTCTAAGAGCAAGGTTTTTGGTAAATACTAAGATTGTATTAGATAAAGATTCCATAATTTTTTTTTTATAGTATAAAGATTTCATAATTAGTTTGGAGTGATTCATGATTATAATTATGTAAATGTATAAAACTGTAATGTATGATTGATTCGAAAATTATGCAGTATTTTGATCTTCCTATAAAATCAGATAATTTATTGATTGGCGAAAGCACAAACGTTTAATATGCAAGGAAACAGATAGTGAAGTAAGTGTTGACTTTGGGTAAAGATCTCAGAAAATTGTGTATTGTATTTGAGAAATAAACAGAAATTCGTGTTCATACCATCTAGATATACTTGAATCGTTAATTTGAATTTTATGCTAAAGATTAGATTGGTTATCAATTTTTTAATCACACAAGTATCTAATTTGTCGTTTTATCTTATCAGGAACAATGGATCAAGAACACCGTCCTAATTTGGGTCGAGGAGAGCTCTTTGAAATATGATCGAGCATTCGAGTTTTCCGTATATGAACTCCTTAGACTACACCTAGTGTTAATTCCAAACTTTTAGTTTTAGGTATATATCCAAACTTTTAGTTTAATTCCAAACTTTTGCATACGATGTTAGAGTGACTTGTATGAATTTTTATTTTATTTTATTTTATTTATATAAATATGTACTTTTTATTCAAAATTATTTTTTATGTCCATTTTTTCATTAATCATTTAGCACATATATGAACAGAGAAGAAATCATATACGGGATATGTAGCTAGCTTATAAGACGCATGGGCGAAAATTATGTGTAGCATATAAGCATTATTAATTTGACGCGTGATTTAAACTTATATGCAACAGGTTTTGTTGTCCATAATACTATGGGCGACAAAAATATTGTTGCACAAAATTACATTTTAAAAAATTAATGACTCATTTGGGCGACGGAATCCAAACAGTTGTCGCACCAACTGACAGTTTATAGGCAACGAAAAGGATAATTTGTTGCCCAAACATATTGAATTATGGACAACGAAAATGTGATTCGTTGTACAAAATCACCAACATAGGGCAACGACACTTAACTTCGTTGTACATTAGTTTACAATATAGACGACAACATGCATCTCGTTGTCCAAAACAAACTTTGGGCAACGAATTTGTCTCGACGCCCAAATCACACTATGTGCAACGACAAGTGACTTCGACGCCCATATGCAGCAAGGGCCTCGACCCTATTACAACGACCTTTGGGCCGAAGAAAATCGTCGCCCCAAATTAAGGGCGACGAATTTCTATGTTTGGGCGACGACATTTTTCGTTGCCCAAAACTGTTTTTCTTGTAGTGTATGTTGGAGTCTGTAAAGACTTGGTTTGGAAAGTGTTTCTCAATGAAGGATTTAGAAGAGGCACAGTACATATTGGGCATCAAGATCTATAGGAATAGATCTAAGAAGATGATTGGACTAAGCCAGAGCACTTACATTGACAAAGTGCTAGCTAGGTTCAATATGATGGAAGCCAAGAGAGGCCATCTACCCATGACACATGGCACATATCTAAGCAAGACTTAGTGTCCCAAGACATCTGATGAGCGTAGAAAGATGAGTGGAATTCCATACGCTTCGGCTATTGGATCCATCATGTATTCTATGATTTGTACAAGGCCGGATGTTTCATTCGCACTCGGTGCAATGAGCAGGTACCGATCAAAACCAAGTGAGGCGCATTAGACTGCTGCCAAGAATATCCTAAAGTACCTGAAAAGGACTAAGGATCAATTTCAGGTCTATGGTGGTACAGATCGATGAGTTGATTGTTAAGGGCTATACGGACGCAAGCTTTCAAACTGATAGATATGATTTCAGATCACAGTCTGGGTTTGTGTTCTGCCTTAATGGTGGAGCGGTAAGATGGAAAAGTGTTAAGCAAAGCACTATTGCGGATTCTACAACTGAAGCCGAGTACATTGCTGCCTCAGAAGCATCAAAGGAAGCTGTTTGGATTCGGAAGTTCATTGAAGAACTTGGGGCTTTCCCCTCCATTAAAGGACCAATGGCTTTTTATTGCGACAATAGCGGAGCCATTGCCCAGGCAAAGGAGCCACCATATGTCCAAGCACGTACTTCGGCAATTTCATATACTTCGAGAAATCGTTGAAAGGAAAGAAATCGAGATTTGCAAGGTTGGAACTGACGACAACGTCGCGGATCCATTAACTAAACCGTTGTCACAAGTGAAGCACAACGCACATGTAGCAACCATGGGAATCAAGCATATTGGAGAATGGCTTTGATTTTCTAAGTTTTGTTTTAGAACATCTGTTAGATCTTTGTTTAAACAATTGGTTTAACCATTTCATATTCATGAAATTTCTTATTTCATATTCATTTAATTTGGTTTAGTATTAAATGAAAAGTTCAAGTGATTCAAAATATTCAAATGGGATGTCAAGATGGAATCTTTGACAAAGAAACACCCATAAGTGAACTTGAATATTGAAGTCACAAAGGATCCCTAATCCAAGTCATTGAAAGGTGGACGACCAATGACTAATGAAGATAATTAGATTGCAAGTAGATTTGTAGTTCGGTTTCTTGAATTAGATTGACTGGATGTTAGAATCTTTTGCATAGATACTTATTGGATCTTGTATCGGATTGACCATGAGAACACTTTAAGAGATTAAAGTCATGTCATAAGTAGTTCTCATTAATAGTGATTAGAACCATTCCTCAGAACATGAGTAATTATGATTGCTCGTTTGAGAATTAGTTCTCTCTAATGCTAGCAAAACGTCGCACCGTAAAAGGAGGCATAAAAGCAGTTATTGGGCGTATTATGAATCAAAGTGAGTGTTCATAGATTGCAAGAATGGATTATCCTCCTATCTTTGATAAGATATGGTGTTGTTGTGTAACAAGGCCTCTCGGAGAGTTAGATACTGTGAAAATGCATGGCCGTGCTCAGAATGGTTAAGGCTTAACCTTCGGTAAAAGTTTAACAGTTGAACTCAGTAATCCGAGAAACACTTCTGGACCTAATAAGGATGGCTTGGATCTTACCTTATGTTCAGCAAGTAACACTAAGCGACAAAGAAATGTGAATGCACACTTGTCTGAATGACAAGTGGGAGACTGAAGGAAATGTGTCCTTCACCCTAGGTGCATTAAGTCTAATACCAAGGTTCAGATTAATTACGAACAATTAATTCAGTGAGATCAAGTGATCGGAACAGCTAGCTGGAGCAATGCTTCCGATCAGTGAGTTCTAATCTATATTAGGCTCACAACTTACTCTTGACTGAACCTATAAGGTCACACAAATGGCATGTAACGGATCATCGGAATAAATGAATCGGGAATTAGTTCGGAAAAACATAATATACTATACGACCTTGCATCAGAATCGTATATCGTATCGCGAATATTCGTAAGCTGGGCGAAACGAATAATCGTATCGTAAGACGGTGATTCGTCGTGTACGATACGATAAATAATAGACGTAAGGCATTCGTCGCGAATACGAGTCGCAACGGAGCTGCCAGTCCGTCGAGCCAAGCGCACATGCGCGCAAGGCCCAACAAGCCAGCAAGCTCGCGTGCAGCAAGCAAGCCGACCTGCGGCACAAGTGTGCACGCACAAGGGGCAGCAGCAAGCAGCGAGCAAGCAAGCGAGACCCGCGGCTGCTGTGGGCTTCGGCCTGCAGTGGGCTTGCGCGTGTGTGGCTTCCGGTGTGTGTGTGTGTGGCCAGTCAAGGCCTTGTGTCTTGGCCGATTACACAAATATAACTTTAGGGTTATATTCCACACACTAATCAGGTTTTTCCACAACCCTAAACCTAATTCTGAAATTACATTGTTTTCAGTTTTGCTCTCTACTCAAAACTGTTCTTCCCAAAAAAGCAAACACTCTTGAATATTGTCTAAGCTACGATTATCAAGACGGATCTAAACGTGTCGGTGAACCAAATAGAGGAACGACAATTGGAGTTCTTTGTTCGTGTTCGTTGATACTAAACTCGGGAAAACATGCTTCGAATGTAAGTACGCTTAATCTGTGCTTTATACATGTTTCCTGGCTTTGGGGATGTTCCGCACATGTTATATGTTTAACTGTATTCCCCTACAATCTCCATCTTTCTTTCTCTAATGTATTGTGATTTGGCGGAACTATTCTTATTAATTGGTTGGATGTGTGATTTCCCCCCCCCCCTCCCTTGAGTCTCTGTAAGCATTGGGGACAATGCTTAATTCTAGCTTGGGTGGATAACTTTCGCTTGCTTTGGGGGATAACTTTCTAGCTTGGGGGAGATGTTCCTTCCTTCATTTCTTCATTTTTCACTTTTTAAAATAATTTCAAAATCCAAAAACAATTTCTTTATTTACTTTTGTTTTGAATTTTGATTAATATTCGTAAAAGAAAAAAAATAGGAAAAGTTTATAAAATCCAAATAGAAATCTCAAGTGATTGAATAAAAGCACTAAAAATGACTTGCTCGTCCAAAGGAAGAATCTTGATGATTTTAATGTGACTTCCCTTGCTTGTCATTTGGATAATTGAGTAGAAGTATTTTCGTTAGATTTTTGCATGTACGAGTTAGGGCGCTTAGGGAGAGCTTAATCTGTGTTGCTTGAGTCTCTATTGTTATAAGTTTTCGATAATTCTAAATGATAAGCTTTGGTTTGAAAAGAGTTTATCTTGTTCTCTTTTGGAAATTCTTTGCTACCTTAATTCCCTTTGGTGCACACTCCATATACTACCCCGTGTTTTTATGTAATTATAAATATATTTAATTATATTTATAAAGGATTTTTATAGAATTTATGAATTAAATTTGCATTTAAATATTTATTTAAATATATTTTATTAATTAAAAGTATTAATTATTTTAATTGGAGAGAAAATGATTTTAATTTATGTTGGGGAATTTTAATTGGGTTTTAGAAAAGAAAACAAATAATAGATCAATCTAGCCCAATTTAATTCTAAGTTCGAGTTCAAACATTTAGTCAAGCCTAGTTCACTTTTTATGGAAACCCGAAAGGGGATTTCCTAACCTATCCTGATGAGCGACATTTATGTCGCTCTTAGGTTAGGATTTTAGTTCATTTTATTAGCATTTTATTATTATTTTTGCTTAGTTTTATCGTTTTTAGTTCGTTTATTGCATTTTTGCATTTATCGTAACATTTTCTCGTCTTGCGTATATTTTAGTCGATTTTGCTCTAAATATGCCTTTTGTGCGCATTCTCATTGCGTAAGAGTCATTTTGAGTATTAACATGTTAATATTGTGTCATTACGCTTGTAGACGAGTGTGAGGGGTGTTTTTTGCGTATGTATTGCAATTCCCTACAAAGGGGGCGGTTTTTAGAAACCAGCGTATTTTTGTACCTCGAAGGAGTCGCCACCAAACATTGTTTAGGGTCTTGTTTGGAAAGACCTTAAATGACTCTATTAGGATAAGACTTGAATTTTCGAAACGGATGGGTGAGATCCGGGCACGGGAACGAGATGCTTATTCGGCGAGCTTTAGAAATTATTCGAGTACGTGACATAGCATTTTCGAAAATACCCTAGTTTAGACTATGTGGGTTTGAATTTAGAGCAAATAGAATCTCTACTTGTATGGTGGTCACTTTTCTTTAAAGGTAATTTAAGGGAACCTAAGATCGGTTTGTCCAAGAAATTATCTTTGTTAAGCGTGATGTAACCTTGCATTTTGTTGTATTTAGCATGTATGGTGATGAAAGCAATAAAGCAAATAAAGCAACATCACAACAGTAAATAAGTGCGGAATTAGTAAATACAAGACCCCCTAGAGACGGACTAGGGAGTAGGTCCACATTGCCTAGAAGGACTAGGCAAGTAAAGATGCGAAATTGTAATGCGGAATTGAAAGTGCGATATTGAAATTGCGGAATTGAAAGTGCGATATTGAAATTGTGGAATTGAAAGGTGCATAATTGAAATTGCAATATTGAAAGGTGCATAATTGAAATTGCGATATTGAAATTTGTACTTGGGCACATGAGATTCGAACGCCAAGCGGCTCCTTAAAAATAAGTGCGCCCGACACGAATTCAAAGCCAAAATCTCAACTTGGGAGAAGTTGCTCATCCCAAAGTATCCTAGATTTTGCATATAGAACTTGTACTTGAAAGTTTGAATCTTGAAATATTGAACTTGAAATATTTGAACTTGAACTTAAAATATTGAACTTGTACTTGAAATATTGATACTTAAGAGACTTGAATCTCAAAGATCGGGCCTTTTAATGTTGAAAAGGTTAGATCTTTGATGTGCTCTTATTTTGAAAGGATCCTAGTTTAGGGAAGTAGTCATGAGCAACCCTAGACATTGTGGGATCTTGAAATTTTAAAACTTGAACTTGTATATTGAAAAATGGAGTCTTGAATCTCAAAAGACTAAACCTTTAAAAGCTAGAAAGGTGTCATCTTTGATTACTCCATACTTGAAAGTGATTCTAGTCCAAAGAAGTGATTGCAAACAACTTTGAACATCCTTGAATCTTGAAAGTTTGCATTTTTGTATTTTGAAAAGTTTGGATTTGGAAAAGATGTATGATTATTGCAAACGTCTTTAGTAGTAAAAATGCCAACTTGCTAATCATTTTTGAAATAGGAAAATCAAAGAAACATGATTGAATACGGTGGGATTCGGAATTACCTATTTAGGTTTAGGAAAGAATTCCTTTTAGCGCTCCCAATTTCTTAGAACTTGAAGTTTGTATGTGTTTTTGAAGGATTTTTTGATTTGAATTTAAGGCGTAATTTTTGTATTACGATGTTGTATATTGAATCTGCCTCCCCAAATGATGTAAATTAGGGGGTTTTTATAGGAAAAATGGCTGGAAAACGCCAGCCATTGCCAGCGCAGCACGCCAAACCAGCGCCCAGCGCTGGTGACGTTGCATGAGTGCTGCCAAAACAAGGACGCGGGCTCCGTCCTTGATTTGTCTTGTATTGATGTGAAGGAAATAATGCCCTTGGACCAAGTATGCATTCTATGTTAAGTCTAATAAATGCGGTTCAGTATTAATTAACAAGTTAATAATTCAGTGAGATCAAGTGAGCTGAATGCCTAGCTAGAGGCCGCTTCAGTTCAAGTGGAATTAATGATATTAATCCACAGCTTACTCTTGACTGAACCCGTAGGGTCACACAAATAGTACGTAAACGGATCAAGTATTTAATGGCATTAAATACTCCATCTATGAATATTCGGAACCGACGGATCTTGGTTTCAGTGGGAGCTAAGATCGTCACAGGCAAGAAATGAATACTCCGGAAACGATGATATTGCCGGAAACGGAAATATGGATCGTATCGGAAATATAAATATTATCCAAGTCGTAGATGTTGCCGGAAACGGAAACATGGTACGTATCGGAACATATTATCGGAAATGGAAATATTGCCAGAATCGGAAATATTGCCGGAAACGGAAATATTGTCAGAATCGGAAATATTACCGGAATCGGAAAATAATTCCGGAAACGGAAATATTAAATATTTGTTCGAAACGGAAATTAATTCCGGAATCGGAAATATTAAATATTGTTCGTATCGGAAATGAATTCCGGAATCGGAAAATTTAATCGGAAGCGCATCGTACGAATAAGCATCGGACGAGGCCTGCCGGACGAGGCCCAGCACGAAGCCAGGCCATCGCCCAGCAAGCCAAGCGCGCCGCACAAACAGCCACGCCAGGCCCAGCGCAAGGCCAGGCCCAGCAGGCTGCGCAGCGCGCACAGCGCGCACAGCACGCGCAGCGCGCAGCGCGCGCGGGCGCTGCGTGGGCTGCTGCTCGCGCGCACGCATGGGGCCCATCGTGGCTGCCGTGCGTGTGTGTGCAAGTGTTTGTGTTCGTGCACGTTTCCTAAAACATGCAGAGTTCGGTTAATGATTAAATTCCTAATTCTATTTGATAAATTAATTCAATTAGAGTTCTTGTAGGATTCTAGGTTTAATTAATTTGTATCTGAATAGGATTTCGATTCCCTTTCCATACCCCTATAAATATGAGGCTAGGGCTCACAATTTATAACAAGTTTCAAAGTATTCAAAAGTGAGTTTTTTGAGAGAAAATTAAAACACACATCTTGCTCATAAAAGTGCCGAAATTTTCTAGTACCTTAAGGGCGATTCTAGTTGGTCAATCTTAAGGCGGATCCGGACGTGCTGTGGACTATCTACGGAGGGACGACACTTCGAGTCCTAAAGACTTGTTCTTGTTCGGTTCGGGCGCAGCTAGGGAGGGCACGCAACAAAGAGTATGCATCTAAATTATGCTATATGATTATGTGTAAATAATATGTTGTCCTGGGTTAATGGTTGTTTCCGCATGATCTATGTAATGTCATATGTATCATAACCTAACAGTGGTATCACGAGCCCCTTATTATTTTCATAATCTAAATTGCATGAACATGGTTAAATATTACAAATTTGCAAGAATTAAAAGGGGTGATTAATTTTCGTAATTGTTAATTAATTGCAAATTGCGTTTATTTAATTATACGTACGCAGTTTTTCGGCAGTTTCTTCGTTACTCATCCGAATTGAGTGATTTTTGTGTCAATTCCGCATGTAAAAGGCATTCTAAAATTTTGACAAAAACAGTATTTTTCTGCCGAACCCAGAATTCTCAAATTCGAAGCCTAACTATGACTTTTCGAAGGTTTTAGTTTTTCGAATGCAAAATTTCGTAAATTTAAGATGTTAAATTAAATATTTGCGATTCTTGTTGATAAATCTTGAATTTTTGATTGACCTACTGCATATGTTTAACAAGTTTGAATGCCTAGTCTTGTTAATTATGCAATCTAATTTGTAATTATGATTAATTTGTTGAAAATTAGAATAATTTAGAATTAATTTGATTTTCATAATTAATTGTAATTTAATTAGAAACCTATGATTAAAAACCACCATAAAAATTGTAAATTTATGATAAATTTTAAATTTTATGACCTAGACTTGAATCCATAACAATCGGAAATCAATTGGATAATAAATTTTCGATTTTTCGCCCTAAAATTATGAAATTAATATTATTTATTAATTTGTCATTAATTTTAAATATAAATTTTAAATTTTTATGCGATTCGTTCATAAAACTTGCACGCACGAAGCAATGGACGCTTCGTGTTACCCTTAAGGGGTGTTGTATAATGCGGGCATGCGACGACGAGCAAGGGAGCTCGTCGCCCGTGCGGCACGAATGCAATGAGCAAGGGCGTAGTGCACGAGCACAAGGCAGCAGCCCTGCCTTGTGTCGTGTGCCACGAGCAATGGACGAATGGGCATGGGCGAAGGGCGAGCCAAGGCAGTCGCGTGTGGGCAGCAAGCGAGCTGCGCCACAACGCGCGCTGCCTCGCACAAGAGCGCGCAGCCTCGCGCGCAGCGAGCGCAAGCTCGCGTGCCACGAGCGCTGCGCCCAGCATTGCTCGCGCGCACAGCCAGCATTGCTCGCGCGCACAGCGAGCGATGTCGCCCGCCCAGCGAGCGATGTCGCGCGCCCAGCGAGCGATGGCTCGCGCGCCCAGCGAGCGATGTCGCGCGCGCACTGCGAGCGATAGCTCGCGTGCGATGAGCGCTGGCGCGCGCAGCGAGCACCAATGCGTGCGGAGGCTTGCGATGGGGATGCAGCAGCTATGCGATGAGCGCATGGGCTACGCGCACATGGCCAGCAATGGCTGTGTGCGTGCGGCCCATGGGCGTGCAATGTGTAGGGTGTTTGCGTTACGATTAGATCGTTTTGAATGTTTAATTTGAAATTTTTCAGTTTACGTAATTTTAATTAATTTTAAAATTAATAATTTAAATTATTTTCTTGGATTTTAATTTTGAATATTGTTATTTATTCTAATTATTTTACTAAAATTAAAATCATGAATTAATTTAAATAACGACTGAAATTAAATTAAGCTTTTTGGATTCAATTATAAATTTATATGAGCTTTAAATTTTAATTAAATTTGTATGTTTCCGGTTAGACTAGAAATACATTTTTATGTTTAAAATTAGTAAAGCATATGAATTTATTGGTTTAAGTGGGAGCGTATTTTAGTCATAAACTCTTGATTAGGTCTACAAATCCTTAAGGTTAAAACAACTTGATTAGAATTAATAAGGACTGAATAATTGGTAGATTATTGGTGCCCTTGATTAATTGCTGCAAATGTTTACGTGATGCATAATGTGTTTTACTAACCAGCTATGTGGGCCATTCATGATAATGAATGGGTGAATGGTATATATTGTATATGTACTGTTTTGCAGGTTATGAAGTGACTAGTATGGCCCATATAGGATAGAAAATATGGTCTGCGTACCATTAATTTGAATGTAATTGGTCTAAAGTACCAAAGTTATTTTTCAATTCAAATATGGTCTGCGAACCATCAAATAGTTGTAATTAGTTATAGCTTATCCTATTTGAAGAAAATGGTGCCTCCCACGGAGATTTTCAAGACGGACTTTGAAGTCAAAGCTTCAAGATGAAGTCGGGCCATACTAGATCACATTTATCTTATGCATGCTTTAAGTTATTTATTGTTTTAAATATGTCTTAAAATGCATGAGATCAAAAGCTTGATTATGTTGCATGATTAAGGATTTTAGTTCACTTAAAATCTAACCAACATAGTAAGAGCCTTAAGTTCCAAACTTAAAAATTGAGTTAAAAGGTGCCATGCCAAAATATACACTTGCTTGGATATCCTTTACATCAATCTAGTAATAGTTTTCGCTCAGCGAGGTGTTACTTATTGGTCCTAAAGGGGCAAGGTACACAAATAATTGTGAGTACATGTTAGTTTTGGTGAAACTCAACGATATAAGTAAGGAGTCCTTTTATGTCGTGGCAAAATCGATAGGTTTACCTAATAAGTTCTTAGACGTACCTATCAACCAAGAGTAGTTTCTAGACTATTAGCAAAAGGCTTTTTCTTACCTAAGATGTTCTAGGATTAAGTCGACAAACTGTGCTTAGTTCTTCAATGATTTTAGGATCTTGGAATCATTTTATTCACACCTGCCGGAACACATAACTTGAATAAAATGCTTAATAAACATTGAATTATGCATGTATGCTAGAATTTAAGTTTATTAAGAGAAACTGTGAATGGTTATTTGTTTGTTTATTCTTTTCAATTGTAGTTTTAATATGGCAAACAACAATCAAAACATCATCATGGGTTCTGAGCTTATGGTCAAGCTGAACCTGACAAATTTTCTTGAATGGGAAGCTAAGCTAGTTGAAATAGTCAAACTCAATGGACTTGAGTATGTACTGTCACATCCCATGCCAAGCTACTATGCCAGAGACATGACCCCTGAGAGATTTTACGCCTGGGATGCGGATCTCAAAAAGGTTATGAGTCTCATGCTGAACAATATCCCTGATGATTGGGCTAAAAGGTTTGTAGCCTATGAACCTTTTACGCTCATCAAGAATCTGAGGGATATCTGTCGTGGAAGTACGGAGGACAGGGACCTGAACGTCCATGAGTTGATTGAATCAATGTCTGGTCTAAAGGTTAGTTCTCCCAACAGGTGTTATAGGATGGAGGTCCAAGAAACACATGTTCAGCTCCTTCGCACTAAACAGAGGGTAGGCGTCCCACTGAGGTTCCATGTGGATCTTATGTGTTCATATTTTGATCGCCTAAGTCTACTAGGAACACCAATAAGCGAAAGGATGGCAGTCTCTGTCTTGCTCAATTCACTACACAGTGGGTTTGGTCGCTTCAAGCAACTATACCTAAGTGAACCAAGAGAAGAAACAGTTGCAGAATTTATTCACCTTGTCAGAAAGGCTGAAATAGTACTGGACTGTAAAGCCAAATATTTACTCAAGGCTAGAAAGAGACCATTCAAGAAAGGTGGAAAGTCCAAGGGCAATGCTAAATCAAAGCAGGACAAGTCCACATCAAGCTGTCTTTATTGTGATGGAATAGGCCATTACAAAAGAGAATGTCCAAAGCTAAAGGAAGATCAGAAGAACGGAACAGTCGTTCCATCTTCAGGTATTTTCGTTATAGACTGTATACTTACTAATTCAACTTCTTGGGTATTAGATACAGGTTGTGGCTCACACTTATGTTCCAATCCACAGGGACTAAGAAGAAGTAGAAAGTTAAGCAAGGGTGAAGTCGACCTACGAGTGGGAAATGGAGCACGGATTGCTGCATTAGCTGTAGGAACTTACTATTTGTCGTTGCCCTTCGGGCTAGTTTTGGAACTGGAAGAATGTTTCCATGTTCCAAGTCTTACTAAAAACATCATTTCAGTTTCTTGCTTAGATGCTAAGGGATTTTCCTTTTTAATAAAAGACAATAGTTGTTCGTTTTATTTTAAAGAGATGTTTTATGGATCTGCTAGATTAGTCAATGGACTTTATTTATTAGATCACGACAAACAAGTATATAACATAAATACCAAAAAGGCCAAAAAGGATGATTCAGATCTCACCTATCTGTGGCATTGTCGATTAGGCCATATAAACTTGAAACGCTTAGAAAGACTTCAAAAGGAAGGAATTCTAGAACCATTTAACTTAGAGGATTATGGTAAATGCGAATCATGTTTACTTGGCAAAATGACAAAGCAACCTTTCTCTAAAGTTGGAGAAAGAGCAAATGAACTATTGGGTTTAATCCTTACAGATGTATGTGGACCAATGAGTACAAATGCTAGAGGTGGTTTCAGCTACTTTATCACTTTCACTGATGACTTCAGTAGGTATGGTTATGTCTACCTAATGAAGCATAAGTCTGAATCCTTTGACAAATTCAAGGAATTTCAGAGTGAAGTAGAGAATCAATTAGGCAAGAAGATTAAGGCACTGCGGTCTGATAGAGGCGGTGAATATCTGAGCTATAAATTTGATGACCATCTGAAAGAATATGGAATTCTATCAGAGTTGACTCCTCCTGGAACACCACAATGGAACGGTGTGTCGGAACGGAGGAACAGAACCTTGCTAGACATGGTCAGGTCAATGATGGGTCAGGCCGAACTTCCATTAGAATTTTGGGGACATGCACTAAATACAGCTGCACTCACTATAAATAGAGCTCCGTCTAAAGCTGTCGAAAAGACTCCATACGAATTATGGTTTGGAAAGCCTCCAAATGTGTCTTTTCTTAAGATTTGGGGATGTGAAGTATACGTCAAACGATTAATTTCAGACAAACTTCATCCAAAATCTGACAAATGTATCCTTGTGGGCTATCCAAAGGAAACAAAGGGGTATTACTTCTACAATACATCTGAGAACAAAGTGTTTGTTGCTCGAGATGGTGTCTTTTTGGAGAAGGATCACATTTCCAAAATGACAAGTGGGAGAAAAGTAGACCTCGAAGAAATTCGAGTCGAACAACAAACTCTAGAGAATGCTCAAGATGACATTCAGGATGAAACTCAGAGATCTTTAGAAGAATCTGGTGAGAATCTGGTGAGAATCATGGTCAATCTAGAAATGTTACCCCGCGTAGATCGCAAAGATATAGATCTCAACCGGAAAGGTACTTAGGTATTTTGACGAACGAGAGCTATGACGTTCTATTACTTGAAAGTGATGAACCTGCGACTTACAAGCAAGCTATGACGAGCCCTAGCTCCAAGCAGTGGCAAGAAGCCATGCAATCTGAATTAGACTCCATGTCTGAAAACCAAGTATGGGATTTGGTCGATTTGCCAGATGGCTACCAAGCCATTGGAAGCAAATGGGTTTTCAAACTGAAAAAGGACAAGGATGGGAAACTTGAAGTTTTCAAAGCTAGAGTGGTCGCAAAAGGTTACAGGCAAGTCCACGGTGTGGATTACGATGAAACCTTTTCACCAGTTGCAATGCTAAAGTCTATTCGAATAATGTTAGCAATCGCTGCATATTACGATTACGAAATATGGCAGATGGATGTCAAAACTGCTTTCTTAAACGGCGTTTTAACAGAAACTGTGTTTATGACACAGCCTGAAGGTTTTGAGGATCCAAAGAATGCTAAAAAGGTATGCAAGCTAAAGAAGTCAATCTACGGATTGAAGCAGGCATCCAGGAGCTGGAATATACGTTTTGATGAAGCAGTCAGTGACTTTGGTTTCATCAAGAACGCGGACGAATCTTGTGTATACAAGAAGGTCAGTGGGAGCAAAATTGCTTTCCTAGTATTATATGTCGA
Source organism: Spinacia oleracea (assembly GCF_020520425.1). NCBI lineage: Eukaryota > Viridiplantae > Streptophyta > Magnoliopsida > Caryophyllales > Amaranthaceae > Spinacia > Spinacia oleracea. Next base: position 89,689,396 of record NC_079489.1, read on the forward strand.
CGACATATTGCTTATCGGAAATGACATTCCTATGTTGAACTCTGTCAAGATTTGGCTTGGGAAATGTTTTTCGATGAAGGATCTAGGAGAAGCACAGTACATATTGGGCATCAAGATTTACAGAGATAGATCTAAAAGGATGATTGTACTTAGTCAAAGCACTTATATCAATAAGGTGCTTGATAGGTTCAAGATGGCGGACTCCAAGCGAGGCTACCTACCCATGTCTCATGGAATGACTCTAAGCAAGACTCAGTGCCCAAAAACACTTGATGAGCGTAGACGAATGAATGGGATTCCATATGCATCATTGATTGGTTCAATAATGTATGCTATGATATGTACACGCCCGGATGTTGCGTACGCACTCAGTGCTACGAGCAGATACCAGTCAGACCCAGGAGAGGCGCATTGGACTGCTGCCAAGAATATTCTGAAGTACCTGAAAAGGCACAAAGATGACTTCCTGGTCTATGGTGGAGATGATGAATTAATTGTTAAAGGCTATACGGACGCAAGTTTCCAAACCGACAAAGATGATTTTAGATCACAGTCTGGGTTTGTCTTCTGCCTCAACGGAGGAGCAGTAAGCTGGAAAAGTGCTAAGCAAAGCACCATTGCGGATTCTACAACTGAAGCGGAGTACATTGCTGCACATGAAGCAGCAAAGGAAGCTATATGGCTAAGGAAGTTCATAGGAGAACTTGGTGTAGTCCCCTCCATTAAAGGACCAATAGCCCTGTATTGTGATAATAACGGAGCTATTGCACAGGCAAAAGAGCCTAGACACCACCAGAGAGTCAAGCATGTACTTCGTAGATTTCACCTTCTACGAGAGTTCGTTGAAAGAAAAGAAGTCGAGATAAGCAAAATTGGAACTGATGACAACATATCAGATCCATTAACTAAACCTCTGCCGCAGGCGAAGCACAACTCGCACACTGCAGCTATGGGAATCAAGCATATTGGAGAATGGCTTTGATGTCTCTGTTTAATGTTTTAAAGTTTTAGAGTTTAAATCTTTGTAAAACATTATTGGTTAATCATTCACAATAAATGAAATGAATTCATTTTTCCATTTAATTTGTGGTTTATTAAATGATGAGTCCCTTCAATTTGACGATATATTCAAGATAGACTGTCAGGACCAGTCCTGTGACTAAGAAATGTCTATCAAGTGAACTTGAATGTCAAAGGTTGAAAATGGTCCCTAATCGGAGTTTTCTATAAAATTGGACGCATAGAAAACGTTAGACGATTAGAATGCAAGATGACTAGTAGTTCTGTTTCTTGAACTATGTGGACATGGCAATGTCATAATCATTTGCATAGATACTTACTTTGGGAAGACTAGTATCGGACAAGACCTATGAAACTTTACTGTAAGAGATGAAAATCTGTCATGAGTAAATTTCATTAAATTATTAGACACTAAATCCTCAATACCTGAGTGATTTGAGATTACTTGTTTGAGAACTGGTTGCTTTGACGTTGACCAACCGTCGCACCGTAAAAGGAGGCTATAAAGGCAACGCTCAGGTAATCACCTATCAAACGAAGTCTAATCTCAAGATCGCAAGATTGGGATTGTCCTCCCATAAATCGGGATGAGATGCTTAAAAGTTGTACAAGGCCACTCGGAGAGCTAGAAACTGTGAAATGCATGGCCGTGCTCGGATGAATCATAGGCTATGATTATCTGTTTATTTGATCAGTTGAACTCTGAAACCGAGGAACACCTCTGGACGTAATAAGGATGACAACTCTTACCTTATGTTCAAGAGCAAGCATCGAGCGACAAAGGAATTAGGAAATGCACACTTGTCCCTAAGGACAAGTGGGAGACTGAAGGAAATAATGCCCTTGGACCAAGTATGCATTCTATGTTAAGTCTAATAAATGCGGTTCAGTATTAATTAACAAGTTAATAATTCAGTGAGATCAAGTGAGCTGAATGCCTAGCTAGAGGCCGCTTCAGTTCAAGTGGAATTAATGATATTAATCCACAGCTTACTCTTGACTGAACCCGTAGGGTCACACAAATAGTACGTAAACGGATCAAGTATTTAATGGCATTAAATACTCCATCTATGAATATTCGGAACCGACGGATCTTGGTTTCAGTGGGAGCTAAGATCGTCACAGGCAAGAAATGAATACTCCGGAAACGATGATATTGCCGGAAACGGAAATATGGATCGTATCGGAAATATAAATATTATCCAAGTCGTAGATGTTGCCGGAAACGGAAACATGGTACGTATCGGAACATATTATCGGAAATGGAAATATTGCCAGAATCGGAAATATTGCCGGAAACGGAAATATTGTCAGAATCGGAAATATTACCGGAATCGGAAAATAATTCCGGAAACGGAAATATTAAATATTTGTTCGAAACGGAAATTAATTCCGGAATCGGAAATATTAAATATTGTTCGTATCGAAAATGAATTCCGGAATCGGAAAATTTAATCGGAAGCGCATCGTACGAATAAGCATCGGACGAGGCCTGCCGGACGAGGCCCAGCACGAAGCCAGGCCATCGCCCAGCAAGCCAAGCGCGCCGCACAAACAGCCACGCCAGGCCCAGCGCAAGGCCAGGCCCAGCAGGCTGCGCAGCGCGCACAGCGCGCACAGCACGCGCAGCGCGCAGCGCGCGCGGGCGCTGCGTGGGCTGCTGCTCGCGCGCACGCATGGGGCCCATCGTGGCTGCCGTGCGTGTGTGTGCAAGTGTTTGTGTTCGTGCACGTTTCCTAAAACATGCAGAGTTCGGTTAATGATTAAATTCCTAATTCTATTTGATAAATTAATTCAATTAGAGTTCTTGTAGGATTCTAGGTTTAATTAATTTGTATCTGAATAGGATTTCGATTCCCTTTCCATACCCCTATAAATATGAGGCTAGGGCTCACAATTTATAACAAGTTTCAAAGTATTCAAAAGTGAGTTTTTTGAGAGAAAATTAAAACACACATCTTGCTCATAAAAGTGCCGAAATTTTCTAGTACCTTAAGGGCGATTCTAGTTGGTCAATCTTAAGGCGGATCCGGACGTGCTGTGGACTATCTACGGAGGGACGACACTTCGAGTCCTAAAGACTTGTTCTTGTTCGGTTCGGGCGCAGCTAGGGAGGGCACGCAACAAAGAGTATGCATCTAAATTATGCTATATGATTATGTGTAAATAATATGTTGTCCTGGGTTAATGGTTGTTTCCGCATGATCTATGTAATGTCATATGTATCATAACCTAACATGATGTACCTTCGTACAAATAGTACGATGCTTGGCACATAGTGTTTGCTTGGAGGTTAAGACTTGATTTTGCGTCTAAAAACAAGCCGTTTCGGGTTTTGAATTCCGGTTGTACGGGACGGGGCCCGGCTTGCTCGATTTTGTGGGTCGGCGCCCGAATTTGACTTGCCTTATATGATTTTGAGTGGAAAAGGCTTAGTAAAACCAATGGAATGGTCTACTAGATGAGATTTTACTTGGATTTTGAAATTGGTTTTTGAGAATTTTATTTTGTACCGAGTTCCGGGAGGGGAACGGCCTCGGGGATTGGATTTTGGATCTTGTATTTTGGAGATGTTCTTAGCAATTGGGATTTCCACACAGAGTTGCTCCAACCGCCTAGTAAGGATAATGGTATCGTCATCATCCTAGAGGGGAGACACGATTTAGGTGTCTACAGAAGCCCCCACTTTGACTGAGCATTCGGTTAGGAAAGCGCAAGTCAAAGTATTTCGAAAGGGACGGAGAATTATCAAGATGTTCTGCAATCAAGACCACTCTTTGTACGCCGGTACCTGCACAAAACAGGCGTTAGAAAAAAGGTTAGAGTCTACCTCCGTTCGGCTGTGACGACTCCGGTCCGTATTTGTTCTGCACTTCCGTCTTTGAATTGGGACGGAGCTTGGCATCGAAAATTTTGAATCTTGAATTTTGAATTTTTGAATCTTGAATTTTTGGATTTTGAATACCTGGAGTTGATCCGTTGGGGATGTGCTTTGCTGGGGATAAGAGCTTTTTACTAGCCCTTAAGATTTTAAAATTTCGGCTGACTTTCCTGGAGCTTGGGTCCGTTGGGAGTCGAACGCCTGAGTCATTGTATTTTTTGGACTTTGCATTTTTGAAATATTCATCTGTTTGTACTTGGAGATACGGGTGTATACCCACATTTTTCGAAAGATGGCCTGATGCGACATTTGATGCTTGGTGCGGAAGACCGTAGTAGTAAAGGGCGTGCAATCAGCACGGGAGACCGCGCGCGGCAGATTCTGCGCATGCAACAGGCAGCGCCCAGCGCGGGCCTCGGCGTCTGGCGCGGGGTTGAGCTATAAAAGCTCCCCTTGCCGTGCCATTTTGAGGCACACTCTCTTGAATTCCTTGCTCTTCTCTCTCTCAAAGGTCGATTAAGCTCTTCCCTTGGTCTTGTTCTTGCTTTGTCCATGTAAGTATTTCATGTTTTTGCTTATGAAATAACTCTAGGATTGCATGTAGTTTTGATTTTCTTGTACTTTGAGATACTTGTTAATATGATGCTTGCATGATAGTAGGCTTCTTGAATCTTGTAGAAAATTGTTTGATTGCCACTTGAACTTGAACTGTTGGAACTTGTAGATTTGAATTTTTAAAAATTTTCTTGAATCTTGTACCTGGTATTTGTAGATGGTAGTCTCACTGGTGACCTCGCGGGGTCTCAGGAGAGAATAGGCTAGGATGCCTAGATGTTGTTTGTAGAGTTTTGGAATGTTGGCTTCGGCATGGGTAGCCTACGCGTTGGTGTTGAACTTGTATACCTTCTTCGGCGTGGATAACCTAGGCGTTTGGTGTAGAATTTGTATACCTGCTTCGGCGTGGATAGCCTAGGCGTTGGTGTAGAACTTGTATACCTGCTTCGGCGTGGATAGCCTAGGCGTTGGTGTAGAACTTGTATTTTGAACTAGACGTCCCTGGCTGAATTGTACTGCCACTTGGGATTTTTGAATTTTTGACTTTGTACCGGCTAGTATAGGATAACCTCTGAATTTTAATTTTTGCACGGGCTAGTATAGGACAGCCCCCAGTTTAGAATTTTGACACTTCGTACTCTGCTTGATTTAGTATGCCTGGTTATACTCGGAAGAAGCTCGCCGAATCTTCGGTGGTTCGAGCTGCTGAGGAGGACGCTTCAGACGATGAAGCGGCTGCGGTAAATGCTCCGGATGGGGGTATGATTCCCCGGAGAGCACCCACTTTTGTTGGTACTGGTTGGAGTCCTTCCGATCTAGTATTTCAGTCGGAGTTTCACTTGTCTCAGCGGCCTCGCGCTGGCTTGGTGAGTCTTGTACTGTGCTTTGAATTTGTATTTTGTACTTGTATAGGTTTTGAGCTGACTCGTTCATCTGTAGGCTGACGGAGAGCCGTTTCGCACCTTCTAGTCCTTGGCGGAGCTTCAGAAGGCCTTTGCAGCCATCCGTGCTGACGAGGAGGCTATGGAGATTTGGTTGCAGACGGGCCTGGTTGACTTCTGGCGTGCCATGAGAGGTACTTCGAGGAGAAGGGGGATCAAACCCCGACTATGGGCTTTGTTAGAGCGGTGGTGGGATACCACCAACACTTTTCATATGGCATGGGGGGAGATCACCATTACCCCTTTTGAGTTTGCCATGATTTCGGGCCTTCCTTTTTCTGAGAGGAATGTGACCTTTGATTCGGAGCTGACTTGGCGCTCGGCCGCTGCCAGGGCCTTGCTCGGCCCTGTTGTTGACTTGTCAGAGGACGACACCCATGCTTCCATGACGGTGATTGTGGATGCTATCCGCGGTGCGGGTGTGTCTGCAGAGCAGAGGGTTAGGCTATTCCTATTAGCTTTGGTGAGTAGGGTAGTGGCCCCGAGCAGGAACAGTCGGGTGCACATTAGATTCCTGTTAGTTTTGCAGGACTTAAGGGCTGTTTCGAGCTACAACTGGGGTGGTTTGGCTTATAGCCACCTCTTGTACGAGATGAAGTGGGCCTCCCCGACTGCACCGGAGAGCGAGCCGAGCATGGCTGCTCTATGGAGTGTGCTGGAGGTATTGGAGACTCCTTGTACTTGTATGTTTGTATTTGAACTTGACTGATGTTTTGCTTGCTTTTGAAAGATTTGGATATATGAGCACTTTCTGACTTTGGCGCCAGATCGTACTGGAGATGCGGCTTACCCGTATGCTGCCTCTTGGATAGGAGCGGTGCGCAGGAGGGTGCATCTGGCGGCCTCCCGCAGAGCTTGGAGAGTTCTACCTGCTGATGAGGTAATATTTTTGTACTGTTTTGCTCTTTTGTATTTGTATTTGTACAATTGCTTGAGTTGTCTGCTTTGCAGGTGGTGTGGCGTCCTTTTGCCAACGCGCCTGTACCTGCCTCGGCTGCTCGCGCCCATTTCTTGTCTGGACGACGGGTTTTGCTCCCAGGGGTGTATCGCCACATGTGGTATCTGGAGGAGCGAGTGTCCCTTCAGCACAGTTCGGGGACTAGGTTTGTCCCCAAGGACCCACCGGAGTCCATGCTGGCGCCGGATGAAGATCTTGCCCGGCTCTATGTGAATGCTAGGGGCGATGTTGTTTGCCGCTCTTGGAGGGACTTTGTATAAAGGAAGGGTAGCTATGACGACTTCCTGAGGAGGCTGGCTCCACCAGTACGCTTCGTACTGCCGGTGAGCTTTTGAACTTTGTATCTTGTATTCTTGTATTCTTGTATTCTTGTATTCTTGTATGATTGGATGATTATATGATTGTATGGTTTTGAACTTGAATTGGTTTGGAAAATTTGAAGTTTTGGATTTTGTATGTTTGAAAATTTGAAATTGTATGCGTTGTGTGTGCCTTGAAATTTGTAGCTATATGCATGCATGATAATTTTGCAAAAAATTTGAAAACATTTGCCCGTTTTTTCGGGTGTATATACCCACTATAAGCCCCCACTTTGACTGAGGTTTTTTGGTAAGGAAAAGCGCAAGTCAAAGTATATTCAACTTTTGCTTATGCATATGCAGACTCGACTTAGGACGCCGATCTTGGACTAGAATGCTTGAATTTTGAATAATTTGCACCGAAATCTGCCCGAAGCGTTGATCCGGAATACTTGAATTTGCACGACTTGCGGCTTTGGAATCTTGAATAATGGAGGTTTGTACTTTGCTGTCCGAAACACTAAAGAGTGTGTACTCGGAGTCATAAAAGAGGATGGTGGCCTCGTCCTTTGGTGTAGGCCCCTGCGCCTAGCACAGGACATGGCGCCTGGCGCCAGCATGCTGTCGTGCAAGCCGACTCTTGTATAAATAGGGAGTATTTTGGATCATTTCTTGCATCAATCCTTCCCTGCTATTCTTGTATACTGCTTCCTCACGAAAAAGAAGAGAGAAAATGGCTATGTCCTTTGAAAATGCCTTGAACTCGTGGCTTGGTTCGCTAGGCAAATTGGAGAAAAGGGAGCTTGATGGTGCTCGCCTCATTCCGGTTTGTAAAGCTGGATGTGCACTTCATTCTTGCTGCTTTGGAGGCTTGGGATCCGAATCATCATGTGTTCCGCTTTGGGAATAATGAGGTATGTCCTCTCCCTGAAGAGTTTAGCGCCATATTGGGGTGGCCCATTATGCCGGAGCCATGCATACCCAGTGTTGAAGAACACTTTTTCTTGGACTTTGAAAGATATTTGGGCTCGAAGCCCCCACTTTTTAGTGCTGTTGTATATGGCAGAGGGGTGGATTTGTCCCTCCTTATCACCTACTTTGCTGGGCTTGATGTTCCCAAAGTTTTCCGCTTGAGGGCCTTGAGTTTTTGTATCTTTGCTTGCTTCCTCTTTTCAAAGCAGGGGTTTGGCAATGGTGATGCTTCCCTAATAGAAATTGTAGAGCAGTTTGCTAATAGTCGGGACCCAATGCCGCTCGTGATTGGCGAAACATTGATGGGCCTTGACTTGCTGAAGTCGGACCCCTCTTCATTGCCATCGGGAAGTCCGGTATTACTCCAAGTATGGATCTGGAGCTTTCTTGTATGTTGAATTTGTACTGGTATTTGAATTTTGAATTTTGAAATGCATTTCTTGTATACTCCCCAAGGTTTGGCTTATGGCCTGTGGTGGACGTCACAGCTGATGATGACTCAGACTGACCCTGCATGGTAGCGAGTTCCAGCTTGCCTGGGTTGATTTTGTATAGGCTGGATTGTATTTGTACGAATTTGTATGGTTTGGTTGTTTGAACTTGTATGCGTTGTGTGTGCCTTGAAATTTTGTATGGTTGTATGGCTTTGAACTTGAATTGGTTTGGAAGTTTTTTGAAGTTTTGGCTTTTATATGTTTGAACTTGTATGCGTTGTGTGTGCCTTGAAATTTGTAGCTATATGCATGCATGATAATTTTGCAAAAAAATTGAAAAAAATATTACTCCCCCAATTTTGTATGGTTGTATGGCTTTGAACTTGAATTGGTTTGGAAGTTTTTTGAAGTTTTGGCTTTTGTATGTTTGAATGTTTGAACTTGTATGCGTCGTGTGTGCCTTGAAATTTGTAGCTATATGCATGCATGATAATTTTGCGAAAAATTTGATTTTTTTTTGCTATTCATATGCAAACTCGACTTAGGACGCCGATCTAGGACTAGAATGCTTGAATTTTGAATAAATTGACCCGAAATCTGCCCGAAGCGTTGATCCGGACTGCTTGAATTTGCGCGGCTTGCGGCTTTGAAATCTTGAATAATGGAGGTTTGTACTTTGCTGTCCGAAACACTAAAGAGTGTGTACTCGGAGTCATAAAAGAGGATGGTGGCCTCGTCCTTCACTGCAGGCCCCTGCGCCTAGCGCAGGACAAGGCGCCAGTGTGCTGTCGTGCAAGTCGACTCTTGTATAAATAGGGAGTATTTCGGATCATTTCTTGCATCAATCCTTCTCTTCTATTCCTTGTATACTGTTTCCTCACGAAAAAAAAAAGAGAGAACATGGCTATGTCCTTTGAAAATGCCTTGAACTCGTGGCTTGGTTCGCTAGGCAAATTGGAGAAAAGAGAGCTTGATGGCATGCATCTTGGGGTGCTCACCTCCTTCCGGTTTGTAAAGCTGGATGTGCACTTCATTCTTGCTGCTTTTGAGGCTTGGGATACGAATCATCATGTCTTCCGCTTTGGGAATAATGAGGTTCCCTGAAGAGTTAAGCGCCATATTGGGGTGGCCCATTATGCCAGAGCCATGCATGCCTAGTGTTGAAGAACACTTTTTCTTGGGTTTTGAAAGATATTTGGGCTTGAAGCCCCCACTTTTGAGTGCTGTTGATATGGCAGAGGGGTGGATTTGTCCCTCCTTGTCACCTACTTTTCTGGGCTTGATGTTGACAGGCTTAAGTCGTATCACCTAATCAAAAATAACCTAAGTCCACTAGCTAGGTAGCAAGGGAAGTCAGGATCGAATCCACAGGGAAACAATGTTCTTTCTACTATTAATCAATTAGACTAGACTATTGGGAACAAGAGTTGGTTTGATGGTTTGCTAAAACTACGGCAATAATTAAACAACTAGGAATCAATATATTAAGGAATCTAGGGCATAGGTTCACCAACAGATAACAATCCAAGACAATGAACAATCACGATAATTAACAAGGCTATTAATTAGACTAGCATGCTCTCTCGAATCGATACTAATCATAGACTTAGAATTAACGGGCTCTCGCTACGTATTAATCCTAATTCCACCTATTGACACAAGCCTAAACATCAAATTGCATCTCTCGAATCTTAATTTGATATTGCATAACTACCACAATTAAACCTACGCAAATCTAATTGTATAGTGAAATAAACCAATCAATAGGAATTAATTACAATGCCAACAATCACAATTATTCAATATCCCTTCATATTAATCATGGATCCCCAAACCCTAGAAATTAGACTACTCAAGCATATTTACAATAAACAAAGCAATCAACATAATGGAAAACATGATCAAAAGTAATTAATAAATCAAAATAGAAAACAATACCTAAATGTAGAACAAAAGGATGAACTAAAAATTGGAGCTTTGATTGAAACCAAAAATAAGTGCTTGGAACAAATTTGAGAGAAAACTAGATTAAGAGCAAATAAACTAAGGATCTAATACTCGAAAATAAGATGCCTCTCAAATTAGCTAAGGCTTGTTTATATAGTTTGCCAAAATAAAGCCTAAAAAACGGAAAAGTAAATGCGCGAAAACTGCTGGAGGTTGGCGTCGCCTGATCGGGCGAAGTGCTCGACAGTCGGCCCGATCGGGCCAAATTCCGCCCGATCGGGCGGTTTGTGAATTCTTCACTGCTGCTCTTATTTGGCCGCCCAATCCGGACCGGGCGAAGTGCGCCCGATCGGACGCGCGTTGATGACTTTAATTTCCTCTTCTTTCCGCCCGATGGTTGCATTTTGCCCTCAACTCACAGGGCGATTTGCAATCTTCAATATCCTTCGCCCATATCACCGAGTCTAACTCTCGGGGCTCAACCATAAGCATCCAAGGCTCCCGAAAGTCGACGAAAAAGGTCCCGAACTTCCTCGAGCTCGCGTAGTGGCCTAAATCACCATGAAACGGGTCTAAAAAGACCAATTTCTCATAATCCAACCTGAAATTCAAGGCACACTCAATAACGCATATTAGTACTAAAAATGGCTCCTAAGAGCTTATTTGACACATAAAAAGTACTAAGGGACGGGGGTGAAACACTATATAAAACACACATATCAAACTCCCCCAAGCTAGATCCTTGCTTGTCCCTAAGCAAGGAAATCATCGATGAATACAAGACCAACTTCACCCCCAACATATTTCAAAATGAAACACATAACTCAAGGCAAAATCCGACGAGCATGCATCAATGCCAACCAATCAAATCCATTCAACCGCTAATCCACCTTAACAATCGTCACGCAAAGCGAACCACAAATGCACAATGGAATTCAAGACTAGTGCTCACACACTCGTCACTCATTTATGTGGCGGATAAAAGATGTACCCGTTCGCTCTCCTCCCAACATATAAGTGAACAATGCCCTCCCAAACTCACAACACTCGTGTGTCTAGAAAAACATACACTCAACCTAGTAGTCGACTCGGAATGTGTCATGTCATAACTTGCATTGATAAACAACTATTTTCACATAAGTACGACTCTATGCACAAAGGTCGGAAGGTCTTCAAAGCTTGTAATGTTAGGCTTAGGTAAGGGTGCGGTAAATTTGGATATAATGTGAGCTTAAAGCCTTGGCTTTGGGGAGCATGAGTCCTAAATACAATCACGATCAAACAATATAATGATCACAACTCTCCCACTCAACTCATGATGAAACAACAAACACCAACACCATACTTTCTTGCCTTTTTCACAATTATAATCAATCATCACAAGGGTATGAAATTACAAAACTTGATTGGAACAAATACTTTGAACTCTTTTTTTTTTTTCCGAGAGTAATAGATTTTTCTCATTCTTTTCTTTTTCAATCTCTCTTTTTTTTTCTTTCTTTTTGATAACCTTCACATTTGTTTTATTCTTTCATCTCTTTCATTTTCAACGCATTTTCAACAACAACATGATGAAACGAACTCCTTTTTTCACTACTCACTTTGTGCTCAAAATGTAGCACACCACAACTCCCTTACCTCACTACTATTAGCTCCCCCAAGCTAGGCTTGGGACTAGTAACCAATGGCGTTTTCACAGGCTTGTAATATGGCTAGTCACCGAATAAAGGGAACAAGCAACAACATGGGTAGAAAAGGAGGGAACAAATGTATCTAGATTCATCTGAAGGCTACCTAAACAGAAAAATGCCTTCGTCCTCCACAATGTGCATGTATATGAGTCATAAAACACTACTAATAGTCGTAAATCAATACTCAAAATCAATGACACACCAGGAAACTATCACAATCCTAACCAAGTCAACTAGTCAAGCACCAAGTCCACAAATAGTTAGTCAGAGTTGACTCATGTTAAGGCATCAAATCAATCGAATATCAAATCATGCCCAACACATCTACATTTCCCATCATCAAATACCAAGAATCAAAACAATTTTCGATCAAGGGGCACAGGGAAGCATGATATTGTATTCATCGGAACGTATTTTTGAATTTTTTTTTCAAAGCAATAAACTACCCTAGAAAGAAATAAACACACCAAATAAACACACAACAATAAGTAAATGCTGAAATAAAAGGAAAACATACCTAATATGTACAGGTAATGTGAAACCCCCCCAAACCAAATCAGACAATGTCCTCATTGGCTCAAGGGGTACCGAACCATCATCATCATCAATAGCATCACTGATGGCCTTGGCCATCATCACCATCATCACCATCTCTACCTTGGCCACCTTGGCCACCTTAGCTGCTAGTGCATGCTCCAAACCCCCCGTAGTGGGTAGGCGTGAAAGTGCCCATGGAACCGGGGGCTCCGTACCCCTCTGCGGGATAGGTAAACCAGGAAGGTTGCTGAGCGTCCGGGGCAATGTAGCCCTGCCTGGCATACTGATCATAGAAGGGGAACATGGTCCTCTGGTGATCAGCCGCGAAATCATGGAAACCGAGCTCAAGTCTGTCCAACCTCTCATGAATGGACCCCTACTCCTCCTCTGGTGTAGGCCTACCCTGTGGCCTCCCCTCATCCCCTCGACGCCCCCTCCTAAAGTAGGTGCGAGGCTCGGGCTCGAACTGGTGGGGCTCTTGCTGTGGGTCAGGCTGGGGCTGCGGGTTAGGCTGTGGCTCACCCTCAAATCCACCATATAAATAGTGAGCATGGCCGGGTCTGAAACGGGTGCGGCCCTGGGGGTCAGGCAAGGTGAATAGCCTGTTCCCCTCGAACATCCACCACATGGCACCCGGCCTAAACAACCCATGCTCACCCTGTAGGCGACGGAGTCTAGCAAAATAGGCCAAATGAAGTAAGTTGCTACCCAAAACCGGGGTTTGGTTAGCCTCAAAAAAGTTAACTGTGGCCATGGCAATGTGGGTGATCAACCCACCAACGGTAATGCGAGGGGTATGTGTGCTACTGGCTATAGAAAAGAGTTGGGAGGCCATATGATGTGCTAGGTTCATTTTATACCTCTCTTGCACTTCTAAAACATAGCCACCCAAAATCTCCAGCTCAGTACTCCTCACATTTTGGGTCTCCTCTCTACCAAAAATTGTAAACCCTAGAAACCTGTAGAAAACAATAGGGACCGGGTGTTGTATCTTGGAAGCATGCAAGTGTTGCATACTACCGGGATTATCATTACCCGTCAGCTTTCCCCACATTGTACAGTTGTTATGTGCACTACCAGGTTTCCTACTATAGGCGGTGGACAAGCCAAAAATCCCACCAAAATCAGCTAAACTCATGGTAACATTGCGGTTCATCAAGCGAAACTGAACCGCCGACACAGTTCTATAACCATCTTTACGCAAAGCAAACGAACTCAGAAATTCTAAAGTTATACGCCTAAAGGTGAGACGCAACATACTATACATATCTTTCATACCGACACCATGAAAAAGACGTTTTACATCACTCTCAATACCCATTGCATGCAAAGATCTTTGACAAATAAAACGAGTGGGTATTACCTCCCTCTTCTTGAGGTGGATGAATCGGTCTCGTTGCCACTCCGTTGCAAAAATGACGTCCGGGAAGTCCTCATCGGCTTCGATTTGGGGCGGTGGAGGTGGTGGTGTCGGTTCCCTTGCTCGGCTAGTGGAAGCCTCATGTTGGTTCCGTGGTTGTGCGGTGCAACTCCTCTTTTGTCGATTAGCCATGGTAGAAATCTGAATTTTTTTGTGGTTTTGGGGTTTTTTGTGAAATTTGGGGATTTGGTGGAGAGTGGAGTAAACTGAAATTGGTTGGGTATAGGTTGTAGAGGATGATGACAGGATGAATTTGATGTAAAGTTTGTTGAATTTGGTGGAGATTTGAGGGAGATATGAAGGATTGAAGTTTATCAGGGTTGGGGTTTAATGGAGGAAGAGAGAGAAAGTTTGAGGTTGAAGATGAATAAGTGTCGCTGAATCGAAGGTAAGGGGCTGATATGTCGCTGAATCGCGTTTCGCCCGATCGGGCGCACCTCGCCCGATCGGGCGAATTTTGAGTAAATTATTCTTCATCCGTGCGCGCCCAATCGGGCGCACCTCGCCCGATCCGGATCGGGCGATTTGCGATACTGCTTTTTGTTGACTTTTTTCAACCCAAAAATCACCCTTGACCTTGCAGTGACGTCATCAGCAGCCGCCCGATCGGGCGGATCTTCGCCCGATCGGGCATTTTACTCGCCAAATTCGCCTGATCGGGCGGAACTTCGCCCGATTCGGGCATTCCACTCGACAAACCGCCCGATCGGGCATCCTTCGCCTGGTCGGGCAAAAACAAACTTCTTTATTGATGTCAACACGCGCCCGATCGGGCGCACCTCGCCCGATCTGAATCGGGCGGTCTGCAGTATGCTCCGTTTCAGCCTTAACTTCACTTTTTCGAGCTTGGAACTTTAGGCCTGCACACTATTAAACACCCAAACAGCGTAATTCCCTCTTCTCACCTCTCTAACACCAAAAACTATACCGTAACACACTTAGGTAAAGAAAAATGCTAACAAAACACACACACACAAGAAAAATAAAATTGGAATATTACACTACTAAAGCAATAAAATACGGGTTGCCTCTCGCAAAGCGCTGGTTTATTTCTAGGTCCCGCTCGACCTCGTTACCTCGAATATGCAACTCATAGGGCGGAAGGATTGAGGTGCTGAACCTCAACCACTCCTACAGTAGCCCCCTCGTGGTACAACTTCAGACGTTGCCCATTGACTTTAAAGCGCTCACCACTGGTGTTCTCTACCTCAACTGACCCAAACTTGCTTACGATAGTCACGATGAACGACCCAGACCACCTAGACTTAAGTTTTCCAGGAAACAACTTAAGCCTAGAGTTGAACAACAGAACCTTGTCGCCCACCGCGAACTCCCTATGCAGAATGTGGTTGTCGTGCCACTTCTTGGTCTTTTCCTTATAAATCCGGGCACTATCGTAGGCTTGTAGTCGGAATTCATCTAACTCACCCAATTGAAGTAACCGCTTTTCACCGGCTAACTTTGCATCCATGTTGAGCTGTTTGATTGCCCAATAAGCCTTGTACTCCATTTCTACTGGTAAATGACACACCTTGCCATACACCAACCGATACGGGGAGGTACCAATAGGTGTCTTAAAGGCGATTCTGTATGCCCATAGAGTATCATCTAGCTTATCGCTCCAATCCTTCCTAGACTTTGCCACCACTTTCTCAAAAATAGATTTGATCTCCCGGTTAGAGACCTCAACTTGCCCACTCGTCTGAGGGTGGTAGGCTAGCCCGGTGCGGTGATAAACCCCATACTTGCGCATGAGCGCATCCAGATGCTTCTCATGGAAGTGTGACCCTCCATCATTAATCAAAGCGCGCGGAACCCCAAATCTAGGAAAAATGATCTTCTTGAACAGGGAAATGACCGTTTTAGCATCGTTAGTAGGTGAGGCAATGGCTTCCACCCACTTGGACACATAATCTACCGCAACAAGGATATACAAGTTACCCTTGGACGATGGGAATGGTCCCATGTAGTCGATTCCCCACACATCGAAAACCTCAACCTCAAGGATTCTGTTCTGTGGCATCTCATACCTCCTCAAAATAGTGCCGGCCCTCTAGCACGCATCACAAAAGCCTGTGCATCCTTGAACATAGTAGGCCAGTAAAAACCACATTGTGACAACTTAGCGTTAGTCTTTGCCGGTCCATGGCGACCACCATAAGGTGAAGAATGACACCTACTGATAATACCTTGGAATTCCCATTCCGGAACACAACGCTTGTACAACCCTTCAGCAGTCTCACGAAACAAATAAGGGTCATCCCAAAAATAGAACCGAACATCATGTAGGAATTTCTTCTTCTGTTGATATGTAAGATCGGCCGGAAGAATACCCCCTACAATGTAGTTAGCAAAATCTGCGAACCATGGTGACTGACTGGCAAGTGCAAGTAAGTGATCATCCGGAAATGAATCATCAATCGGTGTAGACACTTTGCCATCATCATATCTCAATCTAGACAGGTGATCTGCAACAACATTCTCAGCCCCTTTTTTATCGCGAATCTGCAGATCAAACTCCTGTAGCAGTAGTATCCATCGAATAAGCCAGGGCTTGGCTTCTTTCTTTGAGAGCAGATACTTAAGAGCCGCATGGTCAGTATAGACTATCACCTTGGACCCAATCAGATAGGTGCGAAACTTGTCCAAGGCATAGACTATGGCTAGAAGCTCCTTCTCAGTAGTAGCATAGTTAACTTGAGCTTCATCTAAGGTCTTACTTGCATAGTAGATGGCATGCAAAACCTTTTCCTTTCTCTGACCCAAAACTGTCCCAACTGCATAATCACTTGCATCACACATTATCTCGAACGGAAGATCCCATTCGGGAGAACGAATGATGGGAGCCGAAATCAGTGCCTGTTTAATCCTGTCAAAGGCCTCAAGACAAGCATCAGTAAACACAAACGGGGCATCCTTGAGGAGGAGCTGGGTAAGTGGTTTAACAATTTTAGAAAAATCCATGATAAAGCGGCGATAAAACCCCGCATGACCAAGAAAACTTCTAACACCATTCACATTAACTGGAGGGGGAAATTGTTCAATCACTTGGACCTTAGCTCGATCCACCTGAATGCCCTTATCAGATATCAAATGGCCCAAGACCACCCCTTCAGTAACCATGAAATGACACTTTTCCCAGTTTAAGACTAAATTACACTCTTCATATCTTTTCAGAACTTTAGTCAGATTTAGCAAGCAAGAATCAAAAGAAGTACCATAGACACTAAAATCATCCATAAAAACTTCCATGATAGACTCAATAAAATCAGAAAAGATACTCATCATGCAACGTTGGAAAGTAGCGGGTGCATTACACAGACCAAAAGGCATCCTACGGTATGCAAAGGTACCATAGGGACAGGTGAAGGTGGTCTTTTCCTGGTCGTCTGGATGTATGGGAATTTGAAAGAAACCAGAATAACCATCCAGATAACAGAAGAACTTGTGACAGGCTAGCCTTTCTAGCATTTTATCAATGAAAGGAAGGGGAAAGTGGTCCTTTTTAGTAGCAACATTAAGACGCCTATAATCAATGCACATGCCCCAACCTATGACTACTCTAGTTGGTATCAACTCATTTTTTTTCATTTCTCACCACAGTTGTCCCCCCTTTCTTAGGCACTACCTGAACAGGACTCACCCACTTAGAATCAGACACAGTATATACAATACCCGCGTCAAGCAATTTCATAACTTCAGCTTTTACAACATCTTGCGTGACAGGGTTTAGACGACGCTGGGGTTGAATGCATGGTTTATGATTTTCATCTAGATGTATCCTATGCATGCAAAAGTCAGGGCTAATACCCTTTAAATCATCAACACTGTACCCAATGGCCTTTTTGTGCTTTTTCAACACAATAAGAAGTTGGGATAACTGGTCTGCATCAAGTGCAGTACTGAAGATCACAGGGCAAAGTTGTTCATCATCTAAAAACGCATATTTAAGGTTGGCAGGAAGAGGCTTATGTTCGGGTTTCTTTACCTCTTTAACAGGACAAACCGGCCGAACTAACCTCTTCAATTTGGTGCTCTCTGGTTCGGACCCTTCACCAACAAGAGCCAGCTCTAGAGCATCCACTTCAGCACTCCAAGAACTGCTATCACCTGCAGAAGACTCACAACAAAGCACTGCCTCCAAAGGATCTCTTTCGAGAACTTGGGAGACGTTATCACGAGTAATAAAATCAACTACATCAATACGATAACATTGTTCTTCCTCTAGCATGGGACTTTTTAAGGCACTATTCAGATTAAAATTCACCTTATCATCCCCAACGGACAAAGTCAATTTCCCACTTTTTACATCAATGACCGCCCCCGCCGTGTGAAGGAAGGGTCTACCTAAGATTATGGGAATTTGAGAATCCTCTTGTATGTCTAGTACCACAAAGTCTACAGGTATATAGAATTTACCTACTCTAACAGGGACGTCCTCTAAAACACCTAAGGGGTATTTGACAGAACGGTCGGCCATTTGCAGAGTGATATTGGTAACCTTAAGCTCACCCATATTCAGTTTAGTACAGACAGACAAAGGCATGACAGACACACTAGCACCTAAATCACATAAAACTTTATCAATGAATACAGTGCCAATGTTACATGGGATGGAAAAACTCCCGGGGTCTTTAAGTTTAGGTGGAGACTTGTTTTGCAAATAAGCACTACATTTTTCAGTAAAAGCTACAGTCTCTACCTCACAAAAAGCACGTTTCCTGGTCAAAATATCTTTCATGAATTTAGCATAAGCAGGAACTTGTAAAATTAATTCAGTAAAGGGAACCGTTACCTGCAAATTTTTGACCACTTCCAAGAATCTGCCAAACTGCTTGTCTAGCTTATTCTTGAGTTGCCGGTTAGGGAAGGGGAGTGCAATAGGTGGTACTTGAATATCTGTCCCCTTCTTAACCTCAGTTGTAGCCTCATTCTTATTGACTACCTTTTCAGCTTCCTTACCATCCATAACTATCTCTGGGACTTCCTCACTAACCAGACCACTAGCAGACACCCCAGAATCAACCTCAACTGGCATAGAAGGACCATCATAATCCCTACCACTCCTCAATGTAATTGCATTTGCAGTTTCCCTATTTTCGGGATGTGAAGGAAATTGGCCTGGTGGCCTCCCTGCAATAGTAGTAGCCATCTGTGCCAACTGTGTATCAATGATCTTGTTGTGAGCAGTAAGAGCATCGATCTTTGCATCCTTTTCACTTAGAGATTTTTGCATTTGTAGCATCATGTTTCTCATCTCTACTAGCATAGGGTCAGGCTGTGTGGCTTGAGGTTATGGTGGTGGAGGTGATGTGTGTTGTCTAGGGAACCCAGGTGGTCCACTAGACTGTTAGTTGTAGTTGTTCCGTGGTTGGTAGGATTGTTGATGTGGGGGTTGGTATGGTTGTTGTGGTGGATGTTGGACTTGGTGAGGGTTCTGGATATTGTTGCTCCTGTAGGATAGTAGAGGGTTGTTTTTGTAGCCCTCATTGTAAGAGTTGGAGAATGGGTTGTTTTGTTTGTAGGATTGAAATGCGTTACATTGTTCAACAGAGCTCCTACATTCCTGTGCATAATGACCAGACATTCCACAACTTTCACAAACAGTAGCAGGTTGGGCACTCATAGCAGCTACACTAACAGGTTGGGCAGATTGAGCATTGGCTGCTTGCATATTATCAAACTTATAGTGTAAAGCAGTCAATTGGGCAGTTAATTGTTCAATAGAATTTAAATCATGCTTACCACCCCTATTAGATAAACCTCTAGGATTCCCATACTGGGCATTGTGAATGGCTATCTCCTCAATCACCTCCATAGCTGTAGGCACCTCAAGTTGCATGAATCTCCCACTGGCAGCTGAATCTAACAAACATCTAGACTCATTACCCAGACCATTATAAAACTGCTGAATCAAGAACCAATCATCCAAACCATGGTGCGGGCACTCTCTCTGCAAGTCCTTGAATCTCTCCCAGACTTCGAACAAACTCTCATCTGCCTGTTGTGAGATACCTAATATCTGACCCCTCAGACGAGCCGTTTTCTCAGGTGGAAAATATTTAACATAAAAAGCAAGAGCCAAGGACTCCCAATTAGTGATTTTCAAAGCCGCCCGATTCAACCCATTAATCCACAATTTAGCTTTCCCACTCAAAGAGAACGGGAAAAGTATCTCCATAGTCCGCTCCGGAGTCAATCCCTTTTGCTTGATGGTGGAACAATATTGGATGAAGGACTGTATGTGAAGATTTGGATCTTCACCTGGTTCCCCACCATACTGGCGTCTCTCAATCATGTTAATCAATGCAGGCTCAATCTTGAAGGTCTCAGCTGCAATAGAAGGCATGATTGCCTTTGGTAGCACGGACAGACTTGGCTTAGAGTAGTCTGTAAGCCGTGGGGTAGGTGGCGGTAGTGGAGTTTTGTCACCCATCTCTATCTCTGAAACTGAATCTGTATCTGAAGGAAAACGATCGCCAATATTATGATTAGAATCAGAGTAATTCCCACACTGTGCAATGAAAGTTCTTCGTCTACGGAAGGTTCTTTCGGGCTCAGGATCGAATGGAGTAAGATTACTAGTACCTACGGTCTTGGGCATAGACAAAGATTACAAAACAATGTGAGATCCGGTCTCAAGGAACGTGAGTTCCTTGAGTAGTAACAAACAATAATCTAGGATAAGCAATCAAGAACAAAAAATAAAACCGTTTCCCCCGCAACGGCGCCAAATTTTGACAGGCTTAAGTCGTATCACCTGATCAAAAATAACCTAAGTCCAATAGCTAGGTAGCAAGGGAAGTCAGGATCGAATCCACAGGGAAACAATGTTCTTTCTACTATTAATCAATTAGACTAGACTATTGGGAACAAGAGTTGGTTTGATGGTTTGCTAAAACTACGGCGATAATTAAACAACTAGGAATCAATATATTAAGGAATCTAGGGCATAGGTTCACCAACAGATAACAATCCAGGACAATGAACAATCACGATAATTAACAAGGCAATTAATTAGACTAGCATGCTCTCTCGAATCGATACTAATCATAGACTTAGAATTAACGGGCTCTCGCTACGTATTAATCCTAATTTCACCTATTGACACAAGCCTAAACATCAAATTTCATCTCTCGAATCTTTTTTTTGCTAAGTAAGTAAGGAATATATTAGCTCAAAACAGAATACAACCTAAGATTAACTCTAGGAAAACAAACCAACTAGGTTGGACCATTTTGCACTAGAGCAAGCAAACACCAATATCAACTAATTACAAAGTCAAGAACCACTGACTATCCTTTCTACTTACAGACTTAGGCATGACAAGCTTAATTCGACTTCTAACAGTCTGCTTCAAACTAGATAGAGTGTGCTGCACAGTAGGCACAACTCCATTCCAAAAACTACTATTTCTGCTTCTCCAGATGGTATACACAGTAGCAGCAATGCCAGCATAAATCACCTGTTTTCTGAATTTTAAGTGTTTACTATTCCCTATCTTCTTGATTAGCTGCTGCAAATTGTATTCAGGCAACTGAATACCTAACCAAACTTTCACCTCAGCCAAACATTTACTACTATAAGGACAGGAGAAGAAAAGATGACCATGATTTTTTATCCCTTGCCCACACAGAAGGCAAGCAGTAGAGGAACTGACACCAATACTAGCCAACTTGGCAGTTGTTTGCAACCTTTGCTGCACAGCTAACCAACAAATGAACCTGTGTTTATGAGTGTTCAAACGATTCCACACCATTTTGTCCCAGTGAACTTTGGGCTTGACACCAATCATTTTCTCATAGACTTGCTTGACAGAATAATGCTACATGGAACACAATTCAGCACAAGTGAAGTGTACTTTCAGCTTTTCTTTAACTGCACAAACCTTCTTCCAATACCAACTAGCAGAAGCACTAGGTTGGTAATCCCACCATACCCCCATTCTTTAAATATACAGAAGTCACCCACTTTGTCCAGACATTCATCTGCTTTGTAGCAAGAGCCCAAACATACTTACCTATGTTAGCAACATTCCACAAAACAACATTCCTAAATCCCAATCCACCTGCATTCTTATCCATACAGGCACTATCCCAAGCAACATTACTTGGTCTCTGACTGAAAGATTTCCCACTCCAAAGAAAAGATCTGCATATCTTGACAATACCTTGCAACACTGACTTAGGAAGAATATAAATCTGGGACCAATACATATGAAGACTCATAAGCACAGAATTTATTAGTTGCACTCTTGCAGTGTAAGAAAGGTTCCTGGAACTCCAAACTCTTATCCTGGCAGTCATTTTCTCAACTAAAACCCCACATTGAGCAGCTGAAATCCTCTTTGGGCTAATAGGAACACCCAAATAGTGAAGGGGAAGAGTACTTCTGCTGAAACCAGACACCTCTAAAACTCTTTTCACAACATCTTCAGTCATACCATAGCAGTAAATTGAAGATTTAGACTTGTTAGCTTGCAAACCAGAAGAATCTGAGAATAATTTGAAAGCTTGCAGTAGAAAATAAATGGAGTTGAAATCACCTTTGCAACACAAGATCAAATCATCAGCATAACACAGATGAGTCAACTGGAGCTCATTACATCTTGGGTGGAACTGAAAATTTTGCATGCAGACCACTCATTTTCTGTAAAATCCTGGACAAGTACTCCATGCATATCACAAACAGCAGGGGAGACATAGGGTCACCTTGCTTCAACCCCCTTTTTGACTTAAAAAATCCCTGCATTGTACCATTAATCATCAGAGAAAACATGGGAGATGTTACACACTCCATCACCAGCTTAATAAAATGATTTGGAAATTCCAAACACACCAACATTTCTTTTAGAAACTCCCAATCAACAGTATCATAGGCCTTTTACAAGTCAATTTTCATCAAACAGCTAGGACTAACACTTTTCCTTCCATACTACTTCACCAGGTCTTGAACAACCATAATATTGTGAACAATAAACCTACCATGAACAAACCCACCCTGATTTTCCAAGATGAGATCAGGTAGCACTCTCCTTAATCTCCAACACAACACTTTGGTAATACACTTATACAGTGTGTTACAACAGGAAATAGGCCTGAAATCACTCACATTCCTAGGACACTTGGTTTTAGGAATAAGGGTAATAACAGTGTGATTAACTTCTTTTAACAGCTTACCAGACTGCAACACATCCATAACAGCATCAATGACATCAGTGCTCACAATCTGCCAAGAATCTCTATAAAAATGAGACCCAAACCCATCTGGTCCAGGAGCTTTATTCCCTTTGATAGAGAACAAAGCATCCTTAATTTCTTCTGTAGTGTATGGAGCATTCAAAATTGCCTTATGTTCCTCAGAACAAATAGGCCCAATCTGAACAACCTGTGGAATCACAGTTTTCCTTTGACCAAAAGTGGAACCAAGCAAAGATTTATAGTAAGAAACAAAAGCATCAGACACAACAATTGGATCATCCCTCCATACTCCATTCATGTCATGAATACTATAAACTTGATTCTGTAAATTCCTACTCTTAATGCTCTGATGGAACAAAGCTGTATTCTCATCCCCAGATTTAATCCAGTCCACCTTAGCTTTTTGTTTTAAGAACTCCAAGTAAGCTATATGCTTAATCATGTATTCATTTGTAGCAAGTAATTCTTGATCAGCTAATGCCTGATCATTAGGATTAAGATGCATTGCTTCTTGTGCACTCAACATAGCATTGTATGCACTCAGATCTGCAGCTTGAATGTCTGAAAACCCCACTCTATTGAGTTCTTTTAAGCCAGCTTTAACTTTCTTCAACTTGCTAGCCACCACATATATTTTACTACCACTAATATTGGTATTCCAAGCAATAAACACAGTATCCTGGAAAACAGGAGAATGTTTCCACATGGTGAAATATTTAAAAGGCTTCCTCCCACCCACCACATAAGGAAAGACAGTAAGGATGCCAGGGCAATGATCAAACTGTCCTTCTCTCATGAAGCAGACTTCTGCAGTACTGTAAGTATTCTGCCAAGCTAAATTCCCCATAATTCTATCAAGCTTAGAGAAGACTCTAGCTACCCCTTGTTGTTTATTATTCCACGTAAACAAATTGCCCACACACCTGATATCTTCCATACCACACTCCTGCATGCACTCAACAATATCCTCCACTTCAGATTGCCTTACAATACTACCAACTCTCTCTTCAGCAGTCATGACACAATTCAGATCCCCACACAACACCCAGGGACCAATAACTTTTATGGACTTCAGATCCCTCCACAACTCCTTTCTTTGAGCATTTGTGTTAAAAGCATAAATGAAAGTACAATGGAAGCTAGGCTTACCACTTACTGGAGCAACTAAACAGTGGATAAACTGGCTAGTGACAGCTACAATACTCAATGTAAAACTACCTGGTTTCCAAGCCACCACTATTCTACCTCCTGGATGGAAACTAGCATTAGTGGTGAAACACCAATTAGTAAAAACTCTCTGGTAAAGGGTACCTAAATTAGCACCCTTGACCTTATGTTCTAGAAGGCCTACTAACCCAACCCCATACTTCTGAATGAATCTCCTGATATCATCCTGTTTTTGAGGAGAGTTAAGCCCTCTCACATTCCATGAAAGGATTCTATCCATTAGTGAAGGAAGGGTCCCCCCTTCCAGCCAACTCACCCAATTGCAAACCAACACCCTTATCAACTACAGAATCCATACCCCCTCCTGTGTGAACCTGTTCTGTCAACACTTCATAGGAATTAACAGTTTGAGTAGGCACAACAGGAGTAGAATGAACTCTAATAGGTCTAAGAGCTCTTTGGAAACCCTCCTGATCTACTTCAGGTTCAGCAACAACAAGAAGAACCACTGGTTGAGCCACTGGTTGAATGGTTTTCTGCACCCACCTCCTCTTACCACCACCCTTCCTACAGTCTGCAGCAACATGTCCAACCATCTTACAACTAGTACAGATAGTTGGTCTCCATTCATAATGGACTGCTACCTTAACCAGCTCACCATGTTCATCCAAAAAATTCACAAAATCAGGGAGAGTATCCATAGGAACTTCCACCAATACCCTAGCAAACTGAATCTTATCTCTACTTGCAGTAGCCTGATCTCTCTTAATAGGAGTACCAAGCTGTTGTACTATCTTGAATAAAGACTTCTCACCCCGGTATTTGAAATTCAGCTTCAGCTGAACCCAAATTGGAACCACCCTGATCTCCTCCTTCTCCATATTCATATCTACAGTCCAAGGCCTGAGCATCAAAGGTTTATTGTCAAAGAAGAAGTGTTTTGTTAACACTTTATCCCTCCAATCCATGGTCTGAAATCTCACTAGAAACACCCCTTTCTTAACCATACTAACCTTATCCACCTTCAGATTCCTCCAAATTCTCCTAATGAACCCCTCCATAACATTCAATGGTGGATTTGCACCCACAACATAGCACACGACAGAGGAGTTCCAGAAATCCACCTCTTCCTGAATATCCTCAATATCAATTTGCACCAGATCATTAGGAGTATGAGATGACGTGTTACCAACATTCACAGTTTCAGCATACAAATCATCAACAATATCAATACTAGGCTCAGCAGCTTCATCAAATTGTTGTAGAATGGGAACTGAAATTGCACCAATATCCAGATTAAGGGAAGAATTACCTTGATTCAATCGCGTTGCAGTACCATGAATAACCTCCATGAACCCATTGAATGAGTGTCGCAATTCAGAACGAGCTTGCAAATGCTGCAACCCAGATTTTGGGGTAAAAACCTCATTCTGAAGCTCAAAATCGATCGCCTCTACCCCCAACACTTCATCCATTGAACGTGTTTTCAACGCTTGAGAATCAGAAGAAGGTCCTCTCGCCTTGCCATTACCATTGCCTTTCGTTTTGCCTTGAGTTTTCGAGCCATTTTTCCTTGCCATGGCTACGACGCAAGTTAAGCTAACTTGCACCGAGAGAAAACTTGGAGAGAAAGTCTCAAGGCTAGGTCAAATGTATGTTCGAATCTTAATTTGATATTGCATAACTACCACAATTAAACCTGCGCAAATCTAATTGTATAGTGAAATAAACCAATCAATAGGAATTAATTACAATGCCAACAATCACAATTATTCAATATCCCTTCATATTAATCATGGATCCCCAAACCCTAGAAATTAGACTACTCAAGCATATTAACAATAAACAAAGCAATCAACATAATGGAAAACATGATCAAAAGTAATTAATAAATCAAAATAGAAAACAATACCTAAATGTAGAACAAAAGGATGAACTAAAAATTGGAGCTTTGATTGAAACAAAAAATAAGTGCTTGGAACAAATTTGAGAGAAAACTAGATTAAGAGCAAATAAACTAAGGATCTAATACTCGAAAATAAGATGCCTCTCAAATTAACTAAGGATTGTTTATATAGTTTGCCAAAATAAAGCCTAAAAAACGGAAATGTAAATGCGCGAAAACTGCTGGAGGTTGGCGTCGCCAGCGTCGCCCGATCGGGCCAAATTCCGCCCGATCGGGCGGTTTGCGAATTCTTCACAGCTTCTCTTATTTGGCCGCCCGATCCGGACCGGGCGAAGTGCGCCCGATCGGGCGCGCGTTGATGACTTTAATTTCCTCTTCTTTCCGCCCGATGGTTGCATTTCGCCCTCAGCTCACAGGGCGATTTGCAATCTTCAATATCCTTCGTCCATATCACCAAGTCTAACTCTCGGGGCTCAACTATAAGCATCCAAGGCTCCCGAAAGTCGACGAAAAAGGTCCCGAACTTCCTCGGGCTCGCGTAGTGGCCTAAATCACCATGAAACGGGTCTAAAAAACAGACCAATTTCTCATAATCCAACCTGAAACTCAAGGAACACTCAATAACGCATATTAGTACTAAAAATGGCTCCTAAGATCTCATTTGACACATAAAAAGTACTAAGGGACGGGGGTGAAACACTATATAAAACACACATATCAGATGTTCCCAAAGTTTTCCGCTTGAGGGCCTTGAGATTTTGTATCTTTGCTCGCTTCCTCTTTTCGAAGCAGGGGTTTGGCAATGGTGATGCCTCTCTAATAGAAATTGTAGAGCAGTTTGTTAATGGTCGGGACCCAATGCCGCTTTTGATTGGCGAAACATTGTTGGGCCTTGACTTGCTGAAGTTGGACCCCTCTTCTTTGCCATCGGGAAGTCCGGTGTTACTCCAAGTAAGGATCTAGAGTCTTCTTGTATTTTGAATTTGTATTTGTATTTGAATTTTGAATGTTGAATTTTGAAATGCGTTTCTTGTATACTCCCCAAGGTTTGGCTTATGGAAAAGCTCATGCTGGTGGCACCACCGGAGAAAATGGAGAGCTGTAATAGAAAAGGGTTCACTGTGCGACCCATGATGTATGGACGGCTTTCATTGGACGAGTGGCGAAGCGCACTCTCTGGAATTGAATCTTGTATAATGTGGGTAGTTCCTTGGTGGGGAATTGCTGCCATGAGACATGCCCCTGATTCTACTGCTTTGAGGGTGCCAAGCCTCACGATGCTGGTCTTCTACTCGCCTGCTCGAGTGATGAGACAATATGGCTTGAAACAGGAGATCCTGGACTATGCTGAAGAGAACCCGAAACCTGTTACGCCGAATGCCAATCGACTTGAAGTTTGGAGGCGGTATTGGGTCGCCAAACCATTCCTAAGTATCCGGTTCCCACCTGAGTCAGTTACTCTGTCTGCGAGGTACATTGTATGGATGAGAGGCCTAAGCCAGAGGGACATTTCTCTCTCCGGACCAGCTAGAGTCCGAGGTTCTAGAGCTAGACGTCCTGCATCAACTGACTATGAGGAAGGTGACGGGAGTGTGGCCCATCCGGTGCTTGACCGTTCGGAGTCCAAAGGAGGTTCGTCGTCCTCCCGTCTTGGAAGGCTAGCAAGTTCCTTCTCCCGCCTCTTGGGCAAGGGGAAGATTGATGATTGATTGCGGGAGGAGCCAGGGGATAGTACTCAAGGTGCCAAGACTCGAGAGCATAGTCGCCCGACCCTAGATCTTTGTAGGCTAAATGTGTTTGAAATTGTATTTGAAGGAATTGTGTTTAGAATGTGTTTGGAAGATGTGTTTAGAAAATGTGTTTAGGAAGTGAAAAGGCTTTTAAACTTTGCTTCACTTTATCCTGACTTTGTATTTGAATTAGCTTTTGTAATACCCCGGAATTTAAAAAAACTCAATTTATTAAGTTTAATTATTTTTATTAGCTTAAAATTCGTTTTAAATCATAATTTCATATTTTATTAACAAAATTTCTATTTATATTTTTCAGATTATTAATTTCATATTTACGAGAATATTTACATTTTTAAATATTTCGGAATTTATAAAAGATTTTAAAATAACGTTTTTGTTAACAACGAATTTTGTTCGAAAACTAAATTTATTTACTAACACTTTATAAAAATAAAAAATATATATATATTTTCTGTAATTAACTTATTCAAGATTAATATTTTATTCTCGATTAATAGTAATTAAATTCTGAAAATTAACCCAATATTTACTAATTTGCCCTTATTTTCACTAAAGAAACCAAAATCAGTTTATTTTCTTCCTTCTTCTTCTTCACGTCACTTTGGCCATGGAAGTCAAAACCTTCACTTTCTACTTGTCACCACCACAAGACAACTCAATCTACTTGTCACCGCCAAAATGCAACTCAAGCCTTACTCATCAAACCTATTTGAATATCTGGAAATCTAAACTAGAATAGCTCATCTTAATCATCACTTTCATTAATTCAATTTCTTCCACTTGTCAATGCAATCAAGCTGAGTTGTTGCTTCATGAAGCCCCATGACAACTATAAATAGCTGCTCAATCATCCCAAATGAAACACAAATCAGATTAACCACTAATTCCTAATCCACCATTAAAATTCCTAAAATTTAATTCAAAAAAAAAAATTACCACCGCCACCACCACTTACTGCTGCCGCCACCCTCACCACTTCCTGCCACCACCACCCTGACCGCCCAACACCACCACGACCACCGCACACCCTTTCGCCGCTCTCCGTCCTCCACGCCCAGCCTCCCCTGCCTTCATCTCCTCTGCGCCCATCCCCCTCCGCCTCCCTCTCTTCCACGAAGCCACGCAGCTGCCACCACCCAGCACCGCATCTCCTAACAACCACCATCACCAGTGCACTACGCCGCTCAGACCCAACCACACCGCCCTCCACCTTGCCCGAGCAGCGACGCTTGCAACCCCTCCTCTCCCATTTTCGGCTTTGTTCTTGTTCTCCTCTCTGTTTCTTTCTTGCGTGGGGTTTAGGAACTTTGTTCCTATTTGGTTTTATTCTACAATTCAAGTAAGCCCAAACTCCTATTTTGGCCCAATTTTCTTTACTAAATTATTTTACTTATTCTAAATATGTTTTACTTATATATTCTAAATTTGTTAATATGTTTTACTTAATATGTATTATTCAAGTAAAATTAATATGTTTTACTTATACAAATAAAATTTGTTTCTTTTATTTAAAATTATAAATATACGCACTCACGTAAAACTTAAATTTAATTATAAGTTTTATTTAATTATTTCATATTTACTTGATTTATGAATTTATCAACTAAATACATTATTTGGAAAATATTAATCGTTTTGATATTAATTTTACAATATTTATCATTTTATATATT
Source organism: Spinacia oleracea (assembly GCF_020520425.1). Classification (NCBI taxonomy): domain Eukaryota; kingdom Viridiplantae; phylum Streptophyta; class Magnoliopsida; order Caryophyllales; family Amaranthaceae; genus Spinacia; species Spinacia oleracea. The sequence goes on from NC_079489.1 coordinate 89,718,751, forward strand.
AATTCAATAGTGTAATCTTTTCAAAGAATTCGGACTCGGAGCTCAAAAAGAACGAACCAAGGACAAAGCTTAACGTAACGCGGAATTAAGGTAACGGCTATTGCTAGTACCCGCAATTCCCTTCTAAATGTGTTTATGAAATCAGGACAATATGATTAAATTTATGATCTGAATGCTTTGATATGTTTTATTGAATTGCGGGAAATGAATTATGTTTTGATTGAATAATTTATGGTAATATGATTTGATGGAATTATTCCTTATTTTATGATTGATTGAATTTCTTATAAAATGATATTATGATTGATTGAATTTCTTATAAAATGCTGTTTATAAGAAACCATGAAAGAAAGGATGTTTGATCGTATGATCCAAAGGAAACATGTTACTTCAACTGAAGTAAAAAGGCTAAAATGTAAAATTAAACGAAACATGATAAATGAAAGTGAAAGACCTAGTCCGTTTGGTAGTATATGTTCACAGGTTACGATTCTCGGTCATGCATGTACCCATGGGGCATCCGCCCATTGAGCCAAGGCTCTCATGTTTCCGGGCCAAGGCCCCATGTTTATGGACAGCGGTCCATCGTGGAAGACGTTCCACCATGTCATACTTGCCACGGCTAGCATGTGCACCCTAAAGTTATGAATGAATTAAATAAAGGACTTTATAAAATGTTTTACATTATTCTATTCTCCCCGTGTTATTAAATAAAATGAATTGAATTTACGTTGCTAGAATAGTTCGTTACTGAGTGTGAGGGGGTCGAAAAAGCACGAGGCTAATGCGTGACCTCGTCCCTCGTGGGTGTGACGTTTCTTTTTGTCAAATCAAGTGTAATTGGATTTCCTGTGAGTTTACACCCAATTGACTAGTAATATAGGAGACGCCATTCAGTTTTTAACGACAATGAGAAATACTGACAAAACCCGGTTATCGTGACATAAAGGGAGTGCAATTATGTTTGACCACGACGGCCATAGGTTCCCTTGTGATCCCTGGTGTATGGATCTCTCAACATACACCCGCAAGGTAGAGATTGAGGGTTCGGGGGACTGTAACTACCGAGAAGAGTACTCGCTCTTCGATAACTCCAGAGGCAGGATATCCTTACTAGCTCAGCATAAATAATTGAAGGGACATACGTTAACTATTAAACTAATCTGAGTTGAAATTTTAACAATATGCAACACATAATACTAGATCGATCGCGATTATATAATTTAGATTGTTTTAAGGGACCTAGCATGATAGTTCAATTTCCCAAAATATTATCTTTATTAGGCGTGATAGAACACTCAGATTTAATAGTTTAACAATTTATAAAAGGGCGAGGAAAGCCATTAAATCATGCGGAGGGACACATTACGACGCACCCTTGAGAGGTGCGTCACGGTTCTCAGAAAACTAACCTCTTTGGCTTTGCTATTTCTCCTTTTATTTAACGAATCTCAAGTTTCCAGGCTTAATTCTTTAGCTACAAGGGACAGGATATGTTCTGTTCGATTTTTGGATCGATTGCGATAGAACGCGGGATCAATTTCGCAGCGTGAGGCTTAGGCCTAAGGGTTGGAGTCAATACTCAGAATATTAATTGTGTGTGTTCCTTTCACGTCGAATTTGGGGCTATATTTATAGAAAAGAGTTCGTGGAAAGATAGAATTGTAGAGCTCTAATCCAAGAAGAATAAGGAGAGAACACGTACCCAGGTATTTTCAGCGCCCAGAGCCAGGCGTTGAAAATAGGATCTGGGCCGTATTTCCTTGTCAGATTCGTACTCGTGGAATACGGAGTGTTTGAGACTTATTCGAGTCTTTTAGTGCGTATTAACTTTATGACGGAATGCGTCCGGGCCCGTTACGAACTCTAAGCTCGTTAGGATTTTAATTAATACGTAACTCTTATTTTCAAATCATATTAGGAATAGGATTCCCCTTGCAATTTCTATCTCATTTAGGATTTATGTTGGAGTGCAACACCTAATTCTGACAGGTTTCTATCTTTTATGACTTGCCACTTTTAACAACTACCCATAACGGCAATTACTATTTTTAGCAGGTTTCCATAAATAGCAGGTTTCTATATATAGCAGGTTTCGGGTGAAATGAAAAGGGGGATTGAGATTCGTTATTTTATAGGAGATGCGTTGCCAAGTGGAGATTTTATGTTCTCATCACCGAACCTTCCCTTTCGGGAATGGGGACAAAAGTAGGTGTCTACAGTTAGCCCCCCACTTTGACTGAGTCTCGGGATGAGACGATGGCCAAAGTACTAGACAGAGTGCGTCACACAAGACATAGTGTATGTGACTTGTTTTGCGAGGGTCTCACGAGCTCCCGAGTGATAACATTTGACTTAAGGGTCATCACTTAAAGTGTCGACATATCCCTCACGTGTCATTGGGATTTGTCAACGGATAGTATAGAAACTCCCTCACTTTGCCATTGGAAGTACCTAAAGAGGCGTAGAAACTCCCTCACTTTGTCATTGGGAGTAGCTACAGATGTTTTCAAAATCAAAGCTATAAAGTGTAATTGGGCCTGGCCAAGCCCAATCACGAGGTAAAAATGTTTTTTAAAGATTCTCATTTTCAGGGTTAGCTAAACGAGAAAACCTCCTTGTTTTTATGGGACGTAAAACGAAGGAAAATCCAGCACATCGTTCTTTTTTGGAAAAACGGAAAACCAATCCTTTAATTTTTGAAAAAAGGGAAAACCAGAAAAAGTTATCGCTGCAGCGACTAAGGACCTGCGCGGTTAGTGGCGCAGACCCCGTCGGCTAAAGATGGCGAGCCTTTCCGCTAAGGGTGGACACCCCGTCCGATAGAAGTGGACGAATCTGTTTTGAAGTTTGAAAATAAGGACCTACGCGGTTTGTGATGTAGACCCCGCCGGCTGAAGATGGCGAACCTGTCCGCTAAGGGTGGACACCCCGTCCGATAGAAGTGGACGAATCTATTTTGAAATTTGTTTGTGCTTTTTGAAAATAAGGACCTACGTGGTTTGTGACGTAGACCCCGCCGGCTGAAGATGGCGAGCCTGTTTCATTTGTTTTTTGAAGATTCTATTTTTCAAAAACTGAGGACCTGCGCGGCTAGTGACGCAGACCCCGCCCGCTGAGGGTGGGCGAGCCCTGTCCGCTGAGGGTGGATGTTCCTGAATTCGTTTTTTCGATTTGGAACCCGCGTGGTTCGTGACGCGACCTTGCCAACTGAAGATGGGCAAGTTCCTATTTTTTGTTCACCGTGATTTCTTTTGAGAATTTCTTTTATTCATTCTTGCAAGAGAGAATTCTTTCGAGGGATGCTCGGACTTAGTTGTAACCTGAATGTGGGTTGAGAACGGGCTTAGACGGACCTTTGTCTTATGGTCGTCTTCTTTTGTGGTTTTGAGCTAGTCTTTACGGCTCGATTTTTTCCACCGCTTGGTCTTTGATCAGAGGACCATGTACAAGTATCAACGGCGACCTTTACTCTGAGGTCGAAATCCGTTTTTTTTTCTTTTGAGATTATCCAAACATGGGACTGCGTATAGCGTAGTCCGGGAATATGATTTTGACTTCGCACACTCTTTGTTGGAGTATATATTTTCTTTCGAGCCCCCCAAGCACTCGGGCTTGACGGTCATTTCTTGCCAAGAGAAGTACGTATTTTATAACGTCCTTTGATCATGTCTGGGGTCGTGCTTCGTATGTGCGAGCGACCTTTATAGTGGTATGCTATTTTGACGAAGTCGTGGAGTGCGACTTCATTTTCCGGGCGACAAAGTTTATTTTCCAATAATATCCGATTTAGCTTGGCCCGGATTAATCTTTTGACAAACAAATATTTTTCATTTGAGAAACCAACGACTTAAAAATATTTTTTGGTGTTTCGAAGAATGACCTTGATATTTATTTTGCTCATATTTGTTTTGAAAAGTGTACACATATATTCCTTGAGACGAGTATAAGTTTCGAGAAATTTTAACATTTATTTTCACTATTTGGGGGCTAAAGGTGCTTTTGGCCTTTGATCTTGATTTCAATAGGGCCTCGTGTCTACCAACACGGTTTTAAGTCCTTTCCTGTTCCGCGTTTTGTGAGATCCGGGCCTTGGGCTGCATTTTCAGCGCCCAAGGTTAGGCGTTAATCATTTCGGCGCCCAGCCGTGGGCGCTGAAAGTCTTTTCCTGGCAATTTTTTGTTTTCGGATTTCTTAACGCGTTTCCGAATGGGATCAGGATGTCACTTGATGTCTTCAGCTATATATAGGGGTTAGATACGTCCCTCTTTTCCGTCACTCTCAACCTTCTTCTATCTTATAATTGCTTAGCTTTAATTCTTCCTTGCTCTTGTCATGTCGATTCCTCCCTTCTCCCTCCAACGAGCTGTTAGGCGTTGGCTAAGAGCCCTTACTCCTACAGAAAAGGCTTTGTTGAAAGAATACCACTTAGAGGCACTTTTAGGCTTACAACAAATTAATATTGATTATAACTTTCTGTATGCAGCCCTGGGATTTTGGGATTCCGATCACCATGTTTTTGTTTTTCGGGGCAATGAAATATGTCCTTTGCCAGATGAATTTGCTGCAATCCTTGGTTATCCTACTAATGCTACTCCTGCCACCCCTGGCACCATTGAAGAGGGTAAAACAACCATAGGGACTTTCCTAGGACTAGATGCTAACATGCTCGCTGAGATTGTTGTAGGTGATGAGGTTAATTTGGCAAAGCTTGTAAAACATCACTTTAGGCCTAGTAAAAATATGACCGAACAGAAATTGAACATTCGAGCCCTTGTATTTTGCTTGTTGAATCATTATTTGTTGTCGAATAACAATGGTGAGTTCGGTGACATAAGGTTGATCCCTTTGATTAACCAGATGGAAAGTTGTTATTCTATTATGCCGTTGGTTGTTGCCGAGACTTTGCTGAGTGCGGATGAGTTGAAGAAGAATGCCAAATCTGAACATTTTAAGGGGAGCCCCCATTGCTGCAGGTAATCGACCTTTCCTTTGCGCACATATATTATTTTTTTCACCCTTTTTTTTTACTCGTCCTGCCTGGAGCTGAGTTTTAGCGCCCAGGGCTGGGCGTTAGAATTTTCGGCGCCTGGTCCTGGGCGTTGAAACTGCGCCCCAGGTTTTGTTTGTTATTTTTTTTTTTTTTGATCTGATCGTACCCGTTTTTGCAGATTTGGCTCATGGAACGACTTAGGCTCTTAGAATCTCCTGCCGATCCTAAACATTGAAGTATTTGCACGGAGGCCAGGACGAGGCCGAGTGGGCTTCCTTTTTTACTCATGGTATCTGTTCTATTAAGTGGGTGGTACCGTGGTGGGGTTTGACTACCATGACAGGGGGTTCTGATGTGTCAGTTTATGTATCTCTGCTGGGGCTATCTCGGCCCATTTATATTTTTCCTTACCGAGTCATGCGTCAATACGGCTTAAGGCAGACTATCCTCTTTTCTGATACAGTACCACCTAAAGTAGCGGCCTTTTCATAAGCACGGGTTCAAGCATGGGCTAAGTATTATGATGGTCTCCCGCGTTGGGCCGTGGCTACAAATGGCTTTGTGGGTCTTTCTGAAAACTACAAGTTGTGGATGAGTTCCGATGATAAAGCTGTGAGGACCGAGGCTCGAAATGGGGAGCCGGCTGAGCTTTTGATACCTCGTATTCGGGTTAGATATGAGGGCCGTGATTCTGCCAATCCTCGCACCCATGGTATTAAGACTGTGAAAGCTCGTCCTGATCGAAAGCGAAAGGAAGTTCCTCCCCGTTCCAGTTCTAGGCCTAAGAAGATGCCTAACATGAAGGGGCCTGCTGTTGCTAAAAGAAATGCAAGCTCTCGCGGAGATCGTCGCCGGAACAATGTATGGGTTAGGAAAGCTCAGCCGCCAGTAGAAACAGTGACTAATCCAGTTGATGTTGATAATCCTTCCCCCACCATTGTCTGTGCCCTTGAGGCTGAGCGGGCTATAACTGTTCAAACTGAGAATGTTTCTAAAGCCTCGGCATCTTTGGAAGTTAGTATCCAGGAGCCGGTTCTTATGGAGATTGATATAGGGGCAGTGCAGAAACCTGTGGGGGTAGACCCTGCGAACATTGCCCTCTACAAGACTTTATTTGATGATCCGGAAGAACTAGAGTAGTGTAGTTCTTGCTAGGGTGTAGGTGCCCTTTATTTATTTCAGTTGTGCTTGTTTTTCATTCCTTAGCACTTTTGTTTTCCTTCTTATCATTTTTTAATAAAGGCGTATTTTATTTTTACTTTCATTTTTGCTTCTCCTCTTTTTTCATTTTACACTTTTGCACAACGTATATATGTTTTTTTACTTGATTGGACTGAATCCATAAATAGGATTGCCTACGTATCTTTGTTAAATATTTCTAACTTAGAATCAGGTCGCGCGTAGTTCTAGCTAGAATAAATTCTAGGATGCCTGAATTTTAATAGATATGCCCTGAGGTGGAAACATATTATTTAATTGGTAAAATGAGTGAAGTATTATCATTATTTTAGTCTGCTGTTTTTGCCGTAAGCCGCGTATCTGTACATAAAAATGAAATTCCATGTGTTTTTTGTACGGCTATTTTTTGTACGCATATCTGAATTTTTTTGTACGCATATCTGAATACGTGTTGTACCCCCAAAGTGTTCGTTATTTTTCCGTTATGTGCGGATAAAATGACGAGCACTTCTGGAAAAAATTAGGCAGGCAGAGAGTTTCAACGCCCAGGCTGGGGCGTCAAAGATTTCGGCACCCAGCCCTGGGCGCTGATAATGATTTCTGGGCGGTCTTTTTTCGACGCTTTGATTCACATGTTCTTGCATTTATTTCTTTTCTCTTTGTTTTGTGTTTTATTTTTTACTCGTATTAAAATCATTTTTGACACTACTTCGAAGGCTTTTTTGACTGTTAGCGTGAGACGCATATTTGTCCGGATTAATTTTTTCTATTCGTGACTTGAGACGGTTTTGAGAATGGGGTTAGTGTGTGGAAGATACGAAGATCTTTGTGTAGGCTTTTGAGTGGGCGGAGGTGCGTGTTGATGCGGGGGGCGGTGTTTATTTTTTTATGAGTTTTTTTTTTGAGCAACATTTGCATTATTTTGATATCTTTTTTGATTTCTTTGGGTTGCATGGGTTAGACCCTCATGTTGTGGCAATATGATAGTGTGGCTTTTTTTGGGGATTCCTTTTTTTGATGAGTTTTGATGTCACGATTCAAGACCGAGTGGGCCTTGTTTATTGGGCCTAGAGTGGGCCGCCTCTTTGCTTTTGTATTTGCAAGTACGTTTGGTGCTTATTTAGTGTTAGAATAAAAGTTTTTAGGAGAAATCTTACGCCTTTATTAATTTGGAAAGTAAGGAAAACACACTGAAACAAAATTAGCCTATATTCTAAGGGGTCTTAGGACCATCTAAAGCCTTTATTTTTTTTCTATCAATCTAAAGAACTACTAGGCGCTTTTTTTACTAAGGTGCTCTATATGGCTCAAGCCTTGGGTTTAGTCTCGTAAAACTTTGGTCCTTCACCGGTACTCATCTTGAATTTTATTCCCTTTGTGTTGACCCACTGACATGTCTTCACCCATCCATTCTCGGCCTCTTCTAGTGTTGATGCAGGAGAGATTAACCGGGTTGGATCGAAACCTTCATCTTGTAAAGCTAGGGTAGTCATCACAGTCTTGTCCTCCATAGGCCTCGATTCGTTAAACAATGTCCATAGAGCCTGGTTGTCTAATATTTCAGTTGTTTTGGCCTTGGTGAGGTGAGGTGCCTCATCCAAAGTATGGCAGTCATGGAAAATTTCAAATCCGGGTTTTAGCAAGCCATCCTGAACGAAGGGTTCAGGGAAATCACAGCATGGGTGTTCTTCTCCTTCCCGAACGAACATTCCGTTAAGTGTTTTTTGATACGGGGGAAGGAAGGTGGTTTGTTTGGCCTTAACTGAGTTAAGGCGTAGCCTAGACAAGCGGTCAGCAATATCTTCCTCCGTTGGTTCATAACCTAGGCCAAAGGGAGTAGATTTGTTGGGTAGAGGATTGAACGTGAATTCCTTCTTCCTTATGCCCAAAGGGGTTCCTGGGAAATAACCTTGAGCTAACAGCAATTTAGGGATGACTCGGGATGTGCGCGGGTCTAGGAATGCTGAATCATAGTCCTCGATGAACTGGATGGCTTCATCCATTTGAAAACCGTAAAGGTCGTTGGCAGTTTCGGTTGTTCCAACCATAGTACAACTGATGTGGAGAGGAGGGGCGCGAATTTCCAGAATTACCCCGTTATGGTTAAGTTTAACCATTTGGTGCAAGGTAGAAGCCACACCTCCTAAGTCATGGAGCCAAGGGCGCCCCAAGAGGAGGTTGAAAGTGGGCTTGATGTCGATTATTTGAAACTCCGTGGTGCATGCCACAGGCTCGGTTTGTATTGTAAGGTTGATTTTTCCCAACACAGGCCTTCGAGAGTTATCATAAGCTCGTACTCCTTGCGTGGAGGTTAGGAAGTCATCGTTTCCTAGCCCCAAGCAATGGGCGGTTCGCAATGGGCAAACGTTAACTGCCGAACCGTTATCTACGAGCGCTAGGGGGATGTTTTGTCCTTTGCATCCAACCACTAGATAGAGAGATTGTGGGCGCCTCCTTCTTTAGGTAAGTCTTTGTCAGTAAAAACTATTGCTTTTTCCTCAACATCTCTCGTGACTTGGCTAACCAACGAGTCAAGTGTGATGTCCGTAGGGACTGAGATGAGGTCAAGTGAGCGAATAAGTTTTTCACGATGTTCCTTTGAAGTGCACATGAGATCCCAGATGGTAATCTCGGCTTTGGTTCTTTTTAGTTGCTTCAAGAGAGGGTTTTCGATGACTTCTGCGACGGTGGTGTGTCGCACGTTTTCAGGAGTCTGTCTGACTGGGATATCGTCCATGGGAGGTGGGCGAATATCCGGTTGGTATATCCTTCCGGATCGGGTGAGATTGTCGACTTCAGGCTCCTAAGGGGTGGTGTCAATGAGAGCATACCCGGGCCAAGTTTCGGTAAAGAGGTCCTGGCCCGATACTTGAGATAGGTAGACATCTTCAGCATCATCATCCCACACACCGCACACTTCTCTCTCGATTCGATCCATAGGGACCACAGCGAGTGGTGCACCTTGAGGTGTAATGTACACCGTAGGGTCGAAGTTCTTACTTTTTGGCTGGTCGAGAGAGATGTGTCAAGAGCCGAGTGGGCTCTTGTTGTTGTTGGGTTTGCCAACGTTAGGGAGAGGTATTACTTCATCCTCTATCATGTCCTAGATTGTGTTTTTAAGATTCCAGCAGTTTTCAGTGTCATGCCCATTTCCTTGATGGAATTTGCAGTAAGTACCCTCGACCCAATACTTACTTTTGACAGGAGGGTCACGGGTGGGGCCTATAGGCCTCAACTTTCCTTGATTGGCTAGTCTTTCGAAGGCTTGTACCAAAGACGACCCGAGTGGGGCAAACTTTAGATCTCGGACCCATCTTCTAGGGCTTCTTCGGGCTGGGGTTTCCTCTACGGCATGGACTTCTTGGGCTTGGGATGTGTTGCCCCTGTTGTAGGTGTTTCTTTTGTATGCGGGCTTTCTTTGTATTGTTTTTGCGAGATCATCCTCGATCTTTATTCCCACGTCATAAACTCTTTTGAAAGTGTCAAGGCCCAGGTACCTAAGGTGTTGTCTGTAAGCCGGGTCCAGGTTGTCAATGAATTTTTTGGACCAATTCTGTTTCGGGAGGCCCTTTTGATTAGTTGGGCCGCCTGGTCCCTCCATCTAGCAAAGTAGGTTGTGAAACCTTCATTTTTCTTTTGGAAGAGGACTTCCAACTCGCGCATGGTGACTTGAAAATCCATGTTCGACGAGTATTGCTTGATGAAGACATTGACAAAGTCTTCCCAAGTGGGGAAGAGCTTAGGGTCCTGGTGGTAGTACCATTTGAGCGGCACAGGTTCCAAGGACAAGGGAAAGGCAGGCAAATACATGGACTTGTCCACGCCTTTCAAGTTCATGCCATTCACGAAGCTCAAGAGATGATCACGGGGATTGTCCGTGGCTTTGAATTTCGGTAAGTCAGATGAACTAAACTTTTCTGGTAGTTTGCCAGGAAAAGGTTCAGAATCGAGGGAGAAGTACTTGCTCCCCATGGTTTGCTGTAGGACCATTTTTTCAATCCTCTTCTCGTTATCGAGGTCATTTTTTGCTTGCGCAGCTGCTAAGGCTTCGTTTTCCATTTTCAGTTGGCTCATAAGTTGGGTCATTTGGGCCATCTGGTCTCGCAATTCTTCGATTGGACATGTTTGAGGGTGCGAATCGAGGTTGGGGAAGCGGAGATCCTTGAAATGAGGGATGACGGACGGAGCTTGGAGTCACTAAACCTGGTGTTGGTGATGTATCTTCGAGACGCACTAACCTTTGATTTTCAGATCGGCACCAAGTGGCAGGACCAGCCCTATGCATAAGATAAGATAAAGTTTAGGCCCCAAAGTTTTAAGCATTACTTAGTCTAGACTTTTGACTCTCTCTATTGGTTTTTTCGCTCTTTCTTTTGTTGGTACAGTTTCGGTTTTTCTTTTGGTCATTCTTTGGATTTTCGAAACACTTGCCCGTGTGACATCCATAGTTATTAGCATGCTCGGTTTTGGTGCCGAACATTATCGTCGACACAAAGAGTTATTTACTTTTATTATATTTTTTTAGTCGCTTTTAGGATCAAGTGCCTTTTCGTACGCCCTCGCAGCAATTATTACGAAAAGTTTTTTTTTGCTACGTATATATTTTATGCGCGGGCACCGAGGTTGCTGCGCCTGACCAAAAGGCCAGGCAGCAACTTCAGCGCCCAGCGTAGGGCGTGAGAAATATTGGCGCCCAGCCAAGGGCGTTGAAAATGCGTCCCTGGCTGGTTCTCGTTTTCTGTTTGCGTCTACTTTTTGTTTATGCGACTTTGATTTTGCGTGCTTGCCTAATAACGTCCTTTACGCGTTGTGCAACGTTTGTGGGATTCGTTACGGGCCATCCCGAGCGTCGCTTATTTTTGTGGCGATCGTTCGGGTTTGCGGAACACGTATTTTGGTATAACTCTTTGGCCAATTGGTTTATGAATGTTTGGGCAATTTTTAAGGACGTTGGTTTTCTAGCATTATTTTTCACACACAATCACATATTTTGCTACACATAACTAACATTACATCATGAGGCAAGATAATAATATGTCATGTAGTTTATGATAGGCTTCTATGGGTAGTATTTACGCCGGCTTGGTACCGCTTCTATCGCAGATCCAACACATGCTCCGGTCGAGGTAGTGCCTTCAACAGACGAATTTCGCCCCAGAGGCCAATCACGATGTAAGCCAAGGGGCATGCACCAATGAGAGGGACCTAGTGGGCGAGCGATTGGGTTTGGGACGGGTGTACTACTAGCGAAAGTGCCGAGTGGACAACATTCGCAGCGTATACACCCCCCGGTTGGCGATGGGTATCCTTAGTCCCAACTCCCGAGATGAAACATCCAAGGGAGCCAAGATTCGTTTTGCGATTCTGCCCGTTCACATTAATATGCTGATTTTCAGGTCGTCCTAACTTGATTGGGAAATAAACGCGGGGTAGGATCGTTTCACCCTTCGGCTATTTTGATTACCTACGAGCACGAGTATTTCCTTCACTATCCCCAGTGGAGTCGCCACTGTGAGGGGGTCGAAAAAGCACGAGGCTAATGCGTGACCTCTGTTATTTGGATGGAACACTACAAGAGGGGGGGTGAATTGTAATATGGAACTTGCTAGCCAATTTTTGCGGAATTATAAAGAACATAAGCAAGTATAGAAACAATGCAAGAGAGATTTTACGAGGAAACTTTCCAGGGCCCAACTGGAAAGAAAACCTCGACCCACTAGGGATTTCAACTCAAACTCTTTTCACTATAGGGCAACAACTCAGTTACAATCCTATAAGAAACTTGGCCATTACTTGAGTTCCTCTACGAACTCAAGTTCCCAATAGTTGTTCCCTCAAACAACTACGCTCTCACTGACTTCCCTAGAAGTCTCTCTTGACTCTTAGACTTCACTCAAAGCCTCTCTTCTTCTCTCTCATAGACTTCACTCAAAGCCTACCCAAATACATATCAGGAACTCACTCACGTTCCTGCCCCATACACATCAGGAACTCACTCAAGTTCCAGCCCAAAACTTGATACAAGAATTCACTCAAACCCTTTACCAATTCCCCATTACAAGAGTTCGCTCAACCCTTGACCAACTCTCAAAATATTGATGATTGATAATTGATTAGTATCCCTCTAGTATGTAGCACATGAAAGAACAATGGGGAACTTAGAACTTCGAGGAACTTGGAACTAATGGACTGACTCAAGAACGTGGAAACCAAAACATATTTCTATTAAAACGTTTTTCCTCTTAAACCAGACCTACTGGAAAGACTGTGAGAGTCAGACAGTTTGGAATAAATGCTAAGATCTTCTTTTATAGTGTTGAAACTCCTAACCACTTCCCCCTTAATCTCCTCAACTGACGACCATGTTGCCATGATTTTAGGCATGTTCCCATGACCTATTCAGTTGCTGAAAACGTGGGAGTCAAAGCTGGAAGTGCCTGAATTTTCTCAACAGAATTTCCTTTTGAAAGAACAGAAAATAGGAAAACGTGATTAAATAAAATCCTTGGGGAAAAAGAAATGTTTTGTAAAATAGGATCCAAGGTGTATTTTCCAAAACATAACTATTTCATTTTATTTCTTCACAGTAAAATTCTATTTCTATTTTATAAAATCTTTCTTTATAAAATATTATATTTTATAAAATCTTTCTTTAGAAAATATTCTGTTTTATAAAATCTTTCTTTAGAAAATATTAATCTTATATTAGAGAGACTTTATTTTACTATTTTAAGATCACATTCAAAGTTCCTTTTAGTACCTTGTTCCATAATCTTTCAAGCTACTACATACTTACATGAATCCTAGAAAATAAACTCTTATTTCCTGTCTTCATGTTCCATGCTGCTCCGCATGTTGATTGTTCCACCTCTGGAACTTCTCGAACCATGTTCCCATCAGGAACTTATTTATGCCTGCTTGATCAGTTTCTCTGATTGTCCAAGTCTACATGCTTTGGCCTTCTCTTGTTCCTGCTCTGGAACTCCTGGTTTTCTTAGCATAGAAACTTAAACATTTATTAGTTAAGTTTGCCTGTCATCATCAAAACCATGTGGGTTAACAAATTCCCCCTTTTTGGTGATGACAAACCAAGCAAACTTAATAGAGAAAATAAATCCAACATGCATAGAAATCTTAAAACAAAATATTTACAAGAGTTAAAAGAATATACATAGTTGTAACATACTTGAGAAAAGCAGATATTTGAGACTAGGAACTCAAAATATTTTGCCTTCAATGTTTGCCTTTCTTTTCCCCCTTTTGGCATCATCAAAAAGGTTTAGCTAATAGTATTAATTTAATCCCATCACAGCACCATACTAACGAGAATGGTTAGTCAGAATCAGAGACAAAGCAAAATATCTCCCTCAATGTTGTACTGTTTAGACAATCATACTCAAGCGAATAGAATTCAAAGTGAAAAGAAATTATCATAAGCCAATGTTCCTTAGCAACAAGCAGAAAAGAAAGAAATAAGTTCACCCAAAAAAAAAACAGAAAAGCAAAATAAAAATAATGAAAAATTATTTCAAAATACATAAACACCATCAATTTGTATTTTGCAGGGATAGGCAATTTATGAGGTAAAGGTTAGGCATGGCTCATGATTTTAATGAATGTATTCCTTTGTCACTTGTTTCTCTGCATGTCTCCTTCTTTACGGATTTTCAACTGAAGATACTCGCCATAAAATACACCGTTGTTCCTTTCTTTCTTCTATTCTTCTTTAGCAGTACGTATAAATTCTTTGAAGCTTTTTGATAGTTCCTTGATTCAATTTTTGTAGGAACTTACATTTATGGTGTAAGTTCCCATGTGAATCTTGAAGGAACTACATAATTTTTGAGATAATTCTTTAAGGTATAGACAGCTTCATTTGCATTTCAACTTGGAAACTTGAAATGCTTGTAGGAACTTATGATCCCTTCTCTTTCTATTTTCACATATCTCTCCTTTTATTACCCTTTTTTTTTTTCGATTTCTTTTGTCTCCTTTTTTTTTTTTTTCATCTCCCTTTTTTTTTTTCAAAATGTACATTAACGCTCTATTAATCACCTTCCTCATTAGTTCCCCCTCAGTTGTTGCTGCATCGATTTAGTGACAAAGGAGGAATATTTTGTAGAGGGTTTTGTATAGTGATGAATTTTTGAGAATGTTTTTGAAGAGAACAAATAAATCAACGTGTGGTATTGATTTGGCTTTTGTGGTTTCTAATAGGTTGATATGGTAAGAGAATATTGGGAAACATTTTTGTGAGGAACAAAACTTAATTGGTGCATAAGTCTTTTAGGATATAGGTGAAAGAGTTTTTAAGTGTTTTAGGTGTTTATGATAGATTGAAACATTTAAAAGATAAAATTTTATTTTATTGGGTGTAACTTAACAGAAGATGGAACATCCTTGAGGAAAATTGAGATCGGCAAGGAGTCCTTTCATTAAGCAAATACGAAAAATTGTAAAGGAAAAAGAATAAACGAAGATTGAATCAAAAGAAAAAATATAAAAAATTGCTTGTCGTACTAGTAATAGGAACACACAAAACAACATGGCTTATGACTCTTCTTTTTACCTTTTCATCAGTTAGCACAAGTAATTATGAACCAAAAAACGAGAAATTAGGAGAGTCCTTCACAATGTACAATTCTGATCTATGTTCACACACAAGAATTGCGTGGGATTAATTTTACCAAAAGCTAAATACTTACAGTTTTGCCATATTTGGGGAACTTCAAGGGAAATATATCCAGCTTGAATATACTGAGTTCCAGTCACATTTTCTCGTGCTTCTGATCAAGAGTTATAGGATGGTAAAATGCGACTTTCGGAGATTTGATTGGAACCTCTCGCTTAGACCTATGGATATGGCAATATTTGGTCTATTAGCGGTTAAATATTGGACAATTTAACAATCATACCTCTGAAGCTTTGTGTATGGCTCACAATCATCCCTTAGGAACCTTCATCTAGTCTTGCTCGTGTTCCTGTGGGAGTGTGATGCGTCTCTGCATTCTTACGCTCATGTTACTTTATGAGTTTAGTAAAGTACTTACACAAAGATTTGTTAGTTGTACCAAAGAATATATAATCAGTGATAAATACGTACAACAACCAAATTATAACATGCATTCATATGAAGGATTTTTAAAGAAAATTCATGATGCATGAAGAATAATTCTTTGGAAAAATAAGCTATAATGCGTTTTCCTTTTACAGCACAAAATACAAGTGTGACACATTTACTTTAAGCATACATAAGTGCCTTATTTAAATATGTGTATGCGTTCCAAATCAACAAAACTCTTGTTAAAGACTATGGTATGCTCATGTCATGCTTCACTAAGTCTTGATCCTCCAAACAGTCCATGAGTAGATGAAATCATAAAGAAAGCATATTCACATAATGCATTGCAAAACTTGTACACTTGTATTAATAAGTTAACAATATAACGCATTAAAACATGCTATGATATGAATAAGAAAAATTTACCTTATATAAATTTTCACCATGTATATGATTTCTTTGAAGTGCTGGACTGATTTTGATGACTTTATGTTCGAGTTCCTAGAGTGCTAGTTCCACCATCTTGATGCCCTCACATCTTATGGAAACATTCATGTGTAATCGAATATTGTCAATCATTCTTCAGAAGTTCCTTGACATGCTTTTGTCATTTGATCATTTCAAATATCACTCTCTATTTAATTTTTATAGAAATTAAGAGAGTGGTTGTTGTGTTCTTTCATCATGTTCATATAAACACTTATGATAATGAAACCTTATAAAACAATTCGTTATGTTCAACATTTATGTATATATATCACTAATAAATCAGTTTCTCTTGAAAACAAAATATGTTAATTTTAAAATCAGTTTTCAAGAAGGGACTTGACATTGTTCTTTATAAGAAAAAAAGAAGTCATCTTCTGTTTGGAACAACCTACGTCCCATATGTGCAACAACATAGGATTATATATAATTACCTTATAAACAAGCTACTGGAGAAAGAGTCTCCTAAAAATCAATACCTTTCTGACTGGTTGTTCCTTTCAAGAACCAACCTTCTCTGAGTTCCTTTGTCGATGTCATTGATAAATTGATTGAATGAATGTTGTAGTGCACACAGGAACTCGATAAATGAATCTGGCAATTCCTCTACTACTAGAGCAGTCGTGGAACTTGTTGCATGATATTGATTGATCGAGTTGATCTTCAGCTTCATGAACTGGAACTTGAACCTTAGTTTGAGGTTCCTCGACATGAGCTTATGTAGCTGGCTACTGTTGCTTTTAATAGTGACATATTTTATCATTAGAAACTCGATTAGTTCTACAGGAACTTGCGAGTTCAATATTGAAATAAACTTTAACCTGTTGCTGGGAATAGTCATGTTAGTTTCAATCACAAGTAATATATTCACTTATTTCAACGCACATTTTTATATTTGTTGTAAACTCTGGATCATCTTCAATAACCCCTAGAAATATCAAATTATTGTTAGGAACCAAATTGTGATCCACAAAGTATGTGTTCCCTCTTTGATTCCCTTCAACTATGACATTTATTACTAATGATGTAATTTGTTTTTAAAATTACCAGAGAAAACATAATTTTGGAAACTCTAAACAAATGTGCATTAATTACTCGACAATAAAAATTCACAATGGAACAGGAACTTGACTTACCAACTTTTCATTTGGAACCAATCTTACCTTAACTGTCAAAAGTTATAAGTTTCCACTGTAGGTAGCAACCAAACGATAATAGTGAATTTTCTTTCATAGAACAATCATTGTCGAGATATAACGAGTTGTTCCCCCTTAGTTGTAGCCACCTCATTTTTCATGTTACAAGTAAGCTAGAACATGTTCCTATGGTCTTCATGACCATTCTCCATCTTGAGTTATTTTAATATGAGTAATCTGGGAAAAAATAACACTCAAGTGTAGTACTTTTGTGCAAAGTTATGATTAGCAGGTTAGTCTAAAATAAATATATATATATACTCAAACATAATAACAAAATATGATGTTCCTGAAAAGTTACTTCACGAAAGAAACATGAAACATATATTCCATGGAACTTAGGTTAACAAGAACCAAGAACTTGTACATGAAAAACTTTGACACCAAAAATTTGCTATCAAATAGTTTATGCACCATTTATCAAGTTACTGTAACCTTGAGTTCGCTGATTGTTTCACCAGAACTTAGAAAGAGTTCCTTTGATCAATGAAACTTATTATTATGCATTTTATACATATTAAATTCCAAAACAAAACCTATAACACAAATAAGGTTAGTTTGCACAATAATTTAAGAGAAACAGGTTTATAAAAAATTCAACATTAATTAACACAAGTAAAATGAGGGAACAACCATACTAGCATTTCACATGATTGAGTTCCTTTGAGATGTTCAAAGTGACTTCCAATTATATAGTGCATGTGAGTTGATTCGTTGATATGACCCATCATATTTGGAAGGAACTTACATGCTGGTGGAACTGGAACTAGTTTACATCTAAAGTTCCAAGTTCCGAGCCTGAGTTCCTCTTCACTATTCCAACGAATCTAATGGATTTCCAACTCATTTTTCCTTGGTGTAATTCTGATGTTGTTCCTTTACTTCATACACACACTCAATCATGAGTTATAAACCTGTAAAAATCATTTCTCTTCTACTACGTTCCATAATCATGCATTAGTAGTAAATATATGTAAGTAGCATAATTTAGAAGATTAAAGTATACAAAAATTGTAAACTAACAGACCTGTAAACAATTAATGGTCTTGGGAACCTGACATGATTTCAGTTCCTTTCTTTTTAGCATTAGCATCTTAGAAAATGATTATCTTAAACTGCTGGATCTAAGATTCAACATGCATACATGTAATAAATATTCAATATACTCATAATACATGGAAAAATCGTTCTTTGGACAATAAATGATATAACATTAGATTATGTAGCCCAAAGAATAAAGTTCCCTTCGCAGGGAAACCAAGTTCCAAGAGTGGCTATATGCATTGTTCCTTTGTCTTGTTCCTTGAACCATTCTTATTAAACAAATAATGCATAAATGTAAAATCAATTTTAGAATCTGAAATTTGTCTCACAAAAACATATTTGAGAAGATCCAAAATCGATTAAACAAATTCAAAATACATTTGAATAATTTTCATAAAACGTTGTCAGGAACTTGAGTTAAATAAATAGCGTATGCATATAAAGATCTCAAAAATTAGATGTTTACCTTAAATATATCATTAAGGATCTTTTAGTTGCAGCCTTTATCTGTTCCTTGGAATGGTGCTGGAATGAGTTCCTTTATCTAGAAGTTCCTCTTCGGATTTTGATCCTTGTTCTGAAGTGGGGTGCTGATGTAATGTATCTTTAATGTAACTCGTGGGTCAACAGTGATCTAGTGAGTTCCTCAATGTGGAACTTATATTCATAGGAACTCTGACATATTAATGTGCATCTTTGTTTGTTCCTGTACCAATTTCTTTGTCAAGGGAACCCAACAGATTTGGGTCCCTTCTTGTTAGTAGTAACTGTTAAGAAAATAATCAACACAACAACTACTACCAAGATACAATAAGCCTTCATATAAATGATATTCAATATATTCATGAAGCATATAAAATAATAGTTCTTAGGCAGAGAAAAAATAAGTAGGATATTTTGTTGCCTAAAAATTAAAAACTCCGAGTTCCACAGATATGCATTTTTCAAAATACGTTTCCTTGACATAATTTTAATGTACTGAAGTTTGAAAAAATAAATTGAAAAATCATTTATTAAATATAGATTTTAGATTTTTCAAATTTAATTTTAAATCAAAACAAAACAGAAGTTCCATTAGAAACAATGCAAGGAACACACAATAAATTAATGTATGCACACAAAGAAGGTCTAAAGGAATAGATATTTACCTTAGAAGATCGCCTGTTACACCTTGACTGACTTTTATTCAACAATAAAAGTCAGATCTGCCTTGTTCCTTTGAATGGGTAGGATCGAGTTCCTTTCATCAAGTTTCTTGTAATTGTTCCTCCTTCCAGGAACTTAACTCAGCAGGGTTGCCTGCTTATCAGCGAGTTCCGGCTCTGATACCAATTGTTATTTGGATGGAACACTACAAGAGGGGGGGTGAATTGTAATATGGAACTTGCTAGCCAATTTTTGCGGAATTATAAAGAACATAAGCAAGTATAGAAACAATGCAAGAGAGATTTTACGAGGAAACTTTCCAGGGCCCAACTGGAAAGAAAACCTCGACCCACTAGGGATTTCAACTCAAACTCTTTTCACTATAGGGCAACAACTCAGTTACAATCCTATAAGAAACTTGGCCATTACTTGAGTTCCTCTACGAACTCAAGTTCCCAATAGTTGTTCCCTCAAACAACTACGCTCTCACTGACTTCCCTAGAAGTCTCTCTTGACTCTTAGACTTCACTCAAAGCCTCTCTTCTTCTCTCTCATAGACTTCACTCAAAGCCTACCCAAATACATATCAGGAACTCACTCACGTTCCTGCCCCATACACATCAGGAACTCACTCAAGTTCCAGCCCAAAACTTGATACAAGAATTCACTCAAACCCTTTACCAATTCCCCATTACAAGAGTTCGCTCAACCCTTGACCAACTCTCAAAATATTGATGATTGATAATTGATTAGTATCCCTCTAGTATGTAGCACATGAAAGAACAATGGGGAACTTAGAACTTCGAGGAACTTGGAACTAATGGACTGACTCAAGAACGTGGAAACCAAAACATATTTCTATTAAAACGTTTTTCCTCTTAAACCAGACCTACTGGAAAGACTGTGAGAGTCAGACAGTTTGGAATAAATGCTAAGATCTTCTTTTATAGTGTTGAAACTCCTAACCACTTCCCCCTTAATCTCCTCAACTGACGACCATGTTGCCATGATTTTAGGCATGTTCCCATGACCTATTCAGTTGCTGAAAACGTGGGAGTCAAAGCTGGAAGTGCCTGAATTTTCTCAACAGAATTTCCTTTTGAAAGAACAGAAAATAGGAAAACGTGATTAAATAAAATCCTTGGGGAAAAAGAAATGTTTTGTAAAATAGGATCCAAGGTGTATTTTCCAAAACATAACTATTTCATTTTATTTCTTCACAGTAAAATTCTATTTCTATTTTATAAAATCTTTCTTTATAAAATATTATATTTTATAAAATCTTTCTTTAGAAAATATTCTGTTTTATAAAATCTTTCTTTAGAAAATATTAATCTTATATTAGAGAGACTTTATTTTACTATTTTAAGATCACATTCAAAGTTCCTTTTAGTACCTTGTTCCATAATCTTTCAAGCTACTACATACTTACATGAATCCTAGAAAATAAACTCTTATTTCCTGTCTTCATGTTCCATGCTGCTCCGCATGTTGATTGTTCCACCTCTGGAACTTCTCGAACCATGTTCCCATCAGGAACTTATTTATGCCTGCTTGATCAGTTTCTCTGATTGTCCAAGTCTACATGCTTTGGCCTTCTCTTGTTCCTGCTCTGGAACTCCTGGTTTTCTTAGCATAGAAACTTAAACATTTATTAGTTAAGTTTGCCTGTCATCATCAAAACCATGTGGGTTAACAACCTCGTCCCTCGTGGGTGTGACGTTTCTTTTTGTCAAATCAAGTGTAACTGGATTTCCTGTGAGTTTACACCCAATTGACTAGTAATATAGGAGTCGCCATTCAGTTTTTAACGACAATGAGAAAAACTGACAAAACCCGGTTATCGTGACATAAAGGGAGTGCAATTATGTTTGACCACGACGGCCATAGGTTCCCTTGTGATCCCTGGTGTGGGGATCTCTCAACATACACCCGCAAGGTAGAGATTGAGGGTTCGGGGGACTATAACTACCGAGAGGAGTACTCGCTCTTCGATAACTCCAGAGGCAGGATATCCTTACTAGCTCAGCATAAATAATTGAAGGGACATACGTTAACTATTAAACTAATCTTAGTTGATTTTAACAATATGCAACACATAATACTAGATCGATCGCGGTTATCTAATTTAGATTGTTTTAAGGGACCTAGCATGATAGTTCAATTTCCCAAAATATTATCTTTATTAGGCGTGATAGAACAATCAGATTTAATAGTTTAACAATTTATAAAAGGGCGAGGAAAGCAATTAAATCATACGGAGGGACACATTACGACGCACCCTTGAGAGGTGCGTCACGGTTCTCAGAAAACTAACCACTTTGGCTTTGCTATTTCTCCTTTTATTTAACGAATCTCAAGTTTCCAGGCTTAATTCTTTAGCTACGAGGGACAGGATACGTTCTGTTCGATTTTTGGATCGATTGCGACAGAACGCGGGATCAATTTCGCAGCGTGAGCCTTAGGCCTAAGGGTTGGAGTCAATACTCAGAATATGAATTGTGTGTGTTCCTTTCACGTCGAATTTGGGGCTATATTTATAGAAAAGAGTTCGTGGAAAGATAGAATTGTAGAGCTCTAATCCAAGAAGAATTAGGAGAGAACACGTACCTGAAGGAAATAATGCCCTTGGTCCAAGTATGCATTCTATGTTAAGTCTAATAAATGCGGTTCAGTATTAATTAACAAGTTAATAATTTAGTGAGATCAAGTGAGCTGAATGCCTAGCTAGAGGCCGCTTCAGTTCAAGTGGAATTAATGATATTAATCCACAGCTTACTCTTGACTGAACCCGTAGGGTCACACAAATAGTACGTAAACGGATCAGGTACTTAATGGCATTCAATACTCTATCTATGGATATTCGGAATCGACGGATCTTGGTTTCAGTGGGAGCTGAGATCGTCACAAGCAAGAAATGAATACTCCGGAAACGATGATATTGCCGGAAACGGAAATATGGATCGTATCGGAAATATAAATATTATCCAAATCGTAGATGTTGCCGGAAACGGAAACATGGTACGTATCGGAAAATATTATCGGAAATGAAAATATTGCCGGAATCAGAAATATTGCCGGAAACGGAAATATTGTCAGAATCGGAAATATTATCAGAATCGGAAAATAATTCCGGAAACGGAAATATTAAATATTTGTTCGAAACGGAAATTAATTCCGGAATCGGAAATATTAAACATTGTTCGTATCGGAAATGAATTCCGGAACCGAGAATTTAATCGGAAGCGTACCGTACGAATAAGCATCGGACGAGGCCTGCCGGACGAGGGCCCAGCACGAAGCCAGGCCATCGCCCAGCAAGCCAAGCGCGCCACACGAACAGCCAAGGCCACGCCAGGCCCAGCAGGCCATGGCAGCGCGCGCAGCACGCGCAGCAATGGGCTGCGAGCTGTGCTGCTGCTCGCGTGGGCTTGCGGCTCGCGTGGGCCGAGCGGCCGTGTGGGCTGTGCGCGGGCATGGCCTGCACGCTCGTGGGTCATGCTCGTGTAGAGTTTGTGTTCACATACGAAACCTAAATTATGTAGGATTTGTTTGATGATTAAATTCCTAATCCTAAAAGGATAAAATTAATTAGTTAGAGTCCTACTAGGATTCTAGTTTAACTAATTAGTATCCTAATAGGATTCCAGTTCCTTTTACATACCTCTATAAATAAGGGCCTAGGGTCATTATTTGCAGGTACGATTGAAGTATTCAAAGGGTAAGTTTTTGAAATAAAATCAGCCATACACTTGCAATAATAACCGAAATTCCTAAGCACCTTAAGGGCGATTCTAGTTGGTCTAACTTGAGGCGGATCCGGACGTACTGTGGACTATCTACGGAGGGACGACATTTGGAGTCCTAAAGACTTGTTCTTGTTCGGTTCGGGCGCAGCTAGGGAAGGCACGCTACAACATGTATGCATCTATTCTATGCTAAATGATTATGTGTAAATAATATGCTTTCCTGGCTTCATGGTTTTTCCGCATGATTTATGAATTGTCATATGTATCATAACCTAACAGTACCCAGGTATTTTCAACGCCCAGGGCTGGGCGCCGAAGATTTTGGCGCCCAGAGCCAGGCGTTGAAAATAGGGTCTGGGCCGTATTTCCTTGTCAGATTCGGACTCGTGGAATACGGAGTGTTTGAGACTTATTCGAGTCTTTTAGTGCGTATTAACTTTATGACGGAATGCGTCCGGGCCCGTTACGAACTTTAAGCTCATTAGGATTTTAATTAATACGTAACTCTTATTTTCAAATCATATTAGGAACACTAGTAGAAAAAACCCCTGTTGCAGCCCCCTTGTTGCAGCGTACAAGTATAAATACGCTTCAACAACCAGTCGGTCAACGCGGGTCAAACCCTTTAAAGGGTTATCGCAGCGTACATTTTAGTTGTTCGCAACAAATGCGTTTGTTGCAGCGTACAAAATAAAAGCCCGCAGCAACAACCCGTAGTTATTGCAGCGTACATGTTAATGCCCGCTGCAACAAGTCCGCGTTTCAAATTAAAATTTTTACTTTCCTAGTTGCAACGTACAAACCGCGCTCAATCTCTGTTCCTTCTCTGCTATAGCTCCAAGCCTTTTCCCTTAAACAAATATCCAAGGTCGCCGTCGAACTCAGCTCGCGTCGCCGTCGAACCCAAGAGTTGCTCAGCCCTGCGTCGCTGTCTTGGTTCCGTTGGTTGCTCATCTCCCCGTCGCGTCGTGGTTCAGCCCTGCGTCGCTGTCTTGGTTCCGTGGTTCCGTGGTTCAGCCCTGCGTCGCTGTCTTGGTTCCGTGGTTCAGCATCTCCCCGTCGCGTCGTGGTTCCGGTGGTTGCTCGGCGTCGTGGTTCCGGTGGTATGGTGTGTTCAATTTTTATTTTCGTTTTTTATTTTCGTTTTCAGATTAGGGTTCAATTTTAGTTTTTGATTTTCGTTTTGATTATTGTTTTTGATTTTCGTTTTTGATTTTCGTTTTGATTTTCGTTTTGATTTTCGTTTTTGATTTTCGTTTGTTCAACTTTTATTTTTATTTTGATTTTGTTGATTTTGTTGGCTGTTGGCTGTTCCGGTGTGTTCCTGTAGTTACTGGAAAAGACAATGGTTTGCTATCCAGGCAATTAGAAACTAAGCTAAAGTTCATGATATAGTTTCAACTAGCCCTTGTTGGGAAATTATGTATTGTACTTTGGTGTTTATCGCTGCGGTGGTGGGGATTCAGGGACAAGCGATATGGCGAGGAACCTTAAAACTGTTTCGTGTTGTCTTTTCTGTGACATTTATACGTAATGGTGCATATTGTAATGAACGAACATCCCTTTATCCCCAACTGGTATTTAGAAACTGATGCTTGAAGGTTTACTTTGATGGAAGAGTTGCTACTAGTGTGCACTGTGCAGGATGATTTTGCTAGAAACAAAGCACAAGCCAGTATGTCCTTTATTCATAGAGTATACATAATGTAGAAATTGTGTTAATAGTGTCTTTTGTCTTATGATAGCTGTTATGAGATTTACGCTTCCCGTTTTCCTTATTTTTGCTTGTCCTATGAATTGTGATTGTCACCTTGGTATCTAGCATCTGTCTGTAAGCTGCTTTAAGCATGGGTCTGTTTTTTCATTAGTGAATCATATGTTTCGATTGTTTATTGTTTCTTGCTGAGTGTATACTGTAGGTCTGTAGCAGAAGCAGCATTATACTGCTTGCACTTGCAACACTATATTCTCTTTAACTTCTTGGTTTGTATTTTTTTTCCTATAATCTTCTTGTTAATTGCTGGTAGCCTGGTACCATGAAATTCACTTTTTCTCAAGTTCTTGCATCTTTTCTCAACAACCTCTTTTAATTCTGTGTATTTTATTCTCAATTGTCAACTGTAATTGAAGCTTATGCTGCATACAACAGTGTTTAATGGTCAGCATCTTGATACTTTCCTTTTTCTATCTTGCCCGTTTTAAGCTGGCTATATTCTTTTGAAACCAACTTGATCTTCTGATCGCTTTCTAACCATTTCAGGTATCTGTCATCCAACCTGTTTCTGGATGTGGACTTGCTATACTTTCCATTTTCTCCCATTTTTACTTGAAGGAGCTTATGAATGTTGTAGATTGGCTGGGAATCGCATTGGCTGGCATTGGTACAATAGGTAATGTAAGTCTTTAGAAGCTGTCTTTTCTGAACATTATTTATTTCCTAATTGGAATTTTCATTAAAAAACGAACAGGTTATGTGGAGTTGCGACTGTCTTTTTGGAGGAGTAATGATCCTATATGAAGGTTTTAAGTAGTACACAATGCATATTGATCTCTGTTAAGTATAATGATGTACTCTTATTGTACAAAATAAAGAACCTCTTACTTAGTTGAAAGTTGTAGCTAGGGGAAGGTGAAATAATTAAACCTTTTGCCTAGGCATATCAATCTGCTATCAGCTTCCAATTAAGATTGGACACATTTAGATTGCATCGAATAGTTGACATAAGAATGCTAAGGCCCCATTTGGTATCACTGTATTGGTTTAATTAATTGGTAGTTGTTTGATAGGTTTTAATTAATTGGTAGTTGTTTGATAGGTTTCTAAAATCTTAGAGACAAAAGAAAAAAACAAACTGCTCATTTCCTGCCAGAACTTTCATTCGTGCTTCAATCATTGCAAAAATACACATATTTGTTTTGCTTGATACTTTGATGTAATACACAAATTCGTTATAGGTCATATTAAGGCTAAAATGAAGCATTTTCCCTCCAAACTTTAAACTTATTACATGTTTAATATGCTTAGTTTTAAGTTTCTAAGACTTATTCTAACTACTTATACACATTTAAGGCTTGTTTGGTCGTTATAGGATATATTTAGGCTAAAATGACATTTTCGCTCCAAACTATGAACTAAAGAACCTAAGGACTCATTTTAAACTTACTAATTGTTTTATATGCTTAGTTTTGACTTTCTAGAACTCATTCCAATCCATTTATGCATATTTAAGGCTCATTGTGTCGTTATAGGTCATATTTAGGCTAAAGTGCCATTTTCGCTCCCAACTTTGAACTTAAGAACCTAAGGACTCATTTTTAAATTATTATATGATAAATATGCTTAGTTTTAAGTTTCTAAGACTTATTCCAATCTATTTATGCACATTTAATGCTTGTTTTATCGTTATAGGTCATATTTAGGATAAAATAAGGCATTTTCGATCCCAACTTTAAAATAAAGAACCTAAGGACTTATTTTAAACTTATTACATGTTTAATATGCTTAGTTTTAAGTTTCTAAGACTTATTCTAACTACTTATACACATTTAAGGCTTGTTTGGTCGTTATAGGACATATTTAGGCTAAAATGACATTTTCGCTCCCAACTATGAACCAAAGAACCTAAGGATTCATTTTAAACTTACTAAATGTTTTATATGCTTATTTTTAACTTTCTAGGACTCATTCCAATCCATTTATGCACATTTAAGGCTCATTGTGTCGTTTTAGGTCATATTTAGGCTAAAATGACATTTTCGCTCCCAACTTTGAACTTAAGAACCTAAGGACTCATTTTTAAATTATTATATGATAAATATGCTTAGTTTTAAGTTTCTAAGACTTATTCCAATCTATTTATGCACATTTAATGCTTGTTTTATCGTTATAGGTCATATTTAGGATAAAATAAGGCATTTTCGATCCCAACTTTAAAATAAAGAACTTAAGGACTTATTTTAAACTTATTACATGTTTAATATGCTTAGTTTTAAGTTTCTAAGACTTATTCTAACTACTTATACACATTTAAGGCTTGTTTGGTCGTTATAGGACATATTTAGGCTAAAATGACATTTTCGCTCCCAACTATGAACCAAAGAACCTAAGGATTCATTTTAAACTTACTAAATGTTTTATATGCTTATTTTTAACTTTCTAGGACTCATTCCAATCCATTTATGCACATTTAAGGCTCATTGTGTCGTTTTAGGTCATATTTAGGCTAAAATGACATTTTCGCTCCCAACTTTGAACTTAAGAACCTAAGGACTCATTTTTAAATTATTATATGATAAATATGCTTAGTTTTAAGTTTCTAAGACTTATTCCAATCTATTTATGCACATTTAATGCTTGTTTTATCGTTATAGGTCATATTTAGGATAAAATAAGGCATTTTCGATCCCAACTTTAAAATAAAGAACCTAAGGACTTATTTTAAACTTATTACATGTTTAATATGCTTAGTTTTAAGTTTCTAAGACTTATTCTAACTACTTATACACATTTAAGGCTTGTTTGGTCGTTATAGGACATATTTAGGCTAAAATGACATTTTCGCTCCCAACTATGAACCAAAGAACCTAAGGATTCATTTTAAACTTACTAAATGTTTTATATGCTTATTTTTAACTTTCTAGGACTCATTCCAATCCATTTATGCACATTTAAGGCTCATTGTGTCGTTTTAGGTCATATTTAGGCTAAAATGACATTTTCGCTCCCAACTTTGAACTTAAGAACCTAAGGACTCATTTTTAAATTATTATATGATAAATATGCTTAGTTTTAAGTTTCTAAGACTTATTCCAATCTATTTATGCACATTTAATGCTTGTTTTATCGTTATAGGTCATATTTAGGATAAAATAAGACATTTTCGATCCCAACTTTAAAATAAAGAACCTAAGGACTTATTTTAAACTTATTACATGTTTAATATGCTTAGTTTTAAGTTTCTAAGACTTATTCTAACTACTTATACACATTTGGTCGTTATAGGACATATTTAGGCTAAAATGACATTTTCGCTCCCAACTATGAACCAAAGAACCTAAGGATTCATTTTAAACTTACTAAATGTTTTATATGCTTATTTTTAACTTTCTAGGACTCATTCCAATCCATTTATGCACATTTAAGGCTCATTGTGTCGTTTTAGGTCATATTTAGGCTAAAATGACATTTTCGCTCCCAACTTTGAACTTAAGAACCTAAGGACTCATTTTTAAATTATTATATGATAAATATGCTTAGTTTTAAGTTTCTAAGACTTATTCCAATCTATTTATGCACATTTAATGCTTGTTTTATCGTTATAGGTCATATTTAGGATAAAATAAGGCATTTTCGATCCCAACTTTAAAATAAAGAACCTAAGGACTTATTTTAAACTTATTACATGTTTAATATGCTTAGTTTTAAGTTTCTAAGACTTATTCTAACTACTTATACACATTTAAGGCTTGTTTGGTCGTTATAGGACATATTTAGGCTAAAATGACATTTTCGCTCCCAACTTTGAACTAAAGAACCTAAGGACTCATTTTAGACTATTAGGACATTGTCATTAGTTTCTTGAATGTTAAAATGTGATATTTAATTTGTATTTAATCTAATGTTTAATTTAAATTTCTGTTTTTGTAAAGGTCTACACTCCGAGGATTGCGCCTTATGCGAGGAATTTGATGTGGTTCGTGAGCAATGGGCTAAGTTTTTTACCAACAAGTATTTATTATTGGCTTTAGCGCGCTTGATCGAGTTGGTTTAGTTGTTATAGAATAAATTTTATATTAAAATGTATGTTTATGTTGAAATTGGAACATATATTTAAATGTAATATGTGCACTTTGGTTTTGGGATATATAGTATACAAAACTCCAGTTGTTGTTTTTATATTTGTTATACAGGTTGCGTTATTCTATTATTGTTTTGACAGGTTTCTATATTTGGTGCAAGGCACTCTAGGTATCCCTAAACAAAATTAGAATTTTCCCGCCAAAAGTGCTTTTTTGCAGCGTACATATATGTTGTACGCTGCAACAAGGGAAAATTTTTTCGCAAAAATTCAGACTTGTTGCAGCGTACAAATAAATGTACGCTGCAAAAAGTTGAGTCTGTTGCAGCGGGCTTTTATATGTACGCTGCAACAAGTCCAAAATTTTGCCAATTTTTTGGCACTTGTTGCAGCGTACATCTAAAAGCCCGCTGCAACAAATCACTTTTTGCAGCGAACTTGTACGCTGCAACAAGTTCAGACTTGTTGCAGCCCCCCCAGTTGCAGCATACGATGTACGCTGCAACAGGGGTCTAAAAGCCCGCTGCAATAAGGGTTTTTTCTACTAGTGGAATAGGATTCCCCTTGCAATTTCTATCTCATTTAGGATTTATGTTGGAGTGCAACACCTAATTCTGACAGGTTTCTATCTTTTATGACTTGCCACTTTTAACAACTACCCATTACGGCAGTTACTATTTTTAGCAGGTTTCCATAAATAGCAGGTTTCTACATATAGCAGGTTTCAGGTGAAATGAAAAGGGGGATTGCGATTCGTTATTTTATAGGAGATGCGTTGCCAAGTGGAGATTTTATGTTCTCATCATCGAACCTTCCCTTTCGGGAATGGGGACAAAAGTAGGTGTCTACACTGAGTCTTCGGCTCACCGTTTTTGTTTTCTGTTTTAGGTACTGCGGGGAACGATGGAAACGAGTAGTGGCGAGGAATTTCACTTGAATAATATTCACTTAGTCTATGCTTAATGTTTTAATAGTTTAATTAAAGACTCTTAGTAAGTTATGTACTTTTATTTTGGTAATATAAAATATTATTATATTAACCTTTGGGATTTAATAGCTTATGATTGATGGTTGCCTTGTAATTTCTAAGAGGGAGTTACGGCAGGTAATGTCCCGACCAAATTAGGTTAATTTCGCTGCTAATTATGCCTTAATAATTGGATTAGAGGTCGGGGCGTTACAGTTTGGTATGAAGAGCAAAGGTTCTGGACCATAAGTGCTAAACCTTACGGGTTTTTCGCACGAATAGAATTCATTAGGCTTTAAGTAAAGAGTTTTAAGGAATGAGTTAAAAAGAATGTTCTAAAATCTTGCTAAGTTAAAATGAATATGAGTGTGAGTGTAGGAACGGGATCAAAGGGCTTATTTTATATTATTATTTTGCTTCAATCTGATAAGATATGTTACGCAGAATGTCGACCATCGATGCTATCAATGATGTCACCAACGGAGCTCACAATGAGCACCATGTTCATGATGATAACAATGTTATCCACGAGGAGTATATCCAGGTTGATAGCCATGAGAAAAGAATGGAACGGTTAGAAAATGTGAGTGCAATGTTGGCCGAGTTGGTCCATGATTCTCGGAAAAAGAAAGATGTAAATGGGAACGAGAGCGCAACGATGTTCAAGAACTTTTCATCGCTCAACCCATCATCCTACGATGGCAAGCCTGATCTAGTTGAGTTCGAGGATTGGATAAGTCGCATTGATCAATTGTTTCAAACCCTGCAATGCCCGGAGAAATGGAGAGTTGACTTTGCGGTATTTTATTTAACGGGCCAAGCAGGATTATGGTGGAAAGTTAATAAGGAACGAAAGAATGTGTCAGGATTTGGTTGGAACCAACTCCAGAAGTTAATGAGAGACAAGTTTTATCCATCATCCTTAAGGAAACAAAAGGAAGATGAATTTCTCCACCTGCAACAAGGAACAATGAGCGTGCTGGAATACGCAAATAAGTTCATGGAGTTGTCAAGGTTTGCACCAGACTTAGTGTCGAAAGAACAGTCCAGGATGAACCGTTTCGAGCGAGGTCTGCACCTTTAGTACCAGGATAGGTTGTCCACTCAAAGGTTTACTTCATATCAGGATATGGTTGATATCGCAGTTAATGTAGAGCGAGTGGTATTACTTCGAGAAGCGAAGAATGTTGGGTATAAAAGGAGAAATGATAACCAAAGCCAGGGAGGAGCAAAGAAGCCTAACAAAAGTTATCAGGGAAATCAAAGGAGGAATGATGGTAATCAAGGAAATAATAGGGGACAAGGATTTCAAGGAAGGAACAATCGGTCGCAAGGATGTGCCAAATGTGGGAAAAGGAGTCATGTTGAGAGTGAATGTCGTGTTGGCACAAATGCTTGTTACCGATGTGGAAGTCATGATCATTACGTCAGAGATTGCCCAAATCAAGTGACGTCAACCATGAGAGGACCAGTTCTAACTAACAACGATCGTGGTCGGAACAACAACAACGCAGGAGGCTCGAACCGCAATCAACCACGACCACCGCCAACTGGAAGAGTGTTTGTGATGATGCAAGATGAAGCAGATGAAGATGATAATGCTATCACTGGTACCTTTTCTATCCATAATTCACCTGCCCATGTTCTTTTTGATTCTGGTGCTTCACATTCCTTTATTTCGCCATTGTTTGCTAAATGTTTAAATTTGAAACCATGTTGTGACTTTCATGCTATGAGTGTTTCCCTTCCTAGTGGAGAAATCATGAAATGTAGAACCATGTATAGAGATTGTCCCATTGTAATAGAGAAAGTGGAGTTTCTAGCAGACTTAGTAGCTTTGGACCTCTCTGAATTTGATGTAATCTTGGGAATGAATTGGTTGACTAAGTATGAAGCTAACCTTAATTGTTCGAGGCAAAGTGTGACCCTTAAAACACCAAATGGAGAAAGAGTTTCATTCCATAAGTTAGTAAGAAAACCAACGATTTAAATTGTCCATGCTTTGAGAGCACGTAAAATGATTGAGAGTGGTTTATCTGGTTATTTGTGTAGTGTTGTTGACCTAAACACCTCTGGATCCTCCATTACTGACATACCTGTTGTTTGTGAATACCCACACGTTTTTCCAGAAGAAATACCTAGTATGCCCCCACCAAGAGAATTAGATTTCAGCATTGAATTAATCCCAGGATCCACCCCTATTTCTAGGGCACCATATAGAATGGCACCGGCTGAGTTACAAGAATTAAAGAAACAATTAGATGAGTTACTTGAAAAAGGATATATCCGACCTAGTGTTTCACCTTGGGGAGCCCCTGTATTGTTTGTGAAGAAAAAGGACGGAACTTTGAGGTTATGCATAGACTATAGAGAGTTAAACAAGATCACTATTAAGAATAAGTATCCTTTACCCCGTATTGATGATTTGTTTGACCAACTTCGAGGTGCAAAAGTATTTTCAAAGATTGATTTGAGGTCTGGATACCATCAACTTCGAATTAAACCTGAGGATATTCCAAAAACAGCCTTTAGAACAAGATATGGTCACTACGAGTTTGTTGTAATGCCTTTTGGGTTAACCAATGCACCAACTGTATTTATGGACTTAATGAACCGTATTTTCAAACCATACCTTGATAAGTTTGTGGTTGTTTTTATTGATGATATTTTGGTGTACTCCGAGAGTAATGAGGAACACGAGGAGCATCTGAGAAAAGTGTTAGATATGTTGATTGAAAACCAGTTATATGCTAAGCTGTCGAAATGTGAATTCTGGATTAAGGAGATATCATTTTTAGGTCATATTATCTCTGAGAAAGGTGTATCTGTTGATCCTGAGAAAATAAAAGCAGTTGTGGAATGGCCTAGACCAACTAATGTACCCGAAGTACGGACTTTTATGGTTTAGCTGGATATTATCGAAGATTCGTTCAAGACTTTTCTAAGGTTGCCTTACCCATAACCCGATTAGTTAGAAAAAATACCAAATTTGTGTGGAATGATGATTGTGAATGTGCATTTCAAGAACTTAAGAAACGTCTCGCCACTGCCCCTATTCTTACCCTTCCATCTGGAACTGAGGGATTTGTGATTTATAGTGATGCTTCTAAGAATGGGTTAGGATGTGTCTTAATGCAAAATGGAAAAGTTATAGCTTATGCTTCACATCAACTCAAAGTTCATGAACAAAACTACCCTACCCATGACCTCGAACTTGCAGCTGTTGTTTTCGCTCTCAAAATTTGGAGACATTATTTGTATGGAGCGTCGTGTCAAATTTTCACTGACCATAAGAGCCTTAAGTACATTTTCACCCAGAAAGAACTCAACATGAGACAACGTAGGTGGTTGGAACTTCTTAAAGATTATGACCTTGATATACAATACCATCCTGGCAAGGCTAACGTTGTTGCAGATGCATTATGTCGGAAGTCTCACCTAAATTCTGTCCTAACCTTTTCTCGAGCCAACCAAGATGATCTACGAAAGATGGAAATTGAGTTTATCAAGAAAGGAAGTGCTTGCTTGAATGTGTTGGTAATGAAGCCAACTTTGATTGATGAGATTAAGGAAGCGCAATGTAAGGACTCACAATTAGAAAGAAAAGGAGTGGAGTGGAAAATGGGAATTCACCTGGTTTTATCATTCAAGAAGATGGCACGTTAAGGTTTCAGGGAATATTATGTGTGCCTAATGATGAGAAGTTGAAAAAGAGAATTTTAGAAGAAGCTCATAGTTCACCATACTCGATTCACCCTGGAGGAAACAAGATGTATAAAGATTTGAGGCAAATGTATTGGTGGAGCAATATGAAGCAAGAAGTGGCAGATTATGTGGCTAAATTTTTGACATGTCAGAAAATCAAGATCGAACATCAAAGACCAGCAGGTTTGTTGCAACCTCTGGATGTGCCAGAATGGAAATGGGATTCTGTGTCGATGGATTTTATCTTAGGTTTACCAAGGTCAACCAAGGGAATGAATTCTATTTGGGTTATTGTTGATCGATTGACAAAGTCAGCACATTTCTTAGCAATGAAGAACAATTCGAGTTTAGATCAACTTGCTGAACTATATGTGAATACTATTGTGCGATTGCATGGAGTGCCTAGTTCGATTATTTCTGATCGTGATACGAGATATCAATCCACCTATTAGAAAGAATTGCAGAAAGCTCTTGGAACAAAGCTCAACTTCAGTACTGCATTTCACCCAACGACTGATGGACAAACAGAACGCACTAACCAAATTATTGAGGATATGTTGAGAGCATGTGTTTTAGATTTTCAAGGAACTTGGGAAAAGTTTCTACCTATGGTTGAATTTTCGTACAACAACAGTTATCAGGCCACCATTGGTATGGCACCGTACGAAGCTCTTTATGGAAGGAAATTTCGAACACCGTTGTGTTGGAGTGATATTGATGAAGAACGTGTTATAGGACCTGAATTGATTCAAGAAACTACTGACAAGATTCGTTTAATCCAATCAAGAATGAAGGCAACACAAAGTAGGCAAAAGAGTTATGCAGACCAACGAAGAAGACCATTAGAATTTGAAGTTGGAGATCACGTGTTCTTGAAAATTTCACCAACAAAAGGAATAATGAGATTTGGTCAATCTAGGAAATTGAGCCCAAGATACATCGGGCCGTACGAGATATTGGAAAGAATAGGTGAAGTAGCGTATCGGCTTGCTTTACCGACCGACTTGGAAAAGGTGCATAGTGTGTTCCACGTGTCGATGTTAAGGAAATATGTTCCTGATCCTAGTCATGTGATTACGCACGAACCCTTGTTATTGCGTAACGATCTTACATATGAGGAAAAACCAATTGAAATTCTTGAACGAAGAGAAAAGAGACTTAGAAGCAAATTAATTCCAATGGTTAAAGTCTTGTGGGCCAATCACTTGACATCTGAAGCTACATGGGAAGTCGAAGCGCAAATGAGATCGAAATATCCCCAGTTATTCGTTTAGAAACGATAAGACGTATGAATCTTTATTATGTTATATGAATGATTATGTTATTCCGCCATGTTTGCATAACGAATAGGACGATTAAATATGACATGTATGATTTCTAAGAATGGCAAGTTCAACTGAGCTCCAGTTTCGAGGACGAAACGTTTTCTAAGGGGGTGAGGATGTAATACCCTGGAATTTAAAAAACTCAATTTATTAAGTTTAATTATTTTTATTACCTTAAAATTCGTTTTAAATCATAATTTCATATTTTATTAACGAAATTTCTATTTATATTTTTCAGATTATTAATTTCATATTTACGAGAATATTTACATTTTTAAATATTTTGGAATTTATAAAAGATTTTAAAATAAAATTTTTGTTAACAACGAATTTTGTTTGAAAACTA
This sequence comes from Spinacia oleracea, assembly GCF_020520425.1. Lineage (NCBI taxonomy): Eukaryota > Viridiplantae > Streptophyta > Magnoliopsida > Caryophyllales > Amaranthaceae > Spinacia > Spinacia oleracea. The sequence continues at coordinate 89,753,746 of NC_079489.1, forward strand.
AATTTATTTAGTAACACTTTATAAATATATATATATATATATATATATATATATATATAATTGACTTATTCAAGATTAATATTTTATTATCGATTAATAGTAATTAAATTCTGAAAATTAACCTAATATTTACTAATCTTCCCTTATTTTCACTAAAGAAACCAAAATCAGTTTATTTTCTTCCTTCTTCTTCTTCACGTCACTTTGGCCATGGAAGTCAAAACCTTCACTTTCTACTTGTCACCACCACAAGGCAACTCAATCTACTTGTCACCACCATAATGCAACTCAAGCCTTACTCATCAAACCTATTTGAATATATCTGGAAATCTAAACTAGAATAGCTCATCTTAATCATCACTTTCATTGATTCAATTTCTTCCACTTGTCAATGCAATCGAGCTGAGTTGTTGCATTCATGAAGCCCCATGACAACTATAAATAGCTGCTCAATCATCCCAAATGAAACACAAATCAGATTAACCACTAATTCCTAATCCACCATTAAAATTCCTAAAATTTAATTAAAAAAAAAATTACCACCACCACCACCACTTATTGATGCCTCCACCCTCACCACTTCCTGCCACCATCACCCTGACCGCCCAACACCACCACGACCACCGCACACCCTTTCGCCGCTCTCCGTCCTCCACGCCCAGCCTCCCCTGCCTCCATCTCCTCTGCGCCCATCCCCCTCCGCCTCCCTCTCTTCCACGAAGCCACGCAGCTGCCACCACCCAGCACCGCATCTCCTAACAACCACCATCACCAGTGCACTATGCCGCTCAGACCCAACCACACCACCCTCCACCTTGCCCCGAGCAGCGACGCTTGCAACCCCTCCTCTCCCATTTTCGGCTTTGTTCTTGCTCTCCTCTCTGTTTCTTTCTTGCGTGGGGTTTAGGAACTTTGTTCCTATTTGGTTTTATTCTACAATTCAAGTAAGCCCAAACTCCTATTTTGGCCCAATTTTCTTTACTAAATTATTTTACTTATTCTTAATATGTTTTACTTATGTATTCTAAATTTGTTAATATGTTTTACTTAATATGTATTATTCAAGTAAAATTAATATGTTTTACTTATACAAATAAAATTTGTTTCTTTTATTTAAAATTATAAATATACGCACTCACGTAAAACTTAAATTTAATTATAAGTTTTATTTAATTATTTCATATTTACTTGATTTATGAATTTATCAACTAAATATATTATTTGGAAAATATTAATCGTTTCGATATTAATTTTACAATATTTATCATTTTATATATTAATTCAATAGTGTAATCTTTTCAAAGAATTCGGACTCGGAGCTCATAAAGAACGAACCAAGGACAAAGCTTAACGTAACGCGGAATTAAGGTAACTGCTATTGCTAGTACCCGCAATTCCCTTCTAAATGTGTTTATGAAATCAGGACAATATGATTAAATTTATGATCTGAATGCTTTGATATGTTTTGTTGAATTGCGGGAAATGAATTATGTTTTGATTGAATAATTTATGGTAATATGATTTGATGGAATTATTCCTTATTTTATGATTGATTGAATTTCTTATAAAATGATATTATGATTGATTGAATTTCTTATAAAATGCTGTTTATAAGAAACCATGAAAGAAAGGATGTTTGATCGTATGATCCAAAGGAAACATGTTACTTCAACTGAAGTAAAAAGGCTAAAATGTAAAATTAAACGAAACATGATAAATGAAAGTGAAAGACCTAGTCCGTTTGGTAGTATATGTTTACAGGATACGATTCTCGGTCATGCATGTACCCATGGGGCATCCGCCCATTGAGCCAAGGCTCTCATGTTTCCGGGCCAAGGCCCCATGTTTATGGACAGCGGTCCATCGTGGAAGACGTTCCACCATGTCATACTTGCCACGGCTAGCATGTGCACCCTAAAGTTATGAATGAATTAAATAAAGGACTTTATAAAATGTTTTACATTATTCTATTCTCCCTGTGTTATTAAATAAAATGAATTGAATTTACGTTGCTAGAATAGTTCGTTACTCAGTCTTCAGCTCACCGTTTTTGTTTTCTGTTTTAGGTACTGCGGGGAACGATGGAAACGAGTAGTGGCGAGGAATTTCACTTGAATAATATTCACTTAGTCTATGCTTAAAGTTTTAATAGTTTAATTAAAGACTCTTAGTCAGTTATGTACTTTTATTTTCGTAATATAAAATATTATTATATTAACCTTTGGGATTTAATAGCTTATGATTGATGGTTGCCTTGTAATTCCCAAGAGGGAGTTACGATAGGTAATGTCCCGACCAAATTAGGTTAATTCCGCTGATAATTATGCCTTAATAATTGGATTAGAGGTCGAGGCGTTACAGCTTTGAAGGCCTTATAGCCAAATAAAGAGTCATTGTGTTAAATTCTGCGTGAACATGCTTTGCTTTGAATTGGCACATTTGGAATAAAGACAACAACACTTGAGTTTTGAAATTTGATTTGATTTTTAGGATGCCCTTAATTGAGGAAATTTTTGAATTTTTTTGTATTAAAGTGGTCGGGCCTCGAAATGAGGTTGCCTACGTGTCCCGTTAGGGAATCAGGCCGGACGTAGTTCTGACTACCTTACAGGACTTTGAATTGGATTCTTGAATTTGAACATGGAACTTAGACATAGAACTTCTTGAGTTGATCGAGGTTGGTCAGAGATCTGAATTCTGTTCCATCGACATCTGTTAGTTCGACTGCTCCCCCGGAGAGGATCTTCTTGACAATGTATGGGTCTTCCCAGTTTGGTTTAAATTTTCCCCTTGGGTCCATGGTTCTTTTGCGAGGGGCTTTCAGGACAAGCTCACCTTCTTTGATGTTTCGGGTTCTGACCCTTTTGTTGAAATGTCTGGCCACTCGGCGCTGATAGACTTGTACATGGTGAGCGGCTTGAAGCCGACGCTCATCGAGCATGACTAGCTCATCATATCTTGCTTGTACCCATGCAGCTTCTGGGATTTTTCTTTCGAGGACTATCCTTAGAGAAGGTATCTCCAGCTCGATAGGTTGTACTACTTCCATTCCATAGACCAATGAAAATGGAGTTGCACCAGTTGAAGTGCGAATTGAAGTTCGATACCCCCACAATGCGAAATGCAGCTTCTGGGGCCAGTCCTTGTAATTGGTAGTCATTTTTATGATGATGGTCTTGACATTCTTGTTGGCTGCTTCGATTGCCCCATTGGTTTGTGGGCGATAAGGCGAGGAGCGATGATGTTGAATCTTGTACTCGGTGAATAGATCTTCACACTCTCCTTGAAAATGGGTTCCCTGGTCACTGATGAACTCGTGAGGAACGTCGTATCTGCATATGATGTTTTCTTGTATGAACTGGGCCACTTGCTTGGAACCCAACACTTTGAATGATCTGGCCTCGACCCATTTGGCGAAGTAGTCGATAGCAACCAGTATGAACTCATGACCCCCGGTGCCCGTTGGAGTGACTTTGCCGATGACGTCGATACCCCAGGTTGAGAATGGCCACGGTGATGATTGAGAGTATAGCAATGATGAAAGAATGTGCTTTAGATTCGCACACTTTTGGCAGGTAGGACATTTCTTGACAAAGAAGTAGCAATCCCGTTCGAGGGTAGTCCAGTAGTATCGATCCCTGATGATCTTGAGGGCTAGCATCTTCCCGTTCATGTGGGTGCCACAAACTCCAGCATGTATGTTGTCCATGACTCTTTGAGCTTCGTGCTTGTCAACACATCGGAGGTTAGGACCCCCAAGGGACCTTTTGTATAGAATGTCGCCTTCTATGACGAAATTGGCTGATTGTAGTCGTAGAGCCCTTTGATTCTTGCTTGAAAAGTGCGGGGGATACTCTGAATTTTGTAGATACCTTTGAATGTTTGTAAACCAAGGTTCATCTCCGTCTTGCTCGACGTCGTCAATAGCATGGACATATGCTGCTTCTTGACGTGTTTCAATTGTAAGTGGCATTTCGGCCATGCCATTTGGGATTTTGATCATTGAGGCCAGCTTTGCCAGTGCATCGGCGAATTGGTTTTCCTCTCTCGGGAGGTATGTATAGCGAAGCTCTTCTATTTGCTCAGACAGCTGCTCAAGGTAGGACTGGTATAGAGCCAAGCTCTCGCTCCTCACTTTCCATTTTCCGGAAATTTGATTGATGATTAGGGAAGAATCCCCGTACACTCAAAGTTTCTGGACACCCAATGCTAAGGCGGCTTCCAGGCCCATAATGCATGCTTCATATTCCGCCGCATTGTTTGTGACGTTGAATTGCAATTTTGCTTCTATAGGAATGTGAGTGCCGCCTGGGGCTACTAAAATTACTCCAACACCACACCCGTTCTGATTCGAAGCACCGTCGAAATGCATTGACCAACTGTCATCACTGGTCATTAAGATTTGCTCGTCGGGTAAGTTGTAATCCTCCTCTTCTGCCTCGACGGGACAATCGGCTAGGAAGTCTGAGACTGCTGAACCCTTGATAGACTTCATCGGGATGTATTTGAGATCGAATTCTGCTAACATGACCAACCACCTGGACAACCGTCCGTTGAGAGCTGGTTTTTCGAATAGATACTTGAGAGGATCCGCTTTGCTGATCACATGTACTGTATGGGAGAGCATGTAGTGCCGTAGTTTCTTTGTGGCCCAAACCAAGGCAATGCTGAGTTTCTCGAGCTGAGTGTACTTGGTCTCGTACTCGATTAGTTTTTTGCTTATGTAGTATACGGCGTTCTCCTTGCCTTCAACTTCCTGGGCGAGCATAGCCCCTACTGCTGAATCTGTTGTTGTGAGGTAGAGCCTGAGGGGAATCCCTGGCATGGCTGGCTTTAGTACTGGTGGGTTGGAAAGGTAATCCTTGATAGTGTCAAATGCATGCTGACAGTCGTCATCCCACACTTTGGGCTCACTTTTTTGGAGCTTTCGAAATACCGGTTCACATATCATCATGAGTCTTGAAATGAACCTACTGATATATTGTAGTCTTCCGAGAAAACCCCGAATTTCCTTTTCGTTCGTTGGTGGTTGCATCTCGAGAATTGCCTTGATTTTTGAAGGATCGGCCTCTATGCCCCGAGAGCTGATAACATATCCGAGTAACTTGCCTGACGTTACCCCGAATGCACACTTTTGCGGATTGAGCCTCATGTTGTATTGCCTGAGCCTGTTGAAAGACTTTCGAAGTACTGAGGTATGCTCGTGTCGCTCTTTGGATTTGACAATCATGTCGTCGACAATGTGGACCCCACCTTCAATTTCACCCCTTTTACGGACGAAGCGGCTCGTTCTCATCGTCTTAAAATGGATGAATATTGGAGGATTTATGATGCGAAGGGTAAAGGGCATGCCCCGAGCACTTCTTAGGGTTCACTCCATTTCTCCCCCATCTTCTTTTGTGATGGTATGCTTGTGATTAGCTTGGGGGAGAGGTGAGGAGTTGGGGTTTGCTTTGAGGACCTTTTGATGCTTGTTGGTGTTGTTGTTCTTCTTGCCACTTTGTGTGGTTGTATATATGATGAGCTTATGTTGGTTGTTAGTTTGTTTTGGCCATTTGGCCCTTGTCTACTAACATTTTTTCTTGGTTGTTTTTGAGTTGTTTTTGGTATGTTTCATTGCGGTGGGTTCACACTTTCCACCATTGCCTTGTCCGTCGATTTTTCGGTGAGTTTGGTTCGGTTTTTATCGGTTCTTTGCGGGACTTGCTCCCACGGCATATCCGGTAATATCCTTCTATCTCACATACATTCTTTGGGACGGGCATATTTCTTGTGGGGTATTTGGTTGGATGGGTAGTTGTGCCCCTCCATAGTTTTGTTTTAGGCCTTGGGGACATGGTCTAATTCAAGCTTGGGGGGAGTTTTGTTGTGTGGTTGCCTATTTGTGATGCTCATTTCTTTGAAATTATACCTTGTGTGCACTTGTATATATTAGTTTCTCTGTTTTTAGTTTGATTTTAGTTTGATTTTTATTTTCTTTTGTTTCCTTTTGTTTTCTTTTGTTTCTTTTGATTCTTTTTGTTTTCCTTTTGGTGTGATTTCTTCTTTTCTTCCTTTTTCATTCCTTTCCTTTTGTCAAGGCAAGTTTTTCTAGGTTTCTTAGGCAATATTCTTGATTTGGGCAAATAAAATTGGAACTTGTAGGTTATAATTCTTTTATTCCTAATTGGTAGATGTTTGCACGGTTTTCAATGTCTTGGGTCGAATCTAGGATTTAGGTGTTAAGAAAGTTGGTTGAACTTTGGGTAGCATGCGTCTTGAACCCTTGGCTTGTGGTAAGATGGTGTCGATCTCTCTAGTGACTTGAAACCGGAGAGAGTAGTATTTGCTCCCATGTGAGGATCATGTTCACATTAGCCCAAACACATTGTATACATATATTGAGTGGCATGGATCCTTGGCATTGGCTTTCTTATCTCCCGAATTTGACTTTTTCCTTCCCGAGACCGCGACCGAACTACTTTAGGGGACGATAGAGGCATTTCTTTCGGTGACTATTTTTTTTTAGATTAGGGCATCTTTATTTTTATTTTTCTCATATATTTTTGTTTGCATTTGCCCCCTTGCTAGCTATTTGAGCCTTTCCCCTTCATTTCTTATGAGCACATTACAAGCCTATTAGCCTTTGTTTTATTTTCACCCTTAGAAGTGATAGTGAAGCTTTGAGTTATAATGCTTGGTGGTTTTGAATGATTATGCAAAGTTGAGGAATGATTGATATTGGTATGAATGGAAAAGTTTAGGAATTATGTTGTATATAGTGATTAAATAAGCAAAAGAAAAAGAGAAAGGAAAGTTTTGAAAAAAGCCAAAAATAGAGAAAAACAAGGCAATGAGAAAAATTTCATTTGAAACACAAAAAAAGAGAAAATCAAATCAAGAAAAGTTCAAAAAAGAGTGTTAGTTTAGAATTGTTGTTGAATAAGCTTGGGGGTACCCCAAATAAGTGGTATGAGTTTGCTTTGGTTCGATTTGCTTGAGTTGAGTTCATTCATTGCGCTTCACTTTAGGTATGAGCACCAATTACCAAATTTGTTCCACACCTTACCCCTAGCCTACGTTACACCCTAAAAATTCCTCTTGACCCTTTTGAGTTGAGTCTTTGTCGATGGAGGGAGGATTTGGTCAAATTTATGGAATGAGATTGTCATGCTAAGATGTCGAGAAACCTTCTCTTATCCCTTGCAAATCTTGTTTTCCGGCGCCTTCGCGGCGTCATGAGACACTATTCTTAAGGGTGGATGAGAACTAGAGATTTGACGTGGTATGCTCGGTTGAAGGGGAATTGATAAGTGCTTACCCTTAGTTCTCTTTGCTTGGCATTTGAATCTTTCACTCGATTTAGGACATTGGTTAGCGTGCATATGTTTATTTGGTTAGTAATGTTAGCATTCTCTCATACTTGTTCCATAATAAAGGCCCTTATCTTGAATTTTGTAGTTTCATTTTTCTTTCTTTTCTATTTTCTTTTCCTTTCTTTATTTTTCTTTTCTTTCTTTTTCTTTTCTTCCTTTTTCTTGGTTTGTTTTTCATTTTAGGTCTTGCCTTGATTGTGTTTTTGGAAGAGTTATGGGTGTTTCTCTTTGGAAACCCTTGCGAGATCCCACTCGCCCTAATGAGCGATTGTGGGGTTTAAAGAGCTTGTTGCATGCGCTTAAATGCAACCGTGATTCCTACGAAAGTGAGTTAGGTTGTAAACTCTTTTAGCTCTTGTTTTTGCAGTTTTTAGATTCTCAATAATATGCTCATCCTTCCCTAGTTCGTGCCTAGTTTGCTAGAGACTAGCAAACGCCTAGCTTGGGGGAGTTTCATGAGCGGCATTTATGTCGCTCTAAGCTTAGGATTTTATAGAATTTTATTATTCTTTTTGATAGTTTTGTATAGTTTTGTTACATTTTTTATCCCCTTATTCCATCTTGCACTTTTTCAGGTAAAATGTTGGAGAATGATGGAAAATAGTGGAAATATGCTCGAATCAGGCCCGTGCGATCGCACGGGAATTCTGTGTGTTCGCACGGGTCAACAGAATTGGCCTTAAAGTCAACCAGGCTCGTGCGATCGTGTTCCAAGAGTGTGTGTTCGCACGAAATCGCAAAAACGATGCAGGAACTATTTGGAATACCGTGCGCTCGCACCAGAAATTAGCCCGCTCGCACGGACTTTTCGTGTGCTCGCACATAATTTTCGAGCAAGCACATGAAGAATTTGGAATATTTTGGCTAAGTTAAGACCGTGCGATCGCACGGATTATGAGCCCGTTCGCACAGTTCGAAGAAGAGAATCGTCGCTGAGAACGATCGCACGGATCAGGGCACGTTCGCACCGATGCGATCGCATCTGGGTCTCCGCGATCGCACGGCTGCGCGGGCTGACCTTTTCGAGTTTAAATTTCTATTCTTTTAGGGGTTTGTATAGATAGAATTTTCATTTTTTATTTTCAACAATTAATTTCAGAAATAGAATTTTAAGAAGTTTTAGAAAGTTTGCTCTTCAAGCTTAGTTTTCTAGAGAGAGAAACTCCATTGCTTTGGAGCTTCAAGTTGTAATTTCTTCAACTCTTCTCAATTCCTTGCAATTTTAATTCAAGTTCTTAGTTCTTTGTTCATGCTATTTTGTTATTGTTCTTTGATTGTTCTTCAACTTCTTGAATTCCTCTTTGCTTTGATTTTAGTTTCATTGATTCTCAATTCTTTAATTGATTTTGCAATTGAATGTTCAACTTCTTGATTCTTTCCTTCTACTCCTTCAGTTACATAATTGCTTGCCTAGAACTCATGAATTTCCTAGTTTCAAGTATGTGTAGTGAGTAGATTTAGGTTAGGGAAAGGGGAGAATCTAGGGGATTAATTAGGGGAAATTGATGGTTGAATGTTGATTGATTGATGTAATTAAATGTGATTTAGTGATAGGATATCCATGCCTAATTGAGTGGTAGTTGCAAATACCATTTGATTGGAATTGATTGGATTGCATAGCTTAGGTTTGGCAAGACATTGTGAGCCTATTTTATGCAAGTGAATGGTGGTTCCTATTATATGCAAGTTTATCTAGTCTAGGATTAGGCGAAAGCTCTTCCATAGATTAGATGCTTCGCGTGCTCCATCCGAGAGGTGGTTAGCACGTCATTCGATTTCATTCCCCTATGCACTAAGTCGTTGCATCATCATGATTGCTTGATTGTTTAGATCGTTTCCCCCAATTCCCTAGGCTATCCCCGACTCCCTAGCATTTCCCTATATTGATAATTTGTTTAATTGTTAGCTTTAGTTTTCTTAGAACATAATTCAAACCAACTTTTGTCCAAACTAGCTTAACGCCTTGACTCAATGCACACCGTTTCTATGGGACGATCCCTATACTTGCCGCTATAGCAATATAGCCGGTAGTTTAGTGGTTTATAAATTTTGTTTGGTCGGGTGGTTTTCTTTTCAACGACGGAAAAACACCCTATCAGGAGTCCTCGAACCAGTTCCTTTGATCTTAGTTTGTCGAGCAATGAGAAACTAGCATGTCTAAACCTCCTGTGCCATAGTAGGGGATCTTCTCCAATGGCACTAAGGCAGGTTAAGTTGTTCCTTGGAAACGTATTGAGATCCAAAGAATATGTGTTCCCTTTACGAGTTCCTTCCAAAATAACCTTCCCAGTGTTATTGTTAATAATTTGACAATTTTCAGAAGTGAAACTTACAGAGTTCCCTTTGTCACAAAATTGAGAAATGCTTAGTAGACTATGCATTAAGCCCTCGACTAAAAATACATTTTCAATGGCATGGGAACTTGACCTTCCAACTTTTCCAATTCCAACAATTTCTCCTTTCATGTTGTCTCCAAAGGTCACAGTTTCTCCATTGTAGGCTTCTAGTGAGAGGAATTTAGATTTGAATCATGTCATGTGTTTGGAACACCCGTTGTCGAGATACCACGAGCTGTTCCCCTTCACTAGAACTTGTAAAGAAATCAAAGGTTAGTTACAGGAACTCGGGATTCCTCGAGTTCCTTTTCCACTACAACATCTGACTTCTTAACCCATTTTTTCTTTACATAGTTTATGTTTCTTTGATCATGTTCCTTCATCTTGGAACATTCAGAACTTACATGACTTCCACTTCCACATGAGAAACAGACTTTCACACTTGGGAGTTCCACATACTGTTTCTTATGACTAGTTTTGTGGTTAAAACCTAAACCTTCTGTTCTCTTGGATTGAGCATTCTCAATCCATTTGGGAGGAACCTTTGGTGGTTGTTTCTGGGCTCTGGCCATGGCTAGTTCCCTTTCTAGTTTCACTTTTTGTTCCTTTGTGGTGATCAGGTCTTTGTTTAATCTTTCTAGGTCGACATTGAAAATACCCATGTTAATTTCCAAGGATTTTGTAGGATCTAGACTTAAATTAAACATCTTGTATTGACTGAGTTCCACTTGTAGAAGGATGTTTTCATTCCTAACTTTCTCGAATGATTCATTAATGGAGGTATTCCTATCTAGCAATTCAAAGAACCTACCTTGAACATCAGATCTAACATTGTTTAGATAATTCATATGGTCTTTACTAAGTTCCAGGGCTGTATCACTTTGAGCTTTTAGTATACTTAGCTTTTTATAATCATCTAGAGTTTCTAGCAACAGTTCAATTAGCTTTGACTTTGAAAGACACTGAAGAGTGGAGGAACTTACTTCTTCTGGTGGAACTCGTTCAGTTCCATCTGTTCTTGCCATGAGGCAAAGATTTGCAGTTTCTTCATTTGGTTGTCCCTCATCATCTTCTGAGTTTGTTGCTTCGCCCCATGCAACTATCATAGCCTTTTTGAAGTTTGGCTTGTTAAAGGTGGACTTATTGTAGCGCTCCTTGACCTGTTCCTTTCCCTTTCCTTTGACTTTGTCGTTTTCCCACAGAGGGAATTCACGAATTTGATGATCAGTTTCTCCACATTTGAATCAACCTTGCTCAGTTTTGGAACTGGCAGTTTTCCTTGCAAAGTTCCTTCCTTTCTGGTTGCCTGGTTTGAAGTTCCTGTAGAGCTTTCTCATCCTTCTGACCAGCATGGCAGCCTCTTCCTCATCTGGTTCAGATTCATCGAGTTCCTCAGCTTTCAGAGCAAGTCCTCGGTTTCTGGAGCTCTCAGGAACAACAGCTCCAAGATGTAGTTCATGTGTCATCAAGGAACCAGCAAGTTGTTAAATGTTGAACTTTGTAAAGTCCTTGGTCTCAAACAGTGTAGTGACCTTTGTTCTCCAACGATCATCTTGTGGCATGCTCCTTAGTATCTTTCTTACCTGTTCATCAGTGGGAATGATTGTACCAAGAGAAACTAATTCATTTGTTATGTTAGTAAATCGAGTGAACATCTCTTGAATAGTTTCTTTTGGAAGAATTTCAAATCTTTCATATTTAGACATCAAAAGATCAATTTTGGAACGCTTGACTTCATTAGTTCCTTCGTGGGTTACTTGTAGTAGTTTCCAAATCTGTTTTGCGTTCTTGCACCCCATGACCCTATTGTGTTCAGGGGGTCCAAGCCCACAGTGTAAGATTTTAACAGCCATAGCATTTATCTCATATTTTTCAAAGTCTTGAGACATTGGTTTAGGAACTACCTCGTTTTCTGCATTGGTTTTTGTTACCTCAAAATCTCCAACTTCTATCACACGCCACACTTGGTAGTTTTCATCTTTGGTGAATATCTCCATCATGTTCTTCCAGTATGAGTAAAACTTACCATTGAACATAGGTGGCCTTTGCGTGGAGTAGTCTTCTTCCGGTTTCTCTTGTGAGTTCATACTATCAGGAACTTGACTCAAACAGGGTTTCCTGTGGTTTTAGTGAGTACTAGCTCTGATACCAATTGATATTCCAGTAGGAACACACACAAGAGGGGGGGTGAATTGTAATTCGAACTTTGTGAGAGTTTCTTGCGGAACTTAGAAATAACAAAGGAACTGAGACTTAGAAAAGCAAAAGCAACAATTTAGAAAACTTCTTGACACTAATCAAGAAAAGAATACCTTTATAATATAGTAATACCTCGATTACAATAACTCTCTAACTCGAGTTCCTCTCAAACTCGAGTTCCTCACAGTAACCTACTTAGATTACAACTCACCTTTCTTCTCTTTCTCTCAGACTTAAACTCTAAGTCTTTACAGGATAACTCTATCATTTCTAATCTGAAATACAATTTTAGTTTTGAGAACACTAGATATTAATAAGCTTAAGTATATATAAAGACTTTTAGAAACTTGGATTAAACTAGGACACAAACTCGTTTTTAGAAAACTCTTTAAAACGTTATTTAGGAAATGCAAAGCTCTAGGAATGTTTGTGTATTTTTCCAGAAAACTTCGTGGCTTTATATAGACTTTTTTCCTTAGGGTTTGTTCCCTTCAAAAACTCAACTGCCAACTAACTGACACTTTGTTTGTCACGTCCCTAGACTTGAGGAACAAGGGAAGACCACTTCCCACTCAACTTCCTCAACTGCTGGACGTGTTTAAGATTAAGTCAATCACCTTTGTTTTCTTAAAAAATATTTATTTTATCAAAATATTTAGGAGAAGTTTTAGGGAGGTTAAAACTGTTTTTATTTTATTAAAAAGATAAAATAAGAACCTGATTTTTATTAAACGTAAAGAGATATTTTATTTAAAACTATTTCCTTAAAACTGTATTGCCAGATATTTCGATAAAAACAACCAAGTAATCCAAGTTCCTCCAGTTCCTTATATAACACCTAGCATATTAATAGTTTACATATAATCTAAGTAAAGTAGACTACCTAGACATATATGTCTTCCCTTTTGTGAGACATTCAACTCTGATGCTTCACTTGTTCCTGCTAAGAAACATTGATGAGTTCCTCGTATGTTCATGAAGGAACTCAGAACTATGTGTCTGTAGCTTTTCCTGTGTATGTGAAAAACACTCGATTTGTAATAGGTGTTGCTCTTGACTTTGGTGACTTCGAAACTTCAGCTTGTACTGCTTCCAACTCAGGAACTCCAGTAGCTGCTCCAAGTGCATATCAGGAACTTCAGTAGCTGATCCATGTTCCCATCCCAATAGGAACCCAGGCACTTACCTGTTTAAATTCATTAGCAACCACAATCAGGAAGTTTGCAATGCGTGTGTCATCAACCAAAACCTAGGAACAACAACATATATACCTTGAGTATGAATAATGGGGGGAGTCTTGCCGGAAAACTTGTAATCCTTGAATGATACAAGGCGTTGTTTCATTCTTTATTTTAATGCTTTTATGCACTGAAATTGCGTCGGTATGACCCGACTGTCGGTAGGAGTCCGACTCTTTATTATTTTGGTGTGTGGTTGGCTCCCATCACCCTTTTCTTTTCTTTTGAGGATACTTTCTTTTACCCGTTCGAAGCTACTTCTTAAACTAAACCGTGAGTCAAGAGTCCTGTCAAGTGTCGAGTCTTGTCTCCATGTTTACTTGTTACTAAATTGATTCTGCATGTGGATTACTATCTCGTTGAGTGAAGCATGTTAGGATAGAATGTTATTCTAGCTTGTCTGTACTCAGCTTTTGTTGACTTCCTGCTTTATGTCTTTTGGTCATGACCTTTGCCTTAATGACCCTGTGATGATCCACCATTGCATTTGCGTTGTTGGGGAGTAGATTTTTAATAAATAGGTTTGTAGAGATAACTTGCGGGAGAAGTTATCATGAGAACTATGTTGAGAGATTATGTTTTCTCTTCCGTATTTTATAAACTCTACATTTATTTTCTAGTCATGACTACAATATTTATTTACAGTTTAGTTAATGGGTTTCAAAACTGTTTAATGTTTGTTTTGGGCCTTAATGGTTTCAAGTTGTTTAATGACCATTAACTATTTATTGTATTTGAAAGTTAGTTAAATTCCACTGCGTAATTCTGGTAAATAACCTTCGTAGTTATCACGGTGGCGGTAATATCTTTGTAATTCCTTCGTTTTAAGTTGGAAAATGTTTTATAAAAGCAAGAAATTATTAGGGTGTTACAAAAATATCCACATTAGCAGTGTCTTTTGTATACGAACTTATGTAATTGTTGATGTATTCGTTAACAATATTTTGGTCATGAAAATCAGACATAGCTACCTATAGGCACGTGTAAGGGGGTGATAATTATTTAGTTAGAGTTGAAATTGAGAGAGTGTAGAATTTTAGGAAATTGAGGAATTATGAGTTGTAGTGATAAGAATGCAATTCTCCCGTTTAATTTAAACATTACCGTAACAACTTTGTAAATGCTCAAAAATTTCTAACGGCTACATTTTCAAATGACTAGATTACAAAGCTAACAAACTTGCATATACCCTATCTTTACGTTCCCCGTCAAAAATCCTATCTTACGTATATGCAAATTTGTTAGCTAAGATTTTGTATATATCCTATTTTTAAACTTGCATTTTGTGTATATCCTATTTTAAACTACTAGGTTAGCTAACAAACTAAGAGTATAAATAGGAAGATTAAAAAAAATAAAGATTAAGTAAAAGATATAACAATAAGCTACTTAAGAAAAAAAACTTATAACTAAAGACTTATAAGTAAAAGATACTACTAACAAGATGCTACGTAGAATAACTAAATACAAGGGAAATATTTCTCTAAACAATAAGATTGGTTTGACTTAGTGTACTTAGATATTTCTATCATGACCCCTAATTAAGACGGGCAACCAAACATAAAGTCTAATATTCGCTAGTAGCGTCTTTATACGACGAGGTACACAGTGGCTTGTTTAAGGTGTCAACCAATTGATCATCATTTGCCACGGTTTTACAAAGTGATAGAGTTATACTTTGTCAACTTTAAGAATCACGCGTGTCATGATGTATCGAAACTACATTGTTAGCTTGTTAGCTAAGAACTAGTCTACGCCTGTCATCTACGACATTATCTTCTATATGCAATACGAAAAGCATAAAATTAGATGAAACAGGAAATCAAAAAATGTAATTTAGCAACACTTGAAATAAAACAAACATAAAAAGAAAGAGAAAAAGAAAGAAAGAAAACATACTACGTGCATGCATTTGGACTAATTAAACTAAATCATCAATATCCCACCCATATTTTTCTGCTATTGATTGCAATTTCTTTTCATGCATCTTCCGTTGTAGCGGGTTTAGCTTGCTAACATCGACACAAATTAATTGTTGTTCAATCCCTTTTTCTTTAAGGGACATCTCTTTCTCTTTCATCTCTGCTATTCGTTGTAAATTATTTTACGTACACGTACCTCTTCAATGCTACTAATCTCAGAAATCGTGGAACTATAATCAGTTGTTGCTTGTATCATTTTTCCTTTTCTTTTGGCAGCCTCTTTAGCAACTTTTTGTCCAATGGGTCGACCCTCTTCTACTTCTTACGAACCACCAATATCCCCACCAGATAATGTATAATCTCCTGTCTCTGAGACCTTGCTCCTTTTGGAAGAGTCACTCATGATATCTTTTTGTCGTTTAGTATTTGCTCGTTTCCATTTATCTTGGTTGCGGACTATCATCCATACATGTTGGTATGAAAAAGTGCTTTCATACTTTTGCTCATATAAAGCATGTGCTTCTGATATTTTCATGGATTCATCAAACCCACTCCTATTTTCATATTGGCTATAGCACCCAACAAATTTCATAGTGTTACCATTTACTGTACACCAATATTGCTTGCATGGGTTCCATTCCCTTTCCGCTTGATCTTCCTTCGATCTTGTTCTCATTGAAAAATGTTGTGACATCTTTCCAATAACTATCTAATTTTTGTGCATTGCCTATGATTTTATGTTTAGTGAAATTGCCATGCTGTAGTAAGGAGACAATCATCTTTCATGGTCCAAACAACTGCTTTTCTTTTAGCATCACCGCGACCCTTTCGAGTTCGAGTAGTAGTCGGAGTTTCAACCACAATATTTTCCACCCCTTGTTGGGTAGAAAACTCTGGCACTTGTGGAAAAGAAATTGACCCTGTGATAAGTGGTGTTACTGAAAGGTTATTAATGGTAGAAGAAGTTTGATGTTGGAAAGATGGAGTTTGAATAAAGGTAGCAAAATTACAAGGTTATTACTTGTAATTTGAGAATTTTGAGGGTACTATGAGTTTTGGTTTTGTTGAGAAATTGAATGTTGAAATTGAGAATTATTTTGAAGCAAATGCAAAAGAGAATTTAAATCAATATTTTCAGCCATGATATTACTCAGCTTGGATGAACGTTGTTATGGATTTTGAGCTTTTGACATGAGAGAGATAAACTTGTGAAAATAATAAAATAAAAAATAAAAATTATAATTGAGATAAATTTACTATTTAAACGTATTAAGTGATGGGAGGTTTTAAGTTTGGATTATTCTTGCGTGGACCTGGTCCACAATAATATTAGTGTGAACCCAAAATTAATAGTTTTCCAGCACCCTTTTGACACCCATAGTGACCTTTATTGTTCATATAGTAACTATAATAAACTAAACACTAAAATTCTTAGACATAGTAACCATTTTTTGAAGCATAGTAACTCTATATTTTTAAAAGCGAGTTGTGACTTAAAATCACATTTTTCAAGCATAACATGTATCAACTATACTAATTTGACATTTTTATCATAAATAATCTTAATAAAATGGCAAAATAAATTGGGAATAAGTTCTTGACTTTATTTAAGACACGATTCACAATAAATTTAGTATAGACCAAGTCCATTTAAGAATTGGTGAATTTAATACTCAGTCAGACTATTGCTCAGACTAGCGCTAATCTTGCATTTCAAAAGTAAAAAGAAAAAAAAATTAAAACAGCTAGACAAGTGATTGGACAAGTCGAATTCAACACAGTAATCATTCATGCAATTGAAATGGAACCTCATCTGATAATCAAAATTCTTGCAATTAGCGCCACCGCAATTAAGCGGTAGCCGTAGCACCGCTTCATACGATGCAGATTAGTTTGAACAAATATAGCTAAGTAACATAAAACACAATTGACAATGGTGATTACAATTCAAATTCAATCAGACATGCGTCCTTCTCTCCAATTTGCATCAATCTTCCGCCGCCTTTCACCGGCTACATCTAATTATCGCCACCGTCTTGCGCCGTTAACCACCAATTATCGCCACCATCTTCCACTGCGATTGACGGTTAGAGCCTTCTCGAACAACGCCGTTGAGAAAGTCGTTAACAAACCATCCATTTGTACCGCCGATGAGCTCCATTATGTTCACGTGGCCAACTCTGATTGGCGACTTGCTCTTTGGCGTTATCACCCTAACCCTCAGGTTAATTAAATTAAGTCCTTCAATTAGGGTTTAAATTCCGATTTAAGTTAATTTTGTTGGTTGTTTAATTTTGATGATGTTTGATGATTGTTTAGGCTCGTGCGCGGAATCATCCTTTGCTCTTATTATCAGGTGTTGGAACTAATGCTATTGGTTATGATCTATCGCCTGAGGTACTTGGATTTTCACTTTTTCTGTTTTATTGGTTTCTTGTGAATATATGATTTGGTGTTTAATTTTGGTGATGTTTGATGAAAATATGACCCTATGAGTACTTATTCCTTAATCCTTATCAAGCGTTCTGTAAATCTTTCTGTTTTGGTCGTTTGATTATGTAATTGGTTATGGGAGCTGTTGGTATTGTTGATAACCATGAACCATGTTCAATGCTATTGTTTATGATCTCTTGCCTGAGGTAGTTAGACTTCACTCTCACATTATATTTTATTTCCGGGTTTATTGTGATTTTATGATTTGGTTAATGAAAATCATAGGAACTTGAGTGTTAGTTATATTGGTCATGTCATCCTGTGTTATATGCTTGCAATTGCTGTAGGAAACAGAAATTTGAGCGAACTATCACCAAACTTGCGGATAAACAGCTAACCAAACAATGTCGTTGAACCAGAATTTTCACCAAACAGATGTGTTTTAGAAGAACCGGTTAAACACAATGCTTAAAAAAATTGGAAAAATATTTCAGAACAGATTATTAAAATTATCACAAAGTTGACCACTAAAGGATCACATAACAGATCATAGATATTATTCTGGAAGATGAAAAAAAGCACAACCTCAAGCATAGAATAAGAAATTAAGAATAAGATAAAGAGAGACTGAGAGATAGAGCATAAGAAATATAAAGAGTTCAGGAACAGTTTAGCCACTAATTTGTAGAAAAATTGCAGAATCTAAGATATACCACAGTAGCAAATCACAGTTACAAGAGAAGAGATAGAGAATTAGGTCAAAATCAACATCATTTGTTGATTTAATCAGAATTTGAAGAAGAAATCTGAGAGATAAGGTAGAAATTAGGTATAAGTTTGTCGAAAGCAATGACAAAATCAGTAGAACAAGAACTGCAAATTTTCTGAAAGATCAGTGACGAGAGGTGATAGAGATTATAGAGAGAATTACACCTGAATCACCACAACTTTGTTGGAGAAGTTATGGTGAAAGTTGCAGAGATTACCGGCGGCGGAACTCACCGTCACGATGATTGAGAAATGAGAAGGAGTTGCCATTGTCCAGATCTTCAAACGAAATTTCAGAGAATTCTTGCAATTCTCCTAATTCGAAGTAATTTCTTTAGAAAAGTGAACAAATTTAGCCGATACAAAAAAAAATTCAGAAGAAATCAACCAAATTGTTGATTAGTAAGAGAGTATGTCAGTATGATGATTTGAGAGTAATTTCCTGCAAAATAAACTGGAAATAAGAGGAAATTTCAGGAAATCGTTGAATTTATCAAACAAATTCAACCGATTTCGACAAAACGAAACCCTAATAACTCAGCCCTTTAAGAATTCTTGTTGATCAAGATTTTGAAGAAAGAAGATCAGACGACGTATTTCAGCGCAAGAATCAGAAAATCACCTAGTGCTATGGTGCCATGATAAATCTTGAGTTTCTACTAGAAAGTAGAAGAAGTAGAGAGAATTTAATCATATTTCATTGAAGGACTACATTGTGCTAAACATGCATATCAAATAGAGTTAACTTAAAAATATTATTCTCAGTACTATTTCCTACAGTTGCTAAGCAATAGAGTACTAGGTTTATTTTTACTTAGTAGGAACAACCATGCGATGAGGTGCATGTCCTTTATGTAATACGGCAACAGTCGAGGTGTTGTAATGACTCTCCCTAATTGTTGCTACGTTGTTGCTAGTTGCTACATTATCTGGGTGCCAAATTATTCCTTTCATAATATGATTGTTTGTATAACTATGTTTGTGTTAGTTGTGTGACTTGTGTCCCTTTGATAACCATAAACAATAGTTGAATCTTAGTGCTTTTGTTGGTGGTGTTCTTTAAATTATATGATTGCTTAATTCGATTGTATTTCAGCGTGGACATGCTTGGCTGTTACGCTCTTCATTCGAACTGATTTTTCCATCAAGGAAATTGGACATTGGAAATTTCCTTTGAAAACACCCATAGGACCATAACCCAGAAGTGTTGTTTCCATCTCCGTGGCAACAACCTGGCCATTTTCCTGCCTGGTCCTGATTACATATGTCGTGAATATCCAGTATGATTATCATTTGTAACACCCCTATTTAGATAGGGTTCAGGTTAACCTGATCCCAAATTAAGAATTGGGGCATTTGGCGTTCAAGTTAATGTAATAGGGAGTGTCATATAAAGGAGTATATCATTTGGATTTGTGCTGCAAATATGATAGGGATAAAATAGACATTGGCGGTAGGTGCTGATGTGAAACTTGGAGAGGGAATAACTCTCAAGGCCTTAGGGGTACTTATTTGTATAATGATTTCCCATGGTTTTTCTTTTCTTTGGAAACGTCGTTATCGTAGAGTGTTCTATGCGTTTTTATGTAAAAAGGCCGGCATGGTTTTGAAAAATTCTGCTTTGATAAATATAGTTTGTTTTCTTGGGATCATGTCGAATAAAGACCTGTTGATTGCAAAGTAAATAAGATTGGACATTGGTTATGTGGCCTTAAAACCTTTATGTGGCTGAGTTGTAATTTATTGGGTTTCATTCAGTCTTCGTTTGCTCGCCACATGTCCGGACAAGGATTTGATACATGGATTCTGGAAGTTAGAGGAGCTGGATTGAGCATGCCTGCAACAAACTTGAAAGATGTTGAACAATCGGCCCATGAAATTTCTAGTAAGATAGAGTCTGCGGCTGAAAAGGCAAAAGAAACTGCGGTTAACAAAAGACAGTCCCTAGAAGTTGAGGATGAGGCATTAGTTGGTTCAGATGTCCCCCCTAATAAAGGAGCTCCATTGACAGTTTCAACAATTTGGGATGAATCAGAGCTAGTTACAAAATTGACAGAGACATTCATGCGCATATCTCAGAAGCTTTCTGGGTTCCTCAGTGAAGGTCAATCAAGAATTATGTCTGCAAGACTATTCGATCAACTTCAGATACTATTGGAAGATTCTCATCTACTAGACCGCTTCAATGAGACCAGGGAAAAACTTTCAAGCTTGTTAGAAACTAGTGACAAGTCTTCTGTAGCTAGTCAAATAACAGATCTTAGTGAAAAGCTAGTGAATATCTTTGAAGAAAGTCAAAACTCTGTTTCGCCTCAACTATTTGATTTGCAGACCCGTTTTTTCACAACCATAGAAGAATTTCAGAAACAACTTGACGTGATGGTGAAGTATGATTGGGATTTTGATCATTACTTGGAGGAGGATATTCCTGCTGTGGTAAGGTGACCTTTCTTCTTAGTAGATAGTTAAAAGCAGTTTCTACTTTTTAGTTTTGACTTTTGATACTCTTTCATCTGGCTTTTGATCTTTCTCCCTAATCCTTAACTTTATATTATGATAATAATCTTTTTATTTGTGAGGTAATATGCTTTCATGTGTGATCATTCTGTACAATTTCTATGTTCTCTAACTAGCTTCATTGGCCCTTATAATATTAAATTCTCGTACTTCGTGTCTTCGTGAATGCAGATGGAATATATAAGAGCTGAAAGCAAACCCAAAGATGGTAAATTGTTTGCCATTGGACACTCCATGGGGGGTATACTGTTGTATGGGATGCTGTCTAGATGTGGTAAGATATGACACTTTGATGTTCTTGTTCTAACACTTCTGTGAATACTGATTACTTGCTTTCACATCTCGAAGTTTGTTTTACTGCGTGAAAGCGTCAAAGAATGAGTTGAGTGCCTTGTTAAAATCTAAATAAGGGAAATAAGGAGAGGGAGAAATCTGGTGGCAAGCAGTAGAAACAGAGGAGAACAAAATGGGAGAATGGAAGTCTAAGAGAACTCATATCATGAAGAGAGAGGGGGTTGGTAATGCATTTTGTGTTATATATTGCTTTGGTTAGATTGTATCTCTGAAATATAACCAGAGTCAACATTTATAGACTTATGAAATCTTCAAACGTTGGTCAAGAACTCAAGTAGTTACTAGTCAATACAAGAGTATTTACCAAAATCAGGACTATGAGGCTTTTGCTCACCCAAAACAGCCAATCTTTCGTTGAACTCTCTGAAACCAAATTACGAAGTTGGCTTTGACTCAGGCATTGATACCAAAACTTTGATGTGTATTTAGCCCCTAGAGAATTTTCTTGTAAGTTGAATCAAACTTTCATTTATAAAGAATGTTCTTTCAGGGATTTGTGTTTGGGTTTAAAGGAAAAACTGAGTTATCAGTTAATTCTTTCAGGGATTTTATGTTTGGGTTTAAAGGAAAAACTGAGTTATCAGTTAAACACTAAGTAGCATAAATAATGGTGAGTGTCATGAAGTTCTAAACAGTCACAAAAACGAGAGCACTCAGAGCAGTCTCAACTTATCACTCATCAATCATCAGTTGAAGCTAAAGAGTCCCTTTTATCTTTACATTTTTCGTAGACTACATTAACTTTTAGTTTCAGTGAAGGGGCAGGACCTTATATGACCGCCTGGAAAGATTCTGTGCATGAAGACAGCTACTACAATGAGGGCATGGATGTATTTTACAATGCGTAACTGTGCTTGGTGCATCATTCAATTGTGCTGTGTAGCAAGGGGCCTGCGGGGATGCACAGCAGTACTTAATTAATCTGGGTGGACTGTGCATTCTTCTGGCCTCAATTGTACAGCTCTTCTTTGTTTCACACTTTCACTTCTGGTTCTTACACTCAGAATTCATCTCCAGACGCTCATGCACCCCATCCTTGGCATCTACTAGGTCCTACGAGTTCAAAGCGCCAAATACACTTAACTTTAACCCTTGGCTTTTTGAAACCCATGAAATCCATGAGAGCTTAGTTTAATTTTGTGAGACTTCCATATCCAATTTTGGATTGGTCAATTTCCAGTACATGCCTATTCAACAACTTACTAGTTCAAATTTCAAGGGGTCTATGAGATCCATTTCTAAGTGGATACATCCTTAAACTCTCCTAAAGGCTGATACTCTCCTATTCCTGTGAAGGGGAAATTCTATACGTGCACAGTTCCCATGTCATATTTCTTGGGTATTGTGGCTGGCATGGAATTAAAGATTGATATAGCTTTTAGGTTATTTGCTGATGAGTGACTTAATATTAGTGCATGATGATTGAACTTCTCATTAAACATCAACAATGCCAAAGCCTTAGTCCCAAAAGTATGGGGACGGTTGCATGAACCAATAATTCATCTCCTTCAATCATCCACCGACAGCTTTATTCATTCACTTCTATATTATGTTATGTGTTCTTCTATATCCTTTTTCTTATGTCATTTATAACTCCCAAAATCCAGGTCTTCTTTGATCTCCCTCTCTTCTAAAATCCCTCTTATCCAATCTCTCCATTTTCTTAGATGGAGCAACTTTTGGTTGACGTCTCACATGCAAAAAAACCAACGTAATTGATTCTCTCTTGTCTTATCCTCAATGTATGTAATTATAACCTTCTTGTGAATATCTTCCTTCCCAATTCTACACTTCAAGGTGATCCACCATTTCCATTTCAACATTCACATCTGTGCAACACCTATCTTCTTAATATGATTCTTCCTAAGAGCTCAACTCTGCGATTGCACAATATCCCCGTTGTTAATGCTCTTTAATTGAGCTAGCCTTATCTGATTCTGTTCTCTTCACCTGAAATAAGGTGTTCTGATTTCTGATTTGACTTTAAGCGTATTTGTACACTAATCTATAAGAAAAAAACATTCTGAAGTTTAGGTTCTTAGTAGTGTTGACTTTCCGAATATCTTATTTTCATAAAAAAATAAAGATATTTGAAAATAAGAAAACACAAATAAAAGGATATGGTCATCTGATCAGTATGATGTAATGGGATTCTAATAAGAATAAGCGATGAGTTTTTGGAAAAAAAGGAGAACAAATCCTTAATCATAAGAGTCTTATCTTGATCAATATCTCCATCACTTTGCAAAATTGAACCTAGGTACTTAAAGCACTTGCTTAGGAGTAACTCATTTACATTTACCGTCACTACATCCTTGTTTGACTTCCTCTTATCACTAAAATGATACACCATGTACTTAAACCCTCCATTGAGATTCTTAATTTTGTTTCCGTGGTTCTACCTTAGCACTAACCCCAACTCTAGTCTCATCAACAAATGCAATTCCGTTAGCAAACAAAATGCATCATCATACTCATTTTGGATAGACCATGTTTCTTCATCTATTACTACTGCGAATAGGAAAAGGGATTAGTGGAAATCCTTGTTTTAGTTCAATTGTAATAGAGAAACCATATGTTAATCCTTGACATGTTCGGACATTTGTTCTCAGGTCTCAATGCATATCCTTAACTGGGTCAACAAATTCACGTGGTACACCCTTCTTTGTCATAGTCCACCAAAGCACTTCTCTTGGTATCTTGTCATAAACCTTCTTGAGGTCAATGAAAATCATATGCAAATCCTTCTTCCTTGACCTTCTACTCCATTATTTTTCTCATAAGATAAATGGCTTCTGTTGTAGATTATCCTGGCATCCAAAGTGGTTCTTTGAAATACTTGTACCTTTTCTTAATCTATGTTGTATCACTCTCTACCACTTCTTCATGGTAACAAGTTTTACCCCCTTATAATTTGAGGAGTCTTGTGCATCTCCTTTGTTCTGATAAATGTATTTTTCTCTCTAATCAAGCGGAGGTATTCTGTTTTCTTTCAAATCCTGTTGCATGAATCTGTTGACCAATCAGCACCAACTTTCTCCACGCATCTCTAACTGCTTTCCTTAGTTTCATCTCCAACGCCTTCTTAACTCGATCTTCAACGAAGGCGTCTTGTATAGCACCCAGTTGACTTCAAGTAACTTATTAACGTATTCCATCTATTTCTCTTTAATTTCTTCATCTTGGAAAAGTGTCCTTTGATTTTATCCCCAAGACATTTCACCATACAAAGATCATTTGTCAACATTTGTCTCCTTTTAGCTATCCAAAAAGTATCTTCTTCACCCTTCCTGGAGTCTAGTTTGTCGTATACATCCTGTTAGACCTTTGACTTTGCCTCTTGAACAACTTATTTTTCAACTTTAGTGTCTTCATCTTTCACTTTTTTTTTTCTTTCATGTATTTCCCCAAGGCCAAGTAACATTCTGTTTTCCACTTCACTGCTGTTTTTACACGGAGTGATTTTTTACACCGAGTGATTTTCAGTAATTGACTTGTGAATATCTAGAAGTTTAAAACTTTAAATATTAACACTTCTTTTTCTAACTCATCCTTATACATGATGTTCAACGATGTACTGCCATACGTCTGTGTCTTGTGTGTGTGTGTTGGTGGGGGGGGGGGGGGGGGGGGACACATTGTTGGTGCACCTGTGACTGACTTTTCATCTTTTGGGTAATCACTAATTTTTCTAATCAGGATACGAAGGTAAAGATCCTGGATTAGCAGCTGTTGTAACACTGGCATCTTCACTGGATTACACAACTTCCAAATCATCGCTTAAGATGCTCTTACCTCTTGTAAGTGGAATACCAGTCAATTCTTTTTTATGGTTCTTTACTCCCTGTGAATGGTTTACGAGTGCTATGAACATTTTGTTTATTCGCATTTATTGTATATCAGGCTAATCCTGCGCAAATCCTCAATGTTCCTGTTGTTCCACTAGGAGCCATGCTATCAGCTGCTTATCCTTTCTCATCAAGTCCTCCATATGTTTTGTCTTGGCTGAACAATTTAATATCAGCAGAGGACATGATGGACCCAGAGTTGTTAAAAAAGCTCGTTCTGAACAATTTCTGTAAGCCAAAACACCTTTTCTCCTTGTGATTTTTTTTTGTGCAGTTTGTGACGAGGGAGTAAAGCACATATGACACTCATATCACAACACAAAAGTTCCTGGAAATGTTGTGGATTGACAAATATTTACGTAGTCTAATACACGCTATTTTTCTGTTTTTGTGCATGTATCAAGTGTTAGTTAATGTATGTCTTTGTTTACACTCTGCACTAGTTGGATTGCTCCTAATAATAATTTGATTAGCTGCATATAAATGGTTAGTTCATTTTTTATGAGTGTTTTTTCTGGTAGCTCCCATTTATGTGGTTTCTTAAGTCTTACATAACTGCTTTTTTTTACTGGAAATGCAGTGGATTGACAAACATTTATATATAATACTAGCTATTTTATTGTTCTGTGCTTGTACGAGTGTTAAATAATCAACTTCTTTGTGTCCACTCTGAAGTCTGAACTAGTTGGATTGCTCCTACTATTCTCTTGTTTCTTGTTGATGGCTCTTTGTCCATTTATGTTGTTCCTGTGTCTTTTAGAACTGCTTTGCTCAACTCTTGTAATCAAAACATGTCTTTTTGAGGCTGTATACTTGCTAATGTTCATTATTATGTCTTTATCTGTAAATTTTATGGTGATTTATCTATGAAAATTTCCTTTAACTGTCCACTCTTCGCCACAAATTTCTGCTAAATACATGCTCCATTCTCTGATATTACTTCCAGGTACTATATCAGCTAAGCTTCTATTACAACTAACAACAGCTCTTCAAGAAGGTGGACTGCGTGACCGTAGTGGAACCTTCTTCTACAAGGATCATTTGCAAAAAAATAGTACCCCAGTGTTAGCTCTAGCTGGAGATCAGGATCTCATTTGCCCACCTGAAGCTGTTTATGGTATGTATACCTACCTAAGTTATTTTATTTCTTAGGCCCTTTTCAGTTCACCTGATTTTCACTGAACTCCAATATTTTTACTGCTTTTTAAAGATTTTCAAGGTGAACTAGACAGCCATTAGTCCCTTAGACCATTCTTAATGTTTGACTTTTTAACTTTTGGGATATAATTATGTTGATCGGGAGTTTGAGATATTGACTTTTAAAACCTTGCTAGTTTACACTTTCATATGAAGTAGGGATGTTATCCTCAAATCCCTAAGTGGAAATAATTTAATTAGATATCCTTAAGTATTGTTTTGTCTTCTCATGAACACCCGATTTTTTTCATGTTAATTAAGAGATGGTCATTTCCGATGGAGCCAAAGATTCATTTGTTCTTTTGACTGTGGGATGTAATGGACTAAATCAAAATGACTCTTAAAACTTATTCGCTTCCTTTCCATCGCTTTTGGGTTAATTGGAAACCACCTCTCTCAGGGGTAAGGTTGCGTACACCCGACCCCCCCTTTATCCCGCAAGATGCGGGAGCTTCTTTGAGGCAATGGGGTAATGAAATGATGAATTAAGAGGTGGTCAATGACAAGTCAGAGGTGGTCAATGTCAATTAGTAGGTAAGTAAACATTAACTAAAAAAAACCTCCAAGTATTCAGCGCTTATTTTGTTTCAAAAAGTTCTTACGATATTAAGAAAAGAACGTAGACGAAGGAGAATTCTTTGATTATTTAGAGGGTAAAAGGTAGATACAACATTAAATATAAACGAGCCTTAGTCCCAAAATGATTGGGGTTGGCTAACAGGAACCATGAACGGTCATAAGGAACCGTCTACGGACGTGAAGTAAGAGAAATAAAAGGTTATGTTAAAGATAGTAAACAGGAGGCACGAAAAAGACGTAACACAAATAAGATACGCCGGTTTAAAGAAGAGACAAAAAAGTTTAAAAAATATGATAAAATGAAAATAGGAAAAAGAGAGAAGTTTGCAAAAAATAAAATAGAAAAAAGGAGAAAGAGATAGAAAAGAAATCATGTGAGTCGTCAACATGTATTATCTCCTCCAACTCCGCCCTGTCTAACGCCATATTTCCCTCCATCCCTAATAAACTTATATCACTCTCAATCACCTTCTTCCATGCTTGCTTTGGTCTTCCTCACAATTCCATTTGTTTGCCACTCTCCAACGACGCATCATTTGACATCCGTCTTATATCGGCAAACCACCTTAGTTGATTCTTCCTCGTCTTATTCTCAATCGTTGTATCTCCCACTTTCTTCCTAATCACTTCATTCTTCAATCGATCATTTCTTGTGGCAATGCATCCTACGCAACTTAAGCATATCTGCCACATTCATCTTATGAACTTGACATTGTTTCACAACCACATTTCGTACCATATAATAGTGTAGTTCTAATTGTCGTAAGATCTATGGGGCATGCCTGGATTTGAATCCCGTAGAAACCCTGAAGCACTCTTCTACTTCAACCAACCTGATTTGATTCTATGGGCGACATCTCCATCCAACTCCCATCCTTTTGGATAAGAGATCCTAGGTAGTGTAAGAAATCTGAACCTTCTACACTTCTTTCATCCAAGGTGATCGTCCATGCATATCTGCTTCTTCTATTGCCGCTAAACTTATACTACAAATATTCGGTCTTACTTTTGCTCAACTTAATGCCACAAGACTTCAAAGTATGTCTCCACAATTACAACTACTTTCTACATCTTCTTTCGTTTCGTCGACCATCACAATATCATGTGCAAACAACATGCGCCATGGTATACTTTCTTGAACCGAATTCATTAATTCATCCATTACTATGGCAAAGAGAAAAGTGCGGAATCTTGATATACTCCAATCGTGATAGGGAACTCCTCTGTCTTTCGCCACTGGCGTACACTCGTGCTAGCGCCCTTATACATGTCCTTGATGATGTCAATATATTTTTGCGAAATTCCTTTCCTTGTTAAAGCCCACCAAAGTACTTCCTTCAGTACCTTATCATATGCCTTCTCCAAATCAGTGGAAGCCATATGCAAATCTTTATCCCGCTAGAACTATCAGTTGTCTCATAAGATGAATGGCCTTCATAGTTGATCTTCTTAGGCATGAAGCCAAATTGGTTTTCTGAAATCTTCACACTTCTTCTTAACCTTTGTTAAACCACTTGCTCCCAAAGTTTCATAGTTTGATTCATCAGTTTGATCCCCCGATAGTTGGCACAATCTTGGACGTCTCCTTTATCCTTGTACAAAGGATTAGTGTACTTTTCCTCCACTCCATTGGCATCTGGCATCTTTTTGCTTCTCCAAATCTTGTTGAAGAAAGTTGTCAACCAATCAATTTCTCTCTCCTAAACATCTCCAGATTTCCATGGGGATGCCGTCAGTCCCATCTTTTTCAATGCAATATTGACTTCTCCCTTTTGAATTCCCCGCATAAAGTCATGATTGACCATATCGTGAGAGATACTTATATCTCCAAAGTCTTGTCCTCAATCACCATTAAACAGGTTGATGAATCTTGCTCTCGATCACCAAATCTTGTTGACGAAAGTAATAAAAGTTAGATAACCTTGATTAATTTCATGACCTCTTAATTGACCTGGAATTACGTCGATGTGAAATCTTGGGGAAGATCAGTGTACTTCACCTAGAGTTACTTCTATCCATTGAGTGATGACCTTTCACTTGATAGTTGATACCATCGGATCGCTAATGCCATTTTTTATTTCTCCTCTACTGGTGGGTTTCGATGTGAACTCTTTTGGAAGATCAGCCTATTCTTCCTAGAGTCACTTTTATATAGAGCGATGAGTCGACTCTTACTCTTCGCACTATTTTATCTGGCCATGGAAAGCGTTGTCCCTCTGTTGTCTTTTGGAGGCTTACGTAATCACGTGGTTGGGAGGAGGGAGGTGTCAGCATCCATTTAAGGATGGTGTTAATGAGGATAGGACCTCCACTTGAGGTATTTTTCTTGAACTCTCCATTTCAAATTGGGTACAAATTTGCAACCAAAAAAAGGGGGTACCAATGGTTTTCTATCTTGGTGGTTAGGGAATTCATCTCAGTGAACTCATGATTTTCTGCAATGGGCTTTTGTAAAGGAGTGGAGATACAGTGGTTTTTCTTGAATCGGGATGGGAAGAAGAATGAGGGAAATCTAATTTTCTTCGCCCAAGATATAAATAGTTTCCTATTCAAGAATAGATCCATGTTTACTGGTTTGGTGTATTGAACTCTTTAACAGGATTAATACTTTAGAACTATGTTCTTGGACTTGATAACTCATTTCAAATATAGTGTGTCCAATCGTCGAACTTGGCTATTTTTTGCAACTTTTTTAAGAATTTGATCTTAAATGAAGAGTCAAGTGTCCATATGCATGTTCAAGTCTTAAGAATCTGATACAGGTGCTTAAGGGTAAATGGAGATTCCGAGCAGTATAAGTCTATAACTGTAACATTTTCTTGTGGGTAGCTAGGATAGGTACAGTAAAAAGATATTTCTGAAACCAATGAATCCACTAGCTCAAAGTATTTGTTTTTCTTTTTAAAAAGTTTTACAAGGTTTCTGTGTAAGCAGTTTCATACTTACATACCCCCCCCCCCCCCCCCCCCCCCTTTTCTTTCATATTGAAGAGATGGGTTCACTTCTATTACTCATCCAGTGAAGGATTTTATTTATTTATTAAATAGCTTCAAAGACGAACCATCCCAGACTAAATTTAAAAGAAGAGAAAAATTAATAAAAAGCAGTATTTAAGTCCTCATCTTGCTGTAAAGTATAGCAAAAACCAGAAAGGTAAAGTCAAAAATCTTCTTAATAGATCTGTTTTTATTATGAACTAAGTCTCTTTCTTTA
Organism: Spinacia oleracea; assembly: GCF_020520425.1. Lineage (NCBI taxonomy): Eukaryota > Viridiplantae > Streptophyta > Magnoliopsida > Caryophyllales > Amaranthaceae > Spinacia > Spinacia oleracea. The sequence goes on from NC_079489.1 coordinate 89,783,705, forward strand.
GCATGTATACAGAACCTCCCACGAGTTTCATCTACACACTGAAGAGTTCATCATCTTGCTTTCATATCTGGCAAATATGAAATATTTGGCCACACTCAACAGGGAGCACTTCACTTGAAGAAGAGATGCCTTGTATCAGCGCAAAGAACCTTTCTTTGGCTAAGCACAAAGTATCCTACCATCACGAATACATTCTTTGGAAGACTGGCAAAGTAGAGATTGTGTTTATAATCTATTTTAGCCTGAAAACTGTTAATTACCCATATTTTACAGGTTGGGTCACTGCCTCCAAGCCACAAGTGCTATCTTCCTTACTTGCCTTTCATCCCACAGAAAACCTCCTACTAGTGTGGTGTTAGGGTGATACAAACTTAGGAAGACTAAATACAGTGCCCCAAAAATGTAGAAAGGTTGAAAAACCAAGTCAATTAGTTGTTTTGGAGTACCATCAACTAAATAAGAAACTTGGCAGACCAATGATTAATTCTTTTTCGAACACTACCCACCAGTGGTTTGTAAGTGGCCGTAGGAAAGAGAGGAGTAGGGAGAGGAATTCCTGAGTATTTGAAGACACATCCCCCTCTCCCGAAGCCAGTAAAATATACACCTTCAAGGCTCCATAGTCCAAATTATTTTTCAAATTAGTCGCTATTGTTGTAATGATGCCCCACTTCACTCCTTGACACCTTGGATGGAATCTGAATCCTTGAAATTTTACCATATTCTTCAAAACAAAAGGTCTTGAAAAAGAGGGTCTCCTTAACGCAAACCTCTAGTTCCTTGAAAACCTACCCAATTTACCATTTACCCTGAATGAAAAATATGGTAAGTGAGATGTACAACAATTTCATCAAATGTTAATTTTTTTTTAAAAAAAAGATCGTTGGGCTCCTGCTCTTTGCTTCCTTTTCGTGAAGTAGAAGATTGTTGTCCCATTATCGCTTATGGGTCAATTGGAAACAACCTCTTTGCAATTGCAGGGCTGCGTACGTCCGTCGTCTGAACCACCCCACCCCCCCTTACCCCGCTTGTTGCGGGAGCCTTTTTGAAGGCAATGAGGTAATGACAATGATAATGAGTGAAACGTTGGGAAACTGCTTATGTTATGGCCTTACGGAGAAATAAGGAACGCATTGTTGTAGGTGTTCTGGGTATTGGATTAGAAGTGCTGATAGGTGACTGGTGTTGATGGTGATACTGTCACTGCTGTTTTAGGCTAGACAGTGGATCATTGGTGGTACTTGGGTTGGCTGAATGTGGTAGTGGGTGTTGTTTGACTTGTGATTTGGAGTTCTTGTGGACATAGTTAAGGGGTGGCTTTGATTAAAAGGAATAATAGTTTAAGGGTGGTGTATTACTGTATTTTAATTTATTAGTTAGGACTTGGGAGTTTACCTAGGGGTGGTTTTGGACAAATTTCCTGTTTTCTTGTTCAGATAAGTTATATTATATGTTACTGATGATGCTCAAAACTCGAGTATGTTGGTCCTTGAATTTGGCTTTATTGTGTATGTTTTATTTATTTTTTATTTTTTAAAATCTCGTTAAAATTTTTAAGTTCACTCTGTTGCTTTTTTATTTGGCTTGTTGTAGCCCCTTTTGAAAAGAAGTAAAAACATATTATCTGCAACCTCCTTATTTGCTTCTATCATAGCACATATAGGAATATGTTTTTTTTATCCAATCAGATGGAACCCAAGATACAAAGTGGAGTGAAGTAATTTTAATGTGTCTGTTTGAGATCTAATTTGACACTTTTCATGAACAGATACTGTGAAGGCCATTCCTGAAAACATGGTTACTTATAAAGTTTTTGGACAACCTGGAGGTCCACATTATGCGCACTATGATTTGGTTGGAGGAAGACTGGTTAGTTTATATCTGACCTTTTTTTTTGGGTGACTATTGACTATACCATAGAAAGCCACGCTTATTCAGAACGTAACACTTATTCTTAATGTTGCAGGCTGTAGAAGAAATATATCCTTGTATAGTTGACTTCCTGAGCTGTAATGACTAGAAACCTGGATAAAAATGACATGATCCCCTTTCAAAATGGTGACTTGCATTTTCCAAATTGATATTTATGCTGTATAGAGCCAAGGGAGCTGCATTTCACTTCGCCAACTCAAGCAATTCCGAAACTGGTACTCAATTCTTTCATGATTTAGAACATAACGAAAAGGAAGTTTCTGCTAAAGGCAAGCTACTCTCCTTTTTCTGACGAGGATGTTAAAAGATGCTATCAGGCTGGGTCGGGTCTGCTAACCAAGGTTTCGGTTGCCATACTCTGGTCAGAATTGTACATTTTTTCTGATTCTTTACTCTAAAGAATTCATTGTTCATATATAGAAGAGAAAATGCTGGTTAAATGTGTATTGTTGCAGGATTTGTATCATTTTTCAAGCTGAATGGACTTTGTTGTAGAATGTCCTATCGTTTTCGACTTTTTGTTGTAAAATATCCCAATCTCCAACCACAAATTAAAGAAATTAACGACACGAAAGTGAAAAGAAAATCTTGGCTATATAAAATATGGAGTCTTTTCATGGCCTCATACTTTTATTTGGATGAGATAAAACGGTTTTTTGTGAAATGGGTGTGTGTTATCTTGTCTTTTTATTGCGTATCGCTTCACATGTATATTTAGTGATTGTACAGATGTTCAGTGTGACTTTGTTGTTGGAGGGGAGGGGGGAAGAACTCAAGTCTCCGACATACTCTAGGTGATTAGTTCTTTTTTCTTTTGAAGAAAAAATATTTAAATAAGCTATGCTTTATGATTTACGGCGTGTTACTGTAATTCAGCCAAATTTATTTAAAGTTATTTGTAGTTGTAAATAAGCTTGTTTGAACTTATTGGAACATATGTGAACACCCTTTTACGGAGTAATTAATCAACCTGTCATGCCATAATCTCTTTTTTTTTAGTTAAGGGAAATGTTAAAATTTATGTTACTAAATTTAGAAAATGACTTGTTTTGGGGAAGTCTGAACTTTGAGGTTTGCTAAACAATGTAGTATTAAACATTACCTCCCTGGAAAGGGTTTCATCTTTTTCTGCTTCATGTATGGCGGTCGTACGAAGACTTAATTTATCTTCTTTGCTCATATATATATATATATATATATATATATATATATGGCTAGTACCAATTTGTTGTTTTAATAGACTATAATGCTGTTTATTACAATAAAAAATAAAAATTACTCATTTCAATCAAAAAAATGTGCTGTAAATGTTAAAGCGATAATTATTATATACAAAGGGATTATGTGGGAACTCGATATTAAAATTTTAATCTCCTAAGACTCCTGACTACGGTCTACGACTCTATTAGGTTAAGAACTCTGGGGAGTTGAGAGATTATTTTTCATTGTGTCTATTATACTCCCTTCGTTCCATAATGTTCCTCAATTTTCCATTATAAGCGGTCTCCAATGCACTACTTTGACCGTTAATAATTCTAATTTCGTATTAGTACATATTATAAAAAATTGATATTTAGAAAATTTATATTGAAAAGAATCCAATGATATCCCACAAGTTAACATTTATAATCTTAATCATACTATTAATTACGTTCATAGTTTTTAAACTTTGACCATATGAATAGTAAGCATGAGGAACATTATGGAACAGAGGGAGTATATGCTAATATTGCTGTAGTTTGCTTTACTTTCGACATCTAAATAACATATTTTTCTGCACACTATCCCTAAGAGGTTAAACTATATGATTTTTCAGCAATAAACTTGTAAGAAATTTAAATTGTAATATTTAATAATTGTGATCGAGTGCTAAGTAGAACTCCTGAAATGGAAGGACAAGTGGTAAACTCTAGCACCAACAAAAAATGTCTCCTTGCAGTTAAGCAAATTCAATTGAGAATATTATGGGCATAGCAGTCCCCTTATCAAGTCATAAATAATGCAAGTAGTTCACCAACAGCAGAAAACCAACAACTGTGTTTATCTCAGAGGTTGTTTCGTCGCCATACGAAATTAACCTTCAGAAGGGTAAATTCTATTGTACCATTTCTGGGATGCAGAATCTAAGCTATTTCTGTCAAGATCATTTCTTCCCATCCTTTGTTTTCTTTTTCTATAAAAAAAAAACAAGTTTGTTTATGTTGTTCTGCATTCTTGTTTCAGAAGATGATGAATAAACAAAAGGGCAACAATTACAATGTGGTAGGTTCCCACGTTTACTAGCTCCTATCCTATTTTATTCTTCAATTACAATATTCTGTTTCCGTATATAATGTTTTTGACTTCTAGGTATTTGTAGTAGACATAATACTCGTAAAACTCATCGCTACATCAGCTGCTCGCTAAGTGTTAGTAGAGCTTCAGAAGACAGTTAACATGGAATCAAACATGGCCAGTTTTCTTTTGAACACTTCAGCTCTCGATCTTGGGCTCAGCTTGAATACAATTCACACCCAAGCTTGTGATCCCGTTGATCAAAGTAAGCCGACTGTGATCACTTTTTTTTTTTACCAGTTACGTATGTATATACTACTTCCATCTTTATAGTTGCGTTCAAATTTAATCACGTGGCGTTGTTTTCCCTTTCCCTACTAAATTATACTGCTTTTCCATAAGAAATTTCATATTATAGCCTGGAATTTTTTTAGAATTTGAGTTAAAATCATGTCTACATCATTTGCCCTCCGTGGCTTAACAAAAACATGCAAACTGAAATGAAATGTGTAATAACATAAATATCATATAAAGTGTTTTATACTTTGATTTTCTTCCATCGATCTCTTGTAGATAATATTTTGTTTTTACTAAAACAAGTGATGAATATATTCTTAATGTGAAGTGAATGTAGGAAGGCAGGGCATGCAATTGCATTCCACAATAATCCCAGGAGGTTACAATAATAACCATAACGAGATGGAGTGGCCATACCTCAAAAGTCCAAAATGCTCGAAATCCAACCCAGATGATTGTGGTGAGGACTTAGAGGGAGTTGAGAGCAAAGAACGATGGCCTTATGTTAAGGTCAATATGGATGGGGTCATTGTTGGCAGGAAGATTTGCCTCGTCGATCATCTTGGATACCCTAGCCTTGCTCTTCAACTAGAAGATATGTTTGGTAGGCTCACAATTATTATGGTTACTTCCTAAATAGCTAGTGTGATTATGAACTTCTAATTTATCAAATTATTTCAGGTGGATTTACACCATATGGTGTACGTTTGTTTCAACGTGGATCGGAGTTTATGCTGTTTTACAAGGACCGAGAGGAAAACTGGAGGTCTGCTGGTGATGTTCCATGGAAGTAGGTTTACATTACAAGGATCAATATTCTATCATTTATCCATGAATTATTATGTTTTTCTCATGAAATTTGTACAACAACATAAAGAGTTTTAACCATCATTTTCTTACGTTGTGGTCGTACATTGTGGTTGCAGGGATTTTGTAGATTGTGCAAAGAGGTTAAGGGTTGTGCGAAAGAACAGAGTTTTGCTCTCCTAACAACTTTGCCTTTGTAGCGTACGTAACTTCCTTGAGCCTGCCTGCAGCATCAAGACTTGGATATGAGTTGGATTTAGATTCATTACCTTTTCGATTGTAATGATCTAAAGTAAAACAACTAATTAATTACTTCTTCCGTTGCATAAAGGTGTTCCAGTTTTCTTATACCTAGTTTTATGTATACGAAATTTTGACCATTAATAATATCAGTCTTTGTTATGATATGTGAATGGTAATAATTCATATTAGAAGTGAATTTTGATCTACTAAAAAAAAAAGTGAAATTTGATCTAATTATGTGAATCACATATGTGATAATTTGATTGAAGTTAACGTTGGTTCTTCGAGTTTTGAATACTTCTAGCAAAAAAAAAACCTCTTTCTAACTTTCCAAGAAAACACTCCCATCAAAACCCTAATCCGCCGACAACAAAAGCAGCTCTCTGGTGGCTTGAGCTCGTTGCTCGCTCACGGTTGTCGGTGAGCCTTCTCCTTGCGTCATCCTTTTGTGCATGGGTGTGTATTAGATCGGTAGTTCTCGATTCAGGAAGAAGGATCCAAGTTTCACTTGAAGGGAAGCTTCTCCCTCCTCTAAGTTACCTCTTTTCTCGCTAGGCTTTGTAGTCATCAGATTCCATGGTTTCTTAGGGTTCACCTTTCTAGTTAGTTCAACCAAATAAGCAAAGTTTAGCCACACGTTCGGGGTGGAGGATTGTTGGCTCGAATTTTCAACCATCGGCACCTATAGATGTATCCTAAACGTCGCCGTCGATAATCTCGTCGGTAAAAGGTAAAATTAAGGGTAGGGTTTATATTTGAATTAGGAATTTCTAGTTGTAAGAATGTGATTCGATTTGTAGGGTATTTTGGTTTAATTTCGAAGTTTTCTTAGTCGATGCCGTCTTGTAGTGTCGGAAAACGTCAATCTTGACGATAACGGTAAATACTTGGAGCCGGGTTGGCCGATTTTGTGTCCCTTAGGTTCTTACCAGTGACTTGTTTCCTATGTTTACCTCCCTGCTTTTTTGGTTTAGTGGTATCTTTTTTTGGTTTGTTAGGTTTTGCTATGTTTTGGTTTGATTTGCTGATTTGGTACTAGGTTTAGTGGTATCTTGTTTGGTTTGTTAGGATTTGCTTTGTTTTAGACCTGTTCAACGGGCTGGAGGTCCATTAAAAGCCCGGATCCAGCCCGTTTGATAACGGGCTCAACCCTTTAATTTTATAAAAGGGCTGGGCTCTTAGAGGGCTGAACTATTAATGGATTATTAAAGGGTTCAGTTGGGCCCTAAAAGGATTTAAATAGGGTTATGTTTTATAAAGGGTTTGTGTTAAAAAAAAGCATTCCTATCACCGTCACTTTCTCATCTCTCTCTCTCTCCCCTCCTCAACTGCCTTCTGCCTCACTCGCCGGCTCATCATTTTCATCAAAGCCGTCACCTTTTACGGTGGCGCAGGGTTACGGTGACGCAGTGTATTAGAGAGCCTAGCATCAACAGCAGAAATCAATAGATACATCGTATCATTCAGAAAACTCTAAAGCCCTTAAATCAACAGCAGAAATCAATGGATTCATAGTATCAAAGAAGTCGACGAACTCAACCCCTTAAAACGACGACCATCCCCAAGCTCAACAAACGACGGAAACTCCCTATCCATAGTCGATCGAAGTACCAACAGTAATCAACCGAGGAGATTTTTTGGGAAATGGATTTGATGAGATTTTTTTATTTTTATTTTTGTTTAAATGAGAAGAGTTTATTTGAATCAATTAGATAATTGAGCCAAATTGGCGTTCACAATATTTTTGGATCTTTTTAAAACGGGCTGGCCCGACCCGACCCGTTTAACATCTTTGTACAGTCCGGCCCGGCCCATTAACTTTCAGCCCGGCCCGGCCCTACCCGGCCCGTTGAACATGTCTACTTGATTTTGGTTTGATGTGCTGATTTGGGTAGTACCAGTTTGGTCCCTTTTTAGTTTGGATGGAGTCACCTTTGATGTGGTTGTGGTGTGCAATTGTTGTTTTTGTTTGTATGGAATGTTATTAGACATACTATGTATGTGTGTCTATATTGGAGGATTAAGGCAATGACGGAGTTGGATTTTGTTTATAGGTTTAACAAGGCTTTGAATGGTGAAGTCCCCTCCCCCCTCTAAAGGTTGGATATCGAGTATTGAAGGAAGTGTAATAAGAAGTGTGTAATAAGAAGTGTTTTGGAGGATTTACCTTAATTGAATGTGGTATTGGGGTGTCTGTGCTAGGTTCTTTGATGAGAGAGGGAGTAGTGTGTTTTAGGAAGGGCTTGTGTTATCCAGTTTTGGTTGTTATTTGGTGTAGGATTAAGGATTAACTTTGGTTAATTCACAATTTAGGTTAGTGTTGAGATTTATTCTCAACAATTTCATAATCTTATATTGAATGATGCTCCTCATTTTTGGGAGTTTCATAGCAAGCTAATTGAGTCAGATTTACGGACTCAAGAGAGTTGTGTGGAATTCACAATGTCTCTTCATCTATCTCGTGGAATCTGTACTCTTCTGCTTCTTTTCTTGTCTCCCAAATATCACAGGTTAATCATGGATTTTCTTAGTATTTACCGGATTCCGTCTCCTATGAAGAAATCAAGCCACCAGTGACTTTTGCACGATAAATCCTAGTTGGTGGTGCAAACAAGACCCTGCCAACAAGGGGCATCGCAAGGGGATCGTACTACCTTTCAATTTTTCTGTATTATGTTTTTTGTTTACTTAGTAGTTTGTGTAATGGGCCATAAAGGCCTTAGTTTATTTAGTTTATTTAGTTTGTATCATGTAAACAATTTCAATTTATGTAAATTTTCCTATGTAAAAAAAAGAGAGGAAAAATTAACTCCAATAACCCAACCTTTGGGAGGTCTTCGGAAAACAGTCCCACTAATACGATAACTAAAGATAATTCAACCTTTAGTACCTATTATCTTTTTATAGACCTCATGACTGGTTACCGAAAAGAAAAAGTCAATAATTTACAAATTGACTTGATTTTGCAGATATAGAGCTTTTTAACAAGTTTTTTTAATTTTTTTTGCTGATTGTGACAAGTAGCCATTCATTTCCCTCCATTTCCTTCTAAAAAAGCTATGGAATTCTTGGCAAGGTTGTCATTTGCCAAAGCTCACAACCCATTGTAAGTTATGAATATGTACTATCACCGTCCAATATAACTTTCTTTTACTGGTGTTGCAAAATACTCCGATGAATATCGCGAGACTACCATGGTGTCGATTCTCTTCGCTCTTCCACCGTAACCCGCTTCTCTATCTCATCTCTCGCCTTCCATTCCTACACTCGATCCCTTTTCTCTCTCTCCTCTTCCTCACTTCCTCGCCATTTCAATTTTGCGGCAAGTTTTCTCCATAGCTTTCCCGATCAACCATCCATGCTTTCTTGCTTCGAATCATCATCGTCAAACTCCTAGCTACATGTCTGATTATAGTTGTATGAAAAGGTAATCTAACTATACCTCATGAATATCACCGTTTGCGTGTTTCTATAAAGGTCACATGTACACTTTTTTTTTTTTTATTTCTTATTGAGGAAGAGAGACATAGGAAAATTATAATTAATTATAAAAAAACAAAAATAAATCACCTCCGTTCCATAATTTTTTTTAAAAGCCAATTACCCAATGATGAAGGAGGATTATTGATTGCGATTCACGGCCCCTATCGGCTGTAGGAACATATAGATGCATAAAGCGGAATTTCAGGAAATAATTTCCTAACATCTATCACAGGATCTCATGCATAACAATAGTATAGATCAGATTAAGTCGAAAGAATAATCACCTTTGAAGTGTGTTCTCCCGTTCGTATGCAAGCTTCGAAGATCTTAGAGCCCCACTTGTTGCTCCTCTACTCAGTCCACAAGCACGAATTGAATCCCACGTATGCTAGTACGGAAGAGAACGATCACAATCTGTCTCTTGCTTTGTTTGGGATGTACGGCGTTTAGAGAATGACAGTTAGGGTTTTTGTGTTTTCTTTTTTGTGTCAGATATTCAATCACGTAGTTTCTAAATCCCTGACATTATAAGTATTATAATGTGAGAGTTTTAGGTTAACACAAAACTAAAGCCCAACATTCTTCCCTTAACAGACCGGTTGCCATCGGGCCTTTTGGGCCCATTCCAATTAATGCTTATATGTGTGACCTTATAGGATTAATATATTTTAGTTGTAGGTCCAATCAATATTGTCCTACTAATCACATTTATTCTCTAGCAAGCAAATAGGATTACTAAAATAATTAACTTATTATCTTCATAATTAATTCCTATTTATATTTAGTAATTGCCGGAAATATCTAAGGACATAATTCCTTCAATCTCCCACTTGTCCGAAGACAAGAACGCAATGCTAAATTCCTTAAGTCTCTTAATGCCAAAATTTGATAACACACTGTTATTCTCAAATTCTAGTTTCTTGATCTCCGAGTTCGAACTGTTCAAATAAAGATTAACATTTTAATCCCATTCCGCATGGCCATGCAATTTTTCAGTTCTCGCTCATCAAGAGGCCCAGACACCATTCCTATCAAATAGGAGGACTTATTCACTCTTGTATGACCATAACTCCCACTCAATTCTTAGCCCACCTGATCACTGCTTTTATAACCTCCTTTTACGGCGCGGCGTTTAACAGAGTCAAGGTTAAACTAATTGTCTCATGGTTATTAAGACATACTCATGTCTAAGGAATCCACTAAATATAGAATTTTGATTCTACTTTTAGAATCTAGTTAGGTCAAGTCTCAATGCATCAAGTATACATCCATATAATCAATTAGACATCCCTATGTCTCCATAGCCCATGGAACTGCACTATCAATTAATTACATGCTAGTCTTCACATAAATCACTTATGTCCAATTTAGTGATTTAGACTAGGGACTTAATAAGTTGTGATTTCAGTTCACTTTATAGGGTTCCATTATCAAAACGTTTTCGATAATCCTATTTGAAAACACAAGTTATTTGGACATTTTATTTAATACTAAACCAAATAATTAAATAAGAATGAACTTTTATTGATAAACATTCAAAGCATAATAAATGTCTTTACAATTGTAAACATAAAGTAAACAAACTAAAGCCATTCTCCTATATGCCTAAGCCCCATAGACCTAGTATGACTCTCATGCTTAGGTTGACCAAGCGGTTTAGTCAGAGGATCAGCCACGTTATCCTCAGTATGAACCTTGCTTACTTTCACATCCCCTCTTTCAACGATCTCTCGAATAAGATGGAATCTCCTGAGCACATGTTTGGATTTTTGGTGCGATCTGGGTTCCTTGGACTGGGAAATGGCACCATTGTTGTCACAATACAACTCAATGCCATTTTCAATGCTAGGAACTACACCAAGTTCACTAATGAACTTTTTGATCCAAACAACTTCTTTTGCTGCATCACTTGCTGCAATATACTCAGCCTCTGTTGTAGAATCTGCGATGGTACTCTGCATAGAACTCTTCCAGCTCACAGCCCCTCCATTGAGACAAAATATGAAACCAGATTGTGATCGGAAATCATCTTTGTCACTTTGGAAGCTTGCATCGGTGTATCCAGTGGCAACCAACTCATTATCTCCACCATAGACCAAGAAATCATCCTTAGTCCTTCTTAAGTACTTAAGGATATTCTTTGCTGCCATCCAGTGCGCCTCTCCTGGGTTTGACTGGTATCTGCTGCACATACTCAAAGCATATGCAACATCCGGTCGAGTGCATACCATGGCATACATAATGGACCCTACTGCAGAGGCATAAGGAACATTACTCATGCGCTTGACCTCATCAGGTGTCGAAGGACACTGAGTCTTGCCAAGTAAAATGCCATGTTGCATGGGAATGAAACCTCTTTTGGAGTTTTCCAGCTTGAACCTTGCAAGAACCTTATCAATATAAGTCTCTTGGCTAAGTCCAATCAGCCTTTTGGATCTATCTCTATGGATCCTTATTCCCAAGATGTATTCAGCTTCTCCTAGGTCTTTCATGGAAAAACAACTTTTAAGCCATTCCTTGACTGACTCAAGCATGATCTTGTCGTTTCCTATGAGAAGTATGTCATCCACATACAAGACTAGGAAAGCAATACTACTCCCACTCAACTTCTTGTATATACAAGATTCCTCTTCATTTCTGAGGAAGCCAAAAGATTTGACTGCCTCATCAAATATGAGGTTCCAACTCCGGGATGCTTGCTTAAGCCCATATATGGACTTCTTAAGCTTGCAAACTTTTCTTGGACTGTTTGGATCTTCAAAACCTTGTGGTTGTGTCATGTACACATCCTTTTTCAAGAACCCATTCAAGAAAGAGGTTTTGACGTCCATCTGCCAGATCTCATAGTCATGAAAGGCAGCGATCGCAAGAATTATCCTAATGGATTTCAGCATGGCTACTGGTGAGAAGGTTTCATCATAGTCGATACCATGAATTTGTCTAAAACCTTTTGCCACTAGTCTTGCCTTAAAGACATCAATGTTTCCATCTTTGTCCTTTTTCAGTTTGAAAATCCATTTGCAACCTATGGGTTTAACCCCATCAGGCAAAGCAACCAAGTCCCATACTTGATTTTCAAACATCGAATCCATTTCGGATCTCATGGCTTCAAGCCATTTCTCGGAGTCTTGACTCGTCAAAGCATTTGTGTAGCTAGTAGGTTCCTCATGTTCTAAAATCTCTATTTCAGAACTTTCAGTCAAAAGGAAATCAATATATCTCTTTGACGGAATGACGGTCCTACTAGACCTACGTTGGGGAACAAGAGGAGAAGTTTCCACCTCATTAGGTTGAGGGACTTCGCATGGATTATCTCCAAGTGGGACGGTAGAAGGCGCGTGAATGGAATGCACCGCCTCCTGAGCATTTTCATGCTGGGTCGTCTCTGACGAGGTGTGAGCCTCATCCATTTGTTGCTCATCTCGAATTTCTTCGAGATATACATTACTCCCACTTGTTTTTCTGGAAATAAACTCCTTTCCCAGAAAGACACCATCGCGAGCAACAAACACTTTGTTTTCGCTTTGGTTGTAGAAGTAGTATCCCTTAGTCTGTTTTGGGTAACCCACAAAAAGACACTTATCGGACTTGGGTGAAAGCTTATCAGAAAGTAAACGTTTTACATAAACTTCACAACCCCATGTCCTTAGAAAAGACAATTTTGGAACTTTTCCAGTCCACATCTCATATGGCGTCTTTTCTACTGCTTTGGACGGAGCTCTGTTGAGTGTGAATGCCGCTGTTTCAAGCGCAAATCCCCAAAATGAGGCAGGAAGGTTAGCAAGACTCATCATGGACCGAACCATATCTAATAAAGTTCGATTCCTTCTTTCGGAAACCCCATTCAACTGTGGTGTCCCTGGTGGAGTCAATTGCGAAAGTATTCCACAATCTTTCAAATGATCACCAAACTCTTGAGATAAATATTCACCACCACGATCGGATCGCAATGCTTTAATTTTCTTTCCAAGTTGGGTTTGTACTTCATTTTGGAATTCCTTGAACTTTTCAAAGGATTCCGACTTATGTCGCATGAGGTAAACATATCCAAATCTGCTCACATCATCAGTAAAAGTAATGAAATACCCGTACCCTCCCCTAGCCAAAGTACTCATAGGTCCGCAAACATCAGTATGTATGAGGGCTAAAAGATCATTGGCCCTTTCACTTGAGCCTGTGAAAGGAGACTTTGTCATTTTCCCCATTAAGCAAAACTCACATACTTCAAATGATTCAAAATCAAATGATTTGAGAATTCCATCCTTATGAAGTTTCTCTATGCGCTTTGAGCTTATGTGGCCTAATCGACAATGCCATAGGTAAGTAGGGTTCAAATCATTTGGTTTGTGTTTCTTGTTTTCTATGTGATAGATATGGTTTTGTAAGTCTAGTACATACAAACCATTTGATAATTTAGCAGAGACATAGAACATACCATTCAAATATGCTGAACAACAATTATTCATAATTTGAAATGAAAAACCTTCCGAATCCAAAATCGGAATAGAAATTATGTTCTTGGTAATAACTGGAACGTAATAACAATTATAAAGTTCTAATATTAAACCAGAAGGCAAGCGTAAACTATAATCTCCTACAGCTAAAGCAGCAACTCTTGCTCCATTGCCTACTCGGAGATCCACTTCGCCTTTGCTCAAGCTCCTACTTCTTTTTAGTCCCTGCACATTACCAATAATGTGAGATCCACAAGCGGTATCAAATACCCAAGAAGAAGTTGTAGCTAAATTAACTTCTATGACATAGATACCTGAAATTGAAGCACCAGTCTTCTTTTCCTCCAGATACTTGGGGCAGTTCCTCTTCCAATGACCAATCTTGTGGCAGTGGTAGCACTCATGTTGAGCAGCTACCTTAGCCTTTGGAGTGGCCTTTGGCTTGGTTGAAGAGTTCTTATTGGCAACTACCTTGCCCTTGTTCTTCTTCATGGGAGCCCCTTTCTTCTTGAACTGCTTACCTTTACTAACCATTAGAACATCCTTATGTTTAGGTTTACTTGGTAAGTTTCTCTCAGCCTGAATTAGTGAACCATGCAACTCTTGCAGGGTAGCCTCCCCTCCTTGCATGTAGAAGTTCAACTTAAAGTTATGAAAATCTTCAGGCAAGGATCTGATGACTATGTCAGTTGCCAGGTCCTTAGGATAAGGGAAGCCCAATTTCTCCATGGTCTGAAAATGTCCAATCAAATCGAACACATGCGGACCAACGGGCTTCCCTTCTTCCAACTTGGAATCCAGAAGTTTGCAGTTTGCTTCAAATCTTTCCAATCTAGCATTTTTCTGAAATAAAGTTTCCAGTTGCTGGATTATGCTGTAGGCATCCAGACCATCAAAACGTTTTTGATACTCTGGTTCCATGCAAGCAAGCATCAAGCATGTTACTTGCAAGGAGTTATCCTCTAGAGTTTGTCTAGCTCGCCTTTGAGCTGCAGTAGCATTTTCTGGCAGGGGTTCAGGGAGAGGATTGTCAAGAACACTTTCTTTTCCTTCCGCTCTGAGAACAATTCTCACAGCCATTTGCCATTGTAGGAAGTTGGTAGCATTCAGTTTGTCTTTTTCAATTAGAGGGCGCAAGTTAAAAGTAGAGTTGTTTGCACCAGACATGATAACTACAATAAAAAGTAAAGCAAGATTCAATATAATGTTTATCAAAAGTAGCAATAAAACAAATTCAATTCAGTACTACCCTTTATTCAAAATTAGAAGTCCCCATTGAATAAAGAATTAACCAAGATCCCCTCCCACTACAATCAAACGGACTTTGGCCCTGCTACTTTAATTTATAGTATTCGAGTTAAGTAAACATTTACTAATTATAACTAATTATAACTCTTGGTAGACAGGTTAACAACTCTTTGTATTTTCCTATCTCTTAGCTTCAAAACCCAAAACTTTGTCTTTTGATAGTTTTGTTGAGTTAAACCAAACATTAACATGTAAGTTTCAAAAACCTACCCTACTATCCCCGGAATTATAAGCAACACCCTGCTTTGGCAGAACCTATTACTCATGATCTAAGGCTTTATAGGTGTTGTATGGAAAAGCACATAAACTCAATATTATTTGGGACCTAAGTTTACTATGTTGGTTAATTAAAAGTGAACACATTGCTTTAAATAACCACATACATAAACTCAATAAGCATTTTAAGGCAATATAAAATGCATAAAAATAATTGTGATCCTAGTATGGCCCCTAAAAAATAAGCTCAAATCTTTTTGGGTTCCTGTTCATCTTTCTTGGATCTCCATCCTTGAATTTCTGATTGAACCTTCTTACTCCATCGAGCTCATAATACGAACTTTATAATCTAATTTAAGTTTTAAATTAAATTACAACAATACAGAACGATGCGCAGATCGTATTTCAAAATTTACAAGAATACAAAACGATACGCAGATCGTATTTTCTATCCTATTTTGGGCCATACTAGTCACTCGTCTGTAACAAAATATCATATATATTCCATACACGCATATAATATCAAACTATATTAAACACAAATTATTTACTTATTAACTGTTAATAAGCAAATAACTTTTCCAAAATAATTATAAAAACTTAAACAATTTAAGTTTAACATTACTTAGGAAACTTTATTATTTTAATTCAATTACTTATTTAAATATGGCTAGAATAATCTCATTAATCTTTAATTTGCATTAAAAGGAAATTTATTAATTTATGCTCAACTTAGAAAATATAATTTTCCAAAAAAAAAAATATTACCAAATCTGATTTTTGGGAAATTTATTCAATTTATAACGGTTATTTAGGGAACTTTTCAAAATTGGACCTTGATTAGGAAAATCAGATTTTCCTTAATGCATTGTGAACCTGATTTACAAAATTCCATATTATTTTTTTTTTTAATTTTTTTTTTTAAATGAACTGCAGTAGAAATCGCAGGCCACCCCAAAAGTCCAAACCCCTTAAACATGATGCATTTGCCAGCCAGCACCACCAGGGCCGCCGGCCAGCATCTGCGGCCGAGAAACCGTCACCTCGCCGGTCGACGCAGTTAACCAGACCACGCCGGTCGACGCAGTTAACCAGACCACGCCGGTCGACGCCATTAACCAGACCATGCGATAAACGCTGGCAGCAGAAGGCCAACAGCGATGGCCCGGAAGTCCGGATTCTGGACAGCAACCACCGCACGTCGAACGTGCGTGGTGTTGCTCTGCAACAGGTCGCCGCTGCCCGACCATCGCCTTTAGCAACCCTCCACCGTGGCTCCACCGTCGCAGGTGGGGCCACCCAGCCATGATGGGTTGTTCTATTTAAATTTTGGTAACAATTACCTAAATTAAATTAATCTTTATTCAACTTTTGTTAAAGATTAACAAATTTAATTAGGGTTTAATTATCCGAAAATAATGGCAAAAAATTTGAATAAATTAAAAATCCTTAAACTGAATTTTAGGGTTGTTAGAAGTTAGATTTCAATTTAAACTCTTTATTAAAATTAAATCTAACAAGAATTCAAAATTTAAGGCATAATTATCTCATTTTATTCAAATAATTCAAGAAAATAACAATTATAATCCGAAAAATTCGAATTAAATTACCAGGCAGATCTATTGAATTTTCTTAACAAATAGAATCAAAAATTTTAATTGTTATCCTTAAATTTTATGATTAATCGAATTAAACATAAAAATTAACTAAATTCAATAATTAATATACAAAAATTCCGAAAATTAGTTAAAAAATTACCAAAAAATTTCGGCTATTGTATAAAAATTAGGGGATAATCAGTAAATTTATTTAACAGATTAAAAATCAAATATTTAATTGTTAACAAATTATTTCCATGATTAATCTTATTAACCATTAAATAATTTAAAATCTGACGAATTTAATTTTAAAAAATCCGAAATTTTTTATGTAATATTAACTGTTAATTTCGACCCTGTGATAAAAATTTTGGAATTTTATAAATTTATTTTGAGCAAAAATTAATTAAATCACGATTTAATGATTCCAATCAATTAATATCATATATTAATTATGCAAATTCAAGCCATAAATAAATCTTCCCTTAATTGAATCAAATTAATAATGTTGCATACAATCATGATCATAAAATATTATGCAAGAGGCTAAAACTGATACCACTGTAGGAACATATAGATGCATAAAGCGGAATTCCAGGAAACAATTTCCTAACATCTATCACAGGATCTCATGCATAACAATAGTATAGATCAGATTTAGTCGAAAGAATAATCACCTTTGAAGCGTGTTCTCCCGTTCGTATGCAAGCTTCGAAGATCTTAGAGCCCCACTTGTTGCTCCTCTACTCAGTCCACAAGCACGAATTGAATCCCACGTATGCTAGTACGGAAGAGAACGATCACAATCTGTCTCTTGCTTTGTTTGGGATGTACGGCGTTTAGAGAATGACAGTTAGGGTTTTTTTGTTTTCTTTTTTGTGTCAGATATTCAATCACGTAGTTTCTAAATCCCTGACATTATAACTATTATAATGTGAGAGTTTTAGGTTAACACAAAACTAAAGCCCAACATTCTTCCCTTAACAGACCGGTTGCCATCGGGCCTTTTGGGCCCATTCCAATTAATGCTTATATGTGTGACCTTATAGGATTAATATATTTTAGTTGTAGGTCCAATCAATATTGTCCTACTAATCACATTTATTCTCTAGCAAGCAAATAGGATTACTAAAATAATTAACTTATTATCTTCATAATTAATTCCTATTTATATTTAGTAATTGCCGGAAATATCTAAGGACATAATTCCATCATCGGCGGCAGTTAGAACCGACGAACAAAGGAGGAGAGAGGGACAAGAATCAGGGGCGTGAAAACTTTTCAAACAACCAACAAGCAACCATAGTAACATCGAACAACCATCACAACACTAGCAACACTATAGGAAATATATAATTTATATTATTATTTTATCTATTTTTCTATAACTGATTTCTGTTATTAGTTGGTTAGGGTCTTTGTATATATTCCCTAGTCTACTTGCTTCTCAAGTGATGAATTCTGTTTTCATTCACAATATTCTGAATACAATTCTCTTCTTCTCTCTCTAATATTTTGCTCCAATTCTTCATGGTATCAGAGCAATAATCTCTGATAAAGAGATTGAGGTTTCTCAATTTGAGATTTATTCTTCGATCTTCTCAGAATTAATAGTGTTTGATCACTTAAGTTCTTGCTGGAATTTTTTGCTGCGAAATTTCTTGCGATTGTTGCGAAATTTCTTGCACAAAATCTGAAGAAATTGATTCTTACTAAAACTATCTTCTGCAATGGCGATTGGAAACACTGAAAGTGAAGGTTCTCAATCAAATTCTGAAGGTAACAACAATAATTTTGATCCTTATTTCATAGAAAATTCAGACAATCCTACTTCTAGTTTAGTTGCTGTTCCTTTTACTGGTGCGAATTTTGTTCGACGGAGTAGGAATGTTAAAAGAGCTCTAATAGCTAAGAATAAGGAAGGTTTCATTAATGGTGAATTGCTTAAACCTACTGTTAATCATAAGGATTACTTGAAGTGGAAACGAGCTGATTTTATGGTAGTAAGCTGGATTTTCAGCTCTATGAATCATGATTTAGCTGATGATTTTGGCTATATTGATAATGCTGCTGACCTATGGCTTGAATTGGCTGAAAGATTTGGACAGTCTAATGGTCCATTGATTTATCAATTAAAGAAGGAAATAGAGAATTTGACTCAAGAAAATATGACTATAGTGTCATATTACAGTAAACTGAAGAAGTTGTGGGATGAGATGCAGACTCTAAGAGCCTTTCCTACTTGTACTTGTGGTGTTATGTTGACATGTAGTTGTCAATTTTTAAAGAAAGTGGCTGTTCGAAGAAGAGGACAAAATGATGAAGTTCTTGCTTGGTTTGAATGGAGGTTTTGACAGTACCATCACTAATGTGTTAGCTATGGATCCTATGCCTAATTTGAATAGAGTGTTTTCAATTACTCAGCAGATTGAAAAACAGAAGGAAGTGAGTAATGCTGTTGTTGAGCATAACATTCTAAATAGCAGTGCCATGGCTGCACAGTTTTACAAAGGCAATCAGGTCCAGAAGAATGATGGAAATCATGGAAAGAAAGATTGGAAAGAGCTTAAGAAAGAGAAGTTGAATAGGTTTTGTACTCATTGCAAAGGGAAAGGTCATACTGCAGAACAATGTTTCAAGATAATTGGTTATCCTGATTGGTACAATTCTATCAAGGCTTCTAAAGGAAGTAACTCAAGTAACACTAGATTTGCTGCTAATGTAAATTCTGCAACTGATGCTGGTGATGATCCTCTTGATAATATAGCTGCAGACAATGGTTTGGTTAACAGTGCAATGCTTAATGCCATTTGTCAAGAAGTCATGAAGGTGATGAAAGGACAACAATCTCAGAATGCAAATACTTCTGCAGCAAGTTGCTCTTATGCTAACTATGGAGGTACTATTTCTCATTCTTTTAACTGCACTACAACTGAATTAAGTCATGATCATTTATGGATTGTTGATTCTGGTGCTTGTGATCATATGACCTTTGATGAAAATATTTTGACCAACATAAGAGTTCTTATTCAGCCTATCAAAGTTGGTTTGCCTGATGGAACTCAGATGACAGTTGAGAAAATTGGTGATACTGTCCTCAGTGATGATTTGGTCTTACATAATGTGCTACTAGTGAAAGGTTTTAGGCATAATTTACTGTCTGTTGGGAGATTGATTGAACATACTGGAATCCTAGTGACATTTACCAAAACTGGATACATTTTCCAGGACCCCTCTAATTCCAAGATACTTGGTACTGGAAAAAGGACAAATGGACTCTACTATTTTGTCAAAACTCCAGTTGATATCTGTCAAGGTAATAGTTCTCAGTTACCTAGCTGCAATACAGTTGATAGTATGGTTGATGTACATATGATGAGATTGCCAAATAAAACTTCCACTAGTATTTCGAAGACTAAGGATGATGCTAGAAATACTCTGGATTTGTTACATGCTAGATTGGGTCACCCTTCTCTGTCAAAAATGAAATTTGTGAATGCTGAATGTTGCAAAGGAATCAATGAATACAACTGTGATATCTGTTATAGTGCCAAACAGCATAAATTTCCTTTTTCTGCGAGTCACAGTAGAGCTGCTGCATGTTTTGATCTGATTCACATTGATCTTTGGGGTTCATACAGAGTCAGGAATTTAGATGGAGCTTCTTATTTCTTAACTATAGTTGATGACCATAGCAGAATAACTTGGACTTATCTGATTCATAATAAGTTGCAAGTTCAGAAAATCATCTCTGAATTCCTCTCTATGGTTCAAACTCAGTTTAATCAACTAGTGAAGAAAATTAGAACTGATAATGGCACTGAAATAATCAAAGAATCTTGTAGAAACATGTTTGCCAGCAAGGGCATTTTACATGAAAGAAGTGTGCCTTATGTTCCTCAACAGAATGGTAGAGTTGAGAGAAAACATAGAAGCTTGCTGGAAATTGCTAGAGCCCTAAGATTTCATGCAGGTCTCCCTAAGAAATTCTGGGGAGAGTGTGTTCTCACTGCTACTCATTTGATCAACAAAATCCCTTCCAAAGTCTTAAATGGGAAAACTCCTTTTGAGATCATGTTTAATACTCCTCCTGCTTATGAAAATCTCAGAGTTTTTGGCTCTCTGTGTTTTGTTCACAATTCTCACATTCAGAGAGACAAATTTGACTCAAGAACTAAAAGGTGTTTGTTCATTGGGTATCCTGCTGGATGTAAAGCTTTTAAATTATATGATCTTGACACACACAAAGTGTTTGTTTCAAGGGATGTAATATTCTTTGAGACTGTTTTTCCTTACAAACTAGCATCTGTATCTGATATTCCAATGATTACTTCTCTTCCTATGATTGATCTAAGCACTAATTCTTGTCAAACACCAATCTTAAACACTTCTTCTTCCACTGTATCCACTCCTACTCTAAATTCTTCACCCCATATTTCCCTAACTTCACCAAATGACATTGATCATCTTTCTCCTCCTACTTCTCATACTCCTTACATACAGACCACTTCTCCTAATTCTTCACAATCTATGCCTACTTCTATTACTTCTGACTCCTCTACTCATTCTCACCTTCCTCTTGTTCCTAATCAGAGTGCCATTCCTGTTCAAAGGAAATCTACAAGACCTATCAAACCTCCTGTTGTCTTAAAAATTTTTGTTGGAAGCTATGTTCCACACAGAGATGAACCAGAACCACAGACTAGTGATTCTCTTTCTTTTTCTGTTGATTCTTCTATTCCTACAGAAACAGATAATTTTGATGATGATAGTTGGTTATTAAATCTGGCTTTGGACAGTTATGATATTTGGGATTCTCTTGCCTTTTCTGTAAGTATTTCTTCCAATGATCCCAAAACCTATCATCAAGCTAAAGATGATACTAATTGGATACAAGCCATGGAGAAAGAAATCATTGCTCTTGAGAGCAATGATACTTGGGATTTAACCTTGTTACCCAAGGACAAAAAGGCAATAGGCTCCAAGTGGGTGTACAGAACAAAACTGAATCCAGATTACTCCATAGAAAAGTACAAAGCCAGATTGGTAGCTATTGGTTATCAACAAATTGAGGGCAAGGATTTCACACAAACTTTCTCTCCTGTTGCTAAACTGGCTACAGTAAGAATTGTTATTGCCTTAGCAGCTGTTAAGGGTTGGAATTTGTGTCAATTGGATGTGAATAATGCTTTTTTGCATGGATTTCTGGATGAAGAGGTGTACATGAAACCACCTGCTGGTTACACCAAAGCAAAACCAGGTGAGGTTTGCAGACTTAAAAGATCTCTTTATGGCTTGAAACAAGCTTCCAGACAATGGAACAAGGAGCTTAGCAAGTTTCTGAAAGTGTTGAAATTTCAGCAATCAACACAGGATTACTCTCTATTCACAAGAAATCTAGATGGAGAATTTCTGGTTCTCTTAGTCTATGTTGATGATATTCTGTTGACTGGAACATCATTAACTCAAATGCAAGAAGTCAAGACTGCTTTGGATAAGGCATTCACAATCAAAGATCTAGGTCAGTTGGCCTATTTCTTGGGGATTGAAATTCACAGAACTGACAAAGGTATTTTTCTTTCTCAAAGAAAATATGTCACTGATATACTTGCTGATGCTGGTATGCTTGACTGTGAAACTGCTCCTGCTCCTTTGTCCTGTGGATTGAAATTATCCACTGAAGCTGGTGATCTACTAGAAGAACCAGATGTTTACAAAAGGCTTGTTGGAAGATTGTTGTACTTGGGCATCACAAGACCAGACTTGTCTTACTGTGTTCAACATTTAAGTCAGTTTGTACACTCTCCAAGAATACCTCACTTGCGTGCTGCTCTTCATGTTCTTAAATATCTCAAAGGAACTTTGGACAATGGCTTATGGTACTCTTCCAGTTCTGACTTGCAAATCTCAGCTTACAGTGATGCTGACTGGAGTTCTTGTCAATACAGCAGCAGATCACTTAGTGCCTATGCTGTTTTCCTTGGTTCTAATCTGATATCTTGGAAAACTAAAAAGCAAAAGAGTGTGAGCAAATCTTCTGCTGAAGCAGAATACAGAAGCATGTCTGCAACTGCTAGTGAACTGGTTTGGATACAAGGCTTATTGGAAGATCTTCAAGTTCATATTCAGCTGCCTGTTACTCTTTACTGTGATAATACATCAGCTGAACATCTTGCACATAATCCAGTTTATCATGACAAAACTCAACATCTCAAACGAGAAATGCATTACATCAGAGAACAGGTGGAAGCTGGCTTCATCAACACTTCTCATGTTCCTAGTTCTCAGCAGTTAGCAGATTTGCTTACCAAACCTCTCCCTTCTTCTCAACACCACTCATTATCTGCCAAGCTTGGTCTCTTATCCAAGGTCCAGCTTGAGGGGGGAGTATAGGAAATATATAATTTATATTATTATTTTATCTATTTTTCTATAACTGATTTCTGTTATTAGTTGGTTAGGGTCTTTGTATATATTCCCTAGTCTACTTGCTTCTCAAGTGATGAATTCTGTTTTCATTCACAATATTCTGAATACAATTCTTCTTCTCTCTCTGATATTTTGCTCAAATTCTTCAAACACCGACAGTGAAGAAGAAGATCACCGGCGGCGCAAAGGAGAGAGGAAAATCCGAGGAGGGGGGAGAAGGTTTTGGCTTCCCAATCGAATAGTAGACGATGAAAATCGGTGTTTCTCGGTGAGTAAGGCAGCGAAGGATGACGTCTTGGGCTCTTGGTGGTGTTTTCTAGCGGAAGGAGATATTAGGTGGTGGTGCCCTTGGTAACCCGAACAACAAACAAGTTGGGAGTGTGTAGACACCTAAATCGTGTCTCCCTTAATGGGATGATGACGATACTATTATCCTTGCTAGGTGGTTGGTGCAACTCCGTGCGGAAGTCCCAATTGCTAAAATGTATTTCAAAATCCAAAATCCAAAGTCCCATTCCCGAGCCCGTTCCCATTACGGAACTCGGTACAAAATTCAATTTCCAAAAATCAATTTCAAAATACAAACACAATCTCACCCAATAGACCTCTCCATTGTTCTTACAATGCCTTTTCCAGTCAAAATGACATTTAGCAATCCAAAATCGGGCGCCGACCCACAAAACCGAGCATGTCGGGCCCCGTCCCGTAAAACCGAGTTCAAACACGAAATCAAAATTCAAAAACGGCTTGTTTTTAGACGCAAATCAAGACATAATCACCAAGAAAACACTACATGCCAAAGTCGTACAAACTGTACCAAGGTACAACAATACAAGACAAGGGCAAGGACGGCGTCATCGTCCTTGCTTTGGCGGATTCTAGGCCACGTCACGCGCAATTGTATTTTGGATTTTAGCCGCTTAATCCCCTATTTAAACCCTCATTTCTCAAGCATTTGGGGAGGCAGATTATCAACATATCGTCGTAATCTCGAAATTCTCTCTCAAAATCAAAATACAAAATCAAGTTCTAATTTACAGTTTCCTTCACAATTCCAAACATTTAAGGAATTGGGAGCACTAATCGGAAAGCTAACCTAGTCCTAAATAGGTAATTCCGAATCCCTAATCAAATCTACAAGGCTTTTTACTCTTCTACCTTTCTAAATACAATTCCAAGGATGTTATCATTTGGGCTCATGCTCATGATTAACTAGGAAAAACATGTCAAAGGTGCCATCTTTAGGTTTCACTCTTGAAATCCTTCCCAAATGATTGTCCAAGCACCATTTCAATAATGCCATACAAGATTCAATCTTTGATTTCAAAAAATGATTAGTAAGTTGATGCTTTTAATCTTAAAAGTGTTACTTACAACAATCACACACTTTTACAAAATCCAAACCTTTTCAAAAGTTCAATGATGTTTATGAAAAATGCAACTCCTTTGCTAAACTAGAACCTATGAACATTCATCTTTTATGTTCAAATACAAGTCCCACTTTCAAGATTCTATGATGTTTAAGGTTGTTTGTAATCACTTCCTCTAGAATCAATTTCAAAGTTATGGAGCACATTAAAGTTGAGATCTTTTTAACATTAAAAGGTTTGAACTTTAAGAATTAAGCCTCCTAAGTTCAATATTCAAGTTCAATTTCAATAACCAAAATCTAATATACTCTATGATGAGAAACTCATCCTAAAGTGGAGATTTTTAGAATTGAATCCGTGTCGGAGGCACTTATTATTAAGTAGTCGTTTGGCGTTCGGATCTCAAATACAATAATACAATTTCAATACCGCAATTTCAATATCGCACATTTCAATACCGCATTTCAATATCGCAAATTTCAATAACGCACATTTCAATATCGCAACTTTATTCTTGCAATTTCAATTCCGCAATCTTTACTCACCTTATTTTTGAGGTGATGTGGTTTTGTACGCACTTTCAATAATTCCTTTACTTATTGTGATGATGCTTTACTTGTTTATTGTTTTCATCACCTCACATGCTAAAATCAACAAAATACAAAAGGTTACATCACGCTTAACAAAGATAATTCTTGGACAAACCAGCCTTAGGTCCCCTTAATTAACTTTAAAGCAAAGTGACCACATACAAGTAGCAATTTCTATGTTCTAAAATGCGTGCTCCAACCAACCTAGCTTCATGATTAGGATCCGAAAACAATCCTTGTCATGTACTCGAATATATTTTCAAAAGCTCGCAAAATAAGCATTTCATTCCCTTGCCCGGATCTCACCCATCCGTTTCTAAGATTCAATGCCTTATCCACGAGAGTCAACATTGGTCTTTCCAAACCGGACCCTAAAATATTGTTTGGTGGCGACTCATTCGAAATTCAAAAACCTACAAAACATGTAGCGGAATTAAAAATCAAAATACTCGCCGGAAACCCCCCCTACAATTCTGGCGACTACGCTGAGGAATACTAAATTTCAATTCGATTATACGAGCAGTCCTTGAGCAACTTGCCACTGCCACGCTCAAGTTCTGGATGCCAGCAGTGGCGCTGGGCGCAGGCCCCTGCGCCAGGCGCTGCATGCTGCTTGCATTCAGCACAGTGGCTTCCAGTGGCTGGCTGCCCATTCTGCCCAAGTATTCGAGTGGGAGTTTAATTCAGATTTTGAATTTCGAAGAACGCTCCCAAACCTTGAGAAAGAATGCCGAAAAACGAGCTTTTCAAATACAATATTCGAGTACAATTTTCAATTTCTAAGCATGGCATGCATGTTTTCGAAAACCATATTTGTGCAAAAAGAATTTCTACCTTTCCGAACATGAATGTGTTCTACATTCGGGTTAGCCCCGGGGGCAACGAAATGGTGATTCCCCATACGGTTCCTGACCAAAGTGTATGACCATTTCCGCGCCTACCGAAACTTGAAATTTTCTTGACGTTCCCGATGTCAAGTATGGAGGTCGTCCGCCAACCAACACCTCCCCCTTGAGGAGGTGAAACAGTTGTTTCCGGATCCGCCTCTTAGTCAAGCACCCTTTCGACACCTAAAGACGACCACTTGCATCATACAAAACTTAGACCGACCTTAGGTTGAGAACTTTGCATGTCTCATTCATATACATGTTAGTGTGCCAACGTGCTATTTGTGCATTGTGTGTGCGTCTTTGCACACGTGAATGACTAACCTCGAGTTCTAGCTTTGCCAAAACCATAAGACTCCAACTAGGGAACCTAACCCCCAGGAGCATCATTCAAACCTCATGCATCTAAAATCGCGGATTTAGGGTCTTTTAGGAGTGCCACTTCATTTGATTCAAAACCCATAAACACGCCTCACGCACAAATGCCAAATTCAAAATTCAAATTCCAATCCAACGACGTCATAATGCCGGATTTTCAAGTCCAAATTCAAATCAAAATTCAAATTCAAATCCAACGGCGTCATAATGCCGGATTTTCAAGTCCAAATTCCAATTCAAAATTCAAATTCCAATCCACCGGCGTCATAATGCCGGATTTTCAAGTCCTAATTCCAAATCAAAATTCAAATTCCAATCCAAGGGCGTCATAATGCCGGATTTTCCGATCCCAAATTCCAATTCCAAATTCAAGAATCCAATTCAACGGCGTCATAATGCCGGATTTCAATTCCTACTTCCAATTTCAAGTTCCAATCCAAAGACGTCATAATGCCGGATTTTCAACTCAGACTTCCAATTCCAAGTCCTATGTTCAAAACCTCAAGTTCAAATTTCCAAACTCATAATGACGTAATGCCGAATTTTCCATTCAATCATTCAAAACCTCAAGTTCTAATTTTCAAGCTCATGATGGCGCAATGCCGAGTGCATCAATTCAATCTTCCAACTCTAAAAATTCTATGTTCCAAACCTCAAATTTCAAATCCATGACGGCGTAATGCCGGATTTTCAAGTCTCAAATCTCTATTCAAAACCATTTCAAAAATCAAAGTTCCAAATCCAACTTCAAATGCCTAAAGCCTATGACGGTGCAATGCCGGATTTTCAAGTCCAAAAATTCCAAAATTCAAATTCAAAGCCTCATCTTTTATAGAATATTTTTTTTTCTTTTTTCAAATTCCTAGTTCAAACTCCAAATCAAGCTCAAGTTTCAAATTCACTTTCAAGTTACAAAAATTCTTGCTTTCCATTGCGCCCCCAAATACAAAATTCAAAAACATTTCCAATGGGTTGAAAATCCCCGAAATAATACAAATTCAATTTTCACATTCTATCCCATGGGTTGAAAATCCCTAGAAATAATACAAATTCGATTTCCAAAAACATTTCAAACGGGTTAAAAATCCCTAGAAATAATACAAAATCGATTTCCAAAAACATTACCAACGGGTTGAAAATCCCTAGAAATAATACAAAATTCGATTTCCGAAAACATTTCCAATGGCGTGAAAATCCCTAGAAATAATACAAGTTCGATCTCCAAAATATTCCCATCGGGTTGAAAATCCCTAGAAATAATACAAAATTCGATTTCCGTACACATTTCCCATGGGTTGAAATCCCCCTTGAAATATTCCAAATTCAATTTCAGGTTGAAATCCCCCTAAAATACTCCAAGTCCTATCATGGGTTGAAATCCCCCTAAAATATTTCCAAATCCCATGTTGGGTTGAAACTTCCCAGAAACAATACAAATCCGATTTCCCAAACTCTATCGGGTTGAAATCCTCTTGAAATATTCCTAATTCAATTTTGGGTTGAAATTCCCCTTGAAATATTCCAAATTCAATCCAACCGGGTTGAAATTCCCTTTAAATATTCCAAGTTCTATTGTCGGGTTAAAACTCCCCTAAAAATATTTCCAACGGGTTGCGAATCCCGATACGAGTGCAAAATCCAATTGGGTCAAAATCCCTTTTCGATATCCAAGTTCAAAACCTCTAGAAAATGTACAAGGAGGAAGCCTCCACAAAAGAATGAAGCTCCTTTCAAAAAAGTACTTCAAACGGGTTGTAAGTCCCGATACAAGTACAAATGCCTATACAAATCCTAAAAGGTTGTAATTCCTCTAAAATATTTCCAACGGGTTTCGAACCCCGAATACAAATACAAAATCCAAAATCTCGAATCCTCAGAGTGGCACTTAGAGTCAAGTCTAGGTCTCATTCATTGCATGCATGTCATACCATGTGCCGGGAAGTCCAAGTTCTAAGTTCAAGTCATGTGTTAATAGGTGCTCGGACTCACTCTCTCAAAATACAATTCAAGATGACTTCATTGGCAGCGTCTGTAGATGAGCTTTATGACCGTGTTGAAGAAGCTGAGGCTCGTATAAGGGCTCTCGAAGACAATAAAGAAACTATTTTCAATGCTGTGGGTCCTTTCGAAGTAGAGGGAATCTTTCATAACCAGAGGCCTGCGCTCGACCTTGTGCAACCTGATGAGAATTCAGAGTCCGGATTTGTTAATGGATTACCTCAATTAGACATTTGTGGGATATGGGCAAGTGATCATGAAGAAGTATACCATGATCCTCCTATTGAGAACATCTCTGATGATGAATGTCAAGAATGTGAACGCCAATTGGTCCTTGGACACTAAGGCAGAAAACAGTGTTCAGGTCATGACTCGATCTGGTCGAATTCAAGAGCCAGTCAACAGGATAACACCAACAACTAATGTACCTCTCCTCAATGAGGAAAATCCCTTGATCAAACAATTGAAACGTACAAAAGCAGAGGTCAATACCTGGCAACTCATGGCTTCCTCTGTGGAGAATCGCACTGCTCTGATCAATGCTCTAGTAAAGCTGAATGTCACCCCGGAGGTTACTCTTGACGAATTGGTTTGGTTACTGACAAATCTGGAAGAAGGGATTACCTTTACCAATGAAGACCTCCAACCTAAGGAGGCAAGCAATCACATGACGCTCTATCTGACTGTCGAATACAAATACAAAATCATCCCCGTGACTCTAGTGGATAATGGATCGGCCATCAATGTGTGTCCTCTCCGCACTGCTGAAAATTTGGGCTTCACTCCTAGTAAGTTTTCTAGCTCCTCCCAGGGTGTTCGCGCCTATGACAACACTCGTCGGGAAGCAATGGGGACTTTCACACTTCTACTCCGAACATGCCCAATTGAGCGCAAAGTGAGCTTTCAAGTGCTCGACATCAAAGCAAGCTTCAATCTCCTTTTGGGGAGACCATGGATCCATGACCTCAAGGCTGTACCATCTTCACTCCATCAGAAAGTTCGAATGGAGGTCCAAAGAAATATCATTACTCTAAATGCATCCCACCTAAGAACCAAGATAGCTGACAAAGCTCTGATATTAATAGAACATGATGAAAATAACGAAGACCTTTGGGGGTTCAATGCTGAAGTAGGAGCCATCGAGTCCAAAATGAATCCTATGGCAAGACATATAATGATCAAGCGTGGGAACTTCTTGGGCACTACTCTGCCACCGTCTATCGAATCTCTTTTCAAGACTCATGGTCAGACCAATACCTTTGTTCTGGGATACAAGCCAACTAAGCACGAAAACAAGCAACAAGAGGCCAAGCTAAGGGCCCGTCGAGCCGATAATGACCATTTCAAAATACTTCCCCATCAGCGCACACTCAACGGGCAATTCATGAAAGAAGGAAAGGATGACCTGTACTTTGACTTTCCAGAGCCTTTCTATGATACTTCAAAAGGGATCCTCTACCCCGGATTCGAAATCTTTTAAGACTTCCACTTCCTCGAAGATGCCCCACCAATACAAAACAAGGTTGCCTCTTATTGCCTTGATTCATCAGCTTTTGGTCTCTTGTTCGGCCAAGAAGTCGCACCAATCATCTATAAAGATTCTATGGTCCAAATGTCACTCAAATAGAAGATTTTGACCCTTCTAATGGCTGGAGGAAATCCCTCAAGATTACTGCTCCAAATGGAAAAATGTTCAAGATTACTGTGGGCGAAGGATCTATGATGAGCGAGTCCGAGACAGAGAATGATTCTGGATCCGAGTCTAGTGATGAGTCTAAGAGTCTAGGGCTAGAGTCTTGCATCAATCAAGATCCTCTAAAGGCCGAACTTCAAGTTAAAGCTGACGATGTAATGATTGCTAATTTCAATAACACTTCAATTTCCTCCTACTCTTCAAGTCCGAATTCAAAACACATTCCTAATCCAAACAACTTTTTTCTCAAGAAACTGACCTTGAAATCTTAAAAGCTATAAAAAGTCATGAAAACAGGACGCCCATAATTGAGGAAACAGAAAAAGTTAACCTTTCTAACAGCAGTGATCCAAAACTAGTTCAGATTGGTTTGACTCTATCTTAAGCAGAGCGGGATGATCTTATCAAGCTACTTTCAGAGTACATAGACGTCTTCGCATGGTCCTATCATGATATGCCAGGGGTTGATCTAAGCATCGGTCAGCATACAATTCCCCTCATCCCAGGTTCAAAGCCCATCAAGCAGAAACTCCGTCGTATCAAATTGGATGTTTCCCTCAAAATTCAAGAAGAGGTCTCCAAGCAGCTAGAGGTGGGGTTTATTCGAGAATCCAAATATCCAGAATGGATTGCAAATATCGTCCCAGTTCCGAAGAGGGATGGCAAAGTTTGAATGTGCATTGATTACAAAGATCTTAACAGGGCCAGCCCTAAAGACGGTTTTCCACTGCCACACATCGACATTCTGTTCGACAACACAGCCAATCATGCCTTACTCTCTTTTATGGACGGGTACGCAGGCTACAATCAAATTCCCTTGGCATTGGACGACATGGAGAAGACAACCTTCATCACTCAGTAGGGTACATATTTCTACACAATTATGTCGTTCGGACTGAAGAACGCGGGGGTTACGTATCAAAGAACAACCACAACCATCAACGGCGACATGATTCACAAACAAATCGAGGTATATGTCGACGACATGATAGTGTAGACACCTACTTTTGTCTCCATTCCCGAAAGGGAAGGTTCGATGATGAGAACATAAATCTCCACTTGGCAACGCATCTCCTATAAAATAACGAATCTCAATCACCTTTTCATTCCAGCCAAAACTGCTATTTATGGGAACCTGCTAAGAATGGTAACTGCCGTAAAAGGTAGTTGTTAAAAGTGGAAAAGTCATAAAAGATAGAAACCTGTCAGAATTAGGTGTTTCGCTCAAACATAAATCCTAAAAGAGATAGAATTTGCAAAAGGAATTCTATTCCTGGTATAATTCGAAAGTAAGAGTTACGTATTAATTAAAATCCTAACGAACCTAGAGTTCGTAACGGGCCCAGACGCATTCCGTCATAAAGTTAATACGCACTAAAATACTCGGATAAGTCTCAAAAGCTCCGCGTTCTAAGAGTCTAAATCTGACAAAGAACTCGGCCCAGATCCCATTTTCAACGCCTGGATCTGGGCGCCGAAATCTTCGGCGCCCAGCCCTGGGTGCTGAAAATGCTTGGGCCGTGTCGTCTCCGAATTCTTTTTGGATTTGTATTCTAAAAATCTATCTTTTCACAAACTCTTTCCCTATAAATACAGCCTCAAAACCGACGTGAAGAGGACACACAATTCCATAACCTGAGTATTGACTCTAGCCTTAAGCCTAGCCTCACGCTGCGAAATTGATCCGGCGTTCTGTCGCAATCGACCCAAAAGTCGAACAGAACGCATCCTGCCCCTTGTAGCTGATGAATTAAGCCTAAATACTGGAACATTGCTTGGAAACCCGAGATTCGTTAAATAAAAGGAGAAATAGCAAAGCCAAGTGGTTAGTTTTCTGAGAACCGTAACGCACCTCTCAAGGGTGTGTTGCAATGTGTCCCTCATATGATTTAATCGCTTTCATCACCCTTTTATAAAATTGTCAAACTATTAACTTGATTGATCTATCACGCCTAATAAGATAATACCTTGGACAATTGAATTATCATGCTAGGTACCTTATATGAATCTAAATAAGATAATCACGATCGATTTAGCGTTAAGTGTTGCATATTGCTAAAATCAATTCAGAATAGTTTAATAGTTTAACGCATGTCCCTTCAATTATTTATGCTGAGCTAGTAAGGATAACCTGCCTCTGGAGTTATTGATGAGCACTCCTCTCGGTAGTTACAGTCCCCCGAACTCTCAATCTCTGCCTTGCGGGTGTACGTTGAGCGATCCCCACACCAGGGATCACAAGGGAACCTATGGCCATCGTGGTCGAACATAATTGCACTCCCTTTATGTCACGATAACCGGGTTTTGTCAGTTTTTCTCATTGTCGTTAAAAACTGAATGGCGACTCCTATATTACTAGTCGATTGGGTGTAAACTCACAGGAAATCCAATTACACTTGATCTGACAACGTCACGCCCACGAGGGACGAGGTCACACATTAGCCTCGTGCTTTTTCGACCCCCTCACAGCGGCGACTCCGCTGGGGAACGTTAATGAAATACTGGTGCTCGTAGGTAATCAAAATAGCCGAAGGGTGAAACGATCTTACTCCGCGTTTATTTCCTTATCAAGTTGGGACGACCCAAAAATCAGCATATTAATGTGAACGGACAGAACCGCATAACGAATCTTGGCTCCCTCGGTGTGTTTCATCTCGGAGTTGGGACTAAGGATGCCCATCGCCACTCGGGGGGTGCATACGCTTCGAATGTTGTCCACTCGGCACTTTCTCTAGTAGTACACCTGTCCCAAACCCAATCGCTCGCCCACTAGGTCCCTCTCATTGGTGCATGCCCCCTTGGCTTACATCGTGATTGGCCTCTTGGGACGAAATTCGTCTGTTGAATGCACTACCTCGACCGGGGCACGTGTTGGATCTACGATAGAAGCGGTACCAAGCCGACGCAAATATTACCCATAGAAGCCTATCATAAACTACGTGACATATTATTCTTGCTTCATGTTGTAATGCTAGTTATGTATAGCGAATTATGTGATTGTGTTGAGATTGTGTGTGACAAATAATACCGGAAAACCAACGACCCTAAAAATTGCCCAAACATTCATAAACACCGATTGACCAAAGAGTTATACCAAAATACGTGTTCCGCAACCCCGGGCGATCGCCACAAAAATAAGCGACGTCGAGGACGGCCTGTAACGGATCCCACAACGCTGCACAACGCGTAAAGGACGTTATTAGGCAAGCACGCAAAATTAAGTCGTACGAAAAAAGGATAGACGAACAGAATACGAGTACCAGTCAGGGACGCATTTTCAATGCCCCTGGCTGGGCGCCAATTATTTTCAACGCCCCTGCCGGGCGCTGAAGTTACTGCCTGGCCTTTTGGTCAGGCACAGTAGCCTCGGTACCCGCGCACAAATATACGTAGCAAGGAAAAATTTTGTAACAAAGTTGCTACGAGGACGTATGGGAAAAGGCACTCGATTTTAAGAACGACTTATAAAATAAATAACTCCTTGTGTCGTCATGATGACAATGTTCGGCACCCAAAACCGAGCATGCTAATTAAAATAACTTTGAATGTCACACGGGCAAAGATTTTCGAAAATATAAAAGAGTTCAGAGTGCACACACAATAGTCCAAATGTACTAGTCTGACTTAAGGGTAGTCATAAAGTGTCTAAAAGGCCAACTCATAAAATAAACTAATGTGTCTCCTACTCCATAATGTTAATACAGGGTCCCTGAATACCTACCCGTGATAGCCATCAAGGATCGCAATGGAAGTGACATATCCTGAACATCCACTCCTAGAGGTCGCACAAACCCAAGAGATACATGCTCTGGGACACGACCCTCTACGCTCTAAAAGGCCACTCGCCTCAAAGAGCTACACAATGCCAAAAGCCTCCCCCAACACACATGCTTTCGGGCTATTGTTTGGGTTAGAAAAGATCAGGGAGCAAAACAGAAATCATGGCATTGGCCCTTCAAGATGAATTATTTGATCCCACTAAACTGATCGCTCCATCACCCCTAAAGGTCGACCAAACCCAATAAGGGTGGCGCAAGACCTTCAAATGGACTAATGCTCGTGGAATGAAGTTCAAGATATCTGCGGGAGAAGGCCCAATGTGTGAAGAATCCGAGTCTGAATCCGAGTCTGAACCTAATAAAATTGTAATCCCTCCCAAAACTAGTTTAGACCCGGAAATATCCACTCCGGGAGATCTTTTTGATGTAATGCTTCACGACTTTAATAAGATGAACAAAACTTTCGAGTATATGCCGCTTAAAAATCCGAGTAGTAATGCAGAATGCCTCGCCACTAATGAGCACGAAAAAGAGCCAGAAGAAGAATATACCGACTTAATAAAAGCTGTAAATGAACAAGAACTCAAAACCCCTATAATTGAGGACACAGAATCGGTAAATATTGTAACAGAAGAAAATCCTAAATCCATTAAGATTGGCCTCACCTTAACTCCCACTGAAAAAATCGATCTAATCTCCACTTTGTGGGAATTCGAGGGTGTCTTTTCTTGGTCCTACAAAGACATGCCCGGAATAGATCGAGAAATCGTTGAGCATAGGATTCCGTTGGATCCCAAAATGACGCCAGTAAAACAAAAGCTATGACGGCTTAAGCCGGAAATAGCCTTGAAAATAAAAGAAGAAGTCACTAAACAATTAGACGCGGGCTTCATAAAGGTCTCCAACTACCCAGAATGGGTGGCCAATATTGTCCCCGTAGCTAAAAAACATGGACGAGTGCGAATGTGCGTAGATTTTCGAGATCTCAACAAAGCCAGTCCCAAAGATGACTTCCCCCTACCTCACATTGACATATTGGTAGACAACACAGCGGAACATGCGCTTCTCTCCTTTATGGATGGGTACGCAGGATATAACCAAATACTTATGGCAGAAGAAGATATGGAAAAAACAACCTTCATTACCCCTTGGGGTACATATTGCTACACGGTAATGCCTTTTGGTTTGAAAAACGTGGGGGCCACCTATCAAAGAACAGCCACCACGTTACTTCATGACATGATACACAAAGAAATTGAGGTCTATGTAAACGACATGATCGTCAAATCTAAAGACCGACGCGGTCACCTCCCGGCACTTAGGAAATTCTTCACCCGAATCCTTAAATATAACATGAGACTAAATCCACAAAAATGTGTGTTCTGGGTAACCTCCGGAAAATTACTAGGATATGTGGTTAGTACACGGGGAATCGAGATTGACCCATCCAAGATTAAGGCCATTACCGAAATGCCCCCACCAAAAACTGAAAAACAGATAAGGGGTTTCCTAGGAAAGCTGCAATACATTAGTAGGTTCATTTCTAAGCTTACCATGACTTGCGAGCCAATATTTAAAAAATTAAGAAAAGAAGAAAAAGCCGAATGGGATGAACAATGCCAAACTGCCTTCGATAAAATCAAAGAATACCTAAGAAAACCACCCGTCCTTTCCCCTCCTTTGCCCGGAATTCCTTTACGTCTATACCTCACCGTCACGGATACTGCAGCGGGAGCTATGCTCTCACAGTGTGTACATGGATCCGAGCGAGCCATCTACTACTTCAGCAAGAAGTTCATACAGTACGAGACAAGATATACAGAACTTGAGAAAACCTACCTCGCCCTCGTTTAGGCGTCCAAAAAACTCAGACATTACCTATTAGCCCACACCGTTCATATAGTGTCACAACTAGACCCCTTAAAATACATGTTCGAAAAGCCCGCACTAAACGGTCGCTTATCCAGATGGTTGGTCATGCTCTCAAAATTCGATCTAAAATTCATGCCAGAAAAAACAATCAAAGGAAGAGCGGTAGCCGAATTTCTGGCCGAACATGTTACGAATGAGGAAACCACGGAAGCTTACCTCCTCCCTGACGAGGAACTTCTGATGGTACGAGACGACTATTGGACACTATACTTCGACGGAGCATCCAATCAAAAGGGATGCGGTGTCGAAGTTCTCCTAGTCAGTCCCGAAGGGGCCCATATACCAATTTCCGTCAAACTTGACTTCGAGGCCACAAACAACGCCGCCGAGTATGAAGCCTGCATAGTCGGGCTAGAGGCCGCGGTTAGCCTCGGAGTCAAACATTTACAAGTCTTCGGGGATTCTTCCCTAATAATCAACCACATATCCAAAAGATGGAAAGTCCGAAGCACTAGTCTCTCAAAATATCAGGCTCACTTAGACCAAATAGTTGAGCAATTTGAAAAAATCGAGTATACATACTTACCAAGAGACGACAACCAATTCGCGGATGCACTAGCAAAGTTAGCTTCGATGCTCAACATCCCGAGTGAGTGGGACGGAATGACCCTTCGGGTCGAACGAAGAAAAGAGCCGGCTTATCGCTGTGCCATAGACTCCGAACTAGAAAATACCGAAGAAGAACCATGGTATACGGACATCCTTCGTTATAAAACAAGTGGGGAATTCCCCCCAAACACCTCCCCGCGAGCACAAAAGGCCCTACGCCTCCTCGCGTCACAATATAGCATAATCTTGGGAGAATTGTACAAATACACGCCAAATAAAATAAAGTTACTTTGTGTTCACCAAAACCAAGCCCAAAGACTAATGGAAGAATACCATAACGGCGTCTGTGGACCTCATATGAACAGCAAAATGCTATCCCGGAAAATATCCCGCTTAGGATATTATTGGACCACCATGGAAACCGATTGCCATCACTTTGTGAAAACCTGCCCAAAATGCCAAATTTTCAGTAACCTTAACCATTTACCTCCCTCAGAACTATACACATTCACTTCCCCATGGCCCTTTTCTACCTGGGGTATAGACATAATTGGCAAAGTAACACCCACAGGTGTAGGGGGACACGAGTACGTTTTAGTCGCAATTGATTACTTCACTAAATGGGTAGAGGCAGTCTCCTACGCGAAATTAACGGCCAAGCATGTAGCTCGCTTTCTCGAAAAGAACATATTCTGTCGGTACGGGGTTCCACACGAAATCATAAGCGACCAAGGTTCCCACTTTAGGGCCGAAGTCCAAGACCTACTCGAAAAATATCATGTGAAACATCATAAATCCTCTCCCTACAGGCCACAAATGAACGGCGCGGTAGAGGCGGCCAACAAAAACATTAAAGTCATAATTGAAAAAATGGCCGAAAACTATAGAGACTGGCCCAACAAATTACACTTTGCATTATGGGGTTATCGAACCTCAATCCGCACCTCCATTGGGGTAACACCTTACTCCTTGGTATACGAAATGGAAGCAGTCCAACCAATCGAGTTGGAAATTCCCTCCCTCCGGATCGTCCTAGAAAGCAAGCTACCCGAGGCCGATTGGGTCTAAGCTAGGTACGACGAGCTCGTCCTTTTAGACGAACGGAGGTTGAGAGCTTTACATCACAGCAAGTGTATCAAAAGCGTATCGCAAGGCAATTCAATAAAAGAGTCAAACCTCGAAATATCAAAGAAGCTGATTTCGTGTTAAAAGAGGTCCGTGCACCTACCACGGACCCCCGAGGAAAATTCCGGCCTAATTGGACCGAACCATACTTTGTAAAAACCATCCTACCAGGCGGTGCAGCCCAACTGGCTGACATAGATGGAGCGGAATTCGCTAACCTCACGAATTTAGACCAATTGAAAAAGTATTATATTTAATAAAGTTCAATCCGGAGTTAAGGCATTTAATAATACATATTAAACTCATAAGCAAGCATTCTGCACACTAATCTAACAAAACGGCATAAGACTCACTAAAATAAAAAAACGAAAAAGCTCGCAAGAACTTAGTTTCAACGCCCAGGGCTGGGCGCCATTATTTTTCACGCCTAGACCTGGGCGCCGATCTTTTCCAACGCCCATACCTTGGCGTCATTCTCTTCTGCCACCAGTCCTCCCGCTTCTGCAAGTGTTCGTACTTCTTTCTCGAATTATCAAAAGAATCACGAACACTTAGGGGGGTAGCAGACGTGTAATAAATACCCTTTTCAAAAAATATATAATTAGAACTATGCACGACCTGATTCTGACAAAGATACGTAGGCAATCCTTTATCAAGGATTCGGTCCGATAAAAAAAAGGGAATAATAAAGTCATGGAACACATCAAGAAGAAAAGATACTACGAGGGCACTATACCCCGACCCATGCACGATTAAGGCTAAAAGTCCAAATAAAACAAAAAAGGGGTAGCCACAGGAGTCTATGAAGGTACAAGCCCAACAAAGGAGTATGGCACGAGTTGACAAGGACGAAAATCCCAAATGTAGACATGAGAAAAATATACATATGTAATACCCCCCAAGTAGTCGGCTAGTCTAGTACATGTGCACTCTTGTAAGAACTCACTCTTTTTTGGTACAATATATGGAATCCTTTCTTTTTTCAAAAATTGTCGTTGGTTTGAAAGTTTAGTACCGTCATAATGCTACGTGTTGAGACCTCATGTGATAAAGGCAACCTAGCAAGCCCAATGAAGGCTCAAACATTCTTGCACCAAAGATTCGCAAAAATAATAATAAATCATATGTACATGCGAAATACAAGAACGAATAAAATACAAAAGTGGAAGCAAGCCTAAGACTCGTCCTCGGCTTCACCCCTCCAAGCCTCACTGGTCGATCCCGTCCACCCCCCATGGTGCGAGGACCCCCAGGCTGAACCTCCCCAATGCTGAGGCTGCGGCTGCAACTCGGGGCTAGACTCACGAGCCACTGACATGGAACGCCGCCCACGCTCCCGCTCAGGTCGTTCCCCAGAAGTACTCGTCCCCACGTTAGAACGACGATGCCGTAAGGGCGACTGCCGTTCCCGTTCTCTCTCCTCGAGGCCACGTCCCCCGAACCCCGACGGCCCCATGTCATCGGCCCCGGCTCGCCCTGTCTCCGTCTGTAGAAACAAAAAGAAAACGTAAGTGACAAGAATGAGACAACCAAAGAAATGTACAAAAAGCAGGGACATCACCTGAGTAGAGCGGGGGCTCCTAGAAGAAAGTGCGGATCGGGCCCGAACCACACGGACTTCAACCGGTTGATTACCCCCACCATCGCATTGGCCGTACGGGCCTGGACCTGAAATGGGAATGTTAGTAACAAAAGAAAACAAAAAAATAAGAAAGATGCATAAATGAAAGGTGCATACCGCCTGTACTCCCTCAGGGAGCGGAGCATGGAAAACCCGGCCCTCCGGGATAATCTCCACAAGCTCGGATCCACCCTCCCCAATATATGAGATCCGAGCATCGGGAGGCACCCACCCCCCTAAAGCAGGATCAGGACGCTCCTGCACGAAATACGATAACATGAATATATGGGTACGAGCATGGGAATGCAGCAAGAAATAAAAATAAAAAAGAGCGACTTACAACGCCAGGCTCCGGGAGACGAAGAGAATCCAGGAGGAACTGATGATAGCTAGCTCCCGCTATCACCAACTCAGTCGCCGGAACGCTCGCCCTCGAATGAACCTTCCAGGCCTCGCCTATCGAACGGGTGGCCAACATGGTCGCAGGTGGAAGATGAGGCACCGAGAAGACTCCAATGGTCTGCATACATACCCGCTCCCCCAAATACCAGACGGGGTCACGGCGACC
This sequence comes from Spinacia oleracea, assembly GCF_020520425.1. Taxonomy (NCBI): domain Eukaryota; kingdom Viridiplantae; phylum Streptophyta; class Magnoliopsida; order Caryophyllales; family Amaranthaceae; genus Spinacia; species Spinacia oleracea. The sequence continues at coordinate 89,823,236 of NC_079489.1, forward strand.
AATGAATAAAACCCGCATCTGGCTCAGGGCATAACTATCCCTGACCGAAGCGTAGGCACCCCTAAAAGAGATCCATGGGGTCCAGACCACCTATTTGTGAATACAGACACAATCAGATCTCGCACACAAAAAAGAATAAATAAATAATAAGAAACGAGATAAGGAAAAGGTGCTTTACATGCTCGAGGTTCCCGTCCCGAATGAGATCCCACACGGTATCAGGCGGCGGATGCGCCCATCCGCCGTCAGCTTCTTCTTCCAGCCCCAACGACGACCAGCAGGGTACTCCAAAGGCCTTTGCCCCTTTCGGGGAGCCAGCCAAGGTAAATGCTCAAAGGCCCAAAGCTATAAAAGAAAGAAAATGGGCAGTAAAACAAAATGTATATCAAAATCCCAATAAGGCATGAAAGCGAAAAAAAAAGAGCGAGGCACATACCTCAATCAAGCGCGGAACCCCCGCCAATGCGAAGACGAAATGACGTCTACGGGGGTCCGATTCTCGCACCGCCAGACTCATCTGGCTTACGAGCGTCGCATAGCCCAAATCGCCCCAGCAGTAGGCGCCTAGCGAAGACACGTGCTCCACCAAGTCTATCCACCTCGGGTCAAAGGTGTCAGTAGGACCCGATAGAAAAGTAGAAGTGATGAAGTGGAGGTAAAACAGCCGGGCCTGTCTCAAAGGCGACTCCTCCACCCCATGCTCCAGGCCCCACATCAAATCCGCATAGGGTATCCCACGGGCCTGGTACGAGGGCAATCTCCGACCCAGCCACGAGCCCATGAGCCTGGTACCCTCAACAACGGTCGGCAACGGGCCATCAGACCTCAGTCGAACGAGAATCCCCGTGAAGGTCAAGCCCGTCAAAGCGGTGTAGTACTCGGGGGTAATCGTCATCTCGCCCCAAGGAAAATGGAAGGTGTTGGTAGTGTCCCACCACCACCTCATAAATGACCGCAAGAAAGATAGGGAGATGTTGAGTCACAGTATCTCCCAGAAAGTCTCCACTACCGGGAACAACGAACTCTCCCTCACCAAAACCTGGGCGTCCAGACTCAGGTAGCCAAAAACGGTCTCGCTCGTCGCCGCACCGTAACCACGGACTGTAGTATCCCTCCTCGCGTGAAGACGGTTAGTCACGTGGTGCTCCAGGTCGTAATGCAAGTCCCGACCGTCGTAATACACAAGACCCACCCACAGGGGTCCCGCACTGGTAGACTGACGTGTCATGCCGCGCTCCGCGTGGTCGCCAGAGGACGGCGACGACTCGCAAGACATGCTGGTCAACGACACAACAATAATGCATTATACCTTTAACAAGATGGCACTTACCATCTCTAAAAAAGTGCATTCCGCTCATAAAATGGAGTCATACAACTTTGTTCCCTAAAAAAATATGGTACTAAGTTCAAATCGAGCAAATACCTCCCTAAACAAAATTAACTCCAACAAAATCAAAATTCTTTCATAATTTGTCACTCATGAATTATGAAGAACGCAAGCAGTATACCAAGAACACCTACATTGCAAAAAAATACTAGAATCGTAGGTGCACTTGGGGGCTAGTATAAATATGTCCAAATTCAACAAAAACCAACATACTTGCGAAAATTGACATGCACAAACTGATTAACATGTCATGTAGAACATTTTCAACTATCTAACTGAAAGAAAGGGGCACGAAATCAAAAACCCCCAAATCAATTTCAAGTTCAAGAACACTCAACAAAAACTACTCAAAATTGACAAAAAGCTTAAAAATTACTGAAAAATTACTTACATTGGGAAGATTAGGAAGTGACTTGGAGTGGAATTCGTGAAGAAAAATGAAGGAAACGAGTGAAAAATGAGTAAGTTGAGTAGAGAACCCGAACGAAAATGGCGAAAGAATGGGGAAGAGGGAGACGGGTCGCGTCTTTTAAAGACCAGTCTCCCCTTTGCGTTTTCAACGCCCCACTCTGGGCGTTAGAAATTCTCGCGCCCAGTGCTGGGCGCTGAAAATACTTCCCCAGATAGCGAATATTCGCTGCCGGGGCATGCGCGAGTTTCCTTTTGTAAGGTTATCCGTTGTCTTAAAATTCCTTTCCCGCGGAAAAACAATGGAATTCCAAAAATCTCGTTGTTTATTAACGAGAGACATACACAGTGTGGGCCCACTTATAGGACACAACCGATTGGAAAATATTGCGACCCACCAGACAAGTTGTAATCATAAAAGCCTTTTATTAAAAAGATAATAATAAAATAAATATATAGGCAAGATAAAAACAGGCTCGCCATCTTCAGCCGGCGGGGTTTACGTCACAAACCGCGTAGGTCCTTATTTTCAAAACATCAAAACAGATTCGTCCACTTCTATCGAACGGGGCGTCCACCCTCAGCGGACAGGCTCGCCCACCTTCAGCGGGCGGGGTCTGCGTCACTTACCGCGCAGGTCCTTAGTCGCTGCAGCGATAACTTTTTCTGGTTTCCCTTTTCCAAAAATCAAAGGATTGGTTTTCCGTTGTCCCAAAAAAAAGCGATGTGCTGGATTTTCCTTCGTTTTACGTCCTATAAAAACAAGGGGGTTTTCTCGTTTAGCTAACCTTAAAAATGAGAATCTTTTAAAACGTTTTACCTCGTGATTGGGCTTGGCCAGGCCTAGTTACACTTTATAGCTTTGATTTCGAAATCATCTTTAGATACTTCCAATGACAAAGTGAGAGAGTTTCTATACTATCGGTTAACAGATTCCAATGACACGTGAGGAATGTGTTAACACTTCAACTGATGACCCTTAAGTCAAATGTTATCACTCGGGGGCTCGTGAGACCCTCGCAAAACAGGTCACATACACCATGGCTTGTATGACGCACTCCGTCTAGTACTTTGACCATCGTCCCATCCCGAGACTCAGTCAAAGTGGGGGCTAACTGTAGACACCTACTTTTGTCCCCATTCCCGAAAGGGAAGGTTCGATGATGAGAACATAAATCTCCACTTGGCAACGCATCTCCTATAAAATAACGAATCTCAACCACCTTTTCATTACAGCAAAAACTGCTATTTATGGAAACCTGCTAAGAATGGTAACTGCCGTAAAAGGTAGTTGTTAAAAGTGGCAAAGTCATAAAAGATAGAAACCTGTCAAAATTAGGTGTTGCACTCCAACATAAATCCTAAAAGAGATAGAATTTGCAAAAGGAATTCTATTCTTGTTATAGTTCGAAAGTAAGAGTTACGTATTAATTAAAATCCTAACGAACCTAGAGTTCGTAACGGGCCCAGACGCATTCCGTCATAAAGTTGATACGCACTAAACGACTCGGATAAGTATCAAAAGCACCGCGTTCTAAGAGTCCAAATCTGACAAAGAACTCGGCCCAGATCCCATTTTCAACGCCTGGATCTGGGCGCCGAAATCTTCGGCGCCCAGCCCTGGGCGCTGAAAATGCCTGGGGCCGTGTCGTCTCCGAATTCTTTTTGGATTCGTATTCTAAAAATCTATCTTTTCACAAACTCTTTCCCTATAAATACAGCCTCAAAACCAACGTGAAGAGGACACACAATTCCATAACCTGAGTATTGACTCTAGCCTTAAGCCTAGCCTCACGATGCGAAATTGATCCGGCGTTCTGTCGCAATCGACCCAAAAGTCGAACAGAACGCATCTTGCCCCTTGTAGCTGATGAATTAAGCCTAAATACTGGAACATTGCTTGGAAACCCAAGATTCGTTAAATAAAAGGAGAAATAGCAAAGCCAAGTGGTTAGTTTTCTGAGAACCGTAACGCACCTCTCAAGGGTGTGTTGTAATGTGTCCCTCATATGATTTAATCGCTTTCATCACCCTTTTATAAAATTGTCAAACTATTAACTTGATTGATCTATCACGCCTAATAAGATAATACCTTGGACAATTGAATTATCATGCTAGGTACCTTAAATCAATCTAAATAAGATAATCACGATCGATTTAGCGTTATGTGTTGCATATTGCTAAAATCAATTCAGAATAGTTTAATAGTTTAACGCATGTCCCTTAAAATATTTATGCTGAGGTAGTAAGGATAACCTGCCTCTGGAGTTATCGATGAGTACTCCTCTCGGTAGTTACAGTCCCCCGAACTCTCAATCTCTGCCTTGCGGGTGTACGTTGAGCGATCCCCACACCAGGGATCACAAGGGAACCTATGGCCGTCGTGGTCGAACATAATTGCACTCCCTTTATGTCACGATAACCGGGTTTTATCAGTTTTTCTCATTATCGTTAAAAACTGAATGGCGACTCCTATATTACTAGTCGATTGGGTGTAAACTCACAGGAAATCCAATTACACTTGATCTGACAACGTCACGCCCACGAGGGACGAGGTCACGCATTAGCCTCGTGCTTTTTCGACCCCCTCACAGATAGTCAAATCCAAAGAGCGACATGAGCATACAACAGTACTTTGAAATACCGGGTGCTCCACTCAGGCTTTACCTTACAACAACTGATTCAGCGGTAGGGGCCATGCTTGCCCAAGAGATCGAAGGCAAAGAAAATGCCGTGTACTATTTAAGCAAGAAGCTACTCGAGTACAAAACCAAATATACTCAACTCGAAAGACTCATCATCGCCTTAGTTTGGGCCACAAAGAAACTTCGATACTACATGCTCTCCTACATAGTGCACGTGGTTTGCAAAGCAGATCCTCTCAAGTACCTATTCGAAAAACCGACTCTCAATGGACGACTGTCCAGATGGTTGGTTATGTTGGCGGAATTCGATCTGAAATACATTCCTCAAAAATATATCAAGCTTTCAATGGTCTCAGATTTCTAAGCTAACTGTCCCATCGAGGCAGAAGAGGAGGATTACGACCTACCCGATGAGAAAATTCTAATGAGAAGCGATGACAGTTGGTGGCTGCACTTTGACGGTGCCTCTAATCAAAGCAGATGTGGTGTCGGGGTAATCCTAGTAGTTCCCAACGACACTCACATTCCCATATCAGCAAAGTTACAATTCAATGTTACAAACAATGCGGTCGAATATGAAGCATGCATTATGGGCCTGGAAGCTGCCATAGCATTGGGTGTCTAGAAACTTCGAGTATATAGGGATTCCTCCCTGATCATCAATCAAATTCCGGCAAATGGAAAGTCAGAAGCGAAAGCTTAGCCCCATACCAGTCCTATATCGAGAAGCTTTCTGAGCAAGTGGAAGAGCTTTGTTACACATACCTCCCAAGAGAGGAAAATCAGTTTGCCGACGCACTGGCAAAACTGGCATCAATGATCAACATTCCAAATGGCTGAAATGCCCCTTACAATCGAAACACGTCAAGAAGCAGCATATGTCCATGCTATTGACGACGTCGAGCCTGACGAAGACGAGCCTTGGTTTATAAATATTCAAAGGTATCTACAAAATTCCGAATATCCACCGCATTTTTCAAGCAAAAGTGAAAGGGCTTTTCGCCTACAATCAACCAACTTCGTTCTAGAAGGCGGTTTTCTATACAAGAGGTCCTCTAACGGCCCCAATCTCTGATGTGTTGACAAGCACGAAAAGTCATGGACACCGTACATGCCGGGGTCTGTGGTACTCACACGAATGGGAAGATGCTGGCTCTCAAAGTCATTAGGGCTTGGTATTACTAGACTACTCTCGAGCGGGACTGCTACTTCTTAGTCAAGAAATGTCCTATCTGTCAAAAGTGTGCGAACCTAAAGCACATTCCCCATCCTTGCTACATTCTCAATCATCACCATGGCCATTATCAGCTTGGGGTATCGACGTCATCGACAAAGTCACTCCAACAGGCACCGGGGGTCATGAATTCATACTGGTTGCAATCAATTATTTCACTGAATGGGTCGAAGCCAGGTCATTCAAAGTGTTGGGTTCCAAGCAAGTGGCCCAGTTCATACAAGAAAACATCATATGCAGATACGAAGTTCCTCATGAGCTCATTAGTGACCAGGGAACCCATTTCCAAGGAGAGTGTGAAGATCTATTCACCGAGTACAAAATTCAACATCACTGTTCTTCGCCTTATGGCCCACGGACCAATGGGGCAGTCGAAGCAGCCAACAAGAACGTCAAAGCCATCATCATGAAGATGACAACAAATTACAAAGACTGGCCCCAGAAGCTGCACTTTGCATTGTGGGGGTATCGAACGTCGATTCGCACTTCAACTGGCGCAACTCCATTTTCATTAGTCTACGGAATGGAAGCAGTACAACCAACTAAGCTGGAAATACCTTCTCTAAGGATAGTCCTCGAAAGCGAAATCCCAGAAGCTGCATGGGTACAATCAAGATATGACTAGCTAGTCATGCTCGATGAGCGACGACTTCAAGCCGCTCACCATGTACAAGTCTATCAGCGCCGAGTGGCCAGACATTTCAACAAAGGGGCCAGAACCCGAATTATCAAGGAAGGCAAGCTGTTCCTGAAAGCCCTTTGCAAGAGCGTCATGGACCCAAGGGGAAATTTCAGACCCAACTGGGTTGAGCCATAAATTGTCAAGAAAATCCTTTTCGGGGGAGCAGTCGAATTCACAGATGTTGATGGGACTGAGTTTTAAATCATGTTTTGAAGAGGGTACCTCACAAGAAGCTGAACAAGACTCCATATCAGCAATGGAAAGGTCGAGCACCAAGCCTGAAATACTTGAAAGTGTGGGGGTGCCTAACAAAGGTTGTCATACCCAGTTTCAAGAGGGAAAAGATTGGTCCCAAAATGGTTGATTCTATATTTATTGTCTATGCTTATCAAAGTGCTGCTGATCGTTTTCTTGTTAAAGATGCTAACAACTCTTATGCAGGTGGTAACATTATTGAAGCAAGAGATGGTGAATATTTTGAAAATATTTTTCCTTTAAAAATCTCTTGCATTAAAAATGATGTACCATCATCAAGCACTTATATTGCCTTTCATATTTCTCCTTCCTCCACTAATATTGATTCTGATTTGAAGCCAAGGAGAAGCAAAAAGGCAAGAAAGGAAACAAGTTATGGTGATGATTTCATTACTGCTTTTCTAACTGAACCTTTCTTCATTACTGATGATTTTGTGTATGTCTTTATTTTAGAAGATTCAATACGTAATGCCTCTTTTTTGTTCAGGTCCTTTTAAACTTTTGTCTGAAAAATTAAGAAGGGGAGTCGAGGAAAGAACTTTCATACAAATATGGAGTCAATAAAGGCATGATTGAAAACGTTGTTTTCTGATTTCATGAAACAATCCAATTTTATGTTTACACTTTACTTTTTCCTTTGTTTTAGTTAAGTTCAAATCAGGTTTGTTACACTAGAAAGAGGCTTCATTAAAAATACACATGTATTTAAAAGGAACTTCAAGGTTGCAGAAAATGTATATGTCAAGGTTAAATATATGTCAAGTGCCAACTACTAGAAGAAACTGAAATATTTATTCAAGGTTTCTGAAGCTATTATTAGGATAATGCAAATCTGGAGAGGTGTCTTTACCATGCACAACAACGCAAGGGCTATTGCATTGGCTCGAAGAAGAGTCTCCGGACCATATGACAACAACTTCTTCGGTCGTTGGAGCATTGTAAACACGCTGATCAAGAACATAGTCTATGTTAAGATGAATTTCAGTGCTTTCAGAAACATCTATTTCTCTTAACAATCGGAAAAATCTCGCATATGGATTGGTCAGCATAATATTCATGAGAATGGATATAAACATCAGCTCATAATTATGGGAAAGGACCTAATCGATTTTCTGCTTCATGTTGAGGATCATAAAAGTATAATTGCAGGAATTTAGGATTTTGATCATGGGGTAACAAGTCAGGTATGAAATGATATATTTGTACATGAAGTTTAAATACATATATGCCATTATGAGTTTTTGAATCTATAGATCCGCCAAGTGAGCTAAATGCAAAGAGGTTATTGTAAAGTTGTGCATATGTGCTAAAATACAAGGAATCTTTATGTTCAGATGTAAAGAGCCTAATTAGTTCTACAGGAAATTCGTTGGAAGCTATTTCGACCTCCCCGACACAGCAACATAGATGCTTTGATTCAAAAGCGAATTTCTTCGCTAAGCATTTTTCACATTGTTGAGGGAGGTAATTCAAACGACATGGTTGGCATTTCTTGTCCAACAATTAAAGCAGCTCCCACTAATTAGAATGGTAATTTTGTAAATAAAAAAGCTCGATAGAAACAGTGTATCACATACACATCTTAAAAGAGATGAAAGAATCAATCTATTCTGATCAATTCATAGCAAAACACAACTTCAGTTCTTGAAATGATTCTGAAATCTGAACACACCGCTACAAAGAACTACCACCAAGTTAGGACCTTATACTACATACATTTATAGCAACTATCACTCGCTAATTGCATAACTCTAAGGATTTTTCAAAGATGGGTAGACATAATAATAAACATAGGCAATGATTAGCACCAAAAATAGTGGAAGTTTCCTATAATCATTCAAAACAGAAACAGTGACATTTAGCTATGTAACTTTTCTATGTTTTTCAATGTTCCTTTCCAATCGATGGCTTCATTATTGGGGATCTCAAAGAATGGTTGAAATACGCACTAAGAATATATCACCATTTGACTCATGAGTAGTGTTTGGGCTCCCAATTGAATACCAATTGGGCCATTAAGTCCAAAGCCCAAAGGTTCACAGCAACAACATCAAACCCACTACAGTCCAAAGGGCTATTCAGCCGCCAATCAAGGCCCAAGGCCCACTTGCAATAAATAACCTAAGGGCATTTATTGTACAAACACTATAAATAAGCCGTCATGGCTCACTTACCAAGGTACGTCCATTTCACGCCTTAAGACTACTTTTCTAGGGAAGTTCTCTCTCTAGAATCCGAGCATTGTTCTTACTTAGGCATCGGAGGGGCTTTCCTCGGAAACACCCCCGAGGCTAGTAACTTGTTTATTGTGCAGGTTGATTTGGACACAATACATTCGAGCTAGCAAGATCTTCAACACATACAAAAGGGCCTTCATCCGAAGCCCATTGTTTCATCCAATTCAACACCGGAACAATTTGGCGCCGTCTGTGGGGAAGAACACTTGAAAGCTCCAAAAAAAACACTTCACTTTCCACGTAAAAAATGAAAATGCCCAACAATGACAACCAGGTGGGAGATGTCCTTGTCCAAACGGATTCGGAATCCGATGGAGGTGAACAGCTGCACTCAGTGGCGAGGTCGCAGCCAACAAGGGCCACCGCCACGACCAGCAGACCACTCCCTTCTCGAGAAGAGCTCGATGCAGCCATGACCATCATGCAGAACTTCCTCTTCAATGAGAAAGAACAAGCCCAGGCAGCAGCACGGCGAGATGCGAGGAGAGCTACGCGACAGGTATTGCTGAACATGTCCTCGACTGACGAGGAAAATGTGAGGCCCGAGCAAGATCTCTCCACAATGTCAGGAACGCACCTAATGACAAGGTGGAGAGAGATCATATGGGATACGCAACAGAGAGCTGCACAGCAGCCAGAATGGTTCGCAACACCGTCTCCAACACCCCAAGCTCTCCAAAGTGGGGCCAGTGATCGAACTCGGATCTGAAGCTCGGTCCATAGCAGACTGCGACCTTCAGTTCATGATAGGCTGGGTAGCCCCTGTGGGTCCAGTAGACAACCCGAGGGCAGTGGCCAGTCGAGAAGGAGAAGGAGAAGTGACCGAACTCCTAGCCCCCTACACGCCCCCGAGCAGTCCCTTAGAGGAAACTCGAGAAGCGAGGGTATCAGGGCGAGGCTAGGAAAGAGAATCATGACTCCGGCATCTTCCCCATTCTCGGATGATATTGTCATGGAGACAATTCCCAAGGTGAGACTACCAGCGCACCTAACGTACAGCGGAATCACAGATCCGAGGGACCATGTCATCTCTTACGAACAACAGATGTTTCTGAGTCCCTACTCCGAAGCCTGCTGGTGCAAATACTTCCCAACCACGCTGACAGGAGTTGCTGGAGAATGGTTCAGATCGCTGCCGAAAGGATCGATTAAAAGTTGGAAAAAGCTGAAAAAGAGGTTTTGTGTACAGTTCGTGAGCAACAATCGCCCAGAACGAACCACTGCCGAGCTAACCTCTATACGGCAAGAAAGAGACGAGAGCCTGCGAGACTTCATGGCCAGATTCATGAAGGAATCCACCAACATTCCGAACCTGCAGCCAGACGTAGCAATCTTCGCCTTGAAGCACGCGCTACGGGAGGGGAAATTCCGTGCCAAACTGACAATGAAAAACCCCTCCAAAATAGCGGACGTACTCCGAATGGCAGATGCGTTCATCAGAACGGAAGAGTTCAACAAGGCAGCAGCAAGGCTAAGAGGTTCCTCGGATCCGAAAGATAACAGAACAAATCAGAGTAAGCCCGAGGGAAACTCGAGAAAGGGGAAAGAGAAAGTGGGTGCGAGAGATGCAAGCCCAAAGAAGGATGGGAAAAAGGGTGAATTTCAACCCAAATACACCAACTACACTCCACTCGCCATACCCCAGAGAGAAATTTTCAATCTCCACAAAGATGATGAAAAATGGAAGCTACCAGAAAAGCTCAGATCCAACCCTCTCCGCAGGAACAAGAACAAGTGGTGTGAGTTCCACGATGACTTCGGCCATACCACTGAGGAATGCAACTCGCTGAAGGACAACATTGAGGACCTCATCCGCCGAGGCTACCTAAAGCAATACTTGCTCGACCGCAGAACGGAGAGGGAAGAAAAAGAGAAAGCAACATCTGGAAAGCAACAAGAGCAAGCCCAGAGAAGAGTCCATGAGACCGAGGGGCAAAAGAAGAAACCAATTCTCGTGGTATTCGGGGGACAGAGGTTCGGCCACGCCAGCAAGAAACACTTAAGAGCTCTCACCCACCGAGTCAACTTCAGCAATGTTGGGGAAAACCAGCCAACCCCCCCGAACATGACCTTCACTGCTGATGATTGCCTCGGGACCCAGTACAAACATGACGACCCATTGGTGATCGAAATGGATCTCAACAACCACAACGTCCATTGAGTACTAGTCGATGGGGGAAGCGCCGTCAATATCATCTTCTGGAACTGTTTCGAGCAGCTCATCCTCGAAGAGGGAGAAGAGTCACTGACCAAGGTCAACTACCCCTTGATCGGATTCAACGGATCCGCAGCTATTCCCCGAGGAAAGATCACCCTACCCGTCACAATCGGCCAAGGCCTAGCAGCGAGGAACGTCCGAGAGGAATTCTTGGTGATGGACTGTGACTCAGTATATAACGTCATCATGGGACGAACCATGATTCACAAAATGCAAGCAGTTCCATCCACGTACCATCAGATGATGATGTACGTCTCGGACGCAGGCTTCGCCGAGCGGATAAAGGGCGATCAAGAAGTGGCAAGGTCAACCTGTCACACGGCCATCCGAAAGCCGAGGCTAGGAGATAGCCCTGAGGACGAGGATGAGAAGAGTTATCCACCAGGTGGAGAAAAGGATGCCAAGAGGAGAAAGGCGGGGCCGAGCAGCTTGGTAAAGCCCGCAGAGGTTGACGCTCGGCCAGAAACCCTTTCCCCCGAATCAGACCAAGAGATGGAAGACGTTCCCCTAGAGGATGAGTCAGACAGAGGTTTCCGAATAGGCAGAGGCCTAAGCTCGGGACTTCGAATAGAGTTGATCTAGCTGCTGAGGGATCACAAAGACATCTTCGCATGGTCGGCGGCTGACATGCCAGGGATAGATCCGAAGATGATCTGCCACAAGCTGGATGCCAGTCCCGAAGCTCGGCCAATCAAACAGAAGAAAAGGAACTACTCCTCGGAGAAAAACAAAGCTATCGCCGAAGAGGTGAAGAAACTACAAGAGGCAGGCTTCATCGAGCCATGCATGTACCCCAAGTGGTTGGCCAATGTGGTCATGGTCAAAAAAGCCAATGGCTCATGGCGCATGTGCGTCGATTTCACATATCTGAACCGAGCCTGCCCAAAAGATTGCTATCCCCTCCCGAGGATAGATCAGCTGGTAGACTCTACCAGTGGCCATGCATTGTTGAGCTTCATGGACGCCTTTTCAGGGTACCATCAAGTATTCATGCACCCCGACGATAGAGCAAAGACCGCCTTCATCACGAGCGCGGGTGTTCAACTACAGAATGATGCCCTTCGGATTGAAAAATGCCGGAGCCACCTACCAAAGACTAGTTGATCACGTCTCCGCCGATCAAAAGGGAAGGAACGTCGAGGTTTATGTGGACGATTCCATAGTAAAAAGCGTGAAGGAAGAGGATCACATCAAAGACCTAGCCGAAACCTTCGCCAACCTGAGGAAATACAACATGAAACTGAACCCGAAGAAGTGTGTCTTCGGGGTAAAGTCAGGGAAGTTCCTCGGATTCATGGTGAGAGAAAGGGGAATAGACGCGAACCCGGACAAGGTCCAGGCTGCGCTAGATCTGCCCGAACCGAAGACAAAAAGAGACGTGCAAAGGCTAACTGGCAGGTTAGCCGCACTGTCAAGATTCATATCGAAAGCTTCGGATAAAGGGGCACCCTTCTTCAAAGCTCTCAAACCCAAAACCCTCCCAGGAGGAGAAGCAGAGCCCATCAAAAAGAAAGGCGTCCCGAGGAAAGTGGACCCCGAGCTGACATGGGAACAAGAGAAAAAGGATGCATTCCAGCAGCTCAGGGCTCACCTAGCTCAACTGCCGACGCTAGCCAGGCCCAAAGAAGGGGAAGCTCTATACTTATACGTCGCAGTCATCCCTGGGACCGTAAGCGCAGTGCTCCTCCGAGAGGAGGAAAAGAAACAACAGCCAATCTATTTCACCAGCCGAACCCTGACGGACGCCGAAACTCGGTATCCGCTCATTGAGAAAGTAGCATACGCAGTGGTGGTAGCAGTGTTAGGTTATGATACATATGACAATTCATAAATCATGCGGAAAAACCATTTAGCCAGGAATACATATTATTTACACATAATCATATAGCATAGTTTAGATGCATACTCTTTGTTGCGTGCCTTCCCTAGCTGCGCCCGAACCGAACAAGAACAAGTCTTTAGGACTCCAAGTGTCGTCCCTCCGTAGATAGTCCACAGCACGTCCGGATCCGCCTTAAGATTGACCAACTAGAATCGCCCTTAAGGTACTAAAGAATTTCGGCACTTATAGTCAAGAAATGTGTCTGAATTTTCTCTCAAAAACTCACTTTGAATACTTGAATAATCTATGAAAATATGTGACCCTAGGCACCTATTTATAGAGTTATGGAAAGGGTTTTGGAATCCTATTAGGATACTAATTTATTTAATTATAACCCTACTAGGACTCTAATTAAATAATCATTATCTAATAGTTTTAGGATTTAATCACACTTCGAATCCCGATTGCTTCAGGATTCCCGCACAAGCATTGCACGAGCACCGTACACCCGCGCAAGCCTTGCGGCCCACGCTAGGTGCACAGCGCTCGGCCCACTGCTGTGCTCCGCGCGCGCGCCCAAGGCCTTGGCTGGGCCTGGCCTTGCGCTGGGCCTGGTCGAGGCTTTGGCGTGCGCTGGTGTGCGTTGGCTCGCTGGGCGACGGCCTGGCTTCGTGCTGGGCCTTCGTCTAGCGGGCCTCGTCCGATGCTAATTCGTACGATACGCTTCCGATTAAATTCCCGATTCCGGAATTCATTTCCGATACGAACAATATTTAATATTTTCGATTCCGGAATCAATTTCCGTTTCGAACAAATATTTAATATTTCCGTTTCCGGAATTATTTTCCGATTCCGATAATATTTCCGATTCTGACAATATTTCCGTTTCCGGCAATATTTCCGATTCTGGCAATATTTCCATTTCCGATAATATTTTCCGATACGTACCATGTTTCCGTTTCCGGCAACATCTACGACTTTGGATAATATTTATATTTCCGATACGATCCATATTTCCGTTTCCGGCAATATCATCGTTTCCGGAGTATTCATTTCTTGCCTGTGACGATCTCAGCTCCCACTGAAACCAAGATCCGTCGATTCCGAATATCCATAGATGGAGTATTTAATGCCATTAAATACTTGATCCGTTTACGTACTATTTGTGTGACCCTACGGGTTCAGTCAAGAGTAAGCTGTGGATTAATATCATTAATTCCACTTGAACTGAAGCGGCCTCTAGCTAGGCATTCAGCTCACTTGATCTCACTGAATTATTAACTTGTTAATTAATACTGAACCGCATTTATTAGACTTAACATAGAATGCATACTTGGACCAAGGGCATTATTTCCTTCAGTCTCCCACTTGTCCTTAGGGACAAGTGTGCATTTCCTAATTCCTTTGTCGCTCGATGCTTGCTCTTGAACATAAGGTAAGAGTTGTCATCCTTATTATGTCCAGAGGTGTTTCTCGGTTTCAGAGTTCAACTGATCAAATAAACAGATAATCATAGCCTATGATTCATCCGAGCACGGCCATGCATTTCACAGTTTCTAGCTCTCCGAGTGGCCTTGTACAACTTTTAAGCATCTCATCCCGATTTATGGGAGGACAATCCCAATCTTGCGATCTTGAGATTAGACTTCGTTTGATAGGTGATTACCTGAGCGTTGCCTTTATAGCCTCCTTTTACGGTGCGACGGTTGGTCAACGTCAAAGCAACCAGTTCTCAAACAAGTAATCTCAAATCACTCAGGTATTGAGGATTTAGTGTCTAATAATTTTAATGAAATTTACTTATGACAGATTTTCATCTCTTACAGTAAAGTTTCATAGGTCTTGTCCGATACTAGTCTTCCCAAAGTAAGTATCTACGCAAATGATTATGACATTGCCATGTCCACATAGTTTAAGAAACAGAACTACTAGTCATCTTGCATTCTAATCGTCTAACGTTTTCTATGCGTCCAATATTATAGAAAACTCCGACTAGGGACCATTTTCAACCTTTGACATTCAAGTTCACTTGATAGACATTTCTTAGTCACAGGACTGGTCCTGACAGTCTATCTTGAATATATCGTCAAATTGAAGGGACTCATCATTTAATAAACCACAAATTAAATGGAAAAATGAATTCTTTTCATTTATTGTGAATGATTAACCAATAATGTTTTACAAAGATTTAAACTCTAAAACTTTAAAACATTAAACAGAGACATCAAAGCCATTCTCCAATATGCTTGATTCCCATAGCTGCAGTGTGCGAGTTGTGCTTCGCCTGCGGCAGAGGTTTAGTCAATGGATCTGATATGTTGTCATCAGTTCTAATTTTGCTTATCTCGACTTCTTTTCTTTCAACGAACTCTCGTAGAAGGTGAAATCTACGAAGTACATGCTTGACTCTCTGGTGGTGTCTAGGCTCCTTTGCCTGTGCAATAGCTCCGTTATTGTCACAATACAGGGCTATTGGTCCTTTAATGGAGGGGACTACACCAAGTTCTCCTATGAACTTCCTTAGCCATATAGCTTCCTTTGCTGCTTCATGTGCAGCAATGTACTCCGCTTCAGTTGTAGAATCCGCAATGGTGCTTTGCTTAGCACTTTTCCAGCTTACTGCTCCTCCGTTGAGGCAGAAGACAAACCCAGACTGTGATCTGAAATCATCTTTGTCGGTTTGGAAACTTGCGTCCGTATAGCCTTTAACAATTAATTCATCATCTCCACCATAGACCAGGAAGTCATCTTTGTGCCTTTTCAGGTACTTCAGAATGTTCTTGGCAGCAGTCCAATGCGCCTCTCCTGGGTTTGACTGGTATCTGCTCGTAGCACTGAGTGCGTACGCAACATCCGGGCGTGTACATATCATAGCATACATTATTGAACCAATCAATGATGCATATGGAATCCCATTCATTCGTCTACGCTCATCAAGTGTTTTTGGGCACTGAGTCTTGCTTAGAGTCATTCCATGAGACATGGGTAGGTAGGCTCGCTTGGAGTCCGCCATCTTGAACCTATCAAGCACCTTATTGATATAAGTGCTTTGACTAAGTCCAATCATCCTTTTAGATCTATCTCTGTAAATCTTAATGCCCAATATGTACTGTGCTTCTCCTAGATCCTTCATCGAAAAACATTTCCCAAGCCAAATCTTGACAGAGTTCAACATAGGAATGTCATTTCCGATAAGTAATATGTCGTCGACATATAATACTAGGAAAGCAATTTTGCTCCCACTGACCTTCTTGTATACACAAGATTCGTCTGCGTTCTTGATGAAACCAAAGTCACTGACTGCTTCATCAAAACGTATATTCCAGCTCCTGGATGCCTGCTTCAATCCGTAGATTGACTTCTTTAGCTTGCATACCTTTTTAGCATTCTTTGGATCCTCAAAACCTTCAGGCTGTGTCATAAACACAGTTTCTGTTAAAACGCCGTTTAAGAAAGCAGTTTTGACATCCATCTGCCATATTTCGTAATCGTAATATGCAGCGATTGCTAACATTATCCGAATAGACTTTAGCATTGCAACTGGTGAAAAGGTTTCATCGTAATCCACACCGTGGACTTGCCTGTAACCTTTTGCAACCAATCTAGCTTTGAAAACTTCAAGTTTCCCATCCTTGTCCTTTTTCAGTTTGAAAACCCATTTGCTTCCAATGGCTTGGTAGCCATCTGGCAAATCGACCAAATCCCATACTTGGTTTTCAGACATGGAGTCTAATTCAGATTGCATGGCTTCTTGCCATTGCTTGGAGCTAGGGCTCGTCATAGCTTGTTTGTAAGTCGCAGGTTCATCACTTTCAAGTAATAGAACGTCATAGCTCTCGTTCGTCAAAATAGCTAAGTACCTTTCCGGTTGAGATCTATATCTTTGCGATCTACGCGGGGTAACATTTCTAGATTGACCATGATTCTCACCAGATTCTTCTAAAGATCTCTGAGTTTCATCCTGAATGTCATCTTGAGCATTCTCTAGAGTTTGTTGTTCGACTCGAATTTCTTCGTGGTCTACTTTTCTCCCACTTGTCATTTTGGAAATGTGATCTTTCTCCAAAAAGACACCATCTCGAGCAACAAACACCTTGTTCTCAGATGTATTGTAGAAGTAATACCCCTTTGTTTCCTTTGGATAGCCCACAAGGATACATTTGTCAGATTTTGGATGAAGTTTGTCTGAAATTAATCATTTGACGTATACTTCACATCCCCAAATCTTAAGAAAAGACACATTTGGAGGCTTTCCAAACCATAATTCGTATGGAGTCTTTTCGACAGCTTTAGACGGAGCTCTATTTATAGTGAGTGCAGCTGCATTTAGTGCATGTCCCCAAAATTCTAATGGAAGTTCGGCCTGACCCATCATTGACCTGACCATGTCTAGCAAGGTTCTGTTCCTCCGTTCCGACACACCGTTCCATTGTGGTGTTCCTGGAGGAGTCAATTCTGATAGAATTCCACATTCTTTCAGATGGTCATCAAATTCATAGCTCAGATATTCACCGCCTCTATCAGACCGCAGTGCCTTAATCTTCTTGCCTAATTGATTCTCTACTTCACTCTGAAATTCCTTGAATTTGTCAAAGGATTCAGACTTATGCTTCATTAGGTAGACATAACCATACCTACTGAAGTCATCAGTGAAAGTGATAAAGTAGCTGAAACCACCTCTAGCATTTGTACTCATTGGTCCACATACATCTGTATGGATTAAACCCAATAGTTCATTTGCTCTTTCTCCAACTTTAGAGAAAGGTTGCTTTGTCATTTTGCCAAGTAAACATGATTCGCATTTACCATAATCTTCTAAGTCAAATGGTTCTAGAATTCCTTCCTTTTGAAGTCTTTCTAAGCGTTTCAAGTTTATATGGCCTAATCGACAATGCCACAGATAGGTGAGATCTGAATCATCCTTTTTGGCCCTTTTGGTATTTATGTTATATACTTGTTTGTCGTGATCTAATAAATAAAGTCCATTGACTAATCTAGCAGATCCATAAAACATCTCTTTAAAATAAAACGAACAACTATTGTCTTTTATTAAAAAGGAAAATCCCTTAGCATCTAAGCAAGAAACTGAAATGATGTTTTTAGTAAGACTTGGAACATGGAAACATTCTTCCAGTTCCAAAACTAGCCCGGAGGGCAACGACAAATAGTAAGTTCCTACAGCTAATGCAGCAATCCGTGCTCCATTTCCCACTCGTAGGTCGACTTCACCCTTGCTTAACTTTCTACTTCTTCTTAGTCCCTGTGGATTGGAACATAAGTGTGAGCCACAACCTGTATCTAATACCCAAGAAGTTGAATTAGCAAGTATACAGTCTATAACGAAAATACCTGAAGATGGAACGACTGTTCCGTTCTTCTGATCTTCCTTTAGCTTTGGACATTCTCTTTTGTAATGGCCTATTCCATCACAATAAAGACAGCTTGATGTGGACTTGTCCTGCTTTGATTTAGCATTGCCCTTGGACTTTCCACTTTTCTTGAACGGTCTCCTTCTAGCCTTGAGTAAATCTTTGGCTTCACAGTCCAGTATTATTTCAGCCTTTCTGACAAGGTGAACAAATTCTGCAACTGTTTCTTCTCTTGGTTCACTTAGGTATAGTTGCTTGAAGCGACCAAACCCACTGTGTAGTGAATTGAGCAAGATAGAGACTGCCATCCTTTCGCTTATTGGTGTTCCTAGTAGACTTAGGCGATCAAAGTATGAACGCATAAGATCCACATGGAATCTCAGTGGGACGCCTACCCTCTGTTTAGTGCGAAGGAGCTGAACATGTGTTTCTTGGACCTCCATCCTATAACACCTGTTGGGAGAACTAACCTTTAGACCAGACATTGATTCAATCAACTCATGGACGTTCAGGTCCCTGTCCTCCGTGCTTCCACGACAGATATCCCTCAGATTCTTGATGAGCGTAAAAGGTTCATAGGCTACAAACCTTTTAGCCCAATCATCAGGGATATTGTTCAGCATGAGACTCATAACCTTTTTGAGATCCGCATCCCAGGCGTAAAATCTCTCAGGGGTCATGTCTCTGGCATAGTAGCTTGGCATGGGATGTGACAGTACATACTCAAGTCCATTGAGTTTGACTATTTCAACTAGCTTAGCTTCCCATTCAAGAAAATTTACCAGGTTCAGCTTGACCATAAGCTCAGAACCCATGATGATGTTTTGATTGTTGTTTGCCATATCAAAACTACAATTGAAAAGAATAAACAAATAAATAACCATTCACAGTTTCTCTTAATAAACTTAAATCCTAGCATACATGCATAATTCAATGTTTATTAAGCATTTTATTCAAGTTATGTGTTCCGGCAGGTGTGAATAAAATGATTCCAAGATCCTAAAATCATTGAAGAACTAAGCACAGTTTGTCGACTTAATCCTAGTACATCTTAGGTAAGCAAAAGCCTTTTGCTAATAGTCTAGAAACTATTCTTGGTTGATAGGTACGTCTAAGAACTTATTAGGTAAACCTATCGATTTTGCCACGACATAAAAGGACTCCTTACTTATATCGTTGAGTTTTACCAAAACTAACACGTACTCACAATTATTTGTGTACCTTGCCCCTTTAGGACCGATAAGTAACACCTCGCTGAGCGAAAACTATTACTAGATTGATGTAAAGGATATCCAAGCAAGTGTATATTTTGGCATGGCACCTTTTAACTCAATTTTTAAGTTTGGAACTTAGGGCTCTTACTATGTTGGTTAGATTTTAAGTGAACTAAAATCCTTAATCATGCAACATAATCAAGCCACAATCTTATGCATTATTAAGACATATTTAAAGCAATAAATAACTTAAAGCATGCATAAGATAAATGTGATCTAGTATGGCCCGACTTCATCTTGAAGCTTTGACTTCAAAGTCCGTCTTGAAAATCTCCGTGGGAGGCACCATTTTCTTCAAATAGGATAAGCTATAATTAAAACTAATTACAACTATTTGATGGTACGCAGACCATATTTGAATTGAAAAACAACTTTGGTACTTTAGACCAATTACATTCAAATTAATGGTGCGCAGACCATATTTTCTATCCTATTTGGGCCATACTAGTCACTTCATAACCTGCAAAACAGTACATATACAATATATACCATTCACCCATTCATTATCATGAATGGCCCACATAGCTGGTTAGTAAAACACATTATGCATCACGTAAACATTTGCAGCAATTAATCAAGGGCACCAATAATCTACCAATTATTCAGTCCTTACTAATTCTAATCAAGTTGTTTTAACCTTAAGGATTTGTAGACCTAATCAAGAGTTTATGACTAAAAGGGCTCCCACTTAAACCAATAAATTCATATGCTTTACTAATTTTAAACATAAAAATGTATTTCTAGTCTAACCGGAAACATACAAATTTAATTAAAATTTAAAGCTCATATAAATTTATAATTGAATCCAAAAAGTTTAACTTAATTTCAGTCGTATTTAAATTAATTCATGATTTTAATTTTAGTAAAATAATTAGAATAAATAGAATTTATTATAATTACAATATTCAAAATTAAAATCCAAGAAAATAATTTAAATTATTAATTTTAAAATTAATTAAAATTACGTAAACTGAAAATTTCAAATTAAACATTCAAAACGATCTAATCGCAACGCAAACACCCTACGCATCGCACGCCCATGGGCCACACGCACACAGCCATCGCTGGCCATGTGCGCGCAGCCCATGCGCTCGTCGCATAGCTGCTGCATCTTCCCATCGCAAGCCATCGCACAAGTGGTGCTCGCTGCGCGCGCGCCAGCGCTCGACGCACGCGAGACATCGCTCGCAGTGCGCGCTCGCCAGCGCTTCCTGCGCGCGCTCCAGCGCTTGATGCACGCGAGCCATCGCTCGCTGTGCGCGAGCAATTGCGCGCTGCGCGCGATCAGCGCTGGGCGCAGCGCTCGTGGCACGCGAGCTTGCGCTCGCTGCGCGCGAGGCTGCGCGCGCTTGTGCGAGGCAGTGCGCGTTGTGGCGCAGCTCGCTTGCTGCCCACACGCGACTGCCATGCCTTGCCTTCGCCCATGCCCATTCATCCATAGCTCGTGGCCCACGACACAAGGCAGGGCTGCTGCCTTGTGCTCGTGCACCATGCCCCTGCTCATTGCATTCGTGCCGCACGGGCGACGAGCTCCCTTGCTCGTCGTCGCATGCCCGCACTATACAACACCCCTTAAGGGTAACACGAAGCGTCCATTGCTTTGTGCGTGCAAGTTATATGAACGAATCGCATAAAAATTTAAAATTTATATTTAAAATTAATGACAAATTAATAAATAATATTAATTTCATAATTTTAGGGCGAAAAATCGAAAATTTATTATTCATTTGATTTCCGATTATTATGGATTCAAGCCTAGGTCATAAAAATTTAAAATTTATCATAAATTTACAATTTTTATGGTGGTTTTTAATCATAGGTTTCTAATTAAATTATAATTAATTATGAAAATCAAATTAATTCTAAATTATTCTAAATTTCAACAAATTAATCATAACTAGAAATTAGATTGCATAATTAACAAGGCTAGGCATTCAAACTTGTTAAACATATACAGTAGGTCAATCAAAAATTCAAGATTTATCAACAAGAATCGCAAATACTTAATTTAACATCTTAAATTTACTAAATTTTGCATTCGAAAAACTAAAACCTTCGAAAAGTCATAGTTAGGCTTCGAATTTGAGAATTCTGGGTTCGGCAGAAAAATATTAATTTTGTCAAAATTTTAGAATGCCTTTTACATGCGGAATTGACACAAAAATCACTCGATTTGGATGAGTAACGAAGAAACTGCCGAAAAACTGCGTACGTATAATTAAATAAACGCAATTTGCAATTAATTAACAATTACGAAAATTAATCACCCCTTTTAATTCTTGCAAATTTGTAATATTTAACCATGTTCATGCAATTTAGATTATGAAAATAATAAGAGGCTCGTGATACCACTGTCAGGTTATGATACATATGACAATTCATAAATCATGCGGAAAAACCATTTAGCCAGGAATACATATTATTTACACATAATCATATAGCATAGTTTAGATGCATACTCTTTGTTGCGTGCCTTCCCTAGCTGCGCCCGAACCGAACAAGAACAAGTCTTTAGGACTCCAAGTGTCGTCCCTCCGTAGATAGTCCACAGCACGTCCGGATCCGCCTTAAGATTGACCAACTAGAATCGCCCTTAAGGTACTAAAGAATTTCGGCACTTATAGTCAAGAAATGTGTCTGAATTTTCTCTCAAAAACTCACTTTGAATACTTGAATAATCTATGAAAATATGTGACCCTAGGCACCTATTTATAGAGTTATGGAAAGGGTTTTGGAATCCTATTAGGATACTAATTTATTTAATTATAACCCTACTAGGACTCTAATTAAATAATCATTATCTAATAGTTTTAGGATTTAATCACACTTCGAATCCCGATTGCTTCAGGATTCCCGCACAAGCATTGCACGAGCACCGTACACCCGCGCAAGCCTTGCGGCCCACGCTAGGCGCACAGCGCTCGGCCCACTGCTGTGCTCCGCGCGCGCGCCCAAGGCCTTGGCTGGGCCTGGCCTTGCGCTGGGCCTGGTCGAGGCTTTGGCGTGCGCTGGTGTGCGTTGGCTCGCTGGGCGACGGCCTGGCTTCGTGCTGGGCCTTCGTCTAGCGGGCCTCGTCCGATGCTAATTCGTACGATACGCTTCCGATTAAATTCCCGATTCCGGAATTCATTTCCGATACGAACAATATTTAATATTTCCGATTCCGGAATCAATTTCCGTTTCGAACAAATATTTAATATTTCCGTTTCCGGAATTATTTTCCGATTCCGATAATATTTCCGATTCTGACAATATTTCCGTTTCCGGCAATATTTCCGATTCTGGCATTATTTCCATTTCCGATAATATTTTCCGATACGTACCATGTTTCCGTTTCCGGCAACATCTACGACTTTGGATAATATTTATATTTCCGATACGATCCATATTTCCGTTTCCGGCAATATCATCGTTTCCGGAGTATTCATTTCTTGCCTGTGACGATCTCAGCTCCCACTGAAACCAAGATCCGTCTATTCCAAATATCCATAGATGGAGTATTTAATGCCATTAAATACTTGATCCGTTTACTTACTATTTGTGTGACCCTACGGGTTCAGTCAAGAGTAAGCTGTGGTTTAATATCATTAATTCCACTTGAACTGAAGCGGCCTCTAGCTAGACATTCAGCTCACTTGATCTCACTGAATTATTAACTTGTTAATTAATACTGAATCGCATTTATTAGACTTAACATAGAATGCATACTTGGACCAAGGGCATTATTTCCTTCAAGCAGCTCGGAAGTTAAGACCCTATTTCGACTCCCATCAAATAGTGGTGCTAACTGACCAGCCACTGGAGAAAGTGCTAGACAAGATAGAGAGGTCGGGAAGATTGGCTGCTAGGGCTTTCGAGCTGTCTGAGTTCGGAATCAAATACCAGCCGAGGACGGCCATCAAAGCACAGGCACTCGCACACTTCTTGGCTGAATGCTCATATCAAGAGGTGCTAGATGACACCAAGAGAGCATGGGAGGTCTACACTGACGGATCTTCCACAGCGAACGGCTCGGGAGCCGGAGTAGTACTGATACCCCCAGTGGGAAAGAGCATAGAGTACGCCCTAAAGTTCGGTTTCAAAGCAACCAGCAATGAGGCCGAATACGAGGCAGCAATCGCAGGGATAGAGCTGTGCTTATCTCTTGAAGCCGAACATGTTTGTCTCAAGACTTATTCTCAGCTCGTAGCCAACCAGATCCGAGGGGAGTACGAGGCCAAATGGCCAAGCATGACAGCTTACCTAGCAAAAATCAAATCCTTAACGTCAAAGTTGAGATCCTTCGAAGTCATACTCATTCCCCGAGGTCAAAACGCACAAGCAGATGCGCTGTCCAAACTTGCAAGCTCAACGCTCTCTGACCTAAACAGGCCAGTCCATGTGGAAATACACCAAGAAAGGAGCATCGACATGCCACCCCCTACAGTTTGCAATGCACGTCCCGAGCCAAGTTGGATGGACGCAGTCA
Organism: Spinacia oleracea; assembly: GCF_020520425.1. NCBI lineage: Eukaryota > Viridiplantae > Streptophyta > Magnoliopsida > Caryophyllales > Amaranthaceae > Spinacia > Spinacia oleracea. Next base: position 89,847,235 of record NC_079489.1, read on the forward strand.
TTGTATACAAAGAGAGGGGAGAACTTCCCGAAGACAAGCTGCAAGCAAGGAAGCTGAAAAGGTTCAACCAGTGGTTCATCATTGACGCTAACGGAGAGCTCATGAGAAAGTCATTCTCAGCCCCACTGCTGAAATGTGTAGGCCCAACCGATGCCGATTATATCCTAAGGGAAATCCACCTCGGCATATGTGGAAATCATATTGGAGGCAGGGCACTGGCACACAAGGCACTAAGGGCCAGATTTTGGTGGCCCACCATGGTTTCCGAGGCAAAGGTGCTGACAAGAAAATGCCAGAAGTGCCAAAAGTTTGCACCTGCAATCCACCAGCCAGCTCAAACCTTGCAAGCAACACTGTACCCCTTACCATTTGCACAATGGGGTTTGTATATCATTGGTCCATTCCCTTCGGCTGTGAATCAGAAGAAGTGGTTGATTGTGGGGGTGGACTACTTCAGTAAGTGGATTGAGGCCGAAGCAGTCTCCTCCATCACGGAGCAGCAGGTCCGCAAGTTCATCTGGAAAAATATCATCACAAGGTTCGGGATACCGAGGCTACTGGTCTTCGACCATGGGAAGCAATTTGACAACACACCACTGCAAAGGTGGTGCAAACAGTTCGGTATCCACCTCGCCTACTCAGCAGTGTGCCATCCTCAGAGCAACGGCCAAGCCGAAGCCGCAAACAAGCTCATCCTCAATGCACTCAAGAAGAGAGTCGAGGACGAAAAAAGCAAATGGCTAGAGGAGCTCCCAGGAACACTCTGGTCCCTTCGGACCACCGAAAAGGAAGCCACAGGACAAACGCCCTTCCACCTTGTTTACGGTTCCGAGGCTGTCATCCCTGTAGAGATCGGAACAGAAAGCTTAAGGGTCCAGGCATACAACAAGTATGATGGAATCCATGGGCAAAGCAACGACCAACTTCTGTCCGAATCATTGGATCTACTAGATGAAGCTCGGGACGAGGCCAGAACTCTGAACGCAGCGTATCAGCAAAGAGTCAGCAAGCACTACAACCGAAGAGTCAATGCCAGGCCTCTAAAGGTCGGCGACCTAGTGCTCTGAAACGCTGCTGCAGTTCAGGAAGGAAAGATCCATGGGAAACTCTCGGCAACATGGGAAGGACCATACATTATCCACTCTGAAAAGAGGACTGGCACCTTTATGCTTAAACAGTTAGATGGAACGATCTTGAAGAACCATTGGAATGCCGATGTTCTCAAGAAATATTTTGTATGATCTAACTTCCTTCCTTTTGTAATCCAAGTAAGTCGTTTAATGAGAAGAGGAAAGCCACTGGCACCATGTGTTTCATTAAACATATCCTTATGTCTTTCTATTCTATTACTATGTTGCATGCAACTTCGGACTGATCAATCCGAAGCTAAAATCAACCCGAAGTAGCCATTTCTTGGAGTCAAAAGGCCCAAGAAATAGCTAACTCGAAACAACCCGCAAGGTACCGTCCAGAACCCTCGGATTCGCGGTACCCAGGGACATTCCGTTCGCAAAAAAGTCTCGAACAGTTATAAAGAGTTCGGCTCAGATCCACGGATCCCCGAAGCTCATAGCTAAGTCGGACTTGCGATTTCTTGCCTAGGTTTCCGAACCACAAGAAATCGGAAGAGCGGAAGTAGACGCTAAAAGAGCTCAAAAGCAGACTCAATAGATCCACGGATCTGAAGAGCTCAAAAGCAGACTCTGAACACGTCTACATACGTTAAAGAGCTCAAAAGCAGACTCAACAGATCCACGGATCTGAAGAGCTCAAAAGCAGACTCTGAACACATCTACATACGTTAAAGAGCTCAAAAGAAGACTCAACAGATCCACGGATCTGAAGAGCTCAAAAGCAGGCTCTGAATACGTCTACACACGTTAAAAAGCTCAAAGGCACTCTCAAAATAGACCCACAGATCTGAAGAGTTCGGAAGCGAAACGCCAAGGAAATCAAAGACTAAGAGTCCAGAGCTACCGAATCCACCCGTAGAGCCTAAGCAAGACTCGAAACGAGTCTCAGAAAATCTACGGATTGGGAAAGCTCGCAAACGAGGAAACAACTTAGAAAAACGGTGGATTCAAAAGCAAATGTACGAAATAGCAAAGTCATTTTTTATTTCAATATTTGGGGGGACAAGTATAATTACACCAACTAAAGCTCGGATCAAACCGAGGAATCCTCAAAAATTGAAAGAACAAACGACTTTAAAAAAAGCTAAATCGGCAGCCATCAACAGACAAAACATCGGCCTACCGAAGTACAAAGAAAGCAAAAAAGGAAGAAATTATTGAAGTACAACGCAGTGCCGAGACAAAAGGGAGGAAATCAAGCGCAAGTTCGGAGGTCCTCAACTGGAACCAATCGACTCTGATGAAGACGACTGCCCGAGTCCCTAGGGGACGTCACCATCACGTCCCTGAAGAGCAGACGGCGAAGAAGTGCCAGCAGTGGTGTCCCCTTCCGAGGCAACCTTCCGAGCTTGCTGCGCTTTAGCAGCTTCTTCGCGCTCCTTGGCAGCGTCGTCTCTGTCAGCCTGACATTCCACCAAGTTATCCTCGGCCTCGAGCCACAGAGGCACATGCTTAGTCCACTTGAAGTCGGACATGTGCTTGGCGAACATTCGGCGACAACCGAGGATCCCCTCCCAATATTGGTCTCGACACTGGTCGGCGGTGTACAGCAAGGCTTTCTCCGCTTCGAGCTGGTGAACCTTGGCCTTAAGCTCATCAGCTTTGTGCTCAAGCACGGGGATCCGTTCAAGAGCAGCCGTAAACTTTCGAGCGCTCTCGCTAAGGTTTAGGATGACAGCATCCTTACTCTGCAGCGCAACATCGAAGCGAGCTTTCTCCTCAGCTTTCTCCGCCTTCAAGGCCTCGTGCTCCCGAGCATCAGCCTCCATCTTCGATTTTAGATCATGAATCCCCTTGCCGAGCAGCTTGAGTGTGCCCATCTGTTCCCGAGTAAACTCGGCAACCAAGCCCTTTGCTTCTTCAAGCTCGGCAAGGAGAGTGTTCGCCTTCTCATCCAGAAGGGGAACATCATGATCATAGCGCTCCTCAAATCTGGCCAGCCTCACTTCGTCAAAATACTGACATTCCGCAGCGAAGGAAGACCAGAAATGCGCCTACGAGGATGAAAGAAGGAACATTGAATACAAAAAAAAAGAGAGAGAAAGAAAACCACAAGAAAGAAATGATGCCTACCTCGTTCAAATGGAACTGAGCCATTTGAGTAGGGTGGTTCGCCTCCCGCCCAGGGACACGCCAAGCAGGGATGCCCTGAAGCATGTTCTCCCTAGCAGCGCTGGGGCTAATCATGGACTCGGGGTGCGCCTCGGGGTCCTCACCCAGAACAGAAGCACGAGCAAACCGAGCCATGGTGTCCCTCACCTTCCGAGGAACCCTCCGGATCGGCACGTCGAATGAAGGATAGGCCAGACGCTTCCGGAAGGGTAGGCCAGACGCTTCAGTAGATGTGGAGCCCAAAGTCTCGCGGAACTTCCTCTTCAGTCCGCGTTGAGGGCCAAGCTCCCCACCTTCGGGAACCTTAGAGTCAGCACCCTTGGCCGCCGAAGGATTACCTTCCTCAGCACCCGATGAGGTAAGGTCGACAACCACCTTCGGGGGATCTCACTGATCATCCCCCTGCCCAGCCGCAGCAGCATCCTCGGGCTTGGCAGCCTCAGCAGAGCCAAAGAGGGGGGGGTCCATCTCAAGCTCCTCCACCATTGGAGTAACATCAGCAACAGTCCCCCCCACTGGAGTGAACTCGGGCTTCGGAGGCGAAGGCGGAGTAAACTCCTCGCCAATGGGCTGGTTCACAGGCTCATCCTGTACCAAAATCGCCACACTTTTCAGATTCTGGCCAGGAAGCGGAAGCTTACTCTTGAGGCTCGGCGGCGGACCCATCTCTCCCTTCTGCCGAGCAAGATAGCGTTCGCCCGCTTCAGCTAAACTGGGACCCGCAGCAACAACCTGCCGAATTCTCTCCTCAGTCAGATAAGGGCGACGGCTCAAAAACTCGAGAACTTCGGGACTAGGGGTTACCTTCGACGAAGAAGCGAATCTCTTCTTCAACTTGGAAGGAGACCTCTCCTTTCTGTGCTTCTTAGGAGAAGCCTCTTTCTCCGAAGCCTTCCTCTTCTTTAGCTTCTTCGACTCCTACAAAAAAAGGGTGGGGCGGATGAGCAACGACCAAAAGGCCGAATAAGGCAAGAAGAGTGCGAATGTAAGATCGCTCACCTCGGGAGCGACGAAAGATGGAGGAGACGAAGCAGAGGAAATGACAGGCGCAGCAGCTGTTACCTCTGGTCCCTAAGAAAAATAGGCACCGAAGACTGGGTCAAAATCAAGGCTACAAGAACCCACCGAGCCGAAGTCTAAACCAAATGAACGAAATAATCAGCGTTACCAGATCAGAGGTAGTTACCAATTCAGGAAGCACTGTCCGCCTCGGGACAGCTTCTCCAGGGTTCTGAGAATCCCAAGGGTCGGCCCGAACGTCTTCCAGATGCGCGAGAGCAAAACTCGAGAACTCGTGATCCTCGAGCTTCGGCTGCCGAGAATTCTGCGCCTTGAAATCGTAGGGAGGGCAACGAACGAGAACCCCTTCGCCGTTGAGCTGATAAACAAGCACCGTAGGGTCAACAACCTTCTCGCCTTGATCTACACAAAAAGAAGAAATAAAAAGATGAGATTCAAAGGAATAAAGAAAGGGGAGGCCAACACCCCAACTAAAGCTAGATCTCAGCAAAGAAAACCTCACCCCTGTCATATATCCTACTGAGACCAGCAGCAGCGAGGATGACCTCCCGTGTGATATAATGCAGGTTCGGAAGCCAATACATCGGCTCCCGGGCCGTCTTGGCTTTAAACCACTCCAGCTGCATGGCGTGGTCAGGATTCTCTCGATCAACAGGGCCAACCCGCGACATCGAAGGGTCCGGCTTCACGAACCACTTCGGCGGTGAGAAGTAGTGAGGATGCTTCGGATGGACGGGAACACGAACCAACAACCATCGCTATTTCCACCCGTGGACCGAGGATACGTACGGAAAAGCGGTCATATAAAGATCCTCGCCTTTCCGTTTATTCTTGTTGTTGATGGCCCACCAACCAGCCTCGGCATTCGCGTTCCTCACGAGCTCATGCATCTCTTTGAAAACCTCGACTGACGGCTCGTAGCCGAGGTAATCGCACATCCAGCGATACCCCACAAGATGGCGCATGGACTTCGGGGTCAACTGACCCAATGAAACGTTGTACTCCTCCAGCACGCGGGTGATGAACGGATCCAAGGGAAACCGAAGCCCGAAGTCGAAGTGGTGGAGATACACAGGAACGTATTCCGCCGGAGTACGAGTCACCCTCGCATTTTTCTGCTTCGGGAGCTCGCACCAATAGCCCAAGGCATGTTGAATGCCATATAAATCCTCGGCAAGCCGATGATACCTTCCTTTCTTGGCATCCACCAGCCACTTCCCATCAGCTGCCACTCCATCAGGGCCAGCAATCTCGGACTTATCCTCGTAGAGGCTAGCAAGCCTCCCCAAGGGATCAGCCTCCTCCCACCGCCTCGGAAAGAGCGAGCGGATAGGAAAACGACCCGTCACGCCAGCCCCCTGACTTGACTCGGCACGAGCCTCATTCCCCAACTTCTCTTCGGCACCAGCCTCAGGAGACGCTGACCTCGGTCCTTCAGAAGCAACCCTATCCTCCTCCCCACTAGAGGAGGACACCACACCAGACTTCTTCTTCCATCTTCCCCCAGCCATGGCAAACACAGGGAACGCCGAAGATTCACAGAAAGGAGTAGAAACAGAAAAAGGCGAAAACGAAAAACAAATTACCTTGCCAGAAGCGGAAATTTCCGATGAAGCGGAAATTTCCGATGAAGTGAACGAAGTAACGTCCCGAAGCGAATTCGCAATGAATATGCAAAGATCTGAAGAAAACACCCAAAGAAATTGCCGGAATTCTGAAGATATGAAAACGTTTGAGTGAATAAAGTTTGAAATGAAGAAAAAGATGCGGTATTTATTGGCCACGTCCTAAAAACCGCCCAACTTCCGCTCTCCACACTTGTCACTCATCCGCCCGCATCATCTTCCCTTCGAAAAAAGAGAAGACCTTTGGACTTCCCACAGTTGGAAACCCACCCATTTAATGCAAAATGGGCCGGGTCTGGGGGGCATGTTGTTTGGGCTCCCAATTGAATACCAATTGGGCCATTAAGTCCAAAGCCCGAAGGCTCACATCAACAACATCAAACCCACTACAGTCCAAAAGGCTATTCAGCCGCCAATCAAGGCCCAAGGCCCACTTGCAATAAATAAACTAATGGCATTTATTGTACAAACACTATAAATAAGCCGTCATGGCTCACTTACCAAGGTACGTCCATTTCACGCCTTAAGACTACTCTTCTAGGGAATTTCTCTCTCTAGAATCCGAGCATTGTTCTTACTTAGGCATCGGAGGGGCTTTCCTCGGAAACACCCCCGAGGCTAGTAACTTGTTTATTGTGCAAGTTGATTTGGACACAATACATTCGACCTAGCAAGATCTTCAACACATACAAAAGGGCCTTCATCCGAATCCCATTGTTTCATCCACTTCAACACCGGAACAAGTAGTAAAGTATTCTGATGAAGAAAAAAAACCTGGAGTATACAAATAAAACACATATTTAAACCACAAACCAACGCATGAGTACTTCCCATATTAACAGTCTAGTACAGATCATAGTTAACACTTCACAACATTGGCAATCTCTTATTGCTCAGTGTACTTTGAAATAAGAGTAATATGGCTACTGATATCTGAGTTCCACAACCATAATAGTACAAGGGTTCGAAATTTAATTATTGGGCTAAGTAAATGACAAAGAAACACATGGTATTTTTCATACCCAGATTTGTGCCTATAAAAATTGATGATTATTTTAAAAGACTTGAATACAGAGTAACGCTACACTACCAGAGACAGTATAATACAAGGATATAACACGGTTCACAATTCAACTTTCTTACATATTCATAGTTCATCATTCACATTAATAACCAAAAAGAATAAAAAAGAAATCAATCACAAAGCTAATTTAACAATATTATATCATTGTTTATGCCAAATTTCGTATGGACGACCTTTGGTTGGGACATAGACGACTAGATAAACTAACTATGCAAATGACAGGAAATAAATGACAGAAAATAAAGAGAGACGAGACAAGAGATGGTGACGCGGAAAACCCGAAAGGGATAAAAACCGCGGGTGGCAATGAGGCCACCAATCCACTATGTTGTCGGCATAAATAGCCTAGGTGAATACAAGTACAACGTTTATTGCGTGTATCTAAATGTAAACAATGAAGCATAAGTATATGGTATTCGAGCGATGAGGACGGTAATGGTTTAAGGTAAATATCTGTGGGTAATAACTTTACGAAATGTCTTGGCTAAGCATAATAATGATTAACAATAATGGGTAAGACCTTTTGTGGGGGTTAGGAAAGAAACTTCTTTATGATTGGCAGGGACTACGGGAAGGAATATGGCATTAGATGGCTTCTCCATTAAAGAGGGGTAAGGCAAGCGGTTGATATTGGTATGGCTTCACCGTGGGTATTGAGAGTAATTGCAGTAGGTATTTTAGTTTACAATGGACAATTGTCTGGAGGAGATGGATGAGGGGTTCATCTTAGGTGTTTTTTGGGTGTGTCTCTCGCCTCCTTTGGTGTTATAGACTGATGATCTTTATATAGTCCTAGGTCAAGCATAGGAAGCAGAATAATGCCGTTAGTGGCTCCTTGAATTGCTCAACTGACTCCTTGATCTCCTCTAACTGCTTGCTTGACCTTTGCTAGCCTCTTTGACCTTTCTCAACAAGCATATAGTGGAGATGATGGCTCCTTGAATATAGGAACCAACCTTGACTGCTTCCTTAATAGGATCCGAGGACGGACTGACTTGCGATGACTTGTTCCCGCGTCGACCTCACGTCGTACAAAACGACCAATAACAATCATAATAAGAAATTGGTTTATCCAAATCTGATACCTGTCTGAACCATGAGACAATTGCCTTTTGCACATTTGACAACACTTTTTAGTCTTATAGACATTATACCGATCCAATGTTCACAGCTGCAAGCAAGATATTAACCAAAAAAATTTTTTGTAGAATTTAATATAATTAATAAGAGCCAACATAACTTTTAATGGTATATAAAGAATAGTCAGCAATTTCAATTACTAAGGCCCTGGTCTTTTTAGCTTAATTTCGATTTCAGAACTTAATAGGCAGTTCAGTTCAGTTCAGGTAAGTTTAGTTCAGATCAGTTCAGTTCAGGAGCATTCAGTTCAGTTCAGTTTAGTTCAATTTAATTCAATTCAATTTAACTTAATAATAATAATAATAATAATAATAATAATAATAATAATAATAATAATAATAATATTAATATTAATATTACTTATATTATTATTTATATTATTATATTACATATTATTTATATTTATATTATTATATTATTATATTACTTATTATTTATATTATTATTATTATTATTATTATTTATAAATAATTATTTATTAATAATTACTATAGTTTATATTTATAATTTATTATTATTTTTATTAATTAAATACGGATTATTAATTATTAATTATTTATTTATTAGTTACTAATTATGAATTATTATTAATATTAATATTTATCATTTGTTGTAATTATTTAGTAATCAATTACTCCGTACATATTACTATTATTTATTATATACTACCTCCGTTCCTGATTGTTGTTGACGGTTACTGTATACGCGTGAATTAAGAAAAAGCAAGTGGGGTAGTTTTGTGCAAGTGGCTGAAAGTGACATGTACTTTAAGTGAGAAAGTGGCAATTTATTAATTGTGCATTACTACTACTAATTTGGGAGGGAAAACTGCCAAGATTACAACCCCACCACCAAACAAAATACAGACCCCACCACAAACCCATTTAGGCGGGATTGTGCAAAATTGTAAACAGTGAAATTTCTGTAAATAATTTCACATTTCCTATTCTGGCGCCAGACTTACCAAATTTAAGAAGAGTGAAAATTTCATTCTTCCTTTTCTGGCGCCATTATTTTTTAACTTGGAAAAGTTTTTCAACTTTTCAACTCAACTCTACAGCCTATATAAACATTCACTATCTGCTGCCCTGTTATTTTTACATCCCAAATGAAATTCTCCAAAATATACATTGAAATTAATTAATTGAAGTGAAAAAGAAATTAACTGAAAACGAACATCGCGTTGGTCGCGTCTGATGGCATCAGGCCATGTTGAGGCAGCAACATCTGTTCAAGAGGCAGCATCTGTTCAAGAGGCAACATCGACCCCACCAATTGTTGTGGCTCATCCTTTGCCTCCGAGACTCGACCTCAACGATAGGCGACTTATGGTTCAATATCTTCAAGGACAATGTATACTCGGGGAACTTGATTATGGTGAAATAACCAAGGCAGCTAAGATTTTCTGTGTCTCAAGACAAACTATATCAAAGTACTGGAACATGGCAGAAGTTGATGTAGCAGACTGTCAGGTAATTAACCTCCAACCTCAATATGCTAATTGTGGTAGGAAACCAGTTGCACTTGATGTTGAAAAAATGCTAACTGTACCTATTAAAGATAGGACAACACAAAGATTGTTAGGGAAAGCATTAGATGTAGCAGGCTCGACCATAAATAGGCACATCCAGAAAGGTAACATAAAACCACACACAAACCCACTAAGGCCTGGAATTTCAGATGGGAATGTAAGGCAAAGGTTGCTATACTGCCTACACATGATAGTGCCATCCACTATATACACAAACCCAACCTTTAAGCCTTTCTATGATTAGGTTCACATAGACGAGAAGTGGTTTTACTTGAAGAAAGCAAATCTGAAAGTGTATTTAGCACCTGGTGAAGAACACCCATACAGAACTGCACAATCAAAACATCAAATTCCAAAAGGTATGTTTCTAGCTGGAGTTGCAAGACCAATATTTAACACGAATGGAGTCTGTACTTTTGATGGAAAACTCGGAATATTTCCGTTTACATATACGGAACCAGCAAAAAGGAGTTCTAAAAACAGAGCAAGAGGCACACCAATCACATATGCAATTCAAGGAGTGAATAAGGACGTATTCAGGGAGAAACTAATGACAAAAATGTTGCCTGCTATAAGAGAGAAATGGCCCGTGGACTCAGCTAAAACTATAATCATTCAGGAAGACAATGCAAAGCCACATATTGGGGCTGGTGATCCACAATTTTTACAAGAGGCAAACATAGATGGATTCACTTTTATATGGCAACCACAATCACCCCAAAGTCCTGATCTTAACATCTTAGATCTAGGATTTTTTAGGTCGATTCAATCTTTGTATGAAAAAAAGATGCCCAAAGACCTCGATGAAATGATTACCGACGTTGAAGAAGCTTTTAATGAACTACACCCAAAAGTACTCAGCAACGTTTGGCATTCATATCAATATGTAATGCAAGAAATCATAAAGGTCAAAGGAGGAGGAAACTATGTGCTACCCCATGTAAAGAAAAAGCAGTTAGAGGACGCCGGAAACTTGCCTCTCCAAGTACAACCCGATGCACAAGCAATCAAAGAAAGCATGCAACTTTTGTATCCAGAAAATGAAGACTGAAATGGGGTAACATACCAAGTTTTACTTTTACAATTGCGTTGCACTTGTACTTTTGGTTTATAAACACAAGTGCAAAGCCATTATGATTTGTAGAATCAAAATGTAAAACTCCTTTTGAAAATCAGAATGTAGGGACATGAAACTCAATGTAATTGATTCATGTTTTGTAAACAATGAAATCAAAGTATTACTGTCCCGTTAATTATTGAAAACAACTTGCACCTTCTTGTCATTAAGAGTAAAAGATCACATTGCATTATCAGACACCCCCTCATGTATAGAAATAAATCATTAGGGATGTTAATTATTTCTAAACTTGTTACCTTACTAAGCCTCATCAGATGTAAAATCTGGTTGCAATTAGTAAGCCCCAAATTTAGAAACAACAAATAAGGGTCTATAAAAATTATCATCATTGTCCTAGGTAATTTCTGTCAAAGCAGGCAACATTTACTCGGGGCAGGCAACAATTACTCAGGGGAGGCAACAAGTACTCAGGGGCAGGCAACAATTACTCACAACAATTACTCACAGACAGGCAACAAGGCTCATTAACACAGGAAACCAACAACATTAACACAGAGGCAAAAGATCAACATTTGCACCAATACAACACCACATGAAAAAAATGAAAAATAATAAATATTGAAGACTTAGCTCTTGCTGCCAACTTCATTGACAAGACTGAGGTCAGCAATCGGGTTTTCAAACAAGCCCATGATAAATTTCACCCTTAGGATCCTCCTCACAGCATAATCTATCCTTTTCATGGGATTTATGTTGTTCTTCACCAGTAGCTTAAGATCGTCAATAAATTCAGTGTAGTTGTTTGGAACCATCACCTGCATAAGCATTACCAGTCAGAATTAGCACAACCCGCCACACTTGTCCTGTTCAACAAAATTAACCCATCCATTAATGCCTATACAATTAGACCCCAATGCCATTTACAACAATAAAATCCACTTATAATACTGAACTTGGGTCAGAGATGAGCTGTGAATATGTAATAATGGAGCAAAATCAGGAATCGGGATCATAGATCATTGCTAAAAAAAGATTAGATTAGATCATTGCTAAAAAAAAACCATAAACCGTGAGCATAAAAGATTACATAATTACCATTACATAATTACCAATTCTACGAAGAAAATACATTTATCATAAAGTTAAAACCATAAACCGTGAGCATAAAAGATTAGATTAGATCATTGCTACAAAAAATTAAACCTATGAAAAGATCAACTACACAGATTACTTCCTAATCATCAATGCCAACAAAGAACAAATCAGCAATCTAATAACCATCAACAATTAGGGGTACTTATCGGTGCTTGTAGTTAGCGGGCCTTGGGTTTCATCGGAATCGTAGTTATCCGGTGCCTAGGTTTCATCGGAATCCGAATTGAAAGCGATAGCTTTTCTTGAGCTCAGCTCAAGTGTGGAGGACTCAGGAGCAATCTCTTCAGAAGGTTTGTTGGCAGGCGTATTAGGCACACATTCGCCATTAATCTCGTCCTCATCATCTTCAGAGTCATTTTGAGACTTCCAATTCTGGTTAGAAGCCTCACGTTTTTTCATCATAAATTCCTTCCAATTTTTATGATCATCCTCAAGTTTTTTGATCCAGTTGTTCATGAAAGCTTCAGAATCAGTGATACGCTCCAGCGCAGGCAAATGCCGACTCATCCTATTAAAATACTCGCCATTTGTCTCCGTGGAAGAACGATGATAGTAGGGATCCATGAAGAATTGATTTCCCCAACTTCACAAACCCTAGAATTGATTTCCCCAAATTCACGAAGAACCCTAGAATTGATTTCCCCAACTTCACAAACCCTAGAATTGATTTCCCCGAATTCACGAAGAACCCTAGAATTGATTTCCCCAAATTCACGAAGAGCCCTAGAATTTATTTCCCCAAATTCACGAAGATTTTCCTCCCAAATTGACGAAAATCCACAAATCACAAACCCTAGAATTGTTTTTCACCAAAATACACAAAATCCCCAAATCACCAAGAACGTAATTTTCCCCCAAATCACAAAACCCTAGAACTTATTTTCGCTCAAATTCAAAAAAAAAACCCAAAAACCCTTGAACTTTCCCCCAAAATCATGAAGATCCCCAATTACCGAACCCGATTATCTCGCAAATTGACCGGGATCCTAACATGCAGAACCCTAAATCTAATTTCCCCCTAAAATCATGAGTGATGCGAGAGATTAATCAGAAAAACCTTAAATCTAAGACTAATTCTTCCCCAAATTCACGAGAAAGGAGAGAAGATTTGAAGAGAAACCCTAATTCTAATTTTAAGAGAAGATGAAGAAAATTAAAAAAATTCATCATCAAGGAGGAGCCAAAATCACGTTTCTGGTTTGAATTGAGGATGAAAATGGTGAAATTTTGTGGTTTGAAGTCTGGAAAGAGGGTGGATCTGGTTGAAGAGAGGAGAAAATGAAAACGGCAAGAAGGTTGTTCTTTGGAGTTCGAGAGAGAGAGAAAGCAACTGATTCAAAAAAAAACCCCATAAGTTGAATGAGGTTTCTGGAAGTTACGAGAGAGGAGAGAGACAAAAATTAGATCAGAGGTGTTAAATTGGTGGGAAGGGTTAACATTCTTAATTATTGGGTTAATAATAGGTGAAGGGTTAATAATCATAAATTATATAAGTGGGCCAACAAAAATGGTAAGTGGATGAATAAAATAATAAGATAAGAGGGTATAATGGTAAAAGTTGTATTCTAAAAATGGAATAAAGCATAAGTGTAAAGAAATTTCAGGAACGGACTTAAAGGGAAAGCGTAAAGAACATTTAGGAACGGAGGTAGTAGTTATTTATTATTTATTTATTTATTTATTTATTATTTATTATTTATTATTTATTATTTATTATTTATTATTATTATTTATTATTTATTATTTATTATTTATTATTATTATTTATTATTTATTATTATTATTTATTATTTATTATTTATTATTTATTATTTATTATTTATTATTTATTATTTATTATTTATTATTTATTATTTATTATTTATTATTTATTATTTATTATTTATTATTATTATTTATTATTTATTATTTATTATTTATTATTTATTATTTATTATTTATTATTTATTATTTATTATTTATTATTTATTATTTATTATTTATTATTTATTATTATTATTTATTATTTATTATTTATTATTTATTATTATTATTTATTATTTATTATTATTATTATTATTTATTATTTATTATTTATTATTTATTATTTATTATTTATTATTTATTATTTATTATTTATTATTTATTATTTATTATTATTATTATTATTATTATTTATTATTTATTATTTATTATTTATTATTTATTATTTATTATTTATTATTTATTATTTATTATTTATTATTATTATTATTATTTATTATTTATTATTTATTATTTATTATTATTATTTATTATTTATTATTTATTATTTATTATTTATTATTTATTATTTATTATTTATTATTTATTATTTATTATTTATTATTTATTATTTATTATTTATTATTTATTATTTATTATTTATTATTTATTTATTTATTATTTATTATTTATTATTTATTATTTATTTATTATTTATTATTATTTATTATTTATTTATTTATTATTTATTATTTATTATTTATTATTTATTATTTATTATTATTATTTATTATTTATTATTTATATTATTATTTATTATTTATTATTTATTATTTATTATTTATTATTTATTATTATTATTTATTTATTATTATTTATTATTTATTATTTATTATTTATTATTTATTTATTATTTATATTTATTATTATTATTTATTATTTATTATTATTATTATATTTATTATTTATTATTTATTATTTATTATTATTATTATTATTTATTATTTATTATTTATTATTTATTATTATTATTATTATTTATTATTTATTATTTATTATTTATTATTTATTATTTATTATTTATTATTTATTATTTATTATTTATTATTTATTATTTATTATTTATTATTTATTATTTTATTATTTATTATTTAGTTATTAGTATTTATATTTATTATTATTATTTAGTATTTATGATGTATATTTATTATTTATTATTTACTTATTTATTATTTATTATTTATTATTTATTATTTATTATTATTTATTATTTATTATTATTTATTATTTATTATTTTATTATTTATTATTTATTATTTATTATTTATTATTTATTATTTATTTATTTATTAATGTTATTATTTATTTATATTTATTATTATTTATTTTTATTATTATTAGTTATTATTTATTAGTTATTATTTATTATTTATTATTTAGTATTTATTATTTATTATTGTATTATTTATATTTATATTTATTTTAGTTATTTATTATTTATTAATTTATTATTATTATTATTAGTTATTATTATTATTTTATTTATTATTTATATTTATTATTTATTATTTATTATTTTTATTATTATTATTTATATTATTTATTATTTTTATTTATTATTATTTTTATTTTTATTACGGAGTATTAATTATTAATTATTTATTATTATTATTTATTATTATTATTTATTATTTTTTATTTATTATTATTATTTATTATTTATTATTTATTATTATTATTTATTATTTTATTATTTATTATTTATTATTTTATTTATATTTATTATTTATTATTTATTATTTATTATTTATAATTTATAATTTATTATTTATTATTTATTATTTATTACGCAGTATTATTATTAATATTAATTATAATTATTAATTATAATTATTAATTATTAATATTAATTATTAATTATTAATTATTTATTATTTATTATTCATTATTTATTATTTAGTATTATTATTTATTATTTATTATTTATTTTATTATTTATATTTTTTTATTTATTATTTATTATTTATTATTTATTTTTTATTATTTATTATTTATTATTCATTATTTATTATTTAGTATTATTATTTATTATTTATTATTTATTATTTATTATTTATTATTTATTATTATTATTTTATTATTTATTTTATTATTTATTATTATATTTATTATTTATTATTTATAATTTATAATTTATAATTTATAATTTATTTATTTTATTATTTTATTTATTATTTATTTTTATTATTTTTATATTTATTTATTTATTATTATTATTTATTATTTATTATTTATTATTTATTATTATTATTTATTATTTATATTATTATTTATTATTTATTATTTATTATTTATTATTTTTATTTTTATTATTATTTATTATTTATTTATTTATATTATATATTTATTATTTTATTATTTATTATTTTTTATTATTTATTATTTATTATTTATTATTTATTATTTATTATTTATTATTTATTATTTATTATTTATTATTATTATTTATTATTTATTATTTATTATTTATTATTTATAATTTTATTATTTATTATTTATTATTATTATATTATTTATTATTTATTATTATTATTTATATTTTTATTTATATTTATTATTTATTATTTATTATTTATTATTTATTATTTATTATTTATTATTTATTTTTTATTATTTATTATTATATTTTATTATTTATTATTTATTATTTATTATTTATTATTTATTATTTATTATTTATTATTATTATTTATTATTTATTATTTATTATTTATTATTTATTATTTTTATTTATTATTTATTATTATTATTTATTATTTATTATTTATTATTTATTATTTATTATTTATATTATTATTTATTATTATTATTTATATATTATTTATTATTTATTACTTATTATTTATTACTTATTACTTATATTTATTATTTATTATTTATTACGGAGTACTTATTATTTATATTTTATTATTTATTATTTATTTATTTATTATTTATTTATTATTATTTATTATTTATTATTTATATTTTATATTATTATTATTTATTATTTATTATTTATTTTTATTATTTATTATTATTTATTATTTATTATTTATTATTTATTATTTATTATTTTATTTTATTTATATTTATTATTTATTATTTATTTTATTATTTATTATTTATTATTTATTATTTATTATTTATTATTTATTATTTATTATTTATTATTATTATTAATTATTTATTATTTATTATTTATATTTATTATTTATTATTTATTATTTATTATTTATTATTTATTATTTATTATTTATTATTTATATTTATTATTTATTATTTATATTATTTATTATTTATTATTATTTATATTTATTATTTATTATTTATTATTTATTATTTATTACTTATTATTTATTACTTTATAATTTTATTACTTATAATTTATTAGTTATTATTATTATTATTTATTATTTATTATTTTTATTATTTTATTATTTATTTTTATATTTATTATTTATTATTTATTATTTATTATTTTATTTATTATTTATTATTTAATATTTATTATTTATATTTATTATTTAATATTTATTATTTATTATTTATTATTTATTATTTATTATTTATTATTTATTATTTATTATTTATTATTTATTATTTATTATTTATTATTTATTATTTATTATTTATTATTTATTATTTATTATTTATTATTTATTATTTATTATTTATTATTTATTATTTATTATTTATTATTTATTATTTATTATTTATTATTTATTATTTATTATTTATTATTTATTATTTATTATTTATTATTTATTATTTATTATTTATTATTATTATTTATTATTTATTATTATTATTTATTATTTATTATTTATTATTTATTATTTATTATTTATTATTTATTATTTATTATTTATTATTTATTATTTATTATTTATTATTTATTATTTATTATTTATTATTTATTATTTATTATTTATTATTTATTATTTATTATTTATTTCGGTATTATGTTTTGTTAAGTTCAGTTCAGTTCAGTTCAGGAGCATTCAGTCCAGTTCAGTTCAACTCTATAGAACAGGGCCTAATATTCAGTGCACTAAATGTAAGTATGTAACCCCCTTTTCTTTCCCTGACCAAATCCTTACAAACTTGGAAGATGGACAAGTCTAGTAGGCTATAAGCCCCAACAGCCCCATCGACATAAAACGGGCATAAAGTTATTATGATAATTAAAAAAATGATACATTTGACACTAAAATCAACACAAGTTGTTCAAAATTTCCATCACTCCAAACTGAAACTGAAATCTCAGGAGACTCTCTCTGTCCTTCACCCCTCTTCCTCTCATAGAGTGCACGGACAGTAAAAAAAATTAAGCCACCTTAATTATCTTAATATGCACAGAGATTGTTTAATAATCCCTCTTTCACCTAAACTTATTTACAGCTATATTGAACATAATCCTCGCCATACACACAAATGGAATGAAATCAAAACTGGATGTCATATACCCACTATCATATATAGATATGGCTAATACTCTGTATTACATATCAGCAATATTGTTATGAAGATCTCATTGAGTGTTTTCTTTAAAAATAATACTATGGAATTGGAGGTTGGATGTCTGAAAGTTTAAGAACAATGTTACAACGCTTTAACCTTAACCCTAATCTCTTCAATAAATGATGATTGTACGCCACAATTCAAACTACCAATAGCTAACACTAACCTGGAAAGAAATTCAATTGATACTTAATTTACCCATTTACGTTGGAGGCCTTCGCAAATTCTTTCTATACACCATGTAGCACTCTTCGGATAACCAGAGACTGCAAAACAAAGAAGCAAAATGTCAATAGCACCAAATGGTGATTCAACTGTGAAATAAACTTAACTACTACTTCATACTTACTGTCTGAAATCTCAGGAGACTCGCTCTCTCCTTCACCCCTCCTGACACAATTCAATTCATAATCAAACAATTCAAGCAATTCAAACAAATACTCACAAAACCAATTCCCAAAACAGCACGAACCAATCAAAATATAAACAAACCACAAATCAAATACCTATCAAATGAAACCCCAAATGAAAGTGAAATAGTCATTGATATCAGGCATAGCTTCTTTTACATCCGACACACATCCTACTTTCAGTTAGATCATTAGTAATATAATGAATTGATTGTGTTAGCGATTGATATAGTGCTTTCCCACAAATAAGTATTCTGATGATAATTGAGCATACAAAACCCAAAATCAGGTCCTGCAATATTAATCTAATCTTTAACATGCAAAAAAAGAAGGGGGAGTACTCTACCATTATTTATTTTTTCCACATAAAGTATGCAAAATGCTCAACTGAAACCCTCAATCTTTAATCCTCAAATATGTTGGAACAATAATCCGTTAAAAGGGGGATGAGAGGAACGCCACCAATTCGGAAATTGAACCTTCAATTTTGCGAATGATGTTCTATCTTTGTTGGTTCTGATCTTGGTTGAGTCTACTAATGATAAAGGTGTGGAACAAGAAGAAATAAGATGGATGTTAGCAATTTTAAAGGTAAGAACTAAAAGAAAATGTGCGAGTAGGAGAAAGAAGGAACAGCGGGAGAAGGAGGAAAGAGGAAAGAAGGTAAGCAGACTCAACAAATAAAAAATAAAAAATTATAGATAAAGTGAAACATTGTTCATAAGGAGGATCCTCCCACTTATTAAGCGTTGAGTATTTGTTTGTGAATCAGTTAAACTTCTAAATCTTTTCAAAACAACAAAATATTAACCCAAAAGCACATTCTTTGCAAAAAAAAAAAGTACATCTAATTGTGTAATAGCCCAAATTTTTAAGTAGCTTTTAAGTAAATACTAATTGTATTACATTAGCTAAATTTAAGTCTTAAAAATTAATTTTAAGGTTAATTCCAATTTGTGACCTTCTTTTAAATGATTAAATGACTAAAAATAAGTTAATTTGTATTAAATACTAATTGTCTTACATTAGCTCATTTAATTCTTTTTAAAATTGACTTTTTTCCTAAATGAGTTGTACTTTTATTTAGTCCAAATTTTGAGCTTAATTACAAAATTAATTTTATATTAAAAAAATATATTTTTCCTTTTCTCCTCTTTGATTCGTGGCTAATGGAGGAAGCGCCACCATTAGAATTGTTGTGAAACTCTAATCACTTCTAGGATCTTACATATTTCTTTTCTCAATATCAATTAGTTTTGTTTACCACATAAACTATCAATTAAGACCCATAAATAGCAAACCCAAACTTCTGATTATTCTTGCTCACTTTCTCTCTCCTCTGTTCCAACGTCCACTGCACCACCTCTTAGTCGCGCTGCTATTTCCGGCACCAAACCCTACCTCGGCAGACCTCCGACGCTGCTCTTATGGGCTGTCGATTCTGCTTCTGTAACAGCCAGTTAACTAAATGATTGTTAGTTAGCATAATTAATTTTTTAGAAAAATTAGTTAGTTTCTTGTTATAACAGAATTCTGACTAATCCCTTAATTTCACGTGATGTTAGTTGTATTGTTCTGTATAAATGCTTAGCACGAGCTGTAAGAATCATTCATGATTGATAATAAGAAAAACCTCTTCTTCTCTTTTCTTATTCTTTTCTTTCTTTTCTCTTCTGTTTCTTCTTAAACTTGATCAAGTAATCTGTTCTTCTTCCATATTATGGGGTGGTCCTTAAGGACGTTGTTACATTGGTATCAGAGTGGTTGTCGCTGCCTAAAATTCTCCATTTTTTTCCACCAATCTAGCTTCAATTCTGCAAGTGGAGATAGTGGAAATTCTGGGGCTAGGAGTAACTAGAAGAGTTGCGTCAATGGAGGCTCAGTTTCAAAGCTTGGAAGGTCGAAATATTGCTCAAGAACAATGGAAGGTTGATAATTCTAGAAGGTTGGATGAGCAAACAAGATTGAATGATGAAATCACTAAGAAGCTGGATGATGTGATCAAACTGGTGTAAAATGAGAGAGTCAGTTCTGGGAGACATAGCAATCAGTTCACACCTGAAGATTCTTCAAGAATTAGCAATGAAAGGATCAATCCCACCAAATCCTTATGTATGAATCCGAAACTAATATTTCCTACCTTTAATGGGAAGAATTCTGGAAATTGGATTAAAAAATGTTGCAAGTACTTTACCCTTTGCAAGATTCCAATGTAACAATGGGTGGACTTGGCATGTTTACACATGGTGGAAAAGGCTGAAACATGGGTAAACAATTATCTGTTGGTAGGAGGAATGTAGCAATTGATTGGAATGATTTCGTTGGAGATGTTAAGAGTATATTTAAAGATAAAAATGAGCATGATGTTGTAGAGAACTTTAATAGGCTACAACAAACTAGTTCTTTATATGAGTATTTTGATGCATTTGAGGAATTAAAAGCCAATGTGCAGTTAAGTGGACACTTCTTACCGATTCTTATGTGCTATATAGCTTCATTAGTGGTCTATAATTAGTTGTGAAGCCATTTGTTAAAGCCTTTGATCCTAAAACCATCTATTAGGCAGTGAAGTATGCAAGGTTCCAGGACAAAGCTTTATCTCATCCTGGCCAGAACAATAAAATTGATAAACAAAAGGAAAATTTCGTAATTACTACCTTTTAAATAACCAACTTTTGTAATTACTACCTTATGTAACTTTTATTTTATTTTACTACCTTAAACTTCCCATAATTTATTGTTTACTACCTCTTAACAGTTTCCATCCAAAATTCCGTCACATGGGGCCCACTAACGGCTAGTTTAGGATTTCCCTCCTTATATTGTTTCAATCTTCCACGATTTTCTTCATCTTAACCCCAAAATTTTCCCCGAAATTTCCAATCCATTTCAATACTTCAATTAGGTTAGGGGTTTTACTTTAATTTGTTACTCGTTCGTTTATGTGCTCAAACCAAGGAAAATTCTGCTCATTACAGGTATCAATTTTATTTTTTTGTTCTTTAATTAAGGTTTAAATCCAATTTGGGGGTTTTTGTTCTTCAAATGAATTAACAAAATTAGGTTACTACTATTCGAATTGATAACATAATTAACGAGAATTAATGTAAATTGTAGGAAAAATGGCTCCTCCTTCTCCTTTATCAAAGCAAAAATGTTATTGTGGACTCCCTGTTGCGCGTTTAACTTCGTGGACAAGAGAGAATCCTGGGCGCAAATTTATAGCTTGCCAAAGGTATGATCCAGTTACAGAAACAAGGGGATGCAAGAAATTTGAGTGGCTGGATGAGGAAGATTGTGTTGATTGGCAAAGGAATGTCACGAATGCTTTGTTATTGGATAAGAAGTTGCTAAAAGTGGAAGTGAATGTATTGAAGAGTGAAGTTGATGATTTGAGTGGGCAAAGAAGGTGCCTGTTGAATGAAAGTGACAATCTGAAGCTCAAGTGTAAGGCTCTTGTGTCTGAAGTGAACAAACTGAAGGAGGGGAACCACAACACACTTGGGAAGCTCAACCACATTGTCATTGCTGCTGCTGTGTTGTGTATGGTATTTGTAATGTTTTTCAAAGCTTAGAGAAGAACTAAACTAAATGTGAAAGGTGTTATTGTATCAGTTTATGGATAGTTGACTCATTTTGTATTTTGAATCATTAATGAAATGAAATGGGATCCCTTTTATATTACTCGTTGTCTTTTATTAACGACAAATTCGTTTTTCGTGTCGTGTCTTTATTTTGTGAAAACCCCGTGTCGTGTCTATTTTTTAAGACTCGAAAATGGTATGGAAACGAGTGTTGACATGGGTACGAAAACTTAAAGGAGTATTGAAACGGGTACGAAAACTTAAAGGAGTATTGGAACGGGTACGGAAACATAAAGGAGTATTGGAACGGGTACGGAAACTTAAACGAGTATTGCAAGTTCCCTCTTATTTCTGTTTAGTAGTGGAATAAGGACCAAGAAATTAAGAACAAAACCAAATAACGATCTCAATGAATAACAAAAGTCACTGGTTCTTGCATTTCTAGTTTGAAGGATGTTTGAAGGACAACACAACACAAGCTAATTTGTTCAATACACAACATCAGATTACTTGTTCCATCAGAAATACATATCTAACAACACAAAATAGAATGCTAATGGGCTAAACATTAAGATTTAGTGCTTCTCTTCAATGCCATCTTGGATCTTATTTGAACTTAGGATGGAGCAGCTGAGGTACTAGCTGTGGGAACATTAGCTGATGTACTAGTTGTAGGCACATTAGATGAGGTTTGGCTCAATATTGTTTGCCTTTGTGATGTTGATCTCTGTAATGGTGGTTTGTTAGCAATGCTGTTAGGAGGAGTGATTGAACCTTGAATCTGCAGTAATTGGATAAGATTTGCTAAGCACAACATGAACAAAACAAATATTGTAGTGCAAAATTACAAAAGAGAAGGCAACAAAACTTACATTGTGTTCAAGCTTAGACCACTTTTTCTTTCTCTGCTCCACAACCCATTCATTGTTCAGAGGAGGCCTCCCACCTTTGTTTTTGGGAGCTGAAGCTGAACTTGTCTCTGCAGCTCCATTTTTGCACTTTCTTTTGTTATGCCCAAACTGACCACAATTCCCACATTTGTTTTGCCTTTTGGCTCTATCAGGATGTGGTACCTTCTGCTTCTTGCTCTTTCCATTGCCCTCTCCCTTTTCCTTCTTCCTTTTGGTTGATTTTGGTCTTCCTGGCATAACCCTAACTGCAGGTGGGAGTGGTTGTGGCAGGTCAGAAGTATCCCAGTGCTTTGGGCCAGGCATACCCTTAACTGGAAGTGCATAAGTTTGCATATATGTATCCTTGCTGTAAGCAGTATGCACATAATCAAGTGGATTTGCTCTTTTATCCAGCAGACTTGCATATGCATGGACACATGGGATACCAGTTAGATCCCATTTGTAACATGTGCAAGTTCTTTCATCCAAGTTTACCAAAACTTGGTCCCCCCCTAGCTGAACCTCATATTCATTGTCCCTGGATGCTTGTACTATGCATGCTCTAACTGAATTCTCCATCCCCTCAAACACCTGATTCACATAAGGCATAACAGGTCCCCCCCCCCCCCCCCAACTGGTTGATAGATTTCCACTTATCGTTGTTCCTTTTCATCATATACCTTCTCAACCACTCCATTTGGGTGAGAAATTGTTTATCTCTGGCATCCCTAATCACTGCATTGAATGTCTCACACATGTTGTTTAATAACATGTTGGACTTGCAGTTAGTGGTGAATCCATGCCTTGACCAGTGTTTTGTGGGAATGTCATCCAGGTATTCATATGCAACCTCATTCAATGTCTTAATAGATTCCATTGCCACTTCATAGTCAAACTACAAATACCACATACATGCTGTCAACAGAAAACTAAAAACAGAAAAGAGAAGGCAAAACAGAAGCAGCATGCACACAAGCTCTACAATCAACTCAGTTAAGGAGCACAGTCAATCAAGGTCAACTATAGTCAATATGCACACAAGCAGCATAGTCAACTCAGTAACAACAAAATTCCAGAAAAAGTAAACCTAGGTCAACTTAAGCAACCATGCACACAAGCTGTACAATCTACTCAGTTAAAAAAAATTACAGAAATAATCAACCTAGGTCAACGTAAGTCACAAAAGAGTCAACCTAGGTCAACTTAAGTCAACCAAGGTCAAATTAATCAACCATGCACACAAGCATTACAATCAACTCAGTCACAACAAAAAAAACCAGAAAAAGTCAACCTAGGTCAACTTAAGTCACCATGCACAAAATAAGCCGAGTCGGGAACTTGGACACGTTCCCGAGTCCAACTAACTAACATAAAATAAGCCGAGTCGGGAACTTGGACACGTTCCCGAGTCCAACTAACTAACATAAAATAAGCCGAGTCGGGAACTTGGACACGTTCCCAATGTCCAACTAACTAATATAAAATAAGACGAGTCGGGAACTTGGACACGTTCCCGAGTCCAACTAACTAAAGTAAGTATTTTACCTTAGTTGTAGCCCTAGCAGCATTCCAGAAGAGGTCTTTAAACAGAGAACCAGTGAATTGCAACTTGAAATTAGCCCAAATATGCCTTGCACAATATCTTGTTTCAGCTTGGGGCACCACAATACTAAAAGCTTGCAACAGACCCTGTGTTTACAACCAAAACAAGGTACACACAATGTTAATTAATGAAGTACTTAATCATATACAAAGAATTAACTTTAAACAGGTTGAAGACCATACCTTTTGTTTGTCTGACATAAAGGTCCAACCTGCTCCACTATCACCACCCAATTCTTTCAGTAGCAAGTCCAAGAACCAACACCGTGTTTCTGTATTTTCAACCTCTACTATGGCCCAAGCAAATGGGAAAATGTTGTTATTACCATATTTGCCAACAGCAACAAGTATCTGACCAGGGTAAGCACCTTTCAGATGGCATCCATCAACCCCTATGATTGGCCTGCACCCTTTTTTGAAACCTTCCCTTAGAGCATCAAGGAAGACATACATTCTTAGAAACAAGGGAGGTTCTGGTCTTTCAATACCTTCCACAAGCACAATACAAGTACTCCCAGGGTTGTATTTCAACACAACTTTAGCATAATCCCACACCCTTTGATATTGTTCAAGCGAAGAGCCGTAAATGATCAACTTTGCCCTAGCCCTTCCTGACCATGCCAATCCATACTTGATTTGGATTCCAGTATCCAGCAACACCTTTCTCATAAAGGAAAACAACTTCATATGAGGTTCACTCCTCCACTCCTCCACATACCTTTCTCCTAAATACTCTGCATTCAACTTAGAGTTCATGATTAACCTCTGACAGAAATGTTGCTTGTTCAATGTCCTAATCTGCCACACATCTTGCTTATACAACTTCCTAACAAGGACCTTAAAGTGACACTGCACCCCAGCTTCACACACACACTTAGGTTTCTTACTCCTGCTTGAATCCCATGGACAGTCACACCTAAACTTGCAATAGGTTGTTATTCTGTTATTTCCATTGTGTAGGTAATAGTAATCATACCTCTTTTGGATAGCATGCCACCTCAATGCCTTCCTCACAGCCTGAACACTTCCAAACTTAAGCCCAAACACAAGGTTAATTGGCCTACTAAAGTCAGTATCAGAGTTGAACCAAGGGCTGTTGTCTACCTCATCATCAGACCCATCAATGCTCCTTAACTCATCTGACTCACCCTCAATCTCTTCCTGAATCCTAACCTCTTCACATTCTAGATTATCATCCAACTGTGACTTCTTCCTTTGGACTGATTTCACTTTTTCCCCTTTCCCTGTATCTTGTTTTGCCTCCTCTAAACTGGAATTGACTTGCCTTAACAACTCAGCATCACCTGATTGAATGTTATCTCTTTTTCTTTTCTTAAGTAACTCCTCAAAATCATCAGCATCATTTAGAATAGTCTCTTCCTACCCAGGTTCCCAATCAATATCAAGATCAGAAAAATCTGAGTCTGAACTATCTGACCCAGATCCAGACAGTTCAGAACTAAACAACTTCTTGCTAGCTCTGGTTTTTTTCTTCCCAGTTGGTTGTTTCCCCTTACCCTTCACAGCCACTGTCTTTACCCTAGGGCTCCTCCTAACAACTCCCTCCCCCTCACCAGAAACTTCATGCCCCTTACCCTTACTCACACCTCCCTTTTCAGCTTTTTGTTGTTCAACACTTTGTTCAAAAGCAACCCTTTCCCTTTCAGCAGCAGACCACTCTCTTCTGGTAATAACAACTGCATAATTGTCTCTAGCTGAAGTGTTTGCCCTAGGTTCTAACTTCACTGGTTTTGGTTTTATATTGCTGGTTGGTGGGTTTTTTGTTGTTGGGCTAGCAGCTTGGGTCAAAGGCCCATTTAGTGGTTTTGTTTGTTTGTAAACAGGAGGTTTCCTTGCATTGGGATCAATTGTGCAAAACAATTCCACACAGTTATTTCTGTCCACAGTTTCTAACAAACATCTAGCATCCTCATCACCACTGAACTCCCTCTTCCCAGTAGTGAAAGTTCTACCCTTCTCCCTATACCATAACTTCATTTGATGATATTGAGGAATTGCCCGATTATTGAACTTATATGCACTAGATACAATGTGCTTAAGTGCAGGAATCTTAAGATCATTTCTAGGCACTTGTATCCTAGTATACTCCCACCCACCCTCAAATCCAACCACCCTTCTACCTCTAAATATATTTTCCTTAAAAAAACCACCTAATTTAAACCTAATGTCCACAAATGTATTGTTAATACCAGCCAGCATTCTGTACACAAATTGAAAAAAAAAATGCATTTCAATCAATAATTCCAATCAACCAGAATTACCCCAATAAGTAAACCACATGAATAAACAACTGGATAACAGCAGCCCCAATATGTAAAGCACATGAATTGACATTAATTTTTATTTAATTACCCTAATTCGTATTAAAATAATTGTTCCCCAAATCCTAGGGTTTACCAGTCAACAAACCTCCAAAATCCACAATTACCCAACAAAATCCACAACATATTTAATAAAACACCTAATTTAACAAACGAAAATGACTAAAGTACTTACATTTTGATGCTTACGAATTTCCAAAGGACAAAAGTCACCAGCTTTGGTCCCCTCCAATGATTGAGATGCTTTGTTGCTTTCCAATTGGACCCAGAGATGACAGAGATGAAGATTCGCCTTTAAGATTCGTCACAAGTGGTTGAGAGGAAGTGAAGAAGAGAGAGAAAATTGTGAGGTTGAAGGAACACAGTGAGAATTGAAGGAGAAGAGAGATGAATCGTGAAAGGAATTCCAAAAGAAGGAGGGAATTTAGAATTAAATCCGTTAGTGGGGCTCATGTGACGGAATTTTGGATGGAAACTGTTAAGAGGTAGTAAACAATAAATTATGGGAAGTTTAAGGTAGTAAAATAAAATAAAAATTACATAAGGTAGTAATTACAAAAGTTGGTTATTTAAAAGGTAGTAATTACGAAATTTTCCTAAACAAAACTATCACTCTTCATTTCATTCTTCTTCTAATCGTATATCGTAATTACGAAATCGTATATCGTATAAATCGTATATCGTAAGCTGGGCGACACGAATAAATCGTATTGTACGACGGTGATTCGTCGTATACGAAACGATAAATAATATCGGAAAGATACTAATTGCGAATATGAAGGGAATCGGAGTTGCCGGCCCGTCGAGCCAAGCACGCAAGCGTGCAAGGCCCAACGAGCCACCAAGCTCGCGAGCAAAGGCGAGCAGCCAGACCGCGTGTGGGCGCGAGCACGCAACAGCAGCGCAAGTAACGAGCAGCGACAAGCGAGCAGGCCCATGGCCCAGCTGCTCGGTCGCGCGCGCTGTGGGCTTCGGCCTGCAGCGTGTGTTGCTGGGCGGTGGGCTGTGGTGTCCGTGTGCTTGTGTGTACCTGGCCGGTCAAGGCTTATTAGTCTTGGTCGGTTACATCATTAATACAATAGTGCTATTGTATTATTCCACACAATTCAGAACACACAAGTTTCCAAACCCTAAACCTAATTTAGAATTACGTTCTTCAGCTTTCTCTCTTTGAGAAAACTGTTCTTCCCAAAAGCAAAACTCTTGATTGATTGTCTAAGCTACGGTTATCAAGACGGATCTGATCGTGTCGGTGAACCAAGTAGAGGAACGACAAGTGGAGTTCTAAGTTCGTGTTCGTTGACAGATTACTAGGGAAAATACGCTTCGAATGTAAGTTTGCTTAATCTATGCTTTATACATTTTTCCTGGCTTTGGGGATTGTTTCCGCACATGTTATTATGTTTAACTGTATTCCCCTACAGTGGTATCACGAGCCTTATGTATTCAAAGCATGTTTTAGCATGAATTACTTGTTTTTGCTGCTGTCGATTTTTTTTAAGAAATTTTGTTGATTTTTCGGAAATTTTATGGATTATTGGATTAATTGCGTAACCTGTTCTGAAATCAAAAAGATTCGGTTTTTCGACTTTTCTGACCCTAATCTGATTGAAAACGCTTTAAGATCAACTCATGAGAACGGAATTGCAAAAACAGGCCTCGAAGTGATGTTTTTTGGGCGTTTTTGTTAATTTTCGAATTAAAATTAAAAGTGTCGGAAAGTAATTCAATTAAAAGGTCAACCTAAACAACTCGGAATTGATTGTAATTTTGACACGATGTTTCTGGGTATATTTTTGATCTATGGTAAAATTTCAGAATGTTCCGATAAGTATAAAACCTAATTTTGCTTTCCCCAAATTCGTAAAAATTAGATCCCTAATTGATTTTTAAATAATTTAGATCTAATAATTCGGTAAATTGGGAAAGGGAATATAATTTCATGGGTCAGTGGCTAATTTTAAAAATTATTGGATTAAAATTTTGAATGGTTTCGTTAATTTTAATCGCACTTAAACCTAATTATTAAAATCTGAAATTTAAATGTTTAAAGAACGATTTAAAGTTTTGGATTTTGTTATTTAAAAGTTCAAACTTTGGTTGATTTGTTCGTTCTTAAAATTTGAATAATGTTAGCCTTGATTTAATATTTTACAAAATTGGATTGTCGTTAATTTTATTAAATCGTAAAAACCGTTGTTTTTCGAAAATAAAAATCGTAACTTTTTATGAAAAATAACATTAATGCAAACGTTCGTGAAATTAAAATATTTTTTTAATTGAGTTGGTTCGTAGTACGAACCAAAGGCACGAACACAAGGGTGGGTGGACGTGTGGCTCGTCGAGCCATGCGGGCTACCGCATCCGTGCCGAGTCGCAGCGACGCGGGCAGCAGCATGGACGCTGCGTACCGCGCGCGCGCTGGGCGAGGGAAGGGGCAAGCGAGCAAGCACGCAGGGCCTTGCTTGCGAGGGCTGCGAGCAAGCAAGGCGCCTAGCCTTGCGATGCACAGCAGCAGGCAGCGAAGCGTGCAGGGGCAGCGAGGGCTGTGGGCACGCGTGCTCGGCTGCGGGGTATGTGAGCATTGCTCGTGTGCCTCGTAGGCCACACAAGAGCTACGATGGGCTGGGCGCAAGCGTAGCCCAAGCATGCACTTGGACTTTTTTATAAAAAATTTGTTTATTTCGTTGTGCTTGACCATGTTTTCATTAACTTGGGCTAACGGGATATTTAATTTAATATTTTATTTACTTGGGCTTGGCCGCGAGTTTTAATTTAATATTTAATAATTAATTATCCGGAATAATTGTTGGTTTGAGTGGGAGCCACTAAATGAAATTAACATGAAATAATTATTTTAATTATTTTTCGTAGGTCGCATTATTTTAATTAAATTCAATTTTAATTAGAATAAAGTCTAAGGATTAATAATTTGGAAATTGATTATTCTTTTAGGACGCGTTTATGTGAACGTAAATTTTAATTAATTCACGTAAATACTTGCATTATTATCATGGGCCATTCGTTTTAGCATACGAATGGGTGAATGCATAGAATATATATTTTATGTAATGCAGGTACTCCAAGTGACTAGTATGGCCATTTAGCATAGTTAAATACGGTCTGCGACCCGTTCTATCTTTGAATGTAAAGTTTTAAATATGGTCTGCGTACCATGGAAATTTTGATGTAATTTTATTATTTTCAAGTATTTCTAAGTTTAGAACTTTAAGTTAGCAATTGAACGAAGATTCAAGACGATGCCAAGCTAACAAGGTGGTGATGAAGATGGGATGCTTCAAGACAAGATGTTTTGGGCCACACTAGTTCACCATTTACTTATGCATTTTGATATATATTATGCTTGAATGTATGAATGTATACTTTGCATGAATAGGTTGTTTCGTATGACTCGATTAGATTAAGTTCACTAAATAATCGAACCAACATAGAAACAACTAGGTCCAAAGCAATATTGAGTTTAAAAATTGCCTTCCAAATCAAGAACTTACAAAAATCTAAGGACCTAACGTAGTAGGTTTACGCCAAAGCGAGGTGCTATATTAGTTGACTTAGATGGTAAGGCATCCCAAAGGAGCACGTTGATTGTGGTTTCAACTCAAACAACAATGGCATTATGTTGTGGCAATGGGATAAATTATGGTATTAATTTATTAACCAAGAGTAATTTGGAGATTACTAGCAATAGGGTTTGCTTACCTAGAATCTTAAACTACTTAAGACATGCCAAAGTTGCTTAAGGATTTAGGACTTCAGGGTCTTGGAATTGTTTCATTCATTTTTGGACCATGTTTTGCTTTTTGCATGAATGAAATGTTTAATAACTTTAATGATTGCATCTTAGCTTTTATTTCAAAGTTATTAAAGTTTATGAATGGTTATTTATTGCAAATTCTTTTCAAATGTAGTAATCAAATGGCCGCAAACAATAACAACACTTTCTACCTGCGTTCAATTCTCGACAAAGAGAAGTTGAATGACAACAATTTCCTCGACTGGCAAAGGAACTTACAAATAGTTCTAATGAATGAGGAAAAAGAATATGTCCTCGAGGAAGAGTTACCGGAGGCCGCCGGGCCAGACTTAACTCAAGCTACCCTTAACCGTTGGATCCAGGCCAACAGGGATGTCAAATGTGTGATGCTTGCATCCATGAGTCCTGAACTTCAGAAAACGTTCATTAACTCGGATGCTTAACAAATCATCTAGGAGTTGAAGAACATGTTTCAGGACCAAGACAGAATCGAAAGATTCGAGACTCAAAGGTTGATCCTTGAGACTAAGCTCAAGAAAGGAGAACCAGTGAGCCCACATGTTCTTAAAATGATTGGACTCTTTGAGAATATGAGAGCTCTAGACTCTGACGTCTTAAATGAAATGGCTATTGACATCATTCTCCATTCGCTTCATAGTGGATATGATCAGTTCAAGTTGAATTACAACATGAACAGCATGGAGAAAACTCTTACTGAGCTTCACGGTATGCTGAAAACCGCTGAAAAGACACTCAAGCAAGAGAATAAGCACGATGTGCTTATGGTGCGTAAGGGCAAGAACTTCAAGAAATCATGCAAGAATAAGGGCGAGAAGGGTAAGGGCAAGGCTACGCCCTCATCGAAGTCCAACGGCACCAGTTTTGGTAAACAGAAGAGGGTGAATTGTTCTCCTGCCGACTCTGAATGCTTCTACTTCCTTGACGTTCTGGTAAAA
This sequence comes from Spinacia oleracea, assembly GCF_020520425.1. NCBI lineage: Eukaryota > Viridiplantae > Streptophyta > Magnoliopsida > Caryophyllales > Amaranthaceae > Spinacia > Spinacia oleracea. The sequence continues at coordinate 89,878,957 of NC_079489.1, forward strand.
TCGTTCTGGTAAAATCGAAAATTTATTAATCAATTAATTTCTGATTATCATGGATTCAAATCTAGGTCATAAAAATTTAAAATTTATCATAAATTAACAATTTTTATGGTTGTTTTTAATCATGGATACCTAATTAAATCGTTAATTAATTATGAAAATCAAATCAAATTCTAAATTATTCGAATTTCAACAAATTAATTACAATTACAAATTAGGTTGTATAATTAACAAGCTTAGGCATTCAAATTTATTAAACATATACAGTAGGTCAATCAAAAATTCAAGATTTAACAACAAGAATCGCAAATATTTAATTTAACATCTTAAAATTACAAAATTTTGCGTTCGAAAAACTAAAACCTCCGAAAAGTCATAGTTAGGCTTCGAATTTGGGAATTCTGGGTTCGGCCAAAAAATAGTGATTTTGTCAAAATTTTAGAATGCCTTTTACATGCGGAATTGACACAAAAATCACTCGATTTCGTTGAGTAACGAAGAAACTGCCGAAAAACTGCGTACATATAATTAAATAAACGCAATTTGCAATTAATTAACAATTACGAAGTTAATCACCCCTTTTAATTCTTTGCAAATTTGTAAAATTTAACCATGTTAAGCAATTATTATGGAATTAGTTAGAGGCTTTGATACCACTGTTAGGTTATGATACATATAAACGAATATAAATCATGCGGAAAAACCATAAATGCCAGGATTCCAAATTAATTGCCACATAACAATTAGCATAATTAGGATGCATACTCTTTGTAGCGTGCCCTCCCTTGCTGCCCCCGAACCGAATAAGAACAAGTCTTTAGGACTCCAAGTGTCGTCCCTTCGTAGAAAGTCCACGGCATGTCCGGATCCGCCTTAAGATTGACCAATTAGAATCGCCCTTAAGGTACTAAAATATTCGGCTATTATGGGCAAGTGTATGACTGAATTTTTGCTCAAATTCTTACCTTTCAATACTTCAAACTTGTTATAAATTATGAGCCTTGATCTCATATTTATAGGCCATGGAATAAGCAATCGAATCCTACTAGGATACGCATTAATTAAATTAGAATCTTAGAAGAACTCTTATTTAATTAATTTATCTTTTAGGATTAGGAATTTAATCATCAAATGAATCCTATGCGCTTTAGGTTTCGTATGTGAACACAAACACACACGCACGTAAAACAGCCCACGAGGGGCGCCATGTGCGCGCGGGCGAAGCCCGAGCGACGCAGCCTACTCGGCCACGAAGCCCACGAGCCTGCCTGCCCCTTTGGCGCGCGATGGGCCTGCCTTGCGGTGGGCCTGGCGCAGTCTAGAGTTGGGCGTGTGTGGCGCGCTATTGCCTTGCTGGACGCGGGCCTGGCTTCGTGCTGGGCCTTCGTCTAGCAAGCTCGTCCGATGCTAATTCGTACGACGCGCTTCCGATTAATTTCCCGATTCCGGAATTCATTTCCGATACAAACAATATTTAACATTTCTGATTCCGGAATTAATTTCCGTCTCGAATAAATATTTAATATTTCCGTTTCCGGAATTATTTTCCGATTCCGATAATATTTCCGATTCTGACAATATTTCAGTTTCCGGCAATATTTCCGATTCCGGCAATATTTCCATTTCCGATAATATTTTCCGATACGTACCATGTTTCCGTTTCCGGCAACATCTACGACTTGGATAATATTTTTATTTCCGATACAATCCATATTTCCGTTTCCGGCAATATCATCGTTTCCGGAGTATTCATTTACTTTCCTTTGACGATCTCAACACCCACTGAAACTAAGATCCTTCGATTTCGAATATCCATTAGATAGAGTATTTAATGCCATTAAATACTTGATCCGTTTACGTACTATTTGTGTGACCCTACGGGTTCAGTCAAGAGTAAGTTGTGGATTAATATCATTAATCCACTTGAACTGAAGCGGCCTCTAGCTAAGCATACAGTTCACTTGATCTCACTGAATTATTAACTTGCATAATTAATACTGAACCGCATTTATTAGACTTACCATTAAATGCATACTTGGACCAAGGGCATTATTTCCTTTAGTCTCCCACTTGTCCTTAGGGACAAGTGTGCATTTCCTAATTCCTTTGTCGCTTGATGCTTGCTCTTGAACATAAGGTAAGGGTTTTCATCCTTATTATGTCCAGAGGTGTTTCTCGGTTTCAGAGTTCAACTGATCAAATAAACAGATAATCATAGTCTATGATTCATCTGAGCACGGCCATGCATTTTACAGTTTCTATCTCTCCGAGTGCCTTGTACAACTTTCAGCATCTAATCCCGATTTATGGGAGGACAATCCCGCGATCTTGAGATTAGACTTCGTTTGATAGGTGATTACCTGAGCGTTGCCTTTGTAGCCTCCTTTTACGGTGCGACGGTTGACAACGTCAAAGTAAGCAGTTCTCAAACAAGTAGTCTCAAATCACTCAGGTATTCAGGATTAGTGTCTAATAATTTTAATGAAATTTACTTATTACAGATTTTCATCTCTTACAGTAAAGTTTCATAGGTCTGTCCGATACTAGTCTTCCCAAAGTAAGTATCTATGCAAATGATTACGACATTGCCATGTCCACATAGTTCAAGAAACAGAACTACTAGTCATCTTGCATTCTGTCTAACGTTTTCTATGCGCCCAACTTTATAGAAAACTCCGACTAGGGACAATTTTCAACTTTTGACATTCAAGTTCACTTGATAAACATTTCTTAGTCACAGGACTGGTCCTGACAGTCTATCTTGAATATGTCGTCAAATTGAAGGGACTCATCATTTAATAAACCACAAATTAAATGGAAAAATGAATTCTATTCATTAATGTGAATGATTAACCAATAATGTTTTACAAAGTATTAAACTCTAAAACTTTAAAACATTAAATAAGGACATCAAAGCCATTCTCCAACATGCTTGATTCCCATAGTTGAAGTGTGCGAGTTGTGCTTCGCCTGCGGCAGAGATTTAATCAATGGATCTGAGATGTTGTCATCAGTTCCAATCTTGCTTATCTCGACTTCTTTTCTTTCAACGAACTCTCGTAGAAGGTGAAATCTACGAAGTACATGCTTGACTCTCTAGTGGTGTCTAGGCTCCTTTGCCTGTGCAATAGCTCCACTATTATCACAATGCAGAGCTATTGGTCCTTTAATGGAGGGGACTACACCAAGTTCACCTATGAACTTCCTTAGCCATATAGCTTCCTTTGCTGCTTCATGTGCAGCAATGTACTCCGATTCAGTTGTAGAATCCGCAATGGTGCTTTGCTTAGCACTTTTCCAGCTTACTGCACCTCCGTTGAGGCAGAAGACAAACCCAGACTGTGATCTGAAATCATCTTTGTCGGTTGGAAACTTGCGTCCGTATAGCCTTTAACAATTAATTCATCATCTCCACCATAGACCAGGAAGTCATCTTTGTGCCTTTTCAGGTACTTCAGAATGTTCTTTGCAGCAGTCCAATGTGCCTCTCCTGGGTCTGACTGGTATCTGCTCGTAGCACTGAGTGCATACGCAACATCCGGGCGTGTACATATCATAGCATACATTATTGAACCAATAAATGATGCATATGGAATCCCACTCATTCGTCTACGCTCATCTAGTGTTTTTGGGCACTAAGTCTTGCTTAGAGTCATTCCATGAGACATGGGTAGGTAGCCTCTCTTGGAGTCTTCCATATTGAACCTTTCAAGCACCTTATTGATATAAGTGCTTTGATTGAGTCTAATCATCTTCTTAGATCTATCTCTGTATATCTTGATGCCCAGTATGTACTGTGCTTCTCCTAGATCCTTCATCGAAACACATTTCCCAAGCCAAATCTTGACAGAGTTCAACATAGGAATGTCATTTCCGATAAGTAATATGTCGTCGACATATAATACTAGAAAAGCAATTTTTCACCCACTGACCTTCTTGTATACACAAGATTCGTCTGCGTTCTTGATAAAACCAAAGTCACTGACTGCTTCATCAAAATGTATATTCTAGCTCCTTGATGCTTGCTTCAATCTGTAGATTGATTTCTTAAGCTTGCATACCTTCTTAGCATTCTTTAAATCCTCAAAACCGTCAGGCTATATCATAAACACAATTTCTGTTAAAACTCCGTTTAAGAAAGCGGTTTTGACATCCATCTGCCATATTTCGTAATCGTAATATGCAGCGATTGCTAACATTATCCGAATAGACTATAGCATTGCAACCGGTGAAAAGGTTTCATCGTAATCCACACCGTGGACTTGCCTGTAACCTTTTGCAATCAATCTAGCTTTGAAAACTTCAAGTTTCCCATCCTTGTCCTTTTTCAGTTTGAAAACCCATTTGCTTCCTATGGCTTGGTAGCCATCTGGCAAATCGACCAAATCCTAAACTTGGTTTTCAGACATGGAGTCTATTTCGGATTGCATGGCTTCTTGCCATTGCTTGGAGCTAGGGCTCGTCATAGCTTGTTTGTAAGTCGCAGGTTCATCACTTTCAAGTAATAGAACTTCATAGCTCTCGTTCGTCAAAATACCTAAGTACCTTTCCGGTTGAGATCTATATCTCTGCGATCTACGCTGAGTTACATTTCTAGATGGCCCTTGATTCTCACCAGATACTTCTAAAGATCTCTGAGTTTCATCCTGAATGTTATCTTGCGCATTCTCTAGAGTTTGTTGTTCGACTCGAATTTATTCGAGGTCTACTTTTCTCCCACTTGTCATTTTGGAAATGTGATCTCTTTCCAAAAAAATACCATCTCGAGCAACAAACACCTTGTTCTCAGATGTATTGTAGAAGTAATACCCCTTTGTTTCCTTTGGATAGCTCACAAGGATACATTTGTCAGATTTTGGATGAAGTTTGTCCGAAATCAATCGTTTGACGTATACTTCACATCCCCAAATCTTAAGAAAAGACACGTTTGGAGGCTTTCCAAACCATAACTCATATGGAGTCTTTTCAACAGCTTTAGACGGAGCTCTATTTATAGTGAGTGCAGTTGTATTTAGTGCATGTCCCCAAAATTCTATTGGAAGTTCGGCCTGACCCATCATTGATCTAACCATGTCTAGCAAGATTCTATTCCTCCGTTCCGACACACCGTTCCATTGTGGTGTTCCAGGAGGAGTCAATTCTGATAGAATTCCACATAATTTCAGATGGTCATCAAATTCATAGCTCAGATATTCACCGCCTCTGTCAGACCGCAGTGCCTTAATCTTCTTGCCTAATTGATTCTCTACTCCACTATGAAATTCCTTGAATTTGTCAAAGGATTCAGACTTATGCTTCATTAGGTAGACATAATCATATCTACTGAAGTCATCAGTGAAAGTGATAAAGTAGCTGAAACCACCTCTAGAATTTGTACTCATTGGTCCACATACATCTGTATGGATTAAACCCAATAGTTCAGTTGCTCTTTCTCCAACTTTAGAGAAAGGTTGCTTTGTCATTTTGTCAAGTAAACATGATTCGCACTTACCATAATCCTCTAAGTCAAATGGTTCTAGAATTCCTTGCTTTTGAAGTCTTTCTATGCGTTTCAAGTTAATATGGCCTAATCGATAATGCCACAGATAGGTGAGATCTAAATCATCCTTTTTGGCATTTTTGGTATTTATGTTATAAACTTGTTTGTCGTGATCTAATAAATAAAGTCCATTGACTAATCTAGCAGATCCATAAAACATCTCTTTAAAATAAAACAAACAACTATTGTCTTTTATTGAAAAGGAAAATCCCTTAGCATCTAAGAAAGAAACAGAAATGATGTTTTTAGTAAGACTTGGAACATAGAAACAATCTTCCAGTTCCAAAACTTGCCCAGATGGCAACGACAAATAATAAGTTCCTACAGCTAATGCAGCAATCCGTGCTCCATTTCCCACTGGTAGGTCGACTTCACCCTTGCTTAACCTTCTACTTCTTCTTAGTCCCTGTGAATTGGAACATAAGTGTGAGCCACAACATGTATCTAATACCGAAGAAGTTGAAATAGCAAGTACACAGTCTATAACGAAAATACCTGAAGATGGAACGACTGTTCCGTTCTTCTGATCTTCCTTAAGCTTCAAACAATCTCTCTTCTAATGCCCCTTCTTCTTGCAGTAGAAGCATTAAGATTCAGAAGCGGGTTGGCTCACCTTCTTCTTTTCATATTTGGTGTCGCCTGGTTGCTTAGTCTGGCTGGCCTTGTTGCCACCTTTCTTAGCATTCCTCTTCTTACCAGATTTCTTGAACTTTCCCCCATGCACCATAAGCACATCTTGCTTATCACTTTTGAGCGTCTTTTCAGCGGTCTTCAGCATACCGTGAAGCGCAGTGAGCGTTTTGTCCAGACTATTCATACTGTAGTTCAGCTTGAACTGATCATACCCGCTATGAAGAGAATGGAGGATGGTTTCTACAACCATTTCCTGAGAGAATTGTTGATCCAGCCGACTCATATTCTCAATGAGTCCAATCATTTTGAGAACATGTGGACTTACGGGCTCGCCTTTCTTAAGCTTGGTCTCAAGAATTTGCCTATGAGTCTCGAATCTATAGACTCGAGCCAGATCTTGGAACATGTTCTTTAAGTCCATGATGATCGTGAAAGCATCTGAGTTGATGAACGTTTTCTGTAGATCCGCACTCATGGTTGCAAGCATTAGACATTTCACATCCTTGTTGGCATCAATCCAACGATTGAGGGCTGCCTGAGTCACCCCGTCGCCAGCGGCTTCAGGCATCGCCTCTTCCAGGACATACTCCCTTTCTTCCTACATAAGAACTATTTGCAAGTTCCTCTTCCAGTCAAGGAAGTTTTTCCCGTTCAACTTCTCCTTTTCGAGAATTGATCGGATGTTGAATGAATTGTTGTTTGCCATAGTTAAAACTACAATTGAAAAAGAATAAACAAATGAATAATCATTCACAATTTCTCTTAATAAACTTTAAATTCTAGCAAACATGCATAATTTATGATTTATTAAGCATTTTATTCAAGTTATGTGTTCCGGCAGGTGTGTATAAAATGATTCCAAGACCCTTTAATCATTGAAGAATTAAGCACATTATGTATTTAGACTCAATTCTAAAATATTATGGGTAAGCAAAGCCTTTTTCTAATAGTCTAGAAACTACTCTTGGTTGATAGGTACGTCTAAGAACTTATTAGGTAAACCTATCGCATTTGCCACGACATAAAAGGACTCCTTACTTATATCGTTGAGTTTCACCAAAACTAACATGTACTCACAATTATTTGTGTACCTTACCCCTTTAGAATCAATAAGTAACACCTCGCTATGGCATAAAACTATTACTATGATTGATGTAAAGGTTAACTAAGTAAGTGTTATTCTGGCATGGCACCTTTTAACTCAATTTTTAAGTTTGGAACTTAAGGCTCTTACTATGTTGGTTAGATTTTAAGTGAACTAAAATCCTTAATCATGCAACATAATCAAGCCATAATCTCATGCATAATTAAGACATATTTAAAGCAATAAATAACTTAAAACATGCATAAGATATTAGTGTGATCTAGTATGGCCCGACTTCATCTTGAAGCTTCAACTTCAAAATCCGTCTTGAAAATGGATTGGAAACTCCGTCTTAAATTTCACCATGGGAGGCGCCATTTTCTTCAAATAGGATGAGCTATAATTAAACTAATTACAACTATTTGATGGTACGCAGACCATATTTAAAAGCAATAAAATTTGGTACTTTTGACCAATATTACATTCAAATTAATGGTACGCAGACCATATTTTCTATCCTATTTGGGCCATACTAGTCATTTTTCAATAACCTGCAAAACAGTACATATACAATATACATCATTCACCCATTCATTATCATGAATGGCCCACATAGCTAGTTAGTAGAACATGTTATGCATCACATAAATATTTGCAGCAATTAATCAAGGGCACCAATAATCTACCAATTATTCAGTCCTTATTAATTCTAATCAAGTTGTTTTAACCTTAAAGGAATATAGACCTAATCAAGAGTTTATGACTAAAAATGCTCCCACTTAAACCGATAAATTCACATGCTTTACTAATTTTAAAAATAAAAATGTATTTCCTAGTCTAACCGGAAACATACAAATTTAATTAAAATTTAAAGCTCATATAAACTTATAATTGAATTAAATGAATTTAAATTAATTCAAGGTTTTAATTTTAGTAAAATAATTAATATAAATTAAAATTTATAATAATTAGATTATTCAAAATTAAATTCCGAGAAAAAAAATTTAAATTACGAATTTTTAAAATAAATTAAAATTGTTTCCGAACTGAAAATTCAAAATTAAAATCAAAACGCATCAATCGTAACAAGACGACGCACTTGGGCTTGCGCCCAAGCCCCGTCGAGTGCACGAGGCAGCAGCGCCCCCCGACTGATCGCATAGCCATGGCACGAGCAGCAGCAGCCACGCCCAAACGCATGAGCTGCCTTGGCGAGGCATCGCTCGCTGGGCGTCAGCCATCGCTCGCTGGCGAGGCAGCGCTCGCTGGTGGGCGGAGCAGCGCTCGATGGTCGAGCCAACTCTCGCTCTCGCGCGCGCGCGCCTCGTCTTGATGTGCTACGCTCCATCGCCCATTGCCCATGCGCGCAGCACACACGCCCAGGCATCATTTCCTCGCGCGCGCGCCACGCTTGTTGCTCGTTGCATTCGTACCGCACGGGCGACGAGCTCCCTTGCTCGTCGTCGCGTGCCCGCACTATACAACACCCCTTAAGGGTAACACGAAGCGTCCATTGCTTTGTGCGTGCAACTTTTATGAGCGAATTTCATAAAATTAAAACTTTTTAATTCAAAATTAATGACAAATTAATAAAACATATTAATTTCATAATTTTAGGGCGAAAAATCGAAAATTTATTAATCAATTAATTTCCGATTATCATGGATTCAAATCTAGGTCATAAAAATTTAAAATTTATCATAAATTAACAATTTTTATGGTGTTTTTTAATCATGGATACCTAATTAAATCGTTAATTAATTATGAAAATCAAATCAAATTCTAAATTATTCGAATTTCAACAAATTAATTACAATTACAAATTAGGTTGTATAATTAACAAGCTTAGGCATTCAAATTTGTTAAACATATACAGTAGGTCAATCAACAATTCAAGATTTATCAACAAGAATCGCAAATATTTAATTTAACATCTTAAATTTACAAACTTTTGCGTTCGAAAAACTAAAACCTCGAAAAGTCATAGTTAGGCTTCGAATTTGGGAATTCTGGGTTCGGCCTTTTACATGCGGAATTGACACAAAAATCACTCGATTTCGTTGAGTAACGAAGAAACTGCCGAAAAACTGCGTACATATAATTAAATAAACGTAATTTGCAATTAATTAACAATTACGAAAAATTAATCACCCCTTTTGATTCTTTGAAAATTTGTAAAATTTAACCATGTTAAGCAATTATTATGGAATTAATTAGAGGCTCTGATACCAATGTTAGGTTATGATACATATAAACGAATATAAATCATGCGGAAAAACCATAAATGCCAGGATTCCAAACTAATTGCCACATAACAATTAGCATAATTAGGATGCATACCCTTTGTAGCATGCCCTCCCTTGCTGCGCCCGAACCGAACAAGAACAAGTCTTTAGGACTCCAAGTGTGTCCCTCCGTAGAAAGTCCACAGCACGTCCGGATCCGCCTTAAGATTGACCAATTAGAATCGCCCTTAAGGTACTAAAATATTCGGCTATTATGGGCAAGTGTAAGACTGAATTTTTGCTCAAATTCTTACCTTTGAATACTTCAAACTCGTTATAAATTATGAGCCTTGATCTCATATTTTTAGGCCATGGAACAAGCAATCGAATCCTACTAGGATACGAATTAATTAAATTAGAATCCTAGTAGAACTCTTATTTAATTAATTTATCTTTTAGGATTAGGAATTTAATCATCAAATGAATCCTATACGCTTTAGGTTTCGTATGTGAACACAAACACACACGCACGTACAGCAGCCCACGAGGGGCGCCATGCGCGCGCGCGCGAAGCCTGAGCGACGCAGCCCACTCGGCCACGAAGCCCACGAGGCTGCCTGCCCCTTTGGCGCGCGCTGGGCCTGCCTTGCGGTTGGCCTGGTGCAGCCTTGGGTTGGGCGTGTGTGGCGCGCTATTGCCTTGCTGGACGCGGGCCTGGCTTCGTGCTGGGCCTTCGTCTAGCAAGCTCGTACGACGCGCTTCCGATTAATTTCCCGATTCCGGAATTCATTTCCGATACGAACAATATTTAACATTTCCGATTCCGGAAATAATTTCCGTCTCGAACAAATATTTAATATTTCTGTTTCCGGAATTATTTTCCGATTCCGATAATATTTCCGATTCTGACAATATTTCCGATTCCGGCAATATTTCCGATTCCGACAATATTTCCATTTCCGATAATATTTTCCGATAAGTACCATGTTTCCGTTTCCGGCAACATCTACGACTTGGATAATATTTATATTTCCGATACGATCCATATTTCCGTTTCCTGCAATATCATCGTTTTCGGAGTATTCATTTACTTGCTTTTGACGATCTCAGCTCCCACTGAAACTAAGATCCTTCGATTCCGAATATCCATTAGATAGAGTATTCAATGCCTTTAAATACTTGATCCGTTTACGTACTATTTGTGTGACCCTACGGGTTCAGTCAAGAGTAAGCTGTGGATTAATATTATTAATCCACTTGAACTGAAGCGGCCTCTAGCTAGGCATACAGTTCACTTGATCTCACTGAATTATTAACTTGCATAATTAATACTAAACTGCATTTATTAGACTTACCATTAAATGCATACTTGGACCAAGGGCATTATTTCCTTCACTATGAGTACGAAAGTTAGAGGTGAGTTCAGCTATTTTATAACGTTTACGGACGATTTCAGTAGATATGGCTATATTTACTTAATGAAACACAAGTCTGAATCGTTTGAGAAATTCCGAGAATTTCAAAATGAAGTAGAGAATCAACATGGCAAGAAAATCAAAGCTCTAAATCGGATCGAGGAGGTGAATATCTTAGCCACGAGTTTGATGACCATCTAAAAGAATGCGATATTCTTTCTGAATTGACTGCTCCGGGGACACCTCAATGGAATGGAGTGTCGGAACGGAGAAACTGGACCTTACTCGATATGGTCAGGTCAATGATGGGTCAAGCCGGACTTCCTTTACAACTTTGGGGACATGCGTTGTAAACTGCAGCACTCACACTGAATCGTGCTCCGTCAAAAGCTGTTGAAAAGACTCCATACGAATTATGGACTGGGAAACTTCCAAAGTTGTCTTTTCAAAAGATTTGGGGTTGCGAGGCATATGTCAAGCGATTAATTTCGGACAAGCTCGAACCAAAATCTGACAAATGTTTCTTCGTTAGGTATCCAAAAGAAACAAAGGGTTATTATTTCTACAACATGTCAGACAACAAGGTATTCGTTGCTCGTGACAGTGTCTTTTTGGAAAGAAATCATATCTCCAAATTGACAAGTGGGAGAATAATAGACCTCGAAGAGATTCGAGACGAACAACGAACTAAGAATTCTTTAGAAGCAGTTCAGGTTGATGAACCTCCAAGGTCTTTAGAAGAACAGTGAGAGTAGTTCCTCAAAACGTTGTTGCCCCTCGTAAGTAAAAAAGAAATATATTTCAGCCGGAAAGATGGACAGGTGTCCTCTTGACTGAAAACTTAGACATTCTCATATTAGATAGTGATGAACCGATGACTTACAAGCAAGCTATGACGAGCCCAAGCTCCACTAAATGGTTAGAGGCCATGAAATCTGAAATAGACTTCATGTCTGAAAATCAAGTCTGTGATTTGGTTGATTTGCCGGATGGGTTTACACCTACCGATGCAAATGGGTCTTCAAATTGAAGAAAGACAAATATGGAATTGTATACATATACAAGGCTAGATTGGTGGCAAAAGGTTACAGGCAAGTTCACGGCGTTGACTAAGATGAAACCTTTTCCCCCGTCGCGATGCTTAAGTCTATTCGGATAATCCTTGCGATTGTCGATTTTCATGACTATGAAATATGGCAAATGGATGTCAAAACTGCCTTCTTGAATGGTGTTCTTGAAGAGACTGTGATTATGACGCAACCGGAGGGTTTTGTCGATCAAAAGAACCAAGGAAAGGTATGCAAGCTTAAGAAGTCCATTTACGGACTAAAGCAGGCATCAAGGAGTTGGAATAAACGATTTGATGAAGCAGTCAATAAGTTTGGCTTCATCAAGAATCAGGACGAATCTTGTGTATACAAGAAGGTCAGTGGAAGCAAAATTGCATTCCTAGTATTGTATGTTGACGACATACTACTTATTGGAAACGACATTCCTATGTTGGAGTCTGTAAAGACTTGGCTTGGAAAGTGTTTCTCAATGAAGGACTTAGGTGAGGCACAGTACATATTGGGCATCAAGATCTATAGGGATAGATCTAAGAGGATGATTGGACTAAGCCAAAGCACTTACATTGACAAAGTGCTAGCTAGGTTCAATATGATGGAATCCAAGAGAGGCCATTTACCCATGTCACATGGCACATATCTAAGCAAGAATCACTGTCCTAGAACATCTGATGAGCGTAGAAAGATGAGTGGAATTCCATACGCTTCAGCTATTGGATCCATCATGTATGCTAGGATTTGTACAAGGCCGGATGTTTCGTTCGCACTCAGTGCAATGAGCAGGTACCAGTCAGAACCAGGTGAGGCACATTGGACTGCTGCCAAGAATATCCTAAAGTACCTGAAAAGGACTAAGGATCCGTTTCTGGATTATGGTGTTACAGATGAGTTGATTGTTAAGGGCTATACGGACGCAAGCTTTCAAACCGACAGAGATGATTTCAGATCACAGTCTGGGTTTGTGTTCTGCCTCAACGGCGGAGCAGTAAGCTGGAAAAGTGCTAAGCAAAGCACTATTGCGGATTCTATAACTGAAGCCGAGTACATTGTTGCCTCAGAAGCAGCAAAGGAAGCTGTTTGGATTCGAAAGTTCAGTGAAGAACTTGGGGTTGTCCCCTCCATTAAAGGATCAGTGGCTTTGTATTGCGACAATAGCGGAGCCATTGCCCAGGCAAAGGAGCCTAGGAGCCACCAGAAGTCCAAGCACAAACTGCGGCGATTTCATATACTTCGAGAGATCGTTGAAAGAAAGGAAATCGAGATTTTCAAGGTTGTAACTGACGACAACGTCGCGGATCCATTGACTAAACCGTTGGCACAAGTGAAACACAACGCACATGTAGCAACCATGGGAATCAAGCATGTTGGAGATTGGCTTTGATTTTCTATGTATTGTTTGAGAAAATTTGTTAAATATATGTTTAAAACAATTGGTTTAACCATTTCATATTTATGAAATTTATTATTTCATATTCATTTAGTTTTGGTTTAGTATTAAATGATAAGTCCATGTGATTCAAATCATTCTAATGGGATGTCAAGATAATTCGTCGACAAAGAAACACCCATAAGTGAACTTGAATATTGAAGTCACAAAGGATCCCTAATCCAGGTCATTGAAAGGTGGACGACCAATGACTAATTAAGATTAGATTGCAAGTAGATTTTTTAGTTATGTTTCTTGAACTAGAGTGAATGGATGTCAGAATCTTTTGCATAGATACTTAGATAAGGCCAATGAAGTATTTACATCTCTTAAGAAATCATTGGTGACTTCTCCTGTATTGGTTGTACCAGATTTTGAGAAGCAATTCGTGGTGGAAATTGATGCATCAAAAGAAGGCATAAGAGTTGTAATTATGCAAGAAGATTATCCCTTAGCGTTTATTAGTAGGAGTTTGGGGTCGAGGTGGCAAAAACTCTCTGTATACGAAACTGAGCTTCTTGCTATAGTCTTTACGGTGCAAAAATGGGAGAAATATCTGGTTGGTAATCACTTTATGATCAAGACCAACCAAAAGTCACTCAAATGGCCACTTCAACAGAAAATCTCAACTCCATTTCAGCAGTTATGGTTATCTGAATTGATGAGGTTTGATTATATTATGTATAAAAGTGGGAAGGAGAACGTAACGGCAGATGCCTTGTCTAGAACGCGGGGGGGGGGGGCAGAGGTGTTATGCATGACAATCTCAATGGTGGAATCTGACCTAAAAGTGAAGGAAATAGTGCCCTTGGTCCAAGTATATATGCATTCAATGTTAAGTCTAATAAATGCGGTTCAGTATTAATTAACAAGTTAATAAATTCAGTGAGATCAAGTGAGCTGAACGCCTAGCTAGAGGCCGCTTCAGTTCAAGTGGAATTGATGATATTAATCCACAGCTTACTCTTGACTGAACCCGTAGGATCACACAAATAGTACGTAAACGGATCAAGTATTTAATGGAATTAAATACTCCATCTATGGATATTCGGAATCGACGGATCTTGGTTTCAGTGGGAGCTGAGATCGTCACAAGCAAGAAATGAATACTCCAGAAACGATGATATTGCCGGAAACGGAAATATAAATATTATCCAAGTCGTAGATGTTGCCGGAAACGGAAACATGGTACGTATCGGAAAATATTGATGGAAATGGAAATATTGCCGGAATCGGAAATATTGCCGGAAACGGAAATATTGTCTGAATCGGAAATATTATCGGAATCGGAAAAAAAATTCGGAAACGGAAATATTAAATATTTGTTCGAAACGGAAATTAATCCCGGAATCGGAAATATTAAATATTGTTCGTATCGGAAATGAATTCCGGAATCGGGAAATTAATCGGAAGCGTATCGTACGAATTAGCATCGGACGAGGCCTGCCAGACGAAGGCCCAGCACGAAGTCGGGCCATCGCCCAGCAAGCCAGCGCGCCACAACGCACCAGCCAAGGCTGCGCCAGGCCCACCGCAAGGCAGGCCCAGCGCGCGCCAAGGCTGAGGCAGCGTGTGGGCCTCGTAGCAATGGGCTGCGAGCTCGCGGGCTGCGCGCGCGCGCATGACGCCCCTCGTGGGCTGCTGTGCGTGCGTGTGTGTGTTTGTGTGCTATACGAATCCTAAAACTATCAGGTTTCGACATATGATTAAATTCCTAAACCTAAAAGGATGAATTAATTAAATAAGAGTTCTATTAGGATTCTAGTTTAATTAATTCGTACCCTAATAGGATTCCAGTTCCTTTTCCATACCTCTATAAATAGGTGCCTAGGGTCATAATTTATAGACACAATTGTAGTATTCTAAAGGTAAGATTTTGAAGAAAAATCAGCCATAACACTTGCACCTAATAGCCGAAATTCCTAAGCTACCTTAAGGGCGATTCTAGTTGGTCAAGCTTAAGGCGGATCCGGACGTGTTGTGGACTATCTACGGAGGGACGACATTTGGAGTCCTAAAGACTTGTTCTTGTTCGGTTCGGGCGCAGCTAGGGAGGGCACGCAACAAAGTGCATGCATCTAAACTATGCTAAATGATTATGTGTAAATAATATGCTTTCCTGGCTTTATGGTTTTTCCGCATGATTTATGCTTTGTCATATGAATCATAACCTATCAAAAAGCTTCCATCATGGATAGTTATTTGGAGGATGAAAAGCTTGCTGCTA
The DNA here is from genome assembly GCF_020520425.1 of Spinacia oleracea. Classification (NCBI taxonomy): domain Eukaryota; kingdom Viridiplantae; phylum Streptophyta; class Magnoliopsida; order Caryophyllales; family Amaranthaceae; genus Spinacia; species Spinacia oleracea. Next base: position 89,894,570 of record NC_079489.1, read on the forward strand.
TTCTTACAAAATTGCAGAACAGTGAGGTAGTTGTAAGGTACCAATTATTGGATGGATTCCTGAGAAAAAAAGGAAATATTATTGTGAGTAGAGGTAATAAAGTGAGAGGTAAGATCTTAAATTGGTTGGATCTTGCACTAGAGAGTGGTCATTCTGGAAGAGAGCTCATTAAAGAGAGTATAACATTTTTTTTGGTGGAAACGACTATCTAAGGATGTTAAGCAGTTTGTCATAAATTGTGTAATTTGTCAAGCTTCCAAACATGAAACAATAGCTTATCCGATGTTGCTACAACCATTACCAATTCTAGAACAAGTATGGATGGGTATCTCAATGGACTTTTTGACTGGTTTACCCTTATCTGCCGGCAAAGTGGTGATCTTTGTAGTAGTGGATTGGTTGAGAAAATATGCGCACTTCATGACCCTTAAACATATTTTTACTGTAGTTGAAGTAGCACAGTGTTATCTAGATAATGTGTTTAAGCTACAGGGATGGCCTAGAAGCAATGTAAGTGATAGGGATTCTATTTTCCTTAGTCGGTTTTGGAAGAGACTTTTTTCTCTTCATGGAACCGAGTTCTTGCTTTCGTCAGCATATCATCCTGAAACCGATGGCAAAACTGAAGTTGTAATTTTGACGTTCCTAAATGTTCTTCCCAATTGGAATCTATACTATTTTTGGCCATATTTTTTTTCCTAAAATACCATTATTCTACAATTTTATTTCCTACCATATCCTACCTTTATCTTTTTTTTTTGGTGTTAGCACCCGGTTCACCTTTAAGGTTAATCCGATTCGGGGCGAGTTCTGGGTGGTTAGGTTCCAGTCCCCTCCCAATTGTTGCTGCGAGGGTTCGAACACGGGTTCTCACTACTACATAAACGATCATAGGCAACGGGTGAATGCAACGGTTAATGGTATTGCAATGGGTGAATGCAACGCTTAAAGCTATTGCAACGGTTTGTGTAACGGGTTTCTCTATTGCAAGGGTTTTGGCAACGGTTTATTTTTTCTGCAATGGTTTTACTGACTTTAGCAACGGTTGTACTATTTTTATTGAAATTTCTAGTTCGAACCTTCGCCAATTCTACAAAGCGCGAAATTAATTTTCATCCTACATTTTCGTGAAAATTCTAATACCTTTATCGCGCCTTCTTCTTCTTCCTTGGACAAAATACCCAATTATTTCAAACCTAAAAAAACCTTCGATCTTCGTAGCTGGCCGGAATTCTCTGCTTCCCCAAATCTTCTTCTTCTTCGTTCTTCTCAATTCCTCTAAGTTTGCTGAAAAACGAAAAAACTTGAAATTGTCAATCATCGCCTCTCAATCTCCATGACCGTTGCTGCAATTTTGATTTTAAAGCGTCAAGTATTCCTCTCACAGGGACATCTCTTTCTCTCAAGTACGTAGTCTGTGAATTTCAAACTCTTTAATTTTGTTCATCTTTTAAACCCTAAAATATCTTCAATTTTCACTAAATTACTTGTATGATGTGCCTAAAATGATTGTGAAACTAAATAATTGAAATTGAATAGATGTTGTACTGCTGTACTTAATTTTTTTGGTTTTAAGCTGTAATTTCAACAATGCCCACCACATGTTCGATGAAATGCCTAGTAGAAATTATCATGTTTTTCCTTTCTCCCACTTGTATGTCATCTGTGTGTGCTGTTAAACTTTGTGAGATGTTGGTATGTTCGTGGAGTGTGAGTGTGTAGAGGATGTTGGATGCGTGATTTATATGAACAGATGTGTTCGTGGAGTGTGAGTGTGTAGAGGATGTTGGATGCGTTATTTATATGAACAGATGTGCAGAGCTGGTGTGACTTAGTGAGGTGTTGTAATCCTCCTACCACCAGGAAGCTCTCTCAATCCCCCTGCAGCAGTTACATCTCCTGTTGCACCCTAAAAGACATAACACGAACAATAGAATATCCCAATTCTTGTTTCAAAATTCTCTCCAATTCTTTCAACAAACCATGGACTTTATCAGTTAGTGGATGTGTATCATCTCCTCCATAAAAGAAATGGACCTCTTTGTCTATCTCAACCCAACTGGTCCTTTTCTTCCTCGTTCATCTGAATCCCCAAATGGTGTATGATGGGTTACGTTAGATGTAACACCTTGGTTCGGACCTCCGGCTTGTTAAATGACTGACCAGAAAGTTTCATCCTTTCCATGGGTGGTAACTGGATATGTATTTTTGTAGCATATCAAACTTCAAGGGCAAAGCAGTCTACTCAATATGTAAACAGTGCTCATCCAAAAATGTGTCCAGAAACTATTTAATCGCACTCTGTATTTTTGCGAGTCTGAATCAGAAACTGTACAGAAACCTGAATGGCATGCTAAATCTCTTGTACTTTTGTAAGCTGAATTGTCTTATGAAGTAGCACATGTACAAGAAATGATTATTTGACCCTGATATTTTATTATTAAGTGGTAATTGTACAGTTTTACTTGTACCGTTGCTTTTTTTGCCTTGTTCCAAACATTTACAAAATGCTAGGAAACCCAGTTTTTTTCTGAACAAATCTGAAAAGCATAAGATTGATAGAGCAGAAATTTCAAACATACAAGAAAACACAACCAAAACACAGTACTTTCTGTTTCTAATCTAATTGATCTGCCCATCACTCATATTCCAGAACTCAACTTCTAGCTCAAGAACTTGGCATCATCTTCAAGGCAGTGGGCAAAGCTCAGTTGGTAAACAGGCTCAATAGCCCAGAAGGCCGTGATTGCAACAACATAACTGACATCTGGTTGCATACTTGCATCAGGCTCTCTCCTCATATTTGATTTTTCCATTGCCAACCTTTAGGCCTGGTATGTATTATAGTTCATAATTTTATTGCCTTTGTTTGATTTATTTTGTATTAGGATTTCGTTTTAAGTGTAATATGTTTTTGGAGACTATGAATTACTTTTTGATATATGTATCTTTGATCTAGAAAAATTTGTAGATGTTGCTGTGATTGTGATATTTTTCTGATAAAAAAAACCTCATTGAGAAAAGGTGAAAACTTGTACGGGGTCTACAATGGGTGAATTATAGACATATTGTAAATTAAATAGTGGTTTTATTGTGTAACTTAAATAAGACATTTATTATGTTACTTCTTTTGATTTCAAGATGATATTTTTCTTAAATTGGATTTCAAGACTATTATTACCTTATCCAAATTTACAAACATGCAATGACATGTTGATCGCTCCTGCTTCAAAGGGGAGAGTGATCGTTTGTTAGCTTTGGATAGGTCTGTTTTGGAAGGAATAACGTACTGCAGTTATTTCTGCATAAAACTTGTTGTAATATTTTCTGCTACCTCGCAATCAGATTATTAATATATACTCAGCCTGGGTGTTCTGCAATAATTAGTATGTCTAATTAACGATTAAACGTGCATGAACCTTGTTTCATATTCACAGTTTACCAATCAATTAATTTCTTTGTCAAGCGTTCTAGCCACTGTACTATAGTATTACTATATCGTTTAGCTCAAAGCTTTTTTATGATGCGAGGAATTTAGGCATTTTACAAGTTGTTACAACAACTGGCATACCCTCCAAAAAACCATACTTTCAATTCCCACCAGGCACCAGCATATATAACAGAACTGAATGCAATTTGATCAAATAGTTAACAAGCTAAGGAACAGGAAGATCTTCCCATTATCATCTATAATGGCCTTGAAAAGACTAATCTATAAAAGAAGATGGAATATATCCTTGGTAATTAAGTACTCGATCTCTTCAGTGTTCTTAATTTCATAAGCCTGCATGTTGTGGCCTAAGCTTAATCAACAAACTTTAGCTGACATCAAGATATCAATTGTATATCCTCCAAAAAGTTTGGTTAATGTAATCTCTTCCCCAAAAAATCAAGGCCTTCCGCAACCAGAATGTCAGAATATTCACATCTGCTCTGTTTTTTGGCTGAAGACTCTGAACTTTGTACTCTGAATGTCCAGAATATTCACTTATGGTTTTGTTAGGGAACCTGAATGATACTCTGTATTCTATAACATGAATTTCAGGATAGTACAGCCCATTTGCATGAAGAATTAGCTTCTGGATCACCAGTAATCTCCACAAGAACAAACCAAAAAGCCCGTTTTGGCCCGCACCAAAGCCCGTATGAGGTAACTTTTTCATTGTTACTGCTGGTTTGAGAACCCAAACGCTACTTCGTATTCTGTAACATGAATGTCAAGACAGTAACAATCAATTTGGTCAAAGGTACATTAGCTTCTGGATCACCAGTAATATCCACAAGAACAAACTCCATTCTTGAAATAATGAAATCTACGAATATCTCTGACGATTATTTCCCTGCCTAAAAGCATATAATCCGTGCATTAAGTTCTGTCTGTCACAAATTTACTGTGACAAATTTATGCTCTGTCACAAATTGAGTGTTTGAATCTTCTTCAGCTTCTTGATAGCTGTCACAAATTTACTATCGTGTTGTTATGCTCTGTCTGTGTTGTCTGTGTTATCCGTGCATTAAGTTCATGATGGATATTGACTCTGACTGGATTTCCATAGAATAAAATGTTATATAAGTGATATGAATGTCAAATACTTTATTCAAGGACGTGGTAGCTTATCACACTTACCAAATTGAGTGTTCTGCTATGTGCATTAGTACAGTTAGCCATAGGTATGCAATTCTTAACCAATAGGTGAACTAAACACAAGAAATAACATTTAATCTCCCTGAACCATCCATAAATGAAGTGATTTTGTTCGGTATAACAAATTAGTCACATATTCAGATTCTTTTACCAAAACACATTTAATTAGAAAAATGTTTGCTCAAAAGGACAGACCAGAATTCTCTAACGAACACTACCAGCAACCCCTAAGGCGAGTTCCTACAAAGAGGACAGGGTGGTATTCATTCTAAGACATTCATCTATGCAATCAACATGGAAGTAGTGATTACATTCTGGTATAGACCTCAAAGCCTCTTTAGGCTGATACTCTGATAAACATATAGGGCAGATGTTATCATTAGGCTTTGGGAGTCGCTTACTTTCTCCTAGTATGGTTTTTGAGTATGATTCTATGGTGGGAAGATCGAGGCCTGATGATAGGGTAATTGGTTGTGGGAATATTGAAGGTGAGGATTCAGTGTAGGAGTAAAGGCGATTCTGATTACGTGCAACGACCGTGCTGCTGATGTAGAGTGTCAGACCAACAATGCATACAAGTCCTGGTATTCCTGCTCCTAGTATTAAGCCGTATTTGGCGCTTTTTGGCAAGCCTGAAAACATGTAAATGAATGGTTAAGACTTAAGAGCAAAGTACTTGAGGTCTTAATTATTATCTCAGTTAATAACAAAAGTTTGTTATAAAATGAATTTATAGTTGCTGAAAAATTAGCAGCAAAGTGAAGTCCATAATTTTTCCAGTACAAAGAAAATTCTGGAAATTTACTTGCATGCAACAACAATTGGTTTTCTTGTATTTTATTGTTTGAGACGTTTGAGTTTTATACCTTACATTCCTAAACATTTGAATCTACAGGTTGAAGAAAAAATGGATTAGATATGGAGGAAGCATAACTTTTTGGTGGTGCATGGATTTGGCACGTGTAAATATTGGCTCATATGGCTATTTTATTTTTGTGATGATCGTTAACTTTACAAGGAGGAAGCGTAAATTTTTGGTGGGCATGGACTCACATGTGTAATTAATGGATTTTTTGGCTAATTTTTTTTGTTATTATCGTAAACCTTAACTTGAATTGTGATACGATAATATCTTTAGGGCCTACTTATATATGTAAGTACTAGCAAAGTACTTCATTTTGTATATTTTTAACTGATTGATTAATTATGTACTTATGGCTTCGTTGGGAATGTAATTCTCGTCATCCTTGATCTACAAGATTTAATTTATATTAATTTATTCTATTTGTGAAATGCAAAACAGGCAATAATAGCAGCTTAGACCCGTTGCATTTGGGGAAAAAAAGTGGTTACTAACTCTAATGTAACGGTTAAAACTAATGGTGGTAAATGTCAATGGCCGTTGCATTAGATGTAAATAACTGTTATAGTAAATCTAAGGCAACGGTTCTTGGTAAATTGCACAAAGCGTTGCAATAGGTAGAAAAGGTGTTGCAAAAAATACTATTGCAACGGTTAATAAGGATTGTTAAGTTACCGTTGCAATATCTTGGTGGAACCGTCGCATTACACCTAAAGCAACGGCAGCAACTGCAACGGTTGTTAAACCGTTGCAATATCTCTATGGCAACGGTTATCCTTTCTTTTGCAACGGTTATTGGCCGTTGCGTATGCTTGTTTATGTAGTAGTGTCTCCATACCAAGTTCAACCCCAACCACCACTGAACCAACAAACAATTGATAAAATAATACCATATCCTACCTTTATGAATTTATTGCAGCCACCTACCCAATTATTCTCATTGATTTCCCCACCCGCATTATTTAATTCATTCACAAACTCCAATTCATCCACCCACCTTATTTTATGATTATTCCCTCCGTCCCGTAATACTCGCACCGCTTTCCTTTTCTGGTCGTCCCTTATTACTTGCACCGCTTGTATAAATGGAAATTTTTACCAATATTATATTATTTCTCACACTTACCTACTAACCCACCTACACCCCGGCCTACTCCGTACAAAAAATCATTTAAAAATGCACACTCCCCACCCCTTACGCATTTCTCACTAACTATATTAAAAAAAATACTCTACTATCAATTAACATCAATTAAATTAATAAGTCAATTCAAGTGTCTTAAACTCCGCACCGGTCAAACCGGTGCGAGTATAAAGGTATAGTATGACAGAGGGAGTATTTTAATAAATTATCTCTCTTTTCTTTCCTTCTGTATTATTTTCTCTCTCTTTCATTTATTCCAAAGCGTACAATCTTTTACATCCAATCATTACTTTACACCCAATCATACCAAGATTTTATTTTCTTAATCCCCTCCCCGATTCCAACCATGAAGAACATTAAGGAACGGAGGGAGTACATCATAGTAGTTAGAAGACAAAAAAGGAAAATGGTAGTAGGAAAAAGACAAAAAATTTAAAAGTACCAGTTCGTTAAAAAGAGTATCATTTCATTAAAAAGAGTAGTATTTTGTTAAAAAAAGTATCATTTTTTTAAAAAAGCGTACTATTTCATTATTTCATTAAAAAGAGTATCATTTCGTTAATGAAAAATATCATTTCTTTAATACTTAGTAAAAGAGTACAATTTCATTAAAACAAGTACAATTTCTTTTTAAAAAAATATCATTGATCTTTATTTGTCGTTTACCTTTTTTGTCATTTTATGGTGTTATGTATTTGCTAACAAATAACGGTTAGCTGCACAGAGTTCTCGCTTTTCAAGCATTTTCAGCTAAACAAAGCAACAAATACGTCTGTTTTCCTCCTTGACCAGCTTGACAAACCATAGACTTTGTGAAAACCATGTAAAAAGTCATAAACTGTCATCTAAAACAACAAGCTTAAAATTTCTCGCATTTTGGCAGGCATGATTGGCGGACACCAAATTATATAAGGACCTGTAATACTCTGTAGACCACTTGCATGGTTGCCAAATTGTAGTCTGTAGACCACTAGCAAGGTTGTTGTTTGACAATTTATGGATTATGGATAAAAGGTACATTAAGTCTCCGTTTGATAGGGCGTAAAACGATTTCATTGTAAAATGATTTTCCATGGAAAACATTTTTCAAGGGAAAACACAATTTCAAACTAGTTTTCCTTTGTTTGGTAACTTAAAGGAAAATGGGAGAAGATGGTGAAGATTGAGGGGAAGAAAGGAGAGGGAGGTAAGGAGGAAAGAAGGAAAAGTGGTTTCCCTCCCTTTCAAATGGAAAAGGGTTTTCCACCTTTGAGGGAGTCATGGAAAATTGTTTTACATCCCTTACCAACCAAACAACGTAAAATGATTGAAAAGAGGAAAATCGTTTTCCATAAAAACGTTTTACGCCCTACCAAACGGAGCATAAACATGATACTCCCTCCGTCCTGGAATACTCGACCCGGTTTAACCGGCACAGAGTTTAAGGAACTTGAATTGACTTATTTAATTTAATAGGTAGTAGTTGATAGTGTGGTATTATTTTAATATAGTTAGTGGGAGGTGGGTTAAGAGGTGGGGTTGGGGGCGAGTAGGGGTTGAATTTTTAATTATTTTTTGTATGGAGTAGGGGGTAGGTGGGTTAATAGGGGTGGAGTGAGAAATAATATAATATTGTTAGAATATTTCCATTTTTAGAAACATGTCAAGTATTAAGGGACGGCCCAATAAGGAAAACAGGTCAAGTATTCCGGGACGGAGGGATTACGATATTTACTGTATAAATTGCCACGGTGCCACATTTATTAATTCATTTAGATTGTTCACATTCATTAATTCATTTATATTGTTTTTGTATTTGCTTACTCTATTACACATTTAAAGAAAACAGATTGAAAGTATTTTGAAGACAAAGAAAGAGTTTTCCATTCTTTATTTGGTGGGTGGGTACTGGGTAGTAACTAGTAAAAAAGTTGATTAAGAGAGTAGAATAATAGAATGGATGTCATTGTAAACAAAAAAAACTTTTCCATTATAATGTGTTGCAACCAAGATAATATGCCCATTTTAGAAAATTGTTGGAAGTAAAAGAAAGTAAACGATTCAATGTATATACTATGTAGTACTCCCTCCGTCCCGGAATACTCGATCCGGTTTGACCGGCACAGAGTTTAAGGGACTTGAATTGACTTATTTAATTTAATAGGTAGTAGTTGATAGTGGGGTATTATTTTAATGTAGTTAGTGGGAGGTGAGTTAAGAGATGGGGTTGGAGGAGAGTAGGGGTTGAATTTTTAATTATTTTTTGTATGGAGTAGGGGGTAGGTGGGTTAATAGAGGTGGAGTGAGAAATAATATAATATTGTTAGAATATTTCCATTTTTAGAAACAGGCCAAGTATTAAGGGACGGCCCGATAAGAAAAACAGGTCGAATATTCCGGAACGGAGGGAGTATATTTCTGCCCTGTAGTCCATCTTTACTTTCAATTGTAAATGCCGTTTATTCGGAGTCACCCTCGAGCGAAGGACTTCCTAGTATTGTTTCCCTCTATCAACAAAAAAAATAAGTAAAAGAAAACTGAAAAAGTATATCATACAGATGAATAAAGTGATAGGATAGTATCATAGTAGAGGCAAAAAAATGTAGGAGAGTGATAAAATATAAAAAGATAATTTTTTTTTTTAATAAAGGGTAGTATTGCTCGAATATGTGGGAGCCTTGAACCTTTTTGTAGGAGCCTTGCATGAATGATGAAACTAATAATTAGCGCCAACGAAAGTTCAGAAATGGATGGCAAGTTGGAGCTGATGGACACTCGTAAGAAAAACCCTTAGTAATTACTTTTTGTAAATCTTAGAGCAAGATTAGTGCTGGTCTGAGCAGTAGTTTGAGCAATAGTCTTATTGAGTATTAACCTAAGACCTCCCATTTAAGTGGAAAAGTATGACAAAAATCTGAGCAAGAGTCTTGGAATTCCAAGACTCTACTTAAGACGTTTAAATTGTAAATTGAATCTTATTATTATTATTTTTTTATTTTTTTTATTTTAGGAGTCTTGAATGAGTACGAGGGGTGAAGTGGAAAAATTAAGTAAATCTGAAAGGGTCTCGACAAGAATCTGATTAAAAAAAATATGATGTGGAAGTCTTAGCTTATACTAGCGCTAATCTTGCTCTTAAGCCCATAATATAATCATCCATTGCTTAAATATCTTAAATACCTCACGGTTAATTTACATTTTTCAACATATAAGTTGACTTGTTAATATCTCGAATAATATATAAGTAAAAGTTATAAAAATTTGATATTTAGAAAATATATATCAATAAAAATCTAACATGATCTCACATGACTATAAATTTTCTTATGTGTAAATCACAAAAGATGAACAAGGTATAATGTGAATAGTATAAAAAATAAGATGGTGCGATATTTATGGAACGTATGAAGTATACGATTCTAGAGTAACTAATTACTAAAAAATAAATGCCAACGAGTCTAGATGGTTAAAATTTTGAAACGACATCTAAAACCTAACTCCCTGTCACTTTTTGTTCTTTACATTTGGTATTTTGCACGCGTTTGAACGACTAATTAATATGCATTGAGATTCTTTTTTTTTATTATTTAAACAAGGCAAATTACGTTTATTTACAATGTTTTAACTTTTAGCAAAATTTTGATGATGGGAAAATGAGAAAAATTTAATGTCCCAATGTAAAAGTGTGAGACATTGAATGACCCATTAAATTTAATTGGTTAAAATCATTATTGGACACAAATTTTAATAGAATATTAAAACATTTGTGTGAAAATATAAAAAAAATGTAAATATTCCGTAATATTTTAGGACACCCGGAAAAAAAATCATAAAGATAAAAAAGAGACGCTGAAAGTACCAAATTTCATCTATTGAGGATCTCCAAGTACCTAACTTCCACCCCAATTTCTCACTTTTATGGTCTTAAGCACTAAATATCTCCTCTCTCCATCTTTTTTTATTTTTTACATACTCCGTTTGGGTGTCTAATATTCATCTTTACATTTTATATTTAATTTTATATTGTAATATAAATGTGTTTAATATGTCCGTCAAAAATAGTTATTATTTTAATCAATCAAATTCATTACGGCAATAAATCTTTCACATTTTCGCGTTGGAGCATAAAATCTTTCACACCTTTTCAATGTCATGTTTTGAATAAAAGTGATAACATTATCAATAAGGGTAATTTACATTGTTAAAAACAAAATTTTTAAAAAAAACAATTCTTATCCACATTAATTAGTTGTTAAATCGCTTACATAATACCAAACGTAAATAATAAAAAGGGACAAGGGAGTAGGATTCTATGTCAACTAACCTAAATGGTTAAATGTTTGAAGGGATTCTGTCATTAGAATCTAGTGTATAGTTACAACAAATGCACTTAATTAATTGTACAGCTCCATAGATGGTAGAATCTAATGACAGAAGCAAACAACGTACACATGAAACAATTTCATTGACAAAGAAGAACCAGACAAAAGCTTTTCTGCTGCTAAGATTACAAACACAATAAGAAGATGGAATGAGACAACAAATTTGGCATTATGTACTTACAATTTTGTATCATAAAAACCACACTCAAAATACAAGTAACATTTACTGCACCACAGCTACTCTAAATCCTACTTATAGTAACAACAAACTGATTGACTGAGAGTTCACGGGCAATATTATCTTTGATGATTCCATTTCCACGTACCAACAAGGAAGACCGTGACTTTATTGATACGCCGCACGTCTTTAAGGACTCAACTCAGGTAATCGTTCTAAAGTGTCGCACACATGTCTCATTGTTGGTCTCTTTTCGGGGCTGCTATGAACACAAGCCATAGCAATTTTTAGGACAGCGATTATCTCGTCTTCCTTGTCTGCCTCCTGAGCTAAATATGGATCCAATACATCTATTAGTGGCTGTTTCTCGTCAATGCAATGTTGAATCCATTCAACAACGTCCATTTCCGAGGTTCCCACTTGCACTAAGGCAGATCTTCCAGTAATCATTTCCAGTAAGATCACCCCGTATGAGTAAACATCCCACTTTTGTGACGGTTTCACAGCTTTAAGGGATTCCGGGGCTTGGTAGTAACTAAGTGCATTTGTTGTAGCTGACACACTACCAACTTCAGATGGTGCTTGTTTTTGTTGGGGTTTCTCATAGTTCATCCTGCTAGATAGTAGGGTAGGGGTTCCCCCAGCAATATTGGCAAGGCGACCGAGTCCAAAATCTGCGATTTTAGGTTCCATGTCCTGTCCAAGCAGTATGTTGCTTGGGTTTAAATCACCATGAACGTACTTTTTGGGGCTGAATTCATGCAAGTACACTAAACCTCTAGCGATGCCTTTCGTGATTTGTAATCGGATTGACCATGACAATGGCGTAAATGAATCCATTCCTGGCTTCCCTGTTGACATTATCACATACAAACCAACAAATGTCAGCGAAATGTATTTAAGTAGGCAAACTATATCATGTAATTGGGAAACATGAATTATAAAATCTTACCATGTAAAGCAGTGGCTAGGCTTCCATGGGGTACATAATCATATATGAGCAACTTCTCATCAACAGACCAATAATATGCTCTTATAGTGACAACATTTGGATGCCTAAGCTTCCCAATTGCTTCAACTTCAGTTTGGAATTCTTTAAACCGCTGTGAACCCCCTTCACCTAGTCTTCTCACAGCCAAGGTGACTCCATCTTCAAGCACCACCTTATACACGATACCAATCCCACTCTTTCCTAATACAAAAGCCGAAGCTTTCAATAGCTCGTCTAGATCAAATGCAACTTGAGAATCCAACGGTACCAAATCATACTGCTCAATGTTCTCCGACAACGTTTCAGACTCGTCTCTCGTGAAACAAAAACACTCCCTACTTTCTCTCCCTCCCTTCTCATCCTTACTCTTACAAGGACAAACCCTTGTATAACAATAAGACAACAACCACCCAATGAGGCAGATCCCAATAACATCACTCACCACAATGGCAGCCACAGCACTTCTACTAAGCCCTTTCCCCTTACCCTTCCCACCACTATCCTTACTCCCTTGAGGTGAATAATCACTTGGTAAATACGGGTATGAAGCCGGCGACACCGCAGAAGACTCCGAAGTACACGGATTCTTCAACGGAGGGCCACAAAGACCAGGGTTCCCAATAAAAGCAGTAGGTCCTCTATTCAAAAGAGCACCAGTTTGTGGAATTGGTCCACTCAAATTGTTAAAAGTAAGATCAATGTAAACCTTCTCAGGTAACTCTCCAAGACTAGCTGGAATCAATCCACTAAACAAATTATGGGAAAAATCAGCAGTCCCTTGCAAACTAGACAAGTTACCCAAATCATTTGGGATTGACCCATTAAATTGATTATAGGAAACATCAAGTTTCTCAAGGGTAACCAAAACCCTCCCAAACCCATTTGGGAGACTCCCACTAAAATTATTATGACTCAAAACAAGATTTTTTAGCCTCTTCAACTCAAGAATTGAAGAGGGTAAAGACCCATTTAAGAAATTTTGGGACAAATCCAAATTTTGAAGGTATTTTAGCTTCCTAATTTCATCTGGTAATGACCCATATAAAGAATTACCAAATAAAACCAAACTTTGAAGACCTTGAGCTTGGAAAAGATTAAGGGGTAATGGCCCATAAAACCTGTTGCTCCTTAAATTAACATGGCGCAAATCAGAGAGTGTCCCAAGTGAAGATGGAAGGTACCCTAAAAGTTTCTTCTTGGGGATGCTAACAGAAACTACTTTTTGGTTTTTACAAGTAACTCCATTCCATGAACAAGGGTTTTCGTCGGTTTGGTTCCAATTGCTCATTGTCCCGTATGGGTCTTGAGTTATGGATTGTTTAAATGACAGAAGTGTGAATCCTTCATCATTTAAACAGTTTACAAATGATTTCGGGTTAATTAGCAAAAGAATTACCCACAAAATGAGGTAATGCATTGCTATGATTTGAAGGTTATAACAAGAAAAATGAGAAGTTTAGAGATTACCTGGGAGAAATGGGAGCTGAATTTAGCAACAGAATTTAGAATTTTTAGATGGAAACTTTTTGGGAGAACAGGAGAGTGGGAAAGGAGTTTCCAAGCTTTGGAAAAGTGGACATTAGAGAGAAAGGAGAATGAAAAGGAAATGAAAGGAAGGAAAGATGTGGTAAACTCACTGTAAAGTAAAAATAGTGTTAGGTCCCCACTAATATTCTTCCCCACAAAGTTCATACAATTATGTAATGATTTATCTGAGAGGTACGGTAACTACTGTTATACATTACTCCGTATGTTGCACCAAGGTGGACATATACACGGACACGATAGGTAATTATGTACTTCCTCCGTCCCGGAATACTTGACCTATTTTTCTTATCGGGCCGTACCTTAATACTTGACCTGTTTCTAAAAATGGAAATATTCTAACAATATTATATTATTTCTCACTCCACCCCTATTAACCCACCTACCCCCTACTCCATACAAAAAATAATTAAAAATTCAACCCCTACTCTCCCCCAACCCCACCTCTTAACCCACCTCCCACTAACTACATTAAAATAATACCCCACTATCAACTACTACCTATTAAATTAAATAAGTCAATTCAAGTTCCTTAAACTCTGTGCGGGTCAAACCGGGTCGAGTATTCCGGGACCGAGTGAGTATATAAGACATCGGCATTTTAAAAATGACGGATACGGAAATACGAAAAATAATAGTAACAAAATATAATGACATAAAAGGCAAATGTGTCAAAATAGAATTTTTATATGACTAATTGTGCGAGAAACAACCTTATATTATTTTTCGGGTAAATTCAAACCTTAAAGTAAATAGATTTTGCAAGAAACAACTTTAGTCCATTTTCAGGCATTGATCGGACCTTTTCCGGCGTTGACGGTGGCATGCCGTTCATATGCGTCTTTTTTCTTGGAAATTTTTCCAAAACAAACCTTATTATGTTTTGTTTTGCGAGAAACTACCTTTTATAAAACAAAATTGGTAATTCCAGAACTTAAAAAAAATATTTGCGAGAAACAACCTTTATAACCTTTTATGGTAAAGAAAATTTTATTTTATCGTGCTAGCTAACATCATTGTAGAGCTTACATGGAGACAATAAGTGAAATTGACGTGGAGGCTTTCAACTATTTGGAAGGAATTCCAACATGCCAAAGATCAAAGAATGCATGAGCGATGGGGGTCGTTTTTTCGGATATCAGATATGTGTAGCAATACACGTATCAACTAAAAGACAAATAGCTAAAAGACAAAAAAGGAAGTACCATTCATGTTAAAAAAGTATCATTCTGTAAAAAAAAAGTACCATTTTTGTTTTAAAAAATACATTTTTGTTTCTTTCCTACTTTTGTCTTTTGCTATGATATGCATTAGCAAGCACATATTAGATATGCAAAAATACTTCCTCTGAGTGATGAGTCTGGTATGTTTTTCAACGACTGTTATAAGAGTTTCAATAATATGTTGAGGGATGCAAGTGAAATGCAATCCTCTAGTTAAAGGAGTGGATTAGGAGGCCGATATGTAATGTAAAGGGTTTTAGGTAAAAACTAAGAGCTAAAAAGTTTTGACGGAGTCATAATACTATATGAATTTAAGATGAACTAGTTCGTATGGGTCTAAAAGAAGTGAGTAATATAATGATAACTAACATACCAAGTTGACCTACATGAATTTAAAGAAGTCTTTGTTCTAAATTTTGAAACAAAGGCATGTTGTTGCTACATGCTTGCATGTGGATTCTCATGAATATATCTTGTTGGCATGCCATGGCATGAATCCAGCAAAAGAGAAAGTAGAACATAACATGAACTTTGTTCACCATGCATTACCATGTACAAACATAAGCCAAAACTTACACTCTTGTCTTTAATGTATGTCAGACTAGAACTAGGAGAAGTTGCACCTTACTCGAAACCACTTCCTCGTACTTATGGGGTTATGAGGAATGGTTGGTAGGACTAGCAAAAAGGGGGTAAAAACAAAGGAACAAGAGAAAGGTCTGGATAAAACATTAGGTTAAGAGATCCAATAAGAACAAAACAATAAATTCGGTTCCATTTTTTACTTCCATGTGAACCTTGAAAAGATGCTAACTGATGAGCGACATTTATGTCGCTCTTAGCTTAGGATTTTATGTTAGTTTCTATGCTTTTTTTATAGTTTTTATAGGTTTTTGTGTGCATTTTATGCTTTACAGGTGATTATGATGAAAAGTGGTGGAAAACAAGTAGATTTGAGCCAAAACAGGGCTTGTGCGATCGAGTGATGGTTTGTGCGCCCGAATAGAGTAGTGCAAATGGAGTTCATGGAATTTCCAGTTTTGTGCGATCGTATGCCCTCTGTTGTTCGGTCGCACAGAATTGATTTCTGAGACAAAATGCCCCAAAATTGGAAAACGACCGCACAAGGCCTTATGTTCGACAGCACAACATTTGTTCGACCGCACACCTTTTTGAGTTCGACCGCACAAAAGTTGTGCGCCCGATTAGTTCTTCTTGTTCGACCGAATAGAGCTGCAAAGGAGACTTGAGCCAAAGAAACCCCATTCGACTGAACAGGATTTTATGTTCGGTCACACAGGACGAAGGAAATGATCTTCGCTGTCTTTGCTCGCACAGGGCTGCATTTGGTCGAACAAAGTCATTTACGTTCGGTCGCACAGTGGGTACGTGCGACCGAATCGAGCGCGGGCTGCTCTTATTCGAATTCTGGCTTCTATTTGGGGAAACTTATAAATAGATTTTTTGATTTATTTTGTGGAGAGGAGAATTTTAGTTGATAATTGGAGATTCTAAAAGTAGATTTTCAGCAATTCTAGAGAGAGAAACTCTCCTCCATTCAAGCTTCAATTTGTAATCCTTCTTAACTTTTCTTCAATTTTGCAATTTAATTCTTAGTTTCTTAATTCTTGCTCTTGCTTTGTTGTTGATTGTTCTTCAATTCTTTAATTTCTTGAATTCTTGATTTCATTGATTGAAGTTACTTTGATTTTCAATTTGTGATTTGATTGTGCAATTGAACTCTTAATTCTTTTCTAGTGCTTGCTAGCTTATTCTTAATGGATTGCTTGATTTCTAGAATGACTAGTGAGTAGAATTAGGTTAAGGTAAGGGGAGAATCTAGGGGCTTAATTAGGGGAAATTGTTGATTGATTGTTGGTTGATTCATGTGATTAAATATGATTTGATGATAGGATATCCATGCTAGTTGAGTGGTAGTTGCAAATGCTATTCGATTAGAGTCACGTGGAACCATAGGATAGGTTTGGCGAGAGATTGTGGGCCTATCTTGTGTGATCAAATGTCGGTGCCTATTATATGCTAGTTAGTTTAATCTAGGATTAGGCGAAAGCTCTTCCGTGGACTAGACGCTTAGCGTTCCCTATCCGAGAGGTGGCGGGTTCGTCTTTATATGTCATTTGCCTAATCACCATTTCGTTGCATGATCACCATTGCTAGATAGTTGAATTGATTTCCCCCGGTTTCCCTAGCCTATCCCCAACTCCCTAACGTTTCCCTTTCTTGATTCAATTTAGCATAATTCTTTGTTTTAGATTCTTAAAAGTGACAATTCAAAACCAAATCCTTGTTCGAACTAGATTGACTTTCAAACTCATTAACCACCGTTTCTTTGGGACGATCCCTTTGCTTACCGCTAGCCGGTAGTTGAGTGGTTTAATAAATATTTGCATAGGTTATTTTCTATCAACGGCGGAAAATACACCTATCAAAATGGCGTTGCCGGGTAGCGGTCGTTGTTATTGAGTTTAGTTGAGACTAGTTCATCATTAGAAAATACAAAAAAAAGTATTTCATTCTTGCTTTAGTATTTCCTTTGCATTGCTCACGGTTTGTTTGAGTTTTGTATGCAAGATAGGGGCGAACTCATCATAGGCCTCTCTATCCTCTCGACCTTGAGTTAGAGAGGACTTTACGGACTTTGTGGCGAATTAGAACCCGATCTTCAAGCTACAACCAGTTCGAGATCTTGAGTGAAGAACCGGAGCAAGACATTTCTAGTCTAACCGTTAAGGTAATGGCACTCCCGGTGAAGAATCTAGGTATTCCGGGAGCGTTTGAGGCGACTTGTGGTATTCAAGCACCCACAACAAGTGCTAACAACTTCGAAATCAAGCCCGCCTTGATAAATTTGGTGCAAAGCCACCCCTTTTGCGGGAAGAGTAACGAATCACCTCATGAGCATCTCAAGCAATTCGAGTACTATTGTGACACCATAAAGCATAATGGTGTTACATCGGACTACGTGAGGTTGACATTGTTTCGGTTCTCTATACTTGGGCGAGCAAGTGATTGGCTTGACAAGGAGGTCAAGCCCAACTCACTTCGCACTTGGACCGAAGTGACAAGTGCATTCTTAAACAAGTTCTACTCGCATGGGAAGACGGCGGAATGTCGCCACAAGATCCAATCCTTTGAGCAAAAGCGAGATGAGTCACTCTTCGAAGCTTGGGATCGTTTCAAGGAGTACCAAAGGGAATGCCCACACCATGGGATTCCTAAATGGTTGTTGCTCCAAACATTTTACTTGGGGTTGAGTCCAAGTTCGAAGACAAGTCTTGATGCGGGCGCGGGAGGCCCCATTATGAATAAATTGAGGATCAAATAGAGGAAATCATTGAGGATGTAGTTCAAAACTACCAATCTTGGCATGTAGGCACAAGGAATTATGATGGGAAAGGTAGAAGTGAAGATGGTAAGGGTTCGGTGTACGCCATAGAGCAAGCACGGATGATAGAGAAGCTTACCTCACGCTTGGAGAAGCTCGAAAATACACCAAGCCAATCGCCATCACCGTCTACAATCCCTCCTCCCTCGGCCACTCTTCTCTCTAAGGGGAAGGGCAAGGTTAGTTCTTATGGCTCAATGCCTCCGGGCAAATTCTTTTGTGAAAATTGCCAAGACTATAGTCATTCCCCCGATGCATGCCCCTTAGTTCATAACTTGTCATTTGTGGATTATGGCCCTTCGTATGAAGGAGAGTTTGATGTAGAGTATGTTAATGCCATCAATGAGAGGTCTAGGAATGATAACCCTAACAATCCTAATTTTGCTAGGAAACCTAGAGGGCCCTCCATGTATGGTCCCCACCAAGGCTATGGCCAAGGAAGTGGGTATGATAGCCAAAATCGAGGTGGCTATAAAGCACAAGCCTATCAAAGCCAAGCGCCCTATGGTCAAGTTCAAGGTTTTGGCAATCAAGGCCAATACAACCAAGGGGGTTATAATCCCAACCATCAAGGTGGAGGGGGTTATAACTACTCTTATGGGCAATTTAGGGGTGCCTCAAGTGGGGGTTATGCTTTGAACTAGTGAGTTTCTTATGGTGCATCTCAATTGCCACCTCCCGGATTCAATGGACCGAGGACCTTTGGCAACCAATATCAAGCAAACCTTAGTGGTTATGGCGTTGCACCTCCACCACTCCCGCCTCCCAAGTCTAATCTTGAGGCTCTCATGGAGTCGTTTGTGGGGGCGCAAGTCAAAAAGAATGTTGAGTTTGAGGATGGATTCAAGCAATCCAATACTCATATGAGAATTATTAAGACCCAATTAGCTCAACTCGCTAATACCTTAAAGGAACAACAAGTGCATACTAGTCTCCCACCCCAAGGTCAACCTCCTAAGCAAATATATGCAATCACGACACGGAGTGGGAAGACTTTAGATGATGTTCCTAGAGCTAATGAGGTTTCTAAGTCCAATGGGAAGGATCAAGAGGGAGTCATTGAGTCTAGCGACAATGATTTGGTAGAAGAGGAGCCTCCCATAGATAATGTGGGTGATACCCCTATACCAAAAGAGGCAACTCTTCTACCTCTCCCCACTCCTAAACTCCTCTATCCTCAAAGATTTTTAGGCAAAAAATTGGATGATCAGTTTTCTAAGTTTCTTGATGTGATTAGCAAGTTACATGTCACATTATCTCTCATCGAGGCACTCAAACAAATGCCCCACTATTCTAGATTCATGAGAGATATTCTTCGTGGCAAGAGAGGTTGTGAACCGAAAGAGACCGTGCAACTCACGGAGAGTTGTAGCGCTCTAATTCAGCACTCCTTTCCCCCAAAGCTCAAAGATCCCGGGAGTTTTTCTATCCCTTGTAGCATTCAAAAGCTCAAATTTGAGAATGCTCTTTGTGATTTGGGGGCAAGTGTGAGCATCTTGCCATATAAGATATATGAGAAGCTCAATCTAGGTGATCTCTCTCCTACTGCTATGTCATTGCAACTAGCCGATCGATCGGTTATGTTACCATTGGGTAGGATTGAGGATGTTCCCCTCGTGGTTGGCAAGCTTACTTTCCTTATTGACTTCATTGTCTTGGACATTGATGAGGATGCCCATACTCCTATTATCTTGGGGAGGCCATTTTTGGCCACTGCGGGTGCTCTTATTGATGTGCAAGGGGGACTAATCATCTTGAAAGCGGGAGATTCAAAAGCTAGCTTCAAGCTTCCCCTTGGTGAAGGGTGTTTTGCAAATATGAAAACTTGTATGACGGTAGAAACTATTGCTTGTATTGAGAGCTATTGCTCACATGCTAACCCTTCTAACAACTTTCGTGTTTCTAAGTGTGATAATGAGCCTTCTAGGTCCTCTCCCGATGACAAGAAAGTCCATGTGATCCCAAGGGTGTTTGGTGATAAGTTTGATGATGTCTTAACCATCCCCGAGATATTTGGGATGCATGTTGATGGTGATGTTGGGGCTACAACCTCCAAAGTAATTCATGAATCGTCAAACAAGGCTAAGAAACTCAAGAAAGCCAAGATGCCCAAGAAAGCCAAGGAGAAGCTTGGTGGCGGATTGTTTGGTTGGCACCTTATGAATGGTGATGTCGGTACATTGTTTGTGCCCATTGGGGCAAAAAGAAACTTTTTGACTAATGATGACCCCAAGTTAGTTGCTTTTGACCCCCCATGAGTTTTGGGGGGATTCGTCAAGCTAATGACGTTAAACGAGCGCTACCCAGGAGGCAACCCGGTTGTCCAACTCTTAGATTTCATTTGCTTTCGTTTCGTAACTATTGTTCCATTTGTGCATGTTTTTGGTATGTTTCATTGCGGTGGATTCTCACTATCCACCATGTGCCTTGTCCGCCGATATTTTGGTGAGTTTGTTCAAGTTTTAACGGTTCTTTGCGGGGCTTGCTCCCACGACATTTCCGGTAACATCCTTCTATCTCACATGCATTCTTTGGGACGGGCATCTTGCATTTGGGAATTTGGTTGGATGGGTAGCTGTGCCCCTCCTTGCTTAGTTTTAGGCCTTGAGGACATGGCCTATTTCTAGCTTGGGGGGAGTTTTGTTGTATAGTTGCCTATTTGTGATGCTCATGTCTTGGAAACCATACCATTTTGTGCACTTGTATATGTTAGTTCTTCGTTTTTAGTTTGATTTTAGTTTCTTTTCTTTTCTTTTGTTTTGTTTGTTTCTTTTTGTTTCCCTTTTCGGCGTGTTTTCTTATTTTCTTCCTTTTTATTTTGTTTTGATTTCCTTTTTGTCAAGGCAAGTTTTTCTAGGTTTTCTTAGGCAATATTCTTGATTGGGGCATATAAAATTGGAACTTGTATATTAGAATGCTTTTATTCCTAATTGGTAGATTTTTACACGGTTCTTAATGTCTTGGGTCGAGTCTAGGATTTGGTGTCAAGAAAGTTGGTTGAACTATGGGTAGCATGCGTCATGAACTCTTGGCTTGTGGTAAGATGGTGTCGATTTCTCTAGTGATTTGAAGCCGAAGAGAATGGTATTTTCTCCCTTGTGAGGTTCATGCTCAAAAATAAGCCCAAACACATTTTCATATATTGAGTGGCATGGATCCTTAGCATTGACTTTCTTGTCTCCCGAGTTTGACCATTTCCTTCCCGAGACCGCGACCGAACTACTTTAGGGGACGATAGAGGCATTTCTTTCGGTGATTATTTTTCTTTTTAGTTTAGGACTCTATTTTCTTATTTTTCTCATATGTTTTTGTTTGCATTTGCCCCTTTGTTAGCCATTTGAGCCTTGACCCTTCATTTCTTATGAGCACATTACAAGCCTAATAGCCTTTGTTTTGTTTTCACCCTAAGAAGTGATAGTGAAGCTTAGAGTTATGATGCTTGTTGTTTTGGAGTAATTATGCAAAGTTGAGGAATGAATGTTGTTTGGTATGAATGGCAAAGTTTTGGAAGAATGTTGTATATAGTGAATAATTGTTGCAAAAGCAAAAAAGAGAGTAAAGTTTTGAAAAAAAAAGCCAAAAATAGAGAAAAAAAACAAGGCATGAAAAGTTTCATTTAAAACACAAAAAAAAAGAGGAAAATCAAATCAAGGAAAAAACGCAAAAAAGAGTTGTAGTTTAGAATTGTTGTTGAATAAGCTTGGGGGTACCCCAAATAAGTGGTACGAGTTTGTGTTTGGTTCAAAATGCTTGAGTTGAGTTCATTCATTGCGCTTCACTTTAGGTATGAGCACCAAATTGCCAAATTTGTTCCGCACCTTACCCCTAGCCTACGTTACGCCCTAAAAGCCCTCTTGACCCTTTAGAGTTGAGTCATTGTCGGTGGAGGGAGGATTTGGTCAAGCTTAAGGAACAAGGTTGTCATGCTAAGATGTCGGGTAGCCTAATGTTTATTTTCTGGTGCCTTCGCGGTGTCTTGAGACGCTATTCTCAAGGGTGGATAAGATCTAGAGATTTGACGTGGTATGCCCGGATGTAGGGGGATTGACTAGTGCTTGCCCTTAGTTCACTTTTCATGATGCTCGAATCTTTCACTCGGTTTAGGACATTAGTTAGCGTGTACTCATTTATTTGATTAGTAATATTAGTGTTCTTCTATACTTGTTCCATAATAAAGCCCATCTTGAATTTTGTAGTTTAATTTCTTTTCTTCTCTTTTCTTTTCTTCTTCATTTCTTTATTTCTTTTCTTGGTTTGTGTTTTCCATTTTAGTCTTGCCTTGATTAGATTTGCTAGATTTTTATTTTGGTAAATTTTTAGAATTTGATTAGTTGCCCATTCTTCCTTAGTTAAGTTTAGTTTGCTAGAGACTAGCAAACGCTTAGCTTGGGGGAGTTTGATGAGCGACATTTACGTCGCTCTTAGCTTAGGATTTTATGTTATTTTCTATGCTTTTTTTTATAGTTTTTATAGCTTTTTGTGTGCATTTTATAAGTTTCGTTCCATCTTATGCTTTACAGGTGATTATGATGAAAAGTGGTGGAAAACAAGTAGATTTGAGCCAAAACAGGGCTTGTGCGATCGAGTGATGGTTTGTGCGCCCGAATAGAGTAGTGAAAATGGAGTTCATGGAATTTCCAGTTTTGTGCGATCGAATGCCCTCTGTTGTTCGGTCGCACAGAATGGATTTCTGAGACAAAATGCCCCAAAATTGGAAAACGACCGCACAAGGCCTTATGTTCGACATCACAACATTTGTTCGACCGCACACCTTTTTTGAGTTCGACCGCACAAAAGTTGTGCGCCCGATTAGTTCTTCTTGTTCGACCGAATAGAGCTGCAAAGGAGACTTGAGCCAAAGAAGCCCCATTCGACTGAACAGGATTTTATGTTCGGTCGCACAGGACGAAGGAAATGATCTTCACTGTCTTCGCTCGCACAGGACTGCATTTGGTCGAACAAAGTCATTTACGTTCGGTCGCACAGTGGGTACGTGCGACCGAATCGCTGCGCGAGCTGCTCTTATTGAAATTCTGGCTTCTATTTGGGGAAACTTATAAATAGATTTTTTGATTTATTTTGTGGAGAGGAGATTTTTAGTTGATAATTGGAGATTCTAAAAGTAGATTTTCAGCAATTCTAGAGAGAGAAACTCTCCTCCATTCAAGCTTCAATTTGTAATCCTTCTTAACTTTTCTTCAATTTTGCAATTTAATTCTTAGTTTCTTAATTCTTGCTCTTGCTTTGTTGTTGATTGTTCTTCAATTCTTTAATTTCTTGAATTCTTGATTTCATTGATTGAAGTTACTTTGATTTTCAATTTGTGATTTGATTGTCCAATTGAACTCTTAATTCTTTTCTAGTGCTTGCTAGCTTATTCTTAATGGATTGCTTGATTTCTAGAATGACTAGTGAGTAGAATTAGGTTAGGGTAAGGGGAGAATCTAGGGGCTTAATTAGGGGAAATTGTTGATTGATTGTTGGTTGATTCATGTGATTAAATATGATTTGATGATAGGATATCCATGCTAGTTGAGTGGTAGTTGCAAATGCTATTCGATTAGAGTCACGTGGAACCATAGGATAGGTTTGGCGAGAGATTGTGGGCCTATCTTGTGTGATCAAATGGCGGTGCCTATTATATGCTAGTTAGTTTAATCTAGGATTAGGCGAAAGCTCTTCCGTGGACTAGACGCTTAGCGTTCCCTATCCGAGAGGTGGCGGGTTCGTCTTTAGATGCCATTTGCCTAATCACCATTTCGTTGCATGATCACCATTGCTAGATAGTTAAATTCATTTCCCCCGGTTTCCCTAGCCTATCCCCAACTCCCTAACGTTTCCCTTTCTTGATTCAATTTAGCATAATTCTTAGTTTTAGATTCTTAAAAGTGACAATTCAAAACCAAATCCTTGTTCGAACTAGATTGACTTTCAAACTCATTAACCACCGTTTCTTTGGAACGATCCCTTTGCTTACCGCTAGCCGGTAGTTGAGTGGTTTTATAAATATTGTTTGCATAGGTTATTTTCTATCAACGACGAAAAATACACCTATCACTAACACAATAAAAATAAAATCCTTTCCACAATAAAATGTTACACATGTTGTTTCTCGCAATTTTTTTTTTTTTAGGTTTGAAATTGCCAAAAAAGTTATAAAAGGTTGTTTCTCGCAAAGTCAAACATAAGGTCTTTTTTGGAAAATTTTCTAAGAAAAAATAGGCACATGACCGGCACGCCACAATCAACTCCTTAAAAGGCTCAGTCAACGCCTCAAAATGGACTAAGGTTGTTTCTAGCAAAAAAAAAAAAAAATTTAAGGTCTGAATTTGCCATAACTTTTTCTAAAGGTTGTCTCTCGCAAAAATTGACATTTAAAAGGTTTGTTTTAGCAAAATTGTCATCATAAAAAGGACAAAATTACAAGCATTAATAAAAATAATACGGAGTATGAAAAAATTAATTCAAATTTTATTAATATTCAAATATGTAAATAAAACTATTCTATGCAAATGGACACGATAATTAATATATTCAAGCTATATAGAATTAGTACTTATAATTGTCGTACAGTACAACCAATTATCAAATTATACTCAAATATATTATAAGTTCAAGTCGAGTACTCTAAATATACTCCGTACAAAATAATAGTCTTACAAATTAAACTAAGTCAAACGTCTTCGGCCATATTATATTCATCAATATCTTTCAAAAATATGACGATTTTTAATCCAGGCTCATTAAGTGAGAGATTTGACATTCCAAGACAAAGTCTTCTATATTTCCATAATCATCTGATTGAATATTGACTAATATTGAAATATGTGTCTAGTAAATGTCCACCGCTTATTCGATTTGTCCTCGTGTCCTAATATTTTTTTAAAAAATTAGACATTTAATTTCACGTGTCCACAGAGTATCCATTTTCAATACGTGTCTGAAACTTGATGAATTGTATTATCCTGACACAAAATTGTCCTAACCCTAATACATTATGGCTACATTGATTTCAATCGGATGATCGGGTCCATTTTGAGTCATCCAAATTCATGATGGGTTAGGACTATTTTGTGTCAGGTCAGTACAGGTCATCCAGTTTTGGATCAGGAAAATTTTGTTAGATACTTCGTATGTTCAACTACAAAGGATACTGAAAAAAATTCTAAAATAGTCATCATAAAATGACCATGGTAGGGAATTAATATGGACCACACAAATGATTTTTATGTAATATAAAAAATTAATTTCTTTATTTGTGTTAAAATCAAAAAATAATTTCCAAAAATATGTTAATACGTAATTAGACTAATTAATACATGAGTTTTGTTAATTTTCTCTCTCCTCTTGCCCAACCACTCACTGGACCTCCCTCGCAACCACCAACCCCCTTTCCCAGTCACGACCATCCTACGGGAGCATCCAGTCGTCTACCCCTCCGTTCGCGCGAACCCACACCGCCACTCCCCCCACGCAGCTTCATCTTCATTCGTTCTTCGTCGTCTGCTTCGCAGATCTGTGCGGCTAAGGTGGATATAAGGTGGTTTCGCGGCTGGGAAAGGTGGTTTCGAGGCTGGGCTTGGTGGTTTCGGGTTGGACAAGGTGAAATCGCGGCTAGGCTACCTAGTTGCGGTGGTTCAGGGAGATGGTCTGCGTTTCTTCGGGCCCAAAACCCAACTGTTCTTTTTTAAAAGTTTTACAGAAATTAAAAGTACTTAATTAAAAACCTCCAATGAATATCACAAAACATATACTGTCTTGGTGGTTTATTGAGGTCTTGAGTTCGACCCCTCATATCCTCACATTTTGTTATGAATTTTTAAATATGTGATGGTAATGTCCTTCTATATTGTTGGTAATTACCTTAAGCCTTTTTTATATCCTCTAAAATAAAAAGGATAAATCTTATGGCAGTAATTTTTATATTATTTTAATAAAATATTAAACCCTCAATGTCTAAACTTATTTCAAAATAAATTGATTTAATTAAATTAAACCTCCATCTTAGCCATGGTCTTTTGCTTCTATTTATAGTTAAATTATTTTCTTTTCTTTTAATAACTCGTGTTTTATTTATTTTGTTTTATATTCAATTTTCTCGATTACTTAGTTAAAACAATTACTTAGTTTCATTGAGTTTTTTAAAATATTCATTTGATTTGATGCAAGTTTCTTCAATATTTCAACATAAAAACCATGGCTAAATTTTAATAGTAACGAGGACTTGTTTTTCAATTTAAACACGGGACGCTTATAAATGAATTCAAACGAATTATTGAAGAACGTTAATGAGTCGAGAATGAATTGTTCGAGCTTGGTTTATTTACTTCACAAGCTTAAATTTTTGTTCAACCTTGCTTATTAACTTAACAAATGAGTTTGGATGAGTTTTAACTGAGCTTGTTTGCGAGTACAACGCAAAATTATCGACTCATTTGCTCCCCTATTGTAAATTATTTGAAATGTAAATCATATATTGGTTTTGTATATTAATTGAAGTATATTAATTGAAGTATATTATTTGAAAACAAATGGGGGAAAACACCTATTTTGAAATAATTAGATCTAAAAAGTATTCATGGTCACTATAAACAACATATATGGACATTACCAACATACTAGCCAACAACAATGTCAATTATATCTTGTTTTGGATAGTATCCATCTATGTTGTTGGTAGTTACCTTAACTTACTAGGACAAAAAGTACACGCACTTACAATTGGCGGTTCAACAAAATTAAGTTCCTCAAATTCAAGTATTTTGGCGGTTCTCCAAAATTTTCATCTACAATTTTCGTTAAAAACCCAAAATTTTCTCACTCCTCGCAAAAATTTTCTCTCTCCTAAAATCCCCAAATTTCTCTCTCTTTTAAACTTCCCAAAATTTTATCTATCCTAAAATTCACCAAACAATTTCCCTCTCTTAAAATTTCCCAAAGTATTTTTAACTCAAATTAAATTTCTGGAACGAATTTAAGTTTTTAATTTACAATTTCAATATGCGTGGTGAAGCTCACTACTAATTTTCTTTGAATTTGCGTGGTTGGAGGTTCATTCTGGTTGTCCCAAAATTTAGATCTAACTATTGCAAACTTAGTGTGTATTTGTTTTAGATTTGTAAATAAAGGTTGTAGTATAGGTCTAGTTTCTTAGGAATTTTTTTGGAGTTTACAACTAGTTCTCTAGACTTTAAGGCTATTGAAGCTACTGCATACTGAGAGCATGAGGGAGAAGATGATGAACAGTGCGTTGAAAAGGAAAATACGATAAGAACTGTTGATTTTACAATTAATTATAGAACTATGGTCACTACCCAATATTAGGTTGTACATGACCAACCAAGCCATCAGTGTAGTGAAGATTGGCAGGATATTATTGGTAGTTACCTAAATTAATTTGGGCAAAGCTACACGTATGTTTTTTATGGACTTCTTTACATAGGCTCAAGCCCAAATTCACATCACTCCACCTTTTAACCTCAAGTATGAATATTCTATAACCCTTACTAATCAATCCTCACCACTTCTCCAGCCACTATCACACATTTTCTTTCTCTCTCTCTCTCTCTAAATTTCATTTCTCCCTATCTCTAAAATTCTAATCTCTCAAGGAGTTTGGGGCATCATATCCTCACTATCACCAACAAAAGCTATGAACATGGAGATTCAAATCGCAATTTAGATTTTTATATTTAATTTGATTGTACTTATCATTTAGATCTGAAATTTTATTTGGTTTTATGTTTATGAGTATTAAATGTTAGGTTATGATGCATATGAACAACATAAATCATGCGGAAAAACCTATATGCCAGGAAACATATTAATTGCACATAATCATATAATTAGTCTAGGATGAATACACTTTGTAGCGTGCCCTCCCTAACTGCTCCCGAACCGAACAAGAACAAGTCTTTAGGACTCCAAGTGTCGTCCCTCCGTGGAAAGTCCACGGCACGTCCGGATCCGCCTTAAGATTGACCAACTAGAATCGCCCTTAAGGTACTAGAGATTTTCGGCTAATATGGGGCAAGTGTTTGGCTGAATATTTGCTTAAAAATCTTACCTTTGAATACTTGAAAACCCTTGTGAACCTAGGCACATATTTATAGAGGTATGGAAAGGGAATTGGAATCCTATTAGGATACTAATTAGCTTAATTAGATTTTTATTAAAACTCTTTTTAACTAATTATATCTATTAGGATTAGGAATTCATCATTTGAGAGAATCCTATTAGATTTAAGATTTGCATCGAACACAAACGAGCACGAGCATGCCGCACAGCCCACGCAAGCCTTGCGGCCCACGCGAGCAGGCGCAACATGCAGCCCATTCGTGCGCGCGCGCCTTGGCCTTGCTGGGCCTGGACTTGCGCTGGGCCTGGCATGGCCTTGGCTGCATTGTGTTGGCGCGCTTGGCTTGCTGGGCGCGGGTATGGCTTCGTGCTGGGCCTTTGTAGACACCTACTTTTGTCCCCATTCCCGAAAGGGAAGGTTCGATGATGAAAACGTAAATCTCCACTTGACAACGCATCTCCTATAAAATAACGAATCTCATTACCCCTTTTCATTTCACCCGAAACCTGCTATTTATAGAAACCTCCTATTTATGGAAACCTGCTAAAAATAGTAACCGCCGTAATGGTAGTTGAAAGTGGCAAGTCATAAAAGATAGAAACCTGTCAGAATTAGGTGTTACACTCCAACATAAATCCTAAATGAGATAAAAATTGCGAGAGAATCCTATTCCGAATATGATTCGAAAGTAAGAGTCACGTATTAATTAAAATTCTAACGAGCCTAGAGTTCGTAACGGGCCCAGACGCATCCCGTCACAAGGTGAATACGCACTAAAAGACTCAATTAAATCTCAAATACTCCGGATTCTAGGAATCCGAATCTGACTAAGAAAAACAGCCCAGATCCTATTTTCAACGCCTGGCTCTGGGCGTCGAAATCTTCGGCGCCCAGGCCTGGGCGCTGAAAATACCCGGTACGTGTTTTTTCCTAATTCCTCGTGGATTAGAGTTCTGCAATTCTATCTTTCCACGAACTCTTTTCTATTAAGTTCGACGTGAAACACAACAACACACAATTATTATTTTGAGTATTGACTCTAAACCCCTAAGCCTAAGCCTCACGCTGCAAAACTGATCACGCGTTCTGTCGCAATCGATCCATAAATCGAACAGAACGTATCCCGTCCCATAAATTGAGATTCGTTAAATAAAAGGAGAAATAGCAAAGTCAAAGTGGTTAGTTTTCTGAGAACTGTGACGCACCTCTCAAGGGTGCATCGTAATGTGTCCCTTTTCCATGGTTTAATTGCTTTCCTCGCCCTTTTATGAACTGTTAAACTAACTAAAATCTGATTGTTCGATCACGCTTAATAAATATGATATTTTTGGGAAATTGGATTATCATGCTAGGTCCCTTAAAACAATCTAAATCAGATAATCGCGCTCGATCTAGTACTATATGTTGCATATTGTTAAAATCAACTCGAATTAGTTTAATAGTTAACGCATGTCCCTTCAATTATTTATGCTGAGCTAGTAAGGATATCCTGCCTCTGGAGTTATCGAAGAGCGAGTACTCCTCTCGGTAGTTACAGTCCCCCGAACCCTCAATCTCTACCCTGCGGGTGTACGTTGAGCGATCCCCACCACCAGGGATCACAAGGGAACCTACGGCCGTCGTGGTCAAACATAATTGCACTCCCTTTATGTCACGATAACCGGGTTTTGTCATTTTTCTCATTGTCGTTAAAAACTGAATGGCGACTCCATATTACTAGTCAATTGGGTGTAAACTCACAGGAAATCCAATTACACTTGATTTGACAAAAAGAAGCGTCACACCCACGAGGGACGAGGTCACGCATTAGCCTCGTGCTTTTTCGACCCCCTCACAGTGGCGACTCCACTGGGGAAAGTGAAGGAAATACTCGTGCTTGTAGGTAATCAAAATAGCCGAAGGGTGAAACGATCCTACCCCGCGTTTGTTTCCCATCAAGTTGGGACGACCTGAAAATCAGCATATTAATGTGAACGGGCAGAACCGCATAACGAATCTTGGCTCCCTTGGTGTTTCATCTCGGGAGTTGGGACTAAGGATACCCATCGCCAACCGGGGGGTGCATACGCTTCGAATGTTGTCAACTCGGCACTTTCGCTAGTAGTACACCTGTCCCAAACCCAATCGCTCGCTCATTAGGTCCCTCTCGCCTGCATGCCCCTTTGGCTTGCACTTGCGGGTTGGCCTTCTGGGACGAAATTCGTCTGTTGAAGACACTACCTCGACCGTGGCAGGTGTTGGATCTGCGATAGAAGCGGTACCAAGCCAGGCGCAAATAACTACCCATAGAATCCTATCATAAACTACATGACATATTATTATTGCCTCATGATGGAATGTTAGTTATGTGTAGCGAAATATATGATTGTGTGTGACAAACTATCCTAGAAAAACCAACGACCTTAAAAATTGCCCAAACATTCATAAACCAATTTGCCAAAGAGTTATACCGAAACACGTGTTCCGCAAACCCGAACTATCGCCACAAAAATAAGCGACGCTCAGGATGGCCTGTAACGAATCCCACAAACGCTGCACAACGCGTAAAGGACGTTATTAGGCAAGCACGCAAAATCGAAGTCACATAAACAAAAGTAGACGCAAACAGAAAACGAGAATCAGCCAGTGACGCATTTTCAACGCCCCTGGCTGGGCGCCAGAATTTCTCACGCCCTACGCTGGGCGCTGAAGTTGCTGCTTGGCCTTCTGGTCAGGTGCAGCAGCCTCGGTGCCCGCGCAAAAGGAAAATACGTAGCACAAAAAAAACCGTTCGTAAAAAGAATTTCTACGAGGGCGTAAGAAAAGCACTCGATTCTAAAAGCGACTCATAAAAAAGAATAACTCTTTGCATCGTTGTCAGGCCTCCTACAACGACAATGCTCGGCACCAAAACCGAACATGCTAATAATTATGAATGTCACACGGGTAAGTGTTTCGAAAATTCAAAGAATGACCAAAAGAAAGAACTAAAAAGTGTACCAACAAAAGAAAGAGTGAAAAACCAATAGAGAGATTTGAAGTCTAGTGTAACGCCCCGATTTCTAAACACCATTAATTAGGTTAATTATCTTTAATTAGCAGCGGAATCCCTAATTTAGTCGAAGCGTCACATGCCGTATCTCCCTCGTGGGAAATACAAGGCGACATAATCTTTTTAAATTACTAAATAAACTTTAATAATAAATAGTTCTGGCATTGATTAAACATCAATATTAAAATCTAACTCAAATTATGAAATCAAACTTAGAGTTTAATTAATACATCCATTATTTCTAGTGAGACACAGTTATCTTTACTAAACATCGATCGTGAATGTGATGGTTGCATCCTCACTCTAAGGCATCCCATGATCTTCTTCGTACCTAAAACAAAAGCAACATCGTGAGCCGAGGCCCAGTAACATACTACCCTAACAACGTAAACTCATTTCAATTCATTTTATTTAATTTGCAAACAGGGAGAATAGAATATAGTAAACACTTTTATAAAAGAATCATAATAAAACATCATTTATAACTTGAAACTTTAGTAGTTCCCATTATCTTTCATAAAACCTTCATTTTACTTGGTAACTGACAAGTTAGCCTTGCGGGACGTCTCCCACCTTGCGATAGTCCTCAAGGAGCACTCTCCCTTGTTGGACATACGCCCGTACCTATATAGTTTCTCTTTTAGCTTGCGGTAAACCTCAAGGAGCACTCTCCCTTGTTTGGTGTCCCGCGGTACGGCGGTACGTGAACGACCTAGAAATAGTAACCCCACTAACTGCCAGAACCGGTTACACTTTTATTTATCATGTTTCGTATCTTATTCATAACTCATAAACATCATTCTTATAAAATCATTCATAAACACATTTGAGTATTATCATTCATAAAATATGCTTACAAACACATTTCATATCCCACAACCCAATAAAAATCATATTATAAACACATTTCACAATCTCATAAAACACAGTTCACAAGGGGATTGTGGGTGTTAGCAATAGATGTTACCTCAACCGTAGTTTATACGTCCCGTTCGATGGACCATTCTTCCGAGCTCCGAAAATTATTTATACTTGTAATTTAAACATAAAGTTATTAATTAGCTGCTAGTCCGTACTTAAAATCACGTAATTAAATTGTATAACTGCTTATAAATAATAATTTGTTTTGGAAATCAATTTACAACCTTTCGTAAATACACTAACCAATAAAAGAAAGCTTACTCAATAATAGTTTGGTGTTAAAAGAGGCAAAGGTTGACTTTTGGAAATATGCGTACTGCAATAGTGCAATATTACTCCACTTAAGAAGACCAAGTTTTAAAAGACAAAACTTTGGTCTAACATAACAGAGGACACGGTCACATGGAGCACAACAAGGAGGGAAGTGAGGCTTCGAGAGAGGTGGGCCAGATGGCGGTGGTACAAGGTGGCGCCGGGCTGAGCTCAGGTGGCTGGAGATACATAGTGTCGGGTGTATAGGGGCAGCAGGCCGTGGTGGTTTGGTGGCTCGCACCGTAGAGGAGAGAGAAAGAGGGAGTATGTGAATTCGGATTTCTGTTTCGGTGACGAATGCTACAACATATACTTGTTATTTGTGGGTATTGGTTGACATTGGTTTGTGGTAAGGTGTATGCTGGTGTGGTGGAAGAAGGTTGCAGAGGCGGCGGAGCCGCGTTGTTGGTGCGTAGAAACAGAGAGCTGAGGAGGTTGGGGTGTTTAAGGTTGTGCTAATTTTATTTGGTTTAAATTGTTGGGAAATGATTCATGGGTAAGTGAGGAGTATAAGCAGCTTTGATAGGTATTTATAGGGGAGTGAAGAAGCTAATTAACGTAAGCAATGAGATCATGCCAATGGTTTTGCAAAACATGGAATTTCAATACAAGGGAAATCTTGGGAGAAGAAGAATGACGCCGGGGGTTTCATTACTGATGAGTAAGCCATAATAAGAGGAATGTGTGACACTTGGAAAGAAATATTGACTTTCATAGCTTGGTTCAACACGTATGGAAGAGTATGGAGGAAGAAGAAGGTAGTTTGTCCTCTTAGAGTCATAAGGGCAAAACAGTAATTTCACATAGTTGGTCTAATATTCAGAAAATTTGGTTGTTGTTTTTGGAAACGACTATAAGTAGAAATGTTTAGCTAAAATAATTCTTTATAAAAATATCGTTAACGAAAAATAAATAAATTTTCGTTTATAAATTTATCGTTTAAAATAAATCGTAAAATCGTTTAAAATAACGCAATTTGATTATTCGTAATTATTTAAAACGAAATCAAGCTAATAAATATTTTTAATTTTAATAAATCAAGTTTAAAAATTTCGGGATATTACATCTAGACTAAGTAATACTTGAAACTTTGGGACCTAAACTTTAGCTTACCTTATGCAGTGGACTGGTCCTGCCATTTGGTGCCGATCAGGAAATCAACGGTTAGTGCGCCTCGAAGATACATCGCCAACACCAGGTTTAGTGACTCCAAGCTCCGTCCGTCATCCCTCATTTCAAGGATCTCCGCTTCCCCAACCTCGATTCGCACCCTCAAACATGTCCATCGAAGAATTGCAAGACCAGATGGCTCAAATGACCCAACTCATGGGCCAACTGAAAATGGAAAACAAAGCCTTAGCGGCTGCACAAGCCAAAAATGACCTCGATAACGAGAAGAGGATTGAAAAAATGGTCCTACAACAAACCATGGGGAGCAAGTACTTCTCCCTCGATCCTGAACCTTTTCCTGGCAAACTACCAGAAAAGTTTAGTTCATCTGACTTACCAAAGTTTAAAGCCACGGACAATCCCCGTGATCATCTATTGAGCTTTGTGAATGCCATGAACTTGAAAGGCGTGGACAAGTCCATGTATTTACCTGCCTTTCCTTTGTCCTTGGAACCTGTGCCGCTCAAATGGTACTATCACCAGGACCCTAAGCTCTTCCCCACTTGGGAAGACTTTGTCAATGTCTTCATCAAGCAATACTCGTCAAACATGGATTTTCAAGTCACCATGCGCGAGCTGGAAGTTCTCTTCCAAAAGAAAAATGAGGGTTTCACAACCTACTTTGCTAGATGGAGGGATCAGGCGGCGCAGCTAATCAATAGGCCTCCCAAAACAGAATTGGTCCAAAAATTCATTGACAACCTGGACCCGGCCTACAGACAGCACCTTAGGTACCTGGGACTTGACACTTTCAAGAGAGTTTATGATGTGGGAATAAAGATCGAGGATGATCTCGCAAAAACAATACAACGTAAACCCGCATACAAAAGCAATACCTACAATAGGGGCAATACATCCCAAGCCCAAGAAGTCCATGTCGTAGAGGAGACTCCCGCCCGAAGAAGTCCTGGAAGATGGGTCAGAGACCGAAAGTTTGCCCCACTCGGGTCGACTTTGGTACAAGCCTTTGCAAGACTAACCAATCAAGGAAATTTGAGACCTATAGGCCCCACCCATGACCCTCCTGTCAAGAACAAATATTGGGTCGAAGGTACTTATTGCAAATTCCATCAAGGAAATGGGCATGACACCGAAAACTGCTGGAACCTAAAAAATACAATCCAGGACATGATAGAGGATGAAGTGATACCTCTCCCTAACGTTGGCAAACCCAACAACAACAAGAGCCCACTCGGCTCTTGTTACATCTCTCTCGACCAACCAGAAAATGAGAACTTCGACCATACGGTTTACATTACGCCCCAAGGTGCACCACCCGCTGTGGTCCCTATGGATCGAATCGAGAGAGAAGTGTGCGGTGTGTGGGATGATGATGCTGAAGATATTTACCTATCTCAAGTGTCGGGCCAGGACCTCTTTACTGAAACTTGGCCCGGGTATGCTCTCATTGACACCACCCCTCAGGAGCCCGAGGTCGACAACCTCACCCGATCCGGAAGGATATACCAACCGGATATTCGCCCACCTCCTACGGACGATATCCCAGTTAGGCAAACTCCTAAGAATGGACGGCACACCACCGTCGCGGAAGTCATTGAAAATCCTCTCTTGAAGCAACTAAAAAGAACCAAGGCCGAGATTACCATCTGGGATCTCATGTGTACTTCAAAGGAACATCGTGAAAAGCTTATTCGCTCACTTGACCTCATCTCAGTACCTACAGATATCACACCTGACTCACTGGTTAGCCATGTCACGAGAGATGCCGAAGAAAAGGCCATAGTTTTCACTGACAAAGACTTGCCCAAAGAGGGGGGCGCTCACAATAAAGCCCTTTATCTAGTGGTTGGATGCAAAGGACAAAACATCCCCCTAGCGCTCGTAGATAACGGTTCGGCCGTTAATGTTTGCCCATTGCGAACCGCCCATTGCTTGGGGCTAGGAAACGATGACTTGCAAACCTCCACGCAAGGGGTACGAGCTTATGATAACTCCCGAAGGCCTGTTTTGGGAAAAATCAACCTTACCATACAAACCGGGCCTGTGGCACGCACCACGGAGTTTCAAATAATTGACATCAAGCCCACTTTCAACCTCCTCTTGGGGCGACCTTGGCTCCATGACTTAGGAGGTGTGGCTTCTACCTTGCACCAAATGGTTAAACTTAAACATAACGGGGTAATACTAGAAATCCGCGCCCCTCCTCTCGACGTCAGTTGTACTATGGTTGGAACGGCCGAAACTGCAGACGACCTTTACGGGTTTCAAATGGAATAAATAATCCAGTTCATCGAAGATTATGATCCTGCATTCCTAGACCCGCACGCATTCCGAGTCATCCCTAGAATGCTGTTAGCTCAAGGTTATTTCCCTAGAACCCCATTGGGCATAAGGAAGAAGGAATGCACATTTCATCCTTTACCCAACAAATCTACTCCCTTTGGCTTAGGCTATGAACCAACGGAGGAAGATATTGCTGACCGCCTGTCTGGGCTACGCCTTAACAAGGCCAAACAAACCACCCTCCTTCCCCCATATCAAAGAACCCTTAACGGGATGTTCGTTCGGGAAGGAGAAGGACACCCATGATGTGATTTCCCTGAACCCTTCGTTAAGGATGGCTTGCTAAAACCAGGATTTGAAATCTTCCATGACTGCCACACCTTGGATGAGGCACCCCACCTCACCAAGACTAAAACAGCTGAAATATTGGACGACCAGGCTCTATGGACATTGTTTAACGAATCGAGGCCTATGGAGGACGAGACTGTGACGACTACCCTAGCTTTACAAGATGAAGGTTTCGATCCAACCCGGTTAATCGCTCCTGCATCAACACTAGAAGAGATCGAGAACGGATGGGTGAAGACATATCAGTGGGTCAATGCAAAAGGAATAGAATTCAAGATGAGTACCGGTGAAGGACCAAAGTTTTACGAGACTAAAACCAAGGCTTGAGCCACATAGAGCACCGTAGTAAAAAGCGCCTAGTAGTTCTTTAGATTGGTAGAAAAATAATAAAGACTTTAGATGGTCCTAAGACCCCTTAGAATATAGGTCAAGTTTGTTTCAGTGTGTTTTCCTTACTTTCCAAATTAATAAAGGCGTAATATTTCTCCTAAAATTTTATTCTAACACTAAGTAAACACCAAATGTACTTGCAAAATACAAAAATAAAGAGGCAGCCCACTCTAGGCCCAACAAACGAGGCCCATTCGGTCTTGAAATAGTGCCATGGGAACCAGTTCCCGAAAACCCACAAAATAAATCACACCATCCCCATCATATCTCCAAAACATAAGGGTCTAACCCGTGCAACCCAAAGAAACCAAAAAAAATCAAATCCAAACAATGCAAATGTTACCAAAAAAACAGATTCATAAAACATAATTCCATCCTACCCTTCACTAACAACGCGCACCTCAATCCACCCAAAAAGCCTACACAAAGATCTTCACATCTTGCGCACCCTAACCCCATTTTCAAAGCCGTCTCGAGTCACGGATAGAAAAAATTAATCCGGACAAAAATGCATCTCACACTAAACAGTCAAAAAGCCTCCGATATAGCCTTAAAATTGATTTTAAATACGAGCAAAAATCAAAGCACTAGAACAAAAAAAGAAATAAATGCAAGAACACGTGAAGCAAAGCGTCAAAAACGACCGCCAGAAATCATTTTCAGCGCCCAGGGCTGGGCGCCGAAATCTTTGACGCCCCAGCCTGGGCGTTGAAACTCTCTGCCTGCCTAAATTTTTTAGAAGTGCTCGTCATTTTATCCGCACATAACGGAAAAATAACGAACACTTGGGGGGTACAGCACGTATCCAAATAGGCTCTCCAAAAAATATAGCCATACAAAAAGTAGTCGAATTTCATTTGTTTACATGACTTACGGCAAACAAACGGCAGACGAAAATAATGATAATACACTAGTGGAAAAAGTACCTGTTGAGGGGGGCATTTTGGGCTTATGGAGGCGAACATAGCCCGCTTCGACAGACGTGGCTTCAACAGCTCACTTAGCTGTTGAGGCGGGCTTTGTTCGCCTCAACAGGTCATCTGTTGTGGGGGGCTTTCAAAAGCCCGCCTCAACAGCTCAAAACCAAAGGGAAAAATAAGGACCTGTTGCGGGGGGCATTACCAAAAGCCCGCCTCAACAGACACCTCTGTTGAAGCTCACTTCTTAAATGCCCCCCACAACAGACCTGTATTTTTGCGCCAATACCTGTACATTGGCGCCATAAATTCATATGTTGTTGAGGCGTACATTAAAAGCCCCCTTCAACAACATTATTTTTTTTTTTCCCAAATTCTTTTAAAATATAAAATAGGTGACAATAACCAAATCTATATATATACACCATTGAGTATTGAAACCTGTACACCAATCAACACCAGAATAGCAAAGGTATGAATCTGCTTATTTTTTATTAATAAATCATTAAATTAACTTCATTTATATTAACCCAATAGAGAAAAGCGTATAGTACGTACGTTTACAATTTTTAAACACCTAGCTAGCTAGTCTAACAAATTAAAACTAATATTAACAAATAAAGACAAAAGGCTAGAGAGCTAGTCTAACAAATTTCTCTAATCTGGCCACTTAGCTCCCTTTAGATCATGCATTACAAACCTTAATTAAGGCCGTGTTGACTTTCTTCCAATCGACTCGATCCCTGCAAGATGGAAGGAAAATATATGAGTACCAAAGTTTACACTAACGATATTATCTTTACATTCCATTGGATCATAAAAAGATATAGTTGCAGACTATAGAGATAATTAAATTGTTCAAAACCATGCAGCTAAACTGTACTTCTAATTGCTCTGTGAGCATTAAAGTGTCCACGAAAGCTGATGCCTGTCAAACCATGATTAGTTGGTTAATTTGAATATGTCGTGGTTTGTAAATCTAGGGCCCCCAAGTGAAGCCCTTCCTTAACGTAGACGGCAAACAAATAATACTGCTAGCTTCCTGATACTATTACGTTTAAAGGTCTCATTCATTCGAGGTTCGTACATTCAGAAAACTTAAAGTGACTAACAGATAATCTATCAACCAAAATTTGATGATGATATATATGAAACCCGAAGTTTCTCATACTTCCTTGGACTGACTGTGCTGTGAAATCGCTGTCAGTATTAGATAAAAAATCTGAACACAATTAGTTATTCAGAAACATACATGATCAGTAGATCAATGATTTTGGCGGAAACTGTCTTCATACCTAATCCAAATTATTGGAAGAGTATGAGAATACTAATCTTTATATAAATGTATATTTGATTACAAAGTGAGAGTGTACTGACAGCTAATCAGAATACTAATTTGTATTAAACAACTAATCAGAGTGTACTGTTAGGAGAATGTTGTTTTCAGAGATAAGTTCCAACATTAGTTTCTAGTCTAATAAACTACTCTAGATGGATTCAGCACTTAGCTAGCTGAATACAGTAATCCTGCAGACCAATGTCCAATAGTTCGACATCGGATACGTGTACGTGTTCTACTGTTAAGCATGGAAAATGACAGCAATTTCAATGAGATTTATGACCTAAGAGTGCATGTTATAGCATCAGCTGAAAGATTATGTGAATTCATGGAAAATAGGAAAGCGAGGAAGAGAATAGAGTTAATTACATGAAATAGTGGAAGAAAAGAACATATATAAAATATTACCGTTATTGTGCCCCCCACATAACATTTTCATCTATTTTCCTATTTTCCAGGTGGTAAAAAACAATTTTTTTAAAAAAATTAGGTGGTAAAATACAAGTTTTAGTTTTTTAGGTGGTAAAAAACAATTTATCCAAGACAATAACGAGCTAAGTAAATAGATTCCCCACTGTAACAACAATATGTTCTAGCTAGTTCTAATCAGGAAGCTAAAGTGTCCTTACCTTGATGTCTGGATGAGTTAAAATATACACTCCAAGAGATGGATCTAGAGTGAAACCATTAACACCGCTTCCAGTACTCAAAACAAGCTGTAAAAACAACAAAAACTGCCATGTTTTAACCACCTCAATTTAAACAAAGAAATAAATGAGAAAAAGAAAGAAAACAGGAGGAGGCTGCCATATAATTTGATTTCTACAATTTTGCAAATTCAAACAGATAAAACAATTCAACACAATGACGGACCAAGCAAGTACGAAGGAAACAGTTAGCACACAAAATGATAATATTTTTTTTCCTTGCTTTGCTGCTATAGTTTACCAATCTGCTATACTTAGCACCAGAATACGTGGGCATCACCGGCAGTATATCTTGAGATCAGCTGAGGCAACATAACCTCACTCACAATAGACAACATTAATGTCCTAAATCACAGGTTTCGATTAGAAAGAACTAGCTGTTTACTGCAAAGGAAACTTCAACAAACACACAGAATAATTTCCTTCAATATATGTAAGAGCAAACCCATTTTCTGCACTATAGTTCTCAAGCAGCAGAAAACACTAGCGCTCTGAAATACACAAGTCCAACATGAATACACTTAATCACATCATACAAATAACGATCTGCTTTCTGCAATACGTCCAAAGTTTTAACAAAACCTAGAAAACGGATCGAAGAAGAAACTACTTCGATTTTATCAGATCGAAACAAGAGCAACACATCATCATATACCATCCCAAAGAAACCCCTTGACGTCTTTCCACATCATACACCATTCAGACTTCAATACCAGCATTATTAAGGCAGAACCTTGATAAATAATGCTATTCAGGAATATAAATAAGGCAAAATGAAAGAGCACGTTTATACATCACTGCTCAATCTGAACTTATCGAAAAATGGGTTATAGTAGTGTTAAGTTAAACTGAACTTATTGGAATTCAACTGAGAAAAAGTGAAATTCTAAAGAAAAATAAATAAAAATAAAACATGGGATAACATTATTATTGGTGACATTAAGATTTCATTAAATTGTTACATTTAGTTCCTGTGAATATATATTAGTAGGAGTAGTACTGTAGTAATATATAGGTCTCTAGTCTCTAGTAGTATATTAGTAGGAATAGTACTGTAGTAATATTTAGATTTCATTAAATTGTTCATTTGGCTAGAGACACGACTCTGATTTGTAAACAATAGCAAAAGGCTAGACCTTGCAGTATCTCGTCCTCACTCCTCAGCCTATCAAGTCTAAATCAGAAACCTTAAATCAACAAAATAAGGCCAGTGTAAACATATAATTCCATCTAGAAGAAGCATGTTAATTAGAAGATTAAAGAATATCCTTAACCAAACACAAGAATGCAAACATAGAGGCAATTTTGAAGATCTTCACAACCATCGGTGATACCCTCCCCGCCTGAACCAAATAGAAAAAGGACTCAACGACCAGACAACCCATAATAGTATAATACTCAATGTGAGCACGACAAATAGAACAACCTAGTAATGGCTATGAAAGCTGCAACATACATGAATCTCTAAAAAGCAGTAATGGCTATGAAAAGGACTAACTTGAAATTCGGGATTGAAGCCTATACCAATCAACAACAACTTCTGGTCAAATCTGTTCAAAAGAGTAACTTATCATATGTGCCAACTAGAACTTGATGCATTGGAGCAACTATAAGTTCAAACGTGAAAGCAACAAAATATGTATTGCTAGAAACAATAGGCTAGTAAAACACTCAACAGACCACCAAATATATAAGGAACAAACTCGCAATTTGTAACAAAAAGTTAAAACGGACAAAAATAAAAAAAACAAGATAAAACCATGGATTCAAATTTCAAAATGGGCAAGTCGACAAGAAATTCCAAGTTAATATCCAATATTGATCAATGTCACACACACGAACAACAAAAGTCTAATCTCACACAAGTTGACAACTCCACAACCAGGATTACAAAAAACAATCAGATAATCTACATAACGTACCTCAGAGCCATGCTCCATATGGAACGTCTCTTGTACTCCACCAGGCACTATGATACAACTGTAACCTGAAGCCAGACGAGATTTAAAATTCTTTCTAGTTGCTGGAGATAGACCCAACCATGTCCATATATGCCTCAAAAAAGGAGTGTAGAATATCTAGCCATCAGAAAGAGGTAAGACTAATGATAAGAGAGAAAAATAGGAGGTCAGAAAATTTAGGACTTAGGCATGTAGGACTTACAACAGTACTAGCAAAGACGTTAATTTTCGAGAAAGGAAGAAAAACTGTAAGATCAGCA
Organism: Spinacia oleracea; assembly: GCF_020520425.1. Lineage (NCBI taxonomy): Eukaryota > Viridiplantae > Streptophyta > Magnoliopsida > Caryophyllales > Amaranthaceae > Spinacia > Spinacia oleracea. The sequence continues at coordinate 89,936,603 of NC_079489.1, forward strand.
AGAGAAACAACACCAATTGGCAACACCGAATGAGGCTCATAGCCAAAAACTGCATATAGCAAGGCACATAACTTTAGTTTAGTGCCTTAAAAAGGATAACTGTGTTGCACATGCAATCAACCTCAATCCAGCAATACAGCATACCTAATATCCCGAATGGACCATAACAACCATCTTAAAGTGTACATAAGTGGTTAAGGAACAAAATCAATGAAAAGTCAAAACCTTCTCTTTTCTGTATGAAATCTAATATACTCTAGACTGGTAGGATTACAAAACTTTCCTGGCAGCATCAGTTCTAGTCAATGATCACCTTATTCTGAACATATACAAGCACATAAGTTCATAACCACTAAGAATGACTTTGTTTGTCAACGCGGGTCACGCAAGTGAAATTCATATCCGATAATGATCAATCTCACGCAAACGAACAACAAAACCGCTAACTCGCTGACACAAACTATCAAATACTCATCAGACAGATTAACATCAAAACAACAATCCTAAACCCAAAATAATGGACAAACAAAGTTTGAAATAGAAGATTGAAACAAGTAGAGTAGTTTGAGGAGTGTTACCCAAAGGGAGACGATAGTATCAAGAACCCAACCGAGTTGGCCAATGAAAGTAAGATAAGTCAATCCCACAACTACCATCATCTCATCATACAAAAAAAGCAGTAATAAAAGAAGACCCCATCCACCCAATCCCCATCCCCGGCCAGAACAAAAACAAAAAAGAATCAATTATAAACTAACAATTGAACTAGAAAACCACAAATATCAAACCCTAATTTGTAAATTCATCCAATATTGGAACATTAGCCTAAACTTTCTGCATAATCAACTCATTATGCTCAACTAATTGAAGGGAAACTGAATTTTAAGACCAAGCAAAACAAGAATCAATTAAAAGCTCACCTTGACAGATTGCGTCACTGTGTGAAACAGAGTCAACCGAGATAGGGAAGACGACGGTCGGGGGCGACTACTATGGAAGAGGAGGCGAGGAAGGTGGTGGTGGTGGTGGAGGCGCGCGGTGAGGAGCGGTGCGAACTCGCCTGCAGATTGCACTAGAAGCGTACTTGCTTTGTTTGAATATAGAGATTTGAAGGGATTGTTTTATCGGTTTGGCGATGAGAAGCTATGTTTTTATTGTTTTAATTTCGTGAATATCGGTTGAAGCGAACAAAACAAAGCCCGCCCCTTTAGACTAGTATCTATTGAGGCGGGCAATATAAAGCCCCCTCCAACAAGTTCTATTGAAGCGAACTCTAAAAAAGCCCGCCCCAACCTGTTAGTAAATTTTTTGACCCGTGTTGACTAAGTGGTTGTTGAGGCCCACTTATATATGCCCCCCTCAACAAGGGGGCTACAACAGGGGTTTTTTCCACTAGTGATACTTCACTCACTTGACCGATTAAGTAATATGCTACCACCTCAGGGCATATCTGTTAAAATCTGGCATCCTAGAACTTATTCTAGCTAGAACTACGCGCGACCTGATTCTGACAAGATACGTAGGCAATCCTTACCAAGGATTCGGTCCAATAAAAAAAAACATATATAAATTGTGCAAAAAGTGTTAGACATATAAAAATATATAAAAAAAAGGAGAAACAAAAAATGAAAAATAAAATACGCCTTTATTGAAAAATAATAAGAAGGAAAACAAAGTGCTAAGAAATTAAAAAACAAACACAACTGAAATAAATAAAGGGCACCTACACCCTAGCAAGAACTACACTACTCTAGTTCTTCCGGATCATCAAATAAAGTCTTGTAGAGGGCAATGTTCGCAGGATCCACCCCCACAGTCTTCTGCGCAGCCCCAATATCAATCTCCATAAGAATCGGCTCTTGGACACTAACTTCCAAAGATGCCAAGGCTTCAGAAACATTCTCAGTTATAGCCCTCTCAGCCTCAAGGGCACAGACAATGGTGGGAGAAGGATTATTATCATCAACTAGACTAGTCGCTGTTTCTACAGGTGGCTGAGCCTTCCTAACCCATACATTGTTCCGGCGACGATCTTCGCGAGAGCTTGCATTTCTTTTAACAACAGCAGGCCCCTTCATGTTAGGCATCTTTTTAGGCCTGAAACTGGAACGGGGAGGAACTTCCTTTCGCTTTCGATCAGGACGAGCTTTCACAATCTTAATACCATGGGTACGAGGTTTGGCAGAATCAGGACCCTCATACTTAACACGAATATGAGGTATCAAAAGCTCAGCCGGCTCCCCATTTCGAGCCTCGGTCCTCACAGCTTTATCATCGGAGCTCATCCACAACTTGTAGTTTTCAGAAAGACCCACAAAGCCATTTGCAGCTACGGCCCAACGCGGGAGACCATCATAATACGTAGCCCACGCTAGAACCCGTGCTTGAGAAAAGGCCGCTACTTTAGGTGGTACCGTATCAGAAAAGGGGATAGTCTGCCTTAAACCGTATTGACGCATGACTCGGTAAGGGAAAATATAAATGGGCCGAGATAGCCCCAACAAAGAAACATAAACCGATACGTCAGAACCCCCCGTCATAGTAGTGAAACCCCACCATGGTACCACCCACTTAATAGAACAGATGCCATAAGTAAAAAAGGAGTCCCATTCGGCCTCGTCCTGGCCTTGGTGCAAATATTTTCGGTTACCCAAGGCTATAGGGCGATATTGTTTAGGATCGACAGGAGCTTCCAAGAGCCTAAGCCGTTCCACGAGCCAAATCTGCAAAAAAAACGGGTACGATCAAAAAATAATAATAAACAGAAAACGGTTCCTGGGGCGCAGTGTCAACGCCCAGGACCAGGCGCCGAAAATTTCAGCGCCCAGCCCTGGGCGCTGAAACTCAGCCCCAAGGAAGGACGAATGGAAAATATATATGCAAAAAAAACGTATACGTGCGCAAAAGAAAATCGATTACCTGCAGTAATAGGGGGCTTCCCTTAAAATATTCAGATTTGGCGTCCTTCTTCAGCTCATCCGCACTCAGCAAAGTCTCGGCAACCACCAACGGCATAATAGAATATCAACTTTCCATCTGGCTAATCAAGGGGATCAACCTTATGTCACCGAACTCACCATTGTTATTCGACAGAAAATAATGATTCAACAAGCAAAATACAATGGCTCAAATATTCAATTTCTGTTCGGTCATATTCTTACTAGCCTAAAGTGGTGTTTTACAAGTTTTGCCAATTAAATTAACCTCATCACCTACAACAACTTCAGCAAGCATGTTAGCATCTAGTCCTAGGAAAGCCCCTATGGTTGTTTTACTCTCTTCAATAGTGCCAGGAGTGGCAGGGGTAGCATTAGTATGATAACCAAGGATCGCAGCAAATTCATCTGGCAAAGGACATATTTCGTTGCCCCGAAAGACAAAAACATGATGATCGGAATCCCAAAAGCTTAGGGCTGCTTGCAGAAAATTATAGTCAATGTTAATTTGTTGGAAGCCTAAAAGTGCCTCTAACTGGTATTCTTTCAACAAAGCCTTTTCTGTAGGATTAAGGGCCCGTAGCCAACGCCTAACAGCCCGTTGGAGTGAGAAAGTGGGAATCGACATGACAAAAGCGAGGAGTAATTAAAACACAACAAAGAAAGAAGGAAATTGAGAGTGATGGAAAATAGGGACGTATCTAGCCCATATATATAGCTGAACGCATCAAGTGACATCCTGATCCCATTCGGAAACGCGTTAAGAAATCCAAAAGTCAAAATTCGCCAGGAAAGGACTTTCAGCGCCCGAAGCTGGGCGCCGAAATAATTAACGCCCAGCCTTGGGCGCCGAAAATGCAGCCCAAGGCCCAGATTTCACAAAACGCGGAACAGGAAAAGGCTTAAAGTCGTGTTGCTAGACACGAGGCCTTATGTACAATTAAGATCAAGCCCAAAAGCACCTTTAAGCTCCCAAATAGCAAAAATAAATGGTAAAACTTGGTCGAAACTTAGACTTATCTCAAGAAACATATATGTACACTTTTCAAAACAAATGTGAAATATCAAGGTCATTCTTCGAAACACCAAAAAATGTTGTTAAGTCGTTGGTTTCTCGAATAATAAAAAATGTTTGTCTGTCAAAAGATTAATCCGGGCCAAGCTAAACTGAATGATATTAAACCTCGTCGCCCGAAGACTGAAGTCGCACCCCACGACTTCGCCAAAATAGCACACCACTATGAAAGGTCGCTCGCACATACGAGCACGACCCCGAACATGATTAAAAGATGTTATGAAGTATACGAAAAATGACTAACAAAGCCCAAGTGCTTGGGGGCTCGCGAAAAGTATACTCCAACAAAAAAAAAGCGCGCAATCGAAATCAAATTCCCGGACTGCGCTATACGCCGTCCCATATATGTTTGGATGATCTCAAAAGAACAGGTTCGACCGCAGAAAAGGGTCGTCACGGACACTTGTACATGGTCCTCTGATCAAAGACCAAGTGGTGGAAAAAATCGAGCCATAAAGACTAGCTCAAAACCACGAAAGCAGACGGTCGCAAGACAAAGGTCCGTCTGAACCCGTTTGTCAACCCACGTTCAGGTTACAACTAAATTCGAGCATCCCTCGAAAGAATTCGCTCTTGCAAGAATGAACAAAAGAAATTCTCAAAAAAAAAAAAAAATCACAATGAACAAAAAATAGAGACTTGCCCACCTCAATCAGGCAAGATCGCGCCGCGAACCACGCAAGTTCCAAATCAAGGAAAAAACGAATTCAGGGATGTCCACCCTTAGCGGACAGGGTTCGCCCACCCTCAGCGGGCGGGGTCTGCGTCACTAGCCGCGCAGGTCCTCAGTTTTTCAAAATTCAAAATGAAACAGGCTCGCCATCTTCAGCCGGCGGGGTCTACGGCACAAACCACGTAGGTCCTCATTTTTCAAAAAATAAACACAAAACAAATTTCAAAATAGATTCGTCCACTTCTATCGGACGGGGTGTCCACCCTTAGCGGACAGGTTCGCGATCTTTAGCCGGCGGGGTCTACGTCACAAAACCGCGTAGGTCCTTATTTTCAAAATTCAAAAATAGATTTGTCCACTTCTATCGGACGGGGTGTCCACCCTTAGCGGACAGACTCGCCATCTTTAGCCGGCGGGGTCTGCGTCACTAACCGCGCAGGTCCTTAGTCGTTGCAGCGATAACTTTTTTCTGGTTTTCCGTTTTTCCAAAAAAGAACGATGTGAGTAGCTTTCCTTTTTTCCAAAGATTGGTTTTCCGTTTTTTCCAAAAAAGAACGATGTGCTGGATTTTCCTTCTTTACGTCCCATAAAAACAAGGGGGTTTTCTCGTTTAGCTAACCCTGAAAATGAGAATCTTTTAAAACGTTTTTTCCTCGTGATTGGGCTTGGCCAGGCTCAATTACACTTTATAGCTTTGATTTCGAAAACATCTGTAGCTACTCCAATTGACAAAGTGAGGGAGTTTCTGCACACCTTTAGATCCTCCCAATGACAAAGTGAGGAAGTTTCTATACTATCTGTTGACAAATCCCAATGACACGTGAAGGATATGTCGACACTTCAAGTGATGACCCTTAAGTCAAATGTTATCACTCGGGGGCTCGTGAGACCTTCGCCAAAACAGGTCACCATGGCTTGTGCGACGCACTCCGTCTAATACTTTGACCATCGTCTTACTCCAAGACTCAGTCAAAGTGGGGGCTAACTGTAGACACCTACTTTTGTCCCCATTCCCGAAAGGGAAGGTTCGATGATGAAAACGTAAATCTCCACTTGACAACGCATCTCCTATAAAATAAAGAATCTCATTACCCCTTTTCATTTCACCCGAAACCTGCTATTTATAGAAACCTGTTATTTATGGAAACCTGCTAAAAATAGTAACTGCCGTAATGGTAGTTGAAAGTGGCAAGTCATAAGAGATAGAAACCTGTCAGAATTAGGTGTTGCACTCCAACATAAATCCTAAATGAGATAGAAATTGCGAGAGAATCCTATTCCTAATATGATTCGAAAGTAAGAGTCACGTATTAATTAAAATCCTAACGAGCCTAGAGTTCGTAACGGGCCCAGACACATCCCGTCACAAGGTTAATACGCACTAAAAGACTCAATAAAATCTCAAATACTCCGGATTTTGGGAATCCGAATCTGACTAAGAAAAACAGCCCAGATCCTATTTTCAACGCCTGGCTCTGGGCGCCAAAATCTTCGGCGCCCAGGCCTGGGTGCTGAAAATACCTGGTACGTGTTTTTTCCTAATTCCTCGTGGATTAGAGTTCTGCAATTCTATCTTTCCACGAACTCTTTTCTATAAATAGGGCCTTAAGTTCGACGTGAGACACAACAATACACAATTATTATATTGAGTATTGACTCTAAACCCCTAAGCCTAAGCCTCACGCTGCAAAACTGATCACGCGTTCTGTCGCAATCGATCCATAAATCGAACAGAACGTATCCCGTCCCATAAATTGAGATTCGTTAAATAAAAGGAGAAATAGCAAAGTCAAAGTGGTTAGTTTTCTGAGAACCGTGACGCACCTCTCAAGGGTGCGTCGTAATGTGTCCCTTTTCCATGGTTTAATTGCTTTCCTCGCCCTTTTATGAACTGTTAAACTAACTAAAATCTGATTGTTCGATCACGCTTAATAAATATGATATTTTTGGGAAATTGGATTATCTTGCTAGGTCCCTTAAAACAATCTAAATCAGATAATCGCGCTCGATCTAGTACTATATGTTGCATATTGTTAAAATCAACTCAGATTAGTTTAATAGTTAACGCATGTCCCTTCAATTATTTATGCTGAGCTAGTAAGGATATCCTGCCTCTGGAGTTATCGAAGAGCGAGTACTCCTCTTGGTAGTTACAGTCCCCCGAACCCTCAATCTCTACCCTGCGGGTGTACGTTGAGCGATCCCCACCACCAGGGATCACAAGGGAACCTACGGCCGTCGTGGTCAAACATAATTGCACTCCCTTTATGTCACGATAACCGGGTTTTGTCAGTTTTTCTCATTGTTTTAAAAACTGAATGGCGACTCCTATATTACTAGTCAATTGGGTGTAAACTCACAGGAAATCCAATTACACTTGATTTGACAAAAAGAAGCGTCACACCCACGAGGGACGAGGTCACGCATTAGCCTCGTGCTTTTTCGACCCCCTCACAGCCTTCATCTAGCAAGTCTCGTCCGATGCTGATTCGTACGATGCCTTCCGATTATTTTCCCGATTCCGGAATTCATTTCTGATACGAACAACATTTAACATTTCCGATTCCGGAATTAATTTCCGTTTCGAACAAATATTTTATATTTCCGTTTCCGGAATTATTTTCCGATTCCAATAATATTTCCGATTCCGGCAATATTTCCGTTACCGGGAATATTTCAGATTCCGGCAATATTTCCATTTCCGATAATATTTTCCGATACGTACCATGTTTCCGTTTCCTGCAACATCTACGACTTGGATAATATTCATATTTCCGATACGATCCATATTTCCGTTTCCGGCAATATCATCGTTTCCGGAGTATTCATTATTTGCCTTTGACGATCTCAGCTCCCACTGAAACCAAGATCCGTCGATTCCGAATATCCATAGATGGAGTATTCAATGCCATTAAATACTTGATCCGTTTGCGTACTATTTGTTAGGTTATGATACATATGACAATTCATAAATCATGCGGAAAAACCATAAAGCCAGGAAAGCATATTATATTCACATAATCATTTAGCATAGTATTGATGCATACATGTTGTAGCGTGCCTTCCCTAGCTGCGCCCGAACCGAACAAGAACAAGTCTTTAGGACTCCAAATGTCGCCCCTCCGTAGATAGTCCACAGTACGTCCGGATCCGCCTCAAGTTAGACCAACTAGAATCGCCCTTAAGGTTGCTAGGATTTTCGGCTAGTGTTTGCAAGTGTATGGCTAATTTTATTTCAAAAACTTACCCTTTGAATACTTCAATCGTCCCCGCAAATAATGACCCTAGGCCCTTATTTATAGAGGTATGGAAAAGGAACTGGAATCCTATTAGGATACTAATTAATTAAACTAGAATCCTAGTAGGACTCTAATTAATTAATTTTATCCTTTTAGGATTAGGAATTTAATCATCAAACAAATCCTATACAATTTAGGTTTCGTATGTGAACACAAACTCTACACGAGCATGACCCACGAGCGTGCAGGCCATGCCCGCGCACAGCCCACACGGCCGCTCGGCCCACGCGAGCTGCAAGCCCACGCGAGCAGCAGCACAGCTCGCAGCCCATTGCTGCGCGCGCTGCGCGCGCTGCCATGGCCTGCTGGGCCTGGCCTTGCGCTGGGCCTGGCGTGGACTTGGCTGTTCGTGTGGCGCGCTTGGCTTGCTGGGCGATGGCCTGGCTTCGTGCTGGGCCCTCGTCCGGCAGGCCTCGTCCGATGCTTATTCGTAAGATACGCTTTCCGATTAAATTCCCGGTTCCGGAATTCATTTCCGATACGAACAATATTTAATATTTCCAATCCCGGAATTAATTTCCGTTTCGAACAAATATTTAATATTTTCGTTTCCGGAATTATTTTCCGATTCCGATAATATTTCCGATTCTGACAATATTTCCGTTTCCGGCAATATTTCCGATTCCGGCAATATTTCCATTTCCGATAATATTTTCCGATACGTACCATGTTTCCGTTTCCGGCAACATCTACGACTTGGATAATATTTATATTTCCGATACGATCCATATTTCCGTTTCCGGCAATATCATCGTTTCCGGAGTATTCATTTCTTGCTTGTGACGATCTCAGCTCCCACTGAAACCAAGATCCGTCGATTCCGAATATCCATAGATAGAGTATTTAATGCTAGTAAATACTTGATCCGTTTACGTACTATTTGTGTGACCCTACGGGTTCAGTCAAGAGTAAGCTGTGGATTAATATCATTAATTCCACTTGAACTGAAGCGGCCTCTAGCTAGGTATTCAGCTCACTTGATCTCACTGAATTATTAACTTGTTAATTAATACTGAACCGCACTTATTAGACTTAACATAGAATGCATACTTGGACCAAGGGCATTATTTCCTTCAGTCTCCCACTTGTCCTTAGGGACAAGTGTGCATTTCCTAATTCCTTTGTCGCTCGATGCTTGCTCTTGAACATAAGGTAAGAGTTGTCATCCTTATTATGTCCAGAGGTGTTTCTCGGTTTCAGAGTTCAACTGATCAAATAAACAGATAAATCATAGCCTATGATTCATCCGAGCACGGCCATGCATTTCTCAGTTTCTAGCTCTCCGAGTGGCCTTGTACAACTTTTAAGCATCTTATCCCGATTTATGGGAGGACAATCCCAATCTTGCGATCTTGAGATTAGACTTCGTTTGATAGGTGATTACCTGAGCGTTGCCTTTATAGCCTCCTTTTACGGTGCGACGGTTGGTCAACGTCAAAGCAACCAGTTCTGAAACAAGTAATCTCAAATCACTCAGGTATTGAGGATTTAGTGTCTAATAATTTTAATGAAATTTACTTATGACAGATTTTCATCTCTTACAGTAAAGTTTCATAGGTCTGTCCGATACTAGTCTTCCCAAAGTAAGTATCTATGCAAATGATTATGACATTGCCATGTCCACATAGTTCAAGAAACAGAACTACTAGTCATCTTGCATTCTAGTCGTCTAACGTTTTCTATGCGTCCAATTTTATAGAAAACTCCGACCAGGGACCATTCTCAACCTTTGACATTCAAGTTCACTTGATAGACATTTCTTAGTCACAGGACTGGTCCTGACAGTCTATCTTGAATATTTCGTCAAATTTGAAGGGACTCATCATTTAATACTAAACCAAGATTAAATGGAATATGAAAATACATTTCATATATGATAAATGTTCAACCCCAATGTTTTATAACCATGGGCCTCAAACCCATCTTTAAAACAGTTCATGGAATTCAAAGCTATGCTTGATTTCCAGTGCCACAATGTGAGTGTTGTTTCTCACTTGTTGCATAGGTTTAGTTATCATGCTTTGCCAATCTTAATATCCTTTTCATCGAATGTTCTTCGAGATAGATGATAAGATCTTTTGAGTATGTTTATTATGTGATCTAGTCTTTCTTACTTAAATAGTGGTTCTACGCATTTTGCAATGAAGAACCATCAAGTCAGCAGACATGTGATCCAGCCAAGTTCAGTGAAGAACTTTTTAATGTAAACAAATCAGTTTTATTGCTTCTTAGGCAATAAGTACTTTCACTTCAACTGTATAGCTTGCTAGTGATGCTTTGTTTGGATTTACTTATCCAAGCCGTTCACAGATATGTGGAAGACTTTCCAGCTGTATCTTTGAACATAGAAATTAATATTTAATTTCCCACGCAACAACTCATGGTCTCCAATCCATGTTGCCATTTTAAAACACGATGCTCTATAGCTCGTCCTTGCCAATGGTTAACTCCAAAGGGATCTTTCTTGATCCTTTACCAGTGTTTATGCGTGTGGCATCAATATTTAGCATATCTTTATTTCCTTGAATCAAGAAGTAATCCTATGTACCTTTTCAAGTACCATAAGTTTTTCTTGATCTCAATCTAATTGGTCTTCACTTAGATCAATAGAGATTGGTATATGTTCGTCATGCCTAAAGTCATACGATACGTTTTTGGCGATCCTCATATTATATCATACATGATAAATTCTTTTGCAGAATAATTCCCAATTGAATTCTATTCATGTAACTTTAGCTCATTCAATTTCAGTAGACACTGAATCCAGCTAAATTCTTTGATATATAATATAGGTGAAGAATCTCATTAGATTCTTTGATGTTAACTTAGTAAATGCTTATACATAGTTCAAACATTCTTTTACTTAGATTTATTCACATGGGTCGAATATCTCCAATGGAGTATTTCGTGTTTGATTTAGTAAATGCCATTACTTAATCCAAAACAATATTATAAGATCTTTGTAAATAGATCTTAGTACCCAGTATGTACTAAGTTTCGCCTTGGTCCATCATTGATGAATAATCTCAAATCTAAGTCATTAGCATCTGAATGTTATTTCACAATAGAGAGATATGTGTGTGATACACATAGGACCAATTAAGTTTTTATGTACTCCCACTAAATTTCTTATATATCTATAAGAATCATGTATATTTTATGAAACTAAAATGCTTATTAGCTTCACTTAAAATACAGTTCTAATTCCCAATTGCTTGCTTAAATCTGTACTTAGATTTTATAAGCCAGCTTTCCTTTTCAAGCATTTATTTGGATCCACAAATCCTATGACATACCATGTACATAGTTTATTCCAACATTTGATTGAGGAATACGTTTTGTCATCCAATTGCTATATGTACCAATATGCAATCATTGCTTGAATATAGACTTGAGCATTACGATTATGCATGAGGTTTCAACACAATCCACACCGTGAATTTTCTTGTAACTTTTAGCAACTAATCTAGCTTTGTGTGTGAACACAATTCAATGTTTGATGGTTTTTATCCTTTAAAACAAACTTGCAACCAATAACTGTGAAACTATTCTTGCAAATCAACAAAATTTCAATTTTGTCATCAAAACATTGAGTATGTTTTATGGCCTCTAACCATTTAAAACATTTGAGTCTATATATGGCCTCTAACCATTTTAGGGAATCTGGGTTTCGTCATAGCTTTTTTACAGGTCACAAACTCATTAATCTACATGATAATAGTTTGACTGCAAGTTGTAGGTTTCTTCACTATCTAATAGAAGAATTGCATAGTTTTAGTGATTTGAACTCTATGCCTACTTGGGTATAGAACATCAAACAATAGAATATCAATAGCCACTCGAAAGTCCTTTGAATATTCTGTTCTCCTTGAAGCACTTGTAAAGTCTTCTAAGAGATGTCTATTCTTTAAAGCCACTTCTAAAGTTTTTAAAGAATAAGTTCGGATTTTCTGAAGCACTTCGAAAAGCCTCAGGAATGTCCGTTTATGTTTGTTGTTCGCCTCGAAGACTTTCGAGGTCTATTTTCTCCCACTTGTCATTTTGGAAACGAATCTCCAAATGGACATTATTTCGAGCAAACAAACATTATGTTCTCAAAAATTCGTGGTAGAAACAATACCCTTGTGTCTCATTTGAATAAATCACAATGAAACATATATCTATACTTGGGCCTTAGTTTGTCGAATGACAAACACTAATCTCCCACTGAGTTTTGCAACTCTCTAGATATATTTTATGAAAAGTTATTCTGAAGTTACTTTTCATTAGCTTTGACGAATTTGGTTTAGTTTAGTGGTAGTTGTGCATTTTGTTTAGAAATTATAGGAAAAGTCTTTATGATTCATCATTAATCGAATCAAGTACTAATTGACTTCGATTATTCCAACTAAGATATGCCATATCTTATGGACCTAGATTGTGAAATTACAACACACAATCATTGATGATCATATTTGGTCTCAAGTAATCATCAACATGATCTAACCTAGATCTTTATGATTTCTTGCCAAGTGGATTTTATACTTCTGAAACTTTGAACTAGCCAAACAGATTCAACTTATATCACATTTGAGTAAATAAACCTATATTTACTCAAATCCATGTGAAATAATAAAGTCATAAAATCTTTCTTTAGCTTTGAACTCTATTGTCTAGGCGTTCTAACAATAGTTCAAATCTATTGTTACTTTCAACAAGTAAGACTAGTTGTCTTAAATTGATCTAGAAATCAATCAACTTTCAAAAGTCCATCAAAATAGAGCTTTTGAATGTTAACTTGTTGATATGGTCTAAGCAACAATGCAAAAGATTAGTGGAACTCAAATCAAGGGGTTGATTTGAACCTAGTAAAGTTTTTATTGTTAAAGAGTTGTTTGTTTTAATCAAGCATATTGACTCAACCCGTAATTGACCATTTCATTCAAATAAACAAACAAACATTATTTTTGTTTTTCTTGAATGTGAGTCTTTCTGTGTTTGAAAACAGAAATTTAGGTATGCTGATTATGGAACAAAATAGCCATTAAGTTCCAGCCTTTGAAAGGACTTAAAACAAACTAGATGACCCTACAACTAATGTAGCATTGCCATGCTTCATTTCCCATTTATAGGCCATTAGTGTAGCCTAGCTACCATTGTTTGAGTTATTACCGAAGTAATAACCTCAAGCGGTATATGATACCAAGGAAGTTTGATTGCTAGGTCACTTCTCTTTAAACATAAACTTATAGGTAGAACCGGAATCGTAAATTCCTTTCATTTGTTCCTTTGTTTTCCTATTTCTTGTACCCTTTCTTATAGTCTTAAGAATTGAATTCTCTAGTGTTGACTTTTATACTTTGTTAGACATGTCCAATGTCATTTTATCAAAGTTCTTACCATTTATGTTGAATATTCTGTTTCAACTAGATGATCTTACCAGAAGCTTCTAAAGTTCTCTAAGCATCGATCTATTCGAATGTCTAGGAACTAGACTCATTCGAGAATTAAATGGAAAAAGGATTTTAGGTTGTTAACCATTGGTAAAGCTGAGCGTTTAAACTGAATGCTTTATGATCTCAAAACTACATTGTATTTTGAATTCACAAGCACCAATCGGTTTTCCATTCGACTTTGATACTCGAAAACAACCATAAAAGTCGATATACGAAACGTACATTTTAAATTGCTCACTTTCTCTCATTTCCGTGAATCGTTCTTGGATTCATTACCAATCGAGGAAATTTACTGTTACCTTTCTAAAAGGATTTACCGCAGTGCAAGATATTTAATTATAAACAATAATTAAAACATTCATTGAAGCATGCAAAGTCTAAACATTTATCATGAATAATAACTTGAAAATGAAAGCAATCATGCAATTTAAACAAGTCATTGGCATTTTATTCGAATTATGTGTTCCGGCAGGTGTGAATAAAATGATTCCAAGATCCTAAAATCATTGAAGAATTAAGCACAGTTTGTCGACTTAATTCTAAAACATCTTAGGTAAGCAAAAACCTTTTGCTAATAGTCTAGAAACTATTCTTGGTTGATAGGCACGTCTAAGAACTTATTAGGTAAACCTATCGATTTTGCCACGACATAAAAGGACTCCTTACTTATATCGTTGAGTTTCACCAAAACTAACATGTACTCACAATTATTTGTGTACCTTGCCCCTTTAGGACCAATAAGTAACACCTCGCTGAGCGAAAACTATTACTAGATTGATGTAAAGGATATCCAAGCAAGTGTATATTTTGGCATGGCACCTTTTAACTCAATTTTTAAGTTTGGAACTTAAGGCTCTTACTATGTTGGTTAGATTTTAAGTGAACTAAAATCCTTAATCATGCAACATAATCAAGCCGCAATCTCATGCATAATTAAGACATATTTAAAGCAATAAATAACTTAAAGCATGCATAAGATAAATGTGATCCAGTATGGCCCGACTTCATCTTGAAGCTTCAACTTCAAAGTCCGTCTCGAAAATCTCCGTGGGAGGCACCATTTTCTTCAAATAGGATAAGCTATAATTAAACTAATTACAACTATTTGATGGTACGCAGACCATATTTGAATTGAAAAACAACTTTGGTACTTTAGACCAATTACATTCAAATTAATGGTACGCAGACCATATTTTCTATCCTATTTGGGCCATACTAGTCACTTCATAACCTGCAAAACAGTACATATACAATATATATACCATTCATCCATTCATTATCATGAATGGCCCACATAGCTGGTTAGTAAAACACATTATGCATCACATAAACATTTGCGGCAATTAATCAAGGGCACCAATAATCTACAAATTATTCAGTCCTTATTAATTCTAATCAAGTTGTTTTAACCTTAAGGATTTGTAGACCTAATCAAGGGTATATGACTAAAAAGGGCTCCCACTTAAACCAATAAATTCATATGCTTTACTAATTTTAAACATAAAAATGTATTTCTAGTCTAACCGGAAACATACAAATTTAATTAAAATTTAAAGCTCATATAAATTTATAATTGAATCCAAAAAGTTTAATTTAATTTCAGTCGTATTTAAATTAATTCATGATTTTAATTTTAGTAAAATAATTAGAATAAATAAAATTTATTATAATTATAATATTCAAAATTAAAATCCAAGAAAATAATTTAAATTATTAATTTTAAAATTAATTAAAATTACGTAAACTGAAAATTTCAAATTAAAATTTCAAAACGATCTAATCGCAACGCAACAATCCCACGCAACGCACGCCCATGGGCCACACGCACACAGCCATCGCTGGCCATGTGCGCGCAGCCCTTGCGCTGCGTCGCATCGCTGCTGCTCACCATCGCAAGGCATCAATCGAACACGCGAGCTGGTGCTCGCTGCGCGCGCTAGCGCTCGATGCACGCGAGCCATTGCTCGCTGCGCTCGCTTGCCAGCACTCGATCCATGCGAGCCATCGCTCGCTGCGCGCCTGCCTATCCCGCACGCGAGCTTGCGCTCATCGCACGAGGCAGCAGTATGCGAGCTGGCGCTCGCTGCGCGCGAGCCATCGACGCTGTGCGTAGCGCTCGTGGCACGCGAGCTTGCGCTCGCTGCGCGCGAGGCTCCGCATGCTTGCGCGAGGCAGTGCGTGTTGTGGCGCAGCACGCTTGCTGCCCACACGCGACTGCTCGTGCCTTGCTCTCGCCCCTGCCCATACGCCCATTGCTCACAGCCCACGACACAAGGCAGGGCTGCTGCCTTGTGCTCGTGCACCATGCCCTTGCTCGCTGCATTCGTACCGCATGGGCGACTAGCTCCCTTGCTCGTCGTCGCATGCCCGCTCTATACAACACCCCTTAAGGGTAACACGTAGCGTACATTGCTTTGTGCGTGCAAGTTATATGAGCGAGTCGCATAAAAATTAAAAATTTATATTCAAAATTAATGACAAATTAATAAATAATATTAATTTCATAATTTTAGGGCGAAAAATCGAAAATTTATTATTTAACTGATTTCCTATTAACATGGATTTAAGTCTAGGTCATAAAAATTTAAAATTTAACATAAATTTACAATTTTTATGGTGGTTTTTAATCATAGGTATCTAATTAAATTATAACTAATTATGAAAATCAAATTAATTCTAAATTATTCCAATTTTCAACAAATTAATCATAATTACAAATTAGATTGCATAATTAACAAGGCTAGGCATTCAAACTTGTTAAACATATACAGTAGGTCAATCAAAAATTCAAGATTTATCAACAAGAATCGCAAATATTTAATTTAACATCTTAAATTTACGAAATTTTGCATTCGAAAAACTAAAACCTCCGAAAAGTCATAGTTAGGCTTCGAATTTGAGAATTCTGGTTTCGAATTTGAGAATTTAACATCCTTTTTTTGTCAAAATTTTAGAATGCCTTTTACATGCGGAATTGACACAAAAATCACTCGATTTGGATGAGTAACGAAGAAACTGCCGAAAAACTGCGTACGTATAATTAAATAAACGCAATTTGCAATTAATTAACAATTACGAAAATTAATCACCCCTTTTAATTCTTGCAAATTTGTAATATTTAACCATGTTCATGCAATTTAGATTATGAAAATAATAAGAGGCTCGTGATACCACTGTTAGGTTATGATACATATGACAATTCATAAATCATGCGGAAAAACCATAAAGCCAGGAAAGCATATTATATTCACATAATCATTTAGCATAGTATTGATGCATACATGTTGTAGCGTGCCTTCCCTAGCTGCGCCCGAACCGAACAAGAACAATTCTTTAGGACTCCAAATGTCGCCCCTCCGTAGATAGTCCACAGTACGTCCGGATCCGCCTCAAGTTAGACCAACTAGAATCGCCCTTAAGGTTGCTAGGATTTTCGGCTAGTGTTTGCAAGTGTATGGCTAATTTTATTTCAAAAACTTACCCTTTGAATACTTCAATCGTCCCCGCAAATAATGACCCTAGGCCCTTATTTATAGAGGTATGGAAAAGGAACTGGAATCCTATTAGGATACTAATTAATTAAACTAGAATCCTAGTAGGACTCTAATTAATTAATTTTATCCTTTTAGGATTAGGAATTTAATCATCAAACAAATCCTATACAATTTAGGTTTCGTATGTGAACACAAACTCTACACGAGCATGACCCACGAGCGTGCAGGCCATGCCCGCGCATAGCCCACACGGCCGCTCGGCCCACGCGAGCTGCAAGCCCACGCGAGCAGCACCACAGCTCGCAGCCCATTGCTGCGCGCGCTGCGCGCTGCCATGGCCTGCTGGGCCTGGCCTTGCGCTGGGCCTGGCGTGGCCTTGGCCGTTCGTGTGGCGCGCTTGGCTTGTTGGGCGATGGCCTGGCTTCGTGCTGGGCCCTCGTCCGGCAGGCCTCGTCCGATGCTTATTCGTACGATACGCTTTCCGATTAAATTCCCGGTTCCGGAATTCATTTCCGATACGAACAATATTTAATATTTCCGATCCCGGAATTAATTTCCGTTTCGAACAAATATTTAATATTTCCGTTTCCGGAATTATTTTCCGATTCCGATAATATTTCCGATTCTGACAATATTTCCGTTTCCGGCAATATTTCCGATTCCGGCAATATTTCCATTTCCGATAATATTTTCCGATACGTACCATGTTTCCGTTTCCGGCAACATCTACGACTTGGATAATATTTATATTTCCGATACGATCCATATTTCCGTTTCCGGCAATATCATCGTTTCCGGAGTATTCATTTCTTGCTTGTGACGATCTCAGCTCCCACTGAAACCAAGATCCGTCGATTCCGAATATCCATAGATAGAGTATTTAATGCCATTAAATACTTGATCCGTTTACGTACTATTTGTGTGACCCTACGGGTTCAGTCAAGAGTAAGCTGTGGATTAATATCATTAATTCCACTTGAACTGAAGCGGCCTCTAGCTAGGCATTCAGCTCACTTGATCTCACTTAATTATTCACTTGTTAATTAATACTGAATCGCATTTATTAGACTTAACATTAAATGCATACTTGGACCAAGGGCTTTATTTCCTTCAGTCTCCCACTTGTCCTTTAGGGACAAGTGTGCATTTCCTAATTCCTTTGTCACTCGATGCTTGCTCTTGAACATAAGGTAAGAATTGTCATCCTTATTATGTCCATAGGTGTTTCTCGGTTTAAGAGTTCAACTGATCAAATAAACAGATAATCATAGCCTATGATTCATCTGAGCACGACCATGCATTTTACAGTTTCTAGCTCTCCGAGTGGCCTTGTACAACTTTTCAGCATCTCATCTCGACTTATGGGAGGACAATACCAATCTTGCGATCATGAGATTAGACTTCGTTTGATAGGTGATTACCTGAGCGTTGCCTTTATAGCCTCCTTTTACGGTGTGACGGTTGACAACGTCAAAGTAAGAAGTTCTCAAACAAGTAATCTCAAATCACTCAAGTATTGAGGATTAGTGTCTAAATATTTTAATGAAATTTACTTATGACAGAATTTCATCTCTTACAGTTAAGTTTCATAGGTCTGTCCGATACTAGTCTTCCCAAAGTAAGTATCTATGCAAATGATTACGACATTGCCATGTCCACATAGTTCAAGAAACAGAACTACTTGTCATCTTGCATTCTAATCGTCTAACGTTTTCTATGCGTCCATCTTTATAGAAAACTCCGACCAGGGACCATTTTCAACTTTTGACATTCAAGTTCACTTGATAGACATTTCTTAGTCACAGGACTGGTCCTGACAGTCTATCTTGAATATATCGTCAAATTGAAGGGACTCATCATTTAATACTAAACCAAGATTAAATGGAATATGAAAATTCATTTCATATATGATAAATGTTCAACCCCAATGTTTTTCAACCATAGGTCTTTAACTCATCTTTAAAACAACTAATGGAATTCAAAACTATGTTTGACTTCCAGTGCCACAATGTGAGTGTTGTATTTCACTTGTTGTATAGGTTTAGTTATCATGCTTTGCCAATCTTAATATCCTTTTCATCGAATGTTCTTCGAGATATGATGATAAGATCTTTTAAGTTTGTTTATTATGTGATCTAGTCTTTCTTACTTCAATATTGGTTCTACGCATTTTGCAATGAAGAACCATCAAGTCAGCAGACATGTGATCCACCCAAGTTCAGTGAAGAACTCTTTAATGTAAACAACTCTGTTTTATTGCTTCTTAGGCAATAATTACTTTTACTTCCATTGTATAGGTTGCTTGTGATGCTTTGTTTGGATTTGCTTATCCAAGCAGTTCACAGATATGTGGAAGACTTTCCAGCTGTATCTTACAACATAGAAACTAATATTTAATTTCCTACGCAACAAGTCATGGTCTCCAATCCATGTTGCCATTTTTAAAACACGATGCATATAGCCCGTTCTTGCCAATGGTTAACTCCAAAGAAATCTTGCTTGATCCTTTGCCAGTGTTTATGCGTGTAGCATCAATTTTTAGCATATCTTTATTTCCTTGAATCAAGAACTAATCCTATGTACTTTTCAAGTACCATAAGTTTTCTTGATCTCAATCTAGTTGATCTTCACTTAGATCAATAGAGATTGGTATATGTTCGTCATGCCTTCAGTCATACGATACGTTTTTGGCGATCCTCATATTATATTATACATGATAAATTCTTTTGCAGAATAATTCCCAACTGAATTCTGTTCATGTAACTTTAGCTATCCAATTTCAGTAGATACTGAATCCAGCTAAATTCTTTGACATATAATATAGGTTAAGAATCTCATTTTGACCCTTTGATGTTTAACTTAGTAAATTCTTATACATAGTTCAAACATTCATTACTTAGATTTATTCACATGGGTCGAATATCTCCAATGGAGTATTTCGTGTTTGATTTAGTAAATTTCATTACTTAATCCAAAACAATATTATAAGATCTTTGTAAATAGATCTTAATACCCAGTATGTACTAAGTTTCGCCATGGTCCCATCATTGATAAATAATTTCAAATCTAAGTCATTAGCATTTGAATGTTATTTCACAATAGAGAGATATGTGTGTGATACACATAGGACCAATTAAGTTTTACGTACTCCCACTAAACTTCTTATATATCTATAAGAATCATGCACATTTTATGAAACTAAAATACTTATTAGCTTCACTAAAATACATTTCTAATTCCCAATTGTTTGCTTAAATCTGTACTTAGATTTCATAAGCTAGCTTTCCTTTCAAGCATTACTTGGATCCAAAAATCCTATGACATGTTATGTACATAGTTTACTCCAACATTTGATTGAGGAATACGCTTTGTCATCCAACTGCCATATGTACCAATATGCAATTATTGCTTGAATTATAGACTTGAGCATTATGATTATGCATGAGGTTTCAACACAATCAATTCTATGAATTTGCTTGTAACCTTTAGCAACTAATCTAGCTTTGTGTGTGAACACAATTCCATGTTTGATGGTTTTTATCCTTAAAACCAATTTGCAACCAATAAGTGTGAAACTATCCTTGCAAATCAACAAAATTTCAATTTTGTCATCAAAACACTAAGTATGTTTTTATGGCCTTTAACCAATTAAACATTAAGTCTATATATGGCCTCTAATCATTTTAGGGAATCTAGGTTTCTTCATAGCTTTCTTACAAGTCACAAACTCATTAATCTGCATGATAATAGTTTGACTGCAAGTTGTAGGTTTCTTCACTATCTAATAGAAGAATCGCATAGTTTCAGTGACCTGGACTCTAAGTTTCTACACTATCTAAAGAAGATTCTTATAGCTCCAGTGAACTCTATGTCTACGTGGGTATAGAACATCAAACGATAGAATATCAACAGACACTTGAAAGTTCTCTGAATATTCTGTTCTCCTTGAAGCACTTGTAAAGTCTTCTAAGAGATTTCTATTCTTTAAAGCCACTTCTAAAGTCCTTAAGGAATAAGTGTTCGGATTTTCTGAATAACTTCGAAAAGCCTCCGGAATGTCCGTTTATGTTTGTTGTTCGCCTCGAAGACTTTCGAGGTCTATTTTCTCCCACTTGTCATTTTGGAAACGAATCTCCAAAAGGACATTATTTCGAGCAAACAAACATTATGTTCTCAAAAATTCGTGGTAGAAACAATACCCTTGTGTCTCATTTGAATAAATCACAATGAAACATATATCTATACTTGGGCCTTAGTTTGCTGAATAACAAACACTAAGCTCTCACTGAGTTTAGCAACTCCTTAGATATATAATTATTGAAAAGAGATTCTGAAATTACTTTTCAATGGCTTTGACAAATTTTGTTTTAGAAATTATAGGAGAAGTCTTTATGATTCATCATTGATCGAATCAAGTACTAATTGACTTCAATCATTCCAACTTAGATATGTCATATCTTATGGAGCTAGATCGTGAAATTACAACACACAATCATTGATGATCATTTTTGGTCTTAAAGTAATCATCGTCATGATCTAACCTAGATCTTTATGATTTCTTGCCATGTGGATTTTATACTTCTGAATCTTTGAACTAGCCAAACGGATTCAAACTTATATCACTTTGAGTAAATAAACCAATATTCACTCAAATCTAGGAGAAATAATAAAGTTATAAAATCTTTCTTTAGCTTTGAACTCTATTGTCTAGGCGTTCTAACAATAGTTCATATCCTTTGTTACTTTTAACAAGTAAGACTAGCTTGTCTCGAATTGATCTAGAAATCAATCAACTTTCAAAAGTCCATCAAAATAGAGCTTTTGAATGTTAACTTGTTGATATGGTCTAAGTAACAATGCTAAAGGTTTGTGGAACTCAAATCAAGAGTTTGATTTGAACCTAGTTAAGTTCTATTGTTAAAGAGTTGTTTGTTTTAATCAAGCATATTGACTCACGCCGTAAATGACCATTTCACTCAAATAAACAAACAAACAAACAGTGTTTTTGTTTTTCTTGAATGTGAGTCTTTATGTGTTTGAAAACATAATTTTAGGTATGCTGATTATGGAACAAAATAGCCATTAGGTTCCAGCCTTTGAAAGGACTTAAAACAAACTAGATGACCCTACAACTAATGTAGCATTGCCATGCTTCATTTCCCACTTGTAGGCCATTTGTGTAGCCTAGCTTCCATTGTTTGAGTTATTACCGAAGTAAGAACCTCAAGCGGTATATGATACCAGAGAAGTTTGATTGCTAGGTTACTTTTCTTTAAACATAAACTTATAGGTAAAAACGAAATCGTAAAATTTCTTTCATTTGTTCCTTGTTTTCCTATTTCTTGTACCCTTTCTTATAGCCTTAAGTATTGAATTCTCTAGTGTTGACTTTTATACTTTGTTAGACATGTCCAATGTCACTCCAACAAGGTTCTTTACCATTTTAATTTATGTTGAATATTCTATTTCAACTAAATGATCTTACCAAAAGCTTCTAAAGTTCTCTAAGCATCGATCTATTCGAATGTCTAGTGACTAGCTAGACTCATTCGTGAATTAAATTGGACAAAGATATTAGGTTGCTAACCATTGGTAAAGCTGAGCGTTTAAACTCAATGCTTTATTATCCCAAAACCAAATTGTATTTTGAATTCACAAGCACCAATCGGTTTGCCATTAGACTTTGATACTCGAAAACAACCATAAAAGTCGCTAAAAGAAACGTACATTTAAATTGCTCACTTTCTCTCATTTCCGTGAATCGTTCTTGGATTCACTACCAATCGAGGAAATTTACTGTTACCTTTTCTAAAAGAATTTACTGCAGTGCAAGATATTTAATTATAAACAATATTTAAAACATACATTGAAGCATGCAAAGTCTAAACAATCATGAATAATAACTTGAAAAGTAAAGCAATCATGCAATTCAAACAAGTTATTAGCATTTTATTCGATTTTATTGTTCCGGCAGGTGTAAATAAGATGATTCCAAGACCCTAAAACCATTGAAGAATTAATCACATTATGTATTTAGACTTAATTCTAAAATCTCTTAGGTAAGCAAAAGCCTTTTGCCAATAGTCTAGAAACTACTCTTGGTTAATAGGTACGTCTAAGAACTTATTAGGTAAACCTATCGAATTTTCCACGACATAAAAGGACTCCTTACTTATATCGTTGAGTTTCACCAAAACTAACATGAACTCCCAATTATTTGTGTACCTTACCCCTTTAGAATCAATAAGTAACACCTCGCTATGGCGGAAAACTATTACTAAGATTGATGTAAAGGTTATCCAAGTAAGTGTTATTTTGGCATGGCACCTTTTAACTCAATTTTTAAGTTTGGAACTTAAGGCTCTTACTATGTTGGTTAGATTTTAAGTGAACTAAAATCCTTAATCATGCAACATAATCAAGTCATAATCTCATGCATAATTAAGACATATTTAAAGCAATAAATAACTTAAATCATGCATAAGATATAAATGTGATCTAGTATAGCCCGACTTCATCTTGAAGCTTCAACTTCAAAGTCCGTCTTGAAAATGGATTGGAAACTCCGTCTTGAATTTCACCATGGGAGACGCCATTTTCTTCAAATAGGATAAGCTATAATTAAACTAATTACAACTATCTGATGGTACGCAGACCATATTTAAAAGCAATAAAATTTGGTACTTTAGACCAATATTACTTTCAAATTAATGGTACGCAGACCATATTTTCTATCCTATTTGGGTCATACTGTTAGGTTATGATACATATGACATTTACATAAATCATGCGGAAACAACCATTAACCCAGGAATCATATTATTTACACATAATCATATAGCATAATTAGATGCATACTCTTTGTTGCGTGCCCTCCCTAGCTGCGCCCGAACCGAACAAGAACAAGTCTTTTAGGACTCCAAATGTCGTCCCTCCGTAGATAGTCCACAGCACGTCCGGATCCGCCTTAAGATTGACCAACTAGAATCGCCCTTAAGGTACTAGAAAATTCGGCACTTTTATGAGCAAGATGTGTTTTAATTTTCTCTCAAAAACTCACTTTTGAATACTTTGAAACTTGTATATAAATTATGACCCCTAGGCCTTTATTTATAGAGTTATGGAAAAGGAATCGTAATCCTAGTAGGATGCGAATTAATTGGAATTAGAATCCTACATGAATTCTATTTAATTAATTTATCCAATTAGGAATAGACATTTAATCATACACTGACTCTTGCAGATTCAGGAATCACGCATGAGCACAAACTCACACACACACGGCAGCCACAAGGACTGCCCATGCGTGCGAGCTGCAGCCCACGCAGCAAGGCCCACGCATCCGTGGCCTTGGCGCGCGCTGGGCTTGTGGCGTGCGTGCTTGCTGGGCGACGGCCTGGCTTCGTGCTGGGCCTTCGTCCGGCAGGCCTCGTCCGATGCTAATTCGTACGATACGCTTCCGATTAAATTTCCATTTCCGGAATCTATTTCCGATACGAACAATATTTAATATTTCCGATTCCGGAATTAATTTCCGTTTCGAACAAATATTTAATATTTCCGTTTCCGGAATTATTTTCCGATTCCGGCAATATTTCCGATTCTGACAATATTTCCGTTTCCGGCAATATTTCCGATTCTGGTAATATTTCCATTTCCAATAATATTTTCCGATACGTACCATGTTTCCGTTTCCGGCAACATCTACGACTTGGATAATATTCATATTTCCGATACGATCCATATTTCCGTTTCCGGCAATATCATCGTTTCCGGAGTATTCATTTCTTGCCTGTGACGATCTTAGCTCCCACTGAAACCAAGATCCGTCGGTTCCGAATATTCATAGATGGAGTATTTAATGCCATTAAATACTTGATCCGTTTACGTACTATTTGTGTGACCCTACGGGTTCAGTCAAGAGTAAGCTGTGGATTAATATCATTAATTCCACTTGAACTGAAGCGGCCTCTAGCTAGGCATTCAGCTCACTTGATCTCACTGAATTATTAACTTGTTAATTAATACTGAACCGCATTTATTAGACTTAACATAGAATGCATACTTGGACCAAGGGCATTATTTCCTTCAGTCTCCCACTTGTCCTTAGGGACAAGTGTGCATTTCCTAATTCCTTTGTCGCTCGATGCTTGCTCTTGAACATAAGGTAAGAGTTGTCATCCTTATTATGTCCAGAGGTGTTCCTCGGTTTCAGAGTTCAACTGATCAAATAAACAGATAATCATAGCCTATGATTCATCCGAGCACGGCCATGCATTTCACAGTTTCTAGCTCTCCGAGTGGCCTTGTACAACTTTTAAGCATCTCATCCCGATTTATGGGAGGACAATCCCAATCTTGCGATCTTGAGATTAGACTTCGTTTGATAGGTGATTACCTGAGCGTTGACTTTATAGCCTCCTTTTACGGTGCGACGGTTGGTCAACGTCAAAGCAACCAGTTCTCAAACAAGTAATCTCAAATCACTCAGGTATTGAGGATTTAGTGTCTAATAATTTAATGAAATTTACTTATGACAGACTTTCATCTCTTACAGTAAAGTTTCATAGGTCTTGTCCGATACTAGTCTTCCCAAAGTAAGTATCTATGCAAATGATTATGACATTGCCATGTCCACATAGTTCAAGAAACAGAACTACTAGTCATCTTGCATTCTAATCGTCTAACGTTTTCTATGCGTCCAATTTTATAGAAAACTCCGATTAGGGACCATTTTCAACCTTTGACATTCAAGTTCACTTGATAGACATTTCTTAGTCACAGGACTGGTCCTGACAGTCTATCTTGAATATATCGTCAAGTTGAAGGGACTCATCATTTAATAAACCACGAATTAAATGGAAAAATGAATTCCTTTCATTTATTGTGAATGATTAACCAATAATGTTTTACAAAGATTTAAACTCTAAAACTTTAAAACATTAAACAGAGACATCAAAGCCATTCTCCAATATGCTTGATTCCCATAGCTGCAGTGTGCGAGTTGTGCTTCGCTTGCGGCAGAGGTTTAGTTAATGGATCTGATATGTTGTCATCAGTTCCAATTTTGCTTATCTCGACTTCTTTTCTTTCAACGAACTCTCGTAGAAGGTGAAATCTACGAAGTACATGCTTGACTCTCTGGTGGTGTCTAGGCTCTTTTGCCTGTGCAATAGCTCCGTTATTATCACAATACAGGGCTATTGGTCCTTTAATGGAGGGGACTACACCAAGTTCTCCTATGAACTTCCTTAGCCATATAGCTTCCTTTGCTGCTTCATGTGCAGCAATGTACTCCGCTTCAGTTGTAGAATCCGCAATGGTGCTTTGCTTAGCACTTTTCCAGCTTACTGCTCCTCCGTTGAGGCAGAAGACAAACCCAGACTGTGATCTGAAATCATCTTTGTCGGTTTGGAAACTTGCGTCCGTATAGCCTTTAACAATTAATTCATCATCTCCACCATAGACCAGGAAGTCATCTTTGTGCCTTTTCAGGTACTTCAGAATGTTCTTGGCAGCAGTCCAATGCGCCTCTCTTGGGTTTGACTGGTATCTGCTCGTAGCACTGAGTGCGTACGCAACATCCGGGCGTGTACATATCATAGCATACATTATTGAACCAATCAATGATGCATATGGAATCCCATTCATTCGTCTACGCTCATCAAGTGTTTTTGGGCACTGAGTCTTGCTTAGAGTCATTCCATGAGACATGGGTAGGTAGCCTCGCTTGGAGTCCGCCATCTTGAACCTATCAAGCACCTTATTGATATAAGTGCTTTGACTAAGTCCAATCATCCTTTTAGATCTATCTCTGTAAATCTTGATGCCCAATATGTACTGTGCTTCTCCTAGATCCTTCATCGAAAAACATTTCCCAAGCCAAATCTTGACAGAGTTCAACATAGGAATGTCATTTCCGATAAGCAATATGTCGTCGACATATAATACTAGGAAAGCAATTTTGCTCCCACTGACCTTCTTGTATACACAAGATTCGTCTGCGTTCTTGATGAAACCAAAGTCACTGACTGCTTCATCAAAACGTATATTCCAGCTCCTGGATGCCTGCTTCAATCCGTAGATTGATTTCTTTAGCTTGCATACCTTTTTAGCATTCTTTGGATCCTCAAAACCTTCAGGCTGTGTCATAAACACAGTTTCTGTTAAAACGCCGTTTAAGAAAGCAGTTTTGACATCCATCTGCCATATTTCGTAATCGTAATATGCAGCGATTGCTAACATTATTCGAATAGACTTTAGCATTGCAACTGGTGAAAAGGTTTCATCGTAATCCACACCGTGGACTTGCCTGTAACCTTTTGCAACCAATCTAGCTTTGAAAACTTCAAGTTTCCCATCCTTGTCCTTTTTCAGTTTGAAAACCCATTTGCTTCCAATGGCTTGGTAGCCATCTGGCAAATCGACCAAATCCCATACTTGGTTTTCAGACATGGAGTCTAATTCAGATTGCATGGCTTCTTGCCATTGCTTGGAGCTAGGGCTCGTCATAGCTTGCTTGTAAGTCGCAGGTTCATCACTTTCAAGTAATAGAACGTCATAGCTCTCGTTCGTCAAAATACCTAAGTACCTTTCCGGTTGAGATCTATATCTTTGCGATCTACGCGGGGTAACATTTCTAGATTGACCATGATTCTCACCAGATTCTTCTAAAGATCTCTGAGTTTCATCCTGAATGTCATCTTGAGCATTCTCTAGAGTTTGTTGTTCGACTCGAATTTCTTCGAGGTCTACTTTTCTCCCACTTGTCATTTTGGAAATGTGATCCTTCTCCAAAAAGACACCATCTCGAGCAACAAACACTTTGTTCTCAGATGTATTGTGTAATAACCCGTATTAATTACCTAATATCTTATTTTATCTATGGAAATATTTTATAAAAAAAAAAAAAAAACGTATTTACCTTATTTCGAATTCACATAACCAACTCCTAAAGATCACACAAACTAACCGTCATTGACTAAGTCCTTCTGACTTTGTTCTCATCATTCAAATTACGAAGTTGTAATCTCCATCATTATCTTTTCTTGATTTTGAAAGGTCCAGCAAGTATTATCCAAAGAAAAAAAAAAAAAGAGATAGTTCTTCTCTTCATGTAAAACAAACTCCATACTTATCACCTCTCGTAACCTATTAGTCTAGGATTTGCTACTAACAAAAAGATAAACATCATCATCCCTAAATTTACGCTAGTAATCGTAACCGTATTCTGAACAGCCTTATCATCCTCCTTCCATATAAATAATAGTACAAAACCCTAATACAACATTTTTTTCAAAACCCTCGTACACTCACAAAACACCACCAGGAGCCGTGCATAAGAAACCGCAGGAAAACCTCGAGCGCCGAATCGAAGTGGATTTCTACCTACTTTCGGTTACACCGAAACACCATTAAACATCACCGGATTCTACCGTAAGGACTACCGTCTTCAAGCCCTCGCCTTCCTCTTTACACCCGGTCTGTTAGCACTAGGAGCCGAGCTTGAACAAAGGTAATGTGTCGTCTCAAACAGAGTATAGTTTTCCTTATTATTCGACCTTGTCATTCCCGTATAATCGGATTTCAAAAATAAAAGGAACCTTACTTCATTTAGCCTTGATTATTTGATTGGAATATCACGTGGACTTCCAAGAGCTACTACATCATTGCCCTCAATTCCTTATTTCCTCCATTAATAATATAAAAGAGGAATGTGAAGTAAATGCACCATCTTTCTTGTTTTATTTGACCCATACACTTAAACGATAATATAAATGGTAACCATGCTAAGTTGACATACTAATAGAGCTTAGTTTTGGAGAATCTTTAAACCTCTATACTCGTATTATATATATATATATATATATATACATAGAGTTCTTATAGGTGTAGCTACACCCAGATTGTATATATATTGACGTTAATTATGTCATTCTTGTATGTAGAGTGCGTAGAGCGTGAGGATACGTACTAGTGTTTACGTGTGCTGTTGGTGATACTAAGCTTGTTAAGGTAAGTTACTATGTTCACTACCTTAACCCTATGAAAATATTATTTTAACGTGACTATGTGTAATATGTATATGTGGGTTATATGACTTTTGCAAATTCATTAAGATCAGTAATGTCAAAATAGACTCTTTCTTCTTTTGTAATTGATTTCCATGTTCAAAATGCTTTTGGGTATATATATACACTACCAGTAGCTATTTTATCAAGTTCATGTGCATGACCCGTGTGTTTGATCATTAAACTTAGTCGCAAGGCAGGTCATGTAGTTTAGCGTAAGGTTATTACTTTATCTTGGACAATTTATGGTGAGTTTATGGTTTTATCAACCTGACATGCATAATCAGAATAAAGTGGTACTCATGAATTTGGATTGTTGCAATTAGAAGTGTACGTAATAGTTAGTCAATTTCTGGAAATGTGCAAGAGTATGTGATTTTGATATCCATTAATTACTTTGTGTATGTGACCACGCCAGTGCTACGTATAGAACAACATTTACGTAAAGATAAACATATTCTTAGTTGGTAAGACATCTTAGGCAGGATCCCCTAAGGTGATGAACACATTGGTGGTATGACACATCGTGTCTCAATATTTTAGTCGGAGCTAACTAGCACGACCTAGGCTTATTCTACTCCTTTGAGTTAAAAACACTCACTGGGGGGTGTGCACACTTAAGGACTAAGACCTATTTTGGTGGTTACACCCATTAGGGTGGTAGTCTCGAACTACATTTATGGTGGAATTATCTTGTTCTCTTACCTCTGAGTAATTAATTAACTATTAAATTATGGGTTGTGTGCGTGTGCTTGCTATGTGCTATTTGTGCGTGAAATGTTTTAAAATAAAATGTTTTCCAAAGTAAGGGAAAAGGTTTTCAAAAATGTTTTACAGGGTGAAGTAGTACTTACTCAATTTCCACTGATTTGTGGTTTCCCTTTTGTACATGTTTTTTTCAATTTACAGGTATGCGTGGCACGTCATGAGCGACCATTTCACAACAACTAGTATCAAGTTATTAATAACGTAGATCACCTAGAGACAAACAGTTGGTTTTATTTAATTCAGTTTGTAACGATATTTTGGGTAGTTGGTTTAAGTTATTTAATTATGGCAATGTTGGTTCATTTATAAAGGTTGGATTATTGTTGGAAAATATAGCCTTACATTTGGGTTGTAGCCTAAATGTGGCGGTAATGCCCTTAATTTATTAATTTATGCTTCCGCTATAAGACCTAAACAGGTATGGAAATTGGGGGTGTTACAAATTGGTATGCAGAGCAATAGGTTTTAGGACAAGATTGGTTAATGTTAAATAAATATTAGGATCTTCAAATGAATTAATTAGGAATTAAAACTTAAAAAAAAGCCGTTAGTGAGGTTGAGCGACGTTTATCATGCTTTTATGTGCTATCTATTTTTGTATTTTATTATGTGTTTACATGTTAGTATTTTTTTTGTTGTAGATGAGTTTTATACCCTACTTGCCTAATTACGAGAACATACTCGAAGAGTTTGATGCTTGGGTACAAGGAGAAGATGTGTGGGTAAAATATATAGAAGATTTATATGGTGTTACACTCGTTAAACATGAAGTATATGAAGGGATTAAAATAGAGCCTATGTCCCCTCCTGCATCTACAAGAAACCAAGAAGAGGACTTAGGGATAAAGGATATGCCACTACCAGATCTGTCTAGCATAACTGGATGTTTTTGCGCTTTCTGTTCCGGGGAAAAGATTGATATTATGTTGAGCGACAATACGGAAGTCCTCAGTAAATGCCCTATTTTTGGAGATGAAGTTAAATGAATTTTTGTTTAGGAATTATTTTGAGTTATGTTAAATAACCATGAGTCGAATTATAGTTTGGAGTGTTGAACATATACCTACTCGAAAATAAAGTTTCAAATGATGGTTGTTAGTGGGGATAAATTTGGATACATCTGTATGATTTTTTTTTTTTTCTATTTTGATTTATAATTGATTATTATATGTTTAGAATTCTAATAATGGGATAAAGGGGGTAAGTGATTAGTTTTTATTTTATTGTGATAGATGGAGGACCACCCAATGTACCCCTACAACCTAAGGATGGGACAACATGAGGACATACCTCCCTATGTAGAAAGAGTAAAAGAATGTTGTGAAGAATGGGGAGATCTCCTAGGAGACCTGAACAACTATGACACACACGCTAGAATAATAGACATCCTACTCAAAACCATACCACGTTATGAGCCTTGGATCCCAATTATGGAAATGTATGATGATGTTCTCACAGAAGAAGGGGAGATTCACCCAACCAAATACAGATATGAGGGTCAATGGTTCCTTACCATTGAGTATGTCTCGACGAGGTTGATGGAGGCTTGGTCAAAGTGGGAACCTGAAGATGAGATGGGGGAAGTAATCGATGCGGAACCACCCGCGTTAGAGAATGAAGGAATAGGAGGTGAGAGAGATGAAGTGGAAGATGATATGCGAGTGGACCTCCAAATAGAAGAAGACCCTGAAGAAGACCCTGAAGAAGAAGACCCCGAGGAAGAAGACCCCGAAGAAGAGTTTGACGAGTGAGATTTTGAAAAGAGTTAGTAGTGGGGCTATATGGCCCCTCATGGAATAGAAGTAGTCGTAGGAATGGTTTATTTTGACCAAGGGTATATTTTCATTTATTAGTTTTCCTTTTTTTCTTTTTTTTTTGTTGCTTGTTTAGTTAAGTTTTCTTTCATTAATGGACAAACCCTATTGGGATATTCAATGCCAATTGATTATATTATTGAAATGATAAAGAGAATTATTATTAGTTTTATGTGTTGGATATTTCTTGAATTATATGAGGTGGAAATCTTTGTAAATTCTGTCTGGTGGAAATTGTCTGTGATTAAACTGTCTGAATGTACACGTAAACTAGAAGAGAGTAGTAATTAATTGAGGAATACATCAATCCTTTGATGCAGATAACCATGTCAGGAAGAAACAATCGTCCTCCCACTAATGCTGAGTTGGCTGCACGACTTCAGCAACTCACAGAACTGACCCAAACCTTAGGAGCTGCTTTGTTGAACAACAACAACAACAACAACAACAATGGAAACAACAATCCTGACTATGCTAAGAAAGTTGCCAGTAGAAACCCACCTTACTTCCAAGGTGAAGAGGACCCTAGTATCCTAGAAAACTGGATCCGTGAATTTGATAAACTGTTTGAGGCTATAGGGTGCCCTGAGGAAGAGAGAATCCCTTCTGCAACCTATTATCTTAAGGCAGAAGCTGATATTTGGTGGTCCACCTCCCGAGATGACCTAGTTGCTGGACATGGATTTAACTGGGAGGCCTTTAAGGATGCTATGAGGGATAGGTTTTACCCTGAACATGTCAAAATGCAGAAATTCGATGAGTTTGCTAACCTGAGGCAGAGAAACATGTCTGTCCAGGAATATCATTCCAAGTTCCTAGAGCTAGCTAGATTTGCACCTACCATGGTCCCTGATGAGAGAGCTAAGGCAAACAAATTCATTCGAGGTTTGAACTTTGACACCCAGAAGGTTGTGATTGTTTTGAGATGCCGAACCTTGCAAGAAGCTTATGTTAGCGCAGCGAGTCACTACAGAGTTGAGAAGCTAGAGGAGGAAATCAAGTCTAGGGGTAAGAGAAAGGAGGGAGATTCGAGGAACAACAATCAGAATGGGGGAAATTCTGGAGGCTATGGGGATAAAAGGGCTAGGTACAACAATGGTGATCAGGGTTCGGGTAGAGGATACCATGGAAATAACAACAATTATCGAGGAAACAGTGGAGGGAAACCCCAAAACCAAGGGCAGAACCAGAAGTATGGGAATGTGAACGGAAAAAGAAATGAGAGACACTACTATTGCAAGCAGTGTAGTAAGGACCACCCAGGAGTTGATTGTAAGGGAAATGCTGTGCAGTGCTTTGGTTGCAAGAAGATGGGACATCGTGAGTTTGAGTGTTATGCTAAGCAAAATGGTGGTCAACAACAACAAGGGAGGCAGAACAATTTCAGGAATAACAACAACCAAGGGAACCCTTCAGGGAGCCAATCTGCTCAAAATGGCCCTAACAAGACCTTGTCTACCCCGAATGGCAGCAATGGGAATGTGAATGGTGGTAACAAGGGGAGGATATTTGTGATGAACCAAACTCAGGCTAATGGAGAGGCTAATGTGGTGACTGGTACTTTTCTTATAAACTCTATTCCTGCATATGTACTTTTTGATTCTGGAGCTTCACATTCATTCATATCATCTTCCCTAGTTAAGAAGTTAGGTCTAGAACCTTCTTCTCATATTTCTGCTCAAATTTCTATTCCAACTGGGGAGGTAGTGTCATGTAGAAAACTTTACAAGGATGTTTCAATAAACATTAGCGGGACTATACTACCAGGAGACCTTATAGAGTTCAATCTTGATGATTTGGATGTCATATTGGGAATGGATTGGTTGGGAAAATATAGGGCCCGGATAGAGTGTCATGATCAAAAGGTTGTTCTGAAAGGTCCAAATGGGAATAGAATATCCTACCAGGGCATTGTAACCAAACCTGGGGTGAAGATCATATCAGCCTTAGCTATGCATAAGTACCTTAGAAAAGGACAAGAAGCCTACCTGTGTCAGATTCAAGATTTGGGGAGAGAAGATAGTGAATTAAGTGATATTCTTGTTGTTAAGGAGTTTCCTGATGTATTTCCTGAAGATATTCCAGATATGCCCCCGGATAGAGAGGTTGAGTTCACCATAGAGTTGATTCCAGGAACTGCACCAATTTCTAAAGCACCTTACCGTATGGCCCCTGCTGAGATGAAGGAATTGAAGGATCAGATAGAAGATTTATTGAATAAGGGATATATTAGGCCAAGCGTGTCACCATGGGGAGCCCCTGTGCTCTTCGTGAAGAAGAAGGATGGAAGCCTGAGGTTATGTATAGATTATAGGGAGCTAAATCAAGTCACGATAAAAAACAAGTATCCATTGCCTCGTATAGATGACCTTTTTAACCAGTTGAAGGGTGCTGGAACCTTCTCTAAGATTGACTTGAGATCTGGATACCATCAGTTAAAAATTGCGGAAAAAGACGTAGCAAAGACTGCTTTTAGAACAAGGTATGGCCATTACGAGTTCACAGTTATGCCATTTGGGTTAACCAATGCCCCAGCCGTTTTTATGGACCTCATGAATCGTGTATTTAGACCCTACCTTGATCAATTTGTGGTAGTATTCATTGATGATATTTTGATATACTCTAAGACCCCTGAGGATCATGAACAACACCTGCGTGTGATTTTGGAAACTTTGAGAGAGAAAAGATTGTACGGAAAACTATCTAAGTGTGAATTCTGGAAGAAGGAAGTAGCTTTCTTAGGTCATATCATATCAAAAGAAGGAGTTTCTGTAGACCCCTCAAAGGTTCAAGCTGTAATGAGTTGGCCTAAACCTACCAATGTGACTGAGATTCGTAGCTTTTTGGGTTTAGCTGGTTATTACCGTAGGTTTGTGAAAGACTTTTCGAGGATTGCGAGACCCCTTACCAACCTTATGAAGAAAACTGTGAAGTTTCAATGGGATGATAGGTGTGAGGAATCCTTTCAGGAGTTGAAAACAAGGTTAACCACAGCCCCGGTGCTGACATTGCCATCTGGAGATGAAGGATTTGATGTTTATAGTGACGCTTCAAAGAAAGGTTTAGGGTGTGTTCTTATGCAAAATGGTAAAGTTGTGGCTTATGCTTCTAGACAATTGAAACCGTTTGAGGAAAACTACCCTACTCATGACCTGGAGTTAGCTGCAGTTGTTTTTGCACTCAAGATATGGAGACACTATTTGTATGGGGTAACCTGCAGAATATTCACAGACCATAAAAGCCTTAAGTATATTTTCACACAGAAGGAGCTGAATATGAGGCAAAGGAGATGGCTAGAACTTATCAAAGATTATGACCTTGAGATACAATACCATGAGGGAAAAGCCAATGTAGTGGCGGATGCGTTGAGCAGGAAATCCAGTCATTCAGTCAATTCTGTGTGGGTACTCCCAAATAAGTTGTGTGAAGAATTCTCGAGGTTGAACTTGGAGGTTAAGGAGTATGGAGAGGTGGAATCTGAAATAAAACTTTATTCTATGACTATTACCCCTACCATATTTGATAAGATTAGAAGTGGTCAACCTGATGATGTCAAGCTAAAAAGGGTGATATCTAAAATGGAGAACGGTGAAATAGGACCTTTTAAGATGCATGATGATGGTAGCATTCGCTATGAGGGTCGGTGGTGTGTTCCAATGAAGTGTGACGAAATAAAGAACCAGTTGATGAAAGAAGGACACTTCACGCCCTATTCGGTACACCCCGGAGGCGACAAGCTTTATAAGGATCTCAAGCAACACTTCTGGTGGCCTGGAATGAAGAGGGAAGTCGCTGAATTTGTCTCTAGATGTATGACATGCCAGAAGGTAAAAGCTGAGAGAAGCAAACCTAAGGGATTACTTCAGCCATTAGATGTTCCAAAATGGAAGTGGGATTCGATATCCATGGATTTTGTGACTGCCTTACCTCTGACTAAAACCGGAAAGAACACTATTTGGGTCGTAGTAGATCGTTTGACCAAGACTGCTAGGTTCATTCCGATGAAAGATACATGGTCAATGGAGCAAATGGCAGCTGCGTATGTTAAGAATATTGTAAAACACCATGGTGTGCCTGAAAACATTGTTTCTGATAGAGATGCGAGGTTTCTTTCGAACTTTTGGGAGAAAGTGCATTTGGCGTTTGGAACACAATTGAAGTATAGTACTGCATTTCACCCAGCAACAGACGGTCAGACTGAGAGGACCATTCAGACCTTAGAAGACATGCTTAGAGCTTGTGCCATTGATTTCAAAGGTTCATGGGAAGAGCAATTGGACTTAGTAGAATTTTCCTATAATAATAGCTACCATGCAAGTATAGGAATGGCTCCTTATGAAGCCCTCTATGGAAGAAAATGTAGAAGCCCGTTATGCTGGAGTGATGTGACTGACCAAGTGGTGTTAGGCCCTGAGTATTTGCATGACACGGTTGAGAAAGTCCGAATTATCCAAGAGAGGATGAAAGCTGCACAAGATAGACAGAAATCATATGCTGATCAGGATCGTCGCCAAGCTGTCTTCGAAATAGGAGAAAAGGTGTTGTTGAAAGTTTCACCAACCAAAGGTGTTATGAGATTTGGTAAAAAGGGAAAACTTAGCCCGAGGTATATTGGCCCCTATGAAGTGTTAGAAAGAGTTGGAGAAGTTGCTTATAGACTCGCCATGCCAACCGAGTTGTCTAAGGTGCATGACGTTTTTCACATTTCACAACTCAAGAAGTATATCCATGATCCGTCGCATGTGATTGAGCCAGAAATAGTAGAATTGGATGAGACTTTGACTTATGAAGAGAAACCCATAAAAATATTAGATGAGAAAGTGAGAAAAACAAGAAACAAGGAGGTGAAAATAGTAAAAGTTTTATGGTCGAACCATCAAACCGAGGAGGCCACTTGGGAAGCAGAAGATGCCATGAGACAAAAATACCCTGAACTATTTACCCAGGTATTTATCAGAGTTACGGGGACGTAACTCCCTTTAAGGAGGATAGATTTAAACATTTTTGCACCAATAATAATCTAAATTAACATTTATAACCTTACCTAGTTAGCATCATCAATATTATTACTACCATGGTATACCTGGTTACTTAAGATTCGAGGACGAATCTTTCTTTAAGAAGGATAGATTGTAATAACCCGTATTAATTA
The DNA here is from genome assembly GCF_020520425.1 of Spinacia oleracea. Lineage (NCBI taxonomy): Eukaryota > Viridiplantae > Streptophyta > Magnoliopsida > Caryophyllales > Amaranthaceae > Spinacia > Spinacia oleracea. Next base: position 89,973,320 of record NC_079489.1, read on the forward strand.
CCTAATATCTTATTTTATCTATGGAAATATTTTATAAAAAAAAAAAAAAAACGTATTTACCTTATTTCGAATTCACATAACCAACTCCTAAAGATCACACAAACTAACCGTCATTGACTAAGTCCTTCTGACTTTGTTCTCATCATTCAAATTACGAAGTTGTAATCTCCATCATTATCTTTTCTTGATTTTGAAAGGTCCAGCAAGTATTATCCAAAGAAAAAAAAAAAAAGAGATAGTTCTTCTCTTCATGTAAAACAAACTCCATACTTATCACCTCTCGTAACCTATTAGTCTAGGATTTGCTACTAACAAAAAGATAAACATCATCATCCCTAAATTTACGCTAGTAATCGTAACCGTATTCTGAACAGCCTTATCATCCTCCTTCCATATAAATAATAGTACAAAACCCTAATACAACATTTTTTTCAAAACCCTCGTACACTCACAAAACACCACCAGGAGCCGTGCATAAGAAACCGCAGGAAAACCTCGAGCGCCGAATCGAAGTGGATTTCTACCTACTTTCGGTTACACCGAAACACCATTAAACATCACCGGATTCTACCGTAAGGACTACCGTCTTCAAGCCCTCGCCTTCCTCTTTACACCCGGTCTGTTAGCACTAGGAGCCGAGCTTGAACAAAGGTAATGTGTCGTCTCAAACAGAGTATAGTTTTCCTTATTATTCGACCTTGTCATTCCCGTATAATCGGATTTCAAAAATAAAAGGAACCTTACTTCATTTAGCCTTGATTATTTGATTGGAATATCACGTGGACTTCCAAGAGCTACTACATCATTGCCCTCAATTCCTTATTTCCTCCATTAATAATATAAAAGAGGAATGTGAAGTAAATGCACCATCTTTCTTGTTTTATTTGACCCATACACTTAAACGATAATATAAATGGTAACCATGCTAAGTTGACATACTAATAGAGCTTAGTTTTGGAGAATCTTTAAACCTCTATACTCGTATTATATATATATATATATATATATACATAGAGTTCTTATAGGTGTAGCTACACCCAGATTGTATATATATTGACGTTAATTATGTCATTCTTGTATGTAGAGTGCGTAGAGCGTGAGGATACGTACTAGTGTTTACGTGTGCTGTTGGTGATACTAAGCTTGTTAAGGTAAGTTACTATGTTCACTACCTTAACCCTATGAAAATATTATTTTAACGTGACTATGTGTAATATGTATATGTGGGTTATATGACTTTTGCAAATTCATTAAGATCAGTAATGTCAAAATAGACTCTTTCTTCTTTTGTAATTGATTTCCATGTTCAAAATGCTTTTGGGTATATATATACACTACCAGTAGCTATTTTATCAAGTTCATGTGCATGACCCGTGTGTTTGATCATTAAACTTAGTCGCAAGGCAGGTCATGTAGTTTAGCGTAAGGTTATTACTTTATCTTGGACAATTTATGGTGAGTTTATGGTTTTATCAACCTGACATGCATAATCAGAATAAAGTGGTACTCATGAATTTGGATTGTTGCAATTAGAAGTGTACGTAATAGTTAGTCAATTTCTGGAAATGTGCAAGAGTATGTGATTTTGATATCCATTAATTACTTTGTGTATGTGACCACGCCAGTGCTACGTATAGAACAACATTTACGTAAAGATAAACATATTCTTAGTTGGTAAGACATCTTAGGCAGGATCCCCTAAGGTGATGAACACATTGGTGGTATGACACATCGTGTCTCAATATTTTAGTCGGAGCTAACTAGCACGACCTAGGCTTATTCTACTCCTTTGAGTTAAAAACACTCACTGGGGGGTGTGCACACTTAAGGACTAAGACCTATTTTGGTGGTTACACCCATTAGGGTGGTAGTCTCGAACTACATTTATGGTGGAATTATCTTGTTCTCTTACCTCTGAGTAATTAATTAACTATTAAATTATGGGTTGTGTGCGTGTGCTTGCTATGTGCTATTTGTGCGTGAAATGTTTTAAAATAAAATGTTTTCCAAAGTAAGGGAAAAGGTTTTCAAAAATGTTTTACAGGGTGAAGTAGTACTTACTCAATTTCCACTGATTTGTGGTTTCCCTTTTGTACATGTTTTTTTCAATTTACAGGTATGCGTGGCACGTCATGAGCGACCATTTCACAACAACTAGTATCAAGTTATTAATAACGTAGATCACCTAGAGACAAACAGTTGGTTTTATTTAATTCAGTTTGTAACGATATTTTGGGTAGTTGGTTTAAGTTATTTAATTATGGCAATGTTGGTTCATTTATAAAGGTTGGATTATTGTTGGAAAATATAGCCTTACATTTGGGTTGTAGCCTAAATGTGGCGGTAATGCCCTTAATTTATTAATTTATGCTTCCGCTATAAGACCTAAACAGGTATGGAAATTGGGGGTGTTACATATTGTAGAAGTAATACCCCTTTGTTTCCTTTGGATAGCCCACAAGGATACATTTGTCAGATTTTGGATGAAGTTTGTCTGAAATTAATCGTTTGACGTATACTTCACATCCCCAAATCTTAAGAAAAGACACATTTGGAGGCTTTCCAAACCATAATTCGTATGGAGTCTTTTCGACAGCTTTAGACGGAGCTCTATTTATAGTGAGTGCAGCTGTATTTAGTGCATGTCCCCAAAATTCTAATGGAAGTTCGGCCTGACCCATCATTGACCTGACCATGTCTAGCAAGGTTCTGTTCCTCCGTTCTGACACACCGTTCCATTGTGGTGTTCCAGGAGGAGTCAATTCTGATAGAATTCCACATTCTTTCAGATGGTCATCAAATTCATAGCTCAGATATTCACCGCCTCTATCAGACCGCAGTGCCTTAATCTTCTTGCCTAATTGATTCTCTACTTCACTCTGAAATTCCTTGAATTTGTCAAAGGATTCAGACTTATGCTTCATTAGGTAGACATAACCATACCTACTGAAGTCATCAGTGAAAGTGATAAAGTAGCTGAAACCACCTCTAGCATTTGTACTCATTGGTCCACATACATCTGTATGGATTAAACCCAATAGTTCATTTGCTCTTTCTCCAACTTTAGAGAAAGGTTGCTTTGTCATTTTGCCAAGTAAACATGATTCGCATTTACCATAATCCTCTAAGTCAAATGGTTCTAGAATTCCTTCCCTTTGAAGTCTTTCTAAGCGTTTCAAGTTTATATGGCCTAATCGACAATGCCACAGATAGGTGAGATCTGAATCATCCTTTTTGGCCTTTTTGGTATTTATGTTATATACTTGTTTGTCGTGATCTAATAAATAAAGTCCATTGACTAATCTAGCAGATCCATAAAACATCTCTTTAAAATAAAACGAACAACTATTGTCTTTTATTATAAAGGAAAATCCCTTAGCATCTAAGCAAGAAACTGAAATGATGTTTTTAGTAAGACTTGGAACATGGAAACATTCTTCCAGTTCCAAAACTAGCCCGGAGGGCAACGACAAATAGTAAGTTCCTACAGCTAATGCAGCAATCCGTGCTCCATTTCCCACTCGTAGGTCGACTTCACCCTTGCTTAACTTTCTACTTCTTCTTAGTCCCTGTGGATTGGAACATAAGTGTGAGCCACAACCTGTATCTAATACCCAAGAAGTTGAATTAGCAAGTATACAGTCTATAACGAAAATACCTGAAGATGGAACGACTGTTCCGTTCTTCTGATCTTCCTTTAGCTTCAAGCAATCTCTCTTCCAATGCCCCTTCTTCTTGCAGTAGAAGCATTCGGATTCAGAAGTGGGTTGACTGACCTTCCTCTTTGCAGATTTGGCGCCAGTTTGCTTAGTTGGGCTGGCCTTGTTGCCACCTTTCTTAGCATTCCTCTTCTTTCCAGATTTCTTGAACTTGCCCCCACGCACCATAAGCACATCCTGCTTATCACTTTTGAGCGTCTTTTCAGCGGTCTTCAGCATACCGTGAAGCTCAGTGAGCGTTTTGTCCAGACTATTCATACTGTAGTTCAGTTTGAACTGATCATACCCGCTATGAAGAGAATGGAGGATGGTGTCTATAGCCATTTCCTGAGAAAATTGCTGATCCAGCCGACTCATATTCTCAATGAGTCCAATAATTTTGAGAACATGTGGACTTACGGGCTCGCCTTTCTTAAGCTTGGTCTCAAGAATTTGCCTATGAGTCTCGAATCTTTCGACTCGAGCCAGATCTTGGAACATGTTCTTCAACTCACTGATGATTGTGAAAGCATCTGAGTTGATGAACGTTTTCTGCAGATCCGCACTCATGGTGGCGAGCATTAGACATTTCACATCCTTGTTGGCATCAATCCAACGATTGAGGGCAGCCTGAGTGACCCCGTCGCCAGGAGCTTCGGGCATCGCCTCATCTAGGACATACTCCTTTTCTTCCTGCATAAGAACTATTTGCAAGTTCCTTTGCCAGTCAAGGAAGTTTTTCCCGTTCAACTTCTCCTTTTCGAGAATTGATCGAATGTTGAATGAATTGTTGTTTGCCATATTAAAAACTACAATTGAAAAGAATAAACAAATAAATAACCATTCACAGTTTCTCTTAATAAACTTAAATTCTAGCATACATGCATAATTCAATGTTTATTAAGCATTTTATTCAAGTTATGTGTTCCGGCAGGTGTGAATAAAATGATTCCAAGATCCTAAAATCATTGAAGAACTAAGCACAGTTTGTCGACTTAATCCTAGAACATCTTAGGTAAGCAAAAGCCTTTTGCTAATAGTCTAGAAACTATTCTTGGTTGATAGGTACGTCTAAGAACTTATTAGGTAAACCTATCGAATTTGCCACGACATAAAAGGACTCCTTACTTATATCGTTGAGTTTCACCAAAACTAACATGTACTCACAATTATTTGTGTACCTTGCCCCTTTAGGACCAATAAGTAACACCTCGCTGAGCGAAAACTATTACTAGATTGATGTAAAGGATATCCAAGCAAGTGTATATTTTGGCATGGCACCTTTTAACTCAATTTTTAAGTTTGGAACTTAAGGCTCTTACTATGTTGGTTAGATTTTAAGTGAACTAAAATCCTTAATCATGCAACATAATCAAGCTTATGATCTCATGCATTTTAAGACATATTTAAAACAATAAATAACTTAAAACATGCATAAGATATTTGTGATCTAGTATGGCCCGACTTCATCTTGAAGCTTTGACTTCAAAGTCCGTCTTGAAAATCTCCGTGGGAGGCACCATTTTCTTCAAATAGGATAAGCTATAACTAATTACAACTATTTGATGGTTCGCAGACCATATTTGAATTGAAAAATAACTTTGGTACTTTAGACCAATTACATTCAAATTAATGGTACGCAGACCATATTTTCTATCCTATTTGGGCCATACTAGTCACTTCATAACCTGCAAAACAGTACATATACAATATATACCATTCACCCATTCATTATCATGAATGGCCCACATAGCTGGTTAGTAAAACACATTATGCATCACGTAAACATTTGCAGCAATTAATCAAGGTCACCAATAATCTACCAATTATTCAGTCCTTATTAATTCTAATCGAGTTGTTTTAACCTTAAGGATTTGTAGACCTAATCAAGAGTTTATGACTAAAAACGCTCCCACTCAAACCAATAAATTCATATGCTTTACTAATTTTAAACATAAAATTGTATTTCTAGTATAACCGGAAACATACAAATTTAATTAAAATTTAAAGCTCATATAAATTTATAATTGAATCCAAAAATTTAATTTAATTTGATTTCAGTCGCATTTAAATTAATTCATGATTTTAATTTTAGTAAAATAATTAGAATAAATTCCATTTATTATAATTATAATATTCAAAATTAAAATCCAAGAAATTAATTCAAATTATTAATTTTAAAATTAATTAAAATTACGTGAACTGAAATTTTCAAATTAAACATTCAAAACGATCTAATCGTAACGCAAACACCCTACGCTTTGCACGCCCATGGGCCGTACGCACACAGCCATTGCTGGCCATGTGCGCGCAGCCCATGCGCTCGTCGCATAGCTGCTGCTGTCCTATCGCAAGCCTCCGCACAGCGCCCCATCGCACGCGAGCTATCGCTCGCAGTGCGCGCGCGCGAGATCGCTCGCTGGGCGCGCTGGCTCGCTCGCTGTGCGCGCGAGCCATCGCTCGCTGGGGCGCGACATCGCTCGCTGGGCGAGCGACATCGCGCGCGAGCCATCGCTCGCTGGGGCGCGACATCGCTCGCTGGGCGAGCGACATCGCGCGCTGCGCGCGCGAGCAGTGCTGGGCGCAGCGCTCGTGGCACGCGAGCTTGCGCTCGCTGCGCGCGAGGCTGCGCGCACTTGTGCGAGGCAGCGCGCGTTGTGGCGCAGCTCGCTTGCTGCCCACACGCGACTGCCTTGGCTCGCCCTTCGCCCATGCCCATTCGTTCATTGCTCGTGGCACACGACACAAGGCAGGGCTGCTGCCTTGCGCTCGTGCACTACGCCCTTGCTCATTGCATTCGTGCCGCACGGGCGACGAGCTCCCTTGCTCGTCGTCGCATGCCCGCATTATACAACACCCCTTAAGGGTAACACGAAGCGTCCATTGCTTCGTGCGTGCAAGTTATTTGAACGAATCGCAAGAAAATTTAAAATTTATATTTAAAATTAATGACAAATTAATAAATATTATTAATTTCATAATTTTAGGGCGAAAAAATCGAAAATTTATTATCCAATTGATTTCCGATTGTTATGGATTCAAGTCTAGGTCATAAAAATTTAAAATTTATCGTAAATTTACAATTTTTATGGTGGTTTTTAATCATAGGTTTCTAATTAAATTACAATTAATTATGAAAATCAAATTAATTCTAAATTATTCTAATTTTCAACAAATTAATCATAATTACAAATTAGATTGCATAATTAACAAGACTAGGCATTCAAACTTGTTAAACATATGCAGTAGGTCAATCAAAAATTCAAGATTTATCAACAGGAATCGCAAATATTTAATTTAACATCTTAAATTTACGAAATTTTGCATTCGAAAAACTAAAACCTTCGAAAAGTCATAGTTAGGCTTCGAATTTGAGAATTCTGGGTTCGGCAGAAAAATACTATTTTTGTCAAAATTTTAGAATGCCTTTTACATGCGGAATTGACACAAAAATCACTCAATTCGGATGAGTAATGAGAAAACTGCCGAAAAACTGCGTACATATAATTAAATAAACGCAATTTGCAATTAATTAACAATTACGAAAATTAATCACCCCTTTTAATTCTTGCAAATTTGTAATATTTAACCATGTTCATGCAATTTAGATTATGAAAATAATAAGGGGCTCGTGATACCACTGTTAGGTTATGATACATATGACATTTACATAAATCATGCGGAAACAACCATTAACCCAGGAATCATATTATTTACACATAATCATATAGCATAATTAGATGCATACTCTTTGTTGCGTGCCCTCCCTAGCTGCGCCCGAACCGAACAAGAACAAGTCTTTTAGGACTCCAAATGTCGTCCCTCCGTAGATAGTCCACAGCACGTCCGGATCCGCCTTAAGATTGACCAACTAGAATCGCCCTTAAGGTACTAGAAAATTCGGCACTTTTATGAGCAAGATGTGTTTTAATTTTCTCTCAAAAACTCACTTTTGAATACTTTGAAACTTGTATATAAATTATGACCCCTAGGCCTTTATTTATAGAGTTATGGAAAAGGAATCGTAATCCTAGTAGGATGCGAATTAATTGGAATTAGAATCCTACATGAATTCTATTTAATTAATTTATCCAATTAGGAATAGACATTTAATCATACACTGACTCTTGCAGATTCAGGAATCACGCATGAGCACAAACTCACACACACACGGCAGCCACAAGGACTGCCCATGCGTGCGAGCTGCAGCCCACGCAGCAAGGCCCACGCATCCGTGGCCTTGGCGCGCGCTGGGCTTGTGGCGTGCGTGCTTGCTGGGCGACGGCCTGGCTTCGTGCTGGGCCTTCGTCCGGCAGGCCTCGTCCGATGCTAATTCGTACGATACGCTTCCGATTAAATTTCCATTTCCGGAATCTATTTCCGATACGAACAATATTTAATATTTCCGATTCCGGAATTAATTTCCGTTTCGAACAAATATTTAATATTTCCGTTTCCGGAATTATTTTCCGATTCCGGCAATATTTCCGATTCTGACAATATTTCCGTTTCCGGCAATATTTCCGATTCTGGTAATATTTCCATTTCCAATAATATTTTCCGATACGTACCATGTTTCCGTTTCCGGCAACATCTACGACTTGGATAATATTCATATTTCCGATACGATCCATATTTCCGTTTCCGGCAATATCATCGTTTCCGGAGTATTCATTTCTTGCCTGTGACGATCTTAGCTCCCACTGAAACCAAGATCCGTCGGTTCCGAATATTCATAGATGGAGTATTTAATGCCATTAAATACTTGATCCGTTTACGTACTATTTGTGTGACCCTACGGGTTCAGTCAAGAGTAAGCTGTGGATTAATATCATTAATTCCACTTGAACTGAAGCGGCCTCTAGCTAGGCATTCAGCTCACTTGATCTCACTGAATTATTAACTTGTTAATTAATACTGAACCGCATTTATTAGACTTAACATAGAATGCATACTTGGACCAAGGGCATTATTTCCTTCACATACTAGTCACTTTCAATAACCTACAAAACAGTACATATACAATATATACCATTCACCCATTCATTATCATGAATGGCCCACATAGCTGGTTAGTAAAACCACACGTTATGCATCACATAAATATTTGCAGCAATTAATCAAGGGCACCAATAATCTACCAATTATTCAGTCATTATTAATTCTAATCAAGTTGTTTTAATCTTAAAGGATTGTAGACCTAATCAAGAGTTTATGACTAAAGGCTCCCACTTAAACCAATAACTTTATATGCTTTACTAATTTTAAACATAAAAGTGTATTTCTAGTCTAACCGGAAACATACAAGTTTAATTAAAATTTAAAGCTCATATAAAATTATAATCGAATCCATTTAATTTATTTTCAGTTGAATTAAATGAATTTAAATTAATTCAAGGTTTTAATTTTAGTAAAATAATTAGTATAAATTAAAATTTATAATAATTATAATAATCAAAATTAAATTCCGAGAAAACACTTCAAATTATTAATTTTAAAGTTAATTAAAATTATTTCCGAACTGAAAATCTCAAATTAAAATCAAAACGTGTCAATCGTAGCAAGACGAGGCACTTGGGCTTGCGCCCAAACCCCATCGAGCTACGAGGCCGCTACGCCCCGTACGATTGATCGTTGCACAAGGCACACGCAGCCACACGCTACACGCACACGCAGCCATCGCTGGCCACGCTGCGCGCAGCCCCTGTGCTATGTCGCGTTTGCTTGCTGCGCAAGGCAGCATGCGCTGGGCGAGGGATCGCTCCCTGCTCGCGCGTTCTGCTTGCTTGCTGGGCGAGCCAGGCGCGCTGTGGCGCAGCACCATCGCTGCCCACACGCGTCTTGCTCGTCGCTTGTGCCTTGCCTCGTCGCCCTCGCCCATCGCATAGCACACACGCCCAGGCCTTGGCCTTGCGCGCGGCGCCTTGCTTGTCGCTCGTTGCATTCGTACCGCACGGGCGACGAGCTCCCTTGCTCGTCGTCGCGTGCCCGCACTATACAACACCCCTTAAGGGTAACACGTAGTGTCCATTGCTTTGTGCGTGCAACATTTATGAGCGATTTTCATAAAAATTTAAAAATTTTAATTTAAAATTAACGACAAATTAATAAATCATATTAATTTCTTAATTTTAGGTTGAAAAATCGAAAATTTATTAATCAATTAATTTCCGATTAACATGGATTCAAATCTAGGTCATAAAAATTTAAAATTTATCACAAATTAACAATTTTTTTGGTGGTTTTTAATCATGGATATTAACTCATGGATTTTTGAATGAATTTCTTTGAGCTTGTCTTTGCAATTTTAATATGGATTTATTCTAATTTGTTATAATTCTTGGCATATTTCAAGGTTTTTATTGATTTATGCTCCAGATATAGGTGTTACTCAATTCTACTAACTACCCATCTTTAGATTCAAACGATATTTTTTTTTCAATTCAACTATTCCTCGAAATTTTGAAGCCCTGGAAGCTACTGAGAGTATGAGGAATAATTTGATGAATAGTGCATTAAAATGGAAGAAGACACCGACAATTGTTGGATTTGAAATTAATTATATAAATGTGGTAATTACCAAATATGAGGTTGGACATTACAAACAGATCATCAACGTAGTGAAGATTGACAATGACCATACATAGTACTGGACATGACCAAGCATAATTATTATTTTTCTTGGTTTTAATGCATAAATAAATTATATAATTACGAGTTAAAAAGAATAAAAATCCTTAGTTAAACTAATTAAGCTAAAAAAAATGAAATAAAGGTAAAAATGAATAAAAAGTATAGTAAAATATCCTAGAAAAATTAAGAAGTATTTATATTTCGATATTGTTTAAGGTAAATACCAACAATGCAGATGGACATTACCAACACACAAAGTTAAGAACAAAGTCCTTGTTGGTGTTTTAGTAATTTCAAAATCTTAGAGAACCGCCAAGATTATTGAATTTGAGGAACTTAAATTTTGAGCATCCGCCAATTGTACGTTCGTGTACTTTTTGTCATAGTAAATTAAGGTAACCACCAATAACGTAGATGAAACTATCCAAAACAAGATATAATTGACATATATTGTTGTTGGCTAGTATATTGGTAATGTCCATATATGTTGTTAGTAGGTACCATAAACTTTGGGCCCTAATTTAGCCCAACCCGTTTAGGGAAAACAACCACCACAACTGCAACTGTCGGCCAACGCCGTTGAGTCACAGTCGCGACCCATACCCCTCTATCGCACCGGAATTATTCCCATTGTCACCTCGTCAAAGCCAGAAACTTGCCTCCCCCCACGCCGCAACCACCACCTGCTTCTATTGCTACCCACAACCCCCCAAAACTCGCCTCCCACCTCCAGCCACGACCACCACCTACTTTTGTCGCTACTCACAACCCCCCTCCCCCCGCACACGCCGCGCCGAGCAGCGGCGCCCACACCCACTTCGTTCCCCTCGGAAGCCTTGCCCCCACCCACGTCGTGCCCCTGCCATAGCTATTACACTTAGGCTATAATGCACACAAAATTTTGTGAAGTTTTAGGAGAGATTTAATTTGGAGAATTTTAGGAGAGGGAAAATTTTGGGGAATTTAGGAGAGAGAAAGTTTTGGGAAATTTTTGGTTTTTAACAAAATTGAGAGATGAAAATTATGGAGAACCGCCAAAATAATTGAATTTGAGGAACTTAAATTTTGGGAAAACGCCAATTGTGCGTGCGTGTACTTTTTATCACAGTAAGTTAAGGTAACTACCAACAACTTAGATGGAACTATCCAAAGCAAGATATCATTAAAAAAAATTATGGCTAGAATATTGGTAATTTCCATATATGTTGTGAGTAGTTACCATGAATACTTTTTAGATCTAAGTATTTCAAAATAAGTGTTTTTCCCCATTTGTTTTCAATTAATATACTTCAATTAATATACATTTCGAATCATTTACAATAGGATAGCAAATGAGTCGATACTTTCACGTACTACTCGCAAACAAGCTCGGTTAAAGTTCATCCAAACTCGTTTGTTAAGTTAAATGAACCAAGCTCGAATAATTCATTATCGACTCATTAACGTTCTTGAACAATTCGTTTTAATTCGTTTATAAGCGTTCCGTGTTTAATTAAATTGAAATTAAAGTCCTTGTTACTATTAAAATTTAGCCATGGTTTTTATGTTGAAATATTGAGGAACCTTGCATTAAATACAATGAAATATTTTAATAAACTTGATGAAACTAAGCAATTGTTCCAACTCTTGTTCTTATTTAGCCTTGAAAACCCATATTTACAACATTTTAATAATATGATATGAAATGTCCATTGTTAAACATGAAGTAGAAATTTAAATATCAATATTGAACGGAGGAAGCATGTCACAAGTCAAAACTAGCTCAAAATCGGACTAACTTAGCTCAAAATCCTAAAAATTACCAACAAGGACTTTGTTCTTGGCTTTATGTGTTGGTAATGTCCAATTTAAATTGTTGGTAGTTACATTAAATAATTGTTAATTTTCTAGGTTATTTTCCTACAATTTTTATTCATTTTTAGCTTTATTTCTTATATTGTAGCTTAATTAGTTTGAGATCGAGTTTGGACGAGCTTAGATGAAAATTTTATTTAAAGTAGGGGTAAAACAAAGAAAACAATTAAGAAGTATTTGAATCTAAAAGTTGTTTAAGGTAACTACCAACAACATAGATGGAAATTACCACGACATAACCCAACAATAACGTGCGCATGAGGCCATGTAAGCTACTGGGAGTATAACGGGAGAAGATGATGAATACTGTGTTGACACCTTTATTTATTATTTTATAGCTTGATAAGTTTAATTAAAGATTTTTATTCTTTTTAACTCGTAATTATATATACTTTTTATGCATTAAAAAAATTTAATTAAGTTTATAAATTATATTTAAAACACAAATAAGAAAAATATAAAAGTAACTAAAAGCTTAACAAATTAAGTTATAGATGAAAATTAAAATGAAAATTAAAATGAAAATTAAATTAAGAAAAATAATGATGGATATTATGCACATTGTGTTTGGATGCTATCCATGGATGATGTAGGTAATATCCATAAGAACATAAGGATGGTAATGTACATCCATAAGAAAATGGTTAATACTTAGTTCTAAAAATAGTTGCGTTTTGGTAATTTCCTTATAGTTTCTTGCAAGTTACCTTAAACAAATTATTATAATATAAATTTTATAACATTAATCTCACGAGTGATTCACTATTCAAGTTAATCGCTATATGTCCAAGAGATTATATTTATTGAAATAAGATAACAGTACGTTAAAAGTTAGATATTTAATTAAAAGAATATTAAAAGTAATTTCCATAAGATTTATCTTTTTATTTTAAAATATAAATGTCAAAAATAAAAATACAAAAAATAAAAAGAAATAAAAATGGTTAATACTTAGTTCTAAAAATAGTTTAAGGTAATTACCAAAAATATAGACGGACATTACCATAACATGTTTTCAGCATATTGTCAATACTTAATTCTAAAAATAGTTTAAGGTAACTACCAAGAATATAGACGGACATTTACCATCTCAAAAATCAACAACAATGTCTATCTATATTTTCGTTTTAGGTAATGTCCTTATATTTTCTTGCAAGTTACCTCAAACAAATAGATTATAATATAAATTTTTATAATATTAATCTCACGAGTAATTCACTTTTCAAATTAATCGCTATATGTCCAAGAGTTTATATTTATTGAATAAGATAACCGGTACAAATTTGATATTTAATTAAAAGAATATTAAAAATAATTCTGTAAGATTTATCTTTTATTCTAGAAGATATAAGTTAAAAAATAAAACATTAAAATAAAAAGAAAAGAAGATGGGTATCAAGTAAATGTCAAAAATAAAAACACAAAACAGAAGTTTGATATTTAATTAAAAAGAATATTAAAAATAATTTCTGTAAGATTTATCCTTTATTTTAGAAGATATAAGATTATAAGTAAATGTCAAAAAATAAAACATAAAAAACAAGAAAAAAAAAGATTATTATCAAATAAATGTCAAAAATAAAAACCAAAAAAATGGTATCATCAAGGATTGAACCCCCAACCGATGTTGTGCAAAGAATTAAAAGATGTTCATAACCACTAAGGCACAATAGTTATTATGTCATTAGTTGCAGTTTTTTACTTTATACTTATAATAAACTGGGAGACTTAAAAAATCTATGGGCCTAAATTTATCTCAACCCGGTTAGGGTTTCCAGCCACCTCGTTGCAGCCCTCTCCCCGTCGCCGCCCCCTCCCCGTCGCATCCCCTTCCCCGTCTCCGACCCTTCCCCGTCGCCGCCCCCATCCCCGTCGCCGCCCCCCTCCCCCCTCGCATCCCCTTCCCGTCACGCCTCTCCCCTTCACAACAACCTCCATTTCGTTAATCAACCAATCACATCCACCCTTAACTCCTCCCCCCTCCCCCGCAACCAATAACTCGCACTACGACACCGGTCGATGACCGTGCCTACCTTCCGGACCTATTCTCGTGTGGTGGTCCGGCGACGGCTTGGCCAGAGGAGAGAGAACCGTTTTTAATTAGATTTGGCTAATTATCTTAATTATCATAATTATTATTTTTTACATTTTTGCAAAATACAAATAATTAATTTTAGGAAATTCAGAATTACAAAAATTATTTTTATAAAAGAAATAGTGTTTCTAAATTTAAAGATAAAAACAATCAAAATTATTAAAATATATATTTTGTCAGATATATATTGTATTGTGGATGCCCATTATACCCCTGACATCCTTATCCTATATAATGTATGTATATGTACATATTATGAAGATTGGAATAAGATTATAACCGACAATTAGTTTCTCTTCCTCTCTCTCCCTTTCCCCCTAATTCCATAACACGTTATCAGCACCATTGCAAACCGCTGACGGATATCAAAGAGACTCAACAAGGGGAAAATACCAAAGAGAATCATCACTATATCGATGTAAGTTAATATTAATTAATTTCATAGACATGTATGATGATTATATTTGTTGATTTGTTCTATTCTATATAACTGTGATTTTAATTAATTTGCGGTTAGTTAAATTTTTTTGTATGTTACAATGTTACCATGTTTTTCGTTAAAACTTGGCGTTAAAACATATGCATCATGTTAATACTTGGCGTTATTTCTCTCAACAAAGCAGTTTATAAAATTTGGCTAAAGTGGTTATTTTTGAGAATTTCAATCATGGGAAAACTTATTGATGGGAATCATGATTGTACAGTTGTTTCCGAACTTTGGAAATACATAATTGATAGAATAGTTTTCAGTTTGTTTCTCAAAGGAATTATGAAATTACACTGTGATGGCTTGTTAGTCATATACTCATATTAATTAACTAAGTGTGTCTTGGCCTAGTTGAAAGGATTCCACCTTCCAACCAAAAGGTTGGGGAACCCCCCACTAGGGACACTTTGAGGGAGGGTTCCCCTTATTACTCCCCCCACTCTCAAAGTGTCTAGTCTGCTAATCCGAACGGGTAGACCTGTGCGGGGTTCCAACCCGGTAGGACTATTCATCTTACCTTGCAAAAAAAAAAAAAAAATCATATTAATATTAATTCCGTATAAGTATACGGAGTAAAGTGGTTGTTACAACCCTTGGATTTGTATGTGCTATTTCTTATATTAACCGTTATCTCTCGATTGAGATCTCATGTTTGATGATAGAATAACTAGTGTTGTTTGTTTTGTATAGAATACTTGAGTTTGAATATTATACAAATTTTGATTTAGTTATTCGTACATGATATGGATTTGATAAGGCTAATTAGTGTGCCTATATTATTCTCTACATGATACTCCGTATTTAATTAGTTAAGTTGCATGTACTATACCTTATATGATTACAACCGTCAAGTTTTGTATATTTACCATTTACCGTCAAGTTTTTTTTGTTTGATGTTCAATGACTATGGCCGCCATCGAGAATGCTTGTTTTAATTATGAAAATCTGATGGTTTACTTATGTTAATTGTGTTTATGTTGTGACCTTATGGTTATATTATAATTTTTATGTTTTTATATGCTTTAATCATTGTACTATTTTGGGTGATTTATATTATGAAAAGTCTTGTTTGTGAATTTGAAGAAATTGGTTTTAGACAACCATTTGAACATGGTTGATTTCTTGATCACCACTTCTGAAGGAAATAATTGGTTATTAAAGTCTAACAATGCCTCTCATACATCAATGAGAATAGATTATGAAGAGATATATGTTAAGCGGGTATGTAAAATTGTTCCCACAATAGTTAAGAATGAAATATATGCAAAGATCGGGGAGAGATAGCTTTTAAGTTTACAAAATAGTGGTATATGGACTAAAATGATATATGGATGTTAAATATGGTACAAGTTTTGTTCATAAATTATGAACACGAGTATGAGTTTGTAATATTGATATCATCCTGTAGATGAAAAAATATGAACATGTTTATTGGAATTGATATGTACCACAATTACAATGCATACTCCAGAAGAGTATAAGCTATCTTTCCATAAGTGTGTTGGATTGTCTTGCCATTGCAAATGAGACACCAGTTTGTGTCGTTATATCACATCAGAATATATATGTTCAAACTATAGTATTTTATAATTACAACGATCACTTTGGGAAGATAACCAGCAGTTATCGAATGAAATATTTTATATGATATTATATATGTATGATGTGATAATTCAGGCCATCCGGGTTAAGAACACGCATCATGAGAATTTGAAAATTCTTGTTAAATACAAATTTATGTGCTGACGTTCCTTCATATGTTGTATATATATCCAAAGGCAAGACATATTAATGAGGTTGAGTTGTATTTCAATCGAATGTTGATTGAGAAAATAAATACAAGAGATATTTATGAGTTTGAAAACTTGTATAATGATATGATAGGTGATTTGTAATTCACCATAATAGTAAGTGGCCCGAAGTTCACTAAAAATGATAGTAAATGACTTGAAAATCACCAAGAATTTTACAAGTGTTTTGTATTTGATTTAAGTATTGTAAATCTCTTAATTGGGGCAATTATACGTCAGCACGAATAGAGAAAATATGAAGAAAACAACTGCACATTGCATCTACTCCCTGTAGTCAATGTGAGCTCTAGAAGAGGACAAAAGTATGAAATGTTTATCAAAATAAATGTTGAAAAGTGTATTATTAGTTGGTGAATAATTTTATGCCCATAATATATTGAAAATATTTTCCCAACTTAGGGGGAGACGAGCAAGAATAAGTTGGCAAAATTAAAAGATAATAAATTGATCCCCATATGAGTAAGTGTATATGCCAACTTTATGTCCCCGAAGTATGTTTGGACATAAATATCTATGACTTAATTATATTAAGTTTTACATGTCTAGAGACATAAAGATATATGTTAGTCATAGTGCTCGATGTTACACATAGTAAGTGTTGAGAAATATATCTTACCAAAATTTATTTAAATCTCTGCACCTGAAGTGTAGATTATATATACGGTTCCAACATAGTGATGAGTTACATAATTATTTATATGGAAGGGCAAGATAATGCAGTTGATAATATTTTTGAAAAGGAAGAAAACATTAATATATAGTGTATGAAATACCCTTGAAGTGGTATAGATATCTGAACTATAATAGATGGCCCGTGAGAAAAGATGAATGACACCTATTGAATAAGTATTCAGATATCATTGATAAATAGCATGCAAAGTATATGTTGAAGAATTTTGATGATACCGGTAGAGGATGGAACCGAAATATAATGCATATGCGAGAAATAAAGGATTTTTAATAAGGGATCGTAAATCTATGTCTAGTTCGATGTAGACAAAATTATAATGATCATATGAGCTCATGGACCTAAAGTCCAACAAGATATGGATTTGAAATATCCACACTGTACAGTGTTTTGCATTTTGAGTCTTACATTCATATGCATGTGTAATAAAATAGGTAAATGCATCATTCATCATACATTTAGTTTGTTTTAGGTTTTATCATGGTATGATTTTGATTTATACAATTATAGTTTCATATTACATGTTTCAAAACTATTATGATGTCGTATATGAATATGCATCCAAAGAATAATAAGACGAATTTGCAACTTTATTCAAATTTGTAAGAGGAGATTCTTACCCCCCCCCCCCCATTGGGCTAGTAATTGCGAAAGAAATATGTATTATTGATTTAATAGCATGTTATGAATCATGCAAATAAGAAGAGTTCCTGAAAAACTTATACATGATGTTCTTAACATCTAACCCTTTAAGTTTTGCACATGAATGTCACAACATTGATGAAATATTATCAAAACTCTAAAAGAGTGTTTTTGAAATGTCATATCAAGTTCTCAACCAGTAGTTTGAATACTTGAGACTTATGAAATATACATATTAATTTGTTCACGAAAGAATTCTTGTTCAAATATGAATTGATTCAAAATATGAGATAAAAGTATGTAATGCCCTTACATTGAGTTTTATTTTATGGTCCAGAAGAACCATAAATTTACATTATTAGTTATATAGCCTAAGTTGGACAGCGGCATTATTATTTATCATGTTTCCATGAAAATATGACTAGAGAAATTTTGATCAACATTGATGATTAATACGATTTATGACCTCCGGAAGAAGGTTTATATATATATGTCCAATATGTAAGGATACATTTTGTAATATTATGTACAAGATAATATATTTATTTCAGGCATTATTTTCAAAAGTCCGGTGATATAAAATACTTATCTAGCGAGTACAAGTGAAGATTTGAAAATTCAAGTCAAAGTGTGGAGAATCAACTTTCAAGGAGCTACATGTTGCTACATTTGAAAGGTTATCAACAATATTAGATTCATTGAATTGGAAGATCTCACGTGATATATTCATCAAGGGGAGAAAATACGCGTTGCACTCTTTTTCCCTTAACCATGGTTTTGTCCCATTGGGTTTTCCTGGTAAAGGTTTTTAACGAGGAAACATCTCAAAGCGTATTATGATGAGTGTTGTACTCTTTTCCTTCACTAGGTTTTTATCCCACAGGGTTTTCCTAGTAAGGTTTTTAATGAGGCATCATCTCATGTATATTACAGGGTCATTGTATTATTTTAGATAATGGACATCCAAGGGGAGTGTCAGAAATATATTGTATTGTGGATGCCCATTATACCCCTGACATCCTTATCATATATAATATATGCATATGTACACATTATAGAGATTGGAATTAGATTATAACCGACAATTAGTTTCTCTTCCTCTCTCTCCCTTTCTCCCTAATTTCATAACATATTTATATTAAATTTAAAGGTAAAAGAAAAACTTTTTTTGTGGCCCATATTAATTCTAAGCAATGGTCATTTTATGATGACAATTGTAGAATGATCCGGATACTGAATAGTGATATTAGAGTTTACCTGGTAAAGTGACTATTCTCAATATGACTCGGTTAGAATGAACTCCTTTAGATTCTAATTGTACATGAATTATCTTATTCAGTTTTAATAAGCGATTGAAAATTAAACCCGACTCAAAGACGCATCTATATATATATATAACTACATATTAGAAGAGACACAAAAAATGACACATGTCAAATCCTCGTTAAAATTTTAGCGCCTAAATGATTTTTCCTTTATTTATTGGAAAATTCTATCTATCTATATCTATATATAATATATATTAAAATAGATACCAGGAATGACACGTGTCATGTCCTGGTGAGTCCTTATTATTTTTTTAAAATTTCTTTTTTAATTTAAGAATCTTTTAAAATATCTGATTTTCTGATTTTTTTTCTTCTTATCCTTTCCTTCAATTTAATGTAATAGAAGTATATATATATATAAATAAAAATAAATTATGATTTCAAGTATTACGACAAGGATAAAAGGAATAAATATTATTACTCATTTGAAGAACAACATGTTCCCGTAAAAAAAAAATTATGTTAGGAATAGAAAAAAAGCACAGTTTTTTTTTTTTTTTTTTTGATATTACTGTTTCTATAATATACACGGTAAGATATTACGGAAATTCCGTAAAAGAAAAATAGCAAAATATTTTTTTGTTTTTCATATAAAATTTTCAAAAAAAATGTAGTATACTCTTAATCTACAATAGTTAATAAATAAATAAATAAATAAATTACTCTGAAATGTGTTATTATACGACCATACCCAAACATAAAAAAAAAAAAAAAAATACTCCCTTCGTCAAAAATTAGTTGTTACACTTTCCTTTTTCGTCCGTCCCAGATTAGTTGTTACACTTCTATATTAGGAATGACCCCACAATTATTATACTGTCTCTCTCTTCCCAATAACTTTTTTTTGTCCCCACACCCTCTCTCATTCAATTAAAAAAAATACCCCACTAATCATACGTAGTATCACATATACTTTTTCAATAAAATACAATTGATTACCAAACAACCACTTATCACCTAACATTTTGTGCAAAGGTAAATGTAACAACTAATCTGGGACGGATGAAGTATTTTTTATTTTATGTAAAACAAGTGTTAAAAAGTGGGTCCAACAAAATTACTTATAAATCTAAAACTCTGTTATATACCCAATCTAGAAAATTGGGTATTATAATAGATATGGTTGTCAAATCAATGTCATATCCAAAAATTTGGGTAGATCGAGGGTACAGGTATGAGTATGGTTACAGTTACGAATATTATTCAATTCCAAATGAAAATATAATTCTATCTATATATTGTACTAAAAGAAAGGAAATCAATGTGGAGCTGACAAATGTCACTCTCTGATTTGCCTCTCTTATGGATATAAAAGAATTTTAAAAATAAAATATTTTGTTAACTTTCACCTTATAAAGTACTCTCTCCGTTCCTTTAAATTGTATCCATTTGGGAAAGTGGGGGTTTTAAAGAAAATTGGAATCTTGGTTTGTATTGGTATAAGTGTAATAATTAGGTGTAAGAAAAATGATTGTATGTAAGAGATTATAATAATAAAAAAAATAAGGTAAGAGAGAGGAGTGATAATGATGGGTGATAAAGGAGGTGAGAGAGTGGGTATATGGGGAAGGAAAAAGAATTAAATAATAGGGGTGGGGAAATTTAGGTGGGAATATGGGTAGAATCTTTAGGTATTTTGTTAATTAGATAGAAATGTAAGGGTACTTTAGGATAAAAATGTATGTCCAAAAAATAGAAACGGATACAACAAAAAGAAACGCTTAAAAAGAAAACGGATACAACTTAAAGAAACGGAGGGAGTATTTGATTCTATTTTCCTAAAAAAAGATGTCATTCTATACATGTGGAATATTTTGTAAATTTTTTTCTATATTTTTTTAACAAATACAACCAATATGATTATCTTTTTATAAAACTAGATTAGATCCCGTGCACGCACGAATTTTGATCTTTTTTTCACAAAATATTTAACTGAATATTTCCTCAACTACTGCATAGTTATAAGATTTTTAACATACTCGTTTAAATTTACTCATCTAATATGCATATTTAAAATACTAATATGGTAATTTGACGAAAATATTGAGTGATATATTTTCTATTATTAATATAGCGATTTGAATAAAATATTACTAATTTAAAATAATTATTATTACGTCGTATCTATTATTTCCATAATTTATAAACTAAATTTTGTTTGCATACATAAATAGTTTATAAAAAACAGGTAGAGAATAAAAATAAAATAAAATAAAACAGATACACTTTTTTGGGAAAGTGGTTTTTGCCGGGAAAAAATCGCACCAGGAATTGACACGTGTAATTCCTGGTGTCTCTTTTAATATATAGTAATAGATAGTTAATCCATTATACGGAATACATAGTAAGATATTTATAAAAGAAAAGTTTAGAGTAATCTACCGATTTGTACTTACATAATATATTATAATACAAATAAATTAGAAAACTAATACAATTATGAATAAGAGTCTATAAAAAAAGTTACTATAGTACTCTATATTATTTAACAACTAAATTCGATAATTATAGCCGTCAATTTATATATTATATTAAAAGATAGAAAATTAGTAAAGTAATGATAAATGTCACCCTACGATTCGCCTCAATTTTAAATATAAATTAATTTGAATAAAAATATATTATTTACTATATGGGAATTAAACACTAGGTACAAAAAAGTTATAAATGATAAAATAGAAGGAAATTTATCCAGCTCTATAATGCCAAGGTTTACGTTTCTTATGGAATTATAATAACACTATATTAATTTTTTTTCCATTCTCACGCAAATAACAAACTATTCCAGAAACAATACAAATAAATATGGGTAATCTTCAGCTGCATGAATATTATGTGTGCAATTGATTATTGAAAAATAATACTAAAAGAAACACTAAGTATGACACATGTCATCTCATTGTGTGACTTTCATTTTTTAATTTTTTAAAGTTAGTTAAAAAATTGTCTATAGAAGAAAAAATACACAGAGTATATAACTTGTAACAAGCATATCACTTTTGATCAGGGTCACTTCATTGTTTATTGTTAGGGTTGCATTTTTCAATGGTAGGGTTACATTTACCCTTGAGTAACGTAACTTTTAGTCCTCGAAGAAGTGCACTTATATCTTTGATCTCGTTCACTTTTATATTTGGATGTATAGTAAAATACCGTAGATCGGGGGCACACAAAAGTTTTTGCATAAAATATACCCTTCTTTTATTAATCTTCTCAAAATCTGGCAATTTTTTTTACTACTATATATTATATTTGGACCAAATTTTTTTGTTGCACATTCTTTATTGAACGACTATATACAGAATTTTTTTTGACGGGGAAGAACAATTTCATTAATAATCAGCCATACGACATTTACAATAATAAAATAGATCTGCATACCACAGATTCAAAGAAAATACATAACTGTTACAATCAAAACAATTACTATTCTGCATCCTAAAGCACATCTCGTACTCCACCGCTTCTAGCTTAACGCGAGCAGTGATTTTCGATGTTTTCGCATCTTTCCAAGTAGAGCCCTTCGCAATATGCGCACGAATTGTTCTGATTTACGAGTTGATGATAAACCCTAAACCTGTATGAATCCAAATCTCCTTCCCAATTAGTGAAACCCTAAAAACCGTAAAAAAATTCCCATCCATGGATGAGAATCAAGAACCTAGAAACTCTAGGAAAAACCCAAATAAATTGGAAACAACCCAAGAATAAATTGGGAACAAAACAAGGAAAAAACAAAACAAGACAATACATAAAGAGAAAACAATGAAAAAACAAGAATAAGGTCGGAAATAGTCTAATTTCCGAAGAAATTAGACTATTTCCGGCCTAAACGGCAAAGAAAACTGAAACCCTAAAAGATGAGAGACAAGAGAGAAAAAGGGGAGAGAGAGATCCAGGAGCGGTGTAGACTATATACAGAAGAGGAAGTCTTAATCTATACTGGGTATACCATTGAAATGGTATACTAATATTCTGCATTTTTATTTAGTACCAAACCACATAGTTTGATACAAGAAAAGTAGTTGTATTTTCTCATGCGATACCAAACAACATAGTTTGGTAACGTGGTTTCAGTTTTATTTGGTTCCAAACAACATAGTTTGGTATTCACAAGTCAAAGATAAATATTATTTTTCGTGGGCCAGACTCAATTTTTTACTTGAACTTACCATTTAGCCCTTAATATACCGACTGAAAATACTATTTTGACCTTAGTATACCATTTTAATAGTATACCCAGTATAGATTCAGAAAACCTCATATACAGAATACTCACTCCTAATTGATGTTTTTTAAAAAAGAAGTTGTAATATTTTCATAGTTATCTTTTCGAAAAAGGTAATTGAAAGTATCTTAAATAATACCCACAATTTTTTTTTCTCTATATCAAACTTTTATCATCTCTTTTACATCCTATTTTTTTTTAAAGCAAACTACTCATCACCATGCTATAATTTATTCATTCTTATTTACTTCTCTATTGGTATTATCAAGAAACATGATAAGAGACGGAAGGAGTAACACTGCTACATATGACCGATTTGTGGAATTTCCTTTACTCTTTTTCTCCTAATAATTCGGATTCCATTATGTAACCAACTACTCCGATCCTTATAAGTACTAGTTATTGGATCGCGCGCGTCAAGAAATTGAAATCAATTTGTAAAATAAGTTGGGTAATTATGTTGCCTGATTAAGTAATTAAGAATTAATTTAACGAATGTGGAATGTAACTTAGTTACTAATAATAGTCACAATTGAAATACCCTGCTATTTAAAATAATGTCAACTCGTGATTCCAATAATGTCAACTCGTAGAACAATTTTGTAAGTTTAAAGGTTTGGGGAAAGAGGAAGAAGAATATGTAAGTTAGGGGGTTTGAACTCAAGACCTTTGCAAATGTCAATATAGAGCTTCTAAAGGAAAGGTTTCAATTTTGAATCCCTTGTGAATAGTGACTTTTAAGGTTTTAACACTCAAAACACTATTGATAAGCATAGTATTTTCAATGCATGCATTTTAAAGGTTTGGGATTGACATGGTTAGCTGTTTATTCAAACATATAAATAAGGCAGGAATTGAGGCTTTTCGGTTCAGGACAAGTCATTATATTGGGTCAGGAGATTTCTAGTTCGTCTTTCGGTCGGGGTCGAATCGTGTCTATTTAGGTGAGGAGATTGTGGTACGAGTATAGGTTAGTTCAAATTGGTCCATTTTAATCATGTCAATTCAGAATCTATTGAATGTTACCGAGTTTTTTTTTTTTTTTTTTTTGACATAGGATAAAAATACAAACAAAAGAAAAACATAAAGCGAATTAACCATCAGGCCTAACACCAAATGGGGAAACAAATTGCAAACCCTCCTTTGCAGCCCGTTTAGCCAAATCATGAGCAGGCTGTATATCACCTCGATCAACCTTAGTGACCATGCAACTTCTGAAAACTATACCTATTTCCAGAATGGCTTTTTACTGTCCGAGTAAGACGGATATCAGGCTTAATTATCCCTTGCAAGTAAGAGACCAAGTTAGCTGAATCAGTGAAAACTGCTATGTCGATGTCGATGCCTATTGTAACGCCCGCAGACATGCCAGTTACAGAGTTTCTATGGAAAACAAGTTAGTTTAAACTATATTGCATTTCCATCAACTCGGTTCGAGTAACTTTATTTTCGGATATAATTTATCTTTGGCTCGAGTCCACTCGAATTTTACGCCAGGTCATCATTTTTGGGTCAAAATTAAGTTTCAATTTGGGTTAACTTTGTTAGATCAACATTCAACTATACTACTTACATTGTGTTTGTTTTATTTAAAACAAATACATAGCATACAATGAAGATTTAGTTAATTTAAACGATTTGTTTAGGAAACTTTAGATTTATGATATTGTACATATATTTCAATTTCACGTTTTTCTAATATCACATGTCAAATATTATTTTATTATGCTTAATTTTACTTTATTGCTTAATATTATTGAAAATAATCAATTAACTTACTAGTACCCTTGTGTTGCAAGAGTTCTAAACTAGTTAAAGACTTTTACTGATCTAAAAGATTGTCGGACCAAATCCGATCCGATCAGAATAACCACTGCTCATTTAGGGGGTTTTAATCGACGCCTATTTCTCTTAAAACGTCCGCATATTAAATAATTGTAAAGGATAATTATACCCTTTACTAGAAATAAAATTAATACCGGAGTAAATTTTAAATAAAGATATTTTTTAAAAAACCAACGAAATTGTTAACTAAATTCACATTTTTGTATGAATAAAAAATAAATAAATAAATTTCTTTGGACTTGTATTTTTAACAAAAAAATCTTACAACATTTTTTTCAATTCTAATATTTATTTTAATTAAGAAGTTATGACATTATTTGAAATTTAAAAGTAATTTCAAAAAATTATATATCTAAATTATAAACAAAATAATTATAATTAAAAATAGGTTTCTTATTTTTTGTTTTGTACTTGGCACGAAAATAGAAATTCAAAAGGATTTTCTTTTAAATGAACAGGGCTGCCCACAATTAGCGGCAGGAGACTATGGTGTGCCGCCTAGAAATGGCGGCAACAACCGTGGCTTAGCCGTCTAAGATCTGCGGATGAGCCATGGTGGATGCCGCCATTTCTGGGCGGCACACTATGGCTTGGTGCCGCCAATTGCGGGCGGCAACAGGCTAAAAGAATAATAAAAAAAAATCTTGCAAACCACGGTGGTTGCCTCACTTGAATGACGCTGCACCTAAGACTCCGTTTGGTAGGGCGTAAAATATTTTCTTGGAAAATAGTTTTCCTCTATTTTCAATGTTACATTGTTTGGTTTGCAAAGGAGTGT
This sequence comes from Spinacia oleracea, assembly GCF_020520425.1. Lineage (NCBI taxonomy): Eukaryota > Viridiplantae > Streptophyta > Magnoliopsida > Caryophyllales > Amaranthaceae > Spinacia > Spinacia oleracea. Next base: position 89,999,407 of record NC_079489.1, read on the forward strand.
AAATTAAAACCATTTCCCCTAGTAGTAAAATCGCTCTCCTAATGATGGAAAACCATTTTCCCTTCAAAATGAAGGGAAACCTGTTTTCCTTTCCTTTTCCGTTATCTTTTGTACACTCCTCTCACTACTTGCTTACTTTCCCTTTCGTTTCATCATTTTTACTTACATGGTACCAAAACAACCTAAAACTAATTTTGGAATTATGTTTTTCATTGTAAATAGTTTTTCCATAAAAATAATTTTACACTGAAAATATTTTACCCCCACCAAACGTAGTCTAAATCCCACACTTCGACCAACCTTGCACACCTAAAATTCGCTGCACCCGAACCGCAAAGCACCGACGCTGCACCCTAATACCGAAGTAGAGAGCAACAACTTTCTTGCACAAAACTCACTCAAAAATTGGCGTTTTTACTACTAGTTGCAAGATACATGGGCTCTAAACTAAGAGCAACTCCATTACTCTCCACAGAAATCAGCTCAATTTCGACTTTAAGCTCAGGTTTTGGGGCTAACAATTGGTCCAGATTGAAGTCAGAAAATTTCGAATCCCCCAACTGAATTACGCAACTTCTCCCTGTAGGAGATGATACTGTAAATCCAAAAATGGTTATGTAAATGTGGGCCGAATATTTGATTTATGTAAGAAGCTGTGACGTGTTAGACAACATTGTCTAAGATGCAAAATTCGCCCCGACAACGGTGCAATCGGAATAGTCGTTACCCCCCAAGAATCAAGGAACCATCTCTGGCAGTTACGATGTTAATTGAGAAGGTGGAATGAGCTTGTGTAACTGAACGGTCTCATAACATAACTGGACCGAACCGAACAAAAAGGAGGTCCCACCACACCGCGCACATGTCACAAACACGAACTGAACCGGCCGGGCGGCGGCGCGTGGGGATGAGATGCCCCCCTCTAGCCAAACCATTTGAGGAAAGAATTCCATTTTCTTTCCATGTGGGAAAAAGTACTTTTCTTCAAATACTACACTTGAAATCCCCACTTTTCATTTCTACCAATGTGGAACATTTTCACAAAATGGTAAAACTCATTCTTTGCATTGTTTCCAATACTCCCTCGAATGCTCATCTTGTAGTTGACCACCAGTCAGTCGGAACGCCGACTTGGCCAACTCTGGGAAACCCCCAACCCCTCTAATCGCCCCCTAATTTGGTTATTTGTTTTGAGGGTTATTATTATTATTAGGAACATTTGGTAATATTAATCCAACCTTTGGCCGATTTTATTTTATTAAGTCCACCTACGACATGTTTTTTAATAATCCCACCTTTACTATCCTACGACTTTTATTGGGCCCAACTGGTCATAAACTTGTTGTAGGCGGTAATATATCCCTACGTGGCAATACTATCTCATTATTAAAAAATATATCGTACGTGGGATTAATAAAAGAAAATAAGCCAAAAGTTGGATTAATATTACCAAATTTTCCTTATTTATTATCATTATTACTATTATTATTATGGGATAGTTTATAAGGGGAAAAAAAAACAAAAGGTCTTGCGCGCACAAGGTGTACAATAAATTTATTGTACACCAAGATAACTTTAACCCATTTTTTTGTAACTTTAACCTAGTTTTGATTAACTTTTATATTAGTAAAAAAAATTTGATAGATAAACATTTTAAATGATTAATTTTATACATTATTAGAGATTTTGAAGAAATAAGTTTTATTAAAATGAAAAAATTTATCACTAAAAATTACATAACTTTTACATATATAAGCATAACTTTTAAGCATTTTGAGTTAACTTTTACGCCTTTGTACAATAATTATTGTACAACCATTGTAAATAAGAATTTGTGAAAAAAAAATTCATGTACAAAAACACGGATAATTTTAGGGTGTTACTATTCGTCGCCCATTTTTACGTATGTCGCCCACCTTTTCTATAAGGAAATTACACCCTTATCCTTCCTACCTACCAACCCACCCTTTACCCCTCTTCTTACTCCATTCCGGTGGGCCCACCCCCTCACCCCTCCATTCCTATCGGTGCAGCTCCGTCAATGTCACCACAACCATAGGCATCGTCGTTGGCGATTCCCTAAAAAAAAGTAATTTAAAACGTAAATGGACGACGGTCTTCCTGCAGTTTTTTTTATTTGGATAAATTATTTATTGATGATATAATTAATGAATGAATTTTTTTAAAAATAACCTATTTAATAATAAATTATTAAAAACATAATAAAAAAATATTAGTTAAATAATATTACATATAATAAATTTGAAGTCTTTAGTTAAGGTACGCGTAATAACAAAAATGAAAAAAACACGGAATAGGGCTGAGATCCCTATCTTGTCCTAGTGTGAGAATTGAGGTGGGAACCCTATTCCGTGTTATGAATTGGACCAAAAATGATAAACACATAATGGGGCTGAGATCCCTATCTTATCCTAGGGCAGGAATTGGGATACAAGCCCTATTCCGTGTTTGTGGATAGCGACAAAAATGATAAACATGGAATAGGGCCGAGATCCTTATTTTGTCCTAGGAAGGGAATAGGGAAAGGAGCCCTATTCCGTGTTGGGTAATGGTAACGACAAAAAAAGATGGAATAGGATTGAGATCCCTATTCCATTCCTAGGCTGGAATAGGGCCAACATTCCTATTCCTACCTAGGAATGAAATAGGGTTCTTGGCCCTATTCCATGTAAAACACGGAATAAGGTCAAGATCCCTATTCCGTGTTTTACATGGAATAGGGTTGAAATTCGTATTCCATACCTAGGTAAAAAAAACTACAATTTTTTTTTCTAACATGTAACTCAGCCGTCGACGATGGTAGAGGCGACATCCCTTCTACTTGACCCGACAAGGAAGCATTTAACTTCTTCTTGGGACCTTTTTCAAACTCGTTCATGGAGTTGCGCCAACGTTGGTGGGTAGAAGTGGTAGATGACGGTGGTGGGTGCCAGCAGTGGGTGGCACCGGTGGGAAGGAGGAGGAGATATTATGGAAAGAAAAAGTGATATATGAGTTGGGGGTGGAGTTTGGGGGTGGGGGTGGAGTGTGGTGTATGTTATGGATCGTTTCGTACCGTACATGTCGCGGTCTGTTCCTATGTTTAAGGAGCGGTTATGGCTGAGTCATGGAAGACTTGTTGGGCAAGGTCAAAGAGGTTAGCAAAGATCAAGCAAACGGTTGGAGGAGATCAAGGAATCAGTTGAGCAATTCAAGGAGCACTACTAGCACAACTCCCTCAACAAATGCCGCACCAAAGTCCTATATAAAGACCAACCTTCTACGATAATTGGGCACTTCCTATTTCGGATCTCATCATATTACCTCATTCTCATATGCCAACATCTCTGACATTACAAAGGCTACGCCATATACACCGATGATAAATGCTTATTACCAATTACCTTTCCGGGCAATCCCTAACCCATTATTCTTCGTGTAAATATCTTCTCACATTTATGCTTCATTATTAGCTATGTCTACATATACCAAAATATACATTGTACTTGTACACACGTACCTAGGCTATTTATGCCGACAACATAGTAGATTGGTGGACTCATTGCCACCCGCGGTTTTTATGCCTTTCGGGTTTTCCGCGTCACCATCTCTCGTCTCGTCTCTCTTTATTTTCTGTCATTTATCTCCCGTCATTTGCATACTTTATTTTATCTAGTCGTCTATGTCCCAACCAAAGGTCGTCTCTACGAAATTTGGCATAAACAGTTTGGCGCCGTCTGTGGGGAGATGGCTAGATTTATCTTCAAACACATATCCACAAATATCCTCTCAAACACAATATCCGACCCACTTGGGTTCACCAATAAAGTTGTCGCCAGGCTATGGATTGTTGCCATACTTTGTCGCCACCATGAGATGGAGCTACGTCAGGGCACATGTCGTCAACATGACAGGTGTCGTCGACGGGTCAGGCGTCGTCGACGGTCAGGTGTCGTCGACGGTCAGGTGTCGTCGACGGGTCAGGTTTCGTCGACCGGTCAGGTGTCATCGACGGGTTAGGTGTCGTCGACGGTCAGGTGTCGTCGACGGTCAGGTGTCGTCGACGGGTCAGGTGTTGTCGACGGTCAGGCGTTGTCGACGGGTCAGGTGTCGTCGCCAGGCTCGATTGGTCGATGGAATATGGAATGACGTCAGGGTACATGTCGTCGCCAGATCAGGTGTCGACATCAGCAGGTGTCATCGCTAGAAGTGACGCGTCTGAGTGGTCGAATTCAACCTAGATGATGCATATCGTGACAACAACGACACCAACGCTTGATGACATCGAAAATAGGTACTAATATTTATAATATTCAACTCTAATCGTTTGGCCTCGTTTTCGAATACGTGACAGGTTTCGGTCTAGACGTCACGGACCATCATGCAGATGTCACCACAAACAAGATACAATATGAGTTGTCTCGTACCTTCATAAGATCTCGAGACGATTTGACACTTGACGTCGCGAGAAGTATGGTATAAAACTCAACCCCGGTGATTTTAATTTAAACTAATATTGTTTCTAGTCCTTGTTGTCACTAAAACAGATGCGAACACGTGACGTCATCCACCAATGACATGACGTCAACATAGTTTCGTCCGACGTCACCTCCACATCAGTCGACGGCGTCTCTAAAAACGAAGGCGACAAATGGAGATTCAACAACAAATTGTCGGCAATACTAGATTTTGTGGCTAACTTCAGTCCAAGTATCAAATAGGAGAATTTGTAGTTGTCCTGAAGTCGCCACAGGGGAGCATATAGTATACTCTATCTCATTTAATTTTCATATAGTATACTTGATTTGCTTTTTATATAGTATACTTTGCTTGTTTTAAATTTCCAAAAGCACTTTGAAATATATGCTATAAGTTGTTATCCTACTTTTTGTACTAACGTCGTTACCACTTGTCGTTTGATCATGTCGTGTCGCCAAGTATTGTCTTGTTTACAAGTATTGACGTGTCGCTTGGCTAGGTCATGAGTACATCAGGCGACCGACGTTAGAATGCAGGTGACAAGGTACTGTCTTGTCTACAGATACTGACGTGTCGCTTGGCAAGGTCGTGAGTAAAGTAGGCGACCAACGTTAGAAGTGTTACACGAGGTCACGACACGACATGAGGTCACGACGACACAACATGACGCCACGATAGCAAGTCACGACGGCAGGACGCGACCATTCTGGTTACCCCTATGATGAAAAGAAGTTTCTTGGCGTTAAACATGGTACGTAGAAGTAATTATCGAACATCTTTATTTTAACAATATATTTCTTCGTAAGTTCGCCAACAGATCGTTGATTGATACATGAATATCAATGGGGGCTAAAGGTACGAACATACTTTCGAAGTAAGTTCTCTTTTATTTATAATATACACGTATTGTCGCTGCCACGTACATCGCAGATCGTGAGGGTCATCAACACAATCGAATGGTATGAGTGACTCAATTCATTTATTAGTGACGTCAAAATTTTATAAACTAACATCTCATACCCTATTGAAATTTTCTCATATATCATCCGTGATAACTATTTTTCATTTACTAACGACATGCCGCGACTATACGCGTTAGTATGTATATTAATGACAACAGATTACCTTGATCATGACGGTATGCCCCGACGCCACGAGATGGCAATATGACACGACGCCACCAGACTACCTAGAAAGCTAAGGAAATCGGAATGTCGAATAATCATCATCAATGACCATGATGACACACGAGTAACTTCTAAACTATTTTTCACACACTTTCTCATTTCAATTCATTCATTGTTGTTCTCTTGTATTAACATGTCTCGTATTTACATTCATTAAGTTGACTAATAAATTATCGCGTCGCACTACGAATATCTCAATTGTTCTAATGACTAATCATTTTATCAAATCATTTTGAGGTAATTTGAGTCAATAGGACGTTTAGAGGTTGCATCATGCTGACACGCATGTAAGACGTCAACTACAAACAAACATCATCACATATGTGGCTGACTTCAGTCACAACATCTTCCCAAAGTCGCCACAAGGGGGCAAGATAGTATATACTCCTTTGGTGTTTAATATTACAACTTTGAAATGCAACTAACGATGTAATATAATTCATTTTTCATAATAATCTTGTCGTGAGACTTTGACATCAGGTATGAGGTTATTAACATTGGGGGCTCAACCACTATAACATATCGAAGTGGCGAATAAAGCAAACGTACAGGGTTCCTTAAAGACCATAAGCTATAGGACGTCACCGATTAACAAGAAAGGTAATTTATAAAGAATTCACATGTATTTTAACTTACGATACATTGTTATGTAAGTTTGTCAAATGGTTTTACAAAAGGCGTTAAGAAAAAGTCCACTTAAGACATTATAAGGAATTCACATTAACCATATGTTCTTTCTTGTGCCACATTGTGAGGATCAACCGATAAGTCGACCAACGTCGGACTAGACAATGTCAAGACCAGCGATGTGTCAATATCATTCAACATGACGGGACAACGCCAGATGTGACGGCAACGGTATAAGCGATAATAATGATCCCAGGAAAGAAAACAAGATCGGCGACGAGAGGTGTCACGACGCCAGGATAATGTTGTTGATTGAAGATTCGTCATCAAAGGACATTCAGTAACACGACGTAATTTCATTACACGGGGCCATATTAAGTAATATCTAACACTTACTTCGTGCGTTAATTACATTTTTCACTACATTGCGATTAAAGTTCAATTTCAATTTCAATTTTTCTCATCTGTCGCTTTGAACATCTTATTTGTTTGAAAACCAACACTAACATCGCATCAAGCAAACGTCCACCTCTACCTTTTGTATTTTCTACAGATCACTTCTTAACGATATCACCAACGGCAACAGCAGCTAACGACGTCATCAGAAGACGACATCAACGAACGACGCCATAAAATACAAGCGACGACGCCTCCAAGGTCACGATCCTTAAACTAATTGATCCCAACGATGACATGTCGCTTCTAAGCGCGACTACTACAAACGACCCAGGTACTATTTATGCGCACATAACTTCGTTCTTTGAGTACCTTACAAGTGACATCTATTCCACAGCGAACAATAGAGACAGCGTAAACAACATTTTAAGCTAACGATGTGAATGCACCCCCAACACTGGTCCAAACGCCTAACCAATCGCCAAATATAAAATAGCAAAAACACATGTCTTTCCTCCTCAACACTGAAGACAAACGAAGCCAACCCAGAATGCTCGAAACCTACTTAAACTACTCTTCTGAAAATCCCATAGGCTAAACTCTTCTGCCATAGACTGCGCCGTCCAAAACATCTTACCCCTTGTCCTCATGTTATAGGAAACCTCATAAACCTTCGACTCTTCTTGACATTCGTCATAAGGTTACTTCGAACCACCCACTTCATTCACCTGTAACTTCAACTTAGTCGCCTACTACCTACCCTCACACCACATTACATCTGACTAAAATAATTTGACCTTGTGCCCGCTCGACACGAATTCCTTCTATAAAGTTCTTCGCGTGACTACGAACAAACGAAGAGGCTTTATCGCCTGCATACGATAGATGTCATACAACAGAGACAATAGAGGCACGCCTGTAAACATCAGACGACCGGCTAAGATACAACAGTTGGCCGTGACGCCTGTACACATCAGACGAATATCAGACGACTGACTAAGATACAACAGTTGACCATGACGCCCATCAAACGACAGACTAAGATACAGCAGTTGGCCATGACGCCTGTAAACATCAGACGACAGACTAAGATACAACAGTTGGCCATGACGCCTGTAAACGCCAGACGACGGACTAAGGTACAACGGTTGGCCGTGACGCCCGCAAATATCAAACAACAGACGAAGATACAAAATTTGGCCATGACGCTAGATACCTAACTAACGTTATGTCTCACCATGTTTTCGCACAGGTTTCTAAGAACTATATTCTATTGTCTTACGCTCATTAAGAAAAACGATTCTTTCATAAGATGTCAGGTTGACATCTAATTAAGCTGAAGACACCGATATACGCATGACGACGTCAATTGTTGTCAGAAATCATGGGTAACACCAAGTGGCGACGTCATTGATCAAGGTTAAGTACGAAAGACGACGGACAAGTCAAAGATAGTGACAGATTAGCATCGACAGCAAATGAACGTGGTGACAGACTTTGAAGATTATTTTCCTAACTTCCGGCTCGCTACAGTTAGGAAAATGGGGGCTATTGTTATGGATCGTTTCGTACCGTACATGTCGCAGTCTGTTCCTATGTTTGAGGAGCGGTTATGGCTGAGTCATGGAAGACTTGTTGGGCAAGGTCAAAGAGGTTAGCAAAGATCAAGCAAACGGTTGGAGGAGATCAAGGAATCAGTTGAGCAATTCAAGGAGCACTACTAGCACAACTCCCTCAACAAATGCCGCACCAAAGTCCTATATAAAGACCAACCTTCTACGATAATTGGGCACTTCCTATTTCGGATCTCATCATATTACCTCATTCTCATATGCCAACATCTCTGACATTACAAAGGCTACGCCATATACACCGATGATAAATGCTTATTACCAATTACCTTTCCTGGCAATCCCTAACCCATTATTCTTCGTGTAAATATCTTCTCACATTTATGCTTCATTATTAGCTATGTCTACATATACGAAAATATACATTGTACTTGTACACACGTACCTAGGCTATTTATGTCGACAACATAGTAGATTGGTGGACTCATTGCCACCCGCGGTTTTTATCCCTTTCGGGTTTTCCGCGTCACCATCTCTCGTCTCGTCTCTCTTTATTTTCTGTCATTTATCTCCCGTCATTTGCATACTTTATTTTATCTAGTCGTCTATGTCCCAACCAAAGGTCGTCTCTACGAAATTTGGCATAAACAGTGTATAAGGGTAATATCGGGTTTTCACCATTGAAAAAGCGGGCGATATGCGTAAAAGTGGACGACGAATAGCGTGGCATTAATTTTAGCCTAAGTGGGTATCGAGTAGCGATACACCTCGTTTATTATACAGTAGATATATTTTAATCTTGAAGTAGAAGTCTCGAACGGTGTAGTCAAGGAGAAGGGGGAGGAGGCCACATGTTGAGAACTCCAACAAAAAGGAGAAATAAAGACAGGAATTATAAGAGCTAATGGCGTTGTTTTGTTAATGTTCCCTGGCTTTCTTTCATCGTTTCCGTAGTCTTTGCAATTTGATATTTGGATTTCTTTTTACAAAGTTTTTTATTCACTAATGCGTCGTCTCCGATGTTAATCACAAGAATATTTTACTTTGTTCTACGAAATGGAATATTTTAGTTCCGTTCGATATACGGGGTATTACTTTTAAGAAAACTAAGATTCGGTCCATTTGATTTATTGGGTATGAATTTATCTGAATTTATTTTATCTGAATAAAATTTATTTTAAAATGTCTTGCATGTATAAGTGTATAATAAATTTGTTGTACATCAGAAACACTTTTATCATATTTTTTGTAACGTTTACCTAGTGTTTTTATAGAGAGTGGGTGATAGCTCAATTGGTTAGAGCTTCCCTTCCGATTTCAGATGATCATGAGATTCATTCTCATTCCCGCCGTTATGGTTCATTCGCAACAAAAAAAAACTGTTTTTTTATAACTTTTAATATGTTATGATTAACTTTTATATTATATAAAAAAAAGTTGATTGATAAACATTTGAAAGTGTTAAATGAATAATTTTATACGGAGTACATTATTAGTGATATTGAAGAAATAATTTTTATACAACAACAACAACAACAACAACAAAGCCTTAGTCCCAAAATGATTTGGGGTCGGCTAATATGAATCGTCGTAGGAGATCGTCATTGTGACCAATCAAACGAAAAAGGAGTAAGAATAAGAAAAACAAGGAAGAAAAAGTGGAATTAATGAAAGTAAGATAAGAGAAAAATGTATATATATTATAGAAGAAATATTGTAAGATATAATAAAAAATAAGTGAAGTTTAAAATAAATGAATAAGTAAAATAAGTATAATTCAAAATAGCATGTAAATTAAAAAAATTTAAAAGAATTTTATAAATAAAAATAAAAATAAAAATAAGAATAAAAATAAAATAAAAAATAGAAAGAAACAAAAACATGAAATCTTTATAAATCAACTGAATTCATCAATGTATATTCTCTCCCTCTACTCTGTCCTATCCAACGCCATATTTTCCTCAATCCCAAGAAAGCTCATATCGTGCTCAATTACCTTCCTCCAAGTTTTCTTAGGTCTTCCCCTACCCCTTGCAATTCTACCACTTTGCCACCCTTCTATCCTCCTAACCGGTGCATCACTTGGTCTTCTGCTCACATGTCCAAACCATCTTAAACGATTTTCCATCATCTTAAACTCAATCGGTGCAACCCCTACTTTCTTCCTAATAATCTCATTCCTCAAGAAATAATTTTTATTAAATGAAAAAATTTATCACTAAAAAAAAGATAACTTTTACATATATATAAGGGTAACGTTTAAGCATTTGAGTTAACTTTTCCTCCGGTCGTCGTAATACAAAAATTACGCCTCAAATCAAAATCCAAAAATCCTTCAAAAACACATACAATTTTCAAGTTCTAAACAATTGGGAGCTCTGCCTAAGCCTAAATAGGTAATTTCGAATCCCACCATATTCAATCATGTCTCTTTGATTTTCCTATTTCAAAAATGATTAGTAGGTTGGCATTTTTACTATTAAAAATGTCACGTGCAACAATCATACATTTCTGCAAAATCCAAACTTTTCATGGTACAAAAGTGCAAACTTTCAAGATTCAAAGATGTTCAAAGTTGTTTGCAATCACTTCTTTGAACTAGATCACCCTCAAAACATGGAGTAATTAAAGATGATACCTTTCTAACATTTAAAGGTTTAGCCTTTGAGATTCAAGACTCCATTTTTCAATATACAAATTCATGTTTTCAAATTTCAAGATCCAATAATGTTAGGGTTGTTCATAATCACTTCCCTAAACTAGGATCATTTCAAGGTAAGTGCTCATCAAAGATCTAACCTTTTCAACATTAAAAGGCCCGATCTTTGAGATTCAAGTCTCTCAAGTTCAATATTTCAAGTTTCAAGTTCAATATTTCATGTTCAAGTTCCATATTTCAAGTTCAACATTTCAAGTTTCAAACTTTTCAAGTTCAAGTTCTATATGTAAAATCTAGGATACTTTGGGTGAACAATCCATCCTAAGTTGAGATTTTTTAGCTTTGACTCCGTGTCGAACGCACTTATTATTAAGTAGTCGTTTGGCATTCGGACCTCATGTGCTTAAATTCTATTTCAATATTGCTATTTCAATTATGCACCTTTCAATTATGCACCTTTCAATTCCGCAACTATTAATTCCGCTATTTCAATTCCGCACCTTTCAATATTGCAATTTCAATTCCGCATTTCAATTCCGCACTTTCAATTCCGCAACTTTACTTGCCTAGTCCTTCTAGGCAATGTGGACCTACTCCCTTGTCCATTTCTAGGGGGTCTTGTACTTTACTAATTCCGCATTTATTTTCAATTGTGATGTTTCTTTACTTGCTTATCGCTTTCATCACCTCACATGCTAAATTCAACAAAATACAAGGTTACGCCACACTTAACAAAGATAATTTCTTGGACAAACCGATCTTAGTTACCTATAAATTAACTTTAAAGCAAAGTGACCACAATACAAAGTAGAAATTCTATTTGTTCTAAACTCAAACCCACATAGTTTAAATTAGGGTATTTTCGAAAATGTTGTGTCACGCACTTGAATTATTTCTAAAGCTCGCGGAATTAGCATCTCGTTCCCTTGCCCGGATCTCACCCATCCGTTTCGAAGATTCAAGCCTTATCCTAATAGAGTCATTTGCGGTCTTTCCAAACAAGACCTTAAACAATGTTTGGTGGCGACTCCTACAAAGTACAAAAATACAAAGGTTTCTAAAAACCGCCCAGTAGGAAAAATAACATCCTACAGAAGTGTAACAACTAATCTGGGACGGATGAAAAAGAAAAGTGTAATAACTAATCTGGGACGGAGGTAGTATATAATGTATTTTCATATTCCATTTAATCTTGGTTTAGTATTAAATAATGAGTCTTTAAACTTGACAATATATTCATGATAGACTGTTAGGACCAGTCTTGTGACTAAGAAACTTCTATCAAGTGAACTTGAATGTCAAATGTTGACAATAGTCCCGGGTCGGAATTTTTATATAAAGGTGGATGCATAGAAAATGTTAGACGACTGGAATGCAAGTTCACTAGTAGTTATGTTTCTTGAACTATGCGGACATGGAAATGTCGCAATCATTTGCATAAATACTTACTTGATAAGATTGGTATCGGACAAATATATGAAACTTTACTGTAATCGATGTAAAAAAATTTCATAAGTAAATTTCATAAACTTATTAGACATTAATCCTTAATACCCGTGTGATTTGATATTACTTGTTTGAGAACTTCTTACTTCGAAGTTGTAACCGTCGCACCGTAAAAGGAGACTATAACGACATCGCTCAGGTAATCACCCATCAAACAGAGTCTAACCTCAAGATCGCAAGATTGGGATTGTCCTTCCACAAATTGGGATGAGATGCCAAAATTTGTACAAGGCCACTCGGAGATCTAGAAACTTTAAAATACATGGCCGTGCTCAGATGGATCATAGGCTATGATCATCTGTTTATTTGACCAGTAGAACTCTGACAACGAGAAATATCTATGAACGTAATAAGGATGACCAATATTACCTTATATTCATGAGTAGCCATCTATCGATAAAGGAATTAGGAAAATGCACACTTGTCCCTCAGGACAAGTGGGAGACTGAAGGAAATATGCTATTGGTCCAAGTTTTCATTTAATGCATTTAATGTGAAGTCTAATCAATGCGGTTTATTATTAATTAAACAAGCTAATTATTCAGTAAGATCAAGTGATCTAAATGCTTAGCTAGATGTCTCTTTAGTTCAATTAGAATTAATATTTTTAATGCCACAACTTACTCTTGACTAAACCCGTAGGGTCACACAAATAGTGCGTGAAGGATCAAGTATTTAGGTGAAAGTAACATTCAGTAAATAATCTATAATGGATAATGGAAATGATGGATGTTGGTTTCAGTGGAAGCTAAACAAACCATCAAAAGGCAAAGACGAGAATATTTGTCTGAAACGAAGATTTTGCCAGAATCGGAAATAGAAATAATACCACAATTGGATATATTAACGGAAACGAAAAATATTGTTCGATATGGAAATATTACCGGAAAGGGAAATATTGTCGGAATCAGAAATATTGCTGAAAATGTAAATATTTTCGGAACAAAATTATTGCCGGAAACCTAAATATTGTTCGAGTTGGAAATATTACCGGAATCGGAAATCGAATCGAAACACGAAGCTCGATCCATGAGTCGGGAGCACGGGCCAAATGGCCTCATGCAACACAGCCCATGGAGAGCACACAGGCCAACGCCCATGGGCCTGCACCACAAAGCCAGCGTCAAGGCCAAGGCCGACTCGCAAGCATGCAACGCCAGCCGGCAAGCAAGCATGCCAACGTGCGCGAGTATGGGACAGCCCAACGCATAGCTGGCCGTAGCCTTGACTTGGGATCCAAGTTAACTAGCAAAGAAAGTTACTTGGGCCACAAGTCTTGCTCACGGCTAGTAGAGTCCTTGATGGACTCTATGGCTCGTTCCCTAGATCTACCCTAATTCTAGTATCCTAATCCTAGTTGTAGGGGTTTTTTTAAGTGGTACTTTTAGTATTTCGTATAACTTGTAATTTGAACTTTTGTATGTAAGTTTTGAGCATTTGATAAACCTTGTTTAAGGCCTACCAAAGTCTCAAACTTGGTTTGATTTATCAAGAATATGACCACTAGTTTTGTCTTGATCTTCTCAATCCCACCCCTAAAAGGGGAGTAAAACACAAGTGACGGAATCGAATATGAACATAGAAAAATAGAAATTCAAAATATAGAAAGTGCGTAAAATACCCCAACGGATAAGGATTTTTGAAATTTGATGGATTCGCCACCAAACAAGTTTTCGGGTCCGGTTTAGAAAGACCAAATGTGACTCGGGATAAGGCATAGGACTTGAAACCGATTGAAACTGGGGTAAGGAAACAAAACACTAATTTGAGTAAATTTTCAAATAGATTCATACAATACAAGCATCATTTTTGGAATAAAATCCTATCATGACACTACTTTTAGGTGGGTGAGCATGCATATTTAGGACATTGCAATTGCTAAGTTTGTATGGTGATCACCTTGCTTTAAGTCAAATTTAGGGAGCCTAAACCGATTGTCCAAAAATTATCTTTGTTAAGCGTGATTAGAACTTGTATTTTGTTGTTTTATCATGTTGGGTGATGAAACAATTTAACAAGTAAAGCATCATCAAAATGGAAAATAAAGTGCAGAATTATTAAAGAATATACATCACCACCTAGAGAAAGGACTAGGTGTAAACTACATCGCCTAGAAGGACTAGGTGAAGGAAATAATGCCCTTGGTCCAAGTATGCATTTAATGTTAAGTCTAATAAATGCGGTTTAGTATTAATTAGCAAGTTAATAATTCAGTGAGATCATGTGAGCTGAATGCCTAGCTAGAGGCCGCTTCAGTTCAAGTGTAATTAATGATATTTATCCACAGCTTACTCTTGACTGAACCCGTAGGGTCACACAAATAGTACGTAAACGGATTAAGTATTTAATGGCATTAAATAATCCATCTATGGATATTCGGAATCGACGGATCTTGGTTTCAGTGGGAGCTAAGATCGTCAAAGGCAAGAAATGAATACTTCGGAAACGATGATATTGCCGGAAACGGAAATATGAATCGTATCGGAAATATAAATATTATCCAAGTCGTAGATGTTGCCGGAAACGGAAACATGGTACGTATCGTAAAATATTATCCGAAATGGAAATATTGCCGGAATCTGAAATATTGCCGGAAACGGAAATATTGTCGGAATCGGAAATATTATTGGAAACGGAAAATAATTCCGGAAACGGAAATATTAAATATTTGTTCGAAACGGAAATTAATTCCGGAATCGGAAATGTTAAATATTGTTCGTATCGGAAATGAATTCCGAAATCGGGAAATTAATCGAAAGCGCATCGTGCGAATTAGCATCGGACGAGAGTTGCTAGACGAAGGCCCAGCACGAAGCCAGGCCCGCGTCCAGCAAGCCAAGTGTGCCAACACCACGCAGCCCAGGCCACGCCAGGCCCAGCGCAAGGTCAGGCCCAGCAAGGCCAAGGCGCGCGCGCACGAATGGGCTGCGAGCTGCGCTGCTCGCGTGGGCCGCAAGGCTTGCGTGGGCTGTGCGGCATGCTCGTGCTCGTGTGCGTTTGTGTTCGTTGCAAATCCTAAATCTAATAGGATTTACTCAATGATTAATTCCTAATCCTAATAGATAGAATTAGTTTAAAAGAGTTTTAATAAAACTCTAATTAGGCTAATTAGTATCCTAATAGGATTCCAATTCCCTTTCCATACCTCTATAAATATGTGCCTAGGTTCACAATTTATGGACGAGGATTCAAGTATTCAAAGGTAAGATTTTTAAGCAAAAATTCAGCCAAACACTTGCCCTATAATAGCCGAAAATCTCTAGTACCTTAAGGGCGACTATAGTTGGTCAATTTTAAAGCGGATCCGGACGTGCTGTGGACTTTCTACGGAGGGACGACACTTGGAGTCCTAAAGACTTGTTCTTGTTCGGTTCGGGCGCAGCTAGGGAGGGCACGCTACAAAGTGTATGCATCCTAGACTAATTATATGATTATGTGCAATTAATTTGTTTCCTGGCATATAGGTTTTTCCGCATGATTTATGTTGTTCATATGTATCATAACCTAACAGTGGTATCACGAGCCTCTTATTAATTGCATGATCAATAATTGCTTGGTTAAATTTTACAAATTTGCAAAGAACTAAAAGGGGTGATTAATTTTCGTAATTGTTAATTAATTGCAAATTGCGTTTATTTAATTAAATGTACGCAGTTTTTCGGCAGTTTCTTCGTTACTCAACCAAATCGAGTGATTTTTGTGTCAATTCCGCATGTAAAAGGCATTCTAAAATTTTGACAAAAATAAAAAATTTCGGCCGAACCCAGAATTCCCAAATTCGAAGCCTAACTATGACTTTCGGAGGTTTTAGTTTTTCGAACGCAAAAGTTTGTAATATTAAGATGTTAAATTAAATATTTGCGATTCTTGTTGATAAATCTTGAATTTTTGATTGACCTACTGTATATGTTTAACAAATTTGAATGCCTAAGCTTGTTAATTATACAACCTAATTTGTAATTGTAATTAATTTGTTGAAATTCGAATAATTTAGAATTTGATTTGAATTTCATAATTAATTGACGATTTAATTAGGTATCCATGATTAAAGACCACCACAAAGGTTGTTAATTTATGATAAATTTTAAATTTTTATGACCTAGATTTGAATCCATGTTAATCGGAAATTAATTGATTAATAAATTTTCGATTTTTCGCCCTAAAATTATGAAAATAATATGATTTATTAATTTGTCATTAATTTTGAATTAAAAATTTTAATTTTTTATGAAAAACGCTCATAAATGTTGCACGCACAAAGCAATGGACGCTACGTGTTACCCTTAAGGGGTGTTGTATAGTGAGGGCCCGCGACGACGAGCAAGGGAGCTCGTCGCCCGTGCGGTACGAATGCAGCGAGCGACAAGCAAGGCGCGCGTGCAAGGCCTAGCGCCTGGGCGTGTGTGCTATGCAATGGGCGAGGGCGATGAGACAAGGCACAAGCGACGAGCGAAACGCGTGTGGGCAGCGATGGGGCTGCGCCACAGCGCGCTTGGCTCGCCCAAGCAAGCAACACAGAACGCGCGAGCAGGGAGCGATCCCTCGCCCAGCGCGCGCTGCCTTGCGCAGCAGCAGACGCGACAAAGCACAGGGGCTACGCGCAGCGTGGCCAGCGATGGCTGCGTGTGCGTGTGGCGCTGTTGCTCGTGCCTTGTGCAGCGATCGGTCGAACGGGGCGCAGCAGCCTCGTGGCTTGATGGGGCTTGGGCGCAAGCCCAAGTGCCTCGTCTTGCGACGATTGATACGTTTTGATTTTAATTTGAGATTTTCAGTTCGGAAATAATTTTAAATAACTTTAAAATTAATAATTTAAATTGTTTTCTCGGAATTTAATTTTGATTATTATAATTATTATAAATTTTAATTTATACTAATTATTTTACTAAAATTAAAACCTTGAATTAATTTAAATTCATTTAATTCAACTGAAAATAAATTAAATGGATTATTATAATTTTATATGAGCTTTAAATTTTAATTAAACTTGTATGTTTCCGGTTAGACTAGAAATACATTTTTATGTTTAAAATTAGTAAAGCATATAAAGTTATTGGTTTAAGTGGGAGCCTTTAGTCATAAACTCTTGATTAGGTATACAATTCTTTAAGGTTAAAACAACTTGATTATAATTAATAAGGACTGAATAATTGGTAGATTATTGGTGCCCTTGATTAATTGCTGCAAATATTTATGTGATGCATAACAATGTGTTTTACTAACAAGCTATGTGGGCCATTCATGATAATGAATGGGTGAATGGTATATATTATATATGTACTATTTTGCAGGTTATTGAAAGTGACTAGTATGGCCCAAATAGGATAGAAAATATGGCCTGCGTACCATTAATTTGAATGAAATATTGGTCTAAAGTACCAAATTTTATTGCTTTTAAATATGGTCTGCGTACCATCAAATAGTTGTAATTAGTTTAATTATTGCTTATGCTATTTGAAGAAAATGGCGCCTCCCATGGTGAAATTGAAGACGGAGTTTCCAATCCATTTTCAAGACGGACTTTGAAGTTGAAGCTTCAAGATGAAGTCGGGCCATACTAGATCACATTTAAATCTTATGCATGTTATTTATTGCTTTAAATATGTCTTAATTATGCATGAGATTGTGGCTTGATTATGTTGCATGATTAAGGATTTTAGTTCACTTAAAATCTAACCAACACAGTAAGAGCCTTAAGTTCCAAACTTAAAAATTGAGTTAAAAGGTGCCATGCCAAAATAACACTTACTTGGATAACCTTTACATCAATCTTAGTAATAGTTTTCCGCCATAGCGAGGTGTTACTTATTGATTCTAAAGGGGTAAGGTACACAAATAATTGTGAGTACATGTTAGTTTTGGTGAAACTCAACGATATAAGTAAGGAGTCCTTTTATGTCGTGGCAAATTCGATAGGTTTACCTAATAAGTTCTTAGACGTACCTATCAACCAAGAGTAGTTTCTAGAATATTAGCAAAAGACTTTTGCTTACCTAAAATATTTTAGAATTGAGTCAAAATACATAATGTGCTTAATTCTTCAATGATTTAAGGATCTTGGAATCATTTTATTCACACCTGCCGGAACACATAACTTGAATAAAATGCTTAATAAATGATAAATTATGCATGTTTGCTAGAATTTAGAGTTTATTAAGAGAACTGTGAATGGTTATTTATTTGTTTATTCTTTTTCAATTGTAGTTTTTACAATGGCAAACAACAATTCATTCAACATCCGATCAATTCTCGAAAAGGAGAAGTTGAACGGGAAAAACTTCTTTGACTGGCAAAGGAACTTGCAAATAGTTCTTATGCGGGAAGAAAAGAAGTATGTCCTGGAAGAGGCGATGCCCGAAGCCACTGGTGACGGGGTCACTCAGGCAGCCCTCAATCGTTGGATTGATGCCAACAAGGATGTGAAATGTCTAATGCTTGCAACCATGAGTGCAGATCTACAGAAAACGTTCATCAACTCAGATGCTTTCACGATCATCAGTGAGTTAAAGAACATGTTCCAAGATCTGGCTCGAGTCGAAAGATTCGAGACTCATAGGAAAATTCTTGAGACCAAGCTTAAGAAAGGCGAGCCCGTAAGTCCACATGTTCTCAAAATGATTGGACTCATTGAGAATATGAGTCGGCTGGATCAGCAATTCTCTCAGGAAATGGCTGTAGACACCATCCTCTATTCTCTTCATAGCGGGCACGATCAGTTCAAACTAAACTACAGTATGAATAGTCTAGACAAAACGCTCACTGAGCTTCACGGTATGCTGAAGACCGCTGAAAAGACGCTCAAAAGTGATAATCAAGATGTGCTTATGGTGCGTGGGGGCAAGTTCACTGGAAAGAAGAGGAATGCTAAGAAAGGTGGCAACAAGGCCAACCATACTAAGCAGCCAGGCGGCACCAAATCTGAAAAGAAGAAGGTGAGCCAACCCACTTCTGAATCTGAATGCTTCTACCGCAAGAAGAAGGGGCATTGGAAAAGAGATTGCTTGAAGCTTAAGGAAGATCAGAAGAACAGAACGGTCGTTCCATCTTCAGGTATTTTCGTTATAGACTGTATACTTGCTAATTCAACTTCTTGGGTATTAGATACTGGTTGTGGCTCACACTTATGTTCCAATTCACAGGGACTAAGAAGAAGTAGAAGGTTAAGCAAGGGTGAAGTCGACCTACGAGTGGGAAATGGAGCAGGGATTGCTGCATTAGCTGTAGGAACTTATTATTTGTCGTTGCCCTATGGGCTAGTTTTGGAACTGGAAGAGTGTTTCCATGTTCCAAGTCTTACTAAAAACATCATTTCGGTTTCTTGCTTAGATGCTAAGGGGTTTTCCCTTTTTAATAAAAGACAGTAGTTGCTCCTTTTATTTTAAAGAGATGTTTTATGGATCTGCTAGATTAGTCAATGGACTTTATTTATTAGAACACGACAAACAAGTTTATAACTTAAATACCAAAAAGGCCAAAAAGATGATTCAGATCTCACCTATCTGTGGCATTGTCGATTAGGCCATATTAACTTGAAACTCATAGAAAGACTTCAAAAAGAAGGAATTCTAGAACCATTTGACTTAAAGGATTATGGTAAGTGCGAATCATGTTTACTTGGCAAAATGACAAAGCAACCTTTCTCCAAAGTTGGAGAAAGAGAAACTGAACTATTGGGTTTAATCCATACAGATGTATGTGGACCAATGAGTACAAATGCTAGAGGTGGTTTCAGCCACTTTATCACTTTCACTGATGACTTCAGTAGATATGGTTATGTCTACCTAATGAAGCATAAGCCTGGATCCTTTGACAAATTCAAGGAATTTCAGAGTGAAGTAGAGAATTAATTAGGCAAGAAGATTAAGGCACTGCGGTCTGATAGAGGCGATGAATATCTGAGCTATGAATTTGATGACCATCTGAAAGAATGTGGAATTCTATCAGAATTGACTCCTCTTGGAACACCACAATGGAACGGTGTGTCGGAATGGAGGAATAGAACCTTGCTAGACATGGTTAGATCAATGATGGGTCAGGCCGAACTTCCAATAGAATTTTGGGGACATGCACTAAATACAACTGCACTCACTATAAATAGAGCTCCGTCTAAAGCTGTTGAAAAGACTCCATATGAGTTATGGTTTGGAAAGCCTCCAAAAGTGTCTTTTCTTAAGATTTGGTGATGTGAAGTATACGTCAAACGATTAATTTCAGATAAACTTCATCCAAAATCTGACAAATGTATCCTTGTGGGCTATCCAAAGGAAACAAAGGGGTATTACTTCTACAATACATCTGAGAATAAGGTGTTTAATGCTCGAGATGGTATCTTTTTGGAAAGAGATCACATTTCCAAAATAACAAGTGGGAGAAAAGTAGACCTCGAAGAAATTCGAGTCGAACAACAAACTATAGAGAATGCTCAAGATGACATTCAGGATGAAACTCAGAGATCTTTAGAAGTATCTGGTGAGAATCATGGACCATCTAGAAATGTAACCCCGCGTAGATCGCAGAGATATAGATCTCAACCGGAAAGGTACTTAGGTATTTTGACGAACGAGAGCTATGACGTTCTATTACTTGAAAGTGATGAACCTACGACTTACAAACAAGCTATGACGAGCCCTAGCTCCAAGCAATGGCAAGAAGCCATGCAATCTGAATTAGACTCCATGTCTGAAAACCAAGTTTGGGATTTGGTCGATTTGCCAGATGGCTACCAAGCCATACGAAGCAAATGGGTTTTCAAACTGAAAAAGGACAAGGATGGGAAACTTGAAGTTTTCAAAGCTAGATTGGTTGCAAAAGGTTACAGGCAAATCCACGGTGTGGATTACGATGAAACCTTTTCACCAGTTGCAATGCTAAAGTCTATTCGGATAATGTTATCAATCGCTGCATATTACGATTACGAAATATGGCAGATGGATGTAAAATTTGCTTTCTTAAACAGCGTTTTAACAGAAACTGTGTTTATGACACAGCCTGAGGGTTTTGAGGATCCAAAGAATGCTAAAAAGGTATGCAAGCTTAAGAAATCAATCTACGGATTGAAGCAAGCATCAAGGAGATGGAATATACGTTTTGATGAAGTAGTCAGTGACTTTGGTTTCATCAAGAACGCAGACGAATCTTGTGTATACAAGAAGGTCAGTGGGAGCAAAATTGCTTTTCTAGTATTATATGTCGACGACATATTACTTATCGGAGATGACATACCTATGTTGAACTCTGTCAAGATTTGGCTTGGGAAATGTTTTTCGATGAAGGATCTAGGAGTAGCACAGTACATACTGGGCATCAATATTTACAGAGATAGATCTAAGAAGATGATTGGACTTAGTCAAAGAACTTATATCAATAAGGTGCTTGAAAGGTTCAAAATGGCAGACTCCAAGCGAGGCTATCTACCCATGTCTCATGGAATGACTCTAAGCAAGACTTAATGCCCAAAAACACTTGATGAGCGTAGACGAATGAGTGGGATTCCATATGCTTCATTGATTGGTTCAATAATGTATGCTATGATATGTACACGCCCGGATGTTGCGTATGCACTCAGTGCTACGAGAAGATACAAGTCAGACCCAGGAGAGGCACATTGGACTGCTGCCAAGAACATTCTGAAGTACATGAAAAGGCACAAAGATGACTTCCTGGTGTATGGTGGAGATGATGAATTAATTGTTAAAGGTTATACAGACGCAAGTTTCCAAACCGACAAAGATGATTTCAGATCACAGTCTGGGTTTGTCTTCTGCCTCAACGGAGGTTCAGTAAGATGGAAAAGTGCTAAGCAAAGCACCATTGCGGATTCTACAACTGAAGCGGAGTACATTGCTGCACATGAAGCAGCAAAGGAAGCTAATTGGCTAAGGAAGTTCATAGGTGAACTTGGTGTAGTCCCCTCCATTAAAGGACCAATAGCCCTATATTGTGATAATAACGGAGCTATTGCACAGGCAATGGAGCCTAGACACCACCAGAGAGTCAAGCATATACTTCGTAGATTTCACCTTCTACGAGAGTTCGTTGAAAGAAAAGAAGTCGAGATAAGCAAGATTGGAACTGATGATAACATCTCAGATCCATTAACTAAACCTCTGCCGCAGGCGACGCACAACTCGCACACTGCAGCTATGGGAATCAAGCATGTTGGAGAATGGCTTTGATGTCCTTATTTAATGTTTTAGAGTTGTAGAGTTTAAATACTTTGTATAACATTATTGGTTAATCATTCACAATAAATGAATAGAATTCATTTTCCATTTAATTTGTGGTTTATTAAATGATGAGTCCCTTCAATTTGACGATATATTCAAGATAGACTGCTAGGACCAGTCCTGTGACTAAGAAATGTCTATCAAGTGAACTTGAATGTCAAAAGTTAAAAATGGTCCCTGGTCGGAGTTTTCTATAAAGATGGACGCATAGAAAACGTTAGACGACCAGAATGCAAGATGACTAGTAGTTCTGTTTCTTGGACTATGTGGACATGGCAATGTCGTAATCATTTGCATAGGTACTTACTTTGGGAAGACTAGTATCGGACAGACCTATGAAACTTTACTGTAAGAGATGAAAATTTGTCATAAGTAAATTTCATTAAAATTATTAGACACTAAATCCTCAATACGACCATATCAACAAGTCAACATTCTAAGGTTCCATGGCATGGATTTCTGAAAGTTGGTTAATATAAGACACGTGGGTCTTGCTTGTTGAACATGACATCGGAATGGACTATTGTTAGAAGAGTCTAGACAATTATGTTCATGGGCCATAGATGGATTTTATGACTTACCTATTTCATAGGAATTTGAGAAAATATGGCTATATTTACTCAACGTGAAATATGTTAAATGCTTTAATGCGACTCATAAAAGGGTATAAAATCAACTTGGCAAGAATTTTGAAACATCTAGGATGGGTCAAGGTGATGTTTGCATGAGCCAAGAAAGATTATCTAGATTGTTTATATGGCAATATAACAACCGAAGCTCCATAAGAATATGGTATGTCCAAATGGAGAAATCAGAATCTATTCGATTAACGATAATCACGACTATCTTCCTATATAGTTTCTAAATGATACTCTCAAGTGACTATCACACTAAACAAAGTTGTCAAAGCTAAGGATAAGATGTCATAAGGATTGAACTTCGGTTCAGTACATCTTGTCAGTATATATATATATATATATATATATATATATATATATATATATATATATATATATATATATATATATATATATATATATATATATATATATATATCTAGGGTTGTCAAACGCAGTGGGAGTTAGTGTTTACATCAAACAAACTCAAGAATAGATATATGTTTCTTTATGAGCGACTCATAGAAACAAAAGGTTTTAATTCTATCACAAATCTGAGAACATATGGTTGTTGCTCTGATTATGTCTTTTAGGAAACCATCTTATTTCCAAAAAGGCAAGTGGGAGAAAAATGACCTCGAAGTGACCTCAAAATAACTTCGAGTCAAGCAACAAACAAATGTAAGATACTTAGGAGTCTTTAGAAAAGCTCCGTACTTAGAAGCCTTTGGAAGAGCTTCAGGAAGACTTTGGAATTGCTTCAAGAGAATCCTAATACTCAAAGGACTTGAGTAATGTCTTTATAAACACTAAAGTTTGATGTTCAATACTTATGTAAATCGTATAAGGAATAGAATTCAACCAAGATAGATACATAGATATCTTGAGGAATGGAAACTATGAAGACTTTGGAAGTTCTTCAAGAATATAAGACTTACAGGTTAGCTACGACGAATTAAAATTCCCAAGTATGGTTTGAGGACATCAGAAACATAAGTATGGTTAGAGGCCATATAAAATGGTTTGAGGCCATTTTATCCAAAGTATATTCATCTTAAAGAATCAAATCTATGATTTGGTTGATTTGCATAAAGGGTTCACTCCCATTAGTTGCAAACATGTTTTCCAAACATACAACATTGATTTTCATAAAGGGTTCACTCCCATTGGTTGCAAACATGTTTTCAAAACATACAAAGATGATATTGTATACACATACAAAAGGAAAGCTAGATTGGTGGTTAAAGATTATAAACAACTTCACGGCGTTCAAAATGTTGAAATCTTTTTCACCAGGATTGCTTGAACTATTTTGGATAAATCTAGCAATCATTGCATATGGCAATATGACAACTGAAAAACGAAACACCTTCCTCAATGGACTTGTAGAAATGAATTGTGTACATCACACAATGTAAAAGTTTTGGATGCTAGATAAAAGAGCAAGCTTAAGAAATCTATTCCTAGATTAAAGCATGCAAGTGGGAATTGGAACATATTTTTCAAAAAGGCTATTGAGCAATCATGGCTTTATAAAAATATGGATCATCTTGTAGATGAGGAGTTTAGTGGGAGCTAAGTCATGTCTATTGGTTCTATATATGAAATACATATCTCTCTAAAATGACATTCAAATTATAAATGGTTAGATTTGAAAGTATTTGTCAATATTAGAACCATGGCGAAACTTAGAACATACTGGGATAAAGATCTATTGGATAGGATCTAAATTGTTGTTTGGATTCTGTAAAAGTAATTACTAAATCAAACACAATTGAGAGACTCAAAAGAGACTCTCAACCTATATGAGTAAATCTAAGTAATGAATGCTTTGACTAAAGTATAAAGCTGGGCTGTTATTACTAAAGTTAAACATGAAGAACCTTGAACAGGTGCCTTCACCTTATATCACATGGCAATGCCAAGATTTTAGCAAGATTCAGTATCTCTCAAAATAGAATAAGCTAAAAGTTACATGGATAGATTTCAAAATGCGAAGGGTTTTTACATTACAATCAATCATGTATAATGTGATATATGGATCGCCAAGATAACTCGTGAACATTGGACCATGACGAGTTTATAACAATCTCTCTTGATCTAGATCAAGGATCATTAGAATAATGTCAAGAACATCCAATACATTTGGACATGTAGGATGAGAACTTGATAAGAGGAAGTGAAGATGAACTTAGGTTTTGATGCTACATGCATTTTCCTAAGCAAAAGTTGAATGTTGTTGTTAGGAAAACCACAAACATACCAGGGAAATTAGGCATCGTGATTAGAAGGTGGTAACATAGGTTCTAAACCATATGTGATTCATGGGAAACTGAATCAATGATTAGTTTCCAAGTTCTCAGTTGAAAGATGTATCTCCCACATCTTTGTGAACTGGTTAGAATATTCCAAAAGAATAGCATCATTTGCAATTCTACATAATTGAAATGAAGTTATTATTGCTAAGAAGCAAGGAAAGGGAATTGTTTCTAATGGGAGTTCTTGGATGAACTCAGGTTGATCACAAGTCAGCTATCTGGATGATTTTCTATTTTGAATATGAAAATCATTCTAACAGCAATGAAAGACTAGATCATTCTATAAACATATTCAAAGATCTTTTCATCTCACATCGAAAGGCTTTCGATAGAAAAGATGCTAAGAATATGAAAGTATGATAAACTAAACCTCTGCATCGAATGAGATACAACACTCATATGCAGAAATGGAATCAAGTTTGAGTTCCATGAATGTTTTAAGTATTGGGTGAAAGGCCTATACCTGTAAAACATTAAATGCTTGATTTTGGGTTAGAGGCCCACAAATTGGTAAGCATTTGGTTTAAACATTTATCATTTATGAAATTACATTTCATAGATCATTTAATATTGGTTTAGTATTAAATGATGAAGTCCAAGTGATTCAAAACATTCAAATGGGATGTCAAGATGGATTCTTTGACAAAGAAACACCCATAAGTGAACTTGAATATTGAAATCACAAAAGGATTCCTAATCCAGGTCATTGAAAGGTTAGACGACCAATGACTAATGAAGATTAGATTGCTAGTTGATTTACAGTTCAGTTTCTTGAACTAGATGGACTGGATGTCAGAAAACATTTGGATGGATACTTATTGGATCTTGTATCAGAATGACCATGAGAACACTTCCAGAGATTAAAGTCATGTCATAAGTAGTTCTTATTAATGGTGATTGGAACCTATTCCTCAGAACCTGAGTAGTTATGGCTGCTTGTTTGAGAATTAGTTGCTTTGATGCTCGCTAAACGTCGCACCATAAAAGGAGACTATAAAAGCAGTTATTAGGCGTACTATGAATCAAAGTAAGTTGTTCATCAGTTACAAGAAGGGATTGTCCTCCTATCTTTGATATGAATGGTGTTGTTGTTGTACAAGGCCTCTCGAAGAGATAGATACTGTGAAAATGCATGGTCGTTCTCAGAATGGTTAAGGCTTAACGTTCTGTAAAAGTTGAACAGTTGAACTCTGTAATCCGAGAAACACTTCAGGACCTAATAAGGATGGCTTAGATCTTACCTTTTGTTCAATAAGTAACAGCAAGAGACAAAGGAATCGGAATGGACACTTGTATGAATGACAAGTGGGTGACTGAAGGAAATGTGTCCTTCACCCAAGGTGCATTAATCTAACACCAAGGTTCAGATTTATTACGATCAATTAATTCAGTGAGATCAAGTGATCGGAACAGCTAGCTGGAGCAATGCTTCCGATCAGTGAGTTCTAATCTATATTAGGCTCACAACTTACTCTTGACTGAACCTATAAGGTCACACCATTGGCATGTAACAGATCATAAGTTTAAATGAATCGTATATTCATTTAATAGCTTTTCGGGAAATTAGTTCGGAAAACATAATTATACGATTTGACATTAGATCGTGAGATCGCATATCGTGATTGCATATATTCGTAAGCTAGGCAAAACGAATAATCGTATTGTACGACAATGGATCGTCAAGTACGAACCGATAAATGAATTATCGAATGATAATTAAATAAAGCAAAAACGAATGCAAGCCCACGAGCAAAGGCCCATGGCCTTGCTGCCTTGGTTGTGCACGCACGGAGAAGCAACAGCAACAGCAACAGCAGCAGCGAGGCCTAGCCCACTGCATGCTGTGTGCTGCGCGCTTATGCAAGGCTTCAGTCGTGGGCCTTGCTGGCCGGTCGGGCTCTATGCTTGGTCGGTTGGCTTGGCTCACTTAATAGGTTATTAATATAACCTAGTCTATTATGTTTTCCTAATTCTAATGCAACAAATCAGCTGCACACATTAAACCCTAATTCTCTCTTAGCCTCCACGGATGTGTTCTTCCCAAAAGCACAAACTCTTGAGGACGTCTAAGCTACGAATCTTAAGACGGATTTGAACGTGTCGGTGAACCAAATAGAGGAACGACGATTGGAGTTCTTTGTTCGTGTTCGTGAATCATAAACTCGGGAAAACACGCTTCGAATATAAGTTTGCTTAATCTGTGCCTTATACATGTTTCCTGGCTTTGGGGATTGTTCCGCACATGTAATATGTATTTAACTGTATTCCCCTACATCTGATTCCGGGACTTTACCGCCCCATGTGGCATCTGGGTGAACGAGTTTCCATCCAACATGGATCTTCATCAAAGATCGCACAAAGTGGGATATTTCGCGCTCAAGATTTTCTCTCGGCGTAGGTTAAGCTTGTTGCTCTAACATGCGCTGGCGCCATGGCAGGCAAATCAAAATCTCGAAGAACTCAAATGAAACCGTCTGGCCCAACGTCGGATTCAAAGGCGAAGAAGACAAAGGCAATGGATGAGATTTTAGATTATTCTGCGATGGAGGTAGAATCAAATGATAGCTCGGATACGAATAAAACTAATGATGGTGACGATGAAGAAGGGGCTCTTTTATCACCAAATGTTGCAATTTCTCTCTTGAAATCTCGATCGGAGGCACGTAGGACCTTTTCAACCTAGTTGTCAGTCATGAAGTCGAGTGAATCGCAGAATGCTGATCATCAGGTAAACCCTACCCCTGCTCTTCAGCCTGATTTCGATTTTGAGAATGTTGTTAGCATTGATTTGGATGATATACAAGACGAAGTAGATTACTGGAATTCAGCAATTGTTTGTGCGGTTTTGGGGGCTAATCCACCAATTTCTGTTATTGAGGGGTTTGTTAGGAGAATTTGGAAAGATTTGTGGGTAGACAAGGTTGTGGTTATTGAACATGGGTTTTCTTGGTGAGATTCTTTACAATGGAGAACCGGGATAAAGTTCTTGCTGAAAATAGGCCAACGTTTGATAAGAAACCTGTTTTGTGAAAACCCTGGCATAAGGATATTACGAATTTCAGAGAGGAGGTTAAGGTGGTCCCAATCAGGATTCAATTGAAGAATCTTGAGCTGAAGTTTTGGGAAAACAGGAGTTTGGGGAGAATTGTGAGCTCTGTAGGGAAGTTCATTCAAGCTGATCATGCCACAGCTAGTAAGGACAAACTTTCTTTTGCCAGAGTACAAATTGAGATAGCCATCGATCAACAATTACCTGCTTGTGTCAAGTTCCATGATGAGCATGGGCAGATGAAAAATGTGCAAATAGGGTATGAATGGAGACCAGTTGCATGTGAGCATTGTAAACTATCGGGCCATACAGTAGCATATTGCAAGAAGAGAAAGGGGCAAAAAAAGGTTTGGGTTGCAAAGTCAAAAGCCATCAATGTGGGAACACAAGTAGCTGCCACAGAGGATGGGTTTGTTCAGGCAAACAAAACTGCTCAACTTAGAAGGGAGGGGAATAGTGCCCATGTAGTGGTGAGGAACTCTTTTCACATGTTGGGAGAAGAAGGCTAGGCTAATGATACTGATGTTGATTTTGTCTGTGCTAATATCCATGTAGATGCAAATGGAGGTGGACAGCCTCCTGGCACTCATGGATAGAGTCCTTTTCTGGAATGTTAGGGGGATAAACAAGCTCACCAAGCAGAAGGATGTGAGGATGTTTTTGTAGAATAACATGTGCAGCTTTATTTGTCTCCTTGAAACAAAGGTCAAAGCTCGTAATCTAGGAACTTTGTACCTCAACTTGTTCTCTGGTTGGGCCTTTACTTCTAACAACATGAGTCACCCTGGGGGGAGGATTGTTTTAGCTTGGAATCCCTGTGAGTTCCAAGTTAATCCTTACTTTTATTCTAGTCAGTTGATTCAGTGTACTATTGTTCCTAAAAATGGGAAGCATTTTGATTGTTCTTTCATATATGCTCATAACTCTCAACTGGAGAGGGATGCTCTTTGGAGGGACCTTTGTAGGTTTGGTGACAAAATCAAGGATCCTTGGATCCTGATAGGGGATTTCAATTGTGTTCTAAACACTGGTGAAAGGGTGGGAAGTGATGTGAGGTTGAGTGAAATACAGGATTTCCAGAATTGTGTTATTCATTATGGGATTGAGGATGCAAAGTTCAGTGGTAACTTTTATACATGGAATAACAAGCAGCAAGGGTCTAGTAGGGTGTTCTCTAAATTGGACAGCGTGATGGTGAACTCTCTTTGGCTTGATCAATACCCAAATGCTGAAGTCAGTTTCAGGAATGAGGAATATTTTGACCATTGCCCAGGGGTGATTTTATTAGGTTATGATACATATGAATAAACATAAATCATGCGGAAAAACCATAAAGCCAAGAAACATATTATTAACACATAATCATTTAGCACAATTCAGATGCATACACTTTGTAGCGTGCCCTCCCTAGCTGCGCCCGAACCGAACAAGTCTTTAGGACTCCAAGTGTCGTCCCTCCGTAGATAGTCCACAGCACGTCCGGATCCGCCTTAAGCTTGACCAACTAGAATCGCCCTTAAGGTAGTATGAAATTCGGCTATTATGGGGCAAGAGAGTGACTGATTTTTGTTGAAAATCTTACCTTTGAATACTTCAATTCTAGATGTAAATATGTGACCCTAGGCACCTATTTATAGAGTTTATGGAAAGGAATTATAATCCTATTAGAATACTAATTTAGTTTAATTAGAATCCTGTTAGGACTCTTATTAAATAAATCTATCTACTAGGATTAGGATTTAATCATAGAACAAATTCTAATAGCCTTAGGATTTGTATTGCACACAACCGTACACGAGCACGAGCACGAGCACCACCCGCGCAAGCCTTACGGCCCACGCGAGTCTGCACTCGCTCGCAGCCCAATGTCGCAACCCACTTGATTGCTCCGCGCGCGCCAAGGCCTTGCTGGGCCTTGCCTTGCGCTGGGCCTGGCGAGGCTTGGCTGTGTGTGATGCGTGTGGCTTTGCTGGGCGATGGCCCGGCTTCGTGCTGGGCCATCGTCTGACAGGCCTCGTCCGATGCTAATTCGTACGATACGCTTCCGATTAAATTCTTGATTCCGGAATTCATTTCCGATACGAACAATATTTAACATTTCTGATTCCGGAATTAATTTCCGTTTCGAACAAATATTTAATATTTCCGTTTCCGGAATTATTTTCCGATTTCGATAATATTTTTGATTCTGACAATATTTCCGTTTCCGGCAATATTTCCGATTCTGGCAATATTTCCATTTCCAATAATATTTTCCGATACGTAGCATGTTTCCGTTTCCGGCAACATCTACGACTTGGATAATATTTATATTTCCGATACGATCCATATTTCCGTTTCCGGCAATATCATCGTTTCCGGAGTATTCACTTGCTTGCCTTTGACGATCTCAGCTCCTACTGAAACCAAGATCCGTCGATTCCGAATATCCATAGATGGAGTATTTAATGCCATTAAATACTTGATCCGTTTACGTACTATTTGTGTGATCCTACGGGTTCAGTCAAGAGTAAGTTGTGGATTAATATCATTAATTCCACTTGAACTGAAGCGGCCTCTAGCTAGGCATTCAGGTCACTTGATCTCACTGAATTATTAACTTGTCAATTAATACTGAACCACATTTATTAGACTTAACATTATATGCATACTTGGACCAAGGGCATTATTTCCTTCAGTCTCCCACTTGTCCTTAGGGACAAGTGTGCATTTCGTAATTCCTTTGTCGCTCGATGCTTGCTCTTGAACATAAGGTAAGAGTTGTCATCCTTATTACGTCCAGAGGTGTTTCTCGGTTTCAGAGTTCAACTGATCAAATAAATAGATAATCATAGCCTATGATTCATCCGAGCACGGCCATGCATTTTACAGTTTCTAGCTCTCCGAGTGGCCTTGTACAACTTTTAAGCATCTCTTCCCGATTTATGGGAGGACAATCCCAATCTTGCGATCTGGAGATTAGACTTTGTTTGATAGGTGATTACCTGAGCGTTGCTTTTATAGCCTCCTTTTACGGTGCGACGGTTGGTCAACGTCAAAGTAACCAGTTCTCAAACAAGTAATCTCAAATCACTCAGGTATTGAGGATTTAGTGTCTAATAATTTTAATGAAATTTACTTATGACAGATTTTCATCTCTTATAGTAAAGTTTCATAGGTCTGTCCGATACTAGTCTTCCCAAAGTAAGTATCTATGCAAATGATTATGACATTGCCATGTCCACATAGTTCAAGAAACAGAACTACTAGTCATCTTGAATTCTAGTCGTCTAACGTTTTCTATGCGTCCATCTTTATAGAAAACTCCGACCAGGGACCATTTTCAACTTTTGACATTCAAGTTCACTTGATAGACATTTCTTAGTCACAAGACTGGTCCTGACAGTCTATCTTGGATATTTCGTCAAATTGAAGGGACTCATCATTTAATACTAAACCAAGATTAAATGGAATATGAAAATACATTTCATATATGATAAAAGTTCAACCCCACACTACTACAAAAATGGGCTAAGGAACCATTCTTATAGTACCATATAAGCCGCATATTAGGTTTCTTAGATAAAAAGACCAATTTTGTAAGAAATGTGGTTTCTTAGTAAAAATATAAGACACCACAACATAGAAAAATATGGTTCCTTATATACAATAGATTTTAGGTGGAAATCAAAAATACCAAATTTGTATGAAAAGTGGTCTCTTATTAATTTAATTAGTAAATATTAAAAAATTAAAAGTTAAAAATTTCAGTTTTGGATTGCAGTTAAATATTCTCTTTTCAATTCTAGGGGAAAAAAACCAAGGACTCAAAGAAAAAAACCCCCTTATCTTCCACCCCCATTCTCCCTCACCCTCACCCTCACCCTCACCCGACTCCCTCCATCCCTTCAATTTCGTCTTCTTCCTCCTCTGCCGACATTGTTGCCCCGTCGCCGCCGGCGATCCACACTTTTTCCTCTTCAATTTTTCCTGTGGGACACCCTTGTTCTCGTGTCGTGTTTCCTTGATGTTGTTTATCTCCTCTTCCTCGTCCTTGTTCAAGGTTGTCGTCGCCAGTGGTGGCTGGTGATTCGTCACCTACATCCTTTGGGTAATATGTCTAATCCATTTTATCAACTTATTGAAACAATTTATTAAATCAAGTCAATTGATAAATCTCAAACCCTAGCGCACGCAACCCATCACTTCTTTTATTGGAATTTCATTTGGTTACAAGCCTTTATCACATTATCAATCACTTTTCTAGATATTTGCATTATATTAATCTTTAATTTTCCCCCTTAAATGTGGGTAATTAACTACTGCATTTGTCTTAGATATTTTGGTTGCAATTTTTTGTTTGACAGTTGATCTCACCGAATTCTTTATCTAACTTTATTTTTTTGGTATTAAATTTTTTATAGCTAGCAAGATCACGAGTTTTATCATATTGATCGACGGTGACGGCGAGATGGTTGAGACTCGTGAGAATACAAATTTTGATTGGATTTCCGAAGAATGCGGCGAAGGTTGAGGCGAAGGTGGGCGATGCATTCTCTGTTGTGAAGGGGTTTGTTTCAATTTAAACGAGATCGACGGTGATATATGAAAGTCCGCGAGCATGGTACAACAGAAGTCGTTGTCCATGGTTCACTTGATCTATTATTTGTTTTTTCTTTTTTGAGAAGGAGAGATACAAATATATTGATTGAATGTCAGGGGTCCGTTTTGGAACAGAAGTACCAAAAAACTCATAGTACAAAACTAAAATTTTCCTCCTTATTTTGTAATTTGTATAGGATCATTTTATTTTTGAAATATAAGGATCTGTTTTTATCCGAATATGAAATATTGTTTCGTTCTTGATTGATTCATACAGGTTAACTATGGAGTAATTATTTTGTTGCTGAAATTCAAATTAAGATGTTTAACTAATATGCACAACTTATTTGGGCACTAATTTTCAATAGCGACAAACCAGTTGATATGCTGGTGTTTTTAAAGTAGCAACGAGACCATATATCTTTGACATCATGTTTCTTAAAATTAAACTAAGATGCCAGATTTCTAACAAAAAAGGTGTTTTAATTTAACATAAGAAACCAGTTTTCTTACCATACAAATTTCTTTGTTCGTACATTTAAATACCATATAACGCATCTAAGAAACCATATTTCATTGATAATTGGTTTCTCTATTCAATTTAAGACACCACACCAAAATTATGGTTTCTTAGGCTAAGAGACCAGTGAGATAGATACCACACCTTTCAAGGTCTCTTATGCCTGTTTGGTATGGTTTCTTATCCCATTTTTGTAGTAGTGCCAATGTTTTACAACCATGGGCCTCAAATCTATTTTTAAAACAGTTCATGGAATTCAAAACTATGCTTGATTGCCAGTGCTACAATTTGAGTGTTGCTTCTCACTTGTTGCATAGGTTAGTTATCATGCTTTGCCAATCTTAATATCCTTTTCATCGAATGTTCTTCGAGATAGATGATAAGATCTTTTGAGTATGTTTATTTTGTGTTCTAGTCTTTCTAGCTACATTAGTGGTTCTACGCATTTTGCAATGAAGAACCATTAAGTCAACAGACATGTGATCTACCCAAGTTCAGTGAAGAACTCTTTAACATAAACAACCATGTTTTATTGCTTCTTAGGCAATAAGTACTTTTACTTCAACTGTATAGGTTTCTAGTGATGCTTTGTTTGGATTTACCTATCCAAGCAGTTCATAGATATGTGGAAGACTTTTCAGCTGTATCTTAGAACATTAATATTTAATTTCCCACGCAACAACTCATGGTCTCCAATCCATGTTGCCATTTCAAAACACGATGCTCTTTAGCTCGTCTTTGTCAATGGTTAACTCCAAAGGAATCTTGCTTGATCCTTTGCCAGTGTTTATGCGTGTAGCATCAATATTTAGCATATCTTTATTTCCTTGAATCAAGAACTACTCTTATGTACCTTTTCAAATACCATAGGTTTTTCTTGATCTCAATCTAGTCGATCTTCACTTAGATCAATAGAGATTGGAATATGTTCGTCATGCCTAAAGCCATTCGATACGTTTTTGGCGATCCTCATATTATATCATACATGATAAATTCTTTTGCAGAATTATTCTCAATTGAATTCTATTCATGTAATTTTAGCTATCCAATTTCAGTAGATACTGAATCCAGCTAAATTCTTTGACATATAATATAGGTGAAAAACGCATTAGATTCTTTGATGTTTAACTTAGTAAATGCTTATACATAGTTCAAACATTCTTTACTTAGATTTATTCACATGGGTCGAATATATCCAATGGAGTCTTTCATGTTTGATTTATTAAATGCCATTACTTAATCCAAAACAATGATATAAGATCTTTGTAAATAGATCTTAATACCCAGTATGTACTAAGTTTCGCCATAGTCCATCATTGATGAATAATTTCAAATCTAAGTCATTAGAATTTGAATGTTATTTCACAATAGAGAGATATGTGTGTGATACACATAGGACCAATTAAGTTTTACGTACTCCCACTAAACTTCTTATTTATCTATAAGAATCATGTACATTTTATGAAACTAAATACTTATTAGTTTCACTAGCTAAAATACAATTCTAATTCCCAATTGCTTGCTTAAATATGTACTTAGATTTCATAAGCTAGCTTTCCTTTTCAAGCATTTATTTGGATCCATAAATCCTATGACATGCCATGTACATAGTTTCTTCCAACATTTTATTGAGGAATATGTTATGTCATCCAATTGCCATATTTACCAATATGCAATCATTGCTTGATTTATAGACTTGAGCATTACGATTTTGCATGAGGTTTCAACTCAATCCACACCGTGAATTTGCTTGTAACCTTTAGCAACTAACCTAGCGTTGTGTATGAACACAATTTCATGTTTGATGGTTTTTATCCTTAAAACAAACTTGCAACCAATAGGTGTGAAACTATTCTTGCAAATCAACAAAATTTCAATTTTGTCATCAAAACACTGAGTATGTTTTATGGCCTCTAACCATTTAAAACATTTGAGTCTATATATGGATTCTAACCATTTTAGGGAATCTGGGTTTCGTCATAGCTTTCTTACAGGTCACAAACTCATTAATCTACATGATAATAGTTTGACTGCAAGTTGTAGGTTTCTTCACTATCTAATAGAAGAATCTCATAGTTTCATAGACCCGAACTCTATGTTTCTTCACTATCTAATAGAAGAATCTCATAGTTTCAGTGACTTGAACTCTATGCCTACTTGGGTATAGAACATCAAACAATAGAATATCAACAGCCACTTGAAAGTCCTTTGAATATTCTGTTCTCATTGAAGCACTTGTAAAGTCTTCTAAGAGATGTCTATTCTTTAAAATCCACTTCTAAAGTCCTTAAAGAATACGTGTTCGGATTTTCTAAAGAACTTCGAAAAGCCTCTGGAATATCCGTTTATGTTTGTTGTTCGCCTCGAAGACTTTTGAGGTCTATTTTCTCCCACTTGTCCTTTTAGAAACGAATCTCCAAAAGGACATTATTTCGAGCAAACAAACATTATGTTCTAAAAAATTCTTGGTAGAAACAATACCCTTGTGTCTCATTTGAATAAATCACAATGAAACATATATCTACACTTGAGCCTTAGTTTATTGAATAACAAACACTAAGCTCCCACTGAGTTTCGCAACTCTTTAGATATATATAATTGAAAAAGTATTCTAAAATTATTTTTCAATAGCTTGACGAATTTGGTTTAGTTTGGTGGTAGTTGAGCATCTTGTTTTAGAAATTATAGGAAAAGTCTTTATGATTCATCATTGATCGAATCAAGTACTAATTGACTTCGATCGTTCCATCTTAGATATGCCATATCTCATGGAGCTAGATCGTGAAATTACAACACACAATCATTGATGATCATTTTGGTCTCAAGTAATCATTAACATGATCTATCCTAGATCTTTATGATTTCTTGCCATGTGGATTTTATACTTCTGAATCTTTGAACTAGCCAAACAGATACAAACTTATATCACATTGAGTAAATAAATCCATTTTAACTCATATCCAGGTGAAATAATAAAGTCATAAAATCTTTCTTTAGATTTGAACTCTATTGTCTAGGTGTTCTAACAATAGTTCATATCTTTTGTTACTTTCAACAAGTAAGACTAGCTTGTCTTGAATGATCTAGAAATCAATCAACTTTCAAAAGTCCATCAAAATAGAGCTTATGAATGTTAACTTGTTGATATGGTCTAAGCAACAATGCCAAAGATTAGTTGAACTCAAATCAAGGGTTTGATTCGAACCTAGTAAATTTTTTTATTGTTCAAGAGTTGTTTGTTTTAATCAAGCATATTGACTCAACCCGTAAATGACCATTTCATTCAAATAAACAAACAAACAAGCATTGTTTTCGTTCTTCTGAATGTGAGTCTTTCTGTGTTTGAAGCTGAAATTTAGGTATGCTGATTATGGAACAAAATAGCCATTAAGTTCCAGCCTTTGAAAGGACTTAAAACAAACTAGATGACTCTACAACTAATGTATCATTGCCATGCTTCATTTCCCACGTGTAGGTCATTAGTGTAGCCTAGCTTCCATTGTTTGAGTTATTACCGAAGTAAGAACCTCAAGCAGTATATGATACCAAGGAAGTTTGATTGCTAGGACACTTCTCTTTAAACATAAACTTTTAGGTAGAAACGGAATCGTAAATTCCTTTCATTTGTTCCTTGTTTTCCTATTTCTTGTACCCTTTCTTATAGCTTTAAGAATTGAATTCTCTAGTGTTGACTTTTATACTTTGTTTAGACATATCTAATGCCACTCCAACAAAGTTCTTACCATTTTATTTATGTTGAATATTTTGTTTCAACTAGATGATCTTACCAGAAGTTTCTAAAGTTCTCTAAGCGTCGATCTATTCGAATGTCGGGTCTAGACTCATTCGAGAATTAAATGGAAAACAAATTTTAGGTTGTTAACCATTGGTAAAGCTGAGTGTTTAAACTCAATGCTTTATGATCTCAAAACTACAGTGTATTTTGAATTCACAAGCACCAATCGGTTTGCCATTCGACTTTGATACTCGAAAACAACCATAAAAGTCGCTAAAAGAAACGTACATTTTATATTGCTCATTTTCTCTCATTTTCGTGAATCGTTCTTGGATTCACTATCAATAGAGGAAATTTACTGTTACCTTTCTAAAAGGGTTTACTGCAGTGCAAGATATTTAATTATAAACAATAATTAAAACATACATTGAAGCATGCAAAGTCTAAACATTTATCATGAGTAATAACTTGAAAATTAAAGCATTCATGCAATTTAAACAAGTCATTAGCATTTTATTCGAATTTATTGTTCCGACAGGTGTGAATAAAATGATTCCAAGATCCTAAAATCCATTGAAGAATTAATCACTTTATGTATTTAGACTCAATTCTAAAATATTTTAGGTAACCAAAAGCCTTTTGCTAATAGTCTAGAAACTACTCTTCGTTGATAGGTACGTCTAAGAACTTATTAGGTAAACCTATCGATTTTGCCACGACATAAAATGACTCCTTACTTATATCGTTGAGTTTCACCAAAACTAACATGTACTCATAATTATTTGTGTACCTTACCCCTTTAGGATAAATAAGTAACACCTCGCTGAGCGTAATCTATTACTAGATTGATGTAAAGGTTATCCAAGTAAGTGTTATTTTGGCATGGCACCTTTTAACTCAATTTTTAAGTTTGGAACTTAAGGCTCTTACTATGTTGGTTAGATTTTAAGTGAACTAAAATCCTTAATCATGCAACATAATCAAGCTTCAATCTCATGCATATTTAAGACATATTTAAAAGCAATAAATAACTTAAATCATGCATAAGATAAATGTGATCTAGTATGGCCCGACTTCATCTTGAAGCTTCAACTTCAAAGTCCGTCTTGAAAATGGATGGAACTTCGTCTTGAATTTCAACGTGGGAGGCTCCATTTTCTTCAAACAGGATCAGCTATAATTAAACTAATTACAACAATTTGATGGTACGCAGACCATATTTGAATTGAAAAACAAATTTGGTGCATTAGACCAATTACATTCAAATTAATGGTACGCAGACCATATTTTCTATCCTATTTGGGCCATACTAGTCACTTCATAACCTGCAAAACAGTTTAAATACAATATATACTATTCACCCATTTATTATCATGAATGGCTCAAATAGTTGGTTAGTGTAAAAACACATTATATGCATCATATAAATATTTGCAGCAATTAATCAAGGGCACCAATAATCTACCAATTATTCCGTCCTTATTAATTCTAATCAAGTTGTTTAATCTTAAAGGATTTGTAGACCTAATCAAGAGTTTATGACTAAAATTGCTCCCACTTAAACCAATAACTTTTTATGCTTTACTAATTTAAAACATAAAATTGTATTTCTAGTCTAACCGGAAACATACAAATTTAATTAAAATTTAAAGCTCATATAAATTTATAATTGAATCCATTTATTTAATTTATTTTTCAGTTGAATTAAATGAATTTAAATTAATTAAGGGTTTAATTTTAGTAAAATAATTAGTATAAATAAAATTTATAATAATTATAATTTTCAAAATTAAAATTCGAGAAAACAATTTAAATTATCAATTTTAAAATTAATTAAAATTATTTCCGAACTGAAAATCTCAAATTAAAATTCAAAACGATTCAATCGTAACACGACGAGCACTTGAGCTTGCGCCCAAGTCCCATCGTGTGCACGACTGGTCGCTGCACAAGGCACACATAGCTCCACGCAACACGTAGCCACAGGCCACACGCACACGCAGCCATCGCTGGCCACGCTGCGCGCAGCCTCTATGCTGTGTCGCGCCTGGTGCTGCTTTCCCTCGCGAGGCATCGCTCAGGTGCGCGTTGTGGCGTAGCTCGCTTGCTGCCCACACGCGACTGCTCGCTTTGCCCTGCCCCTCGCCGACGCCCATCGTATAGCACACACGGCCATCACCTTTGCTTCGCGCGTGCGCCATGCTATGCTACTCGTTGCATTCGTACCGCACGGGCGACGAGCTCCTTTGCTCGTCGTCGCGTGCCCGCACTATACAACACCCCTTAAGGGTAACACGTAGCTTCCTTTGCTTTGTGCGTGCAACATTTATGAGCGTTTTCATAAAAATTTAAAATTTTTAATTTAAAATTAATGACAAATTAATAAATCATATTAATTTCATAATTTTAGGGCGAAAAATCGAAAATTTATTAATCAATTAATTTCCGATTAACATGGATTCAAATCTAGGTCATAAAAATTTAGATTTTAACATAAATTAACAATTTTTATGGTGGATTTTAATCATGGATACCTAATTAAATTATTAATTAATTATGAAAAACAAATCAATTCTAAATTATTCGAATTTCAACAAATTAATCATAATTACAAATTAGGTTGTATAATTAACATGTCTAGGCATTCATAATTTTTAAACATATACTATAGGTCAATCAAAAACTCAAGATTTATCAACAAGAATCGGAAATATTCAATTTAACATCTTAAATTTACAAACTTTTGCGTTCGAAAAACTTAAACCTCCGAAAAGTCATAGTTAGGCTTTGAATTTGGGAATTCTGGTTCGGCCGAAAAAGATTATTTTTGTCAAAATTTTAGAATGCCTTTACATGCGAAATTGACACAAAAATCACTCGACTTGTTTGAGTAAATTCTATTCTGCCGAAAAACTGCGTACATATATATAAATAAACGCAATTTGCAATTAATTACGAAAACTAATCACCCCTTTAATTCCTTGCTAATTTGTAAAATTTAACCATGTTCGTGCAATTTAGATTATGAAAATAATAAGAGGCTCGTGATACCACTGTTAGGTTATGATACATATGAATAAACATAAATCATGCGGAAAAACCATAAAGCCAGGAAACATATTATTAACACATAATCATTTAGCATAATTCAGATGCATACACTTTGTAGCGTGCCCTCCCTAGCTGCGCCCGAACCGAACAAGAACAAGTCTTTAGGACTCCAAGTGTCGTCCCTCCGTAGATAGTCCACAGCACGTCCGGATCCGCCTTAAGCTTGACCAACTAGAATCGCCCTTAAGGTAGTATGAAATTCCGCTATTATGGGGCAAGGGAGTGACTGATTTTTCTTGAAAATCTTACCTTTGAATACTTCAATTCTAGATGTAAATATGTGACCCTAGACACCTATTTATAGAGTTTATGGAAAGGAATTATAATCCAATTAGAATACTAATTTAGTTTAATTAGAATCCTGTTAGGACTCTTATTAAATAAATCTATCTACTAGGATTAGGATTTAATCGTAGAACAAATTCTAATAGCCTTAGGATTTGTATTGCACAAAACCGTACACGAGCACGAGCACGAGCACCACCCGCGCAAGCCTTACGGCCCACGCGAGTCTGCACTCGCTCGCAGCCCAATGTCGCAGCCCACTTGATTGCTCCGCGCGCGCCAAGGCCTTCTTGGGCCTGGCCTTGCGCTGGGCCTGGCGAGGCTTGGCTGTGTGTGATGCGTGTGGCTTTGATGGGCGATGGCCCGTCTTCGTGCTGGGCCTTCGTCTGGCAGGCCTCGTCCGATGCTAATTCGTACGATACGCTTCCGATTAAATTCTCGATTCCGGAATTCATTTCCGATACGAACAATATTTAACATTTCCGATTCCGGAATTAATTTCCGTTTCCAACAAATATTTAATATTTCCGTTTCCGGAATTATTTTCCGATTTCGATAATATTTCCTATTCAGACAATATTTCCGTTTCCGGCAATATTTCCGATTCCGGCAATATTTCCATTTCCAATAATATTTTCCGATACGTACCATGTTTCCGTTTCTGGCAACATCTACGACTTGGATAATATTTATATTTCCGATACGATCCATATTTCCGTTTCCGGCAATATCATCATTTCCGGAGTATTCACTTGCTTGCCTTTGACGATCTCAGCTCCCACTGAAACCAAGATCCGTGGATTCCGAATATCCATAGATGGAGTATTTAATGCCATTAAATACTTGATCCGTTTACGTACTATTTGTGTGACCCTACGGGTTCAGTCAAGAGTAAGCTGTGGATTAATATCATTAATTCCACTTGAACTGAAGCGGCCTCTAGCTAGGCATTCAGCTCACTTGATCTCACTGAATTATTAACTTGTCAATTAATACTGAACCGCATTTATTAGACTTAACTTTATATGCATACTTGGACCAAGGGCATTATTTCCTTCAGATTTCTGTATATCCTAATGTTGCTGGAGGTAGGAAACCTTTTAGATTTTTTAAAATGTGGCAATCTCATCCACAATACTGAGAGATAGTGACCAAGGCATGGGAGGATTAGATCCAGGGCACAAAAATGTTCCAAGTGGTGCAGAAATTGAAGAAAGTCAAGGGTGTTATGAAGTTCTTGAATAAGGAAGGTTTTGCTGATATTGAGATTCAAGAACTGAAAGATAGACAACACCTCAATGCCTTGCAAAATGATATGCATCTGAATCCTTCAGATCATGTGATTGCTGACAGGGAGAAGACTGTTGAACAGGAATACATTCAAGCTCACTATGCTAACTTAAGTTTTTTGGCTCAAAAGTCAAAAATGGCTAGGATACTGCTATGTTTCATAGGGCGATTAGACACAAAAAAATTCATAATACTATCTTCTCCATTAGAGATATGCACGGAATTTGGACAACTGATCCTGCTCAAGTTCCCAATGCATTTCTGGAGTACTATCAGTTTTTGTTAGGAAGTTCTTGCACTAGAACTTCAGTCAAGGAAGTTGTTATCAACAAAGGCCCCAC
The DNA here is from genome assembly GCF_020520425.1 of Spinacia oleracea. Taxonomy (NCBI): domain Eukaryota; kingdom Viridiplantae; phylum Streptophyta; class Magnoliopsida; order Caryophyllales; family Amaranthaceae; genus Spinacia; species Spinacia oleracea. Next base: position 90,041,903 of record NC_079489.1, read on the forward strand.
TTTGACTCCAGCTATGAGTGCTTTTCTCTCTTCTGGCTTTACCAGGGATGAAGTCAAGACTACTATGTGGGATATTGATGGAGACAAAGCCCCTGGGCCTGATGGGTTTGTAGTGCTTTCTTCAAGGGTGCTTGGGAAGATATTGGGGGTGATATTAGTAATGTTATCCTAGATTTTCTGCACATAGGGAATTTGCTGAAGGAGATTAATGCAACAAGCCTTACTCTCATCTCTAGAGGGAAGAACCCTGTGAGTGTTCAAGAGTATAGACATATCTCTTGTTGCAATGTGGTGTACAAGTGTATTGCCAAGGTCTTGTGTAATAGACTTAGGAATGTGCTTCCTGATCTTATAGCTCAGAATCAAGGGGCCTTTGCACATAGTATATTCATAGCTCATAACATCATGGTCTGTCAAGATCTGGTTAAAGGTTATGAAAGGGAGAATGGCCAAGCAGGATGTTGTAAACATAATAACATGTGCGGAACAATCCCCAAAGCCAGGAAACATGTATAAAGCACAGATTAAGCAAACTTACATTCGAAGCGTGTTTTCCATAATAATATGTCAACGAACCCGAACAAAGAACTCCACTTGTCGTTCCTCTACTTGGTTCACCGACATGTTCAGATCCGTCTTGATAATCGTAGCTTAGACAATCATTCAAGAGTTTGTGCTTTTGAGAAGAACACATCCATGGAGGCTGAGAGAGAATTAGGGTTTCTCTCTCCTCCTTAGGGTTTGATGTGTGTGGCTGAATTGTGTATTAGGTTAGGAAAACTTGTGTAGAATAATATTATAACCCCTTAGGTTATAATACTATCCGGCCAAGCCACAAGGGCAAGAACCGGACAGCAAGCCCATACGCGCTCACCACACAGGCGCTGGGGCTTGGGCCGCGCTGTGTGCGCTGCTGCTGCTACTCCTCACATGCGCGCGCGCCCATCCAAGGCATGGGCCTTGCGCGCTGGCTCGCTACTACGCCCAGTGGGCCTTGCGCGTTTGTGCGCCTTGGCTCGTTGGGCTGGCAGCGTTGCCTCCTCGTATCCGCGATTAATATATTTCCGATATATTATTTATCGTTCGTATACGACGAATCACCGTCATACGATACGATTTATTCGTTTCGCCTAGCTTACGAATATTCGCGATACGATATACGATTCCGATGCAAGGTCTTATCGTATAGTACGTTTTCCAACTAATTCCTGAAAAGCTATTAAATGAATTTCTGATTCATTTAATCCGGTGATCTGTTACATGCCATTGGTGTGACCTTGTAGGTTCAGTCAAGAGTAAGTTGTGAGGTTAATATTCATTAGAACTCACTGATCGGAAGCATTGCTCCAGCTAGCTGTTCCGATCACTTGATCTCACTGAATTAATTGTTCGCAATTAATCTGAAACTTGGTATTAGACTTAATGCACCTTGGGTGAAGGACATATTTCCTTCAATCTCCCACTTGTCATTCAGACAGGTGTGCATCCACATTCCTTTGTCACTTAGTGTTACTTACTGAACATAAGGTAAGATCCAAGCCATCCTTATTAGGTCCAGAAGTGTTTCTCGGATTACAGAGTTCAACTGTCAAACTTTTGTAGAAGGTTAGCCTAACCATTCAAAGCACGGCCATGCATTTTACAGTATCTAACTCTCCGAGAGGCCTTGTTACACAACAAACACCATATCCTATCAAAGATAGGAGGACAATCCATTCTTGCAATCTATGAACACTCACTTTGATTCATAGTACGCCCAATAACTGCTTTTATAGCCTCCTTTTACGGTGCGACGTTTAGCTAGTATCAAAGCGAACTAATTCTCAAACGAGCAGACATAATCGGTCATGTTCTGAGGAATGGTTCTAATCACCATTAATGAGAACTACTTATGACATGACTTTAATCTCTTAAAGTGTTCTCATGGTCAATCCGATACAAGATCCAATAAGTATCTATGCAAATGATTTCTGACATCCAGTCCATCTAGTTCAAGAAACAGAACTATAAATCAACTTGCAATCTAATCTTCATCAGTCATTGGTCGTCCACATTTCAATGATCTGGATTAGGGATCCTTTGTGACTTCAATATTCAAGTTCACTTATGGGTGTTTCTTTGTCGAAGAATACATCTTGACATCCCATTTGAATGATTTGAATCACATGGACTTATCATTTAATACTAAACCAAGATTAAATGAACTATGAAATATAATTTCATAAATGATAAATGTTTAAACCAAATGCTTACCAATTTGTGGGCCTCTAACCCAAAATCAAGCATTTAATGTTTTACATATATAGGCCTTTCACCCAATACTTAAAACATTCATGGAACTCAAACTTGATTCCATATCTGCATATGAATGTTGTGTATCATTCAATGAAGAGGTTTGGTTTATCATACTTTGCTATCCTTAGCATCTTTTCTATCGAAAGCCTTTCGATGTAAGATGAAAAGATATTTGAATATGTTTCTAGAATGATCTAGTCTTTCGTTGCTGTTTAGGAAGATAATCATATCTAAAATAGAAAATCATCCAGGTAGCAGACTTGTGATCAACCTGAGTTCATTGAAGAACTCCCACTAAAAACAATTCCCTTTTATTGCTTCTTAGGCAACAATGAATTCATTTGAATTATGTAGAATTTCAAATGATGCTTCCCTTTTGGAATGCCAGTTCACATAGATGTGGGAGATACATCTTTCAACTGAGAACTTGAAAACTAATCATTGATTCAGTTTCCCATGCATCACATATAGTTTTGAACCTATGTTACCACCTTTTAATCACGACGCCTAATTTCCCGTGTATGTTTGTGGTTTGCCTAACAACAAGATTCAACTTTTGCTTAGGCAAATGCATGTAGCATCAAAACTTTAGTTATCTTCACTTCCTCTTATCAAGTGCTCATCCTACATATCCAAATGTATTGGATGTTCTTGATACTGTTCCAATGATCTTTGATCCAGATCAATAGAGATTGGTATAAACTCATCACGATCCAATGTTCACGAGTTATCTTGGCGATCTATATATCACATTATACATGATTGATGGCAATGCAAAAACCATTCGCATTTTAAAATCCATCCATGTAACTTTTAGCTTCATTCTGTTTCAAGAGACACTGAATCTTGCTAAAATCTTGGCATTTCCATGTGATATAAGGTGAAGGCACCTTTTCAAGGTCCTTCATGCTTAACTTTAGTGATAACAGCCTAGCTTTATACTTAGTTAAAGCATTCATAACTTAGACTTACTCATATGGGTTGAGAGTCTCTTTTGAGTCTCTCCATTGTGTTTGATTTAGTAATTACTTTTACAGAATCCAAACAACGCTTTAGATCCTATCCAATAGATCTTTAACCCAGTATGTTCTATGTTTCGCCATGGTTCTAATATTGACAAATACTTTCAAATCCCACCATTAAGAATTTGAATGTCATTTTCAATAGAGAGATTTGTATCTCATATATAGAACCAATAAACTGGACTTAGCTCCCACTAAACTCCTCATCTACAAGATGATCCATATTTTCATAAAGCTACGATCGCTCAATAGCATTTTAGACAAATATGGTCCAATTCCCACTTGCATGCTTTAATCTACGAATAGATTTCTTAAGCTAGCTCTTTTATCTAGCACCCAAAACTTTTACATTGTGTGATGTACACAATTCCTTTCTACAAGTCCAATTTTATAAGGTGTTTCGACAATCCTAGATATATTTGTACTGAAAAGATGTACTGAACCGAAGTTCAATCCTTATGACATCTTATCCTTAGCTTAGACAACCTTGTTTAGTGTGATAGTCACTTGAGAGTATCATTTAGAAACTACATAGGAAAATAGTCGTGATTATCGTTAATCGAAATAGATTCCGATTTCTCCATTTGGACATACCATATTCTTATGGAGCTTCGATTGTTATAATGCCATATAAACAATCTAGATAATCTTTCTTGGCTCATGCAAACATCACCTTGACCCTAGCCTAGATGTTCCAAAATTCTTGCCAAGTTGATTTTATACCCTTTTGTGAATTATATTGAAGTATTTCACATATTCCACTTTGAGTAAATATAGCCATATTTTCTCAAATTCTTGTGAAATAGGTAGGTCATAAAATCCATCTTTGGCCCATGAACTTCATTGTCCAGAAACTTCTAACAATAGTCCATTTCTATGTCATGTTCAACAAGCAAGACCCACGTGTCTTATATTAACCAACTTTCAGAAATCCATGCCATGGAACCTTAGAATGTTGACTTGTTGATATGGTCGTATGACATTGCCAAAGATATGTGGAACACAAATCAAAGTGTTTGATTTGAACCTTCTGAAGTTTGAGTGTGAAGAGATTCGTTTGTTTATTAATCAATCATATGACTCAACCCTTAGATGACCATTTCATTCAAATAAACACTTAACGAAAGTTTTTATTTACTTTGAATGTGAGTCTTTCCGTTGTCCAAACAGAAATTGATTATGATGATTAATGGAACATAATACCATTAAGTTCCAGCCTTTAGAAGGACTTTAAAACAAACATGATGACCCTACAATTAATGTAGCATAACTTTGCTTCATTTCCCACTTGTAGGTCAATAACCAGACTTAGCTCCCGGAATTTGAGTTCTTAACAAGAGTTAGAATCTCAAGCGGTAATCTAATACCATAGGAGTCTATTTGCTAAGTCGTTTCTCTTTAACATAAACTTCAAGGTAGAAATTGAATCTTGAATTCATTTCTTTTGTTCCCCTTTCCTATCCTTTCTAGCACGTTTTCTTATAGTCCTAAAGATTTTACTCTTTGCTTGATCTTCTTACTTTGTTACGCTTACAAAGTCCCTTTCTTTTGTTCACTTTGAATGACAACATCCAATGAGTCTAATTCATAATCGAATCAAAAGAAAATTGGTTGTTAACCATTGGTCATACATGAGTCTTTAACTCAATACTTCATTATTTCAAAATTACCCAGTATTCTGAATATATGAGGTCCAATTGGTCTACCATTCAAATTCTAGTTTGAAAACAACCATGAAGATCACTATAAGAAAATAGCATTCAAGATACGCTCTCACTCTCCTTTTCTTTGTGAATCGCTCTCAAAATAGTTACCAATCGATCGAGGAAATATCGCAGTTCTATTGTCCGAACGCAATAAAGTTGAAGATTTACGATTCTACAAAATGAACTAGCAAAGAAAAACATTTATCATACTTTAATAACTTGAAATAAAATCATTCACGCAATCATCAAAGCTATTAAAACATTTCATTCATGCAAAAGAAAAAACATGGTCCAAAATGAATGAAACGATTCCAAGACCCCAAAAGTCCTAAATCCTTAAGCAGCTTTAGCATGTCTTAAGTAGTTTAAGATTTTAGGTAAGCAAAACCTATTGCTAGTATTCTCCAAATTACTCTTGGTTAATAAATTAATGCCATAATTTATCCCATTGCCACAACTTAATGCCATTGTTGTTTGAGTTGTAACCACAATCAACGTGCTCCTTTAGGACGCCTTACCACCTAAGTCAACTAAAATAGCACCTCGCTTTAGCGTAAACCTACTATCTTAGATCCATAGATTTTTGTAAGTGTTGATTTGGAAGGCAATTTTTAAACTCAATATTACTTGGACCTAGTTGTTTCTATGTTGGTTCGATTATTTAGTGAACTTAAAACTAATCGATTCATAGGAAACAACCTGTTCATGCAAAGCATACATACATTCATACATTCACGCATAATATATATATATAGAAGTGCATAAATAATGGTGATCTAGTATGGCCCAAAACATCTTGTCTTGAAGCATCCAATCTTCATCACCTCCTTGTTAGCTTGGCATCGTCTTGAATCTTCGTTCAAATGCTAACTTAAAGTTCTAAACTTAGAAATACTTGAAAATAATAAATTACATCAAAATTTCCATGGTACGCAGACCATATTTAAAACTTTACATTCAAAGATAGAACGGTACGCAGACCGTATTTAACTATCCTAAATGTGGCAATACTAGTCACTTTGGAGTACCTACATTACATAAAATATAAATTCTATGCATTCATCCATTCGTGTGCTAAAACGAATGGCCCATGTAAATATGCAAGTATTTACGTGAATTAATTAAAATTCACGTTCACATAAACGCGTTCTAAAAGATTAATCAATTTCCAAATTATTAATCCTTAGACTTTATTCTAATTAAAATTGAATTTAATTAAAATAATGCGACCTACGAAAATAATTAAAAAAATAATTATTTCATTTTAATTTCATTTAGTGGCTCCCACTCAAACCAATAATTATTCCGGATAATTAATTATGAAATATTAAATTAAAACTCGCGGCCCGGCCCAAGCAAATAAAATATTAAAATTAAATATCCCGTTAGCCCAAATTAATGCAAATATACGAAGCCCAACGAATTAAACGATTTTTAACAAAAAGTCAAATTATTTAGTCGGGCTAGGCTTGCGCCCAGCCCCGTGCCTTGCGTGAGGCCCAAGAGCGCACGAGCAAGGCTCGCACACCCCCAGCCCCATCACGCGCGCGCACCGCGTCCCCGCAGCGTAGCTGCCCTTGCGTGCGTGTTGTGCATCGTGTGTGTGCTGGACGTCGCAAGGCTTGCGCCTTGCTTCGTCGCAGCCCCGCAAGCTCCCTCGCCTGCCCTTTCCTCGCCTAGCGCGCACGAGGCACGCAGCATAGCTGCCGCTGCCCGTGTCGCATGGCTCGGCCTAAGCATAATGGCCTCGTATGGCTCGACGAGCCATACTTCCACCATGCTTATGTTCGTGCCTTTGGTTCGTAATACGGACCAACTTAATTAAAATTAAATTTAATTCACGAACTTGCATTAATTTTATTTTTCAAAAAAAAAGTTACGATTTTTATTTTCAAAAAATAACGATTTTTAACGATTTAATAAACTTTAACGACAATCCAATTTCGTAAAATTATTAAATCAAGGGATAACAATATTCAAAATTTTAAGAACGATCGAATCAACATTAAAGTTTGAATTTTTAATTAATAAAATCCGAAGCTTTAAATCGTTCATAAACAATTAAATTTCAGATTTTTAATAATTTGGTTTAAGTGCGATTAAAATTAACGTAACCATTCAAAATTTTAATCCAATAATTTTTAAAATTAGCCACTGACCCATGAAATTATATCCCCTTTCCCAATTAACCGAATTATTAAACCAAAATTAATTAACATTCAATTAGGGTTTCAAATTTTACGAATTGGGGAAAGGCAAAATTAGGGTTTATACTTATCGGAAAAATCTGAAACTTTTACCATAGATCAAGCATGTACTCAGAAACATTGTGTCAAAATGTAAAGAAATTCGGAGTAGATTAGGTCGACCTTTTAATTGAATTATTGTCCGACACTTTTAATTTTTAATGAAAAATTAACAAAAACGCCCAAAAAACGATACTTCGAGGCCTGTTTTCGCAATTCTATTTTCATGAGTTAATCTTAGAAAATCGTTTTCCATCAGATTAGGGTTTTAAAAATCGAAAAAGCGAAGATTTTTGATTTCGGACCTGATTATTACGCAATTCATCCAATAATTCGTAAAAATTCCGAAAAATCAACAAAAATTCCAAATTTTTTCGACAGATGCAAAAACAATAATAATCATGCTAATTCATACTTTGAATACATAAGGCTCTGATACCACTGTAGGGGAATACAGTTAAACATAATAACATGTGCGGAACAATCCCCAAAGCCAGGAAACATGTATAAAGCACAGATTAAGCAAAATTACATTCGAAGCGTGTTTTCCACAATAATATGTCAACGAACACGAACAAAGAATCCACTTGTCGTTCCTCTACTTGGTTCACCGACATGTTCAGATCCGTCTTGATAATCGTAGCTTAGACAATCATTCAAGAGTTTGTGCTTTTGGGAAGAACACATCCATGGAGGCCGAGAGAGAATTAGGGTTTCTCTCTCCTCCTTAGGGTTTGATGTGTGTGGCTGAATTGTGTATTAGGTTAGGAAAACTTGTGTAGAATAATATTATAACCCCTTAGGTTATAATACTATCCGGCCAAGCCACAAGGGCAAGAACCGGACAGCAAGCCCATACGCGCGCACCGCACAGGCGCTGGGCCTTGGGCCGCACTGTGTGCACTGCTGTTGCTACTCCTCACATGCGCGCGCGCCCAGCCAAGGCATGGGCCTTGCGCGCTGGCTCGCTGCTACGCCTAGTGGGCCTTGCGCGCTTGCGCGCCTTGGCTCGTTGGGCTGGCAGCGTTGCCTCCTCGTATCCGCGATTAATATATTTCCGATATATTATTTATCGTTTCGTATACGACGAATCACCGTCGTACGATACGATTTATTCGTTTCGCCTAGCTTACGAATATTCGCAATACGATATACGATTCCGATGCAAGGTCGTATCGTATAATACGTTTTCCAACTAATTCCCGAAAAGCTATTAAATGAATTTTCGATTCATTTAATCCGGTGATCTGTTACATGCTATTGGTGTGACCTTGTAGGTTCTGTCAAGAGTAAGTTGTGAGCTTAATATTCATTAGAACTCACTGATCGGAAGCATTGCTCCAGCTAGCTGTTCCGATCACTTGATCTCACTGAATTAATTGTTCGCAATTAATCTGAACCTTGGTATTAGACTTAATGCATCTTGGGTGAAGGACATATTTCCTTCAGATGTCTCATCAACCTGGGCCTACAAAAAGCATATGACACAGTTGAGTGGGACTTTCTGGAAGAAATGATGGTGGGTTTAGGTTTTCCTGATCATTTCATCCTCCTTATAATGAAGTGCATCAGAACTCCTAAATAATCTCTCTCTATCAATGGCTCTTTACATGGTTTCTTTGAGGGAAAAAGGGGTTTGAGACAAGGAGATCCCCTTTCTCCTTTGATATTTGTACTATGTGTTGAGTACCTTTCAAGGATCTTACTGCTGGTGGGGGAGAAGGATGGTTTCAAGTATCATCCTAGGTTTAAAGACACTAAGCTAAACCACCTTTGTTTTACAGATGACATCATTCTTTGCTGCAAAGGGGAGTTTAGGTCAGTTCATCTTATGATGCAGGGCTTCAAGCTGTTCTCCAACACCACAAGGTTGAAATCTAGTCCTGCTAAAACTTCTGTGAACTACTTTGGTATGAGTGATGGGGAGGTGCAAAGAGTATTAAATATGACTGGTTTCACAAAAGGAAGTTTTCCTTTTAGATGCCTGGGAATCCCTATTTTCTCTAAGAGGATCTCTGTTGCTGACTGTGAGAAAATAGTAGAAAGGATGTGTGCTAGAATCAAAATCTAGAGCACAAGAAATCTCTCCTTTGCTGGAAGATTAACTCTGGTGAATTCAGTTCTGATGAGTTTACATTCTTACTGGTCTCAAATCATGATCCTTCCTAAAACAGTGTACAACACAGTTAACAAGATCTGCAGGAATTTTCTTTGGAGTGGTGTAGTTAATTCTCAAAATACAGGCAAAGTGGCTTGGAAGGAGGTGTGTAAACCCAAGAAACAGGGAGGCCTTGGTCTCATTAGTTTAAAACTGTGGAATTTTGCTGCTATGGGGAAACATGTGTGGATGATAACCAGTAAAAAAGACAATGTCTGGGTCAGATGGGTTCACTTAGTGTACATTAAAGAAAAGAGCTGGTGGGAGTATTCTCCCAAAACTGGAGATAGCTGGTATTGGAAGGCTATAGGTCAAGTAAAGGAGCAAATGAAGGAGCATATTACTATTGAGCAGTTGAGGGGCTTACACTCTTATCCTATAAAACAGGCTTATTGTTCCCTGTGTCCTGCAGCTCAAAGATCATTTTGGGCCTGTACAGTTTGGAGTAGGCTTAGTCATCCCAAACATAGATTTATCTCTTGGCTTGCTATGCTTGAGAGACTGACAACCAAAGAAAGGTTGACGAAAATTGGGGTCACAACTGACAACACTTGTCTTCTGTGTGAGGATGGGGTGGAGAGCCATTCTCATCTTTTTTTTTGAATGTCAGTACAGCTCTAGATGCTGGGGTGAAGCTGTAAGATGGCTGCAGATTGCTTATACTCCTAAACATCTGGATGCAGCAATCAAATGGTTGCTTAGAAGGAGAATTAGCAAGTTCAGAAGGGGTGTTATTGCTGCTACTATTCTGTGTGTTGTGTATTTCATCTGGAAGGAAAGGAACAATGCTTTGTGGAATCAACAAGTTCGAACTGTAGATAAAGTTGTACATAATATATAGTAGTGTGTTCATAATAGAATTCATTTTGTAATCCCTAAAAACACTAGTGTTGGGGACATTACTTGGTTTAATGTCTTGACTAAGGCTTAGGTGGTTCTCTGGCTTTGTTGTAAGCCTGTTGTTTTGTGTGTTCTAGGAGGCGTGTCTCCTAGTCACTGTTTTGGTGATGTTTTTTGATGCAATATACCTTAACTTGCTTATCAAAAAAACATGGATCTTCATCTCAGTTGGTTCCTTTCGACTCTCCCAAGTTTATGATGCTGAGTGTCCCAGCTATGAACCGATTTTATAGGAAAGTCTTGGATCCAAAACTTTTGAGATGGTTTGTTCATGTCATTTCTTCATCAAGTAGTGCAAGGCGATGCTAACTCGCTATGCCTTCTCTGGGAGGGTTTTGTAGATAAGGGGGCCAGCTACGCAGCCTTCCTAGATATGCTTGCTCCGACCATTCGGTTGTGCGACTGATAATTGTTGAATTTTGTACGTTTGTACTTGTCCTGATTGACTTGTCCTTTTGTACTGATTTTGTTTATCTGATTGCAGGTTGAGGAGGCGGATCCCGATGATATTCCCTATGCTGACAGGGTTCTCCTCTATGCGGATGATGATGGGAAACAGGTAGAGGTTCTGATTCCCGTGGCACCTTCTTCGGAATGGATGGCTGCCAACGCCTTTCCTGAGAGTTTTGTGGCTGTAAGTGTTTTGAACCTGTCATTGCCTTGTTTTTTGTAACTAAAATTTGAATCTTGAATCATATATGCATCCCTCTTGGGGAAAGGTACACCACTGGATGGTGGTGATCGACTCTCTGAAGAAGCATTGTGTTAAACTGACCAAGAAGCTTGTAGCCCGTGGTCGCACAACGAGTTTGCTATTTCTGTGTATGTTGTACTTTAAAACTTTGTATATCGAACTTCTAACATTTGGACTTTAAATTTCGTATAAGAGCACAGGGAGGCTCGTATAGAGTCTAAGGAGAGAGAGACTCGTCATGCCGGTGAGCACACGGTGCAAATTGAGTTGAACTTGGATCTCGGCCTTAATACCGCTGTGATAGGAGACTCTCTGAGGTGCTCGGATGTTGGTGGTCAGAGAGATGTGGCTTCCTCCTCTTCCCAGGATGGCAGGTAATCATTTTCTTATGGAGATGCCTTTACTCAGGCACCTTACGTGACTCCTCCCGATGTTTACTATAGGACGAGCAGCTCTCAGGCATGGGGATCTGGCTATGGTACGCCATCTTGGGCTTAGTTCCAGGAGATGGAGCGGGTGCGTCTATTTGAGGAGATGGAGAGGCGGCACTAGTTTGTTGCCTACCAGTTCCATTCCCGTCCGCAGGGACCTCAACAATTTTCTCTTGACTTTTTCGGCTAAGGGTCTAGTGTTCTACGGATTTCAGAGTAGTTGCCAGATACTCTGGGGATAGAGAGCTTGGCCGGGATTTGGAGCGGTGCATGAGCCGGAACAGGGGAAAGGGGATAGCACCTATTGAGACTATGGTGGTAACTGATGATGATTCTGACTGATCCTGCATGGTAGCGAGATCTAGCTTTGCCGACTTGGCTGTTTGTATTTGTATTGGATATTTCTGGTTTGTATTTGTGGATAATTGTATTTATATGGTTGTATTTGAATAATTTTGTGCTTTGTATTTTTGTATTTGAAAGGTTTTGATATTTGCTGTGTGTTTTTGTATTTGTTTGCAGGGTTTGAATTGAACTGGTATGCGTTGTGTGTGATTTTGAAATTTATAACTATATGAATGTATGAAAAATGAAAAAAATTACCCGTTTTTTCTGGTGTTCATACCCACTGTACTTCCCACTTTGACAGAGGCTTTTTAATATAAAAAAAGCACAAGTTGAAGTATATTCTACTTTTGCTATTGTTGATGCTGACTAGAATTAGGACGCCAATCTAGGACTAGAGTTAGACTTATGCATGATTTTGAAAACGTAAACTCTGGAATTGGTCCGAGTGCTTTGAATTGGACTATTTTTGGAGTTGTCGGTATACGGCTTGCAGTTTCGGAGATTCCGTCTAGATTTGGACGAGCATTTTGCTGATATGCATTGTACTTGGCATTGAATGTGAGCCTTCGAATGCAATAAAGACGAAGATTGTGAATCGTCCTCTACAGGCTGGCCTACGCCTGACGCTGATGGTACTGTTTGGTATTTTCTTGTAAATGCTCTTTCTTTTATAAATAGGGTGCTTGGGAGAAGGTACTCGGTGCACCTCCACTCCTTTCTCTTACTTCTGTTTGAAAAGTTTTAAAATGCTATGCATGAATGGATTTGTTTTTTTAATAAGCTAGAAATTAAAGAGCTAGATGGCATGAATCTTGGAGTATTGGCTTCTCTCCGATTTGTCAAACTAGTTTTGAACTTTCTTTATGCTGCAATAGGCTTGTGGATACCAAGACCTATGTCTTTTGGTTCAAGACCGATGAGATATGTCCCTTGCCTGAATAGTTTTGTGCTATTATCGAGTGGCTAACCTTGGCCGAACCATGCATATATGCCAAGTGCGGAAGAGCACTTCTTTTCATCCTTTGGGAGGTTCTTACGCTTGGAGCCCCCGACTTTGAGCTCTATTGTTTATGGGAGAGGGGTTGATCGCCCCCCTTGTAGCCTATTTTGCAAAAGGAAATGCTCACAAGGTACGTTGCATGAGAGCTTTGCATTTTTGCTTGTTTGCTCGCTTTATGTTTTCTAACTCTAGTCTCGAAGTTGGCCATCCTTCCCTTGTGGAGGTGGTGGAACAATCCATTCTTGGAAAAGACCCTATGCCACTTTTGATCGGAGAGACTTTAGTGGGCCTTGATATGGCCAAAACTAACCCTTCCTCCATGCTTTCAGGAAGTCCGGTACTTCTTCAAGTTAGTGTTTACAATTTTCTATTGAATTTTGAACTTGTAACTTGAATCTTGAATTGGTTTATTGACTGTTGGTTTTTGTACTTCTCCAAGGACTAGCTTGTGGAGATACTCATGTTAATGGAATCACCGAAGAACATGGAGAGCTATAATCGAAAGGGCTTCACTATGAGACCTTTATTGGATGGTCGACTGTCTTTGCATGAGTGGGAGAGAATTCTCCCTGAGACTTCCATTAGATGGGTGCTTCCATGGTGGAGAATATTTTCTATGAGGTATGCACTCGTTCTTCTGATTTGAGGCGCCTAGCCTCACTGTTTTGAGCTTCTACTCTCCTGTTCGAGTGATGAGGCAATTTGGCTTTAGGCAAGAGATTCCGGACTATGCCATGGAGAACCCGAAGCCAACTATGCTGAATGTTGATCGCCTTAAGCGTTAGATAAGGTATTGGGTTGCCAAACCTCTTCTCAATGTTCAATTCACATATGAGCCTGCTACTCTCACTGTTGGGTATGTTGTATGGATGAAAGGTCAAAGCCAAAGGTATGCTCCTTTCCCCGGGTCTGTGAAAGTCAGAGATTCTAGAGCTAAACATCTTGCATCAATCAGTATTGAGGGAAGCAATGAGAGCAAGGGCCACCCAATTCGTGACCATTTGGCACCTAAAGGAGGCTCGTCATCAAAATCAACTCGGTAAGCTTGCTATTGCTCCCTCCCGCCGCTTGGGCAAAGAGGAAATTGATGTTGATGATTGCGGGAAGGTTAAGGGGAAAGTGCTCAAGGCTCCAAGTCTCAAGAGCGTCATTACCAAACCCGAAATGGATTCCGTTTACAGGGATTTGTATGTTTGGAAAAAGTGTTTGAAGATTGTGTTTTAGAAGTTTAGAAAATGTGTATGGAAGTGTGTTTGGTGGAAGTGAAAAGTCTTAAACAACTTTGCTTCACTTGATTCCGACCTTGTAATCGAATTAGCTTTTGAATTAAGGCTTTTGAGCCATTTGTATTTGTTCAAAGTTTGAATAGAAAATCATCATCATTTTCTCATATTGTGTCAAACTCCGCTTAAACATGCTTTTTTCGCACATTTGGGACAAGAGCAACAATATCATTTGAATGACACATTTGGACTTGTACTTTTGAAAAATGATTTTATACTTTGACCGCTTTTTAGAATGCCTTTAATTGAGGAGACTTGAATTGTTTTGGATATTAAAGTGGTCGGGCCTAAGAATGAGGTTGCCTACATGTCCTGTGAAAGAATTAGGCCGAACGTAGTTCTAAGTACATAACTTTTTGAAAATGCATTTGAATGTAGACATAGAATTACTTGAGTTGATCCATGTTCGTCAAGGAACGAAACTCGGTTCCATTGACATCTGTTAGCTCAACTGCTCTTCCCCGGAGAAGATCTTTTTGACAATGTACGGTCTGACCCAGTTGGGTATGAATTTTCCCCTTGGATCCATGACACTCTTGCGAAGTGCTTTCAAGACAAGATCGCCTTCCATGATGTTCCTATGTTTGACTTTCTTGTTGAAGTGTGTGGCAACTCGACGGTGATATATTTAGAGATGATACGTAGCCTAGAGCCGACGCTCATCTAGTAGAATTAGCTCATTCTATATGGCCTGCACCCATTCCGTGTCTGGACTTTGCTTTCTAGAACTATTATCAGAGAAGGCAACTCTAATTTGATGGGTTGCACGGCTTTCATTCCATAGACCAAGGAAAATGGGGTTACGCCGGTCGAAGGGCGGAGTTAAAGTTCGGCACCCCCCACAATGCAAAGTGTAGTTTATGTGTCCAGTCCTTGTAATTTTTTGACAATGAAGTAATAGTCCCTTTCAAGTGAGGTCCAGAAATATCGAGCCCTTATGGCCTTGATACCTGACATCCTCCCATTAATATGAGTGCCATAGACTCCAGCATGCACATTTTCCATGACCTTTTGTACTTTGTACTTATCAACACATCGAAGATTGAGGCCGTCAGAAGCCCTTTTGCACAAAGTACCACTTGATGAGGCTTTTTCCGTGTCGCTAAATCGGAATCCACCTATCAAGCTCGTTCGTGGAGCGTTCGCACGACGCGCTTCCGATTCGTTTTCCGATTCCGGAATTTATTTATGATTCGAACAATATTTAATGTTTCCGATTTCGGAATTTATTTCTGATTCCGATAATATTTCTGTTTCCGGCAATATTTCCGATTCCAGCAATATTTCTATTTCCGATACGAACCATGTTTTCATTTCCGGCAACATCTACGACTTGGAAAATATTTATATTTGCGTCATGATCCATATTTCCGTTTCCGGCAATATCATCATTTCGGGAGCATTCTATATTTTGCCTTTTGACGATTTTAGCTCCCACTGGAACCGAGATCCGTCGTTTCCGAATGTACATAAATAGAGTATTTAATGATTAATATATTCACTTAAATACTTGATCCGTTCACACACTATTTGTGTGACCCTACGGGTTCAGTCAAGAGTAAGTTGTGGATTAATATTATTAATTCCACTTGAACTGAAGCGGCCTCTAGCTAGGCATTCAGCTCACTTGATCTCACTGAATTGTTAACTTGTTTAATTAATACTGAACCACATTTATTAGACTTAGCATTGAATATAATGCATACTTGGAAAAAGGGAATTATTTCCTTCAGGGTGCGATGATATTCAATCACCGCATTCACTCTATTATAATACATCCAAAATGGTTCATGAACACCTTGAGGAAATGAGAACACTCTTGACATTTTTTATATTTTAAATGAAAACAAAAAGAAAAGAAAAAGAACTAGACTACTGAACTAGAGAGAAAAATCAAATAGTGATGCCATTCCCCGGCAACGGCGCCATTTTGATGAGGCTTTTTCCGTGTCGTTGAATCGGAATCCACCTATCAAACAATATTTCTAAACCACCTAATCTGCCAACTATATTGACTATAGTGGCAAGCTAGGGATCGTCCCAAGAGAATGGATATATTTAACTTCTCAATCTAATGCGTTCGCAACACAATTCGAATGGAAAAAGTATGTATGTATGTATAAATCTACGAAAATCAAAGAAAAGTAAGTGAATAATCTAGGGAACCAGGGATCCGTTTGAGTTCATTAGGAAAAGGAGATGCAATGCAAGCATGATAATGTAAGGATATGCAATTAAGGAAGCAACCAACTATTATGGTTTGGCACCCCTCTTGGTTAGCAAACCTTGCCAATTCTAACTCTAATGATAAGCTTTCGTGTCACCTTAGAACTAGGATGCAAAATTAAATTAACTAGCCACTTCGAATTCATTCATAGACTCTCAATTTCTTGACAAACCCACGAAGAACGCTCCAATTATAATGACAAGCATAGTATTTGCAACTACTAAACCAATCAAGCATGGAAATCCTTAATTGCAAGTAACTATTTAATCACATCACCAATTCTACAAATTAACTCTACATTCCTAATTAATCCCCAAACTTCACCCCTATTTTCTAGACTATGACTACTAAATTAGCATGATCAATATCAAGATTAAAATAAAACTAATCCTAATCATAAAACTAATTGCAACAATGAAACTAATTGAATCAACAAAATTTAGAAAATTCAAATATCAAAATTGAGGGAAAAATCAACCAAATTCAAAATATAAAACTAATTCTAAAATTCAACAATGAAATAAAAGCTTGAACGAAATTAATGAAGAAATTAAAGAATGAAAGAACAAAATAAAGAGAAGAGTAGAATAATACCTTGAATTATTGAAATTGGACCAAAATTGAAGAACAAGAAAATTGAAGAACTAAACTCAAATTAACTAAGAATTGAAAATTAAAGCTAAGAATCCTAAGTTCTATCCTCTAATCTCTAACGTACTTCTCTCTAAAATCTAAAGCTAATTCTAATTATGAAATTCTCTGTTCCGAAACAATGTTGCAATTTCTCTTTTAAACATCACTTCCGCGTAGCCGTGCGCACGCACAAGGGCTCGTGTGCTCGCACAAGCAAGGTTGTGCGCCCACACAGCAGTCCATGCGTTCGCATGACAAAAGACAACAACTACTGGAATGTTGTGCGGTCAAGTAACAGAGTGGGCTCGCACAAGCAAGGTCGTGTGCTCGCACAGCAGGTTGTGCGCTCGCACAACCCCTGCAGTTTTGCGCAACTACTGCTGCTTTGCGTGTTGCTTCTGCTGTTTGGAACTGATGTTTGCGTGTACTCTGCAGGGCTGTAGCTGCCAATTAATTGCCCTTGTGATGCTGCTGTCAAGGTAGTGCAAGGATCGTAAAAATGAGCCCATGGGGCTGCTGCAAGGCTTAGTGAATAGCACCTATGAACTGCAAGGTAATGCATTGGTTGTTATTCGTGTGTGAACTGCAACTACTGTGGTTAATGCGTGTGCCATTGATATGGCTGCAGTTGGTCTGCACACACACAAGGCTCGTAGGCAGCAACTATGCTTGCCTCACATTTGCAAAGTGTCGTATAGCATTAGTAAATCGTAAAGCATTTTGTTAAAAGTCAAAATTAAAGCATTTTATTAATTCGCATCGCATTTTTTACAAATCGTAAAATCATATTAAACATCGTCAAGAATAATGACACATTATTTAAAACGTCAATACTCAAAACGATCCTTACGCAATGACAATGCGCACAAAAGGCACGTTTAGAGCAAAAACGACTAAAATATACGCAAGACGAGAAAATGTTACGATTAATGCGATAAACGAACTAAAAACGATAAAACTAATCAAAAATAATAATAAAATGCTAATAAAATGAACTAAAATCTTAACCTAAGAGCGACATAAACGTCGCTCATCAAACTCCCCCAAGCTAAACCTTTGCTTTTCCTCAAGCAAAGCTAGAATGAGAAACGGGAAGGAGAATGAGCTTATTTATTAAAAATCAAAATTACGAAAATAAGAACTACAAGAATGCACACTAACTCACTTTCGTAGGAATCACGGTTGCATTTAAGCACATGCAACAAGCTCTTTAAACCCCACAATCCCTCATGAGGGCGAGTGGGATCTCGCAAGGGTTTCTTAAGAGTTCAACCCATAACTCTTCCAAAAATGAATCAAGGCAAGACCTAAAAAGGAAAACAAACAAAGAAAAGAGAAGAAAATGAAAGAAACGAAAAGAAAAGCAAAACTATAAAAAGATTCAAGAACCAGGCTTTTATTATGGAACGAACACAAAAGGATGCAAATATTCCTAAATCGATAAACAAATGCACGCTAATCAATGTCCTAAGTAGAGTGAAAGATTAAATTATGAAGCATAGAGAACTAAGGATTTGCACTTATCTATTCCCCTTCTACCGATCTTACCGCGTCAACTCTCTAGATCATATTCACCCTCAAAGATAGCTTCTTGTGACACCGCGAAGGCGCCGAAAAAGACAAGAATTTCAAGAGAGGAAAGAAAGTTACTCGACATCTGGGCATGACAATCCCGCCCCTTAGACTTGACAATTTCCTCCCTCCACCAACAATGACTCAACTCAAAAGGGCCAAAAGGGATTTTATGGTGAAACGTTTAGGTTAGGGGTAAAGGCGTGGATAAATTTGGAATTAGGAGCTCAATCCTAAAGTGAAGCACAAAATTAACTCAACTCAGGCAACAAGATCTAAACCAAATCATTCCACTTATTTTGGGACTCCCCCAAGCTTATTCAAGAAATAAAACCAAACTAAACTTCTTTTTGCACTTTTCTTGTTTCATATTCTCATTTTTTTGCTTTCAAGTGAAACTTTTATCTTTGCCTAGTTTTTCTCTATTTTTGGCTTTTTCTAAGCTTTATGCTTTTGCTTTTTCCTTTTATTCAATATATACAACAAATTTTCCAAAGCTTTCCTTTAAAACCAACATCCATCGTTTCTCAACATTTTGCATATTCAATCAAAACCACAAAGCACAATACCACTAAGCTTCAATATCACTTCTAAGGGTGAAAAAAAAACAAAGGCTAATCGACTTGTAATAAGGTTATAAGAAATGAAGGGAAAAGGCTGAAATGGCTAGCAAGGGGAAAATGCAAACAAAAATATGAGAGAAAATAAGAAAAATAATGTCCTAATCTAAAACGAAAAATAGTCACCGAAAGAAATGCCCCTATCGTCCCCTAAAGTAGTTCGGTCGCGGTCTCGGGAAGGAAAAAGTCTAATTCGGGATATAGGAAAGTCAATGCCAAGGATCCATGCCACTCAATATTTTTGTTTGAGAATTGGGCTATAAAGAACAAGATCCTCACATATGGGTAGCAAATACTATCCTCTCCGGCTTCAAGTCACTAGAGAGAGTGACACCATCTTACCACAAACCAAAGGATCAAGACTCGTGCTATCCAAAGTTATGACCGGCTACCTTTACACCCAAATCCTAGACTAGAACCAAGATATTCAAAACGGTGCATACATCTACCAATTAGGAATAAAAGTATTCTAACCTACAAGTTCCAATTTTATTATGCTCGAATCAAGAATAAATCCTAAAAAGTAGGAAAAACTTGCCTTGACTAAGATCGAAGAGGAAAAAGAAATGAAATAAGAAAAGGGAATAAAAAGAAAAAGAAAATAAAGAAAATAAAGAAAATCAATGAAATTAATCAAGAAATATGCACAAAATCACGCAATCCATCACATGGAGATCATAGTAGCAATCCATACAATAAAATCTCCCCCCAAGCTTGAATTAGGCCATGTCCTCAAGGCCTAAAACGAAACAAGGAGGGGCACAGCTACCCATCCAACCAATGCCCCACATGAATAATGCCCGATCCCAAAGAATGCAAGTGAGTGAGAAGGATATTACCGGTAATGACGTGGGAGCAAGTCCCGCAAAGAACCGTAATAACGAACGAACTCACCAATGAGAATAGCCGGGCATGGCAAAGGTGGATTCAAAGATTTCCACATCGAGAAAACTTGAGGCACAAAAACTCAAAAATCAAGAAAAATTAGTATACAAGGGCCAAATGGCCAAGACCAGGGGTTGCCTCCCGAGAAGCTTGATGACTTTTAGCTCTAGTAAGTACCCTGACAATGATCGCAATAGTTTGTCAAATGCATTGGCAAACATATCCAAGAATAACAAGTAGGGAAGAGTCAAGTGAGAAGCACGAACAAATTAAAATGCAACTCTATGCCTATGGGGGGTGGTGCCAAGAGTAAGAAAAATCAAAAGGAAAAATAAGAAAATAAGGAGAAGAATCAAAAGGAGAAAGAGAAGACTCATGCTCCTCAACGAACTCTTTTTGGGTGGCAAGAGAACTTATCTCCTCAATATTGTTCGAATATGGCATTTGGGGATGAATGGAGGGGGGGGGGGGAGAATCCTCAAGTGGTGGGGCTGGGAGAAAATAAGGAAGAGAGATAGGAAAGGAAGGATAAATTTCGAGTTTCTTGAGTCGGAAAGGGGTATGAGGGAAGGGAGTGGGAATAAAAGTTTCACAAACAACTTCACTCACATCACAAAGAGCACAAGAAATCTCAACGAAGGAGTCTTCAATCAAATTCACATCAGCAACTTCATTAATATTCTCGGATTCATCAAAAACCACCAAATTAGGTGCTTCACACTCAATGACATCCTCAATAGAATTATCACATCCCAAATGAAACAAGTCGTTCTCAAACTGCAATGGGCAATCATCAATAGGGTGAAAGTCACTAGTGCTCAAGGGAGGGGAGGTGGGAAAAAAAGGAACAACTTCAAAGTTCAACACCTCACCCTTTTCAACATCATTCCCTTCACTAATTCGATCTTCACCCTTAGCGTAATATGAACTATAATCATCATCATCATCAATAACATTGTAACACATAAATTGATTAATGGTTCGGTCAATATCATCGATTTGAGCTTTAGGAGATTCCGAATAAGATTTTGAAAATTCACAATGCAAGGAGTTTTGAAAATCGACATGGGGGGAATGGTTGTCATCAAGATCATGAGAATTAACATTAGAAACATGAGAAAAATCATTGAAATTCATGCAAGGATGCGAAAAATCGTGAGAGTAAGCATGAGTGTCAAAATATTGAACTCTAGCAAACCATGAAAAGAAAGGCATGGCATCTCTCCAATGCACGTTAATTTTGAAGCTCTCCATTACAATTGGATTGAAGAATCTCAAATGTTTCCCTATTCACACCATTATATATGACATTACAAGTTTCCCATGCCGTTAAACCATTAAGAGTTCCATGGGTGTGTAAGGTTATGAATAATATAAACAATATAATTCATGCGGAAAAACCATAAAGCCATGAATCCAAATTAATTTCCACATAGTCGATTAGCATAATTAGTATACATACAATGTGATGCGTGCCTTCCCTAGCTGCTCCCGAACCGAACAAGAACAAGTATAGGACTCCAAATGTCGCCCCTCCGTAGATAGTCCACAATACGTTTGGATCCGCCTTAGATTCAATTAACTAGAATATTCTCTAAGGGTTTATGTGCACTTGGGAAACTCACAATAATATTAGGCAAGTACTAAATTCTCTCTTGAACCTAATGTGTTAAAATAGTATATTGAATTGCATTATAAATTGTGATCATGAACCAGATATTTATAGGGTGGAAATAGAGGAGTTTGAATTCTACTTGGAATCGATTAACTAAATCCATTAGGATTCTAATTAACTAAAATCATTAGAATTCTAGGTTTAATCAAATACTAAATATTTCAGATTTACCTAAAACATCTAATTTAAGTTGAATTAGGAAAACACGATTACTTGACTCGCAAGCAACCTAGCCGGCCAAGGCTTTGTACGTGTGGCCTTGAGCCCACGCTGCTTGGTGGTACATCACACAGCCCATATCCCACGAATGGGCGCTGCTGCTTTGCTCGGCCCATGCGCACTGGGCTTTCGCAGCAAGCAGCACACGGCCCACTCGTTGGGCGCTGCTGCTCGACCCGTTGCCTCGCTGCTCCGTGTGCGGGCTTGCTTGGCGCTGGCCCTTGCGTCTCGCAAGCTCGTTTGTCCAGCGTTCGCATGTCGCGCTTCCGTTTCATTTTTCGATCCCGGAATTTATTTCCGATTCGAACAAATATTTAATATTTCCGATTTCGGAATTTATTTCCGATTCCGACAATATTTCCACTTGAACTGAAGCAGCCTCTAGCTAGGCATTCAGCTCACTTGATCTCACTGAATTATTAACTTGTTTAATTAATACTGAACCGCATTTATTAGACTTAGCATTGAATGCATACTTGGACTAAGGGCATTATTTCCTGTAGTCTCCCACTTGTCCTTAGGGACAAGTGTGCATTGCCTAATTCCTTTGTCGCTTGATGCTTGCTCATGAACATAAGGTAAGAGTAGCCATCCTTATTATGTCCAGAGGTTTTTCTCGGTTTCAGAGTTCAACTGGTCAAATAAACAGATAATCATAGCCTATGATTCATCTGAGCACGGCCATGCATTTTTTAGTTTCTAGCTCTCCGAGTAGCCTTTGTACAACTTTCTGATAGGTTATGATACATATGACAAAACATAAATCATGCGGAAAAACCTTAATGCCAGGAAACATATAATTTACACATAATCATTTAGCATAATTTAGGAGCATACACTTTGTAGCGTGCCCTCCCTAGCTGCGCCCGAACCGAACAAGAACAAGTCTTTAGGACTCCAAATGTCGTCCCTCCGTAGAAAGTCCACAGTACGTCCGGATCCGCCTCAAGTTAGACCAACTAGAATCGCCCTTAAGGTTACTAGGAAATTCGGTTAATGTGTTTGCAAGTGTTTGACTTATTTTTCTTTCAAAACTTACCCTTAGAATACTTCAATCCCGTATGCATAAATTATGACCCTAGGCCCTTATTTATAGAGGTTTGGAAAGGGAATTGGAATCCTAGTAGGATACGATTTAATTAAACTTAGAATCCTACAAGGACTCTAATTAATTAAATAATCCTTTTAGGAATAGGAATTTAATCATACACCAAATCCTAATAGATTTAGGAATTGTGCATGGACACATACACACACACGCACGGAGCCACAAGGGCGCCCGCACGCGTGCGCTCGGCCCACGCAGCCCACGCTGCGCAGCCTTGCCTTGGCGCGCTGGGCCTGCCTTGCGGTGGGCCTGGCGCTGCCTTGGGCTGGGCGCTAGCGCGCGTCTTGCTTGCTGGGCGATGGCATGGCTTCGTGCTGGGCCTTCGTCCGGCAGGCCTCGTCCGATGCTTATTCGTACGATACGCTTCCGATTAAATTCCCGGTTCCAGAATTCATTTCCGATACGAACAATATTTAATATTTTCGATTCCGGAATTAATTTCCGTTTCGAACAAATATTAATATTTCCGTTTCCGGAACTATTTTCCGATTCCGATAATATTTCCGATTCTGACAATATTTCCGTTTCCGGCAATATTTCCGATTCCGGCAATATTTCCATTTCCAATAATATTTTCCGATACGTACCATTCCGTTTCCGGCAACATCTACGACTTGGATAATATTTATATTTCCGATACGATCCATATTTCCGTTTCCGGCAATATCATCGTTTTCGGAGTATTCACTTGCTTGTGACGATCTCAGCTCCCACTGAAACCAAGATCCGTCGATTCCGAATATCCATAGATGGAGTATTTAATGCCATTAAATACTTGATCCGTTTACGTACTATTTGTGTGACCCTACGGGTTCAGTCAAGAGTAAGTTGTGGATTAATATCATTAATTCCACTTGAACTGAAGCGGCCTCTAGCTAGGCATTCAGCTCACTTGATCTCACTGAATTTTTAACTTGTTAATTAATACTGAACCGTGTTTATTAGACTTAACATTGAATGCATACTTGGACCAAGG
This sequence comes from Spinacia oleracea, assembly GCF_020520425.1. Taxonomy (NCBI): domain Eukaryota; kingdom Viridiplantae; phylum Streptophyta; class Magnoliopsida; order Caryophyllales; family Amaranthaceae; genus Spinacia; species Spinacia oleracea. The sequence goes on from NC_079489.1 coordinate 90,065,901, forward strand.
GCATTATTTCCTTCACTTTCAGCATCTCATCCCGATTTATGGTAGGCAATGTTGTTAGAATCGCGATCCGAATCGTAGGATCGTACGATCCTACGATCCATTTTTTGCAAAACAATCCAGATCGCAAGCAGAATCGCAGGGATGGTGGGATGGTAGCAGGATCGGTCAGGATCGTAGCAGGATCGGTAGGATCGTATATGATCGGTGGGATAGTAGTAGGATCGTAAGATCCTACTTTTCACTAAGATTGGTGCAGGATCGGTCAGGATCGTACAGGATCGGAGCAGGATCGTATAGGATCGTACAGGATCATATAGGATCGGTCGATCCTACTTTTATACTTTTTAAAATGATCCCTAAAGCAACTAATTTTCTCTTTAAGCCTAAAAATTGATAACCCAACTTCATAAACGAAAATATTTCTCTTATCTAATCTATATAACTATTACAAAGCCATATTGGCTTTATAATATCAATATTATGTGAGAAACAATATGTATTTAACATCCATGTTGTTTGAAAGAGATGTATTTAACATTTAGCAGCATTTTTCTTACTCTTTTTTACAATTTTGTAGGATCTTACGATCCTACGATTCGATTCTACCGATTCGATCCTACCCCCTCATCGATCCAAGGTGGGATCCCGATCCTAACAACCTTGATGGTAGGACAATCCCAATCTTGTGATCTCGAGGTTAGACTTTGTTTGATAGGTGATTACCTGAGCGTTGCCGTTATTGTCTCCTTTTACGATGCGACGCTTGACAACGTCAAAGTAACTAGTTCTCAAACAAGTAATCTCAAATCACTCAGGTATTGAGGATTAGTGTCTAATAATGTAATGAAATTTACTTATGACAGATTTTCATCCCTTACAGTAAAGTATGATAGGTCTGTCCGATACAAATCTTCTCAAGTAAGTATCTATGCAAATGATTGCGACATTACCATGTCCACATAGTTCAAGAAACAGAACTACTAGTCATCTTGCATTCTAGTCGTCTAGCGTTTTCTATGCGTCCACCTTTATAATAAACTTACGACCAGGGACCATTTTCTACTATTGACATTCAAGTTCACTTGATAGACATTTCTTAGTCACAAGATTGATCCTGACAGTCTATCTTGAATATATCGTCAAATTGAAAGGACTTATCATTTAATAAGCCACAAAATTAAATGGAAAAATGAATTCTATTCATTTACATGAATGGTTAACCAAAATTTTTTACAAAGTATTAAACTCTAAAACTTTAAAACATTTATTAAGGACATCAAAGCCATTCTCCAACATGCTTGATTCCCATAGCTGCAGTGTTCGAGTTGTGCTTCGCTTGCGGCAGAGGTTTAGTTAATGGATCTGAGATATTGTCGTCAGTTTCAATCTTGCTTATCTCGACTTCTTTTCTTTCAACGAACTCTCGTAGAAGGTGAAATCTACGAAGTACATGATTGACTATCTGGTGGTGTCTACCCTCCTTTGCCTGTGCAATAACTCCGTTATTGTCACAATATAGATCTATTGGTCCTTTAATGGAGGGGACTACACCAAGTTCACCTATGAACTTCCTTAGCCAAATAGCTTCCTTTGCTTCTTCATGTGCAGCAATGTACTCCGCTTCAGTTGTAGAATCCGAAATCGTGCTCTGTTTAACACTTTTCCAGCTTACTACACCTCCGTTGAGGCAAAAGACAAACCCAGACTGTGATCTGAAATCATCTTTTTTGGTTTGGAAACTTGTGCCGTATATCCTTTAACAATTAATTCATCATCTCCACCATAGACCAGGAACTCATCTTTGTGCCTTTTCAGGTACTTTAGAATATTCTTGGCAGCAGTCCAATGTGCCTCTCCTGGTTCTGACTTGTATCTGCTCGTAGCACTGAGTGCGTACGCAACATCTGGGCGTGTACATACCATAGCATACATTATTGAACCAATCAATGATACATATGGAATCCCACTCATTCGTCTACGCTCGTCCAGTGTTTTTGGGCACTGAGTCTTGCTTAAAGTCATTCCATGAGACATGGGTAGGTAGCCTCGCTTGGAGTCTGCCATGTTGAACCTTTCAAGCACCTTATTGATATAAGTGCTTTGACTACGTCCAATCATCTTTTTAGATCTATCTCCATAGATCTTGATGCCCAGTATATATGTACTGTGCTTCTCCTAGATCCTTCATCGAAAAACATTTCCCAAACTAAATCTTGACAGAGTTTAACATAGGAATGTCATTTCCGATAAGTAATATGTCGTCGACATACAATACTAGAAAAGCAATTTTGCTCCCACTGAACTTCTTGTATACACAAGATTCGTCTGCGTTTTTTACGAAGCCAAAGTCACTGACTGTTTCATCAAAACGTATATTCCAGCTCCTTGATTCTTACTTCAATCCATAAATGGATTTCTTAAGCTTGCATACCTTTTTAGAATTCTTTGGATCTTCAAAACCCTCAGGTTGTGTCATAAATACAGTTTCTGTTAAAATGCCGTTTAAAAAAGTGGTTTTTACATCCATCTGCCATATTTCGTAATCGTAATATGCAGCAATTGCTAACATTATCCGAATAGACTTTAGCATTGCAACTGGTGAAAAGGTTTCATCGTAATCCACATCGTGGACTTGCCTGTAACATTTTGCAACCAATCTAGCTTTGAAAACTTCTAGTTTCCCAACCTTGTCCTTTTTTAGTTTGAAAACCCATTTGCTTCCTATGGCTTGGTAGCCATCTGGCAAATCGACCAAATCCCAATTTCGGTTTTCATACATGGAGTCTAATTCAGATTGCATGGCTTCTTGCCATTGCTTGGATCTAGGGCTCGTCATAGCTTGTTTGTAAGTCGCAAGTTCATCACTTTCCAGCAATAGAACTTCATGGCTTTTGTTCGTCAAAATACCTAAGTATTTTTCTAGGTGAGACCTATATCTCTGTGATCTACGCGGGGTTACATTTCTAGTTGGTTCTTGATTCTCACCAGATACTTCTAAAGATCTCTGAGATTCAACCTGAATGTCATCTTGAGCATTCTCTAGAGTTTGTTGTTCGACTCGAATTTATTCGAGGTCTACTTATCTCCCACTTGTCATTTTGGAAATGTGATCTCTTTCCAAAAAGATACCATCTCGAGCAACAAACACCTTGTTACCAGATGTATTGTAGAAGTAATACCCCTTTGTTTCCTTTGGGTAGCCCACAAGGATACATTTGTCAGATTTTGTTTGAAGTTTGTCTGAAATTAACCGTTTGAAGTATACTTCACAACCCCAAATCTTAAGAAAATACACATTTGGAGGCTTTCCAAACCATAACTCATATGGAGTCTTTTCGACAGCTTTAGACGGAGCTCTATTTAGTGTGAGTGCAGTTGTATTTAGTGAATGTCCCCAAAATTCTATTGGAAGTTCGGCCTGACCCCATCATTGATCGAACCATCTCTAGCAAGGTCATGTTCCTCCGTTCTGACACACCGTTCCATTGAGGTGTTCCGAGAGGAGAAAAAATTCTGACAAGATTCCACATTCTTTCAGATTGTCATCAAATTCATAGCTCAGATATTCACCGCCTCTATCAGACAGCAGTTCTTTAATCTTCTTACCTAATTGATTCTCTATTTCACTCTAAAATTCCTTGAATTTGTCAAAGGATTCAGACTTAGGCTTCATTAGTTAGACATAACCATATCCACTGAAGTCATCAGTGAAAGTGATAAAGTAGCTACAACCACCTCTAGCATTTGAACTCATTGGTCCACATACATTTGTATGGATTAAACCCAACAGATTAGTTGCTCTTTCTCCAACTTTAAAGAAAGGTTGCTTTGTCATTTTGCCAAGTAAGCATGATTCTCATTTACCATAATCCTGTAAGTCAAATGGTTCTAGAACTCCTTCCTTTTGAACTATTTCTATGCGCTTCATGTTAATATGGCCTAATCGACAATGCCACAGATTGGTGAGGATCTGAATCATTGTTTTTGGCCTTTTTGGTATTTATGTTATAAACTGGTTTGTCGTGATCTAGCAAATTAATTCAATTGACTAATCTAGCAGATCCATAAAACATTTCTTAAAAATTAAACGAGCAACTATTGTCTTTTATTAAAAAGGTAAATCCCTTAAAATCTAAGCAAGAAACAGAAATGATGTTTTTAGTAAGACTTGGAACATGGAAACACTCTTCCAGTTCCAAAACTAGCCCAGAGGGCAACGACAAATAATAAGTTCCTACAGCTAATGCAACAATCCTTGCTGCATTTCTCACCCGTAGGTCGACTTCACCCTTGCTTAACCTTCTACTTCTTAGTCCTTATGAATTGGAACATAAGTGTGAGCCATAACCTGTATCTAATACCCAAGAAGTTGAATTTTCAAGTATACAGTCTATAACGAAAATACATGAAGATGGAACAACCGTTCGGTTCTTCTGATCTTCCTTAAGCTTAAAGCAATCTCTCTTCCAATGCCCCTTCTTCTTACAGTAGAAGCAATCAGATTCAGAAGTGGGTTGGCTCACCTTCTTCTTTTCAGACTTGGTGCCGCCAGTTTGCTTAGTTGGGCTAGCCTTCTGGCCACCTTTCATAGCATTCCTCTTCTTAAAAGATTTCTTGAACTTACCCCCACGCACCATAAGCACATCTTGCTTATCACTTTTGAGCGTCTTTTCAGCGTCTTCAGCATACCGTGAAGCTCAGTGAGAGTTTTGTCCAGACTATTCATGTTGTAGTTCCGCTTGAACTGATCATACCCGCTATGAAGAGAATAGAGGATGGTGTCTACAACCCTTTCTTGAGAGAACTGCTGATCCAGCCGACTCATATTCTCAATTAATCCAATCATCTTGAGAACATGTGGACTTACAGGCTCGCCCTTCTTTAGCTTGGTGTCAAGAATTTGCCTATGAGTCTCGAATCTTTCTCGAGCCAGATCTTGGAACATGTTCTTTAACTCACTAATGATTGTGAAAGCATCTGAGTTGATGAACGTTTTCTGTAGATCTGCACTCATGGTTGCAAGCATTAGACATTTCACATCCTTGTTGGCATCAATCCAACGATTGAGGGCTGCCTGAGTGACCCCTTCGCCCGCGGCTTCGGGCATCGCCTCTTCCAGAACATACTCCTGTTCTTCCTGCAAACACGTTCCTTTGCCAGTCAAGGAAGTTTTTCCCGCTCAACTTCTCCTTTTCGAGAATCGATCGGATGTTCAATGAATTGTTGTTTGCCATAGTGAAAACTATAATTGAAAAGAATAAACAAACAACCATTCATAGTTTCTCTTAATAAACATAAATTATAGCATTCATGCATAATTCAATATTTATTAAGCATTTTTGAGGTTTTGTGTTTCGACAGGTGTGAATAAAGTGAATCCAAGATCCTTAAATCATTGAAGAATTAAGTACATTATGTATTTAGACTCAAATCTAAAATATTTTAGGTAAGAAAATTCGTTTCTAATAGTCTAGAAAATACTCTTGGTTGATAGGTACGTCTAAGAACTTATTAGGTAAACCTATCTCATTTGCCATGACTTAAAAGGACTCCTTACTTATATTGTTGAGTTTCACCAAAACTAACATGTACTCACAATTATTTGTGTAACTTACCCCTTAAGGATCAACAAGTAACACCTCGCTATGGCGGAAAACTATTACTTAGATTGATGTAATGTTTATCCAAGTAAGTGTTATTTTGGCATGACACCTTTTAACTCAATTTTTAAAGTTTGGAACTTAAGGCTCTTACTATTTTGGTTAGATTTTAAGTGAACTAAAATCTTTAATTATGCAACATAATCAAGCCATAATCTCATGCATATTAAGACATATTTAAAGCAATAAATAAATTAAACCATGCATAAGATTTAAATGTGATCTAGTATGGCCCGACTTCATCTTGAAGCTTCAACTTCAAACTCCGTCTTTGGAAATTGATTGGAAACTCCGTCTTGAATTTCACCATGGGAGGCGCCATTTTCTTCAAATAGGATATGCTACAATTAAAACTAATTACAACTATTTGATGGTACGCAAACCATATTTAAAATAAAAACTTTGGTGCATTAGACCAATTTTACATTCAAATTAATGGTACGTACGCAGACCATATTTTCTATCCTATTTGGGCCATACTAGTCTTTCCATAACCTGCAAAACAGTACATTTACAATATATCATTCACCCATTCATTTATCAATGAATGACCCACATAGCAAGTTAGTAGGAATAATCATGCATCACATAAACATTTGCAGCAACTAATTAAAGGTTCCAACAATCTACAAATTATTCAACCTTATTAGTTCTAATCGAGTTGTTCAACCTTAAAGGAATGTAGACCTAATCAAGAGTTTAATGACTAAAAGCTCCCACTAAAACCAAGAATTTACATGCTTTACAAATTTTAAACATAAAATTGTATTTCCTAGTCCAAGCGGAAACTTAAAAATTTAATTAAAATTTAAAGCTCATATAAAATAATATTTAAATCCCTTCATTTTATTTTCAGTTGATTAAATTTATTTAATTTAAATTTTATCAAGGTTTTAATTTTAGTAAAATAAATAGTATAAAAATAATTTATAATAATTAAGTTAATCAAAATTAAATTCCGAGAAAAAATTAAATTGCGAAATTAAATTTAATTAAAATCGTTTTCAACCGAAACATAAATATAACGGCCCAAATATACCAAGGAAAGGCCATAGGCCGAAGCCCATGCCTCGCCCAAGCACCAACTTTGTAGCGCCCATGGGCCGCATGCACAAGGTAGCGCCTAGGGCAAGCAGAGCTGATGGCCGAGTGATGCACCACAGCAGCGCACCAGCCTCGCTCGTGTTGTGCCTGCTGCATGTTGCTTGCTCGCTGCATGCTGAGCAGGGGCTTGAGCAGCGGCACGCGAGCTCCCTTGCTCGTTTGTTGCTGCCTTGCCTCGTACCTTGCGCTACAATGCATCGTTGCCCATTTTTCTAGACCACCCGCACAGCACAAACGGCATCACCCCTTGAGGCTAACACTTAGCTTCCATTGCTTTGTGCGTGCAAGATTGGTAATCAGTTTTATAAAAATTAAAAAAATTATTATTTTAAATTTAACGACAAATTAATAAATCATATTAATTTCACTAAATTTGGGCGAAAAATCAAAAATTTATTAATCAAATTAATTTCCGATTACATTTATTTTTTAGGGATTCAAATCTAGATCATAAAATTTTAAAACTTTACAATTTTGACAAATTTTATGGTGGTTTTTAATCATAGGATCCTAATTAAATTGCCAATTAATTATGAAATTCAAAACAAATTCTAAATTATTTGAAATTCAACAAATTAATTACAATTACAAATTAGGTTGTATAATTAACAAGATTAGGCTTCAAAATTGTTAAACATATACAGTAGGTCAATCATAGATTCAAGATTTACATACAAGATTCGCAAATATTTAATTTAACATCATAAAAATTACAAATTTTGCATTCGAAAAACTAAAACCTCTGAAAAGTCATAGTTAGGCTTCAAATTTGGGAATTCTGGGTTTGGCGTCAAATCTTAGATTTTTTGTCAAAATTTTAAAACGTAGTTTACATGAGAATTTCAATATAAAAACATAAGATTCCGACCTTTATTGCCAAAACCGCCGAAAAATCCTGAGAACATATAATTAAATAATCGCACGAATTTGCAATTAATAACATACACGAAATTAATCACCCCTTTAATTCATTGCAAATTTATAAAATTTAATCCATTTTAACTATAATTGATTATGGAATTAATTAGAGGCTCGTGATACCACTGTAAGGTTATGAATAATATAAACAATATAATTCATGCGGAAAAAACATAAAGCAAGGAATCCAAATTAATTTCCACATAGTCAATTAGCATAATTAGTATACATACAATGTGATGCGTACCTTCCCTAGCCGCTCCTGAACCGAACAAGAACAACTATAGGACTCCAAATGTCGCCCCTCCGTGGATAGTCCACATCACGTTAGGATCCGCCTTAGATTCAATTAACTAGAATATTCTCTAAGGTTTTATGTGCACTCGGGAAACTCATAATAATATTAGGCAAGTATTAAATTCTCTCTTGAATCTAATGTGTTAGAATAGTATATTGAATTGCATTATAAATTGTGATCATGAACCACATATTTATAGGGTGGAAATAGAGGAGCTTTAATTCTACTAGGAATCGATTAACTAAATCCATTAGGATTCTAATTAATTAATATCATTAGAATTTTAGGTTTATCAAAAAATATTTCAGATTTACCTAAAACATCCAATTTCAGTAGAATTAGGAAAAGACGATTACTTGACTGGCAAGCAACCTAGCCGGCCAAGCCTTTGCACGTGTGGCCTTGAGCCCACGTTGCTTGGTCGTACAACACGCAGCCCGCAGCCCGCAGCCCACGAATGGGTGTTGCTGCTTTGCTCGGCCCATGCGCGCTGGGCGTTGGCAGCACGAAGCCCGCGGCCCACTAGTTAGGCGCTGCTTCTCGGCACCTTGCCTCGTTACTCCGTGTGCGGGCTTGCTTGGCGCTGGGCCTTGCGCTTGCAATTCGCACGTCGTCCAGCGTTCGCACGTCGCGCTTCCAATTCGTTTTCCGATTCCGGAATTTATTTATGATTCGAACAATATTTAATATTTCCGATTCCGGAATTTATTTCCGATTCCGATAATATTTCCGTTTCCGGTAATATTTCCGATTCCGACAATATTTCTATTTCCGATAATATTTTCGATACAACATCTACGACTTGGATAATATTTATATTTCCGTCATGATCCATATTTTCGTTTCCGGCAATATTATCATTTCCGGAGCATTCTATATTTTGCCTTTTGACGATATCAGCTCCCACTGGAACCGAGATCCGTCGTTTCCGAATGTTCATTAATAGAGTATTTAATGATTAATATATTCACTTCAATACTTGATCCTTTCATGCACTATTTGTGTGACCCTACGCGTTCAGTCAAGAGTAAGTTGTGGATTAGTGTTATTAATTCCACTTGAAATGAAGCAGCCTCTAGCTAGGCATTCAGCTCACTTGATCTCACTGAATTATTAACTTGTTTAATTAATACTGAACCGCATTTAATAGACTTAGCATTGAATGCATACTTGGACCAAGACATTATTTCCTTCAGGGTGCGACAATATTCAATCACCGCATTCACTCTATTATAATACATCCAAAATGGTTTATGAACACCTTGAGGAAATGAGAACACTCTTGACAATTTTTTTATTTTAAATGAAAACGAAAAGAAAAGAAAAAGAACTAGACTACTGAACTAGAGAGAAAAATCAAACAATGATGCCATTCCCCGGTAACGACGCCATTTTGATGAGGCTTTTTCTGTGTCGTTGAATCGGAATCCACCTATCAAACAATATGTATAAGCCACCTAATCTACAAACTTTATTGACTATAGTGGCAAGCTAGGTGACAGGCTAAAGTCGTATCACCTAATTAAAAATAAACCTAAGTCCTCTAGATAGGTAGCAAGGGAAGTCAAGATCGAATCCACAGGGAAACAGGCGTTCTTTCTACGGTTAATCAATTAATCTAGACTATTGGGAACAAGAGTTTGGTTGATGGTTTGCTAAGACTACAGCGATAATTAAACAATTAAGAATCAATATATTAAAGAATCTAGGGAATAGGTTCACCAACAAATAACAATCCAGGACGATAAACAATCATGACAATCAACAAAGTAATTAATTAGACTAGCATGCTCTCTCGAATCGATACTAATCATAGACTTAGAATTAACGGGCTCTCGCTACGTATTAACTCTAATCCCACCTATTGACACAAGCCTAAACATCAAACTGCATCTCTCGAATCTTTACTTGATATTGCATGACAATTACAATCAAACCTGCGCAAATCTAATTGCATAGTGAAATAAACCAATCAATAGGAATCAATTACAATGCCAACAATCAAAATCATTCAATCATCCCTTCATATTATTCATGGATTCCCAACCCTAGAAATTAAACTACTCAAGCATATTAACAATAAACAAAGTGATAATCATAATTGAAAGCATTATTAAAGCAATATAATTAATTAAAATAAGAATCAATAACTATTTGAAGAACAAAGGAAATTGAAAGCTTGAATTTTTATTGAGAATTAAACTAAGTATTTTTGCATAAATTATAGAGAAAACTAGGCTAAGGGAAATAAACTAAGGTTCAATACTAGAAAATAAAGGTGCCTCTAAAATTAACTAAGGCTTGTTTATATAGTTTGCCAAAATAAAGCTTAAAAAACCGTAAAAGAAAGCACGCGAAAAGCTGCAGAGTTTGGCGTAGCCCGATCGGGCCAAATTCAGCCCGATCGGGTGGTTTGCGAAAGCCCGGGATACGCCTAAGTATGGGCCCCGATCCGGACCGGGCGAAGTGCGCCCGATCGGGCGCGTATAGATGACTTCAAATTCTTCTTCTTTCCGCCCGATGGTCGCATTTCGCCCTCAGCTCACCGGGCGATTTGCAATCCTCAATATCCTTCGCCCATATCACCGAGTCTAACTCTCGGGGCTCAACCATAAGCATCTAAGGCTCCCGAAAGTCGGCGATAAAGGTCCCGAACTTCCTCGGGCTCGTGTAGTGGCCTAAATCACCATGAAACGGGTCTAAAAAGACCAATTTCTCATAATCAAACCTGAAACTCCAAGCACACTAAATAACATATATTAGTACTAAAAACGGCTCCTAAGAGCTCATTTGACGCATAAAAGTACTAAGGGACGGGGGTAAAACACTATATAAAACACACATATCAAACTCCTCCAAGCTAGATCCTTGCTTGTCCCTAAGCAAGGAAATCATCGATGAATACAAGACCAACTTCACCCGCAACATATTTCAAAATAAAAAATATAATTCAAGGCAACATCCAGCGAGCATGTATCAATGTCAACCAATCAAATACATCTAACCGCTAATCCACCTTAACAATCGTCACACGAAGCGAACGACAAATGCACAATGGAATTCAAGACTAGTGCTCACACACTCGTCACTCATTTATGTGGCGGATAAAAGATGTACCCGTTCGCTCTCCTCCTAACATATAAGTGTACAATGCCCTCCCAAACTCACAACACTCATGTGTCTAGAAAAACATACACTCAACCTAGTAGTCGACTCGAAATGTGTCATGTCATAACTTGCATTGACAAACAACTATTTTCACATAAGTACGACTCTATGCACAAAGGTCGGAAGGTCTTCAAAGCTTGTAATGTTAGGCTTGTTGCATATTAAACAATATAAAAATAATATTGCTATAAGAATGTAGATAGAATAGACTTATCTGGAAGATGCGAACAATCGGATGAACATGTAACGAACAATTGCTGCGCCGTGGGATACCACTGTCCTAAAAGACGATTCCGCACTACCTCCTGGTGCAGTAGAACAAAAGCGGTCGCCCTCCAGGATTAACACAGCTCCAAATTTGTGTGCACGCAGAAACCCGAATGGAGTCAGAACATATGCCCAAAACCGAGAGCAATTTGAGAGGGAGAAGGCATGTGTTTGATTTTTCTAGAATTGTGTATATCCCTTTTGGGAAGGTACAAAGTTTGATTAAATAATCAAACTTTAGGAAAAGCAAGAGATCAAAAACGGCCAGAATAATAAATATTGTAACGGCCGCCATTAAAGCTAATTAAACCAACAATTACGTAATCAATATAGATTCCCGTAACAATGTTTTAACCGAAACAACCTGGTACGAAAAGAATATGTAAGGCCCACAAAACCCACCCCACGCCCGCGCATCACATTCCCAAGAGCCCAAGGCCCATGGCCCGGCCCAACCCGGCCAGCCAGCACGCGCGCACGTGTGTGTGCTATGTGTCCACCCATACCACTCTCACTTTCTCAACCAAGAGTTACACCTTCAACCCAATATATAAACAAAGAGGAAATGAGTAATTCTTTCAATGTGGGACAAAAACACCATTCACATTTTTACACTCTTTTCTTTTGTATTTCCTAACAAGAACTTCCAACAATCCCCCACAGGTTCGAAGATGAGAAAAAAAAAGAAAAGAAAGAATTGGTTTTGGACAAAACATACCAGCTGAATAGGTGTCAATGTCTTTCGACTTGAATTAACACTTAGTGACATTTGAGCTATGATCTCTTTCCTGCCAAGTGACTTTCGTATTGAACTTGATAGGGGGTTAGAAACCCGTCACTCAAAGCACGCAACTGAATATGTACGATATTCTGACTCCGCGAATAAAGTGACGCCTTATAATGGCCATACGTCCGACCTGGATATGCTCATAGGTGCTCTAGAGAATAGCCCATATCACAATTCTCATAGGAAGCGGCCACACTTCCACACCTACGTAGGTGAATCCCATCAAGTGTGAGCTACATTCACACCACCAAACATATGGTATGGGTTCATTAAGAGTTGTATGCTCAACCTCTTTCCGATTGTAGCAAGCACATTATAACATCTAGGGGATGGACAAAAAATAAAATTTTGTGCTTCCGAATTATAACATAATGTCGTCCTTTGAACTCTGTGAGTAGGAGTTCATTATTTTACAATTCATTCAATGGGCCTCAAGTCCATCCCTTCCAATGTTTCCAAAACTAGTTTTCATTATAGGCCTTTTCGTTTACGGATCCGCTTTATTCATTTCAGACTTTACACAATCTAAAGATTTACTCAATAGACAACATATCTTTGACGGCTTTATACCTCAAACGAATGTGCCTATCTTCCATTATAGGCATGGTTCTTTGCAACAACAATTGCCAAGGAGCTGGCTTCCCCCACACTGGAATATCTGCAAGCACATTCCTCAACCATTTTGCCTCATAACCTGCCAATTCAATAGCATTAAATTCATATTCCATATTAGTCATAACAGTCTGTACAAGATTGCTTGCAAGATTTCCAAGATACAGCTCCACCCCCTAGGGTGAAAACAACAACTATTGGAGTGGACTTTATAATTATCAGGTACCAAATAGGCATCACATGATCCCTCCAATCGCTCCTGGAAATTTGGAGTAGTGCAAACTCCAATCCATGGTACCTACATGGTACCGAAGCAATCACCTTATAGCATCCCAATATTCATTACTTGGGCTATGATTGTACCTGCTCAAACCACTCACAGAATAATCAATGTCAAGCGTAGTGTAGTTCATACGAAACATAATACTACTAACAATCTTAGCATATTCAGATTTGACAAACTAGATCACTTTTTATCTTTAAGTGGATGTTTGGATCAAAAAGGAGTCCTAACTTGATCGACATTAAATGAGAAAAACGTTTTAAGCAATTTCTTCAGCTTAGTGAGACAGACCAAGAAAAATGTCATTTGGAGTCCTTATAAATTTTACTCCCAAAATCACATTTGCCTCATCCATGGTTTATCATTTCAAAACTCCGAATTTAAAAATTCTTTTATCTCATTTATTCGATCCAAGTTAGTGTCAAACATTATTATATCATCCATGTAAAGACAAACGATCACACAATCAAGAGAATCATGCTTAGAATAAACACAAGAGTCGCCTTCAAATGACATGAAAACATTACCAGACATTGTCTTATCAAACTTGTAATACCGTCATATAGGAGCTTGCTTAAGTCTTTCAACGTACGACTTAACCAACTTACAGACCTTGTTCTTTTGACATCTTGAAATCAGCCATATGAGCTCAGCTTCATAGTGTAAAGTGCAATATACTTATGCTTTGCATCTTTTCATAACATTACACACTATCACCTGGTGAAGAACAAATTTACTAGTAATGATATGATCGTCCCAACTGTAAAGCAACAACAATCAAGAGTAAGTGGGCACCGCATTTATACTTACAAGCACATTAGCATAATATTTTGAGGGTTCTTTCTCAAAGACTAACAATAATATGCTAGAACTACAACGAGTGTACATTAGGTAATTGACGATTACCAAACACTCTCCATGCAGTGAGAATAGGATGAAATGTACATGTACCAACTCATTTGCATTACCAAGCCATCAAGTATCATATAATTGACCGCGAACCTTCATCTTGGCTTAAGACATTAAAACCATTAGTTTCACCAACATCATTATAGCGCGTGAGAACCAACAACATGTTATTACCACAATCCATATTGGCTCACTCAAAGCTAATAGTTTAGACTACACACATGCAATAAATCCCAAACGTTATAAGCCAAAAAATAGTAGTATTTAATAAAACTTCTCATATCACTTATGTACTTGTAACAATCCTTTCGTAGCTTTATAAACATATATGTACTCACCATAACCAAGTTTGTAAATAACTTATTAGTTAGTCAGACACTAGCTCACCCCCACACCGCACAACTATTTACCTAAATAAATATTTTGCATAAAAGATTGCATATATGAATAATAATAGTTTGTCAACTATATTATAAAGAAATCAATGACTTCCCTACTACGGGTGCCTGATGGATATGCTACCCTCACTGCACCAGTTCTCCAAGTAGTATAAAAGCAACCTCATTAGTATTGCCAGAATTGCAGAAAATAGTCTTATCGATTGTGAGTCTAACAGACCTACACAATCTTACAAGCGACAAATGCAACTGCGATCCCAATTACTCACTCATTATTGTTCAGCCTTTAACTACAACCCCCACATTTCTCGCTAAAGTATTAGATAAAATGTCTAACACAAGAGTATGCGAGATTACATTAAAAAAACATACATGTTAAAATTTAACAAGATAAATAGGGCTTTCTTCATATCATGAGCAAGTAAATGTCACATGGCAAGTGTGAACTAATCAAAGAAGTATGAAATACTATGTACTATACTTTTCTATTAGCTTTCGGTATAATCCTATAAAGGATACATAAATAATCTTTGTTCAAACAAAGTGGCAAGTCACAAATTAAAGGAAAAAAACGCTAAACGAATCAAATATTGCACTTTGACTAAAGTACATAACATCAAGTATTTGAAAATCCTTGATTGATTAACATTATCAATCAGTCATATATACAATAAAGTGCAGGTGTAATTCTAGCCGATCCACCCGCACCTTATAGCAAAACTACCACCATTCTGAATTTCCTTTCTACCAAATATCATACAACCTGGTCAAGGATCTAATCCCTTTTAACAAAACTTATCAAAGCCTGGTTATAAAATCACAGTCACAGCGCAAATGCTCAAGAGTCCATATATCTAAAATTTAACAAAACAAAGAATTACTTGAACATTAACTATCTCACTTTAACAAATATACCATTAGTCATGAATCATATCAAATCTCACCTAATAAGTTGCTAAAATATTCAGACCTCCATCCCAAACAAATACGTAGTCTATAGTAATTAAAGATTTGTTAACCGATCGACAACCAAATTGAAGAACAACAGGTCAAGCAAACTACACAAATACAGCAACTATTAAAACTCCATAATTATCGCGGCATCTGAACGGGTCTTGCTTCTCGATTACCACAATTATATATAAAAAAAAATATGCACAAAACAACAGTCACAATCCTTATCTGATTCCTATATGTCTATATTACCTGTATTATCATCGATCGAATGGTCTTTATAATTACAAGATAATCCCAAGGTCCCGTATAGATTTTCATTGCGAGCTCCTTTTTAAGGTTATTCTCATATTATATTAGAATGTGATTTACTTGCTGATACTGAGATGCAACAACTGTTACAAAGCACCCAAAATTGTGGCAATCCCAAGAAACCCCTCACAAGTCACAATCTTGAAATTAATTACCACAATTTACCTATATTCAACCTATAATAATTACCATTCCAATGATCTCTCCCTTGGTGCCAAAAAGTACAACAACATAATTAAATTAAAACATACGCAGGGAGCAGATTAAATTTTTTTAAAAAAAACCAGTTCTTCAAGACGAGTTTAATCTGAAAGTTTGCACTGGACTTATCGGTTTTAATCACCATATCCTTTCACAAATAACAACAATAGAATACCTACTAAAATTAATATTAGTAGAAATTTAGAAAACTCCCCTTGATAACAACAACCTGATTTCAAGGCCAAATAATATCAACAATAATTTCGTGTTTCCCGATTTCGTATATTTCCAGATCGTCTTATAAGTCCGGCCAATTAAAGAGATCAACATCTATAACAACAACATCAAAAACATACGCAACATATATCATTCGTCTTTTAGATTGTTGCATATTAAACAATATAAAAATAATATTGCTATAAGAATGTAGATAGAATAGACTTATCTGGAAGATGCGAACAATCGGATGAACATGTAACGAACAATTGCTGCGCCGTGGGATACCACTGTCCTAAAAGACGATTCCGCACTACCTCCTGGTGCAGTAGAACAAAAGCGGTCGCCCTCCAGGATTAACACAGCTCCAAATTTGTGTGCACGCACAAACCCGAATGGAGTCAGAACATATGCCCAAAACCGAGAGCAATTTGAGAGGGAGAAGGCATGTGTTTGATTTTTCTAGAATTGTGTATATCCCTTTTGGGAAGGTACAAAGTTTGATTAAATAATCAAACTTTAGGAAAAGCAAGAGATCAAAAACGGCCAGAATAATAAATATTGTAACGGCCGCCATTAAAGCTAATTAAACCAACAATTACGTAATCAATATAGATTCCCGTAACAATGTTTTAACCGAAACAACCTGGTACGAAAAGAATATGTAAGGCCCACAAAACCCACCCCACGCCCGCGCATCACATTCCCAAGAGCCCAAGGCCCATGGCCCGACCCAACCCGGCCAGCCAGCACGCGCGCACGTGTGTGTGCTATGTGTCCACCCATACCACTCTCACTTTCTCAACCAAGAGTTACACCTTCAACCCAATATATAAACAAAGAGGAAATGAGTAATTCTTTCAATGTGGGACAAAAACACCATTCACATTTTTACACTCTTTTCTTTTGTATTTCCTAACAAGAACTTCTAACAAGGCTTAGGTAAGGGTGCGGTAAATTTGGGTATAATGTGAGCTTTAAAGCCTTGTCTTTGGGGAGCATAAATCCTAAATACAACCATGATCAACCAAAATAATGACCATAACCCTCCCACTCATCACATGATGAAACAACAAACACCAACACCATACTTTCTTGCCTTCTTCATAATTATAACCAATCACTCATAAGGAATATTATAATTATAAATTGTTTTCTTGGATATTAATTTTGAATATTATAATTATAATAAATTTCATTTATTCTAATTATTTTACTAAAATTAAAATCATGAATTGATTTAAATACGACTAAAAATAAATTAAATAAGCGGATTCAATTATAAATTTATATGAGCTTTAAATTTTAATTAAATTTGTATGTTTCCGGTTAGACTATAAATACATTTTTATGTTTAAAATTAGTAAAGCATATGAATTTATTGGTTTTAGTGGGAGCATTTTTAGTCATAAACTCTTGATTAGGTCTACAAATCATTTAAGGTTAAACAACTTGATTAGAATTAATAAGGACTGAATAATTGGTAGATTATTGGTGCCCTTAATTAATTGCTGCAAATATTTATGTGATGCATAACGTGTTTTACTAACCAGCTATGTGGGCCATTCATGATAATGAATGGGTGAATGGTATATATTGTATATGTACTGTTTTGCAGGTTATGGAGTGACTAGTATGGCCCAAATAGGATAGAAAATATGGTCTGCGTACCATTAATTTGAATGTAATTGGTCAAAAGTACCAAATTTGTTTTTCAATTCAAATATGGTCTGCGTACCATCAAATAGTTGTAATTAGTTTAATTATAGCTTATCCTATTTGAAGAAAATGGCGCCTCCCACGGTGAAATTCAAGACGAAGTTACCATTTTCGAGACGGACTTTGAAGTTGAAGCTTCAAGATGAAGTCGGGCCATACTAGATCATATTTATCTTATTCATGCTTTAAGTTATTTATTGCTTTAAATATGTCTTAATTATGTATGAGATTGTGGCTTGATTATGTTGCATGATTAAGGATTTTAGTTCACTTAAAATATAACCAACATAGTAAGAGCCTTAAGTTCCAAACTTAAAAATTGAGTTAAAAGGTGCCATGCCAAAATAAACACTTACTTGGATATCCTTTACATCAATCTAGTAATAGTTTTTGCTCAGCGAGGTGTTACTTATTGGTCCTAAAGGGGTAAGGTACACAAATAATTGTGAGTACATGTTAGTTTTGGTGAAACCCAAAGATATAAGTAAGGAGTCCTTTTATGTCGTGGAAAAATCGATAGGTTTACCTAATAAGTTCTTAGACGTACCTATCAACCAAGAGTAGTTTCTAGACTATTAGCAAAAGGCTTTTGCTTACTTAAAATGTTTTAGAATTGAGTCAAAATACATAATGTGCTTAATTCTTCAATGTTTTTAGGATCTTGGAATCATTTTATTCACACCTGCCGGAACAATAAAATCGAATAAAATGCTAATAACTTGTTTAAATTGCATGATTGCTTTAATTTTCAAGTTATTACTCATGATAAATGTTTAGACTTTACATGCTTCAATGTATGTTTTAATTATTGTTAAATATCTTGCACTGCAGTAAACCCTTTTAGAAAGGTAATAGTAAATTTCCTCGATTGGTAATGAATCCAAGAACGATTCACGGAAATGAGAGAAAATGAGCAATTTAAATGTACGTTTCTTTTAGTGACTTTTATGGTTGTTTTCGAGTATCAAAATGGAATGGAAAACCAATTGGTGCTTGTGAATTCAAAATACACTGTAGTTTTGAGATCATAAAGCATTGAGCTTAAACGCTCAGCTTTACCAATGGTTAACAACCTAACATCTTTGTCCATTTAATTCTCGAATGAGTCTAGTCCCTAGACATTCGAATAGATCGATGCTTAGAGAACTTCAGAAGCTTCTGGTAAGATCATCTAGTTGAAACAAAATATTCAACATAAATTAAAATGGTAAGAACCTTGTTGGAGTGACATTGGACATGTCTAACAAAGTATAAAAGTCAACACTAAAGAATTCAATTCTTAAGACTATAAGAAAGGGTACAAGAAATAGGAAAACAAATGAACAAATGAAAGGAATTTACGATTCCGTTTCTACCTATAAGTTTATGTTTAAAGAGAAGTGACCTAGCAATCAAACTTCCTTGGTATCATATACCTCTTGAGGTTCTTACCTCGGTAATAACTCAAACAATGGAAGCTAGGCTACACTAATGGCCTATAAGTGGGAAATGAAGCATGGCAATGCTACATTAGTTGTAGGGTCATCTAGTTTGTTTTAAGTCCTTTCAAAGGCTGGAACTTAATGGCTATTTTGTTCCGTAATCAGCATACCTAAATTTCTGTTTTCAAACACAGAAAGACTCACATTCAAGAAAAACAAAAACAATGTTTGTTTGTTTATTTGAATGAAATGGTCATTTACGGGTTGAGTCAATATGCTTGATTAAAACAAACAACTCTTTAACAATAAAAACTTTACGAGGTTCAAATCAACCCCTTGATTTGAGTTCCACAAATCTTTGGCATTGTTTCTTAGACCATATCAACAAGTTAACATTCATAAGCTCTATTTTGATGGACTTTTGAAAGTTTATTGATTTCTAGATCAATTTAAGACAAGCTAGTCTTACTTTTTGAAAGTAATAAAAGATATGAACTATTGTTAGAACGCCTAGACGATAGAGTTCAAAGCTAAAGAAAGAGATTTTATGACTTTATTATTTCACCTAAATTTGAGTGAATATAGGTTTATTTACTCAAATGTGATATAAGTTGAATCTGTTTGGCTAGTTCAAAGATTCAGAAGTATAAATCCCACTTGACAAAAAATCAAAGGATCTAGGTTAGATCATGTTGATGATTACTTAAGTCAAGAATGATCATCAATGATTGTGTGTAGTAAAATTCACAATCTAGCTCCATAAGATATGGTATATCTAAGTTGGAATGATCGAAGTCGATTAGTACTTGATTCGATCAATGATGGATCATAAAGACTTTTCCTATAATTTCTAAAAACAAAATGCTCAACTACCACAAAACTAAACCAAATTCGTCAAAGCTATTGAAAAGTAATTTCAGAATATCTTTTCATAATATATCTAAAGAGTTCCTAAACTCAGTGGGAGCTTAGTGTTTGTTATTCAACAAACTAAGACCCAAGTATAGATATATGTTTCATTGTGATTTATTCAAATGAGCCACAAGGGTATTGTTTCTACCACGAATTTTTGAGAACATAATGTTTGTTTGCTCGAAATAATGTCCTTTTGGAGATTCGTTTCCAAAATGACAAGTGGGAGAAAATAGACCTCGAAAGTCTTCGAGGCGAACAACAAACATAAACGGACATTCCGGAGGCTTATGGAAGTGCTTCAGAAAATCCGAACTTATTCTTTAAGGACTTTAGAAGTGGCTTTTAAAGAATAGACATCTCTTAGAAGACTTTACAAGTGCTTCAAGGAGAACAGAATATTCAAAGGACTTTCAAGTGGCTGTTGATATTCTATTGTTTGATCGATGTTCTATACCCAAGTAGGCATAGAGTTTCTTCTATCAGATAGTGAAGAAACATGGAGTTCAGGTCACTGAAGCTATGCGATTCTTCTATTAGATAGTAAAGAAACCTACAACTTGCAGTCAAACTATTATCATGTAGATTAATGAGTTTGTGACCTGTAAGAAAGCTATGACGAAATCTAGATTCCCTAAAATGGTTAGAGGCCATATATAGACTCAAATGTTTTAAATGGTTAGAGGCCATAAAACATACTCAATGTTTTGATGACAAAATTGAAATTTTGTTGATTTGCAAGAATAGTTTCACACCTATTGGTTGCAAGTTTGTTTTAAGGAATAAAAACCATCAAACATGGAATTGTGTTCACACACAAAGCTAGATCAGTTGCTAAAGGTTACAAGCAAATTCATGGCATGGATTGTGTTGAAACCTCATGCATAATCGTAATGCTCAAGTCTATAATTCAAGCAATGATTGCATATTGGTAGATATGGCAATTGGATGACAAAACGTATTCCTCAATCAAATGTTGGAAGAAAACTATGTACATGACATGTCATAGGATTTGTGGATCCAAATAAATGCTTGAAAAGGAAAGCTAGCTTATGAAATCTAAGTACAGATTTAAGCAAGCAATTGGGAATTAGAACTGTATTTTAGTGAAGCTAATAAGTATTTTAGTTTCATAAAATGTACATGAATCTTATAGATATATAAGAAGTTTAGTGGGAGTACGTAAAACTTAATTGGTCCTATGTGTATCACACACATATCTCTCTATTGTGAAATAACAATCAAATGCTAATGACTTAGATTTGAAATTATTCATCAATGATGGACCTAGGCGAAACTTAGTGCATAATGGGTATTAAGATCCATTTACAAAGATGTTATAATATTGTTTTAGATTAAGTAATGGCATTTACTAAATCAAAACAAGAAAGACTCCATTGGAGATATTCGACCCATGTGAATAAATCTAAGTAAAGAATGTTTGAACTATGTATAAGCATTTACTAAGTTAAACATCAAAGGATCTAAGTAAGATTCTTAACCTATATTATATGTCAAAGAATTTAGCTGGATTTAGTATCTACTGAAACTAGATGAGCTAAAGTTACATGAATAGAATTCAATTGGGAATTATTCTGCAAAAGAATTTATCATGTATGATATAATATGAGGATCGCCAAAAACGTATCGTATGACTTTAGGCATGACGAACATATACCAATCTCTATTGATCTAAGTGAAGATTAACTAGATTGAGATCAAGAATACTTATGGTACTTGAAAAGGTACATAGGAATAGTTCTTGATTCAAGGAAATAAAGATATGCTAAATATTAATGCTACACGCATAAACACTGGTAAAGGATCAAGCAAGACCCTTTGGAGTTAACCATTGATAAGGACGAGCTATAGAGCATCGTGTTTTGAAATGGCAACATGGATTGGAGACAATGAGTTATTGCGTGGGATATTAAAATATTAATTTCTATGTTCTAAAGATACAGCTGGAAAGTATTCCACATATATGTGAACTGCTTGGATAAGTAATTCCAAACAAAGCATCACTAGCAACCTATAAATTTGAAGTAAAAGTACTTATTGCCTAAGAAGCAATAAAACAGGGTTGTTTATGTTAAAGAGTTCTTCACTAAACTTGGGTAGATCACATGTCTGCTGGCTTGATGGTTCTTCATTGAAAAAATGCGTAGAACCACTCTTGAAGCAAGAAAAGACTAGATCACAAAATAAACATACTCAAAAGATCTTATCATCTATCTCGAAAAACATTCGATGAAAAGGATATTAAGATTGGCAAAGCATGATAACTAAACCTATGCAACAAGTGAGAAACAACACTCACATTGTGGCACTGGAAATCAAGCATAGCTTTGAATTCCATGAACTATTTTAAAGATGGGTTTGAGGCCCATGTTTGTAAAACATTGGGGTTGAACATTTATCATATATGAAATGTATTTTCATATTCCATTTAATCTTGGTTTACTATTAAATGATGAGTCCCTTCAATTTGACGAAATATTCAAGATAGACTGTCAGGACCAGTCCTGTGACTAAGAAATGTCTATCAAGTGAACTTGAATGTCAAAAGTTGAAAATGGTCCCTGGACGGAGTTTTCTATAAAGATGGACGCATAGAAAACGTTAGACGACTAGAATGCAAGATGACTAGTAGTTCTGTTTCTTGAACTATGTGGACATGGCAATGTCGTAATCATTTGCATAGATATTTACTTTGGGAAGACTAGTATCGGACAGACCTATGAAACTTTACAGTAAGAGATGAAAATCTATCATAAGTAAATTTCATTAAAATTATTAGACATTAAATCCTCAATACCTGAGTGATTTGAGATTACTTGTTTGAGAACTAGTTGCTTTGACGTTGACCAACCGTCGCACCGTAAAAGGAGGCTATAAAGGCAACGCTCAGGTAATCACCTATCAAACGAAGTCTAATCTCAAGATCGCAAGATTGGGATTTTCCTCCCATAAATCGGGATGAGATGCTTAAAAGTTGTACGAGGCCACTCGGAGAGCTAGAAACTGTAAAATGCATGGCCGTGCTCGGATGAATCATAGGCTATGATTATCTGTTTATTTGATCAGTTGAACTCTGAAACCGAGAAACACCTCTGGACATAATAAGGATGACAACTCTTACCTTATGTTCAAGAGCAAGCATCGAGCGACAAAGGAATTAGGTAACGCACACTTGTCCCTAAGGACAAGTGGGAGACTGAAGGAAATAATGCCCTTGGTCCAAGTATGCATATAATATTAAGTCTAATAAATGCGGTTCATTATTAATTAACAAGTTAATAATTCAGTGAGATCAAGTGAGCTGAAAGCTTAGCTAGAGGCCGCTTCAGTTCAAGTGGAATTAATGATATTAATCCACAGCTTACTCTTGACTGAACCCGTAGGGTCACACAAATAGTACGTAAACGGATCAAGTATTTAATGGCATTAAATACTCCATCTATGGATATTCGGAATCAACGGATCTTGGTTTCAGTGGGAGCTGAGATCGTCACAAGCAAAAAATGAATACTCCGGAAACGATGATATTGCCGGAAACGGAAATATGGATCGTATCGGAAAAATAAATATTATCCAAGTCGTAGATGTTGCCGGAAACGGAAACATGGTACGTATCGGAAAATATTATTTGAAATGGAAATATTACCGGAATCGGAAATATTGCCGGAAACGGAAATATTGTCATAATCGGAAATATTATCGAAATCGGAAAATAATTCCGGAAACGGAAATATTAAATATTTGTTCGAAACGGAAATTAATTCCGAAATCGGAAATATTAAATATTATTCGTATCGGAAATGAATTCCGGAATCGGGAATTTAATCGGAAGCGTATCGTACGAATTAGCATCGGACGAGGCTTGCTAGACGAAGGCTCAGCACGAAGCCATGCCGTCGCCCAGCAAGCCACACGCAACAAACACACGCCAAGCTCGACCAGGCCCAGCGCAAAGCCAGGCCCAGCCAAGCCTTGGCGCGCGCGCATAATGGGCTGCGGGCAAAGGGGTTGTGCGCCGTGCGTAGGCCGCGAGGCTTGCGCATGGGCGTGCGGCTCGTGCGTGCGTAAGTGTTTATGTTCCTATACGAATCCTAAAGCTATCGGGATTCTACATATTGATTAAATCCTAATCCTAATAAGATTATATTTATTATTTAGAGTTCAAGTTGGATTCTAATTAATATATCCAAATCCTAGTAGGATTATAATTCCTTTTCCATACCTCTATAAATAGGAGCCTAGGGTCATAATTTATAGATACAATTGAAGTATTCTAAAGGTAAGATTTTAAAGAAAAATCAGCCATACACTTGCACCTAATAGCCGAAATTCCTAAGCTACCTTAAGGGCGATTCTAGTTGGTCAAGCTTAAGGCGGATCCGGACGTGCTGTGGACTATCTACGGAGGGACGACACTTGGAGTCCTAAAGACTTGTTCTTGTTCGGTTCGGGCGCAGCCAGGGAGGGCACGCTACAAAGTGTATGCTCCTAAATTATGCTAAACGATTATGTGTAAATAATATGCTTTCCTGGCTTTATGGTTTTTCCGCATGATTTATGTTTTGTCATATGAATCATAACCTAACATATTGAACTTAGAGGTTGTTCCTCTTTCTCCCACCTCCCCTCCCTTGAGGGAAAGTGACTCTCACCCCATTGATGATTGTCCATTGGATTTTGAGAATGATTTGGTTCATTTGGGATGTGATAGTTCTATTGAGGATGTCATTGAGTGTGAAGCACCTAATTTGGTGGTTTTTGATGAATCTGAGAATACTAATGAAGTTGATAATGTGAATTTGATTGAAGGTTCTTTTGTTGAGATTTCTTGTTCTCTTTGTGATGTGAGTAAAGTTGGTTGTGAAACTTTTGTTCCCAATCCCTTCCCTCATACCCCTTTCGACTCAAGAAACTCAAAATTTACCCTTCCTTTCCCATTTACTTCCTTATTTTCTCCGAGCCCCACTTGAGGATTCTCCCCCCTCCATTCATTCCCATATGCCATATTTGAACAATATTGAGGAAATTGGTTCTCTTGCCACCCAAAAAGAGTTCGTTGAGGAGCTTGAGCCTTCTCTTTTCCCTTTTTCTCTTTTTCCTTTTGATTCTTCTTCTTATTTTCTTATTTTTCCTTTTGATTTTTCTTATTCTTGGCACCCCACCCCCTATAGGCATAGAGTTGCATTTTACTTTGTGCATGCTTCTCGCTTGACTCTTGCCTACTTGTTATTCTTGGATATGTTTTCCAATGCATTTGACAAACTATTGCGATCATTGTCGGGGTACTTACTAGAGATAAAAGTCTTCAAGCTAATGACGTAAAAAGAGCGCTTCTCGGGAGGCAACCCGTGGGTTTTGGCCATTTGGCCCATGTATACTAATTTTTCTTGATTTTTGAGTTTTTGTGCCTCAAGTTTTCTTGATGTGGAAATATTTGCATCCATCTTTTCCATGTCCGGCTATTCTTATTAGTGAGTTCGTTCGTTATTACGGTTCTTTGCGGGACTTGCTCCCATGACATTCCGGTAATATCCTTCTAACTCACGTGCATTCTTTGGGATCGGGCATTATTCATGTGGGGCATTGGTTAGATGGGTAGTTGTGCCCCTTCTAGTTTCGTTTTAGGCCTTGAGGACATTGCCTAATTCAAGATTGGGGGGAGATGTTATTGTATGGATTGCTACTTTGATCTCCATATGATGGATTGCTTGATTTTGTGAATATTTTGTGATTTTGTGCATATTTTTTGTTTAGTTTCATTGATTTTCTTTATTTTTTATTTCCTTTTCTTTTCCTTATTTTCTTATTCTTTGTTTTTCCTTTTCGATCTTTGCCAAGGCAAGTTTTCTAGCTTTTTAGGATTTATTCTTGATTCGGGCATAATAAAAATGGAACTTGTAGTTTAGAATGCTTTTATTCCTAATTGGTATGTGTGCACGGTTTTCAATGTCTTCGTTCGAGTCTAGGATTTAGGTGTTAAGGTAGTGATATTTGCGTTTTATATAGAGTTCTTACCCCCGTCCCTTAGTACTTTTTGATCTCAAATGAGCTCTTCGGAGCGATTTTTAGTACTAATGTGCTCCTTGTAGTGTGTTTGTAGTTTCAGGTTCATCATTGTAGGAATTAACATATTTTTGTGCATTTCCTACTTATTTTAATCAATACAAGAGATTATATACTTTCGAGAGCGCAAACTTTGAGTTGGAAGAATTTTCATGCAAAGCGAATAGTGAAAGAAGTAGAAAACTGAATGTCGTCCACTCTTTTGATCATAACTCGAGTTATACAACTCCAAATGCAGCGATTCAAATTGGGTTGGATTCTTGACTTCAAGAGCTTTCCAACGAGTGGTCACTCGCCTAATTTCGACTTATAACGAAGGAGATATGGTGTTTTTAACGGATTTTTGCTTTGTTTCCGGTTTTTTTCTTCTACTTTTGGGCAAGACTATAAATATAGCCCTTAGACATATTATTTGGGATCTTATTTTTCCAGTACCTTAGTTTATTGCTTAGTTTTTATTCTTTCTCTAAACTTTTGTTAATTACTTTTATTATTGCTTTCAAGTTTCAAACTTTAAATTTCATCCTTTGTTCTTCAATTTGGTATTTATTATTTCTTTCCTTCTTTATTCAATTTTAATTATGTTTTCATTAATCATGTTTGCTTTGTTTAAATTAAATATTTGTGAGTAGTTTATATTCTAGGGTTTTGGGAATCCATGAATTAATATGAAGGGATGATTGAATGTTGTTGATTGTTGGTATTGTGGTTAATTCCTATTGATTGATTTCATTTACTATGCGATTAGATTTGCGCAGGTCTAATTGTATTAGTCTAGCAATGTCAAGTTAAGATTCGAGAGATGCAATTTGATGTTTAGGCTTGTGTCAATAGGTAGAACTGGGATTAATACGTAGCGAGAGCCCGTTAATTCTAAGTCTATGATTAGTATCGATTCGAGAGAGCATGCTAATCTAATTAACTGTTCTATTGATTATTAATATTGTTTATCATCCCGGATTGTTGTTCATTGGTGAACCTATGCCCTAGACCTCTTAATATCTTATTTATTCCTCTTTTATTATTGTCTTAGTTTTAATATACAAATCAACCAACTTTCTTGTTTCCCAATAGTTTAGACCTTAGTTTTAATAGTATAAAGAACGCTTGTTTCCCTGTGGATACGATCCTGACTTCCCTTGCTACCTTGTTAGTGGAATTAGGTTTATTTTTGACTAGGTGATACGACTTTAGCCTGTCAGGTAGTTGGTTAGAACTTTGGGTATCATGAGTCTTGAACCCTTGGTCTGTGGTAAGACGGTGTCGTTCTCTCTAGTGACTTGAAGCCAGAGAGGGTAGTATTTTCTCCTATTTGTGAGGATCATGTTCATTTTAGCCCAAACACAAATATATTGAGTGGCATGGATCCTTGGCTTGACTTTCCTACATCCCGAATTTGACTTTTTCCTTCCCGAAACCGCGACCGAACTACTTTAGGGGACGATAGAGGCATTTCTTTCGGTGACGATTTTTCTTTTTATATTAGGACTTTATTTTTATTTTTCCATCATATTGTTAGCCATTTGAGCCTTTCCCCTTCATTTCTTATAAGCTCATTACAAGCCTATTAGCCTTTGTTTTATTTTCACCCTTAGAAGTGATAGTGAAGCTTTGTGTTATTGTGCTTGATGGTTTTGAATGATTATGCAATGATGAGGAATGATTGTTGTTGGTTAGAATGGAAAGTTTTGGGAAATATGTTGTATATAGTGAATAAAAGAAGCATAAGAAAAAAGAGAAAGGAAAGTTTTGAAAAAGCCAAAAAAAAAGAGAAAAACAAGGCAATAGAAAAGTTTCACTTGAAACGCAAAAAAATTGAGAAAATCAAATCAAGAAAAGTGCAAAAAGAGTTTAGTTTAGTTTTGTTGTTGAATAAGCTTGGGGGTGTCCCAAATAAGTGGTATGAGTTTATTTTGGTTCTATTTGCTTGAGTTAAGTTCATTTTTGCGCTTCACTTTATGATTGAGCACTAATTTCCAAATTGTTCCACACCCTACCCCTAGCCTATGCATTACGCCATAAAAGCCCTCTTGACCCTTTTCAGTTGAGTCATTGTCGGTGGAGGGAGGAATCGGTCAAATTTATGGAATGGGATTTTCATGCTAAGATGTCGAGTAACCTTCTCTCCTCTCTTGCAATTCTTGCCTTTTCCGGCGCCTTCGCGGCGTCACGAGAAGCTATCTTTGAGGGTGAATAGGATCTAGAGAGTTGACGCGGTAAGATCGGTTGAAGGGGGAAAGACAAGTGCAAACCCTTAGTTCTCTATGATTCACACTTGAATCCTTCACTCGACTTAGGACATTGATTAGCGTGCATTCGTTTATTGATTAGTAATATTAGCATTCTTTTGTGTTCGTTCCATAATAAAAGCCCAGTTCTTGAATCTTTTTATAGTTTTCTTTTTCTTTTCTTTTCTTTCCTTTTCTTCTCTTTTCTTTGTTTGTTTTTAGTTTATTTTACTTTTTAGGCCTTGCCTTGATTCAATTTTTGGAAGAGTTATGGGTTGTACTCTTTGGAAACCCTTGAGTGATCCCACTCGCCCTCATGAGCGATTGTGGGGTTTAAAGAGCTTGTTGCATGTGCTTAAATGCAACCGTGATTCCTACGAAAGTGAGTTAGTGTGCATTCTTGTAGCTCTTATTTTCGTAATTTTGATTTTGAATAATTAAGCTCATTCTCCTCCCCGTTTCTCATTCTAGCTTTGCTTGAGGACAAGCTAAGGTTTAGCTTGGGGGAGTTTGATGAGCGACATTTATGTCGCTCTTAGCTTAGGATTTTAGTTCATTTTATTAGCATTTTATTATTATTTTTGCTTAGTTTTATCGTTTTTAGTTCGTTTATCGCATTTTTGCATTAATCGTAACTTTTTCTTGTCTTGCGTATATTTTAGTCGTCTTTGCTTTAAACGTGCCTTTTGTGCGCATTCTCGTTGCGTAAGAGTCGTTTTGAGTATTAATGTGTTAAGTAATGTGTCATTATGCTTGTCGACGTGTTATATGTTTTGCGATTTGTAAAAGTGTTAAACGAATTAATAATTTGATTTTCGATTTTTAATAATGTGCTTTACGATTTACTATTTTGCTATGCGACTCTTTATAATGTGCAGCGACGGAGCTTATTAACTTGCTCCCCATCAGCCTTGCAAGCCACGAGTTACTACACACGGATGCCAAGCAGGCCACGAGTTGTTGCAGCACTTCACGAACAACAACAGCAGCTCAGAACAGCAGTAACAAGGCACCCACATCAGCCTTGTACACGAGCCTTTGCAGCAGCCTCGTGGACTCATTTTCACGAGCTCTGAAGCATCTTGACAGTAGCAACAAAGGAGCTAGCAAGGCAGAACTGCAGCCCTGCAGCATCACAAGAACAGCAGCACTCGAGTAGCCAATCACGAGCAGAACAGCAGCAGCATCGAACAGCAACAAAGCAAGCACATGCAGCGTTGTGCGGTCGCACAGGCAAGTTGTGCGGTCGCACAGGCCTGCTGTGCGATCGTAGTACAAAGCACTGGCGCACAAGACAGCCATTTGAGATCAGTAGCTACTGCTTATGTTTGTGCGACTGAAGAGGAAAAGGTGCGACCGAACAGGAAGTTGTGCGACCGAACAGGAAGTTGTGCGACCGAACGTACCCTCTATTCGACCGCACAGCTGCGCGGGTTTGCTGTTATAAAAGAGAATTCGCAGCATTTTTTAAAGCACGTATTCAGTTAGTTTCATTTTTTTTAGATTTTGATAATTAGAATTCTAGAGAGAGAATTAGATTAGGTCTTAGATTAGAGGTTAGGATTAGTATACTTAGCTTCAAATTCTTCAATTCTTAGTTGATTCAAACACTAAATTTCAGATTTCTTTTTTCTTTCATTTGAGTTTTGTTCTTCAATTTTGTTCTTCAATTTTGATGCAATTTCAACAATTCAAGGTATAATTCTTACTTTTCTCTTTAATTTGTTCTTTCATTCTTTTAATGCTTCATTAATTTCGTTTAAGCTTTGATTTCATTGTTGAATTCTAGAATTAGTTTCATATTTTGAATGTTGATGATTTTTCCCCAAATTTTGATATTTGAATTTTGTGAATTTTGTTGATTCAATTAGTTTCATTGTTGCAATTAGTTTCATGATTAGGATTAGTTTTAGTTTAATCTTGATATTAATCATGCTTATTGAGTAGTCTTAGTCTAGAGATTTGGGGTGAAACTAGGGATTGAATTGGGGGAAATTCAAGGATGATTCATGATTATTTATGTGATTAAATTCTGATTTGATGCTAGGAATTCCATGACTAATGAATTAGTAGTTGCAAATTCTAGTTCAACTAGGATAGATTGGAGTGTTTCATTTTGATTTGGCAAGACATTGTGAATCTCTATGTTGCATGTGAAGAGTTGGTCTCAATTGCTAGTTGTTTAGTCTTAGAGTTGTAACAGCCTGCCCTTAACGAGCTGCTTTCTAAACACACTTGGACTTAATTTAAACAAACTGAACGTAATTTCAACTTTAAACCCTGCTAAACAAACTTTAACTCTTCAAACAACTTCAAAGATTTAATCACGGGTTTAGCCTATCTCAATGACACTAATCGAGACCCTTAAACTTAATTAGTTATTAAAAATTTCGGCAGCACTTCCCCTAAATACGGACAACCTAAAACATTTCTTAGGATATTACGTCAGATTTTCTTTCACCTGCTTCAATTACAACATTCCAACATATAACATTTCCCAAGACATCACCAGGCTGTCACCAACTCAACAAGGATATATAATCCATAAGTAATAAACCAAAAAGCTCTAGAAAGGAATAATACAATCCATTAACAAATTGGAAACAACTTGAATACACTTGGAGAATCGATAAACCCGCCTTGAAACATATAAGACATCCGGAGGACTCTACGCACCTTGAACCTGAACTGAAACTCGATTCTCGCTACCTGCAAAACATTTTAACTCTGCCCCCACCAGGACAGGTTCATTGAACAAAATCAGCGGAAATCTTAGTACACACATCCAACCTAAAATATATTTGATAGGTGGCTCAAAATATTTCTTTTTGTTTTATATTTGTTTTGAAAAGCAACCTCGCTTATTAAACTCACTTGGAAAACAATTACATGATCAAAGTATACTTTATTCTTTTGAAATCTATTTCGCAAAGTTCTTATCGTTCAACAATAATTTTAGAAACAATCCAACATAGTGCTATCAAGCCAACTTGAGACCTTACCTCTATGTCACTAATATCCAAATTCACTATCACCATAATTGGTTAAACTCACAACTCATGATTCATCTAGTTACTCTCATACCCTTAATCATTTTCAATCGTAACCTTATTCGACAATTACTTATAACCATAGATCAAGTATTTCTCCAAGAGTAAATTTTCCCAAACCATAATTTATGTTGCAAGGTGAAACTCAATATACATATATTTCACAACTCATCGTGAAACTCATTGGTACAACATTGACAAAGTCATATAACTTGATTCATAAAATTCTCATAACACAATTCAAATGCATAATACATATTCATAGAAAATTTATAACTCGTTGCAAAAACACACAACTCAAACTCAACATAATAGCTTACACAATCACTAACATATTAGCTTACTGTTGGGGAAAGTGAACACGAATAGAGAGGGGTTATTCAACCAACTGTCTCTATTTGGTGGGGGTCGTCACCCTCCTGATAAGCATACACTTGCAAGACTTAACTAGGACATGTCCCTAATTACGGGTCTATCCCGCCTCTACGAGTCTACTTTTGTAGCACTCGCTTTACGGCCAAGCCGCTTTAACGGGTCTATCCCGCCGAACTACGGGTCTATCCCGCCTCTACGAGTCTACTTTTGTAGCACTCGCTTTACGGCCAAGCCGCTTTAACGGGTCTATCCCGCCAGACTACGAGTCTACTATTGTAGCACTCGCTTTAAATGTTTTTCATCACCGAAACATGTGAGCACTACGGCACACAAACTCGGCTACTTTCCCCTACTTAAGCATTATATTATCAATATATGCAATTTTGTTCTCAAAATATCATTTGCATTCCCTTACTCGTGTACTAGCTTCATTCTCAATATATTTCAACTCAATTCCTATTCAGAATAATTCCTTAACCCAATTATATAAATATCAATCTCAAAACTTGATGACACTTTCTCTTACACTTAATCAAACTGTAACGATATAATTAAAATTTGGACACTCTTCACAACTACTCCCTTTTAACTTAGAATCACTCCTTATCATTGGCTATACCCTTTAAACCATTGATTAATAATTGGCTGCTAGTGGATGACACTCATTTAAATCCCAAGGTTATCAATAGACTATACTCTCCTCGAATTCGAATTCATTATTTAATAGCTTAGTGTGTCTGAAATGTGTTTTCAAAACGTTTATATAAAACTCAATTACTCAAACTAAACTTTATTATTCATATAAATTCCCACTAGTTATATCTTAAACTAATAGGTTTAAAAAATATGAAAACTTGATTATTTATTTTAAAGTATATCGTTATTCTTTACAATAGTTTCTTTTATAAAACTTGTCAAAGATTTACTTATTTGCAAACTATATGTATTTAAAGAACTTTAAACAAAACCGAAAACGTCTTTTAGTTTATTGTTTCAACTCTTGAGTTCATTAAACACTTTAATATCGTTCAAAGCTAGTTCAAGTTCCATAATTCATAGTTTTAGGAAAAACATGTGACTTTTAGGAAATTCCAAAATGAATATGGCTTGTTAGGTAAGATTATAAACCTTGAAACAACTCACTCAAGAATCGTTAGAAACTCCGCTTTTGTTAATACTTAAAATACATTAAAGATTCTCATTTACTACATTGGTAGAACTCTTTTATTATTAACACTTGATTAAGAAAACAAGCGTCCTTTAAGAAAACTAAAAATAAGTATGACTCGGTTGAAAGAAAACATAAACCTTTATTGAAACAAGAATTTAGAATTAAAAGAGGTGTCTTTGGTTCCACTAAATCTTACTTTAGGATCTCTTATATAGTTTAACACTAAGACCTGAATTCCTTAGAAACTCATGTAGGACAACTTCCATTATGCAAGCTAAGGGCTTTTACCTGATCATTAACGTATTCACTTATGATTAACTCTTAATTAACACTCCTTTAACCTTTTGACTCTTTTACACATCTCACGACTTCCAAGTTCGACCTCAAGATACTCAATGAACTCAATTTCTCAAGCCGCTCAATGCCTCAACTCAATCCATCCCTCACTTGGGTTCTCATTGACACAAACATTCGTTTTAAAGAATCATGGTTTATAAAAGCATTAACATCTAATTTATTTTGCAAAGTACAAATCAATTGCAAATACAATTCAGTTTTGCAAAATAACATTCAATTCGCAAAATAACATTCAATATATACATAATACTTAAACACAAGAAATGCTTTCAAATGTTGAAGATGGTTGGACGATGTGTACCTTCGATTTAAACTCCAAGAATTATACATTTCGATCATCAACCTCCGCTAAAATCCATAATTCAACGACCTTCAATAATACACCCCAACAAACAAAGTCTCTAATCAATAAACCATTCACCTTAATCGAATTAGAACTAAATAGAACTCTCTTCGACGTTGTCTAATAAACCTTTCAAATTTCATTCTAACTAAACATAAACTTGATAAACTCTTTTGAACATTAAATGATTCTCGAAAACATATTTTAGAAACTGCCAGGGCACCTATTTATTTTAAGGAAATCGAATCAAACTTCCTAAACAAAACATCTTAATTGAAAACTATATACATCTCAATAACCATTAGTTATATAAGGTACTACTTATAAGCGTATCTAAATTAATATGCTCAAACTAGAAAACATTAATTATACTTTCTTTTAAGAGAAACCTTTTTGGAAATGAAACAATGGATTTATATTGCTTAACAACACAATGAAATTTGTTTGTATTTCGTAATTGAAATCATTCCTTTAATACCAACTAATAAACCAGTTACAACTTATTTCTGTAGAGATTTTACAACTGACCAAGATTATTAAACTGAAATATGGAAATTATTATAAATGAACTAGAATTAAAGATTGAATTATTCCCTTCAGAGAAATTGAAGCAGAGAAGTAACAAAAACTGGAGCAACAATCGAATCGAATCAACAGCAACAATAGCAAAAACTGTGGCAATGAGGGGAGGAAGGGGACACCAACATCGAGGGCTACTACCCGACGCCACCAACAATGGCGGCGAGCCCATCGGGACGGCAAAACGACCTCACGTCTGAGGTGAGAGGGAAAATCAAAGAAGAGTAAGTTAGGGTTTAGAATTTTCCCAATTCAATAAAATTCAAATCAATTAACAACAAGGTTAAAGAGATTACCCAATTGAGTGATGGAAGATCAACGACGACCATTTAAGGCCACCGTCGGCGGTGGTACTACGCAAGGTCGAGAGGAGCAACAGCAAGGTAGCGCCGCACACAGCAAGGCGACACCAGAAATAGAAGAAGGAGTAGCGTGGGTTGCTGACGGTGGTGGAGCAGTAGTGTCGGCAAAGGAAAAAGAAGCCAAGGTGAAGGGAGGGGTCGGTGAAGAGAGAGAGAGACGATGAGGGTCAAAGAGAAGGGGTTTTGAGTCCCTGGTTTGTGTGTTTGTTCAAGCCTCATGGAAAGAAGTCTCTAGAGTAATATGATAGCAAATCAAGCGGGTATCTATTTGAGGGAAACTAGTGAACTTGTTGGCACTCACTACCATTGGCACGTGGCAAAGGAAGTCAATTGGAATGACTAAGCTCATTTAACAAGGATGTATTCATAAATATTCGTTTTGAACTTCGAGAATTATTATTAGCTAAATTTAATTAAATAAATCCCCCTTTTTTTTAATGAAATATTTATTTTACTCTCGAAAATAACATATTTTCACTAATTTGATTTAAAGTTTAAATCTTAATTTCAAAGTAAAGCCATGAGTTTGAGTAAACCTTTTTTTTTCTTTGAGAATGACAATTTATAATATTTAAACGAATAGATCTTCCAAAATTTATCTTTAAAGTAAAACTCGATAATTACTCTTGAAGACCTATTTAAGAGGAATAATATAAATCTTAAATTCATTCACCAATTTAATACAATTCCAAAATCCTAAATCTCGAATCAGTTTTAAGAGAAATTTTAAGAACATGTTTAAGAAGATAATTATTTTTAATATCATATTAAGAGCTTCTTAAAATTAACACAGCGAAATTAAGCTAATAAATATACTTTAACCCCAGATTGAATGCTGCTGAAAATCAGGGTTGTTACAAGAATTATGCGAGAGCTCTTCCTAGATTAGAGAGCTAAGCGCGTTCTATCCGAAAGGTGGTGAGCGCGTCATTCGTTGCTTTTCCCCTATATGTCAAGTCATTGCATCATCAATGTGTGTTAGCCTTTGTCTTTCCCCAAATTCAAGTTCCATAACCAATTCCCGAAATCTCTAGAATTTCTTTACTTGTTCATATTTCATACTTTTCTTGATTTCAATAGATTCATACTAACATAAATTCATTTTCCATTCGAACTAGCTTTTGAACACATTAGATTGAATATTCAAACATAACCATTCTCTCGGGAAGATCCCTATGCTTGCCGATATAGTCAATATAGCCGGTTAGTTTAGGAGTTTATAAATTTTGTTTGATTGAGTGGTATCCATCAACGACCGAAAATCGGCTCATCAGTTCTTGAATTCGGCCGGATCGAGTCATGACCTGAACACTGTTCTTTGCTTTAGTGTCCAAGTACCAATCGGCATTCACAATTTCCTGACATTCATCGTCAGAGATGTTCTCAATAGGAGGGTCCTGGTATATGTCTTCATTGTCGATGGCCCATATCCCACAAATGTCTTCTTGAGGTAATCCAGTAACAAACCCGGACTCTGAATTTTCGTCTAGTTGTACAAGGTAGGGTATGGGCCTCTAGTTATGAAAGATTTCCTCTACCTTGAAAGGACCCAAATCATGGAAAAGGGTTTCCTGTTTGTCTTCGAGAGCCCTTATGCGAGCCTCAACTTTTTCAACACGCTCATATAGCTCTGCTACAGCCGTTGCCAATGAAGTCATCTTGAATTGGATTTTGAGAGAATGAGTCCTACCACCTAGTTATCACATGACTTGAATTTAGAACTTGGACTTCCCGACACATGATATGATATGCATGCAATGAATGAGACCTAGACTTGACTCTAAGTGCCACTTCGAAGATTTGGGATTTTGAATTTTGTATTTGTATTTGGGATTAGCAACCTGATGGAAATATTTGAAAGGAGCTTCATTCTTTTGTGGAGGCTTTCCCCTTGTACTAGAACTTGGGATATTGAAAGGGGATTTCAACCCATTGGATTTTTTATATTATGAAGGAGTATAGAGCATTGAATATTTTAGGGGAATTTCAACCCGATAGAAATGTAGAAATTGAACTTGTATTATTTCAAGGGAATTTCAACCCGAGAAGAGAGTTCGGATTCGGGTTTGTATTATTTCAGGGGACTTTCAACCCAATGGAATTTGCATGAGGTTTCGATTATTTCAAGGGATTTTCAATCTGTCGATGGAACTTGGAATATTTTAGGGGACTTTCAACCCATTGGAATTTGGAATGTTTCAAGGGAATTTCAACCCGTTGGAATTTGGGATGGGGGAATCGAATTTTCATTATTTCTAGGGGATTTCAACCCTTAATCGGATTCAGACTATTTTAGGGGAACTTCAACCCATTGGATTTTGTACTATTTCTAGGGATTTTCAACCCATTGAAATTTGGACTACTTTAGGGGAATTTCAACCCATTGAAATTTGGAATATTTTAGGGGAATTTCAACCCATTATAGAATTTGGAAATTGGACTTGTATTATTTCAAGGGATTTTCAACCCATTGGAGAATTTGGAAATTGGACTTGTATTATTTCAAGGGATTTTCAACCCATTGGAGAATTTGGAAATTGGACTTGTATTATTTCAAGGGATTTTCAACCCATTGGAGAATTTGGAAATTGGACTTATATTATTTCAAGGGATTATCAACCCATTATAGAATTTGGAAATTGGACTTGTATTATTTCAAGGGATTTTCAACCCATTATAGAATTTAGAAATTGGACCTGTATTATTTCAAGGGATTTTCAATCCATTGGAGAATTTTTTTAATTTTGTATTTGGGAGCAATGGAAGGCAAGAGTTTTCGTAGTTTGAAAGTGAATTTGAATTTTGAATTTGATTCGGAATTTGAAATTGGAAAAGAGGCATTTTGCATAGAATATGAGGCTTTGAATTAGGAATCTTGGACTTGAAAATCCGGCATTACGCCAACATGGATTTGATTTGGAATTTTTTATTTTATTTTTTTTGAAAGGGAGGATTTGAATAGGGAATTGAAAGTTGAAAGTCCGGCATTATGCCGCCGTGGACTTGGAATTTTGAGGTGTTGGTCATAGAATTTTGAATTTGAATTGAATGGGGAAATTCGGCATTACGCCATCATGGATTTGGAATTTGAAGTATAGGACTTAATATTTGAAAGATTGAATTTAGGAATTCGAACTTGAAGTTTGAAAGGCTGAATTGAAAAGTCGGCATTATGTCATCATGAGTTTGGACATTTGAACTTGAGGTTTTGAGGTTGGAATAGGAGGTTTGAGTATTTGAATTGAGAAATCCGGCATTATGACGCCGTTGGATTTGAATTTTGAATTTGGAACTTGAAATTTGGACTAGAAAATCCGGCATTATGACGCCGTTGGATTTGAATTTTGAATTTGGAATTTGATATTTGGACCAGAAAATCTGGCATTATGACGCCGTTGGATTGACTTTTGAACTTTGGAATTTGTGCGTGAGGCGTGTTTAAGGGTGTTTAATTGAATGGAGTGGCACTCCTAAAAGACTTTAAATCGGCGATTTTGGATGCATGAAGTTTGAATGATGCTCCTAGGGGTTTGGTTTCCTAATTGGAGGCTAACGGTTTTGGCAAAGCTAGAACTCGAGGTTAGTCATTCACGCGTGCAAAGACGCCCACACAATGCACAAATAGCACGTTGTCACACTAACATGGATATGAATGCGACATGCGAAGTTCTCAACCTAAGGTCGGTCTAAGTTTTGTATGATGCAAGTGGTAGGCTTTGGGTGTCAAAAGGGTACTTGACTAAGAGGCGGATCCGACAACAACTTGCACATCCACCTAAGGGACGTGTGTGTCGGCAAACAACCTCCATGGTTGACATCGGGAATGTCAAGCAAATGTCAAGTTTTGGTAGGCGCGGAAATGGTCACACACTTTGGTCAGGAACCGTATGGAGAGTCACCATTTCGTTGCCCCGGGGGCTAGCCCGAATGTAGAACACATCCGTATTGGGCAAGGTAGAAATTCGTTTTGCACAAATATGGTTTTCGAAATATGCATGACATGCCTAAAAATTAAAAATTGAAAATCGCACTCGAATATTGTATTAGAAAGGCTCGTTTTTCGACATTCGTTCTGTAACGCCCCGACCTCTAATTCAAGTATTAAAGCATAATTAGCAGCGGAATTAACCTAATTCAGTCGGGACATTACCTGGCGTAACTCCCTCTTGGGAATTACAAGGCAACCATCAATCATAAGCTATTAAATCCTCAAAAATTAACATAATAATCCTTTATGTTCCCAAAGTAAAATAACATAACTTACTAAAAGTCTTTAATTAAACTATTAAAACATTAAGCGTAACTAGGTGAATATTATTAAAGTGAAATCCTTGCCACTACTCGTTTCCATCGTTCCCAGCAGTACCTAAAATAGAAAACAAAAACGGTGAGTCGAAGACTCAGTAACGAACTATTCTAGCAAAGTAAATTCATTTCAATTAATTTTATTTAATAACACAGGGAGAATATAATAATGTAAATTTTTTTATAAGTCCTTTATTTAATTCGTTTATAACTTTTGGGTGCACATGCTAGCCGTGGCAAGAATGACATGGTGGAAAGTCTTCCACGATGGACCGCTGTCCATAAAACATGGGGCCTTGGCCCGAAAACTTGAGAGCCTTGGCTCAATGGGCGGATGCCCCATGAGTACATGCATGACCGCGAATCGTAACCTGTAAACATATACTGCCAAACGGATTAGGTCTTTCACTTTCCTTTATCATGTTTCGTTTAATTTTACATTTTAGCCTTTTTACTTCAGTTGAAGTAACTTAATTCCTTTGGATCATATGAGTTGAAGTAACATCATTTTATAAGAAATTCAATCAATCATATTATAAGGAATAATTCCATCAAATCATATTATAAGGAATAATTCCATCAAATCATATTATAATAAATAATTCAATCAAATCATATTTCATTTCCCGCGATTCATAAAACATGTTAAAATATTCAGTTCATAAATCAATCATAAGGTTGTAATCTCATAATCGCATTTATAAGGGAATTGTGGGTACTAGCAATAGCCGTTACCTCACTTCCACGATTATGCTAAGGATTTTCCTTGGTTCGTTCGTCCAGAGCTCTGAGTCCAATTTCTTTCACAATATTAAATAATTGAATTAGTACTAGATCGATAAATAATTTTAAATCAATATTTTGTAAATCATAAATTTTATAAGTAACGAATTTGTAAATAACGAATTTTAATAAAACATAATTTCAAAATTTAATTAAATATTATTATTATTAATTGAATTTTCGATCAAAATACATATATATTTTATAAATCGATTTTCATGAAAATATTATTTAAATTCCATTTTATTAATCCAAGCTAGTGACTTTATTTTAATAAAACCAGAAATTAAATATATATACATTTTTCTACTTGAAAAATAATAAACAATTTGATTGGAAAATAACTAAATTATCAAAATTTATTAAGGCAAGAAAATTAGTAATTAGAAATTCATAACATGCAATTCATTTTGCAACTCACCCAAAAGCCCAAAGGAAATATGGCCCAATTTATATGTGGGTTTTTGTGGAGAAATAAAACAAGGTCTTAAACCAAAATTGGTTTTTGGTTTTCTGGAAATAAGGGACACGAGTAGGGGAAGGAAGAACAACAGCAGAGCACGAAGGAGGAGAAGGAAAGGGAGGAGAGGACGACTGAGTTGGGTGGCGCAGCAGCGCGAAACCGTGCCGGAGGCTACGGAGGTGGTGGTTTCTGGGCGGTGCAACAGCGAGAGAGGAGGGAGAAGGGGTACGATTGGGCGAAAGCAGGGGAGTTTTTGTGGGGTGTTTCTGGTGGTTTTGGGCAGGAGCAGGGCGGCGCGGCGATGGCAGCAATTGGTTGTCAAGGTGGTGAAGGTGGCTGGAGGTGGTGGTTCGAACGATGGAGGAACAAGGGGGGAATGGTTTTAAGTTTTTGTGAATTGATTTTGGTTGGGAAACAAAGTGGAAATTGGTTGTGTGATTTTAAAACTAAGAAGAGTGAAGGAGAAGATGCATAGCTTGGGGTCCAAGGAGTGTATTTGGATTGAAATTTAGGAAAGGAAGGAAGGAACTCCTTCCTTGTTTATACGTGGAGAGCAAAGGAAAAAGGAAGAATAGAATTTTGGTTCCTTGAGGGTATTTTCGTAATTTCACAATATTAGGCCAAAAATTCAGAAATTGTTGCTATTTTTGGAAATCATAAAAATAGAAATGCTTAACTAAATTAATTCTTTGTAAAATATCGTTAACCAAAAATAAATAAATTTTCGTTTATAAATTTATCGTTTAAAATAAATCGTAAAAACGTTTAAGATAACGAAATTCGATTATTCGTAATTATTTAAAAAGAAATTAATCTAATAAATAATTTTTATTTTTAATAAATCAAGTTTAAAAATTTCGGGGTATTACATCCTTACCCCCTTAGAAAAAGTTTCGTCCTCGAAACTGGAGCTCAGTCGAACTTGCCATTCTTAGAATCATACGAGTCATATTTAATCGTTCTATTCGTCATTCACTAATCGGAAACATACATGTCACAATCCAATCATTTGATCTCACGCATAAGCATGGTTGATACATTACACATTCACAGCAAAACATGGAGATTCGTACATCTTATCGTTCTTAGGCAAGTATTTTCGCTTTCATTTGCTATTGGGCTTCTTTGTTTCAGGAATCTTGTCGTTGAGTTTCATTACTTTATTTGTTTTGATTTCGATATTCGATCTTTTCTTCTACGTTAAATAACTTCGTTGACCACGTTCATTACAAGGGTTCGAGTCCAATCACGTGACTAGAAATACATCGTTAGACATATGACTTAATTACTTGTCCTCTATATTCTAAGTCGACAAACCTCGAATTTTGCGGATAATGTTAAGCCATTGAGTGCGCCTTTATCCGAAACAATCTAGCTCCCAGAAAACTTAGTTCAGATTACCTGGTCCTATAGACATGTCATATGTTGATTTTCTAATCACAATTCCATTGCATTCCTCAATCATTCATAATTCTTTTCGAATTTCTAACATTTACCGATATCATCAACCTTATTGACGGATTAGTTCTTGATAACTTATTTTGGTAGAATTCCTCAAGATCTTATTCATGTGTAAACTCAGATGGGTCTTTCATCATAACTCGTGTTGGATTCATAACATTTCTGTTTAACTTCTTAGCTTCCTTAATAGAGGCATATCAATCATCTTTTAGTCCTTCAGCATGTGCTTCTTTGATTTCACTTCAAAGCAATGGTGTTCAACATATTCTCTTTTAAGTCAAATTCTTCCAACAATGGAGGGCTCAACCCAAATTACGTGACT
The DNA here is from genome assembly GCF_020520425.1 of Spinacia oleracea. Taxonomy (NCBI): domain Eukaryota; kingdom Viridiplantae; phylum Streptophyta; class Magnoliopsida; order Caryophyllales; family Amaranthaceae; genus Spinacia; species Spinacia oleracea. The sequence goes on from NC_079489.1 coordinate 90,107,923, forward strand.
CAATCCTTGAACATAGCCTGGTTGAGATTTCTACATATACTCAAAATATACGGTAGGTACTTTGTCATAGATTAGCCTAGGTCGTTCACTCTAGATTGCCATTTCATAGCCTTCGAAACTACTTTCTTGCCAACTTGACACATTTCAAAACTTCATGAACTCCTGTATTTTCCTCAAATTTGTTCCTTAGGGTTCTCCATAATTCTTAAACTATCTATAGGTAGGTTTACTAAATGTATCAAAGCACGGGTCTTAATTGTGATTCATCAAGATCTCACATACAATTGATAATCCCAGAATAACTTCAGCTGACTTTATGGTATTTGGTTTACAACCTCTAGTATATTCTTAATAGCTCAACGAACCTTCAAAAATACTGTTGTACCAATTCCATTGATACCAGATATATGACGCATAATGGTAACTTATCATGATCCTCTATAATACTCATACATTATCGTTTCTTGCACATAAGATCGGGGTTCCCAAGGTAACACTTTCATGTTATCATTCTTAAAATAATCTCCCCAGATTAACTCATCTCATCGCATTGGAATCTAAAATCTTGCTCTCCTATTAGAGGTCTATCATGTTTCCTTCTCGAAATACATTTGGGAACTTAGGCAAGTAAAATTTTCTTTCCATAACTGTCTGATAAACTTCCAACTTCAATCTTTTGTCTCTTAGTTATTGTAGAAATCTACCCTCCTTTTTCAACGATTAACTGTCAATCTTTCTCATATTTGTTAACCTATCATCCTTACATCACATCATTCCAACATGCCTGAATCTCTTTAGGTTACCTACTACTCAACAACCTACACATATTAACCTATTTGGTACAAACTCCGAACATATATGACAAATAATAAATGAATGAAGGAATATCAACGAGTATAGAATAAAAAGAGAATTACAAGGATCATTGGTATCATTTCTGCCTTTCTCATGTAGTTTCGTCATAGGATCTACTTCAGTCATGGGTTTCTGAGGCATGCTAACAATGTCATTGGTTCTATGGTCGTTGTCAATAAACGATCGTTTAATACGTGTAGCTGATGGTGATAGCTCAGAACAATCTCGAACCTAATGGTCATGACTTCCACAACAATCATTAATTTGTTCCTATTGCAAATCCTTAATAATTCACAGTTGGTCTCGTTACTAACGTACTTAAACATTTCCTTTATTCTTAATGAACACGGATTTCATGTCTTACATATCATTTTGGTTGGCTCAGAAAAAAGGTAGGATTGAATTTAGGTAAGATTTTGACTCAAAACATCTACAATAACATTAGCTTTTCTAGTAGGGTATTGTGTATCAAAATCATAAGTAAGGTAGCTCTATTCAGGGACTTGTAGTTGGCGAGAAACATCATATATGACCTTTCTTTTCCATTTTGACACATCATATTCCATGTTTAGAAGTAATACTATAAATAACAAATCTCTCAGTTTCGGATGGAAGGCAAGGATATAGGCAATTGTGATACGTCTCTTAAGTTCTCGAATTTCAGATTCACAATCATCATTCCCCAAAAATTTGATATTCTTTCTAACTAGTCGGGTCATAGGTAAGGCAATCTTAGAAAAGTCTTGGCATTTGATAATATCCATCTAAACCAAATAAAACTTCATACTTCAGGGACATTGGTTGGTCTAGGCCATTCCACAATTGCTTTTACTTCCTCGAATCCTCGGGATCAACAGATACACTTTTCTCAGAAGTAATATGACCTAAAAACGATATTTTTTAAGCCATAATTTATACTTTGACAACTTAGCACATAACTGGTTTTCAATCACATATCTAACACTTTTCTTAGATGCTCCTCGTTTTCCTCATTACTCTTAGAATGTACTAAAATAGCATAAATGGAAACAACTACAAGCTCATCAAGGTATGGTTTGAAAATGCGATTCATTAAATCCATAAAAACAGCTGGTGCATTAGTTAACCCAAAAGGTAATACAACAAACTCATGGTAACCATAGTTGGTTCTAATAGTTCTCCTTGAAATATCCTCAGGTTTAATGCAGAGTTGATGGTATCACGACCTCAAACCTATCCTTGAAAATAGTTTCGTACTTCGAAGTTGGTCAAACAAATCATCAATGCGGGATAAAGGATATTTATTCTTGTCCAACTCTCTATAATCTATGCATAACCTCAAAGTTTCATCATTTTCCCTCACAAATAGGACAGGGCTCCCAAAAGTGAAGCACTCAGTTGAATATACCCTTATCCAAATAAATCATTTAATTGTTTATTCAATTATTTGCAACTTAGTTGGTGTCATTCTATAGGTGCTTTAGAAATAGGGGTGGATCTTGTAATTACTTTAATGCTAAAGTTTAATTTTCTCGGTGGAGGCATCCTAGGTTTCTTTTCTAGAAAACATATTCACAAACGATAGCTGTGTTAGTGAGTGGTGATTGACAACACTACAAGGATAACCAGAAAAAATTCACCATCGGTCATTTTAGGAGCTTTCAAAGCAGTGACAATTTGCATCGTTGGTTTTCTTAATAACTTATGGAATGCAATCCTATCCTCATTTGGCGTTTTGGTCACACTATGCCTCAAAAAAAAATGTTAGCTTCATATTCAACCAATTTGTTCCCAAAATTACATCAGATCTAGCTAGGTCAATTCCTAAAACTCAACTTTCTATAACATCATAGGACAATTTCTAATTCACAATCACTAGGAAAGAAAACACTCGATATGGCATAATCCTCGAGCGTAATGCATGTGGTTATCATTGTTACCAGGTTGCTCGTTGCGAGCGACATCATTCATAGACTCGATAGACAACATTCAACATAATATGTCTCAACAAATGAAAGCAAATAAATCATAGAAAATAAACCCGTTCATCCCGTTCCTACACTCACACTCATATTCATTTTAACCTACATGGTTTTAAAAAATTCTTTCTAACCAATTCCTTAAAACTCTTTGCTTAAAGCCTAATGAATTCTATTACGTGCAAAACTCGTAAGGTTTAGCACTTATTGCCTAGAACCTTGGCTCTGATAACAAACTATAACGCCCCAACCTCTAATTCAAGTATTAAAGCATAATTAGCAGCGGAATTAACCTAATTCGGTCGAGACATTACCTGGCGTAACTCCCTCTTGGGAATTACAAGGCAACCATCAATCATAAGCTATTAAATCCTCAAAAATTAACATAATAATCATTTATGTTCCCAAAGTAAAATAACATAACTTACTAAAAGCCTGTAATTAAACTATTAAAACATTAAGCGTAACTAGGTGAATATTATTAAAGTGAAATCCTTGCCACTACTCGTTTCCATCGTTCCCAGCAGTACCTAAAATAGAAAACAAAAACGGTGAGCCGAAGACTCAGTAACGAACTATTCTAGCAAAGTAAATTCATTTCAATTCATTTTATTTGATAACACAGGGAGAATAGAATAATGTAAAAATTTTTATAAAGTCCTTTATTTAATTCGTTCATAACTTTTGGGTGCACATGCTAGCCGTGGCAAGTATGACATGGTGGAAAGTCTTCCACGATGGACCGTTGTCCATAAAACATGGGGCCTTGGCCCGAAAACATGAGAGCCTTGGCTCAATGGGCGGATGCCCCATGAGTACATGCATGACCGAGAATCGTAACCTGTAAACATATACTGCCAAACGGATTAGGTCTTTCACTTTCCTTTATCATGTTTCGTTTAATTTTACATTTTAGCCTTTTTACTTCAGTTGAAGTAACATAATTCCTTTGGATCATGTGATCAAAATAAATCATCCTTTCTTTCATGGTTTCTTATAACATCATTTTATAAGAAATTCAATCAATCATATTATAAGGAATAATTCCATCAAATCATATTATAATAAATAATTCAATCAAATCATATTTCATTTCCCGCAATTCATAAAACATGTTAAAACATTCAGTTCATAAATCAATCATAAGGTTGTAATTTCATAATCGCATTTATAAGGGAATTGCGGGTACTAGCAATAGCCGTTACCTCACTTCCACGATTTTGCTAAGAATTTTCCTTGGTTCGTTCGTCCTGAGCTCCGGGTCCAATTTCTTTCAAAATATTAAATAATTGAATTAGTACTAGATCGATAAATAATTTAAAATCAATATTTTGTAAATCATAAATTTTATAAGTAATGAATTTGTATATAACAAATTTTAAGAAAACATAATTTCGAAATATAACAAAATATTATTATTATTATTATTAATTGAATTTTCGATCAAAATACATATATATTTTATAAATCGATTTTCATGAAAATATTATTTAAATTCCATTTTTATTAATCAAAGCTAGTGACTTTGTTTTAGTAAAACCAGAAATTAAATATATATATACATATTTCTACTTGAAAAATAATAAACAATTTGATTGGAAAATAACTAAATTATCAAAATTTATTAAGGGAAGCAAATTAGTAATTAGAAATTCTGAACATGCAATTCAGTTTGCAACTCACCCAAAAGCCCAAAGGAAATATGGCCCAATTTATATGTGGGTTTTTGAGGAGAAATAAAACAAGGTTTTAAACCAAAATTGGTTTTTGGTTTTCTGGAAATAAGGGACACGAGCAGGGGAAGGAAGAACAACAGCAGAGCACGAAGGAGGAGAAGGAAAGGGAGGAGAGAACGGCTGAGTTGGGTGGCGCAGCAGCGCGAACCCGCGCCGGAGGCGACGGAGGTGGTGGTTTCTGGGCGGTGCAACAATGAGAGAGGAGGGAGAAGGGATACGATTGGGCGAAAGTAGAGGAGTTTTTGTGGGGTGTTTCTGGTGGTTTTGGGCGGGAGCAGGGCGACGCGACGATGGCAGCAGTTGGTGGTCAAGGTGGTGAAGGTGGCTGGAGGTGGTGGTTCGAACGATGGAGGAACAAGGGGGGAATGGTTTTAAGTTTTTGTGAATTGATTTTGGTTGGGAAACAAAGTGGAAATTGGGTGTGTGATTTTAAAACTAAGAAGAGTGAAGGAGAAGATGCATAGCTTGGGGTCCAAGGAGTGTATTTGGACTGCAATTTAGGAAAGGAAGGAAGGAACTCCTTCCTTGTTTATACGTGGAGAGCAAAAGGAAAAGGAAGAATAGATTTTTGGTTTCTTGAGGGTATTTTCGTAATTTCACAATATTAGGCCAAAAATTCAGAAATTGTTGCTATTTTTGGAAATCATAAAAATAGAAATGCTTAACTAAATTAATTCTTTGTAAAATATCTTTAACGAAAAATAAATAAATTTTCGTTTATAAATTTATCGTTTAAAATAAATCGTAAAAACGTTTAAGATAACGAAATTCGATTATTCGTAATTATTTAAAACGAAATTAAGCTAATAAATAATTTTTAATTTTAATAAATCAAGTTTAAAAATTTCGGGGTATTACACGTTCTCAAGGTTTGGGAGTGTCCTTCGAAATTCAAATACAGAATTGACACCCACTCGAAAACTTGGGCAGCATGGGCAACCAGCCACTGGAAGCCATTGTGCTGGATGCAGGCAACGGCGTCTGGCATAGGGGCCTGCTCCTAGCGCCGGAGCTGGCATCCAGAACTTGAGCATGGCAGTGGCTTATTGCTCAAAGCATGCTCGTATTATTGAATTTGAAATCAGAACTCCCTAGTGGAGTCGCCAGAATTGTAGGGGGTTTTTTCGTACATTTTCCCCTCGAAGAATGGGCCTTGTATGTTTTTGGATTTCGAAGGAATCGCCACCAAACAATTTTTAAGGGTCCCATTTGGAAAGACCAAAGTTGACTCTTTAGTGGATAAGGCATTGAATCTTAGAAACGGATGGGTGAGATCCGGGCAAGGGAACGAAATGCTTATTCCGCGATCCTTAAAAATTGTATTCGAGTGCATAACAAAGAGAATTTTCGAATAACCCTAATCATGACACTATGTGGGTTTGAACTTGGAAATTTAGCACATAGAATTTCTACTTGTATTGTGACCACTTCGCTTTAAAGTTAATTTAAGGGAACCTAAGGCCGGTTTGTCCAAGAAATTATCTTTGTTAACCATGGTTTAACTTTGCATTTGTTGTATTTAGAATGTGAGGTGATGAAAGCGATAAACAAGTAATGCAACATCATAATAAATAAAGGAATTATTGAAAGTGCGTACAAAACCACATCATCTCAAAGTGAGATGAGTAAAGAATGCGGAAGTGAAATAGCAAATAATAAAGGTGCAAAATTTAAGTGCGATATTGAAAGGCATTATTGAAATAGCGGTATTGAAGTGCATAATTGAAAACATGCGATATTGAAATTGATCTATTGTATTTGAGATCCGAACGCCAAACGACTACTTAATAATAAGTGTGTCCGACACGGATTCAAGTCTAAAAATCTCAACTTTAGGACAAGTTGCTCATCCAAAAGTGTCTTAGATTTTGGACATAGAAATTGAACTTGAAATATTGAATCTTGAATATTGAACTTGAATATTGAACTTAGGAGTCTTGAATCTCAAAGATTAGACCTTTTAATGTTAAAAAGGTTTCATCTTTGATGTGCTCCATAACTTGAAATGATTCTAGTTTAAGGAAGTGATTACAAACAACCTTAAACATCATCTTGAAAATGAGATTTGCACTTGAATATTGAAATGAGGAGTCTTGAATCTCAAAGATTGGGCTTTTTAATGTTAAAAGGTCTCATCTTTGATGTGCTCCATAACTTGAAATGATTCTAGTTTAAGGAAGTGATTACAAACAACCTTAAACATCATGGAATCTTGAAAATGAAACTTGCACTTGAATATTGAAAGGAGGAGTCTTGAATCTCAAAGATTAGACCTTTTAATGTTAAGAAGGTTTCACCTTTGATTTGCTCCATATCTTAAAAATGATTCTAGTTTAAGGAAGTGAGTACAAACAACCTTAAACATCATGGAATCCATAACTTTGTATTTGAATCATAGAAAGTGTTGATTTTGTAAACATATGTGATTGTTGTAAGTGACACTTTTGAGAGCAAAAGTGTCAACTTTACTAATCATTTTGAAAGAAAAATTGTAGAACACATAGTATATTGGGATTGGGATTCGGAATTACCTAGTTAGGATTAGGTTAGAAATCCTCTTGGAGCTCCCAATTGCTTGAACACTTGAGATTTGTATGAGAATTTGAAGTTCTTGTATTTGATTTTTGAGGGGGAATTTCAGAAATACGACGCTCTGATTGTAATTTGGTGCCCTAAAATGCTTGAAAATCAGGGTTTAAATAGAAAATTAGATGGCTAAACGCCAAATGCCAGCTGCACCCAGCGCAGGCTCTAGCGCCTAGCGTTGCTGACGTGGCACAGGAAACGCCAAGGCAAGGACTATGACACCGTCCTTGCATTTGGCTTTAGTGAGCGTACCTTTGTAGGAAATGTACGAACTTTGGCACGTAGCTTTTGCTTAATGGGTAAAGCTTTGATTTTGCGACTAAAAACTAGCCGTTTTCGGGTTTTTGAATTCGGTTTCACGGGACGAGGTGCGGCTTGCTCGGTTTTGTGGGTCGGTGCCTGAATTTGGATTGCTTAGTGTCATTTTGACTGGAAAAGGTCTTATAAAACCAATGGAGAGGTCCATTGGGTGAGATTGTGTTTGTATTTTGAAATTGATTTTTGGAAATTGAATTTTGTACCGAGTTCCGTAATGGGTACGGTCTCGGGAATTGGACGTTGGAATATGTTTTAGCAATTGGGACTTCCGCACGGAGTTGTACCAACCACCTAGACAGGATAATAGTATCGTCATCATACCATAGGGGAGACACGATTTAGGTGTCTACAATCGTATTTTTAGAGGCTTGGTGCAATTGAAAATTCTAATTATGTAAGCGACCGTACTGCATATGTTGAATTGAAAGTTTTAAGACCCGACCGTAGGATTAACATGTACTTTAATTACTCGGCTTAGTTTATTCATTATCAAATTGATTTGTGTTCTTGGATTGGTATAAGCATGGTGAAACGAACAGACGCCCTAGACCTTTAATTCATTGATAAATTACGCATTTATGTAATTGCTTTAGTCTTGTTAGTTAATAATCCAAATTCCAACTTTCGTTTATTGAAATAGTTCGTATAATTAGGCAAAAACTAATAGAACTTGTCTCCCTGTGGGATCGACCTGTATTTGCTAAATATCTACTAACAACAGACATCGTGCACTTGCGGTATCACTTTTTAATTCATCAACGACACACAGTAGTCCTCGTTTACTTAATATAATTGCCACATCCGCAAGGGTAGTCGATTCGAGCCATTTCTTAGGAAAAACGCCTCGTCCTTTTGGACCCCGTCACAAGAAGCAAAATAATAGCGGGGAGCTTTCTTTCTCTTTCATCCGATTAAAAGATGAAATGGTATACGTATCCAAAGTACTTGAATACATACATCATTTTTGGGAAATCATCCCAATCACCAAACTCATACCTAGTCATGTAATCCTGGTCAACAAGCTTATAGTGCTTATCCATCAGCAAGAATGAACTTACTAAACCATCCCAAAATATTTGTTACTGCAGCAAATATACTACTCCAATAAATACATTTCCATTAATCCCAAAGTTTTCTGGTTCTACTACGAGGAGACTAATCTCCGCCGGGAGTTTGCATGGGTACCCCGGTGGGCAGCATCCCTCCCATTTGAGATTTTTTTTCCATACCCAAGGCTCGAACCCGTGACCTTGGTTAAGGCCCTGTTTAACACCTTATTTCAGGACCTTATTACTTATTTCAGATTTAACCAGACCATAGATCAGAAAAAATAAGTTCATATCATATCAGATCAAATGATTATTATTATTATTATTATTATTATTATTATTATTATTATTATTATTATTATTATTATTATTATTATTATTATTATTATTATTATTTTTATTTATTTTAAAAAAAAATTTAATTATTATTATTATTATAAAATGAAGCGATTACACAAAGTTGGATGGGAGCCTAGCCACTAATTGGGCTCTGAAACCCTTGTTATCATCATTATTATTATTATTATTATTATTATTATTATTATTATTATTATCATTACTTTAATAAGAAAAATGTTGTTGTCTAGATCTGAACCGACATGTCCACATCAAAACCGATATGATTAGATCATGTCAAAATCATAACTGATATGTACATATCATGTCCAGATTAGAACCGAACTATACAGATCATGGGCAGATTAGAAATGATATGTCCAAATCAGGACTGATTTGTAAAGATCATGTCTAGATCAGAACCGATCTATATAGATCATGTCTAGAGTATAGATGTCCCGATCGGAATCGATATGATTAGAACATGTCTAGATCGAAACCGATATATGCAGATCAGAATTGATCGCTACAGGTCATGTTCAGATCAGATTCGATCGCTACTGGTCATGTTTAGAACAGAACTGATATATCCAGATGAGAACTGATATGTGCAGATCTTGTCTAGATTTGTACTAATCATGTCTAAATCAGAAATGATCTATACAGATCATGTCCAGATCAGAACCGAAATGTGCAAATCATATCCAGATCAGAACCGATATGTCCAGATCATGTCCAGATTTGAAATGATATGTCTAGATCAGAATCGGTATGAGTACGTGCAGATCATGTCCATATCAGAACCATCATGTCCAGATAAGAACTTTCATGCCCAAATCAGAACCATTGTGTCCTGATCAGAACCGGTATGTGTAGATCATATATAGTCCAGAATCGATCTGTATATCTAATGTCCAGATCTGAACCGATATGTCCAGATCATGTCCAGATTTAAACTGATATATTTAGATCAGAACTAGTATGATCGGTATGTGCAGGTCATGTCCATATCAGAACCATCATGTTCAGAACAGAACCTTTATGTGCAAATCAGAACCATCATGTCTAGGTCATGTCCGGATCATAAACTATTTATAGAGCTCATGTCCAGACCAGACCCGATCTATCTAAATTAGAACCCATACATCCAGATCAGAACCGGTCTGTCCAAATAATGTCCATATCAAAACCGATATGTCCAGGTCATGTCCAGATTAGATCGATCTATACAGACCATGTCCAAGTCTATCTAATAATACAAAATAGTTAAATAATGACTAAAGTCAAATAAATAATTTATAATATAGTTAATATTATAAATTTGAATAAAATTCATTTTACATGTAAATCATTTAATATTAATAATTGTAGTTTTTTGTTCTTTAAATCAGATTAAAAAAAATAAATCTAGTTCAGATCAAATCAGATCAGGTCAAATCAAATCAGACCAAATAATAAGAAATAAGGTAATTTAAATGGGGCCTCAAGCTGGGGGTCATTAACCCCAACCCCTCGTGTAGGAATGTCAGTGGGGCGGGTTTCGCGGGAGACCCGCCCCGCATCCGCCCAAGTAGGCGTGGATGGAGGTAGGTTTGGCGGGTGATGGGGCTGGGATGAGTATTAAAGTCGTACCCACCATGGGTGATGGGGCGAGTGTGGATTTTGTGTTGAACCCGCTCCATCCCCCGCCCCGCCCATCCCCACTCGCCCGGCTTCATACCCGCAATGGGTGATGCCATGATGGGGTGGGTTTGGATTTATTTGCATCTTTAGGTGATTATGAAATTAGGTGAGATTTTTAAGTTTTTTGTGAGGATTTTTTTGTTATGACGAGTATTTTTTTCGATTATATATGTTACTTTAGGCGTAAGGTATTTTTTTTCTAAAGTTAACTTTCATTACTCCGTATATATGGCAAATGTTTGCTAAATAAGAAAAATTAGGCGGGTATTGACGCGGGTATGAAGCGGGGGTAAGAAGGGGAAGGATACCCAAATGGGTGGTGGAGCGGGGGTGGATTTTAGTTTACACCGCTGGGGCGGCGACGGAGATTAATTTTGTACCCGCCATGGGTGATGGGGCGGGGATGGAAATGAAAATTTTAGGTGGGGATGGGGATGGGGATGGAGGGACCTACATTCACATCCGCCCCGCCCCGCCCCGCCCCCATTGACATCTCTACCCTCGCGCCAACATCAAAGTCAAGATACAAAATGAATCAATAACAAAGGAATTTACGAAAAACTTCTGAAAACCAGCGTAGTATAACAAACAAGAAAATGACAGAAAGTCGTATAATGAGACCATTGATCGAAGCCATACATTCTACTTCCACTCAATCAGTCGTCTACATCGCTGGTGGCGCCTCCCATGTAACACTTTCTTTCTCCTCCATTTTTCCGCCATTAATACACGTTCTATTTTATTTGTTACAACTTATTTTATTCTTCAAATATCTAAATTTTACAGGCGGTTGGATGGTTGACTTCAGTTCCTGGAGCCTCCAACACGCTTCTAGAAGCTCTGGTTCCTTACTCAAGAATGGCCATGATCCAATTACTGGGCAAGGTTTGATTTTTTTTGTAATTAGTTTTATTTCACCTAAAATTTACAATTTGTTTATCTTTGTTTGTATGTTTTTGGATGTTAATTGTTTATTTATGGAGTACTGCAATTTTTTGGGTGGGTTATAGATTCCAGCGCAATTTGCAGATTCATCAACTGCGGAAGAAATGGCCCTAGTGGCGTATAATCGTGCTTTGAAAATATGTAAACCTGGTAAATTATTGTTTCATCTCTTTTGATTTTCTATTAATTTTTGCAAGTCTTTTGTTGGATTTTGTTATTGATTATTCTTTATGTTGATTTTGATGAAATGTAGGATTAACTGATTTGATTTCGCTGTTCATTACTTTATAGTGTGAATTTTGATAGAGTATAAAACTAATAATGGGGCTTCAACCATGAGCTTAAGCTTTTGCTTTTGGTTGAATTGGTCCTTTGACATGGTATCAGAGCCAGCGTGACGCAAAGATCACGGGTTCAAATCTCATCCACCCCTCCTTTTAAAGTGGAATATTTCGCGCTGGGGTTGCATCCACACTTCAAGCCCTTGTGAGGGGGCGTGATAGAGTATAAAACTAATCTTGGGGCTTCAACCATCAGCTTAAGCTTTTGGTTGAGTTGGTTCTTTGACAAATTTTCCCGTTTGTTTTAAGATTGTGGGTGATTAAAAGCATAATTTATTCGAGTTTTGTCATTCGTTCTTTGAATTAGGATGATTGAATTTCTCTTGTTTAATTTAACATTTTTTGTTTTTTGTATAGGGTGTCCTGTTCTTGGTGTGGGTTTCACGGGTTCTTTGGCTACCACTCGCCCGAAACAAGGGGATCACAGGTATGCTACAGATAGGATGAATCTTAACTCCATTAATTAGCAGCTACAGTGTTTGAGTGTTTGTGCAATTTGATGTTGTTGTGGTTTCTACTGATTTGTGCGAATTTGGTCAAGTGAGTTTGCGGAAGTTTTGTGGTCACAAAAGCTCATAAATAAGTAAGAGGAGTAACTTTTTCGTTTAGTGTTACTCTCTCCGTCTCTTTTTGTTCTTTATATTTTCCTTTTTGGGTGTCCTAAAAGTTCTTTACATTTCTTTTTATATTATCACATAAATGCTTTAATATTTTATCAAACTTTGTGTCCAATGATTATTTAACCAATTAAATTTATTGGGTTTTTATCTCTCACACTTTTCCATTGGGACATTAAATTTTTCTCATTTTCCCAATATCAGAATTTTGATATAAGTGAAAACATTATAATCAAACGCAATTTGCCTTGTTTAAATAAAAAAATAGAGGAATCTCAATGCACATTAATTAGTCGTTAAAACGCGTGTAAAATACCAAATGTAAAGAACAAAAAAAGGCGGAGGGAGTATTATTTATTGATTAGAGCTCATCCTTGTCCAGTTAATTGTATTGTGAATAGCATATGTGAAATATCAATATAAGAATGAAACTAAGTTGTTTTCATGACGGCAGGAGCTCAAACATTAAATGCAATCCAAAAGTAAATTTTCTTTTCAAATTGAAGACAATAGCAATAAGAGGTTTGCTAAGAGGTTTGTATTGCATTGTAGAGGTTTGTAGACAAACCTCACTATTGTTAAGAAAAGTTACAAAACCTAATGTTACTAAAGAGTAAGTTGTTTGTCTTTGCCATGTATGCAAAACATATTAATTTTCATTTTTTGTTTTGTTTTAAATGAGATGAATGATAATAGGTCTCACATATAAACCTTTATATAGGTTTATCTATTGTTGGTAAAAGCTTCATTACAATCAAGGTTTGTAAAATGATGATGTGGCATGGGGAACAAACCTCATTGAAGTTTCTTCTATTGCTATTGCCCTAGTATTGGTTCCTGTCATACTGGAAACTGAAAGGCTGTTGGCTTCTTTATTGTTATTCTTTTAACTTTCAGCAGAAACCACAATAGATAAGTAGCAGTATCCATTATCTTGGCCTATTGGAAAGTTTGCAGAGATTGATGCTTGTTGACCTTTATCTGCCAATTAGTATATTGCTTTAGCAAAGAGACTAGCAGTTTGCAAAAGATGTTTGGTACACTAGTAGTTGGCAATCACTAGTTAGTTGTTTGGAAGTAAAATGCATTATAAAGCATTTGTCAGGGAAAACCTTTGGGTTAAATATGTCCGTTAAGGATTATGCAAATGCTGTAGAGTGGGCCTTAGGATTGGGGATGATTACTTTATCCCATGTCTAACCTAGATCACTGCGGACGTGCTGTTTAGCTTCTAGGTTATTGTTATCATCTTAGATGTCCAAAGATTTATTGTTAATTACATAAAGTTGAACTCGTGCAAGGTTACCCTAATTTCACATATAGCTTCTTGACTTGTTTAGTTATCGGCTTATCGCTAGACAAGGATCTGTAGTCTTTTGCTTTGTGATTGACAATAGACTCTGTGATAACTTGTGGACTATGATGCATCAATTTTGACGGGTTAAAAATTTTAGATTTTGCCATTTACATGTTACCTGTGCATTTTACTTGGGTTGAGTGGAATTAGGTTCATTTTCGTAAATGATATTTGCTACTGTACTTTCTCAGCCTGGTATGATATGATTTTGTTTGGTCAAACGGACTTCACAAAACCTGAGTGTTAATTTAGAGTAGAACGTACCTAAACTAAACAATTTGATCAAACCGATTAAACAATAAACCAAACTAGAAACACTAGTATGGGCGGTTAAGCATCTCACCTACTCTAACAAGTTTTAACACAAAACTCAAAACTCTATTAATCTCGATCATACTGTCAATTAAATAACAAGCTAGGCCCTTTATATAGGCAATATAGGAATTCTAAGTTACGTGGAACACAAACACCTAATCATACTAGGACTCCTAATAAAATTAAAATACATTATTGTTTAAGACTCCTATTAAAACACTAAAAGATATGACTTATCCTAACAAGACTAGGGTTAAGCTTAATAAACTCCTAACGTCAAGTTTCCGGTAGTGTGAAACTTTTCGAACTCGAACAATGATGTTGATGTTGAATCTTGACCATAACTATTCAAATCCACGTTAGACTCCCCTTCATTCTTAAAAATTCAACCTCGAATTTTTCCCTCTTGAACCCATCATACAAACAAGAACAATCATGTATTTCTCCTTGGATGTATACACATTTATTGATTCACAAGAAATATTAAGATCCGCTTAATAATCTTCCAGGTCGTCTTCTTTGCCCACATCCTCAAGAGAAACAACGTCGATTCTTTAGTAATACAAAGTTGATCTAACTAATATGACTGTTTTCAATTATAGTGTCAAAACTTTCTTTCATACTCTTCGCCTCTTCGGTCTTGTATGCTCAACATGATCAACAAACATGTCAAATTTGTCAAGGACCATAGTATCCGAATTTTGCTCATCACCAATTAAGACAATGTCTTCCTTGTTCTTCTCTTGGTCAACATTATTTACGTAGTCTGAATTTTTTTTAATCATGTAGTGGACTAAATCAAAATGGTTCTTAACACCTCTTCGCTTCCTTTCCATGAGTAGAAGATGGTCGTCCCATTATTGTCCCGTTATCGCTTTTGGGTCAATTGGAAACAACCTCTCTGCAATTGCAGGGATAAGGTTGCGCACACCCGATCCCCCCTTACGGGAGCCTCTTTGAGGCAATGGGGTAATGATAATGATGATAATGATGTACTTTCAACTGAACATCTTCCCGAATTGTTGAAGTTTCTTGCTTATTAGCCTTTTTCAAGTTTTGACCTTTTAATATCCTTTTCCAGATCCTTAATTCAACTTGATTTCCGTCCCCCAAAGGTTAAATTGCACAAGTATATCTAACAATTTCCATTTTCGTCTTGGAGATATGCATTATGACAAAATATAATTTAATCCAACTAAAAAAGAAGTTCCACCCAAATCTGTACTAGTATCCCTTTAATTACTAGTATTCCCAACAAATTAGAGTGCAAAACCTTGTTTCAAATAAACTCCAACGCAAATAATATCAAGCAACTAAACAACCAAATATGTCCAACTTTCCAGGTATTAATTAGGAGCAACCATTAAACCTTACCAAGACTCAAGAGCCACAATTTTGTAGCTAAATAAAACTCCAACACCAACCAAGTAATTGATGGTCCTAAACTAAACAATTTGATCAAACGAAATAGTAAACCAAACTAGAAACGCTAGTATGGGCGAATAGGCATCTCTCCTACTATCACAAGTTTTAACACAAAACCCAAAGCTCTATTAGTCTCAACAAAGTAACAAGCTAAGGCCCTTTATATAGGCAATAGAAGAATTCTAAATTACGTAGAACACAACCACCTAATTGTACTAGGACTCCTACTAAAAATAAATAAATTATTGTTTAAGACTCCTTCTGAAACTCTAAAAGATATGACTTATCCTAACAGGACTAGGATCAAGCCTAATAGACTCCTTGTATGTCAAGTTTCCGTAACTTTTCGAACTAGAATAATGATGTTGACTTTGAATCTTGACAATAGGTATTCAAAGCCACATCATTATGCCGGGCAGTTCCGTTGTTCCATAAATACTTAACCACATGACGGGGTTTGCATTTTTATGAAGCTGACAAAATCGCTCTATTTATGCATGAAAATTCCATGTAGGCGTATGACCTCAAAATGCTTTCAAGGTATCGCATTACCTTCTTGTTTGTAAACATTCTTATCCATTTTTCCTTGTTATCTGCAAGGTTTCACTTGTGCACCAGAACATCCAATCGTCTTTGGCTTTCTACTGTCACCTTGTCAAAGGTATATACTTTTCATTTTTTAATTTTTTTATCAGGGGCAGGAGCAAAGTCCTCCAAAGAGTACTCATAGGTTTCCAGTAGAATTCATTGAGTCACTCCTAATTCAGATTATTTAAGCCCACCTTCTGGCTAAGTAAGATTGTAACAAATCCTTCCCAATTTCTGCAGGGACTCCGTACTCGAGAGGAAGAGGAAATTCTTTCAAGTCAGTTTTTGCTCAAGGTACTTGGTAAACTTCAAAAAGAAGGATACTTTTTTTTTTCTTTTCCTTTCAGTATGAATAAAATAGAGATTTCTCTTCAGATTCTTCAGCACCAAGAAGTGGTCTTAATTTTGGGGTTCTATTCATCCGTCATACGTTGTGTGGTATCATGTTGGCAGAGAGACTATTGGGCATGCTTAGAAAGTTACAAGGGAACTTGCCTCTTTATTGCACTTCTGTAGTTTCAGTGAACAAAACACTTGCTTGGTCATTGTTGTCATATTACTCGTTTATTTTTCTAGCTGTCTCTCTTAATACTTAATAGGCGACATGCAGTTTTAAATTGTTCCTACACAACTATAGTGCTATACCTATAGAAAAAAATCGCGGATGCGGTCGCGATTGCGTTAACGGTTGCGTTATCGCGGAAACCGCTTGTAACCGACAAATAGAACGGATCGCGGCTAACGCGGTGTGAATTTCTCAAAAAAAAATCATATTACTAGGTTTAAGCTTTGTTTATGCCTTTTAAGTTTAAAAGACATTCTTTCAACACAACCTAACAAACCCTATTACAATGTGAGTAAGGGACATATTTTGTGAACAAATGATCATACAAAATACCTTATTTTTAAAATACATAACTAACTACTAAAATATTTTTGTCCAATTTGCACAAAAGAATGGTGTAACGGGAAAAGAAGCGTTCTAACGCGGCGAGTCACCGTTATGTAACGGGCGACGCGGGGAGAAAGATGGGATTTTTGTCGCACCATTATGTAACGGGGTTTCGTGGAACAGTAAATCCAAAATCCGTTACAGGACGCCCGTTACGTAATGGAACGGCCGAGTTTTAATTCCATGGCTATACCTATTGGTTTCTCAACTTGTTGAGCCAGTTGTTACCAAGTCAAGAAAACCAGTCACCTGATGTAGAACCAATACGGCCTATACAAGGCAGTTATGTTCCTATGAGTGTGTTGGAGGCTGATATAGTCAATATGAAAACATGTGGCCTTAACCATAATTCGTTGCATTAGTAGCATAACACAGCGATAAAGTAAGTTTATCTGATGTGCAATCGTTACTTTTATTGTGATTGCAAACCATAGTTTTTAGGAAAAATTGACTTAAACAGTCTGACCGTTCTTATTTAATAGGTCCTAACTATCGATTAACCAAGAGTATTCCCAACAGCCCAACTATGAGAGTGTCTTCCCTAAACAGTCCTTACACAGTCCCTTGTGACCTATTACCTGTTGAAAAGGTCAATTTTTTTTTATTTTATTTACTTTTCATTTTTGCTTTTCTCTCATTTCTGCTATTTTGACCCTTGCAACACCTAACCAAAACCAGAGCCCCCACTCTTCCTCTTCTCTCAGCAAACAGCATACTCTGATCCAACAGAATTGCAAATTCAATGTGTCCCATCCATATCCAATATTATTTTCCTCTGCAATTTTATTTACATTGTTCCTAATTCAATGGTCTCATCCAAATCTTCAAATATTGGGTTCACAAAAAATGGGGCAAGAATCAAGTGTAGGAAAAACACTAGTTTATTAAAGGATTAGAGGAGATAGAAAAACTGCTGTTTAGATTTAGAATACAGAGACATCGAATCTGCAAAAAGAATAGTACAATGTTAATACAAAGGAGGATGCTTTTGTTGTAGATGATTCGATGGAGAGGTTGGAGTCTTCCTTGGGTTAAGGTTTCTGGTGAGTGATGAGGGGGTAAGGCTAGAGTTTCCGGTGATTTTGGGGACTGTCATTGACTTGTTGCCGCCCATGTCAGGATGCTCTGGGTTAGTGGGGTGGGATGTGGTGGTGGTGTGGGAGGATGGTAAAGGGAGGGAATTAAACAAATAAATTAGACCAACCAAAATATGACAAGTGGTCTTTTAACCGTCTTAGTAGATAGTTCAGGTCAAGGACTGTTTTGAAAAGGCATCAGTGCATCACCTAACTTTGGAGCATTCTTAGTTAATTAATAGGTAGGACCTTATAAAGAAGAACCGCCATAGTTGAACCCATTCTTATCAAATTTTCTTAACTTTTAACCTTGTGTCCACATGAATGCCATTAGAGGAGTCTGACTAGAATCAAGAACACTATTAATAAGCTTTATAATTGAACAGCCTTGAAAGTTTGTTATCATATCAGTTTATAGATATTTTCGGACAGGTAATACAGAAATGTACTGGAATGGCACAAATAGTCCATTAGGGTGTCATCCATGCAAAAAAGTATGGCTAAAGACAACAATGTCATGCCCTCAAGCTATCATGAACTTTTGTTTTAATTGCTATTTTTTGGTGTGTGTGTGTGTGTGTGGGGGGGGGGGGGGGGGGGGGGGGGATAAGGAACTATTTGCATTGACATCTTTGACGACAAAAATGATCATGCTTTTGGTTCTTTTTCACCAATACCTATTTTTAATTTCAAGTTTTAAATGTTCTTATGTTGACGTCTTCTATTTGTACTTTGTTTTTTGAGCAGTAAGAAAAAAAAATGATAGCTCATCAAAACAGATAATTACACTTACACTAGGCTCACACGATCACACATATACAGCAATCCTTTCGGAAGGAGCATACCTTTTAAGGTCTTTCCCTACCCCAAAGACTACCAACAAGAAACACAAAAATGCTATTAAGGCCTAGAGCTACTTACAGTGACTGAAACCAATTTACATCATGACCGCCAACATTCTTAGGCATCACTGCTGCAATTCTAACCTTCACATCTTGTTGAATCAGGTGAACTGTCTTTTGGGGCCTCAATAGTCTTGTTCCAGACTATGTTATTCCTTTTCGTCCAAATGTGATAAATTAGAGCAGTAATACAACAGTGAACTACTCTCTTTCTGAACCACCAATTTACTGCTATTCTGCAGGTCCCAGAATTTATATTGAATGTGCAGCCCACTCACTGATACAATCACTACGAATTTTGCTGTAATGACTAGGATGGTTCCCTGTTTCTAGAACATCACCACCTAAAGAACATGAAACATCTTGACACACCCCATAATGGCCATCCTCTGCTCAGTCTATGATCTACCAAGCATTGCGAGCCAATGTAATGAATCAAGTGTAAGGGAAGGGCATAATAGGTAGTTAGTAATATTAGGTAGAAGACAAAAGAGGTAGGTGTAGTAGACTAGTTATAAATAAGTGCACATTAGGTTATGAGATGGTGAGGAAAAATTAGTAAAACTTAGGCTTTGGAGAGTGGTGAGCCCACTCACTGATACAATCACTACGAATTTTGCTGTAATGACTAGGATGGTTCCCTGTTTCTAGAACATCACCACCTAAAGAACATGAAACATCTCGACACACCCCATAATGGCCATCCTCTGCTCAGTCTATGATCTACCAAGCATTGCGAGCCAATGTAATGAATCAAGTGTAAGGGAAGGGCATAATAGGTAGTTAGTAATCTTAGGTAGAAGACAAAAGAGGTAGGTGTAGTAGACTAGTTATAAATAAGTGCACATTAGGTTATGAGAGGGTGAGGAAAAATTAGTAAAACTTAGGCTTTGGAGAGTGGTGAGCCCACTCACTGATACAATCACTACGAATTTTGCTGTAATGACTAGGATGGTTCCCTGTTTCTAGAACATCACCACCTAAAGAACATGAAACATCTCGACACACCCCATAATGGCCATCCTCTGCTCAGTCTATGATCTACCAAGCATTGCGAGCCAATGTAATGAATCAAGTGTAAGGGAAGGGCATAATAGGTAGTTAGTAATATTAGGTAGAAGACAAAAGAGGTAGGTGTAGTAGACTAGTTATAAATAAGTGCACATTAGGTTATGAGAGGGTGAGGAAAAATTAGTAAAACTTAGGCTTTGGAGAGTGGTGACCTCAAGTCACTAACCTTTGGAGATTGGTGGCCTCAAGTCACTACTTTTGTATCTCAGTTTGGTTCGTTCATCTATCAATCATATTATTACATATTCTGCCATAAACTTTCAGCTCAAAATAATCAGTTCTTTACACTTTGTATCCGAGCGGACAGATCCAGGGAAGAAGAAGTAACCATGGTACTCTCAAATACACAGAGATTCGAAGAAGCCTTGGAGAATGGTCTTGCTGAAGTAAGGCAGAGAATGAATGGTTGTGAAGAGACGGTGCAGCAGCCGGTAGCGGAAGGCATGGCCACATTTCAAAAAATCTTGGCCAAAAAGTTTGTTGCCAAAAGTGCAGGGGATATCCCAGAAGAACCAAGAAGCAGTTGAGACAACCACCACACGTTTGGAGGGCAAACTTGATAGGTTCCAGGAAGAGCAAGGAGAAAGGGAGATGATGAAACAGGATCAAGGAGGAGATGAAATCCCTAATGAAAACCCAGAAAAAGCCAGTACATTAATTCAGCCTTTAAGTGAGGATGAACTCGACCATTTCAACAACAGAAGGTTTGGTTAAGATGATGAAGGCAGAGTATTTGACAGGGCCAAGTAACGGTGAAGGTTTTCTATTAGAGGACGTTGGAGGAGGGGGTTTAGACGGTGGAAGATCTGAACATAATTTCGGAGTTCTCAATTTATTTTGACGGAAAATCTGGTTCAGGTGGTAGCCTTGTTGACGGTATCCTCGGCATCTTCTTGTGTGAGGGTGCTGTAAAAGAGGCACCAGGAGAAGGGTTTGAACGCGGTGGTGCTGGAGGTGCGGGATCTGGTGGTGTCCCAGGCTTCACCGAAGGTAAGAGTGGTGGTAGATCCTGGTGTTTCTTAATAAAGGAATTTGAAGGTGGCGGCTCATGCGGTGGTGCTTCCGAAATTGGGGGTTACGTTCATGAAGATCTTGGTGGCGGTTTTGGCGAAGGTCGGTTTGGTGAGATAGTTGAATGTGAGGGAAGCCCTAGTGGAGGTGAATCGCCTCGAGTCGTCGTCGAGAAGGGTGGTGCCGGGTGTTTTTGCAAGGAGATACTACGATGGTGGCGGCGGTGGTTTTACCAGAAGTGTTGACGGTGCAGTGGAGTGTCGTGTAAGCTTCATGGAGAATTCTTCAAGCTGGAGAAAGGCTATTACTAAGGGTAGCTTAAAATTCACAAATGCGTGATATAGCTCATAAAGGCAGGTGGTAGTACATGCTTGGGAGGAATCCTATGACGATGAAATGTTGTTAATATCATGTGAGGGAAGAAATAAGTTCTCCCAAAGAGTTGGGCCTGAGCATTTTGAGCATAGATAAAAAATGCGGTATCGGTCACGGTCGCAGGATCGGTCGCGGAGTCTCGGTAACGGAAATGATGCGTTAGTCGCGGACCGTGTCGCGGTTGTCGCGTAGGAATTTGAAATTTGAAAAAGAAGCCCCATGTCAGCCCCACTCACTACCTACCCTAGTCCCCCTCCCTTAAACCGTACACGTGACATAATTAAATGATTACTTTTTTCTACCTTCTCTCTTCTCTCTTGTTTTAGCTCTGAAAATGGAGTTCTCTACTCTATTTCAGTGGAGTTTCTCCATTTTTTTCCCTTTTCCTTTTCTTTTTGCCGAAAACATGGGGAATTCGGCTGAAAACCGAGTAGATGTGAGGCTAATAACGTTTAATGCGGACAAAATTTATTCGGATCGGTTGAACCGGCCGAGATATCGCCGTTTTTAAAAACACCTTGACAACTCGGGATATCGCGTATCGCCAGCCTCCAAAACCTAGTTAACTCGGGCGATCAGAGTTAACTCGGGCCAGTTTTTACACCATGATTTTGAGCCCAATTATTCATTTAACAAGGATAATTCTTTTGTTGGGCCACTTGGCCTAATTAGCTCTATACCCATATTCTTATTTCCAACTTACAAACTCACTCATTATTCCACAATCCAGACCCAACCCAACCCAACCATCTAGCCCACTCTTTTAAACCCACACTTGACTCCACGTACCCAAGGCTCAAATTCCCAACCCATAATCGGTTCAAACCAGTTGCAAAACCAGAACACACTTACTTCATTACGGTTGTCTATGTTGTCCTTGATCATTCCCACTTACCACTGGAGGCACTAAAAGACCCTCCCAATTCAGCCGTAAGGGGAAGCTGGGCGTTAGACTTGGAAATGATACAAGATATTCCTACAATGGCCGGAAATTCGATGCTAATTACTATCCACCTTGAGGACAAGGTGGAAGTTTAGGGGGTCGGTATTGTAATGAATCAAGTGTTAGGGAAGGGCATAATATGTAGTTAGTAATATTAGGTAGAAGACAAAATAGGTAGGTGTAGTAGACTAGTTATAAATAAGTGCACATTAGGTTATGAGAGGGTGTGGAAAAATTGGTAAAGCTTTGGCTTTGGAGAGTGGTGACCTCAAGTCACTAACCCTTGGAGATTGGTGGCCTCAAGTCACTACTTTTGTATCTCAGTTTGGTTCGTTCATCTATCAATCATATTATTACATACTGCCTATGTTACTCCGACACTCCCCCGGACGGCTGGTGTGGGTGTCGACACGACCCGATCCGCGACACGACGCTCGACACGTGTCCGGAGAGGTGTCGACTCCGATGTCGGAAAAGTGTTCGGAATAACGTGTCGGAGTCGGGAGGAGGAAAAAAATAGAAAAAAATTCAAAATATACCTCGTAGGTGACCCTAACTCGTCTTACCCGAAACCAAAAGCATTAGATCTTGAAGAATTCGAAACCCTAGCTCTAGCAATTGAAGGTGGGGGAAGCGAAAAAGCAAAAATATTGTTAGGGCTTTTGTTGTGGTAGAAAATCCGAGTTGAATGCACTCTTTAATTCTGGTTTTTGTTGAAATTAAATCTTGAGAATCAGCCATAGCCATTGTTTCCGGCGTTCTTTGCTTCCGTCATTTGTTCTCTTTGTGTTGTCGGTGCCTTATTAAGTTGGTGGATTGGTGCCTGACTGCTGGTGGGCTTTAAAACTTTACCCTTTTTCTTTCATTTTTTTTTAAAAAAACATTTTTTCTTTAATTAATTAGGTTTGGGAAGTGGGACAATCCCACGTGACTATCTTTCCCAGTATTCAAAAAGTCTCATTAGTCATTAATCAATTATTCACTCTATTGATTTTTTTATTTTTTTTATTTTTTTTAGAGGGAGATTATTTAAAAGTAAGCTGCCTTTTCAAAGTTCTCATTATTTTTTTTTCTTTTAATTAATTACCTAACTTTTAAGTTTTGTATTTTTAAATTGTTTTATATTTTTATGTTTAAGTGGTTAAATTTTTGCATTTGGATATTTTGAGTAAAATTTATATATATATATTTTTATTTATACTGTTTATGTATTTTATAAAAAGTGTCCCTTTTTTTTATCCGACACTTTGTATGGGAGAAGGGTCTAAAAAAAAGTCAAGACACTCCTTTGACCGTGTCGGAGTGTCTACAAATATTTGGATCGAAGTGTCCGACACCCCGACACCGACACCCGTGTCTGAGTAACATAGCATACTGCCATAAACTTTCTGCTCGAAATTATCAGTTCTTTACAGCCAATCTAGAAAACTGTGTTTTGAAATGCACGACCTATTCCAAACCAATTTATCTTACTGAACTTTAGGCGATGGTGAGCTTAACAACTGATAACCTACTGACTCAACCCTGTAACCATTACCAGCTCCAGCTAACCACTCATTTCCTACATAACCACTTTTCATTTTGTCCCTGACTTTACAAAATATTTTTAAGCATCAACATGCTGTTTTAGGAGCTCACACACCTTCTAATCTGTTCCTTTCAATGCACTTGGTTAACCCATTTAAACCATAAAGGTGTCTCTTTTATGGGAAATATTTATATTCAAAATGTATTTAGCCATGAAGGCTAAATTCCACTTGAAGCAATCCTTTATGCCCAAACCTCCTTGTTGCTTTCTTCTGCAAACCAACTCCCAAGCTACAGAGGGAGGCCTAGACCTCACCGGCTTCCCATCCCGCAAGTAATTCCTGCAAAAAGCGTTATTTTTATCTAGTACGTTTTTTAAGAATTATGAAAACAGAAGCCCAAGCCTCCCTGTTGCTATGCTTTCTTTATACTTTTTTTGTCTTTCGAAAAACTATAATGGAGTAAAGGGTGGACACGAAAAAAACTGTTCGTGAACAGTTCGAAATCGGTTCGATAAAAGTTCGGCTCGAGCTCGATTCGCTTGTAAATGAACCAAGCTTGAGCTTAAATTTATGGTTCGGTAAATAAATGAACCAAACTCAAACTCAATGGTGTTCGGCTCGAAAGCTTGCAAGCTCGTTAATTTAAGAATAATAATGCATATTTATGAGATTTTTATACATCGTTTGATAACATTATCCAAACTATCAATTAAATGACAAATAAGTGATAATATTTTACATAACTTGTCCAAGTAAAATACTAATATAATGTTAGATTAAGAAAATTATTAGTAATATTAAAGTACCTGTTGGTAGAATATGGTTTATCAGTTTATCGAATCAAGGCTCGAACAAGCTGGAAACTCGGTTCGAACTCGAAGAATTCTTATCAAGCCTGGCCCGATAAGGATTTTGAAGCTCGAGGTAAGTTCGGGCTCGAGTTCGAACACGAGAAAAAATAACCAAACCAAGCCGAGCCTAATAAAGTTCGGCTCGCTTCGGCTCGTGTCCACGGGTCTACCCCTATGGAGTATAATGAACTCTACCATGGCGTATCCTTATAGTCTACTATAATTTATGAGCTTACCCATGAATAGTTAGTTGGTTATAGTGCTACAAAGCTTTGGTTCACGTCAAATTATAAAGTTTACCGAAGCTGTCTCCACCTAGGTATTCTATTTGTACATGATGCCTTATCCTTATGGGAAAATAGTATCACATAATGCTTTATGGTTAGAACTTAGAACATTTGGAGTATCAATGCTTAAAAAAGAGTGGCACAGGGTTCCCTAATCACTAAGTTTGCTGAATCAAAATAATTGAAATGTGGTTTTGTTAAGCAGTTTCAGTGTAATCTTCCGAGGTTTGAACTATGTAGACGTCGTCTTGTACTGCTGTGATACCTCATTCCAGCTTTCATGACTGGTATCGTGTGCAGATTTGATTTGGCATGGGATATGAACCCTGCAAATAATGTTCTGTTCTCAGCTAATTTATGCTGAACTGAACTTAATTTTGTTGAAGAAAGCTTATTTTAGCTGAAAATAACTTATATTTGGTTGGCTTAACTTATATTTGATATACCTTAACTCATTCATTTTGCTGAACTTTACTTATGTTTGCTGGAACATATTTTAATAACTTGAGGAGAATATTGCATATGTGGAAATCTTAGTACGCCTATTACTGCATATGGAGTATGGCTAGTGACGACAATTTGTGAATAAATTTGATAATGAGGCTGTAGATTAGAACAATTCCAATATCAATATCTTGATAACGAAATAAAAATGAAGTCAAGAAATAGGTTTTAAGAATTGTTTTCCATGAAAGAGCGTGGGCATATGAGTTCGTACGACATGGAAGAGAAGAAAGTACAGGGACTGGGTTTATCACCTTATAAAATGTAATTTCATATTTACCATCTTAATTTTGTGAAACGTTTTATATTCACCACCTCTTTATATTACACAAAAAGAAGCCTGATTTATCATAAATGCCCAACTTTGTACCCTTTTTAGAAGATATATTTAAGGGTTATGTTTAGCAAAACCCTTTTATTTGAAAAATTTAGTAAGCATTTATTATCAACCAGAAACCAAAATTCAGGTAAAAGGTGAAAAACTCTCTTAAATGGACCCCCTGGGGGTTCTCCTTAGTGAAAGGAAAGCATTTGAGAGTTGACTTGGAGAAGCCCTAAAACCGCCACCCTATTGAAAGCTCCTCCGTCACCAATCAGTTCTTTAGACAGTCCTCTAGAACAAAAGAAAAAGTCAATTACGACCACGGCACACACTAGAGAGAAAGTAAATAAATATATGTTACTCTATCGGTATTTTATCCGCTAATGATATTCTGGGATTTCATATGTGTCCAATTGTCCATCCCTGCCAGAATTTGTTGCTTCACGGTCTTTCAAACAATTGGGACATAGTGCCATACAGCCAAGTTCCTGTTCCATCAGATCAAATTCATGGAAGCTGCAATTCTGCAAATCCTGCAAAAAATCTTCCTTCTATATTTGTGTGGCCTTGAATTGCAATTGTGGAGTTTTGTAGACACCTGATGTAAGAGATAACCCCCCTCTTTTCTATTTAACTGGGGTTGGATCTAGTTTTCTACAAATTGGAACTTCAATGGATGTATATCCTTCAGGCTGAGGATGTCGAATAGATGCATTACTGATTAGTTATTGTGGTGTCTAGAGAAGTATTTGCCTACTCTTTTGATAGCTCTATTTTGTTTTAGTGAAAAATGAAAAGCAATGTATCTAATACACTGTAGTGTTGTAGTTGTTGTGTTTTCTCGTTGAAGATTTTCACCATCATTTTAACTCCTTTTTATTACTTTCTAGACATTGACCTCTTTGTTTGTTTGTAGGCAATTGCTGGTGCAAGCAAAGCCCCTATAGATTTCACTCCAGAGTTGAAAGAATTGGACATGTCTACAGAAAGGGAAAGGTTATTTAGTGAAGATGAAGAGTTGGAACAGCTTTTGGATGGGAAAATATGTTTCAAGGTTTATGATTTTACAAGTGGTACGTCACCTCTGGTTGATTCAAGGTGCATTATGCGGAGATCTTGCTAATATAGTCCTCTGTTTTTAGTTTATGTTATGTACTCGTAACTATTTCAGAAGGAAAGTCCTCAAGTGCGGAAAGAAAGATAATACTTCCTGGTTCATTCAATCCTTTACATGAAGGTCATCTTCAGCTCATGGAAGTCGCAAGCAGGTAGATATCATGGAACTTGATTTTGGGTATTGACTCCCTAAATTCTTGACCTTTCTCCTCTGACGTCCGTTGTATAGTGCTTTCAGTTCACTTTTTTATTTGTTTCCTGTTCAAGGATGTTGGAGAAAATGAGAAAACTTATTAACATGAACGAAAAAAGTAGTCCAACATATATGGCAAGGTTTCACGTTCCTTGCTTAAATAGTTATCCTGTCCTTACTATAATCAGACAATCAGTGCATGTTTGACCTGTTGGGGGTTCAAAATCAGTGGAAGGTTGTCCTCTCAACAGATGGACTCAGCTAAACTTTTTCCTTGTCGTAGTTCAAATATTTCTGGATTTTGCTTTCAACGTGATTCAATTGAAAAACCCAATATCTGTAAAATTCAATTGCGGGTCCAATCACTTTGATATATCTAATTGATCCACCAATCTGATTTGATTCTTTGGATTTGGTATTGTTCTGATGTTATTGTACACGTAATGGAATAATGTATGCAGCAAGTTCTTCGTGTGTACTTGGTGCTATGAAGTTGATTCATATTTGTAAAATGTCTACTAATTCTTTCCTGTAATTTATCTTTATATGTATTTCATCTAAAGGAATTTTCTCCTCCTTTCTTTAACTTGGTACTCATATGCAGCCTTTTGGGGAATGGATATCCGTGCTTTGAGCTTTCGGTAGTCAATGCTGATAAACCACCTCTAACAAAATCTCAGATCAAGGAGCGTGTTAAGCAATTTGAGATGGCTGGTGAGATTTTACTGATGCTATGTTTTTTTGTTATGGACTTGGTTATTTCATTTGTTGCAAACTTTTTTAGTTACGTGATAGAAGTTTTGGATGTCCAGCAAAGTTACAAATTCTAGCAACTTGTGACTCATTATTTATCTAGTCAGTATAATAGGCATTCTTTGGAGGGTACGTTGTCATGCCAAATACATTTTTTCCCCCCGTGCGTGTCGATTATCTTTTGCCTCGTCATGTCTTTATATGTCACTAAGGGCTTGTCTGATATCATTGTCAATTTGTTGATTTGGAATTCCAGAAGTTGTAAATAGGCATAATTCCTTGAAGTTGGGGTATGTACTATGTAGTCAGATACATTATTTTTTTATTTTTATTTGTGTGTGTGTGTGTGGGTCTACTATCTTTTGCCTTGTACTACCTCCATTCCCGAAAGTTCTTTATGCTAAATATGTGTCCAAAGCATGAAAAATTGAAAACTATGAGTGTAAGTTCTCACTAATATATACATCAAAATGTCCTCATGTGAGATTTTGTTAGACTCTTTTCGATATATGTTTTCAAAATATCAACTTTTAATATTTTTTTTCATTTACGAAATTGAATATATTAATAGTTGACTATTGAATTGGAGGTCGTGAATAGTGAGTGTAAACAACTTTCAGGAACAAAGGTTGTACTCCCTCCGTTCCTAAATACGTGTCCAGTTTCCATTTATGGCGTTCCCTTTTATGTGTCCACTTTCGGTTTTTGGACATACACCTTTCCCACTTTTCTATACACTTTTCCCACTTTTCCATACACTTTTACCACTTTTCTATACATCATTATTACCTTTTCTTACACATTCTACACTTTTCCCACTTTTCAATCACCACCTCCACTTTTATTTATACTTTATCAATAAACAGTTTTCTACTTTTTCCTTTCCCAAAAAAAAAACATTCCCAATCATTACCTCTTACACACCATTCAATTTTATTAATTACCGTGTACATGTCCAAAGTGGAGACGTATTTAGGAACGGAGGGAGTATATCATTTTCAATTTTTTTTGATTTGGATTTCGAAAGTTGGTTGATATAAATTGTATATTGAGTTAACGTTAGTCCTACTTAATACTTGTACTATAGTCATGTTAATACTTGAAAATTATAACAAAGAATTGTAAACTACTTTATGTGTTTTTAAATACTTGCAGAAAAAAGTGAAAAGTAACGACAACCCCTAAATTTGTGTAACATGTTAGTGTTATTCCCACTTTAGTCTCTGTCTTCTTGCCTTTGAAGTTTGAATTTTCAGGTTTTCATTTTCTAGGACTATTGAGTTTTTAGTGTTGGGGGCAGTCCACTTATTAAATACTTCCATTCCACTACTAATATCTAGAGTTTCAGGCCTCCCAACACAACTTCAACCATTAGTCTCTGTAAATCTGTAATTATATATATGTAAAATTGTAAAAGTTGATATTTTGAAAGTACTTATCAAGATGAATCTAACAAGATCTCAGATGCCTATGTTCTTTCGTATGTATAAATCATAATAGATGTCCAAACTGGAGTGTGTAAACATTGTAAAATTCCCAATGTACAATGGCAGTGGATACTGTAATCAATCAGCTATATGAAGGGTACAATAGGAACTGCACAGTAAATCAGTTAGAAAGCTCGGGAGGGAAAAAGAAGATATGTTGGGGAAAGGGTTTATGAATAGATGAGGGTCAGGAAGGGTAGGGAGAGGAGATTATGAGAAGATGGAGAAGTTATTTTTGCTTTGCTTAGTTAGCTTTGGGAGAGCGTCAAGTCTCTCGAATACTTGACATCTATCTTTCACTTTGTTCCCTTCTGTTACGCATAGTAGGATGTGTGTTTTGTTATCGAGGGAATTCATGAACAGCGTTTTATTTTATTTTTATAATTGGGTGTGTTTAAGTTTTCTATCTTGCATTCTTCAGATGCTTGTAGGTTTGTGGTGGTCAGTGAATCTATCATTGATGGGTAGTTGTGTTGACAGATAAAACAGTAATAATATCGAACCAGCCCTATTTCTATAAAAAGGCTGAGCTCTTCCCCGGGAGTGCTTTTGTAGTTGGTGCTGATACCGTGGTCAGGCTTATTAATGTAAGATATCTACACTTGAAAGTACTTTTAAACTTCTTCCTTTTCAGTATTCCATTTGCTTTACCGGCATTCGATCATGGCTAGATATTCAAGCGAAGTTCCTCTATCTGATACAATGATGCATGTCAATATAACCATCAATATTAGTGGGTTGCTTGTCCGGTGGCTGAATTCATCAAACCTATGTATTGGTAAATAATAACACCATTAACTATCCAAATAATAATTCAAACCAGGAAAAAGTACCTTTCCCGAAGTTTCTCATCTAGTTTATTATGCATCCTATACAAAATATCAGCTAAGCCTGACTTGTGTGTATGAGGAAATGATCTTTTTTCATCTTGTGAATTTGTGATGATCATATGATGTATCCCTGAAATGCCCATTCTGTCGAATCTGGATCAAGTTCCTGTTAGGGAAGGACATATACACTTCTAGTAATTGAGGGAATAAAACCAATTCTTGGTTGTGCTGCATGCTGTTACTTTGACTTGGTGTCCAACGGATACATGTTTATGTCTCACATATGGCTCATTCTGTCATATCTTGATCAAGTTCCTGTTAGGAAAGGACTGATGAACTTCTAGTAATTGAGGGAATAAACACAATTTTTTTTTTGGTTGTGCTGCATGCTGTTACTTGGACATGGTGTCCAGTAGTGGTATATTTTGTGTGTCATATATTGCTATGTCACGCATGTTTTTGTTTGATCAAAGTGTCAACTGTCAAGTGTCCATACGCATGTTGGAGTATCTAATATCTGACATGGGTACTTCATATAAAATAAAAAGTCCAAGCACAATAAGCTGTATGTAGAATGTATATGTGATTTTGTGCTTTTAACGTAATCCGCCTGCATTGACATAATATGCCATTAGAGGCTCACCACAAACATTTCCACACACAGTGTTTGAATTTAAATAAATGGCTTACACGTGTTGGAAATATTTCGGTTCCTGTTTTCTTATAGTTATGTTTGCTACTTCACATCTATGTTAACTAGTGCATGATTATATTGGCTCATTAAACTCCTCATGATTCTTTTATTTTTTTTAATTTTAGTAGCCCAAGATTATTCTTAGGGTGAATTGGAAAATCTGTTTTTACGATCAGGAGATTTTGCAATATATACGATCCTCTTGCCTAGAGTGGGAATGTGTGATGTTTATTTTTAGTGTCATTTACCAATCGAACAAGGTCTCTTATTCAACTATCCAGCCTAAAATACTCAATACTCCGTATTTTTTTCACTAGGATCTTTTGCATCTCTTATGTGTCCTGACTCCTGACTCCTGACTGAAATGGGAACATCCCTTGACGTTCTGACTTAATAAATCTATTATGTAACCTCGCAGCCTAAGTACTATGATGGAAGTTACAACAGGATGATAGAGGTACTCCTTAAATGCAAAAATACTGGGTGCATATTCATTGTTGGTGGCCGAAATGTGGACGGTGTTTTCAAGGTAGTTGATTCTTCTGATGTAGGATGTGTGGTTACCAAATGATCTGTTATTGCAAACTGTACATTTAATTGTTGATGCATATGCTTCTACAGGTTCTTGAAGATATTAGTATTCCTGATGTTCTAAAAGACATGTTCATCCCAATACCAGCTGATAAGTTTCGGATGGACATATCCTCAACAGAGCTTAGAAGAAATCGAGATTGAGGCTGATTATATCTGGTGTATATGCTTGTTGAATGTTGATGATGATTGACATTTTGTACAGAATACAAGGATAGAATCTGATAGTTCGGAATATTAACAAATCAGAGATCTGTATGTTATAGTTCAGGATTGCACGAGTTCATTTATTAACGTTTTTTCCCCGGTCCACCACTGTTTAGACCCGGGGTTTTATTAGTTGAACATACACTTTTGTAATTGGATCCACACGAGCTTTTGATTTATTTTTTAAAATTGGATTTGGTTAGGATTTCTTTTTCCTTCGAATTGGGTAGGCTTGAATGTGTTTAGATAAAATTAACATATTACCTACTTTCAAGGATGTAGAAATTGAGAAGGAATAAATAGGACATATAAAACCCACGGACGATGAGCACCAAAAAATCACTATATATAAACTACGGATTTTTCATGAAATACCCCTGAATTTTGGCGCAATTCACCAAATGCCCCTCGACTTTCAGAAATTCACCAAATGCCCCTCACAAATGACTTAATACCCAAAATACCCTTACTAATGATGCGCCGTTAGTCCTCCGTTAACCTAATTTTCAAATTCACCAAATACCCCTATTTTAATACTTATTTCACCAAATACCCTTATTCAGAAACTTAATTCACCAAATACCAATAACATAAAATTACTCATTTTGATGCTCAACGGCTAGTTTTTGTGTTTGGAAATTAGCCGTTGCTTATTGTTTGCTTATAAATACTCTTTTTCTGACGGTTTATTGTAGTTTTCCTATTATTTTGTTAATTTCATATCATTTTTGTCATGAGTTTTCTTTCAAAATCATCATCCACACCCAATGAGTCCACATATGTAAGAGTCCCAAATAAATTTTGTTATCATGGGAGAAAATTTGACATCCGAATATCTGATACAACACTCAATCTGAAGCTCTGGTACAACACTAAAACAGAAAACACTCCTAAAAACACCTCAAAACGTCGCAACTCTTCAAGAAAATAGCTACTTCTTTTGTACCTTATTCTTTATGTGACCAATTAATTATATTTACCACGCAATCGGAAGGTATTCCTTTTTCAATATGGGAAATATCTTTAACATATGCAAACAGATTAAAAATAAAGCTCTTATTAATTTTATTCTAACGCATATGTTCCAGCTACCTCGGATTCTATTGCTTCCATGCCACATATTTAACGTTAACTCCCTTTTGTCTCCTGTCTCTACTGCCTCCAAACATCTTTCTTCAATCTCCTAACTTTCTCTCAACCTTACAGTCGAGGCATAAAGGTTTTCCCACTTTTCTTTTGAGCTAGGTCCTATTGACATGGTCAGATTTATGGACAAATGTCTATTTTTGGATTTGAGGGAACAAGAAAAAAAAATGAAACTAAGGTATGTTCCAAAGCTCATGAACCAGTGAAAAAACATGAATCTTGGCACAAAGATTTGCCTCCAAACTCAAGATTTTCACATCATGAATCCAAGTTGAAATCGAGGTTGTGATAAAAATTTATGTGTTATTGAACTTGATTTCTTAGTTTCTTTACCATTCGGACAATAAGAATATTAAGGTGTTAGCTTTAGATTGAATTACTTCAGCTTCACTTACATAAGATCCCTCTGAAAATGGGGTTTTTTGGCCTTTTGCTCAGCTAAAGTGCATTGTCTTTACTGGATGAGGCCTGAACTTATTGGATCATAATTGAAACTTACTGAGTGTTGTATCGGAGCCTCAGATGGAAATTTCCTCCCATAATATTAGAAATTGTTTGGGACTCTTACATATGTGGATTCATGGGTGTGGATGATGATTTTGAAAGAAAACTCATGACAAAAATGATATGAAATTAACAAAACAATAGAAAAACTACAATAAATAGTCAGAAAAGGGGTTTTTATAAGCAAACAATAAGCAACGGCTAATTTTCAAACATAAAAACTAGCCGCTGAGCATCAAAATGGGTAATTTTAAGTTATGTGTATTTGGTGAATTAAGTTTCAGAATAGGGGTATTATATGAAATAAGTAATAAAATAGGGGTATTTGGTGAATTTAAAAATTAGGCTAACGGAGGACTAACGGCGCGTCATTAGTAAGGGTATTTTGGGTATTAAGTCATTTGTGAGGGGCATTTGGTGAATTTCTGAAAGTCGAGGGGCATTTGGTGAATTACGCCATAATTCGGGGGTATTTCATGAAAAATCCGTATAAACTACGAGAGTACAAGAAAATGATTAGGGAGACTAACACAATTACAACTTCCACCAATGTAGGATACACTCACAAAAAGATACGTAGTAGATAATATACAAAGAGAGCTCATAGAGGAAGGCTTGTAGTATATGTAGCTAACTTTTTATTTATAGATCCGTTAAGTCGGCAAAATGCTTAGAGGAAATCAGGATGAGCATGTTGACTTATTTGCCGACATAAATTAAGGCTCCGTTTGGTAGGGCGTAAAACGTTTTCATGGAAAACGATTTTTCCCTTTTTAATCATTTTACGTTGTTTGGTTGGGTAAGGGATGTAAAACTATTTTCCATTACTCTCTCAAAGATGGAAAACTCTTTTCCATTTGAAAGGAAGGGAAACCACTTTTCCTTCTTTCCTCCTTACCTCCCTCTCCTTTCTTCCCCTTAATCTTCACCATTTTCACCCATTTTCCTTTAAGTTACCAAACAAAGGAAAATTAGTTTGGAATTGTGTTTTTCCTTGAAAACCATTTTCCATGGAAAATCGTTTTACAATGAAAATGTTTTACGCCTTACCAAACGGAGCCTAAGTGAATCAATTTCACTCGAGTATGTAGAGAAGAAAATTTTAATCTTTGACTTCAAATGTTATACTAGATGGGGCAGTAATATCTGAAGTACCAACTTATATACTCCCTCTGTATTTATTTAAGAGATACACTTGCCTTTTACGGTCGTATTAAGTTCAGAGATACACTTGTCATTTTTAGTAACTTATCAACCCTACCATCTAATTAAATAATCTATCTACACCCCATCCCCACCCCCATCCACCAAAATGACATGGTCCCTGCTTGTTTAATTATTAAAATATCTATGCAACCCAACTTGTTTTATTATTTTATTTCATTCAATTTTTTTTTCTTAATACCAACCATAAAGTTCTATTCACCTTAAATTCACTTATGCCTGAGAAATAAGTTCAGAAACGTTCATAAGTTAAGTCGGATCGGCAAGTATAATCTATAACCAAAAGAAATTTTGATAAGATAAATTCAGTAGAAATAATTGAAAATGAGTTGAATAGGATGTAGCGCTGGATCTATTGAAATCTTGATATTACCTAAAATTACTCTATTAAGATAAATTCTATCGGGAAAAAAAAACCTAGAGTATTAAGATAAATAATGACGTGGACTGATAGATAAAAGGCTTTTTCAAAATGAATATTCAATGATCAAATTCTTTCGAAATAGGAGTACAACAGACAAGTATGATTGTATGATCTAGTACAATAGGAAAGGCAGCTGAAGGGATGCTACATTTATAGTTGGTCCTATCATCCTCCGCAACCAGCACCACAGGCGGCCGCGCAACCGGCACCGTGATCAACGTGATTGTCGCTGGCTTTGTCATCAGTGGATGCACCATCTGCACAAGAGAAGATTATGATGATGATGGTTGCCGATAAGAGTGACAAAGTGCTGAAAACAATCCACCAAAAGCATGCGCTACTAAGTTGATACGCATTAACCTCTGTTTCTTTCATTAACTTTAACATACTGTATTATCCTAAGTTTTCTTCTTGTTTTCTGAGTTTTGTGGGATTAAAGTCAACGTCTTACACCCCTTAATTTCTATATTGGCGACAGGGTAATAATGCACATGATCTTGGAAGACTTTTCTTCTTCAAAGGAACTCTAAACAGTTTTACTAGTTATTAAACCTGTATTCCCTCGCTATTTTCATCTATACCTGATATTTTATTGCACATTTGTTCATAAACTACTAACACAGGGATAAAGAAAAAACTTTGATATTACCCGCCTTCCATCTAATTAGACATTGTTTGTTTTATTCTGTATGAACTTATTTTATCTGAACAACAGATATAGATTGTCTAAATTTATTTTATCTAAAGTTGATTTATTTATATGTGTCATTGTTTCAAAGATGCTCATTTTGTCTAATTAATGATGCCGATCCGACTTGCCGGTATGCTTTGTGTAGACACCTACTTTTGTCCCCATTCCCGAAAGGAAGGTTCGGTGATGAGAACATAAAATCTCCACTTGGCAACGCATCTCCTATAAGATAACGAATCTCAATCACCCTTTTCATTTCACCCGAAACCTGCTATTTATAGAAACCTGCTATTTATGGAAACCTGCTAAAAATAGTAACTGCCGTAATGGGTAGTTGTTAAAAGTGGCAAGTCATAAAAGATAGAAACCTGTCAGAATTAGGTGTTGCACTCCAACATAAATCCTAAATGAGATAGAAATTGCAAGAGGAATCCTATTCCTAATATGATTCGAAAATAAGAGTTACGTATTAATTAAAATCCTAACGAGCCTAGAGTTCGTAACGGGCCCAGACGTATTCCGTCATAAAGTTAATACGCGCTAAAAGACTCGGATAAGTCTCAAAAGACTCCGTATTCCACTAGTCCAAATCTGACAAGGAAATACGGCCCAAACCCTATTTTCAACGCCTGGCTCTGGGCGCTGAAAACACCTGGGTACGTGTTCTCTCCTAATTCTTCTTGGATTAGAGCTCTACAATTCTATCTTTCCACGAACTCTTTTCTATAAATATAGCCCCAAATTCGACGTGAAGAGAACACACAATTCATATTCTGAGTATTGACTCCAACCCTTAAGCCTAAGCCTTACGCTGCGAAATTGATCCCGCGTTCTGTCGCAATCGATCCAAAAATCGAACAAAACGTATCATGTCCCTTGTAGCTAAAGAATTAAGCCTGGAAACTTGATATTCGTTAAATAAAAGGAGAAATAGCAAAGCCAAAGTGGTTAGTTTTCTAAGAACCGTGACGCACCTCTCAAGGGTGCGTCGTAATGTGTCCCTCCGCATGATTTAATTGCTTTTCTCGCCCTTTTATAAATTGTTAAACTATTAAATCTGATTGTTCTATCACGCCTAATAAAGATAATATTTTGGGAAATTGAACTATCATGCTAGGTCCCTTAAAACAATCTAAATCAGATAATCGCGATCGATCTAGTATTATGTGTTGCATATTGTTAAAATCAACTCAGATTAGTTTAATAGTTAACGCATGTCCCTTCAATTATTTATGCTGAGCTAGTAAGGATATCCTGCCTCTGGAGTTATCGAAGAGCGAGTACTCCTCTCGGTAGTTACAGTCCCCCCGAACCCTCAATCTCTACCTTGCGGGTGTATGTTGAGAGATCCCTACACCAGGGATCACAAGGGAACCTATGGCCGTCGTGGTCAAACATAATTGCACTCCCTTTATGTCACGATAACCGGGTTTTGTCAGTTTTTCTCATTGTCGTTAAAAACTGAATGGCGACTCCTATATTACTAGTCAATTGGGTGTAAACTCACAGGAAATCCAATTACACTTGATTTGACAAAAAGAAACGTCACACCCACGAGGGACGAGGTCACGCCACTAATAGAAAAACATTCATTTGCTGCCATGACTTTGCTGCGTTAATTACTTAACGCCTCTAACTAAACGAGAAATTCGAAGAATTAGTTAAAAATTAACACTTTGCGGCGTTATTTACTATTATGACGCAGCAAATTAATAAAAAAATAAACGTTTTGCGGCGTGGCTCCTTTAACGCCGCAAAGTTGTCACCTGTCCCCCACACAGAGACACGCGTATTAACCCCAGATTTTTGGAGCCAGCTGCTTCTCTCTTTCGTCTCTTTCGTTTGGCTTGTCTCACTTCACAGAAACACCAACACCTTCTTCTTCCTTCATACGACTGACTCTGACCTACTCTCTTCACCACCGAATTTCGCCGGAAAACTTAAGCTCCACCGCCGCCGTGGTCATTCGAACTCATCTCCGCCGCCGCCGTTCTCAATTGAGGTAAATTATGCTTTCACTGCTCCTCCTCATCCTTGCTGTTTTTTCGTTCAATTGCTCTATTCCCCCTCATATCAGTCTCGCAATTAACATGAATTGTGTTTGAATTATCTAATTAGTGCTCTCTTGCTCTGTCCTCTCCTCTCCTCTCCTCTCTCCCCTGAAACTGTAAATTAATTAACCCTAATTTTCAATGTCAAATTTTGGCTTAATAGAACCTTAAAAATGCCTAAACTTTATCTCTGATTGTATCCTACAAATTTGGTATTGGTTCAGGCTCAAGACTAAGAAACTTGAAAATTTACCTAGTGACTGCAGCTTCTCTTGTAGCCCCTAAGCTGGACCAACTTCCTCGCTGTCTTTGAATATGTAAACCCGTAAAGGTTGTTTCTAGACTCTGTACTCAGATTTTAATTTCTTTTAACTCTTTCAGGTTAGCATTTTCTCTTATATATATGGCCTTTTGCATATTTTCAGTTGTGCTTGGAATTGGGGAACTTGCTGATTCATCTTTCTGGAGATAATATTTCTCACTGAAGAGGTAATTGACTGTTGAGGATTGCATCGTTATTTTGAGTAAATAATGTAAAGCACTTATATACCGTTGTATTCACGCATATCTCTGCTTGTCAAGTTGAATACTCTAGCAGAAAATTGATTTCAATTTGTACTTCAAAAGTAAAACTTAGATTGACTGAATGCTACACTGAAATTGCATATTCGATTTGACACAGTTAGCCTATTATTATTTGTAGTCCGACTTTTTCCCATGTTTAAGCTCAGTTTGCTCCAATTCAAATGAATACTCTTCTTGGCCACCTTGATTACTTTCCTCAGTAGGCCTTCACTGGTAAATCCTATGCCACCATGACACAGGTCACAGGAACTGAAAGCCATGAATTTGTTATTTGGGTCCAGGTTTTTTGTTCATGTTGTTGGGTGTAACATGTTGTTCTCTGTTTTTTTGTTTTGCTAGTTCTGATTTGCTTAGTTTTTGTTGTTGATCTTGTTGTTGTTGCTTGCTTTTGTTGTTGTTGTTGCTGTTTTTTCTCTTGTTGTTCTTGTTGTTGTATGTTCTTTTTGTATAGTTCAACTATGTTTCACGAAATTCATTTAAGCATGTATACAACGTGTTACACCAATTTCAATGTGAGTTGCTATGTGTTAATGTGTTGACAGTTTGGTTGTATCATGACTTTAGCCGGTGAAACATAAGGTATGAGTCGAAGTTGGATGTATGAGAAGCGAACTTCGTCGGGGTTCTTGAACGGGGTAGAGGAGTTTTGTAGATGTGCTTTGGAGCATCAAGAAAATGTACAAGATAATGGGTTTTATTGTCCATGTGTCGATTGCGAAAATGTGAGTAGGGTTAGTAGTATCAAAACATTAAGAGATCATGTGATTCGTCGTGGGTTTAGGGAACAATACCATGTGTGGATATGGCATGGTGAGATCGGAGGATATACGGGAAATTCCAGTGAAAATCCAATTATTGACCACCATGTACACACTGAAACTATTGATCGGACCGAGGATATGTTTTCGGAGGAAGATGATGAAGGTGAAGAAGACGTGGATGATGATATTGAGGAGGATCATATAGATGAGATGATGGAGGCAATTCAAGATAAGCCTCATTTATTTGAACGTTTGTCAGAAGCTGCTGAGAAACCTTTGTATCCTGGATGTGTCAAGTACACTCAGTTGTCGGCTGTGTCAGTGTTGACCAACCTGAAAATAAAGGGCGGTGTGACTGACGCAATTTTTTCACAATTTTTGGAGGCATTAGAGGACATGTTTCC
Organism: Spinacia oleracea; assembly: GCF_020520425.1. Taxonomy (NCBI): domain Eukaryota; kingdom Viridiplantae; phylum Streptophyta; class Magnoliopsida; order Caryophyllales; family Amaranthaceae; genus Spinacia; species Spinacia oleracea. The sequence goes on from NC_079489.1 coordinate 90,147,516, forward strand.
CGAAGGGAATGTGTTGCCTAAGTCGACTTATTATGCCAACAAGTTGATGTGTCCTTTTGGATTAGCATATGAGAAAATAGATGCTTGTCCAAATGATTGTATTTTGTATCGAAAAGAGTTTGCAGATTTAGATAAATGTCCTCGGTGTGGTAAGTCTCGTTACAAGCTCCCAGATGGAGTTATGCCCGGGGAAGGCAAGAAAGGTCCCTCTGCTAAACTGCTTTGGTATCTTCCAATAATACCAAGGTTTAGACGATTGTTTTCAATAAAGAAGGAGGCAAAGAACTTGAGGTGGCATGCAGATAAGAGGAAGAAAGATGGGTTGCTTAGACATCCGGCAGATTCTCCTCAATGGAAAGATATTGATGAAGAATATCCAGAATTCGGCAAAGAAGATAGGAATCTTAGGCTTGCGCTTTCTACTGACGGAATGAACCCATTTGGTAGTCTAAGCAGTCAACACAGCACTTGGCATGTTCTGTTAGTAATTTATAATTTGCCTCCTTGGTTGTGCATGAAGTCAAATAATATTATGTTATCCTTACTTATACAAGGGCCGGAACAACCAGGAAATTAAATGATATTGATGTATACCTTGCTCCGCTCATTGATGATTTGAAAAAAATGTGGGATGAAGGTATTTCTGTTTTTGATGCGTATGGTGATGAGATTTTCACGTTGCGTGCAATGTTATTTTGTACCTTCAATGACTACCCGGCTTATGGTAACTTGTCAGGGTATAAGGTAAAGGGAAAGATGCCATGCCCAGTTTGTGAAGATGATATGGAATCAACCTGGTTGCCAAATTCTAGAAAACATGTGTATCCAGTTCATAGAAAGTGGCTAAATAGGTTTCATCCTTATCGAAAGAAAAAATCTCTATTTGATGGCAACGTGGAAGAACGTAGATTTCGTAGACCGTCATCTGGAAGAGAGGTTTACAACCGTGTTAAAGGCATAGAGACGATTTTTGGAAAGTCTGGGAAAAATAAAAAAGATGGAATTTGGAAGAAGGAGTCTGACTTTTGGAAACTGGAATATTGGAAGCATCTGTCAGTTAGACATTGTCTCGATGTAATGCACATAGAAAAAAATGTGTGTGAGGCCATTTTGGGTACATTGTTGAACATGGATAAGAAATCGAAGGATGGCATTAAGGTGCGGAGAGACATGTAACACCTGAAGATTCGACCTCATTTATGGCCAAAGCTTAAGGAAAAGGCCAGAAAGGGGAAAGGTAAGTCTTACTATTTACCCCCTGCTTGCTACACATTGTCTAAAGTTGAGAAAAGAACATTTCTAGAGTGTCTTTATGGAATTAAAGTTCCTAAGGGCTACTCATCGAATATAAGAAAGCTTGTGTGTATGACTGAATTGAAATTACATGCAATGAAATCCCATGATTGTCATGTCATGATGCAAGTATTGTTGCCCATTGCAATTCGTGGGATTTTGCCTAAGCATGTAAGAGATGCCATCACGAGACTTTGTTCGTTTTTCAATACAATATGCAACAAGGTACTTGATCCGGAGGAATTAGACAAACTACAAGCTAATGTAGTTGTAACACTGTGCCAGTTTGAGATGTATTTTCCGCCTTCGTTTTTTGACATAATGGTTCATTTAGTTGTCCATCTTGTTCGAGAAATCAAGATTTGTGGTCCAGTGTTCATGAGATGGGCTTATCCTTTTGAAAGACATATGGGGTGCATGCAGAGAAAGGTGAGGAATCCCGCACGACCAGAAGCAAGTATGATTCAAGGAACTGTGTCGGCGGAGATTGGTGCGTTTATTGCTGAATATATGTCCAGAGCTGAATCAATCGGACTTCCTAAATCTCGACATGAGGGGAGACTTGAAGGCAAAGGCACAATTGGTGCTAAAGATATCAGTGCTCCATTAGAGAAACAGATGCAAGCCCACTTATGTGTGCTACAACAACTCACAGAGGTTAGTCCGTACTTAGAAAAGCATATGCAGGAGTTAAGAGCTCGAAATCCGACTAAAACAAAACGTGCCTTGGTGTTGGAACATAATCGTACTTTCAGTGATTGGTTTCAAAATAAAGTGATGGCTGAGTTGGATGTTAAAGGCCACAAAATCTCCAATACGATAAAATGGCTAGCATATGGTCCACAAGATACTTTGCACTCATATGAAGGGTATGCCATCAATGGATATACCTTCCATACGCTACGTCAAGACAAAAAGTCAAGGTCTACGCAAAATAGTGGTGTTACAATGGTTGCTTCTTCTAGAGATTATGCAAGTGCTAAAGATAAGAATCCAGTTGATGCAACACATCCATATTATGGGGTCATTGTAGGGGAATACATTTAAACATAATAACATGTGCGGAACAATCCCCAAAGCCAGGAAACATGTATAAAGCACAGATTAAGCATACTTACGTTTGAAGCGTGTTTTCCACATATCCGTCAACGTACATGAACAAAGAACTCCACTTGTCGTTCCTCTACTTGGTTCACCGAAACGATCAGATCCGTCTTGATTATCGTAGCTTAGACAATCGATCAAGAGATTTGCTTTTTGGGATGAACACACTATGGAGGCACAGAGAGAATTAGGGTTCTCTGTTTTCTCCTAGGGTTGTGTGTAATCTGAATTGTGATTGCCTTGGTTGGAAATTAGGTCATAAGGTTATTTACATAACCTTACTAAACCGACCAAGCCATAAGGCAAGGCCGGCTAGCAAGCCCGCGCAGCATCACACGGACACGCGCAGCGAGCTGGGCCGTGGGCCGCGCTGCTGCTGCTGCTGTGTCGTGCTCTTGGCCCGCGCGCGCACACAGCTGCTCGGCCATGGGCCAGCGCTGTTGTGTCGCCTTGCTTGCTTGCCTAGCGCGCGCGCCCATGGGCCTTGAGTGCTTCGTGCACTCGGCTCGTGGGCCGCTCCTCGTATCCGCGTTTAATATATTTCCGATATATTATTTATCGTTTCGTATACGACGAATCACCGTCGTACGATACGATTTATTCGTTTCGCCTAGCTTACGAATATTCGCGATACGATATACGATTCCGATGCAAGGTCGTATCGTATAATACGTTTCCAACTTCAATCCCGAAAAGCTATTAAATGAATTTCCGATTCATTTAATCCGGTGATCTGTTACGTGTCATTGGTGTGACCTTGTAGGTTCAGTCAAGAGTAAGTTGTGAGTTCAATATCCATTAGAACTCACTGATCGGAAGCATTGCTCCAGCTAGCTGTTCCGATCACTTGATCTCACTGAATTAATTGTTCGCAATTAATCTGAACCTTGGTATTAGACTTAATGCACCTTGGGTGAAGGACATATTTCCTTCAATCTCCCACTTGTCATTCAGACAAGTGTGCATCCACATTCCTTTGTCTCTTAGTGTTACTTACTGAACATAAGGTAAGATCCAAGTCATCCTTATTAGGTCCAGAAGTGTTTCTCGGATTACAGAGTTCAACTGTTAAACTTTTGCAGAAGGTTAAGCCTAACCATTCTGAGCACGACCATGCATTTTATAGTATCTAACTCTCCGAGAGGCCTTGTTACACAACAACACCATATCCTATCAAAGATAGGAGGACAATCCATTCTTGCAATCTATGAACACTCACTTTGATTCATAGTACGCCCAATAACTGCTTTTATAGCCTCCTTTTACGGTGCGACGTTTAGCTAGTATCAAAGCGAACTAATTCTCAAACGAGCAGACATAATCGCTCATGTTCTGAGGAACGGTTTCTAATCACCATTAATGAGAACTACCTATGACATGACTTTAATCAGTTAAAGTGTTCTCATGGTCAATCCGATACAAGATCCAATAAGTATCTATGCAAAAGATTCTGACATCCAGTCACTCTAGTTCAAGAAACGGAACTAAGTAATCTACTTGCAATCTAATCTTCATTAGTCATTGGTCGTCCACCTTTCAATGACCTGGATTAGGGATCCTTTGTGACTTCAATATTCAAGTTCACTTATGGGTGTTTCTTTGCCAAAGAATCCATCTTGACATCCCATTTGAATGATTTGAGTCACATGGACTTATCATTTAATTCTAAACCACAATTAAATGAATATGAATAAATAAATTTCATAAATATGAAATGGTTATTGTTTTAAACATAGATCTAACAGATGTTCTAAAACAATACTTAGAAAATCAAAGCCATTCTCCAACATGCTTGATTCCCATGGTTGCTACATGTGCGTTGTGTTTCACTTGTGGCAACGGTTTAGTCAATGGATCCGCGACGTTGTCGTCAGTTCCAACCTTGCAAATCTCGATTTCCTTTCTTTAAACGATCTCTCGAAGTATATGAAATCGCCGCAGTACGTGCTTGAACTTCTAGTGGCTCCTAGGCTCCTTTGCCTGGGCAATGGCTCCGCTATTGTCACAATACAAAGACACTGGTCCTTTAATGGAGGGGACAACACCAAGTTCTTCGATGAACTTCCGAATCCAAACAGCTTCATTTGCTGCTTCTGAGGCAGCAATGTACTCGGCTTCAGTTGTAGAATCCGCAATAGTGCTTTGCTTAGCACTTTTCCAGCTTACTGCTCCGCCGTTGAGGCAGAACACAAACCCAGACTGTGATCTGAAATCATCTCTGTCAGTTTGAAAGCTTGCGTCCGTATAGCCCTTAACAATCAACTCATCTGTACCACCATAAACCAGAAACTGATCCTTAGTCCTTTTCAGGTACTTTAGGATGTTCTTGGCAGCAGTCCAATGCGCCTCACCTGGTTCTGACTGGTACCTGCTCGTTGTACTGAGTGCGAACGAAACATCCGGCCTTGTACAAATCATAGCATACATGATGGATCTAATAGCCGAAGCGTATGGAATTCCACTCATCTTTCTACGCTCATCAGATGTTTTGGGACACTGATTCTTGCTTAGATATACGCCATGTGACATGGGTAGATGCCTGCTTTAGTCCGTAGATGGACTTCTTAAGCTTGCATACCTTTCCTTGGTTCTTTTGATCGACAAAACCCTCCTGCTGTGTCATGAACACAGTCTCTTCAAGAACACCGTTCAAGAAGGCAGTTTTGACATCCATTTGCCATATTTCATAGTCATGAAAAGCGGCAATCGCAAGGATTATCCGAATAGACTTAAGCATCGGGACTGGAGAAAAGGTTTCATCGTAGTCAACGCCGTGAACTTTCCTGTAACCTTTTGCTACCAATCTAACCTTGTATATGTATACAATTCCATCTTTGTCTTTCTTCAATTTGAAGACCCATTTGCATCCGATAGGTGTGAACCCATCCGGCAAATCAACCAAATCCCAGACTTGATTTTCAGACATGGAGTCTATTTCGGATTGCATGGCCTCTAACCATTTAATGGAGCTTGGGCTCGTCATAGCTTGCTTGTAAGTCAAAGGTTCATCACTATCCAATATGAGAACGTCTAAGTTTTCAGTCAAGAGGACGCCTGTCCATCTGTCCGGCTGAAAAATAGTTCTATTTGACCTACGAGGGGCAACAACGTTTTGAGGAACTACTCCCACTGGCTCTTCTAAAGACCTTGGAGGTTCATCAACTTGAACTGCTTCTAAAGAGTTCTGAGTTCGTTGTTCGTCTCGAATCTCTTCGAGGTCTATTATTCTCCCACTTGTCAATTTGGATATATGATTTCTTTCCAAAAAGACACCGTCACGAGCAACGAATACCTTGTTGTCTGACTTGTTGTAGAAGTAATACCCCATAGTTTCCTTTGGATACCCAACGAAGAAACATTTGTCAGATTTAGGTTGTAGCTTGTCCGAAATTAATCGCTTGACATATGCTTCGCAACCCCAAATCTTCAGAAAAGACAACTTTGGAAGTTTCCCAGTCCATAATTCGTATGGAGTCTTTTCAACAGCTTTTGACGGAGCACGATTCAGTGTGAGTGCTGCAGTTTGCAACGCATGTCCCCAGAACTGTAAAGGAAGTTCGGCCTGACCCATCATTGACCTGACCATATCGAGTAAGGTCCTGTTTCTCCGTTCCGACACTCCATTCCATTGAGGTGTCCCCGGAGCAGTCAATTCAGAAAGAATACCGCATTCTTTTAGATGGTCATCAAACTCGTGGCTAAGATATTCACCTCCTCGATCCGATCTTAGAGCTTTGATTTTCTTGCCATGTTGATTCTCTACTTCATTTTGAAATTCTCGGAATTTCTCAAACGATTCAGACTTGTGCTTCATTAAGTAAATATAGCCATATCTACTGAAGTCGTCCGTAAACGTTATGAAATAGCTGAACTCACCTCTAGCTTTCGTACTCATAGGCCCACATAGGTCCGTATGTATTAGCCCTAGTAGTTCGCTTGCTCTTTCTCCCACCTTTGAGAAAGGTTGCTTTGTCATTTTGCCATGTAAACAAGATTCACATTGATCAATCTTCTCTAAGTCGAATGATTCTAGAATTCCTTTCCGTTGAAGTAATTCCATGCGCTTTATGTTTATATGGCCTAATCGACAATGCCACAGAAGTGTGAGATTCGAATCACCAGTTTTAGCCTTTTTGGTATTTATGTTATAAATGTGTTTGCTCGTATCTAGCACGTAAAGACCGTTTTCTTGTTGTGCTGAACCATAAAACATTCCATTCAAAGCAAAAGAACAACTATTGTCTTTAAATTGAAAACTAAAACCTTTAGAATCCAAACTTGAAACGGAAATGATGTTTCTGGTGATACTAGGAACATAGTAACAGTTTTCTAGTTCCAAAACAAACCCTCTAGGCAAAGAAATAAAATAAGATCCTACGGCTAATGCAGCAATCCGTGCTCCATTTCCCACGCGTAGATCCATCTCGCCTTTATCCAGCTTTCTACTTCTCCTTAGTCCCTGTGGAGTGGAACATAAGTGTGAGCCACAACCAGTATCTAATACCCAAGAAGTAGAATTAGCTAGATTACAATGTATAACATACATACCTGAAGTAGAAGCAACGTTCCCGTTCTTCTCATCTTCCTTCTTCTTCAAGCAATCCCTCTTCCAATGCCCCTTCTTCTTGCAGTAGAAGCATTCAGAGTCGGCAGGAGAACGAGTCACCCTTTTCTGTTTACCAGAACCGGCGCCATTGGACTTGGATGAGGGCGAAGCTTTGCCCTTACCATTCTTGCCCTTGTTCTTGCCTGATTTCTTGAAGTTCTTGCCCTTACGCACCATAAGCATGTCATGCTTATTATCTTGCTTGAGCGTCTTTTCAGCGGTTTTCAGCATACCGTGAAGCTCAGTAAGAGATTTCTCCATGCTGTTCATGTTGTAATTCAACTTGAACTGATCATAGCCATTATGAAGCGAATAGAGAATGATGTCAATAGCCATTTCATTTGAGACGTCAGAATCTAGAGCTCTCATGTTCTCAAAGAGTCCAATCATTTTAAGAACATGTGGGCTCACTGGTTCTCCTTTCTTGAGCTTAGTCTCAAGGATCAACCTCTGAGTCTCGAATCTTTCGATTCTGGCTTGGTCCTGAAACATGTTCTTCAACTCCGAGATGATTTGGTAAGCATCCGAGTTAATGAACGTTTTCTGAAGTTCAGGACTCATGGATGCAAGCATCACACATTTGACATCCCTGTTGGCCTGAATCCAACGATTAAGGGCAGCTTGAGTTACCTCCGGCCCAGCCTCTTCCGGTAACTCTTCCTCAACGACATATTCTTTTTCCTCATGCATAAGAACTATTTGTAAGTTCCTTTGCCAGTCGAGGAAATTGTTGCCATTCAACTTCTCTTTGTCGAGAATTGAACGCAGGTTGAAAGTGTTATTGTTTGCGGCCATTTTTGATTACTACAATCGAAAAGAATTTGCAATAAATAACCATTCATACAACTCAATAACTTTGAAATAAAAGCAAAAGCATGCAATCATTAAAGCTATTAAAACATTTCATTCATGCAAAAAGAAAAAACATGGTCCGAAATGAATGAAACGATTCCAAGACCCCAAAAAGTCCTAAATCCTTAAGCAGCTTTAGCATGTCTTAAGTATTTTAAGATTTTAGGTAAGCAAAACCTATTGCTAGTAATCTCCAAATTATTCTTGGTTAATAAATTAATTACATAATTTATTCCATTGCCACAACTTAATGCCATTGTTGTTTGAGTTATAACCACAATCAACGTGCTCCTTTAGGACGCCTTACCATCTAAGTCAACTAAAATAGCACCTCGCTTTAGCGTAAACCTACTATCTTAGATACCTAGATTTTTGTAAGTGTTGATTTGGAAGGCAATTTTTGAAACTCAATATTACTTGGACCTAGTTGTTTCTATGTTGGTTCGATTATTTAGTGAACTTAAAACTAATCGATTCATAGGAAACAACCTGTTCATGCAAAGCATACATACATTCATACATTCACGCATAATATATATATATTAAATTGCATAAATAATTGGTGATCTAGTATGGCCCAAAACTAATTTGTCTTGAAGCATCCAATCTTCATAACCTCCTTGTTAGCTTGTCATCGTCTTGAATCTTCGTTCAAATGCTAACTTAAAGTTCTAAACTTAGAAATACTTGAAAATAATAAATTACATCAAAATTTTCATGGTACGCAGACCATATTTAAAACTTTACATTCAAATATAGAACGGTGCGCAGACCGTATTTAACTATCCTAAATTTGGCCATACTAGTCACTTGGAGTACCTGCATTGCATAAAATATATATTCTACGCATTCACCCATTCGTATGCTAAAACGAATGGCCCATGTTAATATGCAAGTGTTTACGTGAATTAATTAAAATTCACGTTCACATAAACGCTTCCTAAAAGATTAATCAATTTCCAAATTATTAATCCTTAGACTTTATTCTAATTAAAATTGAATTTAATTAAAATAATGCGACCTACGAAATAATTAAAATAATTATTTCATTTTAATTTCATTTAGTGGCTCCCACTCAAACCAATAATTATTCCGGATAATTAATTATGAAATATTAAATTAAAACTCGCGGCCCGGCCCAAGCAAATAAAATATTAAATTAAAAATCCCGTTAGCCCAAATTAATGCAAATACACGAAGCATAACTAATTAAACGATTTAAAAAAAAAGTTCAATCAAGCGGCCTAGGCTTGCGCCCAGCCCGTCGTGCGAAAGGCCCAAGAGCACACGAGCATTTCCCGCGCGCGCCCAGCCCATCGCACCGCATAGCATGCCATCGCTCGCCCATTTCTCGCGCGCCATGCCTCGCCCACACGCGTCGCGCGCCATGCCTTGCGCATGCGCATCGCGTACCCGCAGCCTAGCTGCCCTGCGTTGCGTGTGTGTTGTGCATCGTGGGCGCTTGACGTCGCAAGCATCGCGCTTTGCGTCGTCGTAGCCCCGCAGGCATCGCCCGCCCCTGCCTTGCCTAGCGCGCACGAGGCACGCAGCTCGTGCTGCTGCCCGTGTCGCATGGCACGGCTCCGCAAAACGGCCACGTATGGCTCGACGAGCCATACTTCCATCATGCCCATGTTCGTGTTTTTGGTTCATAAAACGGACCAACCTAATTAAAATTAAATTTTAATTCACGAACTTGCATTAATTTTATTTTTCAAAAAAGTTACGATTTAAGTTTTCGAAAAACAACGATTTTTAACGATTTAATAAACTTTAACGACAATCCAATTTCGTAAAATTAATAAATCAAGGGCTAACAATATTCAAACTTTTAAGAACGATCGAATCAACTTTAAAATTTGAACCTTTAATTAATAAAATCCGAAATTTTACATCGTTCATAAACAATTAAATTTCAGATTATTAATAAATTGGTTTAAGTGCGATTAAAATTAACGAAACCATTCAAAATTTTAATCCAATAATTTTTAAAATTTGCCACTGACCCATGAAATTATATCCCCTTTCCCAATTAACCGAATTATTAATCCATAATTAATTAAAAATCAATTAGGGTTGTAAATTTTACAAATTGGGGAAAGACAAAATTAGGGTTTATACTTATCGGAAAAATCTGAAATTTTTACCATAGATCAAGCATGTACCCAGAAACATTGTGTCAAATTTCAAGCAATTCCAAGTAGTTTAGGTCGACCTTTTAATTGAATTACTGTCCGACTTGCACATTTAATTTTTAATGAAAAATTAACAAAAACGCCCAAAAACTGATGCTTCGAGGCCTGTTTTCGCAATTCTATTCTCATGAGTTGATCTTAGAAAATCGTTTTCCATCAGATTAGGGTTTTAAAAATCGAAAAAGCGAATATTTTTGATTTCGGAACTGCCAATTTCGCAATTAATCCCATAATTCGAAAAAATTCCGAAAAATCAACAAAAATTCCAAAAATTTCGACAATGCAAAAACAATAATAATCATGCTAATTCATGCTATGAATACATAAGGCTCATGATACCACTGTAGGGGAATACAATTAAACATAATAACATGTGCGGAACAATCCCCAAAGCCAGGAAACATGTATAAAGCACAGATTAAGCATACTTACGTTTGAAACGTGTTTTCCACAAATCCGTCAACGTACACGAACAAAGAACTCCGCTTGTCGTTCCTCTACTTGGTTCACCGACACGATCAGATCCGTCTTGATTATCGTAGCTTAGACAATCGATCAAGAGATTTGCTTTTTGGGATGAACACACTATGGAGGCACAGAGAGAATTAGGGTTCTCTGTTTTCTCCTAGGGTTGTGTGTAATCTGAATTGTGATTGCCTTGGTTGGAAATTAGGTCATAAGGTTATTTACATAACCTTACTAAACCGACCAAGCCATAAGGCAAGGCCGGCTAGCAAGCACGCGCAGCATCACACGGACACGCGCAGCGAGCAGGGCCGTGGGCCGCGCTGCTGCTGCTGCTGTGTCGTGCTCTTGGCCCGCGCGCGCACACAGCTGCTCGGCCATGGGCCAGCGCTGTTGTGTCGCCTTGCATGCTTGCCTAGCGCGCGCGCCCATGGGCCTTGAGTGCTTCGTGCACTCGGCTCGTGGGCCGCTCGTCGTATCCGCGTTTAATATATTTCCGATATATTATTTATCGTTTCGTATACGACAAATCACCGTCGTACGATACGATTTATTCGTTTCGCCTAGCTTACGAATATTCGCGATACGATATAGGATTCCGATGCAAGGTCGTATCGTATAATACGTTTCCAACTTAAATCCCGAAAAGCTAATAAATGAATTTCCGATTCATTTAATCCGGTGATCTGTTACGTGTCATTGGTGTGACCTTGTAGGTTCAGTCAAGAGTAAGTTGTGAGTTCAATATCCATTAGAACTCACTGATCGGAAGCATTGCTCCAGCTAGCTGTTCCGATCACTTGATCTCACTGAATTAATTGTTCGCAATTAATCTGAACCTTGGTATTAGACTTAATGCACCTTGGGTGAAGGACATATTTCCTTCGGTCATCCAGGAAATGTGGGTGCTTGATTATAGTGGAAAAATAAAGGTACCACTTTTTCAATGCAAGTGGGCAGAGAATAGTCGGCGCGGTGTTAAGCTTGTTGACAATAATATGACTATAATCAATATGACACGGTTGCGCGACACTTCAGAGCCATTCATACTCGCATCCCAAGCAAAGCAAGTTTTCTACATAAGAGATAATGTCGATCATGATTGGTCTGTTGTTGTTAAAGGGAAGAGATATATTCTTGGTGTAGGTGATGTCGATGATGAAGAAGAGTACGATCAGTTTGATGACTCACCACCGTTCTCAATTTCAGAGAGCGATGTGCTTGATGGAACGGATAATGATACCAATTATATGCGCTTAAATCATACAGAAGGCATAACTGTTGATGAACCTTGATGATGATTTAGGTACTCACTGTGTAGACATATTTCTCATGTTTTGTAGTTGATTGATTTCTTATTTGAAGTACTTGTTATTTTTGTTCAATTTTGTATTGTTCTGTCTGTTCGGTTATTTTTTTATACTAATTCTGTTGTGTTCTGTTTATTGTGCTAGTGTTCTGTACAAAAAATACTTTAACTTTTTTTGGTTTTGTACTGTTTTGTAGTGTGTACTTTAAGTGTGTTGGGTTATGTACTTTTCTGTTTTGTATTATCCTTTTTAGTTTCGCTATTGTATTAAAGTTAAAAGATTCAAATTTTGCAGAGCTATGGCTAGAAATGGGGATGAATCTGATGAAGAAACGCCAGAAAAAGATAAGGACTATGATGCCTTGAACGAGAAAGACCAAGGTGAACCAGAAGATATAGCTAATGACGAGTATTTGCGTCGACTTGATGAGTTTGAGGAGCTGGCTGATGCTGCTGCCCTTCTCGGAGTTGATGCTAATCATCCTACAGAGGAGTCAGGTAGCAAGAAAGGCAAGGGTAGGGGAAGGGGATCAGGAAAAGCTAGGGGTCCGACAAAAGGGCTAGGAAAGACCGGGCCCATGTTCGTGCAGTTTGACAGCCTTTTGCGTCCATCCGGCAGATTGAAGTATGGTCAACAGATCGGTTTGTGTAGTCGCAAGTTGAATATTAATTGGGATTGGCCAAGTGTTAGTCAAGGTTTAAGGAGTAAATTATGGGAGGACACAATGGTAAGTGCTAAAATTATGCTTTTTTTTCATTTTTCTATACCTACTGCCTTTTTTTTTTTTGAAATTTTAAACAGCCCGGTCGTTGGTTTCTACTTGATTTAGTGTGATTTTGTAGAAGTTGGGAAGGTTTGGGGTTATTTTTTATTCATTTTGCCTCTGGTTTCTGTTGAGCTGCTTAGAATATGTTAGCTGGTTTTTCTGTTTCAGCTGGCATGATCATTGTCCAGCGATTCTTTTGATGTTTGGGCTACATGTTGAGTGAGCATACTTGCTTCTACTTGACATGCTCTTGGCAATTAATGCTGTCGGTGTAGTTTAAGGCTTGAGATATAGGGGCAGCAGGTTCATCTAGTTCAGTAGTTTAGTTATTTGTTTTGTTCACTCACATCTGTATTACTGGTTCATCTGTCAGTGTTGTTTAAGGCTTGAGATATAGGGCAGCAGTGTCACATTAGCTTTGGATTACTGGTTGATTATTAGGACTAATCAGGATTTGTAGTTTAGTTTTAGTACAGCTGATGGTTGCTGTTAATTAATTATCTGAGTGTTTTAGTTTTTGTCTCGTGTTCTTGGTCTGTTAAGAAACTACAGTTGTATATCGTATATTCCAGCCTCATTCTTCAGCAAGGTCTCATTCTAGCATGCAGGTCGTGGTCCTTAACAGGCCTGGTCCATGCCTAGCCCGGCCACTCTGTTTTGTGTCAGGCCCTGCTGGGTTGAGTAGTTCAGCTAGTTCAGTAGTTCAGTAGTTCAGCTAGTTCAGTAGTTCAGCTTCAGTAGGGCAGCAGGTTCAGCAGTGAACCTGGTTCAGTAGTTCAGCTAGTTCAGTAGGTCAACTAGTTCAGTAGTTCAGCCTGTATTTCATCTAGTTCATTAGTTTAGTAGTTCGGTAGTTCAGCCTGTATTTCAGCTATTTTAGACTGTATTCCTGCCATCTCTTGATTGTTTTGTTTTAAACGTGCAGGCAAGATTCCACCTTGAAGATGATCCAGTAATCAAAAAGAATTTCCTCTCTAGTGTAGCTAAGAGATTCAGGGACTTCAAGGGAAAGCTAGTGAGTGGCCATATTATTTTTACAAGAAAGTTGAGCAAAAATGAGGTAAATCGTCAACCATATGAGATTTGGAAAAACATCCAACGAGAAGATTGGGAGACATTTAAAAAGTCAAAAACATCTGACATAGCAGTGGTAAGTTTATATTTCACTATTTTGTATGATGTGTATAATTGGCTATGGTATGAAACTAACGTAAAAATTTATGTTTGTTAGCTTAAGCGTCAAAAGGCCCAAAAGAGTGCAAAGTCGAATGATAATCCTCATCACTTGGGACAATATAACTATGAGGATGCTCGGAAAATATGGATCTACGAGGGCTTTTACCCAAATTCTGAACAAAATCGAGGTGATGATTGGTATTGTTCAATGCATAAGAAAGACAAAAAAACAGGAAAAAGATCTATCCCAAAGCCCAAAACGAAGGCAATTGCTGACAAATATGTAAGTAATTCAATTCTTGTGATTTTCTATACGCGGCCCACGAGATAAAGTCTAGTTCATAAAGTGATACACTGAATGATAATGGAGTTAATATCTTGCCACTTATTATATGAACTAGAGCCTGTGATCAATACTTTTTTTAAATCAATGGTGCTTATAGTGCTTCCTTTGTTGGTTTGCTTGTGTATAAGTTTTGATGCCTATTCTTTTATATAACAACTATGAACAGCTGGAGATTAAAGAAAAGCAAGCAAAAGGGGAATTTACTCCACATCGGAACCAAGATGCCTTATCCGAGGCTCTTGGGAAGTCAGATCATTTGGGCCGGGCACGTGGATTTGGAGGGGTGAATGTCGGGGTCAAAAGGGCATTTGGAAAGGCAACATCAAAGCCTAAGTCTGATTATGAGACAATAAAAGCACAACTTCGGGAGGAACTTCGGGAGGAAATGAGAGAAGAGTTAAAGGCTAGCATGAAGGCCAATCTCCCTTCCATTTTAGAATCTATGGGTTTAAGTACCACATTGCCTTCAACAACTCCTTCGAACCACTCTCAACGTTCACCACCCAGGCAAATTGAGCTACCCCATGAGAAGGCTCTGCCATCTAAGTTGGAGGAGGTTCTGCCGCCCTTCGAGGTAACTTATCACTCACTGAATGTCTATTATGAGCTTATGCATACAGATTCTATCTTTTTCTAGACTCAAGACTTTCATAGCTAGAGTAATGCCCGGTTTTTTGAGCTATACGAGAACCACTACACTGCAACACTGATCCACTTGTCTACTGCACAGCAGCACTGCACCACTGCATCACAACATCATTGCACTGCTGTCCTGCTGTGCATTGCACTGCTTGCAGTAGGACAGCAGTGCAGTGCACAGTAGGACAACAGTGCAGTGCTGCTACAGGACAGCAGTGCAGTGCTGCTACAGGACAGCAGTGTAGTGATGCACATGTCCGGGAAACTGACCAAGTTGTTCAGCAGCCAATGCACTGAGAGTGGCACTTTAATCCAATTCACAAAGTTCTGTTAAAAATTCAGCATTAGACGCCGTATCATACAAGTTAAAGTTATAGAATCCCAATACACAAACATATCCCAAAATTCCGACTTAATTAGAAAAAAAATCTAATATATGTGTCTAGGAATCAAATTCACATTGCAAATCTGATGCCATTCTGTTGTTAGTTCTGGTCAACAGGGTTGACTTTTTTGAGGTTCAGGTCAAAGTTGACCAGAGTTGACTTTTTCAAGAATCTAGTCAAAGTTGACCAGTGTTGAAGTGCAAATGTTTTGCCTTATTTTGTGTAAACTTATTTGAAGCTTACTTATCTCTAATATATATGTCTAATGTGATAAAAATCCTTACCCAGGTAGAAACTACATGCCAACTTCTACTTAAAGACCCGGAATCTGGAGCAATGTATGACGTGGCAAGTGCTACCGCATATCCACCTCGTGAGAATGAAGTTTGTCACACTGTACCGTTACTTCCTGGTCATTTGAAGGTGAAAATTCAGAAAGTGCCAGATGAATTCTTGGGCTTGCCACTTCCTGTTCCTGTTCCGGCGTTCGAAATTGAGGCAATGGAGAATGCTATTGGTACATATGTGCAATGGCCTACTACATTAATTAGGTTTTCAGTTGAGGTAATAAGATTCTAATTGCATTTATTCAATTATATGTATTTCATATTCACCAATCATGTTATCGATTATAGTTTATATTCTTTGATTTTAATTTTTAGGCGACACCGAAAGTTAAGAAGTTGAAGCGGATGTCGCCAGAGATGATTTTTAGCAATGAACTAGCCTCTGGCTTGTCGGCTTCTCGAAAAAGCTCGGATATTCCCAATACAATTGTAGATTCCCTTAGTCAAGAATGTGAGTGGTTGCGGACATTTGTTGCCTCCATGCCAGATGGTGATTCTTTTGAAGTGATTCTAGATGGTACCTCGTTCCATTACAATGAAAATGGAAAAATTCAAGTAGACAAGAATGATATTTCACAGTTCTTAAGAGGAGCAAAGCTAAATATATCCATTATTCAAGTTTTCATGAGGTAATTTTTTTTAATCTCAAGTAGGTAATAGATTTAACTTTCTTTCACGTAAATCATGTAACCTATTCAATAATCGACCGCTCAGAGCACTCCAACATGAATTGAACTCAAATGACAAGGCTTCCAAAGTTGGGTGGCTATGTCCAGACACTACTTCTGACACCAAAATA
Source organism: Spinacia oleracea (assembly GCF_020520425.1). Lineage (NCBI taxonomy): Eukaryota > Viridiplantae > Streptophyta > Magnoliopsida > Caryophyllales > Amaranthaceae > Spinacia > Spinacia oleracea. The sequence continues at coordinate 90,163,800 of NC_079489.1, forward strand.
AAATCAAGCACCGAGGAAGTCAACGCATACATTTTCAAAGCAATGAACGAATCAGTAAAATCCAGAAATGAGTTTGTTCTGGCACCTATTTTTGAAAAGTAAGTATGAAATGAGTTCGTTTGTTGCTTCAATTCTATTGTATTGCGCTGCTGCTACGCTGTCTTTGTTGCTTCAGTTCTGCTGTATTGTGCTCCTTCAATTCTGTTATGCTTGAAATTTCTTGTTTAGAATTTTATTAGGGTTGATTGCCTTGAGAAATAGTGTCCCATGATGTTAATCTATCACTGACAAAATGTTTATGTGTATGTATAATGTCGCCAGTTTTGAGTGGTATTTATGTTTAGTCATACCGCTAAATGTCAGAAGCCTAGCTCTTATCATGAGACCAAGGAGTAAATGGTGTTCACAAAATAAAAATTGGCGAAAGCAGATGCACGGTGTACAGATTCAATAACTACTACAATGGGAGGGGCAGCAGATTGCCTTTGATCCAATACTCAGTCACCGTTTACCAATTTCTAGCTGCATTTCATCTTCTAAACTACATTACTCAGTCACCGTTTGCCAATGAACTCTCTTGCAAGTAGCCAGACTTTCAGCAGCAATAATACATCTGATGTTCTTTTTATTATGCTGCTGCTGCTACTCTTTTGAAATGGCATTCAATTCAGTTGTATTGTGTTGCTGCCACACTGTTGTTGTTGCTTCAGTTCTGATGTATTGTGATGTCGCTATCTGATATGTCTGATGTATTATTGCTTCTGAAGTTCTTGTTATATGCTGTTGTTGTTATGCTAAGTTGCTGCTGCTATGCATGATCAGTTATGCTAAGTTGATGCTGTCTGATAGTTACTGTTCTAAGTCAGTGCATATGTTGTTGTTCTAAGTTGTTGCGCCTGCTGTGTTGCTCATATTCTTACTTATATTATTAAAATGGTAATGGAATTGTTATTGGATCCAGCGACCATTGGATGCTCCTTGCAATATGTGTAAAACATTGCACCATATATCACTTCGATTCCATTCGCTTGAGTTTAGGTCGAAAGATAAAAGATGAAGACAATAGTGAGACAGTAAGTCCCTTTAGTTTTTTCGTTATGTAATTATGTTTTTATCAAGTATCCATTTAAGGATATAACCAAGCAATAACTTAAGATTAATTGGGAATTTCTAGTTTTTTTACAAGGTACAAGATGTGTGGCAACCGTGTCAACAGGAAAGAGCCTTTATGAAAATATGTGGAGGTAACTGCCCACGTAAAAATTATTTGATATTTATAGTTTGTATAGATTCCATTTTTACTTAATCTAAATTCTACCCTTGTTTCTAGTGCGCTCAACAAAAGGGAGGCCTTGAGTGTGGATTTTACGTAATGCGGTACATGTTTTATTTAGTTTCTTGCTGCAATGATGTTTCAGACTTAGAGAAGGTAAGGGTGTTATCCTTGTTATATAGTTTAATTTATTTTTGGATTTTAATTTGGTTATGTTTTAATTTGGTTTAAAATACCAATCTAAGTTCACGGGTTAGAGTTAGGAGCAAAAACGACTATAACGGTAAAAAAATGACCTATAATGATCAATAAAGCCTTAAACGTGCATAACTTGACCAAAGTAGATGGGAATGAGTCTAAGTAACCTAATACTAAGTATATTAAACATTTAAAGGGTTTAGAATACCAATATAAGTTCACGGGTTAGAGTTGGGAGCAAAAACGACTATAACGGTCAAAATATGACCTATAATGATCATTAAAGCCTTAAACGTGCATAACTTGACAAAAGTAGATAGGAATTAGTCTAATTAACCTAATACTAAGTATATTAAACATTTAAAGAGTTTAGAATACCAATCTAAGTTCACGGGTTAGAGTTGGGAGCAAAAACGACTATAACGGTCAAAAAATGACCTTTATTGATCAATAAAGCCTTAAACGCGCATAACCATACCAAAGTAGATGGGAATGACTCTAAGTAACCTAATACTAAGTATATTAAACATTTAAAGGGTTTAGAATACCAATCTAAGTTCACGGGTTAGAGTTGGGAGCAAAAACGACTATAACAGTCAAAATATGACCTATAATGATCATTAAAGCCTTAAACGTGCATAACTTGACCAAAGTAGATGGGAATGAGTCTAAGTAACCTAATACTAAGTATATTAAACATTTAAAGGGTTTAGAATACCAATCTAAGTTCACGAGTTAGAGTTGGGAGCAAAAACGACTATAACGGTAAAAAAATGACCTATAATGATCAATAAAGCCTTACACGTGCATAACTTGACCAAAGTAGATGTGAATGAGTCTAAGTAACCTAATACTAAGTATATCAAACATTTAAAGGGTTTAGAATACCAATCTAAGTTCACGGGTTAGAGTTGGGAGCAAAAACGACTATAACGGTCAAAATATGACCTATAATGATCATTAAAGCCTTAAACGTGCATAACTTGACCAAAGTAGATGGGAATGAGTCTAAGTAACCTAATAATAAGTATATTAAACATTTAAAGGGTTTAAAATACCAATCTAAGTTCACGGGTTAGAGTTGGGAGCAAAAACGACTATAACGGTAAAAAAATGACCTATAATGATCAATAAAGCCTTACACGTGCATAACTTGACCAAAGTAGATGGGAATGAGTCTAAGTAACCTAATACTAAGTATATTAAACATTTAAAGGGTTTAGAATACCAATCTAAGTTCATGGGTTAGAGTTGGGAGCAAAAACGACTATAACGGTCAAAATATGACCTTTATTGATCAATAAAGCCTTAAACGCGCATAACTTGACCAAAGTAGATGGGAATGAGTCTAAGTAACCTAATACTAAGTATATTAAACATTTAAAGGGTTTATAACCGTAAGGCACACAGAACACCTAACTATAAACAGGCTGGAAAACTACAAAAAGTATAACAGCAAATATGAATCTTTGCTAAATCCTCTGACACTGCAAATGGTAAAATCATATGTCAAGCATTTCATTCTTGCATGAAACTAGAGCTTTTCAGCGTAACATTGTCGCACATTCTGCTTTATCCCGTTACTAGAGACACTGGATAAGTTGACAACTTGACATGGGCATCAATATTGAATCTAACCGAAGATAACTAATTTTACGATGTATATATTATTTTGTTAGGTTTGCACATCAATGAGTGGAGATCCTTTCACCGATGAGCAAATTGATGAAATACGAGACAAATGGGCATCATACTTCACCGAACATTGTGTGTAATTAACGCTTCATCGATCTCTTTTTGTGGATGTTTCATGCTATTAAAATCATATATAATTGCCTTATTATATTTTTTGGTGCAATTTTGTAACGTGTGAAGTGTAAAAGATATAGTTATTATAGACTTGAAACTATTTAGGTGTTTTATTTTGTAAACATATGATGGTTAACTTATATGTAAAAATCAAAGTTTCTTGGAAGTTATTGGTGGTTGATGACACTTTTGAACGTTGTATAAATGTGGCGTGAGTACAGGTTTTATATTTTTGGGATTTTTTAGTTCACAAAAAATATATTATTTATTAAAAAAAAATTACAAATTATTTGCGGCGTATAAACTCCCGCAATTTTACCAAAGTTTGAGGCGTTCAGGTAGAAACGCCGCCATAGATTTCATATAATTTGAGGCGTTTTTGCTTAATAGCGCCGCAAATGAATGATTAATTTGAGGCGTTTTTTAACGCCGCAAATCAATACCATTCATTTGCTGCCACTCTATTTGCTGCTACGCCTAAAACGCCGCAAATCAATATAAAAGTGACGCCTCAAATCAATATTTTTCTACTAGTGCGCATTAGCCTCGTGCTTTTTCGACCCCCTCACAGTGGCGACTCCACTGGGGATAGTGAAGGAAATACTCGTGCTCGTAGGTAATCAAAATAGCCGAAGGGTGAAACGATCCTACCCCGCGTTTATTTCCCCATCAAGTTGGGACGACCTGAAAATCAGCATATTAATGTGAACGGGCAGAACCGCATAACGTATCTTGGCTCCCTTGGGATGTTTCATCTCGGGAGTTGGGACTAAGGATACCCATCGCCAACCGGGGGGTGCATACGCTTCGAATGTTGTCCACTCGGCACTTTCGCTAGTAGTACACCCGTCCCAAACCCAATCGCTCGCCCACTAGGTCCCTCTAATTGGTGCATGCCCCCTTGGCTTACATAGTAATTGGCCTCTTGGGCGAAATTCGTCTGTTGAAGGCACTACCTCGACCGGGGCATGTGTTGGATCTGCGATAGAAGCGGTACCAAGCTGGCGTAAATACTACCCATAGAAGCCTATTATAAACTACATGACATATTATTATCTTGCCTCATGATGTAATGTTAGTTATGTGTAGCGAAATATGTGATTGTGAAGGAAATAATGCCCTTGGTCCAAGTATGCATATAATAATAAGTCTAATAAATGTGGTTCAGTATTAATTAACAAGTTAATAATTCGGTGAGATCAAGTGAGCTGAATGCCTAGCTAAAGGCCGCTTCAGTTCAAGTGGAATTAATTATATTAATCCACAGCTTACTCTTGACTGAACCCGTAGGGTCACACAAATAGTACGTAAACGGATCAATTATTTAATGGAATTAAATACTCCATCTATGGATATTCAGAATCGTTAGATCTTGGTTTCAGTGGGAGATGAGATCGTCACAAGCAAGAAATGAATACTCCGGAAACGATGATATTGCCGGAAACGGAAATATGGATCGTATCGGAAATATAAATATTATCCAAGTCGTAGATGTTGCTGGAAACTGAAACATGGTACGTATCGGAAAATATTGTTGGAAATGGAAATATTACCGCAATCGGAAATATTGCCGGAAACGGAAATATTGTCAGAATCGGAAATATTATCGGAATCGGAAAATAATTCCGGAAACGGAAATATTAAATATTTGTTCAAAATGGAAATTAATTCAAGAATCGGAAATATTAAATATTGTTCGTATCGGAAATGAATTCTAGAACCGGGAATTTAATCGGAAGCGCATCGTACGAATTAGCATCGGAAGAGGCTTGCTAGACGAAGGCCCAGCACGAAGCCAGGCCCGCGCCCAGCAAGCCAAGCGCCCAACACGAAGGCCACAGCCTCGCCAGGCCCAGCGCAAGGCCAGGCCCAGCAAGGCCGAAGGCGCGCGCGGAGCAGGTGCTCGTGGGCTGCGAGCAGCGACTGGTCGTGTGGGCCGCAAGGCCTGCGTGGGTGGTGCGATGCTCGTAGTCGTGCAACACTCGTGTTCGTAACGAATCCTAATCCTATTGGAATTCGTGCATTGATTAAATTCTAATCCTAAAATATTAAATTTATTATTTAGAGTTCTAATAGTATTCTAATTAATAAATCCATATCCTAGTAGGATTACAAATCCTTTTCCATAACTCTATAAATAAGTACCTAGGGTCACAATTTATAGACACAATTGAAGTATTCTAAAGGTAAGATTTTGAAGCAAAAATCAGCCAAACACTTGCAACCTATTAGCCGAAAATCCTAGTAACCTTAAGGGCGATTCTAGTTGGTCAAGCTTAAGGCGGATCCGAACGTGCTGTGGACTATCTACGGAGGGACGACACTTGGAGTCCTAAAGACTTGTTCTTGTTCGGTTCGAGCGCAGCTAGGGAGGGCACGCTACAAAGTGTATGCATCTAAATTATGCTAAATGATTATGTGTAAATAATATGTTTCCTGGCTTTATGGTTTTTCCGCATGATTTATGTTTTGTCATATGTATCATAACCTAACAGTGGTATCACGAGCCTCTTATTATTTTCATAATCTAAATTGCATAAACATGATTAAATATTACAAATTTGCAAGGAATTAAAAGGGGTGATTCATTTTCGTAATTGTTAATTAATTGCAAATTGCATTTATTTAATTATATGTACGCAGTTTTTTGGCAGAATGTTCGTTACTCAACCAAATCGAGTGAGTTTTGTGTCAATTCCGCATGTAAAAGGCATTCTAAAATTTTGACAAAAAAATTATTTTTCTTCGAAACCCAGAATTCCCAAATTCGAAGCCTAACTATGACGTTTCGGAGGTTTTAGTTTTTCGAACGCAAAAGTTTGTAAATTTAAGATGTTAAATTAAGTATTTGCGATTCTTGTTGATAAACTTGAGTTTTTGATTGACCTACTGTATATGTTTAACAATTATGAATGCCTAGACTTGTTAATTATACAACCTAATTTGTAATTATGATTAATTTGTTGAAATTCGAATAATTTAGAATTGATTTGGTTTTCATGATTAATTAATAATTTAATTAGGTACCAATGATTAAAATCCACCATAAAAATTGTTAATTTATGTTAAATTTTTAATTTTATGACCTAGATTTGAATCCATGTTAATCGGAAATTAATTGATTAATAAATTTTCGATTTTTCGCCCTAAAATTATGAAATTAATATGATTTATTAATTTGTCATTAATTTTGGAAATAAAAGTTTTAATTTTTATGCAATTCGCTCATAAAACTCGCACACACAAAGCAATGGGCTCTACGTGTTACCCTTAAGGGGTGTTGTATAGTGCGGGCATGCGACGACGAGCAAGGGAGCTCGTCGCCCATGCGGTACGATGCAACGAGCAAGGGCCATGGCACACGAGCACAAGGCAGCACGCTGCCCTGTGTCGAGTGCTGTGCGCATGTGGGCGAGTGGGCAAGGGCGAAGGGCAAGGTGCAAGCCAGTGGCAAACGCGTGTGGGCAGCAAGCGTGCTGCTCCACAGCGTGCGCTGCCACGCCCAGCAAGCAAGCAGACGCAAGGCGAAGAGCAAGCGGGCGCGCGCAGCGTGGCCTGCAGTGCTGCGTTGCGTGTGGCCTGCAGGCGCGATGAGCGAGCAAGCGCGCGCGCAACGTGGCCTGCAGTGCTGCGTTGCGTGTGGTTGCTTGCGTGTTGCTGTACGAACAATCAAGGGGCGCTAAGCCTCGTGCACTCGATGGGGCTTGGGCGCAATCCCAAGTGCCTGTTCGTGTCTCGATTGAGTCGTTTCGAATTTAGTTTTGAATTTCCAGTTCGGAAATAATTTTAATTAATTTTAAAATTAATAATTTGAATTGTTTTCTTGGGTTTTAATTTTGAATATTATAATTATTATAAATTTTATTTATACTAATTATTTTACTAAAATTAAACCTTGAATTAATTTAAATTCGTTTAATTCAACTCAAATAAATTAAATTAATGGATTCGATTATAAGTTTATATGAGCTTTAAATTTTAATTAAATTTGTATGTTTCCGGTTAAACTAGAAATACATTTTTATGTTTAAAATTAGTAAAGCATATGAATTTATTGGTTTAAGTAGGAGCATTTTTAGTCATAAACTCTTGATTAGGTCTACAAATCCTTTAAGGTTAAACAACTTGATTAGAATTAATAAGGACTGAATAATTGGTAAATTATTGGTGCCCTAGATTAATTGCTACAAATGTTTATGTGATGCATACAACGTGTTTTTACTAACCAGCTATGTGGGCCATTCATGATAATGAATGGGTGAATGGTATATATTGTATATGTACTGTTTTACAGGTTATGAAGTGACTAGTATGGCCCAAATAGGATAGAAAATATGGTCTGTGTACCATTAATTTGAATGTAATTGGTCTAATGCACCAAATTTGTTTTTCAACTTAAATATGGTCTGCGTACCATCAAATAGTTGTAATTAGTTTAATTATAGGTTATCCTATTTAAAGAAAATGGCGCCTCCCACAGTGAAATTCAAGACGGAGTTTTCAATCCATTTTCATGACGGACTTTGAAGTTGAAGCTTCAAGATGAAGACGGGCCATACTAGATCACATTTATCTTATGCATGATTTAAGTTATTTATTGCTATTAAATATGTCTTAAATATGCATGAGATCAAATCTTGATTATGTTGCATGATTAAGGATTTTAGTTCACTTAAAATCTAACCAACATAGTAAGAGCCTTAAGTTCCAAACTTAAAAATTAAGTTAAAAGGTGCCATGCCAAAATAAACACTTACTTGGATATCCTTTACATCAATCTAGTTATAGTTTTCGCTCAGCGAGGTGTTACTTATTGGTCCTAAAGGGGTAAGGTACACAAATAATTGTGAGTACATGTTAGTTTTGGTGAAACTCAACGATATAAGTAAGGAGTCCTTTTATGTCGTGGCAAATTCGATAGGTTTTCCTAATAAGTTCTTAGACGTACCTATCCACCAAGAGTAGTTTCTAGACTATTAGCAAAAGGCTTTTGCTTACGTAAAATATTTTAGAATTGAGTCAAACATAATGTTCTTAATTCTTCAATGATTTTAGGGTCTTGGAATCATTTTATTCACACCTGCCGGAACAATAAATTCGAATAAAATGCTAATAACTTGTTTGAATTGCATGATTGCTTTAATTTTCAAGTTATTATTCATGATAAATGTTTAGACTTTGCCTGCTTCAATGTATGTTTTAATTATTGTTTATAATTAAATTTCTTGCACTGCGGTAAATCCTTTTAGAAAGGTAACAGTAAATTTCCTCGATTGGTAATGAATCCAAGAACGATTCACAGAAATGAGAGAAAATGAGCAATTTAAAATGTACGTTTCTTTTAGCGACTTTTATGGTTGTTTTCGAATATCAAAATCGAATGGCGAACCGATTGGTGCTTGTGGATTAAAAATACAATGTAGTTTTGAGATCATAAAGCATTGAGTTTAAACGCTCAGCCTTACCAATGGTTAACAACCTAATATCTTAGTCCATTTAATTCTCGAATGAGTCTAGTCCATAGACATTCGAATAGATCGATGCTTAGAGAACTTTAGAAGCTTCTGGTAAGATCATCTAGTTGAAACAAAATATTCAACATAAATTAAATGGTAAGAACTTTGTTGAAGTAACATTAGACATGTCTAAACAAAGTATAAAAGTCAACACTAGAGAATTCAATTCTTAAGACTATAAGAAAGGGTACAAGAAATAGGAAAACAAGGAACAAGTGAAAAGGAATTTACAATTCCGTTTCTACCTATAAGTTTATGTTTAAAGAGAAGTGACCTAGCAATCAAACTTCCTTGGTATCATATACCGCTTGAGGTTCTTACTTCGGTAATAACTCAAACAATGGAAGCTAGGCTACACTAATGACCTACAAGTGGGAAATGAAGCATGGCAATGCTACATTAGTTGTAGGGTCATCTAGTTTGTTTTAAGTCATTTCTAGGCTGGAACTTAATGGCTATTTTGTTCCATAATCAGCATACCTAAATTTCTGTTTTCAAACACAGAAAGACTCACATTCAAGAAAAACAAAAAACAATGTTTGTTTGTTTATTTGAATGAAATGGTTAATTACGGATTGAGTCAATATGCTTGATTAAAACAAACAACTCTTTAACAATAAGAACTTTACTAGGTTCAAATCAACCCCTTGATTTGAGTTCCACTAATCTTTGGCATTGTTGCTTAGACCATATCAACAAGTTAACGTTCTAAAGCTCTATTTTGATGGACTTTTGAAAGTTGATTGATTTCTAGATCAATTTAAGACAAGCTAGTCTTACTTGTTGAAAGTAACAAAAGATATGAACTATTGTTAGAACGCCTAGACAATAGAGTTCAAAGCTAAAGAAAGATTTTATGACTTTATTATTTCACATAGATTTGAGTGAATATAGGTTTATTTACTCAAAGTGATATAAGTTTGAATCTGTTTGGCTAGTTCAAGATTCAAAAGTATAAAATCCACTTGGTAAGAAATCATAAAGGTCTAGGTTAGATCTTGTTGATGATTGCTTAAGTCAGAATGATCATCAATGATTGTGTGTTGTAATTTCACGATCTAGCTCCATAAGATATGGCATATCTAAGTTGGAATGATCGAAATCAATTAGTACTTGATTTGATCAATGATGAATCATAAAGAATTTTCCTATAATTTCTAAACAAAATGCTCAACTACCACCAAACTAAACCAAATTCGTCAAAGCTATTGAAAAGTAATTTCAGAATATCTTTTCATAATATATCTAAAGAGTTCCTAAACTCAGTGGGAGATTAGTGTTTGTTATTCAACAAACTAAGGCCCAAGTATAGATATATGTTTCATTGTGATTTATTGAAATGAGACACAAGGGTATTGTTTCTACCACGAATTTTTGAGAACATAATGTTTGTTTGCTCGAAATAATGTCCTTTTGGAGATTCGTTTCCAAAATGACAAGTGGGAGAAAATAGACCTCGAAAGTCTTCGAGGCGAACAACAAACATAAACGGAATTCCGGAGGCTTTTCGAAGAGCTTCAAAAAATCCGAACTTATTCTTTAAGGACTTTAGAAGTGGCTTTAAAGAATAGACATCTCTTAGAAGACTTTACAAGTGCTTCAAGAAGAACAGAATATTCAAAGAACTTTCAAGTGGCTATTGATATTCTATTGTTTGATGTTCTATACCCAAGTAGGCATAGAGTTCAAGTCACTGAAACTATGAGATTCTTCTATTAGATATGAAGAAACATAGAGTTCAGGTCACTAAAGCTATGCGATTCTTCTATTAGATAGTGAAGAAACCTACAACTTACAGTCAAACAATTATCATGTAGATTAATGAGTTTGTGACCTGTAAGAAAGCTACGACGAAACCCAGATTCCCTAAAATGGTTAGAGGCCATATATAGACTCAATGTTTTAGACGGTTAAAGGCCATAAAACATACTTAATGTTTTGATGAAATTTTGTTGATTTGCAAGAATAGATTAAACACCTATTGATTGCAAATTGGTTTTAAGGATAAAAACCATCAAACATTGAATTGTGCTAACACACAAAGCTAGATTAGTTGCTAAAGGTTACAAGCAAATTCATGACATGGATTGTGTTGAAACCTCATGCATAATCGTAATGCTCAAGTCTATAAATCAAGCAATGATTGCATATTGGTACATATGGCAATTGGATGACAAAACGTATTCCTCAATCAAATGTTGGAAGAAACTATGTACATGGCATGTCATAGGATTTGTAGATCCAAATAAATGCTTGAAAAGGAAATCTAGCTTATGAAATCTAAGTACAGATTAAGCAAGCAATTGGGAATTGGAATTGTATTTTAGTGAAGCTAATAAGTATTTTAGTTTCATAAAATGTACATGATTCTTATAGATGTATAAGAAGTTTAGTGGGAGTACATAAAACTTAATTGGTCCTATGTGTATCACACACATATCTCTCTATTGTGAAATAACATTCAAATGCTAAAATGTTAGGTTTGAAATTATTCATCAATGACGGACCAAGGCGAAACTTAGTACATACTGGGTATTAAGATCTATTTACAAAGATCTTATGATATTTTTTTGGATTAAGTAATGGCATTTACTAAATCAAACACGAAAGACTCCATTGGAGATATTCGATCCATAAGAATAAATTTAAGTAATGAATGTTTGAACTATGTATAAGCATTTACTAAGTTAAACATCAAAGGATCTAAGTAAGATTCTTAACCTATATTATATGTCAAAGAATTTAGCTGGATTTAGTATCTACTGAAACTACAATGAGCTAAAGTTACATGAATAGAATTCAATTGAGATTATTATTCTGCAAAAGAATTTATCATGTATAATATAATATGAGGATCGCCAAAAAAAAACGTATCGTATGACTTTAGGCATGACGAACATATACCAATCTCTATTGATCTAAGTAAAGATTAACTAGATTGAGATCAAGAAAAACTTATGGTACTTGAAAAAGGTACATAGGAATAGTTCTTGATTCAAGGAAATAAAGATATGCTAAATATTGATGCTACACGCATAAACACTGGCAAAGGATCAAGCAAGGTTCCTTTGGAGTTAACCATTGACAAGGACGAGCTATAGAGAATCGTGTTTTGAAATGGCAACATGGATTGGAGACCATGAGTTGTTGCGTGGGAAATTAAAAATAATAATTTCTATGTTCCAAGATAAAGTTGGAAAGTCTTCCGCATATCTGTGAACTGCTTGGATAAGTAAATCCAAACAAAGCATCACTAGCAACCTAAACAGTTGAAGTAAAAGTACTTATTGCCTAAGAAGCAATAAAACAGGGTTGTTTTAAAGAGTTCTTCACTGAACTTGTGTAGATCACCTGTCTGCTGACTTGATGGTTCTTCATTGCAAAATGCGTAGAACCACTATTGTAGTAAGAAAGACTAGATCACATAATAAACAAACCCAAAAGATCTTATCATCCTATCTCGAAAAACATTCGATGAAAAGGATATTAAGATTGGCAAAGCATGATAACTAAACCTATGCAACAAGTGAGAAACAACACTCACATTGTGGCACTGGAAATCAAGCATAGCTTTGAATTCCACGAACTATTTTAAAGATGGGTTTGAGGCCCATGGTTGTAAAACATTGGGGTTGAACATTTATCATATATGAAATGTATTTTCATATTCCATTTAATCTTGGTTTAGTATCAAATGATGAGTCCCTTCAATTTGACGATATATTCAAGTTAGACTGTCAGGACCAGTCCTGTGACTAAGAAATGTCTATCAAGTGAACTTGAATGTCAAAAGTTGAAAATGGTCCCTGGTCGGAGTTTTCTATAAAATTGGACGCATAGAAAACATTAGACGACTAGAATGCAAGATGACTAGTAGTTCTGTTTCTTGAACTATGTGGACATGGCAATGTCGTAATCATTTGCATAGATACTTACTTTGGGAAGACTAGTATCGGACAGACCTGTGAAACTTTACTGTAAGAGATGAAAATCTGTCATAAGTAAATTTCATAAAAATTATTAGACACTAAATCCTCAATACCTGAGTGATTTGAGATTACTTGTTTGAGAACTGCTTACTTTGACGTTGACCAACCGTCGCACCGTAAAAGGAGGCTATAAAGGCAACGCTCTGGTAATCACCTATCAAACGAAGTCTAATCTCAAGATCGCAAGATTGGGATTGTCCTCTCAGAAATCGGGATGAGATGCTTAAAATTTGTACAAGGCCACTCGGAGAGCTAGAAATTGTAAAATGCATGGCCGTGCTCGGATGAATCATAGGCTATGATTATCTGTTTATTTGATCAGTTGAACTCTGAAACCGAGAAACACCTCTGGACATAATAAGGATGACAACTCTTACCTTATGTTCAAGAGCAAGCATCGAGCGACAAAGGAATTAGGAAATGCACACTTGTCCCTAAGGACAAGTGGGAGACTGAAGGAAATAATGCCCTTGGTCCAAGTATGCATATAATATTAAGTCTAATAAATGCGGTTCAGTATTAATTAACAAGTTAATAATTCAGTGAGATCAAGTGAGCTGAATGCCTAGCTAGAGGCCGCTTCAGTTCAAGTGGAATTAATTATATTAATCCACAACTTACTCTTGACTGAACCCGTAGGGTCACACAAATAGTACGTAAACGGATCAAGTATTTAATGGAATTAAATACTCCATCTATGGATATTCGGAATCGACGGATCTTGGTTTCAGTGGGAGCTGACATCGTCACAAGCAAGAAATGAATACTCCGGAAACGATGATATTGCCGGAAACGGAAATATGGATCGTATCGGAAATATAAATATTATCCAAGTCGTAGATGTTGCCGGAAACGGAAACATGGTAAGTATTGGAGAATATTATTGAAAATGGAAATATTACCGGAATCGGAAATATTGCCGGAAATGGAAATATTGTCAGAATCGGAAATATTATCAGAATCGGAAAATAATTCCGGAAATGGAAATATTAAATATTTGTTCAAAACGGAAATTAATTCCGGAATCGGAAATATTAAATATTGTTCGTATCGGAAATGAATTCCGGAACCGGGAATTTAATCGGAATCGCATCGTACAAATTAGCATCGGACGAGGCTTGCTAGACGAAGGCCCAACACGAAGCCAGGCCCGCGCCCAGCAAGCCAAGCGCCCAACACGAAGGCCACAGCCTCGCCAGGCCCAGCGCAAGGCCAGGCCCAGCAAGGCCGAAGGTGCTCGCGGAGCAGGTGCTCGTGGGCTGCGAGCAGCGACTGGTCGTGTGGGCCGCAAGGCCTGCGTGGGTGGTGCGATGCTCGTAGTCGTGCAACACTCGTGTTCGTAACGAATCCTAATCCTATTGGAATTCGTGCATTGATTAAATCCTAATCCTAAAAGATTAAATTTATTATTTAGAGTTCTAATAGGATTCTAATTAATAAATCCATATCCTAGTAGGATTACAAATCCTTTTCGATAACTCTATAAATAAGTACCTAGGGTCACAATTTATAGACAAAATTGAAGTATTCTAAAGGTAAGATTTTGAAGCAAAAATCAGCCAAACACTTGCAACCTATTAGCCGAAAATCCTAGTAACCTTAAGGGCGATTCTAGTTGGTCAAGCTTAAGGCGGATCCGGACGTGCTGTGGACTATCTACGGAGGGACGACACTTGGAGTCCTAAAGACTTGTTCTTGTTCGGTTCGGGTGCAGCTAGGGAGGGCACGCTACAAAGTGTATGCATCTAAATTATGCTAAATGATTATGTGTAAATAATTTGTTTTCTGGCTTTATGGTTTTTCCGCATGATTTATGTTTTGTCATATGTATCATAACCTAACAGATTGTGTGTGACAAATAATGCTAGAAAACCAACGACCTTAAAAATTGCCCAAACATTCATAGACCAATTGGCCAAAGAGTTATACCAAAATACGTGTTCCGCAAACCCGAACGATCGCCGCAAAAATAAGCGACGCCCAGGATGGCCCGTAACGAATCCCACAAACGCTGCACAACGCGTAAAGGACGTTATTAGGCAAGCACGCAAAATCAAAGTCGCATAAACAAAAAGTATACGCAAACAAGAAACGAGAACCAGTCAGGGACGCATTTTCAACGCCCCCGGCTAGGCGCCAATATTTCTAACGCCCGAAGCTGGGCGCTGAAGTTGCTGCCTGGCCTTTTGGTCAGGCACAGCAGCCTCGGTGCTCGCGCAAAAAAATATACGTAGAAAAAAAAAACTTTTCGTAAAAAATTGCTGCCAGGGCGTATGAAAAGGCACTCGATCCTAAAAGCGACTAAAAAAAATATAATAAAAGTAAATAACTCTTTGTGTCGTTGTTAGGCCTCCTACGACGACGATGTTCGGCACCAAAACCGAGCATGCTAATAACTATGAATGTCACACGGGCAAGTGTTTCGAAAATCCAAAGAATGATCAAAAGAAAAACCAAAAGTGTACCAACAAAAGAAAGAGCGAAAAAACCAATAGAGAGAGTCAAAAGTCTAGACTAAGTAATGCTTGAAACTTTGGGGCCTAAACTTTAGCTTATCTTATGCATAGGGCTGGTCCTGCCACTTGGTGCCGATCTGAAAATCAAAGGTTAGTGCGTCTCGAAGATACATCACCAACACCAGGTTTAGTGACTCCAAGCTCCGTCCGTCATCCCTCATTTCAAGGATCTCCGCTTCCCCAACCTCGATTCGCACCCTCAAACATGTCCATCGAAGAATTGCGAGACCAGATGGCCCAAATGACCCAACTTATGAGCCAACTGAAAATGGAAAACGAAGCCTTAGCAGCTGCGCAAGCCAAAAATGACCTCGATAACTAGAAGAGGATTGAAAAAATGGTCCTACAGCAAACCATGGGGAGCAAGTACTTCTCCCTCGATCCTGAACCTTTTCCTGGCAAACTACTAGAAAAGTTTAGTTCATCTGACTTACCGAAATTGAAAGCCACGGACAATCCCCGTGATCATCTCTTGAGCTTCGTGAATACCATGAACTTGAAAGGCGTGGACAAGTCCATGTACTTGCCTGCCTTTCCCTTGTCCTTGGAACCTGTGTCGCTCAAATGGTACTACCACCAGGACCCTAAGCTCTTCCCCACTTGAGAAGACTTTGTCAATGTCTTCATCAAGCAATACTCGTCGAACATGGATTTTCAAGTCACCATGCGCGAGCTGGAAGTCCTCTTCCAAAGGAAAAATGAAGGTTTCACAACCTACTTTGCCAGATGGAGGGACCAGGCGGCCCAACTAATCAATAGGCCTCCCGAAACAGAATTGGTCTAAAAATTCATTGACAACCTGGACCCGGCTTACAGACAACACCTTAGGTACCTGGGCCTTGACACTTTCAAAAGAGTTTATGACGTGGGAATAAAGATCGAGGATGATCTCGCAAAAACAATAAAAATCAAGCCCGCATACAAAAGCAACACCTACAACAGGTGCAACACATCCCAAGCCCAAGAAGTCCATGCCGTAGAGGAAACCCCAGCCCGAAGAAGCCCTGGAAGAGGGGTCCGAGATCGAAAGTTTACCCCACTCGCACTACTACAAAAATAAGCAAAGAGACCCAGAAGGGCCTAAGAGACCCTCTGAGAGGGGGTCTCTATCTCAAAGGTCTCTTTGATAAAGAGACCTTCTCATATGAGGGGGTCTCTTTGTTAAAAATAATAGACCTTTTAAGTAAGAAAGGGGGTCTGTTATGTAAGGCATGGAAAAATTAATTTAGAAGGGAAAGAGACCCCATATCTAAGATAAAAGGTCTGTGTTCGTCTCACAGAGACCCACTAGGTAAGATAGCAGGTCTCTTCGTTCGTTTCGCGGAGATCCACTAGGTAAGATAACAGGTCTCTTTGTTCGTTTCACAGAGACCCACTAGGTAAGATACCAGGTCTCTTTGCAATATTTTTATTTCAAAAAAATAAAATAATACGCTACACCTCTGTAGCTCCATAAAAACAAAAATGACAATATTTTTATTAATAAATAAATAAATATTACATCAAAATCTTCTACAACTTGTGCAATAATAAAAACCTCTACAAAAACAAATAATCCATGACTGGACAGATCTTCAAACTTATAAATTTACATTTGTAAATCTAAAAGTTGTTCGAAATACTGAGAAACTGTAATAGGATGTCTTTCAATTAGAGGAATAGATCTTGAAGAATGAGCATCACCAATACCAGGCCTACCATACTTATGTCATGTAGTGGGAAATGAATTCAAGTTTGACTTAAACCTGGTTGAATTTCTATCCGCCAGAGACACCATGATGCTTCCTTCCATCTCTGGAACAATGATAATGTGCGAAGGTGAGTCATAAGTCCTCTGCATCCCAATTCCACTGCATCAACAAAACAACATCACCAACAGGCATCAGCACCTCAGCAAACCTGTTAAGTTCAGAGCCAAAAGACCCAAATGCAAGCATTCGGAATACTGAAACAACACAGTAAATAGAAGGTAATCTACTCGTAAAAAGAAGACAAAATATTTTCTAAAAATCCAGTATACGTTCCTGAGGCTTGTTATAACAATTAACAAAGTACCTGGTTAAGGATTTTAGGCTAGCCAACGGTAAAAAAAGGTGATTTCACGTATTGCTTTAATTATATCAACATGCAATCTCAGTAGGCAAAATATGAAGATATATTAGGAGGCTAAGCGGTCAAATCCATGCAAAAATCTAATAAGGACTATGTTATTATCAGAAGTTCAAAACATGTTACACACATTATCAGAAGATATCTCTATTTTTAGCATTGATGCCATCAAGACTTGGTAAGAACTGAATGTAAGTGGTGGGTGCAAGCTGAGGGAGAGACTAACACCATTACTACAAAATGTAACAAAACTCATATGAGAAGCTTTACCAAATAAGAAAACAACATAACTAATGTTGAAGCTCGAGTATGGTCACAGAGATTATTTTAGAGGTTCCTAAAAACTGAGAATTTTACACCAAGTTAGACTGAGATGATAAAGACAAAAAGTGTGTATAGTCAAAACTGTCTAAGCTAACAAATCTAAAGTAGTGAACGGTGAAAGAGTGGACGAGATTGCGTGGCTCCTCATAATCACAGTGAACAGCTTACCTACTGACCATGTCCTTCATAACTCGTGGTACCAGTACATAACTATTCTTGCAATTCTCGTACAAATATCTCCATATCCTATTCATCGTAGTCGCCTCTCTGGTAAAGCCAAATTTATATGCAATCTTATGAAGGAAAAAAGTATGAATTAAACTTTCCATTCATGAAACAACATGAGTAAACAGACAAGTACTTGAAGAGGAAGAATATGTTCAGCCTTGACAATAATTTGATAAACATGATTGATGAAAAAATCTAGTTGGAAGCATATGTGTCGAAGCAAGAGTTATATACAATAGCTGACAATATGCATCAGAACTTGAGCTAATGGCAGCTAATGGTTATATCTATAAAAATAAGATAATTAAGTTAGCCTCGAAGCATCTCTCACCCAGCACAAGAAAAGAAATGTTGAAGATACAGACTAGCTGCATATGCTTGTATCAGTACCTTTAATTGTCGCTTTAAGCCACTCAAGGAGGAGAGCCATTTGGTCTTTTCTTTTACTTGTCCCAACCGCAAACGCTGCAGTACAATGAAAGATGTTTAATGTGCAAACAAGTGCATTCAGGAGATAGACAACATACTGAACAATCCATTACCTAAAGAACCAACATGCATTGACTTGCGCATGAGCTCGCTTTGGAGTTCATGTAGGGAATTTAAGGCTTTTTGGCACTCATTACTCATGAATTCATTCTCTTTGCTTAATTATTGGCAGCATAAGCCTCTTCAAACAGTGACAAAGCATGAAGCATTTTATCTCAATAGCCAAATGCAGTAAAACAATACAAAGTTAATCCACCCGTTAAGAGTCTTAAGAGATCATGTGTATCCTAAGCTTCAAGTACAACTTATATGTATCCTCACTCTGCTCATGAGATCCAAAATAGTATACAATAAACAAAATAGACAAACTTATTCCAAAACAAGTCTTAAAAACATTAGCAAGCGGTGCATATATCATTTTGTATAGCTCAAACTCACTCATATAGCTCAAATAAATCATTGAGCTATAGCTCAAATAAATCATTGAGCTATAGCTCAAATAAATCAATTAAATCATTGAAACCATCAAACTACGAATGAGAACACACTCAAACACACACTCATACAGCTCAAATAAATTATTGAAACCATCAAATTACGAATGTGAAGACCTTGAAAATTCTCAGTTGAATATGAATATATTGGTACAAATATATAAAAAGTTAACAACAACAGAGTAAAAGACTTATAAAAGTTCATTTAAAACCAAATTTCTTCAAAAAGAGAAAATTATGGGAAACGAAGACCTACCACAATTATTTTGAAATCTACAGAATTCAAGTAAAATATCAAACAATTTAATGTTAAACATTAACACAGTACCACGAGTTCCCAATTCAATTCAAAGGTTCCAAATTATTTAACAAACAGTGACAAATAGCCTTAGAATAGAGAATCAAGTTCAATCATTTCCAGTATATATACATAGATCACATCAAATCAAAACAAACAAAACCAAATCCCGACCCCTAATTAACATATCTACCCAATAAAATGCAAATAAGAACATTAAAGAGATGAGATCGGGATACCTGAGTTACCCTGTAGGTGGGGACAATACTCTTATAGGTTCCTTCCTTTTGAGCTTTTGGAAACTAAACCTCGTTAAAAGAATTGGTTTTCCTTTCAACTACGGATTATGAAACCCTAACAGTTGATTTAATATTAGTCAAGAGTGACCAACTCGGTATAGCGGCGGAGTAGGAGGTGGTTTACCAGGGTGGTGGAGGTGTGGGTTATGGCGGTGTGGGCGGCGAGGGGAGGTTATGGCGGTGTGGGAGGCGACGAGAGACAATATCATCGAGAGACAACTAGAGGAGGGAGAAAGGCTGAGACTCCAATAGAGATTTTACAAATGAACTAAGGAAGAAAAATGAACAAGGGCATCACACGGGAAATTGGGCATTACATACGTTTCCATAGTGCGTATAATTTTATTTTACTTCATTTTAATTTGGGGTAAAAGAGCCCGTGGCCTCACTTAAGGGTCTATTCTTTATCATATCATTTTAGGTTTTGCGGACCCCAAGTGTATAAAATAGACCCGTGGGGTATTTAAGAGGTATTTTTCTTATCATGTTTTGTGGAGGTGTGGACCCCAGTACACATAACGGACCTGTGAGCTCACTTAGGGGGTCACTTTTTTATCCTCCCCTGGGTGATTTGTGGACCACGGGAAACATAAGAGACCCTTTATCTCTAATATTAGATCTATTTTGTTAAAGAGACCCCTTATGTCATCCAAAGGGTCTTTTATTAAGGATCTCTTTGCCCATTTTTGTAGTAGTGTCAGGTCGACTTTGGTACAAGCCTTCGAAAGACTAACCAATCAAGGAAAGTTGAGGCCTATAGGCCCCACTCGTGACCCTCCTGTCAAAAGTAAGTATTGGGTCGAGGGTACTTACTGCAAATTCCATCAAGGAAATGGGCATGACACTAAAAACTGCTGGAATCTAAAAAACACATTCCAGGACATGATAGAGGATGAAGTAATACCTCTCCCTAACGTTGGCAAACCCAACAACAACAAGAGCCCACTCGGCTCTTGTCACATCTCTCTCGACCAACCAGAAAGTAAGAACTTCGACCCTACGGTGTACATTACACCTCAAGGTGCACCACTCGCTGTGGTCCCTATGGATTGAATCGAGAGAGAAGTGTGCGGTGTGTGGGATGATGATGCTGAAGATGTCTACCTATCTCAAGTATCGGGCCAGGACCTCTTTACCGAAACTTGGCCCGGGTATGCTCTCATTGACACCACCCCTCAGGAGCCTGAAGTCGACAATCTCATCCGATCCGGAAGGATATACCAACCGGATATTCGCCCACCTCCCATGGACGATATCCCAGTCAGACAGACTCCTGAAAATATGCGGCACACCACCGTCGCAGAAGTCATCGAAATCCTCTCTTGAAGCAACTAAAAAGAACCAAAGCCGAGATTACCATCTGGGATCTCATGTGCACTTCAAAGGAACATCGTGAAAAACTTATTAGCTCACTTGACCTCATCTCAGTCCCTACGGACATCACACCTGACTCGTTGGTTAGCCACGTCACGAGAGATGTTGAGGAAAAAGCAATAGTTTTTACTAACAAAGACTTACCTAAAGAAGGAGGCGCCCACAATAAGGCTCTCTATCTAGTGGTTGGATGCAAAGGACAAAACATCCCCCTAGCGCTCGTAGATAACGGTTAGACAGTTAACGTTTGCCCATTGCGAACCGCCCATTGCTTGGGGCTAGGAAATGATGACTTCCAAACCTCCACGCAAGGAGTACGACCTCATGATAACTCTCGAAGGCCATGTTGGGAAAAATCAACCTTACAATACAAACCGGGCCTGTGGCACGCACCACGGAGTTTCAAATAATCGACATCAAGCCCACTTTCAACCTCCTCTTGGGGCGCCCTTGGCTCCATGACTTAGGAGGTGTGGATTCTACCTTGCACCAAATGGTTAAACTTAACCATAACGGGGTAATTCTGGAAATCCGCGCCCCTCCTCTCGACATCAGTTGTACTATGGTTGGAACAGCCGAAACTGCCGACGACCTTTACGGTTTTCAAATGGATGAAGCCATCCAGTTCATCGAGGACTATGATTCATCATTCCTAGACCTACGCGCATCCCGAGTTATCCCCAAAATGCTGTTAGCTCAAGGTTATTTCCCAGGAACCCCATTGGGCATAAGGAAGAAGGAATGCACGTTCCATCCTCTACCCAAAAAATCTACTCCCTTTGGCCTAGGCTATGAACCAACGGAGGAAGATATTGCTGACCGCTTCCCTAGTCTACGCCTTAACTCAGCTAAGGCCAAACAAACCACCTTCCTTCCCCCGTATCAAAGAACTCTTAACGGAATGTTCGTTCGGGAAGGAGAAGAACACCCATGCTGTGATTTCCCTGAACCCTTCGTTCAGGATGGCTTGCTAAAACCCGGATTTGAAATTTTCCATGACTGCCATACTTTGGATGAGGCACCTCACCTCACCAAGGCCAAAACAGCTGAAATGTTAGACAACCAGGCTATATGGACATTGTTTAACGAATCGAGGCCTATGGAGGACGAGACTGTGATGACAACCCTAGCTTTACAAGATGAAGGTTTCGATCCAACCCGGTTAATCTCTCCTGCATCAACACTAGAAGAGGCCGAGAACGGATGGGTGAAGACATGTCAGTGGGTCAACACAAAGGGAATAGAATTCAAGATGAGTACCGGTGAAGGACCAAAGTTTTACGAGACTAAAACCAAGGCTTGAGCCATATAGAGCACCTTAGTAAAAAAGCGCCTAGTAGTTCTTTAGATTGATAGAAAAAAAAATAAAGGCTTTAGATGGTCCTAAGACCCCTTAGAATATAGGCTAATTTTGTTTCAGTGTGTTTTCCTTACTTTCCAAATTAATAAAGGCGTAAGATTTCTCCTAAAAACTTTTATTCTAACTGTGAGGGGGTCGAAAAAGCGCGAGGCTAATGCGTGACCTTGTCCCTCGTGGGTGTGACGATTCTTTTTATTCAATCAAGTGTAATTGGATTTCCTGTGAGTATACACCCAATTGACTAGTAATATAGGAGTCGCCATTCAGTTTTTAACGACAATGAGAAAAAACTGACAAAACCCAGTTATCGTGACATAAAGGGAGTGCAATTATGTTTGACCACGACGGCCGTAGGTTCCCTTGTGATCCCTGGTGTGGGGATCTCTCAATATACACCCGCAAGGTAGAGATTGAGGGTTCGGGGGACTGTAACTACCGAGAGGAGTAATTTGCTCGTCGATAACTCCAGAGGCAGGATATCCTTACTAGCCCAGCATAAATAATTGAAGGGACATGCGTTAACTATTAAACTAATCTGTGTTGATTTTAGCAATATGCAACATATAATACTAATTCGATCGTGATTATCTGATTTAAATAGCATTAAGGGACCTAGCATGATAATCCGATTTCCCTAAAATATTATATTTGTTAGACGTGATAGAACATCCAGATTAGGTTAGTTTAACAGTTCATAAAAAGGGCGATGAAAGCAGTTAAATCATCGAAAAGGGACACATTACGACGCACCCTTGAGAGGTGCGTCACGGTTCTCAGAAAACTAACCACTTTGACTTTGCTATTTCTCCTTTTTATTTAACGAATCTCAATTATGGGACAGGATACGTTCTGTTCGATTTATGGATCGATTGCGACAAAACGCGTGAACAGTTTCGCAGCGAGAGGCTTAGGCTAAGGGTTGGAGTCAATACTCAGAATATAATTATGTGTTGTTGTGTGTCTTTTCACGTCGAAACTAGGGGCCTATTTATAGGGAAGAGTTCGTGGAAAGATAGAATTGCAGAGTTCTAATCCATAAATAATTAGGAAAAGAGACGTACCCAGGTATTTTCAGCGCCCAGAGCCAGGCGTTGAAAATAGGGTCTGGGCAGTTTTGTTTAGTCAGATTCGGATTCCTAAAATCCGTAGAGTTTGAGATTAATTCCAGTCTTTTAGCGCGTATCAATTTTATGACGGAATGCGTCTGGGCCCATTACGAACTCTAGGTTCGTTAGGATTTTAATTAATACGTAACTCTTATTTCCGAATCCTATTAGGAATAGGATTCTCGCGGTTTTCTATCTCATTTAGGATTTATGTTGGAATGCAACACCTAATTCTGACAGGTTTCTATCTTTTATGATTTGCCACTTTTAGACGCTACCTTTTACGGCAGTTACTATTTTTAGCAGGTTTCCATAAATAGCAGGTTTCGGGTGAAATGAAATGGGGAATCGAGATTTGTTTATTTTATAGGAGATGCGTTGTCAAGTGGAGTTTTTATGCTTTCATCATCGAACCTTTCCCTTGCGGGAATGGGGACAAAAGTGGGTGTCTACAGTTAGCCCCCACTTTTACTGAATATTGGAGTAAGACGATGGTCAAAATATTAGACGGAGTGCGTCACACAAGCCATAATGTATGTGACCTATTTTGCGAGGGTCTCACGAGCCCCCGAGTGATAACATTTGACTTAAGGGTCATCACTTGAAGTGTCGACATATCCCTCACGTGTCATTGGGATTTGTCAACTGATAGTATAGAAACTTCCTCACTTTGTCATTGGAAGGATCTAAAGGTGCGTAGAAACTCCCTCACTTTGTCATTGGGAGTAGCTACAGATGTTTTCGAAATTAAAGCTGTAAAGTGTAATTGGGCCTGGCCAAGCCCAATCACGAGGTAAAATGTTTTTAAAGATTCTCATTTTCAGGGCTAGCTAAACGAGAAAACCCCCTTGTTTTTATAGGACGTAAAACGAAGGAAAATCCAGCACATCGTTCTTTTTTGGAAAAAAGGAAAACCAATCCTTTAATTTTTGGAAAAAAGGGAAAACCAATCCTTTAATTTTTGGAAAAAAGGGAAAACCAATCCTTTAATTTTTGGAAAAAGGGAAAACCAATCCTTTAATTTTTGGAAAAAGGGAAAACCGATCCTTTAATTTTTGGAAAAAGGGAAAACCGATAAAAGTTATCGCTGCAGCGACTAAGGACCTGCGCGGTTAGTGACGCAGACCCTGCCCGCTGAAGGTGGGCGAGCCTGTCCGCTGAGGGTGGACGCCCCGTCCGATAGAAGTGGACGAATCTGTTTTGATGTTTTGAAAATAAGGACCTACGCGGTTTGTGACGTAGACCCCGCCGACTGAAGATGGCGAACCTGTCCGCTGAGGTTGGACGCCCCGTCCGATAGAAGTGGACGAATCTGTTTTGAAATTTTATTTTGTTTTTTTTATTTTTTTATTTTTGAAAATAAGGACATACGTGGTTTGCGCCGTAGACCCCGCCGGCTGAAGATGGCGTGCCTATTTTAAATTTGAAGATTTTATTTCTTTCGAAAACTGAGGACCTGCGCGGCTAGTGACGCAGACCCCGCCCGCTGAGGGTGGGCGAGCCCATTTTGAATTTCTTATTTTGCCTATGTAGAAGGGCTTTTGTGATTACAACCTGTTGGTGGGTCGTAATATTTCCTGATTAGATGTGTCCTATAAGTGGGTCCACACTGTGTATATTTTTGTTTAACAATATATCTTTTGAGATATCCAAACATAAATATGGTATGTGATTTTGATTGCGCGCTCCTTGTTGGAGTCCATTTTTTGCGAGCCCCCAAGTGTTGGGGCTCGTCGGTTGTTTTTTTGTTTTCTTGTAATTATGTTTGGGGTCACGCTCGTATGTGCGAGCGAGTTCCTATAGTAGTGTGCTATTTTAGCAAAGCCGTGGAGTGCGACTTTAGTTTTCAGGCGACATCCGGTTTTAGCTTGGCCCGGATTATCCCTTTGACAGACAGACATTTTCTATTTGGAAAACCAATGACTTGACGACACATATTTTTGGTGTTTCGAAGAATGACCATGATATTTAACTTGCTTTTTTTGAAAAGTGTACATGAGCGTTTTCTGAGACGAGTCTAAGTTTCGACCAAGTTTTAATGTTATTATTTTTTTGCTTATTTAGGAGCTAAAGGTACTTTGGGCTTGATCTTACTTGCAATAGGGCCTCATGTTTTAGCAACACGGTCTTAAGTCCTTTCCTATTCCGTGTTTTGTGAAATCTGGGCCTTGGGCTGTATTTTCAGCGCCCAAGTTCAGGCGTCAAACATTTCGGCGCCCAGGGGTGGGCGCTGGAAGTTCTTTCCTTGTAATATTTGATTTTCGGATTTCTAAACACGTTTCCGAATGGGATCAGGATGTTATTGGGTGCGTTCAGCTATATATAGGGGCTAGATACGTCCTTATTTTCCATCACTCTCAAATTCTTTCTCTCTTTTTGCTGTGCTCTAATTATTTACTGCTTTTGCCATGTCGATCCCTACTTTCTCACTCCAACGAACTGTTAGGCGTTGGCTACGGGCCCTTACTCCCACAGAAAAAACCTTGTTAAAAGAATACCACTTAGAGGCACTTTTAGGCTTACAACAAATTAATATTGATTATAATTTTCTGCATGCTGCCCTAGACTTTTGGGACTCCGATCATCATGTTTTTGCCCTTCGGGGCAATGAAATATGTCCTTTGCCTGATGAATTTGCTGGGATCCTTGGTTATCCTACTAATGCTACTCTTGTTACCCCTGGCACTGTTGAAGAGGGTAAAACAACCATAAGGGCTTTCCTAGGGCTAGATGATAACATGTTTGCTTAGATTGTTGTAGATGATAAGGTTAACTTGGCGAAACTTGTAAAACATCACTTTAGGCCTAGTAAGAATATGACCGAACAAAAATTGAACATTCGAGCCCTTGTATTTTTCTTGCTGAATCATTACTTGCTGTCGAATAATAATGGTGAGTTCGGTGACATAAGGTTGATCCCCTTGATTAGCCAGATGAAAAGTTGCTATTCTATTATGCCGTTGGTTGTTGCTGAGACTTTGCTGAGTGCGGATGAACTGAAGAAGGGCGCCAAATCTGAATATTTTAAGGGGAGTCCCCTATTGCTGCTGGTAATCGATCTTTTCCTTCCGCACATGTATTTTTTTTTTGCGCATATTTCTTTCTGCCTGGGGCTGAGTCTCACTCCAGGGCTAGGCGCTGGAATAATCGGCGCCTGGTCCTGGGCGTTGAAACTGCGCCCCAGGAACCCTTTTTTCTTTCTTTTCATTCTTTTGATTCGATCGTACCTGTTTTTGTAGATTTGGCTTGCGAACGGCTTAGACTTTTGGAAGCTCCTGCCGATCCTAAACATTATCGCCCTATAGCTTTGGCTAACCGAAAATACTTGCACCAAGGCCAGGACGAGGCCGAATGGACTTCATTTTTTACTTATGGCATTTGTTCTATAAGTGGGTGGTACCATGGTGGGGTTTGACTACCATGACAGGGGGGTCTGATGTATCGGTTTATGTTTCTTTGTTGGGGCTATCTCGTCCCATTTATATTTTCCCTTACCGAGTCATGCGTCAATATGGTTTAAGGCAGACTATCCCCTTTTCTGATACGGTACCACCTAAGGTAGCGGCCTTTTCACAAACACGGGTCTTAGCGTGGGCTAGGTATTATGATGGTCTCCCGCGTTGGGCCGTAGCTACAAATGGGTTTGTGGGTCTTTCTGAAAACTATAAGTTGTGGATGAGTTTCGATGACAAAGATGTGAGGACCGAGGCTCGTAATGGGGAGCCGGCTGAGCTTTTGATACCTCATATTCGTGTTAAGTATGAGGGTC
Source organism: Spinacia oleracea (assembly GCF_020520425.1). NCBI lineage: Eukaryota > Viridiplantae > Streptophyta > Magnoliopsida > Caryophyllales > Amaranthaceae > Spinacia > Spinacia oleracea. The sequence goes on from NC_079489.1 coordinate 90,190,951, forward strand.
CTGATTCTGCCAGACCTCGTACCTATAGTTTTAAGACTGTGAAAGCTCGTCCTGATCGAAAGCGAAAGGAAGTTCTTCCCCGTGCCAGTGTCAGGCCTAAAAAGATGCCTAACATGAATGGGCCTGCTGTTGTTAAAAGAAATGCAAGCTCTCGCGGAGATCGTCGCCGGAACAATGTATGGGTTAGAAAGGTTCAGCTGTAATCCCCCGTAAATTTATAAATTTTATTAATATATTTTAACGTATATTATTTATATTTAAATAGAATTTATGAATTTTAAGTAATAAATATATAATTAACGTATATTTATTTTATTTTAAGTACGTCCTAAATATTTAACGATTTTTGAACTTTATTATATTTATATATCAAATGTATATTTAATTTTATTTAAATATATTCTAAATATTTTAACGGTTTGTGCAATCAAAAATAATGTTTGAATTTTAAGTTGAAAAGAATTCGAATTACGAAAATCGATTGAATTTAGAAAAAGATCCCATTCGGTTTTAAATTCAAATCCTAAAACTAATATCCTAAGTCTAGCCCAAATGGGTAAAGCCCAATAGTATAAACCAATAAACCCATACTCCCTTCCTCTCATTCAACTTCACGTGAAAACTAAAACAAAGCAAAAACCTCCTTCTCTGTTCTTCCTCCTTCACGTTCGTTTGCTCCTCCTTGCGCAGCCACCACCTCACCACCGTCGGACGCCGCCTCCGTCGCTGGTAACCTCCTTCTTCTTCGTCGTCCTTCTCCTTCCTCTCCTTCTCTGTTTCTTCTTCATCCCCGTTTTTCTCCCCTCCTCAAGCTTCTGTTTTTCCTTGCACAGCCGCCGCGGCCCAGCTGCGACCACCAAGCCAATCGCGCCGCACCACCTGCACCTTCGCCGTGGCCCTGCCCATTCGGCTTGCTCGTCCCTCCTTCCTCCTCCACGCAAGCACAACATTCTCTTGTTTCGGTTTGTTTGCGGCAGCCACCACCACCGCACGCACCACCAGGCCTGACAACCTCCGCAAGCCGCCGCCTTGCCGCCGCCGTGATCTGTCCGCCGGCCAACCCTTCCCTCTCTCCTCTTCTCTTTTTGGTTATTTCTTAAACCCTAAGTAACTAATTATTTTAATTTTGTTTATTAAATTAATTTTTGTTTCTTGAATTAAATTTATGATTTTTATGATTAAGTTATGAAATTTCAGATTATATGTTGTTGAAACTAATTTAATTATTTTCAGATTTGTTAATTACGTTAAGTTAGGGTTTTAATGGAGTTTTAATAATTTAATTCATGTTTCTTGAATATAAATTATAAGCTTTTATGATTAAGTTAGATTTTCAGATTACATACTATGCTTAATTAATAATTTAATTTTCAGATTACATAATTGAATTGAAAAAAGAGTTTTTAATTATTAAAGTGTGAATTTTTAAGGTTTTTAATGATTAAATCATAATAGAATGACTATATATTATTAAAGCTATTATTTTTACGATTTTAAGAACGTTGATTATGTTTTGTGGACGTTTGAAATTATTCTATATTGCTGGAAATTTTAAAAGGGATGTTTTATTGGAGTTTAGAACGTTTTGGGATCATTAGTTTAATAGTTATTATGCTTGGAGATTATTTAATTAAGTTTCGATATTGGGGAATGTTCTAAATAGGTTTAGGATGTATTTAGAATACGTTAGTGTTGCTGTAAATTATTAGGAATTGATTTGGGTACGTTTCTTGATTATTTTAGGCGGAGAATTCTTTGTGGGCGACTTTTGAATTCGTTAAAGTGGCCTATCAGTTTGTTTACACAAGGTACGTACATACCTGTGTGCTTGGAATGTGTGTGATTTGTGGAAACCATGTTGAAATGATTCATGAACTTCGTTATGTTGAAATGATTAAGGAACTTGGTTATGTTGAAATTGTTGATGAACTAGATTATGTTGAAAGTGCATGTTTAATATTGTTGGATGGACATGTTAAGCATATATACTTCGTTATGAGAATTATAGCATGTTGGTATGGATGATTGATGCGAACATGTTGGTTGGGAACATTAAATTATTATATATGTTGATTCAGATCGATTGTTCATTGTTCCCTTTTAGCTTTTCACTACTTTATAAGGGCCGAGGACCTTGTTTAGTAAGTTGAAACCTTATACCCATATAGAGGGGTTTATCAGTATTAAAGGAAAGGTTGAATTAATTGGAATAAGTCTTGTGTGACGTCTCTGTGATCACTTGTTTAATTCAAAGATAAAAGAAGTTGCGTTTACTTGTTGAATATAATATTTATGTTTGATGAGTCATAACCAAGTATTAAAAGTTAAGTCATGTAAAGTGAAAATGAGTAGCAATAGCTTTAGACTGTGCACGTCTAAAGTGTCGGACAATCAGGAGTTGGGGTCATGGGTCGCCTATGGCTTTTTCTGGGGCCGGATTGATCACCGGTTCTATTTTATTCAAAAGTCCCTCGATATCGCAGGTCATTGGGGTTTACGGAGTCGCGCCCGTACCTCGTCTTCCTTAGTGAAGAAGAAGAAGTTTCTAGTAGACAACTCAGTCCATTGACTATTTCAATTAAAATAATGTTAATGATACAAAGGTCTAGTTCAGTCAAATATAGTCTTCAAGTCAATATAATTTGATTATCCTTGCTTATGTTTTAGTTAGTACCATGTTAGGATTGTTCGTTTAATAGAATCATGTTAGAATTATTATTGATTTAGTATGTAGTACTCAGCTTTGCTGATTACGTGCTTTTGCTTGTGCATGTTGATCATGGCTATGCCTTATTGATCCTGTGATGACCCAATCTTTGGTGAGCAGTCTCTAAGGATCAATAAGCATTGTCCATCTGCAGGTTTGAAGATGTTGCATCATTGGGATCGGGAATAGAGAGCTTGTATTTAGTTTTAATTTGCTAAGTTGACTTGAGTTTGTTTAATTTGACTATAAACTTGTCGTACTATTTATATTTCCTTATTTTCTTTTATTGGTTTTTGGGATTAAACCTGTAATCGATTATTTATAAACCTAAAGTTAGTTTTATGTTTTCCGCTGCAAAATTCTGAGTAAGCCGTTACGTTTTCACACGGGCGATAATGCTTTGATAATTCTCTACGTTTTATATTAGAAGATTATTTTAGAAAAGAGAGAATTATCGGGGTGTTACATCAGCCGCCTGTAGAAACAGTGGCTAGTCTAGTTGATGATAATAACCCTTCTCCCACCATTGCCTGTGCCTTCGAGGCTGAGCGGGCTATAATTGAGAATGTTTCTGAAGCCTTGACATCTTTGGAAGTTAGTGTCCAGGAGCCGGTTCTTATGGAGATTGATATTGGGGCTGCGCAGAAGACTGTGGGGGTGGATCCTGCGAACATTTCTCTCTACAAGACTTTATTTGATGATCCGGAAGAACTAGAGTAGTGTAGTTCTTGCTAGGGTGTAGGTGCCCTTTATTTATCTCAGTTGTGTTTGGTTTTTATTCCTAGCACTTTGTTTTCCTTCTTATTATATTTTAATAAAGGCGTATTTTTAGTTTTCATTTTGTTTCTCCTCTTTTACATGTCCAACACTTTTTTACACAAAGAATATTTTTTTTTATTTGGACCGAATCCTTGGTAAGGATTGCCTACGTATCTTGTCAGAAACAGGTCGCGCGTAGTTCTGGTTTTAGAATAAGTTCTAGTATGCTGGATTTCAGTAGATATGTCCTGAAGTGGAAACATATTACTTAATTGGTCAAATGAAATGAGTGAAGTATTTGCCATTATTTTCATCTGCCGTTTTCCATAGGTTGCGTAAAATTCGACCAATTTGTATAGCTGTATTCTTGGTAAACCTATTTGGATACGTATTGTACCCCCCAAGTGTTCGTTATTTTTCCGTTGTGTGCGGATAAAATGACGAGCACTTTCGAAAAAGAAAACTTTTGGCAGGCAGAGAGTTTCAACGCTCAGGCTGGGGCGTCAGAAATTTCGGCGCCCAGCCTTGGGCGCTGAAAATGACTTGGGCGGTCAATTTTGACGCTTTGCTTCACATGTTCTTGCGTTTATTTCTATTTCGTTTTTTGTGCCTTGATATTTTGCTTCATAGTTAAAGTTAATTTTGAGGCTATTTTGAAGGCTTTTTTTACTGTTAGCGTGAAATGCACTTTTGTCCAGATTAATTTTTTCTATTGATGACTCAAAATAGTTTTGAAAATGGAGTTAGGGTGTGGAATTTATGAAGACTTTTGTGTAGGCTTTGGAGGTGGGTTGATAGTGAAGGGTATGATGGAATCTATGTTTTATGAATCTGTTTTTTTGGTAACATTTGCATTGTTTTAAATTTTTGATTTCCTTTGATTTTAGGTTGCATGGATTGGTTCTGACACTGGTTGGCTTTTTAGGTTTCGGGGATATGAATGGGATAGTGTGGTTTTTTTTGTGGGTTTCGGGAATTGATTCTCATGGCACTATTTCAAAACCTAGTGGGCTTTGTTTGTTGGGCCTATAGTGGGCCGCTTCTTTTTTTATTTTGCAAGTACGTTTGGTGTTTATTTAGTGTTAGAATAAAATTTTTAGGAGAAATATTACGCCTTTATTGATTCGGAAAGTAAGGAAAACACACTGAAATAAAACTGACCCATATTCTAAAGGGCCTTAGTACCATCTAAAGTCTCTATTATTTTTTTCTATCAATCTAAAGAACTACTAGGCGCTTTTTACTAACGGTGCTCTATGTGGCTCAAGCCTGGGGTTTAGTCTCATAAAACTTCGGTCCTTCACCGGTACTCATCTTGAATTCCATTCCTTTTGCGTTGACCCACTGATATGTCTTCACCCATCCGTTCTCGACCTCTTCTAGTGTTGATGCAGGAGAGATTAATCGGGTTGGATCGAAACCTTCATCTTGTAAAGCTAGGGTAGTCATCACAGTCTCGTCCTCCATGGGCCTCGATTCGTTAAACAATGTCCACAGAGCCTGGTTGTCCAATATTTCAGCTGTTTTAGTCTTGGTGAGGTGGGGTGCCTCATCCAAGGTGTGGCAGTCATGGAAAATTTCAAATCCGGGTTTTAGCAAGCCATCCTGAACGAAGGGTTCAGGGAAATCACAGCATGGGTGTTCTTCTCCTTCCCGAATGAACATCCCGTTAAGGGTCCTTTGATATGGGGGAAGGAGGGTGGTTTGTTTGGTTTTGTGAAGGCGTAGCCTAGATAGGCGGTCAGCAATATCTTCCTCCGTTGGTTCATAACCTAAACCAAAGGGAGTAGATTTGTCGGGAAAAGGATGGAATGTGCATTCCTTCTTCCTCATGCCCAATGGGGCTCCTGGAAAATAGCCTTGAGCTAACAGCATTCTAGGGATGACTCGGGATGCATGCGGGTCTAGGAATGCTGGATCATAATCTTCGATGAACTGGATTGTTTCTTCCATTGGAAACCCATAAAGGTCGTCTACAGTTTCGGCCGTTCCAACCATAGTACAACTGACGTCGAGAGGAGGGGCGCGGATTTCTAGTATTACCCCGTTATGGTTAAGTTTAACCATTTGGTGCAAGGTAGAAGCCACACCTCCTAAGTCATGGAGCCAAGGTCGCCCCAAGAGGAGGTTGAAAGTGGGCTTGATGTCGATAATTTGAAACTCCGTGGGGATGTTTTGTCCTTTGCATCCAACCACTAGGTAAAGGGCTTTATTGTGAGCACCCCCCTCTTTGGGTAACTCTTTATCAGTGAAAACTATGGCCTTTTCTCCGGCATCTCTCGTGACATGGCTAACCAATGAGTCAGGTGTGATATCTGTAGGTACTGAGATGAGGTCAAGTGAGCGAATAAGCTTTTCGCGATGTTCCTTTGAAGTACACATAAGATCCCAGGTGGTAATCTCAGCCTTGGTTCTTTTTAGTTGCTTGAGGAGAGGATTTTCAATGACTTCCGCGACGGTGGCGTGCCGTCCATTCTCAGGAGTTTGCCTAACCGGGATGTCGTCCATAGGAGGCGGGTAAATATCCGGTTGGTATATCCTTCCGGATCGGGTGAGGTTGTCAACCTCGGGCTCCAGATAGGTGGTATCAATGAGAGCATACCCGGGCCAAGTTTCAGTGAAGAGGTCCTGGCCCGAGACTTGAGATAGGTAAATATCTTCAGCATCATCATTCCACACACCGCACACTTCCCTCTCGATTCGATCCATAGGGACCACAGCGAGTGGTGCACCTTGAGGTGTAATATACACCGTGGGGTCGAAATTCTCTGGTTGGTCGAGAGAGATGTGACAAGAGCCGAGTGGGCTCTTGTTGTTGTTGGGTTTGCCAACGTTAGGGAGAGGTATTACTTCATCCTCTATCATGTCCTGGATCGTATGTTTTAGAGTCCAGCAGTTTTCAGTGTCATGCCCATTTCCTTGATGGAATTTGCATTAAGTACCTTCGACCCAATATTTGTTTTTGACAGGAGGGTCACGGGTGGGGCCTATAGGTCTCAACTTTCCCTGATTGGTTAGTCTTTCAAAGGCTTGTACCAAAGTTGACCCGAGTGGGGCAAACTTTCGGTCTCGGACCCACCTTACAGGGTTTCTTCGGGCGGGAGCCTCTTCTACAACATGGACTTCTTAAGCTTGGGATGTGTTAACCCGATTATAGGTGTTGGTCTTATATGTGGGTTTTCTCTGTATGGTTTTGGCGAGGTCGTCCTCGATTTTTATTCCCACATCATAAACTCTTTTGAAAGTGTCGAGTCCCAGGTACCTAAGGTGTTGTCTGTAAGCCGGGTCCAGGTTGTCAATGAATTTTTGGACCAATTCTGTATCGGGAGGCCTATTGATTAGCTGGGCCGCCTGGTCCCTCTATCTAGCAAAATAGGTTGTAAAACCCTCATTTTTCTTTTGGAAGAGAACTTCCAGCTCGCGTATGGTGACTTGGAAATCCATGTTCGACGAGTATTGCTTGATGAAGACATTGACAAAGTCTTCCCAAGTGGGGAAGAGCTTAGGGTCCTGGTGATAGTACCATTTGAGCGGCATAGGTTCCAAGGACAAAGGAAAGGCAGGTAAGTACATGGACTGTCCACGCCTTTCAAGTTCATGGTATTCACAAAGCTCAGTAGATGATCACGGGGGTTGTCCGTGGCCTTGAACTTTGGTAAGTCAGATGAACTGAACTTTTCTGGTAATTTTCCAGGAAAAGGTTCAGGCTCGAGGGAGAAGTATTTGCTCCCCATGGTTTGCTGTAGGACCATTTTTTCAATCCTCTTCTCGTTTTCGAGGTCGTTTTTGGCCTATAAGTTGGGTCATTTGGACCATCTGGTCTCGCAAATCTTCGATGGACATGTTTACAGGTGCGGATCGAGGTTCGGGAAGCGGAGATCCTTGAAATGAGGGACGACGGACGGAGCTTGGAGTTACTAAACCTGGTGTTGGCGATGTATCTTCGAGACGCACTAGCCGTTGATTCCCTGATCAGCACCAAGTGGCAGGACCAGTCCTAGGCATAAGATAAGCTAAAGTTTTTGTTCCCATAGTTTCAAGCATTACTTAGTCTAGACTTCGACTCTCTAAATTGGTTTTTTTTCGCTCTTTCTTCTGTCGGTACACTTTTTGGTTTTTTTTAATTTTATTTTGGTCATTCTTTGGATTTTCGAAACACTTGCCCGTGTGACATTCATAGTTGTTATCATGTTCGGTTTCGATGCCAAGTATTGCCGTCGTAGGAGGCCCAACAACGACACAAAGAGTTATTGATTTTTCACGAGTCGCTTTTTGAAATTGAGTGCTTTTCTTATGCCCTCGTAGCAATTCGTTTTATGAACATTTTTTGCTACGTATTTTCCTTTCGTGCGGGCACCGAAGCTGCTGCGCCTGACCAGAAGGCCAAGCAGCAACTTCAGCGCCCAGCGAGGGGCGTGAGAATTTCTGGCGCCCAGCCAGGGGCGTTGCAAATGCGTCCCTGGCTGGTTCTCGTTTTCTGTCTTTTGTTTATGCGAATTTCGATTTGCGTGCTTGCCTAATAACGTCCTTTACGCGTGGCAGCGTTTGTGGGATTCGTTACAGGCCATCTCGAGCGTCGCTTATTTTGTGGCGATCATTCGGGTTTGCGGAACACGTGTTTCGGTATAACTTTTTGGTAAATTAGTCTATGAATGTTTGGGCAGTTTTTAAGGTCGTTGGTTTTCTAGAATAGTTTGTCACACACAATCACATATTTCGCTACACATAACTACATTACAAACATGGATTTGAAAATTAAATATGCCATGTAGTTTATGATACGCTTCTATAGGTAGTTTATTTGCGCCTGGCTTGGTACGGCTTCTATCGTAGATCCAACACATGCCCCGGTCGAGGTAGTGTCTTCAACAGACGAATTTCTCTCAAGAGGCCAACCCGCAAGTGCAAGCCAAGGGGGCATGCAGGCGAGAGGGACCTAATGGGCGAGCGATTGGGTTCGGGATAGGTGTACTACCTGCACAAGTACCGAGTGGTAAACATGCGCGGCGTATGCACCCCCCTATTGGCGAAAAAAAGTATCCTTAGTCCCAACTCCCGAGGGAGCCGAGATTCGTTATGATGTTCTGCCCGTTCACATTAATATGCTGATTTTCAGGTCGTCCCAACTTGATGGGGAAATAAACGCGGGGTAGGATCGTTTCACCCTTCGGCTATTTTGATTACCTACAAGCACGAGTATTTCCTTCACTATCCCCAGTGGAGTCGCCACTGTGAGGGGGTCGAAAAAGCGCGAGGCTAATGCGTGACCTTGTCCCTCGTGGGTGTGACGATTCTTTTTATTCAATCAAGTGTAATTGGATTTCCTGTGAGTATACACCCAATTGACTAGTAATATAGGAGTCGCCATTCAGTTTTTAACGACAATGAGAAAAAACTGACAAAACCCGTTTATCGTGACATAAAGGGAGTGCAATTATGTTTGACCACGACGGCCGTAGGTTCCCTTGTGATCCCTGGTGTGGGGATCTCTCAATATACACCCGCAAGGTAGAGATTGAGGGTTCGGGGGACTGTAACTACCGAGAGGAGTAATTCGCTCGTCGATAACTCCAGAGGCAGGATATCCTTACTAGCTCAGCATAAATAATTGAAGGGACATGCGTTAACTATTAAACTAATCTGTGTTGATTTTAGCAATATGCAACATATAATACTAATTCGATCGTGATTATCTGATTTAAATAGCATTAAGGGACCTAGCATGATAATCCGATTTCCCAAAAATATTATATTTGTTAGGCGTGATAGAACATCCAGATTAGGTTAGTTTAACAGTTCATAAAAAGGGCGAGGAAAGCAGTTAAATCATCGAAAAGGGACACATTAGGACGCACCCTTGAGAGGTGCGTCACGGTTCTCAGAAAACTAACCACTTTGACTTTGCTATTTCTCCTTTTTATTTAACGAATCTCAATTATGGGACAGGATACGTTCTGTTCGATTTATGGATCGATTGCGACAGAACGCGTGAACAGTTTCGCAGCGAGAGGCTTAGGCTAAGGGTTGGAGTCAATACTCAGAATATAATTATGTGTTGTTGTGTGTCTTTTCACGTCGAAACTAGGGGCCTATTTATAGGGAAGAGTTCGTGGAAAGATAGAATTGCAGCGTTCTAATCCATAAAGAATTAGGAAAAGAGACGTACCCAGGTATTTTCAGCGCCCAGAGCCAGGCGTTGAAAATAGGGTCTGGGCAGTTTTGTTTAGTCAGATTCGGATTCCTAAAATCCGTAGAGTTTGAGATTAATTCGAGTCTTTTAGCGCGTATCAATTTTATGACGGAATGCGTCTGGGCCCGTTACGAACTCTAGGTTCGTTAGGATTTTAATTAATACGTATCTTATTTCCGAATCCTATTAGGAATAGGATTCTCGCGGTTTTCTATCTCATTTAGGATTTATATTGGAATGCAACACCTAATTCTGACAGGTTTCTATCTTTTATGATTTGCCACTTTTAGACGCTACCTTTTACGGCAGTTACTATTTTTAGCAGGTTTCCATAAATAGCAGGTTTCGGGTGAAATGAAATGGGGAATCGAGATTCGTTTATTTTATAGGAGATGCGTTGTCAAGTGGAATTTTTATGCTTTCATCATCGAACCTTTCCCTTGCGGGAATGGGGACAAAAGTTGGTGTCTACACTAACACTAAATAAGCACCAAACGTACTTGCAAATACAAAAGCAAAGAGGCGGCCCACTCTAGGCCCAATAAACAAGGCCCACTCGGTGTTGAATCGTGACATCAAAACTCATCAAAAAAAGGAATCCCCAAAATAAGCCACACTATCATATTGCCACAGCATGAGGGTCTAACCCATGCAACCCAAAGAAATCAAAAAAGAAATCAAAATAATGCAAATGTTGCTAAAAAAAAAAACTCATAAAAAAATAAACACCTCCCCCCGCATCAACACGCACCTCAGCCCACTCAAAAGCCTACACAAAGATTTTCATATCTTCCATACACTAACCCCATTCTCAAAACCGTTTCGAGTCACGAATAGAAAAAATTAATCCGGAAAAAAATGCGTCTCACGCTAACAGTCAAAAAAGCCTCCGAAATAGCGTCAAAAATGATTTTAATACGAGTAAAAAATAAAACACAAAACAAAGAGAAAAGAAATTAATGCAAGAACATGTTAAGCAAAGCGTCGAAAAAAGACCGCCCAGAAATCATTTTCAGCGCCCAGGGCTGGGCGCCGAAATCTTTGACGCCCCAGCCTGGGCGTTGAAATTCTCTGCCTGCCTAATTTTTTCCATAAGTGCTCGTCATTTTATCCGCACATGACGGAAAATTAACGAACACTTGGGGGGTACAACACGTATTCAGATATGCGTACAAAAAAAATCCGATATGCGTACAAAAAATAGTCGTACAAAAAACACATGGAATTTCATTTTTATGTACAGATACGCGGCTTACGGCAAAACCAGCAGACTAAAATAATGATAATACTTCACTTATTTGCCAATTAAATAATATGTTTCCACCTCGGGGCATATCTATTAAAATTCGGCATCCTAGAATTTATTCTAGCTTGAACTACGCGCGACCTGATTCTAAGTTAGAAATATTTAACAAAGATACGTAGGCAATCCTATTTATGGATTCGGTCCAATCAAGTAAAAAACATATATACGTTGTGCAAAAGTGTTAGACATACATAAAATGAAAAAAGAGGAGAATAAAAAATGAAAGTAAAAATAAAATAGGCCTTTATTAAAAAATGATAAGAAGGAAAACAAAAGTGCTAAGGAATGAAAAAACAAACACAACTAAAATAAATAATGGGCACCTACACCCTAGCAAGAACTACACTACTCCAGTTCTTCCGGATCATCAAATAAAGTCTTGTAGAGGGCAATGTTCGCAGGGTCTACCCCCACAGGTTTCTGCACTGCCCCTATATCAATCTCCATAAGAACCGGCTCCTGGATACTAACTTCCAAAGATGCCGAGGCTTCAGAAACATTCTCAGTTTGAACAGTTATAGCCCGCTCAGCCTCAAGGGCACAGACAATGGTGGGGGAAGGATTATCAACATCAACTGGATTAGTCACTGTTTCTACTGGCGGCTGAGCTTTCCTAACCCATACATTGTTCCGGCAATGATCTCCACGAGAGCTTGCATTTCTTTTAGCAACAACAGACCCCTTCATGTTAGGCATCTTCTTAGGCCTAGAACTGGAACGGGGAGGAACTTCCTTTCTCTTTCGATTAGGACGAGCTTTCACAGTCTTAATACCATGGGTGCGAGGATTGGCAGAATCACGACCCTCATATCTAACCCGAATACGAGGTATCAAAGCTCAGCCGGCTCCCCATTTCGAGCCTCGGTCCTCACAGCTTTATCATCGGAACTCATCCACAACTTATAGTTTTCAGAAAGACCCACAAAGCCATTTGTAGCCACGGCCCAACGCGGGAGACCATCATAACACTTAGCCCATGGTTGAACCCGTGCTTGTGAAAAGGCCGCTACTTTAGGTGGTACTGTATAAAAAAAGGGGATAGTCTGCCTTAAGCCGTATTGACGCATGACTCGGTAAGGAAAAATATAAATGGGCCGAGATAGCCCCAGCAGAGATACATAAACTGACACATCAGAACCCCCTGTCATAGTAGTCAAACCCCACCACGGTACCACCCACTTAATAGAACAGATACCATGAGTAAAAAAGGAAGCCCACTCGGCCTCGTCCTGGCCTCGGTGCAAATACTTTCGGTTACCCAAGGCTATAGGGCGATAATGTTTAGGATCGGCAGGAGTTTCTAAGAGCCTAAGTCGTTCCATGAGCAAAATCTGCAAAAACGGGTACGATCAGATCAAAAAAAATTAACAAACGAAACCTGGGGCGCAGTTTCAACGCCCAGGACCAGGCGCCGAAAATTCTAACGCCCAGCCCTGGGCGCTGAAACGCAGCTCCAGGCAGGACGAGTAAAAAAAAAAGGGGAAAAAAAATATATGTGTGCAAAGGAAAGGTCGATTACCTGCAGCAATAGGAGGCTCCCCTTAAAATATTCAGATTTGGCATTCTTCTTCAACTCATCCGCACTCAGCAAAGTCTCGGCAACAAGCAATGGCATAATAGAATAGCAACATTCCATCTGGCTAATCAAAGGGATCAACCTTACGTCACCGCACTCACCATTGTTATTCGACAGCAAATAATGATTCAACAAGAAAAATACAAGGGCTCGAATGTTCAATTTCTGTTCGGTCATATTTTTACTAGGCCTAAAGTGATGTTTTACAAGCTTTGCCAAATTAACCTCATCACCTACAACAATCTCAGCGAGCATGTTAGCATCTAGTCCTAGGAAAGTCCTTATGGTTTTTTTACCCTCTTCAATGGTGCCAGGGGTAGCAGGAGTAGCATTAGTAGGATAACCAAGGATCGCAGCAAATTCATCTGGCAAAGGACATATTTCATTGCACCGAAAAACAAAAACATGGTGATCGGAATCCCAAAAGCCCAGGGCTGCATACAGAAAATTATAATCAATATTAATTTGTTGTAAGCCTAAAAGTGCCTCTAAGTGGTATTCTTTCAACAAAGCCTTTTCTGTAGGAGTAAGGGCTCTTAGCCAACGCCTAACAGCTCGTTGGAGGGACAAGGGAGGAATCGACATGAGAAGAGCAAGGAAGAATTAAAGCCAAGCAATTACAAGATAGAAGAAGGTTGAGAGTGATGGAAAAGAGGGACGTATCTAACCCCTATATATAGCTGAAGACATCAAGTGACATCCTGATCCCATTCGTAAACGCGTTAAGAAATCCGAAAACCAAAAATTGCCAGGAAAAGACTTTTAGCTCCCACGGCTGGGCGCCGAAATGATTAACGCCTAACCTTGGGCGCTGAAAATGCAGCCCAAGGCCCGGATCTCACAAAACGCGGAACAGGAAAGGACTTAAAACCGTGTTGGTAGACACGAGGCCCTATTGAAATCAAGATCAAAGCCCAAAAGCACCTTTAGCTCCCAAATAGTTAAAATGAATGTTAAAATTTGTCGAAACTTAGACTCGTCTCAAGGAATATATGTGTACACTTTTCAAAACAAATATGAGCAAAATAAATATCAAGGTCATCCTTCGAAACACCAAAAAATATTGTTAAGTCGTTGGTTTCTCAAATGAAAAATGTTTGTTTGTCAAAAGATTAATCCGGGCCAAGCTAAACCGGATATTATTGGAAAATAAACTTTGTCGCCCGGAAAATGAAGTTGCACTCCACGACTTCGTCAAAATAGCATACCACTATAAAGGTCACTCGCACATACGAAGCACGACCCCAGACATGATCAAAGGACGTTATAAAATACGTACCTCTCTTGGCAAGAAAAGACCGTCAAGCTCGAGTGCTTGGGGGCTCGAAAGAAAATATATACTCCAACAAAGAGTGTGCGAAGTCAAAATCATATTCCCGGACTACGCTATACGCAGTCCCATGTTTGGATAATCTTAAAAGAAAAAAAAAAACGGATTTCGACCTCAGAGTAAAGGTCGCCGTTGATACTTGTACATGGTCCTCTGATCAAAGACCAAGCGGTGGCAAAAATCGAGCCGTAAAGACTAGCTCAAAACCACAAAAGAAGACGACCACAAGAAAAGGGTCCGTCTAAGCCCGTTGTCAACCCACATTCAGGTTACAACTAAGTCCGAGCATCCCTCGAAAGAATTCGCTCTTGCAAGAATGAATAAAAGAAATTCTCAAAAGAAATCACGGTGAACAAAAAATAGGAACTTGCCCATCTTCAGTTGGCAAGGTCGGGTCACGAACCACGCGGGTTCCAAATCGAAAAAACGAATTCAGGGACATCCACCCTCAGCGGACAGGGCTCGCCCACCCTCAGCGGGCGGGGTCTGCGTCACTAGCCGCGCAGGTCCTCAGTTTTCGAAAAATAGAATCTTCAAAAAACAAATGAAACTGGCTCGCCATCTTCACCCAGCGGGGTCTACGCCACAAACCACGTAGGTCCTTATTTTCAAAAAGCACAAACAAATTTCAAAATAGATTCGTCCACTTCTATCGGACGGGGTTTCCACCCTTAGCGGACAGGTTCGCCATCTTCAGCCGGCGGGGTCTACATCACAAACCGCGTTGGTCCTTATTTTCAAATTTCAAAACAGATTCGTCCACTTCTATCGGACGGGGTGTCCACCCTTAGCGGACAGGCTTGAAGGAAATAATGCCCCTTGGTCCAAGTATGCATTCAATGTTAAGTCTAATAAATGCGGTTCAGTATTAATTAACAAGTTAATAATTCAGTGAGATCAAGTGAGCTGAATGCCTAGCTAGAGGCCGCTTCAGTTCAAGTGGAATTAATGATATTAATCCACAGCTTACTCTTGACTGAACCCGTAGGGTCACACAAATAGTACGTAAACGGATCAAGTATTTAAATGCATTAAATACTCCAACTATGGATATTCGGAATCGACGGATCTTGGTTTCAGTGGGAGCTGAGATCGTCACAGGCAAGAAATGAATACTCCGGAAACGATAATATTGCCGGAAACGGAAATATGGATCGTATCGGAAATATAAATATTATCCAAGTCGTAGATGTTGCCGGAAACGGAAACATGGTACGTATCGGGAAATATTATCGGAAATGGAAATATTGCCGGAATCGGAAATATTGCCGGAAACGGAAATATTGTCAGAATCGGAAATATTATCGGAATCGGAAAATAATTCCGGAAACGGAAATATTAAATATTTGTTCGAAACGGAAATTAATTCCGGAATCGAAAATATTAAATATTGTTCGTATCGGAAATATATTCCGGAATCGGGAATTTAATCGGAAGCGTATCGTACGAATAAGCATCGGACGAGGCCTGCCGGACGAGGGCCCAGCACGAAGCCAGGCCATCGCCCAGCAAGCCAAGCGCGCCACACGAACAGCCAAGGCCACGCCAGGCCCAGCGCAAGGCCAGGCCCAGCAGGCCGTGACAGCGCGCGCAGCTGCGAGCAGTGGGCTACGAGCATTGCTGCAGCTCGCGTGGGCTTGTAGCTCGCGTGGGCCGTGCGGCCGTGTGGGCTGTGCGCGGGCATGGCCTGCACGCTTGCGGGTCATGCTCGCGTAAGTGTTTGTGTTCGCATACGAAACCTAAAACGTGCAGAATTCGTTTAATGATTAAATTCCTAATTCTATTTGATAAATTAATTAAATAAGAGTTTTATTATAATTCTAATTTAATTAATTCGTATCCTAATAGGATTCCAATTCTCTTTCCATACCCCTATAAATATGTGGCCTGGGTTCACAATTTATAACGAGTTATTCAAGTATTCAAAGTGAGTTTTTGAGAGAAAAATTCAGTCACACATCTTGCTCAAAAGTGCCGAAAATTTATAGTACCTTAGGGGCGATTCTAGTTGATCAATCTTAAGGCGGATCCGGACGTGCTGTGGACTATCTACGGAGGGACGACACTTGGAGTCCTAAAGACTTGTTCTTGCTCGGTTCGGGCGCAGCTAGGGAGGGCACGCAACAAAGAGTATGCATCTAAATTATGCTATATGATTATGTGTAAATAATATGTATTCCTGGCTTAATGGTTGTTTCCGCATGATTTATGAATTGTCATATGTATCATAACCTAACAATTTTCAAGACGGACTTTGAAGTTAAAGCTTCAAGATGAAGTCGGGCCATACTAGATCACATTTATCTTATGCATGCTTTAAGTTATTTATTGCTTTAAATATGTCTTAATTTTGCATGAGATTAAAAGCTTGATTATGTTGCATGATTAAGGATTTTAGTTCACTTAAAATCTAACCAACATAGTAAGAGCCTTAAGTTCCAAACTTAAAAATTGAGTTATAAGGTGCCATGCCAAAATATACACTTGCTTGGATATCCTTTACATCAATCTAGTAATAGTTTTCGCTCAGCGAGGTGTTACTTATTGGTCCTAAAGGGGCAAGGTACACAAATAATTGTGAGTACATGTTAGTTTTGGTGAAACTCAACGATATAAGTAAGGAGTCCTTTTATGTCGTGGCAAAATCGATAGGTTTACCTAATAAGTTCTTAGACGTACCTATCAACCAAGAGTAGTTTCTAGACTATTAGCAAAAGGTTTTTGCTTACCTAAGATGTTTTAGAATTAAGTCGACAAACTGTGCTTAATTCTTCAATGATTTTAGGATCTTGGAATCATTTTATTCACACCTGTCGGAACACATAATTCGAATAAAATGCTAATAACTTGTTTGAATTGCATGGTTGCTTTAATTTCAAGTTATTATTCATGATAAATGTTTAGACTTTGCATGCTTCAATGTATGTTTTAATTATTGTTTATAATTAAATATCTTGCACTGCAATAAATCCTTTTAGAAAGGTAACAGTAAATTTCCTCGATTGGTAGTGAATCCAAGAACGATTCACGGAAAAGAGAGAAAGTGAGCAATTTAAAATGTACGTTTCTTATATCGACTTTTATGGTTGTTTTCGAATATCAAAATCGAATGGCAAACCAATTGGTGCTTGTGAATTCAAAATACAATGTAGTTTTGAGATCATAAAGCATTGAGTTTAAACGCTCATCCTTACCAATGGTTAACAACCTAATATCTTTGTCCATTTATTTCTCGAATGAGTCTAGTCCCTAGACATTCGAATAGGTCGATACTTAGAGAACTTTAGAAGCTTCTGGTAAGATCATCTAGTTGAAACTTAATATTCAACATAAATTAAATGGTAAGAACCTTGTTGGGGTGACATTGGACATGTCTAACAAAGTATAAAAGTCAACACTAAAGAATTCAATTCTTAAGACTATAAGAAAGGGTACAAGAAATAGGAAAACGAGGAACAAATGAAAGGAATTTACGATTCCGTTTCTACCTATAAGTTTATGTTTAAAGAGAAGTGACCTAGCAATCAAACTTCCTTGGTATCATATACCGCTTGAGGTTCTTACTTCGGTAATAACTCAAACAATGGAAGCTAGGATACACTAATGACCTACAAGTGGGAAATGAAGCATGGCAATGCTACATTAGTTGTAGGGTCATCTAGTTTGTTTTCAGTCCTTTCAAAGGCTGGAACTTAATGGCTATTTTGTTCCATAATCAACATACCTAAATTTCTGTTTTCAAACACAGAAAGACTCACATTCAAGAAAAACAAAAACAATGTTTGTTTGTTTATTTGAATGAAATGGTCAATTACAGGTTGAGTCAATATGCTTGATTAAAACAAACAACTCTTTAAAGAACTTTACTAGGTTCAAATCAACCCCTTGATTTGAGTTCCACTAATCTTTGGCATGGTTGCTTAGACCATATCAACAAATTAACATTCAAAAGCTCTATTTTGATGGACTTTTGAAAGTTCATTGATTTCTAGATCAATTTAAGACGACTAGTCTTACTTGTTGAAAGTAACAAAAGATATGAACTATTGTTAGAACGCCCAGACAATAGAGTTCAAAGCTAAAGAAAGATTTTATGACTTTATTATTTCACATGGATTTGAGTGAATATAGGTTTATTTACTCAAATGTGATATAAGTTGAATCTGTTTGGCTAGTTCAAAGATTCAGAAGTATAAAATCCACTTGGCAAGAAATCATAAAGATCTAGGTTAGATCATGTTGATGATTACTTGAGACCAAATATGATCATCAATGATTGTGTGTTGTAATTTCACAATCTAGGTCCATAAGATATGGCATATCTTAGTTGGAATAATCGAAGTCAATTAGTACTTGATTCGATTAATGATGAATCATAAGGACTTTTCCTATAATTTCTAAAACAAAATGCTCAACTACCACCAAACTAAACCAAATTCGTCAAAGCTATTGAAAAGTAATTTCAGAATAACTTTTCATAAAATATATCTAGAGAGTTGCAAAACTCAGTGGGAGCTTAGTGTTTGTCATTCGACAAACTAAGGCCCAAGTATAGATATATGTTTCATTGTGATTTATTCAAATGAGACACAAGGGTATTGTTTCTATCATGAATTTTTGAGAACATAATGTTTGTTTGCTCGAAATAATGTCCTTTTTGGAGATTCGTTTCCAAAATGACAAGTGGGAGAAAATAGACCTCGAAAGTCTTCGAGGCGAACAACAAACATAAACGGACATTCCGGAGGCTTTTCGAAATTCTTTAGAAAATCCGAACACGTATTCTTTAAGGACTTTAGAAGTGGCTTTAAAGAATAGACATCTCTTAGAAGACTTTACAAGTGCTTCAAGGAGAACAGAATATTCAAAGGACTTTCAAGTGGCTATTGATATTCTATTTGTTTGATGTTCTATACCCAAAGTAGGCATAGAGTTCAAGTCACTGGAACTATGATATTCTTCTATTGGATAATGAAGAAACATGGAGTTCAGGTCACTGAAGCTATGCAATTCCTCTATTAGATAGTGAAGAAACCTACAACTTGCAGTCAAACTATTATCATGTAGATTAATGAGTTTGTGACCTGTAAGAAAGCTATGTCGAAACCCAGATTCCCTAAACTGGTTAGAGGCCATATATAGGCTCAAATGTTTTAAATGGTTAGAGGCCATAAAAAATACTTAATGTTTTGATGACAAAATTGAAATTTTGTTGATTTGCAAGAATAGTTTCACACCTATTGGTTGCAAGTTTGTTTTAAGGATAAAAACCATCAAACATGAAATTGTGTTCACACACAAAGCTAGATTAGTTGCTAAAGGTTACAAGCAAATTCACGGCGTGAATTGTGTTGAAACCTCATGCATAATCGTAATGCTCAAGTCTATAAATCAAGCAATGATTGCATATTGGTACATATTCAATTGGATGACAAAACGTATTGCTCAATCAAATGTTGGAAGAAACTATGCACATGACATGTCATAGGATTTGTGGATCCAAGTAATGCTTGAAAAGGAAGCTAGCTTATAAAATCTAAGTACAGATTTAAGCAAGCAATTGGGAATTGGAACTGTATTTTAAGTGAAGCTAATAAGCATTTTAGTTTCATAAAACATACATGATTCTTATAGATATATAAGAAGTTTAGTGGGAGTACTTAAAACTTAATTGGTCCTATGTGTATTACACACATATCTCTCTACTGTGAAACAACATTCAAATGCTAATGACTTAGATTTGAAATTATTCATCAATGATGGACCATGGGGAAACTTAGTACATACTGGGTATTAAGATCTATTTACAAAGATCTTATGATATTGTTTTGGATTAAGTAATGGCATTTACTAAATCAAACACGAAAGTCTCCATTGGAGATATTCGACCCATGTGAATAAATCTAAGTAAAGGATGTTTGAACTATGTATAAGCATTTACTAAGTTAAACATCAAAGGATCTAAATAAGATTCTTAACCTATATTATATGTCAAAGAATTTAGCTGAATTTAGTATCTACTGAAACTAGATAAGCTAAAGTTACATGAATAGAATTCAATTGGGAATTATTCTGCAAAACAATTTATCATGTATGATATAATATGAGGATCGCCAAAAACGTATCGTATGACTTTAGCCATGACGAACATATACCAATCTCTATTGATCTAAGTAAAGATCAACTAGATTGAGATCAAGAATACTTATGGTACTTGAAAAGGTACATAGGAATAGTTCTTGATTCAAGGAAATAAAGATATGCTAAATATTGATGCTACACGCATAAACACTGGCAAAGGATCAAGCAAGATTCCCTTGGAGTTAACCATTGATAAGGACGAGCTATAGAGCATCGTGTTTAGAAATGGCAACATGGGTTGGAGACCATGAGTTGTTGCGTGGGAAATTAAAATATTAATTTCTATGTTCTAAGATACAGCTGGAAAGTCTTCCACATGTCTGTGAACTGCTTGGATAAGTAAATCCAAACAAAGCATCACTAGCAACCTAAACAGTTGAAGTAAAAGTACTTATTGCCTAAGAAGCAATAAAACAGTGTTGTTTATATTAATGAGTTCTTCATTGAACTTTGGTGGATCACATGTCTGCTAACTTGATGGCTCTTCATTGCAAAATGCGTAGAACCACTATCGAAGTAAGAAAGACTAGATCACATAATAAACAAACTCAAAAGATCTTATCATCCTATCTCGAATATTATTCGATGAAAGGATATTAAGATTGGCAAAGCATGATAACTAAACCTATGCAACAAGTGAGAAACAACACTCACATTGTGGGACTGGAAATCAAGCATAGCTTTGAATTCCATGAACTGTTTTAAAGATAGGTTTGAGGCCCATGGTTATAAAACATTGGGGTTGAACATTTATCATATATGAAATGTGTTTTCATATTCCATTTAATCTTGGTTTAGTATTAAATGATGAGTCCCTTCAATTTGACAATATATTCAAGATAGACTGTCAGGACCAGTCCTGTGACTAAGAAATGTCTATCAAGTGAACTTGAATGTCAAAAGTTGAAAATGGTCCCTAGTCGGAGTTTTCTATAAAATTGGACGCATAGAAAACGTTAGACGATTAGAATGCAAGATGACTAGTAGTTCTGTTTCTTGAACTATGTGGACATGGCAATGTCATAATCATTTGCATAGATACTTACTTTGGGAAGACTAGTATCGGACAAGACCTATGAAACTTTACTGTAAGAGATGAAAATCTGTCATAAGTAAATTTCATTAAAATTATTAGACACTAAATCCTCAATACCTGAGTGATTTGAGATTACTTGTTTGAGAACTGGTTGCTTTGACGTTGACCAACCGTCGCACCGTAAAAGGAGGCTATAAAGGCAACGCTCAGGTAATCACCTATCAAACGAAGTCTAATCTCAAGATCACAAGATTGGGATTGTCCTCCCATAAATCGGGATGAGATGCTTAAAAGTTGTACAAGGCCACTCGGAGAGCTAGAAACTGTGAAATGCATGGCCGTGCTCGGATGAATCATAGGCTATGATTATCTGTTTATTTGATCAGTTGAACTCTGAAACCGAGGAACACCTCTGGACATAATAAGGATGACAACTCTTACCTTATGTTCAAGAGCAAGCATCGAGCGGCAAAGGAATTAGGAAATGCACACTTGTCCCTAAGGACAAGTGGGAGACTGAAGGAAATAATGCCCTTGGTCCAAGTATGCATTCTATGTTAATTCTAATAAATGCGGTTCAGTATTAATTAACAAGTTAATAATTCAGTGAGATCAAGTGAGCTGAATGCCTAGCTAGAGGCCGCTTCAGTTCAAGTGGAATTAATGATATTAATCCACAGCTTACTCTTGACTGAACCCGTAGGGTCACACAAATAGTACGTAAACGGATCAAGTATTTAAATGCATTAAATACTCCAACTATGGATATTCGGAATCGACGGATCTTGGTTTCAGTGGGAGCTGAGATCGTCACAGGCAAGAAATGAATACTCCGGAAACGATAATATTGCCGGAAACGGAAATATGGATCGTATCGGAAATATAAATATTATCCAAGTCGTAGATGTTGCCGGAAACGGAAACATGGTACGTATCGGGAAATATTATCGGAAATGGAAATATTGCCGGAATCGGAAATATTGCCGGAAACGGAAATATTGTCAGAATCGGAAATATTATCGGAATCGGAAAATAATTCCGGAAACGGAAATATTAAATATTTGTTCGAAACGGAAATTAATTCCGGAATCGAAAATATTAAATATTGTTCGTATCGGAAATATATTCCGGAATCGGGAATTTAATCGGAAGCGTATCGTACGAATAAGCATCGGACGAGGCCTGCCGGACGAGGGCCCAGCACGAAGCCAGGCCATCGCCCAGCAAGCCAAGCGCGCCACACGAACAGCCAAGGCCACGCCAGGCCCAGCGCAAGGCCAGGCCCAGCAGGCCGTGACAGCGCGCGCAGCTGCGAGCAGTGGGCTGCGAGCATTGCTGCAGCTCGCGTGGGCTTGTAGCTCGCGTGGGCCGTGCGGCCGTGTGGGCTGTGCGCGGGCATGGCCTGCACGCTTGCGGGTCATGCTCGCGTAAGTGTTTGTGTTCGCATACGAAACCTAAAACGTGCAGAATTCGTTTAATGATTAAATTCCTAATTCTATTTGATAAATTAATTAAATAAGAGTTTTATTATAATTCTAATTTAATTAATTCGTATCCTAATAGGATTCCAATTCTCTTTCCATACCCCTATAAATATGTGGCCTGGGTTCACAATTTATAACGAGTTATTCCAGTATTCAAAGTGAGTTTTTGAGAGAAAAATTCAGTCACACATCTTGCTCAAAAGTGCCGAAAATTTATAGTACCTTAGGGGCGATTCTAGTTGATCAATCTTAAGGCGGATCCGGATGTGCTATGGACTATCTACGGAGGGACGAAACTTGGAGTCCTAAAGACTTGTTCTTGCTCGGTTCGGGCGCAGCTAGGGAGGGCACGCAACAAAGAGTATGCATCTAAATTATGCTATATGATTATGTGTAAATAATATGTATTCCTGGCTTAATGGTTGTTTCCGCATGATTTATGAATTGTCATATGTATCATAACCTAACAATTTTCAAGACGGACTTTGAAGTTAAAGCTTCAAGATGAAGTCGGGCCATACTAGATCACATTTATCTTATGCATGCTTTAAGTTATTTATTGCTTTAAATATGTCTTAATTATGCATGAGATTGTGGCTTGATTATGTTGCATGATTAAGGATTTTAGTTCACTTAAAATCTAACCAACATAGTAAGAGCCTTAAGTTCCAAACTTAAAAATTGAGTTATAAGGTGCCATGCCAAAATATACACTTGCTTGGATATCCTTTACATCAATCTAGTAATAGTTTTCGCTCAGCGAGGTGTTACTTATTGGTCCTAAAGGGGAAAGGTACACAAATAATTGTGAGTACATGTTAGTTTTGGTGAAACTCAACGATATAAGTAAGGAGTCCTTTTATGTCGTGGCAAAATCGATAGGTTTACCTAATAAGTTCTTAGACGTACCTATCAACCAAGAGTAGTTTCTAGACTATTAGCAAAAGGTTTTTGCTTACCTAAGATGTTTTAGAATTAAGTCGACAAACTGTGCTTAATTCTTCAATGATTTTAGGATCTTGGAATCATTTTATTCACACCTGTCGGAACACATAATTCGAATAAAATGCTAATAACTTGTTTGAATTGCATGGTTGCTTTAATTTCAAGTTATTATTCAAGATAAATGTTTAGACTTTGCATGCTTCAATGTATGTTTTAATTATTGTTTATAATTAAATATCTTGCACTGCAATAAATCCTTTTAGAAAGGTAACAGTAAATTTCCTCGATTGGTAGTGAATCCAAGAACGATTCACGGAAAAGAGAGAAAGTGAGCAATTTAAAATGTACGTTTCTTATATCGACTTTTATGGTTGTTTTCGAATATCAAAATCGAATGGCAAACCAATTGGTGCTTGTGAATTCAAAATACAATGTAGTTTTGAGATCATAAAGCATTGAGTTTAAACGCTCAACCTTACCAATGGTTAACAACCTAATATCTTTGTCCATTTATTTCTCGAATGAGTCTAGTCCCTAGACATTCGAATAGGTCGATACTTAGAGAACTTTAGAAGCTTCTGGTAAGATCATCTAGTTGAAACTTAATATTCAACAAAAATTAAATGGTAAGAACCTTGTTGGGGTGACATTGGACATGTCTAACAAAGTATAAAAGTCAACACTAAAGAATTCAATTCTTAAGACTATAAGAAAGGGTACAAGAAATAGGAAAACGAGGAACAAATGAAAGGAATTTACGATTCCGTTTCTACCTATAAGTTTATGTTTAAAGAGAAGTGACTTAGCAATCAAACTTCCTTGGTATCATATACCGCTTGAGGTTCTTACTTCGGTAATAACTCAAACAATGGAAGCTAGGATACACTAATGACCTACAAGTGGGAAATGAAGCATGGCAATGCTACATTAGTTGTAGGGTCATCTACTTTGTTTTAAGTCCTTTCAAAGGCTGGAACTTAATGGCTATTTTGTTCCATAATCAACATACCTAAATTTCTGTTTTCAAACACAGAAAGACTCACATTCAAGAAAAACAAAAACAATGTTTGTTTGTTTATTTGAATGAAATGGCCAATTACAGGTTGAGTCAATATGCTTGATTAAAACAAACAACTCTTTAAAGAACTTTACTAGGTTCAAATCAACCCCTTGATTTGAGTTCCACTAATCTTTGGCATGGTTGCTTAGACCATATCAACAAATTAACATTCAAAAGCTCTATTTTGATGGACTTTTGAAAGTTCATTGATTTCTAGATCAATTTAAGACGACTAGTCTTACTTGTTGAAAGTAACAAAAGATATGAACTATTGTTAGAACGCCCAGACAATAGAGTTCAAAGCTAAAGAAAGATTTTATGACTTTATTATTTCACATGGATTTGAGTGAATATAGGTTTATTTACTCAAATGTGATATAAGTTGAATCTGTTTGGCTAGTTCAAAGATTCAGAAGTATAAAATCCACTTGGCAAGAAATCATAAAGATCTAGGTTAGATCATGTTGATGATTACTTGAGACCAAATATGATCATCAATGATTGTGTGTTGTAATTTCACAATCTAGGTCCATAAGATATGGCATATCTTAGTTGGAATAATCGAAGTCAATTGGTACTTGATTCGATTAATGATGAATCATAAAAACTTTTCCTATAATTTCTAAAACAAAATGCTCAACTACCACCAAACTAAACCAAATTCGTCAAAGCTATTGAAAAGTAATTTCAGGATATCTTTTCAATTATATATATCTAAAGAGTTGCTAAACTCAGTGGGAGCTTAGTGTTTGTTATTCAACAAACTAAGGCCCAAGTATAGATATATGTTTCATTATGATGAGACACAAGGGTATTGTTTCTACCACGAATTTTTGAGAACATAATGTTTGTTTGCTCGAAATAATGTCCTTTTGGAGATTCGTTTCCAAAATGACAAGTGGGAGAAAATAGACCTCGAAAGTCTTCGAGGCGAACAACAAACATAAACGGACATTCCGGAGGCTTTTCGAAGTGCTTCAGAAAAACCGAACTTATTCTTTAAGGACTTTAGAAGTGGCTTTAAAGAATAGACATCTCTTAGAAGACTTTACAAGTGCTTCAAAGAGAATAGAATATTCAAAGGACTCTCAAAGTGCCTGTTGATATTCTATTGTTTGATGTTCTATACCCAAGTAGGCATAGAGTTCAAATCACTGGAACTATGAGATTCTTCTATTAGATAGTAAAGAAACATAGAGTTCTGGTTAATGAAACTATGAGATTCTTCTATTAGATAGTGAAGAAACCTACAACTTGCAGTCAAACTATTTCATGTAGATTATTGAGTTTGTGACTTGTAAGAAAGCTATGACGAAACCTAGATTCCCTAAAATGGTTAGAGGCCATATATAGACTCAAATGTTTTAAATGGTTAGAGGCCATAAAACATACTCAATGTTTTGATGACAAAATTGAAATTTTGTTGATTTGCAAGAATAGGTTCACACCTATTGGTTGCAAGTTTGTTTTAAGGATAAAAACCATCAAACATGAAATTGTGTTCACACACAAAGCGAGATTAGTTGCTAAAGGTTACAAGCAAATTCATGGTGTGAACTGTGTTGAAACCTCATGCATAATCGTAATGCTCAAGTCTATAATTCAAGCAATGATTGCATATTGGTACATATAGCAATTGGATGACAAAACGTATTCCTCAATCAAATGTTGGAATAAACTATGTACATGGTATGTCATAGGATTTGTGGTTCCAAATAAATGCTTGAAAGAGAAAGCTAGCTTATAAAATCTAAGTACAGATTTAAGCAAGCAATTGGGAATTGGAATTATATTTTAATGAAGCTAATAAGTATTTTAGTTTCATAAAATATACATGATTCTTATAGATATATAAGAAGTTTAGTGGGAGTACTTAAAACTTAATTGGTCCTGTGTGTATCACACACATATCTCTCTATTGTGAAATAACATTCAAATGCTAATGACTTAGATTTGAAATTATTCATCAATGATGGACCAAGGCAAAACTTAGTACATACTGGGTACTAAGATCTATTTACAAAGATCTTATAATATTGTTTTGGATTAAGTAATGGCATTTACTAAATCAAACACGAAATACTCCATTGGAGATATTCGACCCATGTGAATAAATCTAAGTAAAAGAATGTTTGAACTATGTATAAGCATTTACTAAGTTAAACATCAAAGAATCTAATGAGATTCTTCACCTATATTATATGTCAAAGAATTTAGCTGGATTCAGTATCTACTGAAATTGAATGAGCTAAAGTTACATGAATAGAATTCAATTGGGAATTATTCTGCAAAAGAATTTATCATGTATGATATAATATGAGGATCGCCAAAAACGTATTGTATGACTTTAGGCATGACGAACATATACCAATCTCTATTGATCTAAGTGAAGATCAACTAGATTGAGATCAAGAATACTTATGGTACTTGAAAAGGTACATAGGAATAGTTCTTGATTCAAGGAAATAAAGATATGCTAAATATTGATGCTACACGCATAAACACTGGCAAAGGATCAAGCAAGATCCTTTGGAGTTAACCATTGATAAAGGACGAGCTATAGAGCATCGTGTTTTGAAATGGCAACATGGATTGGAGACCATGAGTTGTTGCGTGGGAAATTAAATATTAATTTCTATGTTCTAAGATACAACTGGAAAGTCTTCCACATATCTGTGAACTGCTTGGATAAGTAAATCCAAACAAAGCATCACTAGCAACCTAAACAGTTGAAGTAAAAGTACTTATTGCCTAAGAAGCAATAAAACAGGGTTGTTTGTTTATGTTAAAGAGTTTCTTCACTGAACTTGGGTAGATCATATGTCTTTTGACTTGATGGTTCTTCATTGTAAGATGCGTAGAACTACTCTTGTAGCTAGAAGGAATAGATCACAAAATAAACACACTCAAAAGATCTTATCATCATATCTCGAAGAACATTCGATGAAAGGATATTAAGATTGGCAAAGCATGATAACTAAACCTATGCAACAAGTGAGAAACAACACTCACATTGTGGCACTGGAAATCAAGCATAGCTTTGAATTCCATGAACTGTTTTAAAGATGGGTTTGAGGCCCATGGTTATAAAACATTGGGGTTGAACATTTATCATATATGAAATGTGTTTTCATATTCCATTTAATCTTGGTTTAGTATTAAATGATGAGTCCCTTCAATTTGACAATATATTCAAGATAGACTGTCAGGACCAGTCCTGTGACTAAGAAATGTCTATCAAG
This sequence comes from Spinacia oleracea, assembly GCF_020520425.1. NCBI lineage: Eukaryota > Viridiplantae > Streptophyta > Magnoliopsida > Caryophyllales > Amaranthaceae > Spinacia > Spinacia oleracea. The sequence continues at coordinate 90,218,727 of NC_079489.1, forward strand.
TGAACTTGAATGTCAAAAGTTGAAAATGGTCCCTGGTCGGAGTTTTCTATAAAATTGGACGCATAGAAAACGTTAGACGATTAGAATGCAAGATGACTAGTAGTTCTGTTTCTTGAACTATGTGGACATGGCAATGTCATAATCATTTGCATAGATACTTACTTTGGGAAGACTAGTATCGGACAAGACCTATGAAACTTTACTGTAAGAGATGAAAATCTGTCATAAGTAAATTTCATTAAAATTATTAGACACTAAATCCTCAATACCTGAGTGATTTGAGATTACTTGTTTGAGAACTGGTTGCTTTGACGTTGACCAACCGTCGCACCGTAAAAGGAGGCTATAAAGGCAACGCTCAGGTAATCACCTATCAAACGAAGTCTAATCTCAAGATCACAAGATTGGGATTGTCCTCCCATAAATCGGGATGAGATGCTTAAAAGTTGTACAAGGCCACTCGGAGAGCTAGAAACTGTGAAATGCATGGCCGTGCTCGGATGAATCATAGGCTATGATTATCTGTTTATTTGATCAGTTGAACTCTGAAACCGAGGAACACCTCTGGACATAATAAGGATGACAACTCTTACCTTATGTTCAAGAGCAAGCATCGAGCGACAAAGGAATTAGGAAATGCACACTTGTCCCTAAGGACAAGTGGGAGACTGAAGGAAATAATGCCCTTGGTCCAAGTATGCATTCAATGTTAAGTCTAATAAATGCGGTTCAGTATTAATTAACAAGTTAATAATTCAGTGAGATCAAGTGAGCTGAATGCCTAGCTAGAGGCCGCTTCAGTTCAAGTGGAATTAATGATATTAATCCACAGCTTACTCTTGACTGAACCCGTAGGGTCACACAAATAGTACGTAAACGGATCAAGTATTTAATGGCATTAAATACTCCATCTATGGATATTCGGGATCGACGGATCTTGGTTTCAGTGGGAGCTGAGATCGTCACAGGCAAGAAATGAATACTGCGGAAACGATGATATTGCCGGAAACGGAAATATGGATCGTATCGGAAATATTAATATTATCCAAGTCGTAGATGTTGCCGGAAACGGAAACATGGTACGTATCGGAAAATATTATCGGAAATAGAAATATTGCCGGAATCGGAAATATTGCCGGAAACGGAAATATTGTCTGAATCGGAAATATTATCGGAATCGGAAAATCATTCCGGAAACGGAAATATTAAATATTTGTTCGAAACGGAAATTGATTCCGGAATCGGAAATATTAAATATTGTTCGTATCGGAAATGAATTCCGGAATCGGGAATTTAATCGGAAGCGTATCGTACGAATTAGCATCGGACGAGGCCCGCTAGACGAAGGCCCAGCACGAAGCCAGGCCGTCGCCCAGCGAGCCAACGCACACCAGCGCACGCCAAGCCTCGACCAGGCCCAGCGCAAGGCCAGGCCCAGCCAAGGCCTTGGGCGCGCGCGCGGAGCACAGCAGTGGGCCGAGCGCTGTGCGCCTAGCGTGGGCCGCAAGGCTTGCGCGGGTGTACGGTGCTCGTGCAATGCTTGTGCGGGAATCCTGAAGCAATCGGGATTCGAAGTGTGATTAAATCCTAAAACTATTAGATAATGATTATTTAATTAGAGTCCTAGTAGGGTTATAATTAAATAAATTAGTATCCTAATAGGATTCCAAAACCCTTTCCATAACTCTATAAATAGGTGCCTAGGGTCACATATTTTTATAGATTATTCAAGTATTCAAAGTGAGTTTTTGAGAGAAAATTCAGACACATTCCTTGACTATAAGTGCCGAAAATCTTTAGTACCTTAAGGGCGATTCTAGTTGGTCAATCTTAAGGCGGATCCGGACGTGCTGTGGACTATCTACGGAGGGACGACACTTGGAGTCCTAAAGACTTGTTCTTGCTCGGTTCGAGCGCAGCTAGGGAAGGCACGCAACAAAGAGTATGCATCTAAACTATGCTATATGATTATGTGTAAATAATATGTATTCCTGGCTAAATGGTTTTTCCGCATGATTTATGAATTCATATGTATCATAACCTAACAAGGCTCGCCATCTTTAGCCGGCGGGGTCTGCGCCAATAACCGCGCAGGTCCTTAGTCGCTGCAGCGATAACGTTTTCTGGTTTTCCCTTTTTCCAAAAATTAAAGGATTGGTTTTCCATTTTTCCAAAAAAGAACGATGTGAGTAGTTTTCCTTTTTTCCAAAAATTAAAGGATTGGTTTTCCGTTTTTCCAAAAAAGAATGATGTGCTGGATTTTCCTTCGTTTTACGTCCCATAAAAACAAGGGGGTTTTCTCGTTTAGCTAACCCTGAAAATGGAAATCTTTAAAAAACATTTTTACCTCGTGATTGGGCTTGGCCAGGCCCAATTACACTTTATAGCTTTGTTTTCGAAAACATCTGTAGCTACTCCCAATGACAAAGTGAGGGAGTTTCTACGCCTCTTTAGATAATTCCAATGACAAAGTGAGGGAGTTTCTATACTATCCGTTGACAAATCCCAATGACACGTGAGGGATATGTCGACACTTCAAGTGATGACCCTTAAATCAAATGTTATCACTCGGGGGCTCGTGAGACCCTCGCAAAACAAGTCACATACACTATGGCTTGTGTGACGCACTCCGTCCAGTACTTTGACCATCGTCTCATCCCGAGACTCAGTCAAAGTGGGGGCTAACTGTAGACACCTACTTTTGTCCCCATTCCCAAAAGGGAAGGTTCGATGATGAGAACATAAAATCTCCACTTGGCAACGCATCTCCTATAAGATAACGAATCTCAATCACCCTTTTCATTTTACCCGAAACCTGCTATTTATAGAAACCTGCTATTTATGGAAACCTGCTAAAAATAGTAACTGCCGTAATGGGTAGTTGTTAAAAGTGGCAAGTCATAAAAGATAGAAACCTGTCAGAATTAGGTGTTGCACTCCAACATAAATCCTAAATGAGATAGAAATTGCAAGAGGAATCCTATTCCTAATATTGATTCGAAAATAAGAGTTAGGTATTAATAAAAATCCTAACGAGCCTAGAGTTCGTAACGGGACCAGACGCATTCCGTCATAAAGTTAATACGCGCTAAAAGACTCGGATAAGTCTCAAAAGACTCCGCATTCCACGGGTCCAAATTTGACAAGGAAATACGGCCCATACCCTATTTTCAACGCCTCGCTCTGGGCGCTGAAATCTTCGGCGCCCAGCCCTGGGCGCTGAAAATACCTGGGTACGTGTTCTCTCCTAATTCTTCTTGGATTAGAGCTCTACAATTCTATCTTTCCACGAACTCTTTTCTATAAATATAGCCCCAAATTCGACGTGAAGAGAACACACAATTCATATTCTGAGTATTGACTCCAACCCTTAATCCTAAGCCTCACGCTGCCAAATTGATCCCGCGTTCTGTGGCAATCGATCCAAAAATCGAACAGAACGTATCCTGTCCCTTGTAGCTAAAGAATTAAGCCTGGAAACTTGGGATTCGTTAAATAAAAGGAGAAATAGCAAAGCCAAAGTGGTTAGTTTTCTGAGAACCGTGACGCACCTCTCAAGGGTGCGTCGTAATGTGTCCCTCCGCATGATTTAATTTCTTTTCTCGCCCGTTTATAATTTGTTAAACTATTAAATCTGATTGTTCTATCACGCCTAATAAAGATAATATTTTGGGAAATTGAACTATCTTGCTAGGTCCCTTAAAACAATCTAAGTCAGATAATCGCGATCGATCTAGTATTATGTGTTGCATATTGTTAAAATCAACTCAGATTAGTTTAATAGTTAACGCATGTCCCTTCAATTATTTATGCTGAGCTAGTAAGGATATCCTGCCTCTGGAGTTATCGAAGAGCGAGTACTCCTCTCGGTAGTTACAGTCCCCCGAACCCTGAATCTCTACCTTGCGGGTGTATGTTGAGAGATCCCCACACCAGGGATCACAAGGGAACCTATGGCCGTCGTGGTTAAACATAATTGCACTCCCTTTATGTCACGATAACCGGGTTTTGTCAGTTTTTCTCATTGTCGTTAAAAACTGAATGACGACTCCTATATTACTAGTCAATTGGGTGTAAACTCACAGGAAATCCAATTACACTTGATTTGACAAAAAGAAACGTCACACCCACGAGGGACGAGGTCACGCATTAGCCTCGTGCTTTTTCGACCCCCTCACACTTTGTTTGTTTAAGGAGTATGAAAACTTACTCCCATCGTTCTTAAATGTTAGTCCCCTTTGGAATCTAACACGACTCAATTATATACACTTTTATATGAATCTCAATAGAATCCAACCCATGTGTGTAGGAAAAAGATAAATAATTAAGGCGTATAATGGACATAAAAGTTCACTGGGACTTAATAAGTGGGTCATTTGAATATCTACAAGGCCACAAAGAAGATAAATGTTGGATAAATAAGGACAGATTCCCAAAGTAATTAACAAATAAATACAACTCAATATAAAAAAGGGACTAATATTCAAGGACGGGGAGAGTATTTTGTTTGAACTTAGCTAAATTTATTTCATACGTACTAGATTTTAGCCCGTGCGATGCACGGATTCTATTAAATTGTTAAGTTAAAATAAAGCTCCTATATATACTAACTGCTATATTTTATATATTATATTAGATTAGTTTTTTTATTTTGGATTATATTTTATTTTAGATTTATTTTTTAATTATTAGAGTTTTTGACTTCGGATTAATTTGTATATGCGTGATATTAGTAATTTATTAATAAAAATATACATGTAATGCCTAATTATTTATCTACGTGACACTCGACATTTTTTATTCAAAAATAATTTTGAAATCTTATTTTCCATTGGCCGAAACCATTAGATTTTCTAATATTGGGTTAATGTTTGATTTTGGATTGAATTTCTTTTAGATTAGTGTTTAATTTTGGATGAATTTGTTTTTTAGATTAGTGTTTTATTTTGGACGAATTTTATTTTAGATTTATTTTTTAGTTATTAGAGTGTTTAATTTTGTATGCAGTTGTATATATTAATAATTAATTAATTAAAATATCTACGTGGCCCCTAATTAATTATCTACATGGCACTCGATTTTTTTAATTCAAAAATAAATTTGAAATCTTATTTTTCATTGGCCTAAACCAATAATAATCCTAGGTGGCACTCTAATATTTCTGCAAATATGCCTCCTTTATATATATATATATATATATATATATATATATATATATATATATATATATATATATATATATATATATATATATATATATATATATATATATATATATATATATATATATATATATATATATATATATATATATATATATATATATATATACATATACATATACATATAGATTTTGAAGGAAACAAGTTAAGATAACTTAAACGTGACATTGCTTGCTTATTCCGTTTAGAGGCACTGAGAGAATTAGGGTTCTCTAGGTGTCTATGGGTGAGTGTGTAATCAGTTGTGTTGGAAAACATGTATGTTAGGTTATTAAAATAACATAGGCTAGTATTATGATTGACAGACCAAGCCCGAAGGCCTTGTGGCCGACCAACGCCTAAATACACACACACGACCACATCTGCATGTTGTTGGGCCTTGGATCACGCCCAAGCCAACACGCGTTGCAACGCTGCTAAGTTATTGCTATGTGGTTCGCATGCGGCACGCAACAAGGGCATGGGCCATGCGCTGGTGCGTTGCCTTGCGCACTGCTGCTACGCCCATGGGCCTCGAGTGCTTTGCGCATGCGGCTCGTGGTTGGCAGCTCCTCGTATGCGTGCGTCCGATGGCCTTTCAGCTAATGCTTTATCGTATAGTACTTGAAGATCCAATGTCGTACGATACGATTATTCTTTTCGCCTAGTTAACGGATATACACAATTACTAAATACGATTTCGATCCAACGTCGTATCGTATTTTTATGTTTTCCGTACTAATTTCCCGAAAATCCATTAAATAAATTAATGATTCATTTAATCCGGCGATCTATTTTATGCTATTGGTGTGACCTTGTAGGTTCAGTCAAGAGTAAGCTGTGAGCCTAATAAGGATTAGAACTCACTGATCGGAAACATTGCTTCAGCTAGCTGTTCGGATCACTTGATCTTACTGAATTAATTATTCTAATTAATCTGAACTTTGGTATTAGACTAATGCACCTTGGGTGAAGGACATATTTCCTTCTTTCTATTGTGTAGATCCCAGTCGATGGTCACAGTAGAAGCATATAGTCTTGGAAGTCAGTTGTTCCTATTCCATTCCTATTCCACACCAGGAATAGAAGGATTATGAATTATGATCATTTAAAGAGAGATCATGTGTTATAAACCTGTTCCTGGATGAATGAAAAAATGGGGTGCGGACTGAAGGTCATTTTGTAGTGGAATCAAGATCTAGCTTGATCTTGAGTGTTATAGTCCAAGAACACCAGCACACAAGTGAGTTAACTGGCCTCGGGGGTATTCCGGGAAAAGCTCATCCGATGCCTAAGTAAGTACTAGATTCGGGAATAGAGAAAGCTCTCTAGGTTAAAGTATGTGTGAAGGAAATAAATGAACGTACCTTGGTATGTGCACTAAGGTGACATATTTATATTATTTGTGCAATAAATGCAGTTGGACTATTACAAATGGGCCGTAGGCTGCTTTAATAGGCGTAGAGCCTTGAGGGAGATAGCTGAGATCTGTTGCTTTTAGGCAAGTGGACTTTTAGACTGCATGCCCAATTAATGATCTAATTGGACACCTAAATAAAACATTAATAGGCTTTTATGTTGCATGCCAAATTAAAAGCCAATTAGATATCCAAATCAGTAGTATCCATCCTTTATGGAGGCCTGGAGCTCCATTTGGGTAAACATAATGGTAAGTCATATTTGTGGAGGGTGTGATGCAAAATTGGATAAATTGGAATGGGTGATTAACTATGGTAGAGTACAATAGTACATGCATACTCCGAATAGTGTTGGGTGTTATCTGCACCTAGTTTTCTGTGGGTGTGCCTAGTTGCTTGTAGACGACGTTATTGGGGACGTCATCATACTTGGCTAACTGCATAGATTTGGATTTTATGGGAATCCAATCCAGTTCCCGAATCCCGAATCCTTAATTACGAATGGTACAACACCGTAAGATTTGGCAAATTGCATCAATTCAGTTCGTGTTCCAACTTCCTTTCTCGTATGCTACATGTGGAGTATCAGTATTTCAATTTTAGTATCAGCCACGTGTGCTGCTTCCTTTCCCGAAACGAGCATACCCACCATTTTCACTGCATTCTCACTTGTTAGAGAAACACTAATGAATGGAAGACTCTTATTTAAGTGGCTTTTAATCTCTCTTCTGTGCCACTTAGCACAAATTTAAAATAAGAGTTTCTTTCTAAAAATTATAGAATTGGACTAACTTTTAACACTATCTTTTATTTTTGTTTACCCTACTTTTTTTTATATTATTTTCATGTAAAAATAATTATGTGGCACTAATTTATTGGAGGTAGCTCTTATTTCAGAAATTTCTCTTACAATCTCCAAATAAAAAACTCTCATTACACACTTAAGAGTTGTTTCCTCCATTTCTTTTTGTTCTTTACGTTTGTTTTTACACGTTTATTAACGACTAATTAATGTACATTGTGATTCCTCTATTTTTTTAAATAATGCAAATTACGTTTATTTATAATGTTTTCACTTTTATCAAAATTTTGATATTAGAAAAATGGGAAAAATTTAATATCCCAATGGAAAAGTGTGAAATATTAAATGACCCAATTAATTTAATTGGTTAAAATATTAAATTACCCAATTGATTTAATTGGTTAATTTTGATAAAATATTAAAACATTTATGTGATAATAGAAAAGGAAATGTAAATAACATTTTAAAACACCCAAAAAGGAAAAACGTAAAGAACAGAAAGAACGGAGGGAGTAGCTCTCTCTCTCCTTAAGACTCAGCTAAGAGCTCCCCTTATGCATGCTCTTACATCCCCTATTATATCGTCCAACTCTTTTATTTACTATTCTCTCCGTCGATCTCTTTTTGTTCTTTATGTTTTCCTTTTTTGGGGTTTTTAAATGTTCTTTACATTTCCTTTTATATTATCACATAAGTGCTTTAATATTCTATCAAAATTTGAGTTTAATGATTATTTTAATCAATTAAATTCATTGGGTCATTTAATCTCTCACACTTTTCCATTGGAACATTAAATCTTTCTTATTTTTCCTATATCAAAATTTTGATTAAAGTAAAAACATTATAAATAAACGTAATTTTCCCTGTTTAAATAAAAAATAGAGGAATCTCAATGCACATTATTTGGTCGTTAAAACGCGTGCAAAATACCAACGTAAATAACAAAAACAGACGAAGGGAATAGTTGTTGGACCGAGCGCTAGCGCACACGACCCTTCTAAGGAATGCAAACATACTTCCTCCGATTCTTTTTAGTTGCAACACTTTGCTTTTCACGCTTTCCAATGCATATCTTAAACAATTAATATATTTAATTACCGATAAGTAAAAACTATCAAAAATTGATTTTTGCAAGATATACATTAAGACAAATCTAACAAGATCCCACTTGAATTTTTTTTCTAACGTATAAATCATCAAAAATAAACAAAGTAAATTATGTGAATAGTACAAAAAACAAAGTGTTGCAACTATTTTAAGTTGAAGGAAGTATATCGTATAAACAGTACAAGAAAACTAGGGTCGATGGTCACAGGAATTAGCTGGAGTAATAAAAAAAAGGGCTAATGGTTGTAAACTGGAGTACTTTTTTTTTTGTATGCAAAGCTCGTCTTTGTGTAGATATCCAAATGCTTTATATACAGATTACAGAAAACGAGAAGGTCCCTTCAGTAAACAAATTCTCCAGGAAGCAAATCCCCGGAACTGTATGAAACAACGAAGACAACAACATTACACATGCATAGATCATATTTCTTAACTAGTTGTGAATTAAGTTTACGTAGGAACATTAATGGTGTTTGTTCATGCTCATTTATCCTTTGCAATTTGTTATAACGTATTTGAAAAGTATGTTCTCATCTAGATAAGAGAAGCGTCTGAAACTTAACACAATGCTTAAAGGATCATATTGTTGACATCAATATTCCAACTATGACAAAAATTGACTAATCACTTCATCAAACTTTGAAAAACACAATAATTTGTATAATCGAAAGGTTAATTAGTTATCAATTAGGTTTAACTAATAATATTTGTTGTAGACTAATTATTAGATGCATTGGGCATGCTTATTTTTCTATGTCAGTTTGCAAAATGTAATTTAACCATGTTATTCTTTAAATGATTAGAAGAAAGCATTGATAATGAAAAGTTACTTGAAATGAACTAATACATTAACCAAACTTTGATACAATAGTACTCAATATTAGTAAGCATAATTACAATGCATAATACATGTGGAAAGTAAAATTAGTATCGCCCTTTCAAAACATACTACAAAGACCAACAACTCCAGGATAACTAATAGGCTGTTACACCTGTCAAAAATAAAATCCTAACGAATCCTACTAACAATGTAGTAGAGTAAGCAAGGTCAAATCCACAGAGAGATGTCTACTAAAATCTAGATTTCAAGATATGGTGAAACTAACAATGTCACGAAAATTAGGATTGAAGGTTTAAACTATAATAAATAGGAAAAAAATTAAAAAGATCTAGGGCAATGGTTCACCATGTTTATAGTTCAAAATCAACAAAACATCATCAACAATTAAAGTATTCAAAGTATCTAAAGAACGAGTTAATCCTATGGTCGGGTCTTAACACTCTCAATTCAACATATGCAGTATGGTCGCTAACATTAATCAAAATTGCTAGTTGTATGTAAGCCTTTAAAAGTAGATCTTTCGATTCTAAACCCTATTAGCATGATTTAATCGAGAAATTGATCATATTGCAAAGATTAGCTATATAGACCTAATCAACTAGAAATTCAATGAATAATCAAACCATCAACTATTATAATAAAGATTATAATATAAACATGGATTCCCAAACCCTAGAAAGAAAAATGTTCAAGCATGAAATAAATTATGAAACTTAAGTCTAGGAATGAAAACATAATTAAAAGAAATTAATAAAATAAAGAGAGAAACTAATAATACCTCAAAGAATTACATTAATGGAGTATGGAGAAAAACTAGGGTTCTTGAAAGGAAAAGAGAAAGAACGTAGAAAAGAATTCTAGGAAAATAAAGCATGAGGAAAATAAATTAATTCCCTTAAGTATTTATAGTTTCTCTTTTCTAAAATAAGTAAATAAATAAATGAGACAATAAAAATAGAAGTCGTCAATGATTGGTCGATGAAATGATGACGTGGCAATGAAACCCGAGCACGACCAAGTCACCCAAAGGAAGCACAAGGGCATGTTTCGGGCGCAGGAACTTTACAAGCCGAAGGATCCCTCGCTGGCCATGAGTGATCCTTCGCTGGGAGTTTTATAAGAAGCATCAAGAAGCGCGAGATCCCTCGCTGGACATCGAGAGATCCCTCGTTGGGCGGATGATGTGCGCGCGCGACGACAATGGTGCAGGCAGCAACCTGGTAGCGCAGAGGGGCATCCCTCGCTGGAGGCGAGCTATCCTCGTTGGGTGTCGAGCTCCCTCGCTGGCCATCAATGATCCCTTGCTGGGAGCTGCACGGGGGAGTAGCTGTAGGGGAATACAGTTAAACATAATAACATGTGCGGAACAATCCCCAAAGCCAGGAAACATGTATAAAGCACAGATTAAGAAAACTTACATTCGAAGCGTGTTTTCCACAATAATCTGTCAACGAACACGAACAAAGAACCCCACTTGTCGTTCCTCTACTTGGTTCACCGACACGTTCAGATCCGTCTTGATTATTGTAGCTTAGACAATCGATCAAGATACTTTTCCTTTTGGGATGAACACACTATGGAGGCACAGAGAGAATTAGGGTACTCTGTTTTCTCCTAGGGTTGTGTGTATTCTGAAATGTGATTGTGTTTTTTTTGGAAATTAGGTTATAAGTTTATTTACATAACCTTACTAACCGACCAAGCCAAGAGGCAAGGCCGGCTAGCAAGATTGCACGCCAAGTCACACGGACACGCACAGCGAAGGGGCCGTGGGCCGCGCTTGCTGCTGTGTCGTGGTCTCGGCCCGCTCGCACGCGCACAGCCCTCGCCTCTTGGGCCTCGCTGCTGCCGCGCTTTGCTTGATCGCCTATGCGCGCGCCCATGGGCCTCGAGTGCTTCGTGCACTCGGCTCGTGGGCCGCTCCTTGTATTCGCGATTAAATATATTTCCGATATATTTATTTATCGTTTCGTATACGACGAATCACCGTCGTACGATACGATTTATTCGTGTCGCCTAGCTTACGAATATTCGCGATACGATATACGATTCCGATGCAAGTTCGTATCATATAATACGTTTCCAACTTAAATCCCGAAAGGCTATTAAATGAATTTCCGATTCATTTAATCCGGTGATCTATTACGTGTCATTGGCGTGACCTTGTAGGTTCAGTCAAAAGTAAGTTGTGAGTTCAATATCCATTAGAACTCACTGATCGGAAGCATTGCTCCAGCTAGCTGTTCCGATCACTTGATCTCACTGAATTAATTGTTCGCAATTAATCTGAACCTTTGGTATTAGACTTAATGCACCTTGGGTGAAGGACATATTTCCTTCAATCTCCCACTTGTCATTCAGACAAGTGTGCATCCACATTCCTTTGTCGCTTAGTTTTACTTACTGAACATAAGGTAAGATCCAAGCCATCCTTATTAGGTCCAGAAGTGTTTCTCGGATTACAGAGCTCAACTGTTAAACTTTTGCAGAAGGTTAAGCCTTAACCATTCTGAGCACGGCCATGCATGTTACAGTATCTAACTCTCCGAGAGGTCTTGTTACACAACAACACCATATCCTATCAAAGATAGGAGGACAATACATTCTTGCAATCTATGAACACTCACTTTGATTCATAGTACGCCCAATAACTGCTTTTATAGCCTCCTTTTACGGTGCGACGTTTAGCTAGTATCAAAACGAACTAATTCTCAAACGAGCAGACATAATCGCTCATGTTCTGAGGAACGGTTTCTAATCGCCATTAATGAGAACTACCTATGACATGACTTTAATCTCTTAAAGTGTTCTCATGGTCAATCCGATACAAGATCCAATAAGTATCTATGCAAAAGATTCTGACATCCAGTCACTCTAGTTCAAGAAACAGAACTAAGTAATCTACTTGCAATCTAATCTTCATTAGTCATTGGTCGTCCACCTTTCAATGACCTGGATTAGGGATCCTTTGTGACTTCAATATTCAAGTTCACTTATGGGTGTTTCTTTGTCGAAGAATCCATCTTGACATCCCATTTTAATGATTTGAATCTCATGGACTTATCATTTAATACCAAACCAAGATTAAATGATCTATGAAATATGATTTCATAAATGATAAATGTTTAAACCAAATGCTTACCAATTTGTGGGCCTCTAACCCAAAATCAAGCACTTAATGTTTTACAGATATAGGCCTTTCACCCAATACTTAACATTCATGGAACTCAAACTTGATTCCATTTCTGCATATGAATGTTGTGTCTCATTCAATGCAGAGGTTTAGTTTATCATACTTTCCTATCCTTAGCATCTTTTCTATCGAAAGCCTTTCGATGTAAGATGAAAAGATCTTTGAATATGTTTCTAGAATGATCTAGTCTTTCGTTGCTGTTTAGAATGATAATCATATCTAAAATAGAAAATCATCCAGGTAGCAGACTTGTGATCAACCTGAGTTCATTGAAGAACTCCCACTAAAAATAATTCCCTTTCATTGCTTCTTAGGCAACAATGAATTCATTTCAATTATGTAGAATTTCAAATGATGCTTCCTTATGGAATGCTCCAACCAGTTCACATAGATGTGGGAGATACATCTTTCAACTGAGAACTTGGAAACTAATCATTGATTCAGTTTCCCATGCATTACATATGGTTTACAACCTATGTTACCACCTTTTAATCACGACGCCTAATTGCCCGTGTATGTTTGTGGTTTGCCTAACAACAAGATTCAACTTTTGCTTAGGCAAATGCATGTAGCATCAAAACTTTAGTTATATTCACTTCCTCTTATCAAGAGCTCATCCTACATATCCAAATGTATTGGATGTTCTTGATACTGTTCCAATGATCTTTGATCCAGATCAATAGAGATTGGTATAAACTCGTCACGATCCAATGTTCACGAGTTATCTTGACGATCTATATATCACATTATACATGATTGATTCTAATGCAAAAACCATTCGCATTTCAAAATCCATCCATGTGACTTTTAGCTTTATTCTATTTCAAAAGATACTGAATCTTGCTAAAATCTTGGCATTGCCATGTGACATAAGGCGAAGGCACCTCTTCAAGGTCCTTCATGCTTAACTTCAGTGATAACAGCCTAGATTTATACTTAGTTAAAGCATTCATAACTTAGACTTACTCATATGGGTTGAGAGTCTCTTTTCAGTCTCTCCATTGTGTTTGATTTAGTAATTACTTTTACAGAATCCAAACAACGCTTTAGATCCTATCCAATAGATCTTTAACCCAGTATGTTCTAAGTTTCGCCATGGTTCTAATATTGACAAATACTTTCAAATCTAACCATTTAGAATTTGAATGTCATCTTCAACAGAGAGATATGCATCTCATATATATAGAACCAATAAACTTGACTTAGCTCCCACTAAACTCCTCATCTATAAGATGATCCTTATTTTCATAAAGCTATGATTCCTCAATAGCCTTTTAAACAAATATGGTCCAATTCCCACTTGCATGCTTTAATCTACGAATAGATTTCTTAAGCTTGCTCCTTTATCTAGCATCCAAAACTTTTACATTGTGTGATGTACACAATTCCTTTCTACAAGTCCAATTGAGTAAGGTGTTTCGTTTTCCAATTGCCATATTTCCATATGCAATGATTGCTTGATTTATCCAAAATAGTTCAAGCATTCCGACTTGGTGAAAAAGATTTCAACATTATCAACGCCGTGAAGTTGTTTACAATCTTTAACCACCAATCTAGCTTCTCTTTTGTATGTGTATACAATATCATATTTGTATGTTTTGAAAACATGTTTGCAACCAATGGGAGTAAACCCTTTATGCAAATCAACGGTGTATGTTTAGAAAACATGTTTGCAACCAATGGGAGTGAATCTTTTATGCAAATCAACCAAATCATGGATTTGATTCTTCAAGATGAAGGTACTTTGGATGAAATGGCCTCAAACCATTTTGTATGGCCTCGAACCATAATTATGTTTATGATGGCCCCAAACCATACTTGGGAATTTTTAAGTCGTATGTTTTTGAAGCACTTTCCAAAGTCTTCATAGTTTTCATTCCTCAAGATATCTATGTATCTATCTTGGTTGAATTCTATTCCTTATACGATTTACCTAGGTATTGAACATCAAATGTTAGTGTGTATAAAGACATTACTCAAGTCCTTTGAGTATTAGGATTCTCTTGAAGCACTTCTAAAGTCTTCATGAAGCTCTTCCAAAGGCTTCTAAGTACGGAGCTTTTCCAAAGACTCCTAAGTATCCTACATTTGTTTGTTGCTTTACTCGAAGTCCATTCGAGGTCATTTTTCTCCCACTTGCCTTTTTGGAAATATGATGGTTTCCTAAAAGACATTATCTAGAGCAACAACCATATGTTCTCAGATTTGTGGTAGAATCAATACCTTTTGTTTCTATGAGTCGCTCATAAAGAAACATATATCTATACTTGAGTTTGTTTGATGTAAACACTAACTCCCACTGGGTATGACAACCCTAGATATATATGTACTGAAAAGATGTACTAAACCGAAGTGCAATCCTTATGACATCTTATCCTTAGCTTTGACAACTTTGTTTAGTGTGAAAGTCACTTGAGAGTGTAATTAGAAACTAAATAGGAAAATAGTCGTGATTATCGTTAATCGAAATAGATTCCGATATCTCCATTTGGACATACCATATTCGTATGGAGCTTCGATTGTTATAATGCCATATAAACAGTCTAGATAATCTTTCTTGGCTCATGCAAACATCACCTTGACCCGGCCTAGATGTTCCAAAATTCTTGCCAAGTTGATTTTATACTCTTTTGTGAATCGCATTGAAGCATTTCACATATTTCACGTTGAGTAAATATAGCCATATTTTCTCAAATTCTTGTGAAATAGGTAAGTCATAAAATCCATCTTTGGCCCATGAACTTCATTGTCTAGAAACTTCTAACAATAGTCCATTTCTATGTCATGTTCAACAAGCAAGACCCACGTGTCTTGAATTAACCAACTTTCAGAAATCCATGCCATGGAATCTTAGAATGTTGACTTGTTGATATGGTCGTATGACATTGCCAAACATATGTGGAACACAAATCAAAATGTTTGATTTGAACCTTCTGAAGTTTGAGTGTGAAGAGATTCGTTTGTTTATTAATCAATCATATGACTCAACCCTTAAATGACCATTTGATTCAAATAAACACTCAACGAATGTTTTTGTTTACTTTGAATGTGAGTCTTTCCGTTGTCCAAACAGAAATTGATTATGATGATTAATGGAACATAATACCATTAAGTTCCAGCCTTTAGAAGGACTTTAAAACAAACATGATGACCGTACAGTTAATGTAGCACAACTTTGCTTCATTTCCCACTTGTTGGTCAATTACCAGACTTAGCTTCTGGAATTTGAGTTCTTAACAAGAGTTTATAACCTCAAGCGGTAATCTAATACCATAGGAGTCTATTTTCTAAGTCGTTTCTCTTTAACATAAACTTCAAGGTAGAAATTGAATACTGAATTCATTTCTTTTGTTCCCCTTTCCTATCCTTTCTAGCACGTTTTCTTATAGTCATAAAGATTTTACTCTTTGCTTGATCTTCTTACTTTGTTATGCGTACAAAGTCCCTTTCTTTTGTTTACTTTGAATTACAACATCCAATGAGTCTAATTCATTATCGAATCAAAAGAAATTTGGTTGTTAACAATTGGTTATACATGAGTCTTTAACTCAATACTTCATTATTCCAAAACTACCCAGTATTCTGAATATATGAGGTCCAATTGGTCTACCATTCAAATTCTGGTTTGAAAACAACCATGAAGATCACTATAAGAAAATAGCATTCAAGATACACTCTCACTCTCCTTTTCTTTGAGAATCGCTCTCAAAATAGTTACCAATCGATCGAGGAAATATCGCAGTTTTATTGTCCGAACGCAATAAAGTTGAAGATTTACGATTCTACAAAATGAAATAGCAAAGAAAAACACTTATCATACTTTAATAACTTGAAATAAAAGCATTCACGCAATCATCAAAGCTATTAAACATTTCATTCATGCAAAAAGAAAAAACATGGTCCAAAATGAATGAAACGATTCCAAGACCCCAAAAGTCCTAAATCCTTAAGCAGCTTTAGCATGTCTTAAGTATTTTAAGATTTTAGGTAAGCAAAACCTATTGCTAGTAATCTCCAAATTACTCTTGGTTAATAAATTAATACCATAATTTATCTCATTGCCACAACATAATGCCATTGTTGTTTGAGTTGAAACCACAATCAACGTGCTCCTTTAGGACGCCTTACCACCTAAGTCAACTAAAATAGCACCTCGCTTTAGCGTAAACCTACTATCTTAGATCCTTAGATTTTTGTAAGTGCTTGATTTGGAAGGCAATTTTTAAACTCAATATTACTTTGGACCTAGTTGTTTCTATGTTAGTTCGATTATTTAGTGAACTTAATCTAATCGAGTCATATGAAACAACCTATTCATGCAAAGCATACATACATTCATACATTCAAGCATAATATATATATTAAAGTGCATAAATAAATTGTGATCTAGTATGGCCCAAAACATCTTGTCTTGAAGCATCCAATCTTCATCACCTTCTTGTTAGCTTAGCATGCATCGTCTTGAATCTTCGTTCAAATGCTAACTTATAGTTCTAAACTTAGAAATACTTGAAAATAATAAAATTACATCAAAATTTCCATGGTACGCAGACCATATTTGAAACTTTACATTCAAAGATAGAACGGTACGCATACCGTATTTAACTATCCTAAATTTGGCCATACTAGTCACTTGGAGTACCTGCATTACATAAAATATATATTCTATGCATTCACCCATTCGTGTGCTAAAACGAATGACCCATATTAATATGCAAGTATTTACGTGAATTAATTAAAATTCACGTTCACATAAACGCGTCCTAAAAGATTAATCAATTTCCAAATTATTAATCCTTAGACTTTATTCTAATTAAATTGAATTTAATTAAAATAATGCGACCTACGAAAATAATTAAAAATAATTATTTCATTTTAATTTCATTTAGTGGCTCCCACTCAAACCAATAGTTATTTCGGATAATTAATTATGAAATATTAAATTAAAACTCGCGGCCCGGCCCAAGCAAATAAAATATTAAATTAAATATCCCGTTAGCCCAAATTAATGCAAATAAGTCAAGCCCAACAAAAAAAATTGTCATGTGCTTACTTGGGCTAGGCTTGCGCCCAGCCTATTAGCATTGCGTGGCCTACGAGGCATGCGAGCATAGCCCGCATCCATCGCACTCTAGCGCACGCGTACCCGCAGCATCGCTGCTGCCCTACGTGCCTTGCTCGACTCGTCGTAGCGCATCGCTGCACCATCGCAAGGGCTTACGCCCTGCAATGCGCGCAACACACGCCCTTGACCCCTCGCCCAGCGCGCGCGGCACGGAGCGTGCATGCTGCTGCCCGCGTCGCTGCGGCTCGATTGCGCACGGTAGCTCGCATGGCTCGTCGAGCCACACTCCCACCACACACATGTGTTCGTGCCTTTGGTTCGTGATACGGACCAACTTAAATAAAATTAAATTTAATTTCACGAACTAGCATTAATTTTATTTTTCAAAAAGTTACGATTTTTATTTTCGAAAAACAACGATTTTTAACGATTCAATAAACTTTAACGACAATCCAATTTCATAAAATTATTAAATCAAGGGCTAACAATATTGAAACTTTTAAGAACGAACGAATCAACATTTAAAGTTTGAACTTTTAATTAATAAAATCCGAAGCTTTAAATCGTTCATAAACAATTAAATTTTATTAATAATTTGGTTTAAGTGCGATTAAAATTAACGAAACCATTCAAAATTTTAAGTCAATAATTTTTAAAATTAGACACTGACCCATGAAATTATATCCCCTTTTTCAATTAACCGAATTATTAAATCAAAATTAATTAAAATTCAATTAGGGTTTCAAATTTTACGAATTGGGGAAAGGCAAAATTAGGGTTTATACTTAACGGAAACATCTGAAATTTTTACCATAGATCAAGAATATACCCTGCAAGATTGTGTCTAAATTTCAAGAAATTCTGAGTAGTTTAGGTTGACATTTTAATTGAATTACTGTCCGACACTTTTAATTTTTAATGAAAAATTAACAAAAACGCCCAAAAAACGATACTTCGAGGCCTGTTTTCGCAATTCTATTCTCATGAGTTGATCTTAGAAAATCGTTTTCCATCAGATTAGGGTTTTAAAACAGTGAAGGGGCCGTGGGCCGCGCTAGCTGCTGTGTCGTGGTCTCGGCCCGCTCGCACGCGCACAGCCCTCGCCTCTTGGGCCTCGCTGCTGCCGCGCTTTGCTTGCTCGCCTATGCGCGCGCCCATGGGCATCGAGTGCTTTGTGCACTCGGCTCGTGGGCCGCTCCTTGTATTCACGATTAAATATATTTCCGATATATTTATTTATCGTTTCGTATACGACGAATCATCGTCGTACGATACGATTTATAGCTTACGAATATTCGCGATACGATATACGATTCCGATACAAGGTCGTATCGTATAATACGTTTCCAACTTAAATCCGGAAAGGCTATTAAATGAATTTCCGATTCATTTAATCCGGTGATCTGTTACGTGTCATTGGTGTGACCTTGTAGGTTCAGTCAAGAGTAAGTTGTGAGTTCAATATCCATTAGAACTCACTGATCGGAAGCATTGCTCCAGCTAGCTGTTCCGATCACTTGATCTCACTGAATTAATTGTTCGCAATTAATCTGAACCTTTGGTATTAGACTTATTGCACCTTGGGTGAAGGACATATTTCCTTCAGTAGCGCAGCGGGACATCCCTCGCTGGAGGCGAGAGATCCCTCGTTGGGACTGTTGCGCGCAACAAAGAGCTGGGCCAGAGTTTATGTCATAACTTTTGATCTAAAATGCCATAGGGATGTGTGACCTTTCTTTGGAAAACTCTTTAAGCCTACTTTCTAGCCCAATCAAAATCGTCTCATTCCGATACATAGAACTTGAGATATCATCAAAAGAGTGAACGCTTGTCCGTTTTGATCCTTATAAAAATAACGTTGTAGACACCTAAATCGTGTCTCCCCTAATGGGATGATGAAGATACTATTATCCTTGCTAGGTGGCTGGTACAACTCCGTGCGGAAGTCCCAATAGCTAAAATGTATTCCAAAATCCAAAATCCAAAGTCCAATTACGGAGCCCGTTCCCATTTCGGAACTCGATACAAAATTCAATTTCCAAAAAATCAATATCAAAATGCAAATACAATCTCACCAAATGGACCTCTCCATTGGTTTCACAAGACCTTTTCTAGTCAAAATGACACTAAGAAATCCAAATTCGGGCGCCGACCCACAAAACCGAGCATGCCGGACCCCGTCCCGTAAAATCGAGTTCAAACCCGAAAACGGCTTATTTTTAGTCGCAAAATCAAAGCCTTAATCATTAAGAATTAACTACGTGCCAACCTTCGTACAAAGATACATCCATAAGAGACAAATGCAAGGACGGCGTCATTGTCTTTGCTTTGGCGTTTCCTGAGCCACGTCACCTACGCTAGGCGCAGGGCCCTGCGCTGGGAACAGGTGGCTTTTGGACTTTAGCCGGCTAATTCTCATTTACGCCCTTATTTCCAAGCATTTTAGGGCAGCAAATAAAAAACAGAACGTCGGAATTTCGAAATCAGTCCTCAAAATCAAAATACAAAAATCAAACTCTAAACTACAAATTCCTATACAATTTCCGATATTTAAGCAATTGGGAGCACTAATCGGAAATCCAACCTAACCCTAACTAGGTAATTCTGAATCCCTACTCAAATTTACAATGTTTTCTACTCTTCTACCTTTCTAAATCCAAAATCCAATGATGTTATCATTAGGGTTCATACCCTTGATTAACTAGGAAAAACAATGTCAAAGGTGTCATCTTTCGGAGGTTTCACTCTTGAAACCCTCTCCAAATCATTGTCCACACCATTTTCATTATGCCATAAAAGATTCAATCTTTATTTCAAAAATGATTAGTAAAGTTGACACTTTTACTCTTAAAAGGTATACTTACAACAATCACACATTTTTACAAAAACAAAACCCTTTTATGATTCAAGTACAAGTTATTGATTCTATGATGTTTAAGGCTGTTTGTAATCAGTTCCTTAAACTAGAATCATTTTCAAGTTATGGAGCAAATTAAAGGTGAGGCCTTTTCAACATTAAAAGGTCTAATCTTTGAGATTCAAGACTCCTAATTTCTATATACAAATGCAAGTCCCATTTTTAAGATTCTATGATGTTTAAGGTTATTTGTAATCACTTCCTTAAAATAGAATCCATTTCAAGTCATGGAGCATATCAAAGGTGAGGTCTTTTTAACATTAAAACGTCTAACCTTTGAGATTCAAAACTCCTAATTTCAATATTCATGTCCAATATTCAAGTTCTATATTCAAGTTCAATATTCAATATCAATTTCAATAATCAAAATCTAAGACACTTTGGGATGAGCAACTTATCCTAAAGTTGAGATTTTTAGAATTGAATCCGTGTCGGACGCACTTATTATTAAGTAGTTGTTTGGCATTCGGATCTCAAATACAATAGTACAATTTCAATATCGTCATTTCAATACCGCATTTCAATGTCGCACCTTTCAATACCGCATTTCAACATCGCACTTTTCAATAACGCATTTCAATATCGCACCCTTCAATAACGCATTTCATTATTGCACCTTTATTTTTTCTATTTCAATTACGCACTCTTTACTCACCTTATTTTAAGGTGATGTGGTTTTGTACGCACTTTCAATAATTCCTTTACTTATTGTGATGATACTTTATGTGTTTATTTCTTTCATCAATTCACATGCTAAATCCAATAAAATACAAAGTTACATCACGCTTAACAAAGATAATTCCTGTACAAACGGCCTTAGATTCCTTCAATTAACTTTAAAGCGAAGTGATCACTATACAAGTAGAAATTCTATGTCCTAAATTAAAAGTTCAAACCAACATAGTGTCATGATCATGGTTATCCGAAAATGCTTCTTGTCATGTACTCGAATACAATTTTTAAAGCTCGCGGAATAAGCACTTCGTTCCCTTGCCCGGATCTCACCCATCCGTTTCTAAGATTAAATGCTTTATCCACAAAAGAGTCAACTTTGGTCTTTCCAAACCGGACCCTTAAATATTGTTTGGTGGCGACTCCTTCGAAATTCAAAAACACACAAAGCCCGTAGGGGAAACACAAAAAAGTGTACGAAAAATACCCCCTACAATTATGGCGACTCCGCTGGGGACTTCTGATTTCAAATTCAATTATACGAGCAAGGTTTGAGCAACTTGCCACTGCCACGCACAAGTTCTGGATGCCAGCTCCAACGCTGGGCGCAGACCCCTGCGCCAGACGCTGCTGCCTGCATCCAACACAATGGCTTCCAGTGGTTGGTTGCCCATGCTGCCCAAGTTTTCGAGTGGGAGTCAGTTCCGGTTTTGAATTTCGAAGGACACTCCCAAACTTGAGAACGAATGCCGAAAAATGAGCTTTTCAAATACAATACTCGAGTACAATTTGGCATGACATACATGTTTTCGAAAACCATATTTGTGCAAAATGAATTTCTACCTTGCCCAATACGGATGTGTTTTACATTCGGGTTAACCCCGGGGGAAACGAAATGGTGGCTCTCCATACGGTTCCTGACTAAAGTGTGTGACCATTTCCGCGCCAACCGAAACTTGACATTTGCTTGACATTCCCGATGTCAAGTATGGAGGTCGTTCGCCAACCAACACCTTCACTTTGTGGAGGTGAATAGTTGTTGCCGGATCCGCCTCTTAGTCAAGCACCCTTTTGACACCCAAAGCCGACCACTTGCATCATACAAAACTTAGACCGACCTTACGTTGATAACTTTGCATGTCGCATTCATAATTCATGTTAGTGGGACAACGTGCTATTTGTGAATTGTGTGGGCGTCTTTGCACGCGTGAATGACTAACCTCGAGTTCTAAGCTTTGCCAAAACCATTAGCCTCCAACTAAGAAACCTAACCCCTAGAAGCATCATTCAAACCCCATGCATCCAAAATCGCCGATTTATGGTCTTTTAGGAGTGCCACTCCATTTGATTCAAAAACCCCTAAACACGCCTCACGCACAAATTCCAAATTCAAAATTCAATCCAACGGCGTCGTAATGACGGATTTTCTAGTCCAAAAATTCATATTCAAATTCAAATTCAAATTCAAATCCAACGGTTTCATAATGCCGGATTTTCTACTCCAATTTCCAATTCCAAATTTTAAGCTCCAATCCAACGGCGTCATAATGCCAGATTTTCTAGTCCTACTTCTAAATTCCAAACTCAAAAAACTCAATCCAACGGCGTCATAATGCTGGATTTCTAATTCAAGTATTCAAACCTCCAATTACATGTTCAAAGCCTCAAGTTCATATTCCCAATTCTAACCTCAAAACCTCAAGTTCAAATGTCCAAACTCATGATGGCGTAATGCCGACCTTTCAATTCAACTTTTCAAACCTCAAAGTTCGAATTTCCAAATCCATATTCTTCAATTCAAACTTTTAAACTTCAAGTTCTATATTCCAAACCTCAAGTCTCAAATTCATGATGGCATAATGCCGGATTTTCCATTCAATCTAAAAATTCTATGATCAACACCTCAAATTTCCAAATCCGAGGCGGCATAATGCCGAATTTTCAACTTTCAATTTCCTAGTCAAATCCCCTTTCAAAAATCAAAGTCCCAAATCCAATTCCAAATACCTAAAATCCATGGCGGCGTAATGCCGGATTTTCAAGTCCAAGATTTCAAATTCAAAGCCTCATATTCTATACAAAACGCCTTCTTTCCAAGTTCAAATTCCAAATCAAATTCGAATTTCAAATTCACTTTCAAACTGCAGAAACCCTTGCTTTCCATTTACCCCAAATTCATAAAACATTTCAAATGGGTTGAAAATCCCTTGAAATAATACAAGTCCAATTTCCAAATTCTATCATGGGTTGAAAATCCCTTGAAATAATACAAGTCCAATTTACAAATTCTATCATGGGTTGAAAATCCCTTGAAATATACAAGTCCAATTTCCAAATTCTATCATGGATTTAAAATACCTTGAAATAATACAAGTCCAATTTCCAAATTCTATCATGGGTTGAAATCCCCTAAAATATTTCAAATCCGACTTTGGGTTGAAATCCCCCTAAATATTCCAAATCCGACTTTGGGTTGAAATTCCCCTAAAATGCTCCAAATCCGATTCAATTGGGTTTAAAATCCCTAGAAATAGTACAAGATCCAATGGGTTGAAATTCCCCTAAAATAATCGAAATCCTCACGGGTTGAAACTCCCCTAAAAAATACAAATTCGATTTCCAAAACATTTTCAACGGGTTAAAATTCCCTTGAAATAATATTCCAAGTTCCAATGGGTTGAAATTCACCTAAAATATTCCAAGTTCCATTGACGGATTGAAATCCCCTTGAAATAGTTCAAAATCCAATTTTCCCTCTCATGGGTTGAAACTCCCTTGAAATAGTACAAATCCACTTTCCAAATTCTATTCCCTGGTTGAAAATCACTTGAAATAATACAAATTCAATTTCTACATTCCTATCGGGTTGAAATTCCCCTAAAATATTTCATACTCTACAATGGGTCAAAACTCCCTTAGATTATACAAAATCCAATGGGTCGAAATCCCCTTTCAATACTCCAAGTTCTAGTACAACAAGGTAGCTTCCACAAAAGAATGAAGCTCCTTTCAAAAATACTTCCAACGGGTTGTAAATCCCGATACTAGTACAAATTCTTATACAAATCCCAATAGGTTGAAACTCCTTTCAAACACAAATACCAAATCCAAAATCCCGAATCTTCAGAGTGGCATTTAGAGTCAAGTCTAGGTCTCATTCATTGCATGCATATCATATCATGTTCCGGGAAGTCCAAGTTCAAAAATCATGTCATGTGTCCTAACTAGGAGTCCAAAGATATTGTGGGTTCGCCGAAGAGAAGAAAGGTTGAAGAGAGCTCCATCAGCCCTAGCCTCCCTTATAGCCGGCATCGAACGAGCAGCAAGTTCACCTTCTACAAATCAAACTTTCAGTCCCTTTCAAGAACAAATTCAAATGGCTACCGTCGATCAAATCACTCAGCTCATGGCCGCCGTAGCCAACCTTAACACCAACCTAGAGAATGTGAGCAACCGTCTGGGTGTGGTAGAACAGGCGGAACCTCCCGTCGATCTGACCAAAAAGATCGAAAGCATTGTTAACAAGGTTACCAAGAACTATTTGGACACTTCGATGGAAGACATTCTCAAGGTAAGGGCAAACTTGCCGGACAAATTCTCTGCCAACGATGTTCCAAAATTCAAGTCAACTGATAATCCGAAGTACCATCTCAAGAATTTCAGAGCCACCATGGCCATCAAGGGAGTTGATCATGAGTTTTACCCCATGGTGTTCCCAATGTCCCTAGAATCGGTCTGTGAGAAGTAGTCCTACTCCCTCAAGGACCATCAAACTAGCACTTGGTGTAATACCTCATATTTTTCTATAATTATAAATATATTTTTATTATACTTATAAAGCATTTCGTTGTATTTATAAAGTATTTTTATAAATTAATTCCATTTAATGGGAATTAAATGCATTTTATTTTTAATTAATTTAATTATTAATTAATTATGACAACCGTATTTTTATTAAATAGATTCAATGAATTTATTTAATCGAGATTTGTTGCGTCGTATTTTGAAAACGAATTTAATTTAATTAAAGCCCAGTCGTTTTGACATGATCAAACCCAACAAAGCTTGCAAGGAGTAAACTTAAATGAGCCCGGTAATAAGCCCAACTCAAAACTACCTTAACCTAGCCCACATGGGAGAGAAAACCAATAAATAGACCTCACATTAAACCCTCACAAGAAAATTCAGCACTCTCTCTCTCTCCTCTCCTTTCTCTCCTTGCAGCACAACCCCACACCCACACTCTCCTTCGCCCGTCTTTGCTTGCAGCCAAAGGCAGCCCCGTGCGCGCCCAGCCTCGCAGCCGCAGCGTAGCACACAAGTGCCAGCGTGCCTGCGCCTTGCTGCCCCTCTCTTTGCCTCGTCCCGCATCGCGTCACAGCGCAGCCTCGCTGCTGTTGTGTGTGTGTATCTCGCCTCGTGCCAGCGCCAGCGCCCTCGCCCACTCGTCCCCTTGCGCGCGCGCGCTGCTGCCTTGCGGTGCATGTTGCGTGCGTTGTTGTTGTTGCTTGTTGTTGTTGTTGCGTTGTTTTGATCGGCGCACACACACACAACACGATTAATTGTTGTGTGTTTGTGTGTGTTGTTCAATTGGGTCAATCAAATTATATTTTCAAAAACATTAATTTTCAGTTTTATATTGTTTTAATTGTTGTGATTATGTCATGAATTGAATTATGCTTTGTAGATTCTATTGAACTATCATGTTATGGACTTTTATAATCGTTGAATTATGTCAAGCATGTTGTTCAAATTGGTTTGCATGTATGAGTAGTGTGCATGCAAGTTGTTATTATTATTATGCTATAGTAAAAGATGTCTAGCATAAATATTTAGCCAGTTGAATATTGCCAGTGAGAAATATATATTCTACCAAGGGGTAGAATATGTTAGAGAGTCTATGTGAATTGAATTAAGGACAATTCGTGCTAAGTGCACACCCCGCTTGTTAATAGGCAATGTCGGGTTATCTCAAACAGTGTTTTTGAGAAGGAACAATGGGAGTAATTTCACTTGAGTCTATGTTTGATCACAAGTCCTAAAGAATTAAAATAATAGAGTGTCATTGTTGAATTGATTAATTGTTTAATTGTTCAATTGTTTGTATGTTGTGTCTTGAGTAGAGTCTTGAGTCACCTTGAACATAATATATTAATTAACGTAAAGTGTAACCCGAAAGAGCTTCAAAACTCTTGGAACGTATATACCTTGAGTATGAACAATGGGGGGAGTCTTGCCGGAAAACTTGTACTCCTAGAATGATACAAGACGTTGTTTCATTCTTCTTTTATGCCGTTGTGCACTGGAATTCCTGTCGGTGTGGCCCGACTATCGGTAGTAGCCCGACTTATTTTGGTGTATGGTTGGCTCCCATCACCCTTTTCTTTCCTTTTAAGGATACTTTACTTTACCCGTTCGAAGCTACTTTTTATTAATCTGTGAGTCAAGAGTCGTGTCAAGTGTCGAGTCTTGTCTCCATGGTTGTTTGTTTATTACATGGCTTTTGCAGGTGGATCATTTAATTTATCGAGTGAAGCATGTTAGGATAGAATGTTATTCTAGCTTGTTCGTACTCAGCTTTTGCTGACTTTGTGCTTTATGTCTTTTGGTCACGGCCTTCGCCTTAATGACCCGATGATGATCCATCAATTGCATTTGCGTTGTTGGGGAGTAGATTTTTAATAAAGCAAGTTTGTAGAGATAACTTGCGGGAGAAGTTATCATGGGATTCGAGTTGAGAGTTTAATTCTTCCGTATTTTATAAACTCTATTTTTATTTATAGTCATGACTAATACTATCTACAGTTAATGGATTTTTAAATGGTTTAATACTTTGGATTTGGGCCTCAACGGTTCCAACTTGTTTTGATGACCATTAACTATTTATTTAATATGTTTTGAAAGTTAGTTAATTCCGCTGTGTAATTCTGGTAAATAGCCTTAGCCGTTATCACGGTGGCGGTAATATCTTGGTAATTTCTTTGTTTTAAGTTGGAAAATATTTTATAAAAAGCAAGGAATTATTAGGGTGTTACAAAGTGGTATCAGAGCTCTAGTTTGAGAGCTGCTTTGCATTAATTAATAGTGCAAAGTAGTAAATCCTTAAACTACGATTGCTGAACTTTAGGATTTTCGAAAACTATTTTCCTAAAGTCAAAATGTTGTTTTTGAGTACTCAAAATTTTGAAAATCCAAGTACCAATTATTTCAAATATTTGAAAATTATTAAAGTTATTTTAATTATTCGAGTTTTACTAAATTCGAATTATTTTTTTGAATTTCCGAAATATTTTCGGATTTTGCGGAAAATTTTTGTTTTTTTTTTCTTCGGATTTTCCGAATTTTTCAATATTTTTTTTTTCCGTATTTCCGAAATATTTGTTTATTTATTCCTTTAAATTATTTTTTTGAAAATAATCGAATTAATTAATCAAATTATTCGATTACTTATTTTAAATTTTCGATTTTAATTTTAATAATTTCGTGTATATTTGAAGTTATTTATTTAAATTAATTTCGAAAATTTTTATTTACTCTAAGTGAGGAAAGGGTAGATTAAGAAGGACATATTTAGACTAAGTATGCATTTAAGTTAAGTATGCATTGTTAATCAAGTGTTTATGTGATTATGTCTTGATTTTGTGATCTTTTACTTAAAGTTTGATCGTGTCTTGTATTTCTTTATGTGATTAATTGCATTACGATTCATGATTAAGCATGTACTTGTGCATTGAAATTGTATGGCTCATCAAACTTACTTTGTTTTTGGAACACTTTAGTAAGACTTTGTAGTTGCTAATTTTCAGGATTTAAGATGTTGATTTCAAAGTACGCAAACCTAGGAAACCTAGAGAAGCTAGACTGTGAAACCCCACACATTTATGTGAAGAAGATCGAGTTTGCTTGCAATTATTTTGCTACAGTGCAGAACCTGCCCGAACTAAGGAAGAAAGATGTTATGGCAGAAATGGTTATTCATTTCTTACCTTCTAGGAACCCATACATGGAGCTTAAGAATCGATTTCGTGATATGCATTTGGACAATGGTATTCCTAACTATTACAAGTATGGTACTCCAGATGGTAGATGGAGATATGATTTAGAGATTATGACCACAATTATAGAGCTTGCGGAGGAATGTTTTGATGATGGTAAAACTGTGGAAAACATCAACCTTATAGGATTAGATAATGAGACAGAAACTCAGATGGATGAGGATAGTGATGATGATGCATGTTGTTGAGATTGAGAACCCTAATCCTATCATTCCTGAGCCTACTATTGAGATCTCCAGTGACACGGAGATTGAGCCAGAGACTAACAATGATGAAGTGAACAGTGAGCTACAACAGAGTAATGAGGATATGGAGTATGAGTCTGATCCAGAGGAAGACTTTGATGACTTTGAAGGCCATGAGCACTCTTCACCAGTTTGTGAAGGAGGTTGGATAGTAGAGTAGTATTTTAAAGACTTTTCTAATGTAATAGCTAGTGCTTAAATTTTAGTGAAGTAATAAAGTAGTAAACTATTATTTATGATTTTAGTAGTTCAGTTTTGTGGTTTTTCGAATAAAGTACGATCCAAAGGATGTATTATTTTCCCATTGAAGTAATAAAGTTTAGAATTCTTTCTTTTACCTCTAATTCTAAGTTTATGTTCTCTTTGAGCAATTATCGCAAAAGAATTTCATGGATTTCTTCAATAAAATTTTACTTGCAAGGTGGTTTAATTTTCACCACTTGAACTTTTTGATGCGGACTTAGAGAGAAAGCGGCCCATAATAGACGCCTATCTTGCTTAGGGTCCGAAATTTTCGTGCATGTGTACTAATTGTATGGCTAGTTAGTTCAATGTTTCAGTAAGGCAGTGTCCAAACTCAGTTGTTAAAGTTAATCTTTTGTTTTATTCAGGAGAAGGGAAATGACTACCCAAGGGATTGCCGATGTGGTTAGGCAACTAGCTGAAGTAGTGCAGAACTTAGCACAAAATAGGAATAACCAGGGAGTTTATCCAGCTGGTGAGATGTTTAAGAAGGTGGCCCAAAGTAAGCCTCCTTTGTATCAAGGGGAAATAGACCCAACTGTACTTGAGAACTGGCTAAGGGAGTTCGATAAGCTTATCGTAGCTGTCAATTGCGCAGAAAACCTTAGGGTTAATAGTGTTGTGTATTACCTTAGGGGAGAAGCTGATTTGTGGAGGCAGAGGTGTGAGGATGCTTTGAGAGCTACACCTGGATTTGGATGGGAATCATTCAAGGTAGCCTTAAGAAACAAGTTTCACCCACCATATCTGAAGAAGCAGAAAGCCCAAGAGTTCATCGAGTTGAAAATGGAAGGGATGTCTGTAACTGAGTACTATTCCAAGTTCATAGAGTTGTCTAAATTTGCACCTGAAGTGGTGGCAACGGAGGAGCTTAGAGCTAAGAGATTTGAGAGTGGATTGACTATGGATTTGCAATTGATGCTTGCTGGAGAGACTTTTACATCTCTTGACACCCTGTATGGAAAAGCTGCCCATTTGTATGGCCTGCAGCAAAGGAAGAATGGAATTGGTGAAAAGAGGAAGGATGTTGGTAACCAAAACCAAGGTGGTGACCAATAGAATCAGGGGAACTTTAAGAAAAACCAGGGAAACAACCATTTCTAGTTCAGGGGAAACCAGGGCGGAAACAGAAACAATTTCCACAATAACAATGGGGATAAGAATCAGTCTGCAGGGAATGGAACGAGAGTCTATGAGTGTAGACGTTGCCATACTAATCACCCAGGTCGAGACTTTAATTGAAACCAAGTTGTCTGTAGGTTTTATGAGAAGCTAGGCCATAGAGAATTTGAGTGTTGGGCCAAGAATGGGAAACCCAACCAAGTCAACCAAGGCAACCGCGAGAACAACAATCAGAATAACCAGAACCGGAATGGAGGGAACAATGGTGGACACAAAAAGGGTTACCAGAATGGTAACAATGGCAATAATGGTCAGGGTAATGGAAAGCCCGGATGGAACTATCAGCAGAATGGGAACCGAAATGCCAATGCAAATGCCAATGGAGGTGGCTATACCAAGGGAGTTGCCCAAGGAAAGCTGAATGTGATCACTAGGCAAGAAGCCGAAAACTCGTCTGACGTCATAGCTGGTACTTTTTCTATTAACTCCATTTTAGTTAAAGTACTATTTGATTCTGGTGCGACTTATTCTTTTATATCAAATGGTATCTTAGAGAAGTAAGGATTGAAAGAACCTGAAGAGATTGAAGTACCCATAGTGATACCAACCGGTGAGATTGTGAAATGCACTAAGATCCATAGAAATGTACCTTTAACCATAGCCAAGACCATATTTTTGTCTAGCCTAATTGAGTTTGAGTTAGGAGATTTAGATGTGTTTTTGGGAATGGACTGGTTGGCAATGTTCAAAGCTAAGATTGACTGTGAAAAGCAGAAGATTCACTTGAAGTCTAGTCTAGAAAAGGTTGTATCGTATCGCCGTTTTGGGAAACCTTGGAGTGTAGGAATCATCACAGCAATGGAGCTCATGAAGTTAGTACCCAAAGGGAACCCTGTTTTCTTATGCAACGTAAGAGACCTAGACCATGTGATGAAAGAGCAACCAGGGGATATTGCAGTGGTGAGTGAATTCTTGGACGTGTTTCCGGAAGAGATCCCGGGAATGCCGCCGAATCGACCAATTGACTTTACCATAGACTTAACACCCGGAACTACACCTATCTTGAAAGCCCCATACCGGATGGCTCCAGCGGAAATGAGTGAGTTAAAAGGTCAACTTGAAGAATTACTAGGGAAAGGTTATATTAGATCAAGTGCATCGCCTTGGGGAGCGCCAGTCTTGTTAGTGAAGAAGAAGGACGGAAGTATGAGACTCTGTATAGACTACAGGGAGCTCAATAAGGTCACAATCAAGAATAAGTATCCTTTGCCTAGGATAGATGATCTATTTGACCATTTGAAAGGAGCGGGAATGTTTTCAAAGATTGACTTGAGGTCAGGTTATCATCAGTTCAGAATCGCAGAGCACGATATACCAAAGACTGCATTTAGGACTAGATACGGTCATTATGAGTTCACAGTTATGCCTTTTGGATTAACCAATGCACCTGCAATTTTCATGGACTTAATGAACCGAGTATTCCATGCATTCTTGGACAAGTTTGTAGTGGTTTTCATAGATGATATTTTGGTATACTCTAAGAGTGAAGAGGATCATGCAGAACACATAAGGTCAGTGTTGAGTACCCTGAAGGACAACCAGTTGTATGCCAAATTCTCAAAGTGTGAATTTTGGTTGGAGAAAGTTGCGTACTTAGGAAATTTCGTATCCAAGGAAGGAGTTGCAGTGGATCCTGCAAAGATAAAAGCTGTTAGTGAGTGGCCTATGCCTAAGAGTGTAACCGATCTTTGAAGTTTTCTTGGTTTAGCGGGTTATTATAGACGCTTATGCAAGACTTTTCTAGAATCGCCAAACCAATGACAACCTGGATGAAGAAAGAAGCGAAGTTTGAGTGGAATGACCAGTGTGAGGAGGCGTTCCAAGCTTTAAAGACGCGATTGACAACCGCGCCAGTGTTAACCTTGCCAGATGAGAGCGGTACCTACGATGTATATAGTGATGCCTCTAAGAATGGTTTAGGGTGTGTATTGATGCAGAACGAAAAGGTGATTGCGTATGCATCGAGGCAGTTGAAGCCATATGAATCCAATTACCCTACCCATGATTTAGAGCTAGCTGCCATGGTGTTTGCATTAAAGATATGGAGACACTATCTGTATGGTCTGAAATTTAGGATATTCACGGATCATAAGAGTTTGAAGTACATTTTCACACAGAAGGATTTAAATATGTGCCAACGAAGGTGGTTAGAGTTAATCAAGGACTATGATCTGGACATTCAATACCATGAGGGAAAAGCCAATGTAGTCGCAGATGCCTTGAGTAGGAAATCAAGCTATTGTGTGAATGCGTTAGTAGTCGCTAACGAGCTGTGTAAGGACATGCAGCGATTGAATTTAGAGATAGTGAGTGGAGAATTCCTTGAGGGTATGATGAATGCCTTAACCATCCAGCCGTCGGTATTTGATGAAATCAGGGAGAATCAGGCTGGTGATGTTAAGTTAGAGCGGATCAAGGAAAAGATTTCGCAAGGTGTAGACACCTAATTTGTGTCTCCCCTCTGGGATGATGACGATACCATTATCCTTACTAGGCGGTTGGAGCAACTCCGTGCAGAAATCCCAATTGCTAAGAACATCTCCAAAATACAAGATCCAAAATCCAATCCCCGAGGCCGTTCCCCTCCCGGAACTCGGTACAAAATACAATTTTCAAAAACCAATTTCAAAATCCAAGTACAATATCATCTAGTAGACCATTCCATTGGTTTTACTAATACTTTTCCACTCAAAATCATATAAGGCAAGTCAAATTCGGGAGCCGACCCACAAAACCGAGCAAGCCGGGCCCCGTCCCGTACAACCGGAATTCAAAACCCGAAACGGCTTGTTTTTTTACGCAAAATCAAGTCTTAACCTCCAAGAAAGCACTACGTGCCAAGAATCGTACTATTCGTACGAAGGTACATCAATACAAGACAAATCAAGGACGGATCCCGCGTCCTTTATTTTGGCAGCATGCATGCCACGTCACCAGCGCCCATTGCTGGTTTGGCGTGCTGCGCTGGCATTGGCTGGAAGTTTCCAGCCATTTTTCCTATAAATACCCCCTAATTTTTAGCATTTAGGGATGCAACTTCAATATACAAAAATTACGCCTCAAATTCAAGTCCAAAAATCCTTCAAAAACACATACAAAACTTCAAGTTCTAAGCAATTGGGAGCTCTAAAAGGAATTCTTGCCTAAACCTAAATAGGTAATCCTGAGTCCCACAATATTCAATCATGTTTCTTTGATTTTCGTATTTCAAAAATGATTAGCAAGTTGGCATTTTTACTACTAAAAATGTCACTTGCAACAATCATACATCTTTTCAAAATCCAAACTTTTCAAAATACAAAAATGCAAACTTTCAAGATTCAAGGATGTTCAAAGTTGTTTGCAATCACTTCTTTGAACTAGAATCACTTTCAAGTATGGAGTAATCAAATATGACACCTTTTTAGCTTCTAAAGGTGTAATCTTTTGAGATTTAAGACTCTATTTTTCAATATACAAGTTCAAGTTTTCAAGTTTCAAGATCCCACAATGTTTAGGGTTGCTCATGACTACTTCCCTAAACTAGGATCCTTTCAAAGTAAGAGCACATCAAAGATCTAACCTTTTCAACATTAAAAGGCCCGATCTTTGAGATTCAAGTCTCTTAAGTTTCAATATTTCAAGTACAAGTTCAATATTTCAAGTTGAAGTTCAATTATTTGAAGTTCAAACTTTCAAGTTCAAGTTCTATATGCAAAATCTAGGATACTTTGGGATGAGCAACTTCTCCCAATTAAGTTGACATTTTTGGTTTTGAATTCGTGTCGGGCGCACTTATTTTTAAGAAGCCGATTGGCGTTCGAATCTCATGTGCCCAAGTACAAATTTCAATATCGCAATTTCGATTATGCACCTTTAAATATTGCAATTTCAATTATGCACCTTTCAATACCGCAATTTCAATATCGCACTTTTAATTCCGCAATTTCAATATCGCACTTTCAATTCCGCATTTCAATTCCTCATCTTTACTTGCCTAGTCCTTCTAGGCAATGTGGACCTACTCCCTAGTCCGTTTCTAGGGGGTCTTGTATTTACTAATTCCGCACTCATTTACAATTGTAATGTTGCTTTATTTTTTTTATTGCTTTCATCACCATACATGCTAAATATAACAAAATGCAAGGTTACATCCCGCTTAACAAAGATAATTTCTTGGACAAACCGATCTTAGGTTCCCTTAAAGTACCTTTAAAGCAAAGTGACCACCATACAATTAGAGATTCTATTTGCTCTAAATTTCAAACCCACATAGTCTAATCTAGGGTATATTTTCGAAAATGCTATGTCACGTACTCGAATAATTTCTAAAGCTCGCGGAATAAGCATCTCGTTCCCGTGCCCGGATCTCACCCATCCGTTTCGAGGATTCAAAGCCTTATCCAAAATAGAGTCACTTGCGGTCTTTCCAAACGAGATTTAAAATAACGTTTGGTGGTGACTCCTTCGAAGTACAAAAATACAATGGTTTTCTAAAAAAACCGCCCCCTTGTAGGGAAAGAGCATACTTGCGATGCAAACTCAAAAACACCCCCTACACAAGGAAAGGAGATTGATTTTAAGATCCACGAAGATGGAAGCTTGAGGTATAAAGGAGGATGGTGTGTACCTCAAAAGTGTGGTGAACTAAAGGAAAAGTTGATGAGAGAAGGTCACAATATGCCATATTCTGTTCACCCGGGAGGTGACAAGCTGTATAAGGATCTGAAGAAGGTCTATTGGTGGCCAAGGATGAAGAATGAAGTGGTTGAATTTGTGGAAAGATGTCTAACTTGTCAGAAAGTTAAGATTGAGCATAGGAGACCTGAAGGAAAGGTCCAACCTTTAGAGATTCCGAGTTGGAAGTGGGACTGTATCTCAATGGACTTTGTCACTTGCTTACCTAAGTCAAAAAGTGGAAATGACACCATTTGGGTAGTGGTGGATAGGTTGACTAAGTCGGCAGTGTTCATACCAATAAAAGAAACCTGGAAAATGGAACAACTTGCCAAAGCTTAAATCAAACATGTAGTGAGATTACACGGAGTTCCTAAGGATATCGTATCAAATAGAGATTCTAGGTTCCTTTCGAATTCCTGGAAAAGTGTGTAGAAGAACTTTGGTACCACATTGAAAATGAGTACAACGTTCCACCCAGCCACAGATGGACAAACCGAAAGAATTATTCAAACCTTAGAGGATATGCTAAGAGCTTGTGTGTGAGGGGGTCGAAAAAGCACGAGGCTAATACGTGACCTTGTCCCTCGTGGGTGTGACGTTTCTTTTTTGTCAAATCAAGTGTAATTGGATATCCTGTGAGTTTACTCCCAATTGACTAGTAATATAGGAGTCGCCATTCAGTTTTTAACGACAATGAGAAAAACTGACAAAACCCGATTATCGTGACATAAAGGGAGTGCAATTATGTTTGACCACGACGGCCGTAGGTTCCCTTGTGATCCCTGGTGTGGGGATCTCTCAACATACACCCGCAAGGTAGAGATTGAGGGTTCGGGGGACTGTAATTACCGAGAGGAGTACTCGCTCTTCGATAACTCCAGAGGCAGGATATCCTTACTAGCTCAGCATAAATAATTGAAGGGACATGCGTTAACTAGTAAACTAATCTGAGTTGATTTTAACAATATGCAACATATAGTACTAGATCGAACGCGATTATCTGATTTAGATTGTTTTAAGGGACCCAGCATGATAATCCAATTTCCCAACATATTATCTTTATTAGACGTGATAGAACAATCAGATTTAATTAGTTTAACAGTTCATAAAAGGGCGAGGAAAGCAATTAAACCATGGAAGAGGGACACATTACGACGCACCCTTGAGAGGTGCGTCACGGTTCTCAGAAAACTAACCACTTTCACTTTGCTATTTCTCCTTTTATTTAACGAATCTCAAATTATAGGACAGGATACGTTCTGTTTGATTTTTGGATCGATTGCGACAGAACGCATGATCAGTTTTGCAGCGTGACGCTTAGGCTTAGGGGTTTAGAGTCAATACTCAGAATAATAATTGTGTGTTGTGTGTTCTTTTCACGTCGAACTTGGGGCTATATTTATAGAAAAGAGTTCGTGGAAAGATAGAATTGTAGAACTCTAATCCACGAGGAATTAGGAAAGAACACGTCCCAGGTAATTTCAGCGCCCAGGGCTGGGCGTCAAAGATTTCGGCGCCCAGCTCTGGGCGTTGAAAATAGGATCCAGGCAATTTCAGCGCCCAGGGCTGGGCGTTGAAATTGATGTTTGGGCCGTTTCTTTGTCAGATTCGGACTCTTAGAATCCGGAGTGTATGAGACTTAATCGAGTCTTTTAGTGCGTATTAATTTTATGACGGAATGCGTCTGGGCCCGTTACAAACTCTAGGCTCGTTAGGATTTTAATTTAATACGTAACTCTTATTTTTGAATCGTATTAGGAATAGGATTCTCTCGCAACTTCTATCTTATTTAGGATTTATGTTGGAGTGCCACACCTAATTCTGACATGTTTCTATCTTTTATGACTTGCCACTTTCAACAACTACCCATTACGGCAGTTACTAATTTTAGCAGGTTTCTATAAATGACAGGTTTCTATAAATAGCAGGTTTCGGGTGAAATGAAAAGGGGATTGAGATTCGTTATTTTATAGGAGATGCGTTGTCAAGTGGAGATTTATTTTCTCATCATCGAACCTTCCCTTTCGAGAATGGGGACAAAAGTAGGTGTCTACAGTTATCCCCCACTTTGACCGAGTCTT
Organism: Spinacia oleracea; assembly: GCF_020520425.1. Taxonomy (NCBI): domain Eukaryota; kingdom Viridiplantae; phylum Streptophyta; class Magnoliopsida; order Caryophyllales; family Amaranthaceae; genus Spinacia; species Spinacia oleracea. The sequence continues at coordinate 90,255,408 of NC_079489.1, forward strand.
GGAGTAAGACGATGGTCAAAGTATTAGACGGAGTGCGTCACACAAGCCATGGTGACCTGCTTTTGCGAGGGTCTCACGAGACCCCGAGTGATAACATTTGACTCAAGGGTCATCACTTGAAGTGTCGACATATCCCTCACGTCATTGGGATTTGTCAACGGATAGTATAGAAACTCCCTCACTTTGTCATTGGAAGTATCTAAAGAGGCGTAGAAACTCCCTCACTTTGTCATTGGGAGTAGCTACAGATGTTTTCAAAATCAAAGCTATAAAGTGTAATTGGGCCTGGCCAAGCCCAACCACGAGGTAAAAATGTTTTTAAAGATTCTCATTTTCAGGGCTAGCTAAACGAGAAAACCCCATTGTTTTTATGGGACGTAAAACAAAGGAAAATCCAGCACATCGTTCTTTTTTGGAAAAACGGAAAACCAATCCTTTAATTTTTGGAAAAAGGGAAAACCGATCCTTTAATTTTTGGAAAAAGGGAAAATCGATCCTTTAATTTTTGGAAAAAGGGAAAACCGATCACATCGCTCTTTTTTGGAAAAACGAAAAACCAATCCTTTAATTTTTAGAAAAAGGGAAAACCGATTACATCGTTCTTTTTTGGAAAAACGGAAAACCAATCCTTTAATTTTTGGAAAAAGGGAAAACCAGAAAAAGTTATCGCTGCAACGACTAAGGACCTGCGCGGTTAGTGACGCAGACCCCGCCGGCTAAAGATGGCGAGCGTGCCCGCTAAGGGTGGACACCCCGTCCGATAGAAGTGGACGAATCTGTTTTTGAAATTTAAAAATAAGGACCTACGCGGTTTGTGATGTAGACCCCGCCGGCCAAAGATGGCGAACCTGTCCGCTAAGGGTGGACACCCCGTCCGATAGAAGTGGACGAATCTATTTTGAAATTTGTTTGTGCTTTTTGAAAATAAGGACCTACGTGGTTTGTGACGTAGACCCCGCCGGCTGAAGATGGGGAGCCTGTTTTGAATTTGAAGACTTTATTTTTCGAAAACTGAGGACCTGCGCGGCTAGTGACGCAGGCCCCGCCCGCTGAAGGTGGGCGAGCCCTGTCCGCTAAGGGTGGATGCCCCGCTCGCTGGAGGTGAGCGAACCTGAATTCGTCTTTTTGATTTCGGATTCGCATGCCGCCGTCTTGCCTGATTGAGGTGGACAAGTCCCTATTTCATTTTTTTTCTTGTGATTTCTCTTGAGAATTTCTTTTTATTCATTCTTGTAGGAGCGAATTCTTTCGAGGGATGCTCGGACTTAGTTGAAACCTGAATGTGGGTTGACAACGTGCTTAGACGGACCATTGTCTCGTGGTCATCATCTTTCATGGTTTTGAGCTAGTCTTTATGGCTCAATTTTGCCACTACTTGGGTCCTTGATTAGGGGACTATGTATAAGTATCAACGGCGACCTTTGTCTTGAGGTCGTAATCCGGTTTTATCTTTTGAGGTTATCCAAACACGGGACTTCGTATAGCGTAGTCTGGGAACATTGTTTTAACTTTGCATACTCTCTTTTGAAATATATTTTCTTTCGAGCCCCCAAGCACTCGTGCTCGACGGTCAGTTCTTGTCAAAGAGGTTCTTTGGGGATACGCATTTTGTAATGTCCTTGATTGTGTTTGGGATCGTGTTCGTAAGTGCGACCGATGTTTGAAGTGGTGTGCTACTCTTAACAAAGCCCTGAGGTGCGACTTTCAGTAAAGAAATCGACAATTTTCGAGTCGAATGGATATGGCAGGGGCCTATAGAAGTTAGGGCCTTTCTTGAGCCTGGGTTCATTTTTGGCGCCCAGGCCTGAGCGTTGAAATAATTCACGCCCTAGGTTGGGCGTTGAAAATGTTGTTTGGGCTGGTCTTTTGATGACACTGTTGGCCTCTTTTTTACTTGGAAATTCTACGTATTCTCTTCTCTTTTGTTTTTTCTTTATTTTTGGAACGTAAAAGTTTAGAGATCACAATGAGTTGAGCTGATGTTCAGCGCCCAGGGCTGGGCGTCGGAATATCTGGCGCCTGGTCCTGGGCGTTGAAAGTGCGTCCCAGGCAGGACTCTCTCGTGATGATTTCTCGAGAAGCCGTAGTCGATTGGTGGACTACGGTGTTTGTCGCTCTTAAGGCGTACGGTTATTGCAATAGTCGGGCGAGTCTATATGGCCCGAGGAACATACCTTGAGGCGTAAGACTTTGATCGCTCTTGTTGTTATTTTGAACGTATATTTTTTTCTCTTGAACGGGTTCGTGAATGTCCGATACTTAGAATGTATGTGCGAACGAGCGTTCATAGAATGGCCGTTGCGTGCGGTCCAATAATCAGTTCGCTTGAATCATTTTTTTTTTGAGCAATGACTGATGTTGAATAATTTCCTTAGAAGCTTGATAGGGTTCAGGCCCATTCATGAAGTGGGCTCAAGCATCATGCTCTTTTGATCGTTCAAACATTTGCTTTGAGATTTTTTTTATTTTTCTATGGTCGTTTCGTATCCTGGAGCCCCCAAGTATGCATGTTGGGATGCTTCCTTTTGGCGTACGTTTTTTGTAGGTTCTTTCGAGAAAGATGCCTTGGGGCTCCGCTCGTGTAGGTGCGAGCTATCCCTTCCGTGGTAGGTAATGTTTTGCTACCTTTAATCCTTAATGTAGAAGTCGTGTGGCTTGCATTTTAAATTTGGGCGATAAGTAGTCTTTGCCTCTTTTACACATGCTCTTGGTCGTGCCCGCATTAGTGCGATATGCCTTACTCTCTTTTTTTAGACTTGTACCGTGGGATGGTTGAACTTATGGTGCGACGTAGGCTTTGTGTGGCCTAATAACATGTATTAGAACATTTCTCCAGGTGTTGGGATATCATTATTATTTTTTCGCATTGGAGTACTTCGTCACGCCTCGTTCAGGTGCTCGAACAAGTGTAGCACCTTCCGCGTGGGTGTGCACGACTTATTACTTCGTTCGATGCGAGGATTCATAGATGTTTCTTTATTTTCATTTTCTTATGCTTGATTTTTCTTTCGCTTTTTCTTTTGAACGATGTAGACTGTGTAACGGGCGCTTGTAGGGCGAGCGTTATGTGCTGTAGTTTGATCGGAGTTTTGGTGACTCGCGATTTTCGGTTACCCTTGATAGTGGGGTGACTTTATACATTCTAAGTAGTGCTTTGAATTTGGGAGGGGTTGTAGCCATTCTAAGGTTTGTTTTACACGATTAAAGCTTAGGATTGTGCCCCTATGATGTATGTATAGCATTAGCGTCGAGAATTTGCGATAAAATCGTCATTTCGATCATTTTAGAGTGTTTTTCTCAAGCCCCCAATTGTAGCTACGGGATCGGCTTGGTGCTATAATGTTTGGCATACGTTTATATGCATTCATGGTGACATGGATCATGAATAGTTTGAACCAGACTCGTTTAGTGCGAGGTACGTTCGAGTAGTGATTTGCTACTTCTCTTGTGAATGTCGTATTGTGCGACATTGCCATGGTCAAGGTAGTCACATGTTGAAGTGTGCCTTGACCAAAAGCTAGGTGCCTTTCTTTACCCATAATCATATTTAGAAATCTTTTTTGACTCACTTGCAACATCGAAGATAAACACACACTTAGCTTAAACCAACGACACTTTATTATGTTCGAAAAAGTCTTTGAAAATTATTTGAAACTTATTAAAAATCCGAGTCCTACTGTGTACAATCCGAGGTGTCCTAAGCAATTTGACTTATAGAAGGGTTCATACAGGATCACATGAGTGAATCAAAATACTGTTACGATTTTTGGAATGCTGTCTAAGGATTTGCTGGAAGCCAGGGTGCAGGCGTCAAGATATTACTTGTGCCCGTGTGGTACATGCTTTAGGCTTTTAAGGCCATCTTTTCCAGAATTGCGGGAATATAAACCGCTCTCAAACTGACTTAGATTTACTTGGTGTATGTCTGTACAAAAGGTCAAGGTATAATTAGTTCTTTCCCTAGCCCTTTCATTTTAATTTTTTAGCCCCCAGTTGCTATTATGTCTTCTCATTAATGATGCTTTTAGATTTCGATTTTAGATGCCCGTGTCATATGTCTGAGTAGGGTGAGCCTTGGTGAAGTGCCAAGTCCTATTGACAATGTCTGTTTTTCTTTCAAAGGGGATTCGCAAACATTTGAATTACCATGAACGGGTGCCCTAAGTTCGAATGAACGATGGGGCGATGCCGTAGAACAATCCTCTTTATTGCAAGCTTACTGCCTTTACTACTTGTTGGCGATTATGACTGTGTCTAGTGGTGAAAGAAGGTCTTTAAGTGAACGACTATGTCTAGTGGTGAAAGAAAGTCTTTAAGCGAACGACTATGTCTAGTGGTGAAAGAAAGTCTTTAAGTGAGTTAGTTCGCTTTAGGGAGGGTTAAGTCAAGCACTTTAGAGGTCATGGACGCTTGCGCTAGCCCCCATTCAATTGAGGCAAAGCGATCTTTTGAGTCTTGGCTAAGTGCCTAGGAGTGTGAGTGCTCCTTCTGGCAAGGGTACGTGCCCTTATTATTTTTCGATGTGTGCTCATTAATTTTGGCATCTGGATGACTTGGATTCTTTCTTTGACTTAAATTTTTCTTTCGACTTAGATTGCAAGTAATTAAATTTCAATGAGGGACTTCTATTTTTTAATTCTTGTTTTTCTATAGGCTTTAATATTTTTGCAAATTGGTTGGACCGAATCATGGATTGCCTACGTAACCGCCTCAAATAGATTTAATTTGGAATCAGGTCTTGCGTAGTTCTTAGCCAGAAAACGGTTTCTTAGATTGCCGATTTTAAACAAGTACGTTCGAGTGGAATCGTAATGTTTGAAATAGGGTGAAATAAGTGAAGTTTATTATCATTTTAATCTGCCGCTTTGCCGTAAGCCAAAATTTTGTTTTATTTTTTAAGTACATGTATTTGCACAAAAATCTTTTCATGTGTTTTTTTTTGGTACGTATATCTGAATACGTGTTGTACCCCTCCAACTGTTCGTTATTTTTCCGTGCATGTGCGGATAAAATGACGAGTACTTCTGGACAAAATTTGGCAAGCAGAGAGATTCAGCGCCCAGGCTGGGGCGTTAAGATTTCGGCGCCCAGCTTTGGGCGATGAAAATAATTTCTGGGCGGATCTTTTTTTTTTGGTGCGCTAAATTCTTCTTTTTCTTTTTAGACGAACTTTTAAAGGCGCTTTGCAAAGTTTGCTTTTTTATTATTTATTATTTTTTGTACTTTTCATTTGTTTTGCTTTTTTATTCGTGACTCAAGACGGTTTGAAAGATGGGTTGAGTGAGATAGGATAATTTGTATAGGTAAGCATGAGGATTATATCGGCTAGGACTCACAATTTGCAGCCTCAAGATAGTGTCATGAGTTTACATCAACCAAGGCCAATGAGTAGCATGGGGACGGCTCAAGGGTATATCAACAGGATGTATCCAAACAAGTTATTATGCTAATGGTGGTGTAAGAGCAGGTTTGGGCTTTGGAAGTAATGGGTATGATGCACGTGTCAATGGCCGTACGTGGTTCGCAGTTGATGACAAGTTCAAGAACAAGAGTCGAGGTAATGGTTTCTTGGGTTATGGCAATGAGAACATGGATGGGTTAAATGAGCTGAACAGGGGCCCCAGAGCAAAGGCGTCTAAGAACATAAGGATTGGAAAGGGTAGACATCGTAGAATTTTATGATTTGGATTGGTTGACTAAATTCTTTTCCTTCGTTTACTTGGGTAAATTTCGCACTTTGGGAGGTACGGGCTAAGTATTTCATGGCTCGCTCTTTTCGCTCTCCCTTTTCTCTTTCTTTTTAAGTATTTCATGGCTTGCTCTTTTCGCTCTCCCTTTTCTCTTTCTATTTTTTTCTTTTGCTTGGGATTTCTCCCCAACATAAATCCTTCAATTTTTTTTTATTTGGGCTAAGAGGTAGATGGTTGTGATCTTTGAGTCACGAGGAGAAACTGAGTGAGCCTCGTTTGGTAGGCCTATAGTAGACCTTTAACTTTAGTAGGCCTAGGGTGGACTTTTAGCTTTAGTAGGCCTAGGGTGAACCTTTAAATTTTCTTACTTTGCAAGCGTATTTAGTCGTTTCTTAAAATGTGCAAATAGCGTAGATTCAGAATGTTGTTTTTTTTTACTTTATTGAAATTTAACGAAAGAATTACATCGAAAATAGTTTTTTGTTTCTTTTCAGACTCCAGTTACTGGGATTTAATTGGAAGTTGTGATTTAGACTCGAGCTTTCATTAATATTTCTGATTATAACCCGTGTATGAATACAAGGAGGTGGCCTAGACTCAAAATAATGACGTGGCGTAAGCCTATAATACTTGACCAAGCGACTCTCAGACTTAGGCTAATTGGACCATAACTTTCGTTGGTTGACACTTTAGATTTTAACCCTTGGGTGTTCATTTGTCACGCGCCACTTTGCTTAATGTTGGCAAGGTAGTTAGTTGGGGAGATCGAATTTTTATTTTTGCAAGACTAGAATCATTATTGCGGCTTCCCTCTTAGTGTGTATTGCTTTACCCCGATGGTAGCCTTATGGCATGCCGATTTGGGTATTTTCATGGTTCGTCATGTTGCATTCATGGAAAATCTTTTAGTCCGTACTTAGGAGTATTTAAAGGAGCGAGTGGCTCGAGAGGACTATGATAGTCGTGACCCAATGTGATCATAAGCCTTGAGGCCATTAATTTTTTGCTAATGGTATTGACCTTTTCCGCATCAAGTTGACCGCTCCTTAGGTTCCTATGACCGAGTCTTTCTGACACCTTAGGTTCACATTGGGGGTTGTGCGACTATGGGGGAATGATTTTCAGAATGTGACTGTTTCCATTTTGCAAATACTATAATATATTCTTTTTATTGGTGAGAGAGAGTATTGAGGCCGTAGATTTTTAGCAAGGGATGACAATTACATATGGGTGCTTATTGATTTAAATGTTAGGAAGGGAGACTCAATATGGTTTAACCTTTTAACTTGCAGAACGACACCAAGCATTAGGACCGATTCTATGGATAAGACAACTAAGAGTTAGGGTTTAGATTGTACTTTGGCATAGCCTAGTCTAGACTCAGATTTATTTTGAACATTATTTTTCCTTGAAAAATTCATTTGAACATTATTTTTTGAATACTTTGCCCATGTGACATTCAAGGTCATTTCAATTAGCGTGCTCGGTTTTGGAGCCGAACATTGTCGTCGTAGGAGGCCTAACAACGACACAAAGAGTTATTAGTTTTTTTTTTTATAAGTCGCTTTTGGAATCGAGTGCTTTTTCATACGCCCTCGTAGCAAAAAAAATTTCACGGAAAGTTTATTTTTGGCTACGTATTTTCTTCATGCGTGGGCACCGAGGTGTAAGGTTATGATACATATGACAATTCATAAATCATGCGGAAAAACCATAAAGCCAGGAAAGCATATTATTTACACATAATCATTTAGCATAGTTTAGATGCATACTCTTTGTTGCGTGCCTTCCCTAGCTGCGCCCGAACCGAACAACAACAAGTCTTTAGGACTCCAAGTGTCGTCCCTCCGTAGATAGTCCACAGCACGTCCGGATCCGCCTTAAGCTTGACCAACTAGGATCGCCCTTAAGGTACTTAGAATTTTCGGCACTTTATAGGCAATTGTATGACTGAATTTTTGCTCTCAAAAATCACTTTGAATACTTGAATACTCTGTGTAAATATGTGACCCTAGGCACCTATTTATAGAGTTATGGAAAAGGATTTGGATTCCTATTAGGATACTAATTTATTTAATTATAATCCTACTAGGACTCTAATTAAATAAACTAAATCTTTTAGGATTAGATTTAATCATATGACAAATCCCGGTAGCCTTAGGATTCGTGTAACACACTTCGAGTGATACGCTAGCACCGCACGCAGGCCTTGCGGCCCACGCACAGCGCCAGCCCACTCGTCGCAGCCCCGCGTGCGCGCCAAGGCCATTGCTGGGCCTGGCCTTGCGCTGGACCGGGCGTGGCTTGGCAGCGTGTTTTTGGGCGCTTGGGCTTGCTGAGCGTAGGCCTGGCTTCGTGTTGGGCCTTCGTCTAGCAAGTCTCGTCCGATGCTAATTCGTACGACGCGCTTCCGATTAAATTTCCGATTCCGGAATTTATTTCCGATACGAACAATATTTAATATTTCCGATTCCGGAATTAATTTTCGTTTCGAACAAATATTTAATATTTCCGTTTCCGGAATTATTTTCCGATTCCGATAATATTTCCGATTCTGACAATATTTCCGTTTCCGGCAATATTTCCGATTCCGGCAATATTTCCATTTCCAATAATATTTTCCGATAGGTACCATGTTTCCGTTTCCGGTAACATCTACGACTTGGATAATATTTACATTTCCGATACGATCCATATTTCCGTTTCCGGTAATATCATCGTTTCCGGAGTATTCATTTCTTGCCTGTGACGATCTCAGCTCCCACTGAAACCAAGATCCGTCGATTCCGAATATCCATAGATAGACTATTTAATGCCATTAAATACTTGATCCGTTTACTTGCTATTTGTGTGACCCTACGGGTTCAGTCAAGAGTAAGCTGTGGATTAATATCATTAATTCCACTTGAACTGAAGCGGCCTCTAGTCAGGCATTCAGCTCACTTGATCTCACTGAATTATTAACTTGTTAATTAATACTGAACCACATTTATTAGACTTAACATTGAATGCATACTTGCACCAAGGGCATTATTTCCTCCAGTCTCCCACTTGTCCTTAGGGACAAGTGTGCATTTCCTAATTCCTTTGTCGCTCGATGCTTGCTCTTGAACATAAGGTAAGAGTTGTCATCCTTATTATGTCCAGAGGTGTTCCTCGGTTTCAGAGTTCAACTGATCAAATAAACAGATAATCATAGCCTATGATTCATCCGAGCACGGCCATGCATTTCACAGTTTCTAGCTCTCCGAGTGGCCTTGTACAACTTTTAAGCATCTTATCCCGATTTATGGGAGGACAATCCCAATCTTGCGATCTTGAGATTAGACTTCGTTTGATAGGTGATTACCTGAGCGTTGCCTTTATAGCCTCCTTTTACGGTGCGACGGTTGGTCAACGTCAAAGCAACCAGTTCTCAAACAAGTAATCTCAAATCACTCAGGTATTGAGGATTTAGTGTCTAATAATTTTAATGAAATTTACTTATGACAGATTTTCATCTCTTACAGTAAAGTTTCATAGGTCTTGTCCGATACTAGTCTTCCCAAAGTAAGTATCTAGGCAAATGATTATGACATTGCCATGTCCACATAGTTCAAGAAACAGAACTACTAGTCATCTTGCATTCTAGTCGTCTAACGTTTTCTATGCGTCCGATTTTATAGAAAACTCCGACTAGGGACCATTTTCAACCTTTGACATTCAAGTTCACTTGATAGACATTTCTTAGTCACAGGACTGGTCCTGACAGTCTATCTTGAATATATCGTCAAATTGAAGGGACTCATCATTTAATAAACCACAAATTAAATGGAAAAATGAATTCTTTTCATTGATTGTGAATGATTAACCAATAATGTTTTACAAAGATTTAAACTCTAAAACTTTAAAACATTAAACAGGGATATCAAAGCCATTCTCCAATATGCTTGATTCCCATAGCTGCAGTGTGCGAGTTGTGCTTCGCCTGCGGCAGAGGTTTAGTCAATGGATCTGATATGTTGTCATCAGTTCCAATCTTGTTTATCTCGACTTCTTTTCTTTCAACGAACTCTCGTAGAAGGTGAAATCTACGAAGTACATGCTTGACTCTCTGGTGGTGTCTAGGCTCCTTTGCCTGTGCAATAGCTCCGTTATTATCACAATACAGGGCTATTGGTCCTTTATTGGAGGGGACTACACCAAGTTCACCTATGAACTTCCTTAGCCATATAGCTTCCTTTGCTGCTTCATGTGCAGCAATGTACTCCGCTTCAGTTGTAGAATCCGCAATGGTGCTTTGCTTAGCACTTTTCCAGCTTACTGCACCCCCGTTGAGGCAGAAGACAAACCCAGACTGTGATCTGAAATCATCTTTGTCGGTTTGGAAACTTGCGTCCGTATAGCCTTTAACAATTAATTCATCATCTCCACCATAGACCAAAAAGTCATCTTTGTGCCTTTTCAGGTACTTCAGAATATTCTTGGCAGCAGTCCAATGCGCCTCTCCTGGGTCTGACTGGTATCTGCTCGTAGCACTGAGTGCGTACGCCACATCCGGGCGTGTACATATCATAGCATACATTATTGAACCAATCAATGATGCATATGGAATCCCATTCATTCGTTTACGCTCATCAAGTGTTTTTGGGCACTGAGTCTTGCTTAGAGTTATTCCATGAGACATGGGTAGGTAGCCTCGCTTGGAGTCCGCCATCTTGAACCTATCAAGGACCTTATTGATATAAGTGCTTTGACTAAGTCCAATCATCTTTTTAGATCTATCTCTGTAAATCTTGATGCCCAATATGTACTGTGCTTCTCCTAGATCTTTCATCGACAAACATTTCCCAAGCCAAATCTTGACAGAGTTCAATATAGGAATGTCATTTCCAATAATTAATATGTCGTCGACATATAATACTAGGAAAGCAATTTTGCTCCCACTGACCTTCTTGTATACACAAGATTCGTCTGCGTTTTTGATGAAACCAAAGTCACTGACTGCTTCATCAAAACGTATATTCCAGCTCCTGGATGCCTGCTTCAATCCGTAGATTGACTTCTTTAGCTTGCATACCTTTTTAGCATTCTTTGGATCCTCAAAACCTTCAGGCTGTGTCATAAACACAGTTTTTGTTAAAATGCCGTTTAAGAAAGCAGTTTTGACATCCATCTGCCATATTTCGTAATCGTAATATGCAGCGATTGCTAACATTATCCGAATAGACTTTAGCATTGCGACTGGTGAAAAGGTTTCATCGTAATCCACACCGTGGACTTGCTTGTAACCTTTTGCAACCAATCTAGCTTTGAAAACTTCAAGTTTCCCATCCTTGTCCTTTTTCAGTTTGAAAACCCATTTGCTTCCAATGGCTTGGTAGCCATCTGGCAAATCGACCAAATCCCATACTTGGTTTTCAGACATGGAGTCTAATTCAGATTGCATGGCTTCTTGCCATTGCTTGGAGCTAGGGCTTGTCATAGCTTGTTTGTAAGTCGCAGGTTCATCACTTTCAAGTAATAGAACGTCATAGCTCTCGTTCGTCAAAATACCTAAGTACCTTTCCGGTTGAGATCTATATCTTTGCGATCTACCCGGGGTAACATTTCTAGATTGACCATGATTCTCACCAGATTCTTCTAATGATCTCTGAGTTTCATCCTGAATGTCATCTTGATCATTCTCTAGAGTTTGTTGTTCGACTCGAATTTCTTCGAGGTCTACTTTTCTCCCACTTGTCATTTTGGAAATGTGATCTTTCTCCAAAAAGACACCATCTCGAGCAACAAACACCTTGTTCTCAGATGTATTGTAGAAGTAATACCCCTTTGTTTCCTTTGGATAGCCCACAAGGATACATTTGTCAGATTTTGGATGAAGTTTGTCTGAAATTAATCGTTTGACGTATACTTCACATCCCCAAATCTTAAGAAAAGACACATTTGGAGGTTTTCCAAACCATAACTCATATGGAGTCTTTTCGACAGCTTTAGACGGAGCTCTATTTATAGTGAGTGCAGCTGTATTTAGTGCATGTCCCCAAAATTCTAATGGAAGTTTGGCCTGACCCATCATTGACCTGACCATGTCTAGCAAGGTTCTGTTCCTCCGTTCCGACACACCGTTCCATTGTGGTGTTCCAGGAGGAGTCAATTCTGATAGAATTCCACATTCTTTCAGATGGTCATCAAATTCATAGCTCAGATATTAACCGCCTCTATCAGACCGCAGTGCCTTAATCTTCTTGCCTAATTGATTCTCTACTTCACTCTGAAATTCCTTGAATTTGTCAAAGGATTCAGACTTATGCTTCATTAGGTAGACATAACCATATCTACTGAAGTCATCAGTGAAAGTGATAAAGTAGCTGAAACCACCTCTAGCATTTTTACTCATTGGTCCACATACATCTGTATGGATTAAACCCAATAGTTCATTTGCTCTTTCTCTAACTTTAGAGAAAGGTCGCTTTGTCATTTTGCCAAGTAAACATGATTCGCATTTACCATAATCCTCTAAGTCAAATGGTTCTAGAATTCCTTCCTTTTGAAGTCTTTCTAAGCGTTTCAAGTTTATATGGCCTAATCGTCAATGCCACAGATAGGTGAGATCTGAATCATCCTTTTTGGCCTTTTTGGTATTTATGTTATATACTTGTTTGTCGTGATCTAATAAATAAAGTCCATTTACTAATCTAGCAGATCCATAAAACATCTCTTTAAAATAAAACGAACAACTATTGTCTTTTATTAAAACGGAAAATCCCTTAGCATCTAAGCAAGAAACTGAAATGATGTTTTTAGTAAGACTTGGAACATGGAAACACTCTTTCAGTTCAAAAACTAGCCCGGAGGGCAACGACAAATAATAAGTTCCTACAGCTAATGCAGCAATCCGTGCTCCATTTCCCACTCGTAGGCCGACTTCTCCCTTGCTTAACTTTCTACTTCTTCTTAGTCCCTGTGGATTGGAACATAAGTGTGAGCCACAACCTGTATCTAATACCCAAGAAGTTGAATTAGCAAGTATACAGTCTATAACAAAAATACCTGAAGATGGAACGACTGTTCCGTTCTTCTGATCTTCCTTTAGCTTCAAGCAATCTCTCTTCCAATGCCCCTTCTTCTTGCAGTAGAAGCATTCGGATTCAGAAGTGGGTTGACTGAACTTCCTCTTTACAGATTTGGCGCCAGTTTGCTTAGTTGGGCTGGCCTTGTTGCCACCTTTCTTAGCATTCCTCTTCTTTCCAGATTTCTTGAACTTGCCCCCACGCACCATAAGCACATCCTGCTTATCACTTTTGAGCGTCTTTTCAGCGGTCTTCAGCATACCGTGAAGCTCAGTGAGCGTTTTGTCCAGACTATTCATACTGTAGTTCAGTTTGAACTGATCATACCCACTATGAAGAGAATGGAGGATGGTGTCTATAGCCATTTCCTGAGAAAATTGCTGATCCAGCCGACTCATATTCCCAATGAGTCCAATCATTTTAAGAACATGTGGACTTACGGGCTCGCCTTTCTTAAGCTTGGTCTCAAGAATTTGCCTATGAGTCTCGAATCTTTCGACTCGAGCCAGATCTTGGAACATGTTCTTCAACTCACTGATGATTGTGAAAGCATCTGAGTTGATGAACGTTTTCTGCAGATCTGCACTCATGGTGGCGAGCATTAGACATTTCACATCCTTGTTGGCATCAATCCAACGATTGAGGGCTGCCTGAGTGACCCCGTCGCCTGTGGCTTCGGGCATCACCTCTTCTAGGACATACTCCTTTCCTTCCTGCATAAGAACTATTTGCAAGTTCCTTTGCCAGTCAAGGAAGTTTTTCCCGTTCAACTTCTCCTTTTCGAGAATTGATCGAATGTTGAATGAATTGTTGTTTGCCATATTTGAAACTACAATTGAAAAGAATAAACAAATAAATAACCATTCACAGTTTCTCTTAATAAACTTAAATTCTAGCACACATGCATAATTCAATGTTCATTAAGCATTTTATTCAAGTTATGTGTTCCGCCAGGTGTGAATAAAATGATTCCAAGATCCTAAAATCATTGAAGAACTAAGCACAGTTTGTCGACTTAATCCTAAAACATCTTAGGTAAGCAAAAGCCTTTTGCTAATAGTCTAGAAACTATTCTTGGTTGATAGGTACGTCTAAGTTTTGCCACGACATAAAAGGACTCCTTACTTATATCGTCGAGTTTCACCAAAACTAACATGTACTCACAATCATTTGTGTACCTTGCCCCTTTAGGACCAATACGTAACACCTCGCTGAGCGAAAACTATTACTAGATTGATGTAAAGGATATCCAGGCAAGTGTATATTTTGGCATGGCACCTTTTAACTTAATTTTTAAGTTTGGAACTTAAGGCTCTTACTATGTTGGTTAGATTTTAAGTGAACTAAAATCCTTAATCATGCAACATAATCAAGCTTTTGATCTCATGCATTTTAAGACATATTTAAAAGCAATAAATAACTTAAAACATGCATAAGATAAATGTGATCTAGTATGGCCCGACTTCATCTTGAAGATTTAACTTCAAAGTCCGTCTTGAAAATCTCCGTGGGAGGCACCATTTTCTTCAAATAGAATAAGCTATAATTAAAACTAATTACAACTATTTGATGGTACGCAGACCATTTTTGAATTGAAAAACAACTTGGTATTTTAGACCAATTACATTCAAATTAATGGTACGCAGACCATATTTTCTATCCTATTTGGGCCATACTAGTCACTTCATAACCTGCAAAACAGTACATATACAATATATACCATTCACCCATTCATTATCATGAATGGCCCACATAGCTGGTTAGTAAAACACATTATGCATCACATAAACATTTCCAGCAATTAATCAAGGGCACCAATAATCTACAAATTATTCAGTCCTTATTAATTCTAATCAAGTTGTTTTAACCTTAAGGATTTGTAGACCTAATCAAGAGTTTATGACTAAAAAGGGCTCCCACTTAAACCAATAAATTCATATGCTTTACTAATTTTAAACATAAAAATGTATTTCTAGTCTAACCGGAAACATACAAATTTAATTAAAATTTAAAGCTCACATAAATTTATAATTGAATCCAAAAAGTTTAATTTAATTTCAGTCGTATTTAAATTAATTCATGATTTTAATTTTAGTAAAATAATTAGAATAAATAAAATTTATTATAATTACAATATTCAAAATTAAAATCCAAGAAAATAATTTAAATTATTAATTTTAAAATTAATTAAAATTACGTAAACTGAAAATTTCAAATTAAAATTTCAAATTAAAATTTCAAAACGATCTAATCGCAACGCAACAATCCCACGCATCGCACGCCCATGGGCCACACGCACACAGCCATCGCTGGCCATGTGCGCGCAGCCCATGCGCTGCGTCGCATCGCTGCTGCTCACCATCGCAAGGCATCACGCGAGCTGGTGCTCGCTGCGCGCACCAGCGCTAGACGCACGAGCATGCTGCCGCAGCCCATCGCTGGACGCAGCGCTCGTCGCACGCACAACAAGCACTCGCACGCCATCGCTGGGCGCAGCGCTCGTCGCACGCACAACAATCACTCGCACGCCATCGCTGGGCGCAGCGCTCGTCGCACGCACAACAAGCACTCGCACGCCATCGCTGGGCGCAGCGCTCGTCGCACGCACAATAGCGCTCGCTGCGCGCGAGCGACCGATGCTTGGCGCAGCACTCGTGGCACGCGAGCTTACGCTCGCTGCGCGCGAGGCAGTGCGCGCTGTGGCGCAGCTCGCTTGCTGCCCACACGCGACTGCTCGTGCCTCGCTCTCGCCCTCGCCCATTTGCCCATTGCACACAGCCCACGACACAAGGCAGGGCTGCTGCCTTGTGCTTCGTGCACCATGGCCTTGCTCATTGCATTCGTACCACATGGGCGACGAGCTCCCTTGCTCGTCGTCACATGCCCGCACTATACAACACCCCTTAAGGGTAACACGTAGCGTCCATTGCTTTGTGCGTGCAAGTTATATGAGCGAATCGCATAAAATTTTAAAATTTATATTCAAAATTAATGACAAATTAATAAATAATATTAATTTCATAATTTTAGGGCGAAAAATCGAAAATTTATTATTCAATTGATTTCCGATTGAAATGGATTCAAGTCTTGGTCATAAAAATTTAAAATTTAACATAAATTTACAATTTTTATGGTGGTTTTTAATCATAGGTATCTAATTAAATTATAACCAATTATGAAAATCAAATTAATTCTAAATTATTCCAATTTTCAACAAATTAATCATAATTACAAATTAGATTGCATAATTAACAAGGCTAGGCATTCAAACTTGTTAAACATATACAGTAGGTCAATCAAAAATTCAAGATTTATCAACAAGAATCGCAAATATTTAATTTAACATCTTAAATTTACGAAATTTTGCATTCGAAAAACTAAAACCTTCGAAAAGTCATAGTTAGGCTTCGAATTTGAGAATTTTAGAATGCCTTTTACATGCGGAATTGACACAAAAATCACTCGATTTGGATGAGTAACGAAGAAACTGCCGAAAAACTGCGTACGTATAATTAAATAAACGCAATTTGCAATTAATTAACAATTACGAAAATTAATCACCCCTTTTAATTCTAGCAAATTTGTAATATTTAACCATGTTCATGCAATTTAGATTATGAAAATAATAAGAGGCTCGTGATACCACTGTAAGGTTATGATACATATGACAATTCATAAATCATGCGGAAAAACCATAAAGCCAGGAAAGCATATTATTTACACATAATCATTTAGCATAGTTTAGATGCATACTCTTTGTTGCGTGTCTTCCCTAGCTGCGCCCGAACCGAACAACAACAAGTCTTTAGGACTCCAAGTGTCGTCCCTCCGTAGATAGTCCACAGCACGTCCGGATCCGCCTTAAGCTTGACCAACTAGGATCGCCCTTAAGGTACTTAGAATTTTCGGCACTTTATAGGCAATTGTATGACTGAATTTTTGCTCTCAAAAATCACTTTGAATACTTGAATACTCTGTGTAAATATGTGACCCTAGGCACCTATTTATAGAGTTATGGAAAAGGATTTGGAATCCTATTAGGATACTAATTTATTTAATTATAATCCTACTAGGACTCTAATTAAATAAACTAAATCTTTTAGGATTAGATTTAATCATATGACAAATCCCGGTAGCCTTAGGATTCGAGTAACACACTTCGAGTGATACGCTAGCACCGCACGCAGGCCCTGCGGCCCACGCACAGCGCCAGCCCACTCGTCGCAGCCCCGCGCGCGCGCCAAGGCCATTGCTGGGCCTGGCCTTGCGCTGGACCGGGCGTGGCTTGGCAGCGTGTTTTTGGGCGCTTGGGCTTGCTGAGCGTAGGCCTAGCTTCGTGCTGGGCCTTCGTCTAGCAAGTCTCGTCCGATGCTAATTCGTACGACGCGCTTCCGATTAAATTTCCGATTACGGAATTTATTTCCGATACGAACAATATTTAATAATTCCGATTCCGGAATTAATTTCCGTTTCGAACAAATATTTAATTTTTCCGTTTCCGGAATTATTTTCCGATTCCGATAATATTTCCGATTCTGGCAATATTTCCGTTTCCGGCAATATTTCCGATTCCGGCAATATTTCCATTTCCAATAATATTTTCCGATACGTACCATGTTTCCGTTTCCGGTAACATCTACGACTTGGATAATATTTACATTTCCGATACGATCCATATTTCCGTTTCCGGTAATATCATCGTTTCCGGAGTATTCATTTCTTGCCTGTGACGATCTCAGCTCCCACTGAAACCAAGATCCGTCGATTCCGAATATCCATAGATAGAGTATTTAATGCCATTAAATACTTGATCCGTTTACGTACTATTTGTGTGACCCTACGGGTTCAGTCAAGAGTAAGCTGTGGATTAATATCATTAATTCCACTTGAACTGAAGCGGCCTCTAGTCAGGAATTCAGCTCACTTGATCTCACTGAATTATTAACTTGTTAATTAATACTGAACCGCATTTATTAGACTTAACATTGAATGCATACTTGGACCAAGGGCATTATTTCCTTCACGAGGCTGCTGTGCCTGACCAAAAGGCCAGGCAACAACTTCAGCGCCCAGCTTAGGGCGTGAGAAATTTTGGAGCCCAGCCAGGGGCTTTGAAAATGCGTCCCTGGCTGGTTCTCGTTTTCAGTTTTCGTCTACTTTTGTTTTTGCGACTTTAATTTTGCGTGCTTGCCTTATAACGTCCTTTACGCGTTGTGCAGCGTTTGTGGGATTCGTTACAGGCCATCCCGAGCGTCGCTTATTTTTGTGGCAATCGTTCGTGTTTGCAGAACACGTATTTTGGTATAACTCTTTGGCCAATTGGTTTATGAATGTTTGGGCAATTTGTTAAGGTCGTTTGTTTTCTAGGATTGTTTGTCACACACGATCACATATTTCGCTACACATAACTAACATCACATCATGAGGCAATAATAATATGTCATGTAGTTTATGATAGGCATCTATGGGTAGTATTTGCGCCTGGCTTGGTACCGCTTCTATCGCAGATCCAACACATGCCCCAGTCGAGGTAGTGCCTTCAACAGACGAATTTCGCCCAAGAGGCCAATCACGATGTAAGGCAAGGGGGCATGCACCAATGAGAGGGACCTAATGAGCGAGCAATTGGGTTTGGGACGGGTGTATTACTAGCGAAAGTGCCGAGTGGACAACATTCGAAGCGTATGCACCCCCCGGTTGGTGATGGGTATCCTTAGTCCCAACTCCCGAGATGAAACATCTAAGGGAGCCAAGATTCGTTATGCGGTTCTGTCCGTTCACATTAATATGCTGATTATCAGGCCGTCCCCACTTGATGGGGAAATAAACGCGGGGTAGGATCGTTTCACCCTTCGGCTATTTTGATTACCTACGAGCACGAGTATTTCCTTGACTATCCCCAGTGGAGTCGCCACTGTGAGTGGGTCGAGAAAGCACGAGGCTAATGTGTGACGTTTCTTTTTTGTCAAATCAAGTGTAATTGGATTTCCTGTGAGTTTACACCCAATTGACTAGAAATATAGGAGTCGCCATTCAGTTTTTAACGATAATGAGAAAAACTGACAAAACCCGGTTATCGTGACATAAAGGGAGTGCAATTATGTTTGACCACAAGGGCCGTAGGTTCCCTTGTGATCCCTGGTGTGGGGATCTCTCAACATACACCCGCAAGGTAGAGATTGAGGGTTCGGGGGACTGTAACTACCGAGAGGAGCACTCGCTCTTCGATAACTCCAGAGGCATGATATCCTTACTAGCTCAGCATAAATAATTGAAGGGACATGCGTTAACTATTAAACTAATCTGAGTTGATTTTAACAATATGCAACATATAGTACTAGATCGAACGCGATTATCTGATTTATATTGTTTTAAGGGACCTAGCATGATAATCCAATTTCCCAACATATTATCTTTATTAGGCGTGATAGAACAATCAGATTTAATGAGTTTAACAGTTCATAAAAGGGCGAGGAAAGCAATTAAACCATGGAAGAGGGACACATCGACGTACCCTTGAGAGGTGCGTCACGGTTCTCAGAAAACTAACCACTTTCACTTTGCTATTTCTCCTTTTATTTAACGAATCTCAAATTATAGGACAGGATACGTTCTGTTCGATTTTTGGATCGATTGCGACAGAACGCGTGATCAGTTTTGCAGCGTGAGGCTTAGGCTTAGGGGTTTAGAGTCAATACTCAGAATAATAATTGTGTGTTGTGTGTTCTTTTCACGTCGAACTTGGGGCTATATTTATAGAAAAGAGTTCGTGGAAAGATAGAATTGTAGAACTCTAATCCACGAGGAATTAGGAAAGAACACGTCCCAGGTAATTTCAGCGCCCAGGGCTAGGCGTCAAAGATTTCGGCGCCCAGCTCTGGGCGTTGAAAATAGGATCCAGGCAATTTCAGCGCCCAGGGCTGGGCGTTGAAATTGATGTTTGGGCCGTTTCTTTGTCAGATTCGGACTCTTAGAATCCGGAGTATATGAGACTTAATCGAGTCTTTTAGTGCGTATTAATTTTATGACGGAATGTGTCTGGGCCCGTTACGAACTCTAGGCTCGTTAGGATTTTAATTTAATATGTAACTCTTATTTTTGAATCGTATTAGGAATAGGATTCTCTCGCAACTTCTATCTCATTTAGGATTCATGTTGGAGTGCAACACCTAATTCTGACAGGTTTCTATCTTTTATGACTTGCCACTTTCAACAACTACCCATTACGGCAGTTACTATTTTTAGCTGGTTTCCATAAATGGCAGGTTTCTATGAATAGCAGGTTTTGGGTGAAATGAAAAGGGGATTGAGATTCGTTATTTTCTAGGAGATGCGTTGTCAAGTGGAGATTTATGTTCTCATCATCGAACCTTCCCTTTCGGGAATGGGGACAAAAGTAGGTGTCTACATTGTGTGATTGATTTTCAAGGTGGATGGGAAGATAGACTATATCTAATTGAGTTTTCATACAACAATAGCTATCATGCCAGTATTGGAATGGCACCATTCGAAGCCCTGTATGGACGAAAATGCAGAAGTCCATTATGTTGGAGTGACATTAGTGAAACCGTCGTACTAGGTCCCCAAATGATAGAGGACACTATGAATCAGGATAGGACTATTCAATCCAAAATCCAAGCCGTGCAAGATAGCAAAAAGAGCTACGCAGACTTAAAGCGTAGGGATGAAGAGTTCCAAATAGGTGACAAAGTGTTGTTGAAGGTTTCACCAATGAAAGGTGTGATGAGATTTGAGAAGAAAGGAAAGCTTAGCCCAAAGTATATAGGCCCATATGAGATCCTAGAATGGATAGGGAAGGTAGCGTATAGATTAGCCTTGCCCATGGACTTGCATAGAGTGCATAACATGTTCCATGTATCTCAGTTGAGAAAGTATGTCCCGGATAAGTCTCATGTACTGCAACCGGAGACCATATAGTTAGACAAAAGTTTGACATTTGAGGAAAGACCAGTCAAAATCCTTTATTGTAAAGTGCATAGTACACGGACTAAGGATGCTAAGATTGTTAAAGTGTTGTGGTCTAACCAAGAATCTGAGGAAGCTACCTGGGAAGGTGAGGAAGAAATGAGAAAGAAATATCCCGAGCTTTTTCCCGAGGTTAGTTGAGTTACGGGGCCGTAACTCGTTTTCTTTAAGGGGGGGGGGGGGGGTAGAGTGCGGTGGAATTTTGCGCTTTTTACCTTATTTACCTGAATTATCCTTTAAGATATGTTTGAATCGTTGTTTACAGTGAAGTTTCACTGTTTATTGTCATGTTGAATTACTGAAAGAGTACAACAACTAAAACTTTTTGCAAAGAAAATGCACTAAAGTCTCATAATAGTCTCAAGTCTAGTTTTAAAGTTGTGATTTCCGTGCCCAAGTTTCGGGACCAAACTTCTTTTAAGAAGGGTAGAATGTAATACCTCGTATTTTTCTATAATTATAAATATATTTTATTATATTTATAAAGAAATTCGTTGTATTTATAAAGTATTTTTATAAATTAATTCCATTTAATGGGAATTAAATGCATTTTATTTTTATTTAATTTAATTATTAATTAATTATGAAAACCATATTTTTATTAAATAGATTCAATGAATCTATTTAATCGGGATTTGTTGGGTCGTATTTTAAAAACGAATTTAATTTAATTAAAGCCCAGTCGTTTTGACATGATCAAACCCAACAAAGCTTGCAGGGAGTAAACTTAAATGAGCATGGTAATATCCCAACTCAAAACTACCTTAACCTAGCCCACATGGGAGAGAAAACCTATAATTAGATCTCACATTAAACCCTCACAAGAAAATTCAGCACTCTCTCTCTCTCCTCTCTTTTCTCTCCTTGCGGCACACCCCCACACCCACACTCTCCTTCGCCCGTCTTTGCTTGCAGCCTAAGGCAGCCCCGTGCGCTCCCAGCCTCGCAGCCGCAACGTAGCACACGAGTGCATGTGTGCCTGCGCCTTGCTACCCCTCTCCTTGCCTCGTTCTGCATCGCGTCACAGCGCAACCTCGCTGCTGCCGTGTGTGTGTGTCTCGCCCCGCGCCAGCGCCCTCGCCCACTCGCCACCTTGCGCGCGCGCGCGCTGCTGCCTTGCGGTGCATGTTGCGTGCGTTGTTGTTGTTTCTTGTTGTTGTTGTTGCGTTGTTTTGATCGGCGCGCACACACACAACACGATTAATTGTTGTGTGTGTATGTGTTGTTCAATTGGGTCAATCAGATTATATTTTCAAAAAACATTAATTTTCAGTTTTAAATTGTTTTAATTGTTGTGATTATTTTAAATATTTGGGTTATTTAAAGTGATTGGAACGGTTATGAACACCGTATTGGGTTAGTGTTGTATTTTAATTAAAGAGATTAGTTTGGATGATTGAAATTATTATTTTCAGATTTAATGAGTTTATAAAGTGTTGATTTTTGAAGTCAAAACATGTTTTTATAAACTATTATTAGGGTTTTAATTCCAATTCATTAAGCGATTGATTCACATAATTTAATGACAATTTAAATTATGGGAATCAACTTAAATTTTCAGATTGTTTATAAGCTTTAAAAAGTTGGTTTTTAGTTTTAAAGCTAAAAAGTCAATGTTTTTATGTTAGGGCTTGAGTTGACTATTTGAGACTATTAAATTAACGATTAATGAATGATTTCTAATTAAAATAAGAGTTTTAGAATCTAATAGTTGCTGGAAATATAGTAAACATGGATAATAATTTAGTTCTCCTTTTGTGTTTATAGGAGTTGATTTCTAGTGAGTCGTGATTCGCACAGTGGCCAAATTCCAGGTACGTACAACACTAGGGTGACCACCCATCCCTTGAGTACTTTGTGAAGTGTATTGAATGCAAATCATGTGAACTTATAGGTGTTATGAATTCATGTTTGATGATTGGGAATGAATATGTTATTATGAATTCATGTTTGATATTGAGAACGAGCATGTTATTATTGTTATTGAATCTATGTGAACGAGCATGTCATGAATTGAATTATGCTTTGTAGATTCTATTGACCTATCATGTTATGGACTTTTATAATCGTTGAATTATGTCAAGCATGTTGTTCAAGTTGGTTTGCATGTATGAGTAGTGCGCATGCAAGTTGTTATTATTATTATGCTATAGTACAGGATGTCTAGCATAAATATTGAGCCAGTGGAATATTGCCAGTGAGCAATATATATTCTACCAAGGGGTAGAATATGTTAGAGAGTCTATGTGAATTGAATTAAGGACAATTCGTGCTAAGGGCACACCCCGCTTGTTAATAGGCAATGTCGGGTTATCTCAAACAGTGTTTTTGAGAAGGAACAATGGGAGTAATTTCACTTGAGTCTATGTTGAATTAAAATAAGAAAGTGTCATTGTTGAATTGTTTAATTGTTCAATTGTTTGTGTGTTGTGTCTTGAGTAGAGTCTTGAGTCGCCTTGAACATAATATACTAATTAACGTAAAGTGTAACCCGAAAGAGCTTCAAAACTCTTGGAACGTATATACCTTGAGTATGAACAATGGGGGGAGTCTTGCCGGAAAACTTGTACTCCTAGAATGATACAAGACGTTATTTCATTCTTCTTTTATGCCGTTGTGCATTGAAATTATTGTCGGTATGGCCCGACTGTCGGTAGTAGCCCGACTTATTTTGGTGTATGGTTGGCTCCCATCACCCTTTTCTTTCCTTTTGAGGATACTTTACTTTACTCGTTCGAAGCTACTTTTTATTAATCTGTGAGTCAAGAGTCGTGTCAAGTGTCGAGTCTTGTCTCCATGGTTGCTTGTTGATTACATGGCTTTTGCAGGTGGATCATTTAATTTTTCGAGTGAAGCATGTTAGGATAGAATGTTATTCTAGCTTGTTCATACTCAGCTTTTGCTGACTTTGTGCTTCATGTCTTTTGGTCATGGCCTTCGCCTTAATGACCCTATGAAGATCCATCAATTGCATTTGCGTTGTTGGGGAGTAGATTTTTAATAAAGCATGTTTGTAGAGATAACTTGCGGGAGAAGTTATCATGGGATTCGAGTTGAGAGTTTAATTCTTCCGTATTTTATAAACTCTATTTTTATTTATAGTCATGACTAATACTATCTACAGTTAATGGATTTTTAAATGGTTTAATACTTTGGATTTGGGCCTCAACGGTTCCAACTTGTTTTAATGACCATGAACTATTTATTTATTTTGTTTTGAAAGTTAGTTAATTCCGCTACGAAATTCTGGTAAATAGC
The DNA here is from genome assembly GCF_020520425.1 of Spinacia oleracea. NCBI lineage: Eukaryota > Viridiplantae > Streptophyta > Magnoliopsida > Caryophyllales > Amaranthaceae > Spinacia > Spinacia oleracea. The sequence goes on from NC_079489.1 coordinate 90,279,394, forward strand.
CTTAGCCGTTATCACGGTGGCGGTAATATATTGGTAATTCCTTTGTTTTAAGTTGGAAAATGTTTTATAAAAAGCAAGGAATTATTAGGGTGTTACACTTGGGACGAGGTAGCTCAAGAATTCATGGAACAATACCAGCCCAACATTCAACTTCAAACCACTCTTCGAGAACTGGAGGTTCTTAGGCAAGGACCCCAAGAAGGCTTCACTAATTACTTCAACCGGTGGAGGTAAATGGCATGTCAAACGGTTACTCGGCCCTCCGAGAGAGAATTGGTCAAGTTTTTTATTGTTGGGCTCCTTCCAGAGTACAACACTCATATGAAGTATCTAGGCCTGGAAAGTTTCAAGAGAACATATGACATTGGAGTTGACATAGAAGATGACCTCATGAAAGCAGCTGTAGCACCAACTCCACAAACTGAGAAGTGGAAGGGCAAGAAAACTGAAGCAACATATAAGATCCACGAGGTTAACGCCTTAGAAGCTCCTCAAGGTCCGAAACCGAGCAACTTCAAGAACAACACTAACCAGCGTGATTTCTAGAGCAGGCCTCAAAGGGTTTTTACCAACCTCGGGATGTCCTATAACGACACCTTTGACCGATTGGCCGAGAAGCAAGTCATCACTCCCATTGGTCCCGCACCAGATCCTCCAACTGACAAAATATCCAAAAGCTGGCCCCCCAAGGCCTATTGCAAGTTCCACCAGGGGAACGGGCATGACATTGAAAACTTCTTTAAGCTCAAGCATCTAATCCAGAACATGGTCGACAATAAGACTTTTCCCCTACCTCCAATTGCTAAGCAACCTCCTTTTGTACAAGCTATCTCCTATGACTATGAGGATGAAGAGGAAGACTTCCCGTGCAACTTAATCTCTACAATGTACAAGCCAAGCTTCGAGTTGATGATTCCAAGCTTCTACCATCTCATTCCACAGACTCAAGATCGGGTGATCCCCGAACCCAGGGTAACCACGGACATTCAAGAAAACATTTGTCCCCTAGAAAACCTGAAAGCTTTCGGCTTCTCCGAGTACGACCTAATGCTAACTACAGTACGGACCGTCAAATTCCATGGCATCACATACAAGATCCTGGGGGTCCTCGACCTGGTCTTCTCTTTCGAGACTTACTACAACAATGCTGAATTCCTGGTCATCGATGCACCGGCCTACTTCGACCTCCTATTCGGGGAAACTTGGTTCGAGGAGCTGTTAGATGGTCCTGCCTGCCTCACACCCAAGGGCTCTAGCTACAATAGCACTTCTGTCAAGCATGCACCGACCCTGCGCCAAGAGAAGGACGAATGTATTCAAGAGTACTACTATAGGTGGAATGCCTCTGCTCGTGGAGTCCAACCTGAGCTGCCAGAAGGGAAGATGGTGAGAATGTTTCTCCTAGGCCTCAATACTCAGTGCAAGAGTCGCTTTGCTGCATTTCCATACAACACCTGGAATAAAGTTTGGGATCAAATTCTCCTTGTCTATGATGATGATGGTGATGAGGACGTTTGGGAGTACCCCGAGAACTATCTCTATGATTATTTTCATATGTTCAAGTCCAGAGTCTGTCTTTCAATTTTCGAGTCTAGTGATGAGTCTAAGAGTCTAGGGCTAGATTCTTGCATCAATCAAGAGCCTCTGAAGGCCGAACTTCAAGTTAAAGTTGTCGATGTAATGATTACTAATTTCAATAATACTTCAATTTCATCCTACTCTTCAAGTCCAAATTCAAAACACATTTCTAATCCAAACAACTTTGCTTCACAAGAAACTGACCTTGAAATCTTAAATGCTATCAAAAATCATGAAAACAGGACGCCCATAATTGAGGAAACAGAAGAAGTTAACCTTTCTAACAACATGTGAGCTAAAACTAGTTCAGATTAGTTTGACTCTATCTCAAGCATAATAGGATGATCTCATCAAGCTACTTTCAGAGTACATAGACGTCTTCGCATGGTCCTATCATGATATTCCAGGGGTTGATCCAAGTATCGGTCATCATACAATTCCCCTCATTCCAGGTTCAAAGCCCATCAAGCAGAAACTCCGTCGCATGAAACCGGATGTTTCCCTCAAAATTCAAGAAGAAGTCTCTAAGCAGCTAGAGGCCGGGTTTATTCGAGAAGCAAAGTATCCAGAATGGATTGCAAATGTCGTCCTAGTTCCAAAGAAAGACGGCAAAGTACGAATGTGCATTGATTACAGAGATCTTAACAGGGCTAGCCCCAAAGACGGTTTTCCATTGCCTCACATCGACATCTTGGTCGACAACAAAGAAAATCATGCCTTACTCTCTTTTATGGACAGGTACGCAGGTTACAATCAGATTCCTATGGCGGAGGAAGATTTGGAGAAGACAAACTTCATTACTCAGTGGGGTACATATTGCTAGACAATTATGCCGTTCGGACTGAAGAACGCGGTGGCTACGTATCAAAGAACATGTTTAAATAATAAATTTAATTTTCAAATTATGTAATTGCATTGAAATAATAATTTTTAATTATTTAAATCATGAATTTTAAGGCTTAAATGGTTTTAAATCATGGTGGATTATTAAAAGTATTGTTTTGATGTTCTAAGCATGTTAATTTGCTCTTGGCAAAGTTTTAAACGAGTTTATATTGCTGGATATTTAAAGTATGATGTTTTTGAAGAGTCTTCAACAAATTTCAATCATTAATTCAATAATTATTAAGCTAAATATCCAAGTTTTGATATTGGAGAAGGTTCCAAATATGTTTAGGATGTATTTATAATACTTTATTATTGCTGTGGATTATAGGAACTAGATTGGGAATCTTTATTGGTTATTTTAGGAGGAGAATTCTCTGTAGGCGACTTTTGAAAGTGTTAAAGTGGCCTATCAATTTTGTTACACAAGGTACGTACATACCTGTGTGTTTGTGGATGCGTGCTATTGTGGAAACCTTGTTGAATATGTTGATGAACTTATTTATGTTGGAATTTCATGTTCAATGTCGTTGGATGAATGCATTGAGCATAGAATTTTATTATGAGAATTATAACATGTTAGCATGGATGATTGATGCAAGCATGTCGGATTGAAAATTTTATATTATTTTATATATATTGCTTTAGATCGTTTAATCGTTGTTCCCTTTTAGCATGTCACTACTTTATGAGAGCCGAGGAACTTGTTTAGTAAGTTGATACTTTACACCAATATAAAGGGATTAACCATTGTTAATGGAAAGGTTGAATTAATTGGAATGAGTTCTTAATTAATAACTTTTTGATCGCTTACTTAATTCCAAGATAAAAACAGATGTGAATACTTGTTGATTGTGTGATTTATGTGATTGATAAGTCATAACAAAGTATTAATTGGTAAATCATGTAAAGTGAAACTGAATAGCAATAGCTTTAGACTGTGCACGTCTGAAGTGACAGACAAACAGGTGTTGGGGTTCATGGTGGTAGCCCATGGCCTTTTTGTAGGGGAATACAGTTAAAAACATGTAACATGTGCAGAATATCCCCAAAGCCAAGAAACATGTATAAAGCACAGATTAAGCAAACTTACATTCGAAGCGTGTTTTCCCGAGTTTAGTGTCAACGAACACGAACAAAGATATCTAATTGTCTATCCTCTATTTGGTTCACCGACACGTTCAGATCCGTCTTGATAATCGTAGCTTAGACAATATTCAAGAGTGTTTTCTTTTGGGAAGAACAGTTTTGTGTAGAGAGCAAAACTGAAACTATGTAATTTCTGAATTAGGTTTAGGGTAGGAAGAAAAACTTAGAGTGTTTGGAATGTAACCCTAAGGTTATATTTGTTTAACCGGCCAAGACACAAGGCCTTGACCGGCCACACTCATGCACACACTCACACGCAAGCCTAGCCGTGGCCGAAGCCCACAGCAGGCGAGCAGCAGCAATGGGCCTGCTGCCCTTTGTGCGCGCACATGCTATGCCGCGTGCTGGCTTCCTTGCTTTACGCAAGCTCGCTGGCTCATTGGGACTTGCGCGCATGCGAGCTCGGCTCGACGGACCGGCAGCTCCGTTGCAGCTCGTATTCGCGACGAACGCCTTACGGTTATTATTTATCGTATCGTACACGACGAATCACCGTCGTACGATACAATTATTTGTTTCGCCCAGCTTACAAAAATTCCCGATACGATATACGATTCCAATGCAAAGTCGTATCGTGTATTAAGTTTTTCCGAACTAATTCCCGAAAAGCTATTAAATGAATTTCCTATTCATTTAATCCGGTGATCTGTTGCATGCCATTGGTATGACCTTAAAGGTTCAGTCAAGAGTAAGATGTGAGCCTAATAGAGATTAGAACTTACTGATCGGAAGCATTCCTCCAGCTAGCTATTCCGATCACTTGATCTCACTGAATTAATTGTTCGTAATTAATATGAACCTTGGTATTAGACTTAATGCACCTTTCGTGAAGGACACATTTCCTTCAGTCTCCCACTTGTCATTTAGACAAGTGTGCATTCACATTCCTTTGTCACTTAGTGTTACTTGCTGAACATAAGGTAAGATCCAAGCCATCCTTATTAATTCGAGAAGTGTTTCTCGGATTACTGAGTTCAACTGTTAAACTTTTACAGAAGGTTAAACCTTAACCATTCAGAGCACGACCATGCATTTTCACAGTATCTAACTCTACGAGAGGCCTTGTTACACAACAACACCATATCCTATCAAAGATAGGAGGAAAATCCATTCTTGCAATCTATGAACACTCACTTTGATTCATAGTACACCCAATAACTTCTTTTAAAGTCTACTTTTACGGTGTGATGTTTTACTAGCATTAGAGCGATCTAACTCTCAAACGAGCAATCATAATTACTCATGTTCTGAGGAATGGTTCTAATCACCATTAATGAGAACTGCTTATGACATGACTTTAATCTCTTTAAGTATTCTCATGGTCAATCCGATACAAGATCCAATAAGTATCTATGCAAAAGATTCTGACATCCAGTCAATCTAGTTCAAGAAACTGAACTACAAATCTACTTGCAATCTAATCTTCATTAGTCATTGGTCGTCCACCTTTCAATGACCTGGATCAGGGATCCTTTGTGACTTCAATATTGAAGTTCACTTATGGGTGTTTCTTTGTCGAAGAATCCATCTTGACATCCCATTTGAACGTTTTGAATCACACGGACTTTTCATTTAATACTAAACCAAATTAAATGAATATGAAATAAGAAATTTCATAAATATGAAATTGTTAAACCAATTGTTTTAAACATAGATCTAACAGATGTTCTAAAACAAAACTTAGAAAATAAAAAGCCATTCTCCAATACGTTTGATTCCCATGGTTGCTACATGTGTGTTGTGCTTCACTTGTGGCAACGGTTTAGTCAATGGATCCGCGACATTGTCGTCAGTTCCAACCTTGCAAATCTCGATTTCTTCCCTTTCAACGATTTCTCGAAGTATATGAAATCGCTGCAGTACGTACTTAGACTTCTGGTGGCTCCTTTGCCTGGGAAATGGCTCCGCTATTGTCGTAATACAAAGCCATTGGTCCTTTAGTGGAGGGGGAAACCCCAAGTTCTTCGATGAACTTCTAAATCCAAACAAGTTCTTTAGCCGGCTTCAGTTGTAGAATCCGCAACAGTGCTTTGGTTAGCACTTTTCCAGCTTACTGCTCCGCCATTAAGGCAGAACACAAAACCAAACTATGATCTGAAATCATCTCTGTCGGTTTGAAAGCTTGTGTGCGTATAGCCCTTAACAATCAACTCATCTGTACCACCATAGACCATAAACTGATCCTTAGTCCTTTTCAGGTACTTTAGGATATTCTTGGCACCAAACCAATGCGCCTAACCCGGTTCTGACTGGTACCTACTCGTTGCACTAAATGCGAACGAAACATCAGGCCTTGTACAAATCATAGCATGCATGATGGATCCAATAGCCGAAGCGTATGGATTCCACTCATCTTTCTATGCTCATCAGATTTCTTGGGACACTAAGTCTTGCTTAGATATATGCCATGTGTCATGGGTAGATGGCATCTCTTGGCTTCCATCATATTGAACCTAGCTAGCACTTTGTCAATGTAAGTGCTCTGGCTTAGTCCAATCATCCTCTTAGATCTATCTCTATAGATCTTGATGCCCAATATGTACCGTGCCTCTCCTAAGTCCTCCATTAAGAAACATTTCCAAACCAAGTCTTTACAGAGTCTCCAACATAGGAATGTCGTTTCCAATAAGTAGTATGTCATCTAAATATAAGACTAGGAATGAAATTTTATACCCACTGACCTTCTTGTATACACAAGTTCGTCCTGATTCTTGATGAAGCCAAACTTATTGAATGCTTCATCAAATCTTTTATTCCAACTCCTTGATGCCTTATTTAATCTACAAATGGATATTTTAAGCTTGCATACCTTTCCTTGGTTCTTTTGATCGACAAAACCCTCCGGCTGTGTCATAAACACAGTCTCTTCAAGAACACCATTCAATAAGGCAGTTTTGACACCCATTTTCCATATTTCAAAGTCATGAAATAGGGCAATCGCAAGGATTATCCGAATAGACTTAAGCATAACGACTGGAGAAAAGGTTTCATCGTAGTCAATGCCGTGAACTTGCCTGTAACCTTTTCCTACCAATCTAGCTTTGTATATGTATACAATTCCATCTTTGTCTTTCTTTAATTTGAAGACCCATTTGCATCCGATAAGTGTAAAACCATCCGGCAAATCTACCAAATCCCAGACTTGATTTTCAGACATGGAGTCTATCTCGGATTTCATGGCCTCTAACCATTTAGTGGAGCTTGGGCTCGTCATAGCTTGCTTGTAAGTTATAGGGTCATCACTATTTAATATGAGAACTTCTAAGTTTTCAGTCAAGAGGAAGCTTGTCCATCTATCCGGCTGAACCTTAGTTCTATGTGACATACGAGGGGCAACAACGTCTTGAGGAACTACTCCCACTAGTTCTTGTGAAGGCCTTGGAGGTTCTTCACCTTGAACTGCTTCTAAGGACTTCTTGGTTCGTTGTTCGTCTCGAATCTCTTCTAGGTTTATTATTCTCCCACTTGTCAATTTGGAAATATGATTTCTTTCCAAAAAGACACAGTCACGAGCAACGAAGACTTTGTTCTCTGACTTGTTGTAGAAGTAATACCCCTTTGTTTATTTTGGATACCCAACGAAGAAACATTTGTCAGATTTTGGTTCGAGGTTGTCCGAAATTAATTGCTTGACATATGCTTCGCAACCCCAAATCTTTAGAAAAGACAACTTTGGAAGTTTCCCAATCCATAATTCGTATGGAGTCTTTTCAACAGCTTTTGACGGAGCACGATTCAGTGTGAGAGCTGCTGTTTGCAACGCATGTCCCCAAAATTGTAAAGGAAGTTCGGCTTGACCCATCATTGACATGACCATATCAAGTAAGGTCATGTTTCTCCATTCCGACACTCCATTCCATTGAGGTGTCCCCGGAGCAGTCAATTCAGAAAGAAACCGCATTCGTTTAGATGGTCATCAAACTCGTGGCTAACATATTCACTTTCTCGATCTGATCTTAGAGCTTTGATTTTCTTTCCATGTTGATTCTCTACTTCATTTTGAAATTCTCGGAATTTCTCAAATGATTCAGACTTGTGTTTCATTAAGTAAATATAGCCATATCTACTGAAATCGTCCGTAAACGTTATGAAATAGATGAAATCACCTCTAGCTTTCGTACTCATAGGCCCACATAGGTCCGTATGTATTAGCCTTAGTAGTTCGCTTGCTCTTTCTCCCACCTTTGAGAAAGGTCGCTTTGTCATTTTTCCAAGTAAACAAGCACTACTACAAAAATAGGCTAAGGAACCATTGCTAGGGCATCGCATAAGTCACTTATGGTTTCTTAGAAGTGCTGTTTCTTAGAAAAAAATATAGGAAACCAATTATCTTAGAAGTGCGGTTTCTTAGAAAATATATAGGAAACCAATTATCTTTGATAAAGGAACCAATTATCTTAGAAGTGCGGTTTCTTAGAAAAAATATAGAAAACCTCATACCTGAAATATATGGTTTCTTATATATTTTATATTTTAGAAATAATCAAAGGAACCAGAGATCTTTCTAAACCAATTTCTTATTCATATAATACTGACTATGATTGCCCAATTAATTAATTTCGACCTTTTTTATAGAGGTAATTTCGACCATTATATAACATGTTCTAATTGCGGTTTTAGATCTCTAACTTTTTTAACTTTCAAATTGCAAAATAAAAATCCAAGAACTCCTTCTTTTTCTCTCTCCTCGATTTGCGATTCAAGCTCTATTAATGGGGGCAGCCAATAGTCACAATGTTTTGAAGCTCTCAGATTCCGGTGATAATGATGACCGTCAATCTGAAAGTGAAGAGGATGAAGATTACTGACACCTCTCAAAAATAGCAAGAGGAACAACAATGCAGCCACACTTAGTCTTGGCCGAGGATGAGGGTTTTACCGATTTTACCGATTCTGTTTTAAGTTACTTTTTGTTTAAATTTGGGCCAGGCCCATAACCTATCACCCCTATGTTTACCCTAGCAACTCTTTTCACGCTGCATACACTCAAATACTTTCTCTCACTCCTCAAAAATAACGACGCTCTCACTCCTCAAAGATACAATCTGCAAATTTGTTCATCAGTTTATCAATATCGTGTAAATCCTTGTGTATGCTGCAAGTCTGTAAGTTGATTTAGTTATTTTTTTTTTTTTTATTTTGTAATTGTCTAATCGAAAATTTGATATATATCCTGGGCAACTTACTCTTGCTAAATTAGAAGGTGGCGATTTCTAATATTTTTATTTTGTAGTCGTAAATTCGTAATTGTCTATGTTTGGCTACTTAGTTGCTCTTCAATTTGGCGATATCTACATAGTTTCTTCTTCTAATGTTTTTTTTTCTTTTTGTATAGTAAATTCGTAATTGTCTAATTTATTTGCTAGGCTACTTGATTGCTTCTTCAATTTAAAGTTCTTTCATTTAGTTCATTAGTCTAATTAAATGAATTTATTTCCTTTTTATTTTTTAGTAATATGTCAAGCTCTGCTTCAAGCTCGGGGAGAAAGAGGGAAAATGCTGCATGCTCTAGATCAGACCCGTGATAGGACTACGGGAAGCGATGACGTCGATGACTCAAGCTTTTGATATAATGATTAATAAGTAATTAAGAATTTGTAATATTGTATTGTAATTTGTGCTTTTTTTTAATTTATGACATTACATTGCTCTATTGGAGTGTTTGTTGAATGTTGAACTATTGCGTTTTTGATATTTAATATTAAATTTTTTCCTTATACAAAATGTCATAAACAATTTATAAGGTCATTTATCACTTATTAGGTGAGCAATTAACTAGATATTTTAATTTTTGGTGTTATTTTTTAAAAAATGGGTAAAGAATTTATACATTTAGTTATAAAATGTCATTTCCGCAAAGTTTGAAGAATCTTACGATTTTACGATTCGATTTTACGATCCGATTCTGACAGGCCATTCCGATTTAAAGTAGAATCGCGATTTTAATAATCTTGGGATGCGATTGAAGTTCATTGGAAGCAAAACCCTAGTTCTACTATATTCTTTTGAAGGAATAATACCGGCATATTTAAAATTTAACAAAAAAATTAAAAAAATAGATATTTAATAAATCATCAAAGAACCCATAGATGATTAAAATATAGTCTCTTAACAAAATCAATGGAACCGCACTTTGTAACAAAGTGGTTTCCTAGTATAGCCAAAGAAACCGCATATTTCATCAATTCGGTCTCGTATTCTTTGTACTTAAATTGACAGAAAAGGATCTAAGAAACCAGTTTTATGTCAAAGTCGGTTTCTTATATATTTCAAAGAAACCAGACAAAAACTCCGGTCTCTTATGCTAAGAGACCTACTACCTAGACACCGTAAAAAGTGAGGTTTCTTTGCCTTGTTTCGCCCGGTTTCTTAGGCTATTTTTGTAGTAGTGAAGATTCGCATTGATCAATCTTCTCTAAGTCGAATGATTCCAGAATTCCCTTCCTTTGAAGTAATTCCATGCGCATTGTGTTTATATGGCCTAATCGACAATGCCACAAATATGTGAGATCGGAATCACCTGTACGTTTTTGCCTTTTAAGTATATATTTATGTTATAAATGTGTTTGCTCGTATCTAGCACATATAGACCATTTTTTTGTTGTGCTGAACCATAAAACATTCCATTCATAGCAAAAGAGCAACTATTGTCTTTAAATTGAAAACTAAAACCTTTAGAATCCAAACTTGAAACGGAAATGATGTTTCTGGTGACACTAGGAACATAGTAACAGTTTTCTAGTTCCAAAACAAAACCACTAGGCAAAGAAATAAAATAAGATCCTACGGCTAATGCAGTAATCCGTGCTCCATTTCTCACGCGTAGATCCATCTCGCCTTTGTTAATCTTTCTACTTCTCCTTAGTCCCTGCGAATTGGAACATAAGTGTGAGCCACAACCATTATCTAATACCCAAGAAGTAGAATTAGCAAGATTACAATGTATAACGTACATACCTGAAGGAGAAGCGACGTTTCCGTCCTTCTTTTCTTCCTTTAGTTTAGGGCAATCTCGTTTGTAATGACCAATTTCATTACAATTGAAGCATTGCGATGTAGATGGAGAACGATCCCTCTTCATTTTCCTCTTGGAGGGCGCCACTTGCCCTCCTGGAGTAGATGGAGATGCACCCTTGCTTTGGATCTTCTCGGAACCTTTTTCTTGATTTTCTTACTCTTTACTTTTAGTGATGCTTGCTTATCACTTAAAAATTCCTATTCATATTGATTAAGCAAATAGATTAGCTCACTAACAGTGTTTTCCCTTTTCTTGGAGAAATATAGTAGTTTGATCTTATAACCAGGGTGAAGAGAATTCAAAAGTATTCCCGCAACTGCAGAATCTGGGAATGGCTCACCAAGTAGCTTAAGGCAGTTGAGAAGCCCAACAATTTTCTTTGTATGAGTTTTAATTGGTGTTCCTTCTGTCATTTTAAGATCAATGACCCTTTCCCTTGCCTTTTGTCTTTCGACGTCAAAACAACAACCTAGTGGAGCATTAAGCTTTAGATCCCCAAATGAATGTACCAATTCAAAGACATTTTGGTCGACATGTTGACCACCATGTTGGAATCTACCATGATATATATCCCTAAGATGCCTTAGGAGTGCCCATGGATCATATGCAATGAACCTTGCACTCCAACCCTTGGGGATTGAGCCAAGAATAATATCCATCACTAGCGACATGTGGTTAGCCCATGCACAATGCTTTATGGAGTCATATCCTTTGAGTAATAGTTGGGGAAGAGATTGTCAACAACATATTCAATGTTGTTCCACCCGAGGACTTGCCGAAGCTTCCTCTCCCAATCAAGAAAGTTTGATAGGTTCAATTTTACATCCAGAATTTTGGTTACTTTAAGTGTTGTTTTGATTGCGGCCATTTGGTTACTACATTTGAAAAGAATTTGCAATAAATAACCATTCATAGCTTAATAACTTCAAAATAAATTCTAACATGCAATCATTAAAGCTATTAAACATTTCATTCATGCAAAAGGAGAACATGGTCCAAAAATGAATGAAACGAGTCCAAGACCCTAAAAGTCCTAAATCCTTAAGCAACTTTGGCATGTCTTAAGTCTTCTAAGATTCTAGGTAAGCAAAATGTATTGCTAGTAATCTCAAAATTACTCTTGGTTAATAAATTAATACCATAATTTATCCCATTGCCACAACATATGCCATTGTTGTTTGAGTTAAAACCACAATCAACGTGTTCCTTTGGGATACCTTAATTACCATCTAAGTCTACTAAAATAGCACCTCGCTTTGGCGGAAACCTACTACCTTATATCCCTAGATTTTTGTAAGTGCTTGATTTGGAAGGCAATTCATAAACTCAATATTATTTTGGACCTAGTTGTTTCTATGTTGGTTCGATTATTTAGTGAACTAAACCTAATCGAGCATACAAACAACATTCATGCATAATATATTCATACATTCATAATATATGGTGCATAAATTAAATTGGTGAACTAGTATGGCCCAAAACTCTTGTCTTGAAGCATCCAATCTTCTTCACCATCTTGTTAGCTTGGCATCGTCTTGAATCTTCATTCAATGCTAACTTAAAGTTCTAAACTAGAAATACTTGAAATAATAGAATTACATCAAAATTTAAATGGTTCGCAAACCATATTTAAAACTTTACATTCAAAGATAAAACGGTTCGCAGACCGTATTTAACTATCCTAGATTGGCCATACTAGTCACTTGGAGTACCTGCATTACATAAAATATACATTCTATGCATTCATCCATTCGTATCCTAAAACGAATGGCTCAATTAAATATACAAGTATTTACGTGAAATATTTAAAATTCTCGTTCACATAAACGCGTCCTAAAAGATTAATCAATTTCGAATTTTTAATCCTTAGAATTTATTCTAATCAAAATTTAATTTAATTAAAATAAAGCTCCCTACGAAAATAATTAAAATAATTATTTCATTTTAATTTCATTAAGCGGCTCCCACTTAAACCAATATTTTATTCTGGATAATTAATATTCAAATATTAAATTAAAGTCACCACCCGACCCAAGTTAAATAAAAAAATTAATTAATCATCTCGTTAGCCAATTTTAATGCAAATACTAAATTTAAAGCCCAACGAACGAAAAATGAAAAAAATTGTGCAATGCGGGCTAGGCTTGCGCCCTGCCCAACACTGCCATGTGTTGTGTGGCATACGAGGCCACGAGCTCGTCGCCCATTCCCCGCAAGCCCATCGCACACACTGCCGCAACTCTCGCTGCTTCGCGGCACGCTGCTCGTCGCTGTGTTGCTCATAGCTGCGCGCAAGGAAAGGCAGCGTTGCCCCTTGCTTGCTCGCGCACTCGGCCAGCGCGCGTGGCACGCAGCTCGCTTGTTGCTGCCTGCGTTGCTGCGCCTATGCTGCGGGGAGGCAGCGCGCATGGCTGCGCCGAGCCACACGCAACGTACACCCCTTTGTTCGTGCCTTTGGTTCGTGCCATACGAACCAACTAATTAAAAAAAAATCAATTTCACGAAACATATTTACATTTAGTTACTTTTCACAGAATTTACAATTTTTATTTTCGAAAAATAACAAGTTCACGATTTAATTAATTTTTTAAACAATCCAATTTTGCAAAATATATTTAATCTACGCTAACAATATTCAAATTTTAACGAACGAACAATGTCAACAAAAAATTTGAAAATTTTGATAATCGAATCTCAAATTTTATATCATTCTAAACATTGAAAATTCAGATTTTTACCAATTTGGTTTAAGTGTTGATTAAAATTAACGAATCTAATCAAAATTTTAAGCCAATAATTTTTAAATACTACCACTTTATATGAAATTATATTCCCTTTCCCAATTAACTAAATTTCCAGATCTAAATTATTTAAAATATCAATTAGCGATCTAAAAATTCCGAATTTGGGGAAAGTGAAATTAGGGTTTATACTTAACATTTATGGCCAAAAGTTTTACCATAATTTTAAAATATACCCAAGAACAATAGGGCAAAATTTCAATCAATTCCGGGTAGCTTAGGTTGACCAATTAATTGAAAAACTTTCCGAATTTGTTGATTTTAATTCGTTAATTAAGAAAAATGCCCAAAAACCCATACTTCAAGGCCTGTTTTTGTGATTCTGTTCACATGAATTGATCTTAGAAAAACGTTTTCAATCAGATTAGGGTCAGAAAAATCGAAATTTCGACAATTTTCGAATTCAAAACTGCTTTCTGCGATCTATATCCAATAATCCAGAAACATTCGAAAAAATTACGAAAAATATAAGAAAATTCGACAGCATACAAAACATATAATCATGCTGAAAAGTGCTTTAAATGCATAAGGCTCATGATACCACTGTAGGGGAATACAGTTAAAAACATGTAACATGTGCGGAACATCCCCAAAGCCATGAAACATCTATAAAGCACAGATTAAGCAAACTTACATTCGAAGCGTGTTTTCCCGAGTTTAGTATCAACGAACACGAACAAAGAAATCCAATTGTCGTTCCACTATTTGGTTCAGCGACACGTTCAGATCCGTCTTGATAGTCGTAGCTTAGACAATATTGAAGAGTGTTTGCTTTTGGGAAGAACAGTTTTGTGTAGAGAGCAAAACTGAAACTACGTAATTTCTGTATTAGGTTTAGGCTAGGAAAAACAACTTAGAGTGTTTGGAATATAACCCTAAGGTTATATTTGTGTAACCGGCCAAGACACAAGGCCTTGACCGGCCACACGCATGCACACACTCGCACGCAAGCCCAGCTGTGGCTGAAGCCCACATCAGCAGAGCAGCAGCAATGGGCCGCGGGCCTTTGCTTGCTTTGCTCGCTGCCTGCTGCCCTTTATGAGCGCACATGCTGTGCCGCGGGCTGGCTTGCTTGCTTCACGCGAGCTCGCTGGCTGGTTGGGCCATGCGCGCTCGGCTCGACGGCCCGGCAACTCCGTTGTGGCTCGTATTCGCGACGAACGCCTTACGGCTATTATTTATGGTATCGTACACGACAAACCACCGTCGTATGATACGATTATTCGTTTCGGAATATTCGCGATACGATATACGATTCCGATGCAAGGTCGTATCGTATATATTTTTTTTCCGAACTAATTCACGAAAAGCTATTAAATGAATTTCTGATTCATTTAATCCGGTGATATGTTACATGTCATTGGTGTGATCTTATATGTTCAGTCAAGAGTAAGCTGTGAGCCTAATATAGATTAGAACTCACTGATCGAAAGCATTCCTCCAACTAGCTACTCCGATCACTTGATCTCACTAAATGAATTGTTCGTAATTAATCTGAATCTTGGTATTAGACTTAATGGACCTTGGGTGAAGGACACATTTCCTTCACTTTTATAGGACCTGATTGATCACCGTGTTCTATTTTTCTTCAAAAGGTTCCTCGATATCGCAGGTCACTGAGGTTACGGAGTCGCGTCCGTAACTCGTCTTCCTTAGTGAAGACTTCTGGTTGGACAACTCGGTCCATTGACTATTTCAATTAAAATAATATTAATGATATAAAGGTCTAGTCTAGTCCAGTCAAATGTGGTATCCCAGTCAATATGTTTGGGTTGTCCTTACTTATGCTTTATTAGTATCATGTTAGGAATGTTTATTCACTGACTTAGTATGTAGTACTCAGCTTTGCTGTTACGTGCCTTGTTTGTGTGTGTTGATCATGTCTATGCCTTATTGATCATGTGATAACCCATTTTGGTGAGCAGTATATAGGGATCAATAAGAATTGCCCATCAGCAGGTTTGAATATGTATCATTGGGTTCAGGACTAGAGATCTTGCATTTATTTTTGATTTGGTAAGTTGACTTTGGTTTGTTTAATTGGACTTTAAAATTGTTAAACCAGCTACATTGACTTTATTTCTTTGATTCGTTTTGTAATTAACTCTATAGTTGATTATTTACAAACTTAAAGTTAGTTTTATGTTTTCCGCCGCAAAATTCGGAATAAGCCGTTACATTTTCACACGGGCGATAATACTTTAATAATTCTCTATATTTATGTTTATAAAAAGGGTTATTCTAGAAAAGGGAGAATTGACGGGGTGTTACAAATATATAGTAATGCATCAAGTAAAAACAAGCACTCTCATTGTTCCTTATTAATTGTCATGTTTAAAAAAAAACACGGGTATTATAAAAAAGAGTGTGTAAGAAAAACAATGATTATGAATGTTTTTTTATGCGGAGGGGATAAAGTACATGATTGTTCATTGATAAAGTACAAATAAAAGTAGTTATAGAGATGGTTCGGTAGGAAAAACAAATTTGTGTAAGAAAACACAATTATGGTTGAAAAAGTGGGAAAAGTCATGTGTGCTGCTTATAAACTATGATCCCAATACTAGTAGGAAAAACCCTTGTTGCAGCGGGCTTTTAAACCCCCGTTGCAGCGTACTTCGTATGCTGCAACTTGGGGGCCTGCAAAAAGTCTGAACTTGTTGCAGCGTACATTGTTCGCTGCGAAAAGTGCTTTGTTACTACGTACATATATATGTACGCTACAACAAGTATGTAAAATTAGGCCAAAATCATGACTTGTTGCAGCGTACAAATGGGTATAAGCTGTAAAAGACATACCCTGTTGCAGCGAACAACTATTTGTACCCTGCAACAGGTCATGATTTTGGCCTAAGTTTACACCTTTGTTGCAGCATACATATATATGTACGCTGCAACAAAGCACTTTTGGCGGGAAAATTTTAGTTTTATTTAGCTATACCTAGAGTCTCTTGCACCAAATATAGAAACTTGTCAACAACAATAATAGAATATCGCAACCTGTATAACAAATACAAGTTCTTATACATATTCCCTCAGTATAAGCCATGTGGTGTGGCACGGTTGGTCCTAGTTGGACAT
Organism: Spinacia oleracea; assembly: GCF_020520425.1. NCBI lineage: Eukaryota > Viridiplantae > Streptophyta > Magnoliopsida > Caryophyllales > Amaranthaceae > Spinacia > Spinacia oleracea. Next base: position 90,295,906 of record NC_079489.1, read on the forward strand.
GTATTTGATGCGACTTCAAGTACTATGGTAATTAATTGACCATAAAACATCCATCCCCTTACAAGCGGAGTTAAGCCAAATGTTGAGGTCTAACCTTTCATATTTTTCATCTTTAATGTCCTACAATTTTTTTTCCCATTTTGGGACTTTAAAATAACTTTTTAGTGAGTAACTAACTCAAGGTAACTCACTTCTAACCACAACAACAATAACCAGCATGAAATGCAACACATTCCTAGAACAAAACAAAAATGTGTAGCGCTAGAAGCCGCCCAAATATACTCAAAATCGCCTTATTATTTTACACAACTATGTTAGACTTCAATTTCATAAGTCTATGCCATGGTACGAACTTAAAATGCATAAGTGTATACCATGGTCGAAGCTCCAAGTTCATACGTCCATTAGATTTGTGCATATTAAGCTTATACCCTGGCATAAACTGATGCATTTTAAGCTCTTGTCATGCATGGTATACTCTAAGATTAAACTGCATAGGCTACACTCTATACCATGGTAAAAACTCTAAATTCAAAATTTTCTAAGTTTTTTTAGGGTTAATTAATTAAAGTTCAACAACAAATCAAACCCTAAATAATATAAACTTATGCATATTAAGCTCACACTATGGTGTAAACTTATGTGTTTTATGCTCTTGCCATGGTATGAGCTTAAAATGAATAAGTCTATACCACGGTTGAAGCTCTAAATTCGATCATAAGTCTTTATTTTTTTCCCAGATTAATTAATTCTAATTCAATAACAAATCAAACCCCTAATAACATATACTTTTGCATATTAAGCTTGTACCATTGTACATAATTATGCATTTTAAGCTACTGCCATGGTACAAGCTTAAAATGCATAAGTCTGTGACATGGTACAAGCTTAAAATGCATAAGTCTGTGTCATGGTACAAGCTTAAAATGCATAAGTATGTTAATTTTTTCCAAACAAAAAACAATCACCTGTTGTGATATATCGTCGAGGCTCCACCCGTAGATTCAGACATGTAATAATTGCGATGCATTTTCTTGCTGGAAACGTTAGCTTCTTTGCGGTGGCTGGATTGACATCCAGAGGTGGCTAGAATTTGGTGGTGGACGGAGGTGTTTGTGGTCAAAAATGTGGTGGGAAGGTTGGAGGTGGAAGAAGGTAGGGGAAAGGGGGAGGTAAATTGTAACACCCTAATAATTCCTTTGCTAAAATAAAACATTTTTTCACTCTAAATAAGGAATTACTAAAGTATTACCGCCATACTTTACCAAAATTACGCACTGGATTAAATAAACTTTAAAAACAGTGAGTAATAGTTAATGGCCTCCATACAAGTTGGAACCATAACAGCCCAAACCAAAATATCGTAAAACAAAATCCATTAACTAATTAAAACGTTATAGTTTAGGCTAATGAAAATAAATAGAGTTTAGAACGATGCAAGATAAAATAAACTCGCTTAACTAGTCCCCATGCTAGATAACTTCTCTTGAAAGTAATCTCTACAAACCTGCTTATTAAACGTCTACGCCCCACCAATGAAAATGAAAATGTTGGATCATCATAGGGTCATTAAGGCATACGCCATACCCAAACACAAAGCACGTAATCAGCGAAAGTAGAGTACAAACAAGATAGAATGAAATCCTATAACTAACATGCTTCATTCCAACAATAAATTAAACCACATGCAAAAGCCAATTAATAAATAGTTAATAATGACGACAAGACTCGACTCTCAACTCGATTCTTGACTCATAGATTAATTATAATAATCTTCGAACGAGCTTAAAACAGAAATGTCCATTGTACAGGGGTTGGGAGCCAACTAAACACCAAAATATTATCAACAACCCAGTTATCGGACCATACCAACGGAATTTCAGTGCATAAAAAAAATTAAACAACATCTTGTATCATTCATAGGAGTACAAGCCCATTGGCAAGGTACTCCCCCCATTTTTCATACTCGAGGTATATACGTTCCAAGAGTTTTGAAGCTTGTTGAGGTTGCACTTTACGTTTATTAATATTTTATTCACAAAGTCGACTCAAGACATACACAAGCAAAGCATTTAATAAACGAACAACAAAACAATACTCCTTTTAAGATGATTAGGACTTGTGATCAAACATTCATGACTCATGTGGAATTAATCCCATTGTTCCTTCTCAACATACCGTTGAGTCTGCGACATGTCTGTTAACATGCGGGTTGTCCACTAGGCACGAATAATCCTTAATTCAATTCACCTTGACTCATTCTACATATGCGGTGGCTTACATGAGATTACCCTTTATATATGGTAAATAACAATAGTGCAACTAGGCACAATATAGTTGGCTCATAAGCATGCTAGACATTACATACAATAGCATACACCATTGCTTGCATGTGAATTAAACATGTATGCGTAACCAAACTTGGGCAACATGCTTGTTATTAAATTCAACCAACATAACCAATCATAACATGCTTCTTCACTTCAATTAAATAAACATAAACCATATCCATAACATGCTTGCTCACATAATCAAACATGAATCCATAAATATTCAAAATACATGAATCACAATATATAACATCATCACATGAATTCTCATGAAAATAAGGTGGTCACCCTAGACTTGCACGTACCTTGAATTCCTAAGTACGGCGGGACACTTAGCTTTTTGATTCAATCCACTAATTTGGAAATCTCCTCCTATCTTTGAAATAATGAAACTTAATTATTATCCATGTTCAATTATATTTCAGCAACTCTATTAAGTTTTAAAACGCTTGAATTAATTAGAAATTAATCGTTAAATTGATAAAATAACAATTCCAACTAACCTCTTAAAATACTAGCATGAAATTTGACTAATTTCATGCTTAAAACCATTAAAAATTGACACTTTAGGTCTAAAAACAAATCTAAAAATTCTAATTGATTTCCATAATTAAAATTGTCATCTAGTTATGTTAATCAATTAGCCATAAGGTTTAAGGAAAAACCTTAACCCTAAATCATCATTTAAAATCATTAAAACCTTTAAAGATTAAAGCTTTATTTAATTAATAACCAAATCTAAACATTACTATTCTTCAATCAAAAATAGTCCTGAACGTTCTAATCATCAAAATCCTCAATTTTGGTGTTCATAACCAATCCCAAGTACAATAATAATCCAAATCCATCATCAAACATAATAAAAATCCAAACTTTAAAATAAAGAAGGTTAAGAAGAAGAGAAATTATACCAAGTAGGCCTATAGCACAGCACAGTTACTTAGTTGATGTAATCGGGCGCAAAAATGAGAGAAAATGGGATGATGAAGCACGAAAATAACACAGTAGTGTGGCTGCTTGGTTTCTTGCGGACAGCAGCACGCGAGAGAGAGGGGAAAGCTGGCGCGCGAAGCTGGGCGCGGGGACGCAGCCACACAACAGCGACAGCACACGGGGCACCGCACAGCAGCAAGAACACAACGTTGGGCGAGCCTCGGGGATGGCACACGCAATGGGGAAAAAGGAGAGAGAGAGAGAGAGAGAGAGAGAGAGAGAGAGAGAGAGAGAGAGAGAGAGAATATGAGAGGAAACAAAGAGGAATACTTTGAGAGGAAGAAAGAAATAGGAGAGAGAAATTCGAGACTTTCAAGATCGAATGTGGGGATTTGTGAAACATTCAAGGGTATTTATAAGCTTGAACCCTTGGAGATTAGGTTTTTACGAAAACCCTTGTTGGGCTACCTTAATTGGTCTTTGAGTTAAGATTGAATGTGCTCTTGAATTATTCACTTGAGTTCCTTACGAAAATTGGTTTAAGCTCTGGAATGATTCAAATCGTTTTAATTTCAAAACCCAAATAAATTCTCAACTTGAAAATTAAATTTACTTTATAATTAATTAAAATAAGAAATACTTTTAATTAATTAAACACATTTAAATAACTTATTTAAATGAGATTTAAATTCTTAAAATTCCAAAATCCTTTATAAATATAATAAAATATATTTATAATTACTTCAAAAATACCAGGTATTGCATAAATGTAGGAGTTTATGTGGATAAATAAATGGGGCAATAAATAGTAAGCCTGGTGTAAATTTAATTATTCTAGTTGGTAAAATATCAAAATTTCCCTAACACTGTACATAACCTCTTCTCTCACAACCAGGAGACCACCATCCCATTTTCTCTCTCCTGCCTTACAAACACCACACCATTTTCTTTTTCCTCTATCGGATCCCCTCCTTCGCTCGCTGGCGTTTTGCATGCCACCCTTCCGGTCGTCAGCGATCTGGCATACCTTCTGTAGACACCTACATTTGTCCCTAGGCCTGACATGGTGTGTTCGACGATGAAATCAAACACCGCTTGACTAAGCTTTCCTAAGTATGCGACGAACGATCTCTAACTGACCAATAATCTTGTATACCACATTTCCATTTTTAGAATCTGCTATTTATAGTAACTTCTATGCTTAAAACGCTGCTTAAAATAGTAACCATGTAAGATAAAATATCTAAGTGTTTGAACCGCCTTACTATTTACCATTAGGTAAGGACTAAGAGTTGTAGTCCCTATCATGTTCCTAAAGGATAGAAAAACGTGATAAGATTCGGTAAAACACCGATAAGACTGGAATAGTGAAGTAAAACACCAGCGCTGGAAAATTCCAGCGCTGGCAGAGTGAGCGTCACAATATTCCAGCGCTGAAACCATAAGCGTTGAATAATTTCAGGGCTGCAGTTTGCTTCTAATACATAACGCAAAAGATCGAATTATCCAACTGTCACCAGAACAAATATGGCGCCCAAATGTCCAGCGCTAGAAATAACCAGCGCTCCTAACCCAAGCCCTGGAATTTTCTAGAGCTCAGCAAATCTCAGTTGGAAAATTCCCATTCCGAAATTTTATCTAATTCTGACCTATTTTACTCTAAATAGGGCCTCTGAAAACCGGAAAATAACAACAATTCCAACCCTAAACCCTTAAGCTTGAGTATTGACCGAAGCATTCTAAGTCCCGATTCGTGTGTCTGCCGCTTTAACACACTGTTAAGCAGACCCTACCCGCACGACCTCCTGCTCACCGAATACTGTCGAAGTGCTGCTGAAACCTAAACACAAATCCTTAAACCTAAAATACTCAAAACTCTGGAAGAATCCTGCCCCACAATCAGTCAGTCGTCGGAAAGTTCTAAAACCAAACGGAAAGCTAGGAAAATTCAAGTGGTAGGTGTTTCTGAGTACTGCAGTAAAGCCTACGCTTTGCTGTAACATGAACTATATTTTTATTGCTTTCCCCGCCATATAAATTTGCTAACTTTAATCTGTTATATTGCCCACGCCTAAATCAGATAATACTTGGACTAACCGGTTTATTATTAAGCTCCTTAAATTAATCTAAATCATCTTTTGACATATGTTTAGTAATTTATGTGCATTAAAATCAATCCAGAGTAGTAATGTAGCATAACATGTCCCATCATCGTCACAATTGAACTAGTAAGGACCGCGCCGCGTGGGCAAATGTTGGGCACTGCCCGTATTAGTAAACGTTCCCCGAACTCTCAATCACTGCTCCGCTGGATGTACGTTGAGGGATCTCCACACCAGGGATCACAAGGGAATCAATGGCAGTCGTGAATCACACATGTTTGCACTCCAGGCATGTCACGATAATCGGGTTTTGTCAGTTTTTTAAAACTGAATGGTGACTCCTAAATACTAGTAAAAAGAGGCTAACGCCCACAGTTAATCCTTGTTTACTTAATATGCTTGCCACATCCAGGAGAGGGAATTTTCGACCCCCTCACAGTGGCGACTCCACTTAAATAATCTTTGCAAGTAGTGCGTCAATGATGAAGTCGTATAGCAGAAATCGAACGTTATGCTACAATTATTTCCATATTAAGTTGGAACGACCTGAATATTCAATGTGACGAATGATCTACGACAGAACCGCATAAAAGAATCTCGGCTTCCTTGACATGTTACATCTCGGAAGTCCAGACTAAGAACACCTATCAGCTCGGGGGTGCACGGGCTTTGGATGTTATCCACTGGATGCATTCGAAATGTAGCACATCCACCAAAACTAAACCATTTATCTCCTAGGTCCATTCACGTAATATGCCACTCCAGCACGTACCGGATAGTCCTTGATAAAATTCATCATGAACCTGGCTACTTTGACAAGGGCCTGTCGGGGGATTGGCCGATAGGTTTGGTACACTTTGACACCTAAGCCTTTTAAACCTTAGAGACTAGCATAAACTAAGTGTGCATTCTACCTGAAATCATGCTCATTGTTAGTTTGATGTAAATTTTTAAGTGCTATGTGAAACTAATCAACCAGACACTTAGTTGAGGTCAACGATTCTTATCAAACTCCTAAAACATGCTCTAAACGGCGAAAAATATTAAAGCTAAGAATCAGAAGAAAAATAATACGCAGTTAGGAGCCTAGCGCCAGAAAATAATAGCGCAGCCCTGACCTGCGCTGGAAAATTCCAGCGCTCAAAATCTGGGCGCCAGAAAATTCTAGCACACGCGACAAGAAAAAGAAAAGTGAGCGCAATGGTTAGCGCACCAAAATCCAACACTGACCAGGCCTGCGCTAGAAATTTCCAGCTCTGCCCTTTCATGCGCTGGAATTTTCCAGCGCCCACACACGTTTCCTCGCATTTCAACTTCTTACCAGAACTCGAAAATTCGGAACCCAGTACATCGTGCAACCAATTCTAATGACCGAAATACACATTTGCCTTAAAGCACTACGTATGCCTGTCTGAAAATGCCCATTTCTGAATGCATATTCAAAACTGCGCCGAAGGTATTTCCACGTAATTGAAGTATCCTTAAGTCAAAAATTAAATAAAAAAGTCTGCATTAGCTTTTACCAATCTAACCCGAAGGCTAGTACACGCAAATTACTTATCACTTGCGTTGGAATGCTGAACGTTTAAGTGCACGAACGCTCTAACGAAGGGTTCAGTTTGGTAAAGTTCAAAGCCACGTATTAAAACTGACTGAAAGGAAAAATCTACACAAGTGCCTGCAAGCGCTGGAATTTTCCAGCGCTCCACAGGCAAGCGCTAGGAAATTACGACCCTGCATATGCAAGCGCTGAAATATTCTAGCGCAGCTGGTATCATTTTTTGTAATTTTCGCGTACGGTGGCGTCACCTAAAAAATGATTCGTAAAGTAACCGTTAGCTCACCAACGATACTTATGAGTGGCATGACACCATTCAAGATAAAAAATAAATAATCTAACGTTCACCTGAGTTAAGTTCTTGAAAAAAAAACTACCCTTACCCAAGAAATTGAGCCATTCCGAGTCAGTATTAAGTTTTCATCCAATTGTAAACCAATTCGTCATTCTAAACAATTTTCCAGCGCCGAAATTGTAGCGCTAGAAAATTCTAGCGCTCAACATTTGTGCGGTGGAAATTTCCAGCACTCGAGCTAAAGTGTCCGGAATTCTTTTTGCACTTGTACTGAAACATTCTGAACACTTGGGGGGGTACATAATCGCATAATCTGTGTAGATTTTTTCGTGCAAACTTAAAAAAAATCTAAGGAATTCACAAACGCAAATATTTTCTCATTAAGATTTATTTCGCTTGACCCTTAGCTAGAACTACGCGCGACATGATTCTAAACTAAGTTAATTAAAGCTTAGGGCGGATACGTAGGCAAATCAAAAGCGGATTCGGTCCAAATAATTTGCAAAAAATATACAATGTTGCTAAAAAAATACTCTTTATTGAAATGGAAAAATAAACACTCGCATTCCGAGTTCAAACAAAAATAAACACACTAACAAAAAAGAGGGTAAACTAAAGAAAAAATGCAAATGAAAGGGGCACATACCACCCCAAACTATCCTAGAGCACCTACTCTAAATCCTCAGGATCACCAAACAACGCCTTGTGGAAGTCAGACGCCTCAGTAAAATCTTTTATTGCTCCCACGTCGACCTCCATAGATGCTAAAGCCTCACTCACTTTATCCACGCTTGCATCAACCACGGCCTCAATAGGAATGGCTATAGAAACAGGCGCAGTAGCACCGGGGGCTTCAATAGTTAAGCTTGCAGAAGCAGAACTCTTCCTCGTCCACGCCGTCTTCATACCTTTCTCACGACGACCCTTACTTGGAACCAATTCAGCACTTTTGATAGGCGCAATAACATCACGCCCAATTAACCTGTGTCTAGGCCAACGGTCAGCATAGGGATGCTCAGCCCTACGTTTCCCTTCTTTCTGCCTCCTCTGGGTTCTAGCACCGGCATCCCGAGACCCCAACACAACTTCCCGATCATACTTGGGCCTATTCCGTGACTGTAGTATCTCAGCAGGTTCAGCACTACGAGCTTAGGCCCTCTCTGCAGCATCATCTGAACTCATCCAAAGCTTTTAATTTTAAGACAAAGCAATATTCCCCTCAGTACTAACATTCCAACGGGGCAAGCGATCAAAACCTTCCACCCACCCCAGGAGACGCTGATGGGAGTAAGAACTGACATTTGGTGGAATAGTATCTGCAAAAGGGATGACCTATCGATGACCATATTGCCTCATAACGCGGTACGGAAACAAATAGGTGGGACGCACTAGCCCTGCAAGTAACGTAAAAACAACGCGTCCGGTCCCACCTATCATAGACTGAAGGCCCCACCACGGAATCACGCACTTGACAAAACAAACACCATGGGTAAGATACTAAGTCCACTCGGCCTCATTCTCTCCTTGGTGTAGATATTCCTACTGCCAAGAGCCCGGGGACAATAGGTCCTAAGATCGGACGGATTTAAGAGTCGTTCAATCAACCAAATCTGAAAAGTAAAATAGTAATAAGTTATCAAGGTTCGCAACAAAACGAATCAAAATTTCAAAAAAAAAAAAAAAAACGGACAAAAACATTTCAGCGCTCAACGTCCAAACGCTGGAATTTTCCAGCGCTGCTGCTGTTCAAAAATAAAATTCATCATTAAGTCGAAATGAAAAAAAAGAAGAAAAAAAAATCGCAAACATGAATGAGTTTTTCATAAACTGATTACCTGCTACAGCAAGGGAATACCCCCGACAGCCCCGCACCTCACATCCTTTTTCAAAGCATCCACCCAAAAAATAATCTCGGCAACCACCAAGGGCATCATGGAGTACCGACTCTCCATCAAGCTGACAATCGGCATCAGTTTCAGGTTTCCAAACATACTGTCACCGTTATGAAATAGGTAGCAGTTCAGCAGGAAAAAGCATAAGGCCCTAATACTACGTTTCTGTTCAGTTACATTGACAGTAGAGACCCTAAAATAATTAACGAGCACAGACAGGTCAACAATATCCCCAACCAACATCTCATTGACCTTACTCTCAGATAAACCCAGGAACTACCCCATCATCCTTTTTTCCTCCTCAACAATATTAGGGATTTCATAAAGTGCGGTAACAAGATGACCTAAGATAGCAGCAAATTCCTCAGGCAGGGGAACAATTTCATTACTATAGAAAACAAATACATGGTGATCCGAATCCCAGAAACCCAAGGCATCATAGAGGAAGCTAAAATCAATTTTTATTTGTTGTAAGCCTAGCAAACCGTCTAAAGCATATTCTTTTAGCAGCATCTTATTAGTAGGGGAAAGCGAACAAAGCCATTTATTGATAACTAGTTTCAAAGACACAGGCGGAACAGGGGTCGACATGGCAGAAACACAGAAAAAACAAGCAGACAATTGGATTCAGAAACTTAAGCAGTTAGAGAATACATGCAAGGTGAAAGAATCATGGATGTTGCACCCTCTATTTATAATCACGCCTAGCAGAATGTCCAGTTTAACCAAAATGGATATACGAATACATGATTCCGCAGAAAAAGAAACCAGCGCTGGAAAATTTCAACGCTGCCACGTTGAGCGCTAGAAAATTCCAGCGTTGGCAACTGTAATCCGTATAAACTCCATCAGCCACACAGATTTCGATTTTCAAGCTCGGTTAGGTTCCTAACCTTATGTACACTCCGTTACAAGACTCGTATTCTAGGACAGCTAGGATTGTATTAATTTCATAAAAATTATATACTCGAGCTCATTTCTAAATAAGAATTTTACTTTGACTAGGATTCTGATAAGCATTGTTGACCCTAAAACTTAAAGCGCATCATCTCTTTTTATGAGTTTTCCGTTTTCTTTTCTGTTTAGGTGAGTCGGTATACCTGAAAAGGCAATACCTCCGGCATAGGCAAAAATACTACAAAAAACTGAAAAATGGCCCCTTTTTTCGCAAAGTTCGATGCATGCACAGACAAACAAAATAAACTAAAAGCATGAAATGCAACAATATATACAAGTCTGTAGCGTATACGAAAAATGATACATGTCCAAATCAGAAATATATGTACGCGGCCTACCGAGGCTCATCCTCGTCATCATAAGCACCACCACTCGTGCCAGCACCCTGCGAACCCTGCAGACCACTAAATAAAGTCTCGAAATGAGAAGAGTCCCAGCTCTGCGTCTGCGTCGCGGGCACCCACTCGGGACGGGAAGGCTGCTGAAATGGCTGAGGGTGCCAAACGGTCTAAAACCACTGGAACGAAGGGGCCTGCCAACTTATCTGAGACTAAGGCACCCCGAACGGCCCACCATAGCTCATCCTAGGCCCAGTCGGCGGTCGCATGGGCCTCCGACCCAAACAACCGTCCGAATAGCGCGACCTAACATGCGACCTGGAGGCACCAGGGTCACCCTCAAACGAATGACGGTCCCTCCCAGGAGTCCACATCTGCTCCGGAAACGAGTCTGTGGACCACCAATCTGCAATATCCAGATACGAGTCAGCACATACAAAACCAAACAAACTGAATAAAACAAAATTAGCAGGCAATACCTGAGTCGAGCCCGGGTTGCTGCAAGAGAGTGCCGCTCGAGCTGAGGACAATGCGACCTTTAGCCGGTTGACTACGTGCACTACCTGGTTGACCATGCTAGCAAGCACCTGGACAACAAAAGTGTCAGCAATTCTACGCAATAAGTATGGCTACCAGGCAAATAAATAACAGACCACACGAGCATCTGCAGGAACCAGCCGATGGAGACCATCCTCGTCAGGAACCACAGGCACCTCCTTTATGATTCTGGACCCGCCTGCCGTAGTATAGCGGATTGAGCAATCTGGTGGCACTCAACCGCCAAGATCAGTGGGCTCAGGCTGCAACACAAACAAATAAGTCAAAACACGACCGAAAGAACTTACGTGCATATCAATAAAATCACAAGGTTACACGTACCTCGATGATGGACGGAGGCAAAATACGGTGCTGCACAAACTCGGCATAACTGTGGTCGAGCAGCACAAAGTCGCCCGCAGGCATTCCCTGCCGCAACATTGCCCAACAGCTAACAAGGATGCCCGTAGGACGCAGCATGGTCGAAGGAGGCGACCGGGGCACCCGGATAAGCTCTGTAGTCTATCAGAGTACCCGCTCCCCCCAAATACAATGCTGGACCCCTCGGACCCTGGTACAAAATCCGACACCGAGACTAGAGCCGGGCCTCTCTCAACTCCTTGGTCTCCTCAAGTCCGGCCTAGCAAGACTAGCTCACCTATTCGCAAAGAACAAAGAACGAACGGATCAGGTGACTCGCATAAAACTAGATAAGAATAAGTAAGGAAAAAATGAGAATACTCACCAAGTCAGGGTGCCCAGCTGCAATCATGTCCCTAAAGTTCTTTATGGTTGGGCGTTTCTTCAGCTTCCTAGCAGTACCCCACCAAAAAGCAGAAGGGTAACCCCCGGCCACTCTACCGGACCGAGGAGCAAAGAAGGGAAAGCGTTCAAAAGCCCACAGCTGCAAAAGCAAAACAGTAAAAGCATACGAGCAAAAGTATGCAACCCCTTAAAACACTCCTAAATTATAATATCAAGTACGTACCTCATGAAGTCGTGGTACGGCACACAGAGAAATGGGCTGCATGGGCCTATCTGGTCCGTTCAAGACCCGTACAGCCACACCCATATGGCTAATCAGGTTTGCATAGGCTGCCTCGCCTTAGCAATACAAACCCAACTAAGACAAGTCGCTGACCAACGGGATCAACCAAGGGTCCACCCTCTCAGAACGGTTCGACAAAATCTTCGAACTAAGAAACATCAAGTAGAACACGCGGAAGCACCGGACGGGCGACCCGCCGCCAAGAAATCCACTAACAAGGAATAAGGCATCCCCTTTCCCTTTTACTTGTCCACCTCTATGGCCAAGTCATCCCCAAGACACTATCTAACCGCCCTCTGCGACGGCATGGTCGTCTCTCTAGCAACATAAACAGGCCTATCCGCAAAGGACATACCCGTGAGAGAAGTATAATCCTCAAGGGTGATGGTCATATCCCACTAAGGAAAGTTAAAGGTGTTGGTGGTATCCCACCACCACTCTAGAAGCAGGCGCATGAACCGCCTAGACATGTTAGGGCCCACGACCTCCCTAAAGATGCATACCGTCTGGTACAAAGGACACGCTTCCACCGCAACTGGAGTCTGATCGTCCAGCTTCCTAGAGCACTCGACAAAGACCGACCCGCCATAAGGCCGACAAGCGGTATCTGTCCAGCCTTCCCGGCACGAAACCGGGACACCACGTGATGCTCCAAGTCATGGTGCAAGTCAATCCCGTCATCCTCTATGGGACCCATCCTCAGGGACGGAACCCCCTCCGGACTCCGACGGATGGGACGAAGAGGCATGCCTCGCCTGTCGGGAGCGTCGAACGACCCGAGATGTTCCCTCTCGCCTCATCGGACGAGAGGAAGCTACCCGAGGCTGCAAGCAATAGTCTGAAGTATCCCCCTCAGTGGAGGATCCACTGCTATCCGACATGATACATTTCGCAAAATAAAAAAGAATGATGAGGCAATCATACCTCAAGCCAACAATGCAAAGCAGTTACGCTCTAAAGTACCAAATGCGACAAACTATTTGGCATCAAACAATTCCGTTCTCTAAATGGATATGCTACTAAGTTCGCAATCAATGACAAAAGTTCATGCATACGAAATCAACCACGGACTAATACAAACATCGAAATGATGCATTTCTTATCATCCATAGGCTATGTAATTGCAAGCAAAATGTCAAGGAACACCTACATTGCATTCTAATGCCAATTCGTAGGCAACCTTGGGGGCTAGTTTTGAACACGCGCAAAATCACCCAAAACCAACATACTTGCAAGAATTAACATGCTTAGGCACTTATACATGTTATAAACATCACATACAATCAAGCAATTGCAAGAAATTGGGGCAAACATCAAAAACCCCAATTCAATTTGACCATGAAAAAACATACGAATTTCTACACAAAATCAAGCTAAAACGCATTTAAAATTCGAAATTACTTACATATATGCGGTTTAGATCGACTTGGGAAAGATTTTGGTGAAAGAATCGGGTGAAACCGAGCAAAAATGACGAAAAACGAGTGAGAGGAGTGGGAGAATGACGAGCAGCAGCAGCAGCAGGAGGAAAATGGCGAAATGATCCTGAACTGCTCGAATTTAAAGAGGACCTACGCTGGAAATTTCCAGCGCTGGAAACTTTCAGCGCTCAAAACCAAGCGCTGAAAAATTCCAGCGCACGTTTATTCATTTCTGACAAAATGTTGGGCCATTCAGCCCAATTCCTTATCAAATAACCTCATATACTTTTTTTCCTTCTGCTTCCCGCGGAAAAGTAACGGGTTTTTTCAAAAGTTTATATTCAGTGTCCCAGTGACAGGAAAATGTATCCGGAACCGCCGTAACCCACCTAGATACGGTTATTTTATGCAAAAATATGACTTATTTTCGAAAATTTCGTATTTTGAAAAATGATGTATTCTTCAAAGTTTTAAGGTTTATTCATTCCTTGGTAAAAAAATGTGAAAGTTTAAGGTTTATTCATTCCTTGCTAAAAAATGTCAAAGTTTTAAGGTTTATTCATTCCTTGCTAAAAAAATGTCAAAGTTTTAAGATTTATTCATTCCTTGCTAAAAAATGTCAAAGTTTTAAGGCTTATTCATTCCTTGCTAAAAAATGTCAAAGTTTTAAGGTTTATTCATTCCTTGCAAAAATTGTCAAAGTTTTAAGGTTTATTCATTCCTTGCTAAAAACTGTCTAAGTTTTAAGGTTTATTCATTCCTTGCTAAAAAATGTCAAAATTTTAAGGTTTATTCATTCCTTGCTAAAAAATGTCAAAGTTTTAAGGTTTATTCATTCCTTGTAAAAAAATGTCAAGGTTTTAAAGGTTTATTCCTTCCTTGATAAAAATGTCATTTCATTCCCGAAAAGTCAAAGTTAAGTGTCCGTTTTCGAAACGTTATATCTATTAAAGTTGAATGTCTTCAATGACTATGTGAGAGGACCGTTCAGGTCAGTAAGTTCCCAATGACTCGTGAGGGAACTATTGGCATTTCCAGTGATGACCCTTCAGTCAAATGTTATCACTCGAGGGCTCGCGAGACCCTCGTTCAGACTTAGTTTCAACTTAGCTAGGTCACAGACGCATTCCGTCTACCAATACTTTGATTGTCGACTCGCTCAGACTCAATCAAAGTGGGGGCTAACTTTAGGCCCCTACATTTGTCCCTAGGCCCGACATGGTGTTTTCGATGATGAGACCAAACACCGCTTAATAAGCTTTCCTAAGTATGCGACGAACGATCCTTGACTGACTGATAATCCTGTGAACCACATTTCCATTTTTAGAAACTGCCTTACGATTAACCATGTAAGATAAAATATCTAAGTGTTTGAATCGCCTTACGATTCACCATTAGGTATGGACTAAGAGTTGCAGTCCAACTCATGTTCCAAAAGGATAAAAAAACGTGATAAGATTCGGTAAAACACAGATAAGAGTGAGCGTCACAAAATTCCAGCGCTCAAACCATAAGCGTTGAATAATTCCAGCGTTGTAATTTCCTTCTAATACATAACGCAAAAGATCGAATTATCCAGCTGTCACCAGAAGAAATATGGCGCACAAATATTCAACGCTAGAAATAACCAACGCTCCTGAACCAAGCGCTGGAATTTTCTAGCGCTCAGCAAATCTCAGTTCGAAAATTCCCATTCCGAAATTTTATCTTATTCTGGCCTATTTTACTATAAATAGGGCCTCTGAAACCGGAAAATAACAACAATTCCAACCATAAACCCTTAAGCTTGAGTATTGACCGAAGCATTCTAAGTCCCGATTCGTGTGTCTGCCGCTTTAACAGACTATTAAGCAGACCCTGCCCACACGACCGCCTGCTCACTGAATACTGTCGAAATGTTGCTGAAATCTAAACACAAAATCCTTAAGCCTAAAATACTCAAAACTCTGGAAGAATCTTGCCCCACAATCAGTCAGTAGTCGGAAAGTTCTAAAACAAACGGAAAGCTAGAAAAAGTCAAGTGGTAGGTGTTTCTGAGAACTGCAGTAAAGCCTACACTTTGCTGTAACATGAATTATATTTTAATTCCTTTCCCCGCCATATAGATTTGCTAACTTTAATCTGTAATATTGCCCACGCCTAAATCAGATAATACTTTGACAAACCGGTTTATTATTAAGCTCCTTAAATCAACCTAAATCATCTTTTGACATCTGTTTAGTAATATATAGGCATTAAAATCAATCCAAAGTAGTAATGTATCATAACGCATGTCCCATCATCGTCACAATTTGAAGGAAATATGTCCTTCACCCAAGGTGCATTAAGTCTAATACCAAGGTTCAGATTAATTGCGAACAATTAATTCAGTGAGATCAAGTGATCGGAACAGCTAGCTGGAGCAATGCTTCCGATAAGTGAGTTCTAACGAATATTAAACTCACAGCTTACTCTAGATTGAACCTAGAAGGTCACACCAATGACACGTAACAGATCACCGGATTAAATGAATCGGAAATTCATTTAATAGCTTTCCGGGAATTAGTTGGAAAACGTATTATACTATACGACCTTGCATCGGAATCGTATATCGTATCGCGAATATTCGGTGATTCGTCGTATACGAAACAATAAATAATATCCGGAACGATATTAAGTCGCGAATACGAAGAGAGGCCCACGAGCCGAGTGCGCGAGGCACTCAAGGCCCATGGGCGCTCGGCACGCAAGCAAGGCAACAACACGGCAGCGCTGGCCCATGGTCGAGCAAGCTGCGCGTGTGTGCGCGCGGGCCAAAGCAACGGCACAGCAACAGCTGCGCGTGGCCCACGGCCCAGCACGCTGTGTGCTCGTGTGTTGCGCGGGCTTGCTGGCCTGTCATGGCCCTTGTGGCTTGGCCTGTTAGCAGGGTTATGTTCATAACCTTCTAACCCGATTTTCCAACAATATAATTCACACACACTCAAACCCTAGAGACTCAGAGAACCCTAATTCTCTCTGTGCCTCCAAAGTGAGTTCTTCCCAAAAGAAAACTATCTTGATCGATTGTCTAAGCTAAGATAATCAAGACGGATCTGATCGTGTCGGTGAACCAAGTAGAGGAACGACAAGTGGAGTTCTAAGTTCGTTTTCGTTGACAGATTATTGTGGAAAACACGCTTCAAATGTAAGTATGCTTAATCTGTGCTTTATACATGCTTCCTGGCTTTAGGGATTGTTTTCGCACATGTTATTATGTTTAACTGTATTCCCCTACAGTGGTATCATGAGCCTTATGTATTCAAAGCATATTTTAGCATGTTTTATTTGTTTTTGCATCTGTCGAAATTTTGGAATTTTTGTGAATTTTTCGGATTTATTATGAACTTTTGGATGAATTGCGTAATAAGGTCTGATTTCAAAAAGATTCGCTTTTTCGACTTTTCAAACCCTAATCTGATTGGAAACGATTTTCTAAGATCAACTCTTGTGAACGAAATCGCAAAAACAGGCCTAGAAGTGTCGTTTTTCCGGCGTTTTTGTTAATTTTTTAATAAAAATTAAAAGTGTCGGAAAGTAATTCAATTAAAAGGTCCACCTAAACTACTCGGAATTTCTTGAAATTTTGACACGATGTCACTGGGTATTTTCTTGATATATGGTAAAAGTTTCAGATTTTTTCGATAAGTATAAACCTTAATTTTGCTTTTCCCCAATTCGTAGAATTTAGATCCCTAATTGATTTTTAAAATAATTTAGATCTAATAATTCGGTTAATTGGGAAAGGGAATATAATTTCATGGGTAAGTGGCTAATTTTAAAATTATTGGATTAAAATTTTGAATGGTTTCGTTAATTTTAATCGCACTTAAACCTAACTATGAAAAATCTGAAATTTAAATGTTAATGAATGATTTAAAGCTTCGGATTTCATTAATTAAAAGTTCAAATTTTAATGTTGAATCGTTCGTTCATAAAAATTTGAATAATGTTAGCCTTTGATTTAAGCACAAACTCTTGATCGATTGTCTAAGCTACGATAATCAAGACGGATCTGATCGTGTCGGTGAAGCAAGTAGAGGAACGACAACTGGAGTTCTAAGTTCGTGTTCGTTGACAATTTGTGGAAAACACCCTTCAAACGTAAGTCTGCTTAATCTGTGTTATACATCTTTCATGGCTTTGGGGATTGTTTCCGCACATGTTATTATGTTTAACTGTATTCCCCTACAGTGGTATCATGAGCCTTATGTATTCAAAGAATGTTTTAGCATGATTTAATTATTTTTGCATCTGTCGAAAATTTTGAATTTTTTGTTGAATTTTCGGAGTTTTTACGAATGATTGGATGAATTGCGTAATAATCAGGTCCGAAAACAAAAATGTTCGTTTTTTCGAGTTTTAAAACCCTAATCTGATTGAAAAGGATTTGTTAATTTTCGTTTTTTGGGCGTTTTTGTTAATTTTTCATTAACAATTAAAAGTGTCTGACAGTAATTCAATTAAAAGGTCGACCAAAACTACTCGGAATTGCTTGAAATTTTGATACAATGTTTCTGGGTATGTTCTTGATCTATGGTAAAAATATTAGATTTTTCCAAATAAGTATAAATCCTAATTTTGCCTTTCCCCCATTCGTAAAATTTGAAACCCTAATTGAATTTTAATTAATTTTGGTTTAATAATACGGTTAATTGGGAAAGGGGATATAATTTCGTGGGTCAGTGGATAATTTTAAAAATTATTGGATTAAAATTTTGAATGGTTTCGTTAATTTTAATCGCACTTAAACCTAATTATTAAAATCTGAAATTTAAATGTTAAAGAACGATTTAAAGTTTTGGATTTTATTATTTAAAAAGTTCAAAATTTTCAAGTTGATTCGTTCTTTCTTAAAAATTTGAATAATTTTAGCCTTGATTTAATATTTTACGAAATTGGATTGTCGTTAAAATTTTATTAAATCGTTAAAAATCGTTGTTTTTCGAAAATAAAAATCGTAACTTTTATGAAAAACAACATTAATGCAAGTTCGTGAAATTAATTTTTTTGTTTAATTATGTTGGTCCGTAGGCAAGAACCAAAGGCACGAACATACAAGTATGGAGGACGTGTAGCTCGACGAGCCATGCGGGCTGCTATGCGAGTGCCGAGCCGCAGCGACGCGTGCAGCAGCATGGACGCTGCGTGCCGTGCGCGCTGGGCGAGGATGATGGGCGTGGGCTGCAAGCAAAGCAAGGCACGAGGCCTTGCGATGTGCAGCGATGCGCTGCGACGACGTCGAGCCAGGCACGCAGGGGCAGCAGCAGCTGCTGTGGGTACGTGTGCAAGGCTGTGGGTGCGCGGCTTTTGCTCGTGTGCCTCGTAGGCCACACAGTGGTACGATGGGCTGGGCGCAAGCCTAGCCCAAGCAAGCACATGAACATTTTTTTTTTATTTGTTGGGCTTGGCATATTTGCATTAATTTGGGCTAACGAGATATTTAATTTAATATTTTATTTACTTGGGCCGGACCGCGAGTTTTATTTTAATATTTAATAATTTATTATCCGGAATAATTATTGGTTTGAGTGGGAGCCACTAAATGAAATTAAGATGAAATAAATAATTTTAATTATTTTCGTAGGTCGCATTATTTTAGTTAAATTCAATTTTAATTAGAATAAAGTCTAAGGATTAATAATTTGGAAATTGATTAATTTTTTAGGACGCGTTTATGTGAATGTGAATTTTAAATAATTCAGGTAAATACTTGCATAATTATATGGGCCATTCGTTTTAGCATACGAATGGGTGAATGCATAGAATATATATTTTATGTAATGCAGGTACTCCAAGTGACTAGTATGGACATTTAGGATAGTTAAATACGGTCTACGAACCGTTCTATCTTTGAATGTAAAGTTTTAAATATGGTCTGCGTACCATGGAAATTTTGATGTAATTTTATTATTTTCAAGTATTTCTAAGTTTAGAACTTTAAGTAAACATTTAAACGAAGATTCAAGACGATGCCAAGCTAACAAGATGGTGATGAAGATTGGATGCTTCAAGACAAAATGTTTTGGGCCATACTAGTTCACCATTTATTTATGCATTTTGATATATATTATGCTTGAATGTATGTATGTATGCTTTGCATGAATAGGTTGTTTCGTATGACTCGATTAGATTAAGTTCACTAAATAATCGAACCAACATAGAAACAACTAGGTCCGAAGTAATATTGAGTTCAAAAGTTTCCTTCCAAATCAAGCACTTACAAAAATCTAGGGATCTAAGATAGTAGGTTTCCACCAAAGCGAGGTGCTATTTTAGTAGACTTAGATGGTAAGACGTCCCAAAGGAGCACGTTGCTTGTGGTTTCAACTCAAACAACAATGGCATTATGTTATGGCAATGGGATAAATTATGGTATTAATTTATTAACCAACAGTAATTTGGAGATTACTAGCAATAGGTTTTGCTTACCTAAAATCTTAAAATACTTAAGACATGCCAAAGCTGCTTAAGGATTTAGGACTTTTAGGGTCTTGGAATCGTTTCATTCATTTTGGACCATGTTTTATTTTTGCATAAATGAAATGTTTAATAGCTTTATTGATTACGTAAATGCTTTTATTTCAAGTTATTAAAGTATGATAAATGTTTTATTTACTAGTTCATTTTGTAGAATAGTAAATCTTCAACCTTATTGCGTTCGGACAATAGAACTGCGATATTTCCTCGATCGATTGGTAACTAATTTTGAGAGCGATTCTCAAAGAAAAGGAGGGTGAGAGCGTATCCTGAATGCTATTTTCTTATAGGGATCTTCATGGTTGTTTTCAAACTAAAATTTGAATGGTAGACCAATTGGATTTCATATATTCAGAATACTGGGTAGTTTTGGAATAATGAAGTATTAAGTTAAACACTCATGTATAACAAATGGTTAACAACCAATTTTCTTTTGTTCGATAATGAACTAGACTCATTGGATGCGGTCATTCAAAGTGAATAAAAGAAAGGGACTTTGTACGCATAACAAAGTAAGAAGATCAAGCAAAGAGTAAAATCTTTAGGACTATAAGAAAACGTGCTAGAAAGGATAGGAAACGGGAACAAAAGAAATGAATTTAATATTCAATTTCTACCTAAAAGTTTGTGTTAAAGAGAAACGACTCAGCAAATAAACTCCTATGGAATTAGATTACCGCTTGAGGTTCTAAACTCTTGTTAAGAACTCAAATTCCGGGAGCTAAGTCTGGTTATTGACCTACAAGTGGGTAATGAAGCAAAGTTGTGCTACATTAATTGTAGGGTCATCATGTTTGTTTTAAAGTCCTTCTAAAGGCTGGAACTTAATGGTATTATGTTCCATTAATCATCATAATCAATTTATGTTTGGACAACGGAAAGACTCACATTCAAAGTAAACAAAAACATTCGTTGAGTGTTTATTTGAATGAAATGGTCATTTAAGGGTTAAGTCATATGATTGATTAATAAACAAACGAATCTCTTCACACTCAAACTTCAGAAGGTTCAAATCAAACATTTTGATTTGTGTTCCACATTTCTTTGGCAATGTCATACGACCATATCAACAAGACAACATTCTAAGATTCCATGGCATGGATTTCTGAAAGTTGGTTAATTTAAGACACATGGGTCTTGCTTGTTGAACATGACATATAAATGGACTATTGTTAGAAGTTTCTAGACAATAAAGTTCATGGGCCAAAGATGGATTTTATGACTTACCTATTTCACAAGAATTTGAGAAAATATGGCTATATTTACTCAACGTGAAATATGTGAAATGCTTCAATGCGATTCACAAAAGGGTATAAAATCAACTTGGCAAGAATTTTGGAACATCTAGGTTGGGTCAAGGTGATGTTTGCATGAGCCAAGAAAGATTATCTAGATTGTTTAGATGGCATTATAACAATCGAAGCTCCATAAGAATATGGTATGTCAAAATGGAGAACTCGGAATCTATTCGATTAACGATAATCACGACGATTTTCCTATATAGTTTCTAAATGATACTCTCAAGTGACTATCACACTAAACAAGGTTGTCAAAGCTAAGGATAAGATGTCATAAGGATTGAACTTCGGTCCAGTACATCTTTTCAGTACATATATATCTAGGGTTGTCAAACCCAGTGGGAGTTAGTGTTTACATCAAACAAACTCAAGAATAGATATATGTTTCTTTATGAGAGACTCATAGAAACAAAAGGTATTGATTCTACCACGAATCTAAGAACATATGGTTGTTTCTCTAGATAATGTCTTTTAGGAAACCATCATATTTCCAAAAAGGATAGTGGGAGAAAAATGACCTCGAATGAACTTCGAGTCAAGCAACAAACAAATGTAGGATATTTAGGAGTCTTTGGAAAAGCTCCGTACTTAGAAGTCTTCGGAAGAGCTTCAGGAAGACTTTAGAAGTTCTACAAGAGAATCCTAATACTCAAAGGACTTCAGTAATGTCTTTATATATAGACACCAACGTTTGATGTTCAATATCTAGGTAAATCGTATAAGGAATAGAATTCAACCAAGATAGATACATTGATATCTTGAGGAATGAAAACTATGAAGACTTTGGAAAGTGCTTCAAAAACATACGACTTACAGGTTAGCTACGACGAATTAAAATTCCCAAGTATGGTTTGAGGCCATCAAAAACATAAGTATGGTTCGAGGCCATATAAAATGGTTTGAGGCTATTTTATCCGAAATACCTTCATCTTAAAGAATCAAATCTATTATTTGGTTGATTTGCATAAAGGGTTTACTCCCATTGGTTGCAAACATGTTTTCTAAACATACAACGTTGATTTGCATAAAGGGTTTACTCCCATTGGTTGCAAACATATTTTCCAAACATACAGAGATGATATTGTATACACGTATAAAAGAGAATCTATATTGGTGGTTAAAGATTGTAAACAATTTCACGGCGTTGATAATGTTGAAATCTTTTTCACCAAGTCGGAATGCTTGAACTATTTTGGATAAATCTAGCAATCATTGCATATGGCACTATGGCGATTGGAAAATGAAACACCTTACTCAATTGGACTTGTAGAAAGGAATTGTGTACATCACACAATGTAAAAGTTTTGTATCCTAGATAAAAGAGAAAGCTTAAGAAGTCTATTCGTAGATTAAAGCATGCAAGTGGGAATTGGAACATATTTTTCAAGGCTATTGAGCAATCATGGCTTTATGAAAATATGGATCATCTTGTAGATGAGGAGTTTAGTGGGAGGATAAATCAAGTTTATTGGTTCTATATATATGAGATACATATCTCTCTATTGAAGATGACATTCAAATTCTAAATGGTTAGATTTGAAAGTATTTGTCAATATTAGAACCATGGCGAAACTTAGAACATACTGGGTTAAAGATCTATTGGATAGGATCTAAAGCGTTGTTTGGATTCTGTAAAAGTAATTACTTAATCAAACACAATGGAGAGACTCAAAAGAGACTCTCAACCCGGCCATATGAGTAAGTCTAAGTTATGAATGCTTTAACTAAGTACAAAGCTAGGCTGTTATCACTAAAGTTAAGCATGAAGGACCTTGAAGAGGTGCCTTCACCTTATATCACATGGCAATGCCAAGATTTTAGCAAGATTCAGTGTCTCTTGAAACAAAATGAAGCTAAAAGTTACATGGATGGATTTTAAAATGCGAACGTTTTTTGCATTACAATCAATCATGTATAATGTGATATATAGATCGCCGAGATAACTCGTGAACATTGGATCGTGACGAGTTTATACCAATCTCTATTGATCTGGATCAAAGATCATTGGAACAGTATCAAGAACATCCAATACATTTGGATAAGTAGGATGAGCACTTGATAAGAGGAAGTGAAGATAACTAAACTTTTGATGCTACATGAATTTGCCTAAGAAAAAGTTGAATCTTGTTGTTAGGCAAACCACTAACATACACGTGCAATTAGGCGTCATGATTAAAAGGTGGTAACATAGGTTCTAAACCATATGTGATGCATGGGAAACTGAATCAATGATTAGTTTCCAAGTTCTCAGTTGAAAGATGTATCTCCCACATGTATGTGAACTGGTTGGAGCATTCCAAAAGGAAAGCATCATTTGAAATTCTACATAATTGAAATGAATTCATTGTTGCCTAAGAAGCAATAAAAGGGAATTGTTTTAGTGGGAGTTCTTCAATGAACTCAGGTTGATCACAAGTCTGCTACCTGGATGATTTTCTATTTTAGATATGATTATCATTCTAAACAGCAATGAAAGACTAAATCATTCTAGAAACATATTCAAAGATCTTTTCATCTTACATCGAAAGGCTTTCAATAGAAAAGATGCTAAGGATAGCAAAGTATGATAAACTAAACCTCTGCATTGAATGATACACAACATTCATATGCAGATATGGAATCAAGTTTGAGTTCCATGAATGTTTTAAGTATTGGGTGAAAGGCCTATATTTGTAAAACATTAAATGCTTGATTTTGGGTTAGAGGCCCACAAATTGGTAAGCATTTGGTTTAAACATATATCATTTATTAAATTATATTTCATATTTATTTAATTTTGGTTTAGTATTAAATGATAAGCCATGTGATTCAAATCATTTAAATGAGATGCGAAGATGGATTCTTCGACAAAAAACACCCATAAGTGAACTTGAATATTGAAGTCACAAAGGATCCCTAATCCAGATCATTGAAAGGTGGACGACCAATGACTAATGAAGATTAGATTGCAAGTAGATTACGTAGTTCTGTTTCTTGAACTAGAGTGACTGGTTGTCAGAATCTTTTGCATAGATACTTATTGGAACTTGTATCGGATTGACCATGAGAAAACTTTAAGAGATTAAAGTCATGTCATAGGTGGTTCTCATTAATGGTGATTAGAAACCGTTCCTCAGAACATGAGCGATTATGTCTGCTCGTTTGAGAATTAGTTCTCTTTGATGCTAGCTAAACGTCGCATCGTAAAAGGAGCCTATAAAAGCAGTAATTGGGCGTACTATGAATCAAAGTGATTATTCATAGATTGCAAGAATGGATTGTCCTCATATCTTTGATAGGATATGGTGTTGTTATGTAACAAGGCCTCTCGGAGAGTTAGATCTTGTAAAATGCATGGCCGTGCTCAGAATGGTTAAGGCTTAACCTTCTGTAAAAGTTTAACAGTTGAGCTCTGTAATCCGAGAAACACTTCTGGACCTAATAAGGATGACTTGGATCTTGCCTTATGTTCAGTAAGTAACCCTAAGTGACAAAGGAATGTGAATGCACACTTGTCTGAATGACAAGTGGGAGACTGAAGGAAATATGTCCTTCACCCAAGGTGCATTAAGTCTAATACCAAGGTTCAGATTAATTGCGAACAATTAATTCAGTGAGATCAAGTGATCGGAACAGCTAGCTGGAGCAATGCTTCCGATCATTGAGTTCTAATGAATATTAAACTCACAACTTACTCTTGACTGAACCTACAAGGTCACACCAATGACACGTAACAGATCACCGGATTAAATGAATCGGAAATTCATTTAATAGCTTTCCGCGAATTAGTTGGAAAACGTATTATACGATACGACCTTGCATCCGAATCGTATATCGTATCGCGAATATTCGTAAGCTAGGCGAAACGAATAAATCGTATCGTACGACGGTGATTCATCGTATACGAAACGGTAAATAATATCCGGAACGATATTAAGTCGCGAATACGAAGAGCGGCCCACGAGCCGAGTGCGCGAGGCACTTAAGGCCCATGGGCGCTCGGCACGCAAGCAAGGAAACAACACGGCAGCGCTGGCCCATGGCCGAGCAAGCTGCGCGTGTGTGCGCGCGGGCCAAAGCAACGACACAGCAACAGCTGCACGCGGCCCACAGCCCAGCACGTTGTATGCTCGTGTGTTGCGCGGGCTTGCTGGCCGGTCATGGCCCTTGTGGCTTGGCCGGTTAGCAAGGTTATGTTAATAGCCTTCTAACCCAATGTTCCAACAATATAATTCACACATACTCAAACGCTAGAGACTCAGAGAACCCTAATTCTCTTTGTGCCTCCAAAGTGAGTTTTTCCCAGAAGCAAACTATCTTGATCGATTGTCTAAGCTACGACAATCAAGACGGATCTGATCGTGTCGGTGAACCAAGTAGAGGAATGACAAGTGGAGTTCTAAGTTCGTGTTCGTTGACAGATTATTGTGGAAAACACGCTTCAAATGTAACTATGCTTAATCTGTGCTTTATACATGCTTCTTGGCTTTGGGGATTGTTTTCGCAAACGTTATTATGTTTAACTGTATTCCCCTACACAGTTGAACTATAGTAAGGACCGCGCCGTGTGGGCTAATGCTGGGCACTGCCCGTATTAGTAAACGTCCCCCGAACTCTCAATCTCTGCTCTGCTGGATGTACGTTGAGGGATCTCCACACCAGGGATCATAAGGGAATCTATGTGTAGACACCTACTTTTGTCCCCATTCCCGAAAGGGAAGGTTTGATGATGAGAACATAAATTTCCACTTGGCAACGCATCTCCTATAAAATAACGAGTCTCAATCACCCTTTCATTTAAGCCAAAACTGCTATTTATAGAAACCTGCTAAGAATAGTAACTGCCGTAAGAAGTAGTTGTTAAAAGTGGCAAAGTCATAAAAGATAGAAATCTGTCATAATTAGGTGTTGCACTCCAACATAAGTCCTAAAAGAGATAGAATTGGCAAAAGGAATTCTATTCCTGCTATGATTCGAAAATAAGAGTTATGTATTAATTAAAATCCTAACGAACCTAGAGTTCGTAACGGGCCCAAACGCATTCCGTCATAAGTTAATACGCACTAAGAAACTCGGATAAGTCTCAAAAGCTCCGTGTTTAAGAGTCCAAATCTGACAAAAAGGCTCGGCTCAGATCCTATTTTCAACGCCAGCCCTGGGCGCTGAAAATACCTGGGGCCGTGTCGTCTCCGAATTCTTTTTGGATTCGTATTCTAAAAATCTATCTTTCCACAAACTCTTTCCCTATAAATACAGCCTAAAACCGACATGAAAGACACACAATTCCATAACCTGAGTATTGACTCTAGCCTTAAGCCTAGCCTCACGCTGCAAAATTGATCCGGCGTTCTATCGCAATCGACCCAAAAGTCAAACAGAACGCATCCTGCCCCTTGTAGCTGATGATTTAAGCCTAAATACTGGAACACTGCTTAAAAACCCGAGATTCGTTAAGTAAAAGGAGAAATAGCAAAGCCAAGTGGTTAGTTTTCTGAGAACCGTGACGCACCTCTCAAGGGTGCGTTGTAATATGTCCCTCACATGATTTAATCGCTTTCACCACCCTTTTATAAAATTGTCAAACTATTAACTTGATTGATCTATCACGCCTAATAAGATAATACCTTGGACAATTGAATTATCATGCTAGGTACCTTAAATCAATCTAAATAAGATAATCACGATCGATTTAGTATTATGTGTTGCATATTTCTAAAATCAATTAAGAATAGTTTAATAGTTTAATGCATGTCCCTTCAATTATTTATGCTGAGCTAGTAAGGATATGCCTTTGGAGTTATCGATGAGCACTCCTCTCGGTAGTTACAGTCCCCCGAACTCTTAATCTCTGCCCTGCGGGTGTATATTGAGCGATCCCCACACCAGGGATCACAAGGGAACCTATGGCCGTCGTGGTCGAACATAATTGCACTCCCTTTATGTCACGATAACCGGGTTTTGTCAGTTTTTCTCACTGTCGTTAAAAACTGAATGGCGACTCCTATATTACTAGTCGATTGGGTGTAAACTCACAGGAAATCTAACTACACTTGATCTGACAACGTCACACCCCCGAGGGACGAGGTCATGCATCAGCCTCGTGCTTTTTCGACCCCCTCACAGTGGCGACTCCACTGGGGAATGTTAATGCAATACTCGTGCTTGTAGGTAATCAAAATAGCCGAAGGGTGAAACGATCCTACTCCGCGTTTATTTCCTTATCTAGTTGGGACGAGCTGAAAATCAGCATATTAATGTGAACTTACAGAACCGCATAACGTATCTTGGCTCCCTTGGCGTATTTCACCTCTGGAGTTGGGACTAAGGATACCCATCGCCAACCGGGGGGTGCATATTCTTCGAATGTTGTCCACTCGGCACTTTCCCTAGTAGTACACCCGTCCCAAACCCAATCGCTCGCCCATTAGGTCCCTCTCATTGGTGCATGCCCCCTTGGCTTACATCGTGATTGGCCTCTTGGACGAAATTCGTCTGTTGAATGCACTACCTCGAACGGGGCATGTGTTGGAACTACGATAGAAGCGGTACCAAGCCAGGCGCAAATATTACCCATAGAAGCCTATCATAAACTACGTGACATATTATTTTTGCTTCATGTTGTAATGCTAGTTATGTGTAGCGAATTATGTGATTATATTGTGATTGTGTGTGAAAAATAATACCGGAAAACCAAGGACCCTAAAAATTGCCCAAATATTCATAAACACCGATTGGCCAAAGAGTTATACCAAAATACGTGTTCCGCAATCCCGGGCGATCGCCACAAAAATAAGCGACGCCCAGGACGGCCTGTAACGGATCCCACAACGCCGCACAACGCGTAAAGGACGTTATTAGGCAAGCATGCAAAATTAAGTCGTACGAAAAAAGGATAGACGAACAGAATACGAGTACCAGTCAAGACGCATTTTCAGCGCCCCTGGCTGGGCGCCAATCATTTTCAACGCCCAGAGCTGGGCGCTGAAGTTGCTGCCTGGCCTTTTGGTCAGGCACAACAGCCTCGGTACCCACGCACAAAGTATACGTAGCAATAAAAAAAATTCGCGACAAATTTGTTACGAGGACGTGTGAAAAAAGGCACTCGATTCTAAGAACGACTTATAAAATAAATAACTCCTTGTGTCGTTATTAGGCCTCCTATGACGACAATGTTCGGCACCAAAACTGAGCATGCTAATTAAAATCACTTTGAATGTCACACGGGCAAATGTATCGAAAATCCAAAGAATGACTAAAGGAAAGCCAAAGTGTACCAACATAAATGAGAATAGAAAACCAATACAAAGAGTCGGAAGTCTAGACTGAGTAATGCTTAACTTTGGGCCTAAACTTTAGCTTGTCTTATGCATAGGGCTGGTTCTATCACTTGGCGTCGATCTGAAAACCAAAGGTTAGTACGTCTCGAAGATACATCACCAACACAAGGTTTAGCAACTCCAAGCTCCATCCGTCACTCCTCCTTTCGAGGATCTCCGATTCCCCAACCTCGATTCGCACCCTCAAACATGTCCATGGAAGAGCTGCGGGACCAAATGGCCCAAATGACCCTACTTATGAATCAACTGAAAATGGAAAACGAATCCTTAGCGGCTGCGCAAGCCAAACATGACCTCGATAACGAGAAGAAGATCGAAAAAATGGTTCTGCAGCAAACCATGGGGAGAAAGTATTTCTCCCTCGATCCTGAACCTTTTCCCGGCAAAATACCGGAAAAGTTTAGTTCATCCGACTTACCGAAATTCAAATCCACGGACAATCCCCGTGATCATCTCTTGAGCTTTGTGAATGCCATGAACTTGAAAGGTGTGGACAAGTCCATGTATCTGCCTGCCTTTCCTTTGTCCTTGGAACCTGTGCCACTCAAATGGTACTACCACTAGGACCCTAAGCTCTTCCCCACTTGGGAGGACTTTTCCAATGTCTTCATCAAGCAATACTCTTCGAACATGGATTTTCAAGTCACCATGCGCGAGCTGGAAGTCCTCTTCCAAAAGAAAAATGAAGGTTTCACGACCTACTTCGCTAGATGGAGGGACCAAGCGGCCCAATTAATCAATAGGCCTCCTGAAACTGAATTGGTCCAAAAATTCATTGACAACCTAGACCCAGCTTATAAACAACATCTTAGATACTTGGGCCTTGATACCTTCAAGAGGGTTTACGATGTAGGAATAAAGATCGAGGATGACCTCACAAAAACAGTACAAAGCAAGCCTGCATACAAAAGTAATACCTACAACAGGGGCCACACGCCTTAAGCCCAAGAGGTCCACGCCGTAGAAGAAACCCCAACCCGAAGGAGCCCCGGAAGGTGGACCCGAGACCGAAAGTTTGCCCCACTCGGGTCGACTCTAGTACAAGCCTTCCAAAGACTAACCAAACAAGGAAAACTAAGGCCCATAGGCCCCACACCCGACCCTTCATTCAAAAATAAATACTAGGTCGAGGGAGCCCGCTGCGAGTTCCATCAAGGAAATGGGCATGATACTGAAAACTGTTGGAATCTAAAAAATACGATCCAGGATATGATAGAGGATGAAATAATACCTCTCCCTAACGTTGGCAAACCCAACAACAACAACAAGAGCCCACTCCGCTCTTGTCACATCTCTCTCGATCAACCACAAAATATGAACTTTGACCCTACGGTGTATATTACGCCCCAAGGTGCACCACTCGCCATGGTCCCTATGGATCAAATCGAGAGAGAAGTGTGCGGTGTGTGGGATGATGATGCTGAAGATATCTACCTGTCCCAAGTATCGGGCCAGGACATTTTTACTGAAACTTGGCCCAGGCATGCTCCCATTGACACCGTCCCTCAAGAGCCCGAAGTTGACAATCTCACTCGGTCCGGAAGGGTATACCAACAGGATATTCGCCCATCTCCCGTGGACGACATCCTAATCAGACAGACTCCTGAAAACATGCGGCACACCACCGTCACAGAAGTCATCGAAAATCCTCTCTTGAAGCAACTAAAAAGAACTAAAGCCGAGATCACCATCTGGGATCTCATGTGCACTTCAAAGGAACATTGTAAAAAACTTATTCGCTCACTTGACCTTATCTCAGTCCCTACGGACATCACACCTGACTCGTTGGTTAACCACGTCACGAGAGATGTTGAGGAAGCACGCATAATTAAGTCGTACGAAAAAAGGATAGACGAACAGAATACGAGTACCAGTCAGGACGCATTTTCAGCGCCCCTGGCTGGGCGCCAATCATTTTCAACGCCCAGAGCTGGGTGCTGAAGTTGCTGCCTGGCCTTTTGGTCAGGCACAACAACCTCGGTACCCACGCACAAAGTATACGTAGCAATAAAAAAAATTCGCGACGAATTTGTTACGAGGACGTGTGAAAAAAGGCACTCGATTCTAATAACGACTTATAAAATAAATAACTCCTTGTGCCGTTATTAGGCCTCCTATGACGACAATGTTCGGCACCAAAACTGAGCATGCTAATTAAAATAACTTTGAATGTCACAGGGTGTGAGGGGGTCGAAAAAGCGCGAGGCTAATGCGTGACCTGTCCCTCGTGGGTGTGACGATTCCTTTTATTCAATCAAGTGTAATTGGATTTCCTGTGATTATACACCCAATTGACTAGTAATATAGGAGTCGCCATTCAGTTTTTAACGACAATGAGAAAAACTGACAAAACCCGATTATCGTGACATAAAGGGAGTGCAATTATGTTTGACCACGATGGCCGTAGGTTCCCTTGTGATCCCGGGTGTGGGGATCTCTCAATATACACCCGCAAGGTAGAGATTGAGGGTTCGGGGGACTGTAACTACCGAGAGGAGTAATTCGCTCGTCGATAACTCCAGAGGCAGGATATCCTTACTAGCTCATCATAAATAATTGAAGGGACATGCGTTAACTATTAAACTAATCTGAATTGATTTTAGCAATATGCAACATATAATACTAATTCGATCGTGATTATCTGATTTAAATAGCATTAAGGGACCTAGCATGATAATCCGATTTCCCAAAAATATTATAATTGTTAGGCGTGATAGAACAATCAGATTAGGTTAGTTTAACAGTTCATAAAAAGGGCGAGGAAAGCAGTTAAATCATCGAAAAGGGACACATTACGACGCACCCTTGAGAGGTGCGTCACGGTTCTCAGAAAACTAACCACTTTGACTTTGCTATTTCTCCTTTTTATTTAACGAATCTCGATTATGGGACAGGATACGTTCTTTTCAATTTATGGATCGATTGCGACAGAACACGTGAACAGTTTCGCAGCGAGAGGCTTAGGCTAAGGGGTTTAGAGTTAATACTCAGAATATATTATGTGTTGTTGTGTGTTGTTTCACGTCGAAACTAGGGGCCTATTTATAGGGAAGAGTTCGTGGAAAGATAGAATTGCAGAGTTCTAATCCACAAAGAATTAGGAAAAAGCACGTCCCAGGTAATTTCGGCGCCCAGCTCTGGGCGTCAAAGATTAAGGCGCCCAGGGCTGGGCGTTGAAAATAGAAATCCATGCAATTTCAGCGCCCAGGGCTGGGCGTCAAAGATTTCGGCGCCCAGCTCTGGGCGTTGAAAGTGATGTCTGGGCCAAATTCTTTGTCAGATTCGGATTCCTGAAATCCGTAGAGTTTGAGATTAATTCGAGTCTTTTAGCGCGTATCAATTTTTACGACGGAGTGCGTCTGGGCCCGTTACGAACTGTAGGTTCGTTAGGATTTTAATTAATACGTAACTCTTATTTTCGAATCCTATTAGGAATAGGATTCTCGCGGTTTTCTATCTCATTTAGGATTTATGTTGGAATGCAACACCCAATTCTGACAGGTTTCTATCCTTTATGATTTGCCACTTTTAGAAGCTACCTTTTACGGCAGTTTACTATTTTTAGCAGCTTTCCATAAATAGCAGGTTTTGGGTGAAATGAAATGGGGAATCGAGATTCATTTATTTTATAGGAGATGCGTTGCCAAGTGGAGTTTTTATGCTTTCATCATCGAACCTTTCCCTTGCGGGAACGGGGACAAAGGTAGGTGTCTACAGTTAGCCCCCACTTTGACTGAGTGTTGGAGTAAGACGATGGTCAAAGTATTAGACAGAGTGCGTCACACAAGGCATGGTGTATGTGACCTGTTTTGCTAGGGTCTCACGAGCCCCCGAGTGATAACATTTGACTTAAGGGTCATCACTTGAAGTGTCGACATATCTCTCACGTGTCATTGGGATTTGTCAACTGATAGTATAGAAACTTCCTCACTTTGTCATTGGAAGGATCTAAAGATGCGAAGAAACTCCCTCACTTTGTCATTGGGAGTAACTACAGATGTTTTCGAAATTAAAGCTGTAAAGTGTAATTGGGCCTGGCCAAGCCCAATCACGAGGTAAAACGTTTTTAAAGATTCTCATTTTCAGGGCTAGCTAAACGAGAAAACCCCCTTGTTTTTATAGGATGTAAAACGAAGGAAAATCCAACAAACCAATCCTTTAATTTTTGGAAAAAGGGAAAACCAATAAAAGTTATCGCTGCAGCGACTAAGGACCTGCGCTGTTAGTGACGCAGACCCCGCCCGCTGAAGGTGGGCGAGCCTGTCCTCTGAGGGTGGACCCCTCGTCCGATAGAAGTGGACGAATCTGTTTGATGTTTTTGAAAATAAGGACCTACGCGGTTTGTGACGTAGACCCCGCCGGCTAAAGATGGCGAGCCTGTCCGCTGAGGGTGACCCCCCGTCCGATAGAAGTGGACGAATCTGTTTGATGTTTTTGAAAATAAGGACCTACGCGGTTTGTGACGTAGACCCCGCCGGCTGAAGATGGCGAGCCTGTCCGCTGAGGGTGGACCCCCCGTCCGATAGAAGTGGACGAATCTGTTTGAAATTTTATTTTGTTTTTTTTTTGTTTTTTTTTTTTGTTTTTGTTTTTGTTTTTTTTTTTTTTTGAAAATAAGGACCTACGTGGTTTGTGCCGTAGACCCCGCGCGGCTGAAGATGGCGAGCCTATTTTAAATTTGAAGACTTTTATTCTTCGAAAAACTGAGGACCTGCGCGGCTAGTGACGCAGACCCCGCCCGCTGAGGGTGGGCGAGCCCATTTTGAATTTCTTATTTTGCCTATGTAGAAGAGCCTTCGGTGATTACAACCTGTTGGTGGGTCGTAATATTTCCCGATTAGATGTGTCCTATAAGTGGGTCCACACTGTGTATATTTAACAATATATTTTTTGAGATATCCAAACATGATATGGTGCGTGGCGCTGTCTGGGAATGTGATTTTGATTGCGCGCTCTTTGTTGGAGTCCACTTTTCGCGAGCCCCTAAGAATTCGTGCTTGACGGTTATTTCTTGTTTGAAAAGGTTCCTTGGGGATAAGCATTTGTAATGTCCTTGATCGTGTTTGGGATCGTGCTCGTAAGTGCGAGCGATGTTCGTAGTGGTGTGCTACTCTTAACAAAGCCGTGAGGTGCGACTTTCAGTGAAAAAATCGGCAATTTTCAAGCCGAATGAATATGGCAGGGCCCAATAGAAGTTAGGGCCTTTTGAGCCTGGATTCATTTCCGGCGCCCAAGCCTGGGCGGGGAAATAATTCACGCCCAGGTGGGGCGTTGAAAGTGTTGTTTGGGCTGGTCTTTTGATGACACAGTTGGCCTGTTGCTCATTCGTTTTTTTCACTTGGAAGTTCTATGTATTCTCTTCTCTTTTTGTTTTTTCTTTATTTTTAGAACGTGATGATTTTCTTGAGAAGCCGTAGCCGATTGGTGGACTACAGTGTTTGTCGCTTTGGGGCGATTATTTTAAGGAACTGTTGCTCTTAAGGCGTACAGTTATTGCAATAGTTGGGCGAGTCTATATGTCCCGAGGAACATACCTTGAGGCGTAAGACTTTGATCGCTCTTGTATATATATTTTTTTTGAATGCGTTCGTGAATGATGACGTGTACGTGCGAACGAGTGCTCATATAATGGCCGTTGTGTGCGGTCCATTAATCAGTTTGCTTGAATCATCTTTTTTTTTTAGCAATGACTGATTTTGAATAGTTTATTTAGAAGCTTGATAGGGTTCAAGCCCATTCATGAAGTGGGCTCAAGCATCGTGCCCTTCTTGATCGTTCAAATATTTGCTTCGAGTTTTTTTTTAATTTTTCTATGGTCGTTTCGTAGCTTGGAGCCCCCAAGTATGCATGTTGGGATGCTTTCCTTTTGGCGTACGATTTTTGTAGGTTCTTTCGAGAAAGATGCCTTGGGGTTCCGCTCGTGTAGGTGCGAGCTATCCCTTCCGTGGTAGGTAATATTTTGCTACCTTTAATCCTTAATGTAGAAGTCGTGTGGCTTGCATTTTGAATTTGGGCGATAAGTAGTTTTTGCCACTTTGACACGTGCTCTTGGTCGTGCCTACATTAGTGCAATATGCCTTACTCTTCTTTTAGACTTGTACCGTGGGACAGTTGAACTTATGGTGCGACGTAGGCTTGTGTGGCCTAACGATGTGTCTTAGAACATTTCTCCAGGTGCTGGGATATTATTATTTTTTGCATTGGAGTATTTCATCAAGCCTCGTTCAGGTGTCCGAACAAGTGTGGCCTTTTCTGCATGGGTTTGCACGGCTTATTACTTCGTTCGATGCGAGGATTCATAGGTGTTTGTTTCTTATTTTTATATCTGGGAAAAACTTGGCTAGCAGAAAGATTCAGTGCCCAGGCTGGGGCGTTAAAGATATCGGCGCCCAGCTTTGGGCGTTGAAAATGATTTCTGGGCAGAACTTTGACAGTATTTTTTTTTCTTTCGCTTTTGCTTTGGAACGGTGTAGACTGTGTAACGGGCGCTTTACAGGGCGCGCGTTATGTGCAGTGGTTTGATCGGAGTTTTCGTGACTCGCGATTTTCAGTTACCCTTGTTAGTGGGGTGACTTTATATATTCTAAGTAGTGCTTAGAATTTGGGAGGGGTTGTAGCCATTCTAAGGTTCATTTTGCACGATTAAAGCTTAGGATTGAGCTCCTATGACATATGTATAGCATTAGCGTCGAGAATTTGCGATAAAATCGTCATTTCGAGCATTTTTAGAGAGTTTTTCTCAAGCCCCCAATTGTAGCTACGGGATTGGCTTGGTGCTATAATGCCTTGCATACATTTTTGTGCATTCATGGTGACATGGATCATGAATAGTTTGAACCAGACTCGTTCAGTGCGAGGTACGCTCGAGTAGTGATCTGCTACTTCTCTTGTAAATGTCGTATTGTGCGACATTGCCATGGTCAAGGTAGTCACATGTTGAAGTGTGCCTTGACCAAAAACTAGGTGCCTTTCTTTACCCATAATCATATTTGGAAATCTTTTGACTCACTTGCAACATCGAGATAAATGCATACTCAGATTAAACCAATGACACTTTATTATGTTCGAAGAAGTCTTTGAAAATTATTTGAAATCCGAGTCCTACTATGTACAATCCGAGGTGTCCTAAGTAAGTTTGACTTATAGAAGGGTTCGTACAAGATTACATGAGTGAATCAAAATACTGTTACGATTTTTGGAATGCTGTCTAAGGATTTGCTGGAAGCCAGGGTGCAGACGTCAAGACATGCTTGTGCCCGTTTGGCATATGCTTTAGGCTTTTAGGGCCATCTTTTCCAAAATTGCGGGAATATAAACCGTGTTCAAATTGACTTAGATTTACTTGGTGTACGTCTGTGTAAAAGGTCGAGGTATACTTAGTTCCTTCCCTATCTCTTTCATTTCAATTTTTAGCCCCCAGTTGCTATTATGCCTTCCCATTAATGATGCTTTTAGATTTTGATTTTGGATGCCCGTGTCATATGTCTGAGTAGGGTGAGCCTTGGTTAAGTGCCTAGGAGTGTGAGTGCTTCTTCTGGCAAGGGTACGTGCCCTTATTATTTTTCGATGTGTGCTCATTAATTTTGGCATCTTGATGACCCGGATTCTTCTTTTGACTTAAGTTTTTCTTTCGACTTGGATTGCAAGTAATTAAATTTCAATAAGGGACTCTATTCCTTATTCTTGTTATTCTATAGGCTTTAATATTTTTGCAAATTGATTGGACCGAATCATGGATTGCCTACGTATCCGCATTAAATAGATTTAATTTGGAATCAGGTCTTGCGTAGTTCTTAGCCTAGAAAATAGTTTTTTAGAATGCCGATTTTAAACAAGTACGTTCTGAGGTGGAAACATATTAGTTGAAACGGTAGAATAAGTGAAGTTTATTATTATTTTAATCTGCTGCCTTGCCGTAAGCCAAAAATTTGTTTTATATTTTTTTTTTGAGTACATGTATTTTTTCTTGGTGGTACGTATACCTGAATACGTGCTGTACTTTTTTCTTGGTGGTACGTATACCTGAATACGTGCTGTACCCCCCCCCCCCCAAGTGATCGTTATTTTTCCGTGTATGTGCGGATAAAATGACGAGCACTTCTGGAAAAAAATTGGCAAGCAGAGAGAATAAGCGCCCAGACTGGGGCGCTAAAGATTCCGGCGCCCAGCTCTGGGCGCTGATAATGATATCTGGGCAGATTTTTTGTTTTGTGCCAAATATTTGTGAATCTTTTTTGTGCGCTAAACGTTCTTTTTCTTTATAAACGAATTTTTAAAGGCGCTTTGCAAAGTTCGCTGTTTTATTATTTATTATTTTTTTGTACTCTTCATTTGGTTTCCTTTTTTTTTTTATTCGTGACTCAAGACGGTTTGAAAGACGGGTTAAATGAGATAGGATAAGTTGTATAGGTATTGATCGAGCATGAGGATTACACCTGCTAGGGCTCACAATTTGCAGCCTCAAGCTAGTGTCATGAGTTTAAATCAACCAAGGTCAATGAGTAGTATGGGGACGGCTTAAGGGTATATCAACAGGATGTATCCACACAAGTTATATGGTCATTATGCTAATGGTGGTGTAAGAACAGGTTTTGGGCTTTGGAAATAATGGGTATGACGCACGTGTCAATGGCCGTGCGTGGTTTGCGGTTGACAACAAGTTCAAGAACAAGGGTCGAGGTAATGGTTTCTTGGGTTATGGCAATGAGAAAATGGATGGGTTAGAAGAGCTGAACAGGGACCCGAGAGCGAATGTGTCTAAGAGCATAAGGATTGGAAAGGGTCGACATCGTAGAATTTTATGATTTGGATTGGTTAACTCAATTCTTTTCCTTCGTTTACTTGGGTAGGTTTCGCACTTTGGGAGGTACGGGCTAAGTATTTCATGGCTCGCTCTTTTCGCTCTCCCTTTTCTTTTTCTCTTTTTTTTTCTTTTTCGCTCGAGATTTCCCTCCCCTTTTAGGCTAAAAGGTAGATGGTTGTGGTCTTTGAGTCACGAGGCGAGACTGAGTGAGCCTCGTTTGGTAGGCCTATAGTGGACCTTTAATTTTAGTAGGCCTATGGTGGACCTTTAATTTTAGTTGGCCTATGGTGGACCTTTAAATTATCTTACTTTGCAAGCATATTTAGTCGTTTCTTAAAATGTGCAAATAGCGTAGATTCAAAATGTTGTTTTTACCTTATTGAAATTTAACGAAAGAATTACATCGAAAATAACTTTTTTGCTTCTTTTCAGATTCTAATTTTCGGGATTTAATTGGAAGTTGTGATTTAGACTCGAACTTTCATTAATTTTTCTGATTATAACCCGTGTATGAATACAAGGAGGTGGCCTAGACTCAAAATAATGACATGGCGTAAGCCTATAATACTTGACCAGGCGACTCTTAGGCTAATTGGACCATAACTTTCGTTGGTTGACACTTTGGATTTTAATCCTTGGGTGTTCATTTGTCAAGCGCCATTTCGCTTAATTTTGGCAAGGTAGTTAATTGGGGAGATCGAATTTTTTTTTTTGCAAGACTAGAATCATTAGTGCGGCTTCTCTCTTAGTGTGTATTGCTTTACCCCAATGGTAGCCTTATCGTATGCCGATTTGGGTATTTTCATGGTTGGTCATGTTGCATTCATGGAAAATCTTTTAGTCCGTACTTAGTAGTATTTCAAGGAGCGAGTGACTCGAGAGGACTATGATAGTCGTGACCCAATGTAATCATAAGCCTTGAGGCCATTAATTTTTCTTGCCAATGGTATTGACACCTTAGGTTCACTTTGGGGGTTGTGCGAGTATGGGGGAATGATTTTCAGAATGTGGCTGTTTCCATTTTGCAAATACTATAATATATTCTTATTATTGGTGAGAGAGAGTATTGAGGCCGTTGATTCTTAGCAAAGGATGACAATTACATATGGGTGCTTATTGATTTAAATGTTAGGAAGGGAGACTCAATATGTTTTAACCTTTTAACTCGCAGAACGACACCAAGTATTAGGACCGATTCTATGGATAAGACAACTAAGACTTAGGATTTAGACTGTACTTTGGCATAGCCTAGTCTAGACTCGGATTTATTCATTTTCTATTTGAACATTTATTTTTTCTTGAAGACTTTATTCGAACATTATTTTTTGAATACTTCGCCCATGTGACATTCATAATTATTAGCATGTTCGGTTTTGATGCCGAGCATTGTCGTCGTAGGAGGCCTAACAACGACGCAAAGAGTTATTAATTTTTTACGAGTCGCTTTTGAAAGCGAGTGCTTTTCTTACGCTCTCGTAGCAATTTTTTCGAAAAGTCTTTTTTTTTGCTACGTACATACTTTTTTATGCGCGGGCACCGAGGCTGCTGTGCCTGACCAAAAGGCCAGGCAGCAACTTCGGCGCCCAGAAGTGGGCGTGAGAAATTTTGGCGCCCAGCCAGGGTCGCTGAAAATGCGTCCCTGACTGGTACTCGTTTTCAGTTTTCGTCTACTTTTGTTTTTGCGACTTTGATTTTGCGTGCTTGCCTAATAATGTCCTTACGCGTTGTGTTGCGTTTGTGGGATTCGTTACAGGCCATCCCGAGCGTTGCTTATTTTTGTGGGGATCGTTCGGGTTTGTAGAACACGTATTTTGGTATAACTCTTTGGCCAATTGGTTTATGAATGTTTGGGTAATTTTTAAGGTCGTTGGTTTTTCTAGGATTATTTGTCCAGCATTATTCGTATGCACAATCATAACATAGTCACATAGTTCGTTACACATAACTACATTACAAACATGGATTTGAAAATTAAATATGTCACGTAGTTTATGATAGGCTTCTATGGGTAGTTTATCTGCGCCTGCCTTGGTACCGCTTCTATCGTAGATCCAACACATGCCCCGGTCGAGGTAGTGTCTTCAACAGACGAATTTCGCTCAAGAGGCCAACCCGCAAGTGCAAGCCAAGGGGGCATGCAGGCGAGAGGGACCTAATGGGCGAGCGATTGGGTTCGGGATAGGTGTACTACCTGCACAAGTACCGAGTGGGAAACATGCGCGGCATATGCACCCCCCTATTGGCGAAAAAAAAGGTATCCTTAGTCCCAACTCCCGAGGGAGCCGAGATTCGTTATGATGTTCTGCCCGTTCACATTAATATGCTGATTTTCAGGTCGTCCCAACTTGATGGGGAAATAAACGCGGGGTAGGATCGTTTCACCCTTCGGCTATTTTGATTACCTACAAGCACGAGTATTTCCTTCACTATCCCCAGTGGAGTCGCCACTGTGAGGGGGTCGAAAAAGCGCGAGGCTAATGCGTGACCTATCCCTCGTGGGTGTGACGATTCTTTTGATTCAATCAAGTGTAATTGGATTTCCTGTGAGTATACACTCAATTGACTAGTAATATAGGAGTCGCCATTCAGTTTTTAACGACAATGAGAAAAACTGACAAAACCCGGTTATCGTGACATAAAGGGAGTGCAATTATGTTTGACCACGATGGCCGTAGGTTCCCTTGTGATCCCTGGTGTGGGGATCTCTCAATATACACCCGCAAGGTAGAGATTGAGGGTTCGGGGAACTGTAACTACCGAGAGGAGTAATTCGCTCGTCGATAACTCCAGAGGCAGGATATCCTTACTAGCTCAGCATAAATAATTGAAGGGACATGCGTTAACTATTAAACTAATCTGAATTGATTGTAGCAATATGCAACATATAATACTAATTCGATCGTGATTATCTGATTTAAATAGCATTAAGGGACCTAGCATGATAATCCGATTTCCCAAAAATATTATAATTGTTAGGCGTGATAGAACAATCAGATTAGGTTAGTTTAACAGTTCATAAAAAGGGCGAGGAAAGCAGTTAAATCATCGAAAAGGGACACATTACGACACACCCTTGAGAGATGCGTCACGGTTCTCAGAAAACTAACCACTTTGAATTTGCTATTTCTCCTTTTTATTTAACGAATCTCGATTATGGGACAGGATACTTTCTGTTCGATTTATGGATCGATTGCGACAGAACGCGTGAACAGTTTCGCAGCGAGAGGCTTAGGCTAAGGGGTTTAGAGTCAATACTCAGAATATATTATGTGTTGTTGTGTGTTATTTCACGTCGAAACTAGGGGCCTATTTATAGGGAAGAGTTCGTGGAAAGATAGAATTGCAGAGTTCTAATCCACAAAGAATTAAGAAAAAACACGTCCCAGGTAATTTCGGCGCCCAGCCCTGGGCGTCAAAGATTTCGGCGCCCAGGGCTGGGCGTTGAAAATAGAGATCCATGCAATTTCAGCGCCCAGGGCTGGGCGTCAAAGATTTCGGCGCCCAGCTCTGGGCGTTGAAAGTGATGTCTGGGCCGAATTCTTTGTCAAATTCGGATTCCTGAAATCCGTAGAGTTTGAGATTAATTCGAGTCTTTTAGCGCGTATCAATTTTTACGACGGAATGCGTCTGGGCCCGTTACGAACTCTAGGTTCGTTAGGATTTTAATTAATACGTAACTCTTATTTCCGAATCTTATTAGGAATAGGATTCTCGCGGTTTTCTATCTCATTTAGGATTTATGTTGGAATGCAACACCTAATTCTGACAGGTTTCTATCCTTTATGATTTGCCACTTTTAGAAGCTACCTTTTACGGCAGTTTACTATTTTTAGGAGGTTTCCATAAATAGCAGGTTTCGGGTGAAATGAAATGGGGAATCGAGATTCGTTTATTTTATAGGAGATGCGTTGCCAAGTGGAGTTTTTATGCTTCCATCATCGAACCTTTCCCTTGCGGGAACGGGGACAAAAGTTGGTGTCTACACAGGGGCAAATGTTTCGAAAATCCAAAGAATGACTAAAGGAAAGCCAAAGTGTACCAACATAAATGAGAATAGAAAACCAATAGAAAGAGTCGGAAGTCTAAACTGAGTAATCCTTAACTTTGGGCC
Source organism: Spinacia oleracea (assembly GCF_020520425.1). Classification (NCBI taxonomy): domain Eukaryota; kingdom Viridiplantae; phylum Streptophyta; class Magnoliopsida; order Caryophyllales; family Amaranthaceae; genus Spinacia; species Spinacia oleracea. The sequence continues at coordinate 90,337,343 of NC_079489.1, forward strand.
TAAACTTTAGCTTGTCTTATGCATAGGGCTGGTTCTACCACTTGGCGTCGATCTGAAAACCAAAGGTTAGTACGTCTCGAAGATACATCACCAACACAAGGTTTAGCAACTCCAAGCTCCATCCGTCACTTCCCCTTTCGAGGATCTCCGATTCCCCAACCTCGATTCGCACCTCAAACATGTCCATGGAAGAGCTGCGGGACCAAATGGCCCAAATGACCCTACTTATGAATCAACTGAAAATGGAAAACGAATCCTTAGCGGCTGCGCAAGCCAAACATGACCTCGATAACGAGAAGAAGATCGAAAAAATGGTTCTGCAGCAAACCATGGGGAGCAAGTATTTCTCCCTCGATCCTGAACCTTTTCCCGACAAACTACCGGAAAAGTTTAGTTCATCCGACTTACCGAAATTCAAATCCACGGACAATCCCCGTGATCATTTCTTGAGTTTTGTGAATGCCATGAACTTGAAAGGTGTGGACAAGTCCATGTATCTGCCTGCCTTTCCTTTGTCCTTGGAACCTGTGCCACTCAAATGGTACTACCACTAGGACCCTAAGCTCTTCCCCACTTGGGAGGACTTTGCCAATGTCTTCATCAAGCAATACTCGTCGAACATGGATTTTCAAGTCACCATGCGCGAGCTGGAAGTCCTCTTCCAAAATAAAAATGAAGGTTTCACGACCTACTTCGCTAGATGGAGGGACCAAGCGGCCCAACTAATCAATAGGCCTCCTGAAACTGAATTGGTCCAAAAATTCATTGACAACCTAGACCCAGCTTATAAACAACATCTTAGATACTTGGGCCTTGATACCTTCAAGAGGGTTTACGATGTAGGAATAAAGATCGAGGATGACCTCACAAAAACAGTACAAATCAAGCCTGCATACAAAAGTAATACCTACAACAGGGGCCACACGCCTTAAGCACAAGAGGTCCACGCCGTAGAAGAAACCCCAACCCGAAGGAGCCCCAGAAGACTAACCAAAGACTAAGGCCCATAGGCCCCACACCCGACCCTTCATTCAAAAATAAATACTAGGTCGAGGGCGCCTGCTGCGAGTTCCATCAAGGAAATGGGCGTGATACTGAAAACTGCTGGAATCTAAAAAATACAATCCAGGATATGATAGAGGATGAAATAATACCTCTCCCTAACGTTGGCAAACCCAACAACAACAAGAGCCCACTCCGCTCTTGTCACATCTCTCTCGATCAACCAGAAAATATGAACTTTGACCCTACGGTGTATATTACGCCCCAAGGTGCACCACTTGCCATGGTCCTTATGGATCAAATCGAGAGAGAAGTGTGCAGTGTGTGGGATGATGATGCTGAAGATATCTACCTGTCCCAAATATCGGGCCAGGACATTTTTACTGAAACTTGGCCCAGGCATGCTCCCATTGTCACCATCCCTCAAGAGCCCGAAGTTGACAATCTCACTCGGTCCGGAAGGGTATACCAACAGGATATTCGCCCACCTCCCGTGGACGACATCCTAATCAGACAGACTCCTGAAAACATGCGGCACACCACCGTCGCAGAAGTCATCGAAAATCCTCTCTTGAAGCAACTAAAAAGAACTAAAGCCGAGATCACCATCTGGGATCTCATGTGCACTTCAAAGGAACATCGTGAAAAACTTATTCGCTCACTTGACCTCATCTCAGTCCCTACGGACATCACACCTGACTCGTTGGTTAACCACGTCACGAGAGATGTTGAGGAAAAAGCAATAGTTTTTACTGACAAAGACTTACCTAAAGAAGGAGGCGCCCACAATAAGGCTCTCTATCTAGTGGTTGGATGCAAAGGACAAATCATCCCCCTAGCACTCGTAGATAACGGTTCAACGGTAATTGTTTGCCCATTGCGAACCGCCTATTGCTTGGGGCTAGGAAATGATGACTTCCAAACCTCCACGCAAGGGGTGCGATCCTATGATAACTCTCGAAGGCCTGTGTTGGGAAAAATCAACCTCACAATACAAACCGGGCCTGTGGCACGCACCACGGAGTTTCAGATAATTGACATCAAGCCCACTATCAACCTCCTCTTAGGGCGCCCTTGGCTCCATGACTTAGGAGGTGTGGCTTCTACCTTGCACCAGATGGTTAAACTTAACCATAACGGGGTAATTCTGGAAATACGCGCCCCTCCTCTCGACGTCAGTTGTTCTATGGTCGGAACGACCGATGCTGCAGAAGACCTTTACGGTTTTCAAGTGGATGAAGTCATCCAAGTCATTGAGGACTACAATTTACCATTTCTAGACCCGCGAGCGTCCCGGGTCATCCCTAAAATATTGCTAGCTCAAGGCTATTTCCCGGGAACTCCATTGGGCATAAGGAAGAAGAACAACATGTTCCATCCCCCACCCAACAAAACTACTCCCTTTGGTCTAGGCTATACACCAACGGAGGAAGATATTGCTGACCACTTGTCTAGGCTACGCCTTAAGCCAGCCAGTACAAAACAAGCCACCCTTCTTCCCCCATACCAAAGAACCCTTAACGGTATGTTTGTCCGAGAAGGAGAAGAACACCCATGCTGCGACTTCCCCGAACCCTTTGTTCAGAATGGCCTGCTAAAACCCGGATTTGAGATTTTCCATGACTGTCATACTATGGATGAGGCACCCCACCTCACCAAGACTGAAACAGCTGAAATATTAGACAACCAAGCTCTATGGACATTGTTTAACGATCGAGGAATATGGAGGACGAGACTGTAATAACTACCCTAGCCCTGCAAGATGAAGGTTTCAATCTAACCCGGTTAATCACTCCTACATCAACACCAGAAGAGACTGAGAACGGATGGGTGAAGACATATCAGTGGGTCAATGCAAAGAGAATAGAGTTCAAGATGAGTACAGGCGAAGGACCAAAGTTCTATGAGACTAAACCCAAGGCTTGAGCCATAGAGAGCACTTTAGCAAAACGCCTAGTAGTTCTTTAGATGATAGAAAAAATAAAGCTATAGAGATGGTCCTAAGACCCCTTAGAATATAGGCTAATTTATTTCAGTGTGTTTTCCTTACTTTCCAAATTAGTAAAGGCGTAAAATTTCTCCTAAAAACTATTATTCTAACACTAAACAAGCACTAATCATATTCGCAAATATAAAATCAACAAATATAAGGAAGCGGCCCACTTTAGGCCCAATAGAAAGGCCCACTCGGTCTTGAATCGTGACATCAAAACCAATTCTCGAAATCCACAAAGTAAACCGTACCATCTCCTTCATATCTCCAAGACATAAAGGTAAACCCGTGCAATAATAAAAATCAACCCATGCAACCCAAAGTAATCAAAGGAAATCAAGTCCAAAACAAATGTTGCTTAAAAAGAAAATTAATAAAACGTAACCCCACCATACCCTTCATTAACAACACGCACCTCAACCCACCCAAAAAGCCTACACAAAGATCTCCATATCTTCCGCACCCTAACTCCATTTGCGAAGCCGTTTTGAGTCACAAATAGATAAAATTAATCCGGACAAAAATGCATCTCACGCTAACAGTCCAAAAAGCTTCCGTAATAGTGTCAAAATTGATTTCTGACGAATAAAAAGTAAAACAAAACAAAGAAAAAGAAATAAAAGCAAGAAACATGTGAAAGAAAAGAAGCAACACGCCAAAAATCACCCTAGAAATCATTTTCAGCGCCCAGAGTTGGGCGCCGAAATCATTAACGCCCTAGCCTGGGCGTTGAAACTCTCTGCTTGCCGAACTTTACCTATAAGTGCTCGTCATTTTATCCGCACATACACGAAAAAATAACAAACACTTGGGGGGGTACAGCACGTGTTCACATGAAAAAACGATGCGCAAAATACATGTACTAAAAAAAATCATAAAGCAAATTTTGACTTACGGCAAAGCAGCAGATTAAAATAAACTTCGCCTATTCTACCGTTTCAAATAAATATGTTTCCATCTCAGAACATACTTATCAAATTCGGCATCCTAGAATTCATTCTAGCTAGAACTACGCGCGACCTGATTCTAAGTTAAAGTTATTTAACAAGGATACGTAGGCAATCCTATTTATGGATTCTGTCCAATAAAAAAATATATAATGTGCGTAAGTGTGGGAAATGAGCGAATAAAAAAGAAAAGCAAAGCGAGAACAAGAAAGCAAAGAAACCAGAAAAATAAAATTACGCCTTTATTAATATTTAAAAATAATAAGAAGGAAAACAAAAGTGCTAAGGAATGAAAAACAAACACAACTGAAATAAATAAAGGGCACCTACACCCTATACACCCTAGCAAGAACTACACTACTCGAGTTCTTCCGGATCATCAAATAGAGTTTTGTAGAGGGCAATGTTCGCAGGGTCCACCCCCACAGGCTTCTGCGCTACCCCTATGTCGATCTCCATAAGAACAGGCTCCTTGACACTAACTTCCAAGGATGCCAAGGCCTCAGAAACATCTTCAGTCTGAACAACCATAACCCGCTCAGCCTCAAGGGCACAAACAATAGTAGGGGAAGAATTATCAACATCAATTCGATCAGCCACTGGTTCTACTGGGGGCTGAACTTTCCTAACCCATACATTATTCCAGCGACGATCTCCGCGAGAGCTTGCGTTTCTTTTGGGAACAGCAGGCCCCTTCATGTTAGGTACCTTTTTAGGCCTAGAACTGGAACGGGGAGGAATTTCCTTTCGATTTCGATCAGGACGAGCTTTCACAGTCTTAATGCCATTCTCGCGAGGGTTAGCAAGATTACGGTTTTCATACTTAGCCCTACCTCGAGGTATCAAAAGTTCAGCCAACTCTTCATTTATGGCCTTAGTTCTCACAGCCTTATCATCGGAACTCATCCACAACTTATAATTCTCGGAAAGACCCACAAAGCCATCTGTAGTCACGGTCCAACGCGGGAGGCCACTGTAGACACCTACTTTTGCCCCCATTCCCGAAAGGGAAGGTTCGATGATGAGAACATAAAATCTCCACTTGGCTACGCATCTCCTATAAAATAACGAATCTCAATCACCCTTTTCATTTCAACCAAAACTGCTATTTATAGAAACCTGCTAAAAATAGTAATTGCCGTAACGGGAAGTTGCTAAAAGTAGCAAGACTTAAAAGATAGAAACCTGTCAGAATTAGGTGTTGCACTCCAACATAAATCCTAAAAGAGATGGAATTTGCAAGAAGAATCCTATTCCTAGTATAATTCGAAAATAAGAGTTACATATTAATTAAAATCCTAACGAGCCTAGAGTTCGTAACGGGCCCAGACGCATTCCATCATAAAGTTAATACGCGCTAAAAGACTCGGATAAGTCTCAAAGACTCCGTATTCCACGAGCCCAAATCTGACAAGGAAATACGGCCCAGACCCTATTTTCAACGCCTGGCTCTGGGCGCCGAAATCTTTGGCGCCCAGCCCTGGGCGCTGAAATTACCTGGGTACGTATTCTCTCCTAATTCTTCTTGGATTAGAGCTCTTCCACGAACTCTTCCCTATAAATACAGCCCCAAATTCGACGTGAAAAGAACACACAACACACAATTCATATTTTGAGTATTGACTCCAACCCCTAAGCCTAAGCCTCACGCTGCGAAATTGATCCCACGTTCTGTCGCAATCGATCCAAAAATCGAAGAGAACGTATCCTGTCCCTTGTAGCTGAAGAATTAAGCCTGGAAACATGAGATTCGTTAAATAAAAGGAGAAATAGCAAAGCCAAAGTGGTTAGTTTTCTGAGAACCATGACGCACCTCTCAAGGGTGCGTCGTAATGTGTCCCTTCGTATGATTTAATCGCTTTCCTCGCCCTTTTATAAAACTGTTAAATTATTAAATCTGATTGTTCTATCACGCCTAATAAAGATAATATCTTGGGAAATTGAACTATCATGCTAGGTCCCTTAAATCAATCTAAACAAGATAATCACGATCGATCTAGTACAATGTGTTGCATATTGTTAAAATCAATTCAGATTAGTTTAATAGTTAACGCATGTCCCGTCAATTATTTATGCTGAGCTAGTAAGGATATCCTGCCTCTGGAGTTATCGAAGAGCGAGTACTCCTCTCGGTAGTTATAGTCCCCCGAACCCTCAATCTCTACCTTGCGGGTGTACGTTGAGAGATCCCCACACCAGGGATCACGAGGGAACCTATGGCCGTCGTGGTCAAACATAATTGCACTCCCTTTATTTCACGATAACCGGCTTTTGTCAGTTTTTCTCATTGTCGTTAAAAACTGAATGGCGACTCCTATATTACTAGTCAATTGGGTGTAAACTCACAGGAAATTCAATTACACTTGATTTGACAAAAAGAAACGTCACGCCCACGAGGGACGAGGTCACGCATTAGCCTCGTGCTTTTTCTACCCCCTCACAGTGGCGACTCCACTGGGATAGTGAAGGAAATACTCGTGCTCGTAGGTAATCAAAATAGCCGAAGGGTGAAACGATCCTACCCCGCGTTTATTTCCCCATCAAGTTGGGACGACCTGAAAATCAGCATATTAATGTGAACGGACAGAACCGCATAACGAATCTTGGCTCCCTTGGGATGTTTCATCTCGGGAGTTGGGACTAAGGATACCCATCGCCAACCGGGGGGTGCATATGCTTCGAATGTTGTCCACTCGGCACTTTCCCTAGTAGTACACCCGTCCCAAACCCAATCGCTCGCCCATTAGGTCCCTCTCATTGGTGCATGCCCCCTTGGCTTACATCGTGATTGGCCTCTTGGGCGAAATTCGTCCGTTGAAGGCACTACCTCGACCGGGGCATGTGTTGGATCTGCGATAGAAGCGGTACCAAGCCGGCGCAAATACTACCCATAGAAGCCTATCATGGAGTACATGACATATTATTATTCTGCCTCATGGTGTAATGTTAGTTATGTGTAGCGAATTATGTGATTGTGTGTGACAAATAATGCTAGAAAATCAACGACCTTAAAAATTGCCTAAACATTCATAAACCAATTGGCCAAAGAGTTATACCAAGATACGTGTTCCGCAACCCCGAACGATCGCCACAAAAATAAGCGACGCTCACGAGGGCCCGTAACGAATCCCACAACGCTGCACAACGCGTAAAGGACGTTATTAGGCAAGCACGCAAAATCAAAGTCGCATAAACGAAAAGATATACGCAAACAAAAGACGAGGACCAGCCAGAGACGCATTTTCAACGCCCCTGTCTGGGCGCCAATATTTCTCACGCCCTTTGCTGGGCGCTGAAGTTGCTGCCTGGCCTTTTGGTCAGGCACAGCAGCCTCGGTGCCCGCGCATAAAAAATACGTAGCAGTAAAAGAAAATTCGTGAAAATTGCTGCGAGGGCGTATGAAAAGGCACTCGATTCTAAAAGCGCCTTGTAAAAAATAAAATAACTCTTTGTGTCGTTGTTAGGCCTCTTATGACGACAATGTTCGTCTCCAAAAATCGAGCACGCTAATTGAAATAACCTTGAATGTCACATGAGCAAAGTATTCAAAAAATGATGTTGGAATAAAGTCTTCAAGAAAAAATAATGTTTAAATAAAAAATAAATAAATCCGAGCCTAGACTAGGCTGTGCCAAAGTACAATCCAAATCCTAAGTCTTAGTTGTCTTATCCATAAAATCGGTCCTAGTGCTTGGTGTCGTTCTGCAAGTTAAAAGGTTAAACCACATTGAGTCTCCCTTCCTAACATTTAAATCAATAAGCACCCATATGTAATTGTCATCCCTTGCTAAGAATCTACGGCCTCAATACTCTCTCTCACCAATAAAACGAATATATTCAAGTATTTGGAAAATGGAAACAGTCACATTCTGAAAATCATTCCTCCATAGTCGCACAACCCCCAACGTGAGCCTAAGGTATCAATACCATTGGCAAAGAAAAAATTAATGCCTCAAGGCTTATGATCACATTGGGTCACGACTATCATAGTCCTCTCGAGCTACTCGCCCCTTGAAATACTCCTAAGTACGGACTAAAAGATTTTTCATGAATGCAACATGACGAACCATGAAAATACCCAAGTCGGCATGCCATAAGGCTACCATCGGGGTAAAGCAATACATACTAAGAGGGAAGCCGCACTAATGATTCTAGTCTTGCAAAAATGAAAATTCGATCTCCCCGACTAACTACCTTGCCAACATTAAGCAAAATGGCGCATGACAAATGAACACCCAAGGGTTAAAATCTAAAGTGTCAACCGATGAAAGTTATGGTCCAATTAGCCCAAGTCTGAAAGTTGCTTGGTCAAGTATTATAGGCTTACGCCACGTCATTATTTTGAGTCTAGGCCACCTCCTTATATTCATACACGGGTTATAATCACAAAGATTAATGAAAGTTCGAGTCTAAATCACAACTTCCAATTAAATCCCAGAAACTGGAGTCTGAAAAGAAGCAAAAAAATTATTTTCAATGTAATTCTTTCGTTAAATTTCAATAAGGAAAAAATAACATTTTGAATCTACGCTATTTGCACATTTTAAGAAACGACTAAATACGCTTGCAAAGTAAGACAATTTAAAGGTCCACCCTAGGCCTACTAAAATTAAAGGTCCACTATAGGCTTACCAAACGAGGCCCACTCAGTCTCGCCTCGTGACTCAAAGACCACAACCATCCACCTTTTAGCCCAAATAAAAAGGGGGAGAAATCCCAAGCAAAAAAAGAGAAAAAAGAGAAAAAGAAAAGGGAGAGCGAAAAGAGCGAGCCATGGAATACTTATCCCGTACCTCCCAAAGTGCAACATTCACCCAAGTAAACGAAGGAAAAGAATTGAGTCAACCAATCCAAATCATGCCACAAAAACTACATAAAATTCTACGATGTCTACCCTTTCCAATCCTTATGTTCTTAGACGCCTCCGCTCTGGGGCCCCTGTTTAGCTCATTTAACCCATCCATGTTCTCATTGCCATAACCCAAAAAACCATTACCTCGACTCTTGTTCTTGAACTTGTTGTCAACTGCAAACCACGTACGGCCATTGACACGTGCGTCATACCCATTATTTCCAAAACCTGCTCTTACATCACCATTGGCATAATGACCATATAACTTGTTTGAATACATCCTGTTGATATACCCTTGAGCCGTCCCTATGCTACTCATTGGCCTTGGTTGATGTAAACTCATGACACTAGCACGAGGCTGCAAATTTTGAGTCCTAGCAGATGTAATCCTCATGACTAATACCTATACAAATTATCCTATCTTATTCGACCTGTCTTTCAAGCCGTCTTGAGTCACGAATAAAAAAAAAACAAATGAAGAGTACGTTCTACGCTTAACGTAAAAAAAAATATTTAAATAATAATAAAAAAAATTATAAAAAAAAAACTTTGCAAATCGCACAAAAAAGAAAAGAAAAGAAGCATTTAAAAAAGGAAATGAAGCATTTAGCGCACAAAAAAGATTCGCAAATATTTGGCACGAAACCAAAAGGAGCAGCGCAAAAAGGCAGCCCAGACCAAGCTTTCAACGCCCAGACCTGGGCGCCGAAAATAATAGCGCCCAGCCATGGGCGCCGTTCTTGCTTCCAACTCCCAATTCCTAAAAGTGTTCGTATATTTTCCTATATACATACGGAAAAATAACGAACACTTGGGGGGTAGAAGATCGTGTAAAATACGCAAATACGCAAAATACGCGCACTCCAAAACTTTCGTACACTTATTTCACCCTATTTCAAACATTACGGCTCCACTCGAACGTACTTGTTTAAAATCGGCATTCTAAGAAACCATTTTCTGGCTAAGAACTACACAAGACCTGATTCCAAATTAAATCTATTTAAGGCGGATACGTAGGCAATCCATGATTCGGTCCAACCAATTTGCAAAAAATAAGTTAAAGCCTATAGAATAACAAGAATAAAAAATAGAGTCCCTTATTGAAATTTAATTAATTGCAATCCAAGTCGAAAGAAAATTTAAGTCAAAGGAAGAATCCAAGTCATCAAAATGCCAAAATAAGCACACATCGAAAAATAAATAAGGGCACGTACCCTTGCCAGAAGGAGCACTCACACTCCTAAGCACTTAGCCAATACTCAAAAGATCGCTTCGCCTCAATTGAATGGGGGCTAGCGCGAGCGTCCATGACCTCTAAAAGTACTCGACTTGACCCTCCCTAAAAGCGAAGTAACTCACTTAAAGACCTTCTTTCACCACTAGACACAGTCATAATCGCCAACAAGTAGTAAAGGCAGTAAGCTTACAATAAAGAGGATTGTTCTACGGCATCGCCCCATCGTTCCTTCAAACTCAGGGCACCCGTTCATGGTAATTCAAATGCTTGTGAATCCCCTTTGAAAAAAATCAGACGTTGTCAATAGAACTTGGCACTCAACCAAGGCTCACCCTACTCAGACATATGACACGGGCATCTAAAATCGAAATCTAAAAGCATCATTAATGAGAAGACATAATAGCAACTGGAGGCTAAAAAATTGAAATGAAAGAGCTAGGGAAAGCACTAAGTATACCTTGACCTTTTGTGCAGACATACACCAAGTAAATCTATGTCAATTTGAAAACGGTTTATATTCCCGCCATTCTGGAAAAGATGGCCCTAAAAGCCCAAAGCATGTGCCACACGGGCACAAGTAATATCTTGACGCCTGCACCCTGGCTTCCAACAAATCCTTAGACAGCATTCCAAAAATCGTAACAGTATTTTGATTCACTCATGTATTCCTATACGAACCCTTCTATAAGTCAACTTACTTAGGAAACCCTGGATTGTACACAGTAGGACTCGGATTTCAAATAATTCTTCGAACATAATAAAGTGTCGTTGGTTTAAACTAAGTATGCATTTTTCTCGATGTTGCAAGTGAGTCAAAAATATTTCTAAGTATGATTATGGGTAAAGAAAGTCACATAGCTTTTGGTCAAGGCACACTTCAACATGTGACTACCTTGACCATCTCGCACAATACGACATTTACAAGAGAAGTAGCAAATCACTACTCGAACATACCTTGCACAAAACGAGTCTGGTTCAAACTATTCATGATCCGTGTCACCATGAATGCATAAAAACGTATGCCAAGCATTATAGCACCAAGCCAATCCCATAGCTACAATTGGGGGCTTGAGAAAAACACTCTAAAAATGGTCGAAATGACGATTTTATCGCAAATTCTCAGCGCTAATGTTATACAGACGTCGTAGGGGCACAATCCTAGGGTTTAATCGTGTAAAACGAACCTTAGAATGGCTACAAACCCCTCCCAAATTCTAAGCGCTACTTAGAATATATAAAGTCACCCCAATAAGAAAGGGTAACTGAAAATCGCGAGTCACCAAAACTCCGATCAAACTACTGCACATAACACTCGCCCTACAAGTGCCCGTTACACAGTCTACGCCGTTCCAAAGCAAGAGCGAAAGAAAAATCAAGGATAAACGAAAAAAAGGAACATCTATGAATCCTCGCATCGAACGAAGTAATAAGCCGTGCACACCCACGCAGAAGGTGCTACACTTGTTCGAGTACCTGAACGAGGCGTGATGAAGTACTCCAATGCAAAAAATAATAATGATATCCCAACACCTAGAGGAATGTTCTAAGACACGCCGTTAGGCCACACAAACCGACGTCGCACCATAAGTTCAACCGTCCCATAGTACAAGTCTAAAAAAGAGCAAGGCATATCGCACTAATGCGGGCACGACCAAGAGCATGTGTAAAAGAGGCATAGACTACTTATCGCTCAAATTCAAAATGCAAGCCACACGACTTCTACATTAAGGATTAAAGGTAGCAAAATATTACCTACCACGGAAGGGATAGTTCGCACCTACACGAGCGGAACCCCAAGGCATCTTTCTCGAAAGAACCTACAAAAATCGTACACCAAAAGGAAGCATCCCAACATGCATACTTGGGGGCTCCAAGCTACGAAACAACCATAGCAAAATAAAAAAAATCTCTAGAAGCAAATGTTTGAACAATTGAAAGGGCACGATGTTTGAGCCCACTTCATGAATGGGCCTGAACCCTATCAAGCTTCTAAGAAAATATTCAAAATCAGTCATTGCTCAAAAAAAATGATTCAAGCAAACTGATTAATGGACCGCACACAACGGCCATTCTATGAACGCTCGTTCGCACATACATATCATCATTCTAAGTATCGAACATTCACGAACGCGTTCAAAAGAAAAAATATATACGAGCGATAAAAAAGATATGCCTCAAGGTATGTTCCTCGGGCCATATAGACTCGTCCAACTATTGCAATAACTGGACGCCTTAAGAGCGATAGTTCCTTTAAATAAGCGCCCCAAAGCGACAAACACCGTAGTCCACCAATCGGCTACGGCTTCTCGAGAAATAATCACGATCACTTAGCTCATTGCGATCTCTAATAAAATTCTACGTTCCAAAAATAAAGAAAAACAAAAGAGAAGAAAATACGTAGAATCTCCAAGTGAAATAAGCGGATGGAAAAGAGGCAGATCTGCACAATAATCAACTCCGACGCCAAATCCCACGCCTGACTTTGGGCGTTGAAGATGAATCCCACAATCATTCTAAGCTAAGAAATGGCGAACGAATAAGGAAATAATAAACACCGTTGGTCCACTATTAGGCTACGGTTTCTCGAGAAATAATTATTCACCAATCAACGGTGATCTCAAATGAACAGTTCGTTCCAAAAAAGAATCTCTAGACGAAAAGAAAAAAAAGAAAATGAACGAACAAGAGGCCAACTGTGTCATCAAGAAACCTCGCCAGAAATCATTTTCAGCGCCCAGAGCTGGGCGCCGAAATCTTTAACGCCCAGGCATGGGCGCCGAAAATGAACCCAGGCTCAAAAAAGCCCCTGACTTCTATAGGGCCCTGCCGTATTCATTCGAGTAAAAAATTGCCGATTTCTTTACTGAAAGTCGCACCTCACGGCTTTGTTAAGAGTAGCACACCACTACAAAGATCGCTCGCACTTACGAGCACGATCCCAAACACGATCAAGGATATTACGAAATGCTTATCCCCAAGGAACCTCTTTGCCAAGAGATGACCGTCAAACACGAGTGCTTGGGGGCTCGAAAGAAAATATATTATGCAAAGTTAAAAATAATATTCCCAGACTACGCTGTACGAAGTCCCGTGTTTGGATGTCTCAAAAAAATAAAACCGATTTACAACCTCAAGACAAAGGTCGCCGTTGATACCTATACATGGTCCCTTAATCAAGGAACCAGGTAGTGGCAAAATTGAGCCGTAAAGACTAGCTCAAAACCACAAAAGATGATGACCATGAGACTATGGTCCGTCTAAGCACGTTGTCAACCCACATTCAGGTTGCAACTAAATCTGAGCATCCCTCGAAAGAATTCGCTCCTGCGAGAATGAATGAGAAAAGAAATTCTCAAAAGAAATCACGATGAACAAAAGAAATAGGAACTTGCCCACCTCAATCGGGCAAGATCACGCCACGAACCACGCGAGTTCCAAATCGAAAAAATGAATTCAGGGACGTCCACCCTCAGCGGACAGGGCTAGCCCACCTTCAGCGGGCGGGGTCTGCGTCACTAACCGCGCAGGTCCTCATTTTTCAAAAATGAAAAGAAAATAAAATCTTCAAAACAAAAACAGGCTCGCCATCTTCAGCCGGCGGGGTCTGCGTCACTAACCGCGCAGGTCCTCAGTTTTCAAAAAATGAGATCTTCAAAACACAAACAGGCTCGCCATCTTCAGCCGGCAGGGTCTACGTCACAAACCGCGTAGGTCCTTATTTTCAAAACTTCAAAACAGATGCGTCCACTGCTACCGGACGGGGTGTCCACCCTTAGCGGACAGGCTCGCCATCTTCAGCCGGCGGGGTCTACGTCACAAACCGCGTAGGTCCTTATTTTCAAAACTTCAAAACAGATTCGTCCACTTCTATCGGACGGGGTGTCCACCCTTAGCGGACAGGCTCGCCATCTTCAGCCGGCGGGGTCTACTTCACAAACGCGTAGGTCCTTATTTTCAAAAAAATACAAACAAATTTCAAAATAGATTCGTCCACTTCTATCGGACGGGGTGTCCACCCTCAGCGGACAGGCTCGCCATCTTTAGCCGGCGGGGTCTGCGCCACTAACCGCACAGGTCCTTAGTCGCCGTAGCGATAACTTTTTTCGGTTTTCCCTTTTTCCAAAAATTAAAGGATCGGTTTTCCCTTTTTCCAAAAATTAAAGGATTGGTTTTCCGTTTTTCCAAAAAAGAAGGATGTGCCGGATTTTGCTTCGTTTTACGTCCCATAAAAACAAGGGGGTTTTCTCGTTTAGCTAAACCTGAAAATGAGAATCTTTAAAAACGTTTTTACCTCGTGATGGGGCTTGGCCAGGCCCAATTACACTTTATAGCTTTGATTTCGAAAACATCTGTAGCTACTTCCAATGACAAAGTGAGGGAGTTTCTACACATCTTTAGATACTTCCAATGACAAAGTGAGGGAGTTTCTATACTATCCGTTGACAAATCCCAATGACACGTGAGGGATATGTCGACACTTCAAGTGATGACCCTTAAGTCAAATGTTATCACTCAAGGGCTCGTGAGACCCTCGCAAAACAAGTCACATACATTATGGCTTGTGTGACGCACTCCGTCCAGTACTTTGACCATCGTTTCATCCCGAGACTCAGTCAAAGTGGGGGCTAACTGTAGACACCTAGTTTTGTCCCCATTCCCGAAAGGGAAGGTTCGATGATGAGAACATAAAATCTCCACTTGGCAACGCATCTCCTATAAAATAACGAATCTCAATCACCCTTTTCATTTCAACCAAAACTGCTATTTATAGAAACCTGTTAAAAATAGTAACTGCCGTAACGGGAAGTTGCTAAAAGTGGCAAGACATAAAAGATAGAAACATGTCAGAATTAGGTGTTGCACTCCAACATAAATCCTAAAAGAGATAGAATTTGCAAGAAGAATCATATTCCTAGTATAATTCGAAAATAAGAGTTACGTATTAATTAAAACCCTAACGAGCCTAGAGTTCGTAACGGGCCCAGACGCATTCCGTTATAAGTTAATACGCACTAAGAAACTCGGATAAGTCTCAAAAGCTCCGTGTTTAAGATTCCAAATCTGACAAAAAGGCTTGGCTCAGATCCTATTTTCAACGCCAGGGTCTGGGCGCCGAAATCTAGTACTATGTGTTGCATATTGTTAAAATCAATTCAGATTAGTTTAATAGTTAACGCATATCCCTTCAATTATTTATGCTGAGCTAGTAAGGATATCCTGCCTCTGGAGTTATCGAAGAGTGAGTACTCCTCTCGGTAGTTACAGTCCCCCGAACCCTCAATCTCTACCTTGCGGGTGTACGTTGAGAGATCCCCACACCAGGGATCACAAGTGAACCTATGGCCATCGTGGTCAAACATAATTGCACTCCCTTTATGTCACGATAACCGGGTTTTGTCAGTTTTTCTCATTGTCGTTAAAAAGTGAATGGCGACTCCTATATATTACTAGTCAATTGGGTGTAAACTCACAGGAAATCCAATTACACTTGATTTGACAAAAAGAAACGTCACGCCCACGAGGGACGAGGTCACGCATTAGCCTCGTGCTTTTTCGACCCCCTCAGAGCCACCATAATACTTAGCCCACGCTTGAACCCGTGCTCGTGAAAAGACCGCTACTTTAGGTGGTACCATATCAGCAAATGGGATAGTCTGCCTTAAGCCATATTGTCGCATGACTCGGTAAGGAAAGATGTAAACAGGGCGAGATAATCCCAACAAAGAAACATGAACTAACGTCTCGGAACCCCCCGTCATATTAGTCAAACCCCACCACGGTACCACCCACTTAATAGAGCATATGCCATGAGTAAAATAGGAGGCCCATTCGGCCTCGTCCTGGCCTTGGTGCAAATACTTTCGGTTACCTAAGGCTATAGGGCAATAATGTTTAGGGTCGGCAGGAGATTCTAGAAGCCTAAGTCATTCCATGAGCCAAGTCTGCGAAAAAAAACGGGTACGATCAGAAAAATAATAAGGCCTGGGATGCATTTTCAACGCCCTGGACCAGGCGCCAGAAATTCCGACGCCCAGCCCTGGGCGCTGAAAATCAGCTCCAGGCAGAGGCAAACGAAAAGAAAAAATAATTATATGCGCGCAAATAAACGATCAATTACCTGCAGCAATGGGGGGCTCCCCTTAAATTTTTCTAACTTGGCATCCTTCTTTAACTCATCCGCACCCAACAAGGTCTCGGCAACAATCAACGGCATAATGGAATAGCAACTCTCCATCTGACTGATTAGGGGAATCAACCTTATGTCACCAAACTCACCATTGTTATTCGACAGTAAATAGTGGTTCAACAAGCAGAATACAAGTGCCCGGATATTCAATTTCTGTTCAGTCACATTTTTACTAGGCCTAAAGTGATGTTTTGCAAGCTTCGCCAAATTAACCTTATCACCCACAATGATCTCAGCAAGCGTGTCATCATCTAGTCCTAGGAAAGCCCCTATAGTTGTTTTACCCTCTTCAACAGTGCCAGGGGTAGTAGGAGTAGCATTGGTAGGATAACTCAGGATTCCGGCAAATTCATCTGGAAAAGGGCATACCTCATTGCCCCGAAAAAACAAAAACATGGTGATCAGAATCCCAAAAGTTTTGGGCGACATACAGAAAGTTATAATCAATGTTAATTTGTTGTAAGCCTAAAAGTTCCTCTAAGTGGTATCCTTTCAACAAAACCTTTTCTGTGGAATTAAGGGCTCTAAGCCAGCGCCTAACAACTCGTTGGAGGGAGAAAGGAGGAATCGACATGGCAAGAGTAGAAAAAAATAAAGCTAGATAATTGTAGGAGAGAAGAAGTTGGCAGTGGTGAAAAAGAAATACGTACTTAACCCCCTATATATACACGAAATCATCCTGATCCCATTCGGAAACGCGTTGAGAAATCTGGAAAAATAAAAAAGGCTGCTAAGGTAGCATTTTCAGCGCCCGACGCTGGGCGCCGAAATATCTAACGCCTGGCCTGGGGCGATGAAAATGCAGCCCAAGGCCCAAATCTTCCAAAACGCGAACCAGGACAATGCCTAAAACCGTGTTAGTAGACACGGGGCCCTATTGTAATCAAGATCAAGCCCAAAGCACTTTTAGAGCCCAAATAGTGAAAGCAAATGTCAAAACTTAGACTCGTCAAAAAAAAAAAGATGTGTACATTTTTCAAAGCAATATAAAAAAAACGTATAATTATCAAGGTCATTCTTCGAAACAAAAAAAAATCATTACGTCGTTGGTTTCTCAAATTAAAAGCGTTTATTTGTCAAAAAGATCAATCCGGGCCAAAGTAAGCTCGATGTATTAATCATTGAAAAATGAAGCAAACTTTGTCGCTCGGAAAATGAAGTCGCACTCCACGATTTCATCAAAGTAGCATACCACTACAAAGGCCGCTCGCACTTACGAGCACGATCCCAAAAACGATCAAGGACGTTATAAAATACGCACTTTTCTTGGCAAAGAGCAACCACCAAGTACGAATGCTTGGGGGCTTGAAAAAAAGAAAATATACGATGCAAGTTGAAACAACACTTTCAGGCTGCGTCCCGTGCTTGGACAAATTCAAAAAATGGACTCGACCTCAAAGCAAAGGTCTCCATTAACATTCGCATATGGTCCCACCAGTCATTTCGCAAGGACCCAAGTAATGGCATAACTAGGCCAGTTCTAAACGGTGACATACATCCTATGGCCCGCAAAGATTTGTTCAAAACCATGAAAGGCAGACGGCCACGAAACGATGGTCCGTTTAGACACGTTGCCAACCCACATTCAGGTTACAACTAAACCCGAGCATTTCTCGAGAGAACTCGCTCTTACAAGAATGAATAAAAGTTCTCAAAAGAAATCACAAGAACAAATCAAATAGGGACTTGCCCACCTCAATCGGGCAAGATCGCGCCACGAAGCGCGCGGGTCCTAAATCGAAAGAGGAATTCAGGTTTGCCCACCTTCAGCGGGCGGGGTCTGCGTCACTAACCGCGCAGGTCCTCAGTTTTCGAAAATGAAATCTTCAAAAACACAAAACAGACTCGCCATCTTCAGCCGGCAGGGTCTACGTCACAAACCGCGTAGGTCCTTATTTTCAAAACATCAAAACAGATTCGTCCACTTCTATCGGACGGGGCGTCCACCCTCAGCGGACAGGCTCGCCCACCTTCAGCGGGCGGGGTCTACGTCACAAACCGCGTAGGTCCTTATTTTCAAAACATCAAAACAAATTCGTCCACTTCTATTGGACGGGGCGTCCACCGTCAGCGGACAGGCTCGCCCACCTTCAGCGGGCGGGGTCTGCTTCACTAACCGCGCAGGTCCTTAGTCGCTGCAGCGATAACTTTTTCTGGTTTTCCCTTTTCCAAAAAATCAAAGAATTGGTTTTACGTCCTATGAAAACAATGGGGTTTTCTCGTTTAGCTAACCTTAAAAATGAGAATCTTTTAAAAACGTTTTACCTCGTGATTTATGGCTTTGATTTCTTTTAAAAACAAGGGGGCCTAGTTACACTTTATAGCTTTGATTTCGAAAACATCTTTAGATACTTCCAATGACAAAGTGAGGGAGTTTCTATACTTAACAAATTCCAATAACACGTGAGGAATGTGTTAACACTTCAAGTGATAACCCTTAAGTCAAATGTTATCACTCGGGGGCTCGTGAGACCCTCGCAAAACAGGTCCCATACACCATGGCTTGTATGACGCATTCCGTCTAATACTTTTACCATCGTCTTACTCCAAGACTCAGTCAAAGTGGGGGCTAACTATAGACACCTACTTTTGTCCCCATTCCCGAAAGGGAAGGTTCGATGATGAGAACATAAATCTCCACTTGGCGACGCATCTCCTATAAAATAACGAGTCTCAATCACCCTTTCATTTCAGCCAAAATTCCTATTTATAGAAACCTGCTAAGAATAGTAACTGCCGTAAGAAGTAGTTATTTAAAGTGGCAAAGTCATAAAAGATAGAAATCCGTCAGAATTAGGTGTTGCACTCCAACATAAGTCCTAAAAGAGATAGAATTGGAAAAAGGAATTATATTCTTGCTATAATTCGAAAATAAGAGTTACGTATTAATTAAAATCCTAACGAACCTAGAGTTCGTAACGGGCCCAGACGCATTCCGTTATAAGTTAATACGCACTAAGAAACTCGGATAAGTCTCAAAAGCTCCGTGTTTAAGATTCCAAATCTGACAAAAAGGCTCGGCTCAGATCCTATTTTCAACGCCTGGGTCTGGGCGCCGAAATCTTCGGCGCCCAGCCCTAGGCGCTGAAAATACCTGGGGCCATGTCGTCTCCGAATCCTTTTTGGATTCGTATTCTAAAAATCTATCTTTCCACAAACTCTTTCCATATAAATACAGCCTAAAACCGGCGTGAAAGACACACAATTCCGTAACCTGAGTATTGACTCTAGCCTTAAGCCTAGCATCACGCTGCAAAATTGATTCGGCGTTCTGTCGCAATCGACCCAAAAGTCGAACAGAACGCATCCTGCCCCTTGTAGCTGATGATTTAAGCCTAAATTCCTCGAACACTGCTTAGAAACCCGAGATTCGTTAAATAAAAGGAGAAATAGCAAAGACAAGTGGTTAGTTTTCTGAGAACCGTGACGCACCTCTCAAGGGTGCGTTGTAATATGTCCCTCACATGATTTAATCGCTTTCACCACCCTTTTATAAAATTGTCAAACTATTAACTTGATTGATCTATCACGCCTAATAAGATAATACCTTGGAAAATTGAATTATCATGCTAGGTACCTTAAATCAATCTAAATAAGATAATCACGATCGATTTAGTATTATGTGTTGCATATTGCTAAAATCAATTCAGAATAGTTTAATAGTTTAACACATGTCCCTTCAATTATTTATGCTGAGCTAGTAAGGATAACCTGCCTCTGGAGTTATCGATGAGCACTCCTCTCGGTAGTTACAGTCCCCCGAACTCTCAATCTCTGCCCTGCGGGTGTACGTTGAGTGATCCCCACACCAGGGATCACAAGGGAAGTTATAGCCGTCGTGGTCGAATATAATTACACTCCCTTTATGTCACGATAACCGGGTTTTGTCAGTTTTTCTCATTGTCGTTAAAAACTGAATGGCGACTCCTATATTACTAGTCGATTGGGTGTAAACTCACAAGAAATCTAACTACACTTGATCTGACAACGTCACGCCCACGAGGGACGAGGTCATGCATCAGCCTCGTGCTTTTTTGACCCCCTCACACTATGGCCGTCGTGAATCACACATGTTTGCACACCAGGCATGTTACGATAACCGGGTTTTGTCAGTTTTTTAAAACTGAATGGCGACTCCTTAACACTAGTAAAAAGAGGCTAACGCCCACAGTTAGTCTCTGTTTACTTAATATGCTTGCCACATCCAGAAGATGGAATTTTTGACCCCCTCACACCTTCCCACTTCCGACTTCTTTTCTCGTTAATCAAATCGCAACTTTCACTTTCTTTTCTCATTCACCACCGCTCTTTGTCTTGTCGACGTTCTCTCTCCACCCCCACCACCACCTGCGAACCCTAAATACAATACATACTACAGGAGGAGAGAGAAAGGATTAACGAATTGAATTAAGAAAATAACAACAATGCACGTAATGGCATAGACAAGCTTAGGTGTGTGGTGGATGAAGGAGGATGAATGACAGAGATGGTGTGTGCAAACCAAATGCAAAAAATACGCAGATGAGCGAACCCTATGCTATCAGGTCTAATTAAATCCTATTCGTCATTCAATCATCTGCTTCGTTGCGAAATATTTGAACATAACCTAAGCCATTGCCATTTTTTCATTCTAGAACAAAAGACCTATGTTGCTTTCGAGAAAAGTTTAGATTAGTCTTTTCGTCAAGGAAGGGCCCTAAATGGTATCTTCTAAAAAGTGAGAATGGATTCTCCGTTTTGCTAAAGCCTACTGTTGTGGGAGTTTTTCCTTATCTTGCTGACGAGGAGGTATGCGGTCCAAGTAGAGCTCAATCCACGTCACGTCCGGCCGAACTACCTGCAAAACAAGAATATTCCCGTAGGAATATTCCCTCCGATGTTTAAGTAAGATTGGGGGTTTTTGGAAGAATAAGACAGTATTAAATTAAGAGAGAGAGAGAGAGAGAGAGAGAGAGAGAGAGAGAGTTGATGTAATCAATGATGAGGTATTTTCTGTTTTGAAACTTGTGCCCCCCTTTCTTGGGAAATGGGGGTATTTATACTTGGTGTATTTATGGGATTTAATCCTAAATAGGTGGGTCTTAATTGGCTAATTAATGAGGAGAGGACAAGTGTCTCTATCCGCATATTCCTATATATTGGGCAATGGAATTTATTGGGCATATTGCTTAATATTTGTCCCATGAAGAAGGGAAAGTGAACCAAGTGGCTTGCTGACATGTTTATGTAGTGCCACGTGGCACTTACGGGTTGGTTTACATACACCGGGTAGTTTTACCCATAACATTTTCCCCTCAAGGAGGGTAATAACGTAAAGTCATTTGGTTAGTGTCATCTTTGTCTGCTAGATTTTCCATGCCTAGTTTGTTACGCTTATGGATGGTGGCCACGTGTCCGACCTTCCATTGTTGCCCTTCTCCTATATGGAGGAGGGGTAAAAGTTTTTAACGTTTTAGATTTTTTCACTCTCCTGCGCTTTTAGAGAGAATTTGCTTCGAGTCTGCTCCCATCAAGTTTGCAGTCAATCAAGGAGGACGAAAACCCTTCTTGCTGTCGTTCGGTCTCTTTTTTATCATCACTCGGCTTCGTAGTCATCTACTCCGTCATTTTTACCAAGTAAACTGTTATGCCTTAGATTTCAAGTTCATTTCGATTTGTGCCTTTCATATAAGTCTTCCGTCGCTAATTTATTTTTATTCAACTCTGTGTCGTTAGTTACGCTGACGATACCTCGGTTCTCGGGCCGTTGGGTTAGAACTTCTGGATATGGTGGTCTGATCTGCGCCGCACCAATATCCCTCATTTTTATCTCGTCGTTAAGTTCGGCCTCCCATTATGCCTCTTATGCAGGATACGATGGCGAGGACGAAAAAGACAGTAAACTTAGCTGACCTTCGGTTGAGGGGACATCAGATGGACTCTTCTTTCTCTGGAAGGAGATCCATCAGACTGTCGGCTGGAGAATTAAGCCGGACTCCTCCAGGCAAGGCCAAGAGCTCTCGGCATTAAGCTACAAATTTTGATGAATTTTGGATGGAGAAGACGGAGGATGTTGGTCCGTCTAATCACCCTGCTGACTGACTCGAGGAGTCAGAGCCAGATGAGAGTGACGGCGGGGTTGAAGAGGAGGCAGCTGAAAATCCTCGAGTTGTTGCTGTGGTGAGAGGGGAAAATGGTAAAATCCCTGCGAGCCAAATCTGTGTGGATCCTAAATGGATGAAGTGGCTGGAGAAGAATGGAAAAAATTATACTGATGGCTTGAACATAAGCCCTGGTTATGAGATGAGGCTGCGGGCTAGTGAGGCCTCCACAATTTATGACGTGGGCCCAGGAGAGTTTCTTGTGTACAATGGGGCACTAAAAAGAGGTTTGTGATTTCCCGTCCATCCCTTCGTGGAAGAATTTTTGGATGGATTTGGCCTCGGCTTGTGCCAGTTTAATCCTAACTCCTGGACGAGCGTACTGGGGTATGTGGACAAGTGCGAGTTCTTGGGTTTGGGACCGTCTTTCAACAGTTTTCTGAGGTTGGTTCGTCTACAAAATGTCAAAGGAGCCGAGGGGTGGTTTCAACTGGATAATAAAGGTGATTATGCAACTACTTTTGACAAACCGTCCAAACATCATCTCTGGAGGTTAAGGTGGGTGGTGATGTGGACGACAGATCAGGAAATTGAGCTGAAGTGCAGTCGTTGGCACCTAGAGCCTCGCTTTGCTGGGGGAGTGAGGAGTTGCCGGCTTTGACTAGGCAGGAGTGGGACCAGATAGCCATCCACTTCCAAGTGGAGTCTTTAGCGGTTCAAGGCAAAAATCTAAATATTCCCAAGTCTTGGCTCCCGTCTTGTTCCAAATTTAAGGATCCCGTTTTTTTGGCCGCCGCAAGTCTAGACCATGGGTTGGACTAAGGTATCTGGGATAGTTTTGATTAATCGGTACGTAGTTGCTTTAATTGTACTGACCATTATTTTTATGCAGCCTTTTCCATGTCTAAACTTCCTCCTGCTGATAAGAGCCAAATCGACACTAAGGAGTGGCTTACTCAGATGGTTGAGCAAAAGCTGAATGGGATTGTCGGCAGCCCTCCAGCGAAGGTGAGTCTCTTAGTTATTTACTTTGTCTTTTGGGGGCCATACTCATTTTTCTTGTCCTGGGATTATTGTCTTTCTTCTGAATTTGTAGAATGGTGAGAAGATCCAAGCCGCCCCCAAAAGGAAGGCAGAGGACAAGGTGGCATCGGCTGGGAAGCGTCCAAAGGTGAAGGCGGGCATCAAGCGTCCCAAAAAGGAGGACGTCGTTGAGGGGTCGGCAGATTCCCTGGTGGAGGTGATTCCTATCGCTGTGACGCCTCTGAGGCAACATCCTCCGCCAGAGGGTTTGGTAAGGCGGGATGATACTGGGCGGGATGATGCTAGGTGGGACACCGCTCAGAAGGGAGTTCTTTCGCCTTCCTCCGTCGAGATTCTTGATGATGAAGGTGAACCTTCCAACGCTAGCAACCCCGTGACGTCTCGTCAGAAGGCTGGTAAGGATGACGGTAAGTTATTGTTTTTAGTTCCTTGAGTTATTTTGTGAATTATGATAAAGATTGAATGACGGTTCGTTTTGTCTTTGTACACTGTCTAATCGTCAAGCTGCGGTTGGGGAGGAGGTGCATCACATTCCTCCTTCGAAGTACTTTTCTTCGAAGGACAAGGTCAAAATCATCTCTGCGTTGATTAAGGCCATGCCCAAGGATTATGTGGAGTCATATCCTTCGTCTTCCGATGGCCATTTTGGGGCCATGCAGTCATACCTCCTGGACGTAAGTTAGTAATTCGGTATATGCTTGGTTTTTAAGTCTTAGTCTAAATTTTTGATTTTGTGCTGTTGCTTTTATAGTTGATGGTTAGAACCGAGCGTCTCAATCGCTGGAAGGCCGATGTCATGGTTCAGCTCAACAGGCAGGTGCACAAAGCCACCAATGATGAAGATTATGCCATGGCGACGCTGGAGAAGGTTCGGCTGGAGATGTAAGAGACGATAGAGGCTCAAAGTAAGGAGCTCGTCGTCCTGCGGAGTGATTGTAAGAATGACTTAGTCAAGATTAATGAGTCAGTAATTGTTATTGTTACTCTTAAGGCTGAATCTCTTTTTGCCCAGTCCTATCTTCAAGAAGCCGAGGCCAAGATCCATGAGGCTGAAGGAAATATGTCCTTCACCCAAGGTTCATTAAGTCTAATACCAAGGTTCAGATTAATTGCGAACAATTAATTAAGTGAGATCAATTGATCGGAACAGCTAGCTGGAGCAATGCTTCCGATCAGTGAGTTCTAATGGATGTTAAACTCACAGCTTACTCTTGACTGAACCTACAAGGTCACACCAATGACACGTAACAGATCACCGGATTAAATGAATCGGAAATTCATTTAATAGATTTTCGGGAATTAGTTGGAAAACGTATTATACGATACGACCTTGCATCGGAATTGTATATCGTATCGCGAATATTCGTAAGCTAGGAGAGACGAAT
The DNA here is from genome assembly GCF_020520425.1 of Spinacia oleracea. NCBI lineage: Eukaryota > Viridiplantae > Streptophyta > Magnoliopsida > Caryophyllales > Amaranthaceae > Spinacia > Spinacia oleracea. The sequence goes on from NC_079489.1 coordinate 90,362,070, forward strand.
AAATAATATATCGGAAATATATTAATCGCGAATACGAAGAGCGGCCCACGAGCCGAGTGCATGAAGCACTCAAGGCCCATGGGCACGCGCGCTAGGCAAGCAAGCAAGGCAGCGACACAGCAGCGCTGGCCCATGGCCAAGGAGCTGTGTGCGCGCGGGCCAAGGCCACAACACAGCAGCAGCAGCGCGGCCCACGGCCCAGCTCGCTATGCGTGTCCGTGTGGTGTTGCACGCGCTTGCTAGCCGGCCTTGCCTTATGGCTTGGTCGGTTAGTAAGGTTATGTAAATAACCTTCTAACCACTTTCCAACATAACATAATTCAGTTTACACACAACCCTAGGAGAAAACAGAGAACCCTAATTCTCTCTGTGCCTCCAAAGTGTGTTCATCCCAAAAGCACAAACTCTTGATAGATTGTCTAAGCTACGATAATCAAGACGGATCTGATCGTGTCGGTGAACCAAGTAGAGGAACGACAACTGGAGTTCTAAGTTCGTGTTCGTTGACAATTTGTGGAAAACACGCTTCAAACGTAAGTCTGCTTAATCTGTGATTTATGCATGCTTCCTGGCTTTGGGGATTGTTTCCGCACATGTTCTTATGTTTAACCGTATTCCCCTACAGTGGTATCACGAGCCTTATGTATTCAAAGCGTGTTTTAGCATGATTTAATTGTTTTTGCATCTGTCAAAAATTTTGAAATTTTTGTTGAATTTTCGGAGTTTTTACGAATTATTGGATGAATTGCGTAATAATCAGGTTCGAAATCAAAAATATTCGTTTTTTCGAGTTTTAAAACCCTAATCTGATTGAAAAGGATTTTCTAAGATCAACTAAAGAGAACGGAATTGCAAAAACAGGCCTCGAAGTGTCGTTTTTTGGGCGTTTTTGTTAATTTTTCATTAAAAATTAAAAGTGTCGGACAGTAATTCAATTAAAAGGTCGACCTAAACTACTCGGAATTGCTTGAAATTTTGGCACAATGTTGCTGGGTATATTTTTCCGATATGTATGAACCGTAATTTTGCCTTTCCCCAATTCGTTAAATTGGAAACCTTAATTGAATTTTAATTAATTTTGGTTTAATAATTCGGTTAAGGGAAAGGGGATATAATTTCATGGGTCAGTGGCTAATTTTAAAAATTATTGGATTAAAATTTTGTATGGTTTCGTTAATTTTAATCGCACTTAAACCTAATTATTAAAAATCTGAAATTTAAATGTTAATGAACGATTTTAAGCTTCAGATTTTATTAATTAAAAGTTCAAATTTTAATGTTGATTCGTTCGTTCATAAAAATTTGAATAATGTTAGCCTTTGATTTAATATTTTACGAAATTGGATTGTCGTTGAAGTTTATTAAATCGTTAAAAATCGTTGTTTTTCGAAAATAAAAATCGTAACTTTTTGAAAAATAATATTAATGCAAGTTCGTGAAATTACATTTGGTTTTAATTAAGTTGGTCCGTAGTACGAGCCAAAGGCACGAACACGATGTGTGGTGGACGTATAGCTCGACGAGCCATGCGGGCTGCTATACGATGGCTGAGCTGCAGCGACACGGGCAGCAGCAAGCGAGCTGTGTGCCTCATGCGCGCTGGGCGAGGAAAGGGCGAGAGAATGCTTGCGGGGGGGCTGCGACGAAGCAAGGAACAAGGCCATGCGACGTCCAGCGCAGCGATGCACGACGATGCAGCGCAGGGGCATCGACAGTTGCGGGCACGCGCGCACGCGAAGGCTACGGGGTGTGCGAGCTTGCTCGTGCGGCTCGTAGGCCACACGCAAGAGCTATGGGGCTGGGCGCAAGCCTAGCCCAACTACGTAATTCAACTTTTTCATTGAAGATTGTTTATTTCGTTGGGCTTCGCATATTTGAATTAATTTGGGCTAACGGGATATTTAATTTAATATTTTATTTGCTTGGGCCGGGCCGCGAGTTTTTTTTTCATATTTCATAATTAATTATCCGGAATAATTATTGGTTTGAGTGGGAGCCACTAAATGAAGTTAAAATGAAATAATTATTTTAATTGTTTCGTAGGTCGCATTATTTTAATTAAATTCAATTTTAATTAGAATAAAGTCTAAGGATTAATAATTTGGAAATTGATTAATCTTTTAGGACGTGTTAATGTGAACGTGAATTTTAATTAATTCATGTAAATACTTGCATATTTACATGGGCCATTCGTTTTAGCATACGAATGGGTTAATGCATAGAATGTATATTTTATGTAATGCAGGTACTCCAAGTGACTAGTATGGCCATTTAGGATAGTTAAATACGGTCTGCGTATCGTTCTATCTTTGAATGTAAAGTTTTAAATATGGTTTGCGTTCCATGGAAATTTTGATGTGATTTTATTATTTTTAAGTATTTCTAAGTTTAGAACTTTAAGTTAATTAGCATTTGAACGAAAATTCAAGACGATGCCAAGCTAACAAGGAGGTGATGAAGATTGGATGCTTCAAGACAAGATGTTTTGGGCCATACTAGGTAACCATTTATTTATGCAATTTAATATATACATATAAATATATATATATATATATATATTATGCGTGAATGTATGAATGTATGTATGCTTTGCATGAACAGGTTGTTTCATATGACTCGATTAGATTGAGTTCACTAAATAATCGAACCAACATAGAAACAACTAGGTCCAAGTAATATTGAGTTTAAAAATTGCCTTCCAAATCAAGCACTTATAAAAATCTAAGGATCTAAGGTAGTAGGTTTACGCCAAAGCGAGGTGCTATTTTAGTTGACTTAGGTGGTAAGGCGTCCTAAAGGAGCACGTTGATTGTGGTTTCAACTCAAACAACAATGGCATTATGTTGTGGCAATGGGATAAATTATGGCATTAATTTATTAACCAAGAGTAATTTGGAGATTACTAGCAATAGGTTTTGCTTACCTAAAATCTTAAACTACTTAAGACATGCCAAAGCTGCTTAAGGATTTAGGACTTTTGGGGTCTTGGAATCGTTTCATTCATTTTGGACCACGCTTTTTCTTTTGTATGAATGAAATGTTTTAATAGCTTTAATGATTGCATGTTTTTTATTTTATTTCAAAGTTATTGAAGTTTATGAATGGTTATTTATTGCAAATTCTTTTCGATTGTAGTAATTAAAATGGCCGCAATCAAAACAAAACTCAAAGTAACTGAAATTCTGGATGTAAAATTAAACCTATCAAACTTTCTTGTTTTGGAGAGGAAGCTTCGACAAGTCCTCAGGTGGAACAACATTGAATATGTAGTTGACCATCCCATCCCCAACTATTACTCAAAGGATATATCTCCAGAAAAGCACTGTGCGTGGGCGAACCACATGTCGCTAGTGATGGATCTTATTCTTGGCTCTATCCCTAATGATTGGAGTGCAAGGTTCGTTGCATACGAGCCATAGGCACTCCTAAGGTATCTTAGGGATATATGTCGTGGTAGATTCCAACATGGTTGTCAACATGTCGACCAAAATGTTTTTGAATTGGTAAATTCATTTAAGGATCTAAAGCTTAATGCTCCACTGGGTTGTTGCTTTGACGTCGAAAGACAAAAAGCAAGGGAAAGGGTAATTGATCTTGAAATGACAAAGCGGACACCAATCAGAACTCATACAAAGAAAATGGTTGGGCTTCTCAACCGGCTTGAGTTACTTGGTGATCCATTCCCAGATTATGCAGCTGCGGGAATACTTTTGAATTCTCTTCACCCTGGTTATAAGAAATTCAAACTACTCTATTATCCCAAGAAAAGGGAAAACACTCTTAGTGAACTAATATTCTTGCTTAATCAGTATGAATTGGACTTTGTAAGTGATAAGCAAGCATCGCTAAAAGTAAAGAGTAAGAAAATCAAGAAAAAGGTTCCGGGGAAGATACAAAGCAAGGGTGCATCTCCATCTACTTCAGGAAGGCAAATGGCGCCATCCAAGAAGAAGATGAAGAAGGATCGTTCTCCATCTACATCGTAATGCTTCAATTGTAATGAGATCGGTCATTACAAGCGAGATTGCCCCAAACTAAAGGAAGAGAAGAAGGACGGAAACGTTGCTTGTACTTCAGGTATATATGTTATACATTGTAATCTTACTAAGTCTACTTCTTGGGTATTAGATACTGGTTGTGGCTCACACTTATGTTCCAATTCGCAGGGACTAAGGAGAAGTAGAAAGCTTGATAAAGGCGAGATGGATCTACGCGTGGGAAATGGAGCATGGATTGCTGCATTAGCCGTAGGATCTTATTTTATTTCTTTTCCTAGTGGGTTTGTTTTGGAACTAGAAAACTGTTACTATGTTCCTAGTATCACCAGAAACATCATTTCCGTTTCAAGTTTGGATTCTAAAGGTTTTAGTTTTCAATTTAAAGACAATAGTTGTTCTTTTTCTTTGAATGGAATGTTTTATGGTTCAGCATAACAAGAAAACAGTCTTTATGTGCTAGATACGAGCAAACACATTTATAACATAAATACCAAAAAGGCTAAAACTGGTGATTCGGATTTCACATTTCTGTGGCATTGTCGATTAGGCCATATAAACATAAAGCGCATGAAATTACTTTAACGAAAAGGAATTCTAGAATCATTCGACTTGGAGAAGATTGATCAATGCGAATCTTGTTTACTTGGCAAAATGACACAGCAACCTTTCTCAAAGGTGGGAGAAAGATCAAGCGAACTACTAGGGCTAATACATACTGACGTATGTGGGCCTATGAGTACGAAAGCTAGAGGTGAGTTCAGCTATTTCATAACGTTTACGGACGACTTCAGTAGATATGGCTATATTTACTTAATGAAGCACAAGTCTGAATCGTTTGGAAATTCCGAGAATTTCAAAATGAAGTAGAGAATCAACATGGCAAGAAAATCAAAGCTCTAAGATCGGATAGAGAAGGTAAATATCTTAGCCACGAGTTTGATGACCATCTAAAAGAATGCGGTATTCTTTCTGAATTGACTGCTCCGGGGACACCTCAATGGAATGGAGTGTCGGAACGGAGAAACAAGACCTTACTTGATATGGTCAGGTTAATGATGGGTCAGGCTGAACTTCCTGTACAGTTCTGGGGATATGCGTTGCAAACTGCAGCACTCACACTGAATCGTGCTCCGTCAAAAGCTGTTGAAAAGACTCCATACGAATTATAGACTAGGAAACTTCCAAAGTTGTCTTTTCTGAAGATTTGGGGTTGCGAAGCATATGTCAAGCGATTAATTTCGGACAAGCTACAACCTAAATCTGACAAATGTTTCTTCGTTGGGTATCCAAAAGAAACAAAGGGGTATTATTTCTACAACAAGTCATACAACAAGGTTTTTGTTGCTGGTGACAGTGTCTTTTTGGAAAGAAATCATATTTCCAAATTGACAAGTGGGAGAATAATAGACCTCAAAGAGATTCGAGACGAACAACGAACTCAGAACTCTTTAGAAGAAGTTCATGTTGATGAACCTCCAAGGTCTTTAGAAGAGCCAGTGGGAGTAGTTCCTCAAAGCGTTGTTGCCCCTCGTAAGTCAAGTAGAACTATTTTTCAGCCGGACAGATGGACAGGCGTCCTCTTGACTGAAAACATAGATGTTCTCATATTGGATAGTGATGAACCTATGACTTACAAGCAAGCTATGACGAGCCCAAGCTCCACTAAATGGTTAGAGGCCATGTAATCTGAAATAGACTCCATGTTTGAAAATCAAGTCTGAGATTTGGTTGATTTGCCGGATGGGTTCACACCTATCGGATGCAAATGGGTATACGTATTCAAGTTGAAGAAATACAAAGATGGAATTGTATACATATACAAGGCTAGATTGGTAGCAAAAGGTTACATGCAAGTTCACGGCGTTGACTACGATGAAACCTTTTCTCCAGTCGCGATGCTTAAGTCTATTCGGATAATCCTCGCGATTGCCGCTTTTCATGACTATGAAATATGGCAAATGGATGTCAAAACTGCCTTCTTGAATGGTGTTCTTGAAGAGACTGTATTCATGACACAGCCGAAGGGTTTTGTCGATCAAAAGAACCAAGGAAAGGTATGCAAGCTTAAGAAGTCCATCTACGGACTAAATCAGGCATCAAGGAGTTGGATTTAATAAGCGATTTGATGAAGCAGTCAATAAGTTTGGCTTCATTAAGAATCAGGACGAATATTGTGCATACAAGAAGGTCAGTGGGAGTAAAATTGCATTCCTAGTCTTGTATGTTGACGACATACTACTTATTGGAAACGACATTCCTATGTTGGAGTCTGTAAAGATTTGGCTTGGGAAGTGTTTCTCAATGAATGACTTACGAGAGGCACAGTACATATTTTTGGGAATCAAGATCTATAGGGATAGATCTAAGAGGATGATTGGACTAATCCTAAGCACTTACATTGTCAAAGTGCTAGCTAGGTTCAATATGATGGAAGGCAAGAGAGGCCATCTACCCATGTCACATGGCACATATCTAAGTAAGAATCAGTGTCCCAAAGCATCTGATGACTGTAGAAAGATGAGTGGAACTCCATACGCTTCGGCTATTGGATCCATCATGTATGCTATGATTTGCACAAGGCCGAATGTTACGTTCGCACTAAGTGGAACCAGCAGGTACCAGTCAGAACCAGGTGAGGCGCATTGGACTGCTGCCAAGAACATCCTAAAGTACCTGAAAAGGACTATGGATCAGTTTCTGGTTTATGGTGGTACAGATGAGTTGATTGTTAAGGGATATACCGACGCAAGCTTTCAAACCGACGGAGATGATTTCAGATCACAGTCTAGGTTTGTGTTCTGCCTTAACGGCGGAGCAGTAAGCTGGAAAAGTGCTAAGCAAAGCACTATTGCGGATTCTACAACTGAAGCCGAGTACATTGCTGCCTCAAAAGCAGCAAAGGAAGCTGTTTGGATTCGGAAGTTCATCGAAGAACTTGGTGTTGTCCCCTCCAATAAAGGACTAGTGGCTTTGTATTGTGACAATAGTGGAGCCATTGCCCAGGTAAAGGAGCCTAGGAGCCACCAAGCCCAAGTACGTACTGCGGCGATTTCATATACTTCGAGAGATCGTTGAAAGAAAAGAAATCGAGATTTGCAAGGTTGGAACTGAAAAAAACGTCGAGGATCCATTGACTAAACTGTTGCCACAAGTGAAACACAAGGCACATGTAGCAACCATGGAATCAAGCATGTTGGAGAATGGCTTTGATTTTCTAAGTATTGTTTTAGAACATCTGTTAGATCTATGCTTAAAATAATTGGTTTAACCATTTCATATTTATGAGATTTATTATTTCATATTCATTTAATTGTGGTTTAGAATTAAATGATAAGTCCATGTGATTTAAATCATTCAAATGGGATGTCAAATGGATTCTTCGACAAAGAAACACCCATAAGTCAACTTGAATATTGAAGTCACAAAGGATCCCTAATCCATGTCATTGAAAGGTGGACGACCAATGAATAATGAATATTAGATTGCAAGAAGATTACTTAGTTCTGTTTCTTGAACTAGAGTGACTGGATGTCAGAATCTTTTGCATAGATACTTAATGGATCTTGTATCGGATTGACCATGAAAACACTTTAAGAGATTAAAGTGTTATCATAGGTAGTTCTCACTAATGGTGATTAGAAACCGTTCCTCAGAACATGAGCGATTATGTCTGCTCGTTTGAGAATTAGTCTGCTTTGATGCTAGCTAAACGTCGCACCGTAAAAGGAGGCTATAAAAGCAGTTGTTAGGCTTACTATGAATCAAAGTGAGTGTTCATAGATTGCAAGAATGGATTGTCCTCCTATCTTTGATAGGATATGGTGTGGTTGTGTAACAAGGCCTCTCGGAGAGTTAGATACTGTAAAATGCATGGCCGTGCTCAGAACGGTTAAGGCTTAACCTTCTGCAAAAGTTTGACAGTCGAACTCTGTAATCCGAGAAACACTTCTGGACCTAATAAGGATGGCTTGGATCTTACCTTATGTTCAGTACGTAACACTAAGCGACAAAGGAATGTGAATGCACACTTGTCTGAATGACAAGTGGGAGACTGAAGGAAATATGTCCTTCACCCAAGGTGCATTAAGTCTAATACCAAGGTTCAGATTAATTGCGAACAATTAATTCAGTGAGATCAAGTGATCGGAACAGCTAGCTGGAGCAATGCTTCCGATCAGTGAGTTCTAATGGATATTAAACTCACGGCTTACTCTTGACTGAACCTACAAGGTGACACCAATGACACGTAACATATCACCGGATTAAATGAATCGGAAATTCATTTAATAGCTTTTCGGGAATTAGTTGGAAAAGGTATTATACGATACGACCTTGCATCGGAATCGTATATCGTATTGCGAATATTCGTAAGCTAGGCGAGACTAATAAATCGTATCGTACGACGGTGATTCGTCGTATACGAAACGATAAACAATATATCGGAAATATATTAATCGCGATTACGAAGAGCGGCCCACGAGCCGAGTGCACGAAGAACTCAAGGCCCATGGGTGCGTGCGCTAGGCAAGCAAGCAAGGCAACAACACAGCAGCGCTGGCCCATGGCCGAGGAGTTGTGTGCGCGCGGGCCAAGGCCACGACACAGCAGCAGCAGCGCGGCCCACGGCCCAGCTCTCTGTGCGTGTCCGTGTGGTGTTGCGTGGGCTTGCTAGCCGGCCTTGCCTATGGCTTGGTCGGTTAGTAAGGTTATGTAAATAACTTTCTAACCACTTTACAACATAACACAATTCAGTTTACACAAAACCCTAGGAGAAAATAGAGAACCCTAATTCTCTCTGTGCCTCCAAAGTGTGTTCATCCTAAAAGCACAAACTCTTGATCGATTGTCTAAGCTAAGATAATCAAGACGGATCTGATCGTGTCAGTGAACCAAGTAGAGGAACGACAACTGGAGTTCTAAGTCATGTTCGTTGACAATTTGTGAAAAACACGCTTTGGGGATTGTTTCCGCACATGTTATTATGTTTAACTGTATTTCCCTACAGAGGCGGTGTCTTTGAGGCAGCAGGTGGCCCAATTGGAGAATCAATGTCCTGCCATTCAATCAGAAGTAGCCAAGGTCAAAGCGGAGGCTAAGGAAGCCGAGGCTGAGACAAGGGAGAAAGCTCGCCGTGCCTGGGACGCTTGCATGGACGAGTTTTCCTTTTAATGGTTTGAGCGGCAGATGGAAAAGCAGGGTGCTATCTTAACTGCTGAGAAATTGGGTCTGCCTCCCCCTGCCTTTGAGGACTCTGATGGTGAAAGCGAGGAAGTAAACTCGCCCGCCCAAGATGCAGACGTCTCTGCTCAACCAATGCCTCCGCTTGCCGATGGTACTGGTCCAGACGGTGTGGACGTACCGGCCTCTGCCAACTCTAGTTCTGCTCAGCCATGACCCCCCGTCTTTCAAGGAAATGTTTATAGCGCCGTGAGTGCTTGTAATGAATATGTTTCTTTTGCGCCGTTGTGCGCTTGACAGTCTTTTAAGGCCAAGGGGCGTTTGTAACAGATATGTTTAATCTTTCTTTTAATTTTTTCGCCGGTTAGGCAGACAAATGATGCTTCGGCATCCTAGACTTTTTAATGGTGGTGCTTTGTTTACACTGATTCGTGACTTGAAATAACTTTTCTATATTTACATGCTATTATTGTCGACGATAGTTGACACCCGTCAACTCTATTGCCCCAGATAGGACACTTTGAGTTGTGAAGGATGACTCCTATGCCTAAGTTCATTTTAGATGATTGATTGACGCAAGTCAATCAATCAGTATGATTGCCGCTGAACTTAGGCATAGGGAAGGCTGTCTTGTGTAGGTGAAAGAGACAAACATGTCGGCGGGATGAAATTTTGGGGTCATTCGTCGAAATGTGGAGGCGGCATATTCATGCCGCAGCACATAGGATTGTTATCCTAAGTGTGTTTCATGAAAAACTGTTCGTTTTATACGAATGGATAATTTGGGGTTTGCCCCGTCTAAACGTGGAAGCGGCATATTCATGCCGCAGCACATAGGATTGGTAACCTAAGTGCGTTTTATGAAGAGACGTTCGTTTTAGACGAACGGATAATTTGGGGGTTTGCCCCCGTCTAAATGTTGAAGCGGATTATTCATGCCGCTGCACATAGGATTGTTAACCTAAGTGCGTTTTATGAAGAGACGTTCGTTTTAGACGAACGGATAATTTAGGGGTTTGCCCCCGTCTAAATGTGGAAGCGGCACATTCATGCAGCAGCACATAGGATTCTTATCCTAAGTGTGTTTTATCAATAGACGTTCGTTTTAGACGAACGGATAATTTGGGGGTTTTCCCCCGTCTAAATGTGGAGGCGGCATATTCACGTCGCAGCTTATAGGATTGTTATCCTAAGTGCGTTTTAAAAAGACTTTCGTTTTAGACGAGCGGATACTTTGGGGGTTTGCCCCTGTCTAAATGTGGAGGCGGCATATTCATGCAGCATAACATAGGATTGTTATCCTAAGTGCGTTTTATGAAGAGACGTTCGATTAGGTGAACGATTTTTTGGATTTTGATAGGTGATCAGCCTATGCTTATGCTAATCTGGGCCACTTCTTAGGCTTCAATCAATTAGGCTTATTTGAATCGTTTGATAATCTGGGCCACTCCTTAGGCCTTTATTTAATTAGGCTTAATTTATTTGAACTTGCGTCATCAGACCTTCATAAAGTACTGTCATCCCACATTCATAAATGAAATAAATGTAACATAAGTAGAGTAGTATTATTTATAATATTTGTAAGGCGAATTCGGCCAAGTACATTAGTGTTACTACTCTACGACGACCTCCAGAGGTCTTTTGACAATGAAACTTAAGGACGATTATCGATCAGACACTATCCAGAAGAAGTATTTCTTTAGGTTGTCTGCATTCCAAGTTCGCAGGATTGGCCGACCCTGCATGTCCTGGATGCGATAGGTGCCGTCCCGAATCTTATCATATATCTCTTATGGTCCTTCCCATGTGGGAGTCAGTTTGCCCTGCTCATTGGCTCGTCCTACATACTCAATTTTTCGAAGGAAAAAATCCCCAATTTTGAGCACTCCTTTAGAGACTTTCTTGTTGTATTTCCTCGCCATCCTTAGCTTGTACAGTTGTTGTCTTAATGCAGCATTTCCTCTAACCTCAGGTAAAAAATCCAGGGCCGTCTTCATCATTTCCCAATTAGCATTTTCATCATATAGCATGACTCCCAATTTCGGCTCACGCATCTCAATGGGGAGGCCAGCCTCGGCACCGTAGGCTAGCAAGAATGGGGTTTCCCCAGTAGAGTCCTTAGCCGTGGTGCGGATAGACCATAAAACATTTTGAAGTTCATCAGCCTAGAGGCCCTTAGCTTTGTCCAGCTTCTTTTTTATCCCTTCAGAAATGATCTTGTTGAATGCTTCAACCTGGCCGTTGGCTTATGGACGCCCCACAGAGGCAAAGAAACTGTGTATCCCATGGTCTGCCAACCATTCTTTCAGTTTAGGCGTCTCAGACTGAGGTCCGTTATCAAAGACAATAGACTGCGGTGTCCCGAACCGGGTCATGACATTCTTCCAGATAAATGCTCTCACATCACAAGTTCTGATATTTTTTAGGGCTTCGGCTTCAACCCACTTGGTAAAGTAATCGACGGCTACTATTACGTAACGTCTGTCGCTACGGGCTGCGGTGTATGGCCCAAGTAGGTACATTCTCCATTTAGAGAATGGGACAGGGCTAGAAATAGGAGTGAGCGGGTGAGCCGGCCTGTGAATGAGATGGGCAAATCGCTCACATTTGTCACATTTCTGAACCATGGACATCGCATCTTCTCTCAAAGTGGGCCAATAATAACCGGTTCTTAGGGCCTTTTCAGCTGGCGCTCGTCCTCCAATGTGTGAGCTACATAAACCTTGATGTAGGTCGTCGAGAATTTCTTGCCCCTTCTCAGGCGTGATGCATCGCAAGAGAGGTCGGGAGAACGATTTCTTATATAGGACTCCATTCCACCATTCAAACCAAGAACTTTTCTTTTGAATTTTAGCTGCTAGGCGCGGGTCGTCTGGAAGCGTACCGTCAATTTTATAAGTTATGATTTCATCCATCCAAGTGGATGTTCGGTCCAGGACAACCACTTTAGGAGTTTTCTCAATGCTCCGTCTCTCTTTGACTTCCCAGAACACCTGAGGCGGGGTATCACAAGAGGCCGAACTAGCCAATTTAGATAGAGAATCTGCCTGATTGTTCTCAGTTCTTGGAATATGTTTTACTTTGAAGCTTTTCAAGTGTTAAATTTCTTGGTGTACTGCTTGCATATATTTAACCATGTTGGGATCTCTGGCTTCGTAATCTCCATTCACCTGACTCACTATGAGCTGCGAATCTAACAGGGCCAATTTCTCTTGTGCTCCGGCAGCTTTACACATTTTTATGGCTAACAGTGCCTCATATTCTGTTTCATTGTTAGATGTCTAAAAATTTTACCGCATTGCGTATTCATATTTGTCACCCTCAGGGGACTGGCATATTATCCCGGCTCCACATCCATTTTGAGTGGATGAACCGTCCACATAGACTGTCCATCGAGTCTGCTTGTTTTCCTCAAAGGCAGGCCTCGTCATTTCGGCAATAAAATAAGCAAATGCCTGCCCCTTGATAGCCTTTCGAGGTTCGTAGGAAATGTCGAAAGCGTTGAGCTTAATTTCCCACTTGAGCATACGGCCAACGACCTCTAGCTTGGTAGTTGGTTGTGTCTGAAGGAAATATGTCCTTACCCAAGGTGCATTAGTTCAATATCAAGGTTCGGATTAAATACGAACAATTAATTCTGTGAGATCAAGTGATCGGAACAGCTGGTTGGAGCAATGCTTCCGATTAAAGAGTACTAATCCTAATTAGGCTCACAGCTTACTCTTGACTGAACCTATAAGGTCACACATTGGCATGTAACAGATCATCGTATTAAATGAATAGGAAATTCATTTAATAGCTTTTCGGGAAATTACTTCGGAAAACATAATTATACGAATTAACATTGGATCGTGAAACCGTATATCCTATTGCGTATATTCGTAAGCTATGCGAGACGAATAATTGTATCGTACGACATTGGATCGTCAAGTACGAAACGATAAATAAATTGTCGAAGAATAATTTAATCGCAACACGAAAGCAACCTACGAGCCGGAGCGCACAAGCGCAAGGCCCATAGGCGCAGCGTGCATGACAATGCAGCGCTGGCCCAAAGGCCTTGGCTGTGTAGCGCGCACGGACCAGAGGAGAAAGGAGCAGCAGCGGCCCCCGGCCCAAGGCCTAGCTGTGCGCGCCTGCTGCTTGCCTTGCTTGTGGGCTAGGCCGGCCAACTTGGTTGGCTTGCCCACGAAGTTGGTTTGCTTGCTTATTATGAATACTAGGTTATTCGAATAACCTAAGTACACTTTTCCATCACATATAATTCAGACTTTCACACAACCTTAGGAGAAAGGAGAAACCCTAATTCTCTCTTTGCCTCCATGAGTGTGTTCTTCCCAAAAGGAAAAATATCTTGAGTGACTTCTAAGCCATCGATCTCAAGACGGATCTGAACGTGTCGGTGAACCAAGTAGAGGAAAAACATTTGGAGTTCTTGTTTGTGTTCGTGATACGTTGAATCTAGGGAAAACACGCTACAAACGTAAGTCTGCTTGATCCGTACTTTATACATGGTTCCTAGCTTTGGGGATAGTTCCGCTATGTTAATATGTATTTAGCTGTATTCCCCTACAAGGGTATCATGAGAAACATGTATTTAAAGTACTTATTGGCATATTATTATGTTTTTTATCATTGTCGAATTTTTCTGAATTTTTTCGTGAATTTTTTGAATGTTTCTGGATTATTGGAAAGATCGTAGAAAATGTTCTAAATTCGTAAAATGTCGGAAATTCGATTTTTCTGACCCTAATCTAATTTAAAACGGCGTTTTAAGATCAACGTTTAAGAACATAATCACAAAAACAGGCCCCGATGTTCGGGTTTTTGGGCGTTTTTGTTAATTAGTGAATTAAATTAACAAATTTGGAAACGTTTTCAATTAATTACTCGACCTAAACAAATCGGAATTAAATGAAAAATTTCCCTACTGTTATTGAGTATATTTTAAAATTATGATAAATTTTTCGGCCATAAATATTAAGTATAAACCTTAATCTGGTTTTTCCCTAATTTAATGAATTTTAGATCGTAAATTGATTTTGTTAATAATTTAGATCTGAACATTTATTTAGGTGAGAAGGGGAATATTATTTCTTGTTTAAATGGAAAATTTAAAAATTCATGGATTGAATTTTTGATTGGATTCGTTAATTTTAATCGTTCACCTAAACCAAATTTGATAAAAATCTGGAATTTAAATGTTTATAACGATTTAAAGTTTTGGATTGGATTATCAATATTATTCAAATTTTTGTGATTTTCATCGTTCGTTAAATTTGAATATTTGTTTGCCTAGATTATTGTATTTCATAAATTGGATAGTTTGAAATATCATAAATCGCTCTTTTTTAATTATTTTTCGTAATCTAAAACGATTGGTATTGTAGAAATTATGAAAATTTAATAGTGCAAATATTTTTTCATAACATTGAATTGGATTTTGATGTTCATTGGACGAGCAAGCCACTCAATGGCTGTTGTCCATGTGCGTGTGGCTTGGTTTGGTGCCTCACTTCGAGCACACACAAGGCAACGAGACAAGGGTAAGGCAACAAGCCATCGCTGGCATGCGCATATGGCTTGCTGCTTGCCGTGTGTGGAAGTGTTCAAGGGGTTGGGCGAAGCCTACAAGCGAGCTTGTAGCATACAACACGCAAGGCACGCGCACAAAGGCAAGCCATGGGCGATGGCCTTGCGTGTTGTGCCTGCAGGGGAGCGCGATGGGCATGGCAAGTGCACAGAGCTGGGTGAAGCCTTCGGGTGAGCTCGCGGCAGGCGACACGCATCGGCCAGCTCTGCACCAGCGAGCGATCTCGCGAGCCAGCGCGCCCTGGCCAAGCGCAGCGATGGAGCAGAGCAGCGACGAGCGCTTGCGCTCGTGCACAGGGGCGCACCTTGTGCGGTGTTACAGGGTCTTGCGCGACGCTGTGGGCCTTGCGGCCTGCACGTTGGTGCGTTGATCCGATGCACTAGGCATCTTTTGGGTTGGGCACTTGCTTAGCCCATGATGCATCTGATTATGCAATTTTTGCGTTGTTTGATTTCAAGGCCTATTTTTTTGGCTTTGGGCTTATTTTTGCACTAAGGGGATAACGGTGTACTTTTGATTAATTTATTTTATTTGACTTGGGCCGGGCCGCGGCTTTAAATATTTAAAATTAAAATGTCCAAATTAAATTTTGGTTTAAGTGGGAGCCGTTTAAATGAAATTATTTAAAATAATTAATTCTAATTATTTTTCGTAGGGCACCATTATTTTAGTTAAATTAATTTTTGATTAGAATAATTTTAAGGATTAATAATTCGGAATTGATTAATCTTTTAGGATGCGTTTTACGAGAACGTGGTTTTTAAATAAATCATGTAAATACTTGCATATTTATTTGGGCCATTCGTTTTAGGACATGAATGGATGAATGCATAGAAATTATTTTATGTATTGTAGGTATTGAAGGTGACTAGTATGGCCAATCTAGGATAGTTAAATACGGTATGCGTACCGTTTTTTCTTTGAATTTAAAGTTTAAAATATGGTATGGGTACCATTGAAGTTTTGATGTAATTAAGTTATTATTTCAAGTTCTTCTAGGATATTTAATACTTTAAGTTAGCTTTTGAATGAAGTTCAAGACGATGCCAAGCTAACAAGGTGAAGGAAGATTGGATGCTTCAAGACAAAGTTTTGGACCATACTAGTTCACTAAAGTTATTTATACACTTATATATATTTTGAATGAATGTATATTATGCATGAATATTGTTTGTATGTTTGATTAGATTTAGTTCACTAAATAATCAAACCAACATAGAAATAACTAGGTCCAAAGTAATATTGAGTTTATAATTGCCTTCCAAATCAAGCACTTACAAAAATCTAAGGACCTAATGTAGTAGGTTTCCGCCAAAGTGAGGTGCTATTTTAGTTCACTTAGATGGTAAGGTATCCTAAAGGAACATGTTGATTGTGGTTGCAACTAAAGGAATATTGGTACATATTGTGGCAAAGGTTAAATTATGGTATTAATTTATTAACCAAGAGTAATTGGGAGATTACTAGCAATTGGTTTTTGCTTACCTAGAATTTAAAAGACTTAAGACAAGCCAAAGAATGCTTAAGGATTTAAGACATTAGGGTCTTGGATTCGTTTCATTCATTATAGACCATGTTTTTATTGCATGAATGAAATATTTAATAACTTTAATGATTGCATGAATTCTTTTATTTCAAGGTATTAAAGTATGATAAATGTTTTCTTTGCTAGTTCATTTTGTAGAATTGTAAATCTTCAACTTTATTGCGTTTAGATAATAGAACTGCGATATTTCCTCGATCGATTGGTAACTAATTTTGAGAGTGATTCTCAAAGAAAAAGAGAATGCTATTTTCTTATAGTGATCTTCATGGTTGTTTTCAAACTAAAATTTGAATGGTAGACCAATTGGACCACATATATTAAGAATAATGGGTAGTTTTGGAATAATGAAGTATTGAGTTAAAGGCTCATGTATAACCAATGGTTAACAACCAATTTTCTTTTGATTCAATAAATGAACTAGACTCATTGGATGTTGTCATTCAAAGTGAATAAAAGAAAGGGACTTTGTAAGCATAAAAAAGTAAGAACATCAAGCAAAGAGTAAAATCTTTAGGACTATAAGAAAAGGTGCTAGAAAGGATAGAAAACGGGAACAAAAGAAATGAATTCAAGATTCAATTTCTACCTAAAAGTTTGCGTTAAAGAGAAACGACTTAGACAATAATCTCCTATGGTATTAGACTACCGCTTGAGTTTCTAACTTTAGTTAATAACTCAAATTCCGGGAGCTAAGTCTGGTTATTGACCTACAAGTGGGAAATGAAGCAAAGTAGTGCTACATTAGTTGTAGGGTCATCATGTTTGTTTTAAATTCCTTCTAAAGGCTGGAACTTAATGGTATTATGTTCCATTAATCATCATAAACAATTTCTGTTTGGACAACAGAAAGACTCACATTCAAAGTAAACAGAAACATTCGTTGAGTGTTTATTTGAATGAAATGGTCATTTAAGGGTTGAGTCATATGATCGATTAATAAACAAATAAATCTCTTCACACTCAAACTTCAGAAGGTTCAAATCAAATATTTTGATTTGTGTTCCGCATATCTTTGACAATGTCATACGACCATATCAACAAGACATCATTTTAAGATTCCATGGCATGGATTTTTGAAAGTTGATTAATTTAAGACACGTGGGTCTTACTTGTTGAACATGACATATACATGGACTATTGTTATAAGGTTCTAGACAATTACATTCATAGATCAAAGATGGATTTTATGACTTACCTATTTCACAAGAATTTGAGAAAATATGGTTATATTTACTCAAATTGAAATATATGAAATGCTTCAATGAAATTTACAAAAGGGTATAAAATCAACTTGGCAAGAATTTTGGAACATCGATACTGGTTCAAGATGATGTTTGCATGAGCCAGGAAAGATTATCTAGATTGTTTATATGGCATTATGACAATCGAAGCTCCATAAGAATATGGTATGTCTAAATGGAGAAATCTGAATCTATTCGATTAACGATAATCACGACTATTTTCCTATGTATTTTCTAAATGATACTCTCAAGTGACTATCACACTAAACAAAGTTGTCAAACCTAAGGACAAGATGTCATAAGGATTGAACTTTGGTTCAGTACATCTTTTCAATATATATATATATATATATATATATATATATATATATATATATATATATATATATATGTATATATATATGTATATATATATATCTTGGGTTGTCAAACCCAGTGGGAGTTGTTGTTTACATCAAACGAACTCAAGAATAGATATATGTTTCTTTATGAGAAACTTATAGTTGTTACTCTAAGTATAGAAAAAAAAGTATTTATTCTACCACAAATCTGAGAACATATGGTTGTTGCTCTAGATAATGTGTTTTAGGAAACCATCTTTTTTCCAAAAAGGAAAGTGGGTGAAAAATGACCTCGTAGTGACCTCAAAAGACTTCGAGTCAAGCAACAAACAAATGTAAGATACTTAGGAGTCTTTGGAAAATCTCCGTACTTAGAAGCCTTTGGAAGAGCTTGAGGAAGACCATAGAAGTGCTTTAAAGAATCCTAATACTCAAAAGACTTGAGTAATGTCTTTATAGACACTAAAGTATGATGTTCAATACCTAGGTAAATCGTATAAAGAATAGAATTCAACCAAGATAGATACATAGATATCTTGAGGAATGAAGACTATGAAGACTTTGGAAGTGCTTCAAAAACATACGACTTACAGGTTAGCTACGACGAATTAAAATTTCTAAGTATGGTTTGAGGCCATCAAAAACATAAGTATGGTTCGAGGCCATATAAAATGGTTTGAGGCCATTAAATCCAAAATATCTTCATCTTAAGAATCAAGTATTTGATTTGGTTTATTTGCAAGAGGGTTCACTCCCATTGGTTGCAAACATGTTTTCAAAACATACAAAGATGATATTGTATAAACATATAAAAGAAAATCTAGATTGGCGGTTAAATATTATAAAAAACTTCACGGCGTTGATAATGTTGAAATCTTTTTCACCAAGTCGGAATGCTTGAACTATTTTGGATATATCTAGTAATTGTTGCATTTGGAAATATAGCAATTGGAAAACGAAACACCTTCCTCAATCGAACTTGTAGAAAGGAATTGTGTAAATCACACAATGTAAAAGTTTTGGATGCTAGATGAAAGAGAAAGCTTAAGAAATCTATTCGTAGATTAAAGCATGCGATTGGGAATTGGACCATAATTTCAACAAGGCTGTTGAGAAATCATAGCTTTATGAAAATATGGATCATCTTGTAGATGAGGAGTTTAGTGGGAGCTAAGTCATGTTTATTGGTTCTACATATGAGATACATATCTCTCTATTGAAAATGACATTCAAATTCTAAATGGTTAGATTTGAAAGTATTTGTTAATATTAGAACCATGGCGAAACTTATAACTTACTGGGTTAAAGATCTATTAAATAGGATCTAAAGCGTTGTTGGGATTCTGTAAAAGTAATTACTAAATCAAACACAATTGAGAGATTCAAAAGGGACTCTCAACCCATATGAGTAAGTCTAAGCTAGGTTGTTATTACTAAAGTTAAACAAGAAGGACCTTGAAGAGGTGCCTTCACCTTATATCACATGGCAATGCCAAGATTTTAGCAAGATTCAGTATCTCTTGAAACAGAATAAAGCTGAAAGTTGCATGGATAGATTTTAAAATGCGAATGGTTTTTGCATTACAATCAATCATGTATGATGTGATATATAGATCACCAAGATAAGTCGTGAACATTGGACCGTGACGAGTTTATACCAATCTCTATTGATCTAGATCAAAGATCATTAGAACAATATCAAGAACATCCAATACATTTTAATTATGTAGGATGAGCACTTGATAAGAGGAAGTGAAGATGAACTAAAGTTTTGATTCTACATGCATTTGCCTAAGAAAATGTAAAATCTTGTTGTTAGGCAAACCACAAACATACACGGGCAATTTGGCGTCGTTATTAAAAGGTGGTAACATAGGTTCTAAACAATATGTGATGCATGGGAAACTGAATCAATGATTAGTTTCCAAGTTCTCGGTTGAAAGATGTATCTCCCACATCTCTGTGAACTGGTTGGAGTATTCCAAAATAATAGCATCATTTGCAATTCTACATAATTGAAATGAATTCATTATTGCCTAAGAAGCAATGAAAGGGAATTGTTTCTAGTGGGAGTTCTTCAATGAACTCAGGTTGATCACAAGTCTGATATTTAGATCATTTCTATTTTAAATATGAGAATCATTCTAACAGCAATGGAAGACTAGATCATTCTATTAACATATTCAAAGATCTTTTCATCTTACATTGAAAGGCCTTCGATAGAAAGGATGATAAGAATAGGAAAGTATGATAAACTAAACCTCCGCATAAATGGAATCAAGTTTGAGTTCCGTGAATGTTTTAAGTATTGGGTGAAAGGCCTATAACTGCAAAACATTAAATGCTTGATTTTGGGTTAGAGGCCCACAAATTGGTAAGCATTTGGTTTAAACATTTATCATTTATGACATTACATTTCATATATCATTTAATCTTGGTTTAGTATTAAATGATGAAGTCCAAGTGATTCAAAACATTCAAATGGGATGTCAAGATGGATTCTTTGACAAAGAAACACCCATAAGTGAACTTGAATATTGAATCATAAAAGGATCCCTAATCCAGGTCATTGAAAGGTTGGACCACCAATGACTAATGAAGATTAGATTGCAAGTTGATTTATAGTTCAGTTTCTTGAACTAGATGGACTGAATGTCAGAAATCATTTGCATAGATACTTATTGGATCTTGTATCATATCGGATTGACCATGCGAACACTTTAAGAGATTAAAGTAATGTCATAAGTATTTCTCATTAATGGTGATTGGAACCTATTCCTCAGAACCTGAGTAGTTATTGCTGCTTGTTTGAGAATTAGTTCGCTTTGATGCTCACTAAATGTCGCACCGTAAAAGGAGACTATAAAAGCAGTTATTGGGCGTACTATGAATCAAAGTAAGTTGTTCATAAGTTACAAGAAGGGATTGTCCTCCTATCTTTGATAGGATATTGTGTTGTTGTTGTACAAGGTCTCTCGAAGAGTTAGATACTGTGTAAATATAATGCATGGCCGTGCTCAGAATGGTTAAGGCTTAACCTTTTGTAAAAGTTTAACAGTTGAACTCAGTAAGTCGAGAAACACTTCTGGACCTAATAAGGATGGCTTGGATCTTACCTTATGTTCAGTAAGTAACACCAAGAGACAAAGGAATTGGAAATGCACACTTGTCTGAATGACAAGTGGGAGACTGAAGGAAATTTTTCCTTCACCAAAGGTGCATAAGTCCAATACCAAGGTTCAGATTAATTACGAACAATTAACTCATTGAGATTAAGTGATCGGAACAGTTGGCTGGAGCAATGCTTCCGATCAGTGAGTACTAATTCTAATTAGGCTCACAGCTTACTCTTAACTGAACCTATAAGGTCACACCATTGGCATGTAACAGATCATCAGATTAAATGAATAGGAAATTCATTTAATAGCTTTTCGGGAAATTAGCTCGGAAAACATAATTATACGATTTAATATTGGATCGTATAATTGTATATCGTATTGCATATATTCGTAAGCTATGCAAGACGAATAATCGTATCGTACGTCATTGGATCGTCAAGTTGGTTGGCTTGCCCACCAAGTTGGTTGGATTGCTTATTATGACTATTAGGTTACTGTAATAACCTAAGTACACTTTTCCATCACATACAATTCAAACTTTCACACAACCCTAGGAGAAAGGAGAAACCCCAATTCTCTCTTTGCCTCCATGAGTGTGTTCTTCCCAAAAGGCAACATATCTTGAGTGACTTCTAAGCCATCGATCTCAAGAGGGATCTGAACGTGTCGGTGAACCAAGTAGAGGAACGACATTTAGAGTTCTTGTTCGTGTTCGTGATACATTGAATCTAGGGAAAACACGCTACAAACGTAATTCTACAAACGTAAGTCTGCTTGATCTGTACTTTATGCATGGTTCCTGGCGTTGGGGATTGTTCCGCTATGTTAATATGTATTTAACTGGATTCCCCTACAGTTTCAATGGCTGATAGGTGTAGACCACCAGTTTATGTGCCAGAAAGTAAGGACGTAACTTTTTACTTGCCATAAAAAGTGCCAGTGAAAATTTCTCAATTGTGGGGTATTCAATTCGGCGTTTTGCAGCACATGACTAACAAAGTAGATAGGGAGCTGGACTCCTTGTCTCTCCGTTAACAATACCAACCTCAGAGACCATTTGGAAATAGCTAGATATACACACAAGGTTTCGCCTTCCATAGGGCTGACGAGCCTTGGTAGCGTATGAAGATGGTCTTTTAGCCTTATGAATGTCGATTCAGCCGATTTTGGCCATTCAAACTTTGATTTTTTCTTTATGGCAGCAAAGACATATTGGCATTTGTCACCAGCCCTATATAGGAAACGTCCTAAGGCCGCCAGACAGCCAGTAAGCCGTTGGACTTCTTTCCCAGTCTTCGGGGACGTTATAACTATTACTGCTTGCACCTTGTCAAGATTGGCCTCTATCCCCCTTTCATCAATAAGAAATCCTACAAATTTACCAGCCGTGACCCAAAGACACATTTTTTCGGATTCAGCTTCATTTTGTACTTTCGAAGTATCTCAAAGGTTTCCCTTAGATCAGTGAGGTGATTCTCACACTGCTTTCTTTTTACAATCATGTCATCAATATATGCTTCAATGTTGCGACCCGGCTGATTGGTGAAAACAGTGTTCACTAATCGTTGAAAAGTTGTCGGTGCATTTTTCAGGTCGAATGGCATAACCTTGTAACAGTACAAACCTTGCTCAGTGATGAATGATGTTTTCTCTTGGTCCTCTGGCAAAAGATGGATTTGATTGAAACTTGAGTAAGCGTCCATAAATGACATCATGGCATGACCAACCGTCGATGAAGGAAATAATTCCCTTGGTCCAAGTATGAATTCAATGCAAAGTCTAATAAATGCGGTTCAGTATTAATTAATTATACAAGTTAATAATTCAGTGAGATCAAATGAACTGTATGCCTAGCTAGAGGCCGCTTCAGTTCAAGTGGAATTAATAATATTAATCCACAGCTTACTCTTAACTGAACCCGTAGGGTCACACAAATAGTACGTGAACGGATCAAGTATTTAAGTGAATTAAATACTCCATTCATGGATATTCGGAATCGATGGATCTCGGTTCCAGTGGGAGATGAAATCGTCAAAAGGAAAATTATGAATACTCCGGAAACGATGATATTGCTGGAAACGGAAATATGGATCGTATCAGAAATAAAAATATTATCCAAGTCGTAGATGTTGCCAGAAACGGAAACATGGTACGTATCGGAAAATATTATCGGAAATTGAAATATTGTCGTGTTAGGTTATGATACATATGAACAACATAAATCATGCGGAAAAACCTTAATGCCATGATACATATTAATTGCACATAATCATATAATTAGTCTAGGATGCTTACACTTTGTAGCGTGCCCTCCCTAGTTGCGCCCGAACCAAACAAGAACAAGTCTTTAGGACTCCAAGTGTCGTCCCTCCGTAGATAGTCCACAGCACGTCCGGATCCGCCTTAAGATTGACCAACTAGAATCGCCCTTAAGGTACTATTATTTTCGGCTAAATAGGCAAGTAATATGGCTGATTTTTTTGCTTAAAAATCCTAGCTTTTATTGTTTGAATACTTATTAAACTCGCGTATAAATTTGTGACCCTAGGGACATATTTATAGAATCATGGAAAAGGATTTAGAATCCTATTAGAATACTAAATTAATTAATTAGAATCCCTTTAGAACTCTATTTAATTAATTTCTATCTTCTAGGATTAGGATTTAATCATAGCACGAATTCCGATAGCTTTAGGATTCGTATAGCACGCACACGAGCACGAGCACGAGCACCGCACAGCCCGCGCGCATGCCTCGCGGCCCACACGAACTGCACGGCGCCCAGCCCACTTGCTCCGCGCGCGCGCCACGCCTTGCTAGGCCTGGCCTTGCGCTGGGCCTGGCGAGGCTTTGGCGTGTGGTTTGATGCGTATGGCTTGCTGGGCGAGGGCCTGGCTTTGTGCTGGGCCTTCGTCTAGCAAGTCTCGTCCGATGCTAATTCGTACGATACACTTCCGATTAAATTCTCGATTCCTGATTTCATTTTCGATACGAACAATATTTAACATTTTCGATTCCGGAATTAATTTCCGTTTCGAACAAATATTTAATATTTTCGTTTCCAGAATTATTTTCCGATTCCGATAATATTTCCGATTCTGACAATATTTCCGTTTCCGGCAATATTTCCGATTCCGGTAATATTTCCATCTTATACGTACCATGTTTCTGTTTCCGACAACATCTACGACTTGAATAATATTTATATTTCCGATACGATCCATATTTCCGTTTCCGGCAACATCATCGTTTTCGGAGTATTCATTTACTTGCCTTTGACGATCTCAGCTCCCACTAAAACCAAGATCCGTCGATTCCGAATATCCATAGATGGAGTATTTAATTCCATTAAATATTTGATCCGTTTACGTACTATTTGTTTGACCCTACGGGTTCAGTCAAGAATAAGCTGTGCATTAATATCACTAATTCCACTTGAACTGAAGCGGCCTCTAGCTAGGCATTCAGCTCACTTGATCTCACTGAATTATTAACTTGTTAATTAATGCTGAACCGCATTTATTAGACTTAACATTAAATGCATACTTGGACCAAGGGCATTATTTCCTTCACTCTCCCACTTGTCCTTAAGGACAAGTGTGCATTTCCTAATTCCTTTGTCGCTCGATGCTTGCTCTTGAACATAAGGTAAGAGTTGTCATTCTTATTATGTCCATAGGTGTTTCTCGGTTTCATAGTTCAACTGATCAAATAAACAGATAATCATAGCCTATGATTCATCTAAGTACGGCCATGCATTTTACAGTTTCTAGCTCTCCGAGTGGCCTTGTACAACTTTCAGCATCTCATCCCGATTTATGGGAGGACAATCCCAATCTTGTGATCTTGAGATTAGACTTTATAGCCTCCTTTTATGGTGCGACGGTTGACAACGTCAAAGTAAGCAGTTCTCAAACAAGTAATCTCAAATCACTCAGGTATTGAGGATTAGTGTCTAATAATTTTAAGGAAATTTACTTATGACAGATTTTCATCTCTTACAGTAAAGTTTCATAGGTCTGGCCGACACTAGTCTTCCCAAAGTAAGTATCTATGCAAATGATTACGACATTGCCATGTCCACATAGTTCAAGAAACAGAACTACTAGTCATCTTGCATTCTAGTCGTCTAACGTTTTCTATGCGTCCATCTTTATAGAATACTCCGACCAGGGACCATTTTCAAATTTTGACATTCAAGTTCACTTGATAGACATTCCTTAGTCACAGGACTGGTCCTGACAGTCTATCTTGAATATATCGTCAAATTGAAGGGACTCATCATTTAATAAACCACAAATTAAATGGAAAAATGAATTCTATTCATTTATTGTGAATGATTAACCAATAATGTTTTACAAAGTATTAAACTCTAAAACTTTAAAACATTAAACAAGGACATCAAAGCCATTCTCCAATATGCTTGATTCCCATAGCTGCAGTGTGCGAATTGTGCTTCGCCTGCGTCAGAGGTTCAGTCAATGGATCTGAGATGTTATCATTAGTTCCAATCTTGCTTATCTCGACTTCTTTTCTTTCAACGAACTCTCATAGAAGGTGAAATCTACGAAGTACATGCTTGACTCTTTGGTGGTGTCTAGGCTCCTTTGCCTGTGCAATAGCTCTGTTATTATCACAATATAGGGCTATTATCACTACACCAAGTTCACCTATGAACTTCCTTACCCATATAGCTTCTTTTGCTGCTTCATGTGCAGCAATGTACTCCGCTTCAGTTGTAGAATCTGCAATGGTGCTTTGCTTAGCACTTTTCCAGCTTACTGCACCTCCGTTGAGGCAGAAGACAAACCCATACGGTGATCTGAAATCATCTTTGTTGGTTTAGAAACTTACGTCCGTATAGCCTTTAACAATTAATTCATCATCTCCACCATAGACCAGGAAATCATCTTTGTGCCTTTTCAGGTACTTCAGAATGTTCTTGGCAGCAGTCCAATGTGCCTCTCCTGGGTCTGCTGACTGGTATCTGCTCGTAACACTGAGTGCATACGCAACATCCAGGCGTGTACATATCATAGAATACATTATTGAACCAATCAATGATGCGTATGGAATCCCATTCATCCGTCTACGCTCATCAAGTGTTTTTGGGCACTTAGTCTTGCTTAGAGTCATTCCATGAGACATGGGTAGGTAGTCTCGCTTGGAGTCTGCCATCTTGAACCTTTCAAGCACCTTATTGATATAAGTGCTTTGACTAAGTCCAATCATCCTTTTAGATCTATCTCTGTAAATCTTGATGCCCAGTATGTACTATGCTTCTCCTAGATCCTTCATCGAAAAACATTTCCCAAGCCAAATGTTGACAGAGTTCAACATAGGAATGTCATTTCCGATAAGTAATATGTCATCGACATATAATACTAGAAAAGCAATTTTGCTCCCACTGACCTTCTTGTATACACAAGATTTGTCTGCGTTCTTGATGAAACCAAAGTCACTGACTGCTTCATCAAAACGTATATTCCAGCTCCTTGATGCCTGCTTCAATCCGTAGATTGATTTCTTAAGCTTGCATACCTTTTTAGCATTCTTTGGATCCTCAAAACCCTCAGGTTGTGTCAGAAACAAAGTTTATGTTAAAACGCCGTTTAAGAAAGCGGTTTTGACATCCATCTGCCATATTTCGTAATCGTAATATGCAGCGATTGCTAACATTATCCGAATAGACTTTAGCATTGTAACTGGTGAAAAGGTTTCATCGTAATCTACACCATGGACTTGCATGTAACCTTTTGCAACCAATCTAGCTTTAAAAACTTCAAGTTTCCCATCCTTGTCCTTTTTCAGTTTGAAAACCCATTTGCTTCCTATGGCTTGGTAGCCATCTGGCAAATCGACCAAATCCCAAACTTGGTTTTCAGACATGGAGTCTAATTCAGATTGCATGGCTTCTTGCCATTGCTTGGAGCTAGGGCTCGTCATAGCTTGTTTGTAAGTCGCAGGTTCATCACTTTCAAGTAATAAAACGTCATCACCTTTCCAGTTGAGATCTATATCATTGCGATCTACGCGGGGTTACATCTCTAGATGGTCCTTGATTCTCACCAGAAACTTCTAAAGATCTCTGAGTTTCATCCTGAATTTCATCTTGAGCATTCTCTAGAGTTTGTTGTTCAACTCGAATTTCTTCGAGGTCTACTTTTCTCCCACTTGTCATTTTGGAAATGTGTTCCTTTTCCAAAAAGATACCATCTCGAGCAACAAACACCTTGTTCTCAGATGTATTGTAGAAGTAATACCCCTTTGTTTCCTTTGGGTAGCCCACAAGGATACATTTGTCAGATTTTGGATGAAGTTTGTTTATAATCGTTTGACGTATACTTCACATCCCCAAATCTTAAGAAAAGACACTTTTGGAGGCTTTCCAAACCATAACTCATATGGAGTCTTTTCAACAGCTTTAGCCGGAGCTCTATTTATATTGAGTGCTGTTGTATTTAGTGCATGTCCCCAAAATTCTATTTGAAGTTCGGCCTGACCCATCATTGATCTAACCATGTCTAGCAAGGTTCTGTTCCTCCGTTCTGACACACCGTTCCATTGTGGTGTTCCAGGAGGAGTCACTTCTGATAGAATACCACATTCTTTCAGATGGTCATCAAATTTATAGCTCAGATATTCACCGCCTCTATCAGACAGCAGTGCCTTAATCTTCTTGCCTAATTGATTATCTACTTCACTCTCGAATTCCTTGAATTTGTCAAAGGATTCAGACTTATGCTTCATTAGGTAGACATAACCATATCTACTGAAGTCATCAGTGAAAGTGATAAAGTAGCTGAAACCACCTCTAGAATTTGTACTCAATGGTACATACATCTGTATGGATTAAACCCAATAGTTCAGTTGCTCTTTCTCTAACTTTAGAGAAAGGTTGCTTTGTCATTTTGCCAAGTAAACATGATTCGCACTTACCATAATCCTCTAAGTCAAATGGTTCTAGAATTCCTTCCTTTTAAAGTCTTTCCATGCGTTTCAAGTTAATATGGCCTAATCGACAATGCCACAGATAGGTGAGATCTGAATCATCCTTTTTGGCCTTTTTGGTATTTATAAACTTGTTTGTCGTGATCTAGTAAATAAAATCCATTGACTAATCTAGAAGATCCATAAAACCTCTCTTTTAAATAAAACGAACAACTATTGTCTTTTATTAAAAAAGGAAAACCCCTTAGCATCTAAGCAAGAAACAGAAATGATGTTTTTAGTAAGACTTGGAACATGGAAACAATCTTCCAGTTCCAAAACTAGCCCAGAGGGAAACGACAAATAATAAGTTCCTACAGCTAATGCAGCAATCCTTGCTCCATTTCCCACTCGTAGATCGACTTCACCCTTGCTTAACCTTCTACTTCTTCTTAGTCCCTGTGAATTGGAACATAAGTGTGAGCCACAACCTGTATCTAATACCCAAGAAGTTGAATTAGCAAGTATACAGTCTATAACGAAAATACCTGAAGATGGAACGACTGTTCCGTTCTTCTGATCTTCCTTTAGCTTCAAGCAATCTCTCTTCCAATGCCCCTTCTTCTTACAATAGAAGCATTCAGATTTAGAAGTGGGTTGGCTCACCTTCTTCTTTCAGATTTGGTACCGCCTGGCTGCTTAGTCTGGCTGGCCGTGTTTCCACCTTTCTTAGCATTCTTCTTCTTTCCAGATTTCTTGAACTTGCCCCCACGCAGCATAAGCACATCTTGCTTATCACTTTTGAGCGTCTTTTCAGCGGTCTTCAGCATACCGTGAAGCTTAGTGAGCGTTTTGTCCAAACTATTCATACTGTAGTTAGCTTGAACTGATTATACCCGCTATGAAGAGAATGAAGGATGGTGTCTACAGCCATTTCCTGAGAGAATTGTTGATCCAGCCGACTCATATTCTCAATGAGTCCAATTATTTTGAGAACATGTGGACTTACGGGCTCGCCTTTCTTGAGCTTGGTCTCAAGAATTTGCCTATGGGTCTCGAACCTTTTGACTCGATCCAGATCTTGGAACATGTTCTTTAACTCACTGATGATCGTGAAAGCATCTGAGTTGATGAACGTTTTCTGCAGATCTACACCCATGGTTGCGAGCATCAGACATTTCACATCCTTGTTGGCATCAATCCAACGATTGAGGGCTGCCGGAGTGACCCCGTCGTCCGCGGCTTCGGGCATCGCCTCTTCCAGGACATACTAATTTTCTTCCTGCATAAGAACTATTTGCAGGTTCCTTTGCCAGTCAAGAAAGTTTTTCCCGTTCAACTTCTCCTTTTCAAGAGTTGATCGAATGTTGAATGAATTGTTGTTTTCCATAGTTAAAACTACAATTAAAAAAGAATAAACAAATAAATAATCATTCACAGTTTCTCTTAATAAACTTAAATTCTAGCATGCATGCATAATTTAATGTTCATTAAGGATTTTATTCAAGTTATGTGTTCCGGCAGGTGTGAATAAAATGATTCCAAGACCCTAAAAACCATTGAAGAATTAAGCACATTATGTATTTTGACTCAATTCTAAAATCTTTTAGGTAAGCAAAAGCCTTTTGCTAATAGTCTAGAAACTACCCTTGGTTGATAGGTACGTCTAAGAACTTATTAGGTAAACCTATCATTTTTGCAACGACATAAAAGGACTCCATATTTATATCGTTGAATTTCACCAAAACTAACATGTACTCACAATTATTTGTGTACCTTACCCCTTTAGGATCAATAAGTAACACCTAGCTATGGCGGAAAACTATTACTAAGATTGATGCAAAGGTTATCCAAGTAAGTGTCATTTTGGCATGGCACCTTTTAACTCAATTTTTAAGTTTGGATCTTAAGGCTCTTACTATGTTTGTTAGATTTTAAGTGAACTAAAATCCTTAATCATGCAACATAATCAAGCCACAATCTCATGCATATTTAAGACATATTTAAAAGCAATAAATAACTTAAAGCATGCATAAGATAAATGTGATCTAGTATGGCCCGACTTCATCTTGAAGCTTCAACTTCAAAGTCCGTCTTGAAAATGGATTGGAAACTCCGTCTTGAATTTCACCGTGGGAGGCACCATTTTCTTCAAATAGGATAAGCTATAATTAAACTAATTACAACTATTTGATGGTACGCATACCATATTTGAATTGAAAAAACAAACTTTGGTGCTTTAGACCAATTACATTCAAATTAATGGTACGGAGACCATATTTTCTATCCTATTTGGGCCATATTAGTCACTTTCATTAACCTGCAAAGCAGTACATATACAATATAAACCATTCACCCATTCATTATCATGAATGGCCCAATAGCATGTTAGTAAAACACATTGTAATGCATCACATAAATATTTGCAGCAATTAATCAAGGGCACCAATAATCTACCAATTATTCAGTCCTTATTAATTGTAATCAAGTTGTTTTAACCTTAAAGTATTTGTAGACCTAATCAAGAGTTTATGACTAAAAATGCTCCCACTCAAACCAATAACTTTATATGCTTTACTAATTTTAAACATAAAAATGTATTTCTAGTCTAACTGGAAACATACAAGTTTAATTAAAATTTAAAGCTCGTATAAAATTATAATCGAATCCATTTATTTAATTTATTTTCAGTTGAATTAAACGAATTTAAATTAATTCAAGGTTTAATTTTAGTAAAATAATTAGTATAAATTAAAATTTATAATAATTATAATATTCAAAATTAAAATCCGAGAAAACAATTTAAATGATTAATTTTAAAAATTAATTAAAATTATTTCCGAACTCAAAATCTAAAATTAAAACGAACCGTATTAATTGTCGCAAGACGAGGCACTTGGGCTTGCGCCCAAGCCCCATCGAGCTACGAGGCCCCATGCCCTGTGCCATTGATCGTTGCACACGGCTTGCACAGCCACACCGTACACATGCCCCTCTGCCACGCACACACGCAGCCTTGCTGGCTACGCTGCGCGCAGCTTCGGGCTGTGTCGTGGCTGCCTACCGCTTGGCGGGCCTGGTGCGTCGTGGCGCAGCACATCGCTGCCCACACGCATCTTGCTCGTCGTATGTGTTTCCCATTGCCCTCGCCCATCGCCCAACATGCACGCGTAGGCTTCGAGCCTTGCGTGCCGCCTAGCTTGTTGCTCGCTGCATTCGTACCGCACGGGCGACGAGCTCCCTTGCTCGTCGTCGCGTGCCCGCACTATACAACACCCCTTAAGGGCAACACGTAGCTTCCATTGCTTTGTGCGTGCAACATTTATGAGCGTATTTCATAAAAATTTAAAATTTTTAATTCAAAATTAATGAAAAATTAATAAATCATATTAATTTCATAATTTTAGGGCGAAAATTCAAAAATTTATTAATCAATTAATTTCCGATTAACATGGATTTAAATCTAGGTCATAAAAATTTAAAATTTATCATAAATTAACAATTTTTATGGTGGTTTTTAATCATGGATACCTAATTAAATCATTAATTAATTATGAAAATCAAATCAATTCTAAATTATTCGAATTTCAACAAATTAATCATAATTACAAATTAGGTTGTATAATTAACAAGTCTAGGCATTCAAAATTGTTAAACATATACAGTAGGTCAATCAAAAATTCAAGATTTATCAACAAGAATCGCAAATATTCAATTTAACTTCTGCGTTCGAAAAACTAAAACCTCCGAAAAGTCATAGTTAGGCTTCGAATTTCGGAATTCTGGTTTCGGCCGAAAATATTTCCAATTCTTACAATATTTCCGTTTCCGGCAATATTTCCGATTCTGGTAATATTTCCATTTCCGATAATATTTTCCGATACGTACCATGTTTCCGTTTCCAGCAACATCTACCACTTGGATAATATTTATATTTTCGATACGATCCATATTTCCGTTTTCGGTAATATCATCGTTTCCGAATATTCATTTACTTGCCTTTGACGATCTCAGCTCCCACTGAAACCAAGATCCGTCGATTCCAAATATCCATATATGGAGTATTTAATGCCATTAAATACTTGATTCGTTTACGTACTATTTGTTTGACCCTACGGGTTCAGTCAAGAGTAAGTTGTGGATTAATATCATTAATTCCACTTGAACTGAAGCGACCTCTAGCTAGGCATTCAGCTCACTTGATCTCACTGAATTATTAACTTTTTAATTAATACTGAACCGCATTTATTAGACTTAACATTAAATGCATACTTGGACCAAGGGCATTATTTCCTTCATGCTGGAATCGGAAATATTGCCGGAAACGGAAATATTGTCGGAATCGGAAATATTATCGGAATCGGAAAATAATTCCGGTATCGGAAATATTAAATATTTGTTCGAAACGGAAATTAATTCCGGAATCGGAAATATTAAATATTGTTCGAATTGGAAATGAATTTCAGAATCGGAAAATTAATCGGAAGCGCGTCGTACGAAATAAACATCGGACGAGCTTGCTAGACGCAAGGCCCAGCACGAAGCCAGGCTTGCGCCTAGCAAAACCCGCGCGCAGCAAGGCAAGCAATCATCCTGCAAGCACCGCAAGGCCCAGCCAAGAAACACGCAAGGCCAGGCCCAGCGAGGCCAGCAGGCTAGCACGCCCAAGCGTGGGCTGCAGCGCTGCTGGGTCGAGCTCTCCGCGCAAGCGTGTCCAACGCCCTTCGTGGGTTGTGCATGTGTGTGCGTTGAGTCCGTGCATGCATCAAATCCTTAAGCGTTTAGGATTAGTTCGATTAATTATTATTTTCCTAAAACTACTAGAGTTAGTTGTTGTGTTAAACATTAACTTAATAGGTTTAATCAATATCTAATTCTAATAAGATTAGGTTAATTAATGAATGAAATAGTGCCCTTAGTCCAAGTATCCATATAATATTAAGTCTAATAAATGCGGTTCAGTATTAATTAACAAGTTAATAATTCAGTAAGATCAAGTGAGCTGAATGCCTAGCTAGAGGCCGCTTCAGTTCAAGTGGAATTAATTATATTAATCCACAGCTTACTCTTGACTGAACCCGTAGGGTCAAACAAATAGTACGTAAACGGATCAAGTATTTAATGGCATTAAATACTCCATCTATGGATATTCGGAATCGACGGATCTTGGTTTCAGTGGGAGCTGAGATCGTCACAAGCAAGAAATGAATACTCCGGAAACGATGATATTACCGGAAACGGAAATATGGATCGTATCGGAAATATAAATATTATCCAAGTCGTAAATGTTTCCGGAAATGGAAACATGTTACTTATCGGAAAATATTAATGGAAATGGAAATATTGCCGGAATCGGAAATATTGCCGGAATCGGAAATATTGCCGGAAACGGAAATATTGTCAGAATCAGAAATATTATCGGAAAATAATTCCGGAAACGGAAATATTAAATATTTGTTCGAAACGGAATTAATTCCGGAATCGGAAATATTAAATATTGTTCGTATCGGAAATGATTTCCGGAATCGGAAATTTAATCGGAAGCGTATCGTACGAATTAGGATCGGACCAGGCTCGCTAGACGAAGGCCCAGCACAAAGCTAGGCCATCGCCCAGTAAGCCACACGCATCACCAACACACGCCAAGCCTCGACCAGGCCCATCGCAAGGCCAGGCCCAGCCAAGGCCTTGGGCGCGCGCGTGGACACAGGCAGCAGCATGGGCCGAGCGTTGTGCGCTCAGCGTGGACCGCAAGGCCTGCGCAAGTGTGCGGTGCTCGTGCGATGCTCGTGTACGTGCTATACGAATCAGGATTCGATATATGATTAAATTCTTAATCCTAAAAGGATAAATTAATTAAATAAGAGTTCTACTAAGATTCTAGTGTAATTAATTCGTATCCTAGTAGTATTCCAGTTCCTTTCCCATACCTCTATAAAGAGGTGCCTAGGGTCATAATTTATAGACACAATTGAAGTATTCTAAAGGTAAGATTTTGAAGAAAAATCAGCCATACACTTGCACCTAAATAGCCGAAATTCCTAAGCAACCTTAAGGGCGATTCTAGTTGGTCAAGCTTAAGGCGGATCCGGACGTGCTGTGGACTATCTACGGAGGGACGACACTTGGAGTCCTAGAGACTTGTTCTTGTTCGGTTCGGGCGCAGCTAGGGAGGGCACGCAACAAAGTGTATGCATCTAAACTACGCTAAATGATTATGTGTAAATAATATGCTTTCCTGGCTTTATGGTTTTTCCGCATGATTTATGTTTTGTCATATGAATCATAACCTAACAGTGGTATCACGAGCCTCTTATTATTTTCATAATCTAAATTGCATAAACATGGTTAAATTTTACAAATTTTCAAAGAATTAAAAGGGGTGATTAATTTTCGTAATTGTTAATTAATTGCAAATTGCATTTATTTAATTATATGTACGCAGTTTTTCGGCAGTTTCTTCGTTACTCATCCAAATCGAGTGATTTTTGTGTCAATTCCGCATGTAAAAGGCATTCTAAATTTTTGAAAAAAATAGTAATTTTTGGCCGAACCCAGAATTCCCAAATTCGAAGCCTAACTATGACTTTTTAGAGGTTTTAGTTTTTCGAACGCAAAAGTTTGTAAATTTAAGATGTTAAATTAAATATTTGCGTTTCTTGTTGATAAATCTTGAATTTTTTATTGACCTACAGTATATGTTTAACAAGTTTGAATGCCTAGCCTTGTTAATTATACAACCTAATTTGTAATTATGATTAATTTGTTGAAATTCGAATAATTTAGAATTAATTTGATTT
Source organism: Spinacia oleracea (assembly GCF_020520425.1). Taxonomy (NCBI): domain Eukaryota; kingdom Viridiplantae; phylum Streptophyta; class Magnoliopsida; order Caryophyllales; family Amaranthaceae; genus Spinacia; species Spinacia oleracea. The sequence continues at coordinate 90,396,816 of NC_079489.1, forward strand.
TCATAATTAATTAATAATTAGGTATCCATGATTAAAATCCACCATAAAAATTGTTAATTTATGTTAAATTTGTAATTTTTATGACCTAGATTTGAATCCATGTTAATCGGAAATTAATTGATTAAAAAATTTTCGATTTTTCGCCCTAAAATTATGAAATTAATATGTTTTATTAATTTGTCATTAATTTTGAATTAAAAATTTTAAATTTTTATGAAAACGCTCATTAATGTTGCACGCACAAAGCAATGGAAGCTACATGTTACCATTAAGGGGTGTTGTATAGTGCGGGCACGCGACGACGAGCAAGGGAGCTCGTCGCCCGTGCGGTACGAATGCAGCGAGCAACATAGGGCATGGCGCGCGCACGAGGCAAGGGAGTCTGTGCGTGTGTGCTGTGTGCTGTGGCGATGGGCGAAGGGCAAAGGCATGGCATGAGGAGAGGCGCGCGCGCGCAAGGGCGAGAGCTGGTCGCCCAGCGATCGCTGCTCCGCGCACCAACACGTGTGGCCTCGAGGGCTTGCTTGCGTGTGAGCGAGCGAGCACTCCCATCGTGGCTGCTGCGATGCATGCGGGCAAGCAGGCTGCGCGTAAGCGTGGCTTGGCTTGCTGCGTTTGCGCGTGGTTGCTGCTGCGATGAGCCATGGGCCAGCGATAGGGCGTGCACTCGACGGGGCTTGGGCGCAAGCCCAAGTGCTCGTCATGTTACGATTATCGAGTTTTAAATTTTAATTGGAGATTTTCAATTCATATAATTTTAATTAATTTTAAAATTAATAATTTAAATTGTTTTCTTGGATTTTAATTTTGAATATTATAATTATTATAAATTTTAATTTATTCTAATTATTTTACTAAAATTAAAAAACCTGAATTAATTTAAATCCGACTGAAAATAAATTAAATAAGTGGATTCAATTATAAATTTATATGAGTTTAAATTTTAATTAAATTTGTATGTTTCTAGTTAGACTAGAAATACATTTTTATGTTTAAAATTACTAAAGCATATGAATTTATTGGTTTAAGTGGGAGCAATTTTAGTCATAAACTCTTGATTAGGTCTACAAATCCTTTAAGGTTAAACAACTTGATTAGAATTAATAAGGACTGAATAATTAGTAGATTATTGGTGCCCTTAATTAATTGCTGCAAATATTTATGTGATGCATAACGTGTTTTACTAACCACTTATGTGGGCCATTCATGCTAATGAATGGGTGAATGGTATATATTGTTTATGTACTGTTTTGCAGGTTATGAAGTGACTAATATGGCCCAAATAGGATAAAAAATATGGTCTGTGTACCATTAATTTGATTGTAATTGGTCTAAAGTGCCAAAATTGTTTTTCAATTCAAATATGGTCTGCGTACCATCAAATAGTTGTAATTAGTTTAATTATAGCTTATCCTATTTGAAGAAAATGGCGCCTCCCACGGAGATTTTCAAGACGGACTTTGAAGTTGAAGCTTCAAGATGAAGTCGGGCCATACTAGATCACATTTATCTTATGCATGTTTTAAGTTATTTATTGCTTTTAAATATGTCCTTAAATATGCATGAGATCAAAGCTTGATTATGTTGCATGATTAAGGATTTTAGTTCACTTAAAATCTAACCAACATAGTAAGAGCCTTAAGTTCCAAACTTAAAAATTGAGTTAAAAGGTGCCATGCCAAAATAACACTTACTTGGATATCCTTTTTCATCGATCTTAGTAATAGTTTTCCGCCATAGCGAGGTGTTACTTATCGATACTAAAGGGGTAAGGTACACAAATAATTGTGAGTACATGTTAGTTTTGGTGAAACTCAACGATATAAGTAAGGAGTCCTTTTATGTCGTGGCAAAATCGATAGGTTTACCTAATAAGTTCTTAGACGTACCTATCAACCAAGAGTAGTTTCTAGACTATTAGCAAAAGGCTTTTGCTTACCTAACAGATTTTAGAATTGAGTCTAAATACATAATGTGCTTAATTCTTCAATGGATTTTAGGGTCTTGGAATCATTTTATTCACACCTGCCGGAACACATAACTTGAATAAAATGCTTAATGAACATTGAATTATGCATGTATACTAGAATTTAAGTTTATTAAGAGAAACTGTGAATGGTTATTTATTTGTTTATTCTTTTTCAATTGTAGTTTTAATTATGGCAAACAACAATTCATTCAACATTCGATCAATTCTCGAAAAGCAGAAGTTGAGCGGGAAAAACTTCCTTGACTGGCAAAGGAACTTGCAAATAGTTCTTATGCAGGAAGAAAAGGAGTATGTCCTGGAAGAGGCGATGCCCGAAGCCGCAGGGGAAGGGGTCACTCAGGCAGCCCTCAATCGTTGGATTCATGCCAACAAGGATGTGAAATGTCTAATGCTTGCAACCATGAGTGCAGATCTACGGAAAACGTTCATCAACTCAGATGCTTTCACGATCATCAGTGAGTTAAAGAACATGTTCCAAGATCTGGCTCGGGCCGAAAGATTCGAGACTCATAGGCAAATTCTTGAGACCAGGCTCAAGAAAGGCGAGCCCGTAAGTCCACGTGTTCTCAAAATGATTGGACTCATTGAGAATATGAGTCGGCTGGATCAGCAATTCTCTTAGGAAATGGCTGTAGACACCATCCTCCATTCTCTTCATAACGGGTATGATCAGTTAAAACTGAACTACAGTATGAATAGTCTGGACAAAACACTCACTGAGCTTCACGGTATGCTGAAGACCGCTGAAAAGACGCTCAAAAGTGATAAGCAAGATGTGCTTATGGTGCGTGGGGGCAAGTTCAAGAAATCTGGAAAGAAGAGGAATGCTAAGAAAGGTGGCAACAAGGCCAGCCCAACTAAGCAAACTGGCGCCAAATCTGAAAAGAGGAAGGTCAGTCAACCCACTTCTGATTCCGAATGCTTCTACTGCAAAAAGAAGGGGCATTGGAACAGAGATTGCTTGAAGCTAAAGGAAGATCAGAAGAACGGAACAGTCGTTCCATCTTCAGGTATTTTCGTTATAGACTGTACACTTGTTAATTCAACTTCTTGGGTATTAGATACAGGTTGTGGCTCACACTTATGTTCCAATTCTCAGGGACTAAGAAGAAGTAGAAAGTTAAGCAAGGGTGAAGTCGACCTACGAGTGGGAAATGGAGCACGGATTACTGCATTAGCTGTAGGAAGTTATTATTTGTCGTTGCCCTCTGGGCTAGTTTTGGAACTGGAAGAGTGTTTCCATGTTCCAAGCCTTACTAAAAACATCATTTCTGTTTCTTGCTTAGATGCTAAGGGATTTTCCTTTTTAATAAAAGACAATAGTTGTTCGTTTTATTTTAAAGAGATGTTTTATGGATCTGCTAGATTAGTCAATGGACTTTATTTATTAGATCACGACAAAAAAGTTTATAACATAAATACCAAAAAGGCCAAAAAGGATGATTCAGATCTCACCTAACTGTGGCATTGTCGATTAGGCCATATTAACTTGAAACGCATGAAAAGACTTCAAAACGAAGGAATTCTAGAACCATTTGACTTAGAGGATGATGGTAAGTGCGAATCATGTTTACTTGGCAAATTGACGAAGCAACCTTTCTCTAAAGTTGGAGAAAGAGCAACTGAACTATTGGGTTTAATCCATACAGATGTATGTGGACCAATGAGTACAAATGCTAGGGGTGGTTTCACCTACTTTATCACTTTCACTGATGACTTCAGTAGATATGGTTACGTCTACCTAATGAAGCATAAGTCTGAATCCTTTGATAAATTCAAGAAATTTCAGAGTGAAGTAGAGAATCAATTAGGCAAGAAGATTAAGGCACTGCGGTCTTATAGAGGCGGTGAATATCTGAGCTATGAATTTGATGACCATCTGAAAGAATGTGGAATTCTATCAGAATTGACTCCTCCTGGAACACCACAATGGAACGGTGTGTCGGAACGGAGGAACAGAACCTTGCTAGACATGGTTAGGTCAATGATGGGTCAGGCCGAACTTCCAATAGAATTTTGGGGACATGCACTAAATACAGCTGCACTCACTATAAACAGAGCTCCGTCTAAAGCTGTTGAAAAGACTCCATATAAGTTATGGTTTGGAAAGCCTCCAAAAGTATCTTTTCTTAAGATTTGGGGATGTGAAGTATACGTCAAACGATTGATTTCAGACAAACTTCATCCAAAATCTGACAAATGTATCCTTGTGGGCTATCCAAAGGAAAGAAAGGGGTATTACTTCTACAATACATCCGAGAACAAGGAGTTTGTTGCTCGAGATGGTATCTTTTTGGAAAAGGATCACATTTCCAAAATGACAAGTGGGAGAAAAGTAGACCTCGAAGAAATTCGAGTCGAACAACAAACTCTAGAGAATGCTCAAGATGACATTCAAGATGAAACTCAAAGATCTTTAGAAGTATCTGGTGAAAATCATGGTCAATCTAGAGATATAACCCCGCGTAGATCGCAGAGATATAGATCTCAACCGGAAAGGTACTTAGGTATTTTGACGAACGAGAGCTATGACGTTCTATTACTTGAAAGTGATGAACCTGCGACTTAAAAACAAGCTATGACGAGCCCTAGCTCCAAGCAATGGCATGAAGCCATGCAATCTGAATTAGACTCCATGTTTGAAAACCAAGTATGGGATTTAGTCGATTTTCCAGATGGATACCAAGCCATTGGAAGCAAATGGGTTTTCAAACTGAAAAAGGACAAGGATGGGAAACTTAAAGTTTTCAAAGCTAGATTGGTTGCAAAAGGTTACAGGCAAGTCCACGGTGTGGATTACGATGAAACGTTTTCACCAGTTGCAATGCTAAAGTCTATTCGGATAATGTTAGCAATCGCTGCATATTACGATTACGAAATATGGCAGATGGATGTTAAAACCGCTTTCTTAAACGGCATTTTAACAGAAACTGTGTTTATGACACAGCCTGAGGGTTTTGAGGATCCAAAGAATGCTAAAAAGGTATGCAAGCTAAAGAAATCAATCTACGGATTGAAGCAGGCATCCAGGAGCTGGAATATACGTTTTGATGAAGCAGTCAGTGACTTTGGTTTCATCAAGAACGCAGACGAATCTTGTGTATACAAGAAGGTTAGTGGGAGAAAAAATGCTTTCTTAGTATTATATGTCGATGACATATTACTTATCGGAAATGACATTCCTATGTTGAACAATGTCAAGATTTGGCTTGGGAAATGTTTTTCGATGAAGGATCTAGGAGAAGCACAGTACATATTGGGCATCAAGATTTACAGAGATAGATCTAAAAAGATGATTGGACTTAGTCAAAGCACTTATATCAATAAGGTGCTTGATAGGTTCAAGATGGCAGACTCCAAGTGAGGCTACCTACCCATGTCTCATGGAATAACTCTAAGCAAGACTCAGTGCGCAAAAACACTTGATGAGCGTAGACAAATGAATGGGATTCCATATGCATCATTGATTGGTTCAATAATGTATGCTATGATATGTACACGCCCGGATGTTGCGTACGCACTCAGTGCTACGAGCAGATACCAGTCAGACCCAGGAGAGGCACATTGGACTGCTGCCAAGAATATTCTGAAGTACCTGAAAAGGCTATACGGACGCAAGTTTCCAAACCGACAAATATGATTTCAGATCACAGTCTAGGTTTGTCTTCTGCCTCAACGGAGGTGCAGTAAGCTGGAAAAGTGCTAAGCAAAGCACCATTGCGGATTCTACAACTGAAGCAGAGTACATTGCTGCACATGAAGAAGCAAAGGAAGCTATATGGCTAAGGAAGTTCATAGGTGAACTTAGTGTAGTCCTCTCCATTAAAGGACCAATAGCCCTGTACTGTGATAATAACGGAGCTATTGCACAGGCAAAGGAGCCTAGACACCACCAAAGAGTCAAGCATGTACTTCGTAGATTTCACCTTCTACGAGAGTTCGTTGAAAGAAAAGAAGTCGAGATAAGCAAGATTAGAAAAGATGACAACATATCAGATGCATTGACTAAACCTCTGCCGCAGGCGAAGCACAACTCGCACACTGCAGCTATGGGAATCAAGCATATTGGAGAATGGCTTTGATGTCCTTATTTAATGTTTTAAAGTTTTAGAGTTTAATTCTTTGTAAAACATTATTGGTTAATCATTCACAATAAATGAATAGAATTCATTTTTCCATTTAATTTGTGGTTTATTAAATGATGAGTCCCTTCAATTTGACGATATATTCAAGATAGACTGTCAGGACCAGTCCTGTGACTAAGAAATGTCTATCAAGTGAACTTGAATGTCAAAAGTTGAAAATGGTCCCTGGTCGGAGTTTTCTATCAAAATTGGACCCATAGAATACGTTAGACGACTAGAATGCAAGATGACCAGTAGTTCTGTTTCTTGAACTATGTGGACATGGCAATGTCATAATCATTTGCATAGATACTTACTTTGGGAAGACTAGTATCGGACAGACCTATGAAACTTTACTGTAAGAGATGAAAATCTATCATAAATAAATTTCATTAAAATTATTAGACACTAAATCCTCAATACCTGAGTGATTTGAGATTACTTGTTTGAGAACTGGTTGCTTTGACGTTGACCAACCGTCGCACCGTAAAAGGAGGCTATAAAGGCAACGCTCAGGTAATCACCTATCAAACGAAGTCTAATCTCAAGATCGCAAGATTGTTGTCCTCCCATAAATCGGGATGAGATGCTTAAAAGTTGTACAAGGCCACTCGGAGAGCTAGAAACTGTAAAATTCTCGGATGAATCATAGGCTATGATTATCTGTTTATTTGATCAGTTGAACTCTGAAACCGAGAAACACCTCTGGACATAATAAGGATAACAACTCTTACCTTATGTTCAAGAGCAAGCATCGAGCGACAAAGGAATTAGGTAAATGCACACTTGTCCCTAAGGACAAGTGGGAGACTGAAGGAAATAGTGCCCATGGTCCAAGTATGCATATAATATTAAGTCTAATAAATGCGGTTCAGTATTAATTAACAAGTTAATAATTCAGTAAGATCAAGTGAGCTGAATGCCTAGCTAGAGGTCGCTTCAGTTCAGGTGGAATTAATTATATTAATCCACAGCTTACTCTTGACTGAACCCGTAGGGTCACACAAATAGTACGTAAACGGATCAAGTATTTAATGGCATTAAATACTCCATCTATGGATATTCGGAATCGACGGATCTTGGTTTCAGTGGGAGCTGAGATCGTCACAAGCAAGAAATGAATACTCCGGAAACGATGATATTACCGGAAACGGAAATATGGATCGTATCGGAAATATAAATATTATCCAAGTCGTAAATGTTGCCGGAAATGGAAACATGGTACTTATCGGAAAATATTAATGGAAATGGAAATATTGCCGGAATCGGAAATATTGCCGGAAACGGAAATATTGTCAGAATCGGAAATATTATCGGAATCGGAAAATAATTCCGGAAACGGAAATATTAAATATTTGTTCGAAACGGAAATTAATTCCGGAATCGGAAATATTAAATATTGTTCGTATCGGAAATGATTTCCGGAATCGGAAATTTAATCGGAAGCGTATCGTACGAATTAGCATCGGACGAGGCTCGCTAGACGAAGGCCCAGCACGAAGCCAGGCCATCGCCCAGCAAGCCACACGCATCACCAACACACGCCAAGCCTCGACCAGGGCCAGCGCAAGGCCAGGCCCAGCCAAGGCCTAAGGCGCGCGCGCGGACACAGGCAGCAGCATGGGCCGAGCGTTGTGCGCTCAGCGTGGGCCGCAAGGCCTGCGCGAGTGTGCGGTGCTCGTGCGATGCTCGTGTACGTGCTATATGAATCAGGATTTGATATATGATTAAATTCCTAATCCTAAAAGGATAAATTAATTAAATAAGAGTTCTACTAGGATTCTAGTTTAATTAATTCGTATCCTAGTAGGATTCCAGTTCCTTTCCCATACCTCTATAAATAGGTGCCTAGGGTCATAATTTATAGACACAATTGAAGTATTCTAAAGGTAAGATTTTGAAGAAAAATCAGCCATACACTTGCACCTAAATAGCCGAAAATTTCTAAGCACCTTAAGGGCGATTCTAGTTGGTCAATCTTGAGGCGGATCCGGACGTACTGTGGACTATCTACGGAGGGATGACATTTGGAGTCCTAGAGACTTGTTCTTGTTCGGTTCGGGCGCAGCTAGGGAGGGCACGCAACAAAGTGTATGCATCTAAACTATGCTAAATGATTATGTGTAAATAATATGCTTTCCTGGCTTTATGGTTTTTCCGCATGATTTATGTTTTGTCATATGAATCATAACCTAACAATTAAATCCTAGTAGGTTTCTAGTTCTGATGATCCTACCCTATAAATAGGTGATGGCAATCACAATTTATAACACATCAAAAAGTATTCATATAGTTTTAAGTTAAAAACTAGAGTTAATCATTTTCCACAAATTATAATTTAATAAACATAAAACCTTAGGTTAAATTCTAGTTAATTGAATCTAAGGCGGATCCGAACGTGCTGTGGACTATCTACCGAGGAACTACACTTGGAGCCCTAAACTTGTTCTTGTTCGGTTCCGGAGCAGCTAGGGAGGGCACGCTACAAATGTATGCATCCTAAATTATGCTAATTGTTATGTGGCAATTAATTTGGATTCCTGGCTTAAGGGTTTTTCCGCATGAAATATATATGTTTTATATTTGTCATAACCTAACAGTCGAGTCTACCAGTCGGTCTATTTTCGGCAATGGAAAATTGTCCATAGGGCACGCCTTATTCAGATCCGTGTAGTCTACACCACATTTGCTACCCAGTCTCGGTATTGACTTGGGTGAATAAAATAGCATCTAGCAACTTCTTGACTTCTTCGGCCGCATCCTTGTTTCTTGCTTCATCATGATTTAGTTTCTTCTGGCGGACAGGTTTTAAATTGTCATCTACATTGAGTTTATGCATGGCCACATTCGGGTCTATGCCCGACATTTCCTCTAAAGTAAAAGAAAAGATGTCATGAAATTCTCTAAGGAGGAGGACCAGCTCTGCCCCAAGCAGATAGTCATGAGAAACCCCTACAGGCACAGTCCTATCTGGACGTGATTCGTCAAGGACAATCTCATAATTTCCTCCAACCGGCTCAGGCCGCCTAGCTTCCATGTAAGCTGTAGCAATAGTGAAAGTTTCCTTTTTAATTTTGGCCTCTGTGTCATCTAGTTTCCTTTTGGAACTGGCCTTTCCTTTGTGGTTATTACCAGATCCCCAAGATTCAGGATTTAAGGTGTCAAGTAGCATTCTCTTGCCTGCTGCTGATCACCATGAATAGTGCTAACCATCCCTTTATCACAAACATATTTCATCAGCATGAGATGAGTGACGACGACTGCCTTTGCCTGATTTAATGTGGGCCGTCCCAAAATAATGTTGTATGTTGTTAATTAAGGAAATAATGCCCTTGGTACAAGTATGCATTTAATTCTAAGTCTAATAAATGCGGTTCAGTATTAATTAACAAGTTAATAATCTAGTGAGACCAAGTGAACTAAATGCCTAGCTAGAGGCCGCTTCAGTTCAAGTGGAATTAATAATATTAATCTACAACTTACTCTTGATAAACCCGTAGGGTCACACAAATAGTACGTGAACGGATCAAGCATTTAGGTGAATATATTATTCATCAAGTACTCCATTTATGATCATTCGGAAACGACGGATCTCAGTTCCAGTGGGAGCTGAAATCGTCAAAAGGAAAAATAAAGAATACTCCGGAAATGATGATATTGCCGCAAACGGAAATAGGGTTCATGACGAAAATATAAATATTATCCAAGTCGTAGATGTTGCCGGAAACGGAAACATGGTTCGCATCGGAAATAGAAATATTGCCGGAATCGAAAATATTGTCGGAATCGAAAATATTAACGGAAACGTAAATATTTGTTCGAAACGGAAATGGATTCCGGAATCGGAAAAACGAATCTAAAATTCGACGAGCAACAAGTAGGCAAGCGAGTCGGACCATCGCTCGACAAGCAAAGGCCGAGCGCATAGGACTGAGCACGAAGCCCAGCGCCAGCGCTTAGTCGATGGGCCAGCAGCACAGTGGGTCGCGCCAAGCAAGCAAGGCAGTAGCAGCACATTGGGCCACGCCAAGCAAGCAAGGCAGCAGCGATGTAAGCCCGCGAAGGCAATGCTGCAGCTCGCTGGGCCTCTGGCCAGCTGCGGCTGCGGTTAGGCCTAGGCAGGCACGCGCGCACCAACGTGGCCCATTGTGGTTGCGTTAGTTGCTTCGTCTTGGGCTCCAAGAAAATTCTGATTACTTAGTTGTAAAGTAACTTTGGGATTAAGTATTCCTAGTCCTACTAGAATTGGTTTGATTAAGAGTTTAATTAATATTTCAATTCTAATTGGATAAGAATTTCATTCATAGTAGGGTTGGTAATTCTTTTCCTAGTAAAACTCAAATTCCTTATGTCTTACCTTATAAATATGAGGCTAGGCCCTCATAATTATATACACATCATAAATTGAAAATCATATGCTTAACCTACATTGTGTTCAAGGGAGAACATAATATAGCCTAACCCGAATACATAAAACCTTAAGTAAAACTCTAGTTGGTTGAACCAAAGGCGGATCCGAACATGCTGTGGACTTTCTAGGGAGAGGCAACGTTTGGGGCTCTAAAGACTTATTCTTGTTCGGTTCGAGGGCTAGGGAAGACACGCATCACATTGTATGTAACCTAAATTATGCTAATTGAATATGTGGCAATTAATTTGGATTCTGGCTTAATGGTTTTTTCGCATGAATTATATTATTGTACTATTCATAACCTAACAGTGGTATCACGGGCCTCTAATGAATTCCATAATCAATTATAGTTAACATGGATTAAATTTTATAAATTTACAATGAATTAAAGGGGTGATTAATTGCGTGGATGTAGTTGGTGGTAAATTCGTGCGATTATTTGATTATATGTTCGCAGGATTTTTCAGCAGTTTAGTCAATAATGGTAAAAATCTTATGTTTTTATAGTGAATTTCGCATGTAAACAACGCTTTAAAATTTTGACAAAAATCAAAGATTTGATGTTGAAACCAGAATTACCAAATTCAAAGCCTAACTATGACTTTTCGGAGGTTTTAGTTTTTCGAATGCATGTAATTTTTATGATGTTAAATTAAATATTTGCGAATCTTGTATGTAAATCTTGAATCTATGATTGACCTGTATATGTTTATCAATTTTAAGGTCTAATTTTGTTAATTATACAACATAATTTGTAATTATAATTTTGTTGAGTTTCAAATAATTTAGAATTTGTTTTGAATTTCATAATTAATTGAAAATTTAATTAGAATCCTATGATTAAAAACCACCATAAATTTTGTTAAAATTGAAATATTTTAAAATTTTATGCCCTAGATTTTAATCCCTAAGAAAATATGTAATCGGAAATTAATTTGAATAATAAATTTTGGGTTTTTTTGCCTAAATTTAGTTAAATTAATATGAAATATTAATTTGTCGTTAAATTTGAATATAAAAGTTTTGATATTTATAAATCGTTCACAAACTTGCACGCACGAAGCAATGGAAGCTAAGTGTTAACCCTTAAGGGGTGTTGCAATAGTACGGGCGTGCGACGACGAGCAAGGGAGCTCGTCGCCCACGCGGTGCTAGTAAACGAGCAAGCACGAACGTGCACGCAAGGCCTAGTCCAGCGTTATGCACGTCGCGTGCAGTGAGCGATGAGGTGAAGGGCGAAGAGGCATGGCTGGCAAAGCAAGCGCAAGCGAGCACTGCTCGCGCCAGCCCCTGCGATGAATGTGCTCTCGACCAGCAACAAGCAGGCCATGGGCGCTGCACTTGTGCACGCTGCCCATGGGTTCTGCTGTGTCGCTTGCTTAGGCGAGCGTGGGCTTCAGCCTACGGCCTTGCCTTGGCACGTTGGGTCGTTCGTTTAATTTTCGGTTGAACGTCGATTTTAATTAAATTTCGTAATTTTAATTTTTCTCGGAATTTAATTTTGATTAATTTAATTATTATAAATTATTTTAATAAAATGAAAACCTTGGTAAAATTATAATTAATTAATTTTAATCAAATGAAAATAATATAAAGGGATTTAAAATTATTTTTATGTGAGCTATAAATTTTAATTAAATTTGTAAGTTTCCGGGTTGACTAGGAAATACAATTTTATGTTTAAAATTTGTAAAGCATGTAAATTCTTGGTTTTAGTGGGAGCTTTTAGTCATTAAACTCTTGATTAGGTCTTTATTCCTTTAAGGTTAAAACAACTCGATTAGAACTAATAAGGTTGAATAATTTGTAGATTGTTGGAACCTTTCATTAGTTGCTGCAAATGTTTATGTGATGCATGATTTTGTCTACTAACTTGCTATGTGGGCCATTCATTGATAAATGAATGGATGCATGGTATATTGTAAATGTACTGTTTTGCAGATATGGAAAGTGACTAGTATGGCCCAAATAGGATAGTAAATATGGTCTGCGTACCATTAATTTGAATGTAAAATTGGTCTTATGCAGTAAAATTTTATTTAAATATGGTCTGCGTACAATCCAATAGTTGTAATTGGTTTTAATTATAGCATATCCTATTTGAATAAAATGGCGCCTTCCATGGTGAAATTCAAGACGGAGTTTCCAATCCATTTTCAAGACGAAGTTTGAAGTTGAAGCTTCAAGATGAAGTCGGGCCATACTAGATCACATTTAAATCTTATGCATGTTTTAAGTTATTTATTGCTTTAAATATGTCTTAATAATGCATGAGATTGTGGCTTGATTATGTTGCATGATTAAGGATTTTAGTTCACTTAAAATCTAACCAACATAGTAAGAGCCCCAAGTTCCAAACTTTTAAAAAAAATTGAGTTAAAAGGTGTCATTCCAAAATAACGCTTACTTGGATAACCTTTACATCAATCTAGTAATAGTTTTGCGCCATAGCGAGGTGTTACTTATTGATTCTAAAGGGGTTAGGTACACAAATAATTGTGAGTACATGTTAGTTTTGGTAAAACTCAACGATATAAGTAAGGAGTCCTTTTATGTCGTGGCAAATGGGATAGGTTTACCTAATAAGTTCTTAGACGTACCTATCAACCAAGAGTAGTTTCTAGACTATTAGCAAAGGATTTGCTTACTTAAAATATTTTAGAATTGATTCAAAATACATGATGTGCTTAATTCTTCAATGATTTAAGGATCTTGGATTCATTTTATTCACACCTGACGAACACAAAAACTCGAATAAAATGCTTAATAAATATTGAATTATGCATGTATGCTAGAATTTAAGTTTATTAAGAGAAAATATGAATGGTTATTTATTTGTTTATTCTTTTCAATCGTAGTTTTAACTATGGCAAACAACAATCAAAACATCATCAAGGGTTCTGAACTTATGATCAAGTTTAACCTAACAAATTTTCTTGAATGGCAAGATAAGCTGGTTGAAGTAGTGAAACTCAATGGCATTGAGTATTCACTGTTCTACCCCATGCCAAGCTATTATGCAAGAGACATGACTCATGAAAGATACGCTGCATGGGAAGCGGATCTCAACAAGGTCATGAGTCTCATGCTGAGCAACATCCCTGAGATTGGCATAGAAGGTTTGTAGCTTACGAACCATATATGATTCTCGGGCATCTAAGGGATATATGTCGTGGAAGCACGGAAAAAAGAGACCTAAATGTCCATGAGTTGATTGAATAAATGAAGGGGCTAAAGGTTGATCTTCATAACAGATGTTTCAGGCAAGAAGTCCATGAAACACATGCTCAAGTCCTTCTCTCTAAACAAAGAGTTGGTAAACCACTTAGGGATCATGTGAACTACATATTATCATTGTTTGTTCACTTGAGTCTGCTAGGTACGCCAATAAGCGAAAGGATGGTTGTCTACATCTTACTCAATTCACTTCATGAAGGATTTAGACGCTTCAGGCAGTTCTATATGAGTGAACCAAGAGAAGAAAAAATCGGTGAGTTTATTTGGCTAGTCAAAAATGATGAAATAGTACTCGACTGTGAAGCCAAAGATTTACTCAAGGCTAAATGGAGACCTTTCAAGAAAGGTGGAAAGTCCAAGGGCAATTCTAAGTCAGTTCCCAGAAAGAAGACAAAGCAGGACAAGTCCACATCAAGCTGTCTTTATTGTGATGGAATCGGCCATTACAAAAGAAAATGCCCCAAATATAAGGAAGATCAGAAGAACATAACTGTCATTCCATCTTCAGGTATTTTCGTTATAGATTGTATACTTGCAAAATCAACTTCTTGGGTATTAGATACAGGTTGTGGCTCACACTTATGTTCCAATTCACAAGGAATAAGAAGAAGTAGAAGGTTAAGCAAGGGTGAAGTCTACCAACGAGTGGGAAATGGAGCAAGGATTGCGGCATTAGCTGTAGGAAATTATTATTTGTCGTTGCTCTCTGGGCTAGTTTTGGAACTGGAAGAATGTTCCCATGTTCCAAGTCTCACTAAAAACATCGGTTATGTTTCTTGCTTAGATTCTAAGGGATTTAGCTTTTTAGTAAAAGACAATAGTTTCTCGTTTTATTTTAAAGAGATGTTTTATGGATCTGCTAAATTAGTCAATGGACTTTATGTGCTAGATCACGAAAAACAAGTTTATAACACAAATATCAAAAAGGCCAAAAGGAATGATTCAGATCTCACCTATCTGTGGCATTGTCGATTAGGCCATATTAACATGAAACGCATAGAAATACTTCAAAAGGAAGGAATTCTAGAACCATTTGACTTAGAGGATTTTGGTAATTGCGAATCATGCTTACTTGGTAAAATGACAAATCAACCTTTCTCTAAAGTTGGAGAAAGAGCAACCGGTCTATTGGGTTTAATCCATACAGATGTATGTGAACCAATCAGTTCAAATGCTAGAGGTGGTTTCGGCTACTTTATCACTTTCACTCATGACTTCAGTAGATATGGTTATGTCTACCTAATGAAGCATAATTCTGAGTCCTTTGACAAATTCTAGAAGTTTCAGAGTGAAGAAGAGAATCAACTAGGCAAGATGATTAAGGCATTGCGGTCTGATAAAGGCGGTGAATATCTGAGCTATGAATTTGATAACCATCTAAAAGATTGTGGAATCTTGACAGTATTGACTCCTCCCGGAACACCTCAATAGAACGGTGTGTCAGAACGGAGGAAAAGGACCTTTCTAGACATGGTTCGATCAATGATGGGTCAGGCCGAACTTCCAATAGAATTTTGGGGATATGCACTAACCACAGCTACACTCACACTAAATAGATCTCCGTCTAAAGCTGTAGAAAAGAATCCATATGAGTTTTGATTTGGAAAGCCTCCAAATGTGTCTTTTCTTAAGATTTGGGGTTGTGAAATATACGTCAAACGATTAATTTCAGACAAACTTCAACAAAAATCTGACAAATGTATCCTTGTGGCTACCGAAAGGAAACAAAGGGGTATTACTTCTACAATACATCTGAGAACAAGGTGTTTGTTGCTCGAGATGGTATCTTTTTGGAAAGAGATCACATTTCCAAAATGACAAGTGGGAGAAAAGTAGACCTCGAAGAAATTCGATTCGAATAACAAACTCTAGAGAATGCTCAAGATGACATTCAGGTTGAAACTCAGAGATCTTTAGAAGTATCTGGTGAGAATCAAGAACCAACTAGAAATGTAACCCCGTGTAGATCGTAGAGATATAGGTCTCAACCAGAAAGATAGGTATTTTGACGAATGAGAGCCATGAAATTCAATTGCTGGAAAGCGATGAACCTACGACTTACAAACAAGCTATGACGAGCCTTAGCTTTAAGCAGTGGCAAGAAGCCATGCAATTTGAATTAGACTCCATGTCTGAAAACCAAGTTTGGGGTTCGGTTGATTTTCCTGATGGTTACCAAGCCATAGGAAGCAAGTGGGTTTTCAAACTGAAAAATGACAACGATGGGAAACTAAATGTTTTCAAAGCGAGATTGGTTGCAAAAGGATACAGGCCGGCAAGTCCACGGTGTGTATTATGGTGAAACATTTCTACCAGTTGCAATGCTAAAGTCTATTCAGATAATGTTAGCAATCGCTGCATATTACAATTACGAAATATGGCAGATGGATGTCAAAACCGCTTTCTTAAACGGCGTTTTAACATAAACTGTGTTTATGACACAACCTGGGGGGTTTTGAGGATCCAAAGAGTGCTAAAAAGGTATGCAAGCTTAAGAAATACATTTATGGATTGAAGCAAGCATCAAGGAGCTGGAATATACGTTTTGATGAAGCAGTAAGTGACTTTGGCTTAGTCAAGAACGCAGACGAATCTTGTGTATACAAGAAAGTTAGTGGGAGCAAAACTTCTTTTCTAGTATTTTATGTCGACGACTTATTACTTATCGGAAATGACATTTATATGTTGAACTCTGTCAAGATTTGGCTTGGGAAATGTTTTTCGATGAAGGATCTAGGAGAAGCACAGTACATACTGGGAATCAAGATCTACAGAGATAGGTCTAAAAGGATGATTGGATTTAGTCAAAGCACTTATATCAATAAGGTGCTTGAAATTTTCAATATGGCTGCTTCCAAGCGAGGCTACCTACCCATGGTTCATGGAATGACTATAAGCAAGACTCAGTGCCCAAAAACATTGGATGAGCGTAGACGAATGAGTGGGATTCCATATGCATCATTGATTGGTTCAATAATGTATGCTATGATATGTACACGCCCGGATGCTGCGTACGCACTAAGTGCTACGAGTAGATACTAGTCCGACCCAGGAGAGGCACATTGGACTGCTGCCAAGAATATTCTGAAGTACGTGAAAAGGAACAAAGATGATTTCCTGGTCTATGGTGGAGATGATAAATTAATTGCTAAAGGTTAAACGGACGCAAGTTTCCAAACCGACAAAGATGATTTCAGATCACAATCTAGGTTTGTCTTCTGCCTCAACGGAGGTGCAATAAGCTGGAAAAGTGCTAAACAGGGCACCATTGCAGATTCTACAACTAAAGCGGAGTACATTGATGTACATGAAGCAGCAAAGGAAGCTATTTGGCTAAGGAAATTCATAGGTTAACTTGGTGTAGTCCCCTCCATTAAAGGACCAATAGCTCTATATTGTGACAATAATGGAGCTATGGCACAGAAAAGGAGCCTAGACACCACCAGAGAGTCAAGTATGTACTTCAAAGATTTCACCTTCTACGAGAGTTCGTGGAAAGAAATAAGTCGAGATAACCAAGATTGGAACTGACGACAACATCTCATATCCATTTACTAAACCTCTGCCTCAAGCGAAGCACAACTCGCACACTGCAGTTATGGGAATCAAGCATGTTGGAGAATGGCTTTGATATCCTTAATAAATGTTTTAAAGTTATAGATTTTAATACTTTGTAAAACCTTTTTGGTTAACCATTCATATAAGTGAATAGAATTCATTTTTCCATTTAATTTTGTGGTTTATTAAATGATGAGTCCTTTCAATTTGACATTATATTCAAGATAGACTGTCAGGAACAGTCCTGTGACTAAGAAATGTCTATCAATTGAGCTTGAATATCAAAAGTTGAAAATGGTCCCTAGTCAGAAGTTTTCTATAAAGGTGGACGCATAGAAAACACTAGACGACTAGAGAGCAAGATGACTAGTAGTTCTATTTCTTAAACTCTGTGGACATGGCAATGTTGTAATCATTTGCATAGATACTGTTTTGGGCAAATTCGACTTAGAGGCGAACTTTCCTTGATGAGGGTGATAACATTCGATCGAGCTAGATAATTAAAAATGGTGAGAGCAAGTTGTAATAGCATAAGATAATCGTAGGTTTATTGGTTGGAAATCATGTATATAAAATAGACAAGACTAAGCCATTTTATAAGCATTTACAACAAGAATGTAACGTTTATGGAATAATTGCTCATAATTAGATAATAAATACGTAATGAAGGCCGGCTTCATCAAGGGTTTGTAACGTCCGTTTTGAACCTTGCAGTTGGGAATACCGTTCGAATAACGCCACCTTGCGCCTTGTTGGAAGCCACGTAAGCAATGCTTGCCACGTATGCCCATGTCACCAAGAGGGTATTTTTCCCCTAACAATTGTCCCCAAACCCATTTTGAATTTATTCCGGGAAGTTCAAAAAAGGAGAAATGGGTTTTACGGAAGGAAAAAACGGAAACCGCCTCTTAACCTCCCCAACACTGACGGCGTCATGATCATGATGACTTTTGCCTTGGAGACGCCAACCGTCCATCTGCGCCAATAAATAGGACTGCGCTTCCAACCATCCGCAATCACTTCTGCAATCTCTCTCTTCTCTTTCCCAGAAAAAACGATCGGCGCTCTTTCTCTCCCCTTTTTCCAGGTAACTGCTCGGCTTCCACCTTCTTCTCTTCTTTTTTCTTACTTCGATTCCTTCTATGTCGCAACGAATGGGGACGAAATCCACCCGCGCGAAGAACAAGAGAGTGGTGGTGGAGTGCGATCTGACTGAGGGGCCGATTTTCAGCCCTACCCACATTCTGGACCGAAAGAATGCTCGGCCGGCCACTTGGGGGAAGCAGGATGTGGAGGCGCTCAGGGAGGAGTGTGGATTTCCTCCGTCGGCGGTAATTCGTTTGCCGCAGCCTGATGAATGGGCCGATTGGGTATCGGACGGCTGGGTGTGCTTCTATGAGTATCCCTTCAGAATTGGGTATACTTATCCCTTCTCGCCACTGGTGCGAGGAGTTCTAAGGGCGCTGGCTGTGCCGCCGGCGCAACTGATGACGCAGGTCAGGAGAGTGATGCACTTGGTCGACCACCTGGCCGGCAAACTGGATATGGAGTTCCGGGTTGAGGACCTTGTGTACACCTACAAGGTTCAAAATTATGGGGCTGGTAGGTACTTGCTGCATGTCAAGGATGACAGGGAGGCTCTTCTTGGTGCGGACAAGTCAAACGACCCCGGGTGGATGGGTCGGTTCTTTTTTCTGGAGTTGGCTAGTTAGGGCCCGACTCCGACTTCTTGACGGGCGAGTGGATGGCTAGAGGTATTTTGTTTGTTTTTGGTGTTTTTTGGGCTTGTTGATTTGACTTTGTCTCACTTTTGTGTTTTTGTAGGTGCATCTTTCGACACAGTTGGTGTTGGTGCCGAAGCCATAGAAAAGACTGATGTGTTGTTGGGGGTCCCTCTAAAGGACAGAGCTTTCATCGGCCTCAAGTTCGAACGCGAGGAGCCTTCTCAAGAAGAAGAAGTTTCTGAACCTGCGAACATGTCGACATCAACAGGTAAACATGGATTAGGGTTAGTTTACATTTTGTCTGGGTTCGTTTCCCTTTTCAATACAAAATACAATTTACAATTGCTGTGACGAGACTGAGTCGTCAAATAAATGCTATCAACAGGTACTGGCCCGTCGTGTTAGGTTATGATACATATGACATTACATAGATCATGCGGAAACAACCATTAACCCAGGACAACATATTATTTACACATAATCATATAGCATAATTTAGATGCATACTCTTTGTTGCGTGCCCTCCCTAGCTGCGCCCGAACCGAACAAGAACAAGTCTTTAGGACTCCAAGTGTCGTCCCTCCGTAGATAGTCCACAGCACGTCCGGATCCGCCTTAAGATTGACCAACTAGAATCGCCCTTAAGGTACTAGAAAATTTCGGCACTTTATGAGCAAGATGTGTGTTTTAATTTTCTCTCAAAAACTCACTTTTGAATACTTTGAAACTTGTGTATAAATTATGACCCCTAGGCCTTTATTTATAGAGTTATGGAAAAGGAATCGCAATCCTAGTAGGATACGAATTAATTGAAATTAGAATCCTACATGAATTCTATTTAATTAATTTATCTAATTAGGAATAGGAATTTAATCACACACTAACTCTTGCAGTTTTAGGAATCACGCATGAGCACAAACTCACACACACACACGGCAGCCACAAGGGCTGCCCATGCGCATGCGAGCAGCAGCCCATGCAGCGCGGCCCACGCATCCGTGGCCTTGGTGCGCGCTGGGCTTGTGGCGTGCGTGCTTGCTGGGCGATGGCCCGGCTTCGTGCTGGGCCTTCGTCCGGCAGGCCTCGTCCGATGCTAATTCGTACGATACGCTTCCGATTAAATTTCCAGTTCCGGAATTTATTTCCGATACGAACAATATTTAATATTTCCGATTCCAGAATTAATTTCCGTTTCGAACAAATATTTAATATTTCCGTTTCCGGAATTATTTTCCGATTCCGGTAATATTTCCGATTCTGACAATATTTCCGTTTCCGGCAATATTTCCGATTCTGGTAATATTTCCATTTCCAATAATATTTTCCGATACGTACCATGTTTCCGTTTCCGGCAACATCTACGACTTGGATAATATTCATATTTCCGATACGATCCATATTTCCGTTTCCGGCAATATCATCGTTTCCGGAGTATTCATTTCTTGCCTGTGACGATCTTAGCTCCCACTGAAACCAAGATCCGTCGGTTCCGAATATTCATAGATGGAGTATTTAATGCCATTAAATACTTGATCCGTTTACGTACTATTTGTGTGACCCTACGGGTTCAGTCAAGAGTAAGCTGTGGATTAATATCATTAATTCCACTTGAACTGAAGCGGCCTCTAGCTAGGCATTCAGCTCACTTGATCTCACTGAATTATTAACTTGTTAATTAATACTGAACCGCATTTATTAGACTTAACATAGAATGCATACTTGGACCAAGGGCATTATTTCCTTCAGTCTCCCACTTGTCCTTAGGGACAAGTGTGCATTTCCTAATTCCTTTGTCGCTCGATGCTTGCTCTTGAACATAAGGTAAGAGTTGTCATCCTTATTATGTCCAGAGGTGTTCCTCGGTTTCAGAGTTCAACTGATCAAATAAACAGATAATCATAGCCTATGATTCATCCGAGCACGGCCATGCATTTCACAGTTTCTAGCTCTCCGAGTGGCCTTGTACAACTTTTAAGCATCTCTTCCCGATTTATGGGAGGACAATCCCAATCTTGCGATCTTGAGATTAGACTTCGTTTGATAGGTGATTACCTGAGCGTTGCCTTTATAGCCTCCTTTTACGGTGCGACGGTTGGTCAACGTCAAGGCAACCAGTTCTCAAACAAGTAATCTCAAATCACTCAGGTATTGAGGATTTAGTGTCTAATAATTTAATGAAATTTACTCATGACAGATTTTCATCTCTTACAGTAAAGTTTCATAGGTCTTGTCCGATACTAGTCTTCCCAAAGTAAGTATCTATGCAAATGATTATGACATTGCCATGTCCACATAGTTCAAGAAACAGAACTACTAGTCATCTTGCATTCTAATCGTCTAACGTTTTCTATGCGTCCAATTTTATAGAAAACTCCGATTAGGGACCATTTTCAACCTTTGACATTCAAGTTCACTTGATAGACATTTCTTAGTCACAGGACTGGTCCTGACAGTCTATCTTGAATATATCGTCAAATTTGAAGGGACTCATCATTTAATACTAAACCAAGATTAAATGGAATATGAAAATACATTTCATATATGATAAATGTTCAACCCCATTGTTTTACAACCATGGGCCTCAAACCCATCTTTAAAACAGTTCATGGAATTCAAAGCTATGCTTGATTTCCAGTGCTACAACGTGAGTGTTGCTTCTCACTTGTTGCATAGGTTTAGTTATCATGCTTTGCCAATCTTAATATCCTTTTCATCGAATGTTCTTCGAGATATGATGATAAGATCTTTTCGAGTTTGTTTATTATGTGATCTAGTCTTTCTTACTTTGATGGTGGTATTACTCATTTTGCAATGAAGAACCATCAAGTTAGCAGACATTTTTCTTGCTTCAAGAGTGGTTCTACGCATTTTTCAATGAAGAACCATCGAGCCAGCAGACAGGTGATCTACCCAAGTTCAGTGAAGAACTTTAAACAACCCTGTTTTATTGCTTCTTAGGCAATAATTACTTTTACTTCAACTGTTTAGGTTGCTAGTGATGCTTTGTTTGGATTTACTTATCCAAGCAGTTCACAGATATGTGGAAGACTTTCCAGCTGTATCTTAGAACATAGAAATTAATATTTTAATTTCCCACGCAACAACTCATGGTCTCCAACCCATGTTGCCATTTCAAAACACGATGCTCTATAGCTCGTCCTTATCAATGGTTAACTCCAAAGGGTCTTGCTTGATCCTTTGCCAGTGTTTATGCGTGTAGCATCAATATTTAGCATATCTTTATTTCCTTGAATCAAGAACTATTCCTATGTACCTTTTCAAGTACCATAAGTATTCTTGATCTCAATCTAGTTGATCTTCACTTAGATCAATAGAGACTGGTATATGTTCGTCATGCCTAAAGTCATACGATACGTTTTTGGCGATCCTCATATTATATCATACATGATAAATTCTTTTGGAGAATAATTCCCAATTGAATTCTATTCATGTAACTTTAGCTTATCTAGTTTCAGTAGATACTAAATCCAGCTAAATTCTTTGACATATAATATAGGTTAAGAATCTTATTTAGATCCTTTGATGTTTAACTTAGTAAATGCTTATACATAGTTCAAACATCCTTTTCTTAGATTTATTCACATGGGTCGAATATCTCCAATGGAGACTTTCGTGTTTGATTTAGTAAATGTCATTACTTAATCTAAAACAATATTATAAGATCTTTGTAAATAGATCTTAATACCCAATATGTACTAAGTTTCGCCATGGTCCATTATTGATGAATAATTTCAAATCTAAGTAATTAGCATTTGAATGTTATTTCACAATAGAGAGATATGTGTGTGATACACATAGGACCAAATAAGTTTTTATGTACTCCCACTAAACTTCTTATACATCTATAAGAATCATGTGTATTTTATGAAACTAGAATTCTTATTAGCTTCACTTAAAATACAGTTCCAATTCCCAATTGCTTGCTTAAATCTGTACTTAGATTTTATAAGCTAGCTTTCCTTTTCAAGCATTTATTTGGATCCACAAATTCTATGACATACCATGTACATATTATATTCCAACATTTGATTGAGGAATACGTTTTGTCATCCAATTGCTATATGTACCAATATGCAATCATTGCTTGAATTATAGACTTAAGCATTACGATTTTGCATGAGGTTTCAACACAATCCATGCCGTGAATTTGCTTGTAACCTTTAGCAACTAATCTAGCTTTGTGTGTGAACACAATTTCATGTTTGATGGTTTTTATCCTTAAAACAAACTTGCAACTAATAGGTGTGAAACTATTCTTGCAAATCAACAAAATTTCAATTTTGTCATCAAAACATTGAGTATGTTTTATGGCCTCTAACCATTTAAAACATTTGAGTCTATATATGGCCTCTAACCATTTTAGGGAATCTGGGTTTCGTCATAGCTTTTTTTTACAAGTCACAAACTCATTAATCTACATGATAATAGTTTGACTGCAAGTTGTAGGTTTCTTCACTATTTAATAGAAGAATCTCATAGTTTCATTGACCTGATCTCTATGTTTCTTTACTATCTAATAGAAGAATCTCATAGTTTCAGTGACTTGAATTCTATGCCTACTTGGGTATAGAAAATCAAACATTAGAATATCAATAGCCACTTAAAGTCCTTTGAATATTCTGTTCTCCTTGAAGCACTTGTAAAGTCTTCTAAGAGATGTCTATTCTTTAAAGCCACTTCTAAAGTCTTAAAGAATAAGTTCGGATTTTCTGAAGCACTTCGAAAAGCCTCCGGAATGTCCGTTTTATGTTTGTTGTTCGCCTCGAAAACTTTCGAGGTCTATTTTCTCCCACTTGTCATTTTGGAAACGAATCTCCAAAAGGACATTATTTCGAGCAAACAAACATTATGTTCTCAAAAATTTGTGGTAGAAACAATACCCTTGTGTCTCATTTGAATAAATCACAATGAAACATATATCTATACTTGGGCCTTAGTTTGTTGAATAACAAACACTAAGCTCCCACTGAGTTTAGGAACTCTTTAGATATATTATGAAAAGATATTCTGAAATTACTTTTCAATAGCTTTGACGAAATTGGTTTAGTTTGGTGGTAGTTGAGCATTTTGTTTTAGAAATTATAGGAAAAGTCTTTATGATCCGTCATTGATCGAATCAAGTACTAATTGACTTCGATTATTCCAACTAAGATATGCCATATCTTATGGACCTAGATTGTGAAATTACAACACACAATCATTGATGATCATATTTGGTCTCAAGTAATCATCAACATGATCTAACCTAGATCTTTATGATTTCTTGCCAAGTGGATTTTATACTTTTGAATCTTTGAACTAGCCAAACAGATTCAACTTATATCACATTTGAGTAAATAAACCTATATTCACTCAAATCCATGTGAAATAATAAAGTCATAAAACCTTTCTTTAGCTTTGAACTCTATCGTCTAGGCGTTCTAACAATAGTTCATATTCTTTGTTACTTTCAACAAGTAAGACTAGCTTGTCTTAAGTTGATCTAGAAATCAACCAACTTTCAAAAGTCCATCAAAATAGAGCTTTTGAATGTTAACTTGTTGATATGGTCTAAGCAACAATGCCAAAGATTAGTGGAACTCAAATCAAGAAGTTGATTTGAACCTAGTAAAGTTCTTTAAAGAGTTGTTTGTTTTAATCAAGCATATTGACTCAACCTGTAATTGACCATTTCATTCAAATAAACAAACAAACATTGCTTTTGTTTTTCTTGAATGTGAGTCTTTCTGTGTTTGAAGCAGAAATTTAGGTATGCTGATTATGGAACAAAATAGCCATTTAGTTCCAGCCTTTGAAAGGACTTAAAACAAACTAGATGACCCTACAACTAATGTAGCATTGCCATGCTTCATTTCTCACTTGTAGGTCATTAGTGTATCCTAGCTTCCATTGTTTGAGTTTTTACCGAAGTAAGAACCTCAAGCGGTATATGATACCAAGGAAGTTTGATTGCTAGGTCACTTCTCTTTAAACATAAATTTATAGGTAGAAACGGAATCGTAAATTCCTTTCATTTGTTCCTTGTTTCCTATTTCTTGTACCCTTTCTTATAGTCTTAAGAATTGAATTCTTTAGTGTTGACTTTTATACTTGTTAGACATGTCCAATGTCACCCCAACAAGGTTCTTAACATTTAATTTATGTTGAATATTAAGTTTCAACTAGATGATCTTACCAGAAGCTTCTAAAGTTCTCTAAACATCGATCTATTCGAATGTCTAGGGACTAGACTCATTCGAGAATTAAATGGACAAAGATATTAGGTTGTTAACCATTGGTAAAGCTGAGCGTTTAAGCTCATTGCTTTATGATCTCAAAACTACAGTGTATTTTGAATTCACAAGCACCAATTGGTTTGCCATTCGAATTTGATATTCGAAAACAACCATAAAAGTCGATATAAGAAACGTACATTTTAAATTGCTCACTTTCTCTCTTTTCCGTGAATCGTTCTTGGATTCACTACCAATCGAGGAAATTTACTGTTACCTTTCTAAAAGGATTTATTGCAGTGCAAGATATTTAATTATAAACAATAATTAAAACATACATTGAAGCATGCAAAGTCTAAACATTTATCATGAATAATAACTTGAAATTAAAGCAACCATGCAATTCAAACAAGTTATTAGCATTTTATTCGATTTTATTGTTCCGGCAGGTGTGAATAAAATGATTCCAAGATCCTAAAATCATTGAAGAACTAAGCACAGTTTGTCGACTTAATCCTAGAACATCTTAGGTAAGCAAAAGCCTTTTGCTAATAGTCTAGAAACTATTCTTGGTTGATAGGTACGTCTAAGAACTTATTAGGTAAACCTATCGAATTTGCCACGACATAAAAGGACTCCTTACTTATATCGTTGAGTTTCACCAAAACTAACATGTACTCACAATTATTTGTGTACCTTGCCCCTTTAGGACCAATAAGTAACACCTCGCTGAGCGAAAACTATTACTAGATTGATGTAAAGGATATCCAAGCAAGTGTATATTTTGGCATGGCACCTTTTAACTCAATTTTTTTTAAGTTTGGAACTTAAGGCTCTTACTATGTTGGTTAGATTTTAAGTGAACTAAAATCCTTAATCATGCAACATAATCAAGCTTTTGATCTCATGCATTTTAAGACATATTTAAAGCAATAAATAACTTAAAACATGCATAAGATATTTGTGATCTAGTATGGCCCGACTTCATCTTGAAGCTTTGACTTCAAAGTCCGTCTTGAAAATCTCCGTGGGAGGCACCATTTTCTTCAAATAGGATAAGCTATAACTAATTACAACTATTTGATGGTTCGCAGACCATATTTGAATTGAAAAATAACTTTGGTACTTTAGACCAATTACATTCAAATTAATGGTACGCAGACCATATTTTCTATCCTATTTGGGCCATACTAGTCACTTCATAACCTGCAAAACAGTACATATACAATATATACCATTCACCCATTCATTATCATGAATGGCCCACATAGCTGGTTAGTAAAACACATTATGCATCACGTAAACATTTGCAGCAATTAATCAAGGGCACCAATAATCTACCAATTATTCAGTCCTTATTAATTCTAATCAAGTTGTTTTAACCTTAAGGATTTGTAGACCTAATCAAGAGTTTATGACTAAAAAGCGCTCCCACTTAAACCAATAAATTCATATGCTTTACCAATTTTAAACATAAAAATGTATTTCTAGTCCAACCGGAAACATACAAATTTAATTAAAATTTAAAGCTCATATCAATTTATAATTGAATCCAAAAATTTAATTTAATTTCAGTCGTATTTAAATTAATTCATGATTTTAATTTTAGTAAAATAATTAGAATAAATAACATTTATTATAATTATAATATTCAAAATTAAAATCCAAGAAAATAATTCAAATTATTAATTTTAAAATTAATTAAAATTACGTGAACTGAAATTTTCAAATTAAACATTCAAAACGATCTAATCGTAACGCAAACACCCTACGCGTTGCACGCCCATGGACCGTACGCACACAGCCATTGCTGGCCATGTGCGCGCAGCCCATGCGCTCGTCGCATAGCTGCTGCTTCCCTATCGCAAGCCTCCGCACACATTGTGCTCGCTGCGCGCGCCAGCGCTCATCGCACGCGAGCTATCGCTCGCAGTGCGCGCGCGCGACATCGCTCGCTGGGCGCGCGACATCGCTCGCTGGGCGCGCGAGCCATCGCTCGCTGGGCGCGCGAGCCATCGCTCGCTGGGCGCGCGACATCGCTCGCTGGGCGGGCGACATCGCGCGCTGTGCGCGCGAGTGATGCTGGGCGCAGCGCTCGTGGCACGCGAGCTTGCGCTCGCTGCGCGCGAGGCTGCGCGCTCTTGTGCGAGGCAGCGCGCGCTGTGGCGCAGCTCGCTTGCTGCCCACACGCGACTGCCTTGGCTCGCCATTCGCCCATGCCCATTCGTTCATT
Source organism: Spinacia oleracea (assembly GCF_020520425.1). Classification (NCBI taxonomy): domain Eukaryota; kingdom Viridiplantae; phylum Streptophyta; class Magnoliopsida; order Caryophyllales; family Amaranthaceae; genus Spinacia; species Spinacia oleracea. The sequence continues at coordinate 90,424,326 of NC_079489.1, forward strand.
GCTCGTGGCACACGACACAAGGCAGGGCTGCTGCCTTGTGCTCGTGCACTACGCCCTTGCTCATTGCATTCGTGCCGCACGGGCGACGAGCTCCCTTGCTCGTCGTCGCATGCCCGCATTATACAACACCCCTTAAGGGTAACACGAAGCGTCCATTGCTTCGTGCGTGCAAGTTATTTGAACGAATCGCTTAAAAATTTAAAATTTATATTTAAAATTAATGACAAATTAATAAATAATATTAATTTCATAATTTTAGGGCGAAAAATCGAAAATTTATTATCCAATTGATTTCCGATTGATATGGATTCAAGTCTAGGTCATAAAAATTTAAAATTTATCGTAAATTTACAATTTTTATGGTGGTTTTTAATCATAGGTTTCTAATTAAATTACAATTAATTATGAAAATCAAATTAATTCTAAATTATTCTAATTTTCAACAAATTAATCATAATTACAAATTAGATTGCATAATTAACAAGACTAGGCATTCAAACTTGTTAAACATATTTTAGAATGCCTTTTACATGCGGAATTGACACAAAAATCACTCAATTCGGATGAGTAATGAAGAAACTGCCGAAAAACTGCGTACGTATAATTAAATAAACGCAATTTGCAATTAATTAACAATTACGAAAATTAATCACCCCTTTTAATTCTTGCAAATTTGTAATATTTAACCATGTTCATGCAATTTAGATTATGAAAATAATAAGGGGCTCCTGATACCACTGTTAGGTTATGATACATATGACATTACATAGATCATGCGGAAACAACCATTAACCTAGGACAACATATTATTTACACATAATCATATAGCATAATTTAGATGCATACTCTTTGTTGCGTGCCCTCCCTAGCTGCGCCCGAACCGAACAAGAACAAGTCTTTAGGACTCCAAGTGTCGTCCCTCCGTAGATAGTCCACAGCACGTCCGGATCCGCCTTAAGATTGACCAACTAGAATCGCCCTTAAGGTACTAGAAAATTTCGGCACTTTATGAGCAAGATGTGTGTTTTAATTTTCTCTCAAAAACTCACTTTTGAATACTTTGAAACTTGTGTATAAATTATGACCCCTAGGCCTTTATTTATAGAGTTATGGAAAAGGAATCGCAATCCTAGTAGGATACGAATTAATTGAAATTAGAATCCTACATGAATTCTATTTAATTAATTTATCTAATTAGGAATAGGAATTTAATCACACACTAACTCTTGCAGTTTTAGGAATCACGCATGAGCACAAACTCACACACACACACGGCAGCCACAAGGGCTGCCCATGCGCATGCGAGCAGCAGCCCATGCAGCGCGGCCCACACATCCGTGGCCTTGGTGCGCGCTGGGCTTGTGGCGTGCGTGCTTGCTGGGCGATGGCCCGGCTTCGTGCTGGGCCTTCGTCCGGCAGGCCTCGTCCGATGCTAATTCGTACGATACGCTTCCGATTAAATTTCCAGTTCCGGAATTTATTTCCGATACGAACAATATTTAATATTTCCGATTCCAGAATTAATTTCCGTTTCGAACAAATATTTAATATTTCCGTTTCCGGAATTATTTTCCGATTCCGGTAATATTTCCGATTCTGACAATATTTCCGTTTCCGGCAATATTTCCGATTCTGGTAATATTTCCATTTCCAATAATATTTTCCGATACGTACCATGTTTCCGTTTCCGGCAACATCTACGACTTGGATAATATTCATATTTCCGATACGATCCATATTTCCGTTTCCGGCAATATCATCGTTTCCGGAGTATTCATTTCTTGCCTGTGACGATCTTAGCTCCCACTGAAACCAAGATCCGTCGGTTCCGAATATTCATAGATGGAGTATTTAATGCCATTAAATACTTGATCCGTTTACGTACTATTTGTGTGACCCTACGGGTTCAGTCAAGAGTAAGCTGTGGATTAATATCATTAATTCCACTTGAACTGAAGCGGCCTCTAGCTAGGCATTCAGCTCACTTGATCTCACTGAATTATTAACTTGTTAATTAATACTGAACCGCATTTATTAGACTTAACATAGAATGCATACTTGGACCAAGGGCATTATTTCCTTCACGTCGACACGCTCTGGCAAGGCCCCATCTGCGGATGCATTGTTGAGGAAGAGGCTGGAGTCACTGGGGAAGTGTGTCTCGAGCCAAACCCATCACTGTGTTGTCACCACCGAGGCCTCCAAAGGCTTCAACTGACACCACGGTGACGGGGGAAACCAGCTCGCTTCTGCCTGCTGAGAAAAAGCTGCCGCCTCCGTCTCGGAAGAGGAAGCTTGCAGTGGAGTTCCCTGACGACTACGGGTCGGCAGATGTGCCACGGGTTCAGCTTTGGCCTGAAGTCGACCGTCTCCGGATGCCGTCGAGCCGGGAGCGCCAGGAGTCTTTGTCCCTAGTAGCTGCAACTGTCGAGAGCGTCTCGTACGCATGGAGGGTATGTGTTTGCTATTTCTTTTTAATTTCTTTGCCTCTGCCATCCTCATCTCATCACTTTAGAAACTTTAAATAATTTGCTTTCGCACAGGCCCTGCAATCTGCTCTAGCCACACGTCATCATGTCATCATGTTAGAAGATCAAATGGTAAAACTGAAAAATGACATGAAGAAGGCAAAGCAGGAGGCTGGTCGCCTTGGCGTTGTGGCCAAGGAGGCGACAACAAGGGCTGAGGCGCTGCAGGTGAGTCAAGAGAAGGGGGCTGCTGAGGTCGCACAGTTGAACGCTGAGAAGGAGACGCTGGTTGCTGAGGTCGACGAGCTGAAGACGTCTCTCTCCAAAGTCAAGGAGAGAATTTATGTGAGTGCTGGTTGAAGGAAATAATGCCCTTGGTCCAAGTATGCATTCAATGTTAAGTCTAATAAATGTGGTTCAGTATTAATTAACAAGTTAATAATTCAGTGAGATCAAGTGAGCTGAATGCCTAGCTAGAGGCCGCTTCAGTTCAAGTGGAATTAATGATATTAATCCACAACTTACCCTTGACTGAACCCGTAGGGTCACACAAATAGTACGTAAATGGATCAAATATTTAATGGCATTAAATACTCCATCTATGGATATTCGGAATCGACGGGTCTTGGTTTCAGTGGGAGCTGAGATCGTCACAGGCAAGAAATGAATACTCCGGAAACGATGATATTGCCGGAAACGGAAATATGGATCGTATCGGAAATATAAATATTATCCAAGTCGTAGATGTTGCCGGAAACGGAAACATGGTACGTATCAGAAAATATTATCGGAAATGGAAATATTGCCGGAATCGGAAATATTGCCGGAAACGGAAATATTGTCAGAATCGGAAATATTATCGGAATCGGAAAATAATTCCGAAAACGGAAATATTAAATATTTGTTCGAAACGGAAATTGATTCCGGAATCGGAAATATTGAATATTGTTCGTATCGGAAATGAATTCCGGAATCGGGAAATTAATCGGAAGCGTATCGTACGAATTAGCATCGGACGAGGCCTGCCAGACGAAGGCCCAGCACGAAGCCGGGCCATCGCCCAGCAAGCCAGCGCGCCACAAACGCACCAGCCAAGGCTGCGCCAGGCCCACCGCAAGGCAGGCCCAGCGCGCGCCAAGGCCACGGCAGCGTGTGGGCTTGCGGCAGTGGGCTGCGAGCTCGCGGGCTGCGCGCGCGCGCATGGCGCCCCTCGTGGGCTGCTGTGCGTGCGTGTGTGTTTGTGTGCTACTCGAATCCTAAAGCTACCGGGATTTGTCATATGATTAAATCTAATCCTAAAAGATTTAGTTTATTTAATTAGAGTCCTAGTAGGATTATAATTAAATAAATTAGTATCCTAATAGGATTCCAAATCCTTTTCCATAACTCTATAAATAGGTGCCTAGGGTCACATATTTATATAGAGAATTCAAGTATTCAAAGTGAGTTTTTGAGAGCAAAATTCAATTACACAATTGCCTATAAAAGTGCCGAAAATAATAGTACCTTAAGGGCGATTCTAGTAGGTCAATCTTAAGGCGGATCCGGACATGCTGTGGATTATCTACGGAGGGACGACACTTGGAGTCCTAAAGACTTGTTCTTGTTCGGTTCGGGCGCAGCTAGGGAAGGCACGCAACAAAGAGTATGCATCTAAACTATGCTAAATGATTATGTGTAAATAATATGTTTTCCTGGCTTTATGGTTTTTCCGCATGATTTATGAATTGTCATATGTATCATAACCTAACAGTGGTATCACGAGCCTCTTATTATTTTCATAATCTAAATTGCATGAACATGGTTAAATATTACAAATTTGCAAGAATTAAAAGGGGTGATTAATTTTCGTAATTGTTAATTAATTGCAAATTGCGTTTATTTAATTATACGTACGCAGTTTTTCGGCAGTTTCTTCGTTACTCATCCAAATCGAGTGATTTTTGTGTCAATACCGCATGTAAAAGGCATTCTAAAATTTTGACAAAAATAATCTTTTTCTGCCGAACCCAGAATTCTCAAATTCGAAGCCTAACTATGACTTTTCGGAGGTTTTAATTTTTCGAATGCACAATTTCGTAAATTTAAGATGTTAAATTAAATATTTGCGATTCTTGTTGATAAATCTTAAATTTTTTATTGACCTACTGTATATGTTTAACAAGTTTGAATGCCTAGCCTTGTTAATTATGCAATCTAATTTGTAATTATGATTAATTTGTTGAAAATTGGAATAATTTAGAATTAATTTGATTTTCATAATTAGTTATAATTTAATTAGATACCTATGATTAAAAACCACCATAAAAATTGTAAATTTATGCTAAATTTTAAATTTTTATGACCTAGACTTGAATCCATGTAAATCGGAAATCAATTGAATAATAAATTTTCGATTTTTCGCCCTAAAATTATGAAATTAATATTATTTATTAATTTGTCATTAATTTTAAATATAAATTTTTTAAATTTTATGCGATTCGCTCATATAACTTGTACGCACAAAGCAATGGACGCTACGTGTTACCCTTAAGGGGTGTTGTATAGTGCGGGCATGTGACGACGAGCAAGGGAGCTCGTCGCCCATGCGGCACGAATGCAATGAGCAAGGCCATGGTGCACGAGCACAAGGCAGCAGCCCTGCCTTGTGTCGTGGGCTGTGAGCAATGGACGAATGGGCAAGGGCGAAAGCAGGCACAGCAGTCGCGTGTGGGCAGCAAGCGAGCTGCGCCACAACGCGCACTGCCTCGCGCAAGCGTGCGGAGCCTCGCACGCAGCGAGCGCAAGCTCGCGTGCCACGAGAGCTACGCCCAGCGTCGATGCCTCGCGCAGCGAGCGATGGCTCGCATGATCGAGCGCTGGCAAGCGCGCGCAGCAAGCGCTGGCGAGCGCGCGCAGCGAGCAATGGCCCGCACAAAGCGAGCGCTGGCAAGCGCGAGCAGCTAGCGCTGGCTCGCATAAAGCGAGCGCTGGCGAGCGCGCGCAGCGAGCGCTGGCTCGCATGAAGCGAGCGCTGGCGAGCGAACGCAGCGAGCGATGGCTCGCGTGCATCGAGTGCTGGCGCGCGCAGCGAGCACCAGCTCGCGTGATGTCTTGCGAAGGAAAGTAGCAGCAGCGATGCGACGCAGCGCATGGGCTGCGCGCACATGGCCAGCGATGGATGTGTGCGTGTGGCCCATGGGCGTACGTTGCGTGGGGTTGTTGCGTTGCGATTAGATCGTTTTGAAATTTTAATTTGAAATTTTCAGTTTACTTAATTTTAATTAATTTTAAAATTAATAATTTAAATTATTTTTTTGGATTTTAATTTTGAATATTGTAATTATAATAAATTTTATTTATTCTAATTATTTTACTAAAATTAAAATCATGAATTAATTTAAATGCAACTGAAATTAAATTAAACTTTTTGGATTCAATTATAAATTTATATGAGCTTTAAATTTTAATTAAATTTGTATGTTTTCGGTTAGACTAGAAATACATTTTTATGTTTAAAATTAGTAAAGCATATGAATTTATTGGTTTAAGTGGGAGCCCCTTTTAGTCATAAACTCTTGATTAGGTCTACAAATCCTTAAGGTTAAAACAACTTGATTAGAATTAATAAGGACTGAATAATTGGTAGATTATTGGTGCCCTTGATTAATTGCTGCAAATGTTTACGTGATGCATAATGTGTCTTACTAACCAGCTATGTGGGCCATTCATGATAATGAATGGGTGAATGGTATATATTGCATATGTACTGTTTTGCAGGTTATGAAGTGACTAGTATGGGCCAAATAGGATAGAAAATATGGTCTGCGTACCATTAATTTGAATGTAATTGGTCTAAAGTACCAAAGTTGTTTTTCAATTCAAATATGGTCTGCGTACCATCAAATAGTTGTAATTAGTTTTAATTATAGCTTATCCTATTTGAAGAAAATGGTGCCTCCCATGGAGATTTTCAAGACGGACTTTGAAGTTAAAGCTTCAAGATGAAGTCGGGCCATACTAGATCACATTTATCTTATGCATGTTTCAAGTTATTTGTTGCTTTTAAATATGTCTTAAAATGCATGAGATCAAAAGCTTGATTATGTTGCATGATTAAGGATTTTAGTTCACTTAAAATCTAACCAACATAGTAAGAGCCTTAAGTTCCAAACTTAAAAATTGAGTTAAAAGGTGCCATGCCAAAATATACACTTGCTTGGATATCCTTTACATCAATCTAGTAATAGTTTTCGCTCAGCGAGGTGTTACTTATTGGTCCTAAAGGGGCAAGGTACACAAATAATTGTGAGTACATGTTAGTTTTGGTGAAACTCAACGATATAAGTAAGGAGTCCTTTTATGTCGTGGCAAAATCGATAGGTTTACCTAATAAGTTCTTAGACGTACCTATCAACCAAGAATAGTTTCTAGACTATTAGCAAAAGGCTTTTGCTTACCTAAGATGTTTTAGGATTAAGTCGACAAACTGTGCTTAATTCTTCAATGATTTTAGGATCTTGGAATCATTTTATTCACACCTGCCGGAACAATAAATTCGAATAAAATGCTAATAACTTGTTGAAATTGCATGATTGCTTTAATTTTCAAGTTATTACTCATGATAAATGTTTAGACTTTGCATGCTTCAATGTATGTTTTAATTATTGTTTATAATTAAATATTTTGCACTGCAGTAAATCCTTTTAGATAGGTAACAGTAAATTTCCTCGATTGGTAGTGAATCCAAGAACGATTCACGGAAATGAGAGAAAGTGAGCAATTTAAAATGTACGTTTCTTATAGAGACTTTTATGGTTGTTTTCGAACATCAAAGTCGAATGGCAAACCAATTGGTGCTTGTGAATTCAACATACACTGTAGTTTTGAGATCATAAAGCATTGAGTTTAATACGCTCAGCTTTACCAATGGTTAACAACCTAATATCTTTGTCCATTTAATTCTCGAATGAGTCTAGTCCCTAGACATTCGAATAGATCGATGCTTAGAGAACTTTAGAAGCTTCTGGTAAGATCATCTAGTTGAAACTTAATATTCAACATAAATTAAATGGTAAGAACCTTGTTGGGGTGACATTGGACATGTCTAACAAAGTATAAAAGTCAACACTAAAGAATTCAATTCTTAAGACTATAAGAAAGGGTACAAGAAATAGGAAAACGAGGAACAAATGAAAGGAATTTACGATTCCGTTTCTACCTATAAGTTTATGTTTAAAGAGAAGTGACCTAGCAATCAAACTTCCTTGGTATCATATACCGCTTGAGGTTCTTACTTCGGTAATAACTCAAACAATGGAAGCTAGGATACACTAATGACCTACAAGTGGGAAATGAAGCATGGCATTGCTACATTAATTGTAGGGTCATCTAAGTTTGTTTTAAGTCCTTTCAAAGGCTGGAACTTAATGGCTATTTTGTTCCATAATCAGCATACCTAAATTTCTGCTTCAAACACAGAAAGACTCACATTCAAGAAAAACAAAAACAATGTTTGTTTGTTTATTTGAATGAAATGGTCAATTATAGGTTGAGTCAATTTTCTTGATTAAAACAAACAACTCTTTAACAATAAAAACTTTACTAGGTTCAAATCAAACCCTTGATTTGAGTTCCACTAATCTTTGGCATTGTTGCTTAGACCATGTCAACAAGTTAACATTCAAAAGGTCTATTTTAATGGACTTTTGAAAGTTGGTTGATTTCTAGATCAACTTAAGACAAGCTAGTCTTACTTGTTGAAAGTAACAAAGAATATGAACTATTGTTAGAAACGCCTAGACGATAGAGTTCAAAGCTAAAGAAAGGTTTTATGACTTTATTATTTCACATGGATTTGAGTGAATATAGGTTTATTTACTCAATGTGATATAAGTTTGAATCTATTTGGCTAGTTCAAAGATTCAGAAGTATAAATCCCACTTGGCAAGAAATCATAAAGATCTAGGTTAGATCATGTTGATGATTACTTGAGACCAAATATGATCATCAATGATTGTGTGTTGTAATTTCACAATCTAGGTCCATAAGATATGGCATATCTTAGTTGGAATAATCGAAGTCAATTAGTACTTGATTCGATCAATGATGGATCATAAAGACTTTTCCTATAATTTCTAAAACAAAATGCTCAACTACCACCAAACTAAACCAAATTCGTCAAAGCTATTGAAAAGTAATTTCAGAATAACTTTTCATAAAATATATCTAGAGAGTTGCAAAACTCAGTGGGAGCTTAGTGTTTGTCATTCGACAAACTAAGGCTCAAGTATAGATATATGTTTCATTATGATTTATTCAAATGAAACACAAGGGTATTGTTTCTACCACGAATTTTTGAGAACATAATGTTTGTTTGCTCGAAATAATGTCCTTTTGGAAATTCGTTTCCAAAATGACAAGTGGGAGAAAATAGACCTCGAAAGTTTTCGAGGCGAACAACAAACATAAACGGACATTCCGGAGGCTTTTCGAAGTGCTTCAGAAAATCCGAACTTATTCTTTAAGGACTTTAGAAGTGGCTTTAAAGAATAGACATCTCTTAGAAGACTTTACAAGTGCTTCAAAGAGAATAGAATATTCAAAGGACTCTCAAAGTGCCTGTTGATATTCTATTGTTTGATGTTCTATACCCAAAGTAGGCATAGAGTTCAAGTCACTGGAACTATGATATTCTTCTATTGGATAATGAAGAAACATGGAGTTCAGGTCACTGAAGCTATGCAATTCCTCTATAAGATAGTGAAGAAACCTACAACTTGCAGTCAAACTATTATCATATAGATTAATGAGTTTGTGACTTGTAAGAAAGCTATGACGAAATATAGATTCCCTAAAATGGTTAGAGGCCATATATAGACTATATGTTTAATTGGTTAAAGGCCATAAAACATACTCAATGTTTTGATGAAAAAATTGAAATTTTGTTGATTTACAAGAATAGTTTCACACCTAATGGTTGCAAGTTTGTTTTAAGGATAAAAACCATCAAACATGGAATTGTGTTCACACACAAAGCTAGATTTGTTGCTAAAGGTTACAAGCAAATTCATGGTGTGAATTGTGTTGAAACCTCATGCATAATCGTAATGCTCAAGTCTATAATTCAAGCAATGATTGCATATTGGTACATATAGCAATTGGATGACAAAACGTATTCCTCAATCAAATGTTGGAATAAACTATGTACATGGTATGTCATAGGATTTGTGGATCCAAATAAATGCTTGAAAGAGAAAGCTAGCTTATAAAATCTAAGTACAGATTTAAGCAAGCAATTGGGAATTGGAATTATATTTTAATGAAGCTAATAAGTATTTTAGTTTCATAAAACATACATGATTCTTATAGATATATAAGAAGTTTAGTGGGAGTACTTAAAGCTTAATTGGTCCTATGTGTATTACACACATATCTCTCTATTGTGAAATAACATTCAAATGCTAATGACTTAGATTTGAAATTATTCATCAATGATGGACCATGGCGAAACTTAGTACATACTGGGTATTAAGATCTATTTACAAAGATCTTATGATATTGTTTTGGATTAAGTAATGGCATTTACTAAATCAAACACGAAAGTCTCCATTGGAGATATTTGACCCATGTGAATAAATCTAAGTAAAGGATGTTTGAACTATGTATAAGCATTTACTAAGTTAAACATCAAAGAGTCTAAATGAGATTCTTAACCTATATTATATGTCAAAGAATTTAGCTGAATTTAGTATCTACTGAAACTAGATAAGCTAAAGTTACTTGAATAGAATTCAATTGGGAATTATTCAGCAAGAGAATTTATCATGTATGATACAATATGAGGATCGCCAAAAACGTATCGTATGACTTTAGGCATGACGAACATATACCAATCTCTATTGATCTAAGTAAAGATCAACTAGATTGAGATCAAGAAAAACTTATGGTACTTAAAAAGGTACATAGGAATAGTTCTTGATTCAAGGAAATAAAGATATGCTAAATATTGATGCTACACGCATAAACACTGGCAAAGGATCAAGCAAGATTCCCTTGGAGTTAACCATTGATAAGGACGAGCTATAGAGCATCGTGTTTTGAAATGGCAACATGGGTTGGAGACCATGAGTTGTTGCGTGGGAAATTAAAATATTAATTTCTATGTTCTAAGATACAGCTGGAAAGTCGTCCACATGTCTGTGAACTGCTTGGATAAGTAAATCCAAACAAAGCATCACTAGCAACCTAAACAGTTGAAGTAAAAGTACTTATTGCCTAAGAAGCAATAAAACAGAGTTGTTTATATTAATGAGTTCTTCATTAAACTTTGGTGAATTACATGTCTGCTAACTTGATGGCTCTTCATTGCAAAATGCGTAGAACCACTATCGAAGTAAGAAAGACTAGATCACATAATAAACAAACTCAAAAGATCTTATCATCCTATCTCGAATATCATTCGATGAAAAAGATATTAAGATTGGCAAAGCATGATAACTAAACCTATGCAACAAGTGAGAAAGCAACACTCACATTGTAGCACTGGAAATCAAGCATAGCTTTGAATTCCATGAAATGTTTTAAAGATGGGTTCGAGGCCCATGGTTGTAAAACATTGGGGTTGAACATTTATCATATATGAAATGAAATTTCATATTCCATTTAATCTTGGTTTAGTATTAAATGATGAGTCCCTTCAATTTGACGATATATTCAAGATAAACTGTCAGGACCAGTCCTGTGACTAAGAAATGTCTATCAAGTGAACTTGAATGTCAAAGGTTGAAAATGGTCCCTAGTCGGAGTTTTCTATAAAATTGGACGCATAGAAAACGTTAGACGACTAGAATGCAAGATGACTAGTAGTTCTGTTTCTTGAACAATGTGGACATGGCAATGTCATAATCATTTGCATAGATACTTACTTTGGGAAGACTAGTATCGGACAAGACCTATGAAACTTTACTGTAAGAGATGAAAATCTGTCATAAGTAAATTTCATTAAAATTATTAGACACTAAATCCTCAATACCTGAGTGATTTGAGATTACTTGTTTGAGAACTAGTTGCTTTGACGTTGACCAACCGTCGCACCGTAAAAGGAGGCTATAAAGGCAACGCTCAGGTAATCACCTATCAAACGAAGTCTAATCTCAAGATCGCAAGATTGGGATTGTCCTCCCATAAATCGGGATGAGATGCTTAAAAGTTGTACAAGGCCACTCGGAGAGCTAGAAACTGTGAAATGCATGGCCGTGCTCGGATGAATCATAGGCTATGATTATCTGTTTATTTGATCAGTTGAACTCTGAAACCGAGAAACACCTCTGGACATAATAAGGATGACAAACTCTTACCTTACGTTCAAGAGCAAGCATCGAGCGACAAAGGAATTAGGAAATGCACACTTGTTCCTAAGGACAAGTGGGAGACTGAAGGAAATAATGCCCTTGGTCCAAGTATGCATTCAATGTTAAGTCTAATAAATGCGGTTCAGTATTAATTAACAAGTTAATAATTTAGTGAGATCAAGTGAGCTGAATGCCTAGCTAGAGGCCGCTTCAGTTCAAGTGGAATTAATGATATTAATCCACAACTAACTCTTGACTGAACCCGTAGGGTCACACAAATAGTACGTAAACGGATCAAGTATTTAATGGCATTAAATACTCCATCTATGGATATTCGGAATCGACGAATCTTGGTTTCAGTGGGAGCTGAGATCGTCACAGGCAAGAAATGAATACTCCGGAAACGATGATATTGCCGGAAACGGAAATATGGATCGTATCGGAAATATAAATATTATCCAAGTCGTAGATGTTGCCGGAAACGGAAACATGGTACGTATCGGAAAATATTATCGGAAATGGAAATATTGCCGGAATCGGAAATATTGACGGAAACGGAAATATTGTCAGAATCGGAAATATTATCGGAATCGGAAAATAATTCCGGAAACGGAAATATTAAATATTTGTTCGAAACGGAAATTGATTCCGGAATCGGAAATATTGAATATTGTTCGTATCGGAAATGAATTCCGGAATCGGGAAATTAATCGGAAGCGTATCGTACGAATTAGCATCGGACGAGGCCTGCCAGACGAAGGCCCAGCACGAAGCCGGGCCATCGCCCAGCAAGCCAGCGCGCCACAAACGCACCAGCCAAGGCTGCGTCAGGCCCACCGCAAGGCAGGCCCAGCGCGCGCCAAGGCCACGGCAGCGTGTGGGCTTGCGGCAGTGGGCTGCGAGCTCGCGGGCTGCGCGCGCGCGCATGGCGCCCCTCGTGGGCTGCGAGCTCGCGGGCTGCGCGCGCGCGCATGGCGCCCCTCGTGGGCTGCTGTGCGTGCGTGTGTGTTTGTGTGCTACTCGAATCCTAAAGCTACCGGGATTTATCAGATGATTAAATCTAATCCTAAAAGATTTAGTTTATTTAATTAGAGTCCTAGTAGGATTATAATTAAATAAATTAGTATCCTAATAGGATTCCAAATCCTTTTCCATAACTCTATAAATAGGTGCCTAGGGTCACATATTTATATAGAGAATTCAAGTATTCAAAGTGAGTTTTTGAGAGCAAAATTCAATTACACAATTGCCTATAAAAGTGCCGAAAATAATAGTACCTTAAGGGCGATTCTAGTTGGTCAATCTTAAGGCGGATCCGGACGTGCTGTGGACTATCTACGGAGGGACGACACTTGGAGTCCTAAAGACTTGTTCTTGTTCGGTTCGGGCGCAGCTAGGGAATGCACGCAACAAAGAGTATGCATCTAAACTATGCTAAATGATTATGTGTAAATAATATGTTTTCCTGGCTTTATGGTTTTTCCGCATGATTTATGAATTGTCATATGTATCATAACCTAACACTGGTTACTACACTCGGAAAATGAAGGCCGAGATGATGGAGGAGTTCAAGGCGGGCAAACATGTGAACTGGACTCCTGACGAAGACATTACTCAGTTCAACACTGCATTCCCCGAGGACTATATCCCCCCTGGTGCCGTTAGCGATGAAGAAGACGTCGAGGAGGATGCAACTGCAACCAGCCCCGATGTCGAGACGATGACGGCACCAGGCGATGGCGAACAAGGGGAGAATGCAGGCCCAGCAGACCATCAGGAGTAGTTCTGTCCCCCCTCCTTAAAAAATTTAAAATTTGAATGTTGTGTTTGTTAAACAATGGCTTTTTAAACAATGTTTTGTGTGTTCGGCCTTTGGGAAGGTCGAAAAGATATTTTTGGCTGTGTTTCGCCTTGAAGGCGGCAGTCTTTTGAATATTTTTGGGCTTGTCCAAGGGGGCAAGTCATGTAAATATTTGTGGTTTGCGAATTCTGTGTTGCTTGCTTTATTTTTGGAAAAATGTGTTTGGTTTGGTGTTTGTTTTGCAGGTTGGGCACATACCTCGAGTTCGACTTTGGTGACGCCTCCAGCCTGTCAAAGGGGAACCTGCAAGAAATGTATGCTGTAGAAAAAATGTAGATCTGTATTCCATTGTGTATGTAGTGTACATTGTAGTGTACCAGGCGTTTTTGTAATGGCCTAAATTGTGTTTTGTAGTTTGTAAGATTTGTAATGTGCAATGTATACAAGCATTTTTTAGTAAAAGAACATTGTTTTCCTTTCACTTCGTGTTTCTAAACATGCGTGCACAATTTCGACTTTTGTTTTCCTGTATGCTGTGTTGTACACTTTGCTTCATCTGTTTTCTCCTTGTCGAATCCATCACCATGTAGGCACCATACTGTCAACACAGCAGAGCGTGAGGATTGGCCGTTGGTGGAGCCAACGGCCCTCCGATGCTTAAGTCAGTATGGAGCAACATAAAAATGAGAGGAAATTACGACAAGGAGAAAAAAGAAAGAAAGAGTTCAAGGAGAAATACGGGACGAAGTCGAGTCGAGTCTTTATGTTCGTTATTCCTCCTAAGTGTATACTTATGATGTCGCCACGGTGTTGTCTGCAAAACAAGACGATGGCCTGAGGGTCGCCAACGGCCCTCCGATGCCTAAGTCAGTAATGGTGATAACATACAAGGAGGAAAGAAAAAAAAAGATAGAGGAGAGGAACTTAACTTCTTGTTACTTATAAGTGTATATAGTTCGAGATGTTCTCGACTTCGTAATACGTCATGCCCACTCTGTCTCGGGGGTATCGACATAATGGTGACGAATGCTAGAGTACCTGTTGGGTTAGAAAAACTAGGAAGAAAAAATTATTCGAGTGTTTAGAAATGGTACAGTTTTAGGTGTGTCGCATTCCAACTTCTTGGGATGGGTGTGTCGTCTTTGTCAACCAACTCGTATGCGCCATGTCCTGTTCGTCTCATGATCTGGTAGGGACCTTCCCACGTCGGGCCCAACTTGCCGTGTCGAGGATCCTTTTTGTTTGGGAAGACCTTGCACAGAACCCAATCTCCCTGCCGGAATATCCGAACCCTCACATTCTTGTTGTAGCTGTTCGCGACGGCTTGTTGGTAGGAGGCCATCCTGACCAGTGCCGCTTCCCTAAATTCGTCAACAGTATTGATGTCGTAAGCCAAGACTGAGTCGTTCATTCCTGGTGCCATGAAACTGCTTCTTGCTGTGGGGAGTTCGACTTCAGGAGGGATACTGCCTCGCAACCGAAGACTAAAGAGAAAGGAGTGTGGTTGGTCGCCGTTTTTGGCGTCGTCCTGTCGGCCCAAAGGATCATAGGTAACTCGTCTGCCCATCTTCCTTTGGCGTCATCGAGGCGCTTTTTGAGGTTGTTGATGATGATTTTGTTACTTGACTCGGCTTGGCCATTTGCTTGAGGATATCTTGGTGTTGAGGTGTGCAAGGTGATGTTATACCTACTGTAGAATTCTTTGGTTTTGTTGTTAATGAACTGAGAACCATTGTCGCAGACGATCTCGGAAGGGATACCGAACCGACTAAGGATATTTCGTTTGACGAACGAAATGACTTCAGTATCTCGAACTCGCTTGAAAGCTTCTGCTTCGATCCATTTGGAGAAGTAATCGGTCATTGCCAACACGAAGACGCGTTGTCCTGACGCTTGTGGTAAGGGACCTACTATGTCCATCCCCCATTTCGTGAAGGGACAAGGGGACAAGATAGGATGGAGTACTTCACAAGGTTGATGAGAGATGGATGCAAATCGCTGGCAGGAGTCGCACTTCTTAGCAAAGGTGATTGCGTCTTTCTTCATGGCGGGCCAGAAATATCCCATGGTAAGGGTTTTGTGGGCTAAGCTTCTTCCTCCAGCGTGGTTTCCACACTCTCCATCATGTATATTGCGCAATGTCGACTCAATCTTGTCATGATCAAGGCATCTCAGGTACGGTCCTGCAACCGACTTTCTGAACAATACTCCATTGATTAGGATAAATCTGGAGGCTTTCATGCGGAAGGCTTTTTCGTGGGTGACTCCAGGTGGGGTAGTGTTGTGTTTAAGCCAGTGTATGTAGGGGTCGCGCCATGAGGGCATTTGAGTAGGTTGAGACTGTTCGGTGATGGGTAGGTTATATTTGGTGATGGCTGGATACATTAAGTGGACTACGGGGATGGAGGTGAGTTTAGGTTTGATGTTTGAGCCAAGATTGGCTAAGGCGTCAGCCTGGGTGTTTTGGTCTCTTGGTATTTGTTGTAAGGTGCATGAATCGAACTTGTTCACGAGCCATTTTGCTATTTCCAAGTAGGCCTGCATCTTTGAATCCTTCGCTGCATACGAACCGTTAATCTGGCTGATAATTAATAAAGAATCACAATGTACCTCAAGTCGGCGGATATTCATGTCGAGTGCTAATGACAACCCCAGGATCAAAGCTTCGTACTCTGCTTCGTTGTTGGTAGCTTTGAACTCGCAACAGACGGATTGTACTATGGTGTCCCCTTGTGGCGACTTTAGCACGATGCCGAGGCCTGTCCCCCGTATGTTGGAGTAGCCGTCAGTATGTAGGGTCCATGTTGACGAGGATCCATTGTTGGTCAGTGTGTTGACTTCGTGATCGACTTCGTGTTGGAGGCTCGGGCTGAAGTCAGCCACAAAATCAGCCAGAGCTTGCGACTTGATGGTTGTGCGAGGTTCGTACCGGATGTCGTAACAACCTAATTGTATAGCCCATTTGGACATCCTGCCAGACAACTCGGGTTTCCTCATGATTGACTTCATGGGATAGTTAGTTCTAACAGTGATAGGATGACATTCGAAATAAGGACGCAATTTAACATAAGCAACGACTAAAGCAAGGACAAGTTTTTCGAGATGAGAGTACCTTGTCTCGGCGCTAAGTAAACACTTACTGACGTAATAAACAGGTAGCTGCTTTCCGTCTTCTTCCCGTACTAACACTGCACTGATGGTCGACTTTGTAACTGCGAGGTATACTTGTAGTACTTCATTATTTTTTGGTTTGGACAGTAATGGGGGGTTTGACAGGTATTGCTTGAGTTGATGCAATGGGGCTTCGTGTCGGTCAGTCCAGCTGAACCTCTCATTCTTCCTAAGGATGTCGTAGAACAATTTGCACTTGTCGGACGACCTGGAGATGAAGCGGTTGAGGGCAGCCAATCTGCCTGCTAATTTTTGTACGTCCTTCTGGTTTCGAGGTGATTGTAAGTTGATGATTGCGCGGATCTGATCAGGACTAGCTTCGATGCCTCTTTGAGTAACCATGTAACCTAAGAATTTTCCGGAAGAGACTCCGAACGAACATTTGGTGGGGTTGAGTTTCATGATGTACTCTCGCAACACGTCGAAGGCTTGCTGAAGATGCGTGATGTGATCCGAGGCTTTCTTGGATTTCACGAGCATGTCGTCGATGTAGACTTCCATTGTGTCACCCAGCTGTTTTCTGAACATTTTGTTGACTAGGCGCTGATAGGTGGCGCCTGCGTTCCTTAATCCGAACGGCATGACCTTGTAACAATAAGTTCCCCGCTCCGTGATGAAGGCGGTTTTCTCTTGATCTTCTGGGTGCATCAAAATCTGGTTGTAGCCACTGAACGCGTCCATGAATGTGAGCATCTCGTGTCCCGCAGTAGCATCAACCATGGCGTCGATGTGGGGCAAGGGAAAAGAATCTTTAGGGCATGCTTTGTTGATGTCGGTGAAATCTATGCACACTCGCCATTTCCCATTCTTCTTCCTGACTACGACGACATTGGCCAACCAGTCTGGATATTTCACCTCCCTGATCTTTCCTGTATCTAGTAGTTGCTGAACTTCATCGTTGATAATTTGGTTGCGTTCAGGAGCGAACTTCCGCCGCTTTTGTTTGACGGGCTTATGTCGGGGGTCGACACTGAGTTTGTGAGTGATGACGTCTGGGTTGATGCCTGGCATATCTTCGTGTGACCATGCAAAGCAATCCGCGTTGGCTTTGAGAAATGTAACGAGCTCCGACCTAATGTCGTCGGGTACATCGCATCCAATAAAGACGACCTGTGCTGGTTTCGCAGGATCCAAGATGATCTCATCGAGTTGTTCAGATTTAGGCTCTTCGTAGCTTTCTGGTTTGGAATTGGACTGTAATTGCTATAATGAGGATTTATTTGTGGTCGATGGCTTAAGGGCTGCCTTGTAGCACTCTTTGGATTCTTGCTGATCTCCTTTGATTTTTTGAACCCCCCATCGAGTCGGGAACTTGATGGTTTGGTGATATGTCGAAGGGATGGCCTACATGTCGTGGATCCAGGGCCTGCCCAAAATAATGTTGTAAGATGAAGGGCAATCAATAACACAAAACTTTACCTGTTGGTTGATCCCTTGTGCGTAAACGGGTAGGGTAGCTTCTCCGAAGGTGGTTTTTGCTTCGCCACTGAACCCTATTAGCACGGTGGATTTTTTGACGACATATGTGTCTGGGTTGAGCCCCATCTCCTTGAGGGCGTCGAGCATCATCACGTTAGTTGAGCTTCCATTGTCGACAAGGACTCGTTTGATCATGCAGTTTCCAACAGGAATAGATATCACCAAGCCGTCATGATGTTTGTCCGAGATGTCCCCAACATCAGATTCATCAAAAGATATAGGGGTTAGGTATTTGGCGGCTACAGCTCGGACTGGTCTATCTATCTCGTTTTCTCGGGCGTGTCTCTTCGCTGCAGAATAAGTTAGACCACAAATGTCAGAACCTCCAGCAATGAAATTCACAGTTTTAGTATGAGGGGGGGGTGGAGGAGGTCGAGATGGAGAGTTAGAGTTGTCTTTGTTGACAACGCCACGAGCTTTATCTGACATGACGTCCTTGAGGTAACCATTTTTCAGCAGGTAGGCTACTTCTCTCCTCAACGCGACGCAGTCGTTGGTTGTGTGACCGATGTCGGCATGGAAATCACACCATTTAGAGGTATCCTTCTTCGACTCGGGTTTTCTAGACTTCGGCGGCCATTGCACTGCTTTCCCCATCTTCGAGAGGTGGTTCATCAGACCTGTTAAGAGGAGTGTATGGAGAATAGTTTCGAGAAGAGTCGGGGCGCATTTGGGCATTGGCATTGGGAAACGCTGCTTGCGGCGCCTGGCTGGCTAAAGGGACCGTCATCAACTGGGGAGGTGCCCTGGCACCGAAGTGACCAGGTTGACAACAGGTTGGACGACTTGCTGAGAGAAGAGTTGATCCCATGGCATTTGAATCGCTGGCGTTGGTCCTTGCGCCGGAAGCGTAATAGGCAGGGGCATTGACATGGTCACCATTGGGGGAGGCAACGGACGAGACACCGGAGCGGAGGCGGGGGCCGTCACCATGGTGGATGTCGTCATGCCGACCTGAGGTGGGGTTACCCGGGCAGCCGTCGAGGTGACAACTGTTGCCGATGTACCTGCAGAAGATGGTTGAGTTGGAGGCGGGGGAAGCCAACTCGGGTTAGAACGGGGTTGATTCGGTAATGGGTCGAATTCGCGGATCTGCTGGAGAACAGGACCCCCAGGTTCGCCAAAGGGTACATGGAGGGGGTGATCTGGAGCGGCGTCAAGATCCAAGCGGCGGTTTAACCCAGAGGTGTCTCGTCGGTACTTGAACCTGGATCCGGTGGCGATGGAGGCCGTGGACCTAACTTGAGAGTGCAACGCTTCGTTCTCCTTTTGGAGGACGTTGATGCGCTGCTCCATGGCTTCGAAGCGATGAGTGATATCATCGGATGAGCTAGCATTTCCAGCCATGGTGATTGGAATGGTATTATCGAGCTGCTTTTGATTGTCAGCCCCACGGTGGGCGCCAAATTGTTTTGGGCAAATTCGACTTAGAGGCGAGCTTGCCTTGATGAGGGTGCTAACAATCGATCGAGCTAGATAATTGAAAATGGTGAGAGCAAGTTGTAATAGCATAAGATAATCGTAGGTTTATTGGTTGGAAATCATGAATGTAAAATAGACAAGACTAAGCCATTTTATAAGCATTTACAACAAGAATGTAACGTTTATGGAATAATTGCTCATAATTAGATAATAAGTACGTAATGAAGGCCGGCTTCATCAAGGGTTTGTAACGTCCGTTTTGAACCCAGCAGTTGGGAATACCGTTCGAATAACGCCACCTTACGCCTTGTTGGCAGCCACGTAAGCAATGCTTGCCACGTATGCCCATGTCACCAAGAGGGTATTTTTCCCCCTAACAGATACTTACTTGAGAAGATTAGTATCGGACACACCAATTAAACTTTGCTGTAAGAGATGAAAATTTGTCATAAGTAAATTTCATTACATTATTAGACATTAATCCTCAATACCTGAGTGATTTGAATTTACTTGTTTGAGAACTAGTTACTTTGACGTTGTCAAGAGTCGCACCGTAAAAGGAGACTATAACAGAAACGCTCAGGCAATCACCTATCAAACGAAGTCTAACCTAAAGATCACAAGATTGGGATTGTCCTCCCATAAATCGGGATGAGATGCTAAAAGTTGTACAAGGCCACTCGGAGAGCTAGAAACTGAAAAATGCATGGTCGTGCTCAGATGAATCATAGGCTATGATTATCTGTTTATTTGATCAGTTGAACTCTGAAACCGAGAAATACCTCTGGACATAATAAGGATAACTACTCTAACCTTATGTTCATGAGCAGGCATCAAGCGACAAAGGAATTAGGAAATGCACACTTGTCCCTAAGGACAAGTGGGAGACTGAAGGAAATAATGCCCTTGGTCCAAGTATGCATTTAATGCTAAGTCTAAAAAATGCGGTTCAGTATTAATTAACAAGTTAATAATTCAGTGAGAAAGTGAACTGGATGCCTAGCTAGAGGCCGCATCAGTTCAAGTGGAATTAATAATATTAATCCACAACTAACTATTGACTGAACCCGTAGGGTCACACAAATAGTACGTGAACGGATCAAGCATTTGAGTGAATATATTATTCATTAAGTACTCCATTTATGATCATTCGGAAACGACCGATCTCGGTTCCAGTGGGAGATGAAATCGTCAAAAGGATATAAAGAATACTCCGGAAATGATGATATTGCCGGAAACAGAAATATGGTTCATGACGGAAATATAAATATTATCCAAGTCGTAGATGTTGCCGGAAACGGAAACATTGTTCGCATTGGAAAATATTATCGGAAATAGAAATATTGTCGGAATCGGAAATATTGCCGGTAACGGAAATATTGTAGGAAAAGGAAATTATTTCCGGAATCGGAAATATTAACGGAAACGTAAATATTTGTTCAAAACGGAAATGGATTTCGGAATCGGAAAACGAATCGGAAGCTCGACGAGCGACAAGCCGGCAAGCGAGTCGGCCCATCGCTCGATAAGAAAAGGCCGGGCGCATAGCACCGGGCACGAAGCCCAACGCCAGCGCCCAGCCAATGGGCCAGCAGCACAGTGGGCCGCGCCAAGCGAGCAAGGCCGTAGCAGCACAGTGGGTCGCGCCAAGCAAGGAAGGAAGTAGTAGCACACTAGGCCGCGCCAAGCAAGCAAGGCAGCAGCGATGCAAGCCCGCGAAGGCAAGGCTGCAGCGCGCTGGATCTCTGGCCAGCTGCGGCTGCGGTTGGGCCTAGGCAGGCACGCGCGCACTAACGTGGCCCATTGTAGCTGCGTTAGTTGCTTCGTCTTGGGCTCCAAGAAAAGTCCGATTACTTAGTTTCCAAGTAACGTTGGGATTAAGTATTCCTAGTCCTGCTAGAATTGGTTTGATTAAGAGTTTAATTAATATTTCAATTCTAATTGAATAAGAATTTCAATCCTAGTAGGGTTGGTAATTCTTTTCCTAGTAAGATTCCAATTCCTTATTTCCTACCCTATAAATATGAGGCTAGGCCCTCATAATTATATACACATCACACATTGAAAATCATATTATTTACTTACATTGTGTTCAAGGGAGAACATAATATAGCCTAACCCGAATACATAAAACCTTAAGTAAAACCCTAGTTGGTTGAACCTAGGCGGATCCGAACGTGCTGCGGACTTTCTACGGAGGGGCAACGTTTGGGGCTCTAAAGACTTATTCTTGTTCGGTTCGGGAGCAGCTAGGGAAGGCACGCATCACATTGTATGTTGTTAGGTTATCATACATATAAACGAATATAAATCATGCGGAAATAACCATAAATGCCAGGATTCCAAATTAATTGCCACATAACAATTAGCATAATTTAGATGCATACACTTTGTAGCGTGCCCTCCCTTGCTGCGCCCGAACCGAACAAGAACAAGTCTTTAGGACTCCAAGTTTCGTCCCTCCGTAGAAAGTCCACAGCACGTCCGGATCCGCCTTAAGATTGACCAACTAGAATCGCCCTTAAGGTACTAAAATATTCGGCTAATATGGGCTAGTGTTTGGCTGAATTTTTGCTCAAATTCTTAGCTTTGAATACTTGAAATCCGTTGTAAATTATGAGCCCTTAACTCATATTTATAGGCCATGGAATAAGTAATCGAATCCTACTAGGATACAAATTAATTAAATTAGAATCCTAGAAGAACTCTAAATTAATTAATCTATCTTTTAGGATTAGGAAATTCAATCAACAAATGAATCCTATACGCTTTAGGTTTCATAAGTGAACACAAACACACACGCACGCACAGCAGCCCACGAGGGGCGCCATGCGCGCGCGCGCAGCCCACGAGCAGTCGCAGCTTACTTCCACGAAGCCCACACGCTGCCGCAGCCTTGGGCGCGCGCTGGGCCTGCCTTGCGGTGGGCTTGGCGCGGCCTTGGGCTGGTGCGTTGTGGTGCGCGTTTCTCTTGCTGGACGTGGGCCTGGCTTCGTGTTGGACCTTCTTCTAGCAAGCTCGTCCGATGCTAATTCGTACGACGCGCTTCCGATTAATTTCCCGATTCCGGAATTCATTTCCGATACGAACAATATTTAACATTTCCGATTCCGGAATTAATTTCCGTCTCGAACAAATATTTAATATTTCCGATTCCGATAATATTTCCGATTCTGACAATATTTCCGTTTCCGACAATATTTCCGATTCCGGCAATATTTCCATTTCCGATAATATTTTCCGATACGTACCATGTTTCCGTTTCCGGCAACATCTACGACTTGGATAATATTTATATTTCCGATACGATCCATATTTCCGTTTCCGGCAATATCATCGTTTCCAGAGTATTCATTTACTTGCCTTTGACGATCTCAGCTCCCACTGAAACCAATATCCGTCGATTCCGAATATGTATTAGATAGAGTAGTCAATGCCATTAAATACTTGATCCGTTTACGTACTATTTGTGTGACCCTACGGGTTCAGTCAAGAGTAAGCTGTGGATTAATATCATTAAATCCACTTGAACTGAAGCGGCCTCTAGCTACGCATTCAGTTCACTTGATCTCACTGAATTATTAACTTGCATAATTAATACTGAACCGCATTTATTAGACTTATCATTAAATGCATACTTGGACCAAGGGCATTATTTCCTTCAGTCTCCCACTTGTCCTTAGGGACAAGTGTGCATTTCCTAATTCCTTTGTCACTCGATGCATGCTCTTGAACATCAGGTAAGAGTTGTCATCCTTATTATGTCCAGAGGTGTTTCTCAGTTTCAGAGTTCAACTGATCAAATAAACAGATAATCATAGCCTATGATTCATCTGAGCACGGCCATGCATTTAACAGTTTCTAGCTCTCCGAGTGGCCTTGTACAACTTTCAGCATCTCATCCCGATTTATGGGAGGACAATCCCAATCTTGCGATCTTGAGAATAGACTTCGTTTGATAGGTGATTACCTGAGCATTGCCTTTATAGCCTCCTTTTACGGTGCGACGGTTGACAACGTCAAAGTAAGCAGTTCTCAAACAAGTAATCTCAAATCACTCAGGTATTGAGGATTAGTGTCTAATAATTTTAATGAAATTTACTTATGATAGATTTTAATCTCTTACAGTAAACTTTCGTAGGTCTGTCCGATACTAGTCTTCCCAAAGTAAGTATCTACGCAAATGATTGCGACATTGCCATGTCCACATTGTTCAAGAAACAGAACTACTAGTCATCTTGCATTTAGTCGTCTAACGTTTTCTATGCGTCCATTTTTATAGAAAACTCCGACCAGGGACCATTTTCAACTTTTGACATTCAAGTTCACTTGATAGACATTTCTTAGTCACAGGACTGGTCCTGACAGTCTATCTTGAATATATAGTCAAATTGAAGGGACTCATCATTTAATAAACCACAGATTAAATGGAAAAATGAATTCTATTCATTTATGTGAATGATTAACCAATAATGTTTTACAAAGTATTAAACTCTAAAACTTTAAAACATTAAATAAGGACATCAAAGCCATTCTGCAACAAGCTTGATTCCCATAGCTGCAATGTGCGAGTTGTGCTTCGCCTGCGGCAGAGGATTAGTCAATGGATCTGAGATGTTGTCATCAGTTCCAATCTTGCTTATCTCGACTTCTTTTCTTTCAACGAAATCTCGTAGAAGGTGAAATCTACGAAGTACATGCTTGACTCTCTAGTGGTGTCTAGGCTCCTTTGCCTGTGCAATAGCTCCATTATTATCACAATACAGAGCTATTGGTCCTTTAATGGAGGGGACTACACCAAGTTCACCTATGAACTTCCTTAGCCATATAGCTTCCTTTGCTGCTTCATGTGCAGCAATGTACTCCGCTTCAGTTGTAGAATCCGCAATGGTGCTTTGCTTAGCACTTTTCCAGCTTACTGCACCTCCGTTGAGGCAGAAGACAAACCCAGACGGTGATCTGAAAACATCTTTGTTGGTTTAGAAACTTACGTCCGTATAGCCTTTAACAATTAATTCATCATCTCCACCATAGACCAGGAAATCATCTTTGTGCCTTTTCAGGTACTTCAGAATGTTCTTGGCAGCAGTCCAATGTACCTCTCTTGGGTCTGACTGGTATCTTCTCGTAGCACTGAGTGCATACGCAACATCCGTGCATGTACATATCATAGCATACATTATTGAACCAATCAATGATGCATATGGAATCCCACTCATTCGTCTACGCTCATCCAATGTTTTTGGGCACTGAGTCTTGCTTAGAGTCATTCCATGAAACATGGGTAGGTAGCCTCGCTTGGAAGCAGCCATATTGAACCTTTCAAGCACCTTATTGATATAAGTGCTTTAACTAAATCCAATCATCCTTTTAGACCTATCTCTGTAGATCTTGATTCCTAGTATGTACTGTGCTTCTCCTAGATCCTTCATCGAAAAACATTTCCCAAGCCAAATCTTGACAGAGTTCAACATAGGAATGTCATTTCCGATAAGTAATATGTCGTCGACATAAGATACTAGAAAAGCAATTTTGCTCCCACTAACCATCTTGTATACACAAGATTCGTCTGCGTTCTTGAAGAAACTGAAGTCACTGACTGCTTCATCAAAACGTATATTCCAGCTCCTTGATGCTTGCTTCAATCCGTAGATTGATTTCTTAAGCTTGCATACCTTTTTAGCATTCTTTGGATCCTCAAAACCCTCAGGCTGTGTCATAAACACAGTTTCAGATTGCATGGCTTCTTGCCATTGCTTGGAGCTAGGGCTCGTCATAGCTTGTTTGTAAGTCGCAGGTTCATCACTTTCAACTAATAGAACGTCATAGCTCTCGTTCGTCAAAATACCTAAGTACCTTTCCGGTTGAGATCTATATCTCTGCGATCTACGCGGGGTTACATTTCTAGATGGTCCTTGATTCTCACCAGATACTTCTAAAGATCTCTGAGTTTCATTCTGAATGTCATCTTGAGCATTCTCTAGAGTTTGTTGTTCGACTCGAATTTCTTCGAGGTCTACTTTTCTCCCACTTGTCATTTTGGAAATGTGATCTCTTTCCAAAAAGATACCATCTCGAGCAACAAACACCTTGTTCTCAGATATATTGTAGAAGTAATACTCCTTTGTTTCCTTTGGATAGCCCACAAGGATACATTTTTCAGATTTTGGATGAAGTTTGTCTGAAATTAATCGTTTGACGTATACTTCACATCCCCAAATCTTAAGAAAAGACACTTTTGGAGGCTTTCCAAACCATAACTCATATGGAGTCTTTTCAACAGCTTTAGACGGAGCTCTATTTATAGTGAGTGCTGCTGTATTTAGTGCATGTCCCCAAAATTCTATTGGAAGTTCGGCCTGACCCATCATTGATCTAACCATGTCTAGAAAGGTTCTATTCCTCCGTTCCGACACACCATTCCGTTGTGGTGTTCCAGCAGGAGTCAATTCTGATAGAATTTTACATTCTTTCAGATGGTCATCAAATTCATAGCTCAGATATTCACCACCTCTGTCAGACCGCAGTGCTTTAATCTTCTTGCCTAATTGATTCTCTACTTCACCTGAAATTCCTTGAATTTTTCAAAGGATTCAGACTTATGCTTCATTAGGTAGACATAACCATATCTACTGAAGTCATTAGTGAAAGTGATAAAGTAGATGAAACCACCTCTAACATCTGTATGGATTAAATCCAATAGTTCAGTTGCTCTTTCTCCAACTTTAGAGAAAGGTTGCTTTGTCATTTTGCCAAGTAAACATGATTCGCACTTACCATAATCCTCTAAGTCAAATGGTTCTAGAATTCCTTCCTTTTGAAGTCTTTCTATGCGTTTCAAGTTAATATGGCCTAATCGACAATGCCACAGATAGGTGAGATCTGAATCATCCTTTTTGGTATTTATGTTATAAACTTGTTTGTCGTGATCTAATAAATAAAGTCCATTGACTAATCTAGCAGATCCATAAAACATCTCTTTAAAATAAAAAGAACAACTATTGTCTTTTATTAAAAAGGAAAATCCCTTAGTATCTAAGCAAGAAATAGAAATGATGTTTTTAGTAAGACTTGGAACATGGAAACAGTCTTTCAGTTCCAAAACTAGCCAGAGGGCAACGACAAATAATAAGTTCCTACAGCTAATGCAGCAATCCTTGCTCCATTTCCCACTCGTAGGTCGACTTCACCCTTGCTTAACCTTCTACTTCTTCTTAGTCCCTGTGAATTGGAACATAAGTGTGAACCACAACCTGTATCTAATACCCAAGAAGTTGAATTAGCAAGTATACAGTCTATAACGAAAATACCTGAAGATGGAACGACTGTTTCGTTCTTCTGATCTTCCTTAAGCTTCAAGCAATCTCTCTTCCAATGCCCCTTCTTCTTGCAATAGAAGCATTTAGATTCAGAAGTGGGTTGGCTCACCTTCTTCTTTTCAGATTTGGTGCCGCCTGGCTGCTTAGTCTAGCTGGCCTTGTTGCCACCTTTCTTAGCATTCCTCTTCTTACCAGATTTCTTGAACTTGCCCCCACGCACCATAAGCACATCTTGCTTATCACTTTTGAGCGTCTTT
This sequence comes from Spinacia oleracea, assembly GCF_020520425.1. NCBI lineage: Eukaryota > Viridiplantae > Streptophyta > Magnoliopsida > Caryophyllales > Amaranthaceae > Spinacia > Spinacia oleracea. Next base: position 90,451,575 of record NC_079489.1, read on the forward strand.
TCAGCGATCTTCAGCATACCGTGAAGCTTAGTGAGCGTTTTGTCCAGACTATTCATATTGTAGTTCAGCTTGAACTGATCATACCCGCTATGAAGAGAATGGAGGATGGTGTCTACAGCCATTTTCTAAGAGAATTGCTGATCCAGCCGACTCATATTCTCAATGAGTCTAATTATTTTGAGAACATGTGGACTTACGGGCTCGCCTTTCTTAAGCTTGGTCTCAAGAATTTGCCTATGAGTCTCGAATCTTTCGTCTCGAGCCAAATCTTGGAACATGTTCTTTAACTCACTGATGGTCATGAAAGCATCTGAGTTGAAGAACGTTTTCTGTAGATCTGCACTCATGGTTGCAAGAATTAGACATTTCACATCCTTGTTGGCATCAATCCAACGATTGAGGGCTGCCTGAGTGACCCCGTTGCCAGCGGCTTCGGGCATCGCCTCTTCCAGGACATACTCCTTTTCTTCCTGCATAAGAACTATTTGCAAGTTCCTTTGCCAGTCAAGGAAGTTTTTCCCGTTCAACTTCTCCTTTTCGAGAATTGATCGGATGTTGAATGAATTGTTGTTTTCCATAGTTAAACCTACAATTGAAAAAGAATAAACAAATAAATAATCATTCACAGTTTCTCTTAATAAATTTAAATTCTAGCAAACATGCATAATTTATCATTTATTAAGCATTTTATTCAAGTTATGTGTTCCGGCAGGTGTGAATAAAATGATTCCAAGATCCTTAAATCATTGAAGAATTAAGCACATTATGTATTTTGACTCAATTCTAAAATATTTTAGGTAAGCAAAAGCCTTAATCTAATAGTCTATAAACTACTCTTGGTTGATAGGTACGTCTAAGAACTTATTAGGTAAACCTATCGATTTTGCCACGATATAAAAGGACTCCTTACTTATATCGTTGAGTTTCACCAAAACTAACATGTACTCACAATTATTTGTGTACCTTACCCCTTTAGAATCAATAAGTAACACCTCGCTATGGCGAAAAACTATTATTAAGATTGATGTAAAGGTTATCCAAGTAAGTGTTATTTTGGCATGGCACCTTTTAACTCGATTTTTAAGTTTGGAACTTAAGGCTCTTACTATGTTGGTTAGGTTTTAAGTGAACTAAAATCCTTAATCATGCAACATAATCAAGCCATAATCTCATGCATAATTAAGACATATTTAAAGCAATAAATAACTTTAAAACATGTATAAGATATAAATGTTATCTAGTATGGCCCGACTTCATCTTAAAGCTTCAAATTCAAAGTCCGTCTTGAAAATGGATTGAAAACTCCGTCTTGAATTTCACCATGGGAGGCGCCATTTTCTTCAAATAGGATCAGCTATAATTAAACTAATTACAACTATTTGATGGTACGCAGACCATATTTAAAAGCAATAAAATTTGGTACTTTAGACCAATATTACATTCAAATTAATGGTACGCAGACCATATTTTCTATCTTATTTGGGCCATACTAGTCACTTTTCAATAACCTGCAAAACAGTACATATACAATATATACCATTCACTCATTCATTATCATGAATGGTCCACGTAGCTGGTTAGTAGAACATGTTATGCATCACATGAATATTTGCAGCAATTAATCAAGGGCACCAATTAATCAAGGGCACCAATAATCTACCAATTATTCAGTCCTTATTAATTCTAATCAAGTTGTTTAACCTTAAAGGAATGTAGACCTAATCAAGAGTTTATGACTAAAATGCTCCCACTTAAACCAATACATTCACATGCTTTACTAATTTAAACATAAAAATGTATTTCCTAGTCTAACCGGAAACATACAAATTTAATTCAAATTTAAAGCTCATATAAATTTATAATTGAATCCATTTAATTTATTTTCAGTTGAATTAAAATGAATTTAAATTAATTCAAGGTTTTAATTTTAGTAAAATAATTAGTATAAATAAAATTTATAATAATTAGATTATTCAAAATTAAATTCTGAGAAAACAATTTAATGTTAGGTTATGATACATATGACACTACATAGATCATGCGGAAACAACCATTAACCCAGGACAACATATTATTTACACATAATCATATAGCATAATTTAGATGCATACTCTTTGTTGCGTGCCCTCCCTAGCTGCGCCCGAACCGAACAAGAACAAGTCTTTTAGGACTCCAAGTGTCGTCCCTCCGTAGATAGTCCACAGCACGTCCGGATCCGCCTTAAGATTGACCAACTAGAATCGCCCTTAAGGTACTAGAAAATTTCGGCACTTTTGAGCAAGATGTGTTTTAATTTTCTCTCAAAAAACTCACTTTTGAATACTTTGAAACTTGTGTATAAATTATGACCCCTAGGCCTTTATTTATAGAGTTATGGAAAAGGAATCGTAATCCTAGTAGGATACGAATTAATTGGAATTAGAATCCTACATGAATTCTATTTAATTAATTTATCCAATTAGGAATAGAAATTTAATCATACACTGACTCTTGTAGATTCAGGAATCACGTATGAGCACAAACTCACACACACACGGCAGCCACAAGGGCTGCCCATGCGCGTGCGAGCAGCAGCCCGCGCAGCACGGCCCACGCATCCGTGGCCCTTGGCGCGCGCTGGGCCTGCCTTGCGGTAGGCCTGGGCGCTGCCTTGGCTGGGCTTGTGGCGCGCATGCTTGCTGGGCGATGGCCCCGGCTTCGTGCTGGGCCTTCGTCCGGCAAGCCTCGTCCGATGCTAATTCGTACGATACGCTTCCGATTAAATTTCCATTTCCGGAATCTATTTCCGATACGAACAATATTTAATATTTCCGATTCCGGAATTAATTTCCGTTTCGAACAAATATTTAATATTTCCGTTTCCGGAATTATTTTCCGATTCCGGCAATATTTCCGATTCTGACAATATTTCCGTTTCCGGCAATATTTCCGATTCTGGTAATATTTCCATTTCCAATAATATTTTCCGATACGTACCATGTTTCCGTTTCCGGCAACATCTACGACTTGGATAATATTCATATTTCCGATACGATCCATATTTCCGTTTCCGGCAATATCATCGTTTCCGGAGTATTCATTTCTTGCCTGTGACGATCTTAGCTCCCACTGAAACCAAGATCCGTCGGTTCCGAATATTCATAGATGGAGTATTTAATGCCATTAAATACTTGATCCGTTTACGTGCTATTTGTGTGACCCTACGGGTTCAGTCAAGAGTAAGCTGTGGATTAATATCATTAATTCCACTTGAACTGAAGCGGCCTCTAGCTAGGCATTCAGCTCACTTGATCTCACTGAATTATTAACTTGTTAATTAATACTGAACCGCATTTATTAGACTTAACATAGAATGCATACTTGGACCAAGGGCATTATTTCCTTCAGTCTCCCACTTGTCCTTAGGGACAAGTGTGCATTTCCTAATTCCTTTGTCGCTCGATGCTTGCTCTTGAACATAAGGTAAGAGTTGTCATCCTTATTATGTCCAGAGGTGTTCCTCGGTTTCAGAGTTCAACTGATCAAATAAACAGATAATCATAGCCTATGATTCATCCGAGCACGGCCATGCATTTCACAGTTTCTAGCTCTCCGAGTGGCCTTGTACAACTTTTAAGCATCTCATCCCGATTTATGGGAGGACAATCCCAATCTTGCGATCTTGAGATTAGACTTCGTTTGATAGGTGATTACCTGAGCGTTGCCTTTATAGCCTCCTTTTACGGTGCGACGGTTGGTCAACGTCAAAGCAACCAGTTCTCAAACAAGTAATCTCAAATCACTCAGGTATTGAGGATTTAGTGTCTAATAATTTAATGAAATTTACTTATGACAGACTTTCATCTCTTACAGTAAAGTTTCATAGGTCTTGTCCGATACTAGTCTTCCCAAAGTAAGTATCTATGCAAATGATTATGACATTGCCATGTCCACATAGTTCAAGAAACAGAACTACTAGTCATCTTGCACTCTAATCGTCTAACGTTTTCTATGCGTCCAATTTTATAGAAAACTCCAATTAGGGACCATTTTCAACCTTTGACATTCAAGTTCACTTGATAGACATTTCTTAGTCACAGGACTGGTCCTGACAGTCTATCTTGAATATATCGTCAAATTGAAGGGACTCATCATTTAATAAACCACAAATTAAATGGAAAAATGAATTTCTTTCATTTGTTGTGAATGATTAACCAATAATGTTTTACAAAGATTTAAACTCAAAAACTTTAAAACATTAAACAGAGACATCAAAGCCATTCTCCAATATGCTTGATTCCCATAGCTGCAGTGTGCGAGTTGTGCTTCGCTTGCGGCAGAGGTTTAGTTAATGGATCTGATATGTTGTCATCAGTTCCAATTTTGCTTATCTCGACTTCTTTTCTTTCAACGAACTCTCGTAGAAGGTGAAATCTACGAAGTACATGCTTGACTCTCTGGTGGTGTCTAGGCTCTTTTGCCTGTGCAATAGCTCCGTTATTATCACAATACAGGGCTATTGGTCCTTTAATGGAGGGGACTACACCAAGTTCTCCTATGAACTTCCTTAGCCATATAGCTTCCTTTGCTGCTTCATGTGCAGCAATGTACTCCGCTTCAGTTGTAGAATCCGCAATGGTGCTTTGCTTAGCACTTTTCCAGCTTACTGCTCCTCCGTTGAGGCAGAAGACAAACCCAGACTGTGATCTGAAATCATCTTTGTCGGTTTGGAAACTTGCGTCCGTATAGCCTTTAACAATTAATTCATCATCTCCACCATAGACCAGGAAGTCATCTTTGTGCCTTTTCAGGTACTTCAGAATGTTCTTGGCAGCAGTCCAATGCGCCTCTCCTGGGTCTGACTGGTATCTGCTCGTAGCACTGAGTGCGTACGCAACATCCGGGCGTGTACATATCATAGCATACATTATTGAACCAATCAATGATGCATATGGAATCCCACTCATTCGTCTACGCTCATCAAGTGTTTTTGGGCACTGAGTCTTGCTTAGAGTCATTCCATGAGACATGGGTAGGTAGCCTCGCTTGGAGTCCGCCATCTTGAACCTATCAAGCACCTTATTGATATAAGTGCTTTGACTAAGTCCAATCATCCTTTTAGATCTATCTCTGTAAATCTTGATGCCCAATATGTACTGTGCTTCTCCTAGATCCTTCATCGAAAAACATTTCCCAAGCCAAATCTTGACAGAGTTCAACATAGGAATGTCATTTCCGATAAGCAGTATGTCGTCGACATATAATACTAGGAAAGCAATTTTGCTCCCACTGACCTTCTTGTATACACAAGATTCGTCTGCGTTCTTGATGAAACCAAAGTCACTGACTGCTTCATCAAAACGTATATTCCAGCTCCTGGATGCCTGCTTCAATCCGTAGATTGACTTCTTTAGCTTGCATACCTTTTTAGCATTCTTTGGATCCTCAAAACCTTCAGGCTGTGTCATAAACACAGTTTCTGTTAAAACGCCGTTTAAGAAAGCAGTTTTGACATCCATCTGCCATATTTCGTAATCGTAATATGCAGCGATTGCTAACATTATTCGAATAGACTTTAGCATTGCAACTGGTGAAAAGGTTTCATCGTAATCCACACCGTGGACTTGCCTGTAACCTTTTGCAACCAATCTAGCTTTGAAAACTTCAAGTTTCCCATCCTTGTCCTTTTTCAGTTTGAAAACCCATTTGCTTCCAATGGCTTGGTAGCCATCTGGCAAATCGACCAAATCCCATACTTGGTTTTCAGACATGGAGTCTAATTCAGATTGCATGGCTTCTTGCCACTGCTTGGAGCTAGGGCTCGTCATAGCTTGCTTGTAAGTCGCAGGTTCATCACTTTCAAGTAATAGAACGTCATAGCTCTCGTTCGTCAAAATACCTAAGTACCTTTCCGGTTGAGATCTATATCTTTGCGATCTACGCGGGGTAACATTTCTAGATTGACCATGATTCTCACCAGATTCTTCTAAAGATCTCTGAGTTTCATCCTGAATGTCATCTTGAGCATTCTCTAGAGTTTGTTGTTCGACTCGAATTTCTTCGAGGTCTACTTTTCTCCCACTTGTCATTTTGGAAATGTGATCCTTCTCCAAAAAGACACCATCTCGAGCAACAAACACTTTGTTCTCAGATGTATTGTAGAAGTAATACCCCTTTGTTTCCTTTGGATAGCCCACAAGGATACATTTGTCAGATTTTGGATGAAGTTTGTCTGAAATTAATCGTTTGACGTATACTTCACATCCCCAAATCTTAAGAAAAGACACATTTGGAGGTTTTCCAAACCATAATTCGTATGGAGTCTTTTCGACAGCTTTAGACGGAGCTCTATTTATAGTGAGTGCAGCTGTATTTAGTGCATGTCCCCAAAATTCTAATGGAAGTTCGGCCTGACCCATCATTGACCTGACCATGTCTAGCAAGGTTCTGTTCCTCCGTTCTGACACACCGTTCCATTGTGGTGTTCCAGGAGGAGTCAATTCTGATAGAATTCCACATTCTTTCAGATGGTCATCAAATTCATAGCTCAGATATTCACCGCCTCTATCAGACCGCAGTGCCTTAATCTTCTTGCCTAATTGATTCTCTACTTCACTCTGAAATTTCTTGAATTTGTCAAAGGATTCAGACTTATGCTTCATTAGGTAGACATAACCATACCTACTGAAGTCATCAGTGAAAGTGATAAAGTAGCTGAAACCACCTCTAGCATTTGTACTCATTGGTCCACATACATCTGTATGGATTAAACCCAATAGTTCATTTGCTCTTTCTCCGACTTTAGAGAAAGGTTGCTTTGTCATTTTGCCAAGTAAACATGATTCGCATTTACCATAATCCTCTAAGTCAAATGGTTCTAGAATTCCTTCCCTTTGAAGTCTTTCTAAGCGTTTCAAGTTTATATGGCCTAATCGACAATGCCACAGATAGGTGAGATCTGAATCATCCTTTTTGGCCTTTTTGGTATTTATGTTATATACTTGTTTGTCGTGATCTAATAAATAAAGTCCATTGACTAATCTAGCAGATCCATAAAACATCTCTTTAAAATAAAACGAACAACTATTGTCTTTTATTATAAAGGAAAATCCCTTAGCATCTAAGCAAGAAACTGAAATGATGTTTTTAGTAAGACTTGGAACATGGAAACATTCTTCCAGTTCCAAAACTAGCCCGGAGAGCAACGACAAATAGTAAGTTCCTACGGCTAATGCAGCAATCCGTGCTCCATTTCCCACTCGTAGGTCGACTTCTCCCTTGCTTAACTTTCTACTTCTTCTTAGTCCCTGTGGATTGGAACATAAGTGTGAGCCACAACCTGTATCTAATACCCAAGAAGTTGAATTAGCAAGTATACAGTCTATAACGAAAATACCTGAAGATGGAACGACTGTTCCGTTCTTCTGATCTTCCTTTAGCTTTGGACATTCTCTTTTGTAATGGCCTATTCCATCACAATAAAGACAGCTTGATGTGGACTTGTCCTGCTTTGATTTAGCATTGCCCTTGGACTTTCCACCTTTCTTGAATGGTCTCTTTCTAGCCTTGAGTAAATCTTTGGCTTCACAGTCCAGTACTATTTCAGCCTTTCTGACAAGGTGAATAAATTCTGCAACTGTTTCTTCTCTTGGTTCACTTAGGTATTGTTGCTTGAAGCGACCAAACCCACTGTGTAGTGAATTGAGCAAGACAGAGACTGCCATCCTTTCGCTTATTGGTGTTCCTAGTAGACTTAGGCGATCAAAATATGAACACATAAGATCCACATGGAACCTCAGTGGGACGCCTACCCTCTGTTTAGTGCGAAGGAGCTGAACATGTGTTTCTTGGACCTCCATCCTATAACACCTGTTGGGAGAACTAACCTTTAGCCCAGACATTGATTCAATCAACTCATGGACGTTCAGGTCCCTGTCCTCCGTACTTCCACGACAGATATCCCTCAGATTCTTGATGAGCGTAAAAGGTTCATAAGCTACAAACCTTCTAGCCCAATCATCAGGGATATTGTTCAGCATGAGACTCATAACCTTTTTGAGATCCGCATCCCAGGCGTAAAATCTCTCAGGGGTCATGTCTCTGGCATAGTAGCTTGGCATGGGATGTGATAGTACATACTCAAGTCCATTGAGTTTGACTATTTCAACTAGCTTAGCTTCCCATTCAAGAAAATTTGTCAGGTTCAGCTTGACCATAAGCTCAGAACCCATGATGATGTTTTGATTGTTGTTTGCCATATTAAAACTACAATTGAAAAGAATAAACAAATAAATAACCATTCACAGTTTCTCTTAATAAACTTAAATTCTAGCATACATGCATAATTCAATGTTTATTAAGCATTTTATTCAAGTTATGTGTTCCGGCAGGTGTGAATAAAATGATTCCAAGATCCTAAAATCATTGAAGAACTAAGCACAGTTTGTCGACTTAATCCTAGAACATTTTAGGTAAGCAAAAGCCTTTTGCTAATAGTCTAGAAACTATTCTTGGTTGATAGGTACGTCTAAGAACTTATTAGGTAAACCTATCGAATTTGCCACGACATAAAAGGACTCCTTACTTATATCGTTGAGTTTCACCAAAACTAACATGTACTCACAATTATTTGTGTACCTTGCCCCTTTAGGACCAATAAGTAACACCTCGCTGAGCGAAAACTATTACTAGATTGATGTAAAGGATATCCAAGCAAGTGTATATTTTGGCATGGCACCTTTTAACTCAATTTTTAAGTTTGGAACTTAAGGCTCTTACTATGTTGGTTAGATTTTAAGTGAACTAAAATCCTTAATCATGCAACATAATCAAGCTTATGATCTCATGCATTTTAAGACATATTTAAAACAATAAATAACTTAAAACATGCATAAGATATTTGTGATCTAGTATGGCCCGACTTCATCTTGAAGCTTTGACTTCAAAGTCCGTCTTGAAAATCTCCGTGGGAGCCACCATTTTCTTCAAATAGGATAAGCTATAACTAATTACAACTATTTGATGGTTCGCAGACCATATTTGAATTGAAAAATAACTTTGGTACTTTAGACCAATTACATTCAAATTAATGGTACGCAGACCATATTTTCTATCCTATTTGGGCCATACTAGTCACTTCATAACCTGCAAAACAGTACATATACAATATATACCATTCACCCATTCATTATCATGAATGGCCCACATAGCTGGTTAGTAAAACACATTATGCATCACGTAAACATTTGCAGCAATTAATCAAGGGCACCAATAATCTACCAATTATTCAGTCCTTATTAATTCTAATCGAGTTGTTTTAACCTTAAGGATTTGTAGACCTAATCAAGAGTTTATGACTAAAAAGCGCTCCCACTCAAACCAATAAATTCATATGCTTTACTAATTTTAAACATAAAATTGTATTTCTAGTCTAACCGGAAACATACAAATTTAATTAAAATTCAAAGCTCATATAAATTTATAATTGAATCCAAAAAGTTTAATTTAATTTCAGTCGCATTTAAATTAATTCATGATTTTAATTTTAGTAAAATAATTAGAATAAATAACATTTATTATAATTATAATATTCAAAATTAAAATCCAAGAAATTAATTCAAATTATTAATTTTAAAATTAATTAAAATTACGTGAACTGAAATTTTCAATTTAAACATTCAAAACGATCTAATCGTAACGCAAACACCCTATGCGTTGCACGCCCATGGGCCGCACGCACACAGCCATTGCTGGCCATGTGCGCGCAGCTCATGCGCTCGTCGCATAGCTGCTGCTGTCCTATCGCAAGCCTCCGCACAGCGCCCCATCGCACGCGAGCTATCGCTCGCAGTGCGCGCGCGCGAGATCGCTCGCTGGGCGCGCTGGCTCGCTCGCTGTGCGCGCGAGCCATCGCTCGCTGGGGCGCGACATCGCTCGCTGGGCGAGCGACATCGCGCGCTGCGCGCGCGAGCCATCGCTCGCTGGGGCGCGACATCGCTCGCTGGGCGAGCGACATCGCGCGCTGCGCGCGCGAGCAGTGCTGGGCGCAGCGCTCGTGGCACGCGAGCTTGCGCTCGCTGCGCGCGAGGCAGCGCGCGTTGTGGCGCAGCTCGCTTGCTGCCCACACGCGACTGCCTTGGCTCGCCCTTCGCCCATGCCCATTCGTTCATTGCTCGTGGCACACGACACAAGGCAGGGCTGCTGCCTTGTGCTCGTGCACTACGCCCTTGCTCATTGCATTCGTGCCGCACGGGCGACGAGCTCCCTTGCTCGTCGTCGCATGCCCGCATTATACAACACCCCTTAAGGGTAACACGAAGCGTCCATTGCTTCGTGCGTGCAAGTTATTTGAACGAATCGCATAAAAATTTAAAATTTATATTTAAAATTAATGACAAATTAATAAATATTATTAATTTCACAATTTTAGGGCGAAAAAATCGAAAATTTATTATCCAATTGATTTCCGATTGATATGGATTCAAGTCTAGGTCATAAAAATTTAAAATTTATCGTAAATTTACAATTTTTATGGTGGTTTTTAATCATAGGTTTCTAATTAAATTACAATTAATTATGAAAATCAAATTAATTCTAAATTATTCTAATTTTCAACAAATTAATCATAATTACAAATTAGATTGCATAATTAACAAGACTAGGCATTCAAACTTGTTAAACATATGCAGTAGGTCAATCAAAAATTCAAGATTTATCAACAGGAATCGCAAATATTTAATTTAACATCTTAAATTTACTAAATTTTGCATTCGAAAAACTAAAACCTTCGAAAAGTCATAGTTAGGCTTCGAATTTGAGAATTCTGGGTTCGGCAGAAAAATACTATTTTTGTCAAAATTTTAGAATGCCTTTTACATGCGGAATTGACACAAAAATCACTCAATTCGGATGAGTAATGAAGAAACTGCCGAAAAAACTGCGTACATATAATTAAATAAACGCAATTTGCAATTAATTAACAATTACGAAAATTAATCACCCCTTTTAATTCTTGCAAATTTGTAATATTTAACCATGTTCATGCAATTTAGATTATGAAAATAATAAGGGGCTCGTGATACCACTGTTAGGTTATGATACATATGACACTACATAGATCATGCGGAAACAACCATTAACCCAGGACAACATATTATTTACACATAATCATATAGCATAATTTAGATGCATACTCTTTGTTGCGTGCCCTCCCTAGCTGCGCCCGAACCGAACAAGAACAAGTCTTTTAGGACTCCAAGTGTCGTCCCTCCGTAGATAGTCCACAGCACGTCCGGATCCGCCTTAAGATTGACCAACTAGAATCGCCCTTAAGGTACTAGAAAATTTCGGCACTTTTGAGCAAGATGTGTTTTAATTTTCTCTCAAAAAACTCACTTTTGAATACTTTGAAACTTGTGTATAAATTATGACCCCTAGGCCTTTATTTATAGAGTTATGGAAAAGGAATCGTAATCCTAGTAGGATACGAATTAATTGGAATTAGAATCCTACATGAATTCTATTTAATTAATTTATCCAATTAGGAATAGAAATTTAATCATACACTGACTCTTGTAGATTCAGGAATCACGTATGAGCACAAACTCACACACACACGGCAGCCACAAGGGCTGCCCATGCGCGTGCGAGCAGCAGCCCGCGCAGCACGGCCCACGCATCCGTGGCCCTTGGCGCGCGCTGGGCCTGCCTTGCGGTAGGCCTGGGCGCTGCCTTGGCTGGGCTTGTGGCGCGCATGCTTGCTGGGCGATGGCCCCGGCTTCGTGCTGGGCCTTCGTCCGGCAAGCCTCGTCCGATGCTAATTCGTACGATACGCTTCCGATTAAATTTCCATTTCCGGAATCTATTTCCGATACGAACAATATTTAATATTTCCGATTCCGGAATTAATTTCCGTTTCGAACAAATATTTAATATTTCCGTTTCCGGAATTATTTTCCGATTCCGGCAATATTTCCGATTCTGACAATATTTCCGTTTCCGGCAATATTTCCGATTCTGGTAATATTTCCATTTCCAATAATATTTTCCGATACGTACCATGTTTCCGTTTCCGGCAACATCTACGACTTGGATAATATTCATATTTCCGATACGATCCATATTTCCGTTTCCGGCAATATCATCGTTTCCGGAGTATTCATTTCTTGCCTGTGACGATCTTAGCTCCCACTGAAACCAAGATCCGTCGGTTCCGAATATTCATAGATGGAGTATTTAATGCCATTAAATACTTGATCCGTTTACGTGCTATTTGTGTGACCCTACGGGTTCAGTCAAGAGTAAGCTGTGGATTAATATCATTAATTCCACTTGAACTGAAGCGGCCTCTAGCTAGGCATTCAGCTCACTTGATCTCACTGAATTATTAACTTGTTAATTAATACTGAACCGCATTTATTAGACTTAACATAGAATGCATACTTGGACCAAGGGCATTATTTCCTTCATTTAAATTACGAATTTTAAAATTAAATAAAAAACTTTTCCGAACTGAAATTTAAAATTAAAATTAAAACGCATCAATCGTAACAAGACGAGGCACTTGGGCTTGCGCCCAAGCCCCATCGAGTGCACGAGGCAGCATCGCCCCTTGAGTGATCGTACAGCACCACGCAAGCAGGCCACACGCAACGCAGCAAGCCCAGGCCACGCTACGCGCAGCCCGCTCACTCGTCGCGTCTTCTTACTTCGTTGGGCGCGACAGTGCGCGCTGTGGTGCAGCTCGCTTGCTGCCCACACGTGTCTGCTCGCCTGGCTTACGCCTGTGCCCATCGCCCTCGCCCTTGCCCCTTCGCCCACGCTGCACACAGCACTCGACACAAGGGCAGCATGTTGTCTTGTGCTCGTGTGCCATGGCCCTTGCTCGTTGCATTGTACCGCATGGGCGGCGAGCTCCTTTGCTCGTCGTCGCATGCCCGCATTATACAACACCCCTTAAGGGTAACACGTAGCGTCCATTGCTTTGTGCGTGCAAGTTTTATGAGCAAATTGCATAAAAATTAAAACTTTTATTTTAAAATCAATGACAAATTAATAAATCATATTAATTTCATAATTTTAGGGCGAAAAATCGAAAATTTATTAATCAATTAATTTCCGATTATCATGGATTCAAATCTAGGTCATAAAAATTTAAAATTTATCATAAATTAACAATTTTCATGGTAGTTTTTAATCATGGATACCTAATTAAATCGTTAATTAATTATGAAAACCAAATCAAATTCTAAATTATTCGAATTTCAACAAATTAATTACAATTACAAATTAGGTTGTATAATTAACAAGCTTAGGCATTCAAATTTGTTAAACATATACAATAGGTCAATCAAAAATTCAAGATTTAACAACAAGAATCGCAAATATTCAATTTAAAATCTTACTATTACAAACTTTTGCGTTCGAAAAACTAAAACGTCCGAAAAGTCATAGTTAGCTTCGAATTTGGGAATTCCGGGTTCGGCCGAAAAACAGTATTTTTGTCAAAATTTTAGAATGCCTTTTACATGCGGAATTGACACAAAAATCACTCGATTTCGTTGAGTAACGGAGAAACTGCCGAAAACCTGCGTACATATAATTAAATAAACGCAATTTGCAATTAATTAACAATTACGAAAATTAATCACCCCTTTTAATTCTTTGCAAATTTGTAAAATTTAACCATGTTAAGCAATTATTATGGAATTAATTAGAGGCTCGTGATACCACTGTTAGGTTATGATACATATAAACAAATATAAATCATGCGGAAATAACCATAAATGCCAGGAATCCAAATTAATTGCCACATAACAATTAGCATAATTTAGATGCATACACTTTGTAGCGTGCCCTCCCTTGTTGCGCCCGAACCGAACAAGAACAAGTCTTTAGGACTCCAAGTGTCGTCTCTCCGTAGAAATTCCACAGCACGTCCGGATCCGCCTTAAGATTGACTACCTAGAATTTCCCTTAAGATACTAAAATATTCGGCTAATATGGGCTAGTGTTTGGCTGAATTTTTGCTCAAATTATTAACTTTGAATACTTGAAACCCCTTGTAAATTATGAGCCCTTAACTCATATTTATAGGTCATGGAATAAGTAATCGAATCCTACTAGGATACGAATTAATTAAATTAGAATCCTAGCAGAACTCTAAATTAATTAATCTATCTTTTAGGATTAGGAAATTCAATCAACAAATGAATCCGGTACGCTTTAGGTTTCGTAAGTGAACACAAACACACACGCACGCACAGCAGCCCACGAGGGGCGCCATGCGCGCGCGCGCAGCCCACGAGCAGTCGCAGCTTACTTCCACGAAGCCCACACGCTGCCGCAGCCTTGGGCGCGCGCTGGGCCTGCCTTGCGGTGGGCTTGGCGCGGCCTTGGGCAGGTGCGTTGTGGTGCGCGTTTCTCTTGCTGGACGTGGGCATGGCTTCGTGCTGGGCCTTTGTCAAGCAAGCTCGTCCGATGCTAATTCGTACGACGCGCTTCCGATTAATTTCCCCATTCCGGAATTCATTTCCGATACGAACAATATTTAACATTTCCGATTCCAGAATTAATTTCCGTCTCGAATAAATATTTAATATTTCCGTTTCCGGAATTATTTTCCTATTCCGATAATATTTCCGATTCTGACAATATTTCCGTTTCCGGCAATATTTCCGATTCAGGCAATATTTCCATTTACGATAATATTTCCGATACGTACCATGTTTCCGTTTCCGGCAACATCCACGACTTGGATAATATTTATATTTCCGATACGATCCATATTTCCGTTTCCGGCAATATCATCGTTTCCGGAGTATTCATTTACTTGCCTTTGACGATCTCAGCTCCCACTGAAACCAAGATCCGTCGAATCCGAATATATATTAGATAGAGTATTCAATGCCATTAAATACTTGATCCGTTTACGTACTATTTGTGTGACCCTACGGGTTCAGTCAAGAGTAAGCTGTGGATTAATATCATTAAATCCACTTGAACTGGAGCGGCCTTTAGCTAGGCATTCAGTTCACTTGATCTCGCTAAATTATTAACTTGCATAATTAATACTGAACCGCATTTATTAGACTTATCATTAAATTCATACTTGGACCAAGGGCATTATTTCCTTCATATGTAACCTAAATTATGCTAATTGACTATGTGGCAATTAATTTTGATTCTAGCTTTATGGTTTTTTCGCATGAATTATATTATTTTATTATGCATAACCTAACAATTAAATCTTTTACAATAAAAAATCGGACGTTCAAGTTCCTGCTCTGGTGTCGTCCACCCACTCGAAGTGGCAGGTAAATAATGCCCTGGGGATGGATTATGCTTCCTCCAAACCCGATGATAGGATAATGAATTTTTTTAATCGTCTTAGGGTCATGCGCAAGATGGTTATGACATGTTAAACTAATAATGTCGGACGAACTTCCAGTTTCCACTAGGATGCGCCTTACTTTTAGGTTTGCCACTTTCAATTCTATCACCAAGGGATTGTCATGCGGCGTTACAATCTTTCCCCGGTCGGCCTCGCAAATCTCTACTTTTGGAAAATGGTCCATAGGTGCCTTTCCAGATAACATAACCTGCCCCAGCCGGCTTGCATAATCTTTTTTCCCTCTCCTGGTCGGGCCGCCATCGGCTAGACCACCAGAAATAACTGCCACACACTCTGGATCAATGTCGTTGCCGTCACGACGTTGAGGGTGACTTGCTCTTCTTGTAGAATTTCTTTCCAGATCCTCCGTCGTTTCTACTTAGGTAGGCTTTTAGAAAACCTTTGGCGGCTAGCCCATCAAGCGCTCTACGCAAGCTCTTGCGATCCTTTGTGTCGTGACCCACATCGCAGTGGAATTTGCAATAGAGGATACTGTTGTGGGTCTCAACCGGTGACTTCATAGGAAATGGACGGTCGATCTCATGCTTGTTACTTATGTCCGACAATATTGTATAAAGGTCAGTGTTATACTAAAATTTCTCCTTATCATAGGGTCGTCCCCTCTTCTGCCCTGGTGACAAGTTGGGACGATACCCTTTGCCTTCAATGGCCCAGGTCCCATTTGGACGAGCACTCTTTTTGTCAGATTTCTCTTTGCGATGATGGTTATCAGAAGTTTATGTTCCCTTCAACTCCTTTGGGGCAGAACAGATTTCCGGGGCATGGATGAAGAGCTCAGCTTCGTCCAGCGCGTCAGCCATGGTCCTCACACTCTTTTTGACCAAACAAACTTGAAAGAACCCTTCTTGAGGCTCGAAAAAATTATCAAAAGCCACTCCATCCGGCAGATCCGGTATCTGTCCTGATTCTAGGTTAAAACGTCGCACAAAGCTGCGAAGGGACTTATCCTTGCCCTGCTGGATGCATCCTAGATGCATACTCGTCTTCTTTTCTTCCTTATAGGACATGAACCTTTTCGAAAACATTATTTCTAACTCAGCGAAAGTGTTAATGGTACCGACTGACAACTTTTCAAACCATTTCGAGGCCACCCCTTTCAGAGTAGCGGGGAAATACTTACACCAGGTTGCTTCAGTGGTTCCTTGGACATACATGTGATGACGGTACGCAAGAAGATTCACATCAAGATCCGAGGTACCGTCATAAACATCAATAGCCGGTGGCTTGACCTTAGGTTCTTTTGGAGCATTCATAATATCAGCACAGAAGGGAGTAGTGTAATCTAGTATCAAACCAGCTACCCCTTGCTGAATGTGGAAGATAGTATCTTGCCTTCTTGGTTGAGACGGCCTACGTTGTCCACTATCCACCTGGCTCATGGTGGTTCTTGCCGGCCGTCGAGAAAGTGAGGCCAATGGTGCATCATCCATGAAGGGGGTTGAACCTGTATCTGAGAGTTTTGTCTCTCGGGGACGGTCAGACTGGGCTGTCTGTGCCCTCCTGGACGGTCCAGGATCAGGACGAGAAGGTACCAAAATGCGGTGCGGGGTCATAGGTAAATTCGAAATCCTTGTCCATTGTCTCGCTCATCATTAAGAGGTTGGTCCTATCGCCAGACATTTGACCTGGTGATTCCATTTGAAATGTCGTTCCCGTCCCGTAAGACTGAGAACGGATGGTTCGTATTTCTTCCTGGAGGGTGTCCATTTGAGCCTTGAATCCAGCCAACATATCCTTGAGTTGTCCAGCTGACACCGGCAAGTCTGCGTTTTCTTCCATTACAGTGTCGACATCTTCCCTTAATTCGGCATCTTCATCTTCAATTATTACCGGCTCTGAGCGTTGCTGCTCAATCAGAGGACTGGGACGAGCGCCTTGTCCTACGGAATGCGTGTTTCTCGTCTCTCCCTCAGAGAGGAAATTCATCAGTCATTGCGGCTTTATCTGTCTCGTCATGATTAGCGTTCGGCGAGCTAGCAGAGTGTTGGACGTATACCATGATTCCTTACCTCCCCACAGTCGGCGCCAAATGTTGTGGGAGTTTTTCCTTATGTTGCTGACGAGGAGGTATGCGGTCCAGGTAGAGCTCAATCCACGTCACGTCAGGCCGAACTACCTGCAAAACAAGAATATTCCCGTAGGAATATTCCCTCCAATGCTTAAGTAAGATTGGGGGTTTTTGGAAGAATAAGACAATATTAAATTAAGAGAGAGAGAGAGAGTTGATGTAATCAATGATGAGGTATTTTCTGTGTTGAAACTTGTGCCCCCCTTTCTTGGGAAATGGGGGTATTTATACTTGGTGTCTTTATGGGGATTAATCCTAAATATGTGGGTCTTAATTGGCTAATTAATGAGGAGAGGACAAGTGTCTCTATCAGCATATTCCTCTTTTGGGCCATGGTCCAAAGGAATTTATTGGGCATATTGCTTAATATTTGTCCCGTGAAGAAGGGAAAGTGAACCAAGTGGCTTGCTGACATGCATATGTAGTGTCACGTGGCACTTACGGATTGGTCCACGTAGACCGGATAGTTTTACCCACAACACCTACTGAAAAAACACTTTTCGATTCAGGGGTGGTACTAGCTACAACATCTAATTGAGAAAGGGGATCAATTCAACGGGGGAAGCTTCACCTTTAGTTTCAAACACACTGATCATGACGATTACCTTGCTCATAGCATAAAGGTATATATTCCACTTAGGGCTTATTATGTTCACCTTTTTTATTACGGAGAAGAACAACATCATTAATAATTAATCAGACGTACGACATCTACAAAAATAACATAAATATGTAAACCACGGATTTAGGGGGGAAAAACATAATTGTTACATTCAAAACAATTACTATTCTGCCTCCAAAATCATAACTCGTACTCCACGTCTAACTTGACACGAGCATTGATTTTCAGTGTATTGTTTTTGCATCTTTCCAAATACAGCATTCACAATCTGCACATGATTTGTTCTGATCGGCGAGGTGATGTAAACCCTAAACCGGCTACAAGAATCCAAATTACCTTCCCAATTATTGAAACCATAAAATAATCTTATCCATGGATAGAGAATCAAGAACCTAGTAAAAGTTAAGAAAAATCCGAAAAATACAGGAACCACATACACCCAGAAATAGGGAATAAAAATAGAAAAAAAACTAAAAAAGAGGAAAATTTGGGAACCACATACCCCCAGAAAATAGTGAACAAAAATAGCAAAAAAAATCGAAAAACAAAAACAGAACGAAGGCTGCAAAAGTAGTCTAATTTCTTTTGTGGAGCGCTAAACCCCGCCCTATTAATACTCACCCGTCCTATTAAATGTCACCATTACCCCTCCTTATATTTACCCCTTCATGTTTTACCTTTTACCTTACTTTTACTCACCATCTTACCTTCAACCTTACCACCCACCTTCAACTTTCCAACATTCCTCCGGCCAAAACTCCGGCAGACATCCGACAGACCCCCGGCGGACCTCCGGCGACCCAAAAGCTATTTTTTTTTTGTCCAGTAAAACTTACAGAGGCTTCTTCAGTTTGAGCTTCCACCATGGTAGAGACTTCTGCAGTTTAAACTCGTACCATGGTAGGAGCTCAAACTGCAGAAGTCTCCACCATCTTGGTGGAGACTTCTTCGTTTTAAGCTTCCACCATAGTAGAAGCTTAAACAATAGAAGTCTCCACCATGGTCCGAACTTAAAACAAAAAAGTCTAATTAATTTATTTCCGGAATAACTATTTCAATTCAACACTTAATTACCAAAACTATTTCGTATTTAATATCACTAATTAAATAAAAAAAATAGAATTACATTTTTTTTAGCATGGAGACTTCTACGTTTTAAGCTTCCACCATGGTGTAGACTTCTTCGTTTAAAGCTTCCACCATGGTAGAAGCTCAAACAACATAAGTCTTCACCATGGTGCGAGCTCAAAACAAAAAAGTCTAACTAATATTTTTCGGAATAATTATTTCAAATTCAACAATAATTAAAATCGAATTAATATGCAGACTTCTTCATTTTAAGCTTCCACCATGGTAGAGACTTCTGCAGTTTGAGCTCCTACCATGGTACGAGCTTAAACTGCAGAAGTCTCTACCGTGATGGAAGCTTAAAATGAAGAAGCCTCTGTAAGTTTTAACGGACAAAAAAAAAAAATTATCTTTTGGGATGACGTGGATATTCCCCGGGATGACTCGTACATGTAAGAATTTTGATGCATTTTTTTGCCGAAAATTTGCATCGTCGGAAAAAGTGCTTGCCGGAGTGGTGGAAGCCGCCGGATTTCTGTCGCCGGAATTTTGGCCGGAGGTCCAGCCAGAGTGGTGGCTGTCGGAATATTGGAAGGTTGAAGGTGGGTTGTAAGATTGAAGGTGAGTTGTAAGGTTGAAGGTAATATGGTGAGTAAAAGTAAGGTAAAAGGTAAAAATAAAAAGTGGTAAATATTAGGAGGGATAGTTAGGACATTTAATAGGGCGGATGAGTAATAGTGGAGCGAGGTTTAGTAAGCCCCTTTCTTTTCCAAGAATACTAAAATAGTAAAATCTTAGGAGAGGAGGTTGAATGGAGAGGTCACCATATTTCTAATTTTTTTAATAAAGCTAAGAAAAATAAGAGTTTTCTATTCCATTCATAACTAAAATAATTCAATTAAATTTAAATAAAATAAGTTTAAAAAATAAGTGAAAATGATGATTCACATTGAATTATTAATTATTAGGATAAAAATTAAGCAGTTAGCAAGTGCATGTGCGTGGGAAGTTTGTGTTGATTAGATGTGGATGAGATAAAGCTGTTAGACCAGGTACGGAATGACCTTGGTAAGCACACAACACCCAAAACCTAACCAACAAATAAATATATATATATATTTTGAAACAATTGGTGCAACAAAAAGTGACAAGATAACCAATAAATGAAGATGTTGGTAATGTTGTCGTAAAATAATAATCCATTCGTCCCAAAAATATTTTTCCCATTTGTAATTTTACGCGTTTATTAAGAAAAAAGAAACTTATAAGATTAATTAATCCATTTGTTCTTGATTATTAGTTTTATTTGAAATTTTGTCACTATTTACCATTGAAGAGGGTCTTCTCATATATTCCCAATACGTATTTCAAAATATATTCACGTGTGATCTTGTTTTTTTCATCTCAATGTGTAGTTTAACGTACAATATTAAATTTTTATATTATTTTAAGGTACGTATTTGGAGATATTTATGTTTAATATATTGAGTTGAAATGGACTAAAAAGTCATAAGGGGACTAATGTTTAAGAACAGAGAGAGTATAATTGTTGTGTTTTATGGGGAATTGTTGCTTTTTTGTTCCATTTTCACAGGAAATTAAAATAATGGTAAGGGTTTGTGATCCAATAGAATTTAAGTTTTAAAAGTGATATTCATTAATCCATCCCAACTTAAATCAACCAATGAGATTACAAAGTCTTTACTGACAAACCAATATAATTACAAGGTTTAATTACAAGGAGTAGATTAAAAATGAAAGAAAAGTAGTGGAAATATCATTTTTGGAAAAGAAAGGAAAACCATGTAGTAACGGAGCAAGTATCGCAAAATACAAAAAAGGGCACGAAAGTGAGGCGAGAACCACAAGTTTTCATTGATGTTTGTGCATATTTATTTATATAAAGGCCAAAAAACGGAGCATTACACTGGAAAATTGGGTAGGCGATCGATGTCGTAGAACTTAATTACAAACTCTAAGGGCGCATAAAATAATAATAATAATAAAGTGGACATGAACGAGGATGAATACATGGATATAGGTGCGACGACGCTGATCGTCTCTCCAGAAGGGAATGGTGTAAGCAGTCGGATTCAAAAGTCGTCGTCTTATTACAGTTTGATGTGCTTACCAGAAATGGCATTACAGCCTAGTATCTCTTCTGAAGTCGACTTATTAGATGATATTGCCGAACCTCAATCTCAACCTCAACCTCAACCTCAACCTACACCACAACAACCCCTTGGAAAAGAAAAGCCGTCTCATGATGTTGAACAAGAAGAAGATGCTCAAAGTGGAGTAGATCTCTTACATTCACGCCAAGTACGTTAGTTTATGGAGTATATATATACTACTATTTCTCCGTTTCATAATAATGTATAGGTCGTCGTAAATATAAAATTAATATACAAGTATACATATTAATTTGTTGATTTTTTTTGTTTGTGATTAGGATGCTGTCATGATGAACCGTTGTTGCGCGGATGACCGAGGTAGTAATCTGTTCAAACGTAGCCGAACAGCTCAAGTTCATAACATATCTGAGAGGGTACGTACTTTGACTTTTTTTTAACTTTATTCTCATACGGGTGCTGGTGCTTCATATTGACTTTTTAATCTAGGAGAATGATTTTATTCACTTTTTAATGCAAGAATTCATTTATGTATTATGTCAAAATAGAACATTTTTATGATATTTGTTTTATTATACGGCGAAAAATCCACATCCATAATAAATCTAAATGAGGGAAGAGGATTGAATTTGTGATATATTGCATACAGTGGCAGATCCAGGATTATGAGTCAGGGGTGGCATAAAAGTAATAAGAATTGTTATTACTATCTCCGTTTCGTAAAGATCTTTACGGTTACTATTTGCACAATATTAAGACAAAAGTATAAAATTTTGTTAAATGAAATAGGGATAATGTGTAAAAAAGTGGATGAGTATAAGAAAAAAATGAATAAAATAAGTGAAATTGAGTGGAAATTTGTAAATATTATGGGGTAAGAAGGATAAGGTAATAAATTTTCATTTCCCAAAAATAGAATAAAGCAAAGTGTAAAATACATTATGAAATTGCCTAAAACGGAAAGTGTAAAGATCATTTTGAAACAGATGTAGTATATATACTTCCTCTGTTAGTTTCACAATAGATGCATCGTTTCTCATTTGTGCACTATTCATCAATCAACTTTGACAATCATTTTGTCACTGTTGTGTAAGAAAAACATAGTTAAGTGAGATGTTGTTAAATTCGTATCAATGCAACGATTTCAAATATCAACTTTTTATAATTTTTACTTATACGCATTTAGAGATTGTGCAAATAGAAATTATGCATGTTTTGCGGAACGGATAAAGTATTAAGGACTCACCACCAAATGACTCGTATCAGTAATTGTGTATCTTTTAATATATAGTTATAATAGTGATAGGCTAAAAATGACGACAACAAAAAAAAAAAAAAAAAAAAAAAATTTAAAATCTGTAGTTGTTAATAGCACAGCACCTGCGACTTTAAGGAAGTCAGGACACACTTTTGTAAGTTTCCACTGCGACATGGTTTTATTTTGCAGGTTTACTAAATAAACTAAATTTCAGTTTTCTATAAGTATTAAGGCCCGTTTAGTTTACCTTATTTTCCTTTATATGATCTGATCTGATTTGATCTGAACTTATTTTTCTTGATCTGACCTGAACTTATTTTTTCAAATATAATCTTATCTGCTTTTCATAATTAAGATTTAAATAACAAAAACTTCAACTATTAATATTAAATAATTTACATGTAAAATGAATTTTATTCAAATTTATAATATTGTTATAATTCCAAATTAGTTACTTAACTTTCGTTACCCCGTATTATTTAACTATTTCATATATTAGATAGATTTGGATATAGCCTGGATAACCTGATTCTAATTTGACATGATTTGGACATACCGGTTTTAATATGGACATAATGGTTATGACTTGTACATTATTTGGACACACCGCTTCTAATTATGACGTATGTGTTCTGATCTGGACATGATCTATACAAATCGGTTCTGATCTGGACATGATCTGTACGGATTAGTTCTAATCTGGACATGAGTTGTACAGATTAATTTTGATCGGATATGATCTGCACATATCGGTTCTGATATGGACATGATGGTTCTGATCTTTACATGATCTGCATATACCGATAATACCAGTTCATATATGAACATATCGATTCTGATCTGGACATGATCTGCACATACCGGTTCTAATCATGACATAATAGTTCTGATCTGGACATGAGATGTACAGATCGGTTCTAACCTGGACATGATTTGTACATATCGGTCCAAGGCAGATAACCCTAGTCCAGAACAACAGACCCGACTGCTAACCGGGCAACGAGATTCCCGTGCTGAGGCATTGCAGTAAGGGGCTTGACCAATTCAAAAAATTATTCTAACAATTATACACCACTCATAAATAAGAATTTGTGTTACCTTTTTTTTATCAAATAGTTATACTATGTAATTAAAAAGTTATACTCTTATAGTCAAATAGTAATGGTTTATGCTTAGTGTTTTTTTTTATTTTTATATGAGTAGTTATGTGAGCGATTTTCTTCAATATTGCTTAAAAAACGTCAAATTCCCAAAATACGCCACTTTCTAACTTAATTCCAACCATACCGTCCACGTCAGCAATAAAATCGGTTTTTTTTTTTAACAAAGCGGCACTAAACCGCTATCTCAGGTAGCGGTTTACATATCTTAGGTAGCGGTTTACTTGTTTACTTATGTAAACCGCTATCTAATATAGCGGTTTATGTAAACCGATATCTCATATAGCGGTTTAGATATTCCCTAAATAAAAACTTACAGTGAGTTTCCAAAACAAAAACTTACAGTGCCCCCATTATGTTTTAAAGCAAATCGTCATCTGAGATAGCCGTTCTGTTTTAAAGCAAACCGCTATCTCAGATAGCGTTTTATACCATTGAACCGCCATCTGGGATGGCAGTTTTCTTTAAAACAAAACCGCCATTTGAGATGTCGGTTCAACGTTGAACCGAAAAAAAAAGTTATTTCTCTTTCTCCCTTGCTGACGTAGACAGTATGGTGAAAAGTAACTTAGAAAGTAACGTATGTTGGGAATTATTGAATATTTATGCAATATTGAAGGAAATCTCTCTAATTATGTTGAATTAGTTATCTTTTCTTTTCTAATAAAAAATGTGTTAATATAACGTAGTTGGTTGAATTTTCGTAACTTCGGGTTTATAGTTGTGATTTTTGTGTTAACTAGTTGTTAGACCGTGCGCTAGCGCGCACGATCCCCAAGGTATATATTTTTTTTGAATTTTTTTCGTAAAATGACATTTACAAATTTATGGCGAACGTTGGGAAAACAAAGTTAAAGCTCGATTTACTCGGAATTTATAATATGAGATTATAAATACGTTTACGAGAGGTGTCATCGATATTTTAACATTCCACATGCAACATTAAGTTCTCCAAAATTGTTATTGTAGCATTCCACATGGAACATTAACAACGTGCTTAGGTCGAAAATGGAAGGGGACGCATCTTAGAGAAAAGCAAAGAAAAAAGAAGGTGAAAACAGACATTACACTATTGATAAGAAAAAGACAAAAAAATAAAGAAGGAAATTAAGGGTATATAGGTAATTGCACTATTGGGTGAATAGTGTTGGAAATTCTCATTGGGAAACACAAAGGGAAAAAAGTGAGTGAAAATAAAAGAGTCCCACATGGAAAAAACTCTTCATATTCTCCTTGTTTATTAATTGGGGAATGAGTGTAACTCTTGTTTAAGAAAGCGTGAGAGTGGTATGGGTGGACACATCACACACGCGCGCGCGCGCCGGGCCAGGCTCGGGCCTCGGGCTCTTGGGAATGTGGTTCGCGGGCGTGGGGTGGGTTTTGTGGGTCAACCCTATTCTTTTTGGTAACTGGACCGTTTTGGTTAAGTCATTGTTACGGGAATCTGTATTGATTACGTAACCGTTGGATTAATTACGTCCGTTACTACATTCAATGTTTCTGACCGTTTTTGGCTGTTGCAATATTCATTCCCTCAGCCGTTTTTGTCTGTTGAGTTGCTCTCCTTCTGATTACTTAAATCAGAGTTTTAGTTTCCTTCAAACACTGAAAATCATTCACACAAATACGAAAACACATTCTTTCTCTCACAAAAAATTGCTCTCGGTTTTGGGCATACGTTCTGACTCCATCCGGCTTTGTGAGTGCACACAACGTCGGAGTTGCGCTAATCCTGGAGGGCGACCGCATTATGTTCTACTGCACCGGGAGGTAGCGCGGAATCGTCTTTTAGGACAGTGGGTGTCCACGACGCAACAATTGTTCTTCGTTCAGTTCACCGAATCAGATAAGTTTGTTCTAATTTTTGGTTTAGTCGCAACAAATAGTAATAGAAGTTCAAGTCTTTATGAGTGTTAGGATATAGTTATATACATATCATACTTAAAATTTTGTTATTAATAGTTAAGTGATACGAACGGTCTGATCAGACAAAACTCACTGTATTTAATGCGAATGTTCTTAAATAATTTGGGTGATGCTTGATCAGAGACGAAGAGATAAGATCAAAGGGAAGATGACAGCACTTCAAGAACTGATTCCCCATTGTAGAAAGGTATTGTATTTAAGTTGTTTTATTACTCCGTACTTTTGAGTTTTGACAATGAGAAAGAAAGATCTTATTACTCTTACTTCACTGATATTGCTGCCAAATTACCACAGAAGGACAGAGCTTCCATCCTGGAAGATGCTGTAAACTATGTGAAAGCTTTACAACTTCAACTAGAGGCAAGTATCACATTTCTTCTCTTACCAATTCATCTTTACTTTATCATCTTTACATTGCCTAAACGTCTAGTTTATGATTGGATTTTCAACTAGTCTTTTTAGATTAAATGATTTGGAATTCAACTGAACAAATTTAAATTTAATCATTTGTAAAATCATATTTATGTCCCAAAGCATATTAAGACGTTGTGACTATTGGACCCGGTAAACGGGTAGTTTGGAATTTTGGATCGAGTTTCAAATTGGGTCCATTTTGATCGTGTCATTTTAACATTGGGTCAGGTTCGTGTATAGGTTGGGTCAATTCATGTTCCTGGTATAATTCGATTTTTTGATGATCAGATCGGGTTTGAGTCAGGACTTAGGGTTAACAGTGGATCGGGTCAATATTGGTTCAGTTTATATCAGATCGATTTTTTCGGTTTAAGTCGAGTTTTTCTGGTTAGATCGGATTTTTTCAAGTTTCAAGTTTTGATCAGGTGATTTCACTTTAAATTTGGTTGCAATTCATGAAAATACTCAATTCAATTATTATTAATATTATTTTCATGTAACCATATTTCTTATAAAATAATTAAGAGATAAGCATATGTAGTTCGGAGTTTACTGTTTTATTAGCTAGTATGAGAATGTAAATGACAAGGTCTTACACTTTCACATTGTTAAAAGTGATAATTTAGGCGATTCTAGTCTTTTTTCTACTAATGTATGATCGAGAAGACGAGACATGAAACACGGACAAATATAATAATACTCTTAAGTTTTAGTGATTAATAAAACCTTATCACGATTTAGTATAGTAACTACTACATTATTTGAAACCAAACGTTCATACTCGGTATTACTCCCTCCGTCCCGGAATATTTGAAACGCTTTCCTTATCGGGCCGTCCCGGATTACTTGAAACGCTTCTAAAAATGGAAACTTTACATAATATTTTATTATTTTCTGACCTTACCTAAGGCCCACCAACAACCCTACTACCCCAAATAAACATTAAAAAATTCATTACCCTCCACCACATCCCACTATCTATACTAAAAATATACCCACTACTAACTACCTTTCAATTAAATAAGAAGTCAATTATAATGAATTAAACTCCGTGCCAGTCAAACGGTTTCAAGTATTCCGGGACGGAGAGAATACTTAATAGACAATATGTGGTTATAAATAAAATTTATAATGATAAAAATAAAAATAAAAAAATAAATAAAGTTTAAAAAAAAATTGTGTTATTTAGTTTGAACTACTAATAGATTTGATTTTTTTTTTGGGTTCGGATTGGTATCAGGTGTTTGGTTCCGATCAGTTTCGGGTTAATTCAAATTTTAGAGTTATTTTCAGTTCGAGTTACTTCGGTTTTGTGCGAAGATCGGTTCGGGTTACTTCCGTATGGGTCGATTCGAGTACGAGTCATTTCGGGTTAAATCAATTATAGGTCGGTTTGGTTTCGGTTCGGGTCAAAATTTGGATTTTGATTTTTGGGTTGATTTCGGGTGGGTCAAATGGGTGTGAATCGAATTGGTTTTTCGGGTGGGGTCAGTTTTGTGAGGTGTATTTGCGAGTATTATGACAATGTGAAAACTAGTTATGAGATTAGAATGTGTGTTTTGTTTTCTGTAGTGCTTTGAGTAGTTGGTTGTTGATTAGGCAGCCTTTAATAATCAGATGATGGTAAAGACACGAGAAAGCGAACACCTAGCACGACTTATGAATGGTGTTGCAATGCAATATTCTGGTTTGCCGCCCATAAGACCATGTATAGGAACGGGTGTTGGAATGGCATATGGATGTGCAAGGTGTTCGACTCCAAGTGGGAGATGGATTCATCTTTCTCCAGCTTCAGCTTCAGCTTCAGGTGTACACCCTTTTTCACCCTCACTGCTTCCAGTTTTTCCTTTCCCTGCAATGTCCCCAACAGCAGTTCGGCCTGCCAACGTAAACTGTACTGGTGAAGCAGAATCCTGCACTCCGGTGCTGGGGCAGCCTGGCAAAGGTTGTTGAGTACAACTCTAGCTACTAGGCTGCTGTGCCAAGCTCATGCTTTCAATAATGGTTTTGAAAGATTTCATGTTTTCTTGTAATATACTTCAAAGTTCAAAACATGGTACAATGTCTTAGCTTCTTTTTCCTTTTACTTTCCGTTTGAACAATAATAAATAAACATGGTACAATCTAGGAACTAACTTCAACAATTAGACGCCAAGCTAGTAAACATAAACTAAGGTATCAGACAGAGAAATTTACAGAGGCGAAGCAGAGCTTTTATTCAATCATCAACATAAGGAAGTTGTGTATCAGTAAAAAAAAACAACAGACAGAAATTTAACTTATGGATTGTAATAGTCCAATAATGTAGTAATGGATCATATGATTTACTTGTATTTCCTCTCCTTAACTGGTCCTCTTGGAATTTTACTAAGAAATTTGGTGTCCAACTTTTTGTACAATCTCTTCATATCTCCTTTCCCTTGGGTGGCAATGTAGCTTACCTCTCTTTCGTACCGTTCATAGAGAACCGGAATCAGGATCAGACCGAGAAACACTGTAAGAAATGAAGAACCGAATATTAGTTATGATCAAATATTAGTGTAGAATATGATTTCCTAGTTCATTCATGCTTACCAACGTACAACACATTGAGTGCACTGGAGTAGCTTCCAAAGATGGATAATAGCCAAATAATCGCTAGGGCCTGAAAAGAACAGAAGAGAGGAAAGAGCATTAGTTAAAGGTCTGGTGAGTAGTGATAACTCCTTAATTGTGAAGCTGGCAAGTATTGCATACCACAAAGAAGCGTACGAAGTCTTCTCCGCATGAAATCCTATAAAACTTTATCAACACCTTATTGATTCTTGTTAATACATGTTTGGCTGTTGATTCTGATACTTGAATGTCATATATGGTTGGAGGTCTCCTGCAGTTAAGTTTAAATACATGTGTCATTTCTGATGTCTGTTTTAGTATAAAGAGTTATAGATAGAAAGATTAAGGGGCGGAGGAGGGAGCTACCATCTAAAGAAACTAGCTCCTTGAATCCAGATGAGAAGGATAAGCATGAACGTCATGAGCATGTAACATACAACAGTAATGAAATGGAGCTCAACCACTTCAAATAGAAACCATATCATTGAGAATCCAGCTAATATTGATGCTGATAAAGTCTTGTTCCTCCACAACAAAATATCAGCAACTGCCAAAATAACAATTAATTAAGGAGGTAATAATTCAAAATTTAAAAATTAAAGTGTGTAGGAAATGAATTAATAAATTACCTCTACGACCACCTAACATAGAATGCAATGGCCTGTTGCGGCCAAACATTTTCGACATAGTAGACGGGCCAGGAGCTTGATCGTCAGAGTCTGAATAGATAGGCATTGGCTAACAATATATTGCTCTTTAGAGAGATGGATTACGGTTAATTAATTGTATGAGATGGATGAAGTTATTGGTGCATTACTGTACCGTGTGTAGGTGTTTATATATGGGATGAATGATGTTCAAAGTGTTCTAAACTTGGTATTAAAGAAACGTATTATTACAAAACAAAATTAAGGAAGGAAGGAATGGCTTTGCCATGGTTTGGAAGGTTGCTTATTTGCTTCACATGCATATGCCTTGTCTACCATGCACCACCTCCTCTGTTATGCCTAATTTATTAAGGATTTATGTGTTTTAATTATTGGAAAAAACCCATTTATCACTTTGCAAATCCTTCTTATAAATTAATTCTTTATTTATAAAATTATTAAATGAAATATCGCGCAAAAATCCTTTTAATAGTAAAAATGTAAATCCTACTGCAGATTATACAAACCAAGGGAATGATGCTTGATGTATTGAAGTTGAACACACGCTTTCAATATT
This sequence comes from Spinacia oleracea, assembly GCF_020520425.1. Taxonomy (NCBI): domain Eukaryota; kingdom Viridiplantae; phylum Streptophyta; class Magnoliopsida; order Caryophyllales; family Amaranthaceae; genus Spinacia; species Spinacia oleracea. Next base: position 90,481,433 of record NC_079489.1, read on the forward strand.
CCAGCTACACTTATATCACATGCGCCTTCTCTGTTACCAAAATAATACTGGTGCTGATTTGGCAATTTCATCTTAATATATTATCCGAAATAATCTAATATATATATATAAAGGGGAGTTTTTTCAAGAGTTTTCGGTGCGCCACGTAGGATTTCCACGTCATCAAGTGTAATTAGATTGTTAATTAATTAAATAAATAATCTAACAGTCTTATTAAATAAATAATCTAAGAGTTTCGTAGATTGAAACTAAAAGAAACTAAAAGGATCTAAATCTAAGAGTCCCACTTTTCTCCTCCCTAAAGCAGAGTAATCGAATTAAAAATCCAAAGACATCACAAATTTTATCTTAGGATCTAAACTAAATAAACATAGAGTTCAAGGTACCATATACTACGGATAGATAAACGTACCATATACTACGGATAGATAAACGATATTTTATAATTTTATAATTTTATTTACATTAGAATTCTATTTGCATTAAACTATCAACATTAGTTATAAATACATGACTTTGTATGTTCAACCCGTATCTAACTATCAACATAATAATTTCCAAAAAAATTCTCAACTTTTGTGATCATGGCTGGGTAAGTTTTACAAATACAAATGCTTTCCTTTTGTATTGATCCGTGTGTTATTTTATATTTGTATGGTGAAAATATGAAGTACGTAGCACTATTTAGTTTACTATTCTATCTACTCGACTATTGTTGATGATTTAAGTACTCCGTATGTTTATTTTTCAGAAATATTTCGTTGATTCGAGCAATTAATTCAAGCAGAAACGATTGGAAAATAAAAGTCCGTGTTTCAAGGCTCTTTGATGTGCTAAATTTCCGTAAACAAAATAGTGTGATTAGTCTGGATATGGTCTTAATTGACGAAGAGGTATGTAATTCATCTTACTATGTAATTGTGGCGTCATATATTTTTTTCCCTTTTTTTTAACTTTCAATAATAATTTTAAAAAAATTAACCCGTGCATCGCACGGGCTTTAAATCAAGGGAAAATTTGTGCAACAATTCCGTCAAAGATTGGCGGAAGGCAAAGTCTACACAATAAGACATTTTTCTGTCATCCCTAATAAGGATTTATATCGTGTTGTCCATGACAACAAGATAATGGTACAATTTTTTCATAATACAATTGTTAGAGCTGTTGCAGATGATGATAACATCCCATTGTATAGATTTGATTTTATACAATTACATTTTTTGGAACAATTCCGTAGTAATGCAGTACTCCCTGGTATATATTTCTCCCTTTTATACGAAGTATATTTTTATTTATTCCAACTCATGCACATGAAATTATAATTGACTCACCCCTATTATTTACCTTTTCTTATAAGATGTGGTTGGTCTGGTTGTGAACGAAGTCGGAGACTCAATCGAAATAGAAGACAAGTGGTACATACAATTTTAGTTTTTTTTAATAGCAATAATAATAAAAATAATATGCTTAATTGAATTATCAAATATGTTCAGGGGACAACGCATCCAAATCAAGTTTTGGAACGATTGCTTTGTTGAGTACTCAAAACAAAAAGACTTACTTAGTGACTCTACTAAGCCTTTTTTTATAGTCGTTACTTCTACCATGGTTAAAGAATTTAATGGTAAGTATTATACTAATAATATTAAACATTACAATAGCTCTTACCATTGCTTGATAACTTTCTCCTTTACTTTTATGGTATAGGTAAACTTAATCTATGTACTTCTTCGTCAACTAAAATCTATATAAATCTTGAAGTCTCTGAAGTTGTTGAGTTGAAAGGTATATTAAGGTATGCAAATAGTATTATTTTGGATGTATAAAAATTTGCTTTCAAATCAAATAATATTGACCCATGTCCTTCGTCGTTGTTGCAGTGAAAAGTTAGAGAATACTACTATTGGGAAGCTTGACATACAACATACCACCATGAACGCAGAAGACATTGCTTCTAAGACAATTGATATTTCAACTCTTATGAATCATGTTCAGAAAACCGTTGAAAAGGTAGTTTAACATGTCATATTTATTGTTAATTATAGTAATGTAAAAGAAGCTTAAAACGAATCTTTAAATAATTAAAGACACTTGATAAAGGCATGAATAATTTAAATCATGTTGTGATTGTACGTCGTGCGTTGATATGTTTTGTTCCTAGACTTCCTACTGCTTTGTATTCCATACGGAGTAACAAGATTAAAATTTATGTTTGTAATTAATTAAGGAAAAGCGAACCATATATATTTATATATTTATCATTTCTATTTTTAAATTAGCAAGTCTATTATAATTAGCTTTATGTATATATTTTTTATATTAACTAAATCTTAATTATTAATTTTTGGGCATTTACAGGACTTAATCTTCTATTGCAAGGCTAAAGTGACTAAAGTTTTCGGTGAAAATAGCTGGTACTATATCTCATGTCCAGGGTGTAAAAGACGCATAACACCAAGAAAAACAGACTTCTGGTGCATACCTTGTGAGAAAAAAACTGAAAGGCCAATTCCAAGGTTCGTATCATTTTAAATTCAATGTTCTCAACAAGTAACTATCGTATGCTCCTTTTTTATAAACATTTATATTTTTCTTAGGTACCGTTTGGAGTTTGGTGTTCTTGATCATAGTGGATCTACAATATTTGTGATTTTTGATGAAGAAGCTAAGAAACTCATTGGACAAGATGCAAGTACTCTTTTTGAGGCAAATATTTATGAAAAGGTTTTTCAATAGCTGCTTTTTTGTTTTCATCTTAACAATGTCTTTGAAATGCTTTTATAACTTGGCACTAATTAATCTTTGCAGGCTACTAGCAACAACGATGATAGCGACAACGATGATGAAGTACAAATTCCGAAAATCATTGAAAATAATATAGGGAGAGAATTGTTATTCAAAGTTAAAATCACTGCTTATAACCGTAAGATAAAAAGACAAACTTTTACTGTGATGAAAATTATCGATCCAACTTTCATCGAGGTAATTATTAAATGTTCATGAGTTTGTAAAAATTTAAGTTTTACAAATAAATAATTTTTTTAAAAATACATGTACCTTTTTTTTTTTTTTTCAAACATTAATGTGATTTTATCTCCTAAAATCACTATTTATTTGAAGGGCAATGATAAGGAAACAAAGGACAAGGAAATGGAAGACAACCTTAAGGATGGTAGTGATTCTAAGGAGGATACCAATGATTCGTCCAATGATACATCAAAAAAGTCAAAGGTATATAATATGCACAAAAATTTTCTTACTTATTAATAAATACTTATAAATATATTCATCCTTTTACTCCTTCATCCTTAAATTAAGAATCAATGTATTAATCTTTTGGTTTTACCCTTTGTATATATGCAACAAAGGACGAGAAAGTTGTAGACAACAAAAAACGTCCTCATGATGGTAGTGATACTAAGGAAGATAACAATGATTCGCCCAACGACACAATAAAAAAGGCCAAGGTAAACCATATTAGCAAACATTCGTCCATTTTTATTAATAGTTATTTAAATTAAAAATCAATGTACTCATCTATATGTTCAACCATTTATATATGCAGGCTTAACTTCATGACAAGGGGTTCTCTCAAAAATAATAATAAGGAAGCATGCTCATGGATCCGAAGATTTTGATTTTTATTATCTTTTAGTTACAATTATCACTTTCAATAATAGTAGACAGTTGTGTTGATCAAGTATTTTATGATTTAGATTTTCCTTATCTTTTAGTTACAATTATCACTATTTTCATTATCTTTTAAAGGATTTTATGATTTTTAATCCAATTTATCTTTTAGTTAAAGTTCCTTTTAGTAATCTATAACATTGCACATACTTATGATTAATGGAGTTATATGTGCTTTATCATATCTCAATTAATTATGAAATTGAAATCTTCATGTGATAGGCCGGACTTTGAGTCAAATAAGTTTAATTTATTTGAATCTATCAGTCTAATATAAGAAAGAAAAAAAAGATAATAAAAGTATAGGATTAAATAAATGAGTAGACCCGTGAAATCGTATTTGATTAGAAATTACTATTTACGTATAACTATTAAATTGATTATAATTATGTTTAACTATTTAATTGATTAGAAATTACGTATAACTATTTAATTGATTATAATTTATTGAACATAACTATTTGATCATAATATTTAACTATAAAGTGTAATTATTTAGTAAAAAATTGATTCTCCGTATAAAAGACACCGTTACATACATATATTATATAAATGATGTGATGTGTTGGACCATACCCGAAAACAGCATTTCATGCAAAAACAAATACTGTGATAAAGATCGCAAATCAAAGCTAAAACGGTACTTCAAAGTGAATTTAATAAGAACAACAATCATGTTCCATGCCACCTAAAACTTTGACTCTGAATCTCTTATTATAGATCAAAGAAATGTGCATGTGCAGTCAGCACACAGCTCATGTACCAAACGTTAATCTATATCTAATTATTTTTTAAAGGTAATTATCTTAATCTAATTATTAGGACTAACCTTATAACATGGCGAATATATATAACATACTCCGTATGTAGGTAGATCTTTAGATAATAAACAAAAAGTTTGTAAATTCGTATATAGTATCTATCAGCATAATTAATTTTAGTCTTAGAATTGGAAAGTGATTAGGAGTCTAATAGAATTTTAATATACTAATACTTTTTGAAGGAGTTTATAATTAACATAGCATTATTATTATCTTTAAAACATTCCATACGAAAAAAATGTTCCAACGAAATTGGTTCATAATCTATCTCTCCATGTTTTATACTATAATGATAAGATAAATGTTTTAAAAGATGATAATTAAAATCTAATATAAAGTCTAATAAAAACAAAAGATTATAAGAGTATAGGATTAAATAAACAAGTAGACCCGTGAAATCGTTTAACATTATAAAATATAAGTATTTGAATTACTACGTATAAGATAAATTTTTTTAAAGATGATAATTAACATAGAATTATACTCTATATATATTACCCATAATGATAAGAAAAAAAGATGATAATTAACGTAGAATTATTATTATCTTTAAAACACTATTGGATTACAATTCTAATACCAATATATTAGTCCTAGAGTTTAAGTTGGTTTTGGATTTCCATACATTAGCAGTAGCATTAGATTATGATATTACGTATCTAAGTCAACTAGAAGTATTGGAATCAGCATGTACTATATATATCTTTTATCATAAGCATATTAGTCTTGACATACCAACGTAAAAAAACATAAAAAAACTATGAATGAGGATTCAAGTGAAAAGGCTTTGCAAAGAGAAAGAAGACAAAGAAGACGGGTGTATAATGCGGGCATGCCCATAGGGTTAAGGTGAGGCAGAAAAGAAATCAACTCCTTTCTTTAAAAAACCATGAAGGAATTTGGAAGGAAGGGCAACAGCAGGTGCAGTCGTTGGTGGTAGATTCGTTGAAAAAGGTCTTTAAATTTGATATCGATCCTCATCAAAACATCGATGTAGATTATGTATTAAGGGAAATGGACCTTCCTCAACTTTCTGATGAAAATGTTAACATGCTTAGCCGACCTTTCACGGACGATGAGATTAAATTGAGCATGTTTTCAATGGCTAGTGCTAAATCTCCGGGCCCAGACGGGTACTCAGTTGCCTTCTTCAAAGAACATTGGTCAACTGTGGGTTCGTCGGTTTGTAAGGCAGTTTTGAGCTTTCTTTCTACGGGATATCTTCTAAAAGAATGGAATCATTCTCTCTTGGTCATGATCCCAAAGCGGGATGTGCCAGAGGAAGTTGGTCACTTAAGGCCAATTAGTCTCTGCAATTCTATCTACAAATGTGCTTCGAAGTGTATTGCTCAAAGGTTGAAGCAGGTGCTGCCGTCCATTATTCATCCGTCTCAACATGCTTTCATTTCTGGTAGATACATGACTGACAACATTCTGTTGAGCCATGAACTGATCGACAAAGTTAACAAAAGATCGACGGGCAAAGGGTATTTGGGAGCTATCAAGATTGACATGAGCAAAGCCTATGATAGAGTCCACTGGGATTTTCTCATTAGGGTTCTTAGAGCTTATGGATTTCCAGCTCATTGGTTACAACTTATTTTTCAATGCATCTCAACAGTCTCGTATAAGGTCCTCATCAATGGTGAAACGACAGAGCAATTTCGGCCAAAATGTGGAATCAGACAAGGAGATCCTTTATCCCCATATCTTTTCCTTTTCTGTATGGATATTCTTTCTAGAATGCTGCAATTAGGAACAGAGTTACGTCAGTTTCAGGGGATCTCTATAGAAAGGAGGAGTCCAAAGATTTCTCATTTGTTTTTTGCGGATGATGCTCTTCTCTTTTTCCAAAGCTTCAGAAACGGGGTGCACTAATATCAAAGCTATCATCTCGAGGTTCTGTGAGATTTCAGGGCAACAAATCAATCTAGCTAAATCACATTTCAAGGTTAGCCCGAACACACCTGATTCTGATCGGCAATCTATTCGTAATATTCTCAACATGCCTCAGGTGGACACCCTTGGTATGCACCTTGGAGTTCCGATAGATTTACAGGGAAAGAAGCAAACCCATTTCCAATTCCTGCTCGATAAGATTGCAGGGAAAATCAATGCTTGGAATGCTATCAACCTATCGCAAGCGCAAAAGTTGATTCTCATCAACACGGTCTTGATTGCCACTACATCTCATGTTCTTAGCTGTATGGAAATTCCGCTGGAAATATGCTCAAAAATTGACTCCCTAGTCACTCGGTTTTTCTGGGCAAGGAAGGAGAATAACGGGATGCATTGGGTTAAGAGGGATTCAGTGCAACTTCCTAAAGGAATGGGGGGGTTAGGAATAAGAAACATGGCAAATTTGAATAGAGCTCTCCTCATGAAACAGGCCTGGCGACTACTGAATAACCCTCAACTGGTCCTCTCAAAAATTTGTGACAACAAATTACCCTTTGCGCTTCTCAACGGAAATCCTACTACAATTTTAGGGAGGGGCCTTTCATGGGGGATGAGAGGACTGGCCAGAGCCGGTAACCTCATTTTAGATGGGTGTGATTGGAAGATTGGCAGTGGTGACAAAGTCTTCGCAGGAAAAGCCAGATGGGTACACGGCAGGATTCCAGAATTCAAGTCCCACATTACTCAACAGCAGGCAGAAGAGTGGAAGGTTAAGGACTTTATACTGCCCTTTGGAGCAACTTGGAATCATCACAAGATAAATTCCTGTTTCAGATTCTATGATGCTCAGAGTATTGTTTCTTTGGAGCTACCGGAGGAGGAAAATCAAGATTTCCTTTATTGGAGGCATCACAAGTCAGGGAAACTAACAGTCAAAACAGCATATGCTATGCTCTCCTCCAACGAGGTTCCCTCAAATCAGAGAACTCGGATACCAGATGTGTTTAAACTCTTGTGGTCCCTTAAGATTCTTCCTAAATGGAAGCTCTTCATGTGGAAAATTTTCAGAGGGGGTCTGGCTACGAAGGTAGGTCTTAATAGGAGAGGTATACATGTTTCTCTGCTTTGTGACTTCTGCAAATACAGGGATGAAGATACCCAACACATTTTTAGGTTTTGTGACATAGCAAAGGAAACTTGGAGGGGTGGGAACTTAGGTATCCACTCAGAAATCAATGGGGATCTTCCTTTTTTGGATTGGCTCCTCTATTATATCCGGCAGTTTATCGGCCAGGATGGTAGGGAAAGTGAAAGGTGTACGTACTTCATAGGGACGTTGTGGGGTTTATGGGTATCCAGGAACAACCATGTCTTTAGAGGAAGTGCGTGGAATAGGGTAACGGTGAAGGCGGTCATTTCCGAAGCTTGTAGTCAACAAGGTTTGTTGCAAAGTAGTGTTTCAACAAACATGCGTCAGCTGCATCCTCCAGATGGAGATCCTTTGTACCCCCCTGGGTTCTTTCATGCAACTCTAGCAAAAGAGGGGCAAGGGGGAGATCAGAGGGTTCTCTTAATCGATGGTGGATGGAACAAGAACACGATGAGAGCAGGAATGGGGTGGTACCTTGAAACGATCAACGATCTAGAAGTAATAGGGGGTGCGACCTTTGGGGTGGCTAGTTCATCTCTGCACGCAGAAGCTCTGGCTTGTCTTCTTGGCTTGAGATGGGCTGCTCACTCTGCTATCGACTCCGTAGCTGTTTTTACTGACTCTCATAATCTGGTTGCTATGTTACAGGATAAGTCACAGGTGGATATTCAGATTAGTTGGACTATCAAGGAAATCCAGCGGATTGGAAGAGTGTTCAAATGGTGCACAATTCACAAAGTGGACCGGCAGAGGATACAACAGGCACATCTGCTAGCTACCAAATCAGCTGCTACCCTTTTAAGTTTTTCTAATGGTTTGTAACCTTCTTTACGCATATGTCAAAAAAAAAAAAAAAAAAAAAAAAAAAAAAAACGACATGAACCAATTCCAGGTACTCGACCGTACAACTCGAATTTTAATGTTTTTAGCTATGCGATTTGATTTTACATAATTTGCATGTTCTTTTTGTGCGGCAGAAATAACAAGGGAAGTGCACTCCAGTGAAAAGGGTTTACAAAGAGAACGAAGAAAAAGAAGACGGATAATAATCAATGAAGAAATAATAAGGGAAGTGCACTCCAGTGAAAAGGATTTACAAAGAGAACGAAGAAAAAGAAGACGGACAATAATCAATGAAGAAATAATAAGGGAAGTGCACTCCAGTGAAAAGGATTTACAAAGAGAACGAAGAAAAAGAAGACGGATAATAATCAATGAAAAAAGACAACGGAGACGAATTGAATCAATTTCAGGTACTCGATTGTAAACTCAACTAGAATTTTGTTTAACTGGATCAATAATATATACTTAGCCTTGCAGAAATTCCCATATAGTTTCATACATGTTTAGAAAATTAGGATTATTTGCCTAAATAGTGCTTTAAACGCAATGCAACTAAGCCATGGAAAGCACAACAACAGAAGTTTATAATGAGGTCAAACAAATATTGCCTGTTTAAAATCCTGAAGTGTCTGAGTATTTAGAAGGAATTTCCATTATTCGCTGTGACCAGTTGACATCACCACCATGCGTAAAATCATATCAGTGGCAGTCAGAATGAAGCCAAATTGAATTTCAAAAAGAAAAAAGAGAAGAGCTATAAGTGGATAATTCAAGATAATGTAGTGACTTACTCTATCACAACATAAACACTGTCATCATCTTCATTATACTCCTCGATTGCAATAGCTGTTGTCATCTGCAAAAACAGGACAAGTATTCATGAGACCAAGTACACCACTTTACAAGGCCTTAATTAGTATTATTCTCAAAAGAACAAATTTTATAGTACCAAATAAAGGTAACTTAAACAATCATGATTGAATTGTAGAAATTAACAATAGTGGAGTATTCGTGCAATCGCTACAAAGTGAGAAATAATGATGACAGAACCCTTCTCTCTGCTTTTACACAATTTTCTTCAGTCTAATTCCATGTAACAAGAAATTTATGAAGTGTGCTGCCTTATTTCAGTTGAGCATAGCCATGAGGTCACTCTGTAGAAATTCCCATATAGTTTTCATTTAAAAATTGTGCAAACTAAGCCATGGTAAGCACAACACCAGAAGTTTGTAATGAGCTCAAACAAATATTGCCTGTTTAAATTCCTGTATCTGAATAAATATTCACTTTCCGTCCCAAGCCATGAGACAGTAAAATTACCTGATACGACCCTCATGGTCAAGGACAAATTGTGTCCGCTTCAAATGACTGTGGGGGAGAATCAAAATTCCTTGAGGGTTTCTTTAGATAATATCATTACTGTGAAGCCACAAGCCCAAAGGGTTGCTGTAAACTCCATAACCCTCCCCATACCGTTTTTCTTTCTTTAACAAGTAGCTTAGCAAAACACAGTACTAATTGCTCCCATCCCTAACCATCTCACTTTCCAGCTTTTTTTTGGTCATCTGTCTGTCTCTAAACAAGTGTTAGAAAGATTCTTGGTCTCGGCCCAAATCACATATCCTCCTTCCATGACATCTATATTTTTTCCCGAAGAGTCTTCTTTGTAGGCGTAGCTCTGTTTTGGAGGTTTCCAGTCTTCCGAAACCGTATTCCTGCTAATTGCAATGTCTTTCCTGCTTGCAAGAGCCAATAACCTAATTTAACTGTAAAATCTCCATTCTTTGCGAGTCCCCGTTTTAAGCTGCTGTGTATCCTCACTGCTGTGTAAAATCATATTTGTGTTCCATGTATTTGATGCCGAAATTAATCTGCTACCAAATAGGTCTCTTCTGAAATGAAGGTTGATTATTCTCTTTGAAAGAAATTCTTCTATATTTTTTGTGTATTGTTGTGTTCCCTTCTGTTGCACTTTTGACTACACTTCTAGATATCCCACTTTAAGATAGCTGAAAAATAGATAACATAAACATGTTAATAAGCTACAAAACACAAAATTAATTTCAAAGAACTTAAGTCATTAAATCATATATAGCTGCCGGAGTCAGACAAATTTAACAGCCACCATCCAATCGCTTCAATAGCTTCAAATTCTTTTTCGTGTATATTTTCATGACTTTGCACTTATAATTTATATGCATGAGTTGATTAATGTGCAGGAACAGAAACTGATAACAAGTACAAGGATTTAGGCCCACCAGAGTATGAATGTCCATATTGCAGTGCACTAATGTGGTATGAAGAGAGGGTCAAAACAGCAAGCAAGAAAAACAGGACAGTCTTCAACATGTGTTGTCGAGAGGGTAAAGTAAAACTGCCAAAACTTAAAGAACCACCAGAGCCTTTGGCGAAGCTGCTGGATTACATTGGGGGCAGAGCTGCCGCAATATTTAGACAGCTTATTCGCATGTACAATGCATGTTTTGCATTTACTTCAATGGGGGCCAAGCTTGATGCTTCTGTAAACTCAACTCCCGGCCCATATGTTTTCAGAGTTAGTGGACAGAACCATCACCTAATAGGATCACTTCTCCCAGTTGATGACAATCAGCCAGCATTTGCTCAGCTATATGTATATGACAGTGCTAATGAAATTAGCATGAGAGAAAGAGCTATCTGCAAGCATGAAAAGAGCCCGGAATTGGATTCAGACTTAGTTTCCGAATTGAAAACAATGCTTGACAAAGTTAACCCCCTAGCCCGAACCTTTCGTAAGGCACAAGAGAGAATACAACAGTCAACGAAAACCACATGGTCCATCAGGCTGCTAGGTACAAGAGACAAAAAAAACAAGGCATATAACGCACCAACATCATCAGAGGTAGCCGCCCTCATAGTAGGAGATATTGGCCACAACACTTATGGAAGAGATGTAATAATTGAACACAAATCGGAGGGATTACAAAGAATCAGTGAGCTTCACCCAAGCTTCATGGCTCTACAGTACCCATTGCTTTTCCCATATGGTGAAGATAGCTACCATCTTGGGATAGTTTACAGCAACGAAAAAGGGTCAGGAAGAGCCAAAAGGGAATGTGTCACGATGAGGGAGTATTACGCATATAGGTTGCAGACAAGAAAAACTGAAGCACAAACTCTAATCCGAGGAGGGCGATTACTACAGCAATTTATAGTCGACTGCTACTGTGCAATTGAAGAAGAAAGGTTGTCTTTTATTCGTCACAACCAACCACAACTTAGGTGTGAAATTTACAACAACCTAAGAGATGCAATGGTAAATGGAGACACAACCGGGGCTGCAGTTGGAAAAAGAATAGTTCTGCCAGCATCATTCACAGGAGGTCCAAGATACATGTACCAAAACTATCAAGACGCTATGGCAATTTGTAGATGGTACGGAAGCCCGCATCTGTTCATAACATTCACTGCAAACCCAAAATGGCCAGAAGTAGAATCTATGTTAAGTAATATAGAAGGACAAAAGCCGGAAGATCGCCCCGATATCATGGCAAGAGTGTTTAAGCTCAAGCTAAAACAATTGATGAAGGTTCTTAAAGAAGACCATTACTTCGGAGTTGACGTGGCAGGTAAAAACAACTATCACTTTTGGCAGTTAGACAAATTAACAACTATCACTTTTGGCAGTTAGATATATTAATTCAAAGTTAAAGTAGTTAAAAATAATTAACATCTATAACCTTTTATGCAATGCAGATGTTGCCACCGTGGAGTTCCAAAAGAGAGGTTTACCTCATGCACATATACTTCTATGGCTAGAAGGAAAAGGATTACAGCTCACGCCGGAATACATTGACAGTATCATACATGCAGAAATTCCAGACAAAGAAAGTAATCCTGGATTGTACGCTGCTGTATCACGCTATATGGTTCATGGACCATGCGGTAGTGCCAATCCAAAATGCCCATGCATGATCGATAAGAAGTGCAGCAAGAATTTTCCAAAGAATTTCAATCAAGAGACAACTATTGATAGCAACGGTCATCCAAAATACAGAAGAAGGGAAGACGGAAGGTACCAACACATGTATTTTCATGGCAATTCTGTTTATTCAACCAATTAATTCAAGCATTGTTATATTCTTAATATAAATAATAAATAATTACTTTTGCACCAGGATCATTAAAAAAGGCGATCATCTTATGGACAATAGGTCAATAGTACCATACAATCCAGGCCTACTTATGATGTTTGACGCTCATATCAATGTGGAATGGTGCAACACAGCACGGGCAATCAAATACCTTTTTAAGTACATTTGCAAGGGACCAGATAGGACAACCATGATCATAACTGATGACCAAGCTGATGAAATAAAATCGTACCTTGATTGTAGATACATCTCAGCATGTGAGGCCGCATGGAGAATTTTTGAGTTTGAAATTCAGGAAAGAAGTCCTGCAGTCATACGCCTGCCTGTACACCTGGAAGGAGAACAAGCAGTTGTGATAAGAGACAGCGACAATTTAAGCATGGTAGTTAACAAATCAGATGTAAATGAAACAATGCTCACAGAATGGATGAAAACAAATGCAATTGACGAGAATGCAAGGACCTTAACATATGCAGAATTTCCTACAAAATATGTGTGGACAGACATTGAACAGGTAGATGAACTAGGGAATAAAAAGAAGAAAAAGTCATGGGCAGCCCGAGAACAACGCAAGGCCATAGGGAGAATCGCATATGTTCACCCTACATCAGGGGAGAGGTACTACCTTCGCCTGCTTCTCAACATTGTCAGGGGCTCTTTAAGCTTTTAGCAAATTAGGACTGTTGTTGGACATTTGCACCCTATGTACAAGGAAGCATGCTATGTTTTAGGCCTACTAAACAACGACAAAGAGTGGCGCGACGCACTACAAGAAGCAAGTCAGTGGGCGATGCCATACCAACTAAGGGAACTTTTTGTCACACTACTTTTATTCTGCGAAGTAACTGATGTAAAGACACTATGGGAATGCAGCTTCAAGGACCTCTCAGAAGACATAGAGCGGAAGAAAAGGAGATTATTTAAACATCCAGAGCTCATACTTTCAGAAGATCAGATAAGGACATACACGCTATTGGAAATAGATAGGATCCTGGTGAAATTTGGAAAGTCCTTAGCAGATTTCAAAGAGATGCCACAACCTGATTTGACGGGAGTGGAGTCCATGGATAACAGGCTTATAGCAGAAGAAAGGCTCTATGACATCAAACAACTACAAGAAGATTGGTCAACAAGAATCAGAAGCTTGAACAAAGAGCAATTAGATGTTTATGATAGAGTAGTACAAGCTGTTGAAAAGGATACTGGGGAGATCTTTTTCCTGTATGGTCACGGAGGAACCGGGAAGACATTTTTGTACTGCACCATCTCAGCAAGGCTCAGGGCAGATCGGAAGATAGTTTTAAATGTTGCGTCATCGGGTAAGAGAAGGCAATAATTTAATATTCATCATTAATTTCCTGAAGTTAAACCTAAGAAAAAGGATAAACACAACTAACACAATATATTTCCACATCTTGGAATGTCATGTCAGGTATTGCTGCACTGCTTTTGCCCGGAGGAAGGACAGCTCACAGCCGGTTTGAAATACCGATAGACCTACTAGAGAATTCAACATGTAACATCAAGCGCAAAACACAGTTAGCAGAACTCCTCCAACATACATCATTGATTATATGGGACGAAGCACCCATGGACCACAGATTCACATTTGAAGCCCTTGATCGCACTATGAGAGATATAGTAGGATATAAGAAACCAGAGGCAGGAACTAAGTTATTTGGAGGAAAGGTTGTATTACTCGGAGGGGACTTTCGCCAAGTACTACCAATAGTGCCAAAAGGAGGCAGGCAAGATATCGTCCAAGCGTCTATAAACAGGTCCCACATATGGAATTCTTGCAACGTGTTTGTTCTTAAACAGAGTATGAGGGTACAAGAAGGGGAGGCCGAGACAGAGAACTACAAAAAGAATAAGAGGTTCAATGAGTGGCTACTAGAAATGGGTGATGGAAGGCTTGAAGTACGATCGGAGGACCATGAAGCTGAAGGCACGTGGATTGAAATACCGGATGAGTATATAGGTGACGTAGATATATCTGATCTACACGGGATTGTGGATACCATTTACCCAAATTTTGAGCAGAAAAGATGTCAAGAGCAATATTTAAGGGAGAGGGCAATACTCACTCCTTTAAATGATACCGCAGACACCATAAACGAGTACATGATGGGTCTCTTACCCATGGAAGAAAAGACATACAAGAGCTGTGATGAAGTATGCTTATCTTCGACTGATGGCGAGCAACAGTTCACTGCATATCCCACTGAATATCTAAACAGTTTAAAGTTATCAGGCTTACCACACCACGAGCTGAAGCTGAAAGTAGGAATGCCGGTCATGCTTCTCAGGAATATCAACCCACCACAGGGGCTGTGTAACGGAACTCGCCTAATTATAACCCACCTCGGAAAGTTTGTAATCGAAGGAAGGATCATAACAGGATCGAAACAAGGTAACAAATATCTAATACCCAGAATTGTCATGACATCGACGGACACCAAAATACCATTCATCTTGAAAAGAAGACAGTACCCTTTAAAGCCTTGCTATGCCATGACTATAAACAAAAGCCAAGGTCAGTCTCTCTCACATGTAGGAGTTTACCTGCCAAAACCCGTTTTCAGCCATGGACAACTCTATGTGGCGGCATCAAGAACAACTTCCCCGGAGGGCCTTAAGTTCTTCATTGATGATTCCTTCCAAAAGTACAAAAGGCACACAAAGAACATCGTCTACAAGGAAGTATTTACAAACTTGCCAAGCATGTTTAAGGAAAACAATTGATGGATTCTTTTACTTGGATGTTATTAGATGTTTTACTCTCTTTTTAAACAAGTAGTAAAAAGTAGTTGCTTAAAAACTCTGTAGTTATTAATAATAAATTATGATTGAGATCAGTTACCAACGACCTACATTAAATCGAAAGAAAATAGCAAAACATATTTCATCAAAAAAACACTCAGACAAACAAACAAATCAACAAAGACAAACAAAGAACTAATCTAAGGATTTAATATAGAATCTGTGAAAGAAAGAAATCTCATCTAATATTGAGCCCAAACAAAATTTATTATCTTCTACACTAACCAGTAAATCTAACTCAGAAATCTCAATGTAATACATAGAAATTGGATGAAATTGCAAAAATTAGTGCAGCAATAGTGATAATTCCAAGAAATTGCTTATCAAAATGAAAATGAAGATAATTGATACGAAAAAGAAAGAGAGATTACCCGGAATATTGAGTAGAGGACGAAGAAGATAGTTGGGATTGATATGCAGGCGGATCCATGGCGTCGCCGACGATCTTGTGGTTGTTTTCCGATCTGATGAATACAAGTTCCAAATTCTTTTAATTTACCCAAAGTAAGCTAATTCTAATGAATGAGGGTGTCGGTGACAAAATTAGGGAGGAAGAATTAAATTGGATGTGATGACCCGTCATCATCACGTTTTTTCCCCTTTTGGACATAGGAAATTACCACTAATTATTACATTAATTGAGTATTTGGGTCTTGGGGTATTAGATGGCCATCATGTTATGACAAGTTCCACTTTACCACTTATTACTACATTAATAGTTGGAAAGCAAAATAAAAAGGCCAGGTCAATGGGTCAAAGAAAATAATTACTCCCTCCATCTTTTTTTTGTTTTTTACGTTTGGTGTTTTTCACGCGTTTTAACGAATAATTAATTTGCATTGAAATCCCTTAAATTTTTTTATTTAAACAAGATAAATTACGTTTTTATTTATAATGTTTTCACTTTTATCAAAATTTTGATATTGGGAAATGAGAAAAATTTAATGTCTCAATTGAAAAGTGTGAGAGATTAAATGACCCAATGAATTTGATTGGTTAAATAATGATTGGACACAAATTTTGATAGAATACTAAGTTATTTATGTGATAATATAAAAGGAAATGTAAAGAACATTTTGAAATATCCAAAAAGGAAAACGTGAAAAACAAAAAGAGACGGAGGGAGTAGTAATTTTAATACATTTATTATAGATATACTCAAAATTATTGCAAAAAATATTAATTGATGAAATACAATAATATTAGAAAAATATAATAATAGAAAATCACAAATCAGTTATGCCGATAACTAAGAACAAAACACAAATAGTTTGCTTATAATGCAACATGCATGCGGAGCAATGGTGGGAGAGTAATTTATAATCTTTTTTGAAGGGAATTTAATTCCATCAACTAATGGATTATGATTCCACAACTTATATCGTATATAGTGGTAAATGATACAATCTCTAAAAATGCACTAAATAGAATATGAGGCGAAAAAATAAGGACAGTGTGAGTCTATACTTATACAAATTATATGTAATTATTGTGTTGAGATCACATGCATGACTAACTTGAGTTTTACCATTATCGAACTAATCATTTTATAACTCGATTTTTCTATCAGCGACTTATGCATAAACATTTTAAATATTGAGATACTATTTTAACTTTCTATATGTACTTTTTATTAAAAACCCATGCATACTATTTTAACTTTCTATTACATCTACAGTTATCTATCTGTATACGATGATATAATAAGATAATTAAATATGTATTTTTCTTTACAAACCCGTGCATCGCACGGGCTTCAATACTAGTTTTTACTTATTAATAGTATCTTAATAAATAAATCTCCATAAATTAAATCTCTGAGAAATTGAACTCCGTTTAAACTAATACGAAGTACATACTACTCCGTAATATAATTGTGATAATACATACAAGAAGTCTTTCACGATGAAACATCATCATTACTTGATTAGGTAGGACATCATTAGTTTCGGGCCATTAACGGTCCGACATCAAACAGTCTTTCACATCGAATCATCAGCGTCATTAACGATCCACCTATAAACAATTGAGCAGTAATGCATCACTTGAACCAAATCAATTTACGACCTATATATCATATATCTATATTATATATCTAATATTACATATCACTAAAGAACTCTATCCAATTTCCCCTTGAACCATGGTTAAACAATAATACCGTGTCAATTTCCAAAGCTAAGCCAAAGCAGCACTTAGGGCTTGCTGACATCACCAGTCTGATGATGAGGCTGGTGTGTCCTATCTGAAGCTGCCATACCAATACCTTCATTTTGATGCCTCTGCCAACCACCAGTGTCAGCCTTGGAGTGGATCCAGTAATAGACTACTGACCCAATCATTGACATCAATGTCAGTGCAGCTGCAGCAGCAAAAACCCCCTTGCGCAGTGTGGCGCATGATAAATGTTCTCCACCAAAGATTCCTCGGTACTTTGTGTGATATGCATTTCTTATTGAACCTGCTACCAAGCATGTTTCTGCCGCCAGGAAGGTCACCCTGCATTGCAGTTCGGAGATACTTGAGAGGCATCTCGGAATTAACGGAAATAAACCTACTATACAAATAAAAAGATGCAGGCCTTGACAATCTGCATTGTCAATAATAGGGTGTAATTTTAAAGATAAGATCATTTCTTTCTACAGAAGGCACACAAATGCGAGGTTTTTTGAGACTATAACAGGTATATTCCTTAAATCCTATACTAAGGGCTAAATGATAATTTCAGGTAATAAATTGAGTTTAGCCCACCAAAAATAATTATTTACCTTTGACTTGTGAGTAACAAACTATGTTGTTTGGTACCAAATAAAAATACAACAACGTTGACTTGTGAGCACCAAACTATGTTCTTAGAACCAAATGACAAAATGCAATCACCCTGCTTTTACCAAACTATGTTGTTTGGCACCAAATAAAAATGCAACAATTGTAGAAAACACAGCAAAATATTATTTTAATGTTAGTTAGGTTTTAAGGACTATACCTGCTACAGTCTAAGACTTCCTCCACAAATGCATGAAAATATCAATGATATTCCTATTTTTAATTTAATTTAATTTTGTTTATAGAGTATTCAAATTTTTAAGTTTTATTATAAGGGCAGTGATGTAGACAGGATTCCACCCACATCTTAGGTAGCACCTCCGAAGACTGAACTAACTACGTACTAGGACTACTACCAACTTACACATCCTGATATACACATTTCAATGCTGCCCTTGAAGAATATGAAGGGCTGCCTACAAATCCATAAACAAAGAACTAAATCCCAGCAGCAAGTATGAAGGAGGCCCAGTAATTGAAACCCAAAAAGAGTGCAGCAAGTCAGAGGCCAGCGCCAGTTGAAGAAAGCAGAGAAAATCCAAACAGAAGAGGAACAGATACATGCATGAATCAAGGAAACACTCGCCACAACGCCGGTCATGGAGGAGTAACCTCCATCAAACAATAAATAACCGTAATAATTATCATCAAAAAGGACAATCAATCAACATTACAAATTACTTTAGTTCTAGCATTTTCTTCCTAATTATTAGCACTTAGCATAGCTCTAGGCTTAGAAGTCTAGAAGTAGCATAACCAAGTTTTAATTGCACCTTTATGTATTGAAGTGTTACCACATCAGTGCCAGTGTGTTTTCCAAGCATAGAACAATGGAAGTAATCCCTCGTGATTATATGGTTGTTCCGTTTGAATTGTACTTATTGATGAAATACTTTTACCACCGATTGTTATGGCAAATGATTCTTCCAAGGAAAATTGGAAATCAACTTTGAGAAATGATTATTTCCTTGAAAGAAGTGAAATTCTTTCTTGGAATAATCACCTTCCGATTGTTGTTAAACTAAAGTGTTCTCATTTCACGCTTTCTTTAACTGCTGGTTCATTTAGTAATTTATCATAAATTACGCGTACATAAGTGAGGAAGGCCTACCATATATTAAGGGCATCCCCCTAAGGCACCTTGATCGCCCTACAAGATAAGGTGCTAGGTGCTTGTTTGCTATTATCATCTACTCATCCACAATGAAATTCGTATTTTAACACAGAATCCAGCTCAAGTGCTCAAGCCCCTAACATTTGGAGCACAATCCAAACAAGGAGTATGACGTAGTCCAAGTTTCTGTTTGAAAACAAAATCTGAGGATCAGACTGCCCCTATCCAGCCAATGCATCCTAACCTAACCAGCCCACCCAAAAAGGAAGGAGACTGTAAATAAATGCTGCTAGAAAAACCAGTAGCGTTCTAACCAGCATTCATATACTATGAAATAGTTAATGTAAAACATGGTGTAGACCAGCTTTCTTAATCACACTACCATCAAAGAGTTATTGGGCAACATAATCTGCTTCTGAGGGCTACACCTGCTTCAGATGTATCATCCATGAACGCTACTATGTGATGTTCAAATGACTGAGTCCTCAATCCAAATAGTTTCAGCTCAGATATATGAAATTATGTGCGAACAATTATGTATCGGAGATTATCTAACATCTGAACAGAGTAATTCAAAGATATTGAAAAATTCATTTATTCTACGGTTTATCATCAATTGCCTTAAGAGTATTCAATTTAAATGTCACCAATCTATTCAGAAAACAAATCTCTCAACACTTCATTCACACAATTATACAAACCAAGCATGCCATAATAGACTCATAGGATGCAAATTTAGAGAACCGGATGATTGTAGGGTGCGCACTTTTGAAAGTCCTTTGCAAGCAACCTTTCTAATTTCTGCAACGATATGGCTCCGTAAATATAACTAGTGGTCTGGTCCAGTTCACCCACGAGCCATTCCATTAATCAGGGGTCAGGATTGAACCTCATGCCAAGCAAGCCAGCACCGACCTGGCCTGGTTCAGCATTTTTATCATGCTGGACTCGGGAACAGTCAACTATACTGGATTTTAATACTTTGATGCCAAATTTGTGTCTTTTTTCACATTGTCATCTTAATTTCAGATTTTCCATGACGGAGACTTGTAACAACAACAACAACAACACAACAACAACAAAAACAACAACAACAACAACAACAACAACCAAGCCTTAGTCCCAAAATGACTGGGGTCGCCTAACATGAGCCGTCATAAGGAACCGTCTCCATGACGGAGACTTGCCAGGATTAAAAATAAAAGGCTTCAGATATATCCATCATGGACAATCTAAAATTACGACAAAAAGCTACGTAAAATCCAGTTTCATTTCACGTAGCGTAGCAAATAAAATCTCAGGAATTCCAATCTTCAGAACCTACTTCATCTCGAATACACCCTAGATTGAAAGAGATAGAAAGAGGAGGTGGTAGGCCAGTAGCCATTTCCTATAGAGATCGAATCTAAAAGGTAGTTATGATTCATGGAGCAACTTTACAAGATTTCTGCAATTTTCAAATTTAAAAACAATATTTGCAAGATTTACAATGTCCAAGTGTGAAACATATATCCAAGTATTTTCACTGACGCAAAAATAACGTAATACTTGGATATATGTTTCACACTTGGACATTGGAAAAATAACGCCAGAGAGATTATATCCAAAGGTAGTGAATAGTGCACCTAATAGTTCTGCCGCCAGGTTAACAGATATGAATGGTCAAGACACTTTAATAGTTGCATGTCTAAATATGATGATTCACCCGGAACACCCCTGAGTCCTTAAACTAGCAGTTTGCACAATCACAGCAGTTAAATTCTCTTTCATGAAATCTGAAGACAAATACATAACTCCAACATCAACTGCCTCCAAATTTATTTAAATTCAATCACATTTCCAACCCAAAACCCAAAAGTAATTCCAGATACCGACTTCACGGCTATATGGTTAGTGCTAAAGTGGATTCAGACCAAGCAAAGGTATACTCAAGAAGGGAATGAGTAAAGGCATACAAAGTCTGATCAAGGAAAATATTTATATCCATCAAATGGTAACGCTTGATCAATATTTATATCCATTAATTTCAAAACTACGAGCATACAACAAGAAAACATTACACTGCCTCTTATCCATTAAAAAAAAAAGAAAAACACACTCAAATTTGCACTTGTCCGCAATAAGTGAACAAAGCTTGACAATCCAGTATAGTGTATCTTTGGCCAAAGGCCAGCAAAGAGACTGTAAGGCACAACAAGCATGCTATCAATTCTCATTACAACTACCAAGTCAACACAACCAAGCAGGTTATTCCCATTCCACCCAAAAAACATAGTAGTTGGAAAATTCAGCAACACACATTTCTCACTTGGATTAACGATCCAAATGTTTTGCTCAAGGCAAGAAGAGAAGCTGTAAGACGCAATAAGCATGTTTTACATACTCATTATTACAACTACAAAATCAATAAGACGATAACAGCTGCCTGCATTTCACCCAGAAAACGAAATTAATGGTAACGAACAATAAAGAAAAAATTAACTCCCACTAACCTGCCCAAATCAACAACAAGATTACAGGAAACAGACATTTCAAATTAAAACATAAAAGTATTATTAAACAACACACTTATAGCAAATTCGGCAACAAATTTGTTAAACCCTAACAAACAAGACAAAAGGGTTTTACTAAAAAAAAAAATCAACAACCATCAAAATTAGAAACAATAATAATTGAAGACGAGAAGACGACTAAATAGAAAACTGACCAGGAAAAGATGAAGAAGAAGATAGCACAAGTGGTGGACCCACCAACAAGACCTTTCCCAAAACAGAGACACTTTGTAACTCCATTGACAACCAAATGACTAATCAGCAGCAAAACAAACGCTGCTAATCCGTACAACGATGAAGCGTCGGTACCGTACTTGCAGAACGTGCGCTCGTCGTACTGGTCTGGTACCACTTCCGCCTTCACGAAAAAAAAAACACAATATCATTAAATTTCCAAAAACAAAAAGAGCAAGGAGGGGACAGAAAAATGGAGGGAGGCAGTGCTACCGTGCTACGGCGGCGCTCGGCGCCGATAGCAAAGACGAAAGCGAGTAGGTGAAGTGCGATGACGATGGCAAGAATGGTGACTGAAGCTGCCATTTTCTATTTTCTCTCTCCTCTGTAAGTGAGCTGGGGTTTTCTTTTAGAGTTGAGCTTTTGATATTTTTGAAACGGGAAAGTAGGGAGACTGAACTTCAAGTGGGGTCTCTCACCGTCTAGCAACTGTGTGTCTGTGTTACCGTTTGGACAATTATCTTCAATTCCGTTTCTTTGTTTGTCCAGCAGGGTTCCCAGGAGGTAGTCTACATACCCATACCCACCCTAAAAAAAAAAAAAAGTTGGAAACATGACTCACACTTAAATAAATGTGTACAAGTGAGGCTAACTTGCTATATACTGTCATTGGTAATATAAGTATTGTCATTCTAATATATATACTGTCATTGGTAACATAAATATTGTCATTCTAATATATATACTGTCATTGTTGTATTAAAATACTGTCACAATCACCCAAAAAAAAAATTACGTATACAAGTGTAATGAAATAGAAAAAGTAAAAGGACCACTTAAATGAATGGATAAAAGTGTTGCATATTAAATGAATGGGTAAAAGTATGTATACAAGTGTTCTATAAGTTTATCATCGTTTACATAAATACTATCATTGTTGTATTAAAATACTATAATTGTTGTATCAATTACTGTCATATTGCTGATACTTAGTAATTTGCTGATAAAATGCGAATGGTTTTTGCATTACAATCAATCATGTATAGTGTGATATATGGGTCGCCAAGATAACTCGTACATGTTGGATTATGACGGGTTTATACCAATCTCTATTGATCTAGATCAAAGAACATTAGAATAATATCAAGAACATCCAATACATTTGGACATGTAGGAGGAGCACTTGATAAGAGGAAGTGAAGATGAACTAATGTTTTGATGCTACATGCATAACCTTAATAAAAGTTGGATCTTGTTGTTAGGCAAACCACAAACACACACGGGCAATTAGGCATCATGATTAAAAGGTGGTAACATAGGTTCTAAACCCTATATGATGCATTGGAAACTGAATCAATGATTAGTTTCCAAGTTCTCAGTCAAAGTATGAATCTTCGACATCTCTGTGAACTGGTTGGAGTATTCCAAAAGGGTAGCATCATTTGCAATCCTACATAATTTAAATGAATTCATTATTTCCTAAGAAGCAATGAAAGAGAATTGTTTCTAGTGGGAGTTCTTCAATGAACTCAGGTTGATCACAAGTCTGCTATCTCGATGATTTTCTATTTTAAATATGAGAATCATTCTAACAGCAAAGAAAGACTAGATCATTCTATAAACGTATTCAAAGATCTTTTTATCTTACATCGAAAGGCTTTCGATAGAAAGTATGCTAAGAATAGCAAAGTATGATAAACTAAACCTCTGCATCGAATGAGATACAACACTCATATGCAGAAATGGAATCAAGTTTGAGTTCCATGAACGTTTTAAGTATTGGGTGAAATGCATATATCAGTAAAACATTAAATGCTTGATTTTGGGTTAGAGGCCCACAAATTGGTAAGCATTTGGTTTAAACATTTATCATTTATGAAATTATATTTCATATTTTATTTAATCTTGGTTTAGTATTAAATGATGAAGTTCAAGTTATTCGAAACATTCAAATGGGATGTCAAGATGAATTCTTTGACAAAGAAACACCCATAAGTAAACTTGAATATTGAAGTCACAAAAGGATCCCTAATCCAGGTCATTGAAAGGTTGGACGACCAATGACTAATGAAGATTAGATTGCAAGTAGATTTTTAGTTCATTTTCTTAAACTAGATGGACATGTTATGTCAGAAATCCTTTTCATAGATACTTATTGGATCTTGTATCAGATTAACCATGAGAACACTTTAAGAGATTAAATTCATGTCATAAGTAGTTCTCACTAATGGTGATTAGAACCATTCCTCAAAACATGAGTAGTTATGATTGCTCGTTTGAAGATTAGTTCCCTTTGATGCTCGCTAAACGTCGCATCATAAAAGGAGACTATAGAAGCAGTTATTGGGCGTACTATGAATCAAAGTAAATTGTTCATAAGTTACAAGAAGGGATCGTCCTCCTATCTATGATAGGATATGGTGTTGTTGTTGTACAAGGCCTCTCGAAGAGTTAGACACTGTGAAAATGCATGGCCGTGCTTAGAATGGTTAAGGCTTAACCTTCTGTAAAAGTTTAATAGTTGAACTTAGTAATACGAGAAACACTTCTGGACCTAATAAGGATGTCTTGGATCTTACCTTATGTTCAGTAAGTAACCAAAAGACGACAGAATCAGAATGCACACTTGCCTGAATGACAAGTGGGAGACTGAAGGAAATATGTCCTTCACCTAGGGGTGTTCATTATCGGGTACCCGGCTAAACGGGTACCCGTATTTTCGGGTACCCGGAAATGCGGGTAGTTATTTTGTCGGCCCATGACCCGACCCGGAAAAATCGGGTACCCGGTTAGCGGGTACCCGGTTTTTCCGGGTCGGGTCACGGGTACCCGTATTCTTTCATATAAAAAATTCATAGTTAGTTTCCAAATAATTAATATGTAAATAATATGGTTGTAAACACTAAACAGTATATACATTATATTACAATTTCTTATCTTCATGAGTGATTGGTTATAATTGTGAAATCAAGGCAAGAAAGTATAGTGAGGTTTGTTTGTTGTTTTTATTCATGTGTTGAGTGGGAGAGTTGTGGTCATCATTTGTGATTGATCATGGATTTGCTAGGATTTATGCTCCCCAAAGCCAAGGCTTTAAGCTCACATTTTACCCAAATTTACCACACCCTTACCTAAGCCTATTGACAGGCTAAAGTCGTATCACCTAGTCAAAAATAAACCTAATTCCACTAACAAGGTAGCAAGGGAAGTCAGGATCGTATCCACAGGGAAACAAGCGTTCTTTCTACTATTAAAACTAAGGTCTAAACTATTGGGAAACAAGAAAGTTGGTTGATTTGTATATGAAAACTAAGACAATAATAAAAGAGGAATAAATAAGATATTAAGAGGTCTAGGGCATAGGTTCACCAATGAACAACAATCCGGGATGATAAACAATATTAATAATCAATAGAACAGTTAATTAGATTAGCATGCTCTCTCGAATCGATACTAATCATAGACTTAAAATTAACGGGCTCTCGCTACGTATTAATCTCAGTTCTACCTATTGACACAAGCCTAAACATCAAATTGCATCTCTCGAATCTTAACTTGATATTGCTAGACTAATACAATTAGACCTGCGCAAATCTAATCGCATAGTAAATGAAATCAATCAATAGGAATTAACCACAATACCAACAATCAACAACATTTAATCATCCCTTCATATTAATTCATGGATTCCCAAAACCCTAGAATATAAACTACTCACAAATATTTAATTTAAACAAAGCAAACATGATTAATGAAAACATAATTAAAATTGAATAAACAAGGAAAGAAAATAATAAATACCAAATTGAAGAACAAAGGATGAAATTTAAAGTTTGAAACTTGAAAGCAATAATAAAAGTAATTAACAAAAGTTTAGAGAAAGAATAAAAACTAAGCAAAACTAAGGTCCTAGAAAAAATAAGATCCCAAATAATATGTCTAAGGGCTATATTTATAGTCTTGCCCAAAAGTAGAAGAAAAAAACCGAAAACAAAGCAAAAATTCGCGCCCAGGGGTTGTCGTCGCCCGATCGGGCAATGGGCCGCCCGATCGGGCGATCTGCTCGTCAAACTGCACGATCTCGTACCTTAAAAACACCATATCTCCTTCGTTATAAGTCAGAATTAGGCGAGTGACCACTCGTTGGAAAGATATTGAAGTCTAGAATCCAAACCAATTTGAATCGCTGCATTTAGAGTTGTATAACTCGAGTTATGATCAAAAGAGTGGACGACATTCAGTTTTCTACTTCTTTCACTATTCGCTTTGCATGAAAATTCTTCCAACTCAATGTTTGCGCTCTCGAAAGTATATAATCTCTTGTATTGATTCAAATAAGTAGGAAATGCACAAAAATATGTTAATTCCTACAATGATGAACCTGAAACTACAAACACACTACAAGGAGCACATTAGTACTAAAAATCGCTCCGAAGAGCTCATTTGAGATCAAAAAGTACTAAGGGACGGGGGTAAAAACTCTATATAAAACACATATATCAAACTCCCCCAAGCTAGATCCTTGCTTGTCCCTAAGCAAGGAAATCATCGATGAATACAAGATCAACTTCACCCCTAACATATTTCAAAACGAAAGACATAATTCAAGGCAAAATCTAACGAACATGCATCAATGTCAACCAATCAAATCCACCAACCACAAATCCTCCCTAACAATCGTCACGCAAAGCGAACCACAAATGCACAATGGAATTCAAGACAAGTGCTCACACACTCGTCACATTTATGTGGCGGATAAAAGATGTACCCGTTCGCTCTCCTCCCAACATATAAGTGTACAATGCCCTCCCAAAACTCACAACACTCGTGTGTCTAGAAAAACATACACTCAACCTAATAGTCGACTCGGAATATGTCATGTCATAACTTGCATTGATAAACAACTACTTTCACATTAATATGACTCTATGCACAAAGGTCGGAAGGTCTTCAAAGCTTGTAATGATAGGCTTAGGTAGGGGTGCGGTAAATTTGGGTAAAATGTGAGCTTAAAGCCTTGGCTTTGGGGAGCATAAATCCTAGCAAAACCATGATCAACCACAAATGATGACCACAACTCTCCCACTCAACACATGATGAAACAACAAACAAACCACACTATACTTTCTTGCCTTTCTTTCATAATTAACATCAATCACTCATAAAGATAAGAAATTACAATACTTGAGTGAAACAATGCTTTGAATTTTTCTAAGAGTAATGAATTTTTTCTTTTTATTTTTTTCAATTTCCTTTTTTTTTTCCCTTTGGAAACCTTCATATTTTCTATTCTTCTCATCTCTTTCACTCTTCATTATTTTTTTTTTTCTCTTTTTCAAACAACAAACAAGATAAGAAGAACTCCCTTATTTCCTTTTCAACACTCACTTTGTGCTCAAAATGTAGCACACTACAACTCCCTCACCTCACTTACTATTAGCTCCCCCAAGCTAGGCTTGGGACTAGTAACCAATGGGGCTTTCATGGGCTTGTAATATGGCTAGTCACCGAATAAAGGGGCACAAGCAACAACATGGGTAGAAAAGGAGGGAACAAATGTATCTAGATTCATCTGAAGGCTACCTAAACAGAAAAATGCCTTCGTCCTCCACAATGTGCATGTATATATGAGTCATAAAACACTACTAACAGTTGCAAACCAATACTCACAATCAATGACACACCATGAAGCTATCACACATCCTAACCAAGTCAACTAGCCAAGCACCAAGTCCACAAATAGTTAGTCAGAGTTGACTCATGTTAAGTCATCAAAGCAATCGAATATCAAATCATGGCTAACACATCCACATTGCTCGTCATCAAATAGCAAGAATCAAAACAATTTTCAATTAAAGGGGCACAGGGAAGCATGATATTGTATTCATCGGAACGTATTTTTGTATTTTTTTTTCAAAAGCGATAAACTAATCTAGAAAGCAATAACACATACCTCCCCAAAGCCAAACTCAGCAATGTCCCCAGTGCTTAAAGGAGTGGAGATCGAGGGTCTCAATAATCGTTGAACCCCTCCGGGTCCAAGTCTTCTATGCCTTCCGCTCGACCTTGGTTAGTAAATAACCAACCAACGAGCGCAGAAGCTTGTCATGCGCACTCGCACATCTTTCGTGCAACCGGACATGCACGATAATCAACAACAAAAATTGCATAAAGTCCGAACGAACTCTATGCCAGTAAGGAGTAGGATGCCTAAAGGAAGAAGAACAAAAGGAAAAAACAATAATAAAAGAAGAATAGGAAAAAGAAGGAAAAGAGAAAGTAGGCATACTCTCCTTATGGAAGCTATATTTGTGGACTATTGATTCTTCAACCTCAACGATCAATGAAATATCACTCTCTGTGTTTAGGCATTCATGGTGGACAAGCTCTTCACCATATAGAGCTCTTTGCAAAGCATCCACCTCTTCTTTGTAATTACTGCAAGTACCTGCAAAAGATTCACAAAGAGGAACCGGAAAAGAATAATAATCCTTTTTTTTTCAAAGAGAAACTAAAGAAAAGAAACTATGTACATGCTCCCAAAAAACACGAAGTTCTTCGAGACTCAGGAAAATAATCTAGACCACAAAATTAATAGCAGAAAATAAAACCGTTTCCCCGGCAACGGCGCCAAAATTTGACAGGCTAAAGTCGTATCACCTAGTCAAAAATAAACCTAATTCCACTAACAAGGTAGCAAGGGAAGTCAGGATCGTATCCACAGGGAAACAAGCGTTCTTTCTACTATTAAAACTACGGATATTTCATGAAATACCCCCGAGGTTTAAGTTAATTCACCAGGTACCCTCGTTGTTTCAGTAATCTACCAGGTACCCCTCAGGTTTCATTTTCTCGCATGACTTAACCCTGCCGTTAAGTGGCCGTTAGAAAAAAAAATTTCACCAGGTACCCTCGTAATTTATTTCACCAGGTACCCCTGAGGTTTTTTAGATTTTCACCAGGTGCCCTTGTGCTTTATGGTAATTTCACCAGATACCCCTGCTCACCAACGGCTAGTTTTTTTTAAAAAAACTAGCCGTTGGTAAGCCTTCTCTATTTAAAGGGGGAGCCGCTGCAACTCTTCACTACAAGTTTCTGTTCTTCCCCTTAACCAACTCATATTTTCCCTAATTCCCAACTCACCTTCAAATGAGCTTATATTCTCAATCCCAATCTTCTTCTACAACGTATGAATCCTCATACGTTGTAGTTCCAAACAAAACATGCAACATATGTGGGAAAAAATTTGCAATAAGAAGTTCTGAAACAATGAAAAATCCTCAAAGACTATATTACAAGTGTGACTTATGTGACAACTTCAAGTGGTGCAAGGGAAGCATTAAGCAACCACTGCCAATCAGAAACAACAGAGGTAGCACAAAGGAAGGAGAAATTGAAGAAAACAGAAGCTTGGATGAAGAAATTCACCAAATGAAGAAGAAACTCAAGCAGCAAAAGAAATTAATGCATGGAACTATCAATATTGGCATTGTAATGTTTTTTATTCTAGTATTTGTAATGAGAAAGTGAATGATGACATTTCATCAATAATATGATATTTCATTTCCGAATTAAGTAGCTTTACAAAAGTGTGCCCCCGACACGCAAAAACTTTAAGTGTAGCTCTACAAAAACTTGCTCCCATTGGCAAAAGATATACATGATAAGTTTAGCAAAAAGTTATGCATAAATCACAAAATCAAGTACGCTTCCTTTTTCCCTTACTTGATGCATTACGTTGTTGCTGTGAACTGGAAGCACCTTGATCTCCCCCTTGCTGTGAACCAGCTGCACCAGAACCAGTTGCACCAGCAGAACCAGAAGCACCAGCAGCAGCAGCAGCATCCTTCTTTTGCTTTGCTGTGGCCCCACCTCTGCATGTCCTTGCATTGTGTCCCACCTCCT
Source organism: Spinacia oleracea (assembly GCF_020520425.1). Taxonomy (NCBI): domain Eukaryota; kingdom Viridiplantae; phylum Streptophyta; class Magnoliopsida; order Caryophyllales; family Amaranthaceae; genus Spinacia; species Spinacia oleracea. Next base: position 90,511,363 of record NC_079489.1, read on the forward strand.
TGCACTTACCACACCTCACAGTGCTATTTCTCTTTCCCCTTTTTGGATCATGTTTACCTATTTTTCTCAGTTTAGGGGGTCTACCTGATGCTCTCTTCATGGGTGGTGGGAGGATAATAGGAAGGTCAAAAGAAGGCCATTGGGTTGGGTCAGGCATGGGGTGTATGTGCTCTGAGTAAGTTAACTTGTATGCTTGCCCTTTGAAGTAGTGAGACACAAAATCAGTAGCCTCAAGTCTTTGGTGGTAAATAACCCTAAGGCCATGTCTGCAAGGTATGCCAGATATTTGCCATACACCACAACCACAAGTCCTTGCATCAAACTTAATAGGGTATTTGACAGCCCCCTCTTTCACTTCATATTCCCCTCCCCCCAGCAACTGTTACAGAACAAAACCTGGTGAAACTAGCCGTTGCTGAGCAGGGGTATCTGGTGAAATTACCATAAAGCACAAGGGCACCTGGTGAAAATCTAAAAAACCTCAGGGGTACCTGGTGAAATAAATTACGAGGGTACCTGGTGAAAAAAAGTTTCTAACGGCCACTTAACGGCAGGGTTAAGTCATGCGAGAAAATGAAACCTGAGGGGTACCTGGTAGATTACTGAAACAACGAGGGTACCTGGTGAATTAACTTAAACCTCGGGGGTATTTCATGAAATATCCGTTAAAACTAAGGTCTAAACTATTGGGAAACAAGAAAGTTTGTTGATTTGTATATGAAAACTAAGACAATAATAAAAGAGGAATAAATAAGATATTAAGAGGTCTAGGGCATAGGTTCACCAATGAACAACAATCCGGGATGATAAACAATATTAATAATCAATAGAACAGTTAATTAGATTAGCATGCTCTCTCGAATCGATACTAATCATAGACTTAGAATTAAAGGGCTCTCGCTACGTATTAATCCCAGTTCTACCTATTGACACAAGCCTAAGCATCAAATTGCATCTCTCGAATCTTAACTTGATATTGCTAGACTAATACAATTAGACCTGCGCAAATCTAATTGCATAGTAAATGAAATCAATCAATAGGAATTAACTACAATACCAACAATCAACAACATTTAATCATCCCTTCATATTAATTCATGGATTCCCAAAACCCTAGAATATAAACTACTCACAAATATTTAATTTAAACAAAGCAAACATGATTAATGAAAACATAATTAAAATTGAATAAAGAAGGAAAGAAATAATAAATACCAAATTGAAGAAAAAAGGATGAAATTTAAAGTTTGAAACTTGAAAGCAATAATAAAAGTAATTAACAAAAGTTTAGAGAAAGAATAAAAACTAAGCAATAAACTAAGGTCCTAGAAAAAATAAGATCCCAAATAATATGTCTAAGGGCTATATTTATAGTCTTGCCCAAAAGTAGAAGAAAAAAACCGGAAACAAAGCAAAAATCCGCGCCCAGGGGTTGTCGTCGCCCGATCGGGCAATAGGCTGCCCGATCGGGCGATCTGCTCGTCAAACTGCACGATCTCGTATCTTAAAAACACCATATCTCCTTCGTTATAAGTCGGAATTAGGCGAGTGACCACTCGTTGGAAAGCTATTGAAGTCTAGAATCCAACCCAATTTGAATCGCTGCATTTAGAGTTGTATAACTCGAGTTATGATCAAAAGAGTGGACGACATTCAGTTTTCTACTTCTTTCACTATTCGCTTTGCATGAAAATTCTTCCAACTCAATGTTTGCGCTCTCGAAAGTATATAATCTCTTGTATTGATTCAAATAAGTAGGAAATGCACAAAAATATGTTAATTCCTACAATGATGAACCTGAAACTACAAACACACTACAAGGAGCACATTAGTACTAAAAATCGCTCCGAATAGCTCATTTGAGATCAAAAAGTACTAAGGGACGGGGATAAAAACTCTATATAAAACACATATATCACCTATCATTACAAGTTTGAAAGACCTTCCGACCTTTGTGCATAGAGTTTTATTAATGTGAAAGTAGTTGTTTATCAATGCAAGTTATGACATGACACATTCCGAGTCGACTACTAGGTTGAGTGTATGTTTTTCTAGACACACGAGTGTTGTGAGTTTGGGAGGGCATTGTTCACTTATATGTTGGGAGGGGAGTGAACGGGTACATCTTTATCCGCCACATAAATGAGTGACGAGTGTGTGAGCACTAGTCTTGAATTCCAATGTGCATTTGTGGTTCGCTTTGCGTGACGATTGTTAAGAAGGATTAGCGATTGAATGGATTTGATTGGTTGACATTGATGAATGCTTGTTGAATTTTACCTTGAATTATGTTTTCATTTTGAAATATGTTGGGGGTGAAGTTGGTCTTGTGTTCATCGATGATTTCCTTGCTTAGGGACAAGCAAGGATCTAGCTTGTGGAGGTTTGATATGTGCGTTTTATATAGTGTTTCACCCCCGTCCCTTAGTACTTTTTATGTGTCAAACGTGCTCTTAGGAGCCGTTTCTAGTACTAATGTGTGTTATTGAGTGTGCCTTGAGTTTCAGGTTTGATTATGAGAAATTGGTCTTTTTAGACCCGTTTCATGTTGATCTAGGCCACTATATGAGCCCGAGGAAGTTCGGGACCTCCATCGTCGACTTTCGGGAGCCTTGGATTCTTATGGTTGAGCCCCGAGAGTTAGACTCAGTGATATGGGCAAGCTATATTGAAGATTGCAAATCGCCCTGGAAGCTGAGGGCGAAATGCAACCATCGGGCGGAATTGAAGCAATTTGGACTCATCAACGCGCGCCCGATCGGGCGCAGCTCGCCCGATCCGGATCGGGCGGTCATCCGGAAGCTTATGTGGAGAGTTCGAAAACCGCCCGATCGGGCGGATTTTGGCCCGATCGGGCCGACTATCGAGTGCATCGCCCGATCGGGCGAAGCGACGCCCGATCGGGCGACGCCAACCTCCTGCACTTATGCGCGAGTTTTCTTTCCGTTTTTTGGCTTGTATTTTGGGCAAACTATAAATACTAGCCCCTTATATTTTTAGGGACACCTTATTTTCTAGTATCAAACACTTAGTTTATTTTCCTAAGCTTAGTTTTCTCTCAAATTGTTCCAACACTTAGTTTTATTTCCAATTAAAAGTTCAACCTTTGGTATTCCATTGTTCTTGAATTAGGTATTATTTTCTTACTTTGATTTATTACTTTGTTTCAATTATGCTTTCAATTAAAATGCTTGCTTTGTTTATTGATAATATGTGTGAGTAGTTTAATTTCTAGGGTTTGGGGATCCATGAATTAATATGATGGGATTTTGAATAATTGTGATTATTGACATTGTGATTAATTCCTATTGATTGGTTTATTCCACTATTCAATTAGATTTGCGCAGGTTTAATTGTGTAGTTATGCAATATCAAGTTAAAATTCGAGAGAAGCAATTTGATGTTTAGGCTTGTGTCAATAGGTAGAATTGGGATTAATAAGTAGCGAGAGCCCGTTAATTCTAAGTCTATGACTAGTATCGATTCGAGAGAGCATGCTAGTCTAATTAATTACCTTGTTGATTATCATGATTGTTCATTGTCCTGGATTGTTAATTGCTGGTGAACCTATGCCCTAGATTCCCTTAATATCTTGATTTATACTTATTTAATTATCGTTCGTAGTATTAGTTTACAAACAATCAACCAAATCTTGTTCCCAATAGTTTAGTTTAATTAATTAATAGTAGAAATAACGCCTGTCTCCCTGTGGATTCGATCCTGACTTCCCTTGCTACCTAGCTAGTGGACCTTAGGTTATTTTTGATTAGGTGATACGACTTTAGCCTGTCAGTTATCCAAGTAAGTGTTATTTTGGCATGGCAACTTTTAACTCAATTTTTAAAGTTTCGAACTTAAGGCTCTTACTATGTTGGTTAGATTTTAAGTGAACTAAAATCCTTAATCATGCAACATAATCAAGCCACAATCTCATGCATAATTAAGACATATTTAAAGCAATAAATAACTTAAAGCATGCATAAGATATAATTATGATCTAGTATGGCCCGACTTCATCTTGAAGCTTCAACTTCAAACTCCGTCTTGAAAATGGATTGGAAACTCCGTCTTGAATTTCACCATGGGAGCGCCATTTTCTCCAAATAGGATAAGCTATAATTTAAACTAATTACAACTATTTGATGGTACGCAGACCATATTTAAAGCAATAAAACTTTGGTACTTTAGACCAATATTACATTCAAATTAATGGTACGCATACCATATTTTCTATCCTATTTGGGCCATACTAGTCACTTTCCATAACCTGCAAAACAGTACATTTACAATATACCATTCACCCATTCATTTATCAATGAATGGCCCACATAGCTGGTTAGTAGAACATATTATGCATCACATAAATATTTGCATCAATTAATCAAGGGTTCCAATAATCTACCAATTATTCAATCCTTACTAATTCTAATCAAGTTGTTTTAACCTTAAAGGAATGTTGACCTAATCAAGAGTTTATGACTAAAACGCTCCCACTTAAACCAAGAAATTTACATGCTTTACTAATTTTAAACATAAAATTGTATTTCCTAGTCTAACCAGAAACATACAAATTTAATTAAAATTTAAAGCTCATATAAATTTTTATTTGAATCCTTTAATTTATTTTCAGTTTATTAAATTAATTAATTTAAATTTAATCAAGGTTTTAATTTTAGTAAAATAATTAGTATAAATAAAATTTATAATAATTAAATTATTCAAAATTAAATTCTGAGAAAAAATTAAATTACGAATTTTAATTTAATTAAAATCGTTTTTCCAACTGAAAATCAAAATTAAATTAAAACGAATCAATCGGGTCAAGACGAGGCCACGGGCTTGCGCCCATGCCCTGTCGAGTCCACGAGGCAGCATCGCCCCACTCGACTGATCGCTTAGCAAGGCACGAGCAGCCACGCGTAGACGCAGCAAGCCGAGCCACGCCTACGCGCAGCAGCAACTCACTGCTTTTGGCGAGGCAGCGCTTGCTGGGCGAGGCTTTGTTGCTGCCTGCGCTGCGGCCTGCTTGCTTGGTGCCTTGCCTCTCGCCCCATCCGCCCATGCACGTCGCATCACTCGACCCAAGGCAGGGATACTGCCTTGTGCTATCGTGCCACACGCTTCCTCGTTGCATACGTACCGCATGGGCGACGAGCTCCCCTGCTCGTCGTCGCATGCCCGCACTATACCACACCCCATAAGGGTAACACTTAGCGTCCATTGCTTTGTGCGTGCAAGATTCGTGAGCGATTTTTATAAAAATCAAAACTTTATAATTTGAATTTATAGACGAATTAATAAAAATCATATTAATTTCATAAATTTAGGTCGAAAAATCGAAAATTTATTATTCAAATTAATTTTCGATCAAGTTTATTTTCATGGATTCCAATCTAGGTCATAAAATTTTAAAATTTTCAAATTTAACTAATTTCATGGTGGTTTGAATCATGGATTCCTAATTAAATTGTTAATTAATTATGAAAATCAAATCAAATTCTAAATTATTCGAATTTCAACAAATTAATTACAATTACAAATTAGGTTGTATAATTAACAAGTTTAGGCATTAAAAATGTTAAACATATACAGTAGGTCAATCATAGATTCAAGATTTACAAACAAGAATCGCAAATATTTAATTTAACATCTTAAAAATTACAAATTATGCGTTCGAAAAACTAAAACCTCCGAAAAGTCATAGTTAGGCTTCGAATTTGAGAATTCTCGGTTTGGCATCAAATCTTTGATTTTAGTCAAAATTTTAAAACGCCGTTTACATGCGAAGTTCACTATTAAATTATATGATTCCGACCATTATTGACTAAACTGCCGAAAATTCTGCGAACATATAATTAAATAATCGCACGAATTTGCAATTAATTACAAAAAACAAAATTAATCACCCCTTTAATTCATTGCAAAGTTATAAAATTTAACCATGTTAACTATAATTTATTATGGAATTAATTAGAGGCTCGTGATACCACTGTTAGGTTATGACAAATATAAAGCATATATATTTTATGCGGAAAAACCATAAAGCCAGGAATCCAAATTAATTGCCACATAATAATTAGCATAATTTAGGATACATACTTATGTAGCGTGCCCTCCCTAGCTGCTCCTAAACCGAACAAGAACAAGTTTAGGGCTCCAAGCGTAGTACCTCCGTAGATAGTCCACATCACATTTGGATCCGCCTTAGATTTAATTAACTAGAATTCAACCTAAGGTTTTAAGTTATTAGAATATAATTTGTGGTAAATTATTAACTTTAGTTTTAACCTTAAAACTATATGAATACTTGAATTGATTGATTATAAATTGTGAATGCCATCACCTATTTATAGGGGAGGATTATCGGAACTAGAAACCTACTAGGATTCTATTAATCTAATCTTATTAGAATTAGATATTTATTAAAACTATTAAGTTAATGTTTAATTCAACAACTAACTCTAGTAGTTTTACGAAATTAATCTTTAATCTAATCCTAATCGCTTAAGGATTCGATGCATGCACGAACTCAACGCACACACGCACGCACAACCCACGAGGGGCGCTGGGCGCGCGCGCGCACAACCCACGAGGGGCGCTGGGCGCGTGTTAGGTTATGATACATATGATATTACATAAATCATGCGGAAACAACCATTAACCCAGGATTACATATTATTTACACATAATCATATAGCATAATTTAGATGCATACTCTTTGTTGCGTGCCCTCCCTAGCTGCGCCCGAACCGAACAAGAACTAGTCTTTAGGACTCCAAGTGTCGTCCCTCCGTAGATAGTCCACAGCACGTCCGGATCCGCCTTAAGATTGACCAACTAGAATCGCCCTTAAGGTACTAGAATTTTCGGCACTTTTGAGCAAGATGTGTGGCTGAATTTTTCTCTCAAAAACTCACTTTGAATACTTTTAAACTCTTTATAAATTGTGAACCCAGGCCACATATTTATAGGGTTATGGAAAGGGAATTGGAATCCTATTCAGATACAAATTAATTAAACCTAGAATCCTACAAGAACTCTAATTTAATTAATTTATCAAATAGAATTAGGAATTTAATCATTAACCGAACTCTGCACGTTTTAGGAAACGTGCACGAACACAAACACTTACGCACACACACACGGCAGCCTCGATGGGCCGCCCATGCGTGCGTGCGAGCAGCAGCCCACGCAGTGAGGCCTGCGCGAGCCACAAGCCCACGCAAGCACCCGCGCGCGCTGCCACGGCCTGCTGGGCCTGGCCTTGCGCTGGGCCTGGCGTGGCTGTTTGTGTGGCGCGCTTGGCTTGCTGGGCGATGGCCTGGCTTCGTGCTGGGCCCTCGTCCGGCAGGCCTCGTCCGATGCTTATTCGTACGATACGCTTCCGATTAAATTTCCGATTCCGGAATTCATTTCCGATACGAACAATATTTAACATTTCCGATTCCGGAATTAATTTCCGTTTCGAACAAATATTTAATATTTCCGTTTCCGGAATTATTTTCCGATTCCGGTAATATTTCCGATTCTGACAATATTTCCGTTTCCGGCAATATTTCCGATTCTGGTAATATTTCCATTTCCGATAATATTTTCCGATACGTACCATGTTTCCGTTTCCGGCAACATCTACGACTTGGATAATATTTATATTTCTGATACGATCCATATTTCCGTTTCCGGCAATATCATCGTTTCCGGAGTATTCATTTCTTGCCTGTGACGATCTCAGCTCCCACTGAAACTAAGATCCGTCGATTCCGAATATCCATAGATAGAGTATTTAATGCCATTAAATACTTGATCCGTTTACGTACTATTTGTGTGACCCTACGGGTTCAGTCAAGAGTAAGTTGTGGATTAATATCATTAATTCCACTTGAACTGAAGCGGCCTCTAGCTAGGCATTCAGCTCACTTGATCTCACTGAATTATTAACTTGTTAATTAATACTGAACCGCATTTATTAGACTTATCATAGAATGCATACTTGGACCAAGGGCATTATTTCCTTCAGTCTCCCACTTGTCCTTAGGGACAAGTGTGCATTTCCTAATTCCTTTGTCGCTCGATGCTTGCTCTTGAACATAAGGTAAGAGTTGTCATCCTTATTATGTCCAGAGGTGTTCCTCGGTTTCAGAGTTCAACTGATCAAATAAACAGATAATCATAGCCTATGATTCATCCGAGCACGGCCATGCATTTCACAGTTTCTAGCTCTCCGAGTGGCCTTGTACAACTTTTAAGCATCTCATCCCGATTTATGGGAGGACAATCCTAATCTTGCGATCTTGAGATTAGACTTCGTTTGATAGGTGATTACCTGAGCGTTGCCTTTATAGCCTCCTTTTACGGTGCGACGGTTGGTCAACGTCAAAGCAACCAGTTCTCAAACAAGTAATCTCAAATCACTCAGGTATTGAGGATTTAGTGTCTAATAATTTTAATGAAATTTACTTATGACAGATTTTCATCTCTTACAGTAAAGTTCCATAGGTCTTGTCCGATACTAGTCTTCCCAAAGTAAGTATCTATGCAAATGATTATGACATTGCCATGTCCACATAGTTCAAGAAACAGAACTACTAGTCATCTTGCATTCTAATCGTCTAACGTTTTCTATGCGTCCAATTTTATAGAAAACTTCGATTAGGGACCATTTTCAACCTTTGACATTCAAGTTCACTTGATAGACATTTCTTAGTCACAGGACTGGTCCTGACAGTCTATCTTGAATATATCGTCAAATTGAAGGGACTCATCATTTAATAAACCACAAATTAAATGGAAAAATGAATTCTTTTCATTTATTGTGAATGATTAACCAATAATGTTTTACAAAGATTTAAACTCTAAAACTTTAAAACATTAAACAGAGACATCAAAGCCATTCTCCAATATGCTTGATTCCCATAGCTGCAGTGTGCGAGTTGTGCTTCGCCTGCGGCAGAGGTTTAGTTAATGGATCTGATATGTTGTCATCAGTTCCAATTTTGCTTATCTCGACTTCTTTTCTTTCAACGAACTCTCGTTGAAGGTGAAATCTACGAAGTACATGCTTGACTCTCTGGTGGTGTCTAGGCTCTTTTGCCTGTGCAATAGCTCCGTTATTATCACAATACAGGGCTATTGGTCCTTTAATGGAGGGGACTACACCGAGTTCACCTATGAACTTCCTTAGCCATATAGCTTCCTTTGTTGCTTCATGTGCAGCAATGTACTCCGCTTCAGTTGTAGAATCCGCAATGGTGCTTTGCTTAGCACTTTTCCAGCTTACTGCTCCTCCGTTGAGGCAGAAGACAAACCCAGACTGTGATCTAAAATCATCTTTGTCGGTTTGGAAACTTGCGTCCGTATAGCCTTTAACAATTAATTCATCATCTCCACCATAGACCAGGAAGTCATCTTTGTGCCTTTTCAGGTACTTCAGAATATTCTTGGCAGCAGTCCAATGCGCCTCTCCTGGGTCTGACTGGTATCTGCTCGTAGCACTGAGTGCGTACGCAACATCCGGGCGTGTACATATCATAGCATACATTATTGAACCAATCAATGATGCATATGGAATCCCATTCATTCGTCTACGCTCATCAAGTGTTTTTGGGCACTGAGTCTTGCTTAGAGTCATTCCATGAGACATGGGTAGGTAGCCTCGCTTGGAGTCCGCCATCTTGAACCTATCAAGCACCTTATTGATATAAGTGCTTTGACTAAGTCCAATCATCCTTTTAGATCTATCTCTGTAAATCTTGATGCCCAATATGTACTGTGCTTCTCCTAGATCCTTCATCGAAAAACATTTCCCAAGCCAAATCTTGACAGAGTTCAACATAGGAATGTCATTTCCGATAAGTAATATGTCGTCGACATATAATACTAGGAAAGCAATTTTGCTCCCACTGACCTTCTTGTATACACAAGATTCGTCTGCGTTCTTGATGAAACCAAAGTCACTGACTGCTTCATCAAAACGTATATTCCAGCTCCTGGATGCCTGCTTTAATCCGTAGATTGACTTCTTTAGCTTGCATACCTTTTTAGCATTCTTTGGATCCTCAAAACCTTCAGGCTGTGTCATAAACACAGTTTCTGTTAAAACGCCGTTTAAGAAAGTAGTTTTGACATCCATCTGCCATATTTCGTAATCGTAATATGCAGCGATTGCTAACATTATCCGAATAGACTTTAGCATTGCAACTGGTGAAAAGGTTTCATCGTAATCCACACCGTGGACTTGCCTGTAACCTTTTGCAACCAATCTAGCTTTGAAAACTTCAAGTTTCCCATCCTTGTCCTTTTTCAGTTTGAAAACCCATTTGCTTCCAATGGCTTGATAGCCATCTGGCAAATCGACCAAATCCCATACTTGGTTTTCAGACATGGAGTCTAATTCAGATTGCATGGCTTCTTGCCATTGCTTGGAGCTAGGGCTCGTCATAGCTTGTTTGTAAGTCGCAGGTTCATCACTTTCAAGTAATAGAACGTCATAGCTCTCGTTCGTCAAAATACCTAAGTACCTTTCCGGTTGAGATCTATATCTTTGCGATCTACGCGGGGTAACATTTCTAGATTGACCATGATTCTCACCAGATTCTTCTAAAGATCTCTGAGTTTCATCCTGAATGTCATCTTGAGCATTCTCTAGAGTTTGTTGTTCGACTCGAATTTCTTCGAGGTCTACTTTTCTCCCACTTGTCATTTTGGAAATGTGATCCTTCTCCAAAAAGACACCATCTCAAGCAACAAACACTTTGTTCTCAGATTTATTGTAGAAGTAATACCCCTTTGTTTCCTTTGGATAGCCCACAAGGATACATTTGTCAGATTTTGGATGAAGTTTGTCTGAAATTAATCGTTTGACGTATACTTCATATCCCCAAATCTTAAGAAAAGACACATTTGGAGGCTTTCCAAACCATAATTCGTATGGAGTCTTTTCGACAGCTTTAGACGGAGCTCTATTTATAGTGAGTGCAGCTGTATTTAGTGCATGTCCCCAAAATTCTAATGGAAGTTCGGCCTGACCCATCATTGACCTGACCATGTCTAGCAAGGTTCTGTTCCTCCGTTCCGACACACCGTTCCATTGTGGTGTTCCAGGAGGAGTCAACTCTGATAGAATTCCACATTCTTTCAGATGGTCATCAAATTCATAGCTCAGATATTCACCGCCTCTATCAGACCGCAGTGCCTTAATCTTCTTGCCTAATTGATTCTCTACTTCACTCTGAAATTCCTTGAATTTGTCAAAGGATTCAGACTTATGCTTCATTAGGTAGACATAACCATACCTACTGAAGTCATCAGTGAAAGTGATAAAGTAGCTGAAACCACCTCTAGCATTTGTACTCATTGGTCCACATACATCTGTATGGATTAAACCCAATAGTTCATTTGCTCTTTCTCCAACTTTAGAGAAAGGTTGCTTTGTCATTTTGCCAAGTAAACATGATTCGCATTTACCATAATCCTCTAAGTCAAATGGTTCTAGAATTCCTTCCTTTTGAAGACTTTCTAAGCGTTTCAAGTTTATATGGCCTAATCGACAATGCCACAGATAGGTGAGATCTGAATCATTCTTTTTGGCCTTTTTGGTATTTATGTTATATACTTGTTTGTCGTGATCTAATAAATAAAGTCCATTGACTAATCTAGCAGATCCATAAAACATCTCTTTAAAATAAAACGAACAACTATTGTCTTTTATTAAAAAGGAAAATCCCTTAGCATCTAAGCAAGAAACTGAAATGATGTTTTTAGTAAGACTTGGAACATGGAAACATTCTTCCAGTTCCAAAACTAGCCCGGAGGGCAACGACAAATAGTAAGTTCCTACAGCTAATGCAGCAATCCGTGCTCCATTTCCCACTCGTAGGTCGACTTCACCCTTGCTTAACTTTCTACTTCTTCTTAGTCCCTGTGGATTGGAACATAAGTGTGAGCCACAACCTGTATCTAATATCCAAGAAGTTGAATTAGCAAGTATACAGTCTATAACGAAAATACCTGAAGATGGAACGACTGTTCTGTTCTTCTGATCTTCCTTTAGCTTCAAGCAATCTCTCTTCCAATGCCCCTTCTTCTTGCAGTAGAAGCATTCGGATTCAGAAGTGGGTTGACTGACCTTCCTCTTTGCAGATTTGGCGCCAGTTTGCTTAGTTGGGCTGGCCTTGTTGCCACCTTTCTTAGCATTCCTCTTCTTTCCAGATTTCTTGAACTTGCCCCCACGCACCATAAGCACATCCTGCTTATCACTTTTGAGCGTCTTTTCAGCGGTCTTCAGCATACCATGAAGCTCAGTGAGCGTTTTGTCCAGACTATTCATACTGTAGTTCAGTTTGAACTGATCATACCCGCTATGAAGAGAATGGAGGATGGTGTCTATAGCCATTTCCTGAGAAAATTGCTGATCCAGCCGACTCATATTCTCAATGAGTCCAATCATTTTGAGAACATGTGGACTTACGGGCTCGCCTTTCTTAAGTTTGGTCTCAAGAATTTGCCTATGAGTCTCGAATCTTTCGACTCGAGCCAGATCTTGGAACATGTTCTTCAACTCACTGATGATTGTGAAAGCATCTGAGTTGATGAACGTTTTCTGCAGATCCGCACTCATGGTGGCGAGCATTAGACATTTCACATCCTTGTTGGCATCAATCCAACGATTGAGGGCTGCCTGAGTGACCCCGTCGCCTGCAGCTTCGGGCATCGCCTCATCTAGGACATACTCCTTTTCTTCCTGCATAAGAACTATTTGCAAGTTCCTTTGCCAGTCAAGGAAGTTTTTCCCGTTCAACTTCTCCTTTTCGAGAATTGATCGAATGTTGAATGAATTGTTGTTTGCCATATTAAAAACTACAATTGAAAAGAATAAACAAATAAATAACCATTCACAGTTTCTCTTAATAAACTTAAATTCTAGCATACATGCATAATTCAATGTTTATTAAGCATTTTATTCAAATTATGTGTTCCGGCAGGTGTGAATAAAATGATTCTAAGATCCTAAAATCATTGAAGAACTAAGCACAGTTTGTCGACTTAATCCTAGAACATCTTAGGTAAGCAAAAGCCTTTTGCTAATAGTCTAGAAACTATTCTTGGTTGATAGGTACGTCTAAGAACTTATTAGGTAAACCTATCGAATTTGCCACGACATAAAAGGACTCCTTACTTATATCGTTGAGTTTCACCAAAACTAACATGTACTCACAATTATTTGTGTACCTTGCCCCTTTAGGACCAATAAGTAACACCTCGCTGAGCGAAAACTATTACTAGATTGATGTAAAGGATATCCAAGCAAGTGTATATTTTGGCATGGCACCTTTTAACTCAATTTTTAAGTTTGGAACTTAAGGCTCTTACTATGTTGGTTAGATTTTAAGTGAACTAAAATCCTTAATCATGCAACATAATCAAGCTTTTGATCTCATGCATTTTAAGACATATTTAAAAGCAATAAATAACTTAAAACATGCATAAGATATTTGTGATCTAGTATGGCCCGACTTCATCTTGAAGCTTTAACTTCAAAGTCCGTCTTGAAAATCTCCGTGGGAGGCACCATTTTCTTCAAATAGGATAAGCTATAACTAATTACAACTATTTGATGGTACGCAGACCATATTTGAATTGAAAAATAACTTTGGTACTTCAGACCAATTACATTCAAATTAATGGTACGCAGACCATATTTTCTATCCTATTTGGGCCATACTAGTCACTTCATAACCTGCAAAACAGTACATATACAATATATACCATTCACCCATTCATTATCATGAATGGCCCACATAGCTGGTTAGTAAAACACATTATGCATCACGTAAACATTTGCAGCAATTAATCAAGGGCACCAATAATCTACCAATTATTCAGTCCTTATTAATTCTAATCAAGTTGTTTTAACCTTAAGGATTTGTAGACCTAATCAAGAGTTTATGACTAAAAAGCGCTCCCACTTAAACCAATAAATTCATATGCTTTACCAATTTTAAACATAAAAATGTATTTCTAGTCTAACCGGAAACATACAAATTTAATTAAAATTTAAAGCTCATATAAATTTATAATTGAATCCAAAAAGTTTAATTTAATTTCAGTCGTTATTTAAATTAATTCATGATTTTAATTTTAGTAAAATAATTAGAATAAATAACATTTATTATAATTACAATATTCAAAATTAAAATCCAAGAAAATAATTTAAATTATTAATTTTAAAATTAATTAAAATTACGTGAACTGAAATTTTCAAATTAAACATTCAAAACGATCTAATCGTAACGCAAACACCCTACGCATTGCACGCCCATGGGCCGCTCGCACACAGCCATCGCTGGCCATGTGCGCGCAGCCCATGCGCTCGTCGCATAGCTGCTGCATTTCCATCGCAAGCCATCGCACGCTGCGCGCGCGCCAGCGCTCGTCGCACGCGAGCCATCGCTCGCAGTGCGCGCGAGCCATCGCTCGCTGTGCGCGCGACATCGCTCGCTGGGCGCGCGACATCGCTCGCTGTGCGTGCGAGCCATCGCTCGTTGGGCGCGCGACATCGCTCGCTGGGAGTGCGACATCGCTCGCTGTGCGTGCGAGCCATCGCTCGCTGGGCGCGCGACATCGCTCGCTGGGCGCGCGACATCGCTCGCTGGGCGCGCGACATCGCTCGCTGGGCGCGCGACATCGCTCGCTGGGCGCGCGACATCGCTCGCTGTGCGTGCGAGCCATCGCTCGCTGGGCGCGCGACATCGCTCGCTGGGCGCGCGACATCGCTCGCTGTGCGCGCGAGCAACGCTGGGCGCAGCGCTCGTGGCACGCGAGCTTGCGCTCGCTGCGCGCGAGGCTGCGCGCTCTTGCGCGAGGCAGTGCGCGTTGTGGCGCAGCTCGCTTGCTGCCCACACGCGACTGCCTTGGCTCGCCCTTCGCCCATGCCCATTCGTCCATTGCTCGTGGCCCACGACATAAGGCAGGGATGCTGCCTTGTGCACGTGCACCATGCCTTGCTCATTGCATTCGTGCCGCACGGGCGACGAGCTCCCTTGCTCGTCGTCGCATGCCCGCACTATACAACACCCCTTAAGGGTAACACGAAGCGTCCATTGCTTTGTGCGTGCAAGTTATATGAACGAATCGCATAAAAAATTTAAAATTTATAAAATTAATGACAAATTAATAAATATTATTAATTTCATAATTTTAGGGCGAAAAATCGAAAATTTATTATCCAATTGATTTCCGATTGTTATGGATTCAAGTCTAGGTCATAAAAATTTAAAATTTGTCATAAATTTACAATTTTTATGGTGGTTTTTAATCATAGGTTTCTAATTAAATTATAATTAATTATGAAAATCAAATTAATTCTAAATTATTCTAATTTTCAACAAATTAATCATAATTACAAATTAGATTGCATAATTAACAAGGCTAGGCATTCAAACTTGTTAAACATATACAGTAGGTCAATCAAAAATTCAAGATTTATCAACAAGAATCGCAAATATTTAATTTAACATCTTAAATTTACGAAATTTTGCATTCGAAAAACTAAAACCTTCGAAAAGTCATAGTTAAGCTTCGAATTTGAGAATTCTGGGTTCGGCAGAAAAATACTATTTTTGTCAAAATTTTAGAATGCCTTTTACATGCGAAATTGACACAAAAATCATTCGATTTGGATGAGTAACGAAGAAACTGCCGAAAAACTGCGTACGTATAATTAAATAAACGCAATTTGCAATTAATTAACAATTACGAAAATTAATCACCCCTTTTAATTCTTGCAAATTTGTAATATTTAACCATGTTCATGCAATTTTAGATTATGAAAATAATAAGGGGCTCGTGATACCACTGTTAGGTTATGATACATATGATATTACATAAATCATGCGGAAACAACCATTAACCCAGGATTACATATTATTTACACATAATCATATAGCATAATTTAGATGCATACTCTTTGTTGCGTGCCCTCCCTAGCTGCGCCCGAACCGAACAAGAACAAGTCTTTAGGACTCCAAGTGTCGTCCCTCCGTAGATAGTCCACAGCACGTACGGATCCGCCTTAAGATTGACCAACTAGAATCGCCCTTAAGGTACTAGAATTTTCGGCACTTTTGAGCAAGATGTGTGGCTGAATTTTTCTCTCAAAAACTCACTTTGAATACTTTTAAACTCTTTATAAATTGTGAACCCAGGCCACATATTTATAGGGTTATGGAAAGGGAATTGGAATCCTATTCAGATACAAATTAATTAAACCTAGAATCCTACAAGAACTCTAATTTAATTAATTTATCAAATAGAATTAGGAATTTAATCATTAACCGAACTCTGCACGTTTTAGGAAACGTGCACGAACACAAACACTTACGCACACACACACGGCAGCCTCGATGGGCCGCCCATGCGTGCGTGCGAGCAGCAGCCCACGCAGCGAGGCCTGCGCGAGCCACAAGCCCACGCAAGCACCCGCGCGCGCTGCGCGCGCTGTGCGCGCTGCCACGGCCTGCTGGGCCTGGCCTTGCGCTGGGCCTGGCGTGGCTGTTTGTGTGGCGCGCTTCGCTTGCTGGGCGATGGCCTGGCTTCGTGCTGGGCCCTCGTCTGGCAGGCCTCGTCCGATGCTTATTCGTACGATACGCTTCCGATTAAATTTCCGATTCCGGAATTCATTTCCGATACGAACAATATTTAACATTTCCGATTCCGGAATTAATTTCCGTTTCGAACAAATATTTAATATTTCCGTTTCCGGAATTATTTTCCGATTCCGGTAATATTTCCGATTCTGAAAATATTTCCGTTTCCGGCAATATTTCCGATTCTGGTAATATTTCCATTTCCGATAATATTTTCCGATACGTACTATGTTTCCGTTTCCGGCAACATCTACGACTTGGATAATATTTATATTTCTGATACGATCCATATTTCCGTTTCCGGCAATATCATCGTTTTCGGAGTATTCATTTCTTGCCTGTGACGATCTCAGCTCCCACTGAAACCAAGATCCGTCGATTCCGAATATCCATAGATAGAGTATTTAATGCCATTAAATACTTGATCCGTTTACGTACTATTTGTGTGACCCTACGTGTTCAGTCAAGAGTAAGCTGTGGATTAATATCATTAATTCCACTTGAACTGAAGCGGCCTCTAGCTAGGCATTCAGCTCACTTGATCTCACTGAATTATTAACTTGTTAATTAATACTGAACCGCATTTATTAGACTTATCATAGAATGCATACTTGGACCAAGGGCATTATTTCCTTCAGCGCGCGCGCGCACGGAGAGCTCGGTCCAGCAGCGCTGCAGCCCACGGGTGGGCGTGCCAGCCTGCTGGCCTCGCTGGGCGTGGCCTTGCGATGCTTGCGGGCTGCCTTGCTGCCTTGCTGCGCGCGTGCTTTGCTAGGCGCAGGCCTGGCTTCGTGCTGGGCCTTGCGTCTAGCAAGCTCGTCCGATGTTCATTTCGTACGACGCGCTTCCGATTAATTTTCCGATTCCTGAATTCATTTCCGATTTGAACAATATTTAATATTTCCGATTTCGAAATTAATTTCCGGTTCGAACAAATATTTAATATTTTCGATTCCGGAATTATTTTACGATTCCGATAATACTTTCGATTCCGACAATATTTCCGTTTTCGGCAATATTTCCGATTACGACAATATTTCCATTTCCGATAATATTTTCCGATACATACCATGTTTCCTTTTCCGACAACATCTACGAATTGGATAATATTTATATTTTCGATACGATCCATATTTCCGTTTCTGGAGTATTCATAATTTGCCTTTTGACGATTTCAGCCCCCACTGGAACCGAGATCCGTCGATTTCGAATATCCATAAATGGAGTCTTTAGTTCACTTAAATACTTGATCCGTTCACGTACTATTTGTGTGACCCTACGGGTTCAGTCAAGAGTAAGCTGTGGATTAATATTATTAATTCCACTTGAACTGAAGCGACCTCTAGCTAGACATACAGTTCACTTGATCTCACTGAATTATTAAAATTAATACTGAACCGCGTTTATTAGACTTAGCATTGAATGCATACTTGGACCAAGGGCATTACTTCCTTCAGCTTGGTTAGACTTAACTTTGCTTGGTCAATGGAATGCGATGCATTGATTTGGCAAGGGATTGTGAGTCCTTGCGTCGTATGATTTCGATTGGATTTATTTTGATTGACTCTCTAGTATTTGGGTTGGTGCGGAAGCATGATTCATTGTCTTGTGAGTATTGAAAATTATTCAAGCTTGACATATTCAAGCATGTTCTTTTTAATTGTTCTAAACCATATTTTTAATATTTGGCTAAGCTAGGATTATGTTAATATTAACTATCTATGAGGCTCCACTCTTTTGTAGGTTAACAACAATCTGTACATATGTCCAGAATATGTTTCTGGTGGTTCTATTAATAAGATTCTCCGGGAGAACGGTGAGCTTGGAGAATCAGCTAAGCTCACAGGTTAATGTTCTAAAAGTTCTTGCTTTCATTTGCTTGTACTTCCTTGGTTATGTCAAATTTGTATAAGCTTTCTCTCATATGTGTATTATGTCAAATTTCTCTCATACGTGTATACATTTGTGTTTGTATAAATTTTGCTCATTTGTAAGAAGGGTGTAATGTATGAGAAGCATAGAAAGAGATGTGTAAGAAGCAATGTTGCTGCTTATTAAGTATATAGAGGATATGATGCTTGGAATATTGGCCAAGAGTTAGTTTTTTTTTTTTTGAAAAACTAGTCATTACTTTATTAACAGGAGTATATGGTGAAAATTTTAGATATCACAGGGGCATATGGTGAAAGAATGAAAGTTTATAACGACCACTTAACGGCAGAGTCCATCATGCAAGAAAATGAAACCTCTGGAGTATATGGTGAATACTTGAAACTACGAGGGAGTGAATAAAGTTAAATCTCGGGGGTATTTTATGAAAAAACCCGTTTTAATATAGTTAGTGAGAAATTTCTCAAACTTTTTTGAGGGATGAGTGGAGGATTGGAGGGTTGAATTTTTTAATATTTTTTTAAAAGTAGGAATATAAGTGAGTCCTTGATTAAATGAGAGAAATTATATAATAATATTAGTAAAACTACTCCCTCTGTCCCGGAATACTTGACCTGTTTTCCTTATCGGGTCGTCCCTTAATACTTGACCTGTTTCTAAAAATGAAAATATTCTAACAATATTATATTATTTCTCACTCCACCCCTATTAACCCACCAACCCCCTACTCCATACAAAATATAATTAAAAATTCAACCCCTACTCTCCCCCAACCCCATCTCTTAACCCACCTCCCACTAACTACATTAAAATAATACTCCACTATCAACTACTACCTATTAAATTAAATAAGTCAATTCAAGTCCCTTAAACTCTGTGCAGGTCAAACCGGGTCGAGTATTCCGGGACGGAGGGAGTATGTCATTTATAGAAACATGACAAGTATTAAGGAACGACTTTATTGTAAAGCGGAACGAGTATTAGGGGACGGAAGGAGTAACATTTGAAAATTAAAACCGACGTAAAAGACAAGCCCGAAATTTCCACGTCAGCATCTAATCATCTTTGACTTTCGAAGTTGAATTACACAGCGAGGATAAAGCTGTTAATCTTAATATATTAATAATTAATAAATAAATAACCCGATTTGCATGAGTATATAAGCAAATGTCAATCTCACATAAGAAACACCGAAATCACAAGAAATAAGCGGCGCCTCGACTCGACGTGATCTTTTAGTAGTTAACCATCAAACTTTCCCTTACCCTTAAACCTTTTTATTTCTGAAATCAAATCTCTCCATCTCATCCAAATATCTTTGTATTAATAATAATAATAATAGTCGTATTACGAAAGGATTCTTACCATTTTAAGAATTAGAGATTTTACCAAAGATTGATTATCCATTATTTTATTTTTATTTAATCAAATTGGTATTGGGGATAATGACGTCGGAAAAAGTTAGTTCGGATCTCTCCACGATTATGCCTAGGGTTCTCATTGTCTCTCGCCGTACTGTGCGCAAGAACAAGTTCGTCGACTTTGTCGGTTCGTTTTTTTCTCTTATTTTTTCCTTTTTAACAATTTAATTGATGTTTTATCGGTTGATTATGAATTGATTTTCATTTTCCAATTTTAGGAATGCTGTGTTTTTTTATTTCTTATATATGTTCGATGGTTATTTTGCGTGTTGAGGTGGGTTAGTTTGCGGTGGATTAGATAGTTTGTTTGGCCATATACTTGAGTTGTTTGATCTTGTATTGCTATTACTTGTAAGTTGTTACATCATCCACTGCTTCAATTTTTTTGTTTTGGTGACACTTAGGGATGCGAAAGAGTCTAAGCCAAGCCGTGTTTTAGTTTGTTTGAGCATTAGAAATTTAGAATATTTGTGTTCCTAATGTTGGAGCTTTGCTCGTATTTCGAGTTTGATTTAATAATAGCCTTGACCGGTATCAACCAAGTCTCACATTGCTAAATAAAACAAGTTGTCTTGAATATTAGCGTCTACCTAACTCCATCACAAAGCCTCACTATGGGACCAAAAATAAATTAAAACCGTTTGAATTACTCCCCCGTTTTTTTTTGTTTTTTGCGTTTGACATTTTACACGTTTATTAACGAATAATTGATGTGCATTGAGATTCCTGTATTTTTTTATTTAAACAAGGATAGTTATATTTATTTATAATGTTTACACTTTTTATAAAAAAATTTGATGAGAAAAATTTAATGTTCCAATAGAAAAGAGTGAGAGATTAGATAACCTAATGAATTTAATTGGTTAAAATAACCATTAGACACAATTTTTGATAGAGTATTAAAACTGATCATATAAAAAGAAAAAAGAAACGGAAGGAGTAGTTCTAAGGTGGACAATATCATACAAATGTCTGAGTTAAGAGTTAGTTTGTGCGGCCCAAACATAGATTGACAATCTGTAGGTCAACTTTGCCAACATGAAAATTGTCAAACACGGAATACTACTCGAAATATAATAGTGTTAATAGAAGTATTTGCAACCTCATAATTAGGTGGAGTTCTGATGTACATCCTCATAATGTTTATTTTTTGTGGTAGTACCTGCATATTATGAGGCGTAAACACGTTCTTCTAATTTTACATTAATACATTAATAAAATCAAGTAGTTTACTTAAAAAAATGTTCCTTCTCTTAACTTCCTACCATGGCCATAATTACTGTCGTACAGATATCATTGTTCGATCAGTTGTTTACATTATTTTTTCATGCTCGAACAAACTGGATAAATCATTTTCTTGGTGCAATCAAGTGTATAATAGAGTTATAAACTTCAAGCCCAATTGAACTCCCCATAACCCTTGAGTTATGAATAATTATGATCACTTGAGTTTGATAGATTGGTAAGGAAAACTAAGTTAAACTTAAGCACAAAATGGTTAAAGGACTGCTTGATTAATTTGTCAATTATTATACTTCATGTATTATTTTCTTGGGTAGTTAGGTGCGTTAAAAACATACTTTCTTTTATTGAAGTAAACACCATGTTCTGTAAGAAATTTAGTCTCAATTGGTCTTGTTTTAAGTTGTTGTTAAACACCACCTTAATTAAGAGTTTGCGATTTAGTTTTTGGTCGGTGATGGTGTTATTGAGAATTGTTTTCCCTATGAAACTCAACTGGTACATTATTTTTCTGAACAGGGGAATACCATCTAGACCTTATAGTAAGCTATGGAGCAGTCCCGGTAATTGTCCCAAGAGTTAGTGGTGTTTCTGCGCTACTTGAAAGCTTTGAGCCAATCCATGGAGTACTTCTATGCGAAGGCGAAGATATAGATCCCTCTCACTATGAATCCGAGTTATCAAACTTCACAGCTGAAGAACTGGAAGAGATAAGACGAGTACACGCAAGCGACACAACCATCGATCAAGAGAAAGACTCAATCGAGCTAGCCCTTGCAAAACTTTGTCTTGAAAGGAACATACCTTACTTAGGAATATGCAGGGGATCACAAGTCCTAAACGTAGCTTGTGGTGGTACTCTTTACCAAGATGTAGAGAAAGAACTCCCTAAGAAATTCCCTGATTGCCAAAGAGTATCCCATATTAATTATGATGACTATGATGGTCATAGGCACGCGGTGAAGGTGGTGGAGAATACACCTATACATGATTGGTTTAAGGAATCTTTGGATGAGAATAGCATGGAGATTTTAGTTAATAGCTATCATCATCAAGGTGTTAAAAAGTTGGCTCAGAGATTTGTGCCTATGGCTTTTGCTCCTGATGGTTTGACTGAAGGCTTCTACGATCCTGATGCTTATAATCCAGAAGAGGGAAAATTTATTATGGGATTGCAATTTCATCCAGAGCGAATGCGACATCCTTGCTCCGAAGAATTTGATTACCCTGGTTGTCCTTTTGCTTATAAGGTAATTAATCTTAGCTACTGTTTTCTGTTTTCATCTTGTTCTTGTAGTATATAATGAAATGAATATACTTTGTAAACATAATTTTTATTTCAACTGATAAGTTATTTGATGGTCTGCAGGAATTTGTCAAGGCTGTAATAGCTTATCAGAAGAAGCTAAGCAGTCAATCAAGCGTGCCAAAGGGTCCAAAGCTTAATAAAGAGCAGGAGACCAAGAGAAGAATGATAGTCAAAAGCTTCTCAATTGCAAAGGACATGTATATAGCAGGACGGAGCTCTACTGTTTCTGTTAAGGAATCAGAACTTGAACCAGGCGCGGTTTTCCTTGAGGTACGTATATGTAATGCTAGCTAGCTAGCTGCAATATATCTTCAAGCTCTCAGTAGTGTAGTACTGGCTATTACTAATCGTATATTAACATAAATACAATGAAAATGGAAATGAACAGGAAAATACAGCGTTCAGTGTATTGAGTTTACAGCAGGAACACAGGCTAAGGCAGATGGGAGCAACTGTGAGGAATGGTTATAGTTATAAGAAGTTGAAGATGAAGGATGAGAGAGAGAAAGTGACAAGGTCTATTATAGGGAAAATGTCAATAGAACAGTTAACAGATATGATGTCCTTTTACTACATGATGGGCCAGATTTGTTCTGAGGTTTTGGAGACTAAGCTCAAAACACCTTGAATTGCTCCATAACAATCATAAATCTATAGATTCTTACTTAGTTCAGGACATGTAATTTTTTATTTATTTTTTTCTTAAGGGCCAAGTCTCGAATTTCATGATTGCTATTTTGAATTACTTCGTGCCTAGTCTCGAGTAATCATAAATCTATCCCAAAGATGGAGAATTTGACAATATAAACTATTTTTTCAAAAATCTTTATAACATAAGATTAGAATCTAATATCTAATATAGTATATATAGATAAAGGAGGCATATTTGCTGAATTATTAGAGCTTCACGTAGGAAATCTAATGGTTTCTGCCAATACAAAATAATATTTCTAATTTATTTTTGAATTAAAAAAATCGAGTGCCACGTAGATAATTAATTGGGTGCAACATAGATATTTAGATTAATATATATACATTTTCTCTTATCCTACTTTCATTAATTTCACTTTCTCTTTTTTGTTTTTTTCTTTTTACTTCCTGCTCTTTTCTGGTTTGATTGGTGACAATGACGATCTCCTACGACGATTCATGTTAGCCGACCCCAAATCATTTTGGGGCTAAGGCTTTGTTGTTGTTGTTGTTTACATACAACTTAACCCAAAATCAAACACTATAATAATTAAAAAATAAATGTAAAATAAAATTTATCAAAATCAATTACTAATCTAAAATAAATTTCAATCCAAAAGCAAACATTAATTCAATATTAGAGCGTAATGTAAGAAATCTAATTGTTTCGGCCAATAAAAAATAAGACTTCAAAATTAGTTTTGAATTTAAAAAAGCCGAGTTCCACTTAGATAAATAATTAGGTGCCACGTAGATATTTTTATTAATTAATTATTAATATTACGCATATACAATTTCATTCAAAATCAAACATTATAATAATTAAAAAATGAATCTAAAATGAAATTCAATCCAAAATAAAAAACCAATATAATATAATCTAATATATATGTATATATATATATATATATATATATATATATATATATATATATATATATATATATATATATATATATATATAGAGAGAGAGAGAGAATTGGGATCTGGTGAGAATCACCCCTTAAGATGAGGATTGAGAACTAATCTCAGCCCTTAGATCAATTGAATCAACGACCCACATCTCGCCCGACCAAATCAAAAAACAAGGGCAATATAGTAATTTCAGCGCTTATGAATGACCTCCCCTTTTTTTCCCAATTTTCAGAATTTCTTTCTCTCTCTTCCTCCCCTTTTCTCTCTCCTTCAGCAAATCCTCTGTATAGCTTCGATTCACATCTCCATCTTCTCCAACATCTTCGATTATCGTCCTGCAATTCCTTCATATTCTTTGCGATTTTTCGTCTCTCTCAATTCACGCAAGCAGGTAGTTTTTATTTTTTTTCAATTTGTTTTCATTTGTTGTATTTTTATTAGGGCTCGAATTATTGTTGATTTTTTAATTAAGGTTTCGATTGATTCTTTTTATGTTTTACATGTTCAAATTAGGTTATTTTCAAATTGCGAATTTGTTGTTCGTTTTTGCGTCTTCGATTGCTACAATTAAGGATTTCATATTGCTATTTTGTTTTAGTTTTAGCGATTTTAATTACTAATTGAAAGAATTAGGTTTTCTTATTTGATTAAATTTTTGTACTTTAATCTAATAAGGGTTGAGTTCTTTGATGAGTTGTTCAGTTCTAGCATCATCAACCAAATGATACTATATGTTTCCCACTTATATCTCATGTTGAGTTCTAACATCATCAACCAAATGATACTATCTGTTTCAAACTTATATCTCATGTTGAGTTCTTTTATAGGTTTACTAATCGGGGTCTTGTTTAAATTGTTTATGATTATTGTCGTTGCATCATACGTGTGGTACAACATCTATATATTGTAAAAGTATCCATTGTTATGCTACTTGATGCTTACAATGATCAGATATATTCTGAAACTTATTTTGTTATCTGCAGTTTGGTTGGGGTAATGCTATTATGATATCAAGATGTTCTGAAATTTATTTTTTCCTTTCACCTTCCACTCAGCAAATGCCTCTGGGCATCTGATACTCCCAGTGGGTCGAATTGAAGCTGCCATCTAGGTACAGAGGTTCAATGATCTCACCTAAAGGCCCATCTTCAACCAGCAAACTTCGACTGCACCCATAAGGATGACTTGGCAAACTCAGATGGCCAAGATGCTTTGTGCGTGGATCAAGCTTGAATTTCCCAAGTAGTTGAGACCACTGTCACTTAAACTTCGCGAGGTTTTTCAGTCAGTTGATAATCCTGATGATGTGTCCCATCCATAGTCTACGGGTTGAGGTAAGATAGGGTACACCAAAGAATGGACCTTGTTACTTGACAAGACCTGGGCCGTAGCATGCTCTTACTTGAAATGATTTTGCTATTGCTTTGAACAACAACTTATATGGTTCTAGTTTTGAGTTCCAACCTCCAAGGGGTGCCTTCCTCCAAATGGGGCTGAGAAATTCATGGTTGTCAATGGTTTACAGTTTTTAAAGGGGATTTTTTCGTTGGGATTGGAATATTTATTTGGTGATTGTTGTGCTACTAAGCTGACGCGTTATATGTCATTCAGGGAGATCTAGTATTCTATTCTATGTGCTATGTGCTATGTGGATATGAGAATATGAATCACATACTATCTATTTGGCCAATCAGTGAATGTGTTAAGGAACTTTTCGTCTTCCTAAGTGTTGTTCCTGCTCAGGGATTTAGAGGGATTTAGTCTACTTTTAGGGGGATTAAGTTTACTTTCGCTCAATTCAGTTACTTTATCTGTTTGTGTCAACACACCACGTTATGATGGGTTATGTGTGGTGCTTAGTCTGTTATGTTAAGATAGGTTCCTGAATGATGGGTTGGTTTTGTGGCCTCTGTTGGAGTTTCTTAACTAGTTTTGCATTTCTTTCTTCTTTACTTCTGTGAGGGGGTCGAAAAAGCACGAGGATAATGCATGACCTCGTCCCTCGTGGGCGTGACGTCGTCAGATCAAGTGTAGTTAGATTTCCTGTGAGTTTACACCCAATCGACTAGTAATATAGGAGTCGCCATTCAGTTTTTAACGACAATGAGAAAAAATGACAAAACCCGGTTATCGTGACATAAAGGGAGTGCAATTATGTTCGACCACGACAGCCATAAGTTCCCTTGTGATCCCTGGTGTGGGGATCGCTCAACGTACGCCCGCAGGGCAGAGATTGAGAGTTCGGGGGACTGTAACTACCGAGTGGAGTGCTCATCGATAACTCAAGAGGCAGGTTATCCTTACTAGCTCAGCATAAATAATTGAAGGGACATGCGTTAAACTATTAAACTATTCTGAGTTGATTTTAGCAATATGCAACACATAATACTAAATCGATCGTGATTATCTTATTTTGATTGATTTAAGGTACCTAGCATGATAATTCAATTGTCCAGGGTATTATCTTATTAGGCGTGATAAATCAATCAAGTTAATAGTTTGACAATTTTATAAAAGGGTGATGAAAGCGATTAAATCATATGAGGGACACATTACAACGCACCCTTGAGAGGTGCGTCACGGTTCTCAGAAAACTAACCACTTGGCTTTGCTATTTCTCCTTTTATTTAACGAATCTCGGGTTTCTGAGCAGTGTTTCAGTATTTAGGCTTAATTCATCAGCTACAAGGGACAGGATGCGTTCTGTTCGACTTTTGGGTCGATTGCGACAGAACGCGGGATCAATTTCGCAGCGTGAGGCTAGGTGTAACACCCCGTATTTTTAAACCTCATTTATTAATCTGTAATTATGATTATTATCGTAATGACGTCCTTAATTTTTGTTTTTTTTACCGATCTATTTTAATTATCTTATTATGTCTATTCTTTTTATTATGACATAATATGAATTATTGGAGCCCAAGCTTTTATTAACCGTGAGTTTTGTCTTCCCATCTCTCTTTAAGACCAAGTGTTGATGCCAAAAATCTGAATTTCATTCTTTAATATGGAATTACATTATTGCCCTTATTGCTCTAAAAACAAGAAAGCCTCTTTTATTCTCCTCCTTTTATACGTGTAAATGGAGACTTATGACAAGCAAGCTTTTGACTTCTCTTGTTCCCCTGTATCAGTCCAAATACATGAAATTACAAAACCTCAAATTTCTTCTTCCTTTTTCTTCCATACGTGTAAGTTGAGGCATTTTTTAGAGTGACAAATGTTCAAATACTTCTTTCTCTTTTCACGACTCATCTGTGTAAATAATACCTATAAATAGCTTCTTCTTTTCGGTTGTTTGCAACACCAAAACAAGCTCAAACATGAGATAAAATCCATTATTATACACATTTTAAGCTAACCTTTCTGATTTCTTTTCTCTATTATTTCGGTTCTTCGATTCAACCATTAATTTTGCTACCCAATTTCTCTCTCCCCTGGTTGACCACCGCGGCTCAGCCTTACTAGCCACCGTGCCACCACCGGGTTCCAGCATCTTGCTTCCTGCTGCCACCCAGACACCCTCTTGTTGCTTCACCGTTGAAGGGACGGAGCTACCGCCTCTGTTCTTCTATCCTTCGTTGCTTTTTTTTCCATCTGATACATTTTCATCTTATGTAAAAAGTGTCCCATAGGTTTTAGGAGTTTATTAAAATAAGTGGGCCTTGATGATTCATTGATTTGTCAATGGAGTTAAAACATTTGTGGGCTTTGATCAGAATATTACTAAAGACAAAGTAAGCATTTATAGGCTTTAAGTTGCATTGATATTTAATTGAAGATTACTAATTACCAAATTACTAATGTTTATTATGGCTGAATATAATACCGAGGCTCTTGGAGTCAATGGGGAGTACAATGACGTTGAGTGTACTTTGGGCTTAAGTACTGAAGGAGTAATACGATCATTAAGGAAATTGGTTAATGGTTGAGGTAATTTTTATGTCCAGCACTTATGTAGATGCCCGTATAATATTTTAAGGTGTAATTATTATGTCTAGCATTTTATTCTACATGTCCATATACGTTATGTAATTTTTATGTCCAGCAATTATATATATGCCCGTATGTGAAAATATATTATGTTTATGTTCAGCATTTAGGTTTTATATGCCCGTATATAAAATGTGTGATTATATGATTATTATGTTTTTATGTGCTAAATGATATGATATGATGTACATTTATGATTTTGACCATGATGATATTTTAAAATATCGTATTATTATATGATGTTATTGTTCGGGAATAATGATGATATTTATAAAGTTATTATAAAAGAAATACGATGTTGCTTTTGTCGGCCTGGAAAAGTGAACTGAACTAGTAAATGGGCAAGTTACAGGTAGAGGCCATGTTAAAGTTAAAGTTAAATGGGAAACAGTTTCCCCCTGAAAAGATGTAAGAAAAGTCCCGCCAAAGCCTGTACTTGCCAATGAGCTGTAAAGGAAATGATTCCTTGCCGACACAGTTTTCAAGATAACGGGATTAAGTTAGTTGTTTCCGAACAATAAATGCTAATGATTGATATGTGCCAAATGATTTTCAAAATAAAACCGTTTTGACGGCCCGAAGTAATATTACTGAGTTTTCCACTCATTTTTGTATTTTCTGTGTTTTTCCTGTTTTCTATTTTTATGACGGTGTACAGGTTCGATTAAGGAGCTCAAGTTGCTCAAGTCAAAGTTATTACTGGAGTTGGTAATTTATTATGGGGATATCGAGATGAGAATTATTTATTAAGGAAATCCTGTTATTGAGGTTGTTATAAGAATATTGATTTATATTTATTTTATGGGAAAATTGTATTATTTATGGAATGTTTTTAAGGATTATTTTATTTGTGGGCCCATATCCACAGGTCCCCGGATTAATTATGCCTAATTCCGCTGCTAATGATCAGTTAAGTACGGTTTATTAGCGATAAATAAGGAGCCGAAAACTCAGGGAGTTACACTAGGCTTAAGGCTAGAGTCAATACTCAGGTTATGGAATTGTGTGTTGTGTTTTTTTCTTCACGTCGGTTTTGAGGCTGTATTAATAGGGAAAGAGTTTGTGGAAAGATAGATCTTTAGAATCCGAATCCAAAAAGAATTCGGAGACGACACGTCCCCAGGTATTTTCAGCGCCCACGGCTGGGCGCCGAAGATTTCAGCGCCCAGACCCAGACGTTGAAAATAGGATCTGAGCCGAGCCTTTTTGTCAGATTTGGACTTTTAAACACAGAGCTTTTGAGACTTATCCGAGTTTCTTAGTGCGTATCAACTTATGACGGAATGCGTCTGGGCCCGTTACGAACTCTAGGTTCGTTAGGAATTTAATTAATACGTAACTCTTATTTCCGAATTATAGCAGGAATAAAATTCCTTTTGCCAATTCTATCTCTTTTAGGACTTATGTTGGAGTGCAACACCTAATTCTGACAGATTTCTATCTTTTATGACTTTGCCACTTTTAACAACTACTTCTTACGACAGTTACTATTTTTAGCAGGTTTCTATAAATAGCAGTTTTGGCTGAAATGAAAAGGGTGATTGAGATTCGTTATTTTATAGGATATGCGTTGCCAAGTGGAGATTTATGTTCTCATCATCGAACCTTCCCTTTCGGGAACGGGGACAAAAGTAGGTGTCTACAGTTAGCCCCCACTTTGACTGAGTCTTGGAGTAAGACGATGGTCAAAGTATTAGACGGAGTGCGTCATACAAGCCATGGTATATGTGACCTGTTTTGCGAGGGTCTCACGAGCCCCCGAGTGATAACATTTGACTTAAGGGTCATCACTTGAAGTGTTAACACATTCCTCACGTGTCATTGGAATTTGTTAAGTATAGAAACTCCATCACTTTGTCATTGGAAGTACCTACATATGTATAGAAACTCCCTCACTTTTTCATTAGAAGTATCTACAGACGTTTTCGAAATCAAAGCTATAAAGTGTAACCAGGCCTGGCCAAGCCCGATCACGAGGTAAAAATGTTTTTAAAAGATTTTCATTTTCAGGGTTAGCTAAACGAGAAAACCCCCTTGTTTTTATAGGACGTAAAACGAAGGAAAATCCAGCACATCGCTCTTTTTTGGAAAAGCGGAAAACCAATACTTTGATTTTTGGAAAAGGGAAACCATCTTTTGATTTTTGGAAAAAGATAAACCACCTTTTGATTTTTGGAAAAAGATAAACCACCTTTTGATTTTTGGAAAAAGATAAACCAGGAAAGTTATCGCTGCAGCGACTAAGGACCTGCGCGGTTAGTGACGCAGACCCCGCCCGCTGAAGGTGGGCGAGCCTGTCCGCTGAGGGTGGACGCCCCGTCCGATAGAAGTGGACGAATCTGTTTTGATGTTTTTGAAAATAAGGACCTACGCGGTTTGTGACGTTGACCCCGCCGGCTGAAGATGGCGAGCCTGTTTTTTTTTTGTCTTTCAAGAATTTATTTTCTTTTCTTTTTTCGAAAACTGAGGACCTGCACGGTTTAGTGACGCTCCGCCGGCTGAAGGTGGCGAGCCTGTTTTTGTTTTGTTTTGAAGAATTTTATTTTCTTTCGAGGGATGCTTGGATTTATTTGCAACCTGAATGTGGGTTGACAACGCGCTTAGACGGACCATTGTCTCGTGGTCATCATCTTTCATGGTTTTGAGCTAGTCTTTACGACTCAAGTTTGCCACTACCTGGGTCCTTGATTAGGGGACTATGTATAAGTATCAACGGCGGCCTTTGTCTTGAGGTCGTAATCCGGTTTTATCTTTTGAGATTATCCAAATACGGGGCTTTGTACAGCGTAGTCTGGGAATATTATTTTTAACTTTGTATACTCTATATTTTCTTTCGAGCCACCAAGCACTCGTGCTTGACGGTCATTTCTTGTAAAAGAGGTTTCTTGGGGATACACAATTTGTAATGTTCTTGATTGTGTTTGGGATCGTGCTCGTAAGTGCGAGCGATCTTTGTAGTGGTGTGCTACTCTTAACAAAGCCGTGAGATGCGACTTTCAGTAAAGGAATCGGCAATTTTCAAGTCGAATGGATACGGCAGGACCCTATAGAAATCCGGGCTTCTTTTGGGCCTGGGCTCATTTTCGGCGCCCAGGCCTGGGCGTTAGAAATATTTCACGCCCAAGTGGGGCGTTGAAAATATTGCTTGGGCTGGTCTTTTGATGACACAGTTGGCCTCTCGTTCTTTCGTTTATTTCACTTGGAAATTCTACGTATTCTCTTCTCTTTTGTTTTTCTTTATTTTGATTTTCAGTGACCAGAGCTGGGCGTCGGAATATCTGGCGCCTGGTCCTGGGCGTTGAAAGTTCGTCCTAGGCAGGACTTTCTCGTGATGATTTCTCGAGAAGCCGTAGCCGATTGGTGGACTACGGTGTTTGTCGCTTTGGGGCGATTATTTAAAGGAACTGTTGCTCTTAAGGTGTACAGTTATTGCAATAGTCGGGCGAGTCTATATGGCCCGAGGAACATACCTTGAGGCGTAAGACTTTGATCGCTCTTGTTGTTATTTTGAACGTATATTTTTTCCTTCGAACGTGTTCGTGAATGTTCGATACTTAGGATGATGATACGTATGTGCGAACGAGCGTTCATAGAAAGGCCGTTGCGTGCGGTCCAATAATCAGTTCGCTTGAATCATTTTTTTTTGAGCAAGGACTGATGTCGAATAGTTTGCTTAGAAGCTTGATAGGGTTCACGCCCATTCATGAAGTGGGTTTAAGCATCGTGCCCTTTTGATCGTTCAAACATTTGCTTTGAGACTTTTTTTTTTTTATTTTGCTATGGTCGTTTCGTAGCTTGGAGCCCCCAAGTATGTGAAGGAAATAATGCCCTTGGTCCAAGTATGCATTCTATGTTAAGTCTAATAAATGCGGTTCAGTATTAATTAACAAGTTAATAATTCAGTGAGATCAAGTGAGCTGAATGCCTAGCTAGAGGCCGCTTCAGTTCAAGTGGAATTAATGATATTAATCCACAGCTTACTCTTGACTGAACCCGTAGGGTCACACAAATAGTACGTAAACGGATCAAGTATTTAATAGCATTAAATACTCCATCTATGGATATTCGGAATCGACGGATCTTTGTTTCAGTGGGAGCTGAGATCGTCACAGGCAAGAAATGAATACTCCGGAAACGATGATATTGCCGGAAACGGAAATATGGATCGTATCGGAAATATAAATATTATCCAAGTCGTAGATGTTGCCGGAAACGGAAACATGGTACGTATCGGAAAATATTATCGGAAATGGAAATATTGCCGGAATCGGAAATATTGCCGGAAACGGAAATATTGTCAGAATCGGAAATATTATCGGAATCGGAAAATAATTCCGGAAACGGAAATATTAAATATTTGTTCGAAACGGAAATTAATTCCGGAATCGGAAATATTGAATATTGTTCGTATCGGAAATGAATTCCGGAATCGGGAAATTAATCGGAAGCGTATCGTACGAATTAGCATCGGACGAGGCCTGCCAGACGAAGGCCCAGCACGAAGCCGGGCCATCGCCCAGCAAGCCAGCGCGCCACAAACGCACCAGCCAAGGCTGCGCCAGGCCCACCGCAAGGCAAGGCCAGCGCGCGCCAAGGCTACGGCAGCGTGTGGGCTTGCGGCAGTGGGCTGCGAGCTCGCGGGCTGCGCGCGCGCGCATGGCGCCCCTCGTGGGCTGCTGTGCGTGCGTGTGTGTTTGTGTGCTACTCGAATCCTAAAGCTACCGGGATTTGTCATATGATTAAATCTAATCCTAAAAGATTTAGTTTATTTAATTAGAGTCCTAGTAGGATTATAATTAAATAAATTAGTATCCTAATAGGATTCCAAATCCTTTTCCATAACTCTATAAATAGGTGCCTAGGGTCACATATTTACATAGAGAATTAAAGTATTCAAAGTGAGTTGTGAGAGCAAAATTCAGTCATACAATTGCCTATAAAGTGCCGAAAATAATAGTACCTTAAGGGCGATTCTAGTTGGTCAATCTTAAGGCGGATCCGGACGTGCTGTGGACTATCTACGGAGGGACGACACTTGGAGTCCTAAAGACTTGTTCTTGTTCGGTTCGGGCGCAGCTAGGGAAGGCACGCAACAAAGTGTATGCATCTAAACTATGCTAAATGATTATGTGTAAATAATATGCTTTCCTGGCTTTATGGTTTTTGCGCATGATTTATGAATTGTCATATGTATCATAACCTAACAGTGGTATCACGAGCCTCTTATTATTTTCATAATCTAAATTGCATGAACATGGTTAAATATTACAAATTTGCAAGAGTTAAAAGGGGTGATTAATTTTCGTAATTGTTAATTAATTGCAAATTGCGTTTATTTAATTATACGTACGCAGTTTTTCGGCAGTTTCTTCGTTACTCATCCAAATCGAGTGATTTTTGTGTCAATTCCGCATGTAAAAGGCATTCTAAAATTTTGACAAAAACAATATTTTTCGGCCGAACCCAGAATTCTCAAATTCGAAGCCTAACTATGACTTTTCGGAGGTTTTAGTTTTTCGAATGCAAAATTTCGTAAATTTAAGATGTTAAATTAAATATTTGCGATTCTTGTTGATAAATCTTGATTTTTTGATTGACCTACTGTATATGTTTAACAAGTTTGAATGCCTAGCCTTGTTAATTATACAATCTAATTTGTAATTATGATTAATTTGTTGAAAATTGGAATAATTTAGAATTAATTTGATTTTCATAATTAGTTATAATTTAATTAGATACCTATGATTAAAAACCACCATAAAAATTGTAAATTTGTGTTAAATTTTAAATTTTTATGACCTAGACTTGAATCCATGTTAATCGGAAATCAATTGAATAATAAATTTTCGATTTTTCGCCCTAAAATTATGAAATTAATATTATTTATTAATTTGTCATTAATTTTGAATATAAATTTTAAATTTTTATGCGATTCGCTCATATAACTTGCACGCACAAAGCAATGGACGCTACGTGTTACCCTTAAGGGGTGTTGTATAGTGCGGGCGTGTGACGATGAGCAAGGGAGCTCGTCGCCCATGCGGCACGAATGCAATGAGCAAGGCCATGGTGCACGAGCACAAGGCAGCAGCCCTGCCTTGTGTCGTGGGCTGTGAGCAATGGACGAATGGGCAAGGGCGAAAGCAAGGCACAGCAGTCGCGTGTGGGCAGCAAGCGAGCTGCGCCACAGCGCGCACTGCCTCTCGCAAGCGTGCGGAGCCTCGCGCGCAGCGAGCGCAAGCTCGCGTGCCACGAGCGCTACGCACAGCGTCGATGCCTCGCGCGCAGCGAGCGCCAGCTCGCATGCTGCTGCCTCGTGCGATGAGCGCAAGCTCGCGTGCGGGAAAGGCAGGCGCGCAGCGAGCGATGGCTCGCAGGATCGAGCGCTGGCAAGCGCGCGCAGCGAGCGCTGGCGAGCGCGCGCAGCGAGCAATGGCCCGCATTAAGCGAGCGCTGGCGAGCGAGCGCAGCGAGCGATGGCTCGCGTGCATCGAATGCTGGCGCGCGCAGCGAGCACCAGCTCGCGTGATGCCTTGCGATGGTGAGCAGCACCCGATGCGACACAGCGCATGGGCTGCGCGCACATGGCCAGCGATGGCTGTGTGCGTGTCGCCCATGGGCGTGCGTTGCGTGGGGTTGTTACGTTACGATTAGATCGTTTTGAAATTTTAATTTGAAATTTTCAGTTTACGTAATTTTAATTAATTTTAAAATTAATAATTTAAATTATTTTCTTGGATTTTAATTTTGAATATTGTAATTATAATAAATTTTATTTATTCTAATTATTTTACTAAAATTAAAATCATGAATTAATTTAAATACGACTGAAATTAAATTAAACTTTTTGGATTCAATTATAAATTTATATGAGCTTTAAATTTTAATTAAATTTGTATGTTTCCGGTTAGACTAGAAATACATTTTTATGTTTAAAATTAGTAAAGCATATGAATTTATTGGTTTAAGTGGGAGCCCTTTTAGTCATAAACTCTTGATTAGGTCTACAAATCCTTAAGGTTAAAACAACTTGATTAGAATTAATAAGGACTGAATAATTGGTAGATTATTGATGCCCTTGATTAATTGCTGCATATGTTTACGTGATGCATAATGTGTTTTACTAACCAGCTATGTGGGCCATTCATGATAATGAATGGGTGAATGGTATATATTGTATATGTACTATTTTGCAGGTTATGAAGTGACTAGTATGGCCCAAATAGGATAGAAAATATGGTCTACGTACCATTAATTTGAATGTAATTGGTCTAAAGTACCAAAGTTGTTTTAATTCAAATATGGTCTGCGTACCATCAAATAGTTGTAATTAGTTTTAATTATAGCTTATCCTATTTGAAGAAAATGGTGCCTCCCACGGAGATTTTCAAGACGGACTTTGAAGTTAAAGCTTCAAGATGAAGTCGGGCCATACTAGATCACATTTATCTTATGCATGTTTTAAGTTAATTATTGCTTTTAAATATGTCTTAAAATGCATGAGATCAAAAGCTTGATTATGTTGCATGATTAAGGATTTTAGTCCACTTAAAATCTAACCAACATAGTAAGAGCCTTAAGTTCCAAACTTAAAAATTGAGTTATAAGGTGCCATGCCAAAATATACACTTGCTTGGATATCCTTTACATCAATCTAGTAATAGTTTTCGCTCAGCGAGGTGTTACTTATTGGTCCTAAAGGGGCAAGGTACACAAATAATTGTGAGTACATGTTAGTTTTGGTGAAACTCAACGATATAAGTAAGGAGTCCCTTTATGTCGTGGCAAAATCGATAGGTTTACCTAATAAGTTCTTAGACGTACCTATCAACCAAGAGTAGTTTCTAGACTATTAGCAAAAGGCTTTTGCTTACCTAAAATGTTTTAGAATTGAGTCGACAAACTGTGCTTAATTCTTCAATGGTTTTAGGGTCTTGGAATCATTTTATTCACACCTGCCGGAACACATAATTCGAATAAAATGCTAATAACTTGTTTGAATTGCATGAGTGCTTTAATTTTCAAGTTATTATTCATGATAAATGTTTAGACTTTGCATGCTTCAATGTATGTTTTAATTATTGTTTATAATTAAATATCTTGCACTGCAGTAAATCCTTTTAGGAAGGTAACAGTAAATTTCCTCGATTGGTAGTGAATTCAAGAACGATTCACGGAAATGAGAGAAAATGAGCGATTTAAAATGTACGTTTCTTTTAGCGACTTTTATGGTTGTTTTCGAGTATCAAAGTCGAATGGCAAACCGATTGGTACTTGTGAATTCAAAATACAATGTAGTTTTGAGATCATAAAGCATTGAGTTTAAACACTCAGCTTTACCAATGGTTAACAACCTAATATCTTTGTCCATTTAATTCTCGAATGAGTCTAGTCCCTAGACATTCGAATAGATCGATGCTTAGAGAACTTTAGAAGCTTCTGGTAAGATCATCTAGTTGAAACTTAATATTCAACATAAATGGTAAGAACCTTGTTGGGGTGACATTGGACATGTCTAACAAAGTATAAAAGTCAACACTAAAGAATTCAATTCTTAAGACTATAAGAAAGGGTACAAGAAATAGGAAAACAAAGGAACAAATGAAAGGAATTTACGATTCCGGTTCTACCTATAAGTTTATGTTTAAAGAGAAGTGACCTAGCAATCAAACTTCCTTGGTATCATATACCGCTTGAGGTTCTTACTTCGGTAATAACTCAAACAATTGAAGCTAGGATACACTAATGACCTACAAGTGGGAAATGAAGCATGGCAATGCTACATTAGTTGTAGGGTCATCTAGTTTGTTTTAAGTCCTTTCAAGGCTGGAACTTAATGGCTATTTTACTCCATAATCAGCATACCTAAATTTCTGTTTTCAAACACAGAAAGACTCACATTCAAGAAAAACAAAAACAATGTTTGTTTGTTTATTTGAATGAAATGGTCAATTACAGGTTGAGTCAATATGCTTGATTAAAATAAACAACTCTTTAAAAGAACTTTACTAGGTTCAAATCAACCCCTTGATTTGAGTTCCACTAATCTTTGGCATTGTTGCTTAGACCATATCAACAAGTTAACATTCAAAAGCTCTATTTTGATGGACTTTTGAAAGTTGATTGATTTCTAGATCATTTTAAGACAACTAGTCTTACTTGTTGAAAGTAACAAAAGATATGAACTATTGTTAGAACGCCTAGACAATAGAGTTCAAAGCTAAAGAAAGATTTTATGACTTTATTATTTCACATGAATTTGAGTGAATATAGGTTTATTTACTCAAATGTGATATAAGTTAAATCTGTTTGGCTAGTTCAAAGATTCAGAAGTATAAAATCCACTTGGCAAGAAATCATAAAGATCTAGGTTAGATCATGTTGATGATTACTTGAGACCAAATATGATCATCAATGATTGTGTGTTGTAATTTCACAATCTAGCTCCATAAGATATGACATAACTAAGTTGGAATGATCGAAGTCAATTGGTACTTGATTCGATCAATGATGAATCATAAAGAACTTTCCTATAATTTCTAAAACAAAATGCTCAACTACCACCAAACTAAACCAAATTCGTCAAAGCTATTGAAAAGTAATTTTAGAATGACTTTTCATAAAATATATCTAGAGAGTTGCAAAACTCAGTGGGAGCTTAGTGTTTGTCATTCGACAAACTAAGGCCCAAGTATAGATATATGTTTCATTGTGATTTATTCAAATGAGACACAAGGGTATTGTTTCTACCACGAATTTTTGAGAACATAATGTTTGTTTGCTCGACATAATGTCCTTTTGGAGATTCGTTTCCAAAATGACAAGTGGGAGAAAATAGACCTCGAAAATCTTCGAGGCGAACAACAAACATAAACGGACATTCCGGAGGCTTTTCGAAGTGTTTCAGAAAAACCGAACTTATTCTTTAAGGACTTTAGATGTGGCTTTAAAGAATAGACATCTCTTAGAAGACTTTACAAGTGCTTCAAAGAGAATAGGATATTCAAAGGACTCTCAAAGTGCCTGTTGATATTCTATTGTTTGATGTTCTATACCCAAGTAGGCATAGAGTTCAAGTCACTGGAACTATGAGATTCTTCAATTAGATAGTAAAGAAACATAGAGTTCTGGTCAATGAAACTATGAGATTCTTCTATTAGATAGTGAAGAAACCTACAACCATGCAGTCAAACTATTATCATGTAGATTAATGAGTTTGTGACTTGTAAGAAAGCTATGACGAAACCCAGATTCCCTAAAATGGTTAGAGGCCATATATAGACTCAAATGTTTTAAATGGTTAGAGGCCATAAAACATACTCAATGTTTTGATGACGTAATTGAAATTTTGTTGATTTGCAAGAATAGTTTCACACCTATTGGTTGCAAGTTTGTTTTAAGGATAAAAACCATCAAACATGAAATTGTGTTCACAACACAAAGCTAGATTAGTTGCTAAAAGGTTACAAGCAAATTCACGGTGTGGATTGTGTTGAAACCTCATGCATAATCGTAATGCTCAAGTCTATAATTCAAGCAATGATTGCATATTGGTACATATGGCAATTGGATGACAAAACATCTTCCTCAGTCAAATGTTGGAAGAAACTATGTACATGGTATGTCATAGGATTTGTGGATCCAAATAAATGCTCGAAAAAGAAAGCTAGCTTATAGAATCTAAGTACAGATTTAAGCAAGCAATTGGGAATTGGAAGTGTATTTTAGTGAAGCTAATAAGTATTTTAGTTTCATAAAATGTACATAATTCTTATAGATATATAAGAAGTTTAGTGGGAGTACGTGAAACTTATTTGGTCCTATGTGTATCACACATATCTCTCTATTGTGAAATAACATTCAAATGCTAATGACTTAGGTTTGAAATTATTCATCAATGATGGACCAAGGAGAAACTTAGTACATACTGGGTATTAAGATCTATTTACAAAGATCTTATGATATTGTTTAGTAATGGCATTTACTAAATCAAACACGAAAGACTCCATTGGAGATATTCGATCCATATGAATAAATCTAAGTAATGAATGTTTGAACTATGTATAAGCATTTACTAAGTTAAACATCAAAGAATCTAATGAGATTCTTCACCTATATTATATGTCAAAGAATTTAGTTGGATTCAGTATCTACTGTAACTGAATGAGTTAAAGTTACATGAATAGAATTCAATTGGGAATTATTCTGCAAAAGAATTTATCATGAACGATATAATATGACGATCGCCAAAAACGTATCGTATGACTTTAGGCATGACGAACATATACCAATCTCTATTGATCTAAGTGAAGATCAACTAGATTGAGATCAAGAATACTTATGGTACTTGAAAAGGTACATAGGAATAGTTTTTGATTCAAGGAAATAAAGATATGCTAAATATTGATGCTACACGCATAAACACTGGCAAGGGATCAAGCAAGACCCTTTGGAGTTAACCATTGACAAGGACGAGCTATAGAGCATTGTGTTTTGAAATGGCAACATGGATTGGAGACCATGAGTTGTTGCGTGGGAAATTAAAATATTAATTTCTATGTTCCAAAGATACAGATGGAAAGTCTTCCACATATCTGTGAACTGCTTGGATAAGTAATTCCAAACAAAGCATCACTAGCAACCTAAAAAGTTGAAGTAAAAGTACTTATTGCCTAAGAAGCGATAAAACAGAGTTGTTTATATTAATGAGTTCTTCATTGAACTTGGGTGGATCACATGTCTGCTAACTTGATGGTTCTTCATTGCAAAATACGTAGAACCACTATCGAAGTAAGAAAGACTAGATCACAT
Organism: Spinacia oleracea; assembly: GCF_020520425.1. Classification (NCBI taxonomy): domain Eukaryota; kingdom Viridiplantae; phylum Streptophyta; class Magnoliopsida; order Caryophyllales; family Amaranthaceae; genus Spinacia; species Spinacia oleracea. The sequence continues at coordinate 90,551,277 of NC_079489.1, forward strand.
AATAAACAAACTCAAAAGATCTTATCATCCTATCTCGAATATCATTCGATGAAAAAGATATTAAGATTGGCAAAGCATGATAACTAAACCTATGCAAAAAGTGAGAAGCAACACTCACGTTGTAGCACTGGAAATTAAGCATAGCTTTGAATTCCATGAACTGTTTTAAAGATGGGTTTGAGGCCCATGGTTGTAAAACAATGGGGTTGAACATTTATGTATTTTCATATTCCATTTAATCTTGGTTTAGTATTAAATGATGAGTCCCTTCAATTTGACGATATATTCAAGATAGACTGTCAGGACCAGTCCTGTGACTAAGAAATGTCTATCAAGTGAACTTGAATGTCAAAGGTTGAAAATGGTCCCTAGTCGGAGTTTTCTATAAAATTGGACGCATAGAAAACGTTAGACGATTAGAATGCAAGATGACTAGTAGTTCTGTTTCTTGAACTATGTGGACATGGCAATGTCATAATCATTTGCATAGATACTTACTTTGGGAAGACTAGTATCAGACAAGACCTATGAAACTTTACTGTAAGAGATGAAAATCTGTCATAAGTAAATTTCATTAAAATTATTAGACACTAAATCCTCAATACCTGAGTGATTTGAGATTACTTGTTTGAGAACTGGTTGCTTTGACGTTGACCAACCGTCGTACCGTAAAAGGAGGCTATAAAGGCAACGCTCAGGTAATCACCTATCAAACGAAGTCTAATCTCAAGATCGCAAGATTGGGATTGTCCTCCCATAAATCGGGATGAGATGCTTAAAAGTTGTACAAGGCCACTCGGAGAGCTAGAAACTGTGAAATGCATGGCCGTGCTCGGATGAATCATAGGCTATGATTATCTGTTTATTTGATCAGTTGAACTCTGAAACCGAGAAACACCTCTGGGCATAATAAGGATGACAACTCTTACCTTATGTTCAAGAGCAAGCATCGAGCGACAAAGGAATTAGGAAATGCACACTTGTCCCTAAGGACAAGTGGGAGACTGAAGGAAATAATGCCCTTGGTCCAAGTATGCATTCTATGTTAAGTCTAATAAATGCGGTTCAGTATTAATTAACAAGTTAATAATTTAGTGAGATCAAGTGAGCTGAATGCCTAGCTAGAGGCCGCTTCAGTTCAAGTGGAATTAATGATATTAATCCACAGCTTACTCTTGACTGAACCCGCAGGGTCACACAAATAGTACGTAAACGGATCAAGTATTTAATAGCATTAAATACTCCATCTATGGATATTCGGAATCGACGGATCTTTGTTTCAGTGGGAGCTGAGATCGTCACAGGCAAGAAATGAATACTCCGGAAACGATGATATTGCCGGAAACGGAAATATGGATCGTATCGGAAATATAAATATTATCCAAGTCGTAGATGTTGCCGGAAACGGAAACATGGTACGTATCGGAAAATATTATCGGAAATGGAAATATTGCCGGAATCGGAAATATTGCCGGAAACGGAAATATTGTAAGAATCGGAAATATTATCGGAATCGGAAAATAATTCCGGAAACGGAAATATTAAATATTTGTTCGAAACGGAAATTAATTCCGGAATCGGAAATATTGAATATTGTTCGTATCGGAAATGAATTCCGGAATCGGGAAATTAATCGGAAGCGTATCGTACGAATTAGCATCGGACGAGGCCTGCCAGACGAAGGCCCAGCACGAAGCCGGGCCATCGCCCAGCAAGCCAGCGCGCCACAAACGCACCAGCCAAGGCTGCGACAGGCCCACCGCAAGGCAGGCCTAGCGCGCGCCAAGGCTACGGCAGCGTGTGGGCTTGCGGCAGTGGGCTGCGAGCTCGCGGGCTGCGCGCGCGCGCATGGCGCCCCTCGTGGGCTGCTGTGCGTGCGTGTGTGTTTGTGTGCTACTCGAATCCTAAAGCTACCGGGATTTGTCATATGATTAAATCTAATCCTAAAAGATTTAGTTTATTTAATTAGAGTCCTAGTAGGATTATAATTAAATAAATAGTATCCTAATAGGATTCCAAATCCTTTTCCATAACTCTATAAATAGGTGCCTAGGGTCACATATTTACATAGAGAATTAAAGTATTCAAAGTGAGTTTTGAGAGCAAAATTCAGTCATACAATTGCCTATAAAGTGCCGAAAATAATAGTACCTTAAGGGCGATTCTAGTTGGTCAATCTTAAGGCGGATCCGGACGTGCTGTGGACTATCTACGGAGGGACGACACTTGGAGTCCTAAAGACTTGTTCTTGTTCGGTTCGGGCGCAGCTAGGGAAGGCACGCAACAAAGTGTATGCATCTAAACTATGCTAAATGATTATGTGTAAATAATATGCTTTCCTGGCTTTATGGTTTTTGCGCATGATTTATGAATTGTCATATGTATCATAACCTAACAGTATGCATTTTGGGATGCTTCCTTTTGGCGTACGATTTTTGTAGGTTCTTTCGAGAAAGATGCCTTGGGGTTCCGCTCGTGTAGGTGAGAGTTATCCCTTCCGTGGTGGGTAATGTTTTGCTACCATTAATCCTTAATGTAGAAGTCGTGTGGCTTGCATTTTGAATTTGGGCGATAAGTAGTCTTTGCCTCTTTTACACATGCTCTTGGTCGTGCTCGCATTAGTGCAATATGCCTTACTCTTTTTTTTTTAGACTTGTACCGTGGGATGTTTGAATTTATGGTGCGACATAGGCTTGTGTGGCCTAACAACGTGTCTTAGAACATTCCTCCAGGTTTTGGGATATATCATCATTATATTATTTTGCATTGGAGTATTTCATCACACCTCGTTCAGGTGCTCGAACAAGTGTAGCGCCTTCTGCGTGGGTGTGCACGGCTTATTACTTCGTTTGATGCGAGGATTCATAGATGTTTCTTTCTTTTTATTTTCTTATCCTTGATTTTTTTTTCGCTTTTGCTTTGGAACGACGTAGACTGTGTAACGGGCGCTTGTAGGGCGAGCGTTATCTGCAGTAGTTTGATCGGAGTTTTGGTGACTCGCGATTTTTAGTTACCCTTGTAAGTGGGGTGACTTTATATATTCTAAGTAACGCTTAGAACTTGGGATGGGTTGTAGCCATTCTAAAGTTCGTTTTACACGATCAAACCTTAGGATTGTGCCCCTATGACGTGTGTATAGCATTAGCGTCGAGAATTTGCGATAAAATCGTCATTTCGAGCATTTTTAGAGTGTTTTTCTCAAGCCCCCAATTGTAGCTACGGGATTGGGTTGGTGCTATAATGCTTGGCATACGTTTTTATGCATTCATGGTGACATGGATCATGAATAGTTTGAACCAGATTCGTTTAGTGCGAGGTACGTTCGAGTAGTGATTTGCTACTTCTCTTGTAAATGTCGTATTGTGCGACATTGTCATGGTCAAGGTAGTCACATATTGAAGTGTGCCTTGACCAAAAGCTAGGTGCCTTTCCTTACCCATAATCATATTTAGAAATCTTTTTGACTCACTTGCAACATCGAGATAAACGTATACTTAACTTAAACCAACGACACTTTATTATGTTCGAGGAAGTCTTTGAAAATTATTTGAAATCCGAGTCCTACTGTGTACAATCCAAAGTGTCCTAAGTAAGTTGACTTATAGAAGGGTTCATACAGGATTATATGAGTGAATCAAAATACTGTTACGATTTTTGGAATGCTGTCTAAGGATTTGCTGGAAGCCAGGGTGCAGGCGTCAAGATATTACTTGTGCCCGTGTGGCACATGCTTTAGGTTTTTAGGGCCATCTTTTCTAGAATTGCAGGAATATAAACCGCTTTCAAATTGACTCAGATTTACTTGGTGTATGTCTGCACAAAAGGTCAAGGTATACTTAGTTCTTTCCCTAGCTCTTTCATTTCAACTTTTAGCCCCTAGTTTCTTATTATGTCTTCTCATTAATGATGCTTTCAGATTTCGATTTTAGATGCCCGTGTCATATGTCTGAGTAGGGTGATCCTTGGTTAAGTGCCAAGTCTTATTGACAATGTCTGATTTTTTTCTAAGGGGATTCACAAGCATTTGAATTACCATGCACGGGTGCCCCGAGTTCGAAGGAACGATGGGGCGATGCCGTAGAACAATCCTCTTTATTGCAAGCTTACGACCTTTACTATTTGTTGGCGATTATGACTGTGTCTAGTGCTGAAAGGAGGTCTTAAGTGAGTTACTTTGCTTTAGGGAGGGTCAAGTCGAGTACTTTAGAGGTCATGGACGCTCGCGCTAGCCCCCATTCAATTGAGGCAAAGCGATCTTTTGAGTATTGGCTAAGTGACTAGGAGTGTGAGTGCTCCTTCTGGCAAGGGTACGTGCCCTTATTATTTTATGATGTGTGCTCATTTTGGCATCTTGATGACTTGGATTCTTCCTTTGACTTAATTTCTCTTTCGATTTGGATTGCAAATAATTAAATTTCAATAAGGGACTCTATTTTTTATTCTTGTTATTCTATAGGCTCTAACATTTTTGCAAATTGGTTGGACCGAATCATGGATTGCCTACGTATCCGCCTTAAATAGATTTAATTTGGAATCAGGTCTTGCGTAGTTCTTAGCCAGAAAATGGTTTTTTAGAATGCCGATTTTAAATAAGTACGTCCGAGTGGAATCGTAATGTTTGAAATAAGTGAAGATTTTTTTTTTTAATCTGCGGCTTTGCCTTAAGCCAAAAATTTGTTTTATTTTTTAAGTACATGTATTTGCACAAAAATCTTTTCATGTGTTTTTTGGTACGTATATCAAAATACGTGCTGTACCCCTCAAAGTGTTCGTTATTGTTCCGTGTATGTGCGGATAAAATGACGAGCACTTCTGGGCAAAATTTGGCAAGCAGAGAGATTCAGCGCCCACGCTGGGGCGTTAAAGATTCCGGCGCCCAGCTCTGGGCATTGAAAGTGATTCATGGGGAGATTTCTTGGCGTGTTACTTCTTTTCGTTTTGTGCCAAATATTTGCGAATCTTTTTTGTGCGCTAAATGCTTCTCTTTCTTTTTAGACGAACTTTAAAGGCGCTTTGCAAAGTTTCTTTTATATTATATATATATATATATATATATATATATATATATATATATATATATATATATATATATATATATATATATTTTTTTTTTTTTTACGTTAAGCGTAGAATGTATTTTTCATTTGTCCATTTTTTTTTTATTCGTGACTCAAGACGACTTGAAAGCTGGATTGAATGAGATACGATAATTTGTATAGGTTTTAGTCAAGCATGAGGATTGGAAAGGGTAGAAGATCGTAGAACTTTATGTAGTTTCTGTGGTATGATTTGGATTGGTTGACTCAATTCTTTTCCTTCGTTTACTTGGGTAAATTTCGCACTTTGGGAGGTACGGGCTAAGTATTTCATGGCTCGCTCTTTTCGCTCTCCCTTTTCTCTTTCTCTTTAAGTATTTCATGGCTCGCTCTTTTCGCTCTCCCTTTTCTCTTTCTCTTTTTTTCTTTTTGCTTGGGATTTCTCCCCAACATAAATCCTTCAATTTTTTTTTTAAAAGGTAGATGGTTGTGGTCTTTGAGTCACGAGGCGAGACTGAGTGAGCCTCGTTTGGTAGGCCTATAGTGGACCTTTAACTTTAGTAGGCCTAGGGTGGACCTTTAAATTGTCTTACTTTGCAAGCGTATTTAGTCGTTTCTTAAAATGTGCAAATAGCGTAGATTCAAAATGTTGTTTTTACTTTATTGAAATTTAACGAAAGAATTACATCGAAAATAATTTTTTTTGTTTCTTTTCAGACTACAGTTTCCGGGATTTAATTGGAAGTTGTGATTTAGACTCGAACTTTCATTAATCTTTCTGATTATAACCCGTGTATGAATACAAGGAGGTGGCATAGACTCAAAATAATGACGTGGCGTAAGCCTATAACACTTGACCAAGCGACTCTCAGACTTAGGCTAATTGGACCATAACTTTCGTTGGTTGACACTTTAGATTTTAACCCTTGGGTGTTCATTTGTCATGCGCCATTTTGCTTAATGTTGGCAAGGTAGTTGGTTGGGGAGATCGAGTTTTCATTTTTGCAAGACTAGAATCATTAGTGCGGCTTCCCTCTTAGTGTGTATTGTTTTACCCCAATGGTAGCCTTACGGCATGCCGACTTGGGTATTTTCATGGTTCGTCATGTTGCATTCATGGAAAATCTTTTAGTCCGTACTTAGGAGTACTTCAAGGAGCGAGTGGCTCGAGAGGACTATGATAGTCGTGACCCAATGTGATCATAAGCCTTGAGGCCATTAATTTTTCTTTTGCCAATGATATTGACACCTTAGGTTCACTTTGGGGGTTGTGCGACTATGGAGGAATGATTTTCAGAATGTGACTGTTTCCATTTTGCAAATACTTGAATTACATAATATATTCTTTTTATTGGTGAGAGAGAGTATTGAGGCCGTAGATTCTTAGCAAGGGATGACAATTACATATGGGTGCTTATTGATTTAAATGTTAGGAAGGGAGACTCAATATGGTTTAACCTTTTAACTTGCAGAACGACACCAAGCATTAGGACCGATTCTATGTATAAGACAGCTAAGACTTAGGATTTAGATTGTACTTTGGCATAGCCTAGTCTAGACTCGGATTTATTTTTTTATTCGAACATTATTTTTCTTGAAAACTTTATTTGAACATCATTTTTTGAATACTTTGCCCATGTGACATTAAAGGTATTTTAATTAGCATGCTCGGTTTTGGTGCCGAACATTGTCGTCATAGGAGGCCTAATGACGACACAAGGAGTTATTTATTTTATAAGTCGTTCTTAGAATCGAGTACCTTTTTCATACGTCCTTGTAGCAAATTTGTTGCGATTTTTTTTATTGCTACGTATATTTTATGCGCGGGCACCGAGGCTGCGGTGCCTGGCCAAAAGGCCAAGCAGCAACTTCAGCGCCCAGCAGGGGCGATGAAATAATTGGCGCCCAGCCAGGGGCGCTGAAAATGCGTCCCTGGCTGGTACTCGTATTCTGTTCGTCTATTTTTTTTCGTACATACGACTTAATTTTGCGTGCTTGCCCAATAACGTCCTTTGCGCGTTATGCAGCGTCGTGGGATCCGTTACAGGCCGTCCTGGGCGTCGCTTATTTTTGTGGCGATAGCCCGGGACTGCGGGACACGTATTTAGGTATAACTCTTTGGCCAATTGGTGTTTATGAATGTTTGGGCAATTTTTAGGGTCGTTGGTTTTCTAGCGTTATTTGTCACACACAATTACAACACAATCACGTAATTCGCTACACATAACTAACATTACAACATGAAGCAAAAATAATATGTCACGTAGTTTATGATAGGCTTCTATAGGTAATATTTGCGCCGGCTTGGTACCGCTTCTATCGTAGATCCAACACATGCCCCGGTCGAGGTAGTGCATTCAACAGACGAATTTCGTCCCAAGAGGCCAATCACGATGTAAGCCAAGGGGGCATGCACCAATGAGAGGGACCTTAGTGGGCGAGCGATTGGGTTTGGGACGGGTGTACTACCAGTGAAAAGTGCCGAGTGGACAACATTCGAAGCGTATGCACCCCTCGGTTGGCGATGGGTATCCTTAGTCTCAACTCCCGAGATGAAACATGCCAAGGGAGCCGAGATTCGTTATGCGGTTCTGTCCGTTCACATTAATATGCTGATTTTCAGGTCGTTCCAACTTGATAGGAAAATAAACGCGGGGTAGGATCGTTTCACCCTTCGGCTATTTTGATTACCTACGAGCACCAGTATTTCACTAACGTTCCCAGTGGAGTCGCCACTGTGAGGGGGTCGAAAAAGCACGAGGCTAATGCATGACCTCGTCCCTCGTGGGCGTGACGTCGTCAGATCAAGTGTAGTTAGATTTCCTGTGAGTTTACACCCAATCGACTAGTAATATAGGAGTCGCCATTCAGTTTTTAACGACAATGAGAAAAACTGATAAAACCCGGTTATCGTGACATAAAGGGAGTACAATTATGTTCGACCACGACAGCCATAGGTTCCCTTGTGATCCCTGGTGTAGGGATCGCTCAACGTACACCCGCAGGGCAGAGATTGAGAGTTCGGGGGACTGTAACTACCGAGAGGAGTGCTCATCGATAACTCCAGAGGCAGGTTATCCTTACTAGCTCAGCATAAATAATTGAAGGGACATGCGTTAAACTATTAAACTATTCTGAGTTGATTTTATCAATATGCAACACATAATACTAAATCGATCGTGATTAATTATCTTATTTAGATTGATTTAAGGTACCTAGCATGATAATTCAATTGTCCAGGGTATTATCTTATTAGGCGTGATAAATCAATCAAGTTAATAGTTTGACAATTTTATAAAAGGGTGATGAAAGCGATTAAATCATATGAGGGACACATTACAACGCACCCTTGAGAGGTGCGTCACGGTTCTCAGAAAACTAACCACTTGGCTTTGCTATTTCTCCTTTTATTTAACGAATCTCGGGTTTCTGAGCAGTGTTCCAGTATTTAGGCTTAATTCATCAGCTACAAGGGACAGGATGCGTTCTGTTCGACTTTTGGGTCGATTGCGACAGAACGCGGGATCAATTTCGCAGCGTGAGGCTAGGCTTAAGGCTAGAGTCAATACTCAGGTTATGGAATTGTGTGTTGTGTTTTTTTTTCTTCACGTCGGTTTTGAGGCTGTATTTATAGGGAAAGAGTTTGTGGAAAGATAGATCTTTAGAATCCGAATCCAAAAAGAATTCGGAGACGACACGTCCCCAGGTATTTTCAGCGCCCAGGGCTGGGCGCCGAAGATTTCAGCGCCCAGACCCAGGCGTTGAAAATAGGATCTGAGCCGAGCCTTTTTGTCAGATTTGGACTTTTCAACACGGAGCTTTTGAGACTTATCCGAGTTTCTTAGTGCGTATCAACTTATGACGGAATGCGTCTGGGCCCGTTACGAACTCTAGGTTTGTTAGGAATTTAATTAATACGTAACTCTTATTTCCGAATTATAGCAGGAATAGAATTCCTTTTGCCAATTCTATCTCTTTTAGGACTTATGTTGGAGTGCAACACCTAATTCTGACAGATTTCCATCTTTTATGACTTTACCACTTTTAACAACTAATTCTTACGGCATTTACTATTTTTAGCAGGTTTCTATAAATAGCAGTTTTGGCTGAAATGAAAAGGGTGATTGAGATTCGTTATTTTATAGGATATGCGTTGCCAAGTGGAGATTTATGTTCTCATCATCGAACCTTCCCTTTCGGGAATGGGGACAAAAGTCGGTGTCTACAACTTCGACAATTAATTTACTCTACTTATTATCAGATAGCAATAAGAGTACACAATCACATAGACACGTAGCAATGGCCTTATTGCATTTATCAAGGTTTTTACTTTTTGTATTATTTTATTTACTTTTAATATGAAAATCTTTACTTTTGAATCGATTATATTTACTTTTACGGGTCTTCTATGTACTTTTAAATTTAACAAAAGGAAAATATGTGAATGTATTCTAGTTATCCCGAATCTATGTTTAGATAATAACCTACTAGCTCAATTGGAAGAGCATTGTGCAAAAGCGCAACAGATGTGGGTTCGAATCCCACGTGGGTTTATCTTTGTGTGTTGGATAAGAGCGTTGTGCAAATGCACAAATATGAAACTCATCCTACAATTCCAACCCACTAACTCAGCATCCTGAAATAGAAACTGAACATATTCAACCTTTTGTTCTGATCAGATGCAACCTTTGTTCTTATCACCTAGGCAGCCGCGTACTGATATGTTGGCAGTAGCTAGTTGATGTAGTCTTGATGCAGCATGTTTAATTATTATTTGGCAAATTTGTCAAAAACTACCTTATAAAATATGATTTTTGCGAAAAACTACCTTATAAAAAAAATGTTGTAATAAACTACCTTATAAAAAATTTATGTTGTAAGATACTACCTTTTCCCGAATTATGAACGTTTGATCGAAATTTCGGGATTGACTTTACCATATATATGTCACGTGCCATTTAATTACGTCTTTCCCGTTAGATGTCGCGTAATATGCACCTAGTAAAGTCAACGTCGTAATTTTAAATTAATGCTCATAATATGGCCAAAGGTAGTATCTTACAACATAAAAATTTTATAAGGTAGTTTATTACAACATTTTTTTTATAAGGTAGTTTTTCGCAAAAATCATATTTTATAAGGTAGTTTTTGACAAATTTGCCTTATTATTTTGTTTCTTTTGGAGGTATTGAGGTTACTATTAGAGATATAAAGTATACTTTTGGTTAATTTGGTGTATGTCAAACCAAGCTGATATTGCTATTGCTCAGGTGAACCCTCTGCTTAACACTACAAACTGAATACAGATGCAGCTGTAACCAAAGAAGGAAGTGTCTAACTTTCATTTAGGCTCGTATTGATGTCAAGAGACTCAAGACCACTAGACCAGTGACGATTCTACCCTAAGTATGTTCTGTGAGGACCTTTACTTTGACCTGGAGGTCCCTGCTGCTGTGTAACACCCCGACAATTCTCCCTTTTCTAAAATACCTTTTAATAGGCATTATCGACCGTGTGAAAACGTAACGGCTTATTCAGAATTTTGTAGCGGAAAAAATAAAACTAACTTTTGGTTTATAAATAATCAATTACAGAATTAATCTCAAAAACTAATCAACGAAGATAAGGAAATGTAATAGTACGACAAGTTTAAAGTCCAATTAAACAACCCAAGTCAACTTAGCAAAACAAAACTAAATACAAGCTCTCTAATCCCGATCCCAATGATGCATCATCTTCAAACCTGTAGATGGGCAACGCTTATTGATCCTTAGAGACTGCTCACCAAAATGGGTCATCACAGGACCAATAAGGCATAGCCATGATCAACACACACAACAAAGCACGTAATCAGCAAAGCTGAGTTCTACATACTAAAACAATAGTAATCCTAACATGATTCTATTAAGCGAACAACCCTAACATGATACTAATAAAACATAAGTGAAAACATATTAACTTGAAAACTCTATTAAACTGAACTAGACCTTTGAATCATTAACATTATTTTAATTGAAATAGTCAATGGACCGAGTTGTCCAACCAGAAGTCTTCACTAAGGAAGACGAGGTACGGGCGCGACTCCGTAACCTCAGTGACCTGCGATGTCGAGGAACGTTTGAATAAAAATAGAACACGGTGATCAATCCGGTCCCAGAAAAGGCCATGGGCTACCACCATGAACCCCAACTCCTGTTTGTCCGTCACTTCAGACGTGCACAGTCTAAAGCTATTGCTATTCAGTTTCGCTTTACATGATTTACATATTAAAACTATGTTATGACTCAACAATCACATAAGTCATACAATCAACAATTATTCACAATTGTTTTTATCTTGGAATTAAGTAAGTGATCACAAAGGTATCAATCAAGACTCATTCCAATTAAATTCAACCTTTCCTTTAATACTGATCAACCCCTCTATATGGGTATAAGGTTTCAACTTACTAAACAAGGTCCTCGGCCCTCATAAAGTAATGAAAAGCTAAAAGGGAACAACGATCAATCGATGTGAATCAATATATATATATATATACATATATATATATATATATATATATATATATATATATATATATATATATATATAAAATAATCTAATGTTTCCATAATCTAATGTTCCCAACCAACATGTTTGCATCAGTCATCATACTAACATGTTATAATTCTTATAACGAAATAAATATTCAACATGTCTATCCAACAATATTAAACATGTAAATTCAACATAACCAAGTTCATCAACAATCTCAACATGGTTTCAACAAATAACACACATTCCAAGCACCCAGGTATGTACGTACCTTGTGTAAATAAATTGATAGGCCACATTAACACTTTCAAAAGTCGCCTAAAGAGAATTCTCCGCCTAAAACAACCAACAAGGATTCCCAATCAACTTCTAATCATTCACAACTATAATAAAGCATTCTAAATACATACTAAACATATTTAGAACATTCCCCAACATCAAAACTCAACTACTAAACCTCATAGCATAGTGATTACTACACTAATGATCACGAATTATCACAAATCCCAATATAACACGCAATTTACATTTTCCAGCAATATAAAATAGTTTCAAACTACTCCAATATATATCCAACATGCTTAAAATCATCAACATAATAATTTTTATAATTTATAATTATCCTACTATGATTTTAAAACTATTAAAACCTTAAAAATTCATGCTTTAATAATTAAAATTCTTATTTCAATCCAATTATATAATCTGAAAATTAAATTATTAATTAAGCAAAATAAATAATCTGAAAATTCATAACTTAATCATACAAATCATAAATTTAATTCAAGAAACATAAATTAAATTATTAAAATGTAATTAAAACATTAATTAGTTTTAAGGGTTTGGAAAATAACCAAAGGAGATAGGAGGGGAGCTGGCCGACGGCGGGCTGCGCGACGGCGGTGCAGGTGGTCGCGGAGGTTGGGCGACGCTTGTTGATGGTGGTGGTTGTGCACGCAAGAAGCAAGAAGAATGAAGAGAGGGGGCTGCGATTTCGTGCGTGACAGAGAAGGGAGGGAGGCTGCGGCTGCTGGGCAGCCGGTGGTGGCGCGGATGGTCGCTGGTGGGCAGCGGCGGTTGTTGCGGCTGATGGTGGTGGTGGTTGCGTGCGTTGATTGTGGTTGTGCGAAAAAACAGAAAACAAGTTAGGGGAGACAAAGAACGAGAGAGAGAAAGGAAAACAAAAGAGAAGAGGAGGAAGAAGAAGTACTAGACGACGGAGGAGGAATATACCGACGGTGGTTGGTCGTCGGTGGTGGCGGTGAGGGCTGCAGTGACAGGCTGAAGCAAGGGGTTTGCAGGTTCTTGTTCACGTGAAGTTGTGTTGAAGAGAGGAGGGTTTGAGGTTTTTTGTTTTTTTCTTTGTTTGGGTTTCACATGAATTTTCTTTTGGGAAAAGAATTATGGAAAAGAATAGTGGGCTTTACTAATTGGGCTAAGATTAGAATTGTGTTTGTTGAATTCAAAAATGGTTAGGATTGTTTTTCCAAATTTAATCGAACGTGTTTTCGTAATTCAAATTCTTTTCAACGTAAAATTCTAAAATTATTTTTGATTTCATAAATTCTTAAAATATATAAAATGCATTTGAATAAATAAATATTCATTAAATCACTACTACAAAAACACCTTATGGAGTCGGACTTTTCGAGTCGCCTCAAACAAGTAGGCGACACATAAGCTTTTAGAGTCCCCTGTTATAGAGAAGGCGACTCATAAGGCTCCATAAATCAAAATAAAAAACCAAATAAAAGGCTTACGTGTCGCCTGCAACTTATTAGGCGATACATAAGCTTTTGGTGTCGCCTTGTATTTTGTAGGCGACTCTAAAAGTAAACTTTTACGAGTCCCCTCCCCCATAAAGTGGGACGCGTATACTTTACGTGTCGCCTTGTACATTGCAGGGTACACATATAATTTACGTGTCGCCTCTTATATTATAGGCGACACTATAGAGTTGACCTTATGTGTCGCCTTCCATTAATAGGCGACTCGTTAGATATAAATTAATTTTTTATTATATTCCCGCCTCAAAGAGACTATTGAGCGCCTACTTTTAAAAAAAGAAATTAAAAATACATAAAACAAAAAGTTTCCCTCGAAAAAACTGTCTCAAAAAAAGTACTTACCCCTAAATTTCACTCAAAAAAAAATCCTAGGCTTTTTTGACTTCTTTTTAATTTTTGGTAATTAAACAAAAAGTTTCCCTCGAAAAAACTGTCTCAGAAAAGTACTTACCCCTAAATTCTAAGTCAGAAAGCCTTCCCTCAAAAAAGAAGTCCTTACCAAAAATTAAAAACTCTCCCTCAACCTAAACCCTCGATCTCCGCGAAAAACCTCCATCACCGAAAACCCACGAAATACTCCAGCAATTGAAACCCTACCTCCATTAGCGAAAACCTCCACCTACAAAATACTCCCGAAATTGGAATCCGACCTCTATCAACAAATTGAGGACGAAATTTCATCGAAAGTTGCAGACACAATCGTCAACGCACGAAGCCGTCGGCGAACCCTTCCAAAATCGTCTTCGGTTCGTCCCCTTCCTCTTCTCTATTTGTAATTTGATTTGTGATTTGGTTTAGTTTTCTAGGCTTTTCTTTGTGTTAGTTTGTTCATTACTGCTTCCTATGGATTACAATGAGGAGCAATTTTATGATTTGTTGCTTAAAACTTCGAATTTTGAATTTAAATGGATTAATGAGAGTTGAGGGGTTGCTATATTGGGTACATGATTAACATTGTTGGATGATTTAGGCTTTAAATGTTTTAATGTACTTGGTAGTTTAGTTTGAGCTTAATTAATCGCTGATGGTTATTTTTGTATCCGAAGCACCTTACTAGTTGTTTAGTTGTGACATTAACTTGTTTACCAGTTTCAGCCATTGTTGCTTTCAGATGTGTCATGCTTGTCAGAGATGACATTGAAGGAAACAATGCCCTTGGTCCAAGTATGCATTCTATGATAAGTCTAATAAATGCGGTTCAGTATTAATTAACAAGTTAATAATTCAGTGAGATCAAGTGAGCTGAATGCCTAGCTAGAGGCCGCTTCAGTTCAAGTGGAATTAATGATATTATTCCACAGCTTACTCTTGACTGAACCCGTAGGGTCACACAAATAGTACGTAAACGGATCAAGTATTTAATGGCATTAAATACTCTATCTATGGATATTCGGAATCGACGGATCTTGGTTTCAGTGGGAGCTGAGATCGTCACAAGCAAGAAATGAATACTCCGGAAACGATGATATTGCCGGAAACGGAAATATGGATCGTATCGGAAATATAAATATTATCCAAGTCGTAGATGTTGCCGGAAACGGAAACATGGCACGTATCGGAAAATATTATCGGAAATGGAAATATTGCCAGAATCGGAAATATTGCCGGAAACGGAAATATTGTCAGAATCGGAAATATTATCGGAATCGGAAAATAATTCCGGAAACGGAAATATTAAATATTTGTTCGAAACGGAAATTAATTCCGGAATCGAAAATATTAAATATTGTTCGTATCGGAAATGAATTCCGGAATCGGAAATTTAATCGGAAGCGTATTGTACGAATAAGCATCGGACGAGGCCTGCCGGACGAGGGCCCAGCACGAAGCCAGGCCATCGCCCAGCAAGCCAAGCGCGCCACACGAACAGCCAAGGCCACGCCAGGCCCAGCGCGCGCAGCGCGCGCAGGTGCTTGCGTGGGCTTGTAGCTCGCGTAGGCCTCGCTGCGTGGGCTGCTGCTCGCACGCACGCGCATGGGCGGGCCATCGTGGCTGCCGTGTGTGTGTGCGTAAGTGTTTGTGTTCATGCACGATTCCTAAAACGTGCAGAGTTCGGTTAATGATTAAATTCCTAATTCTATTTGATAAATTAATTAATTAGAGTTCTTGTAGGATTCTAGGTTTAATTAATTTGTATCTGAATAGGATTCCAATTCCCTTCCCATACCCCTATAAATATGTGGCCTGGGTTCACAATTTATAACGAGTTTTCAAAGTATTCAAAGTGAGTTTTTGAGAGAAAAATTCAATCACACATCTTGCTCAAAAGTGCCGAAAATTCTAGTACCTTAAGGGCGATTCTAGTTGGTCAATCTTAAGGCGGATCCGGACGTGCTGTGGACTATCTACGGAGGGACGACACTTGGAGTCCTAAAGACTTGTTCTTGCTCGGTTCGGGCGCAGCTAGGGAGGGCACGCAACAAAGAGTATGCATCTAAATTATGCTATATGATTATGTGTAAATAATATGTAATCCTGGGTTAATGGTTGTTTCCGCATGATTTATGTAATATCATATGTATCATAACCTAACAGTGGTATCACGAGCCCCTTATTATTTTCATAATCTAATTTGCATGAACATGGTTAAATATTACAAATTTGCAAGAATTAAAAGGGGTGATTAATTTTCGTAATTGTTAATTAATTGCAAATTGCGTTTATTTAATTATACGTACGCAGTTTTTCGGCAGTTTCTTCGTTACTCATCCAAATCGAGTGATTTTTGTGTCAATTTCGCATGTAAAAGGCATTCTAAAATTTTGACAAAAATAATATTTTTCTGCCGAACCCAGAATTCTCAAATTCGAAGCCTAACTATGACTTTT
This sequence comes from Spinacia oleracea, assembly GCF_020520425.1. Classification (NCBI taxonomy): domain Eukaryota; kingdom Viridiplantae; phylum Streptophyta; class Magnoliopsida; order Caryophyllales; family Amaranthaceae; genus Spinacia; species Spinacia oleracea. Next base: position 90,567,462 of record NC_079489.1, read on the forward strand.
CGAAGGTTTTAGTTTTTCGAATGCAAAATTTCGTAAATTTAAGATGTTAAATTAAATATTTGCGATTCTTGTTGATAAATCTTGAATTTTTGATTGACCTGCTGTATATGTTTAACAAGTTTGAATGCCTAGCCTTGTTAATTATGCAATCTAATTTGTAATTATGATTAATTTGTTGAAAATTAGAATAATTTAGAATTAATTTGATTTTCATAATTAATTATAATTTAATTAGAAACCTATGATTAAAAACCACCATAAAAATTGTAAATTTATGATAAATTTTAAATTTTTATGACCTAGACTTGAATCCATGACAATCGGAAATCAATTGAATAATAAATTTTCGATTTTTCGCCCTAAAATTATGAAATTAATATTATTTATTAATTTGTCATTAATTTTAAATATAAATTTTAAATTTTTATGCGATTCGTTCATATAACTTGCACGCACAAAGCAATGGACGCTTCGTGTTACCCTTAAGGGGTGTTGTATAATGCGGGCATGCGACGACGAGCAAGGGAGCTCGTCGCCCGTGCGGCACGAATGCAATGAGCAAGGGCGTAGTGCACGAGCACAAGGCAGCAGCCCTGCCTTGTGTCGTGGGCCACGAGCAATGGACGAATGGGCATGGGCGAAGGGCGAGCCAAGGCAGTCGCGTGTGGGCAGCAAGCGAGCTGCGCCACAACGCGCGCAGCGAGCGCAAGCTCGCGTGCCACGAGCGCTGCGCCCAGCGTTGCTCGCGCGCACAGCGAGCGATGTCGCGCGCCCAGCGAGCGATGGCTCGCGCGCACAGCGAGCGATGTCGCGCGCCCAGCGAGCGATGTCGCGCGCCCAGCGAGCGATGTCGCGCGCCCAGCGAGCGATGTCGCGCGCCCAGCGAGCGATGGCTCGCGCGCACTGCGAGCGATGGCTCGCGTGCGACGAGCGCTGGCGCGCGCGCAGCAAGCACCACAGCGTGCGATGGCTTGCGATGGAGATGCAGCAGCTATGCGACGAGCGCATGGGCTGCGCGCACATGGCCAGCGATGCCTGTGTGCGAGCGGCCCATGGGCGTGCAACGCGTAGGGTGTTTGCGTTACGATTAGATCGTTTTGAATGTTTAATTTGAAAATTTCAGTTCACGTAATTTTAATTAATTTTAAAATTAATAATTTTAATTATTTTCTTGGATTTTAATTTTGAATATTGTAATTATAATAAATTTTATTTATTCTAATTATTTTACTAAAATTAAAATCATGAATTAATTTAAACACGACTGAAATTTAATTAAACTTTTTGGATTCAATTATAAATTCATATGAGCTTTAAATTTTAATTAAATTTGTATGTTTCCGGTTAGACTAGAAATACATTTTTATGTTTAAAATTAGTAAAGCATATGAATTTATTGGTTTAAGTGGGAGCACTTTTAGTCATAAACTCTTGATTAGGTCTACAAATCCTTAAGGTTAAAACAACTTGATTAGAATTAATAAGGACTGAATAATTGGTAGATTATTGGTGCCCTTGATTAATTGCTGCAAATGTTTACGTGATGCATAATGTGTTTTACTAACCAGCTATGTGGGCCATTCATGATAATGAATGGGTGAATGGTATATATTGTATATGTACTGTTTTGCAGGTTATGAAGTGACTAGTATGGCCCAAATAGGATAGAAAATATGGTCTGCGTACCATTAATTTGAATGTAATTGGTCTGAAGTACCAAAGTTATTTTTCAATTCAAATATGGTTTGCGTACCATCAAATAGTTGTAATTAGTTATAGCTTATCCTATTTGAAGAAAATGGTGCCTCCCACGGAGATTTTCAAGACGGACTTTGAAGTTAAAGCTTCAAGATGAAGTCGGGCCATACTAGATCACAAATATCTTATGCATGTTTTAAGTTATTTATTGCTTTTAAATATGTCTTAAAATGCATGAGATCAAAAGCTTGATTATGTTGCATGATTAAGGATTTTAGTTCACTTAAAATCTAACCAACATAGTAAGAGCCTTAAGTTCCAAACTTAAAAATTGAGTTAAAAGGTGCCATGCCAAAATATACACTTGCTTGGATATCATTTACATCAATCTAGTAATAGTTTTCGCTCAGCGAGGTGTTACTTATTGGTCCTAAAGGGGCAAGGTACACAAATAATTGTGAGTACATGTTAGTTTTGGTGAAACTCAACGATATAAGTAAGGAGTCCTTTTATGTCGTGGCAAATTCGATAGGTTTACCTAATAAGTTCTTAGACGTACCTATCAACGAAGAATAGTTTCTAGACTATTAGCAAAAGGCTTTTGCTTACCTAAGATGTTCTAGGATTAAGTCGACAAACTGTGCTTAGTTCTTCAATGATTTTAGGATCTTGGAATCATTTTATTCACACCTGCCGGAACACATAACTTGAATAAAATGCTTAATAAACATTGAATTATGCATGTATGCTAGAATTTAAGTTTATTAAGAGAAACTGTGAATGGTTATTTATTTGTTTATTCTTTTCAATTGTAGTTTTTAATATGGCAAACAACAATTCATTCAACATTCGATCAATTCTCGAAAAGGAGAAGTTGAACGGGAAAAACTTCCTTGACTGGCAAAGGAACTTGCAAATAGTTCTTATGCAGGAAGAAAAGGAGTATGTCCTAGACGAGGCGATGCCCGAAGCTGCAGGCGACGGGGTCACTCAGGCAGCCCTCAATCGTTGGATTGATGCCAACAAGGATGTGAAATGTCTAATGCTTGCCACCATGAGTGCGGATCTGCAGAAAACGTTCATCAACTCAGATGCTTTCACAATCATCAGTGAGTTGAAGAACATGTTCCAAGATCTGGCTCGAGTCGAAAGATTCGAGACTCATAGGCAAATTCTTGAGACCAAACTTAAGAAAGGCGAGCCCGTAAGTCCACATGTTCTCAAAATGATTGGACTCATTGAGAATATGAGTCGGCTGGATCAACAATTTTCTCAGGAAATGGCTATAGACACCATCCTCCATTCTCTTCATAGCGGGTATGATCAGTTCAAACTGAACTACAGTATGAATAGTCTGGACAAAACTCTCACTGAGCTTCACGGTATGCTGAAGACCGCTAAAAAGACGCTCAAAAGTGATAAGCAGGATGTGCTTATGGTGCGTGGGGGCAAGTCCAAGAAATCTGGAAAGAAGAGGAATGCTAAGAAAGGTGGCAACAAGGCCAGCCCAACTAAGCAAACTGGCGCCAAATCTGCAAAGAGGAAGGTCAGTCAACCCACTTCTGAATCCGAATGCTTCTACTGCAAGAAGAAGGGGCATTGGAAGAGAGATTGCTTGAAGCTAAAGGAAGATCAGAAGAACGGAACAGTCGTTCCATCTTCAGGTATTTTCGTTATAGACTGTATACTTGCTAATTGAACTTCTTGGGTATTAGATACAGGTTGTGGCTCACACTTATGTTCCAATCCACAGGGACTAAGAAGAAGTAGAAAGTTAAGCAAGGGTGAAGTCGACCTACGAGTGGGAAATGGAGCACGGATTGCTGCATTAGCTGTAGGAACTTACTATTTGTCGTTGCCCTCCGGGCTAGTTTTGGAACTGGAAGAATGTTTCTATGTTCCAAGTCTTACTAAAAACATCATTTCAGTTTCTTGCTTAGATGCTAAGGGATTTTCCTTTTTAATAAAAGACAATAGTTGTTCGTTTTATTTTAAAGAGATGTTTTATGGATCTGCTAGGTTAGTCAATGGACTTTATTTATTAGATCACGACAAACAAGTATATAACATAAATACCAAAAAGGCCAAAAAGGATGATTCAGATCTCACCTATCTGTGGCATTGTCGATTAGGCCGTATAAACTTGAAACGCTTAGAAAGACTTCAAAAGGAAGGAATTCTAGAGCCATTTGACTTAGAGGATTATGGTAAATGCGAATCATGTTTACTTGGCAAAATGACAAAGCAACCTTTCTCTAAAGTTGGAGAAAGAGCAAATGAACTATTGGGTTTAATCCATACAGATGTATGTGGACCAATGAGTACAAATGCTAGAGGTGGTTTCAGCTACTTTATCACTTTCACTGATGACTTCAGTAGGTATGGTTATGTCTACCTAATGAAGCATAAGTCTGAATCCTTTGACAAATTCAAGGAATTTCCGAGTGAAGTAGAGAATCAATTAGGCAAGAAGATTAAAGCACTGCGGTCTGATAGAGGCGGTGAATATCTGAGCTATGAATTTGATGACCATCTGAAAGAATGTGGAATTCTATCAGAATTGACTCCTCCTGGAACACCACAATGGAACGGTGTGTCGGAACGGAGGAACAGAACCTTGCTAGACATGGTCAGGTCAATGATGGGTCAGGCCGAACTTCCATTAGAATTTTGGGGACATGCACTAAATACAGCTGCACTCACTATAAATAGAGCTCCGTCTAAAGCTGTCGAAAAGACTCCATATGAATTATGGTTTGGAAAGCCTCCAAATGTGTCTTTTCTTAAGATTTGGGGATGTGAAGTATACGTCAAACGATTAATTTCAGACAAACTTCATCCAAAATCTGACAAATGTATCCTTGTGGGCTATCCAAAGGAAACAAAGGGGTATTACTTCTACAATACATCTGAGAACAAAGTGTTTGTTGCTCGAGATGGTGTCTTTTTGGAGAAAGATCACATTTCCAAAATGACAAGTGGGAGAAAAATAGACCTCGAAGAAATTCGAGTCGAACAACAAACTCTAGAGAATGCTCAAGATGACATTCAGGATGAAACTCAGAGATCTTTAGAAGAATCTGGTGAGAATCATGGTCAATCTAGAAATGTTGCCCCGCGTAGATCGCAAAGATATAGATCTCAACCGGAAAGGTACTTAGGTATTTTGACGAACGAGAGCTATGACGTTCTATTACTTGAAAGTGATGAACCTGCGACTTACAAACAAGCAATGACGAGCCCTAGCTCCAAGCAATGGCAAGAAGCCATGCAATCTGAATTAGACTCCATGTCTGAAAACCAAGTATGGGATTTGGTCGATTTGCCAGATGGCTATCAAGCCATTGGAAGCAAATGGGTTTTTAAACTGAAAAAGGACAAGGATGGGAAACTTGAAGTTTTCAAAGCTAGATTGGTTGCAAAAGGTTACAGGCAAGTCCACGGTGTGGATTACGATGAAACCTTTTCACCAGTTGCAATGCTAAAGTCTATTCGAATAATGTTAGCAATCGCTGCATATTACGATTACGAAATATGGCAGATGGATGTCAAAACTGCTTTCTTAAACGGCGTTTTAACAGAAACTGTGTTTATAACACAGCCTGAAGGTTTTGAGGATCCAAAGAATGCTAAGAAGGTATGCAAGCTAAAGAAGTCAATCTACGGATTGAAGCAGGCATCCAGGAGCTGGAATATACGTTTTGATGAAGCAGTCAGAGACTTTGGTTTCATCAAGAACGCAGACGAATCTTGTGTATACAAGAAGGTCAGTGGGAGCAAAATTGCTTTCCTAGTATTATATGTCGACGACATATTACTTATCGGAAATGACATTCCTATGTTGAACTCTGTCAAGATTTGGCTTGGGAAATGTTTTTCGATGAAGGATCTAGGAGAAGCACAGTACATATTGGGCATCAAGATTTACAGAGATAGATCTAAAAGGATGATTGGACTTAGTCAAAGCACTTATATCAATAAGGTGCTTGATAGGTTCAAGATGGCGGACTCCAAGCGAGGCTACCTACCCATGTCTCATGGAATGACTCTAAGCAAGACTCAGTGCCCAAAAACACTTGATGAGCGTAGACGAATGAATGGGATTCCATATGCATCATTAATTGGTTCAATAATGTATGCTATGATATGTACACGCCCGGATGTTGCGTACGCACTCAGTGCTACGAGCAGATACCAGTCAGACCCAGGAGAGGCGCATTGGACTGCTGCCAAGAACATTCTGAAGTACCTGAAAAGGCACAAAGATGACTTCCTGGTCTATGGTGGAGATGATGAATTAATTGTTAAAGGATATACGGACGCAAGTTTCCAAACCGACAAAGATGATTTCAGATCACAGTCTGGGTTTGTCTTCTGCCTCAACGGAGGAGCAGAAAGCTGGAAAAGTGCTAAGCAAAGCACCATTGCGGATTCTACAACTGAAGCGGAGTACATTGCTGCACATGAAGCAGCAAAGGAAGCTATATGGCTAAGGAAGTTCATAGGTGAACTTGGTGTAGTCCCCTCCATTAAAGGACCAATAGCCCTGTATTGTGATAATAACGGAGCTATTGCACAGGCAAAAGAGCCTAGACACCACCAGAGAGTCAAGCATGTACTTCGTAGATTTCACCTTCTACGAGAGTTCGTTGAAAGAAAAGAAGTCGAGATAAGCAAAATTGGAACTGATGACAACATATCAGATCCATTAACTAAACCTCTGCCGCAGGCGAAGCACAACTCGCACACTGCAGCTATGGGAATCAAGCATATTGGAGAATGGCTTTGATGTCTCTGTTTAATGTTTTAAAGTTTTAGAGTTTAAATCTTTGTAAAACATTATTGGTTAATCATTCACAATAAATGAAAAGAATTCATTTTTCCATTTAATTTGTGGTTTATTAAATGATGAGTCCCTTCAATTTGAAGATATATTCAAGATAGACTGTCAGGACCAGTCCTGTGACTAAGAAATGTCTATCAAGTGAACTTGAATGTCAAAAGTTGAAAATGGTCCCTAGTCGGAGTTTTCTATAAAATTGGACGCATAGAAAACGTTAGACGATTAGAATGCAAGATGACTAGTAGTTCTGTTTCTTGAACTATGTGGACATGGCAATGTCATAATCATTTGCATAGATACTTACTTTGGGAAGACTAGTATCGGACAAGACCTATGAAACTTTACTGTAAGAGATGAAAATCTGTCATAAGTAAATTTCATTAAATTATTAGACACTAAATCCTCAATACCTGAGTGATTTGAGATTACTTGTTTGAGAACTGGTTGCTTTGACGTTGACCAACCGTCGCACCGTAAAAGGAGGCTATAAAGGCAACGCTCAGGTAATCACCTATCAAACGAAGTCTAATCTCAAGATCGCAAGATTGGGATTGTCCTCCCATAAATCGGGATGAGATGCTTAAAAGTTGTACAAGGCCACTCGGAGAGCTAGAAACTGTGAAATGCATGGCCGTGCTCGGATGAATCATAGGATATGATTATCTGTTTATTTGATCAGTTGAAATCTGAAACCGAGGAACACCTCTGGACATAATAAGGATGACAACTCTTACCTTATGTTCAAGAGCAAGCATCGAGCGACAAAGGAATTAGGAAATGCACACTTGTCCCTAAGGACAAGTGGGAGACTGAAGGAAACAATGCCCTTGGTCCAAGTATGCATTCTATGATAAGTCTAATAAATGCGGTTCAGTATTAATTAACAAGTTAATAATTCAGTGAGATCAAGTGAGCTGAATGCCTAGCTAGAGGCCGCTTCAGTTCAAGTGGAATTAATGATATTATTCCACAGCTTACTCTTGACTGAACCCGTAGGGTCACACAAATAGTACGTAAACGGATCAAGTATTTAATGGCATTAAATACTCTATCTATGGATATTCGGAATCGACGGATCTTGGTTTCAGTGGGAGCTGAGATCATCACAAGCAAGAAATGAATACTCCGGAAACGATGATATTGCCGGAAACGGAAATATGGATCGTATCAGAAATATAAATATTATCCAAGTCGTAGATGTTGCCGGAAACGGAAACATGACACGTATCGGAAAATATTATCGGAAATGGAAATATTGCCAGAATCGGAAATATTGCCGGAAACGGAAATATTGTCAGAATCGGAAATATTATCCGAATCGGAAAATAATTCCGGAAACGGAAATATTAAATATTTGTTCGAAACGGAAATTAATTCCGGAATCGAAAATATTAAATATTGTTCGTATCGGAAATGAATTCCGGAATCGGAAATTTAATCGGAAGCGTATCGTACGAATAAGCATCGGACGAGGCCTGCCGGACGAGGGCCCAGCACGAAGCCAGGCCATCGCCCAGCAAGCCAAGCGCGCCACACGAACAGCCAAGGCCACGCCAGGCCCAGCGCAAAGCCAGGCCCAGCAGGCCGTGGCAGCGCGCACAGCGCGCGCAGCGCGCGCAGGTGCTTGCGTGGGCTTGTAGCTCGCGTAGGCCTCGCTGCGTGGGCTGCTGCTCGCACGCACGCGCATGGGCGGCCCATCGTGGCTGCCGTGTGTGTGTGCGTAAGTGTTTGTGTTCATGCACGATTCCTAAAACGTGCAGAGTTCGGTTAATGATTAAATTCCTAATTCTATTTGATAAATTAATTAATTAGAGTTCTTGTAGGATTCTAGGTTTAATTAATTTGTATCTGAATAGGATTCCAATTCCCTTTCCATACCCCTATAAATATGTGGCCTGGGTTCACAATTTATAACGAGTTTTCAAAGTATTCAAAGTGAGTTTTTGAGAGAAAAATTCAATCACACATCTTGCTCAAAAGTGCCGAAAATTCTAGTACCTTAAGGGCGATTCTAGTTGGTCAATCTTAAGGCGGATCCGGACGTGCTGTGGACTATCTACGGAGGGACGACACTTGGAGTCCTAAAGACTTGTTCTTGCTCGGTTCGGGCGCAGCTAGGGAGGGCACGCAACAAAGAGTATGCATCTAAATTATGCTATATGATTATGTGTAAATAATATGTAATCCTGGGTTAATGGTTGTTTCCGCATGATTTATGTAATATCATATGTATCATAACCTAACAGACATTACAGACATAGCCTGTATATTCACAACATGAACGGATCAGGTAAACAGGTACGGATCTGAATGTGTAATTTAAGAATAGAATTGAAGTCTAGATTCAAGCTACTCAATTTACTTACGTAGACTCTCCATTATTGTGTTGATTGTTTTTTCTCTTTAGTCTACATGCCAGCCTAAAATAACTCCTTATTGCAGTCCTGTCTCTAGAGAGAAAGGGAAAAATCAATTGAGTAACTTACATCTGCTGTTATGTGTTTTTACTTTTTGTTTTGTACCTGTTACTGTGATTTTATTGATAAGTAAAAAATATATACTCAGCCAAGTACAAAAGTTTGCAAAGTACATTTTTTTTATTCCTGGAAGTGTGAGCTATCAACTGATATATGCTCTAAGCTTAAGCTTGTTCATGAATGTGCCTTTATGTTCTATCACTATCTTATGTGTTCTTACCTTTGTTTCTTCTTCTTGAATTTGCAGCGAGTTTCAATTTATTCATGAGTTATGCCTGTATGTGCTATCAGCATCCCAGAGGACTGAGTTGATACGGGCTACTCTGTCTACACTTCATGCATTCCTTTCATGGATTCCGTTGGGATATATTTTTGAATCCCCTCTGGTTGTCCTATACTCCTATCTACTTCATTGGTTGGTTCTTACTGTTTTCTTTTTATTATGTTTGTCTAACTCTGATATCTGTGTTCCATAAATGCTGCAGCTGGAAACTCTTTTGAAATTCTTTTCTGTTCCAGCATATCGAAATCTTACCCTCCAGTGTTTGTCTGAGGTAATATTGATGTTTGGTTTTCTCAAGGTTTTTATTTTTTTATAAAAGAGAAGTGAGCAGAAATTAGGATAGTCTTCTTTCCGGGTTTTTAATTGTCCTCAGTATGTGCTCCTGTATCACTGTACATGTAGCTAGGACTGACATTCTTTTTGTTGATATACAGGTTGCAGCACTGACATTTGGTGAATTCTACAATGCCCAATATGTGAAGATGTGCAACGTATTCATGGTTCAGTTACAGGTGAATGGAGATAGGTTTCTCATACGAGGGTCTTTAATTTGTTCATTATTTTTATCTCATGCTGAAAGTTTCTTTCCCACTTTTATTCTGCACAGTAGAAAATAATAAAATTTGGGGGGGGGGGTATCTTGTTTTTTCTCACTCTAGGGATAACATATAACATATAGGGGGAGGAGACGCTCATTACCTCTCTCTCTCCCCCCCCCCATTAAGTTCCTACCGATCATATCTAAGTAAGATAAACCTCCCTTCCTTTGAAAATGATTTTGTGCTTATGTCCAATTCATGTATTGGTTACTGAGTGTTTTTACTATGTCCAATTCATGTATTGGTTACTGAGTGTTTTTACTATGTCCAATTCATGCTTATTACCTCCCCCCCCCCCATTTACTAGTGTTTTTAAGAAAAGAATTTAGTAGTATTGGTTACTGAGTTGGTGTACCATTTTTGAGCAGGGGGAATCAAATAATCAATAGACCTTCTCTTACTTTTGTTCTGGGTGCTGAACTTGTTCATTTGACCGTCTCTTTGTTTTGGGTTCAATACTTCAATGTAGAGACCTGATATTTTTTGGTAGAATGGGAAAGAAGATGTTGACTATTAAGTTGACCAGTGAAGTATGGAAATGGGTTCTTAGTTATTTAGTGCTGCAGTTTGAACTAAATGACCTAACGGATTTACGAGAGCATAACTTGTTCGAGGAAAGCTTGCGGGTTGTATTTTGTTGCACCTTTATTTTTATAGCTGAAGCCACAACTTGGTGTAGATCGTCAAGCATGCAGCCAAGCAAATCAACAACAATCTTCTATATAGTAATTTTAACTTTGTTTTTCAATATAGAACAATTAGTCCCACTCACACTTGGTTTGTTCTCCTAACAAGCAGAGTCTATGTTCGTATGACAGAAAACAAAACACCAACTAGCTTCCCTGATGTATCCTTAAAGCAACAACTAGTGTCTAGTAATTATTGATTTGTTTACAAATTATTTGAATCGTAGAATGGTTTATGGTTTACCATAATCTCTTTCTTGATTGCTATACCTAGGTTCATGTTCAGTGGCCGATACATCATTCACAGACTAATGTGTTGACTTGCCAAGCCTGATAGTTGGTAAGAACCAGTATTCTTATTTGAAACTCGACTCTTTGTGAACAAACCCAGAGCTTCCAACACCAAAAGAGTAAATCAGTAGCTGTCCGGCCACTTTGCGGACTATTGATTCTGCCTGTTCATTTGGATTGCAAAGGAGATCAGAATGTCAGAATCCTGAAAGTGACACCCCCCTCCCCCCAAGTAACCTGCTCTTGAAGAATAGGTGGGAAGATAGCCTGAAGTTTTGTGACTATTAATCTTCCATTACAATGTTATTTGTTTCTCCTGTAGGACCGGTACCTGTCTCAGCATGCCATTCCTGTCCTGAATTTCGTTTCTGGCTATTTGATTTTCTCACTAATTCAGTGGTAGTACTTATTGATTTGGTTAAGGTTAATTAATACTTATTGATTTGGTTAAGGTTTTGCAAAACGAGATCACAAAAAACAAGCTCCAAGAAGAAGTTGGATTTTTTTGTCCGCATAAGCTAGCGCTGGTTAAATTTCGTCCCAGTGTGCACACAAAATATGTGAATCATTCAATTACCAAGCAAAGTACGAAGAAGTATATACTTGCCCTGATCCGTCAAGAGTAAGTACATTAATATAACTTATTGATTATAATGCTTAAAGCAGTCCATTTTTTTCCTTTAAAACTAATATCTTCCTTGTTATGAAGTAAATATCATTGGATGTTGGTTGTGATTTGCCTTGAAAGAGGGGAAGCCTTTTTCATTGATTCCATGGCTGATGGGTTGTTAGACACTTTGCATACCAAAGGCTCCTTGTCTGTGTAATTACTCTAGCTAAACAGCTACGGAAATCTATTTTATAGTCCTGTTTCCATGCTTTTCCTTCTCTCGTTTTATGGCATGTATAGTTTGTTTGAATGATCCTTGCCAGCAAAATGATTGTCAATCAACAAAGGAGATTTGATGCTGTCAATCATCAATAGTTAGGTCTGTCGAGAGTTGTTGATTCAAGTTACTTGATTCGTTGCCTTGCTTGTTACTTCTGAATAAGCAGCATTTTGTTTCAAACATCAGGTTGACCTCGATTACACTAGTTAAACTAGTCTTACTTTTGATGTTCCACTCTGCAAATTGAATATATTGTATGAAATATATCTAAAATTTCTTGCTATATCTTCAACTATCACTATACCAAAAACGCTTTCATTATGATCAGTGTTGAAAACGCCTTTGCCAATTGCCATCTACTCAACTAGATCTACAAGCCTACAACAAATGTCAATAACAAGCTGCAATGTTTATCGTGATGACCCTATTTGAGTATTTTGTAATGTGTAAGGTGTTAAATTTATCAGGAAAAGTAGCTTTATCAGGGAAAGTAGCTGCAAAGCGCCTTAGTGAACTTCTGATCCCACCTCTAAGTTGTTATTTTCTTGTTCTCTAGCATACAACTGCAAAATTGGGTTAGTATATTATGCTGCCACTAGTTTTTGTTCTTCGGTTTTCTCTTACATGAGAAGTGCTAGTTGCTTAGAGCTATCAGATGTTTAGTGGTAGACTTTCCCACTCTCTCTACAGATTTTTCCATACAAAGAGGGGGAGGGAAAGAAAGAGATAGGCCGATGGACATACTGTTGATTAAGTGGATCTGTAATGTTGCTATGCTTTTCAATCTCATCAATAAGGTGTCATAAATGACGGAGCTGTCTACCTGTTTGTTTTTTTTGTTCTGTTTTTCTTTTCTTCTCTTGTTCCTTAGGCGATGGCATTTGCTGCATTATAGATTTTTTTAGGGTTTGAACTAGCAGTAGGAAATAGGTAGAAGCAGAACATAAGTAGCTCTTGCTTATGTTAATAATCTTCAGCTAACCTGATCCTTGCCAGCAAAATGATTGTCAGGGTCAGAAACAGCATACAGTGTCCCTTTATTTTCGTACCTTTGATACCTTCATATCATTAAGAACGTCAATTACCAGATTTTCTGATGATTAACCACATACTACATTATAAAGATGCATGAATTACTCCTAAAACACCAACTCAAGTTGCATTAACTTATGTGGTTTTTTTTTAATTTGAAGTTCAGGGCATATAGGACTCTAATGAACATGGACAAAGGATCTCGGAAAACCAAGCTAACGTGGAAGGTTGTTGAGGTAATTTTTTATTAGATTATATTTTTTGTTGTGAGATTAAAGACCTTATTTATTTATGTGTTGACATCATTATTATTTTTATTTTATATTATGTGGTTAAGTGTCCCCGTTCTCAACAAGTTGGGGTAGTTGAGTCCGGCTATTATGTCATGAAGTATATGGATCAAATAACGCATAATATTTAACGCATTACTTGTATCGAAAAAGGAGCGTGATTTTCAAAAGGTAATTAACCCATCATATTTTTATCTTTAAATTTGCACTTGCTTGTTTGAGTGTACTTGCATTGTTTCTAATATATCTATGCATTTGATTTTGTGTAGGTAGCATTTCGCTCTGGAGGTATATACTCAAGAAGTTATCGATGATATTCGTGAAAGATGGTGTAGATTTTCCATTGATAATTGTTTATACACTTAGTTGACATAAACTTCTTAAATTCGTGTTCAGTATTTTCCTAATATGTAAAAATACAAAAGTATTATGTATGACTTTAGCTTTTATCAATTTTGGAGATTATATCGCAGTGGTTTGAATTTTTATGTACGCCATTTAATGTCGATTGGTCTGAATGTGGCCATTTAAAAAAATGTGGCGCATCAACAACATCGTCGACGTCCATTTTCGTCGCTTCTCAACTATATAGGAAACACCGTAAATTACCATATGCGTTGCGTCTCAATAAACAGGCGTCACCATAGTGTACCATATACATCGCCTCGAACAATGGAGGCGACACCATAGAGTATCATATACATCGCCTCGAACAATGGAGGCGATACCATAGAGTATCATATACGTCACCTCAAAATAAACAGGCGACACCATAGAGCACCATTTGAATCGCCTCAACATAAGCAGGCGACACCATAGAGTACCATTTGAATCGCCTCAACATAAGCAGGCGACACCACAGCGTACCCTTTGAATCGCTTCAATTGAAGTGGGAAACACCATAGCGTACCCTTTGAATCGCCTCAATTGAAGTAGGCGACACAATAGAGCACCATACGCGTCGCCTAAGACGAATTAGGCGACTCAGAAAAGTACACATAAATCCATAGATTTCCTCTTCGGAGTCGCCTCCAACATAAGAGGCGACACCTAAACCTACCTATAGTGTCGGGTCACAGGCGACACATAAGAGGGGTACCTATAGAATCGCCCCCTGTGGAGTCGCCCTTGAGGCGACTCTATAGGTGGTTAAGAGGCGACTCTAAAAGGGTTTTTTGTAGTAGTGAATATGTACATTTTTACTAAAATTCACCAATATAATTTAAATATCGTTAATTATACGTAAAACTATATTAATAAACTTTATAAATATATGGGGGATTACAATCTACCCCTCTTAAAAGAAGTTTCGTCCCGAAACTTGACACAAGAACTCACACATTTTCCGAAAGTCTTTAATTCATTCTTACTAGAGAAATACTTGTGCCACTCATGTGCACACTTTTGCCAACTTAAAGTTGCTTGTGTTACTCATGAACACCTTTTCTTATGCGGACAATCTATTCACTTTGTATCAACAAGTATAATTTGCTAAAAATGAGCATGAAATGCCTAAATTTGCCATTAAAATAGGTAAAAAGCGCGAATTTCTATCGCATTCTACCCCCTTAAAGAAAACGAGTTACGCCCTCGTAACTCATCTTAGGGAAAACTTTGGATATTTCTCCTTCCACGAATTCTGTCCCCAATACAATATTTTCACTCAAAATCAACCCAACAAGTAGGACTTCTGCAATTCTTTCTATACAATGCCTCAAAAGGTGTAATCTTAATTCTCGTATGGTAAATATTGTTGTAAGAAAATTCAATCAAATCTAGGGGGTCTCCCAACTGCCCTTTACAGTCAATAGCACAGGCTCTCAACATATCTTCTATGGTTTGGGTTAGTCCTCTTAGGCTGACCATCGGTTGCAGGGTGGAAAGCAGTACTTATTTTCGATGTTGTCCCCAAGATTCAATTGGACCCTTTTGCCAAAATTTCAGGCTTTTATGATCGGTAAGGATCTTACATGTTGTCCCATAAAGATAATGCATGTCTACAAACCTTCAAAGCAAACACAATAACAGTTATCTCTAGATCATGGTTAGGATAATTAGCTTCATAAGGTTTCAATTGACGCGACAACAGGTGCAGAGGTCAAACGCTCTTTTACAATCTGGAAAGCTTCCACACATTTCTCCCTTCACTCAAATTTTTGATTCCTTTTTCATCAGATTGGTCATTGGTCTTGCTATCCTCGAAAAGTCTTTCGCAAACCTCCTATAATAGTCAAATAGGCCTAGAAAACTTCAGATATCAGACACGTTATTTGGAGTAGGTCACTCACTCACAGCTTGAATCTTAGCAGGATCTACAGAGACTCCTTCCGCTCAACTTTTCTTTTTAGCGAACCTCATCACGCCTTTCATGGATGCATAACTTTTGGGCTTAACTCTTAGCTCTTTCACCAATTCATATAATTCCTCCCATCTTTTCAAGACAACAAATGATTTTTAACGATCCTGGACCACTCGAATCTTCTCTTAAATTTATTCCTTTACGTAACGTAGTTTTCAATCAATTTAGTCCTTTACTTTTCCGTCGGTGTCACTTATACACACATGACTTCAAGATTTGTATACTTCATTTAATAAAACTAGATTCTTTCTAAGCGTCTCCAAAATAATCCTCAAGTGTTTGTCATGCTCTTTCCCATTCTTTGAATAGATCATGATACCATCAATGAATACAGCGACGAATTTATCTAGGAATTCGTGGAAAATCCTATTCATCAAATCCATAAATATGGCAAGTGCATTGGTTAACCCAAAAGGCATTACTATAAACTCACCATGACCATAATGAGTTCTAAATAAGGTCTTAGGTATATCCTTATCAGTTATCCTCAATTGGTGATACTCCGAACACAAATCAATCTTCGAGAACACACTCGCCCCATTCAATTGGTCAAATAGGTCATCTATTCTAGGAAAAGGATACATATTCTTGATGGTTACATTGTTTAACTCCCTAAAATCGATGCACAATTCCGTACTCCCATCTTTCTTCTTAACAAACAACACCTGAGCTCCCATGGTGATGCACTAGGCCTAACATAACCCTTATCGGACAACCCTTGCAACTGTGTTTTAATTCGCTCATTTTAGGAGGTGTCATGCTATAAGGTGCTTTAGATATAGGTGTCGTTTCAGGATTTAACTCTATAGTGAATTCAAAGGTTCTAGCAGGTGACATACTCGCAATTTCACTCAGAAACACATCAATGAATCCATTCACAATGGGAACATCCTCGATTTTAACTCCAACTTCTTTACTCACCTTTAACACACTACAGAAAAATAGTTCACACTCCCTATTCACCAATTCCTCACTTGCATTACAGAAATAACTAAAGGTTCTTTGACTTCTTAAAACATCTATATGAGGTCAACCTTCAATAGGATTCCTTAAACTTACTTTCTGAATTTAACAGTCTATCTTAGCCTTGTACAAACTTAGCCAATCCATTCATAGAATTACATCTAGGTTTCCCAGATTAAACTTTATCAAATCAGAAGGAAAAACACAATCGTTTATCTTCAAAGCGAAGTTCTTAAACAACTTGGTACACCTTATGGTTACATCAGTAGGTATACTAACAGGTAAATCAATCACCTCAAAATCTACTAAATTCAGACTTTTAACAACATATGACGAAACAAAAGAATGAATTACCCCTGAATCAAACAAAGTTTTAACTAGCACGGAGTTAATAGAAAAAGTACCATGAACTACGTCTGCAGAATGTTCAGTTTCATTTCTATTGATCACGAGCAGTTTACCTGGGGCCTTGTGATGGTTGTTATTCTAATCAGCGTACTTATGGAGGTTTCCTTGGTTGTTCTGCGCCCTTATAGGCTTCAAACCCTGATTTCCTGATTGGTTCTACCCTGACTACCCTGGTTACCATTCTCATTACCATTTTGCCCCTTTTTCTGCTTAGTTGCTGGTCACTAATTCTCCCTTGCAGTTTATAGTTGTTACTGCACATCTTACAGTGATACACTCTCTCAGATTGGTTTCTATTATTGTGCCCCTGATTGTTCTTTCCTTGAAAGTTTCCATTTCCATTCCCATTCATATTCTCATTCATATTCCCTTTTGAAATTCCCTTGGTTTTCCTCAGCATTAAATTCTTTTATTTTCTTCCCGACAACAACATTTTTCTTGTCCCTTATGGACTGCAAACCATAAATATGGGAAGCTCTCCCATACACAATATCTAAAGATGTAAAGGTTTACCCACCTAATCCTAAGGTGGTCATCCTATAAATCTGCTATAGTATTCAGCGATGGTCATGCTCCCCATACTAAGGTTTATTAATTCCTAAGCTTTTTGCTTTCTCATAAAAGGTAGGGTAAAACTTTCCCCTTAAGGTAGTACAATTGAATCCTAATTGAGTCTCTCCATAGCGCTAAGCCTAGCTCTATTCTCTCTCCACCATAAATCAATTTCATCTTTCAATTACAGGACAACTTGACCCACTCTCATGTTCTCAGGACAGATCACAGCCCCAAACAATTTCTCAAACTCTCTAACCTAATTCTCTAAAAAGGTAGGATCAGCTTGCCCCTTAAAGTATGGTGGCTTAACTTTGGCTAGCCTCTCAAACATGTCCCCTGCAGAATCGGGACGCTTAGTTCTCTCCTGGGTCAGCTTTTCCGCCAAGAGGCGAATAGCAACAACTAGGTCATTATTGTTGGCCATTCTATAACACGACTTGAAATTAATATATTCTACTTTAGGTTCGAAACATAACTCATATGTGATCTCCGAAGGAAAAGATTTGATCATAGAGATCACATCAACAAACACTTATTCAAGGAAGTACAACAATATTAGAGTAATCATCGTCACTCATCCATAAAGAATATCTTCATTCCGCACATAAGGCATAATATTTTGAATCGTATTGGTCATAAGGGTCTAGATTTCCCCTCGTTTCCTTTATGCGCTCAAATCACTTACTATTTTTGTGGCAATTAAATTGACCCACAATTCACATTGGGTATGCAAACAATAAAAGAATTAATCTCTTGCGTGCTACTTAGAACTTGAAGTATTATGGAATTCTCAAAACGAAAAGAATACTTTAACTTTTATTGTTAACTCTATAGAGGTTTATTAGATCCTTGAAAAGAATAAAGAACAACTCAAACTTCTATTGCTTTAACTTTAAACTGTTGTAGCTTTGCTACTTATTCTCCAAAACATAAAAGAACTAACTAACTATTACAACTTCAAATGTTTAAGGCATCTTGCATAACTGTTATTTCCTTAGAAAATTGTGGAGTGAAATCTAGATCTTCAGGATCACCGAATTCCTCCTCTGGATCTGAGTCTTCTTCCATGCCTTCATATTGATGAGGCTCACTTGCCACGTACCTCACCGTCACCTTTAGGTTCCACATCCGACTCACTAGGAATCTCAATGGTAGGCTCATGGGCCACTAGGTTAGGGTTTTCTGCCTCAACCACTTGAAGGAAATAATGCCCTTGGTCCAAGTATGCATTCTATGTTAAGTCTAATAAATGCGGTTCAATATTAATTAACAAGTTAATAATTCAGTGAGATCAAGTGAGCTGAATGCCTAGCTAGAGGCCGCTTCAGTTCAAGTGGAATTAATGATATTAATCCACAGATTACTCTTGACTGAACCCGTAGGGTCACACAAATAGTACGTAAACGGATTAAGTATTTAATGGCATTAAATACTCTATCTATGGATATTCGGAATCGACGAATCTTGGTTTCAGTGGGAGCTGAGATCGTCACACGCAAGAAATGAATACTCCGGAAACGATGATATTGCCGGAAACGGAAATATGGATCGTATCGGAAATATAAATATTACGGAAATTTCATGAAATGCCCTCGAGTTTTGCCATAATTCACCAAACGCCCATCAAGTTTCAATAATTCATAAAATACCCCTCACAATTCGTACAAATACCCAACATACTCTTACTAATAACAGACCGTTAGTCTGCCGTTAGCCAAGTTTCCAATTCACCCAAATGCCCCTATTCTGAAACTTATTTCACCCAATGCCCACATATATTAGAGTACCTACCAAATTTTGTTATTGTGGTAGGAAATTTGTCATTCGAAGCTCTGATACAACACTCAATCCACAAAGGTTGTACTAAAAGTGTGATCCTTGAAACAATCTGAGATAGTGCAAGGGAGTAGTTGAGCAAGAAAACAAGGGGCAACAACACAAAGGACAATGCGGGGGAAGCTTAGACGAAGGAGAAAGTATTGAAAACAAGCGAAACAGTAAGATGCAAGAAGAATTGAAGCAAATGAAGAAGCAGCTAAAACAACAACAAAAAGTAGTTAAAATTGTAATACAAATGGGGATATTGATGTTTGTAATTTTACTGTTTGTAATCATGAAGTAAACACAAGTAATGAGAAACAAATTCACATTTCATAAATAATTGATGTTGCATAATCTGCACAAAATACCAAACTGGGAAGCATTTCTGTTTTTAGCTTCACTTACAAAACATCTTTGCACCAACTACATTTAATGTTGTTTTCTAGTCAATGAATATGTGCAAGATCAAAACAGATGTTCAAAAAACTACCCAAAAAGCATTAGCAGCTATCCAGAAGAGCTTGTGGAACAATTCTCCACTTCAACCTCCATTCTTACCACAATAACAAAATTTGTCAGGTACCCTAATATATGTGGACTCATTGGGTGTGGAAGATGATTGTGAAAGAAAACTCATGACACAAATCTTATGAAACTAGCAAAGTAAAGTAAAATAACATCTAAAATACAAGAACCATTTAGCAAAGGGGTTTTTATAGCCAACTATGACCAAGAACCACTTTTCAAACAAAAAAACTAGCCGTCGAAACATCAGAATAGCTATATTTAAGTTTGGGGCATTTGGTGAAATAAGTTTCAGAATAGGGGCATTTGGGTGAATTAGAAACTTGGCTAACGGCGGACTAACAGCCCGTTATTAGTAAGGGTATGTTGGATATTTGTACGAATTGTGAGGGGTATTTTATGAATTATTGAAACTTGATGGGCGTTTGGTGAATTATGGCAAAACTCGAGGGCATTTCATGAAATTTCCGTAAATATTATCCAAGTCGTAGATGTTGCCGGAAACGGAAACATGGTACGTATCGGAAAATATTATCGGAAATGGAAATATTGCCGGAATCGGAAATATTGCCGGAAACGGAAATATTGTCAGAATCGGAAATATTATCGGAATCGGAAAATAATTCCGGAAACGGAAATATTAAATATTTGTTCGAAACGGAAATTAATTCCGGAATCGGAAATATTAAATATTGTTCGTATCGGAAATGAATTCCGGAATCGGGAATTTAATCGGAAGCGTATCGTACGAATTAGCATCGGACGAGGCCCGCTAGACGAAGGCCCAGCACGAAGCCAGGCCATCGCCCAGCGAGCCGCACGCACCAACGCACGCCTCGACCAGGCCCAGCGCAAGGCCAGGCCCAGCCAAGGGCGCGCGCGCGCAGCACAGCAGCGTGGGCTGTGCGCCTGTCGTGGGCCGCAAGGCCTGCGCGGGTGCACGGCTTGTGCGATGCTTGTGCGGGAAATCCTAATCCTATTAGGATTTGTGCAAAGATTAAAATCCTGATCCTATTAGATTTCCCCTCATTTCCTTTATGCGCTCAAATCACTTACTATTTTTGTGGCAATTAAATTGACCCACAATTCACATTGGGTATGCAAACAATAAAAGAATTAATCTCTTGCGTGCTACTTAGAACTTGAAGTATTATGGAATTCTCAAAACGAAAAGAATACTTTAACTTTTATTGTTAACTCTATAGAGGTTTATTAGATCCTTGAAAAGAATAAAGAACAACTCAAACTTCTATTGCTTTAACTTTAAACTGTTGTAGCTTTGCTACTTATTCTCCAAAACATAAAAGAACTAACTAACTATTACAACTTCAAATGTTTAAGGCATCTTGCATAACTGTTATTTCCTTGGAAAATTGTGGAGTGAAATCTAGATCTTCAGGATCACCGAATTCCTCCTCTGGATCTGAGTCTTCTTCCATGCCTTCATATTGATGAGGCTCACTTGCCACGTACCTCACCGTCACCTTTAGGTTCCACATCTGACTCACTAGGAATCTCAATGGTAGGCTCATGGGCCACTAGGTTAGGGTTTTCTGCCTCAACCACTTGAAGGAAATAATGCCCTTGGTCCAAGTATGCATTCTATGTTAAGTCTAATAAATGCGGTTCAATAATAATTAACAAGTTAATAATTCAGTGAGATCAAGTGAGCTGAATGCCTAGGTAGAGGCCGCTTCAGTTCAAGTGGAATTAATGATATTAATCCACAGCTTACTCTTGACTGAACCCTTAGGGTCACACAAATAGTACGTAAACGGATCAAATATTTAATGGCATTAAATACTCTATCTATGGATATTCGGAATCGACGGATCTTGGTTTCAGTGGGAGCTGAGATCGTCACACGCAAGAAATGAATACTCCGGAAACGATGATATTGCCGGAAACGGAAATATGGATCGTATCGGAAATATAAATATTATCCAAGTCGTAGATGTTGCCGGAAACAGAAACATGGTACGTATCGGAAAATATTATCGGAAATGGAAATATTGCCGGAATCGGAAATATTGCCGGAAACGGAAATATTGTCAGAATCGGAAATATTATCGGAATCGGAAAATAATTCCGGAAACGGAAATATTAAATATTTGTTCGAAACGGAAATTAATTCCGGAATCGGAAATATTAAATATTGTTCGTATCGGAAATGAATTCCGGAATCGGGAATTTAATCGGAAGCGTATCGTACGAATTAGCATCGGACGAGGCCCGCTAGACGAAGGCCCAGCACGAAGCCAGGCCATCGCCCAGCGAGCCGCACGCACCAACGCACGCCTCGACCAGGCCCAGCGCAAGGCCAGGCCCAGCCAAGGGCGCGCGTGCGCAGCACAGCAGCGTGGGCTGTGCGCCTGTCGTGGGCCGCAAGGCCTGCGCGGGTGCACGGCTTGTGCGATGCTTGTGCGGGAAATCCTAATCCTATTAGGATTTGTGCAAAGATTAAAATCCTGATCCTATTAGATTTCCCCTCGTTTCCTTTATGCGCTCAAATCACTTACTATTTTTGTGGCAATTAAATTGACCCACAATTCACATTGGGTATGCAAACAATAAAAGAATTAATCTCTTGCGTGCTACTTAGAACTTGAAGTATTATGGAATTCTCAAAACGAAAAGAATACTTTAACTTTTATTGTTAACTCTATAGAGGTTTATTAGATCCTTGAAAAGAATAAAGAACAACTCAAACTTCTATTGCTTTAACTTTAAACTGTTGTAGCTTTGCTACTTATTCTCCAAAACATAAAAGAACTAACTAACTATTACAACTTCAAATGTTTAAGGCATCTTGCATAACTGTTATTATCTTGGAAAATTGTGGAGTGAAATCTAGATCTTCAGGATCACCGAATTCCTCCTCTGGATCTGAGTCTTCTTCCATGCGTTCATATTGATGAGGCTCACTTGCCACGTACCTCACCGTCACCTTTAGGTTCCACATCCGACTCACTAGGAATCTCAATGGTAGGCTCATGGGCCACTAGGTTAGGGTTTTCTGCCTCAACCACTTGAAGGAAATAATGCCCTTGGTCCAAGTATGCATTCTATGTTAAGTCTAATAAATGCGGTTCAATATTAATTAACAAGTTAATAATTCAGTGAGATCAAGTGAGCTGAATGCCTAGGTAGAGGCCGCTTCAGTTCAAGTGGAATTAATGATATTAATCCACAGCTTACTCTTGACTGAACCCTTAGGGTCACACAAATAGTACGTAAACGGATCAAGTATTTAATGGCATTAAATACTCTATCTATGGATATTCGGAATCGACGGATCTTGGTTTCAGTGGGAGCTGAGATCGTCACACGCAAGAAATGAATACTCCGGAAACGATGATATTGCCGGAAACGGAAATATGGATCGTATCGGAAATATAAATATTATCCAAGTCGTAGATGTTGCTGGAAACGGAAACATGGTACGTATCGGAAAATATTATCGGAAATGGAAATATTGCCGGAATCGGAAATATTGCCGGAAACGGAAATATTGTCAGAATCGGAAATATTATCGGAATCGGAAAATAATTCCGGAAACGGAAATATTAAATATTTGTTCGAAACGGAAATTAATTCCGGAATCGGAAATATTAAATATTGTTCGTATCGGAAATGAATTCCGGAATCGAGAATTTAATCGGAAGCGTATCGTACGAATTAGCATCGGACGAGGCCCGCTAGACGAAGGCCCAGCACGAAGCCAGGCCATCGCCCAGCGAGCCGCACGCACCAACGCACGCCTCGACCAGGCCCAGCGCAAGGCCAGGCCCAGCCAAGGGCGCGCGCGCGCAGCACAGCAGCGTGGGCTGTGCGCCTGTCGTGGGCCACAAGGCCTGCGCGGGTGCACGGCTTGTGCGATGCTTGTGCGGGAAATCCTAATCCTATTAGGATTTGTGCAAAGATTAAAATCCTGATCCTATTAGATTTCCCCTCGTTTCCTTTATGCGCTCAAATCACTTACTATTTTTGTGGCAATTAAATTGACCCACAATTCACATTGGGTATGCAAACAATAAAAGAATTAATCTCTTGCGTGCTACTTAGAACTTAAAGTATTATGGAATTCTCAAAACGAAAAGAATACTTTAACTTTTATTGTTAACTCTATAGAGGTTTATTAGATCCTTGAAAAGAATAAAGAACAACTCAAACTTCTATTGCTTTAACTTTAAACTGTTGTAGCTTTGCTACTTATTCTCCAAAACATAAAAGAACTAACTAACTATTACAACTTCAAATGTTTAAGGCATCTTGCATAACTGTTATTTCCTTGGAAAATTGTGGAGTGAAATCTAGATCTTCAGGATCACCGAATTCCTCCTCTGGATCTGAGCCTTCTTCCATGCGTTCATATTGATGAGGCTCACTTGCCACGTACCTCACCGTCACCTTTAGGTTCCACATCCGACTCACTAGGAATCTCAATGGTAGGCTCAAGGGCCACTAGGTTAGGGTTTTCTGCCTCAACCACTTGAAGGAAATAATGCCCTTGGTCCAAGTATGCATTCTATGTTAAGTCTAATAAATGCGGTTCAATATTAATTAACAAGTTAATAATTCAGTGAGATCAAGTGAACTGAATGCCTAGCTAGAGGCCGCTTCAGTTCAAGTGGAATTAATGATATTAATCCACAGCTTACTCTTGACTGAACCCGTAGGGTCACACAAATAGTACGTAAACGGATCAAGTATTTAATGGCATTAAATACTCTATCTATGGATATTCGGAATCGACGGATCTTGGTTTCAGTAGGAGCTGAGATCGTCACACGCAAGAAATGAATACTCCGGAAACGATGATATTGCCGGAAACGGAAATATGGATCGTATCGGAAATATAAATATTATCCAAGTCGTAGATGTTGCCGGAAACGGAAACATGATACGTATCGGAAAATATTATCGGAAATGGAAATATTGCCGGAATCGGAAATATTGCCGGAAACGGAAATATTGTCAGAATCGGAAATATTATCGGAATCGGAAAATAATTCCGGAAACGGAAATATTAAATATTTGTTCGAAACGGAAATTAATTCCGGAATCGGAAATATTAAATATTGTTCGTATCGGAAATGAATTCCGGAATCGGGAATTTAATCGGAAGCGTATCGTACGAATTAGCATCGGACGAGGCCCGCTAGACGAAGGCCCAGCACGAAGCCAGGCCATCGCCCAGCGAGCCGCACGCACCAACGCACGCCTCGATCAGGCCCAGCGCAAGGCCAGGCCCAGCCAAGGGCGCGCGCGCGCAGCACAACAGCGTGGGCTGTGCGCCTGTCGTGGGCCACAAGGCCTGCGCGGGTGCACGGCTTGTGCGATGCTTGTGCGGGAAATCCTAATCCTATTAGGATTTGTGCAAAGATTAAAATCCTGATCCTATTAGATTTCCCCTCGTTTCCTTTATGCGCTCAAATCACTTACTATTTTTGTGGCAATTAAATTGACCCACAATTCACATTGGGTATGCAAACAATAAAAGAATTAATCTCTTGCGTGCTACTTAGAACTTGAAGTATTATGGAATTCTCAAAACGAAAAGAATACTTTAACTTTTATTGTTAACTCTATAGAGGTTTATTAGATCCTTGAAAAGAATAAAGAACAACTCAAACTTCTATTGCTTTAACTTTAAACTGTTGTAGCTTTGCTACTTATTCTCCAAAACATAAAAGAACTAACTAACTATTACAACTTCAAATGTTTAAGGCATCTTGCATAACTATTATTTCCTTGGAAAATTGTGGAGTGAAATCTAGATCTTCAGGATCATCGAATTCCTCCTCTGGATCTGAGTCTTCTTCCATGCCTTCATATTGATGAGGCTCACTTGCCACGTACCTCACCGTCACCTTTAGGTTCCACATCCGACTCACTAGGAATCTCAATGGTAGGCTCATGGGCCACTAGGTTAGGGTTTTCTGCCTCAACCACTTGAAGGAAATAATGCCCTTGGTCCAAGTATGCATTCTATGTTAAGTCTAATAAATGCGGTTCAATATTAATTAACAAGTTAATAATTCAGTGAGATCAAGTGAGCTGAATGCCTAGGTAGAGGCCGCTTCAATTCAAGTGGAATTAATGATATTAATCCACAGCTTACTCTTGACTGAACCCGTTGGGTCACACAAATAGTACGTAAACGGATCAAGTATTTAATGGCATTAAATACTCTATCTATGGATATTCGGAATCGACGGATCTTGGTTTCAGTGGGAGCTGAGATCGTCACACGCAAGAAATGAATACTCCGGAAACGATGATATTGCCGGAAACGGAAATATGGATCGTATCGGAAATATAAATATTATCCAAGTCGTAGATGTTGCCGGAAACGGAAACATGGTACGTATCGGAAAATATTATCGAAAATGGAAATATTGCCGGAATCGGAAATATTGCCGGAAACGGAAATATTGTCAGAATCGGAAATATTATCGGAATCGGAAAATAATTCCGGAAACGGAAATATTAAATATTTGTTCGAAACGGAAATTAATTCCGGAATCGGAAATATTAAATATTGTTCGTATCGGAAATGAATTCCGGAATCTCGAATTTAATCGGAGCGTATCGTACGAATTAGCATCGGACGAGGCCCGCTAGACGAAGGCCCAGCACGAAGCCAGGCCATCGCCCAGCGAGCCGCACGCACCAACGCACGCCTCGACCAGGCCCAGCGCAAGGCCAGGCCCAGCCAAGGGCGCGCGCGCGCAACACATCAGCGTGGGCTGTGCGCCTGTCGTGGGCCGCAAGGCCTGCGCGGGTGCACGGCTTGTGCGATGCTTGTGCGGGAAATCCTAATCCTGATTCTATTAGATTTGTTTTGTTATTTAGAGTCCTAATAAAGTTCTAACTAGCAAATCAACATCCTAGTAGGATTACAATTCCTTTTCCATACTCCTATAAATAAGTGCCTAGGGTCACAATTTATGGGTACGATTGAAGTATTCAAAGGGTAAGTTTTTGAAATAAAATCAGCCATACACTTGCAAACACTAGCCGAAATTCCTAGTACCTTAAGGGCGATTCTAGTTGGTCTAACTTGAGGCGGATCCGGACGTACTGTGGACTATCTACGGAGGGACAACATTTGGAGTCCTAAAGACTTGTTCTTGTTCGGTTCGGGCGCAGCTAGGGAAGGCACGCTACAACATGTATGCATCTATACTATGCTAAATGATTATGTGTAAATAATATGATTTCCTGGCTTTATGGTTTTTCCGCATGATTTATGAATTGTCATATGTATCATAACCTAACAGTGGTATCACGAGCCTCTTATTATTTTCATAATCTATATTGCATGAACATGGTTAAATATTACAAATTTGCAAGAATTAAAAGGGGTGATTAATTTTCGTAATTGTTAATTAATTGCAAATTGCGTTTATTTAATTATACGTACGCAGTTTTTCGGCAGTTTTTTCGTTACTCATCCAAATCGAGTGATTTTTGTGTCAATTCCGCATGTAAAAGGCATTCTAAAATTTCGGCCGAACCCAGAATTCTCAAATTCGAAGCCTAACTATGACTTTTCGGAGGTTTTAGTTTTTCGAATGCAAAATTTCGTAAATTTAAGATGTTAAATTAAATATTTGCGATTCTTGTTCATAAATCTTGAATTTTTAATTGACCTACTGTATATGTTTAACAGGTTTGAATGCCTAGCCTTGTTAATTTTGCAATCCAATTTGTAATTATGATTAATTTGTTGAAAATTGGAATAATTTAGAATTAATTCGATTTTCATAATTAGTTATAATTTAATTAGATACATATGATTAAAAACCACCATAAAAATTGTAAATTTATGTTAAATTTTAATTTTTTATGACCTAGACTTGAATCCATGTTAATCGATAAATTAATAAATTTTCGATTTTTCGCCCTAAAATTATGAAATTAATATGATTTATTAATTTGTCATAAATTTTGAAAATAAATTTTTAATTTTTATGCCATTCGCTCATATAATTTGCACGCACAAAGCAATGGACGCTACGTGTTACCCTTAAGGGGTGTTGTATAGTGCGGGCATGCGACGACGAGCAAGGGAGCTCGTCGCCCATGCGGTACGAATGCAGCGAGCAAGGGCATGGTGCACGAGCACAAGGCAGCAGCCCTGCCTTGTGTCGTGGGCTGTGTGCAATGGGAGCATAAGCAAGGGCGAAAGCAAGGCCCGAGCAGTCGCGTGTGGGCAGCAAGCGAGCTGCACCACAGCGCGCACCGCCTCGCGCAAGCGTGCGGAGCCTCGCGCGCAGCGAGCGCAAGCTCGCGTGCCACGAGCGCTACGCCCAGCATCGATCGCTCGCGTGCAGCGAGCGCCAGCTCGCATGCCACTGCCTCGTGCGATGAGCGCAAGCTCGCGTGCGAGAAAGGCAAGCGCACAGCGAGCGATGGCTCGCATGAATCGAGCGCTGGGGCGCGCACCGAGCGATGGCTCGCGTGCATCGAGCGCTGGCGCACGCAGTGAACACCAGCTCGCGTGTTCGATTGATGCCTTGCGATGGTGAGCAGCAGCGATGGGACGCAGCGCATGGGCTGCGCGCACATGGCCAGCGATGGCTGTGTGCGTGTGGCCCATGGCTATGCGTTGCGTGGGGTTGTTGCGTTACGATTAGATCGTTTTAAAATTTTAATTTGAAAATTTCAGTTTTCGTAATTTTAATTAATTTTAAAATTATTAATTTAAATTATTTTCTTAGATTTTAATTTTGAATATTGTAATTATAATAAATTTTATTTATTCTAATTATTTTACTAAAATTAAAATCATGAATTAATTTAAATACGACCGAAAAATAAATTAAATTTGTGGATTCAATTATAAATTTATATGACCTTTAAATTTTAATTAAATTTGTATGTTTCCGGTTAGACTAGAAATACATTTTTATGTTTAAAATTAGTAAAGCATATGAATTTATTGGTTGAAGTGGGAGCCCTTTTAGTCATAAACTCTTGATTAGGTCTACAAATCCTTAAGGTTAAAGCAACTTGATTAGAATTAATAAGGACTGAATAATTTGTAGATTATTGGTGCCCTTGATTAATTGCTGCAAATGTTTATGTGATGCATAATGTGTTTTACTAACCAGCTATGTGGGCCATTCATGATAATGAATGGGTGAATGGTATATATTGTATATGTACTGTTTTGCAGGTTATGAAGTGACTAGTATGGCCCAAATAGGATAGAAAATATGATCTGCGTACCATTAATTTGAATGTAATTGGTCTAAAGTACCAAAATTGTTTTTCAATTCAAATATGGTCTGCGTACCATCAAATAGTTGTAATTAGTTTTAATTATAGCTTATCCTATTTGAAGAAAATGGTGCCTCCCACGGAGATTTTCAAGACGGACTTTGAAGTTGAAGCTTCAAGATGAAGTCGGGCCATACTAGATTACATTTATCTTATGCATGTTTTAAGTTATTTATTGCTTTTAAATATGTCTTAAATATGCATGAGATCAAAACTTGATTATGTTGCATGATTAAGGATTTTAGTTCACTTAAAATCTAACCAACATAGTAAGAGCCTTAAGTTCCAAACTTAAAAAATTGAGTTAAAAGGTGCCATGCCAAAATATACACTTGCTTGGATATCCTTTACATCAATCTAGTAATAGTTTTCGCTCAGCGAGGTGTTACTTATTGGTCCTAAAGGGGCAAGGTACACAAATAATTGTGAGTACATGTTAGTTTTGGTGAAACTCAACGATATAAGTAAGGAGTCCTTTTATGTCGTGGCAAAATCGATAGGTTTACCTAACAAGTTCTTAGACGTACCTATCAACCAAGAGTAGTTTCTAGACTATTAGCAAAAGGTTTTTGCTTACCTAAGATGTTTTAGGATTAAGTCGACAAACTGTGCTTAATTCTTCAATGATTTTAGGATCTTGGAATCATTTTATTCACACCTGCCGGAACAATAAATTCGAATAAAATGCTAATACCATGTTTGAATTGCATGATTGCTTTAATTTCAAGTTATTATTCATGATAAATGTTTAGAATTTGCATGCTTCAATATATGTTTTAATTATTGTTTATAATTAAATATCTTGCACTGCAGTAAATCCTTTTAGAAAGGTAACAGTAAATTTCCCCGATTGGTAGTGAATCCAAGAACGATTCACGGAAATGAGAGAAAATGAGCAATTTAAATGTACGTTTCTTTTAGCGACTTTTATGGTTGTTTTCGAATATCAAAGTCGAATGGCAAACCGATTGGTGCTTGTGAATTCAAAATACAATGTAGTTTTGAGATCATAAAGCATTGAGTTTAAACGCTCAGCTTTACCAATGGTTAACAACCTAATATCTTTGTCCATTTAATTCTCGAATGAGTCTAGTCCCTAGACATTCGAATAGATAGATGCTTAGAGAACTTTAGAAGCTTCTGGTAAGATCATCCAGTTGAAATAAAATGTTCAACATAAATTAAAATGGTAAGAACTTTGTTGTAGTGACATTGGACATGTCTAAACAAAGTATAAAAGTCAACACTAAAGAATTCAATTCTTAAGGCTATCAGAAAGGGTACAAGAAATAGGAAAACAAGGAACAAATGAAAGGAATTTACGATTCCGTTTCTACCTATAAGTTTATGTTTAAAGAGAAGTGACCTAGCAATCAAACTTCCTTGGTATCATATACCGCTTGAGGTTCTTACTTCGGTAAATAACTCAAAACAATGGAAGCTAGGCTACACTAATGACCTACAAGTGGGAAATGAAGCATGGAAATGCTACATTAGTTGTAGGGTCATCTAGTTTGTTTTTAGTCCTTTCAAAGGCTGGAACTTAATGGCTATTTTGTTCCACAATCAGCATACCTAAATTTCTGTTTTCAAACACAGAAAGACTCACATCCAGAAGAACAAAAACAATGTTTGTTTGTTTATTTGAATGAAATGGTCATTTACGGGTTGAGTCAATATGCTTGATTAAAACTAACAACTCTTTAAATAAGAACTTTACTAGGTTCAAATCAACCCCTTGATTTGAGTTCCACTAATCTTTGGCATTGTTGCTTAGACCATATCAACAAGTTAACATTCATAAGCTCTATTTTGATGGACTTTTGAAAGTTGATTGATTTCTAGATCATTCAAGACAAGCTAGTCTTACTTGTTGAAAGTAACAAAAGATATGAACTATTGTTAGAGAGCCTAGACAATAGAGTTCAAAGCTAGAGAAATATTTTATGACTTTATTATATCACCTGGATTTGAGTGAATATAGGTTTATTTACTCAATATGATATAAGTTTGAATCTGTTTGGCTAGTTCAAAGATTCAGAAGTATAAAATCCACTTGGCAAGAAATCATAAAGATCTAGGATAGATCATGTTGATGATTACTTCAGACCAAAAATGATCATCAATGATTATGTGTTGTAATTTCACGATCTAGCTCCATAAGATATGGCATATCTACGTTGGAATGATTGAAGTCAATTAGTACTTGATTCAATCAATGATGAATCATAAAGACTTTTCCTATAATTTCTAAACAAAATGCTCAACTACCACCAAACTAAACCAAATTCGTCAAAGCTATTGAAAAGTAATTTCACGACATCTTTTCAATTATATATATATCTAGAGAGTTGCTAAACTCAGTGGGAGCTTAGTGTTTGTCATTTCGACAAACTAAGGCCCAAGTATAGATATATGTTTCATTGTGATTTATTCAAATGAGACACAAGGGTATTGTTTCTACCACGAATTTTTGAGAACATAATGTTTGTTTGCTCGAAATAATGTCCTTTTGGAGATTCGTTTCCAAAATGACAAGTGGGAGAAAATAGACCTCGAAAGTCTTCGAGGCGAACAACAAACATAAACGGACATTCCGAAGGCTTTTCGAAGTGCTTCAGAAAATCTGAACTTATTCTTTAAGGACTTTAGAAGTGGCTTTAAAGAATAGACATCTCTTAGAAGACTTTACAAGTGCTTCAAGGAGAACAGAATATTCAAAGGACTTTCAAGTGTCTGTTGATATTCTATTGTTTGATGTTCTATACCCAAGTAGGCATGGAGTTCAAGTCACTGAAACTATGAGATTCTTCTATTAGATAGTGAAGAAACATAGAGTTCAGGTCAATGAAACTATGAAATTCTTCTATTGGATAGTGAAGAAACCTACAACTTGCAGTCAAACTATTGTCATTAATGAGTTTGTGACTTGCAAGAAAGCTATGACGAAATATAGATTCCCTAAAATGGTTAGAGGCCATATATAGACTCAAATGTTTTAAATGGTTAGAGGCCATAAAACATACTTAATGTTTTGATGACAAATTTGAAATTTTGTTGATTTGCAAGAATAGTTTCACACCTATTGGTTGCAAGTTTGTTTTAAGGATAAAAACCATCAAACATGGAATTGTGTTCACACACAGAGCTAGATCAGTTGCTAAAGGTTACAAGCAAATTCATGGCATGGATTGTGTTGAAACCTCATGCATAATCGTAATGCTCAAGTCTATAATTCAAGCAATGATTGCATATTGGTAAATATGGCAATTGGATGACAAAGCGTATTCCTCAATCAAATGTTGGAGTAAACTATGTACATAACATGTCATATGATTTGTGGATCCAAGTAATGCTTAAAAGGAAAGCTAGCTTATGAAATCTAAGTACAGATTTAAGCAAGCAATTGGGAATTAGAAATGTATTTTAGTGAAGCTAATAAGTATTTTAGTTCCATAAAATGTACATTATTCTTATAGATATATAAGAAGTTTAGTGGGAGTACGTAAAACTTAATTGGTCCTATGTGTATCAACACATATCTCTCTATTATGAAATAACATTCAAATGCTAATGACTTAGATTTGAAATCATTCATCAATGATGGACCAAGGCGAAACTTAGCACATACTGGGTTTTAAGATCTATTTACAAAGATCTTATAATATTGTTTTGGATTAAGTAATGGCATTTACTAAATCAAGCACGAAAGACTCCATTGGAGATATTCGACCCATATGAATAAATCTAAGTAATGAATGTTTGAAATATGTATAAGCAGTTACTAAGTTAAACATCAAAGGATCTAAATGAGATTCCTAACCTATATTATATATCAAAGAATTTAGCTGGATTCAGTATCTACTGAAATTAAATGAGCTAAAGTTACATGAATAGAATTCAATTGGGAATTATTCTGCAAAAGAATTTATCATGTATGATATAATATGAGGATCGCCAAAAACGTATCGTGTGACTTTGGGCATGACGAACATACACCAATCTCTATTGATCTAAGTAAAGATCAACTAGGTTGAGATCAAGAAAAATTTTGGTACTTGAAAAGGTACATAAGATTAGTTCTTGACTCAAGGAAATAAAGATATGCTAAACTTTGATGCTACACGCATAAACACTGGCAAAGGATCAAGCAAGATCCCTTTGGAGTTAACCATTGACAAGGACGAGCTATAGAGCATCGTGTTTTGAAATGGCAACATGGATTGGAGACCATGAGTTGTTGCGTGGGAAATTAAATATTAATTTCTATGTTCTAAGATACAACTGGAAAGTCTTCCACATATCTGTGAACTTCTTGGATAAGTAAATCCAAACAAAGCATCACTAGCAACCTAAACAGTTGAAGTAAAAGTACTTATTGCCTAAGAAGCAATAAAACAGGGTTGTTTGTTTATGTTAAAGAGTTCTTCACTGAACTTGGGTAGATCATATGTCTTTTGACTTGATGGTTCTTCATTGCAAGATGCGTAGAACTACTCTTGTAGCTAGAAGGAATAGATCACAAAATAAACACACTCAAAAGATCTTATCATCATATCTCGAAGAACATTCGATGAAAAGATATTAAGATTGGCAAAGCATGATAACTAAACCTATGCAACAAGTGAGAAACAACCCTCACATTGTGGCACTGGAAATCAAGCATAGCTTTGAATTCCATGAACTGTTTTAAGGATGGGTTCGAGGCCCATGGCTGTAGAACATTAGGGTTGAACATTTATCATATATGAAATGTATTTTCATATTCCATTTAATCTTGGTTTAGTATTAAATGATGAGTCCCTTCAAATTTGACGATATATATTCAAGATAGACTGTCAGGACCAGTCCTGTGACTAAGAAATGTCTATCAAGTGAACTTGAATGTCAAAGGTTGAAAATGGTCCCTAGTCGGAGTTTTCTATAAAATTGGACGAATAGAAAACGTTAGACGACTAGAATGCAAGATGACTAGTAGTTCTATTTCTTGAACTATGTGGACATGGCAATGTCATAATCATTTGCATAGATACTTACTTTGGGAAGACTAGTATCGGACAAGACCGATGAAACTTTACTGTAAGAGATGAAAATCTGTCATAAGTAAATTTCATTCAAATTATTAGACACTAAATCCTCAATACCTGAGTGATTCGAGATTACTTGTTGGAGAACTGGTTGCTTTGACGTTGACCAACTGTCGCACCGTAAAAGGAGGCTATAAAGGCAACGCTCAGGTAATCACCTATCAAACGAAGTCTAATCTCAAGATCGCAAGATTGGGATTGTCCTCCCATAAATCGGGATGAGATGCTTAAAAGTTGTACAAGGCCACTCGGAGAGCTAGAAACTGTGAAATGCATGGCCGTGCTCGGATGAATCATAGGCTATGATTATCTTTTAATTTGATCAGTTGAACTCTGAAACCGAGAAACACCTCTGGACATAATAAGGATGACAACTCTTACCTTATGTTCAAGAGCAAGCATCGAGCGACAAAGGAATTAGGAAATGCACACTTGTCCCTAAGGACACGTGGGAGACTGAAGGAAATAATTCCCTTGGTCCAAGTATGCATTCTATGTTAAGTCTAATAAATGCGGTTCAATATTAATTAACAAGTTAATAATTCAGTGAGATCAAGTGAGCTGAATGCCTAGCTAGAGGCCGCTTCAGTTCAAGTGGAATTAATGATATTAATCCACAGCTTACTCTTGACTGAACCCGTAGGGTCACACAAATAGTACGTAAACGGATCAAGTATTTAATGGCATTAAATACTCTATCTATGGATATTCGGAATCGACGGATCTTGGTTTCAGTGGGAGCTGAGATCGTCACACGCAAGAAATGAATACTCCGGAAACGATGATATTGCCGGAAACGGAAATATGGATCGTATCGGAAATATAAATATTATCCAAGTCGTAGATGTTGCCGGAAACGGAAACATGGTACATATCGGAAAATATTATCGGAAATGGAAATATTGCCGGAATCGGAAATATTGCCGGAAACGGAAATATTGTCAGAATCGGAAATATTATCGGAATCGGAAAATAATTCCGGAAACGGAAATATTAAATATTTGTTCGAAACGGAAATTAATTCCGGAATCGGAAATATTAAATATTGTTCGTATTGGAAATGAATTCTGGAATCGGGAATTTAATCGGAAGCGTATCGTACGAATTAGCATCGGACAAGGCCCGCTAGACGAAGGCCCAGCACGAAGCCAGGCCATCGCCCAGCGAGCCGCACGCACCAACGCACGCCTCGACCAGGCCCAGCGCAAGGCCAGGCCCAGCCAAGGGCGTGCGCCCGCAACACAGCAGCGTGGGCTGTGCGCCTGTCGTGGGCCGCAAGGCCTGCGCGGGTGCACGGCTTGTGCGATGCTTGTGCAGGAAATCCTAATCCTATTAGGATTTGTGCAAAGATTATAATCCTGATCCTATTAGATTTGTTTTGTTATTTAGAGTCCTAATAAAGTTCTAACTAGCAAATCCACATCCTAGTAGGATTACAATTCCTTTTCCATAATCCTATAAATAAGTGCCTAGGGTCACAATTTATGGGTACGATTGAAGTATTCAAAGGGTAAGTTTTTGAAATAAAATCAGCCATACACTTGCAAACACTAGCCGAAATTCCTAGTAACCTTAAGGGCGATTCTAGTTGGTCTAACTTGAGGCGGATCCGGACGTACTGTGGACTATCTACGGAGGGACGACATTTGGAGTCCTAAAGACTTGTTCTTGTTCGGTTCGGGCGCAGCTAGGGAAGGCACGCTACAACATGTATGCATCTATACTATGCTAAATGATTATGTGTAAATAATATGATTTCCTAGCTTTATGGTTTTTCCGCATGATTTATGAACTGTCATATGTATCATAACCTAACACCACTACATTCTCATTCTCCACGGCTACATCATTTACCTCTAGATCATTATTTACATCAACTCCCATAGGTTCATCTATAACTGCATCCCAAGCATGACTCCATGAGTTTCTACCCTCATTAAACCCATTTTCTACGACCTCAATAATGGTGGTCATAATCTCCGAATCGTATCTCCAGGCCACCTACCATTCCTAGTCCCGCACTTGGCCAAATTTGGTGTTCCATCCTCAAAATGCATGTCCTTAAACCTATCTTTGAGCTCTAGGTATGTCATTTTTTTAGGTAAGCAATGAACAATGGTGGATGTTATGGTATCCACTCTTATTAAGGTGGGTTGGCCTTGTATCCTAGCAAAACACTCACAATCAAACACAACTTCCTTTACAAATGGACGAGGAGTCTCTTCGTCAATATTCTCAAGGGATCCTATATATGTTGGTGTACATGGAAAGAAACATTTTATTCCTGAAAGAAACAACTTAAGGTCTCACTAACGATTTCTCAACCAAACCTTAATCAAAGTTCAACAAAACAATAAGTTTGGTGGAATCAAACAATTTCTCTTACGCACATTTAAATGCAACAGATAAACATTTAACACTTGCACATAACAATTAACTTTTTATGATAGAATTAACTAACTACTAATGCACATAAAATTCTATCCTACATGCCATTTCTATACTACCCATCACACATACTATAATTAGAATAAACTAAAGCATTGAAGTAATTTAAATAATAAATAAAACGAGAATAATAGAAAATAAAATAAAATAAAATAAAAATAAAAGTTTAAAACTTCCCCTTTTTTTGTTACATTTCAAATAAGAATTAAAATAAGTTCAAAAACGAAGTTTAATTCGAACAAAATAGTTTAGATTTCCTAACGAATCGTACCCTTAATCCAAAAATAAAATAGAAATTTGAATAAATTTAAATTAAACTTCAAACAAAAACACTTAATTCAACTAAAAGGTTTCGATTTCTAATTATTAATAAAAGTTTCGAATTTTTGGTCAAAATGAAAAAAAGTAAAATTCTAACTCGTTTTTGAACGATAAAGAAATAAACTCCGACCTCGTACTTTAATACTTGGAGCTTAATTCACGAAATTCATTTTTAAGTAACTAATTAGTTAGTTAGACGCCTAAAAAGTTTAAAAATAGACACAAAAAGTCAATAAAACCTATAGCTCAAAAATACCACTTTGTAACACCCCGACAATTCTCCCTTTTCTAAAATACCTTTTAATATAAAACGTAGAGAATTATCAAGGCATTATCGACCGTGTGAAAACGTAACGGGTTATTCAGAATTTTGCAGCGGAAAACATAAAACTAACTTTTGGTTTATAAATAATAAATTACAGAATTAATCCCAAAATCTAATCAACGAAGATAAGGAAATGTAAATAGTACGACAAGTTTAAAGTCCAATTAAACAACCCAAGTCAACTTAGCAAAAGAAAACTAAATACAAGCTCTTTAATCCCGATCCCAATGATGCATCATCTTCAAACCTGTAGATGGGCAACGCTTATTGATCCTTAGAGACTGCTCACCAAAATGGGTCATCACAGGATCAATAAGGCATAGCCATGATCAACACACACAATAAAGCACGTAATCAGCAAAGCCGAGTAATACATACTAAAACAATAGTTATCCTAACATGATTCTATTAAGCGAACAACCCTAACATGATACTAATAAAACATAAGTGAAAACATACTAACTTGAAGACTCTATTAAACTGAACTAGACCTTTGTATCATTAACATTATTTTAATTGAAATAGTCAATGGACCGAGTTGTCCAACCAGAAGTCTTCACTAAGGAAGGAAGACGAGGTACGGGCGCGACTCCGTAACCTCAGTGACCTGCGATATCGAGGAACGTTTGAATAAAAATAGAACACGGTGATCAATCCGGTCCCAGAAAAGGCCATGGGCTACCACCATGAACCCCAACTCCTGTTTGTCCGTCACTTCAGACGTGCACAGTCTAAAGCTATTGCTATTCAGTTTCACTTTACATGATTTACATATTAAAACTCTGTTATGACTCAACAATCACATAAGTCATACAATCAACAATTATTCACAATTGTTTTTATCTTGGAATTAAGTAGGTGATCACAAAGGTATCAATCAAGACTCATTCCAATTAAATTCAACCTTTCCTTTAATACTGATCAACCCCTCTATATGGGTATAAGGTTTCAACTTACTAAACAAGGTCCTCGACCCTCATAAAGTAATGAAAAGCTAAAAGGGAACAACGATCAATCGATCTGAATCAATATATATATATAAAATAATCTAATGTTCCCATAATCTAATGTTCCCAACCAACATGTTTGCATCAGTCATCATAATAACATGTTATAATTCTTATAACGAAATAAATGTTCAACATGTCTATCCAACAATATTAAACATGTAAATTCAACATAACCAAGTTCATCAACAATTTCAACATGGTTTCAACAAATAACACACATTCCAAGCACACAGGTATGTACGTACCTTGTGTAAATAAATTGATAGGCCATATTAACACTTTCAAAAGTCGCCTAAAGAGAATTCTCCGCCTAAAACAACCAACAAGGATTCCCAATCAACTTCTAATCATTCACAACTATAATAAAGCATTCTAAATACATCATAAACATATTTAGAACATTCCTTAACATCAAAACTCAACTACTAAACCTCATAGCATAGGGAGGCTGCGGCTGCTGGGCAACGCGGCGCGACAACAGGGGTCGGTACTGGGCAGTCGGTGGTGGTGGGGATGGTCGTTGGTGGGCAGCGGCAGTTGTTGCGGCTGATGGTGGTGGTGGTTGCGTGCGTTGATTGTGGTTGTGCGAAAAAACAGAACACAAGTTAGGGCAGACAAAGAACGAGAGAGAGAAAGGAAAACAAAACAGAAGAGGAGGAAGAAGTAGTACTAGACGACGGAGGGGGAATATACCGACGGTGGTTGGTCGTTGGTGGTGGCGGTGAGGGTTGCAGCGACAGGCTCAAGCAAGGGGTTTGCAGGTTCTCGTTCACGTGAAGTTGTGTTGAAGAGAGGAGGGTTTGAGGTTTTTTGTTTTCTTTGTTTGGGTTTCACGTGAATTTTCTTTTGGGAAAAGAATTATGGAAAAGAATTGTGGGCTTTACTAATTGGGCTATGATTAGAATTGTGTTTGTTTGAATTCAAAAATGGTTAGGATTGTTTTTCCAAATTCAATCGAACGTGTTTTCGTAATTCGAATTCTTTTCAACGTAAAATTCTAAAATTATTTTTGATTTCATAAATTCTTAAAATATTTAAAATGCATTTGAATAATAAATATTCATTAAATATGTATATTTGTACTAAAATTCACCAATATAATTTAAATATCGTTAATTATACGTAAAACTATATTAATAAACTTTATAAATATACGGGGGATTACATACTGGGCATACTTTAAACCTGGATTAGAACAAGCTTTATGCAAGTGAGGATGTAAAGAATGAAGTTTTGACGTTGAGGATTCAAAGGCGCCTAAGGCCTGCTGGCTATTCCAGTAAGTTTTTCAAATCTTCTTGGGACACTGTTGGTAAATACATTTAGAACATTTCTATTTACTTTTGAGATTTTTTAATTTACTTATGAGTGAGTATTATTTACTTTGAGTTTTAAGTATACATATGCTTAATTTTGAGATTTACTTTTGTGTTGTTTTGATTTACTTTTAAGTTCTTTTTATTTACTTTATGAATAATTTTGATGAACAATGTAACAAATGAGTTGATTGGCTTCAGGGAATGGATGTGATGCATTGAATCTTATCACAAAACCTACTAGCTCAATTAGTATATCATTGTGCAAAAGGACAAAAGATGTGGGTTCGAATCCCACGTAGGTTCGTTTACTTTTGAGTTTCCTTTATTTACTTTCGAGTCTATATTGTTACTTTTGAGTTTCCTTTATTTACTTTTGAGTCTATATTATTTACTTTTGCTGAACTGGACAAAAACTAACTCAACGAGCACTGGAGCGCTTGCAACAGGTCTACAGACCCTCAGAATTTTCTGCAACACTAAACATACCAACGGAAAAAATACTAAATTCATTTCTCAAACAAACAAAAAAGAAACTAACAATTTGCTGATGTTTACTTTTATATTTTCTTATTTACTTCTGAGTACTTTTAATTTACTATTGAGTAATTTTAATTTACTTTTGAGTTTATTATCCACTTTTTAGTTTTTTTACGAGTGTGAATCACCAACCTATGTAGGAGTTGAACCTACATCCTTGTGCAATGTCACATTGCTCTCCTATTTGAGCTAATAGCTTTCGGCTTAAAAGTAAATGGAACTAATTTAAAAGTAAATAAATATCTAAAAAAAGTAAATGGAACTAATTTAAAAGTAAAGCTTATAAACAAAATCTCATCTTTAACGCTTTCCTTCGTACAGGCTTTGCTAGCTAGTTGCCATGACTGATTTCAAATTAACTATGAAATTCCATCGAATTAACATGAATCTGTATTACCTACACTAAGTAGTGAGTACTGTCTTTGCAGATTCAACAAGAAATCATTGGTAATTTTGTATTAAACCAGAGCTAGGAAGCTACTGGGCAGGGTAAGACACTCAACATGTGGGAGTTTCAATCAAAATTCATGGAAGCCAAAATAGGAAAGTAAACAGGGTTCATGATGCTACTTTCGCGCTAGCTAAAGCTGCAAAGGAATCCTGTATTAGTAGCTTTAACAATTGTAGTAATACTAATACTAACACTGATCTGGATATATTGCAGTCTCCAATATAGGACCAAACCTTCTTCAAGTTGTATCAGAAACTAAATTCAGAGGTGTTGCAGGAGATTTTAGCCTTAACAAAACCAGAGATCTAAAAACATCAGTGTACAAAATAATGGGGGAAAAGATAACAACACACAAACAAGTATTGTTCATTTGTCCAGATGCTAGCTCCGACTTGTTTGAGATCGAGTGCCTTTTGTATACTTCCAACCCAGTGAATCAGATGCCT
Organism: Spinacia oleracea; assembly: GCF_020520425.1. Classification (NCBI taxonomy): domain Eukaryota; kingdom Viridiplantae; phylum Streptophyta; class Magnoliopsida; order Caryophyllales; family Amaranthaceae; genus Spinacia; species Spinacia oleracea. The sequence continues at coordinate 90,608,417 of NC_079489.1, forward strand.
AGGCTAGTAGTACCCTCTGATGGCAGTACAACCCCAAACAACTCGATATACGCACACCTAACGAGGCTAGCATCGAGTAGAGTGCTGTAACTGCTAGTGCTGCTGATTTCTTAATTGCTTCTAATTTCGAGGACCACAGATCAAGGAAACTACACTCAGTACCCCAGCACAGGATAACAGCCTCAAAATCAAGTTCAACTGCTTCTAAAGTAGGTAATTCCAGTTTTACGCATAAATTTTCTCTAGAACAGTTTATAAATCAGCTAATTCCAGAACCAAAACTGACTATCAAGATTCAAAAGTAAACAAAACATTGCTTCAAAATTACACTTAATATACTCATAAGTAAACAAAATATCTTCAAAATTAAACAAAAATTAGGTTACATTACCTTTTTGTGGATTTTTTTTTTCATTTTTGTTGTACTCGCTTCAATTCTGAGTTGTTTCATCAATGATGATGGAGGACGACAATTAGTCTAGTAACCAAAAGGGAAAGAACATTGAACAAGAGGATCTTCTCAGTATTCAATTTAAAAACCTAGAAATCGAATTGGACTGAATTAATAACACTTGTCTCTATCTAAGGGAATTACACAGCAAATTATTGATGAACTTGCCACTCATGCCGAAAAATGATTCAATCAACATGCGAAGATCAAAGAAAATAAACAATTAAAATTAGCGAAATTAAAAATCGAGAAATCTAATTGAATTTATTAGCAACATTTACCTCTGCGATTGATAACATTTAGAGTAAATTCACCAAATAACTTGAAAACTCTCAAATAACTGATCGAAATCATCTCTAGAAATTTGCATAAAATACAGCTCCAAAAAATCACACAAAAAATCGTGAAGCACAGTCGATTTTTCAGGGGAGTAGAGAGAGAAAGTCGTGATATTTTTGGAAGGAGGAGAGAGAAACACATATGTTTGAATTTGGGAACCAAAGGTGATCGGGAGTGAGTTTGTTAAGATTCGATCTCATATGTTAATCTAAGTTTAATCGAATGGTCATAAGAGGTTCTCATCTTAAGGGAGGTTCTCACCAGAACCTGGTCATATATATATATATATATATGTATATATATATATATATATATATATAAATATAAATATATATATATATATATATATATATATATATATATATATATATATATATATATATATATATATATATATATATAAATATATATATATATATATATAAATATATATATATATATATATATATATATATATATATATATATAAATGAGGCATATTTGCTGAAATATTAGAGGGCCACGTAGGATATTGAATGGTTTCGGCCAATGAAAAATAAGATTTCTAATTTATTTTTGAATTAAAAAAATCGTGTTCCACGTAAATATTTAATTAGTGCCACATCGATATTTTAATTAATTACTTACTAATATTTACAACTCCATCCAAAATAAAACACTATAATAATTAAAAAATAAATCTAAAATAAAATTCAAACACTAATCTAAAATAAAATTCAATCCGTAATCAAACATTAATCCAATATTAGAGCGCCACGTAGGAAAACTAATGGTTTCGACAATGAAAAATAAGATTTTAAAGTTATTTCTGAATTAATTAATTTTTAATATGACACATATAATTTCATCCAAAATCAAACACTCTAATAATTAAAAAATAAATCTAAAATGAAATTCAATCCAATCTAATCTAATATATAAAATATGCATTTGGTATATATAAAAGTCTTGTTTTAATTTAACAATTTATAGAATCCGTGCATCGCACGGGCTAAAATCTAGTATATAAAATATAGCAGTTGGTATATATAGGAGTTTTATTTTAACGTCACGATTTAATAGAATACGTGCATCACACGGGCTAAAATCTAGTTACTTATAATTTGCTCATACGAATTTCAATAATTTGGGGTAGTTTGGTGGGTGGGATGATTCTTGGTGTGTGTAACCCTAACACATAGCCGTCATATTACCATGGAGGCTATAATGTTTGTAAATGCATTTTCATTCCCCCAATTGCACACCAAAATTACTATACTTCATTCATTCCGGGAGTATCGCACCATGGTTGACTTTTACTCATCTAAAACATTACTTTGACTCTTAATATCTCAAATCGCGTGGAAGTAAAAGTTATAGAAAAATAATATTTATGTTAAGAGTCAACAATTGTAACTGGCATGAAGGCGAATTTAAGGTTTTAAAACAAGTTTTCTACCACCTATCTGTAAGGGGTGTTTTCGGTCGCATCGCAAGTATGCTCACTTCCCTACAAGGGGGCGGTTTTTTAGAAAACCATTGTATTTTTGTACCTCGAAGGAGTCGCCACCAAACATTGTTTTAAAGTCTCGTTTGGAAAGACCGCAATTGACTCTATTTTGGATAAGGCTTTGAATCCTCGAAACGGATGGGTGAGATCCGGGCACGGTAACGAGATGCTTATTCCGCGAGCTTTAGAAATATTCAATTACGTGACATAGCATTTTCGAAAATATACCCTAGATTAGACTATGTGGGTTTGAAATTTAGAGCAAATAGAATCTCTACTTTGTATGGTGGTCACTTTGCTTTAAAGATTAATTTAAAGGAACCTAAGGCCGGTTTGTCCAAGAAATTATCTTCGTTAAGCGTGGTGTAACCTTGTATTTTGTTGTATTTAGCATGTGAGGTGATGAAAGCAATAAAGCAAATAAAGAAACATCACAATACTAAATAAAGTACGGAATTAGTAAATACAAGACCCCCTAGAGAAGGACTAGGGAATAGGTCCACATTGCCTAGAAATGGACTAGGCAAGTAAAGATGCGGAATTGAAGTGCGGAATTGAAATTGCGATATTGAAATTGCGGAATTGAAAGTGCGATATTGAAATTGCGGAATTGAAAGGTGCGATATTGATATGGCAATATTGAAAGGTGCATAATTGAAATTGCAATATTGAAAGGTGCATAATCGAAACTTGTACTTGGGCACATGATATTCGAATGCCAAGCGGCTCCTTAAAAATAAGTGCGCCCGACACGAATTCAAAGCCAAAAATCTCAACTTAGGAGAGGTTGCTCAACCCAAGTATCCTAGACTTTGTATATTGAACTTGAACTTGAAAATTTGAATATTGAAATATTGAACTTGAAATACTTGAACTTGAACTTGAAATATTGAACTTGTACTTGAAATATTGAAACTTAAGAGACTTGAATCTCAATGATCGGGCCTTTTAATGTTGAAAAGGTTATATCTTTGATATGCTCTTACTTGAAAGGATCCTAGTTTAGGGAAGTAGTCATGAGCGACCCTAAACATGGTGGGATCTTGAAATTTGAAGACTTGAACTTGTATGTTGAAAAATGGAGTTTTGAATCTCAAAAGACTAATCCTTTAAGGATTAAAAGATGTCATCGTTGATTACTCCATGCTTGAAAGTGATTCTAGTTCAAAGAGTTGATTGCAAGCAACTTTGAACACCCTTGAATCTTGAAAGTTTGCATTTTTGTATTTTGAAAAGTTTGGATTTTGAAAACATGTATGATTGTTGCAAGTGACATTTTTAATAATAAAAATGCCAACTTTCTAATCATTTTGAAATCAAAGAAACATGATTGAATATGGTGGGACTCGGAATTACCTATTTAGGTTTAGGCAAGAATTCCTTTTAGAGCTCCCAATTGCTTAGAATTAGAAATTTCGTATGTGTTTTTTGAAGGGTTGATTTGTATTTTGAGGCGCAATTTCGGTATTACTGTAAAACCTTGTATTTTTCTATAATTTATAAATATAATTTATTATATTCATAAATCATTTCGTGTATTTTTATAAATTAATTTCATTTAATGAGAATTAAATGCGCTTTTATTTTTAATTAATTTAAATATTAATTATTTCAAAAGTCGTATTTTTATTAAATAAATTCAATGAATTTATTTAATCGGGAATTGTTGGGCCGTATTTCAAAAACGAATTTAATAAACTTAAAGCCCGGTCATTTTGTTTTAATCAAACCCAACAAAGCCTGCAAGGAGTAAACTTAAATGCGCCCGGTAATGAGTCCAACTCAAAATTACCCTAACCTAGCCCACAAGGGAGAGAAAACCTATAAATAGGCCCTCTCATTAAACCCTCACAAAAATTTCAGCACTCCCCCTCTCTCCTCTCTTTCTCTCTCCTTGCGGCGCCCCACACTCCCCCTCGTCCGACTTCTTTCTTGCAGCCCAAGGCACGAGTTTGTGCCGTATGTGTGCCCAGCCCCATGCGCGCAAGACTCACTGCCCCTCTCTCTTCGTGCCTCGCCCCGCAGTGCAACACCATCGCTGCTGCTGTGTGTCGCGTGTGCCGCGTCCCTTCTCGCAGCCCCGCAGCGCTGGGCCTCGTGCTCGCTGCCGCTCGTGTGTAGAGTGCCCCGCACCAGCGCCCCTCTCTCTCGCCCTCGTCACACGCTGCCGCGCGGCCTGCATGCTGTGGTGCGTGTGTTGTTGTTATTTTTGCGTTGCTTGTTCGACGCACACACGCACAACACAATTAATTGTTGTGTGGGTCTGTGTTGTTAATTGGGATAATCAGATTTTGTTTTCAAAAATATTAATTTTCAGTTTTAAATTGATTTAATCATTGTGATTAGTTTAATTATTTGGGTTGTTTAGATTAATTAAAACGGTTGTGAACACCGTATTGGGTTATTATTATGTTTTAATTAAATGATTGAATTTATAATTTTCAGATTTAATAAGTTTATAAAGTGTTGATTTTTGAAGTGAAAACATGTTTTCGGATTAAACTATTGTTAGGGTTTTGGTTTCAAATTGATTGAGCGATTGATTCACATAATTTAATGACAATTTAAATTATGGGAATCAACTTAAATTTTCAGAATGTTTATAAGCTTTAAAAAGTTGGTTTTTAAGGGTTTTAAAGCTAAAAAGTCAATGTTTTTATGTTAGGACTTGAGTTGACTATTTGAGACTATTAAATTACCAATTAATGAATGATTTCTAATTAAACTAAGAGTTTTATAATCTTAAATAGTTTCTGGAAATTTAGTAAACATGGATAATAATTTAGTTCTCTTTTTTTGTTTATAGGAGTTGATTTCTAGTGAGTCGTGATTCGCACAGTGGCCCCCGTACTTAGGTATTCCAGGTACGTACAAGACTAGGGTGACCACCCATCCCTTGAGGACTTTGTGAAGTGTATTGAATGCGAACCATGTGAACTTATGTGTTGGGAATTCATGTTTGATGATTGAGAATGAATATGTTATTATGGATTCATGTTTGATTTTGAGAACGAGCATGTTATTATTATTGTTGAATCTATGTGAACAAGCATGTTATAAATTGAATTATGCTTTCTAGATTCTATTGAAATATCATGTACGGACTTTTATAATCGTTGAATTATGTCAAGCATGTTGTTCAAGTTGGTTTGCATGTATGAGTAGTGCGCATGCAAGTTATTATTATTATGCTATAGTACAGGATGTCTAGCGTAATCATTGAGCCAGTCGAATATTTCCAGTGAGCAATATATATTCTACCAAGGGGTAGAATATGTTAAAGAGTCTATGTGAATTGAATTAAGGACAATTCGTGCTAAGGGCACATGCACCCCGCCTTTTAATAGGCAATGTCGGGTTATCTCAAACAGTGTTTTTGAGAAGGAACAATGGGAGTAATTTCACTTGAGTCTATGTTGATCACAAGTCCTAAAAGAAGTAAAATATTGAAGAGTCATTGTTGAATTGTTTGAATTTTTAATTGTTTGTATGTTGTGTCTTGAGTCTCCTTGAACATAATGTATTAATTAACGTAAAGCGTAACCCAAAGGAGCTTCAAAACTCTTGGAACGTATATACCTTGAGTATGAACAATGGGGTAGACTTGCCGAAAAACTTGTACTCCTCGAATGATACAAGACGTTTTTCATTCTTTCTGTTTAGGCCGTTGTGCATTGGAATTCCGTCGGCAGGATCCGACTGTCGGTAGGACTCCGACTTATTATTATTTAGTATATGGTGGGCTCCCATCACCCTTTCTTTCCTTTTGAGGATACTTTATTTTACCCGTTCGAAGCTATCTTTTATTAAACTGTGAGTCAAGAGTCGTGTCATGTGTCGAGTCTTGTCTCCATGTTTAATTGTTTATTATATGGCTTTTGCATGTTGATTATTTAGATTATCGAGTGAAGCATGTTAGGGTAGAATGTTATTCTAGCTTGTTCGTACTCAGCTTTTGCTGACTTCGTGCTTCATGTCTTTTGGTCATGGCCATCGCCTTAATGACCCTATGATGATCCATCAATTGCATTTGCGTTGTTGGGGAGTAGATTTTCAATAAAGCAGGTTCGTAGAGATAACTTGCGGGAGAAGTTATCATGGGATTCGAGTTGAGAGTTTATTCTTCCGTAATTTATAAACTCCATATTTTTATTTAAAGTCATGACTACTATTCTCAGTTAATAGATTCAAATGGTTTAATATTTTGAACTTGGGCCTCAGCTGTTCCAATTTGTTTTAATGACCATTAACTATTTATTTATTATGGTTTGAAAGTTAGTTAATTCCGCTGCGTAATTCTGGTAAATAGCCTTAGCCGTTATCACGGTGGCGGTAATATCTTGGTAATTCCTGTGTTTTAAGTCGGAAAATGTTTTATAAAAAGCAAGGAATTATCAGGGTGTTACAAAGTGGTATTTGCAGAGCTCTAGTTTGAGAGCTGCTTTGCATTAATTAATAGTGCAAAGTGGTAAATCCTTAAACTACGATTGCGGAACTTTAGGATTTTCGAAAACTATTTTCCTAAAGTCAAAATGTTATTTTTGAGTACTCCAAACTTTGAAAAGCCAAATACCAATTATTTCAAGAATTTGAAAATCGTTTTAATTACTCGATTTTTTTTCGAACTAATTATTTCAATTTCGAAATAATTTCGGATTTTTCAAATTTTTTTTTTTCGAAAATTCCGATTTAATGATTTATTTCTTTAAATTATTTTTGAAAATGATCGAATTAATTAACTAAATTATTCGATTAATTATTTTAATTTTCGATTTTGATTTTTAATAATTTCGTGAATATTTGAAGTTATTTATTTAAATTAAATTCGAATTTTTTTTATTTATTTTTCTAAGTGAGGAAAGGGTAGAATAAGAAGGGTATAATTAGACTAAGTATGCGTTTGATTTAAGTATGCCTTTCTAATCAAGTATTTATGTGATTATGCCTTGATTTTGTGATCTTTTAATTAAAGTCTGATCATGTTTTGTTTTGCTTTATGTGATTAATTGCATCACGATTCATGATTAAGCATGTACCTGTGCATTGAAATTGTATGGCTCAACGAACTTACTTTGTTTTTGGAACACTTTAGTAAGACTTTGTAGTTGTTAACTTTCAGGGTTAAGATGTTGATTTCAAAGTACGCAAATCTAGGAAACCTAGAGAAGCTAGACTGTGAGACCCTACACATTTTTGTGAAGAAGATCGAATTTACTTGCAACTATTTTGCTACAGTAAAGAACCTACCTGAACTAAGGAAGAAAGATGTTATGGCAGAGATGGTTATTCATTGCTTACCTTCCAAGAACCCATACATAGAGCTTAAGAACCGATTTCGTGATATGCATATGGAGAATGGTATTCCTAATTACTACAAGTATGTTACTCTAGATGGTAGATGGAGGTATGATTTGGAGATTATGACTACAGTTATAGAACTTGCGGAGGAATGTTTTGTGGATGGTAAGATAGTGTCAAGTGTTCACAATGTAGGATTAGATCATGATACATAAACTCAGATAAATGAGGATAGTGATGATGATGTTGTTGAAATTGAGAACCCTAATCCTATCATTCCTGAACCCACTATTGAGATCTCCAGTGACACAGAAATTGAGCCTGAAACCAACAATGATGAAGTAAACAGTGTGCTACAACAGAACAATGAGGATATGGAGTATGAGTCTGATCCTGAGGAAGACTTTGATGACTTTGAAGACCATGAGAACCCTTCTCCAGTTTGTAGAGGTGGTTGGATAGTAGAGTAGCATTCTAAAAGACTTTTCTAATGTAATAGCTAGTGCTAAGATTTAGTGAAGCAATAAAGTAGTACACTACTATTTATGGTTTTAGTAGTTCAGTTTTGTGGTTTTCCGAATAAAGTACGACCCAAAAGATGTATTATTTTCCATTGAAGTAATATAGTTTAGAATTCCTTCTTTTACCTTTAATTCTAAGTTTATGTTTTCTTTGAGCGATTTTCGCAAAGGAATTTCATGTATTTCTTCAATGAAATTATACTTGCAAGGTTGTCCAATTTTCACCACTTGAACTTTGTGATGCGGACTAAGGGGAAAAGGGGCCATAACAGGCGCCTATGTTGCTTAGGGTTCGAAAATTTCATGTATATGTATCAATTGAATGACTAGTTAGTGCAATGTTTGAGTAAGGCAGTGTCCAACCTCAGTTGTTAAAGTTAGTCTTTTGTTTTATTCAGAAGAAGGGAAATGACTACCCAAGGAATTGCCGACGTGGTTAGGCAACTAGCAGAAGTAGTGCAGAACTTAGCAGAGAATAGGAATAACCAGGGAGTTGATCCAGCTGGTGAGATGTTTAAGAAGGTGTAACACCCCGACAATTCTCCTTTTTCTAAAACAACCCTTTTTATAAATATAACTATAGAGAATTATCAAGGTATTATCGCCCGTGTGAAAACATTTCGGCTTATTCAGAATTTTGCAGCGGAAAACACAATAAATGACTTTAATAATTTAAATAAGTCAACTACCCAAAACCAACAAACCGAAGTCGACAAAATTGTATCAAATCCAATTCAAGTCCATTAAAACAAGCTCAACAAAACAAAATTCAAATGAAATAAAATAACGACTACACAAATCTCTCCAGATCCCGAACCCAAGTGATGCATCATCTTCAAACCTGCAATGGACAATGCTTATGGATCCTTAGAGACTGCTCACCAAAGATTGGGTCATCACAGGATCAATAAGGCATAGCCATGATCAACATGCACAAGTAAAAGCACGTAATTAGCAAAGCTGAGTACTACATACTAAATCAATAATAATCCCAACATGATTCTATTAAACGAACCATCCTAACATGATACTAATAAAACATAAGCAAGGATAACCAAAACATATCGACTTGAAGACTATATTTGACTGAACTAGACCTTTGTATCATTAACATTATTTTAATTGAAATAGTCAATGGACTGAGTTGTCTACTAGAAACTTCTTTACAAAGGAAGACGAGGTACGGGCGCGACTCCGTAAACCCCAATGACCTGCGATATCGAGGGACTTTTGAATAAAATAGAACCGGTGATCAATCCGGCCCAGAGAAAGCCATAGGCGACCCATGACCCCAACTCCTGATTGTCCATAACTTTAGACGTGCACAGTCTAAAGCTATTGCTACTCAGTTTCACTTTACATGATTTACGAATTAAACTCTATTATGACTCAACAATCACATAAGTCGTACAATCAACAATTATTCTCCACTGTTTTATCTTGGAATTAAGTAAGTGATCACAGAGATGTCAATCAAGACTTATTCCAATTAATCCAACATTTCCTTTAACACTGATCAACCCCTCTATATGGGTATAAGGTTTCAACTTACTAAACAAGGTCCTCGACCCTCATAAAGTAATGAAAAGCTAAAAGGGAACAACGATCAATCGATCTGAATCAATATATATATATAAAATAATCTAATGTTCCCATAATCTAATGTTCCCAACCAACATGTTTGCATCAGTCATCATAATAACATGTTATAATTCTTATAACGAAATAAATGTTCAACATGTCTATCCAACAATATTAAACATGTAAATTCAACATAACCAAGTTCATCAACAATATCAACATGGTTTCAACAAATAACACACATTCCAAGCACACAGGTATGTACGTACCTTGTGTAAATAAATTGATAGGCCATATTAACACTTTCAAAAGTCGCCTAAAGAGAATTCTCCGCCTAAAACAACCAACAAGGATTCCCAATCAACTTCTAATCATTCACAACTAATCTAGTGTTCCCAACTAAACAAGGTCCTCGGCTCTCATAAAGTAGTGAAAAACTAAAAGGGAACAACAATCAATCGATCTGAATCAATGTATATAAAATAATCTAGTGTTCCCAACCAACATGTTTGCATCAATCATCCATAATAACCTGTTATAATTCTCATAATGAAATATATGTTCAACATGTTCCTCCAACAATATTAAATATGTAAATTTCAACATAACTAAGTTCATCGACAAATTCAACATGGTTTCAATAATAACACACATCTCCAAGCACACAGTTATGTACGTACCTTGTGTAAACAAACAGCGAGACTACTTTAATAATTCAAAAGTCGCCTAAAGAGAATTCTCTGCCTAAAATAACCAACAAATATTCCCAATTAATTTCTAATCGTTCTCAACCACAATAAAACATTCTAAATACATCCTAATCCTATTTAGAACCTTCCCCAATATCAATACTTAAGTATTTGATTTCCTAGCATAATAATTATTGAATTAGTGATTGAAATTCGTTGAAAACTCTTTGCAAACATTATACTTAAATTTTCAGCAACATAAACTAATTTCGAACTACTCCAAAACATAATTAACATGTTTGAAATCATAAAAAAAATAACTTTAATCATTCTACCATGATTTCAAAACTATTAAAACCTTAAAAATTGATGTTTTAATAATTAAAATTCTTATTTCAATTCAATCATATGCAGAAAATTAATAATTTAATTATGCAAAACATATAATATGGAATTCATAATTAAATCATAAAAACAATAAATTTAATTCAAGAAAACATAGATTAAATTAATAAAACATGATAAAAACATTAATTAGTTTTAATTAAGGTTTAAGAATTAACCAAAGAAGAAGAGAGGAAGGAGTTGTCGGCGGCCAAGGTGGCGCGCAGCGACGGTGGTTGCGGGGAATGGGCCGACGCGGCTGGGCGCAAGCGGTGGCTGCGGCTGGCGACGTGGTGGTTCCGTATTCGAGCAAGAAACAAAGAAGAGGGGAGTGCTGGTTCACGAAGGAGAAAGGAGAAGCAAGGTTGGTTGGCAGCTGGGCACGGCAGCAGCCATGTCGGCGGCGATCAGGGCTGGTGGCGAGGAACTCGCAGTGGTGGCTGTCGCAGCACATAAAGCACGCATTAAGGAGGAGAAAGATAAAGAACGAGAGAGAAAAGGGAAACAAAACAGAAGAGGAGGGAAGAGTTTACCGGACGACGGAGGACTGAACCGACGGCGGAGGACTGACCGGACGGTCGTGTGGTGGAGCGGCGGCAGCCCGGTTGATGCGACGACTGGAGCAAGGAGGAGGCTGAGTTTGGAGAGTTTCACGTGAAGAGGAAAAAACGTGAAGAGGGAGGAAGGGAAGGCAGACGTGAAAGAGAGGGGAGAGAAATTAGAAAATTATGTGGGTTTGAGAGTGTATTTACTTGGGCTTTACTAATTGGGCTAGGGTTAGATTTGTGTTCTAGTGTTTGAATCCAAAACCGATTAGAAATGTTTTTGTTCAAATTCTTTCAAAGTATAATTCTAAAATTATTTTTGATTTCATATATCATTGAAATATTTAAAATGTATAAAAATAAATATTCTTAAATTACATATTTATTTCTAAAATTCATAAATTCTATTTAAATATAATTAAATATACATTAAAATATATTAATAAAATGTATAAAATTACGGGGGATTACAGAAGGTGGCCCAAAGTAAGCCTCCTTTGTATCAAGGGGAGATAGACCCAACTGTATTTGAGAACTGGCTAAGGGAGTTCGATAAGCTTATCGTAGTTGTCTATTGCCCAGAGGACCTTAGGGTTAATAGTGCTGTTTATTACCTTAGGGGAGAAGCCGATTTATGGTGGCAGAGATGTGAGAATGCTTTGAGAGCTACACCTGGATTTGGATGGGAATCATTCAAGGCAGCCTTAAGGAACAAGTTTTACCCACCATACCTGAACAAGTAGAAAGCTCAAGAGTTCATCGAGTTGAAAATGGATGGTATGTCTGTGACAGAGTACTATTCTAAGTTTATAGAGTTGTCTAGGTTTGCACCGGAAGTGGTGGCAACGGAGGAGCTTAGAGCCTAAAGATTTGAGAGTGGATTGACTATGGACTTGCAACTAATGCTTGCTGGAGAGACCTTTACATCTCTTGACACCCTATATGGAAAAGCTGCCCATTTGTATGGTCTACAGCAAAGGAAGAATGGATTTGGTGAAAAGAGGAAGGATGTTGGTAACCATAACCCAGGTGGCGGCCAGCAGAATCAGGGGAAGTTTAAGAAAAACAAAGGAAACAACCATTTCCAGTTCAGGGGAAACCAGGGAGGAAACAAGAACAACTTCCACAATAACAATAGAGATAAGAATCAGTCTGCAGGGAATGAAACGAGAGTCTATGAGTGTAGACGTTGCCATACTAATCACCTAGGTCGAGACTGTAATGGAAACCAAGTTGTCTGTAGGTTTTGTGAGAAGCTAGGCCATAGAGAGTTTGAGTGTTGGGCCAAGAATGGGAAACCCAACCAAGTCAGCCAAGGCAACCGCCAGAACAACTAGAATAACCAAAACCGGAATGGAGGGAACAATGGTGGAAACCAAAGAGGTAACCAGAATGGTAATAATGGAAATAATGGCCAGGGTAATGGAAAGCCCGGAGGGAACTATCAGCAGAATGGGAACCGAAATGCCAATGGTGGTGGTTATAACAAGGGAGTTGCCCAAGGAAAGCTGAATGTGATCACTAGGCAAGAAGCTGAAAACTCGTCTGACGTCATAGCTGGTACTTTTTCTATTAACTCCATTTTAGTTAAAGTACTATTTGATTCTGGTGCGACTTATTCATTTATATCAAAGGGTATCTTAGAGAAGTTAGGATTGCAAGAACCCGAAGAGGTAGAAGTACCCATAGTGATACCAACCGGTGAGATTGTGAAATGCACTAAGATCCATAGGGATGTACCTTTAATCATAGCCAAGACCATATTCTTGTCTAGCCTAATTGAGTTTGATTTAGGAGATTTAGATGTGATTTTGGGAATGGACTGGTTGGCCATGTTCAAAGCTAATATTGACTGTGAGAAGCAGAAGATTCACTAGAAGTCTAGTATAGGAAAGGTTGTATCGTATCGACGTTTTGGGAAGCCTAGGAGTGTAGGGATCGTCACGGCAATGGAACTCGTGAAGTTAATACACAAAGGGAACCCGGTTTTCTTATGCAATGTAAGAGACCTAGACCATGTAATGAAAGATTAACCAGAGGATATTGCAGTGGTGAGTGAATTCCTGGACGTGTTTCCGGAGGAGATTCCGGGAATGCCGCCCAATCGACCAATTGATTTTACCATAGATTTAGCACCCGGAACTGCACGTATCTCGAAAGCCCCATACTGGATGGCTCCACCAAAAATGAGTGAGTTAAAGGGTCAACTTGAGGAATTGCTAGGGAAAGGTTATATTAGACCAAGTGCATCGCCTTGGGGAGCGCCAGTCTTGTTTGTGAAGAAGAAGGACGGTACTATGAGACTCTGTATAGACTACAAGGAGCTCAATAAGGTCACAATCAAGAATAAGTATCCTTTGCCTAGGATAGATGATCTATTTGACCAGTTGAAAGGAGCAGGAATGTTTTCAAAGATTGACTTGAGGTCAGGTTATCATCAGTTGAGAATCGCAGAGCACGATATACCAAAGACGGCATTTAGGACTAGATACGGTCATTATGAGTTCAGAGTTATGCCTTTTGGGTTAACTAATGCACCTGCAATCTTTATGGACATAATGAACCGAGTATTCCATGCATTCTTGGACAAGTTTGTAGTGGTTTTCATAGATGATATTCTGGTCTACTCTAAGAATGAGGAGGATCATGCGGAACACTTAAGGTCACTGTTGAGTACCCTAGGAGACAATCAGTTGTATGCCAAATTCTCAAAGTGTGAATTCTGGCTTGAATGAGTTGCGTTCTTAGGACTTTTTGTATCCAATGAAGGAGTTGTAGTGGATCCTGCAAAGATAAAAGTTTTTAGTGAGTGGCCTACACCTAAGAGTGTCACCGATATTCGGAGTTTTCTTGGTTTAGCGGGTTATTATAGACGCTTTGTGCAAGACTTTTCTAGAACCTCCAAACCAATGACAACCTTGATGAAGAAAGAAGCGAAGTTTGAGTGGAATGACCAGTGTGAGGAAGCGTTCCAAGCCTTAAAGACGCGTTTGACAACCGCGCTAGTGTTAACTTTTCTAGATGAGAGCGGTACTTATGATGTATATAGTGATTCCTCTAAGAATGGTTTAGGGTGTGTGTTGATGCAGAACGGGAAAGTGATTGCGTATGCATCGAGGCAGTTGAAGCAATATGAATCCAATTACCCTACCCATGATTTAGAGTTAGCCGCCATAGTGTTTGCATTGAATATATGGAGACACTACCTGTATGGTGTGAAATGTAGGATATTCACGGATCATAAGAGCTTGAAGTACATTTTCACACAGAAGGACTTAAATATGCGCCAACGAAGGTGGTTGGAGTTAATCAAGGACTACTATCTGGATATTCAATACCATGAGGGAAAAGCCAATGTAGTTCCAGATGCCTTGAGTAGGAAATCAAGTCATGGTGTGAATGCGTTAGTAGTTGCTAACGAGCTGTGTAAGGACATGCAGCGATTGAATCTAGAAATAGTGAGTGGAGAATGCCTTGAGGGTATGATGAATGCCTTAACCATCCAGTCATCAGTATTTGATGAAATTATGGAGAATCAGGTTGGTGATGTTAAGCTAGAGCGGATCAAGGAAAAGATTTCGCAAGGAAAGGAGATTGATTTTAAGATCCACGAAGATGGAAGTTTGAGGTATAAAGGACGATGGTGCGTGCCTCAAAAGTGTGGTGAACTAAAGGAGAAGTTGATGAGAGAAGGTCGCAATACACTACATTCTGTTCACTCGGGAGGTGACAAGCTGTATAAGGATCTGAAGGAGGTCTATTGGTGGCCAAGGATGAAAAACGAAGTGGCTGAATTCGTGGCAAGGTGTTTGACTTGTCAGAAAGTTAAGATTGAGCATAGGAGACCTCAGGGAAAGGTCCAACCTTTAGAGATTCCGAGTTGGAAGTGGGACTGTATCTCAATGGACTTTGTCACTTGTTTACCCAAGTCGAAAAGTGGAAATGACACCATTTGGGTAGTGGTCGATAGGTTGACTAAGTCGGCAGTGTTCATACCAATGAAAGAAACCTGGAAAATGGAACAACTTGCCAAAGCCTACATCAAGCATGTAGTGAGATTACATGGAGTTCCTAAGGATATCGTATCAGATAGAGATTCTAGGTTCCTTTCGAATTTCTGGAAAAGTGTGCAGAAGAACTTTGGTACAACATTGAAAATGAGTACAGAGTTTCACCCAGCCACAAGTGGACAAACCGAAAGAACTATTCAAACCTTAGAGGATATGCTAAGAGCTTGTGTGATTGATTTCCAAGGTGGATGGGAAGATAGCCTAGATCTAATTGAGTTTTCATGCAACAATAGCTATCATGCCAGTATTAGAATGGCACCATTCGAAGCCCTATATGGACGAAAATGCAGAAGTCTACTATGTTGGAGTGACATTAGTGAAACCATTGTATTAGGTCTTGTGAGCGGGTCGAAAAATCACGAGGCTAATGCGTGACCTCGTCCCTCGTGGGCGTGACGTTTCTTTTTGTCAAATCAAGTGTAATTGGATTTCCTGTGAGTTTACACCCAATTGACTAGTAATATAGGAGTCGCCATTCAGTTTTTAACGACAATGAGAAAAACTGACAAAACCCGGTTATGGTGACATAAAGGGAGTGCAATTATGTTTGACCACGACGGCCATAGGTTCCCTTGTGATCCCTGGTGTGGGGATCTCTCAACGTACACCCGCAAGGTAGAGATTGAGGGTTCCGGGGACTGTAACTACCGAGGGGAGTACTCGCTCTTTGATAACTGCAGAGGCAGGATATCCTTACTAGCTCAACATAAATAATTGAAGGGATATGCGTTAAATATTAAACTAATATGAATTGATTTTAGCAATGTGCAACACATAATACTAGATCGACTGCGATTATCTTGTTTAGATTGATTTAAGGGACCTAGCATGATAGCTTAATTTCCCAAGATATTATCTTTATTAGGCGTGATAGAACAATCAGATTTAATAGTTTAACAGTTTTATAAAAGGGCGAGGAAAGCGATTAAATCATGCAAAGGGACACATTACGACGCACCCTTGAGAGGTGGGTCATGGTTCTCAGAAAACTAACCACTTTGGCTTTGCTATTTCTCCTTTTATTTAACGAATCTCAAGTTTCCGGGCTTAATTCTTCAGCTACAAGGGACAAGAT
The DNA here is from genome assembly GCF_020520425.1 of Spinacia oleracea. Classification (NCBI taxonomy): domain Eukaryota; kingdom Viridiplantae; phylum Streptophyta; class Magnoliopsida; order Caryophyllales; family Amaranthaceae; genus Spinacia; species Spinacia oleracea. The sequence goes on from NC_079489.1 coordinate 90,624,859, forward strand.
ACGTTCTGTTCGATTTTTGGATCGATTGCGACAGAACGCGGAATCAATTTTGCAGCGTGAGGCTTAGGCTTAGGGGTTGGAGTCAATACTCAGAATATGAATTGTGTGTTGTGTTCTTGTCGAATTTGGGGCTGTATTTATAGGGAAGAGTTCGTGGAAAGATAGAATTTTAGAGCTCTAATCCAAGAAGATTTAGGAGAGAATACGTAGGGGTGTCAATGAGACGATACACTCGCGAACATCTCGTGAACAAGCTCGATCCAAGCTCGGTTAAAGCTCGTTCATTAGTAAAAAAACGATCTTGAACAAAAAATTTAAGCTTGTTTAATAAATGATACTAGCTCGAACAACCTATTTTTCGGCTCGTTTAGGCTCGCGAACAACTCGTTCATGTTCGTTTCCAAGTTCGTTCGTGTTCGTTTATAAGCTCATTTAAAAGCCCGTTTATATTAAATTTCTAAAAAAATGTTTTTATAGTAAACAAATAATATGTTATGATATTATTCATATAATTATGCGAAAATTAAGGGTAAGAAATTGACTAAATACTAGTATATATACTACCAAAAGCACCAAAACCGTATATGTTTACTATTCTTATTTCTTCAATCAGAAATATATTAATATTCTTAAAGCTCAAAACCCTTAAGTTTATATTTTTATGTTTTATAACTTTTGAAAATAATATTTCTCTTATTAATAAGATCGTTTAAATTCGATCTTGTTTGTTTATTAAGGCTCGTTTGTTAAAAGCTCGTTTATTAAGGCTCGTCTGCTAATAGCTCGGCTCGACTCGAGCTTGAACTTAAACAAGCTACTCGTGATCTAAGCTCGAACAACGAAAAATTAAATGAGCCAAGCTCGAACAGGAAAAATGAAAGCTCGGTTAAGCTCGGCTCGAGCTCGAACTCGAAAATTTCTTATCAAGCCTAGCTCGAATAGCCAAATACTCGGCTCGGCTCGACTCGTTGACATCCCTACTTATTTGCGTATTCCAAAACGCTCATTGTTCCTTATTGCAAGTGGAGAAATTCATCTTCTTTTTGTTTCCTTAAGGATGGTGGATAAAACTTGTCTCTCATTAACTTCTGGAGTTGGTTCCAACCAAATCCCGACACATTCTTTCGTTCCTTGTTGACTTTCCACCATAATCCTGCTTGGCCCGTTAAATAAAACACAGTAAAGTCAACTTCCCATTTCTCCGGGCATTGCAGGGTTTCAAACAACTGATCAATGCGACTTATCCAATCCTTGAACTCAACTGGATCAGGCTTGCCATCGTAGGATGGTGGGTTGAGGGATGAAAAGTTCTTGAACATCTTTGCGCTCTCGTTCCCACTTACATCTTTCTTTTTCCGAGAATCATGGACTAATTCGGCCAACATCGCACTCACATTTTCTAATCATTCTATCCTTTCCTCATTGCCATTAACATGGACATACTCCTCGTGGATAACATTGTTATCATCATGAACATGGTGCTCATTGTGAGCTCCGTTGGTGACATCATTGATAGCATCGATAGTCGACATTCTGCATAACATATCTTATAAGATTGAAGCGAAATAATAATATAAAATAATCCCTTTGATCCCGCTCCTACACTCACACTCATATCCATTTTATCTTAGCAAGATTTTAGAGCATTCTTTTTAATCATTCCTTAAAACTCTTTACTTAAAGCCTAATGAATTCTATTCGTGCGAAAACCCGTAAGGTTTAGCACTTATGGTCCAGCACCTTTGCTCTTGATACCAAACTGTAACACCCCGACCTCTAATTCAATTATTAAAGCATAATTAGCAGCGGAATTAACCTAATTTGGTCGGGACATTACCTGCCGTAAATCCCTCTTGGGAATTACAAGGCAACCATCAATCATAAGCTATTAAATCCCAAAAATTAATATAATAATCTTTTATATTACCAAAATAAAAGTACATAAATTACTAAAAGTCTTTAATTAAACTATTAAAACTTAAAACATAAACTAGGTGGAAATTATCAAAGTGAAATTCCTCGCCACTACTCGTCTCCATCGTTCCCCGCAGTACCTAAAACAGAAAACAAAAACGGTGAGCCGAGGACTCAGTAACTAACTATTCTAGCAACGTAAATTCATTTTAATTCATTTTATTTAATAACACAGGGAGAATAGAATATAGTAAAACATTTTATAAGGTCCTTTATTTAATTCATTTATAACTTTAGGGTGCACATGCTAGCCGTGGCAAGTATGACATGGTGGAACGTCTTCCACGATGGACCGCTGTCCATAAACATGGGGCCTTGGCCCGGAAACATGAGAGCCTTGGCTCAATGGGAAGATGCCCCATGGGTACATGCATGACCGAGAATCGTAACCTGTGAACATATACTGCCAAACGGACTAGGTATTTCACTTTCATTTATCATGTTTCGTTTAATTTTACATTTTAGCCTTTTTACTTCAGTTGAAGTAACATATTTTCTTTAGATCATGTGATCAAAATAAATCATCATTCCTGTCATGGTTTCTTATAAACATTATTTTATAAGAACTTTCAATCAATCATAATATAAGGAATAATTCCATCAAATCATATTATAATAAATAATTCAATAAAATCATATTTCGTTTCCCGCAATTCATAACACATGTCAAAATAATTATTTAATAAATCAATCATAACGTTGTAATTTCATAATCGCATTTATAAGGGAATTGCAGGTACTAGCAATAGCCGTTACCTTAATTCCGCGTTACGTTAAGCTTTGTCCTTGGTTCGTTCTTTCTGAGCTCCGAGTCAGAATTCTTTCAAAAGATTAAATTATTGAATTAATATATAAAATGATAAATATTGTAAAATTAATATCGAAACGATTAATATTTTCCAAATAATATATTTAGTTGATAAATTCATAAATCAAGTAAATATGAAATAATTAAATGAAACTTATAATTAAATTTAAGTTTTACGTGAGTGCGTATATTTATAATTTTAAATAAAAGAAACAAATTTTATTTGTATAAGTAAAACATATTAATTTTACTTGAATAATATATATTAAGTAAAACATATTAACAAATTTAGAATAAATAAGTAAAACAACTTGGTAAAGAGAGTTGGGCCAAGAGAAATTGGGCTTACTTTGGGGTTATAAGAAAACCACAATTCCAAAGATTGGAATTTGGTTTCTGATATCACGTAAAAGCAGAGCAGGCACGAAGGGGATGACGCACGAAGAGGAAGGAGGGTCGCTAGGAGGAAGCAAGGTGGAGGGTGGCTGGTCTGTGCGCCTGGGCGGTGGCTGGAAGAGGGCGGTAACGCCGGTGGTTCTTTTTTTTTGTGTGGTTCAAGCGCGGAAAGGAGAGAAAGCAGGGGAGTTAGGCACGGAGGAGGGGCGACGAAGGGGAGGCTGGGCGCGGGAAGAGTGGCTGGCGAAGGGAGATGTGGTGGTTCTGGGCTGCTCGCGGTCGCCGGAGAAATAAGGAGGTGGTGGTGGCGGTAAGTGCTGGCGGCAGTAGGTGGCAAGAGTGGTGGTGGTGGTTCGATTTGAAATTATAGTAAAGGTGAGAAATTTTATGGATTTCAATGGTATAAATTGAAATTGATTGTTAATCTGATTTGTGTTGCATTTGGGCTGATTGAGCAGCTATTTATAGTTGTCATGGGCTCCATGGATGCAACAACTCAGCTTTATTGCATTGACAAGTGGAAGAGATTGAATCAAGGAAATTGATGAGTAAGATGAGCTATTCTAGTTCTAGATTTCCATATATTGAAGTAGGTTTGCTGAGTAAGGTTTGAATTGCAATGTGGTGGTGACAAGTATATTGAGTTGCCTTGAGGTGGTGACAAGTAGAAAGTGAAGGTTTTGACTTCCATGGCCAAAGTGACGTGAGGAAGAAGAAGAGAAAAGAGAAGCCGACTTTGTTTCATTTAGGTGCTAATAAGGGTAGTTTAGTAATTTTTGGGCTAATTTTCAGAATTAAATTACTAATAACTAAAATTAAAATAACGATCTTGACTAAATTAATATCCGAAAATAATATTTATAAAGTGCAAGTAATTAAATTTAGTTTCCGAATAAGTCGTTAACGAAAACGTTATTTTAAAATCTTTTATAAGTTACGAAATATTTAAAACGTAATTATTCTCGAAAATACGATATTAAATTTTATAAGAAATTGTGAAGTAAAATTAAAAGTTATAAATAAAACTTTTGTTAATAAAATGTGACATTACGATTTAAAACGAATTTTAAGCGAATAAAAATAATTAAACTTAATTAATCGAGCTTTGAAATTCGGGGGTATTACATCCTCACCCCCTTAGAAAAAGTTTCGTCCTCGAAACCGGAGCTCAGTTGAACTTGCCATTCTTAGAAATCATACATGTCATACTTAATCGTTTTATTCGTTATGCAAATATGATTGAATAACATTATAGCATAATCATTCATATAACATAATAAAGATTCATACGTCTTATCGTTTCTAAACGAATAACTGGGGATATTTTGATCTCATTTGCGCTTCGACTTCCCATGTAGCTTCAGATGTCAAGTGATTTCCCCCCAAGACTTTAACCATTGGAATTACTTTGCTTCTAAGCCGTTTCTCTCTTCGTTCAAGAATTTCAATTGGTTTTTCCTCATATGTAAGATCGTTACGCAATAACAAGGGTTCGTGCGTAATCACATGACTAGGATCAGGAACATATTTCCTTAACATCGACACGTGGAACACATTATGCACCTTTTCCAAGTCGGTCGGTAAAGCAAGCCGATACGCTACTTCACCTATTCTTTCCAATATCTCGTACGGCCCGATGTATCTTGGGCTCAATTTTCCAGATTGACCAAATCTCATTATTCCTTTTGTTGGTGAAATTTTCAAGAACACTTGATCTCCAACTTCAAATTCTAATGGTCTTCTTCGTTGGTCTGCATAACTCTTTTGCCTACTTTATGCTGCCTTCATTCTCGATTGGATTAAACGAATTTTGTCAGTAGTTTCTTGAATCAATTCAGGTTCTATAACACGTGCTTCGTCAATATCACTCCAACACAACGGTGTTCGACATTTCCTTCCGTAAAGAGCTTCATATGGTGCCATACCAATGGTGGCCTGATAACTGTTGTTGTACGAAAATTCAACCATAGGTAGAAACTTTTCCCAAGTTCCCCTAAAATCTAAAATACAGGCTCTCAACATATCCTCAACAATTTGATTAGTGCGTTCTATTTGTCCATCAGTCGTTGGATGAAATGCAGTACTGAAGTTAAGTTTTGTTCCAAGAGCTTTCTGCAATTCTTTCCAATAGGTGGATTGATATCTTGTATCACGATCAGAAATAATCGAACTAGGCACTCCATGCAATCGCACAATAGTATTCACATATAGTTCAGCAAGTTGATCTAAAATCGAATTGTTCTTTATTGCTAAGAAATGTGCTGACTTTGTTAATTGATCAACAATAACCCAAATAGAATTCATTCCCTTTGTTGACCTTGGTAAGCCTAAGATAAAATCCATCGACACGGAATCCCATTTCCATTCTGGCACATCCAGAGGTTGTAACAAACCTGCTGGTCTTTGATGCTCGATCTTGATTCTCTGACATGTCAAACATTTAGCCACATAATCTACTACTCCTTGCTTCATATTTCTCCACCAATACATTTGCCTCAAATCTTTATACATCTTGTTTCCTCCAGGGTGAATCGAGTATGGTGAACTATGAGCTTCTTCTAAAATTCTCTTTTTCAACTTCTCATCATTAGGCACACATAATCTTCCCTGAAACCTTCACGTACCATCTTCTTGAATGACAAAGCCGGGTGACTTTCCATTTTCCACTCCACTCCTTATTCTTTCTAATTGTGAGTCTTTACATTGCTCTTCCTTAATCTCATCAATCAGGGTTGGCTTCATTACCAACACGTTCAAACAAGTACTTCCTTTCTTGATAAACTCAATTTCCATCTTTTGCAGATCATCTTGGTTGGCTCGAGAAAAAGTTAGGATTGAATTTAGGTGAGACTTCCGACTTAATGCATCTGCAACTACGTTAGCCTTTTCGGGATGATATTGAATATCAAGGTCATAATCCTTATGAAGTTCTAACCACCTACGTTGTCTCATGTTGAGTTCTTTCTGGGTGAAAATATACCTAAGACTTTTATGGTCAGTGAAAATTTGACACGACGCTCCATACAAATAATGTCTCCAAATTTTGAGAGCGAAAACAACAGCCGCAAGTTCGAGGTCATGGGTAGGGTAGTTTTGTTCATGAACTTTGAGTTGACGTGAAGCATAAGCTATATTTTTTTCCATTTTGCTTTAAGACACATCCTAACCCATTCTTAGAAGCATCACTATAAATCACAAATCCATCAGTTCCAGATGGAAGGGTAAGAATAGGGGCAGTGGTGAGACGTTTCTTAAGTTCTTGAAATGCACATTCACAATCATCGTTCCACACATTTGATATTCTTCCTAACTAATCGGATTATGGGTAAGGCAACCTTAGAAAAGTCTTGAACGAATCTTCGATAATATCCAGCTAAACCCATAAAACTCCGTACTTCAGGTACATTAGTTGGTCTAGGCCATTCCACAATTGCTTTTATTTTCTCGGGATCAACAGATACACCTTTCTCAGAAATAATATTACCTAAAAATGATATTTCCTTCAGCCAGAATTCACATTTCGACAACTTAGCATATAACTGGTTTTCGATCAACATATCTAACACTTTTCTCAGATGCACCTCGTGTTCTTCCTTACTCTCGGAGTACACCAAAATATCATCAATAAAAACAACCACAAACTTATCAAGGTATGGTTTGAAAATACGGTTCATTAAGTCCATAAATACAGCTGGTGCATTGGTTAACCCAAACGGCATTACAACAAACTCATAGTGACCATATCTTGTTCTAAAGGCTGTTTTTGGGATATCCTTGGGTTTAATTCGAAGTTGATGGTATCCACACCTCAAGTCAATCTTTGAAAACACTTTTGCACCTCTAAGTTGGTCAAAGAAATCATCAATATGGGGTAAAGGATACTTATTCTTAATAGTAATCTTGTTTAACTCTCTATAGTCTATGCATAATCTCAAGGCTCCGTCCTTTTTCTTCACAAACAATACAGGGGCTCCCCACGGTGAAACACTAGGTCGGATATATCCTTTTTCAAGTAACTCACCTAATTGTTTCTTTTATTCTTGTAACTCAGCTGGTGCCATTCTATATGGTGCCTTAGAAATAGGGGTGGATCCTGGGATTAATTCATTGCTGAAATCTAATTCTCTTGGTGGGGGTATACTAGGTATTTCTTCTGGAAAAACATGTGGGTATTCACAAACAACAGGTAAGTCAGTAATGGAAGATGCAGGGGTATTTAGGTCAACAACACTACACAGATAACCAGATAAACCACTCTTAATCATTTTACGTGCTCTCAAAGCATGGACAATTTGAATCGTTGGTTTTCTTACTAACTTATGAAATGAAACTCTTTCTCCATTTGGTGTTTTAAGGGTCACACTTTGCCTCGAACAATTAAGATTAGCTTCATACTTAGTCAACCAATTCATTGCCAAGATTACATCAAATTCAGAGAGGTCAAAAAAGCTACTAAGTCCGCTAGAAACTCCACTTTCTCTATTACAATGGGACAATCTCTATACATGGTTCTACATTTCACTATTTCTCCACTAGGAAGGGAAACACTCATAGCATGAAAGTCACAACATGGTTTCAAACTTAAAAATTTAGCAAACAATGGCGAAATAAAGGAATGTGAAGCTCCAGAATCAAAAAGAACATGGGCAGGTAAAGAATGGATAGAAAAGGTACCGGTGATAACATTATCATCCTCATCTGCTTCATCTTGTCTCATCACAAACTCTTCCAGTTGGCGGTGTTCGAGGTGGGTTGCGGTTTGAACCTGAGGTGGTGTTGTTGTTACGACCACGATCGTTGTTAGTTGGAACTGGCCCTCTCATGGTTGACGTCACTTGATTTGGGCAATCTCTGACGTAATGATCATGACTTCCACATCGATAACAAGCGTTTGTGCCAACACAACATTCACTCTCAACATGACTCCTTTTTCCACATTTGGCACATCCTTGCGACCGATTGTTCCTTCCTTGAAATCCTTGTCCCCTATTATTTCCTTGATTACCATCATTCCTCCTTTGATTTCCGTGATAACTTTGGTTAGGCTTCTTTGCTCCTCCTTGGCTTTGGTTATCATTTATCCTTTTATACCCAACATTCTTCGCTTCTCGAAGTAATACCACTCCCTCTACATTAACCGCGATATAAACCATATCCTGATATGAAGTAAACCTTTGAGTGGACAACCTATCCTGGTACTTAAGGTGCAGACCTCGCTCGAAACGGTTCATCCTGGACTGTTCTGTCGACACCAAGTCTGGTGCAAACCTTGACAACTCCATGAACTTATTTGTAGGGGTGTCAATGAGACGATACACTCGCGAACATCTCGTGAACAAGCTCGATCCAAGCTCGGTTAAAGCTCGTTCATTAGTAAAAAAACGAGCTTGAACAAAAAATTTAAGCTTGTTTAATAAATGATACTAGCTCGAACAACCTATTTTTCGGATCGTTTAGGCTCGCGAACAACTCGTTCATGTTCGTTTCCAAGCTCGTTCGTGTTCGTTTATAAGCTCATTTAAAAGATCGTTTATATTAAATTTCTAAAAAAAATGTTTTTATAGTAAACAAATAATATGTTATGATATTATTCATATAATTATGCTAAAATTAAGGGTAAGAAATTGACTAAATACTAGTATATATACTACCAAAAGCACCAAAACCGTATATGTTTACTATTCTTATTTCTTCAATCAGAAATATATTAATATTCTTAAAGCTCAAAACCCTTAAGTTTATGTTTTTATGTTTTATAATTTTTGAAAATAATATTTCTCTTATTAATAAGATCGTTTAAATTCGATCTTGTTTGTTTATTAAGGCTCGTTTGTTAAAAGCTCGTTTATTAAGGCTCGTCTGCTAATAGCTCGGCTCGACTCGAGCTTGAACTTAAACAAGCTACTCGTGATCTAAGCTCGAACAACGAAAAATTAAATGAGCCAAGCTCGAACAGGAAAAATGAAAGCTCGGTTAAGCTCGGCTCGAGCTCGAACTCGAAAATTTCTTATCAAGCCTAGCTCGAACAGCCAAATACTCGGCTCGGCTCGACTTGTTGACATCCCTAAGAATACGTACCCAGGTAACTTCAGCGCCCAGGGCTGGGCGCCGAAGATTTCGGCGCCTAGAGCCAGGCGTTGAAAATAGGGTCTGGGCCGTATTTCCTTGTCAGATTTGGACTCGTGGAATACGGAGTGTTTGAGACTTATCCGAGTCTTTTAGTGCGTATTAACTTTATGACGGAATGCGTCTGGGCCCGTTACGAACTCTAGGCTCGTTAGGATTTTAATTAATACGTAACTCTTTATTTTCGAATTATACTAGGAATAGGATTCCTCTTGCAAATTCTATCTCTTTTAGGATTTATGTTGGAGTACAACACCCAATTCTGACAGGTTTCTATATTTTATGTCTTGCCACTTTTAGCAACTACCCGTTACGGCAGTTACTATTTTTAGCAGGTTTCTATAAATAGAAGGTTCGGGTGAAATGAAAAGGGTGATCGAGATTCGGTATTTTATAGGAGATGCGTTGCCAAGTGGAGATTTATGTTCTCATCATCGAACCTTCCCTTTCGGGAATGGGGACGAAAGTAGGTGTCTACAGGTCCCCAATTGAAAGAGGACACTATTGTTAGGTTATGATACATATGAACAACATAAATCATGCGGAAAATTCTATATGCCAGGATTCAAATTAATTTCACATAATCAAATAATTAGTCTAGAATGCATACACTTTGTAGTGTGCCCTCCCTAGCTGCGCCCGAACCGAACAAGAACAAGTCTTTAGGAATCCAAGTGTCGTCCCTCCGTAGAAAGTCCACAGCACGTCCGGATCCGCCTTAAGATTGACCAACTAGAATCGCCCTTAAGGTACTAGTGATTTTCGGCTAATATGGGGCAATAATATGACTGAAATTTGCTCTCAAAAAGTCACTTTGAATACTTGAAACTCGTCTGTAAATTGTGAACCAGGGCCACATATTTATAGGGGTATGGAAAGGGAATTAGAATCCTATTAGGATACTAATTAGCTTAATTAGAATTTTATTAAAACTCTTATTAACTAATTTATCCATTAGGATTAGGAATTTAATCATTGAACGAATCCCATTAGATTTAGGATTTGTATCGAACACAAACACACACGAGCATCGCTCTTGCGGGCGCTCAACCCACGCAAGCCCTGCGGGCCACGCGAGCCTCGCAGCCTAAGCGAGCAGCGCAGCTCGCAGCCCATCGCGCAAGCGCCTTGGCCTGCTGGGCCTGGCCTTGCGCTAGGCCTGGCGTGGCCTTGGATGTCTTGTGTGGCGCGCTGGCTTGCTGGACGCGGGCCTGGCTTCGTGCTGGGCCTTCGTCTAGAAAGTATCGTCCGATGCTAATTCGTACGACGCGCTTCCGATTATTTTCCCGATTCCGGAATTCATTTCTGATACAAACAATATTTAACATTTTCGATTCCGGAATTAATTTCTATTTCGAACAAATATTTAATATTTCCGTTTCCGGAATTATTTTCCGATTCTAATAATATTTCCGATTCCGACAATATTTCCGTTTCCGGCAATATTTCAGATTCCGGCAATATTTCCATTTCCGATAATATTTCCCGATGCGTACCATGTTTCCGTTTCCGTCAACATCTACGACCTGGATGATATTTATATTTTCGATACGATCCATATTTCCGTTTCCGGCAATATCATCGTTTCCGGAGTATTCATTGTTTGCCTTTGACGATCTCAGCTCCCACTGAAACCAAGATCCGTCGATTCCGAATATCCATAGATGGAGTATTTAATGCCATTAAATACTTGATCCATTTACGTACTATTTGTGTGACCCTACGGTTCAGTCAAGAGTAAGCTGTGGATTAATATCATTAATTCCACTTGAACTGAAGCGGCCTCTAGCTAGGCATTCAGCTCACTTGATCTCACTGAATTATTAACTTGTTAATTAATACCGAACCGCATTTATTAGAATTAAAATTAAATGCATACTTGGACCAAGGGCATTATTTCCTTCAACTATGAATCAGATTAGGACTATTCAATCCAAAATCCAAGCCGCGCAAGATCGCCAAAAGAGCTACGCAGGTTTAAAGCGTAGGGATGAAGAGTTCCAAATAGGTCACAAAGTGTTGCTGAAGGTTTCACCAATGAAAGGTGCATGTGATGAGATTTGGGAAGAAGGGAAAGCTTAGCCCAAAGTATATATGAGATCCTAGAACGAATAGGGAAGGTAGCGTATAGACTAGCCTTGCCCATGGACTTGCATAGAGTGCATAATGTGTTTCATATATCCCAGTTGAGGAAGTATGTCCTGGATAAGTCTCATGTACTACAACTGGAGACCATAGAGTTAGACCAAAGTTTGACCTTTGAGGAAAGACCTGTCAAGATACTTGATAGCAAAGTGCGTAGCACTCGAACTAAGGATGTTAAGATCGTTAAAGTGTTGTGGTCTAACCAAGAGTCTGAGAAAGCTACCTGGGATGCGGAGGAGGAAATGAGAAATAAATATCCCGAGCTTTTTCCCGAGGTTAGTTGAGTTACGGTGCCGTAACTCGTTTTCTTTAAGGGGGGTAGAGTGCGGTAGAATTTCGCGCTTTTTACCTTATTTACCCCAATTTATCCTTTAGGATATGCTTGAATCGTTGTTTCCAGTGAAGTTTCACTGTTTATTGTCATGTTCAATTACTTAAAGAGTACATCAACTAAAACTTTTTGCAAAGAAAACGCACTAAAGTCTCACAATAGTATCAAGTCTAGTTTTAAAATTGTGATTTCCGTGCCAAGTTTCGGGACGAAACTTCTTTTAAGGAGGGTAGACTGTAATACCTCGTATTTTTCTATAATTATAAATATATTTTATTATATTTATAAAGAATTTCGTGTATTTTTATAAATTAATTTCATTTAATGAGAATTAAATGCGCTTTTATTTTTAATTAATTTAAATATTATTTATTTCGAAAGTCGAATTTTTATTAAATAAATTCTTGAATTTATTTAATCGGGAATTTTGGGCCGTATTTCAAAAACGAATTTAATAAACTTAAAGCCCGGTCATTTTGTTTTAATCAAACCCAAAAAAGCCTGCAAGGAGTAATCTTAAATGAGCCCGGTAATTAGCCCAACTCAAAATTACCCTAACCTAGCCCACAAGGGAGAGAAAACCTATAAATAGGCCCCCTCATTAAACTCTCACAAAAATTTCAGCACTCCCTCTCTCTCCTCTCTTTCTCTCTCCTTGCGGCGCCCCACACTCCCCCTCGTCCAAATTCTTTCTTGCAGCCCAAGGCACGAGTTTGTGCCGTGTGTGTGTGCCCAGCCCCGTGCGCGCAAGCCTCACTGCCTCTCTCTCTTCGTGCCTCGCCCCGCAGCGCAGCACCATCGCTGCTGCTGTGTGTCGCGTGTGCTGCGTCCCTTCCCGCAACCCCGCAGCGCTGAGCCTCGTGCTCGCTGTTGCTCGTGTGTTGAGTGCCCCGCACCAGCGCCCCTCTCTCTCACCGTCGTCGCACGCTGCCGCGCTGCCTGCATGTTGCGGTGCGTGTGTTGTTGGTATTATTGCGTTGCTTGTTCGACGCACACACGCACAACACAATTAATTGTTTTGTGGGTGTGTGTTGTTAATTGGGATAATCAGATTTTGTTTTCAAAAATATTAATTTTCAGTTTTAAATTGATTTAATCAGTGTGATTAGTTTAATTATTTGGGTTGTTTAGATTAATAAAACGGTTGTGAACACCGTATTGGGTTATTGTTATGTTTTAATTAAAGAGATTGGTTTTGATGATTGAATTTATAATTTTAAGATTTAATAAGTTTATAAAGTGTTGATTTTTGAAGTCAAAACATATTTTCGGATTAAACTATTGTTAGGGTTTTGGTTTCAAATTGATTGAGCGATTGATTCACATAATTTAATGACAGTTTAAATTATGGGAATCAACTTAAATTTTCAGAATGTTTATAAGCTTTAAAAAGTTGGTTTTTAAGGGTTTTAAAGCTAAAAAGTCAATGTTTTTATGTTAGGACTTGAGTTGACTATTTGAGACTATTAAATTACCAATTAATGAATGATTTCTAATTAAACTAAGAGTTTTAGAATCTTAAATAGTTGCTGGAAATTTAGTAAACATGGATAATAATTTAGTTCTCTTGTTTTGTTTATAGGAGTTGATTTCTAGTGAGTCGTGATTCGCACAGTGGCCCCCGTACTTAGGTATTCTAGGTACGTACAAGACTAGGGTTACCACCCATCCCTTGTGGACTTTGTGAAGTGTATTGAATGCGAATCATGTGAAATTATATGTTGGGGATTCATGTTTGATGATTGAGAATGAATATGTTATTATGTATTCATGTTTGATTTTGAGAACGAGCATGTTATTATTATTGTTGAATCTATGTGAACGAGCATGTTATGAATTGAATTATGCTTTATAGATTCTATTGAACTATCATGTACGGACTTTTATAATCGTTGAATTATGTCAAGCATGTTGTTCAAGTTGGTTTGCATGTATGAGTAGTGCGCATGCAAGTTATTATTATTATGCTATAGTACAGGATGTCTAGCATAATCATTGAGCCAGTCGAATATTGCCAGTGAGCATTATATATTCTACCAAGGGGTAGAATATGTTGAAGAGTTTATGTGAATTGAATTAAGGACAATTCGTGCTAAGGGCACACCCCGCTTGTTAATAGGCAATGTCGGGTTATCTCAAACAATGTTTTTGAGAAGGAACAATGGGAGTAATTTCACTTGAGTCTATGTTGATCACAAATCCTAAAAGAAGTAAAATATTGAAGAGTCATTGTTGAATTGTTGAATTGTTTAATTATTTAATTGTTTGTATGTTGTGTCTTGAGTCGCCTTGAACATAATATATTAATTAACGTAAAGCGTAACTCAAAGCAGCTTTAAAACTCTTGGAACGTATATACCTTGAGTATGAACAATGGGGGGAGACTTTCCGGAAAACTTGTACTTCTCGAATGATACAAGACCTTGTTTCATTCTTTTTTTTAGGCCGTTGTTAATTGGATTTCCGTCGGTAGGATCCGACTGTCGGTAGGAGTCCGACTTATTATTATTTGGTGTATGGTGGGATCCCATCACCCTTTCTTTCCTTTTGAGGATACTTTATTTTACCCGTTCGAAGCTATCTTTTATTAAACTGTGAGTCAAGAGTCGTGTCATGTGTCGAGTCTTGTCTCCATGTTTAATTGTTTATTATATGGCTTTTGCATGTTGAATATTTAAATTGTCGAGTGAAGCATGTTAGGGTAGAATGTTATTCTAGCTAGTTCGTACTCAGCTTTTGCTGACTTCGTGCTTCATGTCTTTTGGTCATGGACTTCGCCTTAATGACCCTATGATGATCCATCAATTGCATTTGCGTTGTTGGGGAGTAGATTTTCAATAAAGCAGGTTCATAGAGATAACTTGCGGGATAAGTTATCATGGGATTCGAGTTGAGAGTTTATTCTTCCGCAATTTATAAACTCCATATTTTTATTTAAAGTCATGACTACTATTCTCAGTTAATGGATTTCAAATGGTTTAATATTTTGAACTTGGGCCTCAGCGGTTCCAATTTGTTTTAATCACCATTAACTATTTATTTATTATGGTTTGAAAGTTAGTTAATTCCGCTGCGTAATTCTGGTAAATAGCCTTAGCCGTTATCACGATGGCGGTAATACCTTGGTAATTCGTTTGTTTTAAGTCGAAAAATGTTTTATAAAAAGCAAGGAATTATTTGGGTGTTACAATTACGACGTTGTATTTGTAATCTGCCTCCCCTAATGCTGAAAATGAGGGGTGTTTATAGGAGGAATGGGTGCAAGACGCCAGCACATGCCAGCGCAGCGCGCCGAAGCAGCGCTGGGCGCTGGTGACGTGGCGTGAATGCCGCCAAAGCAAGGACGCGTGCTCCGTCCTTGTTTCGTCTTGTAGTGTTGTACCTTCGTACGAATAGTACGAGTTGGCGTTTAGTGTTTTCTTGGAGGTTCAGACTCGATTTTTCGTCTAAAAACAAGCATTTCTCGGGTTTTGAATTCCGGTTTTACGGGACGGGGCCCGGCATGCTCGGTTTTGTGGGTCGGCGCCCGAATTTGACTTGCCTTATATGATTTTGAGTGGAAAAGGCCTAGTAAAACCAATGGGATGGTCTACTAGATGAGGTCTACTAGATGAGATTGTACCTGGATTTTGAAATTGGTTTTTGAAAATTGTACTTTGTACTGAGTTCCGGGAGGGGAACGGCCTCGGGGATTGGATTTTGCATCTTGAATCTTGGAGGTGTTCCTAGCAATTGGGATTTCCGCACGGAGTTGTTCCAACCGCCTAGTAAGGATAATGGTATCGTCATCATCCCAGAGGGGAGACACAAATTAGGTGTCTACACTATCCTAGTAATTAGTAGAGCTACTACTAGGCATGAAAAGTAAGAGTTTTTGGCTATAAATACCTTGCTTTACATTTGCAAGAAACACATGCAATACATTTTCTTAATAGAAAGTTTGTATCGTATTTCCCTTATATAAGATATAAACTTTTGCTTCTTTCTTATTACCTCAAAACACGTTATCAACACCAATTTTTCCTCAGGTATATATTTTACATGTTACTCAAAATTTAGAAAAGTGGTAATATGTTTTTAACAAAATGTTTTGAGGAGTATGCTCTATAGTCCCATATTTGAGATCCTCTATATCAGAAACTCTGAACGCCCGTTTTAATCATCAAAGAGAATTCACATTACTATCGGTCTGATGAGCAACCTGGTAAAAGGAAAAAATGCTTCTATACTACATCTATGACACTTGGTTGTTTTTTTTATACATGCATCAGTGGCGGAGCCAGGATTTCACGGATGGTGGGTCACCATTCTACGCCGCTCACCATACAATCATTAATCAATGTTTAAATAAAAAGAAAAAATAATACTTAAAAAAAATTCTTCCAAAAACTAAGAAGTATCAATTATTAGAACCAAATTCACAAATTCACAAATATCACAATTCACAAATTCACAAATATCACAAATATCACAATTCACAAACAATATGTAAATATCACAAATTCAAAAATAACACAATTCACAAAGGATTTTTTGGTATTTACTACCTTATAAATACACCACTTTTGTATTTACTACCTTATGAAATTTTTATTTTAAATTACTACCTTAAAGTTCTAGATTTTTTGTATTTACTACCACTTTACAGTTTTCTCATTTTAAAATTGAGATATCTCTTTCGTTTCTTAATCATTTTGAGTGATTCAAAACCCATTCTTCTCATTTATGTGTAAGGATTCCATAAGGATCTTGCTTTTATCATTTTATAAAAGAAAAAACTAATTAAATTTATTTGTAAATTTTTAAATGTGTAATGAATTATCAAACGAATTGTTTTGAAATGTTGTTCACAATGAAATCCCTATAGAAAAAGAAAAATAATGAACTTTGAATCACTTTAAACGATTAAGAAACGGAAGAGATATCTTATTTTTAAAATGAGAAAACTGCAAAATGGTAGTAAATAAAAATAATTTGGAAGTTTAAGGTAGTAATTTAAAATAAAAATTTCATAAGGTAGTAAATACAAAAGTGGTGTATTTTTAAGGTAATAAATACCAAAATATCCATTCACAAATTATCAACATATTACAATTCACAAATTCACAAATCACAATTCAATTATTATCAATATTTTAAAATTTATGTGTTTAATAATTAAAATTTATACCTCACGTCAGTTGCACTTGTTGTCTGCTACTCGCCTACTCTGCTGAATCGGGTTTCGGCTCGACGGGGACGGCTCCCCCTCCTCGAGTCCTTGGCGCTCGGAAATGAAAACGGTGCTCAGCTCGACGGCTCCTCCTCTTCCTCGATGCTCGTCGTCTAAGAACTAAATACCCAACAAGAAAGAACAAGAATTAAGGGTTCAATGCACAAAATTAAACCCACAAATAGTCGAAGATATCACAAAAATAACAAGAATTAAATCAGTTACCAAAGAAGTTGTGGGCTCGACTGCTCCTCCTCTTCCTCGGTGACTCAGTTCCTCTTCCTCGCGACCTCGCTTAGTCGCCTCGATATGCTGCGGATCTGGGTGTACTTCGGTGGTCGGATAAGGTTGGTGGCCTGGGGCTGCGGCCTGCGTTGAAGAGAGAGAGGGAGGTAATAAAGGTTTTTAGGTTTTGGCCTTTTGGGTTTCACTTGGTTGCGTCCCAGACAGTGAGACAGAGAGAGAGCGCGGTTTTTGGGTTTTATTTTGGGTTTTCAATTATTTTTAAAAAAAATATTAGTGGGTCACGTGACCTAGGATGCCCCACCCTAGGTTCGCCACTGCATGCATAGTTGTATATATGCAGTCTTACATACTACTTGCATGCATAGCAATATTAGCCACGCATTATCATTACATATGTATACTATTCCTTTGCAAGCCTACATGCATATAGCTAGAATAGACTTAAAAATAATATATTTTTTTTATAAAAACGATGTAGCGTTTATTTTCAGCTACATCTTTAATTTTGTTTTTCGAACGCACGATCTCTTAAACAGACTAGGGGTTCTTGGACCATTACGGCTTGCATTCAGGGGACATCCTTTTACAACTTTAATTCTATATATCTACTATTTCTTTTCAAATTCACACTCACGCATATTTTTGGGTAGTAAGTAATACCATTATTAACCTCTTTAGACTATTAGTAACAAATTTTATAATACAATCATGATTTATCCCCTATAAAAGGGGATTACCCGTCCCATTTTCACCACACAACATCTTATCAATCTCCTTCTTACTTTTTATCAAAACCACACAAACTTTCCTCCTCAATTTTTTCCGATCAAACATATTTCCAGCTGGCGACCCAACTCCTCCTCATGTGTTCACCTCCGAGGAAGATTTAAGAAAATTAATAATATTTTGTTTTAATGATGGCTTTAGTAGTCCTTCTTATGGAATTAATGATTTTCAATATTTTCAACAAGTGTAGATCTCCATTTTTTGTCTTTCTTTTCTGGCGAGTAAGAACAAAATGCATAATTTTGTAGTATTGCAATTTTTCATTTTTGATGTATTAATTGCATTTTGTTGCACAACAATATTTTTTTTTGTCGCACTGCAATTTTTCATTTTTTTGTTGCACTGCATCTTATTTTTCGTTTTTATTAACGTTATTATCATGATTGATTTGATTATTTATGCGTGATTCATTTTAATAAACTAAGGGAGAAGAAAAAGATAATATTTTAATGATAGTTAATTATTATGAATATGATTAATTTATCATAATGTTGATTACTAAATTTAATATTATTTGATTGTAGTTAAAATGGGAGATTTGATGAAAAGGCAATTATGTAGCGATTTACAGTTACACAAATAACATAATAGCAGAACAATCCCAAAGCCAAGAACCATGTATAAAGTACATTTTAAGCATAACATACATTTTTATAATGTATTCCCTTATAGTCTACGAACACGTTCGAGAACTCCAATTGTAGCTGCTCTACTTAGTCCACCGACGGTGTAGATCCGCCTTGATGATTGATAGCTTTCCTGATCAAGGTATTTTGACTTTTAGGAAGAACACAATTTGGAGGCAAGGAGAAAATTAGGGTTCTCAAAGATGCCTTAGGGTTTGTGTATTGAATGTTATGTGAAAACATATGCACAATAGGTTAGAATAATAACCTACTAGTGAGCAAGCTAACTGGCCAAGCCATGAGGCCACAGCCGGCCATCAAGCCCACTCGGCCAAGCAGCCCGCACAACACACAACGCAACACATTGGGTCGTGGGCCGCGCTTGGCCAACGCTGCTGCCTTGCCTTTTGCGTGCGCCACAACAACAAGGCCTTTGGGCCAACGTTGCTTTGCCTAGCGCGCTGCGCCCATGGGCCTTGCGCTTGTGCGCTTGGCTCGTGGCTTGTTCTTCGTGTTGCGATTAAATTATCATTCGGCAATTTTATTTATCATATGGTATTATAACGATCAAATGTCGTACGATACGATTATTCGTTTTGCCTGGCTTACGAATATACGCAATTTGATATACGATTCTGATCCATGTATTATCGTATAATTATGTTTTCCAAACTAATTTCCCGAAAAGACATTAAATGAATTTCCGATTCATTTAATCTGGCGACCTGTTTCTTGTCATTAGTGTAACCTTGTAGGTTCAGTTAAGAGTAAGTTGTGAGCCTAATAAGGATTAGAACTCACTTATCATAAACATTGCTCCAACTAGATGTTTCGATCACTTGATCTTACTGAATTAATTATTCGTAATTAATCTGAACCTTGGTATTAGACTAATGCACATTGGGTGAAGGACACATCTCCTTCAGTCTCCCTCTTGTCCTTTCAACAATTTTTGACGGAGCTTGATTCAGTGTGAGTGCTGCTTTTTGCATCGCATGTCCCCAAAATTGTAAAGGAAGTTCGGCTTGACCCATCATTGACCTGACCTTATCAAGTAAGGTCCTGTTTCTCCATTCCGACACTCCATTCCATTGAGGTGTCCCCGGAGTAGTCAATTCAAAAAGAATACCGCATTCTTTTAGATGGTCATCAAACTCGTGGCTAAGATATTCACCTCCTCGATCTGATCTTAGAGATTTTATTTTCTTGCTTGGTTGATTCTCTACTTCATTTTGAAATTCTCGGAATTTCTCAAACGATTTAGACTTGTGTTTCACTAGGTAAATATAGCCATATCTACTAATATTGTCCGTAAACGTTATAAAATAGCTGAAATCACCTCTAGCTTTCGAACTTAGAGGTCCATATACGTCCATATGTAATAGCACTAGTAGTTCACTTTCTCTTTCTCCCATCTCTGAGAAAGCTCGCTTTGTCATTTTGCCAAGTAAACAAGATACGCATTGATCAATATTCTCTAAGTCGAATGATTCTAGAATTCCCTTCTTTATAAGTCTTTCTATGCGCTTTATGTTTATATGGCCTAATCGACAATGCCACAGATATGTGAGATCCGAATCACAAGTTTTAGCCTTTTTGGTATTAATGTTATAGATTTGTTTTCTTGTATCTAGCACATATAGACCATTTTCTTGTTGTGCTGAACCATAAAACATTTCATCCAAAGAAAAACAGAAACTATTGTCTTTAAATTGAAAACTAAAACCTTTAGAATCCAAACTTGAAATGAAGATAATGTTTCTAGTGATACTAGGAACATAGTAATAGTTTTCTAGTTCCAAAACAAAACCACTAGGCAAAGATATAATATAAGATCCTACAACTAATGCAGCAATCCGTGCTCCATTTCCTACGCTTAGAACCATCTATCCTTTATCAAGACTTCTACTTCTCCTTAGTCCTTGTAAATTGGAAAATAAGTGTGAGCCACCACCATTGTCTAATACCCAAGAAGTAGAATTAGCAAGATTACAATGTATAACATACATACCTGGAGGTCAAGCTACGTTTCCGTCCTTCTCTTCTTCCTTTTTCTTGAGGCAATCTCTTTTGTAATGACCAATTTCATTACAATAGAAGCATTGCGCAGTAGAAGGAGAAGTAATTTTATTCAACTTGCTCTTGGAAGGAGCCACTTTCCCTCTTGGAGTAGATGAAGTCATGAAGATGCAACTTTTCCTTTCTTCCCCTTATTCACTTTCTTGAATTTCGAGCACTTCACATTCAATGGTTCATATTTGAGCTTTCCAAGAAAAATCTCGTACTTTCCAAGCATATCCAGCAACTCGCTGAATGTGTTCTCTTTCTTATTAAAGAGATAGTGCATCTTGAACCTCTCATAGTCCGTATGAAGATAATTTAGCATAAAAGCTATAACTATTGGCTCTTTGATGGAACCACCAAGTGCTTCAATGCGATTGAATAGTCCAACCATCATGTTCACATGATTCCGAACTGGTGTGTTCTTTTCTATATTAGCCTTAACAATGCGATTTTGTGCCTCATGGAGTTCATCCCTGAGGCACGATTCTCGTGGGGTAATGAGCCTGAGATTTCTCATCGAATTAGACAATTTATCAACCTTACTGCCAACCTCTTGGCCATTGGGTTGATACCTCACGCGACACCTATATATGAGATTCCTTAGGAATGCATGAGGCTCATAAGTAATAAACCTCCCTCTCCAATCTTCAAGAATATAGTTTAGGATAAATTCCGAGACAAGGTACTTGTGAAGCGCCCAACTTCTGTACCTTTCTGGAGTCATATCCTTAGCATAATAGCTAGGGAAAGGATGCTTGACAACATAGTCCATGTCGTTAGCATTCAAAACTTTGATGAGTTTCCTTTCCCATTCAAGGAAGTTAGTCAAGTTCAACTCGGTATCCAGAATTTCTGATCCTTTGATTGTTATTTTAGACATTCTACAATTGAAAGGAATTTGCAATAAATAACCATTCATAATCTTTTAATAACTTTGAAATAAAAGCAATCATGTAATAATTAAAGCTATTAAACATTTCATTCATGCATAATAAAACATGGTCCAGAAATGAATGAAACGAATCCAAGACCCTAAAAGTCTCTTAGTATTATGCATGCTTTGGCTTGTTTTAATTCTTTTAAGATTTTAGGTAAGCAAAAACCAATTGCTAGTAATATCAAAACTACTCTTGGTTAATAAATTAATGCCATAATTTATTCCATTGCTACAACATATACCAATATTGTTTGAGGTGAAACCACAATCAACATGTTCCTTTGGGATACCTTACCATCTAGGAAAATAACACCTCGCTTTGGCGGACACCTACTATCATACTATCATAGGTTCGAAGATTTTTGTAAGTTCTTGATTTGGAAGGCAATTTGAAACTCAATATTCCTTGTACCTAGTTGTTTCTATGTTGGTTTGATTATTTAGTGAACTAAATCCTTAACCAAATATACAAACAACATACACATGCATATTATAAATATACAATATCATAAAAGCGTATGTAATTTTTTTGGTGAACTAGTATGGCCCCAATTTCTTGGTCTTGAAACATCCAATCTTCCCTTCACCTTGTTAGCTTGGAACTGTCTTGAAATCCATTAAAAATGCTAACTTGTATTTTTAAATAAACTACCTAGAAGAGCTTGAACGAACAATCTAATTATTACATCAAAACTTCATGGTACGCATACCATATTTCAAATTTTATATTCAAAGATAAAACGGTACGCATACCGTATTTAACTATCCTAGTTGGGCCATACTACTCACCTGCATCACCTGCAATACATAATAATATATATGCATTCACCCATTCGTATCCTAAAACAAATGGCCCAAGTAAGCTTTACAAATAATTACATGACTAATTAAAATCACGTTCATGTAAATGCGTCCTAAAAGATTAATCAATTACAAATTATTAATCCTTAAACTTATTCTAATTAAATAATTAATTTAATTAAAATAAATGTCCTACGAAAATTAATTAAATTAATTAATTAAAATAATTTCATTTAAACGGCTCTCACTTAAACCAATATCATTTTGGACTATTAATTTTAAATAATTAAACTCTCGGCCCGACCCAAGTTAAATAAAATAACGAAAAATGTCCACCGTTAGCCCCTTCGTGCAAAAAGAAGCCCAAACCCAAAAATTAGGCCTTGAATTTAATTGAAGCAAAAATTACACAATACCATGCAACATGGGCTTGGCTTGCGCCTAGCCCATTGTTGCCCAGTGCAACAAGTCCGTCGCGCAAGGCGCAGGCTGCAAGGCCCACACCCGCGGATCGTAACAACATCGCACAGGGCACGCCCAGTGCCCCCGTGAACGAGCGAAGCTCGCTGCTACCCTGCCTCGCCCAGCAGCACGCGCGTTGGCTGACTAGCTTGGCACGCCGCGTCGCTACTTGGCACGCATGGCCAGACCTTCGCCCAGCTTGCTGTCTTCAAGCACAGTGCACACAACAGGCCAGCCCCCAAAGGCTTCCCGCGTGTCCCGCTTTGCTCGCTCCTTGGTCTCTCATGGAAAATAGCCACGCCTCGCTTGAGTGCGAGTTGCTTGCTCGTCCAACAATAAAAAAATCAATATACGAAACAAAATTTGCACGGTTTAATTTTTATAATTTCAACAATTCCAATCGTTTTAGATTACGAAAAATAATTAAAATGGGCGATTTAAATAATTTCAAACAATCCAATTAATGAAATTAACAAATCTAGGCTAAAGTATATTCAAATTTAACGAACGATGAACATCAAAATTAAAATTGAATAATTATGATAATCCAATTCAAACATTTAAATCGTTCTAAACATTTAAATTTCAGATTTTTTTATCAAATTTGGTTTAGGCGAACGATTAAAATTAACGAATTCAATCTAAATTTTAATCCTTAAATTTTTAAATAAGACATTTAAACATGAAATCATATTCCCCTTCTCATCTAATTTTTTTAAGATCTAACCAATTAATAAAAATTAATTTTCGTTCAAAATTCATTAATTTAGGTTAAATTGGGATTAGGGTTTATAATTAAAATTTATGAACCAAAATATTATTATAGGTTCATAATATTATAAACATCAGAAGGACAAAATTTCAATTAATTATAAGTCGATTTGCACATATAATCAATATAAAAAGTCGTCAAATTTAACGATTTATATCATCAATCAACAAAAACACCCAAATAATACAAATCCAGGAACTGTTATTGAGATTCTGATCTCACTAAATCAACTTAGAATGCCGATTCCAATCAGTTAGGGTTAGAAAAGTCAAAATTCCGACACTTTACGAATACAACACCTATTTTCACGATTCATCCAATAATCCGAAAGTTCGAAAAGTAAAAAAAACACACTAAAAAATTTCGACAGATACAAACATATAAAATATGCTAAAAAATACTTAAATCAAATGAAGCTCATGATACCACTGTAGGGATTTACAGTTAAACAAATAACATGATAGCGGAACAATCCCAAAGCCAAGAACCATGTATAAAGTACAGTTTAAGCATAACATACAAACACGATCGAGAACTTAAATCGTAGTTCCTCTACTTAGTCCACCTAAAGTGTTGATCCGCCTTGATGATTGATAGCTTAGATCTTGATCAAGGTTTTTTGACTTTTAGAGAAGAACGCATTTTGGAGGCAAGGAGTGAATTAGGGTTCTCAAAGATGCCTTAGGGGTTTGTGTATTGAATGTTATACAAAAACATATGAAAAATAGGTTATAATAATAACCTGCTAGTGTGCAAGCTAACCGGCCAAGCCATGAGGCCACTACCGGCCAGCAAGCCCACTCGGCCAAGCAGCCCGCATAACACACAACGCAACACGCTAGGTTGTGGGCCGCGCCTGGCCGGCGCTGCTGCCTTGTGCCTCTTGTGCGCGCCACACCACCAACGCCTTTGGCCAGCGTCGCTTTTCCTAGCGCGCTCCGCCCATGGGCCTTACGCTTGTGCGCTTGACTCGTGGCTTGCTCTTCGTGGTGAGATTAAATTATCTTTTGATAATTTATTTATCGTATCGAATTTGACGATCCAATGTCGTGTGATACGATTATTCGTTTCTCCTAGCTTAAGAATATGCGCAATACGATATACGATTCCGATCCAACGTATTATCGTATAATTATGTTTTCCAAACTAATTTTCCGAAAATCCATTAAATGAATTACCGATTCATTTAATATGGGGATTTGCTTCCTGTCATTGGTGTGACCTTGTAGGTCCAATCAAGAGTAAGCTATGAGCCTAATAAGGATTAGAACTCACTGATCGGAAACATTGCTCCAGCTAGCTGTTCCGATCACTTGATCTTACTGAATTAATTATTCGTAATTAATCTGAACCTTGGTATTAGACTAATGCACATTGGGTGAAGGACACATTTCCTTCAAATCCAATGTGCGAGACTTCTCTTGGCACAATTGTCTGGACTGGATTCTTGATGCTCAGGTGAATCTAAAATCCCAAGGACTGGACCATACCATAAAAGATATAATGGTTCAGGCACCACATAAATCAAAACTGCCACCGAGCAAGAAAATGGCAAAGCCACGGTTCTCATAAGGCATCATTTACATGACATCCTAAAAACTGAATATCTGTTGGTGGAAAATCCCAAAGAGTTGTGGGATAGCCTTAAAGAAAGATATGGACACCATAAAAGGGTTCTCCTACCAAAGGCCCAATTTGACTGGACCAATCTGAGGTTTCAGGATTTTAAATCTGTTAGTGAATATAACTCCATGTTATTCAAAATTGTACAATTGCAGAAATACTGTGATCAAGCGGTCAAAGAAGATCAAATAATAGAGAAAACCATCTCCACATTTCACGCGAACAATATGGTATTGCTTTAAGAAATATTCCGAGTTAATTTCTATATTGCTGGTTGTTGAACAGAACAATGATCTTGTGTTAAAGAACCATAATCTTAGACCAACTAGGTCTACGGGAGTCAATGAAGCAAATTCCTTTGAAAGCTCAAACCCACCCGAGTCAAATTTCGCTCATAGAGGTGAACGTGGAAGATATAACCACCGCGGTAGAGGACGCGGAAACTACAGTGGGCATGGCCGTGGTCGTGGTCGTGACACGGGTTATCTCGCCCGTAGAAATAATAACCACAAAGGGCATCAACAAGGAAACAAAAAAGCAAACCCCTTCAAAAGAAAAAGACACATGTTTTAGATGTGGTTGTTAGGTTACGATAATCAAATGTCATGCGGAAAAACCATTAATGCTTGAATACAAATTAAATGCACATAATCATTTAGCATAATTTAGTGAACACACTTTGTGATGTGTGCCTTCCCTTGCTGCTCATGAACCAATCAAGAACAAGTTAGAACGCCAACCGTCATCCCTCCGTAGAAAATCCATAGTACGTTTGGATCCGCCTTAGATCGTACCAACTAGGATATAAAATAAGGTTTATGATTTCGGGATCTCACTTTTAGGTGATAGGCAAAGTGTATTGAATTGTGTTTCAATTGATGTGTTTATTCATGACCATAGGGCATGTATTTATAGAAAATAGGAAAAGCTTAGGAGCCAAAACCCTAGAACGTTTTAGGAAAGTTTTAGGAATTTACCAAAACCCAAAACCCTAAAAAACTAGGGTTGGCTGGTTGCTTGCAAGGCAAGCAAACCGGCCAACCATTGCCTTGTGTGCACGTCCAGCTGTGTAGGCCAAGCACAAGCCAGCAGCGCTGGTCCGCGAGCAAGGCGCAACAATGCTAGCCCATGCGCGTTGGCCAGTAGCGCTGGCCTTGTGACTAGCGCGCTGTGCTACGACCCATGAGCGATGGGCCATTGCTTCGTGCAATGGTCCGTTGCTCGTTTCGTGCTTCCGATTCGGTTTTTCGATTCAATAATTTATTTCCGATTCAAACAATATTTACGTTTCCGATAATATTTCCGATTCCGAGATTATTTCCGATTTTGACATTATTTTCGATTCCGGTAATATTTCCGTTTCCAGCAATATTTCCGTTTCCAGCAATATTTCCGATACGAACCATATTTTTGTTTCCGGAAATATCTTCGACTTCGATAATATTTATGTTTCCGTTATAAACCATATTTCGGTTTCCGGTAATATCTTCATTTCCGGCAAATATTCTTTCTTTGCCTTTTGACAGTTTGTTTAGCTCCCACTGAAACCAAAATCCGTCATCTCCGAATATCCATAATTAGAGTATTTACTGAACATAATATTCACCTAAATACTTGATCCGTTCACGTACTATTTGTGAACCTACGGGTTCAGTCAAGAGTAAGTTGTGGTATTAATAACATTAATTCCTTTTGAACTGAAGCGGCTCTAGCTAGGCATTCAGATCACTTAATCTCACTGAATAATTGACTTGCTTAATTAATTACTGAACCGCATTTACTAGACGCACAGGGGTGGTTTATTATTTTTTGGCAGATACTTAGGATGACAGCTACTATGAATAACAGTTACTATAAATAGAAACATGGCTTTGGGTAATGAGTAAGTCAGTCTTAGAATGTTCGTTGCTTGATCAGGAATACGTTTGACAAGTGGATGTTTTGTTTCATCATCGAACTTATAACTTCTAGTCAGAGGCCAAATGTAGGCATCTACAATATGATAAAACCCTTAACATATTTAATATATATGGTATTAGGTTTCAAGACTCATTCTCAGCTATATTTTGGTCAAGTTATGCATATTTAAGGCTCGTTTGATAGTTATATATCATATTATGACTAAAATGGTCGTTTTCGCTCCCAACTCTTAGCTAACGGACCTAAATAGGTATTCTAAACCCTTACATGTTAAATATACTTTGTTTTACGTTTCTAAGACTCACTCTCACCCAGTTTGGTCAAGTTATGCACATTTTAGGCTCGTTTGATCGTTATATGTCATATTTTTACTATGATGGTTCTTTTCACTCTCAACTAATGAAGCTAAGTAGGTATTCTAAACCCATTACATGTTTATTATACTTATTTTTATGTTTCTAAGACTCATTTTCAACTTCTTTTGTCAAGTTATGCACATTTAAGGCTCGTTTAAGTCATGGCACATTTATATATCATATTTTTACTATATTGGTCATTTACGCTCCAAACGCCCAACTAATCCCTAATAACCATTATAAACCCTTTATATGTTTAATATGCTCGATTTTATGTTTCTAATACACACTCTCACATAGTTTGGTTAAGTTATGCGCATTTAAAGCTCGTTTGATTGTTATATGTCATATTTTAACTTAATTAGTCGTTTTCTCTTCTAACTCTTAACTAATAAACCTAAATAACTATTCTAAACCCTTTACATGTTTAACATACTTATTTTTATGTTTCTTAGACTTATTTTAACCTATTTTTGTCAAGTTATGCACATTTAAGGCTCGTTTGATCGTTATCGATCATATTTTGACTATTATAGTCGTTTTCTCTCTCACCAGGGAAATGCTTTAATGGACATAAAAGACCCATGAAAAAACCTTTCATGTGTCTGGTGAGATCTAAACTCAGTGTGGTTTAGCACATTCTCGCCTAGTTCAGGTTACTTTGGACAATTGAAATTATATTTATTTATTTAAGGGGAGATTATATCTATTTAAAGCATCAACAATTATGGTATAGTATGTACTTTCTTGAGATTATAGTACAATTTGGCAAGTTGACCAATATTACACACCAAAAAAAAAAAAAAAAAACAGCAGGAAGCAATCCAATAGCAAGAACAATCCAACAGCTACACTAGCAGACAGCAGTAGAAGCAAACATGCTTGTTTTCCGTTCGACCGCTCTATCTGCATCTTAAGGATGGATGTCATTGTGAAGTTATCCTGGCCCCAAACATAAGAATTAAAGAAGAAAAAGCAACATACAAATAAGTAGTAGAAGAAAACAGAGGAGCAACACACATAAAACACAGCAAAAACTCAAAAGGGAAAACCGAAAGAAAAAGAAACTTATTACAGTCTCAGATACTAGTCCACTCTTCCATTAGACATTATCTTACTTGAAACATCCGCAAAAGTTTTTAATAAAATATTCTTAACAAACATAATAATCCTTAAAGGCAATAAAGAGTCATTTTGCTTGTTGTTGGTACAATTTTGTTGCTTCTATTTAGTAAAGATTAGTAAATCAGGATCATAAATCTTACATTGCTTCACTAATTGGAAGTATAGTAGTATCCTTAAAGCCATGATCATATTTTGGTCTCCGTACTCTCCATGTTCCATGAACAACATAGTCAATTCAGAGCGAAGAACCATGTCCCACGGTGTATCCTTCAATGCCATACATAACACCTTCTGTTGGTCTGAAGCATAGCTTAGTTTGTTCAAAAAAAGCAGTGATAATCCAACAAAACATGACGTATTTATGACACAAAAAACACATGAATCTAGAAATACTTCAACAGAAAAATGTATATCGAACAAAAACAAGTCAAATTTTACTCATGTATAGGAGCTGTCACCTTGGAAGTCCTAAAGCAAGTTAAAGATCCTCATTATCAAATATCACACAGTCACCATTCTTTTGATTGGACATGGAGTAAGGGTCAACTACTAAATCAAAAATACAATAACAATGAACGAGAACATAAGTGAATGAGATTAGTTGATCTTTCTAAGCCTTTAAGCTGAAACATACAAAATACAAGTCACCTTCAATATAATTAGATTAGTGTAAGAAAAATATTTAATGTATAATATTAACCTAAAAATAGCATATGTATCTGGACAAATGAATGTTAAACGAAACTACAAAAGTACATAATTTCATAAATAATCACATCAATCGACCTCAAACAAAAACAAAAGAGATGAGAAATCAAACTTCAAATACCCACCAAACCAATAGAAAAGAAAACTACGGCAAAAGAAACTAGATCGAAACTGAAACCATATACTCCCTCCGTCCCAGATTAGTTGTTACACTTACCTTTGCACAAAGTTTTAGGTGATAAGTGGTTGTTTGGTTATCAATTGTTATTTTATTGAAAAAGTAGATGTGATAGGAGTTAGTGGGGTATTTTTTTAATTGAATGCGAGAGGGTGTGGGGACCAAAAAAGTTTTAGTGGGAAGAGAGAGACAATATAATAATTATGGGGTCATTCCTAATTTAGAAGTGTAACAACTAATCTGGGACGGACGAAACAGGAAAGTGTAACAACTAATCTGGGACCGAGGGAGTATAATTTATTTATTTATTTATTGGTAAATAAGCAACTATATTAACCAAAAGAGAAGCAAAGTTTGTACCAACACCACCACAAACTACCTAGGCCAAGCAACAAGTTGCAAGCCATAATAACAAAAAAGAACAGAAGTCTATGGCTACCTAGTAACCTAGCACACAATACAACTAGCCTACACGATCAAGCCATCTCAAAACCAAGAAAGTGAGTTGCAGAATAACACCAGAAAAAAGAATATCATATATATATTTAAGATTCCTAGTACATGCTCTTGGTTTAAACAGAAAAAATAATATCATATTACATGGGAATCAATGTAAGGTAGACTGCAACTAAGAATGGACATCAATATAAGGTAGACTCCAACAAGAATAATATCATTTACACATTTTTCTTTTCTGAAAATTAATGGCTAAAAATAATTTGGTTTTGTAATCAGATCACTTGAAGAAATCCCATTGCACCCGTGCCTGCACAGCCTGCAAAGCACAACAAGGACTGACAGCACCCTCGCACACACACACTCTAAAGCACATAAGACCCTTGCAAATAATGTTCGAGGCCATTCTTTATTTTTTTTGTTTAAATAATGTGGTTATTATGTGGAATGACAAAAACAGGGCACAGTAAATATATCTACAGCTGCACAGTAAGTTTTTTTACGATTATCTCAAAGAGTAGTAAGTGTAATTCAAGATTAGGCTTTCATATAATTGCACCAGAACTAAAAAAAGCATTGTCCACTAGAATTAAGAAAGAATCTAAATAATACCAACATACATACTTATAAATAATAAATGTGGCATGGTATTACCATTACAGTAGTGGCCACAGACGACAAAAGTGGTTTATACCACCTCTTAAACTCACCTTGCAAGCAGTATCAAACCAAAACTTACTAGAACTTCTTTGCTTAGATCATCTTGAAATTTCCTTGTCATCTAGTGACATTATACAATTAAACTCCAGTTAAAAAAATTTAGCATGGAAAACACATTTGTTGTAACTGACAACTGATAACCAAAAGTTTGGCTTATTTTCCTAGGTTATGGTTGTAATGAGTTGGCCTTAAAAATTCTTAGAAAAATCATAATGTATGTGCCTCGGCAAGAAAGCAGATTTTAGTGATCTGGTTATCTTTAGAAATAACAACAAGATCATCAAAATCTAGTTTAATGTTATGCTTTCGGTTGTTTGAACTGAAATCAGAAGCGGGTTGTTCTCACAATGAAACAACAAGCCAACAAGGATCTGGAACAAAGAAGAACGAGGAGTTACTTGCCTGTTCTGACATTTAAATATTGTCTCTATCACTACAGATCATGTCAAATCCACCCTGAAACATTTGTTGTTGAATATGGTTACAATATCAACAAGAAAACTAAGCTTGGTGGAAGAAAAACAAAGATAATACCTTCAACTTTCTAATATGATGAGGAAAACCAACCATATTGAAGAATACTTCTCTAAGCGTGGTTCAATTCCTACAAGACAACACAGAATCGGGACAAAAAATAGCAGCAACAACCAATAGAAGTTGGATAAAAGAGTTTGAAGTTAGAGTTATACAAGAAATATTTAAAAACCATGTTAAGTAAACCACTAGCAGAAAGAAATGTCCTACTCAAGAGTTAAGAAAAATTCATACATAAGTCATTGAGGCAAGACCTTATTTATAGAGCATGCTCACTTTCTTTCTCTCCAAGATAGGCTAATTATGATGAACTCCCAATGTTACCCCTGCTTATAGCCAATGCATTACATTTGGATTTATAATTTATGTCATGCAAACTATGGTGTTTAAATTCATTGATAATTTGCAAGAATTATTATAGATAGTTAGGAACCACAAATTATATTTTTGTAAATGTCTTAGGAAGTACTGAAAACATTTTTTCAACGGGGTGATTTCATTGAAATTATCATATGAGTTCAACAGTAGCTGAATCGAAGTGTAGGGTCATGCCCACTTTGGAAAAAATGCAAATAAAGACTTAAAACTAATTTAAATTATCACAAACAATTAAGAGAGAAATATGCTAGCAAACATCTACTCCGCCAGACCCTGTAAAAAAGTTTCCGAAAATATTCTTGCAGTTAAGCTCTTCCGCACACACACATGATATCAACATCTAATAATGTTTCTCTCTACTCTCTCTATAAATAACAGATCCCCAACTCAATACGCAATACCTAAAAGACAATTTGACATTGACTAGACATGAAGATTCAGGAGAAAACGTAGTTTCATTCCGTAACTAAGCAAGAAGAACAACAGCTAGAACATTATGTAATACCTCGTATTTTTATAATAATTATAAATATATTTTATTATATTTATAAAGCATTTTATGATTTTTAGAATTTATTTCGCATTTAAATGTTATTTAAATGTATTTTAATTAATTAGAATATTTATTATTTTAATTAATTACGAAACGAATTTAATTTTCGAGTCGGGAAATTTAATGGGTCGCAAGTAATTTTAAAGGTTTGGGTTTTTAAATAAAAGTCCAACTCGTTTTATTAATCGAGCCCAATCAAAAGAATTTAATTCTAAACTTAAGGCTAGCCCAATCATTTAAATGCTAAGCCCAATGTCAAATTTCCAAGCCTAACCCACTAGGGATATGATAGCCTAGAAATAGGACTCTCCTCATTAAATGAACCCCTTATTTTTTCATTAAAGCCTCCCTTCCTTTCTTGCCCCACACTCCTCCTCTCTCTCCTCTCTTGTCTGACTCGCCCTCACCGTATGCCCGCACAACACTCGCGTGCTAGTGCCCTCGTTTCTCGCCCATCGCCTTCCTTCGTCGCCCACTCCCTCTCGCCGCACCGCACAGCTCGCCTTCCCTTACGTGCTGCTGTGCGTGTGTTGTTGTTGCTGTGTGCGCTGCTACCTCTCGCCCAGCCACACACGCCTTACGCTCGTCCCTCTCCCTCACTTTCTCGCGCCCAGCGCGCTGTGCCTTTCTCGTCGCCCTCGTCCCGCGCGATGAGCTTGCTCGTCGCCCCTCTGTAGCGCGCGCACGCACAAAGTGTGTGTGTGTGTTGTTTTTGTTTCGTTCATTCAATTCTTTTGCCCAATCACATTAATTCGTGGTTGTTCCGTGTTATAGGCCGGATTGATATAATTCTCTTCTTCCTTACCTATTCTATTTCAATTCCGTATTTTAAATTATAATACTATTATTGTTTTGAATAATTAAAATGCTATTTTAAATTATAATAATTATGAACACCGTATTGTGATGTTTTACGTGTTTTAATTCATGAGGCGTATTTTAATTATCAAAGCATGAATTTTCAGATTAGTTTATTTAATAAAGAATTTATTTTTGTGATGTTAAATTGGTTTTATTGGGAAATTCAGGTTAGGGTTTTAACCTAGACCTAATGGGTCAATTGATTAGCATAATTAGGTGATTAATTTAATTATGATAATCAATTATATTTTCAGATTTATAAAAGGGTCTAAAGTGTTGATTTTTATTGATTTTAAGGATGGAAAAAGTATGTTTTCGTACTAGGGATTGGTTTTGCAAATTGAGACGATTATATTATTAAAGAACGATTGAATTCTAATTATTTAACAAGGTCTTATATTTTAGAAAGTTGCTGGAAATTTAATGAACATGGAAATAATTAAGGTTTCGTTATTTTGATGATAGGAGGTGATTTCTAAGTAAGTGATCGTAATTGCAAAGTGGCCCCTACGCTTAGATATTGAAGGTACGTTCAAGTCTAGGGCGACCACATTAATTGTCAAGGGACATTACATGATTGTTATTGATGGGAATTATATTATGTGAACTTGGTGAATTCATATTTGGTTTGGAGAACGATCATGTGGATATTTATTATTGGAATTATTGATTTATTGATTGAACAAGCATGTTGGGACTATTGGGAGTATGGATTTCATTGTCAATCATGTTGTTCAATATTTATGCATGTAAGGTTTGTTTCACATGCAAGGGATGAATTATTTACTGTTATGCTATTGTACGGGATGTCTAGCATACTTTTGAGTCAATTATTCGTACCTCGTTAATCGTACTATTTATTTTACCACATGTGAAGGGTTAGCTCACGTAAGCCACCGCACATGTAGGGTTCAGTTGGGAATAATTTGTATGAAATGAGTTAGGATTTGTCGTGAAAGGGCACAACCTTCATGTTAATGGGCAGGATGTGGAATCTCACATTTTGTGAGAAGGAACTTGGTAGTAATTTCACTATGTCTTGATGATTGATCACAAGTCCTAAGGAATTAAAATGAGATTTTTTTGGTTGTCGTTTATTAATTGTATGTATGTATGTGTGTTCGAGTGTCGAGTTCACCATTAATAAAATATTAATAAACGTAAAGTGCAACCAGAACAAGCTTCAAAACTCTTGGAACGTATATACCTTGAGTATGAACAATGGGGGGAGACTTGCCGGAAAGCTTGATCTCCTACTAAGGATACAAGACGTTGTTTCATTTAATTTATGCGCTGGAATTCCGTCGGTATGGTCCGACACTCGGTATGGTCCGATTTTCATTATATTATTTATTATGGTGTTTGGTGGGCTCCCAACACCCTTCCTTTATGGAATATTCTTTTGGCCCGTTCGAAGCATATTCCAATTAAATTGTGAGTCAAGAGTCGAGTCAAGAGTCGAGTCAAGAGCCGAGTCTTGTATTCATGATTTACTTGGTATTTATTAAATGGCTTTTGCATGTTGATTAGTACTTTAGCGAGTGATGCATGTTTATAGTTTTATTTCACTCTAGCCTTGTAAGTACTCAGCTTTTGCTGACTACGTGCTTTGTGTCTTTTGGTCATGGCCTTTGCCTTAATGACCCTATGATGATCCATCATTTGCACTTGCATTGTTGGGGAATAGATTAATTTAGCAGGTTGGTAGATCAAAGTACGATTGAAATCATGTAGCTTGGGATGGTTGAGAGAGTTGCATTCTTTTGTGCTTTGAAACTAAATTTAAATTATGCTTTAATCATGTTTTAGGTTTGTTGAATTTTTAATACTTTTGTTTTTGGGCCGTAATGGTTCCAACTTGTAGGAGGCCTCAATAATTATTATTTATGTTGGTTTAAAAGTTAGTTGACATTAATTTCCGCTGCATAATTTTGGTAATAGCCTTAACCGTTATCACGGTGGCGGTAATACTTTAGTAATTCCTTTATTTTAAGTTGGAAAATGATTTTTATAAAAGCAAGGAATTATTAGGGTGTTACAAAGTGGTATTCAGGA
This sequence comes from Spinacia oleracea, assembly GCF_020520425.1. Taxonomy (NCBI): domain Eukaryota; kingdom Viridiplantae; phylum Streptophyta; class Magnoliopsida; order Caryophyllales; family Amaranthaceae; genus Spinacia; species Spinacia oleracea. The sequence goes on from NC_079489.1 coordinate 90,660,012, forward strand.
ACTTAAGGCTACTTTGTAGTAAATAATACTACAAAGTGGTATACTAAAGCTTAGTTTCATTCCTTCTTTGTAGTAAGCAATACTACAAAGTGTAATCGGAGACTAATGCTTCTTTTAGTAATCCATACTACAAAGTGGTATTTGCGGAACTTTAGAATTTTTAAGTATTATTTTCCTAAAGTCAAAACGTATTATTTTGAGTACTCACTATTTTAAGGGTCAAATACCAATTATTTTAAGTCGTTTGAAAAAAGTTGAAAAAGTCTAATTATTATTAATTATTTTTTTCGAAATTTTTAATTATTCGAAATTTTTGTATTTAATTCAAAATATTTTAATTACTTTCGGATTTTATCTACATCTCCGAATTTATTTATTTATTTATTCGAATTTTTTTTAGAATTTTGTTTAAAATTTTTCGGATTTTTCCTTTTTATTTTATTTTTAAATATCCGAAATTAAGTAATTTAATTAATTAATAATTCTTATTAATTTTCGATTTTAATTTTAATAATTTCAACTAAGTTAGGTGTTATTTCTTAATTAATTTTAAAAATTAATATTACTTTCAAGTAAGAAATGGGTAGATTAAGAATGGCATATTAGTTTAAGTATGCATTTTATGTGATTATGTGATTTATTAATTGCCATGTATATGTTTTGACCATGTTTTATCTTGCTTTGTATGATTATTTGCATCATAATTCATGTTGAGCATATACTTGTGCATTGAAATTGTATGGCTCCACGAACTATTTATTGTATCCTTTTTGGGTTGGAATTTCTTTGGGAACGCGTTAGTAAGACTTTTTAGTGTGAATTTTCAGGATTTAGGATGCTACCTTCTAAGTTCTCAAGTCTAGGATACCTAGAAAAGCTGGATAACGAGAATCCTCATATGTATGTTCAGAAGATCGTGTTTGCTTGCAACTATTTTGCTTCAACCAAGGATATGCCACATCTTAGGCATAAGGTGAAGGAAATATGTCCTTCACCCAAGGTGCATTAAGTCTAATACCAAAGGTTCAGATTAATTGCGAACAATTAATTCAGTGAGATCAAGTGATCGGAACATCTAGCTGGAGCAATGCTTCCGATCAGTGAGTTCTAATGGATATTGAACTCACAACTTACTCTTGACTGAACCTACAAGGTCACACCAATGACACGTAACAGATCACCGGATTAAATGAATCGGAAATTCATTTAATAGCTTTTCGGGATTTAAGTTGGAAACGTATTATACGATACGACCTTGCATCGGAATCGTATATCGTATCGCGAATATTCGTAAGCTAGGCGAAACGAATAAATTGTATCGTACGACGGTGATTCGTCGTATACGAAACGATAAATAATATATCGGAAATATATTACACGCGAATACGAAGAACGGCCCACGAGCCGAGTGCACGAAGCACTCGAGGCCCATGGGCGCGCGCTAGGCGAGCAAGCAAAGGCCAAGGCAACACGGCAGCGCTGGCCCATGGCCGAGCGGAGCTGCGCGTGTGCGCGCGGGCCTGTGCAGCGACACAGCCACAGCAGCGAGGCCCATGGCCCAGCGCGCTGTGCTTGTCTCACGCGTGGCTTGCTGGCCGGCCTTGCCTCCGGGCTTGGTCGGTTAGTAAGGTTATGTAAATAACCTTATGACCTAATTTTCCAACTTAATGGAATCACAATTCAAATTACTCAAAACCCTAGAGACACAGAGAACCCTAATTCTCTCTGTGCCTCCAAAGTGAGTTCTTCCCAAAAAGCAAAGTATATTGATTAATTGTCTAAGCTACGATTATCAAGACGGATCTGATCGTGTCGGTGAACCAAGTAGAAGAACGACAATTGGAGTTCTTTGTTCGTGTTCGTTGACGGATTATTGAGGAAAACACGCTTCGAATGTAAGTATGCTTAATCTGTGCTTTATACATGTGTTCCTGGCTTTGGGGATTGTTCCGCACATGTTATTATGTTTAACTGTATTACCCAACTGTTGTATCATGAGCCTTATGTATTCAAAGCATGAATTAGAATGATTTTTTACAATTCCACTTGTATGGACCCGGTCCATCATAAGATTACCATGGACCAGGGTAATTAGGTAATTTTAACAGTGAGTAAATTATAGAAACTGTAGGTTCATATAGAAAAGTAACTATATCTCCAGAATAATAACTATGAACATAATAATGATAAGAATAACTATTCTATCCAAAGAGTAACTATATCATATAGAAAAGTAATTTTAACTGGAAAATAATTACTACTATATACACTACTAGAAATAAACACATTAACGACAACCAAATAACGACAATGTGGAAAATATTGTCGCAATAACTAATATATAGAGGCGCGGTTAGTCTAATTTTAAATTTTATGAAAAATAAAAAAAGCGGAATTTCATTTGTTTTCCCTGTTCGTCGTCTTTGCTTAGATAACAAAGGCTTTAAAGTTTATTATAACCCATTTCTAATCCTTCTAGAGGTGAACCCTAGCCACCGTATCCATCTCTCCTCTTTTGCACAACTTCGTTGATTTTTTCAATCTCAATCTTCTTCCCCAAAATCGAGGATTTGAGGATCTAATATTAAAATTGAGAAGGAAACAGTAATCGAATTCCATAGTCACCTGATCCAGGTAAATCAATGGTTGTCTTGATTTCTTTCATTGCTTAACTCTTTCGAATTCAGATTGTTGTTGATTCCGTTAATAATTTCCTATTTTATAGCATTTGGGTTTTGTGTGTTTATTTAACCTGATTTGTTATCTTTTTCCTGTTTTGTTGGTGGGTTCTCCTTTGAAGTTTCTTGTAAGGTACTGTTTTGAGTTCTGGTAGTCTCTAATTCCTGGGATTTAATTTGAATTTCTTTTACTGGTTTACGAAACCGTATTCGGCATCTCAAGTTATGAGAGTTGTTAATCTGGAGTAATTTTTCCCCAAATTTTGTGGGTACTGTTCAATCGAATTTCTAGAAATTTCGATTGAGCCTCTTTTCTTCATTTGCGACTGATTAGTCGTTCTCTTTGTTCGTTACTGCAAATTCAGATCAATTTGCAGCTTGATTCTTGTTCCATATTTTTGAGGGTTTTCTTTTGGATTCTTGATCGATTTGTAGAATTTTATTGAAGAAATTGGTGAGCTCTTTAATGGCGACTTCGTCTTCTGAAGAACAAAGTGTTCCGCAACATCATGTGCAGATTACGGGTAGTGGTGGAGTTCATGTTGCTGCATTTGTTAATAGTGCAGGTATCAATTCTAATTGTCCTACTTCTTGCAATTTGGCTTATGGTGATAGTTAGATTGTTGAATAAGAATTGTTGATCTTCTTCACAAGTTATTGCTGTTAACTTGGAATTGTTGTGAAATTGAAATTAGTATATGAATATGATGATCAGTAGCTCATGTTAGAGTCATGATTGTAAAAACCTATTGGTATTTTCAAGGAGAAGCCATTTAAGTAGCAGACATGAGAAAACTGGTATGTCATATATTGAATTTCGTTTGAGTATAATTCCCATAATTCTATTTATAAATTCAAACAATGTTGTTCCTTAAAACATGTTTATTTGAATTTTCCAATGTAGAAATTTATTATTTAATTCTGCTAATTGTTAAGAAAGTCTGGCAAAGTGTTCATTACATATCCAATTCGGGCGAATTCCACCAATATTCCCCCCAAATTAATGTGTCGTATATTCTAAAAAATAATACTTAGTACACAATTGATAATAAAGTTTGAATGACATTTAAAGTTCTATATATCTAATTAATCCTTATCAAGAATTTTTAATTTTGTTAGATTCTAATACACACCGTAGAAATCGAGTTTACCAAAACCTATAACTTAACTCAGGAAATAAATAATTTTGATATCATGATTTTCATGTTCTAGTCATAACTAAATATGCTGCTATTTATGTTCTGTTCCATAAGTTAAAATATTTTTATTATTCGATAATCAGAATGGTGGTGAATAAGTTTTATGATTCTAGAGATAATAACCATTATGATTCTAGGGAGGTTCTTTTGTAATCAATAGGGAGTTAAGTAACTTGCTTTGTTGCAGGTTGGAGATGTCAATGTGAAGTCCGGATTTCTAGAATGACAATGACAATAATTCTACTGGGCTACTGATAATCTGCTCAAGTATTTCTCCTCAGGTCTAATGCTCACCATTCAGAACCTTTTCTTCCATTTTTTAACTTCCAAGCGTGGAAAAATTGTAGACTTTTGGGCATCATTGGTTAATTTTGAAGTCTAAAACAGAGGAATACATGATGTATTACTTATGCTATGGTTTATATACAGAGTATATGATCTTATATTTTATTTCTATTAACATTACTACTTACAATTTCCGATTTCTTTTACATTTGTAGGTATTTTACATTTTAACAAGGGAGCTGACATCAAGCCGTCAACAACTCGCTTTTTTACCACCAAATCATTTGATGTACTTATTATGTATTTTCGGGCTAATGTAGGAGAAAGAAGTCTATGTCAAAAGTGTCTTGTGTTCAAAATAGAAGCAAGTGCCAATACTAGTCATTTGTGGTATTAGTATTGACATACTCTATATAGGTACTAAAAATAATTGTATTGGGTGATTTGTCCAATTTGATCACAAGACGGTGGAGCTAACAGTAGAACTAAGACTGGGTGTTAGATCTTTTTTTTTCTTTCTTCGATTAGTGAAATGGAGCGAGATCTTTAATTTGTATTTCCATATTTTGGCTATTAATAAAAATATTATTTTTTCTATTGGTTTTATACGAATCGTTTAAATTTGTTACTTTTGATTTGAATCAGTAATGAAATATTTTAAGCGGTGTTATTGTTTTTAGATGCTAATTCAATTTCGCTTACTATTTGAACTTCTTTTTACGTCAACTTAGTTGGTCATTATTTTCTATTTGTTCGACGTTATTTCATGATTAATAACGGCAAGAAATTGAGTCGTCGTAATAAGTTAACGACGGACGAAGTATATTGTCGTTAATAAGTAACGACGAACACATGATTTCGTCGTTTAAAATTCACGACGAACATCGTCGTTATAACTAATAACGTCGGAAGCTGTTACGACAAAACCAACGACGAACTTGGTTCGTCGTTAAAGGTTTTAACGACGACTTTTTGGCCTTATAACGACGAAAAAGTTCGTCGTTATAAACCCTTTTTCTAGTAGTGATATTCATTCTTGCAGACAAAAAGAGTAAATTATAGAAACTATAGGTTCTGTAAAGTAACTATATTTTCAGAATAGTATCTATGAAATAAATAATAATAATATAGTAATTTCGATGAGAACAATTATTCTATCCAAAGATTAACTATATTATATAGAAAAATAACTTTAGCTGTAAAACAATTACTATATTATAAAAATAAACAATATGATATAGATGGTTTAGAGGTCATATAATAATTTTTTCTATTATATATCACATAATTACTGAAATATAAAAGAGTAACTATATCAAAAGTAACAGTAATTATAACTCTTGAACAATAATAAAGAAAACATTAACTACTTGGTTAGTTGTTTTAGCTACGACATTCTAATTCTTTGCATCTATTAAATAAACCATGTTAAACTCAAATGTTTTTTGAACTAAAAAATACTAATCGACACGTCCACGTGGACCACGTCTCTTTTTTCCACCAACACATCATGTCCTTCCTCTACCACGTTCTTGGTTTCCATTGTTGTCAGGATTTTCTTCTTCTCCTCCTGCTTTTGTTTTCTTTGCAGAATTTATTCTTTGCACGATTTCAATTATGGGTGCATCATCTTTGTATTTCTGAATCAATAATATTTAAACTAAGTTAATAATTTAATATTTAAATATGAAAAAATAACATAGTAACTATGTAAAACGTGTAGTTTCTATTATGCATCATATAGTAACTCTTACAATTAACGATGGTAAAATACTTGCAGAATTGCATATATAGTTATTGTTATTGTTATTGTTATAGTCATATAGTCACTATCAAAATAATATAGTCACTTTTATTAATAATAACATGGAGTACAAAGAAAGATCATAAAAAGAACATAATGATAAGATAATAACTATTACAAATATATAGCTACTATTATACATGATATAGTAACTCTTAATATTAATGATAGTCATATACGAGCAAGGTTGTAGATATAGTTATTGTTATGATCATATAGTTGTTGTGATCATAACATAGTAACTCTTATTACTAATAACATAGAAGACAAAAAAAAAACAAAAATAACATTATAGTATACATAAAAAATTATACCAAACATATAGTTACTATAATACAAGATATAATACCTATAAATATTATTGATGGTAATTTAGTCACAGAGTTGCAGACATAGTTGATGTGATAATAATAAAGTAACTCTATCCATAATACAATAACTATATCATTAAAAATATAGAATAACATAAAAACATGCACATAACATAATAAACTAACATAGTACCTATTTCAAAAATGTAGTAACTATATAAAACGTACAATAACTATTAAAAAAAATAAACATATGGTAACAAGTCATGATAAAATAAACATAATATCTATTTCAAACATATAGTAACTATATAAATAATATAGTAACTATTGAAGAAAATAAACATATGGTAACACATCATGGTAAAATAAACATAGTACCTATTTCAAACAAATAGTAACTAATATAATAATATAGTAACTATTGTACACATATAGTAACCATTATAATCACACAACAACTAGCTTAACATAATGTGACTATTATTATAATATAGTAACTATTGTACAAATATAGTAACCATTATAATCATATAGTAACTATCTAAGAAGCAGACAAAAATATACTCGAAATAACATATTACATAGTGTAATCGTATAGTAACTATTATTTATCAAAAAGTCACTATAAACTGTTCTTAATATAGTAACTATCTGAAACACATAATTATTGTTTTAAACTTATAATAACTTTCTAAAAAATATAGTAACTATTTTAAACACATAGTTACTGTTTTAAAGTTATAGTAACTTTTTTAAAAAATATAGTTACTCTAAAAACTACTACTAACATAAACACAATGAATATTCCAATGACTATTAAAAACATTATTTCGCAACATAAATTAAAGGTAACTATATCATTTATATACTAACTATATGAAACACTAACCCTAATTTCACCCAAACAACAAACACTATTTCCACCTCTTGTGCTTTGCTGCATCAATTCTTAAAGTTCACAACCTTTGTCTCTTTTTTCTAAATTTAAGGCATTATTTCTTCTTATAAAAATGATATTGTAAAGTATTTTTGGAGATTCGTCACTAAATAGTGCAACTTTAGGACCTGGAATAACATGTGATTGATACTTCGTATTATTTTCTTATACTGTTATCAAATACATAGTAACTATATAAACCATATAGTAACTATATAAAACATATAGTGACTATTATTAAAATATAGTAACTATTGAACACATATAGTAACCATTATAATCATATAGTCACTATCTAAGAAGCGGATAAATACATACTCTAAATAACATAGTATATAATGTAATCGTATAGTAACTATTATTTATCAAAAAGTCACTATAAACTGTTCATAACATAATAACTATCTTAAACACATAGTTACTGTTTTAAACTTATAATAACTTTCTAAAAAATATAGTGACTATTTTAAACACATAGTTACTGTTATAAAGTTATAGTAACTTTTAAAAAAAGTATAGTTACTCTAAAAACTACTACTAACATAAACACAACGAACATTCCAGTGACTATTAAAAACACTAATTCGCAACATAAATTAAAGGTGACTATATCATTTATATACTAACTATGTGAAACACTAACCCTAATTTCAACAAAACAACAAACATTTCGAATCACTCAACAAAATAATAACTATTGTACACATATAGTAAATGTTGTACACATATAGTAACCATTAAAATAATATAGTAACAATTGTACACATATAGTAACCATTAAAATTACATAGTACCTCTTTAAACCATATAGTTACTGTATTACTCATATAGTTACTATTTAAAATCGTGAAGTCGCTGATCGAATTCACGAAGTGAAAACGATACTTCGGTAAAACACAAACATTAATTTCTTCAAAACAACAAATATTTTCAATTTTAGACTTAAAATTCTTTAAAAAACAACAAACCGAGATGTGATCTCTAAAAATTCTTGCGAAGATTTGTAGGCGAGCGCAAATTCTTCGATTCGATTTCGACAACGACGAACCTCCTTCTTGATCTAATACTTCTTCCAATTTTTCATCATCAAATAGATCCAATCATAAGAATTATAAGATAATTACGAAAAAAAATCGAACAAAACCTAGAAATTTGGGCTAAATTTTGAAAAGCATAGAGAGAAAATGAAGAGAGAGAAAATGAAAGATAATGAACAGAATGTAGATCTGAAATTTTGAAAAATAAAAAAGTTTAAAACGTATATAAAGTGGGCTAGACACAAATCGCATTAAAACTCTTGAAAACACATAGTAACTCTTTAAAACACATAGTTACTGTAATACGCATATAGTTACTATTTAAGATTACAAAATAACTGTCACGTGACAGTTACATATGTTACCCATAAAAATTACTCCGTTGCCCTGGTCCACGCTAAGTTAGCATGGACCAGGTTTATATTAGTGTAAATAGATTTTTTATTGTTTTTGCATTGTCGAAATTTTAGGAATTTTTGTTGATTTTTCGGAATTTTTCGAATTATTGGATTAATTGCGAAATTGGCAGTTCCGAAATCAAAAATATTCGCTTTTTTGATTTTTAAAACCCTAATATGATGGAAAACGATTTTCTAAGATCAACTCATGAGAATAGAATTGCGAAAACAGGCCTCGAAGCATCAGTTTTTGGGCGTTTGAGTTAATTTTTCATTAAAAATTAAATGTGTCAGACAGTAATTCAATTAAAAGGCCAACCTAAACTACTCGGAATTGCTTGAAATTTTGACATAATATGGCTGGATACATGCTTGATCTTTGGTAAAAATTTCAGATTTTTCCGATAAGTATAAACCCTACTTTTACTTTCCCAAATTCGTAAAATTTACAACCCTAATTGAATTTTAATTAATTTTGAATTAATAATTCAATTAATTGGGGAAGGGGATATAATTTCATGGGTCAGTGGCTAATTTTAAAAATTATTGGATTAAAATTTTGAATGGTTTCTTTAATTTTAATCGCATTTAAACCAAATTATTAATAATCTGAAATTTAATTGTTTATGAACGATATAAAGTTTCGGATTTTATTAACTAAAAGTTCAAACTTTAAAGTTGATTCGATCGTTCTTAAAAGTTTGAATATTGTTAGCCCTTGATTTATTAATTTTACGAAATTGGATTGTCGTTAAAGTTTATTAAATCGTTAAAAATCGTTGTTTTTCGAAAATTAAATCGTAACCTTTTTTGAAAAATAAAATTAATGCAAGTTCGTGAATTAATTTTAATTTTAATTATGTTGATCCGTATTACGAACCAAAAACACGAACATGGGAATGATGGAAGTATGGCTCGTCGAGCCATACGAGGCCATTGTGCTCGCCACGCCATGCGACACGGGCAGCAGCATAAGGCTGCGTCCCTCGTGCGCGCTAGGCAAGGAAGGGGCAGGCATGTTGCTTGCGGGGCTGCGACGAAGCAAGCACAAGGCTTGCGACGTCCAGCACACTCGACGCACAACACACACGCATCGCAGGGGCAGCTAGGCTGCGGGTACGTGATGCGTGCGCACGAGCGATGGGGCGCGAGCGATGGGGCGCGAGCGATGGGGCGGGGCGCGCGGGCAGTGCTCGTGTGCTCCAGGGCCTCTCGCACGATGGGCTGGGGTGTGCGGGCAGTGCTCGTGTGCTCTTGTGGCTCTCGCACGACGGGGCTAGGCGCAAGCCTAGGCCGTTTAATTGATTTTTTTTTTGAATCGTTTAATTAGTTGGGCTTCGTATACTTGCATTAATTTGGGCTAACGGGATATTTAATTTAATATTTTATTTGCTTGGGCCGGGCCGCGAGTTTTAATTTAATATTTCATAATTAATTATCCGGAATAATTATTGGTTTGAGTGGGAGCCACTAAATGAAATTAAAATGAAATAATTATTTTAATTGTTTCGTAGGTCGCATTATTTTAATTAAATTCAATTTTAATTAGAATAAAGTCTAAGGATTAATAATTTGGAAATTGATTAATCTTTTAGGACGCGTTTATGTGAACGTGAATTTTAATTAATTCACGTAAATACTTGCATATTAACATGGGCCATTCGTTTTAGCATACGAATGGGTGAATGCGTAGAATATATATTTTATGCAATGCAGGTACTCCAAGTGACTAGTATGGCCAAATTTAGGATAGTTAAATACGGTCTGCGCACCGTTCTATCTTTGTATGTAAAGTTTTAAATATGGTCTTCGTACCATGGAAATTTTGATGTAATTTATTATTTTCAAGTATTTCTAGTTTAGAACTTTAAGTTAGCATTTGAACAAAGATTCAAGACGATGCCAAGCTAACAAGGAGGTGATGAAGATTGGATGCTTCAAGACAAGAAGTTTTGGGCCATACTAGATCACCAATTATTTATGCAATTTAATATATATATATATTATGCGTGAATGTATGAATGTATGTATACTTTGCATGAACAGGTTATTTCCTATGAATCGATTAGTTTTAAGTTCACTAAATAATCGAACCAATATAGAAACAACTAGGTCCAAGTAATATTGATTTTTAAAAATTGCCTTCCAAATCAACACTTACAAAAATCTAGGGATCTAAGATAGTAGGTTTACGCTAAAGCGAGGTGCTATTTTAGTTGCTTAGGTGGTAAGGCGTCCTAAAGGAGCACGTTGATTGTGGTTACAACTCAAACAACAATGGCATTATTTTGTGGCAATGGGATAAATTATGGCATTAATTTATTAACCAAGAGTAATTTGGAGATTACTAGCAATAGGTTTTGCTTACCTAAAATCTTAAACTACTTAAGACATGCTAAAGCTGCTTAAGGATTTAGGACTTTTGGGGTCTTGGAATCGTTTCATTCATTTCGGACCATGTTTTTGCTTTTAGCATGAATGAAATATTTTAATAGCTTTAATGATTGCATGTTTTGCTTTTATTTCAAAGTTATTGAAGTGTATGAATGGTTATTTATTGCAAATTCTTTTTGATTGTAGTAATAAAAAATGGCCGCAAACAATAACACTTTCAACCTGCGTTCAATTCTCGACAAAGAGAAGTTGAATGGCAACAATTTCCTCGACTGACAAAGGAACTTACAAATAGTTCTTATGCATGAGGAAAAAGAATATGTCCTTGAGGAAGAGTTACCGGAAGAGGCTGGGCCGGAGGTAACTCAAGCTGTCCTTAATCGTTGGATTCAGGCCAACAGGGATGTCAAATGTGTGATGCTTGCATCCATGAGTCCTGAACTTCAGAAAACTTTCATTAACTCGGATGCTTACCAAATCATCTCGGAGTTGAAGAACATGTTTCAGGACCAAGCCAGAATCGAAAGATTCGAGACTCAGAGGTTGATCCTTGAGACTAAGCTCAAGAAAGGAGAACCAGTGAGCCCACATGTTCTTAAAATGATTGGACTCTTTGAGAACATGAGAGCTCTAGATTATGACGTCTCTAATGAAATGGCTATTGACATCATTCTCCATTCGCTTCATAATGGCTATGATCAGTTCAAGTTGAATTACAACATGAACAGCATGGAGAAATCTCTTACTGAGCTTCACGGTATGCTGAAAACCACTGAAAAGACGCTCAAGCAAGAGAATAAGCATGATATGCTTATGGTGCGTAAGGGCAAGAACTTCAAGAAATCAGGCAAGAACAAGGGCAATAAGGGTAAGGGCAACGCTTCGCCCTCATCCAAGTCCAATGGCGCCGGTTCTGGTAAACAGAAAAGGGCGACTCGTTCTCCTGCCGACTCTGAATTCTTCTACTGCAAGAAGAAGGGGCATTGGAAGAGGGATTGCTTGAGGAAGAAGGAAGATGAGAAGAACGGGAACGTTGCTTCTACTTCAGGTATGTATGTTATACATTGTAATCTAGCTAATTCTACTTCTTGGGTATTAGATACTGGTTGTGGCTCACACTTATGTTCCAATCCACAGGGACTAAGGAGAAGTAGAAAGCTTGATAAAGGCGAGATGGATCTACGCGTGGGAAATGGAGCACGGATTGCTGCATTAGCCGTAGGATCTTATTTTATTTCTTTACCTAGTGGGTTTGTTTTGGAACTAGAAAATTGTTACTATGTTCCTAGTATCACTAGAAACATCATTTCCGTTTCAAGTTTGGATTCTAAAGGTTTTAGTTTTCAATTTAAAGACAATAGTTGTTCTTTTGCTTTGAATGGAATGTTTTATGGTTCAGCACAACAAGAAAACGGTCTTTACGTGTTAGATACGAGCAAACACATTTATAACATAAATACCAAAAAGGCTAAAACTGGTGATTCGAATCTCACGTTTCTGTGGCATTGTCGATTAGGCCATATAAACATAAAGCGCATGGAATTACTTCAACGGAAAGGAATTCTAGAATCATTCGACTTAGAGAAGATTGATCAATGCGAATCTTGTTTACTTGGAAAAATGACAAAGCAACCTTTCTCAAAGGTGGGAGAAAGAGCAAGAGAACTACTAGGGCTAATACATACAGACGTATGTGGGCCTATGAGTACGAAAGCTAGAGGTGAGTTCAGCTATTTCATAACGTTTATGGACGACTTCAGTAGAAATGGCTATATTTACTTAATGAAGCACAAGTCTGAATCGTTTGAGAAATTCCGAGAATTTCAAAACGAAGTAGAGAATCAACATGGCAAGAAAATCAAAGCTCTAAGATCGGATCGAGGAGGTGAATATCTTAGCCACGAGTTTGATGACCATCTAAAAGAATGCGGTATTCTTTCTGAATTGACTGCTCCGGGGACACCTCAATGGAATGGAGTGTCGGAACGAAGAAATAGGACCTTACTCGATATGGTCAGGTCAATGATGGGTCAGGCCGAACTTCCTTTACAGTCCTGGGGACATGCGTTGCAAACTGCAGCACTTACACTGAATCGTGCTCCGTAAAAAGCTGTTGAAAAGACTCCATACGAATTATGGACTGGGAAACTTCCAAAGTTGTCTTTTCTGAAGATTTGGGGTTGCGAAGCATATGTCAAGCGATTAATTTCGGACAAGCTACAACCTAAATCTGACAAATGTTTCTTCGTTGGGTATCCAAAGGAAACTATGGGGTATTACTTCTACAACAAGTCAGACAACAAGGTATTCGTTGCTCGTGACGGTGTCTTTTTGAAAAGAAATCATATTTCCAAATTGACAAGTGGGAGAATAATAGACCTCGAAGAGATTCGAGATGAACAACGAACTCAGAACTCTTTAGAAGCAGTTCAAGTTGATGAACCTCCAAGGTCTTTAGAAGAGCCAGTGGGAGTAGTTCCTCAAAACGTTGTTGCCCCTCGTAGGTCAAATAGAGCTATTTTTCAGCCGGACAGATGGACAGGCGTCCTCTTGACTGAAAACTTAGACGTTCTCATATTGGATAGTGATGAACCTTTGACTTACAAGCAAGCTATGTTTAGACACCTACTTTTGTCCCCATTCCCGAAAGGGAAGGTTCGATGATGAGAACATAAATCTCCACTTGACAACGCATCTCCTATAAAATAACGAATCTCAATTCCCCTTTTCATTTCACCCGAAACCTGCTATTTATGGAAACCTGCTAAAAATAGTAACTGCCGTAATGGGTAGTTGTTAAAAGTGGCAAGTCATAAAAGATAGAAACCTGTCAGAATTAGGTGTTGCACTACAACATAAATCCTAAATGAGATAGAGATTATGAGAGAATCCTATTCCTAATATGATTCGAAAATAAGAGTCACGTATTAATTAAAATCCTAACGAGCCTAGAGTTCGTAACGGGCCCAGACGCATTCCGTCACAAGGTTAATACGCACTAAAAGACTCGATTAAGTCTCAAACACTCCGGATTCTAGGAATCCAAATATGACTAAGAAAACAGCCCAGATCCTATTTTCAACGCCTGGCTCTGGGCGCCGAAATCTTCGGCGCCCAGGCCTGGGCGCTGAAATTACCTGGGGCGTATTCTTTCCTAATTCCTCGTGGATTAGAGCTCTACAATTCTATCTTTCCACGAACTCTTTTCTATAAATATAGCCCAAGTTCGACGTGAAAAAAGAACAACACACAATTATTATTCTGAGTATTGACGCTAAACCCCTAAGCCTAAGCCTCACGCTGCAAAACTGATCACGCGTTCTGTCGCAATTGATCCATATATCGAACAGAACGTATCCTGTCCCATAACTTGAGATTCGTTAAATAAAAGGAGAAATAGCAAAGTCAAAGTAGTTAGTTTTCTGAGAACCGTGACGCACCTCTCAAGGGTGCGTCGTGATGTGTCCCTTTTCTATGATTTAATTGCTTTCCTCGCCCTTTTATGAACTGTTAAACTAAGTAAATCATATTGTTCTATCACGCCTAATAAAGATAATATGTTGGGAAATTGGATTATCATGCTAGGTCCCTTAAAACAACCTAAATCAGATAACCGCGATCGATCTAGTACTGAATGTTGCATATTATTAAAATCAACTCAGATTAGTTTAATAGTTAACGCATGTCCCTTCAATTATTTATGCTGAGCTAGTAAGGATATCCTGCCTCTGGAGTTATCAAAGAGCGAGTACTCATCTCGGTAGTTACAGTCCCCCGAACCCTCAATCTCTACCTTGCGGGTGTATGTTGAGAGATCCCCACACCAGGGATCACAAGGGAACCTACGGCCGTCGTGGTCAAACATAATTGCACTCCCTTTATGTCACGATAACCGGGTTTTGTCATTTTTTTCTCATTGTCGTTAAAAACTGAATGGCGACTCCTATATTACTAGTCAATTGGGTGTAAACTCACAGGAAATCCAATTACACTTGATTTGAGAAAAAGAAACGTCACATCCACGAGGGACAAGGTCACGCATTAGCCTCGCGCTTTTTTCGACCCCCTCACAGTGGCGACTCCACTGGGAATAGTGAAGGAAATACTCGTGCTTGTAGGTAATCAAAATAGCCGAAGGGCGAAACGATCCTACCCCGCGTTTATTTCCCCATCAATTTGGGACAACCTGAAAATCAACATATTAATGTGAACGGGCAGAACCGCATAACGAAACTTGGCTCCCTTGATGTTTCATCTCGGGAGTTGGGACTAAGGATACCCATCGGCAACCGGGGGGTGCATACGCTTCGAATGTTGTCCACTCGGCACTTTCGCTAGTAGTAAACCCGTCCCAAACCCAATCGCTCGCCCATTAGGTCCCTCTCATTGGTGCATGCCCCCTTGGCTTACATCGTGATTGGCCTCTTGGGCGAAATTCGTCTGTTGAAGGCACTACCTCGACCGGGGCATGTGTTGAAGGAAATAATGCCCTTGGTCCAAGTATGCATTCAATGTTAAGTCTAATAAATGCGGTTCAGTATTAATTAACAAGTTAATAATTCAGTGAGATCAAGTGAGCTGAATGTCTAGCTAGAGGCCGCTTCAGTTCAAGTGGAATTAATGATATTAATCCACAGCTTACTCTTGACTGAACCCGTAGGGTCACACAAATAGTACGTAAACGGATCAAGTATTTAATGGCATTAAATACTCCATCTATGGATATTCGGAATCGACGGATCTTGGTTTCAGTGGGAGCTAAGATCGTCACAGGCAAGAAAAGAATACTCCGGAAACGATGATATTGCCGGAAACGGAAATATGGATCGTATCGGAAATATAAATATTATCCAAGACGTAGATGTTGCCGGAAACGGAAACATGGTACGTATCGGAAAATATTATCGGAAATGGAAATATTGCCGGAATCGGAAATATTGCCGGAAACGGAAATATTGTCAGAATCGGAAATATTATCGGAATCGGAAAATAATTCCGGAAACGGAAATATTAAATATTTGTTCGAAACGGAAATTAATTCCGGAATCGGAAATATTAAATATTGTTCGTATCAGAAATGAATTCCGGAATCGAGAATTTAATCGGAAGCGTATCGTACGAATTAGCATCGGACGAGGCCTGCCAGACGAAGGCCCAGCACGAAGCCGGGCCATCGCCCAACAAGCCAAGCGCAACAACCACACGCCAAGCATACGACCAGGCCCAGCGCAAAAGCTAGGCCCAGCCGTAGCTTGGGCGCGCGCGCGGACAAGGCTGCGACAGTGGGCCTTGCGCTGTGCGCTCGGCGTGGGCCGCAAGGCCTGCGTGCGGGTGTGCGGTGCTTGTGCGCCACTCGTGTGTGTTACTCAGAATCCTAAGGCTACCGGGATTCGTAATATGATTAAATCTAATCCTAATAGATAAACTTTGATTAATTAGAATCCTAGTAGGGTTATAATTAAATAGATTTGTATTCTAATAGGATTATAATTCCTTTCCACAAACTCTATAAATAAGTGCCTAGGGTCACATATTTACAACGAGTTTTCAAGTATTCAAAGTGAGTTTTTGAGAGAAAAATTCAGTCACACATTTGCCTAAAAGTGCCGAAAATAATAGTACCTTAAGGGCGATTCTAGTTGGTCAATCTTAAGGCGGATCCGGACGTGCTGTGGACTATCTACGGAGGGACGACACTTGGAGTCCTAAAGACTTGTTCTTGTTCGGTTCGGGCGCAGCTAGGGAAGGCACGCAACAAAGAGTATGCATCTAAATTATGCTAAATGATTATGTGTAAATAATATGTATTCCTGGCTTAATGGTTGTTTCCGCATGATTTATGAATTGTCATATGTATCATAACCTAACAGTGGTATCACGAGCCTCTTATTATTTTCATAATCTAAATTGCATGAACATGGTTAAATATTACAAATTTGCAAGAATTAAAAGGGGTGATTAATTTTCGTAATTGTTAATTAATTGCAAATTGCGTTTATTTAATTATACGTACGCAGTTTTTCGGCAGTTTCTTCGTTACTCATCCAAATCGAGTGATTTTTGTGTCAATTTCGCATGTAAAATCTATTCTAAAATTTTGACAAAAATAATATTTTTCGGCCGAACCCAGAATTCTCAAATTCGAAGCCTAACTATGACTTTTAGAAGGTTTTAGTTTTTCGAATGCAAAATTTCGTAAATTTAAGATGTTAAATTAAATATTTGCGATTCTTGTTGATAAATCTTGAATTTTTGATTGACCTACTGTATATGTTTAACAAGTTTGATTGCCTAGCCTTGTTAATTATGCAATCTAATTTGTAATTATGATTAATTTGTTGAAAATTAGAATAATTTAGAATTAATTTGATTTTCATAATTAATTATAATTTAATTAGATACCTATGATTAAAAACCACCATAAAAATTGTAAATTTATGATAAATTTTAAATTTTTATGACCTAGACTTGAATCCATGTTAATCAGAAATCAATTGAATAATAAATTTACGATTTTTTCGCCCTAAAATTATGAAATTAATATTATTTATTAATTTGTCATTAATTTTAAATATAAATTTTTAAATTTTATGCGATTCGCTCATATAACTTGCACGCACAAAGCAATGGACGCTACGTGTTACCCTTAAGGGGTGTTGTATAGTGCGGGCATGTGACGACGAGCAAGGGAGCTCGTCGCCCATGCGGCACGAATGCAATGAGCAAGGCCATGGTGCACGAGCACAAGGCAGCAGCCCTGCCTTGCGCTGTGGGCTATGAGCAATGGACGAATGGGCATGGGCGAAGGCAAGGCACGGCAGTCGCGTGTGGGCAGCAAGCGAGCTGCGCCACATCGCGCGCAGCCTCGCGAGCAGCGAGCGCAAGCTCGCGTGCCACGAGTGCTGCGCCCAGCGTCGATGCCTCGACGCAGCGAGCGCTGGCGAGCGCGCACAGCGAGCGCTGACGAGCGCGCACAGCGAGCGCTAGCTCGCGTGCATCGAGCGCTGGCGCGCGCGCAGCGAGCACCAGCTCGCGCGATAGCTTGCGAAGGATAGCAGCAGCAGCTATGCGACGCAGCGCATGGGCTGCGCGCACATGGCCAGCGATGGCTGTGTGCGTGTGGCCCATGGGCGTGCGATGCGTGAGGTGTTTGCGTGGCGATTAGATCGTTTTGAAATTTTAATTTGAAATTTTCAGTTTACGTAATTTTAATTAATTTTAAAATTAATAATTTAAATTATTTTCTTGGATTTTAATTTTGAATATTGTAATTATAATAAATTTTATTTATTCTAATTATTTTACTAAAATTAAAATCATGAATTAATTTAAATACGACTGAAATTAAATTAAACTTTTTGGATTCAATTATAAATTTATATGAGCTTTAAATTTTAATTAAATTTGTATGTTTCCGGTTAGACTAGAAATACATTTTTATGTTTAAAATTAGTAAAGCATATGAATTTATTGGTTTAAGTGGGATCGCTTTTAGTCATAAACTCTTGATTAGGTCTACAAATCCTTAAGGTTAAAACAACTTGATTAGAATTAATAAGGACTGAATAATTGGTAGATTATTGGTGCCCTTGATTAATTGCCGCAAATGTTTACGTAATGCATAATGTGTTTTACTAACCAGCTATGTGGGCCATTCATGATAATGAATGGGTGAATGGTACATATTGTATATGTACTGTTTTGCAGGTTATGAAGTGACTAGTATGGCCCAAATAGGATAGAAAATATGGTCTGCGTACCATTAATTTGAATGTAATTGGTCTAAAGTACCAAAGTTGTTTTTCAATTCAAATATGTTCTGCGTACCATCAAATAGTTGTAATTAGTTTTAATTATAGCTTATCCTATTTGAAGAAAATGGTGCCTCCCACGGAGATTTTCAAGACGGACTTTGAAGTTAAAACTTCAAGATGAAGTCGGGCCATACTAGATCACATTTATCTTATACATGTTTTAAGTTATTTATTGCTTTTAAATATGTCTTAAAATGCATGAGATCAAAAGCTTGATTATGTTGCATGATTAAGGATTTTAGTTCACTTAAAATCTAACCAACATAGTAAGAGCCTTAAGTTCCAAACTTAAAAATTGAGTTAAAAGGTGCCATGCCAAAATATACATTTGCTTGGATATCCTTTACATCAATCTAGTAATAGTTTTCGCTCATCGAGGTGTTACTTATTGGTCCTAAAGGGGCAAGGTACACAAATAATTGTGAGTACATGTTAGTTTTGGTGAAACTCAACGATATAAGTAAGGAGTCCTTTTATGTCGTGGCAAAATCGATAGGTTTACCTAATAAGTTCTTAGACGTACCTATCAACCAAGAATAGTTTCTAGACTATTAGCAAAAGGCTTTTGCTTACCTAAGGTGTTTTAGGATTAAGTCGACAAACTGTGCTTAGTTCTTCAATGATTTTAGGATCTTGGAATCATTTTATTCACACCTGCCGGAACACATAACTTGAATGAAATGCTTAATAAACATTGAATTATGCTTGTATGCTAGAATTTAAGTTTATTAAGAGAAACTGTGAATGGTTATTTATTTGTTTATTCTTTTCAATTGTAGTTTTAAATATGGCAAACAACAATTCATTCAGCATTCGATCAATTCTCGAAAAGGAGAAGTTGAACGGGAAAAACTTCCTTGACTGGCAAAGGAACTTGCAAATAGTTCTTATGCAGGACGAAAAGGAGTATGTCCTAGAAGAGGCGATGCCCGAAGCTGCAGGCGACGGGGTCACTCTGGCAGCCCTCAATCGTTGGATTGATGCCAACAAGGATGTGAAATGTCTAATGCTCGCCACCATGAGTGCGGATCTGCAGAAAACGTTCATCAACTCAGATGCTTTCACAATCATCAGTTAGTTGAAGAACATGTTCCAAGATCTGGCTCGAGTCGAAAGATTCGAGACTCATAGGCAAATTCTTGAGACCAAGCTTAAGAAAGGCGAGCCCGTAAGTCCACATGTTCTTAAAATGATTGGACTCATTGAGAATATGAGTCGGCTGGATCAGCAATTTTCTCAGGAAATGGCTATAGACACCATCCTCCATTCTCTTCATAGCGGGTATGATCAGTTCAAACTGAACTACAGTATGAATAGTCTGGACAAAACGCTCACTGAGCTTCACGGTATGCTGAAGACCGCTGAAAAGACGCTCAAAAGTGATAAGCAGGATGTGCTTATGGTGCGTGGGGGCAAGTTCAAGAAATCTGGAAAGAAGAGGAATGCTAAGAAAGGTGGCAACAAGGCCAGCCCAACTACGAAAACTGGCGCCAAATCTGTAAAGAGGGAGGTCAGTCAACCCACTTCTGAATCCGAATGCTTCTACTGCAAGAAGAAGGGGCATTGGAAGAGAGATTGCTTGAAGCTAAAGGAAGATCAGAAGAACGGAACAGTCGTTTCATCTTCAGATATTTTCGTTATAGACTGTATACTTGCTAATTCAACTTCTTGGGTATTAGATACAGGTTGTGGCTCACACTTATGTTCCAATCCACAGGGACTAAGAAGAAGTAGAAAGTTAAGCAAGGGTGAAGTCGACCTACGATTGGGAAATGGAGCACGGATTGCTGCATTAGCTGTAGGAACTTACTATTTGTCGTTGCCCTCCGGGCTAGTTTTGGAACTGGAAGAATGTTTCCATGTTCCAAGTCTTACTAAAAACATCATTTCAGTTTCTTGCTTAGATGCTAAGGGATTTTCCTTTTTAATAAAAGATAATAGTTGTTCGTTTTATTTTAAAGAGATGTTTTATGGATCTGCTAGATTAGTCAATGGACTTTATTTATTAGATCACGACAAACAAGAATATAACAAAAATACCAAAAAGGCCAAAAAGGATGATTCAGATCTCACCTATCTGTGGCATTGTCGATTAGGCCATATAAACTTGAAACGCTTAGAAAGACTTCAAAAGGAAGGAATTCTAGAACCATTTGACTTAGAGGATTATGGTAAATGCGAATCATGTTTACTTGGCAAAATGACAAAGAAACCTTTCTCTAAAGTTGGAGAAAGAGCAAATGAACTATTGGGTTTAATCCATACAGATGTATGTGGACCAATGAGTACAAATGCTAGAGGTGGTTTCAGCTACTTTATCACTTTCACTGATGACTTCAGTAGATATGGTTATGTCTACCTAATGAAGCATAAGTCTGAATCCTTTGACAAATTCAAGGAATTTCAGAGTGAAGTAGAGAATCAATTAGGCAAGAAGATTAAGGCACTGCGGTCTGATAGAGGCGGTGAATATCTGAGCTATGAATTTGATGACCATCTAAAAGAATGTGGAATTCTATCAGAATTGACTCCTCCTGGAACACCACAATGGAACGGTGTGTCGGAACGGAGGAACAGAACCTTGCTAGACATGGTCAGGTCAATGATGGGTCAGGCCAAACTTCCATTAGAATTTTGGGGACATGCACTAAATACAGCTGCACTCACTATAAATAGAGCTCCGTCTAAAGCTGTCGAAAAGACTCCATACGAATTATGGTTTGGAAAGCCTCCAAATGTGTCTTTTCTTAAGATTTGGGGATGTGAAGTATACGTCAAACGATTAATTTCAGACAAACTTCATCCAAAATCTGACAAATGTATCCTTGTGGGCTATCCAAAGGAAACAAAGGGGTATTACTTCTACAATACATCTGAGAACAAGGTGTTTGTTGCTCGAGATGGTGTCTTTTTGGAGAAAGATCACATTTCCAAAATGACAAGTGGGAGAAAAGTAGACCTCGAAGAAATTCGAGACGAACAACAAACTCTAGAGAATTCTCAAGATGACATTCAGGATGAAACTCAGAGATCTTTAGAAGAATCTGGTGAGAATCATGGTCAATCTAGAAATGTTACCCCGCGTAGATCGCAAAGATATAGATCTCAACCGGAAAGGTACTTAGGTATTTTGACGAACGAGAGCTATGACGTTCTATTACTTGAAAGTGATGAACCTGCGACTTACAAACAAGCTATGACGAGCCCTAGCTCCAAGCAATGGCAAGAAGCCATGCAATCTGAATTAGACTCCATGTCTGAAAACCAAGTATGGGATTTGGTCGATTTGCCAGATGGCTACCAAGCCATTGGAAGCAAATGGGTTTTCAAACTGAAAAGGACAAGGATGGGAAACTTGAAGTTTTCAAAGCTAGATTGGTTGCAAAAGGTTACAGGCAAGTCCACGGTGTGGATTACGATGAAACCTTTTCACCAGTTGCAATGCTAAAGTCTATTCGGATAATGTTAGCAATCGCTGCATATTACGATTACGAAATATGGCAGATGGATGTCAAAACTGCTTTCTTAAACGGCGTTTTAACAGAAACTGTGTTTATGACACAGCCTGAAGGTTTTGAGGATCCAAAGAATGCTAAAAAGGTATGCAAGCTAAAGAAGTCAATCTACGGATTGAAGCAGGCATCCAGGAGCTGGAATATACGTTTTGATGAAGCAGTCAGTGACTTTGGTTTCATCAAGAACGCAGACGAATCTTGTGTATACAAGAAGGTCAGTGGGAGCAAAATTGCTTTCCTAGTATTATATGTCGACGACATATTACTTATCGGAAATGACATTCCTATGTTGAACTATGTCAAGATTTGGCTTGGGAAATGTTTTTCGATGAAAGATCTAGGAGAAGCACAATACATATTGGGCATCAAGATTTACAGAGATAGATCTAAAAGGATGATTGGACTTAGTCAAAGCACTTATATCAATAAGGTGCTTGATAGGTTCAAGATGGCGGACTCCAAGCGAGGCTACCTACCCATGTCTCATGGAATGACTCTAAGCAAGAATCAGTGCCCAAAAACACTTGATGAGCGTAGACGAATGAATGGGATTCCATATGCATCATTGATTGGTTCAATAATGTATGCTATGATATGTATACGCCCGGATGTTACGTACGCACTCAGTGCTACGAGCAGATACCAGTCAGACCCAGGAGAGGCGCATTGGACTGCTGCCAAGAATATTCTTAAGTACATGAAAAGGCACAAAGATGACTTCCTGGTCTATGGTGGAGATGATGAATTAATTGTTAAAGGCTATACGGACGCAAGTTTCCAAACCGACAAAGATGATTTCAGATCACAGTCTGGGTTTGTCTTCTGCCTCAACGGAGGAGCAGTAAGCTGGAAAAGTGCTAAGCAAAGCACCATTGCGGATTCTACAACTGAAGCGGAGTACATTGCTGCACATGAAGCAGCAAAGGAAGCTATATGGCTAAGGAAGTTCATAGGTGAACTTGGTGTAGTCCCCTCCATTAAAGGACCAATAGTCCTATATTGTGATAATAACGGAGCTATTGCACAGGCAAAGGAGCCTAGACACCACCAGAGAGTCAAGCATGTACTTCGTAGATTTCACCTTCTACGAGAGTTCGTTGAAAGAAAAGAAGTCGAGATAAGCAAAATTGGAACTGATGACAACATATCAGATCCATTGACTAAACCTCTGCCGCAGGCGAAGCACAACTCGCACACTGCAGCAATGGGAATCAAGCATATTGGAGAATGGCTTTGATGTCTCTGTTTAATCATTCACAATAAATGAAAAGAATTCATTTTTCCATTTAATTTGTGGTTTATTAAATGATGAGTCCCTTCAATTTGACAATATATTCAAGATAGATTGTCAGGACCAGTCCTGTGACTAAGAAATGTCTATCAAGTGAACTTGAATGTCAAAAGTTGAAAATGGTCCCTAGTCGGAGTTTTCTATAAAATTGGACGCATAGAAAACGTTAGACGATTTGAATGCAAGATGACTAGTAGTTCTTTTTCTTGAACTATGTGGACATGGCAATGTCATAATCATTTGCATAGATACTTACTTTGTGAAGACTAGTATCGGACAAGACCTATGAAACTTTACTGTAAGAGATGAAAATCTGTCATAAGTAAATTTCATTAAAATTATTAGACACTAAATCCTCAATACCTGAGTGATTTGAGATTACTTGTTTGAGAACTGGTTACTTTGACGTTGACCAACCGTCGCACCGTAAAAGGAGGCTATAAAGGCAACTCTCAGGTAATCACCTATCAAACGAAGTCTAATCTCAAGATCGCAAGATTGGGATTGTCCTCCCATAAATCGGGATGAGATGCTTAAAAGTTGTACAAGGCCACTCGGAGAGCTAGAAACTGTGAAATGCATGGCCGTGCTCGGATGAATCATAGGCTATGATTATCTGTTTATTTGATCAGTTGAACTCTGAAACCGAGAAACACCTCTGGACATAATAAGGATGACAACTCTTACCTTATGTTCAAGAGCAAGCATCGAGCGACAAAGGAATTAGGAAATGCACACTTGTCCCTAAGGACAAGTGGGAGACTGAAGGAAATAATGCCCTTGGTCCAAGTATGCATTCAATGTTAAGTCTAATAAATGCGGTTCAGTATTAATTAACAAGTTAATAATTCAGTGAGATCAAGTGAGCTGAATGCCTAGCTAGAGGCCGCTTCAGTTCAAGTGGAATTAATGATATTAATCCACAGCTTACTCTTGACTGAACCCGTAGGGTCACACAAATAGTACGTAAACGGATCAAGTATTTAATGGCATTAAATACTCCATCTATGGATATTCGGAATCGAAGGATCTTGGTTTCAGTGGGAGCTAAGATCGTCACAGGCAAGAAAAGAATACTCCGGAAACGATGATATTGCCGGAAACGGAAATATGGATCGTATCGGAAATATAAATATTATCCAAGACGTAGATGTTGCCGGAAACGGAAACATGGTACGTATTGAAAAATATTATCGGAAATGGAAATATTGCCGGAATTGGAAATATTGTCGGAAACGGAAATATTGTCAGAATCGGAAATATTATCGGAATCGGAAAATAATTCCGGAAACGGAAATATTAAATATTTGTTCGAAACGGAAATTAATTCCGGAATCGGAAATATTAAATATTGTTCGTATCGGAAATGAATTCCGGAATCGAGAATTTAATCGGAAGCGTATCGTACGAATTAGCATCGGACGAGGCCTGCCAGACGAAGGCCCAGCACGAAGCCGGGCCATCGCCCAGCAAGCCAAGCGCAACAACCACACGCCAAGCATACGACCAGGCCCAGCGCAAAAGCCAGGCCCAGCCGTAGCTTGGGCGCGCGCGCGGACAAGGCTGCGACAGTGGGCCTTGCGATGTGCGCTCGGCGTGGGCCGCAAGGCCTGCGTGCGGGCGTGCGGTGCTTGTGCGCCACTTGTGTGTGTTACTCGGAATCCTAAGGCTACCGGGATTCGTAATATGATTAAATCTAATCCTAATAGATAAACTTTGTTTAATTAGATTCCTAGTAGGGTTATAATTAAATAGATTTGTATTCTAATAGGATTATAATTCCTTTCCATAAACTCTATAAATAAGTGCCTAGGGTCAGATATTTACAACGAGTTCTCAAGTATTCAAAGTGAGTTTTTGAGAGAAAAATTCAGTCACACATTTGCCTAAAAGTGCCCAAAATAATAGTACCTTAAGGGCGATTCTAGTTGGTCAATCTTAAGGCGGACCCGGACGTGCTGTGGACTATCTACGGAGGGACGACACTTGGAGTCCTAAAGACTTGTTCTTGTTCGGTTCGGGCGCAGCTAGGGAAGGCACGCAACAAAGAGTATGCATCTAAATTATGCTAAATGATTATGTGTAAATAATATGTATTCCTGGCTTAATGGTTGTTTCCGCATGATTTATGAATTGTCATATGTATCATAACCTAACATGTGTTGGACCTGCGATAGAAGCGGTACCAAGCCAGGCGCAAAAACTACCCATAGAAGCCTATCATAAACTACATGACATATTAGTATTGCTTCATGATGTAATGTTAGTTATGTGTAGCGAAATATGTGATTGTGTGTGACAAACAATGTTAGCAAACCAACGACCTTAAAAATTGCCCAAACATTCATAAACCAATTGGCCAAAGAGTTAAACCAAGATACGTGTTCCGCTACCCCGAACGATCGCCACAAAAATAAGCGACGCTCAGGATGGCCTATAACGAATCCCACAAACGCTGCACAACGCGTAAAGGACGTTATTAGGCAAGCACGCAAAATCAAAGTCGCATAAACGAAAAGTAGACGAAAACTGAAAACGAGAACCAGCCAGGGACGCATTTTCAACGCCCCAGGCTGGGCGCCAATATTTCTCACGCCCACTGCTGGGCGCTAAAGTTGCTGCCTGGCCTTTTGGTCAGGCACAACAGCCTCGGTACCCGCGGATAAAATATACGAAGCAATATGAAAAAAAAGTGCTGCGAGGGCGTATGAAAAGGCACTCGATTCTAAAAGCGACTAAAAAAATAATAATAAATAACTCTTTGTGTCGTTGTTAGGCCTCCTACGACGACAATGTTCGGCACCAAGACCGAGCATGCTAATTAAATGACCTTGAATGTCACATGGGCAAAGTATTCAAAAAATAATGTTCAAATAGAGTCTTCAAGGAAAAATAATGTTCGAATAAAAAATAAATCCGAGTCTAGACTAGGCTACGCCAAAGTACAATCTAAATCCTAAGTCTTAGTTGTCTTATCCATAGAATCGGTCCTAATGCTTGGTGTCGTTCTGCAAGTTAAAAGGTTAAACCATATTGAGTCTCCCTTCCTAACATTTAAATCAATAAGCACCCATATGTAATTGTCATCCCTTGCTATGAATTTACGGCCCCAATACTCTCTCACACCAATAAAAAGAATATATTATGTAATTCATGTATTTGCAAAATGGAAACAGTCACATTCTGAAAATCATTCCTCCATAGTCGCACAACCCCCAAAGCGAGCCTAAGGTGTCAATACCATTGGCATAAAAAATTAATTAATGGCCTCAAGGCTTAGGATCACATTGGGTCACGACTATCATAGTCCTCTCGAGCCACTCGCTCCTTGAAATACTCTTAAGTACGGACTAAAAGATTTTCCATGAATGCAACATGACGAACCATGAAAATACCCAAATCGGCATGCCATAAGGCTACCATCGGGGTAAAGCAATACACACTAAGAGGGAAACCGCACTAATGATTCTAGTCTTGCAAAAATAAAAATTCGATCTCCCTAATTAACTACCTTGCCAACATTAAACAAAACGGCGCATGACAAATGGACACCCAAGGGTTAAAATCTAAAGTGTCAACCAACGAAAATTATGGTCCAATTAGCCTAAGTCTGAGAGTCGCTTGGTCAAGTATTATAGGCTTACGCCACGTCATTATTTTGAGTCTAGGCCACCTCCTTGTATTCATACACGGGTTATAATCAGAAAGATTAATGAAAGTTCGAGTCTAAATCACAACTTCCAATTAAATCCTGAAAACTGTAAAAAATTATTTTCGATGTAGTTCTTTCGTTAAATTTCAATAAGGTAGAAGCAACATTTTGAATCTACGCTATTTGCACATTTTAAGAAACGACTAAATACGCTTGCAAAGTAAGACAATTTAAAGGTCCACCCTAGGCCTACTAAAAATAAAGGTCCACTATAGGCCTACCAAACGAGGCTCACTCAGTCTCACCTCGTGATTCAAAGACCAGAACCATCTACCTTTTAGCCCAAATAAAAAAAAATTTAAGGATTTATGTTGGGGAGAAATCCCAAGCGAAAAGAAAAAATAGAAAGAGAAAAGGGAGAGCGAAAAGAGTAAGCCATGAAATACTTAAAAAGAGAAAGAGAAAAGGGAGAGCGAAAAGAGCGAGCCATGGAACACTTATCCCGTACCTCCCAAAGTGAAACATTTACCCAAGTAAACGAAGGAAAAGAATTGAGTCAACCAATTCAAATCATAAGATTCTACGATGTCTACCCTTTCCAATCCTTATGCTCTTAGATGCCTTCGCTCTAGGGCCCCTGTTCAGCTCATTCAACCCATCCATGTTCTCATTGCCATAACCCAAGAAACCATTACCTCGACTCTTGTTCTTGAACTTGTTATCAACTGCAAACCACGTACGGCCATTGACACGTGCGTCATACCCGTCATTTCCAAAACCTGCTCTTACATCACCACTAGTATAATGACCATATAACTTGTTTGGATACATCCTGTTGATATACCCTTGAGCCGTCCCCATGCTATTCATTGGCCTTGGTTGATGTAATCCTCATGCTCGACTAATACCTATACAACTTATCCTATCTCATTCAACCCATCTTTCAAACCGTCTTGAGTCACGAATAAAAAAAAAAACAAACGAAAAGTACAAAAAATAATAAATAATAAAAAAAGCAAACTTTGCAAAGCGCCTTTAAAAGTTCGTCTAAAAAGAAAAACAAGCATTTAGCGCACCAAAAAAATCTGCCCAGAAGTCATTTTCAGCGCCCAGAGCTGGGCGCCGAAATCTTTAGCGCCCCAGCCTGGGCGCTGATTCTCTCTGCTTGCTAAAATTTGTCCATAAGTGCTCGTCATTTTATCCGCACATACACGGAACAATAACGAACACTTGGGGGGGGGGGTACAACACGTATTCAGATATATGTACCACCAAAGAAATACATGTACTCAATCAAAAAAAATACAAAACAAATTTTTGGCTTACGGCAAGGCAGCAGATTAAAATAAACTTCACTTATTCTACCGTTAAGTTTCAAATAATATGCTTCCACCTCAGAACGTACTTATTTAAAATCGGCATTCTAAGAAACCATTTTCTGGCTAAGAACTACGCAAGACCTGATTCCAAATTAAATCTATTTAAGGCGGATACGTAGGCAATCCATGATTCGGTCCAACCAATTTGCAAAAATATTAAAGCCTATAGAAAAACAAGAATAAAAAATAGAAGTCCCTTACTGAAATTTAATTACTTGCAACCCAAGTCGAAAGAAAAAGGCAAAGGAAGAATCCAAGTCACCAAGATGCCAAAACGACCACACATCGAAAAATAATAAGGGCACGTACCCTTGCCAGAAGGAGCACTCACACTCCTAGGCACTTAGCCAAGACTCAAAAGATCGCTTTGCCTCAATTGAATGGGGGCTAGCGCAAGCGTCCATGACCTCTAAAGTACTCGACTTGACCCTCCCTAAAGCGAACTAACTCACTTAAAGACCGTCCTTCACCACTAGACATAGTCGTTCGCTTAAAGACCTTCTTTCACCACTGGACACAATCATAATCGCCAACAAGTAGTAAAGGCAGTAAGCTTGCAAAAAAGAGGATCGTTCTACGACATCGCCCCATCGTTCCTTCGAAATCAGGGCACCGGTTCATGGTAATTCAAATGCTTGCTAATCCCCTTTGAAAAAAAAAATCGAGACATTGTCAATAGGACTTGCCACTTAACCAAGGCTCACCCTACTCACACATATGACATGGGCATCTTAAATCGAAATCTGAAAGCATCATTAATGGGAAGACATAACAGCAACTGGGGGCTAAAAATTGAAATGTAAGAGCTAGGGAAAGAACTAAATATACCTTGACCTTTTGTACGGACATACACCAAGTAAATCTAAGTCAGTTTGAAAATGGTTTATATTCCCGCAATTCTGGAAAAGATGGCCCTAAAAGCCTAAAGCATATGCCAAACGGGCACAAGTAATATCTTGACACCTGCACCCTGGCTTCCAGCAAATCCTTAGACAGCATTCCAAAAATCGTAACAGTATTTTGATTCACTCATGTAATCCTGTACGAACCCTTCTATAATTCAACTTACTTAGGACACCTTGGATTGTACACAGTAGGACTCGGACTTCAAATAATTTTCAAAGACTTCTTCGAACATAATAAAGAGTCGGTGGTTTAATATAAGTATGAGTATATCTCGACGTTGCAAGTGAGTCCAAAAGATTTCTAAATATGATTATGGGTAAAGAAAGGCACCTAGATTTTGGTCAAGGCACACTTCAACATGTGACTACCTTGACCATGGCAATGTCGCACAATATGACGTTTACAAAAGAAGTAGAAAATCACTACTCGAACATACTTCGCACAAAACGAGTCTGGTTCAAACTATTCATGGTCCGTGTCACCATGAATGCATGAAAACGTATGCCAAGCATTATAGCACCAAGCCAATCCCGTAGCTACAATTGGGGGCTTGAGAAAAACACTCTAAAGATACTCGAAATGACGATTTTATCGTAAATTCTCGAAGCTAATGCTATACAAACGTAATAGGGGCACAATCCTAAGCTTTAAATCGTGTAAAACGAACCATAGAATGGCTACAATCCCTCCCAAATTCTAAGCACTACTTAGAATATATAAAGTCACCCCACTAATAAGGGTAACTGAAAATCGCGAGTCACCAAAACTCCGATCAAACTACTGCACATAACGCTCACCCTACAAGCGCCCGTTACACAGTCTACCTCGTGCCAAAGCAAAAGCGAAAGAAAAAAAATCAAGGATAAGAACTGTCAAAATATACCCAGAAATCATTTTCAACGCCCAAAGCTGGGCGCTGAATCTTTCTACTAGCCAAGTTTTGCCCAGATATAAAAATAAGAAAGAAACACCTATAAATCCTCGCATCGAACGAAGAAATAAGCCGTGCAAACCCACGCAGAAGGTGCTACACTTGTTCGAACACCTGAACGAGGCGTGAGAAAGTACTCCAATGCAAAAAATAATGATATCCCAACACCTGGAGGAATGTTCTAAGACACGCTGTTAGGCCACACAAGCCTACGTTGCACCATAAGTTCAACCATCCCACAGTACAAGTCTAAAAAAATTAAGGCACATTGCACTAATGCGGGCACGACCAAGAGTAAGAGGCAAAGACTACTTATCGCCCAAATGCAAGCCACACGACTTCTACATTAAGGATTAAAGGTAGCAAAATATTACCTACCACGGAAGGGATAGCTCGCACCTACACGAGTGGAACCCCAAGGTATCTTTCTCGAAAGAACCTACAAAAATCGTACGCTAAAAGGAAGCATCCCAACATGCATACTTGGGGGCTCCAAGCTACGAAACGACCATAGCAAAATAAAAAAATCTCGAAGCAAATGTTTGAACGATCGAAAGGGCACGATGCTTGAGCCCACTTCATGAACGGGCCTGAACCCTATCAAGCCTCTAAGCAAATTATTCATAATCAGTCATTGCTCAAAAAAATGATTCAAGCGAACTGATTAATGGACCGCACGCAACGGCCATCCTATGAACGCTCGTTCGCACATACATGTTGTTATAAATATCGAACATTCACGAACGCGTTCAAAAGAAAAAAATATATACAAGAGCGATCAAAATCTTACGCCTCAAGGTATGTTCCTCGGGCCATATAGACTCGCCCAACTATTGCAATAACTACACGCCTTAAGAGTGACAATCCCTTTAAATAATCGCCCAAAAACGACAAACATCGTAGTCCACCAATCGGCTACGACTTCTCGAGAAATAATTGTTATTCACCAATCAACGGTGATCTCAAATGAACGGTTCGTTCCACAAATAGAATCTCTAGACGAAAAGAAAAAAAAGAAAACGAACGAACAAGAGGCCAACTGTGTCATCAAGAAACCTCGCTAGAAATCATATTCAGCGCCCAGAGCTGGGCGCCGAAATCATTAACGCCCGGGTATGGGAGCCGTAAATGATCCCAGACCCAAAAAAAGGCCCCTGACTTCTATAGGGCCCTGCCGTATCCGTTCGACTCGAGAATTGCTGATTTATGAAAGTCGCACCTCACGGCTTTGTTAAGAGTAGCACACCAGTACAAGGGTCGCTCGCACTTACGAGCACAATCCCAAACACGATCAAGGACATTACATAATGCGTATCCCCAAGGAACCTCTTTGACAAGAAATGACCGTCAAGCACGAGTGCTTGGGGGCTCGAAGGAAAATACATATTATGCAAAGTAAAAACAATATTCCCAGACTACGCTGTATAAAGTCTCGTGTTTGGATGTCTCAAAAAATAAAACCGGTTTACGACCTCAAGACAAAGGTCGCCGTTGATGCTTATACATAGTCCCCTAATCAAGGACCCAAGCAGTGGCAAAATTGAGCCGTAAAGACTAGCTCAAAACCATGAAAGATGATGACCACGAGACAATGGTCCGTCTAAGCACGTTGTCAACCCACATTCAGGTTGCAACTAAATCCGAGCATCTCTCGAAAGAATTCGCACTTACAAGAATGAATAAAAGAAATTCTCAAAAGAAATCACGATAGGGACTTGCCCACCTCAATCGGGCAAGATCGCGCCACGAACCACGCGAGTTCCAAATCAAGAAAAAACGAATTCAGGGACGTCCACCCTCAGCGGATAGGGCTCGCCCACCTTCGGCGGGCGGGGTCTGCGTCACTAGCCGCGCAGGTCCTCAGTTTTCGAAAAATAACATCTTCAAAATGAAACAGGCTCGCCATCTCCAGCCGGCGGGGTCTACGTCACAAACCACGTAGGTCCTTATTTTCAAAAAGCACAAACAAATATCAAAATAGATTCGTCCACTTCTATCGGACGGGGTGTCCACCCTTAGCGAACAAGTTCGCCATCTTTAGTCGGAGGGGTCTACGTCACAAGCCGCGTAGGTCCTTATTTTCAAATTTCAAAAACAGATTCGTCCACTTCTATCGGACGGGGTGTCCACCCTTAGCGGACAGGCTCGCCATCTTTAGCCGGCGGGGTCTACGTCACAAGCCGCGTAGGTCCTTATTTTTAAATTTTAAAACAGATTCGTCCACTTCTATCGGACGGGGTGTCCACCCTTAGCGGACAGGCTCGCCATCTTTAGCCGGCGGGGTCTGCGCCACTAACCGCGCAGGTCCTTAGTCGCTGCAGCGATAACTTTTTCTGGTTTTCCCTTTTTCCAAAAATTAAAGGATTGGTTTTCCGTTTTTCCAAAAAAGAACGATGTGCTGGATTTTCCTTCGTTTTACGTCCCATAAAAACAAGGGGGTTTTCTCGTTTAGCTAACCCTGAAAATGAGAATCTTTAAAAACATTTTTACCTCGTGATTGGGCTTGGCCAGGCCCAATTACACTTTATAGCTTTGATTTCGAAAACATTTGTAGCTACTCCCAATGACAAAGTGAGGGAGTTTCTACGCCTGTTTAGATACTTCCAATGACAAAGTGAGGGAGTATTCTATACTATCCGTTGACAAATCCCAATGACACGTGAGGGATATGTCGACATTTCAAGTGATGATCCTTAAGTCAAATGTTATCACTCGGGGGCTCGTGAGACCCTCGCAAAAAAAGGTCACCATGGCTTGTGCGACGCACTCCGTCTAATACTTTGACCATCGTCTTACTCCAAGACTCAGTCAAAGTGGGGGCTATCTGTAGACACCTACTGTTGTCCCCATTCCCGAAAGGGAAGGTTCGATGAGGAGAACATAAATCTCCACTTGAAAACGCATCTCCTATAAAATAACGAATCTCAATTCCCCTTTTCATTTCACCCGAAACCTGTTATTTATAGAAACCTGCTAAAAATAGTAACTGCCGTAATGGGTAGTTGTTAAAAGTGGCAAGTCATAAAAGATAGAAACCTGTCATAATTAGGTGTTGCACTCCAACATAAATCCTAAATGAGATAGATATTATGAGAGAATCCTATTCCTAATATGATTCGAAAATAAGAGTCACGTATTAATTAAAATCCTAACGAGCCTAGAGTTCGTAACGGGCCCGGACGCTTTCCGTCACAAGGTTAATACGCACTAAAAGACTCGATTAAGTCTCAAACACTCCGGATTCTAGGAATCCGAATCTGACTAAGAAAACAGCCCAGATCCTATTTTCAACGCCTGGCTCTGGGCGCCGAAATCTTCGGCGCCCTGGCCTGGGCGCTGAAATTACCTGGGGCGTATTCTTTCCCAATTCCTCGTGGATTAGAGCTCTATAATTCTATCTTTCCACGAACTCTTTTCTATAAATATAGCCCAAGTTCGACGTGAAAAAAGAACAACACACAATTATTATTCTGAGTATTGACTCTAAACCCCTAAGCCTAAGCCTCACGCTGCAAAACTTAATACGCGTTTTGTCGCAATCGATCCATATATCGAACAAAACGTATCCTGTCCCATAACTTGAGATTCGTTAAATAAAAGGAGAAATAGCAAAGTCAAAGTGGTTAGTTTTCTGAGAACCGTGACACACCTCTCAAGGGTGCGTCGTGATGTGTCCCTTTTCTATGATTTAATTGCTTTCCTCGCCCTTTTATGAACTGTTAAACTAACTAAATCTGATTTTTCTATCACGCCTAATAAAGATAATATGTTGGGAAATTGGATTATCATGCTAGGTCCCTTAAAACAATCTAAATCAGATAACCGCGATCGATCTAGTACTGTATGTTGCATATTATTAAAATCAACTCAGATTAGTTTAATAGTTAACTCATGTCCCTTCAATTATTTATGCTGAGCTAGTAAGGATATCCTGCCTCTGGAGTTATCGAAGAGCGAGTACTCTTCTCGGTAGTTACAGTCCTCCGAACCCTCAATCCCTACCTTGCGGGTGTATGTTGAGAGATCCCCACACCAGGGATCACAAGGGAACCTACGGCCGTCGTGGTCAAACATAATTGCACTCGCTTTATGTCACGATAACCGGGTTTTGTCAGTTTTTATCATTGTCGTTAAAAACTGAAAGGGGACTCCTATATTACTAGTCAATTGGGTGTAAACTCACAGGAAATCCAATTACACTTGATTTGACAAAAAGAAACGTCACACCCACGAGGGACAAGGTCAAGCATTAGCCTCGCGCTTTTTTCGACCCCCTCACACTATTACGAGCCCAAGCTCCAGAAAATGGTTAGAGGCCATGCAATCTGAAATAGACTCCATGTCTGAAAATCAAGTCTGGGATTTGGTTGATTTGCCGGATGGGTTCACACCTATCGGATGCAAATGGGTCTTCAAATTGAAGAAAGACAAAGATGGAATTGTATACATATACAAGGCTAGATTGGTAGCAAAAGGTTACAGGCAAGTTCACGGCGTTGACTACGATGAAACCTTTTCTCCAGTCGCGATGCTTAAGTCTATTCGGACAATCCTTGCGATTTCCGCTTTTCATGACTATGAAATATGGCAAATGGATGTCAAAACTGCCTTCTTGAACGGTGTTCTTGAAGAGACTGTGTTCATGACACAGCCGGAGGGTTTTGTCGATCAAAAGAACCAAGGAAAGGTATGCAAGCTTAAGAAGTTCATCTACGGACTAAAGCAGGCATCAAGGAGTTGGAATAAACGATTTGATGAAGCAGTCAATAAGTTTGGCTTCATCAAGAATCAGGACGAATCTTGTGTATACAAGAAGGTTAGTGGGAGTAAAATTGCATTCCTAGTCTTGTATGTTGACGACATACTGCTTATTGGAAACGACATTCCTATGTTGGAGTCTGTAAAGACTTGGCTCGGGAAGTGTTTCTCAATGAAGGACTTAGGAGAGGCACAATACATATTGGGCATAAAGATCTATAGGGGTAGATCTAAAAGGATGATTGGACTAAGCCAAAGCACTTTCATTGACAAATTGCTAGCTAGGTTCAATATGATGGAAGCCAAGAGAGGCCATCTATCCATGTCACATGGCATATATCTAAGCAAGAATCAGTGTCCCAAAACATCTGATGAGCGTAGAAAGATGAGTGGAATTCCATACGCTTCGGCTATTGGATCCATCATGTATGCAATGATTTGTACAAGGCCGGATGTTTCGTTCGCACTTAGTGCAACGAGCAGGTACCAGTCAGAACCAGGTGAGGCGTATTGGACTGCTGCCAAGAACATCCTAAAGTACCTGAAAAGGACTAAGGATCAGTTTCTGGTTTATGGTGGTACAGATGAGTTGATTGTTAAGGGCTATACGGACGCAAGCTTTCAAACCGACAGAGATGATTTCAGATCACAGTCTGGGTTTGTGTTCTGCCTCAACGGCGGAGCAGTAAGCTGGAAAAGTGCTAAGAAAAGCACTATTGCGGATTCTACAACTGAAGCCGAGTACATTGCTGCCTCAGAAGCAGCAAAGGAAGCTGTTTGGATTCGGAAGTTCATCGAAGAACTTGGTGTTGTCCCCTCCATTAAAGGACCAGTGGCTTTGTATTGTGGCAATAGCGGAGCCATTGCCCAGGCAAAGGAGCCTAGGAGCCACCAGAAGTCCAAGCACGTACTGCGGCAATTTCATATACTTCGAGAGATCGTTGAAAGAAAGGAAATCGAGATTTGCAAGGTTGGAACTAACGAAAACGTCGCGGATCCATTGACTAAACCGTTGCCACACACAACGCACATGTAGCAACCATGGGAATCAAGCATGTTGGAGAATGGCTTTGATTTTCTAAGTATTGTTTTAGACCATCTGTTAGATTTATGTTTAAAACAATTGGTTTAACCATTTCATATTTATGAAATTTATTATTTCATATTCATTTAATTGTGGTTTAGAATTAAATGATAAGTCCATGTGATTCAAATCATTCAAATGGGATGTCAAGATGGATTCTTTGGCAAAGAAACACCCATAAGTGAACTTGAATATTGAAGTCACAAAGGATCCCTAATCCAGGTCATTGAAAGGTGGACGACCAATGACTAATGAAGATTAGATTGCAAGTAGATTACTTAGTTTTGTTTCTTGAACTAGAGTGACTGGATGTCAGAATCTTTTGCATAGATACTTATTGGATCTTGTATCGGATTGACCATGAGAACGCTTTAAGAGATTAAAGTCATGTCATAGGTAGTTCTCATTAATGGTGATTAGAAACCGTTCCTCAGAACATGAGCGATTATGTCTGCTCGTTTGAGAATTAGTTCGCTTTGATACTAGCTAAACGTCACACCGTAAAAGGAGGCTGGCGTACTATGAATCAAAGTGAGTATTCATAGATTGCAAGAATGGATTGTCCTCCTATCTTTGATAGGATATGGTGTTGTTGTGTAACAAGGCCTCTCGGAGAGTTAGATACTGTAAAATGCATGGCCGTGCCCAGAATGGTTAGGCTTAACCTTCTGCAAAAGTTTGACAGTTGAACTCTGTAATCCGAGAAACACTTCTGGACCTAATAAGGATGGCTTGGATCTTACCTTATGTTCAGTAAGAAACACTACGCGACAAAGGAATGTGGATGCACACTTGTCTGAATGACAAGTGGGAGATTGAAGGAAATATGTCCTTCACCCAAGGTGCATTAAGTCTAATACCAAAGGTTCAGATTAATTGCGAACAATTAATTCAGTGAGATCAAGTGATCGGAACAGCTAGCTGGAGCAATGCTTCCGATCAGTGAGTTCTAATGGATATTGAACTCACAACTTACTCTTGACTGAACCTACAAGGTCACACCAATGACACGTAACAGATCACCGGATTAAATGAATCGGAAATTCATTTAATAGCTTTTCGGGATTTAAGTTGGAAACGTATTATACGATACGACCTTGCATCGGAATCGTATATCGTATCACGAATATTCGTAAGCTAGGCGATACGAATAAATCGTATCGTACGACGGTGATTCGTCGTATACGAAACAATAAATAATATATCGGAAATATATTAAACGCGAATACGAAGAGCGGCCCACGAACCGAGTGCACGAAGCACTCGAGGCCCATGGGCGCGCGCTAGGCGAGCAAGCAAAGGCCAAGGCAACACGGAAGCGCTGGCCCATGGCCGAGCGGAGCTGCGCGTGTGCGCGCGGGCCTGTGCAGCGACACAGCCACAGCAGCGAGGCCCATGGCCCAGCGCGCGTGGCTTGCTGGCCGGCCTTGCCTCCGGGCTTGGTCGGCTAGTAAGGTTATGTAAACAACCTTATGACCTAATTTTCCAACTTACTGCAATCACAGAGAACCCTAATTCTCTATGTGCCTCCAAAGTGAGTTCTTCCCAAAAAGCAAAGTATCTTGATTAATTGTCTAAGCTACGATTATCAAGACGAATCTGATCGCGTCGGTGAACCAAGTAGAGGAACGATAATTGGAGTTCTCTGTTCGTGTTCGTTGACGGATTATTGTGGAAAACACGCTTCGAATGTAAGTATGCTTAATCTGTGCTTTATACATGTTTCCTGGCTTTGGGGATTGTTCCGCACATGTTATTATGTTTAACTGTATTACCCAACATAAGGATATGATGGCTAGTATGGTTATTCATTGTTTGCCCCATAAGAACCCTTACATAGACTTTAAGAACAAATTCAGTGATATGCATTATAATGATGGTACCCCTAATTGGTACAAGTATGGGACTGGAGATGGTAGGTGGAAATCTGAGAGGTTGCGGAGAATATTTATGAGGATGGCAAATACTCTGCGGGACTAGGTATGGGCTATGGAGGAGAAGAAAGTGATGGTGAAGATGGCATGATACACGATGAGCAAGCTAATGAAGTTGAGGAGGATGATGATGATGTAGTTGAGATTGAAAACCCTAATCTTGTAGTTCCTGAACCAACAATTGAAATATCTAGTGGATCTGAGGATGAGCTTGAAGAGAACAATGTGGTTGAAAGTGAGCCACAATAGGAAGATGAAGCTATGGATGAAGATTTTGATCCGGCAGAAGACTTGGATGATCCTAATGATCAAGACTTTACTCCAGAGCAATACAAAGAAAGAAATGATCGTCATGATGACATTAGTCTTTAGAGAAATGTAATCCTTAGTTATTTATTTCATTGAATAATAAAGTGGCAAAGCTACTATTTGTGGTTATTAGTTCAGTTATAGTTTGGAGAAATAAATGAAATGTTATTGATGGATGTAGGATTTTATCATTGAAGTATTAATAAAAGCATCAAATTTCCTTTTGTTATCTCTTAAGTTCAATTTTCAATTTTTAAGTTTCGTGAGTATCGCAAAGGGATTAACTGTTATTTCTTCAATGAAATTTTATGTGCAAGGTATTCAAATTAGCAACCATTTAAATTACATGCATCGAATAAGTGGGAGAGAAGGCCCTAAAGTGGCGCCAACTTCCCCTAGGACGCGTGTTACTTGTGTTCTTGTTGTGAGTGGCTTCATTGTCGAAATAGTGCCTTAGTGATGTCGTGTCCAACCAACATTAAAGTTAGTCTTTTATTCTATTCAGGAGAACAGATATGGCTAACAAAGAGATTTCTGAAGTGGTTAGACAACTAGCTGAGGTAGTTCGAGACCTAGCTCAAACTAGAGCCAACCTAGTGCATGATCCGGCTGGGGAAATATTTAAGAAAATAGCTCAAAGCAAGCCTCCTCTGTACAACACGGAGATTGAAAACCGCATTGAGGAACAAGTTTTACCCACCTTACCTGAAGAAGCAAAAGGCGCAGGAGTTCATCGAACTCAAAATGGAGGGTTTGTCTGTAACGGAGTACTATTCTATGTTTATAGAGTTGTCTAGGTTTGCACCTGAAGTGGTGGCAACGGAAGACCTTTGAGCTCAAAGATTTGAGAATGGATTGACCATGGATTTACAGTTGTTGTCTGGAGAGACCTGTACCTCATTAGACACCATGTACGGAAAAGCTGCTCACCTGTATGGGTTACAGCAAAGGAAGAATGGAGGTGCTGAGAAAAGAAAGGATGTTGGAAACTCGAATCAAGGGAGTAACCAACAGAATGAAGGCAATTTCAAGAAGCACATGGGAATTTCCAGTTTAGGGCTAACAATGGTGGAAATCGCAACAACCAAGGTGGTGGAAATCAGTTTGGAAGGAATGGAGTAAGGACCTACGACTGTAGGCGCTGTAACGAAAATCACCCTGGAAAGGATTGTGACGGG
The DNA here is from genome assembly GCF_020520425.1 of Spinacia oleracea. Taxonomy (NCBI): domain Eukaryota; kingdom Viridiplantae; phylum Streptophyta; class Magnoliopsida; order Caryophyllales; family Amaranthaceae; genus Spinacia; species Spinacia oleracea. Next base: position 90,699,809 of record NC_079489.1, read on the forward strand.
AACTTAGTGACTTGTAGATTCTGTCACAAGTTAGGCCATAGAGAGTACAAATGATATTCTAAGAATGGAAAGCCTAACCAAGGTAACCACCAAAACAATAATAGGAATAATCAAAATCGAAATGGAGGAAATGGAAGTGGAAACCAAAGGGGTTACCAAGGTGGTAACAACGACAATGGCAATCACCAGAACCATGGAAAGCCTGGAGGAAACCAACAGCAGAATGGGAACCGAAACAACAATGGAAACACCAATAAAGGTGGCTATAACAAAGGAGTTGCCCAAGGGAAGCTGAATATGATATCTAGGCAAGAAGCGAAAACTTCCTCTGACGTCATAGCTGGTAATTTTTCTGTTAACTCCGTTTTTGTTAAAGTACTATTTGATTCTGGTGCAACATATTCTTTTATCTCAGTAAATGTTTTGGGAAAGTTAGGATTGAAAGAGCCTGAAAAAAATGAGGTACCTATAGTCATACCTACTGGTAGCATTGTGAAGTGTACCAAAATCTATAGAAATGTGCCTTTTACCATAGCCAAGACTATATTCATATCTAACCTAATCGAGTTCGAGTTAGGAGAGCTAGATGTGATTCTACGGATGGACTGGTTGGCCATGTTCAAAGCCAAAATAGATTGTGAGAAGCAGAAGATTCACTTGAGGTCTAGCTTAGGCACAGTAGTGTCGTATCGTCGTTATGGTAAACCTAAGAACATAGGGATTATCACGGCAATGGAACTAGTGAAGCTAGTCAGTAAAGGGAACCCAATCTTCTTATGCAATGTGAGAAACCTAGAACATGTGACCAAAGTTCAACCTGAGGACATTGCGGTAGTGAATGAATTCCTTGATGTGTTTCCGGAAGAGATCCCGGGGATGCCTCCCAATCGACCTAGTGACTTTACTATAGACCCAGCGCTTAGAACCGCGCCTATCTCGAAAGCACCATATCGAATGGCTCCAACAGAAATGAATGAGTTGAAAGGCCAATTGGAGGATCTATTAGATAAAGGTTACATTAGGCCAAGTGCATCGCCTTGGGGAGCACCAGTCTTGTTCGTGAAGAAGAAAGATGGGAGTATGAGACTCTGTATAGACTACAGGGAGCTCAATAAGGTCACGATCAAGAATAATTATCCTTTACCTAGGATAGATGACCTATTTGACCAACTAAAAGGAGAAGGAATCTTTTCAAAGATCGATTTGCGCTCAGGTTATCATCAATTGAGAATCGCTGATCTCGATATACCAAAGACCGCATTCAAGACTAGATACGGACATTATGAGTTCACTGTTATGCCTTTTGGGTTAACCAATGCGCCTGCAATATTTACAGACTTAATAAACCGTGTGTTCCTGTGAGGGGGTCGAAAAAGCACGAGGCTAATGCGTGACCTCGTCCCTCGTGGGTGTGACGATTCTTTTTTATTCAATCAAGTGTAATTGGATTTCCTGTGAGTTTACACCCAATTGACTAGTAATATAGGAGTCGCCATTCAGTTTTTAATGACAATGAGAAAAACTGACAAAACCCGGTTATCGTGACATAAAGGGAGTGCAATTATGTTTGACCACGACGGCCGTAGGTTCCCTTGTGATCCCTGGTGTGGGGGTCTCTCAACATACACCCGCAAGGTAGAGATTGAGGGTTCGGGGGACTGTAACTACCGAGAGGAGTACTTCGCTCGTAGATAACTCCAGAGGCAGGATAACCTTACTAGCTCAGCATAAATAATTGAAGGGACATGCGTTAACTATTAAACTAATCTGAGTTGATTTTAGCAATATGCAACATATAATACTAGATCGATCGCGATTATCTGATTTAAATAGCATTAAGGGACCTAGCATGATAATCCAATTTCCCAAAAATATTATATTTGTTAGGCGTGATAGAACAATCAGATTTAGTTAGTTTAGCAGTTCATAAAAAGGGAGAGGAAAGCAATTAAATCATCGAAAAGGGACACATTAAAACGCACCCTTGAGAGGTGCGTCACGGTTCTCAGAAAATTAACCACTTTGACTTTGCTATTTCTCCTTTTTATTTAACGAATCTCAAATTATGGGACAGGATACGTTCTGTTCGATTTATGGATTGATTGCGACAGAACGCGTGAACAATTTCGCAGCGAGAGGCTTAGGCTAAGGGTTGGAGTCAATACTCAGAATATGAATTGTGTGTTGTGTGTGTGTGTGTGTCCTTTTCATGTCGAATTTGGGGCTGTATTTATAGGGAAGAGTTCGTGGAAAGATAGAATTGCAGAGTTCTAATCCACAAAGAATTAGGAAAAAACACGTACCCAGGTATTTTCAGCGCCCAGAGCCAGGCGTTGAAAATAGGGTCTGGGCTGTTTTCTTAGTCAGACTTGGATTCCTGAAATCCGTAGTGTTTGAGACTTAATCGAGTCTTTTAGTGCGTATCAATTTCATGACGGAATGCGTCTGGGCCCGTTACGAACTCTAGGCTCGTTAGGATTTTAATTAATACGTAATTCTTATTTCCAAATCATATTAGGAATAGAATTCTCGCAGTTTTCTATCTCATTTAGGATTTATGTTGGAGTGCAACACCTAATTCTGACAGGTTTCTATCCTTCATGATTTGCCACTTTTAGAAGCTACCTTTTACGGCAATTACTATTTTTAGCAGGTTTCCATAAATAGCAGTTTTCTATAAATATCAGGTTTCGGGTGAAATGAAAAGGGGAATTGAGATTCGTTTATTTTATAGGAGATGTGTTGTCAAGTGGAGATTTATGCTTTCATCATCGAACCTTTCCCTTTCGGGAATGGGGAAAAAAGTAGGTGTCTACAGTTAGCCCCCACTTTGACTGAGTCTTGGAATAAGATGATGGTCAAAGTATTAGACGGAGTGCGTCACACAAGCCATGGTGTATGTGACCTGTTTTGCGAGGGTCTCACGAGCCCCCGAGTGATAACATTTGACTTAAGGGTCATCACTTGAAATGTCGACATATCCCTCACGTGTCATTGGGATTTATCAACGGATAGTATAGAAACTTCCTCACTTTGTCATTGGAAGGATCTAAAGGTGCGTTGAAACTCCCTCACTTTGTCATTGGGAGTAGCTACAGATGTTTTCGAAATCAAAGCTATAAAGTGTAATTGGGCCTGGCCAAGTCCAACCATGAGGTAAAAATGTTTTTAAAGATTCTCATTTTCAGGGCTAGCTAAACGAGAAAACCCGCTTGTTTTTATGGGACGTAAAACGAAGGAAAATCCAGCACATCGCTCTTTTTTGGAACAAACGGAAAACCAATCCTTTTAATTTTTGGAAAAGGGAAAACCAGAAAAAGTTATCGCTGCAGCGAATAAGGACCTGCACGGTTAGTGATGCAGACCCCGCCGGCTAAAGATGGCGAGCCTGTCCGCTAAGGGTGGACACCCCGCCGATAGAAGTGGACGAATCTGTTTTTGAATTTTGAAAATAAGGACCTACGCGGTTTGTGACGTAGACCCCGCCGGCTAAAGATGGCGAACCTGTCCGCTAAGGGTGGACACCCCGTCCGATAGAAGTGGACGAATCTATTTTGAAATTTGTTTTGTGTTTTTTTGAATATAAGGACCTACGTGGTTTGCGCCGTAGACCCCGCCGGCTGAAGATGGCGAGCCTGTTTCATTTTGTTTTTGAAGACTTCATTTTTGGAAAACTGAGGACCTGCGCGGCTAGTGACGCAGACCCCGCCCGCTAAAGGTGGGCGAGCCCTGTCCGCTAAGGGTGGACGCCCCGATCGCTGGAGGTGAGCGAACCTGAATTCGTCTTTTTTATTTGGGATTCGCGTGCCGCGGTCTTGCCAACTGAAGATGGGCAAGTTCCTATTTCTTTGGTTTTTTGTGATTTCTTCTGAGAATTTCTTTTTATTCATTATTGCAAGAGCGAATTCTTTCGAGGGATGCTCGAATTTAGTTGTAACCTGAACGTGGGCTGACAACGTGTTCAAACGGACCTTTGTCTTGCGACCGTCTGCTTTCGTGCTTTTGAGCTAGTCTTTACGGCTCGACTTGGTCTTCGATCAGGGGACCGTGCACAAGTGTCAATGATGATCTTTCGATGAGGTCGAACCTGTTGTTTTTTTTTTTGAGATATCCAAACATGATATGGTGTATGGCGCAGTTCGGGAATGTGATTTCGATTGTGCGCTCCTTGTTGGAGTATATTTTCCGCGAGCCCCCAAGCACTGGGGCTCGTCGGTCGTTTTTCGCATCTTGTTAATCATGTTTGGGGTCATGCTCGTATGTGCGAGCGACATTTTATAGTAGTGTGCTACTTTAGCGAAGCCGTGAAGTGCGACTTTAGTTTTCAGGCGGCATCCAGTTTTAGCTTGGCCCGGATTAATCCTTTGACAGACAAACATTTTTTATTTGGAAAACCAATGACTTAACGATACACATTTTTGGTGTTTTGAAGAATGACCATGATATTTAACTTGTTTTTTGAAAAGTGTACATAAGCATTTTCTAAGACGAGTCTAAGTTTCGACCAAGTTTTTAATGTTTATTTTTTTGCTTATTTGGGAGCTAAAGGTGCTTTGGGCTTGATCCTACTTGTAATAGGGCCTCGTGTTTAGCAACACGGTCTTAAGTCCTTTGCTGTTCCGCGTTTTGTGAAATCTGGGCCTTGGGCTGCATTTTTCAGTGCCCAAGTCCAGGCGTTAAACATTCCGGCGCCCAGCCGTGGGCGCTGAAAATCTTTTCTTGGTAATATTTGACTTTCGGATTTCCTAACACGTTTCCGAATGGGATCAGGATGTTACTGGGTGCGTTCAGCTATATATAGGGGCTAGATATGTCCCTATTTTCCACCACTCTCAAATTCTTTCTCTCTTTTTTCCGTGTTTTAATTACTCATTGCTTTTGCCATGTCGATCCCTACTTTCTCACTCCAACGGACTGTTAGGCGTTGGCTCTAATCCTTGGTTATCCTACTAATGCTACTCCTGTTACCCCTGGCACTATTGAAGAGGGTAAAACAACCATAAGGGCTTTCCTAGGACTAGATGATAACATGTTTGCTGAAATTGTTGTAGATGATAAGGTTAACTTGGCAAAACTCGTAAAACATCACTTTAGGCCTAGTAAGAATATGACCGAACAGAAATTGAATATTCGAGCCCTTGTATTTTGCTTGTTGAATCACTATTTGCTATCGAATAACAATGGTGAGTTCGGTGACATAAGGTTGATCCCCTTGATTAGCCAGATGGAAAGTTGCTATTCTATCATGCCGTTGGTTGTTGCCGAGAATTTGCTGAGTGCGGATGAGCTGAAGAAGGATGCCAAATCTGAACATTTTAAGGGAAGCCCCCTATTACTGCAGGTAATCAATTTTCTTCTTTGCGCACGCATACGCCACTTTTAGATATATTTTTTTTGCCTGGGGCTGAGTTTCAGCGCCCAGGGCTGGGAGCTGGAGTTTTCGGCGCCTGGTCCTGGGCGTTGAAACTGCGCCCCAGGGACCGTTTTTTTTTCGATTGTTTTTTTTTTCATTCTTTTGATTCGATTGTACCTGTTTTCGCAGATTTGGCTTGCGGAACGACTTAGACTTTTGGAAGCTCATGCCGATCCCAAACATTATCGCCCTATAGCCTTGGGTAACCGAAAATACTTGCACCAAGGCCAAGACGAGGCCGAATGGACCTCCTTTTCTACTTATGGCATTTGTTCTATCAAGTGGGTGGTACCATGGTGGGGTTTGACTACTATGACAGGGGGTTGTGATGTATCGATTTATGTTTCTTTGTTGGGGCTATCTCGTCCCATTTATATTTTCCCTTACCGAGTTATGCGTCAATATGGTTTAAGGTAGACTATCCCCTTTTCTGATGCGGTACCACCTAAGGTAGCGGCCTTTTCACAAACACGGGTCCTAGCGTGGGCTAAGTATTATGATGGTCTCCCGCGTTGGGCTGTAGCTACAAATGGCTTTGTGGGTCTTTCTGAAAACTACAAGTTGTGGATGAGCTCCGATGATAAAGATGTGAGGACCGAGGCTCGAAATGGGGAGTCGGCTGAGCTTTTAATACCTCGTATTCGTGTTAAGTATGAGGGTCGTGATTCTGCCAGACCTCGTACCTATAGTATTAAGACTGTGAAAGCTCGTCCTGATCGAAAGCGAAAGGAAGTTCCTCCCCGTTCCTGTTTCAGGCCTAAAAAGATGCCTAACATGAAGGGGCCTGCTGTTGTTAAAAGAAATGCAAGCTCTCACGGAGATCGTCGCCGGAACAATGTATGGGTTAGGAAGGCTCAACCGCTTGTAGAAACAGTGGCTAGTCTAGTTGATGATAATAATCCTTCTCCCACCATTGTTTGTGCCCTTGAGGCTGAGCGGGCTATAACTGAGAATATTTCTGAAGCCTTGGCATCTTTGTAAGTTAGTGTCCAGGAGTCGGTTCTTATGGAGATTGACATTGACATTGTGTCTCCTCTTTGTAACTGAATATTTGTTTTTTTTTTATTGGACCGAATCCTTGGTAAGGATTGCCTACGTATCTAGTCAGAATCAGGTCGCGCGTAGTTCTAGCTTTAGAATAAATTTTAGTGTGCCGGATTTCGGTAGATATGCCCTTAGGTGGAAACATATTACTTAATCGGTCAAATGAGTGAAGTATTATCATTATTTTCATCTGCCGTTTTTTTTTTGCCATAAGTCGCGTAAAATATAAAATTCGAAAATCGACTGATTTGTATGGCTATATCCTTGGTTGGTAAGCCTATTTGGATACTTGGATACGTACTGTACCCCCCAAGTGCTCGTTATTTTTCCGTTGTGTGCGGACAAAATGACGAGCACTTTCTGAAAAGAAAATTTTGTCAGGCAGAGAGTTTCAACGCCCAGGCTGGGGCGTCAGAAATTTTGGCGCCCAGCCCTGGGCGCTGAAAATGACTTGGGCGGTTAATTTTTGACGCTTTGCTTCACATGTTCTTGCATTTATTTCTTTTTTTCGTGCCTTGATATTTTGCTCGTATTTAAAGCCAATTTTCAGGCTAGTTTGGAGGTTTTTTTGACTGTTAGTGTGAAATGCATTTTTGTCCGGATTAATTTTTTCTATTCGTGACTCGAAACAGTTTTGAAAATGGAGTTAGGGTGCGGAAGTTATGAAGATCTTTGTGTAGGCTTTTGAGTGGGCTGAGGTGCGTGTTGATGCCGGGGGCGGCGTTTATTTTTATGAGTTTTTTTCTTGAGCAACATTTGCATGGTTTCTTTTGCTTTCTTTGGGTTGCATGGGTTAGACCCTTATGTTTTGGTAATATCATAATGTGGTTTTTTTGGGGTTTGATGAATTTCGATGTCACAATTCAAGACCGAGTGGGCTTTGTTTATTAGGCCTAGAGTGGGCCGCCTCTTTGCAAGTACGTTTGGTGCCCCTTTTTTTTATAGTGTTAGAAATAATGTTTTTAGGAGGAATATTACGCCTTTATTGATTCGGAAAGTAAGGAAAACACACTGAAATAAAACTGACCCATATTCTAAGGGGCCTTTAGACCATCTAAAGTCTCTATTATTTTTTTCTATCAATCTAAAGAACTACTAGGCGCTTTTTTACTAATGGTGCTCTATATGGCTCAAGCCTGGGGTTTAGTCTCATAAAACTTCGGTCCTTCACCGGTACTCATTTTTAATTCCATTCCTTTTGCGTTGACCCACTGATATGTCTTCACCCATCCGTTCTCGACCTCTTCTAGTGTTGATGCAGGAGAGATTAACCGGGTTGGATAGAAACCTTCATCTTGTAAAGCTAGGGTAGTCATCACAGTCTCGTTCTCCATAGGCCTCGATTCGTTAAACAATGTCCATAGAGCCTGGTTGTCCAATATTTCAGCTGTTTTAGTCTTGGTGAGGTGGGGTGCCTCATCCAAGGTGTGGCAGTCATGGAAAATTTCAAATCCGGGTTTTAGCAAGCCATCCTGAACGAAGGGTTCAGGGAAATCACAGCATGGGTGTTTTTCTCCTTCCCGAACGAACATCCCGTTAAGGGTCCTTTGATACGGGGGAAGGAGGGTGGTTTGTTTGGCTTTGTTAAGGCGTAGCCTAGACAGGCGGTCAGAAATATTTTTTTTCCCTTGGTTCATAGCCTAAGCCAAAGGGAGTAGATTTGTAGGGAAAAGGATGGAATGTGTATTCCTTCTTCCTTATGCCCAATGGGGTTCCTGGGAAATAACCTTGAGCTAACAGCATTCTAGGGATGACTCGGGATGCATGCGGGTCTAGGAATGCTGGATCATAATCTTCGATGAACTGGATTGCTTCTTCCATTTGAAACCCATAAAGGTCGTCTGCAGTTTCGGCTGTTCCAACCATAGTACAACTGACGTCGAGAGGAGGGGCGCGGAATTCTAGTATTACCCCGTTATGGTTAAGTTTAACCATTTGGTGCAAGGTAGAAGCCACACCTCCTAAGTCATGGAGCCAAGGTCGCCCCAAGAGGAGGTTGAAAGTGGGATTGATGTCGATTATTTGAAACTCCGTGGTGCGTGCCACAGGCCCGGTTTGTATGGTAAGGTTGATTTTTCCCAATACAGGCCTTCGGGAGTTATCATAAGCTCGTACCCCTTGCGTGGAGGTTTGGAAGTCATCGTTTCCTAGCCCCAAGCAATGGGCGGTTCGCAATGGGCAGACATTAACCGCCAAACCATTATCTACGAGTGCTAGGGGGATGTTTTGTCCTTTGCATCCAACCACTAGCTAAAGGGCTTTATTGTGAGCACCCCCCCTCTTTGGGTAAGTCTTTATCAGTGAAAACTATGGCCTTTTCTCCGGCATCTCTCGTGACATGGCTGACCAATGAGTCAGGTGTGATATCTGTAGGTACTGAGATGAGGTCAAGTGAGCGAATAAGCTTTTCGCGATGTTCCTTTGAGGTACACATGAGATCCCAGATGGTAATCTCGGCCTTGGTTCTTTTTATTTGTTTCAGGAGAGGATTTTCAATGACTTCTGCGACGGTGGCGTGCCGTCCATTCTCAGGAGTTTGCCTAACCGGAATGTCGTCCATAGGAGGTGGGTGAATATCCGGTTGGTATATTCTTCCGGATCGGGTGAGGTTGTCGACCTCGGGCTCCTGAGGGGTGGTGTCAATGAGAGCATACCCGGGCCAAGTTTCAGTGAAGAGGTCCTGGCCCGACACTTGAGATAGGTAAATATCTTCAGCATCATCATTCCACACACCGCACACTTCTCTCTCGATTCGATCCATAGGGACCACATCGAGTGGTGCACCTTGAGGTGTAATATACACCGTGGGGTCGAAATTCTCTGGTTGGTCGAGAGAGATGTGACAAGAGCCGAGTGGGCTCTTGTTGTTGTTGGGTTTGCCAACGTTAGGGAGAGGTATCACTTCATCCTCTATCATGTCCTGGATCGTATGATTTAGATTCCAGCAGTTTTCAGTGTTATGCCCATTTCCTTGATGGAATTTGCAGTAAGTACCTTCGACCCAATATTTGCTTTTGACAGGAGGGTCACGGGTGGGGCCTATAGGTCTCAACTTTCCTTGATTGGTTAGTCTTTCAAGGGCTTGTACCAAAGTCGACCCGAGTGGGGCAAACTTTCGGTCTCGGACCCATCTTCCAGGGCTTCTTCGGGCGGGAGTCTCTTCTACAGTATGGACTTCTTGGGCTTGGGGTGTGTTACCCCGATTATAGGTGTTATTCTTATATGTGGGCTTGCTTTGTATGGGTTTGGCGAGGTCGTCCCCGATATTTATTCCCACATCATAAACTCTTTTGAAAGTGTCAAGTCCCAGGTACCTAAGGTGTTGTCTGTAAGCCGGGTCCAGGTTGTCAATGAATTTTTGGACCAATTCTGTTTCGGGAGGCCTATTGATTAGCTGGGCCGCCTGGTCCCTCCATCTAGCAAAGTAGGTCGTGAAACCCTCATTTTTCTTTTGGAAGAGAACTTCCAGCTCGCGCATGGTGACTTGGAAATCCATGTTGGACGAGTATTGCTTGATGAAGACATTGACAAAGTCTTCCCAAGTGGGGAAGAGCTTAGGGTCCAGGTGATAGTACCACTTGAGCGGCACAGGTTCCAAGGACAAAGGAAAGGCAGGTAATTACATGGACTTGTCCACGCCTTTCAAGTTCATGGCATTTACAAAGCTCAGGAGATGATCACAGGGGTTGTCCGTGGCCTTGAACTTTGGTAAGTCAGATGAACTGAACTTTTCTGGTAGTTTGCCAGGAAAAGGTTCAGGATCGAGGGAGAAGTATTTGCTCCCCATGGTTTGCTGTAGGACCATTTTTTCAATCCTCTTCTCGTTATTGAGGTCATTTTTGGCTTGTGCAGCCGCTAAAGCTTCATTTTCCATTTTCAGTTGGCCCATAAGTTGGGTCATTTGCACCATCTGGTCTCGCAAATCTTCGATGGACATGTTTGAAGGTGCGAATCGAGGTTGGGGAAGCGGAGATCCTTGAAATGAGGGACGACGGACGGAGGTTGGAGTCACTAAACCTGATGTTGGTGATGTATCTTCAAGACGCACTAACCGTTGATTCCCTGATCGGCACCAAGTGGCAGGACCAGTCCTAGGCATAAGATAAGCTAAAGTTTAGGTTCCCAAAGTTTTAAGCATTACTTAGTCTAGACTTCGACTCTCTAAATTGGTTTTTCACTCTTTCTTTTGTCGGTACACTTTTTAGTTTTTTTTTATTTTGGTCATTCTTTGGATTTTCGAAACACTTGCCCGTGTGACATTCACAGTTATTAGCATGTTCGGTTTTGGTGCCGAGCATTGTCGTCGTAGGAGGCCTAACAACGACACAAAGAGTTATTAATTTTTTTCACGAGTCGCTTTTGAAATCGAGTGCTTTTCTTACGCCCTCGTAGCAATTCTTTTTATGAACATTTTTTTTGCGCTACGTATTTTCCTTTCGCGCGGGCACCGAGGCTGCTGCGCCTGACCAGAAGGCCAAGCAGCAACTTCAGCGCCCAGCGAGGGGCGTGAGAAATTCTGGCGCCCAGCCAGGGGCGTTGAAAATGCGTCCCTGGCTGGTTATCGTTTTTTGTCTTTTGTTTATGCGACTTCAATTTGCGTGCTTGCCTAATATCGTCCTTTACGCGTAGCAGCGTTTGTGGGATTCGTTACAGGCCATCCCGAGCGTCGCTTATTTTTGTGGCGATCATTCAGGTTTGCGGAACACATGTTTCGGTATAACTCTTTGGCAAATTAGTCTATGAATGTTTGGGCAATTTTTAAGGTCGTTGATTTTCTAGGATAGTTTGTCACACACAATCACGTATTTCGCTACACAAAACTACATTACAAACATGGATTTAAAAATTAAATATGTCACGTAGTTTATGATAAACTTCTATGGGTAGTTTATTTGCGCCTGGCTTGGTACCGCTTCTATCGTAGATCCAACACATGCCCCGGTCGAGGTAGTGTCTTCAACAGACGAATTTGGCTCAAGAGGCCAACCCGCAAGTGCAAGCCAAGGGGGCATGCAGGCGAGAGGGACCTAATGAGCGAGCGATTGGGTACGGGATAGGTGTAGTACCTGCACAAGTACCGAGTGGGCATATGCACCCCCCTATTAGCAGAAAAAGGTATCCTTAGTCCCAACTCCCGAGGGAGCCGAGATTCGTAATGCGGTTCTGCCCGTTCACATTAATATGCTGATTTTCAGGTCGTCCCAACTTGATGAGGAAATAAACGCGGGGTAGGATCGTTTCACCCTTCGGCTATTTTGATTACCTACAAGCACGAGTAATTCCTTCACTATCCCCAGTGGAGTCGCCACTGTGAGGGGGTCGAAAAAGCACGAGGCTAATGCGTGACCTCGTCCCTTGTGGGTGTGACGATTCTTTTTTATTCAATCAAGTGTAATTGGATTTCCTGTGAGTTTGCACCCAATTGACTAGTAATATAGGAGTCGCCAATCTGTTTTTAACGACAATGAGAAAAACTGACAAAACCCGGTTATCGTGACATAAAGGGAGTGCAATTTTGTTTGACCACGACGGCCGTAGGTTCCCTTGTGATCCCTGGTGTGGGGATCTCTCAACAAACACCCGCAAGGTAGAGATTGAGGGTTCGGGGGACTGTAACTACCGAGAGGAGTACTTCGCTCGTCGATAACTCCAGAGGCAGGATATCCTTACTAGCTCAGCATAAATAATTGAAGGGACATGCGTTAACTATTAAACTAATCTGAGTTGATTTTAGCAATATGCAACATATAATACTAGATCGATCGCGATTATCTGATTTAAATAGCATTAAGGGACCTAGCATAATAATCCAATTTCCCAAAAATATTATATTTGTTAGGCGTGATAGAAAAATCAGATTTAGTTAGTTTAGCAGTTCATAAAAAGGGCGAGGAAAGCAATTAAATCATCGAAAAGGGACACATTACGACGCACCCTTGAGAGGTGCGTCACGGTTCTCAGAAAATTAACCACTTTGACTTTGCTATTTCTCCTTTTTATTTAACGAATCTCAAATTATGGGACAGGATACGTTCTGTTCGATTTGTGGATCGATTGCGACAGAACGAGTGAACAATTTCGCAGCGAGAGGCTTAGGCTAAGGGTTGGAGTCAATACTCAGAATATGAATTGTGTGTTGTGTGTGTGTGTGTGTCCTTTTCACGTTGAATTTGGGGCTGTATTTATAGGGAAGAGTTCGTGGAAAGATAGAATTGCAGAGTTCTAATCCACAAAGAATTAGGAAAAAACACGTAGCCAGGTATTTTCAGCGCCCAGACTTGGGCGCCGAAGATTTCGGCGCCCAGAGCCAGGCCTTGAAAATAGGGTCTGGGCTGTTTTCTTAGTCAGATTCGGATTGCTGAAATCCGTAGTGTTTGAGACTTAATCGATTCTTTTAGTGCGTATCAATTTCATGACGGAATGCGTCTGGGCCCGTTACGAACTCTAGGCTCGTTAGGATTTTAATTAATACGTAATTCTTATTTCCGAATCATATTAGGAATAGGATTCTCGCAGTTTTCTATCTCATTTAGGATTTATGTTGGAGTGCAACACCTAATTCTGACAGGTTTCTATCCTTCATGATTTGCCACTTTTAGAAGCTACCTTTTACGGCAGTTACTATTTTTAGCAAGTTTCCATAAATAACAGTTTTCTATAAATATCAGGTTCGGGTGAAATGAAAAGGGGAATTGAGATTCGTTTATTTTATAGGAGATGCGTTGTCAAGTGGAGATTTATTCTTTCATCAACGAACCTTTCCCTTTCGGGAATGGGGACAAAAGTAGGTGTCTACAGTTCCATGCTTATTTGGACAAGTTTGTAGTGGTTTTCATAGATGACATCCTAGTGTATTCGAAGAGTGAAGAGGATCGCGCTGAACACTTGAGATCTGTGTTGAGTACGCTAAGAGATAACCAGATGTATGCCAAGTTCTCAAAGTGTAAATTTTGGTTGGAAAAGGTTTCATTTTTGGGACATTTTGTGTCTAAAGAAAGAGTGGCAGTAGACTCTGCTAAGATCAAAGCTGTTAGTGAATAGCCTATACCCAAGAGTGTGTCTGACATTCGAAGTTTTCTGGGATTAGCTGGCTACTATAGACGTTTTGCGCAAGACTTCTCTAGGATAGCCAAGCCCATGACAACCTTGATGAAGAAGGAATAAAAGTTTGAGTAGAACAGCCAATGTGAGGAGGCGTTCCAAGCTCTGAAGACGCGTTTGACAACCGCGCCAGTGTTAACCTTGCCAGATGAGAGTGGTACCTATGATGTATATAGTGATGCTTCTAAGAATGGTTTAGGGTGTGTATTGATGCAGAATGGGAAGGTTATTGCGTATGCATCGAGGTACTTGAAACCATATGAATCCAATTACCCTACCCATGATTTAGAACTAGCTGCCATAGTGTTTGCATTAAAGATATGGAGACACTATCTGTATGGTGTGAAATGTAGGATATTCACGGATCATAAGTGTTTGAAGTACATTTTCACACAGAAGGATTTGAATATGCGCCAACGAAGGTGGTTGGAGTTAATCAAGGACTATGATTTGGATATTCAGTACCATGAAGGGAAAGCTAATGTAGTTGTGGATGCCTTGAGTAGGAAATCAAGTTATAGTGTTAATGCGTTAGTAGTTGCAAACGAGCTGTGTAAGGACATGCAGCGTTTGAACCTCGAGATAGTGAGCGGTGAATGTCTTGAGGGAATTATGAATGCCTTAACCATCTAGCCGTCGATATTCGATGAGATTAAGGAGAATCAGGCTGGTGATGTAAAGTTGGAGTGAATCAAGGAAAAGATTTCGCAAGGAAAGGAATTAGATTTCAAGATCCATGATGATGGAAGTTTGAGGTACAAAGGCAGGTGGTGCATGCCTCAAAAATGTGGTGAATTGAAGGAGAAATTGATGAGAGAAGGTCACAATACGCCATATTTTTATAATAAGTATAAATATATTTTATTATATTTATAAAGCATTTTATGATTTTTAGAATCTATTTCGCATTTAAATGTTATTTAAATGTATTTTATTTAATTAGAATATTTATTATTTTAATTAATTATGAAACGAATTTAATTTTCGAGTCGGGAAATTTAATGGGTCGCAAGTAATTTTAAAGGTTTGGGTTTTTAAATAAAAGTCCAACTCGTTTTATTAATCGAGCCAAATCAAAATAATTTAATTCTAAACTTAAGGCTAGCCCAATCATTTAAATGCTAAGCCCAATGTCAAATTTCCAAGCCTAGCCCACTAGGGATATGAGAGCCTATAAATAGGACTCTCCTCATTAAATGAACCCCTAATTTTTCATTAAAGCCTCCCTTCCTTTCTTGCCCCACACTCCTCCTCTCTCTCCACTCTTGTCCGACTCGCCCTCACCGCACGCCCGCACAGCACTCGCGTGCTCGTGCCCTCGTTGCTCGCCCATCGCCTTCCTTCGTTGCCCACTCCCTCTCGTCGCACCGCACAACTCGCCTTCCCTTGCGTGCTGTTGTGCGTGTGTTGCTGTTGTTGTGTGCCCTGCTGCCTCTCGCCCAACCACACGCCCCTTGCTCTCGTCCCTCGCCCTCACTCTCTCGCGCCTAGCGCACTGTGCCTTGCTCGTCGCCCTCGTCCCACGCGTTGTGTCTGCTCGTCGCCCCACTGCCGCGCGCGCACACACAAAGTGTGTGTGTGTGTTGTTTTTGTTTCGCTCGTTTAATTCTTTCGCCCAATCACATTAATTCGTGGTTGTTCCGTGCTATAGGTCGGATTGGTATAATTCTCTTCTTCCTTACCTATTCTATTTCAATTTCGTATTTTAAATTATAGTACTATTATTGTTTTGAATAATTAAAATGTTGGGAATCGGTTATGAACACCGTATTGTGATGTTTTATGTGATTTAATTCATGAGGCGTATTTTAATTATCAAAGCATGAATTTTCAGATTAGTTTATGTAATAAAGAATTGATTTTTGTGATGTTAAATTGGTTTTATTGGGAAATTCAAGTTAGGGTTTTAACCTAGACCTAATGGGTCAATTGATTAGCACAATTAGGTGATTAATTTAATTATGATAATCAATTATATTTTCAGATTCATAAAAGGGTCTAAAGTGTTGATTTTTATTGATTTGAAGGATGGAAAAAGTATGTTTTCGTACTAGGGATTGGTTTTGCAAATTGAGACGATTATATTATTAAAGAACGATTGAATTCTAATTATTTAACAAGGTCTTATATTTTATAAAGTTGCTGGAAATTTAATGAACATGGAAATAATTAAGGTTTCGTTATTTTGATGATAGGAGGTGATTTATAAGTAAGTGATCGTAATTGCAAAGTGGCCCCTACGCTTAGATATTCAAGGTACGTTCAAGTCTAGGGCGACCACATTAATTGACAAGGGACATTACATGATTGTTATTGATGTGAATTATATTATGTGAACTTGGTGAATTCATATTTGGTTTGGAGAACGATCATGTGGATATTTATTATTGGAATTATTGATTTATTGATTGAACAAGCATGTTGGGACTATTGGGAGTATGGATTTCATTGTCCATCATGTTGTTCAATATTTATGCATGTATGGTTTGTTTCACATGCAAGGGATGAATTATTTACTGTTATGCTATTGTACGGGATGTCTAGCATACTTTTGAGCCAATTATTCGTACCTCGTTGTACTATTTATTTTACTACATGTGAAGGGTTAGCTCACGTAAGCCACCGCACATGTAGGGTTCAGTTGGGAATATTTTGTATGAAATGAATTAGGATTTTCCGTGCAAGGGCACAACCTTCATGTTAATGGGCAGGATGTGGAATCTCACCTTTTGTGAGAAGGAACTTGGTAGTAATTTCACTATGGCTTGATGATTGATCACAAGTCCTAAGGAATTAAAATGAGATTGTTTTGGTTGTCGTTTATTAAATGTATGTATGTATGTGTGTTCGAGTCTCGAGTTCACCATTAACAAAATGTTAATAAACGTAAAGTGTAACCTGAACAAGCTTTAAAACTCTTGGAACGTATATAGTTATATACCTTGAGTATGAACAATGGGGGGAGACTTGCCGGAAAGCTTGATCTCCTACTAATGATACAAGACGTTGTTTCATTTAATTTATGCGTTGGAATTCCGTCGGTATGGTCCGACACTCGGTATGGTCCGATTTTCATTATATTATTTATTATGGTGTTTGGTGGGCTCCCAACACCCTTCCTTTATGAAATATTCTTTTGGCCCGTTCGAAGCTTATTCTAATTAAATTGTGAGTCAAGAGTCGAGTCTTGTATTTATGATTTACTTGGTATTTATTAAATGGCTTTTGCATGTTGATTAGTACTTTAGCGAGTGATGCATGTTTATAGTTTTATTTCACTCTAGCCTTGTAAGTACTCAGCTTTTGTTGACTACGTGCTTTGTGTCTTTTGGTCATGGCCTTTGCCTTAATGATCCATCATTTGCACTTGCATTGCTGGGGAATAGATTAATTTAGTAGGTTGGTAGATCAAAGTACGATTTAAATCATGTAGCTTGGGATGGTTGAGAGAGTTGCATTCTTTTGTGCTTTGAAACTAATTTTAAATTATGCTTTAATCATGTTTTGGGTTTGTTGAATTTCTAATACTTTGGTTTTTGTGCCGTTATGGTTTCAACTTGTAGGAGGCCTCAATAATTATTATTTATGTTGGTTTAAAAGTTAGTTGACATTAATTTCCACTTCGTAATTCTGGTAATAGCCTTAACCGTTATCACGGTGGCGGTAATACTTTAGTACTTCCTTTATTTTAAGTTGGAAAATGATTTTTATAAAAGCAAGTAATTATTAGGGTGTTACACATTAGGGTATATTATAG
This sequence comes from Spinacia oleracea, assembly GCF_020520425.1. Classification (NCBI taxonomy): domain Eukaryota; kingdom Viridiplantae; phylum Streptophyta; class Magnoliopsida; order Caryophyllales; family Amaranthaceae; genus Spinacia; species Spinacia oleracea. Next base: position 90,717,124 of record NC_079489.1, read on the forward strand.
ACCTAACTTACCCAAATAACAAAAGAGATTGTTGTTCCTATGTTTTGGTTGATGACACACACATATTGCAAACTTCCTGATTATGGTTGCTAATGACTTTGGACAGGTAAATGCCCAAGTTTCTATTAGGATAGGAACTTGAATCAGATGGTGAAGTTCCTGATGTACACTTGGGACAGTCACTAGAGTTCCAGAGCTGGAAGTTGTATCTGTTCCAGTTTGAAGTCACAAGAGGAGCAACACAGTTACATATCAAGAGTTCCGAATACTCACAAGAACTATTACAGACTCATGCCCACGAGTTCCTATTTAAACATAAGAGGAACTCATTAATGTTCCTGAGCTGGAACAAGTGAAGCTTCAGAGTTGAATGCCTGACCAAAGGAAAGACATATATGTCTAGGTAGTTTATCTTGCTTAGATTATATGTAATGTATTAATATGTTAAGTAGTATATAAGGAACTAGAGGAACTTGGATTACTCGTGTGTTTTTGTCAAAATATCAAGCAACACAGTTTTAAGGAAAATACTTTAAATAAAATATCTTTTCATGTTTAATAAAAATAAGATTTTCATCACATTCTGTTAATTAAATAAAAACAGTTTTTATCTTCCTAAAACTTCTCCTAAATATTTTGACAAAATAAATAAACATTTTTCTTGAAAATAAACTGTGATTGACATAGTCTTAAACACGTCCAGCAGTTGAGGAAGTTGTGTGGGAAGTGGTCTCCCCTTGTTCCTCAAGTCTAGGGACGTGACAATCAAAGTGTCAGTTGTTGGCAGTTGAGTTTTTGAAGGAAACAAACCCTAAGGACAAAACTCTATATAAGGCCAAGAAGTTTTCTGAAACAAAATACACAAACATTCTGAGAGTTCTTGCTTTTCTAAAAAACGTATTGTCAAAGATTTAAAAAAATAAACTGTTTGTGTCCTAGTTAATCCAAAGTTCCTAAGTGCCCAATATCCACACTAAAGCATCATTAATATCTAGAGTTATCCAAACACGAATTGTATTTTGTATTAGTGAGGATAGAGTTATCTTGTTTAGACTTAGAGTTTAAGTCTGAGAGAGAGAAGTGAAAGAGTTGTAATCAGAGTAGATTACTGTGAGGAACACAAGTTTGAGAGGAACTTGTGTTTGAGAGATTATTGTAATCGTGGTATTACTATAATAAAAGGAATTCTCTTCTTGATTAGTGTCAAGAAGTTTTCACAATTATTGTTATTGTCTTTTCTATTCTCAGTTCCTTGATTGTTTCTAAGTTCCGCAAGAAACTTTACCAAAGTTCCAATTACAATTCACCCCCCCCCCTCTTGTGCGTGTTCCTACTGGAATAACAGTTGGTATCAGAGCCAGTACTCACTAAAAACACAGGAAACCCTGTTTGAGTCAAGTTCCTGAAGGTATGAACTCACAAGAGAAACTGGAAGAAGGTTACTCGACACAAAGGCCACCTATGTTCAATGGCAAGTTCTACTCATACTGGAAGACCAGAATGGAGATATTCATCAAAGCTGAAAATTACCAAGTTTGGCGTGTAATTGAAGTTGGAGACTTCGAGGTAACAAAGACCAATGCTGAAAACGAGGTAGTTCCTAAACCAATGTCTGAATTTTCTAAAGAAGACTTTGATAAATATGAAATGAATGCCATGGCTGTCAAAATCTTGCATTGTGGGCTTGGACCTCATGAACACAACAGAGTCATGGGGTGCAAGAACGCAAAACAGATTTGGGAATTACTACAAGTAACCCACGAAGGAACTAATGAAGTTAAGCGTTCCAAAATTGACCTTTTGATGTCTAAATATGAAAGATTTGAAATGATTCCAAAAGAAACTATTCAAGAAATGTTCACTAGATTTACTAACATAACCAATGAATTAGTTTCTCTTGGTAGAATCATTCCCACAGATGAACAGGTAAGAAATATACTAAGAAGCATGCCACAAGATGATCGTTGGAGAACAAAGGTCACTGCATTGTTTGAGACCAAGGACTTTACCAAGTTCAACATTGAACAACTTGCTGGTTCCTTGATGACACACGAATTGCATCTTGGAGCTGCTGTTCCTGAGAGCTCTAGAAATCGAGGACTTGCTCTAAAGGCTGAGGAACTCGACGAATCTTAACCAGATGAAGAAGAGGCTGCCATGCTGGTTAGAAGAATGAGAAAGCTCTACAGGAACTTCAAACCAGGAAACCAGAAAGGAAGGAACTTTGCTAAGAAAATCACTAGTTCCAAAACTGAGCAAGGTTGCTTCAAATGTGGAGAAACTGATCATCAAATTCGTGAATGCCCTCTGTGGGAGAACGACAAAACCAGAGGAAAAGGGAAGGAACAGGTCAAGGATCGCTTTAACAAGTCTACCTTCAACAGGCCAAACTTCAAGAAGGCCATGATAGCTGCATGGGGCGAAGCAACAGACTCAGAAGACGATGAGGAACAACCAAATGAAGAAACTGCAAATCTCTGCCTTATGGCTAGAACAGAAGGAACTGATCAAGTTCCATCAGAAGAAGTAAGTTCCTCCACTCTTCAGTGCCTTTCAAAGTCAAAACTAATTGAACTGTTGCTAGAAACTCTAGATGATTACAAAAAGCTAAGTATGTTAAAAGTACAAAGTGATAGAGCCTTGGAACTCAGTAAAGACCATATAAATTATATGAACAATATTAGATCTGATGTTCAAGGCAGGTTCTTTGAATTACTAGATAGAAATACTTCTATTAATGAGTCATTCGAGAAAATTAGAAATGAAAACATCCTTCTACAAGTACAACTCAGTCAATATAAGATGTTTAATCTAAGTTTAGATCCTACAAAATCCTTGGAGATCAACATGGGAGTTTTTAACATCGACTTAGAAAATTTAAACAAAGATCTGATCACCACAAAGGAACAGAAAGAGAAACTAGAAAGGGAACTAGCCATGGCCAGGGCACAGAGACAACCACCTAAAGTTCCTCCCAAATGGATTGAGAATGCTCAATCTAAGAGAACAGAAGGATTGGGCTTTAATCATAAAACTAGTCATAAGAAAAAGTATGTGGATCTTCCTAGTGTAAAAGTCTGTTTCTCATGTGGAAGTGGAAGTCATGTAAGTACTGAGTGTTCCAAGATGAAGGAACAGGATCAAAGAAACATAAATTATGTAAAGCAAAAATGGGTCAAGAAGTCAGAAGTTGTAGTTGAAAAGGAACTCGAGGAAACCCGAGTTCCTGTAACTAACCTTTGATCTCTTTACAGATTCTAGTGAAGGGGAACAGCTCGTGGTATCTCGACAGCGGGTGTTCCAAACACATGACAGGAGACAAATCTAAATTCCTCTCACTAGAAGCCTACAATGGAGGAACTGTGACCTTTGGAGACAACATGAAAGGAGAAATTGTTGGAATTGGAAAAGTTGGAAGGTCAAGTTCCTATGCCATTGAAAATGTATTTTTAGTCGAGGGTTTAATGCACAGTCTACTAAGCATTTCTCAATTTTGTGACAAAGGAAACTCTGTAAGTTTTACTTCTGAAAATTGTCAAATCATCAATAATAACACTGGGAAGGTTATTTTGGAAGGAACTCGTAAAGGGAACACATATTCTGTGGATCTCAATACAGTTCCCAGGAACAATTTAACCTGCCTCAGTGCCTTTGAAGAAGATTCCCTACTATGGCACAGGAGGTTTGGACATGCTAGTTTCTCTCTGCTTGACAAACTAAGATCAAAGGAACTGGTTCGAGGACTCCCCTCAATCAAGTTCCTAACTGATAAAGTGTGTGATGCATGTGCAAAAGGCAAGCATGTCCGAAGTTCCTTTAAGTCTAAGAAATTGGTAAGCACCACAAAACCATTGGAACTCATCCATATGGACTTATGTGGCCCAATGAGAATTCAAAGCAGAAGTGGGAAAAAATATGTATTAGTTATTGTTGATGATTACTCTGGCTTTACTTGGGTCATATTTCTAACAAGCAAGGATGAAACGTTTGATGAGTTTGTTGCATTTTCAAAGAAAATTCAGAAAACCACAGGTCATCAACTGATCCATATAAGATCAGATCATGGAACAAAATTTGAAAATTACAAATTCGATGAATACTGCAAGGAACAAGGTATGGACCACAATTTCTCAGCTCCCAGAACTCCACAACAAAATGGAGTTGTTGAGAGGAAAAATAGAACCTTAGAGGACATGGCAAGAACCATGTTAATAGCCAGTTCCCTGCCTAGGAACTTCTGGGCTGAAGCAGTCAATACTGCTTGTTATATTATAAATAGAGTTATGATTCGAGCAATCCTAAACAAAACCCCCTATGAGCTACTAAAAGGTATAAAACCCAACATCTCTTACTTTAGAGCCTTTGGTAGCAAATGTTTTGTCCACAACAATGGAAAAAGGAACTTGGGGAAGTTTGATGAAAGAAGCGATGAGGCAGTGTTCCTAGGATATGCCTTAAATAGCAAAGCTTACAGAGTTTATAACAAAAGGTCTATGTGTGTTGAGGAAAGTGTACATATAATATTTGATGAATCTAACAAAACTGATATAGTACAGGAACAAGAACTTTTCGAGATTGGTTTATCTCGTGCTGCAGAAAATGATGAGGAGTTCCAACCAAGCAAACACACGGCCAGAGGAACTGCTCAACAAAATCAAGAAGTTCCCGTACTAGTGGAACAAGAAGAAAACCAAGAAGATCCAGAAACAACACCAGAGGAACCCCACAATGACCAACAGGGAACTCAGGTCATAGAAGGAACTGACAAAAATGCCACAACACCAGTAGCTCAGTTTCAACCTAAACCTTGGAAGCATCAAAAGTCTCACCCAATGGAACTCATTATGAGTGACATCAGAAAAGGAACTCAGACAAGGTCACAACTAAGGAACTTTTGCGCATTCCACGTGTTCCTCTCCATATTTGAGCCAAGAAATCACATTGAGGCTCTGGAGGACGCTGACTGGATCATAGCCATGCAAGAAGAATTAAATGAATTCAAAAGAAACAAGGTATGGCACTTGGAACCCAAACCAAAGCACCAGAAGGTGATAGGGCTGAAATGGGTGTTCCGGAACAAGAAAGATGAACATGCAACAATCATAAGGAACAAATCAAGGTTAGTGGTCAAAGGTTATAACCAACAGGAAGGTATTCACTTTGAAGAAACATTTGCACCTGTTGCTAGATTACAAGCCATTAGAATCTTAATTGCTTTTGCTGCTTTCATGGGTTTTAAACTTTATCAAATGGATGTTAAATGTGCTTTCTTAAATGGTTTCTTAGAGGAAGATGTTTATGTGGAACAGCCCCCTGGATTTGAAAATCCCGAATTTCCAAATCATATTTACAAATTAGATAAGGCTCTCTATGGACTAAAACAAGCCCCTAGATCTTGGTACGAGAGATTATCAAAGTTCCTCCTTCAAAATGATTTTAAAAGAGGTAGAATAGACAAAACTTTATTCTTAAAATCTAGAGGAACTGACTTGTTAGTAGTTCAAATTTATGTTGATGATATATTATTTGGAGCAACTAATGAGAATTTGTGCAAGGATTTTGCAAACTTGATGAGCAGTGAATTTGAAATGAGCATGATGGGGGAACTCAATTTCTTCCTTGGTTTACAAATCAAGCAAACCGAGGAAGGAATCATGATACACCAACAAAAGTATGTGAAGGAACTCCTAAAGAAATATGAGCTAGAATCAGCCAAAGTAAACCACACTCCCATGGGAACAACTACCAGATTAGACACTGATCCAAATGAGAAAAGTGTGAATCAAACGAAATACAGAGGTATGATTGGATCACTATTATATTTAACAGCCAGTAGACCTGACATTTCTTTTAGTGTAGGACTATGTGCAAGATTTCAATCCAATCCAAAGGAGTCCCATCTAACTGCGGTGAAAAGAATACTAAGATATCTCAAAGGAACTGATGACCTATGCCTATACTATCCAAGAAGTGGATCATTCGAGCTAAAAGGATATGCTGATGCTGATTATGCAGGTGACTTAGTGAATAGAAAAAGCACATCAGGTATGGTACAGTTCCTAGGTCCATGCATGGTTTCTTGGGGTTCCAAGAAACAGAACACTGTTGCTCTATCCACAGCTGAAGCTGAGTATGTAGCTGCTGCAGCTTGTTGCTCACAAATTCTATGGATAAAACAACAGCTAAGAGATTTTGGTATTATCTATGATTGTGTTCCTATCTATTGTGATAACACTAGTGCTATTTGTATTTCAAAAGATCCGGTTCATCATTCCCGGGTCAAACACATCCACATTAGACACCATTTCCTTAAAGATAATGTTGAGAAAGGTTTGATCAAATTAGATTTTTGCCAAACTGATCACCAAATTGCTGATATTTTAACTAAGCCCTTGAACAGAGAGAAACATGAGAAAATGAGGATGGAACTCGGAATGATCAAGCTAAGGTAATTGCTAAATTGAAGTTCCTCTAAGGCAAAAGCAAAAATCATGGTACATATAGACTATTACAAACACAAAATCTTGTGTGCAAACATAGTTGAAGCTTACCATCGTGGCAAATACACTCACACTCCAAATGAGCAAGGTAAGCAGTTCCTTTCAAACTAGTTAAGTCAGAGATACGAAATTAAGCAAGTCAAAGTCAAACACAGTTTTAATTTAATTTATTTCTACATTTTCCTTTTATTTTTTATTTATTTATTTTTTAAAATTCAAAACCGAATACCCATATTCAAAGAATGTTTGGAACGGTTCCATTGGCAATAAATAGGAGAAACTCTTCCCTTTCCACATTCAATCCATGCAACCCCCTTTCTCTCTCTCCCACACGCCTTCTCCACTGACACCACCTCTCCTTTCACCTATAAAAACCTTCACCATGGTTCTCACAAGCAACAACACTGATCTCACTTCCCTCAAACGAAAAAGAAATCCTTCATCTCCAGTTCCCATGGATACCTCACCCATTCAATCGCCAATTCCTCTTCGATCCCACAATCCAATACTCGCAATTACTCAGGGGGAACCAATCGACACTGACATCGAAATGAAATCCCCAATTTCAAACCCTAGATCTTCCACAAGGAAATCCAAAAAGCGTAGGGTAGAAACTTTGGGTGAACAACTCGAAGAAACTGAAGAACACCAGGAGGGTGCTCACACCCAGGGGGAAGGAAAAAGCGTCAAGAAACTCACTGCTAAGTAGAGCAATCTGGTGGAAGGGTTTGCGATCAATTCAACATGGTGTGAAGCTACGAAGTTCAATGAATTGATGGAAATCCTAGAACACCAAAAGTGGGTAAGCTTGTTAAGTACTTATGCCAAATCACCCCTAATTCCCGAAGCCATGAAAGAATTCTGCAAAAACTTTACTTGTGTTGATGATGTATGCTCAAGTAAAGTAAATGGAACTCGCATAGAATTTGATGCCTCCTATCTGGAACAGCTGTTTGGTACACCCAATAGGGGTTTTGATATGTGGTTGAAAGGTCAGATTACAGTGACCATTGATAGTGTCAATGAGGATGACATTGTTGGTTCAATTGGAGGAAACTCCAAAGTGTCCACCTCCACAACACATAACTGTTTCTCACCCCTTCAAAAACTGCTATTCAATATAGTGTGGAGAGGTATAGTTCCTCGAACCCAGAAGAGAAACATAGCTAGTTTGTTTGATGCATGCCTCATGTATTGTCTGGAAAGAAAAATTCCCATCAATTTTCCAGCTATTATGATCAAACATCTATACACCTGCATCCCAAAATTCAAAATCCCTTACTCTTCGCTTCTCACTGAAATCTTCAAAAGTTTCTCAGTTGACCTCACTCCCTACTACGTCATCCCTCTAAAATCAACCCAAATCCTACAAAATGAAATGCTCACTCTGCTCAACCTTAAAGTAGTTCAAGGGAAAGTTATTAAGGCTGGAAAAATTGAAAAGAAGGATGAAGAAGAACAAGAAGGTCCAGAAGTTAAAGAAGAAGTGGAGGAGGAGGAGGAACTCGAACAAATAGAGGTAACTTTATCTCGAGGGAAAAGGAAGAGTGTAGGATCCCAAGGGAAAAGAAAGAGCTTGAGGGTGGCAATGAAGGAGAACAAGAAAAGAGGGCCTGTCTTTATGGAAATAAATGAAGAAGGGGAAGTCAAGGAGATGCCCATAGAGGAGGATGTTGTTCCACTCAAACAAGAGAAACTGCCAGAAACTGTCGTGCCAAGGAACAGGACACCCAGATCCTCCCAAAAGTCCAAAGCCCGTCGTTTTTCTTCTGAACAGGAACATGTTCCAGACCATGGAGGTGCCTGGAACACAAAGGACGACCAGATATTGGAGCTGGAGGCAACAATTGCCCATCTGGTGGAACTGCAGGAGGGAACAGATCACAAGATCAGCTCAATGCAGGCTCACATAGGTGCATTGGTTACCAGTGTCAAGACTCTCCAAACCACTCTTCACCACTACTCAGAACAAGCCAATGCAACTCGTGCCACAATCCTCACCAAGATCAATAATCTGGAATCTTTTGAGGAGACTGTGATAGAAGAAACTGCTGGTTCTGGTTCCCCATCTCAAGCCTAATCACCCTATCCCATGTTTCTTTTATCTTTTGCCATGGAACAATCTTTTTAATTTGCTTTTGGTTTGTATAATTTTCAAACTTGGGTATTTGTTCCATCTTATTTTGACTTGCTTGGTTACACCTATCTGTGTTTTCTAGTTTTGATCATTACTGCTTGCTTTTAATTTATTGTGTGAGTTGGTTTAATACTTTGAGGCTAGCTTAACTTGCCAAACGTTGATCGTGGGGCACTGTGTTTGGAATGGCTATATTTCGTGCTATGCTTTTTGTTGATGTCAACAGGGGGAAGTCAAGGTGCAAACTTCCAAGGTACACTCAATCCCAGTTCCTGCATCAATCTCTTGTGTGTACTCTCTCTGTATGTTTTTTTTCTTTCTCTTTTGTTTTTCAATTTTTGTGTTCTGTTTCACAGTAGTCTGCATAAGTTCCTGTTTGTGCTTACTCTCATTTGTAAAAAGTTTGCAAGTGTTGTCATCACCAAAAAGGGGGAATATTGTTGTTCCTATGTTTTGGTTGATGACACACACATATTGCAAACTTCCTGATTATGGTTGCTAATGACTTTGGACAGGTAAATGCCCAAGTTTCTATTAGGATAGGAACTTGAATCAGATGGTGAAGTTCCTGATGTACACTTGGGACAGTCACTAGAGTTCCAGAGCTGGAAGTTGTATCTGTTCCAGTTTGAAGTCACAAGAGGAGCAACACAGTTACATATCAAGAGTTCCGAATACTCACAAGAACTATTACAGACTCATGGCCACGAGTTCCTATTTAAACATAAGAGGAACTCATTAATGTTCCTGAGCTGGAACAAGTGAAGCTTCAGAGTTGAATGCCTCACCAAAGGAAAGACATATATGTCTAGGTAGTTTATCTTGCTTAGATTATATGTAATATATTAATATGTTAAGTAGTATATAAGGAACTAGAGGAACTTGGATTACTCGTGTGTTTTTGTCAAAATATCAAGCAACACAGTTTTAAGGAAAATACTTTAAATAAAATATATTTTCATGTTTAATAAAAATAAGATTTTCATCACATTCTGTTAATTAAATAAAAACAGTTTTTATCTTCCTAAAACTTCTCCTAAATATTTTGACAAAATAAATAAACATTTTTCTTGAAAATAAACTGTGATTGACATAGTCTTAAACACGTCCAGCAGTTGAGGAAGTTGTGTGGGAAGTGGTCTCCCCTTGTTCCTCAAGTCTAGGGATGTGACAATCAAAGTGTCAGTTGTTGGCAGTTGAGTTTTTGAAGGAAACAAACCCTAAGGACAAAACTCTATATAAGGCCAAGAAGTTTTCTGAAAAAAAATACACAAACATTCTGATAGTTCTTGCTTTCCTAAAAAACGTATTGTCAAAGATTTTCAAAAAAAAACAGTTTGTGTCCTAGTTAATCCAAAGTTCCTAAGTGCCCTATATCCACACTAAAGCATCATTAATATCTAGAGTTATCCAAACACGAATTGTATTTTGTATTAGTGAGGATAGAGTTATCTTGTTTAGACTTAGAGTTTAAGTCTGAGAGAGAGAAGTGAAATAGTTGTAATCAGAGTAGATTACTGTGAGGAACACAAGTTTGAGAGGAACTTGTGTTTGAGAGATTATTGTAATTGAGGTATTACTATAATAAAAGGAATTCTCTTCTTGATTAGTGTCAAGAAGTTTTCACAATTATTGTTATTGTCTTTTCTATTCTCAGTTCCTTGATTGTTTCTAAGTTCCGCAAGAAACTTTACCAAAGTTCCAATTACAATTCACCCCCCCCCTCTTGTGCGTGTTCCTACTGGAATAACAGAGATTGTCAACAAACTCTGCTTCAGTTCATCGGCAAGTCAGCGTTGTGGGTTTATGTCAATTAGAATATATGTACTTGGGTTGTAAACAATTTAGGTGGTCATTCAATTAAATATTATAATATGTTCCCCCTAAAATTATATGATTCCTAATCCTCCCAATTAAAAATGCTGGTATGTTCCAACTCTGACATTCGATATGTCTGATGAGTGCAGACGCGTACATTTGACGCCAAGGCTAGATGCGATAAGTTCATTGATAAAACAAAACATCCGCTTGTCAAACGTATTCCAAATCCAGAAACGAACGTTTTAAGACTGACTGACTCATTCCCCATACCCATATTTCTATTTATAGTAACTGCTATTTTTAGTAGCTGTCATCCTATGTATTTTCTATAAAAATACTTAACCGTCTAATTAGATAGATTTACGTCAAAGAGAGTTTTAGTTGCATTCCAACTAAAATCCTAAGAGCAATTGCAAAACATTAAGAGAGCTTTAGTTGCATTCTAACTGAACTCCTAAAAGAGATTGAGAAGCATAAAAGAGTTTTAGTTGGAAATAATCCGAAATAAGAATTTTAGTTGGGAATAACTCAAAATAATGAAGAAAAGCGTAAAAAAGATTTTATTGCGCACAGGGCCCGGAGTAACTATTTATTCGCGCTAATGTCCACGCGCAAGAAGTATCTCGCGCCCTTATTTCATTCCAAACCCAAATACAAACTCTGAATAAAATCTCACGCATAGCACTGTGCGTGAGAATTTTCTCTCATCCAGGTGTCGTGTGCGAGAATTTTCTCGCACACAAAAGCGTTTCGACAATTTTCAAATTGTGAACATCTCAATCTTCCACGGCACCTTTTTCTTATAAATAGGGCCTTAAACCAACCGAGTAAGGGGAACCAAATCAGAATGTCATACTATATCCAAGTTAACCCTAAGCCTAAGTCTCAATCTGTCTCTATAATCGTTCCGTATACTTCATAGTTCTTCCATATTATTTCTTGTTAAGCGAAACTCTGCCTGTACAATCACTCAAACTAAACATGGATCCTGCACAAGAGTCTAATCAAGTCAAGGAAAGTACGTTGCTTTAAAGGAAATCGAGTAAAGACAAGTGGTTAGTTTTCTTAGAACCGCAATATAGCCTAAAATTGTATTGTAACGTGCCATAATCTGTTTAATTGCTTTTATTACCATTATAAATATGTCAACGTTAATCTGATTATTTATAATGCCTAAAACGATATTCTTTGGACAATTCGAATTCTTGTTAGGTACCTTAAATTAATCTAATTCATATTTTCGACATCCGTTAGTTAATATTTGTGCATTAAAAGCAATCTAGATTAGTAATGTAGTTTAACACATGTCCCGTCATCGTTGCATTGAACTAGTAAGGACCGTCACATAGGCTAATGATGGGCACTCCCCGAATTAGTAAATGTCCCCCGAACCCTCAATCTCTACTCCACTGGATGTATGTTGAGCGATCTCCACACCTGGGATCACAAGGGAACCTAAGGCCGTTCTGGTTAAATACGTGAGCTTGAGCCCAAAAACTGCTACTCTCGTATCACAATAACCGGGTTTTGTTAGTTTTCTTCACTGTCGTTGAAAACTGAATAGCCACTCCAAAGTCTAGTAAAAAGAGGCTAACTCCCACAGTTAGTCTCGTTTTACTTGATATTGCTTGCCACACATCCGCGAGGGAAGAGAAGGAAGAGGCCCTAAACCCGTCTTTTTCTGACCCCCTCACAGTGGCAACTCCGCTGGGGGGTAGATTGAAATAATTCCGCAAGTAGTAAGTTAACCTAGCCCAAGAGTAAAATCTAACATTATGACTCTTTATTTCCTTATTAAGTTGGGAATACCTGAAACGTCAATGTAATCGTTTGATCAGACAGAACCTCATGAAATTCTATCTTCCTTGGCATGTTTCATCTCGGAAGTTGAGAATGAGGACACCTATTTGTCGGGGGGTGTATACGCTTTGGATATTGTCCACTCGGCACTTACGATGTAGTCCACCTATCCCAAACCAAATCTCTTATCTCACAGGTCTATTAGCGGTACCCGCCACTCCAACGTGTGCCCGATAGGCCTTTGGTAAAATTTATTCATGAACCCAACTACTTCGACAGATGCCTATCAGGGAATATGTGATAGGTTTGGTACCTTTGACACCTAGCCTATTATTGACCATAGAGACTTTACATAAACTAAGTGTGCATATTTAAATTCAGAAATAATGCTAGTTGTTAGTTTGATATAGAAATTACGTGCAATGTGTGAAATTGACTAACTACACACTAAGTCTAAAGTCAACCATATAAGAAAAAGTCAATAAATGTGCTTAAAACGTTAAAAAATAAATAGTTAGCTACGAATCGGAACAAAAATAAACTGTGTATTATGCAAACTGGGACGTGCGCAAGAACATTTTAACGCACCCTAGGATGGTGTGAAAATATTCCAGCGCGCAAATCACAGCGTAAGAATTCTTTAACGCACATACGCGTGTTTCTGTTGCGAAAACAAAAAGTGAATATATGCCCCTGTGCGCGAGAAATTACTCGTGCAGAAGATGGCGCCATAAATTTCCTGCAAAAAAGCTTGTGCGCGAGAAATTACTAACACTCACTTGGGATTTTCCTGAATAATTATGTATGCTTGCGAGGTCAAAAAATAATAATGTTCGTGCAACTAATTCAAACGACTAAAACGCATTCGTGCTAAATGATATGTTGGTCTAGTTAAAAATATCCACCATAATGGAGCAAATTCAAAATTGCTCCGAAGGTATTTTTATGGAACTACGTCAACAGAACGATTCATGAATTAACCCAAGTAGTGTTTACAAATTACCCCAAAAGTCACTACGCGCAAATTATACTTTTGCGTCAGAACACTGAATGTTTGAGTGCACGCACGCACGAAAAGTTGGAATGACCAGAAAATAAACTGCACGATGTAGACACCTACTTTTGTCCCCATTCCCGAAAGGGAAGGTTCAATGATGAGAACCCAAATCTCCACTTGGCAACGCATCTCCTATTAAATAACGAATCTCAATCACCCCTTTCATTTCAGCCAAAACTATTATTTATAGAAACCTACTAAAAATAGTAACTGCCGTAAAAGGTAGTTGTTAAAAGTGGCAAAGTCATAAAAGATAGAAACCTGTCAGAATTAGGTGTTGCACTCTAACATAAATCCTAAAAGAGATGGAATTTGCAAAAGGAATTCTATTCCTAGTATAATTCGAAAGTAAGAGTTACGTATTAATTAAAATCCTAACGAACCTAGAGTTCGTAACGGGCCCAGACGCATTCCGTCGTAAAGTTAATACGCACTAAAAGACTCTGATAAGTCTCAAAAGCTCCGCGTTCTAAGAGTCCAAATCTGACAAAGAACTCGGCCCAGATCCCATTTTCAAAGCCTGGATCTGGGCGCCGAAATCTTCGGCGCCCAGCCCTGGGCGCAGAAAATGCCTGGGGCCGTATCGTCTCGGAATTACTTTTGGATTCGTATACTAAAAAACTATCTTTCCACATACTCTTTCCCTATAAATACAGACTCAAAACCGACGTGAAGAGGACACACAATTCCATAACCTGAGTATTGACTCTAGCCTTAAGCCTAGCCTCACGCTGCGAAATTGATCCCGCGTTCTGTCGCAATCGACCCAAAAGTCGAACTCAACGCATCCTGCCACTTGTAGCTGATGAATTAAGCCTAAATACTGGAACATTGCTTGGAAACCCGGGATTCGTTAAATAAAAGGAGAAATAGCAAAGCCAAGTGGTTAGTTTTCTGAGAACCGTAACGCACCTCTCAAGGGTGCGTTGTAATGTGTCCCTCATATGATTTAATCGCTTTCATCACCCTTTTATAAAATTTTCGAACATTTAACTTGATGGGTCTATCACGCCTAATAAGATAATACCTTGAACAAATGAATTATCATGCTAGGTACCTTAAATCAATCTAAATAAGATAATCACGATCGATTTAGTGTTATGTGTTGCATATTGCTAAAATCAATTCAGAATAGTTTAATAGTTTAACGCATGTCCCTTCAATTATTTATGCTGAGCTAGTAAGGATAACCTGCCTCTGGAGTTATCGATGAGGACTCCTCTCGGTAGTTACAGTCCCCCGAACTCTCAATCTCTGCCCTGCGGGTGTACGTTGAGCGATCCCCACACCAGGGATAACAAGGGAACCTATGGCCGTCGTGGTCGAACATAATTGCACTCCCTTTATGTCACGATATCCGGGTTTTGTCAGTTTTTCTCATTGTCGTTAAAAACTGAATGACGACTCCTATATTACTAGTCGATTGGGTGTAAACTCACAGGATATCCAATTACAGTTGATCCGACAACGTCACGCCCACGAGGGACGAGGTCACGCATTAGCCTCGTGCATTTTCGACCCCCTCACAGTGCGACTCCACTGGGGAACGTTAATGAAATACTCGTGCTCGTAGGTAATCAAAATAGCCGAAGGGTGAAACGATCCTACTCCGCGTTTATTTCCTTATCAAATTGGGACGACCTGAAAATCAGCATATTAATGTGAACGGACAGAACCGCATAACGAATCTTGGCTCCCTTGGTGTGTTTCATCTCGGGAGTTGGGACTAAGGATACCCATCGCCACTCGGGGGGTGCATACGCTTCGAATGTTGTCCACTCGGCACTTTCGCTAGTAGTACACCTCTCCCAAACCCAATCTCTCGCCCACTAGGTCCCTCTCATTGGTGCATGCCCCCTTGGCTTACATCGTGATTGACCTCTTGGGACGAAATTCGTCTGTTGAATGCACTAACTCGACCGGGGCACGTGTTGGATCTACGATAGAAACAGTATCAAGCCAGGCGCAAATATTACCCATAGAAGCCTATCATAAACTACGTGACATATTATTTTTTTTGCTTCATGTTGTAATGCTAGTTATGTGTAGCGAATTATGTGATTGTGTTGTGATTGTGTGTGACAAATAATACCGGAAAACCAACGACCCTAAAAATTGCCCAAACGTTCATAAACACCAATTGACCAAAGAGTTATGCCAAAATACGTGTTCCGCAACCCCGGGCGATCGCCACAAAAATAAGCAACGCCCAAGACGGCCTGTAACGGATCCCACAACGCTGCACAATGCGTAAAGGACGTTATTAGGCAAGCACGCAAAATTAAGTCGTACGAAAAAAGGATAGACGAACAGAATACGAGTACCATTCAGGGACGCATTTTCAACGCCCCTGGCTGGGCGCCAATTATTTTCTACGCCCCTGCTGGGCGCTGAAGTTGCTGCCTGGCCTTTTGATCAGGCACAATAGCCTCGGTGCCCGCGCATAAAATATACGTAGCAATAAAAAAATTCGTAACAAATTTGCTACGAGGACGTATGAAAAAGGAACTCGATTCTAAGAACGACTTATAAAATAAACAACTCCTTGTGTCGTTATTAGTCCTCCTATGACGACAATGTTCAGCACCAAGACCGAGCACGCTGATTAAATGACCTTGAATGTCACATGGGCAAAGTATTCAAAAAAATGATGTTCAAATAAAGTTTTCAAGGAAAAATAATGTTCGAATAAAAAATAAATAAATCTGAGTCTAGACTAGGCTATGCCAAAGTACAATCTAAATCCTAAGTCTTAGTTGTCTTATACAAAGAATCGGTCCTAATGCTTGGTGTCGTTCTGCAAGTTAAAAGGTTAAACCATGTTGAGTCTCCCTTCCTAACATTTAAATCAATAAGCACCCATATGTAATTGTCATCCCTTGCTAAGAATCTACGACCTCAATACTCTCTCTCACCAATAAAAAGAATATATTATGTAATTCAAGTATTTGCAAAATGGAAACAGTCGCATTCTGAAAATCATTCCTCCATAGTCGCACAACACCCAAAGTGAACCTAAGGTGTCAATACCATTGGCAAAAAAAAAATTAATGGCCTCAAGGCTTATGATCACATTGGGTCACGACTATCATGGTCCTCTCGAGCCACTCGCTCCTTGAAATACTCCTAAGTACGGACTAAAAGATTTTCCATGAATGCAACATGACGAACCATGAAAATACCCAAATCGGCATGCCATAAGGCTACCATTGGGGTAAAGCAATACACCCTAAGAGAGAAGCCGCACTAATGATTCTAGTCTTGCAAAAATGAGAATTCGATCTCCCAACTAACTACCTTGCCAACATTAAGCAAAATGGCGCATGACAAATGAACACCCAAGGGTTAAAATCTAAAGTGTCAACCAACAAAAGTTATGGTCCAATTAGCCTAAGTCTGAGAGTCGCTTGGTCAAGTATTACAGGCTTACGCCACGTCATTATTTTGAGTCTAGGCCACCTCCTTGTATTCATACACGGGTTATAATCAGAAAAATTAATGAAAGTTCGAGTCTAAATCACAACTTCCAATTAAATCCCGGAAACTGGAGTCTGAAAAGAAGCAAAAAATTATTTTCGATTTAATTCTTTCGTTAAATTTCAATAAAATAAAAACAACATTTTGAATATACGCTAATTTCACATTTTAAGAAACGACTAAATACGCTTGCAAAGTAAGACAATTTAAAGGTCCACCCTAGGCCTACTAAAATTAAAGGTCCACTATAGGCCTACCAAACGAGGCTCACTTAGTCTCGCCTCGTGACTCAAAGACCACAACCATCTATCGTTTAGCCCGAATAAAAAGGGGGAGAAATCCCAAACAAAAAATGAAAAAAAGAGAAAGAGAAAAGGGAAAGCGAAAAGAGCGAGCCATGAAATACTTAGCCCGTACCTCCCAAAGTGCGAAATTTACCCAAGTAAATGAGGGGAAAAAATTGAGTCAACCAATCCAAATCATACCACAAAAACAACATAAAGTTCTACGATCTTCTACCCTTTCCAATCCTCATGCTTGACTAATACCTATACAAATTATCCTATCTCATTCAACCCATCTTTCAAGCCGTCTTGAGTCACGAATAAAAAAAAGACAAATGAAAAGTACATTCTACGCTTAACGTATATATATATATATATATATATATATATATATATATATATATATATATATATATATATATATATATATATATACACACATATATATATATATATACATATATATGTATATATATATATATATATGTATATATATATATATAAAAGAAACTTTGCAAAGCGCCTTTAAAGTTCGTCTAAAAAGAAAAAGAAGCATTTAGCGCACAAAAAAGTTTCGCAAATATTTGGCACAAAACGAAAAGGAGCAGCGCAAAAAGGCAGCCCAGAACACGTTTGCAACGCCCAGGCCTGGGCGCCAAAAATAATAACGCCCAGCCCTGGGCGCCGTTCTTGCTTATCACTTTTCAACTCCTAATTCCTAAAAGGGTTCGTACATTTTCCTATATACATGCGGAAGAATAAAGAACACTTGGGGGGTAGAAGATCATATAAAATACGCAAAATACGCGCGCTCCAAAATTTTCGTAACAAAGAATAAATGAAACGTGCATACCGCCAAGTATTTTCGTACACTTATTTCACCCTATTTCAAACATTACGAGTTTAAAATCGGCATTCTAAGAAACCATTTTCTGGCTAAAGAACTACGCAAGACCTGATTCCAAATTAAATCTATTTAAGGCGGATACGTAGGCAATCCATGATTCGGTCCAACCAATTTGCAAAAGTGTTAAAGCCTATAGAATAACAAGAATAAAAAATAGAGTCCCTTATTGAAATTTAATTACTTACAATCAAAGTGGAAAGAAAAATTTAAGTCAAAGGAAGAATCCAAGTCATCAAGATGCCAAAATTGAGCACACATCCAAAAATAATAAGGGCACGTACCCTTGCCAGAAGGAGCACTCACACTCCTAGGCACTTAGCCAATACTCAAAAGATCGCTTTGCCTCAATTGAATGGGGGGCTAGCGCGAGCGTCCATGACCTTTAAAGTACTCGACTTGACCCTCCCTAAAGCAAACTAACTCACTTAAGACCTCCTTTCACCACTAGACACAGTCATAATCGCCAACAAGTAGTAAAGGTCGTAAGCTTGCAATAAAGAGGATTTTTCTACGGCATCGCCCCATCGTTCCTTCGAACTCAGGGCACCCGTTCATGGTAATTCAAATGGTTGCAAATCCCTTTTAAAAAAATCAGACATCGTCAATAGGACTTGGCACTTAACCAAGGCTCACCCTACTCAGACATATGACACAGGCATCTAAAATCGAAATCTGAAAGCATCATTAATGAGAAGACATAATAGCAACTGGGGGTAAAAATTGAAATGAAAGATCTAGGGAAAGAACTAAGTATTCCTTGACCTTTTGTACAGACATACACCAAGTAAATCAAAGTCAATTTGAAAACGGTTTATATTGCTGCAATTCTGGAAATGATGGCCCTAAAAACCTAAAGCATGTGCCACACGGGCACAAGTAATATCTTGACGCCTGCACCCTGGCTTCCACCAAATCCTTAGACAGCATTCCGAAAATCGTAACAGTATTTTGGTTCACTCATGTAATCCTGTACGAACCCTTCTATAAGTCAACTTACTTAGAACACCTCGGATTGTACACAGTAGGGCTCGGATTTCAAATAATTTTCAAAGACTTCTTCGAGCATAATAAAGTGTCGTTGGTTTAAGCTAAGCATGCGTTTATCTCGATGTTGCAAGTGAGTCAAAAAGATTTCTAAATATGATTATGGGTAAAGAAAGGCACCTAGCTTTTGCTCAAGGCACACTTCAACGTACGTGTGACTACCTTAACCATGGCAATGTCTCACAATACGACATTTACAAGAGAAGTAGCAAATCACTACTCGAACGTACCTCGCACTAAACGAGTCTGGTTCAAACTATTCATGATCCATGTCACCATGAATGCATAAAAACGTATGCCAAACATTATAGCACCAAGCCAATCCCGTAGCTATAATTGGGGGCTTGAGAAAAACACTCTAAAAGTGCTCGAAATGACGATTTTATCGCAAATTCTCGACGCTAATGCTATACACACGTCATAGGGGCACAATCCTAAGGTTTGATCGTGTAAAATGAACTATAGAATGGCTACAACCCCTCCCAAGTTCTAAGCGTTACTTAGAATATATAAAGTCACCCCACTAACAAGGGTAACTGAAAATCGCAAGTCACCAAAACTCCGATCAAATTACTGCACATAACGCTCACCCTACAAGCGCCCGTTACACAGTCTATGTCGTTCCAAAGCAAAAGCGAAAAAAATCAAGGATAAAAAAAAAAAAGAAACATCTATGAATCCTCGCATCGAACGAAGTAATAAGCCGTGCATACCCACGCAGAAGGTGCTACACTTGCTCGAACACCTGAACGAGGCGTGATGAAGTACTCCAATGCAAAAAATAATAATGATATCCCAACACCTGGAGGGATGTTCTAAGACACACTGTTAGGCCACACAAGCCTACGTCGCACCATAAGTTCAACCATCCCACGGTACAAGTCTGAAAAAAAAAAAGTAAGGCATATTGCACTAATGCGGGCACGACCAAGAGCATGTGTAAAAGAGACAAAGACTACTTATCGCCCAAATTCAAAATGCAAGCCACACGACTTCTACATTAAGGATTAAAGGTAGCAAAACATTACCTACCACGGAAAGGATAGCTCGCACCTACACGAGCGGAACCCCAAGGCATCTTTCTCGAAAGAACCTACAAAAATCGTACGCCAAAAGGAAGCATCCCAACATGCATACTTGGGGGCTCCAAGCTACGAAACGACCATAGCAAAATAAAAAAAAAGAGTCTCAAAGAAAATGTTTGAACAATCAAAAGGGCACGATGCTTGAGCCCACTTCATGAATGGGCCTGAACCCTATCAAGCTTCTAAGAAAACTATTCAACATCAGTCATTGCTCAAAAAATTATTCAAGCAAACTGATTAATGGACCGCACGCAACGGCCATTCTATGAACGCTCGTTCGCACATATATTCTAAGTATCGAACATTCACGAACACATTCAAAAGAAAAAAAATATACTTTCAAAATAACAACAAGAGCGATCAAAGTCTTACGCCTCAAGGTACATTCCTCGGGCCATATAGACTCGCCCGATTATTGCAATAACTGTACGCCTTAAGAGCAACAGTTCCTTTAAATAATCGCCCCAAAGCGACAAACACCGTAGTCCACCAATCGGCTACGGCTTCTCGAGAAATCATCACGAGAAAGTTCTGCCTGGGACGCACTTTCAACGCCCAGGACCAGGCGCCAGGTATTACGACGCCCAGCTCTGGGCGCTGAAAACCAAAAATAAAGAAAAACAAAAGAGAAGAGAATACGTAAAATTTCCAAGTGAAATAAACGAACGAACAAGAGGCCAACTGTGTCATCAAAGACCAGCCCAAAAAATATTTTCAACGCCCCACTTGGGCGTGAATTATTTCTAACGCCCAGGCCTGGGCGCCGAAAATGATTCGACTCGAAAATTGCCGATTTCTTTACTGAAAGTCGCACCTCACGACTTTGTTAAGAGTAGCACACCACTACAAAGATCGCTCGCACTTACGAGCATGATCCCAAACACGATCAAGGACATTACAAAATGCGTATCTCCAAGGAACCTCTTTGACAAGAAATGACCATCAAGCACGAGTGCTTGGGGGCTCGAAAGAAAATATATATTTCAAAAGAGAGTATGCAAAGTTAAAATAATATTCCCAGAATACGTTGTACGAAGTCCCGTGTTTTGATAATCTCAAAAGATAAAAACCAGATTATGACCTCAAGACAAAGGTCGCCGTTGATACTTATACATAGTCCCCTAATTAAGGACCCAAGTAGTGGCAAAATTGAGCCGTAAAGACTAGCTCAAAACCATGAAAGATGATGACCACGAGACAATAGTCCGTCTAAGCCCGTTGTCAACCCACATTCAGGTTGCAACTAAATCCGAGCATCCCTCGAAAGAAAATAAAATCCTTCAAAAAAACAAAAACAGGCTCGCCATCTTCAACCGGCGGGGTCTGCGTCACTAACCGCGCAGGTCCGCAGTTTTCGAAAATAAAAAGAAAATAAAATCTTCAAAACAAAATAGGCTTGCCATCTTCAGCCGGCGGGGTCTACGTCACAAATAACGTAGGTCCTTATTTTTAAAACATCAAAAACAGATTCGTCCACTTCTATCGGACGAGGCGTCCACCCTCAGCGGACAGGCTCGCCCACTTTCAGCGGGCGGGGTCTGCGTCACTAACCGCGCATGTCCTCAGTTTTCGAAAATGAAATCTCCAAAAACACAAAACAGGCTCGCCATCTTCAGCCAGCAGGGTCTACGTCACAAACCGCGTAGGTCCTTATTTTCAAAACATCAAAACAGATTCGTCCACTTCTATCGGACGGGGCGTCCACCCTCAGCGGACAGGCTCGCCCACCTTCAGCCGGCGGGGTCTACGTCACAAACCGCGTAGGTCCTTATTTTCAAAACATCAAAACAGATTCGTCCACTTCTATCGGACAGGGTGTCCACCCTAAGCGGACAGGCTCGCCCACCTTCAGCGGGCGGGGGTCTGCGTCACTAACCGCGCAGGTCCTTAGTCGCTTCAGCGATAACTTTTTCTCGTTTACCTTTTCCAAAAATCAAAGGATTGGTTTTCCGTTTTCCCAAAAAAAAGCGATGTGCTGTATTTTCCTTCGTTTTACGTCCTATAAAAACAAGGGGGTTTTCTCGTTTAACTAACCCTGAATATGAGAATCTTTTAAAAACGCTTTACCTCGTGATTGGGCTTGGCCAGGCCTAGTTACACTTTATAGCTTTGATTTCGAAAACATCTTTAGATACTTCCAATGACAAAGTGAGGGAGTTTTTATACTATCGGTTAACAGATTCCAATGACACGTGAGGAATGTGTTAACACTTCAAGTGATGACCCTTAAGTCAAATGTTTTCACTCGGGGGCTCGTGAGACCCTCGCAAAACAGGTCACATACACCATGGCTTGTATGACGCACTCCGTCCATTACTTTGACCATCGTCTCATCTCGAGACTCAGTCAAAGTGGGGGCTAACCGTAGACACCTACTTTTGTCCCCATTTCCGAAAGAGAAGGTTCGATGATGAGAACGCAAATCTCCACTTGGCAACGCATCTCCTATAAAATAACGAATCTCAATCACCCCTATCATTTCAGCCAAAACTGCTATTTATAGAAACCTGCTAAAAATAGTAACTGCCGTAAAAGGTAGTTGTTAAAAGTGGCAAAGTCATAAAAAATAGAAACCTGTCAGAATTAGGTGTTTCACTCCAACATAAATCTTAAAAGAGATGGAATTTGCAAAAGGAATTTTATTCCTAGTATAATTCGAAAGTAAGAGTTACGTATTAATTAAAATCCTAACGAACCTAGAGTTCGTAACGGGCCCAGACGCATTCCGTCGTAAAGTTAATACGCACTAAAAGACTCGGATAAGTCTCAAAAGCTCCGCGTTCTAAGAGACAAATCTGACAAAGAACTCGGCCCAGATCCCATTTTCAACGCCTGGATCTGGGCGCCGAAATCTTCGGCGCCCAGCCCTGGGCGCTGAAAATGCCTGGGGCCGTGTCGTCTCCGAATTCCTTTTGGATTCGTATTCAAAAATTCTATCTTTCCACAAACTCTTTCCCTATAAATACAGCCTCAAAACCGACGTGAAGAGGACACACAATTCCATAACCTGAGTATTGACTCTAGCCTTAAGCCTAGCCTCACGCTGCGAAATTGATCCGGCGTTCTGTCGCAGTCGACCCAAAAGTCGACCTGAACGCATCCTGCCCCTTGTAGTTGATGAATTAAGCCTTAATACTGGAACATTGCTTGGAAACCCGAGATTCGTTAAATAAAAGGAGAAATAGAAAAGCCAAGTGGTTAGTTTTCTGAGAACCGTAACGCACCTCTCAAGGGTGCGTTGTAATGTGTCCCTCATATGATTTAATCTCTTTATCACCCTTTTATAAAATTGTCGAACTATTAACTTGATTGGTCTATCACGCCTAATAAGATAATACCTTGGGCAATTGAATTATCATGCTAGGTACCTTAAATCAATCTAAATAAGATAATCACGATCGATTTAGTGTTATGTGTTGCATATTGCTAAAATCAATTCAGAATAGTTTAATAGTTTAACGCATGTCCCTTCAATTATTTATGCTGAGCTAGTAAGGATAACCTGCCTCTGGAGTTATCGATGAGCACTCCTCTCGGTAGTTACAGTCCCCCGAACTCTCAATCTCTGCCCTGCGGGTGTACGTTGAGCGATCCCCACACCGTGGATAACAAGGGAACCTATGGCCGTCGTGGTCGAACATAATTGAACTCCCTTTATGTCACGATAACCGGGTTTTGTCAGTTTTTCTCATTGTCGTTAAAAACTGAATGACGACTCCTATATTACTAGTCAATTGGGTGTAAACTCACAGGAAATCCAATTACACTTGATCCGACAACGTCACGCCCACGAGGGACGAGGTCACGCATTAGCCTCCTGCTTTTTCGATTCCCTCACAGTGGCGACTCTACTAGGGAACGTTAATGAAATACTCGTGCTCGTAGGTACTCAAAATAGTCGAAGGGTGAAACGATCCTACTCCGCGTTTATTTCCTTATCAAGTTGGGACGACCTGAAAATCAGCATATTAATGTGAGCGGACAGAACCGCATAACGAATCTTGGCTCCCTTGGTGTGTTTCATCTCGGGAGTTGGGACTAAGGATACCCATCGCCACTCGGGGGGTGCATACGCTTCAAATGTTGTCCACTCGGCACTTTCGCTAGTAGTACACCTGTCCCGAACCCAATCGCTCGCCCACTAGGTCCCTCTCATTGGTGCATGCCCCCTTGGCTTACATCGTGATTGGCCTCTTGGGACGAAGTTCGTCTGTTGAATGCACTACCTCGACCGGTGCACGTGTTGGATCTACGATAGAAGCGGTACCAAGCCAGGCGCAAATATTACCCATAGAAGCCTATCATAAACTACGTGACATATTTTTTTTTTTGCTTCATGTTGTAATGCTAGTTATGTGTAGCGAATTATATGATTGTGTTGTGATTGTGTGTGACAAAAAATTCCGGAAATCCAACGACCCTAAAAATTGCCCAAACATTCATAAACACCAATTGGCCAAAGATTTATGCCAAAATACGTGTTCCGCAACCCCGGGCGATCGCCACAAAAATAAGCAACGCGTTTATGTCATAAGGGAACCTATGGCCGTCGTGGTCGAACATAATTGCACTCCCTTTATGTCACGATAACCGGGTTTTGTCAGTTTTTCTCATTGTCGTTAAAAACTGAATGGCGACTCCTATATTACTAGTCGATTGGGTGTAAACTCACAGGAAATCCAATTACACTTGATCCGACAACGTCATGCCCACGAGGGACGAGGTCACGCATTAGCCTCGTGCTTTTTCGACCCCCTCACACACGAATAAGCAAAAAATAAGCCTGCATGTGCAAGAATTTTCACACGCCCCCAAGCCAGCGCGATAAATGTCTTGTGCATACTATCTGGGCGCAAGAATTCTGTCACGTCTAGGCTCCTTTCTTGCAATTGACTTCTTAAAACGTACGCAACAACTAAAATCGATTTGCAAGTCGTTACTAGCTTCCTAATGACACTAATGTTCTTCCTAATACCATTCATATTAACAAAACAAATTTAACGTTCACAAAGAAAAAGTTTTCGAAAACCATTTCCAAAAAAGAAATAAGTCTAAGTCTAGAATAAGCTATATATGTCCAAATAAAATCTGAATTTATAAAAATAGTCTGTCTTATACATAGGGCTGGTTCTATTGCTTGGCATCTTTTTGCAAACCAACGACTAACATGTCTTGAGTCTTTCACCCCAATGCAAAATGTTATGATGTTGAAATCCCCGCAAGTTCGATTATCACTAAGAAACTCTCATGTAGGGAAGTCACATTCGGAAAATTCGTCCTTAATAGCCGCACAAACCCAAAGAGAGCCCAAGGTACCAACGCCGAGCATCATTGGCAATATTGGTATCGTCGGGGCTCACGACCTTGCTGGCCACGGCTGTCATAACCTTCGAGAGCCACCCGCTCTCGGAAGTCCCTCTAAGAATGTACCAAGGATTTTCCATGAACGCAATACATTAGAAGATGGATACCCAAATCAGCATGCCTTAGGGCTACTGTTCAGGCTAGAAAGGAAACTAGTCAAAAGCGAAGCTGAAATCATGATTCCGGCCCTACAGGATTCAGCATTAGACCCCACAAAATTAATCGCTCCATTACCTGTGTAAACCGACAAGATCGAGTGTGGCTGGCGCAAAACTTTTAAGTGACCAACGCTCGAGTAATAAAGTTCAAAGTGTCTGCCGGAGAAGGCCCAATTTTCGATGAATCTGAATCTGGATTTCAGTCTGAACCTGAATCTGAACCAAATAACAAGGAATTTGTAGACACCCCTAAGTCTAGAATAAATCCGAAAATTTCTACCCGGAAGACCTTTTTGATGTAATGCTCCATGATTTTAATAAGATAAATAAAACTTTTGAGTACATGCCGCCTAAAAATCTGAATAGCAACCCTGAATGCTTTGCAAATAACAAACTCGAAAATAAATACGCTGAATTAATAAAGTTGTAAATGAGCAAGAATATAAAACTCCAGTAGTTGAGGCCACTAAATCAGTAAACACCGAAACTGATGAAGATCCGAAACATACTAGTAGAAAAAACCCTTATTGCAGCGGGCTTTTAGACCCCTGTTGCAGCGTACATCGTATGCTGCAACTGGGGGGCCTGCAACAAGTCTGAACTGTTCGCTGCAAAAAGTGATTTGTTGCAGCGGGCTTTTAGATGTACGCTGCAACAAGTGCCAAAAAATTGGCAAAATTTTGGACTTGTTGCAGCGTACATATATATGTACGCTGCAAAAGACTCAACTTTTTGCAGCGTACATTTATTTGTACGCTGCAACAAGTCTGAATTACTCAATTTTTTGCAGCGTACATTTATTTGTACGCTGCAACAAGTCTGAATTTTTGCGAAATTTTTTTCCCTTGTTGCAGCGTACAACATATATGTACGCTGCAAAAAAGCACTTTTGGCGGGAAAATTCTAATTTTGTTTAGGGATACCTAGAGTGCCTTGCACCAAATATAGAAACCTGTCAAAACAATAATAGAATAACGCAACCTGTATAACAAATATAAAAACAACAACTGGAGTTTTGTATACTATATATCCCAAAACCAAAGTGCACATATTACATTTAAATATATGTTCCAATTTCAACATAAACATACATTTTAATATAAAATTTATTCTATAACAACTAAACCAACTCGATCAAGCGCGCTAAAGCCAATAATAAATACTTGTTGGTAAAAAACTTAGCCCATTGCTCACGAACCACATCAAATTCCTCGCATAAGGCGCAATCCTCGGAGTGTAGACCTTTACAAAAACAGAAATTTAAATTAAACATTAGATTAAATACAAATTAAATATCACATTTTAACATTCAAGAAACTAATGACTTCCAAACAAACTTAGGAATAAATTAATTAAAAAGTGTACTGCACTCATATTTCATTTACTTATCCCCAAGAAAATACCACAAGTAGGCATCGAAAAAAAAAATCAGAAATAAGTAGTGATAGAGTAAACCAGCTTTAGTAATTACTATTGATCTTTTAATATTATTTAGTTCGTCTAAAAGACGCTACTGGTTGAAATTGATTAGGGTAAGGTGGATCTTTTACAAACCTTGCCCACATGACATAGATGAATACAAGATTGTAAGTCTTGTAAGCATGGTTCCTTTATTTAGGTTTCATCCTCATTCAACCAGTAAAGCTTCTTTTACCAAATAATGAAACAGCTCATATGAAAAAGTTCAAACTCCCGTACTAAAGTTTGTATAATAAACCAAAAATAACAACCTACCATCCATTGCTTGGCTTATCGACTCATAATCCATAAATGTTCGAGATGATCTGTTATGTGATGTCTGCATTAGGATAATTGTGTGGTTATTATCCTGTAAAATTGAAAAATGGCTCCAGTAAGCACCCCAAAGCATTAAGGATTGATAAGGCTCAAAGTAGGGACCAACTGAACAAGAGAGACAAATGAATACCAAATGCAGTCGAAGTAACGAACTGGTACTCCAAAGCAAAAACACACACAGATTTTCTAGTCATATTTACAGTTAAAAAAATCTTCACACAATAATTCATAATTCATTGCTGTTAACATAATTCATTGCTGCGGAAATCAGATAGCCCACAATACATCTTGCTTGTTGATAATTATTTCATTTATCATATGCTTGAATATAATTTTACTAATAAACAGAAAGAAAATTATCTTACACAGTTGTAGCTGCAACACAATATTTAACTTAAGATCAGCATGTGTTGTCCATTTTTCATACCTTTAAAAAAAATGCATGATGATTTACTTCCATACTTTGGATCTTGAAACCAAAGATTTCATATCACAGACGATTACAAATCACTTGCAGGATATTCCTATATAAATGCTTCCAGTATGCTCAAACATTGACCTAGAGTGTCATCTAGGTTCATGACAATCATGTCTATGTGCTGAAGTACCAGAATTTGATCATGCACATTCAGTCACTGATTTCAAGATAATCCTACAACTAGGATACGCATTTTTAACTAAGAGAAACCTACAACAGAATATCAATTTCCTTACTCAAGTATGCACTTCAGTATAAAGAGGAGCAGAATATAAGATTGATTGGATAATGAATTACAATTTTAACTTTTCACAACCCATTGCCTGTCTTGACCATCATTTGCAAAAAACTTTAGGTCTAATTGTTCGACTTAGCTTCAGAAAATAAGTGTACAACCATTCGACTAATCCATTATAAAGTTGAGTATATTTCTGCAGTTCTGCCTTTCAGGACTCATGCACTAACCAATTTGGACAGGTGGTTCAATGACTCACAATTTCAACAGAACTACTAAAGCCATGAGAGTATATTTCTGGTAAGGGACCTAGTAACATAGTAAAACGCATAACCAAGATCATACTCTGTATAAACAAAATTTACTGACTCACTTTTCTTGGCGGTGGAAAAAGGCATAGGTGTATATCTAACATGGTAAGCAATTTCATTACTAAAGAGTCTTTTGCAATACAGTGGGATTCTAGAGATCAGCTTATGCTCAAATAAGTAAGTAGAGTACACATCAGTGGCAGGATCAAATAGCTGAACTAAACAGT
The DNA here is from genome assembly GCF_020520425.1 of Spinacia oleracea. Lineage (NCBI taxonomy): Eukaryota > Viridiplantae > Streptophyta > Magnoliopsida > Caryophyllales > Amaranthaceae > Spinacia > Spinacia oleracea. The sequence continues at coordinate 90,745,806 of NC_079489.1, forward strand.
AGTTCATAGAGTGCATCCCATATGAAGAGATCTAAAGTAGCATAGCACCATTTACAGAGTGTTTTTTCAAAAAAAAAATCACAGAAGTAAAGCCAGCCAATTATCCGTCATCTTAATTTCATTGAAATCAGACATTAGAATCAATCACTTACTCCACTAGTTATCAGCTCATTCAATGAAAGGAAAACTAAAAACTCCATTTAAACTCAAAGAACAAAACAAAACAAAACAAAAAAAACACTCCACTTAAACTCAATGCATTTGATTTGACAATAGCAAACCTGTCAATCTCGTAATGATCTAACATATGGAGAAGACTCATTGTGATTTGTGACCGTTTCCAACTCATTGAGTTTTAAACACTTACGAAAAAACTCGAGTAACATCAATTCTACAAAGTCTGTTCAATGTCTGCTATGGTGTGAATGAGTCTTCCATACTGTCTAATGATCCAAATAAGCTAGTTCTAATACTACGTCCTTTATACCAAGGCTTCAACTAGAAAAACAGGACAAGAAGGTCGACCACAATTCCTTAAAGATTTTTGAAACAATCCTCAAAATTTATGAGAAAATCCAAACCCTTCACCAAGCAAAATAAAACCTCAATTGCAACAACTTCATATACTAGAATATCACCATATACGAGTACAAAATTTATGTCAATCCCCCTCCCCCCCTCCGACGGCCCACCTCCTAAATAAATAAATAAATCCAACTGAATTTTATGAATATACCGTACAACATATACAAGCACATCATTACACTACTTTGATTCTGATTACACTGGAATCCACCCAACCACAGAAGTACAAACAAGAACTGAACTTCAAGTCAAAACCCTAATTCCCAAATCAATTGCAAAAATTAACAAGTTCCAGAAATTTTTCATTATCACCTCATGATAAATGTATTTCCACTTCACAGACAACTCTAAACACCAAAAGAATCATCAAAAAAATTATCCCCAAACCTCAACTTCGTATTCATCTATCAAAATTCCAAGCAAACACAGAGTCTCGTTTTGTTGTCACAACTAAGCTCAAGTTCTTGCTAAAACCCTAGCTTTAGAATTCATAACAACAAAAATCAAATAAACAATAACGTTTTCTTGTTGTTGGTTCAAAAAATGAAAAAAATTGAGCTCAATTATCATTACAACAAAAACAAGCAGTGAAAGTTATGAAAATGGAGGTGAGGAGAGAGAAAGAGAAGAGCGAGTACCATACTGAAGGATAGGGGCGGCCAGAAGAAGTTGCAGAGGTTGAATAAGGAAAGGGCATCAGCAAAACGCGATTACAGAAAGAGAGAATCTCGCACTCCCAACAAGTGCCCACTGGCCACGGTCTACGGCGGGCGACGACTAGCAAAGGACCAAATCAAATCCCCAAATACTCCGTACTGAGGAAGTGTATTTCAAATCCCCAAATCCCCAAATTGAACCCTAATCTGAAAACGAAAATCAAAAACTAAAATTGAACCCTAATCTGAAAACGAAAATAAAAAACGAAAATAGAAATTGAACACACCATACCGAAACCACCGGAACCACGACGCCGAGCAACCACCGGAACCACGACGCGACGGGGAGATGCTGAACCACGGAACCAAGACAGCGACGCAGGGCTGAACCACGGAACCACGGAACCAAGACAGCGACGCAGGGCTGAACCACGACGCGACGGGGAGATGAGCAACCAACGGAACCAAGACAGCGACGCAGGGCTGAGCAACTCTTGGGTTCGACGGCGACGCAGGGCTGAGTTCGACGGCGACCTTGGATATTTGTTTAAGGGAAAAGGCTTGGAGCTATAGCAGAGAAGGAACAACGTACGTACGTTTCTCGTTTGAGCGCGGTTTGTACGTTGCAACTAGGAAAGTAAAAATTTTAATTTGAAACGCGGACTTGTTGCAGCGGGCATTAACATGTACGCTGCAATAACTTCGGGTTGTTGCTGCGGGCTTTTATTTTGTACGCTGCAACAAACGCATTTGTTGCGAACAACTAAAATGTACGCTGCGATAACCCTTTAAAGGGTTTGACCCGCGTTGACCGACTGGTTGTTGAAGCGTATTTATACTTGTACGCTGCAACAAGGGGGCTGCAACAGGGGTTTTTTCTACTAGTGATATAAAAATTGGCTTAACTTTAACTCCAACTGAAAAAATCCGATCTAATCTCCACTCTCAGAGAATTCATGGGCGTCTTTGCATGGTCCTACAAAGATATGCCTGGAATAGATCGTGAAATGGCCGAGCATAGGATCCCGCTAGATCCCACAAAAACGCTGGTAAAATAGAAGCTACGACGGCTTAAGCCCAAAACAGCACTGAAAATCAAGGAGGAAGTCACGAAACAGCTAGAGGCGGGCTTCATAAAGGTATCCAATTATCCAGATTGGGTAGCTAATGTCGTCCTCGTGGATAAAAAGACAAACGAGTGAGAATGTGCTAAGATTTTCGTGATCTCAACAAAGCCAGTCCAAAGGATAACTTCCCACTACTACATATTGACATACTGGTAGACAATACAGCGGAACATGCGCTTCTCTCCTTTATGAGTGGTATGCAGGATATAACCAAATTATCATGGCAGATGAGGACATGGAGAAAACCACCTTCATTACTCTGTGGGGCACTTATTGCTATATCGTCATGCCCTTTTTGTTTGAAAAACACCGAGGCTACCTATCAAAGGACCGCCACCACATTACTCCATGACATGATGCATAAAGAGATCGAAGTCTATGTAGATGACACGATAGTAAAATCTAAGGACCGGCAAGGCCATCTACCAGCACTTAGAATGTTCTTCGCTCGGATTCTGAAATATAATATGAGGTTGAACCCGCAGAAATGCATCTTTGGAGTGACTTCGGGAAAGTTACTTGGATACATAGTTAGCACACGGGGAATTGAAATTGATCCATCTAAGATCAAAGCTATCGCAGATATGCCTCCACCAAAATCTGAAAAACAGATTAGAGGATTTCTGGGAAAGCTCCAATACATTAATAGCTTTATATCCAATCTTACTATGACTTGCAAGCCAATCTTCAAGAAGCTAAAAAAGAGGATAAAGATGAATGGGATGAACAGTGTCAAACTGCTTTTGAATAAAATCAAAGAATATCTGAGCAAACCACTTATTCTATCCTACCTCAGGCAGGCTTACCTCTACGCTTATATTTGACCTTCACGAACACTGCCGTAGGAGCTATGCGCTCGCAAATTGTGGATGGATCTGAACGAGCTATCTACTACATTAGAAAAAAGTTCATCCAATATGAAAAGAGATATACCAAACTTGAGAAAACTTGTCTTTCCCTCGTCTGGGCATCCAAGAGACTCAGGCACTATTTGCTAGCGTATACCGTATACGTAGTATCACAATTAGATCTCTTGAAGTTCATGTTTGAAAAGCCCGCACTCAGCTGACGCTTATCACCATGGCTAGTCATGCTTTAGGAATTCGACTTAAAATTCATGCCCGGGAAAACTAAAAGGATTAAATAACTCTGTGTCCTTCATTGATTGAGGATCATTATATACAGCAATATATTTGCCTAATATACATTATCTTGATTGATCTTGATTGATCATATATCTATCTAATTGATACGTAATTGATCCTAATTGATATTACATATATTCTATATATTTGTTTACATATATTGCATTATTTACATATATGCTATTACACCCCCGCAATCGAAACGGGAGGTGCTCGTACGCTGAGATTGTCCCAGAATTCATCAAAAAGTACACGCGGAAGCCCTTTGGTAAAAATGTCTACAATTTGATACCGGGATGGGACATGTAGCACACGTACCTGACCTCGTGCCACCTTCTCATGTACAAAGTGTATATCCATCTCAATGTGTTTAGTGCGTTGATGTTGAACGGGATTCCCTGAAAGATAGATCGCACTAATATTGTCACAATAGACCAACGTTGCCTTCTTAATCGGACAATGGAGCTCCAATCATAGATTCCAAAGCCAACAGGACTCCGAAACAACATTCCCGACCATGCGGTATTCGGCTTCAGCACTAGACCGAGATAATGTGGGTTATCGTTTTGAAGACCACGAGATTAAGTTGTCATAAGAAAAACACAATAACCGGACGTGGACCGTCTCGTGTCGGGGCATCCCCCCCAATCTGCATCTGTGTAGGAGACTAAGTTTGAGACAGAGGATTGGTATAAATGTAACCCGTAAGAGGATGTGCCTTGCACATATCGTACAATGCCCTTAAGCGCAAGCATGTGACCCTCCCTTGGATCGTGCATATGAAGACAAATCTGTTGAACTGCATATGAAATATCAGGCCGGGTGAAAGTAAGATATTGCAGTACACCAGCTAGACTGCGAAAAAGAGTAGGGTCCGAGATGGGTGGTACAGAGTCGGCGACCATTTTGGTATTAGTATCAACTGGGGTCGCATAAGGCCTGCAAGAAGACATGTTAACCCGCTCAATAATTTCCTCCGCATACTTCTTTTGTGATAGAAAGAGGCCACCTGCATGGCATGAGACAGCAATCCCCAAAAAATATCTGAGAGGACCTAAATCCTTCATTGCAAACTCGGAGCCAAGTTGGGACATGATTGATTGCTTTAGACATTCTGAAGAAGCAGTCAAGATGATGTCATCAACATACAATAATAAATAAGCTATTTCCTTCCCTCAACAATAAACAAATAGTGAATGACCAGAAATACTATGAGTGAAACCAAGTGTGGAAACGAAATCTGCAAATCGTTTGTACCAAGCCCTACGGGCCTGTTTTAGGCCATATAATGACTTCTTCAAGAGACAAACATAATTAGGATGAATGTGGTCACGGAACCCCAATGGTTGATGCATATAAACAGTCTCCTTAAGATCACCATGCAAGAAAGAATTCTTCACATCCAACTAATGAATGGGCCATTTGTTGGATAATGCAATGCTAAGAACTGTCCCGATTGTTGCCGGCATGACAATCGGGCTAAATGTCTCCCCACAATCAATGCCCACCTGTTGAGACCTGCCATCACTAACAAGATGGGCTTTGTGCCGCTCAAAATCACCATTAGCCTTTTCTTTATGAGAAAAAATCCACATGCATCGTATGATATTAACATTAGTAGGACGGGGCACAAACTCCCACGTCTTATTGTTAATAAGAGCATCAAATTCATCAAGCATAGCCATTTTCCGATTCGGGTCAGATAAAGCGGCCACGGGGTTACGGGGTAGTGGCGATTTGGTAGCCGAAGTGTGGAGATTTGGTAGCTCGCTGTCATTATGTTAATAAAAAGTGGCTTGGGGGTCGGAGTAGGTGAACGTACTCGTGAAGGAAATGATCTTTACATGGAAATGAAAGAATCTGGAGCTTTTTCTTCCTCTATAAAGAATTCTTCTAAAAATTCTAAACCTAATCCTTTCAAAAAAGCACGACTCTATTCTATGTATTTCTTTCGTTCTCTTTATTTAATGGAAACAATAATTCGAAAATAAAACAGCAAGTACAAAATGAGTAAGCCAAAAATCATGGATCTTTTAAACAAATTCATTTATGGGGAGTATACCAAATTAAAATAGCTGGCATTATTATTACTGATCGGTAAAATTCTATATTTGGTAAAAAAAGTAAGGAAGGTTAAGGCATAAAAAATTTACATTATTTATTTGTATTTTATATATCAACTACAAATACTTACTGGACAAAAAAAATAGTATTTTTTTGTTACGGATTGGTGAGTGGGCTGGATGTAGTGGACCAGGTGGAGTGGTTGGACTTTGGGTCGTAACCACTGGGCTGGAAGTAAGAGATGCAAGTGTTGGTGATAGAGGAATTGGAGGAGAGATTGGAGGTGGGCTGGTTTGGATGGATTGGGCCGGTTGGGTCTTCCTGGGTTAAGTAGGGACGCGGGTCTGGGTAGGAGGTTGGTGGGTCGCGGATGATTGAATAGGCCCGTGGTCCACCAACTCCCTATTCTGCCCAGAAGTTGCGTGGGTAGGGGAAGAGTGGGCCAGAGGAGAAGAGACTTGGGCCAAGGGTGTAGTGGGTTGCATTTCATCCATAGGAAAATTGGGCAAGAGTCCATCCATAAAAAAATCGTAAGTGTGAGATTGAGGTGTGTGAATTTTCGCAAACGGAAAATTTAGTTCATCAAAAATTACGTGCCGACTAATTATAATTTTATTATTCGAAATATCATAACACTTATATCCTCAATGGTTGGAGGGGTATCCCAAAAACACGCAAGGGGTTGAGAGAGCTTGTAATTTATTATGGAAGAGGGGGGGAAAGGGGATAACATAGACACCCAAACACTTTGAGATGAGAATACGCCGGCTTCTTGTGATAGAGAATTTTTACCGGGGAGTGATAGTTTAGGAGCTTCGATGGTAGGATATTGAGTAGATAGGTTGCCACTTGAAGAGAATGGTGCCAAAAAGAGGGGGGCAATGAAGCATGAATGAGGAGGGTCCGCATAATATTATTAATAGTGCGGATTTTCTGCTTCGCTTTTCCATTTTGAGCGAAGGTATGGGGGCATGAGAAACGAAATGTCATTCCATTTGACTCACAAATTTTTTTAAATTGGCCATTATCATATTCTTGTCCATTATCACATTGGAAAATTTTAATTTCTCGCTGAAATTGAGTTTTAATATATGCTTGAAAAGTTAAGAACATATTATGAACTTGAGATTTGTTTGAAATCGGAAAAGTCCACAAAATTTTAGAATAATCATCCATGATAAGCATATAATAACGATGGCCCAATGAACTCAAAATTGGAGAAGTCCAAAGATCACTGTGAACAATGTCAAATGGCATAGTAGTAGATGAGATAGAAGCCTCAAATGGCAAACGGATATGCTTTCCCAACACACAAGAATGACAAATAGAATTAAGAGAAGTTTTATTACATTGGATGTAATTATTATTTTAAGAGAATCTAAGATAGGAGCCCCCGGATGCCCTAAGAGATCATGCCATAAGGTGGAGGAAATAGCAGCAAAAACGGATGGAGTGGTGGCTTGATTTTGGATGGTGGTGGTGATGGGGTAGAGGTCGCCCGTACTATTACATCTCATTAGATGCCTCCCCGTCTGGTAGTCCTTCACAGAAAACCCAAAAGGATCAAATTCAACAGAAACGGAATTATCATTAGTAAATTTACGTCCGAAAATTAAGTTTTTGATTAGTTGGGGAGCATGTAGTACGTTTGTTAAGGAAAACGGTGGATTAGGAGGGGAAAGAGATGTATTGCCACAACCCCGAATTGGAATCGAATGACCATTGCCAACAATAATATTACGAGATTTTCTCAAATTAAAATAAGACGATAGAGTACCTTGATTGGATGTCATATGGGAAGTAGCACCGGTATCCATGTACCAATTTGCATTGGGCGGATTGAGAGCAAGAGTGTGCATTGCGGATTCAATATCTCTAGCTACATTAGCCTGATGTGGGGCTGGGCCAAGGATTCCAGGCTGTTGCTGCTGTTGGCGAGTTGGGCCTGTTGGGCGAGCCCAACCTGCTGTTGGATAAGGACAAGGTGGAGCAGCAGTTGGCCACTGCATCCACGACCCATATAAAAAAGGCCCATTTTGCCATTGTTGCTGATTGGGTCCAGCCAAACCTGACTGGCCATTCTTGCCATTCTGCCCCGAGCCTCGACCATTGTTACATGTGCCTCCCCTGCCACGACCACCGTTGCCGCCGTGACCACGACCACCACCGCGGCCACCATCGCCCCTCCGCCCCTGTTATTCCGGATATTATTTCGACCACCGCGACCATTGTGATGAGGAGTATGAACGACCGCGGCATCCTCCACTCCGGCCATGACCGCATTTGCCTCTAGCACCGCACTGTCGGCCATGGTGGATTCCTCCAAGCGGAGCATAGAGCATGCAGTAGAGAACAAGGGAAAGGGATCTTTGTCTTGAATTTATGACACCAAGCTTGGGTACGACAGGGGAAGGCCTGCAATAAGACGAAGAAGAAGACGGTGGTTTGAAACCGGAGCTCCAACATTCGCCAACTGATCAGCCACCATCTTGAGTTTCTGGCAATAAGCCATGGCAGTAGGGAAGTCTTCCATGGTGATAGTGGAGAAATGGTGTTCGAGACGAACGGCCCGTGAATTTTGGTTGTCCCGAAAAATATCCTTCAAGCGAGCCCACGCTTGTTGAGCCGTAATGTCTGGTGCTATGATCGTATTTAGAAGATCATTAGATATCGTCACGTATAGCCATTGGAGAACCACGGAGTCAACGCGAGACCACAGGGCCTTGTCCACAACAACATCTTCATGGTGTGCTTCGGACGATAATATGTGGTCGAGGGCTAAGAAGGCCCTAGCATGAATCTTAAAGAGTTCAGCCCACGAACTATATTGTGAAGTTTCCATCTCCAAAGTGACTGGAATCAAAGTCTTAATGTTGCTTACGAAGAGAGCAGGGTGGGGAATTGATTTTTCATCCATTGAAAGGAAGAAGGGGTAGAGAGGAGATGAACGAGGGACGGCTAGGGAAAAGAATTTTAGTTGTACCTAAACTCTTGATACCATAAAAGGATTGAATAACTCCGTGTCCTTCTTCATTGATTGAGGATCATTATATACAACAATATACTTACCTAATATACATTATCTTGATTGATCTTGATTGATCATATATCTAGCTAATTGATACGTAATTGATCCTAATTGATATTACATATATTCTATATATTTGTTTACATATATTTCATTATTTACATATATGCTATTAAAAAAATTAAAGGCAATGCAGTAGCCGAATTCTTGGTCAAACACTCCATAAACGAAAACATCACAGAAGCATATCTCCTCCTTGACGAGGAACTTCTAATGGCACAGGACGACTACTGGACATTGTACTTCGACAGCACATCAAACCAAAAGGGGTGTGGTGTCGGAGTCCTCCTTATCAGTCTTGACGACGCTCACATCCAATTTCCATCAAACTTGACTTTTAGGCCACCAATAATGCCGTCAATATGAAGCCTACATAGTCGGGTTAGAAGCCGCAACAAGCCTCAGAGTAAAGAAGCTACGAGTCTTCAGAGGTTCCTTATTGATTATTAATCATATTTCGAATACAGTTTTAGTTGCATTCCCACTAAACTCCTAAAAGAGATTGAGAAGCATAAAAGAGTTTTAGTTGGAAATAATTCGAAATAAGAATTTTAGTTGGGAATACTCAAAATAAGGATGAAAAGCGTAAAAAAGAATTTTAATCTGGAAATAAAAACCAAATTAAATTAGATAAAACTCGTGGAAAATAAAACACGCATAAGAATTTTCTTGCGCACAAGGCTCAGTGCAACTATTTATTCGCGTCAATTTCCACGCGCAAGAATTATCTCGCGCCCTTATTTCAGTCAAACCCAAATACAGACTGTAATGCAAATCTGACGCACAGGACGGTGCGTGAGAAATTTCTCAGGCCCAATGCACAAAAGCGTTTTAACATTTTTCAAAGTGAGAACATCTCTACCTTTCATGGCACCTATTTACTATAAATAAGGCCTTGAACCAGCCGAGTAAGGGGCACCAAATCAGAATCTCATACTATACCCAACTTAAGCCTAAACCTAAGTATAATCTTTATGTACATGTATACTTCGTAGTTCTGTTGTATTAACTCTTGTTAAGCGGAACTTTTCCCGTTTAATCACTCTAACTAAGCCTGGATCCTGCCCAAGAGTCTAGTCAACTCAAGGAAAGTATGTTGCGTAAAAGAAAAAAGAGTAAATACAAGTGGTTAGTTTTCTAAGAACCGCAATATAGCCTAAAACTATATTGTAACGTGCCATAATATGTTTTATTACTTTTATCACCATTATAAATTTATCAACATTAATCTGATTATTTATAACGCCTAAAAATATATTCTTTGGACAAACTGGATTCTTGTTAGGTACCTTAAATTAATCTAATTCATATTTTTTTACATCTGTTAGTTAATATTTATGCATTAAAAGCAATCCAGGTTAGTAATGTAGTTTAACACATGTCGCGTCATGGTTGCATTGAACTAGTAAGGACCATCACATGGGCTAAAGCTGGGCACTCCTCGTATTAGTAAATATCCCCCGAACCCTCAATCTCTACTCCGTTGTATGTATGTTGAGCGATCTCCACATCAGGGATCACAAAGGAACCTAAGGCCTTTGTGGTAAAATACGTAAGCTTGAGCCTAAAAGTTGCTACTCTCGTATCACAATCACCGGGTTTTGTCATTTTTCCTCATTGTCGTGAAAAACTGAATGTCGACTCCAAATTCTAGTAAAAAGAGGGTAACATCCACCGCTAGTCCCGCTTTACTAAATATTGCTTGTCACACATCCGCGAGGGAAGAGAAGGAAGAGGCCCTAAACCCCTCTTTTCCGACCCCCTCACAATGAGCAATCGGGTATTTACTAAAATCTGAAGCATAATCCTCCTCAAATCTCAGCATATGATAGTGTAGACACCTACTTTTGTCCCCATTCACGAAAGGGAAGATTCGATGATAAAAACGTAAATCTCCACTTGACAACGCATCTCCTATAAAATAACGAATCTCAATTCCCGTTTTCATTTCACCCGAAACCTGCTATTTATGGAAACCTGCTAAAAATAGTAACTGCCGTAAAGGGTAGTTGCTAAAAGTAGTAAGAATAAAAAGATAGAAACCTGTCAGAATTAGGTGTTGCACTCCAACATAAATCCTAAAAGAGATAGAAATTGTAAAAGGAATTCTATTCCTATCGCAGTTCGATAAAATAGTTAACGTATTAATTAAACTCATAACGAACCTAGAGTTCGTAAAGGGCCCAGACGCATTCCTTCATAAATTGATACGCACCAAATAACTCGGATTAAGTCTCTTAATGAACTCCGTACTCTAGAGTCCAATCTGACAAAGAATTCTGCCAGACCCTATTTTCAACGCCCAGCCCTGGGCGCCGAAATCTTTGACGCCCAGAGCTGGGCGCCGAAAATACCTGGGACGGATTCTTTTCCTAATCCATTTGGTATTCAAATTCCTGAAAAACTATCTTTCTACGCCACTTTTTCCTATAAATAGACCCCTAAGTTCGACGTGAAAAGAACACACACAACACACAATTCATATTCTGAGTATTGACTCCAACCCTTAGCCTAAGCCTCACGCTGCGAAACTGTTCACGCGTTCTGTCGCAATCGATCCATAAATCGAACAGAACGTATCCTGTCCCATAATTGAGATTAGTTAAATAAAAAGGAGAAATAGCAAAGTCAAAGTGGTTAGTTTTCTGAGAACCGTGACGCACCTCTCAAGGGTGCGTCGTAATGTGTCCCTTTTCGATGATTTAATTGCTTTCCTCGCCCTTTTTATGAACTGTTAAACTAACTAAATCTGATTGTTCTATTACGCCTAACAAATATAATATTTTTGGGAAATTGGATTATCATGCTAGGTCCCTTAATACTATTTAAATCAGATAATCACGATCCATCTAGTATTATATGTTGCATATTGCTAAAATCAACTCAGATTAGTTTAATAGTTAACGCATGTCCCTTCAATTATTCATGCTGAGCTAGTAAGGATATCCTGCCTCTGGAGTTATCGACGAGCGAAGTACTCCTCTCGGTAGTTACAGTCCCCCGAACCCTCAATCTCTACCTTGCGGGTGTATGTTGAGAGATCCCCACACCAGGGATCACAAGGGAACCTACGGCCGTCGTGGTCAAACATAATTGCACTCCCTTTATGTCACGATAACCGGGTTTTTGTCAGTTTTTCTCATTGTCGTTAAAAACTGAATGGCGACTCCTATATTACTAGTCAATTGGGTGTATACTCACAGGAAATCCAATTACACTTGATTGAATAAAAGAATCGTCACACCCACGAGGGACGAGGTCACGCATTAGCCTCGTGCTTTATCGACCCCCTCACAGATAGTTGAGCCCCATATTGAGCAATCGTAAACGACGCAGATGAATCAGGTAGTAAAAAATATAAATTATCTAAAAATAAAAAACTAATTATCTAAATTTTATACTAAAAAAATCAATTATATTTAGCATTATACCATGAATCTTCTTAAAATCCAGTTAAAATAAAATTACTTTTACAGCTGACAATCATAAAGCTGACACAAATCAGCAAAATATATAATTAGTAAGGCAAATATCAACTGATAACTACAACAAGAAGTCAAATTTCCAACTCACATGAACATCAACATCCATACCATCAAAGATCTTCATAATGTAAATATGATGGTACTTACATCTGAAAGACCGGCTTTACATAGCACACCCGCTTAGTTTTTCCAGCAGTTTCACATTAACAAAATTTGTGTTAAAATGTTAGGGTTTTGATTCGAATCAATTTGACAAATTAGCAATTAGCACAAAAATATTCTCCAATTCGAGAATCGTGCATAACTAATCTCTTAGCGGTGTCCAGTGGGAGGCGAGCCGGCGATGGTGGCGATGCGCGCAAGTCTTTTCCCAGGAGAGGAGAGGCGGCGGTTACGGGGTGGCCGCTTCCAGAAGTAGTGAGTCGGCCTTGAGAAGAAGGAGGAGAAATGCGGGAGGAGGGTGGATATGGAATCCACGACACGGTGGTGCTTTTAGGGTGGGTGATGGTGGGGAAGAAGAAGAAGTGAGAAGAAGAAAGGTTGGGAAATGAAAATTTTGGTACGGGAGGGAACTTTATCTTTTGCAAATTAACATAAGTGAAATAGTGAAAGGATGTTCAAGTGCTTGGGGTGAATAGTAAATCCTAAGCACTTGTAAAATTTTCAATCAAGTGCTTGGGGTTTAAGAAAAATCCCAAGCACTTGTAAAATTTGCAATTAAGTGTTTAGGGTTTAAGAAAATCCCAAGCACTTGGCTCCAAGCACTTGAGGTTTTTTCTACTAGTCAGAGAGGCAAATCGATGTGGTTATGACAAATGTCTCTCTCTGATTTTCCTCTCTTAAAATATAAATAATGACTAATTGTATTCGCTGTCAAGTTTTGTTTAGAAATTTGTGTCATACACTGGATGTGGATAAGTATGATGAATGTTTACCTTTGATCATTTATTATTTGTAATCCAATGGAAAAATATTTGCATGCAATTTCTGATAACCAATGTACAAAATCTTATAGTAGTTGAACTTTTACTATCAATAAAATTGTAATAATACTATCAAGTTTTTAAGAATTTGTGACATATAATGAAGGAAAAATTGTAAAATGTAATCCAACCTTTGTCCGTTCTTCTAAAAGAAGTCTCACCAAGTGGGTGGTAATAGAGGAAGTTTGGTGGGTGATGGGTACGTTTAAAAAATGTCTTTCGCTTGTGACTGGGAGAGGATAAATTTTAGATTGGACTCACCTGCGTCGCTTATCGTTAATATAATTGATTATATAAAATATATTTACTATTAACCTGCATATTATAATGTTTTGTTTATTTATTCAATTACTCTAATTCGATCAACGAATTTTCAAAGACTCTAGAATAGAGTTTTAAAATTTAAAAATCTCTTACCGAAATAAAAAGTAAGTATAGGGGTGGGTATGAGGCTGGTGTGGATACACGGGAGGGGGGTGATGAAGAGGGGACCAATTTTATTCTGTACCTCTTGACACGGGGTCAGGAGGGGTGGGTATCGTTCCTATCGTGGATGTATCGGGTGGGGATGAGAATTTTAAGTGGGTACGGGTGTGCAGGCCCTACGCGCCTTAACATCATCTCTAACTGAATAAAGTAAATGGTGTAAGTAGGTACTAAATTATTGGGTAATGAGGTTGATGGGTCGATTGTGCTAGTATTAAGTGTGTATTACTATTAAAGTAAAGGGTGGATGATAATTTTATGCTTGACAGATGTGGTGAATGAGATTATAATAAAAATAATTTTATTTATGTACCTTATTTATTTTAATTATTTTAATAAATAAGACACTGAATGAGAAATAACAAAAGAATCCATCATTAACTTTAATTTGAAGAATATCTATAATCTCTATTTTTATGATAAATGTCTATCATGTTTTATATAAAATTATATTTTGATTATAAACCGTGCATCGCATGGGTACTATACTAGTTGTAGCCTAAATCATAGTATTCTAGGGATATATTGAAGGAAATAATTCCCTTGGTCCAAGTATGCATTCAATTCTAAGTCTAATAAATGCGATTCAGTATTAATTATGCAATTTAATAATTCAGTGAGATCAAGTGAACTGTATGCCTAGCTAGAGGCCGCTTCAGTTTAAGTGGAATTAATAATATTAATCCACGTCTTACTCTTGACTGAACCCGTAGGGACACACAAATAGTACGTGAACGGATCAAGTATTTAAGTGAATTAAATACTCCATTTATGGATATTCGGAATCGACGGATCTCGGTTCCAGTGGGAGCTGAAATCGTCAAAAGGCAAATTATGAATACTCCGGAAACGATGATATTGCCAGAAACGGAAATATGGATCGTAACAGAAATATAAATATTATCCTAGTCGTAGATGTTGCCGGAAACAGAAACATGGTACGTATCGGAAAATATTTTTGGAAATGGAAATATTGCCGGAATCGGAAATATTGTCGGAAACGGAAATATTGCCGGAATCGGAAATATTATCGGAATCGAAATTAAATTCCGGAAACGGAAATATTTAATATTTGTTCGAAACAGAAATAAATTCCAGAATCGGAAATATTAAATATTTTTCGAATCAGAAATGAATTCCGGAATCGGAAAACAAATCGGAAGCGCAACGTACGAAATAAACATCGGACGAGCTTGCTAGACGCAAGGCCTAGCACGAAGCCAGGCCCGCGTGTTATTTGGATGGAACACTACAAGAGGGGGGGTGAATTGTAATATGGAACTTGCTAGCCAATTTTTGCGGAATTATAAAGAACATAAGCAAGTAGAGAAACAATGCAAGAGAGATTTTACGAGGAAACTTTCCAGGGCCCAACTGGAAAGAAAACCTCGACCCACTAGGGATTTCAACTCAAACTCTTTTCACTATAGGGCAACAACTCAGTTACAATCCTATAAGAAACTTGGCCATTACTTGAGTTCCTCTACGAACTCAAGTTCCCAATAGTTGTTCCCTCAAACAACTACGCTCTCACTGACTTCCCTAGAAGTCTCTCTTGACTCTTAGACTTCACTCAAAGCCTCTCTTCTTCTCTCTCATAGACTTCACTCAAAGCCTACCCAAATACATATCAGGAACTCACTCACGTTCCTGCCCCATACACATCAGGAACTCACTCAAGTTCCAGCCCAAAACTTGATACAAGAATTCACTCAAACCCTTTACCAATTCCCCATTACAAGAGTTCGCTCAACCCTTGACCAACTCTCAAAATATTGATGATTGATAATTGATTAGTATCCCTCTAGTATGTAGCACATGAAAGAGCAATGGGGAACTTAGAACTTCGAGGAACTTGGAACTAATGGACTGACTCAAGAACGTGGAAACCAAAACATATTTCTATTAAAACGTTTTTCCTCTTAAACCAGACCTACTGGAAAGACTGTGAGAGTCAGACAGTTTGGAATGAATGCTAAGATCTTCTTTTATAGTGTTGAAACTCCTAACCACTTCCCCCTTAATCTCCTCAACTGACGACCATGTTGCCATGATTTTAGGCATGTTCCCATGACCTATTCAGTTGCTGAAAACGTGGGAGTCAAAGCTGGAAGTGCCTGAATTTTCTCAACAGAATTTCCTTTTGAAAGAACAGAAAATAGGAAAACGTGATTAAATAAAATCCTTGGGGAAAAAGAAATGTTTTGTAAAATAGGATCCAAGGTGTATTTTCCAAAACATAACTATTTCATTTTATTTCTTCACAGTAAAATTCTATTTCTATTTTATAAAATCTTTCTTTATAAAATATTATATTTTATAAAATCTTTCTTTAGAAAATATTCTGTTTTATAAAATCTTTCTTTAGAAAATATTAATCTTATATTAGAGAGACTTTATTTTACTATTTTTAAGATCACATTCAAAGTTCCTTTTAGTACCTTGTTCCATAATCTTTCAAGCTACTACATACTTACATGAATCCTAGAAAATAAACTCTTATTTCCTGTCTTCATGTTCCATGCTGCTCCGCATGTTGGTTGTTCCACCTCTGGAACTTCTCGAACCATGTTCCCATCAGGAACTTATTTATGCCTGCTTGATCAGTTTCTCTGATTGTCCAAGTCTACATGCTTTGGCCTTCTCTTGTTCCTGCTCTGGAACTCCTGGTTTTCTTAGCATAGAAACTTAAACATTTATTAGTTAAGTTTGCCTGTCATCATCAAAACCATGTGGGTTAACAAATTCCCCCTTTTTGGTGATGACAAACCAAGCAAACTTAATAGAGAAAATAAATCCAACATGCATAGAAATCTTAAAACAAAATATTTACAAGAGTTAAAAGAATATACATAGTTGTAACATACTTGAGAAAAGCAGATATTTGAGACTAGGAACTCAAAATATTTTGCCTTCAATGTTTGCCTTTCTTTTCCCCCTTTTGGCATCATCAAAAAGGTTTAGCTAATAGTATTAATTTAATCCCATCACAGCACCATACTAACGAGAATGGTTAGTCAGAATCAGAGACAAAGCAAAATATCTCCCTCAATGTTGTACTGTTTAGACAATCATACTCAAGCGAATAGAATTCAAAGTGAAAAGAAATTATCATAAGCCAATGTTCCTTAGCAACAAGCAGAAAAGAAAGAAATAAGTTCACCAAAAAAAAAAAAAACAGAAAAGCAAAATAAAAATAATGAAAAATTATTTCAAAATACATAAACACCATCAATTTGTATTTTGCAGGGATAGGCAATTTATGAGGTAAAGGTTAGGCATGGGTCATGATTTTAATGAATGTATTCCTTTGGTCACTTGTTTATCTGCATGTCTCCTTCTTTACGGACTTTCAACTGAAGATCCTCTCCATAAAATACACCGTTGTTCCTTTCTTTCTTCTATTCTTCTTTAGCAGTACGTATAAATTCTTTGAAGCTTTTTGATAGTTCCTTGATTCAATTTTTGTAGGAACTTACATTTATGGTGTAAGTTCCCATGTGAATCTTGAAGGAACTACATAATTTTTGAGATAATTCTTTAAGGTATAGACAGCTTCATTTGCATTTCAACTTGGAAACTTGAAATGCTTGTAGGAACTTATGATCCCTTCTCTTTCTATTTTCACATATCTCTCCTTTTATTCCCCTCTTTTTTTTTTCGATTTCTTTTGTCTCCTTTTTTTTTTTTTTTTTTTTTTTTTTTTTTTTTTTTTCATCTCCCTTTTGTTTTTTCAAAATGTACATTAACGCTCTATTAATCACCTTCCTCATTAGTTCCCCCTCAGTTGTTGCTGCATCGATTTAGTGACAAAGGAGGAATATTTTGTAGAGGGTTTTTGTATAGTGATGAATTTTTGAGAATGTTTTTGAAGAGAAAAAATAAATCAACGTGTGGTATTGATTTGGCTTTTGTGGTTTCTAATAGGTTGATATGGTAAGAGAATATTGGGAAACATTTTTGTGAGGAACAAAACTTAATTGGTGCATAAGTCTTTTAGGATATAGGTGAAAGAGATTTTAAGTGTTTTAGGTGTTTATGATAGATTGAAACATTTAAAAGATAAAATTTTATTTTATTGGGTGTAACTTAACAAAAGATGGAACATCCTTGAGGAAAATTGAGATCGGCAAGGAGTCCTTTCTTAAGCAAATACGAAAAATTGTAAAGGAAAAAGAATAAACGAAGATTGAATCAAAAGAAAAAATATAAAAAATTGCTTGTCGTACTAGTAATAGGAACACACAAAACAACATGGCTTATGACTCTTCTTTTTACCTTTTCATCAGTTAGCACAAGTAATTATGAACCAAAATACGAGAAATTAGGAGAGTCCTTCACAATGTACAATTCTGATCTATGTTCACACACAAGAATTGCGTGGGATTAATTTTACCAAAAGCTAAATACTTACAGTTTTGCCATATTTGGGGAACTTCAAGGAAAATATATCCAGCTTGAATATACTGAGTTCCAGTCACATTTTCTCGTGCTTCTGATCAAGAGTTATAGGATGGTAAAATGCGACTTTCGGAGATTTGATTGGAACCTCTCGCTTAGACCTATGGATATGGCAATATTTGGTCTATTAGCGGTTAAATATTGGACAATTTAACAATCATACCTCTGAAGCTTTGTGTATGGCTCACAATCATCCCTTAGGAACCTTCATCTAGTCTTGCTCGTGTTCCTGTGGGAGTGTGATGCGTCTCTGCATTCTTACGCTCATATTACTTTATGAGTTTAGTAAAGTACTTACACAGAGATTTGTTAGTTGTACCAAAGAATATATAATCAGTGATAAATACGTACAACAACCAAATTATAACATGCATTCATATGAAGGATTTTTTTTTTTTTTTTTTTTTTTTTTTTTTTTTTTTTTTTTTTTTTTTTTTTTTTTTTTTTAAAGAAAATTCATGATGCATGAAGAATAATTCTTTGGAAAAATAAGCTATAATGCGTTTTCCTTTTACAGCACAAAATATAAGTGTGACACATTTACTTTAAGCATACATAAGTGCCTTATTTAAATATGTGTATGCGTTCCAAATCAACAGAACTCTTGTTAAAGACTATGTTATGCTCATGTCATGCTTCACTAAGTCTTGATCCTCCAAACAGTCCATGAGTAGATGAAATCATAAAGAAAGCATATTCACATAATGCATTGCAAAACTTGTACACTTGTATTAATAAGTTAACAATATAACGCATTAAAACATGCTATGATATGAATAAGAAAAATTTACCTTATATAAATTTTCACCATGTATATGATTTCTTTGAAGTGCTGGACTGATTTTGATGACTTTATGTTCGAGTTACTAGAGTGCTAGTTCCACCATCTTGATGCCCTCACATCTTATGGAAACATTCATGTGTAATCGAATATTGTCAATCATTCTTCAGAAGTTCCTTGACATGCTTTTGTCATTTGATCATCTCAATTATCACTCTCTATTTAATTTTTATAGAAATTAAGAGAGTGGTTGTTGTGTTCTTTCATCATGTTCATATAAACACTTATGATAATGAAACCTTATAAAACAATTCGTTAGGTTCAACATTTATGTATATATATCACTAATAAATCAGTTTCTCTTGAAAACAAAATATGTTAATTTTAAAATCAGTTTTCAAGAAGGGACTTGACATTGCTCTTTATAAGAAAAAAAGAAGTCATCTTCTGTTTGGAACAACCTACGTCCCATATGTGCAACAACATAGGATTATATATAATTACCTTATAAACAAGCTACTGGAGAAAGAGTCTCCTAAAAATCAATACCTTTCTGACTGGTTGTTCCTTTCAAGAACCAACCTTCTCTGAGTTCCTTTGTCGATGTCATTGATAAATTGATGAATGAATGTTGTAGTGCACACAGGAACTCGATAAATGAATCTGGCAATTTCTCTACTACTAGAGCAGTCGTGGAACTTGTTGCATGATATTGATTGATCGAGTTGATCTTCAGCTTCATGAACTGGAACTTGAACCTTAGTTTGAAGTTCCTCGACATGAGCTTATGTAGCTGGCTACTGTTGCTTTTAATAGTGACATATTTTATCATTAGAAACTCGATTAGTTCTACAGGAACTTGCGAGTTCAATATTGAAATAAACTTAAACCTGTTGCTGGGAATAGTCATGTTAGTTTCAATCACAAGTAATATATTCACTTATTTCAACGCACATTTTTATATTTGTTGTAAACTCTGGATCATCTTCAATAACCCCTAGAAATATCAAATTATTGTTAGGAACCAAATTGTGATCCACAAAGTATGTGTTCCCTCTTTGATTCCCTTCAACTATGACATTTATTACTGATGATGTAATTTATTTTTAAAATTACCAGAGAAAACATAATTTTGGAAACTCTAAACAAATGTGCATTAATTACTCGACAATAAAAATTCACAATGGAACAGGAACTTGACTTACCAACTTTTCATTTGGAACCAATCTTACCTTAACTGTCAAAAGTTATAAGTTTCCACTGTAGGTAGCAACCAAACGATAATAGTGAATTTTCTTTCATAGAACAATCATTGTCGGGATATAACGAGTTGTTCCCCCTTAGTTGTAGCCACCTCATTTTTCATGTTACAAGTAAGCTAGAACATGTTCCTATGGTCTTCATGACCATTCTCCATCTTGAGTTATTTTAATATGAGTAATCTGGGAAAAAATAACACTCAAGTGTAGTACTTTTGTGCAAAGTTATGATTAGCAGGTTAGTCTAAAATAAATATATATATACTCAAACATAATAACAAAATATGATGTTCCTGAAAAAGTTACTTCACGAAAGAAACATGAAACATATATTTTGTTCCATGGAACTTAAGTTAACAAGAACCAAGAACTTGGACATGAAAAACTTTGACACCAAAAATTTGCTATCAAATAGTTTATGCACCATTTATCAAGTTACTGTAACCTTGAGTTCGCTGATTGTTTCACCAGAACTTAGGAAGAGTTCCTTTGATCAATCAAACTTATTATTATGAATTTTATACATATTAAATTCCAAAACAAAACCTATAACACAAATAAGGTTAGTTTGCACAATAATTTAAGAGAAACAGGTTTATAAAAAAAATTCAACATTAATTAACACAAGTAAAATGAGGGAACAACCTTACTAGCATTTCACATGATTGAGTTCCTTTGAGATGTTCAAAGTGACTTCCCATTATATAGTGCATGTGAGTTGATTCGTTGATATGACCCATCATATTTGGAAGGAACTTACATGCTGGTGGAACTGGAACTAGTTTACATCTGAAGTTCCAAGTTCCGAGCCTGAGTTCCTCTTCACTATTCCAACGAATCTAATGGATTTCCAACTCATTTTTCCTTGGTGTAATTCTGATGTTGTTCCTTTACTTCATACACACACTCAATCATGAGTTATAAACCTTAAATATATCATTAAGGATCTTTTAGTTGCAGCCTTTATCTGTTCCTTGGAATGGTGCTGGAATGAGTTCCTTTATCTAGAAGTTCCTCTTCGGATTTTGATCCTTGTTCTGAAGTGGGGTGCTGATGTAATGTATCTTTAATGTAACTCGTGGGTCAACAGTGATCTAGTGAGTTCCTCAATGTGGAACTTATATTCATAGGAACTCTGACATATTAATGTGCATCTTTGTTTGTTCCTGTACCAATTTCTTTGTCAAGGGAACCCAACAGATTTGGGTCCCTTCTTGTTAGTAGTAACTGTTAAGAAAATAATCAACACAACAACTACTACCAAGATACAATAAGCCTTCATATAAATGATATTCAATATATTCATGAAGCATATAAAATAATAGTTCTTAGGCAGAGAAAAAATAAGTAGGATATTTTGTTGCCTAAAAATTAAAAAACTCCGAGTTCCACAAATATGCATTTTTCAAAATACGTTTCCTTGACATAATTTTAATGTACTGAAGTTAAAAAAAAATTGAAAAATCATTTATTAAATATAGATTTTAGATTTTTCAAATTTAATTTTAAATCAAAACAAAACAGAAGTTCCATTAGAAACAATGCAAGGAACACGCAATAAATTAATGTATGCACACAAAGAAGGTCTAAAGGAATAGATATTTACCTTAGAAGATCGCCTGTCACACCTTGACTGACTTTTATTCAACAATAAAAGTCAGATCTGCCTTGTTCCTTTGAATGGGTAGGATCGAGTTCCTTTCATCAAGTTTCTTGTAATTGTTCCTCCTTCCAGGAACTTAACTCAGCAGGGTTGCCTGCTTATCAGCGAGTTCCGGCTCTGATACCAATTGTTATTTGGATGGAACACTACAAGAGGGGGGGTGAATTGTAATATGGAACTTGCTAGCCAATTTTTGCGGAATTATAAAGAACATAAGCAAGTAGAGAAACAATGCAAGAGAGATTTTACGAGGAAACTTTCCAGGGCCCAACTGGAAAGAAAACCTCGACCCACTAGGGATTTCAACTCAAACTCTTTTCACTATAGGGCAACAACTCAGTTACAATCCTATAAGAAACTTGGCCATTACTTGAGTTCCTCTACGAACTCAAGTTCCCAATAGTTGTTCCCTCAAACAACTACGCTCTCACTGACTTCCCTAGAAGTCTCTCTTGACTCTTAGACTTCACTCAAAGCCTCTCTTCTTCTCTCTCATAGACTTCACTCAAAGCCTACCCAAATACATATCAGGAACTCACTCACGTTCCTGCCCCATACACATCAGGAACTCACTCAAGTTCCAGCCCAAAACTTGATACAAGAATTCACTCAAACCCTTTACCAATTCCCCATTACAAGAGTTCGCTCAACCCTTGACCAACTCTCAAAATATTGATGATTGATAATTGATTAGTATCCCTCTAGTATGTAGCACATGAAAGAGCAATGGGGAACTTAGAACTTCGAGGAACTTGGAACTAATGGACTGACTCAAGAACGTGGAAACCAAAACATATTTCTATTAAAACGTTTTTCCTCTTAAACCAGACCTACTGGAAAGACTGTGAGAGTCAGACAGTTTGGAATGAATGCTAAGATCTTCTTTTATAGTGTTGAAACTCCTAACCACTTCCCCCTTAATCTCCTCAACTGACGACCATGTTGCCATGATTTTAGGCATGTTCCCATGACCTATTCAGTTGCTGAAAACGTGGGAGTCAAAGCTGGAAGTGCCTGAATTTTCTCAACAGAATTTCCTTTTGAAAGAACAGAAAATAGGAAAACGTGATTAAATAAAATCCTTGGGGAAAAAGAAATGTTTTGTAAAATAGGATCCAAGGTGTATTTTCCAAAACATAACTATTTCATTTTATTTCTTCACAGTAAAATTCTATTTCTATTTTATAAAATCTTTCTTTATAAAATATTATATTTTATAAAATCTTTCTTTAGAAAATATTCTGTTTTATAAAATCTTTCTTTAGAAAATATTAATCTTATATTAGAGAGACTTTATTTTACTATTTTTAAGATCACATTCAAAGTTCCTTTTAGTACCTTGTTCCATAATCTTTCAAGCTACTACATACTTACATGAATCCTAGAAAATAAACTCTTATTTCCTGTCTTCATGTTCCATGCTGCTCCGCATGTTGGTTGTTCCACCTCTGGAACTTCTCGAACCATGTTCCCATCAGGAACTTATTTATGCCTGCTTGATCAGTTTCTCTGATTGTCCAAGTCTACATGCTTTGGCCTTCTCTTGTTCCTGCTCTGGAACTCCTGGTTTTCTTAGCATAGAAACTTAAACATTTATTAGTTAAGTTTGCCTGTCATCATCAAAACCATGTGGGTTAACACCGCGCCTAGCGAAGCCCGCGCAACAGCAGCAGCGAGCAAGCCAAGCCGCGCCAAGCAAGGCAGGCCCAGCCCAGCACGAAGCAAGGCCAGGCCCAGCCAAGGCAAGGCGAGCAAGGTAGGCTGGCAGCAGCGCCCAAGCAATGGGTCGCGTGACTACCAGCGCTGCTGGGCCGAGCCGCGCGCACAGCGCCCCTTCGTGGGCTGCGTGTGTGTGTGAGTGTGTGTTCGTGCAACGCTACGAATCCTTAAACGCTTAGGATTGTCCTATTAACTATTTTCCTAAATCCACGAGAGTTAGTTGTTTAATTAAACACTTAATTCAAAGGATTAATTTAAGTAGAATTCTAATCGAATTAGTAAATTGAATCCTACTGGAAATCTAAGTCAGATATTTCCTCCTTATAAATAGGTGATACATAATCCCAATTTTATATCATATCAATCACAAGTATTCATGTAGTTTAAGTTGAAATTAACTTAATAATTTGCCAATATAATTAAGTTTCGAATAACATAAAATCTTAGACTATATTCTAGTTAATTGAATCTAAGGCGGATCCGAACGTGTTGTGGACTATCTACCGAGGGACGACACTTGGAGTCCTAAACTTGTTCTAGTTCGGTTCGGGAGCAGCTAGGGAAGGCACGCGTCACATATATGTATCTTGAATTATGCTAATTGACTATGTGGCAATTAATTTGGATTCCTAACTTTATGGTTTTCCGCATGAAATATATGTTTTATATTTCTCATAACCTAACATATATAATATGTTCTACTTAGATTTCGGTCTCGGACGATGACTCGAGAGGCCAAGTCATCACTTGGATAATTATATATATGGGTTTTGATCTAGACATGATCTGGATATATCAATTTTGATTTGTAAATATGGGTTCTGATCTCGACATAATATGGACATATCGATTCTGATCTAAATAGATCGGTTCTGATCTTGACATGATCTGGATATATCATTTATGATTTGGACATGATCTAGACAAATCAATTTTGTTTTGGGCATATGGGTTTTGATCTGGACATGATCTGGATATATAGGTTATGATCTGGATAGATCGATTTTTATTTTGACATGTGAGTTCTAATTTGAACATGATCTGGATAGATCGGAACAATCTGGATAGATGGGTTTTGATCTATATAGACCAATTTTGGTTTGTATCTCATCAGAACATGATCTGAACAGATCTCTTCTAATGTAGACATGTTTTGGATAGATTCGTTCTGATATGGACATGATCTGGACAAATCTGTTCTGAGCTGGACATGATCTAGAAAGATTGGTTCTAAAGTGGATATGATCTAGACAAATCGATTTTAATTTGGACATATAGGTTTTGGTCTGGACATGATCTGGACATTTCTGTGTTTATCGAGGCATGATCTAGACATGTCAATTTTGATTTGGACATGATATGGATATTTTCTACACAGATCAATAATAATAATAATAATAATAATAATAATAATAATAATAATAATAATAATAATAATAATAATAATAATAATAATAATAATAATAATAATAATGATGGTAATAATAATAATAATAACAATAATAATAATAATAATAATAATAATAATAATAACACTAATATTAATAGTACTCCCTCTGTTCTCGAATATTAGTCCCTTTTGGAATCTTGACACTATTCACAATTAAAGAGAATCTTCTAATTTCTTTCCAATACGTAGTTCAAAACATATTCTTGTGAGATCTTATTTTGTTCGTCTTAATGTGTAGTTTAACAATATCAAATTTTTATATTTTTCTAACATACGTATTTGGAGATCTTTACGTTTAAATATTGAGTTGAAACGAGTTGAAAAGTCAAAACAGAACCAATATTTAATAACGGAGGGAGTAATAATAACAATAAAATAATAATAATAATAATAATAATAATAATAATAATAATAATAGTAATAATAATAATAATAATAATAATAATAATAATAATAAT
This sequence comes from Spinacia oleracea, assembly GCF_020520425.1. Lineage (NCBI taxonomy): Eukaryota > Viridiplantae > Streptophyta > Magnoliopsida > Caryophyllales > Amaranthaceae > Spinacia > Spinacia oleracea. Next base: position 90,771,216 of record NC_079489.1, read on the forward strand.
AATAATATTAATGATAATCATAACAATAACAATAATATTAATAATAATAATAATAATAATAATAGTAATAATAATAATAATAATAATAATAATAATAATGATAATAATAATAATAATAGTAATAGTAAAAGATTGTATCTCGACTTTCCACTAATTATTTGTAAAACGTTTGACTTTGTTAAAATAATAATAATAATAATAATAATAATAATAATAATAATAATAATAATAATAATAATAATAACAATGAGGAGGGAGAGTTTGAGGACGAAGGGTTCAGCGATTAGGGCACATTAATATTCCGATGGAGGATACGACGGTTTGGTCCGGTGGCGGACCCGGTGAAGGGTCGGCGGTTAACAGGCGTTTTCCAGTCATCATTTCGGTCGGTTAACAGGCGGTTTATGTTGATGTTCCCGGTGGTTTCTTGTGCGGACTTCCACAACAATATTGGGGCAATTTCCACGGCATTCCAGGCTCATTTTTCAGGCGATTTTTATCCGGGGTTTAGGAGGTGGAATTAAACGGCAGTATTGGACGGAATTAGGCGGGTAGTGAGCAGATTTTGATCAATTTCCGGCGCGTTTCTTGGGCAGTTTTTGACGAGTTTCCAGCGACGTGGGTGGTTTGGGATCGTTTGTGTTTGTTGGGTGTGTCTCCGACATTGTTTTCGACCTTAGGTAATTGGTTGTGTTTGTTGTGTGCAGCTCGCAATAAATCGAGACGGCAGGGCGTTTGCTGTGTTTGTTGGTTGTATTGTTCGTCAGGTAACTGCTGTGAATTCAATCGATGCTTGTACCCTAGGCTGGAGGTCCTTTTCCGGCGGTCTTTACTGGGTTACTGGTTGCAGTGTGAAGGTGGTTCGCTGCGGTGTTGTCAGTTTGCTGGTTGCGTTGCTTCTTGGTGTTGATTTTGAGTGTTTTGGGTGCTGTTTGTGGTTGCATGATCGTGAGGTATTTGTGAGGATTTCTTCTTCTTGTTTTGTCCTTTTTGTTTTGACTTGTTGCTGCTGCATTTGGGGTGCAACGCTGTTTATTTGTGACGGATTATTTTGGTTGTCCTACCGCTGGCAATTTAATGCCTACTGTTGTAGTGCGATTTTATTGTTCATTTGTGGGTCTTAATGGATGTCAAGATGGTGGGGAGAATGGGCTTACTAAGAGCTCTTTGATCACTCATCTACGTGATCGTCATTGTAGTGCTGATGCTCAAGTAGTTACACGATACTCTCTAACCACCAACTTGACTGTTTTTACTGAGGCTAAGTTAACCTTTCATCTTATGAGGATTTGGCTTTGTGGGAATTGTTTTAAGACGCATGCTATTCGTTCTAAATGTCGTTATGGTGCAGGTTCTAATTTTGTGGCCCCACCTGATGATGGAGATGGTGTTGTTCGGTTTGTGCTCTATGGTCTTTCTAAACTGCGACTAAGTTCTGATGTACCTAGTCATGTGGATACTACGGTGCAAGAACTTGATTGTGGTTTTACCGTCACTCTTCTTGACAGATTGCTTTCTACACGTCTTTGCACTGTGAAATCCATCCCTCCTAAATGTCGTTTGGGTTTTTCCCGGGTATTGAAAGGCGCACATGATAGGGTGATTTGCAAGCCTGACGACATCTCTTGTTGGGTTAGTCTTCTCGTGTTGCCTCTGTGTATCCTTAAGACCTTTAGTCCGAGGAGTAATCGCGAGTGTTCTTCTTTCGTTAGGCGGCAACGGCAAGAAGAGAGCATTGCTAATGCTATTCGTACTTGGACTAAGTCAGGTGGTAGTATGTTGCTTTTGCGGGAAGCTTTGGCATCTGGATCCCCTACTTTGATGGATGTTGATGAGGATCTTGATTTGGCAGAGCGTAATATCAAGTAGTGTCGTAGGAAGATTTGTGATGGTCATTACACTGCTGCAGTCCGTGTTCTTTCCTCTTCTGGTGTTGCGCCTTATAATGACGCCACTCTTGCGGATTTACAGTCCAAACACCCTTCTTCTCTAGCTTCGTCCTTGCCTGACATTCATGTTGATCACCATCATCTCATGGCTACTTCTGCTGTTGTTTTGCACCGGATTAGGAGTTTTCTTCGTGGCACGTCTTTTGGGAGGGACGGTTTGCATGCTCAGCACCTTATGGATTGTTTGAGTGGTGTTGCTGTGGCTGCTTCAGATGAGTTAGTTGACTCCATTTCTGGAGTGGTCAATCCCTTTTTAGGTGGGAAATGTCCTATGGATTTGGGAGAGTATGTTGCTAGTGCTCCCTCACACCTCTTGTCAAGCCCGGTGGTGGTATTCGTCTTATTGTTGTGGGTATTGTTTGGCGACGTCTGGTTTCGAAGGTTGGTGCTGTTATGGTTGGTCCGTCTTTGGGAAGTTATTTTGAAGGTCTTCAATTTCGTGTCAAGGTATCTGCGAGTGGTGAGGCAATTCTTCATGCTGTGAACTGGTTGATTGAGGATCAAGGTTCTGATGTGGATCTTTCAATTTTGTTGGTGGATTTTCAAAATGCCTTCAATTTAGTTGATCGAGCGGCCATGTTACGTGAAGTTCGCCTTCGTTGTCCGGGCATTTCGCGATGGGTTGAATTCTGCTACTCTACTCCAGCCATATTGTATTATGGAGAGCACATGTTATGGTCGTCTCGGGGGGTGCAGCAGGGTGATCCCCTTGGTCCTCTGCTCTTTGCTTTGGTTTTACAACCCCTGGTTTGTAAAATCAGGGACGCTTTTGATGTATGTCTTCAGGCATGATATTTGGATGACGGCACTATTATTGGTGGCACCTTGTTGGTTGGGAAGGTTCTGCAGTTGATTATGGAGGACGGGCCTTGTCTAGGGTTACATCTTAATGTGGAGAAGACCGAGGTTTTCTGGCCTATAGAGGACCCTCGAAGCAGGCTTGTGGGAGTCTTTCCCCCTGATATTGCTCGTCCTTTGCATGGTGTTAAGTTCCTAGGTGGTCCCGCTAGTTCCAGTCCAGTTTTTAGTGGTGATCTTGTGATGCAGAGGTTGACCAAGACCATTGGGCTTATGGATAAGGTTGCTCAGCTTGATGATCTTCAATGTGAGCTTTTGTTACTTAGGGAATGTACCGGCGTTTCTAAACTCTACTTTTCTTTGCGTACTTGTCCTCCTGGTATTTTTGAGGCGGCTCAACGCCCTTTTGATGAGGCTCTTCGATCTTCCTTGGAGCGTATTATTACTGCTTTGGGGCCTGTCTTTGGCGATTGGCAGTGGCGTCTTGCCACCTTACCGTTTTCTTTTGGTGGACTTGGTGTTTATTCAACAGGTGATGTTCGTCATTATGCTTTTCTTGCTTCTCGATTGCAGTCTTTTGGTTTGCAGACAAAGCTTCTACGGCATGTTGGTATTGTTGGTCTTGGTTGAGTATTTGAGGATGCGTTGAGTCTATTTAGTGGAACGGTGGAGTATGACATTTTGATAAACCCTAGTGAGGTCGCTGCCCCTAAACTCATGAAGAAATTGGCAGATATATATTTCACAAAGGTTACTGCAACTGCAGAATCCACCTTCTCTTTATCTTCTCGACAGTCGGCGTTTTGGAAATCGCAGTAGGGAGATCACACCTCTGCTTGGCTTCGTGCGTTCCCCATATCAGGTTTGGGACAGATGATGAATGTTAAGACTAACCGATGTGTGTTGTGTTACCGATTGGGGGTTCCTTTGTTCTCTGTTACGGTGTCATGTTCTGCTTGCTCCAGGGTATTTGCGGGAGACATCTTTGGTGATCATGCGGTGTCATGTGCTGGCATCGTGGGTATTAAACATCTGCATAATGTGGTTCGGGATAACCTTGATGATGTTTGTTATCGGTCTGGAATTTCGGCGCGGAAAGAAGTTGATGTTGGTCTATCTGGAGGGAACGATGGAGCTCTCCGGCCAGCAGACGTGTTTCTCTACTCTTGGGATCGGGGATGGGATGTGTGTGTTGACTTGACGGGATCATCTCCTTTGACACACTCTGGGTTGTCTGGCTTTGCCCCGGACCGGGTTGTGACTGATGCGGCTATTCGGAAGCGGGTCAAGTACGAAGCACGTTGCAGGGCCATTGGTTTTGGCTTTCTTCCGTTCTCTTTCTCTTCTTTGGGGGAGCTGGATAAGGATGCTTTTGAGTTGCTGAAGCGGATTCAGAAGTTTTCTAGGACACAGGACATTGGGGCTCGTGCTGCTGCTCATATTTTTACCAGGATAGGCTTTGCTATAGCCAGAGGAGTGGGGGCCTGTAGACACCTACTTTTGTCCCCATTCCCGAAAGGGAAGGTTCGATGATGAGAACATAAATCTCCACTTGGCAACGCATCTCCTATAAAATAACGAATCTCAATCACCCTTTTATTTCAGTCAAAACTGCTATTTATAGAAACCTGCTAACAATAGTAACCGTCGTAAAGGTAGTTGTTAAAAGTGGCAAAGTCATAAAAGATAGAGACCTTTCAGAATTAGGTGTTGCACTCCAACATAAATCCTAAAAGAGATAGAATTTGCATTCCTGGTATAATTCGCAAAAAAGAGTTACGTATTAATTAAATTCCTAACGAACCTAGAGTTCGTAACAGGCCCAGACGCATTCTGTCATAAGTTAATACGCACTAAAAGACTCGAATAAATCTCAAAAGCTCGGTGTTCTAAGAGTCCAAATCTGACAAAGAACTCGGCCCAGATCCCATTTTCAACGCCTGGATCTGGGCGCCGAAATCTTCGGCGCCCAGCCCTGGGCGCTAAAAATGCCTGGCGCCGTTTTACCTCCGGATTCTTTTTGGATCCGTATCTTAAAAATCTATCTTTCCACACACTCTTTTCCTATAATTACAGCCTCAAAACCGACGTGATAATAACACACAATTCCATAACCTGAGTATTGACTCAAGCCTTAAGCCTAAGCCTCACGCTGCGATATTGATCTAGCGTTCTGTCGCAATCGACCCAAAAGTCGAACAGAACGCATCCTGGCCCTCGTAGCTTGATGAATTAAGCCTAAATACTGGAACATTGCTTAGAAACCCGAGATTCGTTAAATAAAAGGAGAAAGAGCAAAGCCAAGTGGTTAGTTTTCTGAGAACCACAACGCACCTCTCAAGGGTGCGTTGTAATGTGTCCCTCATATGATTTAATAGCTTTTATCACCCTTTTATAAAATTGTCAAACTATTAACTTGATTGATCTATCACGCCTAATAAGATAATACCTTGGACAATTGAATTATCATGCTAGGTACCTTAAATCAATCTAAATAAGATAATCACGATCGATTTAGTGTTATGTGTTGCATATTGCTAAAATCAATTCAGAATAGTTTAATAGTTTAACGCATGTCCCTTCAATTATTCATGCTGAGCTAGTAAGGATAACCTGCCTCTGGAGTATTATCGATGAGCACTCCTCTCGGTAGCTACAGTCCCCCGAACTCTCAATCTCTGCCCTGCGGGTGTACGTTGAGCGATCCCCACACCAGGGATCACAAGGGAACCTATGGCCGTCGTGGTCGAACATAATTGCACTCCCTTTATGTCACGATAACCGGGTTTTGTCAGTTTTTCTCATTGTCGTTAAAAACTGAATGGCGACTCCTATATTACTAGTCGATTGGGTGTAAACTCACAGGAAATCCAAATACACTTGATCTGACGACGTCACGCCCACGAGGGACGAGGTCACGCATTAGCCTCGTGCTTTTTCGACCCCCTCACAGTGGCGACTCCACTGGGATGTTAATGAAATACTCGTGCTCGTAGGTAATCAAAATAGCCGAAGGGTGAAACGATCCTACCCCGTCTTTATTTCCCTATCAAGTTGGGACGACCTGAAAATCAACATATTAATGTGAACGGACAGAACCGCATAACGAATCTTGGCTCCCTTGGCATGTTTCATCTCAGGAGTTGGGAATAAGGATACCCATCGCCACTCGGGGGGTGCATACGTTTCGAATGTTGTCCAATCGGCACTTTCGCTAGTAGTACACCTGTCCCAAACCCAATCGCTCGCCCACTAGGTCCCTCTCATTGGTGCATGCCCCCTTGGCTTACATCGTGATTGGCCTTTTGGGACGAAATTCCCTCGTGAATGCACTACCTCGACCGAGGCATGTGTTGGATCGACGATAGAAGCGGTACCAAGCCGGCGCAAATATTACCCATAGAAGCCTATCATAAACTACGTGACATATTATTTTGCTTCATGTTGTAATGTTAGTTATGTGTAGCGAATTATGTGATTGTGTGTGACAAATAATACTAGAGAACCAACGACCCTAAAAATTGCCCAAACATTTATAAACACCAATTGGCCAAAGAGTTATACCAAAATACGTGTTCCGTAGCCCCGGGCGATCGCCACAAAAATAAGCGACGCCCTGGACAGCCTGTAACGGATCCCACAACGCTGCACAACGCGTAAATAACGTTATTAGCGAGCACGCAAAATTAAGTCGCATATACGAAAAAAGGATACGCGAACAGAATACGAGTACCAGTCAGGGACGCATTTTCAGCGCCCCTGGCTGGGCGCCAATCATTTTCAACGCCCAGAGCTGGGCGCTGAAGTTGCTGCCTGGCCTTTTGGTCAGACACAACAGCTTCGGTACCCGCGCATAAAGTATACGTAGCAATAAAAAAATTTGTAACAAATTTGCTATGAGGACGTATGGAAAAAGGCACTCGATTCTAAGAACGACTTATAAAATAAATAAATCCTTGTGTCGTTGTTAAGCTTCCTATAACGACAATGTTCGGCACCAAAACCGAGCATGCTAATTAAAATAACCTTGAATGTCACACGGGCAAATGTTTCGAAAATCCAAAGAATGACCAAAAGAAGAACCAAAATGTACCAAAAAAAGTGAGAATACAAAACCAGTAGAAAGAGTCAGATGTCTAGACTAAGTAATGCTTAACTTTGGGCCTAAACTTTAGCTTGTCTTATGCATAGGGCTGGTTCTGCCACTTGGCGTCGATCTGAAAATCAAAGGTTAGTGCGTCTCGAAGCTACATCACCAACACAAGGTCTAGTAACTCCAAGCTCCATCCGTCATTCCCCCTTTCAAGGATCCTAGCTTCTCCAACCTCGATTCGTACCCTCAAACACGTCCATGGAAGAATTACTAGACCAAATGGTCCAAATGACCCAACTTATGAATCAATTGAAAATGGAAAACGAATCCTTAGCAGCTGCGCAAGCCAAAAATGACCTCGATAACGAGAAGAAGATCGAAAAAATGGTTCTGCAGCAAACCATGGGGAGCAAGTATTTCTCCCTCGATCCTAAACCCTTTCCCGGCAAACTACCGGAAAAGTTCAGTTCATCTGACTTACCAAAGTTCAAAGCCACGAACAATCCCCGTGATCATCTCTTGAGCTTTGTGAATGCCATGAACTTGAAAGGTGTGGACAAGTCCATGTATTTGCCTGCCTTTCCTTTGTCCTTGGAACCTGTGCCACTCAAATGGTACTACCACCAGGACCCTAAGCTCTTCCCCACTTGGGAGGACTTTGTCAATGTCTTCGTCAAGCAATACTTGTCAAACATGGATTTTCAAGTCACCATGCGCGAGTTGGAAGTCCTCTTCCAAAGAAAAATGAAGGTTTCACGACCTATTTTGCTAGATGGAGAGACCAAGCGGCCCAACTAATCAATAGGCCTCCTGAAACTGAATTGGTCCAAAAATTCATTGACAACCTAGACCCAGCTTATAAACAACACCTTAGGTACTTGGGCCTTAATACCTTCAAAAGGGTTTATGATGTAGGAATATAGATCGAGGATGACCTTGCAAAAATAGTACAAAGCAAGCCCGCATACAAAAGTAACATCTACAACAGGGGCCACACGCCTCAAGCCCAAGAGGTCCACGCCGTAGAGGAAACCCCGACCCGAAGGAGCCCTGGAAGGTGGACCCGAGATCGAAAGTTTGCCCCACTCGGGTCGACTCTGGTACAAGCCTTCCAAAGACTAACCAATCAAGGAAAGCTAAGGCCCATAGGCCCCACACCCGACCCTCCATTCAAAAAAAAATATTGGGTCGAGGGCACCTATTGCAAATTCCATCAAGGAAATGGGCATGATACTGAAAACTGCTGGAATCTAAAAAACACAATCCAGGATATGATAGAGGATGAAGTAATACCTCTCCCTAACGTTGGCAAACCCAACAACAACAAGAGCCTACTCGGTTCTTGTCACATCTCTCTCGATCAACCAGAAAATAAGAACTTTGACCCTACGGTGTGTATTACGCCTCAAGGTGCACCACTCGCCATGGTCCCTATGGATCAAATCGAGAGAGAAGTGTGCGGTGTGTGGGATGATGATGCGGAAGATGTCTACCTGTCTCAAGTATCGGGCCAGTACCTCTTTACCGAAACATGGCCCGGGCATGCTCCCATTGACACCACCCCTCAAGAATCCGAAGTTGACGATCTCACTCGGTCCGGAAGGGTATACCAACAGGATATTCGCCCACCTCCCGGGAACGACATCCCAGTCAGACAGACTCCTGAAAATGTACGGCACACCACCGTCGCAGAAGTCATCAAAAATCCTCTCTTGAAGCAACTAAAAAGAACTAAGGTCGAGATTACCATATGGGATCTCATGTGCACTTCAAAGGAACATCGTGAAAAACTTATTCGCTCACTTGACCTCATCTCAGTCCCTACGGATATCACACCTGACTCGTTGGTTAGCCACGTCACAAGAGATGTTGAGGAAAAAGCAATAGTTTTTACTGACAAAGACTTACCTAAAGAAGGAGGCGCCCACAACAAGGCCCTCTATCTAGTGGTTGGATGCAAAGGACAAAACATCCCCCTAGCACTCGTAGATAACGGTTCAGCGGTAAATGTTTGCCCATTGCGAACCGCCCATTGCTTGGGGCTAGGAAGCGATGACTTCCAAACCTCCACGCAAGGGGTACGAGCTTATGATAACTCTCAAAGGCCTGTGTTGGGAAAAATCAACCTCACAATACAAACCGGGCCCGTGGCACGTACCACGGAGTTTCAAATAATTGACATCAAGCCCACTTTCAACCTCCTCTTAGGACGCCCTTGGCTCCACGACTTAGGAGGTGTGGCTTCTACCTTGCACCAAATGGTTAAACTTAACCATAACGGGGTAATTCTGGAAATACGCGCCCCTCCTCTCGACGTCAGTTGTACTATGGTTGGAACGGCCGTAACTGCAGAAGACCTTTACGGTTTTCAAGTGGATTAAGCCATCCAAGTCATTGAGGACTATAATTTAGCATTTCTAGATCCGCGTGCATCTCGGGTCATCCCTAAAATATTGCCAGCTTAAGGCTATTTCTCGGGAACTCCATTGGGCATAAGGAAGAAGAACTACATGTTCCATTCCCTACCCAACAAATCTACTCCCTTTGGCCTAGGCTATGAGCCAATGGAGGAAGATATTGCTGACCACTTGTCTAGGCTACGCCTTAAGCCAGCCAAGACAAAACAAACCACCCTTCTTCCCCCATATCAAAGAACCTTAACGGTATGTTTGTCCGGGAAGGAGAAGAACACCCATGCTGTGACTTCCCTGAACCCTTCGTTCAGGATGGCCTGCTAAAACCCGAATTTGAAATTTTCCATGACTGTCATACTTTGGATGAGGCACCCCACCTCACCAAGACTGAAACAACTAAAATATTGGACAACCAAGCTCTATGGACATTTTTTAAAGAATCGAGGCCTATGGAGGACGAGATTGTGATAACTACCCTAGCTCTACAAGATGAAGATTTCGATCCAACTCGGTTAATCGCTCCTACATCAACACTAGAAGAGGCCGAGAACGGATGGGTGAAGACATGTCAATGGGTCAACGCAAAGGGAATAGAGTTCAAGATGAGTACGGGCGAAGGACCAAGGTTGTACAAGACTAAACCCAAGGCTTGAGCCGTAGAGAGCACTTTTGCAAAACGCCTAGTAGTTCTTTAGATGATAGAAAGAATAAAGCTCTAGATATGGTCCTAAGAACCCTTAGAATATTGATTAATTTATTTCAGTGTGTTTTCCTTAATTTCCAAATTAATAAAGGCGTAAAATTTCTCCTAAAATATTATTCTAACACTAAATAATCACTAATCATAAACATAATCAAAAAATGTAAGGAAGCGGCCCACTTTAGGCCCAATAGCAAGGCCCACTCGGTCTTGAATCGTGACACCGAAACCAATTCCCGAAAATCCACAAAATAAACCACACCATCCCCTTCATATTTTCAAGACATAAAGGTCAAACCCGTACAACCCAAAGAAACAAAAAAAAAAATCAAACAATGCAAATGTTGCTCAACAAAAAAAATTCATAAAACATGAACCCATCATTCCCATCATTAACAACACGCACCTCAACCCACCCAAAAAACCTACGCAAAGATCTTCATATATTCTGCACCCTAACTCCATTTCCAAAGTCGTTTCGAGTTACGAATAGAAAAAATTAATCCGGACGAAAATGCGTCTAACGCTAACAATCCAAAAAGCTTCTGAAATAGTGTCAAAATTGATTTCTGGCGAATAAAAAGTAAACTGAAACAAAGGAAAAGAAATAAATTCAAGAAAATGTGAAGGAAAAGAAGCAACGCGCCAAAAAAAAATCTCCCCAGGAATCATTTTCAGCGCCCAAGGCTGGGCGCCGAAATCTTCAACGCCCCAGCCTGGGCGCTGAATCTCTCTGCTTGCCAAATTTTGCCCAGAAGTGCTCGTCATTTTATCCGCACATACACGGAAAAATAACGAACATTTGGGGGGGTACAGCACGTATTCAGATATACGTACCACCAAAAAATACATGTACTCAAAAAATATAAAACAAATTTTTGGCTTACGGCAAAGCAACAGATTAAAATAATAATAAACTTCACTTGATTTTTGGCTTACGGCAAAGCAGCAGATTAGAATAATAATAAACTTTATTCTACCGTTTCAAATAATATGTTTCCATCTCAGAACATACTTATCAAATTCGGCATCCTAGAATTTATTCTACCTAGAACTACGCGCAACCTGATTCTAAGTTAAATTTATTTAACAAGGATACATAGGCAATCCCATTTATGTATTCGGTCTAATCAAATCAAAAATAATGTGCATAAGTGTTGGAAATGAGCAAATAAAAAAAAGAGAAGCAAAAGGAAAATAAGAAAAATGAAATTACGCCTTTATATTTAAATATAATAAGGAGGAAAACAAAAGTTCTAAGGAATGAAAAACAAACACAACTGAAATAAATAAAGGGCACCTACACCCTAACAAGAACTACACTACTCGAGTTCTTCCAGATCATCAAATAAAGTTTTGTAGAGGGCAATGTTCGCAGGGTCCACCTCCACAGGCTTCTGCGCTGCCCCTATATCAATCTCCATAAGAACAGGCTCCTTGACGCTAACTTCCAAGGATGCCAAGGCCTCAGAAATATTTTCAGTTTGAACAGCTATAGCCCGCTCAGCCTCCAGGGCACAAACAATGGTAGGGGAAGGATTATCAACATCAATCGAATTAGCCACTGGTTCTACTAGGGGCTGAACTTTCCTAACCCATACATTATTCCGGCGACGATCTCCGCGAGAGCTTGCATTTCTTTTGTGAACAGCAGGCCCCTTCGTGTTAGGCACCTTTTTAGGCCTAGAACTGGAACGGGGAGGAACTTCCTTTCGCTTTCGATCAGGACGAGCTTTTACAGTCTTAATACCATGGTCGCGAGGATTAGCAGAATCACGGCTCTCATACTTAGCCCTACCTCGAGGTATCAAAAGCTCAGCCGGCTCTTCATTTCGAGCCTTAATTCTCACAGCCGTATCATTGGAACTCATCCACAACTTGTAGTTTTCGGAAAGACCCACAATGCCATCTCTAGCCACGGTCCAACGCGGGAGGCCACCATAATACTTAGCCCATGCTTGAACCCGTGCTTCGGAAAAGACCGCTACTTTAGGTGGTACCGTATCGGTAAACGGGATAGTCTGCCTTAAGCCGTACTGTCGCATGACTCGGTAAGGAAAGATGTAAACGGGCCGAGATAGCCCCAACAAAGAAACATAAACTAATGCCTCGGAACCCCCAGTCATATTAGTCAAACCCCACCACGGTACCACCCACTTAATAGAGCATATGCCATGAGTAAAATAGGAGGCCCACTCGGCCTCGTCCTAGCCTTGGTGCAAATACTTTCGATTACCCAAGGCTATAGGGCGATAATGTTTAGGATCCGCAGGAGCTTCTAAAAGCCTAAGTCGTTCTATGAGCCAAATCTGCAAAAAACGGGTACGATCAGAAAAATAGTAATAAACGAAAGTCCTGCCTGGGGCGCACTTTCAACGCCCAGGACCAGGCGCCAGAAAATCTGACGCCCAGCTCTGGGCGCTGAAAATCAGCTCCAGGCAGGGGGCTGTCGAGGCAAACGAAAAAAGAAAAGAAAAAAAAATAGGTGTATTACTTTGCGCGAATAAACGATCGATTACCTGTAGCAATAGGGGGATCCCCTTAAAAATTTCGGACTTGGCATCCTTTTACAACTCATCCGCATTCAATAAAGTCTTGGCAACAACCAACGGCATAAAATAGAATAGCAACTCTCCATCTGGCTGATCAAGGGGATCAACCTTATGTCACCGAACTCGCCATTGTTATTCGGCAGTAAATAATGGTTCAACAAGCAGAATACAAGTGCTCGAATATCAATTTCTGTTCGGTCATATTTTTACTAGGTCTAAAGTGATGTTTTACAAGCTTTGCCAAATTAACCTTATCACCCACAACGATCTCAGCAAGCATGTTAGCATCTAGTCCTAGGAAAGCCCTTATGGTTGTTTTACCCTCTTCAACAGTGCCAGGGGTAGCAGGAGTAGCATTGGTAGGATAACCAAGGATCGCGGCAAATTCATCTGGCAAAGGGCATACTTCATTGCCCCGAAAGACAAAAACATGGTGATCATAATCCCAAAAGTCCAGGGCCGCATACAGAAAATTATAATCGATATTAATTTGTTGTAAGCCTAAGAGTGCCTCTAAGTGGTATCCTTTCAACAAAGCCTTTTCTGTGGGATTAAGGGCTCTTAACCAGCGCCTAACAACTCGTTGGAGGGAGAAGGGAGGAATCGACATGGCAAGAGCAGGGAAGAATAAAAGCTAAGCAATTGCAAAAAAAAAAAAAAGAGGAAGATTGAGAGTGGTGAAAAAGAAAGACGTACTTAACCCCTGTATATACAAGAAAGCATCAAGTGACATCCCAATCCCATTCGGAAACGCGCTAAAAATCCGGGAACTGCAAAAATAGAACTTCCAGCGCCCAAGGCTGGGCGCTGAAATTTTTAACGCCTGGCCAGGGGCGCCGGAAATATAGCCCAAGGCCCGGATCCTTCGAAACGCGGAGCAGGAAAGGACTTAAAACCGTGTTAGTAGACACGAGGCCCTGTTGTAATCAAGATTAAGCCCAAAGCACCTTTAGAGCCCGAATAGTGAAAACAAATGTTAAAGCTTGTCGAAACTCAGACTCCTCTCAAGAAAAAATATGTGTACATTTTTCAAGGCGATATAGAAAAAATAAAAATTAAGGTCATTCTTCGAAACAAAAAAAATCCAAATTAAAAAATCAAGTCGTTGGTTTCTCAAATTAAAAAGCGTTTATTTGTCAAAAGATCAATCCGGGCCAAAGAAAGCTCGATGTATTAATTATTGAAAGAATGAAGCAAACTTTGTCGCCCAAAAAATGAAGTCGCACTCCACGACTTCATCAAAGTAGCATACCACTACAAAGATCGCTCGCACTTACGAGCACGATCCCAAACACGATCAAGGACATTACAAAATGCGTATCCCCAAAGAACCTCTTTGACAAGAACCGACCGTCAAGCATGAGTGCTTGGGGGCTCGAAAGAAAATATATATTTCAAAAGAGAGTATGCAAAGTTAAAAGCAATATTCCCAGATTACGCTGTACGAAGTCCCATGTTTGGATAATCTCAAAAGACAAAACCGGATTACGACCTCAAGACAAAGGTCGTCGTTGATACTTATACATAGTCCCCTAACCAAGGACCCAAGTAGTGGAAAAGTTGAGCCGTAAAGACTAGCTCAAAACCATGAAAGATGATGACCACCAGACAATGGTCCGTTTAAGCACGTTGTCAACCCACATTCAGGTTGCAACTAAATCCGAGCATCCCTCGAAAGAATTCGCTCTTACAAGAATGAATAAAAAGAAATTCTCAAAAGAAATCACAAGAACAAATGAAATAGGGACTTGCCCACCTCAATCGGGCAAGATCACGGCACGTCCCACGCGAGTCCCAAATCGAAAAGACGAATTTAGGTTCGCTCACCTCCAGCGGGCGGGGCGTCCACCCTTAGCGGATAGGGCTCGCCCAACTTCAGCAGGCGGGGTCTGCGTCACTAACCGCGCAGGTCCTCAGTTTTCGAAAATGAAAAGAAAATAAAATTCTTCAAAAATAAAAAACAGGCTCGCCCACCTTCAGCGGGCGGGGTCTGCGCCACTAACCGCGCAGGTCCTTAGTCGCTGCAGCGATAAATTTTCCCGGTTTATCCTTTTCCAAAAATCAAATGATGGTTTCCATTTTCCAAAAATCAAAGGGTTGGTTTTCCATTTTTTCCAAAAAAGAGTGATGTGCTGGATTTTCCTTTGTTTTACGTCCTATAAAAACAAGGGGGTTTTCTCGTTTAGCTAACCCTGAAAATGAGAATCTTTAAAAACATTTTACCTCGTGATTGGGCTTGGCCAGGCCTAGTTACACTTTATAGCTTTGATTTCGAAAACATCTTTAGAGACTTCCAATGACAAAGTGAGGGAGTTTCTATACTATCAGTTAACAAATTCCAATGACACGTGAGGGATGTGTTAACACTTCAAGTGATGACCCTTAACTCAAATGTTATCACTCGGGGGCTCGTGAGACCCTCGCAAAACAGGTCACATACACCATGGCTTGTATGACGCACTCCGTCTAGTACTTTGACCATCGTCTCATCTCGAAACTCAGTCAAAGTGGGGGCTAACTGTAGACACCTACTTTTGTCCCCATTCCCGAAAGGGAAGGTTCGATGATGAGAACATAAATCTCCATTTGGCAACGCATCTCCTATAAAATAACGAATCTCAATCACCCTTTCATTTCAGTCAAAATTGCTATTTATAGAAACCTGCTAATAATAGTAACCGCCGTAAAAGGTAGTTGTTAAAAGTGGCAAAGTCATAAAAGATAGAGACCTGTCAGAATTAGGTGTTGCAATCCAACATAAATCCTAAAAGAGATAGAATTTGCATTCTGGGTATAATTCGCAAAAAAGAGTTACGTATTAATTAAATTCCTAACGAACCTAGAGTTCGTAACGGGCCCAGACGCATTCCGTCATAAGTTAATACGCACTAAAAGACTCGGATAAATCTCAAAAGCTCCGTGCTCTAAGAGTCCAAATCTGACAAAGAACTCGGCCCAAATCCCATTTTCAACGCCTGGATCTGGGCACCGAAATCTTCGGCGCCCAGCCCTGGGCGCTGAAAATGCCTGGGGCCGTTTTACTTCCCGATTATTTTTGGATTCGTACCTTAAGAATCTATCTTTCCACACACTCTTTTCCTATAAATACAGCCTCAAAACCGACGTGATAATCACACACAATTCCATAACCTGAGTATTGACTCTAGCCTTAAGCCTAAGCCTCACGCTGCGAAATTGATCCAGCGTTCTGTCGCAATCGACCCAAAAGTAGAATAGAACGCATCCAGCCCCTCGTAGCTTGATGAATTAAGCCTAAATACTGGAACATTGCTTAGAAACCCGAGGTTCGTTAAAGAAAAGGAGAAATAGCATAGCCAAGTGGTTAGTTTTCTGAGAACCACAACGCACCTCTCAAGGGTGCGTTGTAATGTGTCCCTCGTATGATTTAATCGCTTTTATCACCCTTTTATAAAATTGTCAAACTATTAACTTGATTGATCTATCACGCCTAATAAGATAATACCTTGGACAATTGAATTATCATGCTAGGTACCTTAAATCAATCTAAATAAGATAATCACGATCGATTTAGTGTTATGTGTTGCATATTGCTAAAATCAATTCAGAATAGTTTAATAGTTTCACGCATGTCCCTTCAATTATTTATGCTGAGCTAGTAAGGATAACCTGCCTCTAGAGTATTATCGATGAACACTCCTCTCGGTAGCTACAGTCCCCCGAACTCTCAATATCTGCCCTGCGGGTGTACGTTGAGCGATCCCCACACCAGGGATCACAAGGGAACCAATGGCCGTCGTGGTCGAACATAATTGCACTCCCTTTATGTCACGATAACCGGGTTTTGTCAGTTTTTCTCATTGTCGTTAAAAACTGAATGACGACTCCTATATTACTAGTCGATTGGGTGTAAACTCACAGGAAATCCAAATACACTTGATCTGACGACGTCACGCCCACGAGGGACGAGGTCACGCATTAGCCTCGTGCTTTTTCGACCCCCTCACAGGGCCCAGATTGTATCTCGGCTTCCTACTAACTATTTGTAAAATATTTGACTTTGTTAGCATTTGATTTATAATAATAATAATAGTAATAATAATAATAATAATAATAATAATAATAATAATAATAATAATAATATAATAATAATAATCATAATCATAATAATAATAATAATAATAACAATAATAATAATAATAATAACAATAATAATAATAATAACAATACTAATAATAACAATAATAATAATAGTAATAATAATAATAATAATAATAATAATAATAATAATAATAATAATAATAATAATAATAATAGTAATAATAATAATAATGATAATGATAATAATAATGATAACAATAATAATAATATAATAATAATAATAACAATAATAAAAATAAAAATAACAATAATAACAATAACAACCATAACAACAATAAGGATAATAAAAATAAGAACAATAATAAAAAATTTCTCTTGTTTAGGGCGACAGAGGGGGCGAACGAGGGGCAGGGGTCTGTGTTAGGGAGGTCCAGGGCCGGTTTCAGGGGGCCGGCGGGCTGGTCGCCGGGAAGTTTTGCTGTCGTTTGGGTTTCCGCCGTCGAGGGTGTAGGGCTGTAGGGCTGGTCGCTGGTGTGTTCGCTGTAGGGATGGTCGCTGTAGGGTGTTTGGGGTGCCGTAGGGTGCTTAGGTTGGGCCGGTGGTCGTCGTCGGCAAGGGTGCTTGGTCATTGTCGGCAAGGGGGCTTGGTGTGCTCATCAGTGTGTTGTGAAAGGGTGGTTCTGTTTGGTGTTCCTGGAAGTTTTGGTTTCGGCCTGTGCGGTGGTTTATCGTTGGTATTCTGGTGGTTTTGTGGCGGTGAGCAGGTTTTGTGGTTTGTGGTTGTACGTAGGCGGTTGCTCGCAGGTGGTTGTACGCAGGTTTTGTGGAGTTCTTCAGCCATTCCCACGGCCTGTCCGTGGCTTTTTACGTAAGCCACGACCTCCTTGTTTTTTTTGCTGCTCTGTTTGGTTTCTTTTTCTTTTTGACTTTTCCTCTTTGGTGCTGGATTTTTGTAAGCCACGGTTTGTAAGCCACGCTTTGTTTGAGCGTTTTGTTGGTTTTGGTTTTGTTTTTGTTGTTGTTGCTGCTCTCTTTTGGTTTCTTCCTTGCCCATGGCTTGTTCGATTCGTATAGCTTGTCCTTTTCAAGGGTGTGATGGGTGTAATAGTGAAAGTGGTAGAGGGCTTTCTAAGAAATATTTTATTGATCATTTGGGAACTCGTCACTTTAAAATTGATGTTTTGAAGGCTTCTCACAAAGCTCGTGTCGACAGTAACTTTTCTTTATTCTCTGCCTTGGACTCTACGCTTCATCAAGCTGGCATTTGGCTTTGTGGTGGGTGTTGTTGCACTCACACTTTTAGTAAGAATTGTAAGCATGTCGATGGTGTTGTGATTTTCGCCCCTAGTTTTGATGAGGTTGCTATCCATGGTATCCCCGAACCTCCTAGGCCTGATTTGGTGGTTGTTGATGGTGCGGTCGATGGGTCTAATCCCTCTGTCGGGGGGGAGGGGGTAGTAGTGTTGCCACTTCTTCCTTTTCGGCCAGTACGGTTTTGTTGCATGATGTTTTGGCGGGGAAGTTCCGTACCGTTAAAAGTATCCCCAAGGCCAATCGGCTTGGTTTTTCTCGGTGTCTTAAAGATTCTCTTGACGAGGTTATTGCTTCCCCTCATGACCTTGGCTCTTGGGTTCTTTTACTCCTTCTCCCATTATGCACCCTTAGGATTATCTGTTCTCGGGCCGTTAACAAGACAGGTAGGAAGGGCTGTTGTCAGGTTGAAGGAATTTCTCGGGCTCTTCGGATTTGGAGAGAGCCAGGTGGCCCTAAGATTTTGGTCAAAGAGCTTCTCAAAGAGGTGCGTCGGTCGCCTAGTTTGGAGGTTGAAGATGAGGTTGTGAGAAAAAAGGCTAGAATTGAAGCACTGAACAGAAGGCAATGTATGAGGAAAGTTAGTCATGGGCATTTCACTGCAGCTGTTAGAGTCTTGACTTCGTCGGGTGTTGCGCCTACCAATGAGGAGACTTTGCGGGAGTTGGACAAGAAGCACCCCAGTGCGCCGTGTCCGATCTTGCCTACTTTTGGCGATGATGTTGAGGTAGTTTTGGCCCCTAAGGAAGTTATTTTGAGCAGGATTCGGAGCTTCCCTAAGGGGACGTCTTGTGGGCGTGATGGTCTTCGGGCTCAACACCTTATTGATGCGCTTGAGAAGGCGGCCATTGCTGTGGCTGATGATTTGGTTGCCTCTATTTCCGCGGTGGTTAATTTGTTACTTGCCGGTAAGTGCCCTGCTATTTTGGGCGAGTTTATTGCTAGTGCACCCCTTACGCCCTTGCTCAAGCCTGGAGGGGGGATTCGGCCCATTGCTGTTGGGACCGTATGGAGGAGACTTGTCTCCAAGGTTGATGTCGTCGTTGTTGGGAAGGAGGTAGGTAAATATCTTGAGGATTTTCAGTTTGGTGTTGGTGTGCATAATGGGAGTGAGGCTATCCTTCACGCCTTCAACAGGCTGGTCGAGGCCAAAGGGAGTGTAAGCAACATGTCTATGCTTCTGGTTGATTTTAGCAATGCCTTTAACATGATAGATCGTAGCGTCATGCTTAGGGAGGTACGGCGTCGTTGCCCTGGGCTTTCTCCTTGGGTTGAATTTTGCTATGCCCGTCCCGCGAGGTTGTACTATGAGGAGTCTATCTTGCTATCTTCACAGGGTGTTCAGCAGGGTGATCCTTTGGGGCCTTTGTTGTTTGCGCTTACCTTGCATCCGCTTGTCCTTTTGATCAACGAGACCTGCAATCTGGATTTCATGGCCTGGTACCTAGATGATGGTACCATTATTGGAGACACTACTTTGGTTTCAACTGCTTTCAATATGATCACCACAGAAGGTCCGGCAATAGGATTGCACTTGAATGTTGAGAAAACCGAGATCTTTTGGCCGACTCCAGATCCGAGGAGCTACAACCCTACACTTTTCCCTCCTTCTATATCCCGTCCCTTGGATGGTGTCAAGCTTCTTGGAGGTCCGGTCGCTTGAATGTTGATTTTTGTAGCCGCCTAATGGAGGATAGGGTCTCCAAAACCGTGGTTTTGATGTAGGCCGTTGCTGGTCTTAATGATCCTCAATCGGAACTCCTCCTTCTTCGTAGTTGTGTGGGTGTCAGCCGTCTGTATTTCTCTCTTCAGAATTGTCCCCCCATATGCTGGGGTCTTCTCCCCTTA
This sequence comes from Spinacia oleracea, assembly GCF_020520425.1. Taxonomy (NCBI): domain Eukaryota; kingdom Viridiplantae; phylum Streptophyta; class Magnoliopsida; order Caryophyllales; family Amaranthaceae; genus Spinacia; species Spinacia oleracea. Next base: position 90,790,961 of record NC_079489.1, read on the forward strand.
CATTTGACCGTGCTTTAAGGAAGTTTCTTCAGGAGATTATTGTAGGTGGGGCCGGTGGCTTTGGTGACTGGCAGTCGCGTTGTGCCACTCTGCCCTTTCGTTTTGGGGGTTTTGGGGTATATACTGCGCTAGACTCATCCGAGTACGCGTTTGTTGCCTCGCGTTTGCAGTCTCTTGACCTCCAGAATAGATTGTTTCGCCATTGTGGTGCCTTTGATTTGGAGAATGCATGTGATTTAGCTTTGTCTAGCTTTCGGGAATTGTGCCACTTCGAACCTCTAGATCTCTGTCGTGTTGTACCAGCCCCCCGTTTATGAAAAAGTTGGCTACAATGTACTTTGATATGGTAGAGAAGAAGATGGTGAGTCAGTACAACCCGGGTGCTAGAGAAAAGGCTATACTCATTAGCAACCGAGCGGCACACTCTATGAATTTCTTGAGAGCACTTCCAATTGAGGGGTTAGGCCAGGCGATGCACCCAAGCCAATTCAGGTGTGTTCTATGTTATCGTCTTGCGATTCCTATGTTTCCTGCTGATTTTACTTGTCCTTGTTGCTCTTCCAAAACCATGGATCCCTTCGGGGATCATGTTGTGCATTGTGGCAATGAAATTGGCCTTAAATTCCGCCACAACTTAGTTCGGGATGTGTTGGTGGATATTTGTGTTCAGGATGGGGTTGTAGTGCAAAAGGAGGTGCCTTTAGGATTTTAGTCCGAGGAAGGGAAAGATCTCCGTCCCGCGAACCATCTTATTTATTCTTGGGACAGAGGAAAAAATGTATGCTTGGATGTCATAGGTGTCTCTCCTTTCACCGGGCCTGGTGTTGATGCTTTCGTCCCTGGAGCCGCTGTCTCTAATGCTGTTGCTAGGAAGGAGAATAAGTACGAAGCGAAGTGCGTGGATAACGGCACTAGTACAAAAAAGGCATATTGCTTTGAGCCTAAATGGGGTTATTGATTCGTATTAAGTGCGAAGCAAATAGACTCGAAGCAATTGAAGGTATACAATTGCTTCGAGCAACTGCGAAGCAATTAAGATGACTATTGCATCGCACCTACCAATATTTCGTGTCATTAGATCATAGCAACTATTAAAACGTACTACAAATTGCTTCGTGCCTATCAATTATTCGAAGAATTAGAATTTTGAGTTGCTTCAAGCTTATAGTTTTTCCCGAATCAATTGATTGAAGTAATTGCTTTGATATCAAGCATAGGCCCGTAGCAATATGTGCAATTTTTTAATTTTAAAAAAAGAAGAATAACACCTCCATGACAAATGAGGCAATTTATTACACCACACGTCACCATATATCTCTAAAGCACTAACCATTTGGTCCTAGTAATAAACAATCACAACCAAATACGTTTTCAATTACCACAAAATATAACTCATAAACAATACAAAATCATTAACCATTAAAAATCCATAAAATCATCCTAAAACAACATAGCTCTTACAAGTTGTCCAAAACATAAAAATACTTCAAAACAAACAAAACTACAATGGTAAATAAGGTTAAGGTTTAGGAACAATCTGAGATATCCCAGGAAGACGAGCCGACAAAAGACCTCTCAAGAAAGCATTTGGCCGACCAGCTTCACAACCATCCTGGTTACATCTTACATTTATAAGAAACCAAAAAGAGAATAAGTTGAAAGATCAACTACGAAAACATACAAACTTGCGATATATATGAAACAAATATAGAAGTTTTACAAAAATATTAACAATACACCAATGGATACTCCTAGCATTCTGGTAGGATTTTGGCTTTTCAACTCTTCGGAAAGCAAAAATTTATGTTTGGTAAATGGCTTTTAAGTCAAAACTAAAAACTTCTTAGGGTAGCCTTTTTTCTCATTGGTCTTTTGGCTCTTTTTCATATATGTTATCTATTGTGCACATGAACATCTACAACTAATATTTTAATTTACTAAACATCTTTGCAAACTGCTAATGCTCAGCCGATGTAAACATCACTGGTGAATTAACATCATAATACTATTAGCAGTCAGACAAGCCTAGTGAATTAGCTTAAAGTAGATAGCTAAACTAAGCCTTACTTAACATTAATCACTAACAACGTTCTTCTTGAATATCACATAAATTGCATACATCACTGGTAGAATTTGTAGTACACCCAATTCAGCGATATGGACTAAGAGTACCTTGTCAGTCACCCTAGTAAATTAATTTACATGAAATGAAAAAATTACACATGCATCTACTTCACAGTTTCAACTTCCAAGTGGTTAATCATTCAAGTCTACCATAGCCAAGGTTACATAATAAATTTCAATGACAAGCTGGTGGAAGGCCATAGGAGATAAGCAACTTGGGAGATACAAGTCCGCGACATTATCATGGTCACTGGAGTTCAAATTCATTTGAAACAATACAAAAAACAAGTTCTAGTTGTTAGGGATTTGGCTGCAATAGACAACGGGACATCGCATTACACAAGAGTCTAACTTCCTGTTTGTCTAATACTTCGTATATTACAAGGCAGAAGCAACCATTAGTCTAATTTTATTACTTTAAGTATGTTAAGCATGTTTTCTATAGCGGAAAGCACATACCTACCACTATAAAACCTCTGGTAAACTCATAATTGTTGATTAGATCCCCTCCCCCAAAAGAACACATAAGAAATTAAACCACAATAGATTTGGAGTTCTAAATTAAAAAATTAATCCACATAAGAAACAAGATTTTCCCAAATCCTACAATTTCAGATCAATTCACTCGTCAATTTTTGGATACATCAAACAATACCCCTTTGAAAATCTCTCATATATAATTAACTAACGATACCACCTAACCATTTAAATTGAAAATACAGAAAAGACCGTAACAAGAACCCCAAATACAAATTAAACCCATTCGAGAAAATAGAACATAAATAAAAAAACGCCAGAAATTGTAGATGCGAAAGATAATCAATTAATCATACCTCAGATACAACTTAAATGGAGCAAACCTGATAATAATTAACACAAAAAATGGAGAATTGAAGTTAAATTAATTCAAGAGATTCAAATGAGCACATAAATTCTTCCAAACTTATATTAAAAATCGATAGAGCATGATAGACACGATTGTTTCAATAGTATTTCTTTTCCCAAAAACGTAATAGAATTTAGGAGATTATAATATCCAAAACATATTGAGCCTAACAAGTTAAAACTTCACTGAATGTATCCATTAGTACAAGTCTTGAAATCTTGCAAAAAATATATATATAGAAAAAAATAATGTTAACCTATCTAATATCTAATCAAAGAGATCATTAACTTAAATATATTTGAACAAATTCTTACCATGAATAGATTCCATACCGATCAAGTAGATCATTAAGCAAGTGGTAATCAGCATCAGTGCAGAGCAATAAGCAGCAACAGTGCATAGAAGTATGCAGCAACAATGGAGGTTAGTAAGCATCAGTACATATCAAGAAATTAGAATATGATCAGATCATAGTGTAGCACAGCAGTACAGAAACACTGTACATGTAGAGATCAAAATGCAGCGCAAGAAACACAATACATGTAAAGTGTAGCAGTGCACGATTAGAAACTGGTTTTATGCTTTAAAATTAGACTTTAATAGAACGCACAACAAGTCTACAATCACATGATTCTACAACTATTGATGAAAATCATAATAAGCGCCAAGGGGTGGTCCTAAAATTATTCTCAAACTCAAATATCAGTGGGCTCATATAAAGACCCCAGAACATGCTATATAAAAAAACGAAAATGTTCTTGCCTATACAAACATTTAAGCCTAAATAATGCAACACTTATTGAGTTCCTACTGTTTCTTGTGATTTGCATCACGTAGCTGAGGAAGAAGTCTAGGACCTAAATTTAACCAACTCCTTGGTGATGCAATAAATCCTAAGAGAGGAGTTACAATAAAGTACCTCAATTCATAAAATTACATATCATTATCTATATCATTATCTGACATTTTACTCATGCATCTCATATTTTACTCAACTTCAACTACAATAAGCCGTGGTATTTTATTCACCAGAAGTGCACAAGTACGATGCTTACTGTTCTGCATCACTTTCTCAATCTCATATCCTTCTTAAGTGCGTGAACTTTCATTTTATGATTGTTTGTTCCTAGTTCATATCATATTATTACAAAAAATCTTAACAAAGAACAACAATACATGAAAATCTTCCTAAAACTGCTCGACGCATCAAAAACTAAGTTCATATTTTGGATCGATCGCCAAAATATTCAATAAAAACACGAATTGGATAATTTAACTGGGAAATAAAAACATCCATCTAAGGGAAACAGATTGAGTAATTTAACAAATTTAGTTAAACTAACAAAATGGAATTCAACAAATTGATAATGAGATTGAGAATCGAAAAAAGTTAATTAAACAGACACAAATTAGGTAAAAAATCCGCAAGTTTGTCTAATACTTCGTATATTACAAGGCAGAAGCAACCATTAGTCTAATTTTATTACGTTAAGTATGTTAAGCATGTTTTTTATAGCGGAAAGCACATACCTACCACTATAAAACCTCTGGTAAACTACTAATCGTTGATTAGATCCCCTCCCCCAAAAGAACACATAAGAAATTAACCCATTATAGATTTGGAGTTCTAAATTAAAAAATTAATCCACATAAGAAACAAGATTTTCCCAAATCCTACAACTTCAGATCAATTCACTCGTCAATTTTTGGATACATCAAACAATACCCCTTTGAAAATCTCTCATATATAATTAACTAACGATACCAACTAACCATTCAAATTGAAAATACAGAAAAGACCGTAACAAGAACCCCAAATACAAATTAAACCCATTCGAGAAAATAGAACATAAATAAAAAAACGCCAGAAATTGTAGATGCTAAAGATAATCATACCTCAGATACAACTTAAATGGAGCAAACCTGATAATAATTAACACAAAAAATGGAGAATTGAGGTTAAATTAATTCAAGAGATTCAAATGAGCACATAAATTCTTCCAAACTTATATTAAAAATCGATAGAGCATGATAGACACGATTGTTTCAATAGTATTTCTTTTCCCAAAAACGTAATAGAATTTAGGAGATTATAATATCCAAAACATATTGAGCCTAACAAGTTAAAACTTCACTGAATGTATCCATTAGTACAGGTCTTGAAATCCTGCAAAAATATATATATATAGAAAAAAATAATGTTAACCTATCTAATATCTAATCAAAGAGATCATTAACTTAAATATATTTGAACAAATTCGTACCATGAATAGATTCCATACCGATCAAGTAGATCATTAAGCAAGTGGTAATCAGCATCAGTGCAGAGCAATAAGCAGCAACAGTGCAGAGAAGTATGCAGCAACAATGGAGGTTAGTAAGCATCAGTACATATCAAGAAATTAGAATATGATCAGATCATAGTGTAGCACAGCAGTACAGAAACACTGTATATGTAGAGATCAAAATGCAGCGCAAGAAACACAATACATGTAAAGTGTAGCAGTACACGATTAGAAACTGGTTTTATGCTTTAAAATTAGACTTTAATAGAACGCACTACAAGTCTACAATCACATGATTCCACAACTATCGATGAAAATCATAATAAGCGCCAAGGGATGGTCCTAAAAATATTCTCAAACTCAAATATCCGATGGGCTCATATAAAGACCCCAGAACATGCTGTATAAGAAAATGAAAATGTTCTTACCTATACAAACATTTAAGCCTAAATAATGCAACACTTATTGAGTTCCTACTGCTTCTTGTGATTTGCATCACGTAGCTGAGGAAGAAGTCTAAGACCTAAAATCTAACCAACTCCTTGGTGATGCAATAAATCCTAAGAGATGAGGAGTTACAATAAAGTACCTCAATTCATAAAATTACATATCATTATCTATATCATTATCTGACATTTTACTCATGCATCTCATATTTTACTCAACTTCAACTACAATAAGCCGTGGCATTTTATTCACTAGAAGTGCACAAGTAAGATGCTTACTGTTCTGCATCACTTTCTCAATCTCATATCCTTCTTAACTGAGTGAACTTTCACTTTATCGATTGTTTGTTCCCAGTTCATATAATATCATTACCAAAATCTTAACAAAGAACAACAATACATGAAAATCTTCCTAAAACTGTTCGACACATCAAAAACTAAGTGCATATTTTGGATCGCCAAAATATTCAATAAAAACACGAATTGGATAATTTAACTGGGAAAAAAAAAAACATCCATCTAAGGGAAACAGATTGAGTAATTTAACAAAATTAATTAAAGTAACAAAATGGAATTCAACAAATTGATAATGAGATTAAGAATCGAAAAAAGTTAATTAAACAGACACAAATTAGGTAAAAAATCCCCAAATTTTTCATTACCATGACTATATGTTTCTTTGAATTAGTAATCAATCATCAAAACACAACCTAAATCCTCAAATTAGTAAGATCGAAGCATATTATTAAAACCATATTTAAAAAACAAACATGAAAAACAAATATTCAATTCAAACCTAAGAGCAAGCTTCAATTCAAGACGGCAGTGGACTTGAGGGAGGCTGACCTCGGTCGTGTGTGGCGGCGATGAGAGGAGAACCAACGAGTGAGAGGATGAGGGTGGCCCAACATAGAGAATTATACGACAACAACGCGGGAGAGGAGATAACTGATGGCAGCAGAGCATCAGAAGAACAGAGAGTAGGGCTTCAGCGGCTTCGAACACAGTCGACGGTGATGACGGAGTTGGTGTGGGTTCCGGTGGGAGAAACAACAGGAATATGGAACGGGGTGAAATGAAGTATTGCGTAGTGAAGAAGAGTAGTGAAGACTTAGGAGTTAGGAGAGTAGAGAAGAGAGTTTATTGTTTTGTTTTGATTTTTAATAATTAATTTTTAAAAGGAGTGGTGAAACGTGGGTCGGACGTGAATTAGTAACAATTTGTGCTCAAATGCTTCGGGCCTTCTCTACATCCGACCCAATTAGGGCTTGTGTAGTTGGCTGTCAATTAAGCCAAGAATTATATTGCATCGTTTACAAATAGGTCCGAAGCATTTTTTTTTTTGGCGAAATTCAAAAATATTTTGGCGGGCATATTTAATGTTTAATTACTTCGATGTTTATTAGACCCGACGCAATATACTAGACATCATTTCAAATTGTAGCAAATGCATCGGTCCCGAATATAGTACCGAAGCAAATGTAACTTAACGCTTCGAGCATGTTTAGGTTCGAAGCAATTAAGGTGAAGCAACATACCTTTTTTGTACTAGTGCGGGTGTGGTTTTATTGCTTTTGCCTTCTCTACTTTTGGAGAACTGGGGAGTGATGCCCTCGAGTTTATGTCTAGGGTCACACGAGCTGCTCAGAGCAATGCGGTCAATGCTAATATCCGTTCTTTTCTTTTTCAACGGTTATGTTTTGCTTTGAATAAGGGTGTCAGGGCGCAGTTGGTTGTTAGGCTCCCATCCAACTTTGGTTATGTTCTGCTTGCTCTCGGGTTTTCGATGGTGACATTTATGGGGATCATTTCGTGTCTTGTGCTGGGATTGTGGGTATCAAACATCGACATAATGTTGTTCGTGATACCCTTTTGGATATTTGCTATCGGTCGGGGATTTCTGCTCGCAAGGAGGTTGATGTTGGGCTGACTAGTGAGAGTGATGGAGCTCTTCGTCCTGCAGATATATTGCTTTATTCATCGGATGGCGGTCTAGATGTATGTGTTGACTTGACTGGGTCTTCCCCTATGACGCAATCTGGGTTGTCAGGCTTCGTTCCGGGTCGGGTTGTGGCGGTTGCAGCGCAGCCAGCGGAAGCAGGATAAGTATGCAGCACGTTGTAGGGCTTTGGGTTACGGTTTCTTTCCTTTTTCCTTCTCTTCTTTTGGGGAATTAGAGAAAGGGGCTGTTTCTTTGCTGAAGCGGGTCCAGTCGTACTCCAGGGCTCAAGACATTGGGTCACGGGCAGCTGCCCACATTTTTAGCAGGATCGGATTCGCCATAGCTAGAGGTGTGGGGGCCCAGATTGTATCTCGGCTCCCCCCACCTTCTTGTAGTTCACTTGATCTTTGTAGCTTGTTAAGCTTGTAACGTTTTGTTGTTTTCCCATAATAATAATAATAATAATAATAACCCAAAAAAAAAAAAAAAAAAAATAATAATAATAATAATAATAATAATAATAATAAAATGGAGACAGTTAATTAGATTAAGTTATTTAAGAAATAAAATGTAATAATTTATTAGCATGAATAAAATATTTTTTATTAACATTGTTGTCAAGTTTTGTCATTAAAGTTTTTGATAAAACTTACAAAGAATTTTCTATTGAATTAAGGTCATGAGTTCGAAAATAGAAGCAAAAAGTTGTTCAGTTTTGTGACAAAATTTTGGAACTTTTGGTAATATTAATCCAACTTTTGGCCAATTTTCTTTTATTAAGCCCATCTACGACATATTTATAATAATTCCACCTTTACTACCGAACGATTTTTATTGGGGCCAACAGGTCATAAACCTGTTGTAGGCGGTAATATGTCCCTACGTGGTAGTACCCTATCTCTTTTCTCCCTCGATATATTCAGTCATCATCATAAATTCATCACCATCCCATTGAATTTTTCACCGGTTATCGGTCACTTAAGCCTAATAAAAGTCGCTGGGCAGTAAAGGTGGGATTATTAAAAAAATATGTTGTAGATAGGCTTTATAAAAGAAAATCGGCCAAAGGTGGGATTAATATTACTAAATTTCCCTAAAAGTTTTGTTGTAATCAATTATGCTTGAGACTTTGAGCCCCTTTGTTTTTCAAGTAATTGGATGACAAGTATTTTCATTGAGTATCAATGATAAACTCTCTGTTCTTTTTTAATTGACACATTTCTTTTATCACGGTTACCAATTCATAATATCAACGACTAATATCATTAGGTATTACTAGTGAGTAAAATTATAAAAATATTGATATTTTGAAAATATTCAATAATAAGAATCTAACAATGTCCCACATGATTATGTTTTTTTTCTTATGTGTAAATTGCAAAAGATAATCAAAATAGAACACGTGAATAATGCCAAAAATAAAAACGTGTCAACTGAAAAGGAACATTGGACGTAGTAAAGTGTGAATAGTGGTGTGACCGCATGAGAATGAGTGAATGAGAGATATATACATTAGACATAGAGACTTCTTTTCCTTTCTCTCAAAACTACTTTGCAAACAATGTCCCACATGATTATGTTTTTTTTCTTATGTGTAAATTGCAAAAGATAATCAAAATAGAACACGTGAATAATGCCAAAAATAAAAACGTGTCAACTGAAAAGGAACATTGGACGTAGTAAAGTGTGAATAGTGGTGTGACCGCATGAGAATGAGTGAATGAGAGATATATACATTAGACATAGAGACTTCTTTTCCTTTCTCTCAAAACTACTTTGCAAGATGCTATGAGCTTATTGATTACTGGAAAATAATAAATAGAAAAAATATCCTTTCGGATTCTCTACTTTTATTACTCATATGGTGGGCCCTTTACCCATTAACATGTTATGTACATTTATGTGCGTGTATCATGTTTTCTTTAATTGATTTTTTTGAACTAGAAATATTTCTTTCAATTTTTACTAAGATTTGTACTCACTATGATGTTAATGCTTTATTAGGTTCAATGTTAATAAACGAAAGGAAGAGAATGACAGGGAAGGGAAGGAGAATGAAATGAAATACGGAGCATAGTTTATTTTCTAATGTTTGAAATGAAGAAAATTTGTTAACAACTTGTATTTTCTCTTTTCTCTAAATTCCTCTTATTTTGGGAGAAAGTGACCATTTTCTAAAGAGACTCTCCATCTCACTTCCCTTCCTTCCCATGAAATCTCATGTCATCTATCTATATCTATATCTATATCTAGATGTTTTTTTAAAACTCCAAGTCAATCCATGCCATCTCGCCATGTGTCGTGATACTTGGCAAGGAACATGGCATCATCGCGCCACGTCATACGCGCACATGATTGTTTATTGTATCCTCGCTAAAAAAATGTTGTTATGCATCCTCGAACTCATGACCTCTCATGTATTAATGCGAATTTTTATCCATCACTCCAACAATACAACTTATGACTATAAATCAATTAAATAAGAGAAAATTCATTCTTATGAATGTAAAAAATTTAATGCCCAAATTTATATATTTGAGTAACAATTTATGATAACAAAAGTATTTAAATTATTTTCTTTATTTTTATTCATTAAATCAAACATAAAACTATTAAATTAACAGAGAAAAAAATTGAAAAAAATAATCATAATAATGTTGCGCTTTCATTGAGCTAATCAAATGTATTTTTTTCCCTCCAAAATGTATTTTGACTTTATAACTCAATATACAATTGTAACTTAAAAAGTTTCTAATTTATAAGTAAAACAGTACAGAAAATAAAGTTTTACACAAATGATGTAAATTATTCAAAAATTTAGTTTACCAATTATTGGTTAACCAATTTTATTTTACAACAACATATATAGTGAAATTCATATTATTCTCAAACTACATACTTCGTATATAAAGAAAATTTATAAGTGAATTTGAAATGAGTAAGAAAACTCAAACAATATCCATTACTCTAGAGCATCGTCCGGGCCACTAACTAGTTTATTAACCAAATATGAGAACATAATAAAAATTATTTGCTTTCCTCAACCAAAAAAGGCTAAAGTAAGTTCTTCTCATTTTCTTTCAGCAAGTTTGTATATACACATCTTTAATCTCTAGTACCATTAACCCCATGTTACTATCCTACTGGATCAAGATCCAAATACATTTTTTTTTCTACATGGATCCATATCCTGATCTGGTTCCGCGAGTCCCAATTTTTTAGATTGAGATCCGCAGAATCTCAGGGATGAATCAGGATACATATATATGTACCTTTTTTTTTACTTTTATGCTATATTTTACAAAAAAAAGGGTCAAATTTATTCATGCAACTTACACTAAAATATACTTCCTCTGTTCTTTTTTAAATGACACAATTATTTAGGCACGTTTGCCAATGCACAATTGTAATACCTCGTATTTTAATAATAATTATAAATATATTTTATTATATTTATAAAGTATTTTATGATTTTTAGAATTTATTTCACATTTAAATGTTATTTAAATGTATTTTAGTTAATTAGAATATTTATTATTTTAATAATTACGAAACGAATTTAATTTTCGAGTCAGGAAATTTAATGGGTCGCAAGTAATTTTAAAGGTTTGGTTTTTAATTAAAGGTCCAACTCGTTTTATTAGTCGAGCCCAATCAAAAGAATTTAATTCTAAGCTCTAGGCTAGCCCAATCATTTAATTGCTAAGCCCAATGTCAAATTTTCAAGCCTAGCCCACTAGGGATTTGAGACCCTATAAATAGGACTCTCCTAATTAAATGATCCCCTTGTTTTTCATTAAAGCCTCTCTCTTTTTCTTGCCCCACACTCTTCCTCTCTCTCCTCTCTTGTGTCGGCTCACCCTCACCCGCACATCCGCACACGAGCACTTGTGTGCCGTGCCGTGCTGCGTGCCTCGTTGCTCGCCCATCCCTCTCGCCCCCGCAGCCCGCCCAGCCAGCACGCCTTGGTGCTGCTGCTGCATGTGTTATTGTGTTGTTGTTGGTGCGCTGCTTCTCGCCCAGCCACACACACCCCTTGCCTCGTCTCTCTTGCTGCGCGCACAGCGCCAGCCCTCGCCTCGTCCCTCGTCCCGCAGCGTAGCGCTGCCCCAGCTCGTCGCCCCTGCCGCGCGCGCACCCGCACTCGATTGTGTGTGTGTGTGTGTTCTTGCTCGTTCGTTCAATTATTTCGCCTAATCACAATTAATTCGTGGTTGTTCCGTGCTATAGGCCGGACTGGTATAATTCTCTTTTTCCTTACCTATTCTATTTCGATTCCATATTTAAATTATATTATTATTATTGTTTTGAATAATTAAAATGCTGGGAAACGGTTATGAACACCGTATTGTGATGTTTTACTTGTTTTAATTCATGAGGCGTATTTTAATTATTAAAGCATGAATTTTCAGATTTGTTTATTTAATAAAGAATTGATTTTTGTGATGTTAAATTGGTTTTATTGGGAAATTCAAGTTAGGGTTTTAACCTAGACCTAATGGATCAATTGATTAGCATAATTAGGTGATTAATTTAATTATGATAATCAATTATATTTTCAGATTTATAAAAAGGTCTAAAGTGTTGATTTTTATTAATTTTAAGGATGGAAAAGTATGTTTTCGTACTAGGGATTGGTTTTGCAAATTGAGACGATTAATTTATTAAACAACGATTTATTTATAATTGTTATCCAGGTTTTATATTTTATAAAGTTGCTGGAAATTTAATGAACATGGAAATAATTAAGGTTTCGTTATTTTGATGATAGAAGGTGATTTCTAAGTAAGTGATCGTACTTGCAAATTGGCCCCTACGCTTAGATATTCAAGGTACGTACAAGTCTAGGGCGACCACATTATTTGTCAAGGGACATTACATGATTGTTATTGATGTGAATTATATTATGTGAACTTGGTGGATTCATATTTCTTTGGTGAACGATCATGTGAATTATTATTATGGGAATTATTGATTTATTGATTGAACAAGCATGTTGGGACTATTGGGAGTATGGATTTCATTGTCAATCATGTTGTTCAATAATTATGCATGTATGGTTTGGTTCACATGCAAGGGATGAATTATTTATTGTTATGCTATTGCACGGGATGTCTAGCATACTTTTGAGCCAATTATTCATACCTTGTTGTAATATTTAATTTACCACATGTGAAGGGTTAGCTCACGTAAGCCACCGCACATGTAGAGTTCAGCTGGGAATGTTTTATATGAAATGAATTTGGATTTTGTCGTGCAAGGGCACAACCCTCATGTTAATGGGCATGATGTGGAATCTCACCTTTTGTGAGAAGGAACTTGGTAGTAATCGCAATACGTCTTGATGATTGATCACAAGTCCTAAAGAATTAAAATAAGATTGTTTTGGTTGTCGTTTATTAATTGTATGTATGTAAGTGTGTTCGAGTCTCGAGTTCACCATTAATAAAATATTAATAAACGTAAAGTGCAACCAGAACAAGCTTCAAAACTCTTGGAACGTATATACCTTGAGTATGAGCAATGGGGGGAGACTTTCCGGAAAGCTTGATCTCCTACCAATGATACAAGACGTTGTTTCATTTAATTTATGCGCTGGAATTCCGTCGGTATGGCCCGACACTCGGTATGGCCCGATTTTCATTATATTATTTATTATGGTGTTTGGTGGGCTCCCAACACCCTTCCTTTATGGAATGTTCTTTTGGCCCTTTCGAATCTTATTCTAATTAAATTGTGAGTCAAGAGTCGAGTCTTGTATTCATTATTTACTTGTTATCTATTAAATGGATTTTGCATATTGATTAGTACTTTAGCGAGTGATACATGTTTGTAGTTTTATTTCACTCTAGCCTTGTAAGTACTCAGCTTTTGCTGACTACGTGTTTTGTGTCTTTTGGTCATGGCCTTTGCCTTAATGACCCTATGATGATCCATCATTTGCACTTGCATTGTTGGGGAGTAGATTAATTTAGCAGGTTGGTAGATCAAAGTACGATCGAAATCATGTAGCTTGGGATGGTTGAGAGAGTTGCATTCTTTCGTGCTTTAAAACTATTTTAAATTATACTTTACGCATGATTTGGGTTTGTTGGATTTTTAATACTTTTGTTTTTGGGCCGTTATGGTTCCAACTTGTAGGAGGCCTCAATAATTATTATTTATGTTTGTTTAAAAGTAGTTGACATTAATTTTCGCTGCGTAATTCTGGTAATAGCCTTAACTGTTATCACGGTGACGGTAATACTTTAGTAATTCCTTTATTTTAAATTGGAAAATGGTTTTATAAAAGCAATGAATTATTAGGGTGTTACAAAGTGGTATAGTAGAGCTTAGTTTCATTCCTTCTTTGTAGTAAGCAATACTACAAAGTGGTAATCGGAGACTAATGCTTCTTTGTAGTAATTCATACTACAAAGTGGTATTTGCGGAACTTTAGGATTTTTAAATATTATTTTCCTAAAGTCAAAACGTATTATTTTGATTACTCAATATTTTAAAGGTAAAATACCAATTATTTTGAGTTGTTTGAAATAAGTTGAAAAGTTTGGGATTATTATTTAAATTAAATTATTTAATCCGAATTTTTTTATTATTCGAAATATTCGAATTAAAATCCGAATTATATTTTCCTTTTATTCGATATTTTTTTCGGATTTTCTTTTTTTTTTATTAAATATCCGAATTTAATTATTTTAATTAGTTGATAATTTTTATTAATTTTCGATTTTAATTTTAATAATTTCAACTAAGTTAGGTGTTATTTCTTAATTAATTTCGAAAATTAATATTACTTCCAAGTGAGGAATGGGTAGATTAAGAAGGGCATATTAGTTTAAGTATGAATTTTATGTAATTACGTGATCTATTAATTGCCATGTATATGTTTTGACCATGTTTTATCTTGCTTTATGTGATTATTTGCATCATATTTCATGTTGAGCATATACTTGTGCAATGAAATTGTATGACTCCACGAACTATTTATTGTATCCTTTCTTTGGGAACGCGTTAGTAAGACTTTTTAGTTGTGAATTTTCAGGATTTAAGATGCTAACTTCTAAGTTCTCAAGTCTAGGATACCCAGAGAAACTGGATAACGAGACTCCTCATATGTATGTTCAGAAGAACTTGTTTGCTTGCAACTATTTTGCTTCAACCAAGGATATGCCACATCTTAGGCATAAGGATATGATGGCTAGTATGGTTATTCATTGTTTGCCTCATAAGAACCCTTACATAGACCTTAAGAACAAGTTCAGTGACATGCACTATAATGATGGTACCCCTAATTGGTACAAATATGGGACTGGAGATGGTAGGTGGAAGTACGATACTGAGGTTATCACTACTATCTTAGAGGTTGCTGAAAATAGTTATGAGGATGGAAAATACTTTGCGGGTCTATGTATGGGCTATGGAGGAGAAGAAAGTGATGGTGAAGATGGCATGATACATGATGAGCAAGCTAATGATATTGAGGAGGATGATGATGATGTGGTTGAAATTGAGAATCCTAACCCTGTAGTACCCGAACCAACAATTGAGATATCTAGTGGATCTGAAGCTGAACTTGAAGAAGACAATGTGGTTGATAGTGTGCCACAACGGGATGATGAGGCTATGGATGAAGATTTTGATCCTGAAGAAGACTTGGATGATCCTAATGATCAAGACTTTACTCCAGAGCAATACAAAGAAAGAGATGATCGTCGTGATGACATTAGTCTTTAAAGAATTGTAATCCTTAGTTATTTATTTTGTTGATTAATAAAGTGGTAAAGCTACTATTTATGGTTATTAGTTCAATTATGGTTTGGAGAAATAAAATCAATGTTATTGAAGGATGTAAGACCTTTTCATTGAAGTATTAATAAAAGCATCGAATTTCTTTTTGTTATCTCTTAAGTTCAAATCTCGAATAGAAGTCTCGTGGGTATCGCAAAGGGATTAATTATTATTTCTTCAATGAAACTTTATGTGCAAGGTGGTCAAATTTAGCAACCATCTAAATTACATGCTTCGAATAAGTGGGAAAGAAGGCCCAAAGTTGGCGCCAACTTCCCCTGGGACAGTAGGACGCGCCTAAATTGTGTTCTTGTTGTGAGTGGGTTCATTGTTGAACTAGTGCCTTAGTGATGTCGTGTCCAACCAATATTAAAGTTAGTCTTTTATTTATTCAGGAGAAGGGATATGGCTAACCAGGAAATTTCTGAAGTAGTTAGACAACTAGCTGAGGTAGTTCGAGACCTAGCTCAAACTAGAGCCAACCCAGTGCATGATCCGGCTGGGGAAATGTTTAAGAAAATAGCTCAAAGCAAGCCTCCACTGTATAACGGGGAGATTGAACCAAGTGTACTTGAAAACTAGCTGAGAGAATTTGATAAGCTTACCCTAGCTTTGAATTGCCCCGAAGACCTTAGGGTAAAGAGTGTTGTGTATTACCTTAGAGGTGAAGCTGATTTATGGTGGCAACGATGTGAAAATACCCTTAGAGCCACACCTAACTTTGGGTGGGAAGCGTTTAAAACCGCATTGAGGAACAAGTTTTACCCACCTTACCTGAAGAAGCAAAAGGCGCAGGAGTTCATCGAACTCAAAATGGAGAGTTTGTCTGTAACGGAGTACTATTCCAAGTTTATAGAGCTGTCTAGATTTGCACCTGAAGTGGTAGCAACGGAAGAGCTTAGAGCTCAGAGGTTTGAGAATGGGTTGACCATGGACTTACAGTTGTTGTTTTCTGGAGAGACCTTTACCTCATTAGACACCCTGTACGGAAAAGCTGCTCACCTGTATGGGTGTTGGAAACTCGAATCAGGGGAATAACCAACAGAATCAAGGCAATTTTGAGAAGCACAAAGGGAATGGGAATTTCCAGTTTAGGGCCAACAATGGTGGAAATCGCAACAACCAAGGTGGTGGAAACCAGTCTAGAAGGAGTGGAGTAAGGACCTACGACTGTAGGCGTTGTAACGTGAATCGCCCTAGAAAAGATTGTGACGGAAACCTAGTGACCTGTAGATTCTGTCAGAAGTTAGGCCATAGGGAGTACGAGTGCTATTCTAAGAATGGAAAGCCTAACCAAGGTAACCACCAGAACAATAATCGGAATAACCAGAACCGAAATGGAGGAAATGGAGGTGGAAACCAAAGGGGTTACCAAGGTGGTAACAATGGCAATGGCAATGGCAATCATCAGAACCATGGAAAGCCTGGAGGAAACCAACAGCACAATGGGAACCGAAACAACAATGGAAACACCAATGGAGGTGGCTATAACAAATGATTTGCCCAAGGGAAGCTGAATGTGATGTCTAGGCAAGAAGCGGAAACTTCCTCTGGCGTCATAGCTAGTACTTTTTCTGTTAACTCCGTTTTAGTTAAAGTACTATTTGATTCTGGTGCAACATATTCTTTTATCTCAGTAGACGTTTTGGGAAAGTTAGGATTGAAAGAGCCTGAAACAATTGAGGTACCTATAGTCATACCCACTGGTAGCATAGTGAAGTGTACCAAAATCCATAAAGATGTGCATTTGACCATAGCCAAGACCGTATTCTTATCTAACCTAATCGAGTTTGAGTTAGGAGAGCTAGATGTGATTCTAGGGATGGATTGGTTGGCCATGTTCAATGCCAAAATAGATTGTGAGAAGCAGAAGATTCACTTTAGGTCTAGCTTAGGCAAAGTACGTAGTGTCGTATCGACGTTATGGTAAACCTAAGAACATAGGGATTATCACGGAAATGAAACTCGTGAAGCTAGTCAGTAAAGGGAACCCAATCTTCATATGCAATGTGAGGAACCTAGAGCATGTGACCAAAGATCAACCTAAGGACATTGCAATAGTGAATGAATTCCTCGATGTGTTTCCGAAAGAGATCCAAGGGATGCCTCCCAATCGACCTATTGACTTTACCATAGACTTAGTGCCTGGAACCGCGCCTATCTCGAAAGCACCATATCGAATGGCTCCAGTAGAAATGAATGAGTTAAAGGCCAATTAGAGGATCTGTTAGAGAAAGGTTACACTAGGCCAAGTGCATCGCCTTGGGGAGCACCAGTCTTGTTCGTGAAAAAGAAGCATGGAAGTATGAGGCTCTGTATAGACTACAGGGAGCTCAATAAGGTCACGATCAAGAATAAGTATCATTTACCTAGGATATATGACCTATTTGACCAACTAAAAGGAGCAGGAATCTTTTAAAAGATCGATTTGCGCTCAGGTTGTCATCAATTGAGAATCGCTGATCACGATATACCAAAGACCGCATTCAGGACTAGATACGGACATTATGAGTTCACCGTTATGCCTTTTGGGTTAACCAATGCACCTGCAATATTTATGGACTTAATGAACCGTGTGTTCCATGCTTTCTTGGATAAGTTTGTAGTGGTTTTCATAGATGACATCCTAGTGTATTCGAAGAGTGAAGAGGATAACGCTGAACACTTGAGATCTGTGTTGAGTACGCTGAGGGATAACCAGTTGTATGCCAAGTTCTCAAAGTGTGAATTTTGGTTGGAAAAGGTTGCATTTTTTGGACATTTTGTGTCTAAAGTAGGAGTGGCAATAGACCCTGCTAAGATCAAAGCTGTTAGTGAATGGCCTACTGTGAGGGGGTCGAAAAAGCGCAAGGCTAATGCGTGACCTGTCCCTCGTGGGTGTGACGATTCTTTTTATTCAATCAAGTGTAATTGGATTTCCTGTGAGTATACACTCAATTGACTAGTAATATAGGAGTCGCCATTCAGTTTTTAACGACAATGAGAAAAACTGACAAAACCCGGTTATCGTGACATAAAGGAAGTGCAATTATGTTTGACCACGACGGCCGTAGGTTCCCTTGTGATCCCTGGTGTGGGGATCTCTCAATATACACCCGCAACGTAGAGATTGAGGGTTCGGGGGACTGTAACTACCGAGAGGAGTAATTCGCTCGTCGATAACTCCAGAGGCAGGATATCCTTACTAGCTCAGCATAAATAATTGAAGGGACATGCGTTGACTATTAAACTAATCTGAGTTGATTTTAGCAATATGCAACATATAATACTAATTCGATCGTGATTATCTGATTTAAATAGCATTAAGGGACCTAGCATGATAATCCGATTTCCCAAAAATATTATATTTGTTAGGCGTGATAGAACAATCATATTAGGTTAGTTTAACAGTTCATAAAAAGGGTGAGGAAAGAAGTTAAATCATCGAAAAGGGACACATTACGACGCACCCTTGAGAGGTGCGTCACGGTTCTCTGAAAACTAACCACTTTGACTTTGCTATTTCTCCTTTTTATTTAACGAATCTCGATTATGGGACAGGATACGTTCTGTTCGATTTATGGATCGATTGCGATAGAACGCGTGAACAGTTTCGCAGCGAGAGGCTTAGGCTAAGGGGTTTAGAGTCAATACTCATAATATATTATGTGTTGTTGTCGTTTCACGTCGAAACTAGGGGCCTATTTATAGGGAAGAGTTCGTGGAAAGATAGAATTGCAGAGTTCTAATCCATAAAGAATTAGGAAAAAACACGTCCCAGGTAATTTCGGCGCCCAGCTCTGGGCGTCAAAGATTTCGGCGCCCAGCTCTGGGCGTTGAAAGTGATGTCTGGGCCGAATTCTTTGTCAGATTCGGATTCCTGAAATCCGTAGAGTTTGAGATTAATTCGAGTCTTTTAGCGCGTATTAATTTTGTGACGGAATGTGTCTGGGCCCGTTACGAACTCTAGGCTCGTTAGGATTTTAATTAATACGTAACTCTTGAATCCTATTAGGAATAGGATTCTCGCGGTTTTCTGTCTCATTTAGGATTTATGTTGGAGTGCAACACCTAATTCTGATAGGTTTCTATCTTTTATGATTTGCCACTTTTAGAAGCTACCTTTTACGACAGTTACTATTTTTAGCAGGTTTCCATAAATAGCAGGTTTCGGGTGAAATGAAATGGGGAATCGAGATTCGTTTATTTTATAGGAGATGCGTTGTCAAGTGGAGTTTTTATGCTTTCATCATCGAACCTTTCCCTTGCGGGAATGGGGACAAAAGTAGGTGTCTACACTTAGCCCCCACTTTGATTGAGTCTTGGAGTAAGACGATGGTCAAAGTATTAGACGGAGTGCGTCACACAAGCCATGGTGTATGTGACCTGTTTTGCGAGGGTCTCACGAGCCCCCGAGTGATAACATTTGACTTAAGGGTCATCACTTGAAGTGTCGACATATCCCTCACGTGTCATTGGGATTTGTCAACTGATAGTATAGAAACTTCCTCACTTTGTCATTGGAAGGATCTAAAGATGCGTAGAAACTCCCTCACTTTGTCATTGGGAGTAACTACATATGTTTTCGAAATTAAAGCTGTAAAGTGTAATTGGACCTGGCCAAGACCAATCACGAGGTAAAACGTTTTTAAAGATTCTCATTTTCAGGGCTAGCTAAACGAAAAAACCCCCTTGTTTTTATAGGATGTAAAACGAAGGAAAATCCAACAAACCAATCCTTTAATTTTTGGAAAAAGGGAAAACCAATAAAAGTTATCGCTGCAGCGACTAAGGACCTGCGCTGTTAGTGACGCAGACCCCGCCCGCTGAAGGTGGGCGAGCCTGTCCGCTGAGGGTGGACCCCCCGTCCGATAGAAGTGGACGAATCTGTTTGATGTTTTTTTGAAAATAAGGACCTACGCGGTTTGTGACGTAGACCCCGCCCGCTGAAGGTGGCGAACTTTGTCCGCTGAGGGTGGACACCCCGTCCGATAGAAGTGGACGAATCTGTTTGATATTTTTTGAAAATAAGGACCTACGCGGTTTGTGACGTAGACCCCGCCCGCTGAAGGTGGCGAACCTTGTCCGCTGTGGGTGGACACCCCGTCCGATAGAAGTGGACGAATCTGTTTGAAATTTTTGTTTTTTTTTTTTTGAAAATAAGGACCTACGTGTTTTGCGCCGTAGACCCCGCCGGCTGAAGATGGCGAGCCTATTTTAAATTTGAAGACTTTATTCTTCGAAAAACTGAGGACCTGCGCGGCTAGTGACGCAGACCCCGCCCGCTGAGGGTGGGCGAGCCCATTTTGAATTTTCTTATTTTGCCTATGTAGAAGGGCCTTTGTGATTACAACCTGTTGGTGGGCCGTAATATTTCCTGATTAGATGTGTCCTATAAGTGGGTCCACATTGTGTATATTTTTGTTTAACAATATATTTTTGAGATATCCAAACACGGGACTTCGTACAGCGTAGTCTGGGAATATTGTTTTTTACTTTGCATAATATATATTTTCTTTCGAGCCCCCAAGCATTCATGCTTGACGGTCATTTCTTATCAAAGAGGTTCCTTGGGGATACGCATTCTGTAATGTCCTTGATCGTGTTTGGAATTGTGCTCGTAAGTGCGAGCGATCTTTGTAGTGGTGTGCTACTCTTAACAAAGCCGTGAGATGCGACTTTCAGTAAAGAAATCGGCAATTTTCAAGCCGAATGAATATGGCAGGGCCCAATAGAAGTTAGGGCCTTTTTGAGCCTGGGTTCATTTTCAGCGCCCAGGCCTGGGCGTTGAAATAATTCACGCCCAGGTGGGGCGCTGAAAGTGTTGTTTGGGCTGGTCTTTCGATGACACAGTTGGCCTCTTGTTCATTCGTTTATTTCACTTGGAAGTTCTATGTATTCTTTTGTTTTTTCTTTGTTTTTAGAACGTGATGATTTTCTTGAGAAGCCGTAGCCGATTGGTGGACTACGGTGCTTGTCGCTTTGGGGCGATTATTTTAAGAAACTGTTGCTCTTAAGGTGTTCAGTTATTGCAATAATCGGGCGAGTCTATATGGCCCGAGGAACATACCTTGAGGTGTAAGACTTTGATCGCTCTTATATTTTTTTGAACGTGTTCGTGAATGATGATATGTATGTGCGAACGAGCGTTCATAGAATGGCCGTTGTGTGCGGTCCATCAATCAGTTTGCCTGAATCATTTTTTTTTTTAGCAATGACAGATTTTGAATAGTTTGCTTAGAAGCTTGATAGGGGTCAGGTCCATTCATGAAGTGGGCTTAAACATCGTGCCCTTTCGATTGTTCAAACATTTGCGTCGAGATTTTTTATTTGCTATGGTTGTTTCGTAGCTTGGAGCTCCCAAGTATGCATGTTGGGATGCTTCCTTTTGGCGTACGATTTTTGTAGGTTCTTTCGAGAAAGATGCCTTGGGGTTCCGCTCGTGTAGGTGCGAGCTATCCCTTCCGTGGTAGGTAATATTTTGCTACCTTTAATCCTTAATGTAGAAGTCGTGTGGCTTGCATTTTGAATTTGGGCGATAAGTAGTCTTTGCCTCTTTTACACGTGCTCTTGGTCGTGCCTACATTAGTGCAATATGCCTTACTCTTCTTTTAGACTTGTACCGTGGGACGGTTGAACTTATGGTGCGACGTAGGCTTGTGTGGCCTAACGGCGTGTCTTAGAACATTTCTCCAGGTGTTGGGATATTATTATTTTTTGCATTGGAGTATTTCATCATGCCTCGTTCAGGTGTCCGAACAAGTGTGGCATTTTCTGCATGGGTTTTCACGGCTTATTACTTCGTTCGATGCGATGATTCATAGGTGTTTCTTTCTTATTTTTGTATCTGGGCAAAACTTGACTAGCAGAAAGATTCAGCGCCCAGGCTGGGGCGTTAAAGATATCGGCGCCCAGCTCTGGGCGTTGAAATTGATTTCTGGGTATATTTTGATGATTTTTTTTTTCGCTTTTTCTTTGGAACGAGGTAGACTGTGTAACGGGCGCTTGTAGGGCGAGCGTTATGTGCAGTAGCTTGATCGGAGTTTTGGTGACTCGCGATTTTCTGTTACCCTTGTTAGTGGGGTGACTTTATATATTCTAAGTAGTGCTTTTAGAATTTGGGAGGGGTTGTAGCCATTCTAAGGTTCGTTTTACATGATTAAAGCTTAGGATTGTGCCCTTATGATGTATGTATAGCATTAGCGTCGAGAATTTGCGATAAAATCGTCATTTCGAGCATTTTTAGAGTGTTTTTCTCAAGCCCTCAATTGTAGCTACGGGATTGGCTTGGTGCTATAATGCTTTGCATACGTTTTTATGCATTCATGGTGACACGGATCATGAATAGTTTGAACCAGACTCATTTAGTGCGAGGTATGTTCGAGTAGTGATTTTGCTACTTCTCTTGTAAATGTCGTATTATGCGACATTGCCATGGTCAAGGTAGTCACATGTTGAAGTATGCCTTGACCAAAAGCTAGGTGCCTTTCTTTACCCATAATCATATTTAGAAATCTCTTGACTCACTTGCAACATTGAGATAAACGCATACTTAGCTTAAACCAAAGACACTTTATTATGTTCGAAGAAGTCTTTGAAAATCATTTGAAAATTATTTAAAATCCGAGTCCTACTGTGTACAATCCGAGGTGTCCTAAGTAGGTTGACATATAGAAGGGTTCATACAGGATTACATGAGTGAATCAAAATACTGTTACGATTTGGAATGCTGTCTAAGGATTTGCTGGAAGCCAGGGTGCAGGCGTCAAGATATTACTTGTGCCCGTTTGGCATATGCTTTAGGCTTTTAGGGCCATCTTTTCCAGAATTGCGGGAATATAAATCGTTGTCAAATTGATTTAGATTTACTTGGTGTATGTCTGCACAAAAGGTCAAGGTATACTTAGTTCTTTCCCTAGCTCTTTCAGTTCAATTTTTAGCCCCCAGTTGCTGTTATGTCTTCCCATTAATGATGCTTTCAGATTTCGATTTTAGATGCCCATGTCATATTCCTGAGTAGGGTGAGCCTTGGTTAAGTGCCAAGTCCTATTGACAATGTACCATTTTTTATTTTTTTCAAAGGGGATTAGCAAACATTTGAATTACCATGAACGGGTGCCCTGAGTTCGAAGGAACGATGGGGCGATGCCGTAGAACAATCCTCTTTATTGCAAGCTTACTGCCCTTATTACTTGTTGGCGATTATGACTGTGTCTTAGTGGTGAAAGAAGGTCTTTAAGCGAGCGACTATGTCTAGTGGTGAAAGAAAGTCTTTAAGTGAGTTAGTTCGCTTTAGGGGGGTCAAGTCGAGTACTTTAGAGGTCATGGACGCTTGCGCTAGCCTCCATTCAATTGAGGCAAAGCGATCTTTTGAGTCTTGGCTAAGTGCCTAGGAGTGTGAGTGCTCCTTCTGGCAAGGGTACGTGCCCTTATTATTTTTCGATGTGTGCTCATTAATTTTGGCATCTTTATGACTTGGATTCTTCTTTTGACTTAAATCTTTCTTTCGACTTGGGTTGCAAGTAATTAAATTTCAATAAGGGACTTCTATTTTTACTCTTGTTATTCTATAGGCTTTAATATTTTTGCAAATTGGTTGGACCGAATCATGGATTGCCTACGTATCCGCCTTAAATAGATTTAATTTGGAATCAGGTCTTGCGTAGTTCTTAGCCTAGAAAATGGTTTCTTAAAATGCCGATTTTAAACAAGTACGTTCTGAGGTGGAAACATATTATTTGAAACGGTAGAATAAGTGAAGTTTATTATTATTTTAATAATCTGCTGCCTTGCCGTAAGTCAAAAAATTTGTTTTATATTTTTGAGTACATTGTATTTTCTTTTCATGTGTTTTTTTTGGTACGTATACCTGAATACGTGTTGTACCCCTCCAAGTGTTCGTTATTTTTCCGTACATGTGCGGATAAAATGACACGGAAAAATGACGAGCACTTCTGGACAAATTTTTCAGGAAGCAGAGAGATTCGGCGCCCAGGCTTGGGCACTAAAGATTTCGGCGCCCAGCTCTGGGCGCTAAAAATGATATCTGAGCAAATTTTTTGGTTTTGTGCCAAATATTTGTGAATCTTTTTTTGTGCGCTAAGTGTTCTCTTTCTTTTTAAACGAATTTTTAAAGGTGCTTTGCAAAGTTCGCTTTTTTATTATTTATTATTTTTTGTACTTTTCATTTGTCTTCTTTTTTATTCGTGACTCAAGACGGTTTGAAAAACGGGTTGAATGAGATAGGATAAGTTTTATAGGTATTGGTCGAGCACGAGGATTACATCAACTAAGGACGATGAATAGCATGGGGACAGCTTAAGGGTATAGGATGTATCCACACAAGTTATATGGTCATTATGCTAATGGTGGCGTAAGAACAGGTTCGGGCTTTGGAAATAATGGGTATGACGCACGTGTTAATGGCCGTGCGTGGTTTGCGGTTGACAACACGTTCAAGAACAAGAGTCGAGGTAATGGTTTCTTGGGTTATGGCGATGAGAACATGGATGGGTTAAATGAGCTGAACAGGGACCCCAGAGCGAAGGCGTCTAAGAGCGTAAGGATTGGAAAGGGTAAACATCGTAGAATTTTATGATTTGGATTGGTTGACTCACTTCTTTTCCTTCGTTTACTTGGGTAGTTTTCGCACTTTGAG
The DNA here is from genome assembly GCF_020520425.1 of Spinacia oleracea. Lineage (NCBI taxonomy): Eukaryota > Viridiplantae > Streptophyta > Magnoliopsida > Caryophyllales > Amaranthaceae > Spinacia > Spinacia oleracea. The sequence goes on from NC_079489.1 coordinate 90,816,069, forward strand.
AGGTATGGGCTAAGTATTTCATGGCTCTTTTCGCTCTCCCTTTTCTCTTTCCCTTTTTTCTTTTGCTTGGGATTTCTCCCCAACATAAATCCTTCAAATTTTTAATTTGGGCTAAAAGGTAGATGGTTGTGGTCTTTGAGTCACGAGGCGACACTGAGTGAGCCTCGTTTGGTAGGCCTATAGTGGACCTTTAATTTTAGTAGGCCTAGGGCGGACCTTTAAATTGTCTTACTTTGCAAGCGTATTTAGTCGTTTCTTAAAATGTGCAAATAGCGTAGATTCAAAATGTTGTTTTTACCTTATTGAATTTTAACGAAAGAATTACATCGAAAATAATTTTTTGCTTCTTTTCAGATTCCAGTTTCTGGGATTTAATTGGAAGTTGTGATTTAGACTCAAACTTTCATTAATCTTTCTGATTATAACCCGTGTATGAATACAAGGAGGTGGCCTAGACTCAAAATAATGACATGGCGTAAGCCTATAACACTTGACCCAGCGACTCTCAGACTTAGGCTAATTGGACCATAACTTTCGTTGGTTGACACTTTAGATTTTAACCCTTGGGTGTTCATTTGTCAAGCGCCATTTTGCTTAATGTTGGCAAGGTAGTTAGTTGGGGAGATCGAATTTTTATTTTTGCAAGGCTAGAATCATTAGTGCGGCTTCTCTCTTAGTGTGTATTGCTTTACCCAATGGTAGCCTTATGGTATGCCGATTTAGGTATTTTCATGGTTGGTCATGTTGCATGCATGGAAAATCTTTTAGTCCGTACTTAGTAGTATTTCAAGGAGCGAGTGACTCGAGAGGACTATGATAGTCGTGACCCAATGTGATTATAAGCCTTGGGGCCATTTATTTTTTCTTTGCCAATGGTATTAACACCTTAGGTTCACTTTGGGGGTTGTGCGACTATGGGGGAATGATTTCCAGAATGTGACCGTTTCCATTTTGCAAATACTATAATATATATTCTTCTTATTGGTGAGAGAGTATTGAGGCCGTGGACTCTTAGCAAGGGATGACAATTACATATGGGTGCTTATTGATTTAAATGTTAGGACGGGAGACTCAATATGTTTTAACCTTTTAACTTGTAGAACGACACCAAGTATTAGGACCGATTCTATGGATAAGACAACTAAGACTTAGGATTTGGATTGTACTTTGGCATAGCCTAGTCTAGACTCGGATTTATTTGAACATTTATTTTTTTCTTGAAGACTTTATTCGAACATTATTTTTTGAATACTTTGCCCATGTGACATTCAAGGTCATTTAATTAGCATGTTCGGTTTTTGGTGCCGAGCATTGTCGTCGTAGGAGGCCTAACAACGATACAAAGAGTTATTTTATTTTATTTTATTACAAGTTGCTTTTGAAATCGAGTGCTTTTTCATACGCCCTCGTAGCAATTGTTTTTCCGAAAAGTTTTTTTTGCTACGTACATACTTTTTTATGCGCGGGCACCGAGGCTACTGTGCCTGACCAAAAGGCCAGGCAGCAACTTCAGCGCCCAGCAGTGGGCGTGAGAAATTTTGGCGCCCAGCCAGGGGCGTTGAAAATGCGTCCCTGGCTGGATCTCGTTTTCTGTTTGCGTATACTTTTGTTTTTGCGACTTTAATTTTGCGTGCTTGCCTTATAACGTCCTTTACGCGTCGTGCAGCGTTTGTGGGATTCGTTACAGGCCGTCCCGAGCGTCGCTTATTCTTGTGGCGATCGTTCGGGTTTGCGGAACACGTATTTCGGTATAACTCTTTGGCAAATTAGTCTATGAATGTTTGGGAAATTTTTAAGGTCGTTGGTTTTCTAGGATAGTTTGTCACACACAATCACATATTTCGCTACACATAACTACATTACAAACATGGATTTGAAGATTAAATATGCCACGTAGTTTATGATAGGCTTCTATGGGTAGTTTATTTGCGCCTGGCTTGGTACCGCTTCTATCGTAGATCCAACACATGCCCCGGTCGAGGTAGTGTCTTCAACAGACAAATTTCGCTCAAGAGGCCAACTCGCAAGTGCAAGCCAAGGGGGAAGACAGGCGAGAGGGACCTAATGGGCGAGCGATTGGGTTCGGGATAGGTGTACTACATGCGCAAGTACCGAGTGGGAAACATGCGCGGCGTATGCACCCCCCTATTGGAGAAAAAAGGTATCCTTAGTCCCAACTCCCGAGGGAGCCGAGATTCGTTATGATGTTCTGCCCGTTCACATTAATTTGCTGATTTTCAGGTCGTCCCAACTTGATGGGGAAATAAACGCGGGGTAGGATCGTTTCACCCTTCGGCTATTTTGATTACCTACAAGCACGAGTATTTCCTTCACTATCCTCAGTGGAGTCGCCACTGTGAGGGGGTCGAAAAAGCGCGAGGCTAATGCGTGACCTGTCCCTCGTGGGTGTGACGATTCTTTTTATTCAATCAAGTGTAATTGGATTTCCTGTGAGTATACACTCAATTGACTAGTAATATAGGAGTCGCCATTCAGTTTTTAACGACATTGAGAAAAACTGACAAAACCCGGTTATCGTGACATAAAGGGAGTGCAATTATGTTTGACCACGACGGCTGTAGGTTCCCTTGTGATCCCTGGTGTGGGGATCTCTCAATATACACCCGCAAGGTAGAGATTGAGGGTTCGGGGGACTGTAACTACCGAGAGGAGTAATTCTCTCGTCGGTAACTCCAGAGGCAGGATATTCTTACTAGCTCAGCATAAATAATTGAAGGGACATGCGTTAAATATTAAACTAATCTGAGTTGATTTTAGCAATATGCAACATATAATACTAATTCGATCGTGATTATCTGATTTAAATAGCATTAAGGGACCTAGCATGATAATCCGATTTCCCAAAAGTATTATATTTGTTTGGCGTGATAGAACAATCATATTAGGTTAGTTTAACAGTTCATAAAAAGGGTGAGGAAAGCAGTTAAATCATCGAAAAGGGACACATTACGACGCACCCTTGAGAGGTGCTTCGCGGTTCCCAGAAAACTAACCACTTTGACTTTGCTATTTCTCCTTTTTATTTAACGAATCTCGATTATGGGACAGGATACGTTCTGTTCGATTTATGGATCGATTGCGACAGAACGCGTGAACAGTTTCGCAGCGAGAGGCTTAGGCTAAGGGGTTTAGAGTCAATACTCAGAATATATTATGTGTTGTTGTCGTTTCACGTCGAAACTAGGGGCCTATTTATAGGGAAGAGTTCGTGGAAAGATAGAATTGCAGAGTTCTAATCCATAAAGAATTAGGAAAAAACACGTCCCAGGTAATTTCGGCGCCCAGCTCTGGGCGTCAAAGATTTCGGCGCCCAGCTCTGGGCGTTGAAAGTGATGTCTGGGCCGAATTCTTTGTCAGATTCGGATTCCTGAAATCCGTAGAGTTTGAGATTAATTCGAGTCTTTTAGCGCGTATTAATTTTGTGACGGAATGCGTCTGGGCCCGTTACGAACTCTAGGCTCGTTAGGATTTTAATTAATACGTAACTCTTGAATCCTATTAGGAATAGGATTCTCGCGGTTTTCTGTCTCATTTAGGATTTATGTTGGAGTGCAACACCTAATTCTGACAGGTTTCTATCTTTTATGATTTGCCACTTTTAGAAGCTACCTTTTACGACAGTTACTATTTTTAGCAGGTTTCCATAAATAGCAGGTTTCGGGTGAAATGAAATGGGGAATCGAGATTCGTTTATTTTATAGGAGATGCGTTGTCAAGTGGAGTTTTTATGCTTTCATCATCGAACCTTTCCCTTGCGGGAATGGGGACAAAAGTAGGTGTCTACCCCTACACCCAAGAGTGTGACTGATATTCGAAGATTTCTGGGATTAGCTGGTTACTATAGACGTTTTGTGCAAGACTTGTCTAGGATAGCCAAGCCAATGACAACATTGATGAAGAAGAAAGCAAAGTTTGAGTGGAACGACCAGTGTGAGGAGGCATTCCAAGCCTTGAAGACGTGCCAGTTTTAACTTTGCCAGATGAGAGTGGTACCTATGATGTATATAGTGATGCTTCCAAGAATGGTTTAGGGTGTGTATTGATACAGAACGGGAAGGTTATTGCGTATACATCGAAGCAGTTGAAACCGTATGAATCCAATTACCCTACCCATGATTTAGAACTAGCTTCCATAGTGTTTGCATTGAAGATATGGAGACACTATTTGTATGGTGTGAAATGTAGGATATTCACGGATCATAAGAGTTTGAAGTACATTTTCACACAAAAGGACTTGAATATGCGCCAACGAAGGTGGTTGGAGTTAATCAAGGATTATGATTTGGATATTCAGTACCATGAAGGGAAAGCTAATGTAGTTGCGGATGCCTTGAGTAGGAAATCAAGTCATAGTGTTAATGCGTTAGTAGTTGCTAACGAGCAGTGTAAGGACATGCAGCGTTTGAACCTCGAGATAGTGAGTGGTGAATGTCTTAAGGGAATCATGAATGCCTTAACCATCGAGCCGTCGATATTCGATGACACTAAGGAGAATTAGGCTGGTGATGTAAAGTTGGAGCGAATCAAGGAAAAGATTTCGCAAGGAAAGGAATTAGATTTCAAGATCCATGATTATGGAAGTTTGAGGTACAAAGGCAGGTGGTGCATGCCTCAAAAATTTGGTGAATTGAAGGAGAAATTGATGAGAGAAGGTCACAATACGCCATATTCTGTGCACCCGGGTGGTGACAAGTTGTATAAGGATTTGAAAAAGATCTATTGGTGGCCAAGAATGAAGAATGAAGTGGCTGAATTTGTGGCTAGATGCCTGACTTGCCAGAAAGTCAAGATAGAACATAGGAGACCTCCGGGAAAAGTCCAACCTTTAGAGATTCCAAGTTGGAAATGGGACTGTATTTCAATGGACTTTGTCACTTGTTTGCCCAAGTCGAAAATCGGAAATGATACAATTTGGGTTGTGGTAGATAGGTTGACCAAGTCAGCAGTGTTTGTACCAATGAAGGAAACCTGGAAAATGGAACAACTTGCTAAAGCTAACATTAAGAATGTTGTGAGATTACATGGAGTTCCTAAGGATATCGTATCAGATAGGGATTCAAGGTTTCTTTCGAACTTCTGGAAAAGCGTGCAGAAGAACTTTGGTACGACATTGAAAATGAGTACAACATTCCATCCAGCCACAGATGTAAAAACTGAGAGAACCATCCAAACCCTTGAGGACATGCTTCGAGCATGTGTCATCGATTTCCAAGGAGGTTGGGAAGATAGCCTGGATTTAAATTGAGTTTTCATACAACAATAGCTATCATGCTAGCATAGGAATGGCACCATTTGAGGCTCTGTATGGACGGAAATGTAGAAGTCCAATTTGTTGGAATGACATTAGTGAAACTGTAGTGTTGGGACCTCAAATGATAGAGGACACCATGAACCAAATCCGAACCATCCAATCGAAAATTCAAGCGGCGCAGGATCGCCAAAAGAGTTATGCAGACTTGAAACGTAGGGATAAAGAGTTCAACATAGGTGATAAGGTGTTGCTCAAAGTGTCACCAAAGAAAGGTGTTATGAGATTTGGAAATAAAGGGAAGTTAAGCCCTAAGTACATAGGCCCATATGAAATCTTAGAACGAATTGGAAAGGTAGCCTATAGACTAGCCTTGCCTATGGACTTGTATAGAGTGCATAATGTGTTTCACATATCTCAGTTGAGAAAGTATGTTCTGGATAAGTCGAATGTGTTGCAACCTGAAACCATAGAATTAGACCAAAGTTTAACTTTCGAGGAAAGACATGTCAAAATCCAGGATAGTAAAGTGTGTAGTACACGTACTAAGGATGTGAAAATTGTCAAAGTGTTGTGGTCTAATCAAGAATCTGAGGAAGCAACTTGGGAAGCAGAGGACGAAATGAGAAAGAAATGCCCCGAGATTTTTCCCGAGGTAAGTTGAGTTACGAGGTCGTAACTCGTGTCTTTTAAGGGGGGTAGAGTGCGGTAGAATTTCGCACTTTTTACCTTGTTTTCCCCTATTTTATGCTCAATTTAGTGCTTTCTATTGAATTTGCACTCATTATTGTCCTATTTAATCATATAAAGAGTACAACAACTTAAAATTTTTGCAAGTAAACGCATTAAAGTCTCATAAAGTCTCAAGTTTTGAGTTTGAATTTTGATTTCCGAACCCAAGTTTCGGGACGAAACTTCTTTTAAGGAGGGTAGACTGTAATACCTCGTATTTTTATAATAATTATAAATATATTTTCTTATATTTATAAAGTATTTTATGATTTTTAGAATTTATTGCACATTTAAATGTTATTTAAATGTATTTTAATTAATTAGAATATTTATTATTTTAATTAATTACGAAATGAATTTAATTTTTGAGTCGGGAAATTTAATGGGTCGCAAGTAATATTAAAGGTTTGGGTTTTTAAATAAAGGTCCAACTCGTTTTATTAGTCGAGCCCAATCAAAAGAATTTAATTCTAAGCTCTAGGCTAGCCCAATCATTTAATTGCTAAGCCCAATGTCAAATTTCCAAGCCTAGCCCACTAGGGATTTGAGAGCCTATAAATAGGACTCTCCTCATTAAATGATCCCCTTGTTTTTCATTAAAGCCTCTCTCTTTTTCTTGCCCCACACTCTTCCTCTCTCTCCTCTCTTGTGCCGGCTCACCCTCACCCGCACACCCGTACACGAGCACTTGTGTGCCGTGCCGTGCTGCATGCCTCGTTGCTCGCCCATCCCTCTCGCCCCCGCAGCCCGCCCAGCCAGCACGCCTTGCTGCTGGTGTTGTGCTGTTGTTTGTTGCTGGTGCGCTACTTCTCGCCCAGCCACACACACCCCTTGCCTCGTCTCTCTTGCTGCACACACAGCGCCAGCCCTCGCCTCGCCCCTCGTCCCACAGTGCAGCGCTGCCCCTGCTCGTAGCCCCTACCTCGCGCACACACGCACTCGATTGTGTGTGTGTGTGTGTGTGTGTGTGTGTGTGTGTGTGTTCTTACTCCTATTCTATTTCGATTCCGTATTTAAATTATATTATTATTATTGTTTTGAATAATTAAAATGCTGGGAAATGGTTATGAACACCGTATTGTGATGTTTTACGTGTTTTAATTCTTGAGGCGTATTTTAATTATTAAAGCATGAATTTTCAGATTTGTTTATTTAATAAAGAATTGATTTTTGTGATGTTAAATTGGTTTTATTGGGAAATTCAAGTTATGGTTTTAACCTAGACCTAATGGGTCAATTGATTAGCATAATTAGGTGATTAATTTATTTATGATAATCAATTATATTTTCAGATTTATAAAAAGGTCTAAAGTGTTGATTTTTATTGATTTTATGGATGGAAAAGTATGTTTTCATACTAGGGATTGGTTTTGCAAATTGAGACGATTAATTTATTAAACAACGATTTATTTCTAATTGTTATCAAGGTTTTATATTTTATAAAGTTTCTGGAAATTTAATGAACATGGAAATAATTAAGGTTTCGTTATTTTGATGATAGCAGGTGATTTCTATGTAAGTGATCTTATTTGCAAAGTGGCCCCTACGCTTAGATATTCAAGGTACGTACAAGTCTAGGGCGACCACATTATTTGTCAAGGGACATTACATGATTGTTATTGATGTGAATTATATTATGTGAACTTGGTGGATTCATATTTTCTTTGGTGAACGATCATGTGAATTATTATTATTATTATGGGAATTATATATTTATTGATTGAACAAGCATGTTGGGACTATTGGGAGTATGGATTTCATTGTCAATCATGTTGTTCAATATTTATGCATGTATGGTTTGGTTCACAGATTAATTATTTATTGTTATGCTATTGTACGGGAAGTCTAGCATACTTTTGAGCCAATTATTCGTACCTCTTTATACTATTTATTTTACCACATGTGAAGGGTTAGCTCACGTAAGCCACCGCACATGTAGGGTTCAGTTGGGAATGTTTATGAAATGAATTAGGATTTTGTCGTGCAAGGGCACAACCCTCATGTTAATGGGCATGATGTGGAATCTCACCTTTTGTGAGAAGGAACTTGGTAGTAATCGCAATACGTCTTGATGATTGATCACAAGTCCTAAAAAATTAAAGTGAGATTTTTTTGGTTGTCGTTTATTAATTGTATGTGTGTAAGTGTGTTCGAGTCTCGAGTTCACCATTAATAAAATGTTAATAAACGTAAAGTGCAACCAGAACAAGCTTCAAAACTCTTGGAACGTATATACCTTGAGTATGAACTGTGGGGGGAGACTTGCCGGAAAGCTTGATCTCCTACTAATGATACAAGATGTTGTTTCATTTAATTTATGTGCTGGAATTCCGTCGGTATGGCCCGACACTCGGTATGGTCCGATTTTTATTATATTATTTATTATGGTGTTTGGTGGGCTCCCAACACCCTTCCTTTATGGAATGTTCTTTTGGCTCGTTCGAAGCTTATTCTAATTAAATTGTGAGTCAAGACTCGAGTCTTGTATTCATGATTTACTTGTTATCTATTAAATGGCTTTTGCATATTGATTAGTACTTTAGCGAGTGATGCACGTTTGTAGTTTTATTTCACTCTAACCTTGTAAGTACTCAGCTTTTGCTGACTACGTGCTTTGTGTCTTTTGGTCATGGCCTTTTGTAGGGGGGTCTTTTTGAGCTCGCATCGCAAGTATGCTCTTTCCCTACAAGGGGCGGATCTTTAGAAAACCATTGTATTTTTGTACCTCGAAGGAGTCGCCACCAAACGTTATTTAAAGTCTCGTTTGGAAAGACCGCAAGTGACTCTATTTTGGATAGGGCTTTGAATCCTCGAAACGGATGGGTGAGATCCGGGCACGGGAACGAGATTCTTATTCCGCGAGCTTTAGAAATTATTCGAGTACGTGACATAGCATTTTCGAAAATATACCCTAGATTAGACTATTTGGGTTTGAAATTTAGAGAAAATAGAATTTCTAATTGTATGGTGGTCACTTTGCTTTAAAGGTAATCTCAAGGAACCTAAGGTCGGTTTGTCCAAGAAATTATCTTCGTTACGCGTGATGTAACCTTGCATTTTGTTGTATTTAGCATGCATGGTGATGAAAGCAATAAAGAAAATAAAGCAACATCACAATTGTAAATGAGTGCGGAATTAGTAAATACAAGACCCCCTAGAAAAGGACTAGGGACTAGGTCCACATTGCCTAGAAGGACTAGGCAAGTAAAGATGCATAATTGAAATGCGGAATTGAAAGTGCGATATTGAAATTGCGGAATTGAAAGTGCGATATTAAAATTGCGGTATTGAAAGGTGCATAATCGAAATTGCGATATTGAAATTTGTACTTGGGCACATGAGATTCGAACGCCAAGTGGCTCCTTAAAAATAAGTGCGCCCGACACGAATTCAAAGCCAAAAATCTCAACTTGGGAGAAGTTGCTCATCCCAAAGTATCCTAGATTTTGCGTCTAGAACTTGAACTTGAAAGTTTGAATCTTGAAATATTGAACTTGAAATAATTGAACTTGAATTTGAAATATTGAACTTGTACTTGAAATATTGAAACTTAAGAGACTTGAATCTCAAAGATCGGGCCTTTTAATGTTGAAAAGGTTAGATCTTTTATGTGCTCTTACTTTGAAGGGATCCTAGTTTAGGGAAGTAGTCATGAGCAACCCTAAACATTGTGGGATCTTGAAATTTGAAAACTTGAACTTGTATATTGAAAAATGGAGTCTTGAATCTCAAAAGACTAAACCTTTAAAAGCTAGAAAGGTGTCATCTTTGATTACTCCATACTTGAAAGTGATTCTAGTTCAAAGAAGTGATTGCAAACAACTTTGAACATCCTTGAATCTTGAAAGTTTGCATTTTTTTTATTTTGAAAAGTTTGGATTTTAAAAAGATTTATGATTGTTGCAAGTGACATTTTTAGTAATAAAAATGCCAACTTGCTAATCATTTTTGAAATAGGAAAATCAAAGAAACATGATTGGATATTGTGGGATTCGGAATTACCTATTTAGGTTTAGGCAAGAATTCCTTTTAGAGCTCCCAATTGCTTAGAACTTGAAATTTGTATGTGTTTTTGAAGGATTTTTGGACTTGAATTTGAGGCGTAATTTTTGTATTACGACGTTGTATCTTGAAGTTGCCTCCCTTAATGCTGAAAATTAGAGGGTATTTATAGGAAAAATAGCTGGAAACTTCCAGCCAATGCCAGAGCAGCACGTCAAACCAGCGCTGGGCGCTGGTGACGTGGCATGAATGCCGCCAAAAAGGAGGAAAGATGTCGTCCTTGATTTGTCTTGTATGGGTGTACCTTCGTACGAATAGTACGATGCTTGGCATGTAGTGATTTCTTGGAGGTTAAAACTTGATTTTGCGTAAAAAAACAAGTCGTTGCGGGTTTTGAATTCCGGTTGTACGGGACGGGGCCCGGCTTGCTCGGTTTTGTGGGTCGGCGCCCGAATTTGACTTGCCTTATATGATTTTGAGTGGAAAAGGCCTAGTAAAACCAATGGAATGGTCTATCATATGAGATTGTACTTGGATTTTGAAATTGGTTTTTGAGAGTTGTATTTTGTACCGAGTTCCGGGAGGGGAACGGTCTCAGGGATTGGATTTTGAACCTTGTATTTTGGAGATGTTCTTAGCAATTGGGATTTCCGCACGGAGGTGCTCCAACCTCCTAGTAAGGATAATGGTATCGTCATCATCCCATCGGGGAGACACAAATTAGGTGTCTACAGAAGCCCCCACTTTGACTGAGCGTTCGGTTAGGAAAGCGCAAGTCAAAGTATTTCGAAAGGGACGGAGAATGATCAAGATGTTCTGCAATCAAGAACATTCTTTGTACGCCGGTACCTGCACAAAACAAGCGTTAGAAAAAAAGGATAGAGTCTACCTCTGTTCGGCTGTGACGACGCCGGTTTGTACTTGTACTGTTCTTCCGCCATCGGTTCGGACGGAGCTTGGCATCGGAAATTTTGAATCTTGAATTTTGAATTTTTGAATCTTGAATTTTTGAATTTTTGAATCTTGAATTTTTAAATTTTAAATACTGAATTTTTGAATTTTGAATACCCGGAGTTGATCCGTTGGGGATGTGCTTTGCTGGGGATAAGAGCTTTTTCCTGGCTCTTAAGATTTTGACATTTCGGCTGACTTTCCTGGAGCTTGGGTCCGTTGGGAGTCGAGGGCCTGAGTCGTTGTATTTTTTGGACTTTGTATTCTTGAAATATTCATCTGTTTGTACTGGGATATACGGGTGTATACCCGTATTTTCGATGGATGGCCTGATGCGACGTTTGATGCTTGGTGCGGAAGACCGTAGCAGTAAAGGACGCGCAATCAGCACGGGAGACCGCGCGCGGCAGAATCTACGCATGCAGCAGGCTGCGCCCAGCGCGGGCCTGGGCGCCTGGCGCGGGGCTGTGCTATAAAAGCACCCCTCGCCGTGCCATTTTGAGGCACGTTCACTTGAAATTCTTTGCTTTCCTCTCTCAAAGGTCGATTAGCCTCTCCCTTTGATCTTGTTCTCGTCTTGTCCATGTAAGTATTTCATGTTTTTTGCTTATGAAATTAACTCTAGGATTGCATGTAGTTTCGATTTTCTTGTACTTTGAAATGATGATTTCATGATAGTAGGCTTCTTGAATCTTGTAGAAAATTGTTTGGATAGCCACTTGAACTTGAACTGTTGGAACTTGTACACTTGAATTTTTTGAAAATTTTCTTGAATGTTGTACCTGGTGCTTGTAGATAGTGGTCTCACTGGTGACCTTGCGGGGTCTCAGGTAGAGAATAGGCTAGGATACCTAAATATTGTTTGTAGAGTTTTGGAACACGGGTTTCGGCATGAGTAACACTTTTTCTTGAGTTTTGAAAGATATTTGGGCTTGAAGCCCCCACTTTTGAGTGCTGTTGTATATGGCAGAGGGGTGGATTTGTCCCTCCTTGTCACCTACTTTGCTGGGCTTGATGTTCCCAAAGTTTTCCGCTTGAGGGCCTTGAGTTTTTGTATCTTTACTCGCTTCCTCTTTTCGAAGCAGGGGTTTGGCAATGGCGATGCCTCCCTAATAGAGATTGTAGAGAAGTTTGCTAATGGTCGGGACTCAATGCCGCTTGTGATTGGGGAAACATTGTTGGGGCTTGACTTGTTGAAGTCGGATCCCTCTTCTTTGCCATCGGGAAGTCCGGTGTTACTCCAAGTAAGAATCTGGAGCTTTCTTGTATGTTGAATTTGTACTTGTATTTGAATTTTGAATGTTGAATTTTGAAATTTGTTCTTGTATACTCCCCAAGGTTTTGCTTATGGAGAGGCTCATGCTGGTGGCACCACCGGAGAACATGGAGAGCTATAATAGGAAAGGGTTCACTGTGCGGCCCATGATGTATGGCCGGCTTTCATTGGATGAGTGGCGATGCGCACTCTCTGGAATTGAATCTTGTATAATGTGGGTAGTTCCTTGGTGGGGAATTGCTGCCATGAGAAATGCCTCTGATTCTACTACTCTGAGGGTGCCAAGCCTCACAACGCTGGTCTTCTACTCGCCTGCTAGAGTGATAAGACAGTATGGCTTGAAACAGGAGATCTCGGACTGTGCTGAAGAGAACCCGAAACCTGTTGCGTTGAATGCCAATCGGCTTGAAGTTTGGAGGCGGTATTGGGTCGCCAAACCATTCTTGAGCATCCAGTTCCCACCTGAGTCAGTTACTTTGTCTGCGGGGTACATTGTATGGATGAGAGGCCTAAGCCAGAGGGACATTTCTCTCTCCGGACCAGCTAGAGTCCGAGGTTCTAGAGCTAGACGTCCTGCATCAACTAACTATGAAGAAGGTGACGGGAGTGTGGCTCATCCGATGCTTGACCGTTCGGAGTCAAAAGGAGGTTCGTCGTCCTCCCGTCTTGGAAGTCTAGCAAGTTCCCTCTCCCGCCGCATGGGCAAGGAGAAGATTGATGATTGATTGGGGGAGGAGTCAGGGGATAGTACTCAAGGTGCCATGACTCGAGAGCATAGTCGCCCGACCCTAGATCTTTGTAGGCTAAATGTGTTTGAAATTGTTTTGGAAAGAATTGTGTTTAGAATGTGTGTGGAAAATGTGTTTAGAAAATGTGTTTAGGAAGTGAAAAGGCTTTGAACTTTGCTTCACTTGATCCTGACTTTGTATTTGAATTAGCTTTGAAGGCCTTAGAGCCAAAGAGAAAGTTATTGTGTTAAATTCCGCTTGAACATGCTTTGCTTTGAATTGGCACATTTGGAATAAAGACAACAATAATTGAGTTTTGAGATTTGATTTGACTTTTAGGATGCCCTTAATTGAGGAAATTTTGAATTTTTTGTATTAAAGTGGTCGGGCCTCGAAATGAGGTTGCCTACGTGTCCCGTTAGGGAATCAGGCCAGACGTAGTTCTGACTACCTTACAGGACTTTGAATTGGATTCTTGAATTTTAACATGGAACTTAGACATAGAACTTCTTGAGTTGATCGAGGTTGGTCAGAGATCTGAATTCTGTTCCATCGACGTCTGTTAGTTCGACTGCTCCCTCGGAGAGGATCTTCTTGACAATGTACGGGCCTGCCCAATTGGGTTTGAATTTTCCCCTTGGGTCCATGGTGCTTTTGCGAAGGGCTTTCAGGACAAGCTCGCCTTCCTTGATGTTTCGGGTTCTGACCCTTTTGTTGAAATGTCTGGCCACTCGTCGCTGATAGACTTGTACATGGTGAGCGGCTTGAAGCCGACGCTCATCGAGCATGACTAGCTCGTCATATCTTGCTTGTACCCATGCAGCTTCTCGGATTTTGCTTTCGAGGACTATCCTTAGAGAAGGTATCTCCAGCTCGATAGGTTGTACTGCTTCCATTCCATAGACCAATGAAAATGGAGTTGCACCAGTTGAAGTGCGAATTGAAGTTCGATACCCCCACAATGCGAAATGCAGCTTCAGGGGCCAGTCCTTGTAATTGGTAGTCATTTTCATGATGATGGTCTTGACATTCTTGTTGGCTGCTTCGACTGCCCCATTGGTTTTTGGGCGATAAGGCGAGGAGCGATGATGTTGAATCTTGTACTCGGTGAATAGGTCTTTACACTCTACTTGAAAATGGGTTCCCTGGTTACTGATGAACTCGTGAGGAACGCCGTATCTGCATATGATGTTTTCTTGTATGAACTGGGCCACTTTCTTGGAACCCAATACTTTGAATGATCTGGCCTCGGCCCATTTGGTGAAGTAGCCGATAGCAACTAGTATGAACTCATGACCCCCTGTGCCCGTTGGAGTGACTTTGCCGATGACGTCGATACCCCAGGCTGAGAATGGCCACGGTGATGATTGAGAGTATAGCAATGATGAAGGAGTGTGCTTCAGATTCGCACACCTTTGACAGGTAGGACATTTCTTGACAAAGAAGTAACAATTCCGTTCGAGGGTAGTCCAGTAGTATTGTGCCCTGATGATCTTGAGGGCTAGCATCTTCCCGTTCATGTGGGTGCCACAGACTCCAGCATGTATGTTGTCTATGACTCTTTGTGCTTCGTGCTTGTCAACACATCGGAGGTTAGGACCGCCAAGGGACCTTTTGTATAGAATGTCGCCTTCTATGACGAAGTTGGGTGACTGTAGTCGTAGAGCCCTTTGATTTTTGCTTGAAAAGTGTGGGGGATACTCTGAATTTTGTAGATAGCTTTGAATGTCTGTAAACCAAGGTTCATCCCCGTCTTGCTCGACGTTGTCAATAGCGTGGACATATGCTGCTTCTTGACGTGTTTCAATTGTAAGTGGTATTTCAGCCATGCCATTTGGGATGTTGATCATTGAGGCCAGTTTTGCCAGTGCATCGGCGAATTGATTCTCCTCTCTCGGGAGGTATGTATAGCGAAGCTCTTCTATTTGTTCAGAGAGCTGCTCAAGATAGGACTGGTATGGAGCCAAGCTCTCACCCCTTACTTTCCATTCGCCGGAAATTTGATTGATGATTAGGGAAGAATCCCCGTACACTCGAAGTTTCTGGACACCCAATGCTAAGGCGGCTTCCAGGCCCATGATGCATGCTTCATATTCTGTCGCATTGTTTGTGACGTTGAATTGCAGTTTTGCTGATATAGGAATGTGAGTGCCATCTGAGGCTACTAGAATTACTCCAACACCACACCCGTTCTGATTCGAAGCACCGTCGAAATGCATTGACCAACTGTCATCACTGGTCATTAGGATTTGCTCATCGGGTAAGTCGTAATCCTCCTCTTCTGCCTCGACGGGACAGTCGTCTAGGAAGTCTGAGACTTCTGAACCCTTGATAGGCTTCTGCGGGATGTATTTGAGATCGAATTCTGCTAACATGACCAACCACCTGGACAATCGTCCGTTGAAAGCTGGTTTTTCTAATAGATACTTGAGAGGATCCGCTTTGCTGATCACATGTACTGTATGGGAGAGCATGTAGTGTCGTAGTTTCTTTGTGGCCCAAACCAAGGCGATGCTGAGTTTCTCTAGCTGAGTGTACTTGGTCTCGTACTCGATCAGTTTTTTGCTTATGTAGTATACGGCGTTCTCCTTGCCTTCAACTTCCTGGGCGAGCATAGCCCCTACTGCTGAATTTGTGGTTGTGAGGTAGAGCCTGAGGGGAATCCCTGGCATGGCTGGCTTTAGCACTGGTGGGTTGGAAAGGTAATCCTTGATAGCGTCAAATGCATGCTGACAATCGTCATCCCACACTTTGGGCTCACTTTTTCGGAGCTTTCGAAATACCGGTTCACAGATCATTGTGAGTCTTGAAATGAACCTACTGATGTATTGTAGTCTGCCGAGAAAACCCCGACTTTCCTTTTCATTCGTTGGTGGTTGCATCTCGAGTATTGCTTTGATTTTCGAAGGATCAGCCTCTATGCCCCGGGAGCTGATAACATATTCGAGTAACTTGCCTGACGTTACCTCGAATGCACACTTTTGCGGATTGAGCCTCATGTTGTATTGCGTGAGCCTGTTGAAAAACTTTCGAAGTACTGAGGTATGCTCGTGTCGCTCTTTGGATTTGACAATCATGTCGTCGACATATACCTCAATTTCCCTGTGAATCATATCGCTCATGATGGTTGTGGCTGTTCTTTGATAGGTTGCTCCTGCGTTCTTTAGTCCGAACGGCATAACTGTATAGCAATATGTACCCCACTGAGTGATAAAGGTTGTCTTCTCCATGTCCTCCTCTGCCATGGGAATATGATTGTAGCCTGCATACCTGTCCATAAAAGAGGGTAAGGCATGATTTGCGGTGTTGTCGATCAGGATGTCGATGTGGGGTAATGGAAAACCGTCTTTAGGGCTGGCCCTGTTAAGATCTATGTAGTCCACACACATTCGTACTTTGCCATCCTTCTTTGGAACTGGGACGACATTTGCAATCCATTCTGGATACTTTGCTTCTCGAATAAACTCGGCCTCTAGCTGCTTGGATACCTCTTCTTGAATTTTGAGGGAAACGTCCGGTTTCAAGCGACGGAGTTTCTGCTTGATGGGCTTTGAACCTGGAATAAGGGGAATTGTATGTTGACCGATGCTTGGATCAACCCCTGGTATATCATGATAGGACCATGCGAACACGTCTATGTACTCCGAAAGTAGCTTGATAAGATCATCCCGCTCTGCTTGAGATAGAGTCAAACCAATCTGAACTAGTTTTGAGTCACTGTTGTTAGAAAGGTTGATTTTTCTGTTTCCTTAATTATGGGCGTCCTTTTTTCATGATTTTCGATAGCTTTTAGAATTTCAAAGTCAGTTTCTTGTGAAGCAAAGTTGTTTGGATTAGGATTGTGTTTTGAATTAGAACTCGAAGAGTAAGTAGAAATTGAAGTGTTATTGAAATCAACAATCATTACATCGACTGTTTTGACTTGAAGCTCGGCCTTTAGAGGCTCTTGATTGATGCAAGACTCTAGTTCTAGACTCTTAGACTCGTTGTTAGACTCAAAAATTGAAAGACAGACTCTGGACTTGGACAAAGGCACTAATCGTAAAGATAGTTCTCGGGGTATTCCCAGATATCCACATCATTGTCATAATCATCGTAGACGGGGCTACATGCACAGATCTTCAAGGCTTGATCCCAGACCTGGTCTCACGTGCTGTAAGGAAATGCGGCGAAGCTGCCCTTGCATGAAGTGTTGAGCCCTAGAAGGAACATTCTCACCATCTTTCCTTCTGGCAGCTCGGGCTTAATTGTACGAGCGAAGGTTGCCCATCTGTAGTAGTATTCTTGAATGCACTCATCTTTTTCCTGGCGTACAGGCGGCTTTTGTTTGATGAGAGTGTCTCGGAAGCTGGAACCTTTGAGGGTGAGGCAGGCAAGGCCATCCAATATTTCCTCGAACCACGGTTCTCCGAATAGTAGGTCGAAGTTGGCAGATACATCGACAACTAGAAATTCAGCATTGCTATGATAAGTGTCGAAGGAGAAGACTAGTTCGAGGACTCCCAGGACCTTGTATGTGACCTCCTGGAGTTTGTCAGTTTGTTGAGCACTCAGCATGAGATCGTACTCGGAAAACCCCAAAGCCTTCAAGGTGGCGAGAGGGCAGATGTTCTCTTGAATGTCGGTGGTAACCCTAGGTTCGGGGATCACCCAGTTTTGAGCACTTGGAAGGAGATGGTAAAAGCTTGGGACCATCAATTCGTAACCTGGCTTGTATATTGTAGAAATCAAATTGCATGGAAATTCCTCCTCTTCATCTTCACAGTCACAGGAGATGGCTTGGACCGAAGGAGTTTGTTTGGCTCCGGGAGGTAGGGGTAAGGTCTTGTTGTCGACCATGTTCTGGATCAAGTGCTTAAGCTTGTAGCAGTCTTTGATGTCATTACCCTTCCCTTGATGATACTTGCAATGGGCTGCCGGATCCCAGCTTTTGGACCTCTTGTCGACTGGAGGATCGGGTGTTGGGCCGATTGGTGTTATGACTTGTTTCTCAACCAACCGATTGAATGCCTCGCTGTAGGACATACCGAGGTTTGTAAAGACCCTTTGTGGTCTGCCTTGATAGTTGCGTTGGTTAGCATTGTTCTTGAAGTTGTTTGACTTTGGACCTTGAGGAGCCTCTAGGGCGTTGACCTCATGAACTTTGTGTGTTGCTTCAGGTCTCTTGCCCTTCCACTTTTCAGCTTGTGCAACCGGGGGCAGCTGGTGTTTTCATCAGGTCATCTTCTATGTCGACCCCGATGTCGTAAGTCCTCTTGAAGCTTTCCAAGCCTAGGTACTTCATGTGAGTATTGTATTTCGGAAGAAGACCAGCTATAGAGATCTTGACTAGTTCTCTCTCGGAGGGTCGAGTCACCATCTAGGATGCCATTTCTCTCCACTGGTTGAGGTAAGTAGTGAAGCCTTCCTAAGGCCCTTGCCTGAGAACCTCTAACTCCCTTAGAGTGGTTTGAAGTTGAATGTTGGGTTGATATTGCTCCATGAATGCTCGAGCGACTGCTTCCCATGTACATGTTTGATGTTCCTTGAGTGAATAGTACCATTTCTGGCAGACTGGTTCCAGAGACATGGGGAATACCACAGGGTATAGCTCAAGTTCGACCCCCTTGATGGCCATTGTAGCTCTGAAGTTCTTGAGGTGGTATTTAGTATTGTCGGTGGACTTGAACTTTGGAATATCATTGGCGGAGAATTTGTCTGGCAGATTCGCCTTCCCCTTGAGGTTATCTTCCATTGAGGTGTCAAAGTAGTTCTCTTGATTAGTGACCTTACTGACCAGACTCTCGATCTTCTTGGTTAAGTCATCAGTAGGCGTGCCCTGTTCCACAACACCCAGTCGGTTGCTTATGTTTTCCACATTGGCGCTGAGGCTAGTGAAAGCTGCTAGGAGTTGAGTGAGTTGATCGAAGGCAGACATTTGGGCTGATTCTTGAAAGGGACTCGAAGTTTGATTTGTAGGAGATGAACTGGCTGCTCGTTCGATGCCGGCTATGAGGGAGGCTAGGGCTGATGGATTTCTTTTCAACCTCTCTCCTCTTCGGCCAACCAACAGGATCCTCGGACTCCTATTTAGGACACACCACATTATTTAGAACTTGGACTTCCCGACACATGATATGATATGCATGCAATGAATGAGACCTAGACTTGACTCTAAGTGCCACTCCGAAGATTCGGGATTTTGGATTTTGTATTTGTACTCGGGCTTTGCAACCCGTTGGAAGTGTTTGAGAGGAGCCTTCATTCTTTTGTGGAAGTTGACTCTTTGTACTAGAACTTGGAATGTCGAAAGAATATTTCGACCTGTTGGACCTTGGACTATTTTAGGGGAATTTCAACCCATTGAGAATTTCGAAATTTGACTTGTGCTAGGAGATTGAATTTTGTATTATTTCAAGGGAATTTCAACCCGTCAATATTTTAGGGGAATTTCAACCCGTCGGACTCGGAATATTTGAAGGGAATTTCAACCCAATTGAAAGGGAATTGATTTTGTATTATTTCAAGGGAATTTCAACCCGTCAATATTTTAGGGGAATTTCAACCCATTGATAGGACTTGGAATATTTGAAGGGAATTTCAACCCGAGAATAGGATGCGAATTTTGAACTTGTACTATTTCAGGGGATTTTCAACCCATTCGAGAATTGGAACTTGTATTATTTCAGGGGATTTTCAACCCATTGGAAAAGAGGGTTTTGAACTTGTATTATTTCAGGGGATTTTCAACCCATTGGAAGTATTTTGAGGGATCGGATTTGTATTATATCAGGGGAGTTTCAACCCATTTGACAATTGGACTTGTATTATTTTAGGGATTTTCAACCCAGAGATAGAATGTGGAACTTGAATTTGTACTATTTCAGGGGATTTTCAACCCATTGGAAATGTTTTGGAATTTTGAATTTGAGAGCAATGGAAGGCAAAGATTTGCAGCTCGAAAATGAGTCTGGAGTTGGAATTTCATTCGAAGTTTGAACTTTGAACTGGAAAGGACGTACTTTTGTATATAGAATGTGAGGCTTTGAACATGGAAAATCCGGCATTATGCCGCCATAAATTTGAGACATTGAATTTGGGAATTTGTAAGTCCGGCATTATGTCGCCGTGGACTTTGAATTTTGAAGTGTTTGAAAATGAGATTGAATGAGGGAGATTATGCCATCATAGATTTGGAATCGGAAAGTTTCGATCATAGGACTTGAGATTTGAGGGTTTGGAATTTTTGAACTTCGAACTTGAGGTTTGAAATGTGGAATGGAAAAGTCGGCATTACGACGGTATGAATTTGGAACTTGAACTTGAGGTTTTGAGATTGGCATTGGCAACTCGAACTTGAGGTTTGAAGACTTGAATGTTTGGACTAGAAAATCCGGCATGACGCCGTTGGATTTGAGTTTTGAATTTGGAACTTGAAACTTTGAAATTTGAATTGAAAAATTTGGCATTATGACGTCGTTGGATTTGAGTTTTGAACTTGAAATAGGAGTTTTGACTAGAAAATTCGGCATTATGGCGCCGTTGGATTGAGTTTTGATCTTGAAATAGAAATTTGGACTAGAAAATCCGGCATTATGGCGTCGTTGGATTGAGTCTTGACTTGAAACTCAAAACTTGGAATTTGAACTGGAAAATCAGGCATTAGGACGTCGTTGGATTTGGATTTGAAAATTGAGGACTCGAAATTTGGCCTAGAAGATCCGGCATTATGACGCCATTGGATTTGAATTTGAATTTGGAATTTGAGGTTTTGAAATGGAAAATCCGGCAATACGACGCCGTTGGATTTGAACTTGAATTTGAAAGTTAAGATTTGAAATGGAAAATCCGGCATTATGACGCCGTTGGATTGCATTTTGAATTCGGAACTTGGAATTTGGACTCGAAAATCCGGCATTATGACGCCGTTGGATTGAATTTTGAATTTGGCATTTGTGCGTGAGGCGTGTTTAAGGGTTTTGAATCAAATGGAGTGGCACTCCTAAAAGACCTTAAATCGGCGATTTAGATGCATGAGGTTTGAATGATGCTCCTAGGGGTTTGATTTCCTAGTTGGAGGCTAATTGGTTTTGGCAAGCTAGAACTCGAGGTTAGCCATTCACGCGTGCAAAGACGCCCACACAATGCACAAATAGCACGTTGTCACACTAACATGTATATGAATGCGACATGCAAAGTTCTCAACCTAAGGTCGGTCTAAGTTTTGTATGATGCAAGTGGTCGGCTTCGGGTGTCAAAAAGGTACTTGACTAAGGGACGGATTCGGCGACAACTTGCACATCCGCCTAAGGGACGTGTGTGTTGGCAGACGGCCTCCATACTTGACACCGGGAATGTCAAGCAAATGTCAAGTTTCGGTAGGCGCGGAAATGGTCACACACTTTGGTCGGGAACCGTATGGAGAGTCACCATTTCGTTGCCCCCGGGGCTAGCCCGAATGTAGAATACATCCGTTTGGGCAAGGTAGAAATTCATTTTGCACAATATGGTTTTCGAAAAATGCATGAAATGCCTAGAAATTGAAATTTGAAATCGCACTCGAATTTGTATTTTTAAAGCTCATTTTTCGACATTCGTTCACGAGGTTTGGGAGCGTCCTTCCAGATTCAAAAATAGACTTACTCCCAACACGAAAAGTTGAGCAAAAGTGGGCGACAAGCCACTGTGAGCCACTGTCCTGGATGCAGGCAGTGGCGTTGGGCGCAGCTGGCTGCGCCTGGCGCCAGTGCTGGCATCCAGTACTTAAGCAGATCAGTGGCTTGCTGCTCGAAGTCTGCTCGCTTTTGGAAATTGAAATTAGTAAGATCCCAAGTGGAGTCGCCAGAATTGTAGGGGGGTGTTTTTGATCTCGCATCGCAAGTATGCTCTTTCCCTACAAGGGGCGGTTCTTTAGAAAACCATTGTATTTTTGTACCTCGAAGGAGTCGCCACCAAACGTTATTTAAAGTCTCGTTTGGAAAGACCGCAAGTGACTCTATTTTGGATAAGGCTTTGAATCCTCGAAACGGATGGGTGAGATCCAGGCACGGGAACGAGATGCTTATTCCGCGAGCTTTAGAAATTATTCGAGTACGTGACATAGCATTTTCGAAAATATACCCTAGATTATTAGACTATGTGGGTTAGAAATTTAGAGCAAATAGAATTTCTAATTGTATGGTGGTCACTTTGCTTTAAAGGTAATTTAAAGGAACCTAAGGCCGGTTTGTCCAAGAAATTATCTTCGTTAAGCGTGATGTAACCTTGCATTTTATTGTATTTAGCATGTATGGTGATGAAAGCAATAAAGCAAAGAAAGCAACATCACAATTGTAAATGAGTGGGGAATTAGTAAATACAAGACCCCCTAGAAAAGGACTAGGGAGTAGGTCCACATTTCCTAGAAGGACTAGGCAAGTAAAGATGCGGAATTGAAATGCGGAATTGAAAGTGCGATATTGAAACTGCGGAATTGAAAGTGCGATATTGAAATTGCGGTATTGAAAGGTGCATAATTAAAATTGCAATATTGAAAGGTGCATAATCGAAATTGCGATATTGAAATTTGTACTTGGGCACATGAGATTCGAACGCCAAGCAGCTCCTTAAAAATAAGTGCGCCCGACACGAATTCAAAGCCAAATCTCAACTTGGGAGAAGTTGCTCATCCCAAAGTATCCTAGATTTTGCATATAGAACTTGAACTTGAAAGTTTGAATCTTGAAATATTGAACTTGAAATAATTGAACTTGAACTTGAAATATTGAACTTGTACTTGAAATATTGAAACTTAAGAGACTTGAATCTCAAAGATCGGGCCTTTTAATGTTTAAAAGGTTGGACCTTTGATGTGGTCTTACTTTGAAGGGATCCTAGTTTAGGGAAGTAGTCATGAGCAACCCTAAACATTGTGCGATCTTGCAATTTGAAAACTTGAACTTGTATATTGAAAAATGGAGTCTTGAATCTCAAAAGACTAAACCTTTAAAATCTAGAAAGGTGTCATCTTTGATTACTCCATACTTGAAAGTGATTCTAGTTCAAAGAAGTGATTGCAAACAACTTTGAACATCCTTGAATCTTGAAAGTTTGCATTTTTGTATTTTGAAAAGTTTGGATTTTGAAAAGATGTATGATTGTTGTAAGTGACATTTTTAGTAATAAATATGCCAACTTGCTAATCATTTTTGAAATAGGAAAATCAAAGAAACATGATTGGATATTGTGGGATTCGGAATTACCTATTTAGGTTTAGGTAAGAATTCATTTTAGAGCTCCCAATTGCTTAGAACTTGAAGTTTGTATGTGTTTTTGAAGGATTTTTGGACTTAAATTTGAGGCGTAATTTTTGTGTTACGACGTTGTATCTTGAAGTTGCCTCCCTTAATGCTGAAAATTAGGGGGTATTTATAGGAAAAATTGCTGGAAACTTCCAGCCAATGCCAGCGCAGCACGCCAAACCAGCGCTGGGTGTTGGTGACGTGGCATGAATGCCGCCAAAAAGGACGGAAAGATGTCGTCCTTGATTTGTCTTGTATGGGTGTACCTTCATACGAATAGTACGATGCTTGGCACATAGTGCTTTCGTGGAGGTTAAGACTTCATTTTGCGTAAAAAAAAAACAAGTCGATGCGGGTTTTGAATTCCGGTTGTACGGGACGGGGCCCGGCTTGCTCGGTTTTGTGGGTCGGCGCCCGAATTTGACTTGCCTTATATGATTTTGAGTGGAAAAGGCCTAGTAAAACCAATGGAATGGTCTATCAGATGAGATTGTACTTGGATTTTGAAATTGCTTTTTGAGAGTTGTATTTTGTACCGAGTTCCAAGAGGGGAACGGTCTCGGGGATTGGATTTCAAACCTTGTATTTTGGAGATGTTCTTAGCAATTGGGATTTCCGCACGGAGTTGCTCCAACCGCCTAGTAAGGATAATGGTATCGTCATCATCCTAGAGGGGAGACACAAATTAGGTGTCTACACCTTTGCCTTAATGACCCTATGATGATCCATCATTTGCACTTGCATTGTTGGGGAGTAGATTAATTTAGCAGGTTGGTAGATCAAAGTACGATCGAAATCATGTAGCTTGGGATGGTTGAGAGAGTTGCATTCTTTCGTGCTTTAAAACTAATTTAAATTATACTTTATGCATGATTTGGGTTTGTTGGATTTTTAATACTTTGGTTTTTGGGCCGTTATTGTAACAGTCCACATAATCAGCTGCTATTTATGGCACAATTAGATTCTAAGCGGAAGCTAAGCCAGCTGATTAGTGCACTATTACTGACTCACTAATCTTCCCCCTAGGTGGATGATTAGTGATCACATTAGCATCTTAAACAAAACAACATAGTTCAAAAGTTTTATTAGTTTCTAGTGCCCTTATTACATATTACAAAGTTATGCAAAACCAAAATTAGTTTACATATTAACATAATTTACTTGTCTATAGCAAAAGTGAACGCGTCCTCGCCGTAATAAAAGCAAACTTCATCTAAGGAACATAATCTTCACCCAAGGAAACACGATAAGCTACTTTCTAAGATTTTGCTTGCAGCGGGGAAGAGTCTTCCCTTACCAGGACAGATTCAAAACAAAATAAACGATCAGCAAAAGCTGGTACACAAATTCCCATCACACACATACATGCTATGAGTTTGATTATATAAAACAAATATTTGAATAACCAAATTTCTTGTACGAACTTATTTTCACAATACCTTATTTTTCAACCAAAAATATCAAAGGAAATCTTATCGCACACAAAATTCAAACTTTCTTTCACAAACATTTTAGAATTTATAGTTGAAACTTTTGTGAACGGGGGAGGAGAACACAATAGAGAGGGGTCGTTTGACCACAGTCTCTAGTAGTTTGAGGGTCGTCACCCTACCTTTTTACACATGCTTGCAAGACTTTTAGGACATGTCTCCACACAGATGTACAGATGTACATTTACACATACACATTTACACACAATCCTCTCCCCGTCAAAACGTAATTGAAAAGAATTCATTTTGCTTCAAGATTTCTGAATGTTCACACATACTTTTGAAACACATTTACTAAGATTTCACATTTTATATTAAACCAATTCCAGTCAAGTCTGGAATTAACGAATTAAAAATGCACATGGTGATTCATAAGGAAAAAGGAAAAAAACAAATTCCTTTCAGATTATGCTTTTAGAAAATCTAGTTTGAAATATCCGCTTAAATACTTGATTTCGAATTTTTGTTTGATTGATAGAACGTCAAGAATGTTAGTGAATATTTCATTGAAATCTCGTTCTCAAATAATTGTTGTCAAAATTCACAAATTCTTTTCGAAACAAGAGCTTGAAATTTAAGAGTTTTAGTTTAAGCGAAAACGAGCAATTTTCGAGGTTTTCGTGTAAATTTAAATTCTTTCTATTCAAAACTAATTAAACCCTAAGGAAACCGGTCAATACATGAATGTCTTGACTACAAAGGTTCCACACCAAAATTTCTGTAATTCAACTGATTTAGTTTATAAAAGAAAATCACACAAAGAGACTTTGCAATTGAAACTACGGTTCGTTTCGACAGATTCTGCTGGACTACCTACAACTCACGACTTGACCAGCAACTAAAACCACTTAATAAACAGGAAACCAAGTATATTTCATCACCAAGAACAACATGTAATTCACACAATTTGTTTCACCCAAAAAATCATTCATAAATATCAAATAGCATAGCTTTTAAAAAGAAGCTTATGATGGTTGTTTTGTGTACCTTAATTGTGGGGTGATATCTCCTCAACTATGAACTCACGAATCAGAGATTTCTTCACTAACACTTTTCCTAGTTCAATACCAACATAATATAAGAATTTAATAAGAAAAATCCCAAGAATAAGGTACTAATTCAACCCAGGTTACAGCCCTAGAAGATTTACCTTAGCTGGTGGGTTTCGCTTCGGTTGGCTTGATTTTCCTTGGTTTTTCCACAAACGATTGCTTACCCAATCTGCAAAAATAGGTAAATAATAAATTCCTAAAGTTTCATGCAAAAATTCAGAAGGAAAGAAGATGAAAATTGGAGGTGAATCATCACCGCCAGACTGGCGAGACAGAAGCAGAGGAGGGAAGAGCTCTGGGCAGAGGGTTTCTGGACTCTTCTGGGGTGGAGAAAACAATGGGGGGTTGCTCTCTATTTATAGGAAGGCTGGGTGTAGCTATTTTTGTAATTACTCATTCTTAGAGAGGTTAATTTGGTCATTTCCCAAGGTGGGTCTGCTGCAGAATGTTGCTGGAAGTATCTATGTTTAAGCTTCACTTATTGGGTCATTTGGAAGATATAATACCTTGATTAATACCCTAATATGTCACATGTATGCCCCAAAGAGTTCCCATTATAATTAATTTCATTAACTAGGTCCTTGAATGCGTTTTTCGGGAATCACCGTTTTACCCAAAATGTCAATATCAGAATTCCCAATATTGTTTTCAATTCTTCAATTTCTCACAAACTATTCTATCTAAATTTTCTTAGAACATTTCCTTACCAATTATACTTAGTTCATAACTTAAAAATTAATCCATCATTTCACAACACAAGTCACAAAACACACACACACACACACACATAATTTACAGTTCACATAGTTATTTGATAATTATCACACTTATCTTAACGAAAATCAAATTTATTCACCGGATTGATGACAATCCCGTTTTTAATCACATATTTATGTTATTTAAAAATAGAGCTATTATAGTTATGGTTCCAACTTGTAGGAGGCCTCAATAATTATTATTTATGTTGGTTTAAAAGTTAGTTGGCATTAATTTCCGCTGCGTAATTCTGGTAATAGCCTTAACCGTTATCACGGTGGCGGTAATACTTTAGTAATTCCTTTATTTAAAATTGGAAAATGGTTTTATAAAAGCAAGGAATTATTAGGGTGTTACAACAATTTCAAACATTAATATCTTCCATTATGGATAAGAAAAAATTATAAGAATTCGATATTTAAAATATATTTGTTGAGACGAATCTAATAAGACCCCACACGACTATGTTTTTTCTTAAGTATAAATCACAAAAGGAAATTAAATGAGCTTGTGTGAATAGTGTCAAAAACTCAATTGTGTCATGTAAATAAGAACGGGGGAAGTAAATTCTAATGGGAAAAAAGTATCAAAATCATGAAAAATCAAATTTAAGAGTATTTGTACTATAAATTTTAGGATTTTTTGGTATTTACTACCTTAAAAATACACCACTTTTGTATTTACTACCTTATGAAAATTTTATTTTAAATTACTACCTTAAAGTTCCATTTTTTTTGTATTCACTACCATTTTACAGTTTTCTCATTTTAAAATTGAGATATCTCTTTCGTTTCTTAATCATTTTAAGTGATTCAAAGCTCATTCTTCTCATTTATATGTAAGGATTCCATAGGGATCTTACCTTTTAACATTTCGTAAAAGTTTAAACAAATTAAATATTATTTTTAAAATTATAAAATATTTATGAATTATCAAACGAATTTTTTTGAAATGACTTTCTCAATGAAATCCCTATAGAAAAAGGAAAATAATGAACTTCGAATCACTTTAAACGATTAAGAAACGAAAGAGATAACTTAATTTTAAAATGAGAAAGCTATAAAGTGGTAGTAAATAAAAAAAATCTGGAAGTTTAAGGTAGTAATTTAAAATAAAAATTTCATAAGGTAGTAAATACAAAAGTGGTGTATTTTAAAGGTAGTAAATACCAAAATTTCCTAAATTTTATATATTTTATTCAAAAATAAAATATTTAAGGATCCACATATCGAATTTGGATCTCAAAAACATATCCAAATCTGATTAGTTAGAAATAGAACAAACTCTAATTTGGATTCACCATGACCAAAAATTGAAGATCCATATCCTTTTAATTTACAAACAGATTTGGATCCACCGGATTCAGACCATGACTAGGATCCATTGTCATCTCAAAGTATAAAATTTTGAAATTATAACTTTCAAAAGTCAACCTGAAAGATAAATCATATATGATGTATATTATTTTTATTTAAATTTTGGAAATTTTGGTAGTTACTATCTTAAAAATTTATACGAAGTATATTTTATTTAAAAATAAAATATTTAAGGATCCACATATCGAATTTGGATCTCAAAAACATATCCAAATCTGATTAGTTAGAAATAGAACCGAATCTAATTTGGATTCACCAGGACCAAAAATTGAAGATCCATATCCTTTAAATTTACAAACAGATTTGGATCCACCGGATTCAGACCATGGCTAGGATCCGTTGTCATCTCAAAGTATAAAATTTTGAAATTATAACTTTCAAATTTCAACCTGAAAGATAAATCATATATGATGTATATTATTTATATTTAAATTTTGGAAATTTTGGTAGTTAGTATCTTAAAAATACACTACTTTGTATTAACCACCTTATGTTTTTTTTTTGTAATTTACTACCTTAAAGTATGTTTTTGCTTTGGAATCACTACCAATTTACAGTTTAAAATTAAGATACCCCTTTCGTTTCTTAATCATTTTAAGTGGTTTAAATATCATTCTTCTCCTTTTCCTGTAAGGATTGTATAGAGAACCATATTTTTAAAAAGTTCGTTTAATGCTTCAAAAATATTTTTTAATTAATTCGATCTTCTACGAAATTTCAAAAGCACGGTCTCTAAGGAACCCTTACACCTAAAGGAGGAGAAGAGCTTTGAATCACTTAAACCGATTAAGAAACAAAAAAATCTTAATTTTAAAATGTGAAAACTGTAAACTGGTAGTGATTTAAAACAAAAACATACTTGAAGGTAGTAATTAGCAATAAAATTTTCATTAGGTAGTTAATCCGAAAGTGGTGTATTTTTAAGGTAGCAAATACCAAAAAAAATCCTTATTTTCAACCTAGACTTTCCTGGACCCCAACATCTAAATAAAAGGCTTTATCCGAAAAGGAACATCCGATTCAATGTGCCCCCCGGCTGGAAGACATCTACCTCATCACGATCATGTACAACCCCTGGTAGACAACTTCCTGTAGGAGGCTCTCCGTGTTAGCTCTCATGACCGGAGGTATAACACACAATTGGCATCTACTCTTAAGGAAAGAACAATGGTTACTTTAAAAAAAAACTATCCCTTTAGTGTTTGAGACCCCTTCTCTCGTGCTAGGAAGTAGGAAGTGTAAGACCGTTGAGCTTAGAAAGTGGATTCCTTATCTCAGGAAGTACGTGGATAATGATGTAGTTGTGCAAATTGTTCAGACTCTTTTGTAAACTGATATGAGTCCTTTGTATAGCATGGTTTCCAGTGGAAATGGTAGTTCATATCTAGGACTCCCTATATGGAAAAACATTGAAAGCATGTTTCCTTGCTTTGACACAACACATAGACCAACACACACAAAAATTTCTTTCACACTCCGTGCCAATCAACAATCCTTTAATATAAATCCCCTCTTGAAATGCTTCCTTGGGATCTAGCTCGGTCCTAATTGAATCCGCAGCCAAAAGTGTGAAAAGTTGGAGGACTTTATACCATCAATTCAAGTGTGGTTGAATTATCTTCTACTGCCGAAGGACTTGGAGAACATATTTTGTTCCTTCTACTGCTTAAAGTGATTGTTACGACCGCTGACTTATTTGGAAAAAGGAAGACAATCTCTTGGATCTCTTATTTCCGGGAAATAAGTGGCTCATGAGAAGAACATGGACTCAAATCTATCTTTCATCAACTACCTTAGCCTTTCTTGAATTATGTGGTCTCAGTTTAAAGCCTTAGGATGAGTTTAGAAGCTAGTTCTCTCTCACGGGGGGCAGAAGCAGCAGAAGATGCTTTTGATCCTAAGGCTCTAAAAGAGTTTGATTTTCGGAAGATAGCAAAAAAATTCTAGCTTGTTGCAGGTCTTATGACTTTCCAAGTCTTTGACCATGCATCTTGATATGTATATAAGAAATTTATCAAGTGAAATTTTATTGGATTCGTTTCGTTATTTATTTCCAAAATGTCAACTTTTTATAATCTTTACTAATGTATAATTCAAGATATTAATAGTCAGACCTAAGCATTGGTATCACATGAAATGAAATTTAATAGAACTCGGAATGGGAGTACATCATTATTTTTAAGTGATATTCAAGCTAGTGAATTAATTTAAGGACAAAAATCTTAAATACATGTGGAAGAACCTCAACATAACAATGATTTTCCCACATCTATTCTACACCAAACTGCGAAACTATTGCAAGATGATGGACGAATTGTTCAATTCTCATTCCATTTTTTTTGACGGGGAATTCTCATTCCATCTTGATATAGCACTGCAAATAATAAATAAATAAATAAAAGAGCCACTTAAGGAAAACATATTCTTTAAGATGAGGTCAAGTTCGGGGAAATAAAAAGCAATCAAGCTCCAATTTAATGTCATTACAACCACATCTTTTTCCAAAATTAATTTCCAAATTAAGAGTTTTCCCGTTGATTGCTTATATTGATCACCACACATGCACCATTCGACCAACCTTCCTCTGCCTGTCATGTGGCTGAGTTTATTTTTTTAACACCAGACAAGTTTTTGAAACTTGAACCTTGTTGAGCTGGTTATGAGTTTATGATCATTAAACTACCCATAGTTCTTCCAACAACCTATGCACTCTTCCAATAACATCACATTGGGGTCATATTTTCATCAAACATCTTCTTTTTGCAACATATATGTTCATATGCTCCAAGCCCGGAAGATACTTCAATTGTTAAATTTGCATCGACCTTCTTCCAAACAATCATAATCATTGTCTTCTTATAACTCCTTACCTCTAACACATTCAGATATAACATGAAAATAAACTAGCCCCATCCTCACACAAACAACATCGATAAGATGCATTTCAGAGTCGTTATCTCAAGCGCTTATCGGTGTAATAAGTATTTTTTTAGGCTAGTTGACTTAATCCTATGACACTAATAATAAAATACATATACAAGGGATACATAAGGGGAAGAACTCTCCGGGATCAATCGTCTTGCAGCAACGGACATGCTATCATCAATATTAAACAATGGTTATGGGGTGTAAGTTTGCACAAATTGTCATTTAATTCACAAACGATGTAAAACAATAATGAAAGACAAGGACTAGGGTAGAGGGATTCCTCTTATATATAATAACAACGACATAGCATAGATAGGACTCTCCTACTTGACTCATACCCAATACATAGCGATTTACTTATTAATCTAAGAGCTCTTGCGCACTAGCTAGCATAAAAAATTAATGTCAATATGTTTTACCTACAATTAATGAATCTAGGTCCTGTTTTTATGAAATCCTACTTAAACTCCAATCATTACCACGAGAGAAGTAAACATTTGGGTTTGAGGTTCAACATGGTGTTGGGATCACCACTCATAGGTCCAGCAAAAATGTATGTGGGTTCTTTCTTGTGTCAAAAGAGTAGCATTTATGTTGTCAATGGATACACGTCCGTGCTTAGGTCTTGCCCCTGGTACACTTCTTTTGTTCTTTCATTTGGACTTAGGCTTGTTACTTTGGACATGGTAAGACTTTAAGCCTTGGATAGATTTTGGTAGGAGCCTTATCTTCTTTTCCTTTCTTCTAAGGGGAGTCCAGATGATGGATGTGATCATGAGGGGAGAAATTTGAGGTCTTCGGGGCTACTCTCGGTCTTTCAGGGCTATGGTTCCTTTCTTTCACAAAATCCTAATTCCGATGTGTCGCTTTGCATGACCTGAAGTAGGGACGAAAGTTCTCTATGTAGAAAACAAGCAAAGAAAGACAAATATGTTGGATATGCTACAAAATTCAACTTATAAACAACTAAAAT
Organism: Spinacia oleracea; assembly: GCF_020520425.1. Lineage (NCBI taxonomy): Eukaryota > Viridiplantae > Streptophyta > Magnoliopsida > Caryophyllales > Amaranthaceae > Spinacia > Spinacia oleracea. The sequence continues at coordinate 90,847,861 of NC_079489.1, forward strand.
AATCTAATATACAGATAGATGCATCTCTAAATGCCCTATGTGCAAATTGTTATCAACTTGATTAGGGTAGGAACGTAATTGTGTACCAACGCTACAAACAATATTTCACATTTAGAAAAGCTTTCAATCCCCGATTTTGTACTTAATTAGAACGGATGATTCTTTGAGATCCCCAAAATTGAGTCATGGCCGACTAAATAATTTGATAGGAGCTTATAAACCCCCATGAAAATATCGGAATGGACTGTATACTCGACTTGAGGAGTACCAACCTCTTTTCCTTTTCTTGAAAACAACTTGGTTTCCCACTCTTGAACGTTTTCTTACCAGGATTTGTCAAGTAGGGTTTCTAACAATATTTATTTTTAATTAAATATCAAAATTATTGCAGATCTTGTTGCCTTAATTACGCTAATCATGTTAACGAACTTAACTGCAAAATCAAATACATCCCGACAAAAATACCTAAACTAAAATGTTCACGTCACCCAACTTTACCTGTCAGTTTTGTTAGATATATTTTATTTCCTGAAAACTCGCTCAAAGTACCATAAATGTCTCTAACAATTTGTAGAATCGTTGAGAAAAAATATTAACTTATCAAACCCTAAAAAATAATACTCTATAGTAATGTTAGTAAACTCATACCGAGTACAAAGTACTTAATTTACCAGATATGTAGTCTGTTTTAAGATAAAGAAATGAAATTTAACATGTTGAGATGAACTTAAATAGGTCATTAGGATACTACTTAAATAACCATTTTGCCTTTACTCATATTTTACATTTAGCCATTGTTACCTAAAATTTTTCCTCTCTTTTATTTGTTATTCTATGGGTAATTTTGATATTTATTATTTTACTGTCTAACCCAAATAGAGCAAGTAAAAAAGACAGATACTTGCAACGTTTGTGATTTCTACACTATTCACAAATTATACTTTGACTATTGTTGGTAATTTATACGTGAGTTAATATATAGTCATGTGGGATCTTGTTAGATTCGTCTTAATATGTATTTTCAAATACTAACTTTTTATAATTTTTGCTTAAAGAAACTTAAAGATATTAATGATTAAAATTGTGTATTAATATACGTGAAAATGACAAAAGTTGCGAGTAAAACGAACAAAAGAAGTAAAAGTAAAAGTGTAAAACATAGCCAACACATCGAAGCAATAAGTAAAGTAGTGGACGGAGTTACACGTTGAAAACGGACAAGAGTGTGAAAAGAGATAATGCCAAGACACTCCCTTTTACGTAAAAGGAAAATAATCCAAACGGGCTACATTAAAAATTAAATTAAAAAAATGTCTTTTTCTGCAATTCAAACACAATCCCATCCTTATATTCATCAGCACACTCACTACTCTCGTTTTTCTCTCACCTCTCTCTCCTTGTCATTCTCCCCATCTCTTTAAATTTCGCCATTTCGGATTCTCCTTCTTCTTCATCATTCTATATTCTAAATTCTAAATATTATAAATTTGCATGAACTCCTCTTTTCTCTCTCCCCTTTCTTCAATTCAATCACTGGTCGCTGAATTCATCTTTTTTTTAATTGATTTAAGAAAAGAAATTCAATTTTTAATCGTTTGACTTCGATTTTATTAAAATCTAGGGTTTTGATTTTCTTCTGTTGTCGACCATTTTGCTGGTTTTATCGGGTTGAGTAATCCGATCTTAAAATCGTTTCGGTTTTTAGCCGATTCAATTTTGGGTAGATCGAAGGGATATTTAGAAGGGTGAAATTTGGGTTTGAATAGGGATTTATTTAGGGTTTATAGAATTTTTAATTAGGGTTTGTAGTTTTTTGTTTGGGGATTTGGGTCCGGATTTTTGGAAAAGGGGGGTTTTAGTTTAAAAAAGAAGAACAAAAAAACAATGCTAGGGGCTGGGTTACAGTTTAATCGGAGTCGAAATGATGATCGGTTCTATATTCCAGCGAAAGCCCGAAGAAATCATCATCAAAACCAGAAGAACCCTCAACTTCAAAGAACTCAGAGTGATGTTGTTAATGGAGGATTAGCAGGAGGAAGTCAATGTACGGAGAAAACTGTGATTTCCGGGAGCAAGGAACCCGAAAACCGGACTGAACAGACCCCGAAACAAGCTTCCTTGCCGGCTTTCGAACCGGTGGCATTGCCTTTGAGTAATGTAGAACGTTTTCTTGAGTCTATTACTCCTTCTGTTCATGTGCAGTATCTCTCCAAGGTTGTTGCAACCATTTAATTCTCATTTTATGCGATTATTATTTATGGCCCATTTTAAATTTTATTAATCAAATGTGGATTTTTTTGGTTGTTGGTGAATGGTGGGTTTTACAGACTACAGTGAGAGGATGGAGGACTTGTGATGTGGAGTACCAGCCCTACTATATGCTGAGTGACTTGTGGGACTCATTCAAAGAGTGGAGTGCTTATGGTGCTGGGGTGCCTTTGGTTTTGAATGGCAGTGAAGCCAGTGATTCTGTTGTTCAGTATTATGTGCCTTACTTGTCTGGCATTCAAATTTACGTTAAGTCGAGGTATACCACTCTTTTTATGCTTCCTAACGTCGTCCTCGGAGTTCATTTTATGTTCTATCAGGAATCAATATACCATATTTTGTTTTTCTTGTTGGTGTTTGTATATATTAATAATTTGATCATTTATTTTTGTTTTATATTTGCTGTCCTGTGGCCTTTCATTTGATTGTTCTGATGGTAACTTTGAAAATTATAATACATGGGAATATAGGATTCTATTAATATGGCAGTGGCATCTGAATCTTTTAGGTGATATATTTCCTTATTTTTGATTGTGATTCGGATCATGGTATGCTTCGGATTAGTTTTACCTTATTAACACAATCTTTAATGTCATGCGATTTTCTACAAATTCCTTATTGTTGATTATGTGCTTATTTTATGCATACCGCCTTTCTTGTACTTACAAAATGTGACATTGTCCTGTTGAATGTTTTGTTTGTCTTTTTCTAATAACTTGGCAGTCGGCACAGTGTTGTTTGTGGCGAATCTTAAGTTCCTGGACCCAGTATCTGCTCTCTTTATTCCCTATCTGTATTCTTATGTATATTAAAGAATGTTTGTAGTGAACATACAAACTGCTTTGGGTTAACTAGGCCTCAAGTAAGGAACTGACAGGAGCTTCTGTCTTGACTGCTATGTGTGGATGGTCCCTGCTAAATCCTTTTTATGTAGTGCTGTAATGTGCTTTAATCAAATATTTTTGTAGCTACAATGACTGCTTGAGTTTTGTTTCTAGTGTGCCAGTTTGCACTCTATTACCTTGGAGTTGCATTCATATTTTTGTTATTGACATTATTGTTATACTCCCTTAGACTTGACCCTTTTGATAAACCTGGTGGTTGAAGTTTGTATTATTCCTGTTCCTTGCTGGTTCTAGTTTGATAGGTGATTTAAGGGTCTTGTGCTTTTGTGGTGTTGCTTGTCACTTTACTGTGCATGTTGCGTAGACATTTTTGAGTCACTTGTGTCATGGACTCGTGGGAACAAAGGTTAATCTAGGGAAAGTATGACTAGCTGGTGGTCCTAGTTACTTCAACTTGATAAGTAAAATGTTTCAGGATTAAGCATTTTCTAGGGTACATCATTCTAAATGGCGGAATTCTTGGACCATCTTTAGTTTTTCCTTTTTGAGTCTAGTTTCCATGCCCATGCATGGAAGTTTAGTAGCTAACTTCTGCGACTGCAGCTATGGCGGAAGTCCCGAATAATCTTCAGTTTTTTTCTTTTCTTTTTGAGTCTAGTCTCCATTCTCAAAGTCCATGCATGGAATTTTAGTAGCGAACTTCTGTGATGATAGCTGTTGGATCTATAAAGTAAAGTAGTCAGTTACGTCTTCTAAAATAAAATACTTATATTTTGATTACAGAAAAAATTTGGGTTAAGGCTCTTGTTATGCTGATTACAAATAACACCGTGCTTAGTGGAGGGGAACACAGTTGGATCTAGTGTTCTGTTTTTTACTTCCTAGTATTTTCATATCTTTTACGCCCACATGTATGTGTATGTGTCAGGACCTTGGGGGGATCTGTCAATTTAATGGGTGCTACTGCCTACTGTTGATGATAGGTTTCCTCTTTTGCCACTCGCGTGTATGGTTTATTTGGTGAATAATTGGCTACTTGATCTATTTGGAAAGGAAGAGACGACATTAGAATTTGATTCTTCTGCAATCAATTTCATTTTTGGCAATGTAATTACTGAATGAAATAAAAGCTTGTTTCTGAAATTTTCTGCGAGACACGTGTAGTTGCGTGTCTTTATATAATGCTGCGATGACGCTTTTGAGTTTTGTCGATTCAATTAGGGTATGGGACAATAATAATTCTCCGCATTGAAGATTTTCTTTGATTTCTTTTAATGCAAGATACCTATATGCTGTGCCTCTAGGAAAAAGAAATATTTGTAAGTAAAATGCAAAACGACATATGCTTGTGGGTACAATATTAAATTCTTTGTTTCACTTGCTAGTTTTAATTGTTCGTGAGTGAAGGTCGACTAGTCCGACAACTCCCACCCAACTGCTAGGAAATTCAAAAACTGATTTCTAGCCCCTGTACATTTCACTTGGTTTAATTTTTACTGATTAAAACTGCTTTTTTACTTGTAAACTCCTTTTGCTGAATAAGTTTTTTTTTTACTGATGGAAGCCTCTTTTTACTATCGATCAAAACTTATTTTTACTGTTTGTTATGTTAAAGAGAAAAGGACCTTATTTGATTATGCTGATGTTTGTAAGGAAGAGAACCCCATGTGTTTTTTATACCAAGCTGTTGAGTTAAAGAGGTTAAATGTTTCTCTACCATGCTGTAGTACTTGCACTTTATTCCTTTCTATGTTATGTTGAACATGTCAGCCGCTTTTGTTAATGTCTTAAATGGATCAAACATTCCAGTAATGATTACATTGATATGGTAATAGCTGAGCCAGAAATGAAGTTGTGTCACTTAACCTTTGTAGTAGTAATAGCATGCTTATCATGCTGCAATTAACCATTGTGATAATATTGCAATATTTGGTAAATTTCCTTCACTCGAAATTTATGTTTTGTTTATTCATGCTCCTAACCTTGTCAATATGCTTCATGTGGGTAAGCAACATAATATATTTGTTTTTTTGATGTTTAAGTTGCTTAAATTTATTTGCGATTTATGCACTCCCTCTGTTTCATTTTCTTAGGCACCCTAGGTTTTATGGTTTAACTTTTACCAGTTTTAACCTTAATATATATTGATAAATTATTTTAGAAATAGGGTTTGAAAAGTATTTATAAATGAATCTAATGGTGATTTTCTATAATATCTTATATCATCATCTTGATGGTACTTTTTCCACTTACCTCCTTGGCCAATGTGGATACGACGTTATCACTTTACTTCTTGATTTATTCTCCCTGTTTGATATTTTGCAATATTTTCCCTTTTTGTGCTCCCTTTTCACAATAGGAAACTGTTACTCTTTAGTCTTTACAGTGTTCGTTTAAAGATTTCAGTTAATTTTTTGACAGTATTTTGTAGTGCTTCTCCCTTTCCGCCCTCATTATATATTGGTGTAATCCATGAATTGACCTAATTGTGTGACTATGCTGTAATGATTTTTTGTGGCGCAGGCGCATAAGTGAGGACAGTGATGGAGACTATTTCTGCAGGGACTCAAGTAGCGACGGAAGCAGTGATTCTGAGCGTGACAGGGGTTTAGCTTACTCAAGGGGTCAACGAAATCATTATAACCATCCTAGCGATATTTCCCTTAATATGGACAGATTGATATTGAGAGACCAGCGTACAGGGTTACAAGAGGGCTTTTCAAGTGACGAGGCTGATTCTGGGACTCCTCAGAGAAGTTTATTGTTTGAGTATCTTGAACACGATCCACCATTTTGTCGTGAGCCTTTGGCTGATAAGGTTAGTTTTGTTTTACTTCTCTATAATCCAGAGGAGAAAGAATCTGATGCATTCTTTCCTATTTTATTCATGCTTATTTTTTATTGCTTTTTTAATTGATTTTTTTATGTTCGAATAGATATCTGATCTTGCATCGCGTTTCCCGGAGCTAAGGTCACTTCGCAGTTGTGACGTACAGGCCTCAAGTTGGTTTTCTGTGGCATGGTACTTTATTAATTCAACGACCTTGTTTGTCTTAGCAATGCAAAATGCATTTTTACCTATGTGTGTTTGTGTTGAATTTTAGGTACCCAATATATAGGATACCTATGGGACCAACATTGAAAGATTTAGATGCTTGTTTCTTGACCTATCATTCTCTGAACACACCGATGGGAGGTAATCCTTTGGTTGCATGCTTTCTGTTCCCGCTCCTCCCCTTTTATTATTTATGTTTTTATGACATTTTAATTGACATAGAAAGGTAGCACTACATGATGTCATCATGTACAATAAGGATATTGGCCTATTGGGGATAGGCAATGCTAAACTGTGTGAGTTATAATCCTTACATGTATTATAGAACAATCCATTTTGTATTTACTTTAAGGAGATAATATGGACGCGGTTTCCCTGTCAAAATTTGAAAACAGCAAGTTAAATTAATTGTATTCCTATGTTATCTGAACTTAATTTTGCCGAAAAAAGCTTATTTGTGTTGAACAGAAGTTACATCTGTGTTAAAATTGTCTGATTTTTTATAGAATTTTCTGTTGCAAGTCGAAATAAGTAAAAATAAGTTGTAACAAACAAACCCTTAGTAATTTGCATGCTGGTATACTTACATGTTACTTAAATAACTAGACACTAGATCACCACTCCAAAACCTGTAGAAATTTAGATCCAGTGTTAAGAAACCTCATGGAAGGAAGTTGGGTTCTTCCATCGGTGGCAATATGGAACTGTTAATATTTCTGCACATGTACCCATTATATAATTAGTTTTTCTGCTGAATGTATGCTGCATATTCGGTAATCGATAAATACAAGCTTTGAAGTGCACACATTATAATTATAATTTTGTATTATCGCTTTTATATTTTAATTATTGATATGTAGTTCTTAAAGTAACACTTTATATTTTAAAAACATAAAAGTTTTTTGTATACAACATTCAAATACAAAATTTGAAACTTCATAATGATTTTTTAGTCTGGTGCTTAGATTCTTACCTTCTAAAGAATACAAGACTTCCTAATAAGCTGCGAAGAAAATAATTTTTCTACATTTAAGGCACACCATATAACTATATATACAGAATAACCAGCTGGATGATCCCAAAGTTTGACTGATCTTTTTTGTTAACCCTGAAGATCAAGTTTTTTAGAAATAGCCATGGGTAGTTGGGTTAAAGACAAGCATATAAATCTGTCAGGAGTTTTGGGTTGGAAAAAGAATGGGAATTGTGACTTGTTAGCGGAAGTATCGGCAGCACACATTATATATAGATGTAGATTCTTTTTTTCACAACAAAGTTCCAGGTAGAAATAAACCTGTAAAATTTAATTTAATTTTGGAGGGAGTACATTACTGATTTTACTTGTTAGAGAACACATGCTTTCTATCAAAGTATAAATTTGTGTTTTGGAAGAAGGCCATGAATACAATGCTCTAAAGTCCTCCTAAATTTGAATGACAAGTTCTAAACAGAAAGGATTATCCAAGAAAGATCTTAGCAGCTTTATTGCAAAGTCTCGAGAGTTTATTTAAATCAGAATACTACGTGTAATTTGAAATGAAATATGCATTTGTTATTGCTTTGAACAAGTAATCCTTCTTCTGATTCAACATCTTATCAAAGATTTTGTATTTGTATAGGCCATTGTACACATTGAACGGAGAAATATAGCTCCTATGAAAGGGGGAAAAAACAATTTAGTAGAGCAATATATCTTCTAATTCTGAGTTCCATGATTGAATTTTGAGTTGGTTTGCTGTGGAACCCCTAAAATTTGATGGAGAAAAGAGTGGAGGCCATAGTGCTAAACCAGTAGTTTTCTGGGGACAAATTAGAAGGAGTACAAATATTTCATGCGGTATATCTTTTACTGTAAAACACCCCACAAGTTCCACTCAATTCAGATTGATACCTTTTTGATGAAGCGAGTAACCGAGTATATCAACTTGATGCTCAAATGTGTCTTGGCTTTTTATCTAGAGTTTAATCAGATTTTTTTTTTAATGTTGTTCTCATTAAGGTGAAAGTGTGAAACAGTCCATTTCTTGTGGGCGTTGTGGCGTCTGAACTGAATCCTGCTTTTCTGTTTTATCTATGTGCAGGAGTTCCTGCCGCTCAATCTCCAGTTGTGATTTATCCCAGTGAGATTGATGGAATTCCAAGGATCTCTTTACCAGTTTTTGGTCTTGCTTCTTACAAATTCAGAGGATCCTTGTGGACCTCAAATAGTGGGAGTGATCGTCAATTAGTGAACTCGCTCTCGCAGGCAGCTGATAGTTGGTTGAGACTGCTCCAGGTCAATCACCCTGACTACCTGTTCTTCTGTCGTAATAGATAATGTTGATAAATAGACTGTTACTGTACATTGCCTACCATTATGGAGGAATGTCCAACCATGGGTCTTTCTGAAGGAGATTGACATCTGATTTAGGTTTCAGGTGGCTGATGAGTTTAGAGTCTTTCTCTGACTTGTTAAAGTCATCTGTATATCAGTGGGATAAAAAAAACAAAAACAAAAAGAAAACAAGAAAAGACAAAAAAAAAATAGAAAAAGGAAAAAAGAAAAAGAAAAAGGGGAAAAGGAAAGGAAGGATGTTAACTACCAGTACAGATGAAAGGTTAAGGTCCGGCTGGATTGCGATAGGATCAGGGTAGGTTTAGAAAGGCTAAAGGCATGGGTGAGCCAAACAAGGCTTGCAATCAGAAGGGACAGGCTTAGTTTTAAATTTCTGTTTTAACTTTCAACTTTTAATGTTTTTTTTTACATATCTGCATATGTGAAACAGGCTCTGTTTTTACCATTTTAATCCCTTGCTCTGATGATCAGTTACCAGAAATTAGCTGGTTTATTGTTTCGTAGGGGATTTGATAGGTTGTAACAAGAGTTTAAGAGCTTTTGTGTGGACTTGTTGTTATATTATATACATATATAAAAATAGAGTAGTATTATAGTGTAGTTGATGAGATATGTTTAGTTTAATTGTTTTTCTGCTTTTGCTTTTGCTTGTGCTTGTTTGTCTTAAAAGTTGAAGGATGCTGTATGTATGATTGAATGATGTTGGACATCAGTTGTGTGTTTGGGTGATTTTCATGTACTTGTATAGGTGTTGCACAAATAATACTGCAAGGGTCAAAGATGGGAGGGGCATGTGATGTGGTAGGAGTTTCATCTAAGAAGAGGTTCTGGTGATTAGATGCATTTGGATACTGAGTAGAAACTGTCGTCGAAACTGCTATTTGGCTAGTTGGTGCTTGGTAAATATGGTAATAGTATACTTAAAATGCCCAAGATACAATCAGTGTGGCTGTGGTGAGGCCTGAAGTGCACTGAGGTGGAGTCAAGGTTGAAATGCAGAAGTGGCAATTGGTACCGTAGCCGTAAATAGTAGGCCTATAACATCTTACATCGGTGTGTGTAACTTTAGTTATATGTCTGTCAAAGCAGTAGTAACATAAATTAGTTGGTTGCATAGGTGAGGCCGTGAGGAAGGGGTAAAGATAGGAAAATGACCAAACAAACTGATCTGATATGACCCAATGTATGTTTGTCAAATTTATAAAAGGTCAATAAACATAGTTTTGGCATCAATGGATATATATGTTAGAAATGCTACACATCACAAAACCAGCAGCAGCAGCCACAGCCACAGCCACAGCCACAAGGGCCAAACAAGTACACTATCACGACCTCCCTGGAAGTTGTTCCAAACATGTACAGGAGCATCACCTCCCCGGAACTTTTTTCTTAAATCGACCAGAGTTTGTGTTTTTGATCCAAAATTTGGGGAATTCAATACATGACATCCTTATTTCCCTATCATATTAAGTACATAGTCGCTTGGTTGCACTTCTCATGACATTGTAGGCTTTAATTTAGGGATGTCGCCCATGGGAAGTGAGTTAAGTGACACTCCTCACGACATTTTAGGCTTATAACTAGTGGGTGTCCCGGGCGTTATCTCGGGTTTTGAATTTTATTCAGATTTTATTTGTTGTAAATATGTGCCTACATAGATGGTGTCGTCATAGAATTATGGGGGTGACACAAGATAAACGGCCAGTTAGCAACCTTCCCATGCTTAAACCCCACGTTAGTAAATCAAAACAAAGTTGAATTCCTTTCTTCATTATTGGTTGATTAATTACTTTGAAATTTTTTTGTGCACCGTGCACTAAGGGGAATTTTTATGGGATTTTTCATGAAATGCCCCTGAGGTTTGTCTTAATGCACCAAATACCCTTAAACTTTACAGAATGCACCAAATACCCCTGAGGTTTAGTATAAATACACAAAATGTCCAAAATGACTATTTTCCGTTAACTCCGTTAAGTCCCCCGTTAACATTAATTATTTTTTTCCCTCTTTTTATTCCTTTTATCTTTTATCTTTTCTCTGTCTCTTTCTCTTTCCTTTTTCATGAACTTCACCAACAACCACCACCAAACCCCATTATTTCACCTGAACAGACAAGTTTTCTGCTATCCCCCCCTTCAAAGATTCAACTCAAACTCAAACAAACAAATTCCATTTTCCTCTCTCCTAAAATTCAGATCTACAACACAAACCCTTACAAAAAAATTGATCCCCAAATCAGCAATGGTGGATTCAAATAATCAGCAATCCTCGTTGCAATAATCGAGGGGAAACACCGCAAATCGAGGAAAACGTCGCAAAATTGATCCCCATATCAGCAATGAGGGAAACCCCGACGACGAGGAAGGTGGAGCGGGGTTTGTGGCAGCGGCGGTGGGGTGAGTAACGTGGGGGAAGTGCGGGGGAAGGTGGGGGTTTGGTGGTGGGGGTTTGGGGGTTTGGTGGTGGCGGCAGTGGGGAGAACTGAGGAATTCGGTGGGGGAAGTGCGGGGGGGTGGTTTGGTGGTGGTGGTGGTGGCACTGAAAACACAGATTAATGAAGTGTTGTTGCTGATGTTGCTGTTATTCGGCAATAAAATGGGTTGTAAATCCACCATTGTTGTAGCTTGAGGAGAGAGAAAATGGTGGGTTTTTTTAGGAGGGATGAAGGAAAGTGATGGTGAGGAGAGAGAAAAGACCGACCAATGGCAAGTTAATGAGATAGGGTTTTAGTTAGGGATGATGATGGTGGAATAAGAAGAAAAAGAAGAAGATGATGACAATGATGATTGATGGCGTGAAGGAAGAAGAATGCCCAGAAATTGCGTGAAGAAGAAGAGCCCAGAAAAAAAAATTGGGTTTTTTTTTTTTTTTTTTTGATAACATTTTTTTTTAAATAACAGTAGTTAATTAAATTTTTGGGTTTAATTAATATAATTAAGTGTTAATATTAGAATTAGTAGAGAAATTAGTTGAGTAAGGGCAAAAAAGTAATTTTATGCTAACGGAGACTTAACAGAATGGACGGAAAATGCTCATTAAGGGCATTTTGTGTTATTGTTTTGAACCTCGGGGGTATTTGGTGCATTCTGGAAAGTTTAGGGGTATTTGGTGCATTAAGGCAAACCTCGGGGGCATTTCATGAAAAATCCGAATTTTTATTCCCATTGATGGGTCCTATCACACTTTCTCCTCACATGTAAGGAGAAAATGTGGAGGGTGTATGTATATTGTTCTATAATTACTCAACCTTTCCCCTCTTACTCATTATTACATTCTATTAACCCCAATTTTTTGTTTTTTGTTTTTGAGTCTTAATCTAGGAAAATTATAATTTGTACATTTATAAATAACATAATCATTCCCTTTTTTCTCATTCACTTTTATTCAATTTGTTATTTATTGTAAAAAGAACATATATGTTTATATAAAAATATAACGATGGTTGTAGTTCGCTTTGATGGTAGGAAGCTTAACTTTTAACAAAAAAAGTCTAGTGTTCGATCCTTACTAAGCGCGAGAATAATATGGATATGGATTGGTTCCTACTTGTTGCACTCCATCCTACGTCTAAGAAAGCACCAATAGTTTGGTTAACAAAAGATTGAGGGATACCAAATAAGAACACTTATTTCTTAGGAAGTTAAAGTACATCGTAATTGCAAATACAAGAAAAGTATAACACTGGAACACTTGGGGAGATTCATCCTCTACTCTTTTCTACAGATCAACAAAACAAAGAACGAAACATAATGAATTTTTTTTTATCAAAGATGAAGCTGATCAATGGAATTTTGACAAAGCGGGAATCCATAAACAATTCACGGACCATTTTTTGAAGCTGTTTAGATCCTCAAACCAAGAACCAGAATTAAGACAATGTATTCAGGATTTTGAGATCAAATGGGATGCAATGAAGCTCAAACCAGTACACCTCAGAATGTTGAACGCCACCTTTTCAAATGAAGAAATCAAAATGGCAGCCTTCTCAATTGCAAGCAACAAATCACCAGGACCTGATGGGGTGCCAGGTGAGGTTTTCCACAAGTTATGGGAACCAATTTCAACTGATATATTGTCAGGGGTACACAGTTTTTTTGCTAACCAGAAAATTCTTATAGAATGGAATAACACATTCATCACTCTAATCCCAAAGGTAGCCAACCCAACATCAGTCAACGAATTCAGACCAATAAGTCTCTGCAATGTGGTGTACAAAATAATATCGAAATGTCTTACAATGAGACTGAAGCATATCTTGCCCGAATTGATTGGCCCTTATCAAAGTGCATTCGTCCAAGGAAGATTAATGGGGGATGCAGGACTAATTGCTCATGAATTAATCACTCATATCAAACGGAAAAAGAAAGGGAAGCAACCACTTGCCACAATCAAGATTGACATGAATAAAGCCTATGACCGTATTAGATGGGACTTCCTTCAAAAGGTTCTAAGCGGAATGGGGTTTCCAGTGATTTGGATTCGAATGATCATGGAGTGTGTGACAACTGTAAGATACCAAGTGTTAATAAATGGAGAGCCGTCTACCACAATTGTTCCTTGTTATGGGCTTCGTCAGGGGGACCCCCTATCACCCTACTTGTTCATAATATGTATGGAGGTCCTATCATGACAAATAAGAGAGTTAGAGGAGAACAATCTTATGAAAGGCATTAAAAAAGCAAGGAGAGCTCCCACAGTTTCGCACTTATTTTGTGCTGATGATGCATTGTTTTTTATCCAAGCTGGCAAGGAAGGCTGCACCAACTTGAAAAAAACATTGGAGAAATTTTGTGAACTTTCGGGTGAAGTGGTTAATCTGTCAAAGTCGTCCATCATCTTTAGTCCTAATATTGGAAATGAGGAAAAAAACAACGGAAAGACATCATGGAAATCACTCTGAAATCTGATATAGGTACATACTTGGGATCACCAATCTCCTTCTCCACTTCAAAAACAAAAGATTTTCAATTCCTATGTGATAAAATGACATCTAGAATCTCTTCGTGGAGTGCTTCCACTCTTACCCAAGCAGGTAAACTGATTTTGATGAATGGTATTTTGGCTTCACTTTGTAACCATATTCTATCCATTTTCCTACTGCAAAAAAAAATCACAAATTCACTAGACTCCATGATCAAAAAGTTTTTTTGGAGAGCTAAAGGGAAGGAGCACGCAATTCACTGGCGTAATAAATTGATTCTTGAAAACCCGAAGGGGATGGGTGGACTAGGAATAAGGAATGTAGCTATGTTCAATAGGGCCATGCTTTACAAATATGCTTGGAGATGTGAGGCGCAGAAAGAGAGCATTCTGTCAAGAATGTATAAGGCAAAGTATGGTACCTTACCTCTACAAGCAGGGGGAAAGAGAGTAACCAAGCCACACTGGTCATGGGGGTTCAAAGGAATGTGCAAAGTAGCAATGGAGTTCCATAAAGGAACGAGATGGAAACTAGGGAATGGGAGAAACATCAACACTGAGGGAGACTTATGGGCTGATAATCAGGAGGTTAAATTCAAGGCAAACACCAATGATCAAGTAAGGAAAGACTTTTCTAAGGTAGAAAGCCTGATTGACTGGAATAAAAGGGAATGGAACCAGAACCTTATATGGAACAATTTCCCAAGAATGGATGCACAACGAATACTGAATTCGTACATCCCTGAGAATGGTAAAGATGATGAACAAAGATGGTCACACACAAAGTCTGGTCAATACTCGGTCAAAACGGGGTATGGTTTCCTAGTCAGTCAAAGTGATGACCATAAGAAATACCAAGAAGATAGCAAAATTTGGAAGACGTTATGGGTAATAAACACTCTACATAAATGGAAAGTCTTCATGTGGAAAGTTTGCAATAACGCTCTACCAACAAAAACAAACATCAATCAAAGAGGGATATATGTTGATCCCGTCTGTGTGTTCTGCAACAAAGAAGAGGAGACTGCATCTCATGTGTTTCGCGACTGTGAATGGTCATCAAGAATGTGGCAATCTTGCCCACTTGGCATTAACACTAGAGCTGGCAGCACAACAACAATCCAGGAATGGGTTAAAAACTGGATAAGGCAACTATCAAGAGATGATGCTCCCTACTACGATTCAACTAACATTTTCTTTGCAGGTTTTTGGGCGATTTGGAAGCACAGGAACGAGATCATTTTTAGGGGGGTAGAACCCAGCCCAATAACGATATTAGAAACTCTCCATCATTGGACTAACACCTCACAAAAGGCAGCCCACAATAGAGTGGATCGCAGTGGAAGAACAACAACAACATCAACTAGGAATGAAGAGGAAAATACTGTTTCAATTGGCAACAACGAGATTGGGGAGACCACTTTATATGCAAATGTAGATGGTGCATGGAAGATGGACAAGAAATGCAAAGACAAGAGCTATGCGGGCATCGGATGGAGGATATACAACAATATCACCAATACCACTATACATACAATGAGCATGCCCATAAGATGCACATCGGCAGCAGATGCAGAAGCAAGAGGAATACTACACTTACTGAAATGGCTGATTGACAAAGAGTATAAGGAGGTAATAGTCAACACGGACTGCAGGGTACTAATCAGGTATATTGAGACAGTCCAAGAAGCGCCAACAAACCTGAGAAATCTGATAGAAGATATCCGCAAATTAGGGAATAACTTTAGCTTCTGTAAAATAAATTTTACTAGTAGACAAGCTACTCTGGACGCCCACAAACTGGCAATCCAAGCTAGGATAACTGGTCTCCAGGAAAGCTTCTAAGCTTTGTTTAGTGTCTGTCAAAAAAAAAAAAAAAAAAAAAAATTCATATCTCTCCTACATCACCCATACCCCCCCACCTACATTTATATCTCATGATATTGTTATGGATAAGTATATATAATCAAATTATTAGTGGCATAATTAATCGTTATTAATTAAGTTAGTGACATATTAATTGTTTATTAATTAAATTTTATAATCGGCTAATAAATATTTAATTAAAAATACTTAAAAATGAGTTGTTAGCCATTGTTTAAGTTTTTGTTAACAACAAAAAAATTAAACAAGAGAGAAGAAAATAAATATTTTTTTTGTCTCAATATTAGTGTCTATTTGTAGAGCATAAAAAAATAAAGACATTTATAATTAATTTTTTTTTGAGTTGTAATATTTTTATTTTATGGACATTGTAAATTTGCAATAGGTATGTATTTTTAACACAACAAATCTATGTCATAAATCACATTGCAATTTTTTTTTTTAAAAATAGATAACCAATAATTTTGGTCCTCATAGGACACATGTCAATATCTCCACGCAAGACTTTGGTTTTCCATTTGGTGTTCATGAACACCAAATTTTTTTTGGTTTCATTATCTCTCTAACTCTTTTATTATTTTTTATTCACTTTTCTCTCCTAAACACCAAACCAAGGTGTTTGATAACTATAGTCTAATAGAAACATCATTTAGAAATGTAAAGAGTATTTATTAAAATAAAAAATAAAAAAAATACTATGATGGTCCTCGCTAGGAGGATCACCTTAGAATTCTCAAAACTTAAACCTCTGCGGCTTCATGAGTAAAATTTATTTTTGTTTGATAGAAAAGTTATGATGGGCAGCATATAGAAAACAGCACGACCACTTACGGCACGCGGATAAGCCACGTATGATATCATTTATTCTTGGAAAATATTTACTTTGTGCAGAAATTTAATAGTGACAGGTGGCTACTTTTGAAAAATAAATAAAATAAAATAAAATAAAATAATAGTGGCTACAGTCTCATATAAGTCACATGTTTAATCCAGAGAACCCAATTGGTTTCTGGTTCATCCTTTTCTCGTGGGCCAGGATCACTCTTTGCACTCCCACTAGCCCATTCTCAAAGCTGTCAAATCTTGACTTTTCTCTTTTGGGTAATTGGGTGTGGCTTTCCAATAATATCATTAATTAAAATAAATAAAAATGTCACCATTTTACATTTTAATTCCTCTTTTAGCCCCAAAAATACTACCAAGCTACCTTCATTTTATCATTATTACATTAATTATTAACCAATTTGTGCATGATTTTTGATTTACCAGCTACTAATTATATACTTATCAAAAAAAAAAAATCAAAAAAAAAATTCAACGGTCTAAGATATGGTGCTCATTTGCTGATCATCCCCATCTAGTCTAGACAAAAATCAACTACTCTTACTTTGAGCAATAACAACAATGGAGTCAAAATTTAAAGTCAAAACTTAAAGGCTCCTTAAACTTTATATTTCTTGGTACCTGCTAAAAATACCACCTTTTCTTTTCTTTCTTTCTTTGTAAACCCCTTTTAAGTTTTAATGGTGCTGGATTGTATTCATCAAAACAAAATGAAGTCAACTTTATTCAATCTAACTCTGTTACTTCAGCTTCATCTTCTGGTTTGTTTATCAGAGAATCATTTCGGGGACTGCATAACGAGGTTTTGTGGAAATCTAAGCATAAAATATCCTTTTCATTTAAATAATGAGCAAAAATCATATTGTGGTTATCCTGGTTTTGAGGTATACTGCAGGAATGATGGATTGGTTTTGTTCAATATATCAAGGGACACATATGTAATACGAAACATTTCGTATGAAACTGAGAAGTTTGAAGTGGTAAACTATGCTTTGGCTGGTGATGTTTTAGGTGGAAGTGGTTGTTTGGATTCGATGAAGAATCTGACTTTTGAGAACAATTTGATCGGGTTTGCATCTAATCATGATGATATGTTTGTATTTCCGAATTGCTCAGGAATAGTTGAAGGAGAATATAGGGAGAATAGAGTGAAATGCAAAGGTATAGCTGTGTATAGGAATGAGTCAAGACTGAGTTATTTGAAGGAAAACTGTAATGGAGAGGTTATTGCAGTGCCTTACAATGATAAAGGTCAGAGTGGTGGTAGAATCACTGACACATTGGGAAACGGGTTGATGCTTAACTGGACAGCTTATAATTGCACCGACTGTTTAAAAACTGGGGGGCAGTGTGGATTTGATGCCAAGAATTTTCAGTTCAATTGTTACTGCCCTGATAGAACTCATGCTCTTCATTGTGTTGTGACTGTTGTCCCACATGTTCAAAGTAAGTATATCTTTCTCTCTATCTTTCCCATGAAACTTTTTTGAGCAATAATATTAGGATTTGTAGGTTAGAGATTTGCATTGGAAAAATCACCATTAAGTTAACTGTATGCTTGCAATGGATTATATAGTAAGTGAAGTTACAACTTACAACATTAGAAGAGAGGATGATGGTATGGTATGGTATGGTATGGTATGATATGGGCTTTCTTGAATTAAAGACATATATGCAGTCTTATGTTTAGTTTGTGATCTTCTTTGTGTTATCAATATATTCTAGACAGGAAATAGCTTTTAGGTTCTTCAGACTTGCTGAATTTCCCAACAGTCTTTGGAGTTGTTCATAAGATGAATTTTTATGATTGAGATGTGCCTTAACGGGAGTTTGCAACTCTTAATTAATACCAAGTAGCAACCAGTCAAGCTGGGACTCTCATAGGTTCATAGCTTAACTAATTCAGTGGACAGAAAAGTGGAGTCATCAGCGGCACCAATTACTGCTGCAGCTTCCAGACAATTCTTAGCATTTCAAATGACAATTTTAGCATGATTCGTCTGCTAAGTTGTTGAAAGTAAAGAAACCCACTTTTAGATGCACTTTTGTTTTGGTACTTCTTCAGTATTTGCCTGTTTTCGATTTCCTCTTTGTCCTTCTTGAATTCTTTTGCATTTCACATTTGTCACCCGGCCTCTGCAAACATGGGACTAATATTCACTTTTTGTTATCACAAACTTGTTTCTCTACATCCGTATTGCGAGCATGTATCCTAAGAAAGTGTAGGGAGCTGAACATCAGTTATTCTTTTTATATCTGTGGCAACCCTGATCTTCATGGCCCTGCAACAGAAGCACACAATCTTCAACATGTCTCTTAAAGATGACATACAGTGTTTTTTGGTCCTCAGCACTATTCTGACAATAAATGATATTAATTCACTACTAATGACACCAATTTGGCCGTTTTCATTTGGAAATTTCACAAAAGAAGTGACCACACGAGCTCTTACAGTCTAAGCCTTTAGGGAGATTTGATGCATCACTCAGCACCAACTTAGGACAGTTCTGTTAGCTAATGAGTTAGGAAATCCAGCATGCTGAGTTGGCCAGTTGACTGTGAAGGTTCATCATATTGTTTATTCAATATATCTGTGCTAATCAGAATCCTGAATTCCTGACAGGGTCATTATGTTTCTAATGCCGTATCTTTGTATTTTCTGAGTAGAAATTTCAGCGGCACTCAAGTCCTTTTGCATAACTAAAATACTGCGTCTTAATCAGTTGTAAATAATCTTAGTTAGCACATTCTTTAATCTCTATAACCATTTGTTGACCAGATTAAACTTAGTCAGGCAAGTCTTGTTCTTATAAACTTAGTCGAGCAGGTTTGAATAGTTAATCTTGTACAAGTCAAACGGAAGATTTTTAAACCCCCCATATATATTGGAGGCCATCTCAGTCTCTCTTTCTTACATCTCTCTTTAAACTGTACTTTGTTCCTTCTATCTACATTGCACACTCAATTTTCCTATCCAAAAATGGGTTTAATCAATAAACTCATAAACCTATCCATCTCAATTTCCCCCTTCTTTATATTATGTTCTTTGGCCTTGGATCAATATTTTCAAGACTGTGAACCTAGAGAGTGTGGAAGCAATACCATTACTTACCCTTTCTATATTCCAGGCCTACAGAAGTCCTTTTGTGGCCACTGGGGTTTTGAAGTCACTTGTAATAGCAAGAATCAAACAATCATCAATCTCTCTAATAATACATATGCTGTTCAAGAAATTCTTTATGGATTTCAATCTTTGCATATAGTAAACACCGCCTTTATTGATAGTAGTTTCAATTGTGCTCCTGATATTCATAACTTCACTTTGGATAAGAAAATGTTTCAGTTTAGTTTCCCTGGTGAGGCATTCTTGTTGCAAGATTGCACTGAGGATTTCAAAAAATCTTTAGGACAATACAAAGAGGCCTCATGCGTTTCTGGTAATAAAAGTGTGGATCTTCTTGCCATAAACGCAGAACATATGAATTTGAGCAAATTTGTTGGCAACTGTGAAAGATTTGTTTCAGTGCCATATGATAAAGAAAGGAAAAATGATACTGATATTGATGGTGCAATAAGAAAGGGGTTTCAGCTGAATTGGGTTGTTAGTAATTGTAGCATTTGTGCTGAAAGTGGAGGGAGATGCGGATATCATATTGAAACTAGTTCACAAATGCAGTGTTTCTGTCCTCATGGTGCTTACCCTCATACATGCCCGAGTGAGTCTCTATCTCTATCTTACTTCTCCATGTTTTCACTGGCCTATGCACGGGTTGCATTTCCTCAGAGCGTTTTTGTTTTCCTTTCTCTTATAAAAGTTCATCTATTAAAGAAAGATTTCAGCTCATTCAAGATCTTGATGCATGAGAATCTGTATCACCAAATCACACAAGAGAATGCAGTATGCTAATTCTACATGTTTAACTCCGAAACAGTGTAGAAATGTATTGTTTCCCTTTCTCCAAATCTGTAGAACAATATATTCCTCGTAACTTTTAAGGGTACCTCTAACAATTTATAATAATGCTATAATCTGGTAGTTTTCCTCAAGGTTTCGGGTTTCTTTAGTCCTTGATATGCTTGCATATCCACATAGTTAAACCTCATGCTACAAATTACTTTTCTGTGCCAGTTTTTAGTTTTGGTTGTACTATCATCAATTTTTATGTCTTGGGAAGCTGTCCCATATATAGCCCCTGATTCAAATTCTTAGTTGATTTTTTAAGGGTGCTTTGAAGTGCGATGATCAAGGAGAAATTTCCGTCTTAGTATCATTGGATAGTAAATGATTTGTTTTCAAGATTTCCATGTGAGAAAGATCATTTTTTGAGATTTCCTTTTGTTTTTCTTTGCTTAAAAGTTAACATATTTACTGATATATTCCTACATTTGACAGAAAATTATAATCAAAAGATAGATAGTATAGTATATTTGAACTTTTGAAGGAATCCAATTCGCCTGGGGGGAAAGTGATCGAAATATGTCTTATAGTTTGGTTGTTCATTTTTTGCAAAAAGTAGCAAAAATGATAGGCAATTTCCTCAGTACCAGATCAACCACTGTTATAATGTGGGTAACTGTGTAGGAAAGTCACTGGAGGCTGGACCACACTAAGAACAAAAATTCTTCATTGACAGTTCATTTAATTGACTAGTCTTTGATTTTAGAAATTGCAAGGAATCTATACAAGTTGAACATATGTTGAACCGTTGAATTGAGATAATTGAGTGAAAGACTTGAGCTCAATCAAATTTAGCTGCCAATGTAAGGGAACTTGAGACTGTGTAACATGTTCATACTTCATAGATTAACTTGGTTGCCACATTATGGACCTTACAAATATGATCAATCTTTTTCATTTGTTGCAACCTAATTCAGAACTTGACATCTTTTCTCTCATTGTTTTAATCATGATCTCAATATTTGTAGAGAGTATATGGTTTTACCTGTTATAAGACTGATCGTTGATTTATTTCTTTTGTAGAGAAGGGTCTGTCTGGAAAAGTAGTGGGATTAGGTAACTATGGTTTTCTCTTTTGATTGAATCTATCTAGTAGACTTTTGTACCATAAATTTTGCTGGTAGATACTGCAATCTAACACATGAACTCACCAAACATCAGGCATTGGAATTGGAATTGGAGTATTTATGCTTCTGGTTTTAGCACTACCTATAGCCTTGTGGCACCTGAAGAAGCTGAGATCTGGTGACTCAAAATTTGTGGCTCGGAGTGTATCCCTTGACGGTAGTGCATCAGATCTGGAGAGAGGAAACATATACTTTGGCGTTCCACTCTTCTCCTACAGAGATCTTTTAGAAGCTACTGATAATTTTAATGAGTCTAAAGAGCTCGGTGATGGAGGCTTCGGAACAGTTTATTATGGTAATTAAGTTTTCATTTGAGTTGTTTTCAAATTTAATAATAGTCAAGTAGCTAATAAAAATATTTAAACCATATATAGGAAAGCTAAAAGATGGAAGGGAAGTAGCAGTAAAACGGTTGTATGAAAAGAGCTTCAGAAGGGTGGAACAGTTCATGAATGAAGTTCAAATACTGACACGTTTGAGACACCAACACCTTGTATCTCTTTATGGATGCACTTCCCAACACAGCAGGGAACTATTACTTGTATATGAGTATGTTGAAAATGGCACAGTGGCAGATCATTTGCATGGTAAAAAGGCAAAACCTGGATCACTGACATGGGCTGTTCGTCTTGGTATTGCTATTGAAACAGCTAGTGCACTCTCTTACCTCCATGCTTCTGATATCATTCATCGTGATGTCAAAACTAACAACATTCTCCTTGATAACACCTTTAAAGTTAGGGTGGCTGATTTCGGGCTTTCTAGATTATTTCCTACTGATGTAACTCATGTCTCAACAGCACCACAGGGTACTCCTGGGTATCTTGACCCGGAATATCACCAATGTTACCAGCTAACTGGTAAGAGTGATGTTTACAGCTTCGGGGTTGTTCTCATTGAGCTTATTTCTTCTTTGCCTGCAATTGACTTGGAGAGGCACAGACAAGAGATCAACTTGTCTAACTATGCCATGAACAGAATCCAACGGTGTGCATTTGATGAGTTGGTTGACCCACATCTAGGTTTTGCTTCAGATTTCAAGGTTAGGAAGATGACTACTATGGTGGCAGAGCTTGCGTTTCAGTGTTTGCAACATGATAAAGAGTTTAGGCCGTCAATGGATGAGGTGTTTAAGTCCTTGAACAGGATAGAGAGTGCTGATTTTGATGCACTGCAGGAAGAAGAGATGGCTGTAGAAAGGGTGAAAATACAAACTAGTAATCTACCACCTTCACCTATCGAAAATGTTCACGCACAGCTGTTGAGTAATAATCAGGTACATCCACCATCTCCAATTTCTGTAATGGATAAATGGGACAGTAGATCCACTATACCAAGTAAGTAAGTTGATGCTTTTATTGTTAAGTAATTAAAATGATAAAGAGGTGCCTTTTGGCACCTTGGGTTCTAGTGTAAAACCATTGAATTATGTCCACAATTGTAAAATGGTCCATACCTGACTTCTTTACGCACATATTTGGCAGTTTTGTTGTAAGAAATGTATAGAGTAGATTAAGCCACATTCTGCAATACCGCTTCTCCAAAAACACAGTGAAGTTTTTTCAGAGTTCACTGCTGTTTGATGAAAATTTGTCTTAACACAATGCAATTATATATATAAACTGATGTAACGCAAAAAATTCTGATTAAAGTAATGATTTCTCATGTTCTCTTGTCATTTCCTAGTAAAGTCTAAAACCTAGTTTGACTGTACATACTGTTACTGTACTAGAAATCATATAAGTTTGATTAGGTACAGGTTGTTTATCATGATCCAAAAGTGTTTCAGTTTGATTAGAATCACCATAGATGACTTAAAGCAGGTTTCTCAGACTCTTGGCATGCAATTAAGTGATTCAGCAGGAGTGAGAACAACTACGGAAGCAGATTACAGGTAAGAGCAAGTTGTGAATTTGGGGGATTGTGTTGTGTAGTCATGGAAACTGGCCTCAAATCATTCATTCTGAAGTTAGTTACCAGTTACCACAGACAGGGATCGGAGTACATGAGAACATGACTGACTGACTGACTGACTGACTGACTGTTACTGGTTTCGGCGTTTGGAGAATGTTTACTTCAATGGCAGAACTTAAAGGTTAAAGCTTCACAAGTAGTTTCTAAAGTGGTGGAAGAACAGACTTAGAATAAGATTCATCTAAAGAATAGAGACTACCA
The DNA here is from genome assembly GCF_020520425.1 of Spinacia oleracea. NCBI lineage: Eukaryota > Viridiplantae > Streptophyta > Magnoliopsida > Caryophyllales > Amaranthaceae > Spinacia > Spinacia oleracea. The sequence continues at coordinate 90,871,271 of NC_079489.1, forward strand.
TTTATTTTAAGTTGTCTCAAAATAACAAGCCAGTTTCTCTAGTTATCAAACTTTGAACAACCAAGAATTACTTGGAGATATTACTATAACAAAAATCATCTATTTCACTTGATTGGAATAACGTGCCAACTGATACAGAAAAAATGAGTAGTGTACTGAATAGACCATGTACAAAAGGACCTATGTCTAAACCTATTTAATGGACAAGCTAACCCAATAAATTCTGGACATTGCGTTTAAAAATTAAAAGAGACGATGATTTTCTGTACTGAATCAATAAGGCTAAAATAACACTCTATGTCTCCTTTTGTTCTTCATGTTTAGAGTATTGGGGGAGTTAAATAGCAACTGGATAGTTAATTCTATTTATTTTATGACTTAAAACGTCATATTTTGGATATATTGGATGAGGTTTAAGAAAAGTGCAAGTGGAAGGGTGAAAGTAAAGACAAAATCAATAAATCGGGATAAGGTTTGATCAAAATAAGGAAAATGACACAACTTTCAACTGAAATCTCAGGACAAGGGTCAAGGGTAGATTTAATTATTTTTTTTTAATTTTTTTTGTATATGGGTGAAATGGAACAGAAACATAAAAGAAAATGTTTTTTTTACGCACAAAAGGAGAAAATTATATTAACATGTCATCGTTTAAGCACCTTACAAAAGAGAATCGGGCAAACCCCAAAAACTTGTAGCCCGAACCATAGCAAAATACAAACAACTAAACTATCCATACCTACACTACCAAAAACTACCCCTCCCTTTAACTTTACAATCCAAACATTAACTTGCATCCAATCGAGGGGGGGGGGGGGGGGGGGGGGGGGAACTAAACCAACTACTCCCTTGCATTTGAACTCTCACCTTGCGCACCTGATTGTCACGAGTCACACTGAGAACCTTAGTAGTTACTGTCGTTGGGATAGTGCCAAACATAATCTCTCGAGTAACCGTCACGACCTCTTCTTCATCTGTTGGAGTTATTTCCAAATCAATAACTGCTGCTGATTGTCCTTGCGATTTAGAAGACTGTCCCTCATCCCTTAATCCTTTCCTTGCTTGCTGAAGATCTACCTGGTACATTATATCTGTGAATGGAGGTGGGTTAAGAAACATCTTATGGCCTACTGCCATTGTGATCGCATATTGATGAGTGACATTTATGTCACTCATAGGGTAGGAATTTAGGCATTATTTGAGTCGATTTTATTCTATTTTAGCATTTTTAGTCTTTATTTTTATTAATTTATCATTTTAATTATTTATAGTTTAGTTTAACGTTTTTATCTATTTTTGTTAGTTTTAGATCTTAATTTCGTACTTTATTTTATTTTATTTGTTTTATAATTTTATAATTTAATTACTTTTGTTTTCGATATTAATTTTCTATTTCTATTTCTATTTATTATTATTATTATTATTATTATTATTATTATTATTATTATTATTATTTTTATTATTATTTAGTTTCGTTTTTATTTTTATTTAGTTCCTCTTGTCTTTGTTTATTTTATGTAGGTGAACGTGTTTGAGTTTCGGGATACTAATTCCAAGGGCCAAATTAATTGTACAACAAAGCCAAACCTTATCCTACACTCTACCTACCCTACTGAAGGAAATAATGCCCTTGGTCCAAGTATGCATTTAATGTTAAGTCTAATAAATGCGGTTCAGTATTAATTAACAAGTTAATAATTCAGTGAGATCAAGTGAGCTGAATGCCTAGCTAGAGGCCGCTTCAGTTCAAGTGGAATTAATGATATTAATCCACAGCTTACTCTTGACTGAACCCGTAGGGTCACACAAATAGTACGTAAACGGATCAAGTATTTAATGGCAATAAATACTCCATCTATGGATATTCGGAATCGACGGATCTTGGTTTCGGTGGGAGCTGAGATCGTCACAAGCAAGAAATGAATACTCCGGAAACGATGATATTGCCGGAAACGGAAATATGGATCGTATCGGAAAAATGAATATTATCCAAGTTGTAGATGTTGCCGGAAACGGAAACATGGTGCGTATCGGAAAATATTATTGGAAATGGAAATATTGCCGGAAACGGAAATATTGTCAGAATCGGAAATATTATCGGAATCGGAAAATAATTCCGGAAACGGAAATATTAAATATTTGTTCGAAACGGAAATTAATTCCGGAATCGGAAATATTAAATATTGTTCGTATCGGAAATGAATTCCGGAACCGGAAATTTAATCGGAAGCGCATCGTACGAATTAGCATCGAACGAGGCTTGCTAGACGAAGGCCCAGCACGAAGCCAGGCCCACGCCCAGCAAGCCGAGCGCCCAACACGAATGCCACAAGCCTCGCCAGGCCCAGCAAGGCTGCTGGCGCGCGCGCTGAGCGTGCTCGTGGGCTGCGAGGCAGCGCTCATGCGTGTGGGCCGCAAGGCATGCGCGGTGCGTGCTTCCCTCGTGGTCGTGCGACGCTCGTGTTCGTAACGAATCCTAATCCTATCGGAATTCGTGCATTGATTAAATCTTAATCCTAAAAGATTAAATTTATTATTTAGAGTTCTAATAGGATTCTAATTAATAAATCCATATCCTAGTAGGATTTTTTTTTTTTTTGAACTACCATATCCTAGTAGGATTATAATTCCTTTCCATAAACTCTATAAATAGGTGCCTAGGGTCACATATTTACATCGAGATTTGAAGTATTTTAAAGGTAAGATTTTGAAGAAAAAATCAGCTAAACACTTGCAACCTATTAGCCGAAAATCCTAGTAACCTTAAGGGCGATTCTAGTTGGTCAAGCTTAAGGCGGATCCGGATGTGCTGTGGACTATCTACGGAGGGACGACACTTGGAGTCCTAAAGACTTGTTCTTGTTCGGTTCGGGCGCAGCTAGGGAGGGCACGCTACAAAGTGTATGCATCTAAATTATGCTAAATGATTATGTGTAAATAATATGTTTCCTGGCTTTATGGTTTTTCCGCATGATTTATGTTTTGTCATATGTATCATAACCTAACACCTACACCACCTCATCTCACCTTCCTTGCCAGCCTGCTCCAACCCTCTTCCATCACCTGCAACGCTGCTTCCCCTTCCTTCGCCAACTACAAACACGAGCATCTTATTATTTTTATAATCTAAATTGCATAAATATGGTTAAATATTACAAATTTGCAAGGAATTAAAAGGGGTGATTAATTTTCGTAATTGTTAATTAATTTGCAAATTGCGTTTATTTAATTATATGTACGCAGTTTTTCGGCAGAATATTCGTTACTCAACCAAATCGAGTGATTTTTGTGTCAATTCCGCATGTAAAAGGCATTCTAAAATTTTGACAAAAAAGTATTTTTCGCCGAAACCCAGAATTCCCAAATTCGAAGTCTAACTATGACTTTTCGGAGGTTTTAGTTTTTCGAACGCAAAAGTTTGTAAATTTAAGATGTTAAATTGAATATTTGCGATTCTTGTTGATAAATCTTGAATCTTTGATTGACCTACTGTATATGTTTAACAAGTTTGAATGCCTAGCCTTGTTAATTATACAACCTAATTTGTAATTATGATTAATTTGTTGAAATTCGAATAATTTAGAATTGATTTGATTTTCATAATTAATTAATAATTTAATTAGGTACCAATGATTAAAAACCACCATAAAAATTGTTAATTTGTGTTAAATTTTAAATTTTTATGACCTAGATTTGAATCCATGTTAATCGGAAATTAATTGATTAATAAATTTTCGATTTTTCGCCCTAAAATTATGAAATTAATATGATTTATTAATTTGTCATTAATTTTGGAAATAAAAGTTTTAATTTTTATGCAATTCGCTCATAAAACTTGCACGCACAAAGCAATGGACGCTACGTGTTACCCTTAAGGGGTGTTGTATAGTGCGGGCATGCGACGACGAGCAAGGGAGCTCGTCGCCCATGCGGTACGATGCAACAAGCAAGGGCCATGGCACACGAGAACAAGGAAGCACGCTGCCCTGTGTCGAGTGCTGTGCGCATGTGGGCGAGTGGGCAAGGGCGAAGGGAAAGGCGTAGGCCAGTGGCAGACGCGTGTGGGCAACAAGCGTGCTGCGCCACAGCGCGCGCTGCCACGCCCAGCAAGCAAGCAGACGCAAGGCGACGAGCAAGCGGGCGCGCGCAGCGTGGCCTGCAGTGCTGCGTTGCGTGTGGCCTGCAGGCGCGACGAGTGAGCAAGCGCGCGCGCAGCGTGACCTGCAGTGCTGCGTTGCGTGTGGTTGCTTGCGTATTGCTGTACGAACAATCAAGGGGCGCTAAGCCTCGTGCACTCGATGGGGCTTGGGGCACAAGCCCAAGTGCCTCGTCGTGTCTCGATTGAGTCGTTTCAAATTTAATTTTGAATTTTCAGTTCGGAAATAATTTTAATTAATTTTAAAATTAATAATTTAAATTGTTTTCTCGGATTTTAATTTTGAATATTATAATTATTATAAATTTTATTTATACTAATTATTTTACTAAAATTAAACCTTGAATTAATTTAAATTCGTTTAATTCAACTGAAATAAATTAAATTAATGGATTCGATTGTAAATTTTATATGAGCTTTAAATTTTAATTAAATTTGTATGTTTCCGGTTAGACTAGAAATACATTTTTATGTTTAAAATTAGTAAAGCATATGAATTTATTGGTTTAAGTGGGAGCCTTTTAGTCATAAACTCTTGATTAGGTCCACAAATCCTTTAAGGTTAAACAACTTGATTAGAATTAATAAGGACTGCATAATTGGTAGATTATTGGTGCCCTTGATTAATTGCTGCAAATATTTATGTGATGCACTAACCAGCTATGTGGGCCATTCATGATAATGAATGGATGAATGGTATATATTGTATATGTACTGTTTTGCAGGTTATGGAGTGACTAGTATGGCCCAAATAGGATAGAAAATATGGTCTGCGTACCATTAATTTGAATGTAATTGGTCTAATGCACCAAATTTGTTTTTCAACTTAAATATGGTCTGCGTACCATCAAATAGTTGTAATTTGTTTAATTATAGCTTATCCTATTTGAAGAAAATGGCGCCTCCCACGGTGAAATTCAAGACGGAGTTTTCAATCCATTTTCATGACGGACTTTGAAGTTGAAGCTTCAAGATGAAGTCGGGCCATACTAGATCACATTTATCTTATGCATGCTTTAAGTTATTTATTGCTTTAAATATGTCTTAATTATGCATGAGATTGTGGCTTGATTATGTTGCATGATTAAGGATTTTAGTTCACTTAAAATCTAACCAACATAGTAAGAGCCTGAAGTTCCAAACTTAAAAATTGAGTTAAAAGGTGCCATGCCAAAATAAACACTTACTTGGATATCCTTTACATCAATCTAGTAATAGTTTTCGCTCAGCGAGGTGTTACTAATTGGTCCTAAAGGGGTAAGGTACACAAATAATTGTGAGTACATGTTAGTTTTGGTGAAACTCAACGATATAAGTAAGGAGTCCTTTTATGTCGTGGCAAATTCGATAGGTTTACCTAATAAGTTCTTAGACGTACCTATCAACCAAGAGTAGTTTCTAGAATATTAGCAAAAGGCTTTTGCTTACCTAGAATGTTTTAGAATTGAGTCAAAATACATAATGTGCTTAATTCTTCAATGGTTTTAGGGTCTTGGAATCATTTTATTCACACCTGCCGGAACACATAACTCGAATAAAATGCTAATAACTTGTTTGAATTGCATGATTGCTTTCATTTCAAGTTATTATTCATGATAAATGTTTAGACGTTGCATGCTTCAATGTATGTTTTAATTATTGTTTACAATTAAATATCTTGCACTGCAATAAATCCTTTTAGAAAGGTAACAGTAAATTTCCTCGATTGGTAGTGAATCCAAGAACGATTCACGGAAATGAGAGATGTGAGCAATTTAAAAATGTACGTTTCTTTTAGCGACTTTTATGGTTGTTTTCGAGTATCAAAGTCGAATGGCAAACCGATTGGTGCTTGTGAATTCAAAATACAATGTAGTTTTGAGATCATAAAGCATTGAGTTTAAACCAATGGTTAACAACCTAATATCTTTGTCCATTTAATTCTCGAATGAGTCTAGTCCCTAGACATTCGAATAGATCGATGCCTAGAGAACTTTAGAAGCTTCTGGTAAGATCATCTAGTTGAAGCAAAACATTCAACATAAATAAAATGGTAAGAACTCTGTTGGAATAACATCAGACATGTCTAACAAAGTATAAAAGTCAACACTATAGAATTCAATTCTTAAGACTATAAGAAAGGGTACAAGAAATAGGAAAACAAAGGAACAAATGAAAGGAATTCACAATTCCGTTTCTACCTATAAATTTATGTTTAAAGAGCAGTGACCTAGCAATCAAACTTCCTTGGTATCATATACCGCTTGAGGTTCTTACTTCGGTAATAACTCAAATAATGGAAGCTAGGCTACACTAATGACCTACAAGTGGGAAATGAAGCATGACAATGCTACATTAGTTGCAGGGTCATCTAGTTTGTTTTAAGTCCTTTCAAAGGCTGGAACTTAATGGCTATTTTGTTCCATAATCAGCATACCTAAATTTCTGTTTTCAAACACAGAAAGACTCACATTCAAGAAAAACAAAAACAATGTTTGTTTGTTTATTTGAATGAAATGTTCAATTACGGGTTGAGTCAATATGCTTGATTAAAACAAACAACTCTTTAACAATAAGAACTTTACTAGGTTCAAATCAACCCCTTGATTTGAGTTCCACTAATCTTTGGCATTGTTGCTTAGACCATATCAACAAGTTAACATTCAAAAGCTCTATTTTGATGGACTTTTGAAAGTTGATTGATTTCTAGATCAATTCAAGACAAGCTAGTCTTACTTGTTGAAAGTAACAAAAGATATGAACTATTGTTAGAACGCCTAGATAATAGAGTTCAAAGCTAAAGAAAGATTTTATGACTTTATTATTTCACATGGTTTTGAGTGCATATGGTTTATTTACTCAATGTGATATAAGTTTGAATCTGTTTGGCTAGTTCAAAGATTCGGAAGTATAAAATCCACTTGGCAAGGAATCATAAAGATCTAGGTCAGATCATGTTGATGATTACTTAAGTCAAGAATGATCATCAATAATTGTGTGTTGTAAATTCACGATCTAGCTCCATAAGATATGGCATATCTACGTTGCAATAATCGAAGTCAATTAGTACTTGATTCGATCAATGATGAATCATAAAGACTTTTCCTATAATTTCTAAAACAAAATGCTCAACTACCACCAAACTAAACCAAATTCGTCAAAGCTATTGAAAAGTAATTTCAGAATATCTTTTCATAAATATATATCTAAAGAGTTGCTAAACTTAGTGGGAGCTTAGTGTTTGTTATTCAACAAACTAAGGCCCATGTCTAGATAGACCTGATCAAATGAAACCCGGCCCGCAGGCCCGGCCAGGCCGGGCCCGAAAAACGGCGGGTTTGGGCACGGTAACTCAGGCCCGTACTCCGGGTTTGGACATGGAAAAGCAGGCCCGATTTATTTCTGGCCGGGTTTGGACTAGCAGTACAGGCCCGGCCTAGGCCCGGCCCGGCCCGAAATTATTTTAAAAAATAAAATACACTGCAGCGCTGCTCCTATGAAAAAATAAAAAATAGAAACTGTTAGAATAGAAACCAACCTTAAACCCTAATCAGTAATCAGCTATTCTCTCTCAAAAAAAAAGGATGAGCCGCCACCCTTTTCCCTCTCTTAATCTTTTCTGATTTTCTCCTCTAATCCTTGATTTCCTTCCATTCATCCATTGAAGACTACACAAATTTACAAGAATCTGAATTCTTCATCATCTCTCCGACATTATTTCGGTATTTCTCTCAATCTCTCATTAACTAAGTACTCAATTTTTAAATTTTGTTTTACTGAATTATAAATGTTGGCTATTTATATAAATATACACTTATATTCTTACACTTGTGGAAGATTTATAAGTTATTTTGATAATTTGACAAGAAATTGGGATAAATTACTGTTTTTTTTTTTTTGGTTTGATTAGTTTCGAATTTCAGGCAAAAAATAAGAAAATTTTGAAAGTTAATAATGGGATTAAATGATAAATGGTGCGGTAATGTTGTTCAGTTGTTGTTTGTATCAGGTCTATGTTTATACTTCATCCATATAATGCTAAATGCTTTTATTAAACTTATTTTTTTATGAAACAAGAACTCTCAAATAATGGCTATAAAAGATGATTAAATACACCAAAGAAGTGATGCTGTAGAAATGTAGAATGTAGAATTTGTAGATGATTGAATTTTGAAGTGTATAGCTGAAGTAATGGTTTTCCAACTTTAAAGGACAATGTGGGTCTGTTAGCCTTGGAGAAAATTTAAGATGGAGTCACTAGTCAGTAGTGTAAAGAAGAGGTTTCTGTAAATTTATTATGTGTAAATTTATTCAATATTGTCTTATTGTTCACATTTTAATATTTTATTATCTTTTTTCAGTCATGGTTAAGTCTGCTGCAAGTAAAAAATGACCATTGCCAAGCTTGCCTGAAGAAGAGGATGACATTGCTATTCCGGATGAAGATGGAGTTGGAGAAGATGGGGAACTCGAGATTGTTAAGGATCGTAGATCATCAGTATGGCTGGAAATGGATAAACTTGAATCCACCGACAAGAGTGAAACAAAAGCCAAATGTAAGCACTGTAAGCAAGTTTATACTGCAAAGTCTAGTAATGGAACTTCTCATTTGAGAAGGCATCTTGATAAGTGTCCAGCAAAAGGGAATGTTTCTATTAAAAATTTTATGATTGGGGGTCAATATAATTCTGAAGGGCAATCAATGGCTTTAAAAAATCCTAAAATTGATCTAGTAGCAGTGAGAAAAGCTATATGTATGTTTGTTGTTGCTGGAGCTCATTCTTTTTCAATAGTTGAAGAACCTGGCTTTAAGAATATGTTTTCTGCTGCTTGTCCCAACTATAAAGTTTTGAGTAGACACACACTAAGGAAGGATGCATTAAAGCATTATGATGAAGAGAGACAAATTGTTGAACTTGATATGCAAAATGCTCCTGGTAGGATTAGTTTTACATCTGATAATTGGAGAAATGATAGTACGCAAGATGAGTATATTTGTATTACTGCTCATTGGATTGATAATAACTGGAAGTTGCAAAAGAGAATCATTAGATTTGGGGCATTGACGCCTCCTTTTGATGGGGTTAGTATTGCTGAGGATGTTTCTTTTTGTTTGGCTAAATGGAAAATTGATGGAAAGGTGGGATTATTTACTTTGGATAATGCCACCTATAATAACACAATGTGTAGCCAAATTAAGAGACAACTTGTGAGGAATGGAAAGGAACTTTTATTTGGTGGTGAATTTTTTCAAATTCGTTGTTGTTGTCATATTATAAACTTGGTTGTGCAAGCCGGCCTTAAGCTCATTGATAGTGTCGTGGATAAGATTAGAGCAATTGGTAAGCATTTTAGATACTCTATTCCAAAGAAGAAGAAGTTCTATGAAATTGCTCAACAAACTTATCACTTAAATCCTAAGAAACGAATTCGAGGTGATTGTTGTGTTAGGTGGAACTCAACTTATTTGATGCTTGACCGTGCTCTTTGTTTTAGGGCGGCTATTGATCATGTAGTGGAAAAAGATAGTGAAATAAAAATGTATCTTCTTGATGATGATGAATGGAAAAAGGTGTCGGCGATTCATGAATTTTTAAAGTTTATTTATGATGTCACTTATGAGTTCTCATCTTCTAACACTCCAACAACAAATATGTATTTTAAGGGAGTTTGGGATATTCAATGCATGTTACTTGAAGCTGCAAATGGGTCAAATTCATTTTTAGATGCTATGGTCAAAGAAATGCAAAAGAAATTTGACAAGTATTGGTCCGACTACAATTTGTTGTTTTCTTGTGCTTGTGTTTTGGACCCTAGGTATAAGCTTAAATTGGTTGAGTATTGCTACACTAGTCTTTATGGTAAGGAGCGTGCTAAAGAGAAAGTGGCGGAGGTAAGAACCACTTTGTGTAATTTGCTTAAGGAGTATAGGGATGTGGATGGAGGGGGTATTGGTGATAGTGGTGAGGTTAATGGGGGAGAACCAAGTCATGGCACCCTTTCTAAGGGTAGTGATAGGATGGCAAACTTTGGCTCTTGGATAAGTAGTCAAGAAGAAAATGTCGCCGATAAAACTCAATTTGATCTTTATTTGGAAGAAAAGAATGTTGATTACAATTCTAAAATTGATGTGTTGTCATGGTGGAAAAATAATGGTGCACCTAGACATCCACAACTTGCGGCATTGGCTCGTGATGTATTAGCTATTCCTATATCTTCCGTTCCATCCGAGTCCGCTTTTAGTATGGGTAAGAAGTTGATTAATCCTTGGAGGGGTTCTCTTACATCAATGACAATTGAATCTCTTGCTTGCTATGAGGATTGGCTTCGTGCAAAAGGTTTCTCTTTAGGTGAGTTTCTATATATCTTTAGTTTTCACTTCATTTACTTATTTCGGTATTCCTTAATTATTTTAACATTTTTTTCTTATGTCAAAGGTGGTTCAACCATATTTACTCCGCCACAAGATGAACATGATGATGAAGATGACTCTAAGGATGACGAAGATTGCCAAATTATTGAGTAGTGATGGTGTAATTTGCATTTTTTTTCCTCTTTAATGGACATTGAACTTTGTTGAAGAAGACTTGTATTTGGTTTGTTTTGTACTTTGTGTTTCTTCTTTTTCGTTGGAAGTTTGGATTAATTGGGAGAAGTAATTATGTTGTATTTTCTAAATTTCTTATTTGAACTTTGAAGTAATTTCATTATTTTTGTTGAGGAATTTGAAGCTCTTAAAGAAATAACGTTACCAATTGACTACATTTTGTAGTGTAAATACTAAATAGTATAGACTATAGAGAGATTTAACAATTAACATCGTAAAAATTAAAAAGTGTTAGAATTCAGTTTAAACAAATAAAAGCCCGGCCCGGCCCGTGAAGCCCGTATGGCCCGCTGAAAACGGGTATGGGCAAGCAAAACTGGCCCGGTAGCTGGCCCGGCCCGGCCCGCTGTAGTGGGTAAAAAAATCTGTCACGGCCCGGCCCGAACCCGGCCCGGCCCGGTGTTTGATCAGGTCTATGTCTAGATATATGTTTCATTGTGATTTATTCAAATGAGACACAAGGGTATTGTTTCCACCACGAATTTTTGAGAACATAATGTTTGTTTGCTCAAAATAATGTCCTTTTGGAGATTCGTTTCCAAAATGAAAAGTGGGAGAAAATAGACCTCGAAAGGTCTTCGAGGCGAACAACAAACATAAACGGACATTCTGGAGGCTTTTCGAAGTGCTTCAGAAAATCCGAACTTATTCTTTAAGGACTTTAGAAGTGGCTTTAAAGAATAGACATCTCTTAGAAGACTTCACAAGTGCTTCAAGGAGAACAGAATATTCAAAGGATTTTCAAGTGGCTATTGATATTCTATTTGTTTGATGTTCTATACCCAAGTAGGCATAGAGTTCAAGTCACTGAAACTATGTGATTCTTCTATTAGATAGTGAAGAAACCTACAACTTGCAGTCAAACTATTATCATGTAGATTAATGAGTTTGTGACCTGTAAGAAAGCTATGACGAAACCCAGATTCCCTAAAATGGTTAGAGGCCATATATAGACTCAAATGTTTTAAATGGTTAGAGGCCATAAAACATACTCAATGTTTTGATGACAAAATTGAAATTTTGTTGATTTGCAAGAATAGTTTCACACCTATTGGTTGCAAGTTTGTTTTAAGGATAAAAACCATCAAACATGAAATTGTGTTCACACACATAGCTAGATTAGTTGCTAAAGGTTACAAGCAAATTCATGACATGGATTGTGTTGAAACCTCATGCATAATCTTAATGCTCAAGTCTATAAATCAAGCAATGATTACATATTGGTACATATGGCAATTGGATGACAAAACGTATTCCTCAATCAAATGTTGGAAGAAACTATGTACATGGTATGTCATAGGATTTGTGGATCCAAAGAAATGCTTGAATAGAAAGCTGGCTTATGAAATCTAAGTACAGATTTAAGCAAGCAATTGGGAATTGGAAATGTATCTTAGTGAAGCTAATAAGTATTTTAGTTTCATTAAATGTACATAATTCTTATAGATATATAAGAAGTTTAGTGGGAGTACGTAAAACTTAATTGGTCCTATGTGTATCACACACATATCTCTCTATTGTGAAATAACATTCAAATTCTAATGACTTAGATTTGAAATTATTCATCAATGATGGACCATGGCGAAACTTAGTACATACTGGGTATTAAGATCTATTTAAGATCTTATAATATTGTTTTAGATTAAGTAATGGCATTTACTAAATCAAACACGGAAGACTCCATTGGAGATATTCGACCCATGTGAATAAATCTAAGTAATGAATGTTTTGAACTATGTATAAGCATTTACTAAGTTAAACATCAAAGGATCTAAGTGAGATTCTTAACCTATATTATATGTCAAAGAATTTAGCTGGATTTAGTATCTACTGAAACTAGATGAGCTAAAGCTACATGAATAGAATTCAATTGGGAATTATTCTGCAAAAGAATTTATCATGTATGATATAATATGAGGATCGCCAAAAACGTATCCTATGACTTTAGGCATGACGAACATATACCAATCTCTATTGATCTCAGTGAAGATCAACTAGATTGAGATCAAGAATACTTATGGTACTTGAAAAGGTACATAGGAATAGTTCTTGATTCAAGGAAATAAAGATATGCTAAATATTGATGCTACACGCATAAACACTGGCAAAGGATCAAGCAAGATTCCTTTGGAGTTACCCATTGATAAGGACGAGCTAAAGAGCATCGTGTTTTGAAATGGCAACATGGATTGGAGACCATGAGTTGTTGCGTGGGAAATTATAATAATAATTTCTATGTTCTAAGATATAGTTGGAAAGTCTTCCGCATATCCGTGAACTGCTTGGATAAGTAAATCCAAACAAAGCATCACTAGCAACCTATACAGTTGAAGTAAAAGTACTTATTGCCTAAGAAGGAATAAAACAGGGTTGTTTATGTTAAAGAGTTCTTCATTGAACTTGGGTAGATCACATGTCTGTTGACTTAATGGTTCTTTATTGCAAAATACGTAGAACCACTAATGGAGCAAGAAAGACTAGATCACAAAATAAACATACTCAAAAGATCTTATCATCTATCTCGAAGAACATTCGATGAAAAGGATATTAAGATTGGCAAAGCATGACAACTAAACCTATGCAACAAGTGAGAAGCAACACTCACATTGTAGCACCGGAAATCGAGCATAGCTTTGAATTCCACGAACTATTTTAAAGATGGGTTTGAGGCCCATGGTTGTACAACATTGGGGTTGAACATTTATCATATATGAAATGTATTTTCATATTCCATTTAATCTTGGTTTAGTATTAAATGATGAGTCCCTTCAATTTGACGATATATTCAAGATAGACTGTCAGGACCAGTCCTGTGACTAAGAAATGTCTATCAAGTGAACTTGAATGTCAAAAGTTGAAAATGGTCCCTGGTCGGAGTTTTCTATAAAGAAGGACGCATAGAAAACGTTAGACGACTAGAATGCAAGATGACTAGTAGTTATGTTTCTTGAACTATGTGGACATGGCAATGTCGTAATCATTTGCATATATACTTACTTTGGGAAGACTAGTATCGGACAGACCTATGAAACTTTACTGTAAGAGATGAAAATCTGTCATAAGTAAATTTCATTGAAGTTATTAGACACTAAATCCTCAATACCTGAGTGATTTGAGATTACTTGTTTGAGAACTGGTTACTTTGACGTTGACCAACCGTCGCACCGTAAAAGGAGGCTATAAAGGCAACGCTCAGGTAATCACCTATCAAACGAAGTCTAATCTCAAGATCACAAGATTGGGATTGTCCTCCCATAAATCGGGATGAGATGCTTAAAAGTTGTACAAGGCCACTCGGAGAGGTAGAAACTGTAAAATGCATGGCCGTGCTCGGATGAATCATAGGCTATGATTATCTGTTTATTTGATCAGTTGAACTCTGAAACCGAGAAACACCTCTGGACATAATAAGGATGACAACTCTTACCTTATGTTCAAGAGCAAGCATCGAGCGACGAAGGAATTAGGAAATGCACACTTGTCCCTAAGGACAAGTGGGAGAGTGAAGGAAATAATGCCCTTGGAACAAGTATGCATTTAATGTTAAGTCTAATAAATGCGGTTCAGTATTAATTAACAAGTTAATAATTCAGTGAGATCAAGTGAGCTGAATGCCTAGCTAGAGACCGCTTCAGTTCAAGTGGAATTAATGATATTAATCCACAACTTACTCTTGACTGAACCCATAAGGTCACACAAATAGTACGTAAACGGATCAAGTATTTAATGGCATTAAATACTCCATCTATGGATATTCGGAATCGACGGATCTTGGTTTCAGTGGGAGCTGAGATCGTCACAAGCAAGAAATGAATACTCCGGAAACGATGATATTGCCGGAAACGGAAATATGGATCGTATCGGAAAAATGAATATTATCCAAGTCGTAGATGATGCCGGAAACGGAAACATGGTGCGTATCGGAAAATATTATTGGAAATGGAAATATTGTCGGAATCGGAAATATTGCCGGAAACGGAAATGTTGTCAGAATCGGAAATATTATCGGAATCAGAAAATAATTCCGGAAACGGAAATATTAAATATTTGTTCGAAACGGAAATTAATTCCGGAATCGGAAATATTAAATATTGTTCGTATCGGAAATGAATTTCGGAACCGGGAATTTAATCGGAAGCGCATCGTACGAATTAGCTTCGGACGAGGCTTGCTAGACGAAGGCCCAACACGAAGCCAGGCCCACGCCCAGCAAGCCGAGCGCCCAACACGAAGGCCACAAGCCTCGCCAGGCCCAGCGCAAGGCCAAGCCCAGCAAGGCTGCTGGCGCGCGCGCTGAGCATGCTCGTGGGCTGCGAGGCAGCGCTCATGCGTGTGGGCCGCAAGGCCTGCGCGGTGCGTGCTTCCTTCGTGGTCGTGCGACTCTCGTGTTCGTAACGAATCCTAATCCTATCAGAATTCGTGCATTGATTAAATCTTAATCCTAAAAGATTAAATTTATTATTTAGAGTTCTAATAGGATTCTAATTAATAAATCCATATCCTAGTAGGATTATAATTCCTTTCCATAAACTCTATAAATAGGTGCCTAGGGTCACATATTTACATCGAGGTTTGAAGTATTTTAAAGGTAAGATTTTGAAGCAAAAATCAGCTTAACACTTGCAACCTATTAGCTGAAAAATCACCCCTTTTAATTCTTGCAAATTTGTAATATTTAACCATGTTCATGCAATTTAGATTATGAAAATAATAAGAGGCTCGTGATACCACTGTTAGGTTATGATACATATGACAATTCATAAATCATGCGGAAACAACCATTAAGCCAGGAATACATATTATTTACACATAATCATTTAGCACAATTTAGATGCATACTCTTTGTTGCGTGCCTTCCCTAGCTGCGCCCGAACCGAACAAGAACAAGTCTTTAAGACTCCAAGTGTCGTCCCTCCGTAGATAGTCCACAGCACGTCCGGATCCGCCTTAAGATTGACCAACTAGAATCGCCCTTAAGGTACTATTATTTTCGGCACTTTTAGGCAAATGTGTGACTGAATTTTTCTCTCAAAAACTCACTTTGAATACTTAAAAACTCGTTGTAAATATGTGACCCTTGTTAGGTTATGATACATATGACATTTACATAGATCATGCGGAAACAACCATTAACCCAGGAAACATATTATTTACACATAATCATATAGCATAATTAGATGCATACTCTTTGTTGCGTGCCTTCCCTAGCTGCGCCCGAACCGAACAAGAACAAGTCTTTTAGGACTCCAAGTGTCGTCCCTCCGTAGAAAGTCCACAGCACGTCCGGATCCGCCTTAAGATTGATCAACTAGAATCGCCCTTAAGGTACTCAGAAAATTCGGCACTTTTGGGGCAAGATGGGTGTTTGAATTTTCTCTCAAAAACCTCACTTTTGAATACTTTGAAACTTATGTATAAATTATGACCCCTAGGCCTTTATTTATAGAGTTATGGAAAAGGAATCGTAATCCTAGTAGGATGCGAATTAATTGGAATTAGAATTCTACATGAATTCTACTTAATCAATTTATCCAATAGGAATAGACATTTAATCATACACTGACTCTTGCAGATTCAGGAATCTCGCATGAGCTCAAACTCACACACACACACGGCAGCCACAAGGGCTGCCCACGCATGCGAGCAGCAGCCCACGCAGCGCGGCCCACGCATGCGTGGCCTTGTGCGCGCTGGGCTGTGGCGTGCGTGCTTGCTGGGCGATGGCCTGGCTTCGTGCTGGGCCTTCGTCCGGCAGGCCTCGTCCGATGCTAATTCGTACGATACGCTTCCGATTAAATTTCCATTTCCGGAATCTATTTCCGATACGAACAATATTTAATATTTCCGATTCCGGAATTAATTTCCGTTTCGAACAAATATTTAATATTTCCGTTTTCGGAATTATTTTCCGATTCCGGCAATATTTCCGATTCTGACAATATTTCCGTTTCCGGCAATATTTCCGATTCTGGTAATATTTCCATTTCCAATAATATTTTCCGATACGTACCATGTTTCCGTTTCCGGTAACATCTACGACTTGGATAATATTCATATTTCCGATACGATCCATATTTCCGTTTCCGGCAATATCATCGTTTCCGGAGTATTCATTTCTTGCCTGTGACGATCTTAGCTCCCACTGAAACCAAGATCCGTCGGTTCCGAATGTTCATAGATGGAGTATTTAATGCCATTAAATACTTGATCCGTTTACGTACTATTTGTGTGACCCTACGGGTTCAGTCAAGAGTAAGCTGTGGATTAATATCATTAATTCCACTTGAACTGAAGCGGCCTCTAGCTAGGCATTCAGCTCACTTGATCTCACTGAATTATTAACTTGTTAATTAATACTGAACCGCATTTATTAGACTTAACATAGAATGCATACTTGGACCAAGGGCATTATTTCCTTCAACCCTAGGCACTTATTTATAGAGTTTATGGAAAGGAATTATAATCCTATTAGAATACAAATCTATTTAAATATAACCCTACTAGGATTCTAATTAAACAGAGTTTATCTATTAGGATTAGATTTAATCATATTACGAATCCCGGTAGCCTTAGGATTCCGAGTAACACACACGAGTGGCGCACAAGCACCGCACGCAGGCCTTGCGGCCCACGCCGAGCGCACAGCGCAAGGCCCACTGTCGCAGCCTTGTCCGCGCGCGCGCCCAAGCTACGGCTGGGCCTGGCTTTTGCGCTGGGCCTGGTCGTATGCTTGGCGTGTGGTTGTTGCGCTTGGCTTGCTGGGCGATGGCCCGGCTTCGTGCTGGGCCTTCGTCTGGCAGGCCTCGTCCGATGCTAATTCGTACGATACGCTTCCGATTAAATTCTCGATTCCGAAATTCATTTCCGATACGAACAATATTTAATATTTCCGGTTCCGGAATTAATTTCCGTTTCGAACAAATATTTAATATTTCCGTTTCCGGAATTATTTTCCGATTCCGATAATATTTCCGATTCTGACAATATTTCCGTTTCCGGCAATATTTCCGATTCCGGCAATATTTCCATTTCCGATAATATTTTCCGATACGTACCATGTTTCCGTTTCCGGCAACATCTACGACTTGGATAATATTTATATTTCCGATACGATCCATATTTCCGTTTCCGGCAATATCATCGTTTCCGGAGTATTCTTTTCTTGCCTGTGACGATCTCAGCTCCCACTGAAACCAAGATCCGTCGATTCCGAATATCCATAGATGGAGTATTTAATGCCATTAAATACTTGATCCGTTTACGTACTATTTGTGTGACCCTACGGGTTCAGTCAAGAGTAAGCTGTGGATTAATATCATTAATTCCACTTGAACTGAAGTGGCCTCTAGCTAGGCATTCAGCTCATTTGATCTCACTGATTTATTAACTTGTTAATTAATACTGAACCGCATTTATTAGACTTAACATTGAATGCATACTTGGACCAAGGGCATTATTTCCTTCAGTCTCCCACTTGTCCTTAGGGATAAGTGTGCATTTCCTAATTCCTTTGTCGCTCGATGCTTGCTCTTGAACATAAGGTAAGAGTTGTCATCCTTATTATGTCCAGAGGTGTTCCTCGGTTTCAGAGTTCAACTGATCAAATAAACAGATATTCATAGCCTATGATTCATCCGAGCACGGCCATGCATTTCACAGTTTCTAGCTCTCCGAGTGGCCTTGTACAACTTTTAAGCATCTCATCCCGATTTATGGGAGGACAATCCCAATCTTGCGATCTTGAGATTAGACTTCGTTTGATAGGTGATTACCTGAGCGTTGCCTTTATAGCCTCCTTTTACGGTGCAACGGTTGGTCAACGTCAAAGCAACCAGTTCTCAAACAAGTAATCTCAAATCACTCAGGTATTGAGGATTTAGTGTCTAATAATTTTAATGAAATTTACTTATGACAGATTTTCATCTCTTACAGTAAAGTTTCATAGGTCTTGTCCGATACTAGTCTTCCCAAAGTAAGTATCTATGCAAAGGATTATGACATTGCCATGTCCACATAGTTCAAGAAACAGAACTACTAGTCATCTTGCATTCTAATCGTCTAACGTTTTCTATGCGTCCAATTTTATAGAAAACTCCGACTAGGGACCATTTTCAACCTTTGACATTTAAGTTCACTTGATAGACATTTCTTAGTCACAGGACTGGTCCTGACAGTCTATCTTGAATATATCGTCAAATTGAAGGGACTCATCATTTAATACTAAACCAAGATTAAATGGAATATGAAAATACATTTCATATATGATAAATGTTCAACCCCTAATGTTTTACAACCATGGGCCTCAAACCCATCTTTAAAACAATTCATGGAATTCAAAGCTATGCTTGATTTCCAGTGCTACAACGTGAGTGTTGCTTCTCACTTGTTGCATAGGTTTAGTTATCACGCTTTGCCAATCTTAACATCCTTTTCATCGAATGTTCTTCGAGATATGATGATAAGAACGTTTGAGTATGTTTATTTTGTGATCTAGTCTTTCTTGCTACATTAGTGGTTCTACGCATTTTGCAATGAAGAACCATTAAGTCAACAGACATGTGATCTTCCCAAGTTCAATGAAGAACTCTTTAATTTAAACAACTCTATTTTATTGCTTCTTAGGCAATAAGTACTTTTACTTCAACTGTATAGGTTGCTAGTGATGCTTTGTTTGGATCTACTTATCCAAGCAGTTCACAGATATGTGGAAGACTCTCCAACTATATATTAGAACATAGAAATTATTATTTTAATTTCCCACGCAACAACTCATGGTCTTCAATCCATGTTGCCATTTCAAAACACGATGCTCTTTAGCTCGTCCTTGTCAATGGTTAACTCCAAAGGGTCTTGCTTGATCCTTTGCCAGTGTTTATGCGTGTAGCATCAATATTTAGCATATCTTTATTTCCTTGAATCAAGAACTATTCCTATGTACCTTTTCAAGTACCATAAGTGTTCTTGATCTCAATCTAGTTGATCTTCACTTAGATCAATAGAGATTGGTATATGTTCGTCATGCCTAAAGTCATACGATACGTTTTTGGCGATCCTCATATTATATTATATACATGATAAATTCTTTTGCAGAATAATTCCCAATTGAGTTCTATTCATGTAACTTTAGCTCATTCAGTTACAGTAGATACTGAATCCAACTAAATTCTTTGACATATAATATAGGTGAAGAATCTCATTAGATTCTTTGATGTTTTAACTTAGTAAATGCTTATACATAGTTCAAACATTCATTACTAAGATTTATTCATATGGGTCGAATATCTCCAATGGAGTCTTTCGTGTTTGATTTAGTAAATGCCATTACTTAATCCAAAACAATATCATAAGATCTTTGTAAATAGATCTTAATACCCAGTATGTACTAAGTTTCTCCTTGGTCCATCATTGATGAATAATTTCAAATCTAAGTCATTAGCATTTGAATGTTATTTCACAATAGAGAGATATGTGTGTGATGCACACAGGACCAATCAAGTTTTTATGTACTCCCACTAAACTTCTTATATATCTATAAGAATCATGTACATTTTATGAAACTAAAATACTTATTAGTTTCACTAAAATACAATTCCAATTCCCAATTGCTTGCTTAAATCTATACTTAGATTTCATAAGCTAACATTCATTTCAAGCATTATTTGGATCCACAAATCCTATGACATACCATGTACATAGTTTCTTCCAACATTTGACTGAGGAATACGTTTTGTCATCCAGTTGTCATATGTACCAATATGCAATCATTGCTTGAATTATAGACTTGAGCATTACGATTATGCATGAGGTTTCAACACAATCCATGCCATGAATTTGCTTGTAACCTTTAGCAACTAATTTAGCTTTGTGTGTGAACACAATTCCATGTTTGATGGTTTTTATCCTTAAAACAAACTTGCAACCAATAGGTGTGAAACTATTCTTGCAAATCAACAAAATTTCAATTTTGTCATCAAAACATTGGTTATGTTTTATGGCCTTTAACCATCTAAAACATTTGAGTCTATATATGGCCTCTAACCATTTTAGGGAATCTGGGTTTCGTCATAGCTTTCTTACAGGTTACAAACTCATTAATAGTTTGACTGTAAGTTGTAGGTTTCTTCACTATCTAATGGAAGAATCGCATAGCTTCAATGACCTGAACTCCATGTTTCTTCACTATCTAATAGAAGAATCTCATAGTTCCAGTGACTTGAACTCTATGCCTACTAGGGTATAGAACATCAAACAATAGAATATCAATAGCCACTTGAAAGTCCTTTGAATATTCTGTTCTCCTTGAAGCACTTGGAAAGTCTTCTAAGAGATGTCTATTCTTTAAAGCCACTTCTAAAGTCCTTAAAGAATAAGTTCGGATTTTCTGAAGCACTTCGAAAAAGCCTCCGGAATGTCCGTTTATGTTTGTTGTTCGCCTCGAAGACTTTCGAGGTCTATTTTCTCCCACTTGTCATTTTGGAAACGAATCTCCAAAAGGACATTATTTCGAGCAAACAAACATTATGTTCTCAAAATTCGTGGTAGAAACAATACCCTTGTGCCTCATTTGAATAAATCACAATGAAACATATATCTATACTTGGGCCTTAGTTTGTCGAATGACAAACACTAAGCTCCCACTGAGTTTTGCAACTCTCTAGATATATTTTATGAAAAGTTATTCTGAAATTTCTTTTCAATAGCTTTGACGAATTTGGTTTAGTTTGGTGGTAGTTGAGCATTTTGTTTAAGAAATTATAGGAAAAGTCTTTATGATTCATCATTAATCGAATCAAGTACTAATTGACTTCGATTATTCCAACTAAGATATGCCATATCTTATGGACCTAGATTGTGAAATTACAACACACAATCATTGATGATCATATTTGGTCTCAAGTAATCATCAACATGATCTAACCTAGATCTTTATGATTTCTTGCGAAGTGGATTTTATATTTCTGAATCTTTGAACTAGCCAAACAGATTCAACTTATATCACATTTTAGTAAGTAAACCTATATTCACTCAAATCCATGTGAAATAATAAAGTCATAAAATCTTTCTTTAGCTTTGAACTCTATTGTCTAGGCGTTCTAACAATAGTTCATATCTTTTGTTACTTTCAACAAGTAAGACTAGTTGTCTTAAAATGATCTAGAAATCAATCAACTTTCAAAAGTCCATCAAAATAGAGCTTTTGAATGTTAACTTGTTGATATGGTCTAAGCAACAATGCCAAAGATTAGTGGAACTCAAATCAAGGGGTTGATTTGAACCTAGTAAAGTTCTTTAAAGAGTTGTTTGTTTAAATCAAGCATATTGACTCAACCTGTAATTGACCATTTCATTCAAATAAACTAACAAACATTGTTTTTTGTTTTTCTTGAATGTGAGTCTTTCTGTGTTTGAAAACAGAAATTTAGGTATGTTGATTATGGAACAAAATAGCCATTAAGTTCCAGCCTTTGAAAGGACTTAAAACAAACTAGATGACCCTACAACTAATGTAGCATTGCCATGCTTCATTTCCCACTTGTAGGTCATTAGTGTATCCTAGCTTCCATTGTTTGAGTTATTACCGAAGTAAGAACCTCAAGCGGTATATGATACCAAGGAAGTTTGATTGTTAGGTCACTTTTCTTTAAACATAAACTTACAGGTAGAAACGGGATTGTAAATTCCTTTCATCTGTTCCTTTGTTTTCCTATTTCTTGTACCCTTTCTTATAGCCTTAAGAATTGAATTCTTTAATGTTGACTTTTATACTTTGTTAGACATGTCCAATGTCACAAACAAGGTTCTTTCCATTTAATTTATGTTGAACATTCTGTTTCAACTAGATGATCTTACCAGAAGCTTCTAAAGTTCTCTAAGCATCGATCTATTCGAATGTCTAGGGACTAGACTCATTCGAGAATTAAATGGACAAAGATATTAGGTTGTTAACCATTGGTAAAGCTGAGCGTTTTAAGCTCAATGCTTTATGATCTCAAAACTACAGTGTATTTTGAATTCACAAGCACCAATTGGTTTGCCATTCGATTTTGATATTCGAAAACAACCATAAAAGTCGCTAAAAGAAACGTACATTTTAAATTGCTCATTTTCTCTCATTTCCGTGAATCGTTCTTGAATTCACTATCAATCGAGGAAATTTACTGTTACCTTTCTAAAAGGATTTACCGCAGTGCAAGATATTTAATTATAAACAATAATCAAAACGTACATTGAAGCATGCAAAGTCTAAACATTTATCATGAATAATAACTTGAAAATGAAAGCAATCATGCAATTTAAACAAGTCATTAGCATTTTATTCGAATGATGTGTTCCGGCAGGTTTGAATAAAATGATTCCAAGACCCTAAAACCATTGAAGAATTAAGCACAGTTTGTCGACTCAATTCTAAAACATTTTAGGTAAGCAAAAGCCTTTTGCTAATAGTCTAGAAACTATTCTTGGTTGATAGGTACGTCTAAGAACTTATTAGGTAAACCTATCGATTTTGCCACGACATAAAAGGACTCCTTACTTATATCGTTGAGTTTCACCAAAACTAACATGTACTCACAATTATTTGTGTACCTTGCCCCTTTAGGACCAATAAGTAACACCTCGCTGAGCGAAAACTATTACTAGATTGATGTAAAGGATATCCAAGCAAGTGTATATTTTGGCATGGCACCTTTTAACTCAATTTTTAAGTTTGGAACTTAAGGCTCTTACTATGTTGGTTAGATTTTAAGTGAACTAAAATCCTTAATCATGCAACATAATCAAGCTTTTGATCTCATGCATTTTAAGACATATTTAAAAGCAATAAATAACTTAAAACATGCATAAGATAAATGTGATCTAGTATGGCCTGACTTCATCTTGAAGCTTTAACTTCAAAGTCCGTCTTGAAAATCTCCGTGGGAGGCACCATTTTCTTCAAATAGGATAAGCTATAATTAAAACTAATTACAACTATTTGATGGTACGCAGACCATATTTGAATTGAAAAACAACTTTGGTACTTTAGACCAATTACATTCAAGTTAATGGTACGCATACCATATTTTCTATCTATTTGGGCCATACTAGTCACTTCATAACCTGCAAATTAGTACATATACAATATATACCATTCACCCATTCATTATCATGAATGGCCCACATAGCTGGTTAGTAAAACACATTATGCATCACGTAAACATTTGCAGCAATTAATCAAGGGCACCAATAATCTACCAATTATTCAGTCCTTATTAATTCTAATCAAGTTGTTTTAACCTTAAGGATTTGTAGACCTAATCAAGAGTTTATGACTAAAAGGGCTCCCACTTAAACCAATAAATTCATATGCTTTACTAATTTTAAACATAAAAATGTATTTCTAGTATAACCGGAAACATACAAATTTAATTAAAATTTAAAGCTCATATAAATTTATAATTGAATCCAAAAAGTTTAATTTAATTTCAGTCGTATTTAAATTAATTCATGATTTTAATTTTAGTAAAATAATTAGAATAAATAAAATTTATTATAATTACAATATTCCAAATTAAAATCCAAGAAAATAATTTAAATTATTAATTTTAAAATTAATTAAAATTACGTAAACTGAAAATTTCAAATTAAAATTTCAAAACGATCCAATCGCAACGCAACAACCCCACGCAACGCACGCCCATGGGCCACACGCACACACAGCCATCGCTGGCCATGTGCGCGCAGCCCATGCGCTGCGTCGCATCGCTGCTGCTGCTTTCCTTCGCAAGGCCTCATGCGAGCTGGTGCTCGCTGCGCGCGCGCCAGCGCTCGATGCACGCGAGCCATCGCTCGCTCGCCAGCGCTCGCCAGCGCTCGCTGCATGCGAGCCAACGCTCGCTGTGCGAGCGCTTGCCAGCGCTCGATGCTGCGAGCCATCGCTCGCTATGCGAGGCATCGACGCTGGGCGGAGCACTCGTGGTACGCGAGCTTGCACTCGTGGCACGCGAGCTTGCGCTCGCTTCGCGCGAGGCTCCGCACGCTTTGCGCGAGGCAGTGCGCGCTGTGGCGCAGCTCGCTTGCTGCCCACACGCGACTGCCGTGCCTTGGCTTCGCCCATGCCCATTCGTCCATTGCTCATAGCCCACGACACAAGGCAGGGCTGCTGCCTTGTGCTCGTGCACCATGGCCTTGCTCATTGCATTCGTGCCGCATGGGCGACGAGCTCCCTTGCCCGTCGTCACATGCCCGCACTATACAACACCCCTTAAGGGTAACACGTAGCGTCCATTGCTTTGTGCGTGCAAGTTATATGAGCGAATCGCATAAAATTTAAAAAATTTATATTTAAAATTAATGACAAATTAATAAATAATATTAATTTCATAATTTTAGGGCGAAAAAATCGAAAATTTATTATTCAATTGATTTCCGATTAACATGGATTCAAGTCTAGGTCATAAAAAATTTAAAATTTATCATAAATTTACAATTTTTATGGTGGTTTTTAATCATAGGTATCTAATTAAATTATAATTAATTATGAAAATCAAATTAATTCTAAATTATTCTAATTTTCAACAAATTAATCATAATTACAAATTAGATCGCATAATTAACAAGGCTAGGCATTCAAACTTGTTAAACATATACAGTAGGTCAATCAAAAATTCAAGATTTATCAACAAGAATCGCAAATATTTAATTTAACATCTTAAATTTACGAAATTTTGCATTCGAAATACTAAAACCTTCGAAAAGTCATAGTTAGGCTTCGAATTTGAGAATTCTGGGTTCGGCATGCGGAATTGACACAAAAATCACTCGATTTGGATGAGTAACGAAGAAACTGCCGAAAAACTGCGTACGTATAATTAAATAAACGCAATTTGCAATTAATTAACAATTACGAAAATTAATCACCCCTTTTAATTCTTGCAAATTTGTAATATTTAACCATGTTCATGCAATTTAGATTATGAAAATAATAAGAGGCTCGTGATACCACTGTTAGGTTATGATACATATGACAATTCATAAATCATGCGGAAACAACCATTAAGCCAGGAATACATATTATTTACACATAATCATTTAGCATAGTTTAGATGCATACTCTTTGTTGCGTGCCTTCCCTAGCTGCGCCCGAACCGAACAAGAACAAGTCTTTAGGACTCCAAGTGTCGTCCCTCCGTAGATAGTCCACAGCACGTCCGGATCCGCCTTAAGATTGACCAACTAGAATCGCCCTTAAGGTACTATTATTTTCGGCACTTTTAGGCAAATGTGTGACTGAATTTTTCTCTCAAAAACTCACTTTGAATACTTAAAAACTCGTTGTAAATATGTGACCCTAGGCACTTATTTATAGAGTTTATGGAAAGGAATTATAATCCTATTAGAATACAAATCTATTTAATTATAACCCTACTAGGATTCTAATTAAACAGAGTTTATCTATTAGGATTAGATTTAATCATATTACGAATCCCGGTAGCCTTAGGATTCCGAGTAACACACACGAGTGGCGCACAAGCACCGCACGCAGGCCTTGCGGCCCACGCCGAGCGCACAGCGCAAGGCCCACTGTCGCAGCCTCGTCCGCGCGCGCGCCCAAGCTACGGCTGGGCCTGGCTTTTGTGCTGGGCCTGGTCGTATGCTTGGCGTGTGGTTGTTGCGCTTGGCTTGCTGGGCGATGGCCCGGCTTCGTGCTGGGCCTTCGTCTGGCAGACCTCGTCCGATGCTAATTCGTACGATACGCTTCCGATTAAATTCTCGATTCCGGAATTCATTTCCGATACGAACAATATTTAATATTTCCGGTTCCGGAATTAATTTCCGTTTCGAACAAATATTTAATATTTCCGTTTCCGGAATTATTTTCCGATTCCGATAATATTTCCGATTCTGACAATATTTCCGTTTCCGGCAATATTTCCGATTCCGGCAATATTTCCATTTCCGATAATATTTTGCGATACGTACCATGTTTCCGTTTCCGGCAACATCTACGACTTGGATAATATTTATATTTCCGATACGATCCATATTTCTGTTTCCGGCAATATCATCGTTTCCGGAGTATTCTTTTCTTGCCTGTGACGATCTCAGCTCCCACTGAAACCAAGATCCGTCGATTCCGAATATCCATAGATGGAGTATTTAATGCCATTAAATACTTGATCCGTTTACGTACTATTTGTGTGACCCTACGGGTTCAGTCAAGAGTAAGCTGTGGATTAATATCATTAATTCCACTTGAACTGAAGCGGCCTCTAGCTAGGCATTCAGCTCACTTGATCTCACTGATTTATTAACTTGTTAATTAATACTGAACCGCATTTATTAGACTTAACATTGAATGCATACTTGGACCAAGGGCATTATTTCCTTCATTAGTTAGTTAGTTGAATTTTCCAACCCTATTCTGACCTAGCTTGTTGTTTGATTAGCATAAATTAGCGCACCTTAGTCCTTGTGGATTTCGACCCTTACTTGCCGCTTTACTTGTGTTTAGTGGTTAGTTTAGATTTTTTATTTGATTAGGAGAGACTAGTAACGACCTAGTTTTTACCTAGATTACATATTGTGCCATTGAATGTGCCAGCTTATTGTACATGCGTGGAAGATGGGCTATATTAAAAGTGTTAAATCGAGTCATCAAACATGCCACATCCTTAAGAACTGGTGCTAGCTCATGATGATACTGATCGTTGATTGCACCCAACAATTTAATTAAAAGCTCTGCATCAGTTTCCACTTCCAATTCTTTGACATCGTAGTCCACTGCCATTTGAATACCTTCCCTTAGTGCATAAAGTTCAGCAGCCAAAGGAGTGACAACGTTATATTTGCTAACAAAACCTATGAGCCAGCTTCCCGTTTCACTCCTGAAAACTCCTCCACCTCCAGCTATATCCTTAGCCTGCCAGCTCCCATCAATATTCAACTTTAATGCTCCCTGAGCTGGTGGCCTCCAAGCTGGGCTTCGCTGTAAAAAATTCCCTGGTCCCTTGCCCTGCATGATTCTGTTAGTTCCCATATAATCTACACATAAAGCATTGAAAACAGAGAAAGGTTTGATCTTTTTTGATCAAAAACCGCTCTATTTTTGGCTTTCCAAACATGCCAAATTGCCATAGCGAATACCACTTTCCATTCCATGTTTAAGGATAAATTAAAAGACATCCAATCATACCAACCAAGACTGAAAAAACTTTTTAAATCCATTCCTTTTATATTCCTAAGGTGCTGGAAAATGAAATTCCACAAGATACTTGCTTCCCAGCAGTCCCTAAACAAATGTAAATGATCCTCCGTATATGAAAAACAACGAGCACAAAGAGGAGAAATGGAGGGAATGTGGTGGGATAAGGAATCAGCCACAGGCAAGATTTGATGAATGTAGTTCCACAACAACATTCTATATTTAAATGGAACTCGAATTTTCCATAAAGATTTCCAAGAAATGCTATTCAAATTCAGGATTGGATAATGCGGATGAGAGATTAACATTGAGTAGGCTGATTTAATGTTAAACTTCCCATCATCTGAACCTGTCCATCGAATATAGTCACTGGTTTGGAAGAAATTTGCCAAAGGGGTTGCCAAAATATCTCTTACTAAGGATTCTGGAAGTAGGTTTTGGATTCTATCCAAACTTCACTTACCATTTTTTATTAGGTCACAAACATAGAGGTGAGCAACTGAATCAGGGACATCCATATTTAACAGTTTATAAATAGGTCCTGACCCCACCCAATGATGAAACCAAAAGGAAGTCGTCTTTCCATCCCCAATTCTGATAATTAATCCTTTCTCTAGTAGTTTTCGCCCTCTTAAAATATCCCTCCAAATGGGGGATTGACTAGATCTGGGAACGTTATTGAAGAAATCACTATTTTTTAAGTATCGGTCTCTCAGGATTTGAACCCATAACTTATTTGGACAAGTTAATAATTTCCATCCCAACTTAGCCATGAACGTTACATTCCATTCTCTGAGTTTTCTAATTCCCAAACCCCCTAACACCATTGGGGCAGTTACTTTATCCCAAGATAACCGTGCTAAATATCTAGTCCTGTCAACTTTGTTCCACAAAAATTTCCTACACGCTTTATCAAATATATTTAAAATTGTTATTGGCAGCATGTTTGTTTGCATATTATAAAGCGGATACGTATTTAAAACAGATTTGATTAAAGTACAACCTCCCGCCATATTTAAAAGTCTTGACTGCCATCCCTTAATTCTATCCAATGTTTTATCAAGAAGCCCAAAATAGTTACTGATTTTTAACTTATGTGGTCGAATGTCAACTCCTAGGTATTTTCCAAAACAGGTACTAGTACGAAGTCCATGAGGATCAGCTAACATATGTCTAATTGTGTGACACAATTTATTGGGAAACACGATGCAAGACTTTTTCATGTTGACCTTTAAACCTGACCATTTACTAAATTGAGTGATAGTGCTCATTATATTGTCCATATTAGAATTAGTGGCATTACCAAAAAGAAAAACGTCATCAGCATAAAATACATGAGAAATGGAGACGTTCTTGGACACTTTAATAGACTTCCACTTCCCATTAGCAACTTGGTCTTCAATGAGCATAGATAACCTATCTAAACATAAGACGAAAATGTACGAAGATAACGGGTCACCTTGTCGAATCCCTCTAGAGGGCTTAAACTCATCTGTGATCTCTCCATTCCATAAAACTGAAATCTTTTGGGTTGTAATACAACACATAATAAGCTTCACGAGCGAAGTTGGGAAATTATAACTAATCAACGTGTCTCTAATATTGAAGGCCCACTCTAGACTATCATACGCTTTGGATACATCCAATTTCAAAGCCATAATATTTTTACCTTTTTTAGCCTTATGAAAAATATGTGTGTTGATTCCTGGTTTTGATGATGACAAGCTTACCTTCTACTAATGGTTCGTTTTGGAGAATGTCAGGAACAGGTTAATATCTAAGAAGAACAAATGCAAAACCGAAGCAAGCTAGGGAGCTATGAAGTAATCAAGTTCAAAGTACGTGGCAAGATTAAATCAAGGATCAAACCAAGCAAATTCTATAAGTGTCGAAAGGTATAAGACCAGCGTAATTTAGTACAAGCTTAGTATGGGAACAGAGTATTTTGAAGAGTCCTAGTTATATCGTAAAACGAAATAAATCAGTTTTAATTTTACAAAAAGATAAACGTCAAAGTTTTTAAACTGATTTTACAATTTTGTTTGAAGTTATACTCTTGAATTTGAGTTAACATATAACTCTCAAATACGAAAAGATTGATTTTACCTAAACACGTTTGAAGTAGTATTTGCGAAAATCTATCTATTAAAAAGAGTCCTAAACTGTGTTGGATTTGAATCTAGGGTAAACACTTAGATTCTTATAAATACAACCTATGTTCTTTGTGAAACTTTTTATCAGACTTATTTTCATGAACCGGAAGCTTTCAGGTATCACCCTTAAAGTCTTAATCTTTAAAGAAGTATGTTCCTGTTCCCATATAGAGCAGTATTTGTTACTTGGTCTTATATCGTCTGTTAGTAGTTAACTAATTCTTATTCGTTTGATTAAAGTGTTGAGTTATTGTATGATAAGCCTGAGTCAGGCTTACTTGAGCAAGAGAGAAGATCTCATGAGAGATCAGTGAGTAGGAACAGTTGAGGGACTGTTTCCATTAGGGAAGGAACAAAGAGGGTTGTTCCTAGTCATCTGCAATCAGAGGCGATTGGCAGATTGTGGGCCGAGTAGATTAGGTTGGTAAAGAAACTGAGTTGTTTTGCCTAATTAGTGAAAGTGTTTAAGTCCCCAAAGGGGCCGTGGTTTTTTCCTCTCTATTGGGCCTAGAGAGTTTTCCACGCTAAATCTTGCTTGCATATTTTACTATATCTGCTCCTAGTAGTTTAATTTTTATAAATACGTAAAATATCAATTCACCCCCCCTCTTGAGGAACTCTGTAAAACTAACAATTGGTATCAGAGCCAGAACCCTTTAAACTGCAGGTAACGTTGACGGGAAAAACGATTCTGAAGCTATGAACACTACGGAGAAACTAGAAGAGGGATACTCAACACAACGACCTCCAATGTTTAGTGGCAAATACTATTCCTACTGGAGAAACAGGATGGAGATTTTCATTAAGGCTGAAGACTATCAAGTATGGAGAGTGATTGAAGTAGGAGACTTCCAAGTCACTAAGCTGAATACCTCTGGGGAAACTGTTCCCAAACCTGTTGCTGAATTTGACAAAGCCGACTATGAAAAGCTTGAACTCAATGCCATGGCTGTCAAAATCCTTCATTGTGGACTAGGTCCAAATGAACACAACAGAGTAATGGGCTGCAAGAACGCGAAGCAGATTTGGGATCTGCTTCAGGTTACTCATGAAGGAACAAACGAAGTTAAGAGATCGAAGATTGATCTCTTAATGCATCAATACGAGCTGTTCACCATGAAGCCATCTGAAACGATTCAAGACATGATCACTCGCTTCACAAACATTATCAATGAACTAAATTCTCTTGGCAAAATCATAACTCCTGAGGAACAAGTCAGGAAGGTCCTAAGAAGTCTACCACAAGATCCCTGGATGGCTAGAGTCACAGCCCTCCAGGAAACTAAAGACTTCACCAAGTTTAACCTGGAACAACTGGCTGGATCTCTCCTAACTCATGAACTGCAATTGAACGCACGACCTTCAGAGAATACCAAAAATAGGGCTCTTGCTCTAAAAACCGAAAATGATGAAAACTCTGAAGAAGATGAAGAGACAGCTCTGTTTGCTAGGAGGTTCAGAAGAATGTTTAGGAACTACAAAGATGTGGAACACAGAAGTAAACCAAATCGAAAGTTCTCTAAAACCGATACTGGATGCCATAAGTGTGGAAACTTGGAACATCGCATTAGGGAATGTCCCCTATGGGATCAAGAACGAGGAAAAGGAAAGGAAACAACAAAAGACAGATTCAAAGACAACAGAAACTCCTTTTCCAAAACTGAGGTAAGAAAAGCCATAATTGCTGCATGGGGAGATACTTCTTCTGACGAGGAACAGGAACAGCCCAACGAAGAAATTGCTCACCTGTGTCTTGTAGCTGAACATGAAGAAGACGAATCAGACTCAGAATCTGACAAATTCCAGGCAAGTCTTGTTCATATTAAAAGTAGACTTGAATCCATGTCTAAAGTAGAATTGTTTGACTTACTTTCATGTCTCACTAGTGACTATGAGGATCTCCTAAAAGAAAAACTAGACTCAGACAGAAAACACCAAGACAATGTCAATAAACTCACAAAGGAGTTAGAATGGACCAGAAACTCAAACTTAGATATTGACAATCGCTTCTTTAAACTCTTCGATCAGAACCTTCATATAAAAGAAATGTGTGAAGCCTTACGCAATGAAAACTCCTGGCTAAAACAAGATCTGATTGACCTAGAAATAGCCAAAACCAAGAACCTCTATAAAACAGAACTAGAAAAAGCTCAGTTAGAACTAGTAAAAATTCACCAAGAAAAGACCCATCTAGAAAGTGAATTGGCTAAAAAGACCAGACACAGAATAGAGGTAACACCAAAATGGATAGAAGAAGCTAGAACCAAACGCACAGAAGGTTTAGGTTTTAACCACAAAAAGCATCATCCTAGAAAAACCAGAGTAGATCTATACAGTGACATAGTATGCACCTTCTGTGGTCTAATCGGTCATTATAGAGTATCCTGCCCTAAGAACCAAAGGGGCTTGGAAAAGAACATCGAATTCACCAAAACTAAATGGGTAAAGAAAAGTGATTTGATTCCAAGTAAGGAACCCAAGCTATGCTGGGTTCCTAAAAACTCTAACTAAAAACTTCATGCAGGTCGAAGTGAGGGGGAACAACACATGGTACCTAGACAACGGTTGTTCCAAGCACATGACGGGAGACAGAAATAGATTTCTCTCACTTACGACCTACAAAGGTGGAACTGTGACTTTTGGCGATAATAAGAAAGGTAACATCATTGGCATTGGTAAGGTCGGTAAGTCAAAGTCTCACTCCATCGATAACGTGTTTTTAGTTGAAGGACTAGGTCACAGTTTATTAAGCATTTCTTAATTCTGTGACAAAGGTAACTATGCAAAATTCTTCTCAAACAAATGTCTAATCATCAATAGTAACACAGAGACAGTGATCTTAGAGGGACAGAGGAAAGGGAACACATATGTGGTTAACCTCAACTCGGTACCTCACTCCAATCTAACCTGTCTCAGTGTTATTGAAGATGATCCCTTGTTATGGCACAAAACATTTGGTCATGCTAGCTTTTCTCTAATGAACAAATTAAAATTGAAAAATTTAGTCACAGGTCTTCCAAATACAAAGTTTGCAAAACAATCACTCTGTGATGCCTGTATCAAAGGAAAGCAAGTAAGAACGTCTTTTAAATCAAAGGGAGTAATCAGTACAACAAGACCACTGGAGTTGATCCACATGGATCTGTGTGGACCAATGAGGACTCAGAGCAGAAGTGGAAAGAAGTACGTACTCGTAATTGTAGACGATTTCTCAAGATATACATGGGTGATCTTCCTATCCAACAAGGAAGAGAAGTTTGAAGAATTCTTGGCTTTCGCCACGAAGGTTCAACGACAAAGCAGTCATAAACTGGTCCACATCAGATCAGATCATGGTACAGAATTTCAAAATAAAAGATTTGATGATCTATGTAAAGGTTCAGGAATAGATCACAACTTCTCTGCTCCCAGAACACCTCAACAAAACGGTGTTGTATAAAGAAAGAACCGAACTCTTGAAGACATGACAAGGACTATGTTGATTGCTAGTGGACTTCCAAAAAGTTTCTGGGCCGAAGCTCTAAATACAGCATGCTATGTGCTCAATCGAGTACTAATTAGAGCAATCAAAAACAAAACTCCATATGAACTGTACAAAGGAAGAAAACCCTCTATAACTCATCTTAGAATCTTCGGCTGCAAGTGTTTCGTTCACAACAATGGAAAGGATCAACTGGGAAAATTTGATGCACGAAGTGATGAAGCAATATTTCTAGGATATGCCTCAAACAGTAAAGCTTATAGAGTATTCAACAAAAGGACCATGTGCATGGAAGAAAGCATACATATTATATTTGATGAAACTGACTCCCAAAACTATGTTGCAGGTACAACTTCTGATGGAAACTTCGAACTAGGACTTACTAGAGAAACAGAAGACGAAGAGATAAAGAAAAATTCCCAATTAGAAGAACAAACTCAAGTTGAAGAAACATCTAAAGATAACATAGTTGAAGAGGAACCAATACAGGCCGAAGATCATGCAGAGACAAATGAGCAAGTTGAACAGCCTGTTGAAGAAACAACTACACCTTTCCAACCCAGACCTTGGAAACATCAAAGCTCACATCCCCTTGACCAAATAATCAGTGATCTTGGACGTGGAACTACGACCAGATCCCAACTCAAAAACTTTTGTGCTTTCTATGCTTATTTATCCATGATTGAACCTAAAAATTACAAAGAAGCACTAACTAATTCTGATTGGATCATTGCCATGCAGGAGGAGCTTAATGAGTTCGAAAGAAATAAAGTATGGCATCTTGAGCCTATACCATTGAACAATCGAGTAATAGGTCTCAAGTGGGTATTTCGAAATAAACAAGATGAACATGCTACGATTACCAGGAACAAGGCCAGATTAGTTGTCAAGGGATACAACCAACATGAAGGAATAGACTTTGAAGAGACTTTTGCTCCAGTTGCCAGAATGGAAGCAATACGCATACTAATAGCATTTGCATCATATATGGGATTCAAACTCTATCAAATGGATGTAAAATGTGCCTTCCTAAACGGTATTCTCAAGGAAGAAGTCTATGTGGAACAACCTCCAGGCTTTGAGGATCCAGAATATCCCGCACATGTCTACAAACTAGATAAGGCACTGTATGGACTGAAACAAGCACCAAGAGCCTGGTATGAACGTCTCTCACACTTTTTACTAGACAATAAGTTCAATCGAGGTAAGGTTGATAGAACTCTGTTCCTTAAATCAAGAAATACAGACATACTAATTGTTCAAATTTATGTTAATGATATTATATTTGGAGCAACTAACGAAGATCTTTGAAAGGAATTCTCTGACTTAATGCAGGAAGAGTTTCAAATGAGCATGATGGGAGAACTCAACTTCTTCCTAGGTCTCCAAATCAAGCAAACGAAACAAGGGATCATGATACATCAACAGAAATACATAAAAGACCTCATCAAGAAATATGGAATGGAGTCTGCTAAGAGCAACCACACTCCAATGGGAACAACCACGAGACTGGATGAGGATCAAGAAGGTAAAAGTGTAGACCAAACAAGGTACAGAGGTATGATAGGCTCCTTACTTTATCTTACATCAAGCAGACCAGACATCGCATTCAGTGTAGGTGTCTGTGCCCGCTTCCAATCTAATCCAAAAGAATCTCACCTCACAGCTGTCAAAAGAATTCTAAGATATCTAAAAGGAACAGACGATTTGTGCCTATGGTACCCTAACTATGATCACTTTGACCTCAAAGGATATACAGATGCTGACTATGCAGGTGACCTAGTAAACAGAAAGAGCACATCAGGAATGGTTTAATTCCTAGGAGCATGTGCAGTCTCCTGGGCTTCAAAGAAACAAAACACAGTGGCATTATCCACTACAGAAGCTGAATACGTAGCTGCTGCTTCATGCTGTTCCCAAATGCTATGGATCAAACAACAACTTAGAGATTTTGGTATGAAATTAAAATGTGTTCCTATCCTATGCGACAACACAAGTGCAATCTGCATATCAAAAGACCCAGTGCACCCCTCAAGGGTCAAACACATTCACATTCGACATCACTTTTTAAAAGACTATGTGGAAAAGGAACTAGTCAAACTTGAATTCTGTCCCACAGAAGATCAAGTAGCTGACATCTTGACCAAACCACTTAACAGGGACAGACACGACAAGCTCAGGTTAGAACTTGGTATGATACGAATACAATGATACCTGTTGTCCTTAACAATTTTCTAACCTCACTGGTAAATATTAAAAATATATATATATATATATATATATATATATATATATATATATATATATATATATATATATATATATATATATATATATATATATATATATATATATATATATATATATATATATATATATATATATATATATATATATATATATATATATATATATATATATATATATATATATGTTTTTAATTATCTTTTCGTTTCTGTTATGCACCATATTTTCTGAATGGACTAACAATCAGGTTCAGATTGCAAAATCCAGCTGTGCATTACCACAGCCACGTCTGCACATTATTAAGGTAATCGCACTTTTTCCCAATACTTGCATTCAATTCGAGGTCTAAGTGGGAATACTAAAAATGAATGGAAAGCATTTAATTTGATTCATCGAATCTTACAAAACTCGGTACATGCATTACTATTCCATTTTATACACTCAAACACGCTTCCCACACTCTGATTCGCCATACAAAACCCTTCAACTTCCAAATCATTCCGTCTATAAAAACTCACGGAACATCCCTTCCTTCTCGTCAAATCCCCAAATTTAAATTTTGAAATCCCATCTTAACTCTCCTAGTAAATCGCAACACCCACCCCTATAAAATCATGACACTCTACAAACTCCAATTCCCAAACCCTACCGATTCCTCTTCTCCTTCCACACCAATTATCACCGTCATACCGCTTCAAACAATGCCTCCCAAACAACCAACTCCCAAACCATCCGCTGTGAAATCCACTG
Organism: Spinacia oleracea; assembly: GCF_020520425.1. Lineage (NCBI taxonomy): Eukaryota > Viridiplantae > Streptophyta > Magnoliopsida > Caryophyllales > Amaranthaceae > Spinacia > Spinacia oleracea. The sequence continues at coordinate 90,907,826 of NC_079489.1, forward strand.
CAAAGGTCACCACCAAAAGGAAGCTGGTAATGAAAAAGGAAGTTGCCGCACTAACTCAGGGGGAACCTCACCTTCCGATGGAGAAGAAGGTCAAACTTGAACCCACCAAATTCTTCTATTTTCCCCCCGATCGTATGCTCCCTGGTCTCAGTATTGATTTTGTGTGGTGTCGTGAAGTCGGGTTCGTCGAGTTAATGGAGACAATAGAATCTCAGGGATGGACTCATCTTTTTGAGGTCTGTTCAAAAGCTAGTATGTATCCAGAAGCAATGGGGGAATTTTTCTCTAATTTCGTCAATAAAAAGGGGTTTGTCATTCTGAAGTTAATGGGAAACAATTTAGCTTTGATGCTGAAAATTTGGGCTCCTGGTTCAAGGTCCCCGTCTTGGGTGAGGAGGTCTATCACAAGGGTAAGGGCCAAATTGAGCTTGGGGGTGCGACTATAAAGCTCTCAATCAGTCTGTCCTGACTCCGTTTCAAAAGGTCCTTCTCAATGTTGTTCGACGGGGTCTGGTTCCGCGTCATGACAAGCGAGCTTTGGCTAGCAGGTTAGATCTCATCTACATCTTTCTCCTAGAATCCCAACGCCAAATTAACTTTCCTGTTGTTTTTATCTCCCATCTCTCTCACTCCATCTCCCAAAACAACATGATCGGGTATGGTTCTCTTCTTACTTTCATTATGCGAAAGGTAGGAGTGGACCTTACTCGTTACACTGCTGAACCACATACACCAGCCCACATTCTTAACAAAGCTTGCTTAAATGGGATCAGTCTAAGTGTGGTGGATGGGGTGGTCTGTGTTGGGAAGTCGAGTGTTGAAGAAGCCACCCCACAGGAAGATGAGGGAGAGGAGGATGTAGATGATGAAGAGGAGTTTTCAGAAGACGCAGGTGAGGCGGCCTTTCCCTGTTAGGAAGAGGAGGGCCAGTTAGAGGAGATGTCACACTCTGCATGCCCAAAAGAGAAATGCTCAATGCCAGCCACTTCACCTATCAACAAGCCACATCTCTCTCCTGTGTCTACTCAGCCCATTCGTCGCAGCAGCCGTCTTGCCAGTTCATCTAAGGAAATGCCTCCAGTATACAGGGTTGAGGACTCTGAATCAGACAAGGATGGAGAAACCCAATCTGCTGCACCCTCACCAGATGATTCTGTCAAACTCCTGATAGCCAAAGTGGATCAATTGCAGCTGGACAATGCAGTTCTGTTGTCTGCTGTTTCATCTTTGCAGGAGTTGATCAACAAGGTGAGCCAAGATCAGGCTGAGTTCTTCAACGATATGACGGAGCGCCTGAATGACATGATCGTCGAGGAGGTGACACGTGCTGAGGATGCTGCTCCTGGATCTCCCCAAACCTGACCCTGCTACACAAAATTTGCTTACCCTACCCCATATAATCTGCTGTCTATCAAACAATTTATCTTTTTTTTTGCTGGCTCTTTGAACAATTTTATTTTTGTTGTTGGTTTTTGGATGCGCCAAGTTTATGACTAATGCTCATTAGTGCGCTTTTCTTACGTTCTGATAGTTGCCCCACTCTGACTTGTAGAATTTTTGCTTGTGTTGTGCTATATGCTGCGTTTACCTTGTTCTGCTTGCAGGGGTGCGGTCAAACTCGTTGACCGACTTGAGCTGCATGATGACTATCTGCTTGCTAGGGTAATATTATTCCCATATCCTCCTTCTTCTTCTTCTCTTTTGGTTCAACGTTTTTCCCTGCTCCCTTTTTGATAATTCCAAAGGGGGAAGATATTGAGAGGACAACTTGTGTTCAATTATATTTGTTTTTGTACTTGGGTTTACCACCTACGCGACACATCTGTTCCTGGTTAAGTTTTTGACTCTGGATTGTCAGGTTACATATCTCATTCCTTAGTTATTTACTCCTATCAAGTTGTAAGGTTGTCATCATCAAAAAGGGGGAAATTGTTGATTCCTGGTTTTGATGATGACAAGCTTACCTTCTACTAATGGTTCGTTTTGGAGAATGTCAGGAACAGGTTAATATCTAAGAAGAACAAATGCAAAACCGAAGCAAGCTAGGGAGATATGAAATAATCAAGTTCAAAGTACGTGGCAAGATTAAATCAAGCACTACTACAAAAATGGGCAAAGAGATCTTCAATAAAAGACCCTATAGTCGAGATGACGGGTCTCTTTAATATAAGAGATCTAATTTTAAAGTTAACAGGTCTCTAATAAAACTAAGGTCCCACCATTTTTCCGCTGAAAATAAAATGAGAGAAACCAGAGATCAGTTATTTGATTTAACGGGTCTCTTTTATGTCAAAGGGCCCACCATTCATTTCCGAAAAATAAAGAGAAATAAACTAAAGACCCGTTAATTTAAATAACGGGTCTCTTATATTAAATGGGCCCATGTACAAACAAATGCAGAAAAGGGAAAGACCCTTATTTGTGTTACCGGGTCTCTTTCCCAACTATTTTTCATTAAAAAAAAAACCTCTCTCTCCTCTCCATCTCTCTTCCTCTCCCAATTTCCCCACCGCCCCTCTCGATCAGAGAAGCAAGAGAGTGAACTCGTCGATGTAGGCTCTTCAGTACTGGATAATCTCACAGATCTGTACCTGAAGAAGTTATGGCATCAACCTTCTCGAGCTACAAAAGTTCACTGCTCTCATAATTTCCAGGTTGGTAATTTTTTAGATTCAATCATTGATTTTTGTTATTCTTTTTGTTGATTTCGTGTGAACTTTTTGTTGATTTTGCCGCATTTGTGTTGCTTTTTTCTTATATGTTATGTGTTTTGCGGAATTTAGGGTTTGTTTTACTGTACGGGTATGTTGTGTGAGGTTAGGGTTTTAAGGAATTGATCTTCAAGCGGGTTTGAGTTGAATTAGGAATTCATATTGGTTTAAAAGTTTCGTGGTTTGAAGGTAATTGAGGAACTAATGGGAAAATGATTGAATTTCGGTTTGTTTGTGCAGCAAGTGTCGTTTGTTGAATGAAACCCTTTTCTATTTGATTTCCCCAATTTCACACGACCCATTAATCAACTCATAAATTCCATATTAGTATGTTTTTCATGAAAACAAATCCAACTACCAAAAATCACTCAATCTAGTAGAAAAGGAATAAGTAGAAAAAGAAGTTCAAAAGTATGAATCTGAGAGGTAAATCAAGTCACTTTGAAGCATGAACCTTGTTAGAACGTTAGCTTAATTTTGCTGATATTACTTAATACAAGATTGAATTTTTAATCTGGAGTTTGATAGTTTTTCTTGATTGTTGGCAGGAGTGTTACTAGTTTAATTGTCTTTGTGGCTGGCACAACGGTATACTATAGCTGCCAATTTTAGCGTAGTGATTGGAATTTGAGGTTTTTTGTGTGAAAATTAAGGATGTCTATTTTAGTTGGGGATTAATGGTAGTGAAAGTTGAAAAGTATGATGATCCCCAATTCGTTGCATACCATATTGCATATGCATTTTCAATGTTTGGGAATTAAAGACATTTTACGGATTTTTAGGTTTAGTTCAGTACTGAATTGTGTCATTTGGATTCAAGTGTTATAAACAACTAAATACTGGATAATACGATAGCATTGTCGTTAAAATTTAAAATTGCAGTATTTGATTAATGTTTTTGTGTGTGTAAATCAACACTGTCCAGATGTTTACTGCTTCGAGGAAGATTCAAAAATAAAGGGGTGTTGACCCAACTGACCTTGAGGAGAATCTTGCTCAGGTAAATTCTGGAAATTGTGATGTGATCAACTGAGAATTAATTTGTGGCAAAGCTAGAAATGTGGATTTATAATTTGCAAGCAATATTTGACCTTGAGACCAACAACAAGGATATGGGAAATGAGTTGAAGGATCTGTTTATCAACTTTGCTTCGTAATTGCTACATAGTTTTTTGTTTGATTCCATGAAAATTAGGCTTCCTTGAGGTTTAATAAGGTTGTCTTTTACCTTTATGCAGTCAGGTTGACATTTCAAAAACAAGAAGCCTACTGTTGTCCATGTTCCATACAGATTGAGAAAAGCGCAAAATTCACATCGGGTTGGTCATGGAGCTAGAGAAGAAGTTCAGTGTCAAGGTAAACCCAACTTGCCTTGTTTTTGTCATTGCTTCTCTTGAAGTTATAGTATAACTTTATCCATTATGAAGAATACATCCCTTCCTTCTTATGCCTAGGCTAGTTAATATGATGGTGTATCAACTGTTGTGAACGTCATAACCGGCGTGGATGTAGTTCCTATTAGGGAATTGGTTGTTGTGATAATCAAGATGGAACTCAAAATGTTTGGAAGAGTTTCACTTGGTCTTCAGCTTGTAGATGTGTTTTATAGTCATTCTCAGGCGTTGGAGAGCTAAATCTTTAACATATTTTAGCCCCTGGCCTTTTCTTCAGTCAGATTATCTCTTCATCGTTAACAATGCTTTCTTGATTTTGGTGACAGGTTCAATCAGACATTGCACTCCTGTGCAAGTAGAGGTGAAGGTACACGACTAAAGAAACTTAGGGAAGCCATCAGTATACTAGAAGACGTCTGATGGTAAGCAGTATCCAGTATCTGTATTTTTAACATAAATCTGAAAGCCATTTGGTGTACCCCCCAAAACCAAGATAACAGATTTTTCAATTTGCTTACATTGGTGCTGAATTCTGCTGTGAGCTCAAGACTGGTTTTATTTGTTGGGTTGATATAATTTCTGCAGCCTGATATATTTGTAGCGTGACTAGCGTCTTTCTGTTTGTTATAAATGGATGTGTATTTAGGAAATCTCGTAGAAAACTCGACTTATTATGGATAGTAATATTGTTCAAGTTTGTGTTTGAATACCTGGTTGAATGTATGTTCCTCCTATAGGATTCCAAGTTTTGTCGTAACATCATAACTTTTGTCACTCTTGTTTTTGGATAATCTATTACTAAAAGCAGATGAAATGTTAGTTTGACTTTGGAATCTGGTCCAGAAACCTTTATCTTTCATAATGTTAGTTATAAGTTATGGGTGTCTGTAATTGTCTGAATACCTGGTTGAATGTCTGTCGAACCAACAAGATTGAGATTTGGGATGTAGTTAATTTTGGGTTAGCTTTTCAATTTGCTTGGGAAAATTATGGTTTTAACAACATATGCAAGCAAAGTATCTGGCTTTTTCGTACAAGGCATAATTCTTAAGAACTTTAAAACTTTCTAGGCCAGTAATTGAAGTAAAATCTATGCTGGTTTTAGTTGTTTAGAGGCTTAATTTATGATGCGGTCTGTTTAGTGTGATGTTTTCCTGCTTTTCTTCTTTGTTTGGTACACCGATGGATGTATTGTCTTGGGTTTCTGTCAGCAACTGTGTGTTTGGGATTGGTTGAAAAGGGACCTACTAATTCAGCCAAGGTAAAGTCAGCATGCTGCTTATCTTAGTCGAATGACCTTCCCGCTTGCTAAACATACTGCTAAATTTTTTTTAACTTAAGTAAAGACATTTTTTCCTTTCCTTTTTGTCTCAGTCATGTTACCAGAAACTTATTCTGTAGAGGTTTTCTTTGTCCACATTTTATGTATTGGTTTGGAATGCATGAATTTATACCTCGTTTGTGAGAAAGCACTTTTTTCTATGTTGTATTCAGCTTCAGAAAAGCTTTGGATTATGATTATGGCTTGTAAAGTAGTGAATTGACTGCACCGAGTTTTTTTTAATTGGTGTTACGCTTTCGTTTAATGAGCATGAGCTAACTTATTTTCAAACCAGGTGGTGAATTTTATTGTGTACATTGATTTATCTACTAACATAAATTGAGTTTCTATACTGCTGATTCAGTTCTGCAATTTTGTGCTGATCAGTTTATCTTCTTGTTCTGCTTTTTTAATCTGAGTTGCACGATTTTGGCTTGTGAATCAGTGATATCCGGCTTTATGATTATGGCTTGTAAATTTTTGATCCTCCGAATCTCTCACCTGCTTTAGTTTCTTTGTAGTTGTTTCTTTGAGCTCCTAGTGCCTACTTCTGCAAACTAATGTAGATGAGATCAAGGGTGTGCTTGTGGATTAGATACTATGCAGGAGCAAAGACAACTTAGGAAAATGTAGATGGTATGAAAAGGGTTAATGCCATTTGAAGTTTTAACCAGGCTTAATTGTATATATGTAGGATTTATTGTTGTTGTAAATTATTGTTGTAAATTATTGTACGTGATATTAATTATTATGATAATTTATTTTGACGCTTCCCTTTTTGTGTATAAATGCTATTTTTTTTTATTAAATATAGGTCAAAAGAGACCCGTTGTCTATAAAAATTGGTCTCCCACTTTTCATAATAAAAAAATGTTTAAATATCAAAGAGACCCCCTTTCTTCAATATGGGATCTGAATATATTTAACAAAGAGACCCCCTTTCTTTAATGATGGGTCTATTTTATTTAGCAAAGAGACCCCATTTCTCTAAAGATGGGTCTTTTCCTCTATTAAATTATTTTTCGCATCACTAGTATAACAGACCCCCTCTCTCTAATAAAGGGTCTTTTCTTTCTTAATAAGAGACCTCTTTATTAGAGGGGGTCTCTTTATCAAAGAGACCTGTGAGATAGAGACCTGTCCAAAGGAGGTTTCTTTGGCATATTTTGACAGGTCTCTTCGCCTATTTTTGTAGTAGTGAAGGATCAAAACAAGCAAATTCTATAAGTGTCGAAAGGTATAAGACCAGCGTAATTTAGTACAAGCTTAGTATGGGAACAGAGTATTTTGAAGAGTCCTAGTTATATCGTGAAACGAAATAAATCAGTTTTAATTTTACAAAAAAGATAAACGTCAAAGTTTTTAAACTGATTTTACAATTTTGTTTGAAGTTATACTCTTGAATTTGAGTTAACATATAACTCTCAAATACGAAAAGATTGATTTTACCTAAACACGTTAGAAGTAGTATTTGCGAAAATCTATCTATTAAAAAGAGTCCTAAACTGTGTTGGATTTGAATCTAGGGTAAACACTTAGATTCTTATAAATACAACCTATGTTCTTTGCGAAACTTTTTATCAGACTTATTTACATCAACCGGAAGCTTTCAGGTATCACCCTTAAAGTCTTAATCTTTAAAGAAGTATGTTCCTGTTCCCATATAGAGCAGTATTTGTTACTTGGTCTTATATCGTCTGTTAGTAGTTAATTAATTCTTATTCGTTTGATTAAAGTGTTGAGTTATTGTATGATAAGCCTGAGTCAGGCTTACTTGAGCAAGAGAGAAGATCTCACGAGAGATCAGTGAGTAGGAACAGTTGAGGGACTGTTTCCATTAGGGAAGGAACAGAGGGTTGTTCCTAGTCATCTGCAATCAGAGGCGATTGGCAGATTGTGGCCCGAGTAGATTAGGTTTGTAAAGAAACTGAGTTGTTTTGCCTAATTAGTGAAAGTGTTTAAGTCCCCAAAGGGGCCGTGGTTTTTTCCTCTCTATTGGGCCTAGAGAGTTTTCCACGCTAAATCTTGCTTGCATATTTTACTATATCTGTTCCTAGTAGTTTAATTTTTATAAATACGTAAAATATCAATTCAGCCCCCCTCTTGAGGAACTCTGTAAAACTAACAATTGGTATCAGAGCCAGAACCCTTTAAACTGCAGGTAACGCTGACGGGAAAAACGATTCTGAAGCTATGAACACTACGGAGAAACTAGAAGAGGGATACTCAACACAACGACCTCCAATGTTTAGTGGCAAATACTATTCCTACATAGAGTTATGAATATACTTATGTATACCAATGATGTCTTGGCCTAGTGGTTAAGACTGAGGGCCTGTGTACAATAGGTCTCAGGTTCGAATCCCCCGCCCCCATTTGTAATTTATATTGCCCTTGTGGCTCATTCGCACCAAAAAAAAAAATATACTTATGTATGACAGTCTTATATATTAAACCAATATTTTAACAAGTGTTAGACTTTTTAATCAAATAGTTATATTTTACTATTATTAATTATACTCTCCAATAAAAAAAAAATTTACTTTCTAATCAAATAGTTTTACGAAGTAGTTTTTAGTCAAATGCTCCGTAGAACACCTTGCCACCTAGAGTTCTTAAAACATGGCTTACCAACTAGTTAATCCGACGATCTAACATAACTTGACTCGAACTCAACTCACACAGTCACACATTGATCACATTGAACTATTAATCTAGTAGTTAACTGAGAGTATTTGACTAGTCAAACCTCTAATAGTGGTCCAAACCTCTAATTTTCTCCAAAACCTCTATCTACCAAACAAGGCCTTTGTATACGATATATTTTAAAGGTCCATTCCCATTTTCATTTACAATTTGTATTACTAGCTCATTGGAAAAAAAATATTGAGAAGGACAAGCGGGTGATAAAAACAAAAATGAGGAAAGTTCATGTGATGAACCGATGATAATGCAAACAAATGATAAACTCCACTCTTTGTGAATGCATTCATTTAAAATCATACTAATTTTTGAACGTATCAGAAAAGTCACACATTTATTAACAATTCTAGAATATAGTCCTCCATAGACACTAGAAACTAGAAAGAGAGTGAAACTCAACATCAATGGGACCCACTTAACCCATAAACATTAATTGTTTTGCATTTTCTGTCTATGTCATTATCCACCAAGTCAATACAATGATTTCCAAGTCAAGTACGTCTTTAACGAACCTTAGAAACTAAGCATTTTACATTATTGAATAATGATATTACCCGGCGCTACAGAGTTCTTGGCCTAATGGTTAAAATTAGAAACATGTTTATAATAGATTAATAGCCAATAGGTTATAGGGTTTGTATTATCTTCCTCTTTTGTAATTTGTATGACCCTTCTAACTCACTGCACCAAGAAAAAAAAAATTCTACTCATATCTAAGTAATTGTTGTCGAAAAATATTTATTTAATTTCATACTCTCATGTGTGTAAGAAAACAATAATCGTTATACATTTTTATGGGGAATGAGAGAAAGTAAATGATTGTTTAATGTAAAAGCACAAAAATAAGTGGATGTGGGGATGGTTAGGTGGGAAAAAACAAGATTTTGAGGGTTAAAAATAGAAACATGATTTATAGAAAAGTGAGAAAAATATAGAGTTAAAAATAGAAACATGAAAAGTATTAGGTAACGCCCAATAAAAAAAACAGGAAAAATAATAAGGAACGGAAGGAGTAATGTTTTTGTATGTACATATATGGAGAGAATTAACTGGTGAAAGTTAAATCTTGAAAGTGAAAGTGATTTAGGAACGGAGAGAGTAGTATATTTACATTACAGACTTGTTATTGTCTGATAGGGGTGGGGTGTAGAGATGGCTTCCGCTTCTGTTGGCCTGATTTTTCTTGTCTGTAACTTTGTAGTATTACATCTTTCAGCTGAAGAAGAAAAGGAGCATGTCTGTCCATCTACCTTTCAGTGTGGAGAATTTGGTACGTACAGTTACCCCTTCACCACAGCCTTCAACCCCCGTTGTGGGATTTGTGTGATCAACTGTACTGATACTTTTCCGACGATTGGTTTATCATCCACAGGACCTTGGTATAGAATCAAGAATACCTTTTCGAATAACAAGAGTTTCCTTCTCAGTGATTACTCTCTCCAATATGTCGCCACTTCTAACAGATGTCATGTCTTTCAAGGCAGTACGTTTCACCTTCCCAAATCTACTTCTCTCATCTTCACAAACCTGCATAATATTACACTGTGGAAGTGTCACAAGACCTTTAATAGGAATCACAGTGTTCCCCGTATACTTGCTTGTCCTAATTTCAGCATTTATCACAGTAATCACTCAGATGATGTCACAAGTTTTCTTAGCTGTAAGCCTTTTCAGTATCCGCTGTTTCTGATGCTGGAATTGTCTGACAAATGTTCCCGCTGTGTTACTGGAGGAGGCCGTTGTCAGGATCTCAAAAATCACAAATTTCATTGCATCAACAAGCGAAAAGGTAAGTTATAAAAGGGATCATATATATATTTGTGTCTAATAGAATGCCTGTTTGCAACTTATACTTATATATACCAAGTCTTTTGGTAAACTTATCACTTATGGCATGATTGAAAAATGACTAATGTAATGAATCCTATGCAGAAAGGAGGAAACTCAGACTACTACTGGGATTAGGTAATATTCTGTCTACTGTTATTGAAATTTAATAAAAAGTTGAATGTGATAATGAAAAACTAAAGTAGAAAGCATTTTCCTTGTTTAGGCATTTCAGGAGGAATCATTGTTGTTACAGTCCTTGGGCTGCTATTCTGGTGTCTAAAGAAAGTGAAACTCAGATCACTAGGAATGGGTTCCGGGAACATTGGTAAGCAAACTATGAGAATGAAAACAAACATTGAAGGGAGCAAGGTGTATTTTAGTGTTCCAGTCTTCTCTTACAGTGAACTCGAAGAAGCAACAAATAATTTTGATCCAACTAGAGAGCTTGGAGACGGAGGCTTTGGAACTGTTTATTACGGTAAGAAAGATTATGTATTTAAAGAGTTTTTAAGCTCCTTATTTTGCCTCAAGTTTGTTTTTAAGACTGGTATATTTTGATCAGGGAAACTAGTAGATGGGAGGGAAGTCGCAGTAAAGCGCCTATATGAGAGAAACTGCAGGCAGCTTGAACTGTACATGAATGAGATTGAAATCCTTGCCTGTTTGCGTCATCAGAATCTGGTAACCCTTTATGGGTGCACTTCACGTCGAAGCAGAGAACTCCTCCTTGTGTATGAATATGTTTCAAATGGTACAGTGGCTGATCACTTGAATGGTGAGCAATCAATTTGTGGAACACTCACTTGGCCTGTCCGTATGAGGATTGCTATAGAAACAGCTACAGCATTGTCTTATCTCCATGCCTCAGATGTAATACACCGGGATGTTAAAACCCAAAACATTCTATTAGACACCAACTTTAGTGTTAAGGTAGCAGATTTTGGGTTATCAAGACTCTTCCCAATGGATGTTACTCATATATCCACTGCTCCACAAGGTACTCCTGGATATCTTGATCCTGAGTACCATCAATGTTACCAGTTGACTGATAAAAGTGATGTATATAGCTTTGGGGTTGTTCTTGTTGAGCTCATTTCATCATTGCCAGCTGTTGATTTAACCAGGAAAGAAGATGAAATCAACTTGTCATATTATGCAATGAAGAGAATTCAGTGTTGTGCATTTGATGAGTTAGTTGATAAACGCCTAGGATTTGACTCGAATTATAAGGTAAAGAGGATGACTACTTTGGTGGCGGAGCTTGCATTTCAGTGTTTGCAACACAGAAAAGATTTCAGGCCCTCCATGGATGAGGTTTTAGAAACGCTGAAGAGGATTGAGAGTGCAGATTATGAAGTCCGTAAGGCAGCAGAGGAAAAGGAAGAGAACGATGTTTGGCTATTCAGGAATATGGAAAACCTACAATCACCAAATTCTGCCATGTATAAATGGGGAAGTAGCAACTCCATCACACCCACAGCCAGCAGATGAGACTGCAGGATAAACCAGAGACTCAGAGTTCATTTTTAGTGTCTCATTTACCTGTTTTCACTGCTATACACGATAAAACAGATGCTGATTTGTCATAATTATTTTCGAATGCAATAGACAGGGTTTTTTGACACTTATGATGCTCCTACTCTTCTGAGATTTCACTACAGATTCCTTAAACAGCATTTTGTAAGCTGAGACATTTGTGAAAACCATTGCATTTGACAGAAGTGTCCACTGTCCAGTAAAATTTGTGCTGCAGCAGGTGCAGACACGGCGGTGCATGTGTTTGGAGTTAAACATTGTTTCCTCTAAACACATTATCTTTAGCGTCATTTACTACCGCCTACTACTGAACATGCACTAAAGTGTAATTTACTACTGTCAAGTTACATGGTATTGCACGGAATTTGTGAGTCTGTGACCCCCCTCTCCCTCCTCTCACCCACTTCATCTCGTCTCAAAACACTATCATTAATGGAACAATCCCTGCATCAAAACAAGCCTTTTACACCAAAATAAATCAACCATCAAGTAGAATGTGAATTCTGATGAACTGGTTTTGGGTAACAATGGTCGTTGCAATTCACTTTTCAAAACCCTCTCAAATAATCAAGTTAAGCTTGTTGTGAGACAATACTATAGAGTATAGATCCAAAAAGTAGGAATGATTGAGCGTGCATAAACTTTTTAAGAGTGAGATAAACTTTGGTACTTGAAATTGAGACATTAATCTCAGGACACAATCACCATTTTCCCCTCACTCTCATAAATCATGATCAACTTCTTTTACAATCATTGTTGATGAATTCAAATTTGAATTCCCTAGAAAACGTTATTCAACCTAGGACAACAGTTGTATATATAATCAGTTTCAGTACAACAATACACACACAAAGCATAACACAAGACAAGACAAGACAAGACAAGACAAGTAAAAGAGTCAGTCAGAAAGAGAGAGAGAGACAGAAGAAAGAAATGGCGATGATCAGAAAATGCGGAGTGAGCAGTAGCCCAACTCGCAAACCATTATTGCACCACCTTGGGCGGCGCCGGATGACTCTAGGGATGCTTCTTCTGAGTCCCATCGACAGCGACTGGAAGCCACATCCCCGGCGAAGCATGTTGAGGCAGGGGATCACTAAAAACAAGGTAGAAGAAATTGGCAAAAACACATTGAAAGACTTGATGTCATCTTCAAAAAACCTGTTTGATAATAATAATACAATGGTAGATGATGATGATGATGATAAAGTTATTATGTTTCAAGAGAAGAAATCGAATGATATTCTGGCTCCGCAGATGAGGGGTGGCGGTCATGGAAACCGGAGAGTTAGACAGGGGATAAATAGAGCAGGTATTGCTTCATCAGCAGGTCTTCGTATACGGTTTTTCAAGCGGGGGTGGCGTCCTGTGCTTGGTGCTATTCCAGAAGGATATCCATCTGATGCACCACCTCATCTGTTTCCTCACTGAATCTCTGTCACTTTATACTTTTTCATACTAGCATTTTCCATTATACAACGTAAAATGCATACTTATGTAATGGGGTAACCTAGTTGCACTACCCATTAATCCATCCATGCCAGTTAACTAGTTAAGTGAATTACTCCTTTTCGTTCGTTATAAAATTCAAATCAAGTTAAAAGGAAAACCTCAATCTTGTACTCGGGTACAGTTAGAGATTAGTGTACCTAAGGTAATACATTACTCATTTGATGATTGTTGCTCATTTGTATGCGAGTCAATTATTGATACACTTGAATTTGACGTTCAACAAGCAATGTGATGTCTATGAAACACAGAACAATGGTATCTGATGCTAATGCAGATCTCAAGAAAGTTATAATTTGTCATTTGTGTATGGCAATTTAAGAATACAGAAACAGAGAAATAGACCTGAAAGGAATGGATTATATATAAAATTCAAATTTCTTACAACAAGCATCAACTCTTTAGGCGAATCAACAAAACATGCTCTTAAGTCTCACTATTGTGCTTATTCCTAGTGCTTACACAAACTTGCTTTACAATAATTACAAGATTAAGTTTTTCTCCATTGTTCAATCTATACTGACTAGATTATACTGCTACAGAAGATTACAACTAATTTCCTATACGATCCAAATTGATTGTAGAATCATGAGCTTTTCCTCCAGGGAGCACAATTAATCAGCAACACTAGCTATTCTGCCAAAGAGCTGTAAGTTGTTCTTAAATGCATACAGAAGTACTCATATACTATAATTAGCCAAACAAAGCAGGAAAGCAATAAAATAAAAAAGGGGGAGATTGTAATACATACAACACAATATTTGAATCCGGTTTTAGGGGAAAGACAGGGTTGAGCAGAAACAATCATTGGGCGGAGAGAATAATCGCTTAAAGCTAGGTGACCCTTGAATGTCTCTCATGCTGTGATCCTTCAATTTGAAGACACGAAAGACATAGTATCCTATTTTGAAAGTGCAGCAACACTCATACTTTGACGATATGTGTAGGAACATATAGATGCATAAAGCGGAATTTCAGGAAACAATTTCCTAACATCTATCACAGGATCTCATGCATAACAATAGTATAGATCAGATTAAGTCGAAAGAATAATCACCTTTGAAGCGTGTTCTCCCGTTCGTATGCAAGCTTCGAAGATCTTAGAGCCCCACTTGTTGCTCCTCTACTCAGTCCACAAGCACGAATTGAATCCCACGTATGCTAGTACGGAAGAGAACGATCACAATCTGTCTCTTGCTTTGTTTGGGATGTACGGCGTTTAGAGAATTAGAATTAGGGTTTTTGTGTTTTCCTTTTGTCAGATATTGAATCAACGTGATTTCTAAATCCCTGACATTATAACTATTATAATGTGAGAGTTTTAGGTTAACACAAAACCAAAGCCCAACATTCTTCCGTTAACAGACCGGTTGCCATCGGGCCTTTTGGGCCCATTCCAATAAATGCTTATATGTGTGACCTTATAGGATTAATATATTTTAGTTGTAGGTCCAATCAATATTGTCCTGCTAATCACATTTATTCTCTAACAAGCAAATATTATTACTAAAATAATTAACTTATTATCTTCATAATTAATTCCTAATTTATATTTAGTAATTGCCGGAAATGTCTAAGGACATAATTCCTTCAATCTCCCACTTGTCCGAAGACAAGAACGCAATGCTAAATTCCTTAAGTCTCTTAATGCCAAAATTTGATAACACACTGTTATTCTCAAATTCTAGTTTCTTGATCGCCGAGTTCGAACTGTTCAAATAAAGATTAACTTTTAATCCCATTCCGCATGGCCATGCAATTTTCAGTTCTCGCTCATCAAGAGGCCCAGACACCATTCCTATCAAATAGGAGGACTTATTCACTCTTGTATGACCATAACTCCCACTCAATTCTTAGCCCACCTGATCACTGCCTTTATAACCTCCTTTTACGGCGCGGCGTTTAACAGCGTCAAAGTTAAACTAATTGTCTCGTGGTTATTAAGACATACTCATGTCTAAGGAATCCACTAAATATAGAAGTTTGATTCTACTTTTAGAATCTAGTTAGGTCAAGTCACAATGCATCAAGTATACATCCATATAATCAATTAGACATCCCTATGTCTCCATAGCCCATGGAACTAGACTATCAATTAATTACATGCTAGTCTTCACATAAATCACTTATGTCCAATTTAGTGATTTAGACTAGGGACTTAATAAGTTGTGATTTCAGTTCACTTTATAGGGTTCCATTATCAAAACGTTTTCGATAATCCTATTTGAAAACACAAGTTATTTGGACATTTTATTTAATACTAAACCAAACAATTAAATAAGAATGAACTTTTATTGATAAACATTCAAAGCATAATAAATGTCTTTACAATTGTAAACATAAAGTAAACAAACTAAAGCCATTCTCCCATATGCCTAAGCCCCATAGACCTAGTATGACTCTCATGCTTAGGTTGAGCAAGCGGTTTAGTCAGAGGATCAGCCACGTTATCCTCAGTATGAACCTTTCTTACTTTCACATCCCCTCTTTCAACGATCTCTCGAATAAGATGGAATCTCCTGAGCACATGTTTGGATTTTTGGTGCGATCTGGGTTCCTTGGACTGGGAAATGGCACCATTGTTGTCACAATACAACTCAATGCCATTTTCAATGCTAGGAACTACACCAAGTTCACTAATGAACTTTTTGATCCAAACAGCTTCTTTTGCTGCATCACTTGCTGCAATATACTCAGCCTCTGTTGTAGAATCTGCGATGGTACTCTGCTTAGAACTCTTCCAGCTCACAGCCCCTCCATTGAGACAAAATATGAAACCAGATTGTGATCGGAAATCATCTTTGTCACTTTGGAAGCTTGCATCGGTGTATCCAGTGGCAACCAACTCATTATCTCCACCATAGACCAAGAAATCATCCTTAGTCCTTCTTAAGTACTTAAGGATATTCTTTGCTGCCATCCAGTGCGCCTCTCCTGGGTTTGACTGGTATCTGCTGCACATACTCAAAGCATATGCAACATCCGGTCGAGTGCATACCATGGCATATATAATGGACCCTACTGCAGAGGCATAAGGAACATTACTCATGCGCTTGACCTCATCAGGTGTCGAAGGACACTGAGTCTTGCCAAGTGAAATGCCATGTTGCATGGGAATGAAACCTCTTTTGGAGTTTTCCAGCTTGAACCTTGCAAGAACCTCATCAATATAAGTCTCTTGGCTAAGTCCAATCAGCCTTTTGGATCTATCTCTATGGATCCTTATTCCCAAGATGTATTCAGCTTCTCCTAGGTCTTTCATGGAAAAACAACTTTTAAGCCATTCCTTGACTGACTCAAGCATGGTCTTGTCGTTTCCTATGAGAAGTATGTCATCCACATACAAGACTAGGAAAGCAATACTACTCCCACTCAACTTCTTGTATATACAAGATTCCTCTTCATTTCTGAGGAAGCCAAAAGATTTGACTGCCTCATCAAATCTGAGGTTCCAACTCCGGGATGCTTGCTTAAGCCCATAAATGGACTTCTTAAGCTTGCAAACTTTTCTTGGACTGTTTGGATCTTCAAAACCTTGTGGTTGTGTCATGTACACATCCTCTTTCAAGAACCCATTCAAGAAGGCGGTTTTAACGTCCATCTGCCAGATCTCATAGTCATGAAAGGCAGCAATCGCAAGATTTATCCTAATGGATTTCAGCATGGCTACTGGTGAGAAGGTTTCATCATAGTCAATACCATGAATTTGTCTAAAACCTTTTGCCACTAGTCTTGCCTTAAAGACATCAATGTTTCCATCTTTGTCCTTTTTCAGTTTGAAAATCCATTTGCAACCTATGGGTTTAACCCCATCAGGCAAAGCAACCAAGTCCCATACTTGATTTTCAAACATCGAATCCATTTCGGATCTCATGGCTTCAAGCCATTTCTCGGAGTCTTGACTCGTCAAAGCATTTGTGTAGCTAGTAGGTTCCTCATGTTCTAAAATCTCTATTTCAGAACTTTCAGTCAAAAGGAAATCAATATATCTCTTTGACGGAATGACAGTCCTACTAGACCTACGTTGGGGAACAACAGGAGAAGTTTCCACCTCATTAGGTTGAGGGACTTCGCATGGATTATCTCCAAGTGGGACGGTAGAAGGCGCATGAATGGAATGCACCGCCTCCTGAGCATTTTCATGCTGGGTCGTCTCTGACGAGGTGTGAACCTCATCCATTTGTTGCTCATCTCGAATTTCTTCGAGATATACATTACTCCCACTTGTTTTTCTGGAAATAAACTCCTTTTCCAGAAAGACACCATCGCGAGCAACAAACACTTTGTTTTCGCTTTGGTTGTAGAAGTAGTATCCCTTAGTCTGTTTTGGGTAACCCACAAAAAGACACTTATCGGACTTGGGTGAAAGCTTATCAGAAAGTAAACGTTTTACATAAACTTCACAACCCCATGTCCTTAGAAAAGACAATTTTGGAACTTTTCCAGTCCACATCTCATATGGCGTCTTTTCTACTGCTTTGGACGGAGCTCTGTTGAGTGTGAATGCCGCTGTTTCAAGCGCAAATCCCCAAAATGAGGCAGGAAGGTTAGCAAGACTCATCATGGACCGAACCATATCTAATAGAGTTCGGTTCCTTCTTTCGGAAACTCCATTCAATTGTGGTGTCCCTGGTGGAGTCAATTGCGAAAGTATTCCACAATCTTTCAAATGATCACCAAACTCTTGAGATAAATATTCACCACCACGATCGGATCGCAATGCTTTAATTTTCTTTCCAAGTTGGTTTTGTACTTCATTTTGGAATTCCTTGAACTTTTCAAAGGATTCCGACTTATGTCGCATGAGGTAAACATATCCAAATCTGCTCACATCATCAGTAAAAGTAATGAAATACCCGTACCCTCCCCTAGCCAAAGTACTCATAGGTCCACACACATCAGTATGTATGAGGGCTAAAAGATCATTGACCCTTTCACTTGAGCCTGTAAAAGGAGATTTTGTCATTTTCCCCATTAAGCAAAACTCACATACTTCAAATGATTCAAAATCAAATGATTTGAGAATTCCATCCTTATGAAGTTTCTCTATGCGCTTTGAGCTTATGTGGCCTAATCGACAATGCCATAGGTAAGTAGGGTTCAAATCATTTGGTTTGTGTTTCTTGTTTTCTATGTGATAAATATGGTTTTGTAAGTCTAGTACATACAAACCATTTGATAATTTAGCAGAGACATAGAACATACCATTCAAATATGCTGAACAACAATTATTCATAATTTGAAATGAAAAACCTTCCGAATCCAAAATCGGAATAGAAATTATGTTCTTGGTAATAACTGGAACGTAATAACAATTATAAAGTTCTAATATTAAACCAGAAGGCAAGCGTAAACTATAATCTCCTACAGCTAAAGCAGCAACTCTTGCTCCATTGCCTACTCGGAGATCCACTTCGCCTTTGCTCAAGCTCCTACTTCTTTTTAGTCCCTGCACATTACCAATAATGTGAGATCCACAAGCGGTATCAAATACCCAAGAAGCAGTTGTAGCTAAATTAACTTCTATGACATAGATTGAAGGAAATAATGCCCTTGGTCCAAGTATGCATTCTATGTTAAGTCTAATAAATGCGGTTCAGTATTAATTAACAAGTTAATAATTCAGTGAGATCAAGTGAGCTGAATGCCTAGCTAGAGGCCGCTTCAGTTCAAGTGGAATTAATGATATTAATCCACAGCTTACTCTTGACTGAACCCGTAGGGTCACACAAATAGTACGTAAACGGATCAAGTATTTAATGGCATTAAATACTCCATCTATGAATATTCGGAACCGACGGATCTTGGTTTCAGTGGGAGCTAAGATCGTCACAGGCAAGAAATGAATACTCCGGAAACGATGATATTGCCGGAAACGGAAATATGGATCGTATCGGAAATATGAATATTATCCAAGTCGTAGATGTTGCCGGAAACGGAAACATGGTACGTATCGGAAAATATTGTTGGAAATGGAAATATTACCAGAATCGGAAATATTGCCGGAAACGGAAATATTGTCAGAATCGGAAATATTACCGGAATCGGAAAATAATTCCGGAAACGGAAATATTAAATATTTGTTCGAAACGGAAATTAATTCCGGAATCGGAAATATTGAATATTGTTCGTATCGGAAATAGATTCCGGAAATGGAATTTTAATCGGAAGCGTATCGTACGAATTAGCATCGGACGAGGCCTGCCGGACGAAGGCCCAGCACGAAGCCAGGCCATCGCCCAGCAAGCACGCACGCCACAGCCCAGCGCGCACAAGGCCACGCATGCGTGGGCCGCGCTGCGTGGGCTGCTGCTCGCATGCGTGGGCAGCCCTTGTGGCTGCCGTGTGTGTGTGAGTTTGAGCTCATGCGAGATTCCTGAATCTGCAAGAGTCAGTGTATGATTAAATGTCTATTCCTATTGGATAAATTGATTAAGTAGAATTCATGTAGAATTCTAATTCCAATTAATTCGCATCCTACTAGGATTACGATTCCTTTTCCATAACTCTATAAATAAAGGCCTAGGGGTCATAATTTATACACAAGTTTCAAAGTATTCAAAAGTGAGTTTTTTGAGAGAAAATTCAAACACCCATCTTGCCCCAAAAGTGCCGAATTTTCTGAGTACCTTAAGGGCGATTCTAGTTGGTCAATCTTAAGGCGGATCCGGACGTGCTGTGGACTTTCTACGGAGGGACGACACTTGGAGTCCTAAAAGACTTGTTCTTGTTCGGTTCGGGCGCAGCTAGGGAAGGCACGCAACAAAGAGTATGCATCTAAACTATGCTAAATGATTATGTGTAAATAATATGTTTCCTGGGTTAATGGTTGTTTCCGCATGATCTATGTAATGTCATATGTATCATAACCTAACAGTGGTATCACGAGCCCCTTATTATTTTCATAATCTAAATTGCATGAACATGGTTAAATATTACAAATTTGCAAGAATTAAAAGGGGTGATTAATTTTCGTAATTGTTAATTAGTTGCAAATTGCGTTTATTTAATTATACGTACGCAGTTTTTCGGCAGTTTCTTCATTACTCATCCGAATTGAGTGATTTTTGTGTCAATTCCGCATGTAAAAGGCATTCTAAAATTTTGACAAAAATAGTATTTTTCTGCCGAACCCAGAATTCTCAAATTCGAAGCCTAACTATGACTTTTCGAAGGTTTTAGTTTTTCGAATGCAAAATTTCGTAAATTTAAGATGTTAAATTAAATATTTGCGATTCTTGTTGATAAATCTTGAATTTTTGATTGACCTATTGCATATGTTTAACAAGTTTGAATGCCTAGTCTTGTTAATTATGCAATCTAATTTGTAATTATGATTAATTTGTTGAAAATTAGAATAATTTAGAATTAATTTGATTTTCATAATTAATTGTAATTTAATTAGAAACCTATGATTAAAAACCACCATAAAAATTGTAAATTTACGATAAATTTTAAATTTTTATGACCTAGACTTGAATCCATATCAATCGGAAATCAATTGGATAATAAATTTTCGATTTTTCGCCCTAAAATTATGAAATTAATATTATTTATTAATTTGTCATTAATTTTAAATATAAATTTTAAATTTTATGCGATTCGTTCAAATAACTTGCACGCGCGAAGCAATGGACGCTTCGTGTTACCCTTAAGGGGTGTTGTATAATGCGGGCATGCGACGACGAGCAAGGGAGCTCGTCGCCCGTGCGGCACGAATGCAATGAGCAAGGCCGTAGTGCACGAGCGCAAGGCAGCAGCCCTGCCTTGTGTCGTGTGCCACGAGCAATGAACGTATGGGCATGGGCGAGGGGCGAGCCAAGGCAGTCGCGTGTGGGCAGCAAGCGAGCTGCGCCACAGCGCGCGCTGCCTCGCACAACAGCGCGCAGCCTCGTGCGCAGCGAGCGCAAGCTCGCGTGCCACGAGCGCTGCGCCCAGCATCACTCGCGCGCACCAGCGAGCGATCTCGCGCGCCAGCGCGCGATCTCGCGCGCCAGCGAGCGATGCAGCGCCCCAGCGAGCGATGGCTCGCGCGCACCAGCGAGCGATCTCGCGCACCAGCGAGCGAGGTAACGCGCGCGCGCTGCGAGCGATAGCTCGCGTGCGGTGGGCGCTGTGCGGAGGCTTGCGTATGGGACAGCAGCAGCTATGCAACGAGCGCATGGGCTGCGCGCACATGGCCAGCAATGGCTGTGTGCGTACAGCCCATGGGCGTGCAACGCGTAGGGTGTTTGCGTTACGATTAGATCGTTTTGAATGTTTAATTTGAAAATTTCAGTTCACGTAATTTTTAATTGATTTTAAAATTAATAATTTGAATTAATTTCTTGGATTTTAATTTTGAATATTATAATTATAATAAATGGCATTTATTCTAATTATTTTACTAAAATTAAAATCATAAATTAATTTAAATGTGACTGAAATTAAAATTAAATTTTTGGATTCAATTATAAATTTATATGAGCTTTAAATTTTAATTAAATTTGTATGTTTCCGGTTAGACTAGAAATACAATTTTATGTTTAAAATTAGTAAAGCATATGAATTTATTGGTTTGAGTGGGAGTGCTTTTAGTCATAAACTCTTGATTAGGTCTACAAATCCTTAAGGTTAAAACAACTCGATTAGAATTAATAAGGACTGAATAATTGGTAGATTATTGGTGCCCTTGATTAATTGCTGCAAATGTTTACGTGATGCATAATGTGTTTTACTAACCAGCTATGTGGGCCATTCATGATAATGAATGGGTGAATGGTATATATTGTATATGTACTGTTTTGCAGGTTATGAAGTGACTAGTATGGCCCAAATAGGATAGAAAATATGGTCTGCGTACCATTAATTTGAATGTAATTGGTCTAAAGTACCAAAGTTATTTTTCAATTCAAATATGGTCTGCGAACCATCAAATAGTTGTAATTAGTTATAGCTTATCCTATTTGAAGAAAATGGTGCTTCCCACGGAGATTTTCAAGACGGACTTTGAAGTCAAAGCTTCAAGATGAAGTCGGGCCATACTAGATCACAAATATCTTATGCATGTTTTAAGTTATTTATTGCTTTAAATATGTCTTAAAATGCATGAGATCAAAAGCTTGATTATGTTGCATGATTAAGGATTTTAGTTCACTTAAAATCTAACCAACATAGTAAGAGCCTTAAGTTCCAAACTTAAAAATTGAGTTAAAAGGTGCCATGCCAAAATATACACTTGCTTGGATATCCTTTACATCAATCTAGTAATAGTTTTCGCTCAGCGAGGTGTTACTTATTGGTCCTAAAGGGGCAAGGTACACAAATAATTGTGAGTACATGTTAGTTTTGGTGAAACTCAACGATATAAGTAAGGAGTCCTTTTATGTCGTGGCAAATTCGATAGGTTTACCTAATAAGTTCTTAGACGTACCTATCAACCAAGAATAGTTTCTAGACTATTAGCAAAAGGCTTTTGCTTACCTAAGATGTTCTAGGATTAAGTCGACAAACTGTGCTTAGTTCTTCAATGATTTTAGGATCTTGGAATCATTTTATTCACACCTGCCGGAACACATAACTTGAATAAAATGCTTAATAAACATTGAATTATGCATGTATGCTAGAATTTAAGTTTATTAAGAGAAACTGTGAATGGTTATTTATTTGTTTATTCTTTTCAATTGTAGTTTTTAATATGGCAAACAACAATTCATTCAACATTCGATCAATTCTCGAAAAGGAGAAGTTGAACGGGAAAAACTTCCTTGACTGGCAAAGGAACTTGCAAATAGTTCTTATGCAGGAAGAAAAGGAGTATGTCCTAGATGAGGCGATGCCCGAAGCTCCAGGCAACGGGATCACTCAGGCAGCCCTCAATCGTTGGATTGATGCCAACAAGGATGTGAAATGTCTAATGCTCGCCACCATGAGTGCGGATCTGCAGAAAACGTTCATCAACTCAGATGCTTTCACAATCATCAGTGAGTTGAAGAACATGTTCCAAGATCTGGCTCGAGTCGAAAGATTCGAGACTCATAGGCAAATTCTTGAGACCAAGCTTAAGAAAGGCGAGCCCGTAAGTCCACATGTTCTCAAAATGATTGGACTCATTGAGAATATGAGTCGGCTGGATCAGCAATTTTCTCAGGAAATGGCTATAGACACCATCCTCCATTCTCTTCATAGCGGGTATGATCAGTTCAAACTGAACTACAGTATGAATAGTCTGGACAAAACGCTCACTGAGCTTCACGGTATGCTGAAGACCGCTGAAAAGACGCTCAAAAGTGATAAGCAGGATGTGCTTATGGTGCGTGGGGGCAAGTTCAAGAAATCTGGAAAGAAGAGGAATGCTAAGAAAGGTGGCAACAAAGCCAGCCCAACTAAGCAAACTGGCGCCAAATCTGCAAAGAGGAAGGTCAGTCAACCCACTTCTGAATCCGAATGCTTCTACTGCAAGAAGAAGGGGCATTGGAAGAGAGATTGCTTGAAGCTAAAGGAAGATCAGAAGAACGGAACAGTCGTTCCATCTTCAGGTATTTTCGTTATAGACTGTATACTTGCTAATTCAACTTCTTGGGTATTAGATACAGGTTGTGGCTCACACTTATGTTCCAATCCACAGGGACTAAGAAGAAGTAGAAAGTTAAGCAAGGGTGAAGTCGACCTACGAGTGGGAAATGGAGCACGGATTGCTGCATTAGCCGTAGGAACTTACTATTTGTCGTTGCCCTCCGGGCTAGTTTTGGAACTGGAAGAATGTTTCCATGTTCCAAGTCTTACTAAAAACATCATTTCAGTTTCTTGCTTAGATGCTAAGGGATTTTCCTTTATAATAAAAGACAATAGTTGTTCGTTTTATTTTAAAGAGATGTTTTATGGATCTGCTAGATTAGTCAATGGACTTTATTTGTTAGATCACGACAAACAAGTATATAACATAAATACCAAAAAGGCCAAAAAGGATGATTCAGATCTCACCTATCTGTGGCATTGTCGATTAGGCCATATAAACCTGAAACGCTTAGAAAGACTTCAAAGGGAAGGAATTCTAGAACCATTTGACTTAGAGGATTATGGTAAATGCGAATCATGTTTACTTGGCAAAATGACAAAGCAACCTTTCTCTAAAGTTGGAGAAAGAGCAAATGAACTATTGGGTTTAATCCATACAGATGTATGTGGACCAATGAGTACAAATGCTAGAGGTGGTTTCAGCTACTTTATCACTTTCACTGATGACTTCAGTAGGTATGGTTATGTCTACCTAATGAAGCATAAGTCTGAATCCTTTGACAAATTCAAGGAATTTCAGAGTGAAGTAGAGAATCAATTAGGCAAGAAGATCAAGGCACTGCGGTCTGATAGAGGCGGTGAATATCTGAGCTATGAATTTGATGACCATCTGAAAGAATGTGGAATTCTATCAGAATTGACTCCTCCTGGAACACCACAATGGAACGGTGTGTCAGAACGGAGGAACAGAACCTTGCTAGACATGGTCAGGTCAATGATGGGTCAGGCCGAACTTCCATTAGAATTTTGGGGACATGCACTAAATACAGCTGCACTCACTATAAATAGAGCTCCGTCTAAAGCTGTCGAAAAGACTCCATACGAATTATGGTTTGGAAAGCCTCCAAATGTGTCTTTTCTTAAGATTTGGGGATGTGAAGTATACGTCAAACGATTAATTTCAGACAAACTTCATCCAAAATCTGACAAATGTATCCTTGTGGGCTATCCAAAGGAAACAAAGGGGTATTACTTCTACAATACATCTGAGAACAAAGTGTTTGTTGCTCGAGATGGTGTCTTTTTGGAGAAAGATCACATTTCCAAAATGACAAGTGGGAGAAAAGTAGACCTCGAAGAAATTCGAGTCGAACAACAAACTCTAGAGAATGCTCAAGATGACATTCAGGATGAAACTCAGAGATCTTTAGAAGAATCTGGTGAGAATCATGGTCAATCTAGAAATGTTACCCCGCGTAGATCGCAAAGATATAGATCTCAACCGGAAAGGTACTTAGGTATTTTGACGAACGAGAGCTATGACGTTCTATTACTTGAAAGTGATGAACCTGCGACTTACAAGCAAGCTATGACGAGCCCTAGCTCCAAGCAATGGCAAGAAGCCATGCAATCTGAATTAGACTCCATGTCTGAAAACCAAGTATGGGATTTGGTCGATTTGCCAGATGGCTACCAAGCCATTGGAAGCAAATGGGTTTTCAAACTGAAAAAGGACAAGGATGGGAAACTTGAAGTTTTCAAAGCTAGATTGGTTGCGAAAGGTTACAGGCAAGTCCACGGTGTGGATTACGATGAAACCTTTTCACCAGTTGCAATGCTAAAGTCTATTCGAATAATGTTAGCAATCGCTGCATATTACGATTACGAAATATGGCAGATGGATGTCAAAACTGCTTTCTTAAACGGCGTTTTAACAGAAACTGTGTTTATGACACAGCCTGAAGGTTTTGAGGATCCAAAGAATGCTAAAAAGGTATGCAAGCTAAAGAAGTCAATCTACGGATTGAAGCAGGCATCCAGGAGCTGGAATATACGTTTTGATGAAGCAGTCAGTGACTTTGGTTTCATCAAGAACGCGGACGAATCTTGTGTATACAAGAAGGTCAGTGGGAGCAAAATTGCTTTCCTAGTATTATATGTCGACGACATATTGCTTATCGGAAATGACATTCCTATGTTGAACTCTGTCAAGATTTGGCTTGGGAAATGTTTTTCGATGAAGGATCTAGGAGAAGCACAGTACATATTGGGCATCAAGATTTACAGAGATAGATCTAAAAGGATGATTGGACTTAGTCAAAGCACTTATATCAATAAGTTGCTTGATAGGTTCAAGATGGCGGACTCCAAGCGAGGCTACCTACCCATGTCTCATGGAATGACTCTAAGCAAGACTCAGTGCCCAAAAACACTTGATGAGCGTAGACGAATGAATGGGATTCCATATGCATCATTGATTAGTTCAATAATGTATGCTATGATATGTACACGCCCGGATGTTGCGTACGCACTCAGTGCTACGAGCAGATACCAGTCAGACCCAGGAGAGGCGCATTGGACTGCTGCCAAGAATATTCTGAAGTACCTGAAAAGGCACAAAGATGACTTCCTGGTCTATGGTGGAGATGATGAATTAATTGTTAAAGGCTATACGGACGCAAGTTTCCAAACCGACAAAGATGATTTCAGATCACAGTCTGGGTTTGTCTTCTGCCTCAACGGAGGAGCAGTAAGCTGGAAAAGTGCTAAGCAAAGCACCATTGCGGATTCTACAACTGAAGCGGAGTACATTGCTGCACATGAAGCAGCAAAGGAAGCTATATGGCTAAGGAAGTTCATAGGAGAACTTGGTGTAGTCCCCTCCATTAAAGGACCAATAGCCCTGTATTGTGATAATAACGGAGCTATTGCACAGGCAAAAGAGCCTAGACACCACCAGAGAGTCAAGCATGTACTTCGTAGATTTCACCTTCTACGAGAGTTCGTTGAAAGAAAAGAAGTCGAGATAAGCAAAATTGGAACTGATGACAACATATCAGATCCATTAACTAAACCTCTGCCGCAAGCGAAGCACAACTCGCACACTGCAGCTATGGGAATCAAGCATATTGGAGAATGGCTTTGATGTCTCTGTTTAATGTTTTAAAGTTTTAGAGTTTAAATCTTTGTAAAACATTATTGGTTAATCATTCACAATAAATGAAAGGAATTCATTTTTCCATTTAATTTGTGGTTTATTAAATGATGAGTCCCTTCAACTTGACGATATATTCAAGATAGACTGTCAGGACCAGTCCTGTGACTAAGAAATGTCTATCAAGTGAACTTGAATGTCAAAGGTTGAAAATGGTCCCTAGTCGGAGTTTTCTATAAAAATGGACGCATAGAAAACGTTAGACGATTAGAATGCAAGATGACTAGTAGTTCTGTTTCTTGAACTATGTGGACATGGCAATGTCATAATCATTTGCATAGATACTTACTTTGGGAAGACTAGTATCGGACAAGACCTATGAAACTTTACTGTAAGAGATGAAAGTCTGTCATAAGTAAATTTCATTAAATTATTAGACACTAAATCCTCAATACCTGAGTGATTTGAGATTACTTGTTTGAGAACTGGTTGCTTTGACGTTGACCAACCGTCGCACCGTAAAAGGAGGCTATAAAGGCAACGCTCAGGTAATCACCTATCAAACGAAGTCTAATCTCAAGATCGCAAGATTGGGATTGTCCTCCCATAAATCGGGATGAGATGCTTAAAAGTTGTACAAGGCCACTCGGAGAGCTAGAAACTGTGAAATGCATGGCCGTGCTCGGATGAATCATAGGCTATGATTATCTGTTTATTTGATCAGTTGAACTCTGAAACCGAGGAACACCTCTGGACATAATAAGGATGACAACTCTTACCTTATGTTCAAGAGCAAGCATCGAGCGACAAAGGAATTAGGAAATGCACACTTGTCCCTAAGGACAAGTGGGAGACTGAAGGAAATAATGCCCTTGGTCCAAGTATGCATTCTATGTTAAGTCTAATAAATGCGGTTCAGTATTAATTAACAAGTTAATAATTCAGTGAGATCAAGTGAGCTGAATGCCTAGCTAGAGGCCGCTTCAGTTCAAGTGGAATTAATGATATTAATCCACAGCTTACTCTTGACTGAACCCGTAGGGTCACACAAATAGTACGTAAACGGATCAAGTATTTAATGGCATTAAATACTCCATCTATGAATATTCGGAACCGACGGATCTTGGTTTCAGTGGGAGCTAAGATCGTCACAGGCAAGAAATGAATACTCCGGAAACGATGATATTGCCGGAAACGGAAATATGGATCGTATCGGAAATATGAATATTATCCAAGTCGTAGATGTTGCCGGAAACGGAAACATGGTACGTATCGGAAAATATTGTTGGAAATGGAAATATTACCAGAATCGGAAATATTGCCGGAAACGGAAATATTGTCAGAATCGGAAATATTACCGGAATCGGAAAATAATTCCGGAAACGGAAATATTAAATATTTGTTCGAAACGGAAATTAATTCCGGAATCGGAAATATTGAATATTGTTCGTATCGGAAATAGATTCCGGAAATGGAATTTTAATCGGAAGCGTATCGTACGAATTAGCATCGGACGAGGCCTGCCGGACGAAGGCCCAGCACGAAGCCAGGCCATCGCCCAGCAAGCACGCACGCCACAGCCCAGCGCGCACAAGGCCACGCATGCGTGGGCCGCGCTGCGTGGGCTGCTGCTCGCATGCGTGGGCAGCCCTTGTGGCTGCCGTGTGTGTGTGAGTTTGAGCTCATGCGAGATTCCTGAATCTGCAAGAGTCAGTGTATGATTAAATGTCTATTCCTATTGGATAAATTGATTAAGTAGAATTCATGTAGAATTCTAATTCCAATTAATTCGCATCCTACTAGGATTACGATTCCTTTTCCATAACTCTATAAATAAAGGCCTAGGGGTCATAATTTATACACAAGTTTCAAAGTATTCAAAAGTGAGTTTTTTGAGAGAAAATTCAAACACCCATCTTGCCCCAAAAGTGCCGAATTTTCTGAGTACCTTAAGGGCGATTCTAGTTGGTCAATCTTAAGGCGGATCCGGACGTGCTGTGGACTTTCTACGGAGGGACGACACTTGGAGTCCTAAAAGACTTGTTCTTGTTCGGTTCGGGCGCAGCTAGGGAAGGCACGCAACAAAGAGTATGCATCTAAACTATGCTAAATGATTATGTGTAAATAATATGTTTCCTGGGTTAATGGTTGTTTCCGCATGATCTATGTAATGTCATATGTATCATAACCTAACATAGATACCTGAAGTTAAAGCACCAGTCTTCTTATCCTCCAGATATTTGGGGCAGTTCCTCTTCCAATGACCAATCTTGTGGCAGTGGTAGCACTCATGTTGAGAAGCTACCTTAGCCTTGGGAGTGGCCTTTGGCTTGGTTGAAGAGTTCTCATTGGCAACTACCTTGCCCTTGTTCTTCTTCATGGGAGCCCCTTTCTTCTTGAACTGCTTACCTTTACTAACCATTAGAACATCCTTATGTTTAGGTTTACTTGGTAAGTTTCTCTCAGCCTGAATTAGTGAACCATGCAACTCTTGCAGGGTAGCCTCCCCTCCTTGCATGTAGAAGTTCAACTTAAAGTTATGAAAATCTTCAGGCAAGGATCTGATGACTATGTCAGTTGCCAGGTCCTTAGGATAAGGGAAACCCAATTTCTCCATGGTCTGAAAATGTCCAATCAAATCGAACACATGCGGACCAACGGGCTTCCCCTCTTCCAACTTGGAATCCAGAAGTTTGCAGTTTGCTTCAAATCTCTCCAATCTAGCATTTTTTTGAAACAAAGTTTTCAGTTGCTGGATTATGCTGTAGGCATCCAGACCATCAAAACGTTTTTGATACTCTGGTTCCATGCAAGCAAGCATCAAGCATGTTACTTGCAAGGAGTTATCCTCTAGAGTTTGTCTAGCTCGCTTTTGAGCTGCAGTAGCATTTTCTGGCAAGGGTTCAGGTAGAGGATTGTCAAGAACACTTTCTTTTCCTTCCGCTCTGAGAACAATTCTCACAGCCATTTGCCATTGTAGGAAGTTGGTAGCATTCAGTTTGTCTTTTTCAATTAGAGGGCGCAAGTTAAAAGTAGAGTTGTTTGCACCAGACATGATAACTACAATAAAAAGTAAAGCAAGATTCAATATAATGTTTATCAAAAGTAGCAATTAAACAAATTCAATTCACTACTACCCTTTATTCAAAATTAGAAGTCCCCATTGAATAAAGAATTAACCAAGATCCCCTCCCACTACAATCAAACGGACTTTGGCCCTGCTACTTTAATTTATAGTATTCGAGGTAAGTAAACATTTTACTAATTATAACTGATTATAACTCTTGGTAGACAGGTTAACAACTCTTTGTATTTTCCTATCTCTTAGCTTCAAAACCCAAAACTTTGTCTTTTGATAGTTTTGTTGAGTTAAACCAAACATTAACATGTAAGTTTCAAAAACCTACCCTACTATCCCCGGAATTATAAGCAACACCCTGCTTTGGCAGAACCTATTACTCATGATCTAAGGCTTTATAGGTGTTGTATGGAAAAGCACTTAAACTCAATATTATTTTGGGACCTAAGTTTACTATGTTGGTTAATTAAAAGTGAACACATTGCTTTAAATAACCACATACATAAACTCAATAAGCATTTTAAGGCAATATAAAATGCATAAAAATAAATGTGATCCTAGTATGGCCCCTATAAAATAAGCTCAAATCTTCTTGGGTTCCTGTTCATCTTTCTTGGATCTCCATCCTTGAATTTTTGATTGAACCTTCTTACTTCATCGAACTCATAATACGAACTTTATAATCTAATTTAAACTTTTAAATTAAATTACAACAATACAGAACGATGCGCAGATCGTATTTCAAAATTTACAAGAATACAAAACGATACGCATATCGTATTTTCTATCCTATTTTGGGCCATACTAGTCACTTGCCTGTAACAAAATATCATAATATTCCATACACGCATATAATATTAAAATATATTAGACAAAAATTATTTACTTATTAACTATTAATAAGCAAATAACATTTCCAAAATAATACTAAAAACTTAAACAATTTAAGTTTAACATTATTTTAATTCAATTACTATTTAAATATGGCTAGAATAATCTCATTAATCTAGAATTTGCATTCATGAAAATTACGAATTATGCTCAAAACGAAGATCTGATTTTCCAATTTAAAAAAAAAAATAAAAAAAAATCAAATTACTCAAACTTTTTGGAAATTAATTGTATTTCCAACTTCCAAAACTGATTTAAAAGAGCTGATACATTCAATTGGACTTTTAATTCAAGTACTCAAACTGATTTTGAAAAATCCCCTTTCTTCTTTTCTCTTATTTTTTTTTTTAATTTTTTATTTTATTTTATTGTTTTAAAGCAAGAGAACAGCAGGCAGGCATGAGACCCGCCCCTGCCTCGCCGGAATGCCGCCCTAATTATCCCTCCACCGTGGCTCCACCGTCGCGGGTGGTGGCCACCCAGCCATGGAGGTTGTTATTTTAATTTGGGTAACAATTACCTAAATTAAATTAATCTTTATTCAACTTTTGTTAAAGATTAACAATTTAATTAGGGTTTAATTATCCGAAAATAATGGCAAAAAAATTTGAATAAATTAACAATCCTTAAACTGAATTTTAGGGTTGTTAGAAGTTAGATTTCAATTTAAACTCTTTATTAAAATTAAATCTAACAAGAATTCAAAATTTAAGGCATAATTATCTCATTTTATTCAAATAATTCAAGAAAATAACAATTATAATTCGAAAAATTCGAATTAAATTACCAGGAAGATCTATTGAATTTTCTTAACAAATAAAATCAAAAATTTTAATTGTTATCCTTAAATTTTATGATTAATAGAATTAAACATAAAAATTAACCAAATTCAATAATTAATATACAAAAATTCCGAAAATTAGTTAAAAAATTACCAAAAAATTTCGGCTATTGTATAAAAATTAGGGGATAATCAGTAGATTTATTTAACAAATTAAAAATCAAATCTTTAATTGTTAACAAATTATTTCCATGATTAATCTTATTAACCATTAAATAATTTAAAATCCGACGAATTTAATTTTAAAAAATCCGAAATTTTTTATGAGATATTAACAGTTAATTTCGACCCTGTGATAAAAATTTCGGAATTTTATAAATTTATTTTGAGCAAAAATTAATTAAATCACGATTTAATGATTCCAATCAATTAATATCATATATTAATTTTGCAAATTCAAGCCATAAATAAATCTTCCCTTAATTGAATCAAAATAATAATGTTGCATACAATCATGATTATAAAATATTATGCAAGAGGCTAAAACTGATACCACTGTAGGAACATATAGATGCATAAAGCGGAATTTCAGGAAACAATTTCCTAACATCTATCACAGGATCTCATGCATAACAATAGTATAGATCAGATTAAGTCGAAAGAATAATCACCTTTGAAGCGTGTTCTCCCGTTCGTATGCAAGCTTCGAAGATCTTAGAGCCCCACTTGTTGCTCCTCTACTCAGTCCACAAGCACGAATTGAATCCCACGTATGCTAGTACGGAAGAGAACGATCACAATCTGTCTCTTGCTTTGTTTAGGATGTACGGCGTTTAGAGAATTAGAATTAGGGTTTTTGTGTTTTCCTTTTGTCAGATATTGAATCAACGTGATTTCTAAATCCCTGACATTATAACTATTATAATGTGAGAGTTTTAGGTTAACACAAAACCAAAGCCCAACATTCTTCCGTTAACAGACCGGTTGCCATCGGGCCTTTTGGGCCCATTCCAATAAATGCTTATATGTGTGACCTTATAGGATTAATATATTTTAGTTGTAGGTCCAATCAATATTGTCCTGCTAATCACATTTATTCTCTAGCAAGCAAATATGATTACTAAAATAATTAACTTATTATCTTCATAATTAATTCCTAATTTATATTTAGTAATTGCCGGAAATGTCTAAGGACATAATTCCTTCAATATGGTCTAAAGAGACTATCACAAGTGCATTCCATTTCTTCATCATCAAATCGATAACCGTCCAAATCTTCTTCCAAATATGAAGAATCAATCAAATATATGCAATTCCCTTCACAGCCGGGAAAATCATTGACTGAAACAGAGAAACAAACATCTTTTCCAAGAACAAATATTCGGTCATCCAACGAATTAACTAGAACCCAAGTCCCCCATTTCTCATCTAGCTTATACACTTTCATATCTACCCTTTCTTGTTTACTACCAATTACATCCCCATCATCGTCCACAATATTACGCCCACCAAAATAAGTATCAACTACATACAAATTCCCATCTGATTCAACCAAATTTTTCTGCTTACCGATACTCGCCAAAGAATTAAGTGGGGGAAAATATTTTACAAGATTCATAGCTTTATCAATCAAGGAAACCATACCAAATCTATCCATCACATAATATTCTCCCTGATACACCAGTATATCATCATAACGAGGTATAGCTTTCCCCAATTCAGTCCATTTTTTATCCCCAGAAACTCTAAACCCTAATTTCCCAAAATCATAAATAGCAACAACTCCACAATCACGAAACACAACAGCTTTCTGAACATTCAAATCATCACTTGTAAAACTCGAATCAAAATGCAAACCTTTTGCCAGTTCAAACAACCGATATTCCAACAAATTAAGAGTCTTACCAAGAATAAAATCCGGTTTGGGAATGGTAAGAGGGTTTAAAACTTCGAAATTACCTCGGGGTGTTTGGACGACCTTGACCAAACAGGCGGAGCTACGGTGGTTTTGGTGTTCGAGGCGGCAGATAGTAACGGGAGACATGAAAGCGTCGAAATTGGAGGTGGATGAAGAAGGAGAAGAGAGAGAAATGGTAGACCTCCATGACGTGCAAACGGCTCTGTAACGGAAAACGTCAATGCGAGATTGGAGGTGTTCTCCGATCTTCTCTAGCAGTTCCGGCGGTAAATCCGCCCATCTGTTTCGGCATCGGCTACGTCCAGTGATCCTGGTAGTCATGTTGCATGGATTGATTTTCCAGTGGTTGTTAACAACACGTGGATGGTACAGGGGCCTGCACGTAGATCTACGTGCACCTGCACCAAAACGCAAAAATATTAAAAGAAAACGCAAAAAACAAAAAAAAAGAAAAAGAACATAAAAAACTAAACAAAAAGAACTAGAGTAAACAAAGAGAACATTAACTAAACCTGAAAAGAACACTAATGTCAAAAAACTAAAGAAAATGTACAAAAATAAAAATAACATATTCTCTCTCCTGATAACTATAAAAAGAACAACTATTTTTCAAAAAGAACATCGTGTGAAAAATGCAATAGAAAAACAAAAAAAAATACATATTATCGATAATATTATTAAATATTAAAAAACTGTAAAAAAATTAAAAAGAACACAAAATAATTATAAAAAAGAACAACAACTTTTTTACAAAACACAAAGAACAAAATTAGAAGAAAAATAAAATAACAAAAACTAAAAAAAAAATAAAACCACAATAAAAAAAGAAAAAAGAACAGAACACATGAAAAAAGAACATCATTTTCTTTTTCCTTATCAAACAAAAGAACAGAATGAAAGGGACGAAAAGAACAACAAATCTATGTTCTTTTATTAGTTGTATTTGTTCTTATCAAACCAATTAGTGTTCTAATTAAAAAGAAGAAAACGACGATATTTTGATGCACTTAAAACTAGATCTATATTTTTATTTAAATGTATTTTTGTTTTTATCCCACACATAAGATCTATGTTCTTTTATTAAGTGTTATTTGTTCTATTCAAACGATTTTATGTTCTAATTAAAAAGACAAAACGACGATTTTTTGATGCACTTAAAACTAAATCTATATTTTTTTAAAAAAGTATATTTGTTCTTTTACCACGAATCAGACTATGTTCTTTTTTAAGTGTTATTTGTTATTTTCAAACCATTATATGTTCTTTTTTAACAATCTATGTACGTTGATATAAAAGAACAAACTATGTTGATGACACCGTAAAAATAAAGTTGTGAAAAAGAACATAACAATCCGAAAAGAACATTAGATGAAAAAACAAGGAAACGTACCTTAAACACTTGATCAACATTTATCAGGAGCATCAACATTGAACTAGTGTTTTTCTTAATTCACTCATTTTCAACAAACGAGAAACATTCAGAAGGAATTTTAGCGAGAGAATAAGGAGAAAATGTATTTTTTTACTCTTTCATTTACCATCTCACTCTTTCTCTCTCGAAAAATCTCTCTTATGTTGAGAGAATATAAATCCTCTCCCCTCTCTCTCTCTCTCTAAAATGTATTTCTAAAATGACTAATGGTTATGACTCATAAGTACAATTATTATATATATAGTTGCTGAAAAATAGAAAATGAACAAATAGGAAGTAGAATCAAAGAATTGAAGAACAGAGAAGGAGAAAAGAAAAATTGTTAAAGGAGTGCATAATGAGAACCGTGCACGTGTTTTTATTTTGTTCTTTTAACAGAGTATTATGAAAAGAACAAATGAAAAGTCTTAAAGAACAAATATAGAGACTAAAAGAACAAGTCAAGTACTTTGTCCCACAATAACATATGATTCGGAATCATCATTTTCATCATTCTGTTATGAATTATCAAGCACATTATTCATAATATCTGAAAAAATAATAGGTTAATATGTATAAAAACAAGAAAAAGAACGCAATCAAAATAACAAAGGATAAATAAAAAGTAACAAGAAAAATAACACAATAAAATAAAAAGAACAAGTTATGAAATGCAAATAAAATTGAAAATAATAAAAAAGAAGAACACAATAAAATAAAAGAACAAATTATGAAACGCAAATGGTCTATTTTTCTACTATAATGAAACTGTTCTTTTAATACGAGCATAATGTAACTGTTCTTTTCATTCGAGCATATGTTCTTTTAATACGTAAAACTGTTCTTTTCTGGAAAAAATCGTAATTACATAATCAAAATCTTCAAAATCAACGATTTCAACGAAATCAGCGTGTTATTACATAATTTGATTCATTAAAATCATCAAATTCATCAAAACACGATTATTACAAAATCAAAATAGTCAAAATCATCAAAAACACAACTATTACAAAATCAAAATCATCAAAAC
Organism: Spinacia oleracea; assembly: GCF_020520425.1. Taxonomy (NCBI): domain Eukaryota; kingdom Viridiplantae; phylum Streptophyta; class Magnoliopsida; order Caryophyllales; family Amaranthaceae; genus Spinacia; species Spinacia oleracea. Next base: position 90,943,591 of record NC_079489.1, read on the forward strand.
ATGCCATTTGTTATTACAAAATTGAAATTTTACCTCCCAAAATCTGATTATCAGCTGTAGAATTCAGATTTGAAGAAGAAGAATCAATTTAATTTGATGTTGAAGCAGAAAAATCAACGAATTTTTGGGGATTTTCATTAATTTCTCTCTCTAAAACCCATTTTAGAAAACCTAGACTTTCTCTCTCCTCTTCACAGTTTGAATTCAAAACATAAAACCCAGAAGAATATATATCGCAAAAATAACAAAAATCAAATAAAAACACGATAAACATAACTGAAAAGAACAGAGCCTTTAATGTTCTTTTGTTCAGGGGTGTTCTTTTGTGCAAGGGCATTGTTCTTTTTTCTGGGAATTTAATGAAAACGCGCGTTTTGTGTTTAATGTTGGTCGTTTTAATCCCGGTGCACCTAGAGCTACGTGCACACGCCTGCACCATCCAAATTGCGGTTGTTAATGGCAGTTTCGGTGATCATATTTCTTACGTTTGAGTGTTTACTTTTCCCGCTCTCTAGTAAAACGGTGGCACTTGTCAAGGTTGAGTTATAATTTGGATGAAATTTATGAGAGATTGAGAGGGGTCCTTCTTTATTTATAGAGCTGGGATTGAAAGAATTTCGTGGGCTTTTTCTTCTGGGCTGGATTATTTTTGGACTTTTTTATTTTTTATTTTTTATTTTGGACTTCGAATTTATACAGAAAATATTACTCCATAAATATTTTAATTAGGACTGTGAATTCGGCTTATCGAATAAGTTATAAACGGTTTGGTGACGTCAAAATCGTTTATGTTGAGTCATTATTTTTATTCTGGTCGTTCCCGATCTGTTCGGATAACTTTGGTTCGGATGAAGTTTGGTCATAAATTGTTTCGAATTGATCTCGATTTCAGTTCGGGTAACTTGGCAGGTCAATCTTGGTTTACTAGTTGGATTTTAAAACGATTTTATATCGGTTTGATTTGTTCGGAATAAGTTTGGATCGGGTGTATGTCGGATTCGGATACAATTTTGACCGGTTTACTTCTGGTACAAGACATGTTCGGGTCGCTAAGGCCCTATTCTTTTTTTTTGTTGAATTTTAGAAAAATTCAGCTCAGTTGAGTAAAATTTAATCTAATTTAATTTAATACAATTTAGATTTATTATACGAAGTAATGATTATAATAATACTAATGATGAGGGTGAGGGTGATGGATAGCTCAGTTGGTTAGAGCTTCCATCCCATTTCCAGGTGATCCTGTGATCGATTCTCATCCCCCGCCCTTGTGGCTCATTCGCACCAAAAAAAAATAAAAATACTAATGATGATAATAACAATTATTATTATTTAGTTATTTATTATTATTAAAAAAAAATTATTATTTGAATTATTAATATTATTAATTTATAAAAAAGGCTCTTGCGCGGGTTCGAAGAGGAGACCTCCTCCTTCGACGCCATGGAAAACACACGCAAGCAAGCTAAGAAACACAACAATGGTGGAAGCAAGTCCAAGAATAAGACAGCGACGGTCTCACTGAAGGTGCGACCCAATCCCAAGCTAGATACTGGTGCTGCAATGGAGGATTCCGATGACATCTCTGAGCACTCGACAAACCCAGAAAATCAATTTGATGATTTCAATCAGATTTTGACCCCAAAAGCAAGCCTGAGAGATTTGCAACAACAATCACAGATCAAAGGTGACTTTAATGCGTGGCTGAGTGGATTACACAGCGGTAAGGATGTTCGTACCCATTTTCGATCACATTCAAATATTGGCGGGAATAGCCATACTCTGTTAGATTCTCTGAATGACTGTGCTAATGAGATTGAACACAATGAGGTGCATAATAATGACAATGATGATAATACTGATCCTAATAATCAACCCTCAATTGTTCAAATCGAATTTGATGACATTAAAGATGAAATTGCTTATTGGGAGTCAGCTGTGGTATGCTATGTGATTGGTGCTAATCCACCCCAGAATGTGATGGAGGGATATGTGAGAAGAATCTGGGGGAAATATGGAGTAGATAAAGTTTCACAGGTGGGGAAGGGAATCTATATGGTTCGATTCACAACAATGGAGAATTGCTCCAAAGTTTTGCAGGGAGGGTTTCAGGTTTTTGATTCTAAACCATTAGTGGTGAAACCTTGGTCTGCTGATGTTAATTTCTGCAAAGAACCAATCAAGAAACTGCCCATTTGGATACAATTACATGGGTTGGATGTTAAGTACTGGGGAGAGAAGAGTCTAGGCAAGATTGTGGGTCAACTTGGGTCATTGATCAAAGTTGACCAAGCCACAAAAAATAGAGACAAACTGATGTTTGCTAGGGTCTTGATTGAAGTTCAAGTTGATCAAGATTTCCCTACTGTGATTCACTTCAGGAATGAAATAGGAATCATGATCAATCAATCAGTCAGTTATGATTGGTTGCCTACCATTTGTTCTGCATGTAAGGGCATGGGCCATACCCATGAACATTGCAATAAGAAACAAACTGGTCCTGTAAGGAGAGTGTGGGTGAAAAAAACAATTAAGCCAAGTGTTGTCCATGTTCCACCTCCTGTTTTACCAGGGGATGAGTTTGTTCAAGCTACCAAGTTCAGCAAGACCATTAGCAAGCAACTGAAGCCAGTGGTGATTACTAACTCTTTTCAAACAATGTCTGAATCTGGAACTGCAGAAGATCATGAAGAAAGAGAGTTACAGGTTAACATTGGGAGTCCATTAGACAGGGGGGTGACATCCCCTATGTCTAATGGATAGAGTTCTATGTTGGAATGTCAGAGGGCTAAACACACACTCTAAACAAATTGCAGTGAGACAATCGATTCAATCTCACAACATCAAGTTGTTTAGCCTTCTGGAAACAAGGGTGAAAGCACCAAAAATGGGTAAACTGTATCTCACAGTGTGTCCTAACTGGTGTTTCACCACCAACTTAAGTTGTCATTACAATGGTAGAATTGTTCTAGCTTGGGATCCAGATGTTTTTCAAATAGACATCATCCATATGGGAAGTCAACTGATTCACACCTGTGTTACCCCAAGAAGCTCTAACAAGGGCTTCTTCTGCACCTTTATCTATGGCTTCAATACTCCTACTGAGAGAGAGTCCCTGTGGGCCTCCTTGACTTCTTTTTCCAACCTAAACCATCAAGCATGGTTAGTAATGGGGGACTTTAACTCCATCATGGAAATGGAAGACAGAATTGGGGCACCAGTGAGACTTGCTGATATCAAGCCAATGAGGAACTGTATGGCCACCTGCAATCTCACTCAGGTCAAGACAATTGGTAGACAATTTACATGGAATAACAAACAAGAAGGGGAGAATAGAGTCTTTTCTAGAATTGATAGAGTGTTATCCAACACTGCATGGGATGACATGTTCCCTACTGCTGAAGCTATGTATTTGCCAGAGGGTACCTTTGACCATTGTCCAATGGTTTTGAGCACCTTATCCACTTGTCAGTTAAAGAAACCTTTCAGGTTTTATAACATGTGGACTTCTTCCCCTGATTTCCTCCCCATAATAGAGAAGCACTGGCAAAAATATGTCTATGGGTGTCCCATGTTCAGGATAATCCAAAAGCTTAAATGGATAAAACAGGATCTCAGGGTCCTCAACAAATCTGGTTATAGTAACATTGAAGCAACCAAGATTCAGCTGCAACATCAGCTTGCTGATATTCAAAACAGGTTACACACAGACCCTACAGATGCTTTGCTGGCTACAGAAGAAAAAGCAGTTGCTGCTGCTTACAGAACTGCTAAAGAGAATCACCTCTCTTTCCTTCACCAAACTTCTAAAGCTCATTGGCTTGACCAAGGAGATGAAAATAGCAGAGCCTTCTATTAGAGTATTAGGCAGAGAAGAAAACACAATACCATTCTTTCTATTCAGACCTCCACTGGAGAGTGGGTGAATTCAGTTGAGGGTGTTCAGAAGGCCTTTCTAGAGTTCTACAAAGATTTATTTATGAAAAAACAAGATTCCAGAACCCCCATCAAAAAGGAAATCATGGATAAAGGTCCAAGGCTTACTGAGGAACATGTCAACCAACTGCACTGCAATTTCTCACTAAAAGATGTCAAAAGGGTGTTAGATGCCATTCCAAGTAATAAAGCTCCTGGTTTGGATGGTTTCAATAGCCATTTTTTCAAGAGTTCCTGGGATATTATCAAAGATGACATGCTTGCTGCTATCAGTGATTTCTTTCATACTGGGAAAATGCTAAAAGAGATTAATGTCACCTCCATCACCCTAGTGCCAAAGGTTAGTGTGCCTTCTTCTGTTGGTGATTTCAGGCCAATAGCATGTTGTTCAGTGCTCTACAAGTGCATTTCTAAGCTGCTATGTGAAAAACTAGGTAGTGTTCTGCCTGATATTATCTCTCCCAATCAAGGTGCATTTGTGTCAGGGAGATCCATCCTACATAATGTGCTTGTGTGCCAAGATATAGTCAAGATTTACAGAAAAAGTCAACTGCAAGCCAACTGTCTTATGAAATTGGACCTTAAAAAGGCCTATGATACTGTTGAATGGGATTTTGTTGAGGAGATTCTTCTTGATCTTGGCTTCCCTAAACACTTCATCAACCTCATCATGACATGGTTAACCACTACCCAATATTCTATTCTCCTTAATGGCTCTCCTACTGGTCTGATTCACCCCAGAAGAGGGCTAAGGCAAGGGGGTACCCTTTATCCCCCTTTCTCTTCACTCTCTGTATGGAGTACTTCTCTAGAGCTATGCAAGCAGTGGGAGGTCACCCCTCTTTCAGATTTCATTCTAGATGTAGGTATCTGAAGCTTAATCACTTATGCTTTGCAGATGACCTTCTCATGTTCTGCAGGGGAGAGAAGGATAGTGTACAACTCATGCTGAATGGGTTTAGTGTTTTCTCTACCACCACAGGCCTCATGGTTAACCCCCATAAATCCTCTCTTTACTGTTGTGGAATCCCAGAACACCAACTCCCCTCTTTTGCTCACTTGACTGGATTCAGGATTGGATCTCTTCCTTTCAAGTACTTAGGTGTTCCAGTGAGCCCCTTGAAGCTAAAAGCTAGTGATTGTGATTCACTTATTGACAAGATGACTGCTAAAATCAAAACCTGGAGTTCCAGACATCTCTCTTTTGCTGGTAGAGCTCTTTTGGTCAATACTATCCTTATGAGTGTGACTGTGTATTGGGCTCAGATGTTTCTGTTCCCAAAAGCTATCTTGAAAAGAATTAATGCTATATGCAGGTCCTTCCTGTGGTTTGGGAATTATGATGATAGCAGACCTGGTCCTGTGGCTTGGGATAAGCTTTGTCTCCCAAAAGCACAAGGTGGTTTAGGTTTTAGAAACCTTATGTTATGGAATCAAGCAGCAGTGGGAAAGTGAAGGAAATAATGCCCTTGGTCCAAGTATGCATTCTATGTTAAGTCTAATAAATGCGGTTCAGTATTAATTAACAAGTTAATAATTCAGTGAGATCAAGTGAGCTGAATGCCTAGCTAGAGGCCGCTTCAGTTCAAGTGGAATTAATGATATTAATCCACAGCTTACTCTTGACTGAACCCGTAGGGTCACACAAATAGTACGTAAACGGATCAAGTATTTAATGGCATTAGATACTCCATCTATGGATATTCGGAATCGACGGATCTTGGTTTCAGTGGGAGCTGAGATCGTCACAGGCAAGAAATGAATACTCCGGAAACGATGATATTGCCGGAAACGGAAATATGGATCGTATCGGAAATATAAATATTATCCAAGTCGTAGATGTTGCCGGAAACAGAAACATGGTACGTATCGGAAAATATTATCGGAAATGGAAATATTGCCAGAATCGGAAATATTGCCGGAAACGGAAATATTGTCAGAATCGGAAATATTATCGGAATCGGAAAATAATTCCGGAAATGGAAATATTAAATATTTGTTCGAAACGGAAATTTATTCCGGAATCGGAAATATTAAATATTGTTCGTATCGGAAATGAATTCCGGAATCGGGAATTTAATCGGAAGCGTATCGTACGAATTAGCATCGGACGAGGCCCGCTAGACGAAGGCCCAGCACGAAGCCAGGCCGTCGCCCAGCGAGCCAACACACACCAGCGCACGCCAAGCCTCGACCAGGCCCAGCGCAAGGCCAGGCCCAGCCAAGGCCTTGGGCGCGCGCGCGCGGAGCGCAGCAACGGGCCGAGCGCTGTGCGCCTAGCGTGGGCCGCAAGGCTTGCGCGGGTGTACGGTGCTCGTGCATTGCATGTGCGGGAATCCCGAAGCAATCAGAATTCGAAGTGTGATTAAATCCTAAAACTATTAGATAATGATTATTTAATTAGAGTCCTAGTAGGGTTATAATTAAATAAATTAGTATCCTAATAGGATTCCAAAACCCTTTCCATAACTCTATAAATACGTGCCTAGGGTCACATATTTTCATAGATTATTCAAGTATTCAAAGTGAGTTTTTGAGAGAAAATTCAGACACATTTCTTACCTAAGAGTGCCGAAAATCTTTAGTACCTTAAGGGCGATTCTAGTTGGTCAATCTTAAGGCGGATCCGGACGTGCTGTGGACTATCTACGGAGGGACGACACTTGGAGTCCTAAAGACTTGTTCTTGTTCGGTTCGGGCGCAGCTAGGGAAGGCACGCAACAAAGAGTATGCATCTAAACTATGCTATATGATTATGTGTAAATAATATGTATTCCTGGATAAATGGTTTTTCCGCATGATTTATGAATTGTCATATGTATCATAACCTAACAGTGGTATCACGAGCCCCTTATTATTTTCATAATCTAAATTGCATGAACATGGTTAAATATTACAAATTTGCATGAATTAAAAGGGGTGATTAATTTTCGTAATTGTTAATTAATTGCAAATTGCGTTTATTTAATTATACGTACGCAGATTTTTCGGCAGTTTCTTCGTTACTCATCCAAATCGAGTGATTTTTGTGTCAATTCCGCATGTAAAAGGCATTCTAAAATTTTGACAAAAACAATATTTTTCTGCCGAACCCAGAATTCTCAAATTCGAAGCCTAACTATGACTTTTCGAAGGTTTTAGTTTTTCGAATGCAAAATTTCGTAAATTTAAGATGTTAAATTAAATATTTGCGATTCTTGTTGATAAATCTTGAATTTTTGATTGACCTACTGTATATCTTTAACAAGTTTGAATGCCTAGCCTTGTTAATTATGCAATCTAATTTGTAATTATGATTAATTTGTTGAAAATTAGAATAATTTAGAATTAATTTGATTTTCATAATTAATTATAATTTAATTAGAAACCTATGATTAAAAACCACCATAAAAATTGTAAATTTATGATAAATTTTAAATTTTTATGACCTAGACTTGAATCCATGATAATCGGAAATCAATTGAATAATAAATTTTCGATTTTTCGCCCTAAAATTATGAAATTAATATTATTTATTAATTTGTCATTAATTTTAAATATAAATTTTAAATTTTTTATGCGATTCGTTCATATAACTTGCACGCACAAAGCAATGGACGCTTCATGTTACCCTTAAGGGGTGTTGTATAGTGCGGGCATGCGACGACGAGCAAGGGAGCTCGTCGCCCATGCGGCACGAATGCAATGAGCAAGGGCATGGTGCACGAGCACAAGGCAGCAGCCCTGCCTTGTGTCGTGGGCCACGAGCTATGAATGAATGGGCATGGGCGAAGGCAAGGCACGGCAGTCGCTTGTGGGCAGCAAGCGAGCTGAGCCACAACGCGCACTGCCTCGCGCAAGCGCGCGCAGCCTCGCGCGTAGCGAGCGCAAGCTCGCGTGCCACGAGTGCTGCGCCCAGCGAGCGATGGCTCACGCCCAGCGAGCGATGGCTCGCGCACAGCGAGCGATGGCTCGCGCACAGCAAGCGTTGGCGAGAGCGCACAGCGAGCGATGGCTCGCGTGCATCGAGCGCTGGAGCGCGCGCAACGAGCACTGGCGAGCGCGCACAGCGAGCGATGGCTCGCGTGCATCGAGCGCTGGAGCGCGCGCAGCGAGCACCATAGCGTGCGATGGCTTGCGATGGAAGATGCAGCAGCTATGCGACGAGCGCATGGGCTGCGCGCACATGGCCAGCGATGGCTGTGTGCGTGTGGCCCATGGGCGTGCGATGCGTAGGGTGTTTACGCTGCGATTAGATCGTTTTGAATGTTTAATTTGAAATTTTTCAGTTTACGTAATTTTAATTATTTTTTAAAATTAATAATTTAAATTATTTTCTTGGATTTTAATTTTGAATATTGTAATTATAATAAATTTTATTTATTCTAATTATTTTACTAAAATTAAAATCATGAATTAATTTAAATACGACTGAAATTAAATTAAACTTTTTGGATTCAATTATAAATTTATATGAGCTTTAAATTTTAATTAAATTTGCATGTTTCCGGTTAGACTTGAAATACATTTTTATGTTTAAAATTAGTAAAGCATATGAATTTATTGGTTTAAGTGGGAGCCCTTTTAGTCATAAACTCTTGATTAGGTCTACAAATCCTTAAGGTTAAAACAACTTGATTAGAATTAATAAGGACTGAATAATTGGTAGATTATTGGTGCCCTTGATTAATTGCTGCAAATGTTTACGTGATGCATAATGTGTTTTACTAACCAGCTATGTGGGCCATTCATGATAATGAATGGGTGAATGGTATATATTGTATATGTACTGTTTTGCAGGTTATAAGTGACTAGTATGGCCCAAATAGGATAGAAAATATGGTCTGCGTACCATTAATTTGAATGTAATTGGTCTAAAGTACCAAAGCTGTTTTTCAATTCAAATATGGTCTGCGTACCATCAAATAGTTGTAATTAGTTATAGCTTATCCTATTTGAAGAAACTGGTGCCTCCCACGGAGATTTTCAAGACGGACTTTGAAGTCAAAGCTTCAAGATGAAGTCGGGCCATACTAGATCACATTTATCTTGTGCATGCTTTAAGTTATTTATTGCTTTAAATATGTCTTAATTATGCATAAGATTGTGGCTTGATTATGTTGCATGATTAAGGATTTTAGTTCACTTAAAATCTAACCAACATAGTAAGAGCCTTAAGTTCCAAACTTAAAAATTGAGTTAAAAGGTGCCATGCCAAAATATACACTTGCTTGGATATCCTTTACATCAATCTAGTAATAGTTTTCGCTCAGCGAGGTGTTACTTATTGGTCCTAAAGGGGCAAGGTACACAAATAATTGTGAGTACATGTTAGTTTTGGTGAAACTCAACGATATAAGTAAGGAGTCCTTTTATGTGGTGGCAAAATCGATAGGTTTACCTAATAAGTTCTTAGACGTACCTATCAACCAAGAATAGTTTCTAGACTGTTAGCAAAAGGCTTTTGCTTACCTAAGATGTTTTAGGATTAAGTCGACAAACTGTGCTTAGTTCTTCAATGATTTTAGGATCTTGGAATCATTTTATTCACACCTGCCGGAACAAATAACTTGAATAAAATGCTTAATAAACATTGAATTATGCATGTATGCTAGAATTTAAGTTTATTAAGAGAAACTGTGAATGGTTATTTATTTGTTTATTCTTTTCAATTGTAGTTTTTAATATGGCAAACAACAATTCATTCAACATTCGATCAATTCTCGAAAAGGAGAAGTTGAACGGGAAAAACTTCCTTGACTGGCAAAGGAACTTGCAAATAGTTCTTATGCAGGAAGAAAAGGAGTATGTCCTAGATGAGGCGATGCCCGAAGCCGCAGGCGACGGGGTCACTCAGGCAGCCCTCAATCGTTGGATTGATGCCAACAAGGATGTGAAATGTCTAATGCTCGCCACCATGAGTGCGGATCTGCAGAAAACGTTCATCAACTCAGATGCTTTCACAATCATCAGTGAGTTGAAGAACATGTTCCAAGATCTGGCTCGAGTCGAAAGATTCGAGACTCATAGGCAAATTCTTGAGACCAAGCTTAAGAAAGGCGAGCCCGTAAGTCCACATGTTCTCAAAATAATTGGACTCATTGAGAATATGAGTCGGCTGGATCAGCAATTTTCTCAGGAAATGGCTATAGACACCATCCTCCATTCTCTTCATAGCGGGTATGATCAGTTCAAACTGAACTACAGTATGAATAGTCTGGACAAAACGCTCACTGAGCTTCACGGTATGCTGAAGACCGCTGAAAAGACGCTCAAAAGTGATAAGCAGGATGTGCTTATGGTGCGTGGGGGCAAGTTCAAGAAATCTGGAAAGAAGAGGAATGCTAAGAAAGGTGGCAACAAGGCCAGCCCAACTAAGCAAACTGGCGCCAAATCTGTAAAGAGGAAGGTCAGTCAACCCACTTCTGAATCCGAATGCTTCTACTGCAAGAAGAAGGGGCATTGGAAGAGAGATTGCTTGAAGCTAAAGGAAGATCAGAAGAACGGAACAGTCGTTCTATCTTCAGGTATTTTCGTTATAGACTGTATACTTGCTAATTCAACTTCTTGGGTATTAGATACAGGTTGTGGCTCACACTTATGTTCCAATCCACAGGGACTAAGAAGAAGTAGAAAGTTAAGCAAGGGTGAAGTCGACCTACGAGTGGGAAATGGAGCACGGATTGCTGCATTAGCTGTAGGAACTTACTATTTGTCGTTGCCCTCCGGGCTAGTTTTGGAACTGGAAGAATGTTTCCATGTTCCAAGTCTTACTAAAAACATCATTTCAGTTTCTTGCTTAGATGCTAAAGGATTTTCCTTTTTAATAAAAGACAATAGTTGTTCGTTTTATTTTAAAGAGATGTTTTATGGATCTGCTAGATTAGTCAATGGACTTTATTTATTAGATCACGACAAACAAGTATATAACATAAATACCAAAAAGGCCAAAAAGGATGATTCAGATCTCACCTATCTGTGGCATTGTCGATTAGGCCATATAAACTTGAAACGCTTAGAAAGACTTCAAAAGGAAGGAATTCTAGAACCATTTGACTTAGAGGATTATGGTAAATGCGAATCATGTTTACTTGGCAAAATGACAAAGCAACCTTTCTCTAAAGTTGGAGAAAGAGCAAATGAACTATTGGGTTTAATCCATACAGATGTAGGTGGACCAATGAATACAAATGCTAGAGGTGGTTTCAGCTACTTTATCACTTTCACTGATGACTTCAGTAGGTATGGTTATGTCTACCTAATGAAGCATAAGTCTGAATCCTTTGACAAATTCAAGGAATTTCAGAGTGAAGTAGAGAATCAATTAGGCAAGAAGATTAAGGCACTGCGGTCTGATAGAGGCGGTGAATATCTGAGCTATGAATTTGATGACCATCTGAAAGAATGTGGAATTCTATCAGAATTGCCTCCTCCTGGAACACCACAATGGAACGGTGTGTCGGAACGGAGGAACAGAACCTTGCTAGACATGGTCAGGTCAATGATGGGTCAGGCCGAACTTCCATTAGAATTTTGGGGACATGCACTAAATACAGCTGCACTCACTATAAATAGAGCTCCGTCTAAAGCTGTCGAAAAGACTCCATACGAATTATGGTTTGGAAAGCCTCCAAATGTGTCTTTTCTTAAGATTTGGGGATGTGAAGTATACGTCAAACGATTAATTTCAGACAAACTTCATCCAAAATCTGACAAATGTATCCTTGTGGGCTATCCAAAGGAAACAAAGGGGTATTACTTCTACAATACATCTGAGAACAAGGTGTTTGTTGCTCGAGATGGTGTCTTTTTGGAGAAAGATCACATTTCCAAAATGACAAGTGGGAGAAAAGTAGACCTCGAAGAAATTCGAGTCGAACAACAAACTCTAGAGAATGCTCAAGATGACATTCAGGATGAAACTCAGAGATCTTTAGAAGAATCTGGTGAGAATCATGGTCAAACTAGAAATGTTGCCCCGCGTAGATCGCAAAGATATAGATCTCAACCGGAAAGGTACTTAGGTATTTTGACGAACGAGAGCTATGACGTTCTATTACTTGAAAGTGATGAACTTGCGACTTACAAACAAGCTATGACGAGCCCTAGCTCCAAGCAATGGCAAGAAGCCATGCAATCTGAATTAGACTCCATGTCTGAAAACCAAGTATGGGATTTGGTCGATTTGCCAGATGGCTACCAAGCCATTGGAAGCAAATGGGTTTTCAAACTGAAAAAGGATAAGGATGGGAAACTTGAAGTTTTCAAAGCTAGATTGGTTGCAAAAGGTTACAGGCAAGTCCACGGTGTGGATTGCGATGAAACCTTTTCACCAGTTGCAATGCTAAAGTCTATTCGGATAATGTTAGCAATCGCTGCATATTACGATTACGAAATATGGCAGATGGATGTCAAAACTGCTTTCTTAAACGGCGTTTTAACAGAAACTGTGTTTATGACACAGCCTGAAGGTTTTGAGGATCCAAAGAATGCTAAAAAGGTATGCAAGCTAAAGAAGTCAATCTACGGATTGAAGCAGGCATCCAGGAGCTGGAACATACGTTTTGATGAAGCAGTCAGTGACTTTGGTTTCATCAAGAACGCAGACGAATCTTGTGTATACAAGAAGGTCAGTGGGAGCAAAATTGCTTTCCTAGTATTATATGTCGACGACATATTACTTATCGGAAATGACATTCCTATGTTGAACTCTGTCAAGATTTGGCTTGGGAAATGTTTTTCGATGAAGGATCTAGGAGAAGCACAGTACATATTGGGCATCAAGATTTACAGAGATAGATCTAAAAGGATGATTGGACTTAGTCAAAGCACTTATATCAGTAAGGTGCTTGATAGGTTCAAGATGGCGGACTCCAAGCGAGGCTACCTACCCATGTCTCATGGAATGACTCTAAGCAAGACTCAGTGCCCAAAAACACTTGATGAGCGTAGACGAATGAATGGGATTCCATATGCATCATTGATTGGTTCAATAATGTATGCTATGATATGTACACGCCCGGATGTTGCATACGCACTCAGTGCTACGAGCAGATACCAGTCAGACCCAGGAGAGGCGCATTGGACTGCTGCCAAGAATATTCTGAAGTACCTGAAAAGGCACAAAGATGACTTCCTGGTCTATGGTGGAGATGATGAATTAATTGTTAAAGGCTATACGGACGCAAGTTTCCAAACCGACAAAGATGATTTCAGATCACAGTCTGGGTTTGTCTTCTGCCTCAACGGAGGAGCAGTAAGCTGGAAAAGTGCTAAGCAAAGCACCATTGCGGATTCTACAACTGAAGCGGAGTACATTGCTGCACATGAAGCAGCAAAGGAAGCTATATGGCTAAAGAAGTTCATAGGTGAACTTGGTGTAGTCCCCTCCATTAAAGGACCAATAGCCCTGTATTGTGACAATAACGGAGCTATTGCACAGGCAAAGGAGCCTAGACACCACCAGAGAGTCAAGCATGTACTTCGTAGATTTCACCTTCTACGAGAGTTCGTTGAAAGAAAAGAAGTCGAGATAAGCAAAATTGGAACTGATGACAACATATCAGATCCATTAACTAAACCTCTGCCGCAGGCGAAGCACAACTCGCACACTGCAGCTATGGGAATCAAGCATATTGGAGAATGGCTTTGATGTCTCTGTTTAATGTTTTAAAGTTTTAGAGTTTAAATCTTTGTAAAACATTATTGGTTAATCATTCACAATAAATGAAAAGAATTCATTTTTCCATTTAATTTGTGGTTTATTAAATGATGAGTCCCTTCAATTTGACGATATATTCAAGATAGACCGTCAGGACCAGTCCTGTGACTAAGAAATGTCTATCAAGTGAACTTGAATGTCAAAGGTTGAAAATGGTCCCTGGTCGGAGTTTTCTATAAAATTGGACGCATAGAAAACGTTAGACGATTAGAATGCAAGATGACTAGTAGTTCTGTTTCTTTAACTATGTGGACATGGCAATGTCATAATCATTTGCATAGATACTTACTTTGGGAAGACTAGTATCGGACAAGACCTATGAAACTTTACTGTAAGAGATGAAAATCTGTCATAAGTAAATTTCATTAAAATTATTAGACACTAAATCCTCAATACCTGAGTGATTTGAGATTACTTGTTTGAGAACTGGTTGCTTTGACGTTGACCAACCGTCGCACCGTAAAAGGAGGCTATAAAGGCAACGCTCAGGTAATCACCTATCAAACGAAGTCTAATCTCAAGATCGCAAGATTGGGATTGTCCTCCCATAAATCGGGATGAGATGCTTAAAAGTTGTACAAGGCCACTCGGAGAGCTAGAAACTGTGAAATGCATGGCCGTGCTCGGATGAATCATAGGCTATGATTATCTGTTTATTTGATCAGTTGAACTCTGAAACCGAGGAACACCTCTGGACATAATAAGGATGACAACTCTTACCTTATGTTCAAGAGCAAGCATCGAGCGACAAAGGAATTAGGAAATGCACACTTGTCCCTAAGGACAAGTGGGAGACTGAAGGAAATAATGCCCTTGGTCCAAGTATGCATTCTATGTTAAGTCTAATAAATGCGGTTCAGTATTAATTAACAAGTTAATAATTCAGTGAGATCAAGTGAGCTGAATGCCTAGCTAGAGGCCGCTTCAGTTCAAGTGGAATTAATGATATTAATCCACAGCTTACTCTTGACTGAACCCGTAGGGTCACACAAATAGTACGTAAACGGATCAAGTATTTAATGGCATTAGATACTCCATCTATGGATATTCGGAATCGACGGATCTTGGTTTCAGTGGGAGTTGAGATCGTCACAGGCAAGAAATGAATACTCCGGAAACGATGATATTGCCGGAAACGGAAATATGGATCGTATCGGAAATATAAATATTATCCAAGTCGTAGATGTTGCCGGAAACAGAAACATGGTACGTATCGGAAAATATTATCGGAAATGGAAATATTGCCAGAATCGGAAATATTGCCGGAAACGGAAATATTGTCAGAATCGGAAATATTATCGGAATCGGAAAATAATTCCGGAAATGGAAATATTAAATATTTGTTCGAAACGGAAATTTATTCCGGAATCGGAAATATTAAATATTGTTCGTATCGGAAATGAATTCCGGAATCGGGAATTTAATCGGAAGCGTATCGTACGAATTAGCATCGGACGAGGCCCGCTAGACGAAGGCCCAGCACGAAGCCAGGCCGTCGCCCAGCGAGCCAACGCACACCAGCGCACGCCAAGCCTCGACCAGGCCCAGCGCAAGGCCAGGCCCAGCCAAGGCCTTGGGCGCGCGCGCGCGGAGCGCAGCAACGGGCCGAGCGCTGTGCGCCTAGCGTGGGCCGCAAGGCTTGCGCGGGTGTACGGTGCTCGTGCATTGCATGTGCGGGAATCCTGAAGCAATCAGAATTCGAAGTGTGATTAAATCCTAAAACTATTAGATAATGATTATTTAATTAGAGTCCTAGTAGGGTTATAATTAAATAAATTAGTATCCTAATAGGATTCCAAAACCCTTTCCATAACTCTATAAATACGTGCCTAGGGTCACATATTTTCATAGATTATTCAAGTATTCAAAGTGAGTTTTTGAGAGAAAATTCAGACACATTTCTTACCTAAGAGTGCCGAAAATCTTTAGTACCTTAAGGGCGATTCTAGTTGGTCAATCTTAAGGCGGATCCGGACGTGCTGTGGACTATCTACGGAGGGACGACACTTGGAGTCCTAAAGACTTGTTCTTGTTCGGTTCGGGCGCAGCTAGGGAAGGCACGCAACAAAGAGTATGCATCTAAACTATGCTATATGATTATGTGTAAATAATATGTATTCCTGGCTAAATGGTTTTTCCGCATGATTTATGAATTGTCATATGTATCATAACCTAACAGAAAGTTGTCTTGGGCTGTCTCTAAAAAACAAGATAATCTATGGGTGAGGTGGATCCATGCTGTTTATGTGAAAGACAAGAATTGGGATGACTTCATTCCCCCTGCTGCTGCAAGTTGGGTTGTGAAGTTTGTATGCAAGGTGAAGAACTACTGCAACACCCATTTCCAGTCTCATCAATGGTTGAGGGCAACTAAATACTCTATCAAAGGAACCTACACTACTCTGTGTCACCAAGTTGACAAAGTTCAGTGGCAATATTATGTGTGGAACAGACTTTCTGTACCTAAACACAGATTTATTCTTTGGCTCACTATGCTTGATAGGCTGAAAACAAAAGACAGATTGTATAAGTTAAAGGTAGGGTTTGATGACCTTTGCCCCCTCTGTGGTTCAATGACTGAAACTACCAACCATGTATTCTTTGAATGTCACTTTGGTGCACACTGTAAAACTCAGATTATGAACTGGTTGGGGTTCCAAAACAGCAGGAACTCAGTTGCAGCACTTCTCAAATGGATCCACAGATATGCTAAGAGCAAATTTCAGAAGGCAACTATGTACACTGCAGTAGCTTGCCTGGTTTATCACATTTGGAGGGCAAGGAACTCCTCAGTTTGGAATGCTCATGTTCCAGTTATCAAGCACACTGTCAACACTATCCAGTTTGAAGTAAAGAGTAGAGTTTCAAACTTACTTAGCAAGAAAATTTGTAATAGAGATATGGATTGGTTTTCTAGCCTTTAGGGGTTAGGGTCTGTTCTGGCTAGGTGTGTCTAGCCTTTTGTTGCTTTGGCTCCTGTTTGGCCTGATGGGGCTTTCTGGTGCCTTGTTGTAAATGGTTGTTTGGTGTGCAATAAAATTATCACTTACTTGCCAAAAAAAAATATTATTAATTTATTATTATTATTAGTAGTAGTAGTAATAGTAGTACTTTAATCATATACAAAC
Source organism: Spinacia oleracea (assembly GCF_020520425.1). Classification (NCBI taxonomy): domain Eukaryota; kingdom Viridiplantae; phylum Streptophyta; class Magnoliopsida; order Caryophyllales; family Amaranthaceae; genus Spinacia; species Spinacia oleracea. The sequence goes on from NC_079489.1 coordinate 90,960,352, forward strand.
CTCTGTACAAATCATTTAAATAACCAAACTTGATTATCGAGTCATTTATAATATCCCCATCATAAACCTTAACAGGCTTTAGCTTTTAAAATCCCTAAAAACCATACTTAATTTTCATGCAAAACCCTAATTTTAAACATGAAATATAAATCTGAAATTTTGTTTTGTATATTTGAATAATAATTATGAAATTAAATCATGATTATTATAATAATAAAAACAATAAACATTAATCATGAAATGAATTCAGAAAATAAATAAAACAAAAAGAGAAAGAGACAAATGCACGATCACGGGGAAGGAGGATCGCGAGGGAGGGAGCGACGACACAATTGCTACCGGCGGTGCTACTGGTGGCTCACAACGCAAGAAAATGAAGGAGAGAGAGAGGGAGAGAGAGAGAGAGAGAGAGAGAGAGAGAGAGAGAGAGAGAGAGAGAGAGAGAGAGAGAGAGAGAGACCTACTGACGTGAGTGTTAGGAGAGAGAAGGAGGAGGGAGGAAATTACACCCTCTATCCCAAATTAATCATCGCAATTTTGTTTTTCGTCCGTCTCATTTCAATTGTCATACTTTTGTTTATGGAATGGGCTCACTAATATTTTATTACCTTACTATCATGTCGTTATTACCTTATAGTGGTTCTCGGGGTCTGTGGTGTCGTTACACTTGCATGTCGGCATTTTCACCTTTTCCATGGGCTGCTCCAGGATGCCTCGGCATAGCGGCGAATCTTTAGGATGGATGGTACGTCTAGCTGGGTTCTGATGAGATATGTATCCGTCGTACCTATTCCAATCCGGTTGAGGAGATTGTACAATGTACTCCTCGCGGTGGTAGGGCGTGGGCTCTCTACTCATCGATGGGGGCTCTTAAAGATCGGGTCTTGCCTCCTCATGCCTGGATGCTCTTTCTCTCCTGGAAGTATGTCTCTGACGCCTAGATGGATGCTCACTGCGGATAGGTATCGGTTCCTCCTCTACCGGTAGAACTATCTCTTGCTCCATGGTTACCAAGAGATTTCGTCCCGGTGGCCTTGGACGTTTATTGCCAATAGCAATGGTCTGAACTCCCTCCTTGCCTCCCGAGGACAACTCTGCCATAGCTTTCATAAATGCTAAGGCGTCTAGAAACTGTTGACGAGTAAACATCTGGGACAGGGACGAGATGTGGCTTTGCTGGGGTGGGGGAGATGGGGTGGTTTGCTATTCTCCCTCTTGCGAAGTTTCGTCTTCTATGACTACATCATTGGGGTTCTCAAAACCTGAGGGAGCTGTTATTTTAGATTTGAGTATTGGTAAGGCAGAACTGACTGCTGCCACAACGGTACTCGCTTGGACCGGTTTGGATGTAATTTTAGTTGTGGAGTTGGTTTCTACCGATTGGGGAATATTCGTACTCTTTTTTGATTTCTTGTTACTGACTGGAGTGATGACTGGAGAGAGATCGATCCATGATTGTTGTTTTCACAAGATTGGGAAGTCCCCTCCTTCTAGCGCCAATTGTTCCGGTATAGATTAGGAACGGCTGGAGAGGCCTTGCTGGTTGTATGATCTGTGGTTGTCTTGGAATACTCCTGCACAGATGACACTGGTAAACTAGCCTTGGAGGTGATTCGAGGATCCTCCCTCGGATGCCTAAGTCAGATATTAAGTTGGATACGTATTTATGGTGGGGTAAAATGATTGGGATTGCGTACCTTTTACAATAAATGAGGCCCGTATATATAGGCGTGGGTCGGGTGTACGGATCATATGGGTCCTACCCGAGGGATAGCGACCCGTTGACTCCTTGATGGGCCACGTATTCTATTGCTACCAGCATTATAGGGTAGCTGGTAAGAACAGTAGATGCTGATAAGGCTTGTTTGTATGCAGACCTTACGCGGGTGAGGGTGTTACCAGCAGGCTGGTAGCACACCGGTACAGTTAGATTGTCATTTCGTGCTTCTAAGTTGGTACTTGACTTTCAGCCTAATCTCCATTTATTTAGCTGTTTTAATTTTTCTGTTAAATTTTAAATTTTGAATCAAATAAAATCATAATGACCTGTTAATCCAGGTTGTGTGCACGTGCATTTGAGCCCAATACGCATTCAGGAAAGGTCTTCTCCATACAATGAATCAACCTCGGCTAATTGTTTCATACCCGATACAAGGTTAAAGATAGGGAGATAGGTGAGAAGCAAAAACATTGGGTGCTACAAATGGGCAGACCTGTCTAAGGAATTGGTGGCGAACAACGGAAAACACCTAGAACCCCATATTGATGTTTTTCGTTTCAGAGTTGTGTCGACTTCGAAGTTGAATTTGCGCTTGATTGAAATTTCTAAAACGTTACAACTTCTACTTATCAAACTCCCTGTTTCAGATGTTTTAGTATCAGGACAGCAGTTTTGTTTGATACATCTGGTATTATGATTCAGGGAAACTCAAGTATTTGGGATTCGGGAATTATATAAAATTGACTAATTTGGGTGATGCAAAGCTTTAGCATGGTCGGCGACTATAGTCGACTACGCTAAATAAATATAAAGAGATTTTAGCCGCACATTTATTTATTTAAATATTATTGTTAACAAGAATCAATTTTATGTGAGAGGGCGAAGAATCATGTCATGGATCGATAAATACATGAATCTAATTCAGTATCACCCCCTCCGTGTGGTTTGGGACATTTGAAACACTTGATCTAATCGGATGGAGATCTTTACGCTTTCCATTTTTTATTTGGAGGATGAGGAGGTTGCAGGCACGTATGGTAGAGGACGAGGTCGTCATAGAGTGGATATGAAAGTGTATAAGTTGGATGAAAATTGAGATTTTGTGCTAGGGAAAGACACTTGCTTCTCTGTTTCTGTAAGATATTATCCAGAAATTGCATATACTTGATGGATCCCAAATTCCAATTAGGTCGTGAGGATGTAATAGGGCCTTCTCAGCTGCATTTTCGGCCCATTACCTGTAACCTTTAACTAATTGTAGATCAAGTATGAATCCTCGGTGTGGACTTGGTACGGAGTACATGTACATATTTCAATACCCACCATTTATTACCGGCTACCAAACAGGCTGTTAAGACTACTTTACAGAATAACATTTACATAGCATATACAAGCTTTCCACCACAAAAACAACAAATTCTGATGCAAATACCATTCAAATTTATGTCAAACCAAAAATGTTTACAAGATAGGTCATATATAAACCTAACAAAACAAACAATACACTCTGTAGACACAAAAAATTTGTAGTGTATTACAAATTAATTAAATTAATTAATTTGGACCGATATCATATTATTAATCCATTTTAATTATTTTTGGCCCACCTAAGTTAAATACCCAAGTTATCAAATGTAATTTGGGTCATAAATATTTGGGCTAGATCGTATTGTTAGCCCAAAATAAACAAATCGAGTGGACCGGGTTAAAGACTCTCAAGTCACAAAATGGGCGCGAGTCCAAACCTATCAAGTCCATTAAAGGAGTCTCCGTCTCCTATAAATACTACTCTATTTTAGGAGCGAGGACCAGAAAATTATTATTCTCGAGAGCTCATAAAAAATCTCTTAGAATTCTCTCTGAAAGTAGTCAATAAACGCATCAAATCTGTGTCGACTGCTTAGCCAAACTCAAATTGACATCATCAAGCGGACATCACCCTGATGAGTCATATTTGTACAGGGTATTTTAGGCACATTTAGGTTGCATTATTAGGCATTTATATCATTTTAGTTGCATTTAGGGTCACATTTGCATAAGTTATCGTTGTCGTACTCTATTACGCCCCGTTTGTGTTTTCTTTAATGTTTCAGGTGATTTCACGGTCATTTGGACGCTTTCGGAGTGTTATGAGTTGATTTGGATGATGAACGGATGGAATGTTGACTCAAGGATCATTGCATGTCTCTAGGGATAATTTTGAGTCAACAACGAAGCTAAACGCTATTTTTCTAAGCATCAAAACGGACAAGCGTTCACTCTTTTGATGAGATCTCAAGTTCTACATGTCAGAATGAGACGATTTTGATTGAGCTAGAAAGTAGGCTTCAAGAGCTTTCCAACGACAGGTCACACGTCCTTATAGGCATTATAGAACAAGAGTTATGACATAAACAAGATGGCTCGACTATCCGATTCGCCCACGGCTCACAACGCAGGCCCAACTCTTCTCCTTGGGCGCGAAAACCAGTGACCAACCAGCGGGGCCGCTGGTTTCTCCGCCCAACTGACTTCCGTGCGGGTTCGTTGCGTCACTTCTCGCGATCGTTCAGTTAAATGATAACTTATGTAATTATTATTATTTCCTATTTTGTTTAGAATTTAGGAAGCATATAAATATTCAAGGGAATTAATTTATTTTCCCTTATGCTTTTATTTTTCCTAATGTTTTAATTCCTTCAGAATTCCTAGAACTCCTTTTCACGTTAGTTTCTATTCTTCCCTTTTCCATTGTTGAACCCTAGCTTTTCAATTTTCAATTCATCAATCTAGAGGTAATTCAAGAATTGTTTTTGCTTTAATTTATTACTAATGTTTTCGTTCCTTAAGTTTAATTTTTCCTTTGATCGTGAAATTCATGCTTATTATTTCTATCATGTTTGTTAATTCAATTATGAGCGAGTAGTCATTTTCTACGGCTAAGTAAGGGAAGACATGTTTATACCATGATTGTTATGCATTAAAGTTTGCAAATTTCTAGATTATGCTTGAGTAATTCCAATTGATTTGTTCCTAATTGTTGATTCATGTTATTGGCCAATTTCATGGATTGATTATCTAGCTAATAGGAATTAGAATTGAAAGATCATATTTTTAGAGGCCTAGTGCAATTGGCAATTCTGATTATGTTAGCGATCGTATTGCATATGTTGAATTGAAAGTGTTAAGACCCGACCGTAGGATTAGCATGTACTTTAATTACTCGGCTTAGTTTATTCATTTCCGAAATGATTTGTGTTCGTGGATTGGTATAAGCATGGTGAATCGAACAGATGCCCTAGACCTTTAATTCATCGATAAATTCTCATTTACATTATTGCTTTATTTTTACTAGTTAATACTCAAAATCAACTTTCGTTATTGAAATAGTTTATTTAATTGGGCAAAAACGAATAGAACTTGTCTCCCTGTGGGATCGACCCGTATTTGCTAAGTATCTGCTAACAACAGACGCCGTGCACTTGCGTTATCACTTTTTAACTCATCACACCCTAAACTCAAACTCAGGTTGACGTCATCAGACGACTATCACCCTAAACTCAAACTCAGGTTGACGTCATCAGACGACTGTCACCCTAAACTCAAACTCAAGTTGACGTCATCAGACGACTGTCACCCTAAACTCTCAGGTTGACCTCATCAGACGACTGTCACTCTAAACTCAAACTCAGGTTGACGTCATCAAACGACTATCACCCTAAAACCAAATCCAGGTGTCATACACGTGTCACCGTCAGCTGCGGAATAGAATCAGAGGACTTAGTTTATTTTCTTGTAAACTGTCAAATACAGAGATTGTACCCAAACATTCAAATATTAATAAAATTACTTTGTTACATTATTTTCTATCTTATTTTCCTAGACTAGAAAATTCGTGTAAACAAATTTTGGCACGCCCGGTGGGACAATCTCTGCCTCTCATCTCTGTTTCCATGGATCCAAAGAAAATTGACTCTCAACCCACGTGACAACTGTCACAGTTCAGGAGCGAGTTGCAGCATTGGTTGCAATGTTCCAAAACACTGGCATAATTACAAGAGGAATGAGGAAGAAGAATACTGCCTCTGCTGTAGCAGATCTGCAAACTGCATGTGTTCCTACCAAGGCGCGCAAACACCATGCTTTTCCCGCAGTTCCTAAGGTGTTTGTCACACCTTCCTCTCAATGGTCGCATGAAGCCCGTGTATTCGGTTCACTGTTTCCAGTTGAATCAGAATAACATCATGTTGCTTCTCTTGAATTGAAGCAAAGCTTCCTTGGGGATTTTGACAAGACGGTCATCCACAATAGCCCACTCTTTGAATTTTATGACGGAGATAACAACTCTGAAACTGGTAGTGTTTCTCCAACTGCGACATTCGAAGAGGCACCTGGTTTTGAAGACCCCTATGAATTCTCACATGCATACATTGCGTCTGTAATGGTGATTAATGCGAAAAATGTGGAGGAGAAACTTGCTGAGATGAGGGTTCTTCTCGAACGTCTAAAGACAGACGAAGAAGAAAAATATGCTAAAATCAAGCATCTAACTAAGAAGCTTAACAAACGCCATACAGACGCCACTTCAAGTCACGGGAGTTCTGAGAGTGATGGTGATAGCTCAGACTCTAGTAGTCACTCAAGTGGCTCTGTCAAGGTCAGTGCTCAAAAAATACAAGACATTATAGCCAAAGCTATCAAAAGTGAACTGGAAGGAGGCTCTCATGGCAATCAGCGTTACGTCAAACTTTATACAAAGAGAATTGACAAGCTGCGGATGCCAACAGGTTACCATCCACCAATATTCAACCAATTCGATGGGAAGGGTAATCCCAAACAACTTGTCTCACACTTCATAGAGACATGCAACTATGGTGGTACAACAGACGACTTGCTTGTTAAGCAATTAGTCCGTTCTCTCAAAGGGACTGCCTTTGATTGGTACAATGGTCTGTCTGCACAATCCATTGATAGTTGGAATCAAATGGAGACATAATTTTATACAATATTCTTCATCACTCAACGCATAGTTAGCATGGTTGAGCTGACGCAAACTGAACAATGGAAGGATAAGCCGGTCCTTGAGTACATCAACCGTTGGTGCGTGTTGAGTCTGGAATGCAAAGATTGTCTGACTGAAACTTCTGCTGTCGAAATGTGCATCAATGGAATGGATTGGGATCTTCTTTATATATTACAGGGTATAAAGCCAAGATCATTTCAAGAGCTGGCTACGAGGGCTCATGATATGGAGATTTCACTCAACAACAAGAAAAAGGGAACTTCTTCAGAAGCAAAGAAAGAGAAGAAGGAATACACTAAGGTTGAGAAACCTTTCAAAAGTCTGACTAAGGAGACGATGTCATTAACTGCTAGTTCAGCGCCTATCAAGATTTCTGGAAAGGCGAAGGAGGAATAAAAAGCCTCGTCTTCCAGGTTTTCCAAGAGCGACAAGCCCACTTTGAAGGAGCTGCAGGCTAAGAAATATCCCTTCCCAGACTCAGACTTTCCTGACATGTTAGATGAATTTCTTAAAAACAAAGTCATATAACTAACTGAGTCCAAGCGACCCGAGCAAATGGGAAGAACTTCTAATTCTAAATACTGCCCGTATCATAAATTGCTGAGTCATCCCATCGAAAAATGAATAACTCTTAATGAGAAGATTATGCAACTTGCTAAGGATGGGAAGATTGTTCTTGATCTGGATGAGGTGGTTACGACTAATCACGCTTCAACAGCTTGTGAATCACTTCTACAGGCTCAAACCGTACAATTAAAGTTTGGAGCCAGTAATTGTTTAGGTGATGAGATAAGCAGTTCAACACGAGGATGTGTTATCAGTTGAACATCATAGCATCATTGTCACCCCGCATGATGAGGATGACAAAGGGTGGACGGTTGTCACAAGGAAGAGGCCGAGAAAACAAGTACACCAGCCACAACCGCAACCCCCTCGTCGCAAGAAGAAACAACAAAAGAAGAAGTGTAACGCCCCGACCTCTAATTCACTTATTAAAGCATACTTAGCAGCGAAATTTACCTAATTCGGTCGGGACATTACGGTCGTAACTCCCTCTTGGGAATTACAAGGCAACCATCAATCATAAGCTATTAAACTCCAAAATTAACATAATAATCCTTTTTAAATCCTTAATAAAAGTACGTAACTTAATCAAGAATCTTTACTTAAACTTGTTACAACTTAACATTAACTTAGGTGAACAATGTAATAGTGAAATCCTCGCCACTACTCGTTTCCGTGGTCCCCAGCAGTACCTAAAACAGAAAACAAAACGGTGAGCCGAAGAATCAGTAACGAGTTACCCTAGCATCGTAACATCATTTCAATTCATTTTATTTAATAACACAGGGAGAATAGAATATAGTAAAACATTTAATAAAACATCATTTCAGAAACATAATTTCAGAGACGTCATTTCAGAAATATCATTTTAGGAACATAATTTCAGGAACATCTTTTCAGGAACATCATTTCATTAATCTTTTTCCTTTTAATAATATTATTTTGGTCGTCATGACATTACAGGAAAACATGGTAGGACGTCTCCTACGAACAGGGGAAGCTAGTGCTTCATAACAGGGGGGAGCCAGTGCTCCATAACAGGGGAAGCCATTGCTTCTTATCAGGGGAACCTTGGTTCCAAATCAGGGGAAGCTAGTGCTTCATAACAGGGGGAGCCAGTGCTCCATAACAGGGGAAGCCATTGCTTCTTATCAGGGGGAACCTTGGTTCCATATCAGGGGAAGCCAGTGCTTCTTATCAGGGGGAACCTTGGTTCCATATCAGGGGAAGCCAGTGCTTCTTATCAGGGGGAGCCTGGGCTCCATAACAGGGGAACTTGACCAGTTCTTACACTTTCATTTATCATGTTTACATTTCTTTTCGTTGAACATTAATCGGGAAAATTTCATTCATTCAGGATGGTTCAATAAAACCATTAAATCTCGTTATTTCATAAAATCATTTCTTTCAGGAATAATAATTCATTAAATCAATACTTTGCATAAAGCTGCATTATCATAAAACAATTCAATCTAATCATACTTGTAATCCCGCAAATCATAAAACATCAATCTTTCATAACATCATTAGTACATAAAAACATTTCGAAGGGATTGCGGGTACTAGCAATAACCGTTACCTCAATTCCGCAATTTGCTAAGCCTTTTTCCTTGATTCGTTCGTCCTGAGCTCCGAGTCCGAATTCTTTTAAAAGATTAAATTATTGGATTAATGTTAAAACGACAAATACTATAAAGTTAATATTTTCTAAATAACGTTGTTAGTTTATAGTTCATAAATCAATTAAATATGAAATAATTAAATAAAACGTATAGTTAAATTCAAGTTTTAGGTAAAATTTAAATCTAGAATAATTACCAAATTTGTATAAAATAACAGTATTAGAATAAATAACTAAAACATATTAATTTTATTTGAATAATACATATTAAGTAAAACATATTAACAAATTTAGAATAAATAAGTAAAACATACTAACAATATTAGAATGAGTAAAACAACTTAGTAAAGAAAGTGGGCCAAGATAGGAGTTGGGCTTACTTGAATTGTAGAATAAAACCCAAAGCTTCTTTATAGGAACACAGTTCCTAAAACTCACGCAAGAAAGAACAGAAAGGAGGGCAGGGACAGGAACGACGGAACAGGGGAAGGAGGAAGGGTGGCGGCATGGTCGGGACGGCACAGTGCGCTGGGCGGTTCTGCGCGTCGGAGGTGGGTGTTGGAGGTGGCTGCGGCTGTGGTGGAGGAGAGGGAGGTGGAGCGCGGAGCCGCGGAGGGAGAGGGAGACAGGAGAGGATGGACGCGAAGGGAGAGACGATGAAGGGAAGGTTGGGCACGGTGGTTCTGGGTGGTCGAAGTGGTGTTGGGAGGTCAGGGTGATGCTGGGTGGTTGCGTTGGTGGTGGTTTCCGGCGAGGCATTCGGTGGTGGTGAGTGCAAGAATTGAAATTGAAATTAAAATTAAAATTGAAATTGAAATTGAAATTGAGATGTTTATTGTTCGTTGATGGTTGTTTTTGCTTGAAATTTCAGTCTAACTGAACAACTATTTATAGAAATGGGGAATTGTCCATTGATGTATGTAGGTGAGCTCATTTGCAAAGTTTTGTTGACAAATGTCAAAGGAATATCAAAAACATGGTGACTAAGGCTTTAAATTTCAGATTAGTGTCAATGAATTTGCTGAATCACTTTGAGAATGAAAATGGAGATGACAAATGGAAAGTTAAGTTTTGACTTTCATGGCAAGGAGATATGTGAAGGAGAAGAAGAGGATGAAGAAACTGATTTCTTGGTTTCTTGAGTGAATAAGGGTATTTTAGGAATTTAATAAATTTTCAGACTTTAATTACTTATTTTGGACATTAATCTGAAAATAAAATAATTTCCTTGAGTAAAATTAATTATCAAAAATAATTCTTTGAAGTGCAAATAAAAATAAATTTAGCTTTCGAATAAATTTTTTTATAGTAAAAACGTTAACTTATTTTATAAATGACAAAATAAGATATAAAATATAGATAAGCTCGTAAATATGAAAATAGATTATAAAACCTTAAAAATAATAAATCGTGTAACAATATTAAAAATTCAAGTAAAATAAAACTTCGTTAATCAAAATAAGGTTCGAAATTAGGATTTAAAGTGGTTTTAAGCTAAATAAAAATAATTTGAGCATAATTAATCGAGTTTTAAAAATTCAGGGTATTACAAGAAGAGCGTCAAACGCTCAAAAGGAAAAAGAAAGTCAAGGAGTGCTAACAAACATACGGTGCTCCCTATCGATATGCTTGAACAGGAGCCTTTGGATCCTGTAACTTTGGAACAATTTTTTCAAGAAGATTATTTCACTGCAGTGACTGTCAATACAGTCTCATTTGTTGAGGGTGAGGAAGAACTAGTCGGTGAAGAGGAGACGTCCATAAAATTAACCTTACAACATTCTAAACCAGTGGTAGACTCAAAAGTTGCCGCTATATTAGCAGTGTTGTCATCACATATGGGCTGGAAGCAAATTTTCCGTTTGCCTAAGGAAATGTGTCAACAGGTGGCCCTTGCGCTCCAACACCCGTAATTATATGTTGACAAGATAAAGGATGCTGGGGAGCCTGCGGAAAATTCGCCTAAGTGTCTATCTTGCAACACATCTTTAGCCTTTACAGATGATGACTTGCTCATGGGGTCAAAGCCCCACAATCGACCATTATTTGTGCCTGGCTATATTCGTGAACAAAAAGTTGGCCGCATCTTAGTCGATGGTGGATCCGCTGTCAAAATTATGCCGAAGTCCACGATGGTTGATTTAGGGATCAAAACGAATGAGTTGTCAACCAGTCGGATCGTCATCCAAGGATTCAACCTTAACAGTCAGCGGGCGATAGGTATTATACGCCTTGAACTCACCATGGGGGAATTGACATCATCTACCCTTTTCCATGTGATTGACACAAAAACGTCTTATAAGATGTTGCTTGGACGCCCTTGGCTTCATGAAAATGGCGTCGTCGCATCAACCCTCCATCAATGTCTCAAATACTATCGTGGAGGTAAAAAGAAAATAAACGGGGATGTTAAACCTTTCACCAAGGTTGATTCTTACTTTGCTGACGCCAAATTCTTCGAAGATGAAGGAGCGTCAAGTGAGATTTTACCGTCTCAGATTCACTCTACGGGCAAGAAGGGTGATAAGAAGAAGGTTGATTCATCCTTAATCCCTAAGGAGCCGCCAATTCAGAAGAAAGAACTTCAGAAGGAAAAGGTAACTAAAGAGGTTGTCGCTCAACCCATCCAAAAGACAAAAGCATCATCGATCGCCCGTGTCTTGCGGTACATCCCAAAGTCGCGTCGTAAAGAAGGAGAATCGCCATTTGCGGGATGTCAAGACGCTCAACTCGAAGGAAAGGTGGAGAAGAAATTTGATGAAGTCGCTCTCCAAGACTTGAAGAGTAAAAAAAAAAATTCCCCTGGTAAGGACAAGAGGAGTCAAATCATTAAGTCGCCTACCATTGAGGATTCTGCAGGAATCAAAGAGCTAAATAAAGAGAAGTTTGACCCGAATGCATATAATCTCTTGGCGAAGTCGGGATATGATTTTGAAAACCCAACACCTATGGGTAAGGTCATTGATGCTAAACCTCGTGGTCTTAAGGACACACAAAAGAAATTGCTTCAGTATGGTGACGGGTTTCAAGAAACCAAGACGGGGGTAGGATTTAAATGCGCCACACCAGTCAAAATCTCGATATAACGAAAAGTGAACACCTCATCTTCACAGTATATAACTGCAGAAGAGGTTGAAGAAAATGAAGTTGAAATTGATGATCAGCCAGAAAAGATTTCTGTTTTTGATCGACTGCGTTCGCCTGCAACTAGGAACCAGTCATTTGTATTCGACAGGCTTGGTGAACATAATAATGCGAGGAAAATATTATCAAGTCCTCACACAAAGAAGAAAGGATTCTTCTTTAGTCGTGTCGGCGCGTCATCCATGTTTGACGACCAACCAAGACGGTCAGCACTTAGTCGCATCAGGAAGAGAAATGAGGATGCAAGAAAAAATGATGACACAAGGGAAAGTGATGACACAAGAAGTGTGGTTCCCTCCCGCATGAAGCGTACTCAGGACATAGACATCACTGAACAACAACCTCTTAAAGCAAGAGTTCGTACTTTGGTGTTTACCAACCAAAATAAGACATAAGATAAAAAAAAGGAAATCAATGAGGCTCCCAAGACACTGGAAGACGGGGGCATGGGAAAACACTCACATTATATCCCTTTACCCTCGCAAATCAAATTGGGAGAATGAATTTCATGAAATTCATCATTCGAAGACCTGGAAAAAGCTATCAAGCATCAGGGATTCGAGAAAATGGTAAACATGAAGATTGGAGAAAGCTTCCGAGCACCAACCCTCAACAAACATTCTGTGTGATTGGAGTAAGCTCAAAAGCACCAACTCATTCCTAGAAATTTTGGAGAAAGCTGTCAAGTACCGAAGTTTCGCCAAAAAAAAAAAGAGCTTGGAGATTGGAGTAAGTTCAAAAGCACCAACTCTTTCCTAGAGATCTAGAGAAACGCTCGTCTGTCATGCGTATTCAATAAAAAGTTCAACCATGCTCCTTTCAAGCGAAATACATAGTTCTTGTAGTTAGATGACCTACAAAGTCGTTGACGCAGAAGGACACATGGAGCCTATCAAAGACAAGTTCTGAAGTGGTACTACTAACGAAAAGTGAAATCTTTGTAAACTCCTAAGTAAGAGGATAAACTGCTCGCTCGGAAAAAAAAAAAACCAAAAGATGGATGTTGAACTACGTTGGCTTGATCTTGCAAAGTAAATTATCAATTATTTTGCAAATACGTAGGCAGCTTGAGTAGCAAGAAAAAAAAAAACCATTCAAGTGCAGCCACACCAAAAAAAAAAAATCACAAACATTGTTACACTCCTGGCCCGCAAGAGTCTAAACTGTGAACGGCAAAATAATTATTCATTGCTACACTCCTGGCCCGCAAGAGTCTAAAATGTGAACGGCAAAATAATAAAACAAACTTGTTTTGTTGGACAACGATTAAGTGATTTTGAACAAGTATCAAACTGAAGTATATCACTTTAATAAAATAGGAGATTGACAACATGACATAGGTTTTGGAGACATACCGTCAAGACATGCAATGCAACTCCCCTTTAGAGACCAAGGATCATCTGAAGATGTCAGGCTCACTGTGGAAACACGATGGTCTGACATCTCTGATGGGTTCATTGTGCAAACACGATAAATCCTTCTTCAAAAAGTCTCCAGGTCTTCAAACGAATCATCTGGGATGACAGGTTCACTGTGCAAACACGATGACGTGACACCCCTGATGGGTTCACTGTGCAAACACGATGACCCATCACGATAAATCCTCCTTCAAAAAGCATCCAGGTCTTCAAACGGATCATCTGAGGATGACAGGTTTACTGTGCAAACACGATGACCTGACACCCCTGACGGGTTCACTGTGCAAACACGATGACCCATCACGATAAATCCTCCTTCTTTCCATTTGAGCCTCCACTAAGCTACAAAAAAAAAAAAAAAAATAACACATATACAAAAAAAAAGTAGAAGTAAAAAAAAATATATAGTCTAAAAGGGTGTACAACAATCACCTTACTTAGTCTATATCCCTGACTGTATCTCGAGTACGAGGCGACGAAACAATAGGTCTGTCAAAATTGAAGACCTGCACACACAAAAGTCAAACGTATCAAGGATACACCATTTCCCACCTCAATTAAAAAATATACAAAGTACGTAATGCCAAATTTAAGTTAATATGTCGAACTAATGGAAAGCTCTAGCTATTTGAAGTTCATGCGACAAACGGCATACAAGTGATACTTAATTGAGCAATTTGTAGTCAAGTAACAACAATATACTAATATGCATAACCAAGGAAGCATATATGGCATTAAGAGTTCATGTATGGGCGTGGATATATTTCGTATGTCAAAGGTTTAGTTCCGACACTCTGATCAAAGGAAAAAGGGATCATTATTTTTTTGATTTAATTAAACCCATGAAGATGATAATGCTGACGCACTTAACTGAAATGCAACACAAACAAATATGCTATGTTTATTGCCATGGAATGTTGGCACACTTGGTTTCAACTTTCAGAGAATTTGGTTTGGCGGTTCAAAAAATAAAAAATACAAAGTCCGACAAACTATGATCAACACAATAACCATGCCAGGCCAGTAAATAAGTCTCAATTGTTTCAAAAAAAAAAAAAAGCAAAGATGCATACACAGGCGGTATCAAAGGAGTAAAATACTTACCGATTGCGAGTCGAACAATTGATATTCTTCTTAAGGAACTCTGCTTGCAGTCGATATCAACAAAGAGTGTACTAAGACCCAAAGTTATCAAAATAGTGAGTCTACTTTAAATTGGTAGGGGCTTTTAGAATCGAATCGTAAAATCGAATCGTAGAATCGTAAGATTCTACAAGCAGATATAATCAAGATTTTATTCTCAAATTTAATTTAAAGTGCTTATATTATAAGAAAAAACTTAATAATTGAAATATTTAGTTGTTTAATAGTTATATAAGCAATAATTAACAATATTTTTCTATTAATTACTTTCTCTACATGATTCAAATTTACGAGGTTTTCGCTAGTCGAGAAAAAAGTGTAGAATCGTGTAAAATCGTAAATTGAATCGTAATCATAGAATCGTAAGATTCTATGATTTGAATCGCGATTTTAATAACCATGCTAAGACCTTGTACAAAATAGAAGAAAAGGAAGATTAGTCTTAATCACTTAATGAACTAATTGTTGATTTTGCGACTAAAAAGAAGAGAGCCATCACTATCCAAAATATCAGATTCCTTCTTAGTAATTTGTTTCGCATATTACGAACTCAGGGGATTAAACTCTAAAGATAGCCATCATGATTCATAGAGTTAGATATTTTCTTAGTAATTTGTCCGCATATTATGAACTCAAGGGGTTAAACCCGTAATCATAGATAGAATGATAGAGCCTAAAAAAAGAAGGGTGGAATTGTTCTACGAGCAAAATATAGAAAACATGAAACTGGCTGCTTTATCATATAAACAAGCTAAGGTTAACATATTTTGTCAAAAGACCTACAGAAAAGCACACACCATAGGACAAGATCAATTTCGGTTCTCTGGTATTGAACTACTAGTATAGCTTGAGATTGGCATGAAAGAAGGGAAGGGAAGCTCAGCTATTACTCTAATCTCTATTGTAAGTCAGACTCATCTTTGGAGATATTACCATACTACATACAGAATGTTGCATTCCAATCAATGGCGAAATAAACTTTAAAATTTACAAGGAAAGAGATGTTGCGGAAGGATAAACCAGGATTTAGAATTACGGTTCCCGCTCGATGGTTACTCTGCTTGGGATTGATATCAAGAAAGGGTCGGCGCTGCAAATTAAAAAAAATAAATCTTCATCTTATGATGAAAATAAAGGAAGCCACTATGATTTGCGTGCATGAAAGATTGAAAGAGGAGTGCGTGAAATACCTGTCGGCTAAGCGAGATACATCAAGGAGGAGTTAGATTTCTTTCTCTCTGTTGCTTTCCTTTTCATGGCACCACGGCTAGGTTTATAGTACAGAAGTTTACCTAAGACAAACCCTAACTTAGGAAATAAATCAAATATTCAATCAATCAAATAAACATAGATAGTCTAACCCAAACCTGTTAGGTTATGCGTGTTATATTATGTGTATGAAATCAATCATAAAAGATTATATACACACAATCTAACAAGAGCAAATTTAAGGAAGATATACTTTGGGCAAATTCTACCTTATTTGGATTAATTACCAAGTATTTGATTCCTAATGTAACTCTACTTTCATCAATCCAAGGGTTGAGTTGTTTTTGTCGACGGGCAACTTCGAGACTGTCGAGTCGAGCAAAAAAATTGTGAGAGACTGTCAAGTCATGATGGTTCGAGACCCCATCACGCTCAAACACTTCAAGTCGTGTATGTGACATGGTCTCGAGGGAGCAATTTGTAGACAATAAAAATTTGTAGTATATTACAAATTAATTAATTTGGACCGATATCATATTATTAATCTATTTTAATTATTTTTGGCCCACTTAAGTTAAATACCCAAGTTATCAAATGTAATTTGGGTCATAAATATTTGGGCTAGATCGTATTGTTAGCCCAAAATAAACAAATCGAGTGGACCGGGTTAAAGACTCTCAAGTCACAAAATGGGCGCGAGTCCAAACCTATCAAGTCCATTAAAGATGTCTCCATCTCCTATAAATACTACTCATCTATTTCAGGAGCGAGGATCAGAAAATTATTATTCTCGAGAGCTCATAAAAACTCTCTTAGAATTCTCTCTGAAAGTAGTCAATAAACACATCAAATCTGTGTCCACTGCTTAGCCAAACTCAAATTCAGGTTGACATCATCAAGCGGACGCCACCCTAAACTCAAACTCAGATTGACATCATCAAACGACTGTCACCCTAAACTCAAACTCAGGTTGACGTCATCAAACGACTGTCATCCTAAACTCAAACTCAGGTTGACGTCATCAGACGACTGTCACCCTAAACTTAAACTCAGGTTGACGTCATCAGACGACTGTCACTCTAAACTCAAACTCAGGTTGACGTCATCAGACGACTATCACCCAAAACCAAATCCAGGTGTCATACACGTGTCACCGTCAGTTGCGGAACAGAATCAGAGGACTTAGTTTATTTTCTTGTAAACTGTCAAATACAGAGATTGTACCCAAACATTAAAATATTAATAAAATTACTTTTTTACATTATTTTCTATCTTATTTGCCTGGACTAGAAAATTCGTGTAAACACACTGTAATTAATATACAGCAACATATAGCTAAGCTTATAATAACATTCCGAAAATAGTCAACAAATTAATTCTAAATTGATTACAAAAGTTAACAAAGTTTACAACGAAGTATATAACAAAACAAAACAAACCAAGAAAGAAGGATCTATTGAAGGTTGGGACTGAAACTCGATGTCAAAAAACAAAGGAAGGTGGTGGATGCGAAAAAATATCAGTCCGTTCCTATATGCAACAGACAACAGCATAATCATATATTTATATCAACAACAACGTAGGAAGGCTCATTCACTAATTCTATCAACATTAACATTGAACAGATATGCCTGTTCTGAATTTCCAGATTTACCGTTTTGAACTAAAGGTTCATCATAGCAGAAATCTTGCATGAAATGTCAACTTTTAATGAAAAAGATTACCAACATCAGGGTCAAGTCTCTGAAGTGAAACTGTTTTTGAAATCTCATGTACAAACGCAATACTATGCAAGTATTGTCAGCTAAGTAAGATTTCACATACCTTCCCTTTACCAAAATAAAGTAGAAAATCTCCAACATTTAACATGAAGCAAGAATGTTAATACGAAGTAGAAATTTTCCAACATCGGAAACCAAGCAAAATGTTAAACTCAGACTGAAGGTACTTTCAAGACGTTGCATAAAACAAACTATCCGCATATGTGCAAGTGCTCAAACACAATAAACGAACATACATGAATGCCAGACTTAATGTTTTAAGCCGAACATATGTTACATGGTTCTATGTGATTTCTTCATCATCATATACACAGAAGACTTACAGGGATTCAGCGAACTATGCATCAGTCGGAATCCAGTACAAATATAAACTCAACCAGGGCTTCCCTGCCAGCAGAATAACACAATTCATCCAAAGAGAAATATTCTCATTGTCAAATTGAAACTGTTCCTCAATTTTAACTGTTTTCTGTTTTACTTTCTATACTGGAAAATGTTTCTTTCCTGCATTACAGAGTTGAAACTATCATTATCTTGCAGTCAACTGATCTTTACTCAGAGGGATGGATGGTTCTATACTACTAGATTGGTCATGTGAGTGCTCAGAACCGCAGCCATTCTCTTTTTTACCCTTTGCATTACAGAGAGGCTTGCTATGATCTTTCAATTTTAGATTGGGCTAATGGTGTCTTTGTTGGAGGAGTTACTACTTGCGTCAAAAACCTATTAATCATCTCATAACTAGTAAATGTAATGACAGCATTTGGGACAGTTCTCATTAGATTAGTTGCACATCCACGATAAAACCCAGGTAGACCATCAGCTTGGAAAACCTTACGGACGCAATCAACAACCCCAGAATAATGAACTTCACGATTACGAACTTGCCCTTGCTCCTGAAGCCTAGAACGCACAACCTGATAAAGCTATAAAACGTAAGACAACAGGTACTTTGCTTTAGTGCATAAATATAGGGATTGGAATCGGAGGTAAACCTCATGGGGATAAGTCAACATTGAAGCTACAATCTTAGCCGATGAAGAAGCTATTGCAACATCTCCTGTACTTAGCTTGTCAACTGTAGTGTTTTCTGCAATTAAATAAATAAATCAAGTTCAACAGTACAGGAAATAATCGTACTAAAATGAAAATGGTTCTAAGAGAAGTTTTTGTAGTACCTCTACTCGCCAAATAGAACTTAATTCTTTCATACGCAGGAAACTGGATGGCGACATGACTTATTCCTGCCAATGAAGGCAAAAGCCCACTGTTCAAACCAACAACTCAGTATCAAGAAGTAAAAATCCAAAAAGTCCATGTATTTTGGTTAAACACATGATGGATGAACGATATGTTCTACAATAAGCCAAATAGGCAACTTCAAAAACCAAATTTTCCACGTGGTCCTCAAGTCATTGAGTAATTTGGTTTTCACCAACTTCAACTGATTCTAGACATGACCACTGGGCCGGGTCGCACAGACCCAGCACAGCTAGCGGGTCAGCTGAGACTGAACCGGATCCGACCTGACACAACATGAAGTCTGCCTTGACTGTGCTGCGGGTCCAATTTTTCCAACCCATCCCACTTCGCCACACCCAGTTAACATGGCCAACCTGCCTCAGCCCACCCGACTCATATGACCCACCCAGATTGGCCCATCTCACCAACCTAGACCAGCCCACCCAACAGCAGCACACCTGGCTGACCAAATCAGACCCCCTGGCTACGCACTTTGGATGCCAATCCACCATTAACCCCTTAAACCTTGGCCCTATCATACGCCGAAGTGTTTTAATTCCAAAGTAATACTTCCTCCATTCTTATTTAGTTGACACATTCGGACTTTAGCACTATTAAGACACCCTCTTTGCCAGCTTTTGTGATTTATGCGTAAGGTAAATATAGTCATGTGGGATCTTATTAGATTCATCTCGATAATATTTTCAAAACATTAACTTTCTATTATTTTCTCTTTTACATAATTAAAGATATTAGTGATCAAAGATGCACCATCGGAAAACGTGACAATAGAAACGTGTCAACAAAATAAGAATGGAGGAAGTAACAATATTAGAGTTAACTTATAAAACAAACTTTATGAAAGTTATGACACTAAAATACAAACCATTTTAATGGCCTTATTAGCTTATATAGAGTGGGATTGGTAAACAATTGATAATTATGATCTAATACATTAATATTGAAGTTCCCAATTCTTAATTAATACAATGAGTTAACATATACACTGTACTATGTAATTAGTGATGTAACAAGTTTTATTTAAAGTCACGGAGTTGGGAGGATATTATTCTATGCACACAAGTTTGATGTAACATGATCACCAAGCCATAGAATGTTTATGTTAATAGAAACTCCGTAACTGATTTCATTGGCCTATCATCTGAAGTTTAGACAACTTCCATATAAATCTCCAGATTTAACTTTTACTCCGTAAACTCTATAAAGTAGTCTATAATCTACTACCTCTGTTCCCGAAAGATCTTTACGCTTACCAATTGCATGTTAATTAAGGAACTTTGATGACATATGATGGTGGGGATAACAAATGGGAAAATAAGTGGCTATAAATTGTCCAACAACGTAAGTGGGTGAACATTAATATCAAAGTATTGTGAGTGTGTAACTTGTGGTGGACTCCAATAATAAGCTATTGCAAGGTGCATATTGTGCTGGGTTAAATGAGGAAATAAATGTAAAATTTATATGCAAAAAATGGAATAAAGTAGAATATAAAGACTAAAGAACTTTCAAGAACGGATTTAAACGGAAAGCATAAAGAACTTTCAGGAGGGAGCAGTATACTATACTCTATAGACTGTATAGGGTAATACATAGTCATTACTGATGAAATAACTTTTAACAAATTCTAAAATTAGAACTATGTTGGCATTGATTCCAATTAGACTACCTCCATTTCAAAATGTTCTTGACATTTATTGCACAAATTAAGTCAAGAATAGAGAGAACAAAAAGGTGGGAAGAAATTGAAATTGGGCCCAAACAATGAGAAGTTGTTGAGTAAGTAAGGAGGTTGCATGGGGTAAGGGAGAACTATAAAAAATTATTGCCAATAAACGGATAAAGTAGAAGTATGCAGAACAAAAGGAAAAAGGTAGTATAAGGATACGTAGGCATATATGTTGCTCAGACACAAATCTAAGTGCCATGTCCCACAAGGTGACTGAAGATCCGACACTCTCATCCATAATTTTACAAACACTGTCTAAGGAGTGTCTTGACTAGTTATTTAGACATGGTTATCCTATAAAGTGGCGCTAAAATTCTTTCTGACATTTCATAACAAATACTTCCTCCGTATTTATTTAAGAGATACACTTGGCCGGACACGGGTATTTAGAAAAAGAATTAAATGAAATAAAGTAATAAAAAAAGTGAAGTTGGGTAGATATTTTAATAAGTAAAACAAATGGGGGACCATGTCATTTTAGGGGGTGGGGGTGGGGGTGGGGTGCAGATAGATTATTTAATTAGATGGTGGGGTTTATAAGTTACTAAAAATGGCAAGTGTATCTCTTAAATAAATACGCCCGGAAAAGGCAAGTGTATCCCTTAAATAAATACGGAGGGAGTATTAATTATAAAAGAAAATTATATAGAAATAAAATCAACAAGGGAGATAAAAACAAGGAAAAAATATGCAGCTACAGAGTATCTCATATGGGTTATAAAAGTAAAAAAGAAAAAAGAAGAGGCAATATTGAACCTTTTGATTCTCTTTTTCTCTTCTCCTCCGATCTCAAACATTGGATCCTTTTTCCGACACGGGTGTCGACACTTCCCCATACACTTGTAGCGTGTCATGTCGTGTCAACACCCGATACCCCGGTCAACCAGGGTATCGAAGTAACATATGTCGGCATCTTATTTTTCTATAAATTAAGAACAAGCCATACAAGTTTTATCTAAATGGTTTAAGTTATGTTATTTTGACTCTTCATTTTACCTCGAGTATCCATGTCGCTCTTCAATCGGACATGGGTATAGACACTTCGACACTTCATTTTTGGGCCAAAATCATGACATTTTTTCACAAAATTGCCGACTCGGACACTTCGACACGTTACACAATACACTTGCACACCCTGACCTTTACTTGTGCCAGTGTTGTGTGGCCCCTGCCAAATTCAGCCAATTGCCGACCTGCCCCAGTTGCCATGTCTAAATGAAACAGTACTAAACATATCTACCTGACAGGAAAAAGGTCACAGAACAAACTCAACCTATTATTAAATCATAAGTGATTGACAGGCTAACCAGATAAACATGACTGTAAAGAAGACACTATCATCCGATTCATCCCAAATCTGGAAAAATCCACCCTTACTAAAATTGTGATCTCATTTCATAAGAACAAATAGTTTACACGTTAACATTATTCAATGCTTTTAAAGAGCATCCTATTTAGGCTAGGAGGGTCAGATGTCTGCAACTCTGCACAACCTTTTTGATAATAGAGAAACTGTTTACACTAATCCTGTAATCCTAGACACAATGACGTTTACTCCAAACACATAAGAGTAGACCTATAACTATATGAGTCATGTTGATTCAGGCCAATATGATCTAAATCCAGAGAACACTGAATCTTTCAACTGCATTCCGAATGGGAAAAAACATTATGGATCTCAATAGTTTCTTTTATATAAGAAAAAAAGGATTGCACTAACAGCTGAAAAGGGAGAAGAAATGAGGACTAGCTGTTCACTGAACAGAAAAAATTAGGAATTACAGATTAACCCAATTTCGTTGAACCTCCCCTATCAAGTAACTCTAAAGCCCCAGACGCCTTAGCCCATAATGATGCTGAGTCCCTAAATAAGTGAATTTGTCCCACAACAAGTTAGAGGACAAAGAAACTTGTGAAAACACACACACACACACAACACAATTCCTATTGAAGCTTGCGACTATTACTGTCACTAGCGACATCATTCAAGTTTCAATTTATTATACCTTAAAAATTAAAACAACCTCCAAAACAAGGGGTTTTGCAGTTTCGTAGTGAAGCCACTAGCCAGCATGTAGAATACAAGAAGTTAATACAGGAATAGAATTTAGAAGCCCAAGCATAATATATGACCACTTTTCACATGAAGCTGAAATCATTTTGAGACAGAAAAGATAAAGTGACACTGGTAATTGCTTCTGTTGAGACATACGAAACAAAGAAGTAGAATATTGCTTCTACTAATCTATATATTACCTGTACAGTCCTCGGATTCCTTCTTCACGAGCTATCCTTGTTAACGCAGAAAGCATGCTTTTATATGGAACTACATCCGTCCTCATTCCCTGTGTCTGAAACGGACAAAAGTAGGTCCCATCAAAATTAAATATATTATCAAATCTTATCTGAAAAAACATATGATCCAAACTTGATCAGGCTTAAATTTCAATCACCACTGGCTGGTGGTACGCTTTTAGGGTAATTCAACAAAATTAGGTAGCAATTGTGTTTCCAAACCCAATCTCAAACAGCGAATAAGGTAACACTGGTTGGAACACATTTTCCTTTTCTGGATAACTTCTTCGTACATATTTTTCAAAAAACCAATATAGAAGCTAGAAATTATGGATTACGTATTATATAAAAAGGCCCTACTTAGTTCAATAATTGATAAAACATGAAGGTTTACTCACACAACACAACTCTAATTTATGCATTTACAGAATAGTAACTATCTAGTTTTTGGGTAAATTCCCCTAAGCTTCTCAACTGCTGTACGTGTAACGAAGAACTGAAGAAGGTATAAGACACGTGACAGTTCGAGATATCTTCTGCATGAGTGGTAATGCGAGCCTTGAGCAATAAAATTATGGGTGTTTGATATTATCCTATAGATGGTATGGGCTTGTGTAATCCTAATAGTTCATACTGATTTTCTTATCTGCTTTAAGTCGTAAGATAAAATATACTCCCTCTATCCCTAAAAGATTGGCCAGTTGCAATTTTTTTTGTCAAACTTTGAAAACTTTGACCATGAATTCTCATTAACCTATAAGAAATAATATTCATGTGGGGTCGTGTTAGATTCGTTTCAATGTATATATTTGGAATATCAACCTTTAAATTTCTTTTACGCGTGTAGAATTAGAGATATTTACGTTTTAGTCGTGTCTTGGAGAAAATGGGACAATCTTTAGGGACAGAGGGAGTACCGTCCAAGATTTGTTTCGAAGATAATTTAAGTGTTGAAATGATTGTACTCTAAGAACATGTGATTACTTATGAACTGCTGCAGTTCATCTACTTGCACAGACCAAATGCCGATGTACACCTAAATCAAATTCGGAGTAGGTTTATGAAGCACAATGCTACCTCATATTAATTGTAGTTTCAAATTCAAGATGGATACAAACCTACATTGCTCGAAAACAGATTTAGATGTCATGTCTAACAACTGGCAAGTGATCCAAAATTTTGTAGACATGGTCAAAGTAATAGCTTGAGTTCTTGACTAGTTCTTTAGACACGGCTATCCGATAAAGCGTCAGAAAAATTATTTCTTGACATTTTTTCTCATAAAAAAAGTTAATTATAAAATAAAAATATTATAGAAATAAAATCACCTAGGGAGATAAAAACAAGGAAAAATATGATGTACAACTATGAGCTACGGAGTACAGAGTATATCACATTAAAAAAGAAAAAGAAGAGGCAGTGTTTTCAACTTTTTTATTCTTTTTTTTCTCTTCTCCCACGTCGACACTTGACTTAGGATCATTTTTCCGACACAGGTGTTGTCGACACTTCTCAAAGCGTCATGGCGTCATCCCGGTCAACCGGGATGTCGAAGTACCATAAATACCAACTTTAACATGATAGATCTTCACACATCTTACCAATTACTACCAGCATTGTTCTAGAGCACAACACAAACTTGAATATCCTTATCATGAAAAACTATGTTCAATTTTAGAAGCATGAAAATCAAGAAGCTATTTTCTAAATCATAGTACTCCCTCTGTCCACTTTAACAAGGCACAATTCATTTGGGATGTCTTAAATAAAATGCAACCTTTCATATCTAGTAAGTCAAATTATGAAATTTCTCATGGTACTCTCTACTTTTTTCCTGAGATGTGATAAATAGTATCATTGTCAGATGATTGTTCTCACCCATGGTATAAATTGTAGGAAAAACTGACTACCAACTAGTCCCAACTATATGAGGGGTTTTTTCTCAAAAGGTTCCAACTTTGAATTAACTAAAGGCAGTCCAAAATTTAAGGGGTTTCGTATATAAGTCCTCAACCTCATCTAACCAGTTTAGCAGGTAAAACATAACAAATGTCAGCATCTAATTGGTTCTTAACATTTTTTGTTCTTTTTTTGTAAAAACTTATACCCCTCTTCTCCTTATCCACCAAGCCATCACTAATTCACAACCCCACCGGCCCACCGTCACCCTCGCCCCCATCAACTAAGCCACCACAGCCCACCCTCACCCCAAGCACCCAAACCGCCCCTTCCTCGTAAAAAGCTACCAGGCCCCTCCTTACCACCCTGAAATTGCGGAAAATTAAATGGAGGGGGGGACCAAAAAAACTGCAAAAAGCTTTTAAAAAGATAATTTGTTTTGCAAGTTGTAGGTTACAAAACCTGATTAAAATACACCCTCAAAAGTTGGGACAACTCCTCGTTAATTGAATGTTGGGACCTTTTAAAGAAGACTACCCACTGTTGGGATTGGTAGTGTCAACTTTTCCTAAATTATAAAGGATAATTAGTGTACTTGATTTGTGCATTTTATATATGATTTTTATCCCCGTCCCTTGTTAAACATTGATTTCAAATGCGCTATTCAGCGTTAATCGCGCGTTTTCCACAACTTGGACCACTACGGGAGCTTTGTGGGTCATTGAGCACATTACAACCAACTCTAAGGCATTCTATGAGCTTTCCCGAAGCCCAAAAAGTTAGGCGTGGCCGCAAAGAGCCAAAAGCCCAAACCGGATGAAACTATGTCGCCCGATTGTTTTATTTAGGAAAACATAATCCTAAAATACAGCAGTTAGGCGTGGCCGCCCGATTGTTTGTGAGTTTCTTTTGATTGTTGGTTTATTGCTACTTCCTATGGTTTATTTTTATCGCTTGAAAATCTTGTTCGGCCGGACTGTTCTGATTAAGTATGAGATATTAGATTATGTGCCAAAAGATATAAATATGATGTTTTGGACTTGCAATTATTCTAGTAAATCCCGAGAACGTGCTAGTTTGTTGTTCTAAGGGAGATTTCGATTCGAGAGAACTTGCCGATCTAGGTAGTATTATCTGATTGCATTTGTGATGAACCGTTGCCCTAAACCTTTTATTATTGATATTCCCCTTGTTTATTTTGTGTCTTAGTTTAATCATAAAAATCCCAAATTGCAGGGTTACTTTTAATCTAGACCTTTTGTTGATAATAGTAAAGAACATTGTTTCCGTGTGGGTTCGATCTTGGCTTCCCTAGCTATATTTTAATTGGTGAACCTTAGGTTTATCTTTGATAGGTGTACGATTTAGCGTATTTCGAGCGAATTCCTTAAAAGTGGGTGGAGGAAGTATAGTTAAAAACGATTATCAAATCATCATTATCATTATCATTACCCCATTGCCTTCAAAGAGGCTCACGTAACAAGTGGGCTAAGGGGGTCAGACGTACGCAACCTTACCCCTGCAATTGCAAAGAGGTTGTCTACAATTGACCCATAAGCGATAACAGGCGATCATCTTGTACTTTATGAAAAGGAAGCGAAAAGGTTTTGAAAGCAATTTTTACTTAGTCTATTATATCCCAAAGCCAAAAGAACAAATGAAAAATATTTTCGAAAAAAAATAATTCATCTATGCATATACCACTATCCTAAGCATTTTCTAACAGTCTTCTCCAAGGAGTAAAATAATGGACTACGCATTTATCGAATACGCATTAGAGATTTTAGCTTGCCACACCAATATTTTCCAAGTGGTAAAGGATCATCAAGGTTAAGCTGATGTGATGCTATGTTAAAAGGCCAATACTACCTAATATCCAAAGCTAGCAAGACAGTGCTAGGGTTATTAAATCATCCTACATTGATGCTTAGAGAAAAATATGAACTCAAAAAAAAAGGAAAGTTACAAAAAACCACCCTAGGTGAATGTGTGATTCTAAAAAGCACCCCGGACAGGTCGCATCCAAACAACCACCTATATCTTTCGGTGTTTGGTTGTCATTTAGAGGTGGTTTATTGAACAAAGACTCCACGTAAAAAGTTATATGAACAAGACCCCGCTTAATTCCAGGTTTTGTTTTCCTTCTTATTTCCCGGAAAATTTCTGTAAATCCAGTATGAATGGTTATCTGAATACAAGTGAAAGGCTATCAAAGTTAGGGGTATTAAAACAATTTTTCAGTTAGTGATAGTCTCTAATTTGTGGTTAAAATTATATGATATATAGAAGCTCAAATTCTAATCATTAAGCAACAAAATTTTTATACACGGCGCAATGAGAGCAACCATGTGCTTAGTGTATTAGCCAGATTCAGAACACGTTGAACTGAATAAGACCAAATATCCAACTTACTTGGAGTCGGGTCTTCACTACCCACAGGGGATTAGTTGCAATAGATGTAGCAGCTCCAGCACCAGCAGCAGCTACCATATTTCTACCAATTGTCAGCTGCCCATTAACATACTCTAGAAAAATGGAAACAATTTTCTTCAGTTAAAAGAAACAATAACCACTATAAAGACTGGTTAACAAATAATTATTTCAAAAGAAGTGTCTGAAAAACCAACCATCCATCTGGAGTAAACCTTTAAGGTGCTCATAAACTGCAAAGTACACCTACATATGAAATTAACAAAGATGTCATACAAAGTTCTTTGAAGTGTGAACAAGATAGAACCCTGTTTCTCCACATACAGACAAAAATATTGAAATGGGGAATTTAACATGGATGATGCATATAATGTCAGTAAAAAGAAATAAAGAATCGATGCAACAAGTTCACTCTTTTGATATTAGATAAAGAATTTCAATAAATCTAGGATGAAATCTGATTCTTTACCAATTTTTGCAAGCAATTACCATAAAGGCCAGTACCGCTTATAGACAAATCTTAGTTGGGAAAGAGAAAAATAAAAACCGAGTTAATGTCGACAATACTGATCTCATAAATAACGACGAAAGCCTTTAAGATCCAAATGAAAAATATCAATACCAAAACTACTATAAAAATATTTGTAATTTGTAAGTAACATAAAGACCAAAATCTCAATAGGTTTTGGTACATGAAATCCCCATTCCCTAATTCCATATTGAAACTCAGAGAGTCAGTCACTAGTAAGATGTGTTGCACTGACAATAAGATTGGATTTTACAAATCACAGGAAAAAAAACCCAAAACAATCAGCATCAACCTGTCAAAATTCTTTCACACGAAAGTTCATTTACAATTACATGATTTTGGTGCTAAAACCAATCCAGATCTAATGAAATAAAAGTAAATTCAATAAAAATATTGTCATGAGTCAAAACAGTTCCTAAGCAGAGACCGTCGTTGATATCCACAAATGAGACCCATACTTGATTCCAGGTTAGTCTTCTTATTCACTAAATGATTGGCAAAACATAAGGTACGAAATTGTGGATTATTGAAAGACTTGTAACTGTATGAGCAACTAGCAAACAACTCACAAAGAAAGTGCACCCATCGGCAATGATGGGAAACGTTAGGCATACTCCCTCCGTATTCCAAAGCTCTACTCAATTGTTGTAGCTCTAGTAACCAAGGAGAATAAGAAAAGGAACCACCCATTTGCCTTTTGGGCCTTTCTTGGGAGCAAAAGATGAATTGGGACACATATTGGAGCATCGGAGAGTAAAAGGAAAACAATACGGCCAAATAAGGAACAATGCAAAATTAAGTAGATATTTAGAGAAAACGGATGTAAAAGAAAAATGAGAACTAGAAAACGGAGGGAGTATAACCGGACCCCCACCCACCCCCTTCTTTAAAAAAAGGAAGAAAAAGATGACGAATAAATAATGGCAATTACATAGGTTTCGTAAATGTCTAAACTGTAATATCGATACATTGTAACGCCAACTAAACAAGCTACAGAAACAAAAGTCCATCAACTCTCATTCTGTCCTTTTTCTCAACTCATACGATGGCCTAGTGTTGCCACGTTTACACAATTATCACTCACCAATCAGACAAGCTACAGAAGACAAAAGCGCATAAATTCTCATTCTGTCCCTTTTCTCAAAACATATGGAGCCCTAGAGTTGTCACATTTACACAATTATCACTCTCTTCGAACCAAACGTAGGAGAATTTTGGATGTGAGCAAACACAGTATGCTAAAACACATATACACACCAAGAGTGAACTTTAAAACACAATCATAACTTCCAAAATGTACCAGATAGCTTCTGTGAAAGCATAACTAAGGTAACAACCAATTAGCAAATATTTTCCCTCGGTTTCATTATATGGGGGCACACATGCTTTTTAAAGAATTAACTTTGCCCCCATGTTACCTGGTTACAAATCCTCATCACCCCCCCCCCCCCCCCCCCCAAAAAAATAACCACAATCTAGAATGTGCAAATTTATATATGATATAAGATACACTTTGATTGTTAGTTTATCTCAGAATATATAGATAAAACTAAACTGTCAAAATCATATTTTTAAAAAAAAAAAATTCATTAAATATTTTACGAGTATAATTTTTCCGCGATTAAAGAGAAATGAAAGCCGGTTTTATGATATCGAAAAGCGTGAATGCCTTGCATCATGAATTCATGATATGGAGGGAGAATCCTTTGTATATGGAATTGCAATATCAGTCTAAATGGAACACTTTGTGGTTTTCACAAAATCCAACTCCCTAGTATATTTTTAATTTTATATTTTATAAATATCTCTAAAAATGGATAGAAACACCAATGTAATGTACAATCAACTAATTCTAGTAACCGTGTTGGATTTTGAAAAAAAACATAAGAAATTTTGCTCCTACACTACAAGACCCCCCAGAAGTTTAGATGTTTAAAAGCCATGTATCCAATGTACCTAGGGGAAAATCAACTCCGCATATAACGTATGGGCCTAATTCTTTTTCCTTTTTTAAAAAATAAAAAATAAAGGAAGAAAAGTTGGACCCAATCAAACTTTCGATTGAAAGAAAAGCTAAAAAGTATTTACCTATTAAACCTTGGATTGGAAAATTAACAAAATCAAAACCTCAACAAATTCTTCTCTACTTGAATCTTTTTTTCATAAAGAAACTTTATAAGAAGAAATATTGCTAGGACAAGTTTCCCTCAACAAAAATAACCGATTACATGAGTAACTATGAAAAGTCTCCACTGCTTTAGCCCACAAAGAACTTAAAAAGCTATTCTACTTAAATCTTGTGAACTACTGAGGCAAAGCTTATTCTCTTTCTTTTTTCAAGTACCCACTTTTCCAAGAAGGAGTGATTTTTGTTTCTCCCCACTTCTACTTAATTCTATTTTTGGCAAGCATATTTTGCTTTCTTACATCGTTTTCCCACAATAATTACACATTTCATCACCCCTCTCCTACTTTGCCCACCTTTTTCTTACACCCACCCACTATTTTCTTATTCTTAGTGTTTCTTAGGGCATGACCACCTAACATATTCATTCTACTAACAAAATAATGGTGATACGGTGTAAAATTGATAATTCAATACAATACATTTTGGGTAAGGATCAGCTAACAATTGGAAAGAAGGTAGTCAATAGAAAACCTTTTGGTGGTTATCTACCTACAAGGAGGGTTAGATAACATTTTTGTATATCAATTTTTGTTACAGTTTGTCTTATGGTATTTTACTGACTTTGTATCATGGGAAACAAAGAGCAGCCCTCTGTAGAAACAAGCAGGAACTTACAACTGCGATCTGTTCTGATGGTTGACTTTGGGAGCATAAAAGAACCTTAAGCAGGTTCCCGTCCCTGAAAACCTAGCTACATGCGCAAATTTCACTGAACATTTACAGATATGTAAATACAAGGTATAAAGAGACAGGATTATCGTTTCCATATAAATTACAGGAAGAATTTGGCAAAAGATTAAAAGATATAGAACTTTTGATGCAAAAAAGGTGAATTCAGGTAGCTATGGTTGAAGACTTGAAATCCATTAACCAGGAAAAAGAGAAGCATATTAAAACCGGCCGACAACAATGTGATTTAAAACGTTTCATGCTTCAAATTTCTTTGTTGCAATGACTTATATTTCATGCTTAATTTGCTCGATGAAATTAGGTAAACTAAATACATATTCAAAATCAGATAAAAGCTAATACTGTACATGTTTTTTAATGAAGAAAAGGTTTTATAAATGAGCAGACAGCAGAAAGTTTTCCTTAAAACAGCAAAAAAACTATCCGCCCAATTCCGTTGAATTCTATTGAATGTCCCTACTAATTAACTATTAAATCCCCAGCTGCCTCAGCCGACAAAGAAGCTAAATAAACTATTCTATCCCCAGAAAATGACTAGTTGAAGCGGATTTGTGATGAAATACAAGCATTCCATTCTAATCAAAAAGCGAACTTGCGGAAGACCCAAAATATTACAGGGGAAAGCCTGATTATCCCCATGCACAGCAAATAGCCCCCTCCAAGTATAACTTCCCATATCACAATGAGGAAAGACACGCGAACAAGATTCACCATTTGCACCACACAACATGCAAACGTCCAGTGAAATAGACATACATTTCCTTCTCCACTAGAGCATATTATTAGTGTCGATTCTACCCAACGTCAAGGACTCAAGGTCCACAAAACAATTCTCACATTAAGAGGAACTTTGGCCTCCAAAATAAGGGTGAGTTCTATTCACCTAATTTTCACTTATTTGAGTTTATTTGACGTAAACTTATCTAAACTTAATAGAACTTATTTAAGTTGTAGATGGAGCTTGGGTAGCCTCATTTTTCCTGAAATTGTTTTATCTGAATTATTATTCCTGAACTGATCTTATCGAACATAACAGGGTCTAAATGTATTGTAAGTTACAGATAGTCCCTAATCACATGTTCTGCCCAAAGACTCCTGAGTTCACAACTAAGAAGGCCAACTTCTATGCAGTTCCGATTTGTAAATTGTCAAGAAGGCAGTGCTCACAACCAAATTTTACTACAAATACAACCAAGAAGGCAAGAACTCACTTCATAGTTCAGAATGACCATGCCAAACATTCATGAGCAAGGAAAGGATTGATTACTAATGGGCAAGAAGAATGCAAACTGAACAATAGGATGCCAGAAAATTAAAAGAGGAGAGAAACTTTTCTAATTAACATGTTATGCTTCAGATCACTGATCAGGCGATCCAACAATAAATTAAATAACAAATAAACCAAATTCAATAAAAACATCAAACTCCTCTAACTTGAATTTAAGGAACATCGTCTAGCTCCTTCACCAGCCGAAAAGGAGAGAGAAGGTAGTGGACAAGAAGTATACAAACTATTATAACTGTTTCATTCAAAATACTAATTCAACAAAACTTAACCATACCGCCCAATTTGGAAGTAAAGCAATAATTGTTGGAGAAAGGCCACGGTACATGCCACGAAACCCCTCCTTTTTAACAATATCTTGGAGGCTTGTAATGACAACACTGCCTGCTTCACATATAATACAAATTTATCAAAATTTAATTCAAAAGTTAAGGAAAACAGTAATAGACCAACAGCATGATAACAACTTAAGCAAATAAGAATGACAAAGAGTTGATCTTTTATTGTTGGTCATCTGGTTCAGATTCAGAGAAATACAGTAGGGATCATTTCTCCCTCAGTTCCTACTACATATCACATTTACTTATGAGATCCATGTTTATAAGACGTCCAACATGACAGTCAGCCTGAAATCTTACTAGGGTGTCAGGAATGAGCAGCTTTTAGAAACATATTATTGTTTCTATCCCTTTGTTCTTTAGATTTAACCTTACATTGTCGAAAAAATATCGTTTTACCAGCATATGACTGACAGGATAAAAGTTAATTTCATAAGAACCAGATCGATTGTGCAGCTGAGAATCTCAACAGATTTTGGTAGATCCTAACGGTCAATCTCAAGCTCCTGAAAGCACTTAATTGTTTGACATATATTACAATTTACAATACAGAAAAGAACTGCTCGTTAAGAATCATCTCCTAGATAAAATAGTTCTTGAAGTATGTGCATTAAATTTAACTTATATTATCTACTGGGGAAGTATGGTCTGAGATTTATGTATCAAAGATGGGTATGTACTATGTAGTCTCATGGGGTTTACTTCTAACATACACCGTCAACCTGGGGCATCAAACCAGGTGGCCGATGCTTCATCTTGCATCACTGGAGATCTGGACGAGAAACAGAGATGTGCAACCTGATCATTACTTGTGGGTACCTTGGAAAAGTCAGCAAGATAGTTTGATACAGAGGCTTAAGAAAGACATTGAGACAGGGAATTGGCAGCAAGCACCATCTACCTTCCTACTGAAAGAGTACCATGATACACCAATGGTGGGACATTCAGGATATTCAAGACCTACTGGAGACTAGAAATAGAGTGGTTTTTACGGTACTGACGAGAACATGTGTATAGTAAATAAGTAATTTTATTAAACCCGCAGAAATAGATTATAAGAAGAAAAGATTTTCTAAAAGGAAAGAATTACGGTCTAATAATTTTGGGATACCTTAAAATTTTATATGACATTCTTACTCTGTGGGGATCTCACTAGTAGTGAACACATCATGCTCGACACTTAATTGGTTACACTTTAATTTTCCACAACAACTAAATACTCATCTAACTAAAAATATATTAAACCTAAGTCGGTCCTTACAAAGCAAGAAAATCTTACAAGAACTATATGTAAACTGAGGTAGGCTAATAATATGGTGGTAAGATATTACTAGGCATCTAATTCTACTAATTAAAACTCTTACAAGAAATATATGTAAACTGATGTAGGCTAATAATATGGTGGTAAGATATTACTAGACATCTACTTCTACTAATTAGTTAGATCACTTTCTAGAATGTTGGTTAGTATTTTCCGGTTAATAATTTTCTTCGGGTAGATTTTTTTTAGTTAACTCAACCCGGAAGATCATAATAGATGAGTATTCTAGAGAAGAGAAAATGGGTTTTGATAATTTTAACACTCCCCACCAAAGACCACTTTTTCTTAATGTGTTCTTTGTAGTCATTCCGGGAACTTTCTGAAATTTCATCAATCTTCATGCCAACATAACCCTTGGCTAAACTAGTGTTTTGTTCTTATGTACTTCATATGAGTTATTAGGGATTGAACAAACTATGGCGTTAGATAGGACGGAATAGAAGGAGATATACTATACTCAACATGACTTCTTTTTCTATTTTCCACTACAAACTTCTCTTCTTTTTGTTAACATTTTTGTGTTTCTTTTTCAAAACAAACTTATTTTCTTGTTCCTATTTTTTGTGTCTCATTACCCTCACCTTTACTTTCTCAATTTTACGTGTTTACTATCTTTAACATCACCTTTTACTTTTCTTGTTTCACATTTCGCAAATGGTTCTTATAACGGTTCATGTTAACCGACCCTAAATCAATTTGGGACTCAAATTTAGTAGTTGTTGTATCTGAATGTTACCCCATAGTACCTGTTCTTGGACAAAATGGTATTTTACTTCCATGTGCTTCGTCGTAGCTTGAAACACTGGATTCAATCCAAACCAACTGATCTTTGATGGTCAAATTATGTATTGATTAAGTAAGTTCACAAGTAGATACAGATATCGTAATAGTTGGACAAGCCGCCTGCACTCTTGGGTCGTCATAGCCGGCTTATGATGTTTTAGTAGGTTGTATAGGTTTTCGCTTACTGTACCAAGAGATTGCACCTGATCCATAAATAAATACATAACCCGTTGTTGATTGACGGTGTCCTGGTCGACAGCATAATCTGCATCACATTGGTTTACCAATTCACATACTCTGCAAATCCACCGTTCTTATTAAGTATGCCATCATTAAGTGTGTGTTCGACGTACGTTAGAATTTAGTGATCCCATACAAATGAGGATTCTTGGATTTCTTCATGTAGCGCCTGATAATACCCTGTGGACTATGAAAGATGAGGTGGACTAGACTACCTATACATGGTGACATCCTCTAAATACTCACCTGTGGTAACCATAACTTAACACAAACCTCCATCCGAGTTCAGATTTGGTCATTCTTATTTATCTAGTATCCAGAAGATCTTGAGCTTATTTATGTTACATATAAATAACCCTTCATCGGGTTTATCAACATGTCTTAGTTTTCTAAAGTCCTTCGTTTAGGAAGGTGGTGACCAATGTTACATGGACCGAGGGACATTTCGGAACGTGGTACGGCAACGGGAACGGGAACGCGGAACGCCGCCTCTAGAGTTCCCGGAACGTTGGACTTTTAAAAAAATTAGTAGTGAAATTAATCTGATTTTTAAAGTATGAATTTAAAAAGAAATAGAGGATAAAAAGGTAAAATACATTCAAATAATAAATAAATGGTACTGTCAAAAAGTAAAGTCATGTGGGCATTAGCGGAAACAGGGGGGCTGGGGGGGGCAGCCGTCCCCTCAAAGATAAAAGGAAAATTTGGTAATATTAATCCAACCTTTAGCCGATTTTCTTTTATTAAGCCCACATACGACATATTCTTTGATAATCCCACCTTTACTACCCAACGACTTTTATTGGGATTAAGTGATCGGTAACCGGTGAAAAAGTCAACGACATGATGCTAAATTGATGATGATGACTGAATATAATGAGGGAGAAGATAAAGAGAGTATTGCCAATAAAAGTCGTTGGGTAGTAAATGTGGGGTTATTAAAAAATATGTCGTAGGTGGGATTAATAAAATAAAATCGGTCCAAGCTTGGATTAATATTACCAAATTTTCCAAGGTAAAAACAGAAATGAATATAATATACTATAAACAGTATACAATATCACCAAAGTTGCCTTGCCCCAGTGGTTGGAATTCTTGCCAGGAGTTTATGTTGAGTCATTGATGCGCGGTTCGAGTTCTTTCACGGCTATTTCTCTAGCTTTCCGGCATTTTTTCTTCTTCTCATCCTCTCTAATTTAAAACTTCCATTGGATCAGCGGTAGTCTTTTGTGAAGTTAGTGAACCTTTGGCAAAATGGGGCTTCTTTAGTGGGTTTTTTTTTCTGTTTCTACATCTTTAAATAGTAAACTTTTTTTAGTTTTGTTTTTACCCCATGTTTCTAGATCTCATTTTTTATGTGCTTTTATTTATTTAACTCTAAATTTGATTTTGCACATTGATAATTTCTTATTATAACTATACTTCATATTTAATACTATAACTTATTTAATTAAGTACTTAAAGCACTTTGTTATATCGCCTCCTATTGTATCAACCGTCCCCCCAAAGGTGAAATCCTGGCTCTCCGCCACTGCATGTGGGTTTCCCAAAAATAAAAATAAAAATATAAACTAAAGAGTCTTTATCATTTGCCCAGCAAAAAAGTAACGTGGAAAAGTAAACTAAAGATTCCCAATAATTTTTTTTATGATTTTCCCAAGATTCTAACAAAACAACAAAGCCTTAGTCCCAAAATGTTTTGGGGTCGGCTAACATGAATCGTCGTAGGAGATCGTCATTGTCACCACTCAAACCAGAAAGGAGCACGAAGTTAAAAGAATAAACAAGGAAGAGGGAGAAAGTGGAATTTTTTTTTGTGAGGGAGGGAGAAAGTGGAATTAATGAAACCAAGATTCCCATTTATTAAAATTATTTATTTCATTTTTAAAAGGGAAAGAGGACCTTTCATTTCCTCGTCTTCTAGTTAAAAGAAGCTCCATTTTTAAAGTTCTACCTGGAAGCGGCCTTTGACCGGCGAGCTAAACGTCGGAGACGACAATGTTCACTCCCCTACACTCGCCTCAACCTCGCGACCAAAAGCCCCAACATCTTGTAGAAGATTTCTTGTTTTTCACATTCAATTTCCAGATCTAGGTTTTCAAAGTTCCGGGTCAACAAATTCAACGAACCGGGACGTTCCGGGACGAACGAACCCAGTTCGTGGAACGTGCCAACGTACCACGTTCGGGGTAACACTGGTGGTGACTTTTATCGGGTATTAGTGATGATGATATCATCCGCATAAACTAGCACTATGTCCAGTTTACCTACTCACTTTTTATAAAACATATTTGAATTTGTTGGTGAAACTAAAAATCTCTCTTAATAAGAAAATCTATTATCTTACCATATTAAGCTCTTGGTGCCATCTCTATTCATATAATGTCTTATTTAACTTGCACACATTGCTTGGTTAAGAGTTGCTCTCAAATTCTCTAGGTTGCTCCATGTATATCTCCCGCTCTAACCCTCTATGTAAGACGACATCTTTACATCTCCATTTTGTAAAGGTGTTTTTAAAAACGGCGAGATCCTGGTCGATTCAATCGACCCGAACCCATTTATCCGCATTAAACGTTATTAGCCTCACATCTACTTAGTTTAAGCTGAACTCCCCATGTTTTCAACAAAAAGAAAGGGAAAAAGGAATGAATTGGAGAAACTTCACTGAAATAGAGTAGAGAACTCCTTTTTCACATCTGAAACAAGAGAGGAGAGAGAAGGTGGACAAAGGAATTCATCTAATTATATCACGTGTACGATCTAGGGGAGGGGGACTAGGGTAGGTGGCGAGTGGGGCTGGCATGGGGACTCTTTTTCAAATTTCAAATTCATACCTCGACAATCGCGACACGGTCCGCGACTAACGCATCATTTTCGTTACCAAGACACCGCGAACGATACCGCATTTTCGATCTATAGCCAAGATACATCATTCATCCATGTTTGAGCCATAGAGCCATTGGAGGAGCCTTTATATCTACACACTGCCTACACAACTCGCTTTTGACTTCTGATACGATTATCGAGGCATGGAGTAAGAAACTCAGACGTACCTGGACGAAGTTGGCTTGCTGAATCTAACAGAACACAGGCAAAATGGGAAGATTTTTCAGCTTTCACCCACCTATTCCAAAGCTTCCATCTTGAGGATGAGGTGGCACTTCGGGTGGGTGTAATGCGTGGAATCTACATGATTTACGCTGCCCTAACGTATGATAGAAGGAGCAATATGGTTAAGGATAGCACTACTCTTGAAGTTAGTTACATAGGGCGCAGACATGTTAGTTAGAGGAGAAAGAACTCTATAGTCCAGTCTAGTCTAGTCTACTGAGTGATCGAATATGAAAAGAAGCTTATAAAGGAAGGCATTCAAAAAGATCAAATTAGAGAGGGAGGAATTCCAGAGGAGAAATTCCGCCTCCCAAAAGTAGGTAGATGTAATGGATAGATGATCACCAATTTAATCAAATCTCCGTTATTTCCAAATTTTGTTTTTACTCCTATTGTGTTCATTAATTTCATTGCAAATTCTATATAAATTCATGGCATAAAACATATGTTTATCAGCGATAATGCCTCTTTGTACTCTTCGAACATTGGGGGGATTCTCCTTTAGAGCAGCAGATATGTTGGTTTTTTTTTTGACAGGAAAGCAGCGGATATGTTGTCTTGCTACAAGTCTAAAAAAAAACTATCTCTAAATGAGCCCTTAATTGAACCTTTAGAAATGGGAATATAAACAATTACACATCACATTGTTTATGGGTCAGATTGTCTTCCTCTTCCTTGTTTATTCTTTTAACTTCTCGCTCCTTTCTAGTTTGATTGGTCACAATGACGATCTCTTATGTCGATTCATGTTAGCCGACCCCAAATCATTTTGGGACTAAGGCTTTGTCGCTATTATTGTTTATGGGTCAGTTATACAGTTCTCTGCTATCCAGAACAGCATATCAACACAAAGATGACGCCCCAAAACTTCATTTTTTAAACCACCAAAGGCACCCACCTTATGTGACCTGTCGAAATGCATCACTCTTTTGCTGTTCCATTATTTACTATGCAATTTAGTGTTCAAATCATATCAATAACATCACAATTACCTAAATTTTGGTCAAGCTATTCACGATTACAATGTTTATCATTTCATTTTCCAAAGTTAGTCAGCCATAAATCAATACACATGAATGTGATGAAGCAACACCATCCTTCAGTTGCTAAAAGCTGGAGCGTTCAGATTCATTTAGAGTAGCTGTGAATTACTCTGTATTGAACAAGGCTCAACAGACTTCAACACACATTACTTGCTCTGGAATTGCTCCGTAATGAACAACGCTCAACAGACTTCAACACATATGACATGCTGTGGAATTACTCCGCATTGAACAAGGCTCAACAAACTTCTACTGTGAATTACTCCTTATTGAACAAGGCCCAAAAGATTCAACACACATGACTTACACACCAACAATTACTCCTTATTCTCAAAAGTCAAATCAAGTGGGTGCTCTCTTTTTCAATAAATTCGAGCACATAGCAGCATTTCCCTTTCTTCCTTTTCAACCATCAAGTGCATATAAACCATTTCTAACAACAATATAAACCATTAAACCTGCAAATTAACATACCTTTGTAAGTAGAAGTAGAAGTAGAAGAAGCCACAGGACGGCCATGAACCTGCAACCTTGTCTTGATCACATCTAACGGACACACAAATGTTGCAGCAATTCCACCTGCAATTTTACAATTACTCGTATAAACTTTTGACACGATCAAATGTTTAATTAAAACTGTCAGTGTATACAAAAACCTAACAAATCAATTTCATGTAAAATGTAAAATTGAGCAGGGACAAAGAACAACCTGCGGCAGCTCCAGCGACAGCGTCACAGATTATGTTCTTGGTGGCACCACCCTCCGACGACGGTCCACCACCCGTCATCTCCAACTCCAAGGGATAGCAAATTCAGCAAAAAATTGAAATGGATATTGAATAAAAGTGCTATGTATAATGCAGGAATCAAGGAATACTTGAAATTGAGGAGAGATAAAAGAGGCAATTGGCGGTCCAAATCCAATTTTTGTACAACTTTATTTGGAAAAGGAGGAGAAATGAATTAGAAAATGAGATTTAGGGAATCTAGTGTGAGAAAAAAAAAAATGTATTCAGTGCAAATTTTCTGGGTATCACCTTTTTTGTTCGATCAAATCCCAGAAAAGCTAACGTTCTTTGTGTTTCAGAATGCGGTTGAATTATTATTTGTGTTTCAGAATGTGTATTTTTCGTAATACCTGGGCTAACGTTATAATGTGATGATGATTAGCTCACGTTTAACAGTCTAGGGCTAATGTGATGATGATTGTGAATTTGTTGTTGGGAATCTATAAGTCTATAACACCTACATAAGAATGTGCGGTTGTGGATATCAACTAGATTAGTTGATAAAGTATTGAGAGATGGTATTCAATACCTGCGATCGATTCCGTCTACTTTCCTTCTGATATGGACGAACTAGCTTAGTTGTTTTGTTGATTATGGTGTTAGCCTGTTAGGTGGTAATGTAATCTTATACTTGGTGAATAATACTCCATGATACCCTCAACGTGGACCTTTTAATTGTTGGCTCATACATGGCACTTGCTCCATTTACACGTGTATCTGCCCCAAGTAACTTAGTTCAGAATCAGGTCGTAAGTCTGAGTGAAACATTATTGCGTAAACTTGGTTAGGCAGAGCATGAGATTAGTCGAATTTGCGTATATGTACACCCAAGTGTTCGGAGTTTTCTGTGAAAATGCAGAAAAATTCCTAACACTTTAAGTTGGTCCGACGGATATTTCTTACGCTGCTGGAGTAAGCGATATACTTTTCTGGCGCTTGGATGCAAAGCGTCATTATTTTCTGGCAGACTAATTGGTACAGTCGGTTGCGCATTTGTTCGTTTCAATGCTACTGTTATTAATCTGCAACATTGTGAGTAAAGCTGTAAAGTCTGAACGAGATTTTAGAATGCCTTGTGTTAGATGCGTTTTATTAAGTGAATTAATTATGTTGCTTAACTCCTTATGTTGGTATGAGTTGCAATTGCTCGTCTTCTTAGGCCAATCCTAGGTTGGGATATGACTAGATATAATATTTCTTTAGCTCAAGATTGGTGAGGTTCACAAATTTTGCCCTATCAATGTCGGCTAATTTTGTGGCGCCACCTG
Organism: Spinacia oleracea; assembly: GCF_020520425.1. Taxonomy (NCBI): domain Eukaryota; kingdom Viridiplantae; phylum Streptophyta; class Magnoliopsida; order Caryophyllales; family Amaranthaceae; genus Spinacia; species Spinacia oleracea. Next base: position 91,001,157 of record NC_079489.1, read on the forward strand.
GCAGGATAGTCTTTACGAAGTATGGTCCGGTCCAGTTGGGCCGGAATTTTCCTCGCGAGTCAGTGGTTGGTGCACGTACCTCCTTAAGTGCCCTCTTTGATGTTTCGACCCTTTTGTTGAATTGCCTCGCATGGCGGTGGAAGGCTCTTAGTCTTCGTTCGTCCAGTAGAACGAGCTCGTCATATCTGGCTTGTACCCAATCGACCTCAATTAGCTTGCTTTCTAGGACGATGCAAAGAGAAGGGATTTCCAGTTCGATAGGCTGGACAGCTTCCATTGCATATACTAGAGAGTATGGTGTTACTTCTATAGAGGTGCGGATGGAGGTCTGGTAGCCCCCAGAGGGCGAAATATAGTTTGTTGGGCCAATCTCTATAGTTTTCGGCCATTTTCTCAATTATGACTTTAAGGTTCTTGTTAGCCAACTCAACTACCCCATTTACTTGTGTGAGGGGGGTCGGAAAAGACGGGGCTTAGGATCTTTCCTTATCTCTTCCCTCGCGGATGTGTGTCAAGCAATATTAAGTAAAATTTGACTAACTGTGGGCAATTAGCCTCTTTTTACTAATTTATGGAGTTGCAATTCAGTTTTACAAAACTGACAAAAAGCGGTCATTCAATTTCGGGCTTGTGAGACCCAGGCTCAACATATTTGACCACAACATCCTTAGGTTCCCTTGTGATTCCTGGTGTGGGAATCGCTCAACATACATCCAGTGGAGTAGATATTGAGGGTTCAGGGTGAAGGAAATAATGTCCTTGGTCCAAGTCTGCATTTAATGCTAAGTCTAATAAATGCGGTTCAGTATTAATTAACAAGTTAATAATTCAGTGAGATCAAGTGAACTGAATGCTTAGCTAGAGGCCGCTTCAGTTCAAGTGGAATTAATAATATTTGTAATACCCCAATATTTTATAATTTTGTAAAATATATTTTATAGTCAAAATATAATTGTATACGTTTTTAGTCTCTATTAATATTTTTGGAAAGTTTAAAAATACTATTTTATTTTAAATATGACTCTTTTGTGAGCACTTAAAAATAATCTCTTTACCCTAATTATTTTCGAATAAAAACCCCTACTGTTCTAATTGCTTTTCTCCTCCGCCGTTTTGGTTTGTTCTCTCATGCACATAGTTTGTGCACCATTACCATGATGAGTTTATTTAATCATTCATTAAAGTCAACCCATGATCATTTTCTTTCATCTGAATGCTCGTAAATCATGGTTATGTCATCCCAATAGCTCGCGCTTCGTACCAACGAACTAGCAGCAATTTCACGATTTACGCCTTATTGTACTATTGTTATCTGGGAAGGTAATCACACTTAGTCCCCTCTAATTGTTCATGTATATTATTAGTTGTAATCAAGATATTTGGGTTATATTCAATATTAAGTGTTATTGGACGCACTGATTGGAATTGATAGTGTTGTATATTGTCGTGCTTTGTATTAGCTAATAGGTGGTTATGGTTGGTGAGCTTTTTATATATGAGAGTTGTCACCATTGTGATTGGAGTTAATTTATTACTCTAGTCAAACTATGCGCATTCAGATCGTTATTGTTGTAGGGAGATTATATGAAGTATGTAGTTTCATTACTTTGAGGTCGAGAATATTGTTTTGAGAAAAAAAAATTGGATTCGAGCAACACTATTTTGGGATCTTGTGCCGTTATTGAGAAAGATAGATTATTAATCCAAATGGGTATTGATCGTATTGTTTATGAGAAAAGGTTAAGAATAATTATCATATTTTTGGTTTGAGGCTCAGCGTTATAGTCCTTATTCCTTGGCATGTTGGTAATGAGATAATAACCATTAGTAGAGGAGCAAGATACAATCTCTATTATTTTCTTTATATCTCCAAAGTGGGATTTGGTCCAAAAGTGGCCTTGACTCACAGAGTCTTTCTAGTAGCCATTGAGAGTTTCAATTTTTTATACTTATTGGTTTATTTATTTAAATTACCCATGTCCAAGGCTAGGTATAAAACAAAGAGCAAACATGGCACCTATTGGTTTAAGTAAGTTTAGTAGAGGAAAAAAAAATTATATCAATATATTGAGGTTCAGTTTAAAGGAAGATCTAGAGTATCTATAGACTATGGAGCTAAAGTATGCTTTTGGGACTATACCTGAAATGTAGTTCCTTACTACATTGTTTACATGAGCATTTATTATTCTATATTGGTATGTTTTTATTTCAGGTGATTACTCAGCTTTTTGCTGACGTGTGTGTTTATTTGTTATGTGTGTTTGTGGCCATGTCTTTTTCTTATGGTGGCCCTGCAACGATCCTTTTGGAATTTGTCCACTATGGTGAGCAGTCAAGATTAATTGGAGCAGATTGATCGTGAAAGATCGCAGTTCAAGATGAAGTAGCTCAAGTGTTATTGTTTAGTCTTTTATGACAATTTTATACTTTTCAGTTGTAAATAGACCACCTAGTAATTGAGTTATAATAGTTTAAGTCTTGAAAGCCTTAGCACTTGACAATGTGGTCAAGTGTGGTGGTGATACCTCCGATTTAGGTGTAAGCTTCCGCAATATTTTTATAAAGTATTTTTTATTCTTATTTATTTCTAGTTAGTAAATCGGGGGTGTTACAATATTAATCCACAACTTACTCTTGACTGAACCCGTAGGGTCACACAAATAGTACGTGAACGGATCAAGTATTTAAGTGAATATATTATTCATTAAGTACTCCATTTATGATCATTCGGAAATGACGGATCTTGATTCCAGTGGGAGCTGAAATCGTCAAAAGGCAAAGTAAAGAAATACTCCGGCAAAGAAGATATTGCCGGAAACGGAAATATGGTTCATAACGGAAATATAAATATTATCCAAGTCATAGATGTTACCGGAAACGAAAACATGGTTCGTATCAGAAAATATTATCGGAAGTAGAAATATTGCCAGAAACGGAAATATTACCGGAATCGGAAATATTGTCGGAAAAGGAAATTATTTCCGGAATTAGAAATATTAACGGAAACATAAATATTTGTTCGAAACATAAATGGATTCCGGAATCGGAAAACGTATCGGAAGCTCGACGAGCGACAAGCCGGCAAGCGAGCCGACCCATCGCTCGACAAGAAAAAGACCAAGCGCATAACACTGAGCACGAAGCCCAGCGCTAGCGCCCAGCCGATGGGCCTGGAGCGTTGTGGGCCGCGAGCAGCAAGGCAAGGGAACGTCAACGAGCAGCCCGCCAAGCCACGAGCAGCAAGCCAAGGCAGCAGCAGCCCGCCAAGGCCAGACTGCAGCGCGCTAGGCCTTTGGCCAGCTGCGGCTGCGGTTTGGCCTAGGCAGGCACGCGCGCCATCGTGGCCCATTGTGGCTGCGTTGGTTGCTTCGTCTTGGGCTCTAAGAAAAGTGCGATTACTTAGTTGCCAAGTAACTTTGGGATTAAGTATTAGTTTTCCTAGTCCTACTAGAATTGGATTAATTAAGAGTTTAATTATTGTTACAATTCTAATTGGATAAGAATTTCAATCCTAGTAGGGTTGGTAATTTTTTTCCTAGTAAGACTCAAACTCTTTATTTCCTACCCTATAAATATGAGGCTAGGCCTTCATAATTTCATACATTAAAACAATATTCTTTACTTACATTGTGTTCAAGGTAGAACATAATAACCTAACTCGAATACATAAAACCTTAAGTAAAATCCTAGTTGGTTGAACCTAAGGAGGATTCGAACGTGCTGTAGACTTTCTACGGAGGGGCAACATTTGGGGCTCTGAAGACTTGTTCTTGTTCGGTTCGGGAGCAGCTAGGGAAGGCACCCATCACATTGTATGTAACCTAAATTATGCTAATTGACTATGTGGCAATTAATTTGGATTCTGCCTTTATGGTTCTTCCGCATAAATTATATTATTGTATTATTCATAACCTAACAGTGGTATCTTTTAGGTTATGATACATATGATATTACATAAATCATGCGGAAACAACCATTAACCCAGGATTACATATTATTTACACATAATCATATAGCATAATTTAGATGCATACTCTTTGTTGCGTGCCTTCCCTAGCTGCGCCCGAACCGAACAAGAACAAGTCTTTAGGACTCCAAGTGTCGTCCCTCCGTAGATAGTCCACAGCACGTCCGGATCCGCCTTAAGATTGACCAACTAGAATCGCCCTTAAGGTACTAGAATTTTCGGCACTTTTGAGCAAGATGTGTGATTGAATTTTTCTCTCAAAAACTCACTTTGAATACTTTTTAAACTCGTTATAAATTGTGAACCCAGGCCACATATTTATAGGGGTATGGAAAGGGAATTAGAATCCTATTCAGATACAAATTAATTAAACCTAGAATCCTACAAGAACTCTAATTAATTAATTTATCAAATAGAATTAGGAATTTAATCATTAAATGAACTCTGCATGTTTTAGGAATCGTGCATGAACACAAACACTTACGCACACACACACGGCAGCCACGATGGGCCGCCCATGCGCGTGCGTGAGCAGCAGCCCACGCAGCGAGGCCTACGCGAGCTACAAGCCCACGTAGCTCCTGCGCGCGCTGCGCGCGCTGTGCGCGCTGCCACGGCCTGCTGGGCCTGGCCTTGCGCTGGGCCTGGCGTGGCCTTGGTTGTTCGTGTGGCGCGCTTGGCTTGCTGGGCGATGGCCTGGATTCGTGCTGGGCCCTCGTCCGGCAGGCCTCGTCCGATGCTTATTCGTACGATACGCTTCCGATTAAATTTCCAATTCCGGAATTCATTTCCGATACGAACAATATTTAATATTTCCGATTCCGGAATTAATTTCCGTTTCGAACAAATATTTAATATTTCCGTTTCCGGAATTATTTTCCGATTCCGATAATATTTCCGATTCTGACAATATTTCCGTTTCCGGCAATATTTCCGATTCTGGCAATATTTCCATTTCCGATAATATTTTCCGATACGTACCATGTTTCCGTTTCCGGCAACATCTACGACTTGGATAATATTTATATTTCCGATACGATCCATATTTCCGTTTCCGGCAATATCATCGTTTCCGGAGTATTCATTTCTTGCTTGTGACGATCTCAGCTCCCACTGAAACCAAGATCCGTCGATTCCGAATATTCATAGATGGAGTATTTAATGCCATTAAATACTTGACCCGTTTACGTACTATTTGTGTGACCCTACGGGTTCAGTCAAGAGTAAGCTGTGGATTAATATCATTAATTCCACTTGAACTGAAGCGGCCTCTAGCTAGGCATTCAGCTCACTTGATCTCACTGAATTATTAACTTGTTAATTAATACTGAACCGCATTTATTAGACTTATCATAGAATGCATACTTGGACCAAGGGCATTATTTCCTTCAGTCTCCCACTTGTCCTTAGGGACAAGTGTGCATTTCCTAATTCCTTTGTCGCTCGATGCTTGCTCTTGAACATAAGGTAAGAGTTGTCATCCTTATTATGTCCAGAGGTGTTCCTCGGTTTCAGAGTTCAACTGATCAAATAAACAGATAATCATAGCCTATGATTCATCCGAGCACGGCCATGCATTTCACAGTTTCTAGCTCTCCGAGTGGCCTTGTACAACTTTTAAGCATCTCATCCCGATTTATGGGAGGACAATCCCAATCTTGCGATCTTGAGATTAGACTTCGTTTGATAGGTGATTACCTGAGCGTTGCCTTTATAGCCTCCTTTTACGGTGCGACGGTTGGTCAACGTCAAAGCAACCAGTTCTCAAACAAGTAATCTCAAATCACTCAGGTATAGAGGATTTAGTGTCTAATAATTTAATGAAATTTACTTATGACAGATTTTCATCTCTTACAGTAAAGTTTCATAGGTCTTGTCCGATACTAGTCTTCCCAAAGTAAGTATCTATGCAAATGATTATGACATTGCCATGTCCACATAGTTCAAGAAACAGAACTACTAGTCATCTTGCATTCTAATCGTCTAACGTTTTCTATGCGTCCAATTTTATAGAAAACTCCGACTAGGGACCATTTTCAACCTTTGACATTCAAGTTCACTTGATAGACTTTTCTTAGTCACAGGACTGGTCCTGACAGTCTATCTTGAATATATCGTCAAATTGAAGGGACTCATCATTTAATAAACCACAAATTAAATGGAAAAATGAATTTTTTTCATTTATTGTGAATGATTAACCAATAATGTTTTACAAAGATTTAAACTCTAAAACTTTAAAACATTAAATAGAGACATCAAAGCCATTCTCCAATATGCTTGATTCCCATAGCTGCAGTGTGCGAGTTGTGCTTCGTTTGCGGCAGAGGTTTAGTCAATGGATCTGATATGTTGTCATCAGTTCCAATTTTGCTTATCTCGACTTCTTTTCTTTCAACGAACTCTCGTAGAAGGTGAAATCTACGAAGTACATGCTTGACTCTCTGGTGGTGTCTAGGCTCTTTTGCCTGTGCAATAGCTCCGTTATTATCACAATACAGGGCTATTGGTCCTTTAATGGAGGGGACTACACCAAGTTCACCTATGAACTTCCTTAGCCATATAGCTTCCTTTGCTGCTTCATGTGCAGCAATGTACTCCGCTTCAGTTGTAGAATCCGCAATGGTGCTTTGCTTAGCACTTTTCCAGCTTACTGCTCCTCCGTTGAGGCAGAAGACAAACCCAGACTGTGATCTGAAATCATCTTTGTCGGTTTGGAAACTTGCGTCCGTATAGCCTTTAACCATTAATTCATCATCTCCACCATAGACCAGGAAGTCATCTTTGTGCCTTTTCAGGTACTTCAGAATGTTCTTGGCAGCAGTCCAATGCGCCTCTCCTGGGTCTGACTGGTATCTGCTCGTAGCACTGAGTGCGTACGCAACATCCGGGCGTGTACATATCATAGCATACATTATTGAACCAATCAATGATGCATATGGAATCCCATTCATTCGTCTACGCTCATCAAGTGTTTTTGGGCACTGAGTCTTGCTTAGAGTCATTCCATGAGACATGGGTAGGTAGCCTCGCTTGGAGTCCGCCATCTTGAACCTATCAAGCACCTTATTGATATAAGTGCTTTGACTAAGTCCAATCATCCTTTTAGATCTATCTCTGTAAATCTTGATGCCCAATATGTACTGTGCTTCTCCTAGATCCTTCATCGAAAAACATTTCCCAAGCCAAATCTTGACAGAGTTCAACATAGGAATGTCATTTCCGATAAGTAATATGTCGTCGACATATAATACTAGGAAAGCAATTTTGCTCCCACTGACCTTCTTGTATACACAAGATTCGTCTGCGTTCTTGATAAAACCAAAGTCACTGACTGCTTCATCAAAACGTATATTCCAGCTCCTGGATGCCTGCTTCAATCCGTAGATTGATTTCTTTAGCTTGTATACCTTTTTAGCATTCTTTGGATCCTCAAAACCTTCAGGCTGTGTCATAAACACAGTTTCTGTTAAAACGCCGTTTAAGAAAGCAGTTTTGACATCCATCTGCCATATTTCGTAATCGTAATATGCAGCGATTGCTAACATTATCCGAATAGACTTTAGCATTGCAACTGGTGAAAAGGTTTCATCGTAATCCACACCGTGGACTTGCCTGTAACCTTTTGCAACCAATCTAGCTTTGAAAACTTCAAGTTTCCCATCCTTGTCCTTTTTCAGTTTGAAAACCCATTTGCTTCCAATGGCTTGGTAGCCATCTGGCAAATCGACCAAATCCCATACTTGGTTTTCAGACATGGAGTCTAATTCAGATTGCATGGCTTCTTGCCACTGCTTGGAGCTAGGGCTCGTCATAGCTTGTTTGTAAGTCGCAGGTTCATCACTTTCAAGTAATAGAACGTCATAGCTCTCGTTCGTCAAAATACCTAAGTACCTTTCCGGTTGAGATCTATATCTTTGCGATCTACGCGGGGTAACATTTCTAGATTGACCATGATTCTCACCAGATTCTTCTAAAGATCTCTGAGTTTCATCCTGAATGTCATCTTGAGCATTCTCTAGAGTTTGTTGTTCGACTCGAATTTCTTCGAGGTCTACTTTTCTCCCACTTGTCATTTTGGAAATGTGATCTTTCTCCAAGAAGACACCATCTCGAGCAACAAACACCTTGTTCTCAGATGTATTGTAGAAGTAATACCCCTTTGTTTCCTTTGGATAGCCCACAAGGATACATTTGTCAGATTTTGGATGAAGTTTGTCTGAAATTAATCGTTTGACGTATACTTCACATCCCCAAATCTTAAGAAAAGACACATTTGGAGGCTTTCCAAACCATAATTCGTATGGAGTCTTTTCGACAGCTTTAGACGGAGCTCTATTTATAGTGAGTGCAGCTGTATTTAGTGCATGTCCCCAAAATTCTAATGGAAGTTCGGCCTGACCCATCATTGACCTGACCATGTCTAGCAAGGTTCTGTTCCTCCGTTCCGACACACCGTTCCATTGTGGTGTTCCAGGAGGAGTCAACTCTGATAGAATTCCACATTCTTTCAGATGGTCATCAAATTCATAGCTCAGATATTCACCGCCTCTATCAGACCGCAGTGCCTTAATCTTCTTGCCTAATTAATTCTCTACTTCACTCTGAAATTCCTTGAATTTGTCAAAGGATTCAGACTTATGCTTCATTAGGTAGACATAACCATACTGTTAGGTAATGATACATATGACATTACATAGATCATGCGGAAACAACCATTAACCCAGGAAACATATTATTTACACATAATCATTTAGCATAGTTTAGATGCATACTCTTTGTTGCGTGCCTTCCCTAGCTGCGCCCGAACCGAACAAGAACAAGTCTTTTAGGACTCCAAGTGTCGTCCCTCCGTAGAAAGTCCACAGCACGTCCGGATCCGCCTTAAGATTGACCAACTAGAATCGCCCTTAAGGTACTCAGAAAATTCGGCACTTTTGGGGCAAGATGGGTGTTTGAATTTTCTCTCAAAAAACTCACTTTTGAATACTTTGAAACTTGTATATAAATTATGACCCCTAGGCCTTTATTTATAGAGTTATGGAAAAGGAATCGTAATCCTAGTAGGATGCGAATTAATTGGAATTAGAATTCTACATGAATTCTACTTAATCAATTTATCCAATAGGAATAGACATTTAATCATACACTGACTCTTGCAGATTCAGGAATCTCGCATGAGCTCAAACTCACACACACACGGCAGCCACAAGGGCTGCCCACGCATGCGAGCAGCAGCCCACGCAGCGCGGCCCACGCATGCGTGGCCTTGTGCGCGCTGGGCTGTGGCGTGCGTGCTTGCTGGGCGATGGCCTGGCTTCGTGCTGGGCCTTCGTCCGGCAGGCCTCGTCCGATGCTAATTCGTACGATACGCTTCCGATTAAAATTCCATTTCCGGAATCTATTTCCGATACGAACAATATTCAATATTTCCGATTCCGGAATTAATTTCCGTTTCGAACAAATATTTAATATTTCCGTTTCCGGAATTATTTTCCGATTCCGGTAATATTTCCGATTCTGACAATATTTCCGTTTCCGGCAATATTTCCGATTCTGGTAATATTTCCATTTCCAACAATATTTTCCGATACGTACCATGTTTCCGTTTCCGGCAACATCTACGACTTGGATAATATTCATATTTCCGATACGATCCATATTTCCGTTTCCGGCAATATCATCGTTTCCGGAGTATTCATTTCTTGCCTGTGACGATCTTAGCTCCCACTGAAACCAAGATCCGTCGGTTCGAATATTCATAGATGGAGTATTTAATGCCATTAAATACTTGATCCGTTTACGTACTATTTGTGTGACCCTACGGGTTCAGTCAAGAGTAAGCTGTGGATTAATATCATTAATTCCACTTGAACTGAAGCGGCCTCTAGCTAGGCATTCAGCTCACTTGATCTCACTGAATTATTAACTTGTTAATTAATACTGAACCGCATTTATTAGACTTAACATAGAATGCATACTTGGACCAAGGGCATTATTTCCTTCAGTCTCCCACTTGTCCTTAGGGACAAGTGTGCATTTCCTAATTCCTTTGTCGCTCGATGCTTGCTCTTGAACATAAGGTAAGAGTTTTCATCCTTATTATGTCCAGAGGTGTTCCTCGGTTTCAGAGTTCAACTGATCAAATAAACAGATAATCATAGCCTATGATTCATCCGAGCACGGCCATGCATTTCACAGTTTCTAGCTCTCCGAGTGGCCTTGTACAACTTTTAAGCATCTCATCCCGATTTATGGGAGGACAATCCCAATCTTGCGATCTTGAGATTAGACTTCGTTTGATAGGTGATTACCTGAGCGTTGCCTTTATAGCCTCCTTTTACGGTGCGACGGTTGGTCAACGTCAAAGCAACCAGTTCTCAAACAAGTAATCTCAAATCACTCAGGTATTGAGGATTTAGTGTCTAATAATTTAATGAAATTTACTTATGACAGACTTTCATCTCTTACAGTAAAGTTTCATAGGTCTTGTCCGATACTAGTCTTCCCAAAGTAAGTATCTATGCAAATGATTATGACATTGCCATGTCCACATAGTTCAAGAAACAGAACTACTAGTCATCTTGCACTCTAATCGTCTAACGTTTTCTATGCGTCCAATTTTATAGAAAACTCCAATTAGGGACCATTTTCAACCTTTGACATTCAAGTTCACTTGATAGACATTTCTTAGTCACAGGACTGGTCCTGACAGTCTATCTTGAATATATCGTCAAGTTGAAGGGACTCATCATTTAATACTAAACCAAGATTAAATGGAATATGAAAATACATTTCATATATGATAAATGTTTAACCCAATTGTTTTACAACCATGGGCCTCAAACCCATCTTTAAAACAGTTCATGGAATTCAAAGCTATGCTTGATTTCCAGTGCTACAATGTGAGTGTTGCTTCTCACTTGTTGCATAGGTTTAGTTATCATGCTTTGCCAATCTTAATATCCTTTTCATCGAATGTTCTTCGAGATATGATGATAAGATCTTTTCGAGTTTGTTTATCATGTGATCTAGTCTTTCTTACTTCGATGGTGGTATTACTCATTTTGCAATGAAGAACCATCAAGTTAGCAGACGTTTTTCTTGCTTCAAGAGTGGTTCTACGCATTTTTCAATGAAGAACCATCGAGCCAGCAGACAGGTGATCTACCCAAGTTCAGTGAAGAACTTTAAACAACCCTGTTTTATTGCTTCTTAGGCAATAATTACTTTTACTTCAAGTGTTTAGGTTGCTAGTGATGCTTTGTTTGGATTTACTTATCCAAGCAGTTCACAGATATGTGGAAGACTTTCCAGCTGTATCTTAGAACATAGAAATTAATATTTTAATTTCCCACGCAACAACTCATGGTCTCCAATCCATGTTGCCAAAAACACGATGCTCTATAGCTCGTCCTTATCAATGGTTAACTCCAAAGGGTCTTGCTTGATCCTTTGCCAGTGTTTATGCGTGTAGCATCAATATTTAGCGTATCTTTATTTCCTTGAATCAAGAACTATTCCTATGTACCTTTTCAAGTACCATAAGTATTCTTGGTCTCAATCTAGTTGATCTTCACTTAGATCAATAGAGATTGGTATATGTTCGTCATGCCTTAAAGTCATACGATACGTTTTTGGCGATCCTCATATTATATCATACATGATAAATTCTTTTGCAGAATAATTCCCAATTGAATTCTATTCATGTAACTTTAGCTTATCTAGTTTCAGTAGATACTAAATTCAGCTAAATTCTTTGACATATAATATAGGTTAAGAATCTCATTTAGACTCTTTGATGTTTAACTTAGTAAATGCTTATACATAGTTCAAACATCCTTTACTTAGATTTATTCACATGGGTCGAATATCTCCAATGGAGACTTTCGTGTTTGATTTAGTAAATGCCATTTACTTAATCCAAAACAATATCATAAGATCTTTGTAAATAGATCTTAATACCCAGTATGTACTAAGTTTCGCCATGGTCCATCATTGATAAATAATTTCAAACCTAACTTATTAGTATTTGAATGTTATTTCACAATAGAGAGATATGTGTGTGATACACATAGGACCAATTAAGTTTTATATACTCCCACTAAACTTCTTATATATCTATAAGAATCATGTACATTTTATGAAACTAAAATGCTTATTAGCTTCACTTAAAATACAGTTCCAATTCCCAATTCCTTGCTTAAATCTGGACTTAGATTTTATAAGCTAGCTTTTCTTTTCAAGCATTTATTTGGATCCACAAATCCTATGACATACCATGTACATAGTTTTCTTCCAACATTTGATTGAGGAATATGTTTTGTCATCCAATTGCCATATGTATCAATATGCAATCATTGCTTGATTTATAGACTTGAGCATTACGATTATGCATGAGGTTTCAACACAATCCATGTCATGAATTTGCTTGTAACCTTTAGCAACTAATCTAGCTTTGCGTGTGAACACAATTTCATGTTTGATGGTTTTTATCTTTAAAACAAACTTGCAACCAATAGATGTGAAACTATTCTTGCAAATCAACAAAATTTTAATTTTGTCATCAAAACATTGAGTATGTTTTATGGCCTCTAACCATTTAAACATATAGTCTATATATGGCCTCTAACCATTTTAGGGAATCTATATTTCGTCATAGCTTTCTTACAAGTCACAAACTCATTAATCTATATGATAATAGTTTGACTGCAAGTTGTAGGTTTCTTCACTATTTAATAGAAGAATCTCATAGTTTCATTGACCTGATCTCTATGTTTCTTCACTATCTAATAGAAGAATCTCATAGTTTCAGTGACTTGAATTCTATGCCTACTTGGGTATAGAACATCAAACAATAGAATATCAATAGCCACTTGAAAGTCCTTTGAATATTCTGTTCTCCTTGAAGCACTTGTAAAGTCTTCTAAGAGATGTCTATTCTTTAAAGCCACTTCTAAAGTCTTAAAGAATAAGTTCGGATTTTCTGAAGCACTTCGAAAAGCCTCCGGAATGTCCGTTTTATGTTTGTTGTTCGCCTCGAAAACTTTCGAGGTCTATTTTCTCCCACTTGTCATTTTGGAAACGAATCTCCAAAAGGACATTATTTCGAGCAAACAAACATTATGTTCTCAAAAATTCGTGGTAGAAACAATACCCTTGTGTCTCATTTGAATAAATCACAATGAAACATATATCTATGCTTGGGCCTTAGTTTGTTGAATAACAAACACTAAGCTCCCACTGAGTTTAGGAACTCTTTAGATATATTATGAAAAGATATTCTGAAATTACTTTTCAATAGCTTTGACGAATTTGGTTTAGTTTGGTGGTAGTTGAGCATTTTGTTTTAGAATTTATAGGAAAAGTCTTTATGATTCATCATTGATCGAATCAAGTACTAATTGACTTCGATCATTCCAACGTAGATATGCCATATCTTATGGACCTAGATTGTGAACACACAATCATTGATGATCATATTTGGTCTCAAGTAATCATGAACATGATCTAACCTAGATCTTTATGATTTCTTGCCAAGTGGATTTTATACTTCTGAATCTTTGAACTAGCCAAACAGATTCAAACTTATATCACATTGAGTAAATAAACCTATATTCACTCAAATCCATGTGAAATAATAAAGTCATAAAATCTTTCTTTAGCTTTGAACTCTATCGTCTAGGCGTTCTAACAATAGTTCATATTCTTTGTTACTTTCAACAAGTAAGACTAGCTTGTCTTAAGTTGATCTAGAAATCAACCAACTTTCAAAAGTCCATCAAAATAGAGCTTATGAATGTTAACTTGTTGATATGGTCTAAGCAACAATGCCAAAGATTTAATGGAACTCAAATCAAGGGTTTGATTTGAACCTAGTAAAGTTCTTTAAAGAGTTGTTTGTTTTAATCAAGCATATTGACTCAACCAGTAATTGACCATTTCATTCAAATAAACAAACAAACAAGCATTGTTTTTGTTCTTCTGAATGTGAGTCTTTCTGTGTTTGAAGCAGAAATTTAGGTATGCTGATTATGGAACAAAATAGCCATTAAGTTCCAGCCTTTGAAAGGACTTAAAACAAACTAGATGACCCTACAACTAATGTAGCATTGCCATGCTTCATTTCCCACTTGTAGGTCATTAGTGTATCCTAGCTTCCATTATTTGAGTTATTACCGAAGTAAGAACCTCAAGCGGTATATGATACCAAGGAAGTTTGATTGCTAGGTCACTCCTCTTTAAACATAAACTTATAGGTAGAAACGGAATCGTAAATTCCTCTCATTTGTTCCTCGTTTTCCTATTTCTTGTACCCTTTCTTATAGTCTTAAGAATTGAATTCTTTAGTGTTGACTTTTATACTTTGTTAGACATGTCCAATGTCACCAACAAGGTTCTTTATCATTTTAATTTATGTTGAATATTTTGTTTCAACTAGATGATCTTACCAGAAGCTTCTAAAGTTCTCTAAGCATCGATCTATTCGAATGTCTAGGGACTAGACTCATTCGAGAATTAAATGGACAAAGATATTAGGTTGTTAACCATTGGTAAAGCTGAGCGTATTAAACTCAATGCTTTATGATCTCAAAACTACATTGTATTTTGAATTCACAAGCACCAATTGGTTTGCCATTCGATTTTGATATTCGAAAACAACCATAAAAGTCGCTATAAGAAACGTACATTTTAAATTGCTCACTTTCTCTCATTTCCGTGAATCGTTCTTGGATTCACTACCAATCGAGGAAATTTACTGTTACCTTTCTAAAAGGATTTATTGCAGTGCAAGATATTTAATTATAAACAATAATTAAAACACACATTGAAGCATGCAAAGTCTAAACATTTATCATGAATAATAACTTGAAATTAAAGCAACCATGCAATTCAAACAAGTTATTAGCATTTTATTCGATTTTATTGTTCCGGCAGGTGTGAATAAAATGATTCCAAGATCCTAAAACCATTGAAGAACTAAGCACAGTTTGTCGACTTAATCCTAGAACATCTTAGGTAAGCAAAAGCCTTTTGCTAATAGTCTAGAAACTATTCTTGGTTGATAGGTACGTCTAAGAACTTATTAGGAAAACCTATCGATTTTGCCACGACATAAAAGGACTCCTTACTTATATCGTTGAGTTTCACCAAAACTAACATGTACTCACAATTATTTGTGTACCTTGCCCCTTTAGGACCAATAAGTAACACCTCGCTGAGCGAAAACTATTACTAGATTGATGTAAAGGATATCCAAGCAAGTGTATATTTTGGCATGGCACCTTTTAACTCAATTTTTAAGTTTGGAACTTAAGGCTCTTACTATGTTGGTTAGATTTTAAGTGAACTAAAATCCTTAATCATGCAACATAATCAAGCTTTTGATCTCATGCATTTTAAGACATATTTAAAACAATAAATAACTTAAAACATGCATAAGATATTTGTGATCTAGTATGGCCCGACTTCATCTTGAAGCTTTGACTTCAAAGTCCGTCTTGAAAATCTCCGTGGGAGGCACCATTTTCTTCAAATAGGATAAGCTATAACTAATTACAACTATTTGATGGTTCGCAGACCATATTTGAATTGAAAAATAACTTTGGTACTTTAGACCAATTACATTCAAATTAATGGTACGCAGACCATATTTTCTATCCTATTTGGGCCATACTAGTCACTTCATAACCTGCAAAACAGTACATATACAATATATACCATTCACCCATTCATTATCATGAATGGCCCACATAGCTGGTTAGTAAAACACATTATGCATCACGTAAACATTTGCAGCAATTAATCAAGGGCACCAATAATCTACCAATTATTCAGTCCTTATTAATTCTAATCGAGTTGTTTTAACCTTAAGGATTTGTAGACCTAATCAAGAGTTTATGACTAAAAAGTGCTCCCACTCAAACCAATAAATTCATATGCTTTACTAATTTTAAACATAAAATTGTATTTCTAGTCTAACCGGAAACATACAAATTTAATTAAAATTTAAAGCTCATATAAATTTATAATTGAATCCAAAAATTTAATTTAATTTCAGTCGCATTTAAATTAATTCATGATTTTAATTTTAGTAAAATAATTAGAATAAATTCCATTTATTATAATTATAATATTCAAAATTAAAATTCAAGAAATTAATTCAAATTATTAATTTTAAAATTAATTAAAATTACGTGAACTGAAATTTTCAAATTAAACATTCAAAACGATCTAATCGAAACGCAAACACCCTACGCGTTGCACGCCCATGGGCCGTACGCACACAGCCATTGCTGGCCATGTGCGCGCAGCCCATGCGCTCGTAGCATAGCTGCTGCTGTCCCAACGCAAGCCTCCGCACAGCGCCCCATCGCACGCGAGCTATCGCTCGCAGTGCGCGCGCGAGATCGCTCGCTGGGCGCGCTGGCTCGCTCGCTGGCGCGCGAGATCGCTCGCTGGCGCGCGAGATCGCTCGCTGGTGCGCGCGAGCCATCGCTCGCTGGCGCGCGAGATCGCTCGCTGGTGCGCGCGAGCCATCGCTCGCTGGCGCGCGAGATCGCTCGCTGGTGCGCGCGAGCCATCGCTCGCTGGCGCGCGAGCCATCGCTCGCTGGCGCGCGAGATCGCTCGCTGCGCGCGCGCGAGCCATCGCTCGCTGGTGCGCGACATCGCTCGCTGGGCGGGCGACGTCGCGCGCTGTGCGCGCGAGTGATGCTGTGCGCAGCGCTCGTGGCACGCGAGCTTGCGCTCGCTGCGCGCGAGGCTGCGCGCACTTGTGCGAGGCAGCGCGCGTTGTGGCGCAGCTCGCTTGCTGCCCACACGCGACTGCCTTGGCTCGCCCCTCGCCCATGCCCATACGTTCATTGCTCGTGGCACACGACACAAGGCAGGGCTGCTGCCTTGCGCTCGTGCACTACGCCCTTGCTCATTGCATTCGTGCCGCACGGGCGACGAGCTCCCTTGCTCGTCGTCGCATGCCCGCATTATACAACACCCCTTAAGGGTAACACGAAGCGTCCATTGCTTCGTGCGTGCAAGTTATTTGAACGAATCGCATAAAAATTTAAAATTTATATTTAAAATTAATGACAAATTAATAAATATTATTAATTTCATAATTTTAGGGCGAAAAATCGAAAATTTATTATCCAATTGATTTCCGATTGTTATGGATTCAAGTCTAGGTCATAAAAATTTAAAATTTATCGTAAATTTACAATTTTTATGGTGGTTTTTAATCATAGGTTTCTAATTAAATTACAATTAATTATGAAAATCAAATTAATTCTAAATTATTCTAATTTTCAACAAATTAATCATAATTACAAATTAGATTGCATAATTAACAAGACTAGGCATTCAAACTTGTTAAACATATGCAGTAGGTCAATCAAAAATTCAAGATTTATCAACAAGAATCGCAAATATTTAATTTAACATCTTAAATTTACGAAATTTTGCATTCGAAAAACTAAAACCTTCGAAAAGTCATAGTTAGGCTTCGAATTTGAGAATTCTGGGTTCGGCAGAAAAATACTATTTTTGTCAAAATTTTAGAATGCCTTTTACATGCGGAATTGACACAAAAATCACTCAATTCGGATGAGTAATGAAGAAACTGCCGAAAAACTGCGTACGTATAATTAAATAAACGCAATTTGCAACTAATTAACAATTACGAAAATTAATCACCCCTTTTAATTCTTGCAAATTTGTAATATTTAACCATGTTCATGCAATTTAGATTATGAAAATAATAAGGGGCTCGTGATACCACTGTTAGGTAATGATACATATGACATTACATAGATCATGCGGAAACAACCATTAACCCAGGAAACATATTATTTACACATAATCATTTAGCATAGTTTAGATGCATACTCTTTGTTGCGTGCCTTCCCTAGCTGCGCCCGAACCGAACAAGAACAAGTCTTTTAGGACTCCAAGTGTCGTCCCTCCGTAGAAAGTCCACAGCACGTCCGGATCCGCCTTAAGATTGACCAACTAGAATCGCCCTTAAGGTACTCAGAAAATTCGGCACTTTTGGGGCAAGATGGGTGTTTGAATTTTCTCTCAAAAAACTCACTTTTGAATACTTTGAAACTTGTATATAAATTATGACCCCTAGGCCTTTATTTATAGAGTTATGGAAAAGGAATCGTAATCCTAGTAGGATGCGAATTAATTGGAATTAGAATTCTACATGAATTCTACTTAATCAATTTATCCAATAGGAATAGACATTTAATCATACACTGACTCTTGCAGATTCAGGAATCTCGCATGAGCTCAAACTCACACACACACGGCAGCCACAAGGGCTGCCCACGCATGCGAGCAGCAGCCCACGCAGCGCGGCCCACGCATGCGTGGCCTTGTGCGCGCTGGGCTGTGGCGTGCGTGCTTGCTGGGCGATGGCCTGGCTTCGTGCTGGGCCTTCGTCCGGCAGGCCTCGTCCGATGCTAATTCGTACGATACGCTTCCGATTAAAATTCCATTTCCGGAATCTATTTCCGATACGAACAATATTCAATATTTCCGATTCCGGAATTAATTTCCGTTTCGAACAAATATTTAATATTTCCGTTTCCGGAATTATTTTCCGATTCCGGTAATATTTCCGATTCTGACAATATTTCCGTTTCCGGCAATATTTCCGATTCTGGTAATATTTCCATTTCCAACAATATTTTCCGATACGTACCATGTTTCCGTTTCCGGCAACATCTACGACTTGGATAATATTCATATTTCCGATACGATCCATATTTCCGTTTCCGGCAATATCATCGTTTCCGGAGTATTCATTTCTTGCCTGTGACGATCTTAGCTCCCACTGAAACCAAGATCCGTCGGTTCGAATATTCATAGATGGAGTATTTAATGCCATTAAATACTTGATCCGTTTACGTACTATTTGTGTGACCCTACGGGTTCAGTCAAGAGTAAGCTGTGGATTAATATCATTAATTCCACTTGAACTGAAGCGGCCTCTAGCTAGGCATTCAGCTCACTTGATCTCACTGAATTATTAACTTGTTAATTAATACTGAACCGCATTTATTAGACTTAACATAGAATGCATACTTGGACCAAGGGCATTATTTCCTTCACATACCTACTGAAGTCATCAGTGAAAGTGATAAAGTAGCTGAAACCACCTCTAGCATTTGTACTCATTGGTCCACATACATCTGTATGGATTAAACCCAATAGTTCATTTGCTCTTTCTCCAACTTTAGAGAAAGGTTGCTTTGTCATTTTGCCAAGTAAACATGATTCGCATTTACCATAATCCTCTAAGTCAAATGGTTCTAGAATTCCTTCCTTTTGAAGTCTTTCTAAGCGTTTTAAGTTTATATGGCCTAATCGACAATGCCACAGATAGGTGAGATCTGAATCATTCTTTTTGGCCTTTTTGGTATTTATGTTATATACTTGTTTGTCGTGATCTAATAAATAAAGTCCATTGACTAATCTAGCAGATCCATAAAACATCTCTTTAAAATAAAACGAACAACTATTGTCTTTTATTAAAAAGGAAAATCCCTTAGCATCTAAGCAAGAAACTGAAATGATGTTTTTAGTAAGACTTGGAACATGGAAACATTCTTCCAGTTCCAAAACTAGCCCGGAGGGCAACGACAAATAGTAAGTTCCTACAGCTAATGCAGCAATCCGTGCTCCATTCCCCACTCGTAGGTCGACTTCACCCTTGCTTAACTTTCTACTTCTTCTTAGTCCCTGTGGATTGGAACATAAGTGTGAGCCACAACCTGTATCTAATACCCAAGAAGTTGAATTAGCAAGTATACAGTCTATAACGAAATACCTGAAGATGGAACGACTGTTCCGTTCTTCTGATCTTCCTTTAGCTTCAAGCAATCTCTCTTCCAATGCCCCTTCTTCTTGCAGTAGAAGCATTCGGATTCAGAAGTGGGTTGACTGACCTTCCTCTTTACAGATTTGGCGCCAGTTTGCTTAGTTGGGCTGGCCTTGTTGCCACCTTTCTTAGCATTCCTCTTCTTTCCAGATTTCTTGAACTTGCCCCCACGCACCATAAGCACATCCTGCTTATCACTTTTGAGCGTCTTTTCAGCGGTCTTCAGCATACCGTGAAGCTCAGTGAGCGTTTTTTCCAGACTCTTCATACTGTAGTTCAGTTTGAACTGATCATACCCGCTATGAAGAGAATGGAGGATGGTGTCTATAGCCATTTCCTGAGAAAATTGCTGATCCAGCCGACTCATATTCTCAATGAGTCCAATCATTTTGAGAACATGTGGACTTACGGGCTCGCCTTTCTTAAGCTTGGTCTCAAGAATTTGCCTATGAGTCTCGAATCTTTCGACTCGAGCCAGATCTTGGAACATGTTCTTCAACTCACTGATGATTGTGAAAGCATCTGAGTTGATGAACGTTTTCTGCAGATCCGCACTCATGGTGGCGAGCATTAGACATTTCACATCCTTGTTGGCATCAATCCAACGATTGAGGGCTGCCTGAGTGACCCCGTCGCCTGCAGCTTCGGGCATCGCCTCATCTAGGACATACTCCTTTTCTTCCTGCATTAGAACTATTTGCAAGTTCCTTTGCCAGTCAAGGAAGTTTTTCCCGTTCAACTTCTCCTTTTCGAGAATTGATCGAATGTTGAATGAATTGTTGTTTGCCATATTAAAAACTACAATTGAAAAGAATAAACAAATAAATAACCATTCACAGTTTCTCTTAATAAACTTAAATTCTAGCATACATGCATAATTCAATGTTTATTAAGCATTTTATTCAAGTTATGTGTTCCGGCAGGTGTGAATAAAATGATTCCAAGATCCTAAAATCATTGAAGAACTAAGCACAGTTTGTCGACTTAATCCTAGAACATCTTAGGTAAGCAAAAGCCTTTTGCTAATAGTCTAGAAACTATTCTTGGTTGATAGGTACGTCTAAGAACTTATTAGGTAAACCTATCGATTTTGCCACGACATAAAAGGACTCCTTACTTATATCGTTGAGTTTCACCAAAACTAACATGTACTCACAATTATTTGTGTACCTTGCCCCTTTAAGACCAATAAGTAACACCTCGCTGAGCGAAAACTATTACTAGATTGATGTAAAGGATATCCAAGCAAGTGTATATTTTGGCATGGCACCTTTTAACTCAATTTTTAAGTTTGGAACTTAAGGCTCTTACTATGTTGGTTAGATTTTAAGTGAACTAAAATCCTTAATCATGCAACATAATCAAGCTTTTGATCTCATGCATTTTAAGACATATTTAAAAGCAATAAATAACTTAAAACATGCATAAGATAAATGTGATCTAGTATGGCCCGACTTCATCTTGAAGCTTTGACTTCAAAGTCCGTCTTGAAAATCTCCGTGGGAGGCACCATTTTCTTCAAATAGGATAAGCTATAACTAATTACAACTATTTGATGGTTCGCAGACCATATTTGAATTGAAAAATAACTTTGGTACTTTAGACCAATTACATTCAAATTAATGGTACGCAGACCATATTTTCTATCCTATTTGGGCCATACTAGTCACTTCATAACCTGCAAAACAGTACATATACAATATATACCATTCACCCATTCATTATCATGAATGGCCCACATAGCTGGTTAGTAAAACACATTATGCATCACGTAAATATTTGCAGCAATTAATCAAGGGCACCAATAATCTACCAATTATTCAGTCCTTATTAATTCTAATCAAGTTGTTTTAACCTTAAGGATTTGTAGACCTAATTAAGAGTTTATGACTAAAAAGCGCTCCCACTTAAACCAATAAATTCGATCATATGCTTTACTAATTTTAAACATAAAAATGTATTTCTAGTCTAACTGGAAACATACAAATTTAATTAAAATTTAAAGCTCATATAAATTTATAATTGAATCCAAAAAGTTTAATTTAATTTCAGTCGTTATTTAAATTAATTCATGATTTTAATTTTAATAAAATAATTAGAATAAATAACATTTATTATAATTACAATATTCAAAATTAAAATCCAAGAAAATAATTTAAATTATTAATTTTAAAATTAATTAAAATTACGTGAACTGAAATTTTCAAATTAAACATTCAAAACGATCTAATCGTAACGCAAACATCCTACGCATTGCACGCCCATGGGCCGCACGCATACAGCCATTGCTGGCCATATGCGCGCAGCCCATGCGCTCGTCGCATAGCTGCTGCTCTACCAATCGCAAGCCATCGCACGCTGTGGTGCTCGCTGCGCGCGCGCCAGCGCTCGTCGCACGCGAGCCATCGCTCGCAGTGCGCGCTCGCCAGCGCTCGCTGTGCGCGCGAGCCATCGCTCGCTGGGTGCGCGACATCGCTCGCTGGGCGCGCGACATCGCTCGCTGGGCGCGCGACATCGCTCGCTGGGCGCGCGACATCGCTCGCTGTGCGCGCGAGCAACGCTGGGCGCAGCGCTCGTGGCACGCGAGCTTGCGCTCGCTGCGCGCGAGGCTGCGCGCTCTTGCGCGAGGCAGTGCGCGTTGTGGCGCAGCTCGCTTGCTGCCCACACGCGACTGCCTTGGCTTGCCTTTCGCCCATGCCCATTTGTTCATAGCTCGTGGCCCACGACACAAGGCAGGGCTGCTGCCTTGTGCTCGTGCACTACGCCCTTGCTCATTGCATTCGTGCCGCACGGGCGACGAGCTCCCTTGCTCGTCGTCGCATGCCCGCACTATACAACACCCCTTAAGGGTAACACGAAGCGTCCATTGCTTTGTGCGTGCAAGTTTTATGAACGAATCGCATAAAAAATTTAAAATTTATATTTAAAATTAATGACAAATTAATAAATAATATTAATTTCATAATTTTAGGGCGAAAAATCGAAAATTTTTTATTTAATTGATTTCCGATTGTTATGGATTCAAGTCTAGGTCATAAAAATTTAAAATTTATCATAAATTTACAATTTTTATGGTGGTTTTTAATCATAGGTTTCTAATTAAATTATAATTAATTATGAAAATCAAATTAATTCTAAATTATTCTAATTTTCAACAAATTAATCATAATTACAAATTAGATTGCATAATTAACAAGGCTAGGCATTCAAACTTGTTAAACATATACAGTAGGTCAATCAAAAATTCAAGATTTATCAACAAGAATCGCAAATATTTAATTTAACATCTTAAATTTACGAAATTTTGCATTCGAAAAACTAAAACCTTCGAAAAGTCATAGTTAGGCTTCGAATTTGAGAATTCTGGGTTCGGCAGAAAAATACTATTTTTGTCAAAATTTTAGAATGCCTTTTACATGCGGAATTGAAACAAAAATCACTCGATTTGGATGGGTAACGAAGAAACTGCCGAAAAACTGCGTACGTATAATTAAATAAACGCAATTTTCAATTAATTAACAATTACGAAAATTAATCACCCCTTTTAATTCTTGCAAATTTGTAATATTTAACCATGTTCATGCAATTTAGATTATGAAAATAATAAGGGGCTCGTGATACCACTGTTAGGTTATGATACATATGATATTACATAAATCATGCGGAAACAACCATTAACCCAGGATTACATATTATTTACACATAATCATATAGCATAATTTAGATGCATACTCTTTGTTGCGTGCCTTCCCTAGCTGCGCCCGAACCGAACAAGAACAAGTCTTTAGGACTCCAAGTGTCGTCCCTCCGTAGATAGTCCACAGCACGTCCGGATCCGCCTTAAGATTGACCAACTAGAATCGCCCTTAAGGTACTAGAATTTTCGGCACTTTTGAGCAAGATGTGTGATTGAATTTTTCTCTCAAAAACTCACTTTGAATACTTTTTAAACTCGTTATAAATTGTGAACCCAGGCCACATATTTATAGGGGTATGGAAAGGGAATTGGAATCCTATTCAGATACAAATTAATTAAACCTAGAATCCTACAAGAACTCTAATTAATTAATTTATCAAATAGAATTAGGAATTTAATCATTAACCGAACTCTGCATGTTTTAGGAATCGTGCATGAACACAAACACTTACGCACACACACACGGCAGCCACGATGGGCCGCCCATGCGCGTGCGTGAGCAGCAGCCCACGCAGCGAGGCCTACGCGAGCTACAAGCCCACGTAGCTCCTGCGCGCGCTGCGCGCGCTGTGCGCGCTGCCACGGCCTGCTGGGCCTGGCCTTGCGCTGGGCCTGGCGTGGCCTTGGCTGTTCGTGTGGCGCGCTTGGCTTGCTGGGCGATGGCCTGGCTTCGTGCTGGGCCCTCGTCCGGCAGGCCTCGTCCGATGCTTATTCGTACGATACGCTTCCGATTAAATTTCCGATTCCGGAATTCATTTCCGATACGAACAATATTTAATATTTCCGATTCCGGAATTAATTTCCGTTTCGAACAAATATTTAATATTTCCGTTTCCGGAATTATTTTCCGATTCCGATAATATTTCCGATTCTGACAATATTTCCGTTTCCGGCAATATTTCCGATTCTGGCAATATTTCCATTTCCGATAATATTTTCCGATACGTACCATGTTTCCGTTTCCGGCAACATCTACGACTTGGATAATATTTATATTTCCGATACGATCCATATTTCCGTTTCCGGCAATATCATCGTTTCCGGAGTATTCATTTCTTGCTTGTGACGATCTCAGCTCCCACTGAAACCAAGATCCGTCGATTCCGAATATTCATAGATGGAGTATTTAATGCCATTAAATACTTGATCCGTTTACGTACTATTTGTGTGACCCTACGGGTTCAGTCAAGAGTAAGCTGTGGATTAATATCATTAATTCAACTTGAACTGAAGCGGCCTCTAGCTAGGCATTCAGCTCACTTGATCTCACTGAATTATTAACTTGTTAATTAATACTGAACCGCATTTATTAGACTTATCATAGAATGCATACTTGGACCAAGGGCATTATTTCCTTCAGTATCACGAGCCTCTAATTAATTCCATAATCAATTAAAGTTAACATGGATTAAATTTTATAAATTTGCAATGAATTAAAGGGGTGATTAATTTCGTGAATGTAATTGATTGCAAATTCGTGCCATTATTTGATTATATGTTCGCAGGTTTTTCGGCAGTTTTGTCAATAATGGCCGAACTCTTATGCTTTTATAGTGAATTTCGCATGTAAACGACATTTTAAAATTTTGACAAAAATCAAAGATTTGGTGCTGAACCCAGAATTCCCAAATTCGAAGCCTAACTATGACTTTTCGAAGGTTTTAGTTTTTCGAATGCAAAATTTGTAATTTTTATGATGTTAAATTAAATATTTGCGAATCTTGTATGTAAATCTTGAATCTATAATTGACCTACTGTATATGTTTAACAATTTTAAGGTCTAATTTTGTTAATTATACAACCTAATTTGTAATTATAATTAATTTGTTGAATTTCAAATAATAGAATTTGTTTTTATTTCATAATTAATTGATAATTTAATTAGGATCCTATGATTAAAAACCACCATAAAATTTGTTAAAAGTGAAATATTTTAAAATTTTATGACCTAGATTTTAATCCCTAAGAAATCATGTAATCGGAAATTAATTTGAATAATAAATTTTCGATTTTTCGCCTAAATTTAGTGAAATTAACATGAATTATTAATTTGTCGTTAAATTTAAATATAAAAGTTTTGATATTTATGAATCTTTCACGATCTTGCACGCACGAAGCTATGGAAGCTAAGTGTTACCCTTAAGGGGTGTTGCATTGTGCGGGCATGTGACGACGAGCAAGGGAGCTCGTCGCCCATGCGCTACGAGGCAGCTAGCAAATGCACGAGAACGCGCGCGCGGGCACATCGCATGTGCAGTGTGTGATGTGCGAGTGATCGAGCAAGACGAACGGGCAACGTTGCACACACCCAACAGTGCTGGCGTCGAGGCAGCGTGCGATGGCTTTCGAGCCATGCGCGTCTGCCAGCCCGCGTTGTGCCCAACAACGATGGTGACGAGGCATCGATGGATGCCCTCGTGCCATGCGCGCAAACTAAGCAAGCAAACAGTGGCAACCAGCGATGGCGTCGAGCCAATGAGCGTTGTGATATGTGTGTTTTATATAGAGTTTTACCCCCGTCCCTTAGTACTTTTATGCATCAAATGAGCTCTTAGGATCCGTTTTTAGTACTAATTTGTGTTATTGAGTGTGCCTTGAGTTTTAGGATTACTTAGTAAGAAATTGGCCTTTTTAGGCTCTTTTCATGGTGATATGGGCCACTACACGACCCCGAGGAAGTTCGGGACGACCATCGTCGACTTTCGGGAGCCTTAGATGCTTATGGTTGAGCCCCGGAAGTTAGACTTTGTGATATGGGCGAAGGATGATGTTTTTTGCAAATCGCCCTTTAAGCGGAGGGCGGAATGAGAAGACCGGGCGAAGAAGAAGAATACTGGAACCTTCAACGCGCGCCCGATCGGGCGGGCTTCGCCCGGTCTGGATTGGGCGGTCATTTTGGGCGTTGTTCTGGGCATTTCGTAACCGCCCGATCGGGCAGAATTTGGCCCGATCGGGCCAACTATCGAGCAGAATGCCTGATCGGGCAGTCTTTCGCCCGATCGGGCGACGCCAACCCCTGCTGCTTTTTCGCGAGTTTTTATTTCCGGTTTTGGGCTTTATTTTGGGCAAACTATAAATACTAGCCCCTTTTATTTTTAGTGCTCTCTTAATTTCTAGTATTGAACACTTAGTTTATTTTCCTTAGCTTAGTTATTCTCTCTAAATTTGTTCCAAACACTTAGTTTTTAAATGCAATCAAAATTCAAGCTTTCATATTTCATTGTTCTTCATTTAGGTATTGCTTCTTACTTTGATTTATTATTTTGCTCTAGCTGTGTTTTCATTGATTTATATTGCCTTAGTTATTTCAATCATGTGTGAGTAGTCTATTTTCTAGGGTTTGGGGATCCATGAATTAATATGAAGGGATGATTGAATGTTGTTGATTATTAGTATTGTGGTTAATTCCTATTGATTTGTTTTATTTACTATGCAATTAGATTTGCGTAGGTTTAATTGTATTAGTCAAGCAATATCAAGTTAAGATTCGAGAGATGCAATTTGATGTTTAGGCTTGTGTCAATAGGTAGAATTGAAGTTAATACGTAGCGAGAGCCCGTTAATTCTGAGTCTATGATTAGTATCGATTCGAGAGATCATGCTAGTCTAATTAACTGTTTTATTGATTGTTATCGATTGTTTGTCATCCTGGATTGTTGTTCATTGGTGAACCTATGCCCTAGATCTTTTAATTTCTGAATTCCCTATTTTATTATTGTTGTAGTTTTAGTATCAAAATCAACCAAACTTTCTTGTTTCCCAATAGTCTAGACCTTAGTTTTAGTAATAGAAAGAACGACTGTTTCCCTGTGGATACGATCCCTACTTCCCTTACTATCTTGTTAGTGGACTTAGGTTTATCTTTGATTAGGTGATACGACTTTAGCCTGTCAAATTTTGGCGCCGTTGCCGGGAATCGGTTTTATTTTCTGTTATTAATTGTTTATTCTAGATTATTGTTTGTTACTTCTCAAGGAACCCCCTATCCTTGAGACCGGATCTCACACCTGTTTATAGTTTCTTTTGTTAGGTTATGATTCATATGACAAAACATAAATCATGCGGAAAAACCATAAAGCCAGGAAAGCATATTATTTACACATAATCATTTAGCATAGTTTAGATGCATACACTTTGTTGCGTGCCCTCCCTAGCTGCTCCCGAACCGAACAAGAACAAGTCTTTAGGACTCCAAGTGTCGTCCCTCCGTAGATAGTCCACAGCACGTCCGGATCCGCCTTAAGCTTGATCAACTAGAATCACCCTCAAGGTACTTGGAATTTTCGGCAACTTGTAGGCAATTATGTGACTGAATTTTTGCTCTCAAAAATCACTTTGAACACTTGAATACTCGATCTAAATTATGAGCCCTTAACTCATATTTATAGACCATGGAATAAGTAATCGAATCCTACTAGGATACGAATTAATTAAATTAGAATCCTAGTAGAATTCTTATTTAATTAATTTATCTTTTAGGATTAGGAATTTAATCATTAAACAAATCCTATACTTTTTAGGTTTCGTATGTGAACACAAACACTACACGAGCATGACCCGCAAGCGTGCAGGCCATGCCCGTGCACAGCCCACACGGCCGCTCGGCCCACACGAGCTACAAGCCCACGCGACCTGCAGCCCACTACGCGCGCTGCGCGCGCTGCCACGGCCTGCTGGGCCTGGCCTTGCGCTGGGCCTGGCGTGGCCTTGGCTGTTCGTGTGGCGCGCTTGGCTTGCTGGGCGATGGCCCGGCTTCGTGCTGGGCCTTCGTCTGGCAGGCCTCGTCCGATGCTAATTTGTACGATACGCTTCCGATTAAATTCCCGATTCCGGAATTTATTTCCGATACGAACAATATTTAATATTTTCGATTCCGGAGTTAATTTTCGTTTCGAACAAATATTTAATATTTCCATTTCCGGAATTATTTCCTGATTCCGATAATATTTCCGATTCTGACAATATTTCTGTTTCCGGCAATATTACCGATTCCGGCAATATTTCCATTTCCGATAATATTTTCCGATACGTACCATGTTTCCGTTTCTGGCAACATCTACGACTTGGATAATATTTATATTTCTGATACGATCCATATTTTCGTTTCCGGCAATATCATCGTTTCCGGAGTATTCATTTCTTGCCTGTGACGATCTCAGCTCCCACTGAAACCAAGATCCGTCGATTCCGAATATCCATAGATGGAGTATTTAATGCCATTAAATACTTGATCCGTTTACGTACTATTTGTGTGACCCTACGGGTTCAGTCAAGAGTAAGTTGTGGATTAATATAATTAATTCCACTTGAACTGAAGCGGCCTCTAGTCAGGCATTCAGTTCACTTGATCTCACTGAATTATTAACTTGTTAACTAATACTGGACCGCATTTATTAGACTTAATATTATATGCATACTTGGACCAAGGGCACTATTTCCTTCAGTCTCCCACTTGTCCTTAGGGACAAGTGTGCATTTACCTAATTCCTTTGTCGCTCGATGCTTGCTCATGAACATAAGGTAAGAGTTGTGATCCTTATTATGTCCAGAGGTGTTTCTCGGTTCCAGAGTTCAACTGATCAAATAAACAGATAATCATAACCTATGATTCATCCGAGCACGGCCATGCATTTTACAGTTTCTAGCTCTCCGAGTGGCCTTGTACAACTTTTAAGCATCTCATCCCGATTTATGGGAGGACAATCCCAATCTTGTGATCTTGAGATTAGACTTCGTTTGATAGGTGATTACCTGAGCGTTGCCTTTATAGCCTCCTTTTACGGTGCGACGGTTGGTCAACGTCAAAGCAACCAGTTCTCAAACAAGTAATCTCAAATCACTCAGGTATTGAGGATTTAGTGTCTAATAATTTTAATGAAATTTACTTATGACAGATTTTCATCTCTTATAGTAAAGTTTCATAGGTCTGTCCGATACTAGTCTTCCCAAAGTAAGTATCTATGCAAATGATTACGACATTGCCATGTCCACATAGTTCAAGAAACAGAACTACTAGTCATCTTGCATTCTAGTCGTCTAACATTTTCTATGCGTCCATCTTTATAGAAAACTACGACCAGGGACCATTTTCAACTTTTGACATTCAAGTTCACTTGATAGACATTTCTTAGTCACAGGACTGGTCCTGACAGTCTATCTTGAATATTTCGTCAAATTGAAGGGACTCATCATTTAATACTAAACCAAGATTAAATGGAATATGAAAATACATTTCATATATGATAAATGTTCAACCCCAATGTTTTACAACCATGGGCCTCTAACCCATCTTTAAAATAGTTCATGGAATTCAAAGCTATGCTTGATTTCCAATGCTACAATGTGAGTGTTGTTTCTCACTTGTTGCTTGGGTTTAGTTATCATGCTTTGCCAATCTTAATATCCTTTTCATCGAATGTCTTTTCGAGATAGGATGATAAGATCTTTTGAGTGTGTTTAGTTTGTGATCTATTCTTTCTAGCTACAAGAGTGGTTCTACGCATTTCGCAATGAAGAACCATCAAGTCAGCAGACATGTGATCTACCCAAGTTCAATGAAGAACTCTTTAACATAAACAACTCTGTTCTATTGCTTCTTAGGCAATAAGTACTTTTACTTCAACTGTTTAGGTTGCTAGTGATGCTTTGTTTGGATTTACTTATCCAAGCAGTTCACAGATATGTGGAAGACTTTCCAGCTGTATCTTTGGAACATAGAAATTAATATTTTAATTTCCCACGCAACAACTCATGGTCTCCAATCCATGTTGCCATTTCAAAACACGATGCTCTTTAGCTCATCCTTGTCAATGGTTAACTCCAAAGGGTCTTGCTTGATCCTTTGCCAGTGTTTATGCGTGTAGCATCAATATTTAGCATATCTTTATTTCCTTGAATCAAGAACTATTCCTATGTACCTTTTCAAGTACCATAAGTATTCTCGATCTCAATCTAGTTGATCTTCACTTAGATCAATAGAGACTGGTATATGTTCGTCATGCC
Source organism: Spinacia oleracea (assembly GCF_020520425.1). NCBI lineage: Eukaryota > Viridiplantae > Streptophyta > Magnoliopsida > Caryophyllales > Amaranthaceae > Spinacia > Spinacia oleracea. The sequence goes on from NC_079489.1 coordinate 91,031,708, forward strand.
TAAAGCCATACGATACGTTTTTGGCGATCCTCATATTATATTATACATGATAAATTCTTTTGTAGAATAATTCCCAATTGAATTCTATTCATGTAACTTTAGCTCATTCAATTTCAGTAGATACTGAATCCAGCTAAATTCTTTGACATATAATATAGGTTAAGAATCTCACTTAGATCCTTTGATGTTTAACTTAGTAAATGCTTATACATAGTTCAAACATTCATTATTTAGATTTATTCACATGGGTCGAATATCTCCAATGGAGTCTTCCGTGTTTGATTTAGTAAATGCCATTACTTAATCTAAAACAATATTATAAGATCTTAAATAGATCTTAATACCCAGTATGTACTAAGTTTCGCCATGGTCCATCATTGACGAATAATTTCAAATCTAAGTCATTAGTTTTTGAATGTTATTTCACAATAGAGAGATATGTGTGTGATACACATAGGACCAAATAAGTTTTACGTACTCCCACTAAACTTCTTATATATCCATAAGAATCATGTACATTTTATGAAACTAAAATACTTATTAGCTTCACTAAAATACAATTCCAATTCCCAATTGCTTGCTTAAATCTGTACTTAGATTTCATAAGCTAGCTTTCCTTTTCAAGCATTATTTGGATCCACAAATCCTATGACATGCCATGTATATAGTTTCTTCCAACATTTGATTGAGGAATACGTTTTGTCATCCAATTGCCATATGTACCTATATGCAATCATTGCTTGAATTATAGACTTGAGCATTACGATTATGCATGAGGTTTCAACACAATCCATGCCATGAATTTGCTTGTAACCTTTAGCAACTAATCTAGCTTTGTGTGTTAACACAATTTCATGTTTGATGGTTTTTATCCTTAAAACAAACTTGCAACCAATAGGTGTGAAACTATTCTTGCAAATCAACAAAATTTCATTTTTGTCATCAAAACATTGAGTATGTTTTATGGCCTCTAACCATTTAAAACATTTGAGTCTATATATGGCCTCTAACCATTTTAGGGAATCTGGGTTTCGTCATAGCTTTCTAACAGGTCACAAACTCATTAATCTATATGATAATAGTTTGACTGCAAGTTGTAGGTTTCTTCACTATCTAATAGAAGAATCGCATAGCTTCAGTGACCTGAACTCCATGTTTCTTCACTATCCAATAGAAGAATATCATAGTTCCAGTGACTTGAACTCTATGCCTACTTGGGTATAGAACATCAAACAAATAGAATATCAATAGCCACTTGAAAGTCCTTTGAATATTCTGTTCTCCTTGGAGCACTTGTAAAGTCTTCTAAGAGATGTCTATTCTTTAAAGCCACTTCTAAAGTCCTTAAAGAATAAGTGTTCGGATTTTCTAAAGAACTTCGAAAAGCCTCCGGAATCTCCGTTTTATGTTTGTTGTTCGCCTCGAAGACTTTCGAGGTCTATTTTTCTCCCACTTGTCATTTTGGAAACGAATCTCCAAAAGGACATTATTTCGAGCAAACAAACATTTTGTTCTCAAAAATTCGTGGTAGAAACAATACCCGTGTGTCTCATTTGAATAAATCACAATGAAACATATATCTATGCTTGGGCCTTAGTTTGTCGAATGACAAACACTTAGCTCCCACTGAGTTTAGCAACTCTCTAGATATATAATTATTGAAAAGATATTCTGAAATTACTTTTCAATAGCTTTGACGAATTTGGTTTAGTTTGGTGGTAGTTGAGAATTTTGTTTTAGAAATTATAGGAAAAGTCTTTATGATCCATCATTGATCGAATCAAGTACTAATCGACTTCGATCATTCCAACTTAGATATGCCATATCTTATGGAGCTAGATTGTGAATTTACTACACACAATCTTTGATGATCAATTTTGGTCTTCAAGTAATCATCAACATGATCTAACCTAGATCTTTGTGATTTGTTGCCAAGTGGGATTTATACTTCTGAATCTTTGAACTAGCCAAACAGATTCAAACTTATATCACATTGAGTAAATAAACCTATATTCACTCAAATCTGTGTGAAATAATAAAGTCATAAAACCTTTCTTTAGCTTTGAACTCTATCGTCTAGGCGTTCTAACAATAGTTCATATCTTTTGTTACTTTCAACAAGTAAGACTAGCTTGTATTGAATTGATCTAGAAATCAATCAACTTTCAAAAGTCCATCAAAATAGAGCTTATGAGTGTTAACTTGTTGATATGGTCTAAGCAACAATGCCAAAGATTAGTGGAACTCAAATCAAGGGTCTGATTTGAACCTAGTAAAGTTTTATTGTTAAAGAGTTGTTTGTTTTAATCAAGCATATTGACTCAACCCGTAAATGACCGTTTCATTCAAATAAACAAACAAACATTGTTTTTGTTCTTCTGAATGTGAGTCTTTCTGTGTTTGAAGTAGAAATTTAGGTATGCTGATTATGGAACAAAATAGCCATTAAGTTCCAGCCTTTGAAAGGACTTAAAACAAACTAGATGACCCTACAACTAATGTAGCATTGCCATGCTTCATTTCCCACTTGTAGGTCATTAGTGTAGCCTAGCTTCCATTGTTTGAGTTATTACCGAAGTAAGAACCTCAAGCGGTATATGATACCAAGGAAGTTTGATTGCTAGGTCACTTCTCTTTAAATATTAACTTTTAGGTAGAAACGGAATTGTAAATTCCTTTCATTTGTTCCTTTGTTTTCCTATTTCTTGTACCCTTTCTTATAGTCTTAAGAATTGAATTCTTTAGAGTTGACTTTTATACTTTGTTAGACATGTCCAATGTCACTCCAACAAGGTTCTTACCATTTTAATTTATGTTGAATATTTTGTTTCAACTAGATGATCTTACCAGAAGCTTCTAAAGTTCTCTAAGCATCGATCTATTCGAATGTCTAGGGACTAGACTCATTCGAGAATTAAATGGACAAAGATGTTAGGTTGTTAACCATTGGTAAAGCTGAGCGTTTAAGCTCAATGCTTTATGATCTCAAAACTACAGTGTATTTTGAATTCACAAGCACCAATTGGTTTGCCTTTCGATTTTGATACTCGAAAACAACCATAAAAGTCGCTATAAGAAACGTACATTTTAAATTGCTCATTTTCTCTCATTTCCGTGAATCGTTCTTGGATTCACTACCAATCGAGGAAAGTTACTGTTACCTTTCTAAAAGGATTTACCGCAGTGCAAGATATTTAATTATAAACAATAATTAAAACATACATTGAAGCATGCAAAGTCTAATCATTTATCATGAGTAATAACTTGAGAATTAAAGCAATCATGCAATTGAAACAAGTTATTAGCATTTTATTCGAATTTAATGTTCCGGCAGGTGTGAATAAAATGATTCCAAGACCCTAAAACCATTGAAGAATTAAGCACATTATGTATTTTGACTCAATTCTAAAACATTTTAGGTAAGCAAAAGCCTTTTGCTAATAGTCTAGAAACTACTCTTGGTTGATAGGTACGTCTAAGAACTTATTAGGTAAACCTATCGATTTTGCCACGACATAAAAGGACTCCTTACTTATATCGTTGAGTTTCACCAAAACTAACATGTACTCACAATTATTTGTGTACCTTACCCCTTTAGTATCGATAAGTAACACTTCGCTATGGCGGAAAACTATTACTAAGATCGATGAATAAAGGATATCCAAGTAAGTGTTATTTTGGCATGGCACCTTTTAACTCAATTTTTTTTTAAGTTTGGAACTTAAGGCTCTTACTATGTTGGTTAGATTTTAAGTGAACTAAAATCCTTAATCATGCAACATAATCAAGCTTTGATCTCATGCATATTTAAGACATATTTAAAGGCAATAAATAACTTAAAACATGCATAAGATAAATGTGATCTAGTATGGCCCGACTTCATCTTGGAGCTTCAACTTCAAAGTCCGTCTTGAAAATCTCCGTGGGAGGCGCCATTTTCTTCAAATAGGATAAGCTATAATTAAACTAATTACAACTATTTGATGGTACGCAGACCATATTTGAATTGAAAAACAATTTTGGTACTTTAGACCAATTACATTCAAATTAATGGTACGCAGACCATATTTTCTATCCTATTTGGGCCATACTAGTCACTTCATAACCTGCAAAACAGTACATATATAATATATACCATTCACCCATTCATTATCATGAATGGCCCACATAGCTGGTTAGTAAAACACGTTATGCATCACATAAATATTTGCAGCAATTAATTAAGGGCACCAATAATCTACCAATTATTCAGTCCTTATTAATTCTAATCAAGTTGTTTAACCTTAAGGGATTCGTAGACCAAATCAAGAGTTTATGACTAAAGTTGCTCCCACTTAAACCAATAACTTTATATGCTTTACTAATTTTAAACATAAAAATGTATTAAAGCTCATATAAGTTTAACCGGAAACATACAAGTTTAATTAAAATTTAAAGCTCATATAAAATTATAATTGAATCCATTTATTTAATTTATTTTCAGTTGAATTAAATGAATTTAAATTAATTCAAGGATTTAATTTTAGTAAAATAATTAGTATAAAATAACATTTATAATAATTATAATATTCAAAATTAAACTCCAAGAAAACAATTTAAATTATCAATTTTAAAGTTAATTAATATTATTTCCGAACTGAAAATTCAAAATCAAAATCAAAACGTACCAATCGTCGCAAGACGAGGCACTTGGGCTTGCGCCCAAGTCCCATCAAGCTACGAGGCAGCGCGCCCCGCTCGATTGATCATAGCACAAGGCACACACAACCACACGCCACAGCTGGCCACGCAGCGCGCAACCTTGTGCTGTGTCGCGTGTTGCTGCGCACGCCAGCGCGCGCTGAGCGAGGGATCGCTCCCTGCTCGCGCGTTCTGCTTGCTGGCTGGGCGAGCCAGGCGCGCTGTGGCGCGGCAGCATCGCTTCCCACACGCGTCTTGCTCGTCGCTCGTGCCTTAAATCGTCGCCCTCGCCCATCGTATAGCACACACGACACACACGCACAGGCTCCCTTGCCTCGTGCGCGCGCCATGCGCTATGTTGCTCGCTGCATTCGTACCGCACGGGCGACGAGCTCCCTTGCTCGTCGTCGCATGCCCGCACTATACAACACCCCTTAAGGGTAACACGTAGCTTCCTTTAATTCAAAATTAATGACAAATTAATAAAACATATTAATTTCATAATTTTAGGGCGAAAAATCGAAAATTTATTAATCAATTAATTTCCGATTAACTTGGATTCAAATCTAGGTCATAAAAATTTAAAATTTAAAATAAATTAACAATTTTTATGGTGGATTTTAATCATAGATACCTAATTAAACCATTAATTAATTATGAAAATCAAATTAATTCTAAATTATTCGATTTTCAACAAATTAATCATAATTACAAATTAGGTTGTATAATTAACAACGCTAGGCATTCAAACTTGTTAAACATATACTGTAGGTCAATCAAAAATTCAAGATTTATCAACAAGAATCGCAAATATTTAATTTAACATCTTAAATTTACAAACTTTTGCGTTCGAAAAACTAAAACCTTCGAAAAGTCATAGTTAAGCTTCGAATTTGGGAATTATGGGTTCGGCCGAAAAATTCTATTTTTGTCAAAATTTTAGAATGCCTTTTACATGCGGAATTGACACAAAAATCACTCGATTTGGATGAGTAACGAAGAAACTGCCGAAAAACTGCGTACATATAATTAAATAAATGCAATTTGCAATTAATTAACAATTACGAAAAATTAATCACCCCTTTTAATTCCTTGCAAATTTGTGAAATTTAACCATGTTTATGCAATTTAGATTATAAAAATAATAAGAGGCTCGTGATACCACTGTTAGGTTATGATTCATATGACAAAACATAAATCATGCGAAAAAACCATAAAGTCAGGAAAGCATATTATTTACACATAATCATTTAGCATAGTTTAGATGCATACACTTTGTTGCGTGCCCTCCCTAGCTGCGCCAGAACCGAACAAGAACAAGTCTTTAGGACTCCAAGTGTTGTCCCTCCGTAGATAGTCCACAGCATGTCCGGATCCGCCTTAAGCTTGATCAACTAGAATCGCCCTCAAGGTACTTGGAATTTTCGGCAACTTGTAGGCAATTATGTGACTGAATTTTTGCTCTCAAAAATCACTTTGAACACTTGAATACTCGATCTAAATTATGAGCCCTTAACTCATATTTATAGACCATGGAATAAGTAATCGAATCCTACTAGGATACGAATTAATTAAATTAGAATCCTAGTAGAATTCTTATTTAATTAATTTATCTTTTAGGATTAGGAATGAGCATGACCCGCAAACGTGCAGGCCATGCCCGAGCATGACCCGCAAACGTGCAGGCCATGCCCGCGCACAGCCCACACGGCCGCTCGGCCCACGCGAGCTACAAACCCACGCGAGCTGCAGCACACTGCGCGCGCTGCCACGGCCTGCTGGGCCTGGCGTGGCCTTGGATGTTCGTGTGGCGCGCTTGGCTTGCTGGGCGATGGCCCGGCTTCGTGCTGGGCCTTCGTCTGGCAGGCCTCGTCCGATGCTAATTCGTACGATACGCTTCCGATTAAATTCCCGATTCCGGAATTTATTTCCGATACGAACAATATTTAATATTTTCGATTCCGGAATTAATTTCCGTTTCGAACAAATATTTAATATTTCCGTTTCCGGAATTATTTTCCGATTCCGATAATATTTCCGATTCTGACAGTATTTCCGTTTCCGGCAATATTTCCGATTCCGGCAATATTTCCATTTCCGATAATATTTTCCGATACGTACCATGTTTCCGTTTCTGGCAACATCTACGACTTGGATAATATTTATATTTCCGATACGATCCATATTTCCGTTTCCGGCAATATCATCGTTTCCGAAGTATTCATTTCTTGCCTGTGACGATCTCAGCTCCCACTGTAACCAAGATCCGTCGATTCCGAATATCCATAGATGGAGTATTTAATGCCATTAAATACTTGATCCGTTTACGTACTATTTGTGTGACCCTACGGGTTCAGTCAAGAGTAAGTTGTGGATTAATATAATTAATTCCACTTGAACTGAAGCGGCCTCTAGTCAGGCATTCAGCTCACTTGATCTCACTGAATTATTAACTTGTTAATTAATACTGAACCGCATTTATTAGACTTAATATTATATGCATACTTGGACCAAGGGCACTATTTCCTTCATCTTTGTCTATGCCCAGGACCGTAGGTACTAGTAATCTTACTCCGTTAGATCCTGAGCCCGAAAGAACCTTTCGTAGACGAAGAAATTTCATTGCAGAGTGTGGGAATTACTCTGATTCTGATCATAATATTAGCGGTCTTTTTCCTTCAGATACAGATACAATTTCAGAGATAGAGATGGGTGACGAAACACCACCACCAGTTGAGCCAAGGCTTACAGACTATTCTAAGCCAAGTCTGTCTGTGCTACCCAAGGCAATCATGCCTTCTATTGCAGCTGAGACCTTCAAGATTGAGCCTGGATTGATTAACATGATTGAGAGACACCAGTTTGGTGGGGAAGCAGGTGAAGACCCAAATCTTTACATTCAATCTTTCATCCAATACTGCTCTACCATCAAGCAAATGGGATTAACTCCGGAGCAGACTATGGAGATTCTTTTTCCGTTCTCTCTGAGTGGGAAGGCAAAGTTGTGGATCAATGGGTTGAATCGAGCAGCTATGAAAATGACTAACTAGGAGTCTTTGGCCCTTGCATTCTATGTGAAATATTTCCCACCTGAGAAAACAGCTCGTCTGAGGAGCCAGATCATTTCTATTACTCAACAAGCAGATGAGAGTTTGTTCGAGGTCTGGGAAAGGTTCAAGGATCTACATAGAGAGTTCCCACACCATGGTTTAAGCGACTGGTTCTTGATTCAACAATTTTATAATGGTCTGGGTAATGACTCTAGACTTATTCTGGATTCAGCTGCTAGTGGGAGATTCATCCAACTTGCTGTGACTAGAGCTTTGGAGGTGATTGAGGAGATGGCCATTCATAATGCCCAGTATGGGAATCCTAGAGGCCTATCTAACAAGGGTGGTAAGCATGACTTAAATTCCATAGAACAACTAACTGGCCAATGCTCAATCTGCTCAACCTGTTAGTGTAGCTGCAATGAATTCTCAAACCGTCAATGTCTGTGATAGTTGTGGGATGCCTGGTCATTACGCACAGGAATGTAGGAGCTCTATTGAACAATGTAACGCATTCTAGTCCTACAAGAAGAATAATCCGTACTCCAATTCTTACAATGAGGGGTATAAAAACAATCCCCTACTATCATACATGAGTACTAATATTCAGAACCCCCAACAGGTCTAACATCCACCACCACAACCATCATATCAACCACCACCATAACAATCATACCAACCACAGAGTAGCTACAACCAACAGTCTAGTGGACCACCTGGGTTCCCTAGACAACACATATCACCTCCACCACCACAACCTCAACCCACACAATCTGACCCTATGCTTGTAGAGATGAGGAATATGATGTTGCAGATGCAGAAGTCTCTGAGTGAAAAGGATGCTAAAATTGATGCTCTTACCGCCCATAATAAGATCATTGATACGCAGTTGGCACAGATGGCTACTACTCTTGCAGGGAGACCCCCAGGTCAACTCCCTTCACAGCCCGAGAATAGGGAAACTGCAAATGCTATTACATTGAGGAGTGGATGACGTTCCTTCTATGCCCGTTGAGGTTGAGTCTGAGGTGTCTGCTAGTGGTATGGTTAGTGAGGAAGCACCAAGGGTGGCCACGGATGGTGAACAAGCTGAAAAGGTAGTCTGTGAAAAAGAGGCTACAACTGAGGTTAAGAAGGGGACATATATTCAAGTACTTCCTATTGTACTCCCCTTCCCAAACCGGCAACTCAAGAGTAAGCTAGACAAACAGTTTGACGAATTCTTGGATGTGGTAAAAAACTTGCAGGTAACGGTTCCTTTTACTGAATTGATTTTACAGGTTCCTGCATATGCTAAGTTTTTGGAAGATATTTTGACCAGGAAACGTGCTTTTTGTGAGGTGGAGACTGTAGCTTTTACTGAGGAATGTAGTGCTTATTTACAGAACAAGTCTCCACCTAAACTTAAAGACCCCGGGAGTTTTTCCATCCCATGTAACATTGGCACCGTTTTTATTGATAAGGCTTTATGTGATTTAGGTGCTAGTGTGTCTGTTATGGCTTTGTCTGCCTGTACTAAATTGAACATGGGTGAGCTTAAGGTTACTAATATCACCCTACAAATGGCCGACCGTTCTGTTAAATACCCCTTAGGTGTTTTAGAGGACGTTCCCGTTAGAGTAGGTAAATTCTACATACCTGTGGACTTTGTAGTACTAGACATGCAAGAGGATTCCCAAATTTCCATTATCTTAGGTATACCCTTCCTTCACACGGCAGGGGCAGTTATTGATGTTAAAAGTGGGAAATTGACTTTGTCTGTTAGGGATGATATGGTGACTTTTAATCTGAATAGTTCCTTAAAGGTCCCATGCTAGAGGAAGAACAATGCTATCGAATTGATGTAGTTGATTTTATTATGCGAGATAACGTCTCCCAAGTTCTCGAAAGGGATCCCTTGGAGGCAGTGCTTTGTTGTGAATCCTCTACAGGTGATAACAGTTCTTGAAGGGCTGAAGTGAATGCTCTAGAGTTGGCTCTTGATGGTGGAGAGTCTGAACCCGAGGAGAGCACCAAATTGAGGAGGTTAGTTCGGCCGGTCTGTTCTGTAAAAGAGGTAAAGAAACCCGAACTTAAACCTCTTCCTGCTAATCTTAAATATGCATTTTTGGATGATAAACAACTTTGCCATGTAATTTTCAGTACTGCACTTGATGCAGACCAGTTATCCCAACTTCTTATTGTGTTGAAAAAGCACAAAAAGGCCATTTGGTACATTATTGACGATTTAAAGGGTATTAGCCTGATTTTTGGATGCATAAGATACATCTAGATGATAATAAAAAACCATGCATTCAACCCCAACGTCGTTTGAACCCCATAATGCAAGATGTTGTGAAAGCTGAAGTTATGAAATTGCTTGATGCGGGTATTGTCTTATGATGTGTCTGATTCTAAGTGGGTGAGTCCTGTTCAGGTAGTCCCAAAGAAAGGGGGGACGACTGTGGTTAGAAATGAGAAAAATGAGTTGATCCCAACTAGGGTAGTTATAGGGTGGCGCATGTGTATTGACTACAGGCGTCTGAATGTTGCTACTAAAAAAGACCACTTTCCCCTTCCCTTTATTGATCAAATGTTGGAAAGGCTAGCCTGTCACAAGTTTTTCTGTTATCTGGATGGTTACTCTGGTTTTTTCCAAATTCCCATACATCTAGACGACCAGGAAAAAACCACTTTCACCTGTCCCTATGGTACTTTCACATATCGTAGGATGCCCTTTGGCTTGTGTAATGCACCTGCTACATTTCAACGTTGCATGATGAGCATCTTTTCTGAGTTTATTGAGTCTATCATGGAAGTGTTTATGGATGACTTTAGTGTCTATGGTACCTCTTTTGATTCCTGTTTGATTAACTTGACTAAAGTTTTGAAAAGATGCGAAGAATGTAACCTGGTCTTAAATTGGGAAAAGTGTCATTTCATGGTTACTGAAGGGGTGGTCTTGGGACATTTGATATCTGATAAGGGCATCCAGGTGGATCGAGCTAAGGTCCAAGTGATTGAACAATTTCCCCCTCCATTAAATGTGAAGGGTGTTAGAAGTTTTCTTGGTCATGCGGGGTTTTGTCGCCGCTTTATCAAGGATTTTTCTAAGATTGTTAAACCACTGACCCAGCTCCTCCTCAAGGATGCCCCATTTTTGTTTACTGATGCTTGTCGTGAGGCTTTTGACAGGATTAAACATGCACTAATTTCGGCTCCTATCATCCGTTCTCTCGAATGGGATCTTTCGTTCGAGATAATGTGTGATGCAAGTGACTACGCAGTTGGGGCAGTTTTGGGTCAGAGAAAGGAAAAGGTCTTGCATGCCATCTACTATGCTAGTAAGATCGACCTTAGGTTAAGCTCAAGTTAATTATGCTACTACTGAGAAGGAGCTTCTAGCCATAGTCTATGCCTTGGACAAGTTTCGCACTTATCTGATTGGGTCCAAGGTAATAGTCTATACTGACCATGCAGCCCTTAAGTATTTTCTCTCCAAAAAGGAAGCCAAACCCAGGCTTATTCGATGGATACTACTGCTACAGGAGTTCGATCTAGAGATTCGCGACAAGAAAGGGGTTGAGAATGTGGTTGCAGACCACTTGTCTAGATTGAGGTATGATGATGGTAAAGTGTCTACACCTATCGATGATTCATTTCCGGAAGATCATTTACTTGCACTTGCCAGTCAATCACCATGGCTCGCAGACTATGCGAACTACATTGTAGGGGGTATTCTTCCGTCCGATCTTACATATCAACAGAAGAAGAAGTTCCTACATGGTGTTCGATTCTACTTTTGGGATGATCCTTATTTGTTCCGTGAAACTGCTGAAGGGTTGTACAAGCGATGTGTTCCAGAATGGGAAGTTCATGGTATTATCAATAGGTGTCATTCTTCACCTTATGGTGGTCACCATGGACCTTCGAAGACTAATGCTAAGTTGTCGCAGTGCGGTTTCTACTGGCCTACTATGTTCAAGGATGCACAGGCTTTTATTATGGCTTGTGATGCGTGCCAGAGGGTCGGAACATTTAGAGGAGGTATGAGATGCCACAGAACGGGATTCTTGAGGTCGAGGTTTTTGATGTATGGGGGATAGACTACATGGGACCATTCCCATCGTCCAAGGGTAATCTGTATATCCTTGTTGCTGTAGATTATGTGTCCAAATGGGTGGAAGCCGTTGCCTCGCCTACTAACGATGCTAAGACAGTCATCTCCCTATTCAAGAAAATTATCTTCCCCAGATTTGGAGTTCCAAGGGCCTTGATCAGTGATGGAGGTTCACACTTCCATGAGAAGCATCTGGATGCGCTCCTGCGCAAATATGGGGTATATCATCGCACAGGACTAGCCTACCACCCTCAGACGAGTGGGCAAGTTGAGGTCTCCAACCAGGAGATCAAATCTATACTTGAGAAAGTGGTGGCAAAGTCTAGGAAGGATTGGAGCGACAAGCTTGATGACACTCTATGGGCGTATAGAACTGCCTTCAAGACACCTATTGGTACTTCCCCGTATCGGTTGGTGTATGGTAAGGCATGTCATTTGCCGGTAGAAATGGAGTATAAAGCTTATTGGGAAATCAAACAACTCAACATGGATGCTAAGTTAGCCGGTGTGAAGCGGCTACTACAGTTGAGTGAGCTAGATGAGTTTCGGTTACAAGCCTCTAACAACGCCCATATCTACAAGGAAAAGACTAAGCGGTGGCACGATAGTCGCATCCTTCATAGGGAGTTCGCGGTGGGCGACAAGGTTCTATTGTTTAATTCTAGGCTTAAGTTATTTCATGGAAAACTTAAGTCTTGATGGTCTGGGCCGTTCACCGTGACCATGGTTAGCAAGTTTGGATCCCTTGAGGTAGAAAACAACAATGGTGAGCGTTTCAAAGTAAATGGGTATCGTCTGAAATTGTACCATGAAGGGGCTACTATAGGAGTGGTTGAGGTTCAACACCTCAATCCTTCCGCCCCATGACATGCATATTTGAGGTAATGAGGTCGAGCGGGACCTAGAAACAAACCAGCGCCTTGCGGGAGGCAACCCGTATTTTATCGCTTTTAGTAGTGTAATTTTGCAATTTTTCTTTTCTTTTGTGTGTTTTTAGTGTAATACTTTTATTTGGTGTGTGTTTTAGTGTAGTTTTTGGTATTGGAGGGGTGAGAAGAGGGAATTTTACTGTTTGGGTGTTTAGCAGTGTGTAGGTCTAAGGCTCCCAGTTCGAAAAAGTGAAAAAATAGCTGAAACAGAGTCCTTTGCAAACCGCCCGGTGGAGACCGGGCGAGGCCTGCCCGATCGGGCGCGTACCGAAATTGGCGGACCAGTTGATTTTCGCCCGACCGGGCTAAATTTTCCCGATCGACTCGAATGGCGAGTAGAATGCCCGATCGGGCGAAGCTCTGCCCGATCGGGCCCGCACTGAAAAAAGAAAAGAGGTCAATTTTTATCCGACCGGACGAATGTTGCTCGATCAACCTGTTTGGCGTGTAAAATGCCCGATCGGGCGGTTGATGATGAAGTTAGTATGAGGCCGAGGGAGAAATCTGGGTTGGAGAAGAGTTCAAAAGTCAGTTTCGCAATCGCATGATCCGGATCGGTCGAGGTGCGCCCGATCGGGCGCACGTCGATCCAGAGAAAAGCTTCATGTTTCGCCCGATCGGGCGAACCGCTGCCCGATCGGGCGATATGCGATTTGTGCGGGTTTAACTCACGAACCCTCATCTTTCCTTCATTCCATACTTCATCTTCAACCTCAATTCTCTCTATTCCTCCATTAAACCGCAAACACCAAAACCTTCACACCTCCATAACTCCTTCATTTCTCCACCAAATTCATTAATCTTTGCACAAAATTCTTCCTCTCACCATCCTCTACAACCTCCACCCATTTAATTTCAACTTTCTCCACTCTCCACAAAATACCCAATTTCCCCCAAAAACCCCAAAAATCACAAAAACTCAGATTTTCAACTCCTACCATGACAAACCGACCTAGAAGGACTTGCACCATCACTTCAAGGAACCAACAGGAGGCTTCCACAAGCCGGGTTTGTCAGCCAACACCACCACCACCGCCGCCCCAGTTCGAATCTGATCCGGACTTTCCACAAATCGTCATTACTACGGATTGGCAGCAGGAACGACTCGCTCACCTCAAAAAGAGGGAGGTAATTCCCACACGTTTTATTTGTCAGAAATCATTGCATGAGATGAGAATTGAACATGATGTAAAATGGGTGTTCTATGGTGTTGGCATTAAAGACATGTATAGTATGTTGCGTCTGAATTTTAGGAGGTTAACACTTGAGTTCTTGAGTTCTTTGTGGTTGAATAAGAATGGTTATAGGGATATCTCTACTGTGCATTTTCGTTTGATGAATCGGGATATCCATTTGAGCATTCGTGATATTGGTAGGATATTTGGTTTGTCGACTGACCCCAGTAGGAAGGCTGGGAGTGCTCATAATAATTGTGAGATGTGGGGAAAATTGACCGGAAATAGTAAGCTCGGTAGTATACAACACTTGCATGCTTCCCGGATTCAACACCCCGTCCCCATTGTGTTTTACAGATTATTGGGGTTCACCATCTTTGGGAGGGAGGAGAACCAAAACATTAGGAGCACTGAGTTGGAAATCTTGGGTGGTTATGTGCTGGAGGGGGAGGATAGGTATACGATGAATTTGGCCCACCATATGGCTTCACACCTCTACTCGGTGGCCACTAACACAAACACGACCTGCATCACCATTGGTGGGTTAATCACCCACATTGCTATGGCCACGGTGGGCTTTGTTAAGGCCAGCCAGACACCGGTACTGGGTCGTAACTTGCTGGATTTGGCTTATTTTGCTGGTCTCCGCCGCTTCCAGCGAGCATGGGTTATTCCGCCCGGGTGCCATGTATTGGATGTTTGATGGGGGTAGGCTTTTTACCTTGCCCGACTCACAGGGCCGCACCCGCTTTGGACCCGGTCAGGCTCACAATCTGTTTGTGGGGGAGCACATAGAGCAGCAGCAGGAACCCGAACCCCAACCAGAGCCCCACCAGTTTGAGCCCGAGCCCCGCACCTACTTTCGGAGGGGGCGTCGTGAGAGTGAGGGGATGCTACAGGTGTAGGGGAATACAGTTAAACATAATAACATGTGCGGAAACAATCCCCAAAGCCAGGAAACATGTATAAAGCACAGATTAAGCAAACTTACATTCGAAGCGTGTTTTCCACAATAATATGTCAACGAACACGAACAAAGAACTCCACTTGTCGTTCCTCTACTTGGTTCACCGACACGTTCAGATCCGTCTTGATTATCGTAGCTTAGACAATCGATCAAGATACTTTGCTTTTGGGATGAACACACCTTGGAGGCACAGAGAGAATTAGGGTTCTCTGTTTTCTCCTAGGGTTGTGTGTATTGTGTTGTGATTGTGCTAAGTTGGAAAATAGGTTATAAGGTTATTTACATAACCTTACTAACCGACCAAGCCATGAGGCAAGGCCGGCTAGCAAGCCCGCACGCCAAACACACGGACACGCACAACCAGTGGGCCGTGGGCCACGCTGCTGCTGTGTCGTGGTCTCGGCCCGCACGCACGCGCACAGCTCCGCGCCACAAGGGCCTCGCTGCTGATGCGTCGCTTTGCTTGCTCGCCTAGTCGTGCGCGCGCCCATGGGCCTTGAGTGCTTCGTGCACTCGGCTCGTGGGCCGCTCCTCGTATTCACGATTAAATATATTTCCGATATATTATTTATCGTTTCGTATACGATGAATCACCGTCGTACGATACGATTTATTCGTCTCGCCTAGCTTACGAATATTCGCGATACGATATACGATTCCGATGCAAGGTCGTATCGTATAATACGTTTCCAACTTAAATCCAGAAAGGCTATTAAATAAATTTTCGATTCATTTAATCCGGTGATCTGTTACGTGTCATTGGTGTGACCTTGTAGGTTAAGTCAAGAGTAAGTTGTGAGTTCAATATCCATTAGAACTCACTGATCGGAAGCATTGCTCCAGCTAGCTGTTCCGATCACTTGATCTCACTGAATTAATTGTTCGCAATTAATCTGAACCTTGGTATTAGACTTAATGCACCTTGGGTGAAGGACATATTTCCTTCAATCTCCCACTTGTCATTCAGACAAGTGTGCATCCACATTTCTTTGTCACTTAGTGTTACTTACTGAACATAAGGTAAGATCCAAGCCATCCTTATTAGGTCCAGAAGTGTTTCTCGGATTACAGAGTTCAACTGTCAAACTTTTGCAGAAGGTTAAGCCTAACCATTCTGAGCACGGCCATGCATTTTACAGTATCTAACTCTCCGAGAGGCCTTGTTACACAACAACACCATATCCTATCAAAGATAGGAGGACAATCCATTCTTGCAATCTATGAACACTCACTTTGATTCATAGTACGCCCAATAAATGCTTTTACAGCCTCCTTTTACGGTGCGACGTTTAGCTAGTATCAAAGCGAACTAATTCTCAAACGAGCAGACATAATCTCTCATATTCTAAGGAACGGTTTCTAATCACCATTAATGAGAACTACCTATGACTTGACTTTAATCTCTTAAAGTGTTCTCATGGTCAATCCGATACAAGATCCAATAAGTATCTATGCAAAAGATTCTGACATCCAGTCACTCTAGTTCAAGAAACAGAACTAAGTAATCTACTTGAAATCTAATCTTCATTAGTCATTGGTCGTCCACCTATCAATGACCTGGATTAGGGATCCTTTGTGACTTCAATATTCAAGTTCACTTATGGGTGTTTCTTTGTCGAAGAATCCATCTTGACATTCCATTTGAATGATTTGAATCACATGGACTTATCATTTAATACTAAACCAAGATTAAATGAACTATGAAATATAGCTTCATAAATGATAAATGTTTAAACCAAATGCTTACCAATTTGTGGGCCTCTAACCCAAAATCAAGCATTTAATGTTTTACAGATATAGGCCTTTCACCCAATACTTAAAACATTCATGGAACTCAAACTTGATTCCATATCTGCATATGAATGTTGTGTATCATTCAATGCAGAGGTTTAGTTTATCATACTTTGCTATCCTTAGCATCTTTTCTATCGAAAGCCTTTCGATGTAAGATGAAAAGATCTTTGAATGTGTTTCTAGAATGATCTAGTCTTTCGTTGCTGTTTAGAATGATAATCATATCTAAAATAGAAAATCATCCAGGTAGCAGACTTGTGATCAACCTGAGTTCATTGAAGAACTCCCACTAAAAACAATTCCCTTTTATTGCTTCTTAGGCAACAATCAATTCATTTCAATTATGTAGAATTTTTGAATGATGCTTCCCTTTTGGAATGCTCCAACCAGTTCACATAGATGTGGGAGATACATCTTTCAACTGAGAACTTGGAAACTAATCATTGATTCAGTTTCCCATGCATCACATATGGTTTAGAACCTTTGTAACCACCTTTTAATTAGGACGCCTAATTGCCTGTGTTTGTTTGTGGTTTGCCTAACAACAAGATCTACTTTTTGCTTAAGCAAATTCATGTAGAATCAAAACTTTAGTTATCTTCACTTCCTCTTATCAAGTGCTCATCCTACATTTCCAAATGTATTGGATGTTCTTGATACTGTTCCAATGATCTTTGATCCAGATCAATAGAGATTGGTATAAGCTCGTCACGATCCAATGTTCACGAGTTATCTTGGCGATCTATATATCACATTATACATGATTGATTGTAATGCAAAACCATTCGCATTTTAAAATCCATCCATGTAACTTTTAGCTTCATTCTGTTTCAAGAGACACTGAATCTTGCTAAAATCTTGGCATTGCCATGTGATATAAGGTGAAGGCACCTCTTCAAGGTCCTTCATGCTTAACTTTAGTGATAACAGCCTAGCTTTATACTTAGTTAAAGCAGTCATAACTTAGACTTACTCATATGGGTTGAGAGTCTCTTTTGAGTCTCTCCATTGTGTTTGATTTAGTAATTACTTTTACACAATCCAAACAACGCTTTAGATCCTATCCAATAGATCTTTAACCCCAGTATGTTCTAAGTTTTGCCATGGTTCTAATAAAATACTTTCAAATCTAACCATTTAGAATTTGAATGTCATTTTCAATACAAAGATATGTATCTCATATATAGAACCAATAAACTTGACCTAGCTCCCACTAAACTCCTCATCTATAAGATGATCCATATTTTCATAAAGCTATGATTCCTCAATAGCCTTTTAGACAAATATGGTCCAATTCCCACTTGCATGCTTTAATCTACGAATAGATTTCTTAAGCTTGCTCCTTTATCTAGCATCCAAAACTTTTACATTGTGTGATGTACACAATTCCTTTCTACAAGTCCAATTGAGTAAGGTGTTTCGTTTTCCAATTGCCATATTTCCATATGCAATGATTGCTAGATTTATCCAAAATAGTTCAAGCATTCCGACTTGGTGAAAAAGATTTCAACATTATCAACGCCGTGAAGTTGTTTACAATCTTTAGCCACCAATCTAGCTTCTCTTTTGTATCTGTATACAATATCATCTCTATATGTTTTGAAAACATGTTTACAACCAATGGGAGTAAAACCCTTTATGCAAAACAATGTTGTATGTTTAGAAAACATGTTTGCAACTAATGGGAGTGAACCCTTTATGCAAATCAACCAAATCATAGATTTGATTCTTCAAGATGAAGGTACTTTGGATGAAATGGCCTCAAACCATTTTGTATGGCCTCGAACCATACTTATGTTTCTGATGGCCTCAAACCATACTTGGGAATTTTTAATTCATCGTAGCTAAACTGTAAGTCGTATGTTCTTGAAGCACTTTCAAAGTCTTCATAGTTTTTATTCCTCAAGATAACTACGTATCTATCTTGGTTGAATTCTATTCCTTATACGATTTACCTAGGTATTGAACATCAAACGTTAGTGTCTATAAAGACATTACTCAAGTCCTTTGAGTATTAGGATTCTGTTGAAGCACTTCTAAAGTCTTCATGAAGCTCTTCCAAAGGCTTCTAAGTACAGAGCTTTTCCAAAGACTCCTATGTATCCTACATTTGTTCGTTGCTTGACTCGAAGTCCATTCGAGGTCATTTTTCTCCCACTTGCCTTTTTGGAAATATGATGGTTTCCTAAAAGACATTATCTTAAGCAACAACCATATGTTCTCAGATTTGTGGTAGAATCAATACCTTTTGTTTCTATGAGTCGCTTATAAAGAAACATATATCTATCCTTGAGTTTGTTTGATGTAAACACTAACTCCCACTGGGTTTGACAACCCTAGATATATATGTACTGAAAAGATGTACTGAACCGAAGTTCAATCCTTATGACATCTTATCCTTAGCTTTGACAACCTTGTTTAGTGTGATAGTCACTTGAGAGTATCATTTAGAAACTATATAGGAAAATAGTCGTGATTATCGTTAATCGAATGGATTCCGATTTCTCCATTTGGACATACCATATTCTTATGGAGCTTCGATTGTTATAATTCCATATAAACAATCTAGATAATCTTTCTTGGATCATGCAAGCATCACCTTGACCCAGCCTAGATGTTCCAAAATTCTTGCCAAGTTGATTTTATACCCTTTTGTGAATTACATTGAAGCATTTCACACATTTCACTTTGAGTAAATATAGCCATATTTTCTCAAATACTTGTGAAATAGGTAAGTCATAAAATCCATCTTTGGCCCATGAACTTTATTGTCTAGAAACTTCTAACAATAGTCCATTTCTATGTCATGTTCAACAAGCAAGACCCACGTGTCTTAAATTAACCAACTTTTAGAAATCCATGCCATGGAATCTTAGAATGTTGACTTGATGATATGGTCGTATGACATGGCCAAAGATATGTGGAACACAAATCAAAATGTTTGATTTGAACCTTCTGAAGTTTGAGTGTGAAGAGATTCGTTTGTTTATTAATCAATCATATGACTCAACCCTTAAATGACCATTTCATTCAAACAAACACTCAACGAATGTTTTTGTTTACTTTGAATGTGAGTCTTTCCGTTGTCCAAACAGAAATTGATTATGATGATTAATGGAACATAATACCATTAAGTTCCAGCCTTTAGAAGGACTTTAAAACAAACATGATGACCCTACAATTAATGTAGCACAACTTTGCTTCATTTCCCACTTGTAGGTCAATAACTAGACTTAGCTCCCGGAATTTGAGTTCTTAACAAGAGTTTAGAACCTCAAGCAGTAATCTAATACCATAGGAGTTTATTTGCTAAGTCGTTTCTCTTTTACATAAACTTCAAGGTAGAAATTGAATATTTAATTCATTTCTTTTGTTCCCCTTTCCTATCCTTTCTAGCACGTTTTCTTATAGTCCTAAAGATTTTACTCTTTGCTTGATCTTCTTACTTTGTTACGCTTACAAAGTCCCTTTCTTTTGTTCACTTTGAATGAAAACATCCAATGAGTCTAATTCATCATCGAATCAAAATAAAATTGGTTGTTAACCATTGGTTATACATGAGTCTTTAACTCAATACTTCATTATTCCAAAACTACCCAGTATTCTGAATATATGAGGTCCAATTGGTATACCATTCAAATTCTAGTTTGAAAACAACCATGATTATCACTATAAGAAAATAGCATTCAAGATACGCTCTCATTCTCCTTTTCTTTGAGAATCGCTCTCAAAAATAGTTACCAATCGATCGAGGAAATATCGCAGTTCTATTGTCCGAACGCAATAAAGTTGAAGATTTACGATTCTACAAAATGAACTAGCAAAGAAAACATTTATCATACCTTAATAACTTGAAATAAAAGCATTCATGCAATCATTAAAGCTATTAAACATTTCATTCATGGAAAAGCAAAAACATGGTCCAAAAATGAATGAAACGATTCCAAGACCCCCAAAAGTCCTAAATCCTTAAGCAGCTTTAGCATGTCTTAAGTAGTTTAAGATTTTAGGTAAGCAAAACCTATTGCTAGTAATCTCCAAATTACTCTTGGTTAATAAATTAAGGCAAATTTGTCAAAAACTACCTTATAAAATATGATTTTTGCGAAAAACTACCTTATAAAAAAAATGTTGTAATAAACTACCTTATAAAATTTTTATGTTGTAAGATACTACCTTTGGCCATATTATGAGCATTAATTTAAAATTACGACGTTGACTTTACTAGGTGCATATTACGCGACATCTAACGGGAAAGACGTAATTAAATGGCACGTGACATATATATGGTAAAGTCAATCCCGAAATTTCGATCAAACGTTCATAATTCGGGAAAAGGTAGTATCTTACAACATAAATTTTTTATAAGGTAGTTTATTACAACATTTTTTTTATAAGGTAGTTTTTCGCAAAAATCATATTTTATAAGGTAGTTTTTGACAAATTTGCCATAAATTAATGCCATAATTTATCCCATTGCCACAACATAATGCCATTGTTGTTTGAGTTGAAACCACAATCAACGTGCTCCTTTAGGACGCCTTACCACCTAAGTCAACTAAAATAGCACCTCGCTTTAGCGTAAATCTACTATCTTAGATCCTTAGATTTTTGTAAGTGCTTGATTTTGAAGGCAATATTTAAACTCAATATTACTTTGAACCTAGTTGTTTCTATGTTGGTTCGATTATTTAGTGAACTTAATCTAATCGAGTCATATGAAACAACCTATTCATGCAAAGCATACATACATTCATTCATTCACGCATAATATATATATATATATATATATATATATATATATATATATATATATATATATATATATATATATATTAAATTTCATAAATAAATGGTGATCTAGTATGGCCTAAAACATCTTGTCTTGAAGCATCCAATCTTCATCACCTCCTTGTTAGCTTGGCATCGTCTTGAATCTTCGTTCAAATGCTAACTTAAAGTTCTAAACTTAGAAATACTTGAAAATAATAAATTACATCAAAATTTCCATGGTGCGCAGACCATATTTAAAACTTTACATTCAAAGATAGAACGGTACGCAGACCGTATTTAACCATCCTAAATTGGCCATACTAGTCACTTGGAGTACCTGCATTACATAAAATATATATTCTATGCATTCACCCATTCGTGTGCTAAAAACGAATGGCCCATATAAATATCCAAGTATTTATGTGAATTAATTAAAATTCACGTTCACATAAACGCGTCCTAAAAGATTTATCAATTTCCAAATTATTAATCCTTAGACTTTATTCTAATTAAAATCGAATTTAATTAAAATAATGCGACCTACGAAAATAATTAATAATAATTATTTCATTTTAATTTCATTTAGTGGCTCCCACTCAAACCAATAATTATTCCGGATAATTAATTATGAAATATTAAATTAAAACTCGTGGCCTGGCCCAAGCAAATAAAATATTAAATTAAATATCCCATTAGCCCAAATTAATGCAAATATACGAAGCCCAACGAAATAAACAATTTTCAACGAAAAAAAGTCCGACTACGTAGTTGGGCTAGGCTTGCTCCCAGCCCTATGCCTTGTGTGTGGCCCAAGAGGCGCACGAGCAAGGCTCGCACACCCCCAGGCCCTCGCGTGCGCGCGTCCCCGCAGCATCGCTGCCCCTGCGCTGCGTGTTGTGCGTCGCTGCGCTGGACGTTGCAGGGCCTTGTGCCTTGCTTCGTCGCAGCCCCTTGCAAGCATACGCCTGCCCCTTTCCTCGCCCAGCGCGCACGAGGCACGCAGCACGCTTGCTGCTGCCCGTGTCGCCGCGGCTCGGCCATCGCATAGTAGCCCGTATGGCTCGTCGAGCCATACGTCCACCACACTTGTGTTCGTGTCTTTGTTTCGTGATACAGACCAACTTAATTAAAAATAAATTTAATTTCACGAACTTGCATTAATATTATTTTTCAAAAAGTTACGATTTTTATTTTCGAAAAACAACAATTTTTAACGATTTAATAAATTCCAACTACAATCCAATTTCGTAAAATATTAAATCAAAGGCTAACATTATTCAAACTTTTGAGAACGAACGAATCAACATTAAAGTTTGAACTTTTAATTAATAAAATCCGAAGCTTTAAATCGTTCATTAACATTTAAATTTCAGATTTTTAATAATTTGGTTGAAGTGCGATTAAAATTAACCAAACCATTCAAAATTTTAATCCAATAATTTTTAAAATTAGCCACTGACCCATGAAATTATATCCCCTTTACCAATTAACCGAATTATTAAACCAAAATTAATTAAAATTCAATTAGGGTTTCAAATTTTACGAATTGGGGAAAGGCAAAATTAGGGTTTTTACTTATCCGAAAAATCTGAAATGTTTACCATAGATCAAGAATATATCCAGCAAGATTGTGTCAAAATTTCAAGCCATTCCGAGTAGTTTAGGTCGACCTTTTAATTGAATTACTGTCCGACACTTTTAATTTTAAATGAAAATTAACAAAAAGGCCCAAAAAACGACACTTCGAGGCCTGTTTTTGCAATTCCGTTCTCCTGAGTTGATCTTAGAAAATAGTTTTCAATCAAATTAGGGTTTTAAAACTCGAAAAAACGAACATTTTTGATTTCGAACCTGATTATTACGCAATTCATCCAATAATTCGTAAAAATTCCGAAAAATCAACAAAAAATTCAAAATTTTCGACAGATGCAAAAACAATAAAATCATGCTAATTCATGCCTTGAATACATAAGGCTCATGATACCACTGTAGGGGAATACAGTTAAACATAATAACATGTGCGGAAACAATCCCCAAAGCCAGGAAACATGTATAAAGCACAAATTAAGCAAACTTATATTCGAAGCGTGTTTTCCACAATAATATGTCAACGAACACGAACAAAGAACTCCACTTGTCGTTCCTCTACTTGGTTCACCGACACGTTCAGATCCGTCTTGATTATCGTAGCTAAGACAATCGATCAAGATACTTTGCTTTTGGGATGAACACACCTTGGAGGCATAGAGAGAATTAAGGTTCTCTATTTTCTCCTAGGGTTGTGTTTATTGTGTTGTGATTGTGCAAAGTTGGAAAATAGGTTATAAGGTTATTTACATAACCTTACTAACCGACCAAGCCATGAGGCAAGGCCGGCTAGCAAGCCCGCACGCCAAACACACGGACACGCACAGCCAGTGGGCCATGGGCCGCGCTGCTGCTGTGTCGTGGTCTCGGCCCGCACGCACGCGCACAGCTCCGCGCCACAAGGGCCTCGCTGCTGCTGCGTCGCTTTGATTGCTCGCCTAGTCGTGCGCGCGCCCATGGGCCTTGAGTGCTTCGTGCACTCGGCTCGTGGGCCGCTCCTCGTATTCGCGAATAAATATATTTCCTATATATTATTTATCGTTTCATATACAATGAATCACCGTCGTACGATACGATTTATTCGTCTCGCCTAGCTTACGAATATTCGCGATACGATATACGATTCCGATGCAAGGTCGTATCGTATAATACGTTTCAACTTAAATCCCGAAAGGCTATTAAATGAATTTCCGATTCATTTAATCCGGTGATCTGTTACGTGTCATTGGTGTGACCTTGTAGGTTCAGTCAAGAGTAAGTTGTGAGTTCAATATCCATTAGAACTCACTGATCGGAAGCATTGCTCCAGCTAGCTGTTCCGATCACTTGATCTCACTGAATTAATTGTTCGCAATTAATCTGAACCTTGGTATTAGACTTAATGCACCTTGGGTGAAGGACATATTTCCTTCAACAGGGTGGCCCGACTCCAGAGGAGGAGCAACGCTCTATTCAGGAGCGTTTAGATAGGCTCGAGATCAGATTTGATCACTCTGAGAGTGATCACCAGCGAGCCATGTTCCCCATCTATGATCATTACGCCAGGCAGGGCTATGTGCCTCAGGATGCCCAGCATCCTTCCTGGTTCAGCTATCCTGCAGAGGGATATGGAGTTCCCGGTGCCATGGGCACTTTCACACCCACCCACTACTATGGTGGGTATGGAGAGGGCCCCATCGGTCATGGTGGTCGTGGTGGTGATATGGATGGTGATGATGGCCAAGGCCATCAATGATGCTGAGGTTGATGGAGATGGTTCGATACCCCTTGAGCCAATGAGGACATTGTCTGATTTAGCTTGGGGGGGTGTTTCACTTTCCTGTACATATTAGGTATGTTTTCTTTTCATTTTGTATTTTTCTTATTTTGGCGTGTTTATTTTGGTGTGTTATTGCTTTCTAGAATATTAGTTTATCACTTTGAAAAAAAAAGAACAAAAATACGTTCCGATGAATACAAAATCATGCTTCCCTTTTCCCCTTGTTTGAAAATTGTTTTGATTCTTGGTATTTGATGACGAATAATGTGGATATGTTAGCCATGATTTGAGATTTGATTACTTTAATGCCTTGACATGAGTCAACACTGACCAACTATTTGTGGACTTGGTGCTTGGCTAGTTGACTTGGTTAGATTGTGTGATAGTTTTCTGGTGTGTCTTTGAATTTGAGTATTGGTTTGCAACTGTTAGTAGTATTTTATGACTCATATACATGCACATTGAGGAGGACGAAGGAATTTTTCTATTTAGGTAGCCTTCAGATGAAATTAGATACATTTGTTCCCTCCTTTTCTACCCATGTTGTTGCTTGTGCCCTTTATTCGGTGACTAGCCACATTACAAGCCCGTGATAGCCCCATTGGTTACTAGTCCCAAGCCTAGCTTGGGGGACCTAATAGTAGTGAGGTAAGGGAGTTGTAGTGTGCTATATTTTGAGCACAAAGTGAGTATTGCAAAAGGGAGTTCTTCTTATCATGTTTATTGTTTGAAAAGAAAAAAAATAATGAAGAGTGAAAGAGATGAGAAGAATAGAAAATGTGAAGGTTTCCAAAAGAAAAAGAAAAAAAAAGGAGATTGAGCATAAAGAGAAAAAATTCATTAGTTTCAGAAAGATTCAAAGCATTGTTTCCCTCAAGTATTGTAATTTCTTGTCTTTATGAGTGATTGATTATGATTGTGAAAGGAAGGCAAGAAAGTATAGTGTGGTTTGTTTGATTGTTCATCATGTGTTGAGTGGGAGAGTTGTGGTCATCACTTGTTGGTTGTGTAGACACCTACTTTTGTCTCCATTCCCGAAAGGGAAGGTTCGATGATGAAAGCGTAAATCTCCACTTGACAACGCATCTCCTATAAAATAACGAATCTCAATTCCCCTTTTCATTTCACCCGAAACCTGCTATTTATAGAAACCTGCTATTTATGGAAACCTGCTAAAAATAGTAATTGCCGTAATCGGTAATTGTTAAAAGTGGCAAGTCATAAAAGATAGAAACCTGTCAGAATTAGGTGTTGCACTCCAACATAAATCCTAAATGAGATAGAAAACTTCGAGAATCCTATTCCTAATATGATTCGGAAATAAGAGTTACGTATTAATTAAAATCCTAACGAGCCTAGAGTTCGTAACGGGCCCAGACGCATTCCGTCATGAAATTGATACGCACTAAAAGACTCGATTAATTCTCAAACACTACGGATTTCAGGAATCTGAATCTGACTAAGAAAACAGCCCAAACATCAATTTCAACGCCCAGCCCTGGGCGCTGAAATTGCATGGGTCCTATTTTCAACGCCCAGAGCTGGGCGCCGAAATCTTTGTCGCCCAGAGCTGGGCGCTGAAAATACCTGGGTACGTGTTTTTTCCTAATTCTTTGTGGATTAGAACTCCGCAATTCTATCTTTCCACAAACTCTTCCCTATAAATACAGCCCCAAATTCGACGTGAAACAACACACAATTCATATTCTGAGTATTGACTCCAACCCCTAAGCATAAGCCTCACGCTGCGAAATTGTTCACGCGTTCTGTCGCAATCGATCCATAAATCGAACAAAACGTATCCTGTCCCGTAATTTGAGATTCGTTAAATAAAAAGGAGAAATAGCAAAGTCAAAGTGGTTAGTTTTCAGATAACCGTGACGCACCTCTCAAGGGTGCGTCGTAATGTGTCCCTTTTCGATGATTTAATTGCTTTCCTCGCCCTTTTTCTGAACTGTTAAACTAACTAAATCTGATTATTCTACCACGCCTAACAAATATAATATTTTTGGAAAATCGGATTATCATGCTAGGTCCCTTAATGCTATTTAAATCAGATAATCGCGATCGATCTAGTATTATATGTTGCATATTGCTAAAATCAACTCAGATTAGTTTAATAGTTAACGCATGTCCCTTCAATTATTTATGCTGAGCTAGTAAGGATATACTGCCTCTGGAGTTATCGAAGAGCGAGTACTCCTCTCGGTAGTTACAGTCCCCCGAACCCTCAATCTCTACATTGCGGGTGTATGTTGAGAGATCCCCACACCAGGGATCACAAGGGAACCTACGGCCGTCGTGGTCAAACATAATTGCACTCCCTTTATGTCACGATAACCAGGTTTTGTCAGTTTTCTCATTGTCGTTAAAAACTGAATGGCGACTCCTATATTACTAGTCAATTGGGTGTAAACTCACAGGAAATCCAATTACACTTGATTCAATAAAAAGAATCGTCACACCCACGAGGGACAAGGTCACGCATTAGCCTCGTGTTTTTTCGACCCCCTCACAGTTGCGACTCCACTAGGGATAGTGAAGGAAATACTCGTGCGTGTAGGTAATCAAAATAGCCGAAGGGTGAAACGATCCTACCCCGCGTTTATTTCCCCATCAAGTTGGGCAAACTGAAAATCAGCATATTAATGTGAACGGGCAGAACCGCATAACGAATCTCGACTCCCTCGGGAGTTGGGACTAAGGATACCTTTTTTTGCCAATAGGGGGGTGCATACGCCGTGCATGTTGCCCACTCGGTACTTGTGCAGGTAGTACACCTATCCCGAACCCAATCGCTCGCTCATTAGGTCCCTCTCGCCTGCATGCCCCCTTGGCTTGCACTTGCGGGTTGGCCTCTTGAGCGAAATTCGTCTGTTGAAGACACTACCTCGACCGGGGCATGTGTTGGATCTACGATAGAAGCGGTACCAAGCCAGGCGCAAATAACTACCCATAGAAGCCTATCATAAACTACATGACATATTATTATTGCTTCATGATGTAATGTTAGTTATGTGTAGCAAAATATGTGATTGTGTGACAAACTATCCTAGAAAACCAACGACCTTAAAAATTGCCCAAACATTCATAAACCAATTTGCCAAAGAGTTGTACCGAAATACGTGTTCCACAAACCCGAACGATCGCCACGAAAATAAGCGACATTCGGGATGGCCTGTAACGAATCCCACAAACACTGCACAACGCGTAAAGGACGTTATTAGGCAAGCACGCAAAATCGAAGTCGCATAAACAAAAGTAGACGCAAACAGAAAACGAGAACCAGCCAGGGACGCATTTTCAACGCCCCTGGCTGGGCGCCGAAATTTCTCGGGCCCTATGCTGGGCGATGAAGTTGCTGCCTGGCCTTTTGGTCAAGCACAACACCCTCGGTGCCCACGCATGAAGAAAATACGTAGCAAAAAAAAAAAACTTTTCGTAAAAATTGCTGCAAGGGCGTATGAAAAGGCACTCGACTCTAAAAGCGACTAAAAAATAAAAATAAATAACTCTTTGTGTCGTTGTTAGGCCTCCTACGACGATAATGCTCGGCACCAAAACCGAGCATGCTAATTAAACGACCTTGAATGTCATATGGGCAAAGTATTCAAAAAATAATGTTCAAATGAAGTTTTCAAAGAAAAATAATGTTCAAATAAAATAAATAAATCCGAGTCTAGACTAGGCTATGCCAAAGTACAATCTAAATCCTAAGTCTCAGTTGTCTTATCCATAGAATCGGTCCTAATGCTTGGTGTCGTTCTGCAAGTTAAAAGGTTAAACCATATTGAGTCTCCCTTCCTAACATTTAAATCAATGAGCACCCATATGTAATTGTCATCCCTTGCTAGGAATCCACGGCCTCAATACTCTCTCTCACCAATAAAAAGAACATATTATTTAATCCAAGTATTTGCAAAATGGAAACGGTCACATTCTGAAAATCATTCCCCCATAGTCGCACAACCCCCAAAGTGAACCTAAGGTGTCAATACCATTGGCAAAGAAAAATTAATGGCCTCAAGGCTTATATCACATTGGGTCACGACTATCATAGTCCTCTCGAGTCACTCGCTCCTTGAAATACTACCAAGTACGGACTAAATGATTTTCCATGAATGCAACATGACCAACCATGAAAATACCCAAATCGGCATACCATAAGGCTACCATTGGGGTAAAGCAATACACGCTAAGACAGAAGCCGCACTAATGATTCTAGTCTTGCAAAAATAAAAATTCGATCTCCCCAACTAACTACCTTGCCAACATTAAGCAAAATGGCGCATGACAAATGAACACCCAAGGGTTAAAATCTAAAGTGTCAACCAACGAAAGTTATGGTCCAATTAGCCTAAGTCCGAGAGTCGCTTGGTCAAGTATTATATGCTTACGCCATGTCATTATTTTGAGTCTAGGCCACCTCCTTGTATTCATACACGGGTTATAATCAGAAAGATTAATGAAAGTTCGAGTCTAAATCACAACTTCCAGTTAAATCGGAATCTGAAAAGAAGCAAAAAATTATTTTCGATGTAATTCTTTCGTTAAAATTCAATAAGGGAAAAACAACATTTTGAATCTACGCTATTTGCACATTTTAAGAAACGACTAAATACGCTTGCAAAGTAAGACAATTTAAAGGTCCACCCTAGGCCTACTAAAGCTAAAGGTCCACCCTAGGCCTACTAAAGTTAAAGGTCCACTATAGGCCTACCAAACGAGGCTCACTCAGCCTCGCCTCGTGACTCAAAGACCACAACCATCTACCTTCTAGCCCGAATAAAAATTTGAAGGATTTATGTTGGGGAGAAATCCCAAGCAAAGAGAAAAAATAGAAAGAGAAAGGGAAGAGCGAAAAGAGCGAGCCATGAAATACTTAGCCCGTACCTCCCAAAGTGCGAAATTTACCCAAGTAAACGAAGGAAAAGAATTGAGTCAACCAATCCAAATCATAAAATTCTACGATGTCTACCCTTTCCAATCCTTATGCTCTTAGACGCCTTCGCTCTGGGGTCCCTGTTCATCTCATTTAGCCCATCCATGTTCTCATTGCCATGACCCAAGAAACCATTACTTCAACTCTTGTTTCTGAACTTGTTATCAAACCGCAAACCACGCACGGCCATTGACACGTGCGTCATGCCCATCATTTCCAAAATCCAAACCTGCTCTTTGTAGACACCTACTTCTGTCCCCATTCCCGAAAGGGAAAGGTTCGATGATGAAAGCATAAATCTCCACTTGACAACGCATCTCCTATAAAATAAACGAATCTCAATTCCCCTTTTCATTTCACCCGAAACCTGCTATTTATGGAAACCTGCTAAAAATAGTAACTACCGTAATGGGCGGCTGTTAAAAGTGGCAAGTCATAAAAGATAGAAACCTGTCAGAATTAGGTGTTGCACTCCAACGTAAATCCTAAATGAGATAGAAAACTGCGAGAATCCTATTCCTAATATGATTCGGAAATAAGAGTTACGTATTAATTAAAATCCTAACGAGCCTAGAGTTCGTAACGGGCCCAGATGCATTCCATCATGAAATTGATACGCACTAAAAGACTCGATTAAGTCTCAAACACTACGGATTTCAAGAATCCGAATTTGACTAAGGAAAAACAGCTCAGACCCTATTTTCAACGCCTGGCTCTGGGCGCCGAAATCTTCGGCGCCCAGGCCTGGGCGCTGAAAATACCTGGGTACGTGTTTTTTCCTAATTCTTTGTGGATTAGAACTCTGCAATTCTATCTTTTCACGAACTCTTCCCTATAAATACAGCCCTAAATTCGACGTGAAAAGAACACACAACACACAATTATATTCTGAGTATTGACTCCAACCCTTAGCCTAAGCCTCACGCTGCGAAATTGTTCACGCGTTCTGTCGCAATCGATCCATAAATCGAACAGAACGCATCCTGTCCCATAATTGAGATTCGTTAAATAAAAAGGAGAAATAGCAAAGTCAAAGTGGTTAGTTTTCTGAGAACCGTGACGCACCTATCAAGGGTGCGTCGTAATATGTCCCTTTTTGATGATTTTAACTGCTTTCCTCGCCCTTTTTATGAACTGTTAAACTAACTAAATCTGATTGTTCTATCACGCCTAATAAATATAATATTTTTGGGAAATTGGATTATCATGCTAGGTCCCTTAATGCAATCTAAATCAGATAATCGCGATCGATCTAGTATTATATGTTGTATATTGCTAAAATCAACTCAGATTAGTTTAATAGTTAACGCATGTCCCTTCAATTATTTTTGCTGAGCTAGTAAGGATATCCTGCCTCTGGAGTTATCGACGAGCGAAGTACTCCTCTCGGTAGTTACAGTCCCCCGAACCCGCAATCTCTACCTTGCGGGTGTATGTTGAGATATCCCCACACCAGGGATCACAAGGGAACCTACGGCCGTCGTGGTCAAACATAATTGCACTCCCTTTATGTCACGAAAACCGGGTTTTGTCAGTTTTTCTCATTGTCGTTAAAAACTGAATGGCGACTCCTATATTACTAGTCAATTGGGTGTAAACTCACAGGAAATCCAATTACACTTGATTGAATAAAAAGAATCGTCACACCCACGAGGGACGAGGTCACACATTAGCCTCGTGCTTTTTTGACCCCCTCACAGTGGCGACTCCACCGGGGATAGTGAAGGAAATACTCGTGCTTGTAGGTAATCAAAATCGCCGAAGGGTGAAACGATCCTACCCCGCGTTTATTTCCCCATCAAGTTGGGACGACCTGAAAATCAGCATATTAATGTTAACGGGCAGAACCGCATAACGAATCTCGGCTCCCTCGGGAGTTGGGACTAAGGATACCTTTTTCCGCCAATAGGGGGGTGCATACGCCGCGCATGTTGCCCACTCGGTACTTGTGCAGGTAGTACACCTATCCCGAACCCAATCGCTCGCTCATTAGGTCCCTCTCGCCTGCATGCCCCCTTGGCTTGCACTTGCGGGTTGGCCTCTTAAACGAAATTCGTCTGTTGAAGACACTACCTCGACCGGGGCATGTGTTGGATCTACGATAGAAGCGGTACCAAGCCAGGCGCAAATAACTACCCATAGAAGCCTATCATAAACTACATGACATGTTATTATCGCCTCATGATGAATGTTAGTTATGTGTAGCGAAATATGTGATTGTGTGTGACAAACTATCCTAGAAAACCAACGACCTTAAAAATTGCCCAAACATTCATAGACTAATTTGCCAAAGAGTTATACCGAAATACGCGTTCCGCAAACCCGAACGATCGCCACAAAAATAAGCAACGTTCGGGATGGCCCATAACGAATCCCACAAACGCTGTACAACGCGTAAAGGACGTTATAAGGCAAGCGCGCAAAATTAAGTCGCATAAACAAAAGATATACGCAAACAGAAATCGAGCACCAGCCAGGGACGCATTTTCAACGCCCCTGGCCGGGCGCCAGAATTTCTCACGCCCCTCACTGGGCGCTGAAGTTGCTGCTTGGCCTTCTGGTCAGGTGCAGCAGCCTCGGTGCCTGCGCAAAAGGAAAATACGTAGCACAAAAAAATGTTCGTAAAAAGAATTGCTACGAGGGCGTAAGAAAAGCACTCGATTTCAAAAGCGACTCGTAAAAAATTAATAACTCTTTGTGTCGTTGTTAGGCCTCCTACGACGACAATGCTCGGCACCAAAACCGAACATGCTAATAACTATGAATGTCACACGGGCAAGTGTTTCGAAAATCCAAAGAATGACCAAAAGAAAAAAACTAAAAGGTGTACCAACAAAAGAAAGAGTGAAAAACCAATAGAGAGAGTCGAAGTCTAGACTAAGTAATGCTTGAAACTTTGGGAACCTAAACTTTAGCTTATCTTATGCCTAGGACTGGTCCTGCCACTTGGTGCCGATCAGGGAATCAACGGTTAGTGCGTCTCAAAGATACACCGCCAATATCAGGTTTAGTAACTCCAAGCTCCGTCCGTCGTCCCTCATTTCAAGGATCTCCGCTTCCCCAACCTCGATTCGCACCTTCAAACATGTTCATCGAAGATTTGCGAGACCAGATGGTCCAAATTACCCAACTCATGGGCCAATTGAAAATGGAAAATGAAGCTTTAGCGGCTGCGCAAGCCAAAAATGACCTCGATAACGAGAAGAGGATTGAAAAAATCGTCCTACAAAAAACCATGGGGAGCAAATACTTCT
This sequence comes from Spinacia oleracea, assembly GCF_020520425.1. Taxonomy (NCBI): domain Eukaryota; kingdom Viridiplantae; phylum Streptophyta; class Magnoliopsida; order Caryophyllales; family Amaranthaceae; genus Spinacia; species Spinacia oleracea. The sequence goes on from NC_079489.1 coordinate 91,064,717, forward strand.
CCCTCGATCTTGAACCTTTTCCTGGCAAACTACCAGAAAAGTTCAGTTCATCTGACTTACCAAAGTTCAAGGCCACGGACAACCCCCGTGATCATCTACTGAGCTTTGTGAATGCCATGAACTTGAAAGGCGTGGACAAGTCCATGTATTTACCTGCCTTTCCTTTGTCCTTGGAACCTGTGCCGCTCAAATGGTACTATCACCAGGACCCTAAGCTCTTCCCCACTTGGGAAGACTTTGTCAATGTCTTCATCAAGCAATACTCGCCGAACATGGATTTCCAAGTCACCATGCGCGAGCTGGAAGTTCTCTTCCAAAAGAAAAATGAGGGTTTCACGACCTACTTTGCTAGATGGAGGGACCCGGCGGCCCAGCTTATCAATAGGCCTCCAGAAACAGAATTGGTCCAAAAATTCATTGACAACCTGGACCCGGCTTACAGACAACACCTTAGGTACCTGAGACTTGACACTTTCAAAAGAGTTTATGATGTGGGGATAAAGATCGAGGACGACCTCGCCAAAACCATACAAAGCAAACCCACATATAAAAACAACACCTATAATCGGGGTAACACATCCCAAGCCCAAGAAGTCCATGCTGTAGAAGAGACTCCTGCCCGAAGAAGCCCTGGAAAATGGGTCCGAGACCGAAAGTTTGCTCCACTCGGGTCGAATTTGGTACAAGCCTTTGAAAGATTAACCAATCAAGGAAAGTTGAGACCTATAGGCCCCACCCGTGACCCTCCTGTCAAAAGCAAATATTGGGTCGAAGGTACTTACTGCAAATTCCATCAAGGAAATGGGCATGACACTGAAAACTGCTGGAATCTAAAACATACGATCCAGGACATGATAGAGGTTGAAGTGATACCTCTCCCTAACGTTGGAAAACCCAACAACAACAAGAGCCCACTCGGCTCTTGTCACATCTCTCTCGACCAACCAGAGAATTTCGACCCCACGGTGTACATCACGCCTCAAGGTGCACCACTCGCTGTGGTCCCTATGGATCGAATCGAGAGAGAAGTGTGCGGTGTGTGGAATGATGATGCTGAAGATATTTACCTATCTCAAGTATCGGACCAGGACCTCTTCACCGAAACTTGGCCCGGGTATGCTCTCATTGACACCACCCCTCAGGAGCCCGAGGTCGACAACCTCACCCGATCCGGAAGAATATACCAACCGGATATTCACCCACCTCCTATGGACGGCATCCCGGTTAGACAAACTCCTGAGAATGGACGGCACGCCACCGTCGCAGAAGTCATTGAAAATCCTCTCCTGAAACAACTAAAAAGAACCAAGGCCGAGATTACCATATGGGATATCATGTGTACTTCAAAGGAACATCGTGAAAAGCTTATTCGCTCACTCGACCTCATCTTAGTACCTACAGATATCACACCTGATTCATTGGTTAGCCATGTCACGAGAGATGCCGGAGAAAAAGCCATAGTTTTCACTGACAAAGACTTGCCCAAAGAGGGGGGTGCTCACAATAAAGCCCTTTACCTAGTGGTTGGATGCAAAGGACAAAACATCCCCCTAGCGCTCGTAGATAATGGTTCGGCGGTTAATGTCTGCCCATTGCGAACCGGCCATTGCTTGGGGCTAGGAAACGATGACTTCTAAACCTCCACGCAAGGGGTACGAGCTTATGATAACTCCCGAAGGCCTGTATTGGGAAAAATCAACCTTACCATACAAACCGGGCCTGTGGCACGCACCACGGAGTCTCAAATAATCGACATCAAGGCCACTTTCAACCTCCTCTTGGGGCGGCCTTGGCTCCATGACTTAGGAGGTGTGGCTTCTACCTTGCACCAAATGGTTAAACTTAACCATAACGGGGTAATACTAGAAATCCGCGCCCCTCCTCTCGACGTCAGTTGCACTATGGTTGGAACGGCCGAAACTGCAGACGACCTTTACGGGTTTCAAATGGAAGAAACGATCCAGTTCATCGAAGATTATGACCCAGCATTCCTAGACCCGCATGCATCCCGAGTCATCCCTAGAATGTTGTTAGCTCAAGGTTATTTCCCAGGAACCCCATTGGGCATAAGGAAGAAGGAATACACATTCCATCCTTTTCCCAACAAATCTACTCCCTTTGGCTTAGGCTATGAACCAACGGAGGAAGATATTGCTGACCGCCTGTCTAGGCTACGCCTTAACAAAGCCAAACAAACCACCCTCCTTCCCCCGTATCAAAGGACCCTTAACGGATGTTCGTTCGGGAAGGAGAAAAACACCCATGCTGTGATTTCCCTGAGACCTTCGTTCAGGATGGCTTGCTAAAACCCGGATTTGAAATTTTCCATGACTGCCACACCTTGGATGAGGCACCCCACCTCACCAAGACTAAAACAGCTGAAATATTGGACAACCAGGCTCTATGGACATTGTTTAACGAATCGAGGCCTATGGAGAACGAGACTGTGATGACTACCCTAGCTTTACAAGATGAAGGTTTCGATCCAACTCGGTTAATCTCTCCTGCATCAACACTAGAAGAGGTCGAGAACGGATGGGTGAAGACATATCAGTGGGTCAATGCAAAAGGAATGGAATTCAAGATGAGTATGTTAGGTTATGATACATATGACAATTCATAAATCATGCGGAAAAACCATAAAGCCAGGAAAGCATATTATTTACACATAATCATTTAGCATAGTTTAGATGCATACTCTTTGTTGCGTGCCTTCCCTAGCTGCGCCCGAACCGAACAAGAACAAGTCTTTAGGACTCCAAGTGTCGTCCCTCCGTAGATAGTCCACAGCACATCCGGATCCGCCTTAAGATTGACCAACTGGAATCGCCCTTAAGGTACTACTTATTTTCGGCTAAATGGGCAAGAGTTATGGCTGATTTTTCTGCTTAAAAATCCTAGCTTTGAATACTTGAAAAACACATGTATAAATAATGACCCTAGGCCCTTATTTATAGAGGTATGGAAAAGGAATTGTAATCCTACTAGGATGTGGATTTGTTAATTAGAACTTTATTAGGACTCTAAATAACAAAGCAATTCTAATCAGATTAGGATTTTAATCTTCGCACGAATCCTAATAGAATTAGGATTTCCCGCACACGCATCGTACAAGCCGTGCACCCGCGCAGGCCTTGCGGCCCACGACAAGCGCACAGCCCATGTGCGATGCTGCGTGCGCGCGCGCGCCCTTGGCTGGGCCTGGCCTTGCGCTGGGCCTGGTCGAGGCGTGGGTTGCTGCGTGCGGCTCGCTGGGCGATGGCCTGGCTTCGTGCTGGGCCTTCGTCTAGCGGGCCTCGTCCGATGCTAATTCGTACGATACGCTTCCGATTAAATTCCTGATTCCGGAATTCATTTCCGATACGAACAACATTTAATATTTCCGATTCCGGAATTAATTTCCGTTTCGAACAAATATTTAATATTTCCGTTTCCGGAATTATTTTCCGATTCCGATAATATTTCCGTTTCTGACAATATTTCCGTTTCCGACAATATTTCCGATTCCGGCAATATTTCCATTTCCGATAATATTTTCCGATACGTACCATGTTTCCGTTTCCGGCAACATCTACGACTTGGATAATATTTATATTTCCGATACGATCCATATTTCCGTTTCCGGCAATATCATCGTTTTCGGAGTATTCATTTCTTGCCTGTGACGATCTAGCTCCCACTGAAACCAAGATCCGTCGATTCCGAATATCCATAGATGGAGTATTTAATGCCATTAAATACTTGATCCCTTTACGTACTATTTGTGTGAACCTACGGGTTCAGTCAAGAGTAAGTTGTGGATTAATATCATTAATTCCACTTGAACTGAAGCGGCCTCTAGCTAGGCATTCAGCTCACTTGGTCTCACAGAATTATTAACTTGTTAATTAATACTGAACCGCATTTATTAGACTTAACATAGAATGCATACTTGGACCAAGGGCATTATTTCCTTCAGTCTCCCACTTGTCCTTAGGGACAAGTGTACATTTCCTAATTCCTTTGTCGCTCGATGCTTGCTCTTGAACATAAGGTAAGAGTTGTCATCCTTATTATGTCCAGAGGTGTTCCTCGGTTTCAGAGTTCAACTGATCAAATAAACAGATAATCATAGCCTATGATTCATCCGAGCACGGTCATGCATTTCACAGTTTCTAGCTCTCCGAGTGGCCTTGTACAACTTTTAAGCATCTCATCCCGATTTATGGGAGGACAATCCCAATCTTGCGATCTTGAGATTAGACTTCGTTTGATAGGTGATTACCTGAGCGTTGCCTTTATAGCCTACTTTTACGGTGCGACGGTTGGTCAACGTCAAAGCAACCAGTTCTCAAACAAGTAATCTCAAATCACTCAGGTATTGAGGATTTAGTGTCTAATAATTTTAATGAAATTTACTTATGACAGATTTTCATCTCTTACAGTAAAGTTTCATAGGTCTTGTCCGATACTAGTCTTCCCAAAGTAAGTATCTATGCAAATGATTATGACATTGCCATGTCCACATAGTTCAAGAAACAGAACTACTAGTCATCTTGCATTCTAATCGTCTAACGTTTTCTATGCGTCCAATTTTATAGAAAACTCCGACTAGGGACCATTTTCAACCTTTGACATTCAAGTTCACTTGATAGACATTTCTTAGTCACAGGACTGGTCCTGACAGTCTATGTTGAATATATCGTCAAATTGAAGGGACTCATCATTTAATACTAAACCAAGATTAAATGGAATATGAAAAATACATTTCATATATGATAAATGTTCAACCCCAACGTTTTACAACCATGGGCCTCTAACCCATCTTTAAAACATTTCATGGAATTCAAAGCTATGCTTGATTTCCAGTGCTACAATGTGAGTGTTGCTTCTCACTTGTTGCATAGGTTTAGTTATCATGCTTTGCCAATCTTAATATCCTTTTCATCGAATGTTCTTCGAGATAGATGATAAGATCTTTTGAGTATGTTTATTTTGTGATCTAGTCTTTCTTGCTACAATAGTGGTTCTACGCATTTTGCAATGAAGAACTATTAAGTCAACAGACATGTGATCTACCCAAGTTCAATGAAGAACTTATATAAACAACTCTATTTTATTGCTTCTTAGGCAATAATTACTTTTACTTCAACTGTATAGGTTGCTAGTGATGCTTTGTTTGGATTTGCTTATCCAAGCAGTTCACAAATATGTGGAAGACTTTCCAGCTGTATTTTAGAACATAGAAATTAATATTTAATTTCCCACGCAACAACTCATGGTCTCCAATCCATGTTGCCATTTCAAAACACGATGCTCTATAGCTCGTCCTTATCAATGGTTAACTCCAAAGGGTCTTGTTTGATCCTTTGCCAGTGTTTATGCGTGTAGCATCAAAATTTAGCATATCTTTATTTCCTTGAATCAAGAACTATTCCTATGTACCTTTTCAAGTACCATAAGTATTCTTGATCTCAATCTAGTTGATCTTCACTTAGATCAATAGAGATTGGTATATGTTCGTCATGCCTAAAGTCATACGATACATTTTTGGCGATCCTCATATTATATCATACATGATAAATTCTTTTGCAGAATAATTCCCAATTGAATTCTATTCATGTAACTTTAGCTCATCTAGTTTCAGTAGATACTAATTCAAGCTAAATTCTTTGACATATAATATAGGTTAAGAATCTCATTTAGACTCTTTGATGTTTAACTTAGTAAATGCTTATACATAGTTCAAACATCTATACTTAGATTTATTCATATGGGTCGAATATCTCCAATGGAGTCTTTCGTGTTTGATTTAGTAAATGCCATTACTTAATCCAAAACAATATCATAAGATCTTTGTAAACAGATCTTAATACCCAGTATGTACTAAGTTTCGCCTTGGTCCATCATTGATGAATAATTTCAAACCCAAGTCATTAGCATTTGAATGTTATTTCACAATGGAGAGATATGTGTGATACACATAGGACCAAATAAGTTTTACGTACTCCCACTAAACTTCTTATATATCTATAAGAATCATGTACATTTTATGAAACTAAAATGCTTATTAGCTTCACTAAAATACAGTTCCAATTCCCAATTGCTTGCTTAAATCTGTACTTAGATTTCATAAGTTAGCATTCCTTTTCAAGCATTTATTTGGATCCACAAATCCTATGACATGCCATGTACATAGTTTTCTTCCAACATTTGATTGAGGAATACGTTTTGTCATCCAATTGTCATATGTACCAATATGCAATCATTGCTTGAGTTATAGACTTGAGCATTACGATTATGCATGAGGTTTCAACACAATTCATGCCAGAATTTGCTTGTAACCTTTAGCAACTAATCTAGCTTTGTGTGTGAACACAATTCCATGTTTGATGGTTTTATCCTTAAAACAAACTTGCAACCAATAGGTGTGAAACTATTCTTGCAAATCAACAAAATTTCAATTTTGTCATCAAAACATTGAGTATGTTTTATGGTCTCTAACCATTTAAAACATTTGAGTCTATGTATGGCCTCTAACCATTTTAGGGAATCTGGGTTTCGTCATAGCTTTCTTACAGGTCACAAACTCATTAATCTACATGATAATAGTTTGACTGCAAGTTGTAGGTTTCTTCACTATCTAATAGAAGAATTGCATAGTTTCAGGGACCTGAACTCCATGTTTCTTCACTATAGAAGAATCTCATAGTTTCAGTGATTTGAACTCTATGCCTACTTGGGTATAGAACATCAAACAACAGAATATCAATAGCCACTTGAAAGTCCTTTGAATATTCTGTTCTCCTTGAAGCACTTGTAAAGTCTTCTAAGAGAAGTCTATTCTTTAAAGCCACTTCTAAAGTCTTTAAAGAATAAGTTCGGGTTTTCTGAAGCACTTCGAAAAGCCTCCGGAATGTCCGTTTATGTTTGTTGTTCGCCTCGAAAACTTTCGAGGTCTATTTTCTCCCACTTGTCATTTTGGAAACGAATCTCCAAAAGGACATTATTTCGAGCAAACAAACATTATGTTCTCAAAAATTCGTGGTAGAAACAATACCCTTGTGTCTCATTTGAATAAATCACAATGAAACATATATCTATACTTGGGCCTTAGTTTGTTGAATAACAAACACTAAGCTCCCACTGAGTTTAGGAACTCTTTAGATATATTATGAAAAGATATTCTGAAATTACTTTTCAAAAGTTTTGACGAATTTGGTTTAGTTTGGTGGTAGTTGAGCATTTTGTTTTAGAAATTATAGGAAAAGTCTTTATGATTCATCATTGATCGAATCAAGTACCAATTGACTTCGATCATTCCAACTTAGATATGCCATATCTTATGGAACTAGATCGTGAAATTACAACACACAATCATTGATGATCATTCTTGGTCTCAAGCAATCATTAATATGATCTAACCTAGATCTTTATGATTTCTTTCCAAGTGGATTTTATACTTCTGAATCTTTGAACTAGCCAAACAGATTCAACTTATATCACATTGAGTAAATAAACCTATATTCACTCAAATCCATGTGAAATAATAAAGTCATAAAATCTTTCTTTAGCTTTGAACTCTATTATCTAGGCGTTCTAACAATAGTTCATATCTTTTGTTACTTTCAACAAGTAAGACTAGCTTGTCTTGAATAGATCTAGAAATCAATCAACTTTCAAAAGTCCATCAAAATAGAGCTTATGAATGTTAACTTGTTGATATGGTCTAAGCAACAATGCTAAAGGTTAGTGGAACTCAAATCAAGAGATTGATTTGAACCTAGTAAAGTTTCATTGTTAAAGATTTGTTTGTTTTAATCAAGCATATTGACTCAACCCGTAAATGACCATTTCACTCAAATAAACAAACAAACATTGTTTTTGTTTTTCTTGAATGTGAGTCTTTCTGTGTTTGAAAAACAGAAATTTAGGTATGCTGACTATGGAACAAAATAGCCATTAAGTTCCAGCCTTTGAGAGGACTTAAAACAAACTAGATGACCCTACAACTAATGTAGCATTGCCATGCTTCATTTCCCACTTGTAGGCCATTAGTGTAGCCTAGCTTCCATTGTTTGAGTTATTACCGAAGTAAGAACCTCAAGCGGTATATGATACCAAGGAAGTTTGATTGCTAGGTCACTTTTCTTTAAACATAAACTTACAGGTAAAAACGGAATTGTAAATTCCTTTCATCTGTTCCTTTGTTTTCCTATTTCTTGTACCCTTTCTTATAGTCTTAAGAATTGAATTCTTTAGTGTTGACTTTTATACTTTGTTAGACATGTCCAATGTCACCAACAAGGTTCTTTACCATTTTAATTTATGTTGAATATTTTGTTTCAACTAGATGATCTTACTAGAAGCTTCTAAAGTTCTCTAAGCATCGATCTACTCGAATGTCTAGGGTCTAGACTCATTCGAGAATTAAATGGAAAAAGATATTAGGTTGTTAACCATTGGTAAAGCTGAGCGTTTAAGCTCAATGCTTTATGATCTCAAAACTACAGTGTATTTTGAATTCACAAGCACCAATTGGTTTGCCATTCGATTTTGATATTTGAAAACAACCATAAAAGTCGCTAAAAGAAACGTACATTTTAAATTGCTCATTTTCTCTCATTTCCGTGAATCGTTCTTGGATTCACTACCAATCGAGGAAATTTACTGTTACCTTTCTAAAAGGATTCACTGCAGTGCAAGATATTTAATTATAAACAATAATTAAAACATACATTGAAGCATGCAAAGTCTAAACATTTATCATGAGTAATAACTTGAAAATTAAAGCAATCATGCAATTTCAACAAGTTATTAGCATTTTATTCGAATTTATTGTTCCGGCAGGTGCGAATAAAATGATTCCAAGATCCTAAAACCATTGAAGAATTAAGCACAGTTTGTCGACTCAATTCTAAAACATTTTAGGTAAGCAAAAGCCTTTTGCTAATAGTCTAGAAACTATTCTTGGTTGATAGGTACGTCTAAGAACTTATTAGGTAAACCTATCGATTTTGCCACGACATAAAAGGACTCCTTACTTATATCGTTGAGTTTCACCAAAACTAACATGTACTCACAATTATTTGTGTACCTTGCCCCTTTAGGACCAATAAGTAACACCTCGCTGAGCGAAAACTATTACTAGATTGATGTAAAGGATATCCAAGCAAGTGTATATTTTGGCATGACACCTTTTAACTCAATTTTTAAGTTTGGAACTTAAGGCTCTTACTATGTTGGTTAGATTTTAAGTGAACTAAAATCCTTAATCATGCAACATAATCAAGCCACAATCTCATGCATAATTAAGACATATTTAAAGCAATAAATAACTTAAAGCATGCATAAGATAAATGTGATCTAGTATGGCCCGACTTCATCTTGAAGCTTTAACTTCAAAGTCCGTCTTGAAAATCTCCGTGGGAGGCACCATTTTCTTCAAATAGGATAAGCTATAATTAAAACTAATTACAACTATTTGATGGTACGCAGACCATATTTGATTTGAAAAACAACTTTGGTACTTTAGACCAATTACATTCAAATTAATGGTACGCATACCATATTTTCTATCATATTTGGGCCATACTAGTCACTTCATAACCTGCAAAACAGTACATATACAATATATACCATTCACCCATTCATTATCATCAATGGCCCACATAGCTGGTTAGTAAAACACATTATGCATCACATAAACATTTGCAGCAATTAATCAAGGGCACCAATAATCTACAAATTATTCAGTCCTTATTAATTCTAATCAAGTTGTTTTAACCTTAAGGATTTGTAGACCTAATCAAGAGTTTATGACTAGAAATGCTCCCACTTAAACCAATAAATTCATATGCTTTACTAATTTTAAACATAAAAATGTATTTCTAGTCTAACCGGAAACATACAAATTTAATTAAAATTTAAAGCTCATATAAATTTATAATTGAATCCAAAAGGTTTAATTTAATTTCAGTCGTATTTAAATTAATTCATGATTTTGATTTTAGTAAAATAATTAGAATAAATAAAATTTATTATAATTACAATATTCAAAATTAAAATCCAAGAAAATAATTTAAATTATTAATTTTAAAATTAATTAAAATTACGTAAACTGAAAATTTCAAATTAAAATTTCAAAACGATCTAATCGCAACGCAACAATCCCACGCAACGCACGCCCATGGGCCACTCGCACACAGCCATCGCTGGCCATGTGCGCGCAGCCCATGCGCTGCGTCGCATCGCTGCTGCTCCCCATCGCAAGGCGCCAATCGAACACGCGAGCCAGTGCTCGCTGCGCGCGCCAGCGCTCGATGCAAGCGAGCCATCGCTCGCTGTGCTCGCTTGCCAGCGCTCGATCCATGCGAGCCATCGCTCGCTGCGCGCCTGCCTTTCTCGCACGCGAGCTTGCGCTCATCGCACGAGGCAGCAGTATGCTAGCTGACGCTCGCTGCGCGCGAGCCATCGACGATGTGCGTAGCGCTCGTGGCACGCGAGCTTGCGCTCGCTGCGCGCGAGGCTCCGCATGCTTGCGCGAGGCAGTGCGCGCTGTGGCGCAGCACGCTTGCTGCCCACACGCGACTGCTCGTGCCTTGCTCTCGCCCCTGCCCACACGCCCATTGCTCACAGCCCACGACACAAGGCAGGGCTACTGCCTTGTGCTCGTGCACCTTGCCCTTGCTCGCTGCATTCGTACCGCATGGGCGACGAGCTCCCTTGCTCGTCGTCGCATGCCCGCACTATACAACACCCCTTAAGGGTAACACGTAGCGTCCATTGCTTTGTGCGTGCAAGTTATATGAGCGAATCGCATAAAAAATTAAAAATTTATATTCAAAATTAATGACAAATTAATAAATAATATTAATTTCATAATTTTAGGGCGAAAAATCGAAAATTTATTATTTAATTGATTTCCGATTAACATGGATTCAAGACTAGGTCATAAAAATTTAAAATTTAACATAAATTTACAATTTTTATGGTGGTTTTTAATCATAGGTATCTAATTAAATTATAATTAATTATGAAAATCAAATTAATTCTAAATTATTCTAATTTTTAACAAATTAATCATAATTACAAATTAGATTGCATAATTAACAAGGCTAGGCATTCAAACTTGTTAAACATATACAGTAGGTCAATCAAAAATCCAAGATTTATCAACAAGAATCGCAAATATTTAATTTAACATCTTAAATTTACGAAATTTTGCATTCGAAAAACTAAAACCTCCGAAAAGTCATAGTTAAGCTTCGAATTTGAGAATTCTGGGTTCGGCCAAAAAAAAATTATTTTTGTCAAAATTTTAGAATGCCTTTTACATGCGGAATTGACACAAAAATCACTCGATTTGGATGAGTAACGAAGAAACTGCCGAAAAACTGCGTACGTATAATTAAATAAACGCAATTTGCAATTAATTAACAATTACGAAAACTAATCACCCCTTTTAATTCTTGCAAATTTGTAATATTTAACCATGTTCATGCAATTTAGATTATGAAAATAATAAGAGGCTCGTGATACCACTGTTAGGTTATGATACATATGACAATTCATAAATCATGCGGAAAAACCATAAAGCCAGGAAAGCATATTATTTACACATAGTCATTTAGCATAGTTTAGATGCATACTCTTTGTTGCGTGCCTTCCCTAGCTGCGCCCGAACCGAACAAGAACAAGTCTTTAGGACTCCAAGTGTCGTCCCTCCGTAGATAGTCCACAGCACGTCCGGATCCGCCTTAAGATTGACCAACTAGAATCGCCCTTAAGGTACTACTTATTTTCGGCTAAATGGGCAAGAGTTATGGCTGATTTTTCTGCTTAAAAATCCTAGCTTTGAATACTTGAAAAACACATGTATAAATAATGACCCTAGGCCCTTATTTATAGAGGTATGGAAAAGGAATTGTAATCCTACTAGGATGTGGATTTGTTAATTAGAACTTTATTAGGACTCTAAATAACAAAGCAATTCTAATAAGATTAGGATTTTAATCTTCGCACGAATCCTAATAGAATTTGGATTTCCCGCACACGCATCGTACAAGCCGTGCACCCGCGCAGGCCTTGCGGCCCACGACAAGCGCACAGCCCATGTGCGGTGCTGCGTGCGCGCGCGCGCCCTTGGCTGGGCCTGGCCTTGCGCTGGGCCTGGTCGAGGCGTGCGTTGCTGCGTGCGGCTCGCTGGGCGATGGCCTGGCTTCGTGCTGGGCCTTCGTCTAGCGGGCATCGTCCGATGCTAATTCGTACGATACGCTTCCGATTAAATTCCTGATTCCGGAATTCATTTCCGATACGAACAACATTTAATATTTCCGATTCCGGAATTAATTTCCGTTTCGAACAAATATTTAATATTTCCGTTTCCGGAATTATTTTCCGATTCCGATAATATTTCCGTTTCTGACAATATTTCCGTTTCCGGCAACATTTCCGATTCCGGCAATATTTCCATTTCCGATAATATTTTCCGATACGTACCATGTTTCCGTTTCCGGCAACATCTACGACTTGGATAATATTTATATTTCCGATACGATCCATATTTCCGTTTCCGGCAATATCATCGTTTCCGGAGTATTCATTTCTTGCCTGTGACGATCTAGCTCCCACTGAAACCAAGATCCGTCGATTCCGAATATCCATAGATGGAGTATTTAATGCCATTAAATACTTGATCCGTTTACGTACTATTTGTGTGACCCTACGGGTTCAGTCAAGAGTAAGCTGTGGATTAATATCATTAATTACACTTGAACTGAAGCGGCCTCTAGCTAGGCATTCAGCTCACTTGATCTCACTGAATTATTAACTTGTTAATTAATACTGAACCGCATTTATTAGACTTAACATAGAATGCATACTTGGACCAAGGGCATTATTTCCTTCAGAGTACCGGTGAAGGACCGAAGTTTTATGAGACTAAACCCCAGGCTTGAGCCATATAGAGCACCATTAGTAAAAAGCGCATAGTAGTTCTTTAGATTGATAGAAAAAAAATAATAGAGACTTTAGATGGTCCTAAGGCCCCTTAGAATATAGGTCTGTTTTATTTCAGTGTGTTTTCCTTACTTTCCAAATCAATAAAGGCTTACTATTTCTCCTAAAAGTTTTATTCTAACACTAAATAAACACCAAATGTACTTGCAAAATACAAAAATAAAGAGGCGGCCCACTCTAGGCCCAACAAACAAAGCCCACTCGGTTTTGAAATAGTGCCATGGGAACCAATTCCCGAAACCCACAAAATAAACCGCACCATCCCATTCATATCCCCAAAACATAAAAGTCAACCAGTGTCATCATAAAAATGAATCCATGCAACCCAAAGAAATCAAAAGGAAATCAAATTCAAACAATACAAAAGTTGGTTAAAAAAAAAACTCACAAAAATAAACGCCGCCCCCGGCATCAACACGCACTTCAACCCACCTCAAAAGCCTACACAAAGGTCTTCATAACTTCCGCACCCTAACTCCATTTTCAAAACTGTTTCGAGTCACGAATAGAAAAAATTAATCCGGACAAAAATGCATTTCACGCTAAAAGTCTAAAAAGCCTCCAAAATAGCCTCAAAATTGACTTTAAATACGAGCAAAAATCAAGGCACAAAAAAGAAATAAATGCAAGAACATGTGAAGCAAAGCGTCAAAAATTGACCGCCCAAGTCATTTTCAGCGCCCAGGGCTGGGCGCCGAAATTTCTGACGCCCCAGCCTGGGCGTTGAAACTCTCTGCCTGCCAAAAAATTTCTTTTCGAAAGTGCTCGTCATTTTATCCGCGCACAATGGAAAAATAACGAACACTTGGGGGGTACAATACGTATCCACGTACCCAAATAGGCTTACCAACCAAGAATATAGCAATACAAATTAGTCGAATTTTGAAAACTAATTTTGAATTTCATATTTTACGCGACTTATGGCAAAAAAAAAACGGCAGATGAAAATAATGATAATACTTCACTCATTTGACCGATTAAGTAATATGTTTCCACCTCAGGGAATATCTACCGAAATCCGGCATACTAGAACTTATTCTAAAGCTAGAACTACACGCGACCTGATTCTGACAAGATACGTAGGCAATCCTTACCAAGGATTCGGTCCAATAAAAAAAACAAATATTCTTTGTGCAAAACGTGTTAGACATATAAAATACATAAAAAAGAGGGGAAACAAAAATAAATGAAAATGAAAAATAAAAATACGCCTTTATTGAGAAATAATAAGAAGGAAAACAAAGTGCTAGGAATAAAAACAAACACAACTGAAATAAATGGAGGGCACCTACACCCTAGCAAGAACTACACTACTCTAGTTCTTCCGGATCATCAAATAAAGTCTTGTAGAGGGCAATATTCACAGGATCCACCCCCACAGTCTTCTGCGCTGCCCCAAGGTCAATCTCCCTAAGAACCGGCTCCTGGACACTAACTTCCAAAGATGCCAAGGCTTCAGAAACATTCTCAGTTATAGCCCGCTCAGCCTCGAGGGCACAGGCAATAGTGGGAGAAGGATTATTATCATCAACTAGACTAGCCACTGTTTCTACAGGCGGCTGAGCCTTCCTAACCCATACATTGTTCCGGCGACGATCTCCGCGAGAGCCTGCATTTCTTTTAACAACAGCAGGCCCCTTCATGTTAGGCATCTTTTTAGGCCTGAAACTGGAGCGGGGAGGAACTTCCTTTCGCTTTCGATCAGGACGAGCTTTCACAATGTTAATACTATAGGTACGAGGTCTGGCAGAATCAGGACCCTCATACTTAACGCAAATACGAGGTATCAAAAGCTCAGCCGACTCCCCATTACGAGCCTCGGTCCTCACATCTTTATCATCGGAGCTCATCCACAACTTGTAGTTTTCAGAAAGACCCAGAAAGCCATTTGTAGCTACGGCCCAACGCGGGAGACCATCATAATACTTAGCCCACGCTAGGACCCGTGTTTGTGAAAAGGCCGCTACCTTAGGTGGTACTGTATCAGAAAAGGGGATAGTCTGCCTTAAACCATATTGACGCATGACTCGGTAAGGGAAAATATAAATGGGACGAGATAGCCCCAGCAAAGAAACATAAACCGATACATCAGAACCCCCTGTCATAGTAGTCAAACCCCACCACGGTACCACCCACTTGATAGAACAAATGCCATAAGTAAAAAAGGAGGTCCATTCGGCCTCATCCTGGCCTTGGTGCAAGTATTTTCGGTTACCCAAGGCTATAGGGCGATAATGTTTAGGATCGGCAGGAGCTTCCAAAAGTCTAAGCCGTTCCGCAAGCCGAATCTGCGAAAACAGGTACAATCGAATCAAAAGAATGAAAAAAAAAAACGGTTCCTAGGTCGCAGTTTCAACGCCCAGGACCAGGCGCCGAAAATTCCAGCGCCCAGCCCTGGGCGCTGAAACTCAGCCCCAGGCAAAAAGAAATATATGCAAAAGGGACGTATACGTGCGCAAGGAAAAATCGATTACCTGCAGTAATAGGGGGCTTCCCTTAAAATGTTCAGATTTGACATCCTTCTTCAGCTCATCCGCACTCAGCAAAGTCTCGGAAACAACCAACGGCATAATAGAATAGCAACTTTCCATCTGGCTAATCAAGGGGATCAACCTTATGTCACCAAACTCACCATTGTTATTCGAAAGCAAATAATGATTCAACAAGCAAAATACAAGGGCTCGGATATTCAATTTCTGTTCGGTCATATTCTTACTAGGCCTAAAGTGGTGTTTTACAAGTTTTGCCAAGTTAACCTTGTCCTCTACAACAATTTCAGCAAACATGTTATCATCTAGTCCTAGGAAAGCCCTTATGGTTGTTTTACCCTCTTCAATAGTGCCAGGGGTAACAGGAGTAGCATTAGTAGGATAACCAAGGATTGCAGCAAATTCATTGGGCAAAGGACATATTTCGTTGCCTCGAAAGGCAAAAACATGATGATCAGAGTCCCAAAAGCTTAGGGCAGCATGCAGAAAGTTATAATCAATATTAATTTGTTGTAAGCCTAAAAGTGCCTCTAAGTGGTATTTTTTTAACAAAACCTTTTCTGTGGGAGTAAGGGCCCGTAGCCAACGCCTAACAGTCCGTTGGAGTGAGAAAGTAGGGATCAACATGGCAAAAGCAATGACTAATTAAAGCACAGCAAAAAGAAAAGAAAGGATTTGAGAGTAGTAGAAAATAGGGACGTATCTAGCCCCTATATATAGCTGAACGCACCCAATGACATCCTGATCCCATTCGGAAACGTGTTAGGAAATCCGAAAGTCAAATATCACCAGGAAAAGACTTTCAGCGCCCACGGCTGGGCGCCGAAATGTTTAACGCCTGGCCTTGGGCGCTGAAAATGCATCCCAAGGCCCAGATTTCACAAAACACGGAACAGGAAAGGACTTAAGACCGTGTTGCTAAACACGAGGCCCTATTGCAAGTAGGATCAAGCCCAAAGCACCTTTAGCTCCCAAATAAGCAAGAAAAAAAATATAACATTAAAACTTGGTCGAAACTTAGACTCGTCTCAGAAAATGCTTATGTACACTTTTCAAAAAAAAACAAGTTAAATATCATGGTCATTCTTCGAAACACCAAAAATATGTGTCGTCAAGTCGTTGGTTTTCCAAATAAAAAATGTTTGTCTGTCAAAGGATTAATCCGGGCCAAGCTAAAACCGGATGTCGCCTGAAAACTAAAGTCGCACTCCACGGCTTCGCTAAAGTAGCACACTACTATAAAAGGTCGCTCGCACATACGAGCATGACCCCAAACATGATTACAAGATGCGGAAAACGACCGACGAGCCCCAGTGCTTGGGGGCTCACGAAAAATAGACTCCAACAAGGGGCGCACGATCAAAATCACATTCCCGGACTCCGCCATACGCCATATCATGTTTGGATATCTCAAAAAAGAACGATAACAGGTTCGACCTCATCGAAAGGTCGTCATTGACACTTGTGCACGGTCCTCTGATCGAAGACCAAGTCGAGCCGTAAAGACTAGCTCAAAATCACGAAAGCAGACGGTCACAAGACAAAGGTCCGTCTGAACACGTTGTCAGCCCACGTTCAGGTTACAACTAAATTCGAGCATCCCTCGAAAGAATTCGCTCTTGCAAGAATGAATAAAAAGAAATTCTCAAAAGAAATCACAAAGAACCAAAGAAATAGGAACTTGCCCATCTTCAGTCGGCAAGATCGCGCCACCAACCGCGCGAGTTCCCAAATCGAAAAAACGAATTCAGGGACGTCCACCCTCAGCGGACAGGGCTCGCCCACCCTCAGCGGGCGGGGTCTGCGTCACTAGCCGCGCAGGTCCTCAGTTTTCCAAAAATGAAATAGGTTCGCCATCTTCAGCCGGCGGGGTCTACGTCACAAACCACGTAGGTCCTTATTTTCAAAAAAACACAAAACAAATTTCAAAACAGATTCGTCCACTTCTATCGGACGGGGTGTCCACCCTTAGCGGACAGGTTCACCATCTTTAGCCGGCAGGGTCTACGTCACAAACCGCGTAGGTCCTTATTTTCAAAATTCAAAAACAGATTCGTCCACTTCTATCGGACGGGGTGTCCACCCTTAGCGGACAGGCTCGCCATCTTTAGCCGGCGGGGTCTGCGCCACTAACCGCGCAGGTCCTTAGTCGCTGCAGCGATAACTTTTTCTGGTTTTCCCTTTTCCAAAAATTAAAAGGATTGGTTTTCCGTTTTTTCCAAAAAAAAACGATATGCTGGATTTTCCTTCGTTTTACGTCCCATAAAAACAAGGGGGTTTTTCTCGTTTAGCTAGCCCTGAAAATGAGAATCTTTAAAAACATTTTTACCTCGTGATTGGGCTTGGCCAGGCCCAATTACACTTTATAGCTTTGATTTCGAAAACATCTGTAGCTACTTCCAATGACAAAGTGAGGAAGTTTCTACGCACCTTTAGATCCTTCCAATGACAAAGTGAGGAAGTTTCTATACTATCAGTTGACGAATCCCAATGACACGTGAGGGATATGTCGTCACTTCAAGTGATGATCCTTAAGTCAAATGTTATCACTCGGGGGCTTGTGAGACCCTCGCAAAACAGAGCAAAAAAAACAAAAGAAAAGAGAATACATAGAACTTCCAAGTGAAATAAACGAATGAACAAGAGGACAACTGTGTCATAAAGAAACCTCACCAGAATTCATTTTCAGCGCCCAGCGCTGGGCGCCGAAATCTTTAACGCCCAGGCGTGGGCGCCGAAAATGATCCCAGACCCAAAAAGGCCCCTGACTTCTATAGGGCCCTGCCATATTCATTCGACTCGAAAATTGTCAATTTCTTTACTGAAGTTCGCACCTCACGACTTTGTTAAGAGTAGCACACCACTACAAAGATCGCTCGCACTTACGAGCACAATCCCAAACAAGATCAAGGACATTACAGAATGCGTATCCCCAAGGAACCTCTTTGACAAGAAATGACCGTCAAGCACGAATGCTTGGGGGCTCGAAAGAAAATATACATTATGCAAAGTAAAAACAATATTCCCAGACTACGCTGTACGAAGTCCCGTGTTTGGATGTCTCAAAAAATAAAACCACTTTACGACCTCAAGACAAAGGTCGCCGTTGATACTTATACATAGTCCCCTAATCAAGGACCCAGGTAGTGGCAAAATTGAGCCATAAAGACTAGCTCAAAACCACGAAAGCAGACGGTCGCAAGACAAAGGTCCGTCTGAACACGTTGTCAGCCCACGTTCAGGTTACAACTAAATTCGAGCATCCCTTGAAAGAATTCGCTCTTGCAAGAATGAATAAAAAGAAATTCTCAAAAGAAATCACAAGAACAAATGAAATAGGGACTTGCCCACCTCAATCGGGCAAGATCGCGCCACGAACCGCGCGAGTTCCTAATAGAAAAACGAATTCAGGGATGTCCACCCTTAGCGGACAGGGCTCACCCACCTTCAGCGGGTGGGGTCTGCGTCACTAGCCGCGCAGATCCTCAGTTTTCGAAAAATAAAGTCTTCAAATTTATAATAGGCTCGCCATCTTCAGCCGGCGGGGTCTACGGCGCAAACCACGTAGGTCCTTATTTTCAAAAAATAAACACAAAACAAATTTCAAAATAGATTCGTCCACTTCTATCGGACGGGGTGTCCACCCTTAGCGGACAGGTTCGCCATCTTTAGCCGGCGGGGTCTACGTCACAAGCCGCGTAGGTCCTTATTTTCAAATATTCAAAAAACAAGATTCGTCCACTTTTTCGGACGGGGCGTCCACCCTTAGCGGATAGGCTCGCCATCTTTAGCCGGCGGGGTCTACGTCACAAGCCGCATAGGTCCTTATTTTCAAATATTCAAAAAACAAGATTCGTCCACTTTTTCGGACGGGGCGTCCACCTTTAAGCGGACAGGCTGGCCATCTTTAGCCGGCAGGGTCTACGTCACAAGTCGCGTAGGTCCTTAGTCGCTGCAGCGATAACTTTTTCTGGTTTTCCCTTTTCCAAAAATTAAAAGGATTGGTTTTCTGGCTTTTCCAAAAAAGAGCGATGTGCTGAATTTTCCTTCGTTTTACGTCCCATAAAAACAAGGGGGTTTTCTCGTTTAACTAGCCCTGAAAATGAGAATCTTTAAAAACATTTTTACCTCGTGATTGGGCTTGGCCAGGCCCAATTACACTTTATTGCTTTGATTTCGAAAACATCTGTAGCTACTCCCAATGACAAAGTGAGGGAGTTTCTACGCTCCTTTAGATCCTTCCAATGACATAGTGAGGAAGTTTCTATACTATCAGTTGAAAAATCCCAATGACACGTGAGGGATATGTCGACATTTCAAGTGATGACCCTTAAGTCAAATGTTATCACTCGGGGGCTCGTGAGACCCTCGCCAAAACAGGTCACTATGGCTTGTGCGACGCACTCCGTCTAATACTTTGACCATCGTCTTACTCCAAGACTCAGTCAAAGTGGGGGCTAACTGTAGACACCTACTTTTGTCCCCATTCCCGAAAGGGAAGGTTCGATGATGAAAGCGTAAATCTCCACTTGACAACGCATCGCCTATAAAATAACGAATCTCAATTCCCCTTTTTATATCACCCGCAACCTGCTATTTATAGAAACCTGTTATTTATGGAAACCTGCTAAAAATAGTAACTGCCGTAATCGGTAATTGTTAAAAGTGGCAAGTCATAAAAGATAGAAACCTGTCAGAATTAGGTGTTGCACTCCAACATAAATCCTAAATGAGATAGAAAACTTCGAGAATCCTATTCCTAATATGATTCGGAAATAAGAGTTACGTATTAATTAAAATCCTAACGAGCCTAGAGTTCGTAACAGGCCCAGACGCATTCCGTCATGAAATTGATACGCACTAAAAGACTCGATTAAGTCTCAAACACTACGGATTTCAGGATTCCGAATCTGACTAAGAAAACAGCCCAAACATCAATTTCAACGCCCAGCCCTGGGCGCTGAAATTGCATGGGTCCTATTTTCAACGCCCAGAGCTGGGCGCCGAAATCTTTGTCGCCTAGAGCTGGGCACTGAAAATACCTGGGTACGTGTTTTTTCCTAATTCTTTGTGGATTAGAACTCCGCAATTCTATCTTTCCACAAACTCTTCCCTATAAATACAGCCCCAAATTCGACGTGAAACAACACACAATTCATATTCTGAGTATTGACTCCAACCCCTAAGCCTAAGCCTCACGCTGCGAAATTGTTCACGAAATATAATATTTTTGGGAAATCGGATTATCATGCTAGGTCCCTTAATGCTATTTAAATCAGATAATCGCGATCGATCTAGTATTATATGTTGCATATTCTTAAAATCAACTCAGATTAGTTTAATAGTTAACGCATGTCCCTTCAATTATTTATGCTGAGCTAGTAAGGATATCCTGCCTCCGGAGTTATCGACGAGCGAGTACTCCTCTCGGTAGTTACAGTCCCCCGATCTCTACCTTGCGGGTGTATGTTGAGAGATCCCCACACCAGGGATCACAAGGGAACCTACGGCCGTCGTGGTCAAACATAATTGCACTCCCTTTATGTCACGATAACCGGGTTTTGTCAGTTTTTCTCATTGTCGTTAAAAACTGAATGGCGACTCCTATATTACTAGTCAATTGGGTGTAAATTCACAGGAAATCCAATTACACTTGATTGAATAAAAAGAATCGTCACACCCACGAGGGACGAGGTCACGCATTAGCCTCGTGCTTTTTCGACCCCCTCACAGGTTGATCATGGGTTTTGGTAGGATTTATGCTCCCCAAAGCCAAGGCTTTAAGCTCATATTTTACCCAAATCTACCACGCCGTTACCTAAGCCTATCATTACAAGCTTTGAAGACCTTCCGACCTTTGTGCATAGAGTCGTACTAATATGAAAATAGTTGTTTATCAATGCAAGTTATGACATAACTCATTTCGGGTCGACTACTAGGTTGAGTGCATGTTCTTTTAGACACACGAGTGTTGTGAGTTTGGGAGGGCATTGTTCACATATATGTTGGGAGGAGAGCGAATGGGTACATCTTTTACCCGCCTATAAATGAGTGACGAGTGTGTGAGCACTAGTCTTGAATTCCATTGTGCACTTGTGGTTCTCTTTGTGTGATGATTGTTAAGGAGGATTTGTGGTTGGATAGATTTGATTGGTTGACATTGATGCATGCTCGTTAAATTTTGCCTTGAATTGTATCCATTGTTTTGAAATATGTTTCGGGTGAAGTTGATTCTTGTATTCATCGATGATTTCTTTGCTTAGGGACAAGCAAAGATCTAGTTTGGGGGAGTTTGATATGTGTGTTTTATATAGAGTTTTACCCCCGTCCCTTAGTACTTTTATGCATCCAATGAGCTCTTAGGAGCCGTTTTTAGTACTAATCTGTGTTATTGAGTGTGCCTTGAGTTTCAGGATTACTTAGTAAGAAATTGGCCTTTTTAGGATTGTTTCATGGTGATATGGGCCACTACACGACCCCGAGGAAGTTCGGGACGACCATCATCGACTTTCGGGAGCCTTAGATGCTTATGGTTGAGCCCCGGAAGTTAGACTCGGTGATATGGGCGAAGGATGATGTTTTTTTCAAATCGCCCCTTAAGCGGAGGACGGAATGAGAAGACCGGGCGAAGAAGAATACTGGAAACTTCAACGAGCGCCCGATCGGGCGGGCTTCGCCCGGTCCGGATCGGGCGGTCATTCTGGGCGTTGTTCTGGGCATTTCGCAACCGCCCGATTGGGCCGACTATCGAGCAGAATGCCCGATCGGGCAGCCTTTCGCCCGATCGGGAGATGCCAACCCCTGCTGCTTTTTCGCGAGTTTTTATTTCCGGTTTTGGGCTTTATTTTGGGCAAACTATAAACACTAGCGCCTTTTATTTTTAGTGCTCTCTTAATTTCTAGTATTGAACACTTAGTTTATTTTCCTTAGCTTAGTTATTCTCTCTAAATTTGTTCCAAACACTTAGTTTTTAATTGCAATCAAAATTCAAGCTTTCATATTTCATTGTTCTTCATTTAGGTATTGCTTCTTACTTTGATTTATTATTTTGTTCTAGCTATGTTTTCATTGATTTATATTGCCTTAGTTATTTCAATCATGTGTGAGTAGTCTATTTTCTAGGGTTTGGGGATCCATGAATTAATATGAAGGGATGATTGAATGTTGTTGATTATTAGTATTATGGTTAATTCCTATTGATTGGTTTTATTTACTATGCAATTAGATTTGCGCAGGTTTAATTGTATTAGTCAAGCAATATCAAGTTAAGATTCGAGAGATGCAATTCGATGGTTAGGCTTGTGTCAATAGGTGGAATTGGAGTTAATACGTAGCGAGAGCTCGTTAATTCCGAGTCTATGATTAGTATCGATTCGAGAGAGCATGCTAGTCTAATTAACTGTTTTATTGATTGTTATCGATTGTTTATCATCCTGGATTGTTGTTCATTGGTGAACCTATGCCCTAGATCTTTTAATTTTTAAATTCCCTATTTTATTATTGTTGTAGTTTTAGTATCAAAGTCAACCAAACTTTCTTGTTTCCCAATAGTCTAGACCTTAGTTTTAGTAATAGAAAGAACTCATGTTTCCTTGTGGATACGATCCCTACTTCCCTTACTATCTTGTTAGTGGACTTAGGTTTTTCTTTGATTCGGTGATACGACTTTAGCCTGTCACGCTGGCGAGGGCCTGGCTGTGCGATGGCCTCGGCCATGCGTGGAGTTAGCTCTTGCGACCTTGCCTTGGCCGATGAACTTATTTCGTTTTGTTTTTAACTTTCTGTTGAAAAACGAATTAAATTTAATTTCGTAATTTAATTTTTCTCGGAATTTAATTTTGATTAATTTAATTATTATAATTTATTTTATACTAATTATTTTAATAAAATTAAAACCTTGGTAAAATTATAATTAATTAACTTTAATCAACTGAAAAATAATAAAAGGGATTTAAAATTATTTTGTGTGAGCTTTAAATTTTAATTAAATTTGTAAGTTTCCGGTTGGACTAGGAAATACAATTTTATGTTTGAAATTTGTAAAGCATGTAAATTCTTGGTTTTAGTGGGAGCTTTTAGTCATTAAACTCTTGATTAGGTCTTTATTCCTTTAAGGTTAAAAAAACTCGATTAGAACTAATAAGGTTGAATAATTTGTAGATTGTTGGAACCTTTGATTAGTTGCAGCAAATGTTTATGTGATGCATGATTTTTCTACTAACTTGCTATGTGGGCCATTCATTGATAAATGAATGTATGAATGGTATATTGTAAATGTACTGTTTTGCAGGTTATGGAAAGTGACTAGTATGACCCAAATAGGATAGTAAATATGGTCTGCGTACCATTAGTTTGAATGTAAAATTGGTCTAATGCACCATAGTTTTTATTTAAATATGGTATGCGTACCATCAAATAGTTGTAATTAGTTTTAATTATAGCATATCCTATTTGAAGAAAATGGCGCCTCCCATGGTGAAATTCAAGACGGAGTTTCCAATCCATTTTCAAGATGGAGTTTGAAATCGAAGCTTCAAGATGAAGTCGGGCCATACTAGATCACATTTATATCTTATGCATGCTTTAAGCTATTTATTGCTTTGAATATGTCTTAATTATGCATGAGATTATGTTACATGATTAAGGATTTTACTTCAATTAAAATCTAACCAACATAGTAAGAGCCCTAAGTTCCAAACTTTAAAAGCAATAAATATCTTAAAACATGCATAAGATCTACAAAAAAAACGTTCATCAACTCAGATGCTTTCACAATCATCTGCGAGTTAAAGAACATGTTCCAAGATCTGGCAAGAGTCGAAAGATTCAAGACTCATAGGCAAATTCTTGACACCGAGCTCAAGAAGGGCGAGTCCGTAAGTCCACATGTCCTCAAGATGATTGGATTAATTGAGAATATGAGTCGGCTGGATCAGCAGTTCTCTCAAGAAATGGCTGTAGACACCATCCTCCACTCTCTTCATAGCGGGTATGATCAGTTCAAACTGAATTACAGCATGAATAGTCTGGAAAAAACGCTCACTGAGCTTCACGGTATGCTGAAGACCGCTGAAAAGACGGTCAAAATTGATAAGAAAGATGTGCTTATGGTGCGTGGGGGCAAGTTCAAGAAATCTGGCAAGAAGAGGAATGCTGAGAAGGGTGGCAAGAAAGCCAGCCCAACTAAGCAAGCTGGCGGCACCAAGTCTAAAAAGAAGAAGGTGAGCCAACCCACTTTTGAGTCAGAATGCTTCTATTGTAAGAAGAAGGGGCATTGGAAGAGAGATATCTTGAAGCTAAAGGAAGATCAGAAGAACGAAACTGTCATTCCATCTCCAGGTATTTTCGTTATAGAGTGTATACTTGCAAATTCAACTTCTTGGGTATTAGATACTGGTCGTGGCTCACACTTATGTTCCAATTCACATGGACTAAGAAGAAGTAGAAGGTTAAGCAAGGGTGAAGTCGACGTACGAGTGGGAAATGTAGAAAGGATTACTGCATTAGCTGTAGGAACTTATTATTTTTCGTTGCCCTCTGGGCTAGTTTTGGAACTGGAGGAATGTTTCCATGTTCCAAGTCTTACTAAAAACATCATTTATGTTTCTTGCTTAGATGCTAAGGGGTTAGCTTTATAATAAAAGACAATAGTTGCTAGTTTTATTTTAAAGAGATGTTTTATGGATCTGCTAGATTAGTCAATGGACTTCATGTGCTAGATCACGACAAACAAGTTTATAACATAAATACCAAAAAGGCCAAAAAGAATGATTCAGATCTCACCTATCAGTGGCATTGTCGATTAGGCCATATAAACATGAAACGCATAGAAAAACTTCAGAAAGAAGGAATTCTAGAACCATTTGACTTAGAGGATATTGGTAAGTGTGAATCATGCTTACTTGGCAAAATCACAAAGAAACCTTTCTCTAAAGTTGGAGAAAGAGCAACTGATCTATTGGGATTAATCCATGAGTTCAAATGCTAGAGGTGGTTTCAGCTACTTTATCACTTTCACTGATGACTTCAGTAGATATGAATATCTACCTAATGAAGCATAAGTCTGAGTCCTTTGACAAATTCAAGGAATTTCAGAGTGAAGTAGAGAATCAACTAGGCAAGAAGATTAAAGCACTGCGGTCTGATAGAGGCGGTAAATATTTGAGCTATGAATTTGATGACCATCTGAAAGATTGTGGAATCTTGTCAGAATTGACTCCTCCCGGAACACCTCAATGGAACGGTGTGTCAGAATGGAGGAACAAGACTTTGCTAGACATGGTTCGATCAATGATGGGTCAGGCCGAACTTCCAATAGAATTTTGGGGACATGCACTAAACACAGCTGCACTCACACTAAATATAGCTCCGTCTAAAGCTGTCGAAAAGACTCCATATGAGTTGTGGTTTGGAAAGCCTCCAAAAGTTTCTTTTCTTAAGATTTGGGGTTGTGAAGTATACGTCAAACGATTAATTTCAGACAAACTTCAACCAAAATCTAACAAATGTATCCTTGTGGGCTAACGAAAGGAAACAAAGGGGTATTAGTTCTACAATACATTTGAGAACAAGGTGTTTGTTGCTCGAGATGGTATCTTTTGGGAAAGAGATCACATTTTCAAAATGACAAGTGGGAGAAAAGTAGATCTCGAAGAAATTCGAGTCTAGTAACAAACTCTAGAGAATGCTCAAGATGACATTCAGGTTGAAACTCAGAGATCTATAGAAGTATCTGGTGAGAATTAGGAACCAACTAGAAATGTAAGCCCGCGTAGATCGCAGAGATATAGGTCTCAACCAAAAATATACATAGGTATTTTGACGAATGAGAGCCATGAAATTCTATTGCTGCAAAGCGATGAACCTGCGACTTACAAACAAGCTATGACGATCCCTAGCTCCAAGCAGTGGCAAGAAGCCATGCAATCTGAATTAGACTCCTTGTCTGAAAACCAAGTTAGGAATTTGGTCGATTTGCCAAATGGCTACCAAGCCATAGGTAGCAAATGGGTTTTCAACCTGAAAAAGGACAAGGATGGGAAACTAGAAGTTTTCAAAGCTAGATTGGTTTCAAAAGGATACAAGCAAGTCCACGGTGTGGATTATGATGAAACCTTTTCACCAGTTGCCTTGCTAAAGTCTATTCGGATAATGTTAGCAATTGCTGCATATTATGATTACGAAATATGGCAGATGGATGTCAAAATCGCTTTCTTATATGGCGTTTTAACAGAAACTGTGTTTATGACACAACCTGAGGGTTTTGAGGATCCAAAGAATGCTAACTAAAAAGGTATGCAAGCTTAAGAAATCCATTTATAGATTGAAGCAAGAATCAAAGAACTGGAATATACGTTTTGATGAAGCAGTCAGTGACTTTGGTTCGTCAAGAACACAGACGAATCTGCTTTTCTAGTATTGTATGTCGACGACATATTATTTATCGGAAATGACATTCCTATGTTGAACTCTGTCAAGATTTGGCTTGGAAAATGTTTTTCAATGAAGGATCTAGGAGAAGAACAATACATATGGGGCATCAAGATCTACAGAGATATATCTAAAAAGATGATTGGGCTTAGTCAAAGCACTTATATCAATAAGGTGATTGAAAGGTTCAATATGGCTGAATCCAAGCGAGGCTACCTACCCATGTCTCATGGAATGACTCTAAGCAAGACTTAGTGCCCAAAAACACTGGATGAGCGTAGACGAATGAGTGGGATTCCATATGCATCATTGATTAGTTCAATTGAAGGAAATAATGCCCTTGGTCCAAGTATGCATTCAATGCTAAGTCTAATAAATGTGGTTTAGTATTAATGGATTAAAACAAGTTAATACTTCAGTGAGATCAAGTGAGCTGAATGCCTAGCTAGAGGCCGCTTCAGTTTAAGTGGAATTAATAATATTAATCCACAGCTTATTCTTGACTGAACCCGTAGGGTCACACAAATAGTACGTGAACGGATCAAGTATTTAAGTGAATATATTATTCATTAAATACTCTATTTATGAACATTCGGAAACGACGGATCTCGGTTCCAGTGGGAGCTGAAATCGTCAAAGGCAAAATATAGAATGCTCCGGAAATGATGATATTGCCGGAAACGGAAATATGGATCATGACGGAAATATAAATATTATCCAAGTCGTAGATGTTGCAGGAAACGGAAACTTGGTACGTATCGGAAAATATTATCGGAAATAGAAATATTGCCGGAATCGAAAATATTGTCGGAATCGAAAATAAATTCCGGAAACGGAAATAATAAATATTTGTTCGAATCGGAAATAAATTTCGGAATCGGAAATATTAAATATTTGTTCGAATCGGAAATGAATTCCGGAATCGAAAAAGAATCGGAAGCGCGACGTACGAACGATCGACGGACGATCTTGCAAGACGCAAGGCCCAGCGCAAAGCCAGGCCCAGCGCCCAGCAAGCCCACGCGCGCAGAACAGGCCGAGCAAGGCAGGCCGAGCAGCAGCAATGCCCAAACGAGATGGGCCGCATGCTTTCTGTAAGCGCCCAGCGCTCTTGGGCCAAGCGAGCAGCAGCGCCCACTCGTAGGGTTGCGTGCTGAGAGGTTGCGGACTGCGTAGCAGCGTGGGCTCAAGGCCACGCATGCAATGCCTTGGCCGGTTAGGATTACTTCGTTGTCAAGTAATCGTGTTTTCCTAATTCTACTCAAAATTGGATATTTTAGTTAAATCTGAAATACTTAGGTATTTGATTAAACGTAAAATTCTAATGATATTATTTAACTAGAATCCTAATGGATTTAATTATTCAATTCCTAGTAGAATTCAAACTCCGTTATTTCCACCCTATAAATATGTGGTTCATGATCACAATTTATAATGCAATTCATAAATATTTGCCTAACATTATTTTGAGTTTCCCGAGTGCACATAATACCTTAGAGAATATCCTAATTGGTTGAATCTAAGGCGGATCCGAACGTGCTATGGACTATCTACGGAGGGGCGACATTTGGAGTCCTAAACTTGTTCTTGTTCGGTTCGGGAGCAGCCAGCGAAGGCACGCATCACATTTTATGTATCCTAATTATGCTAATTGACTATGTGACAATTAATTTGGATTTCTGGCTTTATGGTTTTTCCGCATGAATTATATTGTTTATATTCATAACCCTACAGTGGTATCACGAGCCTCTAATTAATTCCATAATCAACTATAGTTAACATGGATTAAATTTTATAAATTTGCAATGAATTAAAGGGGTGATTAATTTCATGTATGTAATTAATTGCAAATTCGTGCGATTATTTGATTATATGTTCGCAGGATTTTTCGGCAGTTTTGTCAATAATGGTCGGAATATTATGTTTTTATAGTGAATTTCGCATGTAAACGACGTTTTAAAATTTTGACAAAAATCAAAGATTTGATGCCGAACCCAGAATTGCCAAATTCGAAGCCTAACTATGACTTTTCGGAGGTTTTAGTTTTTCGAATGCAAAATTTGTAATTTTCATGATGTTAAATTAAATATTTGCGAATCTTGTATGTAAATCTTGAATCTATGATTGACCTACTGTATATGTTTAACAAATTTAAAGCATAATCTTGTTAATTATACAACCTAATTTGTAATTGTAATTAATTTGTTGAATTTCAAATAATTTAGAATTTGTTTTGATTTTCATAATTAATTGGCAATTTAATTAGGATCCTATGATTAAAACCACCATAAAATTTGTTAAAATTGAAAAGTTTTAAAATTTTATGACCTAGATTTTAATCCCTAAAATAAATGTAATCGGAAATTAATTTGAATAATAAATTTTCGATTTTTGCCCAAATTTAGTGAAATTAATATGATCTATTAATTTGTCGTTAAATTTAAGGATAAAAATTATTAATTTTTATAAAACCGATCACCAATCTTGCACGCACGAAGTAATGGAAGCTAAGTGTTACCCATAAGGGGTGTTGCATAGTGCAGGCTAGGCCCTGTGCCGTGTGTGCTATGCGGGTGGTCGAGAAAATTGGGCAACGATGCATCGTAGCACAAGGCACGAGGCAAGGCAGCAACAAACGAGCAAGGGAGCTCGAGTGCCGCTGCGCATGCCACGACCCAGCGCGCAGCCAGCAGGCAGCAAGAAGCAGGCACAACGAGGAGTTGTTGCGCTGCGATGGTGCATCACTCGGCCACAGCTACGCGGGCCTTGGGCGCTGCTTTGTGCACATGGCCCATGTGCGTTGCGGAGTTGGTGCTTGGGCAAGGCATGGGCTTCGGCCTATGGCCTTGCCTTAGTACGTTTGGGCCGTCTTGTTTATGTTTCGGTTGAAAACGATTTTAATTAAATTTAATTTCGTAATTTTATTTTTTCTCGAAAGTTAATATTGATTAATTTAATTTATTATAAATTATTTTATAATAATTTGTTACTAAAATTAAAACCTTGATAAAACTAAATTAATTAATTTTAATCAACTGAAAATAAAATAAAGGGATTTAAATACAATTTTATATGAGCTTTAAATTTTAATTAAATTTGTAAGTTTCCGGTTGGACTAGCCAATACAATTTTATGTTTAAAATTTGTAAAGCATGTAAATTCTTGGTTTTAGTGGGAGCTTTTAGTCATTAACTCTTGATTAGGTCTACATTCCTTTAAGGTTAAAACAACTCGATTAGAAATAATAAGGTTGAATAATTTGTAGATTATTGGAAGCCTTGATTAATTGATGGATTTAAGCAAGCATTAAGGAGCTGGAATATACGTTTTGATAAAGCAGTCAGTGACTTTGGCTTCGTCAAGAACGTAGACGAATCTTCTATATACAAGAAGGTCAGTGGGAGGAAAACTGCTTTTCTAGTATTATATGTCGACGACATATTACTTATCGGAAATGACATTCTTATGTTGAACTCTGTCTAGATTTAGCTTGGGAAATGTTTTTCGATGAAGGATCTAGGAGAAGCACAGTACATACAGGGCATCAAGATCTACAGAGATAGATCTAAAAAGATGATTGGATTTAGTCAAAGCACTTATATCAATAAAGTGCGTGAAAGGTTCAAGATGGCAGACTCCAAGTGAGGCTACCTACCCATGTCTCAGGGAATGACTCTAAGCAAGACTCGGTGCCCAAAAACATTGGATGAGCATAGACGAATGAATGAGATTCCATATGCATCATTGATTGGTTCAATAATGTATGCTATGATATGTACATGCCTGGAT
Source organism: Spinacia oleracea (assembly GCF_020520425.1). Classification (NCBI taxonomy): domain Eukaryota; kingdom Viridiplantae; phylum Streptophyta; class Magnoliopsida; order Caryophyllales; family Amaranthaceae; genus Spinacia; species Spinacia oleracea. The sequence continues at coordinate 91,095,424 of NC_079489.1, forward strand.
GTTGCGTATGCACTCAGTGCTACGAGCAGATATCAGTCAGACCAAGAAGAGGCGCATTGGACTGTCGCCAAGAATATTCTGAAGTACCTGAAAAGGCACAAAGATGATTTCCTAGTCTATGGTGGAGATGATGAATTAATTGTTAAAGGCCTATACGGACGCAAGTTTCCAAACCGACAAGGATGATTTCAGATCACAATCTGGGTTGGTCTTCTGCCTCAACGGAGGTGCAGTAAGCTGGAAAAGTGCTAAACAGAGCACCATTGCGGATTCTACAACTGAAGCGGAGTACATTGCTGCACATGAAGCAGCAAAGGAAGCTATTTGGTTAAGGAAGTTCATAGGTGAACTTGGTGTAGTCCCCTCCATTAAAGGACGAATTGCTCTATATTGTAACAATACCGATGCTATTGCAAAGGAAAAGGAGCCTAGACACCACCAGAGAGTCGAGCATAAAACCTTAAGTAAAATCCTAGTTGGTTGAACCTAAGGCGGATACAAACGTGCTGTGGACTTTCTACGGAGGGGAAACATTTGGGGCTCCAAAGACTTGTTCTTGTTCAGTTCGGGAGCAACTAGGGAAGGCACGCATCCATTGTATGTAACCTAAATTATGCTAATTGACTATGTGGCAATTAATTTGGATTCTGGCATTATGTTTTTTTCCGCATGGATTATATTATTGTATTATTAATAACCTAACACAGGGGACATTTACTAATACGGGGAGTGCCACGCATTATCCTATGAAGCGGTCCTTACTAGTTATCTGTAACGAAGACGGGACATGCGTTAGACTACATTACTAATCTGAATTGCTTTAAATGCACAAATATTAACTAACAATCACCAAAGGGTGATTTAGATTGATTTAAGATACCTAACAATAAATTCGGATTGTCTAAGAAATATCTTATTAGGCGTGATAAATAATGGGATTAAGTTTTATAGATTTATAATGGTGATTAAAATAATAAATCGGATTATGGCACTTTACAATATAGTTTTGGTTATATTTCGGTTCTCAGGAACACTCACCACTCGCCTTAGCAGATCCTCCTGTATCTTTATAACGACCTTTGTACTGACTTTTAGATCCTTATCCTTCCTTTAATTCCGGCAAAGTTTCCCTTTAGATTCCCTGGTTTAGGCTTATGAATTGGCTATAACTTTGGTAGTAATTTGGATGGTTTGAGTGCTTATACTGGCAGAGTTCTTCTTAACAAGAGTTAATACGGAAGAACTATTATGAATACGGGACGAGACTTTAGGAGAGATTTAGAATACCAGAGAGGAGAGGGAATTCAGAATATCAGAGGAGTGAGACTGAATTGATGATAATTGGGGTGTAGAAGGGCCGTATTTATAGTGTAGACTGGTAGAATTACGATAGAATTAGGATCTCTAAACCAGATTTAAATCCAATTTGTATTCGTCTGAAATGGGCGCAAGAAAACTCTCGCGCTGGTCTTTGGGCACAAGAATTTTCTTGCGCTACCTGATCCACGTTTTCTAGAAATTTTGATCTTTAACGGCTCATAACTTCTTTATAAAACTCAGATTCCAGCAAATAATATCTTATTGGAAAGCTACGGAATCCAGCTTTCCAATGCCACCGGTCTTGCATTAGTGGGCTTCATAAATCTCTAGTTATGGCCCAAAGAGTGGAGGTTGGTCCGTTTTGGAAAAGTCCAAGTAAATGTCTTATAACTTATTCTGTTTAAATCGGATTTGGGCTTATGATAAGTCTATGGAAAGCTTATTCCAAGGTCTATACAACCGTGTAGTGTGCATGATTCAAATCATAATTTATAAGACTAACTTTGACTTTGTAAAGACATATCATTTGCTAACGAGCTAACGAGCGTATTCTATGCACTCGTGAACATGTTTAAGTAATTTCTGTTAACATTTACATGTTGTGTGCCCAAGAAATATGAGTAAGCGAAGTGTTACCATCAAACCTATGTTATTCTAGAGCCTGAAGGCAATCACTAAAATGTTGTGGCGCGCACAGGTGTGCTGTAACGCGGACAAATTATATCTTTCTATCGATGCAACCACATATTAAGTCGTATCAGGATGAGAATGCAATTAAGTACGTGTCCAGATTATTTTAGGATTCTTTTTATTTAGGGAAGTTACTTTTTTTAACAGTTTCTACTCGATTTGGTCTCTTCAGCCAGTCGAGGGTCGTTTTTCAGCTAATCAGAGTGCATTGTTGACAAGTGGGTTATAGTTTCATCATTAAACTTATGCTTCTAGATGGAGACCAACTGTAGGCATTTGAAGGAAATAATGCCCTTGGTATGCATTCAATGCTAAGTCTAATAAATGCGGCTCAGTATTAATTAATTATGCATGTTAATAATTCAGTGAGATCAAGTGAGCCGAATGCCTAGCTAGAGGCCGCTTCAGTTCGAGTGGAATTAATAGCATTAACCCACAACTTACTCTTGACTGAACCCGTAGGGTCACACAAATAGTACTGGAACGGATCAAGTATTTAAGTGAATTAAATACTCCATTTATTAATATTCAGAATCGACGGATCTCGGTTCCAGTGGGAGCTGAAATCGTCAAAAGGCAAAATATGAATACTCCGGAAACGATGATATTGCCTTAAACGGAAATATGGATCGTAACGGAAATATAAACATTATCCAAGTCATAGATGTTGCCGGAAACGGAAACATGGTACGTATCGGAAAATATTATTGGAAATGGAAATATTGCCGGAATCGGAAATATTGCCGGAAACGGAAATATTGCCGGAATCGGAAATATTATCGGAATCGGAAATAAATTCCGGAATAGGAAATATTAAATACTTGTTGGAAACGGAAATAAATTCCGGAATCAGAAATATTAAATATTGTTCGAATCGGAAATGAATTCCGGAATCAGAAAACTAATCGGAAGCCCGACGTACGAAATAATCATTGGAAGAGCTTGCTAGACGCAAGGCCTAGCACGAAGCCAGGCCCGCGCCTAGAGAAGCCCGCGCAGCAAGCAAGCAAGGGCAGCGAGCCCAGCTAAGCAAGGCAGGCCCTAGATGAGCACGGAGCAAGGCCAGGCCCAACCGAGCAAAGAAAGGCAGGCCAGCAGCAGCGCCCAACAATGGGCCGCGTGCTGCCAGCGCTGCTGGGCCGAGCCGCGCACAGCGCGCTCCTCGTGGGCTGCGTGCATGTGTGTGTTCGTGCAACGCTACGAATCCTTAGACGCTTAGGATTGTCCGATTAATTATTTTCCTAAATCCACGAGAGTTAGTTGTTTGATTAAACACTAAAAACCAAAGGATTAATTTGACTAGAATTCTAATCGAATTAGTAAATTGAATCATAGTGGAAATCTAAGTCCGAAATTTCCTCCCTATAAATAGGTGATACACAATCACAATTTATACATGATAATCACAAGTATTCATACAGTTTAAGTTTAAACTAAATAATTTACCAAAATAATTAAGCTTTCGAATTACACAAAACCTTAGATAATATTCTAGTTAATTGAATCTAAGGCGGATCCGAACGTGCTGTGGACTATCTACGGAGGGACGACATTTGGAGTCCTAAACTTGTTCTTGTTCGTTTCGGGAGCAGCTAGGGAAGGCACGCGTCACATGTATGTATCCTGAATTATGCTAATTGACTATGTGGCAATTAATTTGGATTCATGGCGTTATGGTTTTTCAGCATGAAATATATATGTTTTATATTTGTCATAACCTAACAGTGGTATCACGAGCCTCTAATTAATTCCATAATCAATTATAGTTAACATGGATAAATTTTATAAATTTGCAATGAATTAAAGGGGTGATTAATTTCGTTGAATGTAATTAATTGCAAATTCGTGCGATTATTTAATTATATGTTCGCAGGATTTTCGGCAGTTTAGTCAATAATGGTCGGAATCCTATAATTTTATAGTGAATTTCGCATGTAAACGACGTTTTAAAATTTTGACAAAAATCAAAGATTTGATGCCGAACCCAGAATTCCCAAATTCGAATCCTAACTATGAATTTTCGGAGGTTATAGTTTTTTCGAACGAAAAATTTATAATTTGATGTTAAATTTAATATTTGCGAATCTTGTATGTAAATCTTGAATCTATGATTGACCTACTCTATATGTTTAACAATGTTAAAGCCTAATCTTGTTAATTATACAACCTAATTTGTAATTGTAATTAATTTGTTGAAATTCGAATAATTTAGAATTTGATTTGATTTTCATAATTAATTAGCAATTTAATTAGGATCCTATGATTAAAAACCACCATAAAATTTTTTGAAATTTAAAAGTTTTACAATTTTATGACCTAGATTTGAATCCATGAAAATAAATATAATCGGAAATTAATTTGAATAATAAATTTTCGATATTTTTGCCCAAATTTATGAAATTAATATGAGTTATTAATTTGTCAATAAATTTAAATTATAAAAGTTTTAATTTTTATGAAAATCGTTCACGAATCTTGCACGCACGACGCAATGGAAGCTAAGTGTTACCCGTAAGGGGTGTTGCATAGTGCGGGCATGCGACGACGAGCAAGGGAGCTCGTCGCCCATGCGGTATGATGCAGCGAGCAAGGCATGGCATACGCGCGCGCGGGGGGGGGGGGGGGGGGGGGGGCAGCCCTGTTGTGCGGTGTGTGCTGTGTGCACGTGGGCGAGAGGCGAGGAAAGGCAGCAAGCACAGAGGCCGTGCAACGCGTGCAGTGAGCGTTGGCTCGCCTAGCGAGTATTGCCCTGCCCCGTCCATCGAGGGAGCTGTTGCGCGTAGGCGTGGCTTGCTCGGCTTGCTGCGTCTACGCGTGGATGCTCGTGCTTGCGCTACGACCGATGCGAGTGGCAACCCATGGGCGCTGCTCCTACAAGGCCTCGACGAGGCATGGGCGCAAGCCTATGGCCTTGTCTTGGCCCGATTGGTTCGTTTTAATTTTTCGGTTGAAAACGATTTTAATTAAACTTAAATTTGTAATTTAATTTTTTCTCAGAATTTAATTTTGAATGATTTAATTATTATAAATTTATTTATACTAATTATTTTACTAAAATTAAAACCCTGATAAAATTAAAATTAATTAATTTAATCAACTTAAAATAAAATAAAGGATTTAAATAATATTTTATATGAGCTTTAAATTTTAATTAAATTTGTAAGTTTCCGGTTGGACTAGGAAATACAATTTTATGTTTAAAATTCGTAAAGCAAAGCATGTAGATTTCTTGGTTCTAGTGGGAGCGTTTTACTCATAAACTCTTGATTAGGTCTAAATTCCTTTAAGGTTAAAACAACTCGATTAGAATTAATAAGGATTGAATAATTTTTAGATTATTGGAACCCTTGATTAATTGCTGCAAATATTTATGTGATGCATAATTTGTTCTACTAACTTGCTAAGTGGGCCATTCCTTGATAAATGAATGGGTTAATGGTGTATTGTAAATGTATTGTTTTGCAGGTTATGGAAAGTGACTAGTATGGCCCAAATAGGATAGAAAATATGGTCTACGTACCATTAATTTGAATGTAAAATTGGTCTAATTCACCAAAGTTTTTAATTTTAAATATGGTCCGTGTACCATCAAATAGTTGTAATTAGTTTCAATTATAGCTTATCCTATTTGAAGAAAATGGCGCCTCCCATGGTGAAATTCAAGACGGAGTTTTCAATCCATTTTCAAGACGGAGTTTGAAGTTGAAGCTTCAAGATGAAGTCGGGCCATACTAGATCACATTTATATCTTATGCATGCTTTTAGTTATTTATTGCTTTAAATATGTCTTAATTATGCATGATATTGTGGCTTGATTATGTTGCATGGTTAAATATTTTAGTTCACTTAAAATATAACCAACATAGTAAAAGCCTTAAGTTCCAAATTAAACTTTAAAAATTGAGTTAAAAGGTGCCATGCCAAAATAACACTTACTTGGATAACCTTTACATCAATCCTAAAGGGGTAAGGTACACAAATAATTGTGAGTACATGTTAGTTTTGGTGAAACTCAACGATATAAGTAAGGAGTCCTTTTATGTCGTGGCAAATGAGATAGATTTACCTAATAAGCTCTTAGACATACCTATCAACCAAGAGTAGTTTCTAGAATATTAGCAAAGGATTTGCTTACCTAAAATATTTTAGAATTGAGTCTAAATACATAATGTGCTTAATTCTTCAATGATTTAAGGGTCTTGGAATAATTTTATTCATACCTGCCAGAACACATAAATTGAATAAAATGCTTAATAAATATTGAATTATGCATGAATGCTAGAATTTAAGTTTATTAAGAGAACTGTGAATGGTTATTTATTTGTTTATTCTTTTCTATTGTAGTTTTAACTATGGCAAACAACAATCAAAACATCATCATGGGTTCTGAGCTTATGATCAAGCTGAACCTAAAAAATTTTCTTGAATGGGAAGCTAAGCTGGTTGAAGTAGTGAGACTCAATGGATTTGAGTATGTACTGTTCAATCCCATGCCAAGCTACTATGCCAGAGACATGATCCCTGAAAGACATGCCGCCTGGGATGCGGCTCTCAAGAAGGTTATGAGTCTCATGCTGAACAACATCCCTGATGATTGGGCTAGGAGGTTTGTAGCTTACGAACCTTTTATGATCATCAAGAATCTGAGGGATATCTGTCGTGGAAATACGGAGGACAGAGACCTAAATGTCCATGAGTTGATTGAATCAATGTCAGGCTTGAAGGTTAGTTCTCATAACAGATGTTTTAGGATGGAAGTGCAAGAAACACATGTTCAGGTCCTTCGCACTAAACAAAGGGTTGGTGTTCCACTAAGGTTTTATGTAGACCTTATGCTTTCATTATTTGATCGCTTAAGTCTACTAGGATCACCAATAAGCGAAAGGATGGCAGTCTCAATCTTACTCAATTCACTCCACAGTGGGTTTGGTCGCTTTAAGCAACTATAAATGAGTGAACCAAGAGAAGAAACAGTTGAAGAGTTTGTTCACTTGGTCAAAAAGGCTGAGATAATACTCGACTTTGAAGCCAAGGATTTACTCAAGGCTAAAGAGACACCCTTCAAGAACGGTGGAAAGTCCAAGGGCAATGTTGAGTCAGTTCCCAGAAAGAAGACAAAGCAGGAAAAGTCCACATCAAGCTGTCTTTATTGTGATGGAATTGGCCATTACAAGAGAGAATGTCCAAAGCTTAAGGAAGATCAGAAGAACGGAACGGTCATTCCATCTTCAGGTATTTTCGTTATAGACTGTATACTTGCTAATTTAACTTCTTGGGTATTAGATACAGGTTGTGGCTCACACTTATGTTCCAATTCACAGGGACTAAGAAGAAGTAGAAGATTAAGCAAGGGTGAAGTCGACCAACGAGTGGGAAATGGAGCACGGATTGCTGCATTAGCTGTAGGAACTTATTATTTGTCGTTTCCCTCTGGGCTAGTTTTGGAACTGGAAGAGTGTTTCCATGTTCCAAGTCTTACTAAAAACATCATTTTTGTTTCTTGCTTAGATGCTAAGGGATTTTCCCTTTTAATAAAAGACAATAGTTGCTCGTTTTATTTTAAAGAGATGTCTTATGGATCTGCTAGATTAGTCAATGGACTTTATTTGCTAGATCACGACAAACAAGTTTATAACATAAATACCAAAAAGGCCAAAAAGAATGATTCAGATCTCAACAATCTGTGGCATTGTCGATTAGGCCATATTTGAAGGAAATAATGCCCTTGGTCCAAGTATGCATTCTATGTTAAGTCTAATAAATGCGGTTCAGTATTAATTAACAAGTTAATAATTCAGTGAGATCAAGTGAGCTGAATGCCTAGCTAGAGGCCGCTTCAGTTCAAGTGGAATTAATGATATTAATCCACAGCTTACTCTTGACTGAACCCGTAGGGTCACACAAATAGTACGTAAACGGATCAAGTATTTAATGGCATTAAATACTCCATCTATGAATATTCGGAACCGACGGATCTTGGTTTCAGTGGGAGCTAAGATCGTCACAGGCAAGAAATGAATACTCCGGAAACGATGATATTGCCGGAAACGGAAATATGGATCGTATCGGAAATATGAATATTATCCAAGTCGTAGATGTTGCCGGAAACGGAAACATGGTACGTATCGGAAAATATTATTGGAAATGGAAATATTACCAGAATCGGAAATATTGCCGGAAACGGAAATATTGTCAGAATCGGAAATATTACCGGAATCGGAAAATAATTCCGGAAACGGAAATATTAAATATTTGTTCGAAACGGAAATTAATTCCGGAATCGGAAATATTAAATATTGTTCGTATCGGAAATAGATTCCGGAAATGGAAATTTAATCGGAAGCGTATCGTACGAATTAGCATCGGACGAGGCCTGCCGGACGAAGGCCCAGCACGAAGCCAGGCCATCGCCCAGCAAGCACGCACGCCACAGCCCAGCGCGCACAAGGCCGCGCATGCGTGGGCCGTGCTGCGCGGGCTGCTCGCACGCGCATGGGCAGCCCTTGTGGCTGCCGTGTGTGTGTGAGTTTCAGCTCATGCGAGATTCCTGAATCTGCAAGAGTCAGTGTATGATTAAATGTCTATTCCTATTGGATAAATTGATTAAGTAGAATTCATGTAGAATTCTAATTCCAATTAATTCGCATCCTACTAGGATTACGATTCCTTTTCCATAACTCTATAAATAAAGGCCTAGGGCTCATAATTTATACACAAGTTTTCAAGTATTCAAAAGTGAGTTTTTTGAGAGAAAATCAAACACACATCTTGCTCAAAAGTGCCGAATTTTCTGAGTACCTTAAGGGCGATTCTAGTTGGTCAATCTTAAGGCGGATCCGGACGTGCTGTGGACTTTCTACGGAGGGACGACACTTGGAGTCCTAAAAGACTTGTTCTTGTTCGGTTCGGGCGCAGCTAGGGAAGGCACGCAACAAAGAGTATGCATCTAATTATGCTATATGATTATGTGTAAATAATATGTTTCCTGGGTTAATGGTTGTTTCCGCATGATCTATGTATTTGTCATATGTATCATAACCTAACAGTGGTATCACGAGCCCCTTATTATTTTCATAATCTAAATTGCATGAACATGGTTAAATATTACAAATTTGCAAGAATTAAAAGGGGTGATTAATTTTCGTAATTGTTAATTAATTGCAAATTGCGTTTATTTAATTATATGTACGCAGTTTTTCGGCAGTTTCTTCATTACTCATCCGAATTGAGTGATTTTTGTGTCAATTCCGCATGTAAAAGGCATTCTAAAATTTTGACAAAAATAGTATTTTTCTGCCGAACCCAGAATTCTCAAATTCGAAGCCTAACTATGACTTTTCGAAGGTTTTAGTTTTTCGGATGCAAAATTTCGTAAATTTAAGATGTTAAATTAAATATTTGCGATTCCTGTTGATAAATCTTGAATTTTTGATTGACCTACTGCATAAGTTTAACAAGTTTGAATGCCTAGTCTTGTTAATTATGCAATCTAATTTGTAATTATGATTAATTTGTTGAAAATTAGAATAATTTAGAATTAATTTGATTTTCATAATTAATTGTAATTTAATTAGAAACCTATGATTAAAAACCACCATAAAAATTGTAAATTTACGATAAATTTTAAATTTTTATGACCTAGACTTGAATCCATATCAATCGGAAATCAATTGGATAATAAATTTTCGATTTTTTCGCCCTAAAATTATGAAATTAATAATATTTATTAATTTGTCATTAATTTTAAATATAAATTTTAAATTTTTATGCGATTCGTTCAAATAACTTGCACGCACGAAGCAATGGACGCTTCGTGTTACCCTTAAGGGGTGTTGTATAATGCGGGCATGCGACGACGAGCAAGGGAGCTCGTCGCCCGTGCGGCACGAATGCAATGAGCAAGGGCGTAGTGCACGAGCACAAGGCAGCAGCCCTGCCTTGTGTCGTGTGCCACGAGCAATGAACGGATGGGCATGGGCGAGGGGCGAGCCAAGGCAGTCGCGTGTGGGCAGCAAGCGAGCTGCGCCACAGCGCGCGCTGCCTCGCATAACAGCGCGCAGCCTCGTGCGCAGCGAGCGCAAGCTCGCGTGCCACGAGCGCTGCGCACAGCATCACTCGCGCGCACCAGCGAGCGATCTCGCGCGCCAGCGAGCGATTGCTCGCGCGCACCAGCAAGCGATCTCGCGCGCCAGCGAGCGATGGCTCGCGCGCACCAGCGAGCGATGCAGCGCCCCAGCGAGCGATGGCTCGCGCGCACCAGCGAGCGATCTCGCGCACCAGCGAGCGCGGTAACGCGCGCGCGCTGCGAGCGATAGCTCGCGTGCGGTGGGCGCTGTGCGGAGGCTTGCGTATGGGACAGCAGCAGCTATGCAACGAGCGCATGGGCTGCGCGCACATGGCCAGCAATGGCTGTGTGCGTACGGCCCATGGGCGTGCAACGCGTAGGGTGTTTGCGTTTCGATTAGATCGTTTTGAATGTTTAATTTGAAAATTTCAGTTCACGTAATTTTAATTAATTTTTAAAATTAATAATTTGAATTAATTTCTTGGATTTTAATTTTGAATATTATAATTATAATAAATATAATTTATTCTAATTATTTTACTAAAATTAAAATCATGAATTAATTTAAATGCGACTGAAATTAAATTAAATTTTGGATTCAATTATAAATTTATATGAGCTTTAAATTTTAATTAAATTTGTATGTTTCCGGTTAGACTAGAAATACAATTTTATGTTTAAAATTAGTAAAGCATATGAATTTATTGGTTTGAGTGGGAGCACTTTTTAGTCATAAACTCTTGATTAGGTCTACAAATCCTTAAGGTTAAAACAACTCGATTAGAATTAATAAGGACTGAATAATTGGTAGATTATTGGTGCCCTTGATTAATTGCTGCAAATGTTTACGTGATGCATAATGTGTTTAACTAACCAGCTATGTGGGCCATTCATGATAATGAATGGGTGAATGGTATATATTGTATATGTACTGTTTTGCAGGTTATGAAGTGACTAGTATGGCCCAAATAGGATAGAAAATATGGTCTGCGTACCATTAATTTGAATGTAATTGGTCTAAAGTACCAAAGTTGTTTTTCAATTCAAATATGGTCTGCGTACCATCAAATAGTTGTAATTAGTTATAACTTATCCTATTTGAAGAAAATGGTGCCTCCCACGGAGATTTTCAAGACGGACTTTGAAGTCAAAGCTTCAAGATGAAGTCGGACCATACTAGATCACAAATATCTTATGCATGTTTTAAGTTATTTATTGCTTTAAATATGTCTTAAAATGCATGAGATCAAAAGCTTGATTATGTTGCATGATTAAGGATTTTAGTTCACTTAAAATCTAACCAACATAGTAAGAGCCTTAAGTTCCAAACTTAAAAATTGAGTTAAAAGGTGCCATGCCAAAATATACACTTGCTTGGATATCCTTTACATCAATCTAGTAATAGTTTTCGCTCAGCGAGGTGTTACTTATTGGTCCTAAAGGGGCAAGGTACACAAATAATTGTGAGTACATGTTAGTTTTGGTGAAACTCAACGATATAAGTAAGGAGTCCTTTTATGTCGTGGCAAATTCGATAGGTTTACCTAATAAGTTCTTAGACGTACCTATCAACCAAGAATAGTTTCTAGACTATTAGCAAAAGGCTTTTGCTTACCTAAGATGTTCTAGGATTAAGTCGACAAACTGTGCTTAGTTCTTCAATGATTTTAGGATCTTGGAATCATTTTATTCACACCTGCCGGAACACATAACTTGAATAAAATGCTTAATAAACATTGAATTATGCATGTATGCTAGAATTTAAGTTTATTAAGAGAAACTGTGAATGGTTATTTATTTGTTTATTCTTTTCAATTGTAGTTTTTAATATGGCAAACAACAATTCATTCAACATTCGATCAATTCTCGAAAAGGAGAAGTTGAACGGGAAAAACTTCCTTGACTGGCAAAGGAACTTGCAAATAGTTCTTATGCAGGAAGAAAAGGAGTATGTCCTAGATGAGGCGATGCCCGAAGCTCCAGGCGACGGGATCACTCAGGCAGCCCTCAATCGTTGGATTGATGCCAACAAGGATGTGAAATGTCTAATGCTCGCCACTATGAGTGCGGATCTGCAGAAAACGTTCATCAACTCAGATGCTTTCACAATCATCAGTGAGTTGAAGAACATGTTCCAAGATCTGGCTCGAGTCGAAAGATTCGAGACTCATAGGCAAATTCTTGAGACCAAGCTTAAGAAAGGCGAGCCCGTAAGTCCACATGTTCTCAAAATGATTGGACTCATTGAGAATATGAGTCGGCTGGATCAGCAATTTTCTCAGGAAATGGCTATAGACACCATCCTCCATTCTCTTCATAGCGGGTATGATCAGTTCAAACTGAACTACAGTATGAATAGTCTGGACAAAACGCTCACTGAGCTTCACGGTATGCTGAAGACCGCTGAAAAGACGCTCAAAAGTGATAAGCAAGATGTGCTTATGGTGCGTGGGGGCAAGTTCAAGAAATCTGGAAAGAAGAGGAATGCTAAGAAAGGTGGCAACAAGGCCAGCCCAACTAAGCAAACTGGCGCCAAATCTGCAAAGAGGAAGGTCAGTCAACCCACTTCTGAATCCGAATGCTTCTACTGCAAGAAGAAGGGGCATTGGAAGAGAGATTGCTTGAAGCTAAAGGAAGATCAGAAGAACGGAACAGTCGTTCCATCTTCAGGTATTTTCGTTATAGACTGTATACTTGCTAATTCAACTTCTTGGGTATTAGATACAGGTTGTGGCTCACACTTATGTTCCAATCCACAGGGACTAAGAAGAAGTAGAAAGTTAAGCAAGGGAGAAGTCGACCTACGAGTGGGAAATGGAGCACGGATTGCTGCATTAGCCGTAGGAACTTACTATTTGTCGTTGCCCTCCGGGCTAGTTTTGGAACTGGAAGAATGTTTCCATGTTCCAAGTCTTACTAAAAACATCATTTCAGTTTCTTGCTTAGATGCTAAGGGATTTTCCTTTATAATAAAAGACAATAGTTGTTCGTTTTATTTTAAAGAGATGTTTTATGGATCTGCTAGATTAGTCAATGGACTTTATTTATTAGATCACGACAAACAAGTATATAACATAAATACCAAAAAGGCCAAAAAGGATGATTCAGATCTCACCTATCTGTGGCATTGTCGATTAGGCCATATAAACTTGAAACGCTTAGAAAGACTTCAAAGGGAAGGAATTCTAGAACCATTTGACTTAGAGGATTATGGTAAATGCGAATCATGTTTACTTGGCAAAATGACAAAGCAACCTTTCTCTAAAGTTGGAGAAAGAGCAAATGAACTATTGGGTTTAATCCATACAGATGTATGTGGACCAATGAGTACAAATGCTAGAGGTGGTTTCAGCTACTTTATCACTTTCACTGATGACTTCAGTAGGTATGGTTATGTCTACCTAATGAAGCATAAGTCTGAATCCTTTGACAAATTCAAGGAATTTCAGAGTGAAGTAGAGAATCAATTAGGCAAGAAGATCAAGGCACTGCGGTCTGATAGAGGCGGTGAATATCTGAGCTATGAATTTGATGACCATCTGAAAGAATGTGGAATTCTATCAGAATTGACTCCTCCTGGAACACCACAATGGAACGGTGTGTCAGAACGGAGGAACAGAACCTTGCTAGACATGGTCAGGTCAATGATGGGTCAGGCCGAACTTCCATTAGAATTTTGGGGACATGCACTAAATACAGCTGCACTCACTATAAATAGAGCTCCGTCTAAAGCTGTCGAAAAGACTCCATACGAATTATGGTTTGGAAAGCCTCCAAATGTGTCTTTTCTTAAGATTTGGGGATGTGAAGTATACGTCAAACGATTAATTTCAGACAAACTTCATCCAAAATCTGACAAATGTATCCTTGTGGGCTATCCAAAGGAAACAAAGGGGTATTACTTCTACAATACATCTGAGAACAAAGTGTTTGTTGCTCGAGATGGTGTCTTTTTGGAGAAAGATCACATTTCCAAAATGACAAGTGGGAGAAAAGTAGACCTCGAAGAAATTCGAGTCGAACAACAAACTCTAGAGAATGCTCAAGATGACATTCAGGATGAAACTCAGAGATCTTTAGAAGAATCTGGTGAGAATCATGGTCAATCTAGAAATGTTACCCCGCGTAGATCGCAAAGATATAGATCTCAACCGGAAAGGTACTTAGGTATTTTGACGAACGAGAGCTATGACGTTCTATTACTTGAAAGTGATGAACCTGCGACTTACAAGCAAGCTATGACGAGCCCTAGCTCCAAGCAATGGCAAGAAGCCATGCAATCTGAATTAGACTCCATGTCTGAAAACCAAGTATGGGATTTGGTCGATTTGCCAGATGGCTACCAAGCCATTGGAAGCAAATGGGTTTTCAAACTGAAAAAGGACAAGGATGGGAAACTTGAAGTTTTCAAAGCTAGATTGGTTGCGAAAGGTTACAGGCAAGTCCACGGTGTGGATTACGATGAAACCTTTTCACCAGTTGCAATGCTAAAGTCTATTCGAATAATGTTAGCAATCGCTGCATATTACGATTACGAAATATGGCAGATGGATGTCAAAACTGCTTTCTTAAACGGCGTTTTAACAGAAACTGTGTTTATGACACAGCCTGAAGGTTTTGAGGATCCAAAGAATGCTAAAAAGGTATGCAAGCTAAAGAAATCAATCTACGGATTGAAGCAGGCATCCAGGAGCTGGAATATACGTTTTGATGAAGCGGTCAGTGACTTTGGTTTCATCAAGAACGCAGACGAATCTTGTGTATACAAGAAGGTCAGTGGGAGCAAAATTGCTTTCCTAGTATTATATGTCGACGACATATTGCTTATCGGAAATGACATTCCTATGTTGAACTCTGTCAAGATTTGGCTTGGGAAATGTTTTTCGATGAAGGATCTAGGGGAAGCACAGTACATATTGGGCATCAAGATTTACAGAGATAGATCTAAAAAGATGATTGGACTTAGTCAAAGCACTTATATCAATAAGGTGCTTGATAGGATCAAGATGGCGGACTCCAAGCGAGGCTACCTACCCATGTCTCATGGAATGACTCTAAGCAAGACTCAGTGCCCAAAAACACTTGATGAGCGTAGACGAATGAATGGGATTCCATATGCATCATTAATTGGTTCAATAATGTATGCTATGATATGTACACGCCCGGATGTTGCGTACGCACTCAGTGCTACGAGCAGATACCAGTCAGACCCAGGAGAGGCGCATTGGACTGCTGCCAAGAATATTCTGAAGTACCTGAAAAGGCACAAAGATGACTTCCTGGTCTATGGTGGAGATGATGAATTAATTGTTAAAGGCTATACGGACGCAAGTTTCCAAACCGACAAAGATGATTTCAGATCACAGTCTGGGTTTGTCTTCTGCCTCAACGGAGGAGCAGTAAGCTGGAAAAGTGCTAAGCAAAGCACCATTGCGGATTCTACAACTGAAGCGGAGTACATTGCTGCACATGAAGCAGCAAAGGAAGCTATATGGCTAAGGAAGTTCATAGGAGAACTTGGTGTAGTCCCCTCCATTAAAGGACCAATAGCCCTGTATTGTGATAATAACGGAGCTATTGCAC
Organism: Spinacia oleracea; assembly: GCF_020520425.1. NCBI lineage: Eukaryota > Viridiplantae > Streptophyta > Magnoliopsida > Caryophyllales > Amaranthaceae > Spinacia > Spinacia oleracea. The sequence goes on from NC_079489.1 coordinate 91,111,082, forward strand.
AGGCAAAAGAGCCTAGACACCACCAGAGAGTCAAGCATGTACTTCGTAGATTTCACCTTCTACGAGAGATCGTTGAAAGAAAAGAAGTCGAGATAAGCAAAATTGGAACTGATGACAACATATCAGATCCATTAACTAAACCTCTGCCGCAAGCGAAGCACAACTCGCACACTGCAGCTATGGGAATCAAGCATATTGGAGAATGGCTTTGATGTCTCTGTTTAATGTTTTAAAGTTTTAGAGTTTAAATCTTTGTAAAACATTATTGGTTAATCATTCACAATAAATGAAAGGAATTCATTTTTCCATTTAATTTGTGGTTTATTAAATGATGAGTCCCTTCAACTTGACGATATATTCAAGATAGACTGTCAGGACCAGTCCTGTGACTAAGAAATGTCTATCAAGTGAACTTGAATGTCAAAGGTTGAAAATGGTCCCTAGTCGGAGTTTTCTATAAAATTGGACGCATAGAAAACGTTAGACGATTAGAGTGCAAGATGACTAGTAGTTCTGTTTCTTGAACTATGTGGACATGGCAATGTCATAATCATTTGCATAGATACTTACTTTGGGAAGACTAGTATCGGACAAGACCTATGAAACTTTACTGTAAGAGATGAAAGTCTGTCATAAGTAAATTTCATTAAATTATTAGACACTAAATCCTCAATACCTGAGTGATTTGAGATTACTTGTTTGAGAACTGGTTACTTTGACGTTGACCAACCGTCGCACCGTAAAAGGAGGCTATAAAGGCAACGCTCAGGTAATCACCTATCAAACGAAGTCTAATCTCAAGATCGCAAGATTGGGATTGTCCTCCCATAAATCGGGATGAGATGCTTAAAAGTTGTACAAGGCCACTCGGAGAGCTAGAAACTGTGAAATGCATGGCCGTGCTCGGATGAATCATAGGCTATGATTATCTGTTTATTTGATCAGTTGAACTCTGAAACCGAGGAACACCTCTGGACATAATAAGGATGACAACTCTTACCTTATGTTCAAGAGCAAGCATCGAGCGACAAAGGAATTAGGAAATGCACACTTGTCCCTAAGGACAAGTGGGAGACTGAAGGAAATAATGCCCTTGGTCCAAGTATGCATTCTATGTTAAGTCTAATAAATGCGGTTCAGTATTAATTAACAAGTTAATAATTCAGTGAGATCAAGTGAGCTGAATGCCTAGCTAGAGGCCGCTTCAGTTCAAGTGGAATTAATGATATTAATCCACAGCTTACTCTTGACTGAACCCGTAGGGTCACACAAATAGTACGTAAACGGATCAAGTATTTAATGGCATTAAATACTCCATCTATGAATATTCGGAACCGACGGATCTTGGTTTCAGTGGGAGCTAAGATCGTCACAGGCAAGAAATGAATACTCCGGAAACGATGATATTGCCGGAAACGGAAATATGGATCGTATCGGAAATATGAATATTATCCAAGTCGTAGATGTTGCCGGAAACGGAAACATGGTACGTATCGGAAAATATTATTGGAAATGGAAATATTACCAGAATCGGAAATATTGCCGGAAACGGAAATATTGTCAGAATCGGAAATATTACCGGAATCGGAAAATAATTCCGGAAACGGAAATATTAAATATTTGTTCGAAACGGAAATTAATTCCGGAATCGGAAATATTAAATATTGTTCGTATCGGAAATAGATTCCGGAAATGGAAATTTAATCGGAAGCGTATCGTACGAATTAGCATCGGACGAGGCCTGCCGGACGAAGGCCCAGCACGAAGCCAGGCCATCGCCCAGCAAGCACGCACGCCACAGCCCAGCGCGCACAAGGCCGCGCATGCGTGGGCCGTGCTGCGCGGGCTGCTCGCACGCGCATGGGCAGCCCTTGTGGCTGCCGTGTGTGTGTGAGTTTCAGCTCATGCGAGATTCCTGAATCTGCAAGAGTCAGTGTATGATTAAATGTCTATTCCTATTGGATAAATTGATTAAGTAGAATTCATGTAGAATTCTAATTCCAATTAATTCGCATCCTACTAGGATTACGATTCCTTTTCCATAACTCTATAAATAAAGGCCTAGGGCTCATAATTTATACACAAGTTTTCAAGTATTCAAAAGTGAGTTTTTTGAGAGAAAATCAAACACACATCTTGCTCAAAAGTGCCGAATTTTCTGAGTACCTTAAGGGCGATTCTAGTTGGTCAATCTTAAGGCGGATCCGGACGTGCTGTGGACTTTCTACGGAGGGACGACACTTGGAGTCCTAAAAGACTTGTTCTTGTTCGGTTCGGGCGCAGCTAGGGAAGGCACGCAACAAAGAGTATGCATCTAATTATGCTATATGATTATGTGTAAATAATATGTTTCCTGGGTTAATGGTTGTTTCCGCATGATCTATGTATTTGTCATATGTATCATAACCTAACAATATTAACATGAAGCGCATAGAAAGACTTCAAAAGGAAGGAATTCTAGAACCTTTTTACTTAGAGGATTATGGTAAGTGCGAATCATGCTTACTTGGCAAAATGACAAAGCAACCTTTCTCTAAAGTTGGAGAAAGAGCAACTTAACTATTGGGTTTAATCCATACAGATGTATGTGGACCAATGAGTACAAATGCTAGAGGTGGTTTCAGCTACTTTATCACTTTCACTGATGACTTCAGTAGATATGGTTATGTCTACCTAATGAAGCATAAGTCTGAATCGTTTGACAAATTCAAGGAATTTCAGAGTAAAGTAGAGAATCAGTTAGGCAAGAAGATTAAGGCATTGCGGTCTGATAGAGAGGCGGTGAATATCAGAGCTATGAATTTGATGACCATCTGAAAGAATGTGGAATTCTATCAGAATTGTCTCCTCCCGGAACACCTCAATGGAACGGTTTGTCAGAACGGAGGAACAGAACCTTGCTAGACATGGTTAGATCAATGATGGGTCAGGCCGAACTTCCAATAGAATTTTGGGGACATGCACTAAACACAGCTGCACTCACACTAAATAGAGCTCCGTCTAAAGCTGTCGAAAAGACTATATGAGTTATGTTTGGAAAGCCTCCAAATGTGTCTTTTCTTAAGATTTGGGGTTCTGAAGTATACGTCAAACGATTAATTTCAGACAAACTTCAACCAAAATCTGACAAATGTATCCTTGTGGGCTATCCAAAGGAAACAAAGGGGTATTACTTCTACAATACATCTGAGAACAAGGTGTTTGTTGCTCGAGATGGTATCTTTTTGGAAAGAGATCACATTTCCAAAATGACAAGTGGGGGAAAAGTAGACCTCGAAGAAATTCGAGCCGAACAACAAACTCTAGAGAATGCTCAAGATGACATTCAGGTTGAAACTCAGAGATCTTTAGAAGTATCTGGTGAGAATCAAGAACCAACTAGAAATGTAACCCCGCGTAGATCGCAAAGATATAGGTCTCAACCGAAAAGTTACTTAGGTATTTTGACGAACGAGAGCAATGAAGTTCTATTGCTGGAAAGCGATGAACCTGCGGCTTACAAACAAGCTATGACGAGCCCTAGCTCCCAACAATGGCAAGAAGCCATGCAATCTGAATTAGACTCCGATCCATGTCTGAAAACCAAGTTTGGGATTTGGTCGATTTGCCAGATGCCTACCAAGCCATAGGAAGCAAATGGGTTTTCAAACTGAAAAAAGACAAGGATGGGAAACTAGAAGTTTTCAAAGATAGATTGGTTGCAAAAGGTTACAGGCAAGTCCACGGTGTGGATTACGATGAAACCTTTTCACCAGTTGCAATGCTAAAGTGTATTCGGATAATGTTAGCAATAGCTGCATATTACGATTATGATATATGGCAGATGGATGTCAAAACCGTTTTCTTAAACGACGTTTTAACAGAAACTGTGTTTATGACACAGCATGAGGGTTTTGAGGATCCAAAGAATGCTAAAAGGGTATGCAAGCTTAAGAAATCCATTTATGGATTGAAGCAAGCATCAAGGAGCTGGAATATACGTTTTGATGAAGCAGTCAGTGACTTTGGCTTCGTCAAGAACGCAGACGAATCTTGTGTATACAAGAAGGTCAGTGGGAGCAAAATTGCTTTTCTAGTATTATATGTCGACGACATATTACTTATCGAAAATGACATTCCTATGTTGAATTCTGTCAAGATTTGGCTTGGGAAATGTTTTTCGATGAAGGATCTAGGAGAAGCACAGTACATACTGGGCATCAAGATTTACAGAGATAGATCTAAAAGGATGATTGGACTTAGTCAAAGCACTTATATCAATAAGGTGCTTGAAAGGTTCAATATGGAAGACTCCAAGTGAGGCTACCTACCCATGTCTCATGGAATGACTCTAAGCAAGACTCAGTGCCCAAAAAAAATAGATGAGCGTAGACGAATGAGTGGGATTCCATATGCATCATTTATTGGTTCAATAATGTATGCTATGATATGTACACGCCCGGATGTTGAGTACGCACTCAGTGCTACGAGCAGATACCAGTCAGACCCAGGAGAGGCACATTGGACTGCTGCCAAGAATATTCTTAAGTACCTGAAAAGGCACAAAGATGATTTCCTGGTCAATGGTGGAGATGATGAATTAATTGTTAAAGGCTATACGGACGCAAGTTTCCAAACCGACAAGGATGATTTCAGATCGCAGTCTGGGTTTGCCTTCTGCCTCAACGGAGGTGCAGCAAGCTGGAAAAGTGCTAACAAAGCACCATTTCGGATTCTACAACTGAAGCGGAGTACATTGTTGCACATGGAGTAGCAAAGGAAGCTATTTGGCTAAGGAAGTTCATAGGAGAACTTGGTGTAGTGCCCTCCATCAAAGGACCAATAGCTCTATATTCTGACAATAACGGTGTAGTCAAGCATATACTTTATAGATTTCACCTTCTACGAGAGTTCGTTGAAAGAAAAGAAGTCGAGATAAGCAAGATTGGAACTGAAGACAACATCTCAGATCCATTAACTAAACCTCTGCCGCAAGCGAAGCACAACTCGCACACTACAACTATGGGAATCAAGCATGTTGTAGAATGGCTTTGATATCTTTAATTAATGTTTTAAAGTTTCAGAGTTTAATACTGTGTAAAACATTTTGGGTAACCATTCATATAAATGAATAGAATTCATTTTCCATTTAATTTATCGTTTATTAAATGATGAGTTCCTTCAATTTGACGATATATTCAAGGTAGACTGTCAGGACCAGTCCTATGACTAAGAAATGTCTATCAAGTGAACTTGAATGTCAAAAGTTGAAAAGGTCCCTGGTCGGAGTTTTCTATAAAGATGGACGCATAGAAAACGCTAGACGACTAGAATGCAAGATGACTAGTAGTTTCGTTTCTTGAACTATGTGGACATGGCAATGTCACAATCGTTTTCATAAATACTTACTTTGAGAAGACTAGCATCGGAAAGACCTATGAAACTTTACTGTAAGAGATGAAAACCTGTCATAAGTAAATTTCATTACATTATTAGATACTAATCCTCAATACCTGAGTGATTTGAGATTACTTGTTTGAGAACTGGGTGCTTTGACGTTGTCAACCGTCGCACTTTAAAAGGAGGCTATAACGGCAACGCTCGGGTAATCACCTATCAAACAAAGTCTAAACTCAAGATCACAAGATTGGGATTGTCCTCCCATAAATCGGGATGAGATGCTGAAAGTTGTACAAGGCCACTCGGAGAGCTAGAAACTGTAAAATGCATGTCCGTGCTCAGATGAATCATAGGCTATGATTATCTGTTTATTTGATCAGTTGAACTCTTAAACCGAGAAATACCTCTGGACATAATAAGGATGAGTACTCTTACCTTATGTTCATGAGCAAGCATCAAGCCACAAAGGAATTAAGCAATGCACACTTGTCCCTAAGGACAAGTGGGAGACTAAAGGAAATAATGCCCTTGGTCCAAGTATGTATTCAATGCTAAGTCTAATAAATGCGGTTCAGTATTTAATTAATTATGCAAGTTAAAAATTCAATGAGATCAAGTGAGCTGAATGCTTAGCTAGAGGCCATTTCAGTTCGAGTGGAATTAATAATATTAACCCGCAGATTACTCTTGACTGAACCCGTAGGGTCACACAAATAGTACGTGAACAGATCAAGTATTTAAGTGAATTAAATACTCCATTTATGACTATTCGGAATCGACGGATCTCGGTTCCAGTGGGAGCTAAAATCGTCAAAAGGTAAAATATGAATACTCCGGAAACAATGATATTGCCGGAAACAGAAATATGGATCGTAACGGAAATATAAATATTATTCAAGTCGTAGATGTTGCCGGAAACGGAAACATGGTATGTATCGGAAAATATTATTGGAAATGGAAATATTGCCGGAATCAGAAATATTGCCGGAAACGGAAATATTGCCGGAGTCGGAAATATTATCGGAATAGGAAATAAATTCCGGAATCGGAAATATTAAATATTTGTTCGAAAGGGAAAAAAATTCCGGAATTGAAAATATCAAATATTTTACGAATCGGAAATTAATTCCGGAATTAGAAAACGAAACGGAAGTGCGACGTACCAAATAATCATCGGACGAGCTTGCTAGACGCAAGGTCCAGCACGAAGCCAGGCCCGCGCCTAGCGAAGCCCGCGCAGCAAGCTAGCAAGGGCAGCGAGCCCAGCCAAGCAAGGCAGGCCAAAGCCGAGCACGGAGCAAGGCCAGGCCCAGCCGAGCAAATCAAGGCAGGCCTGCTGATAAAGGGAAAAACTAGGTCGTTGCTAGTCTTACTCCAAAATCAATCAAATACTTAGACCAACCACTAAAAGAAAGTAAAGTGGCAAGCAAAGGGTCGAATCCACAGAGAATCGCGGGTTTCTTAGCTAAAAGTGCTAATACGAGCTAATTTGAAAAGGGGATTGGTTGTTAAAAAGGAAAGTTAAACTAAGCAATTAGAACGATAGACAAGGGTTAAAAACACTAGGGAATTGGGGTTCACCAAGGGGCACATGCGATAGGGGATTAAGGATTTCGAGGATCAACTAGATATGCAAAGACAAGTCAAAAAGGGAAATCGATTCTTTAATAAACTTAAAACAATGAATTGTGCTTCCGGACCAACCCAAGGGCTAAGAATCAACCAAAAAAATCCGATCGAAAACATACAACGCAGTGACTCACAATCCCTTGCCAAATTAATGCGTTGCATTCCATTGACTAAACAAGGTTACGCCTAACCAAGCAAGCAACAAGGAACCCCCCAACTCATACATTTAATTGCAAAAACTAATAAATCCTACCTTAAAACCCCAAACATTGAAAGCATAGGCTATACCCAACCCCTTAGATGAAAACTACTCACTCGTGGGATTAACCACAAATTTCAACATGATAAATTCGATAGGAGCATGCATTTCCGAATAATCAAAGCAAAAGTCACTAACCAAATAGTTTAAGCTAATTTCATCATGGCAATCAAATCTATAAGCAAAACCATCATCCACAATACAATCGAAATCACCAAATCTTAAAAGATTAGCAAAGAAACTAGTAAGTCTAATCATAAAGGATTAGGAAAAGCTAAATAATCAAACAAGTAGGAAGGAAAAATGTAAAAGTGCCTATTTTTGGGGGTTTTTGATTAATGAGAAAATAAGAGACAAAAGTAAGAAAAATAAGAAATTAATGACAATAAATGGAAATAAGAGTTGAGAATTTTTACAATGAAGCTTCAAATCCAAGATTAGGGAGAATCCCAAGCAATACAATGATCAATGAATGAAGTTCTCCTCCTCTCTCTCTCTAAAATAATAATTCAGACTACTTTTGTAAAAAACTAGGTATTCTTAAAGTTCCTAAAATGCTTTAAATAGTCCCGAAAAACGGCTCAGCGCTGGTAGCAGGTTCGGCCGAACATTAGGTATTTCGGCCGAACTAAGAGGCAAGTTCGGCCGAACATAGAGGCAGGTTCGGCCGAACTTGAGGAGAAACAGGAACTTCTCTTGGAGAGGTTCGACCGAACTTTTTAGGGGATCAGTTCGGCCGAACATAAGGAAGTACGGCCGAACTCTCAGGATTGTTCGGCCAAACTCTGGGCTTGTTTTCTTCACGCATTTTTGCTTCGGTTCGGCCGGACATTTCTGGAGTTCGGCCGAACATCTTGAGTTCTTGATTCCTTGACTCCTTTTCCCACTTCGAGCTTTCCTCGGGTACCGTTGAATTACATTGACTTTTCCGTCCGTTTTACTTGTTTTCCTACACATTAACAAACCTCGTGAAAAGCAAAAGCTTGACAAAAAAAAGAAATAATAAAAACAAGGCGAAAGGACGGTAATTAGGAAAAACCAAGTCAACTAAGCATGTAAGAGCAAGGGGACTAAAATGAGAATAAAAGGGGAAGAAATCAAACAAAAACAAGAAATAAAAGAGGCAAAATACTATCCTAAGAGTGACATAAATCTCACTCATCAAACTCCCCCGGCCCAAGCTAGACTTTTGCTTGCCCTCAAGCAAAACAAGAGAAGAACAAAGGAAAGACGAGATTTTATTCAAACAAAACAAAAAGGAAAAACAGAGGTGAGAATATACACTAAATCACTGTCGTAGTAATCACGATTGCATTTAAGCACATGCAATAAGCTCTTTAAACCCCTAAGTCATTCTAGAGGGCGAGTGAGATCTCGCAAGGGTTTTCCTCGAGTTTTACCCATAACTCAAATGAAAAGGGAAATAAAGAAAATTAAACTACACGGTCATTCCCACGTTAACCCATCACGGAAGTGGTCCACAAATTAAGACAATTGAGTGACTTCTCGGAAAAGCTTATTCCAAATGTATGCCAAACTTAGGAGTAAAGGTGACGACTAATCTAAATTGCTAGAGGACACTTCTATTAGCGCTTTTACTTGGTACATTAGAGCACATTTAGCCATTCAAAAGGTTTCATAAGCTATACTTTGATTAAAAGAATCCAAGAATAATGGTCCACCTCCCCCAAATGCAAGATTAGACCCCCTTTTGCTTCCCTCTACTCAAGACATGAACGAGAGAAAACTAAGCGTGGGAGGCATCCACAAATTGACCTCTTATTAGACCTTTTTTTTTTCTTTTTTTTTTCACGCCATTTTTAACTGTTTTTGGATTTTTCTTTTTCCCTTATTATGGGATTTTCTCTTTACAAGAATAAACTTTATTTGAACAAAGAAGATGAAAAATACACTTGTGGCTTATGATGCCACTTATTGAATGATACGAAGGTAAAACTAAGTCTTTTGTAGAGTTTCACTTTGGAGAGAATAAGGTTACACTTAGGGGATCAAGGGACCACAAATTGGGCTACTTTTATCCAATGATGAGAGAATTAGACAATTTTTCAAGCTAGATGGCAATTGTACGGTTGAAGACTAACTTTAGTGGTACAAGGAGCAATAGAGATTAAGCAACTCCTAGAACACCCTAACTCTAGCATACATTTTTCCAAAAACAACTCCTACAAATTCCCACAAAGGCCTAAAAAAGGGAACCACATTAGATTTCATCATTTGGGCATCGTCCTTGGGCATTTTTTACCGTTTATTAAGTAATAAAGAAAGACCTTTTTTTTTAATTTAATTTATTTACAAAAAGGAAATTGCGAAAGTTGAATAAAAAGCGAAAACAAAAATAATAAATCAAAAGTCTTTTTGTAATTTTATGTTTTAGAAATTAAGAAAAGAAAATAACAAAAATTAAGAAAAGAAAGTGAAAAGAAATAACAAAAATTAAGAGAAGAAAACTCAAATGAGAGAAATTGTTAGTCATTTTGGATTTTGAGATTTGGGAGCGATCATCCACCAAGGATATCGATGAGACATGAACCAAGCACCACAAGCATACACCAATCATACTCATAGCAAGAAAAATCAAACAAGCAAGCAACATCATCAAACAACCAACACAACCAACACGCAATGGCAACAAACAACAACCACCAACCATCAACCAACTAGCAAGAGCAACAACCAACAACCACCAACCACCACCAACAAGCAACAACTACCAAAAGCTACCCCTTCCAATCGACCACATGCTCCCAAATTAACATCCCCCCAAGCTAGCTAAAATCTTCCCCCCAAGCTAACCATTTACTCGTCCTCGAGAAACATAATCTAATCAAGGCACACAAAAAATAACGGGGGGGAATAATCATCACCGTCCATATGATCATCACCGTCCTCTTGAGGAGGTCGGTAGGGATAATAGATGCCCGATGGATCATATTCGCTAACAAAATTGGGTGGGGTCGGGGAGATGTTGTATTGGCTATCCACATCGGACCCGGAGGCGTCGGTGTAGGGTGGCCAATCATACCTAGGGGCGGTGAGGAAAACCGACATGGATGGTGCTTGGTATGTCCCCCAACATGCCCCCTAATTTTCGCAACGGGGAGGGTAAATATCGGGGCATGCCAGGTCATACGCAAAGTCCGCCCCGCCCGGCCTAGTCCAATCATATGGAGGGGGTGGGGCAATTCTCTCCACGGGGGGAACATGGCCACTATAGTATGGGTAGCAGAGTGGTGTGCCATCTCCCCCCCAACGAGGAATTGGCCCTTCTTGGGGCGGGTGGTTAGGTTAATTCAAGTACGGGTCAATGAGGTTGTTCCTCACATTAAAATCATAGTTTGCCCCGTGCATAGTACCCGGCCCCAGTGATCTTGCCCGTGAAGGATATTTCTAAGGGTACTTTGAATACCCTCAAAGCTAAATGGGGAGGGGGTAGAGGAAGATGACGTACCTTGCTCCCCTTGGGGAGCTTGTTGCCGGGGCACTTTCACCCTTTGTTGCGGTGGGTCGGTTACCACCAAGCTTAGATCGACCATCCGGGATGTCTTGCGGCTCGATGGACCATGGGTAAGCTTTTGTGCGGTCAATCTTGGTGAGGTTGTGGTTGGGGAGGACATACCACTCTTGCTCCTTGTAGACCATGACGATCCATCTAGCATCCTTCCTTTTGGTGTAGTTGATGAACCTTTGGCTTTGGAGGGCCGCAATGTTGAGAAACTTGTCATCCGGGCCACCAATGCTAGCAAGACCATTCAACCTTCCTGCAAGTTTCCCTTTTTTCATCCTCTTGGCAATGAGGGTGACCATGGCTCCCATGTGGATTTCTCCCTTCACGGTCCCATCCCTAGTTCCCAAGCATCGGCTTATGAAGGATGCTACACAATGGTAGCGGAAATGTGGCCTTGGTTTGTCGGCCAACCATAGACTAGAAACCTCATCCTTAATCATGGCTCCTAATCTTGCGTTGATGAAAATGGAATAGGCAAGCATTCGAGAGAAATATCGGAGGGCTAGGTGAATAATTTCCGATGCCTTGGATTGGTTTGTTTGGAAGTGGGCATGCTCGGTGATTTGGCTCCACCAATCGCTCTCATTATAGGAAAACCCATTGGCTATTAGAGTGGTGGCTAAGTTTGTGTGGGCTTCACCATCTCGGGGGAAACAAAATAGGGCACCCAACTCGGTGGAGCTCAACTCATGTGATTCATTGAAAAGCCAGAAATGGACTTGCAACCCATCATCCGTTGAAGTTGTCTCTATGGAGGATAGGAAATCTAAAGTGAGCCTAGGATAGGTCTCGCAATTCAGATTTGTGAACTCCTTGAATCCAAAGTTCTCAACCAATAGCATCACTTCATCCTTAAGCCCAAGTGAAACTAGAGTAGGCTCGTGATAGAATTTTGTGGGTCGGATTTTTCTAGAGGAGAGCCGCTCAAAGTTGTCCCACTGCTTTTGGGACTCAAATTGGATGCCATAGGTGGTTGAGACATTGGTGGGTGGGGTGATTTGTGAGGAAGAACCAACATCTCCTCCCCTTCTCTTCTTTGTTGGCTTAGGAGGCATAATGTGTTTGGGGGTTCGGTAGATGTTTCAAAGGTTACTTCACAAGGTTCTAATGGTTTATCAAGGACAACAACAACAAATCCCCAATGTGAGAGACAACAAACAACTCCAAGAACACACCCACAACAAATTTCAACTCAACCTCCAAAAACTACAACCACACCTGTAGAAACACAATACATACAAAAACAATAATCCATCAACAACACAAATAAACTAACAACAACGCATAATCCATCAACAAAGCAAATAAAAATCAATAATTTCTCAATTCACAATCAACAATTTCTCAAACCCTACATATGAATTTTGAGATTATGAAAACAAGTAATATGATGCAAATTAGACTACTCAAAACCATTAGGGAGATGAATAAAATAATAAAACACCCTTACTTGCAACCAATTTCAAGAATTTGAGCCCGTTGAAGATTTCCCCCAAATTTGCAAATTTGAGAAAAAATCGGATTTTTGAAGTATTTGAGGACTTGAATGTGGATTTTGTTGTTGTGGAGTTGATTTGTGAGTGGAAGGAGTAAGGATTTGTGATAGAGTACGGAGAGGAGTTGAATTTGAGTTGTGATGGAGTATCAGGATGAGAGGAAATGGTAGAGGAGAGAAAGGAAGTGTCGAAAATATTGAAAGATGAGGAGAGAGAATCGGGCATGAACTAAATAAAATAGGCCGAAATTCTCAGCTGGTTTGGCCGAACATTAAGAGAGTTCGTCCGAACACCTTAATGTTCGATCGAACCTTCTGCGAAGTTCGGCCAAACCCGAAAAATGAGTGTTTCTGCTGCTCGACAAGTTTGGCCGAAATTTGCAATAGTTCGGTCGAACTTGCTCAAAATTCGGTCGAACCTTGGGAAAAGTTCGGCCGAACTCATAATTGTGGAGCTACTGATTCTCCTAATCGTTCGGTCGAACAGGATTACGTTAGGCCGAACTTTTCTTCAAGTTTGGTCGAACTTAAAGAAAAGTTCGGCCGAACCCGCTTTTTAAGAGTTCCTGATTCTCAGAAAAGTTCTGCCGAACAACAAGGAGTTCGGTCGAACTTTCCTTAAAGTTCGGTCGGACTCGAGGAAAAGTTCGGCCGAACTCTAATTTTTGGAGTTCCTAATTCTCATTGAAGTCCGGCCGAACAAGAAGGAGTTCGGTCGAACTTTTCTTCAAGTTCGGTCGAACTTCTTGAAAAGCTCGGACGAACCCCAATTTTTGGAGTTACTGATTCCACCTAGTTCGGTTGAACCATGAGGTGGTCCGGCCGAACTTTTTGATAGGTTCGGCCGAACTACTCCTTGGTTTGGCCGAACCTGACCTGCATAAAAAACAAAGCCTCCCATCTCTTCTCATTCATGCCATGCATCGTATACTAAAAAACCTATGACTAACAACAGCTCACCAAACACCAAAAATGCCAAAAAGTAGCGAAATAAAAGAAAAATTTAAAGGACAAGGGTTAGAGATCACCGGGTTGCCTCCAGGAAGGCGCTCTTTTAACGTCACTAGCTTGACGTATCTTCACGGAGAAGATGAAGTGATTGCTTGGAGATGTGTTGTGCAAACCGTCCCAATGTGGGCTCCTTCGAAATACTTTTTCACTCTATGACCGTTGACCTTGAAGAAGTCGCATTTGTCTTTGTTCCAAAGCTCCAATGAACCATAGGGCAACACTTTCTTTACCTCAAAGGGACCGCTCCACCAGGATTTGAGTTTTCTGGGAAAAAGCTTCAACTTTGAGTTGAAGAATAGGACTTTCTCACCTTCTTGAAAGTCCTTCTTTTTTATTTTCCGTTCATGATATTCCTTAGACTTGGCCTTGTAGATACTTGCCGAATCATACGAGTTCATGCATAATTCCTCTAGCTCATGCAAGTCTAGGAGTCTCTTCTCCCCCGCACTCTTTAGATCAAAATTTATGTGCTTGATGGCACTTGAGGCCTTGAGTTCCATCTCTACCGGGAGGTAGCAACTCTTCCCACACACGAGCTTATATGGTGTTGTTCCAATGGGAGTCTTGTAGGCCGTTCTATAGGCCCATAGGGCATCATCAAGCTTCAAAGCCCAATCCTTACGGTTCGAGGCTACCGTCTTCTCAAGAATGAGTTTGATCTCGCGGTTAGAGACCTCCGCAAGACCACTTGTCATAGGATGGTAGGATAATCCTCGCCTTTGGATGACACTATATTTGGAGAGAAGGTTTGAGAAAGCACCCTTGAAATGAGACCCACCATCACTAATAATTTCCTTGGGCATCCCGAACCTAGGAAATATCACCTTCTTGAAGAATTGGATGACCACTTTAGCATCATTTGTAGGGGTGGCAATGGCCTCAATCCACTTGGACACGTAATCAACCGCTAGAAGTATGTAGGTATTCCCTTGCGAAGATATGAAAGGCCCCATGAAGTCAATGGCCCATACATCAAAAATTTCAAGCTCAAGGATGGGATTTTGAGGCATTTCATCCCTCTTGGAGATATTCCCAACTCGTTGACACCTATCACAAGTCTTCACAAAAACCCAAGCATCCTTGAAAAGAGATGGCCACCATAGAAGATATTGCAAAACCTTTTCCGCGATTTTGGAGGCACCCATGTGACCACCACTAGGTGACGAATGACACATATGAAGAACACCTTGAATTTCATCATCCGGAACACACTTCCTCAAGAGATCATCAACACCTCGCTTCAATAGACACGGATCATCCCAAATATAATGCTTGCAATCATGCCTCAACGTCCTCCGTTGTTGGGGGGTGAAGTCCGGAGGAATCGCCCCACAAGCTAGAAAATTCACAATATCGGCATACCAAGGAGTGGCCTTGGTTTGAATAGCATAGAGGTGATCATCCGCAAAAGTCTCATCAATGAGGTGATTTTCACCACTTCCCTTCACTTCCAACCTAGACAAGTGATCCGCCACTAGATTCTCGGTTCCCTTCTTATCGCGGATCTCGATATCAAATTCTTGAAGGAGAAGGATCCAACGAATAAGCCTTGGCTTGGCGTCCTTCTTGGCAAGAAGGTACTTCAAGGCCGAATGATTCGTGTAAATGATAATTTTGGAGCCGAGAAGATAAGGACGGAACTTTTCCAAGGCATAGACAACCGCAAGAAGCTCTTTTTCCGTAATGGCATAGTTCGCTTGCGCGTCATCAAGAGTCTTGCTTGCATAAGAAATTGCATGAAGGGCCCTACCATCTCATTGCCCAAGCACCGCCCCAATGGGAAAATCACTAGCATCACACATAATCTCAAATGGTAGCTCCCAATTAGGGGGTTGAATAATGGGTGCCGTGACGAGAGCTTGTTTGATCCTAATAAAAGACTCAAGGCATTCATTAGAAAAAACAAAAGGGACATCCTTGACAAGCAAACTAGATAGTGGTTTAGCAATTTTTGAGAAATCCTTGATAAACCGCCGGTAGAAACTGGAGTGACCACGGAAACTACGAATCCCCTTGACATTGATTGGGGGAGGCAATTTCTCAATCACTTCTATTTTGGCCCTGTCAACTTGGATTCCCTTGCTTGAAATCACATGACCAAGGACAACGCCTTCCTCTACCATGAAGTGGCATTTCTCCCAATTCAAAACGAGGTGGACATCTTCACACCTTTTCAACACCTTTCCTAGGTTGACTAGGCATGAATCATAGTCTTCCCCATAGACACTAAAGTCGTCCATGAAGACTTCCATGATTTTCTCAAGAAATTCCGAAAAGATTGCCATCATGCATCGTTGGAAGGTTGCCGGAGCATTTCACAACCCAAACGACATCCTTCGATATGCAAAGGTGCCAATTGGGCATGTGTTGTCTTTTCTTGGTCACTTGGAAGGATGGGAATTTGGAAGAATCCCGAATATCCATCCAAGAAACAAAAATATTTGTGCTTGGCAAGCCTTTCCAACATTTGATCTATGAATGGTAGAGAGAAGTGGTCTTTTCGGGTGGCGGTGTTTAGTTGCGATAATCTATGCACATGCGCCAACCGGTCACAACCCTAGTGGGGATCAACTCATCATTATTGTTCTTAATGACGGTCATTCCCCCCTTTTTGGGTACTACTTGGACAGGGGAGACCCACTTGCTATCCGAAATCGGATAAATGATTCCCGCATCCAATAGTTTAACCACTTCCTTCCATACCACTTCCCTCATATTGGGATTCAATCTCCTTTGAGGCTCAATAGAAGGTTTATGACCTTCTTCAAGAACAATTCGATGCATGCAAAAATCCGGGCTAATCCCTTTCAAATCGCCAATGATATACCCAATAGCCTTTTTGTGTTTTCTCAAAACGTTCAAGAGTTTGGAAAGCTCTTCATCATTGAGTTTAGCATTGACAAGCATATTTGAGAGTAGAGGGGAGGGGTTTGAGTTCAAGCTTGCTTACCTCCTTGGTGGCCTCAACGGGCACCAAGGGTTCTTCACAATCCATAGCTAAAAGCATCTCTTGAGTCTCCACGGTGGCATTGCATTCATTGGGATCATGCACAAGAACATACTCAGGAACATCGTTAGTAGAATGCATATGCATGCTCATAGAATCATTGACAATCTCATCAAGGATATCAATCCTTTTACAATCATCCATATGGGAGGGGAATCTCATGATTTGGTTAAGTTGAAACTCAATTTTCTCATCCCCCACACTAAGGGATAGTCTACCACCTCTCACATCTATGATTGCTCCCGCGGTGGCAAGAAAAGGTCTTCCTAGGATGATTGAGATATTAGGGTCCTCCTCCATTTCTAAAACCACAAAATCAACGGGAATAAAGAACTTTCCGATCCTCATAGGCACATCCTCTACCTTTCCCAATGGAAGCTTGACCGAACGGTCGGCTAATTGGAGGGACACTTGGGTAGGCTTCAACTCTCCCACATTCAACCTTTGAAAAATAGAGAATGGCATTACACTCACACTTGCTCCCAAGTCACATAGAGCTTTATCTATGACAAGTTCTCCAATTGCACAAAGGATGGAAAAACTCCCGGGATCATTCAATTTGGTGGGCAACTTGTTTCGGATAATGGCACTACAACTTTCGGGTAGGCTAATAGTCTCAACCACATCCACAACCCTCCTCTTGGTTAGGATCTCCTTAAAAAACTTGGCATATGTAGGAATTTGCCTAAGGGCTTCGGCAAAAGGAATGTTCACATAAAGCTTCTTGAGCACTTCTTGGAATTTAGCAAATTGATCATCAAGGTTAGCTCCGGCAAAACGAGATGGGAAAGGCAATTTGGGCTTGTAAGGAGGGACCACTCTCTTGGGAACTTCAACAACCATTGGCTCACTCACCACAACCTCTTCCTCATCTATGGTGGTATCAACAATAGGCTCACTCTCATCCATGGGCTCACTCTCTCCTTGGGTTGGACTCTTAGTAGTTGAATTCACAAGGTTTTTCCCACTTCTTGTCACAATAGCATTGGCTTGATGGGTCTCACCGGGACTAATCCCTTGTGGGGGTAAAGAACTGGGAACTCTTGAAGCATTAGAGGATGACAATTGCGCAATTTGTGTTTCAAGCATTTTATTATGGGTGGCCATGGAATCAAACTTTTGGTTGACTTGAGTCATGAAAGTTTTCAACATTGTTTCAAAATTGGACTCTTGAGGAGGTGGAGCATTGAGGAGCAGTCTTTGAAAACCGGGAGGGGGATTTTGAAAGCTTTGTGGTGGAGGTGGCTTTTGAAATTGAGAAGAAGAGGAGGATTGACCTTGGTAGCTCCCTTGACTTTGATAGCTTTGTAGTGCTGGTGGTCTTTGGAAGTTTGAAGATTGGCCTTGATTTTGAAAATTTTGGGCATAGTTTTGATTCCTTGGACCCCCATAATAGCTTGAACTTCCACCCTCATAGTTGCCTTGATTTCGACCATTCCCATGGTTTTGAAATTGGTTTTGACCTTGGGTTTTATCATCCTTCCAACTAAACCTTGGGTTGTGCCACCGACCGGGGTTATAGGTGTTGGAATAAGGATCAAACCGTTGGTTGCTTGCATTATTAAAAGCATTAACTTGTTCCATGGGTTGGTCCAAAGGATAGAAATATGAAGAGGGATGCTCAAATGAACCACAATAATAACAAGACAAAGCACAAGACATGACACTAGAAGGGGATTGGGGAGTAGAAGGACAAGAAGGGATAGAATTGGACCTTTGACGTTGTGTGACGAGAGCATCAAACTTGGTGCTCAAAGCATGGATCGGCTCAAGGTCGTACCTTCCTCCTTTCTTGTCACATTCTCTTCTATCATCGTTCCAATCTTCACAATTTCGGACCACATCATCAATGATGTCAAAAACCTCTTCTAAGCTCTTCTTCATGATTGGCCCCCCGGCTCCCGCATCTAGGGCCGTCCTAGAAGCCTTATAAAGCCCATGGTAGAAGCAATGGAGAAGCACCCCCATCTCTATGCCATGATGTGGGCATTGGCGAAGAAGCTGATTCAATCTTTCCTATGACTCTTGAAGGGTTTCGCCGGTCCTTTCCTTGAATGTCATCATCTTGGACCTGTAGTTTGCGGTTTGCGCGAGGCTACTATATTTGTTGATGAATGCCTCCGTCACCTCATTCCAAGAGGTCAATGAGTTTGGCTTGAGGTCATCGAGCCACTTTCTTGCATTACCGATCAAGGAGAACTTGAAGAGTGCCATTCGAATGTATTCTTGGGTTACCCCATTGTGTTTCACCGTGGAGAAATAATCGACAAAAGTCTTTAGATACTCCCTAGGACTCTCAAGTCTCGACCCGGTAAATTGGCTCCTTTGAACCATCCCAATAAGTGCGGGTCGTAACTCAAAATCGGTAGCCTCCAAGGCCGGAAGTGAGATGGCACTTTTTGCCTCATAGGCCCCGGGGGCACCATAACTCCTCAAATCATGCTCCATTAGGAATGTATCACTTGAACTACTCTTGAAAGATCGGAGACTTTCCAATTCTCCGTCCGAATATTCTAGCTCTTCGTGCTCAAACGGAAAAACGGGTTCCTCTTGATGATCAATGTTGTTAGATGCTCGTTACAAGCTTTGACGCCTAGCACGAAATGTCCGCTCAATTTCCGGATCTTGAGGAATGAGGGGAGATGCTCTAGGAATTCTTGGCATGCATACTCAAGCAAACATTAGCATTGACAATCAAAAAGGAAAAGAGGAAAGCAATTAAAAGAACAAGACTCATACACTAGAAGCTACTAAACTTAGCCGCAATTCCCCGGCAACGGCGCCAATTTGATAAAGGGAAAAACTAGGTCGTTGCTAGTCTTACTCCCAAATCAATCAAATACCTAAACCAACCACTAAAAGCAAGTAAAGTGGCAAGCAAAGGGTCGAATCCACAGAGAATCGCGGGTTTCTTAGCTAAAAGTGCTAATACGAGCAAATTTGAAAAGGGGATTGGTTGTTAAAAAGGAAAGTTACACTAAGCAATTAGAACGATAGACAAGGGTTAAAAACACTAGGGAATTGGGGTTCACCAAGGGGCACATGCGATAGGGGATTAAGGATTTCAAGGATCAACTAGATATGCAAAGACAAGTCAAAAAGGGAAATCGATTCTTTAATAAACTTAAAACAATGAATTGTGCTTCCGCACCAACCCAAGGGCTAAGAATCAACCAAAACAATCCGATTGAAAACATACAACGCAATGACTCACAATCCCTTGCCAAATCAATGCATTGCATTCCATTGACTAAACAAGGTTACGCCTAACCAAGCAAGCAACAAGGAACCCCCCAACTCATACATTTAATTGCAAAAACTAATAAATCCTACCTTAAAACCCCAAACATGGAAAGCGTAGGCTATACCCAACCCTCTAGATGAAAACTACTCACTCATGGGATTAACCACAAATTTCAACATGATAAATTCGATAGGAGCATGCATTTCCGAATAATCAAAGCAAAAATCTCTAACCAAATAGTTTAAGCTAATTTCATCATGGCAATCAAAGCTGTAAGCAAAACCATCATCCACAATACAATCGAAATCACCAAATCTTAAAAGATTAGCAAAGAAACTAGTAAGTCTAATCATAAAGGATTAGGAAAAGCTAAATAATCAAACAAGTAGGAAGGAAAAATATAAAAGTGCCTATTTTTGGGGGGTTTTGATTAATGAGAAAATAAGAGACAAAAGTAAGAAAAATCAGAAATTAATGACAATAAATGGAAATAAGATGTAACACCATAATAATTCCTTGGTTTTATAAAATCATTTTCCAAGTCCCTAATAAGATCCGAGTCCTCATCCATAGCCTCATCATTTTGTTGTGGCTCACTATCAACCACATTGTTCTCTTCAAGCTCATCTTCAGATCCACTGGATATCTCAATGGTGGGTTCATGAACTACAGGGTTAGGATTTTCAATCTCTACCACATCATCATCACTATCCTCCTTAACCTCACCAACTTGCTCATCATGGATCATGTCATCCTCACCATCACTTTCTATTCCTCCGTAGCCCATACCAAGACCCGCATAATACTTCCCATCCTCATAATAATTTTCCGCAACCTCTAAGATAGTAGCAAGAACCTCAGAATCATACTTCCACCTACCATCACTAGTCCCATATTTGTACCAATTAGGGGTACCATCACCAAAATGCATGTCACTGAACTTGTTCTTGAGGTCTATGTAAGGGTTCTTATGGGGTAAACAATGTATAACCATACTACCCATCATATCTTTGTGCCTAAGGTGGGGCATATTCTTGGTCGAAGCCAAATAGTCACAAGCAAACACGATCTTCTGAACATACGTGCGAGGAGTCTCATTATCCATCTTCTCTAAGTATCCTAGACTGGTGACCTTAGAAGGTAGCATCCTTAATTCCTGAAAATTCACAACTCAAAAGTCTTACTAACGCGTTTCCATAGAAATTCCAACCCCAAAAGAATACAATAAATAGTTCGTGGAGCCATACAATTTTTAATGCACAAATATATACTCAACATGAAATATGATGCAATTAATCACATAAAGCAAGATAAAACATGGTTAGAACATATACATGGCAATTAATAATCCACATAATCACATAAAATGCATACTTAAACTAATATTCCCTTCTTAGTCTACCCAATTCTCACTTAAAAATAATATTAATTTTCGAAATTAATTAACAAATAACTCCTAACTTAGTTGAAATTATTTAAATTAAAATCGAAAATTAATAAGAATTAGTGATTAATTAAATAAATAAATAAATAAATAAATAAATTTCGGATAATTGAAAATAAAAAGAAATCCGAAAAAATTTAAAATGTAAATTCGAAAAAAAAAATTCGAATAATAATAAATAAATAGATAAATAGATAAATAATTAAAATAATTAGAATAATTAAATAAAAAAATTTCCGAAATTAATAAAATAAATTCGAATTAAATTCGAAAATTTCGAATAAATAAAAAAAAAATCGGAAAAATTAATTAATATTAAGTAATAATCCAACTTTTCAACTCATTTCAAACGACCCAAAATAATTGATATTTGACCTTTAAAATATTTAGTACTCAAAATAATACGTTTTGACTTTAGGAAAATAATATTTAAAAATCTTAAAGTTCCGCAAATACCACTTTGTAGTATGAATTACTACAAAGAAGCATTAGTCTCCGATTACCACTTTGTAGTATTGCTTACTACAAAGAAGGAATGAAACTAAGCTCTAGTATACCACTTTGTAACACCCTAATAATTCCTTGCTTTTATAAAATCATTTTCCAACTTAAAATAAAGGAATTACTAAAGCATTACCGCCACCGTGATAACGGTTAAAGCTATTACCAGAATTACGCAGCGGAATTTAATGACAACTAACTTTTAAAAAAAAACATAATTAATGAAATATCGAGGCCTCCTACAATTTGGAACCATAATGGCCCAAAACCCAAAGTATAAATAATTCAAACATTTCAAACATAATTAAAGTAAAGTTAAATAGTTCAAAATACGAAAACATGCAACTCTCTCGATCATCCCAAGCCACATGATTCAGATCTACCAACCTGCTATATTATTCTACTCCCCATCAATACAAGTGGAAATGATAGATCATCATAGGGTCATTAAGGCAAAGGCCATGACCAAAACACACAAAGCACGTAGTCAGCAAAAGCTGAGTACTTACAAGAATAGAGTGAACTGAAACTAAAACATGCATCACTCACTAAGTAATAATCAACATGAAAAAGCCATATAATAATAAACAATCAACCATGAATACAAGACTCGACTCTTGACTCGACTCTTGACTCACAATTTAATTAGAATAAGCTTCGAACGGCCCAAAGAATATTCCCTAAAGGAAAAAGGTGATGGGAGCCAACCATACACCAAATAATAAATAATAAATTCGGGCCATACCGAGTGTCGGGCCATACCGATGGAATTCCCGCGCATATTATAAATGAGTAGGAGTACGAGCTTTCCGGCAAGACTCCCCCCATTGTTCATACTCAAGGTATATACGTTCCAAGAGTTTTGAAGCTTGTTCTGGTTGCACTTTACGTTTATTAATATTTTATTAGAGGTGAACTCAAGACTCAACAACGTACATTCAATCAATTAATAAACAACAACCAAAACAGTCTTATTTTAAATGCTTTAGGACTTGTGATCAACAAGGCAAGACACTTGTGAAATTACTACCATGTTCCTCCTCACCAAAGTGAGACTCCACATCATGCACATTAACACGAGGGTTGTGCCCTTGCACGACAAATCCTAATTCATTTCATACATAATATTCCCAACTGAACCCTACATGTGCGGTGGCTTACGTGAGCTGACCCTTCACATGTGGTAAAATAAGTAGTACAACGAGGTACGAATGATTGGCTCAAAGTATGATAGACATCCCATACAATAGCATACAAATAAATAATCCATCCCTTGCATGTGAAACAAACCATACATGCCTAAATATTGGACAACATGATTGACAATGAAATCCATACTCATAATAATTTCAACATGCTTGTTCAACAATTAATCCAATAAATCCAACATCACAAATCACATGCTCGTTCACCAAAATAAACATGATTCCACATAATATAATTCACATCATGTAATATCATTGACAAAAGGTGTGGTCGCCCTAGACTTGTACGTACCTTGAATACCTAAGCGTAGGGGCCACTTTGCAATAACGAGCACTCAACTAGAAATCACCTCCTATCATCAAAATAATGAAACTTAAATTATTTCCATGTTCATTAAATTTCCAGCAACTTTATAAAATTTAAAACCTCCTTTAAACTTTAGAATTCAATCGTTTTTCAATAATATAATCGTCTCGATTTGCAAAATCAATCCCTAGTACAAAAACATACTTTTTCCGCCTTTAAAATCAATAAAAATCAACACTTTAAGCCTTTATTCAAATCTGAAAATATAATTGATTATCGTAATTAAAATCATCACCGAATTATGCTAATCGATTGACTCATTAGGTCTAGGTTAAAACCCTAACTTGAAAATCCCAATAAAACTAATTTATTATCATAAAAATCAATGCTTTATTCAATAAACAAATCTGAAAATTCATCCTTTAATAATTAAAACAACCCTAATGAATCACAACACGCAAATCCTCAAACGACGGTATTCATAACCGGTTCCCAGCATTTTAATTACTCAAAACAATATTAATATTATAATTTAAAATACGGAATTTAAATAGAATAGGCAAGGAAGAAGAGAATTATACCAATCCGGCCTATAGCACGGAACAATCACGAATTAATTGTGATTGGGCGAAAGAATTGAATAACGAACAAACACGAACACACACACACACACTCGTGTGTGTGCGCGCGCAGCAAAGGGGCGACGAGCAAGGGGCAGCGAGCGCGGGCTGGGCGCAGCATGCGAGCAAGAGGCGAGGCACAACAGTGCTGTGCGCGCGGGACGAGGGGCGGACACAGCGCTGGGTGCGCGGGACAGAGCAGGCACAGCACGCGAGGGCGCGCGACACAGAGCAGGCACACAGCACGCGAGGGCGCGAGGGACGGAGCAGGCACACAGCGCGCGAGGGAAGGCGACGGGCGAGCACACGGCACGAGCACCCGAGTGCTGGGCGGTCGTGTGTGAGCCGGGCAAAGAGAGGAGAGGAGTGAGGTGCAAGAAATCAAAGAGAGGGTTTATGAGGTTTTAGGGGTTCATTTATTGATGAGGAGTCCTGTTTATAGGCTCCTTATTGTTAATGGGCTAGGCTTAGGAAATTAGAATTGGGCTCAGGGGATTAAATGATTGGGCTAGCTTAGGACTTGAATTAAATTCTTTTGATTGGGCTCGTTTAATAAAACGAATTGGAATTTTCATTTGAAACCCGAAGCCTTAAAAAATCGTTTGCAACTCATTTAATTTCCCGACTCAAGAATTAAATTCGTTTCGTAATTAATTAAAATAATAAATATTCTAATTAATTAAAATACATTAAATAAGATACATTTAAATATTATTTAAATGATAATAAATCGTAAAATGCTTTATAAATATAATAAAATATACTTATAAATATTATTTAAAATACGAGGTATTACAGTCTACCCTCCTTAAAAGAAGTTTCGTCCCGAAACTTGTGTTCGGAAATCAAAATTCAACTCAAAACTTGAGACTTTCTGAGACTTTCAATGTGTTCATTTACAAAAATTTTAAGTTGCTGTACTCTTTACATGATTAAACAGGACAATAATAAGTGCAAATTCAATAGAAACCACTAAATTGAGCATAAAATAGGGGAAAACAAGGTAAAAAGCGCGAAATTCTACCGCACTCTACCCCCCTTAAAAGACACGAGTTACGACCCCGTAACTCAACTAACCTCGGGAAAAAGCTTGGGATATTTCTTTCTCATTTCGTCCTCCGCTTCCAAAGTAGCTTCCTCAGATTCTTGATTAGACCACAACACTTTGACAATTTTCACATCTTTAGTACGCGTACTACGCACTTTGCTATCAAGGATTTTGACAGGTCTTTCCTCAAAGGTTAGACTTTGGTCTAATTCTATGGTCTCCGGTTGCAACACATGTAATTTATCCGGGATATATTTCCTTAACTGAGATATGTGAAACACATTATGCACTCTATGCAAGTCCATAGGCAAGGCTTGTCTATAGGCTACCTTTTCGATTCTTTCTAAGATCTCATATGGGCCTATGTACTTAGGGCTTAACTTCCCTTTCTTTCCAAATCTCATGACACCTTTCATTGGTGACACTTTGAGTAACACCTTATCACCTATATTGAACTCTTCATCCCTACGTATCAAGTCTGCATAACTCTTTTGGCGTTCTTGCGCCGCTTGAATCTTTGATTGGATGGTTCGGATTTGGTTCATGGTGTCCTCTATCATTTGAGGTCCCAACACTACGGTTTCACTAATATCGTTCCAACAAAGTGGACTTCTACACTTTCGTCAATACAGAGCCTCAAATGGTGCCATTCCAATGCTAGCATGATAGCTATTGTTATAGGAAAACTCAATCAAATCTAGGCTATCTTCCCAACTTCCTTGGAATTCAATAACGCATGCCTGAAGCATGTTCTCCAGGGTTTGGATAGTCCTTTCAGTTTGTCCATCCGTGGCTGGGTGGAAGGCTGTACTCATTTTCAATGTCGTACCAAAGCTCTTCTGCACACTTTTCCAGAAATTCGAAAGAAACCTTGAATCCCTATCTGACACGATATCCTTACGAACTCCGTGTAACCTCACAACATTCTTAATGTAAGCTTTAGCAAGTTGTTCCCTTTTCTAGGTTTCCTTCATTGGTATAAACACTGCTGACTTAGTCAACCTATCTACCACAACCCAAATTGTATCATTCCCAGTCTTTGGCTTAGGTAAACAAGTGACGAAGTCCATAGAAATACAGTCCTATTTCCAGCTTGAAATCTCTAACGGTTGGACCTTCCCTTGAGGTCTCCTATGCTCTATTTTAACCTTCTGACAAGTCAGACATTTAGCCACAAATTCAGCCACTTCGTTCTTCATCCTTGGCCACCAATAGACCTTTTTCAAGTCCTTATACAACTTGTCACCACCTGGGTGCACAGAATATGGCGTATTATGCCCTTCTTTCATCAATCTCTTTTTCAATTCTCCACACTATTGAGGCACGCACCACCTGCCTTTGTACCTCAAACTTCCATCATCATGGATTCGGAATTCTAACTCCTTACCTTGCGAAATCTTTTACTTGATTCGCTCCAACTTTACGTCACCAGCCTAATTCTCCCTAATCTCATCAAATATGGACGGCTTGATGGTTAAGGCATTCATCATTCCCTCAAGGCTTTCACCACTCACTATTTCAAGGTTCAAACGCTGCATGTCCTTCCACAGCTCGTTAGCAACTACTAACGCATTAACACTATGACTTGATTTCCTACTCAAGGCATCCGCAACTACATTGGCTTTTCCTTCATGGTACTGGACATCCAAATCATAGTCCTTAATTAACTCCAACCACCTTCGTTGGCGCATATTCAGGTCCTTCTGTGTGAAGATGTACTTTAAACTCTTGTGGTCCGTAAATATCCTACACTTCACACCGTACAGATAGTGTCTCCATATCTTCAATGCAAACACTATAGCAGCCAGCTCTACATCGTGGGTAGGGTAATTGGATTCATATGGCTTCAATTGCCTTGATGCATACGCAATAACCTTCCCGTTCTGCATCAATACACACCCTAAACCATTCTTAGAGGCATCACTATACAGGTCATATGCACCACTCTCATCTGGTAAGGTTAATACTGGCGCGGTTGTCAATCGCGTATTTAAGGCTTGGAATGCTTCCTCACACTGGTCACTCCATTCAAACTTTTTTTCCTTCTTCATCAAGGTAGTCATGGGCTTGGCTATCCTAGAGAAGTCTTGCACAAAGCGCCTATAGTAGCCAGCTAATCCCAGAAAACTACGAATGTCAGTCACACTCTTGGGTGTAGGCCATTCACTAACATCTTTGATCTTAGCAGGGTCAACTTCCACTCCTTCTTTAGATACAAAATGTCCCAAAAATGCAACTCTTTCCAACCAAAACTCACACTTTGAGAACTTGGCATACAACTGGTTATCTCTCAAGGTACTCAACACTGATCTCAAGTGTTCCGCGTGATCTTCTTTACTCTTTGAATACACTAGGATGTCATCTATGAAAACCACTACAAACTTGTCCAAATAGGCATGGAATACATGGTTCATTAAGTCCATAAATATTGCAGGGGCATTGGTTAACCAAAAAGGCATAACAGTGAACTCATAATGTCCGTATCTAGTCCTGAATGCGGTCTTTGATATGTCGTGATCAGCGATTCTCAATTGATGATAACCCGAACGCAAATCGATCTTTGAAAAGATTCCAGCTCCTTTCAGTTGGTCAAATAGGTCTTCTATCCTAGGTAATAGATACTTTTTCTTGATCGTGACCTTATTGAGCTCCCTGTAGTCTATACAGAGCCTCATACTTCCATCCTTTTTCTTCACAAACAACACTGGTGATCCCCAAGGCGATGCACTTGGCCTAATGTAACCTTTCTCCAATAGATCCTCTAGTTGGCCTTTTAACTCATTCATTTCTGCTGGAGCCATTCGATAAGGTGCTTTTGAAATAGGGGCGGTTCCAGGCACTAAATCTATGGTAAAGTCAATAGGTCGATTGGGAGGCATCCCCGAGATCTCTTCTGGAAATACATCTAGGAATTCATTAACTACAGCAATATCCTCAGGCTGATCCTTGATCACATGCTCTAGGTTCCTCACATTACATAAGAAGGATGGGTTCCCTTTACTGACTAGCTTCACGAGTTCCATTGCCGTGATGATTCCTATGTTCTTAGGCTTACCAAAACGACGATATGACACTACTTTGCCTAGGCTAGACCTCAAGTGAACCTTCTGCTTCTCACATTCTATTATGGCTTTGAACTTGGCCAACCAATCCATTCCTAGAATTACATCTAGCTCTCCTAACTCAAACTCGGTTAGGTTAGATAAGAACACGGTCTTGGCTATGGTCAAAGGCACATCTCTATGGATTTTGGTACACTTCACTATACTACCAGTAGGTATGACTATAGGTCCTTCAATTGTTTTAGGCTCTTTCAACCCTAGTTTTCCCAAAGCATCTACTGATATAAAAGAATAAGTCGCACCAGAATCAAATAGAACTTTAACTAAAACGGAATTAATAGAAAAAGTACTCGCTATGAGGTCAGAGGAAGTCTCCGCTTCTTGCCTAGATATCATATTCAACTTTCCTTGGGCAACTCCTTTGTTATAGCCACCTCCATTGGTGTTCCCATTGTTGTTTCGGTTCCCATTCTGCTGTTGGTTTCCTCCAGGCTTTCCATGGTTCTGGTGATTGCCATTGCTATTGCCATTGTTACCACCTTGGAAGTTCCTTTGGTTTCCACCTCCATTTCCCCCATTTCGGTTCTGATTGTTCCGATTATTGCCTTGGTGGTTACCTTGGTTAGGCTTTCCATTCTTAGAATAGCATTCATACTCCCTATGGCCTAACTACTGACAGAATCTGCAAGTCACTAAGTTTCCATCATAATCCTTTCCAGGGTGATTCATGTTACAGCGCCTACATTCGTAGGTCCGTATTCCATTCCTTCCAGACTGATTTCCACCACCTTGGTTGTTGCGATTACCACCATCGTTAGCCCTAAATTGGAAATTCCCATTTCCTTTGTGCTTCTTAAAATTCCCCTGAATCTGATGGTTATTCCCTTGATTCGAGCTTCCACCATCCTTTCTCTTTTCAGCACTACCATTCTTCCTTTGTTGTAACCCATACAAGTGAGCAACTTTTCCGTACAGGGTGTCTAATGAGGTAAAGGTCTCTCCAGACAACAACACCTGTAAATCCATGGTCAAACCATTCTCAAATCTTTGAGCCCTGAGCTCTTCCGTTGCCACCACTTTAGGTGCAAACCTAGACAACTCTATAAACTTAGAATAGTATTCCATCACAGACAGACCTCCCATTTTGAGTTCAATGAACTCCTGCGCCTTTTGCTTCTTCAGATAAGGTGGGTAAAACTTGTTCCTTAGTGCAGTTTTGAACGCTTCCCACCCAAAGTTAGGTGTGGCTCTAATGGTATTCTCACATCGTTGCCACCATAAATCAGCTTCACCTCTCAGGTAGTACACAACACTGTTCACCCTAAGGTTTTCGGGGCAATTCACAGCTACAATGAGCTTATCAAACTCTCTCAACCAGTTTTCAAGCACACTAATTGGTTCAATCTCTCCGCTATAGAGTGGAGGCTTGCTTTGAGCTATTTTCTTAAACATTTTCCCAGCCGGATCATGCACTGGGTTGGCTCTAGTTTGAGTTAGGTCTCGAACTACCTCAGCTAGTTGTCTAACCACTTCAGAAATCTCTTGGTTAGCCATATCCCTTCTCCTGAATAAATAAAAAGGCTAACTTTAATATTGGTTGGACATGCCATTACTAAGGCACTAGTTCAACAACGAACCTACTCACAACAATAACACATTTAGGCGCAAC
The DNA here is from genome assembly GCF_020520425.1 of Spinacia oleracea. Taxonomy (NCBI): domain Eukaryota; kingdom Viridiplantae; phylum Streptophyta; class Magnoliopsida; order Caryophyllales; family Amaranthaceae; genus Spinacia; species Spinacia oleracea. Next base: position 91,140,488 of record NC_079489.1, read on the forward strand.
CTAGGGGAAGAGTTGGCGCCATTCTTGGGCCTTCTGACCCCACTATTCGATGCAAATAAATTTAGATGGTTGTTACTAGACCACCTTGCACATAAAATTTCATTGAAGAAATAACAAGTAATCCCTTTGCGATACCCACGAGACTTAGAATTGAGAATTGAACTTAAAGGATAACGAAAAGGAAATTCTATTCTTTTATTAAAATTCAAACGAATAAGTCTTACATCCACTAATGCCATAGCATTTATTCTCCAACTATAATAAACTAAAACCATAAGTAGTAGCTTTGCCACTTTATTAATCAACGAAAAATAAAACTAAGGATTACATTTCTCTAGAGACTAACGTCATCACGACGATCATTTCTTTCTTTGTATTGCTCTGGAGTAAAGTCTTCATCATTAGGATCATCCAAGTCTTCTTCCGGATCCGAGTCCTCATCCATAGCCTCATCATTTTGCTGTGGCTCACTATCAACCACATTGTTCTCTTCAAGCTCATCTTTAGATAGATCCACTGGATATCTCAATGGTGGGTTTAGGAACTATAGGGTTAGGATTTTCAATCTCTACCACATCATCATCACTATCCTCCTCAACCTCACTAACTTGCTCATCATGGATCATGCCATCCTCACCATCACTTTCTATTCCTCCATAGCCCATACCAAGACCCGCAGAATACTTCCTATCCTCATAGCAATTTTCCGCAACCTCTAAGATAGTAGCAAGAACCTCAGAATCATACTTCCACCTACCATCACTAGTCCCATATTTGTACCAATTAGGGGTACCATCACCAAAATGCATGTCACTAAACTTGTTCTTGAGGTCTATGTAAGGGTTCTTATGGGGTAAACAATGTATAACCATACTAGCAATCATATCTTTGTCCCTAAGGTGGGGCATATTCTTGGTTGAAGCCAAATAGTCACAAGCAAACACGATCTTCTGAACATACGTGTGAGGAGTCTCATTATCCATCTTCTCTAAGTATCCTAGACTGGTGAACTTAAAAGGTAGCATCCTTAATTCCTGAAAATTCACAACTCAAAAGTCTTACTAACGCGTTTCCATAGAAATTCGAACCCCGAAAGGATACAATGAATAGTTCGTGGAGCCATACAATTTTTAATTCACAAATATATGTTCAACATGAAATATGATGCAATTAATCACATAAAGCAAGATAAAACATGGTTAGAACATATACATGGCAATTAATAATCCACATAATCACATAAAATGCATACTTAAACTAATATGCCCTTCTTAGTCTACCCAATTCTCACTTAAAAATAATATTAATTTTCGAAATTAATTAAGAAATAACTCATAACTTAGTTGAAATTATTTAAATTAAAATCGAAAATTATTAAGAATTATTGATTAATTAAATAAATAAATAAATAAATTTCAGATAATTGAAAATAAAAAGAAATCCGAAAAATTTTAAAATATAAATTCGAAAAAAAAATATTCGAATAATAATAAATAAATAGATAAATAGATAAATATTAAAATAATTCGAATAATTAAATAAAATAATTTCCGAAATTAATAAAATAAATTCGAAAATTTCGAATAAATAAAAAAAACAAATCGGAAAAATTAATTAATATTAAGTAATAATCCAACTTTTCAACTCATTTCAAACGACCCAAAATAATTGATATTTGACCTTTAAAATATTGAGTACTCAAAATAATACGTTTTGACTTTAGGAAAATAATATTTAAAAATCCTAAAGTTCCGCAAATACCACTTTGTAGTATGAATTACTACAAAGAAGCATTAGTCTCCGATTACCACTTTGTAGTATTGCTTACTACAAAGAAGCAATAGTCTCCGATTACCACTTTGTAGTATTGCTTACTACAAAGAAGGAATGAAACTAAGCTCTAGTATACCACTTTGTAACACCCTAATAATTCCTTGCTTTTATAAAATCATTTTCCAACTTAAAATAAAGGAGTTACCAAAGCATTACCGCCACCGTGATAACGGTTAAGGCTATTACCAGAATTACGCAGCGGAATTTAATGACAACTAACTTTTAAAAAAAATATAATTAATGAAATATCGAGGCCTCCTACAATTTGGAACCATAATGGCCCAAAACCCAAAGTATAAATAATTCAAACATTTCAAACATTTCAACATAATTAAAGTAAAGTTAAATAGTTCAAAATACGAAAACATGCAACTCTCTCGATCATCCCAAGCCACATGATTCCGATCTACCAACCTGCTATATTATTCTACTCCCCATCAATGCAAGTGGAAATGATAGATCATCATAGGGTCATTAAATCAAAGGCCATGACCAAAACACACAAAGCACGTAGTCAGCAAAAGCTGAGTACTTACAAGAATAGAGTGAACTGAAACTAAAACATGCATCACTCACTAAGTAATAATCAACATGCAAAAGCCATATAATAATAAACAATCAACCATGAATACAAGACTCGACTCTTGACTCACAATTTAATTAGAATAAGCTTCGAACGGGCCAAAGAATATTCCATAAAGGAAAAAGGTGATGGGAGCCAACCATACACCAAATAATAAATAATAAATTCGGGCCATACCGAGTGTGGGGCCATTCCGACGGAATTCCTGCGCATATTATAAATGAAACAACGTCTTGTATCATTAGTAGAGTATGAGCTTTCCGGCAAGACTCCCCCCATTGTTCATACTCAAGGTATATACGTTCCAAGAGTTTTGAAGCTTGTTCTGGTTGCACTTTACGTTTATTAATATTTTATTAGAGGTGAACTCAAGACTCAACAACGTACATTCATTCAATTAATAAACAACAACCAAAACAGTCTTATTTTAAATGCTTTAGGACTTGTGATCAACAAGGCAAGACACTTGTGAAATTACTACCATGTTCCTCCTCACCAAAGTGAGACTCCACATCATGCACATTAACACGAGGGTTGTGCCCTTGCACGACAAATCCTAATTCATTTCATACATAATATTCCCAAATGAACCCTACATGTGCGGTGGCTTATGTGAGCTAACCCTTCACATGTGGTAAAATAAGTAGTACAACGAGGTACGAATGATTGGCTCAAAGTATGCTAGACATCCCGTACAATAGCATACAAATAAATAATCCATCCCTTGCATGTGAAACAAACCAAACATTCATAAATATTGAACAACATGATTGACAATGAAATCCATACTCATAATAATTTCAACATGCTTGTGCAACAATTAATCCAATTAATCCAAGATCACAAATCACATGCTAGTTCACCAAAATAAACATGATTCCACATCATATAATTCACATCATCAACAATCATGTAATGTCATTGACAAAAGGTGTGGTTTCCCTAGACTTGTACGTACCTTGAATACCTAAGCGTAGGGGCCACTTTGCAATAATGAGCACTCAACTAGAAATCACCTCCTATCATCAAAATAATGAAACTTAAATTATTTCCATGTTCATTAAATTTCCAGCAACTTTATAAAATTTAAAACCTCCTTTAAACTTTAGAATTCAATCGTTTTTCAATAATATAATCGTCTCGATTTGCAAAATCAATCCCTAGTATAAAAACATACTTTTTCCGCCTTAAAAATCAATAAAAATCAACACTTTAAGCCTTTATTCAAATCTGAAAATATAATTGATTATCGTAATTAAAATCATCACCGAATTATGCTAATCGATTGACTCATTAGGTCTAGGTTAAAACCTTAACTTGAAAATCCCAATAAAACTAATTTATTATCATAAAAATCAATGCTTTATTCAATAAACAAATCTGAAAATTCATCCTTTAATAATTAAAACAACCCTAATGAATCACAACACGCAAATCCTCAAACCACGGTATTCATAACCGGTTCCCAGCATTTTAATTACTCAAAACAATATTAATATTATAATTTAGAATACGGAATTTAAATAGAATAGGCAAGGAAGAAGAGAATTATACCAATTCGGCCTATAGCACGGAACAATCACGAATTAATTGTGATTGGGCGAAAGAATTGAATAACGAACAAACACGAACACACACACACACACACACACACACACTCGTGTGTGTGCGCGCGCAGCAAAGGGGCGACGAGCAAGGGGCAGCGACAGGGCAGCGCGCGCGGGCTGGGCGCAGCGTGCGAGCAAGAGGCGAGGCACAACAGTGTTGTGCGCGCGGGACGAGGGGCGGGCACAGCGCTGGGTGCGCGGGACAGAGCAGGCACAGCACGCGAGGGCGCGCGGCACAGAGCATGCACACAGCGCGAGAGCGCGAGGGACGGAGCAGGCACACATCGCGCGAGGGAAGGCGACGAGCGAGCACACGGCACGAGCACCCGAGTGCTGGGCGGTCGTGTGTGAGCTGGGCAAAGAGAGGAGAGGAGTGAGGTGCAAGAAATCAAAGAGAGGGTTTATGAGATTTTAGGGGTTCATTTATTGATGAGGAGTCCTATTTATAGGCTCCTTATTGTTAATGGGCTAGGCTTAGGAAATTAGAATTGGGCTTAGGGGATTAAATGATTGGGCTAGCTTAGGACTTGAATTAAATTCTTTTGATTGGGCTCGTTTAATCAAACGATTTGGACTTTTCATTTAAAACCCGAACCCTTTAAAAATCGTTTGCAACTCACTTAATTTCCCGACTCAAGAATTAAATTCGTTTCGTAATTAATTAAAATAATAAATATTCTAATTAATTAAAATACATTAAATAAAAATGATAATAAATCGTAAAATTCTTTATAAATATAATAAAATATACTTATAAATATTATAAAAATACGAGGTATTGCATAAGAGTTGAGAATTTTTACAATGAAGCTTCAAATCCAAGATTAGGGAGAATCCCAAGCAATAAAATGAGCAATGAATGAAGTTCTCCTCCTCTCTCTCTCTAAAATAATAATTCAGACTACTTTTGTAAAAAACAAGGTATTCTAAAAGTTCCTAAAATGCATTACATAGTCCCGAAAAACGGCTCAGCGCTGGCAGCAGGTTCGGCCGAACATTAGGAAGTTCGGCCGAACTAAGAGGCAAGTTCGGCCGAACATAGAGGCAGGTTCGGCCGCACTTGAGGAGAAACAGGAACTACTCTTGGAGAGGTTCGACCGAACTTTTTAGGGGAGTTCGGCCGAACATGAGGAAGTTTGGCCGAACTCTTAAGATTGTTCGGCCGAACTCTGGGCTTGTTTTCTTCAGGCATTTTTGCTTTGGTTCGGTCGAACATTTCTGGAGTTTGGCCGAACATCTTGAGTTCTTGATTCCTTGACTCCTTTTTCCACTTTGAGCTTTCCTCGGGTACCATTGACTTCCATTGACTTTTCCGTCTGTTTTACTTGTTTTCCTACACATTAACAAACCCGTGAAAAGCAAAAGCTTGACAAAAAAAAATTTAAGAAAAACAAGGCGAAAGGACAGTAATTAGGAAAAACCGAGTCAACTAAGCATGTAAGAGCAAGGGGACTAAAATGAGCACAAAAGGGGAAGAAATCAAATAAAAACAAGAATAAAAAGAGGCAAAATACTATCCTAAGAGTGACATAAATGTCACTCATCACCAGCAGCAGCGCCCAACAATGGGCCGCGTGCTGCCAGCGCTGTTGGGCCGAGCCGCGCACAACGCGCTCCTTGTGGGCTGCGTGTGTGTGTGTGTGTGTGTGTGTGTGTTCGTACAACGCTTCAAATCCTTAGACGCTTAGGATTGTCCGATTAATTGTTTTCCTAAATCCACGAGAGTTAGTTGTTTGATTAAACACTAAAAACCAAAGGATTAATTTGTCTAGAATTCTAATCGAATTAGTAAATTGAATCCTAGTTGAAATCTAAGTCCGATATTTCCTCCCTATAAATAGGTGATACACAATCACAATTTATACATGATAATCACAAGTATTCATATAGTTTAAGTTTAAACTAACTTAATAATTTGCCAAAATAATTAAGCTTTCGAATAACATAAAACCTTAGATAATATTCTATTTAATTGAATCTAAGGCGGATCCGAACGTGATGTGGACTATCTAAGGAGGGACGACATTTGGATTCCTAAACTTGTTCTTGTTCGGTTTGGGAGAATCTAGGGAAGGCACGCGTCAAATGTATGTATCCTGAATTATGCTAATTGACTATGTGGCAATTAATTTGGATTCCTGGCTTTATGGTTTTTCCGCATGAAATATATATGTTTTATATTTTTCATAACCTAACAGCGTTTACAACTTGTGGTCTGTAAGGAGACGAACGATGGTGTTTAACATGATATTTTTCAAGTAGCTCCTGGACTTCGGCCCTGAAGTGGGAACTTTCGTCACTTATGAGTTCGTGTCGAATTCCTTATCCACAGAAGATGTTCCTTTGAAGGAACTTGGCCACATGGTTGGACGTTATTTTAACGAATGAGCACGCTGATAGGTTATGATACATATGACAAAACATAAATCATGCCGAAAAACCTTAATGCCAGGAAACATATTATTTACACATAATCATTTAGCATAATTTAGGAGCATACACTTTGTAGCGTGCCCTCCCTAGCTGCGCCCGAACCGAATAAGAACAAGTCTTTAGGACTCCAAATGTCGTCCCTCCGTAGATAGTCCACAGTACGTCCGGATCCGCCTCAAGTTAGACCAACTAGAATCGTCCTTAAGGTTACTAGGAATTTCGGCTATTGTGTTTGCAAGTGTATGGCTGATTTTTCTTTCAAAAACTTACCCTTTGAATACTTCAATTGTATCTATAAATTATGACCCTAGGCACTTATTTATAGAGGTATGGAAAAGGAATTATAATCCTATTAGGATATTAATTAGTTTAATTAGAATCCTGCTAGGACTCTATTAAATAATCATTATCTAATAGTTTTAGGATTTAATCATATTTCGAATCCCGATTGCTTTAGGATTCCCGCACGAGCATTGCACGAGCACCGTACACCCGCGCAAGCCTTGCGGCCCACGCTAGGCGCACAGCGCTCGGCCCATTGCTGTTGTGTTCTCGCGCGCGCGCCCCAGGCCTTGGTTGGGCCTGGCCTAGCGCTGGGTCTGGTCGAGGCTTGGCGTGCGATGGTGCGTGTGGCTCGCTGGGCGATGGCCTGGCTTCGTGCTGGGCCTTCGTCTAGCGGGCCTCGTTCGATGCTAATTCGTACGATACGCTTCCGATTAAATTCCCGATTCCGGAATTCATTTCCGATACGAACAATATTTAATAGGAAAAATTACTTTAAATAATCCAACCTTTTGACGATTTTCCATTAATAATTCAATCTTTAACTTATTATCTAATAATCCAACCTTTGCACCCCATTAATTTTTATTGCACCCAACCGGTCACCTACATAACACATCAGGTCACCTATACACGTGTCATGCAACTATTTGTCATAATTTATTTTATTTTTTAACATTAATAATTTCTTTTTACTTTTTCTTTCCTTCCTCCTTCCTCCACCGCCCCACATCCCCTCTTTTTTCTCTACCCTCCACCACCAGCCTTACTCACTCCCACCACCATTGTCGTCATCATCATTTGATCATCAAAATAAACCACAATAAAATTAATTTTATGCACTATTCAGTCACTTACATTTTCTGTCCCTTCTTTTCTCACCCACATCTACATCAGCAGAAATAGTTTACAAAAGAAACCCAAAGCAGCAACAACAACTAGTATCCACTTTCGTCATTTCCGCAACAACCACCAACAAGGACGACCTTCAAGAACCACCACCGCTGCCGACCAACCCCTCCAACTCACCCAAATTATATAACCTATTTATTCCTTAATTTAATGTGCCTGAATGTAAATTTGGATTTAATTTCCAAATTGTTAAAAAAAGTTGGGAAAGTATTAATTTGATCGAAATTAAACAACAAATACTTTCATGCCTGATGCGAACATAATTGTTCAAATTTTGCCACAAATTATTTGAACAAGAACTTTAATTTTTTTTCTTCTCCCAATTTGATTTTCTTGGGGCTTATGCGAATCTAGACATTTGGTAGTAATTTGTTGCCTTGCGTGAATCTGGGCTTCGAGTATTGGAAGCGACGATGACCGTTCGAAAAGCCGCAGGTGATGGCTGACTGGCTGGCATGGATCAGTGAAGAAGGTGGCCAAAATTCATTTGGGGAAGACAAAGGAAAGAAACGAGAAAAGAGGGAGGAGTTTAATATTTTTAAAAACAAAAAAAAACAGTTATATTGTATTTCTAAAAGCTTTTTAGTTTTTTTTTTTTTAATAAAATAAGAGGGTGACCTTGTTAACAGGTAAACGGTCATTTGGGTGTAATAAAAGTTAATGGGGTTCAAATGTTAGATTATTAGATAATAATCGAAAGGTTGGATTATTAATGGAAAATCGTTGAAAGGATGGATTATTTAAAGTAATTTTCCCTATTTAATATTTCCGATTCCGGAATTTATTTCCGTTTCGAACAAATATTTAATATTTCCGTTTCCGGAATTATTTTCCGATTCCGATAATATTTCCGATTCTGACAATATTTCCGTTTCCGGCAATATTTCCGATTCCGGCAATATTTCCATTTCCGATAATATTTTCCGATACGTACCATGTTTCCGTTTCCGGCAACATCTACGACTTGGATAATATTTATATTTCCGATGCGATCCATATTCCCGTTTCCGGCAATATCATCGTTTCCGGAGTATTCATTTCTTGCTTGTGACGATCTCAGCTCCCACTGAAACCAAGATCCGTCGATTCCGAATATCCATAGATGGATTATTTAATGCCATTAAATACTTGATCCGTTTACGTACTATTTTTGTGACCCTACGGGTTCAGTCAAGTGTAAGCTGTGGATTAATATCATTAATTCCACTTGAACTGAAGCGGCCTCTAGCTAGGCATTCAGCTCACTTGATCTCACTGAATTATTAACTTGTTAATTAATACTGAACCGCATTTATTAGACTTAACATTAAATGCATACTGGGACCAAGGGCATTATTTCCTTCACACGCTTCTTCCCCCTTTAGTGAAGTAGTCAATTACGACCAAGACATATTTGTGCCCTCCGACGCCGGCTTGCGTGACCTTACCAATTATTTTGATGCCTGAGGTAGAGAAAGTCCAGGGTGAGGTAAAGGTGTATAATTTTAAAGGAGGTAAATGATTAAGGTTATTGAATATTTGACATTTGGGATAAGTTTTAACAAAATGGTAAAAGTCGGTTTTCCATTGTTTTGTAATAGTAACCAAAACGCGATATTTTTCTAGCTAATATGTAATCCCCCGTAATTTTACACATTTTATTAATATATTTTAACGAATAGTTAATTATATTAAATAGAATTTACGAATTTTAGAAATAAATATGGAATTAACGAACATTTATTTTTATACGTTTTAAAGATTTCAACGATTTATGAAATTAAAATAATTTTAGAATTTGATGTTGAAAAGAATTTGAATTACGAAAACACGTTCGAAATTGGAAACCAATCCTATTTGGTTTTGGATTCAAACATTAAAGCTCAATCCTAATCCTAGCCCAATTAAAATACACAAGCCCAAATAAATCCCTAAACCCAAAGGTTTACCCACACAACTAATTCTCTCTCCCCTCAAACCCACAACTCACATACGTTATTTTCTTTTCTTCTCCTTTCTCTTTCACGGTTCACTGCTTCCTCTTTGCTTTACTTCCCTTGCACGTCGACATCACCAACGACCACCACCAGTGCACGTCAGCCCAGCCGCACCACCGCCCTTGCTGCGCCACCCCTTGTCGCGCCTCACCGCCCATCCGCGGCCAGCCACTCCCTTTCTCCTCCACGCTCGCAGCACCTTCATCTCTTCTTCCTATCTCGCCACCACCATCGGCGCATACAACCACCACCCAGCGCAGCCACCTGCCCATTCAGCCTCGTCGCCCAGCCGACTACCAACCGCCTGCTGCCGCCGCCACTGCCGCCGGCCAGCAACCCATTCCCTCACTTTTTGGTTATTTCTTTAACCCTAAAACTATTTAATTCTTTAATATTTTTTTAGTAATTTAATTAATGTTTTCATGCTTTAATTTTATGGTTTTAATTATTCAAATATAGAAATCTGATTTCATATTTTGCATAATGAATTATTTAATTTTCAGATTTATTAATTTTGTTAAATAAAGGTTTTAAATTATAAAGCTTGAATTTTTAAGGTTTTATTAGTTAGAAAATCATAGTATGATGTTGGTGAATTATTAAAGTTATGATTTTTATGATTTAAAGCATGTTGAATATATTTTGGAGTAGTTTTAAATCACCTTATATTGCTGGAAATTTGTAAAGGGCATGTTTATTGAAGTTTATGATAATTGGTGATCATTAGTGTAGTAATTACTATGCTCAGAGGTTTAGTAGCTAAGTATGACATTGGAGAATGTTCTAATTATGTTTAAGAAGGGTTTGAAGCACACTAATGTTGCTGAAAATTCAGTGTGAGTTGATATGAATCTATATTGGTTGTTTTTAGGTGGAGAATTCTTTGTAGGCGACCCTTGAGATTGTTATAGTAGCCTATAAAATTGTTTACACAAGGTACGTACATACCTGTGTGCTTTGAATGTGTGTTATTTGTTGAAACCATGTTGAAATTGTTGATGAACTTGGGTATGTTGGAATTACATGTTAAATATTGTTGGATGGACATGTTGAACATATATATTTCGTTGTGAGTATTATAACATGTTAGTATGGATGATTGATGCAAACATGTTGGTTGGGAACACTAGATTATTTTATTCATATATTGATTCAGGTCGATTGATCGTTGTTCCCTTTTAGCTTTTCACTACTTTATGAGGGCCGAGCACCTTGTTCAGTAAGTTGAAAACTTATACCCATATAGAGGGGTTGATCAGTATTAAAGGAAAGGTTGAATTTAATTGGAATGAGTCTTGATTGATACCTTTGTGATCACTTACTTAATTCCAAGATAAAAATAGTTGTGAATAAATGTGGATTGTATGCCTTATGTGATTGTTGAGTCATAACAGAGTTTCAATTTGTAAATCATGTAAAGTGAAACTGAGTAGCAATAGCTTTAGACTGTGCACGTTTAAAGTGACGGACAAACAAGAGTTGGGGTTCATGGTGGTAGCCCATGGCCTTTTTCTCGGACCGGATTGATCACCGTGTCCTATTTTTATTCAAACGTTCCTCGATATCGCAAGTCACTGAGGTTACGGAGTCGCGCCCGTACCTCGTCTTCCTTAATGAAGCTCCTAGCTAGAAAACTCGGTTCATTGTCTATTTCAATTAAAATAATATTATCGTTATAAAAGTTCTAGTCCAATCTAGCCTAGTCTAGTCAAGTGTGATCTTCAATTTAATATGTTTTGCCTGTCCTTATTTATGTTTTATTAGTATCATGTTAGGATTGATCGTTTAATAGAATCATGTTAGGATTATTATTGATTTAGTATGTAGTACTCAGCTTTGCTGATTACGTGCTTTGTTTGTGTGTGTTGATCATGGCTATGCCTTATTGATCCTGTGATGACCCATTTTGTTGAGCAGTCTCTAAGGATCAATAAGTGTTGCCATCTACAGGTTTGAAGATGATGCATCATTGGGATCGGGATTTGAGAGCTTGTATTTAGTTCTGTTTTGCTAAGTGACTTGGTTTGTTAATTTGGACTTGAAACTTGTCGTACTATTTATATTTCCTTATTTCCGTTGATTGGTTTTAGGATTTAATCTGTAATCGAATATTTATAAACCTTAAAGTTAGTTTTATGTTTTCCGCTGCAAAATTCTGAATAAGCCGTTACGTTTTCACACGGGCGATAATGCTTTGATAATTCTCTATAGTTATATTTATAAAAAGGGTTATTTTAGAAAAAGGAGAATTGTCGGGGTGTTACAAAGTGGTATCTAGAAGCTTATGGTTTTAATTTAATAATTTTTAGGCGCCTAAACTAGCTATTTTCCTAAAATGACTTTCCTAGAATTGAGCTCCTACTTATTATATCATTCAAAAATGCGTACTTTTTTGGGGGGACCAAATTCATTTTATTTTGTTTGAAAGCATATTATTATTTCTTATTTAAGTTCGAAATTAACTTATTTATTCGAAACTTTTCGTTTATGTGAACTAAGTACGCTTTTCTTTCTTTTCGAAATTAAATTAAATATATTCGGGAAAAAAAATATTATCTTATTCCTTATGTATATTTATTCGTTTAATAAATATTTATTCGTTTATTATTTATTTGTTTAATAAAAATTTCTTATTATTTATTTGTTTACAAAAAAAAATCTTTATTTTATTAATTAGTTTATTATTAATTCGTTTAATAAAAAAATTTCTTACTAATCATTCATGTGTTATTCTTTAAATTCTTCAATGTTCGACCTATTATGATTTATTATGAGACATGGGTAGTGTAGGAAAGGGCATATAGAATAGAAGCATTAGGTCTGCATTATGTCAACATGATTGTACTTTCTCTGTCTGCTAATTGTTTATGTCTTTCCTATGCTTTACGATTGCTAGTTATTCTTACTTATTATGTATAATTGTGGGATCGTACGGTAAGCCGAAAGTACTAATTACTAACATAAGGACTATGTTTAACTGTTATAAATCACTAACCATGTCTGGCATAGAAGAAAATAGAGTAGGGAGCCACTCCAACCCTATCGTTCTGAGCGATGATGAAAATATGATGAATCAGGAATCTGACAACAATAGAATTGAGCGAGAGCGCACTTGGCGCGAGACAATGAGAGTAGGTGTGTTTGATAGTGATGATGAGTCAATTCGTGAGTATGACCGTGCTGTAGGTCAAACGAAAAGGGATATCTACAATGCTTTCATGAGGGTTGAAACTTATTGTGAACATGAAGAAAGCGAGGACGAGGACGAGCCTCAACTTGAAGTTCCGCGGAGATCCGCAAGAGGATTAAGACGAGTCTATTATTATAATGCTGACGATGAGGATGAAACTGAATATGATCTATTTATCTCAGAAAACTACGATGAGTCAAAAGATAAAAATGACGATGTTTTTCTCTAGATTGTTTATTTATTTAGTTGTGTTTGGGAATAAGGTTGGACAATTCGTACAACAATAGTTTATGTTTATATCATAGAATTTTTATTTTATTTTGAGGACAAGTGTGTTGTTAATATTTAGGGATTGTTATAAACATTCTTTTGAGGAATAAAAGTTAGATCACTGATTATCCAAAGGATCAAGAGTTTATTTTGGGCACGCAAGGGGAATGTTTTCTTCTTTTATGCTACTTTGTTATTCGTGATGATTGGATTGTGTTCCTTGTTTCTCAGTTGAATGTCCTGTATGTGAATATCATTCATAAATGATCGAGGGGATTACCTTCGTAAATAATTGTTGCATATTCGTAAATGTTTGTTTATTTTACGTGAATTTTGGTTGTTAAGGTGATATTACGTTGCTAGGACGCTATTAAGTGACGTTTCAAACCTAAAGTAGAATATATATATTAATTCCAGGTCCCGTTCTAGGATGACCATCAATAATGACCTAGCTGCTGCTATTCGCCTCTTGGCGGAAAAATTTACCCAGGAAAGAACTGAGCGCCCCGATTCTGCATGGAACATGTTTGAAAGGCTTGCGAAAGTTAAGCCACCATACTTCAAGGGGCAAGCAGACCCGACCTTCCTGGAAAACTGGATTAGAGAGTTTGAAAAACTATTTGGGGCGGTAAACTGTCCTGAAAACATGAAAGTAGGTCAAGCTGTCCTTTACCTAAAAGATGAGGCCGATCTATGGTGGAGAGAAAATGAAACTAGAGTAAGTGCTGCTGAGGGATTTAATTGGGACTCATCTATTGTTGTATTGAGGGAAAAGTTTTATCCTCCTTTTATAACAAAACGAAAAGCGCAGGAATTCATAAACCTTGGGATGGGGAGTATGACCATCGCTGAATACTATAGCAAATTTATAGCGTTGTCGAGGTTTGCACATGAGGTTGTAGCCACAGAGGAGATAAAGGCTCAGAGGTTTGAGCAAGGTTTGACCGATGAGATCCAGTTGGGATTAGGTGGAGAAACCTTTACATCTTTAGATAATGTGTATGAGAGAACTGCTCATATTTATGGTTTGCAGTCCAAAAGGGACAAGAAAATTGTTGTTGGGGAGAAAAGAAAAGAGTTTAATGCTGGGGAAAACCAAGAGAATTTCAAGAGGAATATGAATGAGAATAGGAATGGGAATGGAAATAGAAGTTTTCCAGGAAGGAACAATCAGGGGCACAACAATAGGAACCAATCTGAGAGAGTGCATCACTGTAAGATGTGAAGTAACAACCATCCTGGTAGAAACTGCAAGGGAGAATTAGTGACATGCAACTATTGTCAGAAAAGGGGGCATAGGGAGTATGAGTGCTTCACCAAGCAGAAAAAGGAACAAAATGGTAATGGAAGTGGGAGGTTTAACCAGTCTGGAAGTCGAGATTCAAAGCCTGGAGGGGCACACAACAATCAAGGAAACTATAATAAGCCTGCAAATGATGACAACAACCAGAATAAGGCTCCAGGAAAACTGTACATGATGAGTCAGAATGAGGATGAACGATCTGCCGATATAGATTCTGGTACTTTTCTATTAACTCCGTGCTAGTTAAAGCATTAATAAATTCGTTGGCAACTCATTCTTTTGTTTCGTCATCTATTGTTAAGAGTCTGAATTTAGTAGATTTTGAGGTGATCGATTTACCTGTTAGTGTACCTACTGGTGTAACCATAAGGTGTACCAAGTTGTTAAAGAACTTTCCTTGGAAGATAAAAGATTGCGTGTTCCTTTCTGATTTGATAAAAGTTTAATCTGAGGGACCTAGATGTAATTTTGGGGATGGATTAGATAAGTTTGTACAAGGCTAAGATAGACTGTGAAATACAGAAAGTAAGGTTAAGGAACCATATTGGAAGGTTGACCTCATGTGGATGTTTTGAGAAGTCCAAGAATCTTTAGTGATTTCTGTAATGCAAGTGAGGAAATTGTTGAATTGGGAGTGTGAACTACTTTTCGGTAGAGTGTTAAAGGTGAGTAAAGAAGTTGGAGTGAAAATCGAGGATGTTGCCATTGTGAGTGGATTCATTGATGTGTTTCCGAGTGAAATTGCAAGTATGTTACCTGTTAGAGCCTTCGAGTTTACTATAGACTAAGTTCCTGGAATGACACCTATATCCAAAGCACTATATAGAATGACACCTCCTAAAATGAGTGAATTAAGACACAATTGCAAGAGTTGTTTCGTTTAGGGGTATATTAGGCCTAGTGCATCACCGTGGGGAGCCCCTGTGTTGTTTATTAAGGAGAAAGATAAGAGTATGGAATTATGCATCGATTTTAGGGAACTAAACACCATCAAGAACAAGTATCCTTTGCCTAGGATAGATGACATATTAGATCAATTGAATTGGGCGAGTGTGTTCTCGAAGACTGATTTGTGTTTGAAGTATCACCAATGGAGGATGACTGATAAGGGCCTAAGACCTCATTAGGACTCGTTATTGTCATTATGGGTTTAGAGTAATGTCTTTTGGGTTAACTGATGCACCTGCCATAATTATGGATTTGATGAATAAGATTTTCCCCGAATTCCGAATTAAGTTCTTATTATGTTATTGATGATATCCTGATTTATTCAAGGAATGAGAAAGAGCATGACAAACACGTGAGGATTATTTTGGAGACGCTTAGAAAGAATCTAGTTTTATGTGAATGAAGTATACAAATCTTGAAGTCATGTGTGTATAAGTGACACCGACGGAAAAGTGAATGACTAAATTGATTGAGAACTATGTTACGTAAGGGAATAAATTTAAGAGAAGATTCAAGTGGTCCAGGATCGTTAGATATCATTTGGCGTCTTGAAAAGATGAAAGGAAATATATGAATTGGTGAAAGAGCTAGGAGTTGTGCCCAAAAGTTATGCATCCATAAAAGGCGTGATGAGGTTCAGTAAAAAGGAAAAGTTGAGAAGAATGAGTTTCGTGAAAATATTGTATTGGGGACAGAATTCGTTGAAAGAGAAATATCCAAAGTTATTCCCTGAGGTGAGTTACGAGGGCGTAACTTGTCTTCTTTAAGAGGGGTAGAATGCGATAGAAATTCGCGTTTTTTACCTATTTTTATGGTATTTTTATGCATTTTATGCTTACTTTTAGCAACTTATACATGTTGATGCAAGTAAATAGATTTTCCGCGTAAGGAAATATGTTCGTGAATATTGCAAGTAGCTTTTAGCTGGCAAAAGAGTGCACAAGAGTGGCACAAGTACTTCTCCAGTAACAATAAGCTGAAAACTTTTGAGAAATGGGTGAATTTTCGTGTCAAGTTTCGGGACGAAACTTCTTTTAAGAGGGGTAGATTGTAATCCCCCGTAATTTTATACATTTTATTAATATATTATAACGAATAGTTAATTATATTAAATAGAATTTACGAATTTTAGAAATAAATATGGAATTAACGAACTTTTATTTTTATACGTTTTAAAGATTTCAACGATTTATGAAATTAAAATAATTATAGAATTTGATGTTGAAAAGAATTTGAATTACGAAAACACGTTCGAAATTGGAAAACAATCCTATTTGGTTTTGGATTCAAACATTAAAGTTTAATCCTAATCCTAGCCCAATTAAAATACACAAGCCCAAATAAATCCCTAAACCCAAATGTTTACCCACACAACTAATTCTCTCTCCCCTCAAACCCACAACTCACATACGTTATTTTCTTTTCTTCTCCTTTCTCTTTCACGGTACACTGCTTCCTCTTTGCTTTACTTCCCTTGCACGTCGACATCACCAACGACCACCACCAGTGCACGTCAGCCCAGCCGCACCACCGCCCTTGCTACGCCACCCCTTGTCGCACCTCACCGCCCATCCGCGGCCAGCCACTCCCTTTCTCCTCCACGCTCGCAGCACCTTCATCTCTTCTTCCTATCTCGCCACCACCACCGGCGCATACAACCACCGCCCAGCGCAGCCACCTGCCCCTTCAGCCTCGTCGCCTAGCCAACTACCACCCGCCTGCTGCCGCCGCCACTGCCGCCGACCAGCAACCCATTCTCTCACTTTTTGGTTATTTCTTTAACCCTAAAACTATTTAATTCTTTAATTTTGTTTTATTAATTTAATTAATGTTTTCATGCTTTAAATTTATGGTTTTAATTATCTAAATATAGAAATCAGATTTCATATTTTGCATAATGAATTATTTAATTTTCAGATTTATTAATTTTGTTAAATAAGGGTTTTAAATTATAAAGCTTGAATTTTTAAGGTTTTATTAGTTAGAAAATTATAGTAAGATGTTTGTGAATTATTAAAGTTATGATTTTTATGATTTTAAGCATGTTGAATATATTTTAGAGTAGTTTTAAATCACCTTATATTGCTGGAAATTTCTAAAGGGCATGTTTATTGAAGTTTATGATAATTGGTGATCATTAGCGTAGTAATTACTATGCTCAGAGGTTTAGTAGCTAAGTATGACATTGGGGAATGTTCTAATTATGTTTAAGAAGGGTTTGAAGCACACTAATGTTGCTGAAAATTCAGTGTGAGTTAATATGAATCTATATTGGCTGTTTTTAGGTGGAGAATTCTTTGTAGGCAACCCTTAAGATTGTTATAGTAGCCTATCCATTTGTTTACACAAGGTACGTAAATACCTGTGTGCTTTGAATGTGTGTTATTTGTTGAAACCATGTTAAAATTGTTGATGAACTTGGGTATGTTGGAATTACATGTTTAATATTGTTGGATGGACATATTGAACATATATATTTCGTTGTGAGTATTATAACATGTTAGTATGGATGATTGATGCAAACATGTTGGTTGGGAACACTAGATTATTTTATTCATATATTGATTCAGGTCGATTGATCGTTGTTCCCTTTTAGCTTTTCACTACTTTATGAGGGCCGATGACCTTGTTCAGTAAGTTGAAACCTTATACCCATATAGAGGGGTTGATCAGTATTAAAGGAAAGGTTGAATTTAATTGGAATGAGTCTTGATTAATACCTTTGTGATCACTTACTTAATTCCAAGATAAAAACGGTTGTGAATAAATGTGGATTGTATGCCTTATGTGATTGTTGAGTCATAACAGAGTTTCAATTTGTAAATCATGTAAAGTGAAACTGAGTAGCAATAACTTTAGACTATGCACGTCTAAAGTGACGGACAAACAAGAGTTGGGGTTCATGGTGGTAGCCCATGGCCTTTTTCTCGGACCGGATTGATCACCGTGTCCTATTTTTATTCAAACGTTCCTCGATATCGCAGGTCACTGAGGTTACGGAGTCGCCCCCGTACCTCGTCTTCCTTAGTGAAGCTCCTAGCTAGAAAACTCGGTCCATTGTCTATTTCAATTAAAATAATATTATTGTTATAAAAGTTCTAGTCCAGTCTAGCCTAGTCTAGTCAAGTGTGATCATGAATTTAATATGTTTTGCCTGCCCTTATTTATGTTTTATTAGTATCATGTTAGGATTGATCGTTTAATAGAATCATGTTAGGATTATTATTGATTTAGTATGTAGTACTCAGCTTTGCTGATTACGTGCTTTATTTGTGTGTGTTGATCATGGCTATGCCTTATTGATCCTGTGATGACCCATTTTGGTGAGCAGTCTCTAAGGATCAATAAGTGTTGCCATCTACAGGTTTGAAGATAATGCATCATTGGGATCGGGATTAGAGAGCTTGTATTTAGTTTTGTTTTGCTAAGTGACTTGGTTTGTTAATTTGGACTTGAAATTTTTCGTACTATTTATATTTCCTTATTTCCGTTGATTGGTTTTAGGATTTAATATGTAAACGAATATTTATAAACCTAAAAGTTAGTTTTATGTTTTTCGCTGCAAAATTCTGAATAAGCCGTTACGTTTTCACACGGGCGATAATGCCTTGATAATTCTCTATAGTTATATTTATAAAAAGGGTTATTTTAGAAAAAGGAGAATTGTCGGGGTGTTACAAAGTCTCGGACCGGTTTCCATTGTTGTCTAATAGTAACCAAAACGCGATATTTTTCTAGCTAACATCTTGTCGTTCTTATGATCTCTTCTATACAATAGGCTCAATTAATTTCTTATCTTAAACTTCTAACTTTAGCTATTAAACAAAAAAATGGATAACTTAATATTCTTAAAACATTCACATCTCTAAATTTACATTTCCCAGCTCACTGAACTTATCAATTGCCAACTTAAATGTTCAAGTTCCAACCCACAATCTTCCAAAATATCAAAAAAAATACATCACAATAATTTGATCCTATATATTCTCGGACAATTTCTATAGTCACTTTGGCTAATACGTATCTCTATAACCAAATTGTCGAAATCAATCGTTTCATTACCAAACCATTCCAAATCAATTAATTCTCGATTCCTCAATTGCAAACTCAAGAATATAAGCTTATCCTCCTTCAATTAATTTTCAAAATTATTTCCACTTTTGCCTGATCCAACAAGCATGTTCCCAAATCATACGTCGTGATATGAAGATCACAACGAACCCAAAAAAAACTCTGGCTCTGATACAACCTGTAACAGCCCGCCTTTAACGAGCTGCTTTCTAAAACACTCTTAGTCTTAATTTAAACACCTCAACGTAATTACAACTTAAACCCTGCTAAACAAACTTTAACTCTTCAAAAAACTTCAAGGACTTAGTCACGGCTTAGCCTATCTCTAAGACACTAATCAAGACCCTTAAACTTAATTAGTTATTAAAAAATTTCGGCAGCACTTCCCCTAAATATGGACGACCTAAAACATTGCTTAGCATATTACGTCAGATTTTCTTTCACCTGCTTCAATTACAACATTAACATATCACATTTCCCAAAACATCACCAGGGTGGCACCAAACTCAACAAGAATATATAATCCATAAATAATAAACCAAATGCTAAAGAAAGGAGTAATACAATCCATTAACAAATTGGAAAAGACTTAAATACACTTGGAGAATCCATAAACCCGCCTTGAAGCATGAGAGACATCCGGAGGACTCTACGCACCTTGAACCTGAACTGAAACTCGATTCTCGCTACCTGCAAAAGATTTTAACTCTGCCCCCACCGGGACAGGTTCATTGAACAAAAATCAGCGAAAATCTGAGTACACACATCCAACCTAAAATACATTTGATAGGTGGCTCAAAATAGTTTTAGTTTTCGTTTATGTTTTGTCTTGAAAAGCAACTTCGCTTATCAAACTCAATTGGAAAACATAACTTGATATAACGTTATAACTTCATTGAAATCGACTTCATGAAATCTTTACCATTCAAACAAAAATTTGGAAAGAAATACAATAGTAAAGTTCGGAATAACTTTATACCTTACTTACCATCACATATAGTTTCTAAATTCGCAATCACATCACATAATTAGACTCCCAACTTAAGATTTATCGAGCTTTACCATACTGTTAACCTTATTCAACCGTAACCTTGCTCGTCAATTATTCATAACCATAGACCAAGTATTTCCCTAAAAGTAAATTTCCCCAACCATCTTTTGTGTCGCATGGCAAAACTCAACATAATATATGTTCATAACTCAATGGGAAACTCATTGGTACAACATTGCCAAAGTTATATAGTTCTCTTTAGAAGTTCTCATAACACAATACAAATATAGATATAGATATTCATAAGAAATTTATAACTGTGAAAACACACAACTTAATCTCAACATAATAGCTTACTGTTGGGGAAAGTGAACACGAATAGAGAGGGGTCAATATGACCATCTGTCTCTATTTGGTGGGGGTCGTCACCCTCCTGATAAACATACGCTTGCAAGACTTAACTAGGACATGTCCCTAATTACGGGTCTATCCCGCCTCTACGAGTCTACTTTTGTAGCACTCGCTTTACGGCCAAGCCGCTTTAACGGGTCTATCCCGCCGAACTACGGGTCTATTCCGCCTCTACGAGTCTACTTTTGTAGCACTCGCTTTACGGCCAAGCCGCTTTAACGGGTCTATCCCGCCGAACTACGAGTCTACAATTGTAGCACTCGCTTTAAATGTTTTTCATCACCGACGCATGTGAGCAATATGCAACACATACACGGCTACTTTCCCCTACTTAAGCATTTTATTACCCATTTATGCAATTTCATTCTCAAAATATCCTTCGCACTCCCATACTCATGTATTAGCTTCATTCTCATCATATCTCAATTCACTTTATTTCTCAGAATAAATCCTCAACCCAATTAAATATCAAACTCAAAACTTGCTGACACTTTCTCTTACACTTGATCAAACTTCCACAATCTACTTAAGATATGGACACTCTTCTCAACTATTCTCCTTAACTTAGAATCACTCCTCATCCTTGGACATACTCTTAAACCATTGACTGACAATTGACTGTTAGTTACACTCATTTAAGATCCTAAAGTTATTAATAGCTTATACTTTCCTCAAATCCAAATTCATTCTTTTATAACTTAGTGTGCCTGAAATGTATTTTATAAAGCATTCTTTATATTAAAAAAATATTTAATATATAAGGAAATAACTATTGGTTTCTTATAAATTACTAGTTCCAAATACACCTTAATTTAGTCGCATTTTAAAATTATTTAATATTCTTTAAAAGAAAATAATTTCGTCATTCTTTAAATCAAAATCCTTTTGTGAAACTTTATTGAAAAACTATTTTCCTGTATAAAATCATTATCATTAATAAAACATGTTCACACTAAGATATATTTCAATAATTGTTGTTCAAATATCTATGCTCTTTAAGATCTTCATCGACATTCAAAGTTATTCTTCATTTACGGTTCACGATTTTCAGAATACGTTTGACTTTGGAAAACTCAAAATAGATGTGGTTTAATAAAGTAAATAATAAAACGCCTTCTAAAGAATATCGCCCTAAAGAAATAAGTTTGTCCTTCTAACAAGGAAATAGAAATAGTTTCGTACTCAAAATAATTTGTCCTTCCAAATCCAACATTTTAATTTCTTCACTATTAACCTGTGGTTAATAGACAACTACCCACATTAAGACTCGATGCAACCTCACGACCTCTTGAGTTCAACATCCACTAAATTAACCATCAGCATCTCTATTTATAGTCTTCTTATTTTTCTTGACTCTTTCATAGACCTTTTAACTCATTTGCATACCTTATAATTAACCTTGATTCTAATTTATTCCCAAATTCAACCTCAAGAACTCTCGAGCAACTCAACAACCTAGTCACACAACCTTTCGACTTAAACCATTTCCCACTCAAATTCCCGATCAACACAAATATTCATTCAAAAGTATAAATATTCTTAAAATATTACCATCCAATTTGCAAAACATAATTCAACACGGAATACGCAATTCAATTTGCCAAAACGCATTTCAATTTGCAAAACACAAATTAATTTCCAAAGCATAGTTTAATTTGCAAGCACCATTTAGAATCCATACATACATATATTCATAGTACTTAAACACAAAATATAATTTCAAACATTGAAGTTGGTTGGACAATGTGTACCTTTAATATCCATTCATAACCCTCAAGGCTATACACCGATCACCATTCTCCACTCAATTCCATGATACGATTCTCCTTGTTCATTCTCCACTTCATAATACCTCAAACAAATAAGGACATAAACTATTCAATACTCACTACTCATAATAACTTTATCGAACCTTCTAATAAACTTTTGAGTTTCTTTTAAGATTAGCCATAAAGCTTGCTTTGCTTTTAATAAAACCAGGTTCAATTAGATTTAATTTGTGATTGAAACCATAATTATAATACTTGTTCAATTTCCAAAACAATCTAAGAATTCTGAAATCATCTTTATATTTAGACAAATATTTTTAGGAAAAAGGAAAACATTATCTTGAATTTCTCAATTATGTTATCAAAATAATTTAAATTCTATAATTGCATTACTCACAAATCACTAAAACAACATCAAAATCAAAGATGGACTAAAAGAAAAGTAATTGAAATAGAATTAGGGGGTTTTGAATTATACCCTTAAGGAAATGGAAAAGTAGAGAAGAAATAATCAACACCACTGCAAGAACACCAGCAGCGGCAGCAGCTCCACCGAGCCACGATGCTCCGGCGAGCGGAGAAAGAGAGAGAAAGAAGTGCGAGGCAGGGGGTAGCGTAGGAGGAAGACACAGGACAACCACACAACAGCAAGGCAACCACCCGACGGTCACCAATGACGGTGGAGAGCCAACGGAGGCGGCGACACGGCCTCTCACCGGAGGAGAGTTTAGAATCAACGAAAATGGGGTTAGGGTTTGATAGATTAGGGTTTTAATCAATTCAAATAACGAAATGGGCTAGAGAGATTACCTATTTGCAAGGTTGTAATGACGACGAAAACAAGGCCACCACGGCGGCGACGAACACCGAAGATGAGGAGAGAGGAACGGCCGGTGAAGAGAGGGAGGATCGGGTGAGGTGAGGAGAGGAAAAGTCAAATGAGGAGAGAGAAAATGAGAGTGAAGAGGAGAGGTTTCCTGATTCTTTGCTTTTAGAATAAGAGGACCAAAGTGTGAGTGGAAAATAGTATATGTATTATAAATGAATTTCAATTTATTTATTTCTCTTTTACAAATAGGCTTAAATACATTAATCTCAATTATTTAAATAAGAAACTAACTTAGAATCCATTTATTTAGGAAAGACAAAAAAAAAAAATATATATTATTCATTTTTTTATGACAAAACTTTAATTTCAATTAATCATTGGGTTTAAACGATATATTTCGTAGTAATACAATCTCAAATCTTCAAACATATTTTTATTCCGTAAACTATCTCGAGGCTAAACTCGGAAATCAATTCAAAGGGTAACTTAAATATAATATTGAAAATATCAACTCCATTAACCAATTTAGTAAAATTTCAAGATCTTAGTCTCAATTTACGTTTAAGAAAGAATTCTAATAACATGTTTAAGACGATAAGAGCATATTAAGAGTTGCTTAAAATCAGGGCTATTACATGATACCACCCTTAAAATAAGTTTCGTCCTCGAAACTAATTAGAAAACATAAAACTTAAGATAATGGAAAGAATTTATACTCTTCAAACCATAAGTTTCGGTAGTAGGTAAAATATCAGTCTCCAAATAAGAATTATTTTAAAATCGGATAAACAAGAACTTGAATTTACAGAAACAAAACTGTATAAGAAGGCTAAACAATTCCGGTTAAGCATAGAGGGATAATTTTATATTAAACTTCTACAAAAGCTTGATTAAGAGCAAGGGCATGGGTTTACTCCTGGGAAAACTACTGAAAAGAATTGTAGTTGAAAATGGATAGAAGATCTTATCGAAATCAGATAAGGAAGACATCCTCACACATTCATGATCGCAAAGTAATAAAATCATTGACGCTTGGAACAATTTTGAATGGGAAGAAGTTACTAAAGGAAATAACTCCATGATGTCAAACCCTATGAGCCGTGTATAAATATTAAGGGTTTAAATATGGAAGAACATCAGCTACTAGGAGTGCTTGGATAGAAGTGGAATCATATTTGAAGAAGTTCAATCAACAATTTGCAAACACAAATTCGAAAAATGTTTGGTTAAAACGTTTAAAATATGCTTTATAATACATTTTTGTTTATTAAAGTTTAAAATAGAAACATTGGTTTAAAGGTAGATAAATGATAATACAAAGCCTATAACATACTTACACGTAACGAATGGATACCACAAACAATTTATACTATTTCCCAATACTCATCCTTATATTTCCAACACTTTAATTCTCTAACTCGACCTATCTGGACTCGAATTTATTTCTTTTCAACAATCCTAATAACAAACCAATAAAACAAGTAAGGAAATCTCAAAACTCTAATTCTCGGCTCATAATTCCAACACATTACTAATACCTAGCTCACATTAAAATTTCAATTCTAATTCTAATCCTTAATCGTTTCTACCATATATCCAAATTTATCAGCAATTATTTCCATAAGTGTACATAATTCTTCAAGTTCAAACGCTTCTTTACTTCTAATATCCAGGCTCTACTCAAACCATAAAGTTTAAATCATTCGAACCTAACTAAACCAAAATTCCAATGCTTTTTAAATCTCAATCTTCTAAAATCGAACATTTAACTTCTATCTAACAAATAGAATTTAAAATTCTAGACACATACTTTCAACCTTGAGCCTCTAGACCAAACCTCTCAAATGTCAACTTAATCACCAACATTTGAATCCACCATATTCCACAATCCAAACCATAGCAAATTCATCCTATATACTCATAATCACTTTAATTCTAGAAATTTATTCATATCTCCATACCATGATACGAATTCTTATATCCAACCTGTCTTCCCAACTCATATTCTCGACACTAACCTTTAAATAATCTCATATATCCAGATCAATTCGCAATACTTCGATGCCTCATGTCTATGATCTCTACTATACAATAGGCTCAATTAATTTCTTATCTTAAACTTCTAACTTTAGCTATTAAACAAAAAATGGATAACTTAATATTCTTAAAACATTCACATCTCTAAATTTATATTTCCCAGCTCACTGAACTAATCAATTGCCAACTTAAATGTTCAAGTTCCAACCCACAATCTTCCAAAATATCAAAAAAATTACATCACAATAATTTGATCCTATATATTCTCGGACAATTTCTATAGTCACTTTGGCTAATACGTATCTCTATAACCAAATTGTCGAAATCAATCGTTTCATTACCAAACCATTCCAAATCAATTAATTCTCGATTCCTCAATTGCAAACTCAAGAATATAAGCTTATCCTCCTTCAATTAATTTTCAAAATTATTTCCACTTTTGCCTGATCCAACAAGCATGTTCCCAAATCATACGTCGTGATATGAAGATCACAACGAACCCAAAAAAAACTCTGGCTCTGATACAACCTGTAACAGCCCGCCTTTAACGAGCTGCTTTCTAAAACACTCTTAGTCTTAATTTAAACACCTCAACGTAATTACAACTTAAACCCTGCTAAACAAACTTTAACTCTTCAAAAAACTTCAAGGACTTAGTCACGGCTTAGCCTATGTCTAAGACACTAATCAAGACCCTTAAACTTAATTAGTTATTAAAAAATTTCGGCAGCACTTCCCCTAAATATGGACGACCTAAAACATTGCTTAGCATATTACGTCAGATTTTCTTTCACCTGCTTCAATTACAACATTAACATATCACATTTCCCAAAACATCACCAGGGTGGCACCAAACTCAACAAGAATATATAATCCATAAATAATAAACCAAATGCTAAAGAAAGGAGTAATACAATCCATTAACAAATTGGAAAAGACTTAAATACACTTGGAGAATCCATAAACCCGCCTTGAAGCATGAGAGACATCCGAAGGACTCTACGCACCTTGAACCTGAACTGAAACTCGATTCTCGCTACCTGCAAAAGATTTTAACTCTGCCCCCACCGGGACAGGTTCATTGAACAAAAATCAGCGGAAATCTGAGTACACACATCCAACCTAAAATACATTTGATAGGTGGCTCAAAATAGTTTTAGTTTTCGTTTATGTTTATGTTTTGTCTTGATAAGCAACTTCGCTTATCAAACTCAATTGGAAAACATAACTTGATATAACGTTATAACTTCATTGAAATCGACTTCACGAAATCTTTACCATTCAAACAAAAATTTGGAAAGAAATACAATAGTAAAGTTCGGAATAACTTTATACCTTACTTACCATCACATATAGTTTCTAAATTCGCAATCACATCACATAATTAGACTCCCAACTTAAGATTTATCGAGCTTTACCATACTGTTAACCTTTTTCAACCATAACCTTGCTCGTCAATTATTCATAACCATAGACCAAGTATTTCCCTAAAAGTAAATTTCCCCAACCATCTTTTGTGTCGCATGGCGAAACTCAACATAACATATGTTCATAACTCAATGGGAAACTCATTGGTACAATATTACCAAAGTTATATAGTTCTCTTTAGAAGTTCTCATAACACAATACAAATATAGATATAGATATTCATAAGAAATTTATAACTGTGAAAACACACAACTTAATCTCAACATAATAGCTTACTGTTGGGGAAAGTGAACACGAATAGAGAGGGGTCAATATGACCATCTGTCTCTATTTGGTGGGGGTCGTCACCCTCCTGATAAACATACGCTTGCAAGACTTAACTAGGACATGTCCCTAATTACGGGTCTATCCCGCCTCTACGAGTCTACTTTTGTAGCACTCGCTTTACGGCCAAGCCGCTTTAACGGGTCTATCCCGCCGAACTACGGGTCTATTCCGCCTCTACGAGTCTACTTTTGTAGCACTCGCTTTACGGCCAAGCCGCTTTAACGGGTCTATCCCGCCGAACTACGAGTCTACAATTGTAGCACTCGCTTTAAATGTTTTTCATCACCGACGCATGTGAGCAATATGCAACACATACACGGCTACTTTCCCCTACTTAAGCATTTTATTACCCATTTATGCAATTTCATTCTCAAAATATCCTTCGCACTCCCATACTCATGTATTAGCTTCATTCTCATCATATCTCAATTCACTTTATTTCTCAGAATAAATCCTCAACCCAATTAAATATCAAACTCAAAACTTGCTGACACTTTCTCTTACACTTGATCAAACTTCCACAATCTACTTAAGATATGGACACTCTTCTCAACTATTCTCCTTAACTTAGAATCACTCCTCATCCTTGGACATACTCTTAAACCATTGACTGACAATTGACTGTTAGTTACACTCATTTAAGATCCTAAAGTTATTAATAGCTTATACTTTCCTCAAATCCAAATTCATTCTTTTATAACTTAGTGTGCCTGAAATGTATTTTATAAAGCATTTGAACAATTCTTTATATTAAAAAAATATTTAATATATAAGGAAATAACTATTGGTTTCTTATAGAATTACTAGTTCCAAATACACCTTAATTTAGTCGCATTTTAAAATTATTTAATATTCTTTAAAAGAAAATAATTTCGTCATTCTTTAAATCAAAATCCTTTTGTGAAACTTTATTGAAAAACTATTTTCCTGTATAAAATCATTATCATTAATAAAACATGTTCACACTAAGATATATTTCAATAATTGTTGTTCAAATATCTATGCTCTTTAAGATCTTCATCGACATTCAAAGTTATTCTTCATTTACGGTTCACGATTTTCAGAATACGTTTGACTTTGGAAAACTCAAAATAGATGTGGTTTAATAAAGTAAATAATAAAACGCCTTCTAAAGAATATCGCCCTAAAGAAATAAGTTTGTCCTTCTAACAAGGAAATAGAAATAGTTTCGTACTCAAAATAATTTGTCCTTCCAAATCCAACATTTTAATTTCTTCACTATTAACCTGTGGTTAATAGACAACTACCCACATTAAGACTCGATGCAACCTCACGACCTCTTGAGTTCAACATCCACTAAATTAACCATCAGCATCTCTATTTATAGTCTTCTTATTTTTCTTGACTCTTTCATAGACCTTTTAACTCATTTGCATACCTTATAATTAACCTTGATTCTAATTTATTCCCAAATTCAACCTCAAGAACTCTCGAGCAACTCAACAACCTAGTCACACAACCTTTCGACTTAAACCATTTCCCACTCAAATTCCCGATCAACACAAATATTCATTCAAAAGTATAAATATTCTTAAAATATTACCATCCAATTTGCAAAACATAATTCAACACGGAATACGCAATTCAATTTGCCAAAACGCATTTCAATTTGCAAAACACAAATTAATTTCCAAAGCATAGTTTAATTTGCAAGCACCATTTAGAATCCATACATACATATATTCATTGTACTTAAACACAAAATATAATTTCAAACATTGAAGTTGGTTGGACAATGTGTACCTTTAATATCCATTCATAACCCTCAAGGCTATACACCGATCACCATTCTCCACTCAATTCCATGATACGATTCTCCTTGTTCATTCTCCACTTCATAATACCTCAAACAAATAAGGACATAAACTATTCAATACTCACTACTCATAATAACTTTATCGAACCTTCTAATAAACTTTTGAGTTTCTTTTAAGATTAGCCATAAAGCTTGCTTTGCTTTTAATAAAACCAGGTTCAATTAGATTTAATTTGTGATTGAAACCATAATTATAATACTTGTTCAATTTCCAAAACAATCTAAGAATTCTGAAATCATCTTTTTATTTAGACAAATATTTTTAGGAAAAAGGAAAACATTATCTTGAATTTCTCAATTATGTTATCAAAATAATTTAAATTCTATAATTGCATTACTCACAAATCACTAAAACAACATCAAAATCAAAGATGGACTAAAAGAAAAGTAATTGAAATAGAATTAGGGGGTTTTGAATTATACCCTTAAGGAAATGGAAAAGTAGAGAAGCAATAATCAACACCACTGCAACAACACCAGCAGCGGCAGCAGCTCCACCGAGCCACGATGCTCCGGCGAGCGGAGAAAGAGAGAGAAAGAAGTGCGAGGCAGGGGGTAGCGTAGGAGGAAGAAATTTATAAGAAATTTATAACTGTGAGCTCACACAACTTAATCTCAACATAATAGCTTACTGTTGGGGAAAGTGAACACGAATAGAGAGGGGTCAATATGACCATCTGTCTCTATTTGGTGGGGGTCGTCACCCTCCTGATAAACATACGCTTGCAAGACTTAACTAGGACATGTCCCTAATTACGGGTCTATCCCGCCTCTACGAGTCTACTTTTGTAGCACTCGCTTTACGGCCAAGCCGCTTTAACGGGTCTATCCCGCCGAACTACGGGTCTATTCCGCCTCTACGAGTCTACTTTTGTAGCACTCGCTTTACGGCCAAGCCGCTTTAACGGGTCTATCCCGCCGAACTACGAGTCTACAATTGTAGCACTCGCTTTAAATGTTTTTCATCACCGACGCATGTGAGCAATATGCAACACATACACGGCTACTTTCCCCTACTTAAGCATTTTATTACCCATTTATGCAATTTCATTCTCAAAATATCATTCGCACTCCCATACTCATGTATTAGCTTCATTCTCAACATATCTCAACTCACTTTATTTCTCAGAATAAATCCTCAACCCAATTAAATATCAAACTAAAAACTTGCTGACACTTTCTCTTACACTTAATCAAACTTCCACAATCTACTTAAGATATGGACACTCTTCTCAACTATTCTCCTTAACTTAGAATCACTCCTCATCCTTGGACATACTCTTAAACCATTGACTGACAATTGACTGTTAGTGATACTCATTTAAGATCCTAAAGTTATTAATAGCTTATACTTTCCTCAAATCCGAATTCATTCTTTTATAACTTAGTGTGCCTGAAAAGTATTTTAGAAAGCATTTGAACAATTCTTTATATTAAAACAATATTTAATATATAAGGAAATAACTATTGGTTTCTTATAGAATACTAGTTCCAAATACACCTTAATTTAGTCGCATTTTCAAATTATTTAATATTCTTTAAAAGAAAATAATTTCGTCATTCTTTAAATCAAAATCCTTTTGTGAAACTTTATTGAAAAACTATTTTCCTGTATAAAATCATTATCATTAATAAAACATGTTCACACTAAGATATATTTCAATAATTGTTGTTCAAATATCTATGCTCTTTAAGATCTTTATCGACATTCAAAGTTATTCTTCATTTACGGTTCAGGATTTTCAGAATACGTTTGACTTTGGAAAACTCAAAATAGATGTGGTTTAATAAAGTAAATAATAAAACGCCTTCTAAAGAATATCGCCCTAAAGAAATAAGTTTGTCCTTCTAAAAAGGAAATAGAAATAGTTTCGTACTCAAAATAATTTGTCCTTCCAAATCCATCATTTTAATTTCTTCATTATTAACCTGTGGTTAATAGACAACTACCCACATTAAGACTCGATGCAACCTCACGACCTCTTGAGTTCAACATCCACTTAAATTAACCATCAGCATCTCTATTTATAGTCTTCTTATTTTTCTTGACTCTTTCATAGACCTTTTAACTCATTTGCATACCTTATAATTAACCTTGATTCTAATTTATTCCCAAATTCAACCTCAAGAACTCTCGAGCAACTCAACAACCTAGTCACACAACCTTTCGACTTAAACCATTTCCCACTCAAATTCCCGATCAACACAAATATTCATTCAAAAGTATAAATATTCTTAAAATATTACCATCCAATTTGCAAAACATAATTCAACACGGAATACGCAATTCAATTTGCCAAAACGCATTTCAATTTGCAAAACACAAATTAATTTCCAAAGCATAGTTTAATTTGCAAGCACCATTTAGAATCCATACATACATATATTCATAGTACTTAAACACAAAATATAATTTCAAACATTGAAGTTGGTTGGACAATGTGTACCTTTAATATCCATTCATAACCCTCAAGGCTATACACCGATCACCATTCTCCACTCAATTCCATGATACGATTCTCCTTGTTCATTCTCCACTTCATAATACCTCAAACAAATAAGGACATAAACTATTCAATACTCACTACTCATAATAACTTTATCGAACCTTCTAATAAACTTTTGAGTTTCTTTTAAGATTAGCCATAAAGCTTGCTTTGCTTTTAATAAAACCAGGATCAATTAGATTTAATTTGTGATTGAAACCATAATTATAATACTTGTTCAATTTCCAAAACAATCTAAGAATTCTGAAATCATCTTTTTATTTAGACAAATATTTTTAGGAAAAAGGAAAACATTATCTTGAATTTCTCAATTATGTTATCAAAATAATTTAAATTCTATAATTGCATTACTCACAAATCACTAAAACAACATCAAAATCAAAGATGGACTAAAAGAAAAGTAATTGAAATAGAATTAGGGGGTTTTGAATTATACCCTTAAGGAAATGGAAAAGTAGAGAAGCAATAATCAACACCACTGCAACAACACCAGCAGCGGCAGCAGCTCCACCGAGCCACGATGCTCCGGCGAGCGGAGAAAGAGAGAGAAAGAAGTGCGAGGCAGGGGGTAGCGTAGGAGGAAGAAATTTATAAGAAATTTATAACTGTGAGCTCACACAACTTAATCTCAACATAATAGCTTACTGTTGGGGAAAGTGAACACGAATAGAGAGGGGTCAATATGACCATCTGTCTCTATTTGGTGGGGGTCGTCACCCTCCTGATAAACATACGCTTGCAAGACTTAACTAGGACATGTCCCTAATTACGGGTCTATCCCGCCTCTACGAGTCTACTTTTGTAGCACTCGCTTTACGGCCAAGCCGCTTTAACGGGTCTATCCCGCCGAACTACGGGTCTATTCCGCCTCTACGAGTCTACTTTTGTAGCACTCGCTTTACGGCCAAGCCGCTTTAACGGGTCTATCCCGCCGAACTACGAGTCTACAATTGTAGCACTCGCTTTAAATGTTTTTCATCACCGACGCATGTGAGCAATATGCAACACATACACGGCTACTTTCCCCTACTTAAGCATTTTATTACCCATTTATGCAATTTCATTCTCAAAATATCATTCGCACTCCCATACTCATGTATTAGCTTCATTCTCATCATATCTCAACTCACTTTATTTCTCAGAATAAATCCTCAACCCAATTAAATATCAAACTAAAAACTTGCTGACACTTTCTCTTACACTTAATCAAACTTCCACAATCTACTTAAGATATGGACACTCTTCTCAACTATTCTCCTTAACTTAGAATCACTCCTCATCCTTGGACATACTCTTAAACCATTGACTGACAATTGACTGTTAGTGATACTCATTTAAGATCCTAAAGTTATTAATAGCTTATACTTTCCTCAAATCCGAATTCATTCTTTTATAACTTAGTGTGCCTGAAAAGTATTTTAGAAAGCATTTGAACAATTCTTTATATTAAAACAATATTTAATATATAAGGAAATAACTATTGGTTTCTTATAGAATACTAGTTCCAAATACACCTTAATTTAGTCGCATTTTCAAATTATTTAATATTCTTTAAAAGAAAATAATTTCGTCATTCTTTAAATCAAAATCCTTTTGTGAAACTTTATTGAAAAACTATTTTCCTGTATAAAATCATTATCATTAATAAAACATGTTCACACTAAGATATATTTCAATAATTGTTGTTCAAATATCTATGCTCTTTAAGATCTTTATCGACATTCAAAGTTATTCTTCATTTACGGTTCAGGATTTTCAGAATACGTTTGACTTTGGAAAACTCAAAATAGATGTGGTTTAATAAAGTAAATAATAAAACGCCTTCTAAAGAATATCGCCCTAAAGAAATAAGTTTGTCCTTCTAAAAAGGAAATAGAAATAGTTTCGTACTCAAAATAATTTGTCCTTCCAAATCCATCATTTTAATTTCTTCATTATTAACCTGTGGTTAATAGACAACTACCCACATTAA
This sequence comes from Spinacia oleracea, assembly GCF_020520425.1. Taxonomy (NCBI): domain Eukaryota; kingdom Viridiplantae; phylum Streptophyta; class Magnoliopsida; order Caryophyllales; family Amaranthaceae; genus Spinacia; species Spinacia oleracea. The sequence goes on from NC_079489.1 coordinate 91,174,004, forward strand.
GACTCGATGCAACCTCACGACCTCTTGAGTTCAACATCCACTTAAATTAACCATCAGCATCTCTATTTATAGTCTTCTTATTTTTCTTGACTCTTTCATAGACCTTTTAACTCATTTGCATACCTCATAATTAACCTTGATTCTAATTTATTCCCAAATTCAACCTCAAGAACTCTCGAGCAACTCAACTATCTAGTCACACAACCTTTCAACTTAAACCATTTCCCACTCAAATTACCGATCAACACAAATATTCATTAAAAAGTATAAAGATTCTTAAAATATTACCATCCAATTTGCAAAACATAATTCAACACGGAATACGCAATTCAATTTGCCAAAACGCATTTTAATTTGCAAAACACAAATTAATTTCCAAAGCACAGTTTAATTTGCAAGCACCATTCAGAATCCATACATACATATATTCATAGTACTTAAACACAAAATATAATTTCAAACATTGAAGTTGGTTGGACAATGTGTACCTTTAATATCCATTCATAACCCTCAAGGCTATACACCGATCACCATTATCCACTCAATTCCATGATACGATTCTCCTTGTTCATTCTCCACTTCATAATACCTCAAACAAATAAGGACATAAACTATTCAATACTCACCACTCATAATAACTTTATCGAACCTTCTAATAAAATTTTGAGTTTCTTTTAAGATTAGCCATAAAGCTTGCTTTGCTTTTAATAAAACCAGGTTCAATTAGATTTAATTTGTGATTGAAACCATAATTATAATACTTGGTCAATTTCCAAAACAATCTAAGAATTCTGAAATCATCTTTTTATTTAGACAAATCTTTTTAGGAAAAAGGAAAACATTATCTTGAATTTCTCAATTATGTTATCAAAATAATTTAAATTCTATAATTGCATTACTCACAAATCACTAAAACAACATCAAAATCAAAGCTGGACTAAAAGAAAAGTAATTGAAATAGAATTAGGGGGTTTTGAATTATACCCTTAAGGAAATGGAAAAGTAGAGAAGCAATAATCAACACCACTGCAACAACACCAGCAGCGGCAGCAGCTCCACCGAGCCACGATGCTCCGGCGAGCGGAGAAAGAGAGAGAAAGAAGTGCGAGGCAGGGGGTAGCGTAGGAGGAAGACATAGGACAACCACACAACAGCTAGGCAACCACCCGACGGTCACTAGTGACGGTGGCGAGCCAACGGAGGCGGCGACACGGCCTCTCACCGGAGGAGAGTTGAGAATCAATGAAAATGGGGTTAGGGTTTGATAGATTAGGGTTTTAATCAATTCAAATAACGAAATGGGCTAGAGAGATTACCTATTTGCAAGGTTGTAATGACGACGAAAACAAGGCCACCACGGCGGCGACGAACACCGAAGATGAGGAGAGAGGAACGGCCGGTGAAGAGAGGGAGGATCGGGTGAGGTGAGGAGAGGAAAAGTCAAATGAGGAGAGAGAAAATGAGAGTGAAGAGGAGAGGTTTCCTGATTCTTTTCTTTTAGAATAAGAGGACCAAAGTGTGAGTGGAAAATAGTATATGTATTATAAATGAATTTCAATTTATTTATTTCTCTTTTACAAATAGGCTTAAATACATTAATCTCAATTATTTAAATAAGAAACTAACTTAGAATCCATTTATTTAGGAAAGACAACTTAGCAAAAAAAAAAAGTAACATTATTCATTTTTTTATGACAGAACTTTAATTTCAATTAATCATTGGGTTTAAACGATATATTTCGTAGTAATAAAATCTCAAATCTTCAAACATATTTTTATTCCGTAAACTATCTCGAGGCTAAACTCGGAAATCAATTCAAAGGGTAACTTAAATATAATATTGAAAATATCAACTCCATTAACCAATTTAGTAAAATTTCAAGATCTTAGTCTCAATTTACGTTTAAGAAAGAATTCTAATAACATGTTTAAGACGATAAGAGCATATTAAGAGTTGCTTAAATTCAGGGCTATTACAGTGTAACAATATGTGCCCCATGGGGATGAAAGTAGTCTTTTTCCATATCCTCTTCAACCACAAGGATTTGGTTATATTCTGCGTGCCCATCCATAAAGGAGAGAAGCGCATGCTCCGCTATGTTGTCTACCAATATATCAATATGTGGTAGCGGGAAGTCATCTTTTGGGCTGGATTTGTTGAGATCACGAAAATATACACACATTCGCACTCGTCCATCTTTTTTGGCCACTAGGATAACATTATCTATCCAATCAGGATAATTGGATACCTTAATGAATCCAGCATCCAACTGTTTTGTGGTTTCCTCTTCAATTTTCAGATCTATTTCAGGCTTAAGCCGTCGTAGTTTCTGTTTTACCGGCGTCACTTTAGGATACAACGGTAACCTATGCTCGGGAATTTCCCGATCTATTCCGGGCATATCTTTGTAGGACCATGCAAAGACACTCGTTAATTCTCTGAGTGTGAAGATTGGATCGGATTTTTTAGTGGGAGTTAAGGTTAAGCCGATTTTTATGATTATCGGATCTTCCTCAGTTCCAATGTTTACTGATTCAGTGTTCTCATCTACTGTAGTTTTAAATTCTTGTTCGTTTAAAACTTTGATTATTTCATCATATTCATCTTCAGATTCTTTATTTGAAAGGCATTTAGTTTGGCTATTCATATTTTCAGACGGCATATAATAAGAAATTTTGTTCATTTTATTAAAATCATTAAGCATTACATTGAAAAGATCTTCTGGAGTGGAAATTTCTATAGGGGTTTATAGTTAAATACATAACATGATTGCGGAATAACCCCGAAGCCAGGAAGCATGTATAAAGTACAAATCAAGCAATACTTACATTTGTAGCGTGTTTTCCCTAGTTTCAGCGAATCACGAACACGAACAAGAACTCCAGATGTCTTTCCTCTACTTGGTTCACCAACACGTTCAGTTCCGTCTTGAGATCGACGGCTTAGAAGTCACTCAAGATTGTTTGTTTTGGGAAGAACACTTTTGACGGAGGAACGTAGAGAAATTAGGGTTTCTCTGTGTCTAGGTTAAAGTGTATATTGAGTTGTGTTGTTGGAAAAACATTAGGGTGGAATTAGTATTATAACCTTTCGGTTATAACACCAACCAACCGACCAAGGCACAAGGCCAAGGCCCGCCAGCTCCTCGCAAGCCCATACGCGCGTACATCCACATAGCCATTGGGCCTTGGGCCGCGCTGTGTGCGTTGTTGCTGCTGTTGTCCCGCGCGCACCCAGCCGTAGCCCTTGGGCCTTGCTCGCTGCGCTGGCGCGCTGCTGTGCCTGATGGGCCTTGCGCGCTTGGCTCGTCGGCCCGACATCGTTGCCTTCTCGTATTCGCGTGCAATGCCTTACGGCAATTGTTTAATCGTATAGTACTTGATGATTCACCGTCGTACTATACGATTATTCGTTTTGCCTAGATTACGAATATGCGTAATACGATATACGATTCCGATCCAACGTCATATCGTATATTTATGTTTTTCCTAACTAATTCCCGAAAAGCTATTAAATGAATTTCCGATTCATTTAATCCAGTGATCTGTTACATGCCAATGGTGTGACCTTATAGGTTCAGCCAAGAGTAAGCTGTGAGCCTAACATAGATTAGAACTCACTGATCGGAAGCATTGCTCCAACCAACTCTTCTGATCACTTGATCTCACTGAATTAATTGTTCGTAATTAATCTGAACCTTGGTATTAGACTAATGCACCTTGGGTGAAGGATATATTTCCTTCAGTCTCCCACTTGTCATTCAGACAAGTGTGAATTCACATTCCTTTTTCGCTTAGTGTTACTTGTTGAACATAAGGTAAGATCCAAGCCATCCGTATTAGTTCCAGAAGTGTTTCTCGGATTACTGAGTTCAACTGTTAAACTTTTCCAGAAGGTTAAGCATTAACCATTCTGAGCACGGCCATGTATTTTCACAGTATCTAACTCTCTGAGAGGCCTTGTTACACAACAACGCCATATCCTATCAAAGATAGGAGGACAATCCAGCCTTGAAATCTATGAATACTCACTTTGATTCATAGTACGCCCAATAACTGAACTATAAATCTACTTGCAATCTAATCTTCATTAGTCATTGGTCGTCCAACCTTTCAATGACCTATATTAGGGATCCTTTGTGACTTCAATATTCAAGTTCACTTATGGGTGTTTCTTTCTCAAAGAATCCATCTTGACATCCCATTTGAATGTTTTGAATCACTTGGACTCTTCATTTAATACTAAACCAAAATAAAATGAATTTGAAATAAAGAGTTTCGTAAATATGAAATGGTTAAACCAATTGTTTTAAACACAGATCTAACAGATGTTCTAAAAAAAAACTTAGAAAATCAAAGCCATTCTCCAATATGCTTGGTTCCCATGGTTGCTACATGTGCGTTGTGCTTCACTTTTGGCAACGGTTTAGTCAATGGATCCGCAACGTTGTCGTCAGTTCCAACCTTGAAAATCTCGATTTCTTTCCTTTCAACGATTTCTCGAAGTATGTGAAATCGCCGCAGTACGTGCTTGGACTTCTGGTGGTTCCTAGGCTCCTTTGTCTGGGCAATGGCTCCACTATTGATGCAATACAAATACATTAGGCTACTTTACGGTATCTTTTATTCTGGACTACTGTTATCTGCTTTGGGCCTATTTTATGGGCTTTTCCGCATCTGTCTAGAGAATACTATATAAACTATCTATGTCACAACCTAGTTGTATTATGTAATCTGTACTCTTCAAGATCAATAAAACTTTCCTCCCCTCTGCATGTGGACGTAGCTAACACATTGTTAGTGAACCACGTTAAATCTCTGCGTTTCTTTATTTAGGTTATTTAATCTTTCTTTGCATCCGTTATAACAAACTGGTATCAGAGCCGGATCTGTTCTTGTAGACACCTAATTTGTGTCTCCCCTTTGGGATGATGACGATACCATTATCATTGTTAGGTGATTGGAGTAACTCGAGGCGGAAATCCCAATTGCTAAGAACATTTCCAAATTAAAGATCCAAAATCCAACCCCCGAGACCGTTCCCCTTTCGGTTCTCGGTACAAAATACAAATCTTCCAAAATCAATTTCAAAATCCAAGTACAATCTCATATAGTAGACCATCCCATTGGTTTTACTAGGCCTTTTCCACTCAAAATCATATAAGGCAAGTCAAATTCGGGCGCCGACCCACAAAACCGAGCAAGCCGGGCCCCGTCCCGTAAAACCGGAATTCAAAAACCTGAGAAAGGCTTGTTTTTAGACGCTAAACGATGCCTTAACCTCCAAGAAAATACAAAACGCCAAACCTAGTACTATTCGTACAACAGGTACAACACTACAAGACGAAACAAGGGCGATTACCCGTCCTTGCTTTGGCGGCATTCAAGCCACTTCACCAGCGCCCTGCGCTCACGTGTGCTGGTGCCTTGCACCAATTCCTTCTATACATACCCCTCATTTTAAGCAAAATGGGGAGGGGAACAACAATACAACGTTGTAATTTCGACATTACGCCTCAAAATACAACTCAAAAACTCCTCAAAAACACATACGAAATTCCTAAATTCAAAAAAAAAAAGCAATTGGGAGCTCTTGCCTAAATCTAACTAGGTAAATCCGATTCCCATTCTAATCTACTATGTTGCTTTGATTTCCAAATGATTAGCAAGTTGGTGTTTTTAATCATTAAACAACACCACTTGCAACAATCACACATGTTTTCCAAAAATAAAAACTTTTCCAAAATACAAAATACAATTTTCAAAGATTCAAGGATGTCCAGGCTGTTTACAATTACCTCTTGGACTAGAATCCCCACCAAACATGGGGTAATCAAAGACAACACCTTTTAACATTTAAAGTTTTAGTCTTTTGATATTCAAAACTCCATTTTCAATATACAAGTTCAAGTATTCAATTTTCAAGATCTTACCATGTTTAGGGTTATTCATAGTTATTTCCCTAAACTAGGATCATTTCAAGTTCAAACTTCAATCATTTCAAGTTCAAAACTTCAATATTCAAGCTTTCAAGTTCAAGTTTAACATACAAAATCTAGGACATTTGGGTTGAGCAACCTCTCCCAAGTTGAGATTTTTGGCTTTGAATTCGTGTCGGGCGCACTTATTTTTAAGGAGCCGCTTGGCGTTCGAATCTCATGTGCCCAAGTACAAATTTCAATTATGCACCTTTCAATATTGCAATTTCAATACCGCACTTTCAATATCGCACTTTCAATACCGCAATTTCAATACCGCAATTTCAATATCGCACTTTCAATACCGCAATTTCAATATCGCACTTTCAATTCCGCATCTTTACTTGCCTAGTCCATTTCTAGGCAATCTGGACCTACTCCCTAGTCCTTTTCTAGGGGGTCTTGTATTTACTAATTCTGCACTTTTATTTAGTGTTGTGATGTTGCTTTATTTGTTTTATCGCTTTCATCACCAACATGCTAAATACAACAAAATACAAAGGTTACATCACGCTTAACAAAGATATTTTTGGACATACCGGCCTTAGGTTCCTTAAATCAATCTTTAAAGCAAAGTGACCACCATACAATTAGAGATTCAATTTGCTCTTAATGCGAACCCACATAGTCTAATCTAGGGTTTTTTTTCGAAAACAATGTTGTGCCAACGTACTTGAATATTTCTAAAGCTCGCCGAATAAGTATTTTGTTCCCGTGCCCGGATCTCACCCATCCGTTGCAAGGATTCAAGGCCTTATCCAACATAGAGTCACTTGCGGTCTTTCCAAACGAGACTTTAAAAAATGTTTGGTGGCGACTCCTTCGAGGTACAAAAATTCTACGGTTCTCTAAAGAACCGCCCCTCTTGTAGAACGGGAAACAAGTTTTGACACAAAACAAAAAACCCCCTACAATTCTGGCGACTCCGCTGGGGATTTTGCTAATTCCAATTCGAAAATGCGGGCAGATTTCGAGCAACAAGCCACTGATCTGCTGAAGTACTGGATGCCAGCACTGGCGCCAGGCGCTGCCCCTGCGCCCAACGCCACTGCCTGCATCCAGGACAGTGGCTCACAGTGGCTTGTTGCCCACTTTTGCTCAACTTTTCGTGTTGGGAGTTAGTCTGTTTTTGAATCTGGAAGGACGCTACCAAGCCTCGTGAACAAGTGCCGAAAAACGAGCTTTACAAATACAAATTCAAGTACGATTTCAGTTTCAATTTCTAGGCATTTCATGCATTTTTCGAAAACCATATTGTGCAAAATGAATTTCTACCCTTGCCCAAGCGGATGTGTTCTACATTCGGGCTAGCCCCGGGGGCAACGAAATGGTGACTCCCCATACGGTTCCCGACCAAAGTGTGTGACCATTTCCGCGCCTACCGAAACATGGCATTTACTTGACATTCCCGATGTCAAGTATGGAGGTCGTCTGCCGACACACACTTCCCTTAGGCGGATGTGAATGCTTGTCGCCGGATCCGTCTCTTAGCCAAGTACCTTTTCACACCCAAAGCCGACCACTTGCATCATACAAAACTTAGACCGACCTTAGGTTGAGAACTTTGCATGTCGCATTCATATTCATGATTAGTGTGACAACGTGCTACTTGTGCATTGTGTGGGCGTCTTTGCACGCGTGAATGGCTAACCTCGAGTTCTAGCTTTCCAAAACCAATTAGCCTCCAACTAGGAAACCAAACCCCTAGGAGCATCATTCAAACCTCATGCATCTAAATCGCCGATTTTAGGGTCCTTAGGAGTGTCACTCCGTTTGATTCCAAACCCTTAAACACGCCTCACGCACAAATGCCAAATTCAAAATTAAATCCAACGGCGTCATAATGCCGGATTTTCGAGTCCAAATTCCAAATTCAAAATTCAATCCAACGGCGTCATAATGCCGGATTTTCCAATCCAAAATTCAAGTTTCAAATTTCAAATCCAAAACCTCAAGTTTTCAAGTCAAAGTTCAAATCCAACGGCGTCATAATGCCAGATTTTCTAGTCCAAATTTCAAGTTTCAAATTCAAATCCAAATTTCCAAGTCCAAACCTCAAAAGTCAAATCCAACGGCGTCATAATGCCGGATTTTCTAATCCAAATTTCAAGTTTCAAGTTCAATCCAAATTTTCAAGTCAAATCCAACGGCGTCATAATGCCGGATTTTGAAGGAAATAATGCCCTTGGTCCAAGTATGCATTCTATGATAAGTCTAATAAATGCGGTTCAGTATTAATTAACAAGTTAATAATTCAGTGAGATCAAGTGAGCTGAATGCCTAGCTAGAGGCCGCTTCAGTTCAAGTGGAATTAATGATATTAATCCACAGCTTACTCTTGACTGAACCCGTAGGGTCACACAAATAGTACGTAAACGGATCAAGTATTTAATGGCATTAAATACTCCATCTATGAATATTCGGAATCGACGGATCTTGGTTTCAGTGGGAGCTGAGATCGTCACAGGCAAGAAATGAATACTCCGGAAACGATGATATTACCGGAAACGGAAATATGGATCGTATCGGAAATATAAATATTATCCAAGTCGTAGATGTTGCTGGAAACGGAAACATGGTACGTATCGGAAAATATTATCGGAAATGGAAATATTGCCAGAATCGGAAATATTGCCGGAAACGGAAATATTGTCAGAATCGGAAATATTATCGGAATCGGAAAATAATTCCGGAAACGGAAATATTAAATATTTGTTCGAAACGGAAATTAATTCCGGAATCGGAAATATTAAATATTGTTCGTATCGGAAATGAATTCCGGAATCGGAAATTTAATCGGAAGCGTATCGTACGAATAAGCATCGGACGAGGCCTGCCGGACGAGGGCCCAGCACGAAGCCAGGCCATCGCCCAGCAAGCCAAGCGCGCCACACGAACAGCCAAGGCCACGCCAGGCCCAGCGCAAGGCCAGGCCCAGCAGGCCGTGGCAGCGCGCACAGCGCGCGCAGCGCGCGCAGGAGCTACGTGGGCTTGTAGCTCGCGTAGGCCTCGCTGCGTGGGCTGTTGCTCGCACGCACGCGCATGGGCGGCCCATCGTGGCTGCCGTGTTTGTGTGCGTAAGTGTTTGTGTTCATGCACGATTCCTAAAACATGCAGAGTTCGGTTAATGATTAAATTCCTAATTCTATTTGATAAATTAATTAATTAGAGTTCTTGTAGGATTCTAGGTTTAATTAATTTGTATCTGAATAGGATTCCAATTCCCTTTCCATACCCCTATAAATATGTGGCCTGGGTTCACAATTTATAACGAGTTTCAAAGTATTCAAAGTGAGTTTTTGAGAGAAAAATTCAATCACACATCTTGCTCAAAAGTGCCGAAAATTCTAGTACCTTAAGGGCAATTCTAGTTGGTCAATCTTAAGGCGGATCCGGACGTGCTGTGGACTATCTACGGAGGGACGACACTTGGAGTCCTAAAGACTTGTTCTTGTTCGGTTCGGGCGCAGCTAGGGAAGGCACGCAACAAAGAGTATGCATCTAAATTATGCTATATGATTATGTGTAAATAATATGTATTCCTGGGTTAATGGTTGTTTCCGCATGATTTATGTAATATCATATGTATCATAACCTAACAGATTTTCTAGTCCAAATTTCGAGTTTCAAGTTCAAATCCGAATTTTCTAGAACCTCAATCTTTCAAATCCAAATCAAACGGCGCCATAATGCCGAGCTTTCTAGTTCAAATTTCGAGTCTCAAGTCTCAAGTCAATACTCAAGCCAAATTCAAACTCCAAGAAATCTTGCTTTCCATTGCTCCCCAATACAAAATTCAAAACATTTCCAACGGGTTGAAAATCCCCTGAAATAGTACAAGTTCAAATTCTATCAACGGGTTGAAACTCCCCTAAAATAATACAAGTCCAATCTTTCGATGGGTTGAAACTCCCCTAAAATAATACAAATTCCAGTTCTCGAGTGGGTTGAAACTCCCCTAAAATAATACAAGTCCAATCTTCCAATGGGTTGAAACTCCCCTAAAATAATACAAATTCCAGTTCTCGAGCGGGTTGAAATTCCCTTCAAATATTCCAAATCCAACGGGTTGAAACTCCCCTAAAATATTGACGGGTTGAAATTCCCTTGAAACAATACAAAGTCAATTCCCTTTTCAATCGGGTTGAAACTCCCTTCAAATACTCCAAGTCCAATGGGTTGAAATCCCCCTGAAATATTGACGGGTTGAAATTCCCTTGAAATAATACCAAATTCAATTTCCTAGTACAAGTCCAATTTCCAAATTCTTGAGCGGGTTGAAATTCCCTTCGAATAAGTCCAATTTCCAATAGGTCGAAATATTCTTTTTCGACATTCCAAGTTCTAGTACAAGAGCCAACATTCACAAAAGAATGAACGCTCCTCTCAAACATTTCCAACGGGTTGCAAATCCCGAATACAAATACAAAATCCAAAATCCCCAATCTTCGGAGTGGCACTTAGAGTCAAAGTCTAGGTCTCATTCATTGCATGCACATCATATCATGTGTCGGGAAGTTCAAGTTCTAAAGTTCAAAATCATGTCCCAACTAGGTGCTCAGACTCCTCCTTTCAAAATCCTATTCAAGATGACTTCACTAGCAGCAGCTGTAGCAGAACTCTATGAACGTGTTGAGGAAGCGGAGGCTCGCATAAGGGCTCTCGAAGACAATCAAGAAACTCTTTTCCATGCTGTGGGCCCGTTCGAGGTAGAGGAAATATTTCACAACCAAAGGCCTGTGCAGCCAAGTGAGAACTCGGAATCTGGGTTACCTCAAGTAGACATTTGCGGGATCTGGGCCAGCGATGATGAAGACACATATCAGGACCCTCCTATCGAAAACATCTCTGATGATGAATGCCGAGAAATCATGAGCGCCGACTGGTACTTGGACCCCAAAGCAGAAAACAGTGTTCAAGTCATGACTAGGTCTGGTCGAATTCAAGAGCCAGCCAACAGAACGGCACCGGCGACTAATGTTCCTCTACCCACCTAGGAGAACCCTCTAATTAAGCAATTGAAGCGCGCTAAGGCAGAGGTTAATATTTGGCAACTCATGGCTTCCTCTGTGGAACATCGCACTGCTCTTATCAATGCTCTGGTCAAACTGAATGTCACCCCAGACGTCACTCCTGGCGAATTGATCGGGTTGCTTACGAATCTGGAAGAAGGAATCACCTTTACTAATGAAGACCTCCCACCTGAGGGGGCAGGCCATCATAAGGCTCTCTATCTGACTGTCGAATACAAAGACAAGATCATCCCCATGACTCTAGTGGACAATGGATCAGCCATCAATGTGTGTCCTCTCCGCACTGCTGAAAATCTGGGTTTCACCCCTAGTGACTTTTCTAGTTCCTCCCAGGGTGTTCGTGCCTATGACAACACTCGCCGGGAAGCAATGGGAACTCTCACTCTACTACTCCGCACAGGGCCAATCGAGCGTAAAGTGAGCTTTCAAGTGCTCAATATCAAAGCAAGTTTCAATCTCCTATTGGGAAGACCTTGGATCCATGACCTCAAAGCAGTGCCATCTTCCCTCCACCAGAAATTTCGAATGGAGGACCAAGGAAACATCATTACGTTACCCTGCATGCCTCCCATCCAAGGACCAAAATAGCCGACAAGGCTCTGATATTGATCTAACGTGATGACAACGATGAAGACCTTTGGGGATTCAGTGCTGAAGTTGGAGCCATCGAATCCAGAATGAATCCCATGGCAAAGCGCATGATGATCAAGCGTGGGCGCTTCTTGGGCACTACTCTGCCACCACCCACCGAATCTCCTTTCAAGGCCCAAGGACAGACCAACTGTTGCGGACTGGGATACAAGCCAACTAAGTTCGATGACAAGCAGCAAAAGGCTAAGCTAAAGGCCCGTCGAGCCGGCAATGATCAATTCAAAATACCTCCTCATCAACTCACAATCAATGGGCAATTCGTGAAAGAAGGAGAGGATGACTTATACTTCGACTTCCTAGAACCTTTCTATGACTCTTCACAAGGGATCATTTACCTCGGATTCGAGATCTTTCAAGACTGTCACTTTCTAGAGGATGCTCCTCCAATACAAGACAAGGCTTCCCCTGAGTGCCTTGACTCATCAGCTTTTGGTCTGCTATTTGGCCAGGAAATAACCCCAATCATTTCCGAAGACGCCATGGTTCAAATGATCACTCAAATCGAAGATTTCGACCCATCTAAACTAATTACTCCAAGCGAGAAGATGGTCAATGGCTGGAGAAAGTCTCTCAAGATAACTGCTCCAAATGGCAAAATATTCAAGATTACTGTGGGTGAAGGATCTATGATGAGCGAGTCCGAGTCTGAAGATGAGTCTGGATCTGAGTCTAGGAATGAGTCTAAGTGTCTAGAACTAGAGTCTTGCATCAATCAAGAGCCTCTAAAGGCCGAGCTTCAAATTGAAACAGTCGATGTAATGATTGCAGATTTCAATAACACTTCAATTTCTACTTACTCTTCGAGTCCTAATTCAAAACACAGTCCTAATCCACACAACTTTGCTTTACAAGAAACTGACTTTGAATTTCCAAAAGCTATCGAAAATCATGAAAACAGGACGCCCATAATTGAGGAAACAGAAAAAAAAATCAACCTTTCTAACAACGGTGACTCAAAACTAGTTCAGATTGGTTTAACTCTTTCTCAAGCAGAGCGGGACGATCTTATCAAGCTACTTTAAAAGTATGTAGACGTCTTCGCATGGTCCTATCATGATATGCCAGGGGTTGACCCAAGCATCGGTCAACATACAATTCCCCTTATTCTAGGTTCAAAACCCATCAAGCAGAAACTCCGTCGCATGAAACCGGATGTTTCCCTCAAAATTCAAGAAGAGGTCTCCAAGCAGTTAGAGGCCGGGTTTATTCGAGAAGCAAAGTATCCAGAATGGATCGCAAATGTTGTCCTAGTTCCAAAGAAAGACGGCAAAGTACGAATGTGTGTGGACTACAGGGATCTTAACAGGGCCAGCCCTAAAGACGGTTTTCCATTGCCTCACATCGACATCTTGGTCGACAACACCGCAAACCACGCCTTACTCTCTTTTATGGACGGGTATGCAGGCTACAATCAGATTCCCATGGCAGAGGAAGACATGGAGAAGACAACCTTCATCACTCAGTGGGGTACATATTGCTATACAGTTATGCCGTTCGGACTAAAGAACGCAGGAGCAACTTATCAAAGAACAGCCACAGCCATCATGAGCGATATGATTCACACGGAAATCGAGGTATATGTCGACGACATGATTGTCAAATCCAAAGAACGGCATGAGCATACCTCGGTACTCCGAAAGTTTTTCAACAGGCTCGGACAATACAACATGAGGCTCAATCCTCAAAAGTGCGCATTCGGGGTGACGTCAGGCAAGTTACTCGGATATGTCATCAGCTCTCGAGGCATAGAGGCTTATCCTTCAAAAATCAAAGCAATTCTCGAGATGCAACCACCAACGAATGAAAAGGAAATTCGGGGTTTTCTCGGCAGACTACAATACATCAGCAGGTTCATTTCAAGACTCACAATGATCTGTGAACCAGTGTTCCGAAAGCTCCGAAAAAGCGAGCCCAAGGTGTGGGATGACGACTGTCAGCATGCATTCGAAACAATCAAAAGCTACATTTCCAACCCACCAGTACTAAAGCCAGCCATGCCAGGGATTCCCCTCAGGCTCTACCTCACAACAACTGATTCAGCAGTGGGGGCTATGCTTGCCCAGGAAATTGAAGGCAAGGAGAACACCGTATACTACATAAGCAAAAAGCTGATCGAGTACGAGACCAAATACACTCAGCTCGAGAAAATCAGCATCGCCTTCGTTTGGGACACAAAGAAACTACGGCACTACATGCTCTCCCATACAATACATGTGATCAGCAAAGAGGATCCTCTCAAGTATCTATTCGAAAAACCAGCACTCAAGGGACGGTTGTCCAGATGGTTGGTCATGCTAGCAGAATTCGACCTCAAATACATTCCACAGAAATCTATCAAGGGTTCAGCAGTCTCAGATTTCCTAGCCGACTGTCCTGTCGAGGCAGAAGAGGAATATTAAGACTTACCCGACGAGAAAATCTTAATGACCAGTGATGACAGTTGGTCAATGCATTTTTACAGTGCTTCCAACCAGAACGGATATGGTGTTGGAGTAATCCTAGTAGCTCCAGACGGCACACGCATTCCGATATCAGCAAAACCACAATTCAACTCACAAACAATGCGGCAGAATATGAAGCATGCATCATGGGCCTGGAAGCCGCCTTAGCATTGGGCGTCCAGAAACTTTGAGTGTACGGGGATTCCTCCCTTATCATCAATCAAATTTTCGGCAAATAGAAAGTAAGAAGCGAGAGCTTAGCTCCATACCAGTCCTATCTCGAACAGCTGTCTGAACAAATAGAAGAGCTTCGCTACACCTACCTCTCGAGAGAGGAGAATCAATTCGCCGATGCACTGGAAAAACTAGCTTCAATGATCAACATTCCAAGCAGCATGGCTGAAATGCCACTTACAATTAAAACACGTCAAGAAGCAGCATATGTCCATGCTATTGACAGCGTCGAGCAAGACGAAGATGAACCTTGGTTTACAGACATTCAAAGGTATCTACAAAATTCAGAGTATCCCCCGCACTTTTCAAGCAAAAATCAAAGGGCTCTACGATTACAATCAGCCAATTTTGTCATAAAAGGCGGCGTTCTATACAAAAGGTCCCTTGGCGGTCCTAACCTCCGATTTGTTGACAAGCACGAAGCTCAAAGAGTCATGGACAACATACACGCTGGAGTCTGTGGCACCCACATGAATGGGAAGATGCTAGCCCTCAAGATCATTAGGGCACGATACTATTGGACTACCCTCGAACGGGACTGCTACTTCTTTGTCAAAAAATGTCCTACATGTCAGAAGTGTGCGAATCTGAAGCACACTCCTCCATCACTACTATACTCTCAATCATCACCGTGGTCGTTCTCAGCCTGGGGTATCGACGTCATCGGCAAAGTCACTCCAACAGGCACCGGGGGTCATGAGTTCATACTGGTCGCCATCGACTATTTCACCAAATGGGTCGAGGCCAGGTCATTCAAAGTGTTGGGTTCCAAGCAAGTGGCCCAGTTCATACAAGAAAACATCATATGCAGATACGGTGTTCCTCACGAGTTCATCAGTGACCAAGGAACCCATTTTCAAGGAGAGTGTGAAGATCTATTCACCGAGTACAAGATTCCACATCATCGCTCTTCACCTTATCGGCCACAAACCAATGGGGTCGTCGACGCAGCCAACAAGAATGTCAAGACCATCATCATGAAAATGACTACCAATTACAAGGACTGGCCCCAAAATCTGCATTTCGCATTGTGGGGATATCGAACTTCAATTCGCACTTCAACTGGTGCAACTCCGTTCTCATTGGTCTATGGAATGGAAGCAGTACAACCTATCGAGCTAGAGATACCTTCTCTAAGGATAGTCCTCGAAAGCAAAATCCCAGAAGCTACGTGGGTACAAGCCAGATATGACGAGCTAGTCATGCTCGATGAGCGGCGGCTTCAAGCCGCTCACCATGTACAAGTCTATCAGCGCCGAGTGGCCAGACATTTCAACAAAAGGGTCAGAACCCGAAACATCAAGGAAGGCGAACTCGTCCTGAAAGCCCTTCGCAAAAGCACCATGGACCCAAGGGGAAAATTCAAACCCAACTGGGTAGGCCCATACATTGTCAAGAAAATCCTCTCCGAGGGAGCAGTCGAACTAACAGACATCGACGGAACAGAATTCAGATCTCTGACCAACCTCGATCAACTCAAGAAGTTCTATGTCTAAGTTCCATGTTCAAATTCAATAATCCAAATTCAGGTCCTGTAAGGTAGTCAGAACTACGTCCGGCCTGATTCCCTAACGGGACACGTAGGCAACCTCATTTCGAGGCCCGGCCACTTTAATACAAAAAAAAAATTCAAAATTTCCTCAATTAAGGGCATCCTAAAAATCAAATCGGATCAAAATTCAAAATTCAAATTGTTGTTGTCTTTATTCCAAATGTGCCAATTCAAAGCAAAGCATGTTCAAGCGGAATTTAACACAATAACTCTTTATTTGGCCCTAAGGCCTTCAAAGCTAATTCAAATACAAAGTCAGGATCAAGTGAAGCAAAGTTCAAAAGCCTTTTCACTTCCTAAACACATCTTCTAAACATAGTTAGTTGGCACCTTGAGTACTATCCCCTGACTCCTCCCGCGATCAATCATCAATCTTCCCCTTGCCCAAGCGGCGGGAGAAGGAACTTGCAAGCCTTCCAAGACGGGAGGACGACGAACCTCCTTTGGATTCCGAACGGTCAAGCACCGGATGGGCCACACCCCGTCACCTTCCTCATAGTCAGTTGATGCAGGACGTCTAGCTCTAAAACCTCGGACTCTAGCTGGTCCGGAGAAAGAAATGTCCCTCTATCTTAGGCCTCTCATCCATACAATATACCCCGCAGACAGAGTAACTGACTCAGGTGGGAACTAGATACTCAGGAACGGTTTGGCAATCCAATACCGCCTCCAAACTTCAAGTCGACTCGCATTCAGCACAACAGGTTTCGGGTTCTCTTCAGTACAGTCCAGGATCTCCTATTTCAATCCATATTGTCTCATCACTCGAGCAGGCGAGTAGAAGACTAGCATTGTGAGGCTTGGCACCCTCAAAACACTAGAACCAGGGGCATGTCTCATAGCAGCAATTCCCCACGAAGGAACTACCCACTTTATACAAGATTCAATCCCAGAGAGCGCACACCGCCACTCATCCAGTGAAAGCCGGCCATACAATGTGGGTCGCACAGTGAATCCCTTTCTATTATAGTTCGCCATGTTCTCCGGTGGTGCCACCAACATGAGCCTTTCCATAAGCCAAACCTTGGGGAGTATACAAGAAGCGCATTTCAAAATTCAACATTCAAAATTCAAATACAAGTACAAATTCAACATACAAGAGAGCTCCAGACCCTTACTTGGAGTAACACCGGACTTCCCGATAGCAAGGAAGAGGGGTCCGACTTTAGCATATCAAGGCCCATCAATGTCTCGCCAATCACAAGCGGCATTGGGTCCCGACCATTAGCAAACTGCTCTACAATTTCTATTAGGGAGGCATCACCATTGCCAAACCCCTGTTTCAAAAAGAGAAAGCGAGCGAAAATACAAAAACTCAAAGCTCTCAGGCGGAATACTTTGGGAACATCAAGCCCAACAAAGTAGGTGACAAAGAGGGACAAATCCACCCCTCTGCCATATACAAAAGCACTCAGAAGTGGGGGCTTCAAGCCCAAATACCTTTCAAAACTCAAGAAAAAGTGTTCTTCAACACTAGGCATGCATGGCCGCAGCATCAAGGGCCACCCTAATATAGCACTAAATTCTTCAGGGAGGGGACATACCTCATTATTTCCAAAATTGAAGACATGATGATTCGGATCTCAAGCCTCCAGAGCAGCAAGAATGAAGTGCAAATCCAATTTTACAAACCGGAAAGAGACGAGCACCCCAAGATGCATGCCATCAAGCTCCCTTTTCTCCAATTTGCCTAGCGAACCAAGCCACGAGTTCAAGGCACTCTCAAAGGACACAACCATATTTCCTTTTCTTTTCGAGAGGAAGCAGTATGCAATGATAGCAGGGAAGGATTGATGCAAGAAATGATCCAACAATCTCCCTATTTATACAAGAGTCGGCTTACACGACAGCCAACAGGCGCCAGGCGCCAAGCCTGCGCCAGGCGTAGGGACCTGCATCTAAGGACGAGGCCACCGTCCTCTCTTATGACTCCGAGTACACACTCTTTAGTGCTTCGGACAGCAGAACACAACCTCCATTATTCAAGTTTCCAAAGCCGCAAACCGTGCAACTTGAAGCAGTCCGGATCAACGCTTCGGGCAGATTTCGGGTCATTTCAAAAGTCAAGCATTCTAGTCCTAGGTCGGCGTCCTAAGTCGAGTCTGCATATGCATAGGAAGAGTTGAATATACTTTGACTTGCGCTTTTCCTAACCAAAAAACTTCAGTCAAAGTGGGGGCTTATATTGGGTATATACACCCGAAAAAAATGGGCAAATTTTTTCAAATTTTTTTGCAAATTTATCGTGCATGCATATAGCTACAAAATTTCAAGGCACACACAACGCATACAATATCAAGCATTCAAACATACAAAGCCAATCTTCAAAAAACTTCAAACCAATTCAAGTTCAAAGCCAATTCAACCATACAAAATTCAAGTGTCAATCCATACAAATACAATACAATCCAGCCTATACAAAATTAACCCAGGCAAGCTGGAACTCGCTACCATGCTGGGTCAGTCTGAATCATCACCAGTAGAGACATCAATCACGGGTGCCTTGCCCCTGTTACGCCTCCTAAGGTGCTCCAGCTCCCGATCCAGCTCCGTCCCAGGGGTACTAGGATCCTCCTCCGAGATATGAAGTGTGCCAGTGGAGGGATGAACTCCCTGCTGAGGAGAGGAATACTGATAAGGCGGCGGCATCGGCATATATGGGTACGACCCTAACATCTGAGTCTGACGCATCCTCTCCATCTCCACATAGCAAGCCCATGAACCTGCACCCCAAGGCTGAGGACCACTTCCTCCGAAGTAGTAACCGGAAGGAGGAACAAAGGGCCGTGAACCGCTAGCACCTCCAAATGAATGCCTGGTGGGATCAACATGTACAAAAGGGGAAGCTCCCCACTCAGCATCAGAATGCCTCTGATGAGCACCAGCACCAGACCCTTGTCCCAGTTCCAAGCTCGGTCCCTCCTGTCCCAAGGACGTCTCCGCCTGAGGCTCTCTGTCAACGGAATCTCTACGGTCTCGACGGCGCTCCTATACAAATACAATTTCAAGAATCAATTTCCCGATTTGAATTTCCAGTATACAAGTTTCAAGATCAAGTGAGATACCTCTCTGTTCCGGCCAGAAAGCTTCCGGGTCAGCTTGGCACACTATCTCTTCCAAGAATCAAGCAAGAGCATACAGCGACGCACTCTCACCCGAGGCGCCTGCATACAAAATTCAAGATCAATTTTCCCGTACAAAGTTACAAACAGTTTCAAAGATACAACAGTACTTACAGGGGCATAATGCTCAGGTACAGCATTATATGATTTCCTTTGCGGAGGAGAAGCCCAAAGAATGGTCTCCACCACCTCTTCCCCGTCCGAATTCTCATAGCGGAGGATCCTATCAGCATTAGGAATGTCCTCAGGATCAACCTCCTCCTCCTACATACAATCATGCAATCATACAATCATACAATCATCCAATCAATACAAGAATACAAGAATACAAGGTTCAAAGCTCACCGGCAGTACGAAGCGTACTGGTGGAGCCAGCCTCCTCAGGAAGTCGTCATAGCTCCCCTTCCTGTGTACAAACTCCCTCCAAGAGCGGCAAACAGCCTCGCCCCTAGCCTCCGCATAGAGCCGGGCAAGATCTTCATCCAGAGCCAGCATGGACTCGGCCGATCCTTGGGGACAAGCCTATCCCCCGAATGGTGTTGAACGGGCACTCGCTCCCCCAGATACCACATATGGCGGTACACCCCTGGAAGTAAAATCCGCCGGCCAGATAGGAAATGGGCACGAGCAGTCGAGACAGGTACAACCGCGTTGGCAAAAGGACGTCATACCACCTGCAAAGCAAACAACTCAGGCAACAGTACAAATACAAATACAAGAGAGCAAAACAGTACAAAAGATTACATCTTCAGTGGATAGAACTCTCCAAGCTCTGCCAGAAGCCGCCAAAGAAGCACCAACGCGCACCGCTCCTATCCAAGAGGCAGCATACGGGTAAGCCGCATCTCTAGTACGCTCCGGCGCCAAAGTCGGAAAGTGCTCATAGATCCAAATCATTCAAGGAACAAGCATCAGTCAAGTTCAAAATACAAGCATACAAGTACAAAGTACTAAGTACAAGGAGTCTCAAATACCTCCAGCACGCTCCATAGAGCAGCCATGCTCGGGTCATTCCCCAGTGCAGTCCGGGAGGCCCGCTTCATCTCATACAAACGGTGGCTGTATGCCAAGCCACCCCAGTTATAGCTCGAAACAGCTCCCAAGTCCCGCAAAGCGGACAAGAATTTGATGTGCACCCGACTATTCCTACTCGGGGCCATCACTCTACTCACCAAGGCTAGGAGGAAGAGCCTAACCCTCTGCTCCGCGGACACACCCCCACCACAGATGGCCTCCACAATCACCTTCACGGAAGCGTGAGCATCATCATCAGACAAGTCAACAACAAGGCCGAGCAAGTCCCTGGCAGCGGCCGAGCGCCACGTCAGCTCAGAATCAAAGGTCACATTCCTCTCAGAAAAAGGAAGACTTGTAATCATAGCAAACTCAAAAGGGGTAATAGTAATCTCCCCCCCATGCCATGTGGAAAGTGTTGGTGGCATCCCACCACCGCTCTAGCAAAGCCCACAAACGGTTTTTAATCCCCGTTCTCTTCGAAGAACCTCCCATGGTACGCCAGAAATCGGTCAGGCCCATCTGCGACCAAATCTCCATAGCTTCCTCATCAGCACGAAGAGCTTTAAAGGCCCTCTGAACCTCCACCAAGGACCAGTAAGTACGGAATGGCTTTCCATCGGCCTACAGGTGAACGACTTAGCTCAAAACCTATACAATTACAAGATACAAATTCAAAACATAGTACAAGACTCACCATGCCAGCGCGAGGCCGCTGAGACAAGTGCTAATCCGGCCAAAACACCAGGTCGGAACGGATCCAACCAGTACTAGGGAAAGCATGCGCATCTCGGGGAACCATACCCCCACCTGGCGCATTTATTGCAGCCGCTTCATCATCCGAAGCGTCTTCCTCAGCGGCTCGAACCACAGATGATTCAGCGAGCTTCCTTCGAGTGTGACGAGGCATACTAAATCAAGTAGCATACAAAGTGTCAAAATTCTAAACTGGGGGCTATCCTACACTAGCCTAAACAAAGGCAAAAATTCAAGACAAATCCCCAGTGGACCTCTAGTTCAAGATACAAGTTCTACACCAACGCCTAGGCTACCCTGTTAGGTTATGATACATATGACATTACATAGATCATGCGGAAACAACCATTAACCCAGGACAACATATTATTTACACATAATCATATAGCATAATTTAGATGCATACTCTTTGTTGCGTGCCCTCCCTAGCTGCGCCCGAACCGAACAAGAACAAGTCTTTTAGGACTCCAAGTGTCGTCCCTCCGTAGATAGTCCACAGCACGTCCGGATCCGCCTTAAGATTGACCAACTAGAATCGCCCTTAAGGTACTAGAAAATTTCGGCACTTTATGAGCAAGATGTGTGTTTTAATTTTCTCTCAAAAAACTCACTTTTGAATACTTTGAAACTTGTGTATAAATTATGACCCCTAGGCCTTTATTTATAGAGTTATGGAAAAGGAATCGTAATCCTAGTAGGATACGAATTAATTGAAATTAGAATCCTACATGAATTCTATTTAATTAATTTATCCAATTAGGAATAGAAATTTAATCATACACTGACTCTTGTAGATTCAGGAATCACGCATGAGCACAAACTCACACACACACGGCAGCCACAAGGGCTGCCCATGCGCGTGCGAGCAGCAGCCCGCGTAGCACGGCCCACGCAGCCGTGGCCCTTGGCGCGCGCTGGGCCTGCCTTGCGGTAGGCCTGGGCGCTGCCTTGGCTGGGCTTGTGGCGCGCATGCTTGCTGGGCGATTGGCCCCGGCTTCGTGCTGGGCCTTCGTCCGGCAAGCCTCGTCCGATGCTAATTCGTACGATACGCTTCCGATTAAATTTCCATTTCCGGAATCTATTTCCGATACGAACAATATTTAATATTTCCGATTCCGGAATTAATTTCCGTTTCGAACAAATATTTAATATTTCCGTTTCCGGAATTATTTTCCGATTCCGGCAATATTTCCGATTCTGACAATATTTCCGTTTCCGGCAATATTTCCGATTCTGGTAATATTTCCATTTCCAATAATATTTTCCGACACGTACCATGTTTCCGTTTCCGGAAACATCTACGACTTGGATAATATTCATATTTCCGATACGATCCATATTTCCGTTTCTGGCAATATCATCGTTTCCGGAGTATTCATTTCTTGCCTGTGACGATCTTAGCTCCCACTGAAACCAAGATCCGTCGGTTCCGAATATTCATAGATGGAGTATTTAATGCCATTAAATACTTGATCCGTTTACGTGCTATTTGTGTGACCCTACGGGTTCAGTCAAGAGTAAGCTGTGGATTAATATCATTAATTCCACTTGAACTGAAGCGGCCTCTAGCTAGGCATTCAGCTCACTTGATCTCACTGAATTATTAACTTGTTAATTAATACTGAACCGCATTTATTAGACTTAACATAGAATGCATACTTGGACCAAGGGCATTATTTCCTTCAGTCTCCCACTTGTCCTTAGGGACAAGTGTGCATTTCCTAATTCCTTTGTCGCTCGATGCTTGCTCTTGAACATAAGGTAAGAGTTGTCATCCTTATTATGTCCAGAGGTGTTCCTCGGTTTCAGAGTTCAACTGATCAAATAAACAGATAATCATAGCCTATGATTCATCCGAGCACGGCCATGCATTTCACAGTTTCTAGCTCTCCGAGTGGCCTTGTACAACTTTTAAGCATCTCATCCCGATTTATGGGAGGACAATCCCAATCTTGCGATCTTGAGATTAGACTTCGTTTGATAGGTGATTACCTGAGCGTTGCCTTTATAGCCTCCTTTTACGATGCGACGGTTGGTCAACGTCAAAGCAACCAGTTCTCAAACAAGTAATCTCAAATCACTCAGGTATTGAGGATTTAGTGTCTAATAATTTAATGAAATTTACTTATGACAGACTTTCATCTCTTACAGTAAAGTTTCATAGGTCTTGTCCGATACTAGTCTTCCCAAAGTAAGTATCTATGCAAATGATTATGACATTGCCATGTCCACATAGTTCAAGAAACAGAACTACTAGTCATCTTGCATTCTAGTCGTCTAACGTTTTCTATGCGTCCAATTTTATAGAAAACTCCGACTAGGGACCATTTTCAACCTTTGACATTCAAGTTCACTTGATAGACATTTCTTAGTCACAGGACTGGTCCTGACAGTCTATCTTGAATATTTCGTCAAATTTGAAGGGACTCATCATTTAATACTAAACCAAGATTAAATGGAATATGAAAATACATTTCATATATGATAAATGTTCAACCCCAATGTTTTACAACCATGGGCCTCAAACCCATTTTCTAAAACAATTCATGGAATTCAAAGCTATGCTTGATTTCCAGTGCGACAATGTGAGTGTTGCTTCTCACTTGTTGCATTGGTTTAGTTATCATGCTTTGCCAATCTTAACATCCTTTTCATCGAATGTTCTTTGAGATATGATGATAAGATCTTTTCGAGTTTGTTTATTATGTGATCTAGTCTTTCTTACTACATTAGTGGTTCTACGCATTTTGCAATGAAGAACCATTAAGTTAGCAGACGTTTTTCTTGCTTCAAGAGTGGTTCCACGCATTTTTCAATGAAGAACCATCAAGCCAGCAGATAGGTGATCTACCCAAGTTCAGTGAAGAACTTTAAACAACCCTGTTTTATTGCTTCTTAGGCAATAATTACTTTTACTTCAACTACATAGGTTGCTAGTGATGCTTTGTTTGGATTTACCTATCCAAGCAGTTCATAGATATGTGGAAGACTCTCCAACTATATCTTAGAACATAGAAATTAATATTTTAATTTTCCACGCAACAACTCATGGTCTCCAATCCATGTTGCCATTTCAAAACACGATGCTCTATAGCTCGTCCTTATCAATGGTTAACTCCAAAGGGTCTTGCTTGATCCTTTGCCAGTGTTTATGCGTGTAGCATCAATATTTAGCGTATCTTTATTTCCTTGAATCAAGAACTATTCCTATGTACCTTTTCAAGTACCATAAGTATTCTTGGTCTCAATCTAGTTGATCTTCACTTAGATCAATAGAGATTGGTATATGTTCGTCATGCCTTAAAGTCATACGATACGTTTTTGGCGATCCTCATATTATATCATACATGATAAATTCTTTTGCAGAATAATTCCCAATTGAATTCTATTCATGTAACTTTAGCTCATTCAATTTTAGTAGATACTGAATCCAGCTAAATTCTTTGACATATAATATAGGTTAAGAATCTCATTTAGACTCTTTGATGTTTAACTTAGTAAATGCTTATACATAGTTCAAACATTCTTTACTTAGATTTATTCACATGGGTCGAATATCTCCAATGGAGACTTTCGTGTTTGATTTAGTAAATGCCATTACTTAATCTAAAACAATATTATAAGATCTTTGTAAATAGATCTTAATACCCAATATGTACTAAGTTTCGCCATGGTCCATCATTGATGAATAATTTCAAATCTAAGTCATTAGCATTTGAATGTTATTTCACAATAGAGAGATATGTGTGTGATACACATAGGACCTAATAAGTTTTTATGTACTCCCACTAAACTTCTTATACATCTATAAGAATCATGTACATTTTATGAAACTAAAATACTTATTAGCTTCACTAAAATACAGTTCCAACTCCCAATTGCTTGCTTAAATCTGTACTTAGATTTTATAAGCTAGCTTTCTCTTTCAAGCATTTATTTGGATCCACAAATCCTATGACATACCATGTACATAGTTTATTCCAACATTTGATTGAGGAATACGTTTTGTCATCCAATTGCTATATGTACCAATATGAAATCATTGCTTGAATTATAGACTTGAGCATTACGATTATGCATGAGGTTTCAACACAATTTACACCATGAATTTGCTTGTAACCTTTAGCAACTAATCTAGCTTTGTGTGTGAACACAATTCCATGTTTGATGGTTTTTCTCCTTAAAACAAACTTGCAACCAATAGGTGTGAAACTATTCTTGCAAATCAACAAAATTTCAATTTTGTCATCAAAACATTGAGTATGTTTTATGGCCTCTAACCATTTAAAACATTTGAGTCTATATATGGCCTCTAACCATTTTAGGGAATCTAGGTTTCGTCATAGCTTTCTTACAAGTCACAAACTCATTAATCTACATGATAATAGTTTGACTGCAAGTTGTAGGTTTCTTCACTATTTAATAGAAGAATCTCATAGTTTCATTGACCTGATCTCTATGTTTCTTCACTATCTAATAGAAGAATCTCATAGTTTCAGTGACTTGAATTCTATGCCTACTTGGGTATAGAACATCAAACAATAGAATATCAATAGCCACTTGAAAGTCCTTTGAATATTCTGTTCTCCTTGAAGCACTTGTAAAGTCTTCTAAGAGATATCTATTCTTTAAAGCCACTTCTAAAGTCCTTAAAGAATAAGTTCGGATTTTCTGAAGTACTTCGAAAAGCCTCCGGAATGTCCGTTTATGTTTGTTGTTCGCCTCGAAAACTTTCGAGGTCTATTTTCTCCCACTTGTCATTTTGGAAACGAATCTCCAAAAGGACATTATTTCGAGCAAACAAACATTATGTTCTCAAAAATTCGTGGTAGAAACAATACCCTTGTGTCTCATTTGAATAAATCACAATGAAACATATATCTATGCTTGGGCCTTAGTTTGTTGAATAACAAACACTAAGCTCCCACTGAGTTTAGGAACTCTTTAGATATATTATGAAAAGATATTCTGAAATTACTTTTCAATAGCTTTGACGAATTTGGTTTAGTTTGGTGGTAGTTGAGCATTTTGTTTTAGAAATTATAGGAAAAGTCTTTATGATTCATCATTGATCGAATCAAGTACTAATTGACTTCGATCATTCCAACGTAGATATGCCATATCTTATGGACCTAGATTGTGAACACACAATCATTGATGATCATATTTGGTCTCAAGTAATCATGAACATGATCTAACCTAGATCTTTATGATTTCTTGCCAAGTGGATTTTATACTTCTGAATCTTTGAACTAGCCAAACAGATTCAAACTTATATCACATTGAGTAAATAAACCTATATTCACTCAAATCCATGTGAAATAATAAAGTCATAAAATCTTTCTTTAGCTTTGAACTCTATTGTCTAGGCGTTCTAACAATAGTTCACATCTTTTGTTACTTTCAACAAGTAAGACTAGCTTGTCTTAAGTTGATCTAGAAATCAACCAACTTTCAAAAGTCCATTAAAATAGAGTTTTTGAATGTTAACTTGTTGATATGGTCTAAGCAACAATGCCAAAGATTAGTGGAACTCAAATCAAGGGGTTGATTTGAACCTTAGTAAAGTTCTTTAAAGAGTTGTTTGTTTTAATCAAGCATATTGACTCAACCTGTAATTGACCATTTCATTCAAATAAACAAACAAACATTGTTTTTGTTCTTCTGAATGTGAGTCTTTCTGTGTTTGAAGCAGAAATTTAGGTATGCTGATTATGGAATAAAATAGCCATTTAGTTCCAGCCTTTGAAAGGACTTAAAACAAACTAGATGACCCTACAACTAATGTAGCATTTCCATGCTTCATTTCCCACTTGTAGGTCATTAGTGTATCCTAGCTTCATTTGTTTGAGTTATTACCGAAGTAAGAACCTCAAGCGGTATATGATACCAAGGAAGTTTGATTGCTAGGTCACTTCTCTTTAAACTTATAGGTAGAACCGGAATCGTAAATTCCTTTCATTTGTTCCTTTGTTTTCCTATTTCTTGTACCCTTTCTTATAGTCTTAAGAATTGAATTCTTTAGTGTTGACTTTTATATTTTGTTAGACATGTCCAATGTCACCCCAACAAGGTTCTTTACCATTTATGTTGAATATTTTGTTTCAACTAGATGATCTTACCAGAAGCTTCTAAAGTTCTCTAAGCATCGATCTATTCGAATGTCTAGGGACTAGACTCATTCGAGAATTAAATGGAAAAAGATATTAGGTTGTTAACCATTGGTAAAGCTGAGCGTGTTAAACTCAATGCTTCATGATCTCAAAACTACAGTGTATTTTGAATTCACAAGCACCAATTGGTTTGCCATTCGATTTTGATATTCGAAAACAACCATAAAAGTCGCTATAAGAAACGTACATTTTAAATTGCTCACTTTCTCTCTTTTCCGTGAATCGTTCTTGGATTCACTACCAATCGAGGAAATTTACTGTTACCTTTCTAAAAGGATTTATTGCAGTGCAAGATATTTAATTATAAACAATAATTAAAACATACATTGAAGCATGCAAAGTCTAAACATTTATCATGAATAATAACTTGAAAATAAAAGCAATCATGCAATTTAAACAAGTCATTAGCATTTTATTCGAATTATGTGTTCCGGCAGGTGTGAATAAAATGATTCCAAGATCCTAAAATCATTGAAGAACTAAGCACAGTTTGTCGACTTAATCCTAGAACATCTTAGGTAAGCAAAAGCCTTTTGCTAATAGTCTAGAAACTATTCTTGGTTGATAGGTACGTCTAAGAACTTATTAGGTAAACCTATCGAATTTGCCACGACATAAAAGGACTCCTTACTTATATCGTTGAGTTTCACCAAAACTAACATGTACTCACAATTATTTGTGTACCTTGCCCCTTTAGGACCAATAAGTAACACCTCGCTGAGCGAAAACTATTACTAGATTGATGTAAAGGATATCCAAGCAAGTGTATATTTTGGCATGGCACCTTTTAACTCAATTTTTAAGTTTGGAACTTAAGGCTCTTACTATGTTGGTTAGATTTTAAGTGAACTAAAATCCTTAATCATGCAACATAATCAAGCTTTTGATCTCATGCATTTTAAGACATATTTAAAAGCAATAAATAACTTAAAACATGCATAAGATATTTGTGATCTAGTATGGCCCGACTTCATCTTGAAGCTTTGACTTCAAAGTCCGTCTTGAAAATCTCCGTGGGAGGCACCATTTTCTTCAAATAGGATAAGCTATAACTAATTACAACTATTTGATGGTTCGCAGACCATATTTGAATTGAAAAATAACTTTGGTACTTTAGACCAATTACATTCAAATTAATGGTACGCAGACCATATTTTCTATCCTATTTGGGCCATACTAGTCACTTCATAACCTGCAAAACAGTACATATACAATATATACCATTCACCCATTCATTATCATGAATGGCCCACATAGCTGGTTAGTAAAACACATTATGCATCACGTAAACATTTGCAGCAATTAATCAAGGGCACCAATAATCTACCAATTATTCAGTCCTTATTAATTCTAATCGAGTTGTTTTAACCTTAAGGATTTGTAGACCTAATCAAGAGTTTATGACTAAAAAGCGCTCCCACTCAAACCAATAAATTCATATGCTTTACTAATTTTAAACATAAAATTGTATTTCTAGTCTAACCGGAAACATACAAATTTAATTAAAATTTAAAGCTCATATAAATTTATAATTGAATCCAAAAATTTAATTTAATTTCAGTCGCATTTAAATTAATTCATGATTTTAATTTTAGTAAAATAATTAGAATAAATTCCATTTATTATAATTATAATATTCAAAATTAAAATCCAAGAAATTAATTCAAATTATTAATTTTAAAATTAATTAAAATTACGTGAACTGAAATTTTCAAATTAAACATTCAAAACGATCTAATCGTAACGCAAACACCCTATGCGTTGCACGCCCATGGGCCGCACGCACACAGCCTTTGCTGGCCATGTGCGCGCAGCCCATGCGCTCGTCGCATAGCTGCTGCTGTCCTATCGCAAGCCTCCGCACAGCGCCCCATCGCACGCGAGCTATCGCTCGCAGTGCGCGTGCGCGAGATCGCTCGCTGGGCGCGCTGGCTCGCTCGCTGTGCGCGCGAGCCATCGCTCGCTGGGGCGCGACATCGCTCGCTGGGCGAGCGACATCGCGCGCTGCGCGCGCGAGCAGTGCTGGGCGCAGCGCTCGTGGCACGCGAGCTTGCGCTCGCTGCGCGCGAGGCTGCGCGCACTTGTGCGAGGCAGCGCGCGTTGTGGCGCAGCTCGCTTGCTGCCCACACGCGACTGCCTTGGCTCGCCCTTCGCCCATGCCCATTCGTTCATTGCTCGTGGCACACGACACAAGGCAGGGCTGCTGCCTTGTGCTCGTGCACTTACGCCCTTGCTCATTGCATTCGTGCCGCACGGGCGACGAGCTCCCTTGCTCGTCGTCGCATGCCCGCATTATACAACACCCCTTAAGGGTAACACTAAGCGTCCATTGCTTCGTGCGTGCAAGTTATTTGAACGAATCGCATAAAATTTTAAAATTTATATTTAAAATTAATGACAAATTAATAAATATTATTAATTTCATAATTTTAGGGCGAAAAAATCGAAAATTTATTATCCAATTGATTTCCGATTGATATGGATTCAAGTCTAGGTCATAAAAATTTAAAATTTATCGTAAATTTACAATTTTTATGGTGGTTTTTAATCATAGGTTTCTAATTAAATTACAATTAATTATGAAAATCAAATTAATTCTAAATTATTCTAATTTTCAACAAATTAATCATAATTACAAATTAGATTGCATAATTAACAAGACTAGGCATTCAAACTTGTTAAACATATGCAGTAGGTCAATCAAAAATTCAAGATTTATCAACAAGAATCGCAAATATTTAATTTAACATCTTAAATTTACGAAATTTTGCATTCGAAAAACTAAAACCTTCGAAAAGTCATAGTTAGGCTTCGAATTTGAGAATTCTGGGTTCGGCAGAAAAATACTTTTTTTGTCAAAATTTTAGAATGCCTTTTACATGCGGAATTGACACAAAAATCACTCAATTCGGATGAGTAATGAAGAAACTGCCGAAAAACTGCGTACATATAATTAAATAAACGCAATTTGCAATTAATTAACAATTACGAAAATTAATCACCCCTTTTAATTCTTGCAAATTTGTAATATTTAACCATGTTCATGCAGTTTAGATTATGAAAATAATAAGGGGCTCTGATACCACTGTTAGGTTATGATACATATGACATTACATAGATCATGCGGAAACAACCATTAACCCAGGACAACATATTATTTACACATAATCATATAGCATAATTTAGATGCATACTCTTTGTTGCGTGCCCTCCCTAGCTGCGCCCGAACCGAACAAGAACAAGTCTTTTAGGACTCCAAGTGTCGTCCCTCCGTAGATAGTCCACAGCACGTCCGGATCCGCCTTAAGATTGACCAACTAGAATCGCCCTTAAGGTACTAGAAAATTTCGGCACTTTATGAGCAAGATGTGTGTTTTAATTTTCTCTCAAAAAACTCACTTTTGAATACTTTGAAACTTGTGTATAAATTATGACCCCTAGGCCTTTATTTATAGAGTTATGGAAAAGGAATCGTAATCCTAGTAGGATACGAATTAATTGAAATTAGAATCCTACATGAATTCTATTTAATTAATTTATCCAATTAGGAATAGAAATTTAATCATACACTGACTCTTGTAGATTCAGGAATCACGCATGAGCACAAACTCACACACACACGGCAGCCACAAGGGCTGCCCATGCGCGTGCGAGCAGCAGCCCGCGTAGCACGGCCCACGCAGCCGTGGCCCTTGGCGCGCGCTGGGCCTGCCTTGCGGTAGGCCTGGGCGCTGCCTTGGCTGGGCTTGTGGCGCGCATGCTTGCTGGGCGATTGGCCCCGGCTTCGTGCTGGGCCTTCGTCCGGCAAGCCTCGTCCGATGCTAATTCGTACGATACGCTTCCGATTAAATTTCCATTTCCGGAATCTATTTCCGATACGAACAATATTTAATATTTCCGATTCCGGAATTAATTTCCGTTTCGAACAAATATTTAATATTTCCGTTTCCGGAATTATTTTCCGATTCCGGCAATATTTCCGATTCTGACAATATTTCCGTTTCCGGCAATATTTCCGATTCTGGTAATATTTCCATTTCCAATAATATTTTCCGACACGTACCATGTTTCCGTTTCCGGCAACATCTACGACTTGGATAATATTCATATTTCCGATACGATCCATATTTCCGTTTCTGGCAATATCATCGTTTCCGGAGTATTCATTTCTTGCCTGTGACGATCTTAGCTCCCACTGAAACCAAGATCCGTCGGTTCCGAATATTCATAGATGGAGTATTTAATGCCATTAAATACTTGATCCGTTTACGTGCTATTTGTGTGACCCTACGGGTTCAGTCAAGAGTAAGCTGTGGATTAATATCATTAATTCCACTTGAACTGAAGCGGCCTCTAGCTAGGCATTCAGCTCACTTGATCTCACTGAATTATTAACTTGTTAATTAATACTGAACCGCATTTATTAGACTTAACATAGAATGCATACTTGGACCAAGGGCATTATTTCCTTCATACCCACGCCGAAGCAGGCATTCAAGTTCTACCCCAACGCCTAGGCTACCCACGCCGAAGCAGGTATTCAAGTTCTACCCCAACGCCTAGGCTACCCACGCCGAAACAGGTATACAAGTTCTACACCAGCGCCTAGGCTATCCATGCCGAAGCCGATACAAAAACATACTTTCAAGAAATTTCAAAAGATTCAAATCTACAAGTTCCAACAGTTCAAGTTCAAGTGGCTATCAAACAGTCTTCTACAAGATTCAAGAAGCTTAAGCATACAAGCATCATTTCAAAGTACGAGAAAATCAAAAATACATGCAATCATAGAGTTATTTCATAAGAAAAAACATGAAATACTTACATGGACAAGGCAAGAACAAGATCAAGGGAAGAGCCTAATCGACCTTTGAGAGAAAAGAGCAAAGAATTCAAGAGAGTGTGCCTCAAAATGGCACGGCAAGGGGAGCTTTTATAGCTCAGCCCCGCGCCAAGCGCCGCACCAGCGCCCAGCGCTGCCCTGCTGCATGCGCAAATCTGCAGCGCGCGCGGTCTCCCGTGCTGATTGCACGTCCGGCATTTGCTGCTACGGTCTTCCGCACCAAGCATCAAACGTCGCATCGAACCATCCATCAAAAATACGGGTATACACCTGTATCTCCAAGTACAAACAGACGCATATTTCAAGAATACAAAGTCCAAAAATTACAACGACTCAGGCGTTCAACTCCCAACGGACCCAAGCTCCGGGAAAGTCAGTCGAAATTTCAAATTTTAAGGGCCAGTAAAAAGCTCTTATCCCCAGCAAAGCACATCCCCAACGGATTAACTCCGTGTATTCAAAAATTCAAGATTCAAAAAAATTCAAGGTTCAAAATTTTCGATGCCAAGCTCCGTCCTGAACCAAAGGCGGAAAAATACAAGTACAAACCGGAGTCATCACCAACCGCATCGAGGTAGACTCTACCCTTTTTTCTAACGCCTGTTTTATGCAGGTACCGGCGTACAAAGAGTGGTCTTGATTGCAGAACATCTTGATCATTCTCCGTCCCTTTCGAAATACTTTGACTTGCGCTTTCCTAACCGAAAGCTCAGTCAAAGTGGGGGCTTCTGTAGACACCTAATTTGTGTCTCCCCTTTGGGATGATGACGATACCATTATCCTTGTTAGTTGATTGGAGTAACTCCAGGCGAAAATCCCAATTGCTAAGAACATTTCCAAATTCAAGATCCAAAATCCAACCCCCGAGACCGTTCCCCTTTCAGTTCTCGGTACAAAATACAATCTTCCAAAATAAATTTCAAAATCCAAGTACAATCTCATCTAGTAGACCATCCCATTGGTTTTACTAGGCCTTTTCCACTCAAAATCATATAAGGCAAGTCAAATTCGGGCGCCGACCCACAAAATCGAGCAAGCCGGGCCCCGTCCCGTAAAACCGAAACTCAAAAACCCGAGAAAGCCTTGTTTTTAGACGCTAAACGATGCCTTAACCTCCAAGAAAATACAAAACTCCAAACCTAGTACTATTCGTACAACAGGTACAACACTACAAGACGAAACAAGGACGATTCCCCGTCCTTGCTTTGGCGGCATTCAAGCCACGTCACCAGCGCCCAGCGCTGGTCCAGCGCCCTGCGCTGACGTGTGTTAGTGCCTTGCACCAATTCCTTCTATAAATACCCCTCATTTCCAGAAAAATGGGGAGGGGAACAACAATACAACGTCGTAATTTCGACATTACGCCTCAAAATACAACTCAAAAACTCCTCAAAAACACATACAAAAATCCTAAATTCAAAAAAAAAAAGCAATTGGGAGCTCTTGCCTAAAACTAACTAGGTAAATCCGAATCCCATTCTAATCCACTATGTTGCTTTGATTTCCAAATGATTAGCAAGTTGGTGTTTTTAATCATTAAACAACACCACTTGCAACAATCACACATGTTTTCCAAAAATACAAACTTTTCCAAAATACAATTTTCAAAGATTCAAGGATGTCCAAGTTGTTTACAATCACCTCTTGGACTAGAATCGCCACCAAACATGGGGTAATCAAAGACAACACCTTTTAACATTTAAAGGTTTAGTCTTTTGAGATTCAAAACTCCATTTTCAATATACAAGTTCAAGTTTTCAATTTTCAAGATCTTACCATGTTTAGGGTTATTCATAGTTATTTCCCTAAACTAGGATCATTTCAAGTTCAAACTTCAATCATTTCAAGTTCAAAACTTCAATATTCAAGCTTTCAAATTCAAGTTTAACATACAAAATCTATGACATTTGGGTTGAGCAACCTCTCCCAAGTTGAGATTTTTGGCTTTAAATTTGTGTCGGGCGCACTTATTTTTAAGGAGCCGCTTGGCGTTCGAATCTCATGTGCCCAGGCACAAATTTCAATTATGCACCTTTCAATATTGCAATTTCAATACCGCACTTTCAATATCGCACTTTCAATACCGTAATTTCAATACCACAATTTCAATATCGCACTTTCAATACCGCAATTTCAATATCGCACTTTCAATTCCGCATCTTTACTTGCCTAGTCCATTTCTAGGCAATGTGGACCTACTCCCTAGTCCTTTTCTAGGCGGTCTTGTATTTACTAATTCCGCACTTTTATTTAGTATTGTGATGTTGCTTTATTTGCTTTATCTCTTTCATCACCAACATGCTAAATACAACAAAATACAAAGGTTACATCACGCTTAACAAAGATATTTTTGGACAAACCGGCCTTAGGTTCCTTAAATCAATCTTTAAAGCAAAGTTACCACTATACAATTAGAGATTCAATTTGCTCTTAATGCGAACCCACATAGCCTAATCTAGGGTTTATTTTCGAAAACAATGTTGTGCCAACGTACTTGAATATTTCTAAAGCTTGCCGAATACGCATTTTGTTCCCGTGCCTAGATCTCACCCATCCGTTTCAAGGATTCAAGGCCTTATCCAACATAGAGTCACTTGCGGTCTTTCCAAACGAGACTTTTAAAAATGTTTGGTGGCGACTCCTTCGAGGTACAAAAATTCTACGGTTCTCTAAAGAACCGCCCCTCTTGTAGAACGGGAAACAAGTTTTGACACAAAACAAAAAAACCCCTACAGTTCTAGGGTTCAAAATTTTCAATGAGAAAGATGTCTGGTATTAACGTGAAGGTCGAGAAATTTACCTGGAGTAATAGTTTCAGTTTATGGAGAATCAAGATGCGAGCCTTGTTAAAACAACAAGGGATGTGGGTGCCGCTTGCTAGGAAGTCGGCAGATCTAATCACCGAAGAGATGGCCGTTCTGGAGGAGAAGGCACACTCGACGATTTTGTTGTGTCTTGCTGATGATATCATCACCGAGGTCTCGTAGGAGGAAACCGCGCAAGATGTGTGGGTTAAGCTCGAGAGTCTGTATATGACAAAGTCCTTAACCAATAAGTTGCTTCTGAAGCAACGTCTGTTCAGTCTGCAAATGCAGGAAGGTATGCCTCTCCGAGATCACTTAGATCAGTTAAACACAACTTTATTAGAATTGCGTAATATTGATGTTAAAATTGAAGATGAGGATGTTGCTTTAATTCTGTTAGTTTCTTTACCATTATCGTATGAAAATTTCGTGCAATCGTTTATCTTTGGTAGAGATACTATTTCTCTAGAAGAGGTTAGATCATCCTTCCATGCTAGAGAGCTGCGCCATAGGGCGACTGGTACAAGTACAGATAATCGGGCTGCTGGGTTAGTAGCTAGTGGGAGTTATGGACATGGAAATTCGGGGAAGAAGAAATTCAAGAAATAAGGGTCCTAAACCTAATAATGTCTGTAATTACTGTAAGGAGAAGGGACACTGGAAATCTGATTGTCCCAAGAAGAAGAGGTAACAGGATAAATCGCCAGGTACTGCTGCGGTAGCTGATACCAATTCTGAAGAGGATATTTCTCTAGTTGTTGATGAGCACACGCATCACAGTGATGTGTGGATCCTTGATTCTGGAGCGTCTTACCATATATGTCCGCGCAGGGAGTGGTTTACAACCTACGAGCAAGTAGAAGGTGGCAATATTTCTATTGCTAATAGTTCTGTTTGTAAGGAGGTTGGAGTAGGCTCGATTAAAGTTCGGACACATGATGGTAAATTCTGCACATTGAATGATGTTAGGCATGTTCCACTTATGACAAAGAATCTAATATCTTTGAGTATGTTAGACAACAAGGGTTTCAGTTTTCAAGGTGAAGGTGGAGTTTTACATGTCTGCAAAGGTTCGAATGTGGTTCTGAAAGGTGTAAAACGTGGTACCTTGTATTTTCTTCAAGGTTCTACATTATCAGGTTCTGCTGTTGTTGCATCCTCAGAGATCGATAAGGAGAACATGAACAAGGTATGACATATGAGGCTTGGTTACATGAGTGCAAGAGGGATGCAAATTTTGTCAAAAGAGAATCATCTTTGTGGTCACAAGGTCACGGATCTTGAATTTTGTGAACATTGTATTTTTGGGAAACTATATCGCAGCAAGTTCCCTAAAGGTATACACAGAACAAAAGGCACACTTGATTACATCCATTCTGATTGTTTGGGTCCTTCCCGGGTGGAGTCTTTAGGGGGTCACAGATATTTTGTGTCAATGATTGATGATTTCTCAAGGATGACTTGGGTGTTCATTATGAAGCATAAAAGTGAAGCTTTTAAGAATTTCTGACAGTGAAAGGCATTAGTGGAGAATCAAACAGGGAAGAAGATCTAAAGGCTGCGAATTGATAATGGTCTGGAATTTTGTTGGTCTGAGTTCGATGAGTTCTACAAGAATGAAGGGATTGCTAGGCATCATATAGTCAGGGATACACCACAGCAAAATGGTGGAGCAGGACATATGAATCATACACTTCTGGAGAGAGCTAGGTGCATGCTTTCTAATGCTGGACTAACTAGAAGATTCTGGGCAGAAGCGGTTAATACAACATGTTATCTGATAAATCGTGGAACTCACACAGGTATACATCTCAAAACTCCTATTGAGGTGTGGTCTGGTAAACCTGCTGATTACTCTAGTTTAAGAGCTTTTGGTTGTACTTTTTATTATCATGTGAGGGTAAATTAGATCCATGAGCTAAAAAGGGAGTATTTGTAGGTTACGTGGATGGGGTTAAAGGGTATAGAATCTGGTCTCCATCTGAAAAGAGGGTTATACTAAGTAGAAATGTAGTCTTTGATGAAAATTCTATGTCTAACCCTACTTTGAAGTCAGCATCTGGAGCTTGAACAACTAGATGTGAAGACCACTTTTCTGCATGGAGAGTTGGAAGAGGAGATATACATGACTCGGCCAGATAGTTTTCAGGTTCCTGGTAAGGAAGATTATGTTTGCAAGTTGAAGAAGTCCTTGTATGGACTAAAGCAGTCTCCGAGGCAGTGGTATAACAAATTCAATAGCTATATGATAGAGATTGGCTACATCAGGAGTCCGTATGATTGATGTGTTTACTATAGCAAGACAGCAAATGGTTCATTGATTTATCTGGTCCTGTATGAGATGATATGTTGTTAGCTGCAGAGAACAAGTCTGATGTTCAGAAGTTGAAGGATCTCCTTAGTGCTGAGTTTGAGATGAACGATTTGGGTGCGGCTCGGAAAATTCTAGGGATGGAGATTTATCGGGATATAAGCAAAAAGAAGCTCTTCTTATCACATAAGGGATACATTCAGAAGATTTTGTCAAGATTTGGCATGTCTACAGCAAAACCCATAGATACTCCTAGTGTTGCAAATTCACATCTCTCTGTTGCTTTTGCACCTAAGTCTGCTGAGGAGAAGGAGTACATGTCTCGAGTTCCCTATGCTAGTCCACTAGGAAGCTTGATTATGCAATGGTTTTCACTAGACCTGATCTGGCACTGTCTGTTAGTGTTGTTAGTAGGTTTATGGGTGAACCTGGAAATGAGCATTGGCAAGCTGTGAAGAGGATTTTTCGGTACCTAAAAGGTACATCTGATGTTGGTCTCATTGATGGAGGTGATACAAAATGTTTGGTGACAGGGTTTTCAGGCTCTGATTATGCTGGAGATGTTGACAGTAGAAGAACTATGACTGGTTTTGCTTTCACTCTTGGTGGTTCAGTTGTCAGTTGGAAAGCTACTTTGCAACCTACGGTGACTTTGTCTACTACAGAAGCAGAGTACATGGCATTGACAGAAGCAGCAAAAGAGAGAATATGGTTGAAAGGGTTGGTCAGTGATTTGGGTCTACATCATGATCAGGCTATAGTGTACTGTGACAGTCTCAGTGCAATCTTCTTAGCTAAGGATGAAGTCCATCGTGAGAGGACTAAGCACATCGATGTAAGGTATCATTTTCTGAGAAGTGAGAAGAGAATTAAGGTGAACAAAGTGGGTACTGCTGATAACCCAACCGATATGTTCACCAAGCCGGTTCCACATAGCAAGTTTCAACACAGTTGAACTTGCTAAATGTTAGGAGTTGTTGATTGCCCTTTTGAGGGAAAAATTTGAGGCAAAAGAGTTTCTGGTACATCTAGCATTATAATGGTGCATCTGGTACATCTAGCATTATAATGGTGCATCTGGTACATCTGTTATTTGTGAGAGGATTCAAGTCAAGGTGGAGATTTGTTAGATAATTCCTTGAATCGGTAAAGCCCCTTACTGCAACGCCCAAGCACGGGGATCTCGCTGACCGGTCAGCGAGTCGAGGTCCAGGGACGACGCCCCTGGTTTAGGGGTTCGGGGACGCAACGTGGTCCCCGATGGGGTTCGAGAGCAACGGCCCTGAACTTTACGGTATCTGTTATTCTAGACTACTGTTATCTGTTTTGGGCCTATTTTCCAGGCTTTTCCGCAATTGTCTAGAGAATACTATATAAACTAGTTATGTTATAACCTAGTTGTATTCTGTAATATGTACTCCTCAAGATCAATAAAACTTTCTTCCCCTCTGCTTGTGAACGTAGCTAAAACATTGTTAGTGAACCACGTTAAATCTCTTCGTTTCTTTATTTACGTTATTTAATCTTTCTTTGCATTCGTTATAACATAGCCCTTAACAATCAGCTCATCTGTACCACCATAGACCAGAAAATGATCTTTTTTCCTTTTCAGGTACTTTAGGATATTCTTGGCAGCAGTTCAATGCGCCTCACCTGGGTCTGACTGGTACCTGCTCGTTTTACAGAGTGTGAACGAAACATCCGACCTTATACAAATCATAGCATACATGATGGATCTAATAGCTGAAGCGTATGGAATTCCACTCATCTTTCTATTCTCATCAGATGTCTTGGGACACTGAGTCTTACTTAGACATACGGCTTGTGACATGGGTAGATGGCCTCTCTTGGCTTCCATCATACTGAACCTAGCTAGCACTTTGTCAATGTAAATGCTCTGGCTTAGTCCAATCATCCTCTTAGAACTATCCTTATAGATCTTGATGCCTAATATGTATTGTGCCTCTCCTAAGTCTTTCATTGAGAAACACTTTCCAAGACAAGTCTTTACAGACTCCAGCATAGGAATGTCGTTTCCAATAAGTTGTATGTCGTCTACATATAAGACTAGGAATGCAATTTTACTCCCACTGACTTTCTTGTATACACAATATTCGTCTTGATTCTTTGACTGCTTCATCAAATCGTATATTCCAACTCCTTGATGCTTGATTTAATCCATAAATGGATTTATTAAGCTTGCATACCTTTCCTAGCTTGATTCTTTAGATCGACAAAACCCTCCGGTTGTGTCATAAACACAGTCTCTTCAAGAACACCATTCAAGAAGGAAGTTTTGACATCCATTTGCTATATTTCATAGTCATGAAACGCGGCAATCGCAAGGATTATCCGAATAGACTTAACCATAGCTACTGGAGAAAAGGTTTCATCGTAGTCAACGCCGTGAACTTTCCTGTAACCTTTTGATACCAATCTAGTCTTGTATATGTATACAATTCCATCTTTGTCTTTCTTCAATTTGAAGACCCATTTGCTTCCGATATGTGTAAACCCATCAGGCAAATCAACCAAATCCCAAACTTGATTTTCACTCATGGAGTCTATTTCAGATTTCATGGCCTCTAACCATTTAGTGGAGCTTGGGCTCGTCATAGCTTTCTTGTAGGTCATAGGTTCATCACTATCTAATATGAGAACTTCTAAGTTTTCAGTCAAGAGGAAACATGTCCATCTATCAATACAAGAAAAATCGCTTACAGGGGCAAGATGAAATTGCCTCAAAAACAGGGGATGTAGCCTCTAATGAGTTTTTGAAGCAAAAAGTGGATGCCTCTAATAAGTCCGTCGCTAAATACTAGTTGCCTCTAAAAGGCCCTTTTTGAGGCAATTTAATAAGTTTCTTCTAAAAACACATACATTTAGGGGCAACCATATAATCTTGCCTCAAAATATAATTAGAGGCAGTAAAAATAGTAGCTTTTAAAAACCACATCTATTTAGGGGCAACCATATAAATTTTCCTCGAAATATAATTAGAGGCAATAAAAAATTTGCTTATGAAAACCACATATGCCGAAAATCCTGCGAACATATAATCAAAATAATCGCACGAATTTGCAATTAATTACATCTAGGAAATTAATCACCCCTTTAATTCATTGCAAATTTATAAAATTTAATCCATGTTAACTATAATTGATTATGGAATTAATTAGAGGCTCGTGATACCACTGTTAGGTTATGAATAATACAACAATATAATTCATGCGGAAAAACCATAAAGCCAGAATCCAAATTAATTACCACATAGTCAATTAGCATAATTTATGTGACATACAATGTGATGTGTGCCTTCCCTAGCTGCTCCCGAACCGAACAAGAACAAGTCTTTAGAGCCCCAAACGTTGCCCCTCCGTAGAAAGTCCACAACACGTTCTGCTCCGCCTTAGGTTCAACCAACTAGGATTTTACTTAAGGTTTTATGTATTCGGGTAGGATTGTATTATGTTCTCCCTTGAACACAATGGGAATAAAGAATATGTTTTCAATTCAATTGATGTGTATAATTATGAGGCACTAGCCTTATATTTATAGTGTAGGAAATAAGGAATTTATGTTTTACTAGGAATAGAATTACCAAACCTACTAGGATTGAAATTCTTATTCAATTAGAATTGCAACATTAATTAAACTCTTAATTATTTGAATTCTAGTAAAATTAGGAATACTTAATCTAAGGTTACTTGGGAATTAAGCAATCGGATATTTCTTGGAGCCCAAGACAAAACAACCCAACGCAGCCACAAGGGCCACGCTGGTGTGCGTGCTGCCTCGGCCCAGTGCTTTGCGGCCCAAGCCTCGGCAAGGCTTGCACACGCTGCTCGCTGGCTGGGCGCAGCCCATGCGCTGATGCCTTGGCGCAAGCTTGGCGCGGCCCATGAGCTGATGCCTTGCTTGTAGCTTGGCGCAGCCCATGAGGCTGCTGCCTTGCTTGTAGCTTGGTGCGGCCCATGGCTGCTGCCTTGCTCGCAGGGCGCGTCCCATGGTTGTTGCCTTGCTTGACGAGTGATGGCCCGGCTCGCTTGCCGGTTTGTCGCTCGTCGAGCTTCCGATTCGTTTTCCGATTCCGGAATTCATTTCCATTTCGAACAAATATTTACGTTTCCGTTAATATTTCCGATTCCGGAAAAAATTTCTTTTTCCGACAATATTTCCGATTCCGGTAATATTTCCGTTTCCGGCAATATTTCTATTTTCGATAATATTTTACGATACGAGCCATGTTTCCGTTTCCGGCAACATCTACGACTTGGATAATATTATATTTCCGTCATGAACCATATTTCCGTTTCCGGCAATATCATCATTTCCGGAGTATTCTTTAATTTGCCTTTTGAGGATTTAAGCTCCCACTGGAACCGAGATCCGTCGTTTCTGAATATTCATAAATGGAGTACTTAATGAATAATATATTCACTTAAATACTTGATCTGTTCACGTACTATTTGTGTGACCCTACGGGTTCAGTCAAGAGTAAGTTGTGGATTAATATTATTAATTCCACTTGAACTGAAGCGGCCTCTAGCTAGGCATTCAGTTCACTTGATCTCACCGAATTATTAACTTGTTAATTAATACTGAACCGCATTTATTAGACTTAGTATTAAATTCATACTTGGACCAAGGGCATTATTTCCTTCAATTTGACCTTCTGTTAGTCCCCCGTTAAGTCATGTTTACAATTCACCAAATGCACTTATTTATAAACTTTTTGCACAATTATACACCTATTTCTAAACTTATTTGCACCAAATACCCAAACTGCTTTTAAATTGCAGAATTTGATTCTAATGACTAGTTTTATTAAACCTAAGGATCAAAATATAGTCGTTGTGTGCTTGGTGCTTATAAATATCAAAAGAATGAATTAATGAAGCTATGAGGGCGTGGGAAATTGCATGAAGATCATCTCTTTGTACAAATTGCATCAAGATGACATTCTCAAATTAAGAAAAAACAAAAACTCAACTTCAATGGTAATTCAAGTAATGTTCTACAGCAAATACAATTTATTTTCTCAATAACTAATCCTCTCAGTAACTAATCTACATTTCCCAGTAATTGGCTTAGCCTCTTGAGACAAAATTGACATCCTCTGCCTCATGAACCCTATCAGCCACATCCTTCCACATTGGGCTTGAGAAATCAAGTCCATATAACTTATACTTAATCTTCCCATGCCTCTTTGGCAAACCACCACCACCACCACCATTTTCAACAAAACTATCCTTTCCCTCTTCACTACCGGCCTCGACCACTGCCTAAACATTACCAAATTCCAAAAAGGCGGAGAACGAAGTGAGATCATGTATTTGTTAATAGTCTCCGACTCAGAATCCTGCATATGTCTGATGTATGATTTCCACTAATCGTTCACCTAATTAATCAAATTAATCAACCTAAAAGTTAAACCTAAACAGAATTAGAAGTAATAATCAAAGAAAATTGAAATGCTCAAACAACAAATCCAACAAGCAATTAATTGAATTGAATTAATACTATTGGCATAATATTTACCAACCTTTCAATTTCAGCAGGCTTCTTTTCCAGAGAAAGTCATGAAATTTCATCAAAATACAAATAAAACCAATATAACTCGATAATCATAACCGAATCAAAAAGAGAGAAGAGGGTCTTACAATTCACAACTCCAGCGACCAACGACTACGACCCGTATCGAAAACTATCATTCACAATCTCCCAAGCTTCCTCTGCAATACCCTCATTCGTACACAATTTTGGCGCCGATAACACCATTTCATCCCCCAATATAATCCCTCATCTTCGCGGCAATACTCATTGGAAGATTGATCAGAAGTCGTCGAATTAGAAGCAATCGAAGAGGCTGAATGAGAGTGCATCAACAGCTATGGCAGCACCAATTGAAGATTTTTGAGGCGAGTTTTGATGATTGGAATTGAAATTAGGGTTGTAATTGTTGGTGTAGCTCTTGGCTACTCCACCATTTTTGTTGCTGGTGATGATAGTGGTGGTGTTGCAGGGGTTGGGTGAAGTGAGAGAACAAAGGCTCATCTTTGCCTCTTTGGAGAGTTTGGAAGAAGCGTCGATGGTAGCGGGGCGAAGGTGGTGACAGCGGTGAGGAGTGGTGTTGGTTCAGTGGGAGGAGGAGAAAGTTTGCAGATGAATGGGGATTTAAACAAAGGAATCACGCCAAACAACTCATAAGGGCAAAAATGGGAACTCCTGCTAACGGAGGACTAACGAACGTTAAGTGCCAAATGCACTTTATGAACAGTACGAAAAATAGGGGTATAATATGGAGTTAAGATAAACAATGAGGTCTCACCTTTCGAGTTTTTCACCGTTTGGGACCTGCACATTTTTTTTCACCGTTTAGGACCCGTAAAGAATATTTCGGCCAAAATTAACTAATAATTATGAAAGTTTAGTCCCCATGGTTAAAAGGTTAGTCTCCATAGTTAAAAGGTTAGTCCCTTATACGTGTCAACGTATCATTTGCGGTATAATAAACAAGAAACCAATTGAATCCTTACATGTGTCACAGCAAATGGGTGAAAAAAAATAAAACGGCATCGTTGCAATTTACTGATCGAACTAAATGAAGGACTCGCGTTTTTGCGCCAAACATTCGTCTTTGTTGGACTACTAAGTAACTAATCATATTATCTGTTATAGCAATTTGTTGGAGCTTTTAGTTGAATATAATTGAAACTTTTTTTTATTGAATATGGATCCTTGTTTTTTTTTTTTGTAAATGCTTGTTGTCCACATTGTATCTTGTTTTAGTTATTTGACAATTGGTTGAACTACTAAGTACTATCTGACCTTGGTATAATGTCGATTACTTCTACATAGATTGAAAATGGAAGGAAATATTATGGGCTTGAGATATTGCTTGCAACAAGTTTGATTACAATAGAGTTACTTGAGACTTGAGGGCATCAATGATTTATGTTGGTTGTGTTGTTGCCTTCAGGGACTCATTTGACAGTACCATGACTTGCACAATAGTACTAACTTGTAGAATAGTATTGTCTAATAATGAGATTACAGTAGCATGACTTGCATAAACAGCCTAATATTACCTGCAGGGATTGGCTAAAATTGCTACCTACCTAAGTTGATCTTTTTTTACTTAAATTTAGGAAAACGATCAAGTTTGACTTAAATTGACCCAAGTTGATCTTTTTTGACTTAAATTTAGGAAAACGATCAAGTTTGACATAAATTGATAAATTGATCTAAGTTGATCGATTTTTACTTATATTAAGGAAAACGATCAAGTTTGGCCTAAAATGACCTAAGTTGATCGGTTATGACTTATACTAAATTGTTGTATTTATTTTGAGATATTTAACGGAGAAACAGCAAGCAAACAAGTAGCAAAGTTCCTTTTTTTTTTGTCATTTTAATTCAATGTAAACTTTCTGATTTTAATTTGCTTTAAATTTTTATTTTTTATTTATGCGATGGTTAGAGGTGAGTTAAAGATGGGTTAACTTACCGAAAAGTAAAGTTGAGACCTAATTCTTTATCTTAACTCGTGTAATATGTGATTTGAAACACGTAATTATATTCGATGCGTTTGATGAAAAAATCGAAATCAACCGACTATGGAGTAGTTTGATAAATTTAGCTTGGGAGAATTGGGATACATAACTTTTACAGTAATTTTTTTTACCGTTGCCCAATAACTTTTGTCCTTTACTCCTTAACCACATTTCCACATTTCGTCAACCGTTTCTCTTCACTCACTACACCTCAAAAACCACACTTGACTTCCTTTTTCCCCTTCCTCACTCCTACTATCACTCTCTCACACATTACTGACAATGGCTAAACACCCGCCCTACCACCACCACCACCGCTACTTCTTCCACATCCTCCTCCTCTTCTCCACCCTCCTTCACCACACTACCGCCACCTCCAACCACCCCGACACACAATCCTTACTCGCCTTCAAATCCTCTGCTGAGTCCTCCAATTCTCTCTCCTCCTGGAACACCACCACTAGTCCGTGCTCCTGGTATGGCGT
The DNA here is from genome assembly GCF_020520425.1 of Spinacia oleracea. Taxonomy (NCBI): domain Eukaryota; kingdom Viridiplantae; phylum Streptophyta; class Magnoliopsida; order Caryophyllales; family Amaranthaceae; genus Spinacia; species Spinacia oleracea. The sequence goes on from NC_079489.1 coordinate 91,218,957, forward strand.
CTCTTGCCTTCAAAATCGAGTCTCCAAGCTCGTTCTTGAAGACCTCAACCTCCAAGGGAACTTCCCACCTTCCTTACTCTCTCTCTCACACCTTCGCGTCCTTTCTCTTAAGCACAACCGCTTCTCGGGTCCACTCCCACCTGACCTCTCTTCCCTCTCCTCTCTCAAACTCCTCTTCCTCTCTTACAACAACTTCTCCGGCAACTTCCCCGCGTCAATCACCTCTGTATTCCACCTCTACCGCCTTGATCTCTCCCATAATAGTTTCTCCGGCTTAATCCCGCAGAATGTCAACCGTTTGAACCACCTTCTGACGCTTCAGTTGGAGGACAACGCATTTACCGGCGGAATTTTTGGGTTAAATCTTCCCAATATTCAAGAATTTAACGTTTCTGGAAACAAATTAGGTGGTGAAATACCAAAATCTCTCTCATCCTTTCCAGATTCTGCATTTTCCGGCAATGTAGCACTCTGTGGCCTTCCATTGATGAGCTGCAAAGAGGCTTCCGACGACCCCGCGAAACCCGGAAACGACGCTGGACAACCGCCGGTGGGACCCACAACCTCCGTCGTCTCATCCTCCCCTGTATCCACTGTCCCGTCAAGGATTTATCCGGCGGCGAAAAAGGCGGGGCATAGTCGCGGGAAGATGAGTATGTGGGCAATTACCGCGATAATCGTCGGTGATATTTTGGTTTTAACGGCGATAAGTTTACTCCTATACTGCTATTTCTGGAGGAATAATAAAAGGAGTAGTTCAGGGGCAATTTCGGGAGGAGAGAAGATAGTGTACTCGTCGAGTCCGTACCCGAGCGGACTCACCGGGTTGGAACGGCCAGGGAGGATGGTGTTCTTTGAAGGCGGGAAGAAGTTTGAGCTTGAAGATTTGTTGAGAGCATCTGCGGAGATGCTAGGGAAAGGGGTGTTCGGGACGGCGTATAAGGCGATGTTAGACGACGGTAGCGTGGTGGCGGTGAAGAGATTGAAGGAGACGCAGGTGGGTGGAAAGAAAGAGTTTGAGCAACAAATGGAAGTTTTAGGGAGGTTGAGACACCCTAATTTGGTGAGTTTGAAGGCTTATTATTTTGCTAGGGATGAAAAGTTATTGGTGTTTGATTACTTGCCCAATGGCAGCTTGTTCTGGCTTCTCCACGGTAAACTCGATCTCTTTTCCTTCATTGTTTTTTCTTTAGTTTCTGCATTTTATTCTTTGAAGTAATTGTGGTCAAATGGTCTAAGATACTTGCATAATTGTGGTCAAATGGTCTAAGATACTCCATGGTTGCTAGTTAGCCTTGGTCAAATTGATTCCAGTACTTGACTCGACTTATTTAACCTAGAACTGAATTGAATTGTACCCAAAATTGGATGACTCCATTTTAACCGGATTTTTCACAATTAATTGAAACTTAGGGTAAAAATCCAGTCAATGTATTAATTTTGCCGATCTATCTTGTTTTTGGAGGGTTTTAGTTAGTTGAAACATAAGTGTACCACTCGGTAGCATCAAAGAATGAGGTACTACATAAAAAAGTGGATGAGAGGTACTAGTCTGGTAAATCTGGGAATTGTTTTTGGCAATATTATGATGATGAAAAAAAGTTGGGCATTACAAAATTAGACAGAAATGTATGAAGAAAATTGCACCCTTAAATGGAAGCAAGTGGGTCGAATGTACAAGATATCAGTAAAGCTACTGGAAATGAATATTGAATTATGAGATTTTGAGGGTCCATTTAATGGACAACTTGGTAGCAGTGTCATGGCAGAATTTGCATGTGATGTTGGTTAATGTTGAACTTTATTCTAAAATTCTATACCAAGTTTTAGGGGCTTGTATATTTTTTGGTTGAGTGCGAAATACTTTTTTGTAATGTAGCTTGTGTAAGGGGATATTCAACAGGGTCAATTTTATACTCCAGGAAACAACAATTTGGAGGTCATTTCATTAGTGTATATTTTATTGGATTCCTTGCCACAAAATGTCCAAAATAGACATCATGCAAGTAAATTTTTTTGGTGCAAATGTTTACACACGGTATCGATATCAATAAGGAGTGTAGTGTTAGCTGGTCTAACATGAAGTACATGGCTCAACAGAGTTTAGTATTAACACCGTATGATAGAAGGCATTTGGGTACTTTTAGGTGTACCTAGGATAGTACTAGTAGGGAGTAACCGGAGCATGTTTTGGACTGTTTAGGGTGTTATTAGATGGACTCTTACGCACTAGTATTTTTTTCTTATTATACCAAGAGATAGTGGTTGCAAACAAATCATTCAGTTCAGGTCTCAATTGGATGACGAGTCATTCAGTTCGGCTTTATGTTAGGGTTAATCCTAGTCGAGTCATATTTGGGTCCAAATTCAACTCGGATCTGGGTTGGGTTATTCTGTTTGATTTGTAAGAGTCAAGAGTCAGTCTTGCCTGGTCTACGGACCTAGCAAATAATCTAGTCCACCACCTTATTGTGGTGGAGGTTAAAAACAAGTGTATTGCTAGTTGGCCATATGAGAGGAAGTAAATGTGGGCCAAAAGGTGAATATAGTTGTTCTGAATCTGATATGGTACTGTACTAAACTACTTTTAACGTGAGAGACAGTTTTTTTGTACTGTGTGAAAATGAACACAACCCCTCAAATAAACATCATTGCCTCATTTTGGGGAAAGGGATGAGATACTGAGAAAGTGATGGGAGCGCTGTGATTACTTATTTCTTGCACGGCGGTGTTTACATATAAACCTTTTTAAAGACTCAAAATTTTGGGAGAGCGTCCATCTTAATTATTTGTTCATAAAGTGGTTAATTATTTTGATAGGTTTAATTGTCTGCTTTTGCCTTTTTGTTCTTTTCATAGCTTATTATTGCCATTTTAATCTTAAAAGTCCCCCACCCCAGAAAATCTGCTTATGTATCTAAACTTAATTATGTGCTCCACTTACAACTCTGAACTTCTGAAGCTCACAGTTCAAGCACAGCCAGTAACTCTACCAGCTTCCTGTTGTGGGCCCCTCCCTTGATGTGGTCTTCTAAATTTGCTTCACGTTGTTTTCTTACATTCTTTATAGTATTAGTCCTGTGGAGAATTCTATCATGTCGCTGGCCACATACAACCATTAGATATCACTATTTTAATGTAGTGAGGTTAAATACGAAGTACTCCGTACATTTACAACTACTGTTTACTTCGTATAGGAAGTAAAAACCACCTTTTTCTAATGTGGCAGGGAACAGAGGACCTGGACGAACCCCATTAGACTGGACAACACGATTAAAAATAGCTGCAGGAGCAGCGAGAGGAGTTGCATTCATCCATAACTCATGCAAAGCCCTCAAACTCATCCATGGCGACATCAAATCGACAAATATCCTCATTGATAAAGCTGGTGATGCGTGTGTGTCTGACTTTGGCCTCTCTTGCTTCACCCCAGCTTCATCCATCAATCTAAAATCCAACGGCTACCGAGCTCCTGAATCACTTGATGGTCGCAGGCTCAACCAAAAGGCTGACGTCTACTCATTTGGAGTCTTACTGCTGGAGCTTCTAACAGGTAAGTTTATATATGCTAAAGGAACCCTTGTACAAATTGTCTATGTGAAGCTAGGGAGTAACATAATAACGAATACTAAATACAAAAAGGAAGTATGGCTAGTGGCTGGCTCAAGTCTGGCTACAAAACCATTTTACTTATTGCGTGCTGCACTTTTTAGATGCTGTTACTCCTGACTGTCTGATCTGCCCTTTTATACCATGGCGGTCATGTACCCATGTAGGATACATACCTGATACGTTATACTGATTACTGACAGTGATACTTGGGCTATTGTCCAAAAAAATGCTCCTAAAAAGCCTTGGAAATGCTTATTATTTCCATACCAGATATTTTCAGTAAGTTTCATACTGTATAATCAAATAAGACTTGAGAAGGACTAACCTTCCCTTGCCCCATGAGAAGGAACCTAAAATAATAGTGTATTCAGATAAGAGACAGCCTGTTAATTCTTGACTTCGTTGATGCTGTGAGAAAGAAATTTTGGCATAGACAGGAGGCTTGTGGACTGGATTGCACCCTAGATGTTTCTCTTCAAGTTTCTGTATTAGTTTGAAGCACCATTTATCTCCGATATTAGCTTGTAAGGTGATTGTTTGTCTTGCTTCAGAGAATCAGAGTCGTATGTTAAGTTTCAGTGCTTTGACTAGCTTTCAGAACGGACAAAGTAGAATAATAATTTTTTTTTTAAGTCTGTTGATATGATATTGCTGTATCCCTTGACTAGGAAGTGGAAAGGGTAGGGTTTCTTGGATGATTTGGTGAATGCTAGATCCTTGAGGTTAAGGTTCTATAAGCAACACATGACAACTGAATGATCCAAGTGTCCCAAAGAAGCTGCTGAGATTATAGGTTCTAGCTTCTAGCTCCTGATTATGTTGATAAACTCAAAATGTATTATATTCTTTAACACATTCTAAAACGATTCAGTAAATGTGCATTTTGTTACTTGTAAGTTGTCCTGTTGTTGAATTGGTTGATGTATAATCCTTGGAGAATTTCCGATTTGTACATAGATGCCACATTTCATGTACTCGATTTTCATTTCATATTTCTGGCGTACAGGAAAATATCCATCAGTTGTGGAGGGAAGTGGACCTTATGGCACAGTAGGAGTTGGTGGTGTGGTGGATCTTCCTAGATGGGTTCAGTCAGTAGTAAGGGAAGAATGGACAGCTGAGGTTTTCGATCTGGAGTTAATGAGGTATAAGGACATCGAAGAGGAGATGGTGGGCTTGTTGCAGATAGCTATGGCTTGTACCACTGCCTCTCCTGACCAGCGGCCTAGAATGGGGCAAGTAGTCAAAATGATAGAGGAGTTACGTGGTATTGAAGTATCGCCATCACATGATAACTTCGACTCTGACTCACCTTCTGTCTCTGAGGATACAGGCGGTAACAGTCAATGATGTGTAGTGTAAAGCCACTTTGACTTTTGACTTTTGACTGTTGTATCTTGAGTGATGTAAATTAGGTTTAACCATTAATATGCCTGTTTCACTTCCATTTGAATTTGATTCTATAGAAATGATCTTGTCTGACATTGTAGATTAGTAGATGTTTTGCTGAAACAAAGAGAAAATAGAATTTTGCTCTAGAAATGCCGGTTAGCTTAGTCGATAAAGCCTATTAGGGTACTTGAGGAAACTTTGATTAACAACATGCATCGAGTTGGTGGTGGAAAAAACTCGGCATTCATTCAAGCCGCTCGGTGTGGTATGGTACGTGAAATTCCTGCTTTTTTTATACCTCCTCTTTTTTTTTTATTTGCACCATTATCCTTTTTTGGAAATTGCATATTACTTGCACCATTTCCTTTTATGGTATGCAATCACATGTTTTTTGGTGTGTTCACACACCAATTACCTATTTTACCGTTGTACATATTTTACATTTACTATTAATACTGTTTATGCCAAATTTCGTATGGACGACCTTTGGTTGGGACATAGACGACTAGATAAAATAAAGTATGCAAATGACAGGAAATAAATGACAGAAAATAAAGAGAGACAAGACAAGAGATGGTGACGCGGAAAACCCGAAAGGGATAAAAACCGCGGGTGGCAATGAGTCCACCAATCCACTATGTTATCGGCATAAATAGCCTAGGTGAGTACAAGTACAATGTATATTTGCGTGTATATAAATATGGCTAATGGCAATGCTTAAGTAGAATGTAATATAGGATCATAAGTGGATGAGGATTATCGGAGAAGGTGATTGGTAATGGGCGACTGATGTTTCCAAGGTTTGTTTCATGGCGGATGATACCTCGTGGAAGGATATGTATTATGAGAAAGTGCATTATTTGAGAGATAGATCAGGTTCATATCATTAGGAGAATGGTCTTTTGTTGAGGTTAGTATAGATAGACGTGGGTAATGATGGTGTGTAATGGAATGTCTATATGGAAATTAGGAGAGGTAGGTTTATTATCTTCAGTTGCTGCTAGGCTATAGGTATCGTGGGGGAATTGCAATAGTTGGTTTAGCTCTTGGGATATATTTTGGCGGAGGAAGTAGACAGCAGTAGTAAAGGTTCTGTCGTAGCCTTTTCCTTCCTAGAGTCTTACTTGGTGAGGCTATTTATACAGAAGTGTAGGTCAGATAAATGTGTTAGCAACTGCCTCCATGATCTTTTCAACTGCCTCCATGATCTCCTCAAATAATTCCTTGATATTCTCTAACTGCTTTGACCTTGACTCAGCCACAACGACTCCCTAAAAGTAGGAGTTAACTGGTACGATCTGATTCACGTTGACCCGTTCATGCCGTCGACCTCACGTGATACAAAACGACCCATAACAAATACCTATCATTTACTATTATCACATGGGCGTTTTTGCTTTCTTTCATTATGTTTTTGCCTAACCCAAGTGGTACAAGTAAGAAAAAACGGACGAAGTATCTAAAACAACAAAGAAGAAATATTTTGTAAATTAAAAATAAAGAATAAATGCTTGTTTTGGAGTATACATATAATCACAATACAAATGTAATGTACTACTCCGTACGTATGTATATTGAGAATAATTAGAGATGTCTAAAAGTGGATGAGTTTGGGTGCGAACTTGATAAGCCTATTGAGTGTATTAGGCAAGAATTTTCTTGCAAACAAGAAGCAAATGTTAGTATTGTTGCCATTATACTGACATGTATTACCATTCCTTAACCTTATTAGAAAGTCAAGTGTAATATGTTTTCTGGTGTACATGGCAGGGTGCCATCCCCCTTTGGACCAATCAACCCTAGTTATGCTTCTATTGGAGTTTCTCCCTCCTGAGTTGATGTTCATCCAAGTAGGCAAGTAATGCTCGTCAGCATAGCATGCCCACTTATTGCATACTCTCTTGAATAACAACAAGTAATGCTCATCTGATATGACCTTGATGGCTAACTCTCGTTCCATCTCAAACCATTGGGACCCTTTTCGCCAATCATGAACCGTGATGGTTGGACTCAGACGCTTCTTATATCGGCCCCTTGCTACTGGACTGTTTTTGTCATAGGCTTGAACGTAGCTTTGCGTGGAATTCATGAGGTAAGAGTAAATGGTGGGGAAGTTGAAGAGGGGAATGCAAGTTTCTGACAGGAGGACAAATCGTTTGTTTGAAACATCTTTAAGAGCTTTTCCTAGTAAACGTAGTTCTGCCTCAATCATGTTGAACCGTCCCCATTCCACTCCCTGCATACAGCTACAAAATTATTACGGACTAACTTTTTTTTTTAAATTAAATTTTACGTACTACTTTCTCCATTTCTTTATACTTGCAAGTTGCAACACACTCTCTTGACATTCAATTTAAGAAGGAGATTGGAGAAAGTAAATGGAGAAATTCACCAAAATAATCTTACTACTTTCTCAAATAGTAGGATGTGTTGCAAATATAAAGAAACTGAGGAAGTGTAACATATAGGGGTATTCTCTTCGTCAAATAATACCTGAACTTATTTGAAATTATTGTAACTAAATTAAACCTGATTGACCTGATTGAAACTTATGGGACCTGGTCATACATGATTACAAGAAAATAAACTTGAAATAGTATAAGACCTAATTAAAACTTTTTTTTTAAGGTGAAGAAGAGGTACTTTGCATTTTTCTATTAAACAATTAAAAAAGTAAAATATTGAAGCCTAAGACAATCTTCATGTGTTTTTTCTTTTTCTCATAGAAACTCTCTTGATGAGGGCTAATACTTACGGAGACAAGCTGCTAATATAGAAAATACAGAGACGAAAGCAATCATGTACTCCCTTCGTATGAAAATAATTGGTGAACTTTGACCGGTATATAATCCAATTGAGTTGAATTGATTTTATTAAAGATTGAAAGGAGTGAGGTATGTGTGAATTAAAGTTTTGATTTGCTGTTGAATTGATTTAATCTACTTGAAAAATAAATTATACACTTATGAATTTTTTAGCTCCGACCATGGTATAGATTTATGCAGTTTAAGCTCGTACCATGGCATAGACTTATGAATTTTAAGCTCCGTTTATGGTACGAGCTTAAACTGCATAAGTCCATACCATGGTCGAAGCTAAAAACTCACAAGTCTGTACCATGGTACAAGCTTAAAATTCATAAGCTTGTACCATGGTACGACCGTACGAGCTAAAAATGCATAAGTTTCTAAAAAAAATAAAAATTGACGTTCCACCGGTGGCCATGTAAACATTACTACGCATTTTTTCGCCGGCGATGTGGTGGCGGCAGTGGTGGCGGTGGTGGTGGCAGTCGGTGGTGGACGGAGGTGGGAAGGTAAGAGGGTAAATGAGGATGGTATATGTTGAATAAAAGGTAAATAAAGGAGGGTATATGAGTAAAATAGTGGAGCGGTTTTGAGTAAAATAGTGGAGCGGTTTTCACCCGATCTGAACTCCACCCGTAACCAGTTTGATCCGACCCGAACTCCACCTGTCACCGGTTAGAATCCACCCAAACTCCACCCGACACCGATTTGACCCGACCTGAACTTCACCGTACACCGATTTGACCCGGTAAATATCTTATTTGACCCGAACTGTTGTCTAACCGGCACCGATTTACCCGACCTAAACTCCACCCCACACCGGTTTGACGCGACCTGAACTTCACCGGACATCGATTTGACCCGGTAAGTATCTAATTATCTGAGTTTCAATTAGCTATTTTCTGTTAATTAAGTACTTGTATACGTGTAATAATCATTAAATGTCTAATGTTATGATCAAATTCATGATATAAAAATGAATAATGTGTTCTTTAAACTTGTTAGGACTACTAGTAAATTGAAGAATTGTTGTGATAAGTTATACGGAGTAATTGTTTAGCTGTATTTGGAGTATATTTATGATGTATGTTCTTATACACTATAATCGTTATTATTTAGTAAGTTGAATTTCGTGTCAACTTAAAGAGTTATATTTTTAATTTCTTATAGATTTAAATATATTGTGTATCTAGTGTTTACATATGGTTCTCGTTATATAATTACTCCGTATTAATCATCTTATAACTTACAACAAACTCTAATTGATATAACCATGTTGAAGTTCAGTAAATTAAAAATACCAATAAAGACGTAGATTAATAACTTGTTTAATTAGAAATAGAATGAAAACATTAATCGATAATGATTTGAAAAGATCTAGAATGAAATTGATCCAACCCAAGACCTAACTGAGATGACCCGAACCGAAATCGAACTGGTACTGAATTGACCCGAACTGAAATGACCCGTGTCAAAGTCTATCCGATCCAAAGTTACCTGACCTGTGTTTCACCCGACACGGGATCACCGGATCCGTTTTTTATCCGAACCGAACTTGACCCGACCCAAAATTTACCCGGACTCGACAACAATTGACCTGAAATTGACCCTAACTGAATAGACCCGACCCAAACGCAATCTAATCCCGATAACTTTTGACCCAAACTTGACCCGAATCGAATAGACCCGAACGGTCATGGATCAACCCATAACCCATCTGATGATCAGATTTGACACCTCTAATTATCACCGGTAACATTATATTTCAACACAAGCAAGTCGGCCAGGTTTGTGAGCCTGTGGCGAGACGCGAGACTCATGTCGGCAAGTGTGAGTGTGTGATCTTTCTTTAGGATTCAACTATTATTTTTATCTCCTTAAATACAAGAAATTGATTACTGTCATTATCAGCGTGACTGTGTAGGTGTGTGTTACCATCTATTACTTCGTATCTTACTACTATTGCTCTCTAAAAACTGCAAGTAAAGAGACCTGAAGTTAAAATAAAAGAAAAAACAATCAAACACGGGTGAGGGCACTGAGGGGTGATAGTTTGATAACTAAGTTTGACTTTAATACACGAACTTAAATAACTAAAAGTCATATGATACAGATTGAATTATCAATTAAATAATAGTCATATGTGTAGTATTATATATATATATATATATATATATATATATATATATTTTTGAGATCATGTGTAGTATTTATATTGATTTTGAAAACTGGTAACAAAAAACTAGAAACTATTTTTTATGGTTTTTATATTTTGATTTTTAATTTTATAAAAAACATATAATTGAAAACAAAAAAGAATACCGAAGGTGGCCTAAGCTTGTGAAAAATTATAGAATTTTAATTGTTATAAATTAGTTATAAGAAGAAGAAGAATGAAGAAAAAGATACCCGTATTTATTTAGTACTAGTTTGATGTAAACAGGTCATGCACATCCCAGAACATACCCCCATCCTCCATAGTCCATATTCCGTAACTAACACGGATACAAGACGTTATTATTGATGGTATGGGGTACTTGTAAAATTTTAGAAGTACTCGGTAGTTGTTACTTGTTAGCAACCACACATAAAGCTTTAATGTGTTTATTGCTGTTGTCAATACTTTAATTATGAACTAACAAATAGACGACATTTCTAACCAATTGATTAAGTCTTTCTTTTGTTTTTTAGTAAAATTTATTCACTCGTATACTTCTGTTTTCGCATTACTTACGGAGTATTTCTTTATCGAAATGCTAAAGTGCACCAAGCAACCAAAAGGAATAAATCTATACTAATATATTAAAAGACGTTGTGAAAAAAGTTTATGGGTCACGTAAAACTCTTATGTTACGCTACATCATCCACTCACCAAGGATATTGATGTTATTGACAATCAAAAATCAATGCATCAAGGTTTGAACGCAAGACCTCAAAGTTTGGAGAATAACTCTCATCACCATCATCATTTTGACCAACCACTAATTGTTGTTTATCTATACACATTAATTTATAAATACATGTTTACATGAATTTTAAAACATCTAAATCAGTATGCTACATTTTATTTCTTATAGACTATATTGGAGTAAAAATACCAATTAAAGCATTAGGAAAACCATGAATTAAATATGATATCATAACATAAGTCTCATAAGCATCAACTAAAAAATGCTCAGCATATATCTAATTTTGTCTTTATTAATTTGAAGCACTTAGTTCCCTTAAAAAATAAATTAAACGAATTGTAAGATGATCTAATTGAAATATTAATTGGCTTGATAAATGACATAATGTACATGTGTAGTTGATGAATTAACTTAATGAATCTTTTCACTTTTATGTATTACACATACTTTGGTCAAATTTTGAGTTGAATTGGGAAGAACTCCATATTTAATTATTCAAAGTAGCAATTGGGGCATTCGCCCGGGCCACACACTAGTTATTTTTTAAACAGGGTGTGTAATAAATATTGTAACTCGTAGATAAAATTACCTTAAATACTAAAATGTTATACCGACAAAAGTAAATTTTTTTATTATAAATAAAAATTATCAATTTAAAATCACTCATAATATATAAAGGTAATTATTTAACCATTTAAAAAGTTTATCCAACAAAATTACTTCATAATATATGTAAAATGTTAATCAAAACATGTTAAAAAAAGTTAGTCCAACATACAATAAATTTATTGTACACCGGATGAGCGCATGACCTATTAAAGGAGTACTCGTAATTAAATTTATTGTACATCGAATGAGCACATGATTGAAAGAGTAATTAAAAAGTCCATATACTCTGTTCAATCCCCAATCCCTTAAAAATCGCTCCATTTAACATTTGATTTTACCTAATTTTCAGGACATGTATTATATCTCCAATAACTAGTGTTTGCATGAGTAAAATGAAAAATTTGTAAAAGAACACTCAAAATAGAATACATAAAAATCAAATACGGATGGAAGGAGTAGCTCTCATTTTCCTTTTCTTTTTTCATGCAAAACATATTGATGGCGCTAGCTTTTACTCATTTCATAATTTCTTTTTATTAGTACCTTGTTTCATAATGTCGTTTCATAATGTTATTTACAATGTTATTTACGGTTACTATTTGCACAAATATTAAGATAAAAAGGAAAGAGTGTGTAAAAAGGTAGTGAGTATTATAAAATATAGATAAAGTAAGTGAGGAGTATAAAAATGTGGATGGATGAATGTAGGAGAAATGAGTAAAATAAAAGTGAGTGGAAAGTGATAAATTTGTGAGATAAGAGCGGTAAGATACTAAAGTTTAATGTCCAAAAATAAAATAAAGTATAAATGTAAAGAACGTTCAGGAAAGTGTAAAGAAAACTAAGAAATGGAGCTAGTATAAACTATATTTTTTTTTTTAACCGTCACCTAAGAACCCTCCACTATTCATGATCTCAAAACCAGACTCTAAAAGTTATAGTGGTACATAACAAACTCTTAACTAATCTATCAATCAGTTAAAGAACAATAAATGATATTTCGAGGAGTATATAAAACAAAAACAGTGAAAATACGGTTTTTTTTTTGTTTTTTGACATAAGCTTAAAGAGTTAAAAAAGAAAGGACGTACTACCTTCGTTTCAGAAAGTTCTTTACGCTTTGGAAAATGTGTCCAAAGTATAAAAACTTTGACCGTAAATTCTCACCATTATATAAATCAAAACGTTACATGTAAGTTCTTGTTAGATTGGTCTCGGGATGTATTTTCAGACTATCAAATTTTTATAATTTTTTCACATACGAAATTGGATATATTAATAGTTAAATATTGCATTGAAATCCGTGCAAATAGTAACTGTAAAGATCTTTTTGAAACAGAGGTAGTACCTTGCTAGGAATGATGCGGCCACGAAACAGCCCGGTGTTGAGCTGAGGTGAAGAAATGAAAGATGGATCAGAATGAACATATATTGTGTAAAAGCCTCCATGTTTTTCAAACAACTTTTCCCAAAGAGGAGCCAAAGGAAGTGTCCCTTTTATCAAAAACATAAAAGCAATCTTATTATTAGACATAATCTCTTTCCCTTTCCCTTTCCCTTTCATCGGAGTTTCTTTTATCCTTGATGCCTTCCTCTTCAACTCCTTGTCACTCGAAACACCATGAATCGGATACAACTCCTCGGTCGAATGATCATACTTATTGTTTGAAGCACTACTTGGTGGTAAAGCAGAGGTGGTGATAGCATGGAGTTTTTGTGGGGTTTGCATAGTAGTAATATGCATATTATTGCTATGCAGGGTGAATCTATGTGAATAAAAAGTAAGGCTGATTCCAAATGTCATGGCAAAGGCGAAAATTACGAGCCAAAAACAACATAGTTTAAGGTTATTTAAGTGACTATAAGAGAGCTTCATTGGTGTTGTTGTTGAAATGGTGTTTTGTTTTTTATCTTTCATCATCATTTTGTGTATGAAACAGAGGACTATATGAATTAACCAGGTTAATTGTGTATTTGTGTTATATATAGATAAAGGAAGACTTTGGAAAAAAGGGACTAGAAATATAAACGTTTTTTCTACCCTTTAAGATTTTTGAAAGATTTATAATCTTTCATATGTTTTATTCAACCATTAATATGAAAAGAAGGAAATATAAGGTTTTAAATAGATGAAGAGTTTCAGGACATTGGGAAAGGTTTCTTCTTTTGTCAATTGACTACTCTAAACTGTAAAGTCTAATGTTGACCACTAAATGGACCAATCTACAAATTAAATGATTACGGAGTACATACCAATTACTGTATTAAAGGCCTTATTCGTTTGGACTGGATAAATATGAACTGCAGTAAACTTAACAGATTTGAAGTTAACTAAATTAAAAAAAAACCAGAAGAGTTTGCACAAAGATATTGCTCCTTTTGTACTCTCACTCCGTCCCATGTTAGTTTTAGTTTTGACATTTATCAAGAATCAAGACAAATAATTTTAGAAGATAAGTTGTTGTTTAGTTGTTAAATATTATTTAATTGGAAAGGTAGATGTGAAAGAAGACAACGGAGAATGGAGTATTATTTTATTGAAAATTAGGTATGATAGAAGATAGTGATGTATTTTTAAATTGGATGTGAGAGTATGTGAGACCCTAACTTTTTGGTAGTAGGAAGAGATGATATATTCAAATAACAAAAAGGTCTTGAACGCACAAGGTTTACAATAAATTTATTGCACACAGGGATAACTATGATGACAGTTTTATAGAAACATTGAATATAGAACGGTCAAGTGCGGTTAAGTGACTTAACCGTTTCGTATATGTTTACTCCAATAAAAAAAATAAAGCTAATATATTCATGGAACAAATTAGTAACATACAAAGTAGTGGTTTTGACTGCATCGTGCGTGTTAGATTCCCATTAAAAAATGACACATAGTTTTAGGAGATAAGTTGTTGTTTGGTTAGTAAATCATTCGTATTACGGACTACATGATTGGAAAAGTAGATGTGAAAGAAGATAATGAGTATTATATTATTGAAAAGTAGATATGATATAAGATAGTGAAGTATTTTTGAATTGTATGAGAGTGCGTGAGACCCTAAGTTTTTGTTAGTGGAAAGATAAGTTTTTGTTAGTGGAAAGTGAGATGTATTAAAATAATTACGTTTTTTTTCGAAAATAGAAGTGTAAAAACTATAGGACAGACAAAAATGAAAAGTGTAAAAACTAATTTATGACGAAAGGAGTAAATAATAATGAAGTAAGTATGGTAATTTTTTTTTAATTTTTTTATGGGAAATAAGTAAGGTAATTGATAATGAAAAAAAAAAAAAAACAAGTAGCTGTAAAATTACCAAAAAGAAATTGTTTATGAATGTATTGGAAGTAGAAAAAAAAATAAAGAATTGAAGAGTAGATGTAAACCAAAAACAAACTGGCTCCTACTCCCTCCGTTTCTTTTTGTTTGTTACGTTTGGACTTTTGCACGTTTATTAACGTAAAATAAATATACTTTTTCTTTTTTATTTTAAATGCTTTAAATTCCATCATTTATATTAAAAAAATAAACCCAAGTAAAACCACAATCCACTAATCATTACAATAACCAATAAGATTCTTTTATTTATCAAAATGAACCAATAATGGAAAAGCACACAGATTGCTAACTTAACATACTTGGGAAATTGTAAAGAAATTTAATGAGTTGAAAAATTGGACCAATCTAATATATATATATATAAAGGAGGCATATTTGCTGAAATATTAGAGCGCCACGTAGGATTAGTAATGCTTTCGGCCAATGAAAAATAAGATTTATAATTTATTTTTGAATTAAAAAATTCAAGTGCCACGTAGATAATTAAGTAGATGCCACATGGATATATATCTAAGTTTTAATTTAAAAAATAAAAAAAAAACTCAGATCTAACCTAAACGTATTAGATAAACGTATACTCCTATTTGATGGGTAGAGTCCAAAAAAAAATAGTCCTAATACTATTCAAAATCAATTCCAATTAGTGATGAAGATTGTCAACAAACGTATACTCCTATTTGATGGGTAGAGTCAAAAAAAAAAAAAAATAGTCCTAATTATTAAAAAATAGTCCTAATAATCCTATTCAAAATCAATTCCAAAACAATTGCCAACAAACGTATACTCCTATTTGATGGGTAGTCCAAAAAAAAATAGTCCTAATTAATAATACTATGCAAAATCAATTATTAGTCAACTGTATCAATTCGGGTACCAAACTTATGATCGAGAATTCTAATTAAATCACTAATACACTACAATTCTTTAAGATATAAATTGGAAGTTCTAATCATATTCAAATTTATAATTGATGAAATCCTATAAATTGGTCGTATTGTTCAATTCATAACTCATACACAATCACATCTTTCACTTTTAAGTTTGGTTATATATATATAAAGGGGATTTTTTTAGAGATTTCGGAGCGCCACGTAGCATTTCCCAGTCACAAAATTATTATTTAATTAATATACTTTAAATTAATTTATAAAAGATAACAAGTTCATAATACAAGAATCTTATAATTCTTGATAGTTGATACGTATGAAAGTTGTAAAAAATTGAGGATAAACAATGATTTTTTGGGAGGTGAAAAGATAAATATTGATTTAAATGAACAACCTTTTATTTCTCTGTTGTATTATCATCTTTCATTTTATTTAGGAGGTGAAAACGTAGAACATGTCATATTATTAAATAAATATATTTTGTTTGTTTTGGTGTTCATGTTTTACCCCAACTATCAAACTATTTGCATAACATATCATGCGCTCGTACGTTTAATTGTTTTTGAGTTTTGACTCTATCTTTTCTTTTTCTTTTTATGTGCTAATTGTTTTCTTTGTTTTAATGAATTTATCCATACAAATTTATATAAACCCATGAGATATTGAGAGATGTACTTAATTGATACTTTGGTAGCTAATTGTCACCCCCACCCCAACGCTTAATTACTTAAAAAATTTCCTTTTTTTTTGGAGTTCCTTTTTATTTTTTATTTTTGGTTTGTTCTTAATCATGCACGAGGTGTATAACTTATATTTTGTTGAATGAGTTTGCTTAGTAGAGTATAATTATGCACGAGTAGTGTAGATTGTATTGGACGTTGAATGGATTTGTTTAATCATGCTCGAGTTAATATTTTGTTAAATTTTCAATACTTAATACTTCAATTTGTATGTATTGTCTAGGATATTAAGGTACAATTAAAGAATGATCGGTCAAGCCTCGGTATAATGGTATGGTTTCCTTTTATAAAGAGTTATTGAGTATTAAAAGTTTAACTAATTGTTTTTTCAATGCTTCTTGATAAATTATATGCAGATATAACTCTCCCATAATCAAGGCACGACTTCAAATTATCATACTCTAGATTTACTATATTGTATATGTAGTCTTTCATATTTAACATTCAAATTATTGTTAATGATTGGATTGGAAATAAGGATTTTTTTCGTTTATGATTATACTCATTTATGTTTGTAGTTAATATATACGTCGTATACGTGCATTCTAAATTTCTAAAATATCGTAGTGATTTGTAATGTTATTTTCTTCTATTCTAATCTTGTTAAGTATGATGGTAGGTGGTCGTTCAATTGATATATCTTGATAACAAATTTAACAAAAAAATTTAAGTACAGAGTAATATGGATCATTTACAAATAGTGATGAATACAATTTTTTTTTTATCAAGGCCATGGCCCATGGATGAAGATAATCAAATAGAGGAATAGATCGATCGATGATTAGATCATGATTACACTTTATTTTGAAGATATTTATTATGACCGGAAAAATTTCATCATGATCTCTCTTAATGATATCACAACTCACAAGTCGATTAAATTAAACTCCCCAAAAAAAACTTATCTAATAATGATTATCATCAACTAATGCCATCATTATAAAAATATATCGGTTAGTGACAAGTATGATAAAAGAGTGTATTTTTTAAGAGTCTCATTAAATATAATCTAAAATTTGAACCATATTTGAGTTGCACATTAGATAGATTACTCCATTTGCACGTTAGTATAGTATACGGAGTACAATAGTTGTAGCACATATCTTAAACTTATATGTATAAGATTTAAATTCCAGATCTAAATTAAAGTAAGGAGATGTTAGATACTTTAATTAAGTGGACACCAAACTCATCGAGATATTTGACTTTTTCACGGGTAAAGAGGTAGTGTAGATATAATAGAGATTCAATATCATTCAATATTCAGTTTTATCAGTAAAATTAAGGTGAAGTCAATAAAGTTTAGATATAGAACACTGGCTAACTAAGCTTTGTTCTATTCACCTTATTTCAACTTATTTGATGAAAAATAAGTTTAGATAAAGTAAGTTAAGCTCAAATAAGTTTTTAAAAGATAAGTTCATGAAAAATAAGATTTACCTAAAGTTCAGAACAAATAAGTGAAAAAAAACAGGTGAATAGAATGCATCTTACGTGATAACAAAATCACCCAAGTTTAAATATACAACTAATACAACCTTACATTTTTATATAAAAAAAATACAACATCCGAGTACGCACAAAGTTAAATTAAAAAACTTTAAAAAAAAAATCGGGCATCGCACGGGTTTCAAAACTAGTTAAAATTAAAAGCTGGCACAAAAAATGATAGTATAATAAGTTTATAAAAGGAAATATTCTCCCACGTAACAAACATTGTGAAACACCCTAAAAATAATACGTAACAAATAAAAAAAACGGAGGGAGTAATAAATACGGCCGCAATTAATAATTGTAACCCCACATAAAAATACTGAGAAAGTATAAATACAGACGAATAAAACCAAGTGTATATTTTGTACGGTAACAATAGATATCTTTTGCCATAAGACAATCTCATCCCAAAGTATCTGTTAGTGGGTTTGATCCTACGACTCCTTTGCAAACCAACAACCTCCAAAGATTGTAAGATGCGAAATTCGCTAATAGGTCAATAACTAGTATAGTACCCGTGTAATTACAATATTTAATAAGTTTAAATATTAAGTTTGTACTGATTATAAAATCTAAATGATCTAAGACATAGTTAAATTTTCATAATATACATATCATTAAAGATCAACAATAATAGAGTTAGTTATTAAGATTTTACGCTCTAATATTTACAACTCATTGCAACGTACATCTTGCTTCGTGCCTCATACTCTATCATAATTTACACTACTATTTAAATTTCGAGATTGATTATTAATCTACTTGTATTTTATGCACGCAATGCGTGCGAATTATATAAAAGCATAAAATTATTACAACTGCTTTATATACGACGTCATTTTCATTAGCATATAGCTCAGTTGTTATAGGCAATAGTTCTCAATTCCCTGTTTTTTTAAATATTAAAAATTTACCCTAATTGCCATGTCACCATTTTTTGGGATCTTATCCGTAACCCCTCTATGTGCTAACAGCTGCTAATTACTTTATATAGAAAAAATTACTCCGTAATACGATTTTTTAATTTACAATGAGTTAGTCCCAAATATATGTAGATGAATAGAGTTCCAAAACCATGGAATATCAAGCTTATAAAAAGTCAAATACAAAAATATGATCTACTGGCAAATTATACTCAATTTACAATATTCCAAATGGAAAAAGTAATTTAATACACTGCTACCCATATTCTGCAATCTCTTTGATATTCCAAGCCATCTTCTTCAATCTCGTTGATATATATTCTTGCAAAAGCAGCAATAACATCAAAAGACCAAAATTTTGAAATTTCGGCATAGATATATAATATCCCAGCGCTTTCATTAAAAGACTTCGGCATAGATGACATGTTCTTTCATTAAAAAACTTTGGCATCATATGTAGGCCAAAAAGGTGTATGTTACTCCTTCCTCAATTTAAGTACTTCTTTAAAAAAACTTTAGACCTGTCATGCTTTTGTGGGAATAAAAACTAAAACCCAGTCTTTTTTTCTGAAACAGAAAACTTCGTAAATCTAATTAAAACTAAGGCAATTAGAATTATACAAATTAAAACCATGACATAATACCATTTTTACAAAATAATCCCAGAAAAATACTTACTCACGTACTTGAATTCGCAGGATTCATAACCAAAAAGATAGTAAATCAATTTATTTAACAATTGATCTAAACACAATGAATTAAAGAGAGGAAGTCAGACATAAAAATTAAAATAACGAAGAATTGTAATCAAAATAAGATCTTACCTTCTCAAAAACCTCACAGTTGGGGAAGGTTATTGTTGAAGAAGATCTAGGGCCAACCATAGCTCTCCGCATCGTCTACAATATCCCACAAATATTTCAATAATTTTGCACAACAATTCAGAAGAAATCAGTGTGAATCACCCCATAAACAATACCTAGAAAAACACAAACAAAAAAACTCAGATTATTGGGAAATTCGCAAGTGATTCGTTTTCCTAGGAATACAGAAAATTAGGGAAAGTGTAGAAGTAATTTAGGGGAAAAGAATAACAAAATTGTAGCCTTTCATGCACCACAAAAATATTACTAAGTTAATCCTCAATTTAAGAATGAAAGAAAAATATTACACTAACTTCTAGCATGGAAGTACTAATTCATAGCATTGAAGTAAAAATTCACAACATATAGAAAGAATACATGGTCAATGAGTTGCTCAATAATGTCCTCTTCCCTTATGACTAACTAGCTTATAATTAATCATTAAATGAATCCCTCTTGGATAAATATAGCAAGGAGTATATAATGAGGCATGTGTACAACACTCACTGCCCTTTCATACATATGTGACCAGTTCTACGATAGACATGATGCTGTCACAAAAATGTTGTTAGAAAATGGTGATGTTATATAGACTTGAGACAATAATGATATGGAAAGCATATATATGGTGAAATTATCAATACAGGAGGGAGGTCGTTTCAGTGTTCACCTAGTTCTGAATGAGCCAAACGAATGAATAGATCAGCTCATCAGCACCATCGAAGCAATAATGATGGACTTGAGACAATAATGATGTGGAAAGCATATAGATCAGCATGAAATTCGAATGAGCCAAACGAATGAATAGATCAACATCATTCGAATGAGCCAGACAAATGAATTAATAGAATGAAATTTAAAGATTTCTACAAAAATTCAAACAACGCATTAAACAGAATCATACTTAAACAAAAAGACTCTATCTAGCAATAATAAACCTTACATTCCTAGCAGTCTCCCTGTACCAAGACCGTACTTCATTGTTTGCATATTCGACAACTTTTGTGTAAGACCGCCTTACCGGAAAGACCACTTTGATTGTTTAATTAATTGGTTTCACTGCTTAACTAATTTGTTTCATTGCTTAACTAACTAGTTCTAGTGCTTAACTAATTAGTTCCGTTGCTTAACTAATTGGTTTCAGTATTTAACTAATTAGTTTCAGGAATTAACTAATTAGTTCCAGTGATTAACTTATATGACACCAATGTAGTCTTTTGTATAAGACCGCCTTATATAAAAGTTTGTATTGCATATTCCGAATAATTTCCATACCCTACATCCCTAATTATCCAATTGTATGATTATTTACCTAAGAAAATAGAACATCACATTTCAATTTTAAAGTTGAAGCCTTTGTAATAATCACTGTTTCACAACAAAACAAAAAAATACAATAATCACAGTACAAACATAATTCTTTCATCTCTATTCCAATTGAAACAATTTATCACCAAAATTAACCCAAAAAAATTCTTAATATTACAAACTATCAATATTACTGTAACAATATAATTACTTCCACACATAACCAATCAAACAATTAATCACATGCAATCGAAAGCTAACAGATTACATGCAATCGAAAACAAAAATCGAGAAATAAAAATTCAAAGTGAAGAGATAAATAATTAAATTAATATATTATATATCACACACATTTGAAAGCTAACCAAACCAAACCACTTGATCTTACGAATTATACCTGAAACGCTTTGCCAACATCGGGAACTTGGAATTTAAGGTCCACATTCGGGGTTTTTTCAAGCTCCAGCTGTTTAGGAAGCAAAACAGGTCTATAGACATCCCAAACACCAACTGCTTGTTATTCTGCAAATTCAATTCAACACCCATTTTTAAATAAATAGAGATTGAATTTCCCTCTTGATAATTAAATTCAATCCAAAATGAATTTTCAAAATTCACCAAAACCAATCAAGTATTTCGTTATCATTGTCGACCTATTTTACAGGTAAGAGTTGCAATTAAGGAATTAGAATCTCGAGCCCTTAAACTCATAGCTATGTTTGCAATTAATCACAGGAGGATTGACCTAAAATACTCAAAGGCTTAATACTATTATAGAACTCTGTCGCTGCATGAATTAATATTATTAAGCCTTTAATTATCGAGAAGTATTAAGCCTGATTGTCAGAGAGAAAACACCTGGGAAAAACCAGGAACACTACGCCTAAATACAAATGAACAGTGACAGAAAAAATTGAAGCAAACCTAGAAAATTCCCATATCCAAAATCAAATAAAGTTCGAATTTTTTTACAGATCATAGGAAACCCTAAGAAACTGATGGACGATAATGACGGAAAATCCCCCAAAATCATCCCTCAAAATTAGAGCTGTCAAAAATCGACCCGACCCGAAAACCGACCCGAACCCGACCCGAAAATACTAGGTCCTGAACATGATTTTGTGACCCGTAATCCGATTTTATCCGAACCCGAGCAACCCGAAAAGGAATGGGTCAAAACCCGACCGAACCTGTTTTGAACCCGACCGACTGAAAATCATTGTATTTATAGTAATAAATGAGATTATGAGAAAATTTAAGCATAAAAGACACGTTATTTTTACTATTGTTCTGTGTAATATAATTTTAATTTGAATTATACGCCATTTTATGGTTGAATTTGACAAAATATAAACATTAGTAGGAAATTTTGTTAATTTGTGCCAATATTTTGTATATTTTTCACCTAAATTAATGAAAATATAATGTGCGTTTTAAATTATCTCAACCCGTTGGGTCAACCCGAACCCGAAAGTTCTGGGTCTTGAACAAGCATTTGTAAACCCGAACCCGAAAGTGACCGACCCGATTCAACCCGAACCCGAAAGTAATTTCTTACAACCCAACCCGACCGACCCGTTTGACAGGTCTACTCAAAATCATAAATCAATTCAGACAAAAATTAGTTTTCCTTCAACTTAATTAATAAAATAATAACTAAGAGGTAAATATACCTTATGATCAGAAAATAGAGGATCTGCGACGCCTTTACGGAAAAGGACGGCGCGTGAATCGCCGCAATTAGATACGACGATTTTCTCCAGGGTTACAACAGAGACAACGGCGTGGATCCCACGGCGTCGCACTAAGGTGTTTGCAACTCACAAAGACAACTCGTTGACGTCGTAGGGCCGACGTTGTTCTTCGATCTCTCTCCTACCTCGTTGCCCATCAACTTAAAGCTTTGAGACATTGTCTTCTTTCACCGTTGTCCGTCGTTTACCTTTGCCGGATGCATGAGATAAGAAGGTCGCCGTTGTCGTCGATTTTCTCTGGGGGTTTAGGGTTTAGATAAGAAAGTATGAGAGAGAAAGTGGCGAACTGGCAAAATTAAGAAAATGAAACAGGTTTGGCGTAGGGTTTCAGATTTTGCGAAGGATATGAGGGTATTTTCGTCTTTTTGCTTGGGGACACGAAAAGTTGAGTTACCAAAACGCCCTCAGTTGTTCCTTTATATAATAGAGATTACTATTTCCTTAACAATATTGTATATCCGATTTATAAGTATTTTTTCGGGTTAATATCTTATTTGACAAATTTAAAACTTTTTATTATAGAATTATAGAATTATATCAAAGTAGAATTTTTTTTTGAGGAATGAAGCAGCTTATATTTTATGTCGACAATTGTATTATTATACTCGTTCTAGAGACGAAAACAATAATTTAGGAATAGAGCAAGTTGTATTTTATGTTCGTCACATTTCCCTTACTTCGTATTTTACCCTTTTGTACGGAATGAAAATTACGTCGAGAAGACGGTCTTATTTTCCCAAGTACTATAATAAAACACTAAGTCTAAAAATAAGGACCATATGTAGGTTATAAAAGAAAATTTCAATAGTGGTTCCATCCTTCCAAGTATTACCATAGAGAGGCTATAAAATATATTCGCTCATGAACTCATACTATGTCTTTTTAATATAGGAACTTAATACAAACTTAAACCAACTTTGTTTTATTGCTTCATATTTTTCGTGTCTCAATTTGCGTGTTTACTCTCTTTAACATAATTTTTTACTTTTCCGTATTTCGCGTTTCATGCCATTTCCTTACGACATTTCAGATTAGCCTTTTGGAACTAAGACTTTGTTGTTGTAATGAATTGTGGACATATCATGTCAATACCCGCTCATTACTTATATATGACTGAAGCAAAATCTTAAATTTATCTACCACACCATTCACCTAAGTATACAAACTCGTCAAGTGCAAGGACTCACCTTACCCACTTCACTACCCACCTTACGTAGTTACATGCTCGAGTAACCATCATAATAAATATCTTTATTAATTATGTGTGTGCAAGTTTGTAACTTGAGTCTTATTAGCTCTTTTGTATCCGTTACAACTCTCTAAAGTTAGAGAAAACCTTTTTTTTATACTAATAAATTACACAACACTTAATTAAAGTTTTGATATTACCAGTCTCAATTGCTAGTACTCCGTATCTTTTAAAGAAAATTAACAGTTTTCTAATTCAAAGCTGTGCTAACTTAAAAAAATCTCTTTTCTATATGGTCCTCAATGAAGGAAATAATGCCCTTGGTCCAAGTATGCATTTAATGTTAAGTCTAATAAATGCGGTTCAGTATTAATTAACAAGTTAATAAATTCAGTGAGATCAAGTGAGCTGAATGCCTAGCTAGAGGCCGCTTCAGTTCAAGTGGAATTAATGATATTAATCCACATCTTACTCTTGACTGAACCCGTAAGGTCACACAAATAGTACGTAAATGGATCAAGTACTTAATGGCATTAAATACTCCATCTATGGATATTCGGAATCGAAATAATTTTAATTAACTTTAAAATTAATAATTTAAATTGTTTTCTCGGAATTTAATTTTGATTATTATAATTATTATAAATTTTAATTTATACTAATTATTTTACTAAAATTAAAACCTTGAATTAATTTAAATTCATTTAAATCAACTGAAAATAAATTAAATGGATTCGATTATAATTTTATATGAGCTTGAAATTTTAATTAAACTTGTATGTTTCCGGTTAGACTAGAAATACATTTTTATGTTTAAAATTAGTGAAGCATATAAAGTTATTGGTTTAAGTGGGAGCCTTTAGTCATAAACTCTTGATTAGGTCTACAATCCTTTAAGGTTAAACAACTTGATTAGAATTAATAAGGACCGAATAATTGACAGATTATTGGTGCCCTTTATTAATTGCTGCAAATATTTATGTGATCCATAACAATGTGTTTTACTAACCAGCTATGTGGGCCATTCATGATAATGAATGGGTGAATGGTATATATTGTATATGTACTGTTTTGCAGGTTATTGAAAGTGACCAGTATGGCCCAAATAGGATAGAAAATATGGTATGCGTACCATTAATTTGAATGTAATATTGGTCTAAAGTACCAAATTTTATTGCTTTTAAATATGGTATGCGTACCATCAAATAGTTGTAATTAGTTTAATTATAGCTTATCCTATTTGAAGAAAATGGCGCCTCCCACGGTGAAATTCAAGACGGAGTTTCCAATCCATTTTCAAGACGGACTTTGAAGTTGAAGGTTCAAGATGAAGTCGGGTCATACTAGATCACATTTATCTTATGCATGCTTTAAGTTATTTATTGATTTTAAATATGTCTTAAATATGCATGAGATTGAAGCTTGATTATGTTGCATGATTAAGGATTTTAGTTCACTTAAAATCTAACCAACATAGTAAGAGCCTTAAGTTCCAAAATTAAAAATTGAGTTAAAAGGTGTCATGCCAAAATAACACTTACTTGGATAACCTTTACATCAATCTTAGTAATAGTTTTCCTCCATAGCGATGGTGTTACTTATTGATTCTAAAGGGGTAAGGTACACAAATAATTGTGAGTACATGTTAGTTTTTGTGAAACTCAACGATATAAGTAAGGAGTCCTTTTATGTCGTGGAAAATGCGATAGGTTTACCTAATAAGTTCTTAGACGTACCTATCAACCAAGAGTAGTTTCTAGACTATTAGCAAAAGGCTTTTGCTTACCTAAAATATTTTAGAATTGAGTCAAAATACATAATGTGGTTAATTCTTCAATGATTTAAGGGTCTTGGAATCATTTTATTCACACCTGCCGGAAAAAAAATTCGAATAAAATGCTAATGACTTGTTTGAATTGCATGATTGCTTTAATATTCAAGTTATTATTCATGATAAATGTTTAGACTTTGCATGCTTCAATGTATGTTTTAATTATTGTTTATAATTAAATATCTTGCCCTGTAGTGAACCCTTTTAGAAAGGTAACAGTAAATTTCCTTGATTGGTAGTGAATCCAAGAACGATTCACGGAAATGAGAGAAAGTGAGCAATTTAAATGTACGTTTCTTATATAGACTTTTATGGGTGTTTTAGAAAGGAATTAATGCCCTTGGTCCAAGTAAGTCTAATAAATGCGGTTCAGTATTAATTAACAAGTTAATAATTCAGTGAGATCAAGTGAGCTGAATGCCTAGCTAGAGGCCGCTTCAGTTCAAGTGGAATTAATGATATTAATCCACATCTTACTCTTGACTGAACCCGTAGGGTCACACAAATAGTACGTAAATGGATCAAGTATTTAATGGCATTAAATACTCCATCTATGGATATTCGGAATCGACGTATCTTGGTTTCAGTGGGAGCTGAGATCGTCAAAGGCAAGCAAGTGAATACTCCGGAAACGATGATATTGCCGGAAACGGAAATATGGATCGTATCGGAAATATAAATATTATCCAAGTCGTAGATGTTGCCGGAAACGGAAACATGCTACGTATCGGAAAATATTATCGGAAATGGAAATATTGCCGGAATCGGAAATATTACCGGAAACGGAAATATTGTCAGAATCGGAAATATTATCGGAATCGGAAAATAATTTCGGAAACGGAAATATTAAATATTTGTTCGAAACGGAAATTAATTCCGGAATCGGAAATATTAAATACTGTTCGTATCGGAAATAAATTCCGGAATAGGGAATTTAATCGGAAGCGCGTCGTACGAATTAGCATCGGACGAGACTTGCTAGACGAAGGCCCAGCACGAAGCCAGGCCTACGCCCAGCAAGCCCAAGCGCCCAAACACACGCTGCCAAGCCACGCCAGGCCCAGCGCAAGGGCAGGCCCAACAATGGCCTAAGCGCGCGCGCGGGGCTGCTACGAGTGGGTTGGCGCTGTGCGTGGGCCGCAAGGCCTGCGGGCGGTGCTAGCGTATTACTCGAAGTGTGTTACTCGAATCCTAAGGCTACCGGGATTCGTCATATGATTAAATCTAATCCTAAAAGATTTAGTTTATTTAATTACAGTCCTAGTAGGACTATAATTAAATAAATTAGTATTCTAATAGGATTCCAAATTCTTTTCTATAACTCTATAAATAGGTGCCTAGGGTCACATATTTACATTGAGGATTGAAGTATTCAAAGGTAAGATTTTCAAGCAAAAATCAGCCACAAACACTTGCCCTATTTTGCCGAAATTTATAGTACCTTAAGGGCGATTCTAGTTGGTCAATCTTAAGGCGGATCCGGACGTGCTGTGGACTATCTACGGAGGGACGACACTTGGAGTCCTAAAGACTTGTTCTTGTTCGGTTCGGGCGCAGCTAGGGAGGGCACACTACAAAGTGTATGCATCTGAATTATGCTAAATGATTATGTGTAAATAATATGTTTCTTGGCATTAAGGTTTTTCCGCATGATTTATGTTTTTTCATATGTATCATAACCTAACAGTGGTATCACGAGCCTCTTATTATTTTCATAATCTAAATTGCATGAACATGGTTAAATTTTACAAATTTGCAAGGAATTAAAGGGGTGATTAGTTTTCGTAATTAATTGCAAATTGCGTTTATTTAATTATATGTACGCAGTTTTTCGGCAGAATATTCGTTACTCAACCAAATCGAGTGATTTTTGTGTCAATTTCGCATGTAAAAGGCATTCTAAAATTTTGACAAAAATAATGTTTTTCGGCTGAACCCAGAATTCCCAAATTCTTTGGCTAACTATGACTTTTTGGAGGTTTAAGTTTTTCGAACGCAAAAGTTTGTAAATTTAAGATGTTAAATTAAGTATTTGCGATTCTTGTTGATAAATCTTGAGTTTTGATTGACCTACAGTATATGTTTAACAATTATGAATGCCTAGACTTGTTAATTATACAACCTAATTTGTTATTATGATTAATTTGTTGAAATTCGAATAATTTAGAATTGATTTGTTTTTCATAATTAATTAATAATTTAATTAGGTATCCATGATTAAAATCCACCATAAAAATTGTTCATTTATGTTAAATTTTAAATTTTTATGACCTAGATTTGAATCCATGTTATTCGGAAATTAATTGATTAATAAAATTTCGATTTTTCGCCCTAAAATTATGAAATTAATATGATTTATTAATTTGTCAGTAATTTTGAATTAAAAATTTTAAGTTTTTATAAAGCACGCCCATAAATCTTGCACGCACAAAGCAATGGACGCTACGTGTTACCCTTAAGGGGTGTTGTATAGTGCGGGCACGCGACGACGAGCAAGGGAGCTCGTCGCCCGTGCGGTACAATGCAGCGAGCAAGGGCCATGGCGCACGAGCACAAGGAAGCACGCTGCCCTTGTGTCGAGTTCTGTGTGCAGCGTGGGCGAAGGGGCAAGGGCGAAGGCATTGGCGCAAAGCCAGGCGAGCAGTCGCGTGTGGGCAGCGAGCATGCTGCGCCACAGCGCGCGCTGCAGCGCCCAGCAAAGCATCCAGACGCGTCGAAGTGAGCGGGCTGCGCGCAGCGTGGCCTGGGCTTGCTGCGTTGCATGTGGCCTGCTCGCGTATGCCATACGATTAGTCGTGCGGGGCGATGCGGCCTCGTAGCTCGATGGGGCTTGGGCGCAAGCCCAAGTGCCTCGTCTTGAGACGATTGATACGTTTTGATATTAATTTAGGAATTTCAGTTCGGAAATAAATTTAATTAATTTTAAAATTAATAATTTAAGTTGTTTTCTCGGATTTTAATTTTGAATATTATAATTATTATAAATTTTATTTATACTAATTATTTTACTAAAATTAAACCTTGAATTAATTTAAATTCATTTAATTCAACTGAAAAATAAATTAAATAAAATGGATTCAATTATAAATTTATATGAGCTTTAAATTTTAATTAAATTTGTATGTTTCCGGGTAGACTAGAAATACATTTTTATGTTTAAAATTAGTAAAGCATATGAATTTATTGGTTTAAGTGGGAGCAATTTTAGTCACAAAATCTTGATTAGGTCTACAAATCCTTTAAGGTTAAACAACTTGATTAGAGTTAATAAGGACTGAATAATTGGTAGATTATTGGTGCCCTTGAATAATTCCTGCAAATATTTATGTGATGCATACAATGTGTTTTTACTAACCAAATATGTGGGCCATTCATGATAATGAATGGGTGAATGGTATATATATTCTATATGTACTGTTTTGCAGGTTATGAAATGACTAGTATGGCCCAAATAGGATAGAAAATATGGTCTCCGTACCATTAATTTGAATGTAATTGGTCTAAAGCACCAAATTTGTTTTTCAATTCTAATATGGTCTGCGTACCATCAAATAGTTGTAATTAGTTTAATTATAGCTTATCCTATTTGAAGAAAATGACGCCTCCCACGGTGAAATTCAAGACGGAGTTTCCAATCCATTTTCAAGACGGACTTTGAAGTTGAAGGTTCAAGATGAAGTCGGGCCATACTAGGTCACATTTATCTTATGCATGCTTTGAGTTATTTATTGCTTTTAAATATGTCTTAAATATGCATGAGATTGAAGCTTGATTATGTTGCATGATTAAGGATTTTAGTTCACTTAAAATCTAACCAACATAGTAAGAGCCTTAAGTTCCAAACTTAAGAATTGAGTTAAAAGGTGCCATGCCAAAATAACACTTACTTGGATAACCTTTACATCAATCTTAGTAATAGTTTTCCGCCATAGCGATGGTGTTACTTATTGATTCTAAAGGGGTAAGGTACACAAATAATTGTGAGTACATGTTAGTTTTTGTGAAACTCAACGATATAAGTAAAGAGTCCTTTTATGTCGTGGAAAATGCGATAGGTTTTCCTAATAAGTTCTTAGACGTACCTATCAACCAAGAGTAGTTTCTAGACTATTAGAAAAAGGCTTTTGCTTACCTAAAATATTTTAGAATTGAGTCAAAATACATAATGTGCTTAATTCTTCAATGATTTTAGGGTCTTGGAATCATTTTATTCACACCTGCCGGAACCATAAATACGAATAAAATGCCAATAACTTGTTCAAATTGCATGATTGCTTTAATTTTCAAGTTATTACTCATGATAAATGTTTAGACTTTGCATGCTTCAATGTATGTTTTAATTATTGTTTATAATTAAATATCTTGCACTGCAGTAAATCCTTTTAGAAAGGTAACAGTAAATTTCCTCGATTGGTAATGAATCCAAGAACGATTCACGGAAATGAGAGAAATGAGTAATTTAAATGTACGTTTCTTATAGTGACTTTTATGGTTGTTTTCGAACATCAAAATCGATTGGAAAACCAATTGGTGCTTGTGAATTCAAAATACACTGTAGTTTTGAGATCATAAAGCATTGAGTTTAAAACGCTCAGCTTTACCAATGGTTAACAACCTAAAATCTTTTTCCATTTAATTCTCGAATGAGTCTAGACCCTAGACATTCGAATAGATCGATGCTTAGAGAACTTTAGAAGCTTCTGGTAAGATCATCTAGTTGAAACAAAAATGTTCAACATAAATGGTAAGAACCTTGTTGGAGTGACATTGGACATGTCTAACAAAGTATAAAAGTCAACACTAGAAGTCAATTCTTAAGACTATAAGAAAGGGTACAAGAAATAGGAAAACAAGGAACAAATTAAAGGAATATACGATTCCATTTCTACCTATAAGTTTATGTTTAAAGAAAAGTAACCTAGCAATCGAACTTCCTTGGTATCATATACCGCTTGAGGTTCTTACTTCGGTAATAACTCAAATAATGGAAGCTAGGCTACACTAATGGCCTACAAGTGGGAAATGAAGCATGACAATGATACATTAGTTGTAGGGTCATATGGTTTGCTTTAAGCCCTTTCAAAGGCTGGAACTTAATGGCTATTTTGTTCCATAATCAGCATACCTAAAATTCTGTTTTCAAACACAGAAAGACTCACATTCAGAAGAACAAAAACAATGCTTGTTTGTTTGTTTATTTGAATGAAAATGATCATTTACGGGTTGAGTCAATATGCTTGATTAAAACAAACAACTCTTTAACATTATGAACTTTACTAGGTTCAAATCAATCTTTTGATTTGAGTTCCACTAATCTTTGGCATTGTTGCTTAGACCATATCAACAAGTTAACATTCAAAAGCTCTATTTTGATGGACTTTTGAAAGTTGATTGATTTCTAGATCATTCAAGACGAGCTAGTCTTACTTGTTGAAAGTATTAAAAGATATGAACTATTGTTAGAACACTTAGACAATAGAGTTCAAAGCTAAAGAAATATTTTATGACTTTATGTATCACCTGGATTTGAGTGAATATTGGTTTATTTACTCAATGTGATATAAGTTTGAATCTGTTTGGCTAGTTCAAAGATTCAGAAGTATAAAATCCACTTGGCAAGAAATCATAATAATCTAGGTTAGATCATGACGATGATAACTTTAAGACCAAAATGATCATCAAAAGATTGTGTGTTGTAATTTCACGATCTAGCTCCATAAGATATGGCATATCTAAGTTGGAATGATCGAAGTCAATTAGTATTTGATTCGATCAATGATGAATCATAAACACTTTTCCTATAATTTCTAAAACAAAATGCTCAACTACCACCAAACTAAACCAAATTCGTCAAAGCTATTGAAAAATAATTTCATAATACTTTTTCAATTATATCTAAACAGTTGCTAAACTCAGTGGGAGTTTAGTGTTTGTCATTCGAAAAACTAAGGCCCAAGTATAGATATATGTTTCATTGTGATTTATTCGAATGAGACACACCGGTATTGTTTCTACCACGAATTTTTGAGAAAATAATGTTTGTTTGCTCGAAATAATGTCCTTTTGGAGATTCGTTTCCAAATGACAAGTGGGAGAAAATAGACCTCGAAAGTCTTCGAGGCGAACAACAAACATAAACAGACATTCCAGAGGCTTTTCGAAGTGCTTCAGAAAATCCGAACTTATTCGTTAAGGACTTTAGAAGTGGCTTTAAAGAATAGACATCTCTTAGAAGACATTACAAGTGCTTCAAGGAGAACAGAATATTCAAAGGACTCTCAAAGTGCCTGTTGATATTCTATTTGTTTGATGTTCTATACTCAAGTAGGCATAGAGTTCAAGTCACTGGAACTATGATATTCTTCTATTGGATAGTGAAGAAACATAGAGTTCGGGTCAATGAAACTATGAGATTCTTCTATTAGATAGTGAAGAAACCTACAACTTGCAGTCAAACTATTATCGCGTAGATTAATGAGTTTGTGACTTGTAAGAAAGCTATGACGAAACCCAGATTCCCTAAAATGGTTAGAGGCCATATATAGACTCAATGTTTTAGATGTTTTGATGACAAAATTGACATCTTGTTGATTTGCAAAAATAGTTTACACCTATTGGTTGCAAATTGGTTTTAAGGATAAAAACCATCAAACATGGAATTGTGTTCACACACAAAGCTAGATTAGTTGCTAAAAGGTTACAAGCAAATTCATGGCGTGGATTGTGTGGAAACCTCATGCAAAATCGTAATGCTCAAGTCTATAAATCAAGAAGTGATTGCATATTGGTACATAAGGCAATTGGATGACAAAACGTATCCCTCAATCAAATGTTGGAAGAAACTATGTACATGGTATGTCATAGGATTTGTGGATCCAAATAAATGCTTGAAAAGGAAAGCTAGCTTATGAAATCTAAGTACAGATTTAAGCAAGCAATTGGGAATTAGAACTGTATTTTAGTGAAGCCAATAAGTATTTTAGTTTCATAAAATATACATTATTCTTATAGATAAAAATAAGAAGTTTAGTGGGAGTACATAAAACTTAATTGGTCCTATGTGTGTCATACACATATCTCTCTGTTATGAAATAACATTCAAATGCTAATGACTTAGATTTGAAAATTATTCATCAATGACGGACCAAGGCAAAACTTAGTGCATACTGGGTATTAAGATCCATTCACAAAGATCTTGGCTGCGTTTGGTAACAAGCGGATCGGTGAGAGTTTAGCGGATTGAAGGCAAATTTAGAGGTTTGACTAGTCAATCCACTAATTGGGGTGTTTGGTAACCAGCGATTTGGAAAGCGGATTTTGCCCAAAACCTCCAGTTTAGAATACGCTCCAAATACCAACGTTTTCAAAAGAGGATTTGGTATTAATTGCTAAATTACTTTCATGCCCATATTCAACTGAACAATGAAGTTGCTAATATGCTATACAACAATGAAGTTGCTATACAAGAATAATATTGAGGGAAAATAATACGGAGTATTTGTTGAAGAAAAAATTAGTACTAACAAGTATTTACTTATCGCCCAAAATACCCAATAAGAAACACAATTATAGTGATATGCATGTATAAATTTAATATTTTTAGAAATATCATGAACGCCATAGACTACTAATTAAATTGCTTCTCCTACCTTCAATCTGCTGCATATGGAGTTCAATTGTAACTACAATGAAATATACTTGGCATGAAATCTGATTTGTATTCATTAATTTTGGAAATAAAGTTGAAAATGAAGGAGATTTTCAAGAGGAGATCGGGAGATGAAGATGATCAGGGTAAGTATTGATGGAATTTTAAGGATCGAATCAAAAGGTTGAGGATTTTGATGGTGGGTTTTTGAGGAGATTGAAAAAAATGGAAGAAGGTGGTTTTTATTTTTATTTTGGGCGATGGAAATGAGGTAGGTTACTAGGTGGTACTGTGGTAGAGAAGGTTGGATCTTTACTTTTTTTTTTTTTAATTTAGTTTTTGGGTGTATATTACGTACGGAGTATATATTTATTTTGGAATTTTTGTGATTTTGTAGAGAATGTGGGTTTATACACTCCTTTAATTTGTGATTTATCTATTTATTTTGTCATAATTTTTTATAACTTTTTTGGGTGTTTTGTCATGAATTATTAAATGAGTTTAATTACTTATATTTGTCTAAATGGAATACATATTTTTTTTATAGGATGATAAGTCATACATTTGTAATTTAAAGCAACTCACTAGTCACTACTATTCACGTTTTAATAAAAGAAAATGTTGCAAAAGAAAATAAATGTTAACAATGTCTATAAATGTCATTTTACACAATAAAATAGTGAAAAGCTTTTAAGAAACCTCTAGGTGTAACCAAACACATTTAAACAAACAGCTAGTCAATTCCGCAGTCAAATCTGCTAAATAAGAAGGTAATCAGCTAACAGCTAATGTGAACAGTAAACAGCTAAACGCTAACCTCTAGTTGCCAAACAGGGCCCTTATAATATTGTTCTGGATTAAGTAATGGCGTTTACTAAATGAAACACGAAAGGCTCCATTGGAGATATTCGACCCATGTGAATAAATCTAAGTAATGAATGTTTGAACTATGTATAAGCATTTACTAAGTTAAACATCAAAGAATCTAATGAGATTCTTAACCTATATTATATGTCAAAGAATTTAGCTGGATTTAGTATCTACTGAAACTAGATGAGCTAAAGTTACATGAATAGAATTCAATTGGGAATTATTCTGCGAACGAATTTATCATGTATGATATAATATGAGGATCGCCAAAAACGTATCGTATGACTTTGGACATGACGAACATATACCAATCTCTATTTGATCTAAGTAAAGATCAACTAGAATGAGATCAAGAAAAAATTATGGTACTTGAAAAGGTACATAGGATTAGTTTTTGATTCAAGGAAATAAAGATATGCTAAATATTGATGCTACACGCATAAACACTGGCAAAGGATCAAGAAAGATCCCTTTGGAGTTAACCATTGACAAGGACGAGCTAAAGAGCATCGCGTTTTGAAACGGCAACATGGATTGGAGACCATGAGTTGTTGCGTGGGAAATTAAATATTAATTTCTATGTTCTAAGATACAGATGGAAAGTCTTCCACATATCCGTGAACTGCTTGGATAAGCGAATCCAAACAAAGCATCACTAGCGACCTATACAGTTGAAGTAAAAGTATTTATTGCCTAAGAAGCAATAAAACAGGGTTGTTTATGTTAAAGAGTTCTTCATTGAACTTGGGTAGATCACATGTCTGTTGAGTTAATAGTTCTTCATTGGAAAATGCGTAGAACCACTATTTAAGTAAGAAAGACTAGATCACATAATAAAAAAACTCAAAAGATCTTATCAAAAACATTCGATAAAGAGGATATTAAAGATTGGCAAAGCATGATAACTAAACCTATGCAACAAGTGAGAGGCAACACTCACATTGTAGGACTGGAAATCAAGCATAGCTTTGAATTCCATGAACTGTTTTAAAAATGGGTTTGAGGCCCATGGTTGTAAAACATTGGGGTTGAACATTTATCATATATGAAATGTATTTTCATATTCCATTTAATCTTGGTTTAGTATTAAATGATGAGTCCCTTCAATTTGACGAAATATTCAAGATAGACTGCCAGGACCAGTCCCGTGACTAAGAAATGTCTATCAAGTGAACTTGAATGTCAAAAGTTGAAAATGGTCCCTGGTCGGAGTTTCTATAAAGATGGACGCATAGAAAACGTTAGACGACTAGAATGCAAGATGACTAGTAGTTCTGTTTCTTGAACTATGTGGACATGGCAACGTCGTAATCATTTGCATAGATAGTTACTTTGGGAAGACTAGTATCGGACAAACCTATGAAACTTTACTGTAAGAGATGAAAATCTGTCATAAGTAAATTTCATTAAAATTATTAGACACTAAATCCTCAATACCTGAGTGATTTGAGATTACTTGTTTGAGAACTGCTTACTTTGACATTGACCAACCGTCGCACCGTTAAAGGAGGCTATAAAGGCAACGCTCAGGTAATCACCTATCAAACGAAGTCTAATCTCAAGATCGCAAGATTGAGATTGTCCTCCCATAAATCGGGATGAGATGCTTAAAAGTTGTACAAAGCCACTCGGAGAGCTAGGAACTGTAAAATGCATGGCCGTGCTCGGATGAATCAAAGGTTATGATTATCTGTTTTATTTGATCAGTTGAACTCTGAAACCGAGAAACACCTCTGGACGTAATAAGGATGACAACTCTTACCTTATGTTCAAGAGCAAGCATCGAGCGACAAAGGAATTAGGAAATGCACACTTGTCCCTAAGGACAAGTGGGAGACTGAAGGAAATAATTCCCTTGGTCCAAGTATGCATTTAATGTTAAGTCTAATAAATGCGGTTCAGTATTAATTCAGTGAGCTCAAGTGAGTTGAATGCCTAGCTAGAGGCTGCTTCAGTTCAAGTCCAATTAATGATATTAATCCACAGCTTACTCTTGACTGAACCCGTAGGGTCACACAAATAGTACGTAAACGGATCAAGTATTTAATGGAATTAAATACTCCATCTATGGATATTCGGAATTGACGGATCTTGGTTTCAGTGGGAGCTGAGATCGTCAAAGGCAAGCAAGTGAATACTCCGGAAACGATGATATTACCGGAAAGGGAAATATGGATCGTATCGGAAATATAAATATTATCCAAGTCGTAGATGTTGCCGGAAACGGAAACATGGTACGTATCTGAAAATATTATCGAAAATGGAAATATTGCCGGAATCGGAAATATTACCGGAAACGGAAATATTGTCAGAATCGGAAATATTATCGGAATCGGAAAATAATTCCGGAAACGAAAATATTAAATATTTGTTCGAAACGGAAATTAATTCCGGAATCGGAAATATTAAATACTGTTCGTATCGGAAATAAATTCCGGAATCGGGAATTTAATCGGAAGCGCGTCGTACGAATTAGCATCGGATGAGACTTGCTAGACGAAGGCCCAACACGAAGCCAGGCCTACGCCCAACAAGCCCAAGCGCCCAAACACACGCTGCCAAGCCACGCCAGGCCCAGCGCAAGGCCAGACCCAACAATGGCCTTGGCGCGCGCGCGGGCTGCGACGAGTGGGCTGGCGCTGTGCGTGGGCCGCAAGGCCTGCGTGCGGTGCTAGCGTATCACTCGAAGTGTGTTACTCGAATCCTAAGGCTACCGGGATTCGTCATATGATTAAATCTAATTCTAATAGGATTCCAAATCCTTTTCCATAACTCTATAAATAGGTGCCTAGGGTCACATATTTACATTGAGGATTGAAGTATTCAAAGGTAAGATTTTCAAACAAAAATCAGCCACAAACACTTTCCCTATTTAGCCGAAATTTATAGTACCTTAAGGGCGATTCTAGTTGGTCAATCTTAAGGCGGATCCGGACGTGCTGTGGACTATCTACGGAGGGACGACACTTGGAGTCCTAAAGACTTGTTCTTGTTCGGTTCGGGCGCAGCTAGGGAGGGCACGCTGCAAAGTGTGTGCATCTGAATTATGCTAAATGATTATATGTAAATAATATGTTTCCTGGCATTAAGGTTTTTCCGCATGATTTATGTTTTGTCATATGTATCATAACCTAACAGTTTTCGAGTATCAAAGTCGAATGGCAAACCGATTGGTGCTTGTGAATTCAAAATACAATGTAGTCTTGAGATCATAAAGCATTGAGTTTAAACGCTCATCTTTACCAATGGTTAACAACCTAATATCTTTGTCCATTTATTTCTCGAATGAGTCTAGTCCCTAAACATTCGAATAGATCGATGCATAGAGAACTTTAGAAGCTTCTGGTAAGACCATCTAGTTGAAATAGAATATTCAACATTAATAACATGGTAAGAACTTTGTTTGAGTGACATTGGACATGTCTAAACAAAGTATAAAAGTCAACACTAGAGAATTCAATTCTTAAGACTATAAGAAAGGGTACAAGAAATAGGAAAACAAAGGAACAAATGAAAGGAATTTACAATTCCGTTTCTACCTATAAGTTTATGCTTAAAGAGAAGTGACCTAGCAATCAAACTTCCTTGGTGTCATATACCGCTAAGGTTCTTACTTCGGTAATAACTCAAACAATGGAAGCTAGGCTACACTAATGGCCTACAAGTGAGAAATGAAGCATGGCAATGCTACATTAGTTGTAGGGTCATCTAGTTTGTTTTAAGTCCTTTCAAAGCTGGAACTTAATGGCTATTTTGTTCCATAATCAGCATACCTAAATTTCTGCTTCAAACACAGAAATACTCGCATTCAAAGAAAACAAAAACAATGTTTGTTTGTTTATTTGAATGAAATGGTCATTTACGGGTTGAGTCAATATGCTTGATTAAAAAAACAAATCTTTAACAATAAGAACTTTACTAGGTTCAAATCAACCCCTTGATTTGAGTTCCAATAATCTTTGGCATTGATGCTTAGACCATATCAACAACTTAACGTTCTAAAGCTCTATTTTGATGGACTTTTGAAAGTTGGTTGATTTCTAGATCAATTCAAGACAAGCTAGTCTTACTTGTTGAAAGTAACAAAAGCTATGAACTATTGTTAGAACGCCCAGATAATAGAGTTCAAAGCTAAAGAAATATTTTATGACTTTATTATGTCACCTGGATTTGAGTGAATATAGGTTTATTTACTCAATGTGATATAAGTTCGAATCTGTTTGACTAGTTCAGAGATTCAGAAGTATAAAATCACCACTTGGGAAGAAATCATAAAGATCTAGGTTAGATCATGACGATGATTACTTTAAGACCAAAAATGATCATTAATGATTGTGTGTAGTAATTTTGACGATCTAGCTCCATAAGATATGGCATATCTAAGTTGGAATGATCGAAGTCAATAGTACTTGATTCGATCAATGATGATTCATAAAGACTTTTCCTATAATTTCTAAAAAAAATGCTCAACTACCACTAAACTAAACCAAATTCGTCAAAGCTATTGAAAAGTAATTTCAGAATATCTTTTCGATAATATATATCTAGAGAGTTGCCAAACGCAGTGGGAGTTTAGTGTTTGTTATTCGACAAACTAAGACCCAAGTATAGATATATGTTTCATTGTGATTTATTCAAATGAGACACAAAGGTATTGTTTCTACCACAAATTTTGAGAACATAATGTTTGTTTTCTCGAAATAATGTCCTTTTGGAGATTCGTTTCCAAAATGACAAGTCGGAGAAAATAGACCTCGAAAGTCTTTGAGGCGAACAACAAACATAAACGGACATTCCGGAGGTTTTTCGAAGTGCTTCAGAAAATCCGAACTTATTCTTTAAGGACTTTAAAAGTGGCTTTAAAGAATAGACATCTCTTAGAAGGCTTTACAAGTGCTTCAAGGAGAACATAATATTCAAAGGACTTTCAAGTGGCTATTGATATTCTATTGTTTGATGTTCTATACCCAAGTAGGCATAGAGTTCAAGTCACTGAAACTATGAGATTCTTCTATTAGATAGTAAAGGAACATGGAGTTCAGGTCACTGAAGCTATCCGATTCTTCTAATTAGATAGTGAAGAAACCTACAACTTGCAGTCATACTATTATCATGTAGATTAATAAGTTTGTCACCTGTAAGAAAGCTATG
The DNA here is from genome assembly GCF_020520425.1 of Spinacia oleracea. Lineage (NCBI taxonomy): Eukaryota > Viridiplantae > Streptophyta > Magnoliopsida > Caryophyllales > Amaranthaceae > Spinacia > Spinacia oleracea. Next base: position 91,258,278 of record NC_079489.1, read on the forward strand.
ACGAAACCTAGATTCCCTAAAATGGTTAGAGGCCATATATAGACTCAATGTTTTAGACGGTTAAAGGCCATAAAACATACTTAATGTTTTGATGACAAAATTGAAATTTTGTTGATTTGCAAGAATAGTTTCACACCTATTGGTTGCAAGTTTGTTTTAAGGATAAAAACCATCAAACCTGAAATTGTGTTCACACACAAAGCTAGATTAGTTGCTAAAGGTTACAAGCAAATTCACGGTGTGGATTGTGTTGAAACCTCATGCAAAATCGTAATGTTTAAGTCTAAAATTCAAGCAATGATTGCATATTGGTACATATGGCAATTGGATGACAAAACGTATTCCTGAATCAATTGTTGGTAGAAAACTATGTACACGGCATGTCATAGGATTTGTGGATCCAAATAATGCTTGAAATGAATGCTAGCTTATGAAATCTAAGTACAGATTTAAGCAAGCAATTGGGAATTGGAATTGTATTTTAGTGAAGCTAATAAGTATTTTAGTTTCATAAAATGTACATGATTCTTATAGATATATAAGAAGTTTAGTGGGAGTACATAAAACTTAATTGGTCCTATGTGTGTCATACACATATCTCTCTATTGTGAAATAACATTAAAATGCTAATGACTTAGATTTGAAAAGTATTCATCAATGTCGGACCAAGGAGAAACTTAGTGCATACTGGGTATTAAGATCCATTCACAAAGATCTTATAATATTGTTCTGGATTAAGTAATGGCATTTACTAAATCAAACATGAAAGACTCCATTGGAGATACTAAGTAAAAGATGTTTGAACTATGTATAAGCATTTACTAAGTTAAACATCAAAGGATCTAAGTAAGATTCTTAACCTATATTATATGTCAACAAATTTAGCTGAATTTAGTATCTACTGAAACTAGATGAGCTAAAGCTACATGAATAGAATTCAATTGGGAATTATTCTGCAAAAGAATTTATCATGTATGATATAATATGAGGATCGCCAAAAACGTATCGTATGACTTTAGGCATGACGAACATATACCAATCTCTATTGATCTAAGTGAAGATCAACTAGATTGAGATCAAGAAAAACTTATGGTACTTGAAAAGGTACATAGGAACAGTTCTTGACTCAAGGAAATAAAGATATGCTAAATATTGATGCTACACGAATAAACACTGGCAAATGATCAAGAAAGATCCCTTTGGATCAGTTAACCATTGGCAAGGACGAGCTATAGAGCATCGTGTTTTGAAATGGCAACATGGATTGGAGACCATGAGTTGTTGCGTGGGAAATTAAATATTAATTTCTATGTTCTAAGATACAGATGGAAAGTCTTCCACATATCAGTGAACTACTTGGATAAGCAAATCCAAACAAAGCATCACTAGCAACCTATACCGTTGAAGTAAAAGTAATTATTGCCTAAGAAGCAATGAAACAGGGTTGTTTAAGTTAAATAGTTCTTCACTAAACTTGGGTGGATCACATGTCTGCTAACTTGATGGTTCTTCATTGCAAAATGCGTAGAACCACTATCAAAGTAAGAAAGACTAGATCACATAATAAAAAACTCAAAAGATCTTATCATCATATCTCGAAGAACATTCGATTAAAAGGATATTAAGATTGGCAAAGCATGATAACTAAACCTATGCAACAAGTGAGAAACAACACTCACATTGTGGCACTGGAAATCAAAGCATAGTTTTGAATTCCACTAGTTGTTTTAAAGATGGGTTCGAGGCCCATGGTTGTAAAACATTAGGGGTTGAACATTTATCATATATGAAATGTATTTTCATATTCCATTTAATCTTGGTTTAGTATTAAATGATGAGTCCCTTCAATTTGACGATATATTCAAGATAGACTGTCAGGACCAGTCCTGTGACTAAGAAATGTCTATCAAGTGAACTTGAATGTCAAAAGTTGAAAAAGGTCTCTGGTCGGAGTTTTCTATAAAGATGGACGCATAGAAAACGTCAGACGACTAGAATGCAAGATGACTAGTAGTTCTGTTTCTTGAACTATGTGGACATGGCAATGTCGTAATCATTTGCATTGATACTTACTTTGGGAAGACTAGTATCGGACAGACCTATGAAACTTTACTGTAAGAGATAAAAATCTGTCATAAGTAAATTTCATTAAAATTATTAGACACTAATCCTCAATACCTGAGTGATTTGAGATTACTTGTTTGAGAACTGCTTACTTTGACATTGTCAACCGTCGCACCGTAAAAGGAGGCTATAAAGGCAACGCTCGGGTAATCACCTATCAAATGAAGTCTAATCTCAAGATCGCAAGATTGGGATTGTCCTCCCATAAATCGGGATGAGATGCTAAAAGGCCACTCGGAGAGCTAGAAACTGTAAAACGCATGGCCGTGCTCAGATTAATCATAGGCTATGATTATCTGTTTATTTGATCAGTTGAACTCTGAAACCGAGAAACACCTCTGGACATAATAAGGATGACAACTCTTACCTTATGTTCAAGAGCAAGCATCGAGCGACAAAGGAATTAGGAAATGCACACTTGTCCCTAAGGACAAGTGGGAGACTGAAGGAAATAATGTCCTTGGTCCAAGTATGCATTTAATGTTAAGTCTAATAAATGCGGTTCAGTATTTATTAACAAGTTAATAAATTCAGTGAGATCAAGTGAGCTGAATGCCTAGCTAGAGGCCGCTTCAATTCAAGTGGAATTAATAATATTAATCCACAACTTACACTGGACTGAACCCGTAGGGTCACACAAATAGTACGTAAACGGATCAAGTATTTAATGGCATTAAATAATCCATCTATGGATATTCGGAATCGATGGATCTTGGTTTCAGTGGGAGCTAAGATCGTCAAAGGCAAACAATGAATACTCCGGAAACGATGATATTGCCGGAAACGGAAATATGGATTGTATCGAAAATATAAATATTATCCAAGTCGTAAATGTTGCCGGAAACGGAAATATGGTACGTATCGGAAAATATTATCGGAAATGGAAATATTGCCGGAATCTGAAATATTGCCGGAAACGGAAATATTGTCGGAATCGGAAATATTATTGGAATCGGAAAATAATTCCGGAAACGGAAATATTAAATATTTGTTCGAAACAGAAATTAATTCCGGAATCGGAAATGTTAAATATTGTTCGTATCGGAAATGAATTCTGGAATCGGGAAGTTAATCGGAAGCGCATCGTACGAATTAGCATTGGAGGAGACTTGCTAGACAAAGGCCCAGCACGAAGCCAGGCCCGCGTCCAGCAAGCCAAGCGCCCAACACAACGCAGCCAAGGCCACGCCAGGCCTAGCGCAAGGCCAAGCCCCAGCAAGGCCAAGGCGCGCGCGCACAGGTGGGCTGCGAGCTACGCTGCTCGCGTGGGCCGCAAGGCTTGCGCGGGCTGTGTGGTGCTCGTGCTCGTGCAACGTTTGTGTTCGATACGAATTCTAAAGCTAATGGAATTCGTTCTATGATTAAATCCTAATCCTAATAGATATAATTAGTTTAAAAGAGTTTTAATGAAATTCTAATTAAACTAATTAGTATCCTAATAGGATTCTAAATCCCTTTCCATAGCCCTATAAATATGTGCCTAGGTTCACAATTTATGGACGCGTTTTCAAGTATTCAGAGTGACATTTTGAGAGCAAAATTTCAGTTATATTGTTGCCCTATTAGCCGAAAATTCTAAGTACCTTAAGGGCGATTCTAGTTGGTCAATCTTAAGGCGGATCCAGATGTGCTGTGGACTTTCAACGGAGGGACGACACTTGGAGTCCTAAAGACTTGTTCTTGTTCGGTTCGGGCGCAGCTAGGGAGGGCACGCTACAAAGTGTATGCATCCTAGACTAATTATATGATTATGTGCAAATAATATGAATCCTGGCATATAGGTTTTTCCGCATGATTTATGTTGTTCATATGTATCATAACCTAACACTCAATTATAAAGTAACACTAACCTAATTAATCATGATATAGTCATAGTTGGCACGTTTATTTAATAACTTAAATTTTGATGAACATTAAATTTTAAAAATAAAAGTGGGCTACATTACTGTTAAAGAGACTACATACCTATGTTAAAAATATTAGGTGCTCAGTCTTGCATTGGGAACCATTTTATTTTTTTCTAGTAATTAATAGACACGCAAAATTTTAATTGTTGTACATATTTTATTTAGTTCATTTTTACCAAAATGGAAATGTAGAGAATGCTAATTTTCTTTCCTATTTTTATGAAGTATACTTGAAAAAAAAACATCAAAGGAGATTGTGCATGATATTATATCAAGTTAAAAACTACAATATCCATTATATATATATATATATTCTCATCTACGGAGTATATTGTAAATATAAGGTTTTCTTGTCATCTTAGATTAATGGAATTTTCCTATTTAATTGTTTTTACATCAATTTTTAGTTTAGATGGAATACCCTCAATTTTTCCTCCAACCTATTTTAATTATTAGCTTCTTGTTAGTTTTTTCATCCCTGAACATATCATGTAAAATTGACATTTTATAAATATTGAGGGAGAAAATAGTTTTCAATCTTAATAATTGGTAATTTTTCCTATATTTACCAGCTTAAAAAAATGAAAATTACCAAAATTGATAGATTTTGGATCGGGTAGAATATAGTAATACATAAGAAATGATTTATGCAACAAGATAGTGTATTTCTTATATAGATCATTTATACCAGCATAAAAAAGCTTATTTACGTAATTTTATGAATATTTTACAATACAAACCATTTATTTATTATTCCATATATATTCATAGAATTTAAGTACTCCTCGCGCATTTAATTTAGAAATGTGTAGATATCTTTTTAGTTAGATTATTCTACAAAATTATTTGTTTCCTTCAATAACTTTATTTTATGTTTCTATGCAAGAATGCTTTTATCTATTATTCGTAAATGTATTACGGGGTACATACTCCATACTTTCTAAGAGAAATGTGTGTTACAATTTTATCGAAGGATTAGTCTAGATTTTTGTATTTTTTTTTAATTTGACTTGTGTTCACTAATTGTACTTTTTTTTAAAAACCATCTTTCCTCGCATACACTTCTCTTTTTGATAGTATATGTTTTTTTTATTTGTCATGTTGCATAATATTTCTAGCCACATAAAGATCAAAATAAAATAAAATTACTTCATTAGTATTTCTTAATGCATTTAATGTAGCTTTTTTAAGGTTAATATATATATATATACTTATACCTATACTAAAAGAGAAGTTCTTCTCTCCTCCATTGTCCACGTGTCGCTCTAAGAATTGATTTCCTCAATTTTTTAAATTTAAAATATTTTAGTATAGGACATCTATATTTTTAGAACTTAAAATATATATTTTTTTGTATATTTGAAATAATTTATTTTGTAGTATGTATTCCAAATGTTAGTACGCTTAACTAATACATTTAGTAAAAACTACAATATATATGAGTTAAGCGTACTAAAATTTGGAATATATACTACAATAATAAATTATTTCAAATATACAAAACTGAAGTAATAAGTAGAGGTTACTAAAATTAAAGTTTATATGGAATAATTATTGATATCTAAGTATAGACTATTATGGAATTATACGGGATACTATTAAGTATTTACTTTTAGGAATAAAATATTTTAAATTAAAAAAATTAAGGAAATCAATTCTTAGAGAGACACGTGGACAATGGAGGAGAGAGGAAATTCTCTTTTAGTATAGGTATAGATGTCCTTGCTCTGTTTTTTTATTCACGACATTTTCTTTTATCAACTTTTTGTGATGTATACATAAAAAATTATATAATTTAGTTAATGTTCTCTATATATATATTTTCAAAATATCAACTTTTTATAAATTTAGTTAATGTTCAAACACAGGTATTAATATTTAAAGATGTACATTAACATGCATGAAACATCAAACGGTGCAAGTAAAAATAAAATAAAAATAGAGGAATATTCTTCTAAAAGTCGGAGCCTCAAGTATATTACTTGGACTAGTGGTTAGAGGCCGATTACTATTTTATCTCCATTAGAGTTGTCAAAAACTAACCCATTACCCATGTGAGGAGGTGCTCCTGGTATCGAGGTGGCGAGATTGACAACAAGTTGGACGACTTGATGAGCCAGCAAAGTGCTTGGGTTGCTGGAGGTGGTGCCGGCCTTTGCGGTGGTGCCGGGGCAGGAGCTGATGTCGTCATGGCTACCGTTGGAAGTGGTAATGGATGAGACACCAGGTGGAAAGAAGGTGCCAACATGGGAACAGACGTCGCTGCTTGGGATATGCCGACCTGAAACAGGATGGCTTGGGCGGCCGTCGAAGCCGTGACGGTCGTCGAGGCGCCTATGGAAAGTGCTTGGTTTGGAGGAGGAGGTAGCCAACCCGGATTTGGGCGGGGTTGGCTTGTCAGGGGCTCGAATTCGCGCATATGCTCGAGGATTGGGCCTCTAGGTTCGCCAAACTGTTCGTGAAGGGGACTGTCAGGAGAAACATCGAGGTCGAGGCGGCGATTCAGCCCAGAGGTATCTCGTGAAGGAAATAATGCCCTTGGTCCAAGTATGCATTTAATGGTAAGTCTAATAAATGCGGTTCAGTATTAATTATACAAGTTAATAATTCAGTGAGATCAAGTGAACTGTATGCCTAGCTAGAGGCCGCTTCAGTTCAAGTGGATTAATGATATTAATTCACAGCTTACTCTTGACTGAACCCGTAGGGTCACACAAATAGTACGTAAACGAATCAAGTATTTAATAGCATTAAATACTCCATCTATGGATATTCGGAATCGACGGATCTTGGTTCCAATGGGAGCTGAGATCGTCAAAGGCAAATAAATGAATACTCCTGAAACGATGATATTGCCGGAAACGGAAATTAAATATGGATCGTATCGTAAATATAAATATCATCCAAGTCGTAGATGTTGCCGGAAACGGAAACATGGTACGTATCGGAAAATATTACCGGAAATGGAAATATTGCCGGAATCTGAAATATTACCGGAAACGGAAATATTATCGGAATCGGAAAATAATTCCGGAAACGGAAATATTAAATATTTGTTCGAAACGGAAATTAATTCCGGAATCGGAAATGTTAAATATTGTTCGTATCGGAAATGAATTCTGGAATCGGAAAATTAATCGGAAGCGCGTCGTACGAATAAACATTGGACGAGCTTGCTAGACGCAAGGCCTAGCACGAAGCTAGGCCCAACGCCTAGCAAAGCCCGCGGGCGACCAAAGCAAGCAAAGCCCAAATGGGAGAGCAAGGCCAGCAGGCGCGCGCCCCTCGTGGGCTGCGAGCCCTTGCTGGGCCTGGGCTCAGCGCGCGCGCGCGCATGGCGCCCCTCGTGGGCTGCTGTTCGTGCGTGTGTGTTTGTGCTTGCGTACGAAACCTTGATCGATTAGGATTCATATATGATTGATTTCCTAAGTCTACTAGATAAATTAAGTGATTGAATTTTAGATTAATTCAGATTCACTAAATCGTTTCCTAGTAGGATTCTAATATCCGATACCCATGCCCTATAAATAGGTGATCAATGCTCACAATTTATAACGAGTTTTCTAAGTATTCATACAAGTTTTAGGCATAAAACTTAGTCATTATTTGCTGCATAAAAACCGAAAACACATAGTACCTTTGGGGCAATTCTAGTTAATTAAAACTAAGGTGGATCCGGACGTGGTGTGGACTATTTACGGAGGGACGACACTTGGAGTCCTAAAGACTTGTTCTTGTTCGGTCCGGGCGCAGCAAAGGAGGGCACGCTACAAAGAGTATGCATCCTAAATTATGCTAATTGTTATATGGCGATTAATTTGGAATCCTGGCTTTTATGGTTTTTCCACATGATTTATATTCATTTATATGTATCATAACCTAACAGTGGTATCACGAGCCTCTAATTAATTCCATAATAATTTCTTAACATGGTTATATTTTATAAATTTGCAAGGAATTAAAAGGAGTGATTAATTTCGTAATTGTAATTAATTGCAATTTGCGATTATTTAATTACATGTTCGCAGTTTTTCGGCAGTTTCTTCGTTTCTCAACGAAATAGAGTGATTTTTGTGTCGATTCTGTATGTAAAAGGCATTCTAAAATTTTGACAAAAATACTGTGTTTCGGCCGATCCCAGAATTCCCAAATTCGAAGCCTAACTATGACTTTTCGGAGGTTTTAGTTTTTCCAACGCAATATTTGTAATTTTTAAGATGTTAAATTAAATATTTGCGCTTCTTGTTGTTAAATCTTGAATTTTTGATTGACCTACTGTATACGTTTAACAAATTTATATTCCTAAGATTGTTAATTATACAACCTAATTTGTAATTGTAATTAATTTGTTGAAATTCGAATAATTTAGAATTTGATTTGATTTTCATAATTAATTGACGATTTAATTTGGTATCCATGATTAAAAACCACCATAAAAATTGTTTATTTTGATAAGTTTTAAATTTTTATGACCTAGATTTGAATCCATGATAATTGGAAATTAATTGATTAATAAATTTTCGATTTTTCGCCCTAAATTTATAAAATTAATATGACTTATTAATTTGTCAATAAATTAAATTAAAAAGTTTTAATTTTTATGAAATTCGCTCATGAATGTTGCACGCACAAAGCAAAGGACGCTACGTGTTACCCTTAAGGAGTGTTGTATAGTGCGGGCATGCAACGACGAGCAAAGGAGCTCGTCGCCCATGCGGTACGAATGCAGCGAGCAACAAGCAAAGGCGCGCGCGCGCGAGGCATTGGTGATGGGCGTGTGTGCTGTCCGATGGGGCAAGGTATGAGCCGAGCGAGCAGACGCGTGTGGGCAGCGAGCGTGCTGCGCCACAGCGCGCGCTGCCTTGCCCAGCGAAGAGACCAGACGCGTTGAAGCAAGGTGGGCTGCGCGCAGCGTGGCCTGGGCTGGCTGCGATGCGTGTGGCCTGCTCGTGCGTTGCCGAGCGATGTAAATTTATTGGTTTAATTGGGAGCATTTTAGACATAAACTCTTGATTAGGTCTACAATCCTTTAAGGTTAAAACAACTTGATTAGAATTAATAAGGATTGAATAATTGGTAGATTATTGGAAGCCTTGATTAATTGCTACAAATATTTATGTGATGCATAATATGTTCTACAAACTAGCTATGTGGGCCATTCCTTGATAAATTAATGGGTGAATGGTATATATTGTATATGTACTGATTTGCAGGTTATTGAAAGTGACTAGTATGGCCCAAATAGGATAGAAAATATGGTCTGCGTACCATTAATTTGAATGTAAAATTGGTCTAATGCACCAAAGTTTTTTATTTAAATATGGTCTGCGTACCATCAAATAGTTGTAATTATTTTAAATTATAGCTTATCCTATTTGAAGAAAATGGCTCCTCCCATGGTGAAATTCAAGACGGAGTTTCCAATCCATTTTCAAGACGGACTTTGAAGTTGAAGCTTCAAGATGAAGTCGGGCCATACTAGATCACATTTATATCTTATGCATGCTTTAAGTTATTTATTAATTTCTTTAAATATGTCTTAACTATGCATGAGATTGTGGCCTGATTATGTTGCATGATTAAGGATTTTAGTTCACTTAAAATCTAACCAACATAATAAAAGCCTTAAGTTTCAAACTTTAAAAATTGAGTTAAAAGGTGCCATGCCAAAATAACACTTACTTGGATAAACCTTTACAGTAATCTTAGTAATAGTTTTCCGCCTAACACTACAAAAAAATGCGGTAAATAATGACGCTTCTGCCGTGGCGCTTTTAAAGAGGGTCGCAATATTTTTGTCTTCACAAAACTGAAAATGCAAATATTGACTCTTTTAGGCGTCTACACAAATATTAATTATAATATTAATTATAAAAAGAGTCCCAAATACCATAATGAGCATGTTTTTTAAAAACTACCCTCTCACCCACGCACCCACGACATTCTAAACTTGAACTTCCTCTGCTCTCGAGCAACCGACTCGACCTTCTCCCTCTATTCTTCAGCAAAATCCCAGATTATTCAAAAAAAATCTCATATTATTCTCACCAAAACGTTTTCCTCAACTCAATTCTCTCTCATTCCTTTCGATTATGAACGGGAAATCTGCAAGAGAGCCATTATAGTTCTCGCTCTTGCACCCCTAATTTCATTCTTATTACAAGCTTCTTTGGATTTCATGATTTGATTTCGTAATTGCAATATTGAACACTTCATCACATCTCCGTAACAAATCCATCACAACGACATAATAGAGCATCGTCGCTAATTCACGGGTAAGCTCCTTTTATTGATGTTCCATACCCGCTATAGTCTCGATTATAATTGTTGATTTCCCTCAATTCGGCAATTCCATTCCTTTCTTTCACCTTTTTTTTTCTTTTTGCAAATTCAAGATTGTTAGAAACTGTAAAAAGGAAAGGATTTGTGTGTTGTAATTTTAGGATGGTTCAATTTTTTTAGGGTATCTGCAAATTATGATAGCAACTGTAGATTTTTTTTTTAATTCTGATTTGGGGAACTAAGTTCTTCAAGGAATGTGTTGTAACTTGTAAGATATGTAGTTATATGCAACGATATTTGATTGATATTTCGAAATAATGATGGATTACATCTTGTTTATCTATCTATACAATTAAGGAAAGAATCCTTACAACTATTACAAGGAAATACTTGACAGTGAAAACATTGTTGGGCAGTCTCCATCCAAGAATCCTACCCGCATATTCTAATTAAAAGATCAGCAATTGGTTTATCTTTGTTGTGAACTTCCATAATAAGTTGAGTGTATAATGTGAATTTAGGACTTCAGCTTTAGTTAAACAAATTGATCATGAATATGTTGTCTAAGACACACTTTATTTGATTTTGATTAAAAAATTGAAATTTAATTTCTTGATGTTGAATGTGCATTGAATCAGTGCAGTATGTCACTGGTGCAGAATTTCCACTGAAAAAAGAAAAAAAGTAGCATAAACTCAATTTTTAAAATGTTAATATGTGGTGCCGATAACGTATAGTTTGGGCAAGGGTTGATTATCAATGAAAAATTTATTATTGAGGTGAGATCTAGTAAGTAGCTGATGCTTATTTTTGTGGATTTTTATAGAATACATATTAGCTTATGGAAATAAAGCTATCCAAGCAGGGGGTCAGGGTGTTTTTGTCGTAGAGCTTCCACAATGTGTTGCTTCTGGGTTGTTGCTACTGCAGTGCTGCCTTAGTGGCTGCAGGTGGTTGCAGCTTGCGTTTGTTAATCACATGTGCTTCTGTTGGCGTGCTTCTAGCTCTGCTGCTCTTGTTTGTTGCTATTCAGGGATGGTCCGCAAGGTTGTTGTTGTTGTCTTCTTGGCTTCATCTTTGACTGTTTGCCTTTTTTTTTATCTTAGTTGTATATGTCTGACGTTTTGTGCGTTATAGGTTATAGAGGTTTGTTTTTTGTTGGGTGTGTTTTTGTATGTGTGTTTTTCAACCTTGTACATACATTTTATTACGATTGGTTAATATATTTGTTACCAAAAAAAAAAAGTTATCTTGCTGTACTCAACATATAGTGACTATATGGCCATAGTATGGTAGATCGGCTTGAGTGTAGGGGATGGTAGAAAAATATGCAGGCTATCATATTGGTGTGAAGTAAATAAAATATCTTGGTGTGAATGTGTGATTATTAAATTGAAAATATGACAAATCATATGCCTAGTCTTCTCAATACATCGTTAACCTGTAAATGCTGTAATCATAAGGTCTTATGAGGACTTACGTGTAGAAACTGGAAATAAGTTCTACTCCAAAGCCAGATTTTGACAGAGTTATATTTGTCTGTCATGTTAGATTAACTGGAACACGCTCTGAAACTGATGGATCTTTGTTGTGTCCCATTTAACTGTTAGATTTTGTTTCTAGATGTCATTATTGATTAACAAGTTCATGTCTTTTCTAGGCAGATTTTGCTTCCGGAAGTCTCTGCTTTACTAGCATCTTTTTCTCCATTCTGCAGCTGAATGACTCTTTCTCTTGTCAATCTTTAGGGGTGATATTAGAGTCCCCCATTTAACGGTTAGATTTTGTTTCTAGATGTCATTACTGATTAACAAGTTCATGTCTTTTCTAGGCAGATTTTGCTTCTGGAAGTCTCTGCTTTACTAGCATCTTTTTCTCCATTCTGCAGGTGAATGACTCTTTCTCTTGTCAATCTTTAGGGTTGATATTAAGAGAATCTTAACGTTTTGTGCAAATTTTTTGGATCTTGTAGATTTTTTTTATTTTAATATTTATGAAAGGATATGGTTTCAATATTTTTGTTTGGCCGATTCTATATATGTTTAGGTTAATAAAACAATAAAAGAATGTAATAATTATATAAACCATAATTGAATTCCCCATTAATCTCAAGTTGTTTCTCAATCTCTGTGAAGCTGTATGACTAAATTAAAGCCACTCTTAGAAGCACGGTTAAAAAAAAGATTATTATTCATTTCATCTCATTTTTATCTTACTTAAGAGTATGTTTTATGGGAGGTTATTAGATGACACACCCTAAAGGGAGCTATTTTCTAATAAGGAGTGGAGTATGTAATACTATATAAAACGAGTCTCCTACTACTATCCTACTATCACCTAGCCTAATCCCATTTATTGTTTAACCTTAAGTTTGACCAATATGCTACAACTAAAGCCAAACTATATCATACGTTTTTCAAATTAAAATTCCCTGCTAAACTAAACTAGTATGCTACTCCATCCTTTCATGCTGAGCGAACTCCATCTATTCATGTTGAGACATAAATTATGCCAAATTACAATTCTGATGAATCAGACAAATATGTTTCTGAGAGTGAAGAAGAATTGATTGAAGGAGGTGGGGGAGATACTAGTGTGAAACAATGAAAACCTCAACGCCAGATTATAATTCCAAATTGGCCAAAATGCATGAATTTTGATGAAAAGGAAGAGGTTATAGCTATAGCCTATAGGTAAACATGTCTCTACATAAAAGATGCACCTTTTTTTTCATATAGTTTTTAATATTGGTGATTCTGTGTAATTTAGTGGTTTTTTTTTATTATTGCGCTTAACTTTATATCTTTTAATTCTGGCAGATGCTAATGGAAAACGCCACAGGGTGAATGGTTCAGTCCAGCCTTGAGACATTTGGATTGATGAACAAGGATTCAGATACATTGTCATGCTTACTGAATTCTGCAACCTCTTCGAAAATGTGGTTCCACCCTTGTGAGTTTCCTCGGTGATATTGCAAAACGAGATTCATTTTGTCCAGTGGGAGAAAACACCTGGCGTGATGCGAACAAGAAGTTAAAAGCTGATTTTGCTACAATTGTTCGGATATGTAGATTATCGTTCTTAACCCTTTCATTAATTATCAACTAGTTGTGCATCTACCAACCAATGAGATTATATTTTTACGTATAACTATGCATAGTAAGTATAGGATTAAGAAAAAGTAATAAATAAATCCAAATTACACGGACTTATTCTTTATACAAGATTCAAGAACAAGCATAAAAAAGCTTCAAGTACAGTTCAACAAATTGTAAGTTCTGTTCATAATCATTAATCGGCCTTGTTTGATGTTCATGATCAATCTTTATATAGGAAAAAGCCATACATTACCATTGTTTTATTTTGGACACCATGTGACCAAGGCCACTCTGCCCCTCCTCACCCACATAATGCATTTTGTAAAAACAAGTTGCCCACTCTTTATCGAGCACCTGATTAAAGAGGAAAATGGTATAAGTTGAATAAATCAATGTTAATGCTTGCTAAGCTATTCATATAAAGCATGTAATGGGTTCTGAAATTTGGATGATGTAGCAGGTTTGTTTGTAATATTAACTGAATGATGTAAAAAGAATATTATAATCTGAAAATTAAAGATGAAAAACTTGAACACTTCCCCGTTTTGTTACTTAGTTATATTCTAATGGTTGCAAAAGTTTTAGTGACCCTACCTCCCAAGTCTAAGGAACAAAAAAGACCGCATGTATCCAAGGAAGTCGAGTTCTTCCAAAGAGCTCAATAAGCTGTCAAATTAAGGTTGTTGGTCAGTATCCTTCTAAGTAGTCACATTACACTGTTCTGTGTGAGCTTAAATTTGTACATGCTCAACTTTCTGAAATCATAGCTAATATCTAAGTGGAGAACGTAGTTAGAGCTGCTTAGTTTTTTGTTATGTTCAGGCCATCAGATAGATGCTAAAGAAGTGGAGGTTATCCCTGTGTTTGAGTGTATGATTGAACATCATTCTAGAAATTAGAAATTCATAAATGACATCGAGTCATATGATTGATATAAATAAGCAAATAGAGTTCGAAGAAAGTTTGCATATAAGGGTAGTCATACACGAGGAGGATTAAAGGTGCTATTACACTATTTGGAATGGTGGGTACTAGTTAAATCCTACTTAGGAAGTGGTCTAACTCCCCCTCCATGTCTTCTTTCACATATTTACCTTTAAGTGACTCGAGCCTTGAAAGTCAAGTCATCCAATATGGAACAGAGGGATTATTGAAGAAATTTTCAGATTTACAAATAGAATAATCATCTATAGACACCAAACCTCTTTTAACGGAGGCCATACCTTCATTAAGCCTATTTTTTTATTAAAATAATCAAGGCCAAGAGCCAAAAAAAAATTATGACGTTCAACAGTAATCAAATAGCCTCCTAGTTTTTTTCTCTTCCTCCTTAGAGCGACTGTCATGCAATTGGCATTTTGTATGCAATAACCCATATCTTCTTTTTCTGCCAGTCCACCTCATCCAAAATCTACATGCCTTTGATCGCTTTCTGTGGCCTAATACCAGTAATTGCACCTTCTGTTCCTTTACGTGGTCCACTATTGTTGGACCGTTCTCCTTCCCTAACAATGCAACTATTTCCACCTGTACCTGCTTAATTTAATGCTGGAAGATAATTCCATTTAAAAGCAAAGGGAGACAGAGGAATGTCTGATATTAATGCTGGAAGAGATTGTTGTCCTTTGAAATTTGTTATCTTAAAAACATCGGGACCTTAAAGGTTAACATATCATAGACTTCGTCAGTTTATTTTTTTACATGTCTGAACATATATGATGATTTTGATAGTCTTGAGACTTTGAGTCAGCATTTTAGTTTCCTGTCATTTTACTTTCAAGTAGTCTGAGTAACTCCTTGTGATGTCTATTAAATACGAAGTACTAGATTTGAATTTAGTGAGAGTTCTAGACCTAGGATTTTCTAAAATAAATGTCAATTAATAGTACTATGAGCATTTGTTCTCTGGATCAATTCTTGTCATATGTTTACGAAAATGGTCTAAGATGATACATTAAATGAGACATTTGTTGAATAAGATTATGAGAAAGAATGAAATGGGGGTAGAAAGTCACACCGATTATGGTGATTGTTACTATTTTGTGAAGGAACTTGTGGAATTTGATTCTTGTAGCATCAAATTGCCCTTTCAGTATTTTAATACTATGCATAAGAATTCAAGATGATTAATCTCTAGTTTACCCTGCTTATTGTTTCAAACTATGTGCAGTAACTGTGAGTTATATGGATTATTTAGACTTGGATAATAATAATTATAGTAGTTTAGTAGCTAGGATAATCTCATCTATACCCATATTGTGTACCATAAAGAACAATGTCGTAAAAATGATTTTTTTATTTCAAGTTTGTCAGGAAGTACTGCACTAGAATGGTTCAATATGTTTTCATTTAAATCATCTTGTCCCTAGAGTAAATTTCGATATCCATTCAAGTTTATGCTTTCTGCTGTATCGATTCTTGCTCTTGAAATCTTGTATAGCTAAATTATGGTACACAATTTGGTGTTAAAATTTTCATTTTGTTTAGTAATAGTTTTCCTTGACAAGGCATTTATAAATGTTTATAAGTCCTGAAAATTGCAGTTGGCTTGAGGAATCTTTGTATACTTTTCCTATATATATGTCGGATTTTTTATGAAAGTATTTCCTCAAAGAAAATAGTGTTATGTACAATTCTTTTTACATTGCATATATATGACATAATTTTTTTTATGTGTAGATTAATATTCAGGTGGAAAAGGTAACAATTAGATCAAGATATTGAAGCTCCAATCTCAGTCGCGTGGATTTAGAAACAGACATTTTTTATGTTATTAAAGGAATAAATGCTATGTTAGTTAAATAGTACTAAGAAATTTTTATTTCTAGTGTGACTTGAAAAGTAAAAAATTTGATGTATGGATATGTAATATAGGATCCTATTGTTATTTTGGTATGTTCTTAACTAGTTTGATTATTGGACAGTGCAAATAGCACATAGATGTTTTTTTAAATAAATTAAGTATGTGTGTAAATTATGCAGTTACTTTAGTTTATGGCTATATATATCGACTTGTAATTTTAATTGATTACAAGTGTGATTATGATAAGATATATTAGTTAATTTCATATATTTGATTCTCCTTTGTTTCAACATAATTATAAATTCAAGCATTTAAAAAACATGATTGGGAGGTAAATTGTGACGCTTTTTTGCATCAAAAGCATTGTGGTTGGAAATAATGGGGACGTAAATTGTGACGTTTTTATGCATCAAAAGTGTTTTGGTGGGAAATATGGGGAGGTAAATTGTGACACTTTGTTGGGTCAAAATTGATTTGGCTGGAATTCGTGCCAAATGTAGCTCGACAAAAACCCACCACAACAAGCGTCCCTATATTGAACGAGTGGCACAAAAAAGCGTCACAAAAGACAAATATTGTGGCTAATAAAAGTGTCATTATATAGTGGCCCAAAACATAATGACGCTTTATTGAAGCGTCATTTTAGAAAATTGTGACGCTTTTGGCGCCATTTTTCGACCAAAAAAGCGTAGATTAATATTATTATGTAGATTAATGAGTTTGTGACTTGTAAGAAAGCTATGACGAAGCCTAGATTCCCTAAAATGGTTAGAGGCCATATATAGACTCAAATGTTTTAGATGGTTAAAGGCCATAAAACATAACCAATGTTTTGATACAAAATTGAAAATTTGTTGATTTGCAAGAATAGGTTAACACCTATTGGTTACAAATTGGTTTTAAGGATAAAAACCATCAAACATGAAATTGTGTTCACACACAAAGCTAGATTAGTTGCTAAAGGTTACAAGCAAATTCATGGCGTGGATTGTGTTGAAGCCTCATGCATAATCTTAATGCTCAAGTCTATAAATCAAGCAATAATTGCATATTGGTACATATGGCAATTGGATGACAAAATGTATTCCTCAATCAAATGTTGGAAGAAACTATGTACATGGCATGTCATAAGATTTGTGGATCCAAATAAATGCTTGGAAAGGAAAGCTAGCTTATGAAATCTAAGTACAGGTTTAAGCAAGCAATTGGGAATAGAAACTGTATTTTAGTGAAGATAATAAGTATTTTAGTTTCATAAAATGCACATGATTCTTATAGATATATAAGAAGTTTAGTGGGAGTACGTAAAACTTAATTGGTCCTATGTCACACGCATATCTCTCTATTGTGAAATAACATTCAAATGCTAAATGACTTAGATTTGAAAATTATTCATCAATCATGGACCAAGGCGAAACTTAGTACATACTGGGTTTAAGATCTATTTACTAAGATCTTATATTAATGTTTTGCATTAAGTAAATGGAATTTACTAAATCAAAACTTGAAAGACTCCATTGGAGATATTCGACCCATGTGAATAAATCTAAGTAAAGAATGTTTGAACTATGTATAAGCATTTACTAAGTTAAACATCAAAGAATCTAAATGAGATTCTTAACCTATATTATATGTCAAAGAATTTAGCTGAATTCAGTGTTTACTGAAATTGGATAGCTAAAGTTACATGAATAGAATTCAATTGAGAATAATTCTGCAAAATAATTTATCATGTATGATATAATATGAGGATCGCCAAAAACGTATCGTATGGCTTTAGGCATGACGAACATATACCAATCTCTATTGATCTAAGTGAAGATCAACTAGATTGAGATCAAGAATACTTATGGTACTTAAAAAAGTACATAGGAATAGTTCTTGATTAAGGGAAATAAATATATGTTAAATATTGATGCTACACGCATAAACACTGGCAAAGGATCAAGCAAGATCCCTTTGGAGTTAACCATTGGCAAGGATGAGCTACAGAGCATCACCATGAGTTGTTGCGTGGGAAATATTAATTTCTATGTTCTAAGATACAGCTGGAAAGTCTTCCACATATATGTGAACTGCTTGGATAAGTAAATCCAAAAAAAGCATCACTAGCAACCTAAACAGTTGAAGTAAAAGTAATTATTGCCTAAGAAGCAATAAATCAGGGTTGTTTATGTTAAAGAGTTCTTCACTGAACTTGGGTAGATCACATGTCTGTTGTCTTGATGGTTCTTCATTGCAAAATGCGTAGAACCACTATTGTATCAAGAAAGATTAGATCACAAAATAAACATACTCAAAAGATCTTATCATCATATCTCGAAGAACATTCGATGAAAAGGATATTAAGATTGGCAAAGCATGATAACTAAACCTATGCAACAAGTGAGAAACAACACTCACATTGTGGCACTGGAAATCAAGCATAGCTTTGAATTCCATGAATTATTTTAAAGATGGGTTTTAGGCCCATGGTTGTAAAACATTGGGGTTGAACATTTATCATATATGAAATGTATTTTTCATACTCCATTTAATTTGTGGTTTATTAAATGATGAGTCCCTTCAAATTGACGATATATTCAAGATAGACTGTCAGGACCAGTCCTGTGGCTAAGAAATGTCTATCAAGTGAACTTATGTCAAAAGTTGAAAATTTTCCCCGGTCGGTGTAATCCCCCGTATATTTATAAATTTTATTAATATATTTTAACGTATATTATTTATATTTAAATAGAATTTATGAATTTTAGTAATAAATATACAATTGACGTATATTTATTTTATTTTAATTACGCTCTAAATATTTAACGATTTATGAAATCAAAATAGTTTTGAATTTTACTTTGAAAAGAATTCGAATTCAGAAAACAAACCGAATCGATTTTTGATTCATACACTCAAACCCAAATCCTAATCCTAGCCCAATTTTGGAAAAGCCCCAAATAGATAAAACCCAAAATTGACGCACAAGTTTCACTCCTCTCAAACCCACATATAATTCACGTAAAACGAAAACCAAAACCCTCTCCTTGCTTCAGTTACACGTGAAGTGTGTTGCTGCCCCTCTCCTTGCTTCAGGCCGCCGTCAACCACCTTGCCTGACCGCCGCCTGCTTTCCTCCTCCATCGTCCGATAACTCTCCTCTCCTCTTTCGCCCTCCTCCTTCATTGCGGTTTCAATTTCTTTTCTTTCCTTTTAATCGTTGTTGTTTGCCCAACCATACAACCACCGCGAGTTCTTCCTCGCCGCCACCACAGCCGCCGCGAAAGCTTCACCGCCTCGCCGCCGCACGGTAGCCGTCCCTTCTCTCCTTTATCTCTTTCATCTTCTTGCTGTCTTTCGTCCTCCCTTCTCGGTTGTTCTATTGATCCTCTCTCACTTGTTTCTGTTTATCGCGGCAGCCACACTCAACTGCCCGTGCGCGGCCGTGCCTCAGCTCGCCTCCGGTCCGCCGTCGCGCCTGTGCTCCGCCGACCAGCCTCTTCTCTTCTCTTTTTTTGGTTAATCCCTTGAAACCCCTACGTGAATTAAGTATTTGAAATTATGTATTAATTAAGTTTTAACACATAATTCTTGAATTTAAATTATATGTTTTTATGATTTAATTTGAATTTTCAGATTTACATGTTATGTCTAAATAATGAATTTAACTACGTTCTTATAATTTAAACTATGTTTCTTGAATCTAAATTATAAGTTTTATGTTTTAATTATGAATTTCAGAATTATAGGTTTGCATAATTAAATTATTAATTTTCAGATTTTGTAATTGAATTGAAATAAGAGTTTTAATCATTTAAAGCATGAATTTTAAGGTTTTAATGGCTTTAATCATAATAGAATGATTATATATTATTAAAGCTATTATTTTTTATGATTTTAAGAACGTTGATTATGTTTTGTGGACGTTTGAAATTATATTTTATTACTGGAAATTTTAAAAGGGATGTTTTATTGGAGTTTAGAACGATTTGGGATCATTAGTTTAATAGTTATTATGCTTGGAGGTTATTTAGTTAAGTTTCGATATTGGAGATGGTTCAAAATGTGTTTAGGGTGTATTTAGAGTATTTAGTATTGCTGTAAATTGTTGGAAATTGATTGGGGAATTTTATTGGTTGTTTTTAGGCGGAGAATTCTTTGTAGGCGACTTTTGAATTCGTTAAAGTGGCCTATCAGTTTGTTTACACAAGGTACGTACATACCTGTGTGCTTGAAATGTGTGTGATTTGTTGAAACCATGTTGAAATTGTTGATGAACTTGGTTATGTTGAAAGTGCATGTTTAATATTGTTGGATGGACATGTTGAGCATATATATTTCGTTATGAGAATTATAACATGTTAGTATGGATTATTGATGCAAGCATGTCAGTTGGGAACTTTATTTTATATACATTGATTCAGATCGATTGTTCATTGTTCCCTTTTAGCTTTTCACTACCTTATGAGGGCCGAGGACCTTGTTTAGTAAGTTGAAACCTTATACCCATATAGAGGGGTGATCAGTATTAAAGGAAAGGTTGGGTTTAATTGGAATGAGTCTTGATTGATACCTTTGTAATCACTTACTTAATTCCAAGATAAAAATAGTCGTGAATAAATGTTGTTGAGTCACAACAGAGTTTAATTTATAAATCACGCAAAGTGAAACTGAGTAGCAATAGCTTTAGACTGTGCACGTCTAAAGTGACAGACAATTAGGAGTTGGGGTCATGGGTCGCCTATGGCTTTTTCTGGGGCAGGATTGATCACCAGTTCTATTTCAGTCAAAAGTCCCTCGATATCGCAGGTCATTGGGGTTTACGGAGTCACGCCCGTACCTCGTCTTCCTTAGTGAAGAAGTTTCTAGTAGCAACTCGGTCCATTGACTATTTCAATTAAAATAATGTTATTGTTATAAAAGTCTAGTCCAGTCTAGCGTAGTCTAGTCAAGTGTGGTCTTCAAATTAATATGTTCTGTTTGCCCTTATGTTTCATTAGCATCATATTAGGATTGTTCGTTTAATAGAATCATGTTAGGATTATTATTGTGTTAGTATGTAGTACTCAGCTTTGCTGATTACGTGCTTTGTTTGTGTGTGTTGATCATGGCTATGCCTTATTGATCCTGTGATGACCCATTTTGGTGAGCAGTCTCAAAGGATCAATAAGCATTGTCCATCTACAGGTTTGAAGATGATGCATCATTGGGATCGGGATTAGAGAGCTTGTATTTATTTTGTTTTGCTAAGTAACTTGGTTTGTTAATTTGGACTTTAAACTTGTCGTACTATTTATCCTTATTTTCGTTGATTGGTTTTTGGGATTAAACCTGTAATCGATTATTTATAAACCTAAAGTTTGTTTTATGTTTTCCGCTGTAAAATTCTGAATAAGCCGTTACATTTTCACACGGGCGATAATGCCTTGATAATTCTCTACGTTTTATATTAAAATGTTATTTTAGAAAAGAGAGAATTGTTGGGGTGTTACAAAGTGGTATCTAGAAGCTAAGGTTTTACTTTAATAAAATTTTAGGCTCCTAACTATCTAGTTATTTAAAATAAATTTCTTAAAATCGAGCTCCTACGTATTATAGTGTTCAAAAATTGGTACTTTTTATGGGGGGCCGATTTCCTTTTATCTTGTTTGAAAGTACATAATATTTCTTATTTAAGTTCGCAATCAAATTATTTACTCAAGTTAAAAACAAAAACAAAAATTTGAGTACACTTTTTTTTTAAAAGAAGTTCAAATTTTTTTTAGTTGTTTCAAAAGTTAGAATTCGTTATTTAGGAAATATAAAATCTTTTTCGAATTAATAACTTTATTTTCGAATTTATTTTCTACGCATTTCCTTTATTTATTTTACTTTATTTATTTTATACTTTTATTTATGTTATCATTCTATGTTATAATTTTCTTATATTATCGTCCATTTACTTTGTTATTTAAATTATTCCAATGCTTTAGTTTATGAGAGATGGGTAGTATAAGAAGGGCATATAAGATAGAATTATATGTGCATTAGTAGCTAGTCAATGCTAGCATAAGAAATTGATTGTTATGTACGTGCGTGTGCTAATTGTTTAAGTGTTACATTTAAATGTGCATAAAGAATTGTTTGCTTCCACCAAACTTATTGCGTTATTGAACTTTGTTTATAACTTGGTTGGAAATCGTTAGTGAGACCCGGAATTGTTTATTTCAGGAATAAAATGTTTCTTTCCAAGTACACCAATATAGGATCCTTCGAGAAACTTGATATAGAAACCCCTGATATTTACGTGAAGAAAATTGTGTTTGGATGTAAATACCGTGCTAAAGTTCAAGGGAAACCTATCTTAATGAGAAAGGATACCATAGCAGCCACTATCATTAATTGCTTACCTAACAAATTTCCATACCTAGAACTCAAGGAAAAGTTTAAAGACATGCATTCTGATAATGGAACTCCAAACTTGGCTAAGTATGGGACTTGGGATGGTAGATTGATGAGCGACATTTATGTCGCTCTTAGATTAGGATTTTAGTTCATTTCATTAGCATTTTATTATTATTTTCGCTTAGTTTTATCGTTTTTAGTTCGTTTATTGCATTTTTGCATTTATCGTAACATTTTCTCGTCTTGCGTAGATTTTAGTCATTTTTGCTCTAAATATGCCTTTTGTGCGCATTCTCATTGCATAAGGTTCGTTTTGAGTATTGACGTGTTAATATTGTGTCATTATGCTTGTAGACGAGTTATATGTTTTACGATTTGTAAAATTGTTAAACGAATTAGTATTTTGATTTTCGATTTTTAATAAAGTGCTTTACAATTTTATTGAATGTGCTAGGCGAGGCATTTAACTTGGTTGCTGTGTTTTGAATCTCGTCGCTGCCCACAAGTGCACTCACAGCAACAATTCGAGTGGTACAGTGCATCAATACCCCACCTACAGCTACTATGCATAAGAACAACAACGAGCCACAGCAACAACAACTTTGCTCACACCTTGTAGCAATCCTTAGGCTGTTGTACAGCCCCTTGAGTGCCACACCTTGTAGTATGGGACTGCAATGTACACAACCTTGCAGCAAGGCAGCAAAGCAGCAAAGCAGTGCAGCATATCTACGAGCAAGAGCCATGGCACAACACGCAGCAGAACAGAAGCAGCCATAGCAACACGCAGCTCTTGCAGTCTGTGTTGTCGAACAGGCTTCTGTGCTGCCGAACAGATTCAAACTGTGTGGTCTCACAAATTCTGTGTGGTCTCACAAACTGCAAACTTCAGACAGAATGTCTCGATTTTAGAAAACGATCGCACACGATTTCAGATTCGACCGCACACAATCTGTGCGACCACACAAGACCTCTTGTGCGACAGAATGGGGCTGCGGGCTGCTACTATAAAGCTTAAAATCGCAGCATTGTCGAAGAGTTAGTTTTCACGTAATTCATTTCTAATTTTCAGATTTTAGGCTTAGCTTATAATTCTCTCTCTAGAATTAGTTTAGGGCTTAGATTAGTAATTAGGATTAGGATTCATTGCTTCAAATTCTTGATTCTAAATTCAATTCAATCATTAATTTTCAGATTTCTTTTTTCTCTTTCACTTGAGTTTTGTTCTTCATTTTTGTGCTTCAAGTTTGATGCAATTTCTTCAATTCAAGGTATAAATCTAATTCTTCTTTTGATTTGTTCTTTAATTCATTAATTGCTTTATTAATTTCGTTTATGATTTGATTTCATGCTTGAATTCTAGAATTAGTTTGATATTTTGAATTTCATTGATTTTTCCCCAATTTTTGTGGTTTGAATTTTCTGATTTTTGTTGATTCAATTAGCTTCATTAATTCAATTAGTTTCATGATTAGGATTAATATTAGTTTAATATTGATGTTAATCATGCTAGTTGAGTAGTTTAGTCTAGAGGTTAGGGATGAAGCCTTGGCATTGAATTTGGGGAATTTTAGGGAAAATTCATGATTGATGTTGTGATTAAATGTGATTTAGTGATAGGATTTTCCATGATCAATTGAGTAGTAATTGCAAATGCTAGTTGATTGAGTTAGATTGGAATTTATGATTTAGGTTTGGTAAGACATTGCGAGCCTAATTCATGCAAGTGAATGATAGTTCCTATTATATGCGAGCTAATCTAGCTTAGGACTATGCGCAAGCTTTTCTATAGGCTAGGTTGCTTCGCGTGCTCTATCCGAGAGGTGGCGAGCACGTCATTAGTTTTCATTCCCCTATTTGCTATGTCGTTGCATATTCATGAATGTCTTGACCTTGCTATTTCTTTGATTCGATTTCCATTGCCGATTCCCGAAATCTCTAGAGCTTCCTTTATTTGTTTGCTTTTCTAACTTTGATTAGTTTAGTTCAAAAACTCAAATTCCATCCGAACTAGCTTGTGAACGCATGGATTGATAAGTCAAAGATATCCATTCCTATGGGACGATCCCTATACTTGCCGCTAAGTCAATATAGCCGGTAGTTTAGGTGTTTTATAAATTTTGTTTGGTGAGGTGATTTTCTATTCAACGACGGAAAAACACCTTATCAAAATGGCGCCGTTGCCGGGAGTGGCATCATTGTTTGATTTTTCTTTCTAGTTCTCTAGACTAGTTCATTTTTCACTTTCTTTTTCTTTGAAAACTAAAAAAATGGCAAATTCTCTTGTTTCTCAAAATGATGAATCGATTACACTTGATGATCTTCTCTTTCTCCATGATAATTTCCTAAGCTCTTTGAATTTTGAATCTCCAAAATCATTATTGGAGAGGCTCCTTTTCATAAAATATCTTGAAATTCAAGAAGACCTAAGAATAGATTCTTGTTTGAGTTCATTTGAAGTCATGCCCCAACAAATTGTAAAAGGCTTTTTGGGAATTTCTAACCTATTGCAAGAATCTATTAAGGAAGTTTCATGGAGAAGAGATGAGTTTGAGGCTACATTGCCACCTATGATGCATGACATTGAGGAGTTGAGTATTGGAGAGTTTGTTCCTACTCGTTCCTCTTTGAGTGAATGCCTCGATGATGGTGATGAAAATTTATTTGCTCCATTTTGCCTTGAAGTGCTTAAATCGATTCAAATTGAGGAAAAGAGTGAATGTGCCAACCAAAAAGATTTTAAAGTGAATGAAGGATCTTATTTTGAGATTTCTTGTGCTTTATGTGATGTGAGTGAAGTTGTTTGTGAATCTTTTCTTCCCACTCCCTTCCCCCATTCCCCTTTTCGAAAGAGAAAACTCAACATTTATCCTTCATTTCCCATTTCTTTTCCCTTTTTGTCCAAACTCCCGCCGCTTAAGGATTCCTTTTCCTCCATTGATCCTAATGATTCTCCTTCACTAAAGGAGCATGAAGAAGGGAGTATTTCTTTTGTTTTTCCGTTTGATTTTTCATATTTTTGGTTCCCTACCCCTTTTAGGCATAGAGTTGCATTTTACTTTGTGCTTGCATCTCATTTGACTCTTGCCTACTTGTTACTATTGGATATGTTTGCCATTGCATATGAAAAACTATTGCGATCGTTGTCGGGGTACTTACTAGAGGTAAGAAGCGTCAAGCTAATGACGTAAAAAGAGCGCTTCTCGGGAGGCAACCCGTGGGTGTTGGCCATTTGGCTCATGTATACTAATTTTTCTTGATTTTTGAAGTTTTTTTTTGTGGCTCAAGCTTTCTTGATGTGGAAATCTTTGCATCCATATTTGCCATTTCCGGCTATTCCTTGGTGAGTTCGTTCGTTATTACGGTTCTTTGCGGGACTTGCTCCCACGTCATCACCGGTAATATCCTTCTAACTCACATGCATTCTTTGGGTTGGGCATCTTTATTGCGGGGCATTGGTTGGATGGGTAGCTGTGCCCCTCCTAGTTTCGTTTTAGGCCTTGAGGACATGGCCTAATTCGAGCTTGGGGGGAGATTCTATTGTTTGTTACTTTGATCTCCGTGTGATGGATTGCTTGATTTTGTGAATATTTTGGATTTTGTGCATATTCCTTGATTAGTTTCATTGATTTTGTGAATATTTGATTTTGTTTCCTTTTCTTTTCTTTTCATTTTCTTTTCCTTATTTTCTTTCTCTTATCTTTTTCTTTCTTTTTCCTTTTCAATCTTTTTCAAGCCAAGCTTTTCTAGCTTTTTAGGCATTATTCTTGATTTGGGCAAATAAAATTGGAATTTGTAGACTAGAATGCTTTTATTCCTAATTGGTAGATGGTAGCACGGTTTTTAATGTCTTGGGTCGAATCTAAGATTTGGTGTTAAGAAAGTTGGTTGAACTCTGGGTACCATGCGTCTTGAACCCTTGGCTTGTGGTAAGATGGTGTCGATCTCTCTAGTGATTTGAAACCGGAGAGAGTGATATTTGCTCCTTTGTGAGGTTCATGTTCAAAGAAGCCCAAACACATATACATATATTGAGTGGCATGGATCCTTGGCATTGACTTTCTTACTTCCCAAATTTGACTATTTCCTCCCCGAGACCGCGACCGAACTACTTTAGGGGACGATAGAGGCATTTCTTTCGGTGACTATTTTTCTTTTTAGTTTAGGACTTTATTTTCTATTTTTCTCATATGTTTTTGTTTGCATTTTCCCCCTTGCTAGCCATTTGAGCCTTGACCCTTCATTTCTTATGAGCACATTACAAGCCTAATAGCCTTTGTTTTGTTTTCACCCTTAGAAGTGATAGTGAAGCTTAGTGTTATGATGCTTGATAGTTTTGGAATGATTATGCATATTTGAGGAATGATGTTTATTGGTATGAATGGCAAAGTTTGGGAAATGTGTTGTATATTGTGAATAAATGATGCAAAAGCAAAAATGAGAAATAAAAGTTTTGAAAAGGCCAAAAATAGAGAAAAACAAGGCATGCGAAAAGTTTCAATTGAAACGCAAAAAAAAAGAGAAAATCAAATCAAGAAAAGTGCAAAAAGAGTTGTAGTTTAGAATTGTTGTTGAATAAGCTTGGGGGTACCCCAAATAAGTGGTATGAGTTTGTATTTGGTTCGTTTTGCTTGAGTTGAGTTCTTATTGAGCTTCACTTTAGGTATGAGCACCGAATTACCAAATTTGTTCCACACCTTACCCCTAGCCTACGTTTCACCCCAAAAAGTCCTCTTGACCCTTTTGAGTTGAGTCATTGTCGGTGGAGGGAGGATTTGGTCAAGTTTATGGAATGGGATTGTCATGCTAAGATGTCGGGTAGCCTAATCTTATTTTCCGGCGCCTTCGCGGTGTCTCGAGACGCTATTCTCTAGGGTGGATAGGATCTAGAGATTTGATGTGGTATGCTCGGTTGTAGGGGAATTGACTAGTGTTTGCCCGTAGTTCTCTTTGCTTGGCATTTGAATCTTTCACTCGATTTAGGACATTGTTTAGCGTGCTTGCGTTTATTTGGTTAGTAATATTAGCATTCTCTCATACTTGTTCCATAATAAAGGCCCTTATCTTGAGTTTTGTAGTTTCGTTTTTCATATTATTTTCCTTTCTTTTCTTTTTCTTTTCTTTTCTTTCTTTTTCTTGTTTGTTTTTCATTTTTAGTTCTTGCCTTGATTCGAATTTCTGGAAGAGTTATGGGTGTTCCTCTTTGGAAACCCTTGCGAGATCCCACTCGCCCTCATGAGCGATTGTGGGGTTCAAAGAGCTTGTTGCATGCGCTTAAATGCAACCGTGATTCCTACGAAAGTGAGTTAGTGTGCATTCTTGTAGTTCTTATTTTCGTAATTTTGTTTTTTAATAACTAAGCTCATTCTCCTCCCCGTTTCTCATTCTAGCTTTGCTTGAGGACAAGCAAAGGGTTAGCTTGGGGGAGTTTGATGAGCGACATTTATGTCGCTCTTAGCTTAGGATTTTAGTTCATTTCATTAGCATTTTATTATTATTTTCGCTTAGTTTTATCGTTTTTAGTTCGTTTATTGCATTTTTGCATTTATCGTAACATTTTCTCGTCTTGCGTAGATTTTAGTCGTTTTTTCTCTAAATATGCCTTTTGTGCGCATTCTCATTGCGTAAGGTTCGTTTTGAGTATTGACGTGTTAATATTGTGTCATTATGCTTGTAGACGAGTTATATGTGTTACGATTTGTAAAATTGTTAAACGAATTAGTATTTTGATTTTTGATTTTTAATAAAGTGCTTTACGATTTTATTGAATGTGCTAGGCGAGGCATTTAACTTGGTTGCTGTGTTTGAGTCTCGTCGCTGCCCACAAGTGCACTCACAGCAACAGCTCGAGTGGTACAGTGCATCAATACCCCACCTACAGCTACTATGCATACGAACAACAACGAGCCACAACAACAGCAACTTTGCTCACACCTTGTAGCAATCCTTAGGCTGTTGTACAGCCCCTTGAGTGCCATACCTTGTAGTATGGGACAGCAATGTACACAACCTTGCAGCAAGACAGCAAAGCAGTGCATCACATCTACGAGCAAGATCCATGGCACAACACGCAGTAGAACAGAAGCAGCCATAGCAACACGCAGCTCCTGCACTCTGTGCTGTCGAACAGATTCAAACTGTGTGGTCGCACAAATTCTGTGTGGTCGCACAAACTGCAAACTTCAGACAGAATCTCCCGATTTTGGAAAACGATCGCACACGATTTCAGATTCGACCGCACACAATCTGTGCGACCACACAAGACGTATTGTGCGACAGAATGGGGCTGCGGGCTGCTACTATAAAGCTTAAAATCGCAGCATTGTCGAAGAGTTAGTTTTCACGTAATTCATTTCTAATTTTCAGATTTTAGGCTTAGCTTATAATTCTCTCTCTATAATTAGTTTAGGGCTTAGATTAGTGATTAGGATTAGGATTCATTGCATCAAATTCTTGATTCTAAATTAAATTCAATCATTAATTTTCAGATTTCTTTTTTCTCTTTCACTTGAGTTTTGTTCTTCATTTTTGTGCTTCAAGTTTAATGCAATTTCTTCATTTCAAGGTATAATTCTAATTCTTCTTTTGATTTGTTCTTTAATTCTTTAATTTCTTTATTAATTTCGTTTATGCTTTGATTTCATGCTTGAATTCTAGAATTAGTTTGATAATTTGAATTTCATTGATTTTTCCCCAATTTTTGTGGTTTGAATTTTCTGATTTTTGTTGATTCAATTAGCTTCATTAATTCAATTAGTTTCATGATTAGGATTAATATTAGTTTAATATTGATGTTAATCATGCTAGTTGAGTAGTTTAGACTAGAGGTTAGGGATGAAGCCTTGGCATTGAATTTGGGGAATTTTAGGGAAAATTCATGATTGATGTTGTGATTAAATGTGATTAAATGTGATTTAGTGATAGGATTTTCCATGATCAATTGAGTAGTAATTGCAAATGCTAGTTGATTGAGTTAGATTTGAATTTATGATTTAGGTTTGGCAAGACATTGCGAGTCTAATTCATGCAAGTGAATGATAGTTCCTATTATATGCGAGCTAATCTAGCTTAGGACTATGCGCAAGCTTTTCTATAGGCTAGGTTGCTTCGCGTGCTCTATCCGAGAGGTGGCGAGCACGTCATTAGTTTTCATTCCCCTATTTGCTATGTCGTTGCATATTCATGAATGTCTTGACCTTGCTATTTCTTTGTTTCGATTTCCATTGCCGATTCCCGAAATCTCTAGAGCTTCCTTTATTTGTTTGCTTTTCTAACTTTGATTAGTTTAGTTCAAAAACTCAAATTCCATCCGAACTAGCTTGTGAACGCATGGATTGATAAGTCAAAGATATCCATTCCTATGGGACGATCCCTATATTTGCCGCTAAGTCAATATAGCCGGTAGTTTAGGTGTTTTATAAATTTTGTTTGGTGAGGTGATTTTCTATTCAACGACGGAAAAACACCTTATCAAAATGGCGCCGTTGCCGGGGAGTGGCATCATTGTTTGATTTTTCTTTCTAGTTCTCTAGACTAGTTCATTTTTCATTTTCTTTTTCTTTGAAAACTAAAAAAATGGCAAATTCTCTTGTTTCTCAAAATGATGAATCGATTACACTTGATGATCTTCTCTTTCTCCATGATAATTTCCTAAGCTCTTTGAATTTTGAATCTCCAAAATCATTATTGGAGAGGCTCCTTTTCATAAAATATCTTGAAATTCAAGAAGAGCGAAGAATAGATTCTTGTTTGAGTTCATTTGAAGTCATGCCCCAACAAATTGTAAAAGGATTTTTGGGAATTTCTAACCTATTGCAAGAATCTATTAAGGAAGTTTCATGGAGAAGAGATGAGTTTGAGGCTACATTGCCACCTATGATGCATGACATTGAGGAGTTGAGTATTGGAGAGTTTGTTCCTACTAGTTCCTCTTTGAGTGAATGCCTCGATGATGGTGATGAAAATTTATTTGCTCCATTTTGCCTTGAAGTGCTTAAATCGATTCAAATTGAGGAAAAGAGTGAATGTGCCAACCAAAAAGATTTTAAAGTGAATGAAGGATCTTATGTTGAGATTTCTTCTGCTTTATGTGATTTGAGTGAAGTTGTTTGTGAATCTTTTGTTCCCCCTCTCTTCCCTCATTCCCCTTTCCGAAAGAGAAAACTCAACATTTATCCTTCATTTCCCATTTCTTTTCCCTTTTTGTCCAAACTCCCGCCGCTTGAGGATTCCTTTTCCTCCATTGATCCTAATGATTCTCCTTCACCAAAGGAGAATGAAGAAGGGAGTATTTCTTTTGTTTTTCCTTTTGATTTTTCTTATTTTTGGTTCCCTACCCCTTGTAGGCATAGAGTTTCATTTTACTTTGTGCTTGCATCTCATTTGACTCTTGCCTACTTGTTACTATTGGATATGTTTGCCATTGCATATGAAAAACTATTGCGATCGTTGTCGGGGTACTTACTAGAGGTAAGAAGCGTCAAGCTAATGACGTAAAAAGAGCGCTTCTCGGGAGGCAACCCGTGGGTGTTGGCCATTTGGCCCATGTATACTAATTTTTCTTGAATTTCGAAGTTTTTTTTTGCGGCTCAAGCTTTCTTGATGTGGAAATCTTTGCATCCATATTTGCCATGTCCGACTATTCCTTGGTGAGTTCGTTCGTTATTACGGTTCTTTCACTAGTAGACAAATGTCTTATTACGACACTTCTTTAGAGGCGCTCAATAAAAATAATGTTGACGGAGTACATCCTCATTAAACCTTACAACGCTTATAGGATGCGTGGCTCAAAAGCGCTGCAGAAGGAAAAATAAGAGACGCGCGCTTTGAAATATTTTACTCCCTTAGTCTTTCAAAACTCGCGGCCTCTAAAAAAAACCTAGAAACCTCGCTCAAGCGGCTCCACTCTCTCAAGCAATACACCACTCTGCCTCTCTCTAACCTCGTTTATTCCTTCAATCAGGTTGGTTTTTTTCTTCTCAATTCTACTTCGTAACTAAGGTCAGAGGTCCTCTCAATTCTAAATTATCAATTTTCTTAGGATAGTTTGTGTTTGTTGAGTTTTAAATTGATTTATGTTTTCTAAATTTCTTAATTTGGTTGTTAATTTGAGTTTCTTTAATAAATTTCACTCCATTACCGGTTGAATTTTGCTATATAGATACCGAAATTAGTTAATGTGTGTTAAATCTTAGCAAATTTGCCTAATTACCGTATATCATTGTTTATATTGCCTGCAATTTTCTATCTAACTTTAATTGGGTATGTATCTGATTAGGTGTAAGTTTTAGAATGAATTAAAGGGTTTGACTTTTCTCTTTAATTAAAATTTCATGATTTGATGACCCACTTCTATTGTGGTTGCAGCATAGTCTTAATTTTCGCTCAAATTTGTATTGGTTAAGAGCGAAATTACACAGGTTAGTTTATCTTCTAATTAATTTTATTTCTTTGATCTATGAGTTCAAACTTAAATCTCCTTTTACATTACTCAATTAAGAATTGGATTTATTAAGAATTGGATTTTTATTTATTCTTTCTCAACAACATAATTGTGATATTTTTGTGATTGTCTATGGTATGACTAATATGATTAATTCCGGACATTTTAATTTTAGGACTTAGGGAGTTTTGTTTGTTTATTTACTGGTTTTAAGTTGTAGAACTCAATCTAGAGCTAAAGTAATAAATATAAGTAGGGTAGCGCATTAGGCCTTAAACATCTTCCCAGTTGCTGGCTCTATTTGCCTAAACAGTATATAAAAATGATCAGATTTTGTGAAATACTCCTTTCAAGTACACCAACTACGAGTTTAATGTAATATGGTAGAGAACCTTATAGTTGGCTAACTTAAAACGGACTCTCTTAATTGGTTTAGTTACATGGGTAAGTTTCATTCATGATCTGGATTAACAAACTTATGAGGATATCTGATGAGAAAAAAGTAGGCTAATTGCTTATTGCATATGCATCCTTCTTTGTGTGGACAATGTGCATATTTTGATTGTGGGCTTATGTTTAGGTAGAAGTTGTTTACTTTCTAAGTGGGTGTCAAAATCATAATAACATCTATTATTTTTGTATAGGTCCCCTTTACCCACTTAACAATTTTAGTAACAAAAGAAAGTATACTGTTAAGCAAAACTTAGAACGAGTCCTTCAAAATTTGGCCCTAATATGATCACTGATTCTTGTTTGTGTTAAAAATAGTACACCTTTATTCCGAATATTAGTATTTTAGTGAATGATTTTTATTTTCCATTGTAGTTAGTTATGGATTTGCAAACAATCAAGGAACATTTGACTTGGCCATTAAAAGCAACACAATATCTATTGGGGGTTGATGGTTTTATGAATTATGCTATCAAGAATTTAACATCTGATGGAAAACTTAGATGTCCTTGTGTGAAATGTGTTAATACCAAGCTTTTAAGTCCAGATGATGTAAATTACCACTTGCTTCATTTTGGAATGATGCGTAATTACTCTAACTGGATATTCCATGGGGAAGTCATGGAACAAATTCCAGTTTCAAGAACTGTAGAACCCGTGGTAGAAAATGGGACGCCTCAATTTACAGAAATGCATCAGTTAGTGCATGATGCATATGGTTACGGAGGTGATGATCCAAATCTAACTGATAACATGGAAGAAGGTACTCGTGGTCCGAACAATGAAGCTCAAAGCTTCTATAGTTTGCTAAATGATGCTGACAAAGAGTTATGGCCAGGTTGTGAATTGACCAGATTGTCCTTTTTGGTACTTTTATTTCACATAAAGAGTACCGGTAAATGGACTAATAAGTCTTTTAATAACCTTCTAGATGGTTTGCAACTTGCAATTCCAAGAAGTGCAAATTTACCTAAGTCGTTTGCAGAGGCTAAAAAGGTCATTGCGAAGTTAGGCCTTGGATACATCAGAATTCATTCATGTCCAAATTACTGTCAATTGTTTTGGAAAGATAAGGCTCATGATGATACATGCTTAGTTTGTGGTGCCTCAAGGTGGAAAGGAGTGAGAGAGAAAACAACTTCAACTGGTAGAAAGAAGAAAAAAGGAGTTCCTGCTAAAGTTTTGCGCAATTTTCCCTTGAAACCTAGACTAAAGAGGTTGTTTATGTCTAAGCATACTGCATCTTTAATGAGGTGGCATGAAGATGAACGTCCAAAGGATCAAGATGTGTTAGGACATCCAGCAGATTCTGAAGCTTGGAAAATCTTTGATACTAGATACCCTGACTTCGGTAGAGAGAGTCGTAATGTTAGGC
This sequence comes from Spinacia oleracea, assembly GCF_020520425.1. Classification (NCBI taxonomy): domain Eukaryota; kingdom Viridiplantae; phylum Streptophyta; class Magnoliopsida; order Caryophyllales; family Amaranthaceae; genus Spinacia; species Spinacia oleracea. The sequence continues at coordinate 91,292,128 of NC_079489.1, forward strand.
TTGGACTTGCTAGTGATGGTTTTAATCCATTCGGGATGATGAGCTCTACATATAGTTGTTGGCCTGTTGTTTTAGTACCTTATAATTTGCCACCATGGATGTGTTTGAAAAAATCATCTCTTATCCTTTCGACACTAATTCCTGGACCAACTAGCCCTGGAAACAAAATTGATGTTTATATGCAACCTCTTATGGAAGAATTGCTTGAGCTTTGGAATATTGGAAGTGAGACTTACGATGCTTCTAAGGATGAGACTTTTAACATGCGTGTTGGGTTATTATGGACAATAAGTGACTTTCCGGCCTATGGAATGCTCTCTGGTTGGAGTGTACACGGGGGTAAAGCATGCCCTTGTTGCAATATTGAAACAAAATCCAAGTGGCTAAAAAACGGCCACAAGTATTGTTTTATGGATAATCGTTGTTTCTTAGATTCAAATCATCCATTTCGTTTTAATAAGGAAGCTTTTAATGGGAAGGAAGAATTTAGAGAGGCACCTATGGATCGTACAGGGACAGATGAGTTACAACAAATAGAGGAAATTGAAGACTTTACCGGCTCGGATACTTGGAAGAAGAAGAACACTCTGTGGTCATTGCCTTATTGGGAGTCTCACTTAATTCGACACAACTTAGATGTTATGCACATAGAGAAAAATGTGTGTGATAATGTGATGGGCACATTGTTGAATTTGGAGGGCAAGTCTAAAGATAATTTGAAGGCCCGCCTTGATTTGAAAGATTGGGGAATAAGGGAGGAACTTCATCCAGAGAAGAGAGGTTCAACCAATAAATGGTATTTGCCACCTGCTCCTTACACGATGTCTAGAAATGAAAAGCAAGTTTTCTGTAAAACACTTCATGAAATCAAAGTTCCAAATGGTTATGCTGGAAATATTTCAAGATGTGTAAATCTTCAACAGGCCAAGCTAATAGGGCTTAAAAGCCATGATTGCCACATTTTAATGCAACAACTTCTTCCGGTTGCATTGCGAGGGCTTCTCACGAAGGACGTGGTGGCAGTTTTATTTGATCTATGTGGCTATTTTAGAGAAATATGTAGTAAGAATGTACGTGTTAGTGACCTTAAAAGACTCGAGGCTGAAATACCAATAATCATGTGCCACTTAGAGATGATATTTCCTCCAAGTTTCTTCACAGTGATGGCCCATTTGGTTATTCATCTAGCAACTCAAACAAAGCTAGCAGGACCAGTGATGTTTAGGTGGATGTATTTCATAGAAAGGTATCTTGGTTCATTGAAGTCACATGTGCGTAATAAGGCTCATCCAGAGGCGTCCATTGCAGAAGCAATCACTGCCGTTGAATTTGCTAATTTTGTTTTACGTTACCTTCAAGGGTATAACTCAAAACTGAAGCATATTTTAGGGATTGATGATGATGTTCTAGATGTTGAATCTTTGAATAGTAACGAGAATTTTTCGTTATTTTCACAAGTCGGGAAACCTCTTGGGAGGCCTAGTACACGCACCATTGACCAAATGAGCAAGATACAAGCACATCGTTATGTGTTATTCAATTGTCCAGAGATCGACATATTTCTAAAGTTAGTATCCAAAAATCTTTATTATTCTGAAATCTGAACTATACTAAACTGATGATTTAATAGATTTATAATGTAATATACTTAACATTTCTATTCTATGTAGAGAATATGCTTCAGAACTTAGGAGACGTAGTCGTCCTAGGCGTTTATCTTTAAAAGATATTGAGCGCATTCAACATGAAAATTTTCATGAGTGGTTTAGGAATCATGTAAGCATCACCATTATTTTTTTGGGTTTTATTTTTTATATTTTTATGTTACATGCATAATTAATGTAAGTGAATTTTAAATAGGTGGATAAATTGGAGCAAACAAATGGCGTAGATTCTTTGAAAGAAGAAGTGCGAATGCTAGCACGAGGTCCACTTGATGTTATTACAAAATATCAAGGATTTAATGTCAATGGCTTTACCTTTAGAGCCAAACGTTATGACAAGTATACTCAAAATAGTGGCGTCGTTGTAATTGCAAAGACGTCAAGTTATGCTAGTTCTGGTGATAGAAACCTAGTTTTGGGAGATGTTGCTTATTATGGAAGGCTAGTAGTTATCGTTAAACTAAAATACTTAGGATGGTATTCTGTGGTGTTATTTAAATGTGAATGGTGTGATTCTACCAGTGGGAGGGGAGTAAAGAAAGATGAGTATAATAATTATACGCTTGTGAATTTCTCTCGTATGACAAACACAGGGGATAGATTAGAAGATGAGCCATTTATCTTTGCTGCACAAGCTGAGCAGGTCTATTATATACAAGATCATATTGATCCAGATTGGTTTGTTGCTATGAAGATGAAGCCTAAAGATGTGTATGACTTAGGTGACGATGAAATGATGGAAGATCGAGAAAATGAACCGTATCACGTCCCTTTTCTGAATAACATTCTTGTTAATGCCGAAGGAAATCATAGTTGGGTTAGGAGTGATGTGGAAGGAATCGTGGTTGATCAAGATGATTAATCTTAAATTAGTATCTGTGTGATGAATATTTTCATTGGTTACAATTTTTATCAAATAAATTTTATTTGTTATGAGAACATATTCAATTTGATTGGTTATTTATTTATTTATTTGATTCTATTTTGTTGTTGTTTCAATACCTCTTTTTATTTGAAGGATTATGGCTAAGGGAAAGACTAAGAAGTTGCGAATAGCTACTACTCATTCAAATGGGAATGAAACAACTGCTGGAAATCAAGGGCAACTAAGTAACTTAGGTACCAGGGATGCAGATCAACATCATCAAAGTACATCTAATAGCCAAAATCAAGGAAACACAGATGCCTCTACACATGTTTCTCAACATGAAAATGGGAGAGTCCATGACTATATTATTCAAGGTATTAATTACTTCATAACCCTTTATCAACATGTTGAATCATTCATTTTGAGATTCATAAGTTTTTATCTGAATGGATGATTATTTACATGTATATAGACTAAATGTTCCACATTACAAGTGTTACAACACCAAAGAAGAGAAACAAAAGTGAGCGAGTGAATACGAGGGATACAAATCCTTTATTTATTTTTCTAATGACAAACCAAATTTTTTTTTTGTACATTACAATTATTAATTTTTTGTAACGAAACAGATCCAGAAGGAAATAGAAGACGAGGAAAAACTGTTCTAGCAGATGTATGGAATTTACCTGAAGGACATCACATTGTTGTTGATGTCAATAGTGAGATGCAGCCCATTGGAGATGAAGGAGGGGTAATAGGTTCATTTGGTGGGACTATTGCAAGAAATGGAAAGCTTTGCTCTCTAAGTTACACGAGATGGGATCATTTGAAAAAGGGTTGTAACAGAAATAATCAAGCAATGATACTAAAAGAAGTTGAGGTAAACAAGCTAAGGTCTTTATTTACGATTATAATTTAGTGAAGGATTTGATGTTACATTTTGATATAAAAATACTTTTATGCTTGTTTTTCTTACTCTTTTTTTTTCCAGGCTAGATTTCTTTATCCCAAAGCTACTGAGAAATGGATATTGAAATCAATTGGACATAAATGGAGGGATTATAAGTGTTACTTGAAAGGGCTGCATTATGATGAGAATACAGATATTACTGTTTTGCATAGTAATGTTCCACCAGATGTTGAATCAGATCAGTGGATTAGCCTTGTAAATTTTTGGAGATCAGATGAAGGAAGGGTGTGTTTTTACTCTTCTCGTACTTTGTCTCTTCTCGTTATATTTAAAGTTATGTTGAATTTTTTGAATTGTTATGGTGTGTTTCTCTGTTTTGTGATATATGCACTGATCATGAACTATGTTCATTTGGTGTTAATATAGAAGAGAAGCAAACTTGGTAAAGAATCACATGCGAAGGCTAAAGTGAAGCCAATTTCTACAACTGGTACAAAAAGTCATGCCCGTGTTGGTGCAGAAATGGTACAAAAAGATGGTTTATACTTTTTTTTTTTTTAAGATTAGCCTTATTCCTAAACTTAGCAGCCATATATCTCCTTCCTTATTTACCTTATTTTGATAACGTTTGGTGTATTTTTTGAAGAAAAAAAGGGTGAACAAGAGTCCAACAAGAACTGAACTTTTTTTAGAATGTCACCAACATAATAAAGAAGTTGATATTACGGTGTGTGTTTCTTGGTTATTTACTGATTTTGCAATATTCTTATTATCACCTGTTTGAATTTTCTATCTGAATTTATTACTTTTCATTATAGAATCAAATTAGGAAAATTGTTGATGAACAAGGCGGGCTAGAAGTAAGCTTAAATGATGATCCTGTTGCAAAGGTATTAGGTAAAGATCAATATAGCCGTGTTCGTGGTTTGGGATTAGGGGTCAAGCCGTCAGATTTTGTAGAATCTTCTGGGCCATCACGTCATAAAGGCCTAAACATGTCCACAAAAGATGAAACATTGGTTTTGTATTATTTTCGCAAACTGGAGGGTTTAACACAAAGACTAAGAAAACGTGTCAAAAGTCAGGGAATGACCATACATAAGTTGAAAAGGAAGCTCCAAACACATTATGGTTCTGACTTCGATAATTCTGACTCGGATGGCTTAAGTGATTCTGACTCTGATGGTTTAAGTGATACTGAAGCTGGTGAATCTGATGAAGAAGAAGAATCTGATATTCCGCTAACAGACAAGGTACTAGTTGTTTTTGTATTTTTAAATCTAAGGAAGAAAATAATAAGCTTGCTTTTGATAGATGTTGTACTTTACCTCTGTTCTGAAATTATGGGCATGTGAGGCTAATTTGATATTTGAAGTATAGCATAACTTCTTTTTTTTTTGTAAAATATATCTTCTCTGAAATTTTTGTCATGACTTTCTATTTCAATTGTGTTTGATATAGGGTCAAAATGCTTCAACTTCTAACAATGATGGTTCTCTTTTGCAACGCTCAAATTAGTTGTTGGTTTAACTTCCCAAGGGTAAGATTGTTTGCAATCTTATTTTCACAAGTTGTGCCATAATATTATTTGAGTATTTTATAATGCAAAGGAAACTAGCATGAGTATGTTGGGGAACTTTTTAACCTCCTAATATTTATTTCTTTTTCCAGATTAATCTACGAAGCAGCGAGATAGAGAAGTAGCTGATGGGAAATTATGTGGCGTAGTATGACGATCGAGGACAACACGGTCCCTTGATTTTTATTTTTTTAGGAACAACGCTTGTATGCTCTTTCTTAATTAAGCAAGCAGCAAGCTGAACATTTAAAGAGTATAAGAATATTGATTCCAGATTTAGCATTTGATGTTCTAGATACACTAGCATACCTTGAATTGTCTTGAGGACTAGCATACCTTGAGTTGTCTTGAAGGATACATGTTTGGTTGTTACTTTAGAGACCTTTGGAAACTATCAAACTATGTAATTTAGTTACCAATAGTTAAAATTTTGTTCTTTCATTTCATTTGTCTATTAAATTTATAAGTTTTTGGATATTACATGTGGATCATGAAAATGTAAGAAATGACAACCTAATTTTAGTTGCTTCATAAATATTTTGATGATTTTAATGGTTATTGTATGTACAACGGGATTTAAAATTGATACCAGCCAGCGGCGCTTTGAAAGCGTCGGCATATTCTTACGTCAGTACTACAGGGAAAATGAACCAGAGAACAACGGCGCTTTAAAAGCGCAGCTACTTCTGTAACGGCGCTATACAAGTGCCTCAGTAGGTTGCAAAAAGCGCCACAAATCAGCGGCGCTTTATTTGATATATACCGACGTTGTTAATTTGCGCCGCAAAAGGGGGTAGCGACACAAGCAAAGAGAGCGCTTTTGCTGGCGTCGGTATAAGTCTTAGCGACGCTATTTAGCGCCGTAATAGGGTAAACGTTTGCGTCGCTATAGGCTGTTTCCGCACTAGTGTTTGCGGGACTTGCTCCCACGTCATCACCGGTAATATCCTTCTAACTCACATGCATTCTTTGGGTTGGGCATCTTTATTGCGGGGCATTGGTTGGATGGGTAGTTGTGCCCCTCCTAGTTTCGTTTTAGGCCTTGAGGACATGGCCTAATTCGAGCTTGGGGGGAGATTTTATTGTTTGCTACTTTGATCTCCGTGTGATGGATTGCTTGATTTTGTGAATATTTTGGATTTTGTGCATATTTCTTGATTAGTTTCATTGATTTTGTGAATATTTTCTTTATTTTCCTTTTCTTTTCTTTTCATTTTCTTTTCCTTATTTTCTTTCTCTTATCTTTTTCTTTCTTTTTCCTTTTCAATCTTTTTCAAGGCAAGCTTTTCTAGCTTTTTAGGCATTATTCTTGATTTGGGCAAATAAAATTGGAATTTGTAGACTAGAATGCTTTTATTCCTAATTGGTAGATGGTAGCACGGTTTTTAATGTCTTGGGTCGAATCTAAGATTTGGTGTTAAGAAAGTTGGTTGAACTCTGGGTACCATGCGTCTTGAACCCTTGGCTTGTGGTAAGATGGTGTCGATCTCTCTAGTGATTTGAAACCGGAGAGAGTGGTATTTTCTCCTTTGTGAGGTTCATGTTCAAAGAAGCCCAAACACATATACATATATTGAGTGGCATGGATCCTTGGCATTGACTTTCTTACTTCCCAAATTTGACTATTTCCTTCCCGAGACCGCGACCGAACTACTTTAGGGGACGATAGAGGAATTTCTTTTGGTGACTATTTTTCTTTTTAGTTTAGGACTTTATTTCCTATTTTTCTCATATATTTTTGTTTGCATTTACCCCCTTGCTAGCCATTTGAGCCTTGCCCCTTCATTTCTTATGAGCACATTACAAGCCTATTAGCCTTTGTTTTATTTTCACCCTTAGAAGTGATAGTGAAGCTTTGTGTTATGATGCTTGAGGTTTTGAATGAATATGCAAAGTTGAGGAATGATTGTTATTGGCATGAATGGCAAAGTTTGGGAAGTATGTTGTATATAGTGAATAAATAAGCAAAAGAAAAAGTTTTGAAAAATCCAAAAATAGAGAAAAACAAGGCAATAAGAAAAGTTTCAATTGAAACACAAAAAAAGAGAAAATCAAATCAAGAAAAGTTCAAAAAGAGTTTTAGTTTAGTGTTGTTGTTGAATAAGCTTGGGGGTACCCCAAATAGGTGGTATGAGTTTGCTTTTGGTTCGATTTGCTTGAGTTGAGTTCATTCATTGCGCTTCACTTTAGGTATGAGCACCAAATCCCAAATTCGTTCCACACCTTACCCCTAGCCTACGTTTCACCCTAAAAAGTCCTCTTGACCCTTTTGAGTTGAGTCATTGTCGGTGGATGGAGAATTTGATCAAGTTTATGGAATGGGATTGTCATGCTAAGATGTCGGGTAGCCTAATCTTGTTTTCCGGCGCCTTCGCGGCGTCTCGAGACGCTATTCTCAAGGGTGGATAGGATCTAGAGATTTGACGTGGTATGCTCGGTTGAAGGGGAATTGATTAGTGCTTGCCCTTAGTTCGCTTTGCTTGACTCTTGAATATTTCACTCGATTTAGGACATTGGTTAGCGTGCATTCGTCTATTTAGTTAGTAATATTAGCATTCTCTTGTGCTTGTTCCATAATAAAGGCCCTTATCTTGAGTTTTGTAGTTTCGTTTTTCATTTTCTTTTCCTTTCTTTTCTTTTTCTTTTCTTTTCTTTCTTTTTCTTGGTTTGTTTTCCATTTTAGTTCTTGCCTTGATTCAAATTTTTGGAAGAGTTATGGGTGTTTCTCTTTGGAAACCCTTGCGAGATCCCACTCGCCCTTATGAGCGATTGTGGGGTTCAAAGAGCTTGTTTCATGCGCTTAAATGCAACCGTGATTCCTACGAAAGTGAGTTAGTGTGTATTCTTTTAGTTCTTATTTTCGTAATTTTGATTTTTAATAAACAAGCAAAGGGTTAGCTTGGGGGAGTTTGATGAGCGACATTTATGTCGCTCCTAGCTTAGGATTTTAGTTCATTTTATTAGCATTTTATTATTATTTTTGCTTAGTTTTATCGTTTTCGTTCGTTTATTGCATTTTTGCATTTATTGTAATATTTTCTCGTCTTGCGCATATTTTAGTCGTTTTTGCTCTAAACGTGCCTTTTGTGCGCATTCTTATTGCGTAAGGTTTGTTTTGAGTATTAACGTAATATTAATGTGTCATTATGCTTGTCGACGAGTTATATGTGTTACGATTTGTAAAAATGTTAAACGAATTAATAATAATGTTTTCGATTTTTAATAACGTGTATTGCGATTTTTACCAACAGCAGCAATACAAGAAACACACACGAGCCTTGCAAGTGCAGCCACACGAGCCAAGGCAAAGCAGCCCCAACAGCTACACTCGTGCACACACAGCAATACGAGCAAGTACAGTACAGCAGTAGCGCGCATTCAGCTTCGTTGCATTCATTTCCAAGCTCCTTGCAGCATCTCTTAGTGCCCATTTGAGTGCCATGATCCAATCCTTGCAGCAGCCACAACATACACGCAGCAGAACAGTCGCAGCAGCATAGCGCAGTCAGAATAGTCTTCTGTGCGATCGAACAGTCTTCTGTTGCGACCGAACAGTCTTCTGTGCGATCGAACAGTCTTCTGTGCGATCGAACAGTCTTTTGTGCGATCGAGTTTCAGGGCCGGTGCGGTCGCACAAAGCTGCGCCAGAAGAACAGAGTGTCTTGATTTTTCTGTGCGACCGAATGTAATTCTTTGTTCGACCGCACAGCTCTTGTGCGACCAAACAACCCATTGTGCGGTCGAATACGGCTGCGGGGCTGCTACTATAAAAGATTAAATCGCAGCATTGTTTCATTAGGTTTTTATTTGGTAAAAACACGTAATTAGTTTTAGGATTTCAAAATTAGAATTCTCTCTCTAGAACTAGTTTAGGGCTTAGATTAGAGATTAGGATTAAGGATTCTTAGCCTCAAATTCTTGATTCTAAATTCAATACAATCATGTTTAATTTTCAGATTTCTTTCCTTTTGCTTTGGGCTTTGTTCTTCATTTTGTTCTTCAAGTTTCATGCAAATTCTTCAATTCAAGGTATAATTCTTCTTTTCTTTTGATTTGTTCTTTAATTGCTTCATTAATTTCGTTTATGCTTTGATTTCATGCCTAAATTCTAGAATTAGTTTCATGCTTTGAATTTAATTGATTTTTCCCCAATTTTTGTAGTTTGAATTTTCTGAATTTTATTGTTTCAATTAGCTTCATTAGTTCAATTAGTTTCATGATTAGGATTAATATTAGTTTAATGTTGATGTTAATCATGCTAATTGAGTAGTTTAGTCTAGAGGTTAGGGATGAAGCCTTGGCATTGATTTTGGGGTATTTTAGGGAAAATTCATGATTGATGTTGTGATTAAATGTGATTTAGTGATAGGATTTTCTATGATCAATTGAGTAGTAGTTGCAAATGCTAGTTGATTGAATTAGATTGGAATGTATGATTTAGGTTTGGCAAGACATTGTGAGCCTAATTCATGCAAGTGAATGATAGTTCCTATTATATGCAAGTTTATCTAGTTTAGGATTAGAAAGCTTTCCATAGGCTAGGTTGCTTCGCGTGCTCCATCCGAGAGGTGGCGAGCACGTCATTAGTTTTCATTCCCCTAATTGCTATGTCGTTGCATATTCATAAATGTCTTGACCTTGTTATTTCTTTGATTCGATTCCATTGCCGATTCCCGAATCCTCTAGAATTTCTTTATTTGTTTGCTTTTCTAGCTCTGATTAGATTAGTTCAAAAACTCAAATTTCATTCGAACTAGCTTGTGAACGCATAGAGTGAATAGTCAAACATATCCATTCCTATGGGACGATCCCTATACTTGCCGTTTTAGTCCATATAGCCGGTTAGTTAGGTGTTTTATAAATTTTGTTTGATTTGGTGAATTTCTATTCAACGACGAAAAAATACCTTATCAAAATGGTGCCGTTTCCGGGGATTTTAGTTCATTTTATTATTATTTTTTCTTAGTTTTATCGTTTTTCGTTCGTTTATTGCATTTTTGCATTTATCGTAACATTTTCTCGTCTTGCGCATATTTTAGTCGTTTTTGCTCTAAACGTGCCTTTTGTGCGCATTCTTATTGCGTAAGGTTCGTTTTGAGTATTAACGTATTATTAATGTGTCATTATGCTTGTCGACAAGTTATATGTTTTACGATTTGTAAAAATGTTAAACGAATTAATAATAATGTTTTCGATTTTTAATAACGTGTATTGCGATTTTCTTATTTGCTATCGACTCTTTGCATGTGTGGCGACGAAGCCTTGTGTGTGTGCATACCAACAGCAGCAATACAAGCAACACACACAAGCCTTGCAAGTGCAGCCACACGAGCCAAGGCAAAGCAGCCCCAACAGCTACACTCGTGCACACACAGCAATATGAGCAAGTACAGTACAGCAGTAGCGCGCATTCAGCTTCGTTGCATTCATTTCCAAGCTCCTTGTAGCATCTTTTAGTGCCCATTTGAGTGCCATGATCCAATCCTTGCAGCAGCCACAACATGCAAGCAGCAGAACAGTCGCAGCAGCATAACGCAGTCAGAACAGTCTTCTGTGCGATCAAATAGTCTTCTGTGCGATCGAGTTTCAGGGCCTGTGCGGTCGCACAAAGCTGCGCCAGAAGAACAGAATGTCTTGATTTTGTTGTGCGACCGAATGTAATTCTTTGTTCGACCACACAGCTCTTGTGCGACCAAACAAACCAATTGTGCGGTCGAATACGGCTGCGGGGCTGCTACTATAAAAGATTAAATCGCAGCATTGTTTCATTAGGTTTTTATTTGGTAAAAACACGTAACTAGTTTTAGGATTTCAAAATTAGAATTCTCTCTCTAGAATTAGTTTAGGGCTTAGATTAGAGATTAGTATTAAGGATTCTTAGCCTCAAATTCTTGATTCTAAATTCAATACAATCATCTTTAATTTTCAGATTTCTTTCCTTTTGCTTTGGGCTTTGTTCTTCATTTTGTTCTTCAAGTTTGATGCTAATTCTTCAATTCAAGGTATAATTCTTTTTTTCTTTTGATTTGTTCTTTAATTCTTTAATTGCTTCATTAATTTCGTTTATGCTTTGATATCAAGCTTAGGGTTTTAGTTCATTTTATTAGCATTTTATTATTATTTTTGCTTAGTTTTATCGTTTTTCATTCGTTTATTGCATTTTTGCATTTATCGTAACATTTTCTCGTCTTGCGCATATTTTAGTCGTTTTTGCTCTAAACGTGCCTTTTGTGCGCATTCTTATTGCGTAAGGTTCGTTTTGAGTATTAACGTATTATTAATGTGTCATTATGCTTGTCGACGAGTTATATGTTTTACGATTTGTAAAAATGATAAACGAATTAATAATAATGTTTTCGATATTTAATAACGTGTATTGCGATTTTCTTATTTGCTATCGACTCTTTGCATGTGTGGCGACGAATCCTTGTGTGTGTGCATACCAACAGCAGCAATACAAGCAACACACACGAGCCTTGCAAGTGCAGCCACACGAGCCAAGGCAAAGCAGCCCCAACACCTACACTCGTACACAAACAGCAATACGAGCAAGTACAGTACAGCAGTAGCGCGCATTCAGCTTCGTTGCATTCATTTCCAAGCGCCTTGCAGCATCTCTTAGTGCCCATTTGAGTGCCATGATCCAATCCTTGCAGCAGCCACAACATACACGCAGCAGAACAGTCGCAGCACCATAGCGCAGTCAGAACAGTCTTCAGTGCGATCGAACAGTCTTCTTTTGCGACCGAACAGTCTTCAGTGCGATCGAACAGTCTTCTGTGCGATCGAACAGTCTTCTGTGCGATCGAGTTTCAGGGCCTGTTCGGTCGCACAAAGCTGCGCCAGAAGAACAGAATGTCTTTATTTTGCTGTGCGACCGAATGTAATTCTTTGTTCGACCGCACAACTCTTGTGCGACCAAACAAACCCATTGTGCGGTCGAATACGGCTGCGGGGCTGCTACTATAAAAGATTAAATCGCATCATTGTTTCATTAGGTTTTTATTTGGTAAAAGCACGTAATTAGTTTGAGGATTTCAAATTTAGGATTCTCTCTCTAGATTTAGTTTAGGGCTTAGATTAGAGATTAGGATTAAGGATTCTTATCCTCGAATTCTTGATTCTAAATTCAATACAATCATGTTTTCCTTTTGTTCTTCAAGTTTGATGCTAATTCTTCAATTCAAGGTATAATTCTTCTTTTCTTTTGATTTGTTCTTTAATTCTTTAATTGCTTCATTAATTTCGTTTATGCTTTGATTTCATGCTTGAATTCTAGAATTAGTTTCGTGCTTTGAATTTCATTGATTTTCCCCCAATTTTTGGAGTTTGAATTTTTTTGAATTTTATTGTTTCAATTAGCTTCATTAGTTCAATTAGTTTCATGATTAGGATTAATATTAGTTTAATGTTGATGTTAATCATGCTAATTGAGTAGTTTAGTCTAGAGGTTAGGGATGAAGCCTTGGCATTGATTTTGGGGTATTTTAGGGAAAATTCATGATTGATGTTGTGATTAAATGTGATTTAGTGATAGGATTTTCCATGATCAATTGAGTAGTAGTTGCAAATGCTAGTTGATTTAATTAGATTGGAATGTATGATTTAGGTTTGGCAAGACATTGTGAGCCTAATTCATGCAAGTGAATGATAGTTCCTATTATATGCAAGTTTATCTAGTTTAGGATTATGCGAAAGCTTTCCATAGGCTAGGTTGCTTCGCGTGCTCCATCCGAGAGGTGGCGAGCACGTCATTAGTTTTCATTCCCCTAATTGCTATGTCGTTGCATATTCATAAATGTCTTGACCTTGTTATTTCTTTGATTCGATTCCATTGCCGATTCCCGAATCCTCTAGAATTTCTTTATTTGTTTGCTTTTCTAGCTCTGATTAGATTAGTTCAAAAACTCAAATTTCATTCGAACTAGCTTGTGAACGCATAGAGTGAATAGTCAAACATATCCATTCCTATGGGACGATCCCTATACTTGCCGTTTTAGTCCATATAGCCGGTTAGTTAGGTGTTTTATAAATTTTGTTTGATTTGGTGAATTTCTATTCAACGACGAAAAAATACCTTATCAAAATGGTGCCGTTTCCGGGGATTTTAGTTCATTTTATTATTATTTTTTCTTAGTTTTATCGTTTTTCGTTCGTTTATTGCATTTTTGCATTTATCGTAACATTTTCTCGTCTTGCGCATATTTTAGTCGTTTTTGCTCTAAACGTGCCTTTTGTGCGCATTCTTATTGCGTAAGGTTCGTTTTGAGTATTAATGTATTATTAATGTGTCATTATGCTTGTCGACAAGTTATATGTTTTACGATTTGTAAAAATGTTAAACGAATTAATAATAATGTTTTCGATTTTTAATAACGTGTATTGCGATTTTCTTATTTGCTATCGACTCTTTGCATGTGTGGCGACGAAGCCTTGTGTGTGTGCATACCAACAGCAGCAATACAAGAAACACACACAAGCCTTGCAAGTGCAGCCACACGAGCCAAGGCAAAGCAGCCCCAACAGCTACACTCGTGCACACACAGCAATATGAGCAAGTACAGTACAGCAGTAGCGCGCATTCAGCTTCGTTGCATTCATTTCCAAGCTCCTTGTAGCATCTTTTAGTGCCCATTTGAGTGCCATGATCCAATCCTTGCAGCAGCCACAACATACAAGCAGCAGAACAGTCGCAGCAGCATAACGCAGTCAGAACAGTCTTCTGTGCGATCAAATAGTCTTCTGTGCGATCGAGTTTCAGGGCCTGTGCGGTCGCACAAAGCTGCGCCAGAAGAACAGAATGTCTTGATTTTGTTGTGCGACCGAATGTAATTCTTTGTTCGACCACACAGCTCTTGTGCGACCAAACAAACCAATTGTGCGGTCGAATACGGCTGCGGGGCTGCTACTATAAAAGATTAAATCGCAGCATTGTTTCATTAGGTTTTTATTTGGTAAAAACACGTAACTAGTTTTAGGATTTCAAAATTAGAATTCTCTCTCTAGAATTAGTTTAGGGCTTAGATTAGAGATTAGTATTAAGGATTCTTAGCCTCAAATTCTTGATTCTAAATTCAATACAATCATCTTTAATTTTCAGATTTCTTTCCTTTTTCTTTGGGCTTTGTTCTTCATTTTGTTCTTCAAGTTTGATGCTAATTCTTCAATTCAAGGTATAATTCTTTTTTTCTTTTGATTTGTTCTTTAATTCTTTAATTGCTTCATTAATTTCGTTTATGCTTTGATATCAAGCTTAGGGTTTTAGTTCATTTTATTAGCATTTTATTATTATTTTTGCTTAGTTTTATCGTTTTTCATTCGTTTATTGCATTTTTGCATTTATCGTAACATTTTCTCGTCTTGCGCATATTTTAGTCGTTTTTGCTCTAAACGTGCCTTTTGTGCGCATTCTTATTGCGTAAGGTTCGTTTTGAGTATTAACGTATTATTAATGTGTCATTATGCTTGTCGACGAGTTATATGTTTTACGATTTGTAAAAATGATAAACGAATTAATAATAATGTTTTCGATATTTAATAACGTGTATTGCGATTTTCTTATTTGCTATCGACTCTTTGCATGTGTGGCGACGAAGCCTTGTGTGTGTGCATACCAACAGCAGCAATACAAGCAACACACACGAGCCTTGCAAGTGCAGCCACACGAGCCAAGGCAAAGCAGCCCCAACACCTACACTCGTACACAAACAGCAATACGAGCAAGTACAGTACAGCAGTAGCGCGCATTCAGCTTCGTTGCATTCATTTCCAAGCGCCTTGCAGCATCTCTTAGTGCCCATTTGAGTGCCATGATCCAATCCTTGCAGCAGCCACAACATACACGCAGCAGAACAGTCGCAGCACCATAGCGCAGTCAGAACAGTCTTCAGTGCGATCGAACAGTCTTCTTTTGCGACCGAACAGTCTTCAGTGCGATCGAACAGTCTTCTGTGCGATCGAACAGTCTTCTGTGCGATCGAGTTTCAGGGCCTGTTCGGTCGCACAAAGCTGCGCCAGAAGAACAGAATGTCTTTATTTTGCTGTGCGACCGAATGTAATTCTTTGTTCGACCGCACAACTCTTGTGCGACCAAACAAACCCATTGTGCGGTCGAATACGGCTGCGGGGCTGCTACTATAAAAGATTAAATCGCATCATTGTTTCATTAGGTTTTTATTTGGTAAAAGCACGTAATTAGTTTGAGGATTTCAAATTTTGGATTCTCTCTCTAGATTTAGTTTAGGGCTTAGATTAGAGATTAGGATTAAGGATTCTTATCCTCGAATTCTTGATTCTAAATTCAATACAATCATGTTTTCCTTTTGTTCTTCAAGTTTGATGCTAATTCTTCAATTCAAGGTATAATTCTTCTTTTCTTTTGATTTGTTCTTTAATTCTTTAATTGCTTCATTAATTTCGTTTATGCTTTGATTTCATGCTTGAATTCTAGAATTAGTTTCGTGCTTTGAATTTCATTGATTTTCCCCCAATTTTTGGAGTTTGAATTTTTTTGAATTTTATTGTTTCAATTAGCTTCATTAGTTCAATTAGTTTCATGATTAGGATTAATATTAGTTTAATGTTGATGTTAATCATGCTAATTGAGTAGTTTAGTCTAGAGGTTAGGGATGAAGCCTTGGCATTGAATTTGGGGAATTTTAGGGAAAATTCATGATTGATGTTGTGATTAAATGTGATTTAGTGATAGGATTTTCCATGATCAATTGAGTAGTAGTTGCAAATGCTAGTTGATTTAATTAGATTGGAATGTATGATTTAGGTTTGGCAAGACATTGTGAGCCTAATTCATGCAAGTGAATGATAGTTCCTATTATATGCAAGTTTATCTAGTTTAGGATTATGCGAAAGCTTTCCATAGGCTAGGTTGCTTCGCGTGCTCCATCCGAGAGGTGGCGAGCACGTCATTAGTTTTCATTCCCCTAATTGCTATGTCGTTGCATATTCATAAATGTCTTGACCTTGTTATTTCTTTGATTCGATTCCATTGCCGATTCCCGAATCCTCTAGAATTTCTTTATTTGTTTGCTTTTCTAGCTCTGATTAGATTAGTTCAAAAACTCAAATTTCATTCGAACTAGCTTGTGAACGCATAGAGTGAATAGTCAAACATATCCATTCCTATGGGACGATCCCTATACTTGCCGTTTTAGTCCATATAGCCGGTTAGTTAGGTGTTTTATAAATTTTGTTTGATTTGGTGAATTTCTATTCAACGACGAAAAAATACCTTATCAAAATGGTGCCGTTTCCGGGGATTTTAGTACATTTTATTATTATTTTTTCTTAGTTTTATCGTTTTTCGTTCGTTTATTGCATTTTTGCATTTATCGTAACATTTTCTCGTCTTGCGCATATTTTAGTCGTTTTTGCTCTAAACGTGCCTTTTGTGCGCATTCTTATTGCGTAAGGTTCGTTTTGAGTATTAACGTATTATTAATGTGTCATTATGCTTGTCGACAAGTTATATGTTTTACGATTTGTAAAAATGTTAAACGAATTAATAATAATGTTTTCGATTTTTAATAACGTGTATTGCGATTTTCTTATTTGCTATCGACTCTTTGCATGTGTGGCGACGAAGCCTTGTGTGTGTGCATACCAACAGCAGCAATACAAGCAACACACACAAGCCTTGCAAGTGCAGCCACACGAGCCAAGGCAAAGCAGCCCCAACAGCTACACTCGTGCACACACAGCAATATGAGCAAGTACAGTACAGCAGTAGCGCGCATTCAGCTTCGTTGCATTCATTTCCAAGCTCCTTGTAGCATCTTTTAGTGCCCATTTGAGTGCCATGATCCAATCCTTGCAGCAGCCACAACATACAAGCAGCAGAACAGTCGCAGCAGCATAACGCAGTCAGAACAGTCTTCTGTGCGATCAAATAGTCTTCTGTGCGATCGAGTTTCAGGGCCTGTGCGGTCGCACAAAGCTGCGCCAGAAGAACAGAATGTCTTGATTTTGTTGTGCGACCGAATGTAATTCTTTGTTCGACCACACAGCTCTTGTGCGACCAAACAAACCAATTGTGCGGTCGAATACGGCTGCGGGGCTGCTACTATAAAAGATTAAATCGCAGCATTGTTTCATTAGGTTTCTATTTGGTAAAAACACGTAATTAGTTTGAGGATTTCAAATTTAGGATTCTCTCTCTAGATTTAGTTTAGGGCTTAGATTAGAGATTAGGATTAAGGATTCTTAGCCTCAAATTCTTGATTCTAAATTCAATACAATCATGTTTTCCTTTTGCTTTTGGCTTTGTTATTCATTTTGTTCTTCAAGTTTGATGTTAATTCTTCAATTCAAGGTATAATTCTTCTTTTCTTTTGGTTTGTTCTTTAATTCTATAATTGCTTCATTAATTTCGTTTATGCTTTGATTTCATGCTAGAATTCTAGAATTAGTTTCATGCTTTGAATTTCATTGATTTTTCCCCAATTTTTGGAGTTTGAATTTTCTGAATTTTATTGTTTCAATTAGCTTCATTAGTTCAATTAGTTTCATGATTAGGATTAATATTAGTTTAATGTTGATGTTAATCATGCTAATTGAGTAGTTTAGTCTAGAGGTTAGGGATGAAGCCTTGGCATTGAATTTGGGGAATTTTAGGGAAAATTCATGATTGATGTTGTGATTAAATGTGATTTAGTGATAGGATTTTCCATGATCAATTGAGTAGTAGTTGCAAATGCTAGTTGATTTAATTAGATTGGAATGTATGATTTAGGTTTGGCAAGACATTGTGAGCCTAATTCATGCAAGTGAATGATAGTTCCTATTATATGCAAGTTTATCTAGTTTAGGATTATGCGAAAGCTTTCCATAGGCTAGGTTGCTTCGCGTGCTCCATCCGAGAGGTGGCGAGCACGTCATTAGTTTTCATTCCCCTAATTGCTATGTCGTTACATATTCATGAATTTCTTGACCTTGTTATTTCTTTGATTCGATTCCATTGCCGATTCCCGAATCCTCTAGAATTTCTTTATTTGTTTGCTTTTCTAGCTTTGATTAGATTAGTTCAAAAACTCAAATTTATTCGAACTAGCTTGTGAATGCATAGAGTGAATAGTCAAACATATCCATTCCTATGGGACGATCCCTATACTTGCCGTTATAGTCCATATAGCTGGTTAGTTAGGTGTTTTATAAATTTTGTTTGATTTGGTGAATTTCTATTCAACGACGGAAAAATACCTTATCAAAATGGCGCCGTTGACGGGATTTTAGTTCATTGTATTAGCATTTTATTATTATTTTTGCTTAGTTTTATCGTTTTTCATTCGTTTATTGCATCTTTGCATTTATCGTAACATTTTCTCGTCTTGTTCATATTTTAGTCGTTTTTGCTCTAAACGTGCCTTTTGTGCGCAGTCTTATTGCGTAAGGTTCGTTTTGAGTATTAACGTATTATTAATGTGTCATTATGCTTGTCGACGAGTTATATGTTTTACGATTTGTAAAAATGTTAAACGAATTAATAATAATGTTTTCGATTTTTAATAACGTGTATTGCGATTTTCTTATTTGCTATCGACTCTTTGCATGTGTGGCGACGAAGCCTTGTGTGTGTGCATACCAACAGAAGCAATACAAGCAACACACACGAGCCTTGCAAGTGCAGCCACACGAGCCAAGGCAAAGCAGCCCCAACAGCTACACTCGTGCACACACAGCAATACGAGCAAGTACAGTACAGCAGTAGCGCGCATTCAGCTTCGTTGCATTCATTTCCAAGCTCCTTGCAGCATCTCTTAGTGCCCATTTGAGTGCCATGATCCAATCCTTGCAGCAGCCACAACATACACGCAGCAGCATAGCGCAGTCAGAACAGTCTTCTGTGCGATCGAACAGTCTTCTGGTGCGACCGAACAGTCTTCTGTGCGATCGAACAGTATTCTGTGCGATCGAACAGTCTTCTGTGTGATCGAGTTTCAGGGCCTGTGCGGTCGCACAAAGCTGCGCCAGAAGAACAGAATGTCTTGATTTTGCTGTGCGACCGAATGTAATTCTTTGTTCGACCGCACAGCTCTTATGCGAACAAACAAACCCATTGTGAGGTCGAATACGGCTGCGGGGATGCTACTATAAAAGATTTAATCGCAGCATTGTTTCATTAGGTTTTTATTTGGTAAAAACACGTAATTAGTTTTAGGATTTCAAAATTAGAATTCTCTCTCTAGAATTAGTTTAGGGCTTAGATTAGAGATTAGGATTAAGGATTCTTAGCCTCAAATTCTTGATTCTAAATTCAATACAATCATCTTTAATTTTCAGATTTCTTTCCTTTTTCTTTGGGCTTTCTTCTTCATTTTGTTCTTCAAGTTTGATGCTAATTCTTCAATTCAAGGTATAATTCTTCTTTTCTTTTGATTTGTTCTTTAAATCTTTAATTGCTTCACGATATTTATGTTATCATTCTATGTTATAATTTTCTTATATTATCGTCCATTTACTTTGTTATTTAAATTATTCCAATGCTTTAGTTTATGAGAGATGGGTAGTATAAGAAGGGCATATAAGATAGAATTA
Organism: Spinacia oleracea; assembly: GCF_020520425.1. NCBI lineage: Eukaryota > Viridiplantae > Streptophyta > Magnoliopsida > Caryophyllales > Amaranthaceae > Spinacia > Spinacia oleracea. Next base: position 91,311,699 of record NC_079489.1, read on the forward strand.
TATGTGCATTAGTAGCTAGTCAATGCTAGCATAAGAAATTTATTGTTATGTACGTGCGTGTGCTAATTGTTTAAGTGTTACATTTAAATGTGCATAAAGAATTGTTTGCTTCCACCAAACTTATTGCGTTATTGAACTTTGTTTATAAGTTGGTTGGAAATCGTTAGTGAGACCCGGAATTGTTTATTTCAGGAATAAAATGTTTCTTTCCAAGTACACCAATATAGGATCCTTCGAGAAACTTGATATAGAAACCCCTGATATTTACGTGAAGAAAATTGTGTTTGGATGTGAATATCGTGCTAAAGTTCAAGGGCAACCTATCTTAATGAGAAAGGATACCATAGCAGCCACTATCATTAATTGCTTACCTAACAAATTTCCATACCTAGAAATCAAGGAAAAGTTTAAAGACATGCATTCTGATAATGGAACTCCAAACTTGGCTAAGTATGGGACTTGGGATGGTAGATGGAAATATGACTCAGAAATTCTGACCACCATTATTGAGGCGGCAGAAAGTGGGTTTAGAGACGGTAAAATCGTAGGGAGTCATGTTGGGGATGCAGTTACAGAAGAAACTATAGGAGTAGGTGTAAATAATGAACTAGAGGAAAATGATGTAGCTGTGGAGAATGAGAATGTAGGGGTTGAGACAGAGAATCCTAACCCAGTGGCCCATGAGCCAACCATTGAAATTTCTAGTGATTCAGATGCAGAGTTCGAAAGTGAACAGGAGATGGCAAGTGAGCCTAATCAAGATGAAGACATGGAAGAAGATGCAAACTTTGAGGAAGACCCCGATGAAGACCCTGAGGATGAGTTTGATGATCTTGAGATCTAAATTTCACTCCGCAAGTTTAAGGAGCAATTGATAGGCAAGAGGCCACAAATACTTTGAAGTCATAATAGTTAATTAACTCTTTTATGTTTTAAAGACTAAGTAGCAAAGCTACAACAATTTAAACTTAAAGTTTATTGAAGTTTGAAATGTTCTTTATTATTTTCAAGGATGTAATAAACCTTTATGGAGTTAGCAATAAAAGTTAAAGTTTTCAAGGAATTGTTCTTTATTCTATTTTGAGGATTCCATAATACCCCAACCTCTAGGTAGTACGTCATGGATTAATTGTTTATTGTTTGCATACTCAATGTGAATTCTGGGTAACTTTAATTGCCACAAAAATATTAAATGATTTGAATACATAAAGGAAGTGAGGGCCAATCTAGACCCTCATGACCAATATGATTCAAAATGTTATGCCTTATGTGCAGCGTGTGAATGTCTTTCGTGAATTATTGAGGATGATTATTTTTCAATGATTATTGCATCTTGTAGACGACCGTTGCACCTTCGTAAACGATTTTCGTGCCTTCGTAAATGATATGTATTAATATGAACATTGTTGGTTGACACGATCTTTATGGTCAATTCAAATATTAAATTGTATGGGATAACGTATAGGTGTTGTTTCAAACCTAAAGTAGAGTATACTAATTGCAGGTCGCGTACTAGAATGGCCAACAACAATGATCTAGCTGCTGCGATTCGCCTCTTGGCGGAAAAGCTAACCCAGGAAAGAACTGAGCGTCCCGATTCTGCAGGGGAAATGTTTGAAAGAATTTCCAAGGTTAAGCCACCGTATTTCAAGGGGCAAGCAGATCCAACCTTCCTGGAAAATTGGATTAGGGAGTTTGAGAAACTATTTGAGGCTGTGAGTTGCCCTGGGAGTATGAGAGTAAGTCAAGCTGTCCTTTACCTGAAAGATGAGGCCGACCTTTGGTGGAGGGAAAATGGAACTAGACTAAGTGCTGCTGACGGGTTCAATTGGGATTCATTTATTGTTGCCTTGAGGGGGAAGTTTTATCCTCCTTTTATGAGAAAGCAGAAAGCACAGGAGTTCATCAACCTTAGGATGGGGAATATGACTATTGCTGAATACTATAGCAAGTTTATAGCTTTATCGAGGTTTGCACCTGAGGTTGTAGCTACGGAGGAGCTGAAAGCTCAAAGGTTCGAGCAAGGGCTGACTGATGAAATTCAACTGGGATTAGGTGGGGAAACTTTTACATCCTTAGACATAGTGTATGGGAGAGCTGCTTATATTTATGGTCTGCAGTCTAGAAGGGACAAGAAAACTATAGTAATTGGGGAAAAGAGGAAAGATTTTAATACTGGGGACAACCAAGAGAACTTTAAAAGGAATAGGAACGGAAATGGAGATGGAAATTTCCAAGAAGGAAACAATCAGGGGCACCACAACAACTCGAACCAATCTGAGAGAGTGCATCATTGCAAGATGTGCAGTAACAATCACCCTGGTAAGAACTGCAAAGGAGACTTAGTGACCTGCAACTATTGTCAGAAAAGAGGGCATAGGGAGTATGAGTGTAATAACCTGATTTTTAAGCAGCTTTTAAGTAAATGCTAATCTATTTCATTGGCTAAATTTAAGTCTTAAAATTATTTTAAGATTAATTTTCAGTTTCTGGCTTACTTACATGTTATTAAACAAGTTAATTTTTATCAAAATCAATTAGATATTTTTTTTAAGCCTAAATTACGAAATTACCCTTATAACACTAAAAATGAGAAAGCCATCTCCACTCTCCTTTTCTCTTCTTTGATTGGTGTCAAATGGAGGAAGTGCCACCAAACTTGCATTGTTGTAAAATTCTAAGATCACTTCATCTCTCCATATTCACATAAAATAATTTGTCAAGCTAATCAAATGGAAAAACTCATCTTACTCTCACTAATACGAGTTAGAGAGAGGCAATGAAATGGAAGTGGGATGTAGATCTCCTCACAGCAACCTCCACTACGTATGTAATCGCTATTCTCCCCTCTACTACTGTCGCATCTGTTCCTCTCAATATGTATACATTTAGTTACTTTTTCGCAAATGATTTCTTCATAAAAGTTGTAGAACCATTTGTGTTAATGAATTTAGGCTCAAGAATCACTCAATTCGGAGCTGTATTCTAGGAGATAATCCCTTATAAAACTAGGTGTTGCTGCTGTTGTTGTGATGTCAGCACCAGATTTTGTTTCTCTTATTTCAACGATATTCTAATCATTTTGAGACTCTATTCTCTGAACAAGAATTGTATATATCTTCAACTTGATGAATTTAGGCTCAATAATTACTAAAATCGGAACCCTGAGCTAAGAGATAGGGTCTTCCGAAGCTGACAGTTGATGCTGCCAACGTTTTGTTGTTGTTGCCCCTCTTCCTTGTTACTTCTCACTTCCCCAACTTCTTAGTTGTGTTGTTGGCTTCTAAAGGGCAAGTGTTGGTGATTAATTTATGAAGTTCAGGATAAAATTGGAAGTCAAGATTATGAGTCATCTTTGGAGATTAAAGTATGAGATGTGTTCTGGAAGATTGAATTCGGATTTAAGCGATCGATGGTAATCGAGAAATGAGATTCTTGGAGGTTGGTGTGACGATTGAAGGTACACATTGTCCATCCATTTTTCTAAAAGTTGGCTTTTGTTTCCTGGATTTTAAGAATTATATGATTTACATTTAAGAATAAAATTTTGATTTATGTTCAAGTACTATGTTGCTGTGATTTGGAATTTGAGATTTCGGAAAGAAAGTATGAAATGTACATTTATTTTAACATTTCAAAGAACTTCCTATTTTGTTTTCAAATGTGAAATATGTGATTGATATGAATGTGTGAATTGTGAAAGCTTGAGTGTGAGATTTGTGAAAAGTAACGTGTGTATTGGTATATGATCGGTGCCAGATTTTGTTGAAAATAGTTATGCCTATATAAGAATGATATGGGTGAAGGAAATAATGCCCTTGGTCCAAGTATGCATATAATATTAAGTCTGAGATGTTGAGTGTGAGATGTTGCCGGAAACGGAAACATGGTACGTATCGGAAAATATTATCGGAAATGGAAACATGGTACGTGCGGCAGCGTGTGGGCCTCGTGGCAATGGGTTGCGAGCTCGCGGGCTGCACGCTCGGGCATGGCGCCCCTCGTGGGATGTTGTGCGTGCGTGTGTGTGTTTGTGTGCTATACGAATCCTAAAGCTATCAGGTTTCGATATATGATTAAATTCCTAATCCTAAAAGGATAAATTAATTAAATAAGAGTTCTATTAGGATTCTAGTTTAATTAATTTGTATCCTAATAGGATTCCAGTTCCTTTTCCATACCTCTATAAATAGGTGCCTAGGGTCATAATTTATAGAAACAATTGAAGTATTCTAAAGGTAAGATTTTGAAGAAAAAATCAGTCATACACTTGCACCATTATAGCCGAAATTCCTAAGCTACCTTAAGGGCGATTCTAGTTGGTCAAGCTTAAGGCGGATCCGGACGTGCTGTGGACTATCTACGGAGGGACGACACTTGGAGTCTTAAAGACTTGTTCTTGTTCGGTTCGGGCGCAGCTAGGGAGGGCACGCAATAAAGTGTATGCGTCTAAACTATGCTAAATGATTATGTGTAAATAATATGCTTTCCTGGCTTTATGGTTTTTCCGCATGATTTATGTTTTGTCATATGAATCATAACCTAACAGTGGTATCACGAGCCTCTTATTATTTTCATAATCTAAATTGCATAAACATGGTTAAATATTACAAATTTGCAAGGAATTAAAAGGGGTGATTAATTTTCGTAATTGTTAATTAATTGCAAATTGCGTTTATTTAATTATATGTACGCAGTTTTTCGGCAGTTTTTTCGTTACTCATCCAAATCGAGTGATTTTTGTGTCAATTCCGCATGTAAAAGGCATTCTAAAATTTTGACAAAAATAGTGTTTTTCGGCCGAACCCAGAATTCCCAAATTCGAAGCCTAACTATGACTTTTCGGAGGTTTTAGTTTTTCGAACGCAAAAGTTTGTAAATTTAAGATGTTAAATTAAATATTTGCGATTCTTGTTGATAAATCTTGAATTTTTTATTGACCTACAGTATATGTTTAACAAGTTTGAATGCCTAGCCTTGTTAATTATACAACCTAATTTGTAATTATGATTAATTTGTTGAAATTCGAATAATTTAGAATTAATTTGATTTTCATAATTAATTAATAATTTAATTAGGTACCAATGATTAAAAACCACCATAAAAATTGTTAATTTGTGTTAAATTTTAAATTTTTATGACCTAGATTTGAATCCATGTTAATCGGAAATTAATTAATTAATGAATTTTCGATTTTTCGCCATAAAATTATGAAATTAATATGATTTATTAATTTGTCATTAATTTTGGAAATAAAAGTTTTAATTTTTATGCAATTCGCTCATAAAACTTGCACGCACAAAGCAATGGACGCTACGTGTTACCCTTAAGAGGTTTTGTATAGTGCGGGCATGCGACGACGAGCAAGGGAGCTCGTCGCCCATGCGGTACGAATGCAGCGAGCAAGGCGAGTAGAACGCGAGCACATGGCAGCAGTGCCTCGCAGCACGAGCGCTGCCTCGCCCAGCCTCGCCAAGCAGCTGTTACGCTACGAAGCCAGCGAGCAATGCTGCGCGCAAGCGTGGCTTGGCTTGCTGCGTTTGCACGTGGCTGCTGCTCGTGCCTTGCTGTGCTATCGCTCGTGAGGGGCGATGCTGCCTCGTGGACTCGACGGGGCATGGGCGCAAGCTAGACCTGTCAAACGGGTCGGTCGGGTCGGGTTGTAAAAAATTACTTTCGGGTTCGGGTTAAATCGGGTCGGTCACTTTCGGGTTCGGGTTTGCAAATGCTTGTTCAAGACCCAGAACTTTCGGGTTCGGGTTGACCCAACGGGTTGAGAGATTTTAAAACGCGCATTATATTTTCATTAATTTAGGTTATAAAAATACAAAATATTGGGACAAATTAACAAATTTTCCTAAGAAAGTTTATATTTAGTCAAATTCAACCATAAAATGGCGTATAATTCAAATTAAAATCATATTACACACAACAATAGTAAAAACAACGTGTCTATTATGCTTAAATTTTTCTCATAATCTCATTTATTACTATAAATACAATGATTTTCAATCGGTCGGGTCCAAAACGGGTTCGGTCGGGTTTTGACCCATTCCTTTTCGGGTTGCTCGGGTTCGGATAAAATCGGGTTACGGGTCACAAAATCTTGTTCAGGACCCAGTATTTTCGGGTCGGGTTCGGGTCGGTTTCGGGTCGGGTCGATTTTTGACAGCTCTAGCGCAAGCCCATGGCCTCGTCTTGACCCGATTGATGCGCTTTGAATTTAGTTTTAATTTTCAGTTCGGAAACGATTTTAATTAATTTTAAAATTCGTAATTTAAATTGTTTTCTCTGATTTTAATTTTGAATATTATAATTATTATAAATTTTATTTATACTAATTATTTTACTAAAATTAAATCTTGAATTAATTTAAATTCGTTTTATTCAACTGAAATAAATTAAAATAATGGATTCGATTATAAATTTATATGAGCTTTAAATTTTAATTAAATTTGTATGTTTCCGGTTAGACTAGAAATACATTTTTATGTTTAAAATTAGTAAAGCATATGAATTTATTGGTTTAAGTGGGAGCGCATTTTTAGTCATAAACTCTTGATTAGGTCTACAAATCCTTTAAGGTTAAACAACTTGATTAGAATTAATGAGGACTGAATAATTGGTAGATTATTGGTGCCCTTAATTAATTGCTGCAAATATTTATGTGATGCATAACGTGTTTTACTAACCAGCTATGTGGACCATTCATGATAAAGAATGGGTGAATGGTATATATTGTATATGTATTGTTTTGCAGGTTATGAAGTGACTAGTATGGCCCAAATAGGATAGAAAATATGGTATGCGTACCATTAATTTGAATGTAATTGGTCTAAAGCACCAAAATTGTTTTTCAATTTAAATATGGTTTGCGTACCATCAAATAGTTGTAATTAGTTTAATTATAGCTTATCCTATTTGAAGAAAATGGCGCCTCCCACGGTGAAATTCAAGACGAAGTTACCATTTTCGAGACGGACTTTGAAGTTGAAGCTTCAAGATGAAGTCAGGCCATACTAGATCACATTTATCTTATGCATTCTTTAAGTTATTTATTGCTTTAAATATGTCTTAATTATGCATGAGATTGTGGCTTGATTATGTTGCATGATTAAGGATTTTAGTTCACTTAAAATCTAACCAACATAGTAAGAGCCTTAAGTTCCAAACTTAAAAATTGAGTTAAAAGGTGCCATGCCAAAATAAACACTTGCTTGGATATCCTTTACATCAATCTAGTAATAGTTTTCGCTCAGCGAGGTGTTACTTATTGGTCCTAAAGGGGTAAGGTACACAAATAATTGTGAGTACATGTCAGTTTTGGTGAAACTCAACGATATAAGTAAGGAGCACTAGTGGAAAAAATACCTGTTGAGGGGGGCATTTTGGGTTTATTGAGGCGAACAAGGCCCGCTGCGACAGACGTAGCTTCAACAGCTCAGTGATCTGTTGAGGCGGGCTTTGTTCGCCTCAACAGGTGATCTGTTGTGGGGGGCTTTCAAAAGCCCGCCTCAACAACCTCTACAGAAAAGCGAAAAATGAGGACCTGTTGAGGGGGGCATTTAAGAAGCCCGCCTCAACAGCCTCCTCTGTTGAGGCTCACTTCTTAAATGCCCCCCTCAACAGGTCCTTATTTTTGTGCCAATACCAGTACATTGGCGCCATAAATTCATATGTTGTTGAGGCGTACATTAAAAGCCCCCTTCAACAACATTAATTTTTTTTTTCCAAATTCTTTTAAAATATAAAATAGGCGGCAATAACCACAACTAGATATATACTCCATTGAGTATTGAAACCTGTACCCAATCAACACCAAAATAGCAAAGGTATGAATCTGCTTATCTTTGATAAATAAATCATTACATTAACTTCATTTATATTAACCCAACAGAGCAAATTAAAGCGTATATATAGTACGTATGTTTACAATTTTTAAACACCTAGCTAGTCTAACAAATTACAACTAATATTAACAACTAAAGACAAAAGGCTAGAGAGCTAATCTAACAAATGTCTCTAATCCAGCCACTTAGGTCCCTTTAGATCATGCATTACAAACCTTAAGTAAGGTCGTGTTGACTTTCTTCCAATCGACTCGATCCCTAGCCTGCAAGTTGCATGGAAGGAAAATATATATGAGTACCAAAGTTTACACTCACGATATTGTCTTTACATTCCATTGAAGCATAAAATTAAAAGATATAGTTGCAGACTATAGAGATAATTAAGTACGTTGTTGACCTATAACGACCTAATGAGCCTTAAATGTGCATAAATAGATTCGAATGAGTTTTAGAAAGTTAAAACTATGTATATTAGTCATGTAATAAGAATCAAATGAGTCCTTAGGTTCTTTAGTTCAAAGTTGGGAGCGGAAATGTCATTTTAGCTCTAAACATGACCTATAACGACCTAATGAGCCTTAAATGTGCATAAATAGATTCAAATGAGTTTTAGAAAGTTAAAACTATGCATATTAGTCATGTAATAAGAATCAAATGAGTCCTTAGGTTCTTTAGTTCAAAGTTGGGAGCGGAAATGTCATTTTAGCTCTAAACATGACCTATAACGACCTAATGAGCCTTAAATGTGCATAAATAGATTCGAATGAGTTTTAGAAATTTAAAACTATGCATATTAGTCATGTAATAAGAATCAAATGAGTCCTTAGGTTCTTTAGTTCAAAGTTGCGAGCGGAAATGTCATTTTAGCTCTAAACATGACCTATAACGACCTAATGAGCCTTAAATGTGCATAAATAGATTCGAATGAGTTTTAGAAAGTTAAAACTATGCATATTAGTCATGTAATAAGAATCAAATGAGTCCTTAGGTTCTTTAGTTCAAAGTTGGGAGCGGAAATGTCATTTTAGCTCTAAACATGACCTATAACGACCTAATGAGCCTTAAATGTGCATAAATAGATTCGAATGAGTTTTAGAAAGTTAAAACTATGTATATTAGTCATGTAATAAGAATCAAATGAGTCCTTAGGTTCTTTAGTTCAAAGTTGGGAGCGGAAATGTCATTTTAGCTCTAAACATGACCTATAACGACCTAATGAGCCTTAAATGTGCATAAATAGATTCGAATGAGTTTTAGAAAGTTAAAACTATGCATATTAATCATGTAATAAGAATAAAATGAGTCCTTAGGTTCTTTAGTTCAAAGTTGGGAGCGGAAATGTCATTTTAGCTCTAAACATGACCTATAACGACCCAATGAGCCTTAAATGTGCATACGTAGATTGGAATGAGTTTTAGAAGGTTAAAACTATGCATATTAATCATGTAATAAGAATCAAATGAGTCCTTAGGTTCTTTAGTTCAAAGTTGGGAGCGGAAATGTGATTTTAGCTCTAAACATGACCTATAACGACCTAATGAGCCTTAAATGTGCATAAATAGATTCGAATGAGTTTTAGAAAGTTAAAACTATGCATATTAATCATGTAATAAGAATCAAATGAGTCCTTAGGTTCTTTAGTTCAAAGTTGGGAGCGGAAATGTCATATTAATCAATATAGAACATAGAGAGTGTAAAAGTGTTCTCACCATAAGAAGTGTTCTTACATAAGGAGGTGTTCTCACCGGATTCCTCCCCTATATATATATATATATATATATATATATATATATATATATATATATATATATATATATATATATATAAAGAAAAAAGAGGACAATAAGCACTTGTGTCTTCATGCATAATCCAGGTATAAATTATTTGAACTTTCCCCAACCTATTGTAATACTCCGTATTTCTGAACTTACCTCTCCCAAAAAAGTAAATGCTCTCAATGCACCTCAATGCAAGAGCATACATGCATATTAGCAATATAAGCTAACAGTAAAGCCTAGAAAAGAGCATCACAAAATCACTCTCGGCAAAATCGTAGTCAGTATAGCCTCTGATCCCAACCTTTCAATAGATGTTAACAGTATCAGCCTGGTTAATATCAAGGTAAGAGTGTTTAGAGATTTTAATGACAGTATCTCTACTTTTACTATAGCTACTAACTGCTATAACATTCCAGAATCCAGAAACTTCACCAGAAAAAAAAGCTCTTTTGAAAACGCCTTTTATCCTTCTTTTGATCAAGGGTAACTATTGCATAGATCATGGCCTCCAGCCGCACTAACAGTCATATCTTCACAAGTCATAAGTTATTATTTCCCTCGTTCATTCATATCACAGCAACCAGTATAATAATGTTAAATGGTGCTTGAAACTAAAACTTGTTAAATTCTTACCACAAGGGATCATTCAACTGCAGGTGTGCAACAATGCCTCTGCATGTCCTTAAAGGAAGCATTCCAGACAGGTCAGCTAGCATGTCAACTCTAGCCCCAAGACAAACTATCACAACATCATATTCATCTGGATGAACAAACTGCAGCCAGTCAGCTCAATGGAAGGCACACTCTATCGCTCGTTTAAAGACAGAATGAGAAATAACCTCCCACTTCACTTAGTCAAGTGACAACTTTCTTGTGCAAAGCTATTTCCTTGCCAGGGAAACCTGTTGATGACAACCTCTTGGCCAAATGTTCACTTGCAAGAAAAAGTGCCTGGCATAAAAAAATCAATCAAATACATATACCACATACATATGCTCAGCACATAATATGATAATACAATTAGTGAGATGATCCTCACACCTTAAGATAGTGGTGGGGATTAACATTCACAGCTTTAGGCATAAAGAAGGCTCTGTTCAAAGGCGTAGATAAATTTGGTATAAGCTCTCTTGCAGCAACTTCATCAACGGCCTGTATTGGACAACTTGCTAGACAATTTTGAGCATTCTGCATATAACAATCAACCCGAGTTTATCCATTTTGGAGACATATTCTTATTTACATCCCACATTCTGCAAATTAGGTGAAGATAAATTACTTGATGCATGACATCCAAAATCTTTTCACTAACAGCTGGTCTCAATATGCCCCTGAAGTGAAGCTTACACCATGAGATATTTCACTAAGAATTATATTATAAGCATTGGCTTTATGAGATAAATTCAAGAAAAAAGACTAACGTTCTTCGAACAATGAAATCAGTAGTGTTGAGTGGAAAGTGAGGACTAGAAGCTGCCGTGGCAGCAGCTTCTTCAACATTTAGAAGATTCAAAAACTCAGTCCAGCATTCTTCACCCCTCCATAGAAGCTTCACTGATATAATATATGATGACTTAATGAGAAAAGCATCCAAAATAGTAAATATGGACAACATGAATTATTCACATAAAAAAAACAGTAACCTTTAGGGGAATAGGGGTGAACGAGGCCTCCAGCAACACCAGAAGCGCCGCCAGCAATGCCAACATCATCAAAAATGTCAACTTTTACTTTCAATTCTTTGGGGCTGTGCTGCCAAAACAAACAAACTATCGTATCTTAAAATTGAATACCCTGGTTTATGAAAACTGAAATGCAAGTATAATTGAAATACCTTAATTTGTGAAAACTGAAATGCAAGTATAATTGAAATACCCAATTTAAAAACTGAAATGCATGGTATAATTATAATTGAAAGAGAAAGGTTGAGAGTTGAGAAGAGAGAGATGCGTACGAATAGCAAATGCCACGCCACGGACAAGCCAGCAAAGCCGGCACCGAGCACAGCGCACCTAGTTCGCCAAGAAAACTAACCTAGCACGAGAAATTCAAACAAAAATGAAATTCAAGCAGGAATTCAAACAAAAAACAGATGGAGTTAGGTCGAGCAGGAATTCAAACAACAAACAGGGGCAATTAGGTCGATGAACAAGGGAAATCAAACAAAAATGAAATGAAGTGGAAAATGCACGAGAAAAAAGAGGATTATTACCCAAATAATTGCAAATAAAAACTAACCTAGCTTCACAAATCGATTGTGTGAAACAGATGGAGTCGCGCGAAGGTAGGAAAGACGACGGTGGGGAAACTCTCCTTCAGATGGTGGTGGTGGAGCCGCGCGGTGAGGAAGGTGGTGGTGGTGGTTATGGTGGTGGTGGAGTCGCGCGGTGAGGATAGGTATGCGTTGGAAGAGATGTGAAGTACGACGAGATGTGAAGAGATCTAGCTTATCTGTTTGGCGGTGGTTGTAATTGATTTAAATTTAATGTAGCCTATTGAGGCGGCCAATTAAAAGCCCCCTTCAACAGAAAGACCCTATTGAGGCGGGCAATTAAAAGCCCCCTTCAACAGCTTCTTTCTATTGAGGCGGGCAAGGAAAGCCCCCTTCAACAGCTTCTGTAGAAGCGAACACCACAAAAGCCCGCCTCAATAGAATAGTAAAATATTTGACCCGCGTTGACTAAGTAGCTATTGAGGCGCGCTTATGTATGCCCCCCTCGACAAGGGGGCTACAACAGGGGTTTTTTCCACTAGTGGAGTCCTTTTATGTCGTGGAAAAATCGATAGGTTTACCTAATAAGTTCTTAGACGTACCTATCAACCAAGAGTAGTTTCTAGACTACTAGCAAAAGACTTTTTCTTACCTAAATTATTTTAGAATTGAGTCAAAATACATAATGTGCTTAATTCTTCAATGATTTTAGGGTCTTGGAATCATTTTATTCACACCTGCCGGAACAATAAAATCGAATAAAATGCTAATAACTTGTTTGAATTGCATGATTGCTTTAATTTTCAAGTTATTACTCATGATAAATGTTTAGACTTTGCATGCTTCAATGTATGTTTTAATTATTGTTTATAATTAAATATTTTGCATTGCAGTAAATCCTTTTAGAAAGGTAACAGTAAATTTCCTCAATTGGTAGTGAATCCAAGAACGATTCACGGAAATGAGAGATGTGAGCAATTTAAAATGTACGTTTCTTTTAGCGACTTTTATGGTTGTTTTCGAGTATCAAAGTCGAATGGCAAACCGATTGGTGCTTGTGAATTCAAAATACAATGTAGTTTTGAGATCATAAAGCATTGATTTTAAACGCTCAGCTTTACCAATGGTTAACAACCTAATATCTTTGTCCATTTAATTCTCGAATGAGTCTAGTCCCTAGACATTCGAATAGATTGATGCTTAGAGAACTTTAGAAGCTTCTGGTATGATCGTCTAGTTGAAGCAAAACATTCAACATAAATAAAATGGTAAGAACTTTGTTGGAGTGACATTGGACATGTCTAAACAAAGTATAAAAGTCAACACTAGAGAATTCAATTCTTAAGGCTATAAGAAAGGGTACAAGAAATAGGAAAACAAGGAACAAATGAAAGGAATTTACAGTTCCGTTTCTACCTTAAAGTTTATGTTTATAGAAAAGTGACCTAGCAATCAAACTTCCTTGGTATCATATACCGCTTGAGGTTCTTACTTCGGTAATAACTCAAATAATGGAAGCTAGGCTACACTATTGACCTACAAGTGAGAAATGAAGCATGGCAATGCTACATTAGTTGTAGGGTCATCTAGTTTGTTTTAAATCCTTTCAAAGGCTGGAACTTAATGGCTATTTTGTTCCACAATCAGCATACCTAAATTTCTGTTTTCAAACACAGAAAGACTCACATTCAGAAGAACAAAAACAATGTTTGTTTGTTTATTTGAATGAAATGGTCATTTACGGGTTGAGTCAATATGTTTGATTAAAACAAACAACTCTTTAACAATAAAAACTTTACTAGGTTCAAATCAAACCCTTGATTTGAGTTCCACTAACCTTTAGCATTGTTGCTTAGACCATATCAACAAGTTAACATTCATAAGCTCTATTTTGATGGACTTTTGAAAGTTGATTGATTTCTAGATCAATTCAAGACAAGCTAGTCTTACTTGTTGAAAGTAACATAAGATATGAACTATTGTTAGAACGCCTAGACAATAGAGTTCAAAGCTAAAGAAAGGTTTTATGACTTTATTATTTCACATAGATTTGAGTGAATATAGGTTTATTTACTCAAAGTGATATAAGTTTGAATCTGTTTGGCTAGTTCAAAGATTCAGAAGTATAAATCCACTTGGCAAGATATCACAAAGGTCTAGGTTAGGTCATGTTGATGATTACATGAAGACCAAAAAAGATCATCAATGATTGTGTGTAGTAAATTCACAATCTAGCTCCATAAGATATGGCATATCTAAGTTGGAATGATCGAAGTCAATTAGTACTTGATTCGATCAATGATGAATCATAAAGACTTTTCCTCTAATTTCAAAAACAAAATGCTCAACTACCACGAAACTAAACCAAATTCGTCAAAGCTATTGAAAATTAATTTCAGAATATCTTTTCATAATATATATCTAGAGAGTTGTTAAACTCAGTGGGAGCTTAGTGTTTGTTGTTCAACAAACTAAGGCCCAAGTATAGATATATGTTTCATTGTGATTTATTCAAATGAGACACAAGGGTATTGTTTCTACCACGAATTTTTGAGAACATAATGTTTTTTTGCTCGAAATAATGTCCTTTTGAAGATTCGTTTCCAAAATGACAAGTCGGAGAAAATAGACCTCGAAAGTCTTCGAGGCGAATAACAAACATAAACGGACATTCAGGAGGCTTTTCGAAGTTCTTTAGAAAATCCGAACATTTATTCTTTAAGGACTTTAGAAGTGGCTTTAAATAATAGACATCTCTTAGAAGACTTTACAAGTGCTTCAAGGAGAACATAATATTCAAAGGACTTTCAAGTGGCTATTGATATTCTATTGTTTGATGTTCTATACCCAAGTAGGCATAGAGTTCAAGTCACTGAAACTATGAGATTCTTCTATTAGATAGTAAAGGAACATGGAGTTCAGGTCACTGAAGCTATCCGATTCTTCTAATTAGATAGTGAAGAAACCTACAACTTGCAGTCATACTATTATCATGTAGATTAATGAGTTTGTCACCTGTAAGAAAGCTATGACGAAACCTAGATTCCCTAAAATGGTTAGAGGCCATATATAGACTCAATGTTTTAGACGGTTAAAGGCCATAAAACATACTTAATGTTTTGATGACAAAATTGAAATTTTGTTGATTTGCAAGAATAGATTAAACACCTATTGATTGCAAATTGGTTTTAAGAATAAAAACCATCAAACATTGAATTGTGTTAACACACAAAGCTAGATTAGTTGCTAAAGGTTACAAGCAAATTCATGACATGGATTGTGTTGAAACCTCATGCATAATCATAATGCTCAAGTCTATAAATCAAGCAATGATTGCATATTGGTACATATGGCAATTGGATGACAAAACATATTCCTCAATCAAATGTTGGAAGAAACTATGTACATGACATGTCATAGGATTTGTGGATCCAAATAAATACTTGAAAAGGAAAGCTAGCTTATGAAATCTAAGTAAATATTTAAGCAAGCAATTGGGAATTAGAAATATATTTTAGTGAATCTAATAAGTATTTTAGTTTCATAAAATGTACATGACTCTTATAGATATATAAGAAGTTTAGTGGGAGTACATAAAAACTTAATTGGTCCTATGTGTATCACACACATATCTCTCTATTGTGAAATAACATTCAAATGCTAATGACTTAGATTTGAAATTATTCATCAATGATGGACCAAGGTGAAACTTAGTACATACTGGGTATTAAGATCTATTTACAAAGATCTTATATTAATGTTTTGGATTAAGTAATGGCATTTACTAAATCAAACACGAAAGACTCCATTGGAGATATTCGACCCATGTGAATAAATCTAAGTAAAGAATGTTTGAACTATGTATAAGCATTTACTAAGTTAAACATCAAAGGATCTAAGTAAGATTCTTAACCTATATTATATGTCAAAGAATTGAGCTGGATTTAGTATCTACTGAAACTAGATGAGCTAAAGTTACATGAATAGAATTCAATTGGGAATTATTCTGCAAAAGAATTTATCATGTATGATTTAATATGAGGATCGCCAAAAACGTATCGTATGACTTTAGGCATGACGAACACATACCAATCTCTATTGATCTAAGTGAAGATCAACTAGATTGAGATCAAGAATACTTATGGTACTTGAAAAGGTACATAGGAATAGTTCTTGATTCAAGGAAATAAAGATATGCTAAATATTGATGCTACACGCATAAACACTGGCAAATGATCAAGCAAGACCCTTTGGAGTGAACCATTGATAAGGACGAGCTATAGAGCATCGTGTTTTGAAATGGCAACATGGATTGGAGACCATGAGTTGTTGCGTGGGATATTAAAATATTAATTTCTATGTTCTAAGATACAGCTGGAAAGTATTCCACATATCTGTGAACTGCTTGGATAAGTAATTCCAAACAAAGCATCACTAGCAACCTATAAAGTTAAAGTAAAAGTACTTATTGCCTCAGAAGCAATAAAACAGGGTTGTTTATGTTAAAGAGTTCTTCACTGAACTTGGGTAGATCACATGTCTGCTGGCTTGATGGTTCTTCATTGAAAAATGCGTAGAACCACTCTTGAAGCAAGAAAAGACTAGATCACAAAATAAACATACTCAAAAGATCTTATCATCTAACTCGAAGAACATTCGATGAAAAGGATATTAAGATTGGCAAAGCATGATAACTAAACCTATGCAACAAGTGAGAAACAACAGTCACATTGTGGCACTGGAAATCAAGCATAGCTTTGAATTCCATGAACTGTTTTAAAGATGGGTTTGAGGCCCATGGTTGTAAAACATTGGGGTTGAACATTTATCATATATGAAATGTATTTTCATATTCCATTTAATCTTGGTTTAGTATTAAATGATGAGTCCCTTCAATTTGACGAAATATTCAAGATAGACTGTCAGGACCAGTCCTGTGACTAAGAAATGTCTATCAAGTGAACTTGAATGTCAAAAGTTGAAAATGGTCCCTGGTCGGAGTTTTCTATAAAGATGGACGCATAGAAAACGTTAGAAGACTAGAATGCAAGATGACTAGTAGTTTTGTTTCTTGAACTATGTGGACATGGCAATGTCGCAATCATTTGCATAGATACTTACTTTGGGAAGACTAGTATCGGACAGACCTATGGAACTTTACTGTAAGAGATGAAAATATGTCATAAGTAAATTTCATTAAAATTATTAGACACTAAATCCTCAATACCTGAGTGATTTGAGATTACTTGTTTGAGAACTGGTTTCTTTGATGTTGACCAACCGTCGCACCGTAAAAGGAGGCTATAAAGGCAACGCTCAGGTAATCACCTATCAAACGATGTCTAATCTCAAGATCACAAGATTGGGATTGTCCTCCCATAAATCGGGATGAGATGCTTAAAAGTTGTACAAGGCCACTCGGAGAGCTAGAAACTGTGAAATGCATGGCCGTGCTCGGATGAATCATAGGCTATGATTATTTGTTTATTTGATCAGTTGAACTCTGAAATCGAGAAACACCTCTGGACATAATAAGGATGACAACTCTTACCTTATGTTCAAGAGCAAGCATCGAGCGACAAAGGAATTAGGTAATGCACACTTGTCCCTAAGCAAGCCAGCGCGCCACAACGCACCAGCCAAGGCTGCGCCAGGCCCACCGCAAGGCAGGCCCAGCGCGCGCCAAGGCTGCGGCAGCGTGTGGGCCTCGTGGCAATGGGCTGCAAGCTCGCGGGCTGCGCGCTCGCGCATGGCGCCCCTCGTGGGCTGTTGTGCGTGCGTGTGTGTGTTTGTGTGCTATACGAATCCTAAAGCTATTAGGTTTCGATATATGATTAAATTCCTAATCCTAAAAGGATAAATTAATTAAATAAGAGTTCTATTAGGATTCTAGTTTAATTAATTCGTATCCTAATAGGATTCCAGTTCCTTTTCCATACCTCTATAAATAGGTGCCTAGGGTCATAATTTATAGAAACAATTGAAGTTTCCTAAAGGTAAGATTTTGAAGAAAAAATCAGCAATAAGGACGATTATAGTCGAAATTCCTAAGCTACCTTAAGGACGATTCTAGTTGGTCAAGCTTAAGGCGGATCCGGACGTGCTGTGGACTATCTACGGAGGGACGACACTTGGAGTCCTAAAGACTTGTTCTTGTTCGGTTCGGGCGCAGCTAGGGAGGGCACGCAACAAAGTGTATGCGTCTAAACTATGCTAAATGATTATGTGTAAATAATATGCTTTCCTGGCTTTATGGTTTTTCCGCATGATTTATGTTTTGTCATATGAATCATAACCTAACAATGGGTTGTGAAGTTATTAGTCATTTGCATTAAGGAAAACTATGGTCAAGCCTATGCTAGTGTAATTATGTTGGTATGTTCAATTTAAATATGGTTTGCGTACCATCAAATAGTTGTAATTAGTTTAATTATAGCTTATCCTATTTGAAGAAAATGGCGCCTCCCACGGTGAAATTCAACACGAAGTTACCATTTTCGAGACGGCCTTTGAAGTTGAAGCTTCAAGATGAAGTCGGGCCATACTAGATCACATTTATCTTATGCATTCTTTAAGTTATTTATTGCTTTAAATATGTCTTAATTATGCATGAGATTGTGGCTTGATTATGTTGCATGATTAAGGATTTTAGTTCACTTAAAATCTAACCAACATAGTAAGAGCCTTAAGTTCCAAACTTAAAAATTGATTTAAAAGGTGCCATGCCAAAATAAACACTTGCTTGGATATCCTTTACATCAATCTAGTAATAGTTTTCGCTCAGCGAGGTGTTACTTATTGGTACTAAAGGGGTAAGGTACACAAATAATTGTGAGTACATGTTAGTTTTGGTGAAACTCAACGATATAAGTAAGGAGTCCTTTTATGTCGTGGCAAAATCGATAGGTTACCTAGTACCTATCAACCAAGAGTAGTTTCTAGACTACTAGCAAAAGACTTTTGCTTACCTAAATTATTTTAGAATTGAGTCAAAATACATAATGTGCTTAATTCTTCAATGATTTTAGGGTCTTGGAATCATTTTATTCACACCTGCCGGAACAATAAAATCGAATAAAATGCTAATAACTTGTTTGAATTGCATGATTGCTTTAATTTTTAAGTTATTACTCATGAAAAATGTTTAGACTTTGCATGCTTCAATGTATGTTTTAATTATTGTTTATAATTAAATATCTTGCATTGCAGTAAATCCTTTTAGAAAGGTAACAGTAAATTTCCTCAATTGGTAGTGAATCCAAGAACGATTCACGGAAATGAGAGATGTGAGCAATTTAAAATGTACGTTTCTTTTAGCGACTTTTATGGTTGTTTTCGAGTATCAAAGTCGAATGGCAAACCGATTAGTGCTTGTGAATTCAAAATACAATGTAGTTTTGAGATCATAAAGCATTGATTTTAAACGCTCAGCTTTACCAATGGTTAACAACCTAATATCTTTGTCCATTTAATTCTCGAATGAGTCTAGTCCCTAGACATTCGAATAGATTGATGCTTAGAGAACTTTAGAAGCTTCTGGTATGATCATCTAGTTGAAGCAAAACATTCAACATAAATAAAATGGTAAGAACTTTGTTGGAGTGACATTGGACATGTCTAAACAAAGTATAAAAGTCAACACTAGAGAATTCAATTCTTAAGGCTATAAGAAAGGGTACAAGAAATAGGAAAACAAGGAACAAATGAAAGGAATTTACAGTTCCGTTTCTACCTTAAAGTTTATGTTTATAGAAAAGTGACCTAGCAATCAAACTTCCTTGGTATCATATACCGCTTGAGGTTCTTACTTCGGTAATAACTCAAATAATGGAAGCTAGGCTACACTATTGACCTACAAGTGAGAAATGAAGCATGGCAATGCTACATTAGTTGTAGGGTCATCTAGTTTGTTTTAAATCCTTTCAAAGGCTGGAACTTAATGGCTATTTTGTTCCACAATCAGCATACCTAAATTTCTGTTTTCAAACACAGAAAGACTCACATTCAGAAGAACAAAAACAATGTTTGTTTGTTTATTTGAATGAAATGGTCATTTACGGGTTGAGTCAATATGTTTGATTAAAACAAACAACTCTTTAACAATAAAAACTTTACTAGGTTCAAATCAAACCCTTGATTTGAGTTCCACTAACCTTTAGCATTGTTTCTTAGACCATATCAACAAGTTAACATTCATAAGCTCTATTTTGATTGACTTTTGAAAGTTGATTGATTTCTAGATCAATTCAAGACAAGCTAGTCTTACTTGTTGAAAGTAACATAAGATATGAACTATTGTTAGAACGCCTAGACAATAGAGTTCAAAGCTAAAGAAAGGTTTTATGACTTTATTATTTCACATAGATTTGAGTGAATATAGGTTTATTTACTCAAAGTGATATAAGTTTGAATCTGTTTGGCTAGTTTAAAGATTCAGAAGTATAAATCCACTTGGCAAGATATCACAAAGGTCTAGGTTAGATCATGTTGATGATTACTTGAAGACCAAAAAAGATCATCAATGATTGTGTGTAGTAAATTCACAATCTAGCTCCATAAGATATGGCATATCTAAGTTGGAATGATCGAAGTCAATTAGTACTTGATTCGATCAATGATGAATCATAAAGACTTTTCCTCTAATTTCTAAAACAAAATGCTCAACTACCACCAAACTAAACCAAATTCGTCAAAGCTATTGAAAATTAATTTCAGAATATCTTTTCATAATATATATCTAGAGAGTTGTTAAACTCAGTGGGAGCTTAGTGTTTGTTGTTCAACAAACTAAGGCCCAAGTATAGATATATGTTTCATTGTGATTTATTCAAATGAGACACAAGGGTATTGTTTCTACCACGAATTTTTGAGAACATAATGTTTTTTTGCTCGAAATAATGTCCTTTTGAAGATTCGTTTCCAAAATGACAAGTTGGAGAAAATAGACCTCGAAAGTCTTCGAGGCGAATAACAAACATAAACGGACATTCAGGAGGCTTTTCGAAGTTCTTTAGAAAATCCGAACATTTATTCTTTAAGGACTTTAGAAGTGGCTTTAAATAATAGACATCTCTTAGAAGACTTTACAAGTGCTTCAAGGAGAACATAATATTCAAAGGACTTTCAAGTTGCTATTGATATTCTATTGTTTGATGTTCTATACCCAAGTAGGCATAGAGTTCAAGTCACTGAAACTATGAGATTCTTCTATTAGATAGTAAAGGAACATGGAGTTCAGGTCACTGAAGCTATCCGATTCTTCTAATTAGATAGTGAAGAAACCTACAACTTGCAGTCATACTATTATCATGTAGATTAATGAGTTTGTCACCTGTAAGAAAGCTATGACGAAACCTAGATTCCCTAAAATGGTTAGAGGCCATATATAGACTCAATGTTTTAGACGGTTAAAGGCCATAAAACATACTTAATGTTTTGATGACAAAATTGAAATTTTGTTGATTTGCAAGAATAGATTAAACACCTATTGATTGCAAATTGGTTTTAAGAATAAAAACCATCAAACATTGAATTGTGTTAACACACAAAGCTAGATTAGTTGCTAAAGGTTACAAGCAAATTCATGACATGGATTGTGTTGAAACCTCATGCATAATCGTAATGCTCAAGTCTATAAATCAAGCAATGATTGCATATTGGTACATATGGCAATTGGATGACAAAACATATTCCTCAATCAAATGTTGGAAGAAACTATGTACATGACATGTCATAGGATTTGTGGATCCAAATAAATACTTGAAAAGGAAAGCTAGCTTATGAAATCTAAGTAAAGATTTAAGCAAGCAATTGGGAATTAGAAATATATTTTAGTGAATCTAATAAGTATTTTAGTTTCATAAAATGTACATGACTCTTATAGATATATAAGAAGTTTAGTGGGAGTACATAAAAACTTAATTGGTCCTATGTGTATCACACACATATCTCTCTATTGTGAAATAACATTCAAATGCTAATGACTTAGATTTGAAATTATTCATCAATGATGGACCAAGGTGAAACTTAGTACATACTGGTATTAAGATCTATTTACAAAGATCTTATATTAATGTTTTGGATTAAGTAATGGCATTTACTAAATCAAACACGAAAGACTCGATTGGAGATATTCGACCCATGTGAATAAATCTAACTAAAGAATGTTTGAACTATGTATAAGCATTTACTAAGTTAAACATCAAAGGATCTAAGTAAGATTCTTAACCTATATTATATGTCAAAGAATTTAGCTGGATTTAGTATCTACTGAAACTAGATGAGCTAAAGTTACATGAATAGAATTCAATTGGGAATTATTCTGCAAAAGAATTTATCATGTATGATATAATATGAGGATTGCCAAAAACGTATCGTATGACTTTAGGCATGACGAACATATACCAATCTCTATTGATCTAAGTGAAGATCAACTAGATTGAGATCAAGAACACTTATGGTACTTGAAAAGGTACATAGGAATAGTTCTTGATTCAAGGAAATAAAGATATGCTAAATATTGATGATACACGCATAAACACTGGCAAAGGATCAAGCAAGACCCTTTGGAGTGAACCATTGATAAGGACGAGCTATAGAGCATCGTGTTTTGAAATGGCAACATGGATTGGAGACCATGAGTTGTTGCGTGGGATATTAAAATATTAATTTCTATGTTCTAAGATACAGCTGGAAAGTATTCCACATATATGTGAACTGCTTTGATAAGTAATTCCAAACAAAGCATCACTAGCAACCTATAAAGTTGAAGTAAAAGTACTTATTGCCTAACAAGCAATAAAACAGGGTTGTTTATGTTAAAGAGTTCTTCACTGAACTTGGGTAGATCACATGTCTGCTGGCTTGATGGTTCTTCATTGAAAAATGCGTAGAACCACTCATGAAGCAAGAAAAGACTAGATCACAAAATAAACATACTCAAAAGATCTTATCATCTATCTCGAAGAACATTCAATGAAAAGGATATTAAGATTGGCAAAGCATGATAACTAAACCTATGCAACAAGTGAGAAACAACACTCACATTGTGGCACTGGAAATCAAGCATAGCTTTGAATTCCATGAACTGTTTTAAAGATGGGTTTGAGGCCCATGGTTGTAAAACATTGGGGTTGAACATTTATCATATATGAAATGTATTTTCATATTCCATTTAATCTTGGTTTAGTATTAAATGATGAGTCCCTTCAATTTGACGAAATATTCAAGATAGACTGTCAGGACCAGTCATGTGACTAAGAAATGTCTATCAAGTGAACTTGAATGTCAAAAGTTGAAAATGGTCCCTAGTCGGAGTTTTCTATAAAGATGGACGCATAGAAAACGTTAGATGACTAGAATGCAAGATGACTAGTAGTTCTGTTTCTTGAACTATGTGGACATGGCACTGTCGCAATCATTTGCATAGATACTTACTTTGGGAAGACTAGTATCGGACAGACCTATGAAACTTTACTGTAAGAGATGAAAATATGTCATAAGTAAATTTCATTAAAATTATTAGACACTAAATCCTCAATACCTGAGTGATTTGAGATTACTTGTTTGAGAACTGGTTGCTTTGACGTTGACCAACCGTCGCACCGTAAAAGGAGGCTATAAAGGCAACGCTCAGGTAATCACCTATCAAACGAAGTCTAATCTCAAGATCACAAGATTGGGATTGTCCTCCCATAAATCGGGATGAGATGCTTAAAAGTTGTACAAGGCCACTCGGAGAGCTAGAAACTGTGAAATGCATGGCCGTGCTCGGATGAATCATAGGCTATGATTATTTGTTTATTTGATCAGTTGAACTCTGAAACCGAGAAACACCTCTGGACATAATAAGGATGACAACTCTTACCTTATGTTCAAGAGCAAGCATCGAGCGACAAAGGAGTTAGGTAATGCACACTTGTCCCTAAGGACAAGTGGGAGACTGAAGGAAATAATGCCCTTGGTCCAAGTATGCATATAATATTAAGTCTAATATATGCGGTTCAGTATTAATTAACAAGTTAATAATTCAGTGAGATCAAGTGAGATGAATTCCTAGCTAGAGGCCGCTTCAGTTCAAGTGGAATTAATGATATTAATCCACAGCTTACTCTTGACTGAACCCGTAGGGTCACACAAATAGTACGTAAATGGATCAAGTATTTAATGGCATTAAATACTCCATCTATGGATATTCGGAATCGACGGATCTTGGTTTCAGTGGGAGCTGAGATCGTCACAAGCAAGAAATGAATACTCCGGAAACGATGATATTGCCGGAAACGGAAATATGGATCGTATCGGAAATATAAATATTATCCAAGTCGTAGATGTTGCCGGAAACGGAAACATGGTACGTATCTGGAAATATTATCGGAAATGGAAATATTACCGGAATCGAAAATATTGCCGGAAACGGAAATATTGTAAGAATCGGAAATATTATCGGAATCGGAAAATAATTCCGGAAACGGAAATATTAAATATTTGTTCGAAACGGAAATTAATTCCGGAATCGGAAATATTAAATGTTGTTCGTATCGGAAATAAATTCCGGAATCGGGAATTTAATCGGAAGCGTATCGTACGAATTAGCATCGGACGAGGCCTGCCAGACGAAGGCCCAGCACGAAGCTGGGCCATCGCCCAGCAAGCCAGCGCGCCACAACGCACCAGCCAAGGCTGCGCCAGGCCCACCGCAAGGCAGGCCCAGCGCGCGCCAAGGCTGCGGCAGCGTTGGGCCTCGTGGCAATGGGCTGCGAGCTCGGGGGCTGCGCGCGCGCGCATGGCGCCCCTCGTAGGCTGCTGTTAGACCTGTCAAACGGGTCGATCGGGTCGGGTTGTAAGAAATTACTTTCGGGTTCGGGTTGAATCGGGTCGGTCACTTTCGGGTTCGGGTTCGGGTTTACAAATGCTTGTTCAAGACCCAGAACTTTCGGGTTCGGGTCGACCCAACGGGTTGAGAGAATTTAAAACGCACATTAATTTTCATTAATTTAGGTGAAAAATATACAAAATATTGGCACAAATTAACAAAATTTCCTACTAATGTTTATATTTTGTCAAATTCAACCATTAAATGGCGTATAATTCAAATTAAAATTATATTACACAGAACAATAGTAAAAACAACGTGTCTTTTATGCTTAAATTTTCTCATAATCTCATTTATTACTATAAATACAAAGATTTTCAGTCGGTCGGGTTCAAAACGGGTTCGGTCGGGTTTTGACCCATTCCTTTTCGGGTTGCTCGGGTTCGGATAAAATCGGATTACGGGTCACAAAATCATGTTCAGGACCCAGTATTTTCGGGTCGGGTTCTGGTCGATTTTCGGGTCGGGTCGATTTTTGACAGCTCTAGCTGCTGTGCATGCGTGTGTGTGTTTGTGTGCTATACGAATCCTAAAGCTATCAGGTTTCGATATATGATTAAATTCCTAATCCTAAAAGGATAAATTAATTAAATAAGAGTTCTATTAGGATTCTAGTTTAATTAATTCGTATCCTAATAGGATTCCAGTTCCTATTCCATACCTCTATAAATAGGTGCCTAGGGTCATAATTTATAGAAACAATTGAAGTATCCTAAAGGTAAGATTTTGAAGAAAAAATCAGCCATACACTTGCACCATTATAGCCGAAATTTCAAAGCTACCTTAAGGGCGATTCTAGTTGGTCAAGCTTAAGGCGGATCCGGACGTGCTGTGGACTATCTACGGAGGGACGACACTTGGAGTCCTAAAGACTTGTTCTTGTTCGGTTCGGGCGCAGCTAGGAAGGGCACGCAACAAAGTGTATGCGTCTAAACTATGCTAAATGATTATGTGTAAATAATATGCTTTCCTGGCTTTATGGTTTTTCCGCATGATTTATGTTTTGTCATATGAATCATAACCTAACAATGGGTTGTGAAGTTATTAGTCATTTGCATTAAGGAAAACTATGGTCAAGCCTATGCTAGTGTAATTATGTTGGTATGTTTGATAAATAGTGTTTGAGCATCTTTCTAAGTATTCAAGCTATGGTGTGACAAATTTTGAAATAACTTACGGAGTACATGATTAGAGAATTATGAGTACGTGACTCATATATATTGACCTATTTTCGGGATTAATAAGGTTTATCAAGAACTACCAGTTGACCCATACGTGAGAGATAGATTTCTTTTGTACTCTTTGTTTTCTTGAACCATTATTTGAGCCATAAAATTTTATAACAAGATCTACAAATTATTTTTATGAGACTATTTTTTTCTTTATTTATGTTATGATTAAAGTTATCGCTAAATGATAGTTTCACCAATATACCAGTTATTGTATGATTTTAGTTCGAATATGACGAAAATGATTGGTTACAACGAAAAACACTTTTTGAACTAAGTTTTATGATTTGAGTAATCATAGGAAGTAAACTAATTGATCTTCTAGAATCTAGTTTTTGAACTAAATATATTATGTATTTTAATTAATTACTTGATTTTCCGAATTATGGAGTATGACCTATATTTAGCATGTTATCCTTTATCCAGTTGGGAAGCTCAACATTTTATTAAATTATTTCGTTAATTTGAGATCTTTATATGATTTTCTGTAAAGAGTATGTTTGAATTTGAAAGACCAAGATTATTCTTTCAATAAGATGAAATAATATATTTATATTTCAACACGATTAAATTGTGGATTTATATATCCGTTTTATACTTTAACCCTAATGAGAATTAGTCATAAGATATATGTGATAGAGTTTTGTACGTAACCATGTGCGATTGAGCATGAAGTTAAGTTTGACTAGTATGGACTGAGCTATTAAGCTTGTTTGGGTATAGTATTTTATTGAGAAGTCAGATTCATTTAGGATTACGTATAAGTGATCAGACTTTATGAAAAATACGCATTAAAAGGGTATGAGATTATTATGCTATTGTGATTATAAGCTAATGGTTTGGAGGTGTGATCTTTGTGTTACAAGCCAAATTGAATGTGCAATTGTGTAATTGAGATTTCGGATTTCGATGGATTAATAGTGAGTTGAAAATTTGAGCTGGAGAGTATGTTTGTGATAAGTTTAAGAAATATGATTTACCTTGAAATATAATTTATATTCGAGGGTTGTTGAGAATATTGGACTTTATATATATACCATGTTCAAAATTGTTTTCAAGAATTACGTATACGAAATTTGTGGAAAGTTTTGAGTAATTCATTGTGATATTTAAGCGAATATTTTGGACAAATTTATCACTTTGCCAAAATTTTCAATTGTTTTTAAGATTTCAGATGAGGTTTTGTTGTGATACTAGACTTTGAGTAAGTGAGAGAATATATATTTTCTCAATTTATTGGATAAGTTTTCAAATGTGTTTTTAGTGGGGAAGAAGCCGTTAACAACGGTTATGAACAACACTTGTGTATTTATGTGTCATTTGTGTAAATGCACAACTGTGCATCTGTGTAAATGTACATCTGTACATATGTGTGGGGACATGTCCTAAAGTCTTGCAAGCATGTGTGAAAAGGTGGGTGACGACCCCTAAAAGTTTGGAGACTATGGTTATTCAACCCGTCTCTATTCGTGTTCTCTTCCCCCGATTAGTATACATGTTTGACAAAAGAAAAAAAATATATATAATGTGTCTAGTTTTGCTAGAAGTAGAAATTGTGAAGCTTGTCAATGTGTGTGTGATTTGCAATGTAAATAATTTGCTAGAAAAATAAAATATCTCTTAAATCATTGATTTTGTGCAAGCTTTGAATTCTAAAGGATTTCTAAGAAATACATGTTAATATTATTATTTGATATTATTTCCAAAATAAATTACTGAGAGCAATCCGTATTTGAGTTCATTGTTTTCAAAATGAATATATATGTGCAAGCCTCAACATGAGATTTTGTTCATGTTATATTAGGGAATGGAGAATTAGTCTTAGTTGAGTTGTGTTAGTTGCTTAAGCTCGGGTAGACTCTGAGATACAAGTTTGAGAATATGTGATGCATTCATTCTCAAAACAGATGAGACTAGTTATGCTGAAAAAAATGGATTGAACACTTCTGAAAATATAAACCGTGCGATCTGTGGAAAAACACCTGGTGACTGAGTGCAAATATTTTCTTGATTTATTTATTAATTATAAACACCAAAGTTATGTTCAATGTTTCATGTGCTTTAAATTATTGCAATTTGATTACTGAGCTTGATTTGAATATGATTTGATTCGTATTGAATCGGTTTTATCTTTGAAATAAATAACTCACGAAATTATGTTTTAAGCCACTAAAATGAGTTTCAGGCTGGGCAATGTGTACTTAGTTTCCCCGACTTTGTTCTTTGAACCTGTCCTGGTGGGGGCAGATTCCTATTCGTGATTTTGCAGGTTTAGTTAATGCTCGAAGTTGAATAAGGGATCGCGAATGCGAAAAGGGATATGCTAGCTGAATTACATATATAAGGTTGTAATAGTTTTTGTATGATTATTCTTTAGTTAAATATGAAGAGTTATTGAAGATTATGGATTAATTCCTTGTGGGTTAAGACCTAATTTTGATCAATGCTAATAAGTAATTCTAGTTAATAGCTCGTTAAGAATGGGCTGTTACAGGTGGTATCAGAGCCAAGGTTGATTTGGATTTGCTATGATCTTCATATCACAGCATATCAGTTGAAAATGGGTTTATTGGATAGATTAAGAATTAATGGGTATATGACTTTTATTTGGGATATTAATTTCAATGTCTTGTGTTTTAGACCCAGGAATTAGGAATTGAAATGTAGTTTTAAACTATTGATAATTGAGCAGATGAAATATCTATTTGGAGATATGAAATTAGAAATCACTTGGGATATTTAGATATATGTTTTGAGAATGGTCGTAACTTCATTTGACCTCATGGGAAGAAGCGTTAGAGGAATCAAATTGAAATTATAGATATTGGTATGGATATGCATTGATAATGATGGAGCAAGGATTTAAGTTTCCTTGCATGTTTTGAGTTACTAAAATTGGAGTTCTTAATATATTGTTGGAGCTTAGAATTTTGGTGCTAAGATTGGGGCCTTACAAAATCTCTTGTTCTTTTGCCTTATCCTAATCGAGGTTGTTAGTGTTATCATATTCGACTCAAATCTATTAAGAAAATTGAGTTGTTCTCCCATCTACTTCAAATCTGTTAATAAAATTG
Source organism: Spinacia oleracea (assembly GCF_020520425.1). NCBI lineage: Eukaryota > Viridiplantae > Streptophyta > Magnoliopsida > Caryophyllales > Amaranthaceae > Spinacia > Spinacia oleracea. Next base: position 91,340,716 of record NC_079489.1, read on the forward strand.
AATTATCTTGGTTTGTTTATTACACAGTGATTTTTAGATATGATTCCAAAATTTTATCTTTAAATTATCTAAGTTTGTGTTTAGAAGTTTCGAGGTCGAAACTTGTTTTAAGGGTGGTAGAATGTAATAACCTGATTTTTAAGCAGCTTTTAAGTAAATGCTAATCTATTTCATTGGCTAAATTTAAGTCTTAAAATTATTTTAAGATTAATTTTCCATTTCTGGCTTACTTACATGTTATTAAACAAGTTAATTTTTATCAAAATCAATCAAATATTTTTTTTAAGCCTAAATTATGAAATTACCCTTATAACACTAAAAATGAGAAAGCCATCTCCACTCTCCTTTTCTCTTCTTTGATTGGTGTCAAATGGAGGAAGTGCCACCAAACTTGCATTGTTGTCAAATTCTAAGATCACTTCATCTCTCCATATTCACATAAAATAATTTGTCAAGCTAATCAAATGGAAAAACTCATCTTACTCTCACTAATATTCTCCCCTCTACTACTGTCGCATCTGTTCCTCTCAATATGTATACATTTAGTTACTTTTTCGCAAATGATTTCTTCATAAACGTTGTAGAGATATTTGTGCTAATGAATTTAGGCTCAAGAATCACTCAATTCGGAGCTGTATTCTAGGAGATAATCCCTTATAAAACTAGGTGTTGCTGGTGTTGTTGTGATGTCAGCACCAGATTTTGTTTCTCTTATTTCAACGATCTTATGATCATTTTGAGACTCTATTCTCTGAACAAGAATTGTATATCTCTTCAACCTGATGAATTTAGGCTCAAGAATTACTAAAATCGGAACCCTGAGCTAAGAGATACGGTCTTCCGAAGCTGACAGTTGATGCTGCCAACTTGTTGTTGTTGTTGCCCCTCTTCCTTGTTACTTCTCACTTCCCCAACTTCTTAGTTGTGTTGTTGGCTTCTAAAGGGCAAGTGTTGGTGATTAATTTATGAAGTTCAGGATAAAATTGGAAGTCAAGATTATGAGTCATCTTTGGAGATTAAAGTATGGGATGTGTTCTAGAAGATTGAATTCGGATTTAAGCGATCGATGGTAATCGAGAAATGAGATTCTTGGAGGTTGGTGTGACAATTGAAGGTACACATTGTCCATCCATTTTTCTAAAAGTTGGTGTAACACCCCGACAATTCTCTCTTTTCTAAAATAACCTTTTAATATAAAACGTAGAGAATTATCAAGGCATTATCGCCCGTGTGAAAACGTAACGGCTTATTCAGAATTTTGCAGCGGAAAACATAAAACTAACTTTAGGTTTATAAATAATCGATTACAGGTTTAGTCCCAAAAATCAACCAACGAAAATAAGGAAATGTAAATAGTACGACAAGTTTAAAGTCCAATTAAACAAACCCAAGTCAACTTAACAAATCAAAACTAAATACAAGCTCTCTATTCCCGATCCCAATGATGCAACATCTTCAAACCTGCAGATGGACAATGCTTATTGATCCTTAGAGACTGCTCACCAAAGATTGGGTCATCACAGGATCAATAAGGCATAGCCATGATCAACATGCACAAGCAAAAGCACGTAATCAGCAAAGCTGAGTACTACATACTAAATCAATAATAATCCTAACATGATTCTATTACACGAACAACCCTAACATGATACTAATGAACACAAACAAGGGCAGACAAAACATGATAGTTTGACGACCATACTTGACCAGACTAGACTAGGCTAGACTTTTAGCAATAATATTATTTTAGTTGAAATAGACAATGGACCGAGTTGACCGTCCAGAAGTCTTCACTAAGGAAGACGAGGTACGGGCGCGACTCCGTAACCTCAGTGACCTGCGATATCGAGGAACGTTTAAATAAAAATAGAACACGGTGATCAATCCGGTCCCAGAAAAGGCCATGGGCTACCACCATGAACCCCAACTCCTGTTTGTCCGTCACTTTAGACGTGCACAGTCTAAAGCTATTGCTACTCAGTTTCACTTTACATGATTTACAAATTGAGACTCTGTTATGACTCAACAACCACATAAGGCATACAATCCACATTCGTTCACAACTGTTTTTATCTTGAAATTAAGTAAGTGATCATAAAGGCATCAATCAAGACTCATTCCAATTTACCCAACCTTTCCTTTAACCATGATCAACCCTGTATATGGGTATAAAGTTTCAACTTACTAAACAAGGTCCACCGCCCTCATAAAGTAGTGAAAAGCTAAGAAGGGAACAATAATCAATCGATCCAAACCAACATATAGAATAATCTAGTGTTCCCAACCAACATGTTTGTATCAATCATCCATACTAACATGTTACAATTCTCATAATGCAATATAAGTTTAATATGTTCATCCCACAGTATCAAACATGCAATTTCAATCTGACTAAGTTCATCAACAACATTAACATAACCAAGTTCATCAACAATTCAACATGGTTTCAACAATTAGCACACATTCCAAGCACACAGGTATGTACGTACCTTGTATAAACAACTAATAGGCCACTTTAACACTTTCAAATATCGCCTAAAGAAAATTCTCCGCCTAAAACAACCAACAAATAATCCCAATCAATTTCTAATCATTCGCAACCATAATAAAGCATTCCAAATACATCCTAAATATACTTAGAACATTCCCCAGCATCAAAACTTGAGTATTTGATTTCCTAGCATAATAATTATTGAATCAATGATTGAAATTCGTTGAAAACTCTTCGCAAACATCATACTTTAATTTCCAGCAATATAACTACTTTCAAACTGCTCCAAAACATAATTAACATGTTTGAAATCATAAAAACAATAACTTTAATAATTCCTAAACATCCTACCATGATTTAAAATTATTAAAAACCTTAAAATTCATACTTTAAATAATTAAAAATCAATATTTCAATGCATTTATATAATCTGAAAATTAATAATTTAATTATGCAAACATATAATTCTTGAAATTCATAATCAAATCATAAAAGTTATAATTTTAATTCAAGAAACATAATTAAATTATTAAAACGTAATTAAATTCATTATTTAGTTTAGGGTTTAAGGAAATAACCAAAAGTTAGGAGAGAGGAAGGACGAAGGCATGGCTGGAGGCGCGGCTGGAGGCGCGGCTGGGCGGCAGGGTTGCACACGGAGGTGCGCTGGTGGCTGCGAACGCATAAACAACCGAGTAAGGTTGTAGAAAACGAACAAGAGAAAGAATGAAGCAAGAGAGGGAGGAGGAATAAGAGATTACCGGCGCAGCAAGCATGGAGGTGTCTCAACGGCGCGGCAAGGTGGTGGCGTAGTAGCGGCGACCAGGTGGTGGTGGTGTGCGAGAGGAACACGCAAAACAGAACCCATGAATAAGGAGGGCAAATCGAAAGAAAGAAAACGAAAGAGATGAGGAGGTGGAAGGATTACCGGACGAAGGAGGAAGCCGGGCGTCGGAGGAGAGCAGCGGTGGTGCGGCTTGTGGTGACGGCTGCCGGCGGCTGGGGTGGAGTTTTGAGGGTTCACGTGAAGTTGAAGGAAGGAGGGTTAAGGGTTTTCTAGTTCACGTGAATTTGATGGAGGGAGTGTTTGTAATTTTTTTTTCTTCTTGTTTTTGTTTTTTTTACGTACAATAGGAGTAGGGAGGAAGAGTTTTGGGTCTTATAGTTTGGGCTTTTCCAAGTGGGCTTAGAATTAGGATTTCAATCCAAAATCAATTAGGATCGTTTTCTAAATTCAATCGGTTTTCGTAATTCGATTTCTTTTCAACGTAAAATTCTAAAATTACTCTTGATTTCATAAAACGTTGAAATATTTAGAACGTATAAAATAAATTACGTTAAATATATATTTATTACTAAACTTCATAAATTCTATTTAATTATAAATAATATACGTTAAAATATATTTAATAAAATTTATAAATTTACGGGGGATTACAATCTACCCCTCTTAAAAGAAGTTTCGTCCCGAAACTTGACACGAAATTTCCCGCATTTTTCCCAAAAGCTTTTAACTTATTCTTACTAGAGAAGTACTTGTGCCACCGATGTGCACTCTTTTGCCAACTCAAAGCTATTTGTGTTACTCATGAACACCTTTTCTTATGCGGAGAATCTATTTGCTTTGCATTAACTTGTAAAATTTGCTAAAATAAGCAATAAAATGCATAAAAATTCCATAAAATAGGTAAAAAGCGCGAATTTCTATCGCATTCTACCCCCTTAAAGAAAACGAGTTACGCCCTCGTAACTCACCCCAGGGAATGACTTTGGATATTTCTACTTCAACGAATCATGCCCCCAAAGCTATATTTCCATTAAAATCATAGCAAGTGGGATTTCTACACTTCTTTCCACACAATGCCTCAACAGGTTCCATCTTAAAGCTCGCATAGTAACTATTGTTGCAAGAAATTCAATCACTCTAGTTGGTCTTCCCAATTACCCTTAAAGTCAATAACACAGGATCTCAACATATATTCCGTTAGTAATCTCAGTCTGTCTATCGGTTGCAGGGTGGAAAGAAATACTCATTTCAATGTCGTCCCCAAGATTCAACTGGACCTTATTGCCAAAATTTCGGACTTTTGTTCTCGGTAAGGATCTTACAAGTTGCCCTATAAAGGTAATGTCTCCAAATATTCGTAGATAACACCATAACAGTTATCTCTAAGTCATGGGTTTGGTAATTAGCCTTATAAGGTTTCAATTGACGCGACAACAGCTAAATCTAGAAAGCTTCCTCACATTTCTCACTTCACTTGAAATTCGATTCCTTTTTCATCAAGTTGGTCATTGGTTTTGCTTACTTCGAAAAGTCTTTCACAACTTCCTATAATAGTCGTCTAGGCTTAGAGAACTTCAAATATCGGACACGTTCTTTGGAGTAGGTCACTCACTCACATCTTGAATCTTAGCAGGATCTACAGAGACTCTTTCTGGTCAACTTTTCCTTTTTACCAAACCTCCTTATGTCATAACTCTTGGTCTTAACTCTTAGCACTTCCACCAATTCATACATTTTCATCTTTTCAAGACAACAAATGATTTCTAACGATCCTGGACCACTCGAATCTTCTCTTAATTTTATTCCCTTAAGTAACGTAGTTTTCAATCAATTTAGTCGTCACTTTTCCGTCGATGTTACTTATACACACATGACTTCAAGATCCGTATACTTAATTCATATAAAATAAATTCTTTCTAAGCGTCTCCAATATAATTCCCAAGTGTTTGACATGCTCTTTCTCATTCCTTGAATAAATCAGGATATCATCAATATAATAACGAACTTAATTCGGAATTCGTGGAAAATCTTATTCATCACATCCATAATTATGGCAGGTGCATTGTTTAACCCAAAAGACATTATTCTAAACCCATAATGACAATAACGAGTCCTAATGAGGTCTTAGGCCCTTATCAGCTATCCTTAATTGGTGATACTTCGAACACAAACCAATCTTCGAGAACACACTCGCCCAATTCAATTGATCCAATATTTCATCTCTCCTATGCAAAGGATACATGTTCTTGATGGTAATTAATTTCCTAAAATCAATGCATAATTCGATACCCTTATCTTTCTCCTTAATAAACAACACAGGAGCTCCTCACGGTGACGCACTAGGCCTAACATACTCCTTAACGAAACAACTCTTGCAATTGTGTCCTAATTAGATAATTTATAGGTGTCGTTTCAGGATTTAACTCTGTAGAGAACTCAAATGCTCTAGCTGGTAACATACTTGCAATTTCGCTCGGAAACACATCAATGAATCCACTCACAATGGCAACATCCTCAATTTTAACTTCAACTTCTTTACTCACCTCTAACACACTACAGAAAAATCGTTCACACTCTCTATTCATCAATTTCCTCACTTGCATTACAGAAATAACTAAGGTTCTTGGACTTCTCAAAACATCTACATGAGCTCAACCTTTCAATAGGGTTCCTTAAACTTACTTTCTGCATTTCACAGTCTACCTTAGCCTTGTACAAACTTAGCCAGTCCATCCCCAGAATTACATCCAGGTCCCTCAGATTAAACTTTTATCAAATCAGAAGGGAAAACGCAATCTTTTATCTTCAAAGGCAAGTTCTTAAATAATCTTATACACCTTATGGTTACACCAGTAGGCCTAATAACAGGTAAATCAATCATTCAAAATCTACTAACTTCAGACTCTTAATAAGAGATGACGAAACAAAAGAATAAGCTTTCCCTGAATCACATAACTTTCTAACTAGCACAGAGTTAATAGAATAGTAACAGAAACTAAGTCAACAGGTTGTTCAGCTTCATTTCGACTTATCACAGACAGTTTACCCGGGGCCTTGTTATGGTTGTTATTCTAATTAACATACTTATGGAGGTTTCCTTGGCTGTCTTGCGACCCTATAGGCTTCAAACTCTAATTTCTTGACTGGTTAAATCCCGACTTCACCTGGTTAGCACTCTCATTACCATTTTGTTCCTTTTTCCGTTTAGTAAAGCACTCATACTTCCTATGCCTCTTTTTCTAACAATAGTTACCGTTCATTAATTCTCCCTTACAATTCCTACCAGGATGGTTGTTATTGCACATCTTACAGTGATACACCTTCTCCGATTGGTTCCTATTGTTGTGCCCCTGTTTGTTCCTTCCTTGAAAGTTTCCATATCCATTCCCATTCCCATTTTCATTCATATTCCTCTTGAAATTCCCTTGGTTTTCCCCAGCATTACACATTTTTCTTTTCTCCCAAGAACAATATTTTTCTTGTCCCTTCTAGACTGCAAACCATAAATATGAGCAGCTTTCACATACACAATATCCAAAGATGTAAAGGTTTCCCCACCTAATCCTAATTGGATCTCCTCAGTCAAACCTTTCTTAAACCTCAGAACCTTTAGCTCCTATGTGGCTACAACCTCAGGTGCAAACTACGACAGTGCTATAAATTTGCTATAGTAATCGGCAATGGTCATGCTCCCCATACTAAGGTTTACGAATTCCTAAACTTTTTGCTTTCTCATAAAAGGTAGGGTAAAAATTTCCCTTAAGGCAGTAACAATTGAATCCTAATTGAATATCTCAGCAGTGCTAAGACTAACTCTATTCTCTTTCCACTATAAATCAGCTTCGTCTTTCAAATACATGACAACTTGACCCACTCTCATATTCTAAGGACAGTTCACAGCCTCAAACAATTTCTCAAACTCTCTAACCTAGTTCTCTAAAAAGTAAGATCAGTTTCCCCCTTAAAGTATGATGACTTAACTTTGGCTAGTCTCTCAAACATGTCCCCAGCAAAATCGGGACGCTCAGTTCTCTCTTGGGTCAGCTTTTCCGCCAAGAGGCGAATAGCAGCAACTAAGTCATTATTGTTGGCCATCCTAAAGCGCGACCTGTAAGTAATATATTCTATTTTACGTTCGAAACTTCACTTAACATTATCCTAGCAATGTAATATCACACCAGCATCCAGAATTCACATACATAAACAATCATTTATGAATGATATTCGCATACATGACATTCAATTGAGAAACAAGGAACAAATTCAATCATCACGAATAATAAGGCAGAATAAAAGAAGAAAACATTCTCTTTGCGTGCCCAAAATAAACTCTTGATCCTTTGGATAATCAATGATCTAACTCTATTCCTCAAAAGAATGATAATAACAATCCTAAATATCCACAACACACCTGTCCTCAAAATAAAATTAAAAGTTCTATGACATAAACATAAACTATTGTTGGCGAATTATGGAATTCTCACATTGGAAACGAATGCTTTAACTTTTATTGCTAATTCTATAAAGGTTTAATACATCCTTGAAAAGAATAAAGAATAACTCAAACTCTTATTGCTTTAACTTTAAACTGTTTTAGCTTTGCTACTTATTCTTTAAAACATAAAAGAACTAACTAACTTTACAACTTCAAATACTTGTGGCATCTTGCCTATCTGTTCTTTCCTAGGAAACTTGCGGAGTGAAATCTAGATCCTCAGTATTCGTCGATCTTCTCAAAGGATCCTATGTTGGTGTACTTGGAAAGAAGCGTTTTATTCATGAAACAAACAACTTAAGATCTTACTAACGATTTCCCAACCAAAGCATAATCAGAATTCAATAAAACAATAAGTTTGGTGGAATCAAACAATTTCTATGCACATTTACATGCAACACTTAAACATTCAACACATTCACATAGCAATTAACTTCTTATGCTAACAATTAACTACTAATGCACATATAATTCTATTATATATGCCCTTTCCTATATTACCCATCTCTCGTAATAAATCAAAATAAGTAAAACATTAAAACACTTAAGAAATAAACGAGACGGTTAATAAGAAAGGAATTTTATTAAACGAATAAATATTTATTAAACGAATAAATATAAAGGAATAAAGATACTTAAGGAATAAGTTTTTTTTTTTTTTTTTTTTTTTTTTTTTTTTTGTTCTTTTTTTTTTTATATATATATTTAATTTAATTTCGAAAAGAAAGAAAAGCGTACTTAATTCACATAAACGACAAATTTTGAATAAATAAGTTAATTTCGAACTTAAATAAGAAATATTAATGTACTTTCACACAAAATAAAATGAATATGGTCCCCCAAAAAAAAATACGCATTTTTGAATGATATAATAAGTAGTAGCTCAATTCTAGGAAATTCATTTTAGAAAACTAGCTAGTTTAGGCGCCTAAAAATCATTGAAGTAAAACCATAAGCTTCTAGATACCACTTTGTAACACCCCGACAATTCTCTCTTTTCTAAAATAACCTTTTAATATAAAACGTAGAGAATTATCAAGGCATTATCGCCCGTGTGAAAACGTAACGGCTTATTCAGAATTTTGCAGCGGAAAACATAAAACTAACTTTAGGTTTATAAATAATCGATTACAGGTTTAGTCCCAAAAATCAACCAACGAAAATAAGGAAATGTAAATAGTACGACAAGTTTAAAGTCCAATTAAACAAACCCAAGTCAACTTAACAAATCAAAACTAAATACAAGCTCTCTATTCCCGATCCCAATGATGCAACATCTTCAAACCTGCAGATGGACAATGCTTATTGATCCTTAGAGACTGCTCACCAAAGATTGGGTCATCACAGGATCAATAAGGCATAGCCATGATCAACATGCACAAGCAAAAGCACGTAATCAGCAAAGCTGAGTACTACATACTAAATCAATAATAATCCTAACATGATTCTATTACACGAACAACCCTAACATGATACTAATGAACACAAACAAGGGCAGACAAAACATGATAGTTTGACGACCATACTTGACCAGACTAGACTAGGCTAGACTTTTAGCAATAATATTATTTTAGTTGAAATAGACAATGGACCGAGTTGACCGTCCAGAAGTCTTCACTAAGGAAGACGAGGTACGGGCGCGACTCCGTAACCTCAGTGACCTGCGATATCGAGGAACGTTTAAATAAAAATAGAACACGGTGATCAATCCGGTCCCAGAAAAGGCCATGGGCTACCACCATGAACCCCAACTCCTGTTTGTCCGTCACTTTAGACGTGCACAGTCTAAAGCTATTGCTACTCAGTTTCACTTTACATGATTTACAAATTGAGACTCTGTTATGACTCAACAACCACATAAGGCATACAATCCACATTCGTTCACAACTGTTTTTATCTTGAAATTAAGTAAGTGATCATAAAGGCATCAATCAAGACTCATTCCAATTTACCCAACCTTTCCTTTAACCATGATCAACCCTGTATATGGGTATAAAGTTTCAACTTACTAAACAAGGTCCACCGCCCTCATAAAGTAGTGAAAAGCTAAGAAGGGAACAATAATCAATCGATCCAAACCAACATATAGAATAATCTAGTGTTCCCAACCAACATGTTTGTATCAATCATCCATACTAACATGTTACAATTCTCATAATGCAATATAAGTTTAATATGTTCATCCCACAGTATCAAACATGCAATTTCAATCTGACTAAGTTCATCAACAACATTAACATAACCAAGTTCATCAACAATTCAACATGGTTTCAACAATTAGCACACATTCCAAGCACACAGGTATGTACGTACCTTGTATAAACAACTAATAGGCCACTTTAACACTTTCAAATATCGCCTAAAGAAAATTCTCCGCCTAAAACAACCAACAAATAATCCCAATCAATTTCTAATCATTCGCAACCATAATAAAGCATTCCAAATACATCCTAAATATACTTAGAACATTCCCCAGCATCAAAACTTGAGTATTTGATTTCCTAGCATAATAATTATTGAATCAATGATTGAAATTCGTTGAAAACTCTTCGCAAACATCATACTTTAATTTCCAGCAATATAACTACTTTCAAACTGCTCCAAAACATAATTAACATGTTTGAAATCATAAAAACAATAACTTTAATAATTCCTAAACATCCTACCATGATTTAAAATTATTAAAAACCTTAAAATTCATACTTTAAATAATTAAAAATCAATATTTCAATGCATTTATATAATCTGAAAATTAATAATTTAATTATGCAAACATATAATTCTTGAAATTCATAATCAAATCATAAAAGTTATAATTTTAATTCAAGAAACATAATTAAATTATTAAAACGTAATTAAATTCATTATTTAGTTTAGGGTTTAAGGAAATAACCAAAAGTTAGGAGAGAGGAAGGACGAAGGCATGGCTGGAGGCGCGGCTGGAGGCGCGGCTGGGCGGCAGGGTTGCACACGGAGGTGCGCTGGTGGCTGCGAACGCATAAACAACCGAGTAAGGTTGTAGAAAACGAACAAGAGAAAGAATGAAGCAAGAGAGGGAGGAGGAATAAGAGATTACCGGCGCAGCAAGCATGGAGGTGTCTCAACGGCGCGGCAAGGTGGTGGCGTAGTAGCGGCGACCAGGTGGTGGTGGTGTGCGAGAGGAACACGCAAAACAGAACCCATGAATAAGGAGGGCAAATCGAAAGAAAGAAAACGAAAGAGATGAGGAGGTGGAAGGATTACCGGACGAAGGAGGAAGCCGGGCGTCGGAGGAGAGCAGCGGTGGTGCGGCTTGTGGTGACGGCTGCCGGCGGCTGGGGTGGAGTTTTGAGGGTTCACGTGAAGTTGAAGGAAGGAGGGTTAAGGGTTTTCTAGTTCACGTGAATTTGATGGAGGGAGTGTTTGTAATTTTTTTTTCTTCTTGTTTTTGTTTTTTTTACGTACAATAGGAGTAGGGAGGAAGAGTTTTGGGTCTTATAGTTTGGGCTTTTCCAAGTGGGCTTAGAATTAGGATTTCAATCCAAAATCAATTAGGATCGTTTTCTAAATTCAATCGGTTTTCGTAATTCGATTTCTTTTCAACGTAAAATTCTAAAATTACTCTTGATTTCATAAAACGTTGAAATATTTAGAACGTATAAAATAAATTACGTTAAATATATATTTATTACTAAACTTCATAAATTCTATTTAATTATAAATAATATACGTTAAAATATATTTAATAAAATTTATAAATTTACGGGGGATTACAGTTGGCTTTTGTTTCCTGGATTTTAAGAATTATATGATTTACATTTAAGAATAAAATTTTGATATATGTTCAAGTACTATGTTGCTGTGATTTGGAATTTGAGATTTCGGAAAGAAGGTATGAAATGTACATTTATTTTAACATTTCAAAGAACTTCCTATTTTGTTTTCAAATGTGAAATATATGATTGATATGAATGTGTGAATTGTGAAACCTTGAGTGTGAGATTTGTGAAAAGTAACGTGTGTCTTGGTATATGATCAGTGCCAGATTTTGTTGAAAATAGTTATGCCTATATAAGAATGATATGGGTTGTGAAGTTATTAGTCATTTGCATTACGGAAAGCTATAGGCAACCCTATGCTAGTGTAATTATGTTGGTATGTTTGATAAATAGTGTTTGAGCATCTTTCTAAGTATTCAAGCTTTGGTGTGACAAATTTTGAAATAACCTACGGAGTACATGATTAGAGAATTATGAGTACGTGACTCATACTTATTGACCTATTTTCGGGATTAATAAGGTTTATCAAGAACTACCAGTTGACCCATACGTGAGAGATAGATTTCTTTTGTACTCTTTGTTTTCTTGAACCATTATTTGAGCCATAAAATTTTATTACAAGATCTACAAATTATTTTTATGAGACTATTATTTTCTTTATTTATGTTATGATTAAAGTTATCGCTAAATGATAGTTTCAACAATATACCAGTTATTGTATGATTTTGGTTCGAATATGACGAAAATGATTGGTTACAACGAAAAACACTTTTTGAACTAAGTTTTATGATTTGAGTAATCATAGGAAGTAAACTAATTGATCTTCTAGAATCTAGTTTTTGAACTACTCAATATATTATGAATTTAATTTAATTACTTGATTTTCCGAATTATGAAGTACGACCTATATTTAGCAAGTTATCCTTTATCCAGTTGGGAAGCTCAACATTTTATTAAATTATTTCGTTTGAGATCTTTATATGATTTTCTGTAAAGAGTATGTTTGAATTTGAAAGACCAAGATTATTCTTTGAATAAGATGAAATAATATATTTATATTTCAACACGATTAAATTGTGGATTTATATATCCGTTTTATACTTTAACCCTAATGAGAATTAGTTATAAGATCTATGTCATAGAGTTTTGTACGTAACCATGTGCGATTGAGCATGAAGTTAAGTTTGACTAGTATGGACTGAGCTATTAAGCTTGTTTGGGTATAGTATTTTATTAAGAAGTCAGATTCATTTAGGATTACGTATAAGTGATCAGACTTTATGAAAATTACGCATTAAAAGGGTATGAGATTATTATGCTATTGTGATTATAAGCTAATGGTTTGGAGGTGTGATCTTTTGTGTTACAAGCCAAATTTAATGAGCAATTGTTTAATTGAGATTTAGGATTTCGATGGATTAATAGTGAGTTGAAAATTTGAGTTGGAGAGTATGATTTGTGATAAGTTTAAGAAATAATAATTTATATTCGAGGGTTGTTGAGAATATTGGACTTTATATATATACCATGTTCAAAATTGTTTTCAAGAATTACGTATACGAATTTTGTGGAAAGTTTTGAGTAATTCATTATGATATTTAAGCGAATATTTTGGACAAATTTATCACTTTGTATAAGTATAGTTTGTTCCAAAATTTTCAATTGTTTTTAAGATTTCAGATGAGGTTTTGTTGTGATACTAGACTTTGAGTAAGTGTGAGAATATATATTTTCTCAATTTATTGGATAAGTTTTCAAATGTGTTTTTAGTGGGGAAGAAGCCGTTAACAACGGTCATGAACAACACTTGTGTATTTATGTGTCATTTGTGTAAATGCACAACTGTGCATCTATGTAAATGTACATCTGTACATATGTGTGGGGGCATGTCCTAAAGTCTTGCAAGCATGTGTGAAAAGGTGGGTGACGACCCCCCTAAAAGTTTGGAGACTATGGTTATTCAACCCGTCTCTATTCGTGTTCTCTTCCCCCGATTAGTATATATGTTTGACAAAAGAAAAAAATATATATATAATGTGTCTAGTTTTGCTAGAAGTAGAAATTGTGAAGCTTGTCAATGTGTGTGTGATTTGCAATGTAAATAATTTGCTAGAAAAAGCAAATATCTCTTAAATCATTGATTTTTTGAAAGCTTTGAATTCTAAAGGATTTCTAAGAAATACATGTTGATATTATTATTTGATATTATTTCCAAAATAAATTATCGAGAGCAATCCGTATTTGAGTTCATTGTTTTCAAAATGAATATATATGTGCAAGCCTCAACATGAGATTTTGTTCATGTTATATTAGGGAATGGAGAATTAGTCTTAGTTGAGTTGTGTTAGTTGCTTAAGCTCGGGTAGACTCTGAGATACAAGTTTGAGAATATGTGATGCATTCATTCTCAAAACAGATGAGACTAGTTATGCTGAAAAAATGGATTGAAGACTTCTGAAAATATAAACCGTGCGATCTTTGGAAAAACACCTGGTGACTGAGTGCAAATATTTTCTTGATTTATTTATTAATTATAAACACCAAAGTTATGTTCAATGTTTCATGTGCTTTATACTATTGCAATTTGATTACTGAGCTTAATTTGAATATGATTTGATTCGTATTGAATCAGTTTTATCTTTGAAATAAATAACTCACGAAATTATGTTTTAAGCCACTAAAATGAGTTTCAGGCTGGGCAATGTGTACTTAGTTTCCCTGACTTTGTTCTTTGAACCTGTCCTGGTGGGGGCAGATTCCTATTCGTGATTTTGCAGGTTTAGTTAATGCTCGAAGTTGAATAAGGGATCGCGAATGCGAAAAGGGATATGCTAGCTGAATTACATATATAAGGTTGTAATAGTTTTTGTATGATTATTCTTTAGTTAAATTTGAAGAGTTATTGAAGATTATGGATTAATTCCTTGTGGGTTAAGAGCTAAGTTTGATCAATGCTAATAAGTAATTCTAGTTAACAGCTCGTTAAGAATGGGCTGTTACAATGAGTGCTTCACTAAGCACAGAAAGGAACAAAATAGTAATGGAGGTGGAAACCAAGTGAGGTTTAACCAGTCTGGAGGTCAAAATTCAAAGCCTGGAGGGGCACAAAACAATCAAGAGAACTATAATAAGCCTGCAAATGATAACAATAACCCGAATAAGGCTCCTGGAAAATTGTACATGATGAATCAGAATGAGGATGAACGATCTGCCGATATAGATTCTGGTACTTTTTCTATTAACTCCGCGCAAGTTAAGCATTATTTAATTCGTGGTGACTTGTTCTTTTGTTTCGTCATCTGTTGTGAAAATTCTAAAGTTAGTAGTTTTAGTGAAATAGGAATTTTGAGGATAGAATTCGTCGAAAGAGAATTTTGGTGAGTTATTCCCTAAGGTGAGTTACGAGGGCGTAACTCATTTTCTTTAAGGGGGGTAGAATGCGATAGAAATTCGCGCTTTTTACCTATTTTATGGCATTTTTATGCATTTTTATGCTTATTTTAGCAAATTTTACAAGTTGATGCAAAGCAAATAGATTCTCCGCATAAGAAAATGTGTTCATGAGTAACACAAACAGCTTTGAGTTGGCAAAAGAGTGCACATAGGTGGCACAAGTACTTCTCTAGTAAGAATAAGTTAAAAGCTTTTGGGGAAAATGTGGGAAATTTCGTGTCATGTTTCGGGACGAAACTTCTTTTAAGAGGGGTAGATAGTAATCCCCCGTATATTTATAAATTTTATTAATATATTTTAACGTATATTATTTATATTTAAATAGAATTTATGAATTTTAGTAATAATATACAATTAACGTATATTTATTTTATTTTAATTACGTTCTAAATATTTAACGATTTATGAAATCAAAAGTTTTGAATTTTACTTTGAAAAGAATTCGAATTCAGAAAACAATCCGAATCGATTTTTGATTCATACACTCAAACCCAAATCCTAATCCTAGCCCAATTTTGGAAAAGCCCCAAATGGATAAAATCCAAAATTGACTCACAAGTTTCACTCCTCTCAAACCCACATACAATTCACGTAAAACCAAAACCAAAACCCTCTCCTTGCTTCAGTTCCACGTGAAGTGTGTTGCTTCCCCTCTCCTTGCTTCAGGCCGCCGTCAACCACCTCGCCTGACCGCCGCCTACTTTCCTCCTCCATCATCCGGTAACTCTCCTCTCCTCTTTCGCCCTCCTCCTTCATTGCGGTTTCAATTTCTTTTCTTTCCTTTTAATCGTTGTTGTTTGCCCAGCCATACAACCACCGCGAGTTCTTCCTCGCCGCCAGCACAGCCGCCGCGAAAGCTTCACCGCCTCGCCGTCGCACGGTAGCCGTCCCTTCTCTCCTTTATCTCTTTCATCTTCTTGCTGTCTTTCTTCCTCCCTTCTCGGTTGTTCTATTGATCCTCTCTCACTCGTTTCTGTTTATTGCGGCAGCCACACTCAACTGCCCGTGCGCCACCGTGCCTCAGCTCGCCTCCGGTCCGCCGTCGCGCCTGTGCTCCGCCGGCCAGCCGCTTCTCTTCTCTTTTTTTTGGTTAATCCCTTGAAACCCCTACGTGAATTAAGTATTTGAAATTATGTATTAATTAAGTTTTAACACATAATTCTTGAATTTAAATTATATGTTTTTAGGATTTAATTTGAATTTTCAGATTTACATATTATGTCTAAATAATGAATTTAACTACGTTCTTATAATTTAAATTATGTTTCTTGAATCTAAATTATAAGTTTTATGATTTAATTATGAATTTCAGAATTATAGGTTTGCATAATTAAATTATTAATTTTCAGATTTTGTAATTGAATTGAAATAAGAGTTTTAATCATTTAAAGCATGAATTTTAAGGTTTTAATGGCTTTAATCATAATAGAATGATTATATATTATTAAAGCTATTATTTTTATGATTTTAAGAACGTTGATTATGTTTTGTGGACGTTTGAAATTATTTTATATTGCTGAAAATTTTAAAAGGGATGTTTTATTGGAGTTTAGAACGATTTGGGATCATTAGTTTAATAGTTATTATGCTTGGAGGTTATTTAGTTAAGTTTTGATATTGGGGATGGTTCAAAATGTGTTTAGGGTGTATTTAGAGTACTTTAGTATTGCTGTAAATTGTTGGAAATTGATTGGGAAATTTTATTGGTTGTTTTTAGGCGGAGAATTCTTTGTAGGCGACTTTTGAATTCGTTAAAGTGGCCTATCAGTTTGTTTACACAAGGTACGTACATACCTGTGTGCTTGAAATGTGTGTGATTTGTTGAAACCATGTTGAAATTGTTGATGAACTTGGTTATGATGAAAGTGCATGTTTAATATTGTTGGATGGACATGTTGAGCATATATATTTCGTTATGAGAATTATAACATGTTAGTATGGATTATTGATGCAAGCATGTCAGTTGGGAACTTTATTTTATATACATTAATTCAGATCGATTGTTCATTGTTCCCTTCTAGCTTCTCACTACTTTATGAGGGCCGAGGACCTTGTTTAGTAAGTTGAAACCTTATACCCATATAGAGGGGTGATCAGTATTAAAGGAAAGGTTGGGTTTAATTGGAATGAGTCTTGATTGATACCTTTGTGATCACTTACTTAATTCCAACATAAAAACAGTCGTGAATAAATGTTGTTGAGTCACAACAGAGTTTAATTTATAAATCATGTAAAGTGAAACTGAGTAGCAATAGCTTTAGACTGTGCACGTCTAAAGTGACGGACAATCAGGAGTTGGGGTCATGGGTCGCCTATGGCTTTTTCTAGGGCCGGATTGATCACCGGTTCTATTTCAGTCAAAAGTCCCTCGATATCGCAGGTCATTGGGGTTTACGGAGTCGCGCCCGTACCTCGTCTGCCTTAGTGAAGAAGTTTCTAGTAGCAACTCGGTCCATTGACTATTTCAATTAAAATAATGTTATTGTTATAAAAGTCTAGTCCAGTCTAGCCTAGTCTAGTCAATTGTGGTCTTCAAATTAATACTCCCTCCATCCCGGAATATTTGACCTGTTTTCCTTATCCGGTCGTCCCTTAATATATACTTGACCTGTTTCTAAAAATGGAAATATTCTAACAATATTATATTATTTCTCACTCCACCCCTATTAACCCACCTACCCCCTACTCCATACAAAAAATAATTAAAAATTCAACCCCTACTCTCCCCCAACCCCACCTCTTAACCCACCTCCCACTAACTACATTAAAATAATACCCCACTATCAACTACTACGTAGAAAAAACCCTTATTGCAGCGGGCTTTTAGACCCCTGTTGCAGCGTACATCGTATGCTGCAACTGGGGGGCCTGCAACAAGTCTGAACTTGTTGCAGCGTACATGTTCGCTGCAAAAAGTGATTTGTTGCAGCGGGCTTTTAGATGTACGCTGCAACAAGTGCCAAAAAATTGGCAAAATTTTGGACTTGTTGCAGCGTACATATAAAAGCCCGCTGCAACAGACCCAACTTTTTGCAGCGTACATTTATTTGTACGCTGCAACAAGTCTGAATTACTCAATTTTTTGCAGCGTACATTTATTTGTACGCTGCAACAAGTCTGAATTTTTGCGAAATTTTTTTCCCTTGTTGCAGCGTACAACATATATGTACGCTGCAAAAAAGCACTTTTGGCGGGAAAATTCTAATTTTGTTTAGGGATACCTAGAGTGCCTTGCACCAAATATAGAAACCTGTCAAAACAATAATAGAATAACGCAACCTGTATAACAAATATAAAAACAACAACTGGAGTTTTGTATATATCCCAAAACCAAAAGTGCACATACCGATACATTTAAATACATTTACGTTCCAATTTCAAAGTACGCATACATTTTAACATAAAAGATTGTTCTATAACATCTAAACCAACACGATCAAGCGCCATCAGGTCAATAATAAATACTTGGTGGTAAAAAACTTCGCCCATTGCTCACGAACCACATCAATTTCCTCACTAGCATAAGGCGCAGTCCTCGGAGTATAGACCTTACAAAAACAAAAAATTGATGGAGCATATATTAGATCGATTAAATGCAAATGAAATGTCACATTTTAACATTCAAGCAACTAATGACAATGTATTAATAGTCTAGAATACGAATCAATTAGTTACTTAATTACCTCATCTAGCCGGCCTTCATAGTCATGTTGTAACGTGACTATCTCTAACATGAACTTCATAACGTAATAGCCACACTCAGTTCCGCCGATTTGTTGAGCACACTGATTAAGAAACATAATACTTTATCTTGCAAGGCCAATAATTAATAAAAACAAAGCAAAAAGCTAATTAAGAAACATGTTATACCTCTATATGAATGGGTTTACACGACTTAAAACTCGTTTTATTCGGACAATGCCCACCATTGCACTTGTACACTTGGTATGCCCTAGAAAATTAACGAAACATGGGTACTCATGAATATGATTTTGGCTTAGGTTTCTTAAAGACTAATGTAATTTGTAAGCAAAAGAACTTACAAACTCAAGATTCCCCATGCATAATCTGTTCGACGTGGATCTCTAGCAGAATCGAAAATATATACATAACCTCTACGTAGGTCCATCACGTATAAATTCCAATGATTTCTGTATAATTTATAAATGATATATTAAATATTTAATAACAATAATAATTAATATTTTATATGAAACTTATATAATATAACACACTTACTCTTGATTATATGGGATTAAAAACCAATTAGTTAGGTTAGGATTACCCATCTTCTCCTTTTCAATTTCAGCTTGGAAAATGTTTTTCAAATACATTGTTGGCGCTCCAGGGTCGGCCTTGATTCTAGTGCTTGACATAATCTCGGGACAAATGAACGAAATCCGAGACATTTCAAATGATTTGGCATGATCGTGCAATAAACACCTACAAAATAAACAAGATTACACTATTAAGATCGATAAAGAGAAAAAACTTCAAAGAAATAATAGTTTTATTAACAACAATAAAACATTTAATTACAATATGTAGACTTGGATCGCTGAAATGTTTAAGCACGCCCCGCGAAGGAACTCTCCTATATCAGACGCAGTTATGTATGTTTCTTGATCAAAATCCGAGTGCCAAACTGAGGCCGCCAATGGGATGGTAGTATTATCATATATATCATCAGGCGCCGAAGTCATGATAAACTGCAAGTATTTGCATGACGGGCCAAGACCTTGAATTGCATCGTGTACAAGTCCCGCTTTCTTGCTTTTGGTGGTTGATTCTTGTGTTTTACGATCACAACTACCCACGACCTCTAAGTTGGACTTAGGCTTAGAATTCGACTTCTTTGGATGCGAAAATTCCTATAACAATAGTCAATTAACATTAGTCATATAATAAGAATCAAATGAGTCATTAGGTTCTTTAGTTCAAAGTTGGGAGCGAAAATGTCATTTTAGCTCAATATATGACCTATAACGACCCAACGAGCCATAAATGTGCATAAATAGGTTCGAATGAGTTTTAGAAACTTAAAACTATGCATATTAGTCGTGTAATAAGAATCAAATGAGTCCTTAGGTTCTTTAGTTCAAAGTTGGGAGCGAAAATGTCATTTTAGGTCTATATATGACCTATAACGACCCAACGAGCCATAAATGTGCATAATTAGGTTCGAATGAGTTTTAGAAACTTAAAACTATGCATATTAGTCATGTAATAGGATTAAAATGAGTGTTTAGGTTCTTTAGTTCAAAGTTGGGAGCGGAAATGTCATTTTAGCTCTATATATGACATATAACGACCCAACGAGCCATAAATGTGCATGAATAGGTTCGAATGAGTTTTAGAAACTTAAAACTATGCATATTAGTCATGTAATAAGAATAAAATGAGTCATTAGGTTCTTTAGTTCAAAGTTGGGAGCGAAAATGTCATTTTAGCTCTATATATGACCTATAACGACCCAACGAGCCATAAATGTGCATAAATAGGTTGGAATGAGTTTTAGAAACTTAAAACTATGCATATTAGTCATGTAATAGGATTAAAATGAGTGTTTAGGTTCTTTAGTTCAAAGTTGGGAGCGAAAATGTCATTTTAGCTCTATATATGACCTATAACGACCCAACGAGCCTTAAATGTGCATAAATAGGTTGGAATGAGTTTTAGAAACTTAAAACTATGCATATTAGTCATGTAATAGGATTAAAATGAGTGTTTAGGTTCTTTAGTTCAAAGTTGGGAGCGAAAATGTCATTTTAGCTCTATATATGACCTTTAACGACCCAACGAGCCTTAAATGTGCATAAATAGGTTCGAATGAGTTTTAGAAACTTAAAACTATGCATATTAGTCATGTAATAGGATTAAAATGAGTGTTTAGGTTCTTTAGTTCAAAGTTGGGAGCGAAAATGTCATTTTAGCTCTATATATGACCTTTAACGACCCAACGAGCCTTAAATGTGCATAAATAGGTTCGAATGAGTTTTAGAAACTTAAAACTATGCATATTAGTCATGTAATAAGAATCAAATGAGTCCTTAGCTTCTTTAGTTCAAATTTGGGAGCGAAAATGTCATTTTAGCTCAATATATGACCTATAACGACCCAACGAGCCTTAAATGTGCATAAATAGGTTCGAATGAGTTTTAGAAACTTAAAACTATGCATATTAGTCGTGTAATAAGAATCAAATGAGTCCTTAGGTTCTTTAGTTCAAAGTTGGGAGCGAAAATGTCATTTTAGGTTAATATATGACCTATAACGACCCAACGAGCCTTAAATGTGCATAATTAGGTTCGAATGAGTTTTAGAAACTTAAAACTATGCATATTAGTCGTGTAATAAGAATCAAATGAGTCCTTAGGTTCTTTAGTTCAAAGTTGGGAGCGAAAATGTCATTTTAGGTTCGAATGAGTTTTAGAGGGTTTACCTTGGATGGTAAGTCTGTTGTCTTCTTTTGGGCCGCTAACACCGTTGTCTTTTTCTTGGAGCTACCATCCCTCTCTTTAGAAACATTAGACTTGGACTTCTTTTTAGGAGGTGAAATACAATCCTTTAAAATTCAACAAAAACAAGAGTAGGTAAGATGTCGAATGTGCTTGCGTGAACATATACATTCTAAACAATAAAACATATATACCTCGCCGTCTTCGAAAATCACTAAGTGTATGGGCCATTGCACAAAACTACCCAGAGCACCGCCTAAGTTAGTGAAACCATCTCCCGTAGGTACCGGAAGAATATCATCAACATGTCCGTCGTAAACAAAATCAACTTGGACTTTATAGTGACCAGGCTTCATCGATGTAAAATGTTGGGGCAATGCACCATCTGAGGGTTGTACCATACCATCCGCCACGACAATGTTGTTGCCTGAAACTTTCTCCTCAAGGGCAAGACGACATGGAGTCCTTTCCTTCATAAACAAAGGTTTCAATGCAACTTTGTAAGTGATACAGATTATTAAGTAAATGTCAACTAAAAACATAAAAGGATCAAGCAACTATGTTAAAAAAGAGTGACTACGTCGTACCTTTAGCTCGCGTGGTTGCGGCACTAAGATGTGACGAGTGGTTCTTGTAGCACTAACATCAAGGTCAACTCTGGCAGAATCATTTAAGTGGAGGTCATCAGGTATCGGGGTAGAAATGGAGTTTAGTTGTCCTGTTTTTAACAAGGTGCTTAGTTGCTTTTGGAGGGCCTCTGCCACCCTCTTCTCTACCCTTTTCTCTAATTCACCTTCAAACTCCTTTTTCACAGAAGCTCTGATTGATTCGTAATTTTCTGATGAAGCTTCACCATGGTCACTTCTACTATGTCGAATACACGGACCGAAAGCCTTTTTGATACCAACCATGCCACCTGTTCCCTTGACACGCCCACGATGATCTTTTTTCCCTATAGCTTTAGTGAGGGCATCCTCACCCTGTTCGAAAGAAAGATTTCCTTTTTCCTCTTCTGCGATGTACTCTAACTGCCAATTAGGAAAGTAAAATTACTTTATATTCTCTAATCAAAGCAAGTAAATATTAATTAATTATCGCTACTTACAGCTTTTGTTGCGATTTCAACAACTTCTGAATCGTTCGGGTCAATTTCCCACTTTCCCTCTTTATTTTGTACTTGATGGGCCAAAATCCACTCCTTTGATCTGTATTTTCTAACTCTATTAACATTTGAGGTCACTGATGAGTTCACCGAGGAGCTACTCGAGATAGGTAAAGCTGCATCTGGTGGAAGTCGTCCATCCTTTATCCAATCTAGTCGCTTTCTATTATAACCCTTTTGGCCGGTGCGATGTGGGTTCTTGTTGCATGATGCACTTTTCCTCGCCTTTTCACTACGAAGCTGTCAAAGACAACATAAAAAGATGGAAATAAATGTTTTTTCTGATAACTTTTTGTCCTAGAACCAATGTCAGTTTGCTACATGAAAAACTCTTTAAGGACAAGTTAAAGAAATATTATCATTACCAATGACTCTGGCAGGAAATAATGTTTAACAAAAGTCTTCCAATCATCCTCTGTGATATGGTTGTAGACATCCCAAGGCATCTTGTTTGTTTGATTTTTTGGCTTCTTTTCCTTCATAGTTATCCATCGGCGCACCAACTTGCTCTTGAAACAACTAAATCGTTTCGCCACACAAGAATGAAAATATTTCTCCCTCGAATGATTAGAATCATCAGTAATGTGGAACATAAGCTGTTAATAATTAAAAAAAGTTAAATTATAAAAATAGTATTTAAATCAAATTAAATAATCCCTAAAATATACAAATCAAGTTAATATCCAATGCTTACCTTAGTCTCCTCCCAAAACCCCTTCTTGATTTGCTCATCTACCTTTGGATATAATGGGACGTTAATATTAATTCTAGTAGCACAACTCCCAACTTGCTTCCCGTATTCATGAGACCATTGTCCATCGGGGACATTATATACATTATACTCAAGGAACATAGGCTTAGCGACTTTAACACCTTTTGACGGACCACGGCCTTTAATGGTCTTTGTAATCGTACTAACATCTTGTGATTCGTCACGCGTTGTGGGAGTCTTGCCACCTTCTGATTCATGCCTAACAACAATTTGGTTTTCATTCATCGTACCTATGTTGTTCCTGCATCAAGTAAAACATACAGAAGAGTGGTTACAAAATGTGCGCGCAGCAGCAAATCAGTGCTCTAGCATACAGAAGGATATCAGATCAGTGCAGATATCACAGATCAGATCAGCACTGATCAGTGCAGATCAGATCAGCACTGATCTGCACTGATCAGATCAGCACAGATCAGCACAGATCAGTGCTGATCAGATCTGCACTGATCAGTGCTGATCTGATCTGTGATATCTGCACTTCTCTGTTCTGCACTGATCTGATCAGCACTGAACTGTGCTGATCTGATCTGCACTGATCAGTGTAGATCAGATCAGCACAGATCAGTGCTGATCAGATCAGCACAGATCAGTGCAGAACAGATCAGCACAGATCAGTGCAGAACAGATCAGCACAGATCAGTGCTGATCTGATCTGCACAGATCAGTGCAGAACAGATCAGCACAGATCAGTGCAGAACAGATCAGCACAGATCAGTGCTGATCTGATCTGCAGTGATCTGTGCTGACCTGATCTGCAATGTTCCCCCCTTGTTGATTTTGTTCGAATTATAACAATATGACTGTTGCATCTGCAGCTTGAGACAGGTAGTCAGGTAAGTCCATTTTTTTAAAGTGAAACCATAGAGGAACAATTGACACTATTTTAACCAAATATTTGGTTAATAAAATTTCATCAAGGATTTGCAGATGCTAGTTTTATGGCAGTCAGGAGAGATAAATCAAGGTCAATTTTGAAACAACAGCAACTAACAGTACCACTCCCCACCAATTTTAAGTCTCTAGTTTGTGCAAAGGGGATCATGCAAAAGAGATGGCACTAATTGAAGAATGAACGAGAAATTTAAGTGTAAATATGTCAAAGCTCAACATAATGGAAAATCAATAAGAACAGCATAGAGAGAAAGAAATTTAGGGGCTGTTTGGTTCCCCAGACTTCCCCCTGGACTTGGATTCCCCCAAATTTCTATCAGTCTCTCATTGGTCAATGACTCAATGGTCACCACCATCATCCCAAATCAATCCACCCCACCCCACCATCACCTCACCACCACTATCACCGTCACCTCACTAGTCACCACTAAAGCAACTCTCACTTCCACCCACCATGGATACATCACCAGAAAAACCAACCTTCACATCCCTTCCTTGATCCATTTCACCCCTTTTCCCTCTTTTTATTCCTCTCCGCTTTTTGTTAGGGACCAAAACATCGCTTTACAATGTAATTGAACAATTGATAGAATACTAAGTTGACACATGCTCCGGCCTTCAAAGAATCAAATCATATCAAAGAATTTGAACTCTATAGCAGCAACAAGCCAACAAGCATGAAAAATTATATATGTGGAATGCACTGATCTGTGCAGATCTGATCAGCATAGATCAGTGCTGATCAGATCAGCACTGATCTGTGCTGATCTGTTCTGCACTGATCAGATCTGCAGAACAGATCAGCACAGATCAGTGCTGATCTGATCTGCACTGATCTGTGCAGATCAGATCAGCACAGATCAGTGCAGAACAGATCAACACAGATCAGTGCTACCCTCATCTGATCTGCATTGATCTGCATGTGCTGATCTGATCTGCAATGTTCTTTGTCATTCTTGGTGTGTTTGTTGAGGCAATATGAGAATGCAGGGCAGCTAACTCATTCTATAAACAAGTTCTATTAATCTAGTATAGTACGGAGTAGTATGTAAGTTAGATCGTAAAATGAAATTATGTAATTGAGTTTCACTTAAACTCAAGCAACAATCATTAAGAAACTTAATGAGGAAATCTGACAATCTCACTTCTCTTATATCATGAAATCATATACTCATATGAGATAAGTCTAGAAAACACCACTTATGCTAAAATGAGGCATTTTCGCTCCCAGCTATGAACTAACGAACATAAGGACTCATTTTAACCTTTTAAATGATTAATATGATTAATTTTAACTTTCCAAGACTCGATCCGATCTATTTATTCACATTAGAGACTTGTTTGGTCGTTGTGGTTCATATTTATGATAAAATGAGGCATTTTTGCTCCCAACTATGAACTAAAGAACCTAAGAACTCATTTTTAGGCTAATATGACACTTTCGCTCCCAACTTTGAACTAACAAACCTAAACACTCATTTTAATCCTTTTAAATGATTAATATGATTAGTTTTAACTTTCCTAGACTCAATCCAATCAATTTATGCCATTTGAGACTTGTTTGGTCGTTATGGTTCATATTTATGCTAAAATAAGACATTTTCGCTCCCAACTTTGAACTAAAGAACCTAAACACTCATTTTAATCCTATTACATGACTAATATGCATAGTTTTAAGTTTCTAAAACTCATTCCAACCTATTTATGCACATTTAAGGCTCGTTGGGTCGTTAAAGGTCATATATAGAGCTAAAATGACATTTCCGCTCCCAACTTTGAACTAAAGAACCTAAACACTCATTTTAATCCTATTACATGACTAATATGCATAGTTTTAAGTTTCTAAAACTCATTCGAACCTATTTATGCACATTTAAGGCTCGTTGGGTCGTTAAAGGTCATATATAGAGCTAAAATGACATTTTCGCTCCCAACTTTGAACTAAAGAACCTAAACACTCATTTTAATCCTATTACATGACTAATATGCATAGTTTTAAGTTTCTAAAACTCATTCCAACCTATTTATGCACATTTATGGCTCGTTGGGTCGTTATAGGTCATATATAGAGCTAAAATGACATTTTCGCTCCCAACTTTGAACTAAAGAACCTAATGACTCATTTTATTCTTATTACATGACTAATATGCATAGTTTTAAGTTTCTAAAACTCATTCGAACCTATTCATGCACATTTATGGCTCGTTGGGTCGTTATATGTCATATATAGAGCTAAAATGACATTTTCGCTCCCAACTTTGAACTAAAGAACCTAAACACTCATTTTAATCCTTTTAAATGATTAATATGATTAGTTTTAACTTACCTAGACTCAATTCAATCAATTTATGCCATTTGAGACTTGTTTGGTAGTTATGGTTCATATTTATGCTAATTTAGTCAACTAAGGTCAATTTAGGTCAATTTATTCAACTAAGGTCAATTTAAGCCCGCTCGTTTTGATTTAGGTCATTCTAGCTCAAGATTAGGAGACATGTTAATTAGCGCAACACTAGGAGAAAACGCACAACTCACCAAAAGTAAATACGTGCTTTATTTTCCGATTCTGAGAACTTCTGAAAAGACACAAATCACCGAAAGCTTCTGAAAATTTCTGACTCGGGGATCTCAAGTCATCTGCACAGAAAGTTAGAAAACTTTGGTCAGGAACAAAAGTAAGATGTGGAAGTACAGTAAGAATTAAAGAAAGCTAGAAAAGTATAATCATGAACACAATGGAAGTATAAAATAAGAATTAAAGATGTGGAAGTACAAACTACACCTTCCTAAATGCTAGAAAAGATACATTTAATCTGATATTCAGTTAGCTAGAATTACCTATTCCCAGAAGCCAACTCATCTTATTCATTTACGGTTTACAACCCAAATTCCTTCCCTATGATCTGTGCGCATATGATTAGTATTATTTGCATCTTCCTCCTCCGGTAACGGTTGAACAGCCGTTGGTAACAGGGGTGTTTCATCGTACTTGTCATACTCATCTTCATCCACAACATCATCAATACCCAGAATATTTCTCTTGCCTTGGGCAACTGCACGCCATATAGGATCAACATTGTCTACCACATAGAAAATTTGCTTAGCTTGTGATGCTAGAATGAATGGCTCGTCACTATCACTTAATCGATCAAAGTTAACCAATGTTAAACCAGGAAAAATTTCATCTTGTTTCACCCCATTATGGTTGTTGGCCCACTTGCACCGGAATACAGGGATCGTAAATTTGTTGTAATCAAGCTCCCATATTTCTTCGATAACACCATAATATGATTGTGTCGCATCAACCGGTCTTCTATCCTTGGCGCTTGCAAAGACCCTAGATGCTGCAACATGCTTCACTCCACTATTCTGCACCACACTCTTTTCATCTTGTCTTCTAGTGTAGAATGTGAACCCATTGATATCATACCCTTCATAAGACAGAACACATAGTCGAGGACCTCGAGCTAACCACTGGACCATTTCAGAAACATCTAGATTTTTTTTCATTTCCTCGGCTACTTCCTTCTTAAACCAATCAACAAATGTGCGATTATGTTCTTGCATCAACGCTCTTTCCTTCAACTTAGGATTCTTTTGTTGCAATTCTAGCAAATGCTTATCTATGTAAGGATTGACCTCGGTAAGATGCTGCAACACACAAAGATGTGCCTTATTCTTCCTTTCAGATGGAGGCGAGATCACATTTTTACCAATTACCCCATGCCCTTCAAGCCTCCCTGCATGACGAGATTTTGGAAGACCTATTTGCTCAAGCCTTGTTAAGAATTCAGCTACATATTGAGATATCTCTTCCTCAAGGACTCCCCGAATGATACTACCCTCCGGCCTTGCCCGATTCTTTGTTTTGTCCTTTAAATGCCCAAAAAATCTCTCAAAAGGATACATCCATCTTAAGAACACCGGACCACATAACTTGATTTCTCGAACTAAATGGACAATTAAGTGCACCATAATATCAAAGAAAGATGGTGGAAAGTACATTTCAAATCGACACAAAGTTTCAACAATATCATTGTGCAAAGAATCTAATTTCTCCGGATCAATCACTTTAGCACATATAGAATTGAAAAACACACAAAGTTTTGTTATAACATGTCTCACGTGTTTCGGCAATATCCCACGAAGTGCAATTGGCAAAAACACATTAATCATTACATGGCAATCATGAGACTTCATACCAACCAACCTAAGGTCCGAGAGAGATACTAGGCGCTTTACATTCGACGAATATCCCGAGGGAACCTTAATTCCATGTAAGCACTCACAAAACTGCTTCTTCTCCTTTCTTGACATTGTGTAACACGCTGGAGGCAGATAAGTCTTAGTACCACCCGCACCAGATTTTTCAACAGGCCACAAATCTGGTCGAATATTCCTCTTTTTCATATCTTTCCGCACATTCTCATTGTCCTTAGTCTTTCCAGGCATGTTTAGCAAAGTCCCAATGATAGCATCGCACACATTTTTCTCAATGTGCATTACATCGAGACAATGCCTAACCGACAAATCTCTCCAGTAGGGAAGATCCCATAATGGAGATACTTTCTTCCACAAAACACCCTTTTTAGACTTGGACTTGTAGCACTTGCCGTATTTGGTTTCAACATTTTTTATTCGTTCATAAACCTGTGATCCTGTCAAAGGCGTACGAGCTACTCTTTCCTCGGTGAACCCATTGAATTCTTTCTTCTTCTTACGATAAGGGTGATATCGACTGAGGTGCTTCCTGAAATCTGGGTAAACATTTTTCTTGAAATTATGCAACCATGTGGGCTTCATGTCCTCTTCACATATAGGGCATGCTTGTTCTCCTTTGGTTTTGTATCCAGACAAGTTTCCATATGCCGGAAAATCATTTATGGTACAAAAAACCATAGCTCGCAATGTAAAGCTTGAATTGGTGTGTGCATCGAACATTGAAACACCTTCATTCCACAATAATTTCAAATCATCTATGAGTGGAGCCAGGTACACATCTATGTCATTTCCAGGTTGCTTAGGCCCCGAGATGAGGAGTGATAACATGATATGCTTCCGCTTCATACACAGCCATGGAGGAAGATTATAAATTGCTAGAAGAACCGGCCATGTGCTATGTTGACTGCTTAGAGTTCCATATGGATTCACACCATCTGCACATAAAGCAAGCCTTAGATTTCTAACCTCCTTACCAAATTCAGGATATTTCTTATCAATATTTCTCCATTGAACAGAATCTGCAGGATGTCGAAGGAGTCCATCTTTCTTCCTCACTTCCGCATGCCACCTTAAGTTTTTTGCTTGTTTCTTCAATGAAAACATACGCTCAAACCTAGGTATGATTGGAAGATACCACAAAGACTTAGCAGGCGGGCCCCTCTTAGCTGAATTTGCCCCTTTGCGTTTGTAACGAGATGCGCCGCATGTTGGACACTCATCCAAATGTTCATGCTCTTTTCTGTAAAGGATACAATCATTTGGGCAAGCATCTATCTTGTCGACCTCTAAGCCTAAGGGACACATCAATTTCCTGGCATAATAGGTAGAGGTGGGGATATCATTCCCTTCCGGCAAAAATTCACCTACCCACTCCAATAAGGTGTCAAAGTGTTCATCTCTCCAACCACCTTTACATTTGAGGTTGTAAAGTATTGACACACATTCCAACTTGCTGAATTTTGTACAACCGGGATACAATGGAGTTTCAGCAGCCTTTGATACTTGTTCGAACATCTGAGGTCGTTCGTCCAAGTGATCTTTCAGCCCATCCATCATCTCATTTATTTCATCATCTTCTTCCTCATCATCATCCGTCTCATTATTCTCATAAATATCATCATCACTCTCATTACTCTGAACATCAAATTGATGGACACTAGAACTTGGACGATCAGGTATTGTTTCACCATGCCAAAACCAAACATGGTAATCTTGCTTAAACCCACGGCGAAATAAATGATCCTCAATTTCATCAATGTCACCTAACCGCTTGATATTGTTACAATCACGGCAGGGACAATAGATTTTTTCGGCTTTTGTACTCCGTTGGTGTGCTAAAGCACATCTAATGAACTCTGCGACCCCACTCAAGTATTCTGCCGTAGTATGGTCACCATACATCCAACGACGACTCATTACTAATAACAACAACAAAAGGTTCCACACATAAACACATATATTAAGAAGTCACAAAATCATTAAGAAGTTCCGCAAATCTTTGGTTACATCATTTAAGTTTATCAATGCTTCACTGAAGTGATATTAGAAGTCCAAAAACAGTCATAATAAGTAAAACGGAATGGATACTTAAGCATAGAATACTAATGTACACGTTTTATTATTACACTTACTATACTTATCCAAATTTTATTTATCGTAAAAATGATATGCACTTACTGTACTATTGATTTCAACTTTCAAAAGAGGAAAAGAGAAATTTTATGAAGATAATTAGATATATCAATACCTTATGCAATTGTTGAAATTCGAACAAGCACGATGATAGATTATGCTGGCAGTACGATCATCGCCCCTCTCTTCAACCATATGCGTATCTACCCATCTTCACAATTAACTGCAAATAAAAGAAATAATTGAAAAACAGCCAAAAAAATCAAAATAAAAACGAAAATCAAAACGAAAATCAAAACGAAAATCAAAACGAAAATCAAAACGAAAATCAAACGAAAATAGTTCGAGGGCCAAATTCAGATATTTCTCATAGAATGCATGTAACAGGAAATTAACTATCTACCACATCACCACATAGCAATCACATTATTCAAGTTATTGGCATTATCGCAGCATTCAAGTGCGGAACTAAGTGCTTACGTAACCTCGGGGAAGGAAGAAGGGTAATGCCAGAATAAAATCCTGTAACCTCGGGGAAGGAAGAAGGGAACTAAGGGCCTGATACTACTGATCTAAGTGATGTATTCAACACTTTGAGCATACTTGGAAATTAAAAAAATTAAAAAAAAAAAAAGGTAATCCAAAAGCCTCTTGGAAATCAGCAAAATAACATCCAAACAACAGTCTGAAGGGGTGAGTAGCAGTCAGCAACAGCCTTAGCCCATTCCCCATTACTTGGAAACATAGTGGCTGTGTGCTTTTTAAAGAAATAGATCTATACTCGGAAACATAGCAATCCCCATTTACTTCGTTGAGTCGTTAAGTTTCAAAAACGAAAATCAAAACGAAAATCAAAACGAAAATCAAAAACGAAAATCAAAAACAATAATCAAAACGAAAATCAAAAAATAAAATTGAACCCTAATCTGAAAACGAAAATAAAAAACGAAAATAAAAATTGAACACACCATACCACCGGAACCACGACGCCGAGCAACCACCGGAACCACGACGCGACGGGGAGATGCTGAACCACGGAACCAAGACAGCGACGCAGGGCTGAACCACGGAACCACGGAACCAAGACAGCGAAGCAGGGTTGAACCACGACGCGACGGGGAGATGAGCAACCAACGGAACCAAGACAGCGACGCGAGCTGAGCAACTCTTGGGTTCGACGGCGACGCGAGCTGAGTTCGACGGCGACGCGAGCTGAGTTCGACGGCGACCTTGGATAAGCTTGGAGCTATAGCAGAGAAGGAACAGAGATATGATTGAGCGCGGTTTGTACGTACGTTGCAACTAGGAAAGTAAAAATTTTAATTTGAAACGCGGACTTGTTGCAGCGGGCATTAACATGTACGCTGCAATAACTAAGGTTTGTTGCTGCGGGCTTTTATTTTGTACGCTGCAACAAACGCATTTGTTGCGAACAACTAAAATGTACGCTGCGATAACCCTTTAAAGGGTTTGACCCGCGTTGACCGACTGGTTGTTGAAGCGTATTTATACTTGTACGCTGCAACAAGGGGGCTGCAACAGGGGTTTTTTCTACTAGTGTACCTATTAAATTAAATAAGTCAATTCAGGTCCCATAAACTTTGTGCCGCTCAAACCGGGTCGAGTATTCCGGGACGGAGGGAGTATGTTCTGTTTGCCCTTACTTATGTTTCATTAGCATCATATTAGGATTGTTCGTTTAATAGAATCATGTTAGGATTATTATTGTGTTAGTATGTAGTACTCAGCTTTGCTGATTACGTGCTTTGTTTGTGTGTGTTGATCATGGCTTATGCCTTATTGATCATGTGATGACCCATTTTGGTGAGCAGTCTCTAAGAATCAATAAGCATTGTCCATCTACAGGTTTGAAGATGATGCATCATTGGGATCGGGATTAGAGAGCTTGTATTTATTTTGTTTTGCTAAGTAACTTGGTTTGTTAATTTGGACTTTAAACTTGTCGTACTATTTATATTTCCTTATTTTCGTTGATTGGTTTTTGGGATTAAACCTGTAATCGATTATTTATAAACCTAAAGTTAATTTTATGTTTTCCGCTGTAAAATTCTGAATAAGCCGTTACGTTTTCACACGGGCGATAACGCCTTGATAATTCTCTACATTTTATATTAAAAGGTTATTTTAGAAAAGAGAGAATTGTCGGGGTGCTACAGTCGGAGTTTTCTATAAAGATGGACGCATAGAAAATGTTAGCCGACTAGAATAGTAGTTCTGTTTCTTGAACTATGTGGACATGGAAATGTCGCAATCATTTGCATAAATACTTACTTTGGGAAGACTAGTATCGGACAGACCTATGAAACTTTACTGTAAGAGATGAAAATCTTTCATAAGTAAATTTCATTAAAATTATTAGACACTAATCCTCAATACCTGAGTGATTTGAGATTACTTGTTTGAGAACTGCTTACTTTGACGTTGTCAACCGTCGCACCGTAAAAGGAGGCTATAAAGGCATTGCTCGGGTAATCACTTATCAAATGAAGTCTAATCTCAAGATCGCAAGATTGGGATTGTCCTCCCAAAAATCGGGATGAGATGCTGAAAGTTGTACAAGGCCACTCGAAGAGCTAGAAACTGTAAAATGCATGGCCGTGCTCAGATGAATCATAGGCTATGATTATCTGTTTATTTGATCAGTTGAACTATGAAAGCGAGAAACACCTCTGGACATAATAAGGATGATAACTCTTACCTTATGTTCAAGAGCAAGCATCGAGTGACAAAGGAATTAGGAAATGCACACTTGTCCCTAAGGACAAGTGGGAGACTGAAGGAAATAATGCCCTTGGTCCAAGTATGCATTTAATGGTAAGTCTAATGCGGTTTAATATTAATTATACAAGTTAATAATTCAGTGAGATCAAGTGAACTGTATGCCTAGCTAGAGGCCGCTTCAGTTCAAGTGATCCACAGCTTACTCTTGACTGAACCCGTAGGGTCACACAATGTTAGGTTATGATTCATATGACAAAACATAAATCATGCGGAAAAACCATAAAGCCAGGAAAGCATATTATTTACACATAATCATTTAGCATAGTTTAGACGCATACACTTTGTTGCGTGCCCTCCCTAGCTGCGCCCGAACCGAACAAGAACAAGTCTTTAGGACTCCAAGTGTCGTCCCTCCGTAGATAGTCCACAGCACGTCCGGATCCGCCTTAAGCTTGACCAACTAGAATCTCCCTTAAGGTAGCTTAGGAATTTCGGCTATAATGGTGCAAGTGTATGGCTGGTTTTTTTCTTCAAAATCTTACCTTTAGAATACTTCAATTGTCTCTATAAATTATGACCCTAGGCACCTATTTATAGAGGTATGGAAAAGGAACTGGAATCCTATTAGGATACGAATTAATTAAACTAGAATCCTAATATAACTCTTATTTAATTAATTTATCCTTTTAGGATTAGGAATTTAATCATATATCGAAACATGATAGCTTTAGGATTCGTATAGCACACAAACACACACACGCACGCACAGCAGCCCACGAGGGGCGCCATGCGCGCGCACAGCCCGCGAGCTCGCAGCCCATTGCCACGAGGCCCACACGCTGCCGCAGCCTTGGCGCGCGCTGGGCCTGCCTTGCGGTGGGCCTGGCGCAGCCTTGGCTGGTGCGTTGTGGCGCGCTGGCTTGCTGGGCGATGGCCCGGCTTCGTGTTGGGCCTTCGTCTGGCAGGCCTCGTCCGATGCTAATTCGTACGATACGCTTCCGATTAAATTCCCGATTCCGGAATTTATTTCCGATACGAACAACATTTAATATTTCCGATTCCAGAATTAATTTCCGTTTCGAACAAATATTTAATATTTCCGTTTCCGGAATTATTTTCCGATTCCGATAATATTTCTGATTCTGACAATATTTCCGTTTCCGGCAATATTTCCGATTCCGGTAATATTTCCATTTCCGATAATATTTTCCGATACGTACCATGTTTCCGTTTCCGGCAACATCTACGACTTGGATAATATTTATATTTCCGATACGATCCATATTTCCGTTTCCGGCAATATCATCGTTTCCGGAGTATTCATTTCTTGCTTGTGACGATCTCAGCTCCCACTGAAACCAAGATCCGTCGATTCCGAATATCCATAGATGGAGTATTTAATGCCATTAAATACTTGATCCGTTTACGTACTATTTGTGTGACCCTACGGGTTCAGTCAAGAGTTAGTTGTGGATTAATATCATTAATTCCACTTGAACTGAAGCGGCCTCTAGCTAGGCATTCAGCTCACTTGATCTCACTGAATTATTAACTTGTTAATTAATACTGAACCGCATTTATTAGACTTAATATTATATGCATACTTGGACCAAGGGCATTATTTCCTTCAGTCTCCCACTTGTCCTTAGGGACAAGTGTGCATTACCTAATTCCTTTGTCGCTCGATGCTTGCTCTTGAACATAAGGTAAGAGTTGTCATCCTTATTATGTCCAGAGGTGTTTCTCGGTTTCAGAGTTCAACTGATCAAATAAACAGATAATCATAGCCTATGATTCATCCGAGCACGGCCATGCATTTTACAGTTTCTAGCTCTCCGAGTGGCCTTGTACAACTTTTAAGCATCTCATCCCGATTTATGGGAGGACAATCCCAATCTTGCGATCTTGAGATTAGACTTCGTTTGATAGGTGATTACCTGAGCGTTGCCTTTATAGCCTCCTTTTACGATGCGACGGTTGGTCAACGTCAAAGTAACCAGTTCTCAAACAAGTAATCTCAAATCACTCAGGTATTGAGGATTTAGTGTGTAATAATTTTAATGAAATTTACTTATGACAGATTTTCATCTCTTACAGTAAAGTTTCATAGGTCTGTCCGATACTAGTCTTCCCAAAGTACGTATCTATGCAAATGGTTATGACATTGCCATGTCCACATAGTCCAAGAAACAGAACTACTAGTCATCTTGCATTCTAGTCGTCTAACGTTTTCCATGCGTCCAATTTAATAGAAAACTCCGACCAGGGACCATTTTCAACTTTTGACATTCAAGTTCACTTGATAGACATTTCTTAGTCACAGGACTGGTCCTGACAGTCTATCTTGAATATTTCGTCAAATTGAAGGGACTCATCATTTAATACTAAACCAAGATTAAATGGAATATGAAAATACATTTCATATATGATAAATGTTCAACCCCAATGTTTTACAACCATGGGCCTCAAACCCATCTTTAAAACAGTTAGTGGAATTCAAAACTATGCTTGATTTCCAATGCCACAATGTGAGTGTTGTTTCTCACTTGCTGCATATGTTTAGTTATCATGCTTTGCCAATCTTAATATCCTTTTCATCGAATAATATTCGAGATATGATGATAAGATCTTTTGAGTTTGTTTATTATGTGATCTAATCTTTCTTACTTCGATAGAGGTTCTACGCATTTTGCAATGAAGAACCATCAAGTTAGCAGACATGTGATCCACCCAAGTTCAGTGAAGAACTCTTTAATTTAAACAACCCTGTTTCATTGCTTCTTAGGCAATAAGTACTTTTACTTCGACTGTATAGGTTGCTAGTGATGCTTTGTTTGGATTTACTTATCCAAGCAGTTCACAGATATGTGGAATACTTTCCAGCTGTATCTTAGAACATAGAAATTAATATTTTAATTTCCCACGCAACAACTCATGGTCTCCAATCCATGTTGCCATTTCAAAACACGATGCTCTATAGCTCGTCCTTATCAATGGTTAACTCCAAAGTGTCTTGCTTGATCCTTTGCCAGTGTTTATGCCTGTAGCATCAATATTTAGCATATCTTTATTTCCTTGAATCAAGAATGATTCCTATGTACCTTTTCAAGTACCATAAGTATTCTTGATCTCAATCTAGTTGATCTTCACTTACATCAATAAAGATTGGTATATGTTCGTTATGCCTAAAGTCATACGATACGTTTTTGGCGATCCTTATATTATATCATACATGATAAATTCTTTTGCAGAATAATTCCCAATTGAATTCTATTCATATAACTTTAGCTTATCTAGTTTCAGTAGATACTAAATCCAGCTAAATTCTTTGACATATAATATAGGTTAAGAATCTCACTTAGATCCTTTGATGTTTAACTTAGTAAATGCTTATACATAGTTCAAACATCCTTTACTTAGATTTATTCATATGGGTCGAATGTCTCCAATGGAGTCTTTCGTGTTTGATTTAGTAAATGCCATTACTTAATCCAGAACAATATTATAAGATCTTTGTGAATGGATCTTAATACCCAGTACGTACTAAGTTTCGCCTTGGTCCGTCATTGATGAATAATTTTCAAATCTAAGTCATTAGCATTTGAATGTTATTTCACAATAGAGAGATATGTGTGTGATACACATAGGACTAATTAAGTTTTATGTACTCCCACTAAACTTCTTATATATCTATAAGAATCATATACATTTTATGAAACTAAAATACTTATTAGCTTCACTAAAATACAATTCCAATTCTCAATTGCTTGCTTAAATCTGTACTTAGATTTCATAAGCTAGCATTCATTTCAAGCATTTTTTGGATCCACAAATCCTATGACATGGTATGCACATAGTTTTCTTCCAACATTTGATTGAGGAATACGTTTTGTCATCCAATGGCCATATGTACCAATATGCAATCATTACTTGAATTATAGACTTAAGCATTACGATTATGCATGAGGTTTCAACACAATCCACACCGTGAATTTGCTTGTAACCTTTAGCAACTAATCTACCTTTGTGTGTGAACACAATTTCATGTTTGATGGTTTTTATCCTTAAAACAAACTTGCAACCAATAGGTGTGAAACTATTCTTGCAAATCAAAAAAATTTCAATTTTGTCATCAAAACTTTGAGTATGTTTTATGGCCTCTAACCATTTAAAACATTTGAGTCTATATATGGCCTCTAACCATTTTAGGGAATCTGGATTTCGTCATAGCTTTCTTACAGGTCACAATCTCATTAATCTACATGATAATAGTTTGACTGCAAGTTGTAGGTTTCTTCACTATCTAATAGAAGAATCGCATAGCTTCAGTGACCTGATCTCCATGTTTCTTCACTATCTAATAGAATAATCTCATAGTTTCAGTGACTTGAACTCTATGCCTACTTGGGTATAGAACATCAAACAAATAGAATATTAATAGCCACTTGAAAGTCCTTTGAATATTCTGTTCCCTTTGAAGCACTTGTAAAGTCTTCTAAGAGATGTTTATTTTTTAAAGCCACTTCTAAAGTCCTTAAAGAATAAGTGTTCGGATTTTCTGAAGAACTTTGAAAAGCCTCCGGAATGTCCGTTTATGTTTGTTGTTCTCCTTGAAGACTTTCGAGGTCTATTTTCTCCCACTTGTCATTTTGGAAACGAATCTCCAAAAGGACATTATTTCGAGCAAACAAACATTATGTTCTCAAAAATTCGTGGTAGAAACAATACCCTTGTATCTCATTTGAATAAATCACAATGAAACATATATCTATGCTTGGACCTTAGTTTGTTGAATAACAAACACTAAGCTCCCACTGAGTGTAGCAACTCTTTAGATATATATATATATAATTGAAAAGATATCCTGAAATTACTTTTCAATAGCTTTGACGAATTTGGTTTAGTTTGGTGGTAGTTGAGCATTTTGTTTTAGAAATTATAGGAAAAGTCTTTATGATTCATCATTGATCGAATCAAGTACTAATTGACTTCGATCATTCCAACTTAGATATGTCATAACTTATGGAGCTAGATTGTGAATTTTACTACACACAATCATTGATGATCATTCTTGACTTAAGTAATCATCAACATGATCTAACCTAGATCTTTATGATTTCTTGCCAAGTGGGATTTATACTTCTGAATCTTTGAACTAGCCAAACAGATTCAAACTTTTATCACATTGAGTAAATAAACCTATATTCACTCAAATCTGTGTGAAATAATAAAGTCATAAAACCTTTCTTTAGCTTTGAACTCTATCGTCTAGGCGTTCTAACAATAGTTCATATCTTTTGTTACTTTCAACAAGTAAGATTAGTTGTCTTAGATTGATCTAGAAATCAATGAACTTTCAAAAGTCCATCAAAATAGAGCTTTTGAATGTTAACTTGTTGATATGGTCTAAGCAACAATGCCAAAGATTAGTGGAACTCAAATCAAGGGGTTGATTTGAACCTAGTAAAGTTCTTATTGTTAAAGAGTTGTTTATATTAATCAAGCATATTGACTCAACCCGTAATTGACCATTTCATTCAAATAAACAAACAAACAAACAAACAAACAAACATTGTTTTTTTTTTTCTGAATGTGAGTCTTTCTGTGTTTGAAAACAGAAATTTAGGTATGCTGATTGTGGAATAAAATAGCCATTAAGTTCCAGCCTTTGAAAGGACTTAAAACAAACTAGATGACCCTACAACTAATGTAGCATTGCCATGCTTCATTTCCCACTTGTAGGCCATTAGTGTAGCTTAGCTTCCATAGTTTGAGTTATTACCGAAGTAAGAACCTCAAGCGGTATATGATACCAAGGAAGTTTGATTGCTAGGTCACTTCTCTTTAAACATAAACTTAATTATAGGTAGAAACGAAATCGTAAAATTTCTTTCATTTGTTCCTTGTTTTCCTATTTCTTGTACCCTTTCTTATAGTCTTAAGAATTGTATTCTTTAGTGTTGACTTTTATACTTTGTTTAGACATGTCCAATGTCACTCCAACAAAGTTCTTACCATTTATGTTGAATATTCTGTTCAACTAGATGATCTTACCAGAAGCTTCTAAAGTTCTCTAAGCATCGATCTATTCGAATGTCTAGGGACTAGACTCAATCGAGCATTAAATGGAAAAAAATTAGGTTGTTAACCATTGGTAAAGCTGAGCGTTTAAACTCAATGCTTTATGATCTCAAAACTACATTGTATTTTGAATTCACAAGCACCAATCGGTTTTCCATTCGACTTTGATGTTCGAAAACAACCATAAAAGTCGCTATAAGAAACGTACATTTAAATTGCTCATTTTCTCTCATTTCCGTGAATCGTTCTTGGATTCATTACTAATCGAGGAAATTTACTGTTATCTTTCTAAAAGGGTTTACTGCAGTGCAAGATATTTAATTATAAACAATAATTAAAACATACATTGAAGCATGCAAAGTCTAAACATTTATCATGAGTAATAACTTGAAAATTAAAGCATTCATGCAATTTAAACAAGTTATTAGCATTTTATTCGAATTTATTGTTCCGGCAGGTGTGAATAAAATGGTTCCAAGACCCTAAAATCATTGAAGAATTAAGCACATTATGTTTGACTCAATTCTAAAATATTTTAGGTAAGTAAAAGCCTTTTGCTAATAGTCTAGAAACTACTCTTGGTTGATAGGTACGTCTAAGAACTTATTAGGAAAACCTATCGAATTTGCCACGACATAAAAGGACTCCTTACTTATATCGTTGAGTTTCACCAAAACTAACATGTACTCACAATTATTTGTGTACCTTACCCCTTTAGGACCAATAAGTAACACCTCGCTGAGCGAAAACTATTACTAGATTGATGTAAAGGATATCCAAGTAAGTGTTTATTTTGGCATGGCACCTTTTAACTCAATTTTTAAGTTTGGAACTTAAGGCTCTTACTATGTTGGTTAGATTTTAAGTGAACTAAAATCCTTAATCATGCAACATAATCAAGCTTCAATCTCATGCATATTTAAGACATATTTAAAAGCAATAAATAACTTAAAGCATGCATAAGATAAATGTGATCTAGTACGGCCCGACTTCATCTTGAAGCTTCAACTTCAAAGTCCGTCTCGAAAATGGAAACTTCGTCTTGAATTTCACCGTGGGAGGCGCCATTTTCTTCAAATAGGATAAGTCATAATTAAACTAATTACAACTATTTGATGGTACGCAGACCATATTTGAATTGAAAAACAAATTTGGTACTTTAGACCAATTACATTCAAATTAATGGTACGCATACCATATTTTCTATCCTATTTGGGCCATACTAGTCACTTCATAACCTGCAAAACAGTACATATACAATATATACCATTCACCCATTCATTATCATGCATGGCCCACATAGCTGGTTAGTAAAACACGTTATGCATCACATAAATATTTACAGCAATTAATTAAGGGCACCAATAATCTACCAATTATTCAGTCCTTATTAATTCTAATCAAGTTGTTTAACCTTAAAGGATTTGTAGACCTAATCAAGAGTTTATGACTAAAATGCTCCCACTTAAACCAATAAATTCATATGCTTTACTAATTTTAAACATAAAAATGTATTTCTAGTCTAACCGGAAACATACAAATTTAATTAAAATTTAAAGCTCATATAAATTTATAATCGAATCCATTAATTTAATTTATTTCAGTTGAATTAAACGAATTTAAATTAATTCAAGATTTAATTTTAGTAAAATAATTAGCATAAATAAAATTTATAATAATTATAATATTCAAAATTAAAATCCAAGAAAACAATTTAAATTACGAATTTTAAAATTAATTAAAATCGTTTCCAAACTGAAAATTAAAAATTAAATTCAAAGCGCATCAATCGGGACAAGACGAGGCCATGGGCTTGCGCTCATGCCCCGTCGAGTCCTCGAGGCAGCATCGCCCCACGAGTGATCGCACAGCAAGGCACGAGCAGCTGCCACGCGCAAACGCAGCAAGCCGAGCCACGCTTGCGCGCAGCATCGCTCGCTGCTTCGTAGCGCAGCAGTTGCTTGGCGAGGCTGGGCGAGGCAGCGCTCGTGCTGCGAGGCACTGCTCGCTGCCCGCGCGCGCGCCTGCGATGCTCGCTCGCCTTGCTTCATCGCCCATCCGCCCATGCATCATCCCAGCACTCGACGCAAGGCAGGGCTGCTGCCTTGTGCTCGCGTGCTACTCGCCTTGCTCGGAATCGGAAATATTATCGGAATCGGAAAATACGTAAACGGATCAAGTATTTAATGGCATTAAATACTCCATCTATGGATATTCGGAATCGACGGATCTTTGTTCCAGTGGGAGCTGAGATCGTCAAAGGCAAATAAATGAATACTCCGGAAACGATGATATTGTCGGAAACGGAAATATGGATCGTATCGGAAATATAATATTATCCAAGTCGTAGATGTTGCCGGAAACGGAGACATGGTACGTATCGGAAATAGAAATATTGCTGGAATCTGAAATACTGCCGGAAACGGAAATATTGTCGGAATCGGAAATATTATCGGAATCGGAAAATAATTCCGGAAACGGAAATATTAAATATTTGTTCGAAACGGAAATTAATTCCGGAATCGGAAATGTTAAATATTGTTCGTATCGGAAAGAATTACGGAATCGGAAAATTAATCGGAAGCGCGTCGTACGAATAAACATCGGACGAGCTTGCTAGACGCAAGGCCTAGCACGAAGCTAGGCCCAACGCCTAGCAAAGCCCGCGCGCGACCAAAGCAAGCAAAGCCCAAACGCGAGAGCAAGGCCAGCAGGCGCGCGCCCCTCGTGGGCTGCGAGCACTTGCTGGGCCTGGGCTCAGCGCGCGCGCGCGCGCATGGCGCCCCTCGTGGGCTGCTGCGCCTGCGTGTGTGTTTGTGCTTGCGTACGAAACCTTGATCGATTAGGATTCGTATAAGATTGATTTCCTAAGTCTACTAGATAAATTAAGTGATTGAATTTTAGATTAATTCAGATTCACTAAATCGTTTCCTAGTAGGATTCTAATATCCGATACCCATGCCCTATAAATAGGTGATCAATGCTCACAATTTATAACGAGTTTTCTAAGTATTCATACAAGTTTTAGGCATAAAACCCAGTCATTATTTGCTGCATAAAAACCGAAAACACATAGTACCTTTGGGGCAATTCTAGTTAATTAAACCTAAGGCGGATCCGGACGTGTTGTGGACTATCTACGGAGGGACGACACTTGGAGTCCTAAAGACTTGTTATTGTTCGGTCCGGGCGCAGCAAGGGAGGGCACGCTACAAAGAGTATGCATCCTAAATTATGCTAATTGTTATGTGGCAATTAATTTGGAATCCTGGCTTTTATGGTTTTTCCGCATGATTTATATTCA
Source organism: Spinacia oleracea (assembly GCF_020520425.1). Lineage (NCBI taxonomy): Eukaryota > Viridiplantae > Streptophyta > Magnoliopsida > Caryophyllales > Amaranthaceae > Spinacia > Spinacia oleracea. The sequence continues at coordinate 91,383,464 of NC_079489.1, forward strand.
TTTATATGTATCATAACCTAACATCTCGACGGTACTGGAATCTGGACCCGGTTGCGATGGAGGTGGAAGATCTGACCTGCGACTGCAAAGCTTCGTTCTTCTTTTGGAGGAGACTGATGCGTTGATCCATGGCTTAAATGTGAAGAGTGACATTATTGGATGAACTTGCGTTTCCGGACATGGTGTTTGGATTGGGATTACCGAGCTGCTTTTGATTGTCAGCCCCACGGTGGGCGCCAAATTGTTTTGGACACCTTCTACTAATTAGAGTCGAACTTGTCTTTAGAGAGGTGCTAACAATCGATTAAGCAAGATAATACCAGATAATGAGAGCAATTCGTAAGAGAATAAAGAGTGTATATTCTTAGCTAGTAAATACTTATGTTTACAAGGGAGCCATTTAGGCCTTTTTATAGGCCTTGTATAAAGGTGTAATGTACGTAATTGATGTACATAATTGGACATAATTAAGCCGGTTATGCTGCACTCCTCTACACATTTAATCACCCGTTTGTAACCGTTGCCGTCATACCCAACCGTTGAGGACAAGTTGTCCAGTCATAACTCATGCCTTGCTGGCTGCCATTTATACTTTGTGGTCGCACACTTGAGACACGTCACCAGGAGGGTAACCCCCCTAACAACATCCAAGGGGCAAGTTTATTGGATAATAGGATAGAAGTACAGATGGATTATATAGAAGCAATCAATACGTTAAGGAATCCTTTTCTGGCAAGAATGGAAGTGAATATGCTAACTAAGATATCCTTCGTGTGGTTAATAATCTTTCGTATTTCTGTTGCTCTAAGTTCCTAGAAGTGTTGTTACTGGGACTCATGGTGCTAGAGAAGAAGCCTAGTTTGTTGTTTGGTTTCTCTCACTACCAAAAAAAATATAGTTTGATCTTTCGATAGTTGACACAATTTTAGACATCTCATTTTATTCTTATACATAGGAATTAATGTAAGTTTGGTACACTCAAATGACATCTTGTTACTTCTATTGAAGAAAGTTGTCAACCAATTAAGTCTTCGCTCTCTCAAACATCTCTAGATTTCAATAGAGATGCAATAAGGACCTACTATTTTCTGCAATTCTATTTTGACTCCGTATTATTTATCTGCATAAAGTCATAGTTTATAATACCATACATGAGAGATACGTTCATCTATCATGATAGGTTATCAAAATAAGACACCACCTTTCTTTTATCTCCTTATCTCCCTCCAGAACGTACTCTTTGGTCCAATTCCTTTCGCGCATAACCTTTCCAAAATCTTGAGTCTAGATTAAATTATTTTTTATTCGTGTGCAATAAGTTGTGTTAGAAATACGTACAAGCTTAACAAGTAAGTAGTACGTACTTAGTTACAAGCTTAAAAAGTAAAACTATAACAGAATTGTTACAATGAATGAAATTAATTAAGCAACAGTGAAGGCAATTACCCTGATAACTATAAACTTTGTATTACAATATATGAATGATATAGTTGATTCTAATGTTATAGTTAAAAGCCAAATAAAAGTGGTGCTATCCTAAGCAAAGGCTCAAGTGTATTGGGATGAAATTTTCTTGCAAAAAGGAAACAGAAAGAGGCAGACACATTGTTATGTAAACAATCAGATTGACTTCTAACTCGACTCAAGAACCCTTCTGAAACATCCTTCCTCACAAACGTGGTGGGGTGCGAACCAGGCTTGGACCAATCAACCCAAGTAATGCTTCTGTTGGAGTTCAAGTCCATACCAATTTTCGTCACAAGAGTAGCTAAATAATGTTCATCCATATAACAAGGAGGCCTACAATGATCTCTAAGAATTGGGTAGTATGTCACATCTGATACTACTGCAATGCTAAGGTCTCGGTGAAGTTCAAACCATTGATTTCCTTTTCTCCAATCAGACAGTAATATAGCAGGTGCCATACGCTTGTTGTATCTGCCTCGCCCTACGTTTCTTGGGTCATCAATTGATCCCACAAAGCTGTGCTTCGAGTTTATGAGGTAGTTGTAAATAGTGGTGAAGTTGAATAATGGAATGCAAGATTCTGATAGTAATATGAATCTTTCATTAGAGAAGTCTAACAGGGCATTTGCTAGTAATCTTCTTTCTGCATCTACCATGCTTGCCTTTCCCCATTCCACTGCCTGCAACCGCCAAAAAAATCAAAGATATAGTATACTTACATTAGGTCCCGTGCACGCATTAATATTCTAAATTTATTATTTGGTCCTTTTTTATAATATATTTGACTGTAATATTCAGCTTTTTAGAGTTCTTGCATAATTAATAAATCTCGCACATACTCATTTAATCAATCTAATATGCAATATAATTCCTGTCTTATTAAATATTGCATATTTTATACGCTTAATATGTTAATTTGCTTAAAATATTGAATTAAATATGTTTTCCATTATCAATATACAGATTTGACTAAAGTATTACCAAACAATTATTTTAACAAATTGTTAATATGTGGTATCTATTATTTGTCATAATCTATTAACAAATATTGTTTTTTCTATACATAAACGGTTAATATAAAAATAGAAAACTAAAACAATAAATTAAGTAGATACTACGTGTATTTTTGAAGGAAATGAATTTTTGACGGGAAATTTCTATTTTATACATGATAAAATGTGCTTCAATATATGAAGCTAATCCGAAGTTAATTAACATTTTTGTTTTAGTTTTTTGGATTTGGAGTTTTGGACATAAGAGTGTATATACAAATATATGACATGTACACCAAAAATATGAAGAAAGAGAGATTAGGGACATGTTGAAATTCTAAAAAAGAGAAGTGCAAGAATAATAGGAAGTGATAAATGCAGAAGTGTAACAGACCTTGCTAGGTATTCTACGGTTGTAGAAGACAGATGATTCAAGAGGATGGTCAACAGTGTGGAATGATGATGATGTATGAAGGTATATTGAGTAAAAGCCTTGGTGTCCCTTAAAGAACAACTCCCACAATGGTGCTAATGGTAACATCTTCCTAGTCATGAACATAAACGCCACCTTACGAGTCCTATTATACGGGTTATCTTTAACTTGAGGTACCATTGAGGCACGCCACATGAGCTCCTTATCAGACATTGAGTGCCATAATCCCCTTGGAGCTACCCAATGATCACCAAACTCATCATTCATTGATTGTTCGATGCTAGAAGAAGAAGTAGTTGGCTTGAGTTGCATTGTCGTTGTGTAGTCTTCAGAGATGAGGAATTTCCTGAGGCGACCATTGACAAAGATTCCAAGGACTATCACAAAGAATGCAATTGTAACAGTTAAGATTATTGTGCTTGTTACTTGGAAAGCTGCAATCTGAGACCTGCTTTCCTTTACCATTTTTCTTATCCACGACCCTCTTCTTACTAATACATTCACCTTATGTTGCTCCATTGTTCTCTTCTCGGAATTCAAGGCAAGGTTAACTTGGATTACCATATTAATTAAGCATGCATGTTCTGGAATAATTAAGCAAGACAACATACATAGCTTCAAAGGTTGCCAAAGATATGGTAGAAAAGTGATAAGATTCACATTTTGACACACAACAATTTTACGTAATAATGAACATTAAACACCTGACCTGACCCTTAATAATAGTGTGAATGATCAGAGAAGTTTACCTTTCTCGTGTGTAGCTTGTGTATCTTGCGCCTCAATCACATATGTTCTGCATGCTGTTTTTGTTTATCTAACCCACTTTACTTGCAATATACTATAACAGAAATTAACAAGGAAATTAATATGAAATATGGAAGAAGCTAGCTTCGCCTATCCTGACACGACACTATAATATTCCGAAACTAACACGGCAAGAACACATAATTACTAAGTAAAAACACCAATTCGCCAGTCACACACGACAGGAAATCAACCCGAACAAGCCCCTTTCTTTTAAAATCAATTTGTCTTTTAATACAATCACATACATTTTACATGATTATAACTCTTGTGAACAATAGGTTAAACACGAACACAACACGTTTGCCAATTCTAGAGAAAACCAGGCTCAATAAAAGAATCCAATGCCTAATGAAAAATCTACAAGTTTGCGAATAGTTAAAAAATTACAAGGAAAAAATACATTTTGCCATTTGACTTCTAAAATAAAACCTACGTAGTATTTTCTTTACGCAACATTAATTACTTGTAACACTTTTTATTAGTAAGAACAAAGTGAAACACTTTGAGCTTGCTTGGAGTAAAAATCTTTACACTGAGAAAAACTAGGAAGGTTACACCATCTATATACATATATAAAAATAAAATAAAAAATAAAAATAAAAATGTGTATCCCATCTCATAGATAGATAACACAGACCGATCGAAAAACAAACTGAAAATGTCATCACTCACCGACCAGCCAAATTTTCAGAGAACAAGCATGTCATGTCCAAATTTCTGGAGTATTACAAGTTCTAGTTCATTCAGAAATATTATGAGGGTGGCTAGAAACGATCAGATGACAATGGTAACATAAGATAGTTATATTGTTTGTTCAACCTGACAATCTATATCACCAAGGATTCATAGCGATGGCGTAAGTTATCTAATGCTTTTTATGTAGTCATGTTTTTTACACAATATAATGCAGCAAAGCAAGCCACAACTACCGGTACAATGAGTTTAGGCCGTCTAATCTTCATAATCTTTGATGATATCCAATCGCTTGTGTATGCACATATGCAGTTGATTGTGAAATGTAAGCCACAAGTTCCATGGAATCTTGTCAAGGACATGGCCTAAGAGGAACAAGAAAACCCCATATTAATAGTATAATTCTGGATACTCGAAGAAAAGGAAATTATCATTGAAAAGAAAGCAGAAGCAATTCATTCATCAAATATCAGATTCATCCACCATGACTATGAGATTTTTATGATGGAACAATGTTATGTTAATGACATTTACATACATAGATACAGTCTAGGAAGTATAAAGAGCAGTGCTTCAAACCTAAAGAAGTCAATGGGCCTAGAAAACGACGTCCCCTTTTTTTTATAATTTGCTCGACTCGTCCCCAAATGCTGCATTATTGTGGTTGAAAGTTTCTAAACAAAAGCCCTGCAGTCCCTCAAACAAATTGATGTTCTAATGAGTAAATCTTCATCAGCAAGATATGCATTATATTAGCCTTAAATTACTAGCCAAGTTTCTTATTAAACTTATGAATAATGATCATGATTGAAGAGATTATCACTCGGCTAGCTTTACTGCTCTTCATATAAAGATGCTAAAATGAAGCAACAAATTACTACATCTACTATTACTCCGTATTAATTATAGATATTTTTTTATTGTGCATCATAGCATGGAAAAAAAAGCTCTTTTCTAATCTTTAACAAACTCAAAAATTAATGGCATGGATTCATTTCCGTAATGGGGGCAAGTATGTAAGCACAAATATCTGAGACCATCAGATTCCAGATCCCGCTTTTGCAAAAACGTCAGTGGATTGGGTAGGACATTGATTAACAAATACGAGGTTTTCTAATAACCGGTAGAGATTAGAAATGGTATACTAAGGACAAAATAGTAACTTCAGGTGGTATACTAAGGGATAAATGATAACTTCAAGTAATAAATTGAGTCTGGAACATAAAAAATAACATTTACCTTTGACATGTGAGTACCAAATAAAAATGCAACCACGTTACCAAACTATGTTGCTTGGTACCACATGAGAAAATGCAACTACTCTTCTTCTACCAAACTATGTTGTTTGATACTAAATGAAAATGCAAACTATTATTATATTGTGTGTGTAGCATTTCCAATTTCTACCGATTATAGAACAAGACTTCCTCAACAAATACTTCCTCTATACTTTTACGTGTACCAACGCATAAACTTTGACCATCAATATTTATAATTTTGTATTAAGTTGACATATTTAAAATTTTCATTGACACAAACCCAATAACATGTTACATAATATTATTTATTTTTGTTTATTAGTAGAATATTATGGCCGGTGAAAGTAAGATGAGTGAATAATGTCAAAAGTCAAAATGGTGCAACTATTTAGAAAAGGGGCTAATATAAAACTGTTGACCAGGTATAGTTTTGGCTATATGATAAAAATAACTATCAATGAGAACATTGAATTCCTTGAACGACAATATTAGCAATGTGGACATTACCTCAGGTAGTTTGTGCTGTTGAGCTAGATGCTCGACATGGAGCTTAACATTTGATGCAGCAACAAACCACAGGCCACGATCAACTTCTTTATAAATGGTGGAAACTAAATCAAATAATGTAGTCCCACCATTTTCTATGGTCTTCAAGATTGACGATTCTCTATCTCTGCGATTCCTGAAATCAGACTACACATGTAAGAAAATTTATGACTACAATTTCAAATAATTACCATTATATAGTATCCACAAGCTATGGTGATCTGAGAAGTTCAACTGATACTAGGTATAAGTGGCCAAATGTTTTTTTTTTTTTAAATCACACGCATATGAACTAGCTAAGCCATGAAAATAAAAGATAGAAAATCACGCACATCAATTGCCACAGCACCAATCCATGTAGCAAACAATATGGTAAATGGTGTATAATTGAAAGAAGAGAATTATTAAATGCAGTTCATTGTTTCATACTTGAGATAACGACAAAGCATGTGTTTTGGCCATAGGTTGACTCTCCCATGCATAGGAATTAAAGTATTTGGGGAAAGCTCCAAGAACTTGTACGTTGTATGGAAGTAGTCCTGCAAGAAAGTAAGCATTTGTCAGGTGATGAGATCAGAATGATTGCTTAGCTCTTTCAATATGGACTATCTCTTCCTGTAATGCAATGCATGTCAACATGGAAAAGAGAAATTCTGCTTTGCTACCTTCTTTCTAAGTCTAGAAAGCTCCAGCATCACTAACTTTTGTTTTCCAAAAATTGTATACTTCTTTCAACTATACACTTATTTTTTCCAATAGAGACTCCGGCAAATATGACATGAAGCTCCCAACGAGATGGTCGTTAGTGATGGAAGTAAGAGTCTGGCACATAAGGGGGGGGGGGGGGGGGGGGGGGAGGGACACCCCTCCCCTGATTACGATGATATAACAAAGGATTAACTCCATCACTACATGTCTAAATCCCTTTTCAGTGAATAAGTGAACATCTCATGTTATGTATTCCCCTAACATCGTGCCATACAAGAGTATACTCTCTCCTCTTCCCTTTCTAAAACATCTTTGTTAATTTATAGCTCTCATTAATGCTCCAGAAGATAACTAGCTTTTGTCACGACTTAGTCCTTCACTTTTTAAACCACCTTAACCTGTCTTAGAAAAATTAACTGAAACAAGATGCTTGCTTCAATGTAAGTAAGAAAAAAGAGAAATGCTCTATGGTTATCCTTTATTGTAGAGAAAGTAGGAAGAATACTTAACACAAATAGTGAAGGGGTGTGGAAAACATAACTAACCACACATACACAAAAAGTATGATAAAAAAGAAAAAATTGGCTCATCAGACACAAATGGCTTACTCCCATATTTCCACCAGAAAAAGCATCCAGAACTGCACTACCTTGCCTGCAACATCAGTTAACAAGAAATTTGCTGATTTTGTCTAGGATCTCGTAGAAAGAGGTGAAAACTGAGAAAATCTACCAAAAATTCCCTTAAAACATCTAATCTTTCAAACATAATACTCAATAGAATATCACAAAATGTGTCAGCTAATCTTTCTTCTTTTTTTAACTGGAGGCAAACAAGCCAGTTTGACTTTCTTTTTCCTTTTTCCTGGTAAAGGTCCAAAAAATTTCCCACAAGTTGATTGTCTCTTACATGCAAATGTGTCATTTAACAAGAGTGCTAGGAACTGTATTTAACAATATGCATTTGAGTATAACGTAATTCTTTCTTAACTAATTTTGAGCTACACAGGCTGGAACTTTTCCAAAACCAAGTGCTCTAACTCATGCAAACTTGCACATAACAGAATCATAGTGTTGTACAACAATTTTAAAATAGAAATCTTGGAATATAAGTCCCTTCAGTATACAAAGAGAACATTGTACAAGTGACTACAAAGTACCAACTTATGACCATTTTAAAATACCTATTTAAATTCTCCATCGATAATGAAATTGAATTTCATAACGAAAGTTTCACATGGACATTCAGTTCTTCTTAGTAACCGTATTTAAGAAATCGTAGATCTATAGTCCTATGTATCTACTTCGAGAGGATCTTACCCAACACAGTGATCACCAACAATCAGTGTATGAGTATTGATATGAAGCAATGCCATATGACCATCCGTGTGGCCCTGAAATTGAAAGACTTTAAGCTATCAAGCTTGGGAATTATCATCCTACACAAGGACCAGAAGAATGCAGATAAACAAAATTACAAAGAAATAAAGATAACATACTGAATTGGAAGTTTGGAACCGGAATTATCATCCTACACAAGGACCAGAAGAATGCAGATAAACAAAATTACAAAGAAATAAAGATAACATACTGAATTGGAAGTTTGGAACCCAACAGATCATAAACCCTAATATTATTTTTCATGCACCTTTTGTGTAAATAAAGTTATTGATTAACATAAATCTCCCATTCCATAAGTCTCACTGAGTAGAAGAGATTCAGAAGCCTTTGTGTTATTTGCATAATGAAGCTTTGGACCTTAGGACTCCAATCACTGTCTAGTGACTCCAATCATTGCCTTATACTTGTTTGCCTCCGGTTAAAACAAGCCAGTTTGACTTTCTTTTTTTAACTGGAGGCAAACAAGCCAGTGACTCCAAGTATATTAACTAGATCAGGTCTCGTGCACGCATGGATTTTCTAAAATCAATTAGCCAGATTTCTTATAATATATTTGAATGAAATATTTCTCTCCTATAAGTTATTGCATAATTAATAAAACTTGAATATTACTCATTTAACCATCTTGCAATTTCAGTTCTATTACATGTCGCATATTTTATAGGTTTAGTATGCTAATTAGACCAAAATATTCGATATACTAATATGTTAATTTGACCAAAATATTAAGTAAATATTTTTCATTATTAATATATTGATTTGACTAAAATATTGGCAAAAATAACAAATTATTATGTAACATCTATTATTTCCATAACCATACAAATGGTTAAATAAAAATGATAGAAAATAAAAAATATAAATAACAAAAAGATTTTTTTTAGGAATTTTATTTTTGGAGGGAAAACTTTTCACCAGGAAGTGACATGTGTCATTCCAAGTGTCTGTTTTAGTATAAAGTAATAGATATTATCCATGATAATCATTATGAAGACAAACCATTGGAGGACCAGTATTCCTAACATTATATTATATCAAGAACACACTTCAGATGATTCAGGATTCAGCACAGACTAGCTTAAAAAGGAAAGAGAACAGGTTCTCTTAGTCAGTGTTTTCCCTTCCATGAGCCTTTTAGTGCTCATTAGAACTGACAATAGCTGAGCTGACTGATCTTAAGCCAGTTGAGGCACCTAGACGAAGATGATCAGGCAAGGTGCTGAATGGACCGGCTCAAGACCACGTTCAGCAGTCCAGTCTACCAGAATCTGAAAATAAAAGGTCAAACTTACTGGTCTGGTTCATGTCCATATTTTTCCAGCTTTTTAAACAAAGTTCTTAGATTTAGATCATTAAAAAACAGTTCTAGTGTTTGGGTTGCAACTGCTCATGCAGAACCTAAAACTCCAACCACCCAGTCCATCTGCACCTGGCCCATTTCAAGAACCGGTCTCTCCTGAGAGGAATTCTGTCAGGCAGGTTAAGGGCAGACTAGGCTTGAAACGGTCCACTAGCCACTATTGCTAATCCAAACATCATCAAACACCAATTGTTGACCCTTCACTAGTTCGATCGCCAAAAGGTCTTCATGTTTTTTCCGTTTTGTTTAATACAGGCCATTTTTTCTACATCTAGTTGTTTACTTGTTTGTATCTTCCACAATCAAACCTTTTCTCCTCTGAAAATTTTCCAGGACGTTCAGGGTGCCTTTAAACACAAAAGCTATACACTAACTTTTGCGTACAGATAGAACACAATGGTTGGAAGGCCAACTAACTCACTCTCTCTAGTTTGTCTTTTTATCATGCTTAAATTAAGCAATGATGGTGTTGGAGCTAAGTATGCGATTTAGGCGCCAAGTGATAAGGCTTTCTTTTGCAATTTGAGATAATTGATTCCGCCAGGCTACTAGCAAGAGTAGGATGCTGTTGCACTTTTAGCTACTGTTTGGTAAATTTTTTTGGAGAGGAAATGAGGAATCTCTTTTGGAATGATACTTGGGGCTTTCACAATATAGTCAACTTCCCGGACACAAAGCTAAGTTGTCTAAGACTCTGAGCGCATTTAGCAAGAAAATCAATAGGCAGCCTTGATAATATCAACAATTTTTAATTTTTAATAAAAGGTAAATAATGACACTAACGGCCCATTTGGGTGCCGGTCATAAATGGTGTCAATGGGAATGAATTTGTATAATTGTATGTAAATTTGTAAGGAAAATCAATATCCATTCCCATGGTAATGCTAATTCACTCAAAATAATCTCTTTTTCTTTATAAATTTCCATTACCATCCATTAGCATTTGGGGAGTGGTATTAGGTGGAAATGCAAATTTATGAAGAAAAACACCAAGTTTGAGACAAAATTTCATTACCATAATGTTATTTTCTTGTCAAATAATCCTTGTTAAAGTTGTGCACCATTTAATTGTTAAAGTTGTGCATTGGAAAATGTGAAAACTCATATGTTGCGATAGAAAAAGAACGGAAGAAGTACAATTTACTGAAATAAAGAAGCATATTGGATTGAAAAGTCAATGACATGCAGTTAGCCAGTACAATACCGGAGCAAAAATAGCCTGAAGTCGCTGGCCTCCAACATAAATTATATCCCCCCCAGCAACTGATGTATACCCAAGAGACCAGTCATCTGCACATTTAAATAAAGTTGTCACGACACTTTTAGACCTTCATGACAATGGTTACTACTGAACAAACATTTTTGACATTGTGCACAGGCTAAAGAGCTGATAAAGACAAGGGAAAAGAGACGGAAAAAGGCATCCCCTAAACTCTTACACAAGATACTTCCCAAGTTAATCTTGTGACCAAGGGAGATTCAAACAAAGAAACCTGGGAGAAATTTCCAAGGACTTGAACAAGATGCATGTGTAGCTGCCTGAGAGTCACATTCATTCCTCTGAAAAACCACACCTGCTACTATAACTGGTGCCAAAGGGAAACAGGTTGAACTGTTGAAAACAGAATTGCTTAATCACTTACTCATCAAGGATATGATCTTGAACACCAACCTAGACCACTCTCCTTCCTAGGCCAACACACCTTATTCCACCTGTTCCCCCACTACAGTCTACAGATGAAGAGATGCCAGATAATCTTTTAAAACTATTGGCAACATCCAGATGAACCTTACAAATGTCTGGAAATACAGGTGGATAGTAAAAAAGCAAAACCAAAAAGAAGGTTCCCCTAGGGTTCTTACTAATGAGATACTGACATAAGTGAGATGCAAGATATGGATCACAGTATCACACATCTGGAAAAGAAGATAGAAAGAGTAAGAGAAGAAAGGTTCAAATTGACCCGATTAATCCAGGACTTCTGGATCACATACCTACATAGTTAAACAAAGGGAGCAACAGAAGACAGGTCCAAGTCAATCACTAACCAAGGACTTCGCTAGATAAATCTTAAGGCCAGAAACCACCGGAAATACCTGAGAAACAGTAGAACATGCTTAACCCAGCAAAATGATCAGCGACGAACAAGATAGTTATCTATTGTGAACTGTGAATGAGAACAGGAAAACCCTTCCCACTATAAATCCGCAGAGATGACACAACAAACCACCGACAAGTCGTCCCCCAAAATAAACAAGAAAGAGGAGATCACCTTACTACAACCCCTGGTGGCCCCTATAAGCCCTAACCACCTCTTAGGCTTACTAAATAACAAGCTGACAACAAACACCTTCAGATTAGTGTTTAAAAGAGGGGCGCTGAAGACTCAAGGTCTGAAGGTACTGCTTCTCAAGAGCTTAGAAAGGCTTGTGCGAGATGTTTTTTATGAGCGACACTAATCACGAAAAGCATGGTGGTTGAATTGCATGGCTGCAACTGCTTTTCATGCAGAATCTTTGACTTATAAGAATTGTGCCGCACTTCGATTAGGCATGTGCCTCACACTTGCGCTGTTTTCTGCTGCCTAGGCTAAAACCCCGATCGCCTTAGTGTGCCTTGTGCCTTTTAAGACACTGCCCAAGCTCCACTTCCTCCACCTAAATCCAAACGCTTTACAGCCCATCACCTCATTCTAGAACTCTGGCTCACTCTATCGTGTGTCTTCACAAAACCAAGCTTAAAAACAATACCCTTCTTCCCAGATAAAGAAAGATAATCAATTCCATCATTCACCAATAATCATCACAGCCACATTACAGAGATAGAGACCAGTTAAGGCTTGATACGACTCTATCTCCTCAACTATTTATGAAATCTAACTTGGGCGTAGGAGGATACCTTTTCCAATACGGCGCATTGTGTTTTCATGAGCCAAGAGAATTGCATCAGGATTGCATTTTTGTATAACTGACAAACCTGAAGAAATCCACAAAAGGAGCAAGTTACAAATAAAAGACACATTTATGCAGAGAAAATGCATATGAATTTATGAAAGACCACGGTCAGACTTCCAGAAACTTATGTGTAGGAATGTCTAGAAAAGGAAAGTTACGTGTATAAAATAGAGCTTGCTTACTACTTCCACTACTTTCTTTACAGACATGCTTAACTACAGATAGTTTGGTGGTATGACGAAGCATATTTGAACCTCAACAGACATTGTCCACAGTGAGATAATGAGATCAATAAGTTTACTGGCAAATATCTCTAATTGGAGAAACTGGACCTCAAAACATGCATAATTCATGAAAAGAGGTGCCAGAACAAATACTTAAGACAGAATGCACCTAGCGTATAATTCAGTTCCGCAAATCCAGACCACAATGAATAGATAAATTTACGTAACTTAACTCTGGCTGGAGACAGCAAAGGTTAGTAGTATAATAGCAATGCACAATAACATCAAGCTCGCAGCTCGGTGTAGACAAGAAACAAGGCCACGGAACAAGAAACAAAATAGGGCTCAATCCTGGAGCAACATTATAACTCCAGCAATTAACCACTCATAAAAAAGAACGCAGGCTACATGCAATATCACTTTCCTCAATCATGTCCATGTAAGGCACCTCAGAATTACTTTTTCTAATCAGGACCAGTTCTACTGAAATATTTATAAAGTATTTATTAAAAATCAAACGGATTTACCATCCACGTGATCAGGATGGTGATGCGTTACAAATACGACCAACTTTCTTGGCAAAGCTGTAACAATATCCGCCAGCTGAAAAAACAACGAGACTCGTCAGAAAATGATCTAAAAATCTATTGCCACATCTACAGTACAACTATCAAGCCATATTGTACAGATTTTGAGTATTGCTTCATCAAGGACAGGTAAATTTTGGAAAGCAATTACATATTGACATGATATCATGTATTAAAAGGGAATATCGTATATGTTTTTGAGTAAGCATACAAGAAAAACTGAAACCAAAGTCGAACACATAAGTTTTGATCATGCATTTTGAAACCCAGTTTAACAGATGTTTTTTTCATGCTTTCTTACAGGTAGCTTTCTCTTGACCATTGACCATATGTGACTAAAACCATGAATACCTTATCATCCCCAGGAAGTGTATAACTGTCTAATAGGAAGAGAAAAGAAGTAATAGAGACTAACAAACTTTGAAAATATATAAATGTGGAAATATACCCCCTTATATTGTGAAGCAACAGGGAGGCATGAGATTTCTCCTAAAACCTCATCTAGTTACCTTGTGAAGCAATGCATGACACAATCTGTGAGAAGCTATTGAAGTAGTCAAGGAGATACGATTGGAGATCATTATTAAAAAGATCCCAAACTGGCCAACAACTCCCAAACACAGAACCGGTGAGATTGAGGGAAAAACATGTTTTTTTTGGCAAGCAAGCAAAAATTATGTATATTTCAAAACTTGACAATTTACAACCTAAATCAGGTATAGAAGTGGGACGAGCCTTTTAAGAAGGACCCTCCCAACCAAGTACCAACTAACCCAAAAGGGAAAAACATGTTGATCTGCTGTAAAACTTAAAATAATATATATAATACTATAATAGGGTTTCATAGAGAGAATTAAAATCTAAATTACTCTAATTTCTGCTTATCATGCACCTACTTAATCAAGCTTTATGTAAATTACACATATGACATCCCTGACAATGTCAACAGCACGGCAGCCCCTAGCCTGCCAAGACTATTTCCAACCAAAGACAACTATTACCAGGATTCTAAGAATCATACTATCAAGGATTCAAGGCAAAACAGAACATCTTAGCTAATGAAATTTTTTCTTTTTAAAAAAGTATTTAAAAAGAATCATGTGATACATTTTCATACGTATGAGGCAACTGCTTCTAATATAGGTTCTACTGCTTCCGCACTTTACAAGAGCGATTCCCGTCTTATGCTAAATATATACGAGGGACCCCGTCAAAAAAAAAAAAATTATATATATATATAGGACCAGGTTCTGGTGAGAACCTCCTTTAAGATGAGAACATCCCTTATAATGAGAACCTCTGATAGTTGTTGGATTAAAACAAAACGGACGGAAAGTAAACATAAGATCGGAAAAAGTAAACACAACTGCGAGTAAAAGTAAACACAATATAATCAAAAGTAAACGCAACATCGACAGAAAGTAAACACAAGATCAAAAAAAGTAAACACAGCATCGAGTAGAAGTAAACACAATATAATCAAAAATAAACACAATATTGACATAAAGTAAACACAAGATTAGAAAAAGTAAACACAACATCGGATAAAAGTAAACAAAAAATAATGAAAAGTAAACACAACATCGACAAAAAGTAAACACAACATCAGAAAAAGTAAACACAACATCAACAAACGAATAAGAACTAAAAACCCTAATTTCACTTGTTCAAAAATAAAAATTGAAAAGGGGATTACCTGGGCAACGGAAGAAACGAAAAACAAATCCCAGAATATGAATTTAGAAGAAGAAGATATGAGAAAGAAGGAGGAAGAGATTGAAAGAGAGAGAGAGTGAGAGAATTCGCAGGGGAGGAGGGAGGAAGAGAGAGAAAGAAATTCTGAAAATTGAGGAGTTGGGGGAGGTCATTCAACGCGGGTAAATTACCATTTTACCCTTACTAATTTTGAAATTTCGGGTAGCTTTACAGCCATTAGATTCAATTGATCAACGGCTGAGATTAGTTCTCAGTTCTCATCTTAAGGGGTGGTTCTCACCAGATCCTGATTCTATATATATATATATATATATACGAGGGAAGTAACAAGTTCACATATGTTCAGAGAATTAGTGAAGGCTTTTTTCAGAATGAACTTGTCTTAAGCTGAGTTGATTAGTATACCTCCTGGTGGAACTGAAATCTGCATCCTGGGTCTACTATTAATGCATCCCCATAAGCAATAAAATCTTTATTACTTTCTCTATTGTCGACAATCTGTGGAGCAATGACTACCAAGTTGGTAGTGGAGAAAGGCTTCCCAGTTCTACTTCCCATAGGTACAAGTATAACACCCAGAGGATACTCCTGTAAAAGAGACAAGTAATGGATAAAACCTCATCAGAGGAATGATTTATACAGGTTTATAACGCCAACCAAATCAGCCACGTTAAGAGAGTTGATGGAGTCAGGAGATCAAACATGAATATAGTACTCCAAAACAATATAATACATGCATCTCTATTTGTAACTTTATACCCCCCAAATAAAATTGAAATAAGTTGGCCCAATAAAAGGAACCACAATTACTGGTCAGTGGGTGGGTTCAGATTATACACATTATTGTTTAAATTGCCTTACGTGCTTACTACCTACCTCTCAGCCAATAACATTTGCCAGCTTCTAACAAACGCATAAAAGCAATAGACATCTCAAACAAAATAAAACACAACTGTTTCATCAAAACATACATGTAACACAGCAAATCCAACCTGATAATGTAAACCACGCGGAACATCCCACTTAGAGTATCCAGAGTCATGTAGTAGACCATTAACCACCAAGGGCCCTATACGATAACTATCTTGTGTCACCTCGGAGAGCCAACTGGAGCACTTAGACCAGGATATCCACTGGCATGCCACTGCAAATGAATTTACTCAGTTGAAAAGAAACCTTTGTGTAGGTTTAAAAAAACTGCTGATAGAACAAACACGTGCTTCATTATTATATCAGGCAGGCCTTGAAATAATAATATTCTCATATTTCATGCTACCATTGACCAATTTTTTAAGTTAAATATAGTATCAGAACTCGTAATCACGTTCGTAGCCACATTGAGGGCTTTTATAGAAGAATACTAATATTCTTATGGAGTAATATTATATTCTTATTTTCAGCTATTGAAATATTATTTTTGACTGCCTTAAGACTTTTGGGTTGTCTTGCCCATACCAAGTATTTTAGGTGTTGACAAGTATTACCATGATCTTCATTAATTAGGCTCAAAGATGGCAAAAATTTATCAGCTACAAGCCATTAGTTCAAATAAAAACCCAGTTTAAAACAGAATATGAGTCATTAACATATCATGACCAAAGTCGGCCAAACACATGAATCTGTTCTCGCCAATTTAGTAAATTCCACATCAAGTAAGATTTGGAGCCTAGCAATACCTTTTACTTTACATAGAGCATCTTTGATTAAACCAACACATTTTAGAGACTCACTGTATAATCAGTATATATCACTTCTCTCCAAAGAAAACAATGCTCAAAAGTCATGCATAAAATCATGTCCACTGTTTTCATATCATCAGCACTTAACTACTTGGGTACATTCTGGCTTGACATAATTAGATAAGCTACAGGAAAAATTAATATAAAAAAGCAAGTTGTGAAAGCAAGAATTCAAGTTCACATTGTACCACGTGCCCAACTAAGTTCAATTTGTACATTATCAATCACAGATGGTTTTTAACGACAAATTTCAAAACAATCCCTTCATTGGCATATCAAGTGGCATTCTCGTAATTATAATGAAAAAATATATTTCCTCCGTCTTTTAATACTCGCAACATTTGTTAGTTTCACGCATGCCAATGCACAACTTTGATCATTTATATCTTAAATTCTCTTTATGCAAAAATTATAAAAAGTTGATATTTTGAAAATACACATTGAGACGAATCTAACAAGATCCCACATGACTACGTTTTATCTTATATAAAAAACACTACAAATAGTCAAAGTAGATTATATGAATAGTGGCAAAAGTCCAAACGTTGCGAGTATTAAAAGACGGAGGAAGTACAATCTAAAAATTGCAATGTACAATATATTTGATATTTAAAAAACATAAAAATAAAAGAAAATAATTTTAATACAAAAAGAGATGGTATATGTAAATAGGCAGATTGTATATTTTGACAATTTATTTACGAAAATACCATTTGATATGCTTACCTTGCCAATCAAGGGATTGACCGGGCAGAGCTCGTTTTTTACAAGGAGTTGCATTATTTATTAATCAAAAAACTTCTACTCCCACCGTCCCGGTTGAATGGTAAGATTGCTAGTTCAAATTGCAAATCAAGGACGAAAGAAGTAACTTTCAACCATAAACATTTCAATCACGTTCTAACGGAAAAAAAAAAAGGTCTGACTAACCATCACAACTACTATCATCATCAGATGCAAAGTGACCAGTAATGAAAACCGTATGAATCGACGGCCGCGGTCCGAATTCAGGCTCTTCAACGAATTTCCAGAATCTCCACCTCCCTTCAACCAACCTCTCAATTCCTACTTGGTCTGAAACCTAAAACACAAACCACTCGTAAAAAGTAACCATTCAATTTTACCCAAAAGGAAACATTAACTTTCATTTTAATATAACTAATTATACCTGATTTAAACCCAAAGCCAGGTCAAATTTGCTCAAATCAACTTTATCAGAGTACAATTCAGCTCCTTCAACTTGAATTTCCGATTCAGCGTGTAAAATACTCAATTGAACAGAAGGAATATCCCAGAGATCGGAATCAATGTAAGAATCATACTCTTCAATATCGAATTTAGGGGGCCTAATTTGCTTTGCTACGAGAAATTCATCCTCGTTTGAAGGGTTTCTGATGATCACTGCTAGTTTGTACATCGACATTGTAGCTTAGAATTTGCAGGTTGTGTGATGTGAATGATTGAATTCTGGAATTTTCTACGATGAACAAAGAGGGTTTAGCATTTAAGAGTAGTTGGGTAGAGAGCATAAGATAGGGTAGTCTAATGTGAAAATGATGAAATTGTAACCAATGGCGTTTGGTGCTTTTTTATAGGTTCCGATACATCATTAGTCAAACCATCTCGTTTCCAAGGATTTCTAGTTTTCTACGGAGTACGGAGTATCATTTTTTTTCCATCCTCGGTTTCACACCCGTAACAAGTTTTGGGAGGTAACTTTTTGGGTCTTATTAAAAAGTTTGGCTAAACCTACACTTTATCCTTGGGTAAGTATAGTCAGCATACCCTTGTCTCTGATTTGGCTATTGGATGGTCCTGCTGCCGAGTTAGCTCTAAATTTTTCAGCTGAAATTTCAAGCTTAATTTGAATTTGAATTTTAAAAAAATACTTTTTTTTTTAATGTCGATGATTCCAAGGAAGAGGGTCAGGAGAGAGAAAACTTGAAGGAGCAGAGCTTGAATGAAGGAGAAGCCACCCACAGTCCCACACCAGTACACCACTACCACGTCGCTTTAGCCGCCACTCTCACGAAATCAGATCTAAGCCAAATTGATAAGTCTTTTTCCTCCAAAGTTCTTTGATTTTCTTTATCTAATCAAGCCAAATGACAAAGAATTTGCCTTATATCAAGAATCTAGTCTAGAAAACCATGATGTTCGTCGTCATTCTTGTCCTCAGCTGGACTTCATCGTCGTCATCTCATCGTTGGTTAGGTTCGTCGCCTTTCTCTTCCTCAGTCGGACACCGATGCTGCCATCTCATCGTCGGTTTCGGTAGATCTATGTTGTAGGCTACAACCCAACCCACAACCACGTCTCTCCGTCATCATCGTTCTTCTTAGAATTTCCTATGTCAAGTTTTCACCCAATCTGAAATTTCTTCTATGAGGTTTGTACGGGGTCATACCCCACCACGCAGATCATCTTCATCCTAGCAGGACAAGTTACCCACAGGCAGCTCGTCGTAGCATGAATAACCATGAATAAAGGTAACGCAAAGACAGTCAAGGTCGAGCGAACCGCGCAGACCAAGTGCCACACGGGCATAGCAACCTTAAAGCATGAGGTTCACTGCAGGACCACAAGAAGGCGTCGTTAGGCAACGCGACAAGAAACAAGTACATCGCCAGCATACACGTGGCGACATCTGAATAGGCCAAAGTACTAAATAGTACGCCTATAAATACCTTCATTCCCATTCATTTGAGGACACGTTCAATAACAAGTACAATTCTTAACCTTCTCTACTTTCTCTCTCTAAAATATTCATTACCTCACTTGCTGACTTAGGCATCGGAAGGGGTTTCCTCGGTTAAACCCCCGAGGGTAGCTTAACGTTTGCTCTGCTAGCAGGATCAGGATTTCTCAGAGAGTTCGCCCAGTTCCACACTCGGAACAACTGGCGCTAGAAGGAGGGGACCTTTCTGAGCTCTTCCTCTAATTTTTAAAAAAATGACCACCCCGATATTCGGAGATCCGGTAATTCAGCCAGTTGAAAACCCAGTTACGAAAACAAATGCAAAGCAGCCCACCACACAGTTCAATACTCCCCAGGATGTTGGGCAACGTAGAACATCTCCAAGCAGACCAAGACAGACTCCCAGTCAGATCGTGCAAGCACCCACATCAGCTTCGATAGAGAGGCTCACCTCTCAGTTCTCCCCTAATCAAATGCGCACTGCATTAGGGTCTTGTCTGCTCTGACAACCCCTGTTTCCCAGGCACAGGCCAAGCATCCTCCACCAAACCTCGAAGGAGAGCAGCAGAGGAAGTGACCCAGACCTCAAAAGAGTCCGAACGTGTGGGTAAGAAACTTGAATGAAGAGCTGGAAGGCGTTGAGTCGCAGGAATGCGCGGCAAAAAGTGTGACACCTATCAGAGCCAGGCACACCCATTATTTAATGTCAGGTAATCTGAACCCTCATAGAGCTATTGTTACCCCTGATGATTCTCCTTTTTGCCTTGAAATTTTATTAGAAAAGATGGAAAAGATAAAAATTCCCACTTGCAAGTATTATGGGAAAACAGACCCAACAGTTCATCTGTCTGCCTTCGGGGGGCACATGATGTTGTACACCAACACGGATTCCATGTGGTGCAAAGTGTTCCCTTCCACTCTGGATGGAATGGCTCAGAGTTGGTTCAACAAAATACCGAAGGGATCGGTTACTTCTTTCAGACAATTGGCTATCTTATTTCGCACCCATTATGTTGCTAACATTGTTAGAGAGCGGATGATGGGAGAATTGATGTCATTCGTTCAGGGATCGCGAGAATCCTTAAGAGATTACATCTCAAGATTCAATATGGAGGCATCCAACATACCTAAACTGCAGCAAGAGGTGGCCGTTCTGGCCATGATGTCGGGATTGAAGGATGGAGACTTCAAAAGCTATCTAGGAAGAAAGTCTTTCACTACCCTAGCAGAGGTCTTGGGAGAGGCCAACGAGTTCATTAAAAGTGAGGAGATCGGAAAGGCGACAGCGCAGAGGAATGTAGCAGAGGAAGGAAATCAAGCAATCAGCAAAAGAAGGAACCATATAAGGAGTATGGAGACAGAAGAGAAGGCCACCAAGGCAGGAGA
The DNA here is from genome assembly GCF_020520425.1 of Spinacia oleracea. NCBI lineage: Eukaryota > Viridiplantae > Streptophyta > Magnoliopsida > Caryophyllales > Amaranthaceae > Spinacia > Spinacia oleracea. Next base: position 91,404,437 of record NC_079489.1, read on the forward strand.
GAGTGGGGAGGACAAGGTAGAGGAAGAAGTAACGAACAGCGAACTGAAAAGAGAGGTAAGTACCATGAATATACCCCTCTGACAGCTTCGCGAACGCAGATCTTTGCCATCAGTAAAGAAGATGAAAGGTGGCAGAGGCCAGCCAAGATGTACAATAAGTACAGGGACCCAAAGAAATATTGTGACTTCCACGGTGACCATGGGCACTTAACAGAAGAGTGTACGAATTTAAAGGACAACATTGAAGATCTGATAAGGCGAGGATACTTGACACAGTTCAAAGCTAAGAGCTCCTACAGCAGAACCTATGAAAACAGGGATAGCGGAGGAAAGAATGACGAGAAAAGGATGAACATCAGGCAAAATCAACAGGCATATGAAAAAAGGTCATGTGACATATTCGTCGTAACAGGAGGGCCTGTGCATACAGGAACAACAGCTAGTGGGGCAAAAGCTAGCGTGAACGAAATTTCAACATCAGGTCAACTATCACAACTCCGGCAAATGGCCCGCTCCCCCACCAATGCCACAGTGCACCTTCACTGCAGAGGATTGCAAAGGCATAGTGTATCCACACGATGACCCAATGGTGCTCGCTCTTCGCATCGCAAATAGGACAATCCATCGTATTTTGGTCGATGGGGGTAGCTCTGCTAACATTCTATTTTGGCCTGCGTTCCAAGAGCTTCAGATCAGTGAGAAGTATGTCAAACCTGTCTCTTATCCTGTCACTGGATTTACTGGAGCCTCAATAGTGCCAGAAGGAATAGTGAGTCTATCAGTACAGATAGGACAAGGCAGCAAGGAAATCAAGGATGTGGTGGTGGATTTCTTAATAGTCAAAGTCCCTGCAGCTTACAATGCGATCTTGGGCAGACCTTTTATCCATGATGCCAAGGCGGTTGTCTCTACATACCATCTAACCATGATGTACACCACAAATGAGGGCAGGCCAGCAAAGGTCAGAGGAAGTCAAGAGCAAGCAAAAAAGTGTTATCATGTTGCCCTCAAGCAACCTCCAAGACCTCCCCCCATAACAGAGCATGATCGGCCCATATCTCGAAAGAGAAAGCGAGCAGAAAGAAAAAAAGACAAGGCATTAGACATGGAGAATTCCGAACACAGAGAAGAAGAAATGTTGAAACCCACAGCAGAAGAGGAGATAGAGGACATTGAGTTAGAGGAAGGGGTGGAAGACAAAACAGTTCGGATTGGAACAGATATGGATCTGACTTTGAGGGTAAACCTAATCAGCCTGCTGAGAGAACATGCTGATATATTCGCCTTTTCCGCAGATGAAATGCACGGAATAGATCCTAGTGTGATGGTTCATAAGCTGAATGTGAACTCGGAGGTCAGACCAGTAAAGAAAAAAAAGAGAAGCTTTTCAGCAGAAAAGAATGCAACTATCCAGGAGGAGGTCAACAAATTGTTAGCGGCTAACTTCATCGAGGTATGTGACTACCCTGAGTGGTTGGCAAACGTGGTCATGGTAAAAAAGAGTAATGGGCAGTGGCGAATGTGCGTAGACTTTACTGACCTAAACAAAGCATGTCCCAAGGACTGCTACCCACTCCCAAGAATCGACCAGTTGGTGGACTCAACCAGCGGTCATGCCTGCTTGAGTTTCATGGAAGCGTTTTCGGGCTATCATCAGATCAGTCTGTTCAAGCCAGACAGAAAGAAGGCTGCGTTTGTAACAGAAGCAGGAGTGTACAATTATAAGGCAATGCCCTTTGGTTTAAAGAACGCAGGAGCAACATACCAAAAGTTTGTTGACAGCATCTTTGCAAAGCAGAAAGGTAGAAATGTGGAAGTATATGTTGATGACTCGATTGTCAAAGCAAAAATGAAGCAGATCATGTGAAAGACCTGAGGGAAACCTTCGCAACATTGAGGCAATTTTGGTATGAAGCTCAACCCAAAGAAGTGTGTGTTCAGAGTAAAGTCAGGCAAATTCTTGGGATTCTTGGTCAGTGAAAGAGGAATTGATGCAAATCCAGAGAAAGTTGATGCTATTCTCAACCTCCCAGAGCCAAAGAATGTAAGGGACATCCAGAAGCTCACAGGGAAGATGGCAGCCCTAACCAGATTCATCAGTATGTCAGCTGAAAAATCACTTCCGTTTTTCCAACTGCTCAAAGGTAACAAAGATTTCAAGTGGGGTGAAGATCAGAAGAAAGCGTTTGAAGAGGTCAAGAACCATCTGAAAAGTTTACCCACAATCGCTAGACCAGAGCCAAATGATCTGTTATAGCTATACATCTCAGCCTCACAAAAAACAGTAGCAACAGCGCTAGTTGTGGAAAAGGATAGGGTGCAGCAACCAGTTTATTTCATCCGCCATGTGTTAACGTCAGCAGAGCAAAGATACCCTCTGATCGAAAAGATGGCATACGCCGTCATGATAGCAGCAAGAAACTGAAGTCGTATTTTGATTCCCACAAAATACAAGTATTGACCAATCAACCACTAGAAAAGTCACTGCGAAGGCTAGATACGTCAGGGAGATTATTAAAGTGGGCAGTGGAATTGTCGGAGTATGATGTTGAGTATAAACCCAGAACAGTGATCAAAGCTCAGGCATTAGCAGACTTCATAGCAGAAGCTTCTTACGAGGAGGAAGAGGAACCTTTGGGCACATGGTACATTGCAGTTGATGGATCTGCCGCTGCAACAGGGTCAGGGGCAGGCATAATTATGACTTCTCCTGAAGGTAATGTCTTCGAATACGCCATAAAATTCAAATTCAAAGCCTCTAACAATGAAGCAGAGTACGAGGCGGCAATTGCAGGTATCCATATCTGTAAAGCAGCAGAGGAGAAAAAGATAATATTGAAAACAGATTCACAGTTGGTAGCAAGCCAATACAGGGGCGAATACGAGGCCAGAGAACCAGCTATGCAGAAATACTTGGCATTGATGAAGGATGCAGTAGCACAGTTAGAAAGCTTCGAAATACAGCTAGTGCCAAGGGCGGAAAATGGACAAGCAGATGCTTTGTCCAAACTGCCAAGTTCCACCCTCCAGGACTTGGTGATGAATCATATTTATATAGGGTATTCTAGGCTCATTTAGGTTGCATTTCTAGGCATTCGTCTCATTTTAGTTGCATTTAGAGTCATAATTGCATAAGTCGTCGTTATTGTACTCTATTACGCTCCGTTTGTGTTTTCTTTGATATTTCAGGTGATTTTACAATCATTTGGGTGCTTTCGGAGTGTTTGGAGGTGGAACGAATGATCACCGGATGGTTTGAGTCGGAGACGAAGTGTTTGATCGGAGAATTGAGTTTTCCGGGGATGATTAACTCGATGTATCGCTTGTGCATAGCTCTCAAGATCCCTCGTTGGCTCGCAAGATCCCTCGTTGGCTCGCAAGACATTTATCGTAGGCTCGCTACATCTATCGTCGTGCCTCATCGCTTCATAGTTGCTTGCTTCACTAGGCCAGCGAGGGATGGCTCGCTAGCTCCCTCGCTGCCTCGTTGCTCGTCGCCTTGGCCTGCTATGCATCTCACTAGGCCAGCGAGGGATGGCTCGCTAGCTCCCTCGCTGCCTCGTTGCTCGTCGCCTTGGCCTGCTATGCATCTCACTAGGCCAGCGAGGGATGGCTCGCTAGCTCCCTCGCTGCCTCGTTGCTCGTCGTCTTGTCTTGCTGCACTTCACTAGGCCAGCGAGGGATGGCTCGCTAGCTCCCTCGCTGCCTATAGCTTCGTCGCTTAGCTTGCTACACACACGCGCAGGGCAGCGAGGGATGGCTCGCTAGCTCCCTCGCTGCTCTACCTTCTTGCTAGTCGCTCATCATGATGCCAGCGAGGGATGGTGCGCGAGATCCCTCGCTGCCCATGCCTCGCCATCTATCTTCCCGTGTGCGCGGCTCGTGCTCGGGTTTGGCTGCCACATCATCGCTCCATCGACGACTTTTATTTTTTATTTTCACATTTATTTATTTATTTTATTTTAGAAAATAGGAGCATATAAATACTCAAGGGAACTAATTTATTTCTCTTAGGTTATTATTTTCCTAGAATTCTTTTAAACGTTCAGTTTTATTTCTCTCTCTACACATTATTGAGCCCTAGTTCATTCCATTCAATTAATCAATCTAGAGGTAATTCAATAATTTCTTTTGCTTTTATTCTTTCTTATTATTTTCGTTTCTTAGATTAATTCGTCCTTTGATTATGAATCTCGTTTTCATTATGTATTTCATGCTTGTTAATTCAATTATGAGCGAGTAGTTATATTCTAGGGCTAAGTTAGGGAAGCCATGTTTATACCATGATTGTTATGCAATAAAGTTTGCTAATCTATAGATTATTGCTTGAGTAATTCCAATTGATTTGTTCTTAATCGTTGATTCATGTTATCGGCCAATTTCATGGATTAATTATCTAGCTAATAGGAATTAGAATCGAAAGATCGTGTTTTTAGAGGCTTTGTACAATTGGCAATTCTGATTATGTTAGCGATCGTACTGCATATGTTGAATTGAAAGTGTTAAGACCCGACCGTAGGATTAGCATGTACTTTAATTACTCGACCTAGTTTATTCGTTGTCGAATTGAATTGTGTTATTGGATTGGTATAAGCATGGTGAACCGAACAGACGCCCTAGACCTTTAATTCATTGATAAATTACGCATTTTTATTATTGTTTTAGCTTTAGTAGTTAATACTCAAACTCAACTTTCGTTATTGAAATAGTTCGTATAATTGGGCAAAAACTAATAGAACTTGTCTCCCTGTGGGATCGACCCGTATTTGCTAAGTATCTGCTAACAACAGACACCGTGCACTTGCGGTATCACTTTTTAATTCATCAAGTTTTTGGCGCCGTTGCCGGGGAGACGGTTTTATTTTTCTTTTTAGCTTTTATTTTTGGTGAGGCTACATTGTATATATTTTTTTTCGTTTGTGTATAATTTCCCTTTTTTTTAATATAAAATGGCTTCTATTTGTTTTCCTCAATTTGAGAATGAAGTGTTTTGGAGATATTATTATAGGCTTGGAGATTTTCTTGGTCCAAATCATATTTTTGAACAATGGGAACTATGTATGGTGATTTATGAGGGATTGAATGAAGATACAAGATTGGTGTTGGATTCCATGAGTAGTTATATATTTGTGGAGAAGACTCCAGAAGAGTGTTGGGATTTGATTGAGCAATTAGCTAGGGATACATATGAGTGGGAGATGACAATGTTTCTTGAACCTACTCTGCAAAATTTCTCTTTTCCTATTCCTCAAACTCACACCCCTCCCCCGTATTATTGTTCTTATTGTCATTGTCATGACCATGATACTTCTCTTTGTCCCTATAACGAGTCATATGTTAGTACTGTCAACCCTTTCCTTCGATTTGATATGCAAAATTTCCAACTCGAACCATCTTATTGTGACATGAAAATCCTTTATAATGATGATAATGATGATGGTGGATTTGTTGAGAATGTTAGTTCATTAGAGGAAGGTTATCATTTGACTTTTGGTACTGATGAGGAAAAGTTGGACATAACGGAGACTTTGGAGGATGAAGAATCGCTAAAGGTTGTAGAATTGTTGGTTGAGAAACCATTGGTTGCGAAACTTTTGGTTGAAGATTTTAGTGACAAGTTTATTCACGAGGGTGGAATTATGGGTAAAAGCATTAATGTTGAGCCTAGATCTCCTCCCACCTATGTCCCGTTCTCGCGGAGGCTTGATCTTTTTCCTACATCCCCCATGTTAAGTCTTTCGCACTTTATCAATAGGTCTCCATTACATGATACATTTGACCTTGCCGACCTTGATGCTCATTCTAAAACGTTGACATTGCCCGAGGAGCAATTAGAGGGAAGTTGTAAATATTCTCCTTTTTCTTTTTCTTTTGATTTTTCTTTTTCTTCTTCTTATTCTTTTAATTTTAATTTTGGTTTTTCTGCTTATTTATCTAATACCCTATTTGAGAAGATGAATGTGATTTTACTCAAGCCATATGTAGTGCTCAATGATATGTTTGCAGGGGCATTTGATAAACTACTCAAGGCGTTGGATTCTTCTGATTAACAATTTGAGTAGGGTCGTGCGGGACCTTAAAAATCAGCGCTTACCGGGAGGCAACCTGGTTTACTGTTTTAATTCCTTTTTTTATGACTAACCACCTAATGTGTGCTTAAGTGATGAAATATCTCTCTAGGTACAAGCATTGTTAGGTTTCTTGGCTTGTTTCATTACCACATCGTGGCAGTGGCGTCAAAAGCCTTTGGTGCTAAGCTCCTTGTTTGTGAGTTGTCTTTCTCCCCTATTCTCATGTTGTTTTTTGCATCCTCTTTGTTCACATTGAGGACAATGTGTTGTTTAGCTTGGGGGAGGATATTTATCATCATCAGTTTGCGCATGTTAGTTGCACTTTAGTCTAGTTTTATTGTTTAATAGGTGTTGTGCGCTTTGTACCACTCACTAGGGGTGGGAGTTTACGTACAACGAAAAAAATGTACTGCTTTCCTAGTATTATTGATTAGTTTAGTTGTTTTTCTTTACTTGCATTGCATTCATATTTCCTTATACCCTGCATAGTGAATTTGACTTTCAAACTATGTTCGGGCTTTATTTGACTCTCTTGAGCTTCTTTTGAACTTAGTTATGATTCTGAAATTCAGTCGGTCATGCTATACATTGATAACTGCTTGGCATTGTGTGAACCAATTGAATGGTATGCGGTAAGATGTTGGTCTCGTATCAAGAATAGCTAGCCAATTATCTTGTAGGTCACCTTACTATGTGTTTGTGTGATTGATGTGACTTGTTATCGTATGATTTTGGCTTGAGATTCACTAGTAGTTTAGTTGCAACTCACGCATGCCGCGTATGACAGAGGCCATTCTCTTAGGAAGCCTTCAGACGAATTTAGAAACATCAGTTCCTGCCTTTCATACCCATGTTGTAGCCTTGTCCGTTTATTCTTTTAACTCCACAAAATTGAGCCCTATTAGCCCCGTTGGTTACTTATCCCGAGTCTAGCTTGGGGGAGCTTCGGTGTTCGTAATGGTTTCGTCGATGTTGATTGATTGGCACACTAAGCCAATAGTTCGTGGTTCGAGGCTATGTTTGTATTTGTGGTTCGGAAGTGGTGTATATTATTGTTGGCACCCAAGCTTGTAACAGTTAGAATTAGATTTATCTATGTACTTTCGATTTCATTCTTTAGTTTCATTTTCAAAAAAAAAAAAAAAAAAAAAAAAAAAAAAAAAAAAAAAAGAAAAAAAAAAAAAAAAAAAAAAAAAAAAGAAAAAAAAAAAAAAAAAAAAAAAAATCAAAGAAAAAAATCAAAAATACGTTTTTCGTTTTTGTATATAGTTTGAAGGCAGGGAAAGGGGATTCAACAAAGATCATTGACATTATATTATGTTTTTCCCCTTGGTCATATATAACTTGGTTGATTGTTCGGGTTTCATGGTTCGACGGAGTTGGATTTTAGGCATTATCACGCCGACGCATATAGTTCACATTTGCTCCCCAAGTTGGACCTTACTCTCACTTTTTCCCAAATTATATCCTACCCTTCCTTTCCACCTAGCCCCGTTACAAGCTTACTATAAAGACCTCTTGATCGGCATGTTTGTTTTGTGAATAAGCGAAAATTGTTTCTTGCTGTTGTCATCTTACCCCGCGTTGCATCATATATTCATATTCTACAAAGTATGCGGCGAAGACTAGCTTGATTGAGAACGGTTTGTGGCTAAGCTTGGTTGTTTCAATTGTGGATCATGATGCTTTGTGGTTCTATTTGTATCCGAGCTAAATTTCTGTCTTAATAACTTTGTTTGATTGTTTGCCCGAGAGTTGAGTAGGTTTGTTCAGGTTCAATGAAAGTCATGTGCGTCTCATTTCTCTGTTTTCGGTCTAGTGTTGCTTGGGGACAAGCAACAGTTTAGCTTGGGGGAATTTGATGAATCATATTTATATAGGGTATTCTAGGCTCATTTAGGTTGCATTTCTAGGCATTCGTCTCATTTTAGTTGCATTTAGAGTCATAATTGCATAAGTCGTCGTTATTGTACTCTATTACGCTCCGTTTGTGTTTTCTTTGATATTTCAGGTGATTTTACAATCATTTGGGTGCTTTCGGAGTGTTTGGAGGTGGAACGAATGATCACCGGATGGTTTGAGTCGGAGACGAAGTGTTTGATCGGAGAATTGAGTTTTCCGGGGATGATTAACTCGATGTATCGCTTGTGCATAGCTCTCAAGATCCCTCGTTGGCTCGCAAGATCCCTCGTTGGCTCGCAAGACATTTATCGTAGGCTCGCTACATCTATCGTCGTGCCTCATCGCTTCATAGTTGCTTGCTTCACTAGGCCAGCGAGGGATGGCTCGCTAGCTCCCTCGCTGCCTCGTTGCTCGTCGCCTTGGCCTGCTATGCATCTCACTAGGCCAGCGAGGGATGGCTCGCTAGCTCCCTCGCTGCCTCGTTGCTCGTCGCCTTGGCCTGCTATGCATCTCACTAGGCCAGCGAGGGATGGCTCGCTAGCTCCCTCGCTGCCTCGTTGCTCGTCGTCTTGTCTTGCTGCACTTCACTAGGCCAGCGAGGGATGGCTCGCTAGCTCCCTCGCTGCCTATAGCTTCGTCGCTTAGCTTGCTACACACACGCGCAGGGCAGCGAGGGATGGCTCGCTAGCTCCCTCGCTGCTCTACCTTCTTGCTAGTCGCTCATCATGATGCCAGCGAGGGATGGTGCGCGAGATCCCTCGCTGCCCATGCCTCGCCATCTATCTTCCCGTGTGCGCGGCTCGTGCTCGGGTTTGGCTGCCACATCATCGCTCCATCGACGACTTTTATTTTTTATTTTCACATTTATTTATTTATTTTATTTTAGAAAATAGGAGCATATAAATACTCAAGGGAACTAATTTATTTCTCTTAGGTTATTATTTTCCTAGAATTCTTTTAAACGTTCAGTTTTATTTCTCTCTCTACACATTATTGAGCCCTAGTTCATTCCATTCAATTAATCAATCTAGAGGTAATTCAATAATTTCTTTTGCTTTTATTCTTTCTTATTATTTTCGTTTCTTAGATTAATTCGTCCTTTGATTATGAATCTCGTTTTCATTATGTATTTCATGCTTGTTAATTCAATTATGAGCGAGTAGTTATATTCTAGGGCTAAGTTAGGGAAGCCATGTTTATACCATGATTGTTATGCAATAAAGTTTGCTAATCTATAGATTATTGCTTGAGTAATTCCAATTGATTTGTTCTTAATCGTTGATTCATGTTATCGGCCAATTTCATGGATTAATTATCTAGCTAATAGGAATTAGAATCGAAAGATCGTGTTTTTAGAGGCTTTGTACAATTGGCAATTCTGATTATGTTAGCGATCGTATTGCATATGTTGAATTGAAAGTGTTAAGACCCGACCGTAGGATTAGCATGTACTTTAATTACTCGACCTAGTTTATTCGTTGTCGAATTGAATTGTGTTATTGGATTGGTATAAGCATGGTGAACCGAACAGACGCCCTAGACCTTTAATTTATTGATAAATTACGCATTTTTATTATTGTTTTAGCTTTAGTAGTTAATACTCAAACTCAACTTTCGTTATTGAAATAGTTCGTATAATTGGGCAAAAACTAATAGAACTTGTCTCCCTGTGGGATCGACCCGTATTTGCTAAGTATCTGCTAACAACAGACACCGTGCACTTGCGGTATCACTTTTTAATTCATCACTTGGAGAGAACGGTAATGGTTGAAGTACAGGAAGAAAAGAGCATCGATAAGAAACATCAAATCAATGACATAAACACGAGCCCATAGTGGTATGATAACATTGTGTCGTACAAGTTGGGCATTGGTCTGCCAGAGGATCCAAAGGAGCAAAAGAAGGTGAGAAGGAACGATCAGTGGTTTGTCATCTATCAGGGTAAGCTGTATAAAAAGTCATTCTTGTTACCTCTGCTAAGATGTGTCTCGACGGAAGAGTCTCAAAGGATTATTGAAGAAATACATGAGGGAATTTGCGGAAATCATATCAGTGGCAGGACCTTAGCTCTAAAAGCCCTAAGGGCAGGTTTCTATTGGCCATCTATGGTAGAGGACTCCCAAGACTATGTGAAGAAATGTGATAAGTGTCAGAAGTTCGCACCAGTAATCAATCAGCCGTCCAATGACTTACAACCTATAATCAATCCAATTCCATTCGCTCAGTGGGGATTGGATATTTTGGGCCCATTTACAGCTGCCAGTGGTGGCCGAAAATATCTGATTGTAGCAGTGGATTACTTCACAAAATGGATCGAGGCAGAACCAACGAAAAGCATCATATCCAAAAGGATGAAGGATTTTATATGGAGAAACATCATCACACGCTTTGGCATACCAGAAAGCTTGGTATTTGACCACGGAACACAGTTTGATTGTACACCCATAAAAGATTATTGTGCTGAGCTCATAATTAAATTTGCATACGCGTCAGTATGCCATCCTCAGAGCAATGGGCAGGCAGAAGCAGCAAATAAGCAGATCTTGGGCGCCTTGAGAAAGAAAATAGAAGATTTTAAAGGAGCATGGGCAGACCTGATTCCAGAGATTCTATGGTCAAACAGGACAACAGAAAAGGAAGCAACAGGGGAAAGCCCTTACAAGCTAGCTTTTGGAGCAGATGCAGTTCTTCCAATGGAAGTAGGACTACCAAGCTTCCGGATACAGTACTATGACGAGAATACAAATAAGCAGCTGATGAGAGAAGCCTTAGATCTTCTACCAGAGGTACGGTTAAACGCAGAGCTATGCCTCGCCGCAAACAAAGAAAGAATGAGAAAAACATACAACAAAAGGGTCAGGCACAGGCCAATGAAGGTAGGAGATATGGTCCTAAGGCGAACAACAGCCCTAGGAAAAGGAAAGGCAGATGGAAAGTTCATTGCTAACTGGGAAGGCCCATACCAGATCATCAATGAGGTTGCTCCTGGTTCGTATCATCTAATGACTTTGGAAGGCAAAGAGCTGAAGAACAGTTGGAATGCAAATATGCTAAAAACATACTTTGTATAAGAAAAAAGAAACAATGATGTAATACGGCTAAGTGAAAGCCATATATGTTTACCCCCATTTTTGCATTTGGTAAATATAATAAAAGCTTCGTACCACGATATTCTATGTTTTATTAGTTTATGCAACAGGATAAGTACCCAAAAGGGGGAAGCAAGCAGTACTTTCCAACGCTAACTTGGTCTGATCAACCAAGCTAGCAGGAAAAGAAACTTGAACCCACCTGAGGGAAAAAATCGTCACACAATAATGGCTCTGCCAATAATTCATAAAAAGTTGATTTACAAGTTTTGCTCTGGTCTTAACCAGAGCAATTCAAAATCAAAGGCAACCAAACAATAAGGTTGGAGTAAAAATTGATTTGCGAGTTTTGCTCTGGTCTTAACCAGAACAATTCAAAATCAAAGGCAACCAAGCAATAAGGTTGAAATAAAAGTTGATTTACGAGTTTTGCTCTGGTCTTAACCAGAACAATTCAAAATCAAAGGCAACCAAACAACAAAGGCTGGAGTAGAAATTGATTTACGACTTTTTCTCTAGTCTTAACCAGAACAATTCAAAGTTAAAAGACAACCGAAAAACGACGAAGTAAAACATTGATTCACAAAACTTGCTCTGGCCTTAACCAGAACAACTCAAAGTTGAGAGACACTGAAAAAAAGGATAGAACGAGAAGGGTTTCATCCATACAAATTGCATAACAAATGACGCAACAAACGACCGGCGGCTATACCTTCATAGAATTGCAAAAGTACAGCCTTGCAAAATGGCCAGGGCATCAACACAAGCCCACACACATAGCGAAACAAAAAGAGAAGTCATAAATTGTTGGCAAAGGCAAAAACAAAAACGGACAAACTATACATTTGAAAATATCCAAGGCAATAGGCTGCCATCAAAATATAGTCACTAAAAATGCCTAACAAAGAATGATCAGGTAGGAAACCCTATGGTGCAAGAGGAACAAGGTGATAGCCGCCAAACCCATTATTCGGCATTATCTGCCTCTTCATCATCCTCTGAAAATGGGAGGTCTCCAGGATGAACATTCTCGACGCAGTAGTCCGGTACGTTATCACCCTTTGCAGCTCTGCCTCCCTCAACTACCTCAAAAGGGTGACATGCAGCCCCGCGAGCCAATCGTCCTCTACCAGAGCCCAGTTGATCTGAGGATACTTGTTCTTGATGATCAAGGACGCCGCCTTCCACCCACCATCATACCGTTCGGTAAGCAGGGCATATTGTTGATCTGAACTACAATACTCACGAACGGCGGCCGCGACCTCCCTTTGCACAGAGCTGCGTAAGTTCTCAAGTTCCGCGCGTGTCTCTGCTCGGAGGAATGCAACTGGTCAGCTAGCTCTGCCACCCTTCCCTTCTTCGACTCCATTTCTTCTCGAGTTTGAGCCAGACTCTCCCCAACGGATCGCAGAGCAATAACCTCTGCGTTAAGTCTGTCCCTCTCAAGAGACATGGATTGAACTGTGGTATTGGCAGTCATAAGGGAAGATGAGGCCCGTTCAACTTCCAAAGTAAGCTCAGTTATCCTCCTTTCACGGCCAGCTAGCAGGGCAAGATTTTGATCATTCTTGGACTGATAATGGATATAAAAGTCCGTTAGCTCTTTAACCGCAACACCAGCCTGAATAGAAAAACCAAAAACAAAGGTTAAAACCAAAAGACACAAATTCATCAGTATCGTGAACACATGATACACGAAGAAAAACCTACAAAATTTCGAATAAGTAAAAACAAAAGAAAAGAAAGAAGGGATAACTCTATGGAGTACCTCTACCAACTTCTGGCAGGCATTAGCACCAGGAGCATAAACCTTGCCACGAGGAAGATCACAAGGAAGCTGCAATCCTCTCAACAAGCTGTAGGCCAAGGTTCCACCTTTTCCTGGGAAGCTAGCAAACACTTACTCATCAGCACGAACGTCCCAATTGGGCACGAACACGTTCTGGTTGATGGGTAGCAGAGGAAAGAGGGCAGCTAGCTCGGGGTTGGTCTTAGGGTTAACATCCAAAAACTCCTTCTCCAAAAATTCGTTATTACGAATGGTCACGTAATCTGGAATCGAAGACTCAGGCAGTTGGAGTTGCTCTTCTAAGTAATTGGCCAACCCGTCGCAGGAGGAAGTAAACGAAGCATTACTTCTAGTAGCAGGAGCAGCGGTCGGCGTTTTCTCTTCCACTACAGCTTGCTCCGCATAGCGAGAACCCTCAACAACATAGTGCCTCTTACCGGGACGCTGCACAAAGGGAACTTCCACTTCTTCATCGATTATTTCAATCGACTCAGAGGCAATGGAGTTGGTGGGAGGATCACGCTGCGCATCGACAGCAGTTTCGCGCAGAACATCGACAGCAGATTCAACAATGTCAGAACTCCCGACTTCCATCTCAGCCCGAGAACGTCGAGCATCGGTCGCTGTGTTTCTCGCTCGACCAGTTTGCCCTCGACGGGCAGAGCTAGGGGCAGGCACTGCCTTTGGAACAGGACTGGGACGCGGCGTGGACACAGAACCACTGCCGCCACGACCAGTAAGGGGCGCAGAGCTACTGCCCGTTCCCCTACCAGAACGACCAACAACGCCAGACCTTCCCCCGGCATGACCACCGCCCCGGGTGGTCCTGCGCGTGCTAGCTCTGCGACCACCAACCACATCAGCAATAGTCCGATAGGCATCGGATGGAACCTCAATGGGCTCGTTGGTAAGTGGGGTCCCATCTGGAGCAAGTCCAAGACGCTCAAAGTCAAGATGTTCACGACCTAAAACATGTTGTAAAACAACAAGTAAAAAAAAAAGAGGCAAATAAAGTAAGAAAAAGCAAGCCAAACACAAAACAAAACGCAAAACGTACCATGAGGGTGAGTATGACAAAGGTGCATAGCTGATAGCACGTCATTCCTCAGAATATAGCTTGATTGAGGAAGCCAGTTTTTTGGGGCACGCCCAATGTCCTTGCCTTCACCATCGCGTTTGACAACGGAGTCAAACCAAGCAAAAGCAGCATCTTCCAAGTTATGTCCTGTGAGGACCTTCACCCCATCCATCTTCCCATTTGGGGGGACAAAGGTCATGGGCAGGGGGAAGTCAGCAGGCACTTTCATCCACAAGAACCGCTCCTTCCATTCTCTTTGACCTGTGGGGTTTCCAAGACAAGTCATCTTTCCTCGAGTGGTGTAGGTTGTGAACCAACCGACACCATCAACCTTTTTCGTTTCACTATTACGAACAATGTGCAATCTCTTGCATAAAGATAATGTTTCAGGAAAGCCTTTGAAACAATGGGATTTGTCCCGTGGACACACGAGCAATCCAAGTTGTGTACCGTCCGGTTTGCAACTTCTACTGAACAACCCAGAGGTAGCAGACCAGGGTGCGCACAGCAAAAGGGTGCAGTTGCGCTAAACAAACATTAAAAGCTTTTAAAATTTTAACAAGTGTGGGATCAAGGGGAAACCTCAATCCAAAATCGAGATGATAAGCATATAAACCAATATGACCCTCTGGAGGGTGAGTAATTCGAGCATTATCGTCAGAAATAACAAGCTCATAACCTTCAGGCAGAGCATATAGCTCCTTCCCAACTTTGGGATAATCAGCTTCACGAGCATCCCGAAACCAACTGGCATATGGCTCTGCGTTCAATGGACCAGCTGACACCTCAGGCTGGAGATAGAAGTCAGTAGAACCAGCAGGCACTACCTCGTCAACAAAAGGAGGAAACGGACGCAACCGTTCAATATCCTCCAGGATAGCATTACTATCAGCAGGACCAGTAGACATGGCAGAGCGTCGGCTGTAAATATGCACATAGTCATAAACATCGCCAACAAAAGAAGAAGCCATATCCCCAACACCAGATAATCCATCAAAGCTATCCAACCAAGCCCTTTCCGCCAGAGGCTGAACATCCAAACCAATGGGGGCATTAGGGGGAGGATTTCTCCTAACAGCCCTAGCTAAGTGTTCATGGCGTAATTCTCTAAGTGTTTGACGAAGAGAAGGAGAAAGCACGGGTTTTGGAGATTCGGAAACTCCTACACCACCCGCAGTGGGAGACTCTTCCCCAGAGGAAGACCCACTAGAAATCGATATCACAGCAGGCACAGAGCGAGATAGGACATCGTTCATTGACTTCGTCCTATTCTCAGCAACAGCCCGAGCATCTTCGTCGGATGACAAAGAGAATGTGGTTCAGAGGATTCACTCATACACCCAGGGCTACTAGGGTTAGCACTATCAGAGGTATCAGACATCGCAACTGAAAGAAAATAATAAAAAGAAAGAAATAATAAACAAATGCATGAACTGAAAGGGCGGTAAAAAAAAGAGCTTGATAAAGTACAACAATGGCGAAAATGTTGAAAATGGCGGAAGAAAAACTTAGAGATCGAAGACAACAAAACCAAAAGATGCAAAAATAGGGAAAACAAGTGCGTTAAAGTGAAAAGGAAAACAAAAGCAACAAAGAATGAGAGGAACAAACCTGGTAAGCAAGGAAGAAGCTTGAATGAAGTTCGAAAATGGCGACGAGAAGCCCTTGACAGAAAACGCGAGCCCGGAAAATGAGACGCACCTCCGGGAAAGAAAACACCACCAAAAGTTGTGCAAGTACTCAAAGTGCCGGGATACGTAAAAAAGGAAGAAGCTTGAAGGGTAAACATGTCGGAGAAAGCAAAATTCAACAATGGAAGTTTGGAAGTTCGAAGAAGGAAGAGAAAGAAAAGCGCAAAAGAAAAACCAGAAGTAAAAAAAAAAGAAGGGGGAAAAGTGACTAATGTGATGTTTTAAGGCAAAGGATAAACGGTCCAGATTGAGAGACTCCTAAACTCCCCCCCCCCCCCCCCCGAATGGAACACACGTGGTGGGTAACAAAGTGAAGGATAAACTGTAACACCCTAATAACTTTCTTTTATAAAACCATTTTCCAACTTAAAATAAAGGAATTACTAAAGCATTACCGCCACCGTGATAACGGTTAAGGCTATTACCAGAATTACGCAGCGGAATTAAATGTCAACTAACTTTTAAAAACATAATTAATGAAATATTAAGGCCTCCTACAATTTGGAACCATAATGGCCCAAAATCCAAAGTATAAATAATTCAAACGTTTCAAACATAATTAAAGTAAAGTTAAATAGTTCAAACTACGAAAACATGCAACTCTCTCGATCATCCCAAGCCACATGATTCCGATCTACCAACCTGCTATTTTATTCTACTCCCCATCAATGCAAGTGCAAATGATAGATCATCATAGGGTCATTAAGGCAAAGGCCATGACCAAAACACACAAAGCACGTAGTCAGCAAAAGCCGAGTACTTACAAGCATAGAGTGAATGAAACTAAAACATGCATCACTCACTAAGTACTAATCAACGTGCAAAAGCCATATAATAATTAACAACCAATCGTGAATACAGGACTCGACACTTGACTCGACTCTTGACTCACAATTTCATTAGAATAAGCTTCGAACGGGCCAAAAGAATATCCACAAAGGGAAAAGGTGATGGGAGCCAACCATACACCAAATATATAATAATAAAATCGGGCCATACCGGGTGTCGGGCCATACCGACGGAATTCCTGCGCATAATATAAATGAAACAACGTCTTGTATCATTAGTAGGAGTACGAGCTTTCCGGCAAGACTCCCCCCATTGTTCATACTCAAGGTATATAGTTCCAAGAGTTTTGAAGCTTGTTCTGGTTGCACTTTACGTTTATTAATATTTTATTAAAGGCGAACTCAAGACTCACCAACATGCATACATACAATTAATAAACAACAACCAAAACAATCTTATTTTAAATGCTTTAGGACTTGTGATCAACAAGGCAAGACGCTTGTGATATTACTACCATGTTCCTCCTCACCAAAGTGAGACTCCACATCATGCACATTAACATGAGGGTTGTGCCCTTGCACGACAAATCCTAATTCATTTCATACATAATATTTCCAACTGAACCCTACATGTGCGGTGGCTTACGTGAGCTAACCCTTCACATGTGGTAAAATAAATAGTACAACGAAGTACGAGTAATTGGCTCAAAGTATGCTAGACATCCCGTACAATAGCATACAAAGTAAATAAATAATTCATCCCTTGCATGTGAAATAAACCATACATGCATAAATATTGAACAACATGATTGACAATGAAATCCATACTCATAATAATTCCAACATGCTTGTTCAACAATTGATCCAATAAATCCAACATCACAAATCACATGCTCGTTCACCAAAATAAACATGATTCCACATAATGTAATTCACATCATCAACAATCATGTAATGTCATTGACAAAAAGGTGTGGTCGCCCTAGACTTGTACGTACCTTGAATACCTAAGCGTAGGGGCCACTTTGCAATAACGAGCACTCAACTAGAAATCACCTCCTATCATCAAAATAATGAAA
This sequence comes from Spinacia oleracea, assembly GCF_020520425.1. NCBI lineage: Eukaryota > Viridiplantae > Streptophyta > Magnoliopsida > Caryophyllales > Amaranthaceae > Spinacia > Spinacia oleracea. The sequence continues at coordinate 91,421,924 of NC_079489.1, forward strand.
CTTAAATTATTTCCATGTTCATTAAATTTCCAGCAACTTTATAAAATTTAAAACCTCCTTTAGACTTTAGAATTCAATCGTTTTTCAATAATAAAAACGTCTCAATTTGCAAAATCAATCCCTAGTACGAAAACATACTTTTTCCGCCTTTAAAATCAATAAAAATCAACACTTTAAACCTTTATTCAAATCTGAAAATATAATTGATTATCATAATTAAAATCATCACCTAATTATGCTAATCAATTGACTCATTAGGTCTAGGTCAAAACCCTAACTTGAAAATCCAAATAACACTAGTTTATTATCATAAAAATCAATGCTTTATTCAATAAACAAATCTGAAAATTCATCCTTTAATAATTAAAACAAGCCTAATGAATCACAACACGCAAATCCTCAAACCACGGTATTCATAACCGGTTCCCAGCATTTTAATTACTCAAAACAATATTAATATAATAATTTAAAATACGGAATTTAAATAGAATAGGTAAGGAAGAAGAGAATTATACCAATCCGGCCTATAGCACGGAACAACCACGAATTAGAGTGATTGGGCGAAAAAGGAATTGAATTACGAACACGAGCAACACACACACACATGTCCGTGTGTGTGCGCGCGGGGAAGAAGGGACGCAGCAGCGCTGGCGCGCGGGACAGGGCAACATGGCACGCTGGGCGCGCGCGTGGAGGGGCGAAAGAGCAGGGGCACAGCACGCGCTGGCGCGAGAGAGCGAGCGAGGGAGAGCGGGTGTGGCTGGCGTAAGCAACGCACACAGCAACAACAACAATGGCACAGCAGCAGCGCAAGGGGCGCGCTGGCTGGGCTCGAGCAAGAGAGTGGGCGAGAACGTGGGGCGAGCAACAAGGGCACGAGCAGCACACGAGGCACGACAGGTGCTCGTGCTGTGCGTGCGGGTGAACCGGACCAAAGAGGAGAGAGAAAGAAGAGTGTTGGGCAAGAAAGAGAGAAAAGGGTTTATGACAAAATAGGGGTTCATTTAATGATGAGGAGTCCTATTTATAGGCTCCTTATTGTTAATGGGGTAGGCTTAGGAAATTAAATTGGGCTTAGGGGATTAAATGATTGGGCTAGCTTAGGACTTGAATTAAATTCTTTTGATTGGGCTCGTTTAGTAAAACGAATTGGACTTTTCATTTAAAACCCGAAGCCTTTAAAAATCATTTGCAACCTATTTAATTTCCCGACTCAAGAATTAAATTCGTTTCGTAATTAATTAAAATAATAAATATTCTAATTAATTAAAATACATTAAATAAAATGCATTTAAATATTATTTAAATGTTAATAAATCGTAAAATGCTTTATAAATATAATAAAATATACTTATAAATATTATAAAAATACGAGGTATTACATAAACGGTCCAGATTGAGAGACTCCTAAACTCCCCCCCCCCCCCCCCGGATGGAATATACGTGGTAAGTAGTAAAACGTGGTGGTTTGCTTCCCCAAAAAATAACCACCCTAACTCATGGTAAACATTTTGAAACTTTTACCCCAAAGTAACACGAAGTCCACGTAGGCATAACGGGCAACAGCATGAAGAGCACAACTAACCTTAAGCAGTCAGCCCTACTCCTGGGGACTAGTTGTATGGAGAAGAATAAAACATAAAGAGCAGAGCTAACTTTAAGTAGTCAGCCCTACTCTTGGGGACTAGTTGTACGGGGTCATACCCCACCACGCAGATCATCTTCATCCTAGCAGGACAGGTTACCCACAGGCAGCTCGTCGTAGCATGAATAACCATGAATAAAGGTAACGCAAAGACAGTCAAGGTCGAGCGAACCGCGCAGACCAAGTGCCACACGGGCATAGCAACCTTAAAGCCTGAGGTTCACTGCAGGACTACAAGAAGGCGTCGTTAGGCAACACGACAAGAAACAAGTACATCGCCAGCATACACGTGGCGACATCTGAATAGGCCAAAGTACCAAATAGTACGCCTATAAATACCTTCATTCCCATTCATTTGAGGACACGTTCAATAACAAGTACAATTCTTAACCTTCTCTACTTTCTCTCTCTAAAATATTCATTACCTCACTTGCTGACTTAGGCATCGGAGGGGGTTTCCTCGGTTAAACCCCCGAGGGTAGCTTAACGTTTGCTCTGCTAGCAGGATCAGGATTTCTCAGAGAGTTCGCCCAGTTCCACACTTGGAACAAGGTTGGATAAGGGTGTTTAGACCTAGCGTTTCAAGATTTCTAGACCTTTGGTTTTGTTTTCCTTAATTAATTTCATATTTGACAGACTTCTTCGAATTGGATTGTATTCTTGTAATTATATTTGTAATTTATTAGTTTGTTGTTCATAGTTCTTTATCCGGAATAGATTAGGATTTTTAGTTAGTTGTTTCCTTTACAGTTAGTTATTTCATATTTTATTTTGTTTATGAGTTTTAGCCCTTTTAGGATTTGTAAACTTGTAGTTCTAGATTGGTAGGTGCCCTTGGCTTGATCTGTTAAACGCAAACAATCAATTTGGAGAAGAAGGAACCCCTCTATTTTGTATTTTCTTGAATTTCTTTTACACGGCTGTTGTGCTAATTAAGTCATTAAATGACCTAAACCAATTAGTAAACTACTCTAAAATAAGCTAAGGAAATCATACATAATATTCACAAATATAAGTTCCCTAATTACATTATCCTTCCTCTAATATGATCCGAGAGTGTATTATATAGTGCAGTTTGTTGAGGAACTATGTTGGATTCGTGAAACTTTCATTTATTGGACATATTTACATAATATTAAATAATTTCTACCGATAGTTGAATTATTTCTGAGTTTATCTTTTGATTATAAACCATTAGTATGTAAGGAAATGTATCAACTTTGCGGAAATCTATTACTATATACTAAAAGGGACACCAGGAATGACACATGTCATTTCCTGGTGCGATTTTTTCCCGCCAAAATGTTTTTTTATTTTTTAACTTTTAAATAAATAAATTACATTACGTTTTGTTAGGAAACTAAGATAAAAATATATTTTAATTACCATAGATGTGTACTGCATAATATATTATTGGAGGAAAGCTAAATCAATATTATTTTTAATTTCCTTTATGATATAATTTTATTTATGTATTATTATAACTTTTTAATCTGATAAGAAATATAAAAAACATTGATAAATGAACTTCTAATGTTAGTCCATTATTAATAATATAATACATGGTAAGTGGTAAGTAAGAATGTTAATTAAAATAATAATACATGGTAAGTAGACTAACATATAAGTTTATTTATCAAAATTTTACTCAATTCAAAATATGTTGTATTTGACTAACTCGGTTATGCTCGGGTCTTTTCGAAAATTAGTCTTGAGTCATTTGGGTTTGGTTAATGTTGTTAGATCATTCTACATACAAGCAAACAACTATAATTTTTAACGTTGTATAGTAATATGCAAATTTAGTTCATTTGAATATTTTTTTACACAACTTTGAATTTATACTTTTTCATATATCCTTTTTACTTTCATATTTTCCTTATATCACAAGTCTTTTATTTACTATTAAAATAATAAATTGTTTTAGTAGTAGTCATGCGTTGCACGGGCCCTAAACTAGTACTAAGTAAAATAAAACATATAACTCTTTCTTATTTATGAAGTACTCCGTATTATTTTAGTACAATTTCTTTAATTATTTTTGAAAATTGATAGTATTTCTTTTAATATTAAAATTAAATTAGAATAAAATATTTAAAAAATAAAAGTAAGTATCTCTTATACTCTGTAGTTGGATCTACACTAAAGCATTGCATTGATATTGGTCTCGGGTTAGAATCTCCTCCATGGACTTTAATCAAGTTCACCCCTCAACTCATTTTTATTTTTGACGTGCACATATTGGTTATAATTTTTTTGGTTCTACTACAAGGAGTTCCTACCGCCTTCGGCGAGTGGACTTATCTCCCGCGAGAGTTTGTATGGGTATCTCGATGGGCAGCATCCCGACCTTGGTTAAGGAGCAAGAGACCCTTAACCACTCATGCCAACCTCAAATGGTACATATTGGTTATAATTTGAACGTACATAATTTGGATAGATTCTGATTTGGACTTAATTGTTCTGGCCTAGACGTACATGATCTAGATAAATCAATTCTGATTTGGACACGTGGACATGATTTGGATATATCTGTTCTACTCTGGACATGACCATGAAATATCGATTACGATCTGATATGAAATACGGAGTAACTAATAATGTCCTGAAATAAGGTGAACTTAGTAGAACTTATTTAAACCCCTTAATGAGTAATACATACTTGTATATGAAATATTAATGTTATAAAATTTTGAGAAGTACTTGTAAAATTATCCTTATCATATTGAACTATCTCAATGACACATTTACACTTAACAAATCAACTAGTTTTTATTTTCTAATTATTTTGAATTATTTTAGCAAGTATAATATTTGTTTTAGTATGAAAACACTTGTTTCACTAGTATGTTTTAGTTTATCTTTATTTTAAAATAATAAATTTGTTTGTGAAAGTGATTTTCTGATTTTTTTTCTTTTAAAAAAAATACGCAAGGACAAGGGCAAGGGAGGAATAAATAAAACCACCAATACTATTTATAGAAAAACAAGCAAAATATAAAGGAATGAGAGGAACTAATAAATCCATCAATAATACGTCATCCGTTCTTTTTTAGATGACATAATTATTTAGGCATGTTTTTCAATGCACGATTTCAAACATTAATATCTTCAATTATGGATAAGAATAAATTATAAAAGTTGATATTCAAAAAATATTTATTAAGACGAATCTAATAAGATCCCAGATGACTGTGTTTTTCTTAATATAAATCACAAAAGAGTGCTAAATGAGCTTGTGTAAACTGTGTCAAAAATCACATTGTGTCATCTAATAAGAAACAGACGAAGTATAACATTGTGTTTAGAACAAATGAATAAATCATACAGGCCTTGAGATGTTTGATATCTTTGAGAATTATGTATAAAGTTTTCCCCTCAACTCATTTTTATGTTGACATGCACATATTGGTTCTAATTTGGACGTCCATGATTTGGATGGAACGGTTATGATTTGGACATATTGGTTCTGACTCGGTCGTACATGATCTAGATAGATCGTTCTTGTCTGGATATATTGATTTTGATATGAACATGATAAAGATAGATCGTTCATAATCTGGACATGAACAAAATATACGGCCTGATATAATTTGATCTACAATAAAAAACAAGATACTAAAATAAGGTGAAATAAACAAGGCCAAGTTAAATCCTTTAATGAATAAGCCATATACTTGTACACGAAAATATGAATGTTTGAAATTTTTTAGAACTACGTGCAAAGTTACCCTTATCATATTAAACCATCTCAATGACACATTTAGACTTAGCAACTTAACCAAAATTTATTTTCTAATTATTTGGATTAGTTTAGCAATTGTGTAGTATTTGTTTTAGTATAAAAACACTTGTTTCACTAGTATGTTTTAATATTATCTTTATTTAAAAGAATAAAATTGTATGTGAAAGGTGTTTTCTATTTTTAAAAAAAACATATACAAGCAAACTATAAGGGCATTGAGAAATAAATAAATCCATCATTACTACTTGTGCAACATCGTGTTCGACTAAAATATACACGTGTTTCTAATTTTGGAATATATATTGGATGGCATAGAATGTCATGTGGTCGAATTATAGGAGGAGAGCGCCACATGATATGATAGGTGTAGACACCTACTTTTGTCCCCATTCCCGAAAAGGAAGGTTCGATGATGAAAGCATAAATCTCCACTTGACAACGCATCTCCTATAAAATAACGAATCTCAATTCCCCTTTTTATTTCACCCGAAACCTGCTATTTATAGAAACCTGCTATTTATGGAAACCTGCTAAAAATAGTAACTACCGTAATGGGTAGTTGTTAAAAGTAGCAAGTCATAAAAGATAGAAACCTGTCAGAATTAGGTGTTGCACTCCAACATAAATCCAAAATGAGATAGAGATTATGAGAGAATCCTATTCCTAATATGATTCGAAAATGGGAGTCACGTATTAATTAAACTCATAACGAACCTAGAGTTCGTAAAGAGCCCACACACATTCCGTCGTAAATTGATACGCACCAAATAACTCAGATTAAGTCTCTTAATGAACTCCGTACTCTAGAGTCCAATATGACAAAGAATTCTGCCAGACCCTATTTTCAACGCCCAGCCCTGGGCGCCGAAATCTTTGACGCCCAGAGCTGGGCGCCGAAAATACCTGGGACGGATTCTTTCCTAATCCGTTTCGTATTCAAATTCCTGAAAATCTATCTTTCTACGCCACTCTTTCCTATAAATAGACCCCTAAGGTCGACGTGAAACACAACAACACACAATATATTTTCTGAGTATTGACTCTAAACCCCTAAGCCTAAGCCTCACGCTGCAAAACTGATCACGCGTTCTGTCGCAATCGATCCATAAATCGAACAGAACGTATCCCGTCCCATAATTTGAGATTCGTTAAATAAAAGGAGAAATAGCAAAGTCAAAGTGGTTAGTTTTCTGAGAACCGTGACGCACCTCTCAAGGGTGCGTCGTAATGTGTCCCTTTTCCATGGTTTAATTGCTTTCCTCGCCCTTTTATGAACTGTTAAACTAACTAAATCTGATTGTTCGATCACGCCTAATAAATATGATATTTTTGGGAAATTGGATTATCATGCTAGGTCCCTTAAAACAATCTAAATCAGATAATCGCGCTCGATCTAGTATTATATGTTGCATATTGTTAAAATCGACTCAGATTAGTTTAATAGTTAACGCATGTCCCTTCAATTATTTATGCTGAGCTAGTAAGGATATCCTTCCTCTGGAGTTATCGAAGAGCGAGTACTCCTCTCGGTAGTTACAGTCCCCCGAACCCTCAATCTCTACCCTGTGGGTGTACGTTGAGCGATCCCCACCACCAGGGATCACAAGGGAACCTACGGCAGTCGTGGTCAAACATAATTGCACTCCCTTTATGTCACGATAACCGGGTTTTGTCAGTTTTTCTCATTGTCGTTAAAAACTGAATGGCGACTCCTATATTACTAGTCAATTGGGAGTAAACTCACAGGAAATCCAATTACACTTGATTTGACAAAAAGAAGCGTCACACCCACGAGGGACGAGGTCACGCATTAGCCTCGTGCTTTTTCGACCCCCTCACAGTGGCGACTCCACTGGGGAAAGTGAAGGAAATACTCGTGCTCGTAGGTAATCAAAATAGCCGAATGGTGAAACGATCCTACCCCGCGTTTATTTCCCCATCAAGTTGGGACGACCTGAAAATCAGCATATTAATGTGAACGGACAGAACCGCATAACGAATCTTGGCTCCCTTGGTGTTTCATCTCGGGAGTTGGGACTAAGGATACCCATCGCCAACCGGGGGGTGCATACGCTTCGAATGTTGTCCACTCGGCACTTTCGCTAGTAGTACACCTGTCCCAAACCCAATCGCTCGCCCACTAGGTCCCTCTCGCCTGCATGCCCCCTTGGCTTGCACTTGCGAGTTGGCCTTCTGGGACGAAATTCGTCTGTTGAAAGCACTACCCCGACCGGGGCATGTGGTGGATCTGCGATAGAAGCGGTACCAAGCCAGACGCAAATAATTACCCATAGAAGCCTATCATAAACTACATGACATATTATTATTGCCTTATGATGGGATGTTAGTTATGTGTAGCGAAATATATGATTGTGTTTGACAAACTATCCTAGAAAAACCAACGACCTTAAAAATTGCCCAAACATTCGTAAACCAATTTGCCAAAGAGTTATACCGAACTACGTGTTCCGCAAACCCGAACGATCGCCACAAAAATAAGCGACGCTCGGGATGGCCTGTAACGAATCCCACAAACGCTGCACAACGCGTAAAGGACGTTATTAGGCAAGCACGCAAAATCGAAGTCGCATAAACAAAAGTAGACGCAAACAGAAAACGAGAACCAGCCAGGGACGCATTTTCAACGCCCCTGGCTGGGCGCCAGAATTTCTCACGCCCTACGCTGGGCGCTGAAGTTGCTGCCTGGCCTTTTGGTCAGGCACAGCAGCCTCGGTGCCCACGCGTGAAGAAAATACGTAGCAAAAAAAAAAAACTTTTCGAAAAAAATTGCTGCGAGGGCGTATGAAAAGGCACTCGGTTCTAAAAGCGACTAAAAAAATAAAAATAAATAACTCTTTGTGTCGTTGTTAGGCCTCCTACGACGACAATGCTCGGCACCAAAACCGAGCATGCTAATTAAACGACCTTGAATGTCACATGGGCAAAATATTCAAAAAATAATGTTCAAATAGAGTCTTCAAGGAAAAATAATGGTCGAATAAAAAAAATAAATCCGAGTCTAGACTAGGCTATGCCAAAGTACAATCTAAATCCTGAGTCTTAGTTGTCTTATCCATAGAATCGGTCCTAATGCTTAGTGTCGTTCTGCAAATAAAAAGGTTAAAACATATCGAGTCTCCCTTCCTAACATTTAAATCAATAAGCACCCATATGTAATTGTCATCCCTTGCTAAGAATCTACGGTCTCAATACTCTCTCTCACCAATAAAAATAATATATTATAGTATTTGCAAAATGGAAACAGTCACATTCTGGAAATCATTCCCCCATAGTCGCACAACCCCCAAAGTGAACCTAAGGTGTCAATACCATTAGCAAAAAAATTAATGGCCTCAAGGCTCAAGATCACATTGGGTCACGACTATCATAGTCCTCTCGAGCCACTCGCTCCTTTAAATACTCCTAAGTACGGACTAAAAGATTTTCTATGAATGCCACATGACGAACCATGAAAATACCCAAATCGGCATGCCACAAGGCTACCATTGGAGTAAAGCAATACACACTAAGAGAGAAGCCGCACTAATGATTCTAGTCTTGTAAAAATAAAAATTCGATCTCCCCAATTAACTACCTTGCCAACATTAAGCAAAATGGCGCATGACAAATGAACACCCAGGGTTAAAATCTAAAGTGTCAACCAACGAAAGTTATGGTCCAATTAGCCTAAGTCTGAGAGTTGCTTGGTCAAGTGTTATAGGTTTACGCCACACCATTATTTTGAGTCTAGGCCACCTCCTTGTATTCATACACGGGTTATAATCAGAAAAATTAATGAAAGTTCGAGTCTAAATCACAACTTCCAATTAAATCCCAGAAACTGGAGTCTGAAAAGAAACAAAAAAATTATTTTCGATGTAATTCTTTCGTTAAATTTCAATAAGGTAAAAATAACATTTTGAATCTACGCTATTTGCACATTTTAAGAAACGACTAAATACGCTTGCAAAGTAAGACAATTAAAAGGTCCACCCTAGGCCTACTAAAGTTAAAGGTCCACCATAGGCCTACCAAACGAGGCTCACTCAGTCTCGCCTCATGACTCAAAAACCACAACCATCTACCTTTTATCCCAAGTAAAAAAAAAATTTGAAGGATTTATGTTGGGGAGAAATCCCAAGCAAAAAGAAATACTTAAAAAGAAAGAGAAAAGGGACAGCGAAAAGAGCAAGCCATGAAATACTTAGCCCGTACCTCCCAATGTGCGAAACTTACACAAGTAAAGCAAAGGAAAAGAATTGAGTCAACCAATCCAAATCATGCCACAAAAACTACATAAAGTTCTACGATGTCTACCTCTTCCAATCCTTATGTTCTTAGACGCCTTCGCTCTGGGGCCCCTGTTCAGCTCATTTAACCCACCCATGTTCTCATTGCCATAACCCAAGAAACCATTACCTCGACTCTTGTTCTTGTTGTCGAACCACGTACGGTCATTGACACGTGCGTCATGCCCATTATTTCCAAAACCTGCTCTTACACCACCATTAGCATAATGACCATATAACTTGTGTGGATACATCCTGTTGATATACCCTTGAGCCGTCCCCATGCTACTCATTGGCCTTGGTTGATGTAAACTCGTGACACTAGCACGAAGCTGCAAATTGTGAACCCTAGCAGATGTAATCCTCATGCTTGACTAATACCTATACAAATTATCCCAACTCATTCAACCCATCTTTCAAACCGTCTTGAGTCACGAATAAAAAAGGAAGACCAATGAAAAGTACAAAAAATAATAAATAATAAAAAAGCAAACTTTGCAAAGCGCCTCTAAAAGTTCGTCTAAAAAAGGAAAAGAAGCATTTAGCGCACCAAAAAAGATCCGCCCAGAAGTCATTTTCAGCGCCCACAGCTGGGCGCCGAAATCTTTAGCGCCCCAGCCTGGGCGCTGAATCTCTCTGCTTGCTAAAATTTGTCCAGAAGTGCTCGTCATTTTATTCGCACATACACGGAACAATAACGAACACTTGGGGGGGTACAACACGTATTCAGACATACGTACCACCAAAAAATACATGTACTCAAAAAAAAATATATAAAAAACAAATTTTTGGCTTACGGCAAGGCAGCAGATTAAAATAATAATAAACTTCACTTATTCTACCGTTTCAAATAATATGTTTCCACCTCAGAACGTACTTGTTTAAAATCGGCATCCTAAGGAACCATTTTCTAGGCTAAGAACTACGCAAGACCTGATTCCAAATTAAATCTATTTAAGGCGGATACGTAGGCAATCCATGATTCGGTCCAACCAATTTGCAAAAATATTAAAGCCTATAGAAAAACAAGAATAAAAAATAGAAGTCCCTTATTGAAATTTAATTACTTGCAATCCAAGTCGGAAAAAAAATTTAAATCAAAGGAAGAATCCAAGTCACCAAGATGCCAAAACGAGCATACATCGAAAAATAATAAGGGCACGTACCCTTGCCAGAAGGAGCACTCACACTCCTAGGCACTTAGCCAAGACTCAAAAGATCGCTTTGCCTCAATTGAATGGGGGCTAGCGCAAGCGTCCATGACCTCTAAAGTACTCAACTTGACCCTCCCTAAAGCGAACTAACTCACTTAAAAATCTCCTTTCACCACTAGACATAGTCGTTCGCTTAAAGACCTTCTTTCACCACTAGACACAGTCATAATCGCCAACAAGTAGTAAAGGCAGTAAGCTTGCAATAAAGAGCATTGTTCTACGGCGTCGCCCCATCGTTCCTTCGAACTCAGGGCACCAGTTCATGGTAATTCAAATGCTTGCGAATCCCCTTTGAAAAAAATCAGACATTGTCAATAGGACTTGGCACTTAACCAAGGCTCACCCTACTCAGACATATGACACGGGCATCTAAAATCGAAATCTAAAAGTATCATTAAAGGGAAGACATAATAGCAACTGGGGGCTAAAAAATTGAAATGAAAGATCTAGGGAAAGAACTAAGTATACCTTGACCTTTTGTGCAGACATACACCAAGTAAATCTAAGTCAATTTGAAAACGGTTTGTATTCCCGCAATTCTGGAAAAGATGGCCTTAAAAGCCTAAAGCATATGCCAAACGGGCACAAGTATATCTTGACGCCTGCACCCTGGCTTCCAGCAAATCCTTAGACAGCATTCCAAAAATCGTAACAGTATTTTGATTCACTCATGTAATCCTGTACGAACCCTTCGATAAGTCAACTTACTAAGGACACCTCGGATTGTACACAGTAGGACTCGGACTTCAAATAATTTTCAAAGACTTCTTCGAACATAATAAAGTGTCGTTGGTTTAGGCTAAGTATGCGTTTATCTCGATGTTGCAAGTGAGTCAAAAATATTTCTAAATATGATTATGGGTAAAGAAAGGCACCTAGCTTTTGGTCAAGGCACACTTCAACATGTGACTACCTTGACCATGGCAATGTCGCACAAATACGACATTTACAAGAGAAGTAGCAGATCACTACGCGAACGTACCTCGCACTAAACGAGTCTGGTTCAAACTATTCATGATCCATGTCACCATGAATGCATAAAGACGTATGCAAAGGATTATAGCACCAGGCCAACCCCGTAGCTACAATTAGGGGCTTGAGAAAAACACTCTAAAAATACTCGAGATGATGATTTTATCGCAAATTCTCGACGCTAATGCTATACACACGTCATAGAGGCACAATCCTAAGCTTTAATCGTGTAAAACGAACCTTAGAATGGCTACAACCCTTCCCGAATTCTAAAGCACTACTTAGAATATATAAAGTCACCCCACTATCAAGGGTAACTGAAAATCGCGAGTCACCAAAACTCCGACCAAACCACTGCACATAACGCTCGCCCTATAAAGCGCCCGTTACACAGTCTACATCGTTCCAAAGCAAAAGCGAAAGAAAAAAAAACAAGGATAAGAACTGTCAAAATATACCCAGAAATCATTTTCAACGCCCAGAGCTGGGCGCCGATATCTTTAACGCCCCAGCCTGGGCGCTGAATCTTTCTGCTTGTCAAATTTTGCCCAGATATAAAAACAAGAAATAAACATCTATGAATCCTCGCATCGAACGAAGTAATAAGCCGTGCAAACCCACGCAGAAGGTGCCACACTTATTCGAGCACCTGAACAAGGCATGATGAAGTACTCCAATGCAAATGATATCCCAACACCTGAAGGAATATTCTAAGACACGCCATTAGGCCACACAAGCCTACGTTGCACCATAAGTTCAACCGTCCCACGGTACAAGTCTAAAAAAAAAGAGTGAGGCATATTGCATTAATGCGGGCACGGCCAAGAGCAGGAGGCGAAGACTACTTATCGCCCAAATTCAAAATGCAAGCCACACGACTTCTACATTAAGGATTAAAGGTAGCAAAATATTACCTACCACGGAAGGGATAGCTCGCACCTACACGAGCAGGAACCCCAAGGCATCTTTTTCGAAAGAACCTACAAAAATCGTACGCCAAAAGGAAGCATCCCAACATGCATACTTGGGGGCTCCAAGCTACGAAATGACCATAGTAAAATAAAAATCTCGAAGCAAATGTTTGAACGATCAAGAAGGGCACGATGCTTAAGCCCACTTCATGAATGGGCCAGAACCCTATCAAGCTTCTAAGCAAACTATTCAAAATCAGTCATTGCTCAAAAAAATGATGATTCAAGCAAACTGATTAATGGACCGCACACAACGGCCATTCTATGAACGCTCGTTCGCACATACATATCATCATTCTAAGTATCGAACATTCACGAACGAACAAGAGGCCAACTGTGTCATCAAGAAACCTCGCCAGAAATTAGTATCAGCGCCCAGCGCTGGGCGCCGAAATCTTTAACGCCCAGGCTTGGGCGCCGAAAGTGATCCCAGACCCAAAAAAACAGCTCTGACTTCTATAGGGCCCTGCCATATTTATTCGACTTGAAAATTGCCGATTCCTTTACTGAAAGTCGCACCTCACGGCTTTGTAAAGTAGCACACCACTACGAAAATCGCTCGCACTTACGAGCACAATCCCAAACACGATCAAGGACATTACAGAATGCGTATCCCCAAGGAATGAGATGACCGTCAAGCACGAGTGCTTGGGGGCTCGAGAGAAAATATATTATGCAAAGTTAAAAACAATATTCCCAACTACGCTGTACGAAGTCCCGTGTTTGGATGTCTCAAAAGATAAATCCGGTTTATGACCTCAAGACAAAGGTCGCCGTTGATACTTATACATAGTCCCCTAATCAAGGACCCCAGTAGTGGCAAAGTTGAGCCGAAAAGACTAGCTCAAAACCATGAAAGATGATAACCACAAGACAATGGTCCATCTAAGCACGTTGTCAACCCACATTCAGGTTGCAACTAAATCCGAGCATCCCTCGAAAGAATTCGCTCTTACAAGAATGAATAAAAAGAAATTCTCAAAAGAAATCACGATGAACAAAAGAAATAGGGACTTGCCCACCTCAATCGGGCAAGATTGCGCCACTAACCACGCGAGTTCCATATCGAAAAAACGAATTCAGGGATGTCCACCCTCAGCGGACAGGGCTCGCCCACCTTCAGCGGGCGGGGTTTGCGTCACTAGCCGCGCAGGTCCTCAGTTTTCGAAAAATAGAATCTTCAAAAAACAAAAATGAAACAGGCTCGCCATCTACAGCCGGCGGGGTCTACGTCACAAACCGCGTATGTCCTTATTTTCAAATTTCAAAAACAGATTCGTCCACTTCTATCGGACGGGGTGTCCACCCTTAGCGGACAGGCTCGCCATCTTTAGCCGGCGGGGTCTGCGCCACTAACCGCGCAGGTCCTTAGTCGCTGCAACGATAACTTTTTTTTTGGTTTTCCATTTTTCCAAAAAAGAACGATGTGAGTAGCTTTTGGTTTTCCGTTTTTCCAAAAAAGAACGATGTGAGTAGCTTTCCCTTTTTCAAAAATTAAAGGATTGGTTTTCCGTTTTTCCCAAAAACGATGTGAGTAGCTTTTGGTTTTCCGTTTTTCCAAAAAAAAGAACGATGTGAGTAGCTTTTGGTTTTCCGTTTTTTTCCAAAAAAGAACGATGTGAGTAGCTTTTGGTTTTCCGTTTTTCCAAAAAAGCGATGTGAGTAGTTTCCTTTTTTCCAAAATTTAAAAGATTGGTTTTCCGTTTTTTCCAAAAAAAGAACGATGTGCTGGATTTTCCTTCGTTTTACGTCCCATAAAGACAAGGGGGTTTTCTCGTTTAGCTAACCCTGAAAATGAGAATCTTTAAAAACATTTTTACCTCGTGATTGGGCTTGGCCAGGCCCAATTACACTTTATAGCTTTAATTTCGAAAACATCTGTAGCTACTCCCAATGACAAAGTGAGGGAGTTTCTACGTCTCTTTAGATACTTCCAATGACAAAGTGAGGGAGTATTCTATACTATCCGTTGACAAATCCCAATGACATGTGAGGGATATGTCGACATTTCAAGTGATGACCCTTAAGTCAAATGTTATCACTCGGGGCTCGTGAGACCCTCGCAAAAACAGGTCACCATGGCTTGTGCGACGCACTCCGTCTAATACTTTGACCATCATCTTACTCCAAGACTCAGTCAAAGTGGGGGCTAACTGTAGACACCTACTTTTGTCCCCATTCCCGAAAGGGAAGGTTCGATGATGAAAGCATAAATCTCCACTTGACAACGCATCTCCTATAAAATAACGAATCTCAATTCCCCTTTTCATTTCACCCGAAACCTGCTATTTATAGAAACCTGCTATTTATGGAAACCTGCTAAAAAATAGTAACTGCCGTAATGGGTAGTTGTTAAAAGTGGCAAGTCATAAAAGATAGAAACCTGTCAGAATTAGGTGTTGCACTCCAACATAAATCCTAAATGAGATAGAGATTATGAGAGAATCTTATTCCTAATATGATTCGAAAATGGGAGTCACGTATTAATTAAACTCATAACGAACCTAGAGTTCGTAAAGGGACCAGACGCATTCCGTCGTAAATTGATACACACCAAATAACTCAGATTAAGTCTCTTAATGAACTCGGTACTCTAGAGTCCAATCTGACAAAGAATTCTGCCAGACCCTATTTTCAACGCCCAGCCCTGGGCGCCGAAATCTTTGACGCCCAGAGCTGGGCGCCGAAAATACCTGGGACGGATTCTTTTCCTAATCCGTTTCGTATTCAAATTCCTGAAAATCTATCTTTCTACGCCACTCTTTCCTATAAATAGACCCCTAAGGTCGACGTGAAACACAACAACACACAATATATTTTCTGAGTATTGACTCTAAACCCCTAAGCCTAAGCCTCACGCTGCAAAACTGATCACGCGTTCTGTCGCAATCGATCCATAAATCGAACAGAACGTATCCCGTCCCATAATTTGAGATTCGTTAAATAAAAGGAGAAATAGCAAAGTCAAAGTGGTTAGGTTTCTGAGAACCGTGACGCACCTCTCAAGGGTGCGTCGTAATGTGTCCCTTTTCCATGGTTTAATTGCTTTCCTCGCCCTTTTATGAACTGTTAAACTAACTAAATCTGATTGTTCGATCACGCCTAATAAATATGATATTTTTGGGAAATTGGATTATCATGCTAGGTCCCTTAAAACAATCTAAATCAGATAATCGCGCTCGATCTAGTATTATATGTTGCATATTGTTAAAATTGACTCAGATTAGTTTAATAGTTAACGCATGACCCTTCAATTATTTATGCTGAGCTAGTAAGGATATCCTTCCTCTGGAGTTATCGAAGAGCGAGTACTCCTCTCGGTAGTTACAGTCCCCCGAACCCTCAATCTCTTCCTTGCGGGTGTACGTTGAGCGATCCCCACCACTAGGGATCACAAGGGAACCTACGGCCGTCGTGGTCAAACATAATTGCACTCCCTTTATGTCACGATAACCGGGTTTTGTCAGTTTTTCTCATTGTCGTTAAAAACTGAATGGCGACTCCTATATTACTAGTCAATTGGGTGTAAACTCACAGGAAATCCAATTACACTTGATTTGACAAAAAGAAGCGTCACAACCACGAGGGACGAGGTCACGCATTAGCCTCGTGCTTTTTCGACCCCCTCACAATAGGGTTTCTTACAAATACTTTTAAATAGGTTGTTCATTTGATATTTGTAACACGTACAATGTTCAATAAGTCATTTTAATTGACATTGTAATTTATAGTATTTGAATGATAATTATATTACACATTTATGTATTTTTACATACTAAATTGAATAACGGCCATTAACTTTTTTATATTCTTGTAACTCTCCAAGCCCGAGTGAGTTCAAATGAGCTCATAAGTAAACATGAACGAGTTTATAGACGAACACAATCAAATGGTTCATGAGCCTAAATGACTCAAGCACACAAGAAACTCTTTATCAAATCCTCTAAATTGGTAAATGGGGTATGATATTTTGGGTTGTAATTTTGTGATACTAATTACCAAAGTATTGGTTGTAAGCTTGAATCCAATTTACTATTATAAGTAATTCTTTTCCCACCCAAATGAAATCTTAAGGTACAACCCATAGTGTCAATTTCTTTAGATTTAATTGTTGCATAACTTGGTTTTGTACTAATTTATGGCCCTGTTTGGTAACTAGAGTCTAGAGTTTAGCCGTTTACTGTTTGCAATAACAGTTAGGTGATTACCTTTTTCTTTAGCAGATTTGACTAGAATTTTATATAAACTTATTTGGTACTCCCTCCGTCCCAAAATTATAGTCCCGTTTGACCAAAAACACGGTTTTTAAGAAAAATGGAATATAGTACATGGAAAAGTGGAATAAAGTACAAATGATGATTGAGTTGCATACAAAATTGGAATAAAATACATGTGAAAAAGAATAAAGTACATAGGAAAATGGAATATAGTACATTGGTGGGGATTTCAATGCATTTTTAATTAATATAGTACATTAGAAAGTGGGGACCTTAATGGCCAAAATTAGAAACATGACTATAATTTTGGGACGCCCGATTTAGAAAACAGGACAATAATTTTGGGACGGAGGGAGTAATATCTAGAGGTTGGATAAAAGTAGTTCACAATTTGATTATGTAAAAAGATATTTATGGACATTAGTATTTTCTAGCAATTGTTTTATTTCTTATTAATTAATTAAGATGTAAAGTGTGCTTTGCTAATTTATAAAAATTGTCCGCTCTAAAAAAATACATACTTCCTCCGTTCCGGAAATATCGCATCATTTGTTCTTTACACTATTCACACTACGACTTTGGCTATTTTTTGTGATTCGTACTTAAGAAATTTTTAGTCATATGGGGTCATGTTAGATCCGTATCGATATATATTTTCTAAATATTAATTTTTTATAAAGTTTAGTTGCACACGATTTGAGATATTAAGAGTCAAAGTAATGCTTAGATGAGTAAAAGTCAACGATATTTTCGTAACAGAGAAAGTATATAACATTAATTACTAGTATTTAATATGTGATATTATTAGTCATCTAATCAATACCTCAATACCTAGTATTTAAAAAACAAAACCATCATTATTTCATTGACACATAAGCAACACCGTTTTGAAGACAAGTGTATCAACCTTATTAATCTTTCTATTGACTTTAAAAAAAAAGTAATCGTCATTCATTATTCCGTTTTATTGCCATTAGTTATTACGTAGTATACTACTAATCTCAGTTTCTTTAATTTACTAGAATTGTACTATCTCTGTCCCATATTTGTAGTCATGTTTGACTAAAAATACGGGTTTTAAGAAAAGTGGAATATAGTAAATTGATAATTGATTTGTATAAGAAAGTGAAATATAGTATATAGAAAATGGAATATGGTACACGAGGAGTTGAAATATAGTCATGGGGAAGTGTAAAATTTAATGGCAAAAAATAGAAAAATGACTATTATTTTAGGACGTTCAAAACAAAATTAGGACTATAAAAATGGGACGTAGGGAGTACAAAAAATTAGGATCGATATTCAACTTGATTATGCCTAAACAACCATTCCCTACTTCATATTCCCCATTCTTCACCTTCCCATTAACTCTCCATCCTTAATTATTTTCAATGTCAATTTAATCTATACCTAGCATTTAAAAAGGAACACCATAGATTATTAAAAGTCATGTGGCATCTCATTATTAGAAGTCATGTGGCATCTCTCCTTTCATCCATCATTTTGTTTTGTTTTTTTTAATAATTTTTCTTTATTATTTATATGATTTACAACTTCTAATGCCTCTTCCACTCCATTTTCCTTATTCAACATCAAGTTATTAATAGTCTAATATACTCATTAGTCTCTTCCACTCCACCCCTTTAACATCCAATATTTATTCAACATATAATTTTTATTATTTTTCCAACTTTCAAATTACACCTCTATTTAATTCATATATTACCAAAAATCACAAGTATCCACTAATTAAAACTTCAAAAGACATATGAAAAACCACTATACAACCGCCCGTTCTATGAACGGGCTCAAAAGCTAGTTAGCATAATATAATATACGCAAGAATATTGAAAAAAACGAAGGCAAAAAATATCTACCAATTAAGTGTGCAAATAGAATTATTCTTCGTATAACCTAATAACTCACCCCTAATAAATAATAAAAGCCCAATAGATATTTATAAAGAAATATAATAATAAAAGAAAAAAGATTCTCTTTCAAAGTCCCAAACCCACACTCCACCTTCTCCACCAACATTCTTGTAATCTCCGTCGGCATTTCCTCCATCCCAATCTCTTCAAATATCAACAATCCTTTCCACTCTTAAAGATTTCCCTTTTTTTTTTGGATAACTGGAAGGTTTTCATTTCATAGCTTTTAAAGCTTTTAGTATCCTCAGTACATTATGGAGTCAGTACCATCACAAAGGACAATAAAGAAAAGAAATGGAAGCAGGCCCCAGCAATTCTCATAATTAATTATCATTGAATATCAACGATTCTAAAACCATCTCTGATAGAACTCAACATGCAAATGACTTTGAGGTAGGAGAAGCAATTTGGTAGTGGATGCAATTTTTATTTTTATTTCTTCAGCTATATTAAATTATCAACCAAACAAATGTTTTTCCCCAATATTTATCATTGTATATACAATTAAAAGTTTAAATTTTAATTTTATTGTTGTCATCGTCTAATAGAGTTTGTAATACAATTCTTTAATTTTTTTTGCAAATAATTGAAGATTTGAGGTTCTGGTTTCTGTTAAACTTCATGGAAAAAATGCTACTGTAAATGAAAATAAAAAGAAATGATGGACATTGGTGAAAAAAGGAAAAACTGAAATTTCACAATATTTCTGAAAAATGGCGCTAAACTTCCCGCTCATACATAACAAATGGCGCAATTACTGAAATTTCTCCCACCTAACTTTAGCAAGTTTCCCCCCAAAATGAAAATTGGTTTAGCTTAGTTGACAACTTCTAATTGCAGGGTATGTTGACTAGATTTACCCCCAGGGTATATGTAGTAGCTCCCAAAAAGTTTACATTGTTGACAGTTTTGTTGGGGCATCCGCGGGTGTGGTGGTGTCAGCATTTAAAAAAAAAAAAAAAAACAAAACTTAAGAAAAAAAAATCAGAAAAAAAAAATTGACAATTTTTTTGGGTTAACTATTTTTTACCACCTAAAAAAGTTAAAAACTTACTTTTTACTACCTAACAAACTAAATCTTGTATTTTACCCTCTAAAACAAAATTAAAATTTATTCTTTACCACCTGAAAAATGAAAAAATAGATAAAAATGTTATGTCGGGAGCCACAATTATGATAATATTTCTGATATGTTCTCTTCTTCTTCAATGATTTCATGTATTTAACTCTCTTCTCTTTCAATGCTTCCTTATCATCCATTAATTCACATAATTTTTCACCACCATTAAATAAAAAAATCAACAAAATCCAATGGCGATAAAAAAGGGGTAAAAGAGTTAAAGAAAATCACACAAGGAGGATAAAAAATGGACGGAAGTTGAATTATGTAGCCATGCATAAAGGTATCATCTATTTTTTCTTTTTCATGTGGTAAAATAATTATAATATTTTTAGGCGGTAAAATACAAGTTTTAGTTTTTAGGTGGTAAAAAATAATTTTTCGATTTTTGTAGGTGCTAAGAACATTTTCTCCTTTTTTTTGGTACTAACTAAACTTGTGTAAAACATAACTAAATGTAACAAAATTATAACTAATTGAATAAAAAAATATAGTTAAGGTATAAAGACAAATAATTAAACTTATGAGTCGAATAGTTATGAATTTTAAACAAACTTATTATTAAATAGTTATGAATTTTAAACAAAGGTTATTACAAACTCATGAAATCTTAACTAATTAATTCCAATTCTTAACTAATTGGTATCATTGCTTGACTAATCAGTTCCAGGGCTTGACTAATTAGTTCCAGTACATAACTAATTAGTTCAAGTGCATAACTAATTTGTTCCAGTGCTTCACTAATTGGTTCCAGTGCTTAACTAATTAGTTACATTGCTTAACTAATTGGTTCCATTTGCTTAACTAATTGGTTTCATTGTTTAACTAATTGGTTCCAATGCTTAACTAATTAACTCCATTGCTTAAGTAATTGGTTTCATTGCTTATCTAATTAATTTTAGTCCTAGTAGAAAAAAACTCAAGTGCTTTGAGTCAAGTGCTTGGGTTTTAGAAAAACCCAAGCACTTAATATAATGACACGTTAAAAGAAATTTGAAGAAAAATTTCACAAGTGCTTGGATTTTCAATTCACCCAAGCACTTAATTGCAAGTTTTTAAAACGCTTGAGTTTTACTTTTTACCCCAAGCACTTGGCCACTTAGATTAGACATAGATTTTCTTCCTTTAGTTTAATTCCCTTGAAAATTTTCTCTGAAATCCCGCGCTGCTTTCGCCTCTTATTTTCGTTGTTTCCCTACCACCACCCATGCAGTCAGCCAGTATCTCTCTCTCTCTCTCTCCTCAAGTGCGCAACTTCGACTAGCCGAGTCTCCGATCTGCAACAGGGAACAATGGTACCATCAACTCACCACCCCTACGTAAGATCTCTCATCTTATTAACCATATCTTTAATTCCTATTTTCCTATTTTTTATCTTCAATATTGCTTTGAATTTCTTGCATTTTATTGAAATTTGTATTTGTGAATTACTGAATTGAGATGTTTGTATGAGCATTGTTGTAATAAATTTTCTCTCCTCTCTTGTTCTTGATATCCAGGGTTTCCTCATACGTTTTTTCATGTTTTTTTTCCAGATCTTGTTATTAGTTTCTAGGGTTTCTTTCGATTTATTCGGAGAATTAAATTTTCTGTCAATTGCATTCCATATAAATGGAAAGGAAAATTTTGACAAATTTTTTGTTAATTATCTTTTTTTATTAGTTTATTATCCCTGAAGTTTGAAATTCCCGTTTTAATTTTGGAACATGATTATTTAATTTTGAATTTGTGACATTTCCTGTATTTTTCTAGAATTTTGGGGAAGAAATAGTTGCCTAGTAAATTTACTTTACATGAAAATATACAAAGGGAGAAATTTGCAGTTAAAATCTGGAATATGTTGACTAGCATTCAAGCTGATAAATTCATTTTATTACTTGCTGATGGTTGATTAAATCAGTTGATGAACTCAATTTTAGCAGGAAAATATATATGCATCTTGTAATTTGTTGCAAGCTCATTTGATCAATTGATGAACTCAATTTTAACAGGAAAATATATATATGTATATTGTAATTTGTTTATTTGGTCTAAATAACTGTATGTGGCTCATATACGTTGTTTCATCTTGACAATGGCCACAGAGTAATTGTAGATGATTCCACAATTATGCAGGGGCATATTATATCAGACATGGAAAGCTAAAATAACAAACGCGGATAGACTACATGAGAGGGAAATTTTGGCAGCTTTACAATCAGATTTGAAAAAGTGTTGGTAACAGATCAAAGTTAATTCCCAAAGAGGGCTTCAAGGGATTGAACTCAACATCACACGTGTAGATAGAACAATACATGTAAATGTTAATCCAAGTTACTCAAACATGATTACGAGTGCATAGAATACGCTCGTTAGCTCATTTAGCAAATCATACGTCCTTACGAAGTCAAAGTCTGTCATATAAATTATGATTCAGATCATTCACATCACGTGATTATATAGGCCTTGTAATAATCTTTCTATAGACTTATCATAAGCCCAAATCAGATTTAAAATGAATAAGTTATAAGACTTTTACTTGGGATTTGCCAAAACGGACTAACCTCCACTCTTTGGGCCATAACTCGAGATTAACAAAGCCCATTGATGCGAGACCAGTTGCATTTGAAAGATGGATTCCGTAGCCTTCCAACAAGATATTATTTGTAAGAATCAGAGTTAGTATGAAGGTGTTATGAGCTGTTAAAGATCGAATTTTCTGGAAATCCGCAGATCTGCCTGCGCTGGAAAATTCTAGCGCTGACAGAACATGCGATAGAAAATTCCAGCGCACACAAGGCCAACGCCTCTTTTTTCTGGTGATGTTATTTGATTCTCACTAAAACTCAAAATCCTTGAAATTCTATCTGGTTTGCGCTACAAAATTTCCAGCGCTACAGTGGCATGCGCTACTTTTTCTGGCGCATCCGTATGATTTTCACCGAAACTCGAACTCTTCAAATATCTATCTTATTTCGACTACCTACACTATAAATACAGCCCTTTTGCACCCTGATTTCATTCAATAATTCAGTCCCACTTCTCTGATATTCTGAATTCTCTAATCCTTCTCTGGTATACTAAATTTTTGTTGACGTCCCGCCCCGTATTCGTAATAGTTATGTCGTATTAACTCTTGTTAAGCAGAACTCTGTCCATATAAGTATTCAAATCATCCCAATTACTACCAAAGTTATTGAAGGAAATATGTCCTTTACCCAAGGTGCATTAAGTCTAATACCAAGGTTCAGATTAATTGCGAACAATTAATTCAGTGAGATCAAGTGATCGAAACAGCTAGGTGGAGAAATTCTTCCGATCAGTGAGTTCTAATGAATATTAAGCTCACAACTTACTCATGACTGAACCTACAAGGTCACACCAATGGCACGTAACAAATCACCGGATTAAATGAATCGAAAATTCATTTAATAGCTTTTCGGGAATTAGTTTTGTAAAATGTATTATACGATACGACATTGCATCGGAATCGTATATCATATCGCGAATATTCGTAAGCTGGGCGAAATGAATAAATCGTATCGTACGACGGTGAGTCGTCGTATACGAAACAATAAATAATATCCTGAACAATATTAGTCGCGAATAAGAAGAGCAGCCCACGAGCCGAATGCACGAAGCATTCAAGACCCATGGGCGCATGGTGCGCGAGCAACACAAGCACAACAGTGCTGGCCCAAAGCCGAGCAGCTACGTGTGTGCGCGCGGGCCGAAGGCGACAACTCAGCAGCAGCAGCGCGCGGGCCATGGCCCAGCTGGCTGCGTGCTTGCTTGTCGAGTGTAGCGTGGGCCTGCTAGCCGGTCATGGCCTTTTGGCTTGGCCGGTTAGTTAGGTTATTATTATAACCTACACATTATGTTTTTCCATAACACAATTCAATCACACTCTAACCCTAGAGACTCAGAGAACCCTAATTCTCTCCGTGCCTCCAAACTGAGTTCTTCCCAAAAAGAAAACACTCTTGATTAATTGTCTAAGCTACGGTTATCAAGACGGATCTGATCGTGTTGGTGAACCAAGTAGAGGAACAACAAGTGGAGTTCTAAGTTCGTGTTCGTTGACAGATTACTAGGGAAAACACGTTTCAAACGTAAGTATGCTTGATTTGTGCTTTATACATGCTTCCTGGCTTTGGGGATTGTTTCCGCACATGTTATTATGTTTAACTATATTCCCCTACAGTTCTAGACAATTCATAAGCCAAAACCAAAGAATCTAAGAGGAAACTTTGCCGGAATTGAAGGAAGGATAAGGATCTGAAAGTCAGTATAAAGGTTGTTCTAAAGCTAAAAGGAGGCTCTGCTAAGGCGAGCGGTAGGTGTTCCTGAGAATTGCAGTATAGCCTACGATATATTGTAACCTTGAGTCTACATTTTTTACCGCTTTCATCACCATATAAATCGGTTCACATATTCTGTTTTATTAATCACGCCTAATAAGATAATCTCTGGACAAATTTGATTATTGCTAAGCTCTATAAATCAATCTAAATCACTATTTTGACGACTGTTTAGTAAATATATGTGCATTAAAATCAACTCAGATTAGTAATGTAGTCTTACGTATGTCCCTTTCGTCGTCGCATTGAACTAGTAAGGACCGTCGTGTGGGATAATATTGGGCTTTCCCGTATTAGTAAATGTCCCCCGGACTCTCAATCTCTACTTTGCTGGAGGTACATTGAGCGATCTCCACAATAGGGATCACAAGGGAACCTATGGCCGTTGTGAGTCAAATATGTTTGCACTCCAGGCATATCACGATAACCGGGTTTTGTCAGTTTCCTTCAATGTTGTTGTAAAACTGAATGGCGACTCCTAAATACTAGTAAAAAGAGGCTAATGCCCACAGTTAGTTCCTATTTACTTAATATGATTGCCACATCTAGAGGGGAAAGTCGTGCGGGCCATATTCTTAAATACCCGTCGTGTTTTTCGACCCCCTCACAGGCTGTGAATTGCCCAGAGGACCTTAGGGTTAATAATGTTGTATATTACCTTAGGGGAGAAGCTGACTTATGGTGGAAGAGATGTGAGAATGCCTTTGAGAGCTACACCTAAATTTGGGTGGGAATCATTTAAGGTTTCTCTAAGAAACACGTTTTACCCACCATAGGCCTAAAAAAGCAGAAAGCTCAAGTGTTCAATGAACTGAAGATTGAGGGAATGTTTGTAAAATAATTGTTGATACCAGAAATAATTATAGACAAGGAAAGGATATTACTTGATTGTAGATCTCTTAATAATAGTGTTGCGCCGTGTTGTGGAGGCCACTGCCTTAGAAGCGAATTTTGGCACCCTACCGGTGTAGCCTTATAGTGACGAACGCCCCCCAAGGTTAACACAACACCTCTATCTAAATTCTACACCCCGAACTCAAAGGTTGAAATTTCTCATGAACTGCTCATATCTCAAATGGAGATATTAGGGTTTGTGTTTTTTGTTTCTCCATAAATCTGAATATTATATTATCCCATGAAAAGAATAATAGGGAGTATTTATATGTTTCACAAGAAAAGGAAACAAAACGAGGTGGGTTCAAGTCCTACCGGTCAACTGGGCCATTTAACCCGACTGGGCCCAAACCTGAAAAACTCCGAATGCATTATTATTTCCAGCGGTCATTAATAATATACTGAAACAACACAATACTCCCTCCGTCCCGGAATACTTGACATGTTTTCCTTATCGGGCCGTCCCTTAATACTTGACCTATTTCTAAAAATGGAAATATTATAACAATATTATATTATGTCTCACTCCACCCCTATTAACCCACCTACCCCCTACTCCATACAAAAAATAATTAAAAATTCAACCCCTACTCTCCCCCAACCCCACCTCTTAACCCACCTCCCACTAACTACATTAAAATAATACCCTACTATCAACTACTACCTATTAAATTAAATAAGTCAATTCAAGTTCCTTAAACTCTGTGCCGGTCAAACCGGGTCGAGTATTCCGGGACGGAGGGAGTAGAAACTAAGGGGCTGTATGGTTCGCAGAACTGGAATGGAATGGTATGGAGATCCATACCTTAGAGGAATAGATTATAAACCCCATACCAATAAGAAATTGTTTGGTTCAATTGTGGAATGGTTTCAATGTCCAATATGTGTTATTTGGTTCACTCTTGATTTTGAAATGGATTTCTTGTCCTAGGGCAGCAATTTTCTATTTATCTATGTTTTTCCATCTTATTTTTTTTCCCAACATATGGAGTATTTCAATATTTTTTAGATAAAAAAATATATCCAACTTTTAATTAATTATTCTTTTTTACGGGACAATTAATATTCTTATATGTATTATTTCCAGAAAAAAACCAAAAAGACTGAAAAATACAGGATCCCCAACAATTTGTATTTTATTAAATAAAAAATTATGCAGAAATACTAGCTAAAAGTAATGTTAAATCAAGTAAAATAATAAAAATGGTTTTAAAAAAAGGTCAAATAAATACAAACAAAAAAAATAAAAAATAAATGAACTATGAAGTACTAAAACATCAATTTCACGACTATATCCTTTCCTTCACTAACCATCTTCAACCGGAAAGTTTACCATCTTCGCAAACCTACATGTAAACAATAATTCAGTCCAAATCAACCAAATAACCCGCCGGAGAAGATGTCACAGTCGCCGGTGATGATCGCTGGATCGAAGATCGCAGTTGAAGATCGTTAGAGATAATCGTCGGATCAAAGGTCGTCAATGATCTGATCGAAGATGGTGGCCGGCTACATCCTCTTCTTTCTCTTTCTCTTTCTTTGTTGAGTTACGTTGGGATATAGGGTTAGTAACTTGGGTGGAATGGATTGTGAATCTTAGAGTAAGAGGTGGGTATGAGATTCCAGGGGTATGAGTGGAGATAGAACCCTCTTGGTATGTGACTCCATTCCAGAAAAGCCCAACCAAGCAATAAAATGGATGGAATGGATTCTAACTCCATTACAACCCATTCCAAAACAACCAACCAAACGACCCCTAAACTTCCATCGATGTAGTTTTTTTTTTTTTTTTTGAAAAGGTAAGGAGAATAGTACATTAGGGGCCTCTCTGCACGAGGAATTCTTCTAAGTAATCACTATCTAAAATGGAAATTAACTGGGGACTATTACAATATTCAATACACATAGTGCTGCTAACTAAATGACCAACATTTGCTATCCAATCTGCTGCTCGATTAGCTTCTCTGTAGACGTGCTTAATATTCCAAGTGTCGAAAAATTTGAGAATATCCTGAATATCTTGAATGGCGAAATGGAGCTTCCACGGGATTTTCCAAGTTCCTTTTACTGCATTGATAACCATCAGATGGTCTCCTTCAATGTAAAGATGCTTGATGTTGAGTTTTTACGCTTCTTGAAGTCCTTTGTGGAGAGCACAAGCTTCTGCCATGAATGCTTGCATGATGCCTAGATTGTAGGTATGTCCATCGATGTAGTCAGTTCCTTATAGTATGTTTCCATTTATCATATACTCAAAAAATACAAGAGTAACTAAACTTCCAGTTATGTAGTTTGCTAGACCTATCAATTTTGGTAAGTACTCCTCCGTATTTGAAGGAAATAATTTCCTTGGTCCAAGTATGCATTTAATGTTAAGTCTAATAAATGCGGTTCAGTATTAATTAACAAGTTAATAATTCAGTGAGATCAAGTGAGCTGAATGCCTAGCTAGAGACCGCTTCAGTTCAAGTGGAATTAATGATATTAATCCACAGCTTACTCTTGACTGAACCCGTAGGGTCACACAAATAGTACGTAAACGGATCAAGTATTTAATGGCATTAAATACTCCATCTATGGATATTCGGAATCGACGGATCTTGGTTTTAGTGGGAGCTGAGATCGTCAAAGGCAAGTAAATGAATACTCCGGAAACGATGATATTGTCGGAAACGGAAATATGTATCGTATCGGAAATATAAATATTATCCAAGTCGTAGATGTAGCCGGAAACGGAAACATGGTACGTATCGGAAAATATCATCGGAAATAGAAATATTACCTGAATCGGAAATATTGCCGGAAACGGAAATATTGTCAGAATCGGAAATATTATCGGAATCGGAAAATAATCCCGGAAACGGAAATATTAAATATTTGTTCGAAACGGAAATTAATTCCGGAATTGGAAATGTTAAATATTGTTCGTATCGGAAATGAATTGCGGAATCGAGAATTTAATCGGAAGCGCATCGTACGAATTAGCATCGGACGAAACTTGCTAGACGAAGGCCCAGCACGAAGTCAGGCCCGCGCCCAGCAAGCTAAGCGCCCAACACACGCTACCAAAGCCTCGCCAGGCCCAGCGCAAGGCCAAGCCCAGCAAGGCATGGCGTGCGCGCATCGTGGGCTGCGAGCAATGCTCATGGGCTACGAGCTGTGCAGCTCGCGTGGGCCGCTAGGCTTGCGCGGGCTATGCGGTGCTAGTGCTCGTGTGCGGTTGTGTGCGATACGAATCCTAAAGCTATTGGAATTCGTTCTATGATTAAATCCTAATCCTAGTAGATAGAATTTATTTAATAGAGTTCTAAAGGGATTCTAATTAAACTAATTGGTATTCTAATAGGATTCTAAATCCTTTTCCATGACTCTATAAATATGTGCCTAGGTTCACAAATTTATACACAAGTTTTCAAGTATTCAAAGCTAGGATTTTTAAGCAGAAAAATCAACCAAAACACTTGCCCTATTTAGCCGAAAATAAGTAGTACCTTAAGGGCGATTCTAGTTGGTCAATCTTAAAGCGGATCCGGACGTGCTGTGGAGTTTCTAAGGAGGGACGACACTTGGAGTCCTAAAGACTTGTTCTTGTTCGGTTCGGGCGCAGCTAGGGAGGGCACGCTACAAAGTGTATGCATCCTAGACTAATAATATGATTATGTGCAATTAATATGATTCCTGGCATTAAGGTTTTTCCGCATGATTTATGTTGTTCATATGTATCATAACCTAACAGTGGTATCACGATCCTATTATTATTACATAATCTATAAATTGCTTAACGTGGTTAAATTTTACAAATTTGCAAAGAATTAAAAGGGGTGATTAATTTTCGTAATTGTTAATTAATTGCAAATTGCGTTTATTTAATTATATGTACGCAGTTTTTTCGGCAGTTTATTCGTTACTCAACCAAATCGAGTGATTTTGTGTCAATTCCGCATGTAAAAGGCATTCTAAAATTTTAACAAAATTTCTGTTTTTCGGCCGAACCCAGAATTCCCAAATTCGAAGCCTAACTATTACTTTTCGGAGGTTTTAGTTTTTCGAACGCAAAAGTTTGTAATTTTAAGATGTTAAATTGAATATTTGCAATCCTTGTTGTTAAATCTTGAATCTTTGATTGACCTACTGTATATGTTTAACAATTTTGAATGCCTAAACTTGTTAATTATACAACCTAATTTGTAATTGTAATTAATTTGTTGAAATTCGAATAATTTAGAATTTGATTTGATTTTCATAATTAATTGACAATTTAGTTAGGTATCCATGATTAAAAACCACCATAAAAATTGTTAATTTGTGATAAATTTTAAATTTTTATGACCTAGATTTGAATCCATGTTAATCGGAAATTAATTGATTAATAAATTTTTGATTTTTCGCCCTAAAATTATGAAATTAATATGATTTATTAATTTGTCATTAATTTTAAATTAAAAAATTTTAATTTTTATAAAATTCTCTCATAAAAGTTGCACGCACAAAGCAAAGGAGGCTACGTGTTACCCTTAAGGGGTGTTGTATAGTGCGAGCACGCGACGACGAGCAAGGGAGCTCGTCGCCCGTGCGGTACGAATGCAGCGAGCAACCAAGAAAGGTGCGCCCGCGAGGCAATGCTACCTGGGCGTGTGTGCTGTGTGCATGGGCGATGGGCGATGGGGCGTGGCACAACAAGACGAGGCGCGCGCGTGGGAGAGCGAGAGCTGGGTCGCCCAGCGAGCGTTGTTCCGCGCACCGGCGAGCGTTGCTTCGCCATCGATCGATTTCTCGCGCCCAGCGAGCGATGCATCCCTTCGGTAGCTGCTGCAAAGCGAGCGAGCATGCTGCGCGCAAGCGTGGCCTGGCTTGCTGCGTTTGCGCGTGGCTGCTGCTGCTTGTGCCATGGCTATGCGATCAGTCGAGGGGCATTGATGCCTCGTGCACTCGACGGGGCTTGGGCGCAAGCCCAAGTGCCTCGTCGTGTTACGATTGAGTCGTTTTGATTTAAATTTGAAATTTTCAGTTCGGAAATAATTTTAATTAACTTTAAAATTAATAATTTAAATTGTTTTCTCGGATTTTAATTTTGAATATTATAATTATTATAAATTTTAATTTATACTAATTATTTTACTAAAATTAAAACCTTGAATTAATTTAAATTCATTTAATTCAACTGAAAATAAATTAAATAAATGGATTCGATTATAATTTTATATGAGCTTTAAATTTTAATTAAACTTGTATGTTTCCGGTTAGACTAGAAATACATTTTTATGTTTAAAATTAGTAAAGCATATAAAGTTATTGGTTTAAGTGGGAGCATTTTTAGTCATAAACTCTTGATTAGGTCTATAATCCTTTAAGGTTAAAACAACTTGATTAGAATTAATAAGGACTGAATAATTGGTAGATTATTGGTGCCCTTGATTAATTGCTGCAAATATTTATGTGATGCATTACAATGTGTTTTACTAACCAGCTATGTGGGCCATTCATGATAATGAATGGGTGAATGGTATATATTGTATATGTACTGTGTTGCAGGTTATTGAAAGTGACTAGTATGGCCCAAATAGGATAGAAAATATGGTCTGCGTACCATTAATTTGAATGTAATTGGTCTAAAGTACCAAAATTGTTTTTAAATTCAAATATGGTCTGTGTACCATCAAATAGTTGTAATTAATTATAGCTTATCCTATTTGAAGAAAATGGTGCCTCCCATGGAGATTTTCGAGACGGACTTTGAAGTTGAAGCTTCAAGATGAAGTTGGGCCATACTAGATCACATTTATCTTATGCATGTTTTAAGTTATTTATTGCTCTTATATATGTCTTAATTATGCATGAGATTGTGGCTTGATTATGTTGCATGATTAAGGATTTTAGTTCACTTAAAATCTAACCAACATAGTAAGAGCCTTAAGTTCCAAACTTAAAAATTGAGTTAAAAGGTGCCATGCCAAAGTAACACTTACTTTGATAACCTTTACATCAATCTTAGTAATAGTTTTCCGCCATAGCGAGGTGTTACTTATTGATTCTAAAGGGATAAGGTACACAAACAATTGTGAGTACATGTTAGTTTTGGTGAAACTCAACGTTATAAGTAAGGAGTCCTTTTATATCGTGGCAAATTCGATAGGTTTACCTAATAAGTTCTTAGACGTACCTATCAACCAAGAGTAGTTTCTAGACTATTAGTAAAAGGCTTTTGCTTACCTAAAAGATTTTAGAATTGCGTCAAAATACATAATGTGCTTAATTCTTCAATGGGTTTTAGGATCTTGGAATCATTTTATTCACACCTGCCGGAACACATAACTTGAATAAAATGCTTAATGAACATTAAATTATGCATGTATGCTAGAATTTGAGTTTATTAAGAGAAACTGTGAATGATTATTTATTTGTTTATTCTTTTTCAATTGTAGTTTTAACTATGGCAAACAACAATCCATTCAACATTCGATCAATTCTCGAAAGGAGAAGTTGAACGGGAAAAACTTCCTTCACGGGCAAAGGAACTTGCAAATAGTTCTTATGTAGGAAGAAAATGAGTATGTCCTGGAAGAGGCGATGCCCGAAGCCGCGGGCGACGGGGTCACTCAGGCAGCCCTCAATCGTTGGATTGATGCCAACAAGGATGTGAAATGTCTAATGCTTGCAACCATGGGTGCAGATCTGCAGAAAACGTTCATCAACTCAGATGCTTTCACGATCATCAGTGAGTTAAAGAACATGTTCCAAGATCTGGCTCGAGTCGAAAGGTTCGAGACCCATAGGCAAATTCTTGAGACCAAGCTTAAGAAAGGCGAGCCCGTAAGTCCACATGTTCTCAAAATGATTGGACTCATTGAGAATATGAGTCGGCTGGATCAGCAATTCTCTCAGGAAATGGCTGTAGACACCATCCTCCATTCTCTTCATAGCGGGTATGATCAGTTCAAGCTGAACTACGGTATGAATAGTCTGGACAAAATGCTCACTAAGCTTCACGGTATGCTGAAAACCGCTGAAAAGACGCTCAAAAGTGATAAGCAAGATGTCTTATGGTGCGTGGGGGCAAGTTGAAGAAATCTGGAAAGAAGAGGAATGCTAAGAAAGGTGGCAACAAGGCCAGCCAGACTAAGCAGCCAGGTGGCACCAAATCTGAAAAGAAGAAGGTGAGCCAACCCACTTCTGAATCTGAATGCTTATATTGCAAGAAGAAGGGGCATTGGAAGAGAGATTGCTTGAAGCTTAAGGAAGATCAGAAGAACGGAACAATCGTTCCATCTTCAGGTATTTTCGTTATAGACTGTATACTTGCTAATTCAACTTCTTGGGTATTAGATACAGGTTGTGGCTCACACTTATGTTCCAATTCACAGGGACTAAGAAGAAGTAGAAGGTTAAGCAAAGGTGAAGTCGACCTACGAGTGGGAAATGGAGCAAGGATTGCTGCATTAGCTGTAGGAACTTATTATTTGTCGTTGCCCTCTGGGCTAATTTTGGAACTGGAAGACTGTTTCCATGTTCCAAGTCTTACTAAAAACATCATTTCTGTTTCTTGCTTAGATGCTAAGGGATTTTCCTTTTTAATAAAAGACAATAGTTGTTCGTTTTATTTTAAAGAGATGTTTTATGGATCTGCTAGATTAGTCAATGGACTTTATTTACTAGATCACGACAAACAAGTTTATAACATAAATACCAAAAAGGCCAAAAAGGATGATTCAGATCTCACCTATTTGTGGCATTGTCGATTAGGCCATGTTAACTTGAAACGCATAGAAAGACTTCAAAAGGAAGGAATTCTAGAACCATTTGACTTAGAGGATTATGGTAAGTGCGAATCATGTTTACTTGGCAAAATGACAAAGCAACCTTTCTCTAAAGTTGGAGAAAGAGCAACTGAACTATTGGGTTTAATCCATACAGATGTATGTGGACCAATGAGTACAAATGCTAGAGGTGGTTTCAGCTACTTTATCACCTTCACTGATGACTTCAGTAGATATGGTTATGTCTACCTAATGAAGCATAAGTCTGAATCCTTTGACAAATTCAAGGAATTTCAGAGTGAAGTAGAGAATCAATTAGGCAAGAAGATTAAGGCACTGCGGTCTGATAGAGGCGGTGAATATCTGAGCTATGAATTTGATGACCATCTGAAAGAATGTGGAATTCTATCAGAATTGACTCCTCCTGGAACACCACAATGGAACGGTGTGTCGGAACGGAGGAACAGAACCTTGCTAGACATGGTTAGATCAATGATGGGTCAGGCCGAACTTCCAATAGAATTTTTGGGACATGCACTAAATACAGCTGCACTCACTATAAATAGATCTCCGTCTAAAGCTGTTGAAAAGACTCCATATGAGTTATGGTTTGGAAAGCCTCCAAAAGTGTCTTTTCTTAAGATTTGGGGATGTGAAGTATACGTCAAACGATTAATTTCAGACAAACTTCATCCAAAATCTGACAAATGTATCCTTGTAGGCTATCCAAAGGAAACAAAGGGATATTACTTCTACAATACATCTGAGAACAAGGTGTTTGTTGCTCGAGATGGTACCTTTTTGGAAAAGGATCACATTTCCAAAATGACAAGTGGGAGAAAAGTAGACCTCGAAGAAATTCGAGTCGAACAACAAACTCTAGAGAATGCTCAAGATGACATTCAGGATGAAACTTAGAGATCTTTAGAAGTATCTAGTGAGAATCATGGACCATCTAGACATGTAACCCCGCGTGGATCGCAGAGATATAGATCTCAACCGGAAAGGTACTTAGGTATTTTGACGAACGAGAGCTATGAAGTTCTATTACTTGAAAGTGATGAACCTGCGACTTACAAACAAGCTATGACGAGCCCTAGCTCCAAGCAATGGCAAGAAGCCATGCAATCTGAATTAGACTCCATGTCTGAAAACCAAGTTTCGGATTTGGTCGATTTGCCAGATAGCTATCAAGCCATAGGAAGCAAATGGGTTTTCAAACTGAAAAAGGACAAGGATGGGAAACTTGAAGTTTTCAAAGATAGATTGGTTGCAAAAGGTTACAGGCAAGTCCACGGTGTGGATTACGATGAAACCTTTTCACCAGTTGCAATGCTAAAGTCTATTCGGATAATGTTAGCAATCGCTGCATATTACGATTACGAAATATGGAAGATGGATGTCAAAACCGCTTTCTTAAACGACGTTTTAACAGAAACTGTGTTTATGACACAACCTGAGGGTTTTGAGGATCCAAAGAATGCTAAAAAGGTATTCAAGCTTAAGAAATCAATCTACGGATTGAAGCAAGCATCAAGGAGCTGGAATATACGTTTTGATGAAGCAGTCAGTGACTTTGGTTTTATCAAGAACGCAGACGAATCTTGTGTATACAAGAAGGTCAGTGGGAGAAAAATTGCTTTTCTAGTATTATATGTCGACGACATATTACTTATCGGAAATGACATTCCTATGTTGAACTCTGTCAAGATTTGGCTTGGGAAATGTTTTTCGATGAAGGATCTAGGAGAAGCACAGTACATACTAGGCATCAAGATCTACAGAGATAGATCTAAAAAGATGATTGGACTTAGTCAAAGCACTTATATCAATAAGGTGCTTGAAAGGTTCAAGATGGCAGACTCCAAGCGAGGCTACCTACCCATGTCTCATGGAATGACTATAAACAAGACTTAGTGCCCAAAAACACTTGATGAGCGTAGACGAATGAGTGGGATTCCATACGCATCATTGATTGGTTTAATAATGTATGCTATGATATGTACACGCCCGGATGTTGCGTATGCACTCAGTGCTACGAGCAGATACCAGTCAGACCCAGGAGAGGCACATTGGACTGCTGCCAAGAATATTCTGAAGTACCTGAAAAGGCACAAAGATGACTTCCTGGTCTATGGTGGAGATGATGAATTAATTGTTAAAGGCTATACGGACGCAAGTTTCCAAACCGACAAAGATGATTTCAGATCACAGTCTGGGTTTGTCTTCTGCCTCAACGGAGGTGCAGTAAGCTGGAAAAGTGCTAAGCAAAGCACCATTGCGGATTCTACAACTGAAGCGGAGTACACTACTGCACATGAAGCAACAAAGGAAGCTATATGGCTAAGGAAGTTCATAGGTGAACTTGGTGTAGTCCCCTCCATTAATGGACCAATAGCCCTATATTGTGATAATAACGGAGTTATTGCACAGGCAAAAGAGCCTAGACACCACCAAAGAGTCAAGCATGTACTTCGTAGATTTCACCTTCTACAAGAGTTCGTTGAAAGAAAAGAAGTCGAGATAAGAATGTAACACCCTAATAATTCCTTGCTTTTATAAAACCATTTTCCAACTTAAAATAAAGGAATTACTAAAGCATTACCGCCACCGTGATAACGGTTAAGGATATTACCAGAATTACGCAGCGGAATTAAATGTCAACTAACTTTTAAAAACATAATTAATGAAATATTGAGGCCTCCTACAATTTGGAACCATAATGGCCTAAAGTCCAAAGTATAAATAATTCAAACGTTTCAAACATAATTAAAGTATAATTAAATAGTTTCAAAGTACGAAAACATGCAACTCTCTCGATCATCCCAAGCCACATGATTCTGATATACCAACCTGCTATTTTATTCTACTCCCCATCAATGCAAGTGCAAATGATAGATCATCATAGGGTCATTAAGGCAAAGGTCATGACCAAAACACACAAAGCACGTAGTCAGCAAAAGCTGAGCACTTACAAGCATAGAGTGAATGAAACTAAAACATGCATCACTCACTAAGTACTAATCAACATGCAAAAGCCATATAATAATTAACAACCAATCGTGAATACAAGACTCGACACTTGACTCGACTCTTGACTCACAATTTAATTAGAATAAGCTTCGAACGGGCCAAAAGAATATCCACAAAGGGAAAAGGTGATGGGAGCCAACCATACACCAAATATAATAATAATAAAATCGGGCCATACCGACGGAATTCCTGCGCATAATATAAATGAAACAACGTCTTGTATCATTAGTAGGAGTACGAGCTTTCCGGCAAGACTCCCCCCAATGTTCATACTCAAGGTATATACGTTGCAAGAGTTTTGAAGCTTGTTCTGGTTGCACTTTACGTTTATTAATATTTTATTAAAGGCGAACTCAAGACGCACCAACATGCACACATACAATTAATAAACAACAACCAAAACAATCTTATTTTAAATGCTTTAGGACTTGTGATCAACAAGGCAAGACACTTGTGATATTACTACCATGTTCCTCCTCACCAAAGTGAGACTCCACATCATGCACATTAACATGAGGGTTGTGCCCTTGCACGACAAATCCTAATTCATTTCATACATAATATTCCCAACTGAACCCTACATGTGCGGTGGCTTACGTGAGCTAACCCTTCACATGTGGTAAAATAAATAGTACAATGAAGTACGAGTAATTGGCTCAAAGTATGCTAGACATCCCGTACAATAGCATACAAATAAATAATTCATCCCTTGCATGTGAAATAAACCATACATGCATAAATATTGAACAACATGATTGACAATGAAATCCATACTCATAATAATTCCAACATGCTTGTTCAACAATTGACCCAATAAATCCAACATCACAAATCACATGCTCGTTCACCAAAATAAACATGATTCCACATAATGTAATTCACATCATCAACAATCATGTAATGTCATTGACAAAAAGGTGTGGTCGCCCTAGACTTGTACGTACCTTGAATAACTAAGCGTAGGGGCCACTTTGCAATAACGAGCACTCAACTAGAAATCACCTCCTATCATCAAAATAATGAAACTTAAATTATTTCCATGTTCATTAAATTTCCAGCAACTTTATAAAATTTAAAACCTCCTTTAGACTTTAGAATTCAATCTTTTTTCAATAATAAAAACGTCTCAATTTGCAAAATCAATCCCTAGTACGAAAACATACTTTTTCCGCCTTTAAAATCAATTAAAATCAACACTTTAAACCTTTATTCAAATCTGAAAAAATAATTGATTATCATAATTAAAATCATCACCTAATTATGCTAATCAATTGACTCATTAGGTCTAGGTTAAAACCCTAACTTGAAAATCCAAATAACACTAGTTTATTATCATAAAAATCAATGCTTTATTCAATAAACAAATCTGAAAATTCATCCTTTAATAATTAAAACAAGCCTAATGAATCACAATACGCAAATCCTCAAACCACGGTATTCATAACCGGTTCCCAGCATTTTAATTACTCAAAACAATATTAATATAATAATTTAAAATACGGAATTTAAATAGAATAGGTAAGGAAGAAGAGAATTATACCAATCCGGCCTATAGCACGGAACAACCACGAATTAGAGTGATTGGGCGAAAAAGGAATTGAAATACGAACACGAGCAACACACACACACACACACGTACATGTGTATGCGCGCGGGGACGAAGGGACGTAGCAGCGCTGGCGCGCTGGACAGGGCAACACGGCACGCTGGGCGCGCGCGTGGAGGGGCGAGAGAGCAGGGGCACAGCGCGCGCTGGCGCGAGAGAGCGA
Source organism: Spinacia oleracea (assembly GCF_020520425.1). Classification (NCBI taxonomy): domain Eukaryota; kingdom Viridiplantae; phylum Streptophyta; class Magnoliopsida; order Caryophyllales; family Amaranthaceae; genus Spinacia; species Spinacia oleracea. The sequence continues at coordinate 91,459,818 of NC_079489.1, forward strand.
GGGAGGGAGAGCGGGTGTGGCTGGTGCAAGCAACGCACACAGCAACAACAACAATGGCACAGCGGCAACGCAAGGGGCGCGCTGGCTGGGCTCGAGCAAGAGAGTGGGCGAGAACGTGGGGCGAGCAACAAGGGCACGAGCAGCACACGAGGCACGACTAGTGCTCGTGCTGTGCGTGCGGGTGAACCAGACCAAAGAGGAGAGAGAAAGAGGAGTGTTGGGCAAGAAAGAGAGAAAAGGGCTTATGACAAAATATGGGGTCATTTAATGATGAGGAGTCCTATTTATAGGCTCCTTATTGTTAATGGGCTAAGCTTAGGAAATTAAATTGGGCTTAGGGGATTAAATGATTGGGGTAGCTTAGGACTTGAATTAAATTCTTTTGATTGGGCTCGTTTAGTAAAACGAATTGGACTTTTAATTTAAAACCCGAAGCATTTAAAAATCATTTGCAACCCATTTAATTTCCCGACTCAAGAATTAAATTCGTTTCGTAATTAATTAAAATAATAAATATTCTAATTAATTAAAATACATTAAATAAAATGCATTTAAATATTATTTAAATGTTAATAAATCGTAAAATTCTTTATAAATATAATAAAATATACTTATAAATATTATAAAAATACGAGGTATTACAGTCTACCCTCCTTAAAAGAAGTTTCGTCTTGGGTTCGGAAATCAAAATTCAACTCAAAAATTTAGACTTTCTGAGACTTTCAATACGTTCATTTACAAAAAATTTAAGTTGATGTACTCTTTACATGATTAAACAGGACAATAATAAGTGCAAATTCAATAGAAAGCTCTAAATTGAGCATAAAATAGGGGAAAACAAGGTAAAAAACGCGAAATTCTACCGCACTCTACCCCCCTTAAAAGACACGAGTTACGACCCCGTAACTCAACTAACCTCGGGAAAAAGCTCGGGATATTTCTTTCTCATTTCGTCCTCCGCTTCCCAAGTGGCTTCCTCGGATTCTTGACTAGACCACAACACTTTGACAATTTTCACATCTTTAGTACGCGTACTACGCACTTTGCTATCAAGGATTTTGACAGGTCTTTCCTCAAAGGTTAGACTTTGGTCTAATTCTATTGTCTCCGGTTGCAACACATGCGATTTATCCGGGATATATTTCCTTAACTGAGATATGTGGAACACATTATGCACTCTATGCAAGTCCATAGGCAAGGCTAGTCTATAGGCTACCTTTCTGATTCTTTCTAAGATCTCATATGGGCCTATGTACTTAGGGCTTAACTTCCCTTTCTTTCCAAATCTCATGACACCTTTCATTGGCGACACTTTGAGCAACACTTTATCACCTATGTTGAACTCTTCATCCCTACGTTTCAAGTCTGCATAACTCTTTTGGCGATCCTGCGCCGCTTGAATCTTTGATTGGATGGTTCGGATTTGGTTCATGGTGTCCTCTATCATTTGAGGTCCCAACACTACGGTTTCACTAATATCGTTCCAGCAAAGTGGACTTCTACACTTTCGTCCATACAAAGCCTCAAATGGTGCCATTCCAATGCTAGCATGATAGCTATTGTTATATGAAAACTCAATCGAATCCAGACTATCTTCCCAACTTCCTTGGAAATCAATAACGCATGCCCGAAGCATGTCCTCCAGGCCGGGTTTGGATAGTCCTTTTAGTTTGTCCATCCGTGGCTGGGTGGAAGGCTGTACTCATTTTCAATGTCGTACCAAAGCTCTTCTGCACACTTTTCCAGAAATTCGAAAGAAACCTTGAATCCCTATCTGATACGATATCCTTAGGAACTCCATGTAACCTCACAACATTCTTAATGTAGGCTTTAGCAAGTTGTTCTATTTTCCAGGTTTTCTTCATTGGTATAAACACTGCTGACTTAGTCAACCTATCTACCACAACCCAAATTGTATCATTCCCAGTCTTTGACTTAGGTAAACAAGTGACGAAGTCCATAGAAATACAGTCCCATTTCCAGCTTGGAATCTCTAAAGGTTGGACCTTCCCTTGAGGTCTCCTATGCTCAATCTTAACTTTCTGACAAGTCAGACATCTAGCCACAAATTCAGCCACTTCGTTCTTCATCCTTGGCCACCAATAGACCTTTTTCAAGTCCTTATACAACTTGTCACCCCCTGGGTGCACAGGATATGGCGTGTTATGCCCTTCTTTCATCAATTTCTCCTTCAATTCTCCACACTTTTGAGGCACGCACCACCTGCCTTTGTACCCCAAACTTCCATCATCATGGATTCGGAAATCTAACTCCTTACCTTGCGAAATCTTTTCCTTGATTCGCTCCAACTTTACATCACCTGCCTGATTCTCCCTAATCTCATCAAATATTGACGGCTGGATGGTTAAGGCATTCATCATTCCCTCAAGGCTTTCACCACTTACTATTTCAAGGTTCAAACGCTGCATGTCCTTACACAGCTCATTAGCAACGACTAACACATTAACACTATGACTTGATTTCCTACTCAAGGCATCCGCAACTACATTGGCTTTTCCCTCATGGTACTGGATATCCAAATCATAGTCCTTAATTAACTCCAACCACCTTCGTTGGCGCATATTCAAATCCTTATGTGTGAAGATGTACTTCAAACTTTTGTGGTCCGTAAATATCCTACACTTCACACCGTATAGATAGTGTCTCCATATCTTCAATGCAAACACTATAGCAGCCAGCTCTAAATCATGGGTAGGGTAATTGGATTCATATGGCTTCAACTGCCTTGACGCATACGCAATAACCTTCCCGTTCTGCATCAATACACACCCTAAACCATTCTTAGAGGCATCACTATACACATCGTATGCACCACTCTCATCTGGTAAGGTTAATACTGGCGCGGTTGTCAATCGCGTCTTTAAGGCTTGGAATGCTTCCTCACACTGGTCACTCCATTCAAACTTGGTTTCCTTCTTCATCAAGGTAGTCATGGGCTTGGCTATCCTAGAGAAGTCTTGCACAAAGCGCCTATAGTAGCCAGCTAATCCCAGAAAACTACGAATGTCAGTCACACTCTTGGGTGTAGGCCATTCACTAAGAGCTTTGATCTTAGCAGGGTCAACTGCCACTCCTTCTTTTGACACAAAATGTCCCAAAATGCAACTCTTTCCAACCAAAACTCACACTTTGAGAACTTGTCATACAACTAGTTATCTCTCAAGGTACTCAACACCGATCTCAAGTGTTCCACGTGATCCTCTTCACTCTTCGAATACACTAGGATGTCATCTATGAAAACCACTACAAACTTGTCCAAATAGGCATAGAATACACGGTTCATTAAGTCCATAAATATTGCAGGGGCATTGGTTAACCCAAAAGGCATAACAGTGAACTCATAATGTCCGTATCTAGTCCTGAATGTGGTCTTTGGTATGTCGTGGTCAGCGATTCTCAATTGATGATAACCCGAACGCAAATCGATCTTTGAAAAGATTCCTGCTCCTTTTAGTTGGTCAAATAGGTCTTCTATCCTAGGTAATGGATACTTGTTCTTGATTGGGACCTTATTGAGCTCCCTGTAGTCTATACAGAGCCTCATACTTCCATCCTTTTTCTTCACAAACAACACTGGTGCTCCCCAAGGCGATGCACTTGGCCTAATATAACCTTTCTCCAATAGATCCTTTAGTTGGCCTTTTAACTAATTCATTTCTGCTGGAGCCATTCGATAAGGTGCTTTTGAAATAGGGGCGGTTCCAGGCATTAGATCTATGGTAAAGTCAATAGGTCGATTGGGAGGCATCCCCGGGATCTCTTCTGGAAATACGTCAAGGAATTCATTGACTACTACAATATCCTCAAGCTGATCCTTGGTCACATTCTCTAGGTTTCTCACATTACATAAGAAGGTTGGGTTCCCTTTACTGACTAGCTTCACGAGTTCCATTGCCGTGATGATTCCTATATTCTTAGGCTTACCAAAACGACGATATGACACTACTTTGCCTAGACTAGACCTCAAGTGAACCTTCTGCTTCTCACAATCTATTTTGGCTTTGAACTTGGCCAACCAATCCATCCCTGGAATTACATCTAGCTCTCCTAACTCAAATTCGATTAGGTTAGATAAGAACACGGTCTTGGCTATGGTCAAAGGCACATCTCTATGAATTTTGGTACACTTCACTATACTACCAGTAGGTATGACTATAGGTACTTCAATTGGTTCAGGCTCTTTCAACCCTAGTTTCCCCAAAGCATCTACTGATATAAAAGAATAAGTCGCACCAGAATCAAATAGAACTTTAACTAAAACGGAATTAATAGAAAAAGTACCCGTTATGACGTCAGAGGAAGTCTCCGCTTCTTGCCTAGATATCACATTCAACTTTCCTTGGGCAACTCCTTTGTTATAGCCACCTCCATTGGTGTTCCCATTGTTGTTTCGGTTCCCATTCTGCTGTTGGTTTCCTCCAGGCTTTCCATGGTTCTGGTGATTGCCATTGCTATTGCCATTGTTACTACCTTGGTAGTTCCTTTGGTTTCCACCTCCATTTCCCCCATTCCGGTTTTGATTGTTCCGGTTATTTCCTTGGTGGTTACCTTGGTTAGGCTTTCCATTCTCAGAATAGCACTCATACTCCTTATGGCCTAACTTCTGACAGAATCTACAAGTCACCAAATTTCCATCACAATCCTTTCCAGGGTGATTCATGTTACAGCGCCTACATTCGTAGGTCCGTACTCCATTCCTTCTAGACTGATTTCCACCACCTTGGTTGTTGCGATTACCACCATTGTTAGCCCTAAACTGGAAATTCCCATTTCCTTTGTGGTTCTTAAAATTCCCCTGATTCTGATGGTTATTCCCTTGATTCGAGCTTCCACCATCCTTTCTCTTTTCAGCACTACCATTCTTCCTTTGCTGTAACCCATACAGGTGAGCAGCTTTTCCGTACAGGGTGTCTAACGAGGTAAAGGTCTCTCTAGACAACAACGGCTGTAAGTCCATGGTCAAACCATTCTCAAATCTTTGAGCCCTGAGCTCTTCCGTTGCCACCACTTCAGGTGCAAACCTAGACAGCTCTATAAACTTAGAATAGTATTCCGTCACAGACATACCTCCCATTTTGAGTTCAATGAACTCTTGCGCCTTTTGCTTTTTCAGATAAGGTGGGTAAAACTTGTTTCTTAGTGCAGTTTTGAATGCTTCCCATCCAAAGTTAGGTGTGGCTCTAAGGGTATTTTCACATCGTTGCCACCATAAATCAGCTTCACCTCTTAGGTAGTACACAACACTATTCACCCTAAGGTTTTTGGGGCAATTCACAGCTACAATGAGTTTATCAAACTCTCTCAACCAGTTCTCAAGCACACTGGGTTCAATCTCTCCGCTATAGAGTGGAGGCTTGCTTTGAGCTATTTTCTTAAAAATTTCCCCAGCCGGATCATGCATTGGGTTGGCTCTGGTTTGAGCTAGGTCTCGAACTACCTCAGCTAGTTGTCTAACCACTTCAGAAATCTCTTGGTTAGCCATATCCCTTCTCCTGAATAAATAAAAAAGGCTAACTTTAATATTGGTTGGATATCACATTACTAAGGCACTAGTTCAACAACGAACCTACTCACAACAAGAACACATTTAGGCGTAACCTAGGGGAAGAGTTGGCGCCATTCTTGGGCCTTCTCACCCCACTATTCGATGCAAGTAAATTTAGATGGTTGCTACTAAACCACCTTGCACATAAAATTTCATTGAAGAAATAACAAGTAATCCCTTTGCGATACCCACAAGACTTAGAATTGAGAATTGAACTTAAAGGATAACGAAAAAGGAAATTCTATTCTTTTATTAAAACTCCAATGAATAAGTCTTACATCCACTAATGCCATAGCATTTATTCTCCAACTATGATAAAACTAAAACCATAAATAGTAGCTTTGCCACTTTATTAATCAACGAAAAATAAAACTAAGGATTACATTTCTTTAGAGACTAACGTCATCACGACGATCATTTCCTTCCTTGTATTGCTCTGGAGTAAAGTCTTGATCATTAGGATCATCCAAGTCTTCTTCCAGATCCGAGTCTTCATCCATAGCCTCATCATTTTGCTGTGGCTCACTATCAACCACATTATTCTCTTGAAACTCATCTTCAGATCCACTGGATATCTCAATGGTGGGTTCAGGAACTATAGGGTTAGGATTTTCAATCTCTACCACGTCATCATCACTATCCTCCTCAACCTCACTAGCTTGCTCATCATGGATCATGCCATCCTCACCATCACTTTCTATTCCTCCATAGCCCATACCTAGACCCGCAGAGTACTTCCCATCATCATAGCTATTTTCTGCAACCTCTAAGATAGTAGCAAGAACCTCAGAGTCATACTTCCACCTACCATCACTAGTCCCATATTTGTACCAATTAGGGGTACCATCACCAAAATGCATGTCACTGAACTTGTTCTTGAGGTCTATGTAAGGGTTCTTATGGAGTAAACAATGTATAACCATACTAGCCAGCATATCTTTGTGTCTAAGGTGGGGCATATTCTTGGTCGAAGCCAAATAGTCACAAGCAAACACGATCTTCTGAACATACGTGCGAGGAGTCTCATTATCCATCTTCTCTAAGTATCCTAGACTGGTGAACTTAGAAGGTAGCATCCTTAATTCCTGAAAATTCACAACTCAAAAAGTCTTACTAACGCGTTTCCATAAAAATTCCAACCCCAAAAGGATACAATAAATAGTTCGTGGAGCCATACAATTTCAATGCACAAATATATGCTCAACATGAAATATGATGCAATTAATCACATAAAGCAAGATAAAACATGGTTAGAACATATTCATGGCACTTAATAAATCACATTGTCACATAATATGCATTCTTAGACTAATATGCCCTTCTTAGTCTACCCAATTCTCACTTGAAAATAATATTAATTTTCGAAATTAATTAAGAAATAACTCCTAACTTAGTTGAAATTATTTAAATTAAAATCGAAAATTAATAAGAACTATTATTTAATTAAATAAATAAATAAATTTCGGATAATAAAAGAAAAATCCGAAAAATAAAAAAAAAATTCGAAAAAAATTCGAATAAATAAATAAATAAGTAAATAATTAAAATAATTCGGATATTTAAATAAAGTAATTTCCGAAATTAATAAGATAAATTCGAATTATTTTTGAAATTTTCGAATAAATAAAATAAATAAATAAATAAATTTCGGAAAAATTAATTAGTATTACGTAATAATCCAACTTTTCAACTTATTTCAAACGACCCAAAATAATTGATATTTGACCTTTAAGATATTGAGTACTCAAAATAATACGTTTTGACTTTAGGAAAATAATTTTCGAAAATACTAAAGTTCCGCAATCGTAGTTTAAGGATTTACCACTTTGCACTATTAGTTAATGCAAAGCAGCTCTCAAACTAGAGCTCTGCAAATACCACTTTATAACACCCTAATAATTCCTTGCTTTTATAAAACCATTTTCCAACTTAAAATAAAGGAATTACTAAAGCATTACCGCCACCGTGATAACGGTTAAGGCTATTACCAGAATTACGCAGCGGAATTAAATGTCAACTAACTTTTAAAAACATAATTAATGAAATATTGAGGCCTCCTACAATTTGGAACCATAATGGCCCAAAACCCAAAGTATAAATAATCCAAACGTTTCAAACATAATAAAAGTATAATTAAAGTATAATTAAATAGTTTCAAAGTACGAAAACATGCAACTCTCTCGATCATCCCAAGCCACATGATTCCGATCTACCAACCTGCTATTTTATTCTACTCCCCATCAATGCAAGTGCAAATGATAGATCATCATAGGGTCATTAAGGCAAAGGCCATGACCTAAACACACAAAGCACGTAGTCAGCAAAAGCTGAGTACTTACAAGCATAGAGTGAATGAATAATCAACATGCAAAAGCCATATAATAATTAACAACCAATCGTGAATACAAGACTCGACACTTGACTCGACTCTTGACTCACAATTTAATTAGAATAAGCTTCGAACGGGCCAAAAGAATATCCACAAAGGGAAAAGGTGATGGGAGCCAACAATACACCAAATATAATAATAATAAAATCGGGCCATACCGAGTGTAAGGCCATACCGACGGAATTCCTGCGCATAATATAAATGAAACAACGTCTTGTATCATTAGTAGGAGTACGAGCTTTCCGGAAAGACTTCCCCCATTGTTCATACTCAAGGTATATACGTTCCAAGAGTTTTGAAGCTTGTTCTGGTTGCACTTTACGTTTATTAATATTTTATTAAAGGCGAACTCAAGACTCACCAACATGCACACATACAATTAATAAACAACAACCAAAACAATCTTATTTTAAATGCTTTAGGACTTGTGATCAACAAGGCAAGACACTTGTGATATTACTACCATGTTCCTCCTCACCAAAGTGAGACTCCACATCATGCACATTAACATGAGGGTTGTGCCCTTGCACGACAAATCCTAATTCATTTCATACATAATATTCCCAACTGAACCCTACATGTGCGTTGGCTTACGTGAGCTAACCCTTCACATGTGGTAAAGTAAATAGTACAACGAAGTACGAGTAATTGGCTCAAAGTATGCTAGACATCCCGTACAATAGCATACAAATAAATAATTCATCCCTTGCATGTGAAATAAACCATACATGCATAAATATTGAACAACATGATTGACAATGAAATCCATACTCATAATAATTCCAACATGCTTGTTCAACAATTGATCCAATAAATCCAACATCACAAATCACATGCTCGTTCACCAAAATAAACATGATTCCACATAATGTAATTCACATCATCAACAATCATGTAATGTCATTGACAAAAAGGTGTGGTCGCCCTAGACTTGTACGTACCTTGAATACCTAAGCGTAGGGGCCACTTTGCAATAACGAGCACTCAACTAGAAATCACCTCCTATCATCAAAATAATGAAACTTAAATTATTTCCATGTTCATTAAATTTCCAGCAACTTTATAAAATTTAAAACCTCCTTTAGACTTTAGAATTCAATCGTTTTTCAATAATAAAAACGTCTCAATTTGCAAAATCAATCCCTAGTACGAAAACATACTTTTTCCGCCTTTAAAATCAATAAAAATCAACACTTTAAACCTTTATTCAAATCTGAAAATATAATTGATTATCATAATTAAAATCATCATCTAATTATGCTAATCAATTGACTCATTAGGTCTAGGTTAAAACCCTAACTTGAAAATCCAAATAACACTAGTTTATTATCATAAAAATCAATGCTTTATTCAATAAACAAATCTGAAAATTCATCCTTTAATAATTAAAACAAGCCTAATGAATCACAACACGCAAATCCTCAAACCACGGTATTCATAACCGATTCCCAGCATTTTAATTACTCAAAACAATATTAATATAATAATTTAAAATACGGAATTTAAATAGAATAGGTAAGGAAGAAGAGAATTATACCAATCCGGCCTATAGCACGGAACAACCACGAATTAGAGTGATTGGGCGAAAAAAGAATTGAATTACGAACACGAGCAACACACACACACACACACGTCCGTGTGTGTGCGCACAGGGACGAAGGGACACAGCAGAGCTGACGCGCGGGACAGGGAACACGGCACGTTGGGCGCGCGCGTGGAGGGGCGAGAGAGCAGGGGCACAGCGCGCGCTGGCGCGAGAGAGCGAGCGAGGGAGAGCGGGTGTGGCTGGCGCAAGCAACGCACACAGAAACAACAACAATGGCACAGCAGCAGCGCAAGGGGCGCGCTTGCTGGGCTCGAGCAAGAGAGTGGGCGAGAACGTGGGGCGAGCAACAAGGGCACGAGCAGCACACGAGGCACGACAAGTGCTCGTGCTGTGCGTGCGGGTGAACCGGACCAAAGAGGAGAAAGAAAGAGGAGTGTTGGGCAAGAAAGAGAGAAAAGGGTTTATGACAAAATAGGGGGTCATTTAATGATGAGGAGTCCTATTTATAGGCTCCTTATTGTTAATGGGCTAGGCTTAGGAAATTAAATTGGGCTTAGGGGATTAAATGATTGGGCTAGCTTAGGACTTGAATTAAATTCTTTTGATTGGGCTCGTTTAGTAAAACGAATTGGAAATTTGTAGAAGTAATACCCCTTTGTTTCCTTTGGATAGCCCACAAGGATACATTTGTCAGATTTCGGATGAAGTTTGTCTGAAATTAATCGTTTGACGTATACTTCACATCCCCAAATCTTAAGAAAAGACACATTTGGAGGCTTTCCAAACCATAACTCATATGGAGTCTTTTCGACAGCTTTAGACGGAGCTCTATTTATAGTGAGTGCAGCTGTATTTAGTGCATGTCCCCAAATTTCCATTGGAAGTTCGGCCTGACCCATCATTGACCTGACCATGTCTAGCAAGGTTCTGTTCCTCCGTTCCGACACACCATTCCATTGTGGTGTTCCAGGAGGAGTCAATTCTGACAGAATTCCACATTCTTTCAGATGGTCATCAAATTCATAGCTCAGATATTCACCGCCTCTATCAGACCGCAGTGCCTTAATCTTCTTGCTTAATTGATTCTCTACTTCACTCTGAAATTCCTTGAATTTGTCAAAGGATTCAGACTTATGCTTCATTAGGTAGACATAACCATATCTACTGAAGTCATCAGTGAAAGTGATAAAGTAGCTGAAACCACCTCTAGCATTTGTACTCATTGGTCCACATACATCTGTATGGATTAAACCCAATTGTTCAGTTGCTCTTTCTCCAACTTTAGAGAAAGGTTGCTTTGTCATTTTGCCAAGTAAACATGATTCGCATTTACCATAATCCTCTAAGTCAAATGGTTCTAGAATTCCTTCCTTTTGAAGTCTTTCTAAGCGTTTCAAGTTAATATGGCCTAATCGACAATGCCACAGATAGGTGAGATCTGAATCATCCTTTTTGGCCTTTTTGGTATTTATGTTATAAACTTGTTTGTCGTGATCTAATAAATAAAGTCCATTGACTAATCTAGCAGATCCATAAAACATCTCTTTAAAATAAAACGAACAACTATTGTCTTTTATTAAAAAGGAAAATCCCTTAGCATCTAAGAAAGAAACTGAAATGATGTTTTTAGTAAGACTTGGAACATGGAAACACTCTTCCAGTTCCAAAACTAGCCCAGAGGGCAAAGACAAATAATAAGTTCCTACAGCTAATGCTGCAATCCGTGCTCCATTTCCCACTCGTAGGTCGACTTCACCCTTGCTTAACTTTCTACTTCTTCTTAGTCCCTGTGGATTGGAACATAAGTGTGAGCCACAACCTGTATCTAATACCCAAGAAGTTGAATTAGCAATTATACAGTCTATAACGAAAATACCTGAAGATGGAACGACTGTTCCGTTCTTCTGATCTTCCTTTAGCTTCAAGCAATCTCTCTTCCAATGCCCCTTCTTCTTGCAGTAGAAGCATTCGGATTCAGAAGTGGGTTGACTGACCTTCCTCTTTTCAGACTTGGCGCCAGTTTGCTTAGTTGGGCTGGCCTTGTTGCCACCTTTCTTAGCATTCCTCTTCTTTCCAGATTTCTTGAACTTGCCCCCACGCACCATAAGCACATCTTGCTTATCACTTTTGAGCGTCTTTTCAGCGGTCTTCAGCATACCGTGAAGCTCAGTGAGCGTTTTGTCCATACTATTCATACTGTAGTTCAGTTTGAACTGATCATACCCGTTATAAAGAGAATGGAGGATGGTGTCTACAGCCATTTCCTGAGAGAATTGCTGATCCAGCCGACTCATATTCTCAATGAGTCCAATCATTTTGAGAACATGTGGACTTACGGGCTCGCCTTTCTTAAGCTTGGTCTCAAGAATTTGCCTATGAGTCTCGAATCTTTCGACTCGAACCAGATCTTGGAACATGTTCTTTAACTCACTGATGATCGTGAAAGCATCTGAGTTGATGAACGTTTTCTGCAGATCTGCACTCATGGTGGCGAGCATTAGACATGTCACATCCTTGTTGGCATCAATCCAACGATTGAGGGCTGCCTGAGTGACCTCGTCGCCTGCGGCTTCGGGCATCGCCTCTTCCAGGACATACTCCTTTTCTTCCTGCATAAGAACTATTTGCAAGTTCCTTTGCCAGTTAAGGAAGTTTTTCCCGCTCAACTTCTCCTTTTCGAGAATTGATCGAATGTTGAATGAATTGTTATTTGCCATAATTAAAACTACAATTGAAAAGAATAAACAAATAAATAACCATTCATAGTTTCTCTTAATAAACTTAAATTCTAGCATACATGCATAATTCAATGTTCATTAAGCTTTTTATTCAAGTTATGTGTTCCGGCAGGTGTGAATAAAATGATTCCAAGATCATAAAATCCATTGAAGAACTAAGCACAGTTTGTCGACTCAATCCTAAAATATCTTAGGTAAGCAAAAACCTTTTGCTAATAGTCTAGAAACTATTCTTGTTTGATAGGCATGTCTAAGAACTTATTAGGTAAACCTATCGATTTTGCCACGACATAAAAGGACTCCTTACTTATATCGTTGAGTTTCACCAAAACTAACATGTACTCACAATTATTTGTGTACCTTGCCCATTTAGGATCAATAAGTAACACCTCGCTGAGCGAAAACTATTACTAGATTGATGTAAAGGATATCCAAGCAAGTGTATATTTTGGCATGGCACCTTTTAACTCAATTTTTAAGTTTGGAACTTAAGGCTCTCACTATGTTGGTTAGATTTTAAGTGAACTAAAATCCTTAATCATGCAACATAATCAAGCCATAATCTCATGCATAATTAAGACATATTTAAAGCAATAAATAACTTAAAGCATGCATAAGATAAATGTGATCTAGTATGGCCCGACTTCATCTTGAAGCTTCAACTTCAAAGTCCGTCTTGAAAATGGATTGGAAACTCCGTCTTGAATTTCACCATGGGAGGCGCCATTTTCTTCAAATAGGATCAGCTATAATTAAACTAATTACAACTATTTGATGGTACGCAGACCATATTTAAAAGCAATAAAATTTGGTACTTTAGACCAATATTACATTCAAATTAATGGTACGCAGACCATATTTTCTATCCTATTTTGGCCATACTAGTCACTTTCAATAACCTGCAAAACAGTACATATACAATATATACCATTCACCCATTCATTATCATGAATGGCTCACATAGCTGGTTAGTAAAACACATTGTAATGCATCACATAAATATTTGCAGCAATTAATCAAGGGCACCAATAATCTACCAATTATTCAGTCCTTATTAATTCTAATCAAGTTGTTTTAACCTTAAAGGATTATAGACCTAATCAAGAGTTTATGACTAAAAATGCTCCCACTTAAACCAATAACTTTATATGCTTTACTAATTTTAAACATAAAAATGTATTTCTAGTCTGACCGGAAACATACAAGTTTAATTAAAATTTAAAGCTCATATAAAATTATAATCGAATCCATTTATTTAATTTATTTTCAGTTGAAATAAATGAATTTAAATTAATTCAAGGTTTTAATTTTAGTAAAATAATTAGTATAAATTAAAATTTATAATAATTATAATATTCATAATTAAAATCCGAGAAAACAATTTAAATTATTAATTTTAAAGTTAATTAAAATCCGAGAAAACAATTTAAATTATTAATTTTAAAGTTAATTAAAATTATTTCCGAACTGAAAATTTCAAATTAAAATCAAAACGACTCAATCGTAACACGACGAGGCACTTGGGCTTGCGCCCAAGCCCCGTCGAGTGCACGAGGCATCAATGCCCCTCGACTGATCGCATAGCCATGGCACAAGCAGCAGTAGCCACGCGCAAACGCAGCAAGCCAGGCCACGCTTGCGCGCAGCATGCTCGCTCGCTTTGCAGCAGCTACCGAAGGGATGCATCGCTCGCTGGGCGCGAGCAATCGATCGATGGCGAGGCAGCGCTCGCCGGTGCGCGGAACAGCGCTCGCTGGGCGACCCAGCTCTCGCTCTCCCACGCGCGCGCCTCGTCTTGTTGTGCCACGCCCCATCGCCCATCGCCCATGCACATAGCACACACGCCCAGGCAGCATTGCCTCGCGCGCGCGCCTTTCTTGGTTGCTCGCTGCATTCGTACCGCACGGGCGACGAGCTCCCTTGCTCGTCGTCGCGTGCCCGCACTATACAACACCCTTAAGGGTAACACGTAGCGTCCTTTGCTTTGTGCGTGCAACTTTTATGAGCGAATTTTATAAAAATTAAAATTTTTTTATTTAAAATTAATGACAAATTAATAAATCATATTAATTTCATAATTTTAGGGCGAAAAATCGAAAGTTTATTGATCAATTAATTTCCGATTAACATGGATTCAAATCTAGGTCATAAAAATTTAAAATTTATCACAAATTAACAATTTTTATGGTGGTTTTTAATCATGGATACCTAACTAAATTGTCAATTAATTATGAAAATCAAATCAAATTCTAAATTATTCGAATTTCAACAAATTAATTACAATTACAAATTAGGTTGTATAATTAACAAGTTTAGGCATTCAAAATTGTTAAACATATACAGTAGGTCAATCAAAGATTCAAGATTTAACAACAAGGATTGCAAATATTCAATTTAACATCTTAAAATTACAAACTTTTGCGTTCGAAAAACTAAAACCTCCGAAAAGTAATAGTTAGGCTTCGAATTTGGGAATTCTGGGTTCGGCCGAAAAACAGAAATTTTGTTAAAATTTTAGAATGCCTTTTACATGCGGAATTGACACAAAATCACTCGATTTGGTTGAGTAACGAATAAACTGCCGAAAAACTGCGTACATATAATTAAATAAACGCAATTTGCAATTAATTAACAATTACGAAAATTAATCACCCCTTTTAATTCTTTGCAAATTTGTAAAATTTAACCACGTTAAGCAATTTATAGATTATGCAATTAATAATAGGATCGTGATACCACTGTTAGGTTATGATACATATGAACAACATAAATCATGCGGAAAAACCTTAATGCCAGGAATCATATTAATTGTACATAATCATATAATTAGTCTAGGATGCATACACTTTGTAGCGTGCCCTCCCTAGCTGCGCCCGAACCGAACAAGAACAAGTCTTTAGGACTCCAAGTGTCGTCCCTCCTTAGAAACTCCACAGCACGTCCGAATCCGCTTTAAGATTGACCAACTAGAATCGCCCTTAAGGTACTACTTATTTTCGGCTAAATAGGGCAAGTGTTTTGGCTGATTTTTCTGCTTAAAAATCCTAGCTTTGAATACTTGAAAACTTGTGTATAAATTTGTGAACCTAGGCACATATTTATAGAGTCATGGAAAAGGATTTAGAATCCTATTAGAATACCAATTAGTTTAATTAGAATCCCTTTAGAACTCTATTAAATAAATTCTATCTACTAGGATTAGGATTTAATCATAGAACGAATTCCAATAGCTTTAGGATTCGTATCGCACACAACCGCACACGAGCACTAGCACCGCACAGCCCGCGCAAGCCTCGCGGCCCACGCGAGCTGCATAGCTCGCAGCCCATGAGCATTGCTCGCAGCCCACGATGCGCGCGCGCCATGCCTTGCTGGGCTTGGCCTTGCGCTGGGCCTGGCGAGGCTTTGGTAGCGTGTGTTGGGCGCTTAGCTTGCTGGGCGCGGGCCTGGCTTCGTGCTGGGCCTTCGTCTAGCAAGTTTCGTCCGATGCTAATTCGTACGATGCGCTTCCGATTAAATTCTCGATTCCGCAATTCATTTCCGATACGAACAATATTTAACATTTCCAATTCCGGAATTAATTTCCGTTTCGAACAAATATTTAATATTTCCGTTTCCGGGATTATTTCCCGATTCCGATAATATTTCCGATTCTGACAATATTTCCGTTTCCGGCAATATTTCCGATTCAGGTAATATTTCTATTTCCGATAATATTTTCCGATACGTACCATGTTTCCGTTTCCGGCAACATCTACGACTTGGATAATATTTATATTTCCGATACGATCCATATTTCCGTTTCCGACAATATCATCGTTTCCGGAGTATTCATTTACTTGCCTTTGACGATCTCAGCTCCCACTGAAACCAAGATCCGTCGATTCCGAATATCCATAGATGGAGTATGTGATTATATGATTATGTGCAATTAATATGATTATGATTATGTGCAATTAATATGATTCCTGGCATTAAGGTTTTTCCGCATGATTTATGTTGTTCATCTCTATTATATGAAGGAACAGCTGAGTGAAGCGGAATACAGTTAAACATAATAACATGTGCGGAACAATCCCCAAAGCCAGGTGTTAGGTTATGATACATATGACAATACATAAATCATGCGGAAAAACCATAAAGCCAGGAAAGCATATTATTTACACATAATCATTTAGCATAGTATAGATGCATACACTTTGTAGCGTGCCTTCCCTAGCTGCGCCCGAACCGAACAAGAACAAGTCTTTAGGACTCCAAGTGTCGTCCCTCCGTAGATAGTCCACAGTACGTCCGGATCCGCCTCAAGATTGACCAACTAGAATCG
The DNA here is from genome assembly GCF_020520425.1 of Spinacia oleracea. Lineage (NCBI taxonomy): Eukaryota > Viridiplantae > Streptophyta > Magnoliopsida > Caryophyllales > Amaranthaceae > Spinacia > Spinacia oleracea. The sequence continues at coordinate 91,476,384 of NC_079489.1, forward strand.
CCCTTAAGGTGTTAGGAATTTTCGGCTATTGTTGTGCAAGTGTATGGCTGAATTTTCTTCCAAAAACTTACCCTTTGAATACTTCAATCGTATCTGTAAATAATGACCCTAGGCACTTATTTATAGAGGTATGGAAAAGGAACTGGAATCCTATTAGGATACTAATTAATTTAATTAGAATCCTGTTAGGACTCTATTAAATAAACTTTATCTAATAAGTTTAGGATTTAATCTTTTATCGAATCCCGATAGCTTTAGGATTCGCACACGAGCATCGCACGAGCACCGTACACCCGCGCAGGCCTTGCGGCCCACGCTGAGCGCATAGCGCTCGGCCCATGCTGCTGTCCGCGCGCGCCTATGGCTTCGGCTGGGCCTGGCTTGCGCTGGGCCTGGTCGAGGCTTGGCGTGTGTTGGTGATGCGTGTGGCTTGCTGGGCGATGGACTGGCTTCGTGTTGGGCCTTCGTCTAGCGAGCCTCGTCCGACGCTAATTCGTACGATACGCTTCCGATTAAATTCCCGATTTAGGAATTCATTTCCGATACGAACAATATTTAATATTTTCGATTCCGAAATTAATTTCCGTTTCGAACAAATATTTAATATTTCCGTTTCCGGAATTATTTTCCGATTCCGATAATATTTCCGATTCTGACAATATTTCCGTTTCCGGCAATATTTCCGATTCCGGCAATATTTCCATTTCCGATAATATTTTCCGTTACGTACCATGTTTCCGTTTTCGGCAACATCTACGACTTGGATAATATTTATATTTCCGATACGATCCATATTTCCGTTTCCGGCAATATCATCGTTTCCGGAGTATTCATTTCTTGCTTGTGACGATCTCAGCTCCCACTGAAACCAAGATCCGTCGATTCTGAATATCCATAGATAGAGTATTTAATGCCATTAAATACTTGATCCGTTTACGTACTATTTGTGTGACCCTACGGGTTCAGTCAAGAGTAAGCTGTGGATTAATTATCATTAATTCCACTTGAACTGAAGCGGCCTCTAGCTAGGCATTCAGCTCACTAGATCTCACTGAATTATTAACTTGTTAATTAATACTGAACCGCATTTATTAGACTTAACATTGAATGCATACTTGGACCAAGGGCATTATTTCCTTCACCAGGAAACATGTATAAAGCACATATTGAGCAAACTTACATTCGAAGCGTGTTTTCCACATTAATCCGTCAATGAATACGAACAAAGAACTCCACTTGTCGTTCCTCTACTTGGTTCACCGACACGTCAGATCCGTCTTGATAATCGTAGCTTAGACAATTGATCAAGATACTTTGCTTTTTGGGAAGAACTCACTTTGGAGGCACAGAGAGAATTAGGGTTCTCTGTGTCTCTAGGGTTTGAGTGTATGAATTGTGTTGTGTGTTGGAAACTAGGTTGTAAGGTTATATCATTAACCTTACTAACCGACCAAGCAAGAAACAAGGCCGGCTAGCAAGCCGTGCGAGCCAAGCAACGGACACACGCCCGCGCCCAGCGACACACTGCAGGCCGAAGCCCACAGCGCGCGCGCCGAGCAGCTGGGCCGTGGGCCTTGCTCGCTCGTCGCTGCTGCTGTGCTATGCGTGATGTTGCATGCTCGCGCCCAATGGGCTTGCCTTGCTTGCTCGCGAGCTTGCTGGCTCGTTGGGCCTTGCACGCTTACGTGCTTGGCTCGACGGGCCGGCAACTCCGATGCCCTTCGTATTCGCGATTTAATATATTTCCGATATATTATTTATCGTTTCGTATACGACGAATCACCGTCGTACGATACGATTTATTCGTGTCGCCCAGCTTACGAATATTCGCGATACGATATACGATTCCGACAAAGGTCGTATCGTATAATACGTTTCCAACTAATTCCCGAAAAGCTATTAAATGAATTTCCGATTCATTTAATCCGGTGATCTGTTACGTGTCATTGGTGTGACCTTGTAGGTTCAGTCAAGAGTAAGTTGTGAGTTCAATATCCATTAGAACTCACTGATCGGAAGCATTGCTCCAGCTAGCTGTTCCGATCACTTGATCTCACTGAATTAATTGTCCGCAATTAATTTGAACCTTGGTATTAGACTTAATGCACCTTGGGTGAATGACATATTTCCTTCACTGAGGGCGTTTAGGTAACTCAACTTTTCGTGTCCCCAAGAAAAATGACGAAAATACCCTCTGAGTTTTTTCCTCCTCTCACCTTCGTTTCTCTTTCTTACTGAGCCACTCTCCAGTCTCCCCCTCCAACCTTCGTTTCTCTTTCTTCTCTCACCTTCGTAGGGTTAGACCTCCTAGGTCACACTTCCCCGCCGTCGTCCTCACCAAACCGCGTCCCTGTCGCCTCCATCCTCAATCGCTTCCCATCGACGGCCTTCCATCGCTTCCCATCATCGGCCTTCCATCGCTTCCGGAAATGATGCAGCAACCGAGATCGAGTATTCAGGCCAAGTATTCAGACCGAGATCGAGTATTTCCGGAAATGAAAACCAATTTCGACGATGATTACGCCTTTCAAATCACTTCCAAGTACTCTTTTTCTCTGCTGCAAATTTCAATTAGGTTTATCAAATTGTTTCGAAACCAATTTCATCTTATGTATTTTTTTGTGATGCAAAGGAAATATTGGTCGTTCATGGCGGTTTCTGCAAAATAAATGTTGTGCGAAATAAACTAATTGGAATTCTGGTGAGATTCCAACAATTTTTTATTAAAATTTCATTTTTTTCGAATTGATTCTGGATATTTTGTTGATTAGATGTGTTTTTCCTATTTTTGTTTGAATATCTTAACAAGGTCATCAATAATCAAATGGTATGACATCTTACCTAATTTCAGTTTAAAATCTAGCACCCACTATTTAGATCAACATTTTTAGCAAATTCTCGATTTACATGATGTATTTTTTTGTGATGCAAAGGAAAGGTTGGTCGTTAATGGCGGTTTATGCAAAATAAATGTTGTGCAAAATAAACTAATTGGAATTCTGGTGAGATTCCAACAACTTTTATTAAATTTTCATTTTTTTCGAATTGATTCTTGATATTTTGTTGATTTGATGTGTTTTTTCCTATTTTTGTTTGAATATCTTAACAAGGTCTTCAATAATTAAATGGTATGACATCTTACCTAATCTCAGTTTAAAATCTAGCACCCACTATTTATATCAACGTTTTTAGCAAATTCTCGACTTACATGATGTAATTAAAATTGTTTATTGTCATATTTTTTTAATTCCTTGGTGCAATCCTGATACTATTTCTGTAAGCCTTATTTTCTTTCCTTTTTCTTTTAATGCGAGATATTAGTGGATTGCTCCTTCCTTTCTTTCCATAGTTTTTTTTGTTTGTTCATCTAAGATGGGGAGTTGGAAATTTGGGATAGTATTCAATTATTTTGAAGAGAAATAGGATCAAAATTTGGTTTCTTAGCTGCGAGAACCGCCAGTTGCCAAGAATGAAAAGCGCATTTCATTGAGTTATTTGTGTTAAGAAATGCTTATTTCTTTAGCCTACAGAATAGATTGACGAAATTTTGAGGTCTGATTTATTAAGTTCATAGGAAGACTGAATATTAGCATTATGATTTTGTTAACAAGTAGTATTGTCTTTTTTTAGTACTGAATTTCGATGGTTTTTAGATGCGTTTCTCTCTGGTTTAACTGAAACACCTTCAACCTTGATCCTGTGCCTGATAAAATGTTGAGGCCAATTAATCAAATTTGTTTAAAAGTTATAAAACGTAACACCTATTTCCTACATTGATCTAAAAGTTATCAATTTTGACTAATGAGTGTAAAATGTACTATTCTATTTTACTTTATCATGTGTTGATTCATCATTTCATACTCTCTCCGTCTCTTTTGATTTTTAGGGTTTATGCAACTAAATTTTGGAATCTATGGATTTGGGTCAATTCGGTGACCCGTAAAGGAATGCTGGATCCTTTGGAAGTCCATCTGCTTGATTTCCTGAACATAGTTATCAAAGCACGTGAGCTGCAACTTCCTTTCCAGCCTTGCTTAAAGATTGAGAATTTTGGTGATCTAATCTTAAAGGCTACGGAACCACAAATGGGTTTCTTCAATATCTATGATGATTGGTTGAAAAGTATTTCTTCATATACTTACTTACCTGCCTGACTAACTATTTTTAGAATCTTTGGTAATTGTGTGACCTACATGGAGTGTGATTTTGTAGTATCTGCGATTCTAAGAGATAATGATTTTCCTTCTCTTTTCTGAAGTGGTTTGCTGTCACATAACTTTTTTGTCTTATTATTTCAGTGTAGGATTAATTGTTCTTGGTGCATTCATTGCTGGTGCTCGAGATATGTCATTTGATGCTTGCGGTTATGGAATTGTATTTCTAGCCAATATTACTAGGCTATATACCTTGCAACTATTGCTCGAATTGGTGATACATCATTGTTCTCATTCATTTGCCTTATATTCTGTATGATTTTCTTATATTGATGCTTATATAACCATTTTTCTCTCAGGAAAATCCAATGGCCTTAATAGTTTTGGACTTATGTGGTGTAATGGTGAGATTGCAGATCTGTTACAAAAAAAAAATTCACTTAAGACTCACTACCTTACTACACAATGTATCAGTTCTTTACTTATGTACCTTTTTCTCTATATTTTTTTATAGTAGGTATTCTTTGCGGACCAATATTGCTGTTTTGGACTTATGTGAGAGGTGACCTGGATCTCCCCTTCAACTTTCCGTACTTGCTATCACCTGGATCTCACCTTCAACTTTTCGTACTTGCTATCACCTTCAACTTTCCGTACTTGCTATCACTCATCTGTCTGAGCAGAGACAACAGATTGCTGAGATTTAGAAGCAGGTGCGTTAACCCTCCAGTTCTGTTATGTATTTTTTGTATTTTTTCTATTAAAATATACCTGTCCGTTTCCCCTTATCATTTCTTCTTGATGACATTTCCTTAATTTTTCCTTAATGTGCCCATTTCTTGATCCTTAATTTTTCCTTAATTTGCCTATTTCCTAATTTTACCTTAATTTGCCTATTTCCTAATTCCTTCTACATGATATTCTGATTTGTTGTTGTTGTTTTAGGTTCATTTATGATTGCATTGCTAAAATATGTGCTTGGCTAGCTATATTTCCTATATATGTAAATGTACTTCGTACATGTTATCGATTCAAATGTAAAAATTGCACGATATACATCGTGCAGGAAATTTCATAGTTGCTGTCAGCGTCACATTTTCTCGACATAAGGGTGTTGTCCTATCTTTGGGATAGAGGCACATATTAGGGATAAAGAGTGTATTATGAACACAAAACTGTGCTAAGTGCTAACGTGGTATCAGTTTAAATAAATAAATAATTGATTCAATTTGAAAAACGATATGCAAATTTCTGATTGCACTTGTTTTCTTGAAACAAACTTCTATAGAGATTCTCAGGTTGATGGATCATTAGTCGTTACTGTATAAATCGAAACTGAATCAAATGATGTTTTTCTCACTAGCTGTGGGAAGTAGATGTTCATATGAATAAATCTGTTGAAAATTGCATAAAATCTCTATTATACAAGTTTCAATCTTTGTGATCAATGAAAATAATTTGTGGTTATATTGCTCAGAATTAACAATATATGATATGCTTATTGCGTAGAAGATATTTGCAGTATAGTATTAGGGTTTACATAAAAGGATTGCAGAAAGTTGCAGTCTTTTGGGGGATTTTTCTGGCAGGTTAAACTCCTTAGATTCAGATTTTGATGTATTTTATTGCTATTTCTGTTTGCTTTTGCTTTCCAAAATCTTGATCACCTGACTATTCGTTTCGTAATTGTATTTGTTGTGGTTTTATTGATTTTTTTGTTTGATGTTTTGGTTTTACGAGCTATTTTTCCGACTAAAAAGTGGTTTGGTTGAATGTGAATGCTCACTATAGTTGCGACTTGCTGGAATTAGGTTTTTATGAGCTTGATTGATAATTTATTTATGAGAAATTGGTTTAATTTTTGAGTTGAATTCTATTGGACTGTTTTAGTCAATGCTGAGATCGTTCTTGCGATTTGCATTTGTATAGATTTCTCTTATATGCTTTGACACGATTTTTGTACAAAGATATATGCCTTAGATTCAGTCTTGGTCTTGGTTTCTGGCATATGGCATGACTGATTGTTGATCTGCAGGTGTATTGATGCACTGGTTCTGGTGCTACAGGCCTGTTGTCATTGTTCAGGCCAGTCTGCTGTTGTGTAGGCCAGTTGCTGTGCTCTACTTCTGTTTGCTCTGCTGCAATGCTGTTGTACTCTGCTGCAGTGCTACTTTACTCTGCTGTAGATGAAGGAAATGCTCAACTTGAAGCTACTAATTTTCCCAAGCTGCTTTCAATAGGTAGCTATTTGATGTTCTCTATATGTATTGGACTCTGGGAATATTTTTATAAGCATCTTACTTTGTGTAAAAGGTAGAGAAATTCTTATATAGTTCCTCAATGAATGTATATTGTCCTTTTTCTATCACGGTATCACTATATTCTCCTGCTTTTCGTTATGGTTGTAATTGTAAAATTCAGAATTATGTTGTTTTGTGGTTGATTATCATAGAATGGTTCTATTAATTCTTGAAGTTTGATGTTCTATATTAATTATTTATTTTTTCATGTAAATGCATGATTTGTTTCACTATTTAGATGTATGATCATATAGTATAACCTTATTTTTTTAAAATATGAATTTTGTGAACATTTTTTTAATCCAATATTTATATTTAGTGGTAGTAAAACAATTTTAAGCTTTTATATAATCCTGCACGCATCGCGTGCATATAAGACTAGTATGTATCATAACCTAACAGTATTTCATTAAAAAAAATACACTTTCCGTAATCGGTCGTATTTAATTAATAGATATACCTCCTATTTTTGGCATGTCATGGTCCCCACTTCCAATTATATTAATTTATCTCCCTCTAATTGTATCTTTTAATGAAATACTGAGAGATTAATATTTAATGCGTTTGGGACTGCGCGTTATCAGTCAAACAACTATGTCAAGAAAGAATAGCTTACCATATACAGAGGTCGTGCGTTTTTCTATTTCATAAGAATTTGTAATTAGGCAGTAAATTAAACAAATTTCAATTTCACAAAATAGTTTTTACTTACTTGGGGGACAATGCGCTAACACGGCGCGCGTTACGCGCCGCCCAACAACTAGTATCTATAAAAGGTTAACAACAATGCAAGTAATTCAGCAAAGGCAACTTCCAATGGCCCTAATAGAGGTTTATTTTGAATTAACTTTTAAACTTCTAGTGAACGCTGGATTGACAGAAACACAATAATTCTATTTTTTTAGAAGGTAATATTAGTTCATTAATAAATAGTCGTACGGCATGTACAATAGAAATCAAAACTAACAAATAGCTAGAAAATAATTTGGATCAAACGAAATTCGAATCCGGTAAAACCACGATCGTTGTGGATGAGTCTAACAATGATGAATACCCTCTTTCAAATCGTTGTTTGATACAACCTTAATCGAGGGGGTCTTTCGATCTGCTATAGTTTTGAGATTGAATTAAATTCGATTCAATTGATTGTAGACGTAGAACTGACATTTATTGTAATGTCACACAAATTTTCATCAATAAATCAATTCTTTTTTGCGAAATTAAAACCATAGCCCCATACTATCACAAGTAAAGAGATAAAATCCAATAAATAGGTAGATGAAACCAAATAAATGGGTAAAGAAACTCTCCAATAAATAGAGAATGTAGTTTTTATTCCAAACATGAAATCAAGAGTTAGAAAAAGAAAAAGAAAAAAAAGGACTTACCATCAACCTAATGACTAATTACTATTACTTTTATTTACTTTAACGGCCACTTAATTTAAGTCAGGGGTTCATCTTAGAAATTAAGTCTGTTTGGCCAAGCTTCTGGAAAATAATTTTTGTTTCTCAGAATTAGTTCTATAGAAACTGTTTCTAGAGAAATACATGTGAGAAATAGAATTGTTTGGCCCAAAATTGTAGAAGTGCTTTTAAGAAACAGAAACAATTTTACATTGTTTGGCCTATTATAAATTTCTAGACTTGTAGAGTAATTTATTGAAATTTTAATACTCCTATTTATATAAACATTACTCAGTACTCACTAATTAGTGAAAACTACTTTAGTAAAAACTAAAATAATACTTTGTTACAACTTACAAGTGTTACAAGGACCATACTACTGATCGGAAAAACAAACTTTGGTAAATCTTTTCTCTTTCTTCCTAACTTCATCAACATATTTTATGATCTATTTTTCTATCATTAACAAGCCTACTAATTTTCGCATGCATCATCATCCATCATACCATCATCAACTTCACAAATCACAACCAAACACCTCTAACAACTCACCAAATATCATCTCCAAGAAATCCGCCATCATCGTCAACTTCCCACACCAATTTCAATTAAAAAAAATTCAAATTGAATTTGCCTATCGTTTTTTTCCCATCAAAATCATATTTTTTGGCCCATAATTTACTCTGCACTTTCCACCATTTCCTTCATCATACAACCAGTCCATTTTTCCACTACTATATATCATCCTTTTTCTCGCTCCTAACGTGTTTTATGTCTCTCCTCCCAACATAAGAGATCTACTAATAAATTGGATTTCTGTCATTAATCCACCAAGTTTTTTTGTTAATTAGAGGAATTATTGTACTGACAAATCAGCTGTAAAGAATTTGATTAATTGAATAAAGCTCATAAGCAGAATTGGGAAGGAGAAGGAAGAGGCGACACAAAAATCTAGTTTGCAAAGTAATTCAAATAGGCACAACGATTAATGGGTTAAAGAGTGGATCTGTAGTTTCAAGTTTTTAATTATATCTGTCTGTGATCAAGATCGTATATTTGTTATCATCTACTATTATTTTGGAAATTAAGGGGTGGGTGAAGATGGTGGCTATTAAAAGAGAAGAGTAGGCCCTGTTTAGTTCACCTTATTTCAGGAACTTATTACTTATTTCATATTTAATCAGATCAGACCAGATCAGATCAGATCAGATCAGATCTGAATAAATAAGTTCAGATCAGATCAGATCAGATCAGACCAGACCAGATCAGATCAGATCATATAGACCAGACCAGATTGTTATTATTATTATTATTACTATTATTATTGTTATTATTATTATTATTATTATTATTATTATTATTATTATTATTATAACAATTATTATTATTATTATTATTATTATTATTATTATTAATTTATTATTATTATTATTATTATTGGTATATGTTTATATCATTGTTATTATATTTATTATTTTATTAATATTAGTGCTTTAATAAAAAATAATGTTGTTGTAGGTGAAATTAAAATCTATTATTTAAGGCATAAAATAAATTAACAAAACATTCAAATTCATCATTTCCAAATTAAAACCATTAAGTTTAGATCATAAACGATATGATCAGGTCATGTCCATATCAGAACTGATTTTTATAGATCAAAACCATTATATATCTAGACCAGAACTGATAGGATCAGATAATATCCAAATCATAATTGATCTGTACAGATCATGTCCAGATCATGTTCAAATATGCAAAGATCTTGTCTACATCAGAACCGATCCTTACATAACCAATATGTTCAGATCAAAATCGATTTGTATAGATCATGTCCAGACCAAAATCGATATGTCCAAATTATAACTGGTCTAGATATCGACTCTGTACAGATTATGTTCAGATCAGAATTGATCTGCAAAGATCATGTCCATATCAGAATTGATTTGTACAGATTATGACCAGATTAGAACTGGTCTGTATAGATCATGACCAGATCAGAACTAATGTGTACAAGTCATGTCCAGATCAAAACTAACCTGTACAGATCATGTCCATTAATTCAGAACTGAACTATACAAATCATGTCCAGATCAGAACTGATCTGTACAAATCATGTCCAGATCAGAACCGATCTGCACATATCATATCCAGATCATAACTTATATGTCTAGATCATAACAAATCTATCTAGATCATATATAGGTCTATCTAATATAAGGAATAGTTAAATCATGAGCAAAGTCAAATAAATAATAACAATATTATAAATTTGTGTAACATTTATTTTACACGTAAGTCGTTTAATATTAATGAATGCAGATTTTTGTTTAAACTTAATTCTGAAGAATCATATCAGATAAGATCAGATCAGAACAAACCAGATCAGATCAGATCAGACCAGACCAGACCAGACCAGATCAGATCAGATTAGATTAGATTAGATTAGATCATATCAGAAAAAATAAGTTCAAATCAGATCAGAACAGATCAGATCAGATGAGGAGAAATAAGGTGAACTAAACAGAGCCTTACAGTAGAGTTGAAGAGGAGAGAGAAGGTTTTATGTTTGTTAAAGTGGACTGGGAAGGAATTTTTTAATTTATGTGAGGGTAATTTGGACTACTGAAAAATTTCATTAAAGGGGTAAACAGCTCCGGAGAAACAGTTTTCAAAAGCTCCAATTTAGAGCTTCTCCTTCTACCCCTACTACAAACATTTTTGGGCTTCTCAAGAAGTAGAAACATCTTTCAATTTTTATGGTGTTTGGCCTAGTTTCAGCTTTTGGGTCATAGAAACTCCCCTAGAAGCTTGGCCAAACACTAGCTTTTATTGAGCCCGGGACTAACTTTTATTGAACCAATTTCGAATCGTTCACGAAGAGTTTTTGTTCGGGTTACCCCCAGTATCATCGCTACTCTCTACATCAGTTCTTCACCAAGCTCCAATTTCATGTAGTGCCTATTATACCTAGATTGACAATGCTCACCAGAACTCTACAATGTCGACAATTCTCCACCTACCAAATCACCCGAAAACTCTCTACAGCCTCCGAAACTCGCAACAATGGCAGAAATCAAGAAGAAGAAGAACAACGAGTAGAATCAACAATTGTGAGAGAGTTAACCTCCATTCTCAAAAATAAGCCCCAAAATTCATGGAAATACGCCATTTCCAACCTAAATATCAAGCTTCAACCTTGCCATATTGATAAACTGTTGCTTCAAACCCTAGATGATAATAATCCCAGGTTAGCTCTTCGTTTCTTCAATTTCTTAGGTCTTCATTACAATTTCTCTCATTCCTTGTTGTCATTCTCTATCCTTGTTCATGCCCTTGTTAAATCCAATCTTTTCTGGCCTGCATCCTCTCTTGTGCAAACACTAATTCATCACCACCATGTTAATTATCCTCCATCTAGTGTTTTTCGTGAATTTCTTGCGGCTTTTAAGGGTCACGGGTTTTCATCGTTGCTGGGTTTTGATTTGTTGATCCAGGTTTACGGGCAATGTAGGAGACAAATGGATGGAGTTGTTGTTCTTAGGCTGATGCTTGAGAATGGGATTGTTCCGGAGGTTAGGACTCTCAGTGCTTTATTTCATGGGTTAATTGGAATTAGGAGGTTTCGTTTAGTTGTTGAATTGTTCGACCAGATTTTTGATGGTTTTTGTGTCATTCGTCCTGATGCTTATGTGTATACGTCTGTGATTCGCAGTCTGTGTGAGTGCAAAGAGGTAGATAGGGCACTGGAGGTTGTTCACTCGATGGAAGTGAGTGGTTGTGAGTTGAGTGTTGTAACTTATAATGTGCTGATACGCGGGTTATGTAAGAGTCAGAGGGCTAAGGAAGGTGTTGATATAAAGAGTTCTTTGGATCTTAAGGGGTTGAGTGCCGATGTTATCACTTATTGCACGTTGGTGCTTGGGTTATGCCAATCTGAAGAGTATTTGAGGGCGGTGGAGATGACGAGAGAAATGGTTCAACAGGGGTTTATTCCGAGTGAGAGTGTGGTTTCTACTCTTGTTGAAGGGCTTCGAAAGAAAGGGAAGGTTGTGGATGCTTTTAATTTGGTTAATAAATTGGCAGGGCTTAAAGTTGTGCCTAACATAGTTGTTTACACGGCTCTAATCAATTCTCTTTGGAAAGATGGGAAACTAGAACAAGCAGAGTCATTGTTTAAGTGCATGGAACAGAGGGGATTGCTCCCAAATGAAGTTACTTATTTGGTCATGATTGACTCCTTCTGCAAGCAAGCAAGGCTAGATGATGCGCTTGCCTTACTTGCTACAATGTCAGGGGCGAGAGTAAAAATCACAGACTATGCTTACAATTCCTTGATTCATGGGCATTGTAAGTTTGGGAAATTGAACACTGCTGAGTTTCTTTTCAAAGAAATGATCAGTAAGGAACTAACTCCAACTGTGGTAACTTATACATCCTTGATTAGTGGATACTGCAGTGGTGGAGAACTTAACAAGGCATTTAGGCTCTATCATGAGATGACAGGGAAGGGTATTGCACCAAGTACTTACACATATACTGCATTAATTCATGGTTTTTGTCGAGCAAAGAGGATGGATGATGCAACTAACTTATTTAAGGAAATGGTTGAGAGAGGTGTTTACCCTAATGAGGTAACCTATAATGTCCTGATTGATGGTTACTGTAAGGAAGGTGATATATCTAAAGGTTTTCAATTGCTGGACGAAATGTTAGTAAAGGATCTTGTTCCAGACACATACACCTACAGGTCCTTGATATCTGGGCTCTGTTCTGCTGGTAGGGTGTTTGACGCCAAAAAGCTGGTGGACGATCTTCATAAGGAACATTTTGAATTAAATGAAATATGTTTCAGTGCCCTTTTACAAGGATATTGTAAGGAGGGAAGAGTACAGGATGCATTGTGCGTTTATGGTGAGATGTTGGAGAGACAAATAAAGATGGATCTTGTGTGTTATGCAATACTTATTGATGCTACACTGAAACAGAATGATAGGGAAAGACTATTGCTGATCTTAAAGGAGATGAATAATAAGGGAGTGAAGCCTGATAATGTGATTTATACAACCATGGTTAATGCCTACACCAAGGCAGGAAATCTTAAGAAGGCATTTCAACTTTGGGATATAATGAGCAGTGAAGGATGTGAGCCCAACGTTGTTACTTACACGGCCCTTATCAATGGTTTGTGTAGATTGGGATATGTAGGAAAAGCACATCTCATTTACAACAAAATGCTGACTAATGACACAAACCCAAATCAGATTACTTATGGATGCTTCCTTAGCTACTACACCAGCATTGGAAGTATAGATTGTGCTGTACAGCTTCATAAATCGATGCTTATAGGATCTTTGGCCAACACGGTCACATTTAATATTTTAATACATGGGTTTTGCAAACTTGGTAGGATTCAGGAGGCATTTGATCTTATTGGAGAGATGAGAGAAAATGGTATCAAACCTGATTGTGTGAGCTATTCCACTATAATGAATGAGTACTGTAGAGGTGGTAATATGCAGGAAGCTTTCAGGATATGGGATTCCATGCTGAGTGAGAGCATATGTCCTGACGCAGTGGCCTATAACTTCTTGATCTCTGGTTGTAATTTATCTGGAGACGTTAAGAAGGCTGCTATTCTGAGGGATGACATGATAAGAAGGGGTGTCAAAACCGATACAAAATCTGATAATTTTTTCCTTGGTACTTAAAGGTAACTATGCGAACAGCCAATTTGGTTCTGCTGGACAGCTCTTCTGCTACCTGGTGAGTTCACTGCATCTAATCACATCTTCCAGTAGCATTCTTAAAATGACTAAGGATCTATGCTGATGTCGGGGGACAAATTATTAAGTGGTTGCCTTAGAGTAGTGTTAAGCTGGGGGATGAAACTTCAGTTTTTGATGTTTTAACTTGTCTGGGAAACATTAGAACTCTAGAGTAACTGTCCCACTCAGAATTTATGGTATATCGTGTCTACCTTCAGTCGGTGAATTAAGGCACATAGACCCAGCCACTGTCTTTGCTATGAACAGACAAATGGGGAGGGGCATATTAGATAGTGCAATATAATTCAGTTAGTAGTATCTTGAGGAGAAAGATAAGTGAGTTAGTTAGGGGAATAGTACTAGTATATAGTATCTTGAGGAGAAAGATAAGTGAGTTAGTTTGGGGAATAGTACTAGTATATAGTATCTTGAGGAGAAAGATAAGTGAGTTAGTTGGGGGAATAATACTATAACTAAGAGAACATTAGGAAGGGATTATCATGTTGAATATTGATGAGATTTGTGTTGAGCTTACAAGTGTTCATTTGGGAGAGAATCAAGCCTCTCAAAAGCTTCAATATCATCACATTTTCTGTATTTTCCAGCTTATTAACCTAGCCGCTGCTTTATTTGGGAGACGCGAGACCATCTTCTTTACCTAATTCTCATCTCCTTATGCATTAGCTTTATTTTTATGACAACTTCAAGAATTAGTGGAGTTACAGATTTCTGTTTTGAAACATGGAGATTGCACATAGTAATGGATGATGTGTGCATTTTTTATCCAAGAAGTTGCGGAAATCGCCTTGATGAACTATGAGTTTGGCCTATCAGCAGCCATTGATGTGAAGTTAATGTCGTATTCTCATTTCTCAACAACATAAACTTTAAATGTTTCTACACATAACAATAAGATAGTCCCTAGAGATTGGTGATCCCCGCTGAAATGGCATACATGTTCTAGGAGATCGATAAGAGGGTTTAGGAAGGAAAGTAAGAGAATAGTTGGGAGATTGGTAGTACCTTTATTTGGCTTTTGAATGAAGTTTTATTAATACATATATGATGTTAACTCGTTAAATTACAAAAGATTTCCGTCTCAGAGGATTATAAAGTACAAACATTTTGGGAAATTCTACATGGTAGCCCCGTGGTATTGTAAATTCTTGGTGAAAAGTTTTTATTGCCCGATTTTCTTTAGTGACCTACTATTGCATAATTATTTAGTTTGTGCAATTGCCACTAAAATGACTAACCCATACTTAAAATGTTAATTTACTAACCTTAAGTATGCAAATGACTGACCTACCCTATGGTGGAATCTCGTCATGGTGCTGTAAGAAGTTTGTAGTAAAAGTTGATATGATATTGATTTTAGGCGGTGGCTGATCCAGGATTTTATAGATGGTGTGTCACCACCGACCACCGTCCATAAACTCATGCCATTCATTAACTAATAGAAGTAGGAAAATTTAATTCTAATAATCCGACCTTTGCCCGGTAATCCATTAACAGTCCCACCTATGAGGTATTACTAGCTGATCCAACCTTTGGTACCTATTTTCTTTAAACGGACCTTATGACCGGTTACCTGAAAGAAAAGTCAACAACTTTCATATTGACTCTCTTTATCTGAGTTGGCTTTTATTTTTTACATTTTTTGCAATTAATTTGCTGACTTGGACTCTGGGATTGAAGCCCCTTTATTGAACGTACTCCCTTTCCCTTTTGTTCTCTCAGAATCACGAGCTCTCTCTCAAGCTCAACAATGGCTTCACTCATCTTTTTTCCTTCCTTCCTCTCCTCTTTCCTTCCCTAAACTCTCAATTCTAAGATAGTATTAAAGCGGGACGATCCTAACTATTCAATTCCGCATAAATTTTTCGTTAAAATCAACTCATCAATTTTTCCCCAAAATTTGAACCTAGGCCGTATCAATGACGGCGGCGGACTTCGAGATCAATGTCGGCGGCGGACTTCGAGAAGGTTCCAGAAATACGGCATGGCCGACAAAGGGGAGATGTTCTGTTTAGCTTGTAGTGAGTTGACCCGGTGAAGGAAATCGGGTTTAGGTCGAGACGGAGGGCGGAAGGGTTCATGTCTTGTGGCGGAAGAGAGAGAGTGCGGTGGCGCCGACGAACTGACGGAGAACCTAGGTTTTATCATTGAGAATTTGGGGTTTTGAGAAGGAAACGTCTATTATTTCCAAAATCAGCGTTTCCCTTGCGTATTTCCAAGCTTCAGCAATACGGAAAGTCTTTAAAGAAAAAGAAACGCTTTTAAGCCGTTTCCCCCAAATTTTCTACTTCAAATTTTTTTCGCGAATTGGGTCAAAAAGCGACGAATTAGAGATTTAATTTTCCCTGACATCTTCTGATTTCATTCATTGATCGTTTCTTCGAATCTTGAATCAAATAATTGTTGATTCTTGAATTCCCCAAATTCTAGGGTTCTTGAAATTTTTTGTGTGTTTGCAAGAATCTGGGTATTGGTGATAGATTCTTGACATTTTTGGCATTTCGCATATCCTTGGCATTTTTCTTTTTTTTTTTTCTCATTTTTTTTTGCAATTTGATTATTTGGAGAAGAGAAAGCTTTCTTTTTTTGTGTGTTAATGGCTTCATTTGGAGCAAAAATAGAAACAGGAAGAGAGGAAGGAAGCCCACTAAAGGAAACCTGCTTAATTTTCAATGATCACTGCCACGTAGGATAAATGACCTGATTTTACAGGTCGCAATTTAACGAGGTCCATTTAAAGATAATAGGTACCAAAGGTTGGATCAGCTAGGAATACCTCATAGGTGGGACTGTTAATGGATTACCGGACAAAGGTTGGATTATTAGAATTTAATTTTCCATAGAAGTATATATGTATATATATTTCATAAATAGTTCATCCCAATTGTTTAAAATATTCATATATAAGTGTTACAATTTGTTTTCATATTACTACAAAATAGTTATGAAAATATCAGAAAATTAAATTCTCCAACATTTCCCTATTTAATTGTATAATGTAAAACATACAATTAACAATTAAACAATAAATAAATAAAAAATCACAATAAATTAAAGATTACATTTTTTTTTAACTACCCCTATATTGTAGCACGTTAGTCCTTGAGCAAATTTTTTCATAGAAGGAACTTAAAAAAAGAGGGAAGAAAAATTAGATACATAAGAAAAGACGCTAAATGCATTCTTTGGGAATCGACCTCGGGGCATTTTGCCATCCCGGCTTTGGTGTAGACACAAATACCCTATGTTACTCCGACACTCCATCTGACGGTGGGTGTCGGTGTCGACACGACCCGACCCGTGACACGACACTCGACACGTGTCCGGGAAGGTGTCGACACCGGTGTCGAAAAAGTGTCCGATATGAAGTGTCGAAATCGGGAGGAGAAAGAAAAATTCGAAACCCTAGATCTAGAAATTGAAGGTGGGGGAAGCAAGAGAAGAACAATTATATTAGGGCTTTTGTTGTTGGAGAAAAAACGCCAAGATTGCACTCTTCAATTCTGATTTTCACCGGCATTTGACTGTTTGAGAGTCTTCCATGGCTGTCTTCGTTTCCTTCGGGTCATTTTTCGGTGATGGTGGACTGAGCTTTCTAACTTATTTTTTTTACCCTTTTTTTAAATATCCTAGGCCTACCACTATAATAAAAAATAAAAGAAAGGAAAAGGTGGGAAGTGGGGAACAAACCCACGTGCCCACTGAGTGACAGCTTTACAAAGTCAGCATTTTATTTTATTTTCATTTATTTCTTACTTTTAAATTCTTGTACTTTTAAACTCTTTTAAATAAATTTATCCTGCTTTGGAACTTTAACTTGATTAATATTTTTATTCTCACCTTTTTTTTTATATATAAAATTATATTATTTAACACTATTTTTGCAGTTTTTATTAAAAGTGTCGATTTTTTTCCGACACTTTGCAAACTAGTCGTGTCTAAAAAACAAGTCAAGACACTCCTTTGACCGTGTCGGAGTGTCTTCAAATATTTGGAACGGAGTGTCAGATACTCCGACACCCGTGTCGGACATGACACCGACACCCGTGTCTGAGTAACATAGCAAATACCACTGCAGCGCGCTGACTTTTATGTATATAATAATAAAAGCAACAGTAATTAAAAGTAAAAAGAAGCAATAATATTTTTTTTTTCCAATTGTGGGTCACATGACCTAGGATGTCACAACGTGGCTCCGCCACTGGTTATAGGTTGTATACATTTATGTCAGTGGTTCCATATTGGTCAAAGACTCAAAGTTCGTGTTGCTTATAAGGTAGATGACAAATTGACAACAGGGGCTAAGATAGAGCTCACTACAACCTATGTAGTATGTATAGAGGATCAAGAATCTACTTTAGTTCTGACCGTCCTGTAAGGTACCGACCAAAGGAATGGTGGTGTAGGTATTTCTGTTAGGATTGGCTTGAGGAAGAAGGCAAAGTATTCTGTTAGGGTCTTGTTGGTAATTCACTTTTGAGTTTCTGAATTGAAGTTGCAAGTATAGAGATTTGTATTGAACATATGTTATTAGTTTGTAGTTATCTTTGGTGATTGATACAATTCTCATTTAAATTTATGTTTTGGTAGCAATTTGCACTTCACATGACCTCCACAAATTTCATTTTAGTTACCAACAAAAAGGTTTAAAGGGGTATATAGTTTTATTCATGTACAAAGTTGGTAAAAGGATGCTTGCTTTAGATATACATTTTGTAGGTGAGATGATAACAAAAATATAGATCTTAAAATCTTAAATTTGTAAGAGATGCTTCTTTTAAACGAGGGAGTATATCTAGGAGAATAACTAGATTGAAAGAAAGAGAGGAAAGCTATAAAGTATGGGAGTGATGGCGTGGAAAAAACCTTTAATGCTTCAAGACTAATGCTCCGGTCATCTTAGAAACACAGCATTAGATACGCGATAATTAAAATTGAAAAAAGAAGTTTAAACTATCGAATGCTCCAGTGGAGCTGCAACATTCGAGTAAATCTGTTTCGAATTTACTTGGACCAAAACATTTGAAGGTAGCTATATTCCTTGTCTAAGTCGTGAAAATCGTCTCTCGTGACGGAGCTCATGCACGTCACTCTCTATCTCCCCTCTCAATCATCCTCTCCCTCAATCTCAATCTCTCTTCAATCCTGTCATTCTTCTTTCTCCTAGTCTCAATATTCTCAAATGCTTTTGTTACAGCAGTTCTTCAAATGATATGGGTTAGTATCCAACATTAGATTCACAAGTGAGTAATCCCCCAACTATCTAAAATTATTCAAATTCAAAAGACTGTTAGTTATTTACTTCTTATCTTCTTTCCATTTATAATTCTTTTGGTCATTGTGTTTAAAGTTAATTTTTTAGGGTTCCTTTGTTTTTCAGATTTTAATTTTAGATTTTTTTTTTTGATATTTGGGTGGCGGAAATTAGTTTTTAAAAAATGCGCCTAGGCTCAAGGAGCACGTCCTGGCGCCTTAGACGTGACAGCCTGAATAGGCTCAACCACCTACTTAGCCATGACAGGCTAAGTCACCTACAAAAGGCGCGCGCCTTATGGTATAAGGCTCCAATTGCTGGCAATTAATAATTTTTAGAAAAAGCCAAAACCACGTGACATTTATGGCTCCCCAATAGTTAGAATTTACTATAATGAAAAGAGGGGAGAGAAAACCTCAAATTTTCTCCCTTTTTTTTTTCCTTGTCTCTTTCATTCAGCTAAGAGGTCATGTAAACCCCTCTTTTTTGAAAAAGTAAATGCTTTATGTAATGTGTGGCGCACTTTGTTTAAGAACCCGAACCTTTCTTAGTCCCATTTCTGCTATTTTTCTTCTCAAAAAGGCTTTTAATTTTACTATAATTACTATTTTACCCCTTTGTAGCAGCAAGTAATACTATTTTGATTTTTTTTCCAGAAAATAAATACCACAAAAATTTGTATTATTTCCCGTTAACCTTCATCACTGAGGAGTTTGCAAGGGTTTTTGTGAAATTTCGATTTCTTACATTTAGATCAAATTGTTGCCTGAATTAGCTCCAGGTGAGTTGGATTGATGTGCTTCTATAACAGTAGTCAGCCCCTAAATCAGTTTGAAAATTTTCAGAAAGCGTTAGCTAGTTTTGTTTTCTATTTATTGTTGTTTTGCTGGTGTAGTTTTGTTCTCCTTTTCTTTTCATCTGTGATATATAATTCTTAATATTTGAGTCACGAACATACTCTTACATAATCCTTGTATCTTTTCACTTTTCTAATTTGTAGACTGGTATAAATTATTGGAGGGTTATTTGCAGGGGCAAAAATTGGCCTCGTCCAAACAATGACTCACTGTGGGTTTCATGAGATTGAAAATATGTCTGTCAGCATACATAGTCAAAACCTTTTTGTGGTTGTACTTTAAGAACATAAAAAGGTTTGGCATTTTGGCAAATGGCTACAGTTTGGGAATATGGAAAGAAGACATAGATTATGGATAGAACGTAGAAGTACTCGAAGACTGGAGATATTCTAGGAGGGAAATTAATTTAGGGGTAGATTGCTTATGCGGCATTTACTTATGAGTGTCGCGTATGCGGCATTCACTGCCGGTCCCAATCCCGGGTAAAGGAGGAGGGTTGCGGTAGGTTGGTGGCGGCCAACGTAAAACTAAGTCACATATCATGACATGAATCGACAATGGAATATCGTGGGGGCGTCCCCTTCTCAGCGACGCACTACACCTCTTAAGCCCGGGTGTAGTGAAAACATGTGAGGGTTGCTAGGTCGTCGCCCAGAAGCGGCGCGCCACCCCTACGCCTGGCGGTGGTGTCAAATATGCAAGGGTGCGCTACACTTCTTAGGCCCGGGTGTAGTGGAAAATATGCAAGGGTTATTAGGTCGTCGCGCGGAAGCGGCACGCCATCCGAGAGTGGTGTTAACTATCCAAGGTTTCATGGTAAGGGTAGGGGTAAGGGTAAGGATAGTAGGATGCGTTTTGGGACTTGGAACATTGGCTATTTGAGTCATTTGACGGGGAGATCAGTCGAAATAGTAGAGGTTATGAGAAGGAGGAGAATTAACATATTATATTTGCAGGAGACCAAGTGGGTTGGAAACAAGGCAAGAGAAATAGCTTCATGGGGTTATAAGCTTTGGTATTCGGGAAAAGTTAGGGGTAGGAATTGGGTAGGTATCCTTATTGACCGAGAATATATTGATGATGTAGTGGACGTGTCTTGAAAGAGTGATCGAATTATGAGTATTAAGCTTGTGATAGGGGATGAAGTTGTAACTATTTTGAGTGTCTATGCACCACAAGTAGGACTAGATGCATCAACTAGACAAAATTTGGGAGGATTTGGAAGAAGTGGTGCAACGCGTCTCTAGAAGTGAGAAACTGATCATTGGTGGGGATTCAACAGACGTGTAGGCTCGAGTCGTGATGTATTTGAAAGCATTCATGGTGGCTTTGGGTATGGGGATCGGAATGAAGTGGGAAATGCTATTTTGGATTTAGCATTGACATATGACTTGCGTATGTATAATGAACACTTGGTTTGAGAAAAGACACTCTCACCTAGTAACCTGTAGGGGTGGAGGTAATACGAGTCAGATGGACTTCTTTTTAGTAAGGATTGCTTTGATACAATGCTACACCAATTGTAAGGTGATTCCGGGTGAGAGTACATCAACCCAACATAGACTTGTGGTACTTGATTTTCGAGGTAGAAGTTGTATTAGGAGGAGAAAACCACTAGTAGAGCCTAGGATCAAGTGGTGGAAACTTCAAGGGGAGCAACAACTAAAATTCGTAGAAAAGTTGGTAAGTGAAGGTATTTGGGCCGGTGATATGGATTTGTATATAGACTCATTATGGACAAGGGCGGAGCACACCATAAAGGGAGTGGCGAAAGAGGTCCCAGGGCAATCTATAGGAATCATGCCACCAAGTAAGGACACATCTTGGTGGAACGAAGTTGTGTAACAAGCTATAAAGAGCAAACGAGAATGCTATAAAGAGTTGGAAAAATGTAGAAGTGATGAAAACTACGAGAAGTACAAGGAGGCTAAAAGGGAAGCAAAGAAGGTCGTAAGAGAGGCTATAGCAAAGGTGAATCATGATCTTTACCCAAGATTGGATACTAAAAAAGGGGAAAAGGACATCTATAGACTTGCTCGAATGAGAGATAGAAAGACGCTAGACATCGGGAGGATTAAATGTGTGAAAGATGTTGATCAAAAAGTTTTGGTGGGAGATAAGGAAATCAAGGATAGATGGAGGTTCTTCTTTGATAACTTGTTCAACGCAGATCAAGGGTGCGATATTGGAGATACAAATATCTCTTGGGATATGGTTAACCTAGCTTTATGCGAAGATTTCAAAAGAGAAGTTGAAATGACATTGAAAAAAATGGGACGCAAGAGGGCAGTGGGGCCCGATGGCATACCTATCGAAGTTTGGAGATGCTTGGGAGAGAGAGGGGTTGTATGGTTAAGAACTCTTTTCAACAAGATTTGGGGAAGTAATAGGATGCCAGGAGAGTGGAGGAAAAGTATTATCATCCCCCTGTACAAGAATAAGGGTGATGTCCAGGACTGTTCTGACTATCGAGGAGATCAAACTAATGAGTCATACTATGAAACTTTGGGAGCGGATTATTGAGCAAAGATTAAGGGAGAACTGTGAAGATTTCGGAGAACCAGTTTGGATTTATGCCTGGGAGATCAACTATGGAGGCCATCCATCTTATAAGGCAACTAACAGAGAATTATCGAGATAAGAAGAAGGATTTACATATGGTTTTCATTGATTTGGAGAAAGCGTATGATAAGGTACCGAGAGAATTTTTTTGGTGGACATTAAGTAGGAAAAGAATTACGAGGAAGTATATATTGATATCATCAAGGACATGTATGAGGGAGTTAGCACGAGTGTGCGTACTAGTGTTAGTAAGACCGGAGAATTCCCCATTACGATTGGAGTGCATCAAGGTCTGCACTTAACCCGTTTCTTTTTGCTATAGTCATTGACGAACTGACGAGGTCAATTCAAGATGGTGTACCATGGTGTATGATGTTTCCAGATGATATTGTGTTGATTAATGAAACCAAAGGAGTGGAAAGTAAGCTGGAGTTATGGAGACAAACTTTGGAATCTCGGGGTTTTAGGCTGAGTAGAAACAAGACGGAATATATGGAGTGTAAGTTTAGTGGAGTCCAAAACAGAGAGACAGGGGTGATTACCTTAGATGGGAAAATTGTCTAAGGTTCTGAACTGTTCCGTTATTTATGGTATATTATCCAAAAGGATGGGGAGTTGGATGGCGATGTGGCTCATAGAATCAGAGCAGGTTGGTTAAAGTGGAAAAGTGCTACGGGGTTCCTATGTAATCCAGGCATGCCCAAAGATTGAAGGGAAAATTCTACCGCACGACAATTCGACCGGTGTTGTTATACGGTACGGAATGCTGGGCAGTGAAACATTGTCACGTGCAAAAGATGAATGTGGCGGATATGCGCATGTTACGTTGGATGTGTGGGCATACAAGAAAGAATCGTTTGAGGAATGAGATTATTAGGAAGAAAGTAGGGGTTGCACCAATGAGTTTAAGATGATGGTAAATCGCTTAATATGGTTTGGGCAAGTAAGCAGAAGATCAAACGATGCCCCGGTTAGGAGACTAGAATGGTGGCAAAGTGATAGAATTGCAAGGGGTAGGGGAAGACCTAAGAAAACGTGGAGGAAGGTGATTGAGCACGATATGAGCCTACATGGGATTGAGGAGAATATGGCGTTGGATATGACAGAATGGAGGGAGAAAATATACGTTGATGACTTCATTTAACTTATACATCTTCCATTTTGACTTTTTTTTTCTATATTAAGGGATAATATGAAGCAATACATCCAAACATGGCTGTAGGGTTTTATTTTTATTTTTTGAAATGCTATTTTGAAATGTGCTTATTTTACTTATATTTATTTTAAACTTTATTTATTTTTATTATCCCTTATGATATTTTTATGTAATATAATTTCACTTTCTTCCTCTTTATTGTTTATTCTTTTAACTTCCCGCTCCTTTCTGGTTTGATTTGGTTACAATGACGATCTTGTATGATGATTCATGTTAGTCGACCCCAAATCATTTTGGGACTAAGGATTTGTTGTTGTTGTTGTTGTTGTTGTATTGCTATGAATTAGCATAGATAACAGACTACAAATAAAGAGACTAATGAAGATTTGATTAATAAACTGGAAGTACCGGAAGTAACCGATATTCAAGCATTCGAGATGCTTGATTTCTCTCCCAATGAGCTCTTAAAAGCTCAACCAAATTACTCCACAATATTCAGCATAACATTCCCTCTCTACAGCTGCATATATATATAGTACTACCTCCCTGACTAACCCCTAACTTATTCCCCAATCTGCTTGTACTAACTTATATAGCTATTTCCTAAAGTACCCCTCCATAATGTCAATTCATTGCATAGATGCACTTTGAGCTAACCAGGAGCTTGGCACTTGCTTGTCCTAAAATGCTTGTATTATATATGATCTTAAGAAGTGATGGACACCTATACATGGATTCCACTTGAATATATATCTAAATGTGGCAATAAGGGAACGTTCTCTTAACAGAATGAAACTTGAACTTAACTGAACTTATTGAAATTGAGATTCACCTGGTAGAACCTGACATGACCTGATTGGTCATGATCAAACTTTATTAGAACTTATTGGACTTGATTAAACCTGATTGCAAGAGAGTAAACTTATAGGACTTAATTGGAATTTATCAACCTGATTAATCCTGATTGTAACTTATCGGAACTTATTGGACCAAAAACTTACTGCCTCCGTTTTTTATTTAAATGCATAATTTGCATGAGCACGTAGTTTTAGGAAACCCTGCAATTTTTTTGATAAATGGCGCAAGTGGGCAAGTGGATAATTTATTTATTAAAGAAATTAACTATGGGGACCATGATACTGATAGGATGTGAGAGATGTTACCTTTTTAATTATTTAGGTGGGGACCATGAGAGAGAAACAATAAAATATTTTGAGAGGGAGTTAATGAAAGAGAGAAATAATATAATATGGTAGAAAGTTACCAAATATAGAAACAGATGTATTTCAAAGAAAATAAAAACCACCCATAAAAGACAAGTTATGCATTTCTTAGAAAAAACGGAGGGAGTGTTTTTTTTAAGGTAAGAGAACGCACCAAGGTGAAAGGCTCTTTGAAAATCAAATTCTTGAATGGACTATGGTTGATTTATTTTTAGACTCTATAGGACAGCTTCTGCTTTCCACTCAAGCTGTTGTTGTCTTTCAGTTCATTGATGTTATTGGTGATTATTTATAACATGGAAGCTGGTTAATTAATGACTGAGTTTATCATTGTGCTATGTGAATGATGCTGATGCTGTATTCTTTCTCTTTCCATATTCTGTAGCAGATAAGTGGTGCATATCTCATATTGAATCTTAATGCTGTTTATTTTCCTAATTTCTGTATACTTTATTTGTGATAGGGTGTCCACCCCTCTATCTGAGGTGCTGTCTGGGAGGTTTTTCTGGGCTCTTACGCTCCAAATAGTATGTTTGATGACCAAAGTCTAATCAGGCAACTCCACAGGTAGTGGTTACTTGCATTGGGGCTGTTTTTTTGTTATAGACTTATGTTGCATGTTGGTCGTCTGTTGCATTTTTGTATGAACCTTAGTTGCATTTAATTACCAATTCTAGTTCTTAATCTCTATCCCCTATCATCACTCTTGCTGAAGGCTGCAACATGGGACCAATGATGGTTTAAACAAAATTTTGGCTCAGGCAACAAGTCATGATAGATGATAATTTTTATATCTGAATTGTGTGCATGAGAATGATTGTCTTTTATCAGGGAGTCTTGTTTCTTAAGTTCATTTGGTTAGTGGCTGTTTATCTTGTGGATGATCTCTTGGAATCTTCTTGTTAGTTGGCATATGGTTCATGCTGCTGAAGCTGTATTCTTTATGATGTATGCATGGTTTCTGTTTGTTTAATGTAACATTTTTGTGTGGATCCAACTGTGAAATTATGTGTGCACATAAGTTGACTGTAACTGACTTATTATTTGCACTTAGAGAGCAGCATGATGAATGGAAAGCAGATGGCCAGAAGATGATACCTGTTACTGGTAATGGAAAGTTTCTTACAGCAATTGCCAAGGCTTCCATAAGCCCATAACTGATGAGGACAGCCAATAGAGGATGCCCAGCCGCACAGGGTGGTCAACAAGGGGAAAATGATTGCTTTTCAGAAGAAAGAGATACAATGGAAGCAGGTTTTGCGTCAAATTGGTATGCAATTGGTACGTATTCTGCATTATTAAATTTGGTAAATTCATAAATTACATGAATCTGTAATCATGTTTGTTCTTTCATTCATTTTATGCCATTATTTTTACTAGTAGTATGATATTGATAGAGTGATGTGTGCCTCTAATGAACTTTTCTTTAGGGATCGTAAAGGGGCAGCCTTAACAGTAGAATTGCTAAGAAGCTCTATTAGCCTTTGTATTGTGAGTGCAAATTTACAATCTGTAGTAGTCGTTGTTCTGAAAGGCAAAGGACCCTTATAATAACGTTCCAGAGAGAGAAGTTATCTTCATGTGATGATATTGATTTTATGTAAGTTGGTCCTGGAGTATAACGTAAATAGTTACATGTAAGGAGTATCATTCTTTTGTGCTTGATTACATTATTTAGTAATGTCAAGCATTTTATCTAACAATGGTTGATTTTGATCATATTTATTTTTATTGTTTTTCAACTTATTCTTTTATGCTAGGTACAAAGCTGCAACGGTGACTGTGACTCCTAAGCTTCAACTTATTATTGCATTGTCAGAATGTTGTGAGCCTGCATGACTACTGCTGGCTGCAAGGCTGGATAACTTTGGTGAAATGCTCTTGTGGCTAGTGCTTCGGTCCAAACCACAACATTTCAAGTTTTTTTCGACTAATGGTTGGTAAGGCATGTCACGCGGTCCACAATTCGTGTGTCGTACTACCAGTAAGTCAGTAACACATACTCTGTATAAAAAAATCAGGCTGAATATAGGGGTGACGGTTTAGGACGTCAGTAAAGCCTATTCATTCACTGTTGTTTTATTTTTTTACCAGAAGTAATTTCAAATTCAGAGTACGCAAGTCAACTTATCAAGATAGGCAAGTTGATATGAAATCTTGCCAGTTATCAGACAAGTGGACATGTATAAGGCATAAGCACAACAAACTGGAAATAATTAGTGGCTTGTCCACTAATTAACCTGGTGGGATTACATTACATTTCATTTCTCATACTCCATTCTTTTATCAACTTGAGCGTGCAAAGCGTGAGCAGTAGAAGCTCATCCGCTTTTTTTTTTATTTTTTATAATCAAGTATCATTAACTATGATTATCAAACTTCCATTTTAAAGGATAGTGGAATTAAAAGAAAAGGACTTTGAATCCCATCTCTCTATTTGTAATTTGTATTGCCATTTGGGTTCATTTGAATTATCAAACTTCCATGCTCCTGTGTTTTCTTTGAAAAACGTTACGCTTTGGAAAACCTTTTAGTTGATGTATTCTTGGCTTCTTCCTATGACATGATACTTTTCCTTTCTTACGCAAATCACTCACAACAGATTACACTTAGGTCGAGTTGGTTTGATGTTAAAACTTTTTCAAGGAAAATAATTTTCAATTTTTTTTTTTTTTTTTTTCATTTTACGTTGTTTAAAAAAACAATTTTCTATAACTCTCTCAAAGGTTGAAAAATTCTTTTTTCCATTTGAAAGGAAGATAAATGGTTTTTACACTTTTTTTCCTTACCTCCTCTTCCTTCTTCCCATCAATCTTCTCCCATTTTCTTTTACGGTTAATTTTCTTGTAAGGAACAAATTACACAAAGGAGAACTAGTTTGAGATTGTGTTTTTACTTGAATTTTTTTTCATGGAAAATCCTTTTTCACTTAAAATGTTTTACGCCAAACAAAACGAAGCTTTGATATACGAATTAAACAAAAAAAACACTAAAATGAGCAAAAATAAGGGGGAATCTTGAAAATGTACCGCACTCAAACCTTAAAATCACAAACCTTTCTGCCTATTAAGGGCGTGTTCGGCGGTAGCGTTTGAGGTAGCGGGTAGCGTTTTGACCTAGTCAAGACGCTACTTGTAAAATTTGTAAGTGTTTGGTAAAGTAGCGATTTAGGTAGCGGTTAGCGGTTGGGTAGCTTTTATCAAACGTTAAAATTAGTAGCGTTTAAGGTAGCGGGTAGCGTTTGACAAATTTATAATAAAGTTTTAAATAATATTCTTGCTTTTATTTTTATTTTTATAATATCAACCGCTACTTTTACCGAACACTCATATTAGTTACCGCTACTTTGACAGCTAACCGTTACCCGCTACTATTCACCGCTACTCGTTACTTTAACCGCTACCCGCTACTTAACTGCTAACCGCTACCCGCTACCCGCTACCGCTAATTTTGCCGAACAGGGCCCAAGTACAACCCGATTATGAACATATTGCTTATTTATTTATACCTTATTATACTAAGGAAATATAATATACGTTGTATAAAAAAATTTAATCAGAGAATATCCAAACTATACATTTCACGTAAAAGTCATAACCATAGTCCAGGTAAGAACTCGGGCGCAGCCCAAGCCCATAAAAGTAGTCCTCGCATGAAAACAAGAAATTAAAATGAATTTCCATCTTATCTTAATAATAAGAAAAGGAGAAAATCGATTGCACTTCTATCCTTATGCACCATATATGTCTCTATCCAATTCAAACAAAATATTTTTGGTCCACGTTATTCTGTCTTCATTGTCAGCAATTAAGATAGTTGTACAACAAATATGGTAAGGCATGTCCGTGTATGCAATATTAATTTAAATATTTTGCAGGAAAAAACTCAATGTCCGTGTAAGATACAAGTATTTATGAATGATGTCAAACAACCTTTGAATAATTTTGATAGTATTTCTTCTCGCCACATTTATTGGGATGTCAATCGCGCTGCAGATTATGTTGCCGCATTAGGTCATTGCATACAAACGCATCAAGAAATTGACCCATACATATATAGTAAAGTTTCTTATTTTTAATCTTTAGATAAGTTAGGATACAGTCTTGAGAGAATAGGGTAAAAGTTATCAAAAAAAATTACTAAAATCTATACTCTTTAAAAAGTTGGAATCCAAATTACTGTTCCTTATGAACAGTTACACAACATTACAAATTTCACAATTAATTATGCAAATATTAATTAGTATTATGTTAATGTTAACCTATGTCACAGTTGTTGAATTAATCTTTGCATAATTAATCTACTTTTTATCTTTGCATAATTAATCTAGTGGTCGGGGTGCACGTTGCGCGCGGTATGCTTTGGAATAAGTAATTTGGTATCAACTTTATTCTAATGCTCTATATATATTTATACTAATGATATGTAGAGTGATAAGTTGTACCGCCTTTGATTTAATTTTTACTTCACAATAGTATAGTTTATGAATAACTAATTTGGTATCAACTTTGTTCTAATGCCCTATATACATTTGTACGTACTAATGATATGTAGAGTGACAAATTGTACCGACTTTGATTTAATTCTTACTTCACAATATATGCTATGTTGTTTGTTTGCTATGTTATTAAAAAAATTTACCTATATATATCGAAGTCGACGGCAATTTCACTGATATGTCGAACAACTTATTGTTGATATGTTTAATCCTGTTTGAGAGGCTCGATAATGGGAGTAATTTAATAATAATAAGAAGAAGAATTAAATTTAAAAGTAAAATAAAATTTAGTGGGTTTCATTTAATTATAATAAGAAGAATTAAATTTAAAGTAAAATGAAATACAGTGGGAAATTACTGTTCATAAGAAAGTAAACCATCTTCCACTTTTTAAGGGTTAAAGATTAAATATTAATATCCTATCGTTTGTAATTATCTTTCAACATTAGCATAGTTGTTATTTTGTTTTATATTTGGCGCAACAAGTAGTTCTTAACTGTGTTCCTTCAGTACATTATTTTTCCTTTCAAAACTGTATTTAGACTGCAAAACCTGGTATGCATTGGTGTGCGTGTAAAACTGTGGTTTCTGGATAATTGATTTTATTGAACAAATTGCTACTCGTATGTTACTATATTTCGTTGGCTAGATGGTCATAATTTGAATCTGGGTAATTCTTGATGGTTTCATTAAAGAAATTACAAGAATAGAATATGAATTTGCTAACATTAGAAGTATTTAACTATGTATCTGAAGATCTGGAATGTTATTTCGTTCAAAAAGGTTCTTTAGGGAAAGTTGCGTGGAGAGTTAAGTAAAACCCAAACATCTTTCTATTACTGGCAGTATATTGATAAGGTCACTAAGGTATAAACTTTCATCCTTGGAAACTGCAACCCTGAATGTCAAGAAAAAGGGTGGTCATGAGCATTTAGAAGGATTATAACTCGATTTCTACGTAGGTGTACTCAAATAAGAGAGGTATAATTGGATAGAGAATGATTACACATTGGAGCAATTTGCTGATAATTAGTTAGCATTGAGAGCATGTATGACTCTCGCATATGGTGTAATAGACTAATAGGAGATCAATTGTTAAACTTTGGCATCTTAAACCTCCTAAAAATCATTCTTTGCAGAAAATGGCTGTCTGTGACTGTTCATGCTATCGATTTTCATGTAGATGGGTCAAGAATCAATTACCCTTGAGGCCTTAACAAGCTATGTGTTCCTACAATACACCTTTTGCGTTAGTATTATGTTTTGCAAAAAACACAACTCTAAGTAGTACACTATATGTTGTACTCTGTAGCTAATAAATACATACAGTATGTTGTTGTAACCATTCATAATATATCATACCGAATTACTAATAAACACTAGAACTTCCTTCGTACCTGGTCTAAAATTCCAGCCACTAGTTTACAAAAACATTGTGTAGAGGTTACAAAAAATCAGGTAAAAATTATTCCTGCGTACAATAATTTATTATACTTCTTGTGCGTATAAGACCTTTTATAATATATTTATTGTACATCACATATAAATAATACTCTGTAATTTATAAGAATAAAATTAATCAAAAACATGTAAAAATTACCTAATTACACATACACAATATTTTTTAAAAATGTTAGGCGAAACCTCTTGACTTTGTCGCCAACAAGACTAGAACATATCCATCCCGAATCTTCAAAATTCGGTGGAGTCTTGCGATCTACTTACTTCTGGATTCCTAATAACTATACCTCCACCGAAAAGTCTCCAACATCAATTCCAAACAAAAAAAATAGCAGCAAAACCCAAACCAAATACTTACCACTTAGAAGTTCAAACCCATAATAGACATTATGCATGCCTAATATTCTCTTTTTAGCCTTTTAGGCTACCTGTCTTGGTTGTCTATAGGTTATTAGACTCCCATGGATAATCCAAATTCGAGTTTTATAACATATTAGGAAACACGTTCTTAGGACTTCCGTTCCCGAAAGATTTTTACGTTTTCTGTTTAAATTCGGTCTTAATAGTTCTTTATACTTATATTTTATTTTATTTTTGGAATACAATGTGTTGGGGTCCAAATTGACTTCCTTACTCTGGGCCTTATTGGTCTTTATGAGCTAGAGAAGTCAAATGGCCCAAACAACAAGTAAAGAATTCTTACAGGTTTAAGCCAAATGCCGTCAAGCGGCCCAGCATAGCCGCCCAAAGCCTTGTAATTAATACAACTATAAACCTATTGTACTCTATTAAAGAAGGGGACTTCACATTTATTACACTTACTTATTATACCACATATCTGTCTTAATCTGGTTAATCAAGATCATTAAGGCTAATTACCGAATCCGGCTTAAAATCCGTAGACTTCCTCAACTCAAACATAATTTACCTCCTAGGATTGTTTGCACCCGAAATAATTTGGCGTCTTCAGTATGGAAGATACTGAAAAACAATGGCCACATCCCGTGTTATACGTTGCTCATCTTCGGAATCCACCGGATCACGAAGCCCAGAACCGTCGACTCATTGAACCTCCGGAAGCAGGAGAACGAGAAACACCAGGTCGACCAGGAGAGAAGAAACTAGTTCACGAGTAGACACACTCCCGACCGCTTCGCAGATCGCAGTAGCCATGAAAATGTGTTTATGACACAGCCTAAGGGTTTTGAGGATCCAAGAATGCTAAAATGGTATGCAAGCTTAAGAAATCAATTTATGGATTAAAGCAAGCATCGAGGAGATGGAATATACGTTTTGATGAAGCAGTCAGTGACTTTGGATTCATCAAGAATGTAGACAAATCTTGTGTATACAAGAATGTCAGTGGGAGCAAGATTGCTTTTCTAGTGTTATATGTCGATGACATATTACTTATCAGAGATGACATTCATATGCTGAACTTTGTAAAGATGTGGCTCGGAAAATGTTTTTCGATGAAGGATCTAGGAGAAGCGCAATACATATTAGGCATCAAGATCTACAGAGATAGAGAAGATAATTGGACTTATTCAAAGCACTTATATCAATAAGGTGCTTGATAGGTTCAATATGGATGACTCCAAAAGAGGTAACCTACCTATATCTCATGGAATGACTCTTAGCTAGATTCAATGTCCAAAGACACCAAATGAGCAAAGACGAATGAGTGATATACCATATATATACATCATTGATTAGTTCAATCATGTATGCTATATATGATATGTACATGCCTGGATGTTTCGTATGCACTCGGTGCTACGAGTAGGTACTAGTTAGACCCAGGAGAGGCACATTGGACTCCTGCCAAGAACATTCTGAAGTACCTGAAAAGGCACAATGATGATTTCCTGGTCTATGGTAGATATGATGAATTGATTGTTAAAGGCTATACGGACGCAAGCTTCCAAGCTGACAAAGATGATTTCAGATCACAATCTGGGTTTGTCTTCTACCTCAACGGAGGAGTAGTAAGATGAGCAAATCACTATTGCAGATTCTACAACTGAAGCGAAGTACATTGTTGCACATGAAGAAGCAAAGGAAGAAATTTGGCTAAGGAAATTCATTGGTGAGCTTGGTGTAGTCCCCTCCATTAAAGGACCAATAGCTCTCTATTGTGACAATAATGGAGCTATTGCCCATGCCAAAGAGCCTAGACACCACCAAAGAGTCAAGCATGTACTTCGTAGATTTCACCTTCTATGAGAATTTATTGAAAGAAAAGAAGTCAAGATAATCAAGATTAGAATTGATGACAACATCTCGGATCCATTGACAAAACCTCTACCGCAAGCAAAGCACAACTCGCACACAACAGCTATGGGAATCAAGCATATTGGAGAATGGCTTTGATGTCTTATAAATGTTTAAAGTTTTTAGAATTTAAATACTTTATAAAACATTCTGGTTAACCATTCATTGAAATGAATAAATTCATTTTTTCATTTAATTTTGTGGTTTATTAAATGATGAGTCCTTTCAATTTGACAAAATTCAAAATAGACTGTCAGGACCAGTCCTGTGACTAAGAAACGTCTATCAAGTGAACTTGAAAGTCAAAAGTTGAATATGGTCCCTGTTCGGAAGTTTTCTATAAAGGTGGACGCATAGAAAACGCTAGACGACTGGAATGCAAGATGGTTAAATATGCTATGATTTGTACAAGGCCGGATGTTTTGTTCGCACTCATTGCAACGAGAAGGTACCAGTCAGAACCAGGTGAGGCGCATTGGACTGCTGCCAAGAATATCCTAAAGTACCTGAAAAGGACTAAGGATCAGTTTCTGGTTTATTGTGGTACAGATGAGTTGATTGTTAAGGGCTATACGGACGCAATCTTTCAAACCGACAGAGATGATTTCAGATCACAGTCTGGGTATGTGTTCTGCCTTAAGGGCGGAGCAGTAAGCTAGAAAAGAGCAAAGCACTATTGCAGATTCTACAACTGAAGCCGAATACATTGCTGCCTCAGAAGCAGCAAAGGAAGTTGTTTGGATTCGGAAGTTCATCGAAGAACTTGGGGTTGTCCCCTCCATTAAAGGACTAATGGCTTTGTATTGTGACAATAGCGGAGCCATTGCCCAGGCAAAGGAGAATAGGAGCCACCAGAAGTCCAAGCACGTACTGCGGCGATTTCATATACTTTGAGAAATCGTTGAAAGGAAAGAAATCGAGATTTGCAAGGTTGGAACTGACGACAACGTCACGGATCCATTGAATAAACCGTTGCCACAAGCGAAGCACAACGCACATGTAGCAACCATGGGAATCAAGCATATTGGAGAATGGCTTTGATTTTCTAAGTTTTGTTTTAGAACATCTGTTAGATTTGTGTTTAAAACAATTGGTTTAACCATTTCATATTTATGAAATTTATTATTTCATATTGATTTAATTTGGTTTAGTATTAATGATAAGTCCATGTGATTCAAAACATTCAAATGGGATGTCAAGATGGATTCTTCGACAAAGAAACACCCATAAGTGAACTTGAATATTGAAGTCACAAAGGATCCTTAATCCAGGTCATTGAAAGGTGGACGACCAATGACTAATGAAGATTAGATTGCAAGTAGATTTGTAGTTCGGTTTGTTGAACTAGATTGACAGGATGTCATAATCTTTTGCATAGATACTTATTGGATCTTGTATCGGATTGATCATGAGAACAATTTAAGTGATTAAAGTCATGTCATAAGTAGTTCTTGTTAGGCTATGATACATATGACAATTCATAAATCATGCGGAAAAACCATTTAGCCAGGAATACATATTATTTACACATAATCATTTAGCATAGTTTAGATGCATACACTTTGTTGCGTGCCTTCCCTAGCTGCGCCCGAACCGAACAAGAACAAGTCTTTAGGACTCCAAGTGTCGTCCCTCCGTAGATAGTCCACATCACGTCCGGATCCGCCTTAAGATTGACCAACTAGAATCGCCCTTAAGGTACTAAAGATTTCGGCACTTTTGAGCAAGGAATGTGTCTGAATTTTTCTCTCAAAAACTCACTTTGAATACTTGAAAACTCGTCATAAATTGTGAACCCAGGCCACATATTTATAGGGGTATGGAAAGAGAATTGGAATCCTATTAGGATACGAATTAATTAAATTAGAATCCTAATGAAACTCTTATTTAATTAATTTATCAAATAGAATTAGGAATTTAATCATTAAACGAATCCTGTACGTTTTAGGTTTCGTATGCGAACACAAACACCTACGCACGCACAGCAGCCCACGAGGGGCGCCATGCGCGCGCGCGCACAGCCCGAGCATCGCAGCCCACGACTGCCGTAGCCTTGGGTGCGCGCTGGGCCTGCCTTGCGGTGGGCCTGGCGCAGCCTTGGGCTGGCGTGTTGTGGCGCGCGTTTCCCTTGCTGGACGTGGGCCTGGCTTCGTGCTGGGCCTTCGTCTAGCAAGCTCGTCCGATGCTAATTCGTACGACGCGCTTCCGATTAATTTTCCGATTCCGGAATTCATTTCCGATACGAACAATATTTAACATTTCCGATTCCGGAATTAATTTCCGTTTCGAACAAATATTTAATATTTCCGTTTCCGGAATTATTTTCCGATTCCGATAATATTTCCGATTCAGACAATATTTCCGTTTCCGTCAATATTTCTATTTCCGATAATATTTTCCGATACGTACCATGTTTCCGTTTCCGGCAACATCTACGACTTGGATAATATTTATATTTCCGATACGATCCATATTTCCGTTTCCGGCAATATCATCGTTTCCGGAGTATTCATTTCTTGCCTGTGACGATCTCAGCTCCCACTGAAACCAAGATCCGTCGATTCCGAATATCCATAGATGGAGTATTTAATGCCATTAAATACTTGATCCGTTTACGTACTATTTGTGTGACCCTACGGGTTCAGTCAAGAGTAAGCTGTGGATTAATATCATTAATTCCACTTGAACTGTAGCGGCCTCTAGCTAGGCATTCAGCTCACTTGATCTCACTGAATTATTAACTTGTTAATTAATACTGAACCGCATATATTAGACTTACCATTGAATGCATACTTGGACCAAGGGCATTATTTCCTTCAGTCTCCCACTTGTCCTTCGGGACAAGTGTGCATTTCCTAATTCCTTTGTCGCTCGATGCTTGCTCTTGAACATAAGGTAAGAGTTGTCATCCTTATTTTGTCCAGAGGTGTTCCTCGGTTTCAGAGTTCAACTGATCAAATAAACAGATAATCATAGCCTATGATTCATCCGAGCACGGCCATGCATTTCACAGTTTCTAGCTCTCCGAGTGGCCTTGTACAACTTTTAAGCATCTCATCCCGATTTATGGGAGGACAATCCCAATCTTGCGATCTTGAGATTAGACTTCGTTTGATAGGTGATTACCTGAGCGTTGCCTTTATAGCCTCCTTTTACGGTGCGACGGTTGGTCAACGTCAAAGTAACCAGTTCTCAAACAAGTAATCTCAAATCACTCAGGTATTGAGGATTTAGTGTCTAATAATTTTAATGAAATTTACTTATGACAGATTTTCATCTCTTACAGTAAAGTTTCATAGGTCTTGTCCGATACTAGTCTTCCCAAAGTAAGTATCTATGCAAATGATTATGACATTGCCATGTCCACATAGTTCAAGAAACAGAACTACTAGTCATCTTGCATTCTAATCGTCTAACGTTTTCTATGCGTCCAATTTTATAGAAAACTCCGACTAGGGACCATTTTCAACCTTTGACATTCAAGTTCACTTGATAGACATTTCTTAGTCACAGGACTGGTCCTGACAGTCTATCTTGAATATATCGTCAAATTGAAGGGACTCATCATTTAATAAACCACAAATTAAATGGAAAAATGAATTCTTTTCATTTATTGTGAATGATTAACCAATAATGTTTTACAAAGATTTAAACTCTAAAACTTTAAAACATTAAACAGAGACATCAAAGCCATTCTCCAATATGCTTGATTCCCATAGCTGCAGTGTGCGAGTTGTGCTTCGCCTGCGGCAGAGGTTTAGTCAATGGATCTGATATGTTATCATCAGTTCCAATTTTGCTTATCTCGACTTCTTTTCTTTCAACGAACTCTCGTAGAAGGTGAAATCTACGAAGTACATGCTTGACTCTCTGGTGGTGTCTAGGCTCCTTTGCCTGTGCAATAGCTCCGTTATTGTCACAATACAGGGCTATTGGTCCTTTAATGGAGGGGACTACACCAAGTTCACCTATGAACTTCCTTAGCCATATAGCTTCCTTTGCTGCTTCATGTGCAGCAATGTACTCCGCTTCAGTTGTAGAATCCGCAATGGTGCTTTGCTTAGCACTTTTCCAGCTTACTGCTCCTCCGTTGAGGCAGAAGACAAACCCAGAATGTGATCTGAAATCATCTTTGTCGGTTTGGAAACTTGCGTCCGTATAGCCTTTAACAATTAATTCATCATCTCCACCATAGACCAGGAAGTCATCTTTGTGCCTTTTCAGGTACTTCAGAATATTCTTGGCAGCAGTCCAATGCGCCTCCCCTGGGTCTGACTGGTATCTGCTCGTAGCACTGAGTGCATACGCAACATCCGGGCGTGTACATATCATAGTATACATTATTGAACCAATCAATGATGCATATGGAATCCCATTCATTCGTCTACGCTCATCAAGTGTTTTTGGGCACTGAGTCTTGCTTAGAGTCATTCCATGAGACATGGGTAGGTACGCTCATCATATGGAATATCATTAATTCCACTTGAACTGTAGCGGCCTCTAGCTAGGCATTCAGCTCACTTGATCTCACTGAATTATTAACTTGTTAATTAATACTGAACCGCATATATTAGACTTATCATTGAATGCATACTTGGACCAAGGGCATTATTTCCTTCAGTTCTCATTAATGGTGATGTAACGCCCTAATAATTCCTTGCTTTTTATAAAACATTTTCCGACTTAAAACACAAGAATTACCAAGATATTACCGCCACCGTGATAACGGCTATGGCTATTTACCAGAATTACGCAGCGGAATTAACTAACTTTCAAAACATGTTAAATAGTTAATGGTCATTAAAAAAACTGGAACCATTAAGGCCCAAAACCAAAGTATTAAATATTTTAAAATCCATTAACTATTAGTTGTAGTAATAATAGAAACGATAGTCATGACTATAAATAGAGTTTATAAAATACGGAAGGTTAAAAAGTCTCTCAACACAGAATCCCATGATAACTTCTCCCGCAAGTTATCTCTACAAACCTGCTTTATTAAAATTCTACTCCCCAAAAACGCAAATGCAATTGATGGATCATCATAGGGTCATTAAGGCAAAGGCCATGACCAGAAGACATGAAGCACGAAGTCAGCAAAAGCTGAATACGAACAGGCTAGAATAACATTCTATCCTAACATGCTTCACTCAACGAATTAATAATTCACATGTAAAAGCCAGTTAATAAACAAGTAAACATGGAGACAAGACTCGACACTGACACGACTCTTAACTCACAGTTTAATAAGAAGTAGCTTCGAACGGGTAACATAAAGTATCCTCAAAAGGAAAGAAAAGGGTGATGGGAGCCCACCATACACCAAATAATAACAAGTCGGACTCGTACCGACAGTCGGACCATACCAACGGAATTCCAATGCACAGCGGCCAAAACGAAAGAATGAAACAACGTCTTGTATCATCCAAGGAGTACATGTTCTCCGACCAGACTCTCCCCATTGTTCATACTCAAGGTATATACATTCC
The DNA here is from genome assembly GCF_020520425.1 of Spinacia oleracea. NCBI lineage: Eukaryota > Viridiplantae > Streptophyta > Magnoliopsida > Caryophyllales > Amaranthaceae > Spinacia > Spinacia oleracea. The sequence continues at coordinate 91,514,804 of NC_079489.1, forward strand.
AAGAGTTTTGAAGCTCATTCGGGTTACACTTTACGTTAATTAGTGTGTTATGATCAAGGCGACTCAAGACTCTACATAAGACATAACATGCAAGCAATTAAGCAGTTAAACAATTCAACAATGACACTTCATTTTTAATCCTTTAGGACTTGTGATCACACATAGACTCAAGTGAAATTACTTCCATTGTTCCTTCTCAAAAACACTGTTTGAGATAACCCGACATTGCCTATTAACAAGCTGGGTGTGCCCTTAGCACGAATTGTCCTTAGTTCAATTCACATAGACTCTCTAAAAATTTTCTACCCCTTGGTAGAATAAACAATGCACTCCGGCAATATTCAACAGGCTCAACATATGCTAGACATCCCGTACTATAGCATATTAATAATAATAATAATAACTTGCATGCGCAATACTCATACATGCAAACCAACTTGAACAACATGCTTGACATAATTCAACGATTATAAAAGTCCATAACATGATAGTTCAACAGAATCTATAAAGCATAATTCAATTCATAACATGCTCGTTCAAATAGATTCAATAATAATAATCACATGCTTGTCTACACATCAAACATGAATTCCCAACATATAAGTTCACATGATTCGCATTTAATACACTTCACAAAGTCCTCAAGGGATGGGTGGTCACCCTAGTCTTGTACGTACCTGGAATACCTAAGTACGGGGGCCACTATGCGAATCACGACTCACTAGAAATCACCTCCTATAAACACAGAGGAGAAACTTAATTATTATACATGTTTACTAAATTTCCAGCAACTATTTAAGAAACTAAAACCCTTAGTTTAATTAGAAATTAATCGTTATTCATTAAATTAATAGTCTCAAATAGTCAACTCAAGTCCTAGTATAAAAACATTGACTTTTTAGCTTTAAAACCATTAAAAACCAACTCTTTAAAGCTTATAAACAATCTGAAAATTTAAGTTGATTCCAATAATTTAAATCGTCATTAAATTATGTGAATCACTCGCTTAATCAATTGGAATTAAAACCCTAATAATAGGTCATCATAAAACCATGTTTTGACCTTAAAAATTGACACTTTATTAATTCATTAAATCTGAAAATAATAATTTCAATCATCAAAATCAATCTCTTTAATTTAAATACGACACTAATAAAATACGGTGTTCATAACCGTTCCAATCAATTTAAATAACCCAAATAATTAAATAATCCTAATAATTAAAACAATTTAAAAACTGAAAATTAAAGTTTAAAAAGTATATAATTGATTATCACCAATCAACAACACACACACACACAACAATTGATGTGTCCTGTGTGTGGGGCGTCGAGCAACAACAACAACAGCACCACGCCGCACAGTAGCGCAGCGACGCAGCGAGGGGCGAGAGGGAGTGGGCGCTGGGCGCTGGGGCACGCGACATAGCACAGCAGCAGCGAGCACGAGGCTCAGCGCTGCAGGCTACGAAGGCGAGGCGAGGGTGCGGGCACGCGGAGCGCAAGGCCACACAGTAGCAGGCACGCGAGTGCTACGCTATGGCTGCGAGGCAAGACGAGGGCGAGGGGTGCGCGCACGGAGCTGGGCACGAGTGTGCCTTGGGCTGCAAGCAAGGCTGGCAGAAGAAGGGTGTGAGGGTGCCGCAAGGAGAGAGAAAAGAGGAGAGAGAGGGAGTGCTGAAAATTTTGTGAGGGTTTAATGAGAGGGTGTATTTATAGTTTTTCTCTCCCATATGGGCTAGGTTTTGGTAGTTTGAGTTGGGCTTATTTCCGGGCTCAATTAAAAATAATCCTTGCAAGCTTTGTTGGGTTTGATCATGGAAATTTAACTGAGCTTTAATTAAATTAAATTCGTTTTCAAAATACGACACAACAAATCCCGATTAAATAAATTTGTTGAATCTATTTAATAAAAATACGGTTTTCGTAATTAATTAATAATTAAATTAATTAAAAATAAGATTCATTTAATTCTCATTAAATGGAATTAAATTCATAAAAATACTTTATAAATACGACAAAATACTTTATAAATATAATAAAATGTATTTATAATTATAGAAAAATACGAGGTATTACAGGTGATTAGAACCATTCCTCGGAACATGAGTGATTATGTCTGCTCGTTTGAGAATTATTAGTTCGCTCTAATGCTAGCTAAACGTCGCACCGTAAAAGGAGGCTATAAAAGCAGTTATTGGGCGTACTATGAATCAAAGTGAGTGTTCATAGATTGCAAGAATGGATTGTCCTCCTATCTTTGATAGGATCTGGTGTTGTTGTGTAACAAGGCCTCTCAGAGAGTTAGATACTGTGAAAATGCATGTCCGTGCTCAGAATGGTTAAGGCTTAACCTTCTGTAAAAGTTTAACAGTTGAGCTTTGTAATCCGAGAAACACTTCTGGACCTAATAAGGATGGCTTGGATCTTACCTTATGTTCAGCAAGTAAAACTAAGCGAAAAAGGAATGTGAATGCACACTTGTCTGAATGACAAGTGGGAGACTAAAGGAAATATGTCCTTCACCCAAGGTGCATTAAGTCTAATACCAAGGTTTAGATTAATTGCGAACAATTAATTGAGTAAGATCAAGTGATCGGAACAGCTAGCTGGAGCAATGCTTCCGATCAGTGAGTTCTAATCTATATTAGGCTCACAGCTTACTCTTGACTGAACCTATAAGGTCACACCAATGACATGTAACAGATCACTGCATTAAATGAATCAGAAATTCATTTAATAGCTTTTCGGGAATTAGTTTGGGAAAACGTATTATACGATACGACCTTGTATCGGAATCGTATATATCGTATCGCGAATATTCGTAAGCTGGGCGAAATGAATAATCGTATCGTACGACGGTGATTCGGCGTATACGATACAATAAATAATAGCCGTAAGGCGTTCATCGCGAATATGAGCCGCATCGGAGCTGCCGGCCCGTCGAGCCAAGCGCGCATGCGCGAAAGGTCCAACTGTAGGGGAATACAGTTAAACATAATAACATGTGCGGAACAATCCCCAAAGCCAGGAAACATGTATAAATCACAGATTAAGCAAACTTACATTCGAAGCGTGTTTTCCACAATAATCTGTCAACGAACACGAACAAAGAACTCCACTTCTCGTTCCTCTACTTGGTTCACCGACACGATCAGATCCGTCTTGATAATCGTAGCTTAGACAATTGATCAAGAGATTTGCTTTTGGGATGCACACACTATGGAGGCACAGAGAGAATTAGGGTTCTCTGTTTTCTCCTAGGGTTGTGTGTAATCTGAATTGTGATTGTACTGAGTTGGAAATTAGGTTGTAAGGTTATTTACATAACCTTACTAACCGTACAAGCCAAGAGGCAAGACCGGCTAGCAAGCCCGCAAGCCAAAACACACGGACACGCACAGCCAGTGGGCCGTGGGCCGCGCTGCTGCTGTGTCGTGGTCTCGGTCCGCATGCACGCGCACAGCTCCGCGCCACAAGGGCCTCGCTGCTGCTGCGTTGCTTTGCTTGCTCGCCTATGCGCGCGCCCATGGGCCTCGAGTGCTTCATGCACTCGGCTCGTGGGCCACTCCTTGTATTCGCGATTAAATATATTTCCGATATATTTATTTATCGTTTCGTATACGACGAATCACCGTCGTACGATACGATTTATTCGTTTCGCGTAGCTTACGAATATTCGCGATACGATATACGATTCCGATGCAAGGTCGTATCGTATAATACGTTTCCAACTTAAATCCCGAAAAGCTATTAAATGAATTTTCGATTCATTTAATCCGGTGATCTGTTACGTGTCATTAGTGTGACCTTATAGGTTCAGTCAAGAGTAAGTTGTGAGTTCAATATCCATTAGAACTCACTGATCGGAAGCTTTGCTCCAGCTAGCTGTTCCGATCACTTGATCTCACTGAATTAATTGTTCGCAATTAATCTGAACCTTGGTATTAGACTTAATGCACCTTGGGTGAAGGACATATTTCCTTCAATCTTCCACTTGTCATTCAGACAAGTGTGCATCCACATTCCTTTGTCGCTTAGTGTTACTTACTGAACATAAGGTAAGATCCAAGCCATCCTTATTAGGTCCAGAAGTGTTTCTCGGATTACAGAGTTCAACTGTCAAACTTTTGCAGAAGGTTAAGCCTAACCATTCTGAGCACGGCCATGCATTTTACAGTATCTAACTCTCCGAGAGGCCTTGTTACACAACAACACCATATCCTATCAAAGATAGGAGGACAATTCATTCTTGCAATCTATGAACACTCACTTTGATTCATAGTACGCCCAATAACTGCTTTTATAGCCTCCTTTTACGGTGCGACGTTTAGCTAGTATCAAAGCGAACTAATTCTCAAATGAGCAGACATAATCTCTCATGTTCTGAGGAACAGTTTCTAATCACCATTAATGAGAACTACCTATGACATGACTTTAATCTCTTAAAGCGTTCTCATGGTCAATCCGATACAAGATCCAATAAGTATCTATGCAAAAGATTCTGACATCCAGTCACTCTAGTTCAAGAAACAGAACTAAGTAATCTACTTGCAATCTAATCTTCATTAGTCATTGGTCGTCCACCTTTCAATGACCTGGATTAGGGATCCTTTGTGATTTCAATATTCAAGTTCATTTATGGGTGTTTCTTTGTCAAAGAATCCATCTTGACATCCCATTTGAATGATTTGAATCACATGTACTTATCATTTAATTCTAAACCACAATTAAATGAATATGAAATAAATAAATTTCATAAATATGAAATGGTTAAACCAATTGTTTTAAACATAGGTCTAACAAATGTTCTAAAACAATACTTAGAAAATCAAATCCATTATCCAACATGCTTGATTCCCATGGTTGCTACATGTGCGTTGTGTTTCACTTGTGGCAACGGTTTAGTCAATGGATACACGACGTTGCCGTCAGTTCCAACCTTGCAAATCTCGATTTCCTTTCTTTCAACGATCTCTCGAAGTATATGAAATCGCCGCAGTACGTGCTTGGACTTCTGGTGGCTCCTAGGCTCCTTTGCCTGGGCAATGGCTCCGCTATTGTCGCAATACAAAGCCACTGGTCCTTTAATGGAGGGGACAACACCAAGTTCTTCGATGAACTTCCGAATCCAAACAGCTTCCTTTGCTGCTTCTGAGGCAGCAATGTACTCGGCTTCAGTTGTAGAATCCGCAATAGTGCTTTGCTTAGCACTTTTCCAGCTTACTGCTCCGCCGTTGAGGCAGAACACAAACCCAGACTGTGATCTGAAATCATCTCTGTCGGTTTGAAAGCTTGCGTCCGTATAGCCCTTAACAATCAACTCATCTGTACCACCATAAACCAGAAACTGATCCTTAGTCCTTTTCAGGTACTTTAGGATGTTCTTGGCAGCAGTCCAATGCGCCTCACCTGGTTCTGACTGGTACCTGCTCGTTACACTGAGTGCGAACAAAACATCCAGCCTTGTATAAATCATAGCATACATGATGGATCCAATAGCCGAAGCGTATGGAATTCCACTCATCTTTCTACGCTCATCAGATGTTTTGGGACACTGATTCTTGCTTAGATATACGCCATGTGACATGGGTAGATGGCCTCTCTTGGCTTCCATCATGTTGAACCTAGCTAGCACTTTGTCAATGTAAGTGCTTTGGCTTAGTCCAATCATCCTCTTAGATCTATCCCTATAGATCTTGATGCCCAATATGTACTGTGCCTCTCCTAAGTCCTTCATTGAGAAACACTTCCCGAGCCAAGTCTTTACAGACTCCAACATAGGAATGTCATTTCCAATAAGCAGTATGTCGTCAACATACAAGACTAGGAATGCAATTTTACTCCCACTGACCTTCTTGTATACACAAGATTCGTCCTGATTCTTGATGAAGCCAAACTTATTGACTGCTTCATCAAATCGTTTATTCCAACTCCTTGATGCATGCTTTAGTCCGTAGATGGACTTCTTAAGCTTGCATACCTTTCCTTGGTTCTTTTGATCGATAAAACCCTCCGGCTGTGTCATGAACACAGTCTCTTCAAGAACACCGTTCAAGAAGGCAGTTTTGACATCCATTTGCCATATTTCATAGTCATGAAAAGCGACAATCGCAAGGATTATCCGAATAGACTTAAGCATCGCGACTGGAGAAAAGGTTTCATCGCATTCAACGCCGTGAACTTGCCTGTAACCTTTTGCTACCAATCTAGCCTTGTATACAATTCCATCTTTGTCTTTCTTCAACTTGAAGACCCATTTGCATCCGATAGGTGTGAACCCATCCGGCAAATCAACCAAATCCCAGACTTGATTTTCAGACATGGAGTCTATTTCAGATTGCATGGCCTCTAACCATTTAATGGAGCTTGGGCTCGTCATAGCTTGCTTGTAAGTCAAAGGTTCATCACTATCCAATATGAGAACGTCTAAGTTTTCAGTCAAGAGGACGCCTGTCCATCTGTCCGGCTGAAAAATAGTTCTATTTGACCTACGAGGGGCAACAACGTTTTGAGGAACTACTCCCACTGGCTCTTCTAAAGACCTTGGAGGTTCATCAACTTGAACTGCTTCTAAAGAGTTCTGAGTTCGTTGTTCGTCTCGAATCTCTTCGAGGTCTATTATTCTACCACTTGTCAATTTGGAAATATGATTTCTTTCCAAAAGGACACCGTCACGAGCAACGAATACCTTGTTGTCTGACTTGTTGTAGAAGTAATACCCCATAGTTTCTTTTGGATACCCAACGAAGAAACATTTGTCAGATTTAGGTTGTAGCTTGTCCGAAATTAATCGCTTGACATATGCTTCGCAACCACAAATCTTCAGAAAAGACAACTTTGGAAGTTTCCCAGTCCATAATTCGTATGGAGTCTTTTCAACAGCTTTTGACGGAGCACGATTCAGTGTGAGTGCTGCAGTTTGCAACGTATGTCTCATGAACTGTAAAGGAAGTTCGGCCTGACCCATCATTGACCTGACCATATCGAGTAAGGTCCTATTTCTCCCTTCCGACACTCCATTCCATTGAGGTGTCCCCGGAGCAGTCAATTCATAAAGAATACTGCATTCTTTTAGACGGTCATCAAACTCGTGGCTAAAATATTGACCTCCTCGATCTGATCTTAGAGATTTGATTTTCTTGCCATTTTGATTCTCTACTTCATTTTGAAATTCTCGGAATTTCTCAAACGATTCAGACTTGTGCTTCATTAAGTAAATATAGCCATATCTACTAAAGTCGTCCGTAAACGTTATGAAATAGCTGAACTCACCTCTAGCTTTCGTACTCATAGGCCCACATACGTCCGTATGTATTAGCTCTAGTAGTTCGCTTGCTTTTTCTCCCACCTTTGAGAAAGGTTGCTTTTTCATTTTCCAAGTAAACAAGATTCGCATTGATCAATCTTCTCTAAGTCGAATGATTCTAGAATTCCTTTCCGTTGAAGTAATTCCATGCGCTTTATGTTTATATGGCCTAATCGACAATGCCACAGAAATGTGAGATCCGAATCACCAGTTTTAGCCTTTTTGGTATTTATGTTATAAATGTGTTTGCTCGTATCTAGCACATAAAGACCGTTTTCTTGTTGTGCTGAACCATAAAACATTCCATTCAAAGAAAAAGAACAACTATTGTCTTTAAATTGAAAACTAAAACCTTTAGAATCCAAACTTGAAACGGAAATGATGTTTCTGGTGATACTAGGAACATAGTAACAGTTTTCTATTTCCAAAACAAACCCACTAGGCAAAGAAATAAAATAAGATCCTACGGCTAATGCAGCAATCCGTGCTCCATTTCCCACGCGTAGATCCATCTCGCCTTTATCAAGCTTTCTACTTCTCCTTAGTCCCTGTGAATTGGAACATAAGTGTGAGCCACAACCAGTATCTAATACCCAAGAAGTAGAATTAGCAAGATTACAATGTATAACATACATACCTGAAGGAGAAGCAACGTTTCCGTCCTTCTTCTCTTCCTTTAGTTTGGGGCAATCTCGCTTGTAATGACCAATTTCATTACAATTGAAGCATTGCGATGTGGAAGGAGAAGCATTCCTCTTCATCTTGCTCTTAGAAGGCGCCAGATGCCCTCCGGGAGTGGACGAAGATGCAGCCTTGCTTTTCTTCCCCTTGCCTACTTTCTTGAATTTAGTGCACCTCACATTCAAAGGGTCTTGATTGAACTTAAGGATTTTCTGGCATTTCATGAGTAATTCCATAAGTTCACAGAATGTGCTCTCTTTCTGATGAAAGAGATAGTGCATCTTAAAACCCTCATAATCCTTATGAAGAGAATTCAACACTAGTGCAATAGCTACCGACTCTTTGATGGAACCACCAAGTCTCTCAATTGTGAAAAATAATCCAGACATCATATCCACATGAGACCGAATTGATGTGTTTTTGTCCATCTTGACAGAGTAGATGCGCCTTTTTGCCTCCAGAAGTTCGACTTCTAGGCACGACTTGCGTGGGGTTACGAGCTTGAGATTTCTCATCGAATTAGCCAATTCGTCAACCCCATTGCCACCAGTTTGGCACAAGGGTCGAAAACCCGCACACTTATCCTCGGGGCTACTTAGGAGAGCTTGAGGTTCAAAAGTAATGAACCTCCCTCTCCAACTCTCAGGGATAGACTTAAGGATGAACTCCGTGACAAGGTACTTGTGAAGTGCCCAACTTCTGTACCTTTCAGGAGTCATGCCTCGCGCATCATAGCTAGGGAAAGGTTGTTCAATGACATAGTGTATGCCATTAACTTTCAAAACTTCGACAAGTTTCTCTTTCCATTCAAGAAAATTAGTCAAGTCTAACTCGACATCCAGAATTTCAGATGATATGATTGTTGTTATGTTTGCGACTATTTTGATTACTACAATCGAAAATAATTTGCAATAAATAACCATTCATACAATTCAATAACTTTGAAATAAAAGCAAAAACATGCAATCATTAAAGCTATTAAAACATTTCATCCATGCAAAAAGCAAAAACATGGTCCAAAAATGAATGAAACGATTCCAAGACCCCAAAAGTCCTAAATCCTTAAGCAGCTTTAGCATGTCTTAAGTAGTTTAAGATTTTAGGTAAGCAAAACCTATTGCTAGTAATCTCCAAATTACTCTTGGTTAATAAATTAATGCCATAATTTATCCCATTGCCACAACTTAATGCCATTGTTGTTTGAGTTGTAACCACAATCAACGTGCTCCTTTAGGACGCCTTACCACCTAAGTCAACTAAAATAGCACCTCGCTTTAGCGTAAACCTACTATCTTAGATCCCTAGATTTTTGTAAGTGTTGATTTGGAAGGCAATTTTTAAAACTCAATATTACTTGGACCTAGTTGTTTCTATGTTGGTTCGATTATTTAGTTAACTTAAAACTAATCGATTCATAGGAAACAACCTGTTCATGCAAAGCATATATACATTCATACATTCACGCATAATATATATATTAAATTGCATAAATAATTGGTGATCTAGTATGGCCCAAAACTTCTTGTCTTGAAGCATCCAATCTTCATCACCTCCTTGTTAGCTTGGCATCGTCTTGAATCTTCGTTCAAATGCTAACTTAAAGTTCTAAACTTAGAAATACTTGAAAATAATAAAATTACATCAAAATTTCCATCGTTCGCAGACCATATTTAAAACTTTACATTCAAAGATAGAACGGTGCGCAGACCGTATTTAACTATCCTAAATTGGCCATACTAGTCACTTGGAGTACCTGCATTGCATAAAATATATATTCTACGCATTCACCCATTCGTATGCTAAAACGAATGGCCCATGTTAATATGCAAGTATTTACGTGAATTAATTAAAATTCACGTTCACATAAACGCGTCCTAAAAGATTAATCAATTTCCAAATTATTAATCCTTAGACTTTATTCTAATTAAAATGAATTTAATTAAAATAATGCGACCTACGAAATAATTAAAGTAATTATTTCATTTTAATTTCATTTAGTGGCTCCCACTCAAACCAATAATTATTCCGGATAATTAATTATGAAATATTAAATTAAAACTCGCGGCCCGGCCCAGGCAAATAAAATATTAAATTAAATATCCCGTTAGCCCAAATTAATGCAAATATACGAAGCCCAACGAATTAAACGATTTTTAAAAAAAAGTCCAATTGCTAAATCGGGCTAGGCTTGCGCCCAGCCCCGCCTTGCGTGAACCCAAGAGCACACGAGCATTGCCCGCGCACCCCCAGCCCCATCGTGCGTGAGGCCCAAGAGCACACGAGCAATGCCCGCGCGCCCCAGGCCCATCGCACCGCATGCGCACCGCGTACCCGCAGCCATGCTGCCCCTGCGTTGCGTGTGTTGTGCATTGAGTGCGCTGGACGTCGCAAGGCTTGCCCTTGCTTCGTCGCAGCCCCGCAAGCTTCCTCGCCTGCCCCTTCCTTGCCTAGCGCGCACGAGGCACGCAGCCTTGCTGCTGCTGCCCGTGTCGCATGGCTCGGCGAGCACAATGGCCTCGTATGGCTCGACGAGCCATACTTCCACCATGCTCATGTTCGTGTTTTTGGTTCGTAATACGGACCAACTTAATTAAAATTAAATTTAATTCACGAACTTGCATTAATTTTATTTTTCAAAAAAGGTTACGATTTAATTTTCGAAAAACAACGATTTTTAACGATTTAATAAACTTTAACGACAATCCAATTTCGTAAAATTAATAAATCAAGGGCTAACAATATTCAAACTTTCAAGAACGATCGAATCAACTTTAAAGTTTGAACTTTTAATTAATAAAATCCGAAACTTTATATCGTTCATAAACAATTAAATTTCAGATTATTAATAATTTGGTTTAAGTGCGATTAAAATTAACGAAACCATTCAAAATTTTAATCCAATAATTTTTTAAATTAGCCACTGACCCATGAAATTATACCCCCTTGCCCAATTAACCGAATTATTAAACCAAAATTAATTAAAATTCAATTAGGGTTGTAAATTTTACGAATTGGGGAAAGGCAAAATTAGGGTTTATACTTATCGGAAATATTTGAAATTTTTACCATAGATCAAGAATGTACCCAGAAACATTGTGTCAAAATTTCAAGCAATTCTGAGTAGTTCAGGTCGACCTTTTAATTGAATTACTGTCCGACACTTTTAATTTTCAATGAAAAATTAACAAAAACGCCCAAAAAACGGTACTTCGAGGCCTGTTTTGGCAATTCTATTCTCATTAGGTTATCTTAGAAAATCGTTTTCCATCATATTAGGGTTTTAAAAATCGAAAAAGCGAATATTTTTGATTTCGGAACTGCCAATTTCGCAACTAGTCCCATAATTCGAAAAAATTCCGAAAAACCAACAAAATTCCAAAAATTTCGACAATGCAAAAACAATAATAATCATGCTAATTCATGCTTTGAATACATAAGGCTCATGATACCACTGTAAGGGAATACAGTTAAACATAATAACATGTGCGGAACAATCCCCAAAGCCAGGAAACATGTATAAAGCACAGATTAAGCAAACTTACATTCGAAGCGTGTTTTCCGCAATAATCTGTCAATGAACACGAACAAAGAACTCCACTTGTCGTTCCTCTACTTGGTTCACCGACACGATCAGATCCGTCTTGATAATCGTAGCTTAGCCAATTGATCAAGAGATTTGCTTTTGGGATGCACACACTATGGAGGCACAGAGAGAATTAGGGTTCTCTGTTTTCTCCTAGGGTTGTGTGTAATCTGAATTGTGATTGTACTGAGTTGGAAATTAGGTTGTAAGGTTATTTACATAACCTTACTAACCGACCAAGCCAAGAGGCAAGGCCGGCTAGCAAGCCCGCAAGCCAAAACACACGGACACGCACAGCCAGTGGGCCGCGCTGCTGCTGTGTCGTGGTCTCGGCCCGCATGAACGCGCACAGCTCCGCGCCACAAGGGCCTCGCTGCTGCTGCGTTGCTTTGCTTGCTCGCCTATGAGCGCGCCCATGGGCCTCGAGTGCTTCGTGCACTCGGCTCGTGGGCCACTCCTTGTATTCGCGATTAAATATATTTCCGATATATTTATTTATCGTTTCGTATACGACGAATCACCGTCGTACGATACGATTTATTCGTTTCTCCTAGCTTACGAATATTCGCGATACGATATACGATTCCAATGCAAGGTCGTATCGTATAATACGTTTCCAACTTAAATCCCGAAAATATATTAAATGAATTTCCGATTCATTTAATCTGGTGATCTGTTACGTGTCATTGGTGTGACCTTGTAGGTTCAGTCAAGAGTAAGTTGTGAGTTCAATATCTATTAGAACTCACTGATCGGAAGCTTTGCTCCATCTAGCTGTTCCGATCACTTGATCTCACTGAATTAATTGTTCGCAATTAATCTGAACCTTGGTATTAGACTTAATGCACCTTGTGTGAAGGACATATTTCCTTCAATCTCCCACTTGTCATTCAGACAAGTGTGCATCCACATTCCTTTGTCTCTTAGTGTTACTTACTGAACATAAGGTAAGATCCAAGCCATCCTTATTAGGTCCAGAAGTGTTTCTCGGATTACAGAGTTCAACTGTCAAACTTTAGCAGAAGGTTAAGCCTAACCATTCTGAGCACGGCCATGCATTTTACAGTATCTAACTCTCCGAGAGGCCTTGTTACACAACAACACCATATCCTATCAAAGATAGGAGGACAATCCATTCTTGCAATCTATGAACACTCACTTTGATTCATAGTACGCCCAATAACAGCTTTTATAGCCTCCTTTTACGGTGCGACGTTTAGCTAGTATCAAAGCGAACTAATTCTCAAACGAGCAGACATAATCGCTCATGTTCTGAGGAACGGTTTCTAATCACCATTAATGAGAACTACCTATGACATGACTTTAATCTCTTAAAGCGTTCTCATGGTCAATCCGATACAAGATCCAATAAGTATCTATGCAAAAGATTTTGACATCCAGTCACTCTAGTTCAAGAAACAGAACTAAGTAATCTACTTGCAATCTAATCTTCATTAGTCATTGGTCGTCCACCTTTCAATGACCTGGATTAGGGATCCTTTGTGACTTCAATATTCAAGTTCATTTATGGGTGTTTCTTTGTAAAAGAATCCATCTTGACATCCCATTTGAATGATTTGAATCACATGGACTTATCATTTAATTCTAAACCACAATTAAATGAATATGAAATAAATAAATTTCATAAATATGAAATGGTTAAACCAATTGTTTTAAACATAGATCTAACAGATGTTCTAAAACAATACTTAGAAAATCAAATCCATTCTCCAACATGCTTGATTCCCATGGTTGCTACATGTGCGTTGTGTTTCACTTGTGGCAACGGTTTAGTCAATGGATCCGCGACGTTGTCGTCAGTTCCAACCTTGCAAATCTCGATTTCCTTTCTTTCAACGATCTCTCGAAGTATATGAAATCGCCGCAGTACGTGCTTGGACTTCTGGTGGCTCCTAGGCTCCTTTGCCTGGGCAATGGCTCCGCTATTGTCGCAATACAAAGCCACTGGTCCTTTAATGGAGGGGACAACACCAAGTTCTTCGATGAACTTCCGAATCCAAACAGCTTCCTTTGCTGCTTCTGAGGCAGCAATGTACTCGGCTTCAGTTGTAGAATCCGCAATAGTGCTTTGCTTAGCACTTTTCCAGCTTACTGCTCCGCCGTTGAGGCAGAACACAAACCCAGACTGTGATCTGAAATCATCTCTGTCGGTTTGAAAGCTTGCGTCCGTATAGCCCTTAACAATCAACTCATCTGTACCACCATAAACCAGAAATTAATCCTTAGTCCTTTTCAGGTACTTTAGGATGTTCTTGGCAGCAGTCCAATGCGCCTCACCTGGTTCTGACTGGTACCTGCTCGTTGCACTGAGTGCGAACGAAACATCTGGTCTTGTATAAATCATAGCATACATGATGGATCCAATAGCCGAAGCGTATGGAATTCCACTCATCTTCCTACGCTCATCAGGTGTTTTGGGACACTGATTCTTGCTTAGATATACGCCATGTGACATGGGTAGATGGCCTCTCTTGGCTTCCATCATATTGAACCTAGCTAGCACTTTGTCAATGTAAGTGCTTTGGCTTAGTCCAATCATCCTCTTAGATCTATCCCTATAGATCTTGATGCCCAATATGCAGTTAGTGGGGTTACTATTTCTAGGCCGTGCACCCAACAAAGGAGAGTGCTCCTTGAGGGTTACCGCAAGCTAAAAAAAGAAACTAATTAGGTACGGGCGTATGTCCAACAAGGGAGAATGCTCCTTGAGGACTATCGCAAGGTGGGAGACGTCCCACAAGGCTAACTTGTCAGTTACCAAGTAAAATGAATGATTTATGAAAGATAATGGGAACTATTAAAGTTTCAAGTTATAAATAATGTTTTATTATAATGATTTTATGAAAGTGATTTACTATATTCTATTCTCCCTGATTGCAAATTAAATAAAATGAATTGAAATGAATTTACGTTGTTAGGGTGGTATGTTACTGGGCCTCGGCTCACGATGTTGCTTTTGTTTTAGGTACGAAGAAGATCATGGGATGCCTTAGAGTGAGGATGCAACCATCAAATTCACGATCGATAAAGATAACTATGTCTCACTAGTAATAATGGATGTATTAATTAAACTCTAAGTTTAATTTCAAGTATTAAGTTAGATTTTAATATTTATGTGTAATCAATGTTAGGAATATTTATTAAAGTTCATTTAGATTTCGGTGTAAATATTAAAGAATTAATCGAAGTGAAGTATAATTACAGTTACTCAACAGTAGTCAGTAAATTTAAAAAGGTTATGTCGCCTTGTATTTCCCACGAGGGAGATACGACAGTGATGCTCCGACTAAATTAGGGTTTCCGCTGCTAATTAAAGGTAATTAACCTAATTAATGGTGTTTAGAAGTCGGGGCGTTACAGCTTGGTATCAGAGCAAAGGTTCTGGACCATAAGTGCTAAACCATACTGGTTTTGCACGTAATTGAATTCAATAGGCTTTAGGCAAAGAGTTTTAAGGAACAAGTTAAAAAGAATATGTTAAAATCATGCTAAGTTAAAATGAAATGAGTGTGAGTGATAGGAACGGGGAACGTGACGAGAATGTTTTCTTTATTATGATTTGCAAAATTTCTTAGTCTAGTTTCACGAAGAAAAGATTATCTTAAGCATTGTATCCTTGCGATCAGATCGACAATGGCTTCAAGCGGGAGTATTCCTATTAGTGGCGCTAGAAACTATGATGATGTTAACGATGGAAATGGTAATCACAAATCTGCACTAACGATGGAAGGAATGAAAGAAAGAATTGAAGAATTGCGCAAGGATCCCATTTTCGGTGACACCCCAGGAGAAACGAGTGATAATCGAATGGACTTAATGAGATTGATAATGTCAGAACTTCTGCAAGGAAATCGTCAGAAGCCAAGGTCAGAGCAAGAAGAATGCTCCAACATGTTCAAGAAGTTCGCTTCTCATAAACCCCCTACTTATGATGGCAAGCCAGACCCTACTGAATTTGAGGAATGGATTAGCGATATGGAGAAGTTATTAGATGCAACTCAATGCCCCGAGAAATGGAAGGTCAACTACGCCGTCTTTTACTTGAAAGGACAAGCCAACCTGTGGTGGAAAAGTGTTAAAGGAATCCAAAATGAGCCTGGTTTTGGTTGGGAAAAGCTCACGGAAGCTACGCGGGAACAATTTTATCCCTATTCTCTGCAACTGCAAATGGAATCGGAATTTATCAAATTGAGTCAAGGAAAGAAGAATGTTCTAGAATATACAGTGAAATTCAATGAGCTTGCTCGATTTGCCCCTGACCTGGTGACTACTGATAGGCAAAGGATGAATCGATTTGAAGGAGGATTAAACATTGAGATCCGTGATCGTCTTTCGAGTTCTAGAATTTCCACTTTCCAAGAGTTGTACGATCGAGTAATTAACGTCGAAAGAATTATCAAGCTTCGAGAAGAAACATTTGGAAAACGAAAAGGAAACTTCGAAGAAAATCAACCGAACAATAAGAAACAAAATGTTAGCTATCAAGGAGGGAACAACGGAAACCAAAACTTTAACAAGAATCGTGGATGCGCCAAGTGTGGAAGATGGAACCATACTGAGAAAGAATGTCGAATTGGTACGCGAGATTGCTTCAAATGTGGTAGCAAAGATCACCAAATCAGAGATTTTCCGCAAATACACAGAGAGAGGGGTGATAAGAGAAACAATGTGAACAAAGGAAATGGTGGCGCTACAAATTTCAACCGTAATCCCCCACGTGGACCAACTTCGAATGGAAGAGTGTTTTTAATGCAGGGAAAGGACGATGATGCAAATGACAATGACGACTTCGCTAGTATGGAGTGAAGAATGAAGCAAAATTACCTTTTGAAAACGCGTGATCGAACATCTAGAGGAAATAGTTTAGAATAAATGATGGAAAATTTGAAAGTGGTATGCGCTAAGCAAGTATCAAACTAAGATGTATTACCATCATTAGTTATATGAATGTTATGTTTATGTTAAATGTGAAATTTTCAAATAAAGAATTATGTGTTTATGATATGCTTTATGGATTATGTTTATGCTGACATGATTGTATTGGTAATCTAATCGTTATACAAGTAAGTTGTCTTCGATGGAAGTTCTCCTGAGCTCAGAGTACGAGATTGTTATAATAAATGGCTTTTACAAATTATTTGAGTATTCTAGTTGTTAGGTAAATATTTATTTTCATTATATATATATATATATATATATATGTATATATATATATATATATATATATATATATATATATATATATATATATATATATATATATATATATATATATATATATATATATATATATATGTATGTATAATTTATGAATTATAATTTTTATCTTTGGTAGAAAATGTTTTCAAACGGGATATCACAAAGTAAAATGGGAGCTTAGTCTATGCTAACAAGTTTGCCCCTTTTATGTTCTTTGCTCCTCGATCCTATTTTATGAAGTAAAGTGGAGATACGAAAGACGATGGCGGAATGTAATTGACCTTAATGACGATTAAGGATCAATATTTAATTTTCCCCTTTTGTGTTCTTTACTCTTCGATTCTAGGTCTCTAGTCGAAGCGGAGTCATAAGAGAAAATGGCGGACTGAAGGCTAGACATTGTTGGAATCGATATGAAATTGTGAGATCTTGGTTTTAAAATAAAATAGCATACTTTTATACGAATGTTTTCGATTTTCAACAACCATTTTATACAACTAAATTTTCAAGTTTCGAGGACGAAACTTTTTCCTAAGGGGCTAAGAATGTAATACCCCGGATTTTTAAAACTTGATTAATTATGCTAAATTATTTTATTTAGCTTAAAACCGTTTTAAATCCTAATTTCAAATTATGATTTTAATTAACGAAGTTTTATTGCGATTGAATTTTAATATCGTTACACGCTTTATTTTTAAGATTTTATAATTTAATTTTACGAGCTTAACCTACCTTGTTATATCTTAGTTATTTCGAATTTTTAATAATTTGTAATATTCTTAATTTATTCGAAAATTAAATTTATTTTATGTTATCAATATTTTGTAAAGAATTATTTCAAATTCTGGTTTTAATTAAACATTCTTATTTATATCAATTCCTAAATATAGCCATAAAAGTTCTGAAAATTGTACAACTTTTCATATTTACCAAAGTGTCCCTCTTGACTCATTGAAACCAAAGTCAACTCTTTCTTTTCTTCTTTTCTGCCGTGTAAGAACCAGCATTTGGCAGCCATGGAGCTTGCCATCTATTACATCTATTAACTTTAGCCTTGTTGATTCACTTCCCTAAAACTACTAGATTTCATTACTCATCAATTGCTTATTCCTATTTTCTTACATTTGTCATCTGCAAATTTTGCAATTGAGATCATCAATTACGTAGATGGACAACCTCATGGCTATAAATAGCTCCCTAATTTGTTTAGAATCTGCAAATCAAACAACATTCCATTTCAAGTTTTCACCATTGATAACCATGAAGATTTTCACCATTTTATTACCTTCTTCTCGGTTTTGAACCACCACCACCATTAACCACCACCGGCACCACCACTGCCCAACCACCACCACAATCAAATCCCGCCGCCTCTCTCCTTTCCTTCGACCCTCTGCCTCCTGCTCCAAGAACCGACCAAGCATTACCACTTCCTTCCCCCTTATCCCGCCCGCAATTTTTTCCCCTGCCTCCCTTACCGCGGCGGTGCCGCCCCTACCACCATCAGCGTCGCCGTCCTGGCGTGCTTTTGTGACGCGCCTCCCCCTTCCCTCCGGTAGCAGACCGCCGCCCAGCGCCGCCCGTCCACCTCCTTCCTTCCCTTTCGTGCCTTGATGATTTGCCTTCCCTGCTTCCTTGCGTTTGCTTTGTTCCAGGAGAGCAGGAGCAAACTTTGATTTCCTTCACTCCTCTCCTAATAAGCTGGCCCATCTTGTTTAATTGGGCTTTTGGGTAAGCCGTAACTTGTAAGCCTATAACATGTTTCATTTTCAGATTTCCATGCTTATCATTAAGTTTTATACTAAACATCATACGTAACTAGTACTACTATAATATTGGACTACATTATTGTTTTCTAAAAAAAAAAGAAAATGAATTTAAATGTTGAATATTAATATAATAAGTTATTAATTTGTCTTAAAGATGAAATTCATGATATGAAATTAAAAACTAAAATTATCATTATTATTTAAAGGAAAATAGTCTTATCGTATTTATCGTTTTTAATACTAATTGTAATTATACTTATTTTATATTAGAAGATATCTACCCTCGGGGCTCAGGAAGAACGGTCCATCAAACAGGAAATATAAACTACGGTTGAGGTAACATCTATTGCTAACACCCACAATCCCCTTATGAAATGTGTTTTATGAGATTGTGAAATATGTTTATAATGATATGTTTTTATTGGATTGTGGGATATGAAATATGTTTATAAGTGTGTTTTGTGAATAATGATATTTAAATATGTTTATGAATGATTTTATAAGATGATGTTTATGAGTTATTAATAAGATACGAAACATGATAAATGCAAGTGTAACCGGTTCTGGCAGTTAGTGGGGTTACTATTTCTAGGTCGTGTACGTACCGCCGTACCGCGGAACACCCAACAAAAGAGAGTGCTCCTTGAGGGTTACCGCGAGCTAAAAAAAGAAATTAATTAGGTACGGGCGTATGTCCAACAAGGGAGAATGCTCCTTGAGGACTATCGCAAGGTGGGAGACGTCCCGCAAGGCTAACTTGTCAGTTACCAAGTAAAATGAATGATTTATGAAAGATAATGGGAACTATTAAAGTTTCAAGTTATAAATAATGTTTTATTATAATGATTTTATGAAAGTGATTTACTATATTCTATTCTCCCTGATTGCAAATTAAATAAAATGAATTGAAATGAATTTACGTTGTTAGGGTGGTATGTTACTGGGCCTCGGCTCACGATGTTGCTTTTGTTTTAGGTACGAAGAAGATCATGGGATGCCTTAGAGTGAGGATGCAACCATCAAATTCACGATCGATAAAGATAACCATGTCTCACTAGTAATAATGGATGTATTAATTAAACTCTAAGTTTAATTTCAAGTATTAAGTTAGATTTTAATATTTATGTGTGTAAATTTAAAAAGGTTATGTCGCCTTGTATTTCCCACGAGGGAGATACGGCAGTGACGCTCCGACTAAATTAGGGTTTCCGCTGCTAATTAAAGGTAATTAACCTAATTAATGGTGTTTAGAAGTCGGGGCGTTACATGTATTGTGCCTCTCCTAAGTCCTTCATTGAGAAACACTTCCCGAGCCAAGTCTTTACAGCCTCCAACATAGGAATGTCGTTTCCAATAAGCAGTATGTCGTCAACATACAAGACTAGGAATGCAATTTTACTCCCACTGACCTTCTTGTATACACAAGATTCGTCCTGATTCTTGATGAAACCAAACTTATTGACTGCTTCATCAAATCGTTTATTCCAACTCCTTGATGCCTGCTTTAGTCCGTAGATGGACTTCTTAAGCTTGCATACCTTTCCTTGGTTCTTTTGATCGACAAAACCCTCCGGCTGTGTCATGAACACAGTCTCTTCAAGAACACCGTTCAAGAAGGCAGTTTTGACATCCATTTGCCATATTTCATAGTCATGAAAAGCGGCAATTGCAAGGATTATCCGAATAGACTTAAGCATCGCGACTGGAGAAAAGGTTTCATCGTAGTCAACGCCGTGAACTTGCCTGTAACCTTTTGCTACCAATCTAGCCTTGTATACAATTCCATCTTTGTCTTTCTTCAATTTGAAGACCCATTTGCATCCGATAGGTGTGAACCCATCCGGCAAATCAACCAAATCCCAGACTTGATTTTCAAACATGGAGTCTATTTCAGATTGCATGGCCTCTAACCATTTAATGGAGCTTGAGCTCGTCATAGCTTGCTTGGAAGTCAAAGGTTCATCACTATCCAATATGAGAACGTCTAAGTTTTCAGTCAAGAGGACGCCTGTCCATCTGTCCGGCTGAAAAATAGTTCTATTTGACCTACGAGGGGCAACAACGTTTTGAGGAACTACTCCCACTGGCTCTTCTAAAGACCTTGGAGGTTCATCAACTTGAACTGCTTCTAAAGAGTTATGAGTTCGTTGTTCGTCTCGAATCTCTTCGAGGTCTATTATTCTCCCACTTGTCAATTTGGAAATATGATTTCTTTCCAAAAGGACACCGTCACGAGCAACGAATACCTTGTTGTCTGACTTGTTGTAGAAGTAATACCCCATAGTTTCTTTTGGATACCCAACGAAGAAACATTTGTCAGTTTAGGTTGTAGCTTGTCCGAAATCCACATACAAATTTAATTAAAATTTAAAGCTCATATAAATTTATAATTGAATCCATTTATTTAATTTATTTTTCAGTCGAATTTTAAATTAATTCAAGGTTTTTAATTTTAGTAAAATAATTAGAATAAATAAAATTTATAATAATTATAATATTCAAAATTAAATTCCAAGAAAACAATTTAAATTATTAATTTTAAAATTAATTAAAATTACATGAACTGAAAATTTCAAATTAAAATTTAAAACTCGACAATCGTAACATGACGAGCACTTGGGCTTGCGCCCAAGCCCCATCGATTGCACGACCATCGCTGGCCCATGGTACATCATCGCAGAAGCCACGCGCAAACGCAGCAAGCCAAGCTACGCTTGCGCGCAGCCTGCCTGCCCATAGAATCGCAGCAGCTACGATGGTGCTCGCTCGCTCGCTCGCACAAGCAAGCGCTCGAGGCTACGCGTGTTGGTGCGCTGAGCTGAGATCGCTGGGCGACCAGCTCTCGCCCTCGCGCGCGCGCGCCTCTGCTCGTGCCATGCCATCGCTGCTCGCCCATCGCCCACATGCGCGCAGCACTCGACACAAGGCAGGGCTGCTGCCTTGTGCTCGCGCGCCACTCGTCTTGCTCGCTGCATTCGTACCGCATGGGCGACGAGCTCCCTTGCTCGTCGTCGCATGCCCGCACTATACAACACCCCTTAAGGGTAACACGTAGCGTCCATTGCTTTGTGCGTGCAAGTTTTATGAGCGATTGCATAAAAATTTAAAATTTTTAATTCAAAATTAATGACAAATTAATAAAACATATTAATTTCATAATTTTAGGGCGAAAAATCGAAAATTTATTAATCAATTAATTTCCGATTAATCATGGATTCAAATCTAGGTCATAAAAATTTAAAATTTAATACAAATTAACAATTTTTATGGTGGTTTTTAATCATAGGTATCTAATTAAATTATTAATTAATTATGAAAAACAAATCAATTCTAAATTATTCGAATTTCAACAAATTAATCATAATTACAAATTAGATTGTATAATTAACAAGGCTAGGCATTCAAACTTGTTAAACATATACAGTAGGTCAATCAAAAATTCAAGATTTATCAACAAGAATCGCAAATATTTAATTTAACATCTTAAATTTACAAACTTTTGCGTTCGAAAAACTAAAACCTCCGAAAAGTCATAGTTAGGCTTCGAATTTGGAAATTCTGGGTTCGGCCGAAAAAGATTATTTTTTTCAAAATTTTAGAATGCCTTTTACATGCGGAATTGACACAAAAATCACTCGATTTGGATGAGTAACGAAGAAACTGCCGAAAAACTGCGTACATATAATTAAATAAACGCAATTTGCAATTAATTAACAATTACGAAAATTAATCACCCCTTTTAATTCCTTGCAAATTTGTAATATTTAACCATGTTTATGCAATTTAGATTATGAAAATAATAAGAGGCTCGTGATACCACTGATTGGTTATGATACATATGACAAAACATAAATCATGCGGAAAAACCATAAAGCTAGGAAAGCATATTATTTACACAAAATCATTTAGCATAGTTTAGATGCATACACTTTGTTGCGTGCCCTCCCTAGCTGCGCCCGAACCGAACAAGAACAAGTCTTTAGAACTCCAAGTGTCGTCCCTCCGTAGATAGTCCACAGCACGTCCGGATCCGCCTTAAGCTTGACCAACTAGAATCGCCCTTAAGGTAGTATAGATTTCGGCTGATTAGGGGCAAGAGAGTGGCTGATTTTTCTTCAAAATCTTACCTTTAGAATACTTCAGTTGTCTCTATAAATTATGACCCTAGGCACCTATTTATAGAGGTATGGAAAAGGAACTGGAATCCTATTAGGATACGAATTAATTTAATTAGAATCCTGCTAGGACTCTATTAAATAAACTTTATCTAATAGGTTTAGGATTTAATCTTTTATCGAATCCCGATACCTTTAGGATTCGCACACGAGCACCGTACACCCGCGCAGGCCTTGCGGCCCACGCTAAGCGCACAGCGCCTCGGCCCATGCCCGCTGCCTGTGTCCGCGCGCGCGCCCAAGGCCTTGGCTGGGCCTGGCTTGCGCTGGGCCTGGTCGAGGCTTGGCGTGTGTTGGTGATGCGTGTGGCTTGCTGGGCGATGGCCTGGCTTCGTGCTGGGCCTTCGTCTAGCGAGCCTCGTTCGATGCTAATTCGTACGATATGCTTCCGATTAAATTCCCGATTCCGGAATTCATTTCCGATACGGACAATATTTATTATTTCCGATTCCGGAATTAATTTCCGTTTCGAACAAATATTTAATATTTCCGTTTCCGGAATTATTTTCCGATTCCGATAATATTTCCGATTCTGACAATATTTCCGTTTCCGGCAATATTTCCGATTCCGGCAATATTTCCATTTCCGATAATATTTTCCGATACGTACCATGTTTCCGTTTCCGGCAACATCTACGACTTGGATAATATTTATATTTCCGATACGATCCATATTTCCGTTTCCGGTAATATCATCGTTTTCGGAGTATTCATTTCTTGCTTGTGACGATCTCAGCTCCCACTGAAACCAAGATCCGTCGATTCCGAATATCCATAGATGGAGTATTTAATGCCATTAAATACTTGATCCGTTTACGTACTATTTGTGTGACCCTACGGGTTCAGTCAAGAGTAAGTTGTGGATTAATATCATTAATTCCACTTGAACTGAAGCGACCTCTAGCTAGGCATTCAGCTCACTTGATCTCACTGAATTATTAACGTGTTAATTAATACTGAACCGCATTTATTAGACTTAACATTGAATGCATACTTGGACCAAGGGCACTATTTCCTTCAGGCTGCGCTGTGGGCTTCGGCATGCGGTGTGTGTTGTGCGTGCGGTGTGTGATGTGTGGCCGGTCAAGGCCTTGTGCCTTGGCCGGTTACACTTAATATAATTTAGGTTATATTACACACACAGACACAATCAGTTTTCCCTAACATAAACCTAATTCTAAAGTACGTCGTTCAGTTTTGCTCTCTACTCAAAACTGTTCTTCCCGAAAAAGCAAACTCTCTTGTACGTTGTCTAAGCTACAATAATCAAGACGGATCTGAACGTGTCGGTGAACCAAATAGAGGAACGACAATTGGAGTTCTTTGTTCGTGTTTGTTGATACTATACTCGGGAAAACACGCTTCAAATGTAAGTATGCTTAATCTGTGCTTTATACATGTTACCTGAATTTGGGGATGTTCCGCACATGTTATGTATGTTTAACTGTATTCCCCTACATAGATTAGTATATCCCACTTGGGTAGATAACCATAAACTGGAAAGAAAATCAAAATCAGTTATTGTTTACAACTTGTTTGCTAAGAATTTTAATTTTTTAGTTACTATTTATTCTTAATAGATGATATGGCAGCCGTATACGGAGGATATTCTTTCTTTACTTCCGGACATATGCCGAGATGATAGAAATATATGGCGTACTTACTTTCCATTGATTTGCTTTCACATTGTTGAGTATCATTGTCCCGTTCGAGTGATGCGCCAATTTGGATACGAGCAGATTATCCCTCTTCCATATGACATGAGTAGAACACTTCACCGTATTGATCGCCGAGGATCAAAAAACAAGGATTATGTAAAAATCCATGCTATCTATTTGGAAGAGTGGAATAAGCGGGAAGATAGAGTTGTAGGTGACATTATCACTAGGGGTCAAACATCATCTCTAGATGCCTATATGTTGTGGTATCGGAAGATTACAAGGCTCATTATCACACCGCCTACTCAAGAGCGTCGTTCGACTCAACATCAACCTGCCTCTACGGAGTTTGTACTGGTAAAGACCTAAACGAAGTATAAACTTAAAAAACTAAATTTTGCTGTTTTTTATCTCACATTGTAAGAACTCGAAAAACTAACTTTAGTTATTTATATAGTCTCAGGCACTAGCTGACGTGGTGAAGAAAATGCCCTCGAGCCATAGAGTCAACATCTGAGTTGCCCACTGCAACGGCGTTAGAGTTGTCATTGCATACCTTACAAAGGTTAGCAAGTTCTTGCACCGAAACCTTACATGAGGTTGATAAGGAATACCTGCTACAAGATCTAGGTATACCAACTCATACATCATCCTCATCCTCATCCTCATCATTTACTACCCTTGCTTTTCATGGTCATACACATAGCTCCCCTACCTCATCACGTAATTTCAGAGTACCTCGTGCATTACACATACCTGCTCCCCGCTCGCCACTACCTCCTCCTTTTACTCCTCCTCCTCACCCGCCACCACCTCCACCTCCACCTACTCCTGGTCATTCTCTTCCTACTACACCACCTCCTCCTGATCAATTTCGTTTTACTACTACTACTATTACTACTACTACTCCCATTCTCCTTTAGTTCCTCCTATGTCACCACTTTCTTGTCCTAGCAATTCATCACCATTTAGTTCTCCAACATTAGCATCTCCCCCACTACGAGCCACATATCACAGACGCCACGCACTTCTATTTTGGACTCGATTGAAGAGATGGATGAATCTGAGTTGGGATCGACACAACATTTGAAGAAACAACGCATTTCCTAGTTGTTAAATAGACATTTGGAAGTAAATTATCCATAAACATTAACTACTTCGATGTAATTATGTGCACTTAACTCATGTTAGATAAAATCCTTATGGTGTACATTTTTTGTGGGAGTAATTACAATTGGTGTACTCTTTTGAAGAATTTGTGCAAGTTTGTTAAGTGTGCATTTTTTTTATTTTCTCTTTCTTACAGGTTTGCAGGAATGTTAGTTTTACACCCAATAAATAAATTTGGGTTGTGTATATAGTATGCGCAGGAAACACATAATAATATGAACCGCTGACGATGTTAGTGGTTTAACACATAAAACCTCTATCACTGTTAGAGGTTTTTTTTGAATAAACCTCTAGTGGTGTTAGCGGTTCTAATACATGAACCGTTAATATCATTAGGCGTTTTATGTTGAATTGGAAAAAAAAGTTATACGAAGCTCGTACCCGATCCTACGTGGACGGTACCAAGGGAAATAGTTTTTAAACCATTGCAAATTGGGAATTAGTTTTCCATTTTGCTATTTCTAGGGAAATCACTCTGTACGAGGAGGTTTCTCAATAAACATAATGTGGTTATTCTTCTTGGCTTGAATTACTCTAATATCATAATGAGTTGGATTTTCGCATAAGCAATATAATGTCAAATCTTAGTTGGAATGCACCCGTATATATAATTTAGACACACGATACTTAAGCCTTAAGGTGTGTGTAGTAATTTATGATAGTTGAGATTCTAGTAATATAATGGATACAAAGTGGAACCCTAAACTTGTGGTTAAGGTGTGATAACATTCTTCTCATGAGAAAGTGAGATGAAAGGCAGGCATGTTGATAGTTGATAGTTGATAGTAGTTGATAGTAGTTGATAGTAGTAATAGATCGAGAAGAGTAATGATGAAGTAAACCATCCAGGAATCCAGCAGTAGTGATAAAGTAGGGAGTGATCGGAGGCAAGAAAAATTGAGAAAAGACCGTGGTGGATACACACTCACACGTGCTTCACATACGTGTCCCGCAATTGCTCCCTATGTCCAACTACTTCTCATCACACCTTGGCACAACTTCCTTCCACCTGGCTCCACTTTACCACTGTCTTCTTCTTCTTCTTCTTCTTCTTCTTCCTTTCATTATTACCTTTTTCACCCTCTCACCTCAATCTTACCCCTCGGCCCCTCACCAAATCAAGATACGGAGTACTTCATTTTTCCACACAGAAATTAACAACACAAACACAAACTCACAAAATTCATGGACTTCTCGTGCTACGACCTCCTCTTCTTCTTGCTCCACAATCACATCAACACCGTGCTTTAGGGTTCTTCCTTTGGAATTTTCTTAGGAGAGAGATACTTTGTTTTTCTTGGAATGGCCACGCCATTAACGGGGATTGGACATAGAGATGGAGGTGGAGTTGCGATTTTGGCAGGTCCAGTTAACGCGGTAGATCCTTCGCCTCCGACTTCGTCCTCATCATCCAAACCTTCTTTGAAAAATTCTGCTCAGAAATCCCCCATTTTGATTTTTTTGTTCTTCCATAAGGCTATTAAAGCCGAGCTTGAAGGTCTTCATCGTGCTGCTATTGATTTTGCCAAGAATCACGGAACCGATATCCAGCCGTTGCTCAAGCGCTATCATTTTCTTCGTTGCATCTACAAGCATCACTGTAATGCTGAGGATGAGGTAGGCGCAACTGTTTTTCTTTGTCAATTATATTTCTAATTTTCCCAATTGCTTCATTCTCCCGACTTTTTATTTTCGTAATTTAGGTGTTTTGAGGTAGAGTAAATTAGACAATTCTGAACAGCTGATTATTTTCTTCTTTGTTAATTACTTGAATTTCTTTGCAATTTAGGTTAATTGAGAATGAATTCAGGCACTGGGACAAATTATGTTTATGGTTAATTAACTGGTGTACTTCGAAACTTCGTTCAAAATGTTGTATGTTTGAATGGTATAATTTGGGAGTATGAATAAGAAGAAAGGATAGAACCAAGAGCTTAGTTTAGAAATACTGGTCGGTGTTGTAGCTTGAGACTAAAAAAATTATGCAGTGGCTGACACTCACAAGAGAATATTTCAAGTTTATGACTTTATGTTTAATTAGCTAGTATAATCACGAATTATGTTGAAAATATTGTATTTTGAATAAGAATTTGACGATGAGAAAGCTTTGGAGTAGCAAATAAGAAGGGAAGTTAGGAAAAGGAACAGAAGATAGGATAAAAGTGTGGTTTAGAAGTAGTGAAGTACTGATCAGCCTTGTAGCTTGACGAAGAACTTATGCACTGGCACACTCAATAGGCAAGGTATTACGTTTATGGTTAACCCAGCTGGTGTAATCATGTATTGCCGTTTCAGTTATTGTATTCTGAATATGAATACAACTAAGAGATAGCTTGAGAGTTGGAGAAATGAAAGGGTGGTTTTGAAATATTGTTTTACGTAGTAGCTTGATTGTGAATGTGTTTATTTAGAACATACAGATCTGATGGTGCTGAACTTCGGTTAATGAAAAGATTAATGTCACTTGAATATCTCTTTGCGTATCTACTCACTGATTTTCTCCTCCATTTCCATCTCTAAGTCTTGCACTCTGGTGGCAGGTTTTGTATAAAAAAAATTATTATATATATTGATGCATTGACAGGTGTCTTCACAGCGCTCGTTTAAGCATCAGAACATTTATTTTCATAAGTTTTACAGCATTTATGCTCTACAGAATTAACCTTGTGAAGGGATTTGACTTTTCGTGCTTAAAATGAATACTTGTCATGCTATATCTGATACCTTTGCTTGTCCTTGCATTCTTGTTAGTTCTGATGGTACCAATAACATGAAATGTTGACTCATTGGAACTGCATTGACAATTGACATACTACTTTATTTATGAGTCAAAGCTCAATCTGGTGTTAAGGCTTGTCATAATTCGTCCAAAATTTCAGGTTATCTTCCCAGCTCTTGACATCCGCGTAAAAAATGTAGCTAGAACCTACTCTCTGGAGCATGAAGGTGAAAGTGTTCTCTTTGATGAATTGTTTGAGCTGTTGACCACAAAGGTACGAGATGAAGAAACCTACCGAAGAGAATTAGCTTCCCGTACAGGAGCCCTCCAAACGTCAATCAGCCAGCACATGTCCAAGGAAGAAAAGCAGGTGATAATCTCTTCCACTATGCTCGTGATTTGCTTTCTTGGGTCCTAGATGATTATGCTCATGATATTTGTCGAGGTTTAAGGATAGCCAGAACAAGATAAACCATATTTCCTGTGATTTGATTCAAACAAAGTCAATGATCAATTATCTGCTTGTGCATATAATTTTTTATCTAAGATAACTGAAGCTTCTCCCCTTCCCTTTGACGGCTAGACACTGTTTATAGGGCGTGGGATTCGACATTCTCAAGCTGTAATTTCTTTTTGTGATGCTTATTCTGACGAAGTGCTATTATTCCAGGTGTTCCCTTTGCTTATTGAAAAGTTTTCGTTCGAGGAACAGGCATCACTAGTTTGGCGGTTCCTGTGCTCTATACCTGTTAATATGATGATGGAGTTTCTTCCTTGGCTTTCATCATCTGTCTCCACCGACGAGAGTCAGGATATGCAGAAATGTCTTCGCAAAATTATTCCAAATGAGGATCTTCTTCATAAGGTTAGCATCTGAACTAAACTTGAGACCAGAGCTTCCGTTGTTTGAATTGCATGTTTGCTTATAAATTGTTGAAAATGGAGGTCATATTCACCTGGATGGATGGAACTGAAATGGATAAACCTCGTTCAAGCTGTGGTACCACGGTGCAGTGCAGCATAGACTCTACAGCATGTGCTTCAGTGGGTCAAGCCAAAGGGTCATCCTGTGCTTGTGAATCTTCGCAGACTGGCAAAAGAAAACGCGTCAAACTGAGTAGTTCTACTGCAGATTCAGATCTCAGTTTCCCAATAGATGAGATATCACTGTGGCATAAGGCGATAAACAGAGAACTAAGTGAAATAGCAGAAGCTGCTAGAAGAATGCAGCTAAAAGATGAATTCTCTGATTTGTCTGCATTCAATGAGAGGCTACACTTCATTACTGAAGTTTGCATATTTCATAGGTAAAACAGTGCTCTGGACTAAATATATCTTGAAACTGTTTGCCTTTTGATACTAAATTGTTTGTTTTTTTCTTGACCAATAGTAATATTTATGTACAACATACAAAAGTAATAACCAACCTGTACACTTAACAGCTTCTCCTTATATTACAAAATTTCCAAAACTGATAAAAAATCTTGGTCGTTCTTTTAGTTTCCAACTAATCTTATCTGTCTCATCTTCTATTGGGTATTTGTTTCACTTCCGTCACACCGAACTGGTTTTAATTATTATACTCCCCCCGTTCGTTAATGTTCTATTCACTTTTTTTTCTTCACAGTCTCCAGTACACATTTTGAACCACTAATATCTCAAATTATGTAATAGTATAAATTAAGAAAAGTTGATATTTTGAAAATACACATTGGGACGTGTCTAACAAGATTTCACATGATAATGTTGATACGGTCAAACTTTGTTTATTTTGACCTATGAGTAGTAAGTGAGTTAGAACATTAAGGAACAGGAGTATGATATTTTTTTAATTTGTTTAAAAATCAGTATAAGCTAGATCTCTATTAGTGAATCGCAAAGTTTCTAAGCTAGATCTCTATTAGTGAATTGTTTGATGCTTCCCAGCCATTGAGAGTCCCTCGTGTCTTAAATGGCTGCTGGTAGCTTATTTTGAGTTGAGCCAAGTTAGTTATATGACTTGTATCTCTATCAGTTATAAAATGGTGTTCTCATGAGATACCAGTTGCTTTGCTAATTGCAACCGAAGTATATATCGATTCATAATGACCGACATACCATTGTATTTGGCAAGGGGATGGAAGACTGAAGAATGAAGATCATGAAATGGTGAAAGTAAAAGGAGCTGCTATCATTTTAGTTTACTTTCATTGAGTTGCAAGGCTCTTTTGGTATTTTAAACCGTTAAACCTTGGATGCATCGATGAAGTGAAGTTGAGTGATATCTGAATGTGTGTACCAATGCTCTAAGAAACCTGCATTTGAAGCTCCCATCATTATATCGATATTAGGCAATTTTAGTTCTTTGTTTTTACTTATTCTTGAATTTTCCCTCATGTTTATCTAGTTAATTATAAAAGTTCTATCTTAATATAGGCAGTTCGCTTTCACGAATCATGTTAAGCCTGTGTTACAATTTCCATCTCCACCTTTGCTTTTTTTTTTGGGGGGGGGGAGGTGGGTGGGTGGGTATCAGTGTGCGTGTAAGGAAGAGGTTAGTGGGTAGGAGGGGGATGAAGCAAGACCGTTGAGATAGGGATATCCTAAAGTCGATACGTGCACGTGAAAAAGAATATATTTTAAACTTTTAAACAAACGTCCTGGACAATCCTAGTTTTTCAAGTATTCTTCCAGTCCCTAACTTCCAAGGGAGATGTTGTATCAAGCAATATTCTCTTTTTATGTAATCAGTTTCATGGATCTTCACCGCTTACAGTGGTGGATCTTGAATTATGTAATCGTCTAACGTCCCGGTGGAGGTCCAGTTACTTTAGCGTGACTTATTTTTTCCTTCAAGTAATATTAAGTACGAAGTAGCATGATCTATGAAATGCTCATCCAGTGAAGCCCCATGGCCCCTGTTTTTCGTCAATTCTCCATAACTCATTTACTAGCCTGATGATCTATTATTTTCTGTGTCTAAGGTGTGAAATGTGCTTTACTTGTTTGCTGACAGCATCGCTGAGGATAAGGTTGTATTCCCTGCCGTAGATGCAGAATTGTCCTTTGCTCAGGAGCATGCTGAAGAAGAAAGCAAATTTCAGAAAATCAGATGCTTAATAGAGAACATACAGCTTGCCAACGCAGAATCATCTTTAGACGATTTCTATTCAAGACTATGTACATATGCTGATCAAATAACAGGCACCATACAGAAGCATTTCCGGAACGAGGAAATTCAGGTTTGTTCATTTTGTATGAAGTGTAAACTTTCAGAATGTACATTATGTGCCGATGTTGGGTTTCCTTATTTAGGTGAGAACGTTAGAAGAAGTTTTAATGGAGAGACTGATACACAAAGGCTATAAGATATTGCCCTGAAGTTAATAAAGTGCCTTAAAATTGTGATTATTGCTTTTGTCGAAATCTTACTGCATTCCGGCTTGAATGGTTTTGTTCACTCAATGTGGATGTGAATTTACTGCGAACTTGTGGGTGGTTACATCCTATTGTAGACTTATAGTCATTATACATACTCTTCATGGTTTTTCACGTAGTTACATCTTGCACCTCTAGGTACTTCCACTTGCCCGAAAGCTATTTAGCCCGCAGAGACAAAGAGAACTTATGTACCAGAGCCTGTGTGTGATGCCATTGAAATTAATTGAACGTGTATTGCCATGGTTAGTCGGATCACTTGGCGAAGAAGAAGCAAAGTGCTTTCTTAAAAACATGTATATGGCAGGTGATATTATAATTTTAGACATTCTGCTATTTAAAATTTATCATTATATTGTGTTCTTCATTTTCATATTCCTGGCTATAGCTGTGTGTATTATGCTTTCTTCTCATTTGTTGAACCTCATCTGTCTAATGCAGCTCCAGCTGCAGATGCTGCACTTGTTACACTTTTTTCTGGTTGGGCGTGCAAAGGTAGTAAAATGAACGTCTGCTTGTCCTCAAGTGCAATTGGTTGTTGTCCAGCTGGTCTGCTTAGTGGGGAAGGCAATGAACAGTCTCTTGTTAGTGAATACACTGCGTGCTTATCCAATGGGGATAAAGCTTCCATAACACAACAGGATGATGAAGATCGGCCATTCAAGCGGAGTAACATGACATCAAGAGAAGAGACTGGTAATCTTGAAGACAGAAAAGGAGGTAATTTCCAGTGTGGTACTCTATCCTGTTGTGTCCCTGGTTTAGGAGTTAATAATGGTCACCTGGTAGTGAGTTCATTAGCTGCTGCGAAATCTCTACGTTCCTTGTCTCTTAGTCCCACTGCACCCTCCCTTAACTCGAGTCTTTTCAATTGGGAGACTGAGATAAGCATTTCAAATACTGGATCTACTACGAGGCCTATTGATAACATATTTAAGTTTCATAAAGCAATCCGCAAAGACTTGGAGTACTTGGATGCTGAGTCTGGAAAATTAACTGAATGTGATGAGGCATTTCTTAGGCAGTTTAGTGGCCGATTTCGACTTTTGTGGGGACTGTACAAAGCTCATAGTAATGCGGAGGATGACATAGTATTCCCAGCACTGGAGTCCAAGGAAGCTCTTCACAATGTCAGCCACTCTTATACTTTGGATCACAAGCAAGAAGAGATGCTTTTCGAGGACATATCTTCTGCACTGTCTGAACTTTCACAACTCTGCGGAGCATTGAGTAGACCTAGTGCTGCTGAAGCCCCACGTGGATACGACTCCAATGAAAGCGACCCTGGTGATAAATTGAGGAAGTACCATGAGCTTGCTACCAAGCTTCAGGGAATGTGCAAATCTATAAGAGTAACTCTTGATCAGCATGTTCTCAACGAAGAGCGCGAGCTATGGCCTCTGTTTGACAAACATTTTTCCGTGGAGGACCAGGATAAAATTGTTGGCCATATAATTGGTACTACTGGAGCAGAGGTGCTTCAATCTATGCTTCCATGGGTAACTTCTGCACTAACCCAAGAGGAACAGAATAAGATGATGGACACATGGAAGAATGCAACCAAGAACACTATGTTTAGTGAATGGCTTAATGAATGGTGGGAAAGCGCTACTCCCTCTCAACAATGTTCAACATTAGAGATAAGTTCAACACAAGGTTTGTGTCTTACCTAGAACGCATCAGTAAAGCTGCTGACCTGATCTTTTTCTTATTTTTTGATAGAACTGTGCCCTGGAAACTTTGGTTTTGACTAATATTTTTGTAATTTCATCAGGCCATGATGTGTGCGATGCTTTGGACTCCAGTGATCAAACTTTCAAGCCTGGATGGAAAGATATTTTCAGAATGAATCAGAGTGAACTTGAGTCTGAAATAAGAAAGGTCTCTCGTGATTCAAGCCTTGATCCACGAAGAAAAGATTACTTGATTCAAAATTTGATGACCAGGTTCATTTCATTTTCAGTGGTGCATTAAGTTCCGTTGTGGAACTTTTTCTGATGCTGAATTCTTTTCCTTTTCGGGGGTATGTTTTTAGTCGCTGGATCGCTGCTCAGCAGAAGATTTCTCATGAAGGGACAGGTGAATCTTCAAATGGCGATGACCTGCTTGGATGCTGTCCATCATACCGAGATCCTGAGAAAAAAATCTTTGGATGTGAACACTACAAAAGAAATTGCAAACTTCGAGCTGCTTGCTGTGGAAAATTGTTCCCATGTAGGTTCTGTCATGACAAAGTCAGTGACCACTCCATGGATAGGTATGTTTTCTTATCCTAATTCTTACTCCATCAAAGTTTTTGGGTGCTTACCAATGTGCTTTTATATTCCCAACCAGGAAAGTTACCACTGAAATTATGTGTATGCGCTGCTGTAAAATTCAGCCTGTTGGACCGGTTTGCACAACGCCTTCATGCAATGGACTTTCAATGGCCCAATATTACTGTAACAT
This sequence comes from Spinacia oleracea, assembly GCF_020520425.1. Classification (NCBI taxonomy): domain Eukaryota; kingdom Viridiplantae; phylum Streptophyta; class Magnoliopsida; order Caryophyllales; family Amaranthaceae; genus Spinacia; species Spinacia oleracea. The sequence continues at coordinate 91,548,952 of NC_079489.1, forward strand.
CTGCAAATTTTTTGATGATGAGAGGTAAAAGAGCAGTTAATAGGCCTACCTTCTATTGGTGTTTTCTTGAAGTTTTGATCCAAGCTGGCAAGTTTTTTATTTTTTTTATGTTTAAGCTATTACCTATCAGTATATTACTGTCACTCTAGATAATAGTTATCCAGGACTGGCAAGAATGTATTGTATGTAGGATAAATAGTCTGAAGGGTTTTAAATACCGTACCTTTGTCCTCTTACTCTCTTAGGCATACTCAACATTAGTGCTTCCTGATGAGACAACAGCATTTGTTCATAAGAATGTGTATGTGATCAACAGCTTAAGTCAAGGGACAATTTTAACAGAGCTCGCAATCTAAAGATCATGTATATGTCTTTAATGTTTGCTATAAAAATAGATATTCAGTTTTCTAAGGGGGATGTATGTGAAATTTTCATTGGCATAGAAATGTGAAGGCAATGCTTCATCGTCGTTATTCATAAATATATTGTGTTCATAACTTTGTGGACTATTTAAGGAAGCAAATAATCCTTAAAGAATTGATGCATATTTTGGGACATCGTACTTTGTGACAAATATATTGAATGAGCGCAAATACCTTTTTGTTTTGTTGAGGAAATGAGCGCAAATACATAGTAACATATTCACAGTTTCAAAGGGGGTTGTATGTGAAAATTTGTTTCCCTGCAAGTGTAAAGGAGAATTCCTCATCATTGTTCATAAATGTATTCAGCTCATAATTGTGTGGACAATTAAGGGAAGGGGCCAGTCCTATCTACTTACTACCTCTGTGCAAATTATATATAGAACATCCAAATGGGTACATGATACGTGGTACGTAAGTACACTTGTGGACTAGTTTAGCAAAACTTGTTAGTAAGCTTGTATTCCTGTACTCATCTATGTAAATTAAGGGACATACTTCTAGAAAAATGAAAGATTTTTCACATGAGTTGTGTTATGCTTAGTAGGATCCTTTTTGTTTAGTATTACTTAACTGGTCCATCTTTGTAGTTTAAAGAACTGCCCACTTATACGTGTGATTACTTGGTGGGAAGCATGGAAATGGAAAATGAAACAAAAGAACATATTTGCCATTGACCATATAGAGTTTAAATTATTTTTTTGGGTTGGAGGCTATTTTATCCCTTTTAACATTTTGATATATTTGCGCATCATATGTTTGTAGCCATGGAGCAACCATATATTTTATAATTGAGAAAAGTTTCATATGCATAATATGTCATTAATTTTTAGCATAAGGAACTACAGACTGAAATTTGTTTCAGTGGCTCAATGCAACTTCAAAGCTGATTGGACAGGATTTGCAATTAACGAAACAGCAGAATGTGTTTCAGTGGATTAAAGTGTTGCAATTAAATTACTGACGATTTTTCCTAAAATCCTGTCTTCAGAAGTGTCTATCATTGCCCATTCTGCAACTTGTGCCGTGTGGGGAAGGGCCTTGGTTCAGACTTCTTCCACTGCATGACTTGCAATTGCTGCCTGAGTGTGAAGCTGGTTGATCATAAATGCCGTGAGAAAGGTCTGGAAACAAATTGCCCTATCTGCTGTGATTTTCTCTTCACATCAAGTGCATCAGTCAGAGCTCTTCCCTGTGGCCATTTTATGCATTCAGCTTGCTTCCAGGTTGGTGAATGACGAAATTTCCTTGGTTTTCTTATTTCTTTTTTCGACGGAATGTCTATTAACTTGTTGGTTTCCTTCTCCATCTTTTGTGTTACTTTTGTTAATAACTGCTTGAATTCTCTCCTCTTTGCTGTGATGTCAGGCCTATACTTGCAGTAACTATATTTGTCCGATTTGTAGCAAGTCCTTGGGAGATATGGCGGTAAGAACATTCCTTCATGTTTTCATATGCAATCAGATTATTTGGACTTGAGTTAAATGATTAAACATGCTTCATGGAATGCTACAAAAGTAACCGTCATGGCGGAAGTTTTCATTATTTGAATGCCATTACAATATTTTGGCACCTAAAGTGAAGTTAATTGAATGCCAAAGGAAGTACAAACCAGAAGTAACCTACAACCTCAAAGAAACCAAAACTTAGGCAGAAAGCATCGGATTGGAGAAAGCCCACCTTCTAGGTAGGGTGAGAGTCCAAATCTTCATGTGCACCTAACCTAGATAAACAAAAACCTCCTCATACTTTCTTTAATTCTACAGGCAACTCTGTAGATTACATCTCTTACAATTATATCACTAGCCTTACAAGAACTGTTAAAGATTATATCATTTCGTCGAAGCCATTTTCAATATACAGTCTCTGCGAATGCCATCAGTCTACATTATATACAACTTACTTTTGTCATCAGTCTTCTTTGCCCGTTTAGCAGCATGAATTACTTCCTCAGTCTTGAGATACCAAACAAAAGCAACAGCTTCTCCCAAACTTCAGTAGCAAACTTGCCTTTAAAAAAGAGATGACAACTGGATTCAGCTTCCTCACACAAACAGAAGTACAGAACACAGAATCACAATTTATACCCCATTGCAACAACCTGTCAGCCGTAGGTAATCTGTTTCGGATAGCAAGCCACAATATAAAAAGATTTCGAAAGCCTGATTAATGCAAATAATCCTTCTCCAAGGAACCTCTCATAACTTCCTCGCATTTTCAAATACATTTTTTTGATAGAAAAGTTTCTAGCATGTACCAGATTAGACCATCTTCTACATTGAGGCACCTGATCCCGACATTGAATAATCTTCTGCAACATCCAAGTTGCAGATTGAAGAATAGCAATGCCAAAGATAAATTTCTGCCTTTTACATAGTAGGTATCCACCCATTTGACCCAGAGTTTATCCTTTTTGAAAGAGAGATCCCACAGTAAATCTTAGAGATGGCTGCCTGCTGCCTTATTCCAAGTCTGAATATGCTCGAGGTTCCAAACTCTGGCAACCTTGGGTAAGCATAAATTCTCCCAGGCTAGGGGGCTTTCTTTGACATAATAGTACCTCCTGTCATCATTATCATTACCCCATTGCCTCAAAGAGGCTCCCGCAAGAAGTGGGGTAAGGGGGGGGGGGGGGGGGTCGGGTGTACGCAACCTTACCTCTGCAATTGCAGAGAGGTTGTTTCCAATTGACCCAAAAGCGATAACGGGACGACAGCGGGACGACCATCTCCTACTTTATGGAAAAGGAAGGGAAGAGATTTTAAGAGTCATTTTGATTTAGTCCATTACATCCCACAACCAAAAGAACAAATGAATCTTTGCCTCCATCGAAAATGGACATAATAATAGTACCTCCTGTCCATAAAAAAAAAAAAACTCTACAAATGCTTTCAATCTCTTTAACTACTTTATTAGGAAGGATGAAATTTTTGAAGATCACACTTTTAATCAATTGTAATTGGCCAGAATAAGTAAGCTTCTTCACCACCCAAGGTTTCACTCTGCTAATAACTCTGTCAAGTAATGGCTTGCGTTGAAATAAAATCAATCTTTTTGTCGATAAAGGGACCCCTAAATATCTGAAGGGGAGAGAGCCTTTAGAAATAGGGAATGCATCCATGATATCAGATTGAATAGCCTGATAAACACCCCCAAAGTACACTTCACTTTTTTCTAAATTAGCTTCCAAACCCGAAGCTTTGGAGAATATATTAAAAGCCTGAAATAGCAGCTTCAAAGATATAACATCACCTCTAGCTTCACACGTTTGCATTTTCTCACGCATGGGATGGACGTTGAAGTCTGGCAAAGAAATTAAATAGTTCATGCATCAAGGTGATACTCCATACCAATAGCAAAAAGGAAAGGGGAGAGAGCCGAAGACCTTTCTGAGCCCTAAAAAGAGTAGGTTTTCCATTCAATAAGATTGAGTACGAGACTGAAGTGATGCTACTCATAATCCATTGCACAAAGATGGTTGGAAACCCAAGCTCTTGTGTAACTTGTTGCATAAAGCTCCACTCAATCGAGTCATAAGCTTTCTTTAGGTCTACTTTCGACATGTATCTAAGAGAAAGAGCATCCCTATTGTAGCCTTTCACCAATTCAGTTGCTATGATAATGTTGTCTAAATATTGTTCCTGGAATAAACCCGGCTTGATACTCGCGAGCTCTGCTGAAGCCTTGTAGTTAAGACGTTAGAGGTTGTCTTGTACAAAGTAGAACAACATGCTATTGGCCAAAATTGAGAATCATAAGAATTACTTTAGGCACAAGAGTGACTGAAATAACGTTAACTTGTTTAGGAAGAACACCAGTATCAAAGAAGCTCCAAACTGCATTATATATGTCTTGCTTAATGCCATTACAGTTCATTAGCAAAATAGTCACTTGTGATGAAGAGAGAGGAAGCAGCGTTTGAGACTTGTTGCTTTTCTGGTGGAGGTTAGCCAAGCGTTCCAAGAATTAAGTAGAGAGTGAAGTCAGTATGAGATGTTTAGCATTGTACGATCAAAGTATGTTTAAAATTGGACGAGTAAGTATATTGAATGCATATTTTGAAAATTATACAGTTCCATCATTTCAGTGAACTTTTACTTCCAACTTATTTTAAGGGTTTTGAACTTTTTATTATTACAAGTTTTGGGATTAATTTGCTCAAAAGGAAAGGTAAAGGGGTAGATTGCACAAATAGTGCATGTCTATGTTCTCTTCACCTTGTATAGGAATTCATTCTTGTTTCAATCTGACCAATAACTTCTTATTTCCGTTTACTTGTTACCAAAATCAATAATAACATATTTGCAAAACACACATTGTGACTAATTTAACAACACCCGGCATGATAATGTTATATCTATATTAGTGTGGAAAAGTTTAGAGATATGACCAATCACACCACACCAGATAATGTTATATCTAGATAATACAGTAGGTCTTCAACTCTTCTACGCTCAAAATATGCTTGTTAAGATATGGAATGGGCTTAGGGGAAGATAACCCCCACACGGTAGTTTTGAAGTAGGCAAAATGGATATCACCCTGCAGCCCGCTATCAACAATCTGCTTAAGATACATAGGCTCTTCTATGTCCAAAGTATGCATGCTAAATTACAACAGGCAGCTATGTTACTCAGACACGGGTGTCGGTGTCATGTCCGACACGGGTGTCGGAGTATCTGACACTCCGTTCCAAATATTTGAAGACACTCCGACACGGTCAAAGGAGTGTCTTGACTTGTTTTTTAGACACGACTAGTTTGCAAAGTGTCGGAAAAAAATCGACACTTTTAATAAAAACTGCAAAAATAGTGTTAAATAATATAATTTTATATATAAAAAAAAAGGTGAGAATAAAAATATTAATCAAGTTAAAGTTCCAAAGCAGGATAAATTTATTTAAAAGAGTTTAAAAGTACAAGAATTTAAAAGTAAGAAATAAATGAAAATAAAATAAAATGCTGACTTTGTAAAGCTGTCACTCAGTGGGCACGTGGGTTTGTTCCCCACTTCCCACCTTTTCCTTTCTTTTATTTTTTATTATAGTGGTAGGCCTAGGATATTTAAAAAAAGGGTAAAAAAAATAAGTTAGAAAGCTCAGTCCACCATCACCGAAAAATGACCCGAAGGAAACGAAGACAGCCATGGAAGACTCTCAAACAGTCAAATGCCGGTGAAAATCAGAATTGAAGAGTGCAATCTTGGCGTTTTTTCTCCAACAACAAAAGCCCTAATATAATTGTTCTTCTCTTGCTTCCCCCACCTTCAATTTCTAGATCTAGGGTTTCGAATTTTTCTTTCTCCTCCCGATTTCGACACTTCATATCGGACACTTTTTCGACACCGGTGTCGACACCTTCCCGGACACGTGTCGAGTGTCGTGTCACGGGTCGGGTCGTGTCGACACCGACACCCACCGTCAGATGGAGTGTCGGAGTAACATAGACAGGCAGTAATGTGTCGTGTGGCTTAGATAGTTTGATCTCTTTAATTTAAGATGATGGCATCCGTTTTTTTCTTATTCTTTCTTTTCCATCTCTCTCTCTAAGAAAAATGTATATTCTTGCTCTTGCCTCGCACCTTTTATGTAGGTCTATTTTGGTATGCTTGATGCTCTGCTGGCTTCTGAACAGCTGCCTGAAGATTATAGGGATCGCTGTCAGGTGAGGGATGCACTATTGGTTTTTTGAATATGGTTTCATGTTATTTGGTAGATAGGTTCTTAAAAAAGTTGTTAAATTCAGGACATACTTTGCAATGACTGCGGAAGAAAAGGAACTGCACGGTTTCATTGGCTTTACCACAAGTGCGGATTATGTGGATCATACAATACTCGTGTCATCAGAAATGGTCCTGCTGACTCCAACTGTTCATCATTGACATAACAACAAATTTTCAGTGTCCGCTTGGGTGGTTATATTGTAAATATCTTGGCGGCAGTACATATAAAACTTTATTCTTTTTCCTCCCTTTACAATGTTGTAGTAGTTGAAAAATGGGGGTGTTGTGGGAAGGTTAAATGAGTTGCTTGCTATGTTGAGCGATTCTTAGATTTCCAAAATTTTTGGCCAAACAAGGAGTCAAATCCTCTTGCAGTTTATCGATTATTGCTTTTTCACAACATTTGTGCCAAAGAAGTAAGGAGTCAAATCCTCTTGCAGTTTATCGATTATTGCTTTTTCACAACATTTGGGCCAAAGAAGTAAGGAGTCGAATCCTCTTGCACAAATCCTCTTGCAGTATTTACTGCCTTTAAAATGCACCACACTTGTTTACTCCCTTATGAAAAATGTCTCTGTTTCGGTATGGATTAGGAACGGTTGTAGAGGCCTTGCTGGTTATGTAATCCTGTTCTCTCGATGTTGTCTTGCACAAATGACACTGGTAAACTAGTCTCGGATGTGATTCGAGGATCCACCTCCGATGCTTAAGTCAGAGATTATGCAGAGTATATGTTTATGGTTGGGTGAAATGATTGGGATTGCGTGCCTTTCACAATAAATGAGGCCCATATATATAGGCGTGGGTCGGTATACGGATCATATGAGTCCTACCCACGAGATAGCGTCCCGTTGATTTCTTGGTGGGCATCTTATGCTGCAACACACGAGTGCTGGTAAGACTATTATGCACGTAAATCTTACGCGGTTGAGGGTGTTACCAGCAGGCTAGTAGCACACCCGTACAACTAGCCCCCCTCGGAGTGAGGGCGGTTATTCCTGAATTACCGCGCTTGCTCTGATTAGAAGAACAATTTCCCTCATGACTAGCCTCCAAATCTGTATGTCTTGACAGTTGGTGCTGGTAGTGGAAATTGTGGAATATTGTTTTTGATTAGCCCCTTTTAGAATTGATTCACTACCTAAGGCAGCTGCATGGCATACAAATTATATGGTGCTTCCGACAGCCTTGCGGATCCGCTGACTAGTCCCCTTGCTTTTTAATGTTGATTAGCCCCCTTGTTTTTCAATACTGACTAGCCCCCTTGTTTTTTCAATGCTGACTAGCCCCCTTGTTTTCAATGCTGACTAACCCCCTTGTTTTTCAATTGAATTTAAAATTCAAAACGGTTTACTTTTTTACCGTTCAAATAACCACCACGCGGCACCCTTGTGTTTTTAATGTGACATATGTCGTGTACGTTACCGCATTATTTCAACGGTTGAGATGACCATGCGTTTCTTCAACTTCCCTTAACGGTCAAATCAATGATTTTTGGGTTCCCCCTATTGACTATATAACTCGTTTCTCAAAGTTTAAACTTTTTTCTTCTTTCTCTTCCTTCCAAACCCTCCTTTGCTTTCCAAAAATTATCTTGCGGTCTATTCCATGCGTTCTCTTCTCTGGCTTTGTTGTGATTCTTACAAGTGGGTCGGTTTTCTTGCGGTGGCCTTGTTCAGCCCGTGCTGTGAACTGCTTGTTGTGTTGAAGGTATTTTCCTCTTGTCTTTCTGTTTTCTCCCATCGCATGTGTTTAGTGTTTCTTAGGTATTATGTCTAGTGAGTTAGATAGTGAGAACGCGTTGAGTGGGGGTGGGTATGATGATGTTGGTGTTGCTTCTCCATCTGTGGATGTGAACATCGACGATGAAGACAAACTGTCTGCCTCCAATTACTTCGAGCCATCCTATCGGGATGCCGCTTTTGAGTTGCAGTCCCGTATGCGTAATCAGGTACGAGTTGATATCTGTCGTGATTTAAACTTGCTTAGTACTTCTTAATCTGTGCCGGCAGTGAATAATCCTTAAATTCCCCTTGATTATCATCTCCGCTCTTGGTCGCAATTTATGGATCCTGCCGGTTCTGGAAAAGGTCAGTACGGGACTAACATTGGCAATGTTGCTGTATCATATAATTAGGGTGCTGTTAGGGGTTCCCATTTAGAGAATGTGGCCGGTGGGAGTCGCCAGACTGATGACGAAGTTAGCAGTCACGCTACTGATGATGCAGAGGGTGTCGAGTCAGGAGAAGAAGGCGAGGAAGAGGATGACTCAATTCTGGAGTATGACGATGATATGGCTACCCTGTGGTCTGATGGGGAGGACGTATTAGCTCTTTGTGAGCAAGTTTTGAGGGAACAAGCTCTAGATGAGGAGCCAGACTCTGATGGGGAAGAGGAGAGGTATAAAGTTGAAAGTCCTCCTCCTGCTGACAGCAAGGTTGCGAAGACGTAGCTTTTGACTTCATGGCGGATAAAGTTGTTAAGGAGTATTTGAAGCTTCCTAGTCGGTATCGGCTCGTTGTCCCTGCTGAGAAGAGTGTGGTTCTGGATTGTCCTCCTGGTCATATTGCTGCATATGCCCATCACATCGATATCGGGCTCCGATTTCCCTTGCATCCCTACCTGGTGAAGATATTGCGGGCTTGGAATGTGTGTCTGGCCTAAATAACGCCTCAAGTCATTAGGAATGTAGTTTCTTTCACCTGGTTACTCTCCTTTAGCGGTGGCCTCATACTATAAATTTATTTTGGAGGCTGATTTGGCTGAAGAAGTACAAGAAGAAGTCTGAAGGGTGGTCTTTTAACACCAAGGCCAACAAAATGACTGTGCATCCTAAACTGTCCAATTGCAAAGACTGGGAGAAAAAGTTCTACTGGTTGCGGGTTCCATCTGACTTCCCAATTCGCACCTGTTTCTACTTGCCTCGTCCTCATATGTTGCATTTTCCTGTTCGGGAGTTGGGTTTTAGGGAGAAAAGAGCGCACCGATTTGTTTCTTGTAACCATATTGACACTGGTTTGCAAAAAACTGTCTGTGTCCCAAAATACTGACTGCCCCCTGCTAAGTATATACAGGAGAATGGGTCATTGTCTGGTGTCGGCTTGTGCCATAACCACTCTCTTGGTATGGACGAGAGTTGATAGCCATATCCCTTCTTATATATGTTTACTAATTGTTGTGAGGCTTTAATTAGAATGTTTTTTCTGTCAGCTTGAGTCTGTCTTACCTGTTTGATAACTTTGTCCTTCTCATATTTGTACACTCTTCGGTACGATACACTTGGTCTAGGCAAAGACGGTCGTCCCACTGCTAATACTCCTGCTAACCCAAAAGGCGTGTTTACCACTCTTTCTACTTATTCAGTCAGGGCTAACAAAAAACGGAGCCGAGAGAAGAAGCCCGTAAGTGAGTCTCCTGTCAAGAAAACCAAGGCGCTAAGTTCCTTACCGGCCCCTAAACCGCTACCATTCGCGAACCTGCACCCCAAGCTGTTGCTGCTTGGAGTGTTAGTGAGCCTCCTAGACAACCTTTTTCAGTTGGTCAGTCTACAGTTGATTCTTCTGATATGGCCGGTGGGATGCAATCTCTGGACTGTGGTCGTGTTGGGTGGCTCCGGCCACTTTCTTGTGCTTTGGTAGTTTACCAGGTGCCGCTGCTCTTCCAGACTCTTAACAACCCCACTATGGCTGCTTTAGACGTGTATTGACCCTCCTGAGATGACCCAAACAGTAGGCTTCTTTCCCCTATCGGACCCGTCTCTACTCGACTCTGGTTGGGATCAGGTTTTCTGTCTAACCGGTGATGCTGGCTCAATCCGGGGAGCAGGTTGAGAATATCATAGCTCAGTAGGGAAATAGGGAGCATGATGCTGCTGGTTATGTTTGAAGGAAATAGTGCCCTTGGTCCAAGTATGCATTCAATGCTAAGTATAATAAATGCGGTTCAGTATTAATTAAATATACAAGTTAATAATTCAGTGAGATCAAGTGAGCTGTATGCCTAGCTAGAGGCCGCTTTAGTTCGAGTGGAATTAATAATATTAATCCACAGCTTACTCTTGACTGAACCCGTAGGGTCACACAAATAGTACGTGAACGAATCAAGTATTTAACTGAATTATATACTCTATTTATGAACATTCGGAAACGACGGATCTCAGTTCCAGTGGGAGCTGAAATCGTCAAAAGGCAAAATAAAGAATACTCCGGAAATGATGATATTGCCGGAAACGGAAATATGGATCATGACGGAAATATAAATATTATCCAAGTCGTAGATATTGCCGGAAACGGAAATATGGTACGTATCGGAAAGTATTATCGGAAATAGAAATATTGCCGGAAACGGAAATATTTCCGGAATCGGAAATATTGCCGGGATCGGAAATAAATTCTGGAATCGGAAATATTAAATATTTGTTCGAATCGGAAATAAATTCCGGAATCGGAAATATTAAATATTGTTCGAATCGGAAATGAATTCCGGAATCGGAAAACGAATCGGAAGCGCGACGTACGAAACGATCGACGGACGAGCTTGCGAGACGCAAGGCCCAGCGCGAGCGCCAGGCCCAGCGCCCAGCAAGCCCGCGCGCGCAAGCAGCGAGCAAGGCAGGCCGAGCAAAGCAGCGCCCATCATCATGGGTCGCGTGCTTGTTGGCCAGCGCCCATCTCTTGGGCCGAGCCGAGCATCAGCACCCCTCGTGGGTTGCGTGGCTGTGAGGCTTCGTACGACCAAAGCCTTGGTCGGTTAGGATTCCTTGCTTAAATCTCGTTTTCCTAATTCTACTCAAATTGAATGTTTTTGTTAAATCTGAAACACTTAGGTGTTTGATTAAACATTAAATTCTAATGATATAATTTAACTAGAATCCTAATGGATTTAGTTATTGGAATCCTAGTAGAATTCTTATTCCGTTATTTCCACCCTATAAATACGTGGTTCATAATCACAATTTATATGACAATTCAATAAGTATTCACATACATTAAGTTCAAGAGAGAATTTAATAATTCGCCTAAAATAATAAGCTTTCCGAGTGAACATAAAACCTTAGATAATATTCTAGTTAATTGAATCTGAGGCGGATCAGAACGTGCTGTGGACTATCTACGGAGGGGCGAAATTTGGAGTCCTAAACTTGTTCTTGTTCGGTTCGGGATCAGCTAGGGAAGGCACGCATCACATTGTATGTATCCTAATTATGCTAATTGACTATGTGGCAATTATTTTGGATTCCTGGCTTTATGGTTTTTCCGCATGAAATATATTGTTTATATTTGTCATAACCTAACAGTGGTATCATGAGCCTCTAATTAATTCCATAATAAATTATAGTTAACATGGTTAAATTTTATAAATTTGCAATGAATTAAAGGGGTGATTAATTTCGTTCATGTAATTAATTGCAATTTCGTGCGATTTATTTAATTATATGTCCGCAGGATTTTTTGGCAGTTTTGTCAATAACGGTCGGAATCTTATAACTTTATAGTGAATTTTGCATGTAAACGACGTTTTAAAATTTTGACAAAAATCTAAGATTTGACGCCGGACCCAGAATTCCCAAATTCGAAGCCTAACTATGACTTTTCGGAGGTTTTAGTTTTTCGAACGCAAAATTTGTAATTTTTATGATGTTAAATTAAATATTTGCGAATTTTGTATGTAAATCTTGAATCTATGATTAACCTACTGTATATGTTTAACAATTTTAAAGCCTAATCTTGTTAATTATACAACCTAATTTGTAATTGTAATTAATTTGTTGAATTTCGAATAATTTAGAATTTGTTTGATTTTCATAATTAATTAGCAATTTAATTAGGATCCTATGATTAAAAACCACCATAAAATTTGTTAAAATTGAAAAGTTTTAAAATTTTATGACCTAGATTTGAATCCCTAAAAATAAATGTAATCGGAAATATTTGAATAATAAATTTTCGATTTTTGCCCAAATTTAATGAAATTAATATGATTTATTAATTTGTCGATTAAATTAAAGTATAAAAATTATTAATTTTTATAAAACCAATCACCAATCTTGCACGCACGAAGCAATGGAAGCTAAGTGTTACCCTTAAGGGGTGTTGCATAGTGCGGGCATGCGACGACGAGCAAGTGAGCTCGTCGCCTATGCGGTACGAGGCAATGAGCAAGCAAGCATGCGCGGCAGGCAAGGCCTGTGCCGTGTGGATGGTCGAGCAAAAGGGGCAGCGATGCATCGTAGCGCTAGGCACGAGGCAAAGTAGCAGCAAACGAGCAAGGGAGCTCGCGTGCCGCTCCGCATGCCACGGCCCAGCGCGCAGCCAGCGACGAGCAGGCAGCAGGCACATCGAGCAGTTGTTGCGCTACGGGTGCGTCACTCGGCCACAGCAACACGGGCCTTGGCGCTGCTTCGTGCATGCGGCCCATGGCGCTGCGGATGTTGGTGCTTGGGTGAGGCTTGGGCTTCGGCCTAAGGCCTTGCCTTGATACGTTTCCGTTTAGTTTATGTTTTGCTTGAAAACGATTTTAATTAAATTTAATTTCGTAATTTAATTTTTTCTCGGAATTTAATTTTGATTAATTTAATTATTATAAATTTATTTTACACTAATTATTTTACTAAAATTAAAACCTTGAAAAAATTTAAATTAATTAATTTAATCAACTGAAAATAAAATAAAGGGTTTTAAATATTATTTTATATGAGCTTTAAATTTTAATTAAATTTGTAAGTTTCCGGTTGGACTAGGAAATACAATTTTATGTTTAAAATTTGTAAAGCATGAAAATTTCTTGGTTTTAGTGGGAGCTTTTAGTCATTAACTCTTTATTAGGTCTACATTCCTTTAAGGTTAAAACAACTCGATTAAAACTAATAAGGTTGAATAATTTGTAGATTATTGGAACCCTTTGATTAGTTGAAGCAAATTTTTATGTGATGCATAATTTGTTCTACTAACTTGTTATGTGGGCCATTCATTGATAAATGAATGGGTGAATGATATATTGTCAATGTACTGTTTTGCCGATTATGGAAAGTGACTAGTATGGCCCAAATAGGATAGAAAATATGGTCTACGTACCATTAATTTGAATGTAAAATTGGTCTAATGCACCAAAGTTTTTATTTTAAATATGGTTTGCGTACCATCAAATAGTTGTAATTAGTTTTAATTATAGCATATCCTATTTGAAGAAAATGGCGCCTCCCATGGTGAAATTCAAGACGGAGTTTCCAATCCATTTTTAAAGACGGAGTTTGAAGTTGAAGCTTCAAGATGAAGTCGGGCCATACTAGATCACATTTATATCTTATACATGCTTTAAATTATTTATTTCTTTAAATATGTCTTAATTATGCATGAGATTATGGCTTGATTATGTTGCATGATTAAGGATTTTAGTTCACTTAAAATATAACCAACATAGTAAGAGCCTTAAGTTCCAAACTTTAAAAATTGAGTTAAAAGATGCCATGCCAAAATAACACTGACTTGGATAACCTTTACATCAATTTAAGTAATAGTTTTCCGCCATAGCGAGGTGTTACTTGTTGATCTTAAAGGGGTAAGGTACACAAATAATTGTGAGTACATGTTAGTTTTGGTGAAACTCAACGATATAAATAAGGAGTCCTTTTATGTCGTGGCAAATGAGATAGGTTTAGCTAATAAGTCCTTAGACGTACCTATCAACCAAGAGTAGTTTCTAGACTATTAGCAAAGGATTTGCTAATTACCTAAAATATTTTAGAATTGAGTCTAAATACATAATGTGCTTAATTCTTCAATGATTTTGAGGATCTTGGATTCATTTTATTCACACCTGCCGGAACAATAAATTCGAATAAAATGCCAATGATTTGTTTAAATTGCATGATTGCTTTAATTTTCAAGTTATTACACATGATAAATGTTTAGACTTTGCATGCTTCAATGTATGTTTTAATTATTGTTTATAATTAAATATCTTTTACTGCAATAAATCCTTTTAGAAGGGTAACAGTAAATTTCCTCGATTGGTAGTGAATCCAAGAACGATTCACAGAAATGAGAGAAAGTGAGCAATTTAAAATGTACGTTTCTTTTAGCGACTTTTATGGTTGTTTTCGAATATCAAAGTCGAATGGCAAACCGATTGGTGCTTGTGAATTCAAAATACAATGTAGTTTTGAGATCATAAAGCATTGAGTTTAACACTCAGCTTTACCAATGGTTAACAACTTAATATCTTTGTCCATTTAATTCTCGAATGAGTCTAGTCCCTAGACATTCGAATAGATCGATGCTTAGAGAACTTTAGAAGGTTCTGGTAAGATCATCTAGTTGAGACAGAATATTCAACATAAATAAAATGGTAAGAACCTTGTTGGAGTGACATTGGACATGTCTAACAAAGTATAAAAGTCCACACTAGAGAAGTCAATTCTTAAGGTTATAAGAAAGGGTACAAGAAATAGGAAAACAAGGAACAAATGAAAGGAATTTACGATTCCGTTTCTATCTATAAGTTTATTTTTAAAGAGAAGTGACATAGCAATCCAGTTTCCTTGGTATCATATACCGCTTGAGGTTCTTACTTCGGTAATAACTCAAACAATGGAAGTTAGGCTACACTAATGACCTACAAGTGGAAATGAAGCATGGAAATGCTACATTAGTTGTAGGGTCATCTAGTTTGTTTTAAGTCCTTTCAAAGGCTGGAACTTAATGGTTATTTTGTTCCATAATCAGCACACCTAAATTTCTGTTTTCAAACACAGAAAGACTCACATTCAAGAAAGACAAAAACAATGTTTGTTTGTTATTTGAATGAAAAGGTCATTACGGGTTGAGTCAATATGCTTGATTAAAACGAACAACTCTTTAATAATAAGAACTTCACTAGGTTCAAATCAATCTTTTGATTTGAGTTCCACAAATCTTTGGCATTGTTACTTAGACCATATCAACAAGTTAGCGTTCTAAAGCTCTATTTTTATGGACTTTTGAAAGTTGATTGATTTGTAGATCATTCAAGACAAGCTAGTCTTACTTGTTGAAAGTAACAAAAGATATGAACAATTGTTAGAACACCTAGACAATAGAGTTCAAAGATAAAGAAAGATTTTATGAATTTATTAGTTCACATGGTTTTGGGCGAATATGGATTTATTTACTCAAAGTGATATAAGTTTGAATCTGTTTGGCTGGTTCAAAGATTCATAGAAAAGTATAAAAACGTCCACTTGGCAAGAAATCATAAAGATCTAGGTTAGATCATGTTGATGATTACTTATACCAAGAATGATTATCAATGATTGTCTGTTGTAATTTCACAAATCTAGCTCCAAAAGATATGATTTATTTGAATAGGAATGATCGAAGTCAAATAGTACTTGATTCGATCAATGATGAATCATAAAGAGTTTTCCTATAATTTCTAAAACAAAATGCTCAACTACTACCAAACTAAACCAAATTCGTCAAAGCTATTGAAAAGTAATTTCAGAATATCTTTTCATAATATATATCTAAAGAGTTCCTAAACTCAGTGGGAGCTTAGTGTTTGCTATTCAACAAACTAAGGCCCAAGTATAGATATATGTTTCATTGTGATTCATTCAAATGAGACACAAGGGTATTGTTTCTACCACGAATTTTTGAGAACATAATGTTTGTTTGCTCGAAATAGTGTCCTCTTGGAGATTCGTTTCCAAAATGACAAGTCGGAGAAAATAGACCTCGAAAGGTCTTCGAGGCAAACAACAAACATAATCGGACGTTCCGGAGGATTTTCAAAGTTCTTCGAAAAATCCGAACACTTATTCTTTATGGACTTTAGAAGTGGCTTTAAAGAATATACATCTCTTAGAAGACTTTACAAGTGCTTCAAGGAGAACAAAATATTCAAAGGACTTTCAAGTGTCTGCTGATATTCTATTGTTTGATGTAGGCATAGAGTTCAGATCAATGAAACTATGAGAATCTTCTATTAGATAGTGAAGAAACCTACAACTTGCAGGCATAGAGTTCAGATCAATGAAACTATGAGAATCTTCTATTAGATAGTGAAGAAACCTACAACTTGCAGTCAGACTATTATTAAGAATGGTAATGAGTTTATGACTTGTAAGAAAGCTATGACGGAATATAGATTCCTTAAAATGGTTAGAGGCCATATATAGACTTAATGTTTAATTGGTCAAAGGCCATAAAACATACTTAGTGTTTTTATGACAAAATTGAAATTTTGTTAATTTGCAAGAATAAGTTTCACACCTATTGGTTGCAAATTGGTATTAAGGATAAAAACCATCAATCATGGAATTGTGTCTTCACACACAAAGCTAGATTAGTTGCTAAAGGTTACAAGCAAATTCACGACGTGGATTGTGTTGAAACCTCATGCATAATCGTAATGCTCGAGTCTATAAATCAAGCAATGATTGCATATTGGTACATATTGCAATTGGATGACAAAACATCTTCCTCAATCAAGTGTTGGAAGAAACTATGTACATGGTATGTCATAGGATTTGGGGATCCAAATAATGCTTAAAATGAATTCTAGCTTATGAAATTCGGGTATGGATTTAAGCAAGAAATTGGGAATTAGAACTGTATTTTAGTGAAGCTAATAAGTATTTTAGTTTCATAAAATGTACATGAATCTTATAAATGTATAAGAAGTTTAGTGGGAGTACGTAAAACTTAATTGGTCCTATGTGTATCACACACACATCTCTCTATTGTGAAATAACATTCAAATGCTAATGACTTAGATTTGAAAATATTCATCAATGATGGACCAAGGCGAAACTTAGTACATAATGGGTATTAAGAACTGTTTACAAAGATCTTATAATATTGTTTTAGATTAAGTAATGTCATTTACTAAATCAAACACGAAAGACTCCATTGGAGATATTCGACCCATGTGAATAAATCTAAGTAATAAATGTTTGAACTATGTATAAGAATTTACTAAGTTAAACATCAAAGAATCTAATGAGATTCTTCACCTATATTATATGTCGAAGAATTTAGCTGGATTCAGTATCTACTGAAATTGGATAGCTAAAGTTACATGAATATAATTCAATTGGGAATTATTCTGCAAAGGAATTTCTCATGTATGATATAATATAAGGATCGCCAAAAAAGTATCGTATGGCTTTAGGCATGACGAACATATACCAATATCTATTGATCTAAGTAAAGATCTGTTAGTTTATGATACATATGAATAAACATAAATCATGCGAAAAAACCATAAAGCCAGGAAACATATTATTTACACATAATCATATAGCATAATTTAGGTGCATACACTTTGTAGCGTGCCCTCCCTAGCTGCGCCCGAACCGAACAAGAACAAGTCTTTAGGAATCCAAGTGTCGTCCCTCCGTAGATAGTCCACAGCACGTCCGGATCCGCCTTAAGATTGACCAACTAGAATCGCCCTTAAGGTACTATAATTTTCGGCAATTATGGGCAAGAATGTGACTGAATTTTTGCTCTCAAAATCACTTTGAATACTTCAAAAACTCGTTATAAATTGTGAACCCAAGCCACATATTTATAGGGGTATGGAAAGAGAATTGGAAACCTACTAGGATACGAATTAATTAAATTAGAATCCTAGTAGAACTCTTATTTAATTAATTTATATTTTAGGATTAGGAAGTTAATCATATATCGAATCCTGATAGCTTTAGGATTCGTATAGCACGTACACGAGCATCGCACGAGCACCGTACACTCGCGCAGGCCTTGCAGCCCACGCTGAGCGCACAACGCTCGGCCCATGCTTGCTGCCTGTGTCCGCGCGCGCCCAAGGCCTTGGCTGGGCCTGGCCTTGCGCTGGGCCTGGTCGAGGCTTGGCGTGTGTTGGTGATGCGTGTGGCTTGCTGGGCGATGGCCTGGCTTCGTGCTGGGCCTTCGTCTAGCGAGCCTCGTCCGATGCTAATTCGTACGATACACTTCCGATTAAATTCCCGATTCCGGAAATCATTTCCGATACGAACAACATTTAATATTTCCGATTCCGGAATTAATTTCCGTTTCGAACAAATATTTAATATTTCCGTGTCAGGAATTATTTTCCGATTCCGATAATATTTCCGATTCAGACAATATTTCCGTTTCCGGCAATATTTCTGATTCCGGCAATATTTCTATTTCCATTAATATTTTCCGATACGTACCATGTTTCCGTTTCCGGCAACATCTACGACTTGGATAATATTTATATTTCCGATACGATCCATATTTCTGTTTTCGGCAATATCATCGTTTCCGGAGTATTCATTTCTTGCTTGTGACGATCTCAGCTCCCACTGAAACCAAGATCCGTCGATTCCGAATATCCATAGATGGAGTATTTAATGCCATTAAATACTTGATCCGTTTACGTACTATTTGTGTGACCCTACGGGTTCAGTCAAGAGTAAGCTGTGGATTAATATAATTAATTCCACTTGAACTGAAGCGGCCTCTAGCTAGACATTCAGCTCACTTGATCACACTGAATTATTAACTTGTTAATTAATACTGAACCGCATTTATTAGACTTAATATTATATGCATACTTGGACCAAGGGCACTATTTCCTTCAGTCTCCCACTTGTCCTTAGGGACAAGTGTGCATTTCCTAATTCCTTTGTCGCTCGATGCTTGCTCTTGAACATAAGGTAAGAGTTGTCATCCTTATTATGTCCATAGGTATTTCTCGGTTTCAGAGTTCAACTGATCAAATAAACAGATAATTATAGCCTATGGTTCATCCGAGCACGACCATGCATTTTACAGTTTCTAGCTCTCCGAGTGGCCTTGTACAACTTTTAAGCATCTCATCTCGATTTATGGGAGGACAATCCCAATCTTGCGATCTTGAGATTAGACTTCGTTTGATAGGTGATTACCTGAGCGTTGCCTTTATACCCTCCTTTTACGGTGCGACGGTTGGTCAACGTCAAAGTAACCAATTCTCAAACAAGTAATCTCAAATCACTCAGGTATTGAGGATTTAGTGTCTAATAATTTTAATGAAATTTACTTATGACAGATTTTCATCTCTTACAGTAAAGTTTCATAGGTATGTCCGATACTAGTCTTCCCAAAGTAAGTATCTATGCAAATGATTACGACATTGCCATGTCCACATAGTTCAAGTAACAGAACTACTAGTCATCTTGCATTCTAGTCGTCTAACGTTTTCTATGCGTCCAATTTTATAGAAAACTCCGACCAGGGACCATTTTCAACTTTTGACATTCAAGTTCACTTGACAGACATTTCTTAGTCACAGGACTGGTCCTGAAAGTCTATCTTGAATATATCGTCAAATTGAAGGGACTCATCATTTAATACTAAACCAAGATTAAATGGAATATGAAAATACATTTCATATATGATAAATGTTCAACCCCAATGTTTTACAACCATGGGCCTCAAACCCATCTTTAAAACAGTTCATGGAATTCAAAGCTATGCTTGATTTCCAGTGCTACAATGTGAGTGTTGCCTCTCACTTGTTGCATAGGTTTAGTTTATCATGCTTTGCCAATCTTAATATCCTTTTCATCGAATGTCTTCGAGATATGATGATAAGATCTTTTGAGTTTGTTTATTATGTGATCTAGTCTTTCTTACTTAAATAGTTGTTCTACGCATTTTGCAATGAAGAACTATTAAGTCAACAGAGATGTGATCTACCCAAGTTCATTGAAGGACTCTTTAACATAAACAACCCTGTTTTATTGCTTCTTAGGCAATAAGTAATTTTACTTCAACTGTATAGGTTGCTTGTGATGCTTTATTTGGATTTGCTTATCCAAGCAGTTCACAGATATGTGGAAGACTTTCCAGCTGTATCTTAGAACATAGAAATTAATATTTAATTTCCCATGCAACAACTCATGGTCTCCGATCCATGTTGCCATTTCAAAACACGATGCTCTTTAGCTCGTCCTTGTCAATGGGTAACTCCAAAGGAATCTTGCTTGATCCTTTGCCAGTGTTTATGCGTGTAGCATCAATATTTAGCACATCTTTATTTCCTTGAATCAAGAACTATTTCTATTTACCTTTTCAAGTACCATAAGTTGTTCTTGATCTCAATCTAGTTGATCTTCACTTAGATCAATAGAGATTGGTATATGTTCGTCATGCCTAAAGTCATACGATACGTTTTTGGCGATCCTCATATTATATCATACATGATAAATTCTTTTACAGAATTATTCTCAATTGAATTCTATTCATGTAACTTTAGCTCATTCAATTTCAGCAGATATTGAATCCAGCTAAATTCTTTGGCATATAATATAGGTTAAGAATCTCATTTAAACTCTTTGATGTTTAACTTAGTAAATGCTTATACATAGTTCAAACATTCATTACTTAGATTTATTCATATCGGTCGAATATCTCCAATGGAGTCTTTCGTGTTTGATTTAGTAATTGCCATTACTTAATCCAGAACAATATTATAAGATCTTTGTCAATGGATCTTAATACCCAGTATGCACTAAGTTTCGCCTTGGTCCGTCATTGATGAATAATTTTCAAATCTAAGTCATTAGCATTTGAATGTTATTTCACAATAGAGAGATATGTGTGTGATACACATAGGACCAATTAAGTTTTTATGTACTCCCACTAAACTTCTTATATATCTATAAGAGTCATGTACATTTTATGAAAATAAAATACTTATTAGCTTCACCACAATACATTTCTAATTCCCAATTGCTTGCTTAAATCTGTACTTAGATTTAATAAGCTAGCTTTCCTTTTCAAGCATTTATTTGGATCCACAAATCCTATGACATACCATGTACATAGTTTATTCCAACATTTGATTGAGGAATTGTTTTGTCATCCAATTGCCATATGTACCAATATGCAATCATTGCTTGATTTATAGACTTGAGCATTACGATTATGCATGAGGTTTCAACACAATCCACGTCGTGAATTTGCTTGTAACCTTTAGCAACTAATCTAGCTTTGTGTGTGAACACAATTTCATGTTTGATGGTTGTTATCCTTAAAACAAACTTGCAACCAATAGGTGTGAAACTATTCTTGCAAATCAACAAAATTTCAATTTTATGGCCTTTAACCAATTAAACATTAAGTCTATATATGGCCTCTAACCATTTTAGGGAATCTAGGTTTCGTCATAGCTTTCTTACAGGTCACAAACTCATTAATCTACGTGATAATAGTTTGACTGCAAGTTGTAGGTTTCTTCATTATCTAATAGAAGAATCTCATAGTTTCATTGACCTGAACTCTATGTTTCTTCACTATCTAATAGAAGAATCTCATAGTTTCAGTGACTTGAACTCTATGCCTACTTGGGTATAGAACATCGATCAAACAATAGAATATTAACAGCCACTTGAAAGTCCTTTGAATATTCTGTTCTCCTTGAAGCACTTGTAAAGTCTTCTAAGAGATGTCTATTCTTTAAAAGCCACTTCTAAAGTCCTTAAAGAATACGTGTTCAGATTTTCTAAAGAACTTTGAAAAGCCTCCGGAATGTCCGTTTATGTTTGTTGTTTGCCTCGAACACTTTCGAGGTCTATTTTCTCCCACTTGTCATTTTGGAAACGAATCTCCAAAAGGACATTATTTCGAGCAAACAAACATTATGTTCTCAAAATTCGTGGTAGAAACAATACCCTTGTGTCTCATTTGAATAAATCACAATAAAACATATATCTATACTTGGGCCTTAGTTTGTTGAATAACAAACACTAAGCTCCCACTGAGTTTAGCAACTCTTTAGATATATATAATTGAAAAGATATCCTGAAATTACTTTTCAATAGCTTTGACGAATTTGGTTTAGTTTGGTGGTAGTTGAGCATTTTGTTTTAGAAATTATAGGAAAAGTCTTTATGATTCATCATTGATCGAATCAAGTACTAATTGACTTCGATCATTCAACTTAGATATTTATATCTTATGGAGCTAGATTGTGAATTTACTACACACAATCATTGATGATCATTTTTGGTCTTCAAGTAATCATCAACATGATCTAACCTAGATCTTGCCAAGTGGGATTTATACTTATGAATCTTTGAACTAGCCAAACAGATTCAAACTTATATCACATTGAGTAAATAAACCTATATTCACTCAAATCTGTGTGAAATAATAAAGTCATAAAACCTTTCTTTAGCTTTGAACTCTATTGTCTAGGCGTTCTAACAATAGTTCATATCTTTTGTTACTTTCAACAAGTAAGACTAGCTTGTCTTGAATTGATCTAGAAATCAATGAACTTTCAAAGGTCCATCAAAATAGAGCTTTTGAATGTTAACTTGTTGCTATGGTCTAAGCAACAATGCCAAAGATTAGTGGAACTCAAATCAAGGAGTTGATTTGAACCTAGTAAAGTTTTTTTTTTTTGGAAAGTAATAAGAATTTATTAATTACCAAGAGGGCAAAAAAAACCCCACCACCAATACAACCAAACCACAGCCACACCAGGCCAAGAAGCAACTAGCTATTACAAGCTACCCTAAACAGAATTCTGTTTACAATACTTAAACTACTATCTAACTGGTTAGAGAACACTTTAGAGTTCCTAGCTAGCCAGATAGAATACACAGTTTCACAAAACAAACTATTACACATTCTAGCATTACTTCTAGTACTCCTGCTTGCTTTCTGCACCCACTGCACTTCATCATTCCAAGCTCCAACAGTTCTATGAATTCCACTTCTCTGCAGAACCTGATTCCAAATATCAGATGCAAAACTGCAGGCAAAGAAAAGGTGATCCCTACTTTCATCTGTGCTGTGACAAAGGCAACACACACTATCAGCTATAACATTCCATCTTCTCAGCCTTTCCTTAGTTGCAAGTCTGTCCTGCAGAGCCAACCACACAATAAAAACACTTTTAGGGCTAGCATGACTGTTGCAAACAATCCTCTTCCACCCCACAGACTCCCCTTGCTGTCTCAAATGATTATACATTCTCTGAATCTTAAATCTTCCTGCAGTTACAAACTGTTGCAAATCACCAGAGTTACTCAGAGTCTCCTTTTGAAGGAAATAATGCCCTTGGTCCAAGTATGCATTCTATGTTAAGTCTAATAAATGCGGTTCAGTATTAATTAACAAGTTAATAATTCAGTGAGATCAAGTGAGCTGAATGCCTAGCTAGAGGCCGCTTCAGTTCAAGTGGAATTAATGATATTAATCCACAGCTTACTCTTGACTGAACCCGTAGGGTCACACAAATAGTACGTAAACGGATCAAGTATTTAATGGCATTAGATACTCCATCTATGGATATTCGGAATCGACGGATCTTGGTTTCAGTGGGAGCTGAGATCGTCACAGGCAAGAAATGAATACTCCGGAAACGATGATATTGCCGGAAACGAAAATATGGATCGTATCGGAAATATAAATATTATCCAAGTCGTAGATGTTGCCGGAAACGGAAACATGGTACGTATCGGAAAATATTATCGGAAATGGAAATATTGCCAGAATCGGAAATATTATCGGAAACGGAAATATTGTCAGAATCGGAAATATTATCGGAATCGGAAAATAATTCCGGAAACGGAAATATTAAATATTTGTTCGAAACGGAAGTTAATTCCGGAATCGAAAATATCAAATATTGTTCGTATCGGAAAAAATATTTCGGAATCGGGAATTTAATCGGAAGCGTATCGTACGAATAAGCATCGGACGAGGCCTGCCGGACGAGGGCCCAGCACGAAGCCAGGCCATCGCCCAGCAAGCCAGCGCAAGGCCAGGCCCAGCAGGCCGTGGCAGCGCGCACAGCGCGCGCAGCGCGCGCAGCTGCGAGCAGTGGGCTGCGAGCATTGCTGCAGCTCGCGTGGGCTTGTATCTCGCGTGGGCCGTGCGGCCGTGTGGGCTGTGCGCGGGCATGGCCTGCACGCTTGCGGGTCATGCTCGCGTAAGTGTTTGTGTTCGCATACGAAACCTAAAACGTGCAGAGTTCGGTTAATGATTAAATTTCTAATTCTATTTGATAAATTAATTAAATAAGAGTTTTATTATAATTCTAATTTAATTAATTCGTATCCTAATAGGATTCCAATTCTCTTTCCATACCCCTATAAATATGTGGCCTGGGTTCACAATTTATAACGAGTTTTCAAGTATTCAAAGTGAGTTTTTGAGAGAAAAATTCAGTCACACATCTTGCTCAAAAGTGCCGAAAATTCTAGTACCTTAAGGGCGATTCTAGTTGGTCAATCTTAAGGCGGATCCGGACGTGCTGTAGACTATCTACGGAGGGACGACACTTGGAGTCCTAAAGACTTGTTCTTGTTCGGTTCGGGCGCAGCTAGGGAGGGCACGCAACAAAGAGTATGCATCTAAATTATGCTATATGATTATGTGTAAATAATATGTATTCCTGGGTTAATGGTTGTTTCCGCATGATTTATGTAATATCATATGTATCATAACCTAACAGTGGTATCAGAAGCCCCTTATTATTTTCATAATCTAATTTGCATAAACATGGTTAAATATTACAAATTTGCATGAATTAAAAGGGGTGATTAATTTTCGTAATTGTTAATTAATTGCAAATTGCGTTTATTTAATTATACGTACGCAGTTTTTCGGCAGTTTCTTCGTTACTCATCCAAATCGAGTGATTTTTGTGTCAATTCCGCATGTAAAAGGCATTCTAAAATTTTGACAAAATTAGTATTTTTCTGCCGAACCCAGAATTCTCAAATTCGAAGCCTAACTATGACTTTTCGAAGGTTTTAGTTTTTCGAATGCAAAATTTCGTAAATTTAAGATGATAAATTAAATATTTGCGATTCTTGTTGATAAATCTTGAATTTTTGATTGACCTACTGTATATGTTTAACAAGTTTGAATGCCTAGCCTTGTTAATTATGCAATCTAATTTGTAATTATGATTAATTTGTTGAAAATTAGAATAATTTAGAATTAATTTGATTTTCATAATTAATTATAATTTAATTAGAAACCTATGATTAAAAACCACCATAAAAATTGTAAATTTATGATAAATTTTAAATTTTTATGACCTAGACTTGAATCCAAGACAATCGGAAATCAATTGAATAATAAATTTTCGATTTTTCGCCCTAAAATTATGAAATTAATATTATTTATTAATTTGTCATTAATTTTAAATATAAATTTTAAATTTTTATGCGATTCGTTCATATAACTTGCACGCACAAAGCAATGGACGCTTCGTGTTACCCTTAAGGGGTGTTGTATAGTGCGGGCATGCGACGACGAGCAAGGGAGCTCGTCGCCCGTGCGGCACGAATGCAATGAGCAAGGGCATGGTGCACGAGCACAAGGCAGCAGCCCTGCCTTGTGTCGTGGGCCACGAGCTATGAACAAATGGGCATGGGCGAAAGGCAAGCCAAGGCAGTCGCGTGTGGGCAGCAAGCGAGCTGCGCCACAACGCGCACTGCCTCGCGCAAGAGCGCGCAGCCTCGCGCGCAGCGAGCGCAAGCTCGCGTGCCAAGAGCGCTGCGCCCAGCGAGCGATGTCGCGCGCACAGCGAGCGATGTCGCGCGCACAATGAGCGATGGCTCGCGCGTACAGCGAGCGATGGCTCGCGTGCACAGCGAGCGATGGCTCGCGCGCACAACGAGCGATGGAGCGCGCGCAGCGAGCGCTGGCGAGCGCGCACTGCGAGCGATGGCTCGCGTGCGTCGAGCGCTGGCGCGCGCGCAGCGAGCACCATAGCGTGCGATGGCTTGCGATGGAAGATGCAGCAGCTATGCGACGAGCGCATGGGCTGCGCGCACATGGCCAGCGATGGCTGTGTGCGTGCGGCCCATGGGCGTGCGATGCGTAGGGTGTTTGCGTTACGATTAGATCGTTTTGAATGTTTAGTTTGAAAATTTTCAGTTTACGTAATTTTAATTAATTTTAAAATTAATAATTTAAATTATTTTCTTGGATTTTAATTTTGAATATTGTAATTATAATAAATTTTATTTATTCTAATTATTTTACTAAAATTAAAATCATGAATTAATTTAAATACGACCGAAATTAAATTAAACTTTTGGATTCAATTATAAATTTATATGAGCTTTAAATTTTAATTAAATTTGTATGTTTCCGGTTAGACTTGAAATACATTTTTATGTTTAAATTAGTAAAGCATATGAATTTATTGGTTTAAGTGGGAGCCCTTTTAGTCATAAAACTCTTGATTAGGTCTACAAATCCTTAAGGTTAAAACAACTTGATTTGAATTAATAAGGACTGAATAATTGGTAGATTATTGGTGCCCTTGATTAATTGCTGCAAATGTTTACGTGATGCATAATGTGTTTTACTAACCAGCTATGTGGGCCATTCATGATAATGAATGGGTGAATGGTATATATTGTATATGTACTGTTTTGCAGGTTATGAAGTGACTAGTATGGCCCAAATAGGATAGAAAATATGGTCTGCGTACCATTAATTTGAATGTAATTGGTCTAAAGTACCAAAGTTATTTTTCAATTCAAATATGGTCTGCGTACCATCAAATAGTTGTAATTAGTTATAGCTTATCCTATTTGAAGAAAATGGTGCCTCCCACGGAGATTTTCAAGACGGACTTTGAAGTCAAAGCTTCAAGATGAAGTCGGGCCATACTAGATCACATTTATCTTATGCATGTTTTAAGTTATTTATTGCTTTTAAATATGTCTTAAAATGCATGAGATCAAAAGCTTGATTATGTTGCATGATTAAGGATTTTAGTTCACTTAAAATCTAACCAACATAGTAAGAGCCTTAAGTTCCAAACTTAAAAATTGAGTTAAAAGGTGCCATGCCAAAATATACACTTGCTTGGATATCCTTTACATCAATCTAGTAATAGTTTTCGCTCAGCGAGGTGTTACTTATTGGTCCTAAAGGGGCAAGGTACACAAATAATTGTGAGTACATGTTAGTTTTGGTGAAACTCAACGATATAAGTAAGGAGTCCTTTTATGTCGTGGCAAAATCGATAGGTTTACCTAATAAGTTCTTAGACGTACCTATCAACCAAGAATAGTTTCTAGACTATTAGCAAAAGGCTTTTGCTTACCTAAGATGTTCTAGGATTAAGTCGACAAACTGTGCTTAGTTCTTCAATGATTTTAGGATCTTGGAATCATTTTATTCACACCTGCCGGAACACATAACTTGAATAAAATGCTTAATAAACATTGAATTATGCATGTATTTAAGTTTATTAAGAGAAACTGTGAATGGTTATTTATTTGTTTATTCTTTTCAATTGTAGTTTTTAATATGGCAAACAACAATTCATTCAACATTCGATCAATTCTCGAAAAGGAGAAGTTGAACGGGAAAAACTTCCTTGACTGGCAAAGGAACTTGCAAATAGTTCTTATGCAGGAAGAAAAGGAGTATGTCCTAGATGAGGCGATGCCCGAAGCCGCAGGCGATGGGGTCACTCAGGCAGCCCTCAATCGTTGGATTGATGCCAACAAGGATGTGAAATGTCTAATGCTCGCCACCATGAGTGCGGATCTGCAGAAAACGTTCATCAACTCAGATGCTTTCACAATCATCAGTGAGTTGAAGAACATGTTCCAAGATCTGGCTCGAGTCGAAAGATTCGAGACTCATAGACAAATTCTTGAGACCAAGCTTAAGAAGGGAGAGCCCGTAAGTCCACATGTTCTCAAAATGATTGGACTCATTGAGAATATGAGTCGGCTGGATCAGCAATTTTCTCAGGAAATGGCTATAGACACCATCCTCCATTCTCTTCATAGCGGGTATGATCAGTTCAAACTGAACTACAGTATGAATAGTCTGGACAAAACGCTCACTGAGCTTCACGGTATGCTGAAGACCGCTGAAAAGACGCTCAAAAGTGATAAGCAGGATGTGCTTATGGTGCGTGGGGGCAAGTTCAAGAAATCTGGAAAGAAGAGGAATGCTAAGAAAGGTGGCAACAAGGCCAGCCCAACTAAGCAAACTGGCGCCAAATCTGTAAAGAGGAAGGTCAGTCAACCCACTTCTGAATCCGAATGCTTCTACTGCAAGAAGAAGGGGCATTGGAAGAGAGATTGCTTGAAGCTAAAGGAAGATCAGAAGAACGGAACAGTCGTTCCATCTTCAGGTATTTTCGTTATAGACTGTATACTTGCTAATTCAACTTCTTGGATATTAGATACAGGTTGTGGCTCACACTTATGTTCCAATCCACAGGGACTAAGAAGAAGTAGAAAGTTAAGCAAGGGTGAAGTCGACCTACGAGTGGGAAATGGAGCACGGATTGCTGCATTAGCTGTAGGAACTTACTATTTGTCGTTGCCCTCCGGGCTAGTTTTGGAACTGGAAGAATGTTTCCATGTTCCAAGTCTTACTAAAAACATCATTTCAGTTTCTTGCTTAGATGCTAAGGGATTTTCCTTTTTAATAAAAGACAATAGTTGTTCGTTTTATTTTAAAAGAGATGTTTTATGGATCTGCTAGATTAGTCAATGGACTTTATTTATTAGATCACGACAAACAAGTTTATAACATAAATACCAAAAAGGCCAAAAAGGATGATTCAGATCTCACCTATCTGTGGCATTGTCGATTAGGCCATATAAACTTGAAACGCTTAGAAAGACTTCAAAAGGAAGGAATTCTAGAACCATTTGACTTAGAGGATTATGGTAAATGCGAATCATGTTTACTTGGCAAAATGACAAAGCAACCTTTCTCTAAAGTTGGAGAAAGAGCAAATGAACTATTGGGTTTAATCCATACAGATGTATGTGGACCAATGAGTACAAATGCTAGAGGTGGTTTCAGCTACTTTATCACTTTCACTGATGACTTCAGTAGGTATGGTTATGTCTACCTAATGAAGCATAAGTCTGAATCCTTTGACAAATTCAAGGAATTTCAGAGTGAAGTAGAGAATCAATTAGGCAAGAAGATTAAGGCACTGCGGTCTGATAGAGGCGGTGAATATCTGAGCTATGAATTTGATGACCATCTGAAAGAATGTGGAATTCTATCAGAATTGACTCCTCCTGGAACACCACAATGGAACGGTGTGTCGGAACGGAGGAATAGAACCTTGCTAGACATGGTCAGGTCAATGATGGGTCAGGCCGAACTTCCATTAGAATTTTGGGGACATGCACTAAATACAGCTGCACTCACTATAAATAGAGCTCCGTCTAAAGCTGTCGAAAAGACTCCATACGAATTATGGTTTGGAAAGCCTCCAAATGTGTCTTTTCTTAAGATTTGGGGATGTGAAGTATACGTCAAACGATTGATTTCAGACAAACTTCATCCAAAATCTGACAAATGTATCCTTGTGGGCTATCCAAAGGAAACAAAGGGGTATAACTTCTACAATACATCTGAGAACAAAGTGTTTGTTGCTCGAGATGGTGTCTTTTTGGAGAAAGATCACATTTCCAAAATGACAAGTGGGAGAAAAGTAGACCTCGAAGAAATTCGAGTCGAACAACAAACTCTAGAGAATGCTCAAGATGACATTCAGGATGAAACTCAGAGATCTTTAGAAGAATCTGGTGAGAATCATGGTCAATCTAGAAATGTTACCCCGCGTAGATCGCAAAGATATAGATCTCAACCGGAAAGGTACTTAGGTATTTTGACGAACGAGAGCTATGACGTTCTATTACTTGAAAGTGATGAACCTGCGACTTACAAACAAGCTATGACGAGCCCTAGCTCCAAGCAATGGCAAGAAGCCATGCAATCTGAATTGGACTCCATGTCTGAAAACCAAGTATGGGATTTGGTCGATTTGCCAGATGGCTACCAAGCCATTGGAAGCAAATGGGTTTTCAAACTGAAAAAGGACAAGGATGGGAAACTTGAAGTTTTCAAAGCTAGATTGGTTGCAAAAGGTTACAGGCAAGTCCACGGTGTGGACTACGATGAAACCTTTTCACCAGTTGCAATGCTAAAGTCTATTCGGATAATGTTAGCAATCGCTGCATATTACTATTACGAAATATGGCAGATGGATGTCAAAACTGCTTTCTTAAACGGCGTTTTAACAGAAACTGTGTTTATGACACAACCTGAAGGTTTTGAGGATCCAAAGAATGCTAAAAAGGTATGCAAGCTAAAGAAATCAATCTACGGATTGAAGCAGGCATCCAGGAGCTGGAATATACGTTTTGATGAAGCAGTCAAGGACTTTGGTTTCATCAAGAACGCGGACGAATCTTGTGTATACAAGAAGGTCAGTGGGAGCAAAATTGCTTTCCTAGTATTATATGTCGACGACATATTGCTTATCGGAAATGACATTCCTATGTTGAACTCTGTTAAGATTTGGCTTGGGAAATGTTTTTCGATGAAGGATCTAGGAGAAGCACAGTACATATTGGGCATCAAGATTTACAGAGATAGATCTAAAAGGATGATTGGACTTAGTCAAAGCACTTATATCAATAAGGTGCTTGATAGGTTCAAGATGGCGAACTCCAAGCGAGGCTACCTACCCATATCTCATGGAATGACTCTAAGCAAGACTCAGTGCCCAAAAACACTTGATGAGCGTAGACGAATGAATGGGATTCCATATGCATCATTGATTGGTTCAATAATGTATGCTATGATATGTACACGCCCGGATGTTGCGTACGCACTCAGTGCTACGAGCAGATACCAGTCAGACCCAGGAGAGGCGCATTGGACTACTGCCAAGAACATTCTGAAGTACCGTAAAAGGCACAAAGATGACTTCCTGGTCTATGGTGGAGATGATGAATTAATTGTTAAAGGCTATACGGACGCAAGTTTCCAAACCGACAAAGATGATTTCTGATCACAGTCTGGGTTTGTCTTCTGCCTCAACGGAGGAGCAGTAAGCTGGAAAAGTGCTAAGCAAAGCACCATTGCGGATTCTACAACTGAAGCGGAGTACATTGCTGCCCATGAAGCAGCAAAGGAAGCTATATGGCTAAGGAAGTTCATAGGTGAACTTGGTGTAGTCCCCTCCATTAAAGGACCAATAGCCCTGTATTGTGACAATAACGGAGCTATTGCACAGGCAAAAGAGCCTAGACACCACCAGAGAGTCAAGCATGTACTTCGTAGATTTCACCTTCTACGAGAGTTCGTTGAAAGAAAAGAAGTCGAGATAAGCAAAATTGGAACTGATGACAACATATCAGATCCATTAACTAAACCTCTGCCGCAGGCGAAGCACAACTCGCACACTGCAGCTATGGGAATCAAGCATATTGGAGAATGGCTTTGATGTCTCTGTTTAATGTTTTAAAGTTTTAGAGTTTAAATCTTTGTAAAACATTATTGGTTAATCATTCACAATAAATGAAAAGAATTCATTTTTCCATTTAATTTGTGGTTTATTAAATGATGAGTCCCTTCAATTTGACGATATATTCAAGATAGACTGTCAGGACCAGTCCTGTGACTAAGAAATGTCTATCAAGTGAACTTGAATGTCAAAGGTTGAAAATGGTCCCTAGTCGGAGTTTTCTATAAAATTGGATGCATAGAAAACGTTAGACGATTAGAATGCAAGATGACTAGTAGTTCTGTTTCTTGAACTATGTGGACATGCAATGTCATAATCATTTGCATAGATACTTACTTTGGGAAGACTAGTATCGGACAAGACCTATGAAACTTTACTGTAAGAGATGAAAATCTGTCATAAGTAAATTTCATTAAATTATTAGACACTAAATCCTCAATACCTGATTGATTTGAGATTACTTGTTTGAGAACTGGTTGCTTTGACGTTGACCAACCGTCGCACCGTAAAAGGAGGCTATAAAGGCAACGCTCAGGTAATCACCTATCAAACGAAGTCTAATCTCAAGATCGCAAGATTGGGATTGTCCTCCCATAAATCGGGATGAGATGCTTAAAAGTTGTACAAGGCCACTCGGAGAGCTAGAAACTGTGAAATGCATGGCCGTGCTCGGATGAATCATAGGCTATGATTATCTGTTTATTTGATCAGTTGAACTCTGAAACCGAGGAACACCTCTGGACATAATAAGGATGACAACTCTTACCTTATGTTCAAGAGCAAGCATCGAGCGGCAAAGGAATTAGGAAATGCACACTTGTCCCTAAGGACAAGTGGGAGACTGAAGGAAATAATGCCCTTGGTCCAAGTATGCATTCTATGTTAAGTCTAATAAATGCGGTTCAGTATTAATTAACAAGTTAATAATTCAGTGAGATCAAGTGAGCTGAATGCCTAGCTAGAGGCCGCTTCAGTTCAAGTGGAATTAATGATATTAATCCACAGCTTACTCTTGACTGAACCCGTAGGGTCACACAAATAGTACGTAAACGGATCAAGTATTTAATGGCATTAGATACTCCATCTATGGATATTCGGAATCGACGGATCTTGGTTTCAGTGGGAGCTGAGATCGTCACAGGCAAGAAATGAATACTCCGGAAACGATGATATTGCCGGAAACGGAAATATGGATCGTATCGGAAATATAAATATTATCCAAGTCGTAGATGTTGCCGGAAACGGAAACATGGTACGTATCGGAAAATATTATCGGAAATGGAAATATTGCCAGAATCGGAAATATTGCCGGAAACGGAAATATTGTCAGAATCGGAAATATTATCGGAATAATTCCGGAAACGGAAATATTAAATATTATCGGAATAATTCCGGAAACGGAAATAATTCCGGAAACGGAAATATTAAATATTTGTTCGAAACGGAAATTAATTCCGGAATCGAAAATATTAAATATTGTTCGTATCGGAAAAATATTCCGGAATCGGGAATTTAATCGGAAGCGTATCGTACGAATAAGCATCGGACGAGGCCTGCCGGACGAGGGCCCAGCACGAAGCCAGGCCATCGCCCAGCAAGCCAAGCGCGCCACACGAACAGCCAAGGCCACGCCAGGCCCAGCGCAAGGCCAGGCCTAGCAGGCCGTGGCAGCGCGCACAGCGCGCGCAGCGCGCGCAGCTGCGAGCAGTGGGCTGCGAGCATTGCTGCAGCTCGCGTGGGCTTGTAGCTCGCGTGGGCCGTGCGGCCGTGTGGGCTGTGCGCGGGCATGGCCTGCACGCTCGCGGGTCATGCTCGCGTAAGTGTTTGTGTTCGCATACGAAACCTAAAACGTGCAGAGTTCGGTGAATGATTAAATTCCTAATTCTATTTGATAAATTAATTAAATAAGAGTTTTATTATAATTCTAATTTAATTAATTCGTATCCTAATAGGATTCCAATTCTCTTTCCATACCCCTATAAATATGTGGCCTGGGTTCACAATTTATAACGAGTTTTCAAGTATTCAAAGTGAGTTTTTGAGAGAAAAATTCAGTCACACATCTTGCTCAAAAGTGCCGAAAATTCTAGTACCTTAAGGGCGATTCTAGTTGGTCAATCTTAAGGCGGATCCGGACGTGCTGTGGACTATCTACGGAGGGACGACACTTGGAGTCCTAAAGACTTGTTCTTGTTCGGTTCGGGCGCAGCTAGGGAAGGCACGCAACAAAGAGTATGCATCTAAATTATGCTATATGATTATGTGTAAATAATATGTATTCCTGGCTTAATGGTTGTTTCCGCATGATTTATGTATTGTCATATGTATCATAACCTAACAACTTTTGCTGCCAAATCTTCTTCAAAGACCAAGACAGCCCATTAGGGATTGGCATGGTCCAAAAGTCATTATGCTTCACATAGTAGGTGTGAATCCATTTCACCCATAGCTTATCAGCTTTCAAAGATAAAGCCCAACAATGTTTAGCAACAGCTGATTTGTTCCACAAAGGTAAATCTTTAAGATTCCAACCCCCACAGATTTTGGGTAAACACAATTGATCCCAAGCAATAAGAGCTTTCCTGGAATTCCCTTCAGCTCCAGTCCATAGAAAACATCTACAAATTCTTTGAATTTCTTTCAACACCTTCTTAGGCATAATGAATATCTGGCACCAGTACAACTGGATGCCAAATAAAACTGATCTAATCAGTTGCATCCTTCCAGCATAACTAAGCAACTTAGCAGACCAACTTTTTACCCTTGCTACAATCTTCTCAATCAAAGGCTTGCAGTCTGTAAAGCTCAATTTCTTAGTTGAGAGAGGGACACCAAGGTATCTAAAAGGAAAAGAACCCCTAGGTATACCAATCTTAGCTAGAATACTGAGAGCTACAGAATCAGGTACACCAGCCAAATACAGTTCACTCTTCATCATGTTAGCTTCCAACCCAGAAGCAGCAGAAAACTTAGATAAAGCATCAAAAAGGAGGGAAACAGAAGCATCATCTCCCCTAGCAAACATTAGTAAATCATCTGCAAACATCAAGTGAGTCAGATCAATTCTTTTACATCTTGGATGAAACTTGAACTCTTTGGATTGTCCAAGTAAGGATAAGCATCTAGACAGGTATTCCATTCCTATTGCAAACAGGAATGGTGACATTGGATCACCCTGCCTCAACCCTTTCTTAGCACGAATTGGCTTGGAAGGAAAACCATTCACCAGAATAGAATAAGACACTGAACACAAGCAAGCCATAACCCATTTGACAAACTTATCAGGGAATCCCAGTTCTTGCAACATGCTTCTCAAAAAAGGCCATTATAGGGAATCATAGGCCTTTTTAAGGTCAACTTTTATCATACATCTGGGGGACACATGTTTCCTTGAATAGCATTTTACCAACTCAGTAGCCATGATGATATTATCAGAAATGACTCTCCCTGGTATGAAACTAGATTGTGCTGCACTTACAATTTCCCCAATGACTGGTTGCATTCTATTTGTCATAATTTTTGAAATCAACTTGTAGATCATAGTACAGCAGGCAATAGGTCTGTAATATTTAACTTGAGTTGCATTCTGAATCTTAGGGACCAAAGTAACCACTGTATTATTCACTTGCCTTAGCATATGACCTGTCTGAAAGAAATGAATAACAGCAGCATATACATCCTCCTTTACTATAGTCCAAGCTTTCCTGAAGAATAAACCATTTAGGCCATCAATACCAGGAGCCTTGTTCACATCAATGCTTTTAAGAGCTTCATCTATCTCTGTGTGGGTAACAGGTTGAATCAGACTTTCTGCAGCAAGGGGAGAGAGTTGATTGCCCTTTCTAACAAGCTCTATATCAATACCAGCGAGGTTAGGGGCTGCAGTACCAATGAGATTCACATAGAAATCTTTAATTTCTGCTTTAATGTCTTATGTAGTAACTAATTTGTCACCAGCAGCATTGTAAAGGACATCAATACTGTTCCTTGAAATTCTCTCCTTCATGGCACTAAAGAAGAATTTAGTGTTTGCATCACCCTCTTTAATCCACTGAATTCTAGATTTTTGCCAGTATGCACTCTCCTGAATTTTCAAAAATTTCTTCAGTAATCTATTACAGGATGATTCTTTTTGCTGGAATTCAGTGTCAGTACTGTCAATAGCTAACTTGCTTTGCACCTCATCAAGATCTTGTCTTATCTGCTCAATTTTATCATCTAGTCTGGCAAACTCTTTATGGTGAAGAGTTTTCAGCCCACCCTTGATCACCTTTAATTTCTGCCACACAGAAAACATAGGAGATCCAACACACCTCTGCTCCCAACCATCTTGCACAATTTTCAGAAAGTCCACATGGGTGGCCATATAGTTGAAAAATTTGAAAGGTCTTCCTCCAGTTGTGCCCTCCACTTTACAGTTCAACAACGGAGAGTGATCTGACAACCCAGGGTTTAGAAAATCAACCACTGCATCAACATATTTAGTATGCCAGTCAATATTACCAAAAGCTCTGTCAATTCTAGAAGAAATTCTAGCATTCCCTTGCCCCTTATTACTCCAAGAAAAGAAGTGCCCACAACTCTTAATTTCAGCTAAATTAGCCACATCAATACACCCCTGAAAATCTCTGGTTTCAGCATCATGAACAGGATTGCCATTGATTCTATCCCCTGAATAAAGCACTGCATTGAAATCCCCCATTACTAGCCAAGGACCAACAGTACTACTACTCAACTGACTCAGATCAGCCCACAAAGGTCTTCTGGTGTCAACTGAGTGCAAACCATACACTGCAGTAAAAGCAGTTTGGAACTTTCCAGATTTAGCTAAAACATCACCATGTAACAATTGCTCAGTGCATTTTGTGACATGAACTGTCACCACTTGGTGTTTCCACCCCACCCATATCCT
This sequence comes from Spinacia oleracea, assembly GCF_020520425.1. Taxonomy (NCBI): domain Eukaryota; kingdom Viridiplantae; phylum Streptophyta; class Magnoliopsida; order Caryophyllales; family Amaranthaceae; genus Spinacia; species Spinacia oleracea. The sequence continues at coordinate 91,585,279 of NC_079489.1, forward strand.
TCCCCTTGGAGAAGCAATATAGTTCATTTCCCATCTCCATGTTGGCCCAAATTTCTTCTGAATTTTTAGATGGTTATTACTTTTCACCCTTGTTTCCAGTAAAGCAAAAACAACAATATTATTGGCAGCAGCAAACTTTTTCACCTCCCCCACCTTTGAGGGGTCATTGAGACCCCTAATGTTCCAAGAACAGATATTCATGGAGGAAACTCCTCACCCTCCCCCTCACTTCCACCCTCCTCTTCTGAAATTCCTGCAACAGCTGCATGGACTTGGGCTAGGCCAAGAAAGGTGTTTGGGGTTTTAGCTTCCTTTCTCCTCCTTGAAACCACTCTCCAACCATCATCCAGAGCAACTGTGGTGTCTGTTTTTGGAGTGTAAACATCTCCAACAGGAACAACTTTGTCAATTACAGATGGTATAACCAATTCCTGTATTATCTCAGGTGTAGGAACTACAATTTCTTGCTCAACAACTTTCTTAGGTCTCCAAACTTTCTGAGTTTTCTGCTGTGTTGGTCCAGTTGTAGCAGTCTGTAATCTAACCCCCACATTCTTTTTTACTCTACAGTCATGGCCAACAACATTACAATCTTTACAAAAAGGTGGGAGCCAATCATACTCCACCTTCTGCTTGATGGTAACACCTAAGTGATCTTGAATCAGGACTTCCTTAGGAAGCTCCTTAGTTACATCAACCTCAATCAAAAGTCTAGCAAATGATATCCTTAATTGTTTCAAAGTGCAATCATCAGCAAACAATGGAACTCCAATCAAGCTCCCAATTCTACTAAGAGAATCACTCCCCCAACAACATAAAGGGAGGTTAGGCAGTCTCACCCACACAGGAATGACATGAAGTATTTCATCTTGAAAACTAAACCCAGAGGACCATGGTTTTGTTATCATAGGTCTGCCATAAAAGGTATAAGGTCCAGCTTTCAGAACATCATCCCTCTCTTTTTTTGAACTAAATTTCATCACAAAATAGCCTTCATCATGTAAGAAGACACTGGGTTTAGCAACATGCTTCCACTCATTGGCAATGAATCGAATTACAGCCCCAATAGTTGGTTTATCCCCTACAACATACATGATTAAAGCAGCTTCCCATATTGCAGCCATTTTGTTCACATCAACAATGTCTAACATAGCAACAGGACATCCATCTGAAACTGTAGGAGCAATGAATGAGAGAGATGTACCTTTCCCCGTCATTTGGTTACCTTGGAAGAGATTCAGCCATGGAGTTTTTCGAGCCGCAGCATTCTCCCCCACCTGCGTCTCTCCTTGCAAGTTTACTTGCTCTGTTTCAATCACATTCCCAGGGTTGGCTTTCTCCTTCCCATTCCGTCCAGATCTCATCATCTCCAAAACCCCATTGACACTCTGCATAATTTCAGTCATTTTAGAGCTCAACAAGCTCTCATTTTGGATCACAACCTCCCTCTTTTCCACAAGGGTTTCCGTACTATTTTCCAGATCTAACACTGGATTAACATTTTCTATTATCCATCTCCCTTCTTCCAGGCCAGAACCACCCATCCTCTCACTCTCCTGAGCTCCCTCCATACCTCCCACAATCTCGGAGATACTGCCCCTGTTTTCCGATTGGAAAGGGGAGTAATGAATAGCAGCATGATATGCTGCAATAGCTTCCTGAGTGTGCGGCGACGGTGGTCCAGCAGATGGATGCGACGGAAATGGTGATCGAATCACTGGCGGAACTCGAACTTCATCACCATTGCTGGGTATGGTGTTTCGCAACTGGTGTTGGTTCATCGGGCGCAAAGAGGCAACATGAAGAAGCGTTGAAGCCTCTTCATTAATCTCACGAACTTCCTGTTTCTGAGTCTTCTTCTTCCTCGCCATTTCAATGGTGGGTGAACGATAGCTGTTGTACCTTATCGTGCGCTACACCATGGAAAGAGAGAGAGAAAAACTAGCTAACATTCCAAACCTAGTAAAGTTTTTATTGTTAAAGAGTTGTTTGTTTTAATCAAGCATATTGACTCAACCCGTAAATGACCATTTCAAACATTATTTTGTTTTCTTTGAATGTGAGTCTTTCTGTGTTTGAAGCAGAAATTTAGGTATACTGATTATGGAACAAAATAGCCATCAAGTTCCAGCCTTTGAAAGGACTTAAAACAAACTAGATGACCCTACAACTAATGTAGCATTGCCATGCTTCATTTCCCACTTGCAGGTCATTAGTGTAGCCTAGCTTCCATTGTTTGAGTTATTACCGAAGTAAGAACCTCAAGCGGTATATGATACCAAGGAAGTTTGATTGCTAGGACACTTTTCTTTAAACATAAACTTATAGGTAGAAACGAAATCGTAAATTCCTTTCATTTGTTCCTTGTTTTCCTATTTCTTGTACCCTTTCTTATAGTCTTAAGAATTGTATTCTTTAGTGTTGACTTTTATATTTTGTTTAGACATGTCCAATGTCACTCCAACAAGGTTCTTACCATTTTAATTTATGTTGAATATTTCGTTCAACTAGATGATCTTACCAGAAGCTTCTAAAGTTCTCTAAGCATCGATCTATTCGAATGTCTAGGGACTAGACTCATTCGAGAATTAAATGGACAAAGATATTAGGTTGTTAACTATTGGTAAAGCTGAGCGTTTTAAACTCAATGCTTTATGATCTCAAAACTACAGTGTATTTTGAATTCACAAGCACCAATCGGTTTGCCATTCGATTTTGATACTCGAAAACAAGCATAAAAGTCGCTAAAAGAAACGTACATTTTTAAATTGCTCACTTTCTCTCATTTCCGTGAATCGTTCTTGGACTCACTACCAATCGAGGAAATTTACTGTTACCTTTGTAAAAGGATTTATTGCAGTGCAAGATATTTAATTATAAACAATAATTAAAACATACATTGAAGCATGCAAAGACTAAACATTTATCATGAGTAATAACTTGAAAATTAAAGCAATCATGCAATTCAAACAAGTTATTAGCATTTTATTTGATTTTATTGTTCCGACAGGTGTGAATAAAATGATTCCAAGACCCTAAAACCATCGAAGAATTAAGCACATTATGTATTTAGACTCAATTCTAAAATCTTTTAGGTAAGCAAAAGCCTTTTGCTAATAGTCTAGAAACTACTCTTGGTTGATAGGTACGTCTAAGAACTTATTAGGTAAACCTATCGATTTTTCCACGACATCAAAGGACTCCTTACTTATATCGTTGAGTTTCACCAAAACTAACATGTACTCACAATTATTTGTGTACCTTACCTCTTTAGTATCGATAAGTAACACCTCGCTATGGCGGAAAACTATTACTAAGATCGATGAAAAAAGGATATCCAAGTCAGTGTTATTTTGGCATGGCACCTTTTAACTCAATTTTTAAGTTTGGAACTTAAGGCTCTTACTATGTTGGTTAGATTTTAAGTGAACTAAAATCCTTAATCATGCAACATAATCAAGCTTCGATCTCATGCATATTTAAGACATATTTAAAAGCAATAAATAACCTAAAACATGCATAAGATAAATGTGATCTAGTATGGCCCGACTTCATCTTGAAGCTTCAACTTCAAAGTCCGTCTTGAAAATCTCCGTGGGAGGCGCCATTTTCTTCAAATAGGATAAGCTATAATTAAACTAATTACAACTATTTGATGGTACGCAGACCATATTTGAATTGAAAAACAAATTTGGTACTTTAGACCAATTACATTCAAATTATTGGTACGCAGACCATATTTTCTATCCTATTTGGGCCATACTAGTCACTTCATAACCTGCAAAACAGTACATATACAATATATATCATTCATCCATTCATTATCATGAATGACCCACATAATTGGTTAGTTAAAACACATTGTACGCATCATATAAACATTTGCAGCAATTAATCAAGGGCACCAATAATCTACGAATTATTCAGTCCTTATTAGGTCTAATCAAGTTGTTTAACCTTAAAGGATTTGTAGACCTAATCAAGAGTTTATGACTAAAAAGGGGTTCCCACTTAAATCAATAAATTCATATGCTTTACTAATTTTAAACATAAAAATGTATTTCTAGTCTAACCGGAAACATACAAATTTAATTAAAATTTAAAGCACATATAAATTTATAATTGAATCCACTTATTTAATTTATTTTCAGTCGAATTTAAATTAATTCAAGGTTTTTAATTTTAGTAAAATAATTAGAATAAATTAAAATTTATAATAATTATATGTTCAAAATTAAAATCCAAGAAAACAATTTAAAATATTAATTTTAAAATTAATTAAAATTACATGAATTGAAAATCTCAAATTAAAATTTAAAACTCGACAATCGTAACATGACGAGCACTTGGGCTTGCGCCCAAGCCCCGTCGAGTGTACGACCTATCGCTGGCCTATGGCACATCGCAGCAGCAGCCACGCGCAAACGAAGCAAGCCAAGCCACGCTTGCGCGCAGCCTGCTTGCCCTCATGCATCGCAGCAGCTACGATGGGAGCGCTTGCTCGCGCAAGCAAGCCCTCGAGGCCACGCGTGTTGGTGTGCGGAGCAGCGATCGCTGGGCGACCAACTCTCGCCCTCGCGCGCGCGCCTCTCCTCGTGCCACGCCTTCGCCCTTCGCCCATCGCCATAGCACACAGCACACACGCACATGCTCCCTTGCCTCGTGCGCGCGCCATGCGCTAGGTTGCTCGCTGCATTCGTACCGCACGGGCGACGAGCTCCCTTGCTCGTCGTCGCGTTCCCGCACTATACAACACCCCTTAAGGGTAACACGTAGCTTCCATTGCTTTGTGCGTGCAACATTCATGAGCGTTTTCATAAAAATTTAAAATTTTTAATTCAAAATTAATGACAAATTAATAAAACATATTAATTTCATAATTTTAGGGCGAAAAATCGAAAACTTATTAATCAATTAATTTCCGATTAACATGGATTCAAATCTAGGTCATAAAAATTAAAAATTTAACATAAATTAACAATTTTTATGGTGGATTTTAATCATTGGTACCTAATTAAATTATTAATTAATCATGAAAATTAAATCAATTCTAAATTATTCGAATTTCAACAAATTAATCATAATTACAAATTAGGTTGTATAATTAACAAGTCTAGGCATTCATAATTGTTAAACATATACAGTAGGTCAATCAAAAACTCAAGATTTATCAACAAGAATCGCAAATACTTAATTTAACATCTTAAATTTACAAACTTTTGCGTTCGAAAAACTAAAACCTCCGAAAAGTCATAGTTAGGCTTCGAATTTGGGAATTCTGGGTTCGGCCTTTTACATGCGGAATTGACACAAAAATCACTCGATTTGGATGAGTAACGAAGAAACTGCCGAAAAACTGCGTACATATAATTAAATAAACGCAATTTGCAATTAATTAAGAAAATTAATAACCCCTTTAATTCTTTGCAAATTTGTAAAATTTAACCATGTTCATGCAATTTAAATTATGAAAATAATAAGAGGCTCGTGATACCACTGTTAGTTTATAATACATATAAATAAACATAAATCATGCGGAAAAACCATAAAGCCAGGAAACATATTATTTACACATAATCATATAGCATAATTTAGGTGCATACACTTTGTAGCGTGCCCTCCCTAGCTGCGCCCGAACAAGAACAAGTCTTTAGGACTCCAAGTGTCGTCCCTCCGTAGATAGTCCACAGCACGTCCGGATCCGCCTTAAGATTGACAACCTAGAATCGCCCTTAAGGTACTATAATTTTCGGCAATTATGGGCAAGAATATGACTGAATTTTTTCTCTCAAAAATCACTTTGAATACTTCAAAAACTCGTTATAAATTGTGAACCTAAGCCATATATTTATAGGGGTATGGAAAGAGAATTGGAATCCTACTAGGATACGAATTAATTAAATTAGAATCCTAGTAGAATTCTTATTTAATTAATTTATCTTTTAGGATTAGGAATTTAATAATATATCGAATCCGCATAGATTTAGGATTCGTATAGCACGTACACGAGCATCGCACGAGCACCGCACACTCGCCCAGGCCTTGCGGCCCACGCTGAGCGCACAACGCTCGGCCCATGCTTGCTGCCTGTGTCCGCGCGCGCGCCCAAGGCCTTGGCTGGGCCTGGCCTTGCGCTGGGCCTGGTCGAGGCTTGGCATGTGTTGGTGATGCATGTGGCTTGCTGGGCGATGGCCTGGCTTCGTGCTGGGCCTTCGTCTAGCGAGCCTCGTCCGATGCTAATTCGTACGATACGCTTCCGATTAAATTCCCGATTCCGGAAATCATTTCCGATACGAACAACATTTAATATTTCCGATTCCGGAATTAATTTCCGTTTCGAACAAATATTTAATATTTCCGTTTCCGGAATTATTTTCCGATTCCGATAATATTTCCGATTCAGACAATATTTCCGTTTCCGGCAATATTTCCGATTCCGGCAATATTTCTATTTCCATTAATATTTCCGATACGTACCATGTTTCCGTTTCCGGCAACATCTACGACTTGGATAATATTTATATTTCCGATACGATCCATATTTCTGTTTTCGGCAATATCATCGTTTCCGGAGCATTCATTTCTTGCTTGTGACGATCTCAGCTCCCACTGAAACCAAGATCCGTCGATTCCGAATATTTATAGATGGAGTATTTAATGCCATTAAATACTTGATCCGTTTACGTACTATTTGTGTGACCCTACGGGTTCAGTCAAGAGTAAGCTGTGGATTAATATAATTAATTCCACTTGAACTGAAGCGGCCTCTAGCTAGACATTCAGCTCACTTGATCTCACTGAATTATTAACTTGTTAATTAATACTGAACCGCATTTATTAGACTTAATATTATATGCATACTTGGACCAAGGGCACTATTTCCTTCAAGATCAACTAGATTGAGATCAAGAAAAACTTATGGTACTTGAAAAGGTACATAAGGAATAGTTCTTGATTTAAGGAAATGAAGATATGCTAAAAATTGATGCTACATGCATAAACACTAGCAAAGGATCAAGCAAGATCCCTTTGGAGTTAACCATTGGCAAGAACGAGCTATATGCATCGTGGTTTTAAATGGCAACATGGATTGAAGACCATGAGTTGTTGCGTGGGAAATTAAATGTTAATTTCTATGTTCTAAGATACAGCTGGAAAGTCTTCCACATATTTGTGAACTGCTTGGATAAGTAAATCCAAACAAAGCATCATTAGCAACCTAAACAGTTGAAGTAAAAGTACTTATTTCCTAAGAAGCAATAAAACAGAGTTGTTTATGTTAAAGAGTTCTTCACTGAACTTGGGTAGATCAAATGTCTGCTGACTTGATGGTTCTTCATTGCAAAATGCGTAGAACCACTATTGAAGTAAGAAAGACTAGATCACATAATAAATAAACTCAAAAGATCTTAACATCCTATCTCGAAAGACATTCGATGAAAAGGATATTAAAATTGGCAAAGCATGATAACTAAACCTATGCAACAAGTGAAATACAACACTCACATTGTGGTATTGGATGTCAAACATAGTTTTGAATTCCATTAATTGTTTTAAAGATGGGTTTGATGCCCATGGTTGTAAAACATTGGGGTTGAACATTTTTCACATATGAAATGTATTTTCATATTCCATTTAATCTTGGTTTAGTATTAAATGACTACTCTTACCCTATGTTCATGAGCAAGCATTAAGCGACAAAGGAATTAGGCAATGCACACTTGTCCCTAAGGACAAGTGGGAGACTGAAGGAAATGAATTCAATGCTAAGTCTAATAAATGCGGTTCAATATTAATTAAATATACAAGTTAATAATTCAATGAGATCAAGTGAGCTGTATGCCTAGCTAGAGGTCGCTTCAGCTCGAGTGGAATTAATAATATTAATCCACAACTTACTCTTGACTGAACCGTAGGGTCACACAAATAGTACGTGAACGGGTCAAGTATTTAAGTGAATTAAATACTCTATTTTTGAACATTCGGAAATGACGGATCTCAGTTCCAGTGGGTGTCAAAAGGCAAAATAAAGAATACTCCGGAAATGATGATATTGCCGGAAACGGAAATATGGATCATGACGGAAATATAAATATTATCCAAGTCGTAGATATTGCCGGAAACGGAAACATGGTATGTATTGGAAAATATTATCGGAAATCGGAAATAGAAATATTGCCGGAATTGGAAATATTGCCGGAAACGGAAATATTGCCAGAATCGGGAAATGTTGTTGGAATCGGAAATAAATTCCGGAATCGAAAATATTAAATATTTGTTCGAATTGGAAATAAATTCCGGAATCGGAAATATTAAATATTGTTCGAATCGGAACTGAATTCCGAAATCGGAAAACGAAACGGAAGCGCGACGTACGAAATGATCGACGGACGAGCTTGCGAGACACAAGGCCCAGCGCGAGCGCCAGGTCCAGCGCCCAGCAAGCCCGGGCGCGCGAGCAGCAAGTAAGGCAGGCTGAGCAAAGCAACGCCCATCATCATGGGCTGCGTGCTTGCTGGCCAGCGCCCATCGATTGAGTTCACTTCGTTTATTTAGCACATACATTGATGCCACTCTCTTTGCAATAAACAAAATTCATTGCTTTTTTTGACAGGCATCCGCGCGCGATAGCGCGCGGTCCAACTCCTAGTATGATAAAAAAAATTAAAAAAAATAAAAGGAGTAACCATAGAATATAAAGAGATACTATATGATAAAATGAGAGTAACTATAAAATATAAAGAGTTACAATATGTAAAGAAGAGTAACTATATATATATATATATATATATATATATATATACATATATATATATATATACATATATATATATATATATACATATATATATATATATATATATATATATATATATATATATATAGTATGTAAGTAATTGTACTCTGATTATAAAAAATAAAAATAAAAAGTTGTTCATTTGGTGTGACCAATGGAATATTTGGTGCCTTAGATCCAAATTCATTGTGTTTCTTTTTTCCTTTTTTTGATGCCTGCTTGTAATTGTGATATTGATCCTTTACTCTCTTCTTACTTTTCCCTTTAGTATTAGCGCGATCATGATCAAGCACGGTTGTTATTTCAGAATTAGGTGATTCCCCTTGTGTTTCTCGTTGTGCTTCAGCTTTTGCCTTTTCTTGTTCTGCTATCTTTGCAGCTTCTTCTTTGGTCTTCTTTTCTTCTTCCTTTTTTTATGATCTCCAACTGCTTTATTATCATTTTTAAAGTTCTCCTCGATAAATTTCCTGGCCTTTTCTATCTTATGCCCTTTCCAGATAAAGTTATTGTTAGGTTATGATTCATATGACAAAACACGAATAATGCGGAAAAACCATAAAGCCAGGAAAGCATATTATTTACAAATAATCATTTAGCATAGTTTAGATGCATACACTTTGTTGTGTGCCCTCCCTAGCTGCGCCCGAACCGAACAAGAACAAGTCTTTAGGACTCCAAGTGTCGTCCCTCCGTAGATAGTCCAGAGTACGTCCGGATCTGCCTCAAGATTGACCAACTAGAATCGCCCTTAAGGTGCTAGGATTTTCGGCTAGGTTAGTGCAAGAGTATGGCTGAATTTTCTTTCAAAAACTTACCCTTTGAATACTTCAATTGTATCTATAAATTATGACCCTAGGCTCTTATTTATAGAGGTATGGAAAGGGAATTGGAATCCTACTAGGATACGAATTAATTAAACTAGAATCCTATAAGAACTCTAATTAATTTATCCTTTTAGGATTAGGAATTTAATCATATACCAAATCCTAATAGCTTTAGGAATCATGCATGAACACAAACACACACACGCATGGCAGCCCACGAGGGGCGCCTAAGCGCGAGCGCGTTCAGCCCACGCCACGAGGCCCGCAACGCAGCCATGGCCTTGGCGCGCGCTGGGCCTGCCTTGCGGTGGGCCTGGGCGCTGCCTTGGCTTGGCGTGTGGCGCGCGTTTGGCTTGCTTGACGATGGCCCGGCTTCGTGCCGGGCCTTCGTCCGGCAGGCCTCGTCCGATGCTTGTTCGTACGATACGCTTCCGATTAAATTCCCGGTTCCAGAATTCATTTCCGATACGAACAATATTTAATATTTCTGATTTCGGAATTAATTTCCGTTTCGAACAAATATTTAATATTTCCGTTTCCGGAATTATTTTCCGATTCCGATAATATTTCCGATTCTGACAATATTTCCGTTTCCGGCAATATTTCCGATTCCGGCAATATTTCCATTTCCGTTAATATTTTCCGATACGTACCATGTTTCCGTTTCCGGCAACATCTACGACTTGGATAATATTTATATTTCCGATACGATCCATATTTCCGTTTCCGGCAATATCATCGTTTCCGGAGTATTCATTTCTTGCTTGTGACGATCTCAGTTCCCACTGAAACCAAGATCCGTCGATTCCGAATATCCATAGATGGAGTATTTAATGCCATTAAATACTTGATCCGTTTACGTACTATTTGTGTGACCCTACGGGTTCAGTCAAGAGTAAGCTGTGGATTAATATAATTAATTCCACTTGAACTGAAGCGGCCTCTAGTCAGGCATTCAGCTCACTTGATCTCACTGAATTATTAACTTGTTAATTAATACTGAACCGCATTTATTAGACTTAACATTGAATGCATACTTGGACCAAGGGCACTATTTCCTTCAGTCTCCCACTTGTCCTTAGGGACAAGTGTGCATTACCTAATTCCTTTGTCGCTCGATGCTTGCTCTTGAACATAAGGTAAGAGTTGTCATCCTTATTATGTCCAGAGGTGTTTCTCGGTTTAAGAGTTCAACTGATCAACTAAACAGATAATCATAGCCTATGATTCATCCGAGCACGGCCATGCATTTTACAGTTTCTAGCTCTCCGAGTGGCCTTATAAACTTTTAAGCATCTCATCCCGATTTATGGGAGGACAATGCCAATCTTGCGATCTTGAGATTAGACTTCGTTTGATAGGTGATTACCTGAGCGTTGCCTTTATAGCCTCCTTTTACGGTGCGACGGTTGGTCAACGTCAAAGTAACCAGTTCTCAAATAAGTAATCTCAAATCACTCAGGTATTGAGGATTTAGTGTCTAATAATTTTAATGAAATTTACTTATGACAGATTTTCATCTCTTACAGTAAAGTTTCATAGGTCTGTCCGATACTAGTCTTCCCAAAGTAAGTATCTATGCAAATGATTATGACATTGCCATGTCCACATAGTTCAAGAAATAGAACTACTAGTCATCTTGCATTCTAGTCGTCTAACGTTTTCTATGCGTCCAATTTTATAGAAAACTCCGACCAGGGACCATTTTCAACCTTTGATATTCAAGTTCACTTGATAGACATTTCTTAGTCACAGGACTGGTCCTGACAGTTTATCTTGAATATTTCGTCAAATTGAAGGGACTCATCATTTAATAAACCACAAATTAAATGGAAAAATGAATTCTATTCATTTATTGTGAATGATTAACCAATAATGTTTTACATAGAATTAAACTCTAAAATTTTAAAACATTAAATAAGGATATCAAAGCCATTCTCCAATATGCTTGATTCCCATAGCTGCAGTGTGCGAGTTGTGCTTCGCCTGCGGCAGAGGTTTAGTCAATGGATCTGATATGTTGTCATCAGTTCCAATCTTGCTTATCTCGACTTCTTTTCTTTCAACGAACTCTCGTAGAAGGTGAAATCTACGAAGTACATGCTTGACTCTTTGGTGGTGTCTAGGCTCCTTCGCCTGTGCAATAGCTCCGTTATTATCACAATACAGGCCTATTGGTCCTTTAATGGAGGGGACTACACCAAGTTCTCCTATGAACTTCCTTAGCCATATATCTTCCTTTGCTGCTTCATGTGCAGCAATGTACTCCGCTTCAGTTGTAGAATCCGCAATAGTGCTTTGCTTAGCACTTTTCCAGCTTACTGCACCTCCGTTGAGGCAGAAGACAAACCCAGACTGTGATCTGAAATCATCTTTGTCGGTTTGGAAACTTGCGTCCGTATAGCCTTTAACAATTAATTCATCATCTCCACCATAGACAAGGAAGTCATCTTTGTGCCTTTTCAGGTACTTCAGAATATTCTTGGCAGCAGTCCAATGTGCCTCTCCCCGGTCTGACTGGTATCTGCTTGTAGCACTGAGTGCGTACAAAACATCCGGGCGTGTACATATCATAGCGTACATTATTGGACCAATCAATGATGCATACGGAATCCCATTCATTCGTCTATGCTCATCAAGTGTTTTTGGGCATTGAGTCTTGCTTAGAGTAATTCCATGAGACATGGGTAGGTAGCCTCGATTGGAGTCTGCCATCTTGAACCTATCAAGCACCTTATTGATATAAGTGCTTTGACTAAGTCCAATCATCCTTTTAGATCTATCTCTGTAAATCTTGATGCCCAATATTTACTGTGCTTCTCCTAGATCCTTCATCGAAAAACATTTCCCAAGCCAAATCTTGACAGAGTGCAACATAGGAATGTCATTTCCGATAACTAATATGTCGTCGACATATAATACTAGGAAAGCAATTTTGCTCCCACTGACCTTCTTGTATACACAATATTCGTCTGCGTTCTTGATGAAACCAAAGTCACTGACTGCTTCATCAAAACGTATATTCCAGCTCCTTGATGCCTGCTTCAATCCGTAGATTGATTTCTTTAGCTTGCATACCTTTTTAGCATTCTTTGGATCCTCAAAACCTTCAGGCTGTGTCATAAGCACAGTTTCTGTTAAAACGCCGTTTAAGAAAGCGGTTTTGACATCCATCTGCCATATTTCGTAATCGTAATATGCATCGATTGCTAACATTATCCGAATAGACTTTAGCATTGCAACTGGTGAAAAGGTTTCATCGTAATCCACACCGTGGACTTGCCTGTAACCTTTTGCAACCAATCTAGCTTTGAAAACTTCAAGTTTCCCATCCTTGTCCTTTTTCAGTTTGAAAACCCATTTGCTTCCAATGGCTTGGTAGCCATCTGGCAAATCGACCAAATCCCATACTTGGTTTTCAGACATGGAGTCTAATTCAGATTGCATGGCTTTTTGCCATTGCTTGGAGCTAGGGCTTGTCATAGCTTGTTTGTAAGTCGCAGGTTCGTCACTTTCAAGTAATAGAACGTCATAGCTCTCGTTCGTCAAAATACCTAAGTACCTTTCCGGTTGAGATCTATATCTCTGCGATCTACGCGGGGTTACATCTCTAGATTGACCATGATCCTCACCAGATTCTTCTAAAGATCTTTGAGTTTCATCTTGAATGTCATCTTGAGCATTCTCTAGAGTTTGTTGTTCGACTCGAATTCTTCGAGGTGTACTTTTCTCCCACTTGTCATTTTGGAAATGTGATATTTCTCAAAAAGACACCATCCCGAGCAACAAACACCTTGTTCTCAGATGTATTGTAGAAGTAATACCCCTTTGTTTCCTTTGGATAGCCCACAAGGATACATTTGTCAGATTTTGGATGAAGTTTGTCTGAAAATAATCGTTTGACGTATACTTCACATCCCCAAATCTTAAGAAAAGACACTTTTGGAGGCTTTCCAAACCATAACTCATATGGAGTCTTTTCGACAGCTTTAGACGGGGCTCTATTTATAGTGAGTGCAGCTGTATTTAGTGCATGTTCCCAAAATTCTATTGGAAGTTCGGCCTGACCCATCATTGACCTAACCATGTCTAGCAAGGTTCTGTTCCTCCGTTCCGACACACCGTTCCATTGTGGTGTTCCAGGAGGGGTCAATTCTGATAGAATTCCACATTCTTTCAGATGGTCATCAAATTCATAGCTCAGATATTCACCGCCTCTATCAGACCGCAGTGCCTTAATCTTCTTGCCTAATTGATTCTCTACTTCACTCTGAAATTCCTTGAATTTATCAAAGGATTCAGACTTATGCTTCATTAGGTAGACATAACCATATCTACTGAAGTCATCAGTGAAAGTGATAAAGTAGCTGAAACCACCTCTAGCATTTGTACTCATTGGTCCACATACATCTGTATGGATTAAACCCAATAGTTCAGTTGCTCTTTCTCCAACTTTAGAGAAGGGTTGCTTTGTCATTTTGCCAAGTAAACATGATTCGCACTTACCATAACCCTCTAAGTCAAATGGTTCTAGAATTTCTTCCTTTTGAAGTCTTTCCATGCGTTTCAAGTTAATATGGCCTAATCGACAATGCCACAGATAGGTGAGATCTGAATCATCCTTTTTGGCCTTTTTGGTATTTATGTTATAAACTTGTTTGTCGTGATCTAATAAATAAAGTCCATTGACTAATCTAGCAGATCCATAAAACATCTCTTTAAAATAAAACGAACAACTATTGTCTTTTATTAAAAAGGAAAATCCCTTAGCATCTAAGCAAGAAACTGAAATGATGTTTTTAGTAAGACTTGGAACATGGAAACACTCTTCCAGTTCCAAAACTAGCCCAGAGGGCAACGACAAATAATAAGTTCCTACAGCTAATGCAGCAATCCTTGCTCCATTTCCCACTCGTAGGTCGACTTCACCCTTTCTTAACTTTCTACTTCTTCTTAGTCCCTGAGAATTGGAACATAAGTGTGAGCCACAACCTGTATTTAATACCCAAGAAGTTGAATTAACAAGTGTACAGTCTATAACGAAAATACCTGAAGATGGAACGACTGTTCCGTTCTTCTGATCTTCCTTTAGCTTCAAGCAATCTCTCTTCCAATGCCCCTTCTTCTTGCAGTAGAAGCATTCGGATTCAGAAGTGGGTTGATTGACCTTCCTCTTTTCAGACTTGGCGCCAGTTTGCTTAGTTGGGCTGGCCTTCTTGCCACCTTTCTTAGCATTCCTCTTCTTTCCAGATTTCTTGAACTTGCCCCCACGCACCATAAGCACATCTTGCTTATCACTTTTGAGCGTCTTTTCAGCGCTCTTCAGCATACCGTGAAGCTCAGTGAGCGTTTTGTCCAGACTATTCATACTGTAGTTCAGTTTGAACTGATCATACCCGTTATGAAGAGAATGGAGGATGGTGTCTACAGCCATTTCCTTAGAGAATTGCTGATCCAGCCGACTCATATTCTCAATGAGTCCAATCATTTTGAGAACATGTGGACTTACGGGCTCGCCTTTCTTAAGCTTGGTCTCAAGAATTTGAAGGAAATAATGCCCTTGGTCCAAGTATGCATTCAATGTTAAGTCTAATAAATGCGGTTCAGTATTAATTAACAAGTTAATAATTCAGTGATATCAAGTGAGCTGAATGCCTAGCTAGAGGCCGCTTCAGTTGAAGTGGAATTAATGATATTAATCCACAGCTTACTCTTGACTGAACCCGTAGGGTCACACAAATAGTACGTAAACGGATCAAGTATTTAATGGCATTAAATACTCCATCTATAGATATTCGGAATCGACGGATCTTGGTTTCAGTGGGAGCTGAGATCGTCACAGGCAAGAAATGAATACTCCGGAAACGATGATATTGCCGGAAACGGAAATATGGATCGTATCGGAAATATAAATATTATCCAAGTCGTAGATGTTGCCGGAAACGGAAACATGGTACGTATCGGGAAATATTATCGGAAATGGAAATATTGCCGGAATCGGAAATATTGCCGGAAACGGAAATATTGTCAGAATCGGAAATATTATCGGAATCGGAAAATAATTCCGGAAACGGAAATATTAAATATTTGTTCGAAACGGAAATTAATTCCGGAATCGAAAATATTAAATATTGTTCGTATCGGAAATAAATTCCGGAATCGGGAATTTAATCGGAAGCGTATCGTACGAATAAGCATCGGACGAGGCCTGCCGGACGAGGGCCCAGCACGAAGCCAGGCCATCGCCCAGCAAGCCAAGCGCGCCACACGAACAGCCAAGGCCACGCCAGGCCCAGCAGGCCGTGGCAGCGCGCACAGCGCGCGCAGCTGCGAGCAGTGGGCTGCGAGCATTGCTGCAGCTCGCGTGGGCTTGTAACTCGCGTGGGCCGTGCGGCCGTGTGGGCTGTGCGCGGGCATGGCCTGCACGCTTGCGGGTCATGCTCGCGTAAGTGTTTGTGTTCGCATACGAAACCTAAAACGTGCAGAATTCGTTTAATGATTAAATTCCTAATTCTATTTGATAAATTAATTAAAGAGTTTTATTATAATTCTAATTTAATTAATTCGTATCCTAATAGGATTCCAATTCTCTTTCCATACCCCTATAAATATGTGGCCTGGGTTCACAATTTATAACGAGTTATTCAAGTATTCAAAGTGAGTTTTTGAGAAAAAAATTCAGTCACACATCTTGCTCAAAAGTGCCGAAAATTTATAGTACCTTAGGGGCGATTCTAGTTGGTCAATCTTAAGGCGGATCCGGACGTGCTGTAGACTATCTACGGAGGGACGACACTTGGAGTCCTAAAGACTTGTTCTTGTTCGGTTCGGGCGCAGCTAGGGAAGGCACGCAACAAAGAGTATGCATCTAAACTATGCTAAATGATTATGTGTAAATAATATGTATTCTTGGCTTAATGGTTGTTTCCGCATGATTTATGAATTGTCATATGTATCATAACCTAACAGTGGTATCACGAGCCTCTTATTATTTTCATAATCTAAATTGCATGAACATGGTTAAATATTACAAATTTGCAAGAATTAAAAGGGGTGATTAATTTTCGTAATTGTTAATTAATTGCAAATTGCGTTTATTTAATTATACGTACGCAGTTTTTTGGCAGTTTCTTCGTTACTCATCCAAATCGAGTGATTTTTGTGTCAATTCCGCATGTAAAAGGCATTCTAAAATTTTGACAAAAATAGTAATTTTCTGCCGAACCCAGAATTCTCAGATTCGAAGCCTAACTATGACTTTTCGAAGGTTTTAGTTTTTCGAATGCAAAATTTCGTAAATTTAAGATGTTAAATTAAATATTTGCGATTCTTGTTGATAAATCTTGAATTTTTGATTGACCTACTGTATATGTTTAACAAGTTTGAATGCCTAGCCTTGTTAATTATGCAATCTAATTTGTAATTATGATTAATTAGTTGAAAATTAGAATAGTTTAGAATTAATTTGATTTTCATAATTAATTATAATTTAATTAGAAATCTATGATTAAAAACCACCATAAAAATTGTAAATTTATGATAAATTTTAAATTTTTATGACCTAGGCTTGAATCCATGATAATCGGAAATCAATTGAATAATAAATTTTCGATTTTACGCCCTAAAATTATGAAATTAATATTAATTTATTAATTTGTCATTAATTTTAAATATAAATTTTAAATTTTTTATGCGATTCGTTCATATAACTTGCACGCACAAAGCAATGGACGCTTCGTGTTACCCTTAAGGGGTGTTGTATAGTGCGGGCATGCGACGACGAGCAAGGGAGCTCGTCGCCCGTGCGGCACGAATGCAATGAGCAAGGGCATGGTGCACGAGCACAAGGCAGCAGCCCTGCCTTGTGTCGTGGGCCACGAGCTATGGACGAATGGGCATGGGCGAAGGCAAGGCACGGCAGTCGCGTGTGGGCAGCAAGCGAGCTGCGCCACAACGCGCACTGCCTCGCGCAAGCGCGCGCAGCCTCGGGCGCAGCGAGCGCAAGCTCGCGTGCCACGAGCGCTGCGCCCAGCGTCGATCGCGCGCAGCGAGCAATTGCTCGCGCACAGCGAGCGATGGCTCGCGCACAGCGAGCGATGGCTCGCGTGCATCGAGCGATGGCTCGCGTGCATCGAGCGCTGGAGCGCGCGCAGCAAGCGCTGGCGAGCGCGCACAGCGAGCGATGGCTCGCGTGCATCGAGCGCTGGCGCGCGCGCAGCGAGCACCAACGCGTGCATCGAGCGCATGGGCTGCGCGCACATGGCCAGCGATGGCTGTGTGCGTGTGGCCCATGGGCGTGCGATGCGTAGGGTGTTTGCATTACGATTAGATCGTTTTGAATGTTTAATTTGAAATTTTCAGTTTACGTAATTTTAATTAATTTTAAAATTAATAATTTAAATTATTTTCTTGGATTTTAATTTTGAATATTGTAATTATAATAAATTTTATTTATTCTAATTATTTTACTAAAATTAAAATCATGAATTAATTTAAATACGACTGAAATTTTAATTAAATTTGTATGTTTAAAGAATTAAAATCATGGATTCAATTATAAATTTATATGGGCTTTAAATTTTAATTAAATTTGTATGTTTCCGGTTAGACTTGAAATACATTTTTATGTTTAAAATTAGTAAAGCATATGAATTTATTGGTTTAAGTGGCAGCGCTTTTTAGTCATAAACTCTTGATTAGGTCTACGAATCCTTAAGGTTAAAACAACTTGATTAGAATTAATAAGGACTGAATAATTGGTAGATTTTTGGTGCCCTTGATTAATTGCTGCAAATGTTTACGTGATGCATAATGTGTTTTACTAACCAGCTATGTGGGCCATTCATGATAATGAATGGGTGAATGGTATATATTGTATATGTACTGTTTTGCAGGTTATGAAGTGACTAGTATGGCCCAAATAGGATAGAAAATATGGTCTGCGTACCATTAATTTGAATGTAATTGGTCTAAAGTACCAAAGTTGTTTTTCAATTCAAATATGGTCTGCGTACCATCAAATAGTTGTAATTAGTTTTAATTATAGCTTATACTATTTGAAGAAAATGGTGCCTCCCACGGAGATTTTCAAGACGGACTTTGAAGTTAAAGCTTCAAGATGAAGTCGGGCCATACTAGATCACATTTATGTTATGCATGCTTTAAGTTATTTATTGCTTTAAATATGTCTTAATTATGCATGAGATTGTGGCTTGATTATGTTGCATGATTAAGGATTTTAGTTCACTTAAAATCTAACCAACATAGTAAGAGCCTTAAGTTCCAAACTTAAAAATTGAGTTAAAAGGTGCCATGCCAAAATATACACTTGCTTGGATATCCTTTACATCAATCTAGTAATAGTTTTCGCTCAGCGAGGTGTTACTTATTGGTCCTAAAGGGGCAAGGTACACAAATAATTGTGAGTACATGTTAGTTTTGGTGAAACTCAACGATATAAGTAAGGAGTCCTTTTATGTCGTGGCAAAATCGATAGGTTTACCTAATAAGTTCTTAGACGTACCTATCAACCAAGAATAGTTTCTAGACTATTAGCAAAAGGCTTTTGCTTACCTAAGATGTTTTAGGATTAAGTCGACAAACTGTGCTTAGTTCTTCAATGATTTTAGGATCTTGGAATCATTTTATTCACACCTGCCGGAACAATAAATTCGAATAAAATGCTAATAACTTGTTGAAATTGCATGATTGCTTTAATTTTCAAGTTATTACTCATGATAAATGTTTAGACTTTGCATGCTTCAATGTATGTTTTAATTATTGTTTATAATTAAATATCTTGCACTGCAGTAAATCCTTTTAGAAAGGTAACAGTAAATTTCCTCGATTGGTAGTGAATCCAAGAACGATTCACGGAAATGAGAGAAAGTGAGCAATTTAAAATGTACGTTTCTTATAGCGACTTTTATGGTTGTTTTCGAACATCAAAGTCGAATGGCAAACCAATTGGTGCTTATGAATTCAAAATACACTGTAGTTTTGAGATCATAAAGCATTGAGTTTAATACGCTCAGCTTTACCAATGGTTAACAACCTAATATCTTTGTCCATTTAATTCTCGAATGAGTCTAGTCCCTAGACATTCGAATAGATCGATGCTTAGAGAACTTTAGAAGCTTCTGGTAAGATCATCTAGTTGAAACTTAATATTCAACATAAATGGTAAGAACCTTGTTGGGTGACATTGGACATGTCTAACAAAGTATAAAAGTCAACACTAAAGAATTCAATTCTTAAGACTATAAGAAAGGGTACAAGAAATAGGAAAACAAAGGAACAAATGAAAGGAATTTACGATTCCGTTTCTACCTATAAGTTTATGTTTAAAGAGAAGTGACCTAGCAATCAAACTTCCTTGGTATCATATACCGCTTGAGGTTCTTACTTCGGTAATAACTCAAACAATGGAAGCTAGGATACACTAATGACCTACAAGTGGGAAATGAAGCATGGCAATGCTACATTAGTTGTAGGGTCATCTAGTTTGTTTTAAGTCCTTTCAAAGGCTGGAACTTAATGGCTATTTTGTTCCACAATCAACATACCTAAATTTCTGTTTTCAAACACGGAAAGACTCACATTCAAGAAAAACAAAAACAATGTTTGTTTGTTTATTTGAAAGAAATGGTCAATTACAGGTTGAGTGAATATGCTTGATTAAAACAAACAACTCTTTAAAGAACTTTACTAGGTTCAAATCAACCCCTTGATTTGAGTTCCACTAATCTTTGGCATTGTTTCTTAGACCATATCAACAAGTTAACATTCAAAAGATCTATTTTGATGGACTTTTGAAAGTTGATTGATTTCTAGATCATTTTAAGACAACAAGTCTTACTTGTTGAAAGTAACAAAAGATATGAACTATTGTTAGAACGCCTAGACAATAGAGTTCAAAGCTAAAGAAAGATTTTATGACTTTATTATTTCACATGGATTTGAGTGAATATAGGTTTATTGACTCAAATGTGATATAAGTTGAATCTATTTGGCTAGTTCAAAGATTCAGAAGTATAAAATCCACTTGGCAAGAAATCATAAAGATCTAGGTTAGATCATGTTGATGATTACTTGAGACCAAATATGATCATCAATGATTGTGTGTTGTAATTTCACAATCTAGGTCCATAAGATATGGCATATCTTAGTTGGAATAATCGAAGTCAATTAGTACTTGATTCGATCAATGATGAATCATAAAGACTTTTCCTATAATTTCTAAAACAAAATGCTCAACTACCACCAAACTAAACCAAATTCGTCAAAGCTATTGAAAAGTAATTTCTGGATATCTTTTCAATTATATATATATCTAAAGAGTTGCTAAACTCAGTGGGAGCTTAGTGTTTGTTATTCAACAAACTAAGGCCCAAGTCTAGATATATGTTTCATTGTGATTTATTCAAATGAGACACAAGGGTATTGTTTCTACCACGAATTTTTGAGAACATAATGTTTGTTTGCTCGAAATAATGTCCTTTTGGAGATTCGTTTCCAAAATGACAAGTGGGAGAAAATAGACCTCGAAAGTCTTCGAGGCGAACAACAAACATAAACGGACATTCCGGAGGCTTTTCGAAGTGCTTCAGAAAATCCGAACTTATTCTGTAAGGACTTTACAAGTGGCTTTAAAGAATAGACATCTCTTAGAAGACTTTACAAGTGCTTCAAGGAGAACAGAATATTCAAAGGACTTACAAATGGCTATTGATATTCTATTGTTTGATGTTCTATACCCAAGTAGGCATAGAATTCAAGTCACTGAAACTATGAGATTCTTCTGTTAGATAGTGAAGAAACATAGAGATCAGGTCAATGAAACTATGAGATTCTTCTATTAAATAGTGAAGAAACCTACAACTTGCAGTCAAACTATTATCATATAAATTAATGAGTTTGTGACTTGTAAGAAAGCTATGACGAAATATAGATTCCCTAAAATAATTAGAGGCCATATATAGACTCAAATGTTTTAGATGGTTAAAGGCCATAAAACATAACCAATGTTTTGATGACAAAATTGAAATTTTGTTGATTTGCAAGAATAGTTTCACACCTATTGGTTGCAAGTTTGTTTTAAGGATAAAAACCATCAAACATGGAATTGTGTTCACACACAAAGCTAGATTAGTTGCTAAAGGTTACAAGCAAATTCATGGCATGGATTGTGTTGAAACCTCATGCATAATCGTAATGCTCAAGTCTATAACTTAAGCAATGATTGCATATTGGTACATATGACAATTGGATGACAGAACGTATTCCTCAATCAAATGTTGGAAGAAAACTATGTACATGGCATGTCATAGGATTTGTGGATCCAAATAAATGCTTGAAAAGGAATGCTAACTTATGAAATCTAAGTACAGATTTAAGCAAGCAATTGGGAATTGGAACTGTATTTTAGTGAAGCTAATAAGCATTTTAGTTTCATAAAATATACATGATTCTTATAGATATATAAGAAGTTTAGTGGGAGTACGTAAAACTTAATTGGTCCTATGTGTATCACACACATATCTCTCTATTGTAAAATAACATTCAAATGCTAATGACTTAGATTTGAGATTATTCATCAATGATGGACCATGGCGAAACTTAGTAAATACTGGGTATTAAGATCTATTTACAAAGATCTTATGATATTGTTTTGGATTAAGTAAATGGCATTTACTAAATCAAACACGAAAGTCTCCATTGGAGATATTCGACCCATGTGAATAAATCTAAGTAAAGGATGTTTGAACTATGTATAAGCATTTACTAAGTTAAACATCAAAGGATCTAAATAAGATTCTTAACCTATATTATATGTCAAAGAATTTAGCTGGATTTAGTATCTACTGAAACTGGATAAGCTAAAGTTACATGAATAGAATTCAATTGGGAATTATTCTGCAAAAGAATTTATCATGTATGATATAATATGAGGATCGCCAAAAACGTATCGTATGACTTTAGCCATGACGAACATATACCAATCTCTATTGATCTAAGTAAAGATCAACTAGATTGAGATCAAGAATACTTATGGTACTTGAAAAGGTACATAGGAATAGTTCTTGATTCAAGGAAATAAAGATATGCTAAATATTGATGCTACACGCATAAACACTGGCAAAGGATCAAGCAAGACCCTTTGGAGTTAACCATTGATAAGGACGAGCTATAGAGCATCGTGTTTTGAAAATGGCAACATGGGTTGGAGACCATGAGTTGTTGCGTGGGAAATTAAAATAATAATTTCTATGTTCTAAGATATAGTTGGAGAGCTTTCCACATATCTATGAACTGCTTGGATAGGTAAATCCAAACAAAGCATCACTAAGCAACCTATACAGTTGAAGTAAAAGTAATTATTGCCTAAGAAGCAATAAAACAGGGTTGTTTAAAGTTCTTCACTGAACTTGGGTAGATCACCTATCTGCTGGCTTGATGGTTCTTCATTGAAAAATGCGTAGAACCACTCTTGAAGCAAGAAAAACGTCTCCTAACTTGATGGTTCTTCATTGCAAAATGAGTAAAACCACCATCGAAGTAATAAAGACTAGATCACATAATAAACAAACTCGAAAAGATCTTATCATCATATCTCGAAGAACATTCGATGAAAAGGATATTAAGATTGGCAAAGCATGATAACTAAACCTATGCAACAAGTGAGAAGCAACACTCACGTTGTAGCACTGGAAATCAAGCATAGCTTTGAATTCCATGAAATGTTTTAAAGATGGGTTAGAGGCCCATGGTTGTAAAACATTGGGGTTGAACATTTATCATGTATGAAATGTATTTTCATATTCCATTTAATCTTGGTTTAGTATTAAATGATGAGTCCCTTCAATTTGACGATATATTCAAGATAGACTGTCAGGACCAGTCCTGTGACTAAGAAATGTCTATCAAGTGAACTTGAATGTCAAAGGTTGAAAATGGTCCCTGGTCGGAGTTTTCTATAAAATTGGACGCATAGAAAACGTTAGACGACTAGAATGCAAGATGACTAGTAGTTCTGTTTCTTGAACTATGTGGACATGGCAATGTCATAATCATTTGCATAGATACTTACTTTGGGAAGACTAGTATCGGACAAGACCTATGAAACTTTACTGTAAGAGATGAAAATCTGTCATAAGTAAATTTCATTAAAATTATTAGACACTAAATCCTCAATACCTGAGTGATTTGAGATTACTTGTTTGAGAACTGGTTACTTTGACGTTGACCAACCGTCGCACCGTAAAAGGAGGCTATAAAGGCAACGCTCAGGTAATCACCTATCAAACGAAGTCTAATCTCAAGATCGCAAGATTGGGATTGTCCTCCCATAAATCGGGATGAGATGCTTAAAAGTTGTACAAGGCCACTCGGAGAGCTAGAAACTGTGAAATGCATGGCCGTGCTCGGATGAATCATAGGCTATGATTATCTGTTTATTTGATCAGTTGAACTCTGAAACCGAGGAACACCTCTGGACATAATAAGGATGACAACTCTTACCTTATGTTCAAGAGCAAGCATCGAGCGACAAAGGAATTAGGAAATGCACACTTGTCCCTAAGGACAAGTGGGAGACTGAAGGAAATAATGCCCTTGGTCCAAGTATGCATTCAATGTTAAGTCTAATAAATGCGGTTCAGTATTAATTAACAAGTTAATAATTCAGTGAGATCAAGTGAGCTGAATGCCTAGCTAGAGGCCGCTTCAGTTCAAGTGGAATTAATGATATTAATCCACAGTTTACTCTTGACTGAACCCGTAGGGTCACACAAATAGTACGTAAACGGATCAAGTATTTAATGGCATTAAATACTCCATCTATGGATATTCGGAATCGACGGATCTTGGTTTCAGTGGGAGCTGAGATCGTCACAGGCAAGAAATGAATACTCCGGAAACGATGATATTGCCGGAAACGGAAATATGGATCGTATCGGAAATATAAATATTATCCAAGTCGTAGATGTTGCCGGAAACGGAAACATGGTACGTATCGGGAAATATTATCGGAAATGGAAATATTGCCGGAATCGGAAATATTGCCGGAAACGGAAATATTGTCAGAATCGGAAATATTATCGGAATCGGAAAATAATTCCGGAAACGGAAATATTAAATATTTGTTCGAAACGGAAATTAATTCCGGAATCAAAAATATTAAATATTGTTCGTATCGGAAATAAATTCCGGAATCGGGAATTTAATCGGAAGCGTATCGTACGAATAAGCATCGGACGAGGCCTGCCGGACGAGGGCCCAGCACGAAGCCAGGCCATCGCCCAGCAAGCCAAGCGCGCCACACGAACAGCCAAGGCCACGCCAGGCCCAGCGCAAGGCCAGGCCCAGCAGGCCGTGGCAGCGCGCACAGCGCGCGCAGCGCGCGCAGCTGCGAGCAGTGGGCTGCGAGCATTGCTGCAGCTCACGTGGGCTTGTAGCTCGCGTGGGCCGTGCGGCCGTGTGGGCTGTGCGCGGGCATGGCCTGCACGCTTGCGGGTCATGCTCGCGTAAGTGTTTGTGTTCGCATACGAAACCTAAAACGTGCAGAATTCGTTTAATGATTAAATTCCTAATTCTATTTGATAAATTAATTAAAGAGTTTTATTATAATTCTAATTTAATTAATTCGTATCCTAATAGGATTCCAATTCTCTTTCCATACTCCTATAAATATGTGGCCTGGGTTCACAATTTATAACGAGTTATTCAAGTATTCAAAGTGAGTTTTTGAGAAAAAAATTCAGTCACACATCTTGCTCAAAAGTGCCGAAAATTTATAGTACCTTAGGGGCGATTCTAGTTGGTCAATCTTAAGGCGGATCCGGACGTGCTGTGGACTATCTACGGAGGGACGACACTTGGAGTCCTAAAGACTTGTTCTTGTTCGGTTCGGGCGCAGCTAGGGAAGGCACGCAACAAAGAGTATGCATCTAAACTATGCTAAATGATTATGTGTAAATAATATGTATTCCTGGCTTAATGGTTGTTTCCGCATGATTTATGAATTGTCATATGTATCATAACCTAACAGAATTTGCCTATGAGTCTCGAATCTTTCGACTCGAGCTAGATCTTGGAACATGTTCTTCAACTCACTGATGATTGTGAAAGCATCTGAGTTGATGAACGTTTTCTGTAGATCTGCACTCATGGTGGCGAGCATTAGACATTTCACATCCTTGTTGGCATCAATCCAACGATTGAGGGCTGCCTGAGTGACCCCTTCGTCTGCGGCTTCGGGCATCGCCTCTTCCAGGACATACTCCTTTTCTTCCTGCATAAGAACTATTTGCAAGTTCCTTTGCCAGTCAAGGAAGTTTTTCCCGCTCAACTTCTCCTTTTCGAGAATTGATCGAATGTTGAATGAATTGTTGTTTGCCATAATTAAAACTACAATTGAAAAGAATAAACAAATAAATAATCATTCACAGTTTCTCTTAATAAACTTAAATTCTAGCATACATGCATAATTCAATGTTCATTAAGGATTTTATTCAAGTTATGTGTTCCGGCAGGTGTGAATAAAATGATTCCAAGATCCTAAAATCCATTGAAGAATTAAGCACATTATGTATTTAGACTCAATTCTAAAATCTTTTAGGTAAGCAAAAGTCTTTTGCTAATAGTCTAGAAACTACTCTTGGTTGATAGGCACGTCTAATAACTTATTAGGTAAGCCTATCGATTTTGCCACGACATAAAAGGACTCCTTACTTATATCGCTGAGTTTCACCAAAACTAACATGTACTCACAATTATTTGTGTACCTTACCCCTTTAGTATCGATAAGTAACACCTCGCTATGGCGGAAAACTATTACTAAGATCGATGAAGAAAGGATATCCAAGTAAGTGTTATTTTGGCATGGCACCTTTTAACTCAATTTTTAAGTTTGGAACTTAAGGCTCTTACTATGTTGGTTAGATTTTAAGTGAACTAAAATCCTTAATCACGCAACATTATCAAGCTTTGATCTCATGCATATTTAAGACATATTTAAAAGCAATAAATAACTTAAAACATGCATAAGATAAATGTGATCTAGTATGGCCCGACTTCATCTTGAAGCTTTAACTTCAAAGTCCGTCTTGAAAATCTCCGTGGGAGGCGCCATTTTCTTCAAATAGGATAAGCTATAATTAAACTAATTACAACTATTTGATGGTACGCAGACCATATTTGAATTGAAAAACAATTTTGGTACTTTAGACCAATTACATTCAAATTAATGGTACGCAGACCATATTTTCTATCCTATTTGGGCCATACTAGTCACTTCATAACCTGCAAAACAGTACATATATAATATATACCATTCACCCATTCTTTATCATGAATGGCCCACATAGCTGGTTAGTAAAACACGTTATGCATCACATAAATATTTGCAGCAATTAATCAAGGGCACCAATAATCTACCAATTATTCAGTCCTTATTAATTCTAATCAAGTTGTTTAACCTTAAGGGATTTGTAGACCTAATCAAGAGTTTATGACTAAAAATGCTCCTACTTAAACCAATAAATTCATATGGTTTACTAATTTTAAACATAAAAATGTATTTCTAGTCTAACCGGAAACATACAAATTTAATTAAAATTTAAAGCTCATATAAATTTATAATCGAATCCATTAATTTAATTAATTTCAGTTGAATCAAACGAATTTAAATTAATTCAAGATTTAATTTTAGTAAAATAATTAGTATAAATAAAATTTATAATAATTATAATATTCAAAATTAAAATCCAAGAAAACAATTTAAATTTCGAATTTTAAAATTAATTAAAATCGTTTCCGGACTGAAAATTAAAATTAAAATCAAAACGTACCAATCGTCGCGAGACGAGGCACTTGGGCTTGCGCCCAAGCCCCATCAAGCTACGAGGCTTGCGCCCCGTTCGATTGATCGTAGCACAAAGCACACACAGCGACACGCCACAGCTGGCCACGTTGCGCACAGCCTTGTGCTGTGTCGCGTGTTGCTGCGCAGGCCAGCGCGCGCCGAGCGAGGGATCGCTCCCTGCTCGCGCATTCTGCTTGCTGGCTGGGTGAGCCAAGCGCGCTGTGGCGCGGCAGCATCGCTGCCCACACGCGTCTTGCTCGTCGCTCGTGCCTTGCATCGTCGCCCTCGCCCATCGATTAGCACATACGCACACATGCACAGGCTGCGTTGCCTCGTGCGCGCGCCATGCGTTATGTTGCTCGCTGCATTCGTACCGTACGGGCGACGAGCTCCCTTGCTCGTCGTCGCGTGCCCGCACTTTAAAACACCCCTTAAGGGTAACACGTAGCTTCCATTGCTTGTGCGTGCAACATTAATGAGCGTTTTCATAAAAATTTTAAATTTTTAATTCAAAAATTAATGACAAATTAATAAAACATATTAATTTCATAATTTTAGGGCGAAAAATCGAAAATTTATTAATCAATTAATTTCCGATTAACATGGATTCAAATCTAGGTCATAAAAATTAAAAATTTAACATAAATTAACAATTTTTGTTGTGGATTTTAATCATAGATACCTAATTAAACTATTAATTAATTATGAAAATCAAATTAATTCTAAATTATTCGAATGTCAACAAATTAATCATAATTACGAATTAGGTTGTATAATTAACAAGGCTAGGCATTCGAACTTGTTAAACATATACTGTAGGTCAATCAAAAATTCAAGATTTATCAACAAGAATTGCAAATACTTAATTTAACATCTTAAATTTACAAACTTTTGCGTTCGAAAAACTAAAACCTCCGAAAAGTCATAGTTAGGCTTCGAATTTGGGAATTCTGGGTTCGGCCGAAAAAAGTTCTTTTGTCAAAATTTTAGAATGCCTTTTACATGCGGAATTGACACAAAAATCACTCGATTTGGATGAGTAACGAAGAAACTGCCGAAAAACTGCGTACATATAATTAAATAAACGCAATTTGCAATTAATTAACAATTACGAAAATTAATCACCCCTTTTAATTCTTTGCAAATTTGTGAAATTTAACTATGTTATGTGTAGGAACCTACTTTTGTCCCCATTCCCGAAAGGGAAAGGTTCGATGATGAAAGCGTAAATCTCCACTTGACAACGCATCTCCTATAAAATAACGAATCTCAATTCCCCTTTTCATTTCACCCGAAACCTGCTGTAGACACCTACTTTTGTCCCCATTCCCGCAAGGGAAAGGTTCGATGATGAAAGCATAAAAACTCCACTTGACAACGCATCTCCTATAAAATAAACGAATCTCGATTTCCCATTTCATTTCACCCGAAACCTCCTATTTATGGAAACCTGCTAAAAATAGTAACTGCCGTAAAAGGTAGAAACCTGTCAGAATTAGTTGTTGCACTCCAACATAAATCCTAAATGAGATAGAAAACTGCGAGAATCCTATTCCTAATAGGATTCGAAAATAAGAGTTACGTATTAATTAAAATCCTAACGAACCTAGAGTTCGCAACGGGCAAGACGCATTCCGTCATGAAATTGATACGCGCTAAAAGACTCGAATTAATCTCAAACTCTACGGATTTTAGGAATCCGAATCTGACTAAACAAAACTGCCCAGATCCTATTTTCAACGCCTGGCTCTGGGCGCCAAAATCTTCGGCGCCCAGGCCTGGGCGCTGAAAGTACCTGGGTACGTCTCTTTTCCTAATTCTTTGCGGATTAGAACTCTGAAATTCTATCTTTCCACGAACTCTTCCCTATAAATAGGCCCCTAGTTTTGACGTGAAACAACACACAACAACACATAATATATTCTGAGTATTGACTCTAAACCCCTAGCCTAAGCCTCTCGCTGCGAAACTGTTCACGCGTTCTGTCGCAATCGATCCATAAATCGAACAGAACGTATCCGGTCCCATAGTTGAGATTCGTTAAATAAAAAGGAGAAATAGCAAAGTCAAAGTGGTTAGTTTTCTGAGAACCGTGACGCACCTCTCAAGGGTGCGTCGTAATGTGTCCCTTTTCGATGATTTAACTGCTTTCCTCGCCCTTTTTATGAACTGTTAAACTAACCTAATATGATTGTTCTATCACGCCTAACAAATATGATATTGTTGGGAAATCGGATTATCATGCTAGGTCCCTTAATGCTATTTAAATCAGATAATCACGATCGAATTAGTATTATATGTTGCATATTGCTAAAATCAACTCAGATTAGTTTAATAGTTAACGCATGTCCCTTCAATTATTTATGCTGAGCTAGTAAGGATATCCTGCCTCTGGAGATATCGACGAGCGAATTACTCATCTCGGTAGTTACAGTCCCCCGAACCCTCAATCTCTACCTTGCGGGTGTATATTGAGAGATCCCCACACCAGGGATCACAAGGGAACCTACGGCCGTCGTGGTCAAACATAATTGCACTCCTTTTATGTCACGATAACCGGGTTTTGTCAGTTTTTCTCATTGTCGTTAAAAACTGAATGGCGACTCCTATATTACTAGTCAATTGGGTGTATACTCACAGGAAATCCAATTACACTTGATTGAATAAAAAGAATCGTCACACCCACGAGGGACAAGGTCACGCATTAGCCTCGCGCTTTTTCGACCCCCTCACAGTGGCGACTCCGCTGGGGATAGTGAAGGAAATACTCGTGCTTGTAGGTAATCAAAATAGCCGAAGGGTGAAACGATCCTACCCCGCGTTTATTTCCCCATCAAGTTAAGACGACCTGAAAATCAGCATATTAATATGAATGGGCAGAACATCATAACGAATCTCGGCTCCCTCGGGAGTAGGGACTAAGGATACCTTTTTTCGCCAATAGGGGGGTGCATACGCCGCGCATGTTTCCCACTCGGTACTTGTGCAGGTAGTACACCTATCCCGAACCCAATCGCTCGCCCATTAGGTCCCTCTCGCCTGCATGCCCCCTTGGCTTGCACTTGCGGGTTGGCCTCTTGAGCGAAATTCGTCTGTTGAAGACACTACCTCGACCAGGGCATGTGTTAGATCTACGATAGAAGCGGTACCAAGCCAGGCGCAAATAAACTACCCATAGAAGCTTATCATAAACTA
Organism: Spinacia oleracea; assembly: GCF_020520425.1. NCBI lineage: Eukaryota > Viridiplantae > Streptophyta > Magnoliopsida > Caryophyllales > Amaranthaceae > Spinacia > Spinacia oleracea. The sequence goes on from NC_079489.1 coordinate 91,615,958, forward strand.
CGTGGCATATTTAATTTTCAAATCCATGTTTGTAATGTAGTTATGTGTAGCGAAATATGTGATTGTGTGTGACAAACTATCCTAGAAAACCAATGACCTTAAAAGTTGCCCAAACATTCATAGACTAATTTGCCAAAGAGTTATACCGAAACACGTGTTCCGCAAACCCGAATGATCGCCACAAAATAAGCGACGCTCGGGATGGCCTGTAACGAATCCCACCAACGTTGTTACGCGTAAGGGACGTTATTAGGCAAGCACGCAAATCGAAGTCGCATAAACAAAATAACAGAAAACGAGAACCAGCCAAGGACGCATTTTCAACGCCCCTGGCTGGGCGCCAGAATTTCCCACGCCCCTAGCTGGGCGCTGAAGTTGCTGCTTGGCCTCCTGGTCAGGCGCAGCAGCCTCGGTGCCCGAGCGAAAGGAAAATACGTAGCACAAAAAAAATGTTCATCGAAAGAATTGCTACGAGGGCGTAAGAAAAGCACTCGATTTCAAAAAAAAGCGACTCGCGAAAAATTAATAACTCTTTGCGTCGTTGTTAGGCCTCCTACGACGGCAATGCTCGACACTAAAAATCGACCATGCAAATAATCATGAATGTCACACGGGCAGAGATTTTCAAAAACATAAAGAGTTTAAAGTGCACACATAACGGTCCAAATATACTAGTCCGACTTAGGGGTAGTCGTAGAGTGTCTAAAAAAACGACTCACGAAACAAACTAATGTGTCTCCTACTCCACAACAATAATGCAGGGCCCCTGAGTACTTGCCCATGATAGCCATCAAGGAACGCGATGGAAGAAGCATATCCCGAACATCTATACCTAGAGGTCGCACAAACCCAAGAGATGCATGCTTTGGGACACGACCCTTTACGTTCTCAAAGGCCACTCGCCCCAAAGAACCATGCTATGCCAAAAACGCTCCCCAACTCACACGCTTTCGGGCTATTGTTTGGGTTAGAAAAGAAAAGAGTGAAGAAAGAAACAGAAATTATGGCATTAGCTCTCCAAGATGAAGTGTTCGATCCTACTAAATTGATCGCTCCATCACCCTCGAAAGATGACCAAATCCAACGAGGGTTGCGCAAGACTTTCAAATGGACTAATGCTCGTGGGATGAAGTTCAAGATATCTGCGGGAGAGGGTCCGATGTACGAAGAATTAGGGTTTGAATCCGAGTCTGACTCCGAGTCCGAACCTAGCAAAATTGTAACCCCTCCCGAAAATAGTTTAAACCCGGAAATCTCTACTCCGGGAGATCTTTTTGATGTAATGCTTCATGACTTTAATAAGATAAACAAAACTTCTGAGTATGTGCCGCTTAAAAATCCGAGTAATAATGCAGAATGTCTCGCCACTAATGAGCACGAAAAAGAGCCAGAAGAGGAATATACCGAACTAATAAAAGCTGTAAGTGAACAAGAACTCAAAACTCCTATAATTGAGGACACAGAATCGGTAAATATTGGAACAGAAGAAAATCCTAAAATTATTAAAATTGGCCTCACCTTAACTCCCACTGAAAAGGCCGATCTAATCTCCACTTTGCGGGAATTCGAGGGTGTCTTTGCTTGGTCCTACAAAGACATGCCAGGAATAGATCGAGAAATCGCTGATCATAAAATTCCGCTAGATCCCAAAATGACGCCAGTAAAACAAAAGCTACGGCGGCTCAAACCAGAGATAGCCTTGAAAATAAAAGAAGAAGTCACTAAAAAATTAGACACCGGCTTTATAAAAGTCTCCAACTACCCAGAATGGGTGGCCAATATTGTCCCCGTAGCTAAAAAAGACGGACGAGTGCGAATGTGCGTAGACTTTCGAGACCTCAACAAAGCCAGTCCTAAAGATGACTTCCCTCTACCTCACATTGACATACTAGTAGACAACACCGTAGAACACGCGCTCCTCTCCTTTATGGACGGGTACGCTGGATATAACCAAATACTCATGGCAGAAGAAGACATGGAAAAAACAACTTTGATTACCCCTTGGGGAACATATTGTTACACTATAATGCCCTTTGGTTTGAAAAACGCGGGGGCCACCTATCAAAGAACAGCCACCACGTTACTCCATGACATGATACATAAAGAAATCGAGGTCTACGTGGACGACATGATCGTCAAATCTAAAGACCGGCGCGGTCACCTCCCGGCGCTTAAAAAATTCTTCACCCGAATCTTGAAATATAACATGAGACTAAATCCACAAAAATGTGTGTTCGGGGTAACCTCCGGAAAATTGCTAGGATATGTTGTTAGTACGCGAGGAATCGAGATTGACCCATCTAAGATCAAAGCCATTACCGAAATGCCCCCACCAAAAACTGAAAAACAGATAAGGGGCTTCCTAGGAAAGCTGCAATACATTAGTAGGTTCATTTCCAAGCTTACTATGACTTGTGAGCCAATATTCAGAAAGTTAAGAAAAGAAGAAAAGGCCGAATGGGATGAACAATGCCAAACCGCCTTCGATAAAATCAAAGAATACCTAAGCAAACCACCCGTCCTCTCCCCGCCTCTGCCTGGAATCCCTTTACGCCTATACCTAACCGTCACGGATACTGCAGCAGGAGCTATGCTCTCACAGTGTGTACATGGATCCGAGCGAGCCATTTACTACTTGAGCAAGAAGTTCATACAGTACGAGACGAGATACACAGAACTTGAGAAAACCCGTCTCGCCCTCGTCTGGGCATTCAAAAAACTCAGACATTACCTATTGGCCCACACTGTTCACATAGTGTCACAACTAGATCCCTTAAAATACATGTTCGAAAAGCCCGCCCTGAGTGGTCGCCTGTCCAGGTGGCTAGTCATGCTCTCAGAATTCGACCTAAAATTCATGCCGGAAATAACAATCAAAGGAAGAGCGGTAGCCGAATTCCTGGCTGAGCATGCCACGAATGAGGAAACCACAGAAGCTTACCTCCTCCCCGAAGAGGAACTTCTGATGATACAAGACGACTATTGGAAACTATACTTTGATGGCGCGTCCAACCAAAAAGGATGCGGCGTCGGAGTTCTCCTAGTCAGTCCCGAAGGAGCCCATATACCAATTTCCGTCAAACTTGACTTCGAGGCCACAAATAATGCCGCCGAATACGAGGCCTGCATAGTCGGGCTAGAGGCCGCAGTTAGCCTCGGAGTCAAATACCTGCAAGTCTTCGGGGATTCTTCCCTAATAATCAACCATATATCCAAAAGATGGAAGGTCCGAAGCACTAGTCTCTCAAAATATCAAGCTCACTTGGACCAAATAGTCGAGCAATTTGAAAAAATCGAGTACACGTACTTGCCAAGAGACGACAACCAATTCGCGGATGCACTAGCGAAGCTAGCTTCAATGCTCAACATCCCGAATGAATGGGACGGAATGACCCTTCGGGTCGAGCGAAGGAAAGAGCCGGCTTATTGTTGTGCCATAGACTCCGAACCTGAAAACACCGAAGAAGAACCATGGTACACGGACATCCTTCGTTACAAAACAAGTGGGGAATTCCCCCCAAACACTTCCCCGCGAGCACAAAAGGCCCTACGCCTCCTCGCTTCACAATATAGCATAATTCTGGGAGAACTGTACAAATACACGCCGAATAAAATCAAGTTACTTTGTGTCCATAAAAACCAAGCCCAAAGACTAATGGAAGAATACCATAACGGCGTATGCGGACCCCATATGAACGGAAAAATGCTATCCCGAAAAATATCCCGCTCAGGGTACTATTGGACCACTATGGAAACTGATTGTCATCACTTTGTAAAAACTTGCCCAAAATGCCAAATCTTCAGTAACCTTAACCATTTGCCTCCTTCAGAACTATACACCTTCACTTCTCCATGGCCCTTTTCCACCTGGGGTATAGATATAATCGGCAAGGTAACACCAACAGGCGTAGGGGGACACGAGTACGTTTTAGTCGCAATTGATTACTTCACTAAATGGGTAGAGGCAGTCTCCTATGCAAAATTAACAGCCAAACATGTCGCTCGATTCCTAGAAAAGAACATATTCTGTCGATACGGGGTTCCACACGAAATCATAAGTGACCAAGGTTCCCACTTCAGGGCCGAAGTCCAAGACCTGCTCGAAAAATATCATGTCAAACACCATAAATCCTCTCCCTATAGGCCGCAAATGAACGGCGCGGTAGAGGCGGCCAATAAAAATATTAAAGTCATAATCGAAAAAATGGCCGAAAATTATAAGGATTGGCCCAATAAATTGCACTTCGCATTATGGGGCTATCGAACCTCAATCCGCACCTCCATTGGAGTAACTCCCTACTCCTTGGTATACGGAATGGAAGCAGTCCAACCGGTCGAGTTGGAGATTCCCTCCCTCCGGATCGTCCTAGAAAGCAAGCTACCCGAAGCTGATTGGGTTCAAGCTAGGTACGACGAACTCGTCCTTTTAGACGAACGGAGGTTGAGAGCTCTACATCACGTGCAAGTGTACCAAAAGCGCATCGCAAGGAAATTCAACAAAAGAGTCAAACCTCGAAACATCAAAGAAGGAGATTTTGTATTAAAAGAAGTCCGCGCACCTACTACGGACCCTCGAGGAAAATTCCGGCCTAACTGGACAGGACCATATTTTGTAAAGACCATCCTACCTGGCGGAGCAGTCCAACTAGTCGACATAGATGGAGCGGAATTCGCTAACCTCACGAACTTAGACCAATTAAAAAAGTACTATATTTAATAAAATTCAGTCCGGAGTTAAGGCATCTAATAAAACACATTAAGACTCATAAGCAAACATTCTGCGCATTACTCTAAGCAAACGGCATAAAACTCGAGAAAGTAGAAAAAGCGAAGGACGAAACTTCAACGCCCAGGACTGGGCGCTGTTATTTTTCACGCCCAGGCCTGGGCGCCAATATTTCCTTCGCCCTAGATCGGGCGTCGTTCTCTCTTGCCACCTACCCTCCCGCTTCTGCAAAGTGTTCGTACTCCTTTTTCTAACCCTCAAAAGAACCACGAACACTTGGGGGGGGAAGCAGACGTGTAATGAACACCCTTTCAAAAGTTTTTTAGAACTACGCGCGACCTGATTCTGACAAGATACGTAGGCAATCCTTCTCAAGGATTCGGTCCAATAAATATTAAAAAAATAATAAAGTCATGCAACGCATCAAGAAGAAAAGATATTGCAAAGGGCACTCTACCCTAACCCATGCACGGGCAAGACCAAATAAAATGAAAAAGCCACAAGAATTTCCAGGAACAAGCCCAACAAAGGAGTATGGCACGAGTCGGCAAAAAATAAATTCCCCCCTAGTGAACATGAATATGTAATACCCCAAGTAGTCGGTTAGTCTAAAAATATGTGTGCACTCTTATATGAACTCATTATTTTACGAAAGTCTTTTCCTTTTCAAAATTCGTCGTTGGTTTAGAAAGCTAATATTGCTATAATATGTTAAAACAAAGCCCACGGAAGGCTCAAAACATTCTTGCACCAAAAATCGCAAAAAAAAAAATACATATATACATGCGGAATACAAGAATAAATATGTACAAAACAGGAGGTAAGCCTGTAGACACCTACTTTTGTCCCCATTCCCGCAAGGGAAAGGTTCGATGATGAAAGCATAAAAACTCCACTTGACAACGTATCTCCTATAAAATAAACGAATCTCGATTTCATTTCACCCGAAACCTGCTATTTATGGAAACCTGCTAAAAATAGTAACTACCGTAAAAGGTAGCGTCTAAAAGTGGTAAATCATAAAAGATAGAAACCTGTCAGAATTAGGTGTTGCAGTCCAACATAAATCCTAAATGAGATAGAAAACCGTTAGAATCCTATTCCTAATACGATTCGGAAATAAGAGTTACGTATTAATTAAAATCCTAACGAACCTAGAGTTCGTAACGGGCCCAGACGCATTCCTTCATGAAATTGATACGCGCTAAAGGACTCGAATTAATCTCAAACTCTACGGATTTCAGGAATCCGAATCTGACAAAGAATCGGCCCAGACATCACTTTCAACGCCCAGTTCTGGGCGCCGAAATCTTTGACGCCCAGCCCTGGGCGCTGAAATTGGGTGTATACTCACAGGAAATCCAATTACACTTGATTGAATAAAAAGAATCGTCACACCCACGAGGGACAGGTCACGCATTAGCCTCGTGCTTTTTCGACCCCCTCACAGTGGCGACTCCACTGGGATAGTGAAGGAAATACTCGTGCTTGTAGGTAATCAAAATAGCCGAAGGGTGAAACGATCCTACCCCGCGTTTATTTCCCCATCAAGTTGGGACGACCTGAAAATCAGCATATTAATGTGGACGGGCAGAACCGCATAACGAATCTCGGCTCCCTCGGGAGTTGGGACTAAGGATACCTTTTTTCGCCAATAGGGGGGTGCATACGCCGCGCATGTTTCCCACTCGGTACTTGTGCAGGTAGTACCCCTATCCCGAACCCAATCGCTCGCTCATTAGGTCCCTCTCGCCTGCATGCCCCCTTGGCTTGCACTTGCGGGTTGGCCTCTTGAGCGAAATTCGTCTGTTGAAGACACTACCTCAACCGGGGCATGTGTTAGATCTACGATAGAAGCGGTACCAAGCCAGGCGCAGATAAACTACCCATAGAAGCCTATCATAAACTACGTGACATATTTAATTTTCAAATCCATGTTTGTGATGTAGTTATGTGTAGCGAACTATGTGACTATGTTAGGATTGTGCGTACGAATAATGCTAGACAAATAATGCTAGAAAACCAACGACCTTAAAAATTGCCCAAACATTCATAGACTAATTTTCCAAAGAGTTATACCAAAACACGTGTTCCGCAAACCCGAATGATCGCCAAAAAAATAAGCGACGCTCGGGATGGCCTGTAACGAATCCCACAAACGCTGCAGTTGCGTAAAGGACGTTATTAGGCAAGCACGCAAAATTAAGTCGCCTAAAACAAAAGAATATACGCGAACAGAAATCGAGTACCAGTCAGGGACGCATTTTCAACGCCCCTGGCTGGGCGCCAATATTTCTCACGCCCACTGTTGGGCGCTGAAGTTGCTGCCTGGCCTTTGGTCAGGCACAGCAGCCTCGGTGCCCGCGCATAAAAAATATACGTAGCAAAAAAAAAATTCGTAAAAACAATTGCTACGAGGGCGTATGGAAAAGCACTCGATTCTAAAAGCGACTTGTAAAAAATAAATAACTCTTTGTGTCGTTGTTAGGCCTCCTACGACGACGATGTTCGGCACCAAAGCCGAGCATGCTAATTAAACCTTGAATGTCACATGGGCGAAGTATTCAAAAAGTATAATGTTCAAATGAAGTTTTCAAAGAAAAATAATGTTCGAATAAAATAAATAAATCCGAGTCTAGACTAGGCTATGCCAAAGTACAATCCAAATCCTAAGTCTTAGTTGTCTTATCCATAGAATCGGTCCCAATGCTTGGTGTCGTTCTGCAAGTTAAAAGGTTAAACCATGTTGAGTCTCCCTTCCTAACATTTAAATCAATAAAGCACCCATATGTAATTGTCATCCCTTACTAAGAATTTACGGCCTCAATACTCTCTCTCGCCACTAAAAAGAATATATTATAGTATTTGCAAAATGGAAACGGTCACATTCTGGAAATCATTCCCCCATAGTCGCACAACCCCCAAAGTGAACCTAAGGTGTTAATACCATTGGCAAAGAAAAAATTAATGGCCCCAAGGCTAATAATCCCATTGGGCCACGATTATCATAGTCCTCTCAAGTCACTCGCTCCTTGAAATACTACTAAGTATGGACTAAAAGATTTTCCATGAATGCAACATGACCAACCATGAAAATACCCAAATCGGCATACCATAAGGCTACCATTGGGGTAAAGCAATACACACTAAGAGAGAAGCCGCACTAATGATTCTAGTCTTGCAAAAATAAAAATTCGATCTCCCCAATTAACTACCTTGCCAACATTAAACAAAATGGCGCATGACAAATGAACACCCAAGAGTTAAAATCTAAAGTGTCAACCAACAAAAGTTATGGTCCAATTAGCCAAAGCCTGAGAGTTGCTTGGTCAAGTATTATAGGCTTACGCCACGTCATTATTTTGAGTCTAGGCCACCTCCTTGTATTCATACACGGGTTATAATCAGAAAGATTAATGAAAGTTTGAGTCTAAATCACAACTTCCAATTAAATCCCAGAAACTGGAATCTGAAAAGAAGCAAAAAATTATTTTCGATGTAATTCTTTCGTTAAAATTCAATAAGGTAAAAACAACATTTTGAATCTACGCTATTTGCAAATCTTAAACGACTAAATACGCTTGCAAAGTAAGACAATTTAAAAGGTCCACCCTAGGCCTACGAAAATTAAAAGGTCCACTATAGGCCCACCAAACGAGGCTCACTCAGTCTCGCCTCGTGACTCAAAGACCACAACCATCTACCCTTTAGCCCAAATTGATTGAAGAATTTATGTTGGGGAGGAATCCCAAGAAAAAAGAAAGAAAAAATAGAAAGAGAAAAGGGAGAGAGAAAAGAGCAAGCCAGGGAATACTTATCCCGTAGTGCAACATTTACCTAAGTAAACGAAGGAAAAGAATTGAGTCAACCAATCCAAATCATAAAATTCTACGATGTCTACCCTTTCCAATCCTTATGCTCTTAGACGCCTTCGCTCTGGGCCCCTGTTCAGCTCATTTTAACCTATCCATGTTCTCATTGCCATGACCCAAGAAACCATTACCCCAACTCTTGTTTTTGAACTTGTTATCAATCGCGAACCACGCACGGCCATTGACACGTGCGTCATGCCCATCATTTCCAAAGTCCAAACCTGCTCTTACACCACCGCTGGCATAATGACCATATAACTCGTTTGGATACATCCCGTTGATATACCCTTGAGCCGTCCCCATGATATTCATTGGCCTTGGTAGAAGTAATCCTCACGCTCGACTAATACCTATACAACTTATCCTATCTCATTCAACCCGTCTTTCAAGCCGTCTTGAGTCACGAATAAAAAAGAAGACAAATGAAAAGTACATTCTACACTTAACGCTTCACAAAAATAATAATAATAAAAAAAAAATATACTTTGCAAAGCGCCTTTAAAGTTCGTCTAAAAAAGGGAAAAGAAGCATTTAGCGCACCAAAAAAAAGATCCGCCCAGAAATAATTTTCAGCGCCCACAGCTGGGCGCCGAAATCTTTAGCGCCCCAGCCTCTGCGCTGAATCTCTCTACCTGCCAAATTTTGTCCAAAAGTGCTCGTCATTTTATCCGCACATACACGGAAAAATAACGAACACTTGGAGGGGTACAACACGTATTCAGGTATACGTACCAAAAAAAAAAAACACATGAAAAGAAAATACATGTACTCAAAAATATAAAACAAATTTTTTGGCTTACGGCAAGGCAGCAGATTTAAATAATAATAAACTTCACTTATTCTACCGTTTCAAATAATATGTTTTCACCTCAGAACATACTTATCGAATTCGGCATTCTAACAAACCATTTTATAGGCTAAGAACTACGCAAAACCTGATTCCAAATTAAATCTATTTAAGGCGGATACGTAGGCAATCCATGATTCGGTCCAACCAATTTGCAAAAATATTAAAGCCTATAGAAAAACAAGAATAAAAAATAGAAGCCCCTTATTGAAATTTAATTACTTGCAACCCAAGTCGAAAGAAAAATAAAAGTCAAAGGAAGAATCCAACTCATCAAAATGCCAAAACGAGCACACATCGAAAAATAATAAAGGGCACGTACCCTCGCCAGAAGGAGCACTCACACTCCTAGGCACTTAGCCAAGACTCAAAAAGATCGCTTTGCCTCAATTTAACGGGGGCTAACGCAAGCGTCCAAGACCTCTAAAGTACTCGACTTGACCCTCCCTAAAGCAAACTAACTCACTTTAAGACCTTCTTTCACCACTAGACACAATCATGATCGCCAACAAGTAGTAAAGGTAGTAAGCTTGCAATGAAAAAAATTGTTCTACGGCATTGCCCCATCGTTCCTTCGAACTCAGGGCACCCGTTCATAGTAATTCAAATGCTTGCTGATCCCCTTTGAAAAAAAATCAGACATTGTCAATAGGACTTGGCACTTAACCAAGGCTCACCCTACTCAGACATATGACACAGGCATCTAAAATCGAAATCTAAAAGCATCATTAATGGGAAGACATAACAGCAACTGGGGGCTAAAAATTGAAATGAAAGAGATAGGGAAGGAACTAAGTATACCTTGACCTTTTATACAGAAATACACCAAGTAAATCTAAGTCAATTTGAAACGGTTTATATTCCCGCAATTTTGGAAAAGATGGCCCTAAAGCCTAAAGCATAGGCCAAACGGGCACAAGTATATCTTGACGCCTGCACCCTGGCTTCCAGCAAATCCTTAGACAGCATTCCAAAAATCGTAACAGTATTTTGATTCACTCATGTAATCCTGTACGAACCCTTCTATAAGTCAACCTACTTAGGACACCTCGGATTGTACACAGTAGGACTCGGATTTTAAATGATTTTCAAATGATTTTTAAAGACTTCTTCGGACAAATAAAGTGTCGTTGGTTTAAGCTTAGTGTGCGTCCATCTCAACGTTGCAAGTAAATCAAAAAGATTTTTAAATATGATTACGGGTAAAGAAAGGCACCTAGCTTTTGGCCAAGACATACTACAACATGTGACTACCTTGACCATGGCAATGTCGCACAATACGACATTTACAAGAGAAGTAGCAAAATCACTACTCGAACGTACCTCGCACTAAACGAGTCTGGTTCAAACTATTCATGATCCATGTCACCATGAATGCACAAAAACGTATGCAAGGCATTATAGCACCAAGCCAATCCCGTAGCTACAATTGGGGGCTTGAGAAAAACACTCTAAAAATGCTCGAAATGACGATTTTATCGCAAATTATCGACGCTAATGCTATACATATGTCATAGGGGCTCAATCCTAAGCTTTAATCGTGCAAAACGAACCTTAGAATGGCTACAACCCCTCCCGAATTCTAAGCGCTACTTAGAATATATAAAGTCACCCCACTAACAAGGGTAACTGAAAATCGCGAGTCACCAAAACTCCGATAAAACCACTGCACATAACGCTCGCCCTATAAAGCGCCCGTTACACAGTCTACACCGTTCCAAAGCAAAAGCGAAAAAAAAATCATCAAAATATACCCAGAAATCAATTTCAACGCCCAGAGCTGGGCGCCGATATCTTTAACGCCACAGCCTGGGCGCTGAATCTTTCTGCTAGCCAAGTTTTGCCCAGATACAAAAACAAGAAAGAAACACCTGTGAATCATCGCATCGAACGAAGTAATAAGCCGTGCAAACCCACGGAGAAGGTGCTACACTTGTTCGAGCACCTGAACGATTCAGCACGACGAGATACTCCAAATAATGATATCCCAACACTTGGAGGAATGTTCTAAGACGCGCCGTTAGGCCACACAAGCCTGCGTTGCACCATAATCCCGCAATACAACTCTAAAAAAGGGTAAGGCACATTGCACTAATGCAAGCACGACCAAGAGTAAGAGGCAAAGACTACTTATCGCCCAAATGCAAGCCACACGACTTCTACATTAAGGATTAAAGGTAGCAAAATATTACCTACCACGAAGGGATAGCTCGCACCTACACGAGCGGAACCCCAGGGCATCTTTCTCGAAAGAACCTACAAAAATCGTACGCCAAAAGGAAGCATCCCAACATGCATACTTGGGAGCTCCAAGCTACGAAACAACCATAGCAAAATAAAAAAAATTCCGAAGCAAACGTTTGAACAATCGAAAGGGTACGATGTTTGAGCCCACTTCATGAATGGACCGCACACAACGGCCATTCTATGAACGCTCGTTCGCACATACATATCATTAACGAACACGTTCAAAAAAATATAAAAAACGATCAAAGTCTTACACCTCAAGGTATGTTCCTCGGGCCATATAGACTCGCCCGACTATTACAATAACTGTACGCCTTAAGAGCAACAGTTCCTTAAAATAATCGCCCCAAAGCGACAAGCACCGTAGTCCACCAATCGGCTACGGCTTCTCAAGAAAATCATCACGTTCTAAAAACAAAGAAAAAAAAACAAAAGAAAAGAGAATACATAGAACTTCCAAGTGAAATAAACGAATGAACAAGAGGCCAACTGTGTCATCAAAAGACCAGCCCGAACAACACTTTCAACGCCCCACCTGGGCGTGAATTATTTCAACGCCCCGGCCTGGGCGCCAAAAATGTACCCATGCTCAAAAAAAGGCCCTAACTTCTAGTGGGCCCTGCCATACTCATTCGACTTGAAAATTGCTGAAAGTCGCACCTCACGACTTTGTTAAGAGTAGCACACCACTACAAAGGTCGCTCGCACATACGAGCATGACCCCAAACATGATTACAAGATGCGAAAAACAACCGACGAGCCCCAGTGCTTGGGGGCTCACGAAAAAAATAGACTCCAATGAGGAGCGCGCGATCAAAATCACATTCCCGGACTGCGCCATGCACCATGTCATGTTTGGATATCTCAAAAAATATATTGTTAAACAAAAATATACACAGTGTGGACCCACTTATTGGACGCATCTAAAAATATTACGACCCACCAACAGGTTGAAATCACAAAAGCCCTTCTACGTAGACAAAATAAGAAATTCAAAATGGGCTCGCCCACCCTCAGCGGGCAGGGTCTGCGTCTCTAAGCCGCGCAGGTCCTCAGTTTTCGAAAAATAAAGTCTTCAAATTTAAAATAGGCTCGCCGTCTTCAGCCGGCGGGGTCTACGGCGCAAACCACGTAGGTCCTTATTTTCAAAAAAGCAAAATAAATTTCAAAATGGATTCGTCCACTTCTATCGGACGGGGTGTTCACCCTCAGCGGACAAGGTTCGCCACCTTCAGCCGGCGGGGTCTACGTCACAAACCGCGTAGGTCCTTATTTTCAAAAAACCAAGATAAAAAAAAATATTTCAAAACAGATTCGTCCACTTCTATCGGACGGGGTGTCCACCCTCAGCGGACAAGGTTCGCCACCTTCAGCGGGCGGGGTCTACGTCACAAACCGCGTAGGTCCTTATTTTCAAAAACATCAAACAGATTCGTCCACTTCTATCGGACGGGGTGTCCACCCTCAGCGGACAAGGTTCGCCACCTTCAGCGGGCGGGGTCTACGTCAGAAACCGCGTAGGTCCTTATTTTCAAAAACACCAAACAGATTCGTCCACTTCTATCGGACGGGGGGTCCACTCTCAGAGGACAGGCTCGCCCACCTTCAGCGGGCGGGGTCTGCGTCACTAACAGCGCTGGTCCTTAGTCGCTGCAGCGATAACTTTTATTGGTTACCCCTTTTTCCAAAAATTAAAGGATTGGTTTGTTGGATTTTCCTTCGTTTTACTTCTTATAAAAACAAGGGGGTTTTCTCGTTTAGCTAGCCCTGAAAATGAGAATCTTTAAAAACGTTTTACCTCGTGATTGGGCTTGGCCTGGCCCAATTACACCTTACAGCTTTAATTTCGAAAACATCTGTAGCTACTCCAAGTGACAAAGTGAGGGAGTTTCTACGCATCTTTAGATCCTTCCAATGACAAAGTGAGGAAGTTTCTATACTATCGGTTGACAAATCCCAATGACACGTGAGGGATATGTCGACACTTCAAGTGATGACCCTTAAGTCAAATGTTATCACTCGGGGTCTCGTGAGACCCTCGCAAAACAGGTCACATACACCATGGCTTGTGTGACGCACTCCGTCTAATACTTTGACCATCGTCTTACTCCAAGACTCAGTCAAAGTGGGGGCTAACTGTAGACACCTACTTTTGTCCCCATTCCCGCAAGGGAAAGGTTCGCTGATGAAAGCATAAAAACTCCACTTGACAACGCATCTCCTATAAAATAAACGAATCTCGATTTCATTTCACCCGAAACCTGCTATTTATGGAAACCTGCTAAAAATAGTAACTGCCGTAAAAGGTAGCGTCTAAAAGTGGCAAATCATAAAAGATAGAAACCTGTCAGAATTAGGTGTTGCACTCCAACATAAATCCTAAATGAGATAGAAAACCGCGAGAATCCTATTCCTAATAGGATTCGGAAATAAGAGTTACGTATTAATTAAAATCCTAACGAACCTAGAGTTCGTAACGGGCCCAGACGCATTCCGTCATGAAATTGATACATCACTTTCAACGCCCAGTTCTGGGCGCCGAAATCTTTGACGCCCAGCCCTGGGCGCTGAAATTACGTGGATCTCTATTTTCAACGCCCAGCCCTGGGCGCCGAAATCTTTGACGCCCAGAGATGGGCGCCGAAATTACCTGGGACGTGTTTTTTCCTAATTCTTTGCGGATTAGAACTCTGCAATTCTATCTTTCCACGAACTCTCCCCTATAAATAGACCCCTAGTTCCGACGTGAAACAACACACAACAACACATAATATACTCTGAGTATTGACTCTAAACCCCTTAGCCTAAGCCTCTCGCTGCGAAACTGTTCACGCATTCTGTCGCAATCGATCCATAAATCGAACAGAACGTATCCTGTCCCATAATCGAGATTCGTTAAATAAAAAGGAGAAATAGAAAAGTCAAAGTGGTTAGTTTTCTGAGAACCGTGATGCACCTCTCAAGGGTGCGTCGTAATGTGTCCCTTTTCGATGAATTAATTGCTTACCTCGCCCTTTTTATGAACTGTTAAACTAACCTAATATGATTGTTCTATCACGCCTAACAAATATAATATTTTTGGGAAATCGGATTATCATTCTAGGTCCCTTAATGCTATTTAAATCAGATAATCACGATCGAATTAGTATTATATGTTGCATATTGCTAAAATCAACTCAGATTAGTTTAATAGTTAACGCATGTCCCTTCAATTATTTATGCTGAGCTCGTAAGGATATCCTGCCTCTGGAGCTATCGACGAGCGAATTACTCCTCTCGGTAGTTACAGTCCCCCGAACCCTCAATCTCTACCTTGCGGGTGTATATTGAGAGATCCCCACACCAGGGATCACAAGGGAACCTACGGCCGTCGTGGTCAAACATAATTGCACTCCCTTTATGTCACGATAACCGGGTTTTGTCAGTTTTTCTCATTGTTGTTAAAAACTGAATGGCGACTCCTATATTACTAGTCAATTGGGTGTATACTCACAGGAAATCCAATTACACTTGATTGAATAAAAAGAATCGTCACACCCACGAGGGACAGGTCACGCATTAGCCTCGTGCTTTTTCGACCCCCTCACAAAGCCTATGACTCGTCATCGGCTCCATGTCTCCAAGCCTCGCCGGTCCATCCACTCCACTCCCCGTGGTATGAGGGACCCCAGCCAGAGTCACCCCAAAAATGAGGTTGTGACTGCAACTCGGGGCTAGGCTCTCGGGCCACCGACACGGAACGCCGCCTACGCTCCGGCTCGGACCTCTCCCCGGAAGAACTCACCCCCGCGTCAGAACGGCGATGCCGTAGTGGCGAGTGTCGTGCTCTCTCTCTCTCACGACGACCGTGTCCCCTGCCCGAGGGACCCGCGTCGTCGGCCCGAGCACGCCCAGCAGCCGTCTGCAAAGAAAAAAGAGACAGAAAGAGAATGAATAACCGAAAGCCAAACAAAAGGGTACAGATCAAAAAAAGAGGGCACATTACCCGAGTAGAATGGGGACTCCTGCAAGAAAGTGCAGACCGAGCTCGAACCAACGCGGACTTCAACCGGTTGATCACCCCCACCATCGCATTGGCCGTACGGGCCGGAACCTGAAACAAGAATGTCAGTAAAAAAGGAAAGAAAAAAATATAAAAAGAGTACACAAATGAAAGGTGCATACCGCCTCTACTCCCTCAGGGAGCGGAGCATGGAAAACCCGATCTTCCAGGAAAGTCTCCATAATCTCAGATCCACTCTCTCCGGTATACGAGATCCGAGCATCGGGAAGCACCCATCCCCCCAACGAAGGGTCAGGACCCTCCTGCACAAAACACAGTGGGCATAAACACATGGGCACGAGCATGAAAACACTAAAATCAATACAAAGAGAGGAGGCAACTTACAGCGCCAGGCTCCGGGAGACGAAGAGAATCCTGGATAAACTGGTAATAGCTAGCTCCCTCTATCACCAACTCTGTCGCCGGCACACCAGTCCTCGAATGGACCCTCCACGACTCGCCTATCGAGCGAGTAGACAGCATGGTCGCAGGCGGACGCCTGGGCACCGAAAATACCCCGACCGTCTGCATACGTACCCGCTCTCCCAGGTACCAGACAGGGTCCCTGCGGCCAACGAACAAGACCCGCATCTGGCTCAGGGCATAACTATCCCTAACTGAAGCATGGGTACCCCTAAAAGAGAGCCATGGGGTCCAAACCACCTGTTTTTGTACAAACGCAGTCAGAACTCGCACATAAAAAATAAATATAAAAGAATACGAGATAGAGGATAAGATTCTGTACATGCTCAGGGTTCCCGTCCCGGATAAGAACCCACACGGTATCGGGCGGTGGACGCACTGTCAGCTTCTTCTTCCAACCCCAACGGCGACCGGCAGGGAACTCCAAAGGCCTCTGCCCCTTTCGGGGGGCTAGCCAAGGTAAGTGCTCGAAGGCCCACAGCTGCAAAACGAAAAGGGCAATAAAACATTAAAAAAGAAGAGGCCCGGTATAAGCGAGAAAGCAAAAGAAAATCTAGGCACGTACCTCGATCAAGCGCGGCACTCCCGCTAATGTAATCACAAAGTGACGTCTACTCGGGTCCGAGTCGCGCACCGACAAACTCATCTGGCCGACAAGCGTCGCATAGCCCAAATCGCCCCAGCGATAGTCACCCAGTGTAGACACCTCCTCCACCGTGCCTATCCACCTCGGGTCAAAGGTGTCAGTCGGACCCGATAGAAAAGTGGAAGTAATAAAATGGAGGTAGAACAGTCGAGCCTGTCTCAAAGGCGACTCCTCTACCCCATGCTCCAAAGCCCACATCAGGTCAGCGAAAGGTATCCCACGGGGCTGGTACGAAGGTAATCTACTACCCATCCACGAGCCCAGGAGCCTGGTACCCTCAGCAACAGTCGGCGATGGGCCATCCGACCTCAGACGAACGGGGTTCCCTGTAAAGGTCAAGCCCGTCAAAGCTGTGTAGTCCTCAGGAGTGATCGTCATCTCGCCCCAAGGAAAGTGCAAGGTGTTGGTGGTATCCCACCACCACCTCATGAACGACCGCATAAAGGACAGGGAGATGTTAAGCCGCAGTATCTCCCAGAAAGTCTCAACCACCGGAAACAGTGAGCTCGCCCTCACCAAGGCCTGGGCGTCCGAGCTCAGATAGCTAAAAACGGCCTCACTCGTCGCGGCGCCATAGCCGCGAACCGTAGTCTCTCTCCTCGCGTGAAGGCGGGAAGTCACATGGTGCTCTAGGTCGTAGTGCAGATCACGACCATCGTAAAGCTCAGGGCCCACCCATAAGGGACCCAGGCCAGTCGACTGACGCGTCATGCCACGCACCTCGTGGCCACCAGGAGGGGGTAACGACTCGTCAGACATGCTGATCAACAATACAACAAGGCATTATACCTTTGACAAAATCGGCACTCATACCGATCCCTAAAAAGAGTGCATTTCACTCATGAAATGGAGTCATACAATTTTTGTTCCCTAAAAACATGATACTAAGTTCATACTTAGCAAAATTCCCTAAGTAAAATTTAACTCCAGCAAAACCAAAATTCCCCCATGATTTGTCACCCATGAATTATGAGGAACGCAAGCAACATACCAAGAATACCTACATTATATAAAATACTAGGGTCGTAGGTATACTTGGGGGCTAGCATGAAAATGCCCAAATTCAACAAAAATCAACATACTTGCAAAAATTAACGTGCATAAACTAATTAACATGTTATGTGGAGCATTTCCAACTATCCAATTGAAGGAAAGGGGCACAAAATCAAAAACCCCCAAATCAATTTCATGCACAAAAATACTTGACAAAAATACTGAAATTGACAAAAAAGCTCGAAATTATTGAAAATTACTTACATTGGGAAGATTAGGAAGTGATTTGGAGTAGAATTCGTGAAAGAAAGTGAAGAAAACGAGCAAAAATCAGTAGAGAGAAGTGAAGAAGTTTGAGCGAAAATGGTGGAAATGGGAAAGGAAGGAGACGGTCCGCGAATTTAAAGACCAGCCCCCCCTTCGCATTTTCAACGCCCAGCTCTGGGCGTTAGAAATTCTCGCGCCCACTACTGGGCGCTGAAAATGCTTCCTAGACAGCGAATATTCGCTGTCGGGCACGCGTACTCCCCTATTTTGTGTAAGAAATCCGTTATCTTGATATTTCTATCCCAAAAAATAAAGGAGAGAAAAATATATAAACAAAAATATTGTTGAACAAAAATATACACAGTGTGGACCCACTTACAGGACACATCTAATCAGGAAATATTACGACCCACCAACAGGTTGTAATCACCAAAAGCTCTTCTACATAGGCAAAATAAGAAATTCAAAATGGGCCCGCCCATCCTCAGCGGGCGGGGTCTGCGTCATTAGCCGCGCAGGTCCTCAGTTTTCGAAAAATAAAGTCTTCAAATTTAAAATAGGCTCGCCATCTTCAGCCGGCGGGGTCTACGGCGCAAACCACGTAGGTCCTTATTTTCAAAAAATAAAAAACAAAATAAAATTTCAAAACAGATTCGTCCACTTCTATCGGACGGGGCGTCCACCCTCAGCGGACAGGTTCGCCATCTTCAGCCGGCGGGGCCTACGTCACAAACCGCGTAGGTCCTTATTTTCAAAAACATCAACACAGATTCGTCCACTTCTATCGGACGGGGGGTCCACCCTCAGCGGACAGGCTCGCCCACCTTCAGCGGGCGGGGTCTGCGTCACTAACAGCGCAGGTCCTTAGTCGTTGCAGCGATAACTTTTATCGGTTTTCCCTTTTTCCGAAAATTAAAGGATCGGTTTTCCCTTTTTCCGAAAATTAAAGGATTGGTTTTCCCTTTTTCCAAAAATAAAAGGATTGGTTTTCCCTTTTTCCAAAAATTAAAGGATGGGTTTTCCCTTTTTCCAAAAATTAAAGGATTAGTTTTTCGTTTTTCCCAAAAAGAACGATGTGTTGGATTTTCCTTCGTTTTACGTTCTATAAAAACAAGGGGGTTTTCTCGTTTAGCTAGCCCTGAAAATGAGAATCTTTAAAAATGTTTTACCTCGTGATTGGGCTTGGCCAGGCCCAATTACACTTTACAGCTTTCATTTCGAAAACATTTGTAGCTACTCCCAATGACAAAGTGAGGGAGTTTCTACGCACCTTTAGATCCTTCCAATGACAAAGTGAGGAAGTTTCTATACTATCAGTTGACAAATCCCAATGACACGTGAGGGATATGTCGACACTTCAAGTGATGACCCTTAAGTCAAATGTTATCACTCGGGGGCTCGTGAGACCCTCGCAAAACAGGTCACATACACCATGGCTTGTGTGACGCACTCCGTCTAAAACTTTGACCATCGTCTTACTCCAAGACTCAGTCAAAGTGGGGGCTAACTGTAGACACCTACTTTTGTCCCCATTCCCGCAAGGGAAAGGTTCGATGATGAAAGCATAAAAACTCCACTTGACAACGCATCTCCTATAAAATAAACGAATCTCGATTTCCCATTTCATTTCACCCGAAACCTGCTATTTATGGAAACCTGCTAAAAATAGTAACTGCCGTAAAAGGTAGCTTCTAAAAGTGGCAAATCATAAAAGATAGAAACCTGTCAGAATTAGGTGTTGCACTCCAACATAAATCCTAAATGAGATAGAAAACTGCGAGAATCCTATTCCTAATAGGATTCGAAAATAAGAGTTACGTATTAATTAAAATCCTAACGAACCTAGAGTTCGTAACGGGCCCAGACGCATTCCGTCATGAAATTGATACGCGCTAAAAGACTCGAATTAATCTCAAACTCTACGGATTTTAGGAATCCGAATCTGACTAAACAAAACTGCCCAGATCCTATTTTCAACGCCTGGCTCTGGGCGCCGAAATCTTCGGCGCCCAGGCCTGGGCGCTGAAAGTACCTGGGTACGTCTCTTTTCCTAAATCTTTGCGGATTAGAACTCTGCAATTCTATCTTTCCACGAACTCTTCCCTATAAATAGGCTCCTAGTTTCGACGTGAAACAACACAAAACAACACATAATATATTCTGAGTATTGACTCTAAACCCCTAGCCTAAGCCTCTCGCTGCAAAACTGTTCACGCGTTCTGTCGCAATCGATCCATAAATCGAACAGAACGTATCCCGTCCCATAGTTGAGATTCGTTAAATAAAAAGGAGAAATAGAAAAGTCAAAGTGGTTAGTTTTCTGAGAACCGTGACGCACCTCTCAAGGGTGCGTCGTAATGTGTCCCTTTTCGATGATTTAACTGCTTATCTCGCCCTTTTTATGAACTGTTAAACTAACCTAATATGATTGTTCTATCACGCCTAACAAATATGATATTTTTGGGAAATCGGATTATCATGCTAGGTCCCTTAATGCTATTTAAATCAGATAATCACGATCGAATTAGTATTATATGTTGCATATTGCTAAAATCAACTCAGATTAGTTTAATAGTTAACGCATCTCCCTTCAATTATTTATGCTGAGCTAGTAAGGATATCCTGCCTCTGGAGTTATCGACGAGCGAATTACTCCTCTCGGTAGTTACAGTCCCCCGAACCCTCAATCTCTAGCTTGCGGGTGTATATTGAGAGATCCCCACACCAGGGATCACAAGGGAACCTACGGCCGTCGTGGTCAAACATAATTGCACTCCCATTATGTCACGATAACCGGGTTTTGTCAGTTTTTCTCATTGTCGTTAAAAACTGAATGGCGACTCCTACATTACTAGTCAATTGGGTGTATACTCACAGGAAATCCAATTACACTTGATTGAATAAAAAGAATCGTCACACCCACGAGGGACAAGGTCACGCATTAGCCTCGCGCTTTTTCGACCCCCTCACACCTGCTATTTATAGAAACCTGCTAAAAATAGTAAATGCCGTAAAGGGTAGCTTCTAAAAGTGGCAAGTCATAAAAGATAGAAACCTGTCAGAATTAGGTGTTGCACTACAACATAAATCCTAAATGAGATAGAAAACTGCGAGAATCCTATTCCTAATATGATTCAGAAATAAGAGTTACGTATTAATTAAAATCCTAACGAGCCTAGAGTTCGTAACGGGCCCAGACGCATTCCGTCATGAAATTGATACGCACTAAAAGACTCGATTAAGTCTCTAACTCTACGGATTCCAGGAATTCGAATCTGACTAAGAAAACAGCCCAGACCCTATTTTCAACGCCTGGCTCTGGGCGCCGAAATCTTCGGCGCCCATACCTGGGCGCTGAAAATACCTGGGTACGTGTTTTTTCCTAATTCTTTGTGGATTAGAACTCTGCAATTCTATCTTTCCACGAACTCTTCCCTATAAATACAACCCCAAATTCGACGTGAAAAGAACACACAACACAATTATATTCTGAGTATTGACTCGAACCCTTAGCCTAAGCCTCACGCTGCGAAATTGTTCACGCGTTCTGTCGCAATAAATCCATAAATCGAACAGAACGTATCCTGTCCCATAATTGAGATTCGTTAAATAAAAAGGAGAAATAGCAAAGTCAAAGTGGTTAGTTTTCTGAGAACCGTGACGCACCTCTCAAGGGTGCGTCGTAATGTGTCCCTTCTCGATGATTTAATTGCTTCCCTCGCCCTTTTTATGAACTGTTAAACTAACTAAATTTGATTGTTCTATCACGACTACAAAATATAATATTTTTGGGAAATTGGATTATCATGCTAGGTCCCTTAATGCTATTTAAATCAGATAATCACGATCGATCTAGTATTATATGTTGCATATTGCTAAAATCAACTCAGATTAGTTTAATAATTAAGGCATGTCCCTTCAATTATTTATGCTGAGCTAGGAAGGATATCCTGCCTCTGGAGTTATCGACGAGCGAAGTACTCCTCTCGGTAGTTACAGTCCCCCGAACCCTCAATCTCTACCTTGCGGGTGTATGTTGAGAGATCCCCACACCAGGGATCACAAGGGAACCTACGGCCGTCGTGGTGAAACATAATTGCACTCCCTTTATGTCACGATAACCGGGTTTTGTCAGTTTTTCTCATTTTTGTTAAAAACTGAATGGCGACTCCTATATTACTAGTCAATTGGGTGTATACTCACAGGAAATCCAATTACACTTGATTGAATAAAAAAGAATCGTCACACCCACGAGGGACGAGGTCACGCATTAGCCTCGTGCTTTTTCGACCCCCTCACAGTGGCGACTCTACTGGGGATAGTGAAGGAAATACTCGTGCTCGTAGGTAATCAAAATAGCCGAAGGGTGAAACGATCCTACCCCGCGTTTATTTCCCCATCAAGTTGGGACGACCTGAAAATCAGCATATTAATGTGAACGGGCAGAACCGCATAACGAATCTCGGCTCCCTCGGGAGTTGGGACTAAGGATACCTTTTTTCGCCAATAGGGGGGTGCATACGCCGCGCATGTTGCCCATTCGGTACCTGTGCTGGTAGTACACCTATCCCGAACCCAATCGCTCGCTCATTAGGTCCCTCTCGCCTGGATGCCCCCTTGGCTTGCACTTGCGGGTTGGCCTCTTGGGCGAAATTCGTCTGTTGAAGACACTACCTCGACCGGGGCATGTGTTGGATCTACGATAGAAGCGGTACCAAGCCAGGCGCAAATAACTACCCATAGAAGCCTATCATAAACTACGTGACATGTTTAATTTTCAAATCCATGTTTGTAATGTAGTTATGTGTAGCGAAATATGTGATTGTGTGTGACAAACTATCCTAGAAAACCAACGACCTTAAAAATTGCCCAAACATTCATAGACTAATTTGCCAAAGAGTTATAACGAAATACGTGTTCCGCAAACACGAATGATCGCCACAAAAATAAGCGACGCTCGGGATGGCCTGTAACGAAGCCCACAAATGCTGCTACGCGTAAAGGACGTTATTAGGCAAGCACGCAAATCGAAGTCGCATAAACAGAAGATAGAAAAACGAGAACCAGCCAGGGACGCATTTTCAACGCCCCTGGCTGGGCGCCAGAATTTCTCACGCCCCTCAATGGGCGCTGAAGTTGCTGCTTGGCCTTTTGGTCAGGCGCAGCAGCCTCGGTGCCCGCGCAAAAGGAGAATACGTAGCACAAAAAAAATGTTCGTAAAAAGAATTTCTACGAGGGCGTAAGAAAAGCACTCGATTTCAAAAGCGACTCGTAAAAAGTGAAAAACCAATCGAGAGAGTCGAAGTCTAGACTAAGTAATGCTTGAATCTTTGGGAACCTAAACTTTAGCTTATCTTATGCCTAGGACTGGTCCTGCCACTTGGTGCCCATCAGGGAATCAACGGTTAGTGCGTCTCGAAGATACATCACCAACATCAGGTTTAGTGACTCCAAGCTCCGTCCGTCGTCCCTCATTTCAAGGATCTCTGCTTCCCCAACCTCGATTCGCACCTTCAAACATGTCCATCGAAGATTTGCGAGACCAGATGGTCCAAATGACCCAACTCATGGGCCAATTGAAAATGGAAAATGAAGCTTCAGCGGCTGCGCAAGCCAAAAATGACCTCGATAACGAGAAGAGGATTGAAAAAATGGTCCTACAGCAAACCATGGGGAGCAAATACTTCTCCCTCGATCCTGAACCTTTTCCTAGCAAACTACCAGAAAAGTTCAGTTCATCTGACTTACCAAAGTTCAAGGCCACGGACAACCCCCGTGATCATCTACTGAGCTTTGTGAATGCCATGAACTTGAAAGGCGTGGACAAGTCCATGTACTTACCTGCCTTTCCTTTTTCCTTGGAACCTGTGCCGCTCAAATGGTACTATCACCAGGACCCTAAGCTCTTCCCCACTTGGGAAGACTTTGTCAATGTCTTCATCAAGCAATACTCGTCGAACATGGATTTCCAAGTCACCATGCGCGAGTTGGAAGTTCTCTTCCAAAAGAAAAATGAGGGTTTCACGACCTACTTTGCTAGATGGAGGGACCAGGCGGCCCAGATAATCAATAGGCCTCCCGAAACCAAATTGGTCCAAAAATTCATCGACAACCTGGACCCGGCTTACAGACAACACCTTAGGTACCTGGGACTTGACACTTTCAAAAGAGTTTATGATGTGGGAATAAAGATCGAGGATGACCTCACCAAAACCATACAAAGAAAACCCACATATAAAAACAACACCTATAATCGGGGTAACACATCCCAAGCACAAGAAGTCCATGCTGTAGAAGAGACTCCCGCCCGAAGAAGCCTTGGAAGATGGGTCCGAGACCGAAAGTTTGCCCCACTCGGGTCGACTTTGGTACAAGCCTTTGAAAGACTAACCAATCAAGGAAAGTTGAGACCTATATGCCCCACCCGTGACCCTCCTGTCAAAAGAAAATATTGGGTTGAAGGTACTTCCTGCAAGTTCCATCAAGGAAATGGGCATGACACTGAAAACTGCTGGAATCTAAAACATACGATCCAAGACATGATAGAGGATGAAGTGATTCCTCTCCCTAACGTTGGCAAACCCAACAACAACAAGAACCCACACGGCTCTTGTCACATCTCTATCGACCAACCAGAGAATTTCGACCCCACGGTGTACATCACGCCTCAAGGTGCACCACTAGCTGTGGTCCCTATGGATCTAATCGAGAGAGAAGTGTGCGGTGTGTGGAATGATGATGCTGAAGATATTTACCTATCTCAAGTATCGGGCCAGGACCTCTTCACTGAAACTTGGCCCGGGTATTCTCTCATCGACACCACCCCTCAGGAGCCCGAGGTCGACAACCTCACTCGATCCGGAAGAATATACCAACCGGATATTCACCCACCTCCTATGGACGACATCCCGGTTAGGCAAACTCCTGAGAGTGGACGGCACGCCACCGTCGCAGAAGTCATTGAAAATCCTCTCTTGAAACAACTAAAAAGAACCAAGGCCGAGATTACCATCTGGGATCTCATGTGTACTTCAAAGGAACATCGCAAAAAGCTTATTCGCTCACTCGACCTCATCTCAGTACCTACAGATATCACACCTGACTCATTGGTTAGCCATGTCACGAGAGATGCCGGAGAAAAAGCCATAGTTTTCACTGAAAAAGACTTGCCCAAAGAGGGGGGTGCTCACAATAAAGCCCTTTACCTAGTGGTTGGATGCAAAGGACAAAACATCCCCCTAGCGGTCGTAGATAATGGTTCGGCGGTTAATGTCTGCCCATTGCGAACCGCCCATTGCTTGGGGCTAGGAAACGATGACTTCCAAACCTCCACGCAAGGGGTACGAGCTTATGATAACTCCCGAAGGCCTGTATTGGGAAAAATCAACCTTACCATACAAACCGGGCCTGTGGCACGCACCACGGAGTTTCAAATAATCGACATCAAGCCCACTTTCAACCTCCTCTTGGGGCGACCTTGTCTCCATGACTTAGGAGGTGTGGCTTCTACCTTGCACCAAATGGTTAAACTTAACCATAACGGGGTAATACTAGAAATCCGCGCTCCTCCTCTCGACGTCAGTTGTACTATGGTTGGAACGACCGAAACTGCAGACGACCTTTACGGATTTCAAATGGAAGAAACAATCCAGTTCATCGAAGATTATGATCCAGCATTCCTAGACCCGCATGCATCCCGAGTCATCCCTAGAATGCTGTTAGCTCAAGGTTATTTCCCAGGAACCCCATTGGGCATAAGGAAGAAGGAATACACATTCCATCCTTTTCCCAACAAATCTACTCCCTTTGGCTTAGGCTATGAACCAATGGAGGAAGATATTGCTGACCGCCTGTCTAGGCTACGCCTTAACAAAGCCAAACAAACCACCCTCCTTCCCCCGTATCAAAGGACCCTTAACGGGATGTTCGTTCGGGAAGGAGAAGAACACCCATGCTGTGATTTCCCTGAACCCTTCGTTCAGGATGGCTTGCTAAAACCCGGATTTGAAATTTTCCATGACTGCCACACCTTGGATGAGCCACCCCACCTCACCAAGACTAAAACAGCTGAAATATTGGACAACCAGGCTCTATGGACATTGTTTAACGAATCGAGGCCTATGGAGAACGAGACTGTGATGGCTACCCTAGCTTTACAAGATGAAGGTTTCGATCCAACCCGGTTAATCTCTCCTGCATCAACACTAGAAGAGGTCGAGAACGGATGGGTGAAGACATATCAGTGGGTCAATGCAAAAGGAATGGAATTCAAGATGAGTACCGGTGAAGGACCGAAGTTTTATGAGACTAAACCCCAGGCTTGAGCCACATAGAGCACCATTAGTAAAAAGCGCCTAGTAGTTCTTTAGATTGATAGAAAAAAATAATAGAGACTTTAGATGGTCCTAAGGCCCCTTAGAATATAGGTCAGTTTTATTTCAGTGTGTTTTCCTTACTTTCCGAATCAATTAAGGCGTAATATTTCTCCTAAATTTTTTTTCTAACACCAAATGTACTTGCAAAATACAAAAATAAAGAGGCGGCCCACTCTAGGCCCAACAAACAAAAGCCCACTCGGTTTTGAAATAGTGCCAGGGAACCAATTCCCGAAACCCACGAAATAAACCACACTATCCCATTTATATCCCCAAAAACCTAAAAAGCCAACCAGTGTCATCATAAGAGTCAATCCATACAACCCAAAATCAAAGGAAATCAAAATCCAAAACAATGCAAATGTTTCCAAAAAACAGATTCATAAAACATAATTTCATCATACCCTTCACTAGCACACGCACTTCAACCCACCTCAAAAGCCTACACAAAGATTTTCATAACTTCCGCACCCTAACCCCATTTTCAAAAATGTTTCGAGTCACGAATAGAAAAAATTAATCCGGACAAAAATGCATTTCACGCTAACAGTAAAAAAAACCTCTAAAATAGCCTCAAAATTGACTTTAAATACGAGCAAAATATCAAGGCACAAAAAAAGAAATAAATGCAAGAACATGTGAAGCAAAGCGTCCAAAATTGACCGCCCAAGTCATTTTCAGTGCCCAGGGCTGGGCGCCGAAATTTCTGACGCCCCAGCCTGCGCGTTGAAACTCTCTACCTGCCAAAAATTTTCTTTTCCAAAGTGCTCGTCATTTTATCCGCACACAACGGAAAAATAACGAACACTTGGGGGGTACAATATGTATCCAAATAGGCTTACCAAAAATATAGCCATACAAAACATAGTCGAATTTCATTTTTTACGCGACTTACGGCAAAAAAAGCGGCAGACGAAAATAATGATAATACTTCACTCATTTGACCGGTTAAGTAATATGCTACCACCTCAGGGCATATCTATTAAAATCTGGGATCCTAGAACTTATCTAAAGCTAGAACTACGCGCGACCTGATTCTGACAAGATACGTAGGCAATCCTTACCAAGGATTCGGTCCCATAAAAAAAAAAACATATTCTTTGTGCAAAAGTGTTAGACATATAAAAACATAAAAAAGGAGGAGAAACAAAAATAAATGAAAATGAAAAATAAAAATACGCCTTTATTGAGAAATAATAAGAAGGAAAACAAAGTGCTAAGAATAAAAACAAACACAAGTGAAATAAATAAAGGGCACCTACACCCTAGCAAAAACTACACTACTCTAGTTCTTCCGGATCATCAAATAAAGTCCTGTAGAGGGCAATGTTCGCAGGATCCACCCCCACGGTCTTCTGTGCTGCCCCAATATCAATCTCCATAAGAACCGGCTCCGGAACGCTAACTTCCAAAGATGCCAAGGCTTCAGAAACATTCTCAGTTATGGCCCGCTCAGTCTCAAGGGCACAGACAATAGTGGGAGAAAGATTATTATCAACTAGACTAGCCACTGTTTCTACAGGCGGCTGAGCCTTCCTAACCCATACATTGTTCCGGCGACGATCTCCGCGAGAGCCTGCATCTCTTTTAACAAAAGCAGGCCCCTTCATTTTAGGCACCTTTTTAGGCCTGAAACTGGAACGGGGAGGAACTTCCTTTCGTTTTCGATCAGGACGAGCTTTCACAGTCTTAATACTATAGGTACGAGGTCTGGCAGAATCAGGACCCTCATACTTAACACGAATACGAGGTATTAAAAGCTCAGCCGGCTCCCCATTACGAGCCTCGGCCCTCACATCTTTATCATCGGAGGTCATCCACAACTTGTAATTTTCAGAAAGACCCACAAAGCCATTTGTAGCTACGGCCCAACGCGGGAGACCATCATAATACTAAGCCCACGCTAGAACCCGTGTTTGTGAACAGGCCGCTACCTTAGGTGGTACCGTATCAGAAAAGGGGATAGTCTGCCTTAAACCATATTGACGCATGACTCGGTAAGGGAAAATATAAATGGGACGAGATAGCCCCAACAAGTGAAAATAAACCGATACATCAGAACCCCCCGTCATAGTAGTCAAACCCCACCACGGTACTACTCACTTAATAGAACAAATGCCATAAGTAAAAAAGGAGGTCCATTCGGCCTCATCCTGGCCTAGGTGCAAGTATTTTCGGTTACCCAAGGCTATAGAGCGATAATGTTTAGGATCGGCAGGAGCTTCCAAAAGTCTAAGCGGTTCCGCGAGCCAAATCTGCAAAAACGGGTACGATCAATAAAAAATAATAATAAAAGAAGACGGTTCCTGGGGCGCAGTTTCAACGCCCAGGACCAGGCGCCGAAAATTCCAGCGCCCAGCCCTGGGCGCTGAAACTCAGCCCCAGGCAAAAGAAATATGTGCAAAAGGGGCGTATGCGTGCGCAAAGAAGAAAATCGATTACCTGCAGTAATAGGGGGCTTCCCTTAAAATGTTCAGATTTGGCATCCTTCTTTAGCTCATCCGCACTCAGCAAAATCTCGGCAACAACCAACGGCATGATAGAATAGCAACTTTCCATCTGGCTAATCAAGGGGATCAACCTTATGTTACCGAACTCACCATTGTTATTCGATAGCAAATAGTGATTCAATAAGCAAAATACAAGGGCTCGAATATTCAATTTCTGTTCGGTCATATTCTTACTAGGCCTAAAATGATGTTTTACAAGTTTTGCCAAGTTAACCTTAACAATTTCCGCAAACATATTATCATCTAGTCCTAGGAAAGCCCTTATGGTTGTTTTACCCTCTTCAATAGTGCCAGGGGTAACAAGAGTAGCATTAGTAGGATAACCAAGGATCGCAGCAAACTCATCTGGCAAAGGACATATTTCGTTGCCCCGAAAGGCAAAAACATGATGATCGGAGTCCCAAAAGCTTAGGGCAGCATGCAGAAAGTTATAATCAATATTAATTTGTTGTAAGCCTAAAAGTGCCTCTAAGTGGTATTCTTTTAACAAAGCTTTTTCTGTGGGAGTAAGGGCCCGTAGCCAACGCCTAACAGTCCGTTGGAGTGAGAAAGTAGGGATCGACATGGCAAAAGCAATGAGTAATTAAAACACGGCAAAAAAAGAGAGAAAGAATTTGAGAATGGTGGAAAATAGGGACGTATCTAGCCCCTATATATAGTTGGACGCACCCAGTGACATCCTGATCCCATTCGGAAACGTGTTAGGAAATCCGAAAGTCAAATATCACTAGGAAAAGACTTTCAGCGCCCACGGCTGGGCGCCGAAATTTTTAACGCCTGGCCTTGGGCGGAGAAAATGCAGCCCAAGGCCCAGATTTCACAAAACGCGGAACAGGAAAGGACTTAAGGCCGTTTTGCTAAACACGAGGCCCTATTGCAAGTAGGATCAAGCCCAAAGCACCTTTAGCTCCCAAATAAGCAAAAAAAAATAAACATTATAACTTGGTCGAAACTTAAACTCGTCTTAGAAAATGCTTATGTACACTTTTCAAAAAACAAGTTAAATATCATGGTCATTCTTCGAAACACCATAAATGTGTATCGTTAAGTCGTTGGTTTTCCAAATAAAAAATGTTTGTCTATCAAAGGATTAATCCGGGCCAAGCTAAAACCGGATGTCGCCTGAAAACTAAAGTCGCACTCCACGGCTTCGCTAAAGTAGCACACTACTATAAAAGGTCGCACGCACATACGAGCATGACCCCAAGCGTGACTACCAGATGTGAAAAACGACCATACACCATATCAAAATCACATTTCCCGGACTACGCCATACACCATATCATGTTTGGATATCTCGAAAAACACAAACAGGTTCGACCTCAGGGAAAGGTCGTCATTGAAACTTGTGCATGGTCCTCTGATCAAAGACCAAATAGTGGCAAAAATGGAGCAGTAAAGACTAGCTCAAACCACGAAACCAGACTGTCGCAAGACAAAGGTCCGTCTGAACACGTTGTTATCCCACGTTCAGGTTACAACTAAATTCGAGCATCCCTCGAAAGAATTCTCTCTTGCAAGAATGAATAAAAAGAAATTCTCAAAGAATCACAAAAAACCAAAGAAAATAGGAACTTGCCCATCTTAAGTTGGCAAGACCGCGGCACGCGAATCCCAAATCAAAACGACGAATTCAGGTTCGCTCACCTCCAGCGAGCGGGGCGTCCACCCTTAGCGGACAGGGCTCGCCCACCTTCAGCGGGCGGGGTCTGTGTCACTAGCCGCGCAGGTCCTCAGTTTTCGAAAAATAGAAAAAACAAAAGAAATAGGCTCGCCATCTTCAGCCGGCGCGGTCTACGGCGCAAACCACGTAGGTCCTTATTTTCAAAAAAAATAAACACCAAACAAATTTCAAAATAGATTCGTCCACTTCTATCGGACGAGGTGTCCACCGTTAGCGGACAGGTTCGCCATCTTTAGCCGGCGGGGTCTACGGCACAAGCCGCGTAGGTCCTTATTTTCAAAAAAAGCAAACAAACTTCAAAACAGATTCGTCCACTTCTATCGGACGGGGTGTCCACCCTTAGCGGACAGGCTCGCCATCTTTAGCCGGCGGGGTCTGCGCCACTAACCGCGCAGGTCCATAGTCGCTGCAGCGATAACTTTTTCTGGTTTTCCCTTTTCCAAAAATTAAAAGGATTGGTTTTCCGTTTTTTCCAAAACAGAGAGCGATGTGCTGGATTTTCCTTCGTTTTACGTCCCATAAAAACAAGGGGGTTTTCTCGTTTAGCTAGCCCTGAAAATGAGAATCTTTAAAAACATTTTTACCTCGTGATTGGGCTTGGCCAGGCCCAATTACACTTTATAGCTTTGATTTCGAAAACATCTGTAGCTACTCCCAATGACAAAGTGAGGGAGTTTCTACGCCTCTTTAGATACTTCGAATGACAAAGTGAGGGAGTATTCTATACTATCCGTTGATAAATCCCAATGACACGTGAGGGATATGTCGACATTTCAAGTGATGACCCTTAAGTCAAATGTTATCACTCGGGGGCTCGTGAGACCCTCGCAAAACAAGTCACATACACCATGGCTTGTGTGACGCACTCCGTCTAGTACTTTGACCATCGTCTTACTCCAAGACTCAGCCAAAGTGGGGGCTAACTGTAGACACCTACTTTTGTCCCCATTCCTGAAAGGGAAAGGTTCGATGATGAAAGCGTAAATCTCCACTTGACAACGCATCTCCTATAAAATAACGAATCTCAATTCCCCTTTTCATTTCACCCGAAATCTGCTATTTATAGAGTCCTGCTAAAAATAGTAACTACCGTAAAGGGTAGCTTCTAAAAGTGGCAAGTCATAAAAGATAGAAACCTGTCAGAATTAGGTGTTGCACTCCAACATAAATCCTAAATGAGATAGAAAACTGCGAGAATCCTATTCCTAATATGATTCGGAAATAAGAGTTACGTATTAATTAAAATCCTAACGAGCCTAGAGTTCGTAACGGGCCCAGATGCATTCCGTCATGAAATTGATACGCACTAAAAGACTCGATTAAGTCTCAAACTCTACGGATTCCAGGAATTCGAATCTGACTAAGAAAACAGCCCAGACCCTATTTTCAACGCCTGGCTCTGGGCGCCGAAAATACCTGGCTACGTGTTTTTTCCTAATTCTTTGTGGATTAGAACTCTGCAATTCTATCTGTCCACGAACTCTTCCCTATAAATACAGCCCCAAATTCGAAGTGAAAAGAACACACAACACAATTATATTCTGAGTATTGACTCCAACCCTTAGCCTAAGCCTCACGCTGCGAAATTGTTCACGCGTTCTGTCGCAATCGATCCATAAATCGAACAGAACGTATCCTGTCCCATAATTGAGATTCGTTAAATAAAAAGGAGAAATAGCAAAGTCAAAGTGGTTAGTTTTCTGAGAACCGTGACGCACCTCTCAAGGGTGCGTCGCAATGTGTCCCTTCTCGATGATTTAATTGCTTCCCTCGCCCTTTTTATGAACTGTTAAACTAACTAAATCTGATTGTTCTATCACGACTAACAAATATAATATTTTTGGGAAATTGGATTATCATGCTAGGTCCCTTAATGCTATTTAAATCAGATAATCACGATCGATCTAGATTTATGTGGTGCATATTGCTAAAATCAACTCACATTAGTTTAATAGTTAACGCATGTCCCTTCAATTATTTATGCTGAGCTAGTAAAGATATCTTGCCTCTGGAGTTATCGACGAGCGAAGTACTCCTCTCGGTAGTTACAGTCCCCCGACCCTCAATCTCTACCTTGCGGGTGTATGTTGAGAGATCCCTACACCAGGGATCACAAGGGAACCTACGGCCGTCGTGGTCAAACATAATTGCACTCCCTTTATGTCACGATAACCGGGTTTTGTCAGTTTTTCACATTGTTGTTCAAAACTGAATGGCGACTCCTATATTACTAGTCAATTGGGTGTATACTCACAGGAAATCCAATTACACTTGATTGAATAAAAAAGAATCGTCACACCCACGAGGGACGAGGTCACGCTTAGCCTCGTGCTTTTTCGACCCCCTCACATTATGCAATTTAGATTATGAAAATAATAAGAGGCTCTGATACCACTGTTAGGTTATGATTCATATGACAAAACATGAATCATGCGGAAAAACCATAAAGCCAGGAAAGCATATTATTTATACATAATCATTTAGCATAGTTTAGATGCATACACTTTTTTGCGTGCCCTCCCTAGCTGCGCCCGAACCGAACAAGGACAAGTCTTTAGGACTCCAAGTGTCGTCCCTCCGTAGATGGTCCACAGTACGTCCGGATCCGCCTCAAGATTGACCAACTAGAATCGCCCTTAAGGTGCTAGGATTTTTGGCTAGGTTAGTGCAAGAGTATGGCTGAATTTTCTTTCAAAAACTTACCCTTTGAATACTTCAATTGTATCTATAAAATATGACCCTAGGCTCTTATTTATAGAAGTATGGAAAGGGAATTGGAATCCTACTAGGATACGAATTAATTAAACTAGAATCCTATAAGAACTCTAATTAATTTATCCTTTTAGGATTAGGAATTTAATCATATACCAAATCCTAATAGCTTTAGGAATCGTGCATGAACACAAACACACACACGCACGGCAGCTCACGAGGTGCGCCTATGCGCGCGCGCGCTCAGCCCACGCCACGAGGCCCGCAACGCAGCCATGGCTTTGGCGCGCGCTGGGCCTGCCTTGCGGTGGGCCTGGGCGCTGCCTTGGCTTGGCGTGTGGCGGGCGTTTGGCTTGCTGGGCGATGGCCCGGCTTCATGCTGGGCCTTCGTCCGGCAGGCCCCGTCCGATGCTTATTCGTACGATACGCTTCCAATTAAATTCCCGGTTCCGGAATTCATTTCCGATACGAACAATATTTAATATTTCCGATTCCGGAATTAATTTCCGCTTCGAACAAATATTTAATATTTCCATTTCCGGAATTATTTTCCGATTTCGATAATATTTCCGATTCTGACAATATTTCCGTTTCCGACAATATTTCCGATTCCGGCAATATTTCCATTTCCGTTAATATTCTCCGATACGTACCATGTTTCCGTTTTTGGCAACATCTACGACTTGGATAATATTTATATTTCCGATACGATCCATATTTTCGTTTCCGGCAATATCATCGTTTTCGGAGTATTCATTTCTTGCTTGTGACGATCTCAGCTCCCACTGAAACCAAGATCCGTCGATTCCGAATATCCATAGATGGAGTATTTAATGCCATTAAATACTTGATCCGTTTACGTAATATTTGTGTGACCCTACGGGTTCAGTCAAGAGTAAGCTGTGGATTAATATAATTAATTCCACTTGAGCTGAAGCGGCCTCTAGTCAGGCATTCATCTCACTTGATCTCACTGAATTATTAACTTGTTAATTAATACTGAACCGAATTTATTTGACTTAACATTGAATGCATACTTGGACCAAGGGCACTATTTCCTTCAGTTATAATATATATCTTTCATATAAATTTTTAATGTTAAATAAAATATAAATTGTATTAGTAACTATATGAAAATAAAGTAAATTATATGGAAAGAATTACCTTCTGATCATATGTAATCTCCAACCAGTAAAATAGTTGATTTCACCTTTCTCCTTTTTTTTATTATTATTATATCAACCCTTTCCCATATCTGTTTCTTTGCATATCTAGTCCATCTCGTTGTTATGTAACGATCTGGAATTTTTTGTATTGAATGTAAATGCAAGATTCTCAAACAATGGAAGTACAACCATCCAAATTCTTCAAAGTTTTTGCATGTGCATTTAACGGTTGAATCTTCAATTTTGAATTGAACTTCTTGTCTTGATCCTGTTAGAATATTTACACAATTTTTTTTTAAAAAGAACAACTATTTAAAATTTTAAACAAAGTTTTATAATATTTATACCTGCTATTCCTTCTTTCCAGACCTCAAAAAATATTGTTCTTTCCTCACTTCTTACGAACTTGGCACTACTTGCCACATAAATCTTGAACTCTTCTTCAAAATCACGAAAAAGCGTTAAAGTGTATACATGTGCTGCTGATATGCCTATTTTATATAGAATTTTTACCCTCGTCCCTCATTGATTATTGGTCTTAATTGTGCTCTTCAGAGACATTTTTAATACTAATGTGCTCCTTGTAGTGTGTTTGTAGTTTCAGGTTTATTATTTTAGGATCTAGCATATTTGAATGCATTTCCTACTCATTTGAACCACTACAAGATATGATGTACTTTTGTGACCACAGACATTGAATTGGAAGAGTTTTGAAGCAAGGCGAATAATAAATGAAGTAGAAAAATGACTGTAGTCCTATTTTAATCATAATTATAGTTATACAAATCCAAATTCAATGATTCTAATTGGGTTGGATTCTAAACTTCAAGAGGTTTTCAACGAGTGGTCACTCGTCTGATTTCAACGAATAACGAAGAAGATATGGTGTTTTGAAGATAGAGGATCATGCAGTTTGTACGCGCGCCCGATCGGGAAAATGGCTGCTCGATCGGGTGATGGGTGCCCGATCGGGCGTATGATGTTTTCGCTGATGTGCTATTTGACGAGCTGATCGCCCGATCGAGCGGCCGCGAACCATTCCCCGACCAGGAGACGAAAACCCAACCTGCGTTTTTAGTTTAATGATCCTTCTCTAGATTTTTAACAAGACTATAAAGACTCAAGTTTTAAGAACTTGTAGGCATCTTATTTTTCTAGTCTTTTAGTTTACTACTTAGTTCTCTCTAAACTTTTGTCAATTACTTTTATCGTTCAATTCAAATTTCAACTTTTCAATTCCATCGTTCATTCTTCAATTCAGTATTGATTATTTCTTTCCTTCGTTATTTAATATTAATCACGTTTTCATTAATTATGATTGTTTTGTTTTCCTTAAGCATGTGTGAGTAGTTTATATTCTAGGGTTTAGGGGATCCATGAATGTATGTGTAGGGGTTTTTTTTTTGGATCTTTTTTTTCGTTTCCTACAATGGGGGGTTTGGCACGCGGCGGTTCGTTTAGAGAACCGTTGAATTGTTTTTGCACCTCGAAGGAGTCGCCACCAAACTTATTTTAGGTCTCTTTTGGGAAGACCGCAAAATGACTCTATTTTTGGATAAGGCCTTGAATCCTTGAAACGGATGGGTGAGATCCGGGCTCGGGAACGAAAATGCTTATTCGGCGAGATTTAGAAATATTCAAGTACGTTGGCACAAACATTGTTTCGAAAATAAACCCTAAGATTAGACTATGTGGGTTTGAATATTTAGAACAAAATAGAATTTCTAATTGTACGGTGGTCACTTTGCTTTAAAGATTAATTTAAGGAACCTAAGGCCGGTTTGTCCAAAAATATCTTCATTTAGCGTGATGTAACCTTTGTATTTTGTTGTATTTAGCATGTTGGTGATGAAAGCAATAAAGCACATAAAGCAACATCACAATACTAAATAAAGTGCGGAATTAGTAAATACAAGACCCCCTAGAAAAGGACTAGGGAGTAGGTTCACATTGCCTAGAAATGGACTAGGCAAGTAAATGTGCGGAATTGAAAGTGCGAAATTGAAATTGCGATATTGAAATTGCGGTATTGAAATTGCAGTATTGAAAGTGCGATATTGAAAGTGCGATATTGAAATTGCGATATTGAAAGGTGCATAATTGAAATTTGTACTTGGGCACATGAGATTCGAACGCCAAGCGGCTCCTTAAAAATAAGTGCGCCCGACACGAATTCAAAGCCAAAAACATCAATTTGGGAGAGGTTGCTCAACCCAAATGTCCTAGATTTTGTATATTGAACTTGAAATAGAAAGCTTGAATATTAAAAGATTTGAACTTGAAAAGATTGAAAGGTTTGAACTTGAAAATATTGAGACTTGAACTTGAAATGATCCTAGTTTAGAGAGGTAGTTATGAACAACCCTAAAGGTGGTGGGATCTTTGAAATTTGAAAACTTGAACTTGTATATTGAAAAATGGAGTCTTGAATCTCAAAAGACTAAACCTTTAAATGCTAAAAGGTGTCATCTTTGATTACTCCACACTTGAAGGTGATTCTAGTTCAAAGAGACGAATGCAAACAACTTTGAACATCCTTGAATCTTGAAAATTCGTATTTTGTATTTTGAAAAAGTTTGTATTTTTGAAAAAAGCATGTATGATTGTTGCAAGTGGTGTTTTTTATGGCAAAAAACACCAACTTGCTAATCATTTGAAATCAAAATAGCATGATTGATTGAAATGGGATTCGGATTTACCTAGTTAGGCTTAGGCACGAGCTCCCAATTGCTCTTGAATTTTGGAATTTTTGTATGTGTTTTGAAGAGTTTTGAAATTTGTATTATGAGGAGTAATGTCGAAATTACGACGTTTTATGTGTTGTGCTCTCTCTTTTATCGATGGAAATGAGGGGTATTTATAGGAGGGAAATGGTGCAAAACGCCAGCACACGCCAGCGCCTGGCGCCAGGCCAGCGATGGGCGCTGCTGACGTGGGCTGAATGCCGCCAAAAAGGACGGAAAGATGCCGTCCTTGATTTGTCTTATATGGGTGTACCTTCGTATGAATAGTACGATGTTTGGCACGTAGTGTTTTCTTGGAGGTTAAGGCTTGAATTTGCGTCTAAAAACAAACCTTTCTCGGGTTTTTGAATTCCTGTTTTACGGGACGGGGCCCGGCATTCTCGGTTTTGTGGGTCGGCGCCCGAATTTGACTTGCCTTATATGATTTTGAGTGGAAAAGGCCTAGTAAAACCAATGGGATGGTCTACTAGTTGAGATTGAACTTGGATTTTGAAATTGGATTTTGGAAGTTGTATTTTGTACCGAGTTCCGGGAGGGGAACGGTCTCGGGGATTGGATTTTGGACTTTGGATTTCGGAGGTATTCTTAGCAATTGGGATTTCCGCCTGGAGTCACTCCAATCGCCTAACAAGGATAATGGTATCGTCATCATTCCAAAGGGGAGACACAAATTAGGTGTCTACAGAAGCCCCCACTTTGACTGAGCGTTCGGTTAGGAAAGCGCAAGTCAAAGTATTTCAAAAGGGACGGAGAATGGTCAAGATGTTCTGCAATCGAGACCACTCTTTGTACGCCGGTACCTGCATAAAACAGGCGTTAGAAAAAAAGATACAGTCTACCTCAGTGCAGTTGGTGATGACTCTAACTTGTACTTGTATTTTTCCGCCTTCAGTTCAGGACGGAGCTTGGCATCGAAAATTTGAATTTTTGAATCTTGAATTTTGAATTTTGACACCCGGAGTTAATCCGTTGGGATGTGCTTTGCTGGGGATAAGAGCTTTTTACTGGCCCTTAAAATTTTGAATTTCGACTGACTTTCCCGGAGCTCGGGTCCGTTGGGAGTTGGGCGCCTGAGTCGTTGTATTTTTTGGACTTTGTATTCTTGAAATATTCATCTGTTTTTTTCACTTGGAGTTACAGGTGCATACCCGTATTTTCGATGGATGGTTCGATGCGACGTTTGATGCTTGGTGCGGAAGACCGTAGCGGCAAAGGACGTGCAATCAGCACGGGAGACCGCACGCGCTGCAGACTTGCGCATGCAGCAGGTCAGCGCACGACGCTAGGGCGGTGCCTGGCGCTGGGCGGCACTATATAAGTGCCCCTTGCCGTGCCATTTTGAGGCACATTCACTTGGAATTCTTGCTTCTTTTCTCTCAAAGGTCGATTATCTTCTCCCCTTGGTCTTGTTCTTGCCTTGTCCATGTAAGTTTTTCATGTTTTTGCTTATGAAATAAATCTAGGATTGCATGTAGTTTTGAATTTCTCGTACCTTGAAATCATGCTTGTATGCTTAAGTTTCTTGAATCTTGTAGAAAACTGTTTGATAGCCACTTGGAACTTGAATTGTTGGAACTTGTACTTTTGAATTTTTGAACTTGTATCTGCTTTGGCACGGCTTGCCTAGGCGTTGATGTAGAACTTGAATACCCGCTTCGGCGTGGATAGCCTAGGCGTTGGTGTAGAATTTGAATACCTGCTTCGGCGTGGGTAGCCTAGGCGTTGGTGTAGAATTTGAATACCTGCTTCGGCGTGGGTAGCCTAGGCATTGGTGTAGAACTTGTATCTTAAATTAGAGGTCCACTGGGGATTTTGTTTTGCATCGTTTGACCTTGTGTGGGCCAGTTTAGGATAGCCTACAGTTTAGAATTTTGACTCTTTGTATGCTACTTGATTTAGTATGCCTCGTCACATTCGAAGAAATCTCGCTAAATCATCTGTGGTTCGAGCTGCTGAGGAAGATGCTTCGGATGATGAAGCGGCTGCAATAAATGCGCCAGGTGGGGGTATGGTTCCTCGTGATGCGCCTGCTTTCCCTGGTGTTTCGGCCGGATTGGCACTTGTCTCAAGGGCCTCGCGCTGGCATGGTGAGTCTTGTACTGTGTTTTGAATTTGTACTTTGTACTTGTATAGGTCTTGAGCTAACTCGTTCACCTTTAGGCCGACGGGAAGCCGTTCCGTACTTACTGGTCCTTGGTGGAGGTTCAGAGGGCCTTTAAAGCTCTCCGTGCTGACGAGGAGGCTATGGGGATTTGGTCGCAGATGGGTCTGGCCGATTTCTGGCGCACCATGGGAGGTTCCTCGAGGAGAACGGGGAATAAAAACCATTTGTGGGCTTTGTTAGAGCTATGGTGGGATACCACCAACACTTTCCACATGGCATGGGGGGAGATTACTATTACCCCCCTTGAGTTGTCTATGATCACAGGTCTTCCTTTTTCTGAGAGGAATGTGACCTTTGACTCTGAGCTGACGTGGCGCTCGGCCGCTGCCAGGGACTTGCTCGGCCCTGTTGTTGATTTGTCACAGGACGACTCTCACGCTTCTGTGACGGTGCTTGTGGATGCTATCTGCGGTGAGGGTGTGTCCGCGGAGCAGAGGGTTAGGCTCTTCCTCCTTGTCTTGGTTAGCAGAGTGATTGCCCCGAGTAGGAACAGTCGGGTGCATATTAGCTTCTTGTCCGCTCTGAGGGACTTGAGAGTTGTTCCGAGTTACAACTGGGGTGGTTTGGCCTATAGCCACCTCTTGTATGAAATGGGGCGGGCCTCCTGGACTGCATTGGGGAGTGACCCGAGCATGGCTGCTCTGTGGAGCGTGCTGGAGGTATTCGAGACTCCTTGTACTTTGTACTTTGTATTTGTATGCTTGTATCTTGAACTTGACTGATGTTTTGTTTGTTCCTTGAAAGATTTGGATCTATGAGCACTTTCCGACTTTGGCGCCGGAGTGTACTAGAGATGCAGCTTAACCGTATGCTGCCTCTTGGATAGGAGCGGTGCGCGTTGGTGCGTCCCTGGCGGCTTCTCGCAGAGCTTGGAGAGTTTTGCCTGTTGATAGGGTAATCTTTTTGTACTGTTTTGCTTTCTTGTATTTGTATTTGTACTGTTGCCTGAGTTGTGTGCTTTGTAGGTGGTATGGCGTCCTTTTACCAACGCGGTTGTACCTGCCTCAGCTGCTCGTGCCCAATTCCTGTCTGGGCGACAGGTTTTGCTTCCAGGGCTGTACCGCCATATGTGGTATCTGGGGGAGCGAGTGTCCCTGTAACATAGTTCAGGGGATAGGCTTGTCCCCAAGGATCCGCCGGAGTCCATGCTGGCGTTAGATGAAGAGTTGGCCCGGCTCTATGCGGAGGCTAGGGGCGAGGCTGTTTGCCGCTCTTGGAGGGAGTTTGTACACAGGAAGGGGAGCTATGAAGACTTCCTGAGGAGGCTGGCTCCACCAGTACGCTTCATACTGCCGGTGAGCTTGTATTCTTGTATTGATTGAATGATTGTATGATTGTGTGTAGGAGGAGGAGGTTGATCCTGAGGACATTCCTCATGCTGATAGGATCCTCCCCTATGAGAACTCGGACGGGGAAGAGGTGGTGGAGACCATTCCTTGGGCTTCTCCTCCGCACCGGAAATCATTTGATGCTGTACCTCAGCATTACGCCCCTGTAAGTACTGTTGCATTTTTGAAACGGTTTGTAACTTGTATTTGGAAATTGATCTTGAATTTTGTATGCAGGCGCCTCGGGCGAGAGTGCGTCGCTGGATGCTCTTGCTTGATTCTTGGAAGAGGCAATGCCCCAAGCTGACCCGGAAGCTTTATGGCCGGAACAGAGAGGTACCTCACTTGATCTTGAAACTTGTATACTGGAAATTCCAACTAGGAAATTGATTCTTGAAATTGTATCTTGTATATGAGCGCCGTCGAGACCGTAGGGACTCTGCTGAAAGGGAGCCTCAGGCGGAGACGTCCTTGAGACAGGAGGGACCAAGCTTGGAGCTGGGACAGGGGTCCGGTGCTGGTGCTCATCAGAGGCATTCTGATGTTGAGTGGGGAGCTTCCCCTTTTGTACATGTTGACCCCACCAGACATTCATTCGGAGGTGCTAGCGGTTCACGGCGCTTTGTTCCTCCTTCCGGCTACTACTTCGGAGGAAGTGGTCCTCAGCCTTGGGGTGAAGTATCATGGGCTTGCTACACAGGGATGGATAGTATTTCGAAAGGGACGGAGAATGGTCAAGATGTTCTGCAATCGAGACCACTCTTTGTACGCCGGTACCTGCATAAAACAGGCGTTAGAAAAAAAGATAAAGTCTACCTCGGTGCGGTTGGTGATGACTCTGACTTGTACTTGTATTTTTCCGCCTTCAGTTCAGGACGGAGCTTGGCTTCGAAAATTTGAATTTTTGAATCTTGAATTTTGAACTTTGACACACGGAGTTAATACGTTGGGATGTGCTTTGCTGGGGATAAGAGCTTTTTACTGGCCCTTAAAATTTTGAATTTCGACTGACTTTCCCGGAGCTCGGGTCCGTTGGGAGTTGGGCGCCTGAGTCGTTGTATTTTTTGGACTTTGTATTCTTGAAATATTCATCTGTTTTCACTTGGAGTTACAGGTGTATACCCGTATTTTCGATGGATGGTTCGATGCGACGTTTGATGCTTGGTGCGGAAGACCGTAGCAGCAAAGGACGTACACTCAGCACGGGAGACCGCGCGCGCTGCAGACCTGCGCATGCAGCAGGTCAGCGCACGACGCTAGGGCGGTGCCTCGCGCTGGGCGGCACTATATAAGTGCCCCTTGCCGTGCCATTTCTGGCACATTCACTTGAAATTCTTGCTTCTTTTCTCTCAAAGGTCGATTAGCTTCTCCCCTTGGTCTTGTTCTTGCCTTGTCCATGTATGTTTTTCATGTTTTTGCTTATGAAATAACTCTAGGATTGCATGTAGTTTTGATTTTCTCGTACCTTGAAATCATACTTGTATGCTTAAGTTTCTTGAATCTTGTAGAAAACTGTTTGATAGCCACTTTGAACTTGAATTGTTGGAACTTGTACTTTTGAATTTTTGACCTTGTATCTGCTTTGGCGCGGATAGCCTAGGCGTTGATGTAGAACTTGAATACCCGCTTCGGCGTGGATAGCCTAGGCGTTGGTGTAGAATTTGAATACCTGCTTCGGCGTGGGTAGCCTAGGCGTTGGTGTAGAATTTGAATACCTGCTTCGGCGTGGGTAGCCTAGGCATTGGTGTAGAACTTGTATCTTAAATTAGAGGTCCACGAGGGATTTTGTTTTGCACCGTTTGACCTTGTGTGGGCCAGTTTAGGATAGCCTATAGTTTAGAATTTTGACTCTTTGTATGCTACTTGATTTAGTATGCCTCGTCACACTCGAAGAAAGCTCGCTAAATCATCTGTGGTTCGAGCTGCTGAGGAAGATGCTTCGGATGATGAAGCGGCTGCAATAAATGCGCCAGGTGGGGGTATGGTTCCTCGTGATGCGCCTGCTTTCCCTGGTGTTTCGGCCGGATTGGCACTTGTCTCAGGGGCCTCGCGCTGGCATGGTGAGTCTTGTACTGTGTTTTGAATTTGTACTTTGTACTTGTATAGGTCTTGAGCTAACTCATTCACCTTTAGGCCGACGGGAAGCCGTTCCGTAGTTACTGGTCCTTGGTGGAGGTTCAGAGGGCCTTTAAAGCTCTCCGTGCTGACGAGGAGGCTATGGGGATTTGGTCGCAGATGGGTCTGGCCGATTTCTGGCGCACCATGGGAGGTTCCTCGAGGAGAACGGGGAATAAAAACCATTTGTGGTCTTTGTTAGAGCTATGGTGGGATACCACCAACACTTTCCACATGGCATGGGGGGAGATTACTATTACCCCCCTTGAGTTTTCTA
Organism: Spinacia oleracea; assembly: GCF_020520425.1. Lineage (NCBI taxonomy): Eukaryota > Viridiplantae > Streptophyta > Magnoliopsida > Caryophyllales > Amaranthaceae > Spinacia > Spinacia oleracea. The sequence continues at coordinate 91,659,096 of NC_079489.1, forward strand.
TGATCACAGGTCTTCCTTTTTCTGAGAGGAATGTGACCTTTGACTCTGAGCTGACGTGGCGCTCGGCCGCTGCCAGGGACTTGCTCGGCCCTGTTGTTGATTTGTGAGAGGACGACTCTCACGCTTCTGTGACGGTGCTTGTGGATGCTATCTGCGGTGAGGGTGTCTCCGCGGAGCAGAGGGTTAGGCTTTTCCTCCTTGTCTTGGTTAGCAGAGTGATTGCCCCGAGTAGGAACAGTCGGGTGCATATTAGCTTCTTGTCCGCTCTGAGGGACTTGAGAGTTGTTCCGAGTTACAACTGGGGTGGTTTGGCCTATAGCCACCTCTTGTATGAAATGGGGCGGGCCTCCTGGACTGCACTGGGGAGTGACCCGAGCATGGCTGCTCTGTGGAGCGTGCTGGAGGTATTCGAGACTCCTTGTACTTTGTACTTTGTATTTGTATGCTTGTATCTTGAACTTGACAGATGTTTTGTTTGTTCCTTGAAAGATTTGGATCTATGAGCACTTTCCGACTTTGGCGCCGGAGTGTACTAGAGATGCAGCTTAACCGTATGCTGCCTCTTGGATAGGAGCGGTGCGCGTTGGTGCGTCCCTGGCGGCTTCTCGCAGAGCTTGGAGAGTTTTGCCTGCTGATAGGGTAATCTTTTTGTACTGTTTTGCTTTCTTGTATTTGTATTTGTACTGTTGCCTGAGTTGTGTGCTTTGTAGGTGGTATGGCGTCCTTTTACCAACGCGGTTGTACCTGCCTCAGCTGCTCGTGTCCAATTCCTGTCTGGGCGACAGGTTTTTCTTCCAGGGCTGTACCGCCATATGTGGTATCTGGGGGAGCGAGTGTCCCTTTAACATAGTTCAGGGGATAGGCTTGTCCCCAAGGATCCGCCGGAGTCCATGCTGGCGTTAGATGAAGAGTTGGCCCGGCTCTATGCGGAGGCTAGGGGCGAGGCTGTTTGCCGCTCTTGGAGGGAGTTTGTACACAGGAAGGGGAGCTATGGAGACTTCCTGAGGAGGCTGGCTCCACCAGTACGCTTCATACTGCCGGTGAGCTTGTATTCTTGTATTCTTGTATTGATTGAATGATTCTATGATTGTGTGTAGGAGGAGGAGGTTGATCCTGAGGACATTCCTCATGCTGATAGGATCCTCCCCTATGAGAACTCGGACGGGGAAGAGGTGGTGGAGACCATTCCTTGGGCTTCTCCTCCGCACCGGAAATCATTTGATGCTGTACCTGAGTATTATGCCCCTGTAAGTACTGTTGCATTTTTGAAACGGCTTGTAACTTGTATTTGGAAATTGATCTTGAATTTTGTATGCAGGCGCCTCGGGCGAGAGTGCGTCGCTGGATGCTCTTGCTTGATTCTTGGAAGAGGCAATGCCCCAAGCTGACCAGGAAGCTTTCTGGCCGGAACAGAGAGGTGCCTCACTTGATCTTGAAACTTGTATACTGGAAATTCCAACTAGGAAATTGATTCTTGAAATTGTATCTTGTATATGAGCGCCGTCGAGACCGTAGGGACTCTGCTGAAAGGAAGCCTCAGGCGGAGACGTCCTTGAGACAGGAGGGACCAAGCTTGGAGCTGGGACAGGGGTCCGGTGCTGGTGCTCATCAGAGGCATTCTGATATTGAGTGGGGAGCTTCCCCTTTTGTACATGTTGACCCCACCAGACATTCATTCGGAGGTGCTAGCGGTTCACGGCCCTTTGTTCCTCCTTCCGGCTACTACTTCGGAGGAAGTGGTCCTCAGCCTTGGGGTGCAGTTTCATGGGCTTGCTACATAGGGATGGATAGTATTTCGAAAGGGACGGAGAATGGTCAAGATGTTCTGCAATCGAGACCACTCTTTGTACGTCGGTACCTGCATAAAACAGGCGTTAGAAAAAAAGATAGAGTCTACCTCGGTGCGGTTGGTGATGACTCTGACTTGTACTTGTATTTTTCCGCCTTCAGTTCAGGACGGAGCTTGGCTTCGAAAATTTGAATTTTTGAATCTTGAATTTTGAACTTTGACACACGGAGTTAATACGTTGGGATGTGCTTTGCTGGGGATAAGAGCTTTTTACTGGCCCTTAAAATTTTGAATTTCTACTGACTTTCCCGGAGCTCGGGTCCGTTGGGAGTTGGGCGCCTGAGTCGTTGTATTTTTTGGACTTTGTATTCTTGAAATATTCATCTGTTTTCACTTGGAGTTACAGGTGTATACCCGTATTTTCGATGGATGGTTCGATGCGACGTTTGATGCTTGGTGCGGAAGACCGTAGCAGCAAAGGACGTGCACTCAGCACGGGAGACCGCGCGCTGCAGACCTGCGCATGCAGCAGGTCAGCGCACGACGCTAGGGCGGTGCCTGGCACTGGGCGGCACTATATAAGTGCCCCTTGCCGTGCCATTTCTGGCACATTCACTTGAAATTCTTGCTTCTTTTCTCTCAAAGGTCGATTAGCTTCTCCCCTTGGTCTTGTTCTTGCCTTGTCCATGTAAGTTTTTCATGTTTTTGCTTATGAAATAACTCTAGGATTGCATGTAGTTTTGATTTTCTCGTACCTTGAAATCATGCTTGTATGCTTAAGTTTCTTGAATCTTGTAGAAAACTGTTTGATAGCCACTTTGAACTTGAATTGTTGGAACTTGTACTTTTGAATTTTTGAACTTGTATCTTCTTTGGCGCGGATAGCCTAGGCGTTGATGTAGAACTTGAATACTCGCTTTGGCGTGGATAGCCTAGGCGTTGGTGTAGAATTTGAATACCTGCTTCGGCGTGGGTAGCCTAGGCGTTGGTGTAGAATTTGAATACCTGCTTCGGCGTGGGTAGCCTAGGCATTGGTGTAGAACTTGTATCTTAAATTAGAGGTCCACGAGGGATTTTGTTTTGCACCGTTTGACCTTGTGTGGGCCAGTTTAGGATAGCCTACAGTTTAGAATTTTGACTCTTTGTATGCTACTTGATTTAGTATGCCTCGTCACACTCGAAGAAAGCTCGCTAAATCATCTGTGGTTCGAGCTGCTGAGGAAGATGCTTCGGATGATGAAGCGGCTGCAATAAATGCGCCAGGTGGGGGTATGGTTCCTCGTGATGCGCCTGCTTTCCCTGGTGTTTCGGCCGGATTGGCACTTGTCTCAGGGGCCTCGCGCTGGCATGGTGAGTCTTGTACTGTGTTTTGAATTTGTACTTTGTACTTGTATAGGTCTTGAGCTAACTCGTTCACCTTTAGGCCGACGGGAAGCCGTTCCGTACTTACTGGTCCTTGGTGGAGGTTCAGAGGGCCTTTAAAGCTCTCCGTGCTGACGAGGAGGCTATGGGGATTTGGTCGCAGATGGGTCTGGCCGATTTCTGGCGCACCATGGGAGGTTCCTCGAGGAGAACGGGGAATAAAAACCATTTGTGGGCTTTGTTAGAGCTATGGTGGGATACCACCAACACTTTCCACATGGCATAGGGGGAGATTACTATTACCCCCCTTGAGTTTTCTATGATCACAGGTCTTCCTTTTTGTGAGAGGAATGTGACCTTTGACTCTGAGCTGACGTGGCGCTCGGCCGCTGCCAGGGACTTGCTCGGCCCTGTTGTTGATTTGTCAAAGGACGACTCTCACGCTTCTGTGACGGTGCTTGTGGATGCTATCTGCGGTGAGGGTGTCTCCGCGGGGCAGAGGGTTAGGCTTTTCCTCCTTGTCTTGGTTAGCAAAGTGATTGCCTCGAGTAGGAACAGTCGGGTGCATATTAGCTTCTTGTCCGCTCTGAGGGACTTGAGATTTGTTCCGAGTTACAACTTGGGTGGTTTGGCCTATAGCCACCTCTTGTATGAAATGGGGCGGGCCTCCTGGACTGCACTGGGGAGTGACCCGAGCATGGCTGCTCTGTGGAGCGTGCTGGAGGTATTCGAGACTCCTTGTACTTTGTACTTTGTATTTGTATGCTTGTATCTTGAACTTGACTGATGTTTTGTTTGTTCCTTGAAAGATTTGGATCTATGAGCACTTTCCGACTTTGGCGCCGGAGTGTACTAGAGATGCAGCTTAACCGTATGCTGCCTCTTGGATAGGAGCGGTGCGCGTTGGTGCGTCCCTGGCGGCTTCTCGCAGAGCTTGGAGAGTTTTGCCTGCTGATAGGGTAATCTTTTTGTACTGTTTTGCTTTCTTGTATTTGTATTTGTACTGTTGCCTGAGTTGTGTGCTTTGTAGGTGGTATGGCGTCCTTTTACCAACGCGGTTGTACCTGCCTCAGCTGCTCGTGTCCAATTCCTGTCTGGGCGACAGGTTTTTCTTCCAGGGCTGTACCGCCATATGTGGTATCTGGGGGAGCGAGTGTCCCTTTAACATAGTTCAGGGGATAGGCTTGTCCCCAAGGATCCGCCGGAGTCCATGCTGGCGTTAGATGAAGAGTTGGCCCGGCTCTATGCGGAGGCTAGGGGCGAGGCTGTTTGCCGCTCTTGGAGGGAGTTTGTACACAGGAAGGGGAGCTATGGAGACTTCCTGAGGAGGCTGGCTCCACCAGTACGCTTCATACTGCCGGTGAGCTTGTATTCTTGTATTCTTGTATTGATTGAATGATTCTATGATTGTGTGTAGGAGGAGGAGGTTGATCCTGAGGACATTCCTCATGCTGATAGGATCCTCCCCTATGAGAACTCGGACGGGGAAGAGGTGGTGGAGACCATTCCTTGGGCTTCTCCTCCGCACCGGAAATCATTTGATGCTGTACCTGAGTATTATGCCCCTGTAAGTACTGTTGCATTTTTGAAACGGCTTGTAACTTGTATTTGGAAATTGATCTTGAATTTTGTATGCAGGCGCCTCGGGCGAGAGTGCGTCGCTGGATGCTCTTGCTTGATTCTTGGAAGAGGCAATGCCCCAAGCTGACCAGGAAGCTTTCTGGCCGGAACAGAGAGGTGCCTCACTTGATCTTGAAACTTGTATACTGGAAATTCCAACTAGGAAATTGATTCTTGAAATTGTATCTTGTATATGAGCGCCGTCGAGACCGTAGGGACTCTGCTGAAAGGAAGCCTCAGGCGGAGACGTCCTTGAGACAGGAGGGACCAAGCTTGGAGCTGGGACAGGGGTCCGGTGCTGGTGCTCATCAGAGGCATTCTGATATTGAGTGGGGAGCTTCCCCTTTTGTACATGTTGACCCCACCAGACATTCATTCGGAGGTGCTAGCGGTTCACGGCCCTTTGTTCCTCCTTCCGGCTACTACTTCGGAGGAAGTGGTCCTCAGCCTTGGGGTGCAGTTTCATGGGCTTGCTACATAGGGATGGATAGTATTTCGAAAGGGACGGAGAATGGTCAAGATGTTCTGCAATCGAGACCACTCTTTGTACGTCGGTACCTGCATAAAACAGGCGTTAGAAAAAAAGATAGAGTCTACCTCGGTGCGGTTGGTGATGACTCTGACTTGTACTTGTATTTTTCCGCCTTCAGTTCAGGACGGAGCTTGGCTTCGAAAATTTGAATTTTTGAATCTTGAATTTTGAACTTTGACACACGGAGTTAATACGTTGGGATGTGCTTTGCTGGGGATAAGAGCTTTTTACTGGCCCTTAAAATTTTGAATTTCTGCTGACTTTCCCGGAGCTCGGGTCCGTTGGGAGTTGGGCGCCTGAGTCGTTGTATTTTTGGACTTTGTATTCTTGAAATATTCATCTGTTTTCACTTGGAGTTACAGGTGTATACCCGTATTTTCGATGGATGGTTCGATGCGACGTTTGATGCTTGGTGCGGAAGACCGTAGCAGCAAAGGACGTGCACTCAGCACGGGAGACCGCGCGCTGCAGACCTGCGCATGCAGCAGGTCAGCGCACGACGCTAGGGCGGTGCCTGGCACTGGGCGGCACTATATAAGTGCCCCTTGCCGTGCCATTTCTGGCACATTCACTTGAAATTCTTGCTTCTTTTCTCTCAAAGGTCGATTAGCTTCTCCCCTTGGTCTTGTTCTTGCCTTGTCCATGTAAGTTTTTCATGTTTTTGCTTATGAAATAACTCTAGGATTGCATGTAGTTTTGATTTTCTCGTACCTTGAAATCATGCTTGTATGCTTAAGTTTCTTGAATCTTGTAGAAAACTGTTTGATAGCCACTTTGAACTTGAATTGTTGGAACTTGTACTTTTGAATTTTTGAACTTGTATCTTCTTTGGCGCGGATAGCCTAGGCGTTGATGTAGAACTTGAATACTCGCTTTGGCGTGGATAGCCTAGGCGTTGGTGTAGAATTTGAATACCTGCTTCGGCGTGGGTAGCCTAGGCGTTGGTGTAGAATTTGAATACCTGCTTCGGCGTGGGTAGCCTAGGCATTGGTGTAGAACTTGTATCTTAAATTAGAGGTCCACGAGGGATTTTGTTTTGCACCGTTTGACCTTGTGTGGGCCAGTTTAGGATAGCCTACAGTTTAGAATTTTGACTCTTTGTATGCTACTTGATTTAGTATGCCTCGTCACACTCGAAGAAAGCTCGCTAAATCATCTGTGGTTCGAGCTGCTAAGGAAGATGCTTCGGATGATGAAGCGGCTGCAATAAATGCGCCAGGTGGGGGTATGGTTCCTCGTGATGCGCCTGCTTTCCCTGGTGTTTCGGCCGGATTGGCACTTGTCTCAGGGGCCTCGCGCTGGCATGGTGAGTCTTGTACTGTGTTTTGAATTTGTACTTTGTACTTGTATAGGTCTTGAGCTAACTCGTTCACCTTTAGGCCGACGGGAAGCCGTTCCGTACTTACTGGTCCTTGGTGGAGGTTCAGAGGGCCTTTAAAGCTCTCCGTGCTGACGAGGAGGCTATGGGGATTTGGTCGCAGATGGGTCTGGCCGATTTCTGGCGCACCATGGGAGGTTCCTCGAGGAGAACGGGGAATAAAAACCATTTGTGGGCTTTGTTAGAGCTATGGTGGGATACCACCAACACTTTCCACATGGCATAGGGGGAGATTACTATTACCCCCCTTGAGTTTTCTATGATCACAGGTCTTCCTTTTTGTGAGAGGAATGTGACCTTTGACTCTGAGCTGACGTGGCGCTCGGCCGCTGCCAGGGACTTGCTCGGCCCTGTTGTTGATTTGTCAAAGGACGACTCTCACGCTTCTGTGACGGTGCTTGTGGATGCTATCTGCGGTGAGGGTGTCTCCGCGGGGCAGAGGGTTAGGCTTTTCCTCCTTGTCTTGGTTAGCAAAGTGATTGCCTCGAGTAGGAACAGTCGGGTGCATATTAGCTTCTTGTCCGCTCTGAGGGACTTGAGATTTGTTCCGAGTTACAACTTGGGTGGTTTGGCCTATAGCCACCTCTTGTATGAAATGGGGCGGGCCTCCTGGACTGCACTGGGGAGTGACCCGAGCATGGCTGCTCTGTGGAGCGTGCTGGAGGTATTCGAGACTCCTTGTACTTTGTACTTTGTATTTGTATGCTTGTATCTTGAACTTGACTGATGTTTTGTTTGTTCCTTGAAAGATTTGGATCTATGAGCACTTTCCGACTTTGGCGCTGGAGTGTACTAGAGATGCAGCTTAATCGTATGCTGCCTCTTGGATAGGAGCGGTGCGCGTTGGTGCGTCCCTGGCGGCTTCTCGCAGAGCTTGGAGAGTTTTGCCTGCTGATAGGGTAATCTTTTTGTACTGTTTTGCTTTCTTGTATTTGTATTTGTACTGTTGCCTGAGTTGTGTGCTTTGTAGGTGGTATGGCGTCCTTTTACCAACGCGGTTGTACCTGCCTCAGCTGCTCGTGCCCAATTCCTGTCTGGGCGACAGGTTTTTCTTCCAGGGCTGTACCGCCATATGTGGTATCTGGGGGAGCGAGTGTCCCTTTAACATAGTTCAGGGGATAGGCTTGTCCCCAAGGATCCGCCGGAGTCCATGCTGGCGTTAGATGAAGAGTTGGCCCGGCTCTATGCGGAGGCTAGGGGCGAGGCTGTTTGCCGCTCTTGGAGGGAGTTTGTACACAGGAAGGGGAGCTATGAAGACTTCCTGAGGAGGCTGGCTCCACCAGTACGCTTCATACTGCCGGTGAGCTTGTATTCTTGTATTGATTGAATGATTGTATGATTGTGTGTAGGAGGAGGAGGTTGATCCTGAGGACATTCCTCATGCTGATAGGATCCTCCCCTATGAGAACTCGGACGGGGAAGAGGTGGTGGAGACCATTCCTTGGGCTTCTCCTCCGCACCGGAAATCATTTGATGATGTACCTGAGCATTATGCCCCTGTAAGTACTGTTGCATTTTTGAAACGGTTTGTAACTTGTATTTGGAAATTGATCTTGAATTTTGTATGCAGGCGCCTCGGGCGAGAGTGCGTCGCTGGATGCTCTTGCTTGATTCTTGGAAGAGGCAATGCCCCAAGCTGACCCGGAAGCTTTCTGGCCGGAACAGAGAGGTACCTCACTTGATCTTGAAACTTGTATACCGGAAATTCCAACTAGGAAATTGATTCTTGAAATTGTATCTTGTATATGAGCGCCGTCGAGACCGTAGGGACTCTGCTAAAAGGGAGCCTCAGGCGGAGACGTCCTTGAGACAGGAGGGACCAAGCTTGGAGCTGGGACAGGGGTCCGGTGCTGGTGCTCATCAGAGGCATTCTGATGTTGAGTGGGGAGCTTCCCCTTTTGTACATGTTGACCCCACCAGACATTCATTCGGAGGTGCTAGCGGTTCACGGCCCTTTGTTCCTCCTTCCGGCTACTACTTCGGAGGAAGTGGTCCTCAGCCTTGGGGTGCAGTTTCATGGGCTTGCTACACGGGGATGGATAGTATTTCGAAAGGGACGGAGAATGGTCAAGATGTTCTGCAATCGAGACCACTCTTTGTACGCCGGTACCTGCATAAAACAGGCGTTAGAAAAAAAGATAGAGTCTACCTCGGTGCGGTTGGTGATGACTCTGACTTGTACTTGTATTTTTCCGCCTTCAGTTCAGGATGGAGCTTGGCTTCGAAAATTTGAATTTTTGAATCTTGAATTTTGAACTTTGACACACGGAGTTAATACGTTGGGATGTGCTTTGCTGGGGATAAGAGCTTTTTACTGGCCCTTAAAATTTTGAATTTCGACTGACTTTCCCGGAGCTCGGGTCCGTTGGGAGTTGGGCGCCTGAGTCGTTGTATTTTTTGGACTTTGTATTCTTGAAATATTCATCTGTTTTCACTTGGAGTTACACGTGTATACCCGTATTTTCGATGGATGGTTCGATGCGACGTTTGATGCTTGGTGCGGAAGACCGTAGCAGCAAAGGACGTGCACTCAGCACGGGTGACCGCGCGCGCTGCAGACCTGCGAATGCAGCAGGTCAGCGCACGACGCTAGGGCGGTGCCTGGCGCTGGGCGGCACTATATAAGTGCCCCTTGCCGTGCCATTTCTGGCACATTCACTTGAAATTCTTGCTTCTTTTCTCTCAAAGGTCGATTAGCTTCTCCCCTTGGTCTTGTTCTTGCCTTGTCCATGTAAGTTTTTCATGTTTTTGCTTATGAAATAACTCTAGGATTGCATGTAGTTTTGATTTTCTCGTACCTTGAAATCATGCTTGTATGCTTAAGTTTCTTGAATCTTGTAGAAAACTGTTTGATAGCCACTTTGAACTTGAATTGTTGGAACTTGTACTTTTGAATTTTTGAACTTGTATCTGCTTTGGCGCGGATAGCCTAGGCGTTGATGTAGAACTTGAATACCCGCTTCGGCGTGGATAGCCTAGGCGTTGGTGTAGAATTTGAATGCCTGCTTCGGCGTGGGTACCCTAGGCGTTGGTGTAGAATTTGAATACCTGCTTCGGCGTGGGTAGCCTAGGCATTGGTGTAGAACTTGTATCTTAAATTAGAGGTCCACTGGGGATTTTGTTTTGAACCGTTTGACCTTGTGTGGGCCAGTTTAGGATAGCCTACAGTTTAGAATTTTGACTCTTTGTATGCTATTTGATTTAGTATGCCTCGTCACACTTGAAGAAAGCTCGCTAAATCATCTGTGGTTCAAGCTGCTGAGGAAGATGCTTCGGATGATGAAGCGGCTGCAATAAATGCGCCAGGTGGGGGAATGGTTCCTCGTGATGCGCCTGCTTTCCCTGGTGTTTCGGCCGGATTGGCACTTGTCTCAGGGGCCTCGCGCTAGCATGGTAAGTCTTGTACTGTGTTTTGAATTTGTACTTTGTACTTGTATAGGTCTTGAGCTAACTCGTTCACCTTTAGGCCGACGGGAAGTCGTTCCGTACTTACTGGTCCTTGGTGGAGGTTCAGAGGGCCTTTAAAGCTCTCCGTGCTGACAAGGAGGCTATGGGGATTTGGGCGCAGATGGGTCTGGCCGATTTCTGGCGCACCATGGGAGGTTCCTCGAGGAGAACGGGGAATAAAAACCATTTGTGGGATTTGTTAGAGCTATGGTGGGATACCACCAACACTTTCCACATGGCATGGGGGGAGATTACTATTACCCCCCTTGAGTTTTCTATGATCACAGGTCTTCCTTTTTCTGAGAGGAATGTGACCTTTGACTCTGAGCTGACGTGGCGCTCGGCCGCTGCCAGGGACTTGCTCGGCCCTGTTGTTGATTTGTCAAAGGACGACTCTCACGCTTCTGTGACGGTGCTTGTGGATGCTATCTGCGGTGAGGGTGTGTCCGCGGAGCAGAGGGTTAGGCTTTTCCTCCTTGTCTTGGTTAGCAGAGTGATTGCCCCGAGTAGGAATAGTCGGGTGCATATTAGCTTCTTGTCTGCTCTGAGGGACTTGAGAGTTATTCCGAGTTATAACTGGGGTGGTTTGGCCTATAGCCCCCTCTTGTATGAAATGGGGCGGGCCTCCTGGACTGCACTGGGGAGTGACCCGAGCATGGCTGCTCTGTGGAGCGTGCTGGAGGTATTCGAGACTCCTTGTACTTTGTACTTTGTATTTGTATGCTTGTATCTTGAACTTGACTGATGTTTTGTTTGTTCCTTGAAAGATTTGGATCTATGAGCACTTTCCGACTTTGGCGCCGGAGTGTACTAGAGATGCGGCTTACCCGTATGCTGCCTCTTGGATAGGAGCGGTGCGCGTTGGTGCGTCCCTGGCGGCTTCTCGCAGAGCTTGGAGAGTTTTGCCTGTTGATAGGGTAATCTTTTTGTACTGTTTTGCTTTCTTGTATTTGTATTTGTACTGTTGCCTGAGTTGTCTGCTTTGTAGGTGGTATGGCGTCCTTTTACCAACGCGGTTGTACCTGCCTCAGCTGCTCGTGCCCAATTCCTGTCTGGGCGGCAGGTTTTGCTTCCAGGGATGTACCGCCATATGTGGTATCTGGGGGAGCGAGTGTCCCTTCAACATAGTTCAGGGGATAGGCTTGTCCCCAAGGATCCGCCGAAGTCCATGCTGGCGTTGGATGAAGAGTTGGCCCGGCTCTATGCGGAGGCTAGGGGCGAGGCTGTTTGCCGCTCTTGGAGGGAGTTTGTACACAGAAAGGGGAGCTGTGAAGACTTCCTGAGGAGGCTGGCTCCACCAGTACGCTTCATATTGCCGGTGAGCTTGTATTCTTGTATTCTTGTATTGATTGAATGATTGTATGATCCTATGTAGGAGGAGGAGGTTAATCCTGAGGACATTCCTCATGCTCATAGGATCCTCCGCTATGAGAACTCAGACGGGGAAGAGGTGGTGGAGACCATTCCTTGGGCTTCTCCTCCGCACCGGAAATCATTTGATGCTGTACCTCAGCATTATGCCCCTGTAAGTACTGTTGCATTTTTGAAACGGTTTGTAACTTGTATTTGGAAATTGATCTTGAATTTTTTATGCAGGCGCCTCGGGCGAGAGTGCGTCGCTGGATGCTCTTGCTTGATTCTTGGAACAGGCAATGCGCCAAGCTGACCCGGAAGCTTTCTGGCCGGAACAGAGATGTACCTCACTTGATCTTGAAACTTGTATACTGGAAATTTCAACTAGGAAATTGATTCTTGAAATTGTATCTTGTATAGGAGCGCCGTCGAGAACGTAGGGACTCTACTGAAAGGGAGCCTCAGACGGAGACGTCCTTGAGACAGGAGGGACCAAGTTTGGAGCTGGGACAGGGGTCCGGTGCTGGTGCTCATCAGAGGCATTCTGATGTTGAGTGGGGAGCTTCCCCTTTTGTACATGTTGACCCCACCAGACATTCATTCGGAGGTGCTAGCGGTTCACGGCCCTTTGTTCCTCCTTCAGGCTACTACTTCGGAGGAAGTGGTCCTCAGCCTTGGGGTGCAGTTTCATGGGCTTGCTACACGGAGATGGATAGGATGCGCCAGGCCCAGATGTTTGGGTCGTACCCGTATATGCCGATGTCACCACCTTATCAGTATTCCTCTCCTCAGCAGGGAGTTCATCCCTCCACTGGCACACTTCGTATCTCGGAGCAGGATCCTAGTACCCCTGGGACGAAGATGGATCAGGAGCTGGAGCGCTTTAGGAGGCGTAACAAGGACAAGGGGCCTGTGGTTGATATCATTGCTGATGTAATACCTCGTATTTTTCAATTATTATAAATATATTTTATTATATTTATAAAGCATTTTGTTGTATTTTTACAAATTAATTTTATTTAATGAGAATTAAATGCACTTTTATTTTTAATTAATTTAAATATTAATTATTTCAAAAACCGTATTTTTATTAAATAAATTCAAGGAATTTATTTAATCGGGAATTGTTGGGTCGTATTTAAAAAACGAATTTAATAAACTTAAACCCCGATCATTTTGTTTTAATTAAACCCAACAAAGCTTGCAAGGAAATTAATGAACTAAGCCCGAAAGCAAGCCCAACTCGAAATTACCCTAACCTAGCCCACAAGGGAGAGAAAACCTATAAATAGACCATCTCATTAAACCCTCACAAAATTTTCAGCACTCCCTTTCTCTCCTCACTTTCTCTCTCCTTGCGGCACCCTTCCATCTCCTCTCGTCCGACCCCTTTGCTTGCCACGCAAGGCACGCTGCCGTGCCGTGTGTGCTCGCCCAGCCTCACGCGTCGTGCCTCGTCCCGCAGACCGCAGCGCCCCGTGTTGCTGCTGCCTTGTCCCTCGCCCAGCACTTCGCGTGCCCCTCTCTCTCTCGTCGCCTCGCCCCGCAGCGCAGCGCCCTCGCTGCTGCCGTGTGTTGCATGCGTGTCGTCCCGCCCAGCAGCCACATGAGCTCGTGCCCGCTCATCGCTGTGTTGGGTTAGTATTGTGTTTTAATTAAAGAGATTGGTTTTGATGATTTAAATTATGATTTTCAGATTTTATATGTTATAAAGTGTGGATTTTTGAAGTCAAAACATGTTTTCGGATTAAACTATTGCTAGGGTTTTGGTTTCAAATTGATTAAGAAATTGATTTACATAATTTAATGGCAATTTAAACTATGGGAATCAATCAAAATTTTCAGAATGTTTATGAGCTTTAAGAATTTTGTTTTTAAGGGTTTTAAAGCGAAAAAGTCAATGTTTTTATACTAGGACTTGAGTTGACTATTTGAGACTATTAAATTACCAATTAATGAATGATTTTTAATTAAACTAAGGATTTTAGTTTCTTAAATAGTTGGTGGAAATTTAGTAAACATGGATAATAATTTAGTTCTCTTATTTTGTTTATAGGAGTTGATTTCTAGTGAGTCGTGTTTCGCACAGTGGCCCCCGTACTTAGGTATTCCAGGTACGTACAAGACTAAGGTGACCACCCATCCCTTGAGGACTTTGTGAAGTGTATTGAATGCGAATCATGTGAACTTATATGTTGTTATGAATTCATGTTTGATGATTGGGAATGAATATGTTATTATGAATTCATGTTTAATGTTGAGAACGAGCATGTTATTATTATTATTGAATCTATATGAACGAGCATGTTATGAATTGAATTATGCCTTATAGATTCTATTGAACTATCATGTTATGGACTTTTATAATCGTTGAATTATGTCAAGGATGTTGTTCAAGTTGGTTTCCATGTATGAGTATTGCGCATGCTGTAGACACCTACTTTTGTCCCCATTCCCGAAAGGGAAAGGTTCGATGATGAAAACATAAATCTCCACTTGACAACGCATCTCCTATAAAATAAACGAATCTCAATTCCCCTTTTCATTTCACCTGAAACCTGCTATTTATGGAAACCTGCTAAAAATAGTAACTGACGTAAAGGGTAGCTTCTAAAAGTGGCAAGTCATAAAGGATAGAAACCTGTCAGAATTAGGTGTTGCATTCCAACATAAATCCTAAATGAGATAGAAAACTGCGAGAATCCTATTCCTAATATGATTCGGAAATAAGAGTTACGTATTAATTAAAATCCTAACGAGCCTAGAGTTCATAACGGGCCCAGACGCATCCCGTCGCAAGGTTAATACGCACTAAAAGACTCGATTAAGTCTCAAACTCTACGGATTTCAGGAATCCGAATCTGACTAAAAAAAATGCCCAGACCCTATTTTCAACGCCTGGCTCTGGGCGCCGAAATCTTCGGCGCCCAGGCCTGGGCGCTGAAAATACCTGGGTACGTGTTTTGTCCTAATTCTTTATGGATTAGAACTCTGCAATTCTATCTTTCCACGAACTCTTCCCTATAAATACAGCCCCAAATTCGAAGTGAAAGGAACACACACAACACACAATTATATTCTGAGTATTGACTCTAACCCTTAGCCTAAGCCTCACGCTGCGAAACTGTTCACGCGTTCTGTCGCAATCGATCCATAAATCGAACAGAACGTATCCTGTCCCATAATTGAGATTCGTTAAATAAAAAGGAGAAATAGCAAAGTCAAAGTGGTTAGTTTTCTGAGAACTGTGACGCACCTCTCAAGGGTGCGTCGTAATGTGCCCCTTCTCGATGATTTAATTGCTTTCCTCGCCCTTTTTATGAACTGTTAAACTAACTAAATCTGATTGTTCTATCACACCTAACAAATATAATATTTTTGGGAAATTGGATTATCATGCTAGGTCCCTTAATGCTATCTAAATCAGATAATCGCGATCGATCTAGTATTATATGTTGCATATTGCTAAAATAACCTCAGATTAGTTTAATAGTTAACGCATGTCCCTTCAATTATTTATGCCGAGCTAGTAAGGATATCCTGCCTCTGGAGTTATCGACGAGCGAAGTACTCCTCTCGGTAGTTACAGTCCCCCGAACCCTCAATCTCTACCTTGCGGGTGTATGTTGAGAGATCCCCACACCAGGGATCACAAGGGAACCTACGGCCGTCGTGGTCAAACATAATTGCACTCCCTTTATGTCACGATAACCGGGTATTGTCAGTTTTTCTCATTGTCGTTAAAAACTGAATGGCGACTCCTATATTACTAGTCAATTGGTTGTAAACTCACAGGAAATCAAATTACACTTGATTGAATAAAAAGAATCGTCACACCCACGAGGGACGAGGTCACGCATTAGCCTCGCGCTTTTTCGACCCCCTCACAGTGGCGACTCCACTGGGGATAGTGAAGGAAATACTCGTGCTTGTAGGTAATCAAAATAGCCGAAGGGTGAAACGATCCTACCCCGCGTTTATTTCCCCATCAAGTTGGGACGACCTGAAAATCAGCGTATTAATGTGAACGGGCAGCACCGCATAACGAATCTCGGCTCCCTCGGGAGTTGGGACTAAGGATACCTTTTTCCGCCAATAGGGGGGTGCATACGCCGCGCATGTTGCCCACTCGGTACTTGTGCAGGTAGTACATCTATACCGAACCCAATCGCTCGCTCATTAGGTCCCTCTCGCCTGCATGCCCCCTTGGCTTGCACTTGCGGGTTGGCCTCTTGGGCGAAATTCGTCTGTTGAAGACACTACCTCGACCGGGGCATGTGTTCGATCTACAATAGAAGCGGTACCAAGCCAGGCGCAAATAAACTACCCATAGAAGCCTATCACAAACTACGTGACATATTTAATTTTCAAATCCATGTTTGTAATGTAGTTATGTGTAGCGAAATATGTGATTGTGTGTGACAAACTATCCTAGAAAACCAACGACCTTAAAAATTGCCCAAACATTCATAGGCTAATTTGCCAAAGAGTTATACCGAAACACGTGTTCCGCAAACCCGAATGATCACCACAAAAATAAGCGACGCTCGGGATGGCCTGTAACGAATCCCACAAACGCTGCTACGCGTAAAGGACGTTATTAGGCAAGCACGCAAATCGAAGTCGCATAAACAAAAGACAGAAAACGAGAACCAGCCAGGGACGCATTTTCAACGCCCCTGGCTGGGCGCCAGAATTTCTCACGCCCCTCGTTGGGCGCTGAAGTTGCTGCTTGGCCTTCTGGTCAGGCGCAGCAGCCTCGGTGCCCGCGCGAAAGTTAAATACGTAGCGCAAAAAAAATGTTCATAAAAAGAATTGCTACGAGGGCGTAAGTAAAGCACTCGATTTTAAAAGCGACTCGTGAAAAAATTAATAACTCTTTGTGTCGTTGTTAGGCCTCCTACGACGACAATGCTCGGCACCAAAACCGAACATGCTAATAACTATGAATGTCACACGGGCAAGTGTTTCGAAAATCCAAAGAATGACCAAAAAAACAAAAAAAAAAAAACAAAAGTGTACCAACAAAAGAAAGAGTGAAAAACCAATAGAGAGAGTCGAAGTCTAGACCAAGTAATGCTTGAAACTTTGGGAACCTAAACTTTAGCTTATCTTATGCCTAGGACTGGTCCTGCCACTTGGTGCCGATCAGGGAATCAACGGTTAGTGCGTCTCGAAGATACATCGCCAACATCAGGTTTAGTGACTCCAAGCTCCGTCCGTCATCCCTCATTTCAAGGATCTCCGCTTCCCCAACCTCGATTCGCACCTTCAAACATGTCCTTCGAAGATTTGCAAGAGCAGATGGCTCAAATGACCCGACTCATGGGCCAACTGAAAATGGAAAATGAAACTTTAGCGGCTGCGCAAGCCAAAAATGACCTCGATAATGAGAAGAGGATTGAAAAAATGGTCCTACAGCAAACCATGGGGAGCAAATACTTCTCCCTCGATCCTGAACCTTTTCCTGGCAAACTACCAGAAAAGTTCAGTTCATCCGACTTACCAAAGTTCAAGGCCACGGACCACCCCTCGTGATCATCTACTGAGCTTTGTGAATGCCATGAACTTGAAAGGCGTGGATAAGTCCATGTACTTACCTGCCTTTCCTTTGTCCTTGGAACCTGTGCCGCTCAAATGGTACTATCACCAGGACCCTAAGCTCTTCCCCACTTGGGAAGACTTTGTCAATGTCTTCATCAAGCAATACTCGTCGAACATGGATTTCCAAGTCACCATGCGCGAGCTGGAAGTTCTCTTCCAAAAGAAAAATGAGGGTTTCACGACCTACTTTGCTAGATGGAGGGACCAGGCGGCCCAGCTAATCAATAGGCCTCCCGAAACAGAATTGGTCCAAAAATTCATTGACAACCTGGACCCGGCTTACAGACAACACCTTAGGCACCTAGGACTTGACACTTTCAAAAGAGTTTATGATGTGGGAATAAAGATCGAGGACGACCTCGCCAAAACTATACAAAGCAAACCCACATATAAAAACAACACCTATAATCGGGGTAACACATCCCAAGCCCCAGAAGTCCATGCTGTAGAAGAGACTCCTGCCCGAAGAAACCCTGGAAGATGGGTCCGAGACCGAAAGTTTGCCCCACTCGGGTCGACTTTGGTACAAGCCTTTGAAAGACTAACCAATCAAGGAAAGTTGAGACCTATAGGCCCCACCCGTGACCCTCCTGTCAAAAGCAAATATTGGGTCGAAGGTACTTATGTTAGGTTATGATACATATGATATTACATAAATCATGCGGAAACAACCATTAACCCAGGAATACATATTATTTACACATAATCATATAGCATAATTTAGATGCATACTCTTTGTTGCGTGCCTTCCCTAGTTGCGCCCGAACCGAACAAGAACAAGTCTTTAGGACTCCAAGTGTCGTCTCTCCGTAGATAGTCCACAGCACGTCCGGATCCGCCTTAAGATTGACCAACTAGAATCGCCCTTAAGGTACTAGAATTTTCGGCACTTTTGAGCAAGATGTGTGACTGAATTTTTCTCTCAAAAACTCACTTTGAATACTTTTAAAACTCGTTATAAATTGTGAACCCAGGCCACATATTTATAGGGGTATGGAAAGAGAATTGGAATCCTATTAGGATACGAATTAATTAAACTTAGAATCCTACAAGAACTCTAATTAATTAATTTATCAAATAGAATTAGGAATTTAATCATTAACCGAACTCTGCACGTTTTAGGAATCGTGCATGAACACAAACTCTCACACACACACACGGCAGCCACGATGGGCCGCCCATGCGCTTGCGTGCGAGCAGCAGCCCACGCAGCGAGGCCCACGCAGCCGCGGCCTTGGCGCAAGCTGGGCCTGCCTTGCGGTAGGCCTGGGCGCTGCCTTGGCTGGGCTTGTGGCGCGCGTTTGGCTTGCTGGGCGATGGCCTGGCTTCGAGCTGGGCCCTCGTCCGGCAGGCCTCGTCCGATGCTTATTCGTACGATACGCTTCCGATTAAATTTCCGATTCCGGAATTCATTTCCGATACGAACAATATTCAACATTTCCGATTCCGGAATTAATTTCCGTTTCGAATATTTAATATTTCCGTTTCCGGAATTATTTTCCGATTCCGATAATATTTCCGATTCTGACAATATTTCCGTTTCCGGTAATATTTCCGATTCTGGCAATATTTCCATTTCCGATAATATTTTCCGATACGTACCATGTTTCCGTTTCCGGCAACATCTACGACTTGGATAATATTTATTTTTCCGATACGATCCATATTTCCGTTTCCGGCAATATCGTCGTTTTCGGAGTATTCATTTCTTGCCTGTGACGATCTCAGCTCCCACTGAAACCAATATCCGTCGATTCCGAATATCCATAGATGGAGTATCTAATGCCATTAAATACTTGATCCGTTTACGTACTATTTGTGTGACCCTACGGGTTCAGTCAAGAGTAAGCTGTGGATTAATATCATTAATTCCACTTGAACTGAAGCGGCCTCTAGCTAGGCATTCAGCTCACTTGATCTCACTGAATTATTAACTTGTTAATTAATACTGAACCGCATTTATTAGACTTATCAGAGAATGCATACTTGGACCAAGGGCATTATTTCCTTCAACTTACTGCAAATTCCATCAAGGAAATGGATAACACTGAAAACTGCTGGAATCTAAAACATACGATCAAGGACATGATAGAGGATGAAGTGATACCTCTCCCAAATGTTGGCAAACCCAACAACAACAAGAGCTCACTCGGCTCTTGTCACATCTCTCTCGACCAACCAGAGAATTTCGACCCCACGGTGTATATTACACCTCAAGGTGCACCACTCGCTGTGGTCCCTATGGATCGAATCGAGAGAGAAGTGTGCGGTGTGTGGAATGATGATGCTGAAGATATTTACCTATCTCAAGTATAGGGCCAGGACCTCTTCACCGAAACTTGGCCCGGGTATGCTCTCATTGACACCACCCCTCAGGAGCCCGAGGTCGACAACCTCACCCGATCCGGAAGAATATACCAACCGGATATTCACCCACCTTCTATGGACGACATTCCGGTTAGGCAAACTCCTGAGAATGGACGGCACGCCACCGTCGCAGAAGTCATTGAAAATCCTCTCCTGAAACAACTAAAAAGAACCAAGGCCGAGATTACCATATGGGATCTCATGTGTACTTCAAAGGAACATCGCGAAAAGCTTTTTCGCTCACTTGACCTCATCTCAGTACCTACAGATATCACACCTGACTCATTGGTTAGCCATGTCACGAGAGATACCGGAGAAAAGGCCATAGTTTTCACTGATAAAGACTTACCCAAAGAGGGGGGTGCTCACAATAAAGCCCTTTACCTAGTGGTTGGATGCAAAGGACAAAATATCCCCCTAGCGCTCGTAGATAATGGTTCGGCGGTTAATGTCTGCCCATTGCAAACCGCTCATTGCTTGGGGCTAGGAAACGATGACTTTCAAACCTCCACGCAAGGGGTACGAGCTTATGATAACTCCCAAAGGCCTGTATTGGGAAAAATCAACCTTACCGTGCAAACCGGGCCTGTGGCACGCACCACGGAGTTTCAAATAACCGACATCAAGCCCACTTTCAACCTCCTCTTGGGGCGACCTTGGCTCCATGACTTAGGAGGTGTGGCTTCTACCTTGCACCAAATGGTTAAACTTAACCATAACGGGGTAATACTAGAAATCCGCGACCCTCCTCTCGACGTCAGTTGCACTATGGTTGGAACGGCCGAAACTGCAGATGACCTTTACGGGTTTCAAATGGAAGAAACAATCCAGTTCATCGAAGATTATGATCCAGCATTCCTAGACCCGCATGCATCCCGAGTCATCCCTAGAATGCTGTTAGCTCAAGGTTATTCCCCAGGAACCCCATTGGGCATAAGGAAGAAGGAATACACATTCCATCATTTTCCTGACAAATCTACTCCCTTTGGCTTAGGTTATGAACCAACGGAGGAAGATATTGCTGACCGTGGTAGTTGACTCCCTAAAGCTTATGGTTGTTTACACGCTAAAGCTATGCTTATGGAAAGAGATAGATTTTAGATCTTGTATTCTGACTAACGGTGGATAATCATATTTCTTAGAGGTACTAAAAACAACTCCGAAAAGCTTGTTGCACCATCGGTCCGGGGCGAGATGAAGTGAAGCAAGCAAGGGAAGAGTTCCCTGTCTAGGCTACGCCTTAACAAAGCCAAACAAACCACCCTCCTTCCCCCGTACCAAAGGACCCTTAACGGGATGTTCGTTCGGGAAGGAGAAGAACACCCATGCTGTGATTTCCCTGAACCCTTCGTTCAGGATGGCTTGCTAAAACCCGGATTTGAAATTTTCCATGACTGCCACACCTTGGATGAGGCACCCCACCTCACCAAGACTAAAACAGCTGAAATATTGGAAAACCAGGCTCTATGGACATTGTTTAACGAATCGAGGCCTATGGAGAACGAGACTATGACGACTACCCTAGCTTTACAAGATGAAGGTTTCGATCCAACCCGGTTAATCTCTCCTGCATCAACACTAGAAGAGGTCGAGAACGGATGGGTGAAGACATATCAGTGGGTCAACGCAAAAGGAATGGAATTCAAGATGAGTACCGGTGAAGGACCGAAGTTTTATGAGACTAAACCCCAGGCTTGAGCCATATAGAGCACCATTAGTAAAAAAGCGCCTAGTAGTTCTTTAGATTGATAGAAAAAAATAATAGAGACTTTAGATGGTCCTAAGGCCCCTTAGAATATGGGTCAGTTTTATTTCAGTGTGTTTTCCTTACTTTCCGAATCAATAAAGGCGTAATATTTCTATTAAAAATTTTCTCTAACACTAAATAAACACCAAATGTACTTGTAAAATACAATAATAAAGAGGCGGCTCACTCTAGGCCCAATAAACAAGGCCCACTCGGTCTTGAATCGTGACATTGAAATTTATCAAACCCCCCCAAAAAAAAAAAAGAAGAACCACATTATCATATTACCAAAACATAAGGGTCTAACCCATGCAACCCAAAGAAAGCAAAACAAACCACGCAAATGTTGCTCAAGAAAAAAAACCCATAAAAATAAACGCCGCCCCCGGCATCAACACGCACCTCAGCCCACTCAAAAGCCTACACAAATATCTTCATATCTTCCACACACTAACCCAATTCCCAAAACCGTTTCGAGCCACGAATAGAAAAAATTAATCCGGACAAAAATGCATTTCACGCTAACAGTCAAAAAAGCCTCCAAAATAGCCTCAAAATTGACTTTAAATACGAGCAAAAGATCAAGGGACAAAAAAAAAGAAAGAAATAAATGCAAGAACATGTGAAGCAAAGCGTTCAAAATTGACCGCCCATTTCTGAAGCCCCAGCCTGGGCGTTGAAACTCTTTGCCTGCCAAAAATTTTCTTTTCGAAAGTGCTCGTCATTTTATCCGCACACAACGGAAAAATAACGAACACTTGGGGGGTACAGTACGTATCCAAATAGGTTTACTAAGAATATAGCTATACAAATTAGTCGAATTTTACGCGACCTATGGCAAAAAAAAACGGTAGACGAAAATAATGATAATACTTCACTCATTTGACCGGTTAAGTAATATGCTACCACCGCAGGGCATATCTATTAAAATCTGGCATCCTAGAACTTATTCTAAAGCTAGAACTACCCGCGACCTGATTCTGAAAAGATACGTAGGCAATCCTTACCAAGGATTCGGTCCAATAAAAAAAACAAATATTCTTTGTGCAAAAAGTGTTAGACATATAAAATACATAAAAAAGAGGAGAAACAAAAATAAATGAAAATGAAAAATAAAAATACGCCTTTATTGAGAAATAAAAAGAAGGAAAACAAAGAGCTAGGAATAAAAACAAACACAACTGAAATAAATAGAGGGCACCTACACCCTAGCAAGAACTGCACTACTCTAGTTCTTCCGGATCATCAAATAAAGTCTTGTAGAGGGCAATATTCGCAGGATCCACCCCCACAGTCTTCTGCGCTGCCCCAATATCAATCTCCATACGAACCGGCTCCTGGACACTAACTTCCAAAGATGCCAAGGCTTCAGAAACATTCTTAGTTATAGCCCGCTCAGCCTCAAGGGCACAAGCAATGGTGGGAGAAGGATTATTATCAACTAGACTAGTCACTGTTTCTACAGGCGGCTGAGCCTTCCTAACCCATACATTGTTCCGGCGACGATCTCCGCGAGAGCCTGCATTTCTTTTAACAACAGCAGGCCCCTTCATGTTAGGCATCTTTTTAGGCCTGAAACTGGAACGGGGAGGAACTTCCTTTCGCTTTCGATCAGGACGAGCTTTCACAGTCTTAATACTATAGGTACGAGGTTTGGCAGAATCAGGACCCTCATACTTAACACGAATACGACGTATCAAAAGCTCAGCCGGCTCCCTCACATCTTTATCATCGGAGCTCATCCACAACTTGTAGTTTTCAGAAAGACCCACAAAGCCATTTGTAGCTACGACCCAACGCGGGAGACCATCATAATACTTAGCCCACGCTAGGACCCGTGTTTGTGAAAAGGCCGCTACCTTAGGTGGTACCGTATCAGAAAAGGGGATAGTCTGCCTTAAACCATATTGACGCATGACTCGGTAAGGGAAAATATAAATGGGACGAGGTAGCCCCAACAAAGAAACATAAACCGATACATCAGAACCCCCTGTCATAGTAGTCAAACCCCACCATGGTACCACCCACATGATAGAACAAATGCCATCAGTAAAAAAAGAGGTCCATTCGGCCTCGTCCTGGCCCTGGTGCAAGTATTTTCGGTTACACAAGGCTATAGGGCGATAATGTTTAGGATCGGCAGGAGCTTCCAAAAGTCTAAGCCGTTCCACAAGCCAAATCAGCGAAAACAGGTACAATCGAATCAAAAGAATGAAAAAAAAAACGGTCCCTGGGGCACAGTTTCAACGCCCAGGACCAGGCGCCGAAAACACCAGCGCCCAGCCCTGGGCGCTGAAAACTCAGCCCCAGGCAAAAAATATATATGCAAAAGTGGCGTATGCGTGCGCAAAGAAGAAAATTGATTACCTGCAGTAATAGGGGGCTCCCCTTAAAATGTTCAGATTTGGTATCCTTCTTCAGCTCATCCGCACTCAGCAATGTCTCGGCAACAACCAACGGCATAATAGAATAGCAACTTTCCATCTGGCTAATCAAGGGGATCAACCTTATGTCACCGAACGCACCATTGTCATTCGACAGCAAATAGTGATTCAACAAGCAAAATACAAGGGCTCGAATATTCAATTTTTGTTCGGTCATATTCTTACTAGGCCTAAAGTGATGTTTTACAAGTTTTGCCAAGTTAACCTTGTCACCTACAACAATTTCAGCAAACATGTTATCATCTAGTCCTAGGAAAGTCCCTATGGTTGTTTTACCCTCTTCAATAGTGCCAGGGGTAACAGGAGTAGCATTAGTAGGATAACCAAGGATCGCAGCAAACTCATCTGGCAAAGGACATATTTCGTTGCCCCGAAAGGCAAAAACATGATGATCAGAGTCCCAAAAGCTTAGGGCAGCATGCAGAAAGTTATAATCAATATTAATTTTTTGTAAGCCTAAAAGTGCCTCTAAGTGATATTCTTTTAACAAAGCCTTTTCTGTGGGAGTAAGGGCCCGTAGCCAACGCCTAACAGTCCGTTGGAGTGAGAAAGTAGGGATCGACATGGCAAAAGCAATGAGTAATTAAAACACAGCAAAAAAGAGAGAAAGAAATTGAGAGTGGTGGAAAATAGGGACGTATCTAGCCCCTATATATAGCTGGACGCACCCAGTGACATCCTGATCCCATTCGGAAACGTGTTAGGAAATCCGAAAGTCAAATATCACCAGGAAAAGACTTTCAGCGCCCACGGCTGGGCGCCGAAATGTTTAACGCCTAGCCTTGGGCGCCGGAAATGCAGCCCCAGGCCCGGATTTCACAAAACGCGGAACAGAAAGGACTTAAAACCGTGTTGCTAAACACGAGGCCCTATTGCAAGTAGGATCAAGCCCAAAGCACCTTTAGCTCCCAAATAAGCAAAAACAATAAACATTAAAAACTTGGTCGAAACTTAGACTCGTCTCTGAAAATGCTTATGTACACTTTTCAAAAAACAAGTTAAATATCATAGTCATTCTTCGAACCACCAAAAATGTGTATCGTTAAGTCATTGGTTTTCCAAATAAAAAAAATGTTTGTCTGTCAAAGGATTAATCCGGGCCAAGCTAAAACCGGATGTCGCCTGAAAACTAAAGTCGCACTCCACGGCTTCGCTAAAGTAGCACACTACTATAAAAGGTCGCTCGCACATACGAGCATGACCCCAAACATGATTACAAGATGCGAAAAACGACCGACGAGCCCCAGTGCTTGGGGGCTCGCGAAAAATAGACTCCAACAAGGAGCGCACGATCAAAATCACATTCCTGGACTGCGCCATACACCATATCATGTTTGGATATCTCAAAAAAAAACAACAGGTTCGACCTCATCGAAAGGTCGTCATTGACACTTGTGCACGGTCCTCTGATCGAAGACCAAGTCGAGCCGTAAAGACTAGCCCAAAATCACGAAAGCAGACGGTCGCAAGACAAAGGTCCGTCTGAACACGTTGTCAGCCCACGTTCAGGTTACAACTAAATTCGAGCATCCCTCGAAAGAATTCGCTCTTGCAAGAATGAATAAAAAGAAATTCTCAAAAGAAATCACAAAGAACCAAAGAAATAAGAACTTGCCCATCTTCAGTCGGCAAGATCGCGTCACAAACCGCGCGAGTTCCCAAATCGAAAAAATGAATTCAGGGACGTCCAACCTTAGCGGACAGGGCTCACCCACCCTCAGCGGGCGGGGTCTGCGTCACTAGCCGCGCAGGTCCTCAATTTTCGAAAAAATAAAATCTTCAAATTTAAAATAGGCTCGCCATCTTCAGCCGGCGGGGTCTACGGCGCAAACCACGTAGGTCCTTATTTTCAAAAAAACACAAAACAAATTTCAAAATAGATTCGTCCACTTCTATCGGACGGGGTGTCCACCCTTAGCGGACAGGTTCGCCATCTTTAGCCGGCTGGGTCTACGTCACAAACCACGTAGGTCCTTATTTTCAAAATTCAAAAACAGATTCGTCCACTTCTATCGGACGGGGTGTCCACCCTTAGCGGACAGGCTCGCCATCTTTAGCCGGCGGGGTCTGCGCCACTAACCGCGCAGGTCCTTAGTCGCTGCAGCGATAACTTTTTCTGGTTTTCCCTTTTCAAAAAATTTAAAGGATTGGTTTTCCGTTTTTTCCAAAAAAAGAGCGATGTGCTGGATTTTCCTTCGTTTTACGTCCCATACAAACAAGGGAGTTTTCTCGTTTAGCTAGCCCTGAAAATGAGAATCTTTAAAAATATTTTTACCTCGTGGTTGGGCTTGGCTAGGCCCAATTACACTTTATAGCTTTGATTTCGAAAACATTTGTAGCTACTCCCAATGAAAAAGTGAGGGGGTTTCTACGCCTCTTTAGATACTTCCAATGACAAAGTGAGGGAGTATTCTATGCTATCCGTTGACCAATCCCAATGACACGTGAGGGATATGTCGACATTTCAAGTGATGACCCTTAAGTCAAATGTTATCACTCGGGGGCTCGTGAGACCTTCGCAAAACAGGTCACATACACCATGGCTTGTGTGACGCACTCCGTCTAATACTTTGACCATCGTCTCATACCGAGTCTCAGTCAAAGTGGGGGCTAACTGTAGACACCTACTTTTGTCCCCATTCCCGAAAGGGAAAGGTTCGATGATGAAAACATAAATCTCCACTTGACAACGCATCTCCTATAAAATAAACGAATCTCAATTCCCCTTTTCATTTCACCCGAAACCTGCTATTTATGGAAACCTGCTAAACATAGTAACTGTCGTAAAGGGTAGCTTCTAAAAGTGGCAAGTCATAAAGGATAGAAACTTGTCAGAATTAGGTGTTGCATTCCAACATAAATCCTAAATGAGATAGAAAACTGCGAGAATCCTATTCCTAATATGATTCGGAAATAAGAGTTACGTATTAATTAAAATCCTAACGAGCCTAGAGTTCGTAACGGGCCCAGACGCATCCCGTCGCAAGGTTAATACGCACTAAAAGACTCGATTAAGTCTCAAACCCTACGGCTTTCAGGAATCCGAATCTGACTAAAAAAACAGCCCAGACCCTATTTTCAACGCCTTGCTTTGGGCGCCGAAATCTTCGGCACCCAGGCCTGGGCGCTGAAAATACCTGGGTACGTGTTTTTTCCTAATTCTTTATGGATTAGAACTCTGCCATTCTATCTTTCCACGAACTCTTCCCTATAAATACAGCACCAAGTTCGACGTGAAAGGAACACACACAACACACAATTATATTCTGAGTATTGACTCCAACCCTTAGCCTAAGCCTCACGCTGCGAAACTGTTCACGCGTTCTGTCGCAATCGATTCATAAATCAAACAGAACGTATCCTGTCCCATAATTGAGATTTGTTAAATAAAAAGGAGAAATAGCAAAGTCAAAGTGGTTAGTTTTCTGAGAACCGCGACGCACCTCTCAAGGGTGCGTCGTAATGTGCCCCTTCTCGATGATTTAATTGCTTTCCTCGCCCTTTTTATGAACTGTTAAACTAACTAAATCTGATTATTCTATCACGCCTAACAAATATAATATTTTTGGGAAATTGGATTATCATGCTAGGTCCCTTAATGCTATCTAAATCAGATAATCGCGATCGATCTAGTATTATATGTTGCATATTGCTAAAATCAACTCAGATTAGTTTAATAGTTAACGCATGTCCCTTCAATTATTTATGCTGAGCTAGTAAGGATATCCTGCCTCTGGAGTTATCGACGAGCGAAGTACTCCTCTCGGTAGTTACAGTCCCCCGAACCCTCAATCTCTACCTTGCGGATGTATGTTGAGAGATCCCCACACCAGGGATCACAAGGGAACCTACGGCCGTCGTGGTCAAACATAATTGCACTCCCTTTATGTCACGATAACCGGGTTTTGTCAGTTTTTCTCATTGTCGTTAAAAACTGAATGGCGACTCCTATATTACTAGTCAATTGGGTGTAAACTTACAGGAAATCCAATTACACTTGATTGAATAAAAAGAATCGTCACACCCACGAGGGACGAGGTCACGCATTAGCCTCGCGCTTTTTCGACCCCCTCACACATGCAAGTTGTTATTATTATTATTATTATGCTATAGTACAAGATGTCTAGCATAATTAATGAGCCGGTCGAATATTGCCTGTGAGCAATATATATTCTACCAAAGGGGTAGAATATGTTAGAGAGTCTATGTGTATTGAATTAAGGACAATTCGTGCTAAGGGCACACCCCGCTTGTTAATAGGCAATGTCGGGTTATCTAAAACAGTGTTTTTGAGAAGGAACAATGGGAGTAATTTCACTTGAGTCTTGTTTGATCACAAGTCCTAAAGAATTAAAATAATGAAGTGTCATTGTTGAATTGTTTAATTGTTCAATTGTTTGTACGTCGTGTCTTGAGTCTCCTTGAACATAACATACTAATTAACGTAAAGTGTAACCCAAAGAGCTTCAAAACTCTTGGAACGTATATACCTTGAGTATGAACAATGGGGGGAGTCTTGCCGGAAAACTTGTACTCCTAGAATGATACAAGACGTTGTTTTATTCTCTTTTATGCCATTGTGCATTAGAATTCCTGTCGGTATGGCCCGACTGTCGGTAGTAGCCCGACTTATTTTGGTGTATGGTTGGCTCCCATCACCCTTTCTTTCCTTTTGAGGATACTTTACTTTACCCGTTCGAAGCTACTTTTTATTAATCTGTGAGTCAAGAGTCGTGTCTCGTGTCGAGTCTTGTCTCCATGTTTACTCGTTTATTTTATGGCTTTTGCATGTGGATTATTTAATTGTCGAGTGAAGCATGTTAGGATAGAATATTATTCTAGCTTGTCCGTACTCAGCTTTTGCTGACTTCGTGCTTCATGCCTTCTGGTCATGGCCTTCGCCTTAATAACCCTATGATGATCCATCAATTGCATTTGCGTTGTTGGGGAGTAGATTTTCAATAAAGCAGGTTTGTAGAGATAACTTGCGGGAGAAGTTATCATGGGATTCGAGTTGAGAGTTTTATGCTTCCATAATTTCTATTTATAGTCATGATTAATACTACTATTTTCAGTTAATGGATTTCAAACGGTTTGTTTTAGTTTGGGCCTCAACGGTTCCAACTTGTTTTAATGACCATTAACTATTTATTTAATGTGTTTTGAAAGTTAGTTATTTCCGCTGCGTAATTCTGGTAAATAGCCTTAGCCGTTATCACGGTGGCGGTAATATCTTGGTAATTCATGTGTTTTAAGTTGGAAAATGTTTTATAAAAATCAAGGAATTATTAGAGTGTTACAAAGTGGTATACTGGAGCTTAGTTTCAGTCCTCCTTTGTAGTAAGTAATACTACAAAGTGGTATTTGCAGAGCTCTAGTTTGAGAGCTGCTTTGCATTAATTAATAGTGCAAAGTGGTAACTCCTTAAACTACGATTGCGGAACTTTAGGATTTTCGAAAACTATTTTCCTAAAGTCAAAACGTTATTTATGAGTACTCAAAATTATGAAAAGCCAAATACCAATTATTTCTAGTATTTGAAAATTATTTTAAATTTCGAATTATTTTTCGAATTTCCGAAATATTTTCGGACTTTTCAAAAAAAAATAAAAAATTAATTTTATTTTCGGATTTTTCCGAATTTTCAAAAAAAAAATATAATAATAAATTCTTTCGAAAATTCCGAATTAATTATTTAATTATTTATTTAATTCTTTTAAATTATTTTTGAAAATAATCGAATTAATTAAATTATTCGAGTAATTATTTAAAATTTTCAATTTTAATTTCTAATGATTTCGCGTATATTTGAAGTTATTTATTTAAATTAATTTCGAAATTTTTTAATTCTTTTCTAAGTGAGGAATGGGTAGAATAAGAAGGGTTAATTAGTCTAAGTATGTGTTGTCTAAGTATTCCTTTCTAATCAAGTGTTTATGTGATTATGCCTTGATGTTGTGATCTTTTAAAGTTTGATCATGTTTTGTTTGCTTTATGTGATTAATTGCATCACAAATCATGATTACGCATGTACTTGTGCATTGAAAATTGTATGGCTCAACGAACTTACTTTGTTTTGGAACACTTTTAGTAAGACTTTGTAGTTGTTAACTTTCAGGATTAAGATGTTGATTTCAATGTACTCAAATCTAGGAAACCTAGAGAAGCTACACTGTGAGACCCCACACATTTATGTCAAGAAGATTGAGTTTGCCTGCAATTACTTTGCTTCAGTTAAGAACCTACCTGAGTTGAGAAAGAAAGATGTTATGGCAGAGATGGTTATTCATTGCTTACCTTCCAAGAACCCATACATAGAGCTTAAGAACCGATTTCGGGATATGCATATGGAAAATGGTATTCCTAATTACTACAAGTATGGTACTCCAGATGGTAGATGGAGATATGATTTGGAGATTATGACTACGATTATAGAGCTCGCAGAGGAATGTTTTGATGATGGTAAGACGGTAGAGAACATCAACCTTACAGGATTAGATCATGATACAGAGACTCAAATGGATGAGGACAGTGATGTTGACGTTGTTGAGATTGAGCACCCTAACCCTATCATTCCTGAACCCACTATTGAGATCTCCAGTGACACAGAAATTGAGCCTGAAGTCGACAATGATGAGGTAAACAGTGTGTTACAGCAAAACAATGAGGATATGGAGTATGAGTCTGATCCAGAGGAAGACTTTGATGATTTTGAAGACCATGAGCCCTCTTCACCTGTTTGTAAGGGTGGCTGGATAGTTGAGTAGCATTTTAAGCTTTTGTAATAGCTAATGCCTAGATTTAGTGAAGCAATAAAGTAGTACACTACTATTTATGGTTTTAGTAGTTCAGTTTTGTGGCTTTCCGAATAAAGTACGATCCAAAGGATGTATCATTTTTTTTCCATTGAAGTAATAAATCTAGAATTCCTTCTTATATCCTTAATTCTAAGTCTATACTATCTTTGAGCGATTATCGCAAAAGGAATTTTATGCATTTCTTCAATGAAATTGTACTTGCAAGGTGGTTCAATTTTCACCACTTGAGCTTTGTGATGCGGACTAAGAGAGAAAGCGGCCCATAGTAGGCGCCTATCTTGTTTAGGGTCCGAAAATTTCGTGTTTGTGTACTAATTGAATGGTTAGTTAGTGTAATGTTTTAGCAAGGCAGTGTCCAAACCCAGATGGATGTAGGATCCCATGTGTTCAAGTAGTAAATTGGGTTTTCTCATACCCATTAGATCTAATGCCAGTCCATTCCTAAAGGGATCCATTTGACTGGTTGGCCATGTTTAAAGCTAATATTGACTGTGAGAAGTAGAAGATTCACTTGATGTCTAGTCTAGGAAAGGTGGTATCATATAGCCGTTTTGGGAAGCCTAGGAGTGTAGGAATCGTCACGGCAATGGAGCTCGTGAAATTAATACACAAAGGGAACCCTGTCTTCTTATGCAATGTGAGAGACCTAGACCATGTAATGAAAGAGAAACCAGAGGATATTGCAGTGGTGAGTGAATTCTTGGACGTTCTGGAGGAGATCCTGGGAATGCCGCCCAGTTGACCAATCGATTTTACCATACATTTAGCACCCGGAACTGCACCTATCTCGAATGCCCCATACCGAATGGCTCCAGCAGAAATGAGTGCGTTGAAAGGTCAACTTGAGGAATTGCTAGAGAAAGGTTATATTAGACCAAGTGCATCGCCTTGGGGAGCGCCAGTCTTGTTTGTGAAGAAGAAGGACGGTAGCATGAGATTCTGTATAGACTACAGGGAACTCAATAAGGTCACAATCAAGAATAAGTATCCTTTGCCTAGGATAAATGATCTATTTGACCAGTTGAAAGGAGCAGGAATGTTTTCAAAGATTGACTTGAGGTCAGGTTATCATCAGTTGAGAATCGCAGAGCACGATATACCAAAGACTGCATTTAGGACTAGATACGGTCATTATGAGTTCACTGTTATGCCATTTGGGTTAACCAATGGACCTGCAATCTTTATGGACTAAATGAACCGAGTATTTCATGCAATCTTGGACAAGTTTGTCGTGGTTTTCATAGATGATATTCTGGTGTACTCTAAGAATGAGGAGGATCATGCGGAACACTTAAGGTCAGTGTTGAGTACCCTTAGAGACAATCAGTTGTATGCCAAATTCTCGAAGTGTGAATTCTGGCTAGAAAGAGTTGCGTTCTTAGGAAATTTTGTGTTTAAGGAAGGAGTTGCAGTGGACCCTGCAAAGATAAAAGCTGTCAGTGAGTGGCCTACACCTAAGAGTGTCACCGATATTCGA
Organism: Spinacia oleracea; assembly: GCF_020520425.1. Taxonomy (NCBI): domain Eukaryota; kingdom Viridiplantae; phylum Streptophyta; class Magnoliopsida; order Caryophyllales; family Amaranthaceae; genus Spinacia; species Spinacia oleracea. The sequence continues at coordinate 91,691,034 of NC_079489.1, forward strand.
AGTTTTCTTGGTTTAGCGGGTTATTATAGACGCTTTGTGCAAGACTTTTCTAGAATCCCCAAACCAATGACAACCTTGATGAAGAAAGAAGCGAAGTTTGAATGGAATGACCAGTGTGAGGAAGCGTTCCAAGCCTTAAAGACGCGATTGACAACCGCGCCAGTGTTAACTTTGCCAGATGAGAGCGGTACTTGTGATGTGTATAGTGATGCCTCTAAGAATGGTTTAGGGTGTGTGTTGATGCAGAACGGGAAAGTGATTGCGTATGCATCGAGGCAGTTGAAGCCATATGAATCCAATTACCCTACCCATGATTTAGAGTTAGCCGCCATAGTGTTTGCATTGAAGATATGGAGACACTATCTGTATGGTGTGAAATGTAGGATATTTACGGATCATAAGAGTTTGAAGTACATTTTCACACAGAAGGACTTAAATATGCGCCAACGAAGGTGGTTGGAATTGATCAAGGACTATGATCTAGATATTCAGTACCATGAGGGAAAAGCCAATGTAGTTGCAGATACCTTGAGTAGGAAATCAAGTCATGGTGTGAATACGTTAGTAGTTGCTAACGAGCTGTGTAAGGACATGCATCGATTGAATCTAGAAATAGTGAGTGGAGAATGCCTTGAGGGGATGATGAATGCCTTAACCATCCAGTCATCAGTATTTGATGAAATCAGGGAGAATCAGGCTGGTGATGTTAAGCTAGAGCGGATCAAGGAGAAGATTTCGCAAGGAAAGGAGGTTGATTTTAAGATCCACGAGGATAGAAGTTTGAGGTATAAAGGACGATGGTGCGTACCTCAAAAGTGTGATGAACTAAAGGAGAAGTTGATGAGAGAAGGTCACAATACGCCATATTCTGTTCACCCGGGAGGTGACAAGCTGTATAAGGATCTGAAAAAGGTCTATTGGTGGCCAAAGATGAAGAACGAAGTGGATGAATTCGTGGCAAGGTGTTTGACTTGTCAGTAGGTTAAAATTGAGCATGGGAGACCTCAGGGAAAGGTCCAACCTTTAGAAATTCCAAGTTGGAAGTGGGACTGTATCTCAATGGACTTTGTCACTTGTTTACCCAAGTCGAAAAAAGTGGAAATGACACCATTTGGGGTAGTGGTCGATAGGTTGACTAAGTCAGCAGTGTTCATACCAATGAAAGAAACCTGGAAAATGGAACAACTTGCCAAAGCTTACATCAAACATGTAGTGAGATTACATGGAGTTCCTAAGGATATCGTATCAGATAGAGATTCTAGGTTCCTTTCGAATTTCTGGAAAAGTGTGCAGAAGAACTTTGGTACCACATTGAAAATGAGTACATCATTCCACCCAGCCACGGTTGGACAAACCGAAAGGACTATTCAAACCCTAGAAGATATGCTAAGAGCTTGTGTGATTGATTTCCAAGGAGGATAGGAAGATAGCCTAGATTTAATTGAGTTTTCATACAACAATAGCTATCATGCCAGTATTGGAATGGCACCATTCGAAGCCCTGTATGAACGAAAATATAGAAGTCCACTATGTTGGAATGACATTAGTGAAACCATTGTACTAGGTCCCCAATTGATAGAGGACACTATGAATCAGGTTAGGACTATTCAATCCAAAATCCAAGCCGCGCAAGATCGCCTAAAGAGCTACGCATATTTAAAGCGTAGGGATGAAGAGTTCCAAGTAGGTGACAAAGTGTTGTTAAAGGTTTCACCAATGAAAGGAGTGATGAGATTTGGGAAGAAGGGAAAGCTTAGCCCAAAATATATAGGCCCATATGAGATCTTAGAACGGATAGGGAAGGTAGCGTATAGACTAGCCTTGCCCATGGATTTGCATAGAGTGCATAATGTGTTTCATGTGTCCCAATTGAGGAAGTATGTCCCGGATAAGTCTCATGTACTGCAACCGGAGACCATAGAGTTAGACCAAAGTTTGACCTTTGAGGAAAGACCTGTCAAGATACTTGATAGCAAAGTGCGTAGCACTCGAACTAAGGATGTTAAGATCGTAAAAGTGTTGTGGTCTAACCAAGAGTCTGAGGAAGCTACCTGGGAAGCAGAGGAGGAAATGAGAAAGAAATATCCCGAGCTTTTTCCCGAGGTTAGTTGAGTTACGGGGCCGTAACTCGTTTTCTTTAAGGGGGGTAGAGTGCGGTAGAATTTCGCGCATTTTACCTTATTTACCCAATTTACCCTTAAGGATATGCTTGAATCGTTGTTTCCAGTGAAGTTTCACTGTTTATTGTCATGTTGAATTACTTAAAGAGTACAGCAACTAAAACTTTTTACAAATAAAACGCACTAAAGTCTCATAATAGTCTCAAGTTTAGTTTTAAAATTGTGATTTCCGTGCCCAAGTTTCGGGACGAAACTTCTTTTAAGGAGGGTAGACTGTAATACCTCGTATTTTTCTATTATTATAAATATATTTTATTATATTTATAAAGCATTTCGTTGTATTTTTACAAATTAATTTCATTTAATGAGAATTAAATGCACTTTTATTTTTAATTAATTTAAATATTAATTATTTCAAAAACCGTATTTTTATTAAATAAATTCAAGGAATTTATTTAATCGGGAATTGTTGGGTCGTATTTCAAAAACGAATTTAATAAACTTAAAGCCTGGTCGTTTTGTTTTAATTAAACCCAACAAAGCTTGCAAGGAAATTAATGAACTAAGCCCGAAAGCAAGCCCAACTCAAAATTACCCTAACCTAGCCCACAAGGGAGAGAAAACCTATAAATAGACCCTCTCATTAAACCCTCACAAAATTTTTAGCACTCCCTCTCTCTCCTCACTTTCTCTCTCCTTGCGGCACCCTTCCCTCTCCTCTCGTCCGACCCCTTTGCTTGCCGCGCAAGGCACGCTGCCGTGCCGTGTGTGCTCGCCCAGCCTCACGCGTCGTGCCTCGTCTCGCAGCCCGCAGCGCCCCGTGTTGCTGCTGCCTTGTCCCTCGCCCAGCACTTCGCGTGCCCCTCTCTCTCTCGTCGCCTCGCCCCGCAGCGCAGCGCCCTCGCTGCTGCTGTGTGTTGCGTGCGCGTCGTCCCGCCCAGCAGCCACGCGAGCTCGTGCCCGCTCGTCGTTGTGTTGCGCGCCCAGCGCCTGCCTGCCCCTCTCTCCCTCGTCGCGTGCTCGTGCGCACTGCTGCTGCGGTGCGTGCGTGTGTTGTGTTGTTGCGTTGATTGTTCGACTCACACGCACACAACACAATTCATTGTTGTGTGCGTGTGTGTTGTTGAATTGGGACAATCAAATTATGTTTTCAAAAATATTAAATTTCAGTTTTTAAATTGATTTAATTACTGTGATTGAGTTTAATTATTGGATTATTTAGATTAATTAAAACGGTTATGAACACCGTATTGGGTTAGTATTGTGTTTTAATTAAAGAGATTATTTTTGATGATTTAAATTATGATTTTCAGATTTTATATGTTATAAAGTGTGGATTTTTGAAGTCAAAACATGTTTTCGGATTAAACTATTGCTAGGGTTTTGGTTTCAAATTGATTAAGCAATTGATTTACATAATTTAATGGCAATTTAAATTATGGGAATCAATCAAAATTTTCAGAATGTTTATGAGCTTTAAAAAGTTGGTTTTTAAGGGTTTTAAAGCGAAAAAGTCAATGTTTTTATACTAGGACTTGAGTTGACTATTTGAGACTATTAAATTACCAATTAATGAATGATTTTTAATTAAACTAAGGGTTTTAGTTTCTTAAATAGTTGCTGGAAATTTAGTAAACATGGATAATAATTTAGTTCTCTTATTTTGTTTATAGGAGTTGATTTCTAGTGAGTCGTGATTCGCACAGTGACCCATGTACTTAGGTATTCCAGGTACGTACAAGACTAGGGTGACCACCCATCCCTTGAGGACTTTGTGAAGTGTATTGAATGCGAATCATGTGAACTTATATGTTGTTATGAATTCATGTTTGATGATAGGGAATGAATATGTTATTATGAATTCACGTTTAATGTTAAAAACGAGCATGTTATTATTATTATTATTGAATCTATATGAACGAGCATGTTATGAATTGAATTATGCCTTATAGATTCTATTGAACTATCATGTTATGGACTTTTATAATCGTTGAATTATGTCAAGCATGTTGTTCAAGTTGGTTTGCATGTATGAGTATTGCGCATGCAAGTTGTTATTATTATTATGCTATAGTACAGGATGTCTAGCATAATTATTGAGCCGGTCGAATATTGCCAGTGAGCAATATATATTCTACCAAAGGGGTAGAATATGTTAGAGAGTCTATGTGAATTGAATTAAGGACAATTCGTGCTAAGGGCACACCCCACTTGTTAATATGCAATGTCGGGTTATCTAAAACAGTGTTTTTGAGAAGGAACAATGGGAGTAATTTCACTTGAGTCTTGTTTGATCACAAGTCCTAAAGAATTAAAATAATGAAGTGTCATTGTTGAATTGTTTATTTGTTCAATTGTTTGTATGTCGTGGCTTGAGTCGCGTTGAACATAATATACTAATTAACGTAAAGTGTAACCCAAAGAGCTTCAAAACTCTTAGAACGTATATACCTTGAGTATGAACAATGGGGGGAGTCTTGCCGGAAAACTTATACTCCTAGAATGATACAAGACGTTGTTTCATTCTCTTTTATGCCGTTGTGTATTGGAATTCCTGCCGGTATGGCCCGACTGTCGGTAGTAGCCCGACTTATTTTGATGTATGGTTGGCTCCCATCACCCTTTCTTTCCTTTTGAGGATACTTTACTTTACCCGTTCGAAGCTACTTTTTATTAATCTGTGAGTCAAGAGTCGTGTCTCGTGTTGAGTCTTGTCTCCATGCTTACTCGTTTATTTTATGGCTTTTGCATGTGGATTATTTAATTGTCGAGTGAAGCATGTTAAGATAGAATATTATTCTAGCTTGTCCGTACTCAGCTTTTGCTGACTTCGTGCTTCATGCCTTCTGGTCATGGCCTTCGCCTTAATGACCCTATGATGATCCATCAATTGCATTTGCGTTGTTGGGGAGTAGATTTTCAATAAAGCAGGTTTGTAGAGATAACTTGCGGGAGAAGTTATCATGGGATTCGAGTTGAGAGTTTTATTCTTCCGTAATTTCTATTTATAGTCATGACTAATACTACTATTTTCAATTAATGGATTTCAAACGGTTTGTTTTAGTTTGGGCCTCAACGGTTCCAACTTGTTTTAATGACCATTAACTATTTATTTAATGTGTTTTGAAAGTTAGTTATTTCCGCTGCGTAATTCTGGTAAATAGCCTTAGCCGTTATCACGGTGGCGGTAATATCTTGGTAATTCCTGTGTTTTAAGTTGGAAAATGTTTTATAAAAAGCAAGGAATTATTAGAGTGTTACAAAGTGGTATACTGGAGCTTAGTTTCAGTCCTCATTTGTAGTAAGTAATACTACAAAGTGGTATTTGCAGAGCTCTAGTTTGAGAGCTGCTTTGCATTAATTAATAGTGCAAAGTGGTAACTCCCTAAACTACGATTGCGGAACTTTAGGATTTTCGAAAACTATTTTCCTAAAGTCAAAACGTTATTTATGAGTACTAAAAATTATGAAAATCCAAATACCAATTATTTCTAGTATTTAAAAATTATTTTAAATTTCGAATTATTTTTCGAATATCCGAAATATTTTCTGACTTTTCAAAAAAAAAAAAAATTATTTTATTTTCGGATTTTTCCGAATTTTCAAAAAAAATAAAATAAATTAATAAATTCTTTCGAAAATTCCGAATTAATTATTTAATTATTTATTTAGTTCTTTTAAATTATTTTTGAAAATAATCGAATTAATTAAATTATTCGAGTAATTATTTAAAATTTTCGATTTTAATTTCTAATGATTTCGCGTATATTTGAAGTTATTTATTTAAATTAATTTCGAAATTTTTTAATTCTTTTCTAAGTGAGGAATGGGTAGAATAAGAAGGGTTAATTAGTCCAAGTATGTGTTGTCTAAGTATGCCTTTCTAATCAAGTGTTTATGTGATTATGCCTTGATGTTGTGATCTTTTAAAGTTTGATCATGTTTTGTTTGCTTTATGTGATTAATTGCATCACGAATCATGATTAAGCATGTACTTGTGCATTGAAAATTGTATGGCTCAACGAACTTACTTTGTTTTGGAACACTTTTAGTAAGACTTTGTAGTTGTTAACTTTCAGGATTAAGATGTTGATTTCAAAGTACGCAAATCTAGGAAACCTAGAGAAGCTAGACTGTGAGACCCCACACATTTATGTCAAGAAGATTGAGTTTGCCTGCAATTACTTTGCTTCAGTGAAGAACCTACCTGAGTTGAGAAAGAAAGATGTTATGGCAGAGATGGTTATTCATTGCTTACCTTCCAAGAACACATACATAGAGCTTAACAACCGATTATGGGATATGCATATGGAAAATGGTATTCCTAATTACTACAAGTATGGTACTTCAGATGGTAGATGGAGATATGATTTGGAGATTATGACTACGATTATAGAGCTCGCAGAGGAATGTTTTGATGATGGTAAGACGGTAGAGAACATCAACCTTACAGGATTAGATCATGATACAGAGACTCAGGTGGATGAGGACAGTGATGATGACGTTGTTGAGATTGAGAACCCTAACCCTATCATTCCTGAACCCACTATTGAGATCTCCAGTGACACAGAAATGGAGCCTGAAGTCGACAATGATGAGGTAAACAGTGTGTTACAGCAAAACAATGAGGATATGGAGTATGAGTCTGATCCAGAGGAAGACTTTGATGATTTTGAAGACCATGAGCCCTCTTCACCTGTTTGTAAGGGTGGCTGGATAGTTGAGTAGCATTTTAAGCTTTTGTAATAGCTAGTGCCTAGATTTAGTGAAGCAATAAAGTAGTACACTATTATTTATGGTTTTAGTGGTTCAGTTTTGTGGCTTTCCGAATAAAGTACGATCCAAAGGATGTATCATTTTTTTTTCTATTGAAGTAATAAAATCTAGAATTCCTTCTTATATCCTTAATTCTAAGGCTATACTATCTTTGAGCGATTATCGCAAAAGGAATTTTATGCATTTCTTCAATGAAATTGTACTTGCAAGGTGGTTCAATTTTCACCACTTGAACTTTGTGATGCGGACTAAGAGAGAAAGCGGCCCATAGTAGGCGCCTATCTTGCTTAGGGTCCGAAAATTTCGTGTTTGTGTACTAATTGAATGGCTAGTTAGTGCAATGTTTTAGTAAGGCAGTGTCCAAACCCAGATTGATGTAGGATCCCATGTGTTCAAGTAGTAAGTTGGTTTTCTCATACCCATTAGATCTAATGCCAGTCCATTCCTAAAGGGATCCATTTGACTGGTTGGCCATGTTTAAAGCTAAGATTGACTGTGAGAAGCAGAAGATTCACTTGAAGTCTAGTCTAGGAAAGGTGGTATCGTATCGCCGTTTTGGGAAGCCTAGGAGTGTAGGAATCGTCACGGCAATGGAGCTCGGGAAATTAATACATAAAGGGAACCCTTTCTTCTTATGCAATGTGAGAGACCTAGACCATGTAATGAAAGAGCAACCAGAGGATATTGCAGTGGTGAGTGAATTCTTGGACGTGTTTGAAATTGTATGCGTAGTATGTGCCTTGAAATTTTGTAGCTATATGCATGCATGCCAATTTTGCGAAAAATTTTCAAAAAATTTGCCCATTTTTCCGGGTGTATGTACCCACTATAAGCCCCCACTTTGACTGAGGTTTTTTGGTTAGGAAAAGCGCAAGTCAAAGTATATTCAACTTTTGCTAATGCATATGCAGACTCGACTTAGGACGCCGATCTAGGACTAGAATGCTTGAATTTTGAAAAATCGACCCAAAATCTGCCCGAAGCGTTGATCCGGATTGCTTGAAATTTTTGCGGCTTTGGAATCTTGAATAATGCAGGTTGTACTCTACTGTCCGAAACACTAAAGAGTGTGTACTCGGAGTCATAAGAGAGGACGGTGGCCTCGTCCTTAGATGCAGGCCCCTGCGCCTGGCACAGGCTTGGCGCCTGGCGCCTGTTAGCTGTCGTGCAAGCCGACTCTTGTATAAATAGGGAGCTTGTTGGATCATTTCTTGCATCAATCCTTCCCTGCTATCATTGCATACTGCTTCCTCTCGAAAAGAAAAGAAAATATGGCTTTGTCTTTTGAAAGTGCCTTGAACTCGTGGCTTGGTTCGCTAGGCAAGTTGGAGAAAAGGGAGCTTGATGGCATGCATCTTGGGGTGCTCGTCTCTTTCCGGTTTGTAAAATCGGATTTGCACTTCATTCTTGCTGCTCTGGAGGCTTGGGACCCGAATCATCATGTCTTTCGCTTCGGAAATAATGAGGTATGTCCCCTCCCTGAGGAATTTAATGCCATATTGGGGTGGCCCTTGATGTTGGAGCCATGTATGCCTAGTGTTGAAGAACACTTTTTCTCGAGTTTGGAGAGGTATTTGGGCTTGAAGCCCCCACTTTTGAGTGTTGTTGTATATGGCAGAGGGGTGGATTTGTCCCTCTTTGTCACCTACTTTGCTGGGCTTGATGTTCCCAAAGTTTTCCGCTTGAGAGCCTTGAGTTTTTGTATATTCGCTCGCTTTCTCTTTTCGAAGCAGGGGTTTGGCAATGGCGATGCCTCCCTAATTGAGATTGTAGAGCAGTTTGCTAATGGTCGGGACCCAATGCTGCTCGTGATTGGCGAAACATTGATGGGCCTTGATATGCTGAAGTCAGACCCCTCTTCGTTGCCGTCGGGAAGTCCGGCATTACTCCAAGCAAGGATCTGGAGCATTCTTCGTATTGTTGAACTAGTACTTGTATTTGTATTTTGAATGTTGAATTTTGAAATGTGCTTCTTGTATATTCCCCAAGGTTTGGCTTATGGAGAGGCTCATGTTGGTGGCACCACCGGAGAACATGGTGAGCTACAATAGAAAGGGATTCACTGTGCGGCCCATGGTGTATGGCCGACTTTCATTGGACGAGTGGAGATGCGCACTCTCTGGGATTGAGTCTTGTATAAGGTAGGTAGTTCCTTGGTGGGGAATTGCTGCTATGAGACATGCCCCTGGTTCTACTGCTTTGAGGGTGCCAAATCGCACAATGCTGGTCTTCTACTCGCCTGCTCGAGTGATGAGACAATTGGGCTTGAAACAGGAGATCCCGGACTGCAAGGAAGAGAACCCGAGACCTGTTGCGCTAAATGCAAATCGACTTGAAGTTTGGAGGCGGTATTGGGTCGCCAAACCGTTCTTGAGTATTCAGTTCCCACCTGAGCCAGTTACTCTGTCTGCGGGGTACATTGTATGGATGAGAGGCCTAAGCCAGAGGGACATTTCTCTCTCCGGACCAGCTAGAGTCCGAGGTTCTAGAGCTAGACGTCCTGCATCAACTGACTATGAGGAAGGTGACGGGAGTGTGGCCCGTCCGGTGCTTGACCGTTCGGAATCCAAAGGAGGTTCGTCATCCTCCCGTCTTGGAAGGCTTGCAAGTTCCTTCTCCCGCCTCTTAGGCAAGGGGAAGATTGATGATTGATTGCGGGAGGAGCCAGGGGATAGTACTCAAGGTGCCAAGACTCAAGAGCATAGTCGCCCGACCCTAGATCTTTGTAGGCTAAATGTGTTTGAAATTGTATTGGAAGGAATTGTGTTTAGAATGTGTTTGGAAAATGTGTTTAGAACATGTGTTTAGGAAGTGAAAAGGTTTTTGAACTTTGCTTCACTTGATCCTGACTTTGTATTTGAATTAGCTTTGAAGGCCTTAGGGCCAAATAAAGAGTTGTTGTGTTAAATTCCGCTTGAACATGCTTTGCTTTGAATTGGCACATTTGGAATAAAAACAACAACAATTTGAGTTTTGAAATTTGACTTGATTTGATTTTTAGGATCCCCTTAATTTGAGGAAACTTTGAATTTTTTTGTATTAAAGTGGCCGGGCCTCGAAATGAGGTTGCCTACATGTCCCGTTAGGGAATCAGGCCGGACGTAGTTCTGACTACCTTTTTTTTTTGGCAAATAAATTTGATTATATTACCAAAGTAAGGATAACACCTAGTCACAAAAACCAACTCTAAGTTCCCAACAACCTGGGAACACAGCAACTAAACACAAAGCCAACAGGCACAAGCTAAACTCTACAAGCCACACAAAACAGAATTCTACTTACAACTGACTCTATAGGATCATAGTGATCATTAAACACACTAGAATTCCTCTGAATCCACACAGCATAGACTGTCTCAATGAAGGCAATACTACACAGTTTGGCTCTTTCTTTGGTGCTCCTGCTCTGTACAGCTGCCCATCTAACCTAATCATCCCAGGTCTGAATTGTTCTCTGCATCCCCATTTGAGTAAGAACTCTACTCCAAATCTCCTTTGAATATTGACACTCAAAGAACAAATGTGTCAGTTTCTCTTCATGTACCAGACAAAATTCACATTCACCACTAATGTCTATGTCCCAGCTGATCAATCTGTCTTTGGTAGGAAGCCTGTTTTGTAAAGCCAACCAAGTAATGAAGGTCCCTTTAGGACTAGCTTTGCTGTTACAAGTGATTCTTTTCCAATGCACATGACTGGCTCCACTCTGAAGATGCTTATACATTTTACTGATTTTGAACTTGTCATTATGGACAAATTGAGTCACTCCTCCTGCTTGCATTAGAACATCTCTATACTGCCAGATCTTCCTTAATGACCAAGTTAGCCCAGATGGGATGGGCATGGTCCAAAAATCCATCTGCTTCACATAGTAAGTGTGGATCCATTTCACCCACAGTCTGTCTTGTTTCATAGATAAAGCCCAGCAGTGTTTGAGAACAGCAGCTTTATTCCATATTGTTAAGTCCTTTAGATTCCACCCACCACAACTCTTGGGAAGGCACAAGTGATCCCAAGAAACTGGGGCCTTTTTTGAGCCAATATCTGACCCTGTCCACAGAAAGCACCTGCAAATGCTTTGGATTGTCTTCATAACTTTCTTGGGCATTACAAAAATTTGACACCAGTAGAGCTGCATTCCAAACAGAACTGACTTGACCAGCTGTAATCTGCCTGCATAGGACAAGAATCTTGCAGACCAACTCTTAATTCTAGCAGTTGTTCTTTCAATAAGAGGTTTACAATCAGAGAAGCTCAACTTCCTAGTTGTCAAGGGTACCCCTAAATATTTAAAGGGGAAAACACCTTTCTGAATGCCAATTGTGGTAGCAATCTGGTTAGAAGCAACATCAGAAACACCAGCTGTATAGACTTCACTCTTATGGAGATTAGCACTGAGACCAGAAGCCTTTGAGAACTTGGTAAAAGCTCCAAAAAGAGTAATAATAGAAGGCAAATCTGCCCTGGCAAACATGAGAAGGTCATCAGCAAACATCATGTGGGTAATCTTCAATTTCTTACATCTTGGATGATAGTTAAATTCCTTTTGTGAACTCATGGCAGCCAAACATCTTGACAAATACTCCATACCCAGAGCAAAGAGATAGGGTGACATTGGATCCCCTTGCCTCAATCCCTTTTTTGCAGGAATAGGAAGGGTAGGAAATCCATTGACAAGAATAGAGTAGGAGACAGTTCCCAAACATTCCATCACCCACCTAATAAACATGTCAGGGAATCCTAATTCATGCATCATTGACTTCAGGAAGGGCCATTCCAAAGAGTCATAAGCCTTCTTGAGGTCAACTTTTATCATACACCTAGGGGAGATGTATTTCCTTGAATAACATTTCACCAGCTCAGAAGCCAGTAGGATATTATCAGCAATATTCCTACCAGGAATGAAGCCAGCCTGAGAATCATTCACCACTTCACCAATTATTGACTGCATTCTGTGAGTTAAGATTTTTGAAATCAACTTGTAAACAATGGAGCAACATGCTATAGGCCTGAAGTCTTTAATACTGGTAGCATTGTGAATTTTTGGGATTAGAGTAACAGCAGTGTTGTTTGTTTGTTTCAGAAGTTTCCCTGTGGAGAAGAAATCCTGAACAGCCACATAAATGTCATCTTTAATGATGCTCCAAGCTTCTTTGAAAAAGAAACTGTTAAACCCATCTAAACCAGGAGCTTTATTGTTGTCAATCCCTTTCAGTGCCATATCAATCTCAGCAGTTGAAACAGGAAGAACTAAAGATTGAGCTGAAGCTGCAGAAAGTTGTTTACCTTGTCTCACAACTGTAACATTAATACCCTCCAAAGTGTCTGCAGCAGAACCAATAAGACCATGATAGAAAGCTTTGATCTCATCTTTAATCTCTGCAGCAGTGGTAAGCTTCCTCCCATTAGCATCATAAATAACATCAATACTGTTCCTGGCATATCTCTCCTTTACTGCTGTGAAGAAGAACTTTGTATTTGAATCACCAGTTTTCAACCACTGGATTCTTGATTTTTGTTTGAGAGCTCCTTCATGAATACTCAGAAACTTTTTAAGCTTACCAGTGCACTCTTTTTCAGTCAGTTGAAGGTCAATATCACTAGGAGAAGCAGCTAACTGAGATTGAGTGTCATCCAGCTCCCTCCTAATACCATCAATTCTCTCCTCCAGCCTAGCAAATTCTTTCCTATGCAAAGTTTTCAGACCCTGCTTGATGACTTTCAATTTGTGCCACACTTGAAACATAGGAGTTCCATTTACAACAGATCCCCACCCTTCTTGCACAATCTGATGGAACTTAGGGTGCTCAGCCATGTAATTGAAGAACTTAAATGGTCTACTTCCCCTCTGTCTCACCACTTTACAATCCAGCAGAAGAGGGGAGTGATCTGATAAACCTGGGTTCAAATAGTCTACACATACTTCTGGATAACTAGTATGCCAGTTTCCACACCCAAAGGCCCAATCAATTCTGGAATGAATTCTCAAATCACCTTGCCCTTTATTGTTCCAGGAGAAGAAATTTCCACAACTCTTGAGCTCTATCAGCCCTGTTGCATCAATACAAGCATCAAAATCTCTTGTTTCTGTATCAGAAACTTGGCTACCATTGATTCTATCACCTGCATGCAGCACTGAATTGAAGTCACCCATGACAAACCAAGGGTATATCACCCTTGGTCCAATTTGAGTCAAGGTGGTCCAAAGAGGTCTCCTATGATCAATTGTATGCAAGCCATACACAGCAGTGAACTGAGCAGTAAAATTCCCATCCTTTGCAGCTAAATCACCATGAATAACTTGGTCAGTTTTTAAGCCCATAGTAAAGGTAACCTCACTATGCCTCCACCCAATCCAGATTCTACCCTTAGGAGAATAGGAATAATTCATTTCCCACTTCCAGCAACTACCTAGCTTATTCTGAATCTTGCTAGCTTTATTTTCCTTCACTCTAGTTTCTAACAGAGCAATAACACTGATCTTATTGGTTTCCAGCAATCTTCTAACCTCCACCACTTTATTAGGATCATTCAGACCCCTAACATTCCAAGTGCAAACAATCATGGTGGATACCTATCTCCTTCCTCAACCTCTGCATCCTCACCCTCCTCCTCTATAGAAAATCCCTCCACTACATCAACCACTTTTGGAACCTGAGCCAATCCCAAAGGATGATCATAGTGTTTAGACTCTCTCCTTATCCTGGATACTACTCTCCATCCATCATATTGAACATCACTCACTTGTGCCTGGTTCAAAGGGGTAGTAGCAATCAAACTTGGAATGATTTCTTCAGGAACAGCAGGTTCAGGTACAGAAACAGCAGCATTCACCACCTTCTTTGGTTTCCAGACCTTAGTCACCTTTTTCTGCACTGGTTGAACATGAGTAGCAGGTTGATATCTTGTTTGACCCTTTTTAACTGAACAATCATGCCCAATTATTTGACATTCCTTACAAAAAGGTGGGAGCCATTCATACTCCACTTTCTGATTGAAGGTTCTACCACAAGAGTCCTGTATTTGAACAACCTTGGTGACAGTTTTAGTAACATCAACTTCAATTAAGAGCCTAGCAAAAGAAATCCTCAATTGCTTAGAGGTACACTCATCAGCAAATAAAGGAACCCCAACAAGGCTCCCAATCCTACTGAGAGAATCCATGCCCCAACAACACAGAGGTAGGTTAGGGAGCTTCACCCACACAGGAATTACCCTGAGAATTTCCTCTTGGAAATTAAAATCTGATGACCATGGCTTAGTGATCATAGGCCTACCAAAGAAAGTGTGAGGTCCAGCAACCAGTACCTCATCTCTATCCCTTTTTGAGCAGAATTTAACCACAAAATAGCCCTCATCATGTAGAAACACATTAGGCTTACCAACATGACCCCATTCCTTATCAATATACCTAATTACTGCCCCAATGGAGGGTTTATCACCAACAGCATACATGATCAAAGCACAATCCCAAATAGCAGCCATTTTACTCATATCAACCTTGTCAAGCATAGCAACAGGAGTACCTTCCAAAATTGTGGGAGCAATAAAGAAGAGGGAGTTACCTTTGCCAGTGAGTTGCGGTCCTCGAAATAAGTTCACCCAAGATGATTTTGGGTCAACCCTGGTGTGCTGCTGTTCTAATGGAGGTCTAGTGCCTTGGTCTCCAAGTTCTCCAGAGGTACCACCATGCTCTGTTTCAGAGGAATCAAGATCCCCTTTGCTTGCGAGGGTTTCCGTACCATTTGTCAAACCCAGTACAACATTAACGTTTCTCACCATTTCCTTCACCCTTTCCAGAGCAGAGCCACCCACTCTCCCACCCCCCTGTCCTTCTTCCATACCTCCCACAATCTCGGAGTGAACACCCCTGGTTTCCGATTGGTACGAAGGAGAGTAGTTGATGGCAGCATGGTACGCCGCAATAGCTTCTTGAGTGTGTGGTGAAGGTGGTCCAGCAGAAGGATGCGACGGGAATGGCGTCCTGATTACCGGCGGCAGTCGGACTTCATCTCCATTGCTGGGTATGGTGTTTCTCAACTGATGTTGGTTCATTGGGCGCAAAGAGGCAGTATGAAGAAGCGCAGAGGCCTCCTCATTGATCTCACGAACTTCTTGTTTCTGATTCTTCTTCTTCCTCGCCATTTCCAATGGTGGGTGTACGATAGCAGAGAACCTTATCGTGCGCTACACCATGGAAAGAGAGAGCGGCCCGAGGATAAGAATTATGTGTTTTATGTTGAATATTTTATTTCAACTTTCTGACTACCTTACAAGACCTAAATTTGGATTCTTGAATTTGAACATGGAACTTAGACATAGAACTTCTTGAGTTGATCGAGGTTGGTAAGAGATCTGAATTCTGTTCCGTCGATGTCTGTTAGTTCAACTGCTCCCCCGGAGAGGATTTTCTTGACGATGTATGGGCCTGCCCAGTTGGGTTTGAATTTTCCCCTTGGGTCCATGGTGCTTTTGCGAAGGGCTTTCAGGACAAGATCGCCTTCCTTGATGTTTCGGGTTCTGACCCTTTTGTTGAAATGTCTGGCCCCTCGGCGCTGATAGACTTGTACATGGTGATTGCCTTGAAGCCGTCGCTCATCGAGCATGACTAGCTCGTCAGATCTTGCTTGTACCCATGCAGCTTCTGGGATTTTGCTTTCTAGGACTATCCTTAGAGAAGGTATCTCCAGTTCGATAGGTTGTACTGCTTCCATTCCATAGACCAATGAGAACGGAGTTGCACCAGTTGAAGTGCGAATTGAAGGTCGATATCCCCACAATGCGAAATGCAGCTTTTGGGGCCAGTCTTTGTAATTGGTAGTCATTTTCATGATGATGGTCTTTACATTTTTGTTGGCTGCTTCGATTGCCCCATTGGTTTGTGGGCGATAAGGTGAAGAGCGATGATGTTGAATCTTGTATCCGGTTAATAAGTTCTTCACACTCTCCTTGAAAGTGAGTTCCCTGGTCGCTGATGAACTCGCGAGGAACGCCATATCTGCATATAATGTTTTCTTGTATGAACTGGGCCACTTGCTTGGAACCCAATACTTTGAATGATCTGGCCTCGACCCATTTGGTGAAATAGTCGATGGCAACCAGTATGAACTCATGACCTCCGATGCCCGTTGGAGTGACTTTGCCGATGACGTCGATACCCCAGGCTGAGAATGGCCACGGTGATGATTGAGAGTATAGTAGTGATGGAGGAATGTGCTTCAGATTCGCACACTTTTGGCATGTGGGACACTTTTTGACAAATAGGTAGCAGTCTCGTTCGAAGGTAGTCCAGTAGTATCGTGCCCTGACGATCTTGAGAGCTAGCATTTTCCCATTCATGTGGGTGCCACAGACTCCTGCATGTATGTTGTCCATGACTCTTTGAGCTTCGTGCTTGTCAACACATCGGAGATTAGGACCATTAAGGGACCTTTTGTACAGAATACCGCCTTCTACGACGAAATTGGCCGATTATAGTCGTAGAGCCCTTCGATTCTTGCTTGAAAATTGTGGGGGATACTCTGAGCTTTGTAGATACCTTTGGATGTCTGTAAACCAAGGTTCATCTTCGTCTTGCTCGACGTTGTCAATAGCATGGACATATGCTGCTTCTTGACGTGTTTCAATTGTAAGTGGCATTTCAGCCATGCCGCTTGGAATGTTGATCATTGAGGCTAGTTTTGCCAGTGCATCGGCGAATTGATTCTCCTCTCTCGGGAGGTATGTATAGCGGAGCTCTTCTATTTGTTCAGACAACTGCTCAAGGTAAGACCGGTATGGAGCCAGGCTCTCGCTCCTTACTTTCCATTTGCCGGAAATTTGATTGATGATTAGGGAGGAATCCCCGTACACTCGAAGTTTCTGGACACCTAGGGCTAAGGCGGCTTCCAGGCCCATGATGCATGCCTCATATTCTGCGGCATTGTTTGTGACGTTGAATTGCAGTTTGCTGATATAGGAATGTGTGTGCCTTCTGGGGCTACTAGAATTACTCCAACACCACATCCGTTCTGATTGGAGGCACCATCGAAATGCATTGACTGAAGGAAATATGTCCTTCATCCAAGGTGCATTAAGTCTAATACCAAGGTTCAGATTAATTGCGAACAATTAATTCAGTGAGATCAAGTGATCGGAACAGCTAGCTGGAGCAATGCTTCCGATCAGTGAGTTCTAATGCATATTTGAACTCACAACTTACTCTTGACTGAACCTACAAGGTCACACCAATGACACCTAACAGATCACCGGATTAAATGAATCGGAAATTCATTTAATAGCTTTTCGGGAATTAGTTGGAAAACGTATTATACGATACGACCTTGCATCGGAATCGTATATCGTATCGCGAATATTCGTAAGCTAGGCGAAACGAATAAATCATATCGTACGACGGTGATTCGTCGTATACGAAACGATAAATAATATATCGGAAATATATTAATCGCGGATACGGAAAGGGGCAACGCTGCCAGCCCAACGAGCCAAGGCGCGCAAGCGCGCAAGGCCCACTGGGCGTAGCAGCGAGCCAGCGCACAAGGCCCAAGCCTTGGCTGGGCGCGCGTGCGCATGCGAGGAACAGCAGCAGCAGCGCACACAGCGCGGCCCAAGGCCCAGCGCCTGTGTGGCTGTGCGCGTGTGGGCTTGCATGGACGGGGCTGGCTGGCGCATGGCCTATGTGCCTTGGCCGGTTGATATTATAACCTAAGGGTTATAATATTAATCCATCTCACGTTTTCCAATAACAAAAATGCAAAAATCAGATTACACATCAAACCCTAAGGAGGAGAGAGAAACCCTAATTCTCTCTAGCCTTCATGAATGTGTTCTTCCCAAAAGCACAAACTCTTGAATGATTATCTAAGCTACGATTATCAAGACGGATCTGATCGTGTCGGTGAACCAAGTAGAGGAACGACAAGTGGAGTTCTTTGTTTTTGTTCGTTGACAGATTATTGTGGAAAACACGCTTCGAATGTAAGTTTGCTTAATCTGTGCTTTATACATGTTTCCTGGCTTTGGGGATTGTTTCGCACATGTTATTATGTTTAACTGTATTCCCCTACAGTGGTATCATGAGCCTTATGTATTCAAAGCATGAATTAGCATGATTATTATTGTTTTTGCATTATCGAAATTTTTGGAATTTTTGTTGATTTTTCGGAACTTTTTCGAATTATAGGATTAATTGCGAAATTGGCAGTTCTGAAATCAAAAATATTCGCTTTTTCGATTTTTAGAACCCTAATCAAATGGAAAACGATTTTCTAAGATAAACTCATGGGAATAGAATTGCGAAAACAGGCCTCAAATTATCGTTTTTTGGGCGTTTTTGTTAATTTTTCATTAAAAATTAAAAGTGTCGGACAGTAATTCCATTAAAAAGTCGACCTAAGCTACTCGGAATTGCTTTAAATTTTGACACAATGTTTCTCGGTACATGCTTGATCTATGGTAAAAATTTCAGATTTTTCCGATAAGTATAAACCCTAATTTTTCCTTACCCCAATTCGTAAAATTTACAACCCTAATTGAATTCTAATTAATTTTGGTTTAATAATTCGGTTAATTGGGGAAGGGGGTATAATTTCATAGGTCAGTGGCTAATTTTAAAAATTAATGGATTAAAATTTTGAATGGTCTCGTTAATTTTAATCGCACTTAAACCAAATTATTAATAATCTGAAATTTAATTGTTTATGAACGATATAAAGTTTCGGATTTTATTAATTAAAATTTCAAACTTTAAAGATGATTAGATCGTTCTTGAAAGTTTGAATATTGTTAGCCCTTGGTTTATTAATTTTACGAAATTGGATTGTCGTTAAAGTTTATTAAATCGTTAAAAATCGTTGTTTTTCGAAAATTAAATCGTAATTTTTTTTGTGAAAAATAAAATTAATGCAAGTTCGTGAATTAAATTTAATTTTAATTAAGTTGGTCCGTTTTACGAACCAAAAACACGAACATGAGCATGGTGGAAGTATGGCTCGTCGAGCCATACAAGGCCATTGTGCTCGACCGCGCCATGCGACACGGGCAGCAACAGCGATGCTGCGTGCCTCGTGCGCGCTGGGCGAGGGAAGGGCAGGCGAGGTAGCTTGCGGGGCTGCTACGAAGCGAGGCGCAAGCCTTGCGACGTCGAGCGCTCACGATGCACAACACGCAGCGCAGGGCAGCATCGATGCGGGGACGCGCGCGCGCGAGCGATGGGGCGGGGTGCGCGAGCTCTTGCTCGTGTGCTCTTGGGCCTCACGCGAGGCGGGGCTAGACGCAAGCCTAGCCCAATCAAGCAATTGGACTTTTTTAAAAAAATCGTTTAATTCGTTGGACTTCGTATATTTGCATTAATTTGGGCTAACGGGATATTTAATTTAATATTTTATTTGCTTGGGCTGGGCCGCGAGTTTTAATTTAATATTTCATAATTAAGTATCCGGAATAATTATTGGTTTGAGTGGGAGCCACTAAATGAAATTAAAATGAAATAATTATTTTAATTATTTCGTAGGTCGCATTATTTTAATTAAATTCAATTTTAATTAGAATAAAGTCTTTTAGGACGCGTTTATGTGAACGTGAATTTTAATTAATTCACGTAAATACTTGCATATTAATATGGGTCATTCGTTCTAGCATACGAATGGGTGAATGCATAGAATATCTATTTTATGTAATGCAGGTACTCCAAGTGACTAGTATGGCCAATTTAGGATAGTTAAATACGGTCTGCGCACCGTTCTATCTTTGAATGTAAAGTTTTAAATATGGTCTGCGTACCATGGAAATTTTGATGTAATTTTATTATTTTCAAGTATTTCTAAGTTTAGAACTTTAAGTTAGCATTTGAACGAAGATTCAAGACGATGCCAAGCTAACAAGGATGTGATGAAGATTGGATTCTTCAAGACAAGAAGTTTTGGGCCATACTAGATCACCAACTATTTATGCAATTTAATATATATATATATATATATATATATATATATATATATATATATATATATATTATGCGTGAATGTATGATGTATGTATGCTTTGCATGAACAGGTTGTTTCCTATGAATCGATTAGTTTTAAGTTCACTAAATAATCGAACCAACATAGAAACAACTACGTCCAAGTAATATTGAGTTTTAAAAATTGCCTTCCAAATCAACACTTACAAAAATCTAGGGATCTAAGATAGTAGGTTTACGCTAAAGCGAGGTGCTATTTTAGTTGACTTAGGTGGTAAGGCGTCCTAAACGAGCACGTTGATTGTGGTTTCAACTCAAACAACAATGGCATTATGTTGTGGCAATGGGATAAATTATGGCATTAATTTATTAACCAAGAGTAATTTGGAGATTACTAGCAATAGGTTTTGCTTACCTAAAATCTTAAACTACTTAAGACATGCTAAAGCTGCTTAAGGATTTAGGACTTTTGGGGTCTTGGAATTGTTTCATTCATTTTGGACCATGTTTTTGCTTTTTGCATGAATGAAATGTTTAATAGCTATGATGATTGCGTGAATGCTTTTATTTCAAGTTATTAAAGTATGATAAATGTTTTTCTTTGCTAGTTCATTTTGTAGAATCGTAAATCTTCAACCTTATTGCGTTCGGACAATAGAACTGCGAAATTTCCTCGATCGGTTGGTAACTATTTTTGAGAGCAATTCTCAAAGAAAAGGAGAGTGAGAGCGTATCTTGAATGCTATTTTCTTATAGTGATCTTCATGGTTGTTTTCAATCTAGAATTTGAATGGTAGACCAATTGGACCTCATATATTCAGAATACTGGGTAGTTTTGAAATAATGAAGTATTGAGTTAAAGACTCATGTATAACCAATGGTTAACAACCAATTTTCTTTTGATTCGATGATGAATTAGAATAATTGGATGTTGTCATTCAAAGTGAACAAAAGAAAGGGACTTTGTAAGCGTAACAAAGAAAGAAGATCAAGTAAAGAGTAAAATATTTAGGACTATAAGAAAACGTGCTAGAAAGGATAGGAAAGGGGAACAAAAGAAATGAATTCAATATTCAATTTCTACCTTGAAGTTTATGTTAAAGAGAAACGACTTAGCAAATAAACTCCTATGGTATTAGATTACCGCTTGAGGTTCTAACTCTTGTTAGGAACTCAAATTCCGGGAGCTAAGTCTGGTAATTGACCTAAAAGTGGGAAATAAAGCAAAGTTGTGCTACATTGATTGTAGGGTTATCATGTTTGTTTTAAAGTCCTTCTAAAGGCTGGAACTTAATGGTATTATGTTCCATTAATCATCATAATCAATTTCTATTTGGACAACAGAAAGACTCACATTCAAAGTAAATAAAACATTCGTTGAGTGTTTATTTGAATGAAATGGTCACTTAAGGGTTGAGTCATATGATTGATTAATAAACAAACGAATCTCTTCACACTCAAACTTTAGAAGGTTCAAATCAAGCACCTTGATTTGTGTTCCACATATCTTTGGCAATGTCATACGACCATATCAACAAGTCAACATTCTATGATTCCATGGCATGGATTTCTGAAAGTTGGTTAATTATAGACACGTGGGTCTTGCTTGTTGAACATGACATAGAAATGGACTACTGTTAGAAGTTTCTAGACAATGAAGTTCATGGGCCAAAGATGGATTTTATGACCTACCTATTTCACAGAATTTGAGAAAATATGGCTATATTTACTCAAAGTGAAATGTGTGAAATGCTTCAATGGAATTCACAAAAGGGTATAAAATCAACTTGGATAGAATTTTGGAACATCTAGGCTGGGTCAAGGTGATGTTTGCATGAGCCAAGAAAGATTATCTAGATTGTTTATATGGCATTATAACAATCGAAGCTCCATAAGAATATGGTATGTCCAAATGGAGAAATCCGAATCCATTCGATTAACGATAATCACGACTATTTTCCTATATAGTTTCAAAATGATACTCTCAAGTGACTATCACACTAAACAAGGTTGTCAAAGCTAAGGATAAGATGTCATAAGGATTGAACTTCGGTTTAGTACATCTTTTCAGTACATATATATCTAGGGTTGTCGAACCCAGTGGGAGTTAGTGTTTACATCAAACAAACTCAAGAATAGATATATGTTTCTTTATGAGCGACTCATAGAAACAAAAGGTATTGATTCTACCACAAATCTGAGAACATATGGTTGTTACTTAAGATAATGTCTTTTAGGAAACCATCATATTTCCAAAAAGGCAAGTGGGAGAAAAATGACCTCGGATGGACTTCGAGTCAAGCAACAAACAAATGTAGGATACTTAGGAGTCTTTGGAAAACCTCCGTACTTAGAAGCTTTAGGAAGAGCTTCATGAAGACTTTAGAAGTGCTTCAAGAGAATCCTAATACTCAAAGGACTTGAGTAATGTCTTTATAGACAATAACGTTTGATGTTCAATACCTAGGTAAATCGTATAAGGAATAGAATTCAACCAAGATAGATACATAGATATCTTGAGGAACGAAAACTATGAAGACTTTGGAAAGTGCTTCAAAAACGTACGACTTACAGGTTAGCTACGACGAATTAAAAATTCCCAAGTATGGTTTGAGGCCATCAGAAACATAAGTATGGTTCGAGGCCATACAAAATGGTTTGAGGCCATTTCATCCAAAGTACCTTCATCTTAAAGAATCAAATCTATGATTTGGTTGATTTGCTTAAAGGGTTCACTCCCATTGGTTGCAAACATGTTTTCTAAACATACAACGTTGATTTGCATAAGGGGTTCACTCCCATTGGTTGCAAAAATGTTTTCAAAACATAATAGATGATATTGTATACACATACAAAAGAGAAGCTAGACTGGTGGTTAAAGATTGTAAACAAGTTCACGGCGTTGATAATGTTGAAATCTTTTTCACCAAGTCGGAATGCTTGAACTATTTTGGATAAATCTAGCAATGATTGTATATGGCAATATGGCAATTGGAAAACGAAACACCTTACTCAATTGGACTTGTAGAAAGGAATTGTGTACATCACACAATGTAAAAGTTTTGGATGCTAGATAAAAGAGCAAGCTTAATTAATCTATTCTTAGATTAAAGCATGCAAGTGGGAATTGGACCATATTTGTCTAAAAGGCTATTGAGGAATCATAGTTTTATGAAAATATAGATCATCTTATAGATGAGGAGTTTAGTGGGAGCTAAGTCATGTTTATTGGTTCTATATATATGAGATGCATATCTCTCTATTGAAGATGACATTCAAATTCTAAATGGTTAGATTTGAAAGTATTTGTCAATATTAGAACCATGGCGAAACTTAGAACATACTGGGTTAAAGATCTATTGGATAGGATCTAAAGTGTTGTTTGGATTATGTAAAAGTAATTACTAAATCAAACACAATGGAGAGACTCAAAAGAGACTCTCAACCCATATGAGAAAGTCTAAGTTATGAATGCTTTAACTAAGTATAAAGCTAGGCTGTTATCACTAGAGTTAAGCATGAAGGACCTTGAAGAGGTGCCTTCACCTTATATCACATGGCAATGCCAAGATTTTAGCAAAATTCAATGTCTCTTGAAACAGAATGAAGCTAAAAGATACATTGATGGATTTTAAAATGCGAATGGTTTTTGCATTACAATCAATCATGTAAAATGTGATATATAGATCACCAAGATAACTCGTGAACATTGGATCGTGACGAGTTTATGCCAATCTCTATTGATCTGGATCAAAGATCATTGGAACAGTATCAAGAACATCCAATACATTTGGATATGTAGGATGAGCACTTGATAAGAGGAAGTGAAGATAACTAAAGTTTTGATGCCACATGCATTTGCCTAAGCAAAAGTTGAATCTTGTTAGGCAAACCACAAACATACACGTGCAATTAGGCGTCGTGATTAAAAGGTAGTTACATAGGTTCTAAACCATATGTGATGCATGGGAAACTGAATCAATGATTAGTTTCCAAGTTCACAGTTGAAAGATGTATCTCCCACATCTATATGAAATGGTTGGAGCATTCCAAAAGGGAAGCATCATTTGAAATTCTACATAATTGAAATGAATTCATTGTTGCCTAAGAAGCAATAAAAGAGAATTGTTTTTAGTGGGAGTTCTTCAATGAACTCAGGTTGATCACAAGTCTGCTACCTGGATGATTTTCTATTTTAGATATGATTATCATTCTAAACAACAACGAAAGACTAGGTCATTCTAGAAACATATTCAAAGATCCTTTCATCTTACATCGAAGGGCTTTCGATAGAAAAGATCATAAGGATAGCAAAGTATGATAAACTAAACCTCTGCATTGAATGATACACAACATTCATATGCAGATATGGAATCAAGTTTGAGTTCCATGAATGTTTTAAGTATTGGGTGAAAGGCCTATATCTGTAAGACATTAAATGCTTGATTTTGGGTTAGAGGCCCACAAATTGGTAAGAATTTGGTTTAAACATTTATCATTTATGAAATCATATTTCATAGATCATTTAATCTTGGTTTAGTATTAAATGATAAGTCCATGTGATTCAAATCATTCGAATGGGATGTCAAGATGGATTCTTTGACAAAGAAACACCCATAAGTGAACTTGAATATTGAAGTCACAAAGGATCCCTAATCCAGGTCATTGAAAGGTGGACGACCAATGACTAATGAAGATTAGATTGCAAGTAGATTACTTAGTTCTATTTCTTGAACTAGAGTGACTGGATGTCAGAATCTTTTGCATAGATACTTATTGAATCTTGTATCGAATTGACCATGAGAACACTTTAAGGGATTAAAGTCATGTCATAGGTAGTTCTCATTAATGATGATTAAAAACCGTTCCTCAGAACATGAGCGATTATGTCTGCTCGTTTGAGAATTAGTTCGCTTTGATACTAGCTAAACGTCGCACCGTAAAAGGAGGCTATAAAAGCAGTTATTGGGCGTACTATGAATCAAAGTGAGTGTTCATAGATTGCAAGAATGGATTGTCCTCCTATCTTTGATAGGATATGGTGTTGTTGTGTAACAAGGCCTCTCGGAGAGTTAGATACTGTAAAATGCATGGCCGTGCTCAGAATGGTTAGCCTTAACCTTCTGCAAAAGTTTGACAGTTGAACTCTGTAATCCGAGAAACACTTCTGGACCTAATAAGGATGGCTTGGATCTTACCTTATGTTCAGTAAGTAACGCTAAGTGACAAAGGAATGTGGATGCACACTTGTCTGAATGACAAGTGGGAGATTGAAGGAAATATGTCCTTCATCCAAGGTGCATTAAGTCTAATACCAAGGTTCAGATTAATTGCGAACAATTAATTCAGTGAGATCAAGTGATCGGAACAGCTAGCTGGAGCAATGCTTCCGATCAGTGAGTTCTAATGCATATTTGAACTCACAACTTACTCTTGACTGAACCTACAAGGTCACACCAATGACACGTAACAGATCACCGGATTAAATGAATCGTAAATTCATTTAATAGCTTTTCGGGAATTAGTTGGAAAACATATTATACGATACGACCCTGTATCGGAATCGTATATCGTATCGCGAATGTTCGTAAGCTAGGCGAAACGAATAAATCATATCGTACGACGGTGATTCGTCGTATACGACACGATAAATAATATATCAAAAATATATTAATCGCGGATACGGAAAGGGGCAACGCTGCCAGCCCAACGAGCCAAGGCGCGCAAGCGCGCAAGGCCCACTGGGCGTAGCAGCGAGCCAGCGCGCAAGGCCCAAGCCTTGGCTGGGCGCGCACGCGCATGCGAGGAACAGCAGCAGCAGCGCACACAGCGCGGCCCAAGGCCCAGCGCCTGTGTGGCTATGCGCGTGTGGGCTTGCATGGTCGGGGCTGGCTGGCGCATGGCCTATGTGCCTTGGCCGGTTAATATTATAACCTAAGGGTTATAATATTAATCCATCTCACGTTTTCCAATAACAAAATTGCAAAAATCAGATTACACATCAAACCCTAAGGAGGAGAGAGAAACCCTAATTCTCTCTAGCCTTCATGGATGTGTTCTTCCCAAAAGCACAAACTCTTGAATGATTGTCTAAGCTATGATTATCAAGACGGATCTGATCGTGTCGGTGAACCAAGTAGAGGAACGACAAGTGGAGTTCTTTGTTTGTGTTCGTTGACAGATTATTGTGGAAAATACGCTTCGAATGTAAGTTTGCTTAATCTGTTCTTTATACATATTTCCTTGCTTTGGGGATTGTTCCGCACATGTTATTATGTTTAACTGTATTCCCCGACATTGACCAACTGTCATCAAGATATGCTCGTCGGGTAAGTCGTAATCTTCCTCTTCTGCCTCGACCGGACAGTCGGCTAGGAAATCTGAGACTGCTGAACCCTCGATAGATTTCTATGGAATGTATTTGAGGTTAAATTCTGCTAGCATGACCAACCATCTGTACAAACGTCCGTTGAGTGCTGGTTTCTCGAATAGATATTTGAGAGGATCGGCTTTGCTGATCACATGTATTGTATGGGCGAGCATGTAGTGCCGTAGTTTCTTTATTCCCCAAACCAAGGCGATGCTGAGTTTCTCGATATGAGTGTATTTGGTCTCGTACTCGATCAGTTTTTTGCTTATGTAGTATACAGCGTTCTCCTTGCCTTCAATTTTTTGAGCAAGCATAGCCCCCACTGCTGAATCTGTTGTTGTGAGGTATTGCCTGAGGGGAATCCCTAGCATTACTGGTTTTAGTACTGGTGGGTTAGAAAGGTAGCTTTTGATTGTTTCGAACGCATGCTGACAATTGTCATCCCACACTTTGGGCTCGCTTTTTCGGAGCTTTCGAAATACCGGTTCACAGATCATTGTGAGTCTTGAAATGAACCTGCTGATATATTGTAGTCTGCCGAGAAAATCCTAAATTTCCTTTTCATTCGTTGGTGGTTGCATCTCGAGAATTGCCTTGATTTTTGAAGGGTCAACCTCTATGCCTCGAGAGGTGATAACATATCCGAGCAACTTGCCTGACGTTACCCCGAATGCGCACTTTTGAGGATTGGGGCCTCATATTGTATTGTCTGAGCCTGTTGAAAAACTTTTGAAGTACTGAGGTATGCTCGTGCCGTTCTTTGGATTTGAAAATCATGTCGTCGACATATACCTCAATTTCCCTGTGAATCATATCGCTCATGATGGTTGTTGCTGTTCTTTGATAAGTTGCTCCTGCGTTCTTTAGTCCGAACGACATAACTGTATAGCAATATGTACCCCACTGAGTGATGAAGGTTGTTTTCTCCATGTCTTCCTCTGCCATAGGAATCTGATTGTAGCCTGCGTACCCGTCCATAAAAGAGAGTAAGGCATGATTTGCGGTGTTATCGACCCGAACGTCGATGTGAGGCAATGGAAAATCGTCTTTAGGGCTGGCCCTGTTAAGATCCCTGTAGTCCACACACATTCGTACTTTGCCGTCTTTCTTTGGAACTGGGACGACATTTGCGATCCATTCTGGATATTTTGCTTCTCGAATAAACCCGGCCTCTAACTTCTTGGAGACCTCTTCTTGAATTTTGAGGGAAACATCTGGTTTCATGCGACGGAGATTCTGCTTGATGGGCTTTGACCCTGGAATAAGGGGAATCGTATGCTGACCGATGCTTGGATCAACCCCTGGCATATCATGATAGGACCACGCGAAGACGTCTACATACTCTGAAAGTAGCTTGATAAAATCGTCCCGCTCTGATGGAGAAAGAGTTAAACCAATCTGAACTAGTTTTGAATCACTGCTGTTAGAAAGGTTGATTTTTCCTGTTTCCTCAATTATGGGCGTCCTGTTTTCATGATTTTCGATAGCTTTTAGAAATTCAAATCAGTTTCTTGTGAGGCAAAGTTGTGTGGATTAGGATTTGATTTTGAATTAGGACTCGAAGAGTAAGTAGAAATTGAAGTGTTATTGAAATCAGCAACCATTACATCGACTGTTTTGACTTGAAGCTCGGCCTTTAGAGGCACTTGATTGATGCAAGACTCTAGTTCTAGACACTTAGACTCATTGCTAGACTCGGAAATTGAAAGAAAGACGCTGGACCTGCACAAAGACACTAATCGAAAAGATAGTTCTCAGGGTACTCCCAGACATCTGCATTGTAATCGTCATAATCCTCGAAGATGGGGTTGCATGCAGAGATTTTCAGGGCTTGATCCCAGACTTGGATCCATATGCTGTAAGGAAATGCGGCGAAGCTGCCCTTGCATGAAGTGTTGAGCCCTAAGAGAAACATTCTCACCATTTTGCCCTCCCGTAGCTCATGCTGAATTGTACGAGCGGAGATTGCCCATCACTAGGTAGTATTCTTGAATGCACTCATCCTTTTCCTGGCGTACAACCGGCTTTTGCATGATGAGGGTGTCTCGGAAGCTTGAACCTTTGAGGGTGAGGCAGGCAGGGTCATCTAGTATTTCCTCGAACCAATTAAGGCTCTCCGAATAGTAGGTCGAAGTTAGTAGGCACATCGATTACCAGGAACTCAACATTGTCTTAATAGGTGTCAAAGGAGAAAACCAGCTCAAGGACTCCCAAGACTTTGTATGTGACACCCTGGAGTTTGACAGTTTGTTGGACACTTAGCATGAGATCGTACTCGGAGAATCCTAAAGCCTTCACGGTGGCGAGTGGACAGATGTTTTCTTGAATGTCGGTGGTTACCCTAGGCTCGGGGATCACCCAATTTTGAGCACTTGGAAGTAGATGGCAAAATCTTGGAACCATAAACTCGTAACCTGGCTTGCATATTGTGGAGATCAGATTGCATGGAAATTCCTCTTCTTCATCCTCGCAGTCATAGGAGATGGCTTGTACAGAGGGGGTTTGCTTAGCCCCTGGGGGTAATGGTAAGGTCTTGTTGTCGACCATACTCTGGATAAAGTGCTTGAGCTTGTAGCAATCTTCGATGTCATGACCCTTCCCTTGATGGTATTTGCAATGAGCTGTGGGATCCCAACTCTTGGATCTTTTGTCAACTGGAGGATCGGGTGTCGACCGATGGGTGCTATAACTTGTTTTTCGACCAGCCGATCAAATGCCTCACTGTAAGACATCCCGAGGTTTGTGAAGACTCTTTGGGGCCTGCCTTGATAGTTGCGCTGGTTAGCATTGCTTTTGAAGTTGTTTAATTTGGGACCTTGAGGAGCCTCTAGGGCGTTAACCTCATGAATTTTGTGTGTTGTCTCAGGTCTCTTCCCCTTCCATTTTTCAGACTACGGAGCTGGGGCTGCGGGTGCTTTCATTAGGTCATCCTCTATGTCGACCCCAATGTCGTAGTTCTCTTGAACCTTTCCAGACCTAGGTACTTCATGTGAGCATTGTACTTTGGGAGGAGACCGGCGATGAAAATCTTGACTAAATCTCTCTCGGATGGCCGGGTTACCATTTGGGATGCCATTTCCCTCCACCGGTTGAGGTAAGTAGTAAAGCCTTCATGAGGCCCTTGCCTGAGAACTTCTAGTTCCCTTAGAGTAGTTTGCAGCTGAATGTTGGGCTGATATTGCTCCATGAATGCTCGAGCAACTGCTTCCCAGGTATTCGTTTGATGTTCCTTGAGTGAATAGTACCATTTCTGGCACACAGGTTCCCGAGACATAGGGAATACCACCGGGTATAGCTCGAGTTCGACCCCCTTGATGGCCATTGTAGCTCTGAAGTTCTTGAGATGGTATTTGGGATTGTCAGTTGATTTGAAATTTGGAATGTCATTGGCGGAGAATTTGTCTGGCAGATTAGCCTTCCCCTTGAGGTTGTCCTCCATTGAGGTGTCAAAGTAGTTTGTTTGATTGGTAACCTTACTGACAAGGCTCTCGATCTTCTTGGTTAAGTCATCAGTGGGCGCACCCTGTTCCACGACACCCAATCGGTTGCTTATGCTCTCCACATTGGCACTGAGATTGGCGAAAGCCGCTAGGAATTGAGCGAGTTGATCAGAGGCAGACATTTGGACTGTTCCTTGAATGGGGCTGGGAGTCTGATTTATAGGAGATGGTCTGGCTGCTTGCTCGACACCGGTTATGCGGGAGGCTAGGGTTGCTGGAGTTCTTTTCAACCTCTCCCCTCTTCGGCGAACCCACAGGATCTTCGGACTCCTAGTTAGGACACACCAGACAATCTTAGAACTTGGACTTCCCGACACATGATATGATATGCATGCAATGAATGAGACCTAGACTTGACTCTAAGTGTCACTACGAAGATTCGGGATTTTGGATTTTGTACTTGTTTTCGGGATTTGCAACCCGTTGGAAATGTTTGAGAGGAGCGTTCATTCTTTTGTGAAAGTTGGCTCTTTGTACTAGAATTTGGGGGATCGAAAAGGAATATTTCGACCTATTGGAAATTGGACTTATTTGAAGGGGATTTCAACACGCTCTAGGATTTGGAGATTGGACTTGTACTAGGGAATTGAATTTTCAAGGGAATTTCGACCCATTGGACTTGGAATATTTGAAGGGAATTTCAACCCGATTGAAAAGGATTGATTTTGTATTATTTAAAGGGAATCTCAACCCGTCAATATTTTAGGGGAGTTTCAACCCATTGGACTTGGAATATTTGGAGGGAATTTCAACCCAATTAAAATTTGTATTATTTCAGGGGATTTTCAACCCGATTGAACAATTGGACTTGTATTATTTCTGGGGATTTTCAACCCGTTGGAAGTATTTGGAATGGGGTTTGTATTATTTTAGGGGATTTTCAACCCGTCAATATTTTAGGGGAATTTCAACCCAATAGAATTGGAGTATTTGAAGGTAATTTCAACCCATTGGAATTTGTATTATTTCAGGGGATTTTCAACCCGTAGATGGAATCTTGAACTTGTATTATTTCTGGGGAGTTTCAACCCGTCGAATTTGAACTTGTATTATTTCAGGGGATTTTCAACCCGATTGAACAATTGGACTTGTATTATTTAAGGGGATTTTCAACCCGACGAATTTAACTTGACTCGAAGTTTGAATTTGGAAATGGAAAGGGATGCATTTTGTATGTAGAACATGAAGCTTTGTACTTGGAAAATCCGGCATTATGTCGTCGTGGATTTGAGACATTGAATTTGGGAACTTGAAAGTCCGGCATTATGCCGCCGTGGACTTGGAGTGTAGGATTTGAAATTTGAAGGTTTGAAATTTTTGAACTAGCTTCGAGCTTGAGGTTTGAAATACGGAATGGAAAATCGGCATTACGACGGTATGTATTTGGAATTTGAAGTTTTGAGCATAGGACTTGAAATTCGAAAGATTGACATGGACTTTGAGGTTTGAAAGTTGGAGTTGAAAAGTTGGCATTACGCCGGTCATGAACTTTGGCATTTGAACTTTGAGGTTTTGAGGCAACTTGACTTCGATGCTCAAAGATTTGAATGTTTGAAATAGGAAATCTGGCATGACGCTGTTGGATTTGTGGTTTTCGAATTTGAAGTTTGGAGCTTGAAATTTGGACTAGAAAATCCGGCATTAAGACGCCGTTGGATTGAGTCTTGACATGGAACTTGAAACTCGAAATTTGGACTAGAAAAATCCGGCATTATGGCGCTGTTGGGTTGTATTTGAAAATTGAAGTTTTGGACTAGAAAGTTTGAATTTGAACTTGAAGCTTGAAGACTAGGAAATCCGGCATTATGACGTCGTTGGACTTGAAAATTGAGGTTTTGGACTAGAAAATTTGGTTTGAACTTTGAAACTCGGAATTTGGACTAGAAAATCCGGCATTATGACACCGTTGGATTTGGACTTGACTTAGAAATTTGAGGTTTTGAAAATAGAAAATCCGGCATTATGACGCCGTTGGATTGTATTTTGAACTTGAAACTTGGAATCTTGACTCGAAAATCCGGCATTATGACGCCGTTGGATTGAATTTTGAATTTGAAACTTGGAATTTGGAATCGAAAATCCGGCATTATGACGCCGTTGGATTGAAATTTGAGTTTGGCATTTGTGCGTGAGGCGTGTTTAAGGGTTTTGAATCAAATGGAGTGACACTCCTAAAGACCCTAAAATCGGCGATTTAGATGCATGAGGTTTGAATGATGCTCCTAGGGGTTTGGTTTCCTAGTCGGAGGCTAATTGAATTTGGCAAGCTAGAACTCGAGGTTAGCCATTCACGCGTGCAAAGACGCCCACACAATGCACAAGAAACACGTTGTCACACTAATCATTAATATGAATGCGACATGCAAAGTTCTCAACCTAAGATCGGTCTAAGATTTTGTATGATGCAAGTGGTCGGCTTTGGGTGTCAAAAGGGTACTTGGATAAGACACGGATCCGGCGACAAGCTTTCACGTTCCGCCTAAGGGAAGTGTGTGTCGGAAGACGGCCTCCATACTTGACATAGGGAATGTCAAGCAAATGCCAAGTTTCGGTAGGCGCGGAAATGGTCACACACTTTGGTCGGAACCGTATGGAGAGTCACCATTTCGTTGCCCCCGGGGCTATCCCGAATGTAGAACACATCCGTTTGGGCAAGGGTAGAAATTCATTTCGCACAATATGGTTTTCGAAAAATGCATGAAATGCCTAGAAATTGAAATTGAAATCGTACTTGAATTTGTATTTGTAAAGCCCGTTTTTCGGCACTCGTTCACGAGGCTTGGGAGCGTCCTTCCAGATGCAAAAATAGACTAATTCCCAACACGAAAAGTTGAGCAAAAGTGGGCGACAAGCCACTGTGAGCCACTGTCCTGGATGCAGGCAGCGGCGTTGGGCGCAGGGGCTGCGCCTGGCGCCAGTGCTGGCATCCAGTACTTAAGCAGATCAATGGCTGGTTGCTCGAAATCTGCTCTCATTTTCGAAATTGAAATTAGAAAAATCCCCAGCAGAGTCGCCAATTACTGTAGGGGTTTTTTTTTTTGGATCTTTTTTCCGTTTCCTACAATGGGGGGTTTGGCACGCGGCGGTTCGTTTAGAGAACCGTTGAATTGTTTTTGCACCTTGAAGGAGTCGCCACCAAACTTATTTTAGGTCTCGTTTGGGAAGACCGCAAAATGACTCTATTTTTGGATAAGGCCTTGAATCCTTGAAACGGATGGGTGAGATCCGGGCTCGGGAAAGAAAATGCTTATTCGGCGAGCTTTAGAAATATTCAAGTACGTTGGCACAAACATTGTTTCGAAAATAAACCCTAAGATTAGACTATGTGGGTTTGAATATTTAGAACAAAAAAGAATTTCTAATTGTACGGTGGTCACTTTGCTTTAAAGATTAATTTAAGGAACCTAAGGTCGGTTTGTCCAAAAATATCTTCGTTAAGCGTGATGTAACCTTTGTATTTTGTTGTATTTAGCATGTTGGTGATGAAAGCAATAAAGCACATAAAGCAACATCACAATACTAAATAAAGTGCGGAATTAGTAAATACAAGACCCCCTAGAAAAGGACTAGGGAGTAGGTCCACATTGCCTAGAAATGGACTAGGCAAGTAAATGTGCGGAATTGAAAGTGCGAAATTGAAATTGCGATATTGAAATTGCGGTATTGAAAGTGCGTTATTGAAATTGCGATATTGAAAGGTGCATAATTGAAATTTGTACTTGGGCACATGAGATTCGAACGCCAAGCGGCTCCTTAAAAATAAGTGCGCCCGACACGAATTCAAAGCCAAAAATCTCAATTTGGGAGAGGTTGCTCAACCCAAATGTCCTAGATTTTGTATATTGAACTTGAAATAGAAAGCTTGAATATTGAAAGGTTTGAACTTGAAAAGATTGAAAGGTTTGAACTTGAAAATATTGAGACTTGAACTTGAAATGATCCTCGTTTAGAGAGGTAGTTATGAACAACCCTAAACATGGTGGGATCTTTGAAATTTGAAAACTTTAACTTGTATATTGAAAAATGGAGTCTTAAATCTCAAAAGACTAAACCTTTAAATGCTAAAAGGTGTCATCTTTGATTACTCCACACTTGAAGGTGATTCTAGTTCAAAGAGACGAATGCAAACAACTTTGAACATCCTTGAATCTTGGAAATTCGTATTTTGTATTTTGAAAAAGTTTGTATTTTTGAAAAAATCATGTATGATTGTGTAACCACCTACTTTTGTCCCCATTCCCGAAAGGGAAGGTTCGATGATGAAAACATAAATCTCCACTTGACAACGCATCTCCTATAAAATAAACGAATCTCAATTCCCCTTTTCATTTCACCCGAAACCTGATATTTATAGAAAACTGCTATTTATGGAAACCTGCTAAAAATAGTAACTGCCGTAAAAGGTAGCCTCTAAAAGTGGCAAATCATAAAGGATAGAAACCTGTCAGAATTAGGTGTTGCATTCCAACATAAATCCTAAAAGAGATAGAAAACTGCGAGAATCCTATTCCTAATATGAATCCGAATCTGACTAAAAAAACAGCCCATACCCTATTTTCAACGCCTGGCTCTGGGCGCCGAAATCTTCGGCGCCCAGGCCTGGGCACTGAAAATACCTGGGTACGTGTTTTTTCCTAATTCTTTGTGGATTAGAACTCTGCAATTCTATCTTTCCACGAACTCTTCCCTATAAATACAGCCCCAAATTCGACGTGGAAGGGACACACACAACACACAATTATATTCTGAGTATTGACTCCAACTCTTAGCCTAAGCCTCACGCTGCGAAATTGTTCACGCGTTCTGTCGCAATCGATCCATGAATCGAACAGAACGTATCCTGTCCCATAATTGAGATTCGTTAAATAAAAAGGAGAAATAGCAAAGTCAAAGTGGTTAGTTTTCTGAGAACCGTGACGCACCTCTCAAGGGTGCGTCGTAATGTGTCCCTTT
Source organism: Spinacia oleracea (assembly GCF_020520425.1). Classification (NCBI taxonomy): domain Eukaryota; kingdom Viridiplantae; phylum Streptophyta; class Magnoliopsida; order Caryophyllales; family Amaranthaceae; genus Spinacia; species Spinacia oleracea. The sequence continues at coordinate 91,725,710 of NC_079489.1, forward strand.
TCGATGATTTAACTGCTTTCCTCGCCCTTTTTATGAACTGTTAAACTAACTAAATCTGATTGTTCTATCACGCCTAACAAATATAATATTTTCGGGAAATTGGATTATCATGCTAGCTCCCTTAATACTATTTAAATCAGATAATCACGATCGATCTAGTATTATATGTTGCATATTGCTAAAATCAACTCAGATTAGTTTAATAGTTAACGCATGTCCCTTCAATTATTTATGCTGAGCTAGTAAGGATATCCTGCCTCTGGAGTTATCGACTAGTGAAGTACTCCTCTCGGTAGTTACAGTCCCCCGAACCCTCAATCTCTATCTTGCGGGTGTATGTTGAGAGATCCCCACACCAGGGATCACAAGGGAACCTACGGCCGTCGTGGTCAAACATAATTGCACTCCCTTTATGTCACGATAACCGGGTTTTGTCAGTTTTTCTCATTGTCGTTAAAAACTTAATGGCGACTCCTATATTACTAGTCAATTGGGTGTAAACTCACAGGAAATCCAATTACACTTGATTGAATAAAAAGAATCGTCACACCCACGAGGGACGAGGTCACGCATTAGCCTCGTGCTTTTTCGACCCCCTGACAGTGGCGACTCCGTTGGGGATAGTGAAGGAAATACTCGTGCTTGTAGGTAATTAAAATAGCCGAAGGGTGAAACGATCCTACCCCGCGTTTATTTCCCCATCAAGTTGGGACGACCTGAAAATCAGCATATTAATGTGAACGGGCAGAACCGCATAACGAATCTCGGCTCCCTCGGGAGTTGGGACTAAGGATACCTTTTTCCGCCATTAGGGGGGTGCATACGCCGCGCATGTTTCCCACTCGGTACTTGTGCAGGTAGTACACCTATCCCGAACCCAATCGCTCGCTCATTAGGTCCCTCTCGCCTGCATGCCCCCTTGGCTTGCACTTGCGGGTTGGCCTCTTGAGCGAAATTCGTCTGTTGAAGACACTACCTCGACCGGGTCATGTGTTGGATCTACGATAGAAGCGGTACCAAGCCAGGCGCAAATAAACTACCCATAGAAGCCTATCATAAACTATGTGACATATTTAATTTTCAAATCCATGTTTGTAATGTAGTTATGTGTAGCGAAATATGTGATTGTGTGTGACAAACTATCCTAGAAAACCAACGACCTTAAAAATTGCCCAAACATTCATAGACTAATTTGCCAAAGAGTTATACCGAAATACGTGTTCCGCAAACACGAATGATCGCCACAAAAATAAGCGACGCTCGGGATGGCCTGTAACGAATCCCACAAACGCTGCTACGCGTAAAGGACGTTATTAGGCAAGCACGCAAATCGAAGTCGCATAAATAGAAGACAGAAAACGAGAACCAGCCAGGGACGCATTTTCAACGCCCCTGGCTGGGCGCCATAATTTCTCACGCCCCTCGCTGGGCGCTGAAGTTGCTGATTGGCCTTCTGGTCAGGCGCAGCAGCCTCGGTGCCCGCGCGAAAGGAAAACACATAGCGCAAAAAATGTTCATAAAAAGAATTGCTACCAGGGCGTAAGAAAAGCACTCGATTTCAAAAGCGACTCGTGAAACAATTAATAAACTCTTTGTGTCGTTGTTAGGCCTCCTACGACGACAATGCTCGGCACCAAAACCGAACATGCTAATAACTATGAATGTCACACGGGCAAGTGTTTCGAAAATCCAAAGAATGACCAAAAAAAAAAAAAAAAAACCAAAAAGTGTACCGACAAAAGAAGGAGTGAAAAACCAATTTAGAGAGTCGAAGTCTAGACTAAGTAATGCTTGAAACTTTGGGAACCTAAACTTTAGCTTATCTTATGCCTAGGACTGGTCTTGCCACTTGGTGCCGATCAGGGAATCAACGGTTAGTGCGTCTCGAAGATACATCGCCAACATCAGGTTTAGTGACTCCAAGCTCCATCCGTCATCCCTCATTTCAAGGATCTCCGCTTCCCCAACCTCGATTCGCACCTTCAAACATGTCCATCGAAGATTTGCAAGAGCAGATGGCTCAAATGACCCGACTCATGGGCCAACTGAAAATGGAAAATGAAGCTTTAGAGGCTGCGCAAGCCAAAAATGACCTCGATAACGAGAAGAGGATTGAAAAAATGGTCCTACAGCAAACCATGGAGAGCAAATACTTCTCCCTCGATCCTGAACCTTTTCCTGGCAAACAACCAGAAAAGTTCAGTTCATCTGACTTACCAAAGTTCAAGGCCACGGACAACCCCCGTGATCATCTACTGAGCTTTGTGAATGCCATGAACTTGAAAGGCGTGGACAACTCCATGTATTTACCTGCCTTTCCTTTGTCCTTGGAACCTGTGCCGCTCAAATGGTACTATCACCAGGACCCTAAGCTCTTCCCCACTTGGGAAGACTTTGTCAATGTCTTTCATAAAGCAATACTCGTCGAACATGGATTTCCAAGTCACCATGCGCGAGCTGGAAGTTCTCTTCCAAAAGAAAAACGAGGGTTTCACGACCTACTTTGCTAGATGGAGGGACCAGGCGGCCCAGCTAATCAATAGGCCTCCCGAAACAGAAACTGTCCAAAAATTCATTGACAACCTGGACCCGGCTTACAGACAACACCTTAGGTACCTGGGACTTGACACTTTCAAAAGAGTTTATGATGTGGGAATAAAGATCGAGGACGACCTCGCCAAAAACATACAAAGCAAACCCACATATAAGAACAACACCTATAATCGGGGTAACAAATCCCAAGCCCAAGAAGTCCATGCTGTAGAAGAGACTCCCGCCCGAAGAAGCCCTGGAAGATGGGTCCGAGACCGAAAGTTTGCCCCACTCGGGTCGACTTTGGTACAAGCATTTGAAAGACTAACCAATCAAGGAAAGTTGAGACCTATAGGCCCCACCCGTGACCCTCCTGTCAAAAGCAAATATTGGGTCGAAGGTACTTACTGCAAATTCCATCAAGGAAATAGGCATGACACTGAAAACTGCTGGAATCTAAAACATACGATCCAGGACATGATAGAGGATGAATTGATACCTCTCCCTAACGTTGGCAAACCCAACAACAACAAGAGCCCACTCGGCTCTTGTCACATCTATCTCGACCAACCAGAGAATTTCGACGCCACGGTGTATATTACACCTCAAGGTGCACCAGTCGCTGTGGTCCCTATGGATCGAATCGAGAGAGAAGTGTGCGGTGTGTGGAATGATGATGCTGAAGATATTTGTTGTTCCTAAGTTTTGGTTGATGACACACACACATATTGCAAACTTCCTGATTATGGTTGCTAAATGACTTTGAACAGGCATATGCCCAAGTTTCTATTAGGATAGGAACTTGAATAAACTGGTGAAGTTCCTGAGGTACACTTGGAACAGTCAATGGAGTTTCAGAGCTGGAAGTTGTATCTGTTCCAGTTTGAAGTCACAAGAGGAGCAACACAGTTACATATCAAGAGTTCCGAATATCCACAAGAACTATTACAGACTCATAGCCAAGAGTTCCTGTGTTAGCTAGAGAGGAACTCATCAATGTTCCTTGGCTGGAACGTCTGAAGCTTCTGAGTTGCAAGTTCCAGACAAAGGGAAGACATGAAGTCTAGGTAGTCCACTGTACTTAGAATTTTATGTAAATATTAATTATGCTAATGGTATATAGAGTACTCAAGGAACTTATGATTTAATTAGGCCATTTATTTTATTGGAAGCGATTTTTATGGAAAACATTTTCATAAATAAAAACAAGTTTTGCATATTTAATATAAAATAGATTTACGTTTTATTTTATTTAAACAAAACTTATTTTCCTAAAAATTCTCCTAAGTTTTTGTAGATAAATAAAATCTGTTTTAAAGAAATATTTTAGGGTTTGATTGAGTCAAATCACTAACTGCTTTATGGCTGAACGTGGGAAGTGGTCTTCCCCTTGTTCCTCAAGTCAAGGGACGTGGAGACCAAAGTGCTGGCAGTTAGCAGTTGAGGTTTTGAAGGGAACTAACCCTAAGGATAAACACTATAAAAGGGAAATCGTTTTTGGTTTAAAGTACACAAACATTCTGAAAGTTCTTGCTTTCCTAAAAACGTTTTGTCTAAGATTTTCTAAAACAGTTTGTGTCCTAGTAAATTCAAAGTTCCTAAGTTCCTTATATCCACACAAAAGCATTATTAATATCTAGAGTTATCCAAACACGAATTATATTTTGTATTAGTAAGGATAGAGTTATCCTGTTTAGACTTAGAGTTTAAGTCTGAGAGAGAGAAGTTGAGGAGTTGTAATCGAAGTAGATTACTGTGAGGAACACGAGTTTGAGAGGAACTTGTGTTGGAGAGATTATTGTAATCGAGGCATTACCATAATAAAAGAATTCTCTTCTTGATTAGTATCAAGAAGTTTTCACAATTGTTGTTATTGTCTTCTCTATTCTCAGTTTCTTGATTGTTTCTTAAGTTCCGCAAGAAACTTTATCAAAGTTCTAATTACAATTCACCCCCCCCCCCTCTTGTGCGTGTTCCTACTGGAATAACAGTTGGTATCAGAGCCAGTACTCACCAAAACACAGGAAACCCTGTTTGAGTCAAGCTCCTGAAAGTATGAACTCACAAGAGAAACTGGAAGAAGGTTACTCGACACAAAGGCCACCTATGTTCAATGGCAAGTTCTACTCATACTGGAAGAATAGAATGGAGATATTCATCAAAGCTGAAAATTACCAAGTTTGGCGTGTAATTGAAGTTGGAGACTTCGAGGTAACAAAGACCAATGCTGAAAACGAGGTAGTTCCTAAACCAATGTCTGAATTTTCTAAAGAAGACTTTGATAAATATGAGATGAATGCCATGGCTGTCAAAATCTTGCATTGCGGGCTTGGACCTCATGAACACAACAGAGTCATGGGGTGCAAGAACGCAAAACAGATTTGGGAACTACTTCAAGTAACCCACGAAGGAACTAATGAAGTTAAGCGTTCCAAAATTGACCTTTTGATGTCTAAATATGAAAGATTTGAGATGCTTCCAAAAGAAACTATTCAAGAAATGTTCACTAGATTTACTAACATAACCAATGAATTAGTTTCTCTTGGTAGAATCATTCCCACAGATGAACAGGTAAGAAAAATACTAAGAAGCATGCCACAAGATGATCGCTGGAGAACAAAGGTCACTGCACTGTTTGAGACCAAGGACTTCACCAAGTTCAACATTGAACAACTTGCTGGTTCCTTGATGACACACGAACTGCATCTTGGAGCTGCTGTTCCCGAGAGCTCAAGAAATCGAGGACTTGCTCTAAAGGCTGAGGAACTCGATGAATCTGAACCAGATGAAGAAGAGGCTGCCATGCTGGTCAGAAGAATGAGAAAGCTCTATAGGAACTTCAAACCAGGAAACCAGAAAGGAAGGAACTTTGCCAAGAAAATCACTAGTTCCAAAACTGAGCAAGGTTGCTTCAAATGTGGAGAAACTGATCATCAAATTCGTGAATGCCCTCTGTGGGAGAACGACAAGACCAGAGGAAAAGGGAAGGAACAGGTCAAAGATCGCTTTAACAAGTCTACCTTCAACAGACCAAACTTCAAGAAGGCCATGATAGCTGCATGGGGCGAAGCAACAGACTCAGAAGACGATGAGGAACAACCAAATGAAGAAACTGCAAATCTCTGCCTTATGGCTAGAACAGAAGGAACTGATCAAGTTCCATCAGAAGAAGTAAGTTCCTCCACTCTTCAGTGTCTCTCAAAGTCAAAACTAATTGAACTGTTGCTAGAAACTCTAGATGATTACAAAAAGCTAAGTATATTAAAAGCACAAAGTGATAGAGCCTTGGAACTCAGTAAAGACCACATAAATTATCTGAACAATATTAGATCTGATGTCCAAGGCAGGTTCTTTGAATTACTAGATAGAAATACCTCTATTAATGAGTCATTCGAAAAAATTAGAAATGAAAACATCCTTCTACAAGTTCAACTCAGTCAATATAAGATGTTTAATTTAAGTTTAGATCCTACAAAATCCTTGGAAATCAACATGGGAATTTTTAACATCGACTTAGAAAATTTAAACAAAGATCTGATCACCACAAAGGAACAAAAAGAGAAACTGGAAAGGGAACTATCCATGGCCAGGGCACAGAGACAACCACCTAAAGTTCCTCCCAAATGGATTGAGAATGCTCAATCTAAGAGAACAGAAGGATTGGGCTTTAACCATAAAAATAGTCATAAGAAGAAGTATGTGGATCTTCCTAGTGTAAAAGTCTGCTTCTCATGTGGAAGTGGAAGTCACATAAGTACTGAGTGTTCCAAGATGAAGGAACAGGATCAAAGAAACATAAATTATGTAAAACAAAAATGGGTTAAGAAGTCTGAAGTTATAGTTGAAAAGGAACTCGAGGAAACCCGAGTTCCTGTAACTAACCTTTGATCTCTTTACAGATTCTAGTGAAGGGGAACAGCTCGTGGTATCTCGACAGCGGGTGTTCCAAACACATGACAGGAGACAAATCTAAATTCCTCTCACTAGAAGCCTACAATGGAGGAACTGTGACCTTTGGAGACAACATGAAAGGAGAAATTATTGGAATTGGAAAAGTTGGAAGGTCAAGTTCCTACGCCATTGAAAATGTATTTTTAGTCGAGGGTTTGATGCACAGTCTACTAAGCATCTCTCAATTCTGTGACAAAGGAAACTCTGTAAGTTTTACTTCTGAAAACTGTCAAATCATAAACAATAACACTGGGAAGGTTATTTTGGAAGGAACTCGTAAAGGGAACACATATTCTGTGGATCTCAATACAGTTCCCAGGAACAATCTAACCTGCCTCAGTGCCCTTGAAGAAAATTCCCTACTATGGCACAGGAGGTTTGGACATGCTAGTTTCTCGCTGCTTGACAAACTAAGATCAAAGGAACTGGTTCGAGGACTCCCCTCAATCAAGTTCCTAACTGATAAAGTGTGTGATGCATGTGCAAAAGGCAAGCATGTCCGAAGTTCCTTTAAATCTAAGAAATTGGTAAGCACCACAAAACCATTGGAACTCATCCATATGGACTTATGTGGACCAATGAGAATTCAAAGCAGAAGTGGGAAAAAATATGTATTAGTTATTGTTGATGATTACTCTCGCTTTACTTGGGTCATATTTCTAACAAGCAAGGATGAAACGTTTGATGAGTTTGTTACATTTTCAAAGAAAATCCAGAAAACCACAGGTCACCAACTGATCCATATAAGATCAGATCATGGAACAGAATTTGAAAACTACAAATTCGATGAATACTGCAAGGAACAAGGTATGGACCACAATTTCTCAGCTCCCAGAACTCCACAACAAAATGGAGTTGTTGAGAGGAAAAATAGAACCCTAGAGGACATGGCAAGAACCATGCTAATAGCCAGTTCCTTGCCTAGGAACTTCTGGGCTGAAGCAGTCAATACTGCTTGTTACATTATAAATAGAGTTATGATTCGAGCAATCCTAAACAAAACCCCCTATGAGCTACTAAAAGGTATAAAACCCAACATCTCTTACTTTAGAGCCTTTGGGAGCAAATGTTTTGTCCACAACAATGGAAAAAGGAACTTGGGGAAGTTTGATGAAAGAAGCGACGAGGCAGTGTTCCTAGGATATGCCTTAAATAGCAAGGCTTATAGAGTTTATAACAAAAGATCTATGTGTGTTGAGGAAAGTGTACATATAATATTTGATGAATCTAACAAAACTGACATAGTACAGGAACAAGAATTTTTCGAGATTGGTTTATCTCGTGCTGCAGAAAATGATGAGGAGTTCCAAATAAGCAAACACACAGCAAGAGGAACTGCTCAACAAAATCAAGAAGTTCCCGTACTAGAGGAACAAGCAGAAAACCAAGAAGATCCAGAAACAACACCAGAGGAACCCCAACAGGGAACTCAGGTCATAGAAGGAACTGACGAAAATGCCACAACACCAGTAGCTCAATTTCAACCTAAACCTTGGAAGCATCTGAAGTCCCACCCAATGGAACTCATTGTGAGTGACATCAGAAAAGGAACTCAGACAAGGTCACAACTAAGGAACTTTTGCGCATTCCACGCGTTCCTCTCCATATTTGAGCCAAGAAATCACACTGAGGCTCTGGAAGATGCTGACTGGATCATTGCCATGCAAGAAGAATTAAATGAATTCAAAAGAAACAAGGTATGGCACTTGGAACCCAAACCAAAGCACCAGAAGGTGATAGGGCTAAAATGGGTGTTCCGGAACAAGAAAGATGAACATGCAACAATCATAAGGAACAAAGCAAGGTTAGTGGTCAAAGGTTATAATCAACAGGAAGGCATTGACTTTGAAGAAACATTTGCACCTGTTGCTAGATTAGAAGCCATTAGAATCTTAATTGCTTTTGCTGCTTTCATGGGTTTTAAACTTTATCAAATGGATGTTAAATGTGCTTTCTTAAACGGTTTCTTAGAGGAAGATGTTTATGTGGAACAGCCCCCTGGATTTGAAAATCCCGAATTTCCAAATCACACTTACAAATTAGATAAGGCTCTCTATGGACTAAAACAAGCCCCTAGATCTTGGTACGAGAGATTATCAAAGTTCCTCCTTCAAAATGATTTTAAAAGAGGTAGAATAGACAAAACCTTATTCTTAAAATCTAGAGGAACTGACTTGTTAGTAGTTCAAATTTATGTTGATGATATATTATTTGGAGCAACTAATGAAAATTTGTGCAAGGATTTTGCAAGCTTGATGAGCAGTGAATTTGAAATGAGTATGATGGGGGAACTCAACTTCTTCCTTGGTTTACAAATCAAGCAAACCGAGGAGGGAATCATGATACACCAACAAAAGTATGTGAAGGAACTCCTAAAGAAATATGAGCTAGAATCAGCCAAAGTAAATCACACTCCCATGGGAACTGCTACCAGATTAGACACTGATCCAAATGGGAAAAGTGTGAATCAAACAAAATACAGAGGTATGATTGGATCTCTATTATATTTAACAGCCAGTAGACCTGACATTTCTTTTAGTGTAGGACTATGTGCAAGATTTCAATCAAATCCAAAGGAGTCCCATCTAACTGCGGTGAAAAGAATACTAAGATATCTCAAAGGAACTGATGACCTATGCCTTTACTATCCAAGAAGTGGATCCTTCGAGCTAAGAGGATATGCAGATGCTGATTATGCAGGTGACTTAGTGAATAGAAAAAGCACATCAGGTATGGTACAGTTCCTAGGTCCATGCATGGTTTCTTGGGGTTCCAAGAAACAGAATACTGTTGCTCTATCCACAGCTGAAGCTGAGTATGTAGCTGCTGCAGCTTGTTGCTCACAAATTCTATGGATAAAACAACAGCTAAGAGATTTTGGTATTATCTATGATTGTGTTCCTATCTATTGTGATAACACTAGTGCTATTTGTATTTCAAAAGATCCGGTTCATCATTCCCGAGTCAAACACATCCACATCAGACACCATTTCCTTAAAGATAATGTTGAGAAAGGTTTGATCAAATTAGATTTTTGCCAAACTGATCACCAAATTGCTGATATTTTAACTAAGCCTTTGAACAGAGAGAAACATGAGAAAATGAGAATGGAACTCGGAATGATCAAGCTAAGGTAATTGCCAAATTGGAGTTCCTCTAAGGCAAAAGCAAAAATCATGGTACATATAGACTATTACAAACACAAAATCTTGTGTGCAAACATAGTTGAAGCTTACCATCGTGGCAAATTCACTCACACTTCAAATGAGCAAGGTAAGCAGTTCCTTTCAAACTAGTTAAGTCAGAGATACGAAATTAAGCAAGTCAAAGTCAAACACAATTTTTTTTCATTTTCCTTTTATTTTTATCTATTTATTTTTTTTTATTAAAAACCGAATACCCATATTCAAAGAATGTTTGGAACGGTTCCATTGGCAATAAATAGGAGAAACTCTTCACTTTCCACAATCAATCCATGCAACCCCCTTTCTCTCTCTCACACGCCTTCTCCACTGACATCACCTCTCCTTCCACCTATAAAAAAACCTCAACCATGGTTCTCACAAGCAACAACACTGATCTCACATCCCTCAAACGAAAGAGAAACCCTTCATCTCCTGTTCCCATGGATACCTCACCCATTCAATCGCCAATTCCTCTTCGATCCCACAATCCAATGCTCGCAATCACTCAGGGGGAACAAACCAACACTGACATCGAAATGAAATCCCCAATCTCAAACCCTAGATCCTCCACAAGAAGATCCAAAAAACGACGAGTGGAAGTTTCTGGTGAAAACATCGAGGAAACAGAGGAGAATGCTCAAACTCAGGGGGAAGCAAAAGGGTCCAAGAAACTCACTGCAAAGGAAAACAATCTGGTCGAGGGGTTCGCAATCAACTCAACATGGTGTGAAGCCACGAAATTTAAAGAGTTGATGGAAATCCTTGAACAACAAAAGTGGGTAAGTCTGTTGAGTACCTATGCCAAATCCCCCTTAATTCCTGAAGCTATGAAAGAATTCTGCAAGAACTTTGCATGTGTTGATAATGTATGTTCAAGTAAAGTGAATGGAACTCGCATCGAATTTGATGCCTCTTATCTGGAACAGCTGTTTGGTACACCCAATAGGGGTTTTGATATGTGGCTCAAAGGTCAAATCACAGTGACCATAGATAATGTAGATGAGAAAGATATAGTTGGTTCCATTGGAGGAGATTCTAAAGTATCCACCTCCACCTCACACAACTGCTTTTCACCTCTTCAAAAATTACTGTTTAATATTGTGTGGAGAGGTGTAGTTCCTCGAACTCAGAAAAGGAACATAGCAAGTCTGTTTGATGCATGTCTCATGTATTGTCTTGAAAGGAAAATTCCCATAAACTTTCCTGCAATCATGATCAAACACTTATCCACCTGTATCCCCAAATTCAAAATTCCATACTCCTCCCTTCTTACAGAAATCTTCAAAAGCTTCTCAGTTGACCTTAGCCCATACTTTGTGATTCCCTTAAAATCCACCCAAATCCTTCAACTTGAAATGCTCCATCTATTAAATCTTAAAGTGGTTCAGGGTAAAGTCATTAGGGCTGGAAAGGAAGAGAAACAAGATGAGGAAGATCAGGAAGGAATTGCAGTTAAAGAAGAAGTGGAGGAGGAGGAGGAACTCGAACAAATAGAGGTCCCTTTACCTCGAGGGAACAGGAAGAGTGTAGGAAAAAGAAAGAGCATGAGGGTAGCAATGAAGGAGAACAAGAAAAGAGGGCCTGTCTTCATGGAAATAAATGAGGAAGGGGATGTCAAGGAGATGCCCATAGAGGAGGATGCTGTTCCACTGAATCAAGAGGAACTGCCTGAAACTGTTAGGCCAAGAAAAAGGACACCCAGATCCTCCAAAAAGTCCAAAGCTCGTCGTGTTCCATCTGAACAGGAACATGTTCAAGATCATGGGGGTGCCTGGAACACAAAGGATGATCAGATATTGGAGCTAAAGGCAACAGTTGCTCGTCTGGTGGAACTACAGGAGGGAACAGATCACAGGATTAGCTCAATGCAGGCCCACATAGGTGCATTGGTTACAAGTGTCAAGACTCTCCAAAACGATCTTCACCACTACTCAGAACAAGCCAATGCAACTCGTGCCACAATCCTCACCAAGATCAACAATCTGGAATCTTTTGAGGAGACTGTGATAGAAGAAACTGCTGGTTCTGGTTCCCCATCCCAAGCCTAAATCACCCTATCCCATGTTTCTCTTATCTTTTGCCATGGAACAATCTTTTTAATTTGCTTTCGGTTTGTATAATTTTTAAACTTGGGTATTTGTTCCATCTTATTTTGACTTGCTTGGTTACACATATCTATGCTTTCTAGTCTTGATCATTACTGCTTGCTTTCAATTTATTGTATGAGTTAGTTTAATACTTTGAGGCTAGCTTAACTTGCCAAACGTTGATCGTGGGGCACTGTGTTTGGAATGGCTATATTTCGTGCTATGCTTTTTGTTGATGTCAACAGGGGGAAGTCATGGGTGCAAACTTCCAAGGCACACTCAATCCAGTTCCTGAATCAATCTCTCTGAATCTCTCTGTAAGCCAAGGGTGCTCCTCTTTCTTCTCTCTAATCTTTCTCTTTTGTTTTTCAATTTTTATGTTCTGTTTCACAATAGTCTGTATAAGTTCTTGTTTGTTTGTACTTACTCTCTTTGTAAAAAGTTTGCAAGTGTTGTCATCACCAAAAAGGGGGAATATTGTTGTTCCTAAGTTTTGGTTGATGACACACACACATATTGCAAACTTCCTGATTATGGTTGCTAAATGACTTTGAACAGGCATATGCCCAAGTTTCTATTAGGATAGGAACTTGAATAAACTGGTGAAGTTCCTGAGGTACACTTGGAACAGTCAATGGAGTTTCAGAGCTGGAAGTTGTATCTGTTCCAGTTTGAAGTCACAAGAGGAGCAACACAGTTACATATCAAGAGTTCCGAATATCCACAAGAACTATTACAGACTCATAGCCAAGAGTTCCTGTGTTAGCTAGAGAGGAACTCATCAATGTTCCTTGGCTGGAACGTCTGAAGCTTCTGAGTTGCAAGTTCCAGACAAAGGGAAGACATGAAGTCTAGGTAGTCCACTGTACTTAGAATTTTATGTAAATATTAATTATGCTAATGGTATATAGAGTACTCAAGGAACTTATGATTTAATTAGGCCATTTATTTTATTGGAAGCGATTTTTATGGAAAACATTTTCATAAATAAAAACAAGTTTTGCATATTTAATATAAAATAGATTTACGTTTTATTTTATTTAAACAAAACTTATTTTCCTAAAAATTCTCCTAAGTTTTTGTAGATAAATAAAATCTGTTTTAAAGAAATATTTTAGGGTTTGATTGAGTCAAATCACTAACTGCTTTATGGCTGAACGTGGGAAGTGGTCTTCCCCTTGTTCCTCAAGTCAAGGGACGTGGAGACCAAAGTGCTGGCAGTTAGCAGTTGAGGTTTTGAAGGGAACTAACCCTAAGGATAAACACTATAAAAGGGAAATCGTTTTTGGTTTAAAGTACACAAACATTCTGAAAGTTCTTGCTTTCCTAAAAACGTTTTGTCTAAGATTTTCTAAAACAGTTTGTGTCCTAGTAAATTCAAAGTTCCTAAGTTCCTTATATCCACACAAAAGCATTATTAATATCTAGAGTTATCCAAACACGAATTATATTTTGTATTAGTAAGGATAGAGTTATCCTGTTTAGACTTAGAGTTTAAGTCTGAGAGAGAGAAGTTGAGGAGTTGTAATCGAAGTAGATTACTGTGAGGAACACGAGTTTGAGAGGAACTTGTGTTGGAGAGATTATTGTAATCGAGGCATTACCATAATAAAAGAATTCTCTTCTTGATTAGTATCAAGAAGTTTTCACAATTGTTGTTATTGTCTTCTCTATTCTCAGTTTCTTGATTGTTTCTTAAGTTCCGCAAGAAACTTTATCAAAGTTCTAATTACAATTCACCCCCCCCCTCTTGTGCGTGTTCCTACTGGAATAACAATATTTACCTGTCTCAAGTGTCGGGCCAGGACCTCTTCACTGAAACTTGGCCCGGGTATGCTCTCATTGACACCACCCCTCAGGAGCCCGAGGTCGACAACCTCACCCGATCCGGAAGAATATACCAACCGGATATTCACCCACCTCCTATGGACGACATCCCGATTAGGCAAACTCCTGAGAACGGACGGCACGCCACCGTCGCTGAAGTCATTGAAAATCCTCTCCTGAAACAACTAAAAAGAACCAAGGCCGAGATTACCATCTGGGATCTCATGTGTACCTCAAAGGAACATCGCGGAAAGCTTATTCGCTCACTTGACCTGATCTCAGTACCTACAGATATCACACCTGACTCAATGGTTAGCCATGTCACGAGAGATGCCGGAGAAAAGGCCATAGTTTTAACTGATAAAGACTTACCCAAAGAGGGGGGTGCTCACAATAAAGCCCTTTACCTAGTGGTTGGATGCAAAGGACAAAACATCCCCCTAGCGCTCGTAGATAATGGTTCGGCGTTTAATGTCTGCCCATTGCGAACCGCCCATTGCTTGGGGCTAGGAAACGATGACTTCCAAACCTCCACGCAAGGGGTACGAGCTTATGATAACTCCCGAAGGCCTGTATTGGGAAAAATCAACCTTACCATACAAACCGGGCCTGTGGCACGCACCACGGAGTTTCAAATAATCGACATCAAGCCCACTTTCAACCTCCTCTTGGGGCGACCTTGGCTCCATGACTTAGGAGGTGTGGCTTCTACCTTGCACCAAATGGTTAAACTTAACCATAACGGGGTAATACTAGAAATCCGCGCCCCTCCTCTCGACGTCAGTTGTACTATGGTTGGAACGGCCGAAACTGGAGACGACCTTTATGGGTTTCAAATGGAAGAAGCAATCCAGTTCATTGAGGACTATGACCCAGCATTCCTAGACCCGCATGCATCCCGAGTCATCCCTAGAATGCTGTTAGCTCAAGGTTATTTCCCAGGAACCCCATTGGGCATAAGGAAGAAGGAATACCCATTCCATCCTTTCCCCGACAAATCTACTCCCTTTGGCTTAGGTTATGAACCAACGGAGGAAGATATTGCTGACCGCCTGTCTAGGCTACGCCTTAACAAAGCCAAACAAACCACACTCCTTCCCCCGTATCAAAGGACCCTTAACGGGATGTTCGTTCGGGAAGGAGAAGAACACCCATGCTGTGATTTCCCTGAACCCTTCGTTCAGGATGGCTTGCTAAAACCCGGATTTGAAATTTTCCATGACTGCCACACCTTGGATGAGGCACCCCACCTCACCAAGACTAAAACAGCTGAAATATTGGACAACCAGGCTCTATGGACATTGTTTAACGAATCGAGGCCTATGGAGAACGAGACTGTGATGACTACCCTAGCTTTACAAGATGAAGGTTTCGATCCAACCCGGTTAATCTCTCCTGCATCAACACTAGAAGAGGTCGAGAACGGATGGGTGAAGACATATCAGTGGGTCAACGCAAAAGGAATGGAATTCAAGATGAGTACCGGTGAAGGACCGAAGTTTTATGAGACTAAACCCCAAGCTTGAGCCATATAGAGCACCATTAGTAAAAAAGCGCCTAGTAGTTCTTTAGATTGATAGAAAAAAATAATAGAGACTTTAGATGGTCCTAAGGCCCCTTAGAATATGGGTCAGTTTTATTTCAGTGTGTTTTCCTTACTTTCCGAATCAATAAAGGCGTAATATTTCTCCTAAAAATTTTCTCTAACACTAAATAAACACCAAATGTACTTGCAAAATACAAAAATAAAGAGGCGGCCCACTCTAGGCCCAATAAAAAAGGCCCACTCGGTCTTGAATCGTGACATCGAAATTCATCAAACCCCAAAAAAGAACCACATTATCATATTACCAAAACATAAGGGTCTAACCCATGCAACCCAAAGAAAGCAAAAGAAACCATGCAAATGTTGCTCAAGAAAAAAAAAACTCATAAAAATAAACGCCGCCCCCGGCATCAACACGCACCTCAGCCCACTCAAAAGCCTACACAAAGATCTTCATATCTTCCACACACTAACCCAATTCCCAAAACCGTTTCGAGTCACGAAAAGAAAAAATTAATCCGGACAAAAATGCGTCTCACGTTAACAGTCAAAAAGCCTCCGAAATTGCCTCAAAATTGGCTTTAAATACGAGCAAAATATCAAGGAACAAAAAAAATAAAAAAAAAAAGAAATAAATGCAAGAACATGTGAAGCAATGCGTCAAAAATTGACTGCCCAAGTCATTTTCAGCGCCCAGAGCTGGGCGCCGAAATTTCTGACGCCCCAGCCTGGGCGTTGAAACTCTCTGCCTGCCAAAAATTTTCTTTTCGAAAGTGCTCGTCATTTTATCCGCACACAACGGAAAAATAACGACTACTTGGGGGGTACAGTACGTATCCAAATAGGTTTACCAAGAATATAGCCATACAAATTAGTCGAATTTTACGCGACCTATGGCAAAAAAAAACGGCAGACGAAAATAATGATAATACTTCACTCATTTGACCGGTTAAGTAATATGCTACCACCGCAGGGCATATCTATTAAAATCTGGCATCCTAGAACTTATTCAAAAGCTAGAACTACGCGCGACCTGATTCTGACAAGATACGTAGGCAATCCTTACCAAGGATTCGGTCCAATAAAAAAAATAAATATTCTTTGTGCAAAAAGTGTTAGACATATAAAATACATAAAAAAGAGGAGAAACAAAATAAATGAAAATGAAAAATAAAAATACGCCTTTATTAAAAAAAAATAAGAAGGAAAACAAAGTGCTAGGAATAAAAACAAACACAACTGAAATAAATAAAGGGCACCTACACCCTAGCAAGAACTACACTACTCTAGTTCTTCCGGATCATCAAATAAAGTCTTGTAGAGGGCAATGTTCGCAGGATCCACCCCCACAGTCTTCTGCGCTGCCCCAATGTCAATCTCCATAAGAACCGGCTCCTGGACACTATTTTCCAAAGATGCCAAGGCTTCAGAAACATTCTCAGTTATAGCCCGCTCAGCCTCAAGGGCACAGACAATGGTGGGAGAAGGATTATTATCATCAACTAGACTAGCCACTGTTTCTATAGGCGGCTGAGCCTTCCTAACCCATACATTGTTCCGGCGACGATCTCCGCGAGAGCTTGCATTTCTTTTAACAACAGCAGGCCCCTTCATGTTAGGCATCTTTTTAGGCCTGAAACTGGAACGGGGAGGAACTTCCTTTCGGTTTCGATCAGGACGAGCTTTCACAGTCTTAATACTATAGGTACGAGGTTTGGCAGAATCAGGACCCTCATACTTAACACGAATACGAGGTATCAAAAGCTCAGCCAGCTCCCCATTTCGAGCCTCGGTCCTCACATCTTTATCATCGGAGCTCATCCACAACTTCTAGTTTTCAGAAAGACCCACAAAGCCATTTGTAGCTACGGCCCAACGCAGGAGACCATCATAATACTTAGCCCACGCTAGGACCCGTGTTTGTGAAAAGGCCGCTACCTTAGGTGGTACCGTATCAGAAAAGGGGATAGTCTGCCTTAAACCATATTGATGCATGACTCGGTAAGGGAAAATATAAATGGGACGAGATAGCCCCAACAAAGAAACATAAACCGATACATCAGAACCCCCTGTCATAGTAGTCAAACCCCACCATGGTACCACCCACTTGATAGAACAAATGCCATAAGTAAAAAAGGAGGTCCTTTCGGCCTCGTCCTGGCCTTGGTGCAAGTATTTTCGGTTACCCAAGGCTATAGGGCGATAAGGTTTAGGATCATTCTAAGCCATTCCGCAAGCCAAATCTGCGAAAACAGGTACAATCGAATCAAAAGAATGAAAAAAAACCGGTCCCTGGGGCGCAGTTTCAACGCCAAGGACCAGGCGCCGAAAACTCCAGCACCCAGCCCTGGGCGCTGAAACTCAGCCCCAGGCAAAAGAAATATATGCAAAAGTGGCGTATGCGTGCGCAAAGAAGAAAATTGATTACCTGCAGTAATAGGGGGCTTCCCTTAAAATGTTCAGATTTGGCATCCTTCTTCAGCTCATCCGCACTCAGCAAAGTCTCAGCAACAACCAACGGCATGATAGAATAGCAACTTTCCATCTGGCTAATCAAGGGGATCAACCTTATGTCACCGAACTCACCATTGTTGTTCGATAGCAAATAGTGATTCAACAAGCAAAATACAAGGGCTCGAATATTCAATTTCTGTTCGGTCATATTTTTACTAGGCCTAAAGTGATGTTTTACAAGTTTTGCCAAGTTAACCTTATCATCCACAACAATTTCAGCAAACATGTTATCATCTAGTCCTAGGAAAGCCCTTATATTTGTTTTACCCTCTTCAATAGTGCCAGGGGTAACAGGAGTAGCATTAGTAGGATAACAAGGGATCGCAGCAAATTCATCGGGCAAAGGACATATTTCGTTGCCCCGAAAGGCAAAAATATGATGATCGGAGTCCCAAAAGCTTAGGGTAGCATTCAGAAAGTTATAATCAATATTAATTTGTTGTAAGCCTAAAAGTGCCTCTAAGTGGTATTCTTTTAACAAAACTTTTTCTGTAGGAGTAAGGGCCCGTAGCCAACGCCTAACAGTCTGTTGGAGTGAGAACGTAGGGATCGACATGGCAAAAGCAATGAGTAATTAAAACACAGCAAAAAGAGAGAAAGAATTTGAGAGTGATGGAAAATAAGGACGTATCTAGCCCCTATATATAGCTGAACGCACCCAATGACATTCTGATCCCATTCGGAAACGTGTTAGGAAATCCGAAAGTCAAATATCACCAGGAAAAGACTTTCAGCGCCCACGGCTGGGCGCCGAAATGTTTAACGCCTGGCCTTGGGCGCTGAAAATGCAGCCCAAGGCCTAGATTTCCCAAAATGCGGAACAGGAAAGGACTTAAAACCGTGTGCCTAAACACGAGGCCCTATTGCAAGTAGGATCGAGCCCAAAGCACCTTTAGCTCCCGAATAAGCAAAAAAAAAATATCAAAACTTGGTCGAAACTTAGACTCGTCTCAGAAAATGCTTATGTACACTTTTCAAAAAAACAAATTAAATATCATGGTCATTCTTCGAAACACCAAAAATCTGTATCGTTAAGTCGTTGGTTTTCCAAATAAAAAATGTTTGTCAGTCAAAGGATTAATCCGGGCCAAGCTAAAACCGGATGTCGCCTGAAAACTAAAGTCGCACTCCACGGCTTCGCTAAAGTAGCACACTACTATAAAAGGTCTCTCGCACATACGAGCATGACCCCAAACATGATTACAAGATGCGAAAAACGACCGACGAGCCCCAGTGCTTGGGGGCTCGCGAAAAATAGACTCCAACAAGGAGCGCACGATCAAAATAACATTCCCGGACTGCGCCATACACCATATCATGTTTGGATATCTCAAAAAAAACAACAGGTTCGACCTCATCGAAAGGTCGTCATTGACACTTGTGCACGGTCCTCTGATCGAAGACCAAGTCGAGCCGTAAAGACTAGCTCAAAATCACGAAAGCAGACGGTCGCAAGACAAAGGTCCGTCTGAACACGTTGTCAGCCCACGTTTAGGTTACAACTAAATTTGAGCATCCCTCGAAAGAATTCGCTCTCGCAAGAATTAATAAAAAGAAATTCTCAAAAGAAATCACAAAGAACCAAAGAAATAGAAACTTGCCCATCTTCAGTCGGCAAGATCGCGTCACAAACCGCGCGAGTTCCCAAATCGAAAAAAACGAATTCAGGGACGTCCACCCTCAGCGGACAGGGCTCGCCCACCCTCAGCGGGCGGGGTCTGCGTCATTAGCCGCGCAGGTCCTCAGTTTTCGAAAAATAAAGTCTTCAAATTCAAAATAGGCTCGCCATCTTCAGCCGGCGGGGTCTACGTCACAAACCACGTAGGTCCTTATTTTTTAAAAAGCACATACGAATTTCAAAATAGATTCGTCCACTTCTATCGGACGGGGTGTCCACCCTTAGCGGACAGGTTCGCCATCTTTAGCCGGCGGGGTCTACGTCACAAACCACGTAGGTCCTTATTTTCAAATTTCAAAAACAGATTCGTCCACTTCTATCGGACGGGGTGTCCACCCTTAGCGGACAGGTTCGCCATCTTTAGCCGGCGGGGTCTACGTCACAAACCACGTAGGTCCTTATTTTCAAATTTCAAAAACAGATTCGTCCACTTCTATCGGACGGGGTATCCACCCTTAGCGGACAGGCTCACCATCTTTAGCCGGCGGGGTCTACGCCACTAACCGCGTAGGTCCTTAGTCGCTGCAGCGATAACTTTTTCTGGTTTTCCCTTTTCCAAAAATTAAAAGGATTGGTTTTCCGTTTTTTCCAAAAAAGAACAATGTGCTGAATTTTCCTTCGTTTTACGTCCCATAAAAACAAGGGGGTTTTCTCGTTTAGCTAGCCCTGAAAATGAGAATCTTTAAAAACATTTTTACCTCGTGGTTGGGCTTGGCCAGGCCCAATTACACTTTATAGCTTTGATTTCGAAAATATCTGTAGCTACTCCCAATGACAAAGTGAGGGAGTTTCTACGCCTCTTTAGATACTTCCAATGACAAAGTGAGGGAGTATTCTATACTATCCGTTGATAAATCCCAATGACATGTGAGGGATATGTCGACATTTCAAGTGAATACCCTTAAGTCAAATGTTATCACTCGGGGGCTCGTGAGACCCTCGCAAAACAGGTCACATACACCATGGCTTGTGTGACGCACTCCGTCTAATACTTTGACCATCGTCTTATTCCAAGACTCAGTCAAAGTGGGGGCTAACTGTAGACACCTACTTTTGTCCCCATTCCCGAAAGGGAAGGTTCGATGATGAAAACATAAATCTCCACTTGACAACGCATCTCCTATAAAATAAACGAATCTCAATTCCCCTTTTCATTTCACCCGAAACCTGATATTTATAGAAAAATGCTATTTATGGAAACCTGCTAAAAATAGTAACTGCCGTAAAAGGTAGCCTCTAAAAGTGGCAAATCAGGATAGAAACCTGTCAGAATTAGGTGTTGCATTCCAACATAAATCCTAAAAGAGATAGAAAACTGCGAGAATCCTATTCCTAATATGATTCGGAAATAAGAGTTACGTATTAATTAAAATCCTAACGAGCCTAGAGTTCGTAACGGGACCAGACGCATCCCGTCACAAGATTAATACGCACTAAAAGACTCGATTAAGTCTCAAACACTACGGATTTCAGGAATCCGAATCTGACTAAAAAAATAGCCCAGACCCTATTTTCAACGCCTGGCTCTGGGCACCGAAATCTTCGGCGCCCAGGCCTGGGCTCTGAAATTACCTGGGTACGTGTTTTTTTCCTAATATGGATTAGAACTCTGCAATTCTATCTTTCCACGAACTCTTCCCTATAAATACAGCCCCAAATTCGACGTGGAAGGGACACACACAACACACAATTATATTCTGAGTATTGACTCCAACCCTTAGCCTAAGCCTCACGCTGCGAAATTGTTCACGCGTTATGTCGCAATCGATCCATAAATCGAACAGAACGTATCCTGTCCCATAATTGAGATTCGTTAAATAAAAAGGAGAAATAGCAAAGTCAAAGTGGTTAGTTTTCTGAGAACCGTGACGCACCTCTCAAGGGTGCGTCGTAATGTGTCCCTTTTCGATGATTTAACTGCTTTCCTCGCCCTTTTTATGAACTGTTAAACTAACTAAATCTGATTGTTCTATCACGCCTAACAAATATAATATTTTCGGGAAATTGGATTATCATGCTAGGTCCCTTAATACTATTTAAATCAGATAATCACGATCGATCTAGTATTATATGTTGCATATTGCTAAAATCAACTCGGATTAGTTTAATAGTAAACGCATGTCCCTTCAATTATTTATGCTGAGCTAGTAAGGATATCCTGCCTCTGGAGTTATCGACGAGTGAAGTACTCCTCTCGGTAGTTACAGTCCCC
Organism: Spinacia oleracea; assembly: GCF_020520425.1. NCBI lineage: Eukaryota > Viridiplantae > Streptophyta > Magnoliopsida > Caryophyllales > Amaranthaceae > Spinacia > Spinacia oleracea. The sequence goes on from NC_079489.1 coordinate 91,747,242, forward strand.
CGAACCCTCAATCTCTACCTTGCGGGTGTATGTTGAGAGATCCCCACACCAGGGATCACAAAGGAACCTACGGTCGTCGTGGTCAAACATAATTGCACTCCCTTTATGTCACGATAACCAGGTTTTGTCAGTTTTTCTCATTGTCGTTAAAAACTGAATGGCGACTCCTATGTTACTAGTCAATTGGGTGTAAACTCACAAGAAATCCAATTACACTTGATTGAATAAAAAGAATCGTCACACCCACGAGGGACGAGGTCACGCATTAGCCTCGTGCTTTTTCGACCCCCTCACAGATTGTTGCAAGTGGTGTTTTTTATGGCAAAAAACACCAACTTGCTAATCATTTGAAATCAAAATAGCATGATTGATTGAAATGGGATTCGGATTTACCTAGTTAGGCTTAGGCACGAGCTCCCAATTGCTCTTGAATTATGGAATTTTTGTATGTGTTTTGAAGTTTGTATTATGAGGAGTAATGTCGAAATTACGACGTTGTATGTGTTGTGCTCTCTCTTTTTTCGATGAAAATGAGGGGTATTTATAGGAGGGAAATGGTGCAAAACGCCAGCACACGCCAGCGCCTGGCGCCAGGCCAGCGCTGGGGACGTGGGCTGAATGCCGCCAAAAAGGACTTAAAGATGCCGTCCTTGATTTGTCTTGTATGGGTGTACCTTCGTACGAATAGTTCTTTGTTTGGCACGTATTTTTTGCTTGGAGGTTAAGGCTTGAATTTGCGTCTAAAAACAAACCTTTCTCGGGTTTTTGAATTCCGGTTTTACGGGACGGGGCCCGGCATGCTCGGTTTTGTGGGTCGGCGCCCGAATTTGACTTGCCTTATATGACTTTGAGTGGAAAAGGTCTAGTAAAACCAATGGGATGGTCTACTAGTTGAGATTGAACTTTGATTTTGAAATTGGATTGAGGAAGTTGTATTTTATAACGAGTTCCGGGAGGGGAACGGTCTCGGGGATTGGATTTTGGACTTTGGATTTCGGAGGTATTCTTAGCAATTGGGATTTCCGCCTGGAGTCACTCCAATCTCCTAACAAGGATAATGGTATCGTTATAATCCCAAAGGGGAGACACAAATTAGGTGTCTACAGTATGATTGGGATTGGATTGGAATGATATTTGATTATTAATTGTAATTTCTATAGCGTGTTTTAATTGTTCGTCAATCTTGTTCGGACGGACTATTTTGATTGAGTTTGATGAATCTTAGATTATGCGCCGAGAGGTATAACCTGATGTTTATGATATGTGACTTTTAGATAGGAATTATTTCTAGTAAATTGCGAGAGCCTTCTAGTTATACTTCTTAAGGAATTCATAAGATTTGAGAGATGCATGATTTCCTAGTTATGCTTGTTGGTTGTTTATTATTATCCGTCGTCCAATCCCAGGTTGCATTTGTGGTGAACCATTGTCCTAGATTTCCTTCATATTGTTATTATCTTGTTTAATTATCGTCGTAGTTATAATACTTAAAATCAACCCTTTTTACAGGTTACTTATAGTCTAGACTTGTTAATTAGTAGTAGGAAGAACATTGTTTCCCTGTGGATTCGATCCTGACTTCCCTTGCTATTCAGTTAGTGGATTTAGGTTTATCTTTGATTAGGTGATACGACTTTAGCCTGTCAAATTTTGGCCCCGTTGCCGGTGAAACGGTTTTATATTCTACTATTAGTTTTGTTTTAGACTATTTTTTTCCTTTTATCTCAAGGGACACTTGTTCCTTGAGATAGGATTTCACTATTGTTTGTAGTTTTAGTTTTTTATGAGCAGAACCACGGGTACTAAGGATTTTATTCCATACGTTCTCGAACCTGAAAGGAGCTTTCGCAGATGAAGAAAATTCAGCAAACAAGTAGGAGATCTATCTGACTCTGAATCTGACCATCTGCAGTGCATGTTTTCTATTCCAGATTCAGAGATGGGTGACCCAACCGAGCTAAGGCTTACAGACTACTCCAAGCTTAGTCTGTCTATGCAACCAAAGGAAATCATGCCTAATATTGATGCAGAGAATTTCAAAATGTTGCCTGCCTTGATCAACATGATTGAGAGACATCAATTTGGTGGGGAAAAGAGTGAAGACCCCAATCTCCATATTCAGTCTTTTATTCAGTACTGCTCAACGATCAAGCAGAAGGGTGTTGCTGTAGAGCAGGCCGTGGAGATGCTTTTCCCATTCTCTCTGAGTGGAAATACAAAGCTATGGATCAATGGGCTTAATAGAGCGGCTATGAAGATAACTGAATGGGAGTCATTGGCCCTTGCATTCTATGTGAAGTACTTCCCACCTGAGAAGAATGCCCGTCTGAGGGGCCAAATTATTTATATTTCCCAACAGACCGAAGAGAGCTTACATGAGGTTTGGGAAAGATACAAAGATTTGCAACGGGAGTTGTAGGCAACTAAATTGTGTCTCCCCATTGGGATGATGACGATACCATTATCCTTGTTAGGTGGTTGGAACAACTCCGTACGGAAGTCCCAATTGCAAGAATATATTCCAAAATCCATGAGCCAAAGTCCAAACCCCGAGGCCGTTCCCATTCTGGAACTCGGTACAAAATTCAATTTTCGAAAACCAATTTCAAAATCCAAGTACAATCTCACCCAATGGACCACTCCATTGGTTTTACAAGGCTTTTTCTAGTCAAAATGACACTAAGCAATCCAAATTCCGGCGCCGACCCACAAAACCGAGCAAGCCGGGCCTCGTCCCGTAAAACCGAATTCAAAAACCGAAACGGCTAGTTTTTAGTCGCAAACTACCTTAATCCCCAAGCAAGACTACGTGCCAAAAAATGTACAATTCGTACAAAGGTACGCCCACTACAAGCCAAACACAAGGACGACATCTTCGTCCTTGTTTGGCAGCTTCTGTGCAAGTCAGCAGCGCCTGGCGCAGCTGCTGCGCTGGACGCTGGGGTCAGCTGGCATTTAGCCCTACATTTTCCTATTTAAACCCCTAATTTTCAGCATTTTAGGGCAAGAAATACACAACCAGAACGTCGTAATACAAAAATTCTTCTCAAAATCCAAAATACAAACTCTTCAAAAATCCCATACAAATCTCAAATTTCTAAGCAATTGGGAGATTCAAGAGGAATTCTAACCTAAACCTAACTAGGTATTTCCGAATCCCAATCCTAATCTACTATGTTTCTATAATTTCTCTAGCAAAATGATTAGTAAATTTGGCACTTTTATTCTTAAATGTGTCACTTACAACAATCACATACTTTTACAAAATCAACACTTTCTATGATACAAATACAAAGTTTCAAGATTCAATGATGTTTAAGGTTGTTTGTTATCACTTCCTTAAACTAGAATCATTTTCAAAACATGGAGTAATCAAATGTGATGCCCTTTTAATATTTAAAGGTCTAATCTTTGAGATTCAAGACTCCATTTTTCAATATTCAAGTTCAAGTTTCCAAATTTCAAGATTTAATGATGTTAAAGGTTGTTTGTAATCACTTCTTTAAACTAGAATCATTTCAATACATGGAACATATCAAAGATTAAATATTTTTAACATTAAAAGATCTAATCTTTGAGATTCAAGACTCCTTATTTCAATATACAAGTTCAATGTTCAAAATTTAATATTTCAAGTTCAATTTCTATGCCCAAAATCTAAGACACTTTGGGTTGAGCAACTTGACCTAAAGTTGAGATTTTTAGACTTGAATCCGTGTCGGACGCACTTATTCTTAAGAAGTCGTTTGGTGTTTGGATCTCAAATTCAATAGTACAATTTCAATATCGCATCTTTCGATTATGCACTTCAATATTGCAATTTCAATAATGCCTTTAAATATTGCACCTTTCAATTCCGCACTTTCTATTTATGCAACTTTACTTGCCTAGTCCTTCTAGGCAATGTGGTTTCCCACCTAGTCCTTTTTCTAGGTGGTGATGTATTTTACTAATTACGCACTTATTTTCTATTGTGATGTTGCTTTACTTGTTTATCGCTTTCATCACCTCACATGCTAAATACAAAATACAAGTTACACCACGCTTAACAAAGATAATTTTTTGGACAAACCGGCCTTAGGTTCCCGTAAATTAACTTTAAAGCGAAGTGGTCATGATACAAAAGTAGAAATTATATTTGTGCAAGTTCTAAATTCAAACCCACATAGTGTCGTGACTAGGGTATTTTCGAAAAAAAATTATGCCATGCATTTGAATATATTTTCTAAGGTTCGCGGAATAAGCAGCTCGTTCCATATAAGAGTACGAATGTTCAAAACCCTAGAAAATATATTCAAATGCATGTTGAAAACGGGAACGAGATGTTCAAAACCTCCCCTACCTGTCATATAAGAGTACGAATGTTCAAAACCCTCACAAGATTCAACAAACCCCACCACCTTAGCAGCCATATCAACCAAGGAGTAATTATCAACAACAAAAACAATCTGGTGGACCACCTAAATTCCCTAGACCATCCTACACCGCCCCACAAGCACAGCCTCCACCACCACAGCCTCATGCCCCTCGCCTTACCCTATGTTGGTAAAAATGCGGAATATGATGCTTAATATGCAGAAGTCACTTATGGAAAAGGATGCTAAAATTGATGCTCTTGTTGCTCATAATAAGATCATTGATAATCAGATGGCCCATATAGAAACTACTCTAGCATGGGAGGACCCAAGGTCAACTCCCTTCACATCCAGAGAATAGAGAGACTACAAATATTATTACACTACAGAGGGGTTATGAATATGATGGGCTGCCTATGTCTATTGAGGGCGATATTGGAGCATCTGCTTGTGGTACTATGAAAAAAGAAGCTGAGAAGGTAGACACAGATAAGGTAATGGCTCAAAAAGTAGTCAAGGAGAAGGAGGCTATCACTAAGGCAGAGAAGAAAGTTGAGATACAAGTCCCACCTATCAAACTTCTCTTCCCTCAACGTCAACTCAAGAACAAGCTAGCTAGACAAACAGTTTGCTAAGTTCTTAGAAGTGGTCAAGAATCTGCAGGTAACAGTTCCTTTTACTGAATTAATTACTCAAGTAGTTGCATATGCTAAATACATGAAAGATATATTGACTAGGAAAAGAGAATTTAGTGAGGTGGAGACTATTACATTTACTGAAGAGTGTAGTGCCTTACTACAGAATAAGTCTCTACCCAAGTTGAAATACCCTGGGAGTTTCTCTTTCCCATGTAACATTGGAAATCTTTTTATAGAAAAGGCTTTATGTGATTTAGGTGCTAGTGTTAGTGTCATGCCCTTATCTGTTTGTACTAAATTGAACATGGGTGATTTGAAAGTTACCAACATAACTCTTCAAATGGCCGACCGATCTGTGAAATACCTCTTTGGTGTTTTGGAAGATGTGCGTGTTAGAGTAGGTAAATTTTTTATTCCCATAGACTTTGTTGTGTTAGACATGGAGGAGGATAAACCGATTCCTATTATTTTGGGTATACCTTTCCTACATACTGCAGGGGCAGTCATAGATGTTAAGAATGGGAAACTGACTTTAAATGTGGGGGATGATAAGGTTACATTCAACTTAACCCACATTGTTAAGGGTTCCATGATAGAGGATTCATGTTGTAGTATAGATGTGTCTGATGATTGTATCAATGATAATTTGCCTCACGCCACCTCTAGAGACTATACAGAGGATGCACTTGTTTTGAATGGTTTTGCAGGTGGTGGTTACCATAACATCAACTCCTTGGTGGGGTCTTCTACAAGGGCAAGACTTGGCTATATTGAAAGCCAAAAGGTTGAAAATTTTGTCAATGGAGGACACCACATTCATGATCATGGTCACAATTTCCCCCGTCTTGTGTTTCATTTGCATAGCTCTAATGGAGCTATATATTGGTTCGGTAATAGATGGAACCATCTTCGGTGCCCCCATTCGATGAGTTATCATCATACTCCTCCGCTTACTTTCATATGTTCTTACTAGCTTGAGTCATGTAACGGGGACATTACATCAATCTAACTTGGGGATGATTATTTCACCATCCATTCACCGCTTTTGTGTAGTTTAATTAGATGTACTTAATTCTGTTTGCTTTATTTTTTTAACTTTTTGTGGTATAGAGAGGTGAGAGGAGCGAATTTTACCCCTAGATGCTGAGTTGTTGTAATACCTCATATTTTTAGGCATTTTATTAATCATTTTATGCATTTTTTTAATATATATTTAATATTCAATTATTTTAGAGGAAAAATATTCAAATTTCTTAGAGGGAATATTATTTTCAAAACTGAATTTAAAATATTTTTTCGGATTTTATTAATTCCTAATTCAATTAGGAATCAATTTTGGAGAAAAAGAGTTTTAATCAACTTAAAATTATTTTATAAATCCGAAAATTATGTTTAGTATTTTATAAAATCAGTCTTATATGATAAGATATTTATGAGAATATATTTCGGATTTATTTTGGAAAAATAAGATAATTCTATTTAAAATTGGATTTAAAGAGTTTTACCAATTCAAAATTCCCTTAAAATCCGAATTCTTTGAGATAAATCCTGAAAATTTCAGGATAAATCTTAATTAATTATTCAAGCCTCTGTTTAAAATTTCGTGATTTTATCCTTTGTATTTATATTTTAAACAATTTTACTCTAAACCGAATATCACCAAAATCATGACTAGATTCAGAATCCTATCATAACTTGAACACCAACCACGACTATACCTTTTAGGGTTCCATTATAATCCTAACCCTAACCCTATACCTATAAATACCCCCTACCTCATTCATTATTATTCACATCAAAAGTTGAGAGTTTTCCCAAGCCCGCTCTTAAACTTCTTCTCCCTCTTTGGCTCTAAACCTTCTTACCTAAAACCCTTATACCACCATCACGACACCCCCGTCGTGCACTACTTGCCTCCGACATCTACCTCTTGGTGTCATGACTTCCACACCCTAATTGTCATCAAAGCCTTCTCTTTTACGGTCAGTTTTTACTATTTAAACTCTTCTAAATTAATGCCGTAATTTTTAAAAGTTTATTTTTAAAACCATAGTTCAAAATTTTGATTTATAATACTTTTATTATGCATGCATAACTCATGAATTAAATTTAAGGGCATTAGATTTATTTTTATTAATTTAATTGTTCAATCAGGAATTAATTAGAGTTTTATTTATTAGGAAAATTTGTGAGAAACCACCTTTTATAAGTGAAAATTTGTGAGAAACCACCTTATTAAAAAAAAATTGTAAGAAGAAACCTTTTTGTAAATATTTTTTGTCAAAGACCACCTTATGTCGGATTCCGGCATTTGACTCAACTTTCCGGCGTTGACCATCCACTTGGCCCCACAGGACCCACTACCCTCCAATTTTTTACTTTTTCGTCATTTTTCAATCCATTTTCATTGTAAGAAATCTAACCCGTCTTCTACCCATAATTACGTCCTCTAATAGTCTAATATGACTTTTACTCGTCATTAACTCCTTCCGTCTCCCCTAACTTATTTTTCATTGATTTAAAAAAGATTTCCAGAATTGCAACAATGCCCACTCATATTTGAGAGTCGCCTCTACACTTCCTGTCATCGGTTGCACACGAGGAATAAACTTGACGTTTTAAGGAGGGATGTTTTTTTTGAGTAATTTGGGATTGGCAGAAGAAGATTCCAGCATAAATTCATCTTCATTAATTTTCTTAATCTCAAGTTTTCTCTCTCCTACCTACCAAGAACACAACAAGAAGAACATAGGAGAGAAATTAAGTTATGTAGTGAAAAAAATTACATTTAATTAAATTAAGTTCAAATAAATTATAAATTTGGGAATGAATTGGGGTTTAAATTAATTAATTGAATTAAAAAAGGAAGAAGATGAAGATTGCATAATTTTTTGAAGGATGGTTTAAACAGAGAGATGAGAAACAAAGAAACAATAGAAGTGGAATTGGAATTTGAGAGTTTTGCATTTATATGTGACCGGCTCTTTTATTTTTCTCCTAAGTTTTATGGTTACTTGAACTTGCTTGCAGCAAATATGAGGTTTGAGTAAGTATCCAAGTGGTGTTGAGTGTAATTAGAGAAAAACGCATAGCAAATTAGCAATACAGAAGTGAGAATGGAAGAGGGATTGAATGTCGGAATAAAAAAAGAGAAATAGGAGACTAGTGGATCACGTGCGGCCCACGTGGGTGGTCAACCCCGGAAAATAGAGTCAAACGTCGGAATCCAACATAAGGTGGTTTTTGACAAAAAACATTTACAAACAGGTTTCTTCTTACAATTTTTTTTATATAAGGTGGTTTTTCACAAATTTACACTTTTAAAAGGTGGTTTTTGACAAATTTCCCTATTTATTAATTGTTAGGAACTCGTGAGTGATCCATAAAAGGATCAAATTTATCTTTGTGTGAGGTATTATTTAATCAAGGTACGTGTATGTGGCTAGATTATTATATGAATGAAATCTATGTAAGGTTTGATTGTTAACTTCAAATTATTAATTGTTTTCAAATTGAAAATTGTGAACTAGTGATTTTTAATTGTTCCTTGATTTGTGAAAATTGTTTGAGGATTTATGAAAGGTTAAATATTTTTCTTGATTTTAATATGATGATGGATTTGTTCAAGTGGTGTTTGAAATAGTTTGTTTGGTTTTGATGAGTTATAAATCTTTATTTCAAAATACTTTTTTTTAAAAAAAAAAAATTTGATTAAATAAAAGGAGGATTGTTCATATGGTTGGAATTGGATGGTCTTTTCATGACATTATTGTACGTACTTTTATAAAGTCTCAAGGTGGAATGGATTTCATGGAACTTTTATGGTCATACGCATCACTTGTTGTGTAAGTCGAGCGTCACTTGTTGACTATTATTTGGTTAGTACCCCAATGTATAGATTTGTGATGGAATACTAGCTTGGGGGTGTGCACATTTAGGAAGGAAGGGGAGATAAGAAGAGGTGTTTGATTTTCATATTCTAATTGGAATCTATTTTTGGAAAGTTTCTACTTTTGGAATATTGTTATATTTGGAAAGTTTATATATTGGGAATATTTCTTTTCGTGGAATGTTTCTACTTTTGGAAACTTTCTATTTTGGAAATCTTAATTCTTGAAATGTTTATACTTTTGACAAGTTACTATTTATGGAAAGTTACTATTTATGAAAAGTTTCTAATTTCGGAAAATGAATCTTCTATGATTCCAATTAAGCAAGTTTGAATTAAATGGTTTGTGAAAGTATGTTCCACTATATATAAATGTTTTACATGTCTTGCATATATTCGTACTTAGCTTTTGCTAACCCGTATTTCCTATTTGTTTTGGCTTGGCCCTATTCACCTTTTGGTGAGCAGTTTTCAGGAACTTGATGTGATGATGTGACATGCTTGCATACGGGATTAATGGAGAGTTCACTAGTTAGGATTTACTTTTCTATGTTAGTTTCATTTGTGAGTTCAGATTTCAGTATTTAAATTTCAAGGGTTTATCCAATACACACTATTATTATTCCGATTATTATTATTCAATAAAGAAAAGTATTTGAGTTATTCCGCTGCATTAGTTGAGTTAATTAGCCTTTAACGTAATCACGTGGCGGTAATACTCCTAAGTTTCTCTCAAGATTGGTCTTATTTAATTAAAGGTTGTTTTTTTTTAAAAAAAAAGAGAAATTTTGGGGTGTTACAGTTGTGTGCAGTATTGAGGCCCCAAGTGCGTGAAAGTTGGAAAATCGTAGAAACGGGGCATCAAGCCCACCGCCTGATGGCGATTGGGTGACAGGCGCCCGATCGGGCGCCTGCGTAAAGGGGAAAATTAATTAAATTCGCCCGACGGGCGAAGAGCTGCCCGATCAGGCTGGTTGTGAGCTGTTCGCTGGATCGGGCGGATGAGCAAAACAAAATTTAAATTTTGTTTTTTTTTTACTTTCGCAGTCATCTGGTTTGAAGCCTCGTTCCCTTACTATTTTTCCCCTTTTGCCAATGAGGACATTGTCTGATTTAGCTTGGGGGGATATTTTACGTTGTACATATGGTATGATCTTCTCCTCTCTTAGTTTTCATTCTCATTATTTTTGGTGTGTTTTTAGCTTAAGTTTTGGTGTGTGTTTTGCTTTCTAGATTAGTTTATCGCTTTCAAAAAAATATCTAAAAATATGTGTTTATTGATGGGATTGAGAGAGTTAATTCCCTGTGCCCCTCTTGTTCCAAATTTTTTGATGAATCAAGGTAATAAGACAGATAATCATAATGGATTGATTATTTTTTATATGATTTATGGTTTCATTAACCCTTGATGAAGGTCAACTTTGTCCCACTTATCATATGCATATTGCTGGACTGTGAGGTTTTGAGCCTTAATTTTCTCGAGTGATTAATTCCTGGTGTTACATTGATCTGAATCTTTGGTTTTCGACCGTTAGTATGCTTAACACACTTGTACTTTCCGCATGATGGAAGGCCATTCTTAGGAAGCCTCCAGACGATCATAGATACATTTGTTCCTGCTTTTTCATTCACATGTTTAGCCTTGACCGTTCTTTTGCTAAACTCCACAAAATAACCCCTATTAGCCCCGTTGGTTACTTGTCCCAAGTCTAGCTTGGGCGAGCATAATATGTTGGTGTTGGTTCTTTTGTTGGGATGGTTGTCTCTCTAGGCCTATGATACTCAAGGTTGTGCACCTGTGTTTATGGGAAGTAAATCCGGAAGAGGTGTAATTACTAGGTGGCACCTAAAGCTTTTAGTTATGGCTATTATAGCTTCTACATGCATAGTTTTCATTTTAATCGTTCTTTCGAGTTCAAAAAAAAAAAAAAATCAAAATAATATGTTAGTTGTTTTCGTAGTTAGAAAAAAAACACAAGGAAATGGTGGAAGTAGATCATTATTTCATATTCTTTAGTACTTCTCCTCTTACGGTTGAAAGTTGGAAATTATTGAGTGCGTGCTTTTGTGGGGAGGATTGCTGTTGGTTCCATTGATTAAATTTTGCTCCCCAAGTTAGACTTCTCCCTCACATGTCCAAAATTTTCCTTACCCCTTGTTTATACCCAACTAACATTACAAGCTTGAATAAAAGTCCTTTTTGATCATCGTGCAATGTGTGTACAATAATAGTTTGAAATTAGTCGTTTATCAAGGAACAAAGAGTATATGTGCATTTCGAGTCGACTTCGGGTTAAATTGAGTATTTAGGAGAACCTTCAAACACAAGAGTGTTGTAAGTTGGGAGGGGCTACTACTCATTTGATAGTATGCATGTTCATAATGGGAAGGTGAGTGAACGGGCCACATAGTTCGCTTAGCCGGCCACATAACGAGAGGTATGATTCACTTGGTGAGACACAGTCTTGATTTTATGCGTATACCTTGTGAACCTTGTGTGAACTTTGTACAAGTTGATGTGTGACCGTAAGGACTAGATAATTCGATCATGATATATGCTTACCTTGATTTGATCTTTGTTTCATCGTCTATCTTTTCTATTGAACTTAGGGTGAATTAATTGTCTATGTCTCATTGATGCTATTTGCTTAGGGACAAGCAAAGTTTTAGCTTGGGGGAGTTTGATATACTTTTTCTATATAGAATATTACCCCCCGTCCCTCGTTAATTATTGGTCTTCATTGTTCCCTTCAGAGCTATTTTTAGCACTAATGTGCACCTTGTAGTGTGTTTGTAATTTTAGGTTTATAATTTTAGGAGCTAGCATATTTTAATGCATTTCCTACTAATTTGAACCACTACAAGATATGATGTACTTTTGAGAGGACGAACATTGAATTGGAAGAGTTTTGAAGCAAGGTTAATAATGAATGAAGTAGAAAAATGAGTGTAGTCCACTATTTTAATCATAATTAAAGTTCTATAATTCCAAATGCAGTGATCTAATTGGGTTGGATTATAAACTTCATGAGCTTTTCAACGAGTGGTCACTCGTCTAATTTCGAAGAATAACGAACGAGATATGGCGTTTTGAAGATAGAGGATCGTGCAGTTTGTACGCGCGCCTGATCGGGCGAATGGCTCCCCGATCAGGCGATGGGCGCCCAATCGCCGATATCCTGATCGGTCGACCCATTGCCCGATCGGGCGACGACAACCCAGCCCGCGTTTTTAGTTTAACGATCCAGTTTTTCTCTAGATTTTTAACAAGACTATAAAGACTCAAGTTTTAAGAACTTGTAGGCATGTTATTTTTCTAGTCTTTTAGTTTATTAAGTTTTAATTTCTCTCTATGCTTTTGTCAATTACTTTTAACGTTTAATTCCATCGTTCGTTCTTCAATTCGATATTGATTATTTCTTTCCTTTGATATTTAATATTAATCATGTTTTCATTAATTATGATTGTTTTGTTTTCCTTATGCATGTGTGAGTAGTTTATATTCTAGGGTTTAGGGGATCCATGAATGTATGATTGAGATTGGATTTGATTGAATATTTGATTATTAATTGTAATTTCTATAGCTTGTTTTAATTGATCATCAATCTTGTTCGGCCGGACTATTTTTATTGAGTTTGATGAATCTTAGATTATGCGCCGAGAGGTATAATTCTGATGTTTATGATCTCTGGCTATTAGCTAGGAATTATTTATAGTAAATTGCGAGACCTTTCTAGTTATACTTCTTAAGGAATTGATAAGATTCGAGAGATGCATGATTTCCTAGTTATGATTGTTGGTTGTTTATTATTGTCCGTCGTCCAATCCTAGTCTGCATTTGTGGTGAACCGTTGCCCTGGTTTCTTTAATATTGTTATTATCGTGTTTAATTATCGTCGTAGTTATAATACTTGAAATCATCCTTTTTTACCGGTTACTTATAGTCTAGACTTGTTAATTAGTAGTAGGAAGAACATTGTTTCCCTGTGGACTCGATCCTGACTTCCCTTGATATTTAGTTAGTGGATTTAAGTTTATCTTTGATTAGGTATTACTTTTGTGGGATCTTTTGTGGTGATGATGTGTAACGCGTTCCTCTGATGTATCAAGTATGCGCTGGCACGATCTTCCTGCAACCTGCAAAACAAAGGCAAAGCAAAGATAGTTTAAGGTAGGTGGGAATGTATTGAATGCCTCTTTTACCTTGGGATCTGAACTATTTATAGGGCTAGGGTTCCTTGGGAAGTGCTCCCATAACCCTATAAATAGTTCAGATCCCAAGGTAAAAGGGGCATTCAATACATTCCCACCTACCTTAAACTATCTTTGCTCTGCCTTCTCTCTACAAATTACTTCTCTCTCTAGCCAATACTTACTTAAGCATCGGAGGGAATATTCCTACGGGAATATTCTTGTTATGCAGGTTGCAGGAAGATCATGCCATCGCATACTTGATACCTCAGAGGAACGCGTGACAGGTCATCACCACAAAAGATCCCACAACATTTGGCGCCGTCTATAGGGACGTATAGTATCATGGCCGAACCACAATCTGAGAAAGACGCAGGAAGAACACGGCCTGCTATTAACGAAGGGCAGCCCACTGTTAGTGGCAAAGCTGGCAAGCATTGTGATGTCTCAACAAGTCGGCCAGCCTCCGCGAGATCCCTGTGGCACATGTTGCATGATCTTCATAAGAACAACACGGATGAATGGCAAGAAAGACTTCAGCATGTCCTCCAAGAAGAAATCACAAGATCCTTCAGTGAAACCGACTCAGTGCAAGAACGCAGCAGAGCGGCGCAGAAAAAGGGGAAGTCGGTTGCAGATGGACACGACCTACCCACGGAGGTCCGACCTCTGAAGGAGGAAAGCTATCATGTAAGAGGAGAATGTCCGGGGCGGCAGGCGAACTCGGCACAGCGAAGGCACGCTTACAAACCCCAGGGTCGTCACTTTGCAAGTAGGTCCACCACCATGACCTATGGAAGGCCGCGAGGAGAACTCACTCGAAAAGAAACTGGCCGAGGCATCGAGGTAAGAAGGAAACGAAGGAGGCCGTCAACAGAAATCTTGTTTGTCTACAATGCTACTCTCGAGGACATTCTCCTGGCTGAGGGACAAAACCTGAGGATAGAGCAGTGGTCTCCCAAAAGGCTGTCTTCAGCAAAACAGGACACCCCGTTCTGTATCTTTCACAAAGAGGTCGAGCATAGCACCCAAAATTGTCTGATGCTGAAGAGAAAACTGGATGGCTACGCGGCCAAAGGATACCTACAGCAGTATCTCTGCTTGGCAGATGCAGCGAAGCCAACACTATAAAGGGGCGAGAATCGTGTACATATCCAATTTCTGACAATGACGGCAGTTACTCAGATGAAGGATTCATAGCTGTAATATCAGGAGGGATCGCGGCAGGAGCGCCGACTAGTGAAGGACGGCAATTTAGTTCGTCTCACCTCCGCACCAAGCAAGTAGACCTACCCCATGTGGAAATTTCGGAAGATGATTATCGCAAATCGGCAATGCCATATGATGATGACCCCTTGGTCTTGGAGATTAAAGTGGCCAATCTCAGGGTGAAAAGAGAGTTAGTAGACACTGGGAGCTCGTCCGACATAATTAGTTTACAATGCCTAAAGAAGTTGCAGCATGACCCTGGAATGATAGAAAGAGCACCCAAGCCCCTTGTAGGTTTCGGGGGAAGTATCGTCCGTCCAATCGACTCCATCGTGCTTCCCGTCTCAATTGGCACACCTCCAGTAACTAAAGAAGGCGCCATCAGGTTCATAATTTTGGCAAGTCTCACCTCCTTTAACATTATATTAGGCCGCCCAGCCCTCAATGATCTGAAAGCAGTGATTGTCCCTCATTTACTGTTGATTAAATTTGTGCGAAGAAAAGGAGACATTGGAGCCATCTATGGAAACCAACAACTGGCCAGGGATTTCTACCTATCTATGTTGGAACCGGCAGCTTGGGGAGCGTCTTCTAGAAAGAGTGAGCAGTTGAAGCCTCAGAAAAAAGAGCGAAGAGCCAAGGAGATTCCCATGGCCCATAGTGCGGATAGGCGACCCGAGCCAGTGGGAGCACACTATGACATAGTCTTAAATCTAGAGGAGTCGTCCCGAACGGTTCCTATTGGAATTCCCCCTAATTATCCCATGGCGGCGGCATTAGTACAGCTGCTGAAAGAATACAAAGAAATATTCGCCTTCACAGTAGAGGAAATGTCAAGCATTGACCCAACAATAGCAGTACACAAGCTAAATGTAGATAGTACTATAAAGCTAGTACGACATAAGAAAAGGAATCATGGTGAGGCCAAAAACTTAGCCGCCGTCGCTGAAGTGCAAAAACTGATGGATGTCGGCTTTATACGCCCATGCCAATACCCTGACTGGGTAGCCAATGTAGTGCGAGTGCCCAAGCCGAACGGGACGTGGAGAATGTGCGTCGATTATACTGACTTAAACAAAGCCTGCCCAAAAGACAACTTCCATTACCAAAGATAGATCGTCTTGTCGACTCGACGGCAGGACATGCAATGATGAGCTTTATGGATGCCTACTCTGGGTTTCATCAAATTCCCTTGTGGCCTGAAGATCAGGAGAAGACATCGTTTATCACAGAGCAGGGCTTGTATTGTTACAAAGTGATGCCGTTCAGCCTAAAGAATGCACCAACCACCTTACAACTCTTAGTGAACACAGTCTTCGCGAAACAACTAGGAAGGAATATAGAAGCTTATATTGATGACATGATAGTAAAGAGCAAGCAGCGAACAGACAACCTCGAAGACTTGCGGGAGACCTTTGAGACCCTTCGAGCATACCAAATGAGACTTAATCCCAAGACATGCATCTTTGGAGTCACCTCTGGCAAGTTCCTTGGTTTTCTAATTGATGAAAGAGGCATAGAGGCAAATCCTGACAAAGTACAAGCAGTCATCACTATGACGTCCCCAAAAACAGTTAAAGATGTGCAACGTCTGACTGGTTGTCTAGCCGCCTTGGGACGTTTCTGTCCAGACCTGGGGATAAGTGTCATTACTTCTTCAGCACCATCAAAAAGGGCACCCAGTTCGAATGGACGCCACGGGCAGAAGCTGCCTTCCTTCGCCTAAAGGAGCACTTGCACACCCTGTCGCGCCTTGTCAGCCCTCTCCAAGGGGAAGCCTTATGTCTATATCTCGCCATCTCGGATCATGCTCTGAGTACCGTCCTTCTCAATGAAAGAGAAGGAATACAGTTACCCGTCTACTTCATCAGCCATATGTTGCAGAATGCCGAGCTAAAGTACCCCACTGTCGAAAAATTCGGCTTAGCATTGTTCTTAGCCAGCAATAAGCTCCGTACTTACTTTTTGGCCCATCGAATGATAGTATTCACAGATCAACCTCTGAAGCGGCCATTCACCAATCTGGAAGCGTCCGGAAGAATGCTCAATTGGGCAATCGAACTCAACGCATTTGACATCTCATATGAACCCCGAAAGGCAATAAAGGGGCAGGCATTTGCTGACTTTATTGTAGAAATGACTAGGCCTGCTTAAATGAAAAATGATAAGAAAAATGGATAATCCATGTAGATGGGTCCGCCACCCAAAATGGTTGTGGAGCCGGCATCATCTGTGAATCACCAGAGGGAGACATATATGAGTATGCCATGCGTTTCAATTTTCAAGCGTTAAAACAATGAGGCTGAGTATGAAGCTTTGATATGTGGAATCCAAATGAGCAAAGCAGCAGGAGCAGAAGAGATTCTAGTTTTATCTGACTCACAGCTAATTGTCAGGCAAGTGATGGGAGAATACGAAGCAAAGGACGACGCCATGATAAAATACTTGGAGATCGTCCGCCAAGAAATACAACCACTGACTAATTTTGAGGTGCGACATATTCCCCGGGCAGAGAACAACAAAGCAGACGCCTTGTCCAAGTTGGCTAGCTCTGCGTCCCGCGACACCCCGCGGCATGTATTTTGGGAGGTAAAACAAACTAAAAGCATTTATGTTGCGATTATAGCTATCCTAGATCGGACAGCCACCTGGATGGACGACATAGTAAACTTCAAAATGAATGAGATTCTCCCTGAAGATCCCAAGCAGGCAGAAAGGCTGCAAAAGAAATGCACCTGGTTCGAGATGTGGAATGGAACCTTATACAAGAAAGCCTTCTCACGGCCTCTTCTCCGCTGTGTAACCCCAGAAAAGGGGCATGAGGTTCTGGAAGATCTGCATCAAGGGTTATGCAGCTCTCACATAGGGGGGAGGGCCTTGGCAGAAAAAGCTCTAAGAACTGCGTATTACTGGCCCACTCTCAAAGAAGACGCACTCAATTTGGTTAAGCGATGCGATAAATGTCAACGGTTTGCTCATCTAGTTCGATGGCCGGTTCAGAAGCTAACACCCATTACAAGTCCCATACCATTTTCTAAATGGGGGATGGACTTACTAGGTCCTTACACAACGGCCCCAGGAGGAGTGCGTTATGTGATAGTAGCTGTTGATTACTTCACTAAATGGGTAGAAGCGGAAGCCCTGAAAAACACCAAGCCACAGGATGTGAGATCCTTTATTTGAAAAAACATCATCACTCGATTCGGTATTCCTTAATCTATCGTCTTCGATAATGGGCCGCAATTCAAGACGCCCAAGTTAGAAAACTGGTTAGCTGATCATGGTGTCACGGCATGTTTCGCGTCAGTAGGCCGTCCTCAAGCAAATAGACAGGTGGAGGAATTCAACAAAATCATTTCTAAAGGGATGAAAAAGAAGCTTGATGAGGCTAAAGGCTTGTGGGCCGACGAGTTACCCAACGTCCTATGGTCCATATGGACCACGACAAAAAACTCCACAGGATAGACACCATTTTTATTAGCATATGGAGCTGAAGCCATCCTGCCAATAGAAATGTGTGAACCAACTTTGCGCGTCATGTTATTTGATGAAAATGACAATTGGGAGATGATGAAGGCCCTTTGGATTTCCTACCAAAAACCAGAGGGAACGCGGCTTTAAGACAACAGCTTTACAAACTTCGAATGACCAGAGAGTACAACAAAAAAGTCTCTAGACGAATCCTAAAAGTTTGAGATTATGTACTAAGGAAGATGGAAGCCGTTGGACGTGCTAATGAGCAAGGGAAACTCACTTCCACCTGGGAAGGTCCATATGAGATCTACGAGGAAGTTCGTGATGGAATCTACCGGATTCAAGACATGTAGGGGCGTCCAATTCTACGTATTTTTGGAATGCAGATAACTTAAAGAAATATTTTTTTTCTAAGTTTGAAGTCTATGTTTTCTTGATTAATTTACTATCATCTTGTAAGAATGAACACGTCTTCACAAAAGACGCATCATGTAGCACAGCTTGTTAAATTTTAATGAAAAATCTCCCTGCAATCCGGACTTGCAGCAGAATCTTTATTTATGTCACATGCATAACTCAATGACCCAAAAAGCGGTCTAACAATAACATCCTCCTAAGAATAAAAGACTAGTCGTTTAAAGGCCTAAGAAGTGGCCCAGATTAGCACCCTCACTAGGCTGATCACCTAGAACACAGGGGACACACATTCCAAAAAGCTATATAAAATAGCTAAAGACCTTAGCAAAAAGCACCAAGGCAAGTATTTTCTTCCCTGTTTAAGGGGGAAGGCTATATTAAGTTGAACTAACCAACACCATAAAAAATAAACAGGAACAACAAAATTAGATAAGGCAAAAGACAAAACATCCATTCTAGGACGCCTGTTCATTCCAATTAGTCAATTAAATTATAAATTATACACAATGAGGCCTTAAGGAAGGCGTCACAAAAACAAAATCACAAAAAAAACAAATACAAGGCCCCTAAATGCTTCATTCATCATCATCATCAGGAACAAATTCAGGAGGAGGATGTCCTTCCTTCAAGGCCTTCTCCACCTCCACATGATGATCCATGATCCTCTCAAACCAGCTGAAGGGACGCATGCTGGAAAACTCTGAGTTCCAAGCCAGCTCAATGCCTCCTCGGATCGACCTTTCTCCCAGCACGCCGGACTGGCTACGCACCTCCTTGGACCTGGCCACTTCCATACGAGCCTCCTCCAGCTGTGACTCCAGTTTATTGAACTTGGTGTCAAGCCGTGACAGCTCGTCCTCCTTCTGCTTGCACTTCTCAGAGAGATCCTTAATCTCTTGGAAGTTCCTGTCAATCTGTTGAAGGCGTTTCGTGTTCTCAGCACGAAGGGAAACCAAAGAGGAGGCCAGCGCGTCAACTGTTTCCTTCCTGTTGAGACGAAGCTCCTCCAACCCAGCAAAATGTTGATCACCACATTGACAAGCAAGGGTGCGAGCTCTAGTCTCTTTCAACACCAAGGAAGTGCGCCACTTCTTCAGAGAGTCTAGCTGAATAAACATCTTCAAAGCGGCAGAGGTGAAATTTCAAAACATGAAAAAGATAAAAACTACCTCACTAAAGAAAATAAAACTTAAATATAATAAAGAGGACTGCATAGCGGCAAGCCGGGTCTCAGCCGCCTCGGCAAGAGTCTCAGCATATTCTAAAGGAATGGCACTGCGCATGAGGTTCATTACCTTAACCCGGTCCCGAGAAGAAAAGCGGCCTGATGAAGGGATCTGATCCAACTTAGCATTTATAGCTTTCTGAGGATCAGGTATCTCTACTGGAAAAACAACAGCCTTAGAATCCTTGGGAGAGACTATAGAACTGCCAGACGAAGAATGGAAAGTGGTTACGATGTTGGAATAGAACTTACCACCCGATTTCCTATCCCTCTACACCGTCTTCGGAGGAATGTTCAGAAGAACATCTTCAGGAATCCCTCCAAGAGGATCAGCCTTCTGGGAACTGGAAGGGACAAACTCCGTAGCCGTCAAATTATCCTTGGGAAGCACCCTTTGGCGCTTCGGAGACACCTTCACTGCCGAAGACGTCCCCCCAGAACCCCGAGCCGGCTTTCAGCAGGGTTTTCGTGTCCCTCCAGCTTTGCGTTTGGAAGACGGCGACGTGTTGGTGGCAGCCTTCGTTGATCCCTGGAAAGACAGGACAATTATAGTCAGATACACTGAAGAAACTATATATTTGAGAGAAGCCTTAAGAAAATTACTTTCTTATTCTCCGCTGGAGGATCAAGCGGAGGGTCGGCCTGCTCAGCAGCGTTTTGGCGTTGCAAAGCCTTGAGGGTACTTGTCTCAAGCACCTCAGCTAGCCAAGTTTGCATATCCACTCGGCCCTTGGCCGCATCGTCGAACTTCTCCATAGCCTCGTCTAAAAAGAATGAAGACGTCATAAAAGCATAAGAAGAAAAAACAACAGAGACTCAAGTTACGAGATATTACCCCTCGGCATATACGGACACAAGCCCACAACCGAGAGGAAGGTAGGGTCGTCCAACTGATCCAGATGGGGCAACCACCCCTCTGGAATCCAAGTCGTCTTCGTCCCCACGATAAGCGGCTTGGCCTTGAAGAGAGAAGAAATCTGTTTCCACAGGCTGGCAGAAACTGGGGGAAAGGAGCCACTTCTTCCGACAAAGTTAGGTTGAAGCGTCCACCGCCTCATCCGTTCATACATCTCCAGGTCAGTAGTCTTGATGACTACCCACTTCTTCCGCCAATGGTGCCATTTGGACGCCTTACCCATAACCGTCCTGTATACTCCCTTGTAACTAAGGGCGAGCCAGCCCTCGGCGGCTTGAGGGACTTTGGACAGCGATGCTATTCGCAGAAACACTGGGAAAGAAGGAGTGATGCCCTCAAACTCACACCTGGCGATGTATCCAAACACGCCGGCCCAAGAGTTGGGGGAAATCTGGTTCAACCCTATGTTGAAGTCGTCCAAAAACTCCACCACAAATGGGTGTGGAGGAAACCTCATGCCCAGCTTCAAGACGGCCATGTACACGGAAAACTCTCCTTTCACCAGACCAAATCTGGTACAGTCTATGCCCCCAGGCATGCAAAAATTATACTCGGGGGCCCAGGTTTGAAGACGCGCCATAGTCAGCTTGCTCAGTCAGATAATTCAGCCACGTCTGAAGAGGGAAGATCTCACAGGGGTGAAGGTGGCCTTCTTCACTTTTAGACGGGCCCGTTGTTGCACCCTCTGCACGTCCTGATACGGGGACGTCCTCCTCCATGGGAGAAGAAGATTCCCCCTCGAAGCACGGATCTTCACCTATTCGCACCATGATGTCCTCCTCCATGACACGTCATCACCACAAAAGATTCCACAACAATTACGACTTTAGCCTGTCAGCTGCCTGCTTTAATAAAGCACTCATACTCCGTTCTAAAGTAGGTATTCGTCTTGTACAGTCAAAACCATCATTTTCTTCTGTTTCTCTCCATCGATTTATTGTAGCTTATAAGATACTATGTTAATGTAGTACTTTTATTCACTTTAAATACAACAACATGGTTTGCACTTTCACTTCTTTGTGAAGAAGGTATACCAGCGGAAAAAAATACTTACTTAAAACTGTACATCATTTGTCTTTAAGAATATACAATGTGTTGAACTAGTCATCCTTTTCTAGCTTAAAAGTGCTGATCATAGAGTTTCAAGTTTGCTCAAAATCATTTGGTGTTATACAACCACTTAAACGCTTGTAGAATGCGTTTTTGATGTTTTTTATCAGACTTTAATAAACCAAATCTACTGTTTGCATTTTTACTCAAGTACCACAAGCATAACATGTGTCTTGAAGAAGGAAAAATCTGAAAAACAAGAATGAATATATATAGTTACTCTCTTAAAGATATAGTTACCCTTTCAATGATATAGTTATTCACATGATATATTAATGTTTATGTTCATAGTAACTATGTCAAAGATATAGTTACTTTATATAACTTATAGTTACTTTATGTTTAATTGGACCACTAGATCTTTAAAAACATGAATACAATATAGTGGATGTTTTAAATTTATAATCACTCTGTATGATAACATAGTTACTCTTTTTATATTATAGTTACTCTTAACCTATTGAACATAATATTGATTATCATATTATAATACTTGAAAGATATAGTATCTTCATAAAACTTATAGTTACTATTAGTATATATAATTCACAATATAGATACTATATTATTTATTATTTTGATTGTTGAATACTATAATTAATAAAAAGTTCATAAAAATACCTATTCTATTCCAGCAGCGATAGCTGCATCTTGATCGGTGAATAGCGAAACTGGATATTTTCCTCCCATAGCTTTTAGAAAAGTTTCGGAGACCCAAACAAAAGATTCAGTAGTTTCATCCCCAATGAAAGCACAAGCAAACATTGTGTTTTTCCAATGGTTATTAATATCAACAAATAGACCACATATGAGATTGTATTTGTTCGTTCTGAATGTAG
Organism: Spinacia oleracea; assembly: GCF_020520425.1. NCBI lineage: Eukaryota > Viridiplantae > Streptophyta > Magnoliopsida > Caryophyllales > Amaranthaceae > Spinacia > Spinacia oleracea. The sequence goes on from NC_079489.1 coordinate 91,769,505, forward strand.
TATCAAACACAAGTACAACCACATATATTTCGTAATCTTCTAGCATCATGGAATCCCTCCAAAATAGACATTCAATTTTTCCTTCATCATTAAGTCTTACTCTGAAAAAGAATTCAGGATATGTTAATTGTAAGTCATACAGTTTGTTCACTAATGTTTGTGAATCCTTCCCGTCAATTTGTTTCATTTTTAACTCATAACAGTAGTTTAGATGATCAATCATCGAATGAACTACACCGTCTTCTTGAAGGAAATATGTCCTTCACCTAAGGTGCATTCAGTCTAATACCAAGGTTCAGATTAATTCCGAACAATTAATTCAGTGAGATCAAGTGATCGAAATAGCTAGCTGGAGCAATGCTTCCGATCAGTGAGTTCTAATGAATATTAAGCTCACAACTTACTCTTGACTGAACCTACAAGTTCACACCAATGGCATGTAACAGATCACCGAATTAAATGAATCGGAAATTCATTTAATAGCTTTTCGGGAATTAGTTGGAAAACATATTATAAGATACGACCTTGCATCGGAATCGTATATCGTATCGCCAATATTCGTATGCTCGGCGAAACGAATAAATCGTATCGTACGACGGTGATTCGTCGTATACGAAACGATAAATAATATATCGGAAATATATTAATCGCGGATACGAGGAGGCAACGCTGCCAACCCAACGAGCCAAGGCGCGCAAGCGCGTAAGGCCCACTAGGCATAGCAGCGAGCCAGCGCGCAAGGCCCAAGCCTTGGCTGGGCCCGCGCGCATGTGAGGAGTAGCAGCAGCAGCACACACAGCGCGGCCCAAGGCCCAGCGCCTGTGTGGTGCGCGTGTATGGGCTTGATGTTCGGTTCTTGCCCTTGTGGCTTGGCCGGATAGTATTATAACCTAAGGGGTTGTAATATTATTCTACACAAGTTTTCCTAACCTAATGCACAATTCAGCCACACACATCAAACCCTAAGGAGGAGTGAGAAACCCTAATTCTCTCTCAGCCTCCATGGATGTGTTCTTCCCAAAAGCACAAACTCTTGAATGATTGTCTAAGCTACGATTATCAAGACGGATCTGAACATGTCGGTGAACCAAGTAGAGGAACGACAAGTGGAGTTCTTTGTTCGTGTTCGTTGACACATTATTGTGGAAAACACGCTTTGAATGTAAGTTTGCTTAATCTGTGCTTTATACATGTTTCCTGGCTTTGGGGATTGTTTCCGCACATGTTATTATGTTTAACTGTATTCCCCAACAGTGGTATCATGAGCCTTATGTATTCAAAGCATGAATTAGCATTATTATTATTGTTTTTGCATCTGTCGAAAAATTTGGAATTTTTGTTGATTTTTCGGAATTTTTACGAATTATTGGATGAATTGCGTAGTTGGCTGTTCCGAAATCAAAAATATTCGCTTTTTCGATTTTTAAAACCCTAATCTGATGGAAATCGATTTTCTAAGATCAAGTCATGTGAATAGAATTGCAAAAACAGGCCTAGAAGTATCGTTTTTTGGGCGTTTTTGTTAATTTTTCATTAAAAATTAAAAGTGTCGGACAGTAATTCAATTAAAAGGTCGACCTAAACTACTCGGAATTGCTTAAAATTATGACACAATCTTTCATGGTATATTCTTGATCTATGATAGAAATTTCAGATTTTTCCGATAAGTATAAACCCTAATTTTTCCTTTCCCCAATTCGTAAAATTTGAAACCCTAATTGAATTTTAATTAATTTTGGTTTAATAATTCGGTTAATTGCGAAAGGGGATATAATTTCATGGGTCAGTGGCTAATTTTAAAAATTATTGGATTAAAATTTTGAATGGTTTCGTTAATTTTAATCGCACTTAAACCAAATTATTAAAAATCTGAAATTTAAATGTTAAAGAACGATTTAAAGCTTCGGATTTTATTAATAAAAGTTCAAATTTTAATGTTGACTTGTTCGTTCATAAAAGTTTGAATATTGTTAGCCCTTTGATTTAATATTTTACGAAATTGGATTGTCGTTAAAGTTTATTAAATCGTTAAAAATCGTTGTTTTTCAAATATAAAAATCGTAACTTTTTGAAAAATAAAATTAATGCAAGTTCGTGAAATTAAATTTAATTTTAATTGAGTTGGTCCGTATCACGAACCAAAGGCACGAACACGAGTGTGGTGGACGTATGGCTCGTCGAGCCATACGGGCTGCTACACGAAGGTCGAGCCGCAGCGACACGGGCAGCAGCAAGCGTGCTGCATGCCTCGTGCGCGCTGGGCGAGGAAGGGGAAGGCGGGACGCTTGCGGGGCTGCGACAAAGAAGGGCGCGAGCCATGCGATGTCCAGCGCACACGAACGCACAACACGCAGCGCAGGGGCAGCAGGGCTGCGGGCACGCGCGTGCGCGAGGGCCTGGGGGTGTGCAAGCCTTGCTCGTGCGCCTCTTGGGCCACACGCAAGGCATAGCGCTGGGTGCAAGCCTAGCCAAACTACGTAACCGAACTTTTTTTGTTGAAATTTTTTTATTTCGCTGGGCTTCGTATATTTGCATTAATTTAGGCTAACGGGATATTTAATTTAATATTTTATTTGCTAAGGTCGGGCCGCGAGTTTTAATTTAATATTTCATAATTAATTATCCGGAATAATTATTGGTTTGAGTGGGAGCCACTAAATGAAATTAAAATAAAATAATTATTTTAATTATTTTCGTAGGTCGCATTATTTTAATTAAATTCAATTTTAATTAGAATAAAGTCTAAGGATTAATAATTTGGAAATTGATTAATCTTTAAGGACGCGTTTATGTGAACGTGAATTTTAATTAATTCACGTAAATACTTGCATATTTGTATGGGCCATTTGTTTTAGCACACGAATGGGTGAATGCATAGAATATATATTTTATGTAATGCAGGTACTCCAAGTTACTAGTATGGCCAATTTAGGATAGTTAAATACGGTCTGCGTACTGTTCTATCTTTGAATGTAAAGTTTTAAATATGGTCTGCGTACCATTGAAATTTTGATGTAATTTATTATTTTCAAGTATTTCTAAGTTTAGAACTTTAAGTTAGCATTTGAACGAAGATTCAAGACGATGCCAAGCTAACAAGGAGGTGATGAAGATTGGATGCTTCAAGACAAGATGTTTTGGGCCATACTAGATCACCATTTATTTATGCACTTCTATATATATTATGCGTGAATGTATGAATGCATGTATGCTTTGCATGAATAGGTTGTTTCATATGACTCGATTAGATTAAGTTCACTAAATAATCGAACTAACATAGAAACAACTAGGTCCAAAGTAATATTGAGTTTAAAAATTGCCTTCCAAATCAAGCACTTACAAAAATCTAAGGATCTAAGATAGTAGGTTTACGCTAAAGCGAGGTGCTATTTTAGTTGACTTAGGTGGTAAGGCGTCCTAAAGGAGCACGTTGATTGTGGTTTCAACTCAAACAACAATGACATTATGTTGTGGCAATGGGATAAATTATGGCATTATTTTATTAACCAAGAGTAATTTGGAGATTACTAGCAATAGGTTTTGCTTACCTAAAATCTTAAACTACTTGAGACATGCTAAAGCTGCTTAAGGATTTAGGACTTTTGGGGTCTTGGAATCGTTTCATTCATTTTGGACCATGTTTTTGCTTTTGCATGAATGAAATGTTTAATAGCTTTGATGATTGCGTGAATGCTTTTATTTCAAGTTATTAAAGTATGATAAATGTTTTCTTTGCTATTTCATTCTGTAGAATAGTACATCTTCAACCTTATTGCGTTCGGACAATAGAACTGCGATATTTCCTCGATCGATTGGTAACTATTTTGAGAGCGGTTCTCAAAGAAAAGGAGAGTGAGAGCATATCTTGAATGCTATTTTCTTATAGTGATATTCATGGTTGTTTTCAAACTAAAGTTTGAATGGTAGACCAATTGGACCTCATATATTCAGAATACTGGGTAGTTTTGAAATAATGGAGTATTGAGTTAAAGACTCATGTATAACCAATGGTTAACAACCAATTTTCTTTTGATTCGATAATGAACTAGACTCATTGGATGCGGTCATTCAAAGTGAATAAAAGAAAGGGACTTTGTACGCATAACAAAGTAAGAAGATCAAGCAAAGAGTAAAATCTTTAGGACTATAATTAAGAAAACGTGCTAGAAAGGATAGGAAAGGGGAACAAAAGAAATGAATTCAATATTCAATTTCTACCTTGAAGTTTATGTTAAAGAGAAACTACTTAGCAAATAAACTCCTATGGTATTAGATTACCGCTTGAGGTTCTAAACTCTTGTTAAGAACTCAAATTCCGGGAGCTAAGTTTGTTTATTGACCTACAAGTGGGAAATGAAGCAAAGTTGTGCTACATTGATTGTAGGGTCATCATGTTTTTTTTAAAGTCCTTCTAAAGGCTGGAACTTAATGGTATTATGTTCCATTAATCATCATAATCAATTTCTGTTTGGACAACGGAAAGACTCACATTCAAAGTAATAAAAAACATTCGTTGAGTGTTTATTTGAATGAAATGGTCATTTAAGGGTTGAGTCATATGATTGATTAATAAACAAACGAATCTCTTCACACTCAAACTTCAGAAGGTTCAAATCAAACAATTTGATTTGTGTTCCACATATCTTTGGCAATGTCATACGACCATATCAACAAGTCAATATTCTAAGATTCCATGGCATGCATTTCTGAAAGTTGGTTAATTTAAGACACGTGGGTCTTGCTTGTTGAACATGACATAGAGATGGACTATTGTTAGAAGTTTCTAGACAATGAAGTTCATGGGCCAAAGATGGATTTTATGACTTACCTATTTCACAAGAATTTGAGAAAATATGTCTATATTTACTCAAAGTGAAATGTGTGAAATGCTTCAATGTAATTCACAAAAGGGTATAAAATCAAGTTGGCAAGAATTTTGGAACATCTAGGCTGGGTCAAGGTGATGTTTTCATGAGCCAAGAAAGATTATCTAGATTGTTTATATGGCATTATAACAATCGAAGCTCCATAAGAATGTGGTATGTCCAAATGGAGAAATCGAAATCTATTTAGATTAACGATTATCACGACTATTTTCCTATTTAGTTTCTAATTACACTCTCAAATGACTATCACACTAAACAAGGTTGTCAAAGCTAAGGATAAGATGTCATAAGGATTGAACTTCAGTTCAGTACCTCTTTTCAGTACATATATATATATCTAGGGTTGTCGAACCCAGTGGGAGTTAGTGTTTACATCAAAAAACTCAAGGATAGATATACGTTTCTTTATGAGCGACTCATAGAAACAAAAGGTATTGATTCTACCACAAATCTGAGAACATATGGTTGTTGCTTAAGATAATGTCTTTTAGGAAACCATCATATTTCGAAAAAGGCAAGTGGGAGAAAAATGACCTCGAATGGATTTCGAGTCAAGCAACAAACAAATGTAGGATACTTAGGAGTCTTTGGAAAATCTCCGTACTTAGAAGCCTTTGGAAGAGCTTCATGAAGACTTTAGAAGTGCTTCAAGAGAATCCTAATACTCAAAGGACTTGAGTAATGTCTATATAGATACTAACGTTTGATGTTCAATACCTAAGTAAATCTTATAAGGAATATAATTCAACCAAGATAGATACATAGATATCTTGAGGAATGAAAACTATGAAGACTTTAAAGTGCTTCAAAAACATACGACTTACAGGTTAGCTACGACGAATTAAAAATTCCCAAGTATGGTTTGAGGCCATTAGAAACATAAGTATGGTTCGAGGCCATACAAAATGGTTTGAGGCCATTTCATCCAAAGTACCTTCATCTTGAAGAATCAAATCTATGATTTGGTTGATTTGCATAAAGGGTTTACTCCCATTGGTTATAAACATGTTTTCAAAACATACAAAGATGATATTGTATACACATACAAAAGAGAAGCTAGATTGGTGGTTAAAGATTGTAAACAACTTCACGGCGTTGATAATGTTGAAATCTTTTTCACCAAGTCGGAATGCTTGAACTATTTTGGATAAATCTAGCAATCATTGCATATGACAATATGGCAATTGGAAAATGAAACACCTTACTCAATTGGACTTGTAGAAAGGAATTGCGTACATCACACAATGTAAAAGTTTTGGATGCTAGATAAAAGAGCAAGCTTAAGAAATCTATTCGTAGAGTAAAGCATGCAAGTGGGAATTGGGCCATATTTATCTAAAAGGCTATTGAGCAATCATAGCTTTACGAAAATATGGATCATCTTATAGATGAGGAGTTTAGTGAGAGTATTGGTTCTATATATGAGATACATATCTCTCTATTGAAAATGACATTCAAATGGTTAGATTTGAAAGTATTCGTCAATATTAGAACCATGGCGAAACTTAGAACATACTGGGTTAAAGATCTATTGGATAGGATCTAAAGGGTTGTTTGGATTCTGTAAAAGTAATTACTAAATCAAACACAATGGAGAGACTCAAAAGAGACTCTCAACCCATATGAGTAAGTCTAAGTTATGAATTCTTTAACTAAGTATAAAGCTAGGCTGTTATCACTAGAGTTAAGCATGAAGGACCTTGAAGAGGTACCTTCACCTTATATCACATGGAAATGCCAAGATTTTAGCAAGATTCAGTATCTCTTGAAACAGAATAAAGCTAAAAGTCACATGGATGGATTTTAAAATGCGAATGGTTTTTGCATTACAATCAATCATGTATAATGTGATATATAGATCGCCAAGATAACTCGTGAACATTGGATCGTGACGAGTTTATACCAATCTCTATTGATCTGGATCAAAGATCATTGGAACAGTATCAAGAACATCCAATACATTTGGAGATGTAGGATGAGCACTTGATAAGAGGAAGTGAAGATAACTAAAGTTTTGATGCTACATGCATTTGCCTAAGGAAAAGTTGAATCTTGTTGTTAGGAAAACCACAAACAAACGCGGGAAATTAGGCGTCGTGATTAAAAGGTGGTTACATAGGTTCTAAACCATATGTGATGCATGGGAAACTGAATCAATGATTAGTTTCCAAGTTCTCATATGAAATATGTATCTCCCACATCTATGTGAACCGGTTGGAGCATTCCAAAAGGGAAGCATCATTTGAAATTCTACATAATTCAAATGAATTCATTGTTGCCTAAGAAGCAATAAAAGGGAATTGTTTTTAGTGGGAGTTCTTCAATGAACTCAGGTTGATCACAAGTCTGCTACCTGGATGATTTTCTATTTTAGATATGATTTTCATTCTAAACAACAACGAAAGACTAGATCATTCTAGAAACATGTTCAAAGATCTTTTCATCTTACATCGAAAGGCTTTCGATAGAAAAGATGCTAAGGATAGAAAAGTATGATAAACTAAACCTCTACATTGAATGATACTCAACATTCATATGCAGATATGGAATCAAGTTTGAGTTCCATGAATGTTTTAAGTATTGGGTGAAAGGCCTATATCTGTAAAACATTAAATGCTTGATTTTGGGTTAGAGGCCCACAAATTGGTAAGCATTTGGTTTAAACATTTATCATTTATGAAATTATATTTCATAGTTCATTTAATCTTGGTTTAGTATTAAATGATAAGTCCATGTGATTCAAATCATTCAAATGGGATGTCAAGATGGATTCTTCGACAAAGAAACACCCATAAGTGAACTTGAATATTGAAATCACAAAAGGATCCCTAATCCAGGTCATTGAAAGGTGGACGACCAATGACTAATGAAGATTAGATTGCAAGTAGATTACTTAGTTCCGTTTCTTGAACTAGAGTGACTGGATGTCAGAATCTTTTGCATAGATACTTATTGGATCTTGTATCCGATTGACCATGAGAACACTTTAAGAGATTAAAGTCATGTCATAGGTAGTTCTCATTAATGGTGATTAGAAACTGTTCCTCAGAACATGAGCGATTATGTCTGCTCGTTTGAGAATTAGTTCGCTTTGATACTAGATAATTAAAGGTCGGTGTAATACCTCGTATTTTTATAATATTTATAAGTATATTTTATTATATTTATAAAGAATTTTACGATTTATTATCATTTAAATAATATTTAAATGTATTTTATTTAATGTATTTTAATTAATTAGAATATTTATTATTTTAATTAATTACGAAACAAATTTAATTTTTGAGTCGGGAAATTAAATGAGTTGCAAACGATTTTTAAAGGCGTCGGGTTTTAAATGAAAAGTCCAATTCGTTTTATTAAACGAGCCCAATCAAAAGAATTTAATTCAAGTCCTAAGCTAGCCCAATCATTTAATCCCCTAAGCCCAATTCTAATTTCCTAATCCTAGCCCATTAACAATAAGGAGCCTATAAATAGGACTCCTCATCATTAAATGACCCCCTATTTTGTCATAAACCCTTTTCTCTCTTTCTTGCCCAACACTCCTCTTTCTCTCTCCCTTTGTTCGACCGGCTCACTCGGCCCGCAAGCACGAGCCTCGTGTTGTTGCGTCGCTGCTGCTCTCCCTTGTGCCCACGTGTGCTGCCGCGCCCAGCGCTCAGCACTCCCTCTCTCGCCCCTCGCGCGCCAGCGCCCGCACTCCCCCTCGTCGCTCGCCCGCAGCCCGCAGCGTGCCCTCGTGCCTGCGTTGCTGTTGTGCCTTGTTGTTGCTCGTGTGCTCAGCGTACACCCCCGCTCTCTTGCCCCTCCTCTTGCGCGCGCGCCCTAGCGTGCCGTGTGCCCTATCCCGCGCGCAAGCGCTGCTGCGTCCCTTCGCCCCTGCGCGCACACACGCGTGCGTGTGTGTGTGTTGTTCGTGTTTGTAATTCGATTTCTTTTTCGCCTAATCACTCTAATCCGTGGTTGTTCCGTGCTATAGGCCGGATTGGTATAATTCTCTTCTTCCTTGCCTATTCTATTTAAATTCCGTATTTTAAATTATAATATTAATATTGTTTTGAGTAATTAAAATGCTGGGAACCGGTTATGAATACCGTGGTTTGAGGATTTGCGTGTTGTGATTCATTAGGGTGGTTTTAATTATTAAAGGATGAATTTTCAGATTTGTTTATTGAATAAAGCATTGATTTTTATGATAATAAACTAGTTTTATTGGGATTTTCAAGTTAGGGTTTTAACCTAGACCTAATGAGTCAATTGATTAGCATAATTAGGTGATGATTTTAGTTACGATAATCAATTATATTTTCAGATTTGAATAAAGGCTTAAAGTGTTGATTTTTATTGATATTAAAGGCGGAAAAAGTATGTTTTTGTACTAGGGATTGATTTTGCAAATCGAGACGATTATATTATTGAAAAACGATTGAATTCTAAAGTTTAAAGGAGGTTTTAAATTTTATAAAGTTGCTGGAAATTTAATGAACATGGAAATAATTTAAGTTTCATTATTTTGATGATAGGAGGTGATTTCTAGTTGAGCGCTCGTTATTGCAAAGTGGCCCCTACGCTTAGGTATTCAAGGTACGTACAAGTCTAGGGCGACCACACCTTTTGTCAATGACATTACATGATTGTTGATGATGTGAATTATATTATGTGGAATCATGTTTATTTTGGTGAACGAGCATGTGATTTGTGATGTTGGATTTATTGGATTAATTGTTGAACAAGCATGTTAAAATTATTATGAGTATGGATTTCATTGTCAATCATGTTGTTCAATATTTATGCATGTATGGTTTTTTTCACATGCATGGGATGGATTATTTATTTGTATGCTATTGTACGGGATGTCTAGCATACTTTGAGCCAATCATTTGTACCTCGTTGTACTACTTATTTTACCACATGTGAAGGGTTAGCTCACGTAAGCCACCGCACATGTAGGGTTCAGTTGGGAATATTATGTATGAAATGAATTAGGATTTGTCGTGCAAGGGCACAACCCTCATGTTAATGTGCATGATGTGGAGTCTCACTTTGGTGAGGAGGAACATGGTAGTAATTTCACAAGTGTCTTGCCTTGTTGATCACAAGTCCTAAAGCATTTAAAATAAGATTGTTTTGGTTGTCGTTTATTAATTGAATGAATGTACGTTGTTGAGTCTTGAGTTCATCTCTAATAAAATATTAATAAACGTAAAGTGCAACCAGAACAAGCTTCAAAACTCTTGGAACGTATATACCTTGAGTATGAACAATGGGGGAAGTCTTGCCAGAAAGCTCGTACTCCTACTAATGATACAAGACATTGTTTCATTTATAATATGCGCAGGAATCCCATCGGTATGGCCCGACACTCGGTATGGCCCGAATTTATTCTTTATTATTTGGTGTATGGTTGGCTCCCATCACCCTTTTCCTTTATGGAATATTCTTTTGGCCCGTTCGAAGCTTTTTCTAATTAAATTGTGAGTCAAGAGTCGAGTCTTGTATTCATGGTTGATTGTTTATTATTGTATGGCTTTTGCATGTTGATTAATACTTAGTGAGTGATGCATGTTTTAGTTTCAGTTCGCTCTATTCTTGTAAGTACTCAGCTTTTGCTGACTATGTGCTTTGTGTGTTTTGGTCATGGCCTTTGCCTTAATGACCATATGATGATCTATCATTTGCACTTGCATTGATGGGGAGTAGAATAATATAGCAGGTTGGTAGATGGGAATCATGTGGCTTGGGATGATCGAGAGAGTTACATGTTTTCGTATTTCGAACTATTTAACTTTACTTTAATTATGTTTGAAATGTTTGAATTATTTATACTTTGGGTTTTGGGCCATTATGGTTCCAAATTGTAGGAGGCCTCGATATTTCATTAATTATGTTTTTAAAAGTTAGTTGACATTAAATTCCGCTGCGTAATTCTGGTAATAGCCTTAACCGTTATCACGGTGGCGGTAATGCTTTAGTAATTCCTTTATTTTAAGTTGGAAAATAATTTTATAAAAGCAAGGAATTATTAGGGTGTTACAGTCGCACCGTAAAAGGAGGCTATAAAAGCAGTTATTGAATCAAAGTGAGTGTTCATAGATTGCAAGAATGGATTGCCCTCCTATCTTTGATAGGATATGGTGTTTGTTGTGTAACAAGGCCTCTCGGAGAGTTAGATACTGTAAAATGCATGGCCGTGCTCAGAATGGTTAGGCTTAACCTTCTGCAAAAGTTTGACAGTTGAACTCTGTAATCCGAGAAACACTTCTGGACCTAATAAGGATGGCTTGGATCTTACCTTATGTTCAGTAAGTAACAGTAAGTGACAAAGGAATGTGGATGCACACTTGTCTGAATGACAAGTGGGAGATTGAAGGAAATATGTCCTTCATCCAAGGTGCATTAAGTCTAATACCAAGGTTCAGATTAATTGCGAACAATTAATTCAGTGAGATCAAGTGATCGGAACAGCTAGCTGGAGCAATGCTTCCGATCAGTGAGTTCTAATGAATATTAAGCTCACAACTTACTCTTGACAGAACCTACAAGTTCACACCAATGGCATGTAACAGATCACCGGATTAAATGAAAATCGGAAATTCATTTAATAGCTTTTCGGGAATTAGTTGGAAAACGTATTATACGATACGACCTTGCATCAGAATCGTATATCGTATCGCGAATATTGGTAAGCTAGGCGAAACGAATAAATCGTATCGTACGACAGTGATTCGTCCTATACGAAACGATAAATAATATATCGGAAATATATTAATCGCGGATACGAGGAGGCAACGCTGCCAGCCCAACGAGCCAAGGCGCGCAAGCGCGAAAGGCCCACTGGGCGTAGCAGCGAGCCACGCGCAAGGCCCATGCCTTGGCTGGGCGCGCGCGCATGTGAGGAGTAGCAGCAGCAGCGCACACAGCGCGACCCAAGGCCCAGCGCCTTTGTGGTGCGCGCGTATGGGCTTGCTGTCCGGTTCTTGCCCTTGTGGCTTGGCCGGATAGTATTATAACCTAAGGGGTTATAATATTATTCTACACAAGTTTTCCTAACTTAATACACAATTCAGCCACACACATCATACCCTAAGGAGGAGAGAGAAACCCTAATTCTCTCTCAGCCTCCATGGATGTGTTCTTCCCAAAAGCACAAACTATTGAATGATTGTCTAAGCTACGATTATCAAGACGGATCTGAACATGTCGGTGAACCAAGTAGAGGAACGACAAGTGGAGTTCTTTGTTCGTGTTCGTTGACATATTATTGTGGAAAACACCCTTCAAATGTAAGTTTGCTTAATCTGTGATTTATACATGTTTCTTGTCTTTGGGGATTTTTTCCGCACATGTTATTATGTTTAACTGTATTCCACAACACTTCTCCACCAGTTTCAGTTGACATATATCTATAAGATTCCATTGGTCTTAGACCACATTCTGGCATTGCTTCAATAGCTTATTGTTTTGCCTTTGTCATTTGTCGTTTAGATTGGTGAGGATAATTACTTATTTATCTTGTTAAGCACTACATGCTTTTAAATTTCAAAATCTCCATTTTCATTATTCTTTGCAAATATATAAGCTTCACATTTTGTTCTTGTTATCAACACTCTCCATTTCCTTCCTTTCTTCTTTGCATCTGATGACAATGGATCATCTTCAACTTTTTGTCCTTTCTTTTTAGTAGTGTCTCTTATTCCAGCAGCAGAGCAGAAGAAGTATTTTCCATTAACAATAGTAGTACCTTCTTTATATCTATTTTTCCCTTTTTGAACACTAAAGCTGATAATAGAAACATGTTTGCAATATAGATCATAAATTTCATCAGTTGTTTCCCTTGCTTCTCCATTTAAACAGCCATCTAATTCTTTATCGGTCTTTTGTTGCTCTCATGATTTGAATTCTCTAATATTTTGTTGTTTGTATCAATTGTATGTATTATATATAGAACCTGTACAGATACAAATGTTTTCACTATAACTATATATAATATTAAGAATACTATATAGGATTACAGTAACTATATAAATAGTTATGTATAGTTACTGTTTATTTGTTATATAGTTACTCTCCATTTGATATAGTTACTGTATTTAACTATATTGCATATGTAAGACTGTACAATGTATTACTTATGATTATTAGAGTAACTATTTTACATATAAGAATAAATATGTTAACAAAAGAGTTACTATATGATATAATATTGTTACTATGATCGCTATTTCGTTGGATCTACGTTGAGCGATCTCCATAACAGGGATCACAAGGGAACCTATGGCCGTTGTGATCAAATATGTTCGCCTTTCGGGCATATCACGATAACCGGGTTTTGTCAATTTTCTTCATTGTAGTTGTAAAATTGACTGGCGACTCCTAAAGACTAGTAAAAAGGAGGCTAACGCCTACAATTAGTTTCGATTTTACTTAATATGAGTTCCACATCCCGAGGAGAAAGTCATTCGAGCCATTTTCTTAGGAAAAGTACGCTCGTCCTATTTTTCGACCCCCTCACACATTCCTCGATTTTCAGTACTACAACAAAAAAATCAAAAGTTAGGTTTTGGTAAAATAATGAAGGAATTTAAAAAGAAACTTTCTATAAGACATTTTTATGTCTAATAAAATGAACAATCTAGCTGCATGTACGGAATTTGATCAGAAATCACTTACTCTTGTCGTTTTTCCTGCGGACATTTTGAACTTCTGAAAAAGAACAAAATTAAGAAAAATTAGGTTTAGATTTTACTTCGAAACAAAATTAAAGCAACGAAATCACTTGTTATTACTTATTTCCTTTTTTTGGTGTTGATCTTCCAGCTTGTTTATGTCATTTCTTGTCAAACATCCATTATTCTTCTCTGTTTTCACAAAAAAGAAGGAATATATATCCTTCGCCTTTGTAATTTATCCAGCATACCACTCACTCAAAACATATTACACAATCCACACTTCCAATTTCAAGTTCCATCCCTCCTTCCCGTTCCAAATAGCAAAACCAAAACATAACCCTAAAAACCCAATTAACTTCCACATTCCTTCTCTCTCTAGTACCTTAAAAATCTTCATCTCATCTCCAACTTCTTCTCGGGCTTCCATGGCTGACGAATGACTACAAGGTAACACGTCTTCTTCCTCTTACTCTTGTTCATATTCATTAATTCCTTTATTTTCATGTGAATCAAGGTGTTCATGTTAATTAGGGTTGACTCGAAATTGAGGCTTAATTTTGGTTCGATATTATGTACAAAATTGGGGTTTAGTTTTGGTTTGAATTTGGGGTTTAATTTTGGTTCGACATTGGGGTTTAGTTTTGGTTTGAAATTGCCGAATAAGCCGAATGTTACAGAGCAAACAGGTGTAATTTTCAATTGTTAATACTATCTATCAAGAATCTGGAACAAACCCGCGAAATTTATGTAATTTTCTATGTGTTTGTATGTTAGTAGTGCTTTTTTGCTGGGTTTAATTTGATTCCATATGAAACAGACGAAAGAATTCTTTGTGAAGAGACCCACGAAATATTGATGAAACAAACCCATGAAATAATTCGGCATTCATACTTTAAATATTCTTGTTTAGAAAATACTTTGAGATTGTGTGTTAACTTTGCATATCTTTAATTTTTTCGGAGAAACACTAATATCAGATTTATGGTTGTTGTTTAACATTTGCAAATTGTTCAATATTTTCTGTATATTTGATGATTATACTTCTGTGAATAATTGGCAATCTCCATTATTTTTTCATTAATTTTTCAATTTTATTTTTCTTTTCTCTAAGGTCAACAACCACAAGGTCCACAACCATGGAGACAATGCCAGAGGTAATCAATGAGCTAGAAACACCCATGGTACCACAAACACAAGCTAATGCACAAGGTCTTCTAGTTGACAACATTCTTATTCTTCCTGAAACACAAGATTTTACTGGAAAGAGGAGTACAATTTGGAAGGAATGCATGAAACTCGACTCATCATAAACTAAAGATGGGAAAGAGAGGGCAATTTGCAAACCATTACAAAATCACGTCTTTCATTGCCAACTCGCATTATGGAACTACCAATATGAGAAATCATATCAAGAGGTGTGAACATTATCTTGCATTTGTTCAACGTTCGAATACTGAGAAACAGGTTTTATTTATGACCAAAAGGTATACAAGGAGTTGATATCTATAGCCATTATTAAACATGGATATGCCTTTTCTTGGGCCGAGCATGAGGGTAGTAGGAAAATTCATGTATATTTGAATCATCAAGTAAGAAGTATTTGTAGAAACACTGCTAAACCTGATTGTTTAAAAAATCATAAAAGTTTGAAAGTTAAACTGAAGGAAACTCTTAGTAATGTCTCTAGTCGTATCTCTTTGACTTGTGATATGCGGACTTCTTGTCAAACTGAAGGATATTTGTGTCTCACTTCTCATTTTGTGGATGCTAATTGGAAGTTAATTAGTAAAGTTTTAGAGTTTTGTCACATTGATACACCACACACTGGTAAAACAATGTATAGTGTTGTGTTAGCCTTGATTCAAGATTAGGGTATCAATCACAATATATTTTGTTTCACATTAGACAATTCCTCTAGCAACGATAAAATGCAAAATTATTTGAAAATACGTTGAAGGGACGAGGTGCTTTGTTACACAATGGTGATTTTTTTTTTCATGTTCGGTGTGCTGCACATGTACTGAATCTAATAGTTAAGGATGGACTTAAGGTAATTGAACATGCTGTTGTCAAGGTTAGAGATTGTGTGAAGTACATTAAGTGGTCTGAAACAAGAAAAAATAATTTTCGCGATTGTGTTAGATTAGCAAAAATAGGAGAAACTAAATCGTTGTGGCTTGATGTTTCTACAAGATGGAATTCTACATACATTATGCTTAAAAGGGCTTCTCTATATCGTGAGGCTTTTATGGAAATGGTTATAAAAGACTCCTCTTTCAAACGTTGCCCTGACTTTGAAGAGTGGGAGAATCTTCAGAAAATTCAAGATGTTATGGAACCTTTCTCTGATATAACCGAGTTGTTTTCGTGAAGTGATTATCCTACCTCAAATTTGTATTTTGGGAGTGTTTGGAATATTCTTATGTTGTTGACAGATTTGACAGGAAGCATTGACGATGTATTAAAACAAATGGCAATAGAAATGAAGATCAAATTTCATATGTATTTGTTCAACTCGGAAGAGGATGATTATAGCATGTTATTAACCTTTGTTGTAGTTCATGATCCTCGTTGCCAGCTTTCTGTTATGATGTTTTGTTATGAAAGTTTGTATGGGAAGGCAGTAGCTGAGTTAAAAGTTTCTAATGTCACACACAAGTTAGATATATTTTGCCAGGAATATGCCCCGGAAGGCTCCATCCCACATGAAGCTACATGCACACCATCTGACAATCACAAGCGTAAATTTGAGTACTTTGCAGTAAGTTTTGTTTTTTTGTTTATATTGTTTTATTCTGTTTTCATACAGTTTGTATTGTTACCTATCTTGCCATTGTTGGGATATTGGCTGCTGAGTTTGCAGGTCTATTCTATGTTCTAATACTAATCTAATGGTTGATATTTAAATTTGGTTAATTATGAATTATTATTAGGTCAATGAATTTAAGGCATAGTCAGGTTCTGATCATTTGTTATCAGTAGTAAGGTAAGAAAAACAAATTGGAATAGAGTATTAAAAATGTGATGCATATTAGAAATGAGAAGATATTTTCAATGGTAAAAGGAGAGGGAATACATACTCAGCAATTACATGTGAATTAGGATACACATAAGTTAATAATTGCACAACTTATTTTTCTATTTATTGTTCTTTTAGACATATGACAGCAATGAAGTTGTGCCTTCTTATGCTGGGATATCACAATTGCAAGCTTATCTTGGGGATGCTAAATTGGAACGAACATCTAAATTTGACATCTTAAAATTTTGGAAAGAGAATGAGTACAAGTATGGAACACTTTCTCGTCTTGCTCTATACTCACTGTTCCCCTCACAACTGTGGCTTCAGAATCAACTTTTAGTATAGGAGGTCGAGTTTTGAATAAGTATTGAAGTTCTATTCTTCAAGAACATGTGGGAGCTTTGATAACAACTCGTAGTTGGTTAGTCGGTTATTAAAGTAAGTTCATTTCAACCTTTGTTTTTCGTTGAATTGTTCCTTTCTATTGAGGATATTGCATTTTCTTATATTGGTTAAAATGGAAAAATGCTACCTTGACTCCTTTTTTCCCTTTAAAATGAAGTGAATGAAGATGACGACTGTGTTGGTTCCTTTGTGGATTGGGGTACACCAAATTCATAATCAACCTGATGTTAATATGATACATTAGCTAATTGTTACTAATTTGATGTTAATATGATACATTAGCTAATTGTTACTAATTAGAGGAAGTAGCATCATACTTGACTTATAGAGACGTGACTTTTGGATATTTGCTTATGACTATCTTAGATTATTGTACGAAATGAGGGTTGAATTACTCTAGTATGACTTTTGGACATAATATTTTGATATAAGTTGGAATAGAACATTGCCTAAGAGGATATGAGGCTAAGACTTTGGCCATTTACCTAGTTACTTATCAATTTTTATCTGATAAGTTATATTTCATGTCAAAATGGAAGTCTTGAAGATATGATTTTTAAATTTATTTACCATGTGCTAATGTTGGTTTTATTTCCATCATTTTCTTATCATTTGTTGAATGGTCTTATTTAAATGAGCCAAAAAGAAGATAAGAATTACTAAACTAACATATCATTCTATGTATTTTTTTTACATTGGCACTATCATAATATTGAAACATTTTTTCCTATAACACCAAAGAGTATATTATAATAATAATAATAATAATAATAATAATAATAATAATAATAATAATAATAATAATAATAATAATAATAATAATAATAATAATAATAATAATAATAATAATAATAATAATAATAATAATAATAATAATAATAATAATAATAATAATAATAATAATAATAATAATAATAATAATAATAATAATAATAATAATAATTCTTGGGGTGTGCCTGGTGGTTCTGAACAACTTGTCATAGACACATTGGCTAGCGTGTCTCCCCCTCTATTAGATGTTGACGAAGACCATGATTTGGCGGAGCGTAATATTAAGCAATGCAAGAGAAAGATTTCTGACGGTTACTACACTGCTGCCGTTAGGGTTCTTTCTTCCTCAGGTCTTGCCCCTTACAATGATGCTACTCTTGCAGGTTTGCAAGCAAAACACCCTTCCGTTCCGGTCCCTACCTTACCGGATATCCCTGTTGATCATCACCTTACTGCTTCCTCCGCTGTTGTTTTGGAGCAGATTAGGGGCTTTCCGCGTGGTACTTGGTGCGGTAGAGATGGCTTGCGTGCTCAACACCTTTTGGATTGCTTGGGTGGTGCTGCTGTAGCTGTTTCTGATGAGTTGGTGGATGCTATCACTCAGGTAGTTAGTCTCTTTCTTGCTGGAAAGTGTCCTGCTGTGCTTGGAGGATACATTGCTAGTGCTCCTCTTACGCCACTTGTTAAGCCTGGTGGTGGTATTCGGCATATTGCTGTGGGCACTATTTGGAGGCGACTTGTTTCTAAGGTCGGGGCTGCTTTGATTGGTCCGCGTTTAGGAAACTACTTCGGAGGTCTTCAGTTTGGAGTTGGGGTTCCAGCAGGTGGTTAGGCCATTCTCCATGCTGTCAATCGGTTGGTTGAGGCTCGTGGGGCCGATGTTGGCCTCTCTATGTTATTGGTGGATTTTCAGAATGCGTTCAATCTAGTTGATCGATCGGCTTTGTTGCGTGAGGTTCGGCTACATTGTCCTGCTCTTTCGCGTTGGGTTGAATTCTGCTACTCTTCTCCACCGCGGCTGTATTATGGGGAGCATACCTTGTGGTCTTGTTAGGGTGTGCAGCAAGGGGATCCTCTCGGCCCTTTGCTTTTTTCTCTGGTTCTACATCCATTGTTGTGTCGAATCAGAGACTCATTTGATCTATCTCTTCAGGCTTGGTACTTGGACGATGGCACTATCGTTGGTGACACTTTGGTGGTTGGACAGGTCATGGTGTTGATTTTGGAGGAGGGTCCTCATCTAGGTCTCCATGTTAATGTTGAGAAGACAGAGATTTTCTGGCCTTCGGAGGACCCACGCAGTCGTCTAGAGGGTGTCTTTCCTAGGGATATTGCTCGTCCTGCGCTTGGTGTTAAGTTGCTTGGTGGTCCAGTCAGTACGGATTCGTCTTTTTGTAAGGAGTTAGTTTCGCATTGTGTGTCGAAGACTGTTGTGTTGATGGATGTTGTTGCTAAGCTTAATGATCCCCAGTGTGAGTTGTTGCTCCTTCGTGCGTGTACTGGTGTTTCTAAACTCTACTTTGCTATGCGCACTTGTCCGCCTCATCATTTTGAAGCGGCCTAATTATCTTTTGATGTGGCTCTTCGGGCTTCTTTAGAGCGTATCGTGACTGCTTCGGGACCTGGGTTCGGTGACTGACAATGGCGTCTTGCCACCTTACCTTATTCTTATGGAGGATTGGGTGTTTATTCAGCTGGTGATGTTCGGCATTATGCTTTTCTTGCATCCCGTTCGCAATCTTCTGGTTTGTAGGATTCGCTTCTTCGACTCTCGGGTGTTGATGGTCCGGGGCCGGCCTTTGATGATGCTCTTGGTCTTTTCAATAGGACCGTGGAGACCGACCTTATGCATAGCCCTAGTGAGATCGCTGCCCCCACACTCATGAAGAAATTGGCAGACATATATTTCACGAAGGTTACTGCTGATGCGGAATCCGCCTACTCCTTATCTTCACGTCATGTTGCCCTATGGAAATCACAGCAGGGGGATCACTCCTCAGCTTGGTTGCGGGCAGTCCCCATCTCGGGTTTAGGCAGTCCCCATCTCTGGTTCGACGTCGTGTTCTGCTTGCTCTCGGGTTTTCGACGGGGACATTTATGGGGATCATGCCGTGTCTTGTGCTGGGATTGTGGGTATTAAACATCGACATAATTTTGTTCGTGATACCCTTTTGGATATTTGCTATCGGTCGGGGATTTCTGCTCGCAAGGAGGTTGATGTTGGGCTGACTAGTGAGAGTGATGGAGTTCTTCGTCCTGCAGATATATTGTTGTATTCATGGGATGGCGGTCTAGATGTGTGTGTTGACTTGACTAGGTCTTCCCCTATGACGCAATCTGGGTTGTCAGACTTCGTTCCGGGTCGGGTTGTGGCGGTTGCAGCGCAGCGGAAGCAGGAAAAGTATGCGGCACGTTGTAGGGCTTTGGGTTACGGTTTCTTTCCTTTTTCCTTCTCTTCTTTTGGGGAATTAGAGAAAGGGGCTGTTTCGTTGCTGAAGCGGGTCCAGACGTACTCCAGGGCTCAAGACATTGGGGCACGGGCAGCTGCCCACATTTTCAGCAGGATCGGGTTCGCCATAGCTAGAGGAGTGGGGGCCCAGATTGTATCTCGGCTCCCCTCCAACTTCTTGTAGTTCACTTGATCTTTGTAGCTTGTTAAGCTTGTAACGTTTTGGTGTTTTCCCATAATAATAATAATAATAATAATAATAATAATAATAATATGGGTTCTCTCAAAAAGGGTCGATTAGGGTTCTCGTTATTGGTGGGTTTGGTGTTCCACGTCCATAATCCGACGAATTTCTTGGCGGTGGTAGATTAGGCGGCGGTTCCACGGCGGCGGTGCTTTTTTAGGCATTTACAAGGGTTATTTTGGTGCGGTTTTGGTCCAGTTTTGGGTCTGTTTTTTTGTCTAGTTTTGGTGAGTTTTACGGCGACTTCGGGTGCTTTTCTGGTCTGCTACAAGGGGCGGTCCTCAGGCGAGATATAGGAAGTGTGGTCGTGCGGTGTTGGGTCAGTTCTAGGGGTTGTTTCCGACATAATTAGAGGAGTTTTTTGGCAGTTTTGTGGAAGTTTTTAGGCGGCTTTAGGTAAAGTTATTGATCAGTTACCGGCTTGCGAGGGTGCTTTTTCAGGTGGCTTGTTCCGGTATCTCCCGGCGGTTCGGCTGCGGTACTGTTGTGTTTCTGTTCGGTTGCTATTCTGTTGCGGTCCAGTTGTGTTGATGTTTCATTTCTGTTGCACTTCTGTTTCGGTGTTGTTGTGGTGCTTCGATGACGGAGTTCTGCTGCAGAGTTGTTGCTGCATTGGGTGGGCTGCAGTGGGTGTTCCTTGGTGGTGTTGTTGTTGCGTGGTGTAGGTTGCATTGGGTGTTGTTGCGTGGTGTGTGTTGTATTGCGTAGATTTCATGTTGACTTGGTGAGTTGCATATGCTTTGGGGTGCTTTGGGGTGCAGTCTGTCGTGTGTGGGTTATATTGCATAGAGTTCAAGTTTTTGCTCTATAATGTCTTCGAATGTGGTGCGTTTTCATTGCCTATTTGTGGGTCTTAATGGGTGCCAAGATGGAGGAGGGAATGGGCTTACTAAGAGCCCTTTGATCACTCATCTTCGTGATCGTCATTTTAGGGATGGTGCTCAAGCAGTCACACGACACTCTCTAACCACTAACTTGGCTATTTTTACTGAGGTTGATTTAACCTTCCGATGTATGGGGATTTGGCTTTGCGGGGAATGTTTTAAGACGCATGCTCTTCGTGCTAAGTGTCGGCATGGTGCAGGTTTTGTGGCACAACCTGATGATGGGGATGGTGTTGTTCGGTTTGTGCTCTATGGTCTTTCTAAACCACAACTCAATTCTGACGTACCCAGTCATGTGGATACTGCGGTGCAAGAACTTGATTGTGGTCTTACTGTCACTCTTCTTGACAGATTGCTTTCTACACGTCTTTGTACTATGAAATCCATCCCTCCTAAATGTCGTTTGGGTTTTTCCTGGATATTGAAGGGTGCACTTGATAAGGTGATTTACAAGCCTGACGACATCTCTTGCTGGGTTAGTCTTCTCGTGTTGCCCCTGTGTATTCTTAAGACCATTAGTCCGAGGAGTAATCGCGATTGCTCATCTGCCGTTAAGCGGCAACGGCATGAAGAGAGCATTGTTATGCTATTCGTACTTGGAATGAGCCTGGTGGTAATATGTTGCTTTTGCGGGAAGCTTTGGCAGCTGGATCTCCTACTTTGATGGATGCTGATGAGGATCTTGATTTGGCACAGCGTAATATCAAGCAGTGTCGTAGGAAGATTGGTGATGGCCATTACACTGCCGCAGTCCGTGTTCTTTCTTCTTCTGGCGCTGCTCCTTATAATGAGCCCACTCTTGCAGATTTGCAGTCAAAACACCCTTCTTCTCCAACTCCGTCCTTGCCTTATTTTCCTGTTGACCACCATCATCTTATGGCTACTTCTGCTGTTCTTTTGGGCCGGATTAGGAGTTTTCCACGTGGCACATCTTGTGGGAGGGATGGTTTGGGAGCTCAGCACCTTATGGATTGTTTAGGTGGTGCTGTTGTGGCTGTTTGAGATGAGTTAGTTGACTCCATTTCTGGGGTGGTTAATCTCTTTTTAGTTGGGAAATGTCCTATGGGTTTGGGAGAGTATATTGCTAATGCTCCCTTCACACCTCTTGTCAAGCCCGGTGGTGGTATTCGTCCTATTGCGGTGGGTACTGTTTGGCGACGTCTGGTTTCGAAGGTTGGTACTGTTGTTGTTGTGGGATCTTTTACGGTGATGATGTGTCACGCGTTCCTCGGAGGTATCAAGTATGAGCTGGCACGAACTTCTGGCAACCTGCAAAACAAGAACATTCCCGTAGGAATATTCCCTCCAATGCTTAAGTAAGTATAAGCTAGAGAGAGAAGTAATTTGTAGAGAGAAGGCAGAGCAAAGATAGTTTTAAGTTAGTGGGAATGAATTGATTGCCCTTCTACCTAGGGATCTGCACTATTTATAGTGCTAGGGTTTCTTGGGAATTGGTCCCTCATAGCTACATGATTGGATGCTTTGCAAGATCGGGACACGTGTCCACTATATTGGAGACTTGATTTAGACCTGGGGGCCTTTTAAGCGTTTGGGCTTTTTAGAGTATAGCGGGTCAGGATCTTCCTAAGAAAAATGGGTCTCATGACCTACTGATGGATCTTGGACCTGGATGTGTATGTGAGTTTATGAGACGATTCGTGGTATGCCTGCTGGTGGGCCTTTGGGCCTTCTTTCTGGGCTTTCATAGTACAGCCAGGTGGTGCTCTCTAGGCCACATCATTTTCCCCTCAAGGAGGGTGCCCCTCGCCCATGTGGGGTGGAGTGCCACGTGTGGTTTCTTTTCAGAGCTTAATTTCCCCTGTAAAACCTTCAGAAATCTCTCATTTGCCTTTTGTTATTTCAAAGTGATTTTGTAGAGAGAGAAAGTGAATTCTTTGTCAAAGATTTGTTGTGCTTGCATTAGATGTTCTTGGATTCTTAGTTCAGTGTTCTTGGAGCTTGGACGATTTTGCTTAGTCTTTCCATCAGTTTGATCACTCTTTGGTAAGTATTTTTATCGACTTCTTGTTTCTGCATGTTTATGGAATTTCCTCTCTTTATGTTATGATTTCTTGGGGAGGCGTCCTGTTAGTTGCGGCGCTCTTTTTTCTTTCTTTTTGCTAAAGTCAGACGTCTTGTTCCCTATGCAGGACGGCATGGCTCGAATTAGGCAAACAGCCAATGTGGGTGCATGGGCAGCGCCGCGAGAGAGGGACAACAGGGTTCCTTTTTCGAGCCCGTCCCAAGGAAATAAGGGTGGAGTCAGCTCCTCCCATCATTCAGGAGACGGGGCTGTAAGGGCGGCACGTTCTTCAAGGAAAAGAAAGAGCGTGGCTCGCCGTCCTCGCGTTCCGCGTGAGGATTTTGAGGATGACTCCTCTAGTTCTTCTGACGAGGAGTTTGCAAAAAAACCTTCCTCCTATGGTTCGGGGGAAAGAAGATGTAGATTTGCTTCCTTCTGACATCTTTCCCAGCTTGAAATGGCTGAGGTATCTGAGGGAGCAGTGTAATACCTCGTATTTTTCTATAATTATAAATATATTTTATTATATTTATAAAACATTTCGTGTATTTTTATAAATTATTTTCATTTAATGAGAATTAAATGCGCTTTTATTTTAATTAATTTAAATATTAATTATTTTGAAAACCGGATTTTATTAAATAAATTCAAGGAATTTATTTAATCGGGAATTGTTGGGTCGTATTTCAAAAACGAATTTAATAAACTTAAAGCCCGGTCGTTTTGTTTTAATTAAACCCAACAAAGATTGCAATGGATTTGATGAATTGAGCCCGGTAGTAAGCCCAACTCAAACTACCATAACCTAGCCCACATGGGAGAGAAAAACTATAAATAGACCCTCTCATTAAACCCTCACAAAAATGTCAGCACACTCTCTCTCCCCTCTCTTCCTCTCTCTTGCGGCACACCCCACGCCCCTCTCTTCCTCTCTCGCCCGACTTTCTTGCAGCCCAAGGCACGAGTGATGCCGTGCGTGTGTGTGCCCAGCCCCGTGTGCCAAGCCTTGCTGCCCCTCTCTCCGTGCCTCGCCCCGCAGCGCAGCACCATTGCTGCTGCTGTGTCGCGTGTGTCGTGTCCCGCAGCCCCGCAGTCCCGCTGTCCCGCGCGCGCTGAGCCTCGTGCTCGTGTGTCGAGTGCCCCGCTGTGCGCTGTGCCTGATGTGCGTTGTGCCCCTTGCTCGCCTGCCCCTTCGCGCGCGCGCGCGCCCTTGTGGTGCGTTGCGCTGCTGCTGTTGCTTTGTTGTTGGCGTGTGTGTTGGTCGGCACACACACACACGATTAAATAAATCGTTGTGTGTGTGTGTGTGTTGATCAATGGTTTAATAAAATTATGTTTTCAAAAATATTAATTTTCAGTTTTTAAATTGATTTGATTATTGTGATTAAGTTTAATTATTGGATTGTTTAGATTAATTAAAACGGTTATGAACACCGTATTGGGTTAGTAGTATGTTTTAGTTAAAGAAATTGGTTTTGATGATTGAGTTTATAATTTTCAGATTTAATAAGTTTATAAAGTGTTGATTTTTGAAGTCAAAACATGTTTACGGATTAAACCATTGTTAGGGTTATGGTTTTAAATTTATTGAGCGATTGATTCACATAATTTAATGATAATTTAAATTATGGGAATCAACTTAAATTTTCAGAATGTTTTTAAGCTTTAAAAAGTTGGTTTTTAAGGGTTTTAAAGCTAAAAAGTCAATGTTTTTATGTTATGACTTGAGTTGACTGTTTGAGACTATTAAATTACCAATTAATGAATGATTTCTAATTAAACTAAGGGTTTTAGTTCCTAAATAGTTGCTGGAAATTTAGTAAACATGGATAATAATTTAGTTCTCTTATTTTGTTTTATAGGAGTTGATTTCTAGTGAGTCGTGATTCGCACAGTGGCCCCCGTACTTAGGTATTCCAGGTACGTGCAAGACTAGGGTGACCACCCATCCCTTGACGACTTTGTGAAGTGTATTTGAATGAGAATCATGTGAACTTATATGATGTTATGAATTCATGTTGATGATTGGGAATGATTATTTTATTGTGAATTCATGTTTAATGTTGAGAACAAGCATGTTGTTATTATAGTTGAATCTATGTGAACGAGCATGTTATGAATTGAATTATGCTTTATAGATTCTATTGAACTATCATGTTATGGACTTTTATAATCGTTGAATTATGTCAAGCATGTTGTTCAAGTTGGTTTGCATGTATGAGTAATGCGCATCAGGGGCGGATCCAGGAATTTATAAATGGGGGTCCAAAAAAAATTTATGATTTGCTTTCTAATTTCTCATATTTGCTTCTTTTAGGAGGTTAACGTTGAGAGATAAGTAGTCGAAATATTAAAAACACCAAAATAAAATATATGTAGGATTTCGGATTTTTTTTTTTTGGGTTTTCATAACAATAAAACTCAACATCTAGTCAAAATTTCAACAATAACTTGGCGCGATATCAATTTAAAATGGAAAAAAATGAGTTTTTCATCTTTGAAAGAGATTTACTTTATTGCAATAATTACCACTGAACAAATAGCACACAAAGGCATTAACGGTTATGAGGCATTATGCTATTAGATACGTACGAGTGAATTAATTAAGCCTCTAAGTTTAAGAAACATGCAACTATAAGTCTATAAAGGTGGAGTATAAAAATACATTACTAGAAGTATATCTTATGAAAATTACAAAATCCTTTTGAAGAAAAAATAACATTACTATTTTTTTTTTTTTTTTTTTTGTAAAATGAATATCATGAACCATAGGAAGAAAAGAAAAAGAGATGAAGGAAAAAGGACTTGCAAAGGGAAAAAATAAAAATGAAGAATTTAGATGATCAACGAAGGACAAGTAAAAGACAAAAAGAAAGGGGAAAAAATCATATTTAACATCCTCTTAATAGGATTCGAACCCAGGCAATTAGTGTAACATAGTATTCAAGCAACCATTATGCTACAAGCATATTTCTTTGTAATTAATGTAAGTTAATTATAGATAAGTTAAATATTTTAAGTGCAATTAATTACCCCAATATCAATTTTACATTTTTTTTTCAAAAATAATGGTGGTCCCTCTGGACCCCTCCGGGTCTACGTGGGTCCGCCCCTGGTGCGCATGCAAGTTGTTATTATTATTATTATTATGTTATAGTACAGGATGTCTAGCATAATTATTGAGCCAATCGAATGTTGCCAGTGAGCAACATATATTCTACCAAGGGGTAGAATATGTTGAAGAGTCTATGTGAATTGAATTAAGGACAATTCGTGCTAAGGGCACACCCCGCTTGTTAATAGGTAATGTCGGGTTATCTCAAACAGTGTTTTTGAGAAGGAACAATGGAAGTAATTTCACTTGAGTCTATGTTTGATCACAAGTCTTAAAGAAGTAAAATATTGAAGAGTCATTGTTGAATTGTTTAATTGTTTGTATGTTGTGTCTTGGGTCGCCTTGAACATAACATATTAATTAACGTAAAGTGTAACCCAAAAGAGCTTCAAAACTCTTGGAACGTATATACCTTGAGTATGAACAATGGGGAGAGACTTGCCGGAAAACTTGTACTCCTCGAATGATACAAGACGTTGTTTCATTCTTTCTTTTTAGGCCGTTGTGCATTGGAATTCCGTCGATAGGATCCGACTGTCGGTAGGAGTCCGACTTATTATTATTTGGTGTATGGTGGGCTCCTATCACCCTTTTCTTTCCATTTGAGGATACTTTACCTTACCCGTTCGAAGCTACTTTTTATTAAACTGTGAGTCAAGAGTCGTGTCATGTGTCAAGTCTTGTCTCCATGTTTAATTGTTTATTATATGGCTTTTGCATGTTGATTATTTAATATTGTCGAGTGAAGCATGTTAGGATAGAATGTTATTCTAGCTTGTCCGTAATCAGCTTTCGCTGACTTCGTGCTTCATGTCTTCCGGTCATGGCCTTTGCCTTAATGACCCTATGATGATCCATCAATTGCATTTGCGTTGTTGGGTAGTAGATTTTCAATAAAGCAGGTTCGTAGAGATAACTTGCGGGAGAAGTTATCATGGGATTCGAGTTGAGAGTTTTATTCTTCCGTGATTTATAAACTCTTTATTTTATTTTAAAGTCATGACTACTATTTTCAGTTAATGGATTTTAAACGGTTTATTTTGGATTGGGCCTCAGTGGTTCCAAGTTGTTTTTATAACCATTAACTATTTATTTAATGTGTTTGAAAGTTAGTTAATTCCGCTGCGTAATTCTGGTAAATAGCCTTAGCCGTTATCACGGTGGCGGTAATATCTTGGTAATTCCTGTGTTTTAAGTTGGAAAATGTTTTATAAAAAGCAAGGAATTATTAGGGTGTTACAAATTGGTATACTAGAGCTTAGTTTCATTCCTTCTTTGTAGTAAGTAATACTACAAAGTGGTAATCGGAGACTAAGGCTGCTTTGTAATAATCCATACTACAAAGTGGTATTTGCGGATCTTTAGGATTTTTGAAAATTGTTTTCCTAAAGTCAAAATGCTATTTTGAGTACTCAATATTTTGAAAAGTCAAATACTAATTATTTTAAGTTATTTGAACATTTATCGATTTATTTTAATATTTTTCCGGATTTATTAAATTCGAACAAAAGTCGAATTAAATTTTCAAAAAAAAAAAAAAATCTTATTTATTTTCGGTTTTTCCGAATTTAAAAAAAAAAAATTCGAAAATTCCGAATTAATTATTTATTTATATAATTATTTAATTCTTTTAATTATTTTTGAAAATGATCGAATTAATTAAATTATTCGATTAATTATTTTAAATTTTCAATTTTAATTTCTAATAATTTCGTGAATATTTGAAATTATTTATTTAAATTAAATTCAAAATTATTTATTTTCTTTTCTAAGTGAGGAATGGGTAGAATAAGAAGGGTATAATTAGTCTAAGTATGCGTTTGATTTAAGTATGCCTTTCTAATCAAGTGTTTATGTGATTATGCCTTGATTTTTGTGATCTTTTAATTAAAGTTTGATCATGTTTTGTTTTGCTTTATGTGATTAATTGCATCACGATTCATGATTAAGCATGTACTTGTGCATTGAAATTGTATGGCTCAACGAACTTACTTTGTTTTTTGGAACACTTTAGTATGACTTTGTAGTTGTTAACTTTCAGGGTTAAGATGTTGATTTCAAAGTACGCAAATCTAGGAAACCTAGAGAAGCTAGACTGTGAGACCCCACACATTTATGTGAAGAAGATTGAGTTTTCCTGCAATTACTTTGCTACAGTGAAGAACCTACCTGAATTAAGGAAGAAAGATGTTATGGCAGAGATGGTTATTCATTGCTTACCTTCTAAGAACCCATACATAGAACTTAAGAACCGATTTCGGGATATGCATATGGAAAATGGTATTCCCAATTACTACAAGTATGGTACTCCAGATGGTAGATGGAGGTATGATTTAGAGATTATGACTACGATTATAGAACTTGCGGAGGAATGCTTTGATGATGGTAAGACTGTAGAGAACATCAACCTTACAGGATTAGATCATGATGTAGAGACTCGGATGGATGAGGATAGTGATGATGATGTTGTTGAGATTGAGAACCCTAATCCTATCATTCCTGAACCCACTATTGAGATCTCCACTGACACAGAAATTGAGCTTGAAACCAACAATGATGAAGTGAACAGTGTGCTACAGCAAAACAATGAGGATATGGAGTATGAGTCTGATCCGGAGGAAGACTTTGATGACTTTGAAGACCATGAGCACTCTTCACCATTTTGTAGAGGTGGTTGGATAGTAGAGTAGCATTCTAAAATACTTTTCTAATGTAATATATAGTTAGTGCTAAGATTTAGTGAAGCAATAAAGTAGTACACTACTATTTATGGTTTTAGTAGTTCAGTTTTGTGGTTTTCCGAATAAAGTACGATCCAAAGGATGTATTATTTTTTCCATTGAAGTAATAAAGTTTAAAATTCCTTCTTTTACCTTTAATTCTAAATTTATACTATCTTTGAGCGATTATCGCGAAAGGAATTTCATGCATTTCTTCAAAGAAATTATACTTGCAAGGTGGTCCAATTTTCACCACTTGAACTTTGTGATGCGTACTAAGGGGAAAAGCGGCCCGTAATCAGGCGTCTATCTTGCTTAGGGTTCGAAAATTTTCGTGTATGTGCACCAGTTGAATGACTAGTTAGTGCAATGTGTTAGTAAGGCAGTGTCCAACCTCAGTTGTTAAAGTTAGTCTTTTGTTTTATTCAGGAGAAGGGAAATGACTACCCAAGGAATTGCCGACGTGGTCAGGCAACTAGCTGAAGTAGTACAGAACTTAGCACAGAATAGAAATAACCAGGGAGTTGATCCAGCTGGTGAAATGTTTAAGAAGGTGGCCCAAAGTAAGCCTCCTTTGTATCAAGGGGAGATAGACCCAACTGTACTTGAGAATTGGCTAAGGGAGTTCGATAAGCTTATCGTAGCTGTCAATTGCCCAGAGAACCTTAGGGTCAATAGTGATGTTTATTACCTTAGGGGAGAAGCCGATTTATGGTGGCAAAGATGTGAGAATGCTTTAAGAGCTACACCTGGATTTGGATGGGAATCATTCAAAGCAGCCTTAAGGAACAAGTTTAACCCACCATACCTGAAGAAGCAGAAAGCTCAAGAGTTCATCGAATTGAAAATGGATGGTATGTCTGTGACAGGGTACTATTCGAAGTTCATAGAGTTGTCTAGGTTTGCACCGGAAGTGGTGGCAACGGAGGAGCTTAGAGCCCAGAGATTTGAGAGTGGATTGACTATGGACTTGCAACTAATGCTTGCTGGAGAGACCTTTACATCTCTTGACACCCTATATGGAAAAGCTGCCCATTTGTATGGTCTGCGGTAATGGAAGAATGGGATTGGTGAAAAGAGGAAGGATGTTGGTAACCATAACCAAAGTGGTGGCCAGCAGAATCAGGGGAACTTTAAGAAAAACAAAGGAAACAACCATTTCCAGTTCAGGGGAAACTAGAGAGGAAACAGGAACAACTTCCACAATAACAATGGAGATAGAAATCAGTCTGCAGGGAATGGAACGAGAGTCTATGAGTGTAGACGTTGCCATACTAATCACCCAGGTCGAGACTGTAATGGAAACCAAGTTGTCTGTAGGTTTTGTGAGAAGGTAGGCCATAGAGAATTTGAGTGTTCGGCCAAGAATTGGAAACCCAACCAAGGAAACCAAGGCAACCGCAAGAACAACAACCGGAATAACCAAAACCGGAATGGAGGGAACAATGGTGGAAACCAAAGAGGTAACCAGAGTGGAAATAATGGCAATAATGGTCCGGGTAATGGAAAGCCCGGAGGGAACTATCAGCAGAATGGGAACCGAAATGCCAATGGAAATGCCAATGGAGGTGGCTATAACAAGGGAGTTTCCCAAGGAAAGCTGAATGTGATCACTAGGCAGGAAGCCGAAAACTCGTCTAACGTCATAGCTGGTACTTTTTCTATTAACTCCGTTTTAGTTAAAGTACTATTTGATTCTGGTGCGACTTATTCATTTATATCAAAGGGTATCTTAGAGAAGTTAGGATTGAAAGAACCTGAAGAGATAGAAGTACCCATAGTGATACCAACCGGTGAGATCGTGAAATGCACCAAGATCCATAATAATGTACCTTTAACCATAGCCAAGACCATATTCTTATCTAGCCTAATTGAGTTTGAGTTAGGGGATTTAGATGTGATTTTGGGAATGGACTGGTTGGCCATGTTCAAAGATAAGATTGACTGTGAGAAGCAAAAGATTCACTTGAAGTCTAGTCTAGGAAAGGTTGTATCGTATCGCCGTTTTGGGAAGCCTAGGAGTATAGGAATCGTCACGGCAATGGAACTCGTGAAGCTAATACACAAAGGGAACCCTGTTTTCTTATGCAATGTAAGAAACCTAGACCATGTAATGAAAGAGCAACCAGGGGATATTGCAGTAGTGAGTGAATTCCTGGACGTGTTTCCAGAAGAGATCCCGAGATTTCCCGCCTATCGACCAATCGATTTTACCATAGATTTAGCACCCGGAACTACACCCATCTCGAAAGCCCCATACCCGATGGCTCCAGCAGAAATGAGTGAGTTAAAAGGTCAACTTGAGGAATTGCTAGAGAAAGGTTATATTAGACCAAGTGCATCGCCTTGGGGAGCGCCAGTCTTGTTTGTGAAGAAGAAGGACGGTAGTATGAGACTCTGTATAGACTATAGGGAGCTCAATAAGGTCACAATCAAGAATAAGTATCCTTTGCCTAGGATAGATGATCTATTTGACCAGTTGAAAGGAGCGGGACTGTTTTCAAAGATTGACTTGAGGTCAGGTTATCATCAATTGTGAATTCACAGTTACGCCATTTGGGTTAACCAATGCACCTGCAATCTTTATGGACTTAATGAACCGAGTATTCCATGCATTCTTGGACAAGTTTGTAGTGGTTTTGATAGATGATATTCTAGTCTACTCTAAGAATGAGGAGGATCATGCGGAACACTTAAGGTCAGTGTTGAGTACCCTAAGAGACAATCAGTTGTATGCCAAATTCTCGAAGTGTGAATTCTGGCTGGAAAGAGTTGCGTTCTTAGGACATTTTATAGTGGATCCTGCAAAGATAAAAGCTGTTAGTGAGTGGCATACACCTAAGAGTATAGACGCTTTGTGCAAGACTTTTCTAGAATCGCCAAACCAATGACAACCTTGATGAAGAAAGAGGCGAAGTTTGAGTGGAATGACCAGTGTGAGGAAGCGTTCCAAGCCTTAAATACGCGATTGACAACCGCTCTAGTGTTAACTTTGCCAGATGAGAGTGGTACTTATGATGTATATAGTGATGCCTCTAAGAATGGTTTAGGGTGTGTGTTGATGCAGAACGGAAAAGTGATTGCGTATGCATCGAGGCAGTTGAAGCCATATGAATCCAATTACCCTACCCATGATTTAGAGTTAGCCGCCATAGTGTTTGCATTGAAGATATGGAGACACTATCTGTATGGTGTGAAATGTAGGATATTTACGGATCATAAGAGCTTGAAGTACATTTTCACACAAAAGGACCTAAATATGCTCCAACGAAGGTGGTTGGAGTTAATCAAGGACTATGATCTGGATATTCAATACCATGAAGGAAAAGCCAATGTAGTTGCAGATGCCTTGAGTAGGAAATCAAGTCATGGTGTGAATGCGTTAGTAGTTGCTAATGAGCTGTGTAAGGACATGCAGCGACTGAATCTAGAAATAGTGAGTGGAGAATGCCTTGAGAGTATGATGAATGCCTTAACCATCCAGTCGTCAGTATTTGATGAAATTAGGGAGAATCACGCTGGTGATGTTAAGTTAGAGCGGATCAAGGAAAAGATTTCGCAAGGAAAGGAGATTGATTTTAAGGTCCACGAGGATGGAAGTTTGAAGTATAAAGGAAGATGGTGCGTACCTCAAAAGTGTAGTGAACTAAAGGTGAAGTTGATGAGAGAAGGTCACAATACACCATATTCTGTTCACCTGGGAGGTGACAAGCTGTATAAGGATCTGAAGAAGGTCTATTGGTGTCCAAGGATGAAAAATGAAGTGGCTGAATTCGTGGCAAGGTGTTTGACTTGTTAGAAGGTTAGGATTAAGCATAGGAGACCTCAGGGAAAGGTCCAACCTTTAGAGATTCCGAGTTGGAAGCGGGACTGTATCTCAATGGACTTCGTCACTTGTTTACCCAAGTCGAAAAGTGGAAATGAAACGATTTGGGTAGTGGTCAATAGGTTGACTAAGTCGGCAGTGTTCATACCAATGAAAGAAACCTGGAAAATGGAACAACTTGCCAAAGCTTACATCAAACATGTAGTGAGATTACATGGAGTTCCTAAGGATATCGTATCAGATAGAGATTCTAGGTTCCTTTCGAATTTCTGGACTTTGGTACAACATTGAAAATGAGTACAATATTCCACCCAGCCACAGATGGACAAACCGAAAGAACTATTCAAACCTTAGAGGATATGCTAAGAGCTTGTGTGATTGATTTCCCAGGTGGATGTGAAGATAGCCTAGATCTAATTGAGTTCTCATACAATAATAGCTATTATGCCAGTATTGGAATGGCACTATTCGAAGCCCTGTATGGATGAAAATGCAGAAGTCCACTATCTTGGAGTGACATTAGTGAAACCGTTGTACTAGGTCCCCAATTGATATAGGACACTATGAATCAGGTTAGGACTATTTAATCCAAAATCCAAGCCTCGCAAGATCGCCAAAAGAGCTACGCAGATTTAAAGCGTAGGGATGAAGAGTTCCAAGTAGGTGACAAAGTGTTGCTAAAGGTTTCACCAATGAAAGGTGTGATGAGATTTGGGAAGAAGGGAAAGCTTAGACCAAAGTATATAGGCCCATATGAGATCCTAGAGCGGATAGGGAAGGTAGCGTATAGATTAGCCTTGCCCATGGACTTGCATAGAGTGCATAATGTATTTCATATATCCCAGTTGAGGAAGTACGTCCCGGATAAGTCTCATGTACTACAACCGGAGACCATAGAGTTAGACCAATGTTTGACCTTTGAGGAAAGACCTGTCAAGATACTTGAAAGCAAAGTGCGTAGCACTCGAACAAAGGATGTTAAGATCGTAAAAGTGTTGTGGTATAACCAAGAGTCTGAGGAAGCTACCTGGGAAGCGGAGGAGGAAATGAGATACAAATATCCCGACCTTTTTCCCGAGGTTAGTTGAGTTACGGGGCCGTAACTCGTTTTCTTTAAGGGGGGTAGAGTGCGGTAGAATTTCGCGCTTTTTACCTTATTTACCCAATTTATCCTTTAGGATATGCTTGAATCGTTGTTTCCAGTGAAGTTTCACTGTTTATTGTCATGTTGAAACACTTAAAGAGTACAGCAACTAAAACTTTTTGCAAAGAAAACGCACTAAAGTCTCAAAATAGTCTCAAGTTTAGTTTTAAAGTTGTGATTTCCGTGCCCAAGTTTCGGGACGAAACTTCTTTTAAGGAGGGTAGACTGTAATACCTCGTATTTTTCTATTATTATAAATATATTTTATTATATTTATAAAACATTTCGTGTATTTTTATAAATTATTTTCATTTAATGAGAATTAAATGCGCTTTTATTTTAATTCATTTAAATATTAATTATTTCGAAAACCGGATTTTATTAAATAAATTCAAGGAATTTATTTAATCGGGAATTGTTGGGTCGTATTTCAAAAACGAATTTAATAAACTTAAAGCCTGGTCATTTTGTTTTAATTAAACCCAACAAAGCTTGCAAGGAATTTAATGAATTGAGCCCGGTAGTAAGCCCAACTCAAACTACCATAACCTAGCCCACATGGGAGAGAAAAACTATAAATGGACCCTCTCATTAAACCCTCACAAAAAATTCAGCACACTCTCTCTCTCCTCTCTTCCTCTCTCTTGCGGCACACCCCACGCCCCTCTCTTCCTCTCTCGTCCGACTTTCTTGCGGCCTAAGGCACGAGTGGTGCCGTGCGTGTGTGTTCCCAGCCCCGTGTTACCAACATCCTTCCTCTTTTCACCAATTCCATTCTTCCTTTGCTGCAGACCATACAAATGGGAAGCTTTTCCATATAGGGTGTCAAGAGATGTAAAGGTCTCTCCAGCAAGCATTAGTTGCAAGTCCATAGTCAATCCACTCTCAAATCTCTAGGCTCTAAGCTCTTCTGTTTCCACCACTTCCGGTGCAAACCTAGAAAACTCTATGAACTTCGAATAGTACTCTGTCACAGACATACCATCCATTTTCAATTCAATGAACTCTTGAGCTTTCTTCTTCTTCAGGTATGGTGGGTAAAACTTGTTCCTTAAGGCTGCTTTGAATGATTCCCATCCAAATCCAGGTGTAGCTCTCAAAGCATTCTCACATCTTTGCCACCATAAATCGGCTTCTCCCCTAAGGTAATAAACAGCACTATTGACCCTAAGGTTCTCTGGGCAAGTGACAGCTACGATAAGCTTATCGAACTCCCTTAGCCAATTCTCAAGTCCATGGGCAAGGCTAATCTATACGCTACCTTCCCTATCCGCTCTAGGATCTCATATGGGCCTATATACTTTGGGCCAAGCTTTCCCTTCTTCCCAAATCTCATCACACCTTTCATTGGTGAAACCTTTAGCAACACTTTTCACCTACTTGGAACTCTTCATCCCTACGCTTTAAATCTGCGTAGCTCTTTTGGCGATCTTGCGCGGCTTGGATTTTGGATTGAATAGTCGTAACCTGATTCATAGTGTCCTCTATCAATTGGGGACCTAGTACAACGGTTTCACTAATGCCACTCCAACATAGTGGACTTCTGCATTTTCGTCCATACAGGGCTTCGAATGGTGCCATTCCAATACTGGCATGATAGCTATTATTGTATGAGAACTCAATTAGATCTATGCTATCTTCCCATCTGTAAACACCTACTTTTGTCCCCATTCCTGAAAGGGAAAGTTCGATGATGAGAACATAAATCTCCATTTGGCAACGCATCTCCTATAAAATAACTGATCTCAATCACCCTTTCATTTCAGCCAAAACTGCTATTTATAGAAACCTGCTAAGAATAGTAACTGCCGTAAGAAGTAGTTGTTAAAAGTGGCAAAGTCATAAAAGATAAAAATCTGTCAGAATTAGGTGTCGCACTCCAACATAAGTCCTAAAAGAGATAGAATTGGCAAAAGGAATTCTATTCCTTCTATAATTCTAAAACAAGAGTTACGTATTAATTAAATTCCTAACGAACCTAGAGTTCGTAACGGGCCCAGACGCATTCCGTCATAGGTTGATACGCACTAAGAAACTCGGATAATTCTCAAAAGCTCCGTGTTTAAGAGTCCAAATCTGACAAAAAGGCTCGGCCCAGATCCTATTTTCAACGCCTGGGTCTGGGCGCCGAAATCTTCGGCGTCCAGCCCTGGGCGCTGAAAATACCTGGGGACGTGTCGTCTCCGAATTCTTTTTGGATTCGTATTCTAAAGATCTATCTTTCCGCAAACTCTTTCCCTATAAATATAGCCTAAAAACCGACGTGAAGACAACACACAATTCCATAACCTGAGTATTGACTCTAGCCTTAAGCCTAGCCTCACGCTGCGAAATTGATCCCGCGCTCTGTCGCAATCGACCCAAAAGTCGAACAGAACGCATCCTGTCCCTTGTAGCTGATGAATTAAGCCCAAATACTGGAACACTGCTTAGAAACCCGAGATTCGTTAAATAAAAGGAGAAATAGCAAAGCCAAGTGGTTAGTTTTCTGAGAACCGTGACGCACCTCTCAAGGGTGCGTTGTAATGTGTCCCTTATATGATTTAATCGCTTTCATCACCCTTTTATAAAATTTTCAAACTATTAACTTGATTGATCTATCACGCCTAATAAGATAGTACCTTGGACAATTGAATTATCATGCTAGGTACCTTAAATCAATCTAAATAAGATAATCACGACCGATTTAGTATTATGTGTTGCATATTGCTAAAATCAATTCAGAATAGTTTAATAGTTTAAACGCATGTCCCTTCAATTATTTATGCTGAGCTAGTAAGGATAACCTGCCTCTGGAGTTATCGATGAACACTCCTCTCGGTAGTTACAGTCCCCCGAACTCTCAATCTCTGCCCTGCGGGTGTACGTTGAGCGATCCCCACACCAGGGATCACAAGGGAACCTATGGCCGTCGTGGTCGAACATAATTGCACTCCCTTTATGTCACAATAACCGGGTTTTGTCAGTTTTTCTCATTGTCGTTAAAAACTGAATGGCGACTCATATATTACTAGTCGATTGGGTGTAAACTCACAGGAAATCTAACTACACTTGATCTGACAACGTCACGCCCACGAGGGACGAGGTCATGCATTAGCCTCGTGCTTTTTCGACCCCCTCACAGTGGCGACTCCACTGGGGAACGTTAATGAAATACTCGTGCTCGTAGGTAATCAAAATAGCCGAAGGGTGAAAAGATCCTACTCCGCGTTTATTTCCTTATCAAGTTGGGACGACCTGAAAATTAGCATATTAATGTGAACGGACAGAACCGCATAACGAATCTCGGCTCCCTTGGCATGTTTCATCTCGGGAGTTGGGACTAAGGATACCCATCGCAAACCAGGGGGTGCATACGCTTCGAATGTTGTCCACTCGGCACTTTTCGCTAGTAGTACACCCGTCCCAAACCCAATCGCTCGCCCACTAAGGTCCCTCTCATTGGTGCATGCCCCCTTGGCTTACATCGTGATTGGCCTCTTGGGACGAAATTCGTCTGTTGAATGCACTACCTCGATCGGGGCATGTGTTGGATCTACGATAGAAGCGGTACCAAGCCAGGCGCAAATATTACCCATAGAAGCCTATCATAAACTACGTGACATATTATTTTTGATTCATGTTGTAATTTTAGTTATGTGTAGCGAATTACGTGATTATGTTGTGATTGTGTGTGACAAATAACGCTAGAAAACCAACGACCCTAAAAGTTGCCCAAACATTCATAAACACCAATTGGCCAAAGAGTTGTACCAAAATACGTGTTCTGCAACCCCGGGCGATCGCCACAAAAATAAGCGACGCCTAGGATGGTCTGTAACGGATCCCACAACTCTGCACAACGCGTAAAGGACGTTATTAGGCAAGCACGCAAAATTAAGTCGCATGTACGAAAAAAATAGACGAACAGAATACGAGTACCAGTCAGGGACGCATTTTCAGCGCCCCTGACTGGGCGCCAATTATTTCAACGCCCCCTGCTGGGCGCTGAAGTTGCTGCTTGGCCTTTGGCCAGGCACCGCAGCCTCGATGCCCGCGCACAAAATATACGTAGCAATAAAAAAATTCGTAACATATTTGCTACGAGGACGTATGAAAAAGGCACTTAATTCTAAAAACGACTTATAAAATAAATAACTCCTTACGTCGTCATTAGGCCTCCTATGACGACAATGTTCGGCACCAAAACCAAGCATGCCAATTAATGTAAATTTGAATGTCACGCGGGCAAGTGTTTCGAAAATCTAAAGAATGACCAAAAGAAAAGCCAAAATATACCAACAAGAGTGAGAATAGAAAACCGATAGGAAGAGTCATAAGTCTAAACTAAGTAATGCTTAACTTTGGGCCTAAACTTTAGCTTGTCTTATGCATAGGGCTGGTTCTGCCACTTGGCGTCGATCTGAAAATCAAAGGTTAGTACGTCTCGAAGATACATCACCAACACAAGGTTTAGCAACTCCAAGCTCCATTCGTCACTCCCCCTTTCAAGGATCTCCGATTCCCCAACCTCGATTCGCACCCTCAAACATGTCCATAGAAGAGCTGCGGGACCAAATGGCCCAAATGACCCTACTTATGAATCAACTGAAAATGGAAAACGAATCCTTAGCAGCTGCGCAAGCCAAACATGACCTCGATAACGAGAAGAAGATCGAAAAAATGGTTCTGCAGCAAACTATGGGGAGCAAATATTTCTCCCTCGATCCTGAACCTTTTCCCGGAAAACTACCGGAAAAGTTTAGTTCATCCGACTTACCAAAGTTCAAACCCACGGACAATTCCCGTGATCATCTCTTGAGCTTTGTGAATGCCATGAACTTGAAAGGTGTGGACAAGTCCATGTATCTGCCTGCCTTTTCTTTGTCCTTGGAACCTGTGCCACTCAAATGGTACTACCACCAGGACCCTAAGCTCTTCCCCACTTGGGAGGACTTTGTCAATGTCTTCATCAAGCAATACTCGTCGAACATGGATTTTCAAGTCACCATGCGCGAGCTGGAAGTCCTCTTCCAAAAGAAAAATGAAGGTTTCACGACCTACTTCGCTAGATGGAGGGACCAAGCGGCCCGACTAATCAATAGGCCTCCTGAAACTGAATTGTTCCAAAAATTCATTGACAACCTAGACCCAGCTTATAAACAACATCTTAGATACTTGGGCCTTGATACCTTCAAGAGGGTTTACGATGTGGGAATAAAGATTGAGGATGACCTCACAAAAACAGTACAAAGCAAGCCTGCATACAAAAGTAATACCTACAACAGGGGCCACACGCCTCAAGCCCAAGAGGTCCACGCCGTAGAAGAAACCCCAACCCGAAGGAGCCCTGAAAGGTGGACCCGAGACCAAAAGTTTGCCCCACTCGGGTCGACTCTAGTACAAGCCTTCCAAAGACTAACCAAACAAGGAAAAATAAGGCCCATAGGCCCCACACCCGACCCTCCATTCAAAAATAAATACTGGGTCGAGGGCGCCCGCTGCGAGTTCCATCAGGGAAATGGGCATGATACTGAAAACTGCTGGAATCTAAAAAACACGATCCAGGATATGATAGAGGATGAAATAATACCCCTCCCTAACGTTGGAAACCCAACAAGAACAAGAGCCCACTCGGCTCTTGTCACATCTCTCTCGATCAACCGGAAAATGTGAACTTTGACCCTACGGTGTATATTACGCCCCAAGGTGCACCAATCGCCATGGTCCCTATGGACCAAATCGAGAGAGAAGTGTGCGGTGCGTGGGATGATGATGCTGAAGATATCTACCTGTCCTAAGTATCGGGCCAGGACCTCTTTACTGAAACTTGGCCCGGACATGCTCCCATTGACACCACCCCTCAAGAGCCCGAAGTTGACAATCTCACTCGGTCCGGAAGGGTATACCAACAGGATATTCGCCCACCTCCCGTGGATGACATCCCGGTCAGACAGACTCCTGAAAACGTGCGATACACCACCGTCGCAGAAGTCATCGAAAATCCTCTCTTGAAGCAAATAAAAAGAACCAAAGCCGAGATTACCATCTGGGATCTCATGTGCACTTCAAAGGAACATCGTGATAAACTTATTCGCTCACTTGACCTCATCTCAGTCCCTACGGACATCACACCTGACTCGTTGGTTAGCCACGTCACGAGAGATGTTGAGGAAAAAGCAATAGTTTTTACTGACAAAGACTTACCTAAAGAAGGAGGCGCCCACAATAAGGCTCTCTATCTAGTGGTTGGATGCAAAGGACAAAACATCCCCCTAGCACTCGTAGATAACGGTTCAGCGTTAAATGTTTGCCCATTGCGAACCGCCCATTGCTTGGGGCTAGGAAATGATGACTTCCAAACCTCCACGCAAGGGGTGCGAGCCTATGATAACTCTCGAAGGCCTGTGTTGGGAAAAATCAACCTCACAATACAAACCGGGCCTGTGGCACGCACCACGGAGTTTCAGATAATTGACATCAAGCCCGCTTTCAACCTCCTCTTAGGGCGCCCTTGGCTCCATGACTTAGGAGGTGTGGCTTCTACCTTGCACCAGATGGTTAAACTTAACCATAACGGGGTAATTCTGGAAATACGCGCCCCTCCTCTCGACGTCAGTTGTACTATGGTCGGAACGACTGATGCTGCAGAAGACCTTTACGGTTTTCAAGTGGATGAAGTCATCCAAGTCATTGAGGACTACAATTTATCATTTCTAGATCCGCGAGCGTCCCGGGTCATCTCTAAAATATTGCTAGCTCAAGGCTATTTCCCGGGAACTCCATTGGGAATAAGGAAGAAGAACAACATGTTCCATCCCCCACCCAACAAAACTACTCCCTTTGGTCTAGGCTATACACCAACGGAGGAAGATATTGTTGACCACTTGTCTAGGCTACGCCTTAAGCCAGCCAAGACAAAACAAACCACCCTTCTCCCCCCATACCAAAGAACCCTTAACGGTATGTTTGTCCGAGAAGGAGAAGAACACCCATGCTGCGACTTCCCTGAACCCTTTGTTCAGAATGGCCTGCTAAAACCCGGATTTGAAATTTTCCATGACTGTCATACTATGGATGAGGCACCCCACCTCACCAACACTGAAACAGCTGAAATATTAGACAACCAAGCTCTATGGAAATTGTTTAACGAATCGGGGCCTATGGAGGACGAGACTGTAATAACCACCCTAGCCCTCCAAGATGAAGGTTTCAATCCAACCCGGTTAATCACTCCTACATCAACACCAGCAGAGACCGAGAACGGATGGGTGAAGACATATCAGTGGGTCAATGCAAAGGGAATAGAATTCAAGATGAGTACAGGCGAAGGATCAAAGTTCTACGAGACTAAACCCAAGGCTTGAGCCATAGAGAGCACTTTAGCAAAACGCCTAGTAGTTCTTTAGATGATAGAAAAAAATAAAACTCTAGAGATGGTCCTAAGACCCCTTAGAATATAGGCTAATTTATTTCAGTGTGTTTTCCTTACTTTCCAAATTAATAAAGGCGTAAGATTTTTCTAAAAAAATTGCTCTAACACAACAAGCACTAATCATATTTGCAAAAACAAAATCAAAAAATATAAGGAAGCGGCCCACTTTAGGCCCAATAGCAAGGCCCACTCGGTCTTGAATCGTGATATCAAAACCAATTCTCGAAATCCACAAAATAAACCATACCTCCAAGACATAAAGGTCAATTCGTGCAATCATAAAAGTCAACCCATGCAACCCAAAGAAACCAAAAAGAAATCAAATCCAAACGATGC
Organism: Spinacia oleracea; assembly: GCF_020520425.1. Classification (NCBI taxonomy): domain Eukaryota; kingdom Viridiplantae; phylum Streptophyta; class Magnoliopsida; order Caryophyllales; family Amaranthaceae; genus Spinacia; species Spinacia oleracea. The sequence goes on from NC_079489.1 coordinate 91,811,416, forward strand.
AAATGTTGCTCAAAAAAAAAAAACATAACCCCCATTATCCACATCATTAGCAACACGCACCTCAACCCACCCAAAAGCCCTACACAAAGATCTTCACATCTTTCGCACCCTAACTCCATTTTCAAAGTCGTTTTGAGTCACGAATAGATAAAATTAATCCGGACGAAAATGCATCTTACGCTAACAGCCTAAAAAGCTTCCGAAATAGCGTCAAAATTGATTTCTGACGAATAAAAAGTAAAACAAAACAAAGAAAAAAGAAATAAAAGCAAGAAACATGTGAAAGAAAAGAAGCAACACGCCAAAAATCACCCCAGAAATCATTTTCAGCGCCCAGAGCCGGGCGCCGAAATCAGTAACGCCCCAGGCTGGGCGTTGAAACTCTCTGCTTGCCGAAGTTTACCCAGAAGTGCTCGTTATTTTATCCGCACATACACGGAAAAATAACAAACACTTGGGGGGTACAGCACGTGTTCACGTATTCAGATATACATACCACAAAAAAAACGATGCGCAAAATACATGTACTCAAAAAAAAATCATAAAGCAAATTTCGACTTACGGCAAAGCAGCAGATTAAAATAAACTTCGCCTCGCCTATTCTACCCTTTCAAATAATATGTTTCCATCTCAGAACATACTTATCAAATTCAGCATCCTAAAATTCATTCTAGCTAGAACTACGCGCGACCTGATTCTAAGTTAAAGTTATTTAACAAGGATACGTAGGCAATCCTATTTATGGATTCGGTCCAATCAAAAAAATATATAATGTGCATAAGTGTTGGAAATGAGCGAATAAAAAAAGAGAAGCAAAATGAGAACCAGAAAGCAAAAACCAGAAAATAAAGTCACGCCTCTATTAATACTTAAAAATAAATAAGAAGGAAAACAAAAGTGCTAGGGAACGAAAAAACAAACACAACTGAAATGAATAAAGGGAACCTACACCCTAACAAGAACTACACTACTCGAGTTCTTCCGGATCATCAAACAAAGTGTTGTAGAGGGCAATGTTCGCAGGGTCCACTTCCACAGGCTTCTGCGCTGCCCCTATATCAATCTCCATAAGAACAGGATCCTTGACACTAACTTCCAAGGATGCCAAGGCCTCAGAAACATTTTCAGTTTGAACAGCTATAGCCCGCTCAGCCTCGAGGGCATAAATAATGGGAGGGGAAGGATTATCAACATCAGTTGGATTAGCCACTGGATCTACTGGGGGCTGAACTTTCCTAACCCATACATTATTCCGGCAAAGATCTCCGCGAGAGCTTGCATTTCTTTTGGGAACAACAGGCCCCTTCATGTTAGGTACCTTTTTAGGCCTAGAACTGGAACGGGGAGGAATTTCCTTTCGCTTTCGATCAGGACGAGCTTTCACAGTCTTAATGCCATTTTCGCGAGGGTTAGTGTGATTACGGTTTTCATACTTAGCCCTACCTCGAGGTATCAAAAGTTCAGCCGGCTCTTCATTTCGAGCGTTAGTTCTCACAGCCTTATCATCGAAACTCATCCACAACTTATAATTCTCGGAAAGACCCACAAAGCCATCTGTAGTCACGGTTCAACGCGGGAGGCCACCATAATACTTAGCCCACGCTTGAACCCGTGCTCGTGAAAACACCGCTACTTTAGGTGGTACCGTATCAGCAAATGGGATAGTCTGCCTTAAGCCGTATTGTCGCACGACTCGGTAAGGAAAGATGTAAACAGGCCGAGATAATCCTAACAAAGAAACATGAACTAACGTCTCGTAACCCCCCGTCATATTAGTTAAACCCCACCACGGTACCACCCACTTAATAGAGCATATGCCATGAGCAAAATAGGAGGCCCATTCGGCCTCGTCCTGGCCTTGGTGCAAATACTTTCGGTTGCCTAAGGCTATAGGGCGATAATGTTTAGGATCGACAGGAGCTTCTAGGAGCCTAAGTCGTTCCATGAGCCAAGTCTGCGGAAAAAAAAGGGTACGATCAGAAAAATAATAAGGCCTGGGACGCATTTTCAACGCCCAGGACCAGGCGCCAGAAATTCCGACGCCCAGCCCTGGGCGCTGAAAATCAGCTCCAGGCAGAGGCAAACGAAAAGAAAAAATAATTATATGCGCTCAAATAAACGATCAATTACCTGCAGCAATAAGGGGCTCCCCTTAAAATTTTCAGACTTGGCATCCTTCTTTAGCTCATCCGCACCCAACAAGGTCTCGGCAACAATCAACGGCATAATGGAATAGCAACTCTCCATCTGACTGATCAGGGGAATCAACCTTATGTCACCAAACTCACCATTGTTATTCGACAGTAAATAGTGGTTCAACAAGCAGAATACAAGTGCCCGGATATTCAATTTCTGTTCAGTCATATTTTTACTAGGCCTAAAGTGATGTTTTGCAAGCTTCGCCAAGTTAACCTTATCACCCACAATGATCACAGCAAGCGTGTCATCATCTAGTCTTAGGAAAGCCCCTATAGTTGCTTGACCCTCTTCAACAGTGCCAGGGGTAGCAGGAGTAGCATTGGTAGGATAACCCAGGATTGCGGCAAATTCATCTGGTAAAGGGCATACCTCATTGCCCCGAAAAACAAAAACATGGTGATCAGAATCCCAAAAGTTTAGGGCGGCATATAGAAAGTTATAATCAATGTTAATTTGTTGTAAGCCTAAAAGTGCCTCTAAGTGGTATCCTTTCAACAAAACCTTTTCTGTGGAATTAAGGGTTCTAAGCCAGCGCCTAACAACTCGTTGGAGGGAGAAAGGAGGAATCGACATGGCAAGAGTAAAAAAAAATAAAGCTAGATAATTGTAGGAGAGAAGAAGTTGGCAGTGGTGAAAAAGAAAGATGTGCTTAACCCCCTATATATACACGAAATCATCCTGATCCCATTCGGAAACGCGTTGAGAAATCTGGAAAAATAAAAAAGGCTGCTAAGGTAGCATTTTCAGCGCCCGAGGCTGGGCCCCGAAATATCTAATGCCTGGCCTAGGGCGATGAAAATGCAGCCCAAGGCCCAACTCTTCCAAAACGCGAACCAGGAAAATGCCTAAAACCGTGTTAGTAGACACGGGGCCTTGTTGTAATCAAGATCAAGCCCAAAGCACTTTTAGAGCCCAAATAGTGAAAGCAAATGTCGAAACTTAGACTCGTCTCAAAAAATATGTGTACATTTTTCAAAGAAATAAAAAAAAACATATAATAATCAAGGTCATTCTTCGGAACAAAAAATCATAACGTCGTTGGTTTCTCAAATTAAAAGCGTTTATTTGTCAAAAATATCAATCCGGGCCGAAGTAAGCTCGATGTATTAATCATTGAAAAATGAAACAAAATTTGTCGCCCGGAAAATTAAGTCGCACTCCACGATTTCATCAAAGTAGCATACCACTACCAAGGTCGCTCGCACTTACGAGCACGATCCCAAACACGATCAAGGACGTTATAAAATACGCACTTTTCTTGGCAAAGAGCAACCATCAATACGAATGCTTGGGGGCTCGAAAGAAAAAATACACAATGCAAGTTGAAACAACGCTTCCAGGCTGCGTCCCGTGCTTGGGCAAATTCAAAAACGGACTCGACCTCAAAGCAAAGGTCTCCGTTAACATTCGCATATGGTCCCACCAGTCATTTCGCAAGGACCCAAGTAATGGCACAACTAGGCCAGTTCTAAACGGTGATATACATCCTATGGGCCGCAAAGACTTGTTCAAAACCATGAAAGGCAGACGGCCACGAAACGATGGTCCGTTTAGACACGTTGCCAACCCACATTCAGGTTACAACTAAACCCGAGTATTTCTCGAGAGAACTCGCTCTTATAAGAATGAATAAAAAATTCTCAGAAGAAATCCCAAGGATAAATGAAATAGGTTCTGGCCCACATCGATCATGCAGGATCGCGTCAGAACCATGCGAGTCCCAAATCAAAAAAACAAATTCAGGTTCGCCCACCTTCAGCGGGCGGTGTCTGTGTCACCAAACGCGCAGGTCCTCATTTTTCGAAAATAAAATATTCAAAAACAAAAACAAAAACAGGCTCGCCCACCTTCAACGGGCGGGGTCTGCGCCACTAACCGCACAGGTCCTTACTTGTTGCAGCGATAACTTTCCCCGGTTTATCCTTTTCCAAAAATAAAAGGATGGTTTATCTTTTTCCAAAAATCAAAAGATGGTTTATCTTTTTCCCAAAATAAAAAGATGGTTTATCTTTTTCCAAAAATCAAAAGATGGTTTATCTTTTTCCAAAAATAAAAAGATGGTTTATTTTTTTTCCAAAAATCAAAAGATGGTTTATCTTTTTCCAAAAATCAAAGGATGGTTTATCTTTTTCCAAAAATCAAAGGATGGTTTATCTTTTTCCAAAAATCAAAAGATGGTTTCCCTTTTCCAAAAATCAAAGGATTGGTTTTTCCGCTTTTCCAAAAAAGAGCGATGTGCTGGATTTTTCTTCGTTTTACGTCCTATAAAAACAAGGGGGTTTTCTCGTTTAGCTAACCCTGAAAATGAGAATCTTTAAAAACATTTTTACCTCGTGATCGGGCTTGGCCAGGCCTGGTTACACTTTATAGCTTTGATTTCATAAACGTCTGTAGATACTTCCAATGACAAAGTGAGGGAGTTTCTATACATCTGTAGATACTTCCAATGACAAAGTGAGGGAGTTTCTATACTTAACAAATTCCAATGACACGTGAGGAATGTGTTAACACTTCAAGTGATGACCCTTAAGTCAAATGTTATCACTCGGGGGCTCGTGAGACTCTCGCAAAACAGGTCACATACACCATGGCTTGTATGACGCACTCCGTCTGATACTTTGACCATCGTCTGCTAACTATAGACACCTACTTTTGTCCCTATTCCCGAAAGGGAAGGTTCGATGATGAGAACATAAATCTCCATTTGGCAACGCATCTCCTATAAAATAACGGATCTCAATCACCCTTTCATTTCAGCCAAAACTGCTTTTATAGAAACCTGCTAAGAATAGTAACTGCCGTAAGAAGTAGTTGTTAAAAGTGGCAAAGTCATAAAAGATAGAAATCTTTCAGAATTAGGTGTTGCACTCCAACATAAGTCCTAAAAGAGATAGAATTGGCAAAAGGAATTCTATTCCTGCTATAATTCGAAAACAAGAGTTACGTATTAATTAAATTTCTAACGAACCTAGAGTTCGTAACGGGCCTAGACGCATTCCGTCATAGGTTGATACGCACTAAGAAACTCGGATAATTCTCAAAATCTCCGTGTTTAAGAGTCCAAATCTGACAAAAAGGCTCGGCCCAAATCCTATTTTCAACGCCTGGGTCTGGGCGCCGAAATCTTCGGCGCCCAGCCCTGGGCGCTGAAAACACCTGGGGTCGTGTCGTCTCCGAATTCTTTTTGGATTCGTATTCTAAAGATCTATCTTTCCGCAAACTCTTTCCCTAAAATATAGCCTAAAAACCGACGTGAAGACAACACACAATTCCATAACCTAAGTATTGACTCTAGCCTTAAGCATAGCCTCACGCTGCGAAATTGATCCCGCGTTCTGTCGCAATCGACACAAAAGTCGAACAGAACGCATCATGTCCCTTGTAGCTGATGAATTAAGCCCAAATACTGGAACACTGCTTAGAAACCCGAAATTCGTTAAATAAAAGGAGAAATAGCAAAGCCAAGTGGTTAGTTTTCTGAGAACCGTGATGCACCTCTCAAAGGTGCGTTGTAATGTGTCCCTTATATGATTTAATCGCTTTCATCACCCTTTTATAAAATTGTCAAACTATTAACTTGATTGATCTATCACGCCTAATAAGATAACACCTTGGACAATTGAATTATCATGCTAGGTACCTTAAATCAATCTAAATAAGATAATCACGGTCGATTTTGTATTATGTGTTGCATATTGCTAAAATCAATTCAGAATAGTTTAATAGTTTAAACGCATGTCCCTTCAATTATTTATGCTGAGCTAGTAAGGATAACCTGCCTCTGGAGTTATCGATGAATACTCCTCTCTGTAGTTACAGTCCCCCGAACTCTCAATCTCTGCCCTGCGGGTGTACGTTGAGCGATCCCCACACCAGGGATCGCAAGGGAACCTATGGCCGTCGTGGTCGAACATAATTGCACTCCCTTTATGTCACGATAACCGGATTTTGTCAGTTTTTCTCATTGTCGTTAAAACCTGAATGGCGACTCCTATATTACTAGTCGATTGGGTGTAAACTCATAGGAAATCTAACTACACTTGATCTGACAACGTCATGCCCACGAGGGACGAGGTCATGCATTAGCCTCGTGCTTTTTCGACCCCCTCACAGTGGCGACTCCACTGCGGAACGTTAATGAAATACTCGTGCTCGTAGGTAATCAAAATAGCCGAAGGGTGAAAAGATCCTACTCCGCGTTTATTTCCTTATCAAGTTGGGACGACCTGAAAATCAGCATATTAATGTGAACGGACAGAACCGCATAACGAACCTCGGCTCCCTTGGCATGTTTCATCTCGGGAGTTGGGACTAAGGATACCCATCGCCAACCGGGGGGTGCATACGCTTCGAATGTTCCGCATGATCCTCCTCATTCTTAGAGTAGACCAGAATATCATCTATGAAAACCACTACAAACTTGTCCAAGAATGCATGGACTACTCGGTTCATTAAGTCCATAAAGATTGCAGGTGCATTGATTAACCCAAATGGCATAACTGTGAACTCATAATGACCGTATCTAGTCCTAAATGCAGTCTTTGGTATATCGTGCCCTGCAATTCTTAACTGATGATAACCTGAGCTCAAGTCAATCTTTGAAAACATTCCCGCTCCTTTCAACTGGTCAAATAGATCATCTATCCTAGGCAAAGGATACTTATTCTTGATTATGACCTTATTGAGCTCCCTGTAGTCTATACAGAGTCTCATAATACCTTCCTTCTTTTTCACAAACAAGACTGGCGCTCCCCAAGGCGATGCACTTGGTCTAATATAACCTTTCTCTAGAAATTCCTCAAGTTGACCTTTTAACTCACTCATTTTTGCTGTAGCCATCCGGTATGGGGCTTTCGAGATGGGTAAAGTTCCGGGTGCTAAATCTATGGTAAAATCGATTGGTCGATTGGGCGGCATTCCCGGGATCTCTTCCGGAAACACGTCCAGGAATTCACTCACTACTGCAATATCTCCTGGTTGCTCTTTCATTACATGGTCTAGGTCTCTTACATTGCATAAGAAAACAGGTTTCCCTTTGTGTATTAACTTCACGAGGTCCATTGCCGTGGCGATTCCTACACTCCTAGGCTTCCCAAAACGGCGATACGATACAACCTTTCCTAGACTAGACTTCAAGTGAATCTTCTGCTTCTCATAGTCAATCTCATCTTTAAACATGGCCAACCAGTCCATTCCCAAAATCACATCTAAATCCCCTAACTCTAACTCAATTAGGCTAGACAAGAATATGGTCTTGGCTAGGGTTAAAGGTACATTCTTATGGATCTTGGTGCAATTCACGATCTCACCGGTTGGTATCACTATGGGTACTTCTATCTCTTCAGGTTCTTTCAATCCTAACTTCTCTAAGATACCCTTTGATATAAATGAATAAGTCGCACCAGAATCAAATAGTACTTTAACTAAAACGGAGTTAATAGAAAAATTACCAGTTATGATGTCAGGCGAGTTTTCGGCTTCTTGCCTAGTGATCACATTCAGCTTTCCTAGGGCTACTCCCATGTTATAGCCACCTCCATTGGCATTTCCATTGGAATTTCGGTTCCCATTCTGCTGATAGTTCCCTCCGGGCTTTCCATTACCCTGACCATTATTGCCATTATTTCCACTCTGGTTACCTCTTTGGTTTCCACCATTGTTCCCTCCATTCCGGTTTTGGTTATTCCGGTTGTTGTTCTAGCGGTTGCCTTCGTTGCCTTGGTTGGGTTTCCCATTCTTGGACCAACACTCAAATTCTCTATGGCCTAGCTTCTCAAAAAACCTACAGACAACTTGGTTTCCATTACAGTCTCGACCTGGGTGATTAGTATGGCAACGTCTACACTCATAGACTCTCGTTCCATTCCCTGCAGACTGATTTCTATCTCCATTGTTATTGTGGAAGTTGTTCCTGTTTCCTCCCTGGTTTCCCCTGAACTGGAAATGGTTGTTTCCTTTGTTTTTCTTAAAGTTCCCCTGATTCTGCTGGCCACCACTTTGGTTATGGTTACCAACATCCTTCTCTTTTCACCAATCCCATTCTTCCTTTGCCGCAGACCATACAAATGGGCAGCTTTTCCATATAGGGTGTTAAGAGATGTAAAGGTCTCTCCAGCAAGCATTAGTTGCAAGTCCATAGTCAATCCACTCTCAAATCTCTGGGCTCTAAGCTCCTCCGTTGCCACCACTTCCGGTGCAAACCTAGACAACTCTATGAACTTTGAATAGTACTCTGTCACAGACATACCATCCATTTTCAATTCGATGAACTCTTGAGCTTTTGCTTCTTCAGGTATGGTGGGTAAAACTTGTTCCTTAAGGCTGCTTTGAATTATTCCCATCCAAATCCAGGTGTAGATCTCAAAGCACTCTCACATCTTTGCCACCATAAATCGGCTTCTCCCCTAAGGTAATAAACAGCACTATTGACCCTAAGGTTCTCTGGGCAATTGACAGCTACGATAAGCTTATCGAACTCCCTTAGCCAATTCTCAAGTACAGTTGGGTCTATCTCCCCTTGATACAAAGGAGGCTTACTTTGGGCCACCTTCTTAAACATTTCACCAGCTGGATCAACTCTCTGGTTATTCCTATTCTGTGCTAAGTTCTGCACTACTTCAGCTAGTTGCCTGACCATATCGGCAATTCCTAGGGTAGTCATTTCCCTTCTCCTGAATAAAATAAAAGACTAACTTTAACAACTGAGGTTGGACACTGCCTTACTAACACATTGCACTAACTAGTCATTCAACTGGTGCACATACACGAAAATTTTCGGACCCTAAGCAAGATAGGCGCCTGAGTACGGGCCGCTTTTCCCCTTAGTCCGCATCACAAAGTTGAAGTGGTGAAAATTGGACCACCTTGCAAGTATAATTTCTTTGAAGAAATGCGAAATTCCTTTCGCGATAATCGCTCAAAGATAGCATAAACTTAGAATTAAAGGTAAAAGAAGGAATTCTAAACTTTATTACTTCAATGGAAAAAATAATACATCCTTTGGATCGTACTTTATTCGGAAAACCACAAAACTGAACTACTAGACCCATAAATAGTAGTGTACTACTTTATTGCTTCACTAAATCTTAGCACTAACTATTACATTAGAAAAGTCTTTTAGAATGCTACTCTACTATCCAACCACCTCTACAAACTGGTGAAGAGTTCTCATGGTCTTCAAAGTCATCAAAGTCTTCCTCCGGATCAGACTCATACTCCATATCCTCATTGTTTTGTTGTAGCACACTATTCACTTCATCGTTGTTGGTTTCAGGCTCAATTTCTGTGCCACTGGAGATCTCAATAGTGGGTTCAGGAATGATAGGATTAGGGTACTCAATCTCAACAACATCATCATCACTATCCTCATCCATCTGAGTCTCTGCATCATGATCTACTCCTGTAAGGTTGATGTTCTCTACAGTCTTACCATCATCAAAGCATTCCTCCGTAAGTTCTATAATCGTAGTCATAATCTCCAAATCATGCCTCCATCTACCATCTGGAGTACCATACTTGTAGTAATTGGGAATACCATTTTCCATATGCAAATCCCGAAATCGGTTCTTAAGTTCTATGTATGGGTTCTTGGAAGGTAAGCAATGAATAACCATCTCTGCCATAACATCTTTCTTCCTTAATTCAGGTAGGTTCTTCACTGTAGCAAAGTAATTGCGGAAAAATTAATCTTCTTCACATAAATGTGTGGGGTCTCATAGTCTAGCTTCTCTAGGTTTCCTAGATTTGCATACTTTGAAATCAACATCTTAACCCTGAAAGTTAACAACTACAAAGTCTTACTAAAGTGTTCCAAAAAACAAAGTAAGTTCGTTGAGCCATACAATTTCATTGCACAAGTACATGCTTAATCATGAATCGTGATGCAACTAATTTTTAGGTTATGATACATATGAATAAACATAAATCATGCGGAAAAACCATAAAGCCAGGAAACATATTATTTACACATAATCATATAGCATAATTTAGGTGCATACACTTTGTAGCATGCCCTCCCTAGCTCGGCCCGAACCGAACAAGAACAAGTCTTTAGGACTCCAAGTGTCATCCCTCCATAGATAGTCCACAGCACGTCCGGATCCGCCTTAAGATTGACCAACTAGAATCGCCCTTAAGGTACTATAATTTTCGGCAATTATGGGCAAGAATGTGACTGAATTTTTGCTCTCAAAAATCACTTTGAATACTTCAAAACTCGTTCTAAATTGTGAACCCAAGCCACATATTTATAGGGGTATGGAAAGAGAATCGGAATCCTACTAGGATACGAATTAATTAAATTAGAATCCTAGTAGAACTCTTATTTAATTAATTTATCTTTTAGGTTTAGGAATTTAATCATATATCGAATCCTGATAGCTTTAGGATTCGTATAGCACGTACACGAGCATCGCACGAGCACCGCACACTCGCGCAGGCCTTGCGGCCCACGCTGAGCGCACAGCGCTCGGCCCATGCTTGCTGCCTGTGTCCGCGCGCCCGCCCAAGGCCTTGGCTGGGCCTGCCTTGCGCTGGGCCTGGTCGAGGCTTGGCGTGTGTTGGTGATGCGTGTGGCTTGCTGGAGATGGCCTCGCTTCGTGCTGGGCCTTCGTCTAGCTAGCCTCGTCCGATGCTAATTCGTACGATACGCTTCCGATTAAATTCCCGATTCCGGAAATCATTTCCGATACGAACAACATTTAATATTTCCGATTCCGGAATTAATTTCCGTTTCGAAAAAATATTTAATATTTCCGTTTCCGAAAATATTTTCCGATTCCGATAATATTTCCGATTCAAACAACATTTCCGTTTCCAGCAATATTTCCGATTCCGGCAATATTTCCGATTCCGGCAATATTTCCATTTCCATTAATATTTTCCGATACGTACTATGTTTCCGTTTCCGGCAACATCTACGACTTGGATAATATTTATATTTTCGATACGATCCATATTTCCGTTTCCGGCAATATCATCGTTTCCTGAGTATTCATGTAATCCCCCGTAAATTTATAAATTTTATTAATATATTTTAACGTATATTATTTATATTTAAATAGAATTTATGAATTTTAGTAATAAATATATATTTAACGTATATTTATTTTATTTTAAGTACGTTCTGAATATTTAACGATTTTTGAACTTTATTATATTTATATATTTAATGTATATTTAATTTTATTTAAATATATTCTAAATATTTTAACGATTTGTGCAATCAAAAATAATTTTAGAATTTAAGTTCGAAAGAATTTGAATTACGAGAATTGATTGAATTTAGAAAACGACCCTATTCAGTTTTGGATTCGAATTATAAAAAAACCAAATCCTATCTCTAGCCCATTGTTGCAAGCCCAAACAAGAAACCCATACTCCCTCTCCACCTCTAATTCACTTGGAAATAAACAAGACCCAACACTCAAACCCTCACCCAAACAAATTCACGTAAAAATCAAAAACCCTCATCCTCTCCCCTTGCACTCACGTGAAACCCTCCTTCACGTTCGTTTGCTCCAGCCGTCAACCGGCACCTCTCGCCGCCGACCACCTCTCGCCGCCGCGAGCACGGTAACTCCTCCTTGCTCTCCTTCTTTGTTTCTCCTTCCTCCATTTCGTTTTCTCCCCTCCTCAAGTTTCTGTTTTCTTGTGCAGCCGCCGCGGCCCAGCCGCGACCACCAAGCCAGCAACGCCGGCCACCGTCGCGCCGTAAGCTTCCACCAGCACTCCTCCTGTTCTTCCTTCCCGTTCGCGCACTTCCTCCCCCTCCTCCACGCGCAGCAACGCTGCTATTCTCTTCCTTGCTCCACTCTCGGTGCCCAGCCTCCGCGAGTCTCCTCGCCACCGCACAACACCACCTTCGTCAGCCCCTCCGCCTGGTCCCGCTGCCGCGCCGCCCTGCCGCCGGCTTTCTCTCTCTCTCCCTCACTTTTAGTTATTTCTTAAACCCTAAGTTATTTAAATGTTTTAATTAAGTTTATTTATTTTTGTTTATGCTTCTTGAATTAAATTATTTATCTTTATAGTTAAATTATAATTTTCAGATTTGGTATTGATATTATAAATTAATTATTTTCAGTTTTGGTTGATTAATATATAAGTTAGGGTTTAAATTAGTTTAGTGATTTGATTCATGTTTATTGAATTTAAATTATAAGTTATTATGATTAAATTATATTTTCAGATTATATATTATGTTTAAATAATAAATTCAATTTTCAGATTATGCGATTGCATTGAAATAATGATTTTTAATTATTAAAGCATGAATTTTTAAGGTTTTAATAGTTTTAAAATCATGGTATGATGTTTATGAGTTATTAAGGTTATTGTTTTTATGATTTTAAGCATATTAATTATGGTTTGGCGAAGTTGTAAACTATTTTATATTGCTGGAATTTTAAAAAGGGATGCTTTATTGGAGTTTATGATAATTGGTGATCATTAGTGTAGTAATCACTATTCTAGGAAGTTAATTAATTAAGTTTCGATGTTAGGGAATGTTCTAAATATGTTTAGGATGTGTTTAGAATACGTTAGTGTTGCTGTAAATTATTAGGAATTGATTTGGGTACGTTTCTTGATTATTTTAGGCGGAGAATTCTTTGTGGGTGACTTTTGAATTCGTTAAAGTGGCCTATCAGTTTGTTTACACAAGGTACGTACATACCTGTGTGCTTGGAATGTGTGTGATTTGTTGAAACCATATTGAAATGATTGATGAACTTCGTTATGTTGAAACGATTAAGGAACTTGGTTATGTTGAAATTGTTGATGAACTAGGTTATGTTGGAAATGCATGTTTAATATTGTTGGATGGACATGTTAAGCATATATATTTCGTTATGAGAATTATAGCATGTTGGTATGGATGATTGATGCGAACATGTTGGTTGGGAACATTAGATTATTATATATTGATTCAGATCGATTGTTCATTGTTCCCTTCTAGCTTTTCACTACTTTATAAGGGCCGAGGACCTTGTTTAGTAAGTTGAAACCTTATACCCATATAGAGGGGTTGATCAGTATTAAAGGAAAGGTTGAATTAATTGGAATAAGTCTTGTGTGACATCCCTGTGATCACTTGTTTAATTCAAAGATAAAAGAAGTTGTGTTTACTTGTTGAATAAAATATTTATGTTTGATGAGTCATAACCAAGTATTAAAAGTTAAGTCATGTAAAGTGAAACTGAGTAGTAATAGCTTTAGACTGTGCACGTCTAAAGTGACGGACAATCAGGAGTTGGGGTCATGGGTCGCCTATGGCTTTTTCTGGGGCCGGATTGATCACCGGTTCTATTTTTATTTAAAAGTCCCTCGATATCGCAGGTCATTGGGGTTTACGGAGTCGCGCCCGTACCTCGTCTTCCTTAGTGAAGAAGAAGAAGTTTTTAGTAGACAAATCCGTCCATTGACTATTTCAATTAAAATAATACTCTTGTTATAAAAGTCTAGTCCAGTCTAGCTTAGTCTAGTCAAGTGTGGTATTCAAATTAATATGTGTCGTTTTCCCTTACTTATGTTTCATCAGCATCATGTTATGATTGTTCGTTTAATAGAATCATGTTAGGATTATTATTGATTTAGTATGTAGTACTCAGCTTTGCTGATTACGTGCTTTTGCTTGTGCATGTTGATCATGGCTATGCCTTATTGATCCTGTGATGACCCAATCTTTGGTGAGCAGTCTCTAAATATCAATAAGCATTGTCCATCTGCAGGTTTGAAGATGTTGCATCATTGGGATCGGGAATAGAGAGCTTGTATTTAGTTTTGATTTGCTAAATTGACTTGGGTTTGTTAATTGGGACTTTAAACTTGTCGTATTATTTATATTTCCTTATTTTCGTTGGATGATTTTTGGGATTAAACCTGTAATCGATTATTTACAAACCTAAAGTTAGTTTTATGTTTTCCGCTGCGAAATTCTGAATAAGCCGTTACGTTTTCACACGGGCGATAATGCCTTGATAATTCTCTACGTTTTATATTAAAATGTTGTTTTAGAAAAGAGATAATTGTCGGGGTGTTACAATTCATTTCTTGCTTGTGACGATCTCAGCTCCCACTGAAACCAAGATCCGTCGATTCCGAATATCCATAGATGGAGTATTTAATTCCATTAAATACTTGATCCGTTTACGTACTATTTGTGTGACCCTACGGGTTCAGTCAAGAGTAAGATGTGGATTAATATTATTAATTCCACTTGAACTGAAACGGCCTCTAGCTAGGCATTCAGCTCACTTGATCTCACTGAATTATTAACTTGTTAATTAATATTGAACCGCATTTACTAGACTTAACATTATATGCATACTTGGACCAAGGGCATTATTTCCTTCAGTCTCTCACTTGTCCTTAGGGACAAGTGTGCATTTCCTAATTCCTTTGTCGCTCGATGCTTGCTCTTGAACATAAGGTAAGAGTTGTCATCCTTATTATGTCCAGAGGTGTTTCTCGGTTTCAGAGTTCAACTGATCAAATAAACAGATAATCATAGCCTATGATTCATCCGAGCACGGCCATGCATTTTACAGTTTCTAGCTCTCCGAGTGGCCTTGTACAACTTTTAAGCATCTCATCCCGATTTATGGGAGGACAATCCCAATCTTGCGATCTTGAGATTAGACTTCATTTGATAGGTAATTACCTGAGCGTTGCCTTTATAGCCTCCTTTTACGGTGCGACGGTTGGTCAACGTCAAATTAACCAGTTCTCAAACAAGTAATCTCAAATCACTCAGGTATTGAGGATTTAGTGTCTAATAATTTTAATGAAATTTACTTATGACAGATTTTCATCTCTTACGGTAAAGTTTCATAGGTCTGTCCGATACTAGTCTTCCCAAAGTAAGTACCTATGCAAATGATTACGACATTGCCATGTCCACATAGTTCAAAAAACAGAACTACTAGTCATCTTGCATTCTAGTCGTCTAACGTTTTCTATGCGTCCATCTTTATAGAAAACTCCGACCAGGGACCTTTTTTTTCAACTTTTGACATTCAAGTTCACTTGATAGACATTTCTTAGTCACATGACTGGTCCTGACAGTCTATCTTGAATATATCGTCAAATTGAAGGGACTCATCATTTAATAAACCACAAATTAAATGGAAAATGAATTCTATTCATTTATTGTGAATGATTAGCCAATAATGTTTTACAAAGTATTAAACTCTAAAACTTTAAAACATTAAACAAGGACATCAAAGCCATTCTCCAATATGCTTGATTCCCATAGCTGCAGTGTGCGAGTTGTGCTTCGCCTGCGGCAGAGGTTTAGTCAATGGATCTGATATGTTGTCATCAGGTCCAATCTTTCTTAACTCGACTTCTTTTCTTTCAACGAACTCTCGTAGAAGGTGAAATCTACGAAGTACATGCTTGACTCTTTGGGGGTGTCTAGGCTCCTTTGCCTGTGCAATAGCTCCGTTATTATCACAATACAGGGCTATTGGTCCTTTAATGGAGGGGACTACACTAAGTTCTCCTATGAATTTCCTTAGCCATATAGCTTCCTTTGCTGCTTCATGTGCAGCAATGTACTCCGCTTCAGTTGTAGAATCCGCAATGGTGCTTTGCTTAGCACTTTTCCAGCTTACTGCACCTCCGTTGAGGCAGAAGACAAACCAAGATTGTGATCTGAAATCATCTTTGTCGGTTTGGAAACTTGCGTCCGTATAGCCTTTAACAATTAATTCATCATCTCCACCATAGACCAAGAAGTCATCTTTGTGCCTTTTCAGGTACTTCAGAATATTCTTGGCAGCAGTCCAATGTGCCTCTCCTGGGTCTGACTGGTATCTACTCGTAGCACTGAGTGCGTACGCAACATCCGGGCGTGTACATATCATAGCATACATTATTGAACCAATCAATGATGCATACGGAATCTCATTCATTCGTCTACGCTCATCAAGTGTTTTTGGGCACCGAGTCTTGCTTAGAGTCATTCCATGAGACATGGGTAGGTAGCCTCGCTTGGAGTCTGCCATCTTGAACCTTTCAAGCACCTTATTGATATAAGTGCGTTGAATAAGTCCAATCATCCTTTTAGATCTATCTCTGTAAATCTTAATGCCCAATATGTATTGTGCTTCTCCTAGATCCTTCATCGAAAACATTTCCCAAGCCAAATCTTGACAGAGTTCAACATAGGAATGTCATTTCCGATAAGCAATATGTCGTCGACATATAATACTAGAAAATTAATTTTACTCCCACTGACCTTCTTGTATACATAAGATTCGTCTGCGTTCTTGATGAAACCAAAGTCACTGACTGCTTCATCAAAACGTATATTCCAGCTCCTGGATGCCTGCTTCAATCCGTAGATTGATTTCTTTAGCTTGCATACCTTTTTAGCATTCTTTGGATCCTCAAAACCCTCAGGCTGTGTCATAAACACAGTTTCTGTTAAAACGCCGTTTAAGAAAGCGGTTTTGACATCCATCTGCCATATTTCTTAATCGTAATATGCAGCGATTGCTAACATTATCCGAATAGACTTTAGCATTGCAACTGGTGAAAAGGTTTCATCGTAATCCACACCGTGGACTTGCCTGTAACCTTTTGCAACCAATCTAGCTTTGAAAACTTCAAGTTTCCCATCCTTGTCCTTTTTCAGTTTGAAAACCCATTTGCTTCCAATGGCTTGGTAGCCATCTGGCAAATCGACCAAATCTCAAACTTGGTTTTCAGACATGGAGTCTAATTCAGATTGCATGGCTTCTTGCCATTGCTTGGAGCTAGGGCTCGTCATAGCTTGTTTGTAAGTCGCAGGTTCATCACTTTCAAGTAATAGAACGTCATAGCTCTCGTTCGTCAAAATACCTAAGTACCTTTCCGGTTGAGATCTATATCTCTGCGATCTACGCGGGGTTACATCTCTAGATTGTCCATGATTCTCACCAGAAACTTCTAAAGATCTCTGAGTTTCATCCTGAATGTCATCTTGAGCATTCTCTTGAGTTTGTTGTTCAACTCAAATTTCTTCGAGGTCTACTTTTCTCCCACTTGTCATTTTGGAAATGTGATTCTTTTCCAAAAAGATACCATCTTGAGCAACAAACACCTTGTTCTCAGATGTATTGTAGAAGTAATACCCCTTTGTTTCCTTTGGATAGCCCACAAGGATACATTTATCAGATTTTGGATGAAGTTTGTCTGAAATTAATCGTTTGACGTATACTTCACATTCCCAACTCTTAAGAAAAGACACTTTTGGAGGCTTTCCAAACCATAACTCATATGGAGTCTTTTCAACAGCTTTAGAGGGAGCTCTATTTATAGTGAGTGCGGTTGTATTTAGTGCATGTCCCCAAAATTCTATTGGAAGTTTGGCCTGACCCATCATTGATCTAACCATGTCTAGCAAGGTTCTGTTCCTCCGTTCCGACACACCGTTCCATTGTGGTGTTCCAAGAGGAGTCAATTCTGATAGAATTCCACATTCTTTCAGATGGTCATCAAATTCATAGCTCAGATATTCACCGCCTCTAACAGACCGCAGTGCCTTAATCTTCTTGCCTAATTGATTCTCTACTTTACTCTGAAATTCCTTGAATTTGTCAAAGGATTCAGACTTATGCTTCATTAGGTAGACATAACCATATCTACTGAAGTCATCAGTGAAAGTGATAAAGTAGCTGAAACCACCCCTAGCTTTTGTACTCATTGGTCCACATACATCTGTATGGATTAAACCCAATAGTTCAGTTTCTCTTTCTCCAACTTTGGAGAAAGGTTGCTTTGTCATTTTTCCAAGTAAACATGACTCGCACTTACCATAATCCTCTAAGTCAAATGGTTCTAGAATTCCTTCCTTTTGAAGTCTTTCCATGCGTTTCAAGTTAATATGGCCTAATCGACAATGCCACAGATAAGTGAGATCTGAATCATCCTTTTTGGCCTTTTTGGTATTTATGTTATAAACTTGTTTGTCGTGATCTAATAAATAAAGTCCATTGACTAATCTAGCAGATCCATAAAACATCTCTTTAAAATAAAACGAACAACTATTGTCTTTTATTAAAAAGGAAAATCCCTTAGCATCTAAGCAAGAAACAGAAATGATGTTTTTAGTAAGACTTGGAACATGGAAACACTCTTCCAGTTCCAAAACTAGCCCAGAGGGCAACGACAAATAATAAGTTCCTACAGCTAATGCAACAATCCGTGCTCCATTTCCCACTCGTAGGTCGACTTCACCCTTGCTTAACTTTCTACTTCTTCTTAGTCCCTGTGAATTGGAACATAAGTGTGAGCCAAAACCTGTATCTAATACCCAAGAAGTTGAATTAGCAAGTGTACAGTCTATAACGAAAATACCTGAAGATGGAACGACTGTTCCGTTCTTCTGATCTTCCTTTAGCTTTGGACATTCTCTTTTGTAATGGCCTATTCCATCACAATAAAGACAGCTTGATGTGGACTTGTCCTGCTTTGATTTAGCATTGCCCTTGGACTTTCCACCTTTCTTGAACGGTCTCCCTTTAGCCTTGAGTAAATCTTTGGCTTCACAGTCCAGTATTATCTCAGCCTTTCTGACAAGGTGAACAAATTCTGCAACTGTTTCTTCTCTTGGTTCACTTAGGTATAGTTGCTTGAAGCGACCAAACCCACTGTGCAGTGAATTGAGCAAGATAGAGACTGCCATCCTTTCGCTTATTGGTGTTCCTAGCAGACTTAGGCGATCAAAATATGAAAGAATAAGATCCACATGGAACCTTAGTGGGACGCCTACCCTTTGTTTAGTGCGAAGGAGCTGAACATGTGTTTCTTGGACCTCCATCCTATAACACCTGTTGGGAGAACTAACCTTTAGACCAGACATTGATTCAATCAACTCATGGACGTTCAGGTCCCTGTCCTCCGTGTTTCCACGACAGATATCCCTCAAATTCTTGATGAGCGTAAAAGGTTCATAAGCTACAAACCTTCTAGCCCATTCATCAGGGATATTGTTCAGCATGAGACTCATAACCTTTTTGAGATCCGCATCCCAGGCGGAAAATCTTTCAGGGGTCATGTCTCTGGCATAGTAGCTTGGCATGGGATGTAACAGTACATACTCAAGTCCATTGAGTCTGACTATTTCAACTAGCTTAGCTTCCCATTCAAGAAAATTTGTTAGGTTCAGCTTGACCATAAGCTCAGAACCCATGATGATGTTTTGATTGTTGTTTGCCATAGTAAAACTACAATTGAAAAAGAATAAACAAATAAATAATCATTCACAGTTTCTCTTAATAAACTTAAATTCTAGCATATATATATGCATAACTCAATGTTCATTAAGCATTTTATTCAAGTTATGTGTTCCGGCAGGTGTGAATAAAATGATTCCAAGATCCTAAAATCCATTGAAGAATTAAGCACATTATGTATTTAGACTCAATTCTAAAATCTTTTAGGTAAACAAAAGCCTTTTGCTAATAGTCTAGAAACTACTCTTGGTTGATAGGTACGTCTAAGAACTTATTAGGTAAACCTATCGATTTTGCCACGACATAAAAGGACTCCTTACTTATATCGTTGAGTTTCACCAAAACTAACATGTACTCACAATTATTTGTGTACCTTACCCCTTTAGTATCGATAAGTAACACCTCGCTATGGCGGAAAACTATTACTAAGATCGATGTAAAGGATATCCAAGTAAGTGTTATTTTGGCATGGCACCTTTTAACTCAATTTTAAGTTTGGAACTTAAGGCTCTTACTATGTTGGTTATATTTTAAGTGAACTAAAATCCTTAATCATGCAACATAATCAAGCTTCGATCTCATGCATATTTAATACATATTTAAAAGCAATAAATAACTTAAAGCATGCATAAGATAAGTGTGATCTAGTATGGCCCGACTTCATCTTGAAGCTTCAACTTCAAAGTCCGTCTTGAAAATGGATTGGAAACTCCGTCTTGAATTTCACCGTGGGAGGCGCCATTTTCTTCAAATAGGATAAGCTATAATTAAACTAATTACAACTATTTGATGGTACGCAGACCATATTTGAATTGAAAAATAAATTTTGGTACTTTAGACCAATTACATTCAAATTAATGGTACGCAGACCATATTTTCTATCATATTTGGGCCATACTAGTCACTTCGTAACCTGCAAAACAGTACATATACAATATATACCATTCATCCATTCATTATCATGAATGGCCCACATAATTGGTTAGTTAAAACACATTGTATGCATCACATAAATATTTGCAGCAATTAATTAAGGGCACCAATAATCTACCAATTATTCAGTCCTTATTAATTCTAATCAAGTTGTTTAACCTTATAGGA
The DNA here is from genome assembly GCF_020520425.1 of Spinacia oleracea. Lineage (NCBI taxonomy): Eukaryota > Viridiplantae > Streptophyta > Magnoliopsida > Caryophyllales > Amaranthaceae > Spinacia > Spinacia oleracea. The sequence goes on from NC_079489.1 coordinate 91,831,935, forward strand.
TTTGTAGATCTAATCAAGAGTTTATGACTAAAATGCTCCCACTTAAACCAATAAATTCATATGCTTTACTAATTTTAAACATAAAAATGTATTTCTAGTCTAACCGGAAACATACAAATTTAATTAAAATTTAAAGCTCATATAAATTTATAATTGAATCCATTTTATTTAATTTATTTTCAGTTGATTTAAATGAATTTAAATTAATTCAAGGTTTAATTTTAGTAAAATAATTAGTATAAATTAAAATTTATAATAATTATAATATTCAAAATTAAAATCCGAGAAAACAATTTAAATTATTAATTTTAAAATTAATTAAAATTATTTCCGAACTGAAAAATTCAAATTAAAATTTAAAACGATTTAATCGTAACACGACGAGCACTTGGGCTTGCGCCCAAGCCCCATCGTGTGCACGATTGGTCGCTGCACAAGGTACACACATCACCACGCAACGCACAGCCATAGGCCACACGCACATGCAGCCATCGCTGGCCACGATGCGCGCAGCCTCTGTGCTGTGTCGTGGCTGCTGCTGCTCACCCTCGCAAGGCACCGCTCGCTGCGCGAGCTTTGCTTGCATGTGCGAGGCAGTGCGCGCTGTGGCGCAGCTCGCTTGCTGCCCACACGCGACTGCTCTCTTTCCTTCGCATAGCCCATCGCATAGCACACACGGCCAGCACCTTTGCTTCGCGCGCGCGCCATGCTCTGCTGCTCGCTGCATTCGTAACGCACGGGCGACGAGCTCCCTTGCTCGTCGTCGCGTGCCCGCACTATACAACAACCCTTAAGGGTAACACGTAGCTTCCATTGCTTTGTGCGTGCAACATTCATGAGCGTTTTCATAAAAATTTAAAATTTTTAATTTAAAATTATTGACAAATTAGTAAATCATATTAATTTCATTATTTTAGGGCTAAAAATCGAAAATTTATTAATAAATTAATTTCCGATTAACATGGATTCAAATCTAGGTCATAAAAATTTAAAATTTAACATAAATTAACAATTTTTATGGTGGATTTTAATCATGGATACCTAATTAAATTATTAATTAATTATGAAAAACAAATCAATTCTAAATTATTCGAATTTCAACAAATTAATCATAATTACAAATTAGGTTGTATAATTAACAAGTCTAGGCATTCATAATTGTTAACCATATACAGTAGGTCAATCAAAAACTCAAGATTTATCAACAAGAATCGCAAATACTTAATTTAACATCTTAAATTTACAAACATTTGCGTTTGAAAAACTAAAACCTCCGAAAGGTCATAGTTAGGCTTCGAATTTGGGAATTCTGGGTTCAGCCGAAAAATAATGTTTTTGTCAAAATTTTAGAATGCCTTTTACATGCGGAATTGACACAAAAATCACTCGATTTGGATGAGTAACAAAGAAACTGCCGAAAAACTGCGTACATATAATTAAATAAACGCAATTTGCAATTAATTACGAAAATTAATCACCCCTTTAATTCTTTGCAAATTTGTAAAATTTAACCATGTTCATGCACTTTAGATTATGAAAATAATAAGAGGCTCGTGATACCACTGTGAGGTTATGATACATATGAATAAACATAAATCATGCGGAAAAACCATAAAGCCAGGAAACATATTATTTACACATAATCATTTAGCATAATTCAGATGCATAGAATTTGTAGCGTGCCCTCCCTAGCTGCGCCCGAACCGAACAAGAACAAGTCTTTAGGACTCCAAGTGTCGTCCCTCCGTAGATAGTCCACAGCACGTCCGGATCCGCCTTAAGCTTGACCAACTAGAATCGCCCTTAAGGTTACTTAGGATTTTCGGCTATTTTGGGTTGCAAGTGTTTGGCTGATTTTTGCTTAAAAATCTTACCTTTGAATACTTCAAAATCATCTTTAAAATATGTGACCCTAGGCCCTTATTTATAGAGTTTATGGAAAGGAATTATAATCCTACTAGGATATGGATTTATTAATTAGAATCCTAATAGAACTCTAAATAATAAATTTAATCTTTTAGGGTTAGGATTTAATCAATGCGCGAATTCCGATAGGATTAGGATTCGTTATGAACACGAGCATACGCACACGCATGCACGCCCGGACGCAGGCCTTGAGGCCCACCCGAGCGCACCGCGAATGCGGCCTCGCAGCCCATGAGCTTCGTGCGCGCCTGCCAGTGCTTGGCTGGGCCTGGCCTTGCGCTGGGCCTGGTCGAGCACTTGGCGTGTGGCTTGCTGGGCGTTGGCCTAGCCTCGTGCTGGGCCTTTGTCTAGCAAGCCTCGTCCGATGCTAATTCGTACGATACGCTTTCCGATTAAATTCCCGATTCCGGAATTCATTTCCGATACGAACAATATTTAATAATTCCGATTCTGGAATTAATTTCCGTTTCGAACAAATATTTAATATTTCCGTTTCCGGAATTATTTTCCGATTCCGATAATATTTCCGATTCTGACAATATTTCCGTTTCCGGCAATATTTCCGATTCCGGCAATATTTCCATTTCCATTAATATTTTCCGATACGTACCATGTTTCCGTTTCCGGCAACATCTACGACTTGGATAATATTTATATTTCCGATACGATCCATATTTCCGTTTCCGGCAATATCATCGTTTCCGGAGTATTCATTTGCTTGCCTTTGACGATCTTAGCTCCCACTGAAACCAAGATCCGTCGATTCCGAATATCCATAGATGGAGTATTTAATGCCATTAAATACTTGATCTGTTTACGTACTATTTGTGTGACCCTACGGGTTCAGTCAAGAGTAAGCTGTGGATTAATATTATTAATTCCACTTGAACTGAAGCGGCCTCTAGCTAGGCATTCAGCTCACTTGATCTCACTGAATTATTAACTTGTTAATTAATACTGAACCGCATTTATTAGACTTAACATTATATGCATACTTGGACCAAGGGCATTATTTCCTTCATTATATTCCTACTCATTCCTCTTTGAGTGAATGCTTCGATGATGGTGATGAAAAGCTCTTTGCTCCATTTTGTTTTCAAGTGTTCAAGTCGATTTTAATTGAGCGTGAATGTAAATTTGCCAACCAAAAAGAGTTTCTTGAGGAGAGTTTGCCTATTCCTTTTTTAATTCCTTATTTTGATTCTTCTTTTTGTTATTTTCTTGTTTTTTCTTTTGATCCTTCTTCTTTTAGGCATCCTTCTCCTTATTGACATCGAGTTCTATCATACTCTATGCATGCTTTTCACTTGAGCTTTGCATATGATTTATCTAATGAAGTGTGTGCTAGTGCATATGATAAACTCTTTAGATCGTTTACTTGGTATTTACTAGAAAGGTCATGCTTGAGACCTTAAACAAGACTTTCTCGGGAAGTAACCCGTTCTTCATTGCTTTCATTTTCTCTATTTTTGTTCTTACTTATGTTTCTTTTCAAAAAAATTTAGGTCCTTGAGGGGAATAAGCAAAACGCTCATTCTCGATAGCATAAGGAAAGCAAAGCACGATTTTGGAGAAAGTTGACTATAAATGGAGAAATTGGGTCATTTGTGGGTATTTACACCCACCCACTATCCGGTAGTGTCCTTCCTTTCCCTCTATTCATTACTCCATGTGTTGATTGGGCGTATGACTTGTTGGAGCATGAGGTTGGATGGTTGAAAATGTTGATTTGGTTGCCTCCATTTCTCTTTCTCTAATGTGTTGTGATTTGCGGAACTATGTATATTGTTTGAATGCGTGTTTTCTTCCCCCCTCCTCCCTTCCCTTGAGTCTTTGTTTCAAGCATTGAGGACAATGCTTAATTCTAGCTTGGAAGGATAGCTTTTTGCTAGCTTGGGGGAGTCGAGTTTCTTTTCATTTCTTTTGTTTTCCTTTTTTTTCAAAATCCAAAAACATTTTCTTTATTTTATTTTTCAATTATTTGGAAAAATCAAAAAAATCGAAAAAAATTTAGAAAATCCAAAAAAAGTCTCAAGTGATTGAATAAAAGCACAAAAAAAAATGATTTGCTTGTCCAAAGAAAGAATCTCGATGATTTTTAATGTGGATTCCCTTGCTTGTCATTTGGATAATTGAGTAGAAGTATTTCCGTTGGATTTTTGCATGTGTGAGTTAGGGCGATTAGAGATAGCTTAATCTTTGTTGCTTGAGTCTCTACTTGAAAAAGTTTTCGATGATTCTAAATGATAAGCTTTGGTTTGAAAAGAGTTTATTTTGTTCTCTTTTGGAAATTCTTTGCTACCTTAATTCCCTTTGATGCACACTTCATTCCCTTAGGTAAGACCTATGCTAAGAGTTAAAAGGATTGTAAAAAGAACAAAAATATTGTGATTAATGTTTCGAGTCCAATAAGTGGTGCATTTGAGCCCATAAGGCGAAAGCCTAAGAGTCAAGTTCGAATCAATAAGTGGTGCCAATGAGCCCACAAGGCATAAAAAGCATATTAAAGTTTACAAAACGAAAAAAAAAGAGTCAATAAGTGGTAAATACCACAAATCCTTGAGAAAGTGGGTTAGTTTAGATGATTGAGTGGGAGCTTGAAGATTTATTAAGTAAAGTTTTCCCTAGTGATGATGAATGTCATTTCGGCTCAAGAATCGAGACTCTAGACCCATTACTCAAGTTCCTTAATCTTATAATCCAAGATTCTCTTAGCAAAAGTCAAGTTCGGGGGAGTCCATGTGCATTTTAGGTGGTCGTGATCATATTTATCCATTTGAGAACAATTTTTGAATTTTCGATGCCTTAGTGAACCTAATTGATGATTCGATGCTTTGATTGTGATTCTCTTGCACCTTAGATTAGTCTATCCCCTATATTCCTAATTCATGGATGCACCTTGATGATGGTTATGCTTTGAAAGCTTGTTTGAATCGACCATGTTTGGTGAACCATGCTTGATGAGATGACTTTGGACGGATTGTCTTAATTGTGCTTAATAAGAGTTATGGGTTAATCTTGTTGGAAACCCTTGTGAGATCTCACTCGCCCTCTAGAGAGATTTAGGGGTTTAAAGAGCTTGTTGCATGTGCTTAAATGCAACCGTGATTCCTACGACAGTGAGTTAGTGTATATTCTTCCTCGATTTCTATTTTCTATTTTCTTTAGATTAGCATTTTAATAACTCATTTTGCTCAAATATTCTATCCTATTACCCTTGGTGCTTAATTGTTATGCTCGTGGACGAGCAAAAGCTCAAGTTTGGGGGGCATTTGATGAGTGACATTTATGTCGCTCATAGGGTAGTGATTAGGCAATTATTTGAGCCGTTTTATTCTATTTTTAGTGTTTTTAATCTTTATTTCCCTTAATTTCTTATATTGATTATTTATAGCTTAATTTAGCATTTTTAGCTATTTTTGTTGATTTTTAGATATTAATTCCGTAATTTATTTATTTTATTTGTTTTATAATTTTATAGTTTAATTATTTTAGTTTTCATTATTATTTTCTAAATTTATTTCTATTTCTATTTATTATTATTATTATTATTATTATTATTATTATTATTATTATTATTATTATCCGTTTTATTTTTATTTGTCTCGTCTCGTTTCTCCCATTGTCTTTATCTTTATTAGTGTAGGTGCGTGTTGTATGGAATATCAGAGTACAAGTTCAAGGCCGGACTAAATTGTGTTACTTTGTCAAGGAACGAGAGGAATGAAGTTTGGGCTTTGTCACATGGGCCTCGAGCCGTTGACTGATGCCCTCTAGTGACAAACCAAACCCACTTTGCACACCTTCCTTAGCCGACACCACACTTTTGGTTAACCTACACCCCACCACACCAACCTCATCCCCTGCAGCACCACACCACACCACCGCAACTCAGTTCCCCGTCTCACCTACCCGCATCCTCGAACAGCAACCACCGCACCACCTGAAATCAAAGCCCAATCATAACATCCCTCCTCTCACATTCTTCTATTCACCAACAACAACAACAAAAACACAACCAAAATCAATCAAAATCAAACCCAGAAAACAGAGGAATTGGGTTCGTCCGAACCCGTATTTATGTTCGACCGAACTTTTGGGCGCTTAATTGTTGTACGGATTTAATGAAATTGAACGGTTGTGATTGGTAAAGGTTAGCAGTGAGTTAGAGCCCTTGGATTGAATCCGTTGATGAGGACGATGATGATTGAATTCGAAGGTGATGATCGACGGTGGATGGCGATTGAATGGGTGATGAATTGGAGGAGGATGATGAAGATCGACGGCCTTGATGCTTAATGATTAATTGATTGATGATGGATGCGATTGATGGTGATGAGGAAGCTGCGAAGGAGGGAGCAAAAGCTCCAAGGCAGCAGCGAAAAGGAGGAGAACAAAATGAAAAAGGGGGAAGCTACGGGGTGGGGGGATCTGATTCAAATGGGGGGTTTAATTTCTTTTAACTTTTCTTTTCTCCTTTTTTTCTTTTTTTATCTTTTTCTCTCAGCGTTTTTAGTCTTTAGTTTTTCTTTTACCTTTTCTTTTTATTCTCTTTTAATTATTTAAATTAGCTTTTAGTATTTATACCTCATTTTAGACCAACTTCATTACAATGTAAATAATTAATCTTAGTTTTTCTTTTTCTTAGGGTTTAGGGTTTATCTTTTAGAGAGATAAAGTGAGGAAAAATCAATGCAAATTTGGGGCTTTTGAATTCAAGTGTGGCAATTTTGTTCAAGATTTCCACCATTAATCAATGACAAATTTCTTACTCTCTCTCCTCATTTATTTCTTTATTTATTGTTTCATTTATTGTTTTAATTAGTTTAATTGTTCGTGTTTAGTTTAATTATTCATGTTTAAATTAGTTGTTATTATTGTTTAGAAGCATGTTTTTAGTTGTAAATTTCTTTAAATTTTGTGTTTTTATGATTATGGAGTAGTTTATTGATTAGGGTTTGGTGAAAACTCAACATTGATTGGTTTGGGTGTTTGTGATTTAAAATTAGGGATTTTCATGATTAAATTATTGCATGTTTAGGCATTTCCAATACATGTTGCATTTAACTTGATCAATTAAGTGTTCCATGATTGCTTGGAGTAGTCTAGTTGGGTTGGAAAGGGATTAAAGGCCTAAACTTGATTATGTGGTTGAATTGGGATTTTGATTTACCCCGGGTACGATAGGGTAGAACGGGAGTTCATCCTTGATGCTTAGGGAAATTGCTCGCACGTCGGGAGATAGTTTGAGCTATTTGTGAATTCAACGCCTATTCATGTAGTGCTTGTGAATCTTCCCCGTTTTCAATTCTTCTATGTCTATTCCATGATTTGTTGTTGTTTGACCCATTCCCTAATCTCGTTTACTTTTGATTTCTTAGTTTAGTTTTATTAGTTTTATTCGATTAGTGAAATTCCAAAACCCCGTTCCGACCTAGCTTATCGTTTGATTAGCATAGATTAGCGCACCTTAGTCCTTGTGGATTCCGACCCTTGCTTACCGCTTTACTTGTGTTTAGTGGTTAGTTTAGGTGATTTGTTTGATTAGGAGAGACTAGTAACGACCTAGTTTTCCCCTCGATCATGAAGCCGTCCGCACCTCCGGCCGAGGAAGGAGTTCTCCCTTCTTAGGCGTCCACCCTTCTACCTGAGCGCAAAGAAACCTCTCCTCAGGTGGGCGCCGAAGGAGATTCTGCGGCCAAAGCGGCCGTTGACGAGGTAATTGCCGACCAGGTTGACGCTTCTGGTGCTACTACTTCGTCAAGAGAGGGAAAGGGCAAGGAAACCGAAGGTCCTTCTGCGGGAGACGCTCCCATGCCTCCACCGGCTCCATCGACTGGTTAGTGTCTTAGTACTTTAGGTCGTCATGTCGACTTGGTACTTTGGTATGATATTTGACATTTTGATATTGATTCAGTTGATATGTTCAAACGGATGCGGCGTGCTGAAGTGGCGAACATCCCCCCATCCGGCGGTTTCAGTTCAGAGGAAAAGGACAAGATCCTTTCGGACGTCTATGCTGCAATTCCTGAGGAATATATGAGCTCGCTTCCTGGGATTGATCTGGGGTACTTTGGGGCTATGCAGTCCCTCGTACTTGATGTAAGATATACTTTATTTATTATATTTATTAATATTCTTTTTTTTTACTGAGTCTATTTTGGCCACGGCAGCTCTTTATCCGTTATGCCGAAGGTAGGCACTACCGCTTTGACATGCATAAAGAGATTCTAAATCATAAAGACCAGATTGATAATCATGTGACGTATGCTGAGAAGAAATCCAGGTTGATCAACGTGGACGCGGACAAGAAGATTAAGTCCGAGACAGACGCTCTGAAGAAGGCTAAGGAGGACGCCTAGAACTATGAGAAGAAGTTGCTGGAGCATGAGGAGTGGCTAGCCGCGCTGAGAAAGGAGTATTCCTCGGTCTCGGAGCGAGTGACCAATTTCTCCTCCAAAATGGACGCCTTAGCTTGGAGAAGAAGCTCAAGGCTACCCAGGATGAGATTGAGGCCGTGCGTGGGGAAGTCGCTATCTCTTTCAAGCTTGGAGAAGAATCCATTTTGGAGAATGCTCGGCGGGCATGGGATCAGTCTATGGATGGGAAAGACTTCTCCTAGTTTAAGCGTCGTATCTCCTATCAGATGGCCGTCTCGACAGCTAGACGCCTTGGCCTGGATCCCCCTGAGTTTTTTAGCGTGGGGGGAAGATGAGGACGTGGAGGAGGAGGAAGTGAATTCCCCTGAAGGCCAGGATGTTCAAGACGGGAGCTCCACCGCCCCTCATCCATAGATGGTCTTTGTTTAATTGGTTTGGATGGCGCCGTGGGCGCTTGTAATAACTTTGATGCCTTTTGGCATTTATTTATTTGGGTTTGTTGCGCCTTGTGCGCATGTATGAATATTTTGTGCCTCCTGTGCACTTGTTTTTTATTCCATTTCAGTTTATTACTGATTTCTTAGGAACTCTCTTTTTGGTCCATTGGTGGACGGTTACCCCAGTGTTTTAGGTGATCAACTTAATTTGGGGCGCTAATCTAGGCCACTTCTCAGGCCGTCAACCGATTAGTCTTTTTGGGACGCCTTCCAAGGAGAAGGTGTCATATTGAGTGTCTGCTCTTGTTGAGTCTTACTTTGCGCTTTTTACGTCTTTGTTAGTACAGGCCACTTTTCAGGCCGTCATTTATTTAGTCACTAGTGACGCCGCCGCTTAGGGCTCGTTTAATGTGGGGGTTCTCTACCCCTTCGAGTGGCTTTATTGAGCCATGTGTTCATCAGATAAGGAAATATTGTCTTTTTTATTTTACTAAGTAGCAAAACTAAATTCGCCGCTTTGTAGGCAGGCATTTACAGGCCGTTTTGTGGGCTCTAGCACGATTATTAGGCCGTTTAGTAGGCTCAAGTTACATAAGTTATCCTAATGACATTCTATTTTTAGCCGCTTTTTTCTATCTTGACTGGTTCTTTCTTGGCTGGTTTATTCTCATTGGTGGCAGGCAGTTCTTCCTCATGCTTTCTCTTGCTTCTGGCTTCGGCCAAATCTTTCTTCCATGCTGACGGGTTGAGGGTTGTGAGGTAACAGTCTCTTGCTTGCTGTTGGTCTCCATGTATAGTCCCTATCGCCCCATCATCTCATACAAACTTCAAGAGCATAAGATAGGTGACGACTACTGCTTTAATCTTGTTCAGGGTGGGTCGTCCCAAGATGACATTGTATGCTGTCAAGTCCTTGACAATTAAGAAGTTCACTTCCATCTTCCGTCCATCTTTTCTATCCCCAATCCGAACCGGCAAGGTGATGACGCCTACGGGGTGTATAATGCTTCCTCCAAAACCAATGATGGGATAGTGTATGCTCTCTATGGTTTTAGGGTCATGTGCTAGGCGGCTGAGGCATTCCATGCTCATTATGTCAGACGAGCTCCCAGTGTCTATCAGGATGCGCTTCACCCTCATATTGAAGATTTTGAACTCGACCACAAGAGGATCATCATGCAGAGTGGCTACTCGTCCACCATCCGACTCACATATCTTGATCCGTGGGAATGGGTCCACAGGTGACTTTCCTGATAACATTACCTGTCCTAGGCGGCGAGCATAGTCTTTCTGCCCCCTCATGGTGGGTCCTCCAGCAGCTGGTCCCCCAGATATGACGGCTACAAATCCCCCTTCGTTGTGGTTTCCCTCTGTAGGTGAGACGGGTGACTTGTTCTTTTTGTATTGGTTCTTTCCAGAGCCGTGAGCATTTCTCTGTAAGTAGTTCTTGAGGTGTCCTTTGGAGGCTAGGCCGGGAGCACTCTTCAAGCTTCTACAGTTCTTGGTGTCATGCCCTATATCTTCATGGAACTGGCAATACAACTTAGAGTCTCGACTCTCAGCAGGAGACTTCATGGGAAAAGGTCGTTCAAGGTCAAACCTGGTTCCGGCGTCTTTCAGTATCGTGAGGAGATCTGTGTTGTACTCGAAATATTCTCTTTCTTGTGGACGTTCTCTCTTGTGTCCAGGAGAATTGGTATCATGCTCTTTCAAAAGAGCCCACGTACCATTTACTCGTGGGGCTTTTCGGTCTATTTTGTCTTTCTTCCCTGAGGAATCTTTTGCTTCTCCAGTCCTTCCATATTTTGACGCGCTGCATATTTCTGTTGCATGGATAAATGCTTCAGCCTCGTCCAAAACTTCGGCCATAGTCCGCACACTTTTCTTGACGAGGTCAAACTTGAAGGATCCTTTCTTCAATCCCCTGATAAAATTATCGAAGGAGACGCCGTCGGGTAAGTCTGGGATTTGCCAGGCCTGTAGGTTGAAACGTTTCACATAGCTTCTTAGTGATTCATCTTTCCCTTGTTGAATTCGTCCCAAGTGCATAATTGTTTTCCTTTCTTCCTTGTGTGTCATGAACCTGGTGGAGAACAGGGTTTGTAGCTCGTTGAAAGAGGCAATTGACCCTGGGGGCAGTCGCTCAAACCATTTGGACGCTACCCCTTTAAGAGTGGCGGGGAAGTATTTGCACCAAGTGGCTTCATTGGTTCCTTGAACATACATGTGGTGACGGTATGCAACTAGGTGCATATCTGGATCGGTGGTACCGTCATAGGCTTCAATGGTAGGAGTATTTACCTTGGGCTCTTTCGGGGCGTTCATGATTGAAGGAAATAATGCCCTTGGTCCAAGTATGCATTCTATGTTAAGTCTAATAAATGCGGTTCAGTATTAATTAACAAGTTAATAATTCAGTGAGATCAAGTGAGCTGAATGCCTAGCTAGAGGCCGCTTCAGTTCAAGTGGAATTAATGATATTAATCCACAGCTTACTCTTGACTGAACCCGTAGGGTCACACAAATAGTACGTAAACGGATCAAGTATTTAATGGCATTAAATACTCCATCTATGAATATTCGGAACCGACGGATCTTGGTTTCAGTGGGAGCTAAGATCGTCACAGGCAAGAAATGAATACTCCGGAAACGATGATATTGCCGGAAACGGAAATATGGATCGTATCGGAAATATGAATATTATCCAAGTCGTAGATGTTGCCGGAAACGGAAACATGGTACGTATCGGAAAATATTGTTGGAAATGGAAATATTACCAGAATCGGAAATATTGCCGGAAACGGAAATATTGTCAGAATCGGAAATATTACCGGAATCGGAAAATAATTCCGGAAACGGAAATATTAAATATTTGTTCGAAACGGAAATTAATTCCGGAATCGGAAATATTGAATATTGTTCGTATCGGAAATAGATTCCGGAAATGGAATTTTAATCGGAAGCGTATCGTACGAATTAGCATCGGACGAGGCCTGCCGGACGAAGGCCCAGCACGAAGCCAGGCCATCGCCCAGCAAGCACGCACGCCACAGCCCAGCGCGCACAAGGCCACGCATGCGTGGGCCGCGCTGCGTGGGCTGCTGCTCGCATGCGTGGGCAGCCCTTGTGGCTGCCGTGTGTGTGTGAGTTTGAGCTCATGCGAGATTCCTGAATCTGCAAGAGTCAGTGTATGATTAAATGTCTATTCCTATTGGATAAATTGATTAAGTAGAATTCATGTAGAATTCTAATTCCAATTAATTCGCATCCTACTAGGATTACGATTCCTTTTCCATAACTCTATAAATAAAGGCCTAGGGGTCATAATTTATATACAAGTTTCAAAGTATTCAAAAGTGAGTTTTTTGAGAGAAAATTCAAACACCCATCTTGCCCCAAAAGTGCCGAATTTTCTGAGTACCTTAAGGGCGATTCTAGTTGGTCAATCTTAAGGCGGATCCGGACGTGCTGTGGACTTTCTACGGAGGGACGACACTTGGAGTCCTAAAAGACTTGTTCTTGTTCGGTTCGGGCGCAGCTAGGGAAGGCACGCAACAAAGAGTATGCATCTAAACTATGCTAAATGATTATGTGTAAATAATATGTTTCCTGGGTTAATGGTTGTTTCCGCATGATCTATGTAATGTCATATGTATCATAACCTAACAGTGGTATCACGAGCCCCTTATTATTTTCATAATCTAAATTGCATGAACATGGTTAAATATTACAAATTTGCAAGAATTAAAAGGGGTGATTAATTTTCGTAATTGTTAATTAGTTGCAAATTGCGTTTATTTAATTATACGTACGCAGTTTTTCGGCAGTTTCTTCATTACTCATCCGAATTGAGTGATTTTTGTGTCAATTCCGCATGTAAAAGGCATTCTAAAATTTTGACAAAAATTGTATTTTTCTGCCGAACCCAGAATTCTCAAATTCGAAGCCTAACTATGACTTTTCGAAGGTTTTAGTTTTTCGAATGCAAAATTTCGTAAATTTAAGATGTTAAATTAAATATTTGCGATTCTTGTTGATAAATCTTGAATTTTTGATTGACCTACTGCATATGTTTAACAAGTTTGAATGCCTAGTCTTGTTAATTATGCAATCTAATTTGTAATTATGATTAATTTGTTGAAAATTAGAATAATTTAGAATTAATTTGATTTTCATAATTAATTGTAATTTAATTAGAAACCTATGATTAAAAACCACCATAAAAATTGTAAATTTACGATAAATTTTAAATTTTTATGACCTAGACTTGAATCCATAACAATCGGAAATCAATTGGATAATAAATTTTCGATTTTTCGCCCTAAAATTATGAAATTAATAATATTTATTAATTTGTCATTAATTTTAAATATAAATTTTAAATTTTTATGCGATTCGTTCAAATAACTTGCACGCACGAAGCAATGGACGCTTCGTGTTACCCTTAAGGGGTGTTGTATAATGCGGGCATGCGACGACGAGCAAGGGAGCTCGTCGCCCGTGCGGCACGAATGCAATGAGCAAGGGCGTAGTGCACGAGCGCAAGGCAGCAGCCCTGCCTTGTGTCGTGTGCCACGAGCAATGAACGTATGGGCATGGGCGAGGGGCGAGCCAAGGCAGTCGCGTGTGGGCAGCAAGCGAGCTGCGCCACAACGCGCGCTGCCTCGCACAAGTGCGCGCAGCCTCGCGCGCAGCGAGCGCAAGCTCGCGTGCCACGAGCGCTGCGCACAGCATCACTCGCGCGCACAGCGCGCGACGTCGCCCGCCCAGCGAGCGATGTCGCGCACCAGCGAGCGATGGCTCGCGCGCGCGCAGCGAGCGATCTCGCGCGCCAGCGAGCGATGGCTCGCGCGCACCAGCGAGCGATCTCGCGCGCCAGCGAGCGATGGCTCGCGCGCACCAGCGAGCGATCTCGCGCGCCAGCGAGCGATGGCTCGCGCGCACCAGCGAGCGATCTCGCGCGCCAGCGAGCGATGGCTCGCGCGCACCAGCGAGCGATCTCGCGCGCCAGCGAGCGATCTCGCGCGCCAGCGAGCGAGCCAGCGCGCCCAGCGAGCGATCTCGCGCGCGCACTGCGAGCGATAGCTCGCGTGCGATGGGGCGCTGTGCGGAGGCTTGCGTTGGGACAGCAGCAGCTATGCTACGAGCGCATGGGCTGCGCGCACATGGCCAGCAATGGCTGTGTGCGTACGGCCCATGGGCGTGCAACGCGTAGGGTGTTTGCGTTTCGATTAGATCGTTTTGAATGTTTAATTTGAAAATTTCAGTTCACGTAATTTTAATTAATTTTAAAATTAATAATTTGAATTAATTTCTTGAATTTTAATTTTGAATATTATAATTATAATAAATGGAATTTATTCTAATTATTTTACTAAAATTAAAATCATGAATTAATTTAAATGCGACTGAAATTAAATTAAATTTTTGGATTCAATTATAAATTTATATGAGCTTTAAATTTTAATTAAATTTGTATGTTTCCGGTTAGACTAGAAATACAATTTTATGTTTAAAATTAATAAAGCATATGAATTTATTGGTTTGAGTGGGAGCACTTTTTAGTCATAAACTCTTGATTAGGTCTACAAATCCTTAAGGTTAAAACAACTCGATTAGAATTAATAAGGACTGAATAATTGGTAGATTATTGGTGCCCTTGATTAATTGCTGCAAATGTTTACGTGATGCATAATGTGTTTTACTAACCAGCTATGTGGGCCATTCATGATAATGAATGGGTGAATGGTATATATTGTATATGTACTGTTTTGCAGGTTATGAAGTGACTAGTATGGCCCAAATAGGATAGAAAATATGGTCTGCGTACCATTAATTTGAATGTAATTGGTCTAAAGTACCAAAGTTATTTTTCAATTCAAATATGGTCTGCGAACCATCAAATAGTTGTAATTAGTTATAGCTTATCCTATTTGAAGAAAATGGTGCCTCCCACGGAGATTTTCAAGACGGACTTTGAAGTCAAAGCTTCAAGATGAAGTCGGGCCATACTAGATCACAAATATCTTATGCATGTTTTAAGTTATTTATTGTTTTAAATATGTCTTAAAATGCATGAGATCAAAAGCTTGATTATGTTGCATGATTAAGGATTTTAGTTCACTTAAAATCTAACCAACATAGTAAGAGCCTTAAGTTCCAAACTTAAAAATTGAGTTAAAAGGTGCCATGCCAAAATATACACTTGCTTGGATATCCTTTACATCAATCTAGTAATAGTTTTCGCTCAGCGAGGTGTTACTTATTGGTCCTAAAGGGGCAAGGTACACAAATAATTGTGAGTACATGTTAGTTTTGGTGAAACTCAACGATATAAGTAAGGAGTCCTTTTATGTCGTGGCAAAATCGATAGGTTTTCCTAATAAGTTCTTAGACGTACCTATCAACCAAGAATAGTTTCTAGACTATTAGCAAAAGGCTTTTGCTTACCTAAGATGTTCTAGGATTAAGTCGACAAACTGTGCTTAGTTCTTCAATGGTTTTAGGATCTTGGAATCATTTTATTCACACCTGCCGGAACAATAAAATCGAATAAAATGCTAATAACTTGTTTGAATTGCATGGTTGCTTTAATTTCAAGTTATTATTCATGATAAATGTTTAGACTTTGCATGCTTCAATGTGTGTTTTAATTATTGTTTATAATTAAATATCTTGCACTGCAATAAATCCTTTTAGAAAGGTAACAGTAAATTTCCTCGATTGGTAGTGAATCCAAGAACGATTCACGGAAATGAGAGAAAGTGAGCAATTTAAAATGTACGTTTCTTATAGCGACTTTTATGGTTGTTTTCGAATATCAAAATCGAATGGCAAACCAATTGGTGCTTGTGAATTCAAAATACAATGTAGTTTTGAGATCATAAAGCATTGAGTTTAATACGCTCAGCTTTACCAATGGTTAACAACCTAATATCTTTGTCCATTTAATTCTCGAATGAGTCTAGTCCCTAGACATTCGAATAGATCGATGCTTAGAGAACTTTAGAAGCTTCTGGTAAGATCATCTAGTTGAAACAAAATATTCAACATAAATTAAAATGATAAAGAACCTTGTTGGTGACATTGGACATGTCTAACAAAGTATAAAAGTCAACACTAAAGAATTCAATTCTTAAGACTATAAGAAAGGGTACAAGAAATAGGAAAACGAGGAACAAATGAGAGGAATTTACGATTCCGTTTCTACCTATAAGTTTATGTTTAAAGAGGAGTGACCTAGCAATCAAACTTCCTTGGTATCATATACCGCTTGAGGTTCTTACTTCGGTAATAACTCAAATAATGGAAGCTAGGATACACTAATGACCTACAAGTGGGAAATGAAGCATGGCAATGCTACATTAGTTGTAGGGTCATCTAGTTTGTTTTAAGTCCTTTCAAAGGCTGGAACTTAATGGCTATTTTGTTCCATAATCAGCATACCTAAATTTCTGCTTCAAACACAGAAAGACTCACATTCAGAAGAACAAAAACAATGCTTGTTTGTTTGTTTATTTGAATGAAATGGTCAATTACTGGTTGAGTCAATATGCTTGATTAAAACAAACAACTCTTTAAAGAACTTTACTAGGTTCAAATCAAACCCTTGATTTGAGTTCCATTAAATCTTTGGCATTGTTGCTTAGACCATATCAACAAGTTAACATTCATAAGCTCTATTTTGATGGACTTTTGAAAGTTGGTTGATTTCTAGATCAACTTAAGACAAGCTAGTCTTACTTGTTGAAAGTAACAAAGAATATGAACTATTGTTAGAACGCCTAGACGATAGAGTTCAAAGCTAAAGAAAGATTTTATGACTTTATTATTTCACATGGATTTGAGTGAATATAGGTTTATTTACTCAATGTGATATAAGTTTGAATCTGTTTGGCTAGTTCAAAGATTCAGAAGTATAAAATCCACTTGGCAAGAAATCATAAAGATCTAGGTTAGATCATGTTCATGATTACTTGAGACCAAATATGATCATCAATGATTGTGTGTTCACAATCTAGGTCCATAAGATATGGCATATCTACGTTGGAATGATCGAAGTCAATTAGTACTTGATTCGATCAATGATGAATCATAAAGACTTTTCCTATAAATTCTAAAACAAAATGCTCAACTACCACCAAACTAAACCAAATTCGTCAAAGCTATTGAAAAGTAATTTCAGAATATCTTTTCATAATATATCTAAAGAGTTCCTAAACTCAGTGGGAGCTTAGTGTTTGTTATTCAACAAACTAAGGCCCAAGCATAGATATATGTTTCATTGTGATTTATTCAAATGAGACACAAGGGTATTGTTTCTACCACGAATTTTTGAGAACATAATGTTTGTTTGCTCGAAATAATGTCCTTTTGGAGATTCGTTTCCAAAATGACAAGTGGGAGAAAATAGACCTCGAAAGTTTTCGAGGCGAACAACAAACATAAAACGGACATTCCGGAGGCTTTTCGAAGTGCTTCAGAAAATCCGAACTTATTCTTTAAGACTTTAGAAGTGGCTTTAAAGAATAGACATCTCTTAGAAGACTTTACAAGTGCTTCAAGGAGAACAGAATATTCAAAGGACTTTCAAGTGGCTATTGATATTCTATTGTTTGATGTTCTATACCCAAGTAGGCATAGAATTCAAGTCACTGAAACTATGAGATTCTTCTATTAGATAGTGAAGAAACATAGAGATCAGGTCAATGAAACTATGAGATTCTTCTATTAAATAGTGAAGAAACCTACAACTTGCAGTCAAACTATTATCATATAGATTAATGAGTTTGTGACTTGTAAGAAAGCTATGACGAAATATAGATTCCCTAAAATGGTTAGAGGCCATATATAGACTATATGTTTAAATGGTTAGAGGCCATAAAACATACTCAATGTTTTGATGACAAAATTAAAATTTTGTTGATTTGCAAGAATAGTTTCACATCTATTGGTTGCAAGTTTGTTTTAAAGATAAAAACCATCAAACATGAAATTGTGTTCACACGCAAAGCTAGATTAGTTGCTAAAGGTTACAAGCAAATTCATGACATGGATTGTGTTGAAACCTCATGCATAATCGTAATGCTCAAGTCTATAAATCAAGCAATGATTGCATATTGATACATATGGCAATTGGATGACAAAACATATTCCTCAATCAAATGTTGGAAGAAAACTATGTACATGGTATGTCATAGGATTTGTGGATCCAAATAAATGCTTGAAAAGAAAAGCTAGCTTATAAAATCTAAGTCCAGATTTAAGCAAGGAATTGGGAATTGGAACTGTATTTTAAGTGAAGCTAATAAGCATTTTAGTTTCATAAAATGTACATGATTCTTATAGATATATAAGAAGTTTAGTGGGAGTATATAAAACTTAATTGGTCCTATGTGTATCACACACATATCTCTCTATTGTGAAATAACATTCAAATACTAATAAGTTAGGTTTGAAATTATTTATCAATGATGGACCATGGCGAAACTTAGTACATACTGGGTATTAAGATCTATTTACAAAGATCTTATGATATTGTTTTGGATTAAGTAAATGGCATTTACTAAATCAAACACGAAAGTCTCCATTGGAGATATTCGACCCATGTGAATAAATCTAAGTAAAGGATGTTTGAACTATGTATAAGCATTTACTAAGTTAAACATCAAAGAGTCTAAATGAGATTCTTAACCTATATTATATGTCAAAGAATTTAGCTGAATTTAGTATCTACTGAAACTAGATAAGCTAAAGTTACATGAATAGAATTCAATTGGGAATTATTCTGCAAAAGAATTTATCATGTATGATATAATATGAGGATCGCCAAAAACGTATCGTATGACTTTAAGGCATGACGAACATATACCAATCTCTATTGATCTAAGTGAAGATCAACTAGATTGAGACCAAGAATACTTATGGTACTTGAAAAGGTACATAGGAATAGTTCTTGATTCAAGGAAATAAAGATACGCTAAATATTGATGCTACACGCATAAACACTGGCAAAGGATCAAGCAAGACCCTTTGGAGTTAACCATTGATAAGGACGAGCTATAGAGCATCGTGTTTTTGGCAACATGGATTGGAGACCATGAGTTGTTGCGTGGGAAATTAAAATATTAATTTCTATGTTCTAAGATACAGCTGGAAAGTCTTCCACATATCTGTGAACTGCTTGGATAAGTAAATCCAAACAAAGCATCACTAGCAACCTAAACACTTGAAGTAAAAGTAATTATTGCCTAAGAAGCAATAAAACAGGGTTGTTTAAAGTTCTTCACTGAACTTGGGTAGATCACCTGTCTGCTGGCTCGATGGTTCTTCATTGAAAAATGCGTAGAACCACTCTTGAAGCAAGAAAAACGTCTGCTAACTTGATGGTTCTTCATTGCAAAATGAGTAATACCACCATCGAAGTAAGAAAGACTAGATCACATAATAAACAAACTCGAAAAGATCTTATCATCATATCTCGAAGAACATTCGATGAAAAGGATATTAAGATTGGCAAAGCATGATAACTAAACCTATGCAACAAGTGAGAAGCAACACTCACATTGTAGCACTGGAAATCAAGCATAGCTTTGAATTCCATGAACTGTTTTAAAGATGGGTTTGAGGCCCATGGTTGTAAAACAATTGGGTTAAACATTTATCATATATGAAATGTATTTTCATATTCCATTTAATCTTGGTTTAGTATTAAATGATGAGTCCCTTCAACTTGACGATATATTCAAGATAGACTGTCAGGACCAGTCCTGTGACTAAGAAATGTCTATCAAGTGAACTTGAATGTCAAAGGTTGAAAATGGTCCCTAATTGGAGTTTTCTATAAAATTGGACGCATAGAAAACGTTAGACGATTAGAGTGCAAGATGACTAGTAGTTCTGTTTCTTGAACTATGTGGACATGGCAATGTCATAATCATTTGCATAGATACTTACTTTGGGAAGACTAGTATCGGACAAGACCTATGAAACTTTACTGTAAGAGATGAAAGTCTGTCATAAGTAAATTTCATTAAATTATTAGACACTAAATCCTCAATACCTGAGTGATTTGAGATTACTTGTTTGAGAACTGGTTGCTTTGACGTTGACCAACCGTCGCACCGTAAAAGGAGGCTATAAAGGCAACGCTCAGGTAATCACCTATCAAACGAAGTCTAATCTCAAGATCGCAAGATTGGGATTGTCCTCCCATAAATCGGGATGAGATGCTTAAAAGTTGTACAAGGCCACTCGGAGAGCTAGAAACTGTGAAATGCATGGCCGTGCTCGGATGAATCATAGGCTATGATTATCTGTTTATTTGATCAGTTGAACTCTGAAACCGAGGAACACCTCTGGACATAATAAGGATGACAACTCTTACCTTATGTTCAAGAGCAAGCATCGAGCGACAAAGGAATTAGGAAATGCACACTTGTCCCTAAGGACAAGTGGGAGACTGAAGGAAATAATGCCCTTGGTCCAAGTATGCATTCTATGTTAAGTCTAATAAATGCGGTTCAGTATTAATTAACAAGTTAATAATTCAGTGAGATCAAGTGAGCTGAATGCCTAGCTAGAGGCCGCTTCAGTTCAAGTGGAATTAATGATATTAATCCACAGCTTACTCTTGACTGAACCCGTAGGGTCACACAAATAGTACGTAAACGGATCAAGTATTTAATGGCATTAAATACTCCATCTATGAATATTCGGAACCGACGGATCTTGGTTTCAGTGGGAGCTAAGATCGTCACAGGCAAGAAATGAATACTCCGGAAACGATGATATTGCCGGAAACGGAAATATGGATCGTATCGGAAATATGAATATTATCCAAGTCGTAGATGTTGCCGGAAACGGAAACATGGTACGTATCGGAAAATATTGTTGGAAATGGAAATATTACCAGAATCGGAAATATTGCCGGAAACGGAAATATTGTCAGAATCGGAAATATTACCGGAATCGGAAAATAATTCCGGAAACGGAAATATTAAATATTTGTTCGAAACGGAAATTAATTCCGGAATCGGAAATATTGAATATTGTTCGTATCGGAAATAGATTCCGGAAATGGAATTTTAATCGGAAGCGTATCGTACGAATTAGCATCGGACGAGGCCTGCCGGACGAAGGCCCAGCACGAAGCCAGGCCATCGCCCAGCAAGCACGCACGCCACAGCCCAGCGCGCACAAGGCCACGCATGCGTGGGCCGCGCTGCGTGGGCTGCTGCTCGCATGCGTGGGCAGCCCTTGTGGCTGCCGTGTGTGTGTGAGTTTGAGCTCATGCGAGATTCCTGAATCTGCAAGAGTCAGTGTATGATTAAATGTCTATTCCTATTGGATAAATTGATTAAGTAGAATTCATGTAGAATTCTAATTCCAATTAATTCGCATCCTACTAGGATTACGATTCCTTTTCCATAACTCTATAAATAAAGGCCTAGGGGTCATAATTTATATACAAGTTTCAAAGTATTCAAAAGTGAGTTTTTTGAGAGAAAATTCAAACACCCATCTTGCCCCAAAAGTGCCGAATTTTCTGAGTACCTTAAGGGCGATTCTAGTTGGTCAATCTTAAGGCGGATCCGGACGTGCTGTGGACTTTCTACGGAGGGACGACACTTGGAGTCCTAAAAGACTTGTTCTTGTTCGGTTCGGGCGCAGCTAGGGAAGGCACGCAACAAAGAGTATGCATCTAAACTATGCTAAATGATTATGTGTAAATAATATGTTTCCTGGGTTAATGGTTGTTTCCGCATGATCTATGTAATGTCATATGTATCATAACCTAACAATGATATCCTCGGAGAAAGGATTACTCATGTGCCTTAGCGTCAGATTATTAAACCCTTGTTGGATGTGGTAAGTTGGTTCACGACGGTTGGTGAGCAGGCGGGGAAGCAGGCTTACCCTGTTAGGCGTCATCTGGGTCTGTCCTCGAGCAGAGGGGTAAAATGGCGGATCTTCAATTACGGGGGTGGACCCAGTGTCTGATAGTTCAGATTCAGCTTCATAGTATTCTTGACGCCTCGAGGAGGGCCGTAAGATGGTCGGTGAGTTTCCCCTAGATGGTGGTCGCGTGGCTTGGTCCCTCCGAGGCAGAAAGGCTTGAAGGCCGTGGTCAATCTCCGAGCGCTCAGGCACAAGGCTGATTCCCCAGCTGGCCTGTGGATGGGAGCTTTCTCCAGCTCTCCATACATTGGATCTAAGTGGCATTCTGTTTATCTGATTGACGCCTAGACCGAGGGGCCTCTGCGGGGCCGTCCTTTCAGTACTGTAGATTAGCATGTTTTTTCGAATTTCATCCTACAATGTGGTACTCATCTGCTGTCGAAAGGTTTGATTCATTTATTGTTGGAATCCTACTAAGATCTCACGCAGCGATCCCACTGAAACTGGCAAATCCAAATTCTCATTCAGCACGGCATCTCGGACGTTGGGGCTTAGGTGGCCACCCGGCGGAGATGCTTCCAGGATTGGTTCTTCCTCTACGACCACCTCAGCTTCCTGCACCCGACGTGGTGTGTTTCCTGCATTTGTGATTCGATTGGCTTCTTCTATATGACGCTGACTCCTTTCGCGAGGCCGTCTCTCTTCTTCCTCACCAGTATACTCTCCGTCAGAGTGCGGTTCGGCCATGATACTATACCTCCCCACAGACGGCGCCAAATGTTGTGGGATCTTTTACGGTGATGACGTGTCACGCGTTCCTCGGAGGTATCAAGTATGAGCTGGCACGAACTTCTGGCAACCTGCAAAACAAGAATATTCCCGTAGGAATATTCCCTCCGATGCTTAAGTAAGTATAAGCTAGAGAGAGAAGTAATTTGTAGAGAGAAGGCAAAGCAAAGATAGTTTTAAGTTGGTGGGAATGAATTGATTGCCCTTCTACCTAGGGATCTGCACTATTTATAGTGCTGGGGTTTCTTGGGAATTGGTCCCTCATAGCTGCATGATTGGATGCTTTCCAAGATCGGGACACGTGTCCGCTATATTGGAGACTTGATTTAGACATGGTGGGCCTTTTAAGCGTTTGGGCTTTTTAGAGTATAGCGGGTCAGGATCTTCCTGAGCAAAATGGGTCTCATGACCTACTGATGGATCTTAGACCTGGACGTGTATGTGAGTTTATGAGACGATTCGTGGTATGCCTACTGGTGGGCCTGTAACACCCCGACAATTCTCTCTTTTCTAAAATAATCTTTTAATATAAAACGTAGAGAATTATCAAGGCATTATCGCCCGTGTGAAAACGTAACGGCTTATTCAGAATTTTGCAGCGGAAAACATAAAACTAACTTTAGGTTTATAAATAATCGATTACAGGTTTAGTCCCAAAAATCAACCAACGAAAATAAGGAAATATAAATAGTACGACAAGTTTAAAGTCCCAATTAACAAACCCAAATAACATAGCAAGACAAAATCAATACAAGCTCTCTAATCCCGATCCCCATGATGCATCATCTTCAAACCTGTAGGTGGACAACGCTTATTGATCCTTAGAGACTGCTCACCAAAGATGGGTCATCACAGGATCAATAAGGCATAGCCATGATCAACACACACAAACAAAGCACGTAATCAGCAAAGCTGAGTACTACATACTAAAACAATAATAATCCTAACATGATTCTATTAAACGAACAATCCTAACATGATGCTAATGAAACATAAGTAAAGGCAAACAACACATATTAATTTCAATACCACACTTGACTAGACTAGGCTAGACTGGACTAGACTTTTATAACAATAACATTGTTTTAATTGAAATAGTCAATGGACCGAGTTGCTACTAGAAACTTCTTCTTCACTAAGGAAGACGAGGTACAGGCGCAACTCCGTAAACCCCAATGACCTGCGATATCGAGGGACTTTTGAATAAAATAGAACCGGTGATCAATCCGGCCCCAGAAAAAGACATAGGCTACCCATGACCCCAACTCCTGATTGTCCTTCACTTTAGACGTGCACAGTCTAAAGCTATTGCTACTCAGTTTCACTTTACATGATTTACAAATTAAACTCTGTTATGACTCAACAACCACATAAGTCATACAATCAACAATTATTCTCAACTGTTTTTATCTTGGAATTAAGTAAGTGATCACAAAGGTGACAATCAAGACTTATTCCAATTAATCCAACCTTTCTTTAATACTGATCAACCCTCTATATGGGTATAAGGTTTCAACTTACTAAACAAGGTCCCCGGCCCTTATAAAGTAGTGAAAAGCTAAAGGGTAACAAAGAACAATCGATCTTAATCAATATATATAATAATCTAATGTTCCCAACCAACATGTTCGCATCAATCATCCATACTAACATGCTATAATTCTCATAACGAAATATATATGCTTAACATGTCCATCCAACAATATTAAACATGCACTTTCAACATAACCTAGTTCATCAACAATTTCAACATGGTTACAACAAATCATACACATTCCAAGCACACAGGTATGTACGTACCTTGTGTAAACAAACTGATAGGCCACTTTAACGAATTCAAAAGTCGCCCACAAAGAATTCTCCGCCTAAAATAATCAAGAAACGTACCCAAATCAATTCCTAATAATTTACAGCAACACTAACGTACTCTAAACACATCCTAAACATATTTAGAACATTCCCCAATATCGAAACTTAATTAATTAACTTCATAGAATAGTGATTAATTCCCTAACGATCCCTAATTATCATAAACTCCAACAAACGTTCCTTTTTAAATTTCCAGCAATATAAAATAATTCAAAACTTTCTCAAAATATATTCAACATCCTTAAGATCATAAAAATAATAAATTTAATAGGTATAATCATTCTATTATGATTTTAAACATAATAAAACCTTAAAAATTCATGCTTTAATAGTTTAAAATACTTATTTAACCAAATTAATAAATCTGGAAATTAAATTTGTTACTTAAACGTAATATAAAATCTGAAAATATTTAATCATAATAACTTGTAATTTATATTCAATAAACACGAATTAAATCACTAAACTAATTTAAAACCCTAACTTACATATTAATCAACCAAAACTGAAATTAATTAATTTACAATATCAATATCAAATCTGAAAATTATAATTTAACTATAAAGATTAATAATTTAATTCAAGAAACATAAATTAAAATCAATAAACTTAAATCAAAATATTTAAATAACTTAAGGTTTAAGAAATAACCAAAACAAGAAGGGGAGGAGAGAGACTGCCGGCGAGCAGGGCACGGCAGCGGCAGGTTTGGGCGGTGGTGGTGCGGCGCAGCTTCGGGTGGCGACGCGGGGGCTGCTCGGTGAGCAAGGTGGTCGCGAAACAGAAGCAGAAACGGGGGTGAGAAAGAGCAAGCAAGAAAAAACGAAAGAGGAAGAGAGAAGGAGATGAGGGAGTTACCGGCGGCGAGTGGCTGGCCGTGCAGTCGGTGGTTTCAGGTGGCCGGCGAAGGTGGTTACACGAGAGGAAGGAGGCGGCTGTAGCTGTATGGAAGAGAGAAGCAAAGAGGAGGAGGAATAATAGTACGTACGTGAGAGAGGAGAAGGGAGTTTCTCTTTCTTTCTTTTTTTCTTTCTTTCTTTTCACGTGACTTGAGTAAGGGAAAAGGGTTTAGGTATTTATTTTGGGCTTTTCCCATTTGGGCTAGGATTAGGATTGAGTTTGAGAGTTTGAATCCAAAACCGGTTAGAAGTATTTCCAATTCAACGTGTTTTCGTAATTTAAATTCTTTTCAAAGTATGATTCTAAAAACTATTTTTAATTGCATAAATTGTTAAAATATTTAGAATATATTTAAATGAAATTAAATATACATTAAATATATAAATATAATAAGGTTCAAAAATCGTTAAGTATTTAGAACGTACTTAAAATAAAATAAATGTACGTTAATTATATATTTATTACTTAAAATTCATAAATTCTATTTAAATATAAATGATATACGTTAAAATATATTAATAAAATTTATAAATTTACGGGGGATTACAATCTACCCCTCTTAAAAGAAGTTTCGTCCCGAAACTTGACACGAAATTTCCCGCATTTTCCCCAAAATCTTTTAACTTATTCTTACTAGAGAAGTACTTGTGCCACCGATGTGCACTCTTTTGCCAACTCAAAGCTGTTTGTGTTACTCATGAACACCTTTTCTTATGCGGAGAGTCTATTTGCTTTGCCTAAACTTGTAAAATTTGCTAAAATAAGCATAAAAATGCCATAAAATAGGTAAAAAGCGTGAATTTCTATCGCATTCTACCCCCCTTAAAGAAAACGAGTTACGCCCTCGTAACTCACCTCAGGGAATAACTAACCAAAATTCTCTTTCAACGAATTTTATCCTCACAATTCTTATTTCACTAAAACTACTAACTTTAGACTTTTCACAACAGATGACGAAACAAAAGAACAAGTCACCACGAATTAAATAATGCTTAACTTGCGCGGAGTTAATAGAAAAACTACCAGAATCTATATCGGCAGATCGTTCATCCTCATTCTGATTCATCATGTACAACTTTCCTGGAGCCTTATTCGGATTGTTCTTATCATTTGCATGCTTATTATAGTTCTCTTGATTTTTTTGTGCCCCTCCAGGCTTTGAATTTTGACCTCCAGATTGGTTAAACCTCACTTGGTTTCCACCTCCATTACTATTTTGTTCCTTCCTATGCTTAGTGAAGCACTCATACTCCCTATGTCCCCTTTTCTGACAATAGTTGCAGGTCACTAATTCTCCTTTGCAGTTCTTACCAGGGTGATTGTTACTGCACATCTTGCAATGATGCACTCTCTTAGATTGGTTCGAGTTGTTGTGGTGCCCCTGATGGTTTCCTTCTTGGAAATTCCCATTTCCATTCCCATTTCCGTTTCTATTCCTTTTAAAGTTTTCTTGGTTACCCCCAACATTAAAATCTTTTCTCTTTTCCCCAATTACCACAGTTTTCTTGTCCCTTCTAGACTGCAGACCATAAATATGAGCAGTTCTCCCATACACTATGTCTAAGGATGTAAAAGTTTCCCCACCTAATCCAAGTTGAATTTCATCAGTCAGCCCTTGCTCGAACCTTTGATCTTTCAGCTCCTCAGTGGCTACCACCTCAGGTGCAAACCTCGAAAAAGCTATAAACTTGCTATAGTATTCAGCAATAGTCATATTCCCCATCCTAAGGTTGATGAACTCCTGCGCTTTCTGCTTTCTCATAAAAGGAGGATAAAACTTCCCCCTCAATGCAACAATAAATGAATCCCAATTGAATCCCTCAGCAGTACTTAGTATAGTTCCATTTTCCTTCCACCAAAGGTCGGCCTCATCTTTCAGGTAAAGGACATCTTGACTTACTCTCATACTCCTAGGGCAACTCACAGCCTCGAATAGTTTCTCAAACTCCCTAATCCAGTTTTCCAAGAAGGTTGTGAAGGAAATAATGCCCTTGGTCCAAGTATGCATTCTATGTTAAGTCTAATAAATGCGATTCAGTATTAATTAACAAGTTAATAATTCAGTGAGATCAAGTGAGCTGAATGCCTAGCTAGAGGCCGCTTCAGTTCAAGTGGAATTAATGATATTAATCCACAGCTTACTCTTGACTGAACCCGTAGGGTCACACAAATAGTACGTAAACGGATCAAGTATTTAATGGCATTAAATACTCCATGTATGGATATTCGGAATCGACGGATCTTGGTTTCAGTGGGAGCTGAGATCGTCACAGGCAAGAAATGAATACTCCGGAAACGATGATATTGCCGGAAACGGAAATATGGAGCGTAGCGGAAATATAAATATTATCCAAGTCGTAGATGTTGCCGGAAACGGAAACATGGTACGTATCGGGAAATATTATCGGAAATGGAAATATTGCCGGAATCGGAAATATTGCCGAAAACGGAAATATTGTCAGAATCGGAAATATTATCGGAATCGGAAAATAATTCCGGAAACGGAAATATTAAATATTTGTTCGAAACGGAAATTAATTCCGGAATCGAAAATATTAAATATTGTTCGTATCGGAAATATATTCCGGAATCGGGAATTTAATCGGAAGCGTATCGTACGAATAAGCATCGGACGAGGCCTGCCGGACGAGGGCCCAGCACGAAGCCAGGCCATCGCCCAGCAAGCCAAGCGCGCCACACGAACAGCCAAGGCCACGCCAGGCCCAGCGCAAGGCCAAACCCAGCAGGCCGTGGCAGCGCGCGCAGCTGCGAGCAGTGGGCTGCGAGCATTGCTGCAGCTCGCGTGGGCTTGTAGCTCGCGTGGGCCGTACGGCCGTGTGGGATGTGCGCGGGCATGGCCTGCACACTTGCGGGTCATGCTTGCGTAAGTGTTTGTGTTCGCATACGAAACCTAAAACGTGCAGAATTCGTTTAATGATTAAATTCCTAATTCTATTTGATAAATTAATTAAATAAGAGTTTGATTGTACTCCCTCCGTCCCGGAATACTCGACCCAGTTTGACCGGCACAGAGTTTAAGGGACTTGAATTGACTTATTTAATTTAATAGGTAGTAGTTGATAGTGGGGTATTATTTTAATGTAGTTAGTGGAAAATGTGTAAAGGGGTGGGGATGGGGAGAGTAGGGGTTGAATTTTTAATTATTTTTTGTATGGAGTAGGGGGTAGGTGGGTTAATAAGGGTGGAGTGAGAAATAATATTATATTGTTAGAATATTTCCATTTTTAGAAACAGGTCAAGTATTAAGGGACGGCCCGATAAGGAAAACAGGTCAAGTATTCCGGGACGGAGGGAGTAATTCTAATTTAATTAATTCGTATCCTAATAGGATTCCAATTCTCTTTCCATACCCCTATAAATATGTGGCCTGGGTTCACAATTTATAACGAGTTGTTCAAGTATTCAAAGTGAGTTTTTGAGAGAAAAATTCAGTCACACATCTTGCTCAAAAGTGCCGAAAATTTATAGTACCTTAGGGGCGATTCTAGTTGGTCAATCTTAAGGCGGATCCGGACGTGCTGTGGACTATCTACGGAGGGACGACACTTGGAGTCCTAAAGACTTGTTCTTGTTCGGTTCGGGCGCAGCTAGGGAAGGCACGCAACAAAGAGTATGCATCTAAATTATGCTATATGATTATGTGTAAATAATATGTATTCCTGGCTTAATGGTTATTTCCGCATGATTTATGAATTGTCATATGTATCATAACCTAACAGTGGTATCACGAGCCTCTTATTATTTTCATAATCTAAATTGCATGAACATGGTTAAATATTACAAATTTGCAAGAATTAAAAGGGGTGATTAATTTTCGTAATTGTTAATTAATTGCAAATTGCGTTTATTTAATTATACGTACGCAGTTTTTCGGCAGTTTCTTCGTTACTCATCCAAATTGAGTGATTTTTGTGTCAATTCCGCATGTAAAAGGCATTCTAAAATTTTGCCGAACCCAGAATTCTCAAATTCGAAGCCTAACTATGACTTTTCGAAGGTTTTAGTTTTTCGAATGCAAAATTTCGTAAATTTAAGATGTTAAATTAAATATTTGCGATTCTTGTTGATAAATCTTGAATTTTTGATTGACCTACTGTATATGTTTAACAAGTTTGAATGCCTAGCCTTGTTAATTATGCAATCTAATTTGTAATTATGATTAATTAGTTGAAAATTAGAATAATTTAGAATTAATTTGATTTTCATAATTAATTATAATTTAATTAGAAACCTATGATTAAAAACCACCATAAAAATTGTAAATTTATGATAAATTTTAAATTTTTATGACCTAGGCTTGAATCCATGATAATCGGAAATCAATTGAATAATAAATTTTCGATTTTTCGCCCTAAAATTATGAAATTAATATTAATTTATTAATTTCTCATTAATTTTAAATATAAATTTTAAATTTTTATGCGATTCGTTCATATAACTTGCACGCACAAAGCAATGGACGCTTCGTGTTACCCTTAAGGGGTGTTGTATAGTGCGGGCATGCGACGACGAGCAAGGGAGCTCGTCGCCCGTGCGGCACGAATGCAATGAGCAAGGGCATGGTGCACGATCACAAGGCAGCAGCCCTGCCTTGTGTCGTGGACCACGAGCTATGGACGAATGGGCATGGGCGAAGGCAAGGCAAGGCAGTCGCGTGTGGGCAGCAAGCGAGCTGCGCCACAACGCGCACTGCCTCGCGCAAGCGCGCGCAGCCTCGCGCGCAGCGAGCGCAAGCTCGCGTGCCACGAGCGCTGCGCCCAGCGTCGATCGCGCGCAGCGAGCAATTGCTCGCGCACAGCGAGCGATGGCTCGCGTGCATCGAGCGCTGGAGCGCGCGCAGCAAGCGCTGGCGAGCGCGCACAGCGAGCGATGGCTCGCGTGCATCGAGCGCTGGCGCGCGCGCAGCGAGCACCACTTGTGCGATGGCTTGCGATGGGAAGATGCAGCAGCTATGCGACGAGCGCATGGGCTGCGCGCACATGGCCAGCGATGGCTGTGTGCGTGTGGCCCATGGGCGTGCGATGCGTAGGGTGTTTGCATTACGATTAGATCGTTTTGAATGTTTAATTTGAAATTTTCAGTTTACGTAATTTTAATTAATTTTAAAATTAATAATTTAAATTATTTTCTTGGATTTTAATTTTGAATATTTTAATTATAATAAATTTTATTTATTCTAATTATTTTACTAAAATTAAAATCATGAATTAATTTAAACACGACTGAAATCAAATTAAAATTTTTGGATTCAATTATAAATTTATATGGGCTTTAAATTTTAATTAAATTTGTATGTTTCCGGTTAGACTTGAAATACATTTTTATGTTTAAAATTAGTAAAGCATATGAATTTATTGGTTTAAGTGGGAGCGCTTTTTAGTCATAAACTCTTGATTAGGTCTACGAATCCTTAAGGTTAAAACAACTTGATTAGAATTAATAAGGACTGAATAATTGGTAGATTATTGGTGCCCTTGATTAATTGCTGCAAATGTTTACGTGATGCATAATGTGTTTTACTAACCACCTATGTGGGCCATTCATGATAATGAATGGGTGAATGGTATATATTGTATATGTACTGTTTTGCAGGTTATGAAGTGACTAGTATGGCCCAAATAGGATAGAAAATATGGTCTGCATGCCATTAATTTGAATGTAATTGGTCTAAAGTACCAAAGTTGTTTTTCAATTCAAATATGGTCTGCGTACCATCAAATAGTTGTAATTAGTTTTAATTATAGCTTATCCTATTTGAAGAAAATGGTGCCTCCCACGGAGATTTTCAAGACGGACTTTGAAGTCAAAGCTTCAAGATGAAGTCGGGCCATACTAGATCTCATTTATCTTATGCATGCTTTAAGTTATTTATTGCTTTAAATATGTCTTAATTATGCATAAGATTGTGGCTTGATTATGTTGCATGATTAAGGATTTTAGTTCACTTAAAATCTAACCAACATAGTAAGAGCCTTAAGTTCCAAACTTAAAAATTGAGTTAAAAGGTGCCATGCCAAAATATACACTTGCTTGGATATCCTTTACATCAATCTAGTAATAGTTTTCGCTCAGCGAGGTGTTACTTATTGGTCCTAAAGGGGCAAGGTACACAAATAATTGTGAGTACATGTTAGTTTTGGTGAAACTCAACGATATAAGTAAGGAGTCCTTTTATGTCGTGGCAAAATCGATAGGTTTACCTAATAAGTTCTTAGACGTACCTATCAACCAAGAATAGTTTCTAGACTATTAGCAAAAGGCTTTTGCTTACCTAAGATGTTTTAGGATTAAGTCGACAAACTGTGCTTAGTTCTTCAATGATTTTAGGATCTTGGAATCATTTTATTCACACCTGCCGGAACACATAACTTGAATAAAATGCTTAATAAACATTGAATTATGCATGTATGCTAGAATTTAAGTTTATTAAGAGAAACTGTGAATGGTTATTTATTTGTTTATTCCTTTCAATTGTAGTTTTTAATATGGCAAACAACAATTCATTCAACATTCGATCAATTCTCGAAAAGGAGAAGTTGAACGGGAAAAACTTCCTTGACTGGCAAAGGAACTTGCAAATAGTTCTTATGCAGGAAGAAAAGGAGTATGTCCTAGAAGAGGCGATGCCCGAAGCCGCAGGCGACGGGGTCACTCAGGCAGCCCTCAATCGTTGGATTGATGCCAACAAGGATGTAAAATGTCTAATGCTCGCCACCATGAGTGCGGATCTGCAGAAAACGTTCATCAACTCAGATGCTTTCACAATCATCAGTGAGTTGAAGAACATGTTCCAAGATCTGGCTCGAGTCGAAAGATTCGAGACTCATAGGCAAATTCTTGAGACCAAGCTTAAGAAAGGCGAGCCCGTAAGTCCACATGTTCTCAAAATGATTGGACTCATTGAGAATATGAGTCGGCTGGATCAGCAATTTTCTCAGGAAATGGCTATAGACACCATCCTCCATTCTCTTCATAGCGGGTATGATCAGTTCAAACTGAACTACAGTATGAATAGTCTGGACAAAACGCTCACTGAGCTTCACGGTATGCTGAAGACCGCTGAAAAGACGCTCAAAAGTGATAAGCAGGATGTGCTTATGGTGCGTGGGGGCAAGTTCAAGAAATCTGGAAAGAAGAGGAATGCTAAGAAAGGTGGCAACAAGGCCAGCCCAACTAAGCAAACTGGCGCCAAATCTGTAAAGAGGAAGGTCAGTCAACCCACTTCTGAATCCGAATGCTTCTACTGCAAGAAGAAGGGGCATTGGAAGAGAGATTGCTTGAAGCTAAAGGAAGATCAGAAGAACGGAACAGTCGTTCCATCTTCAGGTATTTTCGTTATAGACTGTATACTTGCTAATTCAACTTCTTGGGTATTAGATACAGGTTGTGGCTCACACTTATGTTCCAATCCACAGGGACTAAGAAGAAGTAGAAAGTTAAGCAAGGGTGAAGTCGACCTACGAGTGGGAAATGGAGCACGGATTGCTGCATTAGCTGTAGGAACTTACTATTTGTCGTTGCCCTCCGGGCTAGTTTTGGAACTGGAAGAATGTTTCCATGTTCCAAGTCTTACTAAAAACATCATTCCAGCTTCTTGCTTAGATGCTAAGGGATTTTCCTTTTTAATAAAAGACAATAGTTGTTCGTTTTATTTTAAGGAGATGTTTTATGGATCTGCTAGATTAGTCAATGGACTTTATTTATTAGATCACGACAAACAAGTATATAACATAAATACCAAAAAGGCCAAAAAGGATGATTCAGATCTCACCTATCTGTGGCATTGTCGATTAGGCCATATAAACTTGAAACGCTTAGAAAGACTTCAAAAGGAAGGAATTCTAGAACCATTTGACTTAGAGGATTATGGTAAATGCGAATCATGTTTACTTGGCAAAATGACAAAGCAACCTTTCTCTAAAGTTGGAGAAAGAGCAAATGAACTATTGGGTTTAATCCATACAGATGTATGTGGACCAATGAGTACAAATGCTAGAGGTGGTTTCAGCTACTTTATCACTTTCACTGATGACTTCAGTAGATATGGTTATGTCTACCTAATGAAGCATAAGTCTGAATCCTTTGACAAATTCAAGGAATTTCAGAGTGAAGTAGAGAATCAATTAGGCAAGAAGATTAAGGCACTGCGGTCTGATAGAGGCGGTGAATATCTGAGCTATGAATTTGATGACCATCTAAAAGAATGTGGAATTCTATCAGAATTGACTCCTCCTGGAACACCACAATGGAACGGTGTGTCAGAACGGAGGAACAGAACCTTGCTAGACATGGTCAGGTCAATGATGGGTCAGGCCAAACTTCCATTAGAATTTTGGGGACATGCACTAAATACAGCTGCACTCACTATAAATAGAGCTCCGTCTAAAGCTGTCGAAAAGACTCCATACGAATTATGGTTTGGAAAGCCTCCAAATGTGTCTTTTCTTAAGATTTGGGGATGTGAAGTATACGTCAAACGATTAATTTCAGACAAACTTCATCCAAAATCTGACAAATGTATCCTTGTGGGTTATCCAAAGGAAACAAAGGGGTATTACTTTTACAATACATCTGAGAACAAGGTGTTTGTTGCTCGAGATGGTGTCTTTTTGGAGAAAGATCACATTTCCAAAATGACAAGTGGGAGAAAAGTAGACCTCGAAGAAATTCGAGTCGAACAACAAACTCTAGAGAATGCTCAAGATGACATTCAGGATGAAACTCAGAGATCTTTAGAAGAATCTGGTGAGAATCATGGTCAATCTAGAAATGTTACCCCGCGTAGATCGCAAAGATATAGATCTCAACCGGAAAGGTACTTAGGTATTTTGACGAACGAGAGCTATGACGTTCTATTACTTGAAAGTGATGAACCTGCGACTTACAAACAAGCTATGACGAGCCCTAGCTCCAAGCAATGGCAAGAAGCCATGCAATCTGAATTAGACTCCATGTCTGAAAACCAAGTATGGGATTTGGTCGATTTGCCAGATGGCTACCAAGCCATTGGAAGCAAATGGGTTTTCAAACTGAAAAAGGACAAGGATGGGAAACTTGAAGTTTTCAAAGCTAGATTGGTTGCAAAAGGTTACAGGCAAGTCCACGGTGTGGATTACGATGAAACCTTTTCACCAGTTGCAATGCTAAAGTCTATTCGGATAATGTTAGCAATCGCTGCATATTACGATTACGAAATATGGCAGATGGATGTCAAAACTGCTTTCTTAAACGGCGTTTTAACAGAAACTGTGTTTATGACACAGCCTGAAGGTTTTGAGGATCCAAAGAATGCTAAAAAGGTATGCAAGCTAAAGAAGTCAATCTACGGATTGAAGCAGGCATCCAGGAGCTGGAATATACGTTTTGATGAAGCAGTCAGTGACTTTGGTTTCATCAAGAACGCGGACGAATCTTGTGTATACAAGAAGGTCAGTGGGAGCAGAATTGCTTTCCTAGTATTATATGTCGACGACATATTACTTATCGGAAATGACATTCCTATGTTGAACTCTGTCAAGATTTGGCTTGGGAAATGTTTTTCGATGAAAGATCTAGGAGAAGCACAATACATATTGGGCATCAAGATTTACAGAGATAGATCTAAAAAGATGATTGGACTTAGTCAAAGCACTTATATCAATAAGGTGCTTGATAGGTTCAAGATGGCGGACTCCAAGCGAGGCTACCTACCCATGTCTCATGGAATGACTCTAAGCAAGACTCAGTGCCCAAAAACACTTGATGAGCGTAGACGAATGAATGGGATTCCATATGCATCATTGATTCGTTCAATAATGTATGCTATGATATGTACACGCCCGGATGTTGCGTACGCACTCAGTGCTACGAGCAGATACCAGTCAGACCCAGGAGAGGCGCATTGGACTGCTGCCAAGAACATTCTGAAGTACCTGAAAAGGCACAAAGATGACTTCCTGGTCTATGGTGGAGATGATGAATTAATTGTTAAAGGCTATACGGACGCAAGTTTCCAAACCGACAAAGATGATTTCAGATCACAGTCTGGGTTTGTCTTCTGCCTCAACGGAGGAGCAGTAAGCTGGAAAAGTGCTAAGCAAAGCACCATTGCGGATTCTACAACTGAAGCGGAGTACATTGCTGCACATGAAGCAGCAAAGGAAGCTATATGGCTAAGGAAGTTCATAGGTGAACTCGGTGTAGTCCCCTCCATTAAAGGACCAATAGCCCTGTATTGTGATAATAACGGAGCTATTGCACAGGCAAAGGAGCCTAGACACCACCAGAGAGTCAAGCATGTACTTCGTAGATTTCACCTTCTACGAGAGTTCGTTGAAAGAAAAGAAGTCGAGATAAGCAAAATTGGTACTGATGACAACATATCAGATCCATTAAATAAACCTCTGCCGCAGGCGAAGCACAACTCGCACACTGCAGCTATGGGAATCAAGCATATTGGAGAATGGCTTTGATGTCTCTGTTTAATGTTTTAAAGTTTTAGAGTTTAAATCTTTGTAAAACATTATTGGTTAATCATTCACAATAAATGAAAAGAATTCATTTTTCCATTTAATTTGTGGTTTATTAAATGATGAGTCCCTTCAATTTGACGATATATTCAAGATAGACTGTCAGGACCAGTCCTGTGACTAAGAAATGTCTATCAAGTGAACTTGAATGTCAAAGGTTGAAAGTGGTCCCTAGTCGGAGTTTTCTATAAAATTGGACGCATAGAAAACGTTAGACGATTAGAATGCAAGATGACTAGTAGTTCTGTTTCTTGAACTATGTGGACATGGCAATGTCATAATCATTTACATAGATACTTACTTTGGGAAGACTAGTATCGGACAAGACCTATGAAACTTTACTGTAAGAGATGAAAATCTGTCATAAGTAAATTTCATTAAAATTATTAGACACTAAATCCTCAATACCTGAGTGATTTGAGATTACTTGTTTGAGAACTGGTTGCTTTGACGTTGACCAACCGTCGCACCGTAAAAGGAGGCTATAAAGGCAACGCTCAGGTAATCACCTATCAAACGAAGTCTAGTCTCAAGATCACAAGACTGGGATTGTCCTCCCATAAATCGGGATGAGATGCTTAAAAGTTGTACAAGGCCACTCGGAGAGCTAGAAACTGTGAAATGCATGGTCGTGCTCGGATGAATCATAGGCTATGATTATCTGTTTATTTGATTAGTTGAACTCTGAAACCGAGGAACACCTCTGGACATAATAAGGATGACAACTCTTACCTTATGTTCAAGAGCAAGCATCGAGCGACAAAGGAATTAGGAAATGCACACTTGTCCCTAAGGACAAGTGGGAGACTGAAGGAAATAATGCCCTTGGTCCAAGTATGCATTCTATGTTAAGTCTAATAAATGCGGTTCAGTATTAATTAACAAGTTAATAATTCAGTGAGATCAAGTGAGCTGAATGCCTAGCTAGAGGTCGCTTCAATTCAAGTGGAATTAATGATATTAATCCACAGCTTACTCTTGACTGAACCCGTAGGGTCACACAAATAGTACGTAAACGGATCAAGTATTTAATGGCATTAAATACTCCATCTATGGATATTCGGAATCGACGGATCTTGGTTTCAGTGGGAGCTGAGATCGTCACAGGCAAGAAATAAATACTCCGGAAACGATGATATTGCCGGAAACGGAAATATGGATCGTATCGGAAATATAAATATTATCCAAGTCGTAGATGTTGCCGGAAACGGAAACATGGTACGTATCGGGAAATATTATCGGAAATGGAAATATTGCCGGAATCGGAAATATTGCCGGAAACGGAAATATTGTCAGAATCGGAAATATTATCGGAATCGGAAAATAATTCCGGAAACGGAAATATTAAATATTTGTTCGAAACGGAAATTAATTCCGGAATCGAAAATATTAAATATTGTTCGTATCGGAAATATATTCCGGAATCGGGAATTTAATCGGAAGCGTATCGTACGAATAAGCATCGGACGAGGCCTGCCGGACGAGGGCCCAGCACGAAGCCAGGCCATCGCCCAGCAAGCCAAGCGCGCCACACGAACAGCCAAGGCCACGCCAGGCCCAGCGCAAGGCCAGGCCCAGCAGGCCGTGGCAGCGCGCGCAGCTGCGAGCAGTGGGCTGCGAGCATTGCTGCAGCTCGCGTGGGCTTGTAGCTCGCGTGGGCCGTACGGCCGTGTGGGCTGTGCGCGGGCATGGCCTGCACGCTTGCGGGTCATGCTTGCGTAAGTGTTTGTGTTCGCATACGAAACCTAAAACGTGCAGAATTCGTTTAATGATTAAATTCCTAATTCTATTTGATAAATTAATTAAATAAGAGTTTGATTATAATTCTAATTTAATTAATTCGTATCCTAATAGGATTCCAATTCTCTTTCCATACCCCTATAAATATGTGGCCTGGGTTCACAATTTATAACGAGTTGTTCAAGTATTCAAAGTGAGTTTTTGAGAGAAAAATTCCGTCACACATCTTGCTCAAAAGTGCCGAAAATTTATAGTACCTTAGGGGCGATTCTAGTTGGTCAATCTTAAGGCGGATCCGGACGTGCTGTGGACTATCTACGGAGGGACGACACTTGGAGTCCTAAAGACTTGTTCTTGTTCGGTTTGGGCGCAGCTAGGGAAGGCACGCAACAAAGAGTATGCATCTAAATTATGCTATATGATTATGTGTAAATAATATGTATTCCTGGCTTAATGGTTGTTTCCGCATGATTTATGAATTGTCATATGTATCATAACCTAACAGGTTGGATCTGCTTGCCCCTTGAAAAACGGTGGCTTAACCTTAGAAAGTCTTTCAAACATTTCCCCTGCAGAATCGGGGCGCTCAGTTCTCTCCTGGGTTAGCTTTTCCGCCAAGAGGCGATCGCATCAGCTAGATCATTGTTGTTGGCCATTCTAGAACGCGACCTGCAATTAGTATACTCAACTTTAGGTTTGAAACATCACTTATACGTTATCCCATACAATTTAATACTTGAATTGACCATAAAGATCGCCTCAAACAACAATGTTACCTTAATACACATCATTTACGAAGGCACGACAATCGTTTACGAAGGTGGAACGATCGTCTACAAGATGCAATAATCATTGAAAAATAATAATCATCCTCAATAGTTCACGAAGGACATTCACACGCTGCACATAAGGCATAACATTTTGAATCATATTGGTCATGGGGATCTAGATTGACCCTCACTTCCTTTATGTACTCAAATTATTTAATATTATTGTGGCAATTAAATTGATCCATAATTCACACTGGGTATGCAACCAATAGAAAAATCAATCCATGACGTGTTACCTAAAGGTTGGGGTATTATGGAATCCTCAAAATAGAATAAAGAACAATTCCTTGAAAACTTTAACTTTTATTGCTAACTCCATAAAGGTTTATTACATCCTTGAAAATAATAAAGAACATTTCAAACTTCAATAAACTTTAACCTTAAACTGTTGTAGCTTTGCTACTTATTCTTTAAAACATAAAAGAGCTAATTAACTATTTATGACTTCAAAATATTTGTGGCCTCTTGCCTATTCATTGCTCCTGAAAGCTTTCGGAGTGAATTTTAGATCTCAAGATCATCGAACTCTTCTTCAGGGTCTTCATCGGGGTCTTCCTCAGGGTTTGCATCTTCTTCCATGTCTTCATCTTGATTAGGCTCACTTGCCATCTCCTGTTCACTTTCGAGCTCTTCATCTGAATCACTGGAAATCTCAATGGTTGGCTCATGGGCCGCTGGGTTAGGATTCTCTGCCTCAACATCTACATTCTCATTCTCCACAGCTACATCATTTTCCTCTAGGTCATTATTTACACTTACACCCATAGGTTCTTCTGTAACTGCATCTCCAACATGACTCCCTACGATTTTACCTTCTCTAAACCCACTTTCTGCCGCCTCAATAATGGTGGTCAGAATTTCTGAATCATATTTCCATCTACCATCCCAAGTCCCATACTTAGCCAAGTTTGGAGTTCCATTATCAGAATGCATGTCTTTAAACTTTTCCTTGAGTTCTAGGTATGGAAATTTGTTAGGTAAGCAATTAATGATAGTGGCTGCTATGGTATCCTTTCTCATTAAGATAGGTTGCCCTAGAACTTTAGCATGATATTCGCATCCAAACACAATTTTCTTCACGTAAATATCAGGGGTTTCAATATCAAGTTTCTCGAAGGATCCTATATTGGTGTACTTGGAAAGAAACATTTTGTTCCTGAAATAAACAATTCCAGGTCTCACTAACGATTTCCAACCAAGTCATAAACAAAGTTCAATAATGCAATAAGTTTGGTGGAAGCAAACCATTCTTTATGCACATTTAAATGTAACATTAAACAATTAGCACACGCACGTACATAACAATCAATTTCTTATGCTAGCATTGACTAGCTACTAATGCACATATAATTCTATCTTATATGCCCTTCTTATACTACCCATCTCTCATAAACTAAAGCATTGAAATAATTTAAATAACAAAGTAAAAGGACGATGATATAAGAAAATTATAACATAGAATAATAACATAAATATAAATATAAAATAAATAAAGTAAAATAAATTAAGGAAATGCGTAGCGAATAAATTCGAAAATAAAGTTATTAATTCAAAAACGATTTATATTTCCTAAATAACAAATTCTAACTCTTGAAACTACTTAAAAAGAAAATTTGAACTCCTTTAAAAAAGTGTATTCATTTTTTTTTTGAATAATAAATAATAAGGAAAATAAAAATGTCGAAAGTATCACTTTAATTCGAATAAATAATTTGATTTCGAACTTTAATAAAAAATATTATATACTTTCAAACGAGATAAAAGGAAATCGGCCCCCCAAAAAAAAGTACCAATTTTTGAACACTATAATACATAGAAGCTCAATTTTTAAGAAATTTATTTTAAATAACTAGATAGTTAGGCGCCTAAAAATTTATTAAAGTAAAACCTTAGCTTCTAGATACCACTTTGTAACACCCCGACAATTCTCTCTTTTCTAAAATAATCTTTTAATATAAAACGTAGAGAATTATCAAGGCATTATCGCCCGTGTGAAAACGTAACGGCTTATTCAGAATTTTGCAGCGGAAAACATAAAACTAACTTTAGGTTTATAAATAATCGATTACAGGTTTAGTCCCAAAAATCAACCAACGAAAATAAGGAAATATAAATAGTACGACAATTTTAAAGTCCCAATTAACAAAACCCAAATAACATAGCAAGACAAAATCAATACAAGCTCTCTAATCCCGATCCCCATGATGCATCATCTTCAAACCTGTAGGTGGACAACGTTATTGATCCTTAGAGACTGCTCACCAAAGATGGGTCATCACAGGATCAATAAGGCATAGCCATGATCAACACACACAAACAAAGCACGTAATCAGCAAAGTTGAGTACTACATACTAAAACAATAATAATCCTAACATGATTCTATTAAACGAACAATCCTAACATGATGCTAATGAAACATAAGTAAGGGCAAACAACACATATTAATTTTAATACCACACTTGACTAGACTAGGCTAGACTGGACTAGACTTTTATAACAATAACATTGTTTTAATTGAAATAATCAATGGACCGAGTTGCTACTAGAAACTTCTTCTTCTTCACTAAGGAAGACGAGGTACGGGAGCGACTCCGTAAACCCCAATGACCTGCGATATCGAGGGACTTTTGAATAAAATAGAACCGTTGATCAATCCGGCCCCAAAAAAAGCCATAGGCTACCCATGACCCCAACTCCTGATTGTCCGTCACTTTAGACGTGCACAGTCTAAAGCTATTTCTACTCAGTTTCACTTTACATGATTTACAAATTAAACTCTGTTATGACTCAACAACCACATAAGTCATACAATCAACAATTATTCTCAACTGTTTTTATCTTGGAATTAAGTGACCACAAAGGTGACAATCAAGACTTATTCCAATTAATCCAACCTTTCTTTAATACTGATCAACCCTCTATATGGGTATAAGGTTTCAACTTACTAAACAAGGTCCCCGCCCCTTATAAAGTAGTGAAAAGCTAAAAGGGAACAAAGAACAATCGATCTTAATCAATATATATAATAATCTAATGTTCCCAACCAACATGTTCGCATCAATCATCCATACTAACATGCTATAATTCTCATAACGAAATATATATGCTTAACATGTCCATCCAACAATATTAAACATGCACTTTCAACATAACCTAGTTCATCAACAATTTCAACATGGTTACAACAAATCACACACATTCCAAGCACACAGGTATGTACGTACCTTGTGTAAATAAACTGATAGGCCACTTTAACGAATTCAAAAGTCGCCCACAAAGAATTCTCCGCCTA
Organism: Spinacia oleracea; assembly: GCF_020520425.1. Lineage (NCBI taxonomy): Eukaryota > Viridiplantae > Streptophyta > Magnoliopsida > Caryophyllales > Amaranthaceae > Spinacia > Spinacia oleracea. The sequence continues at coordinate 91,873,528 of NC_079489.1, forward strand.
AAATAAACAAGAAACGTACCCAAATCAATTCCTAATAATTTACAGCAACACTAACGTACTCTAAACACATCCTAAACATATTTAGAACATTCCCCAATATCGAAACTTAATTAATTAACTTCCTAGAATAGTGATTAATTCCCTAACGATCCCTAATTATCATAAACTCCAACAAACGTTCCTTTTTAAATTTCCAGCAATATAAAATAATTCAAAACTTGCTCAAAATATATTCAACATCCTTAAGATCATAAAAATAATAACTTTAATAGGTATAATCATTCTATTATGATTTTAAACATAATAAAACCTTAAAATTTCATGCTTTAATAGTTTAAAATACTTATTTAACCAAATTAATAAATCTGGAAATTAAATTTGTTACTTAAACATAATATAAAATCTGAAAATATACTTTAATCATAATAACTTGTAATTTATATTCAATAAACACGAATTAAATCACTAAACTAATTTAAAACCCTAACTTACATATTAATCAACCAAAACTGAAATTAATTAATTTACAATATCAATATCAAATCTAAAAATTATAATTTAACTATAAAGATTAATAATTTAATTCAAGAAACATAAATTAAAATCAATAAACTTAAATCAAAATATTTAAATAACATAAGGTTTAAGAAATAACCAAAACAAGAAGGGGAGGAGAGAGACTGCCGGCGAGCAGGGCACGGCAGCGGCAGGTTTGGGCGGTGGTGGTGCGGGGGGCTGCTCGGTGAGCAAGGTGGTCGCGAAACAGAAGCAGAAACGGGGGTGAGAAAGAGCAAGCAAGGAAAAACGAAAGAGGAAGAGAGAAGGAGATGAGGGAGTTACCGGCGGCGGGTGGCTGGCCGTGCAGTCGGTGGTTTCAGGTGGCCGGCGAAGGTGGTTACACGAGAGGAAGGAGGCGGCTGTAGCTGTATGAAAGAGAGAAGCAAAGAGGAGGGGGAATAATAGTACGTACGTGAGAGAGGAGAAGGGAGTTTCTCATTCTTTCTTTTTTTCTTTCTTTCTTTTCACGTGACTTGAGTAAGGGAAAAGGGTTTAGGTATTTATTTTGGGCTTTTCCCATTTGGGCTAGGATTAGGATTGAGTTTGAGAGTTTGAATCCAAAACCGGTTAGAATTATTTCCAATTCAACGTGTTTTCGTAATTTAAATTCTTTTCAAAGTATGATTCTAAAAACTATTTTTAATTGCATAAATTGTTAAAATATTTAGAATATATTTAAATGAAATTAAATATACATTAAATATATAAATATAATAAGGTTCAAAAATCGTTAAGTATTTAGAACGTACTTAAAATAAAATAAATATACGTTAATTATATATTTATTACTTAAAATTCATAAATTCTATTTAAATATAAATGATATACGTTAAAATATATTAATAAAATTTATAAATTTACGAGGGATTACAGGGCCTTTGGGCCTTCTTTCTGGGCTTTCATAGTACAGCCAGGTGGCGCTCTCTAGGCCACATCAGTTGTGGTTGGTCCGTCTTTGGGTAGTTATTTTGATGGTCTTCAATTTGGTGTCAGGGTATCTGCGGGTGGTGAGGCAATTCTTCACGTTGTGAACCGGTTGATCAAAGATTGGAGTTCTGAGGTGGGTCTTTCAATGTTGTTGGTGGATTTTCAAAATTCCTTCAATTTAGTTGATCGAGCGGCCATGTTGCGTGAAGTTCGTCTTCATTGCCCGGGCTTTTTGCGATGGGTTGAATTCTGCTACCCTACTCCAGCCAGATTGTATTATGGGGAGCACACCTTATGGTCATCTCAAGGGGTGCAGTAGGGTGATCCCCTTGGTCCTCTGCTTTTTTCTTTGGTTTTACAACCCATGGTTTGTAAAATCAGGGACACTTTTGATGTATGTCTTCGGGCATGGTATTTGGATGACAACACTATTATTGGTGACACTTTGGTGGTGGGGAAGGTTCTGCAGTTGATTATGGAGGAAGAGCCTTGTCTCGGGTTACATCTTAACGTGGAGAAGACTGAGGTTTTCTGGCCTATGGAGGACCCTCGAAGCAGGCTTGTGGGAGTCTTTCCGTTTGATATTTCTCGTCCTTTGCATGGTTTTAAGTTGCTTGGTGGTCCTGCTAGTTCTAATCCAGTTTTTAGTGGTGAGCTTGTTATGCAAAGGGTGACCAAGACCATTGGGCTTATGGATAAGGTTGCTCAGCTTGATGATCCTCAGTGTGAGTTATTGTTACTTAGGGCATGTACCGGAGTTTCTAAACTCTACTTTGCTTTGCATACTTGTCCTCCTGGTATTTTTGAGGCGGCTCAACGCACATTCGATGAGGCTCTTCGTTCTTCCTTGGAGCGTATTGTTACTGCTTGAGGGCCTGGCTTTGGCGATTGGCAGTGGCGACTTGCCACCTTACATTTTTCTTTTGGCGGGCTTGGTGTTTATTCCGCAGGTGATGTTCGTCATTATGCTTTTCTTGCTTCTCGATTACAGTCTTTTGGTTTGCAGACAAAGCTTCTTCGGCATGTTGGCATTGTTGGTCCTGGTCGAGCATTTGAAGATGCGTTGGGTCTATTTAATAGAACGGTGGAGTATGACGTTATGAGTAACCCAAGTGAGGTCGCTGCCCCTAAACTCATGAAGAAATTGGCAGATATATATTTCACAAAGGTTACTGCATCTGCAGAATCCACCTTCTCTTTATCTCCTCGACAGTTGGCATTATGGAAATCACAGCAGGGAGATCACACCTCTGCTTGGCTTCGTGCGGTCCCCATATCAGGTTTGAGACATACAATGAATGCTAAGGCTTACCGATGTGTGTTGTGTCACCGGTTGGGGATTCCTTTGTTCTCTGTTACGGCGCCATGTTCTGCTTACTCCAGGGTCTTTGTAATACCTCGTATTTTTCTGTATTTTATAAATATATTTTATTATATTTACTCCCTCCGTCCCGGAATACTTGACCTGTTTTCCTTATCGGGCCGTCCCTTAATACTTGACCTGTTTCTAAAAATGAAAATATTCTAACAATATTATATTATTTCTCACTCCACCCCTATTAACCCACCTACCCCCTACTCCATACAAAAAATAATTAAAAATTCAACCCCTACTCTCCCCCAACCCCACCCCTTCACACATTTCCCACTAACTACATTAAAATAATACCCCACTATCAACTACTACCTATTAAATTAAATAAGTCAATTCAAGTCCCTTAAACTCTGTGCCGGTCAAACCGGGTCGAGTATTTAAATGTTATTTAAATGTATTTTATTTTATTAGAATATTAAACGAATTTATTATTTAATGTTGGGAATTTAATTGGGTTTCAAAAGTAAAACGATTTTAAATGAATCTAGCCCAATTCAATTTCAAGTTCAAGTCTAAACAAATTAAACAAGCCCATCCTATGTTTAATGAAGCCCGAAAGGAAATCCTAAAGCCTAGCCCATCTTTGAGTTTCCTAAGCCTATAAATATAGGTGCTCACCCTCAAAATCGCTCCCTATTATTCATTAAACCTAAAAACAAAACCCTAACCCTAAATTCTTCTTTCTTTCGTTGAACTTATGTTTGGCCGTTTTTCTCCTACTTCCGTTCGTTTTCAGAAAAAGGTTTCATTCTTCAAAGTTGTAGATCTCGAAAAGTTCTTGACTTTGCCTCAAGAATCGATCAATTCCGAGCTGTAGATTAAAAGTTATGAGCGTTCTAAAATCCTGCTGCAGTAATTTTTCTCCCTCTTGCTCCCTCGCGCAGCGCTCGCCCTTCCCCTTGCGCGCTGCTGCTGTGTGCTATTGCTGTTGTTGTGTGCGCTGCTCTCGCCCAGCCACACGCCCCTCGCCTCACTCTCTTGCTCGCCCTCTTGTCCCGCGCGTCAGCTGCTGCTGTTGTGCCTGCCTTCGATCCTCCCCCCGCGCGCACACACGGAACGTGTATGTGTGTGTTGTTTTTGTTCGTTGTTCAATCTTTTTCGCCCAATCACTTAAATTCGTGGTTGTTCCGTGCTATAGGCCGGATTGGTATCTCTTCTTCCTTGCCTATTCTATTTCAATTCCATATTTTAAATTATATTAATATTATTGGTTTTGTTTAATTAAAATGCTGGGATCGGTTATGAACACCGAATTTTGAGGATTTGTATGTTTGAATTATTGAAGGATGTTTTGAATTGAAATATTATAATTTTCAGATTTGAAGTATATATTAAAGCTTCAATTTTTATTAGTTTTAATGGTTTTAATTACAAACTATGATTGGAGTTTTAATCTAAGCCTTATGGGTGATTGATTAGCATAATTAGATGATGAATTTAATTATGATAATCAATTATATTTTTCAGAATATTATAAAGACTTAAAACGTCGATTTTTAATGGTTTTATGCATGAAAATAAATTAATTTCATGTTAGGGTTTTAAGCGATTGATTGAGACGATTATTTTATTAATGAACGATTAAGTTCTAATTAATTCAAGTGTTTTAAAACTAAACAAAGTTGCTGGAAATTTAGTAAACATGGATAATAATTAAGTTTCTCCATTGTGTTTATAGGAGTTGATTTCTAGTAAGTTGTGATTCGCACAGTGGCCCCCGTACTTAGGTATTCCAGGTACGTACAAGTCTAGGGCGACCACATTAATTGTCAAGGGACATTACATGATTGTTTATGGATGTGAATTGTATTACGTGAACTTGGTGAATTCATAGTTGATTTGGTGGACGATCATGTGAATTATTATTGTTTGAATTATTGATTTGTTGATTGAACAAGCATGTTGGGATTATTATGAGTATGGATTAATTTCATTGTCAATCATGTTGTTCAATATTTATGCATGTATGGTTTGTTTCACATGCAAGGGATGGATTATTTATTTGTATGCTATTGTATGGGATGTCTAGCATACTTTGAGCCAATTATTCGTACTTCGTTGTACTATTTATTTTACCACATGTGAAGGGTTAGCTCACGTAAGCCACCGCACATGTAGGGTTCGGTTGGGAATATTATATGAAATGAATTAGGATTTGTCGTGCAAGGGCACAACCCTCATGTTAATGGGCATGATGTGGAATCTCACTTTGGTGAGGAGGAACATGGTAGTAATTTCACAAGAGTCTTGCTTGGTTGATCACAAGTCTTAAAGCATTAAAATAAGATTGTTTTGGTTGTGTTTATTAATTGAATGAATGTACATTGTTGAGTCTTGAGTTCACCTTTAATAAAATATTAATAAACGTAAAGTGCAACCAGAACAAGCTTCAAAACTCTTGGAACGTATATACCTTGAGTATGAACAATGGGGGGAGTCTTGCCAGAAAGCTCGTACTCCTACTAATGATACAAGACGTTGTTTCATTTATATTATGCGCGGGAATTTCGTCGGTATGGCCCGACACTCGGTATGGCCCGATTTTATTATTATATATTTGGTGTATGGTTGGCTCCCATCACCTTTCCTTTATGGAATATTTCTTAGGCCCGTTCGAAGCTTATTCTAATTAAATTGTGAGTCAAGAGTCGAGTCAAGAGTCAAGTCTTGTATTCATGATTTGTTTGATTTATTGAATGGCCGTTGCATGTTGATTAGTACTTAGTAAGTGATGCATGTTTTTAGTTTTGTTCACTCTATTCTTGTAAGTACTCAGCTTTTGCTGACTACGTGCTTTGTGTGTTTTGGTCATGGCCTTTGCCTTAATGACCCTATGATGATCTATCATTTGCACTTGCATTGATGGGGAGTAGAATAATATAGCAGGTTGGTAGATCGGAATCATGTGGCTTGGGATGATCGAGAGAGTTGCATGTTTTCGTATTTTAAACTATTTAATAATACTTTAATATATTATGTTTGAAATGTTTGAACTATTTATGTTTTGTGTTTTGGGCCATTATGGTTCCAAATTGTAGGAGGCCTCGATAAAGTATTAATTATGTTTTTAAAAGTTAGTTGACATTAATTTCCGCTGCGTAATTCTGGTAATAGCCTTAACCGTTATCACGGTGGCGGTAATACTTTAGTAATTCCTTTATTTTAAGTTGGAAAATGGTTTTATAAAAGCAAGGAATTATTAGGGTGTTACAGTCTTCACGGGAGATATCTTCGGTGATCATGTGGTGTCATTTGCTGGCATTGTGGGTTTTAAACATCGGCATAATGTGGTTCGATTGTTGATGTTTGTTATCGATCTGGGGTTTCGGCGCGGAAAGAGGTTGATGTTGGTCTATCCGGAGGGAACGATGGAGCTCTCCGACCTGCAGACGTGTTGCTCTACTCTTGGGATCGGGGCTGTGATGTGCGTGTTGACTTGACGGGATCTTCTCCTTTGACACAATCTGGGCTGTTTGGCTTTGTCCCGGGTCGGGTTGTGACTAATGCGGCAATTCGGAAGTGGGTCAAGTACGAAACACGTTGCCGGACAATTGGTTATGGCTTTCTTCCGTTCTCTTTCTCTTCTTTGGAGGAGCTGGATAAGGATGGTGTTGCGTTGCTGAAGCGGGTTCAAAAGTTCTCTAGGACTCAGGACATTGGTGCTCGTGCTGCTGCTCATGTTTTTACCAGGATATGATTTGCTATAGGCAGAGGAGTGGGTGCCCAGATTGTATCTTGTCTTCCCACTAATTATTTGTAAAATGTTTATTTTGTTAGCATTTGATAATAATAATAATAATAATAATAATAATAATAATAATAATAATAATATGAAAAAGCTAAAAAAAACATGTAGTTTAAGCTAATTGGTAAATTTGAGTTGCTCTTCGGATCGGATCGGTTTCAGATCTTTGGTTCGGTTTGATTTAAATTTTACAGTTATTTTCGGTTCTGGTTAACTCGGTTTCGGGTGAAGATCGGTTCGGGTACTTCGGATATCGGGTCATTTCAGGTCAAATCACTTCCGGGTCGGGTCTATTCGGTTTTCGGGTTAATTTCGGGTCGTCGCTTCAGATCAATTTCGGATTACAGATCGGATCAATCGAGTCGATTTTTCGGGTCTATGCCAGTTTTGCCAGGTCTAGCAATTACTGTCTATACCACCGGGCACCGTATAGCCATTAGGGGCATCTCCGTATACCGTTTATCGGTTTATGACAAGTTGACAAGTTGAATTAAGCCTCGGTAAAGTGATGCGATAAAGGACCCACGCCTGTGCCAAATAATTGAATCATTTCAGCAAACCTCATTCCCAACCCAAGCCCAGGTATTTGAAAATCAGTCCTAAACAGGACAATATTTACGAACTTCCTCTTCTCTCTCTGCCAGCCAAACGCCACAAAGCTGAACAACACCAACAACAAACAACAAGTAACAAGTTAACAACAACAACACCAACAACAACAACAACAGAAGAAGAAGAGAGAGAAAGAAGTCGAACTATAATACCCTCCCTGACCTCACCACCAACGAATTTCTACGCACAACTTCAATTCCACGTCTTTCTCGCAGGTACTCTTCTCCTTCTTCTTCCAGAAACCATCTCAATTAGATCTCGATTATTTCAATTGCTATTACAATTTGACTTTCTAGCTTCTGCTGTTTGATTCATTTGAGATTATTTTATTTCGATTGCAATTATTCCGAGGAACTTCATCTATTTTTTGGGAGCGATCCAATGCTTCGAATTCCGCTACATAATTGCAGACATTCATGTGTTTTTTTTTTAAAAAAACTTAACTGTTGTATTTTTTTGACACCTTGAATTTTTGAATTTCTTTATATCTTATCGTTTTCTAATGATTTGGTTGCGGATTTTGGCGACAGACATTTTCTTGGTGCAAGATTTGTGGCCTTTTTTGGGGGCTAATGAAGGCCATTTGAGAGATTTAGTTAAATAATACATCAACAACAAAAGTGGGGAAAAGTGAGGAAGAGATAGAGAGTGGTGGAGAGGTGTGGGTTAGGGTATAATGAGTTCGAAAAATGGAGGACCGTCGTCGACCCCGGCTCTTCTTCGGAGAGATCCGTATGAGGTTTTAAGTGTTACTAGGGATTCTACTGATCAGGAAATCAAATCGGCATACCGGAAACTTGCGCTCAAGTAAGTTTGCTTATTGTTGAGCTCATTTTATTGTTTATTTTCCAATAATTTATGTACTTTGAGTTGTTAATCTACTTTTGTGGTTGTTTTAAATGTGAAAGAATCAAACGTTGGGATACATTCTGAGTTATTGCTGTTGCTGTTGTTCAATTGTGAGATATACCAGCTTTCTTGCTGCCTTTATCTGGAAAATTTCAGAATTTGGGAGCTACTAACATGAACTGATGCAAGTAGTAAAGATCTTGATTACCTGAATAGCTTATTATTGGAGTCAGATGCTATATTGCTATTATAAGGAAGAGAATAGTAGCGTGGTTTGAGATTTGTGACATTTATCAAATTTCAAAACGCAACTCGTACCGTGATTATTATTGAAGCTATTGTGTGAATTCTACCTTCAGGCCATATTTAACTTAGTTGCTGGCCACATAGCTATTATGTATGTCATTTTCCTTCCACTGAGACATCGGTTGCAATTCGCTATTTTGTCAATGAAAAGCATCACACAAGAACATTTGATTAATTGTTTCCATCGTGTTAAGCAAGAAGGGTCGTAACGAACTGCTGATTTTGTTTTTCATACCACCAAGACTCTATGTTCGAATTTGGAGGATTGCTTAATTGAATGTTTCTTAAACACAAAGTAATATTGGGGTACGCAATTTTTAAACATGGTTCAATTATGTTCTACTATATTACTTTTTACATTATCCTATTGTCGAAAAGTAAGATATGTTAGTATCAGATCTATGCGACCCCTTTATCTAGTGTGAGTGTTGGAGCACTTTTGTGAACTAGTTAAGTTGAGAGCTGATTTCATTATACCCTTCATTTGAACAAAATTGGTCATTGGTTAATAGTTTTAAATTTATGTGGCACCTTTAGCTGATTAAAGTCCAAAGCTAAAGAACCATAAATCTTTCTGTTTTACTTGAATGAGCTTGGTTACTCCTTGATATTTTTAGAAAACATTACTGCATGGTGCTTGGAGAACATCTTTCCTTTTCAGCATGTTAACTTTATCATGGACATGTGGTGGTAATTCGAATTTTATGTTGGAAGGTAATCTACTAATTAAGTTCAAATATATAGGTATCATCCTGACAAAAATGCCAATAACCCTGAAGCTGCAGAGCTTTTTAAGGAGGTTGCTTATTCTTATACAATTTTGTCCGATCCTGAGAAGAGAAGGCAATTTGATGTTGCTGGATTTGAGGTGTGGTAGTTCACCTTCACTTGTTATCTAAATCATTTGTGTATCAAGTTATCAACTTCATGATGTAGCTTGTGATCCATTTATTGTCAGATGTCAGTTTCATGCATGATCTCTTTGGAGTAGGGGTGGGTGGCGGGCAATGTATAAAAAGGCTCAAGGCGCACCTAGGCGATTTGGAGTTCCATGCGCCTTGGTGCGCCTCATTGAAGTGAGGCAGACCTAATCAACAGTAAAAAGTAATAGTGAAAAATGGTTTGCGTCTCAGGGGGTGCGCCTAATTAAATCGCCTCGTTCAGACCATGAAAGGCGCTGGCTCCAAACGCCTTGCGCCTCACCTGAGGCTCGCCTTCACGCGTCTTTTTATACACTGGGTGGAAGGAGGGGGGGAGAGGGAGGTAAAAGGATAAAATTAAGGCCAAAATTCTTTTTCTCTCACGACTCCATGGTTCCACCCTTCCCAGCCAAACCCAAACTCTACCTCACCCAGCCCATGAACTAGTACATCACCTTTCCACCTTCACCCAACCGCCACTACCATAACCACCACCAACGACTTAACCCACCCTCCCACCGTAATCCGTATACAACTCCAATCTTGCTCAGCATCCACTGCCACTGCGACCCTCGCATAGCCACTATCTTCAGCTGTCACCTTCACATGACTCTCACATGGCCACTACAGTCACCTTCACCTAACCCTCACACAGTCACTACCATCACTACCACTACATACACCACCCGTAATCACCCCTACCAGTATTATGACCACACAATTTTCATCAAGAATCTGTAACCATTTACAACAGTGGAAAGTAGAAATATTCGAATCAGAAATTTTAATTGATCTAAAAAAAACAAAAATAATTTAAAAAATTACAAATTCAATGATGATGGTGCGTGGTGCTGATGGTGGTTGTTCAAGGGGACGGGGATAGGGTGAGAAATGAAAGGGGGTGGACATCATGTGAATGAAAATAAGGAGACAAATATTAAATTCAGTTTGAATCTGATCCAAAATTAAAGTTAGGATGTGATTCGTGGTTTATGTTGGTCCTCCTTTTGAGGCAAGGAACTGTAAAAGATAATTTTTTTCGTTAAAATAAAAATAGAGAAAAGGTGAGTAGAACCAAAAAAGGATGAAAACAGAAGTTAGTAGCTCATTATGCCTCTTGTCAGATCTTTCAAAATAGGAAACGTATTAGATAGCCAAGCTTACCAATTTCTAAAGAGACTTCCTTAACTGTACTTTGAATGAGTACTTTGCTAACTTGCAGTGCCACATTGTTGGTCATGCCTACAGAATCTACATAACCTTTAGCTTGATTTTATGCATAAATAGTATTCCCATTCTTCACATTTCGTGAGCACAAAACACAGGGAAACAACACTTTTTGGCTGCTGAACCTTTAGTTTATGATTAATGTATGAACCACCTCTAACAAGCTGGCCACATAAGTCCCATAATTTCTAGGTGTTGCAAACTTGGAAACCTATTGATATATTCCATCCACCTCTGGTTGGGAGAGGGTGGAAAGAAACAAGGTCCCAACAAATCCAGCAAATATAGAAGCTCGTGAGAGTCGCACTCTTCGGGATCCTTCCCCTAAATAGAAACTCTTGAAATCGACAGTGTGTCTTTTAACGAGGACTGGTAGCTTGATCATTGAGACTTGGTGATATTGTCCTTCCTTTGCGTTATAGGTGAAAGGAGCTGTTTCAGCACCCATAAAGAACTGTTAGCATTTAGTTTCAATTGTTCTATTTTAATTGTGAATGTTCAATGCATTAAAACCTCATAAACACCAGGCATTGCATATTCCTTGCTTTTAGATTGTTGAGTTGGACATGGTTACTGAAATCTGCTGAAATAATCAGGCTCTGGATGCTGAAGGCATGGATATGGAAATCGACTTATCCAACCTTGGGACTGTCAATACAGTGTTTGCTGCCTTATTCAGGTAAACGATATCCCGAGGTTGGGTTTTGTAGTACAGTTTCCTTCTCTTTCTTTGCCTTACAATTTTCATACGGTGTTTTTCTCAGTAAGCTGGGAGTTCCTATCAAGACAACCATCTCTGCAAATGTTCTGGAGGAAGCATTGAATGGAACTGTGACTGTACGTCCTCTTCCTGTTGGAACATCAGTTAATGGAAAGGTAATTGCTTGATAAATGCTTAGATTTTTCCAGTCCATGCCATGACATATGTCACACCACTTTTAAAGCTCATGCTTTAGGTGTTAGAGTGTTCGGAATTACACAGCCTTATACTTGTAATTGCAGAGGGGCTATTTTTGTTGGATTATTGACTGGAAGGTGATAGACTAGTGTCGTACTAATTCGTATTATCTTGATGAAGAAGATAACTTTGATTTCGTATTTCACTCAATTTTATTCGAAGTAAACTCTATACCGATTTCTTTCAATTTGGGAAGAAAGTTAGGTAAATGTTGCGTGGATTTGTATTTTTCTCAGATTTAAATGTTCCTGCAGGTAGATAAGCAGTGTGCCCACTTCTTTGGTGTGACAATAAGTGAGGAGCAAGCACAGGCGGGCATTGTAGTCCGCATTACTTCACCTGCTCAAAGCAAATTTAAGGTATAGGTGATATCTAGCATATGCTATACCGTTGTATTCCATAAAATTTCAGGGTTGGTTTCATCACTTGCATCTCTCATCTGGTGAAATTTTCAGCTTCTTTACTTTGAACAAGAAGCAAATGGAGGTTATGGCCTAGCATTACAGGTAACTCATTTATCTTCTATACTTTTTACATGGGAAAAGTACATTCAATGACATGAAAATTAGGCCAATTGCAACAATGTATGCGCATAAAAAGGGTACTTGACAACTTTTTATAGCCACAGTCACAAACACAAATATATATACTTTCTATTGAATACTCCGTAATATTTTATTTCTAGTTTTCTTGCTCCACTTTTCTGAATATTGGGAGGCGAGGTGCCTCTTCTGATAATTTTTTTCATCTTCCAAGATACCTCATTTAATAAAATATAGACCTCCATGTAAAGTGAAAGTTTCCCTACAAACTCGCACTTGAATTTGTTTCCTTGCTTTCTGTTGCCTCTCTGAAGATGAAATTGTAATAAACCAGCCCAGGAGGAAGGGCACTTTTGGTTTTGCAATTGCAATATATGTTGAGAATTAGCCTGGAGAATTAGGTAGATGGTTATTTAGAGCAGAGAAAGTGGAAAGATCAGAGAGAGACAATAATCAGAAAATTGAAAAGTTTGTTGTAGTTGGGAGTGCCCAGACCACTGTTACCTGATTAAGCTAGTATGAGACTGGGTACATGTTTGCAATTCGCTACATAACTTCTTAAATTAGACCAAAATTGTGCCATTTTCATGTTATAATTCGCCTTTTTGGTTCGCTGTTCATGGGTACTTTAAATATATGAGCAATTAATTGTGTCTGAAGCGGATTCTGTGCCTCCTATTTATATGTCATGTTAGATTCATGTTAGCCGACCCCAAATCATTCTGGGACTAAGGCTTTGTTGTTGTTGTTGTTGTTGAAGCGGATTCTGTGCATTTTAGATGATATTCCAATCCCTTATAGGCTTTTAAAGGATATTTATATGTCATGTTAGATTTTCTTATTGTTGTTGGTTTTTACTTGTAGTCTCTGTGGGCTCTGCCCTAATCTAGCTTTCACCATACCTTAGCCTTGACAAAATGACAGTCAATACATTCTGTATGAAGAGGGAGAGAGAGAAGCCAGATGGATGTTAACTAGCTATGCTTCTTGGCTACTAGTGTTGAATATGAGGTCGTGTGTAGGTGTCAGACTTGGCTGCTTTATGATAAGTTTTACATGTTTTGATCCAAAATGAAGTGTCATACAAAGTGTCAAGTATCTAACAGGGGTACTTCAGAAAAAATGAAGCATTGGAAATTTGGAATAACATAGATATATAATACGAGATTTGTACATGGGGTCCAGTAAAACAAATAAAATATCTTTTTTCATAGTTTTTTTTTCCCTTCTGAGCTCCTTAATTATTATATGATCCAGTGTTTTCATTCTTCCCAATTTGATTATTGAAGTGGTGGACTTGTTTATTCTTTTTGGAAGAGCATTCTGCATCTAATACTACCTTTGTTTCACAATACTTGCATCGTTTTTCATCTCGACACTGTTTATCAACCAACTTTGACAATCTTTCTTTCACCATTATGTATGAAAAAACATAGTCAAGTGAGATTTTGGTAAATTCATATCAATGTGAGGATTCCAAATATCAACTTTTTATAAATTTTCCTTGTACACAATTAGAGATATTAAAGTCCAAAGAAGCGTGTTGGGAATACGTGAAAAAAGAAATGTTGCATGTATTGTGAAACAGAGGTAGTAGTAATTTAGACCATGGGTCTGATATTTTGCTTTACTGTTCACGCAACTCTGTTCTCTTATCAGGTTACATTATTGCATATAGTTCCCACTTCCCAGTACCCACCCATATCATGTTCATATAATTATCATCCGGTTGAAATGGATGTTTAAGCTAATATAGATTTTGATAAAAAAAAGAAAACACGGTTCACTTTTTTTATGCAGGAGGATAGCGAGAAGACAGGCAAGATGACATCTGCAGGCATGTATTTCTTGCATTTTCAAGTGTATAGGTTGGATTCAACTGTAAACGCGGTAAGCAGCTGTACCATGGACAACAAAAGGGAATACATCTCTTTTGAAGTTGGATATCCTTATTCATAAATCATAATTGTAGTTTCTAATTGCAGTTAGCAATGGCCAAGGACCCTGAAGCCGCGTTCTTTAAAAGGTTGGAGGGTCTACAACCTTGTGAGGTTTCAGAATTGAAGCCAGGCACTCACATATTTGCTGTCTATGGTCTGCAACAATTCCTTCATTAACCTGTGTTGTTCGACTGTCCTCAGCTTGTATTTAGTTGCATTGGTACCTGTGCTATAAGGCCTATAACTAATCAATGTAGTATTTTTTAGGTGATAACTTTTTCAAACCTGCATCTTACACGATAGAGGCACTGTGTGTGAAGTCTTACGAGGACACAACAGAGAAATTGATGGATATCGAGGCACAAATTTTGAGAAAAAGAAATGAACTCCGTCAATTTGAATCAGAGTACAGAAAGGTACTCACTGCTGTATTCTTAGCAGCAGATTATTTTCATTATCATCATTTCTGCAAAGAAATCTGGGTATATGATACTTTTATGCAATATTTATTTGTGACCAATTAATGGCAGGCATTGGCTCGTTTCCAAGAAGTGACAAACAAATACAACCTAGAAAAGCAATCTGTAAGTTTCATGACTTTCATCATTATGTTTCACAGCTTTTCACTTACCTTTTGATTACATTGACTGTGGTTTAGTAAGATGGCTCTTACATGATGTTTGGTAACTTGGTTGATTTTTTGTTATTCCCTTTTTAAATTTTGGCTACCAGTTTTGGTTTATAATATCCAAAACTGTACTCAGGTTTTTGTTTTGCCGAACTAAACAGTTCATAGTGAATTCCAATTTCCGAATATAACCTTCTTTTTGGCATAAATTTCCGAATATAACCTTTTTTTGGCATAAATTTCCGAATATAACCTAAAAAGGTATGATAATTGTTACTCCCTCCATCCCTAAAAGATTGCCCCATATACCATAAATGGATGTCCCTATTTGAGTGTCCCATACCTTATTTAGTTTGTGGTCCACACATTTCTCTCCTCACATGCTATTATTTAATTCAACTGAAAAACAAATCTATCTAACCACTTGCTTTTAAGCATACCCAATTTTTAATAAAGTGAATAGCATTTGTGGAAATCTTTTAGGGATGGAGGGAGTATTAAGTTTTATTTTATCAGTTTGGACTTGGACAAGAACACCATAGTCAAAGTTCATTATGAGAGTTTTTACTTAATAGACCTAGAGTCCAACATTTGACAAGTTCCAAAATGAAATTTTAGAAATCCAATCTTTATTGCGAATCTAGATTGGGTTCTTCTGAAATGAATATCGGACTTTGTCCAAATAACTTGCACCCAAAATTTTGTCTAGAGGGGAATCGAATTGTTAGACCTCACTCAATGTTATTAGGGTCAATATATCCTGTTTGAGAAGTGTCAAGTTACTCATAGGTTGTACCAGAACTTCATTCATTTTAGTCGGAACCCTTTGGCCTGGACTCTGGGAGGCTGCTTATTGTACTAGTGCATACTGTATGCATTGATACATGTAGACTATGTAGTCAAGCAAAACTCAAAAGTATATGAGCTTGTGATAGATATATCAGCTGCTAGTCTGCAAAACAATGCTTAATAACGATGTCTTGAGTGCAGAATAAACTGACCTGAGGTTTTACCATTGATGCCTGCATCACACTCACACCATGTCAGCTTATTTTAGGTCATCCAGCACTGGAACTTACCATGTTTATGTTACTTTTTGTGTTTAAATAGGTTGATGAGCTACTAAAGCAACGTGACAGTATTCACTCTGCCTTCACTGTGGTAAAAACACTGAGTAATTCTGGAAGTAGTAGCAATTTGTCCAATGGGAGTACAAGCAAGTCTTCTGTTGAAGATTCCAGAGGTGAAAGCCCAGCGGAAGATGGTGGTTCTGATGGAAAAGACAAATCATCTCGGAAAAGGTGGTTCAATCTAAATATCAAGGGTTCTGATAAGAAGCTTGGATGATTGCTTCTGTAACGTATACCAACACAAAGTCAGTCTTGATCTTCTGATGGGTATCAGGCAATTCCCTGTACATTCCTTTCAGTGGGTCACCTTGTATCAATAGCTTAATTTTTGGCCCCCTAAGGATTTGAAGAATGTTCATTTTTTTCTGCCCATGCTTTTTAGCCTTTGCAAGAACGGAGCGGGGAACATACGAAAAGGATAGAAGGGTTTTTGTTCATTAGATAAGTTGAGTTCCTAAAACTGATATTTCTTACAAATTGCATATGTTTGTTACTTCCTATTTATGGTCGAAGAGAGCTAATATTTTATTGTTTGTTGTAGATATTTTAAAAATTAGTATGTGAGGTTTCTGTTGTAAGTATGAATTCTTCATTATTGATTATTTTACCCGACTACTGACTGTTTTGGTTCTAGAAACATGCTTGTAAACATTTAGAGCAATGTGCTGAAGTCATTGTTTGGTACAAAGTTGCTGATGCCGTTTTATTTCAGCTTCATATGTGTATGTCTTGCACAAATGGACTATATCTTGGTTGGGTTGTGGTGCAAACAATTCAACTACACTAACCAATTGACAGTAATTTGACACAAACATCTTTGCATGTTAGAAACCTTTAATGCGGAGAATAATTTATTGAGTAGCGGGTAATTGTTAGAGTAGTGGGTAATAATTAGCTAATGAAGTAGTTGTTGATAGTATGATTGATTGGTAACAACAGTAATTGAGATTGTAATATACAATAAAGCTATATATTTATTAAAGTTTTACTACACTTTGATCAAATGTTACCCGTTAACTTTGAATGTATGTTATGCTTAAATCGTACTTTATACATGGATTCTGGCATTGGGATTATTCCGCTATTATGTTATTTGATTAACTGTAAATTCCATCATATACATCACAATAAAAATGACCTAATAACACATTTTTCTTATGCGATTCTCTATGTTTTTGAATTTTTTATTCTTGAAACCAAAATTCCACGATATACTTCATAATATTTATTTGGATAAAAAATTACTATTTTTATATATGTAGAAAATTACTCTGATAATCATAGCACACCGTACATTCAATTTTTACTACACAACTAAATATTCACACTATTGAAAAAAGGAGAAAGATGACTATGTCGCTTAAAGTAAAATTATTATTTTGCACCCCATATGTTCAACGATATCTCATTGTTTAGACTTTGTGGGTATGGTGAGGTATAATTCATGGATTTATATAGGGGTATTAAAAAAGAGTATTATCCGATAAACAGTATTTTGTATCAAATAAGAATATATTGTAGTAGAATTATGATTCTATATTAATATCTTTTATTTATCATAGTATCTAAAACTATAATATCCTATATGGCGCTTTCTTTGCTCTCCAAAAGTTCCTCTTTTATATAGACTAGTTGTTGGACCGCGCGTTAGCGCGCACGGTCCCCCAAGATATCGAAATCAAATGGCAAAACGAACTAAACAAAAAGATAGAACAATTAATATAACAATAAGCTATTAGTTGAGTTTCTAAGAGTCCTATTTGCAAAAGGGATTAGTAAAGAACATATATGTAGCATATAGCTACTTATTCTTATAGAAATTCTCAAAACTAAAGAAAGTTTATGCACAACAATTAGTTCGTGGCATACTAAACAAATGGAAAGGTTTACTGACGTTCCAAAAGGCTCTTCTGCTTCTTCATGAACAAATGTCTTGAGGCGCAATTGCAGAACAATGTTCCTAGAAAGAGTCGTCGCTAGGTTAACTTTGATTAGGAAGTAGAACGTGCCTAGTGTTTCGAGCACATCTTTGAAGTCCTTTAGATCAACCTGACAATAGACATGCTTCACCAGTTGGTAAGTATATCACAAAATTAAATTTTAGAAGTAAATTGAAAGTATAAGTTCGAGAATAGGTTAGAGGGCAGATCTTGTATATTCTAAATATTTTTTTTAAATTTTCGGAGAACGTGTTAAAAAGGCATTGTGTCGGTATGCCAGTTCCATCACAGACTCGAAGTTCAAAGTATCTTCCCTTTCTTATGTCTTGTGTGGGTTGACAAGTTTAAAGGTTCTTGTTAATTGCTTGAGAAATCATTGTGTTTGGATAAATAATAGCATACTAAAAGCTCTTATCCTAACTTAAACTGGTAGATTATACACTTCCTTAATTTGTTCCCAAAGGAGTTCCAACATATCTGTTTTCAGGGATCAACGAATATATACCAAACTATAATTTCATCCCTTTCCATCTCTCCCTCTCCTTCCCAATCCCCTTATCTTCTTCTCTATTTGTGTTTTATGGTTTGTGAATTCTGAAAGGTTTCTTCAAAATTGCCTATGCGTTTTGGTTATGTATGCATTGAGGTTGCGAGGAGTGATTCAGGATTATTTTTGTGTCAACGGAAGTATACTCTTGATATTATTTCGGAAGCAGGTTTGTTAGGCGCAAAGCCGTGTGGCTTTCCCATTGAACAAAATCATCGTCTTGGCCTAGCTGATGGGCCGTTAATGAAGGAGCCTGAGGCTTAACGTCGGCTTGTAGGCCGCCTGGTCTATTTAGTTGTGACTCGTCCGGACCTTGCTTATTCGATCCATATCTATCACAATTCACGCAGGAGCCTCGAGTTGACCATTGGGATGCATCATTGAGAGTTGTTCGGTACTTGAAGGGTATACCAGGGCAGGGTATCCTATTACGTGCTGACAGTAATTTAACTTTGCAAGGATGGTGCGAATCAGATTGCGCAGCGTGTCCCATCACTCGTCGTTCTTTAACAGGTTGGTTTGTGTTTTTAGGTCATTCACCTATTTTATGGAAGACAAAAAACCAACACACTGTTTCTCGCTCTTCCGCAGAGGCAGAATATCGCTCCATGGCCGCGATTACATGTGAATTAAAATGGTTAAAGGGATTTTTGTTGAGTTTAGGAGTTCATCATCCTAAAGCTATTCCATTATTTTGTGACAGTCAGTCCGCTTTGCACATGGCTAAGAATCCGGTTTTTCATGAGCGCACAAAGCACATCGAGGTTGATTGCCATTTTGTTCGTGATGCTATAGTAGATGGTGTGATTGAACCATCTTATGTATCCACTTCCTCACAGCTCGCTGACATGTTTACTAAAGCTCTTGGGAAGCAATAATTTGATTTTCTTCTTTCCAAGTTGGGCATTTTTAATCCCACACATACTCCAACTTGAGGGAGGGTGTTAAGAAAATTAAATGTTGTACCTAATTAATTAAGAAAGTAATAATGTTCTAGCTGTTATGTAAGTTACAAAGTATTAAAAGTATTAATGTCGTAGTTGTTACGTAAGTTACAAAGTATTAGGAAGGTTAGTGGGTTTAGGAAACTCTTTGATTTCCTTATCCCAGTTGTTTCATACACCCTGCTTGGCAATTGTGGGTGTATAAATACTCTTGTTCATCAATAATATTGGGGGCAAGCTTTTCCCTTATATATAATATTTATCACTTATGAATCAGAAAACAGAAAAGAGAGAAAGTGAAAAAAAATGTGGAAATTTGTTGCTTACAAGGTTTGAACCTTGGTTGATTGAAGAAGTATGATAGAGCTTGCAAAGGGAAGGAATGCAAAACATTTCCTTAGGAATAGTGAATTTCATGAATTTGTGACTCAAAACACTATTGATAAGCATAGTGTTGCAAATGTGAGTATTTTAAAGGTTAGAGATAGTAGTCTTATATGCACGCAATGCGTACGAAGATACATATAGCAACAAAGCAAAATTATGTTAAGCAAAATAAGTATTTGATTGATTGGCTTTCCTTTATGTCTTTTTATTACAGTATATTTTATAATTTATTTTAATATAGTTTGTAAGCAGTAGGGGTGTTTTGGATTATCCACAGGGAGACACCAAAATGTCATTTACGATAATGACATCAGGAATTGCCTTATAGAATAGAGATTTAGATTATACATTAGTAAAAATAAAATTTGATGTTATTAAAATACCCCACATGAACATATATTTTCATATATATAGTATTGAAAATTATTTTAAACATTCTTTTTAATTGTAAATAGTGTCATAATTTTAAATCGGAACATCATTATGTAATGGAGGGAGTCTTACTATGTAAAGAAGATCTTGTGCGCACAAAGTGTACAATAAATTTATTGTACATCAGGATAGCTTTTACCCATTTTTTTGTAACTTTTACCTAGCTTTTTGTAACTTTTAATATGTTTTGATTAACTTTTAAATTATATAAAAAAAATAGTTGATAGATAAACATTAAAAGGGTAAATGATTCATTTATACATTATTAATGATTTTGAAGAAATATTTTTTTATTAAAATGAAAAAAATTATCACTAAAAAGTAGATAACTTTTACCTATAAAAAGGATAACTTTTACCTATAAAAAGGGTAACTTTTAACCCTTTTGAGTTAACTTTTTAATTACATGTACAATATTTATTGTACACCACTTTTAAATAAGAATTTGTGTATTGTGTTGTTAATTTTTTTTTTTTTTTTTTTTTTTTTTTTTGACATGAGCTTAAGATAAAAAGCAAAACTAAGGAGCATTATTCCTAATAAAGTTGTAGCTGCTCCCTTTGCGAGATCATGAGTTCTCTGTATTCTGCACCGATCCATCTTCCGTATACTACACCACTGGATCGTTTTCCAAACCACTTTGTTCTGTGCAACAGTCCAAAGTAAATGGACATTAATCGATTCTTCTTTCATCACCATCTTTACTAGCGATTGGGAATCAATAAGGATTGTAACCTTATCAAAGCTTACCTACACAACCCATCGTAACCCATACAAACAAGCCAAAGATTCCTAGTGCACAGTAAAATATGTAGTTCCTGAAGGAAATAATGCCCTTGGTCCAAGTATGCATTCTATGTTAAGTCTAATAAATGCGGTTCAGTATTAATTAACAAGTTAATAAATTCAGTGAGATCAAGTGAGCTGAATGCCTAGCTAGAGGCCGCTTCAGTTCAAGTGGAATTAATGATATTAATCCACAGCTTACTCTTGACTGAACCCGTAGGGTCACACAAATAGTACGTAAACGGATCAAGTATTTAATGGCATTAAATACTCTATCTATGGAGATTCGGAATCGACGGATCTTGGTTTCAGTGGGAGCTGAGATCGTCACAAGCAAGAAATGAATACACCGGAAACGATGATATTACCGGAAACGGAAATATGGATCGTATCGGAAATATAAATATTATCCAAGTCGTAGATGTTGCCGGAAACGGAAACATGGTACGTATCGGAAAATATTATCGGAAATGGAAATATTGCCGGAATCGGAAATATTGCCGGAAACGGAAATATTGTCAGAATCGGAAATATTATCGGAATCGGAAAATAATTCCGGAAACGGAAATATTAAATATTTGTTCGAAACGGAAATTAATTCCGGAATCGGAAATATTAAATATTGTTCGTATCGGAAATGAATTCCGGAATCGGGAATTTAATCGGAAGCGTATCGTACGAATTAGCATCGGATGAGGCCCGCTAGACTAAGGCCCAGCACGAAGCCAGGCCATCGCCCAGCGAGCCGCACGCAGCAACGCACGCCTCGACCAGGCCCAGCGCAAGGCCAGGCCCAGCCAACGGCGCGCGCGCGCGCAGCACAGCAACATGGGCTGTGCGGGAAATCCTAATCCTATTAGGATTTGTGCAAAGATTAAAATCCTAATCCTATTAGATTTGCTTTGTTATTTAGAGTCCTAATAAAGTTCTAATTAGCAAATCCACATCCTAGTAGGATTACAATTCCTTTTCCATACTCCTATAAATAAAGTGCCTAGGGTCACAATTTATGGGTACGATTGAAGTATTCAAAGTGTAAGTTTTTGAAATATAAATCAGCCATACACTTGCAATAAGAGCCGAAAATCCTAAGCACCTTAAGGGCGATTCTAGTTGGTCTAACTTGAGGCGGATCCGGACGTACTGTGGACTATCTACGGAGGGACAACATTTGGAGTCCTAAAGACTTGTTCTTGTTCGGTTCGGGCGCAGCTAGGGAAGGCACGCTACAACATGTATGCATCTATTCTATGCTAAATGATTATGTGTAAATAATATGCTTTCCTGGCTTTATGGTTTTTCCGCATGATTTATGAATTGTCATATGTATCATAACCTTACAGTGGTATCACGAGCCTCTTATTATTTTCATAATCTAAATTGCATGAACATGGTTAAATATTACAAATTTGCAAGAATTAAAAGGGGTGATTAATTTTCGTAATTGTTAATTAATTGCAAATTGCGTTTATTTAATTATACGTACGCAGTTTTTCGGCAGTTTCTTCGTTACTCATCCAAATCGAGTGATTTTTGTGTCAATTCCGCATGTAAAAAGCATTCTAAAATTTTGACAAAAATAGTAATTTTCGGCCGAATCCAGAATTCTCAAATTCGAAGCCTAACTATGACTTTTCGGAGGTTTTAGTTTTTCGATTGCAAAATTTCGTAAATTTAAGATGTTAAATTAAATATTTGCGATTCTTGTTGATAAATCTTGAATTTTTGATTGACCTACTGTATATGTTTAACAAGTTTGAATGCCTAGCCTTGTTAATTATGCAATCTAATTTGTAATTATGATTAATTTGTTGAAAATTGGAATAATTTAGAATTAATTTGATTTTCATAATTAGTTATACTTTAATTAGATACCTATGATTAAAAACCACCATAAAAATTGTAAATTTATGTTAAATTTTAAATTTTTATGACCTAGACTTGAATCCATGTTAATCGGAAATCAATAAATTAATAAATTTTCGATTTTTCGCCCTAAAATTATGAAATTAATATTATTTATTAATTTGTCATTAATTTTGAATATAAATTTTTAATTTTTATGCGATTCGCTCATATAACTTGCACGCACAAAGCAATGGACGCTACGTGTTACCCTTAAGGGGTGTTGTATAGTGCGGGCATGTGACGACGAGCAAGGGAGCTCGTCGCCCATGCGGTACGAATGCAGCGAGCAAGGGCATGGTGCACGAGCACAAGGCAGCAGCCCTGCCTTGTGTCGTGGGCTGTGAGCAATGAGCGCATGGGCAAGGGCGAGAGCAAGGCACGAGCAGTCGCGTGTGGGCAGCAAGCGTGCTGCGCCACAGCGCGCACTGCCTCGCGCGCAGCGAGCGCAAGTGTGCGTGCGACGAGCGCTGCGCCCAGCGATGACGTGCAGCGTGCTTGTTGCGACGTGCGACGAGCGCTGCGCCCAGCGATGGCGAGCAGCTTGCCTGTTGCGACGTGCGACGAGCGCTGCGCCCAGCGATGGGCTGCGACAACATGCTTGTTGCGACGAGCGCTGGCGCGCGCCTTGCGATGGGGAGCAGCAGCGATGCGACGCAACGCATGGGCTGCGCGCACATGGCCAGCGATGGCTGTGTGCGTGTGGCCCATGGGCGTGCGTTGCGTGGGGTTGTTGCGTTGCGATTAGATCGTTTTGAAATTTTAATTTGAAAATTTCAGTTTACGTAATTTTAATTAATTTTAAAATTAATAATTTAAATTATTTTCTTGGATTTTAATTTTGAATATTGTAATTATAATAAATTTTATTTATTCTAATTATTTTACTAAAATTAAAATCATGAATTAATTTAAATACGACTGAAATTAAATTAAATTTATGGATTCAATTATAAATTTATATGAGCTTTAAATTTTAATTAAATTTGTATGTTTCCGGTTAGACTAGAAATACATTTTTATGTTTAAAATTACTAAAGCATATGAATTTATTGGTTTAAGTGGGAGCCCTTTTAGTCATATACTCTTGATTAGGTCTACAAATCCTTAAGGTTAAAACAACTTGATTAGAATTAATAAGGACTGAATAATTTGTAGATTATTGGTGCCCTTGATTAATTGCTGCAAATGTTTATGTGATGCAAAATGTGTTTTACTAACCAGCTATGTGGGCCATTCATGATAATGAATGGGTGAATGGTATATATTGTATATGTACTGTTTTGCAGGTTATGAAGTGACTAGTATGGCCCAAATAGGATAGAAAATATGGTCTGCGTACCATTAATTTGAATGTAATTGGTCTAAAGTACCAAAGTTGTTTTTCAATTCAAATATGGTTTGCGTACCATCAAATAGTTGTAATTAGTTTTAATTATAGCTTATCCTATTTGAAGAAAATGGTGCCTCCCACGGAGATTTTCAAGACGGACTTTGAAGTTGAAGCTTCAAGATGAAGTCGGGCCATACTAGATCACATTTATCTTATGCATGTTTTAAGTTATTTATTGCTTTTAAATATGTCTTAAATATGCATGAGATCAAAGCTTGATTATGTTGCATGATTAAGGATTTTAGTTCACTTAAAATCTAACCAACATAGTAAGAGCCTTAAGTTCCAAACTTAAAAAAATTGAGTTAAAAGGTGCCATGCCAAAATATACACTTGCTTGGATATCCTTTACATCAATCTAGTAATAGTTTTCGCTCAGCGAGGTGTTACTTATTGGTCCTAAAGGGGCAAGGTACACAAATAATTGTGAGTACATGTTAGTTTTGGTGAAACTCAACGATATAAGTAAGGAGTCCTTTTATGTCGTGGCAAAATCGATAGGTTTACCTAATAAGTTCTTAGACGTACCTATCAACCAAGAATAGTTTCTAGACTATTAGCAAAAGGCTTTTGCTTACCTAAAATGTTTTAGAATTGAGTCGACAAACTGTGCTTAATTCTTCAATGGTTTTAGGGTCTTGGAATCATTTTATTCACACCTGCCGGAACACATAATTCGAATAAAATGCTAATGACTTGTTTAAATTGCATGATTGCTTTCATTTTCAAGTTATTATTCATGATAAATGTTTAGACTTTGCATGCTTCAATGTATGTTTTAATTATTGTTTATAATTAAATATCTTGCACTGCAGTAAATCCTTTTAGAAAGGTAACAGTAAATTTCCACGATTGGTAGTGAATCCAAGAACGATTCACGGAAATGAGTGAAAATGAGCAATTTAAAATGTACGTTTCTTATATCGACTTTTATGGTTGTTTTCGAATATCAAAATCGAATGGCAAACCAATTGGTGCATGTGAATTCAAAATACAATGTAGTTTTGAGATCATAAAGCATTGAGTTTAAACGCTCAGCCTTACCAATGGTTAACAAACTAATATCTTTGTCCATTTATTTCTCGAATGAGTCTAGTCCCTAGACATTCGAATAGATTGATGCTTAGAGAACTTTAGAAGCTTCTGGTAAGATCATCTAGTTGAAACAAAATATTCAACATAAAATGGTAAGAACTCTTTTGGAATGACATCGGACATGTCTAACAAAGTATAAAAGTCAACACTATAGAATTCAATCTATATAATATACTAAAAGAGAGGAAATCAATGTGGTGATGACATTTGTCACTCATTGATTGGCCTCTCTTTTAATATTAAAAATAAAGTTAAAAAATAAAATGAAGCAACTAATATTTTACAACACAATAATATCACGTAATATATGTTCAACTTACTGTATTTTATGGTAAGAAAACTAATATGGAAAAATACATAAAAAATTAAAAGATTCATCAATATTTTTACTAGAAATATTTTTACTAACTTATGTACAGGTTTTCCTATATATGTATACATAACAAATTCTACACATAATCTAATTTGAAACATACATCGCATATATCAGGATAAGTATTTGGAATTTATACGGTTTATAACAGCCATATATACCATAGAAATCTATCTATATCTATATAATATACTAATAGAGAGAAAATCAATGTGGTGACGAAAAATGTCACTTATTTATTCGCCTATCTTATTGGTATAAAATAATTATTAAAAAAAATAAAATACTTAATATTTTGTATATTTTTATTTAAACCTTTTAATTACTTATGGTAATAAATCAATTACACTAAGAAATACTTATTTACTTATAGCAATAAATTTCTTCATCTAAATACATTACTAAAATAACATGTTGAAATATAATGTGTATACGTAAAGATCATTAAAAAATTTATACTAAGAATTTACTTCAATAAAAAAATTACAACATGACAATAATCTGTTTAAAAGAAAAATAAAAATATTTTAACAAGGTTGTCTAAAATATCGTTTTACTAAAAATATATTTAAATGTCTTAGCATATACTAAAATGTTAAACTGAAATTTACTAATGACTATTGTACTATGCATTATCAATTTTTATTTAAAATATGTGTCTTAAATAGATTGCGGATATATATAACGAATATTTACCTTTTCTTTAATATTCGAAGTACTCCGTAGTATTTATGAAGGTTGTTTAAAACATGCTTATTTAAAAAAAAAATGCTTAATAGCTTTGTATCTTTTCTGTCTCGGATTATAATTTCTACTTATCCTTTATTTAATTGCTTCTTAATCTTTTAAATGAATTTTTTTCCCAAGAGTTTTATAGTTTCATTTTATATTATTAGTTTCTTTATCTTTGATCATTTTTTTGGTATTTTTGCCTTTATTGTACATTGTAATTTAATGAAAAATCTTTTCTTGCAATTTCGAGAGGAAATCAATGTGGTGATGACATTTGTCACTCATTGATTGACCTCTCTTTTAATATTAAAAATAAAGTTAAAAATTAAAATTAAGCAAAAAATATTTTACAACACAATAATATCACGTAATATATGTTCAACTTACTGTATTTTATGGTAAGAAAACTAATATGGAAAAATACGTAAAGAATTAAAGATTCATCAATATTTTTACTAGAAATATTTTTACTAACTTATATACAGGAATTCCTATATATGTATACATAATCAAATTCTTCACATAATCTAATTCAAACATACATCGCATATATCAGGATAAGTATTTGAAATTTATACGGTTTATAACAGCCATATATACCATAGAAATCTATCCATATCTATATAATATACTAATAGAGAGAAAATCAATGTGGTGATGAAAAATGTCACTTATTTATTCGTCTATCTTATAAGTATAAAAAATTTATTATAAAAAGTAAAATACTTAATATTTTGTATATTTTTATTTAAACCTTTTAATTACTTATGGTAATAAATCAATTACACTAATAAATACTTATTTACTTATGGAAATAAATTTCTTCATCTAAATACATTACTAAAATAACATGTTGAAATATACTGTGTATATGTAAAGATCATTGACTAAAAAAATTATACTAAGTACTTCAATATAAAAATATTTACAACATGATAATAATCTGTTTAAAAGAAAAATAAAAATATTTTAAAAAGGCTGTCTAAAATATCGTTTTACTAAAAATATTTTAAAATCTCTTAGAATATACTACCTCCGTTCCTAAAAGTTCTTTACGCTTTCCGTTTTAGTCCGTTTCTGAAAGTTCTTTACACTCCTACTTTATTCCATTTTTACTCTTATTTGGCCCACCATAACTTACCCACTCACAATACTTTAATATTAGTTTCCACCCACTCACATTGTTGGACAATTTATAGCCACTCATTTTCCATTTGTTACCCCACCATCACATGTTCACCAAAATTCCTTAATTACCGTGCAAATAGTAACCGTAAAGATCATTTAGGAACGGAGGTAGTATTAAAATATTAAACTCAAATATACTAATGACTATTGCATGCATTATTAATTTTTATTTAATATATGTGTCTTAAATAGATTGCTGATATGTATAACGAATATTTACCTTTTCTTTAATATTCGAAGTACTCCGTAGTATTTATCAAGGTTGTTTAAAACATGCTTATTTAAAAAAATTGCATAATAAATTTGTATCTTTTTTGTCTCGGATTATAATTTATACTTATCCTTTTATTTAATAGCTTCTTAATCTTTTAAATGAATTTTTTTCCCAAGAGTTTTATAGTTTCATTTATATTATTAGTTTCTTTGTCTTTGATTTGTTGGGTATATTTTCCTTTATTTTACATTGTAATTTAATGAAAAAACTTTTCTTGCAATTTCGCGGATAATAGAAATCGATGTGGAGCTATGTTTCTCTCTAACTTGCCTATCTTATACTTGATTATATTAAAAGAAATTCCGACTATCTCCCATCATACCTACTTTTCTATTAAATTATAATATATAAGCTTACAATAACTTATCCCATAAGACTCTGTGAGAAGACTATTGCAACTATTAAATTTGAACTGAGATGATACATAATATAATATGTTGTTATTTACTCAACTATTCTAATAAGACACTGGAATTGTAGAAGGCTCTATATATAGTAGAATTTTAAATTCAAAATTCTCTTGCCAAAAAACAATTATTGAATCCAGGAGTAGCTTAGAGGCGAGTGTGGATATACGGGTCGGTGGGTAATAGATCGAGGATGAGTTTTATTTTTTACATGTTAAGAATGAGATTGGGAGAGTAAAATACCTTTCTTGTCGTGGGTAATTGGGATAAGGATGAGAATTTTAGACGAGTACGAGTGTGGAGTCCCCGACCAGTTCCAAGGTCATGACTATATACTTATATAGCTGAATAAAGTAAATATTGGAGTAGAGGTTAAGTGATTGGGTAATTAATGATGTAAATATAAAATGATTAAGTAGGTATGACTATCGAAGCGAAGGGTGGATGAGAATAACACTATGATTGACACATGTGATGAACAGAGATGAAAATAATATTGTTTATGTACACTTATTTGTTTTTTTTTTAAATAAATAAGACATTGAATGGGGCAATAACAAATTTACCCATCATTAATTTTAATTAGGAGAATATCTATAAGGTATATGTGTCCCAAGTGCAGTGTAATAAGATAACCAAATTGTGAACAGAGTTTTAAAATTCATAACTCTCTTACCAAAAAATAATGTCGGGTCCAGCCGTATAGGTCTAGGTTTGACAAATGTGATGAGTGGGGATGAAAATAATTTTTTCTATGTACCCTTATTTGTTTTTATTTTTTTTAATAAATAAGACACCGGATGGGGCCACTAACAAATTTCTCCATCATTAATTAGTTTTAATAAGGAGAATATCTAAAAGCTATATATGTCTAAAGTATAATGTAATCAGACAACCAAATTGTCAAATACTCTAGAATAGAGTTTTAAAATTCAAAACTCTCTTACCAAAAAATAACGTCGGTGTCTAGCCATCTAGGACTAGGTTTGACACATTGGGGAATATTTTTTTTTTTTTAATGTACCCTTATTTGTTTTTTGTTTTTTGTTTTTTTTTGATAAATAAGACACTGAATGGGGCAATAACAAATTTATCCATCATTAATTAATTAGGAAAATATCTATAAGTTATATGTTTCCAAAATATAATGTAACCGGACAACCAAATTTCCAAATACTCTTAGAGTTTTAAAATTCAAAACTCTCTTATCAAAAAATAATGTCGGTTCCAGCCCTCTAAAGCTTGGTTTGAAGTGGGTGTGGATACAGGGACGGGTGATGAAGCAAAGTTAATTTTATTTTCCGTCCGCGAGGCGGGGTTTAGGACGGGGATGAGTATTGTACTTTTCGTGGTGACGGGCACAAGGATGAAAATTTTAGGCAGGTATAGGTGTTGAGAGACAAACCCCACCCCGCTTCGAAGTTATCTCTAGCTGAAAAACGTATACGGTGGGGGGAGGTGTTAAATGATCGAGTAATGATTTAGATGATAGGGGAATATTAAGTGGGTGAGACTATTGAAGTAAAGTTAGAACGGATGAGAATAAATTTATGTTTGGCCTGGGTTATGATAGGGGAAGAAAGGTTCAGAATTTGTTAAATAAATAAGACATGTAATGGGGCAGTAACAGATCTATCCATCATTAGTTTTAATAAAAATATTGTCTATAAGCTCTATTTTGAATTGTCTATAATTATAGTTTAAATATGCAAATTTAATATGCATATCATAAATCGTGCATCGCACGGGTACTATACTAGTTCTTAAGACTATAAGAAAGGGTACAAGAAATAGGAAAACAAGGAACAAATGAAAGGAATTTACGATTTCGTTTCTACCTATAAGTTTATGTTTAAAGAGAAGTGACCTAGCAATCAAACTTCCTTGGTACCATATACCGCTTGAGGTTCTTACTTCGGTAATAACTCAAACAATGGAAGTTAGGCTAAACTAATGACCTACAAGTGGGAAATGAAGCATGGCAATGCTACATTAGTTGTAGGGTCATCTAGTTTGTTTTAAGTCCTTTCAAGGCTGGAACTTAATGGCTATTTTGTTCCATAATCAGCATACCTAAATTTCTGCTTCAAACACAGAAAGACTCACATTCAGAAGAACAAAAACAATGCTTGTTTGTTTGTTTGTTTATTTGAATAAAATGGTCATTTACGGGTTGAGTCAATATGCTTGATTAAAACAAACAACTCTTTAAAGAACTTTACTAGGTTCAAATCAACCCCTTAATTTGATTTCCACTAATCTTTGGCATTGTTGCTTAGACCATATCAACAAGTTAACATTCAAAAGCTCTATTTTGATGGACTTTTGAAAGTTCATTGATTTCTAAATCAATTTAAGACAACTAGTCTTACTTGTTGAAAGTAACAAAAGATATGAACTATTGTTAGAACGCCTAGACAATAGAGATCAAAGCTAAAGAAAGATTTTTATGACTTTATTATTTCACATGGATTTGAGTGAATATAGGTTTATTTACTCAAATGTGATATAAGTTTGAATCTGTTTGGCTAGTTCAAAGATTCAGAAGTATAAAATCCACTTGGCAAGGAATCATAAAGATCTAGGTCAGATCATGTTGATGATTACTTGAGTCTAGAATGATCATCAATGATTGTGTGTTGCAAATTCACGATCTAGCTCCATAAGATATGGCATATCTAAGTTGGAATGATCGAAGTCAATTAGTACTTGATTCGATCAATGATGAATCATAAAGACTTTTCCTATAATTTCTAAAAACAAAATGCTCAACTACCACCAAACTAAACCAAATTCGTCAAAGCTATTGAAAAGTAATTTCAAAATATCTTTTCATAATATATCTAAAGAGTTCCTAAACTCAGTCGGAGCTTAGTGTTTGTCATTCGACAAACTAAGGCCCAAGTATAGATATATGTTTCATTGTGATTTATTCAAATGAGACACAAGGGTATTGTTTCTACCACGAATTTTTGAGAACATAATGTTTGTTTGCTCGAAATAATGTCCTTTTGGAGATTCGTTTCCAAAATGACAAGTGGGAGAAAATAGACCTCGAAAGTTTTCGAGGCGAACAACAAACATAAACGGACATTCCGGAGGCTTTTCGAAGTGCTTCAGAAAATCCGAACGTATTCTTTAAGGACTTTAGAAGTGGCTTTAAAGAATAGACATCTCTTAGAAGACTTTACAAGTGCTTCAAGGAGAAAAGAATATTCAAAGGACTTTCAAAGTGTTTGTTGATATTCTATTGTTTGATGTTCTATACCCATGTAGGCATAAAGTTCAAGTCACTGAAGCTATGAGATTCTTCTATTAGATAGTAAAGAAACCTACAACTTGCAGTCAAACTATTATGTAGATTAATGAGTTTGTGACTTGTAAGAGAGCTATGACGAAACCCAGATTCCCTAAAATGGTTAGAGGCCATACATAGACTCAAATGTTTTAGACGGTTAAAAGCCATAAAACATACTCAATGTTTTGATGACAAAATTAAAATTTTGTTGATTTGCAAGAATAGTTTCACACCTATTGGTTGCAAGTTTGTTTTAAGTATAAAAACCATCAAACATGAAATTGTGTTAACACACAAAGCTAGATTAGTTTCTAAAGGTTACAAGCAAATTCATGGCATGGATTATGTTGAAACCTCATGCATAATCGTAATGCTCAAGTCTATAATGCAATTGGATGACAAAACGTATTCCTCAATCAAATGTTGGAAGTAAACTATGTACATGGCATGTCATGGGATTTGTGGATCCAAATAATGCTTGAAAAGGAAAGCTAGCTTATGAAATCTAAGTCCAGATTTAAGCAAGCAATTGGGAATTAGAAATGTATTTTAGTGAAGCTAATAAGTATTTTAGTTTCATAAAATGTACATGATTCTTATAGATATATAAGAAGTTTAGTGGGAGTACATAAAACTTAATTGGTCCTATGTGTATCACACACATATCTCTGTATTGTGAAATAACATTCAAATGCTAATGACTTAGATTTGAAATTATTCATCAATGATGGACCAAGGCGAAACTTAGTACATACTGGGTATTTAGATCTATTTACAAAGATCTTATATTAATGTTTTAGATTAAGTAATGGCATTTACTAAATCAAACACGAAAGTCTCCATTGGAGACATTCGACCCATATGAATAAATCTAAGTAAAGGATGTTTGAACTATGTATAAGCATTTACTAAGTTAAACATCAAAGAATCTAAGTAAGATTCTTAACCTATATTATATGTCAAAGAATTTAGCTGGATTTAGTATCTACTGAAACTAGATGAGCTAAAGTTACATGAATAGAATTCAATTGGGAATTATTCTGCAAAAGAATTTATCATGTATGATATAATCTGAGGATCGCCAAAACGTATCGTATGGCTTTAGGCATAACGAACATATACCAATCTCTATTGATCTAAGTGAAGATCAACTAGATTGAGATCAAGAATACTTATGGTACTTGAAAAGGTACATAGGAATAGTTCTTGATTCAAGGAAATAAAGATATGCTAAATATTGATGCTACACGCATAAACACTGGCAAAGGATCAAGCAAGACCCTTAGGATTTAACCATTGATAAGGACGAGCTATAGAGCATCGTGTTTTGAAATGGCAACATGGATTGGAGACCATGAGTTGTTGCGTGGGATATTAAAATATTAATTTCTATGTTCTAAGATACAGTTGGAAAGTATTCCACATATCTGTGAACTGCTTGGATAAGTAATTCCAAACAAAGCATCACTAGCAACCTATAAAGTTGAAGTAAAAGTACTTATTGCCTAAGAAGCAATAAAACAGGGTTGTTTATGTTAAAGAGTTCTTCACTGAACTTGGGTAGATCACATGTCTGCTGGCTTGATGGTTCTTCATTGAAAAATGCGTAGAACCACTCTTGAAGCAAGAAAAGACTAGATCACAAAATAAACAAGCTCAAAAGATCTTATCATCATATCTCGAAGAACATTCGATGAAAAGGATATTAAGATTGGCAAAGCATGATAACTAAACCTATGCAACAAGTGAGAAGCAACACTCACATTGTAGCACTGGAAATCAAGCATAGCTTTGAAATTCCATGAACTGTTTTAAAGATGGGTTTGAGGCCCATGGTTGTAAAACATTGGGGTTGAACATTTATCATATATGAAATGTATTTTCATATTCCATTTAATCTTGGTTTAGTATTAAATGATGAGTCCCTTCAATTTGACGATATATTCAAGATAGACTGTCAGGACCAGTCCTGTGACTAAGAAATGTCTATCAAGTGAACTTGAATGTCAAAGGTTGAAAATGGTCCCTGGTCGGAGTTTTCTTTAAAATTGGACGCATAGAAAACGTTAGACGACTAGAATGCAAGATGACTAGTAGTTCTGTTTCTTGAACTATGTGGACATGGCAATGTCATAATCATTTGCATAGATACTTACTTTGGGAAGACTAGTATCGGACAGACCTATGAAACTTTACTGTAAGAGATGAAAATTTGTCATAAGTAAATTTCATTAAAATTATTAGACACTAAATCCTCAATACCTGAGTGATTTGAGATTACTTGTTTGAGAACTGGTTGCTTTGACGTTGACCAACCGTCGCACCGTAAAAGGAGGCTATAAAGGCAACGCTCAGGTAATCACCTATCAAACGAAGTCTAATCTTAAGATCGCAAGATTGGGATTGTCCTCCCATAAATCGGGATGAGATGCTTAAAAGTTGTACAAGGCCACTCGGAGAGCTAGAAACTGTGAAATGCATGGCCGTGCTCGGATGAATCATAGGCTATGATTATCTGTTTATTTGATCAGTTGAACTCTGATATCGAGAAACACCTCTGGACATAATAAGGATGACAACTCTTACCTTATGTTCAAGAGCAAGCATCGAGCGACAAAGGAATTAGGAAATGCACACTTGTCCCTTAGGACAAGTGGGAGACTGAAGGAAATAATGCCCTTGGTCCAAGTATGCATTCTATGTTAAGTCTAATAAATGCGGTTCAGTATTAATTAACAAGTTAATAAATTCAGTGAGATCAAGTGAGCTGAATGCCTAGCTAGAGGCCGCTTCAGTTCAAGTGGAATTAATGATATTAATCCACAGCTTACTCTTGACTGAACCCGTAGGGTCACACAAATAGTACGTAAACGGATCAAGTATTTAATGGTATTAAATACTCTATCTATGGATATTCGGAATCGACGGATCTTGGTTTCAGTGGGAGCTGAGATCGTCACAAGCAAGAAATGAATACACCGGAAACGATGATATTACCGGAAACGGAAATATGGATCGTATCGGAAATATAAATATTATCCAAGTCGTAGATGTTGCCGGAAACGGAAACATGGTACGTATCGGAAAATATTATCGGAAATGGAAATATTGCCGGAAACGGAAATATTGTCAGAATCGGAAATATTATCGGAATCGGAAAATAATTCCGGAAACGGAAATATTAAATATTTGTTCGAAACGGAAATTAATTCCGGAATCCGAAATATTAAATATTGTTCGTATCGGAAATGAATTCCGGAATCGGGAATTTAATGGAAGCGTATCGTACGAATTAGCATCGGACGAGGCCCGCTAGACGAAGGCCCAGCACAAAGCTAGGCCATCGCCCAGCGAGCCGCACGCAGCAACGCACGCCTCGACCAGGCCCAGCGCAAGGCCAGGCCCAGCCAAGGGCGCGCGCGCGCGCAGCACAGCAACATGGGCTGTGCGGGAAATCCTAATCCTATTAGGATTTGTGCAAAGATTAAAATCCTAATCCTATTAGATTTGCTTTGTTATTTAGAGTCCTAATAAAGTTCTAATTAGCAAATCCACATCCTAGTAGGATTACAATTCCTTTTCCATACTCCTATAAATAAAGTGCCTAGGGTCACAATTTATGGGTACGATTGAAGTATTGAAAGGGTAAGTTTTTGAAATATAAATCAGCCATACACTTGCAATAAGAGCCGAAAATCCTAAGCACCTTAAGGGCGATTCTAGTTGGACTAACTTGAGGTGGATCCGGACGTACTGTGGACTATCTACGGAGGGACGACATTTGGAGTCCTAAAGACTTGTTCTTGTTCGGTTCGGGCGCAGCTAGGGAAGGCACGCTACAACATGTATGCATCTATTCTATGCTAAATGATTATGTGTAAATAATATGCTTTCCTGGCTTTATGATTTTTCCGCATGATTTATGAATTGTCATATGTATCATAACCTTACAGTTCCTGAAGAAGCTCCACCGATGATCCTGTGAAATTTATGTTATTGCCCCTCCAAATACCATCGCATGCCTTGCATTACGGGTATGACCATGCCAAGAACCATCAACTTGAATCATATCCGTTGCACCTTATGCACCTATATCAGATATAATAATTCTACAGAACCCTGGTGGATAAGTCGAAATGATATCTGGAGGATGAAGGAAGCTCAAGGAGTGTTCTTTACTATTCTTTAGAAAGCCATGTTGATCAGTCACCTCCTTAATGATGGCCATAACTGTAGTGATGTTGGTTGTATCACCTCTGAAAACCCTATTATTCCTTGCTATCCAGAGTGCCCATATTGTACTGCAAAAATAAACAATCCTAGGACTGCTTTTCCCATCCTGGCGTTGGAATTGCCGGATATAAAAAAAGAAACCAATCCATAAAGGAAATAGTTTCCTCGGTTTCTGAGTGGCTAGCTAACGATCCACCCCTCCGCACTTGTTGCGCTAGAACGTAAAACCTGAAAATATGTTGATGGTCTTCATCTTGACTCGCACAATAATCACACGAAACAGATAATTGAATGCCACCCCTATTAATATTAACTTTCGTAGCAAGACCTTTATGGAAGATTTTCCAAAATAAGAGCTTCCACTTTGGAAGAATGGTCATTGACCAAAGTAATTTGTAGAGCTCGGAATCGGAATCGTTATGTAGCTGTGGAACATCTTCAGAAGCTAGCATAGCGTAAGTAGTTTTAACTGTAAAGTTACCTGATACGTGGTAACGCCAGTAAAGATAATCTTTCTTATCTTCAACTGGAAGTTCCACTTATAGTTTAAACTCAAGATCATAACGAAAACTAGGGCTCACATTTCCCAATATTACTTGCTTATTCTTCACATCTTATAACCAAGCCAAGCTTTGACAAATCCTTCAGGACCAAAGTATAATTCATTACCCTCCTATCATTCATAATAAAATACCTTTAAATAAAATGGAATCACAATCCTTTAATTTTAATTTTTTTTATATATACTCCTAAACAACAATAACCCAAATCATCATCAATACACAATCATGCATAGCATTGCTCAATCTTTATTCCCAATACTCCAATTCCCATTCTATATTTACCATACATATTTCACATGTAATATGCCATTTATGCAAGGATTTCTTATATCGAATCACCAAATTAAACATTTAACTTACATTAACCATATAGAAGATTTAAGGTCTCTAATACTCTTAGATCACATCTTATCACCATACTCAATTTCCTAAAATATCAATTTAAATTCTTAAGCACTACTCCACAATGATAACAAACCAAAGTAGATCCTTCATAAGTACTCTTTCACAAATACATTTATTCACTAAAAACTAATTCCTATCTCTATGCCTCAATCTTAATTCAGATATCCATCTTGGCTTTCCGACAAAATTCTCCACACTAACCCATTGATAATACTCCTAAAAATTCTCATTTGCTCAAACAAAAACACAAGACTTTAAGCTTATCATCCCCAGTGAACTTATATATTCCTTAACCCTTACTCAATCCAACAACCTATTCCAAACTTATACACCGTGATATGGAGATCACAGCGAACCCAAAACCAACTTCGACTCTGATACTGCAACTGTAATAACCCGATTCTAGACTTTATTAAAAAATTAGTTTAAAATAATAGAACTATTAATTTGAGTATAAAAATCGGAAGTTTAAAATAATAGAACTATAAAGTACAAGAACAACATCAATATTAGAAGCAACAATACAACAATGGAAATAGGAGCAACAACATCAACCATCAAACCTAATTAACCATTTTTAGAAATTTGAATTCAAAACTTGAATTAAGGAGAAAAATTATGGAGGACTGTGGCACCTCGGGTTAGAAACGAGCAGCATCAGGAGCAAGGAAAAAGAAGAAGTGGCAACAACAACATTCCACAACAACGATCAAGGGGTAGCGACAGCAACAGAGGATGGCCGCAACCAGCGACCAGAAGGGGAGGCGCAAGCAAGAGGGAAGAGAAAATTGTAATAAGTTGGTTAGGGTTTTGGGAATTTAAATCAAGAACTAATTCAATCAAGGAAGAATTTGAAATCAATTACCAATTAGTGATGGAGTTCGAATGATGTGTTGGTGGCCACCATTATTGGCGGCGATTCACCGAGAGGACGAGCGAAAGAGCGAGGGGAGGATGTCGAGCAACATTATCAACCACAACACCAACGGTCATGGCGAAACTGAGACGACGAGGAGGGGGGAGCAGCAGCCGTTGTTGGCAATGCAGGAAAGAGAAAATCGAGGCAAGGAGGGAGATCAAGTGAGTGAGGGGAGGAGGAGAGGACGTCTTGGCCTCAAGTGACTTGTGTCCTGATAGGCTTAAGTCGTATCACCTAATCAAAAATAAACCTAAGTCCACTAGCTATGTAGCAAGGGAAGTCAGGATCGAATCCACAGGGAAACAGGCGTTTTTCTACTATTAATCAATTAATCTAGACTATTGGAAACAAGAGTTTGGTTGATGGTTTTCTAAGACTACGACGATAATTAAACGATTAAGAATCAAGATATTAAGAGATCTAGGGAATAGGTTCACCAACAAATAACAATCCAGGAAGATAAAAAATCACGATAATCAACAAAGTAATTAATTAGACTAGCATGCTCTCTCGAATCGATACTAGTCATAGACTTAGAATTAACGGGCTCTCGCTACGTATTAACTCTAATTCCACATATTGACACAAGCCTAAACATCAAATTGCATCTCTCGAATCTTAACTTGATATTGCATGACTATTACAATTAAACCTGCGCAAATCTAATTGCATAGTGAAATAAACCAATCAATAGGAATCAATTACAATGCCAACAATCAAAATCATTCAATCATCCCTTCATATTATTCATGGATTCCCAACCCTAGAAATTAGACTACTCAAGCATATTAACAATAAACAAAGTGATAATCATAATTGAAAGCATTATTAAAGCAATACAATTGAATAAAAATAAGAATAATACCTAATTCAAGAACAATGGAAAATGAAAGCTTCGATTTTTATTGAGAATTAAACTAAGTGTTTGCATAAATTTTGAGAGAAAACTAAAGCTTAAGGAAAATAAACTAAGGTTCAATACTAGAAATAAAAGGTACCTCTAAAAATAACTAAGGCTTGTTTATATAATTTGCCAAAATAAAGCCTAAAAAACGGAAAAGAAAGCACGCGAAAAGCTGCAGAGGTTCCCGATCGGGCGACGCTTCGCCCGATCGGGCGATGTGCTCGATAGTCGGCCCGATCGGGCCAAATTCCGCCCGATCGGGCGGTTTGCGAAAGCCCAGGATACACCTAAGTATGGGCGCCCGATCCGGACCGGGCGAAGTGCGCCCGATCGGGCGCGTACAGATGACTTCAATTCCTTCTTCTTTCCGCCCGATGGTCGCGTTTCGCCCTCAGCTCACAGGGCGATTTGCAATCCTCAACATCCTTCGCCCATATCACCGAGCCTAACTCCCGGGGCTCAACCATCAGCATCTAAGGCTCCCGAAAGTCGACGATAAAGGTCCCAAACTTCCTCGGGCTCGTGTAGTGGCCTAAATCACCATGAAACGGGTCTAAAAAGACCAATATCTCATAATCAAACCTGAAACTCAAGGCACACTCAATAACACATATTAGTACTAAAAACGGCTCCTAAGAGCTCATTTGACACATAAAAGTACTAAGGGACGGGGGTAAAACACTATATAAAACACACATATCATGTCCATATGGGCACAAGTGTCTTGTAATTGGTACCCGCTAGTTTGGTATTGGTACTAGACTAGTATGGTATTGGTATACCAATACATTGCTAAGAAGTACCAATTTAAATTATTACGTTATTGG
Source organism: Spinacia oleracea (assembly GCF_020520425.1). Taxonomy (NCBI): domain Eukaryota; kingdom Viridiplantae; phylum Streptophyta; class Magnoliopsida; order Caryophyllales; family Amaranthaceae; genus Spinacia; species Spinacia oleracea. The sequence goes on from NC_079489.1 coordinate 91,912,797, forward strand.
TACTGACAAATGTTGTGTTGGTACTAAAAATAATTGTATTTGAGTCACTTGTGTACATATGGACACAAGTCACTTGAGGTTTAGCAATCCTCGGGAGGAGGAGGGTTTTAAAAAAATTATGGGTTTTCCATTTTCAACTGATGGGAAATGAACAATTGATAATATGAGTTGGGAAAGATTACAAATAATCTTGCAGCGGAAATAATATTCTTTCCCTATCGTGTATAAAAAAAATAGGCTAACAATTATATCTCTATGATATAATATAAACTCACAAAGTGTTTATGAAATATAAACTAATATTCGATGGTATACTCTAAAAGTGTAACGTGTTTCTATATATCTGAATTATGTTACAATATCATTTTTCTGAATATATTTAACTATCAATTTGATTACATATTTATAACCAACCTATTACTAAGAAACTAATGACGCAAATTATCGCAGAATAATTTGCCAATAAATGTTTCTTGCTTTGTAAATTCTCTCCTTCTTTTTCTCTCCTTTTATTTTTCTTTGTCTTTACTAATTATATCTTCCACAAGTAAGGAGGAATAACCAACAAATCTCCCCCTTCCGACTTATTATAAGATTTTTGATAAACCTGCTTCTCCTCGACATGCATCAAGCTTTTGTATGGTCAATATTTTGGTCATCATATCTGAGCCATTGTGGTTAGTATGAATCTTTTCCAAATGCAACAACTTGGCTTCAAAGACATCTCGTATCCAATGATACCTTACATCTATATGTTTAGAACGGCATGAAAGGTGGGTTTTCGCCAGATGAATAGCACTCTGGCTGTCACAATAAAGTATATAATTTTCTTGTTTAATTCCTAGCTCTTGTAGAAGATTCTTCATCCACAAGAGCTCTTTGCAAGCTTCTGTCACAACGATGTACTCGGCTTCTGTTGTTGATAATGCAACACATTTTTGTAACCTTGATTTCCATGATATAGCTCCCCTTGCAAAAGTCATCATGTAACCTGATACTGACTTTCGCGAATCAACATCATTATCCATATTTGCATCTGTGTAACCTTTTAACACAGGATCTCCTAGACCAAAGCATATGCACATTTTTGACGTGCCACGTAAATACCTTAGTATCCAATTTATAGCTTCCTAGTGTTCTTTCCCTGGATTAGAGAGAAACCTACTAATAAGAGCTATTGAATAGGCAATGTCTGGTCTTGTACAAACCATAGCATACATCAAACTGCCAACTGCAGATGCATAAGGAATTTTATCCATATCTTCTTTTTCTTTATCACTTGTAGGACAATGTTGTGAGCTTAATTTAAAATGACCTGCAAGTGGAGAGCTCACTGGCTTAGTCTTATGCATATTACAACTCTCAAGTAGTTTCTCAATATATCTTTCCTGTGACAACCATAACTTCTTATTTTTTCTGTCAGGAGAGATTTTCATGCCAAGTATTTTTTTTGCTGGTCCTAAGTCCTTCATAACAAAGAATTGATTCATCGCCTTCTTCAAATTGGCGATTTTATTTGTATCATGACCAATAATTAACATATCATCGACATAGAGGAGTAGGATGATAAAATCTCCCTCTGCAAATATTTTAATGAACACACAATGATCTGATGTCGTCCAATGATATTTATGATCTTTCATGAAAGACTCAAATTTTCGATACCATTGTCGCGGTGCTTGCTTTAAGCCATACAAGCTCTTATTCAAATGACATACCATGTGTTCCTTTCCCTTAACCTGAAATCCCTCAAGTTGTTCCATATATATTTCTGCATCCAAATCACCATGTAGGAAGGCTGTTTTCACATCTAGTTTTTCAATTTCCAAATCCATGCATGCTGCCATGCCAAGAACAACTCGTATTGACGATATTTTCACAACTGGTGAAAATATTTCTTCAAAGTCAATACCTTTCTTTTGACTGAACCCCTTCACAACCAGCCTAGCTTTATATCTTGGTTGTGGATTATTTTCTTCAGTCTTTAATCTAAACAACCACTTATTCTTGAGTGCTCGTCGCCCCTTTGGTAGCTGTACCAAATCAAATGTGTGATTCTCATGCAAGGATTTTATCTCATCTTGCATGGCTTCCATCCACTTTTCCTGATGTACATCTTTCAAAGCCTCTTCATAAGACTCTGGTTCTCCCCCTTCAGTAAGTAACTGATATTCACCTCCAGCCAATTTTGTTGGAAGTCGTCTATCTCGAGTGGATCTTCTTAATTCTACTTCATGAGATGATTGATTTTCTTGTTGTGGAATATGTTCCACATTCTCATCATCATGAGGTTGATCATCTTGGTGTACTTCTCCCCCGTGATAATCAATTGCATCCGGAGAAGGAACTGGATTCATGATTATAGGCAATTCTTCATGGGATGTTGTAGATTTTCCCAATTTTTGTATGCCTTCAATGGTTTGATCTTCAAAGAAAACAACATCTCTGCTTCTAACAATTTTTCTTTCAGCAGGACTCCGTAACCTATAACCGAAGTCATCTTCAGGATAGCCAAGAAAAATACATTGTTTTGTCTTGCTATCAAGTTTTGATCTTTCATCCCTCGGTATGTGAACAAAGGCTCTACATCCAAACACCTACAAACTTTCATAGTTTAATTTTCTTCCAGACCATATCATCTGTGGAACATCACCATCAAGTGGAACTGAAGGAGAAAGATTAATCAAATGAACTGCAGTCTTTACTGCCTCCCCCCCAAAAATATTTGGGTAACTTTGCATGTGATAACATCGAACGAACTTTCTCCGTGATCGTTCGATTCATTCTTTCAGCGAGACTATCTTGTTGAGGTGTTTTTGGGACAGTTTTCTCAAGCTTTATCCCATACTTCCTGCAATATTCTTCAAATGGACCTCTATACTCACCACCATTATCGGATCGCACACGTTTTAATTTCATGCCAATTTCTCTTTCTACTTTTACATGAAACTCCTTAAACGCGTCAAAGACTTGGTCTTTACTTTTTAAAAGAAAGACTCACACTTTCCTGGAATGCTCATCAATAAATGTAAAAAAATATGATGCACCACCAAGAGATTTATCTGTCATAGAACAAACATCTGTATGAACCAAATCTAGAACTCGAGATCTTCTAGATGTTGGATTTCTTCGAAATGAAACTCTGTGTTGTTTTCCTGCCAAACAATCAACACATGATTTCAAATTAACATCCTTCAAAGGGAGGAGTTGCTTTCGAGTGAGGATTTGTAATCCCTTCTCACTCATATGACCGAGTCTCTTATGCCATAGCTCGGTCGAACATTCTTCAGCTACATTTAGTTGTGAGCTGAGCTTCCAATTTGTGACATAAAGGGTTTGTTGCTTCTTTCCGTGAGCAACAATCATCGAGTCTTTTGATAATTTCCACTTTCCATTTGAAAAGTGATTTGCATACCCTTCATCGTCAAGTTTACCAGCTGAAATCAAATTAAGCCTAATACCTGGAACATGTCTGACATCGTGTAGTGTAAGATTACAGCCTGTATTGGTTTCCAAACAAACATCCCCAATACCAATAATTTTGGAGGATCCATCATTTCCCATCCTTACAAAACCAAGATCTCCGCTAGTGTAAGATGTGAAATAATTTTTATTTGCAGTTAGATGATACGAAGCACCTGTATCAATTACCCAACTACAATCTTCACTTGTTAGGTTAAAACACTCGTCATCACCTACAAAATAAATATCATCATTTACTGCTGTAGCCGTGACATTTTTCTTATCTTTATTATCAATACTCCTTTCATTTTTAAATCTCATGTCCCGCTTCCATATTCTACATTCACTTTGCTTATGTCCTGGCTTTTGACAATAAAAGCAAGTAAACCTCTTTTTAGATTTTGATCTGCCTCTAAATTTTTCTTGACCTTGGGAACCTTTAAACATTGGCCTCCCACGATTTTCAACAAAATGTGCTTCAGTCTGATTTGTCGAGGCAAATTCTTTCCTCCTAGATTCTTCATTAAATAAGCTGTCTTTCACCATATCAAGGGTGAGTTTACCACTCGGAGCCGAATTTCTCAACGAGATAACAAGAGTTTCCCAGCTATCAGGTAATAAGCTGAGGAGTAATAAGGCTTGGACTTCATCTTCAATTTCCATGTTGACATTTGTTAACTTATTAACAATGCCTTGAAATTCATTCATATGTTCTACCATATTTTTACCTTCCTTGTATAATAGACGAACCAACCTTCTCACCAATGTAGCTTTATTTAAAGTTGTCTTCCTCTCATACATTGACTCAAGCTTTTCCCAAAGCTTGTAGGCATCCGTGTCATTAACAACATGTTGAAAAATTCTTTGATCAATATGTTGTCGTATTAACCCGACTGCCTTACGATTCTCCAATTTCCATGCATCTTCGGTTTTATTTTCCGGTTTATTTTCTTCCTCGATGGGCTTATATAAGTCCTTACAATAAAGGATATCCTCCATTCGAGACTTCCACATGGAATAGTTGGATGATGTCAATTTAATCATTCCTGATAGGCTTACCATCGAATCTTCCATTTGTTTATATACGATGACGTATATGTACGTATCCGGCTCTGATACCAGACTGTTGGGAAAGATTACAAATAATCTTGCAGCGGAAATAATATTCTTTCCCTTTCGTGTATAAACAAAATAGGCTAACAATTATATCTCTATGATATAATATAAACTTACAAAGTGTTTATGAAATATAAACTAATATTCGATGGTATACTCTAAAAATGTAACGTGTTTCTATATATTTGAATTATGTTACAATATTATTTTTCTGAATATATTTAACTATCAATATGATTACATATTTATAACCAACCTATTACTAAGAAACTAATGACGCAAATTATCGGAGAATAATTTGCCAATAAATGTTTCTTGCTTTGTAACTTCTCTCCTTTTTCTCTCCTTTTATTTTTCTTTGTCTTTACTAATTATATCTTCCACAAGTAAGGAGGAATAACCAACACACCCAAGTGTATTCCCTTGGCATTTCTTGAGGTCTACACGTGTGTGGGTCAAGAGAAAGGGAGAAATCCAAAATGGCCATTTAAAATATGATAATTATCAAATATTAGCCTTTTAATAAATAAAACCTTTGTTATTTTGAACATACTTTAATCTAAGGAAAAATTACATTAAATAATTCAACCTTTCGACGATTTTCCGTTAATAATCCAACCTTTAAATTATTATTTAATAATTCAACCTTTATACTCCATTAACTTTCATTGATCCCAAATGACAACCGGCCAAAAAAGTAACCTTTTTTTTTTTGCTTCAGCTTCCTTTTTCCTCCTTCCTTCTACCTCCATAGCCTTCTTCTTCATTTCTCATCATTCTTTCCACCTCCCTTCCCACCTGAATCTACTATTCAATCGAAGACTTCTTCAACTTCAACCCATTTTCCAGTCACGTGACTCATTTTCTTTCCCATTGCGTTCCCAATTCAACCTATTTCCCAATTTTCCATCTTCTCCCATTGGATTATGAAGGAAATAATGCCCTTGGTCCAAGTATGCATTCTATGTTAAGTCTAATAAATGCGGTTCAGTATTAATTAACAAGTTAATAATTCAGTGAGATCAAGTAAGCTGAATGCCTAGCTAGAGGCCGCTTCAGTTCAAGTGGAATTAATGATATTAATCCACAGCTTACTCTTGACTGAACCCGTAGGGTCACACAAATAGTACGTAAACGGATCAAGTATTTAATGGCATTAAATACTCTATCTATGGATATTCGGAATCGACGGATCTTGGTTTCAGTGGGAGCCGAGATCGTCACAGGCAAGAAATGAATACTCCGGAAACGATGATATTGCCGGAAACGGAAATATGGATCGTATCGGAAATATAAATATTATCCAAGTCGTAGATGTTGCCGGAAACGGAAACATGGTACGTATCGGAAAATATTATCGGAAATGGAAATATTACCAGAATCGGAAATATTGCCGGAAACGGAAATATTGTCAGAATCGGAAATATTACCGGAATCGGAAAATAATTCCGGAAACGGAAATATTAAATATTTGTTCGAAACGGAAATTAATTCCGGAATCGGAAATGTTAAATATTGTTCGTATCGGAAATGAATTCCGGAATCGGAAATTTAATCGGAAGCGTATCGTACGAATAAGCATCGGACGAGGCCTGCCGGACGAGGGCCCAGCACGAAGCCAGGCCATCGCCCAGCAAGCCAAGCGCGCCACACAAACAGCCACGCCAGGCCCAGCGCAAGGCCAGGCCCAGCAGGCCGTGGCAGCGCGCACAGCGCGCGCAGCGCGCGCGGGTGCTTGCGTGGGCTTGTGGCTCGCGCAGGCCTCGCTGCGTGGGCTGCTGCTCGCACGCACGCATGGGCGGCCCATCGAGGCTGCCGTGTGTGTGTGCGTAAGTGTTTGTGTTCGTGCACGTTTCCTAAAACGTGCAGAGTTCGGTTAATGATTAAATTCCTAATTCTATTTGATAAATTAATTAAATTAGAGTTCCTGTAGGATTCTAGGTTTAATTAATTTGTATCTGAATAGGATTCCAATTCCCTTTCCATAACCCTATAAATATGTGGCCTGGGTTCACAATTTAAAATGAGTTTCAAAGTATTCAAAGTGAGTTTTTGAGAGAAAAATTCAGCCACACATCTTGCTCAAAAGTGCCGAAAATTCTAGTACCTTAAGGGCGATTCTAGTTGGTCAATCTTAAGGCGGATCCGGACGTGCTGTGGACTATCTACGGAGGGACGACACTTGGAGTCCTAAAGACTTGTTCTTGCTCGGTTCGGGCGCAGCTAGGGAGGGCACGCAACAAAGAGTATGCATCTAAATTATGCTATATGATTATGTGTAAATAATATGTAATCCTGGGTTAATGGTTGTTTCCGCATGATTTATGTAATATCATATGTATCATAACCTAACAGTGGTATCACGAGCCCCTTATTATTTTCATAATCTAAATTGCATAAACATGGTTAAATATTACAAATTTGCAAGAATTAAAAGGGGTGATTAATTTTCGTAATTGTTAATTAATTGCAAATTGCGTTTATTTAATTATACGTACGCAGTTTTTCGGCAGTTTCTTCGTTACTCATCCAAATCGAGTGATTTTTGTGTCAATTCCGCATGTAAAAGGCATTCTAAAATTTTGACAAAATTAGAATTTTTCGGCCGAACCCAGAATTCTCAAATTCGAAGCCTAACTATGACTTTTCGAAGGTTTTAGTTTTTCGAATGCAAAATTTCGTAAATTTAAGATGTTAAATTAAATATTTGCGATTCTTGTTGATAAATCTTGAATTTTTGATTGACCTACTGCATATGTTTAACAAGTTTGAATGCCTAGTCTTGTTAATTATGCAATCTAATTTGTAATTATGATTAATTTGTTGAAAATTAGAATAATTTAGAATTAATTTGATTTTCATAATTAATTGTAATTTAATTAGAAACCTATGATTAAAAACCACCATAAAAATTGTAAATTTATGATAAATTTTAAATTTTTATGACCTAGACTTGAATCCATAACAATCGGAAATCAATTGGATAATAAATTTTCGATTTTTCGCCCTAAAATTATGAAATTAATAATATTTATTAATTTGTCATTAATTTTATAAATTTTAAATTTTTTATGCGATTCGTTCATATAACTTGCACGCACAAAGCAATGGACGCTTCGTGTTACCCTTAAGGGGTGTTGTATAATGCGGGCATGCGACGACGAGCAAGGGAGCTCGTCGCCCGTGCGGCACGAATGCAATGAGCAAGGGCGTAGTGCACGAGCACAAGGCAGCAGCCCTGCCTTGTGTCGTGGGCCACGAGCAATGGACGAATGGGCATGGGCGAAGGGCGAGCCAAGGCAGTCGCGTGTGGGCAGCAAGCGAGCTGCGCCACAACGCGCACTGCCTCGCGCATGAGCGCGCAGCATCGCGCGCAGCGAGCGCAAGCTCGCGTGCCACGAGCGCTGCGCCCAGCGTTGCTCGCGCGCACATCGAGCGATGTCGCGCGCACAGCGAGCGATGTCGCGCGCACTGCGAGCGATGGCTCGCGTGCGACGAGCGCTGGCGCGCGCGCAGCAAGCACCACAGCGTGCGATGGCTTGCGATGGAGATGCAGCAGCTATGCGACGAGCGCATGGGCTGCGCGCACATGGCCAGCGATGGCTGTGTGCGTGCGGCCCATGGGCGTGCAATGCGTAGGGTGTTTGCGTTACGATTAGATCGTTTTGAATGTTTAATTTGAAAATTTCAGTTCACGTAATTTTAATTAATTTTAAAATTAATAATTTAAATTATTTTCTTGGATTTTAATTTTGAATATTGTAATTATAATAAATGTTATTTATTCTAATTATTTTACTAAAATTAAAATCATGAATTAATTTAAATAACGACTGAAATTAAATTAAACTTTTTGGATTCAATTATAAATTTATATGAGCTTTAAATTTTAATTAAATTTGTATGTTTCCGGTTAGACTAGAAATACATTTTTATGTTTAAAATTAGTAAAGCATATGAATTTATTGGTTTAAGTGGGAGCGTTTTTTAGTCATAAACTCTTGATTAGGTCTACAAATCCTTAAGGTTAAAACAACTTGATTAGAATTAATAAGGACTGAATAATTGGTAGATTATTGGTGCCCTTGATTAATTGCTGCAAATGTTTACGTGATGCATAATGTGTTTTACTAACCAGCTATGTGGGCCATTCATGATAATGAATGGGTGAATGGTATATATTGTATATGTACTGTTTTGCAGGTTATGAAGTGACTAGTATGGCCCAAATAGGATAGAAAATATGGTCTGCGTACCATTAATTTGAATGTAATTGGTCTAAAGTACCAAAGTTATTTTTCAATTCAAATATGGTCTGCGAACCATCAAAGAGTTGTAATTAGTTATAGCTTATCATATTTGAAGAAAATGGTGCCTCCCACGGAGATTTTCAAGACGGACTTTGAAGTCAAAGCTTCAAGATGAAGTCGGGCCATACTAGATCACATTTATCTTATGCATGTTTTAAGTTATTTATTGCTTTTAAATATGTCTTAAAATGCATGAGATCAAAAGCTTGATTATGTTGCATGATTAAGGATTTTAGTTCACTTAAAATCTAACCAACATAGTAAGAGCCTTAAGTTCCAAACTTAAAAATTGAGTTAAAAGGTGCCATGCCAAAATATACACTTGCTTGGATATCCTTTACATCAATCTAGTAATAGTTTTCGCTCAGCGAGGTGTTACTTATTGGTCCTAAAGGGGCAAGGTACACAAATAATTGTGAGTACATGTTAGTTTTGGTGAAACTCAACGATATAAGTAAGGAGTCCTTTTATGTCGTGGCAAAATCGATAGGTTTACCTAATAAGTTCTTAGACGTACCTATCAACCAAGAATAGTTTCTAGACTATTAGCAAAAGGCTTTTGCTTACCTAAGATGTTCTAGGATTAAGTCGACAAACTGTGCTTAGTTCTTCAATGATTTTAGGATCTTGGAATCATTTTATTCACACCTGCCAGAACACATAACTTGAATAAAATGCTTAATAAACATTGAATTATGCATGTATGCTAGAATTTAAGTTTATTAAGAGAAACTGTGAATGGTTATTTATTTGTTTATTCTTTTCAATTGTAGTTTTAATATGGCAAACAACAATCAAAACATCATCATGGGTTCTGAGCTTATGGTCAAGCTGAACCTGACAAATTTTCTTGAATGGGAAGCTAAGCTAGTTGAAATAGTCAAACTCAATGGACTTGAGTATGTACTGTCACATCCCATGCCAAGCTACTATGCCAGAGACATGACCCCTGAGAGATTTTACGCCTGGGATGCGGATCTCAAAAAGGTTATGAGTCTCATGCTGAACAATATCCCTGATGATTGGGCTAAAAGGTTTGTAGCCTATGAACCTTTTACGCTCATCAAGAATCTGAGGGATATCTGTCGTGGAAGTACGGAGGACAGGGACCTGAACGTCCATGAGTTGATTGAATCAATGTCTGGTCTAAAGGTTAGTTCTCCCAACAGGTGTTATAGGATGGAGGTCCAAGAAACACATGTTCAGCTCCTTCGCACTAAACAGAGGGTAGGCGTCCCACTGAGGTTCCATGTGGATCTTATGTGTTCATATTTTGATCGCCTAAGTCTACTAGGAACACCAATAAGCGAAAGGATGGCAGTCTCTGTCTTGCTGAATTCACTACACAGTGGGTTTGGTCGCTTCAAGCAACTATACCTAAGTGAACCAAGAGAAGAAACAGTTGCAGAATTTATTCACCTTGTCAGAAAGGCTGAAATAGTACTGGACTGTGAAGCCAAAGATTTACTCAAGGCTAGAAAGAGACCATTCAAGAAAGGTGGAAAGTCCAAGGGCAATGCTAAATCAAAGCAGGACAAGTCCACATCAAGCTGTCTTTATTGTGATGGAATAGGCCATTACAAAAGAGAATGTCCAAAGCTAAAGGAAGATCAGAAGAACGGAACAGTCGTTCCATCTTCAGGTATTTTCGTTATAGACTGTATACTTGCTAATTCAACTTCTTGGGTATTAGATACAGGTTGTGGCTCACACTTATGTTCCAATCCACAGGGACTAAGAAGAAGTAGAAAGTTAAGCAAGGGTGAAGTCGACCTACGAGTGGGAAATGGAGCACGGATTGCTGCATTAGCTGTAGGAACTTACTATTTGTCGTTGCCCTCCGGGCTAGTTTTGGAACTGGAAGAATGTTTCCATGTTCCAAGTCTTACTAAAAACATCATTTCAGTTTCTTGCTTAGATGCTAAGGGATTTTCCTTTTTAATAAAAGACAATAGTTGTTCGTTTTATTTTAAAGAGATGTTTTATGGATCTGCTAGATTAGTCAATGGACTTTATTTATTAGATCACGACAAACAAGTATATAACATAAATACCAAAAAGGCCAAAAAGAATGATTCAGATCTCACCTATCTGTGGCATTGTCGATTAGGCCATATAAACTTGAAACGCTTAGAAAGTCTTCAAAAGGAAGGAATTCTAGAACCATTTGACTTAGAGGATTATGGTAAATGCGAATCATGTTTACTTGGCAAAATGACAAAGCAACCTTTCTCTAAAGTTGGAGAAAAAGCAAATGAACTATTGGGTTTAATCCATACAGATGTATGTGGACCAATGAGTACAAATGCTAGAGGTGGTTTCAGCTACTTTATCACTTTCACTGATGACTTCAGTAGGTATGGTTATGTCTACCTAATGAAGCATAAGTCTGAATCCTTTGACAAATTCAAGGAATTTCAGAGTGAAGTAGAGAATCAATTAGGCAAGAAGATTAAGGCACTGCGGTCTGATAGAGGCGGTGAATATCTGAGCTATGAATTTGATGACCATCTGAAAGAATGTGGAATTCTATCAGAGTTGACTCCTCCTGGAACACCACAATGGAACGGTGTGTCGGAACGGAGGAACAGAACCTTGCTAGACATGGTCAGGTCAATGATGGGTCAGGCCGAACTTCCATTAGAATTTTGGGGACATGCACTAAATACAGCTGCACTCACTATAAATAGAGCTCCGTCTAAAGCTGTCGAAAAGACTCCATACGAATTATGGTTTGGAAAGCCTCCAAATGTGTCTTTTCTTAAGATTTGGGGATGTGAAGTATACGTCAAACGATTAATTTCAGACAAACTTCATCCAAAATCTGACAAATGTATCCTTGTGGGCTATCCAAAGGAAACAAAGGGGTATTACTTCTACAATACATCTGAGAACAAGGTGTTTGTTGCTCGAGATGGTGTCTTTTTGGAGAAGGATCACATTTCCAAAATGACAAGTGGGAGAAAAGTAGACCTCGAAGAAATTCGAGTCGAACAACAAACTCTAGAGAATGCTCAAGATGACATTCAGGATGAAACTCAGAGATCTTTAGAAGAATCTGGTGAGAATCATGGTCAATCTAGAAATGTTACCCCGCGTAGATCGCAAAGATATAGATCTCAACCGGAAAGGTACTTAGGTATTTTGACGAACGAGAGCTATGACGTTCTATTACTTGAAAGTGATGAACCTGCGACTTACAAACAAGCTATGACGAGCCCTAGCTCCAAGCAATGGCAAGAAGCCATGCAATCTGAATTAGACTCCATGTCTGAAAACCAAGTATGGGATTTGGTCGATTTGCCAGATGGCTATCAAGCCATTGGAAGCAAATGGGTTTTCAAACTGAAAAAGGACAAGGATGGGAAACTTGAAGTTTTCAAAGCTAGATTGGTTGCAAAAGGTTACAGGCAAGTCCACGGTGTGGATTACGATGAAACCTTTTCACCAGTTGCAATGCTAAAGTCTATTCGGATAATGTTAGCAATCGCTGCATATTACGATTACGAAATATGGCAGATGGATGTCAAAACTGCTTTCTTAAACGGCATTTTAACAGAAACTGTGTTTATGACACAGCCTGAAGGTTTTGAGGATCCAAAGAATGCTAAAAAGGTATGCAAGCTAAAGAAGTCAATCTACGGATTGAAGCAGGCATCCAGGAGCTGGAATATACGTTTTGATGAAGCAGTCAGTGACTTTGGTTTCATCAAGAACGCAGACGAATCTTGTGTATACAAGAAGGTCAGTGGGAGCAAAATTGCTTTCCTAGTATTATATGTCGACGACATATTACTTATCGGAAATGACATTCCTATGTTGAACTCTGTCAAGATTTGGCTTGGGAAATGTTTTTCGATGAAGGATCTAGGAGAAGCACAGTACATATTGGGCATCAAGATTTACAGAGATAGATCTAAAAGGATGATTGGACTTAGTCAAAGCACTTATATCAATAAGGTGCTTGATAGGTTCAAGATGGCGGACTCCAAGCGAGGCTACCTACCCATGTCTCATGGAATGACTCTAAGCAAGACTCAGTGCCCAAAAACACTTGATGAGCGTAGACGAATGAATGGGATTCCATATGCATCATTGATTGGTTCAATAATGTATGCTATGATATGTACACGCCCGGATGTTGCGTACGCACTCAGTGCTACGAGCAGATACCAGTCAGACCCAGGAGAGGCGCATTGGACTGCTGCCAAGAATATTCTGAAGTACCTGAAAAGGCACAAAGATGACTTCCTGGTCTATGGTGGAGATGATGAATTAATTGTTAAAGGCTATACGGACGCAAGTTTCCAAACCGACAAAGATGATTTCAGATCACAGTCTGGGTTTGTCTTCTTCCTCAACGGAGGAGCAGTAAGCTGGAAAAGTGCTAAGCAAAGCACCATTGCGGATTCTACAACTGAAGCGGAGTACATTGCTGCACATGAAGCAGCAAAGGAAGCTATATGGCTAAGGAAGTTCATAGGTGAACTTGGTGTAGTCCCCTCCATTAAAGGACCAATAGCCCTGTATTGTGACAATAACGGAGCTATTGCACAGGCAAAAGAGCCTAGACACCACCAGAGAGTCAAGCATGTACTTCGTAGATTTCACCTTCTACGAGAGTTCGTTGAAAGAAAAGAAGTCGAGATAAGCAAAATTGGAACTGATGACAACATATCAGATCCATTAACTAAACCTCTGCCGCAGGCGAAACACAACTCGCACACTGCAGCTATGGGAATCAAGCATATTGGAGAATGGCTTTGATGTCTCTGTTTAATGTTTTAAAGTTTTAGAGTTTAAATCTTTGTAAAACATTTTTGGTTAATCATTCACAATAAATGAAAAGAATTCATTTTTCCATTTAATTTGTGGTTTATTAAATGATGAGTCCCTTCAATTTGACGATATATTCAAGATAGACTGTCAGGACCAGTCCTGTGACTAAGAAATGTCTATCAAGTGAACTTGAATGTCAAAGGTTGAAAATGGTCCCTAGTCGGAGTTTTCTATAAAATTGGACGCATAGAAAATGTTAGACGATTAGAATGCAAGATGACTAGTAGTTCTGTTTCTTGAACTATGTGGACATGGCAATGTTATAATCATTTGCATAGATACTTACTTTGGGAAGACTAGTATCGGACAAGACCTATGAAACTTTACTGTAAGAGATGAAAATCTGTCATAAGTAAATTTCATTAAATTATTAGACACTAAATCCTCAATACCTGAGTGATTTGAGATTACTTGTTTGAGAACTGGTTGCTTTGACGTTGACCAACCGTCGCACCGTAAAAGGAGGCTATAAAGGCAACGCTCAGGTAATCACCTATCAAACGAAGTCTAATCTCAAGATCGCAAGATTGGGATTGTCCTCCCATAGTTCGGGATGAGATGCTTAAAAGTTGTACAAGGCCACTCGGAGAGCTAGAAACTGTGAAATGCATGGCCGTGCTCGGATGAATCATAGGCTATGATTATCTGTTTATTTGATCAGTTGAACTCTGAAACCGAGAAACACCTCTGGACATAATAAGGATGACAACTCTTACCTTATGTTCAAGAGCAAGCATCGAGCGACAAAGGAATTAGGAAATGCACACTTGTCCCTAAGGACAAGTGGGAGACTGAAGGAAATAATGCCCTTGGTCCAAGTATGCATTCTATGTTAAGTCTAATAAATGCGGTTCAGTATTAATTAACAAGTTAATAATTCAGTGAGATCAAGTGAGCTGAATGCCTAGCTAGAGGCCGCTTCAGTTCAAGTGGAATTAATGATATTAATCCACAGCTTACTCTTGACTGAACCCGTAGGGTCACACAAATAGTACGTAAACGGATCAAGTATTTAATGGCATTAAATACTCTATCTATGGATATTCGGAATCGACGGATCTTGGTTTCAGTGGGAGCTGAGATCGTCACAGGCAAGAAATGAATACTCCGGAAACGATGATATTGCCGGAAACGGAAATATGGATCGTATCGGAAATATAAATATTATCCAAGTCGTAGATGTTGCCGGAAACGGAAACATGGTACGTATCGGAAAATATTATCGGAAATGGAAATATTACCAGAATCGGAAATATTGCCGGAAACGGAAATATTGTCAGAATCGGAAATATTACCGGAATCGGAAAATAATTCCGGAAACGGAAATATTAAATATTTGTTCGAAACGGAAATTAATTCCGGAATCGGAAATGTTAAATATTGTTCGTATCGGAAATGAATTCCGGAATCGGAAATTTAATCGGAAGCGTATCGTACGAATAAGCATCGGACGAGGCCTGCCGGACGAGGGCCCAGCACGAAGCCAGACCATCGCCCAGCAAGCCAAGCGCGCCACACAAACAGCCACGCCAGGCCCAGCGCAAGGCCAGGCCCAGCAGGCCGTGGCAGCGCGCACAGCGCGCGCAGCGCGCGCGGGTGCTTGCGTGGGCTTGTGGCTCGCGCAGGCCTCGCTGCGTGGGCTGCTGCTCGCACGCACGCATGGGCGGCCCATCGAGGCTGCCGTGTGTGTGTGCGTAAGTGTTTGTGTTCGTGCACGTTTCCTAAAACGTGCAGAGTTCGGTTAATGATTAAATTCCTAATTCTATTTGATAAATTAATTAAATTAGAGTTCCTGTAGGATTCTAGGTTTAATTAATTTGTATCTGAATAGGATTCCAATTCCCTTTCCATAACCCTATAAATATGTGGCCTGGGTTCACAATTTAAAATGAGTTTCAAAGTATTCAAAGTGAGTTTTTGAGAGAAAAATTCAGCCACACATCTTGCTCAAAAGTGCCGAAAATTCTAGTACCTTAAGGGCGATTCTAGTTGGTCAATCTTAAGGCGGATCCGGACGTGCTGTGGACTATCTACGGAGGGACGACACTTGGAGTCCTAAAGACTTGTTCTTGCTCGGTTCGGGCGCAGCTAGGGAGGGCACGCAACAAAGAGTATGCATCTAAATTATGCTATATGATTATGTGTAAATAATATGTAATCCTGGGTTAATGGTTGTTTCCGCATGATTTATGTAATATCATATGTATCATAACCTAACAGATTAAACCTTCATTTTCCTTCAATACTCACCCAACGCCCCATATTAAATCTAATGTGAACCTCTTTGATGGTGAATTGAAGACGAGGTTGATATATTAGCATCAAACATTGTTTAATTGGTAAGTATATAATTCCTTTAATAACAACAAACAACAACATTATCGTCCAACGGGTCAATTTGCTTACAAAAGTTCGAAATTCTCTTCGCTTTTATTGTGGCAAGGTGTTGACAACAATCTCCTCACTTTTGCTATGGGAACGTCATGAATTAATAATGATAGGAAATGGTTGACTTTTTAAAAAAATGATACACGTCCGGGATTTTGGTGAGAAAATTAATGTATACTCCGTATTGATTTTGAAGACCAACAATGGTCTTGGTAATTTGAACAAACTCACAAATGAAGGGAAGGAGAAAGCAAGGTGGTTGTTACAGGGGGTTGATGGAGCCCAAAAGATGTGGCCGGGGCAAGTTGAGAAATTGGATTCCAGTGGAAGGGATGGGCAGTGGCGGCAGAGATGGTATTTGTTGTGGTGGTGCCACGAAAGAGAGAGAAAAGCAGCATGAGGGGTAAAATGCAAGAAGGAAGGAGGAGGAAAAAGTACAACGTAAAGGGAGGGACGGAAGGCGGGATGAACAAAAGTTGGTGTCTTGTCACCGTTTGAGAGGTAGTGTTGATTTTCTGGCAGACGACAGTATTTGGATACTTCGATGGTGGCGGTGGTTTGAAGCCAAAAATAAGAAAGGAACATAATGGAGGAAGGAAAGGAAAAATAAACCGAAAATAAGAAAGAAAATAAAAAAAGGTTTTTTTAAACAAATAGATTACACGAATGATAAGATGACACGTGTACGTTCAAGTTACTTGTTGTATCGTTCTGGTGACCAATTAGGTGCAATAAAAGTTAAAGCGATATAAAGGTTGGATTATTAGATAAAAATCCAAATGTTGGATTAATAACGGAAAATCGTCGAAAGGTTGGATTAATAAATGTAATTTTTCCTTAATCTAACTCATTTGACAATATTAGGTTAAGTAAAACGATTAGTAAAAATAATATAACGTCACAAATTCCCTTGAGAGAGATACAAAGTGATAAAAATAATAAATTCATGGTCAAACTAACTTAATATTTATTATTTAGGGAAAATAATTTACTAAAGCAGTATATTACCACTAGTTCGATTATAAGTGAAAATCTTAGTTGTCAAGATTGATCTTGACTTTAAGAAATTTCTAGGATAATAAAACCCTTAAAGCTTGAAATGCATTAGTCTTTAAAATTTTAAATTACAGTAGTAATTCGACGGCTCAATAACAAATTTAAATTCATTTACCAAGTTAATAAAATCCCAAATCTATAATCTCGAATTACTTCCAAAAGAATTTTTTTAGGAACAGGTTTAATACTATAAGTATACTTGTCACGATATTAAAAATTGCTTAAAATGTGGCCTATTACAAATATATAGAAAATTTAGTACTTCGGATTACTTTGAAAAGGTACCCCTAAAGTTGGGTTTATTCTTAAACAATTAAGAAACAAAAGAGATATCTTAATTTCAAAATGAGAAAACGGTAAAGGGATAATGATTCAAAAACAAAAACATATTAAGGTAGTAAATTCCAATAAATTTTTCATAAGGTAGTTGATATGTTAGTTTTATATATATAGAGTTTTTGCCCCCGTTCCATGTGCACTTTTGATCTTAATTGAGCTCTTCGGACCATTTTAGTGCTAATGTGTGTTGTGTAGTGTGCATAGTTGCATGATCATTATTTGATGGAAATCGGTCTTTTGAGACCCTTTTCTTATATCCCTAGATAGCTACACGGATCCCGAGCATGTTCGAGACGTTTTAGTCGACTTCAAGAGGCCACAAATTCTTATTTAGGCCCAAAGGAGTTAGACTTGGACCTAAAGGAAGGAAGCCCATGGAAACCAAGTTGATTACATCTGCGCCCGATGGCACTGGACAATGCCGCCCGACCGGGCAGAGCTGTCGGGTGTGATCAGACGGGCCGGGAAGAAAATCATACATGTTGCTGCTATTTTTTAGACGCGCCCGATCCGGCTAGCCAATCCGATCGGGCCCGTGCGTTTTCTTCCGGCTTTCCTTAGTTTGATTTGTTTTCTTGGTTTATTATGGAGTAGCCTATCAATACTCATGGGATTAAAAGCCTAAAACTATCTTATTTTCTACGCTTAGTTTTCTTTAGTTTATTTTCCAAGCATAAATATCTCTCTCAAACTTTGTCATTTACATTACTCAATTTCAATTCAAGATTCAAGCATTCGTTCATCGATTCGCTATTCACTTTGGTGTATTCCTTTAATTTGATTTCTATTATTTATTAATTATGTTATCCATTAATTTAAGGAAAATTTGACATGAATAATCACAACTTTAACCAGTCTTCTAAAAATAATCTAAATTTTGGTTTATTTTATAATAAACTCAACTTTAGGGGGTACCTTCTCAAAGTAATCCGATTATTAATTTTCTATATATTATAGACCTAAAATGGATTAATGTAGGCAAGAAAAGTGATAGTATGGTTTATTTTGAGAAGATCCCCTCAAAAGTTAGGATTATTCTGGAATAATCTAAAGTTGTGATTATTTTGAGAAGAAAGATGAAAGTTGAAATTATTCATGTCAATTTTACCTTTAATTTTATATTCTAAAAATATATATCGATACGAATCTAACAAGATCCACATTCCTACAATTTTTCTTAGGTTGGAATCACAAAAATTGAATAAAGGGTGTGAATAGTATTAAAAAACAAGATGGTGCGATATTTATGAAACGGAGGAAGTATCTTAATTACAAAACAAAGCACACTTTAAGATAGTAAATAACAATAAAATTTTCATAAGGTAGTATATAAAAAAGTGGTATATTTTTTAAGGTAGTAAATTAAAAATAAAAAATAAAAAATAAAAACTTAACTCTAGCAATTTGAAGAAAAGGGTAATTACAGAATTTTTGGAGCAAATTCCAGAGTTGACCTGACAAGATGTGCCCTGCTAGAGCGGTACATAGATATAAGCTTGGAAAGATCAGCCGCTATTTTGTTATATTGATGAATTTTACTCTTAAAACCTCAGACGTCAAAAACTCGATCCAAACAATACTCACTTTCCAAAATGACACAAATCTTGATCCACAGGACCTAATTTAGCATTTCTTTCTGCCGTAGGCTCTTAGCAGCACATCGAATAGGGTTCCCATAAGAAGGAAAACAATATTAACACTGCCAAAATTTCAGCATGGTTGAAAATAAACAAGACACCGACAACCTTCACTAGCGCGCAAGCAAGATATATATACAGCTCAAAGCATTGGCAGTTGGCACACAAACAATGGGATTTGGGAAAGAGGAAAGAAACTTCCCCTAACACTATAATCCTCATAACTAATCAAAAAAGAAGAAACAGGATGGGGGAGGGGGTTGCAGGGGCAAGAGAAAAGAAAACAGATTTGCCTACAATATATGTGGAAGCTGAGAATCTAATCTTAGTTGCAGTTCCTTCAATTTAGTAGAGAGCTCAACCTTCTGCTCCTTGTAACCTTCCAGTAGATACTCTTTCCCTTCAATTATTTCTTTCAGCCCTTTGATTTCTTTTTTCAGCATATGAATTCTTTCCTTATCTACTCCTATACTTTTATCATGGAACCCAAAATTACCATCTCCGTTAAGAAATCCATTCACATGACCGTTTCTTTTCTCTGATGGTGAATTCGTGTCAGAAAGTTTTTCATTAGAGTCCCCATGTGCCAAACAATGATCTGCAATAGCTTTCCTCAGTCTTTGGATCTCTAGCTCGGAATCAAACAGTTCTTTGTTTGCAGAATCAAGCTGTGACTGTAAGTTGTCAGAATGAGACATCTGCGCATTAAGTGCATTCTGTAGTTCAGCAATCTGATCCTGCATCTCCACTACCAAGTCATCTCTTCGCTTTAACTGCTGTCTGAGTTTCTGTATTACATCTCGCTTACTAAACATGTCAGACCCAGATTCAGAGACACATGGCGAGTCTGAATTACTTGACTGATGGAAAGGTTTTGGTGGTGGGTCACCACGCTCTGGAGATGATACCCAAACCATGCTATATTCAGGTGTAGGAACAGTCACTAAAGGAAGTGACACCTCATGTTCTGTCAAAATTTGGCCATTTGCAGGACTCTTAACCTCCATTACACGTTCTCCTACATTAACAACCCAAATGATATTTTTATCATCAAACAAATACTTCGTATTAGCCTCTTTCTATTTATCATCAAACAAATAGCAGGATCCTATAAACAAACATTGCAGTAATGTTGGAGTGCCTATAATTAGCCTTTTTTAGACTGTAGCAGATGAAATAACCAGACAAAATCAATCTTAGACCCATCAAGACTTCAAGAGGGTACAAATTTAGGTATGATATGCATCAGGTGCAAATGTTCAGGTAGGAAAATGCATAAATATACCCTGTAACCTGTATTATCTGGTCTGGATGAACCCATTGGATCAAGTACATTTTTCAGTGTTTAGTTTCTTCAACGAAATTAATACGTCAAAATGTGAATATTTGTAGCATCTACACCTATGACTTTGCCATTGATCAAATATAACAATCACATTGGCAAATAATAAAATCTAGAAGTACCAATTTTATATGAAAAAGACAACGCGGAAATGGAAGATGGACTCATAAAAGTACTGTAACAAATTAAAATGGGGATAAAAGAAAATTCATATCCACGTGTAATGAGTAAGATATATAGAGTGAGATCTGATATTGCCGTATAACTAATACGTCATTTCCTATCATGTACGGAGTACTAGGCTAATAGCTTATACTCCCTCCATTTCAAAGTAATAGTACACTTCAGTTCTCATCAAAACCACGGAATTACCATGGAAATGACTGGAAAGTAACAGAGAGAAATAAAAAGGCAGAATCTTGGAAGAAAACAATAGTAATAAATGGGGGCGCGTTCTAGACAAGTGGGAAAAGTTTGGTTGGAAATGAATAAAATAATGTGGGCAACGTTTTTATAAAGAAAAAAACTGAATGTATGGCAAACATGTATTAAAATGAAAAGGGTGAAGTGTAAGTGTGTAACCATTTTTTCAAAACAGCCAAACTAGAAAAATGTAACCCTTGTTTCAAAACGGAGGGAGTACCATTTAATATAGAATCACTTAGATCAATCCACTGCAATCGGCAACCTAACCATTATATTACCAACTATTGGACTCCGGCAGTTTAGGGTTTCAGCTAGAGAAATACTCATCCCTAAGAAAGTCTGCTTACATCAGGCTCTAGTTTTGAGTCAAGTATTGACAGGTACAGGTAGTTATGCATCATCTGCTCGACTAACAACGATTTTTCTTTAATCATAGATACCAATAATTTGGAGCAACCGATAATTTTGATGCCTCTCTTCTCTACTCAGAACCAGCAGAAAACAGCAATACATATGTGTATCATTAATAGTTGAAGTTGATTTCCTTCATCTATCTTGAACAAGATTCCATCGACCAATCAAGGTGAAAGGGATCCCATAGTTGGTTGTTAAGTAGTCACTGATCAAGGGTCTGTAGACCACCGCCATGACTAACCTCCTACGGCAACCCAAAGCGGCTTTGCATCCCATCTTTCTATTGCAAGTTTTAACAGTATGAAGCATTAGTACATGACCACTGAGCAACGCAAGCTATACTATGTTCTCTTTCAGTTCAAGTGATTGTCATATTCCCTATACGGCTATACTATGTAATATCTACATGTTTTGTAACCTTTGAAGAATTCTTGGTTTATCAGTATCAACAATGCAAGACGTTAAACTTGCAGTAGCATCGTCAAAATGTACATCTACCACCAGGACAAATAAATAACAGTACCTCTATTAGAAATTTTAGTACCTACCAAAGGTGTTACGTTTGTGGAAATCGCTACCTGAAGCACAATTGAAGCAGCTATTCTCATCTAATCCAAAGGAATGTAAACTTGAATTTGAACGACAATTTCCCAACCTCCGTCCAACAGATCTTTCGTTACCTGATATTCAGCACCAAAGTGAGCTACAGATTAAAGTAAAAAAAAAATGAAGCATAAAAATCATTTCCATAACTCAAAACCTTTCAAGATAGCATTGTCTTGCTGTTTAGAATCAAGTGCCTGTTTCAATTTGAAGCCAAGACGGACAGATAAGGTACTTAACAAGGCACCACCTACAACAAGCACCCAATTTGGTCCCTCTCCTTGAGTACTCTTCGGCCTCTGAGCCCTAACTTCATTACTGGATCTTGATTTCATTGTTACAGCAGAAGTTCAAATAATACACCAAAAAGGGAAAATACCTGGTATAGAATATTCCAAAAAACTGTTAGAAAAAGTGTACCAGTAGGAAGTTGTGGAGTAAACTGTAAATTTCATATTTTGATATAAGGTATCCATGGACGGAAAACAAACAATTCAGAAAGTCATTAGAACTTAGAAGGGACTTCGACTCAGGAGACAAAAAAGATCACTAAATCACACACACTTAAGGAAGACGCCAAGCAAGAATGAACAAACTCTTCAACTATGTGGCACTGGCACCAACTAATGGTAAACTATTTCTTGGACATGATTTGATTAGATCGATATGTACCCATATTTTAAAGTCATCCACATAAAACTGTTTTTTCATTTCATTGCAGAGTTTCATTTACATTTCTAATTCCGACTCTCTTTCAAGTAGCTTTCGACATTTACCCTTATTCTAGAAACCCTACACTATGGAAAAGAGAAGAACATAAGCTCTTGGTCAAAGTAAATACAGGAATGAGAAACAGCCATCGCAAGAATACTACAAGCATTCAAGAGAACCAAGTCAACCGACAAAGAAGATATGCAAATCAACATGTGGAGACGTATGCATAAACTCACATTCACACTTCGCAAAGAAGTGGTAATAATCAAGATTGTTACGGAAACCCAGGAACTATGTAATTCGGACTCTTCATTTCACCTCAAGTACTCGTGTCGGATCTCGACACTCCGACATGGTGGAACACAATGACACTTCATTTTGGACCAGAAACATGGAAAACTTTGATAAAATAGCCGAGTCGGACACGGGTACACGAGTCTGAGAAATACAGCCTGAGTATTTTTAACTTTTAACAAAAAATCCTTACCAGGAACGATCGCGTTTAATACACGTCTTACGATAATAAACTCAACTTAAAGTAATTTCACTAAATCTCAATTATTAAACATTTGAGACTGGCAGAGTTAGTACGTTAGGCACATGTTACGTTACATCATATACTAAAGAGCAATTTCTTTCTATTTTATTTTGTTTCTCTAACCTCTAAAAAGAATTTTACCTCCCCTTTAACTTGGCCACACTATGTACCATTTCTGTTTCACCCCCACTCCCCTAAGCTCATCATTTCTCTCTATTAAAAATCCATCACCGTCCATTCTTTTCTTTTTCTCCTCATACAGCCATACCCCTTCCATCTCTCATCTTCAGTACCACATGCCTTAGTTATCTTGTGCCCATAGTTTCGCAATCAACCCACCTTGTTAAGTTAAGTGGAACCCACTCACTTCAGTGACTTCTCCAACTTGATTAAATATTTCTAATACATTCCTCAATCAATTCAACAAAAAGAATCCCTTCCAAAATTTCCAATACCAATTCTTTCTTAATGTTTAACTTCATTTTCTCAATAATGAATAAATCTAGGAGGTTAAATTATCTGAAATTATAGAGATTATAGGAATTAAACTGATTATAGAGATTATCTGAAATTATAGAGATTGTAGGAATTATAAGAAGAATTGCTCAATAATTTGCACATTTAGTAAATGATCCCAATTTCTGTAACCCGTGTTTTTCAAGGGAAAAGATGAAGAAAAATAAGGAACAGTGAGGAAGGGGTTGAAGAGGAAAGCAGAAGTGTGTTGCAGCAGAGGAGAATATCAAAAGTACAATGTATATTTATGATGATTAGGATAGGGACACTCAAGATATGCGAAGTTTGATTCCATTGATTTCACATACAAAGAGGGGGTAGAAGATAGAGATAGACGAGAAAAAGGGAACAACTAGAATACGCACTGGCCAGAGAGAGAACCTATTGGCATTATAAGTCCTCGATAAAAAGAGTAGATGGGGAGGGTGAGCTTTTCATTTTAAGAGGAACGAGATAAGGAGAGGAGAGGAGAGGAGAGGAGAAGGGAAGGGAAGGTAAATGAAGGGAAAGCCAGGCTAGGAAGACGGAGAGGAAAAGGCCAGAAATGCTAGCCATGTCATCAATACACTAGTGAAAGCAATAGGTCTGTTGCTCTGGGGTTTACTGGTCGTCGCCATCAAATTGTCGAGGATTTTTCCAGGTTTTATATTGGGTCTTTTTTTGTACAACCTGGGAACAGAGAAGATTTTTCTTATCCAATTAATCCTGGTATTTGAATTGTCAAACTTGATTCCAATTCAAGTATTTTCCGAACATTAGTAGTATGATTTCATATTACTACAGACTCACGTGCTAATTTAAAGTTATCTCCCAAAAATCTACTATTTCTCCCCCAAGAGGGGCAATTTAAACAGTGAGAAATTTAGGACAGACAGATGTAACTCATTGCTAAAGAACGTGAGACTCTTCAGGACATATTTTTATTCCCTTTTACTCTATGGGTTTAACAATGACGAACAGTAAGCGCATGCAAACATGGCCAACCTTTCCAGTTGCCACGTCAAACAAAGGAAGTGATTTGATTAGGGAATGTCAATCTGTTGGATTCCTTTACAAAAAACAGAAAGGATGCTAAGAAAAGTTGATATGAAACAGATTGTAGCCTAAAAATATCAACTTAACAGAAAATTCTTATTGTCCAAAGGACCAAAATAGTCTTGGATTAAACAAAGTGCAGAGATGACCTGCCACATTTTCTTAAAGATAATAAATACTAATACAGTAGTATTTGTATCACACGAGGATCCCTTACTTTAATAAGGACTTATTAGTTCAATGGTACAATTCAAAAACTAAGTGGAT
This sequence comes from Spinacia oleracea, assembly GCF_020520425.1. Taxonomy (NCBI): domain Eukaryota; kingdom Viridiplantae; phylum Streptophyta; class Magnoliopsida; order Caryophyllales; family Amaranthaceae; genus Spinacia; species Spinacia oleracea. The sequence continues at coordinate 91,937,799 of NC_079489.1, forward strand.
GTCAACTATCTTAGTTGGTAAAGTCGTGAAGGGTAGTACCAAGACCTGAGATCGAATCTTGTCTACATTATTTGCCATTTGTGGCTCTATTTACACCAAAAATAATAATTCAGAAACTAAGAAATGAAGTCCCATGTTGGAATACAAAGCCCTCGCTCAAAAACCAATTGAAGATGTTAAACTCCATATGGCAACATTGCATACGCTAGCAAACACGATACTTGATTCAATACGCAGAACCAAAACAAAGCCTACCTATCGTAAATCCATTAAAATTCAATCTGCCGTCCCCAAAACCACACTTTGCACATAATTCTGAGTTTATGACCGTCTATTACACCAAAATAAACCGGTTCCGCAAAAGTAACCACATTACCAAGAGATTTGAGTAGTATATTACTCAACAGAAAGGAACATTAACGCAGAACATAGCCAGTAAGTTGTAAAACATGGATTGTATTCGTCAACCAATCAACAAAACAGAAAAAATCTGCAACATATATCTCAGAAGTAGATAATGAAATTGCAAACAAAATGACCAATTATAAGCCAGTTCATGCTCATGCACTCTTGATCAAGTAACTGAGCATTTCAACTAAAAATAAAAACCTAGCGAAATCTGAGCTTGCCAATGTAAAATTGAATAGAAAAAAAATCAAATTTTGAATTAGAAAGAATTAAGCAATGAAGGAATGGCGATTGTTTACCTGGAGAGAGATTGAATTGAAATTCTGGAAAAGTTTGTTTGAATATTATGCCCAAAATTTTTTTCATCTCAATACTGTTATTTGATCCTCATTTTGGGGGAAAGAGGAAGGACTGAAAGAGGAACTGAGGAAGGACGCCCTTTGTTCCGTTATTTTCCTTCTTTTTTTTCTTTTTTTTCTTTTTTTCTTTTTTCTTTTTTTTCTTTTTTCTTTTTTTCTTTTTCCTTTTGAGGGAAACACCGGCTTGTGTTAATCACGAGTTCATACACTTAGAGAGTTAGAGCAACTCCAATGGTGAGATATAAGATGTTGTGGCTAAGTTTGACACGTCAAATTTTTAGCTACAATTGATTAAAACTACAAGTTGTCACATTGGTGGGCTACAATACTTTGTAGCTCCCTATCATATTTAATTTAAATAATTTATTTATTTGAGCTATATTTTTTTTTGAGCTACGTAGCCCAAAATAGCTACAAGGATTTAACAGCTGCTTATGTCATTGTTGTACCAATGGTGGGCTACCTGCTCACATATTCATTTTTTTGTGAGTAGTTTCATTTTGTAACCATTGGAGTTGCTCTTATCCTGGGGTAAGATAACTGTACATACCCTCCAATAAGGAGAGGACAAGTCATGAAGTGAAATTTTGGTTTAGGGGGAAAATGTACTTAGTTAGGAGGGAAACTTTTTGGCTCTGTCCGCCATTCTCTACTGCAGCAGCGGGAGTTTTATCGCCCACATCTCTCCAAAAATCAGCCCGCCCAAAATTTTGATAGCCAAAATTAAAATTAAAAAAAAACGTTTGGAGCTTTGTTCACAGCAGGTGTTCTTTCATCTTGCTTCTAGGTGAATGTTCTTGAGCTGAATTTCTACTCGTATTGTATTGCATATTATTTAATTCTGTAGTATACTTCGCTTACTAAGAACTTTTGAATTCGTTCTGTTTGTTGAAGTAACATAATCCCGTTTTTGCAAATGTTTAATTTGTTAGTTTAAATTGCGGAGAAACCAATGTTTTTAGTGGTTATTGACGGAGATTACAATGTCTGATTATCTATTTAGAGCATTTAATTATGTGGTTAAATGTTGTATGGTAAACAAATAATAAAAATTAAAGTTGTATGTGTAATTAATACGCAAATTATTATACAGTATGCACTACCTATTTAAAATGCACATGAGTTTAAATATTATGTATGAATTATTATATAACTAATCTATTTTATTATTATGCATTCAACAGTACAATGGTAACTATAGACCTTAATGGTGAACCTGATGTCGAAGAAGAAACCATTGTGAATATTCCTACGCCGAACCCCCCTAGAGTAGACATGTCTTTTAATTCCGGTCACGAGTTAATTTAGTGAATTTTGTCATCGTTATCATTATAAGGAAGGTTTTGAGATGTTTGTGAGTAGTAATACTTTAAAGAAGGATTACAAATTTAAGGGTGTTAGTAAAATAGGTGTTGGAGAACTTGAGGCTAGGCCGCATATGATGGAACGAATAAGATTAAAATGTAAGAAGGGTGGTGTTAAATCAAGTGTCGATTCTAATGTTACTGGTTGCAAAATATTTGTTTATGGGTCGTTGAAGAATGGAGAGTTTGTAATAATTAGTTGTGACTTGAAGCATAATCACCCTCTTAGCCCCGATTGCAGTAGAATGATGGTTAACTTCCGAAGCATTGATGGTCCGACCTTTGATAGGGTAATGATAAATGAAAGGGGGGGGGGGGTGTTAGCATTAGTAGAAACTTTGGCACTCAATTGATTGAAAAAGGTGGCTTTGATAATATGACTTTCAACAAAAAGGATTTGAGGAATGTCATAGCCGTTGAACGTCGTAAAACAATATTTGAGAAAGGAGATGCTGTCGGTCTTGAAGAGTACTTCAAATCACAATGAGAATTGAATGGCGATTTTTATAGTTCTATGCGACGTGATGGAGATGGTATTTAAAAAAATGCATTCTGGTCTGACGCGCGTAGTAGAGGGACTTGCAAATATTTCGGGGATGTGATAAGTTTCGACACAACTTTTTCAAGAAATCAGTACGTAATGTTATATGTTTTTTGTATATATTACGCCATATATGCCTACCCAACCTTTTTTCAGGAAACCTAATAGCAATTTGTATAGCATTTGCATGTTGTAATGTTTATTTTGTTACCTGATTTATTTATCTTTGAATCAGTATTAGATATGCATCTTGTTATATGTATTGTGTTCCATGTTTAATTCATCTTGTAATCTGTATTAGTTACTCATTTATTAGGGTTGTGGTTAATTTTCTGTAACAAATTCATGTGTTAATGAGTAATGTGATGTTTGAAAATGTGTGTTTGTTATCCTAGATCATATTATATTAGCTGTCCATGTCAATAAAATCTAGGTTCCGTATTAGGATTTTGAAACAGACTTTGAGCAATGTTCATTAACTTTATGAATAAACTATTAATTGCACTAGGTATCGTATGCCATTTTCTCCTTTTGTTGGCATCAACCATTATGGCAAATCGACTGTATTTGCTGCCGCTTTAATCTCACATGAAGACACTGAAAGTTTTGTTTGAGTGTTTGAGGAATGGCTAAAGTGTATGGGAAAGCCTCCGAAGGGAATTTTAACCGATCAAGACAAGGCAATATGTATAGCAATAGGCAAATTTTTCCCCGGTGTTCGAAACAGGCTTTGTTTGTGGCACATGCTACAGAATGCATCTCGGAATCTCGGTAAGCTTGCTGATTAGAAAAGCATTGATACGCTGATTAGAACAACCGTCCATGATATTCTTGATCCTGATGAGTTTGATGAGGCTTGGTGTCTTGTGATGGACAAATATAATCAACGATGCAGGATGCATACGACAACCGTCGGCAATGGGCACCAGCCTACAACAGAGGCACATTTTGGGCTGGAATGTCATCTACGCAGAGAAGTGAAGGTATGAATCGTTACTTCAAAATTCATGTAGACTTAGAATGTGGATTACTCTAGTTTATTAAAAACTACGAGTTTTTTATGAAGATAAAGGCACAGGAAGAGAAGGAGGATAATTTGAAAAGTATAGATACGCCTCCTCAACTTGATGCTGACAAGAGCGTGTTAGCTGAGTATGTGCTTCACAAGGTTTACACCAATGAGATGTTTGCTGCAGTTGTTATTGAGCGTAAAGGTTTAACCCACACAAACGTGACTAAACTTGATGCACTAGGGTCACTTGTTTTGTATATAGAAGACAAGAAACTAACCTCTCCTCATTGGAGCAAAAGGTAAAAGAGCTACAATGTTAAAGTAGACAAGGTAAGGGGGAGTTAAGTTGTTCATGTCAATTGTTTGAATTTCGAGGTATTTTATGTAGGCATATACTGAGAGCTATGGATGTTGAGGATTTTCAATTTATACCGGAGAAATATATACTAGATAGGTGGAGGAAGCAAGTTAGGTCATATGAGAGTGTTAGGGTTTCGTACTATGATCCTAAAGAATCAAAACGGTTAGCAATAGCTAAAGAGCTTTCTCAAAGGCATAATTATTTGAAAGAATTAGCCATGCATAATGAAACTGCCTACTGAAGGAAATAATGCCCTTGGTCCAAGTATGCATTCTATGTTAAGTCTAATAAGTGCGGTTCAGTATTAATTAACAAGTTAATAATTCAGTGAGATCAAGTGAGCTGAATGCCTAGCTAGAGGCCGCTTCAGTTCAAGTGAAATTAATGATATTGATCCACAGCTTACTCTTGACTGAACCCGTAGGGTCACACAAATAGTACGTAAACGGATCAAGTATTTAATGGCATTAAATACTCTATCTATGGATATTCGGAATCGACGGATCTTGGTTTCAGTGGGAGCTGAGATCGTCACAAGCAAGAAATGAATACTCCGGAAACGATGATATTGCTGGAAACGGAAATATGGATTGTATCGGAAATATAAATATTATCCAAATCGTAGATGTTGCCGGAAACGGAAACATGGTACGTATCGGAAAATATTATCGGAAATGGAAATATTGCCGGAAGCGGAAATATTGCCGGAAACGGAAATATTGTCAGAATCGGAAATATTATCGGAATCGGAAAATAATTCCGGAAAAGGAAATATTAAATATTTGTTCGAAACGGAAATTAATTCCGGAATCGGAAATATTAAATATTGTTTGTATCGGAAATGAATTCCGGAATCGGAAATTTAATCGGAAGCGTATCGTACGAATAAGCATCGGACGAGGCCTGCCGGACGAGGGCCCAGCACGAAGCCAGGCCATCGCCCAGCAAGCCAGGCGCGCCACACGAACAGCCAAGGCCACGCCAGGCCCAGCGCAAGGCCAGGCCCAGCAGGCCATGGCAGCGCGCGCAGCAATGGGCTGCGAGCTGTGCTGCTGCTCGCGTGGGCTTGCGGCTCGCGTGGGCCGAGCGGCCGTGTGGGCTGTGCGTGGGCATGGCCTGCACGCTCGTGGGTCATGCTCGTCTAGAGTTTGTGTTCACATACGAAACCTAAATTGTATAGGATTTGTTTGATGATTAAATTCCTAATCCTAAAAGGATAAAATTAATTAGTTAGAATCCTACTAGGATTCTAGTTTAACTAATTAGTATCCTAATAGGATTCCAGTTCCTTTTCCATACCTCTATAAATAAAGGCCTAGGGTCATTATTTGCAGGAACGATTGAAGTATTCAAAGGGTAAGTTTTTGAAAGAAAAATCAGCCATACACTTGCAAACACATAGCCGAAATTCCTAGTAACCTTAAGGCCGATTCTAGTTGGTCTAACTTGAGGCGGATCCGGACGTACTGTGGACTATCTACGGAGGGACGACATTTGGAGTCCTAAAGACTTGTTCTTGTTCGGTTCGGGCGCAGCTAGGGAAGGCACGCTACAACATGTATGCATCTATTCTATGCTAAATGATTATGTGTAAATAATATGCTTTCCTGGCTTTATGGTTTTTCCGCATGATTTATGAATTGTCATATGTATCATAACCTAACAGTGGTATCACGAGCCTCTTATTATTTTCATAATCTAAATTGCATGAACATGGTTAAATATTACAAATTTGCAAGAATTAAAAGGGGTGAATAATTTTCGTAATTGTTAATTAATTGCAAACTGCGTTTATTTAATTATACGTACGCAGTTTTTTGGCAGTTTCTTCGTTACTCATCCAAATCGAGTGATTTTTGTGTCAATTCCGCATGTAAAAGGCATTCTAAAATTTTGACAAAATTAGTATTTTTCGGCCGAACCCAGAATTCTCAAATTCGAAGCCTAACTATGACTTTTCGGAGGTTTTAGTTTTTCGAATGCAAAATTTCGTAAATTTAAGATGTTAAATTAAATATTTGCGATTCTTGTTGATAAATCTTGAATTTTTGATTGACCTACTGTATATGTTTAGCAAGTTTGAATGCCTAGCCTTGTTAATTATGCAATCTAATTTGTAATTATGATTAATTTGTTGAAAATTGGAATAATTTAGAATTAATTTGATTTTCATAATTAGTTATAATTTAATTAGATACCTATGATTAAAAACCACCATAAAAATTGTAAATTTATGTTAAATTTTAAATTTTTATGACCTAGACTTGAATCCATATTAATCGGAAATCAATAAATTAATAAATTTTCGATTTTTCGCCCTAAAATTATGAAATTAATATTATTTATTAATTTGTCATTAATTTTGAATATAAATTTTAATTTTTTATGCGATTCGCTCATATAACTTGCACGCACAAAGCAATGGACGCTACGTGTTACCCTTAAGGGGTGTTGTATAGTGCGGGCATGCGACGACGACCCATGCGGTGCGAATGCAGCGAGCAAGGGCATGATGCACGAGCACAAGGCAGCAGCCCTGCCTTGTGTCGTGGGCTGTGAGCAATGGGCGCATGGGCAAGGGCGAGAGCAAGGCACGAGCAGTCGCGTGTGGGCAGTAAGCGTGCTGCGCCACAGCGCGCACTGCCTTGCGCGCAGCGAGCGCTAGTGTGCGTGTGACGAGCGCTGCGCCCAGCGATGGCGTGCAGCGTGCTTGTTGCGACGTGCGACGAGCGCTGCGCCCAGCGATGGCGAGCAGCTTGCCTGTTGCGACGTGCGACGAGCGTTGCGCCCAGCGATGGGCTGCGGCAGCATGCTTGTTGCGACGAGCGCTGGCGCGCGCCTTGCGATGGGTAGCAGCAGCGATGCGACGCAGCGCATGGGCTGCGCGCACATGGCCAGCGATGGCTGTGTGCGTGTGGCCCATGGGCGTGCGTTGCGTGGGGTTGTTGCGTTGCAATTAGATCGTTTTGAAATTTTAATTTGAAATTTTCAGTTTACGTAATTTTAATTAATTTTAAAATTAATAATTTAAATTATTTTCTTGGATTTTAATTTTGAATATTGTAATTATAATAAATTTTATTTATTCTAATTATTTTACTAAAACTAAAATCATGAATTAATTTAAATACGACTGAAATTAAATTAAATTTTGGATTCAATTATTAATTTATATGAGCTTTAAATTTTAATTAAATTTGTATGTTTCCGGTTAGACTAGAAATACATTTTTATGTTTAAAATTAGTAAAGCATATGAACTTATTGGTTTAAGTGGGAGCCCTTTTGGTCATAAAACTCTTGATTAGGTCTACAAATCCTTAAGGTTAAAACAACTTGATTAGAATTAATAAGGACTGAATAATTGGTAGATTATTGGTGCCCTTGATTAATTGCTGCAAATGTTTATGTGATGCATAATGTGTTTTTACTAACCAGCTATGTGGACCATTCATGATAATGAATGGGTGAATGGTATATATTGTATATGTACTGTTTTGCAGGTTATGAAGTGACTAGTATGGCCCAAATAGGATAGAAAATATGGTCTGCGTACCATTAATTTGAATGTAATTGGTCTAAAGTACCAAAGTTGTTTTTCAATTCAAATATGGTCTGCGTACCATCAAATAGTTGTAATTAGTTTTAATTATAGCTTATCCTATTTGAAGAAAATGGTGCCTCCCACGGAGATTTTCAAGACGGACTTTGAAGTTAAAGCTTCAAGATGAAGTCGGGCCATACTAGATCACATTTATCTTATGCATGTTTTAAGTTATTTATTGCTTTTAAATATGTCTTAAATATGCATGAGATCAAAGCTTGATTATGTTGCATGATTAAGGATTTTAGTTCACTTAAAATCCAACCAACATAGTAAGAGCCTTAAGTTCCAAACTTAAAAATTGAGTTAAAAGGAGCCATGCCAAAATATACACTTGCTTGGATATCCTTTTCTAGTAATAGTTTTCGCTCAGGTAGGTGTTACTTATTGGTCCTAAAGGGGCAAGGTACACAAATAATTGTGAGTACATGTTAATTTTGGTGAAACTCAACGATATAAGTAAGGAGTCCTTTTATGTCGTGGCAAAATCGATAGGTTTACCTAATAAGTTCTTAGACGTACCTATCAACCAAGAATAGTTTCTAGACTATTAGCAAAAGGCTTTTGCTTACCTAAGATGTTTTAGGATTAAGTCGACAAACTGTGCTTAGTTCTTCAATGATTTTAGGATCTTGGAATCATTTTATTCACACCTGCCGGAACACATAACTTGAATAAAATGCTTAATGAACATTGAATTATGCATGTATGCTAGAATTTAAGTTTATTAAGAGAAACTGTGAATGGTTATTTATTTGTTTATTCTTTTCAATTGTAGTTTTAACTATGGAAAACAACAATTCATTCAACATTCGATCAATTCTCGAAAAGGAGAAGTTGAGCGGGAAAAACTTCCTTGACTGGCAAAGGAACTTGCAAATAGTTCTTATGCAGGAAGAAAAGGAGTATGTCCTGGAAGAGGCGATGCCCGAAGCCGCAGGTGACGGGGTCACTCAGGCAGCCCTCAATCGTTGGATTGATGCCAACAAGGATGTGAAATGTCTAATGCTCGCTACCATGAGTGCAGATCTGCAGAAAACGTTCATCAACTCAGATGCTTTCACAATCATCAGTGAGTTGAAGAACATGTTCCAAGATCTGGCTCGAGTCGAAAGATTCGAGAGTCATAGGCAAATTCTTGAGACCAAGTTAAGAAAGGCGAGCACGCAAGTCCACATGTTCTCAAAATGATTGGACTCATTGAGAATATGAGTCGGCTGGATCAGCAATTTTCTCAGGAAATGGATATAGACACCATCCTCCATTCTCTTCATAGCGGGTATGATCAGTTCAAATTGAACTACAGTATGAATAGTCTGGACAAAACGCTCACTAAGCTTCACGGTATGCTGAAGACCGCTGAAAAGACGCTCAAAAGTGATAAGCAGGATGTGCTTATGGTGCGTGGGGGCAAGTTCAAGAAATCTGGAAAGAAGATGAATGCTAAGAAAGGTGGAAACAAGGCCAGCCAGACTAAGCAACAAGCTGGCGCCAAATCTGAAAAGAGGAAGGTCAGTCAACCCACTTCTGAATCCGAATGCTTCTACTGCAAGAAGAAGGGGCATTGGAAGAGAGATTGCTTGAAGCTAAAGGAAGATCAGAAGAACGGAACAGTCGTTCCATCTTCTGGTATTTTCGTTATAGACTGTATACTTGCTAATTCAACTTCTTGGGTATTAGATACAGGTTGTGGCTCACACTTATGTTCCAATCCACAGGGACTAAGAAGAAGTAGAAAGTTAAGCAAGGGTGAAGTCGATCTACGAGTGGGAAATGGAGCACGGATTGCTGCATTAGCTGTAGGAACTTATTATTTGTCGTTGCCCTCCGGGCTAGTTTTGGAACTGGAAGAATGTTTCCATGTTCCAAGTCTTACTAAAAACATCATTTCAGTTTCTTGCTTAGATGCTAAGGGATTTTCCTTTTTAATAAAAGACAATAGTTGTTCGTTTTATTTTAAAGAGATGTTTTATGGATCTGCTAGATTAGTCAATGGACTTTATTTATTAGATCACGACAAACAAGTTTATAACATAAATACCAAAAAGGCCAAAAAGGATGATTCAGATCTCACCTATCTGTGGCATTGTCGATTAGGCCATATAAACTTGAAACGCTTAGAAAGACTTCAAAGGGAAGGAATTCTAGAACCATTTGACTTAGAGGATTATGGTAAATGCGAATCATGTTTACTTGGCAAAATGACAAAGCAACCTTTCTCTAAAGTTGGAGAAAGAGCAAATGAACTATTGGGTTTAATCCATACAGATGTATGTGGACCAATGAGTACAAATGCTAGAGGTGGTTTCAGCTACTTTATCACTTTCACTGATGACTTCAGTAGATATGGTTATGTCTACCTAATGAAGCATAAGTCTGAATCCTTTGACAAATTCAAGGAATTTCAGAGTGAAGTAGAGAATCAATTAGGCAAGAAGATTAAGGCACTGCGGTCTGACAGAGGCGGTGAATATCTGAGCTATGAATTTGATGACCATCTGAAAGAATATGGAATTCTATCAGAATTGACTCCTCCTGGAACACCACAATGGAACGGTGTGTCGGAACGGAGGAACAGAACCTTGTTAGACATGGTCAGGTCAATGATGGGTCACGCCGAACTTCCATTAGAATTTTGGGGACATGCACTAAAGACAGCTGCACTCACTATAAATAGAGCTCCGTCTAAAGCTGTCGAAAAGACTCCATATGAGTTATGGTTTGGAAAGCCTCCAAAAGTGTCTTTTCTTAAGATTTGGGGATGTGAAGTATACGTCAAACGATTAATTTCAGACAAACTTTATCCAAAATCTGACAAATGTATCCTTGTGGGCTATCCAAAGGAAACAAAGGGGTATTATTTCTACAATACATCTGAGAACAAGGTGTTTGTTGCTCGAGATGGTGTCTTTTTGGAGAAAGATCACATTTCCAAAATGACAAGTGGGAGAAAAGTAGACCTCGAAGAAATTCGAGTCGAACAACAAACTCTAGAGAATACTCAAGATGACATTCAGGATGAAACTCAGAGATCTTTAGAAGAATCTGGTGAGAATCATGGTCAGTCTAGAAATTTTACCCCGCGTAGATCGCAAAGATATAGATCTCAACCGGAAAGGTACTTAGGTATTTTGACGAACGAGAGCTATGACGTTCTATTACTTGAAAGTGATGAACCTGCGACTTACAAACAAGCTATGACGAGCCCTAGCTCCAAGCAATGGCAAGAAGCCATGCAATCTGAATTAGACTCCATGTCTGAAAACCAAGTATGGGATTTGGTCGATTTGCCAGATGGCTACCAAGCCATTGGAAGCAAATGGGTTTTCAAACTGAAAAAGGACAAGGATGGGAAACTTGAAGTTTTCAAAGCTAGATTGGTTGCAAAAGGTTACAGGCAAGTCCACGGCATGGATTACGATGAAACCTTTTCACCAGTTGCAATGCTAAAGTCTATTCTGATAATGTTAGCAATCGCTGCATATTACGATTACGAAATATGGCAGATGGATGTCAAAACTGCTTTCTTAAACGGCATTTTAACAGAAACTGTGTTTATGACACAGCCTGAAGGTTTTGAGGATCCAAAGAATGCTAAAAAGGTATGCAAGCTAAAGAAATCAATCTACGGATTGAAGCAGTCAGTGACTTTGGTTTCATAAAAAACGCAGAAGAATCTTGTGTATACAAGAAAGTCAGTGGGAGCAAAATTGCTTTCCTAGTATTATATGTCGACGACATATTACTTATCGGAAATGACATTCCTATGTTGAACTCTGTCAAGATTTGGCTTGGGAAATGTTTTTCGATGAAGGATCTAGGAGAAGCACAGTACATATTGGGCATCAAGATTTACAGAGATAGATCTAAAAAGATGATTGGACTTAGTCAAAGCACTTATATCAATAAGGTGCTTGATAGGTTCAAGATGGCAGACTCCAAGCGAGGCTACCTACCCATGTCTCATGGAATAACTCTAAGCAAGACTCAGTGCCCAAAAACACTTGATGAGCGTAGACAAATGAATGGGATTCCATATGCATCATTGATTGGTTCAATAATGTATGCTATGATATGTACACGCCTGGATGTTGCGTACGCACTCAGTGCTACGAGCAGATACCAGTCAGACCTAGGAGAGGCGCATTGGACTGCTGCCAAGAATATTCTGAAGTACCTGAAAAGGCACAAAGATGACTTCCTGGTCTATGGTGGAGATGATGAATTAATTGTTAAAGGCTATACGGACGCAAGTTTCCAAACCGACAAAGATGATTTCAGATCACAGTCTGGGTTTGTCTTCTGCCTCAACGGAGGTGCAGTAAGCTGGAAAAGTGCTAAGCAAAGCACCATTGCGGATTCTACAACTGAAGCGGAGTACATTGCTGCACATGAAGCAGCAAAGGAAGCTATATGGCTAAGGAATTTCATAGGTGAACTTGGTGTAGTCCCCTCCATTAAAGGACCAATAGCCCTGTATTGTGATAATAACGGAGCTATTGCACAGGCAAAGGAGCCTAGACACCACCAGAGAGTCAAGCATGTACTTCGTAGATTTCACCTTCTACGAGAGTTCGTTGAAAGAAAAGAAGTCGAGATAAGCAAGATTGGAACTGATGACAACATATCAGATCCATTGACTAAACCTCTGCCGCAGGCGAAGCACAACTCGCACACTGCAGCTATGGGAATCAAGCATATTGGAGAATGGCTTTGATATCCTTGTTTAATGTTTTAAAGTTTTAGAGTTAAAATCTTTGTAAAACATTATTGGTTAATCATTCACAATAAATGAAGAGAATTCATTTTTCCATTTAATTTGTGGTTTATTAAATGATGCGTCCCTTCAATTTGACGATATTATCAAGATAGACTGTCAGGACCAGTCCTGTGACTAAGAAATGTCTATCAAGTGAACTTGAATGTCAAAGGTTGAAAATGGTCCCTAGTCGGAGTTTTCTATAAAATTGGACGCATAGAAAACGTTAGACGATTAGAATGCAAGATGACTAGTAGTTCTGTTTCTTGAACTATGTGGACATGGCAATGTCATAATCATTTGCATAGATGCTTACTTTGGGAAGACTAGTATCGGACAAGACCTATGAAACTTTACTGTAAGAGATGAAAATCTGTCATAAGTAAATTTCATTAAAATTATTAGACACTAAATCCTCAATACCTGAGTGATTTGAGATCACTTGTTTGAGAACTGGTTGCTTTGACGTTGACCAACCGTCGCACCGTAAAAGGAGGCTATAAAGGCAATGCTCAGGTAATCACCTATCAAACGAAGTCTAATCTCAAGATCGCAAGATTGGGATTGTCCTCCCATAAATCGGGATGAGATGCTTAAAAGTTGTACAAGGCCACTCGGAGAGCTAGAAACTGTGAAATGCATGGCCGTGCTCGGATGAATCATAGGCTATGATTATCTGTTTATTTGATCAGTTGAACTCTGAAACCGAGAAACACCTCTGGACATAATAAGGATGACAACTCTTACCTTATGTTCAAGAGCAAGCATCGAGCGACAAAGGAATTAGGAAATGCACACTTGTCCCTAAGGACAAGTGGGAGACTGAAGGAAATAATGCCCTTGGTCCAAGTATGCATTCTATGTTAAGTCTAATAAGTGTGGTTCAGTATTAATTAACAAGTTAATAATTCAGTGAGATCAAGTGAGCTGAATGCCTAGCTAGAGGCCGCTTCAGTTCAAGTGGAATTAATGATATTAATCCACAGCTTACTCTTGACTGAACCCGTAGGGTCACACAAATAGTACGTAAACGGATCAAGTATTTAATGGCATTAAATACTCTATCTATGGATATTCGGAATCGACGGATCTTGGTTTCAGTGGGAGCTGAGATCGTCACAAGCAAGAAATGAATACTCCGGAAACGATGATATTGCCGGAAACGGAAATATGGATCGTAACGGAAATATAAATATTATCCAAATCGTAGATGTTGCCGGAAACGGAAACATGGTACGTATCGGAAAATATTATCGGAAATGGAAATATTGCCGGAAACAGAAATATTGTCAGAATCGGAAATATTATCAGAATCGGAAAATAATTCCGGAAACGGAAATATTAAATATTTGTTTGAAACGGAAATTAATTCCGGAATCGCAAATATTAAATATTGTTTGTATCGGAAATGAATTCCGGAACCGGGAATTTAATCGGAAGCGTATCGTACGAATAAGCATCGGACGAGGCCTGCCGGACGAGGGCCCAGCACAAAGCCAGGCCATCGCCCAGCAAGCCAAGCGCGCCACACGAACAGCCAAGGCCACGCCAGGCCCAGCGCAAGGCCAGGCCCAGCAGGCCATGGCAGCGCGCGCAGCGCGCGCAGCAATGGGCTGCGAGCTGTGCTGCTGCTCGCGTGGGCTTGCGGCTCGCGTGGGCCGAGCGGCCGTGTGGGCTGTGCGCGGGCATGGCCTGCACGCTCGTGGGTCATGCTCGTCTAGAGTTTGTGTTCACATACGAAACCTAAATTGTATAGGATTTGTTTGATGATTAAATTCCTAATTCTAAAAGGATAAAATTAATTAGTTAGAATCCTACTAGGATTCTAGTTTAATTAATTAGTATCCTAATAGGATTCCAGTTCCTTTTCCATACCTCTATAAATAAAGGCCTAGGGTCATTATTTGCAGGAACGATTGAAGTATTCAAAGGGTAAGTTTTTGAAAGAAAAATCAGCCATACACTTGCAAACACATAGCCGAAATTCTTAGTAACCTTAAGGCTGATTCTAGTTGGTCTAACTTGAGGCGGATCCGGACGTACTGTGGACTATCTACGGAGGGACGACATTTGGAGTCCTAAAGACTTGTTCTTGTTCGGTTCGGGCGCAGCTAGGGAAGGCACGCTACAACATGTATGCATCTATTCTATGCTAAATGATTATGTGTAAATAATATGCTTTCCTGGCTTTATGGTTTTTCCGCATGATTTATGAATTGTCATATGTATCATAACCTAACACCTACAAGTTGTATACCGAAGCTACTGACGTTGTTAGGCTAAAAATGGAGGATGCGGTGGGTATTCGGAAGACTGGTGACGAAGGTGATCAGTCTATTTGTTGGTGGGATCCCGATGCACGTAATGTATTTGGCCGTCGTAGGTTACGGCCAAGAGAGTATAATGAACGCGCCTTAAGAAGGAAAGTTCTACCTCCCGAAGAAGGTGTGACTAAAACCCCTGTTGATAAGAGGCATGTCGGTCGCTCAAAGAAAGGACCTTGTTCAATCTATCACAAATCTAAGAGGAACCAATCATGTTCGCACGCTGAGATTGCAGCTAATGAGGTAATGTACTATTCGTTCAATAAGTATTTTATGATTAAATTATGTTCACGACTAATGTGTTTGAATTATTGTAATTGTAGGAACTTATTAGGTCTACTTATGGACATATTCTTACCTACAGGGCTAGGCAAGAACACGCCAACAACGTTCACGACGTATGTGTACATCCGTACTACAACGGACCAGTGTTAGAAGACGTTCCTGAAAGTTCACAAATTAATTTATCTGAAGATATATCCCAAAGTTTCGATTACCATACCTTTGAATGGTGCACTAGACTCGGATGTCGGATGACACTGTAGTTTATGTTATACTAGACACATTTTTTTATGAAATTGTTCGAAAGCTGTATGTAAGAAATTTGTTACGCAATAATCTGGTGGTTAGTTATTATTTATCAGTATATTTTTTTTTATAAAACTTGAAATACCTTGTTCTCTTTGAAGACATAAAAGTAATGTTTGATGTTCTTAACAAAAAGGTAAAATGTGGGGGTTGGGGAATACTATAATGTGAAGTGCGCCGAACAGGACTCGAACCTCAGACCAAAAGGAATAACAAAGCTCTACGATTATGCATTGACCATTGTGACGAGAGGCCTAAGCCATTGCTATTTGCGGTTAACAATTGGACTTATTTGAACCTTCAGCATATGTCAGTAATTATATATTGTTTGAAAAAAATTAAAAAGATGTAAAGATACAAACAGCAATAAATAAATGCAAGCAGCACATGTACGTCATATTTAGACCATAAGTCATATCGATTTAGAATAATACTTCATTTAAGTGGTTCATACCTTTGGTGAAAGAAATTTCATATGTAATTGCGTTCCAACATAAGAATTTTAGTAAATCATGAAATTCATGATGTAGTATTTGTTTCGAGCATTTGACTTTTGACTATTATTCATACTATGGGTACAATTAATTTATATATACCGATATCATATTCCTAATTCCATTGATCTAAACCAAAGAAATGTCAATAACAATCGCAATGTTAGGTTATGACAAATATAGACATATATATATTTCATGCGGAAAAACCATAAAGCCAGGAATCCAAATTAATTGCCACATAACAATTAGCATAATTTAGGATACATACTTATGTATCGTGCCCTCCCTAGCTGCTCTCGAACCGAACAAGAACAAGTTTAGGACTCCAAGTGTAGTCCCTCCGTAGATAGTCCACAGCACATTCGGATCCGCCTTAGATTCAATTAACTAGAATTTAGCCTAAGGTTTTATGTTATTCGATTATAATTTGTGGCAAATTATTAGCTTTAGTTTTAACCTTAAAACTATATGAATACTTGAATTGGGTGATTATAAATTGTGAATGCCATCACCTATTTATAGGGTAGGATTTATCGGAACTAGAAGCCTACTAGGTTTCAATTAATCTAATCTTATTAGAATTAGATATTAATTAAAACTATTAAGTTAATGTTTAATTCAACAACTAACTCTAGTAGCTTTAGGAAATTAATCTTTAATCTAATCCTAATCGTTTAAGGATTCGATGCATGCACGAACTCAACGCACACACGCACGCACAACCCACGAGGGGCGCTGGGAGCGCGCGCGCGCGGAGTGCTCGGTCCAGCAGTCTGCTCGCAACCCACGAAGGGCGCGCGCTCTACTGGCCACGCTGGGCCTGGCCTTGCGCTTTTCTTGGATGGGCTTTGAGATGCTGGCGGGCTACCTTGCTGCCTTGCGCGCATGGGCTTGCTAGGCGCAGGCCTGGCTTCGTGCTGGGCCTTGCGTCTAGCAAGCTCGTCGTATGTTTATTTCGCACGACGCGATTTGGGAATTCATTTCTGATTCGAACAATATTTAATATTTCCGATTCTGGAATTAATTTCCGTTTCGAACAAATATTTTATATTTCCGATTCCGGAATTATTTTCCGATTCCGATAATATTTCCGACTCCGACAATATTTCCGTTTCTGGCAATATTTCCGATTCCGGAAATATTTCCATTTACGATAATATTTTCCGATACGTACCATGTTTCCGTTTCCGGCAACATCTACGACTTGGATAATATTTTCCGGTAATATCATCGTTTCCGGAGTATTCATAATTTTCCTTTTGACGATTTCAGCTCCCACTGGAACCGAGATCCGTCGTTTCCGAATATCCATAAATGGAGTATTTAATTCACTTAAATACTTGATCCGTTCACGTGCTATTTGTGTGACCCTACGGGTTCAGTCAAGAGTAAGCTGTGAATTAATATTATTAATTCCACTTGAACTGAAGCGGCCTCTAGCTAGGCATACAGTTCACTTGATCTCAGTGAATTATTAACTTGTATAATTAATTAATACTGAACCGCATTTATTAGACTTATCATTGGATGCATACTTGGACCAAGGGAATTATTTCCTTCAGTCTCCCACTTGTCCTTAGGGACAAGTGTGCATTTCCTAATTCCTTTGTCACTTGATGCCTGCTCATGAACATAAGGTAAGAGTCGTCATCCTTATTATGTCCAGAGGTGTTTCTCGGTTTCAGAGTTCAACTGATCAAATAAGCAGATAATCATAGCCTATGATTCATCTGAGCACGACCATGCATTTTACAGTTTCTAGCTCTCCGAGTGGCCATGTACAACTTTCAGCATCTCATCCCGATTTATGGGAGGACAATCCCAATCTTGCGATCTTGAGATTAGACTTCGTTTGATAGGTTCTTACCCGAGCGTTGCCGTTATAGCCTCCTTTTACGGTGCGATGGTTGACAACGTCAAAGTAACCAGTTCTCAAACAAGTAATCTCAAATCACTCAGGTATTGAAGATTAGCGTCTAATAATTTTAATGAAATTTACTTATGACATATTTTCATCTCTTAAAGTAAATTTTCATAGGTCTGTCCGATACTAGTCTTCTCAAAGTAAGTATCTATGCAAATGATTGCGACATTGCCATGTCCACATAGTTCAAGAAACAGAACTACTAGTCATCTTGCATTCTAGTCGTCTAGCTTTTTCTATGCGTCCACCTTTATAAATAACTTCGACCAGGGACCATTTTCTACTTTTGACATTCAAGTTCACTTGATAGACATTTCTTAGTCAAAGGACTGGTCCTGACAGTCTATCTTAAATATATTGTCAAATTGAAAGGACTCATCATTTAATACTAAACCAAGATTAAATGGAATATGAAAATACATTTCATATATGATAAATGTTCAACCCCAATGTTTTATATCCATGGCCTCTAACCCATCTTTAAAAAAATTTAATGGAATTCAAAGCTATGCTTGATTTCCAGTGCCACAGTGTGAGTGTTGTTTCTCACTTGTTGCATAGGTTTAGTTATCATGCTTTGCCAATCTTAATATCCTTTTCATCGAATGTTCTTCGAGACAGGATGATAAGATATTTTGAGTATGTTTATTTTGTGATCTAGTCTTTCTTGCTACAATAATGGTTCCACGCATTTTGAAATGAAGAACAATCAAATCAGCAGACATGTGATCTACCCAAGTTCAATGAAGAACTCTTTAACATAAACAACCCTGTTTTATTGCTTCTTAGGCAATAAGTACTTTTACTTCAACTGTTTAGGTTGCTAGTGATGCTTTGTTCGGATTTACTTATCCAAGCAGTTCACAGATTTGTGGAAGACTTTCCAGCTATATCTTAGAACATAGAAATTAATATTTAATTTCCCACGCAACAACTCATGGTTCCAATCCATGTTGCCATTTCAAACGACGATGCATATAGCTCGTTCTTGCCAATGGTTAACTCCAAGGGATCTTTCTTGATCCTTTGCTAGTGTTTATGCGTGTAGCATCAATATTTAGCATATCTTTATTTCCTTGAATCAAGAACTATTCCTATGTACCTTTTCAAGTATCATAAGTTTTTCTTGATCTCAATCTAGTTGATCTTTACTTAGATCAATAGAGATTGGTATATGTTCGTTATGCCTAAAGTCATACGATACGTTTTTGGCGATCCTCATATTATATTATACATGATAAATTCTTTTGCAGAATAATTCCCAATTGAATTATATTCATGTTACTTTAGCTCATCTAGTTTCAGTAGATACTAAATCCAGCTAAATTCTTTGACATATAATATAGGTTAAGAATCTTACTTAGATCCTTTGATGTTTAACATAGTTCAAACATTCTTTACTTAGATTTATTCATATGGGTCAAATATCTCCAATGGAGTCTTTCGTGTTTTATTTAGTAAATGCCATTACTTAATCTAAAACAATATCATAAGATCTTTGTAAATAGATCTTAATACCCAGTATGCACTAAGTTTTGCCTTGGTCCGTCATTGATGAATAATTTCAAATCTAAGTCATTAGCATTTGAATGTCATTTCACAATAGAGAGATATGTGTGTGATACACATAGGACCAATTAAGTTTTATGTACTCCCACTAAACTTCTTATACATCTATAAGAATCATGTACATTTTATGAAACTAAAATACTTATTAGCTTCACTAAAATATAGTTCCAATTCCCAATTGCTTGCTTAAATCTGTACTTAGATTTCATAAGCTAGTTTTCCTTTTCAAGCATCTATTTACTATGACATGCCATGTACATAGTTTCTTCCAACATTTTATTGAGGAAGATGTTTTGTCATCCAATTGCCATATGTACCGATATGCAATCATTTCTTGATTTATATATAGACTTGAGCATTAAGATTATGCATGAGGTTTCAACACAATCCACGCATGAATTTTCTTGTAACCTTTAGAAACTAATCTAGCTTTGTGTGTGAACACAATTCCATGTTTGATAGTTTTTATCCTAAAAACAAACTTGCAACCAATAGGCGTGAAACTATTATTGCAAATCAACAAAATGTCAATTTTGTCATCAAAACTTTGATTATGTTTTAGATGGTTGGCCTTTAACCATCTAAAACATTTGAGTCTATATATGGCCTCTAACCATTTTAGGGAATCTAGGTTTCGTCATAGCTTTCTTACAAGTCACAAACTCATTAATCTACATGATAATAGTTTGACTGCAAGTTGTAGGTTTCTTCACTATCTAATAGAAGAATCTCATAGTTTCAATGTCCTGAACTCTATGTTTCTTCACTATCTAATAGAAGAATCTCATAGTTTCAGTGACTTGAACTCTATGCCTACTTGGGTATAGAACATTAAATAATAGAATATCAAAAGACACTTGAAAGTTCTTTGAATATTCTGTTCTCCTTGAAGCACTTGTAAAAGTCTTCTAAGAGATTTCTATTATTTAAAGCCACTTCTATAGTCCTTAAAGAATAAGTGTTCGGATTTTCTGAAGAATTTTGAAAAGCCTCCGTTATGTCCGTTTATGTTTGTTGTTCGCCTCGAAGACTTTCGAGGTCTATTTTCTCCCACTTATCATTTTGGAAACGAATCTCCAAAAGGACATTATTTCGAGCAAACAAACATTATGTTCTCAAAAATTCGTGGTAGAAATAATACCCATGTGTCTCATTTGAATAAATCACAATGAAACATATATCTATACTTGGGCCTTAGTTTGTCGAATAACAAACACTAAGCTCCCACTGAGTTTACCAACTCTTTAGATATATATTATGAAAAGATATTATGAAATTACTTTTCAATAGCTTTGACGAATTTGGTTTAGTTTGGTGGTAGCTGAGAATTTTGTTTAGAAATCATAGGAAAAATCTTTATGATTCATCATTGATCGAATCAAGTACTAATTGACTTCGATCATTCCAATGTAGATTTGCCATATCTTATGGAGCTAGATCGTGAAATTACAACACACAATCATTGATGATCATTTTTTGTCTTAAGGTAATCATCGTCATGATCTAACCTAGATCTTTATGATTTCTTGCCAAGTGGTGATTTTATACTTCTGAATCTTTGAACTAGCCAAACAGATTCGAACTTATATCACATTGAGTAAATAAACCTATATTCACTCAAATCCATGTGAAATAATAAAATCTTTCTTTAGCTTTGAACTCTATTGTCTTGGCGTTCTAACAATAGTTCATATCTTTTGTTACTTTCAACAAGTAAGACTAGCTTGTCTTAAATGATCTAGAAATCAATCAACTTTCAAAAGTCCATCAAAATAGAGCTTTAGAATGCTAACTTGTTGACCTGGTCTAAGCAACAATGCCAAAGATTAGTGGAACTCAAATCAAGGGGTTGATTTAAACCTAGTAAAGTTTTTATTGTTAAAGAGTTGTTTGTTTTAATCAAGCATATTGACTCAACCCATAAATGACCATTTCATTCAAATAAACAAACAAACATTGTTTTTGTTTTTCTTGAATGTGAGTCTTTTTGTGTTTGAAGCAGAAATTTAGGTATGCTGATTATGGAACAAAATATCCATTACGTTCCAGCCTTGAAAGGACTTAAAACAAACTAGATGACCCTACAACTAATGTAGCAATGCCATGCTTCATTTCCCACTTGTAGGCCATTAGTGTAGCCTAGCTTCCATTGTTTGAGTTATTACCGAAGTAAGAACCTCAAGCGGTATATAATACCAAGGAAGTTTGATTGCTAGGTTATTTTTCTTTAAACATAAACTTATAGGTAGAAATGAAATTGTAAGTTCCTTTCACTTTTTCCTTGTTTTCCTATTTCTTGTACCCTTTCTTATAGTCTTAAGAATTGACTTCTCCAGTGTTGACTTTTATACTTTGTTAGACATGTCCAATGTCACTCCATCAAAGTTCTTACCATTTTATTTATGTTGAATATTCTGTTTCAACTAGATGGTCTTACCAGAAGCTTCTAAAGTTCTCTAAGCATCGATGTATTCAAATGTTTAGGGACTAGATTCATTCGAGAATTAAATGGACAAAGATATTACTCCCTCCGTCCCGGAATACTTGACCTGTTTTCCTTATCGGGCCGTCCCTTAATACTTAACCTGTTTCTAAAAATGGAAATATTCTAACAATATTATATTATTTCTCACTCCACCCCTATTAACCCACCTACCCCCTACTCCATACAAAAAATAATTAAAAATTCAACCCCTACTCTCTCCCAACCCCACCTCTTAACACATTTCCCACTAACTACATTAAAATAATACCCCACTATCAACTACTACCTATTAAATTAAATAAGTCAATTCAAGTCCCTTAAACTCTGTGCCGGTCAAACCGGGTCGAGTATTCCGGGACGGAGGGAGTAGGTTTTTAACCATTGGTAAAGCTGAGCGTTTAAACTCAATGCTTTATGATCTCAAAACTGCATTGCATTTTGAATTCACAAGCACCAATCGGTTTGCCATTCGACTTTGATACTCGAAAACAACCATAAAAGTCGCTATAAGAAACGTACATTTTAAATTGCTCATTTTCTCTCATTTCTGTGAATCGTTCTTGGATTCATTACCAATCGAGGAAATTTACTGTTACCTTTCTAAAAGGATTTAGTGCAGTGCAAGATATTTAATTATAAACAATAATTAAAACATACATTGAAGCATTCAAAGTCTAAACATTTATCATGAGTAATAACTTGAAAATTAAAGCAATCATGCAGTTTAAACAAGTTATTGGCATTTTATTCGAATTTATTGTTCCGGCAGGTATGAATAAAATGATTCCAAGACCCTTAAATCATTGAAGAATTAAGCACATTATGTATTTAGACTCAATTCTAAAATATTTTAGGTAAGCAAAGCCTTTTCCTAATAGTCTAGAAACTACTCTTGGTTGATAGGTACGTGTAATACCTCGTATTTTTATAATAATTATAAGTATATTTATTATATTTATAAATAATTTTACGATTTATTAGCATTTAAATAATATTTAAATGTATTCTATTTAAATGTATTTTAATTAATTAGAATATTTATTATTTTAATTAATTACGAAACGAATTTAATTCTGGAGTCGGGAAATTAAATGAGTTGCAAAGGATTTTTAAAGGCTTCGGGTTTTAAATAAAAAGTCCAATTCGTTTTATTAAACGAGCCCAATCAAAAGAGTTTAATTTAAGTCCTAAGCTAGCCCAATCATTTATTTCCTAAGCCCAACTCAAATCTCCTAAGCATAGCCCATCAAGGGATTAGGGAGCCTATAAATAGGACTCCCCCATCATTAAATGAGCCCCTAAAATTCATAAACCCTCTTTTGTTTTTCTTGCTCCACACTTCTCCTCTCCTCTCCCTCTTGTCCGGCCCGCAGCCCCGCACAGCACGAGCAACCTCGTGCCTTCGTGCTCGCTCGTGTGCTGTTGTGCCCTTGTTGCTCGCCCATCGCCCCTCGTCGCCCACACCCCCTCTCGCGCACCGCACAACCCCCCCCTTGCGTGCTGCTGTGCGCGTGTTGCTGCTGCTATTGTTGCTGTGTGCCTTGCGGCACGCCAGCCCCTTGTCCCTCTCGCTCTCGTCTCCCTCGCGCCCCAGCGCGCGCGCGCCCCTGCCCTCTCGCCCAGCACTGCTGCGCGCGCCCCTGCTGCCCTCGTCCCTTCGTCGCTGCACACACGCACTCGGGTAGTGCGTTGTGTGTTGTCGTTGTTGCTTGTTCGTTCGTTGTTCAATTCTTTTCGCCCAATCACATTATATTCGTGGTTGTTCCGTGCTATAGGCCGGATTGGTATAATTCTCTTCTTCCTTGCCTATTCTATTTAAATTTGGTGTTTTAAATTGTAATATTAATATTGTTTTGATTAATTAAAATGCTGGGAACCGGTTATGAATACCGTGGTTTGAGGATTTGCGTGTTGTGATTCATTAGGTTTGTTTTAATTATTAAAGGATGAATTTTCAGATTTGTTTATTGAATAAAGCATTGATTTTTCTGATAATAAACTAGTTTTATTGGGATTTTCAAGTTAGGGTTTTAACCTAGACCTAATGAGTCAATTGATTAGCATAATTAGGTGATGATTTTAATTATGATAATCAATTATATTTTCAGATTTGAATAAAGGCTTAAAGTGTTGATTTTTATTGATTTTAAAGGCGGAAAAAGTATGTTTTTGTACTAGGGATTGATTTTGCAAATCGAGACGATTATATTATTGAAAAACGATTGAATTCTAAAGTTTAAAGGAGGTTTTAAATTTTATAAAGTTTCTGGAAATTTAATGAACATGGAAATAATTTAAGTTTCATTATTTTGATGATAGGAGGTGATTTCTAGTTGAGTGCTCGTTATTGCAAAGTGGCCCCTACGCTTAGGTATTCAAGGTACGTGCAAGTCTAGGGCGACCACACCTTTTGTCAATGACATTACATGATTGTTGATGATGTGAATTATATTATGTGGTATCATGTTTATTTTGGTGAACGAGCATGTGATTTGTGATGTTGGATTTATTGGATTAATTGTTGAACAAGCATGTTGAAATTATTATGAGTATGGATTTCATTGTCAATCATGTTACGTTGTTCAATATTTATGCATGTATGGTTTGTTTCACATGCAAAGCATGGATTATTTATTTGTATGCTATTGTACGGGATGTCTAGCATACTTTGAGCCAATTATTCGTACCTCGTTGTACTATTTATTTTACCACATGTGAAGGGTTAGCTCACGTAAGCCACCGCACATGTAGGGTTCAGTTGGGAATATTATGTATGAAATGAATTAGGATTTGTCGTGCAAGGGCACAACCCTCATGTTAATGTGCATGATGTGGAGTCTCACTTTGGTGAGGAGGAACATGTTAGTAATTTCACAAGAGTCTTGCTTGGTTGATCACAAGTCTTAAAGCATTAAAATAAGATTGTTTTGGTTGTTGTTTATTAATTGTATGAATGTACATTGTTGAGTCTTGAGTTCACCTTCAAATAAAATATTAATAAACGTAAAGTGCAACCGGAACAAGCTTCAAAACTCTTGGAACATATATACCTTGAGTATGAACAATGGGGGGAGTCTTGCCGGAAAGCTCGTACTCCTACTAATGATACAAGACGTTGTTTCATTTATAATATGCGCAGGAATTCCGTCGGTACGGCCCGACACTCGGTATGGCCCGAATTTATTATTTATTATTTGGTGGATGGTTGGCTCCCATCACCTTTTTCCTTTATGGAATATTCTTTTGGCCCGTTCGAAGCTTATTCTAAATAAATTGTGAGTCAAGAGTCGAGTCAAGAGTCGAGTCTTGTATTCATGATTGATTGTTTATTATTATATGGCTTTTGCATGTTGGTTAGTACTTAGTGAGTGATGCATGTTTTAGTTTCATTTCACCCTATTCATGTAAGTACTCAGCTTTTGCTGACTACGTGCTTTGTGTGTTTTGGTCATGGCCTTTGCCTTAATGACCCTATGATGATCTATCATTTGCACTTGCATTGATGGGGAGTAGAATAATATAGCAGGCTGGTAGATCGGAATCATGTGGCTTGGGATGATCGAGAGAGTTGCATGTTTTCGTATTCTAAACTATTTAATAATACTTTAATTATGTTTGAAATGTTTGAACTATTTATGTTTTGTGTTTTGGGCCATTATGGTTCCAAATTGTAGGAGGCCTCGATATTTCATTAATTGTGTTTTCGAAAGTTAGTTGACATTACTTTCCGCTGCGTAATTCTGGTAATAGCCTTAACCATTATCACGGTGGCGGTAATGCTTTAGTATTTCCTTTATTTTAAGTTGGAAAATGATTTTATAAAAGCAAGGAATTATTAGGGTGTTACAGTACGTCTAAGAACTTAGTAGGTAAACCTATCTCATTTGCCACGACATAAAAGGACTCCTTACTTATATCGTTGAGTTTCACCTAAACTAACATGTACTCACAATTATTTGTGTACCTTACCCCTTTAGGATCAATAAGTAACACCTCTCTTAGGCGTAATACTATTACTAAGATTGATGTAAAGGTTATCCAAGTAAGTGTTATTTTGGCATGGCACCTTTTAACTCAATTTTTAAAGTTTGGAACTTAAGGCTCTTACTATGTTGGTTAGATTTTAAGTGAACTAAAATCCTTAAACATGCAACATAATCAAGCCACAATCTCATGCATAATTAAGACATATTTAAAGCAATAAATAACTTAAAGCATGCATAAGATATAATTGTGATCTAGTATGGCCCGACTTCATCTTGAAGCTTCAACTTCAAACTCCGTCTTGAAAATGGATTGGAAACTCCGTCTTAAATTTCACAATGGGAGGCGCCATTTTCTCCAAATAGGATAAGCTATAATTTAAACTAATTACAACTATTTGATGGTACACAGACCATATTTAAATTAAAAACTTTGGTGCATTAGACCAATTTTACATTCAAATTAATGGTACGCAGACCAATATTTTCTATGCTATTTGGGCCATACTAGTCACTTTCCATAACCTGCAAAACAGTACATTTACAATATACCATTCACCCATTCATTTATCAATGAATGGCCCACATAGCTGGTTAGTAGAACATATTATGCATCACATAAATATTTGCATCAATTAATCAAGGCTTCCAATAATCTACCAATTATTCAATCCTTATTAATTCTAATCAAGTTGTTTTAACCTTAAAGGAATGTAGACCTAATCAAGAGTATATGACTAAAACGCTCCCACTTAAACCAAGAAATTTACATGCTTTACTAATTTTAAACATAAAATTGTATTTCCTAGTCTAACCGGAAACATACAAATTTAATTAAAATTTAAAGCTCACATAAATTATTATTTGAATCCTTTAATTTATTTTTCAGTTTATTAAATTAATTAATTTAAATTTAATCAAGGTTTTAATTTTAGTAAAATAATTAGTATAAATAAAATTTATAATAATTAAATTATTCAAAATTAAATTCCGAGAAAAAAATAAATTACGAATTTTAAATTTAATTAAAATCGTTTTTCCAACTGAAAATCAAAATTAAATTAAAACGAACCAAACGGGTCAAGACGAGGCCATGGGCTTGCTCCCATGCCCCGTTGAGTCCACGAGGCAGCATCGCCCCACTCGACTGATCGCACAGCAAGGCACGAGCAGCCACGCGCAAACGCAGCAAGCCAAGCAAGCCACGGTCGCGCGCAGCATTTAGCTGTTTAGATTAATGTTTAGAATCATGTTTTTAGTTGTTAAAATCTTTAAATTTCCTATTTTTATGTTTATGGAGTAGTGTTGTTGGTTAGGGTTTGGGTGAAAACTCAACCATGATTGATTTGGGGATTTGAGTTCAAAATTAGGGATTTTGCATGATTAAATTATTCTATGGTTGAGTATACTCAAGCTTTGTTGCATATGAATTGATCACTTGTGTGTAGCATTGTAATTTGGGGTAGTCGATCTTTGAAATCAAGGGATTGCGACCTCGTGTTGATTATTTGTTGGTTGATGCATGTTTAATTTACCTAAGAGTGATAGAGTGTAAGATGGGAGTCCGCATTTTGTCATTCTAAGAAAGGATTCGCTTCGTAAGATGATTGGAGTCCATTAATGAACCAACTTGTCATTCATGTAGTGTTTATGCATTATAGTCCCTAGTTTTGATCTTCTTATGCTTGTATCGCGATTGGTTGGCGTTTGATCCTAATTACTTGACCATGTTGTCCTTTGCTAGTTACTTTAGTTAAATTGGTTTTAGTTGGTTAGTTGACTTTCCAACTTGTTTCCGACCTAGCTTACCATTCGATTAGCTTAATCTGGTGCACCTTAGTCCTTGTGAATTTCAACCATTTCTCATTTATTTACTTGTGTTTAGTGATTAGTTTATGTTTTTATTTGATTAGGAGAGACTAGTAACGACCTAGTTTTCCCCTCAATCAGGTGACGACCCCTAAAATTTTGGAGACAGTGGTTATTCAACTCGTCTCTATTCGTGTTTTCTTCCCCCAATTAGTATATAAGCTTTAATGACAAAATGTGTTCGATTTGCTAGAACAAAAAAATATTGTTAAAGAATTAATGTGTTTGTGCTTTGAAATATCAAACATATATTGTTTGCAACATTCTAAGTATGTTTTTTGATACGTTATCTATTATTTATAAGAACTATTTCTCGAAGATTTATAGTTATTGTGAATCATTTGGAGAGTTGATTGTTCTGATGAATCGGAGATAGAGTATCACTATTTTCAAAAGGTATACATTCAAGGGAAATTCATATTGAATGTGTAAAATACAATATAGAGAATGATTATTATTATATCTTACTATGGATATTTCTATTTGAGCTATATTAAAGATTATGTCATATTCTGCAAATAGTTATGAGCAGTGAGTTGAGAATCCTAGTGAGATATTTTCTAAGTGTATGTTAGATATCGATTTTCGCGAATATATTTTAAGTCCGTGGAAGTTGTGAAAATAAAATCTTTAAAGTATTTAAGCATAAGTCAACAACCTTGCCTTGTTTATTTGGTCAAATACGTAAGTTTTGATTCAAAGTTTTCATGTGAAATTCTTAAAGTTATTGCAATATGTGTTACTGAGCTAAATTTAAAATATGTTTTTATTCATATAAAATCATTTTATCTTTTTTATAATTAAATCACAATGTCATATAAGCCACCAAAATGAGTTTCAAGTTGGACAATGTGTATTCAGATTCCCTAATTTTGTTCTTTGAACCTGTCCTGGTGGGGCAGACTCCTTTATTGTGATTTTGCAGGTATGGGAAGGCTCAGATGTGGATCGAGGATGTGAATGTGGAAGAAATTTGTTGACTAGAATATTGTGGGAGAACCAAGGATTTGTAATAAGTTAAGATATCTTTATGAATTTGTACTGTTAATTGTGGGAATTAATTCAGGTTTAGTCTTGTGATTTTCATCATAAGTTTGATTAGTCAGTGCTAAGTATGTCTAAATAGCCTCTCAAAAGAGTGGGATGTTACAGGTGGTATCAGAGCCAAGGTTGATTTTGGGATTGTCATGATCTTCATATCATGGCATGTGAGTTTGAATATAGGTTTATGGGATTGATTATAAGTTAATGAGTATGTGAGTAACATTTTGGATAATAAGCTTAAAGTCTTATGTTTCAATTAAGGAATCGGAATTGCAATAAAGATTTGATTTTATGATATTTGGCATGCAAAATATCTATTTGGGGATTTGAAATTTAGAAATTGTGATGTTTTAGATAAATGATTTTGGAGTAAACATAACTTCATTTGACCTTATAGAAAAAAGTGTTGAGGATTGAAACTGGGATCATATATATTAGGGTGGTTATTCTTTTGGAGAAATGATGGATGGAGGGTCTCAGATTTCTTTGTTTATTTCAAGTAGGTATTGTAAGAATTAGGGAAAGGTTGTTTGAGCATAACAATTAGAGTTTTGATGTTAAGATTCGTCTCATTTTAAAACATTATTCACCCTCTCCTAAGAAATGATGTCCATTTTTATCATTGTCAATCTATCTAGTCTCCTTTTTCTTTAATCAGATTGAGTATCAACAAATTTTAATTCATCCATTGCTACTCAGAATCTAATACTCATAAAAGAAATTGAATTCCTTTCCCAAGTACTTCGAAGCTGTCAAGGAAATTGAGTTATCTTAGTTTATTTATTACATATGATTTCAAACTCTTCTCGGCAAATGATATAAAGTTTATTCTTTAAAGTTTCGAGGGAGAAACTTAATTTTAAGGGTGGTGTAATGATAGCCCTGATTTTTAACAATTACCAATTAAATGTTAATTTGGTGCTAAGCATATTTATTAACTTAAATTGTCCTTAAATCTCTTTCTGAAAAATAATTAGAGGTTATAATTTTTAATTTTTGTGGTAATTGAATGGGAGGTATTAATTTCTTAAATTAGTTTTTAAATTTACTTGTGAAATTATGTAGCATGTTTTAATATTGAGATAAATTGAGTGGAAAACAAAATTGCTTTATTAAATCTCTCTTTTCCTCCATCTTTTATATTTGTCAAGTGAGAGGAATTACAACTCATTACTCAAAGTTTTGTTGTCATATTATTTTTATGCCAAGATAATTCCTCATTTATGTAGATTGAATTAAAAAAAATGGGATAAAATAAAACTAAGACAAATGTTTTAAGGAGTTGTCTGCTTCTGGAGAAATCAA
This sequence comes from Spinacia oleracea, assembly GCF_020520425.1. Taxonomy (NCBI): domain Eukaryota; kingdom Viridiplantae; phylum Streptophyta; class Magnoliopsida; order Caryophyllales; family Amaranthaceae; genus Spinacia; species Spinacia oleracea. The sequence goes on from NC_079489.1 coordinate 91,967,794, forward strand.
GTATGATTCCCTTCATTCACTCTCACAGACACGAATCTCCCTCTCCTCCCCTTCACTCAATTTTCTCTCTCCTCTATAAGGCTCAATCGCTGCTTTATTGCCGGCCACCATCTTCATCGCCTCCTCCCACTCGCAGTGCTATTGTGGTATATTGTTGTTGGTGTTGCCTTGCTCCCTTCTTCGGTCCTTTCTTCCCTTGTCGCCATCGACGGTGTCCATAGTTCCACAATCAACTATAATTAATCCTAAATTAATAACCTCTCTAACCTATCATATTAATTTATTGAATGGAATTGAATTAAAACCCCAACTGAGAAAACCCTAAATGATTCATTTTCTCTCTCCTCTAGTTGCCCGGCTGCAACCGTCACCTCCGACCTGCCCTTGTGTCGTTGTTGTATGGCTTTATTGATATTGTGTCGTCGCTCGTTTTTAAGCTTTCTTGCCTCAACAAAGTCCCACAAACAGATACACTCGCGTCGTCGGCCCCACTTGTGACTGTTGTGCGCATACAAGTGCCCGATCGGCAACCGCGTCCCTTTCTTGTCGCCAAAAGACAAGAGCGCTCATTCTCAGAAACCTTGTTTGCTCGTGCTTTACGAGCCCTTTGAATTCGTTCCGCACAAGGCTTGCACCCCTACCGCCTACTAGGTAGGAGAGTGCCGCACGATTCGGTGCCTAAAATATCCGGAGCGTGACAGTTGGTATCAGAGCCAAGGCTCAAGCCTAGACCCAAGAGATCCGAGGGAGCACCTTAAGATGGAAGCAATAATGGAAAGACTAGCCTGGCTGGAGGGAAAGTCTGAATCGTGGACCCAGACCAAAGAGATCGTCATCAAGCAAGATAAGCATATAGAGGATCTTGAGGTCGACGTTGAAGAACTGAAAGCTGAAAGAGACTCATTGGCGAGTATCTCAACTATGTACAAGGAATGGTTGATGACTCACAGGACAAGTGCACTACTCTGATGCGTGCTAATAGAGACAATGGTGGTGGCGGTACAAGACGAATCAAGCCACCCAAGCCTCGTACCTTCTTTGGTGCGAGGGACTCCAAAGAGGTCGACAACTTCATCTTCGACATGGAGCAATACTTCAGGATTTTCCAACTGAAGGACAATCTGATGGTGGACATTGCAACAATGTATTTGGTGGATGATGCTAAACTCTGGTGGCGTTGTAAGTACGCCGACATCCAAGCCAAGAAAGTGGTGATAGACACATAGGAAGAGTTCAAGGCAGAGCTCATATCCCAATTTTACCCTGAAAACAAAGAATTCATCGCTCGGACAAAGCTAACAACCTTGCAACATAAGGGTTCCATTCGTGAGTACGTGAAGGAGTACTCCGCGTGTATGCTCGACATTAAAGACATGACCGAGAAGGATCAGTTGTTCAACTTCGTCAAGGGATTGAAGGAGTGGGATCAACGTGAGATCTGGCGCTCAAAAGTCGACACATTATCAGGGGCCATTGCGGCGGCAGAAAGATTGCTGGATTACTCGTCCGATAGAGCACCCGTTTAAAAGAAGGGGAACAACAACTCTATGGCGAGCACTCCTAAGAATTTAGGGAATGGATCCCAAGCTAGTTCCAACAGTGTGGGGAACAAGTACCAAAGTGGGGGAGAAGACTCACAGAGGAATGGTGGTCCCTCCTCTTCCAATAAAGGGGGAGCTCAGTCCGGATCTTCTTCGTGGAACAAAAACCTCACTTGCATATTGTGTCGTGGACCACACAAATGGTTTGAATGTAAGCACAAAGGAGAAATTGATAGTTTGCAGAAGAAGTTGTCCGCCATGACCACTTCGGAGCCGACTCAAGAGGATGATAGAGAAGAGTCGGAGTACGGTGAAGAGAAACCCTCAAAACTTGCGCCGTCCACATGATGTATGCCATGGGAAAAGAACCTCAAGGAGAAAAACCCCACAGTACTGACTTGATGTATGTAGAAGTCCAGGTGAATGGGAAGGGAGCCCGAGCTATGGTAGATACAGGTGCCACTCACAACTTCGTTACTGAAAGCAAAGCAAAAAGTCTCGGGTTAAAGTTGATGCGTGAAGGGGGAAAAATGAAAATTGTCAACTCGGCAGCAAGGCCCATTCACGGCATTGCAAAGAATGTTCCTACCAAGCTGGGAGACTGGAGTGGACATCTCAACTTCACAGTGGCGGCTATGGACAACTTCAATCTGATGTTGGGCATGGACTTCCTCCGTTGCCAGCAAAGCCGTCCCGATGCCGCACCTGGGTTCCTTACTGGTGGCAGGGCAACAACCTTGCCATCTCAAGACTTGTGCCTCTGGAAAAGAGACAAAGAAACAAAAGGGGCCTCTTTTATCAACTATGAAGTTGAAGAAAGGGCTTAAGAGGAATGCGCCTACATTCCTCGCCACTCTATCGATGAAAGACGATGAAACACAAGGAGATACCCCACAAGATCTCATGGACCTACTTAGAGAGTTTGCTGATATCATTCCAGAGGAACTTCCGAAAGTCCTCCCGCCAAGGAGGGCCATTGATCACGAGATTGAGCTAGTGCACGGAGCCAAGCCTCCAGCACGAGGTTCGTATCGAATGGCTCCCCGGGAGCTTGCTGAACTGCGAAGATAGTGAGATGATTTGTTAATAGGTGGATTCGTCCTCCCTTCTAAGGCTCCCTATGGTGCTCCGGTATTGTTCCAGAAGAAATAAGACGGTAGTCTCTGCTTGTGCATCGATTATAGGGCGCTAAACAAGGTGACTGTGAGAAACCACTATCCAATTCCACTAGTAGCAGACTTGTTCGACCAGTTGGGGGATGCAGTCTACTTCACTAAGTAGACTTGAGGTCGGGGTACTTATTACATTACTTAAACGACTACTAACAAAACACACCCATATACAGAATGATTTGTATGATCAGTGTGACCTGAATAAAAAAGATTTTAGCGGTAAATTGGATAGGATGATAAAGTCAATTCAAAAGGACTTGGAAATGGGATTTGTTCTACAAGAGATCAATGAGGTAATTGCAATGCACTAGAATTAAATCTTTTTTCGTGTCAAATATTGTCATCTGAGGGTTTCTTGAATCATCTTTACTTACCAATACGTAACTCCGGCCGGTGGCTGATGGTACGGGTCAAAAGAAAGAATATAAATGCTGCTGGAAGAATTTACGTGTATGACACGGGCAGGAAGCCACATACAAGGTACAGTGCAGGTTCGACGATTGGGGTGAAACTTATGGTATCTTTAATAGACTGCACTCGCCATTGGGGTTCCAAAACAAAGAGTGGGACATCACCGGATACCGGGTGAGCGTCATAAACAATCCCATTGAAAAAAGGAAAACAGACCGGGGACTATTGTGCATGGTTCGATTGTTATCTGTCGTGGAAAAGGTGGACGATCTACTTAAAGTAACGTATTATACACCAATTTAATAACGTACAATATTTTTAACTACATGGACGCATACTAATTACCAAACTTGTACATGAATGCAGCTTTACACGAGTAATGACAGACAGCTTAAGAACTATATGCTTGGACGTCTGGTCGGTAATTGCTTCAACGAACTAAATTCGAAAGAAGTGTTAGGCATCATAACTAACAAGATAGGATAAGAAAATTAGGCATGTTGATAGTTTCATTTCAGTGGGAACTCCGAAACTATTTATGTATCACGTATGTCATTCATGTCCTCTTTTCAACATGAATTGCTAAATGTTAAATTATTGCTGTATTAGAATTTCAATTTGTGACAATTTGTGATTGTTTCCTTTAAGTTTATGCATCAGGAACCCCCTGCTCGGTTATTTTAAACCTACAAGCATTTAACTCTAGTGTAGTCGATAACAAAATACTACACAATCTGCCAAACATTTGGGTACTGGGATTCAGTGTCTTGGTAAAAAATAACCTAGTTTCTATATTCCTAGCCCATCCCATCCCCAATGTTGGTCGAACCTTCCTTCCAGATGACATCATGAAATGTGTAGACGAATCACGATCACTTGGAAACACGTCTACAACATTATTGACAACAATAACCGCAACATTATATGTAGCGGCAATTGACTGTAACCCGTAACCGATGGCCCGTAAAAGTTGAGAACGTGACTCTAAACCGTCCACGATGTTCTCAAAATGGCTAGTACATATACTAGCAATCGAGTCAACAACAATTACACGGATATGCCTGCATGTGTTATGCGAGTATTTAATCAGCTTTACAACTCAATCAAGAACATCCGGTAACTTATACGGTGATTCGACTTGCTTGATTATTATGTGATCACAAGGACTATCATGCTGATTTAGTTCAGAATCTAAATGAAGGGAATCAAACCTGTTAAACGCCGAATGGGAAATGGACCAATTGAGTGGATGTGAATGGATGCCCCGAACATTCCACCCAAGGACGGACGTAACTGACACGCTATACTAGCTTGCAGGACAAGTTGTGTTTTACCTGTTGCATTCTCCCCACATAACTCGGTCACCTCTCCAACACTTACACCCCCTAGTGTAATGCTATCGATAGCATTGCCTTGTTGTAATTTTTTGTCTAATTGGTGATTCATTTGCGTGAAGGAAATAATGCCCTTGGTCCAAGTATGCATTCAATGATAAGTCTAATAAATGCGGTTCAGTATTAATTAATTATACAAGTTAATAATTCAGTGAGATCAAGTGAACTGTGTGCCTAGCTAGAGGCCGCTTCAGTTCAAGTGGAATTAATAATATTAATCCGCAGCTTACTCTTGACTAAACCCGTAGGGTCACACAAATAGTACGTAAACGGATCAAGTATTTAAGTGAATTAAATACTCCATTTATGGATATTCGGAAATGACGGATTTCGGTTCCAGTAGGAGCTGAAATCGTCAAAAGGCAAATTATGAATACTTCGGAAACGATGATATTACCGGAAACGAAAATATGGATCGTGTCGGAAATATAAATATTATCCAAGTCGTAGATGTTGCCGGAAACGGAAACATGGTACGTATCGGCAAATATTATCGGAAATGGAAATATTTTCGGAACAGGAAATATTGCTGGAAACGGAAATATTGTCGGATTCGGAAATATTATCGGAATCGGAAATATTAAATATTTGTTCGAAACGGAAATAAATTCCGGAATCGGAAATATTAAATATTGTTCGAATCGGAAATGATTCCGGAATCGGAAATTTAATCGGAAGCGCGTCGTACGAAATAAACATCGGACGAGCTTGCTAGACGCAAGGCCCAGCACGAAGCCAGGCCTGCGCCTAGCAAGCCCATGCACGCAAGGCAGCAAGGCAGCCCGCCAGCATCTCAAAGCCAAGCCAAGCAAAGCGCAAGGCCAGGCCCAGCGAGGCCAGGAGAGCGCGCCCCCTTCGTGGGCTGCGAGCAGACTGCTGTGCCGAGCACTCCGCGCTCGCTCGCGCGCCTAGCGCCCCTTGTGGGTTGTGCGTGCGTGTGTGCGTTGAGTTCGTGCATGCATCGAATCCTTAAACGATTAGGATTAGATTAAAGATTAATTTCCTAAATCTACTAGAGTTAGTTGTTGAATTAAACATTAACTTAATAGTTTTAATTAATATCTAATTCTAATAAGATTAGATTAATTGAAACCTAGTAGGCTTCTAGTTCCGATAAATCCTACCCTATAAATAGGTGATGGCATTCACAATTTATAATCACCCAATTCAAGTATTCATATAGTTTTAAGGTTAAAACTAAAGCTAATAATTTGCCACAAATTATAATCGAATAACATAAAACGTACCTTAGGCTAAATTCTAGTTAATTGAATCTAAGGCGGATCCGAACGTGCTGTGGACTATCTACGGAGGGACTACACTTGGAGTCCTAAACTTGTTCTTGTTCAGTTCGGGAGCAGCTAGGGAGGGCACGCTACATAAGTATGTATCCTAAATTATGGTAATTTTTATGTGGCAATTAATTTGGATTCCCGGCTTTATGGTTTTTCCGCATGAAATATCTATATGTTTATATTTTTCATAACCTAAAAGTGGTATCACGAGCCTCTAATTAATTCCATAATCAATTATGGTTAACATGATTAAGTTTTATAAATTTGCAATGAATTAAAGGGGTGATTAATTTCGATTTCTGTAATTAATTGCAAATTCGTGCGATTATTTAATTATATGTTCGCAGAATTTTCGGCAGTTTAGTCAATAATGGTCGGAATCGTATAATTTTATAGTGAATTTCGCATGTAAACGGCGTTTTAAAATTTTGACTAAAATCTAGGATTTGGATTTGATGCCGAACCCAGAATTCCCAAATTCGAAGCCTAACTATGACTTTCGGATGTTTTAGTTTTTCGAACGCAATAATAGTAATTTTTAAGATGTTAAATTAAATATTTGCGATTCTTGTTTGTAAATCTTGAATCTATGATTGACCTACTGTATATGTTTAACAATTTTAATGCCTAAGCTTGTAAATTATACAACCTAATTTGTAATTGTAATTAATTTGTTGAAATTCGAATAATTTAGAATTTGATTTGATCTTCATAATTAATTGATAATTTAATTAGGAATCCATGATTAAAAACCACCATAAAATTTGTTAAATTTAGAAATTTTAAAAATTTTATGACCTATATTTGAATCCATGAATATAAACTTGATCGGAAATTAATTTAAATAATAAATTTTTGATTTTTCGCCCTTAAATTATTAAATTAATATGATTTATTAATTCGTCTATAAATTTAAATTATAAAGTTTGATTTTTGTAAAATCCGCCCACGAATCTTGCACGCAGAAAGCAATGGACGCTAAGTGTTACCCTTAAGGGGTGTTGTATAGTGCGGGCATGCGACGACGAGCAAGGGAGCTCGTCGCCCATGCGGTACGTATGCAGCGAGCAAGCTTGCGGCACGCGAGCACAAGCCTTGCGTCGAGTGCTTCGACGTGCATGGGCGGATGGGCGAGAGGCAAGGCACATGCGAGACGAGGCGCGCGCGCGCAGGGAGCGAGAGCTGACCCGCGCCAGCGAGCGCTGCCTCTCCCAGCGAGCGATGCTGCGCCACATCGAGCGAGCTGAATTATAACAAAGATAAAATGATTTTATATGAATAAAAACATATTTTAAATTTAGCTCAGTAACACATATTGCAATAACTTTAAGCATTTCACATGAAAACTTTGAATCAAAACTTACGTATTTGATCAAATAAACAAGGCAAGGCTGTTGACTTATGCTTAAATATTTTAAATATTTTATTTCTCACAACTTCCACGGACTTAAAATATATTCGCGAAAATCGATATCTAACATACACTTAGAAAATATCTCACTAGGATTCTCAACTCACTACTCATAACTATTTGCAGAATATGACATAATCTTTAATATAGCTCAAATAGAAATATCCATAGTAAGATATAATAATAATCATTCTCTACATTGTATTTTACACATTCAACATGAATTTCCCTTGAATGTATACCTTTTGAAAATAGTGATACTCTATCTCTGATTCATCAGAACAATCAACTCTCCAAATGATTCACAATAACTATAAATCTTCGAGAAATAGTTCTTATAAATAGTAGATAACGTATCAAAAAACATACTTAGAATGTTGCAAACAATATATGTTTGATATTTCAAAGCACAAACACATTAATTCTTTAACAATATTTTTTTGTTCTAGCAAATCGAACACATTTTGTCATTAAAGCTTATATACTAATTGGGGGAAGAGAACACGAATAGAGACGAGTTGAATAACCACTGTCTCCAAAATTTTAGGGGTCGTCACCTGATTGAGGGGAAAACTAGGTCGTTACTAGTCTCTCCTAATCAAATAAAAACATAAACTAATCACTAAACACAAGTAAAGCAATGAGAAAGGGTTGAAATTCACAAGGACTAAGGTGGACCAGATTATGCTAATCGAATGGTAAGCTAGGTCGGAAACAAGTTGGAAAGTCAACTAACCAACTAAAACCAATTTAACTAAACTAACTAGCAAAGGACAACATGGTCAAGTAATTAGGATCAAACTCCAACCAATCGCGATACAAGCATAAGAAGATCAAAACTAGGGACTATAATGCATAAACACTACATGAATGACAAGTTGGTTCATTAATGGACTCCAATAATCTTACGAAGCGAATCCTTTCTTAGAATGACAAAATTCGGACTCCAACCTTTCACTCTATCACTCTAGGTAAATCAAACATGCATCAACCAATAAATAATCAACACGAGGTCGCAATTCCTTGATTTCAAAGACCGACTACCCCAAATTACAATGCTACACACAAGTGATCAATTCATATGCAATAAAGCTTGAGTATACTCAACCATAGAGTAATTTAATCATGCAAAATCCCTAATTTTGAACTCAAATCCCCAAATCAATCATGGTTGAGTTTTCATCCAAACCCTAACCAACAACACTACTCCATAAACATAAAAATAGGAAATTTAAAGACTTTAACAACTAAAAACATGATTCTAAACATTAATCTAAATATTGAAATAACTAATTAAAACATGAATAATTAAATTAAGTAAAAACAATTAAACTAAGCATGAAAAATTAATAAAGCAATAAATGAAGAAATAAATAAAGAGAGAGATAGAAATGCTCATTTATTGATTGTTGGTTGTTCAATACAAGTTGTCATCCTTGAAATTGAAAAGCCCCAATTTTCATTGGATTTTCTCACTTTTTCTCTATAAATAAACTAATGAAGAACCCTACAAAAATTAGGAAAAAGCTTAATTATTTACATGCTTTAAAATCTGCCCCTCTTAAATCCTCCAAATGAGGTATTTACATTACTAGGCTAATTAAGAAAAATAAAATCTAGAAAGTAAAGTGAAAAGAAATTAAAAAAAAAAAAAAAAAATTAAAAGGAGGAGAAAAGAAAAAACAAAACAAAACTCCTTCCTTAACTCATCAGACCCACGCAACTAAAGATGGATGTGGGTCGGGCCGGCCCGAATCCCGACCCGACCCAGCACGAAAAAAGCCCGACCCGGCACGGGCACAAAGTCATGGGTCGGGTCTGGGCCTTGATTTTTTGGTAAAATCACGACAAGGCACGGCACGACTCGACCCGACATGACAAAGCACGCAAAATTTTGTAAAATTAGCCTTAGGCACGACGGGCCGGCCCGGCCTGGCACGAAGGCCCGTGGACTTGCCGGGCCTGGGCCTTATTTTGAACTTTTCGGCCCAGCCCGGCCCGACACGATACAACATGGGCCTAGATTGGGCTCGACCCGGTTATGCCCATGGCCATCTTTACACGCAACTCCCCCCCCATTTCGTTTGTTCAAGTTTGTTGCTATAGTGCTAGGCTCCTCATCTCAAGCCTCATCATCAATCATCATCGTCATCAACGTCGTCCTGATCAACATCCATCATCATCAACATCCATCGTCACTCACAATCATCGACGTCCATCTTGAACCATCATCAATCATCGCTGCCTTCAATCTCGAATAAAATCGTGACCGTCGAATTTCATTAATTCCATACAATATTTGAGCGCTCAATTGTTCGTACGGACACAAGTGAAGTTCGGCCGGACTAACTTTCGATTTGGACGAATTCCATTCAGGTTCGACCGAACCTCATAGTTTGTTAAGGATAACGTAGTTATCCTAGAGGATAGAACATCATATGAGATAGATTTATGTTATATGATATGAGATAGAAGTCTATAAGAATTAGGAATCCTATAAAGTGTAGGACATCTAGTTTGTAATATAAATAGAGGCGTAAGCCCACGAATAATATGAGAAAAATCAAATAATATATTCTCCAATATTTTAGTATGCTAACAAGAGCTTAGGTAGATCTTAGGTACAGACTATACAAATTATGCCCTGCCGGTGGATTAGAAAAAAAATAACCCACCAGTGGGATTTAGACAAACTTCCGTTGTTGACAAGCTAAAGTCGTATCACCTAATAAAAAATAAACCTAAATTCACTAACTAAATATCAAGGGAAGTCAGGATCGAATCCACAGGGAAACAGTGTACTTTCTACTACTAATTAACAAGTCTAGACTATGAGTAACAGGTAAAAAGGGTTGATTTTGAGTATTATAACTACGACGATAATTAAACAAGATAATAACAATATTTAGGGAATCTAGGGCAACGGTTCACCATAAATGCAAACTAAGATTGGACAACGAGCAATAATAAACAATTAACAATCATAACTAGGAAAACATGCATATCTCGAATCTTATGATTTCCTTAGGAAATACAACTAGCAGGCTCTCGCAATTTACTAGAAATAATTCTTATCTAATAGCCACAGATCATAAACACCAGATTTATACCTCTCGACGTATAATCTTAGGTTAATCAAACTCAATCAAAATAGTCCGACCGAACAGAATTGACGAACAATTAAAGAAAACTATAGAAATCACGATTACCAATCAATAATAAACCCAATCCAATCCCGAATTTAGATTAAACCAGACAAGCATATTTAGATTAAACAAGTATATTCATGGATCTCCTAAACCCTAGAAAATAAGCTACTCACACATATTTAGATTAAACCAGACAAGCATATTTAATGAAAGCATAATTGGAATGATAAAATAAGTAATAAACCAATACCGAATTGAAGAACGAAGGATGAAATTTAAAGCTTGAAACTTGAATTGGATAGTAAAAGTAATTAACCAAAGTTTAGAGAGAGAATAAAACTAAGTAATAAACTAAAAGTCTAGTAAATAAGATCCTTACAATTAACTAAGGGCCTAGTATTTATAATCTTGCCCAAAGAAAGAAATTAAAAACGGAAATTAAAGCTAAAAACGCGCTCCAGAGGTTGTCGACGCACGATCGGGCAATGGGCCGCCCGATCGGGTGATCGGCTCGTCAAACTGTACGATCCCCTATCTTTAAAACGTCATCTCCTTCGTTATAAGTCGGAATCAGGCGAGTGACCACTCGTTGGAAATATCTTGAAGTCTTTAATCCAAAATTGGAATCACTGCATTTGGATTTCTACAACTTTATTTATGATTAAAATGGTGGACTACAGTCATTTTTCTACTTCTTTCATTATTCGCTTTGCTTCAAAAAACTTCAAACTCAATGTCCATGTTCTCAAAAGTACACCACCTCTTGTAGTGGTTCAAATTAATAGGAAATGCATTCAAATATGTCAATTTCTACAATGATAAACCTGAAATTACAAACACACTACAAGGAGCACATTAGTACTAAAATGTCTCCGAAGAGCACAATTGAATAGTCAACGAGGGACGGGGGTAAAAACTCTATATAAAATAGGCATTTGTGCATCAAACTGATGCTTTGTGATTTTGTTTTGGTTGGAGTGAGTGCTTGAGATGCTAATTAAAAAGAGACAAAAAGAGACAAAAATTGATTGATAAAATATTTTTGTATGCGTAAGGCTGTTGGAGTTTTTTTGAGTTTGGTGTTCTTACATGTCTCACCATGAGACGTATACTAGATGGCGATAGATTTTTGTTTGAAGAGAAATATAATTTATACTTGGGATCGATCTAGTTGAATTCGAGTTTACATCTGAGTTTGGTTTTACTTCGAAAAATCAATGAAGATATGAGAGCTTGGTTTGCTCGAAAACCAATGTCGGATAGAGTATGATTAATTGGTGAGTTCGAAAAGAAAGACGTTCTCATCAAGAGAGAAAAAAACCTGCAGGTTTGAAAAGAATGGTGTTCTTGCTCGATCGAGAATTTTTGTTGAAGCTGACATCACTGAGTTGTGCGTATCGTCTTCAACAAAGACGAAGAAGTACCAATTCAACCGATTGATCTAGTACTAACGTAGAAGATATTTTTACGTTTCTAATCGCAACGTTCGTGAAACTGCCGTTACGATTGCGAAAGGGTGTTAAGGATAACGTAGTTATCATAGAGGATAGAATATCATATGAGATAGAGTTATGTTATATGATATGAGATAGAAGTTTATAAGAATTAGGAATCCTACAAAGTGTAGGATATTTAGTTTGTAATATAAATAGAGGCGTATGCCCACGAGTAATATGAGAAAATTCAAATAATATACTCTCCAATATTTTAGCATAGTTGCAGGAACTTTTCTAAATTACGGGTTCGGCCGAACATAATTACGGGTTTGATCGAACCCAATTACTCTATTTTTCCTCTGTTTTTGCACCGTAAAAATGACGATTCAGCTGCGTTTCGGTGTTGTATGGCGGTTTGAATTGATGGTTGTTGCGCGATGTTGGTGGTTACCCTTGTGGGAGGTGTTGGTGAGGCGAGAAGGTGGATAGGCTGGTTGCGTGAGATGGTTGGACGCGCCGACCTTGTGGATGGTGGTTGAAGGCAAAGGAGGAGAGGTGATGTGGTGGTTGAGAGGAGCTGCTGGTGTAGGATAAGGGCTGAGCAGTTGCTTTTGTTGTTGCGTAAGGTGGAGAGGTGATGTTGGTGGTGTAGGATAGGAAAGGAGTGTGGTGTAGGATATGAAGGAAATAATGCCCTTGGTCCAAGTATGCATTCTATGTTAAGTCTAATAAATGCGGTTCAGTATTAATTAACAAGTTAATAATTCAGTGAGATCAAGTGAGCTGAATGCCTAGCTAGAGGCCGCTTCAGTTCAAGTGGAATTAATGATATTAATCCACAGCTTACTCTTGACTGAACCCGTAGGGTCACACAAATAGTACGCAAACGAATCAAGTATTTAATGGCATTAAATACTCCATCTATGGATATTCGGAATCGACGGATCTTGGTTTCAGTGGGAGCTGAGATCGTCACAGGCAAGAAATGAATACTCCGGAAACGATGATATTGCCGGAAACGGAAATATGGATCGTATCGGAAATATAAATATTATCCAAGTCGTAGATGTTGCCGGAAACGGAAACATGGTACGTATCGGGAAATATCATCGGAAATGGAAATATTGTCGGAATCGGAAATATTGCCGGAAACGGAAATATTGTCAGAATCGGAAATATTATCGGAATCGGAAAATAATTCCGGAAACGGAAATATTAAATATTTGTTCGAAACGGAAATTATTTCCGGAATCGAAAATATTAAATATTGTTCGTATCGGAAATATATTCCGGTATCGGGAATTTAATAGGAAGCGTATCGTACGAATAAGCATCGGACGAGGCCTGCCGGACGAGGGCCCAGCACGAAGCCAGGCCATCGCCCAGCAAGCCAAGCGCGCCACACGAACAGCCAAGGCCACGCCAGGCCCAGCGCAAGGCCAGGCCCAGCAGGCCGTGGCAGCGCGCACAGCGCGCAGCGCGCGCAGCTGCGAGCAGTGGGCTGCGAGCATTGCTGCAGCTCGCGTGGGCTTGTAGCTCGCGTGGGCCGTGCGGCCGTGTGGGCTGTGCGCGGGCATGGCCTGCACGCTTGCGGGTAATGCTCGCGTAAGTGTTTGTGTTCGCATACGAAACCTAAAACGTGCAGAATTCGGTTAATGATTAAATTCCTAATTCTATTTGATAAATTAATTAAATAAGAGTTTTATTATAATTCTAATTTAATTAATTCGTATCCTAATAGGATTCCAATTCTCTTTCCATACCCCTATAAATATGTGGCCTGGGTTCACAATTTATAACGAGTAATTCAAGTATTCAAAGTGAGTTTTTGAGAGAAAAATTCAGTCACACATCTTGCTCAAAAGTGCCGAAAATTTATAGTACCTTAGGGGCGATTCTAGTTGGTCAATCTTAAGGCGGATCCGGACGTGCTGTGGACTATCTACGGAGGGACGACACTTGGAGTCCTAAAGACTTGTTCTTGTTCGGTTCGGGCGCAGCTAGGGAAGGCACGCAACAAAGAGTATGCATCTAAATTATGCTATATGATTATGTGTAAATAATATGTATTCCTGGCTTAATGGTTGTTTCCGCATGATTTATGAATTGTCATATGTATCATAACCTAACAGTGGTATCACGAGCCTCTTATTATTTTCATAATCTAAATTGCATGAACATGGTTAAATATTACAAATTTGCAAGAATTAAAAGGGGTGATTAATTTTCGTAATTGTTAATTAATTGCAAATTGCGTTTATTTAATTATACGTACGCAGTTTTTCGGCAGTTTCTTCGTTACTCATCCAAATCGAGTGATTTTTGTGTCAATTCCGCATGTAAAAGGCATTCTAAAATTTTGACAAAGACAGTAATTTTCTGCCGAACCCAGAATTCTCAAATTCGAAGCCTAACTATGACTTTTCGAAGGTTTTAGTTTTTCGAATGCAAAATTTCGTAAATTTAAGATGTTAAATTAAATATTTGCGATTCTTGTTGATAAATCTTGAATTTTTGATTGACCTACTGTATATGTTTAACAAGTTTGAATGCCTAGCCTTGTTAATTATGCAATCTAATTTGTAATTATGATTAATTAGTTGAAAATTAGAATAATTTAGAATTAATTTGATTTTCATAATTAATTATAATTTAATTAGAAACCTATGATTAAAAACCACCATAAAAATTGTAAATTTATGATGAATTTTAAATTTTTATGACCTAGGCTTGAATCCATGATAATCGGAAATCAATTGAATAATAAATTTTCGATTTTTCGCCCTAAAATTATGAAATTAATATTAATTTATTAATTTGTCATTAATTTTAAATATAAATTTTAAATTTTTATGCGATTCGTTCATATAACTTGCACGCACAAAGCAATGGACGCTACGTGTTACCCTTAAGGGGTGTTGAATAGTGCGGGCATGCGACGACGAGCAAGGGAGCTCGTCGCCCGTGCGGCACGAATGCAATAAGCAAGGGCATGGTGCACGAGCACAAGGCAGCAGCCCTGCCTTGTGTCGTGGGCCACGAGCTATGGACGAATGGGCATGGGCGAAGGCAAGGCAAGGCAGTCGCGTGTAGGCAGCAAGCGAGATGCGCCACAACGCGCACTGCCTCGCGCAAGCGCGCGCAGTCTCGCGCGCAGCGAGCGCAAGCTCGCGTGCCACGAGCGCTGCGCCCAGCGTCGATCGCGCGCAGCGAGCAATTGCTCGCGCACAGCGAGCGATGGCTCGCGCACAGCGAGCGATGGCTCGCGCACAGCGAGCGATGGCTCGCGCACAGCGAGCGATGGCTCGCGCACAGCGAGCGCTGGAGCGCGCGCAGCAAGCGCTGGCGAGCGCGCACAGCGAGCGATGGCTCGCGTTCATCGAGCGCTGGCGCGCGCGCAGCGAGCACCACTTGTGCGATGGCTTGCGATGGGAAGATGCAACAGTTATGGACGAGCGCATGGGCTGCGCGCACATGGCCAGCGATGGCTGTGTGCGTGTGGCCCATGGGCGTGCGATGCGTAGGGTGTTTGCATTACGATTAGATCGTTTTGAATGTTTAATTTGAAATTTTCAGTTTACGTAATTTTAATTAATTTTAAAATTAATAATTTAAATTATTTTCTTGGATTTTAATTTTGAATATTGTAATTATAATAAATTTTATTTATTCTAATTATTTTACTAAAATTAAAATCAAGAATTAAATTAAACACGACTGAAATCAAATTAAAATTTTTGGATTCAATTATAAATTTATATGGGCTTTAAATTTTAATTAAATTTGTATGTTTCCGGTTAGACTTGAAATACATTTTTATGTTTAAAATTAGTAAAGCATATGAATTTATTGGTTTAAGTGGGAGCGCTTTTTAGTCATAAACTCTTGATTAGGTCTACGAATCCTTAAGGTTAAAACAACTTGATTAGAATTAATAAGGACTGAATAATTGGTAGATTATTGGTGCCCTTGATTAATTGCTGCAAATGTTTACGTGATGCATAATGTGTTTTACTAACCAGCTATGTGGGCCATTCATGATAATGAATGGGTGAATGGTATATATTGTATATGTACTGTTTTGCAGGTTATGAAGTGACTAGTATGGCCCAAATAGGATAGAAAATATGGTCTGCGTACCATTAATTTGAATGTAATTGGTCTAAAGTACCAAAGTTGTTTTTTAAATTCAAATATGGTCTGCGTACCATCAAATAGTTGTAATTAGTTTTAATTATAGCTTATCCTATTTGAAGAAAATGGTGCCTCCCACGGAGATTTTCAAGACGGACTTTGAAGTCAAAGCTTCAAGATGAAGTCGGGCCATACTAGATCACATTTATCTTATGCATGCTTTAAGTTATTTATTGCTTTAAATATGTCTTAATTATGCATAAGATTGTGGCTTGATTATGTTGCATGATTAAGGATTTTAGTTCACTTAAAATCTAACCAACATAGTAAGAGCCTTAAGTTCCAAACTTAAAAATTGAGTTAAAAGGTGCCATGCCAAAATATACACTTGCTTGGATATCCTTTACATCAATCTAGAAATAGTTTTCGCTCAGCGAGGTGTTACTTATTGGTCCTAAAGGGGCAAGGTACACAAATAATTGTGAGTACATGTTAGTTTTGGTGAAACTCAATGATATAAGTAAGGAGTCCTTTTATGTCGTGGCAAAATCGATAGGTTTACCTAATAAGTTCTTAGACGTACCTATCAACCAAGAATAGTTTCTAGACTATTAGCAAAAGGCTTTTGCTTACCTAAGATGTTTTAGGATTAAGTCGACAAACTGTGCTTAGTTCTTCAATGATTTTAGGATCTTGGAATCATTTTATTCACACCTGCCGGAACACATAACTTGAATAAAATGCTTAATAAACATTGAATTATGCATGTATGCTAGAATTTAAGTTTATTAAGAGAAACTGTGAATGGTTATTTATTTGTTTATTCCTTTCAATTGTAGTTTTTAATATGGCAAACAACAATTCATTCAACATTCGATCAATTCTCGAAAAGGAGAAGTTGAACGGGAAAAACTTCCTTGACTGGCAAAGGAACTTGCAAATAGTTCTTATGCAGGAAGAAAAGGAGTATGTCCTAGATGAGGCGATGCCCGGAGCCGCAGGCGACGGGGTCACTCAGGCAGCCCTCAATCGTTGGATTGATGCCAACAAGGATGTGAAATGTCTAATGCTCGCCACCATGAGTGCGGATCTGCAGAAAACGTTCATCAACTCAGATGCTTTCACAATCATCAGTGAGTTGAAGAACATGTTCCAAGATCTGGCTCGAGTCGAAAGATTCGAGACTCATAGGCAAATTCTTGAGACCAAGCTTAAGAAAGGCGAGCCCGTAAGTCCACATGTTCTCAAAATGATTGGACTCATTGAGAATATGAGTCGGCTGGATCAGCAATTTTCTCAGGAAATGGCTATAGACACCATCCTCCATTCTCTTCATAGCGGGTATGATCAGTTCAAACTGAACTACAGTATGAATAGTCTGGACAAAACGCTCACTGAGCTTCACGGTATGCTGAAGACCGCTGAAAAGACGCTCAAAAGTGATAAGCAGGATGTGCTTATGGTGCGTGGGGGCAAGTTCAAGAAATCTGGAAAGAAGAGGAATGCTAAGAAAGGTGGCAACAAGGCCAGCCCAACTAAGCAAACTGGCGCCAAATCTGTAAAGAGGAAGGTCAGTCAACCCACTTCTGAATCCGAATGCTTCTACTGCAAGAAGAAGGGGCATTGGAAGAGAGATTGCTTGAAGCTAAAGGAAGATCAGAAGAACGGAACAGTCGTTCCATCTTCAGGTATTTTCGTTATAGACTGTATACTTGCTAATTCAACTTCTTGGGTATTAGATACAGGTTGTGGCTCACACTTATGTTCCAATCCACAGGGACTAAGAAGAAGTAGAAAGTTAAGCAAGGGTGAAGTCGACCTACGAGTGGGAAATGGAGCACGGATTGCTGCATTAGCTGTAGGAACTTACTTTTTGTCGTTGCCCTCCAGGCTAGTTTTGGAACTGGAAGAATGTTTCCATGTTCCAAGTCTTACTAAAAACATCATTTCAGTTTCTTGCTTAGATGCTAAGGGATTTTCCTTTTTAATAAAAGACAATAGTTGTTCGTTTTATTTTAAAGAGATGTTTTATGGATCTGCTAGATTAGTCAATGGACTTTATTTATTAGATCACGACAAACAAGTATATAACATAAATACCAAAAAGGCCAAAAAGAATGATTCAGATCTCACCTATCTGTGGCATTGTCGATTAGGCCATATAAACTTGAAACGCTTAGAAAGACTTCAAAAGGAAGGAATTCTAGAACCATTTGACTTAGAGGATTATGGTAAATGCGAATCATGTTTACTTGGCAAAATGACAAAGCAACCTTTCTCTAAAGTTGGAGAAAGAGCAAATGAACTATTGGGTTTAATCCATACAGATGTATGTGGACCAATGAGTACAAATGCTAGAGGTGGTTTCAGCTACTTTATCACTTTCACTGATGACTTCAGTAGATATGGTTATGTCTACCTAATGAAGCATAAGTCTGAATCCTTTGACAAATTCAAGGAATTTCAGAGTGAAGTAGAGAATCAATTAGGCAAGAAGATTAAGGCACTGCGATCTAATAGAGGCGGTGAATATCTGAGCTATGAATTTGATGACCATCTGAAAGAATGTGGAATTCTATCAGAATTGACTCCTCCTGGAACACCACAATGGAACGGTGTGTCGGAACGGAGGAACAGAACCTTGCTAGACATGGTCAGGTCAATGATGGGTCAGGCCGAACTTCCATTAGAATTTTGGGGACATGCACTAAATACAGCTGCACTCACTATAAATAGAGCTCCGTCTAAAGCTGTTGAAAAGACTCCATATGAGTTATGGTTTAGAAAGCCTCCAAAAGTGTCTTTTCTTAAGATTTGGGGATGTGAAGTATACGTCAAACGATTAATTTCAGACAAACTTCATCCAAAATCTGACAAATGTATCCTTGTGGGCTATCCAAAGGAAACAAAGGGGTATTACTTCTACAATACATCTGAGAACAAGGTGTTTGTTGCTCGAGATGGTGTCTTTTTGGAGAAAGATCACATTTCCAAAATGACAAGTGGGAGAAAAGTAGACCTCGAAGAAATTCGAGTCGAACAACAAACTCTAGAGAATGCTCAAGATGACATTCAGGATGAAACTCAGAGATCTTTAGAAGAATCTGGTGAGAATCATGGTCAATCTAGAAATATTACCCCGCGTAGATCGCAAAGATATAGATCTCAACCGGAAAGGTACTTAGGTATTTTGACGAACGAGAGCTATGACGTTCTATTACTTGAAAGTGATGAACCTGCGACTTACAAACAAGCTATGACGAGCCCTAACTCCAAGCAATGGCAAGAAGCCATGCAATCTGAATTAGACTCTATGTCTGAAAACCAAGTATGGGATTTGGTCGATTTGCCAGATGGCTACCAAGCCATTGGAAGCAAATGGGTTTTCAAACTGAAAAAGGACAAGGATGGGAAACTTGAAGTTTTCAAAGCTAGATTGGTTGCAAAAGGTTACAGGCAAGTCCACGGTGTGGATTATGATGAAACCTTTTCACCAGTTGCAATGCTAAAGTCTATTCGGATAATGTTAGCAATCGCTGCATATTACGATTACGAAATATGGCAGATGGATGTCAAAATTGCTTTCTTAAACGGCGTTTTAACAGAAACTGTGTTTATGACACAGCCTGAAGGTTTTGAGGATCCAAAGAATGCTAAAAAGGTATGCAAGCTAAAGAAGTCAATCTACGGATTGAAGTAGGCATCCAAGAGCTGGAATATACGTTTTGATGAAGCAGTCAGTGACTTTGGTTTCATCAAGAACGCGGACGAATCTTGTGTATACAAGAAGGTCAGTGGGAGCAGAATTGCTTTCCTAGTATTATATGTCGACGACATATTACTTATCGGAAATGACATTCCTATGTTGAACTCTGTCAAGATTTGGCTTGGGAAATGTTTTTCGATGAAAGATCTAGGAGAAGCACAGTACATATTGGGCATCAAGATTTACAGAGATAGATCTAAAAAGATGATTGGACTTAGTCAAAGCACTTATATTAATAAGGTGCTTGATAGGTTCAAGATGGCGGACTCCAAGCGAGGCTACCTACCCATGTCTCATGGAATGACTCTAAGCAAGACTCAGTGCCCAATAACACTTGATGAGCGTAGACGAATGAATGGGATTCCATATGCATCATTGATTGGTTCAATAATGTAAGCTATGATATGTACACGCCCGGATGTTGCGTACGCACTAAGTGCTACGAGCAGATACCAGTCAGACCTAGGAGAGGCGCATTGGACTGCTGCCAAGAACATTCTGAAGTACCTGAAAAGGCACAAAGATAACTTCCTGGTCTATGGTGGAGATGATGAATTAATTGTTAAAGGCTATACGGACGCAAGTTTCCAAACCGACAAAGATGATTTCAGATCACAGTCTGGGTTTGTCTTCTGCCTCAACGGAGGAGCAGTAAGCTGGAAAAGTGCTAAGCAAAGCACCATTGCGGATTCTACAACTGAAGCGGAGTACATTGCTGCACATGAAGCAGCAAAGGAAGCTATATGGCTAAGGAAGTTCATAGGTGAACTCGGTGTAGTCCCCTCCATTAAAGGACCAATAGCCCTGTATTGTGATAATAACGGAGCTATTGCACAGGCAAAGGAGCCTAGACACCACCAGATAGTCAAGCATGTACTTCGTAGATTTCACCTTCTACGAGAGTTCGTTGAAAGAAAAGAAGTCGAGATAAGCAAAATTGGTACTGATGACAACATATCAGATCCATTAACTAAACCTCTGCCGCAGGCGAAGCACAACTCGCACACTGCAGCTATGGGAATCAAGCATATTGGAGAATGGATTTGATGTCTCTGTTTAATGTTTTAAAGTTTTAGAGTTTAAATCTTTGTAAAACATTATTGGTTAATCATTCACAATAAATGAAAAGAATTCATTTTTCCATTTAATTTGTGGTTTATTAAATGATGAGTCCCTTCAATTTGACGATATATTCAAGATAGACTGTCAGGACCAGTCCTGTGACTAAGAAATGTCTATCAAGTGAACTTGAATGTCAAAGGTTGAAAGTGGTCCCTAGTCGGATTTTTCTATAAAATTGGACGCATAGAAAACGTTAGACGATTAGAATGCAAGATGACTAGTAGTTCTGTTTCTTGAACTATGTGGACATGGCAATGTCATAATCATTTGCATAGATACTTACTTTGGGAAGACTAGTATCGGACAAGACCTATGAAACTTTACTGTAAGAGATGAAAATCTGTCATAAGTAAATTTCATTAAAATTATTAGACACTAAATCCTCAATACCTGAGTGATTTGAGATTACTTGTTTGAGAACTGGTTGCTTTGACGTTGACCAACCGTCGCACCGTAAAAGGAGGCTATAAAGGCAACGCTCAGGTAATCACCTATCAAACGAAGTCTAGTCTCAAGATCACAAGACTGGGATTGTCCTCCCATAAATCGGGATGAGATGCTTAAAACTTGTACAAGGCCACTCGGAGAGCTAGAAACTGTGAAATGCATGGCCGTGCTCGGATGAATCATAGGCTATGATTATCTGTTTATTTGATCAGTTGAACTCTGAAACCGAGGAACACCTCTGCACATAATAAGGATGATAACTCTTACCTTATGTTCAAGAGCAAGTATCGAGCGACAAAGGAATTAGGAAATGCACACTTGCCCCTACGGACAAGTGGGAGACTGAAGGAAATAATGCCCTTGGTCCAAGTATGCATTCTATGTTAAGTCTAATAAATGCGGTTCAGTATTAATTAACAAGTTAATAATTCAGTGAGATCAAGTGAGCTGAATGCCTAGCTAGAGGCCGCTTCAGTTCAAGTGGAATTAATGATATTAATCCACAGCTTACTCTTGACTGAACCCGTAGGGTCACACAAATAGTACGTAAACGGATCAAGTATTTAATGGCATTAAATACTCCATCTATGGATATTCGGAATCGACGGATCTTGGTTTCAGTGGGAGCTGAGATCGTCACAGGCAAGAAATGAATACTCCGGAAACGATGATATTGCCGGAAACGGAAATATGGATCGTATCGGAAATATAAATATTATCCAAGTCGTAGATGTTGCCGGAAACGGAAACATGGTACGTATCGGGAAATATTATCGGAAATGGAAATATTGCCGGAATCGGAAATATTGCCGGAAACGGAAATATTGTCAGAATCGGAAATATTATCGGAATCGGAAAATAATTCCGGAAACGGAAATATTAAATATTTGTTCGAAACGGAAATTAATTCCGGAATCGAAAATATTAAATATTGTTCGTATCGGAAATATATTCCGGAATCGGGAATTTAATCGGAAGCGTATCGTACGAATAAGCATCGGACGAGGCCTGCCGGACGAGGGCCCAGCACGAAGCCAGGCCATCGCCCAGCAAGCCAAGCGCGCCACACGAACAGCCAAGGCCATGCCAGGCCCAGCGCAAGGCCAGGCCCAGCAGGCCGTGGCAGCGCGCGCAGCTGCGAGCAGTGGGCTGCGAGCATTGCTGCAGCTCGCGTGGGCTTGTAGCTCGCGTGGGCCGTGCGGCCGTGTGGGCTGTGCGCGGGCATGGCCTGCACGCTTGCGGGTCATGCTAGCGTAAGTGTTTGTGTTCGCATACGAAACCTAAAACGTGAAGAATTCGGTTAATGATTAAATTCCTAATTCTATTTGATAAATTAATTAAATAAGAGTTTTATTATAATTCTAATTTAATTAATTCGTATCCTAATAGGATTCCAATTCTCTTTCCATACCCCTATAAATATGTGGCCTGGGTTCACAATTTATAACGAGTAATTCAAGTATTCAAAGTGAGTTTTTGAGAGAAAAATTCAGTCACACATCTTGCTCAAAAGTGCCGAAAATTTATAGTACCTTAGGGGCGATTCTAGTTGGTCAATCTTAAGGCGGATCCGGACGTGCTGTGGACTATCTACGGAGGGACGACACTTGGAGTCCTAAAGACTTGTTCTTGTTCGGTTCGGGCGCAGCTAGGGAAGGCACGCAACAAAGAGTATGCATCTAAATTATGCTATATGATTATGTGTAAATAATATGTATTCCTGGCTTAATGGTTGTTTCCGCATGATTTATGAATTGTCATATGTATCATAACCTAACAGGATAAGCATTGCCTTATTTTGTTATTCTCAAGCCCAACATTGACTTTTCTTGACCATGTGAAGCAATTGATCCGGCCCTTAAACTTGTACTTCGATATTCCATACAACACGCACCTACAAAATTAAAATAAAAGATGAGGGAGAAACAATAAAAGTAAAACAAAGATAAATATAAAATATAATATTAATACTAAATAATAATAATAATAATAATAATAATAATAATAATAATAATAATAATAATAATAATAATAATAATAATAATAATAATAATAATAATAATAATAATAATAATAAGGGAAATTCTCAATGGTAACCCTATACTATTGCACTTTCTCAATGGTAGCAAAATAAATTACTTATTATCTTTGGTAGCCTTTTATTCTTGATTTTTCTAAATCATGACATTACTAATGATTTTTGTTGATACATTTGTTAAACATTTAACCGTGGTTAGTAGTTTATAAAAATGTAATAATTAATAATAACTTTTACAGAAATAAAATCCCCAAAAAATGTTCATTATTAGAACATCGATCTCCAAAATCCAATTATTTTGACCTCAAAATCCCTGTCAAATTTGTACAGATTCGTTATACTTAGAACTAGGATTGAGGTTTACCAGATTTAATGATTCAATTCGACCATGAATACGAAGTAATTCAGGTTTGGAGTTTTCATGGTCAATTTGACCATGAATTATAGAGATGATGGAGAGGCCTCACATGTCCAATACTACAATGGCAAGGGGGCAATTGGCTTCCACATTTAGTGTTTGTAGACTTCCATTTCGGAGACAGCGGTGCCATTTCCGGTATGATTGCCGTACGGTGGCGCACATTATTAACGCGATGCTGAATGGCGGAAGTTACGTTGCAGCAGTGGTGTTTAGTGTATCGAGAAAGTGGTTTATGAGAAAAATTATTGTTTATTATAGGGGGGAGAGTGAATTGAGGAGAGAAAACCAAGGTGGAGGAGATTGAGAAGAAACCATCGCCATTGTTGAGCATCTTGAGCTTGAAGAGGATAGACTAAAGTTTTCCATAATAATTACAGATTAAACTCTTAAGTTTACGAGTATTTTGAAATAAAAGTGATTTTAGGGATATTTGAGTAATTTTATTTACTTTTTATTGAACCATGATTAGCTAAACTAAAGAATTTAACACTAAACTCTTCTTATAATGTCATTGTTGATAATTAACACTCATACAGGGTTACTAATGATATTAAGTTATTTTTTTTGCTACCACTGATAATGAACAATAGTATAGGGTTACCATTGAGAATTTCCCTAATAATAATAATAATAATAATAATAATAAAATAATAATAATAGACTTAATAAAAATAAATAGGAATAACTATAAAATGTAAATAGAAAATTAATAATGAAACTAAACTAAATTGATGACAATAAAAATATTAAAACAAAATAAAACAATAAATTACGAAATTAAGACCTTAAAACAAAGAAAAAGCACTAACTGCGTTAATTAAGCTACAAAATATAAAATAAAATAATAAAGGCTAAAAATGATATACTCCTAATTGAAAAATAAATTAAAATATACCCCTAAGAGTGACATAATTATATATCACACACAGATACACAAATGTTATTTATGGTCGTTGTTAACGACTTCTTCTCCAATAAAAACATAGTTTGAAACTTATCACAATTCATACTCATAAGATTTTCCTTTATAGTATTTACATTTTAGGAAAGTGTATCTTTTTTTTAATACTCTGTATCCATTTTCAATAATTTACATTAGGAATAAAAATCATTTCCAACTAAGATAAGTAGTTCTAATCTATTATGACCCTTTTATGTTTTTTAAGGTCTAACCCGTCTTATTTTCAATCATTTCTTTTATTTTGGTGTTAAATATAAGCTCAGGCCAATACATTTTTAGTCAAATACGTTTTCATGATTGTTGGTCCATTAGAGAGCCCACGCATTTTTATTTCTTTTATTTTTGGGCCATATCAAGCCCATTTTCCTTTCTTTTATGGATGAAAAAAAATCAAAATAAAAAAAAGATTCAAAGCCATCTTTTTACATTTCCGATCCATATCCAATTTTCCAATTTAGAATGGTGACCATGTAGTTGAATCATTCACATTTTATTTTTTCAATATTAATTTCCTATTCTTTTTTCTTTGTTTAGGAAAGTAAGTCGGCATAAACTCCTCCACAAGTGAGTTCTTTTTACAAAACTTTAGAGTCTTAAGATCTAAATTTCGTTCTATTCAGGGGTCAGGAGGCGTCTTGGGTTTGTAAAAAGGAAGAACGATAAGAACGAGTCACGGTTAACGAAGAAACCTTTAGACAAGGACAAGTCTATTCATGTGCATATATCAAGATGAAAAAGGTCTTATTGGGTTCAAACTAGAGGAAGTAGACTGATTCTAATCACAATCGCCGAAGAGGTTAAATGAATCATATTTGTATAAGGTACTTTAGGCGCATTTAGGTTGCATTATTAGGCCTTTATATCATTTTAGTTGCATTTAGGGTCGCATTTGCATAAGTTATGGTTATTGTGCTATATCACGCTCCGTTTGTGTTTTTCTTAATATTTCAGGTGATTCCGTGATCATTTGGATGCTTTCGGAGTGCTTGGAGTTGACCTGAATGATATCGGAAGATTTAAGTCGAAGACGAAGAGTTTGATCGGAGAAGTTAATAATTTGTGTTGATTCGGATCGTCTATATCACATTACCGATCGGCAAGAGCACCTTGAGAATCTCATGATCGATGCTAGAATTACTCGGAGTTTTAGCGGAAGGCAAATCTTAAGGGCCTACCGTCGTAAGCATCATAATATTCAAGTCGTCGTATCAAGGAAAATAGAACCGGTAGCCAACGCCTCCGCTTAATTGATTCCGCGCCCAAGCATGAACATCGTAGCAAGGGAAATCCAGCGGGCGGTCAGCGCCCCCGCTGGTTTTCGTCCCCAAGCCTAGTCGTTGCATTGCATTGTCGTCGCAGCCCACGAATTTCAGCGACTAGCCAGCGGGCCTGCTGGTTTATGCGCCCAACTATATTTCCCGCACATGTACTCGTCATCGACGCCCTTCGTTCTCGTCATCGTCAATCGTCAAATTAAATAGTAACTTGTGTAATTATCATTTTTCCTATTTTCTTTTCCTTATTTATTTTTAATTAGAATTTAGGAAGCATAGAAATATTTGAAGGAAATTAATTTATTTCCCTTATGTTTTATTTTCCTAGAATTCTCTTTCACGCTTAATTTTAGTTTTTCCTTTCCATTGTTGAACCCTAGATTTTTCCTTTCTTCCATTAATCAATCTAGAGGTACTTACCATAATTTCTCTTGCTTTAATTCTTTGTTATTATTTTTGTTCTTTAGATTAATTCTCCCTTTAATAATGAAATTCATATTTATATATTATTTCTTTCATGCTTGATAATTCAATTACGAGCGAGTAGTATTTGTCTAGGTCTAAGTAAGGGTAGCCATGTTTATACCATGATTGTCATGCATTAAAGTTTGTTAATTTATAGATTATTCTTGAGTAATTCTAATTTATTTGTGCTTAATTGTTGATTCATGTAATTGACCAATATCGTGGATTGATTATCTAGCTAATAGGAACTAGAATTGAAAGATCATATTCTTAGAGGCTTGGTATAATTAGCAATTCTGATTATGTTAGCGACTGTACTGCATATGTTGGATTGAAAGTGTTAAGACCCGACCATAGGATTAACATATAGTTTAATTACTCGGCCTAGTTTATTCATTATAAGATTGATTTGCGTTCTTGGATTGTTATAAGCATGGTGGACCGAACATATTCCCTAGACCTTTAATTCATTAATAAATTCCGCATTTATATTATTGCTTTACTTTTGTTACTTAATTATCAAAAAATTAACTTTTGTTTATTGAAATAGTTTATATAATTTGGGAAAACCTAATAGAACTTGTCTCCCTATGGCATTGACCCGTATTTGCTAAGTATCTGCTTACAACAGACACCGTGCACTTGTGGTATCACTTTTTAATTCATCAAGGTTTCTAGGCAACATCAAGATATTTCACAATATACTGCCTTGTCTTCCAGAACCTATAGGCTTTCTGCTCTACTAGGGTGATCAAGGGTACTACTATCATCTCTCCCTACCCTGTGGTGTTTCCTATGTCTTTGGATATCCCGTTTGCCAAAAGTGGTTTTATCATCTCAAGGATGAGGTAGAAATATGAGAATACATTGCTTATATTTTCGTAGATCAATACAAGCCCAACGTTAGACCTCTCTTCATGAGATGGAGGTCCTTAAGCAAGACGACAGAGAAGGCATCACCAAGGATCTCAATAGGTGGAGGGAAATTGCTTCCCAAATGGCTGCTAGGCTCGCGGAGAAAGAGTATGTTAAGATATTCATTTTGAACCTCTTGTCTAGGTGCAACAATCATCTCAAGTATTTGAGTCTTGACACTTTCGAAAATGTATGTGTAATACCTCGTATTTTTAAGTAATTATAAATATATATACTTTATTATATTTATAAAGTACTTTTTATTATTTTGAGAATTTAAATCGCATTTAAATAGTAATTTAAATGGATTTTATTAATTAAAAATATTTATTATTTTAATTAATTACGAAATGAATTTAAATTTCAAGTTGGGAATTTAATTGGGTTTCAAAAGTAAAACGATTTAAAATTAATCTAGCCCAATCCAATTCCAAGTTCAAGTCCAAACAAATTAAGCAAGCCCATCTTATGTTTAATGAAATCCGAAAAGAAATCCTAAAGCCTAGTCCATCTTTGAGTTTCCTAAGCCTATAAATATAGGTGATCACCCTCAAAATCTCTCACTATTATTCATTAAAACCAAAAGTAAAACCCTAACCCTAAATCTCTCTTTTTTCGGTCAAACTTATGTTTGTCCTTTTTTCTACTAATTCTGTTTGTTTTCAGACAAAAATTTCGTCTTTAAAGTTGTATATCTCAAAAAGTTCTTGAACTTTGATTCAAGAATCGATTGATTTCGAGTTAAATATTAGGAGTTATGGTTGTTTTAAAATACTATTGCGCTCCCGTGCTGCTGCGCCCGCACACCCGCGTGCACGCACAAGCAACAACTTGACAGTGATGTGATGTGCCGCGCACACCTTCGTCCCTTTGTCTCTCCTTTGCGCCCGGTTACGCCAACCAACGTAACCGTGTCGTGCTATAGGCCGACTTGCCAAATCAGGTCTGGTGTTAACCAGAAAATGCAGTTTACCTCGGACTCCCACGAGGGGCAGCAGTGGGAACACAACCAAGGAGGATGTGCCCACAATGTCCTCTCTTGTCCAGAGCGAAGAGAAGGCAAAAAAGCGCCGCCAATTCCTTTTCTTCCTAATCTTCTCTATAATTATGTTTTAAATTATGATTAATATTGAATTTTGATTGATTATTATGCTGGGATTGGTTATGAACACCAAAGTTGAGGATTTTGATGATTAGGTTATTGAGGATGATTTTAATTAAAGTAGTTGTAATTTTCAGATTTGAAATATATATTAAAGCTTCACTTTTTATTAGTTTAATGGTTTTAATTAAAAACTATGATTAGGGTTTTGGATTAAACCTTATGACTAATTGATTAACATAATTAGATGACAATTTTAATTATGGTAATCAATTATAATTTTCAGATTCATTTTAAGACTTAAAGTGTCAATTTTTAATGGTTTCAAACATGAAATTAATTAAATTTCATGCTAGGGTTTTAAACAATTAATTGGAATTATTATTTTAACGAATAACGATTAATTTCTAATTAATTCAAGCATTTTAAAACTAAATAAAGTTGCTGGAAATTTAAAGAACATGGATAATAATTAAGTTTCATTGTTTTAATGATAGGAGGAGATTTCTAAATTAGTGGAGTGAATCACAAATTGGCCCCCGTACTTAGGTATTCAAGGTACGTACAAGTCTAGGGTGACCAACTTATTTTCATGTGAATACATGTTGTGATTTTATATTGTGATTCATGTTACTTGGAATGTTATGGATTCATGTTTGATTGTGCGAGCAAACATGTTTTGGATATTATTTATGTTTGTTGAATTGAAGTGAACAAGCATGTTATGATTGGTTATGTTTGTTGAATTTAAATAACAACCATGTTGTCCAAGTATGGTTATGCATGTATGGTTGTATTCGCATGCAAGGAATAATTTATGTTATTGTACGTAATGTCTAGCATTTTATAAGCCAAGTCTATTGTGCCTAGTGTTAGGTTATGATTAATACAATAATATAATCATGCGGAAAAACCATAAAGCCAGAATCCAAATTAATTGCGACATAGTCAATAAGCATAATTTAGGTTACATACAATGTGATGCGTGCCTTCCCTAGCTGCTCCCGAACCGAATAAGAACAAGTCTTTAGATCCCCAAACGTTGCCCCTCCGTAGAAAGTCCACAGCACATTCGGATTACTAGTAGAAAAAATATCATTTGCAACTCATCAATTGCAACTCACGCAAGTCATACGTGTTGTAACTGAGGTTTGTTCAACGCGGGTCAATTACTAAATGAATTACTCGCAGCGAATTCATTGACCCCGAGTTGCGAAAAAGCAATTTTTTTAAAATGGATAATTCGCAGCGCGCAGATACAGTACAAGTTGCAATTAGGGGAATAATTTACAACTCCCGCCCTTGTCGATTGCTGCAATTCTAAATAGTCGCAACTTTGGCCCTATGAGATTGCTGCAATTAGGTTGAAACATCCACTCTCCTTCAATTCTCAAATTAGGTTGTACGCAGATCACTCACCTTCAATTCACTCACCTTCAATTCTCACCCAATTACGCAGATCTAGATCGAATTCAACCAACTAGGATTTTACTTAAGGTTTTATGTATTCGGGCTAGGCTATTTTATGTTTTCCCTTGAACACAAAGTAAGTAAAGAATATGATTTTCAATGTTGTGATGTATATAATTATGAGGGCCTAGCCTCATATTTATAGGGTAGGAAATAAGGAGTTTGAGTCTTACTAGGAAAAGAATTACCAACCCTACTAGGATTGAATTTCTTATCCAATTAGAATTGTGCTATTAATTAAACTCTTAATTAAACCAATTCTAGTAGGACTAGGAAAACTATATACTTAATCCCAAAGTTACTTGGCAACTAAGTAATCGAACTTTTCATGGAGCCCAAGACGAAGCACCCAACGTAGCCACGATGGGCCACGCTGGTGCGTGTGCCTGTCTAGACCCAACCGGAGCCGCAACTGGCCAAAGGCCCAGCGTGCTGCAGCCTTGCCTTGGCGGGCTGCTGCTTGCTTGGCGGGCTGCTTGCTTGCTGATGCCTTGCTTGCTGCTCGCGGCCCACTGTTCTTCCAGGCCCATCGGCTGGGCGCTGGCGCTGGGCTTCATGCTCAGCGCTATGCGCTCGGCCTTTGCTTGTCGAGCGATGGGCCGACTCGCTTGCCGGCTTCTCACTCGTCGAGCTTCCGATTCGTTTTCCGATTCCGGAATTTATTTCCGTTTCGAAAAAATATTTACGTTTCCGTTAATATTTCTGATTCCGATAATATTTACGATTCCGGTAATATTTCTGTTTCCGGTAATATTTACGATTCCGGCAATATTTCTATTTCCGATAATATTTTCCGATACGAACCAGGTTTCCGATTCCGATAATATCTACGACTTGGATAATATTTATATTTCCGTTATGAACCATATTTTCGTTTCCGGCAATATCTTCATTTCCGGAATATTCTTTACTTTGCCTTTTGACTATTTCAACTCCCACTAAATCATATTTCCAAATTGACAAGTGGGAGAATTGTTAGGTTATGATACATATGAATAAACATAAATCATGCGGAAAAACCATAAAGCCAGGAAACATATTATTTACACATAATCACATAGCATAATTTAGATGCATACACTTTGTAGCGTGCCCTCCCTAGCTGCGCCCGAACCGGACAAGAACAAGTCTTTAGGACTCCAAGTGTCGTCCCTCCGTAGATAGTCCACAGCACGTCCGGATCCGCCTTAAGATTGACCAACTAGAATCGCCCTTAAGGTACTATGTATTTTCGGCTATTATAGGGCAATAATATGACTGAATTTTCGCTCTCAAAATGTCACTTTTAATACTTGAAAAACTCGTTATAAATTGTGAACCCAGGCCACATATTTATAGGGGTATGGAAAGAAAATTGGAATCCTACTAGGATACGAATTAATTAAATTAGAATCCTAGTAGAACTCTTCATTTAATTAATTTATCTTTTAGGATTAGGAATTTAATTAATAAACGAATCCTATACGCTTTAGGTTTCGTATGTGAACACAAACACACACGCACGCATAGCAGCCCACGAGGGGCGCTATGCGCGCGCGCGCACAGCCCGAGCAACGCAGCCCAATTGCCACGGAGCCCACGACTGCCGCAGCCTTGGGCGCGCGCTGGGCCTGCCTTGCGGTGGGCCTGGCGCAGCCTTGGGCTGGCGTGTTGTGGCGCGCGTTTTCCTTGCTGGACGTGGGCCTGGCTTCGTGCTGGGCCTTCGTCTAGCAAGCTCGTCTGATGCTAATTCGTACGACGCGCTTCCGATTAATTTCCCGATTCCGGAATTCATTTCCGATACGAACAATATTTAACATTTCCGATTCCGGAATTAATTTCCGTTTCGAACAAATATTTAATATTTCCGTTTCCGGAATTATTTTCAGATTTTCGATAATATTTCCGATTCAGACAATATTTCCGTTTCCGGCAATATTTCCGATTCCGGCAAAATTTCCATTTCCATTAATATTTTCCGATACGTACCATGTTTCCGTTTCCGGCAACATCTACGACTTGGATAATATTTATATTTCCGATACGATCCATATTTCCGTTTCCGGCAATATCATCGTTTCCGGAGTATTCATTTGCTTGCCTTTGACGATCTCAGCTCCCACTGGAACCAAGATCCGTCGATTCCGAATATCCATAGATGGAGTATTTAATGCCATTAAATACTTGATCCGTTTACGTACGATTTGTGTGACCCTACGGGTTCAGTCAAGAGTAAGCTGTGGATTAATATAATTAATTCCACTTGAACTGAAGCGGCCTCTAGCTAGGCATTCAGCTCACTTGATCTCACTGAATTATTAACTTGTTAATTAATACTGAACCGCATTTATTGGACTTAATATTTTATGCATACTTGGACCAAGGGCACTATTTCCTTCAAGAATAATAAACCTCGAAGAGATTCGAGACGAACAACGAACAAAGAACTCTTTAGAAGAACTTCAAGGTGAAGAACCTCCAAGGCCTTTAGAAGAGCTAGTGGGAGTAGTTCCTCAAGACGTTGTTTCCCCAAGTAGGTCACATAGAACTAAGGTTCAGCCGGACAGATGGACAGGCGTCCTTTTGACTGAAAACTTAGATGTTCTCATATTAGATAGTGATGAACCTATGACTTACAAGCAAGCTATGACGAGTCCAAGCTCCACTAAATGGTTAGAGGCCATGAAATCTGAGATAGACTCCATGTCTGAAAATCAAGTCTGGGATTTGGTAGATTTGCCGGATGGGTTTACACCTATCGGATGCAAATGGGTCTTCAAATTGAAGAAAGACAAAGATGGAATTGTATACATATACAAGGATAGATTGGTATCAAAAGGTTACAGGCAAGTTCACGGTGTTGACTACGATGAAACCTTTTCTCCAGTCGCTATGCTTAAGTCTATTCGGATAATCTTTGTGATTGCCGCGTTTCATGACTATGAAATATGGCAAATGGATGTCAAAACTGCCTTCTTGAATGGTGTTCTTCAAGAGACTGTGTTTATGACACAACCAGAGGGTTTTGTCGATCAAAAGAACCAAAGAACTGTATGAAAGCTTAATAAATCCATTTATGGATTAAAGCAGGCATCAAGGAGCTGGAATAAACGATTTGATGAAGCAGTCAATAAGTTTGGCTTCATCAAGAATCAGGACGAATCTTGTGTATACAAGAAAGTCGGTGGGAGTAAAATTGCATTCTTAGTCTTGTATGTAGATGATATACTACTTATTGGAAACGACATTCCTATGCTGGAGTTTGTAAAGACTTGGCTTGGAAAGTGTTTCTCAATGAAAGACTTAGGAGAGGCACAATACATATTCGGCATCAAGATCTATAGGGATAAATCTAAAAGGATGATTGGACTAAGCCAGAGCACTTACATTGACAAAGTGCTAGCTAGGTTCAGTATGATGGAAGCCAAAAGAGGCCATCTACCCATGGCACATATCTAAGCAAGACTCAGTGTCCCAAGACATCTGATAAGCATAGAAAGATGAGTGGAATTCCATACGCTTCGGCTATTGGATTCATCATGTATGCTATGATTTGTACAAGGCCGGATGTTCGTTCGCACTCAGTGCAACGAGCAGGTACCAGTCAGACCCAGGTGAGGCGCATTGGACTGCAGCCAGGAATATCCAAAAATACCTGAAAAGGACTAAGGATCAGTTTCTGGTATATGGTGGTACAGATGAGTTGATTGTTAGAGGCTATACGGACGCAAGCTTTTAAATAGACATAGATGATTTCAGATCACAGTCCGGTTTTTAGTTCTGCCTCAATGGCGGAGTAGTAAGCTGGAAAAGTGCTAAGCAAAGCACTATTGCGGATTCTACAACTGAAGTCGAGTGCATTGATGCCTCAGAAGCAGCAAAGGAAGCTGTTTGGATTCAGAAGTTCATCGAAGAACTTGGGGTTGTCCCCTCTATTAAAGGACCAATGGCTTTGTATTGCGGCAATAGCGGAGCCATTGCCCAGGCAAAGGAGCCTAGGAGCCACCAGGAGTCCAAGCACGTACTGCGGCGATTTTACACACTTCGAGAAATCGTTGAAAGGAAAGAAATCGAGATTTGCAAGGTTGGAACTGACGACAACGTCGCGGATCCATTGAATAAACCGTTGCCACAAGTGAAGCACAACGCACATGTAGCAACCATGGGAATCAAGCATGTTGGAGAATGGCTTTCATTTCCTAAGTTTTGTTTTAGAACATCTGTTAGATCTGTGTTTAAAACAATTGGTTTAACCATTTCATATTTATGAAATTCTTCATTTCATATTCATTT
This sequence comes from Spinacia oleracea, assembly GCF_020520425.1. Classification (NCBI taxonomy): domain Eukaryota; kingdom Viridiplantae; phylum Streptophyta; class Magnoliopsida; order Caryophyllales; family Amaranthaceae; genus Spinacia; species Spinacia oleracea. The sequence continues at coordinate 92,001,990 of NC_079489.1, forward strand.
AATTTGGTTTAGTATTAAATGAAAAGTCCATGTGATTCAAAACATTCAAATGGGATGTCAAGATGGATTCTTCGACAAAGAAACACCCATAAGTGAACTTGAATATTGAAGTTACAAAGGATCCCTAATCCAGGTCATTGAAAGGTGGACGACCAATGACTAATGAAGATTAGATTACAAGTAGATTTGTATTTCGGTTTCTTGAACAAGATTGATTGGATGTCAGAATCTTTTGCATAAATACTTATTGGATCTTGTATCGGATTGACCATGAGAACACTTTAAGAGATTAAAGTCATATCATAAGCAGTTCTCATTAATGGTGATTAGAGCCATTCCTCAAAACATGAGTAACTATGATTGCTCGTTTGAGAATTAGTTCTCTCTAATGCTGGCAAAATGTCGCACCATAAAAGGAGGCTATAAAAGCAGTTATTGGGCTTACTATGAATCAAAGTGAGTGTTCATAGATTGCAAGAATGGATTGTCCTCCTATCTTTGATAGGATATGGTGTTGTTGTGTAACAAGGCCTCTCGGAGAGTTAGATACTTTGAAAATGCATGGTTGTGCTCAAAATGGTTAAGGCTTAACCTTCTGTAAAAGTTTAACAGTTGAACTCCGTAATCCGAGAAACACTTCTGGACCTAATAAGGATGGCTTGGATCTTACCTTATGTTCAGCAAGTAACACTAAGCGACAAAGGAATGTGAATGCACACTTGCCTGAAAGACAAGTGGGAGACTGAAGGAAATGTGTCCCTCACCCAAGGTGCATTAGTCTAATACCAAGGTTCAAATTAATTACAAACAATTAATTCAGTGAGATCAAGTGATCGGAACAACTAGCTGGAGCAATGCTTCCGGTCAGTGAGTTCTAATCTATATTAGGCTCACAGCTTACTCTTGACTGAACCTATAAGGTCACACCAATGGCATGTAACAAATCACCGGATTAAATGAATCGGAAATTCATTTAATAGCTTTTCAGGAATTAGTTCGAAAAAACATAATATACGATATGACGTTGGATCGGAATCGTATATCGTATCACGAATGTTTGTAAGATTGGCGAAACGAATAATCGTATCGTACGAATGTGATTCGTCGAGTACGATACGATAAATAATAGCCGTAAGGCGTTGGTCGCAAATACGAGCCGCAACGAAGCTTTCGGCCCATCGAGCCAAGCGCGCATGCGCGCAAGGCCCAACGAGCCAGCAGCTCGCGTGCAGCAAGAAGCCAGCCCCCAAGACTCGGCGTGTGCGCGCATAGAGTGCAGCCATGCAACGAGCAAAGCAGCGAGGCCCAAGCCCACAGCTGCAATGCTCGGCTGTTGTGTGGGCTTCGGTGTGTGAGCATGTATGGCCTGTTGAGGCCTTGTGCCTTGGCCGGTTACACATTATAATCTAAGGGTTATAATCCACACACACACACACACACTTGTTTTTCCAACCCTAACCTAATTCTGAAATTACGTACGTTAAGTTTTTGTCTTCGCTCTAAACTGTTCTTCCCAAAAAGCAAAACACTCTTGAGCATTGTCTAAGCTACGAATCTCAAGACGGATCTGAACGTGTCAGTGACCAAATAGAGGAACGAAGATTGGAGTTCTTTGTTTGTGTTCTTGAATCATAAACTAGGGAAAACATGCTTCGAATGTAAGTTTTCTTAATCTGTGCTTTATACATGTCTCCTGGGTTTGGGGATTGTTCCGCACATGTTAATATGTTTTAACTGTATTCCCCTACATAAAGAACTCTTAACATAAACAACTTTGTTTCATTGCTTGTTAGGAAATAAGTATTGTACTTCAACTGTATAGTTTGCTAGTGATGCTTTGTTTGGATTTGCTTATCCACGCAGTTTACGGATATGCGGAATACTTTCCGGCTGTATCTTAGAACATAGAAATTAATATTTAATTTCCCACGCAACAACTCATGGTCTTCAATCCATGTTGCCATTTTAAAACACGATGCTCTATAGCTCTTCCTTGCCAATGGTTAACTCCAAAGGGATCTTGCTTGATCCTTTGCCAGTGTTTATGCGTGTAGCATCAATATTTAGCATATCTTCATTTCCTTGAATCAAGAACTATTCATATGTACCTTTTTAAGTACTATAAATTTTTCTTGATCTCAATCTAGTTAATCTTTACTTAGCCCGATAGAAATTGGTATATGTTCGTCATGCCTAAAGCCATACGATACATTTTTGGCGATCCTCATATTATATCATATATGATAAATTCTATTGCAGAATTATTCTCAATTGAATTATATTCATGTAACTTTAGCTATCCAATTTCAGTAGATACTGAATCCAGCTAAATACTTTGATATATAATATAGGTGAAGAATCTCATTAGATTCTTTGATGTTTAACTTAGTAAATGCTTATACATAGTTCAAACACTCATTACTTAGATTTATTGATATGGGTCGAATATCTCCAATAGAGTGTTTCGTATTTGATTTAGTAAATGCCATTACTTAATCTAAAACAATATTATAAGATATTTGTAAATATATCTTAATACCTGTGAGGGGGTCGAAAAAGCGCGAGGCTAATGCGTGACCTTGTCCCTCGTGGGTGTGACGATTCTTTTTTATTCAATCAAGTGTAATTGGATTTCCTGTGAGTATACACCCAATTGACTAGTAATATAGGAGTCGCCATTCAGTTTTTAACAACAATGGAAAAACTGACAAAACCCGGTTATCGTGACATAAAGGGAATGCAATTATGTTTGACCACGACGGCCGTAGGTTCCCTTGTGATCCCTGGTGTGGGGATCTCTCAATATACACCCGCAAGGTAGAGATTGAGGGTTCGGGGGACTGTAACTACCGAGAGGAGTAATTCGCTCTTCGATAACTCCAGAGGCAGGATATCCTTACTAGCTCAGCATAAATAATCGAAGGGACATGCGTTAACTATTAAACTAATCTGAATTGATTTTAGCAATATGCAACATATAATACTAATTCGATCGTGATTATCTGATTTAAATAACATTAAGGGACCTAGCATGATAATCCGATTTCCCAAAAATATTATATTTGTTAGGCGTGATAGAACAATCATATTAGGTTAGTTTAACAGTTCATAAAAAGGGCGAGAAAAGCAGTTAAATCATCGAAAAGGGACACATTACGACGCACCCTTGAGAGGTGCGTCACGGTTCTTAGAAAACTAACCACTTTGACTTTGCTATTTCTCCTTTTTATTTAACGAATCTCGATTATGGGACAGGATACGTTCTGTTCGATTTATGGATCGATTGCGACAGAACGCGTGAACAGTTTCGCAGCGAGAGGCTTAGGCTCAGGGGTTTAGAGTCAATACTCAGAATATATTATGTGTTGTTGTGTGTTGTTTCACGTCGAAACTAGGGGCCTATTTATAGGGAAGAGTTCGTGGAAAGATAGAATTGCAGAGTTCTAATCCATAAAGAATTAGGAAAAGAGACGTACCCAGGTATTTTCAGCGCCCAGGCCTGGGCGCCGAAGATTTCGGCGCCCAGAGCCAGGCGTTGAAAATAGGGTATGGGCAGTTTTGTTTAGTCAGATTCGGATTCCTAAAATCCGTAGAGTTTGAGATTAATTCGAGTCTTTTAGCGCATATCAAGTTCATGACGGGATGCGTCTGGGCCCGTTACGAACTCTAGGCTCGTTAGGTTTTTGATTAATACGTAACTCTTATTTCCGAATCCTATCAGGAATAGGATTCTCGCGGTTTTCTATCTCAATTAGGATTTATGTTGGAGTGCAACACCTAATTCTGACAGGTTTCTATCTTTTATGATTTGCCACTTTTAGACGCTACCTTTTACGACAGTTACTATTTTTAGCAGGTTTCCATAAATAGCAGGTTTCGGGTGAAATGAAATAGGGAATCGAGATTCGTTTATTTTATAGGAGATGCGTTGTCAAGTGGAGTTTTTATGCTTTCATCATCGAACCTTTCCCTTGCGGGAACGGGGACAAAAGTAGGTGTCTACAGTTAGCCCCCACTTTGACTGAGTCTTGGAGTAAGACGATGGTCAAAGTATTAGACGGAGTGCGTCACACAAGCCATGGTGTATGTGACCTGTTTTGCGAGGGTCTCACGAGCCCCCGAGTGATAAAATTTGACTTAAGGGTCATCACTTGAAGTGTCGACATATCCCTCACGTGTCATTGGGATTTGTCAACTGATAGTATAGAAACTTCCTCACTTTGTCATTGGAAGGATCTAAAGGTGCGTAGAAAACTCCCTCACTTTGTCATTGGGAGTAACTACAGATGTTTTCGAAATTAAAGCTGTAAAGTGTAATTGGGCCTGGCCAAGCCCAATCACGAGGTAAAACGTTTTTAAGGATTCTCATTTTCAGGGCTAGCTAAACGAGAAAACCCCCTTGTTTTTATAGGATGTAAAACGAAGGAAAATCCAACAAACCAATCCTTTAATTTTTGGAAAAAGGGAAAACCAATAAAAGTTATCGCTGCAGCGACTAAGGACCTGCGCTGTTAGTGACGCAGACCCCGCCCGCTGAAGGTGGGCGAGCTTGTCCTCTGAGGGAGGACCCCCCGTCCGATAGAAGTGGACGAATCTGTTTGATGTTTTTTGAAAATAAGGACCTACGCGGTTTGTTACGTAGACCCCGCCCGCTGAAGGTGGCGAACCTTGTCCGCTGAGGGTGGACACCCCGTCCGATAGAAGTGGACGAATCTGTTTAAATTTTTTTTGAAAATAAGGACCTACGCGGTTTGTGACGTAGACCCCGCCCGCTGAAGGTGGCAAACCTTGTCCGCTGAGGGTGGACACCCCGTCCGATAGAAGTGGACGAATATGTTTTGAAATTTTTGAAAATAAGGACCTACGCGGTTTGTGACGTAGACCCCGCCCGCTGAAGGTGGCGAACCTATTTTAAATTTGAGGACTTTATTTTTCGAAAACTGAGGACCTGCGCGGCTAGTGACGCAGACCCTGCCCGCTGAGGGTGGGCGAGCCCATTTTGAATTTCTTATTTTGCCTATGTAGAAGAGCTTTTGGTGATTACAACCTGTTGGTGGGTCGTAATATTTCCTGCTTAGATGTGTCCTATAAGTGGGTCCACATCGTGTATTTTTGTTTAACGATATTTTATTTATTTTTTTATTTTTTTTTTTTTTTTCAAAATACCGTTTTTTTCTTTTTTGGGATAGAAATAAGATAACGGATATCTTTACACAAAATAGGGGAGTACGCATGCCCGACAGAGAATATTCGCTGTCTGGGAAGCATTTTCAGCGCCCAGGCCTGGGCGCGAGAATTTCTAACGCCCAGAGCTGGGCGTTGAAAATGCGAAAGGGGGACTGGTCTTTAAATTCGCGGACCGTCTCCTTCCTTTCCCATTTCCACCATTTTTGCTCAAACTTCTTCACTTCTCTCTACTTATTTTTGCTCGTTTTCTTCACTTTCCTTCACGAATTCTACTCCAAATTACTTCCCAATCTTCCCAATGTAAGTAATTTTCAATAATTTTGAGCTTTTCTGTCAATTTCAGTATTTTTGTCAAGTATTTTCGTGCATGAAATTGATTTGGGGGTTTTTTATTTTGTGCCCCTTTTCTCCAATTAGATAGTTGGAAATGTTTCACATAACATGTTAATTAGTTTGTGCATGTTGATTTTTGCAAGTATGTTGATTTTTGTTGAATTTGGGCATTTTCATGCTAGCCCCCAAGTATACCTACGAATCTAGTATTTTCTTATAATGTAGGTGTTCTTGGTATATTGCTTGCGTTCCTCATAATTCATGAATGACAAATTATGGGAGAATTTTGATTTTGCTGGAGTTAATTTTTACTTAGGGAATTTTGCTAAGTATGAACTTAGTATCATGTTTTTTAGGGAACAAAAATTGTATGACTCCATTTCATGAGTGAAATGTATTCTTTTTAGGGATCGGTATGAGTGCCGATTTTGTCAAAGGTATAATGCCTTGTTGTATTGTTGATCAGCATGTCTGACGAGTCGTTACCCCCTCCTGGTGGCCACGAGGTGCGTGGCATGACGCGTCAGTCGACTGGCCCGGGTCCCCTATGGGTGGGCCCTGAGCTTTACGATGGTCGTGATCTACACTACGACCTAGAGCACCATGTGACTTCCCGCCTTCACGCGAGGAGAGAGACTACGGTTCGCGGCTATGGCGCCCCGACGAGTGAGACCGTTTTCAGCTATCTGAGCTCGGACGCCCAGGCCTTGGTGAGAGCGAGCTCACTGTTTCCGGTGGTTGAGACCTTCTGGGAGATACTGCGGCTCAACATCTCCCTGTCCTTTCTGCGGTCGTTCATGAGGTGGTGGTGGGATACCACCAACACCTTCCATTTTCCTTGGGGCGAGATGACGATCCCTCCTGAGGACTACACAGCTTTGACGGGTTTGACCTTTACAGGGAACCCCGTTCGTCTGAGGTCAGACGGCCCATCGCCGACTGTTGCTGAGGGTACCAGGCTCCTGGGCTCGTGGATGGGTAGTAGGTTACCTTCGTACCAGCCCCGTGGGATACCTTTCGCTGACCTGATGTGGGCTTTGGAGCACGGGGTAGAGGAGTCGCCTTCGAGACAGGCTCGGCTGTTCTACCTCCATTTTATTACTTCCACTTTTCTATCGGGCCCGACTGACACCTTTGACCCGAGGTGGATAGGCATGGTGGAGGACGTGTCTACACTGGGTGACTATCGCTGGGGTGATTTGGGCTATGCGACGCTTGTCGGCCAGATGAGTTTGTCGGTGCGCGTCTCGGACCCGAGTATACGTCACTTTGTGATTACATTAGCGGGAGTGCCGCGTTTGATCGAGGTATGTGCCTAGACTTTCTTTTGTTTTTCTCGCTTTTACCCGGCCTCTTTTTTTTTAACGTTTTATTATCCTTTTCTTTTTCGCAGCTGTGGGCCTTTGAGCACTTACCCTGGCTGGCTCCCCGAAAGGGGTAGAGGCCTTTGGAGTTCCCTGCCGGTCGCCGTTGGGGTTGGAAGAAGAAGCTGACAGTGCGTCCACCGCCCGATACCGTGTGGGATCTTATCCGGGACGGGAACCCTGAGCATGTACAGAATCTTATCCTCTATCTCGTATTTCGTCATTCTTTTCATGTGCGAGATCTGACTGCGTTTTGTACGTAAACAGGTGGTTTGGACCCCATGGCTCTCTCTTAGGGGTACCCATGCTTCGGTCAGGGAGAGTTATGCCCTGAGCCAGATGCGGGTCTTGTTCGTTGGCCGCCGGGACCCTGTCTGGTACCTGGGAGAGCGGGTACGTATGCAGACGGTCGGGGTTTTTTCGGTGCCCAGGCCTCCGCCTGCGACCATGCTGTCTACTCGCTCGATAGGCGAGTCGTGGAGGGTCCACTCGAGGACTGGTGTGCCGGCGACAGAGTTGGTGATAGAGGGAGCTAGCTATTACCAGTTTATCCAGGATTCTCTTCGTCTCCCGGAGCCTGGCGCTGTAAGTTGCCTCCTCTCTTTGTATTGATTTTAGTGTTTTCATGTTCGTGCCCATGTGTTTATGCCTACTGTGTTTTGTGCAGGAGGGTCCTGACCCTTTGTTGGGGGGATGGGTGCTTCCCGATGCACGGATCTCGTATACCGGAGAGAGTGGATCCGAGATTGTGGAGACGTTCCCGGAAGACCGGGTTTTCCATGCTCCGCTCCCTGAGGGAGTAGAGGCGGTATGCACCTTTTATTTGTGTACTCTTCTTTATATTTTTTCTTTCTTTTTTACTGACATTCTTGTTTTAGGTTCCGGCCCGTACGGCCAATGCGATGGTGTTGGTTCGAGCTCGGTCTTCACTTTCTTGCAGGAGCCCCCACTCTACTCGGGTAATGTGCCCTCTCTTCTTTTCTTTTGATCTGTACATTTGGTTTGGCTTTCGGTTATTCACTTTCTTTTTTGTCCCTTTTTGCAGACGGCTACTAGGCGTGCTGGGGCCGACGACGCGGGTCCCTCGGGCAGGGAACACGGTCGTCGCGAGAGAGAGAGAGCACGGCACTCGCCCCTACGGCATCGCCGTTCTGACGCGGGGGTGAGTTTTTCCGGGGAGAGGTCCGAGCCGGAGCGTAGGCGGCGTTCTGTGTCGGTGGCCCGAGAGCCTAGCCCCGAGTTGCAGTCGCAACCTCATTTTTGGGGTGACTCTGGTTGGGGTCCCTCATACCACGGGGAGTGGAGTGGATGGACCGGCGAGGCTTGGAGACGTGGAGCCGATGACGAGTCTTAGGCTTACCTCCTGTTTTATACATATTCATTCTTGTGTTCCGCATGTATATATATATTTTTTGCGATTTTTGGTGCAAGAATGTTTTGAGCCTTCCGTGGGCTTTGTTTTAACATATTATAGCAGTATTAGTTTCCTAAACCAACGACGAATTTCGAAAATGAAAAGACTTTCGTAAAAATAATGAGTTCATATAAGAGTGCACATATATTTTTAGACTAACCGACTACTTGGGGTATTACATATGCATGTTTACTATTTTTTGTTTTTTTTGCCGACTCGTGTCATACTCCTTTGTTGGGCTTGTTCCTGGAAACTCTTGTGGCTTTTTCATTTTATTTGGTCTTGCCCGTGCATGGGTTAGGGTAGAGTGCCCTTGGCAATATCTTTTCTTCTTGATGCGTTGCATGACTTTATTATATTTTAATTTTTTATTGGACCGAATCCTTGAGAAGGATTGCCTACGTATCTTGTCAGAATCAGGTCGCGCGTAGTTCTAGCTTTTTTTGAAAAAAACTTTTTTTTGAAAGGGTGTTCGTTACTCGTCTGCTTCCCCCCCCAAGTGTTCGTGGTTCTTTTGAGGGTTAGAAAAAGGAGTTTGAACACTTTGTAGAAGCGGGAGGGTAGGTGGAAAGAGAGAATGACGCCCGATTTAGGGCGAGGGAAATATCGGCGCCCAGTCCTGGGCGCGAGAAATAACAGCGCCCAGTCCTGGGCGTTGAATTTTTGTCCTTCGCTTTTTCTACTTTATCGAGTTTTATGCCGTTTGTTTAGAGTAATGCGCAGAATATTGGCTTATGAGTCTTAATAAGTTTTATTAGATGCCTTAACTCCGGACTGAATTTTATTAAATATAGTACTTTTTCAACTGGCCTAAGTTCGTGAGGTTAGCGAATTCCGCTCCATCTATGTCGGCTAGTTGGACTGCTCCGCCAGGTAGGATGGTCTTTACAAAATATGGTCCTGTCCAGTTAGGCCGGAATTTTCCTCGAGGGTCCGTAGTAGGTGCGCGGACTTCTTTTAAAACAAAATCGCCTTCTTTGATGTTTCGAGGTTTGACTCTTTTGTTGAATTGCCTTGCGATACGCTTTTGATACACTTGCACGTGATGTAGAGCCCTCAACCTCCGTTCGTCTAAAAGGACGAGTTCGTCGTACCTAGCTTGAACCCAATCAGCTTCGGGTAGCTTGCTTTCTAAGACGATCCGGAGGGAGGGAATTTCCAACTCGACCGGTTGGACTGCTTCCATTCCGTATACCAAAGAGTAGGGTGTTACTCCAATGGAGGTGCGGATTGAGGTTCGATAGCCCCATAATGCGAAGTGTAATTTATTGGGCCAATCCTTATAATTTTCGGCCATTTTTTCGATTATGACTTTAATATTTTTGTTGGTCGCCTCTACCGCGCCGTTCATTTGCGGCCTGTAGGGAGAGGATTTATGGTGTTTGACATGATATTTTTTGAGCAGGTCTTGGACTTCGGCCCTGAAGTGGGAACCTTGGTCACTTATGATTTCATGTGGAACCCCGTATCGACAGAATATGTTCTTTTCTAGGAATCGAGTGACATGTTTGGCTGTTAACTTTGCATAGGAGACTGCCTCTACCCATTTAGTGAAGTAATCAATTGCAACTAAAACGTACTCATGTCCCCCTACGCCTGTTGGTGTTACCTTGCCGATTATATCTATACCCCAGGTGGAAAAGGGCCATGGAGAAGTGAAGGTGTATAGTTCTGAGGGAGGTAAATGGTTAAGGTTACTGTAGATTTGGCATTTTGGGCAAGTTTTTACAAAGTGATGGCAATCGGTTTCCATAGTGGTCAAATAGTATCCTGAGCGGGATATTTTTCGGGATAGCATTTTTCCGTTCATATGGGGTCCGCACACGCCGTTATGGTATTCTTCCATTAGTCTTTGGGCTTGGTTTTGATGGACACAAAGTAACTTGATTTTATTCGGCGTGTATTTGTACAGTTCTCCCATAATTATGCTATATTGTGAAGTGAGGAGGCGTAGGGCCTTTTGTGCTCGCGGGGAAGTGTTTGGGGGGAATTCCCCACTTGTTTTGTAACGAAGGATGTCCATGTACCATGGCTCTTCTTCGGTGTTTTCAGGTTCGAAGTCTATGGCACAACAATAAGCCGGCTCTTTCCTTCGCTCGACCCGAAGGGTCATTCCGTCCCATTCATTCGGGATGTTGAGCATTGAAGCTAGCTTCGCTAGTGCATCCGCGAATTGGTTGTCGTCTCTTGGTAAGTACGTATACTCAATTTTTTCAAATTGCTGGACTATTTGGTCCAACTGAGCTTGATGTCTTGAGAGACTAGTGCTTCGGACCTTCCATCTTTTGGATATATGGTTGATTATTAGGGAAGAATCCCCGAAGACTTGTAGGTATTTGACTCCGAGGCTAACTGCGGCCTCTAGCCCGACTATCCAGGCCTCGTATTCGGCGGCATTGTTTGTGGCCTCGAAGTCAAGTTTGACGGAAATTGGTATATGGGCTCCTTCGGGACTGACTAGGAGGACTCCGACGCCGCATCCTTTTTGGTTGGACGCGCCATCGAAGTATAGTGTCCAATAGTCGTCTTGTATCATCAGAAGTTCCTCGTCGGGGAGGAGGTAAGCTTCCGGGGTTTCCTCATTCGTGGCATGCTCGGCCAGGAATTCGGCTACCGCTCTTCCTTTGATTGTTTTTTCCGGCATGAATTTTAGGTCGAATTCTGAGAGCATGACTAGCCACCTGGACAGGCGACCACTCAGGGCGGGCTTTTCGAACACGTATTTTAAGGGATCTAGTTGTGACACTATATGAACAGTGTGGGCCAATAGGTAATGTCTGAGTTTTTTGGATGCCCAGACGAGGGCGAGACAGGTTTTCTCAAGTTCTGTGTATCTCGTCTCGTACTGTATGAACTTCTTGCTCAAGTAGTAAATGGCTCGCTCGGATCCATGTACACACTGTGAGAGCATAGCTCCCGCTGCAGTATCCGTGACGGTTAGGTATAGGCGTAAAGGGATTCCAGGCAAAGGTGGGGAAAGGACGGGTGGCTTGCTTAGGTATTCTTTGATTTTATCGAAGGCAGTTTGGCATTGTTCATCCCATTCGGCCCTTTCCTCTTTTCTTAATTTTTTGAATATTGGCTCACAAGTCATAGTAAGCTTGGAAATGAACCTACTAATATATTGCAGCTTTCCTAGGAAGCCCCTTATCTGTTTTTCAGTTTTTGGTGGGGGCATTTCGGTAACGGCTTTGATCTTAGATGGGTCAATCTCGATTCCTCGCGTACTAACAACATATCCTAGCAATTTTGCCGAGGTTACCCCGAACACACTTTTTTGTGGATTTAGTCTCATGTTATATTTCAAGATTCGAGTGAAGAATTTTTTAAGTGCCGGGAGGTGACCGCGCCGGTCTTTAGATTTGACGATCATGTCTTCCACGTAAACCTCAATTTCTTTATGTATCATGTCATGGAGTAACGTGGTGGCTGTTCTTTGATAGGTGGCCCCCGCGTTTTTCAAACCAAAAGGCATTACAGTGTAACAATATGTTCCCCAAGGGGTAATGAAAGTTGTTTTTTCCATGTCTTCTTCTGCCATTAGTATTTGGTTATATCCGGCGTACCCGTCCATAAAGGAGAGGAGCGCGTGTTCTGCGGTGTTGTCTACTAGTATGTCAATGTGAGGTAGGGGGAAGTCATCTTTAGGACTGGCTTTGTTGAGGTCTCGAAAGTCTACGCACATTCGCACTCGTCCATCTTTTTTAGCTACGGGGACAATATTGGCCACCCATTCTGGGTAGTTGGAGACTTTTATAAAGCCGGCGTCTAATTGTTTAGTGACTTCTTCTTTTATTTTCAAGGCTATCTCTGGTTTGAGCCGCCGTAGCTTTTGTTTTACTGGTGTCATTTTGGGATCTAGCGGAATTTTATGCTCAGCGATTTCTCGATCTATTCCTGGCATGTCTTTGTAGGACCAAGCAAAGACACCCTCGAATTCCCGCAAAGTGGAGATTAGATCGGCCTTTTCAGTGGGAGTTAAGGTGAGGCCAATTTTAATAATTTTAGGATTTTCTTCTGTTCCAATATTTATTGATTCTGTGTCCTCAATTATAGGAGTTTTGAGTTCTTGTTCATTTACAGCTTTTATTAGTTCGATATATTCCTCTTCTGGCTCTTTTTCGTGCTCATTAGTGGCGAGACATTCTGCATTATTACTCTGATTTTTAAGCGGCACATACTCAAAAGTTTTGTTTATCTTATTAAAGTCATGAAGCATTACATCAAAAAGATCTCCCGGAGTAGAGATTTCCGGGTATAAACTATTTTTGGGAGGGGTTACAATTTTGCTAGGTTCGTACTCGGAGTCAGACTCGGATTCAGACTCTAATTCTTTGTACATCGGACCCTCTCCCGCAGATATCTTGAACTTCATCCCACGAGCATTAGTCCATTTGAAAGTCTTGCGCCACCCTCGTTGGATTTGGTCATCTTTCGAGGGTGATGGAGCGATCAATTTAGTAGGACCGAACACTTCATCTTGGAGAGCTAGTGCCATAATTTCTGTTTCTTTCTTCGCTCTTTTCTTTTCTAACCCAAACAATAGCCCGAAAGCATGTGATTTGGGGAGCGTTTTTGGCATAGCATGGTTCTTTGGGGCGAGTGGCCTTTGAGAACGTAAAGGGTCGTGTCCCAGAGCATGCATCTCTTGGGTTTGTGCGACCTCTAGGTACAGATGTTCGGGATATGCTTCTTCCATCGTGTACCTTGATGGCTATCACGGGCAAGTACTCAGGGGCCCTGCATTATTGTTGTGGAGTAGGAGACACATTAGTTTGTTTCGTGAGTCGGTTTTTTAGGCATTCTATGACTACCATTAAGTCGGACTAGTATATTTGGACTGTTATGTGTGCACTTTGAACTCTTTATGTTTTTGAAAATCTCTGCCCGTGTGACATTCATGATTATTTGCATGGTCGACTTTAGTGTCGAGCATTGCCGTCGTAGGAGGCCCAACAACGACGCAAAGAGTTATTAATTTTTCGCGAGTCGCTTTTGAAATCGAGTGCTTTTCTTACGCCCTCGTAGCAATTCCTTTTTTATGGATATTTATTGCTACGTATTTTCTTTTTTTTTTTGCTTGGGCACCGAGGCTGCTGCGCCTGACCAGAAAGCCAAGCAGCAACTTCAGCGCCCAGCAGTGGGCGTGAGAAATTTTGGCGCCCAGCCAGGGGCGTTGAAAATGCGTCCCTGGTTGGTTCTCGTTTTCTGTTTTCTGTTTATGCGACTTCGATTTGCGTGCTTGCCTAATAACGTCCTTTACGCGTAACAGCGTTTGTGGGATTCGTTACAGGCCATCCCGAGCGTCGCTTATTTTGTGGCGATCATTCGGGTTTACGGAACACGCGTTTCGGTATAACTCTTTGGCAAATTAGTCTATGAATGTTTGGGCAATTTTTAAGGTCATTGGTTTTCTAGGATAGTTTTTCACACACAATCACATATTTCGCTACACATAACTACATTACAAACATGGATTTAAAAATTAAATATGCCACGTAGTTTATGATAGGCTTCTATGGGTAGTTTATTCACGCCTGGCTTGGTACCGCTTCTATCGTAGATCCAACACATGCCCCGGTCGAGGTAGTGTCTTCAACAGACGAATTTCGCCCAAGAGGCCAACCCGCAAGTGCAAGCCAAGGGGGCATGCAGGCGAGAGGGACCTAATGGGCGAGCGATTGGGTTCGGGATAGGTGTACTACCTGCACAAGTACCGAGTGGGAAACATGCGCGGCGTATGCACCCCCCTATTGGCGAAAAAAAGGTATCCTTAGTCCCAACTCCCGAGGGAGCCGAGATTCGTTATGATGTTCTGCCCGTTCACATTAATATGCTGATTTTCAGGTCGTCCCAACTTGATGGGGAAATAAACGGGGGGTAGGATCGTTTCACCCTTCGGCTATTTTGATTACCTACGAGCACGAGTATTTCCTTCACTATCCCCAGTGGAGTCGCCACTGTGAGGGGGTCGAAAAAGCGCGAGGCTAATGCGTGACCTTGTCCCTCGTGGGTGTGACGATTCTTTTTTATTCAATCAAGTGTAATTGGATTTCCTGTGAGTATACACCCAATTGACTAGTAATATAGGAGTCGCCATTCAGTTTTTAACAACAATGAGAAAAACTGACAAAACCCGGTTATCGTGACATAAAGGGAATGCAATTATGTTTGACCACGACGGCCGTAGGTTCCCTTGTGATCCCTGGTGTGGGGATCTCTCAATATACACCCGCAAGGTAGAGATTGAGGGTTCGGGGGACTGTAACTACCGAGAGGAGTAATTCGCTCTTCGATAACTCCAGAGGCAGGATATCCTTGCTAGCTCAGCATAAATAATCGAAGGGACATGCGTTAACTATTAAACTAATCTGAATTGATTTTAGCAATATGCAACATATAATACTAATTCGATCGTGATTATCTGATTTAAATAACATTAAGGGACCTAGCATGATAATCCGATTTCCCAAAAATATTATATTTGTTAGGCGTGATAGAACAATCATATTAGGTTAGTTTAACAGTTCATAAAAAGGGCGAGAAAAGCAGTTAAATCATCGAAAAGGGACACATTACGACGCACCCTTGAGAGGTGCGTCACGGTTCTCAGAAAACTAACCACTTTGACTTTGCTATTTCTCCTTTTTATTTAACGAATCTCGATTATGGGACAGGATACGTTCTGTTCGATTTATGGATCGATTGCGACAGAACGCGTGAACAGTTTCGCAGCGAGAGGCTTAGGCTCAGGGATTTAGAGTCAATACTCAGAATATATTATGTGTTGTTGTGTGTTGTTTCACGTCGAAACTAGGGGCCTATTTATAGGGAAGAGTTCGTGGAAAGATAGAATTGCAGAGTTCTAATCCATAAAGAATTAGGAAAAGAGACGTACCCAGGTATTTTCAGCGCCCAGGCCTGGGCGCCGAAGATTTCGGCGCCCAGAGCCAGGCGTTGAAAATAGGGTCTGCGCAGTTTTGTTTAGTCAGATTCGGATTCCTAAAATCCGTAGAGTTTGAGATTAATTCGAGTCTTTTAGCGCGTATCAATTTCATGACGGAATGCGTCTGGGCCCGTTACGAACTCTAGGCTTGTTAGGTTTTTGATTAATACGTAACTCTTATTTCCGAATCCTATCAAAAATAGGATTCTCGCGATTTTCTATCTCATTTAGGATTTATGGTGGAGTGCAACACCTAATTCTGACAGGTTTCTATCTTTTATGATTTGCCACTTTTAGACGCTACCTTTTACGGCAGTTACTATTTTTTGCAGGTTTCCATAAATAGCAGGTTTCGGGTGAAATGAAATAGGGAATCGAGATTCGTTTATTTTATAGGAGATGCGTTGCCAAGTGGAGTTTTTATGCTTTCATCATCGAACCTTTCCCTTGCGGGAACGGGGACAAAAGTAGGTGTCTACAATACCCAGTATGTACTAAGTTTTGCTTTGGTCCATCATTGATGAATAATTTCAAATCTAAGTCATTGGCATTTGAATGTTATTTCACAATAGAGAGATATGTGTGTGATACACATAGGACCAATTAAGTTTTACGTACTCCCACTAAACTTCTTATATATCTATAAGAATCATGTACATTTTATGAAACTAAAATACTTATTAGCTTCACTAAAATACAGTTCCAATTCCCATTTGCTTGCTTAAATCCATGCCCGAATTTCATAAGCTAGCATTCATTTTAAGCATTATTTGGATCCATAAATCCTATGACATACCATGTACATAGTTTCTTACAACATTTGATTGAGGAATATGTTTTGTGATCCAATTGCTATATGTACCAATATGCAATTATTGCTTGATTCATAGACTTGAGCATTACGATTTTGCATGAGGTTTCAACACAATCCACACCGTGAATTTTCTTGTAACCTTTAGCAACTAATCTAGATTTGTGTGTGAAGACACAATTCCATGTTTGACGGTTTTTATCCTTAAAACCAATTTGCAACCAATAGGTGTGAAACTATTCTTGCAAATCATCAAAATTTCAATTTTGTCATCAAAACACTAAGTATGTTTTATGGCCTTTAACCAATTAAACATTAAGTCTATATATGGCCTCTAACCGTTTTAGGGAATCTATATTTCGTCATAGCTTTCTAACAAGTCATAAACTCATTACCATTCTTGATAATAGTTTGACTGCAAGTTGTAGGTTTCTTCACTATCTAATAGAAGAATCTCATAGTTTCAGTGACCGGCCTGAACTCTATGCCTACATGGGTTTAGAACATCAAACAATAGAATACTAATAGCCACTTGAAAGTCCTTTGAATATTTTGTTCTCCTTGAAGCACTTGTAAAGTCTTCTAAGAGATGTCTATTCTTAAAGCCATTTCTAAAATCCTTAAAGTATAAGTGTTCAGATTTTCTGAAGAACTTCGAAAAGCCTCTGGAATCTCTGTTTTATGTTTCTTGTTCGACTTTCAAGTGTCTGTTTGATGTTCTATACCTATGTAGGCATAGAGTTCAGATCAACGAAACTATGAGAATCTTCTATTACATAGTGAAGAAACCTACAACTTGCAGTCAAACTATTATCAAGAATAATATATTCACTTAAATACTTGATTCGTTTATGTACTAATTGTGTGACCCTACAGGTTCAATCAAGAGTAAGCTGTGGATTAATATTATTAATTCCACTTGAACTGAAGCGGCCTCAAGCTGGGCATTCAGTTCACTTGATCTCACCGAATTATTAACTTGTTAATTAATATTGAACCGCATTTATTAGACTTAACATTAAATGCATTCTTGGACCAAGGGCATTATTTCCTTCAGTCTCCCACTTGTCCTAAGGGACAAGTGTGCATATCCTAATTCCTTTGTCGCTTGATGCCTGCTCATGAACATAAGGTAAGAGTAGTCATCCTTATTATGTCCAGAGGTATTTCTCGATTTCAGGGCTCAACTGATCAAATAAACAGATAATCATAGCCTATGATTCATCTGAGCACGGCCATGCATTTTTCAGTTCTAGCTCTCCGAGTGGCCTTGTACAACTTTCGGCATCTCATCCCGATGTATGGGAGGACAATCCAAATCTTAAGATCTTGAGGTTAGACTTCGTTTAATTTTACTAATTATTTTAATAAAATTAAAACCTTGGTAAAATTATAATTAATTAATTTTAATGAACTGAAAATATTATTAAGGGATTTAAAATTATTTTATGTGAGCTTTAAATTTTAATTAAATTTGTAAGTTTGCGGTTAGACTAGGAAATACAACTTTTATGTTTAAAATTTGTAAAGCATGTAAATTCTTGGTTTTAGTGGGAGCTTTTAGTCATTAAACTCTTGATTAGGTCTTTATTCCTTTAAGGTTAAAACAAATCGATTAGACCTAATAAGGTTGAATAATTTATAGATTGTTGGAACCTTTGATTAGTTGCTGCAAATGTTTATGTGATGCATGATTTTTTTCTACTAACTTGCTATGTGGGCCATTCATTGATAAATGAATGGATGAATGGTATATTGTAAAGTACTGTTTTATAGGTTGTGGAAAGTGACTAGTATGGCCCAAATAGGATAGTAAATATGGTATGCGTACCATTAATTTGAATGTAAAATTGGTCTTATGCACCAAAGTTTTATTTAAATATGGTCTGCGTACCATCAAATAGTTGTAATTAGTTTTAATTATAGCATATCCTATTTGAAGAAAATGGCGCCTCCCATGGTGAAATTTAAGACGGAGTTTCCAATCCATTTTCAAGACATAGTTTGAAGTTGAAGCTTCAAGATGAAGTCGGGCCATACTAGATCACATTTAAATCTTATGCATGTTTTAAGATATTTATTGCTTTAAATATGTCTTGATATTATGCATGAGATTGTGGCTTGATTATGTTGCATGATTAAGGATTTTAGTTCACTTAAAATCTAACCAACATAGTAAGAGCCCTAAGTTCCAAACTTTAAAATTGAGTTAAAAGGTGTCATTCCAAAATAACACTTACTTGGATAACCTTTAATCAATCTAGTAATAGTTTTCCTCCATAGCGAGGTGTTACATATTGATTCTAAAGGGGTAAGGTACACAATTAGTTGTGACTACAACTTGGTTTTGGTTGAACTCAACGATATACGTAAGGAGTCCTTTTATGTCGTGGCAAATGGGATAGGTTTTCCTAATAAGTTCTTAGACGTGCCTATCAACCAAGAATAGTTATTAGCAAGGGATTTGTTAACCTAAAATATTTTAGAATTAAGTCAAATAGTGCTTAATTTTTCAATGATTTTGGGGTCTTGGATTCATTTTATTCCCACCTGCCGGAACTAAATATTTCGAATAAAATGCCAATGACTTGTTTAAATTGCATGATTGCTTTAATTTTCAAGTTATTACTCATGATAAATGTTTGGACTTTGCATGCTTCAATGTATGTTTTAATTATTGTTTATAATTAAATATCTTGCACTGTAGTAAATCCTTTTAGAAAGGTAACAGTAAATTTCCTCGATGGGTAGTGAATCCAAGAACTATTCACGGAAATGAGAGAAAGTGAGCAATTTAAAATGTACGTTTCTTTTAGAGACTTTAATGGCTGTTTTCGAGTATCAAAGTCGAATGGCAAACTGATTTGGTGCTTGTGAATTCAAAATACAATGTAGTTTTGAGATCATAAAGCATTGAGTTTAAACTCTCAACTTTACCAATGGTTAACAACCTAATATAATATCTTTGTCCATTTAATTCTCGAATGAGTCTAGTCCTTAGACATTCGAATAGATTTATGCTTAGAGAACTTTAGAAGCTTCTGGTAAGATCATCCAGTTGAAGCAAAATATTTAACATAAATAAAATGGTAAGACCTTTGTTGGAATGACATTGGACATGTCTAACAAAGTATAAAAGTCAACACTAGAGAAGTCAATTCTTAAGACTATAAGAAAGGATACAACAAATAGGAAAACAAGGAAGAAGTGAAAAGGGATTTACAATTCCTTTTCTACCTATAAGTTTATGTTTAAAGAGAAGTGACCTAGCAATCAAAATTCCTTGGTATCATATACCGCTTGAGGTTCTTACTTCGATAATAACTCAAATGATGGAAGCTAGGATACACTAATGACCTACAAGTGGGAAATGAAGCATGTCATTGCTACATTAGTTGTAGGGTCACCTAGTTTGTTTTTGTTGGAATTTAAAGATGGAAAAGAGCTCAAAACCTGTCTGCCAGGTTTTGGAAAACCGACAGGTTTCTCAAAAATTGCTTGCCAGGTTTTCCAAAACCGTCAGGTTTCGGGCGTAAGTTGAAAAACGGACTTAAAAGGCATTTCTTGAAGTGAACCGAAAACCGGCCGGTTTTGGAAAACCGGCAGGTTTCGAGATCGGTTCTTGGTGTTGTCCGTTTTTTATCTTCTCTTTGGATTCCTCCTTTATGATAACCTTTTAAATATGATTTATGGACAATTATCATTCTGATTATGGTGATTATGTTGGTCCATTATTTCTCTTGATTATGGGGGTTATCAACTCTTCATTATCATGGGTTTATGGTTGATTATAATATCATTGAATTCCTTTGAAATCTTTGATTTCTTTGGATTGTTTTGTCTCCTCCACAAATCCTATAAGTACTCTTCATTTTCTGAGTTGTTTGTACACACATATATTGATCTCTTCCTCTCCTCCTCATTTTCTCTTTGTTTTGGATGGAAGAATTTTGGTTCATGATTAAGTCATGATTATTCGTATATCTTCAAACCTTTTCCTTCTTATTCTTTTGGGCATAAGTTTATGTGGCTCCATCTCATCACCCAAAAGTGCCTTTGTGTGTTGAGAGCTGTGTAAACCTTAGGGAACGAATCGGTGGATACAATTGTGCACCCCGGTTGCACCGAATCTCGTTTTCAAGGCAGTGGTTTGGTTACCACGGCGCAAGGATTTCCTAAACTCGTTCTTATTCTTATTCTCGTATTTGCCTTGAAAACCCAATTTTTACAACAATTTGAAAACGAGATATATTTCAATGGATAAATACTTCTTATGATTTGTGAGGAAATTTATATTAGTGAGTTTGAGTGAAAGATAAAAGGGAATTTAGAGGGTTTCCAAAGATGTTTTTCATTCACGTTTTTCTGTGAGCAGTCTCAAAGATTGACCCTGATCGAGGCTCATCCGTGGTTCGATTGTCCTGAAATTTTTACACAATATCTGGGACATTGTGGGCTTGATTTTCAACTGTCAGATTGTCAATTGATGATCTTGATCTCTAGTTACAACTACCACAACGAACCTGGTTTTTCTGGATAAGAAAAGTCAAAAGTAATGTCTTGGAGAAGATGATTGATGAATGGTGGTCATGATATCGTGATGGAGGACTGATTGAAGATTTTGGAATGTCTTACAATATACATACTTGATTTAATATCAAGGGAGGTTCATTCTAAACTACTCCCTCCGTCTCTTTTTGTTTTTTACGTTTGGTATTTTTCACGCGTTTTAACGATTAATTAATTTGCATTGAGATTCCTCAATTTTTTTTATTTAAACAAGATAAATTACGTTTATTTATAATATTTTCACTTTTATCAAAATTATGATATATTGGGAAATGAGAAAAATTTTATGTCCCAAAGAAAAAGTGTGAGAGATTAAATGACCCATTGAATTTAATTGGTTAAAATAATAATTGGACACAAATTTTGATAGAATACTAAGTCATTTATGTGATAATATAAAAGGAAATGTAAAGAACATTTTAAAATAACCAAAAAGGAAAACGTAAAAAACAAAAAGAGACGGAGGGAGTACTTCTTTTAATAAGATATTATTCTAACATGTTCATTTCTAATAGTCATTTTAACAAATTATATTTTGTGAAGATGACAATATTAAAATTGATTTTTATATTGTCAAATATTTGTTGGAATGATTACTAGAAAGTAGAGTATTTGAATTATTTATGATGTATGAACATGTTATTGCACTCTATAGTTTACTTTGGTTTCATGCATGTTTAATTTCATGAGGAGACCTTAGTTTTATTATAGTTATGTTTCTAGTCTCTTAAGGACTAATGTGTATTATTTGTGCATTGTCATATTTTCCTCGGTAGAGGAATTTTGGGCTTGTGACTTTGTGTACTTTCTTTACTAAGGGTATTTAGTAAGTAGTTTTATTCTAATGGTGATTAGATTATTAGCCTTGTACGTTGTCATTTCAAGCGCTAACTTGTCATGGTAATATTGGTGTATATGTATGATTCCAAGTTCTTGTTTATTACCATGAATATTGGGTATGTAACTTCATAGTTAATGGTTTCTTATGCATTGTTGGAAATATGCATATTTAATTCCTTGGAGTTTTTTGTGTACCCATTGGAGCAAGTTTTCATAAGCTTGTGATGACCCCCTAAAACATAAGTGTTTGAGTTTGTGGAAGCAAACTATGTTGAACCCTTTTCCTTGGAATATGTTGAGTGAGTTTTTACGTATAATATTTTCCTTGGATGTATACCTGATTATTCGAGTCACTACACTTCTGGGAATTGGACCATTAATCTTGTCATGATTGGTATGGTGTTGTTTAATGAATTTTCTATGGTTGAGACTAAATAGACTTTTTATTCTCACTTTGTGTTGGTGTTGGAATTTCATTAAAGTTGGCCAAAAGTTTTTAGACTTGAGTTTTAAGGGTTTATTGATCTTTAAATGGTTTTATGGGAATTGTTGAGTACATAATTTTATTATGGTATTTCTCATAGTTTAACCTCGTTGAGTGATCATTTTATGATCTTAAATTTTGGGCTTATTATTTCCATGTGGGGGTTGTTTTTTTTATGTTCATGTATCTTTGAGAGTTTCTCTTGGGAAACCTTTAGACCCCGGTGTTTTTTGGAAAGTGGTTGTAAGTCCAAATATTCGAGATTCGAATGTTTAGGTGTCATGTAAAAGAGACTTTTAAGTCCACTACGTGGGAAGTGCCTAATATTTCAATGTTGGACTTGTTTTCTTGGTTCTTGTATTGAGTGTACTCTTTTTATTATGCATGTAATTCCATGACTTCTTGGGATGTTCATCTTATTGATGAGTCTTGGTATGTATTTATTTGAGTACTCTCATCTTATCGAAAATTCTTCTTTTAGCATGTTTGTGCATGATGCAATTAATTATTTGGCTATGCATGTTGGGTTTAACGTGTCTCTTGCTTGATTGTTCTATTTTCTTCTAGTTCTTTTGTTAGTAGTGGGCAAGTTGAATTTAGAAGAGACTTGAAGTTAGAGTTTTCAAGGCATGAGAATTGCCCGTTATGCTAAAGAACGTTTTTATGTATGCTTTGAATTTGTGTTGTGTTTTCAATTCCTATGAGTAAGACCTTAATTCTGTGATTTGTCAAAGGTGGAGACTTTTTGTCGTTGACCTTTGAGGGGAAGCTTTTGGGAGTAAGTTAAGCTTACTTGTGAGTTTCGCAACCTACCTAAGGAATGTGAATATCTAGATGTTTTCTTGAAAGGGTTTGATGACTATTCACCGGATGGTTATTAGGAGCTTCAAGGCTATACTTGATTTTTGGGAGAACCTTATCAAAGTAAGGGATTGAGATTTTCTTATTCTTATTATTTGGGGAACAAGTTTTATGTCGCTTAGATTTTTGGCGATTTAGCTTTCATTTCTATATTGCATGCTCTTTTTACCAAAGGTATGTAAAGTGATTGTTCTAAGTGGTAAAACCATGAGTTTTGAGTTCCCATGCTTGAGGATAAGAATCATGTGTTTAGGGAATTCATTATGTGTGTTGAGGTTATCACCTTTGTAATGGTACATGTACCTTATCAATATCTTGATGCATATTGATTGTGTAGAATTTGAATTCTCATAGTTGTTTAGATTAATGACTTGGGTCGAGAATTTTAATTCTTAGTTTTCCAAGGTGATAATTATGTTGGGTAGTTTTACTCGATATGTGGGTGATGTGCTCAAGTTATTTTTACATCACATGTTGGATATTGAGTCTCAAACCTTCATTGAATTCCATGTCTTCTCCCTTGGAAGTTGAAAGTGTTATTTAAGTAAATGGTTTTGAGTAATATATGAAAACAAATGTTTGGTTTTCATAGTAAGTTATTTTCTTAATTTTTGAGAAGATTTGTGGAAATATAAAATCATATCTTTTGTGGGTATGTGTGGAATGTAATATTTAGCATCAACCTTTAAAAAAGGACCTAAACCGTGATTTAGGTTGTGTACGCTAATATGTTTTCCACGGTGATGATATGTATTGTTGGTATTTTTACATAGCAATCATTTGTGAATTTTCTGTGAAATAATTTGGTTGTTTTATTTTCACAAATTTTATAGTGAACGTGTGTTTACTTCATTTTCAAGGTACCATGGATAAAGTCGAATGGTATTTATTTGCAATGTTTTCAAAGTATGTTACTTTGAAGTTTTCGATGCAAATTAAAGAAGTTTGATATTGATGAAGTACTTTCACTAAAGTGGCTATGTTGTTTTGAGGATCATACTTTATAAAAGAATTTTTTGTAAAAGAGAGTTTTACAAAATTGTCCCATCAAATTTAATTTGTTTTGGTTGAACCAAAAACAAAATATTTTATGATTTCTAACCCATGTGTGCTTTTGAGTGAGCATATATTATCCTTGCTTGTGGTTATATTTCTAACAGAAATTGAAATGCAAGGTACGCACTATGGTAAGAAGATCTAATTGGGACATGGAATGATCCTTGATGATTGAAATGTCGAGGGGGATAGGCTTCATGCCCATTTGAGTAAAGTGTAGGGGAATACAGTTAAACATAATAACATGTGCGGAAACAATCCCCAAAGCCAGGAAGCATGTATAAAGCACATATTAAGCATACTTACGTTTGAAGCGTGTTTTCCACAAATTGTCAACGAACACGAACTTACTCCACTTGTCGTTCCTCTACTTGGTTCACCGACACGATCAGATTCGTCTTGATTATCGTAGCTTAGACAATCGATCAAGAGTTTTTGTCTTTTGGGATGAACACTCTTTGGAGGCACAGAGAGAATTAGGGTTCTATGTGACTCTAGGGTTTTTGTGTTACTGAATTGTGTTGTGTTGGAAAAAGGGTTAGTAGGTTATTAACATAACCTTACTAACCGACCAAGCCATAAGGCAAGGCCGGCCAGCAAGCCCCGCGCAAGACGAGCACAGCGAGCTGGGCCATGGGCCTCGCTGTTGTGGCTGTGTCGCTGCTTCGGCCCGCGCGCACACGCGCATCTCGCTCGGCCATGGGCCAGCACTGCCGTGTTGTCGTGGCCTTGCTTGCTTGCCCAGCGCGCCCATGGGCCTTGAGTGCTTCGTGCACTCGGCTCGTGGGCCGCTCTTCGTATTCGCGATTAATATATTTCCGGTATATTATTTATCGTTTCGTATACAACAAATCACCGTCGTACAATACGATTTATTTGTTTCGCCTAGCTTACGAATATTCGCGATACGATATACGATTCCATGCAAGGTCGTATCGTATAATACGTTTTCCAACTAATTCCGGAAAAGCAATTAAATGAATTTTTGATTCATTTAATCCGGTGATCTGTTACGTGTCATTGGTGTGACCTTGTAGGTTCAGTCAAGAGTAAGCTGTGAGTTTAATATTCATTAGAACTCACTGATCGGAAGCATTGCTCCAGCTAGCTGTTCCGGTCACTTGATCTCACTGAATTAATTGTTCGCAATTAATCTGAACCTTGGTATTAGACTTAATGCACCTTGGGTGAAGGACATATTTCCTTTAGTCTCCCACTTGTCATTCAGACAAGTGTGCATTCACATTCCTTTGTCACTTAGTGTTACTTACTGAACATAAGGTAAGATCCAAGCCATCCTTATTAGTTCCAAAAGTGTTTCTCGAATTACAGAGCTCAACTGTTAAACATTTGCAGAAGGTTAAGCCTTAACCATTCTAAGCACGGCCATGCATTTTACAGTATCTAACTCTCCGAGAGGCCTTGTTGTTAGGTTATGATACATATGAACAACATAAATCATGCGGAAAAACCTTTATCCCATGAATCAAATTAATTGCACATAATCAAATAATTAGTCTAGAATGCATACAATTTGTAGTGTGCCCTCCCTAGTTGCGCCCGAACCGAACAAGAACAAGTCTTTAGGACTCCAAGTGTCGTCCCTCCGTAGAAAGTCCACATCACATCCGGATCCGCCTTAAGATTGACCAACTAGAATCGCCCTTAAGGTACTAGAGATTTTCGGCTAATATGGGCAACAATATGACTGAATTTTTCTCTCAAAAATGTCACTCTAAATACTTAAAACTCGTCCTTAAATTATGAACCTAGGCCACATATTTATAGGGGTATGGAAAGGGAATTGGAATCCTATTAGGATACTAATTAGCTTAATTAGAATTTTATTAAAACTCTTTTAATCTAATTCTATCTATTAGGATTAGGAATTAATCATTGAACGAATCCCATTAGATTTAGGATTTGTATTGAACACAAACACACACGAGCCACGCCCTTGCGGGTGCTCAGCCCACGCGAGCACAGCTCGCTGCCCCATTGCGCGCGCGCCTGGCCTTGCACTGGGCCTGGCGTGGTCTTGGCTGCGTTGTGTTGGCGCGCTTGGCTTGCTGGACGCAGGCCTGGCTTCGTGCTGGGCCTTCGTCTAGCAAGTCTCGTCCGATGCTAATTCGTACGACGCGCTTCCGATTAATTTCCCGATTCCAGAATTTATTTCCGATACGAACAATATTTAATATTTCCGATTCTGGAATTAATTTCCATTTCGAACAAATATTTAATATTTCCGTTTCCGGAATTATTTTCCGATTCCAATAATATTTCCGATTCCGGCAATATTTCCGTTCCCGGCAATATTTCAGATTCCGGCAATATTTCCATTTCCGATAATATTTTCCGATACGTACCATGTTTCCGTTTCCGGCAACATCTACGACTTGGAAAATATTTATATTTCCGATACGATCCATATTTTCGTTTCCGGCAATATCATCATTTCCGGAGTATTCATTGTTTGCCTTTGACGATCTCAGCTCCCACTGAAACCAAGATCCGTCGATTCCGAATATCCATAGATGGAGTATTTAATGCCATTAAATACTTGATCCGTTTACGTACTATTTGTGTGACCCTATGGGTTCAGTCAAGAGTAAGCTGTGGATTAATATCATTAATTCCACGTGAACTGAAGCGGCCTCTAGCTAGGCATTCAGCTCACTTGATCTCACTGAATTATTAACTTGTTAATTGATACTGAACCGCATTTATTAGACTTATCATTAAATGCATACTTGGACCAAGGGCATTATTTCCTTCAGTCTCCCACTTGTCCTTAGGGACAAGTGTCCATTTCCTAATTCCTTTGTCGCTCGATGCTTGCTCTTGAACATAAGGTAAGAGTTGTCATCCTTATTATGTCCAGAGGTGTTTCTCGGTTTCAGAGTTCAACTGATCAAATAAACAGATAATCATAGCCTATGATTCACCATGCATTTTACAATTTCTAGCTCTCCAAGTGGCCTTGTACAACTTTCAGCATCTCATCCCGATTTATGGGAGTACAATCCCAATCTTGCGATCTTGAGATTAGACTTCGTTTGATAGGTGATTACCTGAGCGTTGCCTTTATAGCCTCATTTTACGGTGCGACGGTTGACAACGTCAAAGTAAGCAGTTCTCAAACAAGTAATCTCAAATCACTCAGGTATTGAGGATTAGTGTCTAATAATTTTAATGAAATTTACTTAAGACAGATTTTCATCTCTTACAGTAAAGTTTCATAGGTCTGTCCGATACTAGTCTTTCCAAAGTAAGTATCTATGCAAATGATTACGACATTGCCATGTCCACATAGTTCAAGAAACATAACTACTAGTCATCTTGCATTCTAGTCGTCTAACGTTTTCTATGCGTCCATCTTTATAGAAAACTCCGAACAGGGACTTTTGACATTCAAGTTCACTTGATAGACATTTCTTAGTCACAGGACTGGTCCTGACAGTCTATCTTGAATATTTCGTCAAATTGAAGGGACTCATCATTTAATAAACCACAAATTAAATGGAAAAATTGAATTCTATTCATTTATGTGAATGATTAACCAATAATGTTTTACAAAGTATTAAACTCTAAAACTTTAAAACATTAAACAAGGATATCAAAGCCATTCTCCAATATGCTTGATTCCCATAGCTGCAGTGTGCGAGTTGTGCTTCGCCTGTGGCAGAGGTTTAGTTAATGGATCTGAGATGTTGTCATCAGTTCCAATCTTGCTTATCTCGACTTCTTTCAACGAACTCACGTAGAAGGTGAAATCTACAAAGTACATGCTTGACTCTCTGGTGGTGTCTAGGCTCCTTTGCCTGTGCAATAGCTCCATTATTATCACAATACAGAGCTATTGGTCCTTTAATGGAGGGGACTACACCAAGTTCACCTATGAACTTCCTTAGCCATATAGCTTCCTTTGCTGCTTCATGTGTAGCAATGTACTCCGCTTCAGTTGTAGAATCCGCAATGGTGCTTTGCTTAGCACTTTTCTAGCTTACTGCACCTCCGTTGAGGCAGAAGACAAACCCAGACTGTGATCTGAAATCATCTTTGTCAGTTTGGAAACTTGCACCCGTATAGCTTTTAACAATTAATTCATCATCTCCACCATAGACCAGGAAATCATCTTTGTGCCTTTTCAGGTACTTCAGAATATTCTTGGCAGCAGTCCAATGTGCCTCTCCTGGGTCTGACTGGTATCTGCTCGTAGCACTTAGTGCATACGCAATATCCGGGCGTGTACATATCATAGCATACATTATTGAACCAATCAATGATGCATATGGAATCCCACTAATTCGTCTACGCTCATCAAGTGTTTTTGGGCACTGAGTCTTGCTTAGAGTCATTCCATGAGACATGGGTAGGTAGCCTCGCTTGGAGTCTGCCATCTTTATCCTTTCAAGCACCTTATTGATATAAATGCTTTGACTGAGTCCAATCATTTTCTTAGATCTATCTCTGTAAATCTTGATGCCCAGTATGTACTGTGCTTCTCCTAGATCCTTCATCGAAAAACATTTCCCAAGCCAAATCTTGACAGAGTTCAACATAGGAATGTCATTTCCGATAAGTAATATGTCGTCGACATATAATACTAGAAAAGCAATTTTGCTCCCACTGACCTTCTTGTATACACAAGATTCGTCTGCGTTCTTGATGAAACCAAAGTCACTGACTGCTTCAACAAAACGTATATTCCAGCTCCTTGATGCCTGCTTCAATCCGTAGATTGATTTCTTAAGCTTGCATACCTTTTTAGCATTCTTTGGATCCTCAAAACCCTCAGGTTGTGTCATAAACACAGTTTCTGTTAAAATGCCGTTTAAGAAAGCGGTTTTGACATCCATCTGTCATATTTCGTAATCGTAATATGCAGCGATTGCTAACATTATCCGAATAGACTTTAGCATTGCAACTGGTGAAAAGGTTTCATCGTAATCCACACCGTGGACTTGCCTGTAACCTTTTGCAACCAATATAGCTTTGAAAACTTCAAGTTTCCCATCCTTGTCCTTTTTCAGTTTGAAAACCCATTTGCTTCCTATGGCTTGGTAGCCATCGGGCAAATCGACCAAATCCCAAACTTGGTTTTCAGACATGGAGTCTAATTCAGATTGCATGGCTTCTTGCCATTGCTTGGAGCTAGGGCTCGTCATAGCTTGCTTGTAAGTCGCAGGTTCATCACTTTCAAGTAATAGAACATCATAGCTCTCGTTCGTCAAAATACCTAAGTACCTTTCCGGTTGAGTTATATATATCTTTGCGATCTACGCGGGGTTACATTTCTAGATGGTCCTTGCTTCTCACCAGATACTTCTAAAGATCTCTGAGTTTCATCCTGAATATCATCTTGAGCATTCTCTAGAGTTTGTTGTTCGATTCGAATTTCTTCGAGGTCTACTTTTCTCCCACTTGTCATTTTGGAAATGTGATCTCTTTCCAAAAAGATACCATCTCGAGCAACAAAAACCTTGTCCTCAGATGTATTGTAGAAGTAATACCTCTTTGTTTCCTTTGGGTAGCCCACAAGGATACATTTGTCAGATTTTGGATGAAGTTTGTCTGAAATTAATCGTTTGACGTATACTTCACATCCCCAAATCTTAAGAAAAGACACTTTTGGAGGCTTTCCAAACCATAACTCATATGGAGTCTTTTCAACAGCTTTAGACGGAGCTCTATTTATAGTGAGTGCTGTTGTATTTAGTGCATGTCCCCAAAATTCTATTGGAAGTTCGGCCTGACCCATCATTGATCTAACCATGTCTAGCAAGGTTCTGTTCCTCCGTTCCGACACACCGTTCCATTGTGGTGTTCCAGGAGGAGTCAATTCTAATAGAATTCCACATTCTTTCAGATGGTCATCAAATTCATAGCTCAGATATTCACCGCCTCTGTCAGACCGCAGTGCCTTAATCTTCTTGCCTAATTGATTATCTACTTCACTCTGAAATTCCTTGAATTTGTCAAAGGATTCAGACTTATGCTTCATTAGGTAGACATAACCATATCTACTGAAGTCATCAGTGAAAGTGATAAAGTAGCTGAAACCACCTCTAGCATTTGTACTCATTGGTCCACATACATCTGTATGGATTAAACCCAATAGTTCAGTTGCTCTTTCTCCAACTTTAGAGAAAGGTTGCTTTGTCATTTTGCCAAGTAAACATGATTCGCACTTACCATAATCCTCTAAGTCAAATGGTTCTAGAATTCCTTCCTTTTGAAGTCTTTCTATGCGTTTCAAGTTAATATGGCCTAATCGACAATGCCACAGATAGGTGAGATCTGAATCATCCTTTTTGGCCTTTTTGGTATTTATGTTATAAACTTGTTTGTCGTGATCTAATAAATAAAGTCCATTGACTAATCTAGGAGATCCATAAAACATCTCTTTAAAATAAAACGAACAACTATTGTCTTTTATTAAAAGGGAAAATCCTTTAGCATCTAAGCAAGAAACAGAAATGATGTTTTTAGTAAGACTTGGAACATGGAAACACTCTTCCAGTTCCAAAACTAGCCCAGAGGGCAACGACAAATAATAAGTTTCTACAGCTAATGCAGCAATCCGTGCTCCATTTCCCACTCGTAGGTCGACTTCACCCTTGCTTAACCTTCTACTTCTTCTTAGTTCCTGTGAATTGGAACATAAGTGTGAGCCACAACTTGTATCTAATACCCAAGAAGTTGAATTCGCAAGTATACAGTCTATAACGAAAATACCTGAAGATGGAACGACTGTTCCATTCTTCTGATCTTCCTTTAGCTTCAAGCAATCTCTCTTCCAATGCCCCTTCTTCTTGCAATAGAAGCATTCAGATTCAGAAGTGGGTTGGATCACCTTCTTCTTTTCAGATTTGGTGTCGCCTGGCTGCTTAGTCTGGCTGGCCTTGTTGCCACCTTTCTTAGCATTCCTCTTCTTTCCAGATTTCTTTAACTTGCCCCCACGCACCATAAGCACATCTTGATTATCACTTTTGAGCGTCTTTTCAGCGGTCTTCAGCATACCGTGAAGCTCAGTGAGCGTTTTGTCCAGACTATTCATACTGTAGTTCAGCTTGAACTGATCATACCCGTTATGAAGAGAATGGAGGATGGTGTCTACATCCATTTCCTGAGAGAATTGTTGATCCAGCCTACTCATATTCTCAATGAGTCCAATCATTTTGAGAACATGTGGACTTACGGGCTCGCCTTTCTTAAGCTTGGTCTCAAGAATTTGCCTATGAGTCTTGAATCTTTCGACTCGAGCCAGATCTTGGAACTTGTTCTTTAACTCACTGATGATCGTGAAAGCATCTGAGTTGATGAACGTTTTCTGTAGATCTGCACTCATGGTTGCAAGAATTAGACATTTTACATCCTTGTTGGCATCAATCCAACGATTGAGGGCTGCCTGAGTGACCCTGTCGCCTGCGGCTTCGGGCATCGCCTCTTCCAGGACATACTCCTTTTCTTCCTGCATAATAACTATTTGCAAGTTCCTTTGCCAGTCAAGGAAGTTTTTCCCGTTCAACTTCTCCTTTTCGAGAATTGATCGAATGTTGAATGAATTGTTGTTTGCCATAGTTAAAACTACAATTGAAAAAGAATAAACAAATAAATAATCATTCACAGTTTCTCTTAATAAACTCAAATTCTAGCATGCATGCATAATTTAATGTTTATTAAGCATTTTATTCAAGTTATGTGTTCCGGAAGGTGTGAATAAAATGATTCCAAGACCCTAAAAACATTGAAGAATTAAGCACATTATGTATTTAGACTCAATTCCAAAATCTTTTAGGTAATCAAAAGCCTTTCTCTGATAGTCTAAAAACTATTCTTGGTTGATAGGTATGTCTAAGAACTTATTAGGTAAACCTATCGAATTTTCCACGACATAAAAGGACTCCTTACTTATATCGTTGAGCTTCACCAAAACTAACATGTACTCACAATTATTTGTGTACCTTACCCCTTTAGAATAAGTAACTAACACCTCGTTATGGCGGAAAACTATTACTAAGATTGATGTAAAGGTTATCCAAGTAAGTGTTATTTTGGCATGGCACCTTTTAACTCAATTTTTAACTTTGGAACTTAAGGCTCTTACTATGTTGGTTAGATTTTAAGTGAACTAAAATCCTTAATCATGCAACATAATCAAGCCACAATCTCATGCATAATTAAGACATATTTAAAAGCAATAAATAACTTAAACATGCATAAGATATAAATGTGATCTAGTATGGCCCGACTTCATCTTGAAGCTTCAACTTCAAAGTCCGTCTTGAAAATGGATTGGAAACTCCATCTTGAATTTCACCATGGGAGACGCCATTTTCTTCAAATAGGATCAGCTATAATTAAACTAATTACAACTATTTGATCGTACGCATACCATATTTAAAAGCAATAAAATTTGGTACTTTAGACCAATATTACATTCAAATTAATGGTACGCAGACCATATTTTCTATCCTATTTGGGCCATACTAGTCACTTCCATTAACCTGCAAAACAGTACATATACAATATATACCATTCACCCATTCATTATCATTAATGGCCCACATAGCTGGTTAGTAAATACACATGTTATGCATCACATAAATATTTGCAGCAATTAATCAAGGGCACCAATAATCTACCAATTATTCAGTCCTTATTAATTCTAATCAAGTTGTTTTAACCTTAAAGGATTGTAGACCTAATCAAGAGTTTATGACTAAAGGCTCCCACTTAAACCAATAACTTTATATGCTTTACTAATTTTAAACATAAAATTGTATTTCTAGTCTAACCGGAAACATACAAGTTTAATTAAAATTTAAAGCTCATATAAAATTATAATTGAATTCGTTTTTTAATTTATTTTTCAGTTGAATTAAATGAATTTAAATTAATTCAAGGTTTTAATTTTAGTAAAATAATTAGTATAAATTAAAATTTATAATAATTATAATAATCAAAATTAAATTCCGAGAAAACAATTTAAATTATTAATTTTAAAGTTAATTAATATTATTTCCGAACTGAAAATCTAAAATTAAAATCAAAAAGTATCAATCGTAGCAAGGCGAGGCACTTGGGCTTGCATCCAAGCCCCATCGAGCTACGAGGCTGATGCGCCCCGCTTGACTGATCGCTGCACAAGGCACGAGCAACAGCGCCACACGCACACGCATCCATCGCTGGCCACGCTGCGCGCAGCCCCTGTGCTTCGTCGCGTCTGCTGCTGCTTGCTTGGGCGAGCCAAGTGCGCTGTGGCGCAGCCCCATTGCTGCCCACACGCGTCTTGCTCGTCGCTTGTGCCTTGCCCCTTCGCCCTCGCCCATCGCATAGCACACACGCCCAGGCTGGGCCTTGCGCGCGCGCCTAGCTCGGTGCTCGCTGCATTCGTACCGCATGGGCGACGAGCTCCCTTGCTCGTCGTCGCGTGCCCGCACTATACAACACCCCTTAAGGGTAACACGTAGCGTCCATTGCTTTGTGCGTGCAACATTTATGAGCGTTTTTTATAAAAATTTAAAATTTTTAATTCAAAATTAATGACAAATTAATAAATCATATTAATTTCATAATTTTAGGGCGAAAAATCGAAAATTTATTAATCAACTAATTTCCAATTAACATGGATTCAAATCTAGGTCATAAAAAATTAAAATTTGTCATAAATTAACAATTTTTATGGTGGTTTTTAATCATGGATACCTAATTAAATCGTCAATTAATTATGAAAATCAAATCAAATTCTAAATTATTCGAATTTCAACAAATTAATTACAATTACAAATTAATTTGTAT
Source organism: Spinacia oleracea (assembly GCF_020520425.1). Taxonomy (NCBI): domain Eukaryota; kingdom Viridiplantae; phylum Streptophyta; class Magnoliopsida; order Caryophyllales; family Amaranthaceae; genus Spinacia; species Spinacia oleracea. Next base: position 92,035,659 of record NC_079489.1, read on the forward strand.
AATTAACAAGCTTAGGCATTCAAATTTGTTAAAAAAATACAGTAGGTCAATCAAAAATTCAAGATTTAACAACAAGAATCGCAAATATTCAATTTAACATCTTAAAATTACAAACTTTTGCGTTCGAAAAACTAAAACCTCCGAAGAGTCATAGTTAGGCTTCGAATTTGGGAATTCTGGGTTCGGCCGAAAAAAAGTTTTTTTGTGAAAATTTTAGAATTCCTTTTACATGCGGAATTGACACAAAAATCACTCGATTTTGTTAGGTTATGATACATATGAACAACATAAATCATGCGGAAAAACCTTTATCCCAGGAATCAAATTAATTGCACATAATCAAATAATTAGTCTAGAATGCATACAATTTGTAGTGTGCCCTCCCTAGTTGCGCCCGAACCGAACAAGAACAAGTCTTTAGGACTCCAAGTGTCATCCCTCCGTAGAAAGTCCACAGCACGTCCGGATCCGCCTTAAGATTGACCAACTAGAATCGCCCTTAAGGTACTAGAGATTTTCGGCTAATATGGGCAACAATATGACTGAATTTTGCTCTCAAAAATGTCACTCTAAATACTTAAAACTCGTCCTTAAATTGTGAACCTAGGCCACATATTTATAGGGGTATGGAAAGGGAATTGGAATCCTATTAGGATACTAATTAGCTTAATTAGAATTTTATTAAAACTCTTTTAATCTAATTCTATCAATTAGGATTAGGAATTAATCATTGAACGAATCCCATTAGATTTAGGATTTGTATTGAACACAAACACACACGAGCCACGCCCTTGCGGGTGCTCAGCCCGTGTAGGCCTTGCGGCCCACGCGAGCACAACTCGCTGCCCCATTGCGCGCGCACCTTAGCCAGCTGGGCCTGGCCTTGCGTTGGGCCTGGCGTGGTCTTGGCTGCGTTGTGTTGGCGCGCTTGGCTTGCTGGACGAGGGCCTGGCTTCGTGTTGGGCCTTCGTCTAGCAAGTCTCGTCCGATGCTAATTCGTACGACGCGCTTCCGATTAATTTCCCGATTCCGGAATTTATTTCCGATACGAACAATATTTAATATTTCCGATTCCGGAATTAATTTCCGTTTCGAACAAATATTTAATATTTTCGTTTCCAGAATTATTGTCCGATTCCAATAATATTTCCGATTCCGACAATATTTTCGTTTCCGGCAATATTTCAGATTCCTGCAATATTTCCATTTCCGATAATATTTTCCGATACGTACCATGTTTCCGTTTCCGGCAACATCTACGACTTGGATAATATTTATATTTCCGATACGATCCATATTTCCGTTTCCGGCAATATCATCGGTTCCGAAGTATTCATTGTTTGCCTTTGACGATCTCAGCTCCCACTGAAACCAAGATCCGTCGATTCCGAATATCCATAGATGGAGTATTTAATGTTATTAAATACTTGATCCGTTTACGTACTATTTGTGTGACCCTACGGGTTCAGTCAAGAGTAAGCTGTGGATTAATATCATTAATTCCACTTGAACTGAAGCGGCCTCTAGCTAGGCATTCAGCTCACTTGATCTCACTGAATTATTCACTTGTTAATTAATACTGAACCGCATTTATTAGACTTATCATTAAATGCATACTTGGACCAAGGGCATTATTTCCTTCACTTGTTACACAACAACACCATATCCTATCAAAGATAGGAGGACAATCCATTCTTGCAATCTATGAACACTCACTTTGATTCATAGTACGCCCAATAACTGCTTTTATAGCCTCCTTTTACGGTGCGACGTTTAGCAGCATCAAAGCGAACTAATTCTCAAACGAGCAGACATAATCGCTCATGTTCTGAGGAACGGTTTCTAATCACCATTAATGAGAAGTACCTATGACATGACTTTAATCTCTTAAAGTGTTCTCATGGTCAATCCGATACAAGATCCAATAAGTATCTATGCAAAAGATTCTGACATCCAGTCACTCTAGTTCAAGAAACAGAACTAAGTAATCTACTTGCAATCTAATCTTCATTAGTCATTGGTCGTCCACCTTTCAATGACCTAGATTAAGGATCCTTTTGTGACTTCAATATTCAAGTTCACTTATGGGTGTTTCTTTGTCGAAGAATCCATCTTGACATCCCATTTGAATGATTCGAATCACATGGACTTATCATTTAATACTAAACCAAAATTAAATGAACTATGAAATATAATTTCATAAATGATAAATGTTTAAACCAAATGCTTACCAATTTGTGGGCCTCTAACCCAAAATCAAGCATTTAATGTTTTACAAATATAGGCCTTTCACCCAATACTTAAAACATTCATGGAACTCAAACTTGATTCCATATCTGCATATGAATGTTGTGTATCATTCAATGCAGAGGTTTAGTTTATCATACTTTGCTATCCTTAGCATCTTTTCTATCGAAAGCCTTTCGATGTAAGATGAAAAGATCTTTGAATATGTTTCTAGAATGATCTAGTCTTTCGTTGCTGTTTAGAATGATAATCATATCTAAAATATAAAATCATCCAGGTAGCAGACTTGTGATCAACCTGAGTTCATTGAAGAACTCCCACTAAAAACAATTCCCTTTTATTGCTTCTTAGGCAACAATGAATTCATTTCAATTATGTAGAATTTCAAATGATGCTTCCCTTTTGGAATGCTCTAACCAGTTCACATAGATGTGAGAGATACATCTTTCAACTGAGAACTTGGAAACTAATCATTGATTCAGTTTCCCATGCATCACATATGGTTTAGAACCTATGTAACCACCTTTTAATCACGACGCCTAATTGCCCGTGTTTGTTTGTGGTTTGCCTAACAACAAGATTCCACTTTTGCTTAGGCAAATGCATGTAGCATCAAAACTTTAGTTATCTTCACTTCCTCTTATCAAGTGCTCATCCTACATCTCCAAATGTATTGGATGTTCTTGATACTGTTCCAATGATCTTTGATCCAGATCAATAGAGATTGGTATAAACTCGTCTCGATCCAATGTTCACGAGTTATCTTGGCGATCTATATATCACTTCATACATGATTGATTGTAATGCAAAAACCATTCGCATTTTAAAATCCATCCATGTGACTTTTAGCTTTATTCTGTTTCAAGAGATATCGAATCTTGCTAAAATCTTGGCATTGCCATGTGATATAAGGTGAACTCTTCAAGGTCCTTCATGCTTAACTCTAGTGATAACAGCCTAGCTTTATACTTAGTTAAAGCATTAATAACTTAGACTTACTCATATGGGTTGAGAGTCTCTTTTGAGTCTCTCCATTGTGTTTGATTTAGTAATTACTTTTACAGAATCCAAACAACGCTTTAGATCCTATCCAGTAGATCTTTAACCCAGTATGTTCTAAGTTTCGCCATGGTTCTAATATTGACAAATACTTTCAAATCTAACCACTTAGAATTTGAATGTCATTTTTAATAGAGAGGTATGTATCTCATATATAGAACCAATAAACTTGACTTAGCTCCCACTAAACTCCTCATCTATAAGATGATCCATATTTTCATAAAACTATGATTGCTCAATAGCCTTTTGGACAAATATGGTCCAATTCCCACTTGCATGCTTTAATCTACGAATAGATTTCTTAAGCTTGCTCTTTTATCTAGCATCCAAACTTTTACATTGTGTGATGTACACAATTCCTTTCTACAAGTCCAATTGAGTAAGGTGTTTCATTTTCCAATTGCCATATTGCCATATGCAATGATTGCTAGATTTATCCAAAATAGTTCAAGCATTCCGACTTGGTGAAAAAGATTTCAACATTATCAACGCCATGAAGTTGTTTACAATCTTTTACCACCAATCTGGCTTCTCTTTTGTATGTGTATACAATATCATCTCTGTATGTTTTGAAAACATGTTTGCAACCAATGGGAGTAAACCCTTTATGCAAATCAACGTTGTATGTTTAGAAAACATGTTTGCAACCAATGGGAGTGAACCCTTTATGCAAATCAACGTTCTATGTTTAGAAAACATGTTTGCAACTAATGGGAGTGAACCCTTTATGCAAATCAACCAAATCATAGATTTGATTCTTTAAGATGAAGATATTTCGGATAAAATGGCCTCAAACTATTTTGTATGGCCTCGAACCATACTTATGTTTCTGATGGCCTCAAACCATAATTGGGAATTTTTAATTCGTCGTAGCTAACCTGTAAGTCGTATGTTCTTGAAGCACTTTCCAAAGTCTTCATAGTTTTCATTCCTCAAGATATCTATGTATCTATCTTGGTTGAATTCTATTCCTTATACGATTTACCTAGGTATTGAACATCAAACGTTAGTGTCTATAAAGACATTACTCAAGTCCTTTGAGTATTAGGATTCTCTTGAAGCACTTCCAAAGTCTTCCTGAAGCTCTTCCAAAGACTTCTAAGTACGGAGCTTTTCCAAAGACTCCTAAGTATCCTACATTTATTTGTTGCTTGACTCAAAGTCATTCGAGGTCATTTTTCTCCCACTTGCCTTTTTGGAAATATGATGGTTTCCTAAAAGACATTATCTTAAGCAACAACCATATGTTCTCAGATTTGTGGTAGAATCAATACCTTTTGTTTCTATGAGTCGCTCATAAAGAAACATATATTTATCCTTGAGTTTGTTTGATGTAAACACTAACTCCCACTGGGTTCGACAAATCTAGATATATATGTACTGAAAAGATGTATTGAACCGAAGTTCAATCCTTATGACATCTTATCCTTAGCTTTGACAACTTTGTTTAGTGTGATAGTCACTTGAGAGTACCATTTAGAAACTATATAGGAAAATAGTCATGATTATCGTTAATCGAATAGATTCCGATTTCTCCATTTGGACATACCATATTCTTATGGAGCTTCGATTGTTATAATGCCATATAAACAATCTAGATAATCTTTCTTGGCTCATGCAAACATCACCTTGTCCCATCCTAGATGTTCCCAAATTCTTGCCAAGTTGATTTTATACCCTTTTGTGAATTACATTGAAGCATTTCACATATTTCACTTTGAGTAAATATAGCCATAATTTCTCAAATTCTTGTGAAATAGGTAAGTCATAAAATCCATCTTTGGCCCATGAACTTCATTGTCTAGAAACTTCTAACAATAGTCCATTTCTATGTCATGTTCAACAAGCAAGACCCACGTGTCTTAAATTAACCAACTTTCAGAAATCCATGCCATGGAATCTTAGAATGTTGACTTGTTGATATGGTCGTATGACATTGCCAAAGATATGTGGAACACAAATCAAAATGTTTGATTTGAACCTTCTGAAGTTTGAGTGTGAAGAGATTCGTTTGTTTATTAATCAATCATATGAATCAACCCTTAAATGACCATTTCATTCAAATAAACACTTAACGAAGGTTTTTGTTTACTTTGAATGTGAGTCTTTCCGTTGTCCAAACAGAAATTGATTATGATGATTAATGGAACATAATACCATTAAGTTCCAGCCTTTAGAAGGACTTTAAAACAAACATGATGACCCTACAATTAATGTAGCACAACTTTGCTTCATTTCCCACTTGTAGGTCAATAACCAGACTTAGCTCCCGGAATTTGAGTTCTTAACAAGAGTTAGAACCTCAAGCGGTAATCTAATACCATAGGAGTCTATTTGCTAAGTCGTTTCTCTTTAACATAAACTTCAAGGTAGAAATTGAATCTTGAATTCATTTCTTTTGTTCCCCTTTCCTATCCTTTCTAGCACGTTTTCTTATAGTCCTAAAGATTTTACTCTTTGCTTGATCTTCTTACTTTGTTACGCTTACAAAGTCCCTTACTTTTGTTCACTTTGAATGACAACATCCAATGAGTCTAATTCATCATCGAATCAAAAGAAATTGGTTGTTAACCATTGGTTATGCATGAGTCTTTAACCCAATACTTCATTATTCCAAAACTACCAAGTATTCTGAATATATGAGGTCCAATTGGTCTACCATTCAAATTCTAATTTGAAAATAACCATGAAGATCACTATAAGAAAATAGCATTCAAGATACGCTCTCACTCCCCTTTTCTTTGAGAATCGCTCTCAAAATAGTTACCAATCGATCGAGGAAATATCGCAGTTCTATTGTCCGAACGCAATAAAGTTGAAGATTTACTAATCTACAAAATGAACTAGCAAAGAAAAACATTTACCATACTTTAATAACTTGAAATAAAAGCATTCACGCAATCAATAAAGCTATTAAACATTTCATTCATGCAAAAAATAAAACATGGTCCAAAATGAATGAAAAGATTCCAAGACCCCAAAAGTCCTAAATCCTTAAGCAGCTTTAGCATGTCTTAAGTAGTTTAAGATTTTAGGTAAGCAAAACCTATTGCTAGTAATCTCCAAATTACTCTTGGTTAATAAATTAATACCATAATTTATCCCATTGCCACAACATAATGCCATTGTTGTTTGAGTTGAAACCACAATCAACGTGCTCCTTTAGGACGCCTTACCACCCAAGTCAACTAAAATAGCACCTCGCTTTAGCGTAAACCTACTACCTTAGATCCTTAGATTTTTGTAAGTGCTTGATTTGGAAGGAAATTTTTAAACTCAATATTACTTTGGACCTAGTTGTTTCTATGTTGGTTCGATTATTTAGTGAACTTAATCTAATCGAGTCATATGAAACAACCTATTCATGCAAAGCATACATACATTCATACATTCACGCATAATATATATATATATATATATATATATATATATATATATATATATATATATATATATATATATATATATATATATATATATATATATATATATATATATATATATATATATATATATATATATATATATATATATATATATATATATATATATATATATATATATATATCAAATTGCATAAATAAATGGTGATCTAGTATGGCCCAAAACATCTTGTCTTGAGCATCCAATCTTCATCACCTCCTTGTTAGCTTGGCATCGTCTTGAATCTTCGTTCAATTGCTAACTTAAAGTTCTAAACTTAGAAATACTTGAAAATAATAAATTACATCAAAATTTCCATGGTACGCAGACCATATTTAAAACTTTACATTCAAAGATAGAACGGTACGCAGACCGTATTTAACTATCCTAAATGGTCATACTAGTCACTTGGAGTACCTGCATTTCATAAAATATATATATTCTATGCATTAATCAATTTGTATGCTAAAACGAATTGCCCATATAAATATGCAAGTATTTACGTGAATTAATTAAAATTCACGTTCACATAAACGCGTCCTAAAAGATTAATCAATTTCCAAATTATTAATCCTTAGACTTTATTCTAATTAAAATCGAATTTAATTAAAATAATGCGACCTACGAAAATAATTAAAATTAATTATTTCATTTTCATTTCATTTAGTGGCTCCCACTCAAACCAATAATTATTCCGGATAATTAATTATGAAATATTAAATTAAAACTCGCGGCCCGGCCCAAGCAAATAAAACATTAAATTAAGTATCCCGTTAGCCCAAATTACTGCAAACATGCGAAGCCCAACGAATTAAACAATTTTTCAACAAAAAAGGTTTAAGTGCATAGTTGGGCTAGGCTCGCGCCCATCCCTTTGCCCTTGCGTGTAGCCTACGAGGCGCACGAGCAAGCTCGCACACCCCGCAGCCTGGCGCGCGCCCGTGCCCACAGCTCGTCGTTGCCCTGCACGCTTGTCGTCGTGCATCGCTGCGCTGGACGTCGCATGGCCTTGCGCCTTGCTTTGTCGCAGCACCCGCAAGCCAATGCTTGCCCTTTCCTCACCCAGCGCGCACGAGGCACGCAGCACGCTTGCTGTTGCCCGTGTCGCTGCGGCTCGGCTCTCGCATAGCAGCCCGTATGGCTCGTCGAGCCATACGTCCACCACACATCGTGTTCGTGCCTTTGGTTCGTGCCTACGGACCAACTCAATTAAAAATAATTTTAATTTTACGAACTTGCATTAATATTATTCTTCAAAAAGTTACGATTTTTATTTTCGAAAAACAACGATTTTTAACGATTTAATAAACTTCAACGACAATCCAATTTCGTAAAATTATTAAATCAAGGTTAACATTATTCAAATTTTTAAGAACGAACGAATCAACATTAAAAATTATAACTTTTAAATAATAAAATCCAAAACTTTAAATCGTTCTTTAACATTTAAATTTCAGATTTTAATAATTAGGTTTAAGTGCGATTAAAATTAACGAAACCATTCAAAATTTTAATCCAATAATTTTTAAAATTAGCCACTGACCCATGAAATTATATCCCCTTTCCCAATTAACCGAATTATTAATTAAAATTCAATTAGAGTTCCAAATTTTACGAATTGGGGAAAGGCAAAACTAGGGTTTATACTTATCGGAAAAATCTGAAATTTTTACCATATATCAAGATTATACCCAGCAACATTGTGTCAAAACTTCAAGCAATTCCGAGTAGTTTAGGTCGACCTTTTAATTGAATTACTGTCCGACACTTTTAATTTTTATTAAAAAATTAACAAAAACGCCCAAAAAACGACACTTCGAGGCCTGTTTTTGCAATTCCGTTCAAATGAGTTGATCTTAGAAAATCGTTTTCCATCATATTAGGGTTTTAAAAATCGAAAAAACGAATCTTTTTTATTTCGGAACAGATTATTACGCAATTCATCCAATAATTCGTAAAAATTCCGAAAATTCAACAAAAAATTCCAAAATTTCGACAGATGCAAAAACAAATAAATCATGCTAAAACATGCTTTGAATACATAACGCTCATGATACCACTGTAGGGGGATACAGTTAAACATAATAACATGTGCGGAAAATATCCCCAAAGCCAGGAAGCATGTATAAAGCACAGATTAAGCATACTTACGTTTGAAGCGTGTTTTCCACAAATTGTCAACGAACACGAACTTAGAACTCCACTTGTCGTTCCTCTACTTGGTTCACCGACACGATCAGATCCGTCTTGATTATCGTAGCTTAGACAATCGATCAAGAGTTTTTGGCTTTTGGGATGAACACACTTTGGAGGCACAGAGAGAATTAGGGTTCTCTGTGACTCTAGGGTTTTTGTGTTACTGAATTGTGTTGTGTTGGAAAAAGGGTTAGAAGGTTATTAACATAACCTTACTAACCGACCAAGCCATAAGGCAAGGCCGGCCAGCAAGCCCCGCGCAAGACGAGCACAGTGAGCTGGGCCATGGGCCTCGCTGCTGTGGCTGTGTCGCTGCTTCGGCCCGCGCGCACACGCGCAGCTTGCTCGGCCATGGGCCAGCGCTTCCGTGTTGCTGTGGCCTTGCTTGCTTGCCCAGCGCGCCCATGGGCCTTGAGTGCTTCGTGCACTCGGCTCGTGGGCCGCTCTTCGTATTCGCGATTAATATATTTCCGATATATTATTTATCGTTTCGTATACGACGAATCACCGTCGTACGATACGATTTATTCGTTTCGCCTAACTTACGAATATTCGCGATACGATATACGATTCCGATGCAAGGTCGTGTCGTATAATACGTTTTCCAACTAATTCCCGAAAAGCTATTAAATGAATTTCCGATTCATTTAATCCGGTGATCTGTTACGTGTCATTGGTGTGACCTTGTAGGTTTATTCAAGAGTAAGCTGTGAGTTTAATATTCATTAGAACTCACTGATCGGAAGCATTGCTCCAGCTAGCTGTTCCGATCACTTGATCTCACTGAATTAATTGTTCGCAATTAATCTGAACCTTGGTATTAGACTTAATGCACCGTGGGTGAAGGACATATTTCCTTCATAAAGTAATAAGCATTACTTGCTTATTCTTATGGCATGTGTTATAATGTGTTGTAATGCTTGAATGAGGTTGAGTCTTTGAACTCTTAATGGTAGAGTGCTAGTTGAGAACCACCGCTTGTATGAGGGTTGAGTTGTATAAACTATTAATGAATCTAACATATTGAAATGGACGCATTCAACTTGCTGATTCACCAACCAAATTATTTGAGAGGTTGAACATTATATTATGTTCTTAATGAATCTATAGTCTTGTGGGGGTTAATATAGCTACGAGGTAGCTCTCGATGGTTCACTAAAAAAGTGAACATATTTTAACCCTATTGACTAAGTGCTATTTTGAGAAGCACTTGAGGATTCACCGACGTGGTTGTGAAGAATCACCATCTTCTATGGAAACTTGGCTAGAGCTTCCATGAGAACTAAGGTAAACGCATGGCTTAAAACGCGTACACTTTGCGGAGTCCACACAATTTTTGGAGTAAGGTATGTGTTGTGGGGGTGTGACTTAAATCTTAGAGTTTCAAGGTTAGTCCACTCTTTGATCAAGAACTTGAGGGTTTCAAGGTTCGTCCACCCTTGGGTTTGTAAGTCATAACTCACTTCACTAAGCATTTGGTTTCAATTTACTTTATGTAACACCAAGTGTTATGTATTAAGCTCCTCTTATGCCCAATTTCTTCCTCTTTCATTTGGTATATTTTCTCATCTTTAGTGGGGGATTGTTGGAATTTAAAGATGGAAAAGCGCTCAAAACCTGCCTGCCAGGTTTTGGAAAACCGGCAGGTTTCTCGAAATCTGCCTGCCAGGTTTTCCAAAACCGGCAGGTTTCGAGCGTAAGTTGAAAAACGGACTTAAAAGGCATTTCTTGAAGTGAACCGAAAACCGGCCGGTTTTGGAAAGCCGGCAGGTTTCGAGATCGGTTCTTGGTGTTGTCCGTTTTTTATCTTCTCTTTGGATTCCTCCTTTATGATAACCTTTTAAATATGATTTATGGACAATTATCATTCTGATTATGGTGATTATGTTGGTCCATTATTTCTCTTGATTATGGGGGTTATCAACTCTTCATTATCATGGGTTTATGGTTGATTAATGTCATTGAATTCCTTTGAAACCTTTGATTTCTTTGGATTGTTTTGTACCCTCCACAAATTCTATAAGTACTCTTCATTTTCTGAGTTGTTTGTACACACATATATTGATCTCTTCCTCTCCTCCTCCTTTTCTCTTTGTTTTGGATGGAAGAATTTTGGTTCATGATTAAGTCATGATTATTCGTATCTCTTCAAACCTTTTCCTTCTTATTCTTTTGAGCATAAGTTTATGTGGCTCCATCTCATCACCCAAAAGTGCCTTTGTGTGTTGAGAGCTGTGTAAACCTTAGGGAACGAATTGGTGGATACAATTGTGCACCCCGGTTGCACCGAATCTCGTTTTCAAGGCAGTGGTTTGGTTACCACGGCGCAGCGATTTCCTAAACTCGTTCTTATTCTTATTCTAGTATTTGCCTTGAAAACCCAATTATTACAACAATTTTAAGACCTTTCAAGGCTCGAACTTAATGGCTATTTTGTTCCATAATCAACATACCTAAATTTCTGTTTCAAACACAGAAAGACTCACATTCAAGAAAAACAAAAACAATGTTTGTTTGTTTATTTGAATGAAATTGTCATTTACGGGATGAGTCATGTATGCTTGATTAAAACAAACAACCCTTTAACAATAAAAACTTTACTAGGTTCAAATCAAATCTCTTGATTTGAGTTCCACTAACCTTTAGCATTGTTACTTAGACCATGTCAACAAGGAAACATTAAAAAGATCTATTTTGATGGACTTTTGAAATTAAAGTTGATTGATTTCTAGATCAATTTCAAGACAAGCTAGTCTTTACTTGTTGAAAGTAACAAAAGATATGAACTATTGTTAGAACTCCTAGACAATAGAGTTCAAAGCTAAAGAAAGATTTTATGACTTTATTATATCACCGGGATTTGAGTGAATATTGGTTTATTTACTCAATGTGATATAAGTTTGAATCTGTTTGGCTAGTTCAAAGATTCATAGAAAAGTATAAAATCAACACTTGGCAAGAAATCATAAAGATCTAGGTTAGATCATGTTGATGATTACTTAGACCAAGCATGATCATCAATGATTGTGTGTTGTAATTTCACAATCTAGCTCCATAAGATATGGTATATCTAAATTGGAATGATCGAAGTCAATTAGTACTTGATTCGATCAATGATGAATCATAAAGATTTTCCTATATTTTCTAAACAAAATGCTCAACTACCACCAAACTAAACCAAATTCGTCAAAGCTATTGAAAAGTAATTTCAGAATATCTTTTCAATAATATATATGTCTAAAGAGTTGCTAAACTCAGTGGGAGCTTAGTGTTTGTTATCCAACAAACTAAACCCAAGTACAGATTATGTTTCATTGTGATTTATTCAAATGGGACAAAAGGGTAATCTTTCTACCACGAATTTTTTAGAACATAATGTTTATTTGCTCGAAATAATGTCCTTTTGGAGATTTTTTTCCAAATGGCAAGTGGGAGAAAATAGACCTCGAAAGTCTTCAAGGCGAACAACAAACATAAAACGGAGATTCCGGAGGCTTTTCGAAGTTCTTCATAAAATCCGAACACTTATTCTTAAAGGATTTTAGAAATGGCTTTAAAGAATAGACATCTCTTAGAAGACTTTACAAGTGCTTCAAGGAGAACAGAATATTCAAAGGACTTTCAAGTGGCTATTACCTAGATGCACCATTTTTAGTGACCACACATGGAGGGTATGCTCTTGTAAGCCACCGCATGTGTAGGGTAGACTTTCGAGTCATGTTTACTAAGTTACATATGAAGGGTATTCTCACGTAAGCCACCTCATATGTAGGATAAGTCAAAGTGAATTGAATTAGAAATTATTTGTGCTTAGTGCACAATCCGCATATTAACAGGCATGTCGTGGAACTGTTGAGAAAGAACATTGGACTAATGAGTCTTGGATGTTTGATCACAAGTCCTAATGATCTTAAAATAAGGGAAAAATTGATTCTAAAAATACAACCTTTAAGGGTTTACTTAAAAAGGGCCGAGCTTTTGTTTAACCTAAAATAACACAACCTTTTGCACATATCTTCTTTGAAAGGGTTCCCCTCAACAACGACTTGCTACCGTAGGTAATATGATGATGTGGCTTTTCTACACTTACACAGCTCCCTCTCCTCACATTGTCACACCTGTATCAAAACCCCCATTGTCGTTCTTCCTCATAATCTCCATTTTCTCTCTCCTCCATGGAAGAACAACAACAAAAACCTTCAAAAAATCCTTCAAACCCCATCCCAGAATTCTCATGGTTCTCCCTACTATCCCCATCAATTAGGCTCATCTTATTCCCATCTTACCACAAACCACATTCCGAAGACCACCGCAATTACCTCGTCACCATCCACTCTCTCCCTCGTTCTCACTGGAATTCAAACACCACCAATCAAATGGACACTCGATTTCACCCCTTTCTTCGCCAATTTCGAACACTTTCTCTCTGTAATCTCGCCGCCCAAATCCGCCATTGTTAACGTTCATGAAGGTCTTAATTACAAGGTTAAATTATGTTATTTACTTCTATAGAATCACCGTTGTGGTCTCATATTTGGATTTTTCACTATGCCATTTATCGATTTAATCGGAGTTTGGATGCAGAGATTTATCTGGGTTTTGTTTATTTAGTCTCCTGCGTTCTTGATTGTTCATCATTTTTTTTGGTTGAAAAAAAAGAAGAAAAGGGGGAGGTGAAGTGAAGTGAGTGATCGAGCTCAAACGACACTTGAATTCCATTCGACTTTTCATCAGGACATTTAGTGGTGGTTGTTCATCATATACATACATTTTTAGTATAATGACTTTTTGTTGGGTTTGATTTTGGCGCTAATTTAAGGGAGGGATTTGATGGGTGGTTTTTTTTTGAGGTTTTATTGTGTTTTAAGCACCTGTTTGGTGTTGCTGCGCTGGGTTAACTCGTCTATTTGTTGAAGAATGATTGTAGAGGTGGATTGTAAGGGTTTTAGGCGGCTTGTAACGATGGGCCTAGCTGTGGTGGTGGTTTTTGCAGTGGCTTTTAGGCCATTTGTATGTAACAGAGGAGATTAGTGGCTGAGAGGAAGAGTCTGTGAGGTGATTGAAAATGTGGGATAGAAATATTAGTTGAAGTCAAAAAAATCGAGTCAAATTAAGCTTAGTAAAGCCACATCAGCATATTACCTGTAATAGTAGGTCGTTTTTTTAAAGGAGCCCTTTCAAAGAAGATATGTGCAAAAGGTTGTGTTATTCTAGGTTAAACAAAAGCTCGACCCTTTTTAAGGAAACCGCTTAAAGGTTGTATTTTTAGAATCAATTTTGCCTAAAATAAGTATTGTTTGGTTGTTCGTTTATTTAATGCCTTTCTTAATTGGGTTCTGAGTCGGCTTTGTGAATAAAATATTAATAAACGTAAAGTGCAACCTAAACAAGCTTCAAAACTCTTGGAACGTATATACCTTGGGTATGAACAATGAGGGGAGTACCTTACTAAGGGGTTTGTACTCCTATGAATGATACAAGACGTTATTTCATTTCTTTTATGCGCTGCAATTCCGTCGGTATGATCCGACAACTGGGTTATTATTAATATTATTGTTTTGGTGTTTGGTTGGCTCCCAACACCCTTCCGTAATGGATATTTCTTTTGCGCCCGTTTGAAGCTTATTCTAATTAATCTATGAGTCAAGAGTCGCTTCGAGAGTCGAGTCTTGTCTTCATGATTAATTGTTTACTTAGTTGGATTTCGCATGTGATCTAATTTATCGTTGGAATGAAGCATGATAGATATAGGATTCATTCTAGATTGTTTGTACTCAGCTTTTGCTGATTACGTGCTTTGTGTTTGGTCATGGTTTTTGCCGTAATGACCCTATGATGATCCATCATTTGCAATTGCATTGTTGGGGAGTAGAATTTTAATAAACAGGTTTGTAGAGATGACTTGCAAGAGAAGTTTATCTAGCATGGGGATTGGTTGAGCGAGTTGTTTTCTCTAGCATTGTTTCTAAACTATATATATTTTATTTAGTCTAGACTATAATGATTTCAACGTTAGTTAATGGATTTTATATAAAGTATTTGGTTTCGGGCGGTTATGGTTCCAATTTGTGTGGAGGTGTGAGGGGGTCAAAAAAGCACGAGGCTAATGCGTGACCTCGTCCCTCGTGGGTGTGACGCTTCTTTTTGTCAAATCAAGTGTAATTAGATGTCCTGTGAGTTTACACCCAATTGACTAGTAATATAGGAGTCGCCATTCAGTTTTTAACGACAATGAGAAAAACTGACAAAACCCGGTTATCGTGACATAAAGGGAGTGCAATTATGTTTGACCACGACGGCCGTAGGTTCCCTTGTGATCCCTGGTGGTGGGGATCGCTCAACGTACACCCGCAGGGTAGAGATTGAGGGTTCGGGGGACTGTAACTACCGAGAGGAGTACTCGCTCTTCAATAACTCCAGAGGCAGGATATCCTTACTAGCTCAGCATAAATAATTGAAGGGACATGCGTTAACAATTAAACTAATCTGAGTTGATTTTAACAATATGCAAAACATAGTACTAGATCGAGCGCGATTATCTGATTTAGATTATTTTAAGGGACCTAGCATGATAATCCAATTTCCCAAAAATATCATATTTATTAAGCGTGATCGAACTATCAAATTTTAGTTAGTTTAACAGTTCATAAAAGGGCGAGGAAAGCAATTAAATCATAGAAAAGGGACACATTACGACGCACCCTTGAGAGGTGCGTCACGGTTCTCAGAAAACTAACCACTTTGACTTTGCTATTTCTCCTTTTATTTAACGAATCTCAAATTATGGGACGGGATACGTTCTGTTCGATTTATGGATCGATTGCGACAGAACGCGTGATCAGTTTTGCAGCGTGAGGCTTAGGCTTAGGGGTTTAGAGTCAATAGTCGGAATAATAATTGTGTGTTGTGTTTTCTTCACGTCGAACTTAGGGGTCTATTTATAGGAAAGAGTGGCGTAGAAAAATAGATTTTCAGGAATTTGAATACGAAACGGATTAGGAAAAGAATCCGTCCCAGGTATTTTCGGCGCCCAGCTCTGGGCGTCAAAGATTTCGGCGCCCAGGGCTGGGCGTTGAAAATAGAGTCTGGCAGAATTCTTTGTCAGATTGGACTCTAGAGTACGGAGTTCATTAAGAGACTTAATCCGAGTTATTTGGTGCGTATCAATTTACGACGGAATGCGTCTGGGCCCTTTACGAACTCTAGGTTCGTTATGAGTTTAATTAATACGTTAACTCTTTTATCGAACTGCGATAGGAATAGAATTGCTTTTACAATTTCTATCTCTTTTAGGATTTATGTTGGAGTGCAACACCTAATTCTGACAGGTTTCTATCTTTTTATTCTTACTACTTTTAGCAACTACCCTTTACGGCAATTACTATTTTTAGCAGGTTTTCATAAATAGCAGGCTTCGGGTGAAATGAAAAGGGTGATTGAGATTCGTTATTTTATAGGAGATGCGTTGCCAAGTGGAGATTTTATGTTCTCATCATCGAACCTTCCCTTTCGGGAATGGGGACAAAAGTAGGTGTCTACAGGAGGCCATTAGCTATTAATAATTGTTTGAAAGTTAGTTAATTCTGCTGCGTAATTCTGGTACTAGCCTTAGCCGTTATCACGATGGCGGTAATACTTTGGTAATTCCTTATTTTAAAGTTGGAAAATGGTTTAATAAAAGCAAGGAATTATTAGGGTGTTACAGTATGTGACATTGGTATCGACATTGAGTAGTTTGATCAAGAATCCTCCACGATATGCTAATGACAAGTGGAAGGGCAAGAGAAATGATATTGTCTCTTCTTCTAGGAATGTCAATGAAGTTAGTGAAATAAATTCTCTCGAGCCTCCTCCTAGTCTCAAGGCGGAAATAGTAAAAAAGGTTCAAACAAACGATTGTTGGACAAATTGTGGATGACTTATAGTGAGACTTTTATCACCTTAAATGTCATATTTCCCCTTTTAGCCCAAATGCAGAAATACCACTTGAGCTAAAGTTTTCCAAATATGACATAAATGCTTGGTGCAATTTCCATCACGCCTCACTCTCTCTCCTCTCCTTGGTTGCGTGTGCCAAAGCCCTGCATTTCGCCGCCGCCTATTGTCTCTCAGAGAAGTTGGATTCCGACAATATTTTCGTTTTCGACAATATTTTCGTTTCGTATGATCGCATTCCGACAATATTTTCGTTTCCGGCAATATTTCAGATTCCTGCAATATTTCCATTTCCGATAATATTTTCCGATACGTACCATGTTTCCGTTTCCGGCAACATCTACGACTTGGATAATATTTATATTTCCGATACGATCCATATTTCTGTTTCCGGCAATATCATCGGTTCCGAAGTATTCATTGTTTGCCTTTGACGATCTCAGCTCCCACTGAAACCAAGATCCGTCGATTCTGAATATCCATAGATGGAGTATTTAATGTTATTAAATACTTGATCCGTTTACGTACTATTTGTGTGACCCTACGGGTTCAGTCAAGAGTAAGCTGTGGATTAATATCATTAATTCCACTTGAACTGAAGCGGCCTCTAGCTAGGCATTCAGCTCACTTGATCTCACTGAATTATTCACTTGTTAATTAATACTGAACCGCATTTATTAGACTTATCATTAAATGCATACTTGGACCAAGGGCATTATTTCCTTCACTTGTTACACAACAACACCATATCCTATCAAAGATAGGAGGACAATCCATTCTTGCAATCTATGAACACTCACTTTGATTCATAGTACGCCCAATAACTGCTTTTATAGCCTCCTTTTACGGTGCGACGTTTAGCTAGCATCAAAGCGAACTAATTCTCAAACGAGCAGACATAATCGCTCATGTTCTGAGGAACGGTTTCTAATCACCATTAATGAGAAGTACCTATGACATGACTTTAATCTCTTAAAGTGTTCTCATGGTCAATCCGATACAAGATCCAATAAGTATCTATGCAAAAGATTCTGACATCCAGTCACTCTAGTTCAAGAAACAGAACTAAGTAATCTACTTGCAATCTAATCTTCATTAGTCATTGGTCGTCCACCTTTCAATGACCTAGATTAAGGATCCTTTTGTGACTTCAATATTCAAGTTCACTTATGGGTGTTTCTTTGTCGAAGAATCCATCTTGACATCCCATTTGAATGATTCGAATCACATGGACTTATCATTTAATACTAAACCAAAATTAAATGAACTATGAAATATAATTTCATAAATGATAAATGTTTAAACCAAATGCTTACCAATTTGTGGGCCTCTAACCCAAAATCAAGCATTTAATGTTTTACAAATATAGGCCTTTCACCCAATACTTAAAACATTCATGGAACTCAAACTTGATTCCATATCTGCATATGAATGTTGTGTATCATTCAATGCAGAGGTTTAGTTTATCATACTTTGCTATCCTTAGCATCTTTTCTATCGAAAGCCTTTCGATGTAAGATGAAAAGATCTTTGAATATGTTTCTAGAATGATCTAGTCTTTCGTTGCTGTTTAGAATGATAATCATATCTAAAATATAAAATCATCCAGGTAGCAGACTTGTGATCAACCTGAGTTCATTGAAGAACTCCCACTAAAAACAATTCCCTTTTATTGCTTCTTAGGCAACAATGAATTCATTTCAATTATGTAGAATTTCAAATGATGCTTCCCTTTTGGAATGCTCTAACCAGTTCACATAGATGTGAGAGATACATCTTTCAACTGAGAACTTGGAAACTAATCATTGATTCAGTTTCCCATGCATCACATATGGTTTAGAACCTATGTAACCACCTTTTAATCACGACGCCTAATTGCCCGTGTTTGTTTGTGGTTTGCCTAACAACAAGATTCCACTTTTGCTTAGGCAAATGCATGTAGCATCAAAACTTTAGTTATCTTCACTTCCTCTTATCAAGTGCTCATCCTACATCTCCAAATGTATTGGATGTTCTTGATACTGTTCCAATGATCTTTGATCCAGATCAATAGAGATTGGTATAAACTCGTCTCGATCCAATGTTCACGAGTTATCTTGGCGATCTATATATCACTTCATACATGATTGATTGTAATGCAAAAACCATTCGCATTTTAAAATCCATCCATGTGACTTTTAGCTTTATTCTGTTTCAAGAGATATCGAATCTTGCTAAAATCTTGGCATTGCCATGTGATATAAGGTGAACTCTTCAAGGTCCTTCATGCTTAACTCTAGTGATAACAGCCTAGCTTTATACTTAGTTAAAGCATTAATAACTTAGACTTACTCATATGGGTTGAGAGTCTCTTTTGAGTCTCTCCATTGTGTTTGATTTAGTAATTACTTTTACAGAATCCAAACAACGCTTTAGATCCTATCCAGTAGATCTTTAACCCAGTATGTTCTAAGTTTCGCCATGGTTCTAATATTGACAAATACTTTCAAATCTAACCACTTAGAATTTGAATGTCATTTTTAATAGAGAGATATGTATCTCATATATAGAACCAATAAACTTGACTTAGCTCCCACTAAACTCCTCATCTATAAGATGATCCATATTTTCATAAAACTATGATTGCTCAATAGCCTTTTGGACAAATATGGTCCAATTCCCACTTGCATGCTTTAATCTACGAATAGATTTCTTAAGCTTGCTCTTTTATCTAGCATCCAAACTTTTACATTGTGTGATGTACACAATTCCTTTCTACAAGTCCAATTGAGTAAGGTGTTTCATTTTCCAATTGCCATATTGCCATATGCAATGATTGCTAGATTTATCCAAAATAGTTCAAGCATTCCGACTTGGTGAAAAAGATTTCAACATTATCAACGCCATGAAGTTGTTTACAATCTTTTACCACCAATCTGGCTTCTCTTTTGTATGTGTATACAATATCATCTCTGTATGTTTTGAAAACATGTTTGCAACCAATGGGAGTAAACCCTTTATGCAAATCAACGTTGTATGTTTAGAAAACATGTTTGCAACCAATGGGAGTGAACCCTTTATGCAAATCAACGTTCTATGTTTAGAAAACATGTTTGCAACTAATGGGAGTGAACCCTTTATGCAAATCAACCAAATCATAGATTTGATTCTTTAAGATGAAGATATTTCGGATAAAATGGCCTCAAACTATTTTGTATGGCCTCGAACCATACTTATGTTTCTGATGGCCTCAAACCATAATTGGGAATTTTTAATTCGTCGTAGCTAACCTGTAAGTCGTATGTTCTTGAAGCACTTTCCAAAGTCTTCATAGTTTTCATTCCTCAAGATATCTATGTATCTATCTTGGTTGAATTCTATTCCTTATACGATTTACCTAGGTATTGAACATCAAACGTTAGTGTCTATAAAGACATTACTCAAGTCCTTTGAGTATTAGGATTCTCTTGAAGCACTTCCAAAGTCTTCCTGAAGCTCTTCCAAAGACTTCTAAGTACGGAGCTTTTCCAAAGACTCCTAAGTATCCTACATTTATTTGTTGCTTGACTCAAAGTCATTCGAGGTCATTTTTCTCCCACTTGCCTTTTTGGAAATATGATGGTTTCCTAAAAGACATTATCTTAAGCAACAACCATATGTTCTCAGATTTGTGGTAGAATCAATACCTTTTGTTTCTATGAGTCGCTCATAAAGAAACATATATTTATCCTTGAGTTTGTTTGATGTAAACACTAACTCCCACTGGGTTCGACAAATCTAGATATATATGTACTGAAAAGATGTATTGAACCGAAGTTCAATCCTTATGACATCTTATCCTTAGCTTTGACAACTTTGTTTAGTGTGATAGTCACTTGAGAGTACCATTTAGAAACTATATAGGAAAATAGTCATGATTATCGTTAATCGAATAGATTCCGATTTCTCCATTTGGACATACCATATTCTTATGGAGCTTCGATTGTTATAATGCCATATAAACAATCTAGATAATCTTTCTTGGCTCATGCAAACATCACCTTGTCCCATCCTAGATGTTCCCAAATTCTTGCCAAGTTGATTTTATACCCTTTTGTGAATTACATTGAAGCATTTCACATATTTCACTTTGAGTAAATATAGCCATAATTTCTCAAATTCTTGTGAAATAGGTAAGTCATAAAATCCATCTTTGGCCCATGAACTTCATTGTCTAGAAACTTCTAACAATAGTCCATTTCTATGTCATGTTCAACAAGCAAGACCCACGTGTCTTAAATTAACCAACTTTCAGAAATCCATGCCATGGAATCTTAGAATGTTGACTTGTTGATATGGTCGTATGACATTGCCAAAGATATATGGAACACAAATCAAAATGTTTGATTTGAACCTTCTGAAGTTTGAGTGTGAAGAGATTCGTTTGTTTATTAATCAATCATATGAATCAACCCTTAAATGACCATTTCATTCAAATAAACACTTAACGAAGGTTTTTGTTTACTTTGAATGTGAGTCTTTCCGTTGTCCAAACAGAAATTGATTATGATGATTAATGGAACATAATACCATTAAGTTCCAGCCTTTAGAAGGACTTTAAAACAAACATGATGACCCTACAATTAATGTAGCACAACTTTGCTTCATTTCCCACTTGTAGGTCAATAACCAGACTTAGCTCCCGGAATTTGAGTTCTTAACAAGAGTTAGAACCTCAAGCGGTAATCTAATACCATAGGAGTCTATTTGCTAAGTCGTTTCTCTTTAACATAAACTTCAAGGTAGAAATTGAATCTTGAATTCATTTCTTTTGTTCCCCTTTCCTATCCTTTCTAGCACGTTTTCTTATAGTCCTAAAGATTTTACTCTTTGCTTAATCTTCTTACTTTGTTACGCTTACAAAGTCCCTTACTTTTGTTCACTTTGAATGACAACATCCAATGAGTCTAATTCATCATCGAATCAAAAGAAATTGGTTGTTAACCATTGGTTATGCATGAGTCTTTAACCCAATACTTCATTATTCCAAAACTACCAAGTATTCTGAATATATGAGGTCCAATTGGTCTACCATTCAAATTCTAATTTGAAAATAACCATGAAGATCACTATAAGAAAATAGCATTCAAGATACGCTCTCACTCCCCTTTTCTTTGAGAATCGCTCTCAAAATAGTTACCAATCGATCGAGGAAATATCGCAGTTCTATTGTCCGAACGCAATAAAGTTGAAGATTTACTAATCTACAAAATGAACTAGCAAAGAAAAACATTTACCATACTTTAATAACTTGAAATAAAAGCATTCACGCAATCAATAAAGCTATTAAACATTTCATTCATGCAAAAAATAAAACATGGTCCAAAATGAATGAAAAGATTCCAAGACCCCAAAAGTCCTAAATCCTTAAGCAGCTTTAGCATGTCTTAAGTAGTTTAAGATTTTAGGTAACCAAAACCTATTGCTAGTAATCTCCAAATTACTCTTGGTTAATAAATTAATACCATAATTTATCCCATTGCCACAACATAATGCCATTGTTGTTTGAGTTGAAACCACAATCAACGTGCTCCTTTAGGACGCCTTACCACCCAAGTCAACTAAAATAGCACCTCGCTTTAGCGTAAACCTACTACCTTAGATCCTTAGATTTTTGTAAGTGCTTGATTTGGAAGGAAATTTTTAAACTCAATATTACTTTGGACCTAGTTGTTTCTATGTTGGTTCGATTATTTAGTGAACTTAATCTAATCGAGTCATATGAAACAACCTATTCATGCAAAGCATACATACATTCATACATTCACGCATAATATATATATATATATATATATATATATATATATATATATATATATATATATATATATATATATATATATATATATATATACATATATATATATATATATATATATATATATATATATATATATATATATATATATATATATATATATATATATATATATATCAAATTGCATAAATAAATGGTGATCTAGTATGGCCCAAAACATCTTGTCTTGAGCATCCAATCTTCATCACCTCCTTGTTAGCTTGGCATCGTCTTGAATCTTCGTTCAATTGCTAACTTAAAGTTCTAAACTTAGAAATACTTGAAAATAATAAATTACATCAAAATTTCCATGGTACGCAGACCATATTTAAAACTTTACATTCAAAGATAGAACGGTACGCAGACCGTATTTAACTATCCTAAATGGTCATACTAGTCACTTGGAGTACCTGCATTTCATAAAATATATATATTCTATGCATTAATCAATTTGTATGCTAAAACGAATTGCCCATATAAATATGCAAGTATTTACGTGAATTAATTAAAATTCACGTTCACATAAACGCGTCCTAAAAGATTAATCAATTTCCAAATTATTAATCCTTAGACTTTATTCTAATTAAAATCGAATTTAATTAAAATAATGCGACCTACGAAAATAATTAAAATTAATTATTTCATTTTCATTTCATTTAGTGGCTCCCACTCAAACCAATAATTATTCCGGATAATTAATTATGAAATATTAAATTAAAACTCGCGGCCCGGCCCAAGCAAATAAAATATTAAATTAAGTATCCCGTTAGCCCAAATTACTGCAAACATGCGAAGCCCAACGAATTAAACAATTTTTCAACAAAAAAGGTTTAAGTGCATAGTTGGGCTAGGCTCGCGCCCATCCCTTTGCCCTTGCGTGTAGCCTACGAGGCGCACGAGCAAGCTCGCACACCCCGCAGCCTGGTGCGCGCCCGTGCCCACAGCTCGTCGTTGCCCTGCACGCTTGTCGTCGTGCATCGCTGCGCTGGACGTCGCATGGCCTTGCGCCTTGCTTTGTCGCAGCACCCGCAAGCCAATGCTTGCCCTTTCCTCACCCAGCGCGCACGAGGCACGCAGCACGCTTGCTGTTGCCCGTGTCGCTGCGGCTCGACTCTCGCATAGCAGCCCGTATGGCTCGTCGAGCCATACGTCCACCACACATCGTGTTCGTGCCTTTGGTTCGTGCCTACGGACCAACTCAATTAAAAATAATTTTAATTTTACGAACTTGCATTAATATTATTCTTCAAAAAGTTACGATTTTTATTTTCGAAAAACAACGATTTTTAACGATTTAATAAACTTCAACGACAATCCAATTTCGTAAAATTATTAAATCAAGGTTAACATTATTCAAATTTTTAAGAACGAACGAATCAACATTAAAAATTATAACTTTTAAATAATAAAATCCAAAACTTTAAATCGTTCTTTAACATTTAAATTTCAGATTTTAATAATTAGGTTTAAGTGCGATTAAAATTAACGAAACCATTCAAAATTTTAATCCAATAATTTTTAAAATTAGCCACTGACCCATGAAATTATATCCCCTTTCCCAATTAACCGAATTATTAAACCAAAATTAATTAAAATTCAATTAGGGTTCCAAATTTTACGAATTGGGGAAAGGCAAAACTAGGGTTTATACTTATCGGAAAAATCTGAAATTTTTACCATATATCAAGATTATACCCAGAAACATTGTTTCAAAACTTCAAGCAATTCCGGGTAGTTTAGGTCGACCTTTTAATTGAATTAATGTCCGACACTTTTAATTTTTATTAAAAAATTAACAAAAACGCCCAAAAAACGACACTTCGAGGCCTGTTTTTGCAATTCCGTTCGCATGAGTTGATCTTAGAAAATCGTTTTCCATCATATTAGGGTTTTAAAAATCGAAAAAACGAATCTTTTTGATTTCGGAACAGATTATTACGCAATTCATCCAATAATTCGTAAAAATTCCGAAAATTCAACAAAAAATTCCAAAATTTCGACAGATGCAAAAACAAATAAATCATGCTAAAACATGCTTTGAATACATAACGCTCATGATACCACTGTAGGGGAATACAGTTAAACATAATAACATGTGCGGAAACAATCCCCAAAGCCAGGAAGCATGTATAAAGCACAGATTAAGCATACTTACGTTTGAAGCGTGTTTTCCACAAATTGTCAACGAACACGAACTTAGAACTCCACTTGTCGTTCCTCTACTTGGTTCACCGACACGATCAGATCCGTCTTGATTATCGTAGCTTAGACAATCGATCAAGAGTTTTTGGCTTTTGGGATGAACACACTTTGGAGGCACAGAGAGAATTAGGGTTCTCTGTGACTCTAGGGTTTTTGTGTTACTGAATTGTGTTGTGTTGGAAAAAGGGTTAGAAGGTTATTAACATAACCTTACTAACCGACCAAGCCATAAGGCAAGGCCGGCCAGCAAGCCCCGCGCAAGACGAGCACAGTGAGCTGGGCCATGGGCCTCGCTGCTGTGGCTGTGTCGCTGCTTCGGCCCGCGCGCACACGCGCAGCTTGCTCGGCCATGGGCCAGCGCTTCCGTGTTGCCGTGGCCTTGCTTGCTTGCCCAGCGCGCCCATGGGCCTTGAGTGCTTCGTGCACTCGGCTCGTGGGCCGCTCTTCGTATTCGCGATTAATATATTTCCGATATATTATTTATCGTTTCGTATACGACGAATCACCGTCGTACGATACGATTTATTCGTTTCGCCTAACTTACGAATATTCGCGATACGATATACGATTCCGATGCAAGGTCGTGTCGTATAATACGTTTTCCAACTAATTCCCGAAAAGCTATGAATTTCCGATTCATTTAATCCGGTGATCTGTTACGTGTCATTGGTGTGACCTTGTAGGTTTAGTCAAGAGTAAGTTGTGAGTTTAATATTCATTAGAACTCACTGATCGGAAGCATTGCTCCAGCTAGCTGTTCCGATCACTTGATCTCACTGAATTAATTGTTCGCAATTAATCTGAACCTTGGTATTAGACTTAATGCACCTTGGGTGAAGGACATATTTCCTTCATAAAGTAATAAGCATTACTTGCTTATTCTTATGGCATGTGTTATAATGTGTTGTAATGCTTGAATGAGGTTGAGTCTTTGAACTCTTAATGGTAGAGTGCTAGTTGAGAACCACCGCTTGTATGAGGGTTGAGTTGTATAAACTATTAATGAATCTAACATATTGAAATGGACGCATTCAACTTGCTGATTCACCAACCAAATTATTTGAGAGGTTGAACATTATATTATGTTCTTAATGAATCTATAGTCTTGTGGGGGTTAATATAGCTACGAGGTAGCTCTCGATGGTTCACTAAAAAAGTGAACATATTTTAACCCTATTGACTAAGTGCTATTTTGAGAAGCACTTGAGGATTCACCGACGTGGTTGTGAAGAATCACCATCTTCTATGGAAACTTGGCTAGAGCTTCCATGAGAACTAAGGTAAACGCATGGCTTAAAACGCGTACACTTTGCGGAGTCCACACAATTTTTGGAGTAAGGTATGTGTTGTGGGGGTGTGACTTAAATCTTAGAGTTTCAAGGTTAGTCCACTCTTTGATCAAGAACTTGAGGGTTTCAAGGTTCGTCCACCCTTGGGTTTGTAAGTCATAACTCACTTCACTAAGCATTTGGTTTCAATTTACTTTATGTAACACCAAGTGTTATGTATTAAGCTCCTCTTATGCCCAATTTCTTCCTCTTTCATTTGGTATATTTTCTCATCTTTAGTGGGGGATTGTTGGAATTTAAAGATGGAAAAGCGCTCAAAACCTGCCTGCCAGGTTTTGGAAAACCGGCAGGTTTCTCGAAATCTGCCTGCCAGGTTTTCCAAAACCGGCAGGTTTCGAGCGTAAGTTGAAAAACGGACTTAAAAGGCATTTCTTGAAGTGAACCGAAAACCGGCCGGTTTTGGAAAGCCGGCAGGTTTCGAGATCGGTTCTTGGTGTTGTCCGTTTTTTATCTTCTCTTTGGATTCCTCCTTTATGATAACCTTTTAAATATGATTTATGGACAATTATCATTCTGATTATGGTGATTATGTTGGTCCATTATTTCTCTTGATTATGGGGGTTATCAACTCTTCATTATCATGGGTTTATGGTTGATTAATGTCATTGAATTCCTTTGAAACCTTTGATTTCTTTGGATTGTTTTGTACCCTCCACAAATTCTATAAGTACTCTTCATTTTCTGAGTTGTTTGTACACACATATATTGATCTCTTCCTCTCCTCCTCCTTTTCTCTTTGTTTTGGATGGAAGAATTTTGGTTCATGATTAAGTCATGATTATTCGTATCTCTTCAAACCTTTTCCTTCTTATTCTTTTGAGCATAAGTTTATGTGGCTCCATCTCATCACCCAAAAGTGCCTTTGTGTGTTGAGAGCTGTGTAAACCTTAGGGAACGAATTGGTGGATACAATTGTGCACCCCGGTTGCACCGAATCTCGTTTTCAAGGCAGTGGTTTGGTTACCACGGCGCAGCGATTTCCTAAACTCGTTCTTATTCTTATTCTAGTATTTGCCTTGAAAACCCAATTATTACAACAATTTTAAGACCTTTCAAGGCTCGAACTTAATGGCTA
This sequence comes from Spinacia oleracea, assembly GCF_020520425.1. Taxonomy (NCBI): domain Eukaryota; kingdom Viridiplantae; phylum Streptophyta; class Magnoliopsida; order Caryophyllales; family Amaranthaceae; genus Spinacia; species Spinacia oleracea. The sequence continues at coordinate 92,062,960 of NC_079489.1, forward strand.
TTTTGTTCCATAATCAACATACCTAAATTTCTGTTTCAAACACAGAAAGACTCACATTCAAGAAAAACAAAAACAATGTTTGTTTGTTTATTTGAATGAAATTGTCATTTACGGGATGAGTCATGTATGCTTGATTAAAACAAACAACCCTTTAACAATAAAAACTTTACTAGGTTCAAATCAAATCTCTTGATTTGAGTTCCACTAACCTTTAGCATTGTTACTTAGACCATGTCAACAAGGAAACATTAAAAAGATCTATTTTGATGGACTTTTGAAATTAAAGTTGATTGATTTCTAGATCAATTTCAAGACAAGCTAGTCTTTACTTGTTGAAAGTAACAAAAGATATGAACTATTGTTAGAACTCCTAGACAATAGAGTTCAAAGCTAAAGAAAGATTTTATGACTTTATTATATCACCGGGATTTGAGTGAATATTGGTTTATTTACTCAATGTGATATAAGTTTGAATCTGTTTGGCTAGTTCAAAGATTCATAGAAAAGTATAAAATCAACACTTGGCAAGAAATCATAAAGATCTAGGTTAGATCATGTTGATGATTACTTAGACCAAGCATGATCATCAATGATTGTGTGTTGTAATTTCACAATCTAGCTCCATAAGATATGGTATATCTAAATTGGAATGATCGAAGTCAATTAGTACTTGATTCGATCAATGATGAATCATAAAGATTTTCCTATATTTTCTAAACAAAATGCTCAACTACCACCAAACTAAACCAAATTCGTCAAAGCTATTGAAAAGTAATTTCAGAATATCTTTTCAATAATATATATGTCTAAAGAGTTGCTAAACTCAGTGGGAGCTTAGTGTTTGTTATCCAACAAACTAAACCCAAGTACAGATTATGTTTCATTGTGATTTATTCAAATGGGACAAAAGGGTAATCTTTCTACCACGAATTTTTTAGAACATAATGTTTATTTGCTCGAAATAATGTCCTTTTGGAGATTTTTTTCCAAATGGCAAGTGGGAGAAAATAGACCTCGAAAGTCTTCAAGGCGAACAACAAACATAAAATGGAGATTCCGGAGGCTTTTCGAAGTTCTTCATAAAATCCGAACACTTATTCTTAAAGGATTTTAGAAATGGCTTTAAAGAATAGACATCTCTTAGAAGACTTTACAAGTGCTTCAAGGAGAACAGAATATTCAAAGGACTTTCAAGTGGCTATTACCTAGATGCACCATTTTTAGTGACCACACATGGAGGGTATGCTCTTGTAAGCCACCGCATGTGTAGGGTAGACTTTCGAGTCATGTTTACTAAGTTACATATGAAGGGTATTCTCACGTAAGCCACCTCATATGTAGGATAAGTCAAAGTGAATTGAATTAGGAATTATTTGTGCTTAGTGCACAATCCGCATATTAACAGGCATGTCGTGGAACTGTTGAGAAAGAACATTGGACTAATGAGTCTTGGATGTTTGATCACAAGTCCTAATGATCTTAAAATAAGGGAAAAATTGATTCTAAAAATACAACCTTTAAGCGGTTTACTTAAAAAGGGCCGAGCTTTTGTTTAACCTAAAATAACACAACCTTTTGCACATATCTTCTTTGAAAGGGTTCCCCTCAACAACGACTTGCTACCGTAGGTAATATGATGATGTGGCTTTTCTACACTTACACAGCTCCCTCTCCTCACATTGTCACACCTGTATCAAAACCCCCATTGTCGTTCTTCCTCATAATCTCCATTTTCTCTCTCCTCCATGGAAGAACAACAACAAAAACCTTCAAAAAATCCTTCAAACCCCATCCAAGAATTCTCATGGTTCTCCCTACTATCCCCATCAATTAGGCTCATCTTATTCCCATCTTACCACAAACCACATTCCGAAGACCACCGCATTCTATGTTAAGTCTAATAAATAATGCCCTTGGTCCAAGTATGCATTCTATGTCAATGCCCTTGGTCCAAGTATGCATTCTATGTTAAGTCTAATAAATGCGGTTCAGTATTAATTAACAAGTTAATAATTCAGTGAGATCAAGTGAGCTGAATGCCTAGCTAGAGGCCGCTTCAGTTCAAGTGGAATTAATGATATTAATCCACAGCTTACTCTTGACTGAACCCGTAGGGTCACACAAATAGTACGTAAACGGATCAAGTATTTAATGGCATTAAATACTCTATCTATGGATATTCGGAATCGACGGATCTTGGTTTCAGTGGGAGCTGAGATCGTCACAGGCAAGAAATGAATACTCCGGAAACGATGATATTGCCGGAAACGGAAATATGGATCGTATCGGAAATATAAATATTATCCAAGTCGTAGATGTTGCCGGAAACGGAAACATGGTACGTATCGGAAAATATTATCGGAAATGGAAATATTACCAGAATCGGAAATATTGCCGGAAACGGAAATATTGTCAGAATCGGAAATATTACCGGAATCGGAAAATAATTCCGGAAACGGAAATATTAAATATTTGTTCGAAACGGAAATTAATTCCGGAATCGGAAATGTTAAATATTGTTCGTATCGGAAATGAATTCCGGAATCGGAAATTTAATCGGAAGCGTATCGTACGAATAAGCATCGGACGAGGCCTGCCGGACGAGGGCCCAGCACGAAGCCAGGCCATCGCCCAGCAAGCCAAGCGCGCCACACAAACAGCCACGCCAGGCCCAGCGCAAGGCCAGGCCCAGCAGGCCGTGGCAGCGCGCACAGCGCGCGCAGCGCGCGCGGGTGCTTGCGTGGGCTTGTGGCTCGCGCAGGCCTCGCTGCGTGGGCTGCTGCTCGCACGCACGCATGGGCGGCCCATCGAGGCTGCCGTGTGTGTGTGCGTAAGTGTTTGTGTTCGTGCACGTTTCCTAAAACGTGCAGAGTTCGGTTAATGATTAAATTCCTAATTCTATTTGATAAATTAATTAAATTAGAGTTCTTGTAGGATTCTAGGTTTAATTAATTTGTATCTGAATAGGATTCCAATTCCCTTTCCATAACCCTATAAATATGTGGCCTGGGTTCACAATTTAAAACGAGTTTCAAAGTATTTAAAGTGAGTTTTTGAGAGAAAAATTCAGCCACACATCTTGCTCAAAAGTGCCGAAAATTCTAGTACCTTAAGGGCGATTCTAGTTGGTCAATCTTAAGGCGGATCCGGACGTGCTGTGGACTATCTACGGAGGGACGACACTTGGAGTCCTAAAGACTTGTTCTTGCTCGGTTCGGGCGCAGCTAGGGAGGGCACGCAACAAAGAGTATGCATCTAAATTATGTTATATGATTATGTGTAAATAATATGTAATCCTGGGTTAATGGTTGTTTCCGCATGATTTATGTAATATCATATGTATCATAACCTAACAGTGGTATCAGAGCCCCTTATTATTTTCATAATTTAAATTGCATAAACATGGTTAAATATTACAAATTTGCAAAAATTAAAAGGGGTGATTAATTTTCGTAATTGTTAATTAATTGCAAATTGCGTTTATTTAATTATACGTACGCAGTTTTTCGGCAGTTTCTTCGTTACTCATCCAAATCGAGTGATTTTTGTGTCAATTCCGCATGTAAAAGGCATTCTAAAATTTTGGCAAAAAAATTATTTTTCTGCCGAACCCAGAATTCTCAAATTCGAAGCCTAACTATGACTTTTCGAAGGTTTTAGTTTTTCGAATGCAAAATTTCGTAAATTTAAGTTGTTAAATTAAATATTTGCGATTCTTGTTGATAAATCTTGAATTTTTGATTGACCTACTGTATATGTTTAACAAGTTTGAATGCCTAGTCTTGTTAATTATGCAATCTAATTTGTAATTATGATTAATTTGTTGAAAATTAGAATAATTTAGAATTAATTTGATTTTCATAATTAATTGTAATTTAATTAGAAACCTATGATTAAAAACCACCATAAAAATTGTAAATTTATGATAAATTTTAAATTTTTATGACCTAGACTTGAATCCATAACAATCGGAAATCAATTGGATAATAAATTTTCGATTTTTCGCCCTAAAATTATGTAATTAATAATATTTATTAATTTGTCATTAATTTTATAAATTTTAAATTTTTTATGCGATTCGTTCATATAACTTGCACGCACAAAGCAATGGACGCTTCGTGTTACCCTTAAGGGGTGTTGTATAATGCGGGCATGCGACGACGAGCAAGGGAGCTCGTCGCCCGTGCGGCACGAATGCAATGAGCAAGGGCGTAGTGCACGAGCACAAGGCAGCAGCCCTGCCTTGTGTCGTGGGCCACGAGCAATGGACGAATGGGCATGGGCGAAGGGCGAGCCAAGGCAGTCGCGTGTGGGCAGCAAGCGAGCTGCGCCACAACGCGCACTGCCTCGCGCATGAGCGCGCAGCCTCGCGCGCAGCTAGCGCAAGCTCGCGTGCCACGAGCGCTGCGCCCAGCGTTGCTCGCGCACACAGCGAGCGATGTCGCGCGCACAGCGAGCGATGTCGCGCGCCCAGCGAGCGATGGCTCGCGCGCACTGCGAGCGATGGCTCGCGTGCGACGAGCGCTGGCGCGCGCGCAGCAAGCACCACAGCGTGCGATGGCTTGCGATGGAGATGCAGCAGCTATGCGACGAGCGCATGGGCTGCGCGCACATGGCCAGCGATGGCTGTGTGCGTGCGGCCCATGGGCGTGCAATGCGTAGGGTGTTTGCGTTACGATTAGATCGTTTTGAATGTTTAATTTGAAAATTTCAGTTCACGTAATTTTAATTAATTTTAAAATTAATAATTTAAATTATTTTCTTGGATTTTAATTTTGAATATTGTAATTATAATAAATGTTATTTATTCTAATTATTTTACTAAAATTAAAATCATGAATTAATTTAAATAACGACTGAAATTAAATTAAACTTTTTGGATTCAATTATAAATTTATATGAGCTTTAAATTTTAATTAAATTTGTATGTTTCCGGTTAGACTAGAAATACATTTTTATGTTTAAAATTAGTAAAGCATATGAATTTATTGGTTTAAGTGGGAGCGTTTTTTAGTCATAAACTCTTGATTAGGTCTACAAATCCTTCAGGTTAAAACAACTTGATTAGAATTAATAAGGACTGAATAATTGGTAGATTATTGGTGCCCTTGATTAATTGCTGCAAATGTTTACGTGATGCATAATGTGTTTTACTAACCAGCTATGTGGGCCATTCATGATAATGAATGGGTGAATGGTATATATTGTATATGTACTGTTTTGCAGGTTATGAAGTGACTAGTATGGCCCAAATAGGATAGAAAATATGGTCTGCGTACCATTAATTTGAATGTAATTGGTCTAAAGTACCAAAGTTATTTTTCAATTCAAATATGGTCTGTGAACCATCAAAGAGTTGTAATTAGTTATAGCTTATCCTATTTGAAGAAAATGGTGCCTCCCACGGAGATTTTCAAGACGGACTTTGAAGTCAAAGCTTCAAGATGAAGTCGGGCCATACTAGATCACATTTATCTTATGCATGTTTTAAGTTATTTATTACTTTTAAATATGTCTTAAAATGCATGAGATCAAAAGCTTGATTATGTTGCATGATTAAGGATTTTAGTTCACTTAAAATCTAACCAACATAGTAAGAGCCTTAAGTTCCAAACTTAAAAATTGAGTTAAAAGGTGCTATGCCAAAATATACACTTGCTTGGATATCCTTTACATCAATCTAGTAATAGTTTTCGCTCAGCGAGGTGTTACTTATTGGTCCTAAAGGGGCAAGGTACACAAATAATTGTGAGTACATGTTAGTTTTGGTGAAACTCAACGATATAAGTAAGGAGTCCTTTTATGTCGTGGCAAAATCGATAGGTTTACCTAATAAGTTCTTAGACGTACCTATCAACCAAGAATAGTTTCTAGACTATTAGCAAAAGGCTTTTGCTTACCTAAGATGTTCTAGGATTAAGTCGACAAATTGTGCTTAGTTCTTCAATGATTTTAGGATCTTGGAATCATTTTATTCACACCTGCCGGAACACGTAACTTGAATAAAATGCTTAATAAACATTGAATTATGCATGTATGCTAGAATTTAAGTTTATTAAGAGAAACTGTGAATGGTTATTTATTTGTTTATTCTTTTCAATTGTAGTTTTAATATGGCAAACAACAATCAAAACATCATCATGGGTTCTGAGCTTATGGTCAAGCTGAACCTGACAAATTTTCTTGAATGGGAAGCTAAGCTAGTTGAAATAGTCAAACTCAATGGACTTGAGTATGTACTGTCACATCCCATGCCAAGCTACTATGCCAGAGACATGACCCCTGAGAGATTTTACGCCTGGGATGCGGATCTCAAAAAGGTTATGAGTCTCATGCTGAACAATATCCCTGATGATTGGGCTAAAAGGTTTGTAGCCTATGAACCTTTTACGCTCATCAAGAATCTGAGGGATATCTGTCGTGGAAGTACGGAGGACAGGGACCTGAACGTCCATGAGTTGATTGAATCAATGTCTGGTCTAAAGGTTAGTTCTCCCAACAGGTGTTATAGGATGGAGGTCCAAGAAACACATGTTCAGCTCCTTCGCACTAAACAGAGGGTAGGCGTCCCACTGAGGTTCCATGTGGATCTTATGTGTTCATATTTTGATCGCCTAAGTCTACTAGGAACACCAATAAGCGAAAGGATGGCAGTCTCTGTCTTGCTCAATTCACTACACAGTGGGTTTGGTCGCTTCAAGCAACTATACCTAAGTGAACCAAGAGAAGAAACAGTTGCAGAATTTATTCACCTTGTCAGAAAGGCTGAAATAGTACTGGACTGTGAAGCCAAAGATTTACTCAAGGCTAGAAAGAGACCATTCAAGAAAGGTGGAAAGTCCAAGGGCAATGCTAAATCAAAGCAGGACAAGTCCACATCAAGCTGTCTTTATTGTGATGGAATAGGCCATTACAAAAGAGAATGTCCAAAGCTAAAGGAAGATCAGAAGAACGGAACAGTCGTTCCATCTTCAGGTATTTTCGTTATAGACTGTATACTTGCTAATTCAACTTCTTGGGTATTAGATACAGGTTGTGGCTCACACTTATGTTCCAATCCACAGGGACTAAGAAAAAGTAGAAAGTTAAGCAAGGGTGAAGTCGACCTACGAGTGGGAAATGGAGCACGGATTGCTGCATTAGCTGTAGGAACTTACTATTTGTCGTTGCCCTACGGGCTAGTTTTGGAACTGGAAGAATGTTTCCATGTTCCAAGTCTTACTAAAAACATCATTTCAGTTTCTTGCTTAGATGCTAAGGGATTTTCCTTTTTAATAAAAGACAATAGTTGTTCGTTTTATTTTAAAGAGATGTTTTATGGATCTGCTAGATTAGTCAATGGACTTTATTTATTAGATCACGACAAACAAGTATATAACATAAATACCAAAAAGGCCAAAAAGAATGATTCAGATCTCACCTATCTGTGGCATTGTCGATTAGGCCATATAAACTTGAAACGCTTAGAAAGTCTTCAAAAGGAAGGAATTCTAGAACCATTTGACTTAGAGGATTATGGTAAATGCGAATCATGTTTACTTGGCAAAATGACAAAGCAACCTTTCTCTAAAGTTGGAGAAAGAGCAAATGAACTATTGGGTTTAATCCATACAGATGTATGTGGACCAATGAGTACAAATGCTAGAGGTGGTTTCAGCTACTTTATCACTTTCACTGATGACTTCAGTAGGTATGGTTATGTCTACCTAATGAAGCATAAGTCTGAATCCTTTGACAAATTCAAGGAATTTCAGAGTGAAGTAGAGAATCAATTAGGCAAGAAGATTAAGGCACTGCGGTCTGATAGAGGCGGTGAATATCTGAGCTATGAATTTGATGACCATCTAAAAGAATGTGGAATTCTATCAGAGTTGACTCCTCCTGGAACACCACAATGGAACGGTGTGTCGGAACGGAGGAACAGAACCTTGCTAGACATGGTCAGGTCAATGATGGGTCAGGCCGAACTTCCATTAGAATTTTGGGGACATGCACTAAATACAGCTGCACTCACTATAAATAGAGCTCCGTCTAAAGCTGTCGAAAAGACTCCATACGAATTATGGTTTGGAAAGCCTCCAAATGTGTCTTTTCTTAAGATTTGGGGATGTGAAGTATACGTCAAACGATTAATTTCAGACAAACTTCATCCAAAATCTGACAAATGTATCCTTGTGGGCTATCCAAAGGAAACAAAGGGGTATTACTTCTACAATACATCTGAGAACAAGGTGTTTGTTGCTCGAGATGGTGTCTTTTTGGAGAAGGATCACATTTCCAAAATGACAAGTGGGAGAAAAGTAGACCTCGAAGAAATTCGAGTCGAACAACAAACTCTAGAGAATGCTCAAGATGACATTCAGGATGAAACTCAGAGATCTTTAGAAGAATCTGGTGAGAATCATGGTCAATCTAGAAATGTTACCCCGCGTAGATCGCAAAGATATAGATCTCAACCGGAAAGGTACTTAGGTATTTTGACGAACGAGAGCTATGACGTTCTATTACTTGAAAGTGATGAACCTGCGACTTACAAACAAGCTATGACGAGCCCTAGCTCCAAGCAATGGCAAGAAGCCATGCAATCTGAATTAGACTCCATGTCTGAAAACCAAGTATGGGATTTGGTCGATTTGCCAGATGGCTATCAAGCCATTGGAAGCAAATGGGTTTTCAAACTGAAAAAGGACAAGGATGGGAAACTTGAAGTTTTCAAAGCTAGATTGGTTGCAAAAGGTTACAGGCAAGTCCACGGTGTGGATTACGATGAAACCTTTTCACCAGTTGCAATGCTAAAGTCTATTCGGATAATGTTAGCAATCGCTGCATATTACGATTACGAAATATGGCAGATGGATGTCAAAACTGCTTTCTTAAACGGCGTTTTAACAGAAACTGTGTTTATGACACAGCCTGAAGGTTTTGAGGATCCAAAGAATGCTAAAAAGGTATGCAAGCTAAAGAAGTCAATCTACGGATTGAAGCAGGCATCCAGGAGCTGGAATATACGTTTTGATGAAGCAGTCAGTGACTTTGGTTTCATCAAGAACGCAGACGAATCTTGTGTATACAAGAAGGTCAGTGGGAGCAAAATTGCTTTCCTAGTATTATATGTCGACGACATATTACTTATCGGAAATGACATTCCTATGTTGAACTCTGTCAAGATTTGGCTTGGGAAATGTTTTTCGATGAAGGATCTAGGAGAAGCACAGTACATATTGGGCATCAAGATTTACAGAGATAGATCTAAAAGGATGATTGGACTTAGTCAAAGCACTTATATCAATAAGGTGCTTGATAGGTTCAAGATGGCGGACTCCAAGCGAGGCTACCTACCCATGTCTCATGGAATGACTCTAAGCAAGACTTAGTGCCCAAAAACACTTGATGAGCGTAGACGAATGAATGGGATTCCATATGCATCATTGATTGGTTCAATAATGTATGCTATGATATGTACACGCCCGGATGTTGCGTACGCACTCAGTGCTACGAGCAGATACCAGTCAGACCCAGGAGAGGCGCATTGGACTGCTGCCAAGAATATTCTGAAGTACCTGAAAAGGCACAAAGATGACTTCCTGGTCTATGGTGGAGATGATGAATTAATTGTTAAAGGCTATACGGACGCAAGTTTCCAAACCGACAAAGATGATTTCAGATCACAGTCTGGGTTTGTCTTCTTCCTCAACGGAGGAGCAGTAAGCTGGAAAAGTGCTAAGCAAAGCACCATTGCGGATTCTACAACTGAAGCGGAGTACATTGCTGCACATGAAGCAGCAAAGGAAGCTATATGGCTAAGGAAGTTCATAGGTGAACTTGGTGTAGTCCCCTCCATTAAAGGACCAATAGCCCTGTATTGTGACAATAACGGAGCTATTGCACAGGCAAAAGAGCCTAGACACCACCAGAGAGTCAAGCATGTACTTCGTAGATTTCACCTTCTACGAGAGTTCGTTGAAAGAAAAGAAGTCGAGATAAGCAAAATTGGAACTGATGACAACATATCAGATCCATTAACTAAACCTCTGCCGCATGCGAAGCACAACTCGCACACTACAGCTATGGGAATCAAGCATATTGGAGAATGGCTTTGATGTCTCTGTTTAATGTTTTAAAGTTTTAGAGTTTAAATCTTTGTAAAAAATTTTTGGTTAATCATTCACAATAAATGAAAAGAATTCATTTTTCCATTTAATTTGTGGTTTATTAAATGATGAGTCCCTTCAATTTGACGATATATTCAAGATAGACTGTCAGGACCAGTCCTGTGACTAAGAAATGTCTATCAAGTGAACTTGAATGTCAAAGGTTGAAAATGGTCCCTAGTCGGAGTTTTCTATAAAATTGGACGCATAGAAAACGTTAGACGATTAGAATGCAAGATGACTAGTAGTTCTGTTTCTTGAACTATGTGGACATGGCAATGTTATAATCATTTGCATAGATACTTACTTTGGGAAGACTAGTATCGGAAAAGACCTATGAAACTTTACTGTAAGAGATGAAAATCTGTCATAAGTAAATTTCATTAAATTATTAGACACTAAATCCTCAATACCTGAGTGATTTGAGATTACTTGTTTGAGAACTGGTTGCTTTGACGTTGACCAACCGTCGCACCGTAAAAGGAGGCTATAAAGGCAACGCTCGGGTAATCACCTATCAAACGAAGTCTAATCTCAAGATCGCAAGATTGGGATTGTCCTCCCATAGTTCGGGATGAGATGCTTAAAAGTTATACAAGGCCACTCGGAGAGCTAGAAACTGTGAAATGCATGGCCGTGCTCGGATGAATCATAGGCTATGATTATCTGTTTATTTGATCAGTTAAACTCTGAAACCGAGAAACACCTCTGGACATAATAAGGATGACAACTCTTACCTTATGTTCAAGAGCAAGCATCGAGCGACAAAGGAATTAGGAAATGCACACTTGTCCCTAAGGACAAGTGGGAGACTGAAGGAAATAATGCCCTTGGTCCAAGTATGCATTCTATGTTAAGTCTAATAAATGCGGTTCAGTATTAATTAACAAGTTAATAATTCAGTGAGATCAAGTGAGCTGAATGCCTAGCTAGAGGCCGCTTCAGTTCAAGTGGAATTAATGATATTAATCCACAGCTTACTCTTGACTGAACCCGTAGGGTCACACAAATAGTACGTAAACGGATCAAGTATTTAATGGCATTAAATACTCTATCTATGGATATTCGGAATCGACGGATCTTGGTTTCAGTGGGAGCTGAGATCGTCACAGGCAAGAAATGAATACTCCGGAAACGATGATATTGCCGGAAACGGAAATATGGATCGTATCGGAAATATAAATATTATCCAAGTCGTAGATGTTGCCGGAAACGGAAACATGGTACGTATCGGAAAATATTATCGGAAATGGAAATATTACCAGAATCGGAAATATTGCCGGAAACGGAAATATTGTCAGAATCGGAAATATTACCGGAATCGGAAAATAATTCCGGAAACGGAAATATTAAATATTTGTTCGAAACGGAAATTAATTCCGGAATCGGAAATTTTAAATATTGTTCGTATCGGAAATGAATTCCGGAATCGGAAATTTAATCGGAAGCGTATCGTACGAATAAGCATCGGACGAGGCCTGCCGGACGAGGGCCCAGCACGAAGCCAGGCCATCGCCCAGCAAGCCAAGCGCGCCACACAAACAGCCACGCCAGGCCCAGCGCAAGGCCAGGCCCAGCAGGCCGTGGCAGCGCGCACAGCGCGCGCAGCGCGCGCGGGTGCTTGCGTGGGCTTGTGGCTCGCGCAGGCCTCGCTGCGTGGGCTGCTGCTCGCACGCACGCATGGGCGGCCCATCGAGGCTGCCGTGTGTGTGTGCGTAAGTGTTTGTGTTCGTGCACGTTTCCTAAAACGTGCAGAGTTCGGTTAATGATTAAATTCCTAATTCTATTTGATAAAATAATTAAATTAGAGTTCTTGTAGGATTCTAGGTTTAATTAATTTGTATCTGAATAGGATTCCAATTCCCTTTCCATAACCCTATAAATATGTGGCCTGGGTTCACAATTTAAAACGAGTTTCAAAGTATTTAAAGTGAGTTTTTGAGAGAAAAATTCAGCCACACATCTTGCTCAAAAGTGCCGAAAATTCTAGTACCTTAAGGGCGATTCTAGTTGGTCAATCTTAAGGCGGATCCGGACGTGCTGTGGACTATCTACGGAGGGACGACACTTGGAGTCCTAAAGACTTGTTCTTGCTCGGTTCGGGCGCAGCTAGGGAGGGCACGCAACAAAGAGTATGCATCTAAATTATGCTATATGATTATGTGTAAATAATATGTAATCCTGGGTTAATGGTTGTTTCCGCATGATTTATGTAATATCATATGTATCATAACCTAACACATCTTACCACAAACCACATTCCGAAGACCACCGCAATTACCTCATCACCATCCACTCTCTCCCTCGTTCTCACTGGAATTCAAACACCACCAATCAAATGGACACTCGATTTCACCCCTTTCTTCGCCAATTTCGAACACTTTCTCTCTGTAATCTCGCCGCCCAAATCCGCCATTGTTAACGTTCATGAAGGTCTTAATTACAAGGTTAAATTATGTTATTTACTTCTATAGAATCACCGTTGTGGTCTCATATTTGGATTTTTCACTATGCCATTTATCGATTTAATCGGAGTTTGGATGCAGAGATTTATCTGGGTTTTGTTTATTTAGTCTCCTGCGTTCTTGATTGTTCATCATTTTTTTTGGTTGAAAAAAAAGAAGAAAAGGGGGAGGTGAAGTGAAGTGAGTGATCGAGCTCAAACGACACTTGAATTCCATTCGACTTTTCATCAGGACATTTAGTGGTGGTTGTTCATCATATACATACATTTTTAGTATAATGACTTTTTGTTGGGTTTGATTTTGGCGCTAATTTAAGGGAGGGATTTGATGGGTGGTTTTTTTTTGAGGTTTTATTGTGTTTTAAGCACCTGTTTGGTGTTGCTGCGCTGGGTTAACTCGTCTATTTGTTGAAGAATGATTGTAGAGGTGGATTGTAAGGGTTTTAGGCGGCTTGTAACGATGGGCCTAGCTGTGGTGGTGGTTTTTGCAGTGGCTTTTAGGCCATTTGTATGTAACAGAGGAGATTAGTGGCTGAGAGGAAGAGTCTGTGAGGTGATTGAAAATGTGGGATAGAAATATTAGTTGAAGTCAAAAAAATCGAGTCAAATTAAGCTTAGTAAAGCCACATCAGCATATTACCTGTAATAGTAGGTCGTTTTTTTAAAGGAGCCCTTTCAAAGAAGATATGTGCAAAAGGTTGTGTTATTCTAGGTTAAACAAAAGCTCGACCCTTTTTAAGGAAACCGCTTAAAGGTTGTATTTTTAGAATCAATTTTGCCTAAAATAAGTATTGTTTGGTTGTTCGTTTATTTAATGCCTTTCTTAATTGGGTTCTGAGTCGGCTTTGTGAATAAAATATTAATAAACGTAAAGTGCAACCTAAACAAGCTTCAAAACTCTTGGAACGTATATACCTTGGGTATGAACAATGAGGGGAGTACCTTACTAAGGGGTTTGTACTCCTATGAATGATACAAGACGTTATTTCATTTCTTTTATGCGCTGCAATTCCGTCGGTATGATCCGACAACTGGGTTATTATTAATATTATTGTTTTGGTGTTTGGTTGGCTCCCAACACCCTTCCGTAATGGATATTTCTTTTGCGCCCGTTTGAAGCTTATTCTAATTAATCTATGAGTCAAGAGTCGCTTCGAGAGTCGAGTCTTGTCTTCATGATTAATTGTTTACTTAGTTGGCTTTCGCATGTGATCTAATTTATCGTTGGAATGAAGCATGATAGATATAGGATTCATTCTAGATTGTTTGTACTCAGCTTTTGCTGATTACGTGCTTTGTGTTTGGTCATGGTTTTTGCCGTAATGACCCTATGATGATCCATCATTTGCAATTGCATTGTTGGGGAGTAGAATTTTAATAAACAGGTTTGTAGAGATGACTTGCAAGAGAAGTTTATCTAGCATGGGGATTGGTTGAGCGAGTTGTTTTCTCTAGCATTGTTTCTAAACTATATATATTTTATTTAGTCTAGACTATAATGATTTCAACGTTAGTTAATGGATTTTATATAAAGTATTTGGTTTCGGGCGGTTATGGTTCCAATTTGTGTGGAGGTGTGAGGGGGTCAAAAAAGCACGAGGCTAATGCGTGACCTCGTCCCTCGTGGGTGTGACGCTTCTTTTTGTCAAATCAAGTGTAATTAGATGTCCTGTGAGTTTACACCCAATTGACTAGTAATATAGGAGTCGCCATTCGGTTTTTAACGACAATGAGAAAAACTGACAAAACCCGGTTATCGTGACATAAAGGGAGTGCAATTATGTTTGACCACGACGACCGTAGGTTCCCTTGTGATCCCTGGTGGTGGGGATCGCTCAACGTACACCCGCAGGGTAGAGATTGAGGGTTCGGGGGACTGTAACTACCGAGAGGAGTACTCGCTCTTCGATAACTCCAGAGGCAGGATATCCTTACTAGCTCAGCATAAATAATTGAAGGGACATGCGTTAACTATTAAACTAATCTGAGTTGATTTTAACAATATGCAACACATAGTACTAGATCGAGCGCGATTATCTGATTTAGATTATTTTAAGGGACCTAGCATGATAATCCAATTTCCCAAAAATATCATATTTATTAAGCGTGATCGAACTATCAAATTTTAGTTAGTTTAACAGTTCATAAAAGGGCGAGGAAAGCAATTAAATCATAGAAAAGGGACACATTACGACGCACCCTTGAGAGGTGCGTCACGGTTCTCAGAAAACTGACCACTTTGACTTTGCTATTTCTCCTTTTATTTAACGAATCTCAAATTATGGGACGGGATACGTTCTGTTCGATTTATGGATCGATTGCGACAGAACGCGTGATCAGTTTTGCAGCGTGAGGCTTAGGCTTAGGGGTTTAGAGTCAATAGTCGGAATAATAATTGTGTGTTGTGTTTTCTTCACGTCGAACTTAGGGGTCTATTTATAGGAAAGAGCGGCGTAGAAAAATAGATTTTCAGGAATTTGAATACGAAACGGATTAGGAAAAGAATCCGTCCCAGGTATTTTCGGCGCCCAGCTCTGGGCGTCAAAGATTTCGGCGCCCAGGGCTGGGCGTTGAAAATAGAGTCTGGCAGAATTCTTTGTCAGATTGGACTCTAGAGTATGGAGTTCATTAAGAGACTTAATCCGAGTTATTTGGTGCGTATCAATTTACGACGGAATGCGTCTGGGCCCTTTACGAACTCTAGGTTCGTTATGAGTTTAATTAATACGTTAACTCTTTTATCGAACTGCGATAGGAATAGAATTGCTTTTACAATTTCTATCTCTTTTAGGATTTATGTTGGAGTGCAACACCTAATTCTGACAGGTTTCTATCTTTTTATTCTTACTACTTTTAGCAACTACCCTTTACGGCAATTACTATTTTTAGCAGGTTTCCATAAATAGCAGGCTTCGGGTGAAATGAAAAGGGTGATTGAGATTCGTTATTTTATAGGAGATGCGTTGCCAAGTGGAGATTTTATGTTCTCATCATCGAACCTTCCCTTTCGGGAATGGGGACAAAAGTAGGTGTCTACAGGAGGCCATTAGCTATTAATAATTGTTTGAAAGTTAGTTAATTCTGCTGCGTAATTCTGGTACTAGCCTTAGCCGTTATCACGATGGCGGTAATACTTTGGTAATTCCTTATTTTAAAGTTGGAAAATGGTTTAATAAAAGCAAGGAATTATTAGGGTGTTACAGTATGTGACATTGGTATCGACATTGAGTAGTTTGATCAAGAATCCTCCACGATATGCTAATGACAAGTGGAAGGGCAAGAGAAATGATATTGTCTCTTCTTCTAGGAATGTCAATGAAGTTAGTGAAATAAATGCTCTCGAGCCTCCTCCTAGTCTCAAGGCGGAAATAGTAAAAAAGGTTCAAACAAACGATTGTTGGACAAATTGTGGATGACTTATAGTGAGACTTTTATCACCTTAAATGTCATATTTCCCCTTTTAGCCCAAATGCAGAAATACCACTTGAGCTAAAGTTTTCCAAATATGACATAAATGCTTGGTGCAATTTCCATCACGCCTCACTCTCTCTCCTCTCCTTGGTTGCGTGTGCCAAAGCCCTGCATTTCGCCGCCGCCTATTGTCTCTCAGAGAAGTTGCCCGTTGGTGCTGTGCGTGTTATGTCATGTCTTCTCTCCTATTTTTTTTAGTACAATTACATATAAAAAAGGAACTTTTAAATTAATTTCATTGATTTTCAGATTTATATTTTTGCTTAAGTGTATTTCATCCATGAAAAAAGTAGATTTAATGAATTTGTGGTTTTATGCATGTGTTCAAGTATAATGAATACTGAGTATGTGATTTATGCATATTTCAAGTATTTAAAGCATAATTTTAGAGTATATAATCAATATATTTTATAATTTTCAACAAGTAGTATTACAAAGTTCACAACTTTGATTAGTACGCTAATTGATGGAAAAAATCACATTAGTAGGGAGTTTTTAAAGTCAAAATAGTTGTTGCAATGACCGAGATGGTTGACAGTTTTGGTAGGCATGGTCGAAGTTGGCGTCAATGACAGTTGTGAAAATGAGTTTTGGTGGACATGGTCAAAGGTGGCGTCAACGACGGTTGTGAGAATGTGAAAAGAAGTAGAAATAATTAAATTTTTTTTTTGCTTTAATGTACTAAATGAAATTTATTTCGTAATATCGGGCCTACTTAAACACTAGATTATGGAATAAGTTTTGTACAAATGCTAAATTAAGAATTTGTTTAATTTGTAACAACAAATTAAAAAAAGATTTATTTATTATTTTATTAAATTGGGAAAACAAGCTTAAAACAACAAAAAGGACCTCTATTTCCAGGGGAAATAAGGGAGGATGAAATTCAATCGAGTTTCCTCAACTCACGTACGGAACAGTACAATTTAACTAAATTTTCACAAGTCAGGCATTAATAACGACACCTTTTTTTTTTCCGACGTGCACGACATATCTCTCTCTCTTCGATTTCAGATTCCCGGTTATTTTCTCTCTCTCCTCTACTCACTTTACCACGTTCAATCTCCGATTACCACTTTTCTTCTCCGGTAAGTTTCACTGATCTTCTTCTTCTCCTCCTCTATTTTTCCATTAATTTCTTAGGTTATTATGAATTCGTAGACTTTGATAATAATTTTTCACGTAGGTATGTAAATTTATGGGTCTTTGATCATTGAATTAAATAGTTGAGTTAAGATAATTTCACATAATTTTGATTATGACCTTGCCTGCTAAATTTTAATTATTGTTTTTGTTTGATGTTAATTGTTTTGAATTTCAATTTTATGCTTATTTATCTAGATTGTTGCACGAGTTAATTGGTTTAATGGATCTGAAACGTTGTTATTATTGTCGTTGTTGTTATTTTTATTGTTAATGAAGTGGGGAACTGGGGTATTGTGGACAATGATGGGGAAGGGAGATGCTGGACACAAATTGCATGCAAGAATGAGGCTGTGGGAGTTTCCTGATGAGTATGTTATCGAACCCACTGATGGCACCGGTGGCTCGTTTTTGTCAGTCAGCCGTGTGGATGGATCCATGAAGCTACTTGGTTTGTTTTTTTTGGATCTTTTGCTTTAAAAAGATGTGTTTGTGCTTGGGCTTATTGTGCTGTTGTTTAGGTTTTTTGACTGGAATTATATATTATTGTCAGATGAGCTTCCGCAATGCAGTGCTGAGCGCGTACCGAAAATTCAGACGATTTATGGTGTGATGGGGGTGCTGAAGCTCTTGGCAGGTAAGCTGATTTACTTGGTTGTGTGCATGGTTATTGTTGTGTATTTCATTGCATGAACATTGCACTCCGATTTCTTAATTTCTTGTGTTGACCATTATACTAAATGCTTTATGAAATTGGCTTCTGCATTTCCTTTTTCTTCCTATACTTTACTTTTAATTCTTGTCCATTATCACACTCCCAGAGTTGGTGGGAACTTAAATCTTAGGTTGATCAAGTGACTGCCACTTTTCAGTCCTTCCTGGTTGATTTGTTGAGGACCTAAATTGAATTGCAAGTTCATAAGGACGATGCAATTTCTGGCACTTTTGTGTATTGTTTGAAAATTGATCAAAGAATTACGTGACTTCGTGCTACCATCACTGGCGGATTCAGTGTATGGAAGTGGGGTTACAAATTACCTCACTTGGCAAAAGAGATTGCTTAAGTTTAGTTAATTTTTCATTTATTTTAACTAGTGACTCCGCTACATATAATTTCTGGATTTGCCCCAGAATACCATTAAAGAAAACTTTACATGGATTTGCTAATTTCAATATATTTTGCTCTCTTTTGGGAGCTGTTGGTCTAAGTTCTGACGGCATCTAAGGCATGAAAATTCTCATAACAGGTTTAAAGCCACAACTAATGCTTAGATGTCATTTGATCTGTTGATCTACAACCCAATTGTGTTCAACATTGCAGGGCTATATGTATTTGTGATTACAGAACGCGAAGCTGTTGGATCTTACCTGGGGCATCCTATCTTTAAAGTTTCATCTATGAAGATATTACCTTGTGATCAATCCCTTAAGAGTTCTCCAGAAGAGCAGGTAACACTAAAGGATTTTCTTTTCCGTATTTCATTCTTCTAAAGAGACTGAAGCTCATATTTTGGACTTGCCAATTGTGGCAGAAAAGGATGGAGACAGAATTTTCCTCTTTGTTAACTGCTGCAGTGAGCACTCCTGGGTTGTTTTTCTCTTATGACGTCAATCTAACACTGAGGTATCTTATCTGTTCTATCCTTTATTTCTTCTTTTCTTCTCTTCAGTGTTCTTGTCCCCATAAAGTAACATCTCTGCCATTTTAACTATCCACTTATGAAGCAGAGATAATTTCATGAATAAAAAAGTGAACTACTGCAGTATAGTTAGAGTGCTCTTAAGTGAGTGTCAGAATCACAATACCAGTCTGGGAAAGTCCTTGAAGTACAATACCTAACTGAGGCCGAGTATCAAGTGTATCCCACACTAGACAGATAGTGACCTGATCCAACTTATTTTGTTCTAAAAAGAGCTATTTACTGACTCTACATGCATCACTGAGAATATTGAGAAGTCATAATAATGGATTTGTCTTTTTATATCAACTGCAAAGGCATTTATAGACACTTTAGGTATATGGTGCAGGTTGTTAGGTGGGGAGATGGATTTTGTAACCGTTGTTAAGGGCCAGAGTTTGTCAGGCTGAATATGCAGCTCCTCTGGCATTTTAATCCTATTTCATGCTAGTTTGACAACATCGTACTTTTGGCTAAAGCTTTTGTTTCCGAACATGATTTACACCTAAGTTTATTTCTTTATTACTCATATCACAGATTCAGACTTGTCTATTATGAGCATGAAATTATGCTTGATTTCATAGGATAAGTGGTCAGGTTTCTGTCAACTGGTATTCCATTTTTTGGGGGAAAGGGGTGGAAGTTTGGAAGGAATGCACGGATCGGTGTACTAGAATTTTTTTTTTAAAAAAATGTACAGCAACCTTTTATAAAAAGTACATAAAAAATAGAGGCTTTTAAGGTATTTAGGTGGACAACGAACTCCTTATGAGTTAATAGAGATAATAGAGATTCGAAGGCATCATCTGTTTTGACCCTAGCCCTTATTACAACTTTGCAGAAGATGACCGGGTAAGGCGAGAGGGGGGAGGCTAGTCAAGCATGCAATGTGTTTACAAATATCTAATATTTGTCTATTGTAGTATGCAGAGATTGCACGATTTAGGAGATGAAGAAAAAACGATCCCTCTTTGGAGACAGGTAAGCCTACTATTTGTCGATAAGAGTGGATACATGATCATAGGATCTGTAACTATTGTTAGTTGGTTAAATTTACTTGATAAACCTATAGTAATTTGAACACGGAATTTTAAAAATTATCGTGGTGCAAAATGAAAAGACTTAGGCTCTGTTTGGTTTGGCGTAAATCATTTTCCGTGAAAAATGATTTTCCAAGGTAAAACACAATTCCAAACTAATTTATTTTTGTTTGGTTCTTTACAAGAAAATTCATAGAAAAGGGAAAATGGGAGAAGATGGGTGAAGATAGATGGGAAGAAGGAAGAGAGAGGTAAGGAGGAAAAATGGTTTCCTTTCCTTTTAAATGGAAAAGGTTCTTCCACCTTTGAGGGAGTCATGGAAAATTGTTTTCCATCCCATTGCCAAACCAAACAATATAAAATGATTGAAAAGGGGAAAATCGTTTTCCATGAAAATGTTTTACACCAAACCAAACACTCTCTTAGTGTCTTCAACTTTTAATTTTGTCGCCATTTCACTACAACGCCTCATTCTAGTTGGTGGTCAAAGGTTGCTATTTTGAAAATTTATTCTTCGATGTATGTATTTGAGTAATAAGTTGAAAATGTTGTGCAAATTTATCTTGTAAGATTATCCATCAATTATTTTTGTCTAATAGTATGAATGTACTCCGTATTATACAACGAAGGAAAATAATGGTGATATTTGATAAGTTTGCCCATGAAAGTCGAGGATGGACAATTACTTACAAATAAGGGACTACCTTTGTACAGAGTATTTTTGGAGTCTATAATTTTCGGTTATAGAAAGCACCAAGCTGAAACCTAATACAGTAGTTAATATGAAATAAACTAAGGTAACCTTACGCTTGGATAACTTAGCCAAAGCATGCAAGCTAAGAGCCTTAACCACCAATACCAGAATGTTCGTTTCTAAATTTTCTTGAAACTAGCCTTCACTTCAAAAATCAGCAGTGCACTTGCAAGTAGGGGAGTTGGGAGTTCTTGCGTGGTTAACTGTCACGAAACTTGTTTCGGAATGGTAACCAAAAGTTTCGGTTTGGTATTTTCATGAATCGTAACTGTACCATTTAAACCGGTTACTGTTTGAACGGTCAACCGCGGTTTCGGTACGGTTACCCGGCTAACCATAATCCACCATTCGACTTTTGTAATTAATTTTTTATCGCTTTTACCTTATTTGTAAATAATTTTTACAAATAAGAAACATTTGAAAATGAAGATCAAGTCCAACATAATTAGCTCCAAACAAGGACTAAAATTACGAGAATGAAGGAGGGGTAGCAACAACCTCAGTGGTTTTTGGTGGCTCGCAACAATAATGGCAATGTAGGATACCGTTCAACAGATTACGAAGAGGAGAATGTGAAAAGTCAAACATAAGTAACCTCAAACAAGGACTAAAATTATGACAATGAAGGAGGGGGAGCACAACCTCGGTGGTTCTCGGTAGCTTGCGATAACAATGGCGATTTGGGAGACTGTTCGACAAGGAAATGAGACAAATTACAAATTACAGAGAGGAGAATTTGACAAGTTTAGAATGCAATTGAAGGATGAAACCCTAGATGAAAACTTTCCACTTTAGCTTTAGGTGGGCTAAGCTAATGGAGACAATGAGACATGGAGTAATGCTCTAGTGGGCTAAGAAAACTTACAAATTAGAGTACTTTGTGCTAGCACAAACAAAAGCCTCTTATACTTAAATACTTAACTGCTACTTCCTCCATTTTTTTATAATTGCACCATCTTGGTTTTAGCACTATTCACATATTCTTATACAGTTATTTTTTGTGATTTATATGTAAGGAAAAATATAATCAAGTGGGATCTTGTTAGATTCGTCTCGAAATATACTTTAAAATTATCAAATTTTTATAATTTTTTAAAATGTATAATGAGATATATTAGTGGTTAAAATAGTGCATTGACAAGCGTGAAATCCAAGATGGTGCAATTAAAAAAAAATGGAGGAAGTATTATTTTGTGCTTTTTGTCACCTCCAACTAAATTAAAATTTTTTTTTTTAAAAATAGATCGGTTTTTCCAGTTAATCGTTTTGTCAAATGTGTAAACGTAACCGACCTCGTTTAACTGTTAATTTGCCGGTTTGATTACCATACTGTTTATGTTAAATTTTTCTATTCGGTTTACCGATCGTTTAAAATCTGGTTTTCGGTACGGTTCGTGGCTTCCATTTTTTATGAACACCCCTACTTGCAAGCACCGCTTTGGATTTTAAAATTCTCGATTTTTCTCTTCGAAATAAAATCGACATTGAGGACTTGATCGATATCAGTACTAGCATGAAAGAAAATACTAAAACTGAACCAATTTATCTTGTCGGGGTTTCAAAACATCATAATGTCATCTGGAAAAAAAAAAACTAAGATGATGCCTTTTTGTGGGTGAGCACCTCTTACACACAGTAACCATTCAACCATTTCTTGGAAACAAAAGTTGATTTCAAAAAGTTTGGCTAAATAAACCCTTAGTGTTTGGAAAGATACTTGAAGCAACCACTGTTTAGCATTGACAACCGAACAATTGAAATACAGAAGGAATTGTGCTTCTTCTATTGGCTGGGAGTCTTAGGCAGAAGCATTAGGATAATTCATGTGACTTGATCTTTCACATTGTAAATTTAAGATTGCAGAGTAAGCCAAAACTGAGTACATGGAGTGTCACCACCACTGAGTAGGATTCAATTGAGGTGGTAGTAACAATAGATTGTAAACAGATACCCATTAGTGAGTGTTTTAAGTACCTTGGTCCTTTCGCAAAATGATGAAGATATTGACCACTATGTACTCACCGGATTAAGTTTGGGTAGCTTAAATTGAGATCAATAACTGTGGTTTTGTGCGACCATATCACACCTCTGAGGGTAAAGGGGAAATTCTTTAGGATGGCTATTATACCATCCTTATTATGTGGGTTTTAATATTGGCCTTTTAGGAAGGATCTTATTAGGAATAAAAATGTCGCAGACTAGAAAGATGTGTATGTTGAGATGCATGTACGAAACTCTTTAAGGGATAAAATTTTGAATGAAGATATTTGGAAGAAGGTTTACTGTTGGAGTTACGGATGTTGAGTATAAGCTATGGGTGAATGTCTATGTTGGTGAGGGCATTTGAAAAGTCGACCTGAAGTTGCATCGGTAAGGAGAGTTGAGAGATGGGATTATATGGATTTTAGAGATCTCCGGACGATAGTCTTGCCTAATATATTTTTTCACAGGAGCTCCTCTTACAGAAGCCTTTGGGCAGGACTTGTCCAACTTTTATATCAGCAAAAATCTAGATTTGTTTGTTCAATTTTATTGGCATAAGGTATTAGAGCCCAAGTGACAAGTCTCTTTCGGTATAAAGGTTATGAGAGGATTACCAGCACCTGTTACTTTTACCTTAGCCGTGGATATGCTCGGTATGATGTTGGAAAGGATTTGTAGCCATTAATTAGTTAAAGGTTAGGATTAAGGTTAGATGAGGTTCATGTCCCCTATATGTAGTACGGAGATGGTGATTATTTTCTTTGGCGCTAAGTGTGATAGTTTGGAGTAGTCTTTCACGTTCTTCTTCTTTTCTTTTTCTTTTTTTTATGGATAAAACGAAATCTCCATTAGGTTGTTCCAATTTAGATATTATATCCAACCTTGTGGGGTTACATGGGGAATTTTTAGAAAAATTGGGGTACATGGTGTATTTCATTAAACCTTAGGGGTACCGTACTACCACAGTGGAAATTTACTTCTTTTCAAGTTTGTGTGCGAGGTATTGAAATTCATGTGGAAGTAGTCAGTAATCATTTTCTCCCTTTTACTTTTAAAAGACTTATTCAGATAAGTTACTTTTGTACATATATGAACACCATTTTCTTAATGAAAGATGTTCCTATATAGAACTTTTTATTGACCTAAGTGACGTAGTACTTCAAGTTTTCTTTTTAAAATAAACGAGGCTGTTTATTTTTATTGACCAAAGTGAAGTTACTTATTTATCTCGAATATCATATCTTGTGTTGTGCATGTAATTGTCACTAGTGCTTTTAGCAGTAAATAAGGAAAAAACTTAGTTCAAAACTTAAGCAAAAGGCTTCCAGAGTCCAGACTATAAAAAGACTTACACAGTATCATGAAACATAAACTTTATCAATTAACCTGCCCATTCGAACCACAAAAAAAGTTGCCTTGCGAAATACTTCCTCTGTTTATTTTTGTATGCAACATTTTTATTTTCGTGCTTGCCAATGCATAAGTTTAACCCTTTATATCTTTAATTATCAACAAGTAATTATTGTATAAAGTTGATATTTTGAAAATATACTTTTGAGATGAATGTAACAAGATGATCACATGACTATGTTTTTCCTTGAGTTTAAATTACCAAACATAGTCAAAATAGAATATTTGAATAATGCAAAAGTCAAAAAGTTGCGTCTAAAAATAATGGAGGAACTACAATTTTGTAACTGATCCAACTTTCAACTATTGAAATGTACTATGTTCTTGGGACTCTGTTTCATAGCCCACATTATCAAGTGTGTTGCCTTACTCTTCATCTCCTTGTTGGGATAGGGGGTTTAGGGGTTTTATGCCCATTCAGTTAAGTGATTCAGAGGAATTGAGTTCAGTTGTAATTTTAACTTCTGTTTGAGGCTGGCGAGCTGCATATGCTTATTATTGTTATTATTTTTTTAAAATCTAATTTGATTATATAAAAGGGAATTTGTCAATGCTTAAGTTATTGTTGTTGCAGGCAGACCCAAGATATTGCTGGAACAACTATATGATGGAAATGCTTATTGACAACAAGGTTTGTTAATGGTCTTATTTCTCTGTGTTGTTGGTTTCTGACCCATCATCACTATTACTAGTTATCCACTTTACTGTTTCTTCAATAGTTTCTATTACTCTTGCTATTGCATTATTATTGCATTTGTTCTTTTTTGGCAGCTTGATCCATACTTGCTTCCCATTCTCCAAGGAAGTATCCTTTTTTCTTATGTAGTTTTTCTGTTTTTTGGAAGCAACTTTCATTGATATCTTCCTAGTTGACTGGAGTCCTTAACTGTCATAAGCTTTCCATCACTTCCAAGCTGGTATAGGGAATGATACTATTGATGTTACTTTGATTGCTCGCAGATGTACCAGGAGAACTGGTATGCATGTTTTAATTTAAAATTTAACTTTACTGCTCCACCAGGAGCCTTTTCTGCCTATTGTTATTGTACTCGTCTTTCGCCTTGGGTATCCTCTGAAACTGTTGAGAACCTAGTGACCCCAAGACCTCTAAATGACTAAAATTGTGGAGCAAGGATCTTGTAATGCATTGAACATGCCCTATGTTGCCAATGTACTTGAAAACTTACTCTTAATTGCTGAGATGAGAAGTGATGACATAGCCTATTTTAATCTGATCACAATTTATTGCTTATTGACTTATAGTTATGGCATACATCTAGTAATTATCTTTTCTCTGGTCCACTGATCTGCAATTGAAAGCCAGCTAAACTATTTTGATTTGCTGGAACTGGAATACTTAGAAAATATGATAACGCAATCCATGATGTAAAAGAGTCTGTTTATTTTATCATGCGCTGACATAAAGGCTAGAGATTGGTTTATTTGCAAGGATAAAGTAATAAACAAAGGTACTTTGTTTTTAACTCAGCTTCCTATCTCCTTCATTCTGATAGTTGAGGTGTCTCTGTCTCATTTGTTATGTGTGTTATTCCACTGTTTTGAGTAGGGTTATTCTTCTAATAGATCAAGGTAATCTTCTGTGTATGCTCTTAATATTGTTGATATTATGGAATTTAGTCCATGACGAAAACCCGAGTGCCAAATATAGTTTGATTGTCCGGAGGGATACCAATCGGCAATTGCCTCTATTAAAAGTTACTCCATACTCCCTCCGTTTCGAAACATTTACAATGACAAGCTGAAAAGGTAAACTGTCCCCATTATTTCGAAACGGAGGGAGTACCTTAGTCCCTAAATGTTTGCGCAGTTGCATTTTTTAGGGTCAAATAATCTAGTCATGTGAGATCTTGTTAGACTAGGGTATATTTATCAACTTTTTAGATTTTTTACGCCTGTAGAATTGTAGATCTTTACGTTTTAAGTCGTGTCTTGGAGACAGTGAAAAGTCAAATGGAGCAAACAAAAAAGGGGGAGGGAGTATATATCATGCTCTTACAAAATCATTCTTGAGAGGTCCTTGCTGTCCCTCTGTGTACATGATAAAAAATTCTCTTTTGTAATTTAATGTTTAGCTACTGAAGATTTGTGAAGATGAAATTATGAATTGTATGACATTGTGGTGTCTAATATTCCAGTCCCTACTTTTCTGATACTGAAAAGGATATGTATCATTGATAGGCTACACCATTTTTGATTTTCCTTCTTAAGGTAGGCTACTGTTTTGGTTACCTGTTTCTCTATAGGAATTTTTAATAGCTTCTGCAAGACAAACAACCTGATTTGTGCATCTTTCATTCACTTTCTTTGGTAGGAAATAGGGTTTATTTCCATCAACTAAGTCACTGTAATGATTCAGGAGTCCTCAATTTTTTAAAGGTACCCGAATGTGGAGAAGAGGAGCTGATCCTGATGGTTATGTCGCGAATTTTGTTGAAACAGAGCAAATTATGCAGTTGAATGGCTACACAGCATCTTTTGTGCAGGTAAGAGTATCATAATTTCAGGGGTTACGGTGGAAAGCAACATTCAAATAATGAGCAAACACTAGTGTATTGATTTCTCTTTGTAGTTTTTGAGTTCTTAAAGGTTTATGTCTTTGATGATAAACAATAGAATCCCTCGATTCCAAGTGGTTTAATAAAAAAAATGTTAAAATAAAATTCTTCAAAAAAATTCTTCGCTTGTTTTACATGAATACTTATAAAATGTTTACGTATGTCTTTAACTATTTCCGTCCTTGAAATTTATGCATTATAGGTAAAGTTATATTGGGATTATTATCCAGATTATGTAGTGATTTGGGCTAGAATGCTAGTTCCTTTATGGATGTAGCGTTGTCAACTTGTCATAAGAGTCTGTGTTAACTGGTATTTTTTCTTCAATTTAGTACTAAGAGTAGGTTCAGATTATTATGTATTAGTAAGATCCATACTATATTATGGGAGGGAAAAAGTTCCATGTATGTTAGTGAGAAATAACTTGGTTCTCACCTCTTCCTGAAAGTTTGATCTGTTTTAACTGATGATAGTTATTAGTAGTTTATCTACCACAAAATCTTCTTGTTGAGTTGGCCAACCTAAAGACACAATGATAATTCTATGGTGCAAAAAGTTTTTCTGGTGAGTCAATGAATTTTCCATACATTTGCTGATATGGAGGCCGCAAAGGGAAAAAAATTTGGATTTCGACTGATTGAGAATGTTGATCTGATGAACTGTATTACTTGACTTTAGTAAATGAGCAGTCTTCGCGGATATTTCTTGCTCTCTTCATTTATGTATTGGGCTGTGTTGTGTAGGTTATAGGTATGAGTAATACTCTTTCCTTATGCTGTCTGCAGGTACGTGGGTCAATGCCATTTCTGTGGGAGCAAATTGTTAATCTGAAATATAAACCGAAATTCGAAATCGTGAACCCAGAGGAAGCAGTGAGTTTTCTTCTTAGGGGTGGGGTCCACATTTTCAATGAATTTCATAATCTGATTGTTTAACTTACAGGGTTTTTTTTTTGTGCCTCATGCAGCCACAAGTTGCTGAGAGACATTTCCTGGATTTGAGGAAAAGATACGGTGCTGTGCTAGCTGTTGATCTTGTCAATAAGGTATGAGAACAATTCCTATCATTTAGTTGTATTGACCAACATAATTAGTCTTGTTGATAGGGCTGATTTAGGCGTAATTGGATTCTCTTAAATTTTATAATACTCCCTCCGTTTTTATTTTTGTTATACCCACTTATTGAAGTACCGTAGACTAAGAAAAAGGTGGATAAAGCAAGAGAGATGCAGTAAAAAAGTGGGAAGGTGTAAGAAAAAGGTGATTGAGTAAGAGAAAGGGGAGTGGAAATGTGTAAATATTGTGGGAAAAGGGTAAGATGGTAAAAGTGCATGTTTGCCAAAAATAGAATAAAGTAGAAGTGAGTAGAAAAAAAACACCCCTTAATGAAAGTGGGTACGTCATAAAAAAACCGAAGGGAGTATGTACTGAGCTTAAGTTTAATTAATTTTTAGGAGAAGTTAATTCTAAAAATCCAACATTTGGGAGGTCTTCTTAAAACAGTCTCATCCTTGGGAACTAAGAATAATCCTATATTTCTTTACCTTCTTCTTTTAACAGTCCCTGCCGACTAGTGACCGGCTACATTTTTTTACATGGCCTATTTTCTTCTAAAACCCATTTAATGCCTGTGACACTTTTCATTATCTTATTGGTCATCTGCGCTTTTCCTTAATTTCATCACCTCACTCTCCTCCTCCTCCTCCTCCTCCTCCTCCTCCTCCTCCTCCTCTTGCTTTCCTTTCTCTCTCCTCCCTCTTTCATCTGCAGTCTTTTAATCCGCCATTGATGTAACTCAAGTTTTATTATTTGAAAAAATTTATCAGTGATTAATGTAGACATATGTATACATACTCCCATATGTAAATATGTAATATATTCAGAAAAAGGGGTTGTGGAATTGGAATATATTTCCAATACCTACAATTAAAATTCACAGAAATTGCTCAAAATGAATTTAAAAATTGGGTATTGTTTTCCTTCAGCTCCAGATTTGCCTAAAATCCCAGAAAATTCAGTGAGATTTTGGTGCAAATTTACAAACCAGCTCTAATCCTTCCTCTATGTTTACCCCCTTTCTTCACAGCGCCTTCTCTCTCCTCCTAGTTGATAATGTTGTTTTTGATTCCCCCAATTGCAGAGAAATCCATGACAAATTGAAAAACTCAAACACCAAATCAAATTTGGAAAGATCGTGATTATATTGGTCAGTGCAATTCGCATATTAAAAAAAAGTTCATTTAACATCTCAAACACCAAAATCAAATTTGGGAAGACTCGTGCTGGTACATCATTGCAATTGACAATGGGAGGAAGATGAATGAATATTAAAGCGAAATTAACCTATGAATTTTGTTAATTTTTTAAGCCCTTTTATTTGGGGAAAAGGGGGTTGATTTTTTATTTTATTCCTTGCATTCATTTTCTGATTTGAGTTTCTTTATAAATGAATTATTTTGATAATTTACGTGTCATTATAAACTAAGAATGAAAGGGAGATGAACAAAGGAGTAGGAGAGGTGGCTGCAATGTTGAGTAGCGTGGCTAGCGCCTAACAGTGCTAAAAGTTTTCCCAGAGTAACGTGGGAGAAGAGACATAAAAGAAAATTCATGGATTTTATTTTATTTATTATTTATATTTTTTAGAAGTAGGACCAGTAAAAATATGACATGTGACTCATCTTACCTATTGAACAAGTTAGTTCTGGTAAAGGACTGTTTATAGAAGATACTACCAAAAACTGCTTTAAGCTAACCAGTTATCTGAAAGCAGAAAGTAAGAAATGAAACCACTCTCTATCAGCCATTTATTAGATACGAGCTTATGAATTTGATTACAAACACATCCTGAGTTTTGCATGAAGTACTACAAGTAGTTAAAATTTTATCTTGCCAAAGAGCATTGTTCCATGCACACCAAATCCTGCAAACCATCACATCAATACAAGGATGGCACTTCTTCTCTTCGGATTAACTCCAGGATCTGCTTCCTTTCTTCCCTAGATTATATCTGTAGCCTGCAATTTTTTAATAGCAAGTGAAATTACGAAGCAAAAATGAATTGCTGGGCAAGAGGGTCGGTATTGAATAGACAGGCAGGGTCTCAGGTCCAATGCCACAATAAGGCATAAATCATCGTCACATAACCAGTTTATCTTTTGTTTTAAGCTCACACAAGCAGCTGTTCAATATATCAAAGAATGCTTAGGTACATAATACCTACTCCAAACCCATATGTGCGAAGCACACTTTCCTGAGGACCCTGAAGCCAAGAGTAACTAGCTTTGACAGTTTACCAGTTTATCCCCATATACACACTTTGAACCCAAGTATTGCCTTTTCCTACATAAGTAATGTAACCTGCCTGGATGCGGCCTCTCACAGCGCATAACTGAATACCAGCTAGCTTTTATGGGAGAAATGATCCCACCAGCCATTGTCATGTAAATCAATATGGTGTACCTACCAAGTATAGATGTGTCATATACTACTTAATGCTCTCGGGATTCTCTTTATGGTTTGCTCGACAAACTTAGGGGCTGTTTGGTTCAGGGTTTTCAAGAATAGGCAAGGGAAACGGTAACTTTGATTCCCTTAATGATGTTTGGTTCGTCTTTCTATTGATTTCCCTTTCCCTTTATTCTTTTTAGAGTTCTCCAAAACTTCTCTAACCTAATTTCCTTAAATCAATGATTGCGAACATAAGTTTGGGACATTAAATTTTTTATGGGTAGGAGAGTGTTACTGAAATAGTTGTCACTTACAGAATATTAGTAACTTTCATTTGCTTTCGTTGACATGTTTCTTCTTATCTTGTTCGTTTCACTCTTACATTATTCTATGCAAGGATTTAGCTTTTTTTTTGTTTTGTGAAACTTTGTTGTCTTTTTCCATGATGTTGTTCTCATTAAGAGAAGAGCAGTAAATGCTTATCAGTGTTTGGTATTTCGTATAAAGTCCCCAACATTCAATAATTTTATACTACCTCCCTTTTTTTTTTTGTCCCATTAGCCTTTTTTTGCAGTTTCCAATGCATAAATTTGAGAATTTTTGTCTTGAGCTATGCACTTCAAAAATTATGAAGTGTTTGGCCTTGTTTGGCAATTAGTTGTTAGTTGGTTTAACTAGATGCTTGTGTAAAGTGTTTGGTAAACTAGTTTTAAGTTACTCCCTCCGTCCCACATTACTCGTTACACTTACATTTGTACAAAGTTTTAGGTGATAAGTGGTTGTTTGGTTATCAATTGTTATTTTATTGAAAAAGTAGATGTGATAGGAGTTAGTGAAGTATTTTTTTAATTGTATGAGAGAGAGAGTAGGGATCAAACTTTTTATAGTGGGAAGAGAGAGACAATATAATAATTGCGGGGTCATTCCTAATTTAGAATTGTAACAAGTAATCTAGAACGGATGAAAAAGGAAAGTGTAACAAGTAATGTGGGACGGAGGGAGTATTAGCTATTTAATGTGTAAAATGACCATTAAAGACATTGACATAAAGATGTAGGTTGGTAAGGGTTGTAATTTGAGACAAATTAGGACAAAGTTGTCATCTTACACCCACTTTTTCAAACTTTTAATGCAAAAACTCATATATTTAACTTTTTCAAAATTAGCCTTTTAAACCAAAAACTCCTTTTCCAAAACTCTTATAATCAAACACTCCCATTAGCTTTTTGAAATGGTCAAACCTCTACTCACCTCAAACGTCTCTTTTTTGTCCAAACCTCTCATAACCGAACACCCCCTTTATATATTTGCATGGTCAAAATTTCTCTCTTGAAATGGAATATTTTAAATGGACAAACAAAAAGGAAATAGAGGGAGTAGTTGTTATTCTAGTCAGATTTCCTCCCTATGTTCACTCCATTTTGTTGTTCTTGCTTGATGTTTTCCAACTTTTTGGTTCTATGTTACTTGAAAACCCAAAGGTCCATACCAAGTATTACAAAAGTATGTAAAGGAACTTCTTGGTTATATGACCATCTCGAAAAAGAAAAAGGTTTTTTTTTACAAATAATATTAATATATTTTATAGATGTACAAGGACTACTTTCCAAAACCAACATTTCCAAATTTTGAGTTGGATGATTTTCATTTGTGAGAAGATGCTTATACGCAAACAACTTGCTCTTTATGCTTGCTTTTTATGTTAGTGAAGACATTTATAAAATCTTCTTTGCTAGGATTCTTAAGCCATTTTCTGTTCTTGTTCTTGCCAGAGCGGAGGTGAGGGCCAATTGTGCGAGATGTATGGGAGTACAATGCAGAAGATTGTGAATGAGGAAATAAGGTGTTTGAAATATTCTATTCCTTTGTCCCTTACATTTAATATCTCTTATTTTTGCTAAGGCCATTTTCTGGTGTAGATATTTGCACTTCGATTTCCATCGTATATGTGGACACATGCATTTCGAGCGACTTTCAATCCTGTACGACCAAATCTCAGATTTTTTGAACAAAAACAGGTATGAGCAACTCCCTTCTTCCCCGTCCCGTTCCCGTCCTCTCGTTTTCAATTCCATGTTCATGTAAGGCTGTAACCACCACTTTGTTCTACTCTTAATGGGGCCTCAGGGTATTTGTGAAAGGTTAATAGGAACCTCAAAAACATATACTAGTGCTTAAATTAACAATTAAAAGCCTTTTCTTTCACGAATAAAGAGAAAAACGCTTACTTTTATAGCATAATGGTATGCCTATGTTGTAGCAAGAGGCAATAAGGTCAATGCCCATTATTTTCTATCTTAGTTTAAGCAAGAGGTAACAATGG
The DNA here is from genome assembly GCF_020520425.1 of Spinacia oleracea. Taxonomy (NCBI): domain Eukaryota; kingdom Viridiplantae; phylum Streptophyta; class Magnoliopsida; order Caryophyllales; family Amaranthaceae; genus Spinacia; species Spinacia oleracea. The sequence goes on from NC_079489.1 coordinate 92,095,403, forward strand.
CACCAAACATTGAATTTGGCTATTACAAATGCACTAAATTTTAGAATGACAAAATTGACTACAAGACGGGCTCAACTCGAACTTCAAAACTAGAAAACCCAAAAATCTGACGTTTGATTCGAGCCCGACAGTCAAGCTTGAGTTAAGACTTAAAATTCGCCAGAAACAAATGCCTATTGCTTTGTTAAAGTTTTCGTTATGAAAAATAAAACCAACCTTGTGTATTACTTCCTCTGTTTCTTATTATTAAATGACACACTTGAAATAGGCACATGTATTAAGCTAAAGTAAAAGAGAAACACAAAAGGCTAAAGTACCCTTATCTACCCTTACCTATCCTTATCCATATACACTACTCCTCGACAGAACAATAACCAACCACCCCTACCCACCGTCAATTACTCCTCAACCACCACCTCCACACCCACCTTCTTCGCCGCAAATGTCCTTGCCGTAAAACTTGTCCCCTTCTCTCCTTCTCAGACTCACAACCTAATCACTCCTTTCCTCACCATTACCACCTCCGTCATCGTCAGCAGACTCACATGTCACAACCCCTACCTTCGTCACCACCCAACCACTCCCTTCCTCACCGTCACTTAGGGTAGGGAAAGATCCAACAATTCCAACCTGGGCGAACAAGCCCATGAGACTGAAATCTATAACAACATAAGGTTATAAATCAACAATTTCTCGAATTAACCCAAATTTCTCTAAATTATAGTTCCGTACCTCTCCAATTTGAATCGATTCATCGTCTTTTAATGCCATGTGTTTTTCCAGTCCAAGCGCTTAATAACAACACATCGGGGGGAGAGAAAAGTGCGATGGAATTAGGGTTGTGAGGGCGGTGGTGGAGGACGACGCTAAAGTTAGGGTTTTTAGTACGTGTGGGACGTTGACGGGAAGACGAGGGGAACAAATGAGCAACTTCCGGCCAGCGATAGAGGAGAGAAGATAGTCTGCGACGGTGAGAGAGAAGATGACGGATGTGAGAAGCCGATGGCGAGGAAGGAGAAATCAGGACACCGACGATGAGGGAGGAGGAAATAGAAATGGGGTCGTGGGGGTAGGCCATGGTAGTTGATTACTCTGTGGGGAGAGGGCATAATGTGGGCTAGGGAGGAGAGAGAAGAGAAGCGATGGGGGGAAAGGGGTGACAGAGAAGAGGAGTGAGGGTAAAGATGACAATTCAGCATACAAAACTTTCCCAAAATGGAAGTGTGTCAACTAACAAGAAATAGAGAAATCATATAATATTAAATATTTCATACTCTGTATAATTTAATATGAAGTACAAATTTAAAATAGTGAAAAAATTGCGAGTTTCTTGCAAGTTTTCTAGTAGAGTTAATAATTGCTAGATTTGACTCGTTATCATTAATATCCTCGAGTCGAGTTCAATCGATTTAGTTTAAAAATACCGGTTTATGAGAATTCTTGTCTTATTTTCATCCTTTTTATATCGGGGAGCTATGCTATTACTAGTCTTTGATATACTTATATCTTCTGTAATCGTGTTACTTTGACTTTTTATAACTTTAAGTCTTAATTTAAATCTTGTTTCATGTTTGGCAAGTAACTCGCTAAAGCTTTAGGTCTTTCATTATGAATTTAGTGCTTCATTATCGTTACTAAACGATGATGAAAGTTTAGTCTTTGAAGTTTTCTGTATGATGAAGATTAGCGAATTCAATACATTTTAATAACTCCCTCTCACACTTTCTTTTCTTATCCTTCCCGAATTACTTTTTCTATCTACTTTGGTAAAGGTCCCACGAATATTTTAACGCCTCTCTCTTTTTACTTCTATAAAGTCAAGGTACCACACTTCCTCTCATTCAAAAACAAAAACCACTCTCTAGTCTCTCCTGCACATGTACAACTGTACCTTTTCAATTAAAAGAATTACCCAATTATCTCCTATGACATCTACGTATACATATATAGAATCAAGATCATATGAGAAGCTAAGGTTAAATTGAGAAAATAGAACCATTTCGGGTTCTTCGATCATCATAATCGGATGATATAAGGACCTCGTCAAAGTGAAAATTGAAGAGTTGGGTAAGGTTTCCGTTCCCTTGTTGGAGTGTTAAGTGTTTGACATAGGTGTTGGAAGTAAAGCTTGGAAAAGAGCTTCGCCCGGGCGGAGTGGCTCGACCGAGTGCGAGTACTAAGAAAACTGGAAAGGTTTTCTTTTGTTGCTTGCGTGCCCAAAAGATCGATCGGGCTGAGGCCACAATCATTTTTGTCAAAGGACCAACTCAACCAAAAGCTTAAGTTGATGGTTGAAGCCTCAAGATTAGTTTTATACTCTATCACGCCCCCTCACATGAAATCCTTTGGGCTTGAAGTGTGGATGCAGCATGGGGCTCCTCATGCCCGGCGATAAATATTCCACTTTGAAAGGAGGGGTGGATGAGATTTGAACCTGTGACCTTTGTGTCACTCTAGCTCTGATACCATGTCAGAGGACCAACTCAACCAAAAGCTTAAGCTGATGGTTGGAGCCTCAAGATTAGTTTTATACTCTATCGAGTTTTCCATAATTAAGAGGGCCTTGGGTCCTTGGCCCAGCTAATGTACCAATGTCCGACTTATGTTAAATACTCAGACTTAGCTGTTACGACAAAATAGGAACCTTTAATTTTTTTATTAATTTGACAGGATTCTAACTTCCCTCTCCCCCCCCACAAAGTTGCAACTAACATGAACTAGTAGAAAGTTGGAAAGTATGATGAGTGTGGTTGGACTTAGAAGGTATATGTTGATTGTGCGGACTTGATTTTCTTTCTGGTGGTTCGTGGAGTATGAGGCTGTAAGGTGATGAGTGAATTGAAAAATTTGGATTTATGATTATTTTTCTGCCTATTGGAGGTGTTGTTAAAGTGGCATCTGCATAAGGAATCTGTGTCTGTGTACTTGAAGCACCTCTAGTTAAGTGTGGGAAAAGGAACTTAGAGCTGTTTGGAGACTGGAGTGAATAATAAAGACCAGTTTGTGGTCATGGTGGTGATGGAGGAGGTTGTTTATGATTTGTTTCAGGAAGAAGTTGTCTAGAATTATTTAGATCAACATGAGGGATTTCGAAGTGAGCAAAGTTTGTTGCACTTTGTTACAAATTACCCATGGCTCCATTTTTTTCTCTTGAGGCCACTGACAGCAGGAGAGGGAGTTGAACTGGTTACCTGGCTCATATGGAGTACAGTGCATGTAACAGCTTGGAACATGAGTATTGTAATTAAGTTTGGCATTCCATGTACTGAACAAATCAATCTCCATATACCATATTTAAAATTTCATTGATCTATGAATTAGAAGCTACAATATTTAAAACTCTTTGGCAACAGAGTATGTTGACCTACCGAATCTGGTATGTTCAGTTGTTTTGTTTTATTGAATGTATGTAGTTTTTCTTCTTGAGATGGAATAACACAGAGTATGATCTTTCTTTAACTTTTTTCGTTTATTAATGGTTGTTAATATTTTCCTCTATCACTATAATTAATATTTTCAATGAATGCTGGAAATTGTTAAGTTGTATATATAGGAACATCCTATGTACTTGTTAGTTACTGATGTTCATGTTAAGGACTGCTCATTCCTGTAAATCAATTCCTGTCTTAGGTATCTCCTGCTGAATGAAAAAGGAGAAAAAATTGAGGAGCAAAGTGGCGTTGTGAGAACAAATTGTATTGATTGCTTAGATCGCACCAATGTCACACAGGTGGGTTTGTTGAATGGTTCTGTTTGACTTGTGCTATAACTGAATGAGAATCCACTCTCCCATGTATGTTTCTAGTTGAACTCCATTATGTGGGGTGTTGATTAGAAAAACTTCCCTCTGATAACACTCGGTAATTTTCTTTGCGGCGTATCTGGTTTGTGTTAATTGAACTTCATCTGTTCTCTACATTTTCTTCACTGCAGTTATCTTATTCAGTTATTTTATACTTTTTGTATTAGTCTAACATATCTTGCTGATCTCATACTGTTGATGTTATGCCATGCCTTCATGAATTGTGGTAACAGAGCATGATAGGACGGAAAATGTTGGAATTGCAACTAAGGCGTATAGGTGTTTTTGGTGCTGAAGAGACCATTAGCTCACATTTAAAATTTGATGAGAATTTCAAAATATGTGAGTACTACTGTTTTTGTTTAAATGGTGTTTGATCATTTGAAATTTTGACATTGTTGAAACCATTAGCTCACTTAGTCACATCCAAGTGATGCAACAGTGTTGAAATTGCAACAAAGGTGCAAGGCGTTTTTGGTGCTTAAGAGACCATTCACGTTATATTAATAGTATAAAAGCAAAGGTGTTGATTTATTTCCTCTTTCGTCTCTCTTTTAGTGTGGGCAAATCATGGGGATAATGTAAGCATCCAGTATTCTGGCACTCCTGCTTTGAAAGGGGATTTTGTCAGGTATGTAATCATTGTTTTCTAAGGGAACGCACATTATATTTCTATACTTGTGCAGGAGTAAATGCGAAAATGTGCATTTCTTTGGATGGCATTGTCCCTTGGATATAAAAAAAAATTGCGTGATTGTGATTGGCTTTGGTGCTTACTGCTTACTATCTTCAGCTTTTCAGTAGGTTCACTTTGACAAGAATTATGCCAACGTTGTTTAAACTTGTTGGTTGCTTAGTTTTAAAAAGCGCGAAGCGCACAAGAGCCATGGAGCCTAAGCGCAAAGCGTACGCAGCCTTAAGTGCCAAAAACCTTTAAAATCATTTCTAGAACATATTTTGTACTTAAAACAACATGATACTTATTGTACTTAAAACAACATGATACTTATATTATAAATGCATAAATTAACAAAGGGAAGCATAATTCATACTAGACACCGAAATACCTCTAAGAGGCTAAAGTACTAAACAAAGACTTGGAGTAAGTCACAAGCTCACAAAAGTCACAAACAACATAAAACAAGTAAGTAGAAAGACTAGAAAAAGGAAAAATCCGGCGAGAAGGCTGGAGCGACTGGCCGCTGGCCGGCGAGAAGGCTGCAGCGGGCGCTGAGAAGACTGGAGTGGGCGGCGAGAAGGCTGGAGAATCGCACTAGGGTTTCTCCAAAACCCCCAAAATAATGGAAAGATTTTTTCTCTCTCAAATTACTCCTCACTGCCTAAAACTAAAACTCAGGTGCATTTAAAAACAAATCAGTTATACTTTAAAAAAGAAGGATAAGTCACGTGGGGATCTAAAGCGCGCCCAGACAACAGGAAGCCCACGCTTCCATCGCTCCTCGCCTCCCCAGAAGCGCTTGGAAGCATGCGCTTCCTGTACCTCGCTTGGCTTCTGCCAACAGAAGCATTCCTAGTGGCGCTTCTTTGCTCCCAGCGCTTTAGCGCGCTTTTTAAAACTAAGGTTGGTTGTAGGTTTATTTCTATAGAATCATTTATTTTGTACATATAATGTAGCATTGATTCTGTAATAGGTCAGATAATCAGATTTTTATAAAGAACAGAATTTGGCTTACATTCAATAGATGGTTGTATTAGAAATGCAATTAAGTCATCACTACAAAGTACAGACATTACAACCCCAGACCTTTATAGTGGCTTGACACTCCCACTAAAAGCTACTCCCTCCGTCCCATAATTATAGTCCTGTTTGACCAAAAACACGGGTTTTAAAAAAAAAGGAATATAGTACATGAAAAAGTGGAATAAAGTACAAATAATGATTGAGTTGGATGGAAAAATGGAATAAAGTACAAGGGAAAGAGAATATAGTACATAGGAAGGTGGAATATAGTACATGGTTGGGGTTTTCAATGCATTTTTAATTAATATAGTACATGAGAAAGTGGGGACCTTAATAGCCAAAATTAGAATCGAAACTATAATTTTGGGACACCCGATTTAAAAAACAGGACTATAATTTTGGGACGGAGGGAGTAAAAGAAACAAAATAAAACTCAACTAATTTCTTCTTGTTTTTCTCACTGGTCACCTCTAGGTATTTTCTGACTTCTTCACTCTCACATCTTACAAACTCAATGCCTTCCTTTTCAAGCTAATCCTAACTAACTCATGTTGTTAATACCAATAGTACACCTCCTTCTAGGCTAGTAGAGTACATATTCATCCCCAAAACATTGGGAATTTTTTATTCAACTGGAATACTCTTTATACTTCATGGCTTTGATGAACTTTATGGTTAGGGTATGTAGACGACTTATGAGATCATTTAATTTCTTAGTCTCCTCTGGCAAATGTCCACTACTCCCCGTCCTGTTTTAAGTACCGTCTATTTTTTGCGCGGAGATAAATGAGATTGTGTATAGAGAAATAGGTGTTGGTGGGATTTGGCTTTCAACTTAAAGAATAAATAGAGGGATAAAGCTTACTCGAAGTAAATGTCATTTAACTGTTGGACATCCCAACTCGGAAAATGGGAGTGGCATACATGAAAAAAATGGAGAGAGCAACTATTGTTTAAAAGGCAGTAGTTGTCAAGATCGAAATCTGCTGCATGTCTTTGTGGTATGGAGAGCTTACATCACCATATGCTTGGAACTCCAATTTTATTTATTTATTTTGTGTGCTATTGCATGATGTAATTTTGGTACTCTGTTTGGAGGGGTGTTATTGCTTTATAGGTTGGTGGGTTCAAGAGTCCACAATCGAAAGTCACTGAATTGAGAATTCCTGTTGTAGCAACTGTGAGTGTGTGACACCTGTCTATGGTTAGATGCAGTTTGTTATACCCCTTAAAATAGAGTTTCTTTTTTTCAATCCATTTTAATTTTTGTAGATGCGTTAACTATATACTAACTGCTTTCCCATTTTGATACAACTTTTGGCAAAGTCAGGCTCCTGAAGCCAATGGATTCTTCTAGATGTGGTGTATTTTAGTACCAGTGTGTATCATTTTTTGTTATCTGTAAAGCCATCATTGAAAACATATCTCCAGTGGGCCTGTGGATGAAGAATTAAACCTCTGACTTTTTGTGGCCATTATTTTTTACTGGATCCTAAGTGCTTACCTGATTCCAGTGCCATCTCTGGCAATATGGGGGCCTTGTTCTAAGTTTAAATATTAGGCCCCTAGAAAATTTGTGAAAATTAAATGTAAATCACATTATTAAGATTGTTTATACAAAAATATAGAGCCAAAATACTAAGAATGTTTAAGATTTTAAACGGGTTATTTGAGAAAATGAATTAAATGGTTTGATAGGCATGAAAATGGGTGATTTCTTCATTATTGCAAAAAAATATAAAGGAAGTAGTTCAGTCGATTATAGTTGGAGAGAGAGATATAGTAATTGAGATTTAAGAGCATCAACTACAAAGTATTAGAAATCAAAATCATGGAAACTGGTGGAGAAATTGAAAAGCTTAATTGGGTTTTAATGAGGGAAGTTATTTACTTTTATTGATTATTACTCATTTACTATCATGTGAATTGGCCCAAGTGGGGAAGAAAGACTTTCCGTTGTTTCTGGGTTTTAGACTTTAACTCGACTTTTTTGGCCCCCAAAATTTTGGGGCCAACTTCTGTGTGTCTGACTAGGCCTCCTGAAAGCCACGCCTGTTTTGATTCTATTGTATTTGATGGACTGGGCTCTAGTTACATCAGAAATTCTTTGTATTTCTGAGCAGGACATCTTCTGCAGTTCATTAGAAAATGAAAGTGGTGATTGTTAAATTATTAGTATTCCTGCAGTTGCGACATTCCATCAAAAGAGTAAAGATGTCTTTTGATTTGATGCCCACTGCAAATCATGATTATTACCTCTCTAGTTGACAGATAGACCCCCCTTCCCCCCCTCCTCCCTCCTAGATGACTAAGTTACCTCTCTAAAATACCCTCTCTTACGGTGAAAGAGGGGGGGGGGGGGGGGGGGGGAGGGGGAAAAAGTTGCATAAAAAAGGGGATCTTCCTATGGACCAAGGTACTTTGTAACCTTCACTTAGTCCAGGTAAGGCACTTTGTCACCTTCATCTGTACAAGGTGAAGTAACTAGACTTGTACAGAGAAAGCCCCACTATGTTTGAGGATATTCTTTTGGTGCTCTTCATTTATTTATTTATTGCTTGATTTTGGTGGATTTTCTGTCCTTGTAATTCTCCTTGTTTGGCAATATATTCTTATCTAAATATACTTCCTCCAGAAATTATTTTTAAGTTTTGTATTCCAATTTTGTTATGCAATGACTTTCAATTGTTATCGGGTCTAACTGACAAGGACAGTTTCAAAGTTGTTCATTGAGTGATGTGTTTTTCCGTTGGGTGTGTTAGTATTAGTATGGTATTATGGTTGCCTAAACTTTTCTATATTCCAGGAAAAAAAAGTTGTTGATAACTTGTTTCTGGTCCTGGTTTAGTGTTGATAAGAAAATAATGTAATGAGTTATCAGTGGTTAATTTATTTAGCTATCCTTCCCCTGCTCTCTCTTATGCGTATTCGGACTAGTTCATATGGCATCATAACGATACATTGTATCAATCTGTTAACATTTGTACTTTATGTTGTTACTTATTAAGAATGTTTTGTTCCCATAGTTGATACTTGTATTATATTTTTGATTGTACTGATTCCACAAGCTAATATTAACTTCAACATAAGAAGGCAGAGCAATGTACTTATGCAACACTTTATTTTACAGATATGGCAAGCGTACATTTGAAGGTGTGTTCAATGATGGGAGGAATGCACTTGCTAGATATTATCTGAATAACTTTTGTGATGGAACCAAACAGGTGTAATAACTTTCCTTGTAGCTCGTTGAGTAATACTTCGTATCTGTTAGTTATGGCTCCTGTATTCTTCCTGCAGTAAATAATTTTACTTTTAAAGAGTGAGTTATTGCATAATTTTATGTTTGATTTGATAAGAAAAGAGTAGCATGTTCTCTAAAGCAAAGTGGACAACTATTGAGGATTAGACAAAATGGAAAACGAAGCAGGTTAAAATCTAGTAAATAATTGATATGTTACAAGCTAATGTATACTTGTTCATCAGTAGTTCAGTTTGCCTTCTGCAGCTCCATTTAATATTTTTTTTATAGTGCATTAACACTAAATGTGCATTGTGGAGTGTACTACTTCTGCCTTGTCGAAAATGTTTTTTTTTTCTTTTTCTGATACATGATTATCAATCTTCCCTTGAAAATGTTTGAAATCTAATGCTTTGTACTCAATATGTTCTCCATTCAGTTAAAATAAGTTTGGTTGTATCAATTAGTTCATGTTGTCTCTTTTGCATTGAACTGTCCAGCAACATCATATTCATATCTCATGTTACTCAATTCTTTTCTTTTTCTGATTTCTTATGGTCATGTAAAACATTCCTTAAACTAGATCCCTTATTTGTTGTTCACTTGTTATTGCCATGTTTCCAGGATGCCATTGATATGGTGCATGGACACTTCATTGCTTCTGTCAGTCGAGATATGACTACACAACCTCAAAAAGGAGGCCTTGAGACTGTAGCTGTGAGTGATTGCTATAACTTTATCGCTAGAATTCAGTGGCTACCTTTTCTCCCTATGTGCCTCTTTACCCTTTTGTAGACACAGTCCATTGGAAACGTGTAATGATCTAATGACTTTTGTTATTGTAGTCTGTTCCTATAGGTCTTTCCTTGGTCTTGGCTGGAATCGTTTTCGCATTCATGTCTCTGAAGCAAGGTGTGTTTTGTATATTACTGTTGGGTTCTTTTCTTAAGGCTGACTTTTCTTATGCAAATGAGTCTCTTCCTTTATAAAGTAGAATTACAAATAAACAAGTTTGCTTCAGTTGCCCACGTGTTATTTTCAGTGTACCTGTTTGTTTCACCCCCCGACCTAACAGAAGAGGAAACCAGGAAGAAGTGGGACTGTGGAGTCTTGGTCTACATATCTATCATATAGCACACAAATAAAAGGAAAACTGGCTTAATTTATTCCAAGTATGAGTATTATGCAGGGAAAAAAACAACAAATAGAGGATATGTGTCTAGTATTTATTTGGCAATGAAAGGGAATCACCATAAGCAAAACAAACCAAGGCAAAAGCAAAAAGCGCTAAGAGTTGAGTATGATTTATACTTGCGCCTCAGAAGCTCTCCATGCTACCTTAAACATAATCTCTCTAAAAATTACATCCGGAACTTTACAACTCTGAGAGAAAAAAATTCCATTCCTCTTCAGCCACGTTTTTTAAATACATTCAGCAAAACAAATCAGATACAACTTGAACTTGAGGCTTGACTTCTTACTGCGTCTAATAACCTACTCAATTCCTCTGACAATCCTCTAGCAGGCCTGACAAGTGAAAAACCCTTAGAACCTTCACCCAAGCTTCAGCAGAAAACAGCAAAGAAAGAATAGATGCTCCACAGTTTCCCCATGCAGACCACAGAAAACACAAACATCAGTAGAAATGACCTGCCAAGACAGAAGCCTGTCCTATGTCCATAGTAAACCAAGCCATAAAAATGTTCCTTGGAGGAGCTCTGTTGTTGCAAAAAAAACTCTTATTATGAGTGCCAGAGAACTAACATGGTCTTGTTCAAAATAATACCTCCTTTAACAACTCTTATCCAGCCTCCAACTGCAACCACTAACTCCCAACAGCTTAAAATTTTCCTCAAACCATCATGACGTTGTGCTAGGATACTGAAACTCATCACATTGCGTCCAATATTTTTTGGAAAGTAACTAATCCCAGGTTTAACTAATTCACTTTCTATAGAACATCAACTGCATTTAGGTATGGTCGATCTCGTTGCAAGTTGGTGAATGAAGTATCGAACCAATATCCAATTGGAATTAAATTGTCCAGAATATAACTAACAAACTGTGAGATTGTTTTCTTTCAGATATATTTTAAGTCTACTTTTCCTTTCATGTTCATGGGTGTTAAGTTTAGAAGTAAAATCATGTTATACTTTTTCCTTTTCTAATATCTACCACAAGGATTTGTCCATGGTAGCACAAGGATTTCAAAGTTATGTTTGAAATGGTTACTATGTTAGCTTTTATGATTATATTTTACGTATACAACATGTTTACTTCCAACAAATTAATAATGATACAGCATCCTGAAAAATCGGATTGGTTTCCAATTGGCATGATCTTTTGGCCCAATTCTGGTACATGTTTGTTGCCTGCATCATCCTTCTGTTTCAAGGATTTGTTTTTTAATATCTTATGTACCTCATTTTATTATAGATAGATATTGTTCTCTAAGAATAATTGCGTACAACAAACATCCAGATGTTCTTATTTTTGTTGCAATTTTGATAAACAGTTCGGTTAGATTGGCGACACCTATTCTTTTCACTTCTGTGGGCAAGCTTAAGCATCGCTATAGCTGTATTTGTGAGAGCCAATGGTCGGGTGTTTTGCAATCGGCCCCGTCTGCATAAGCCTCGACGCTGATCAGAATTCAATCAAGGGGTGATTCGTGCAGAAGTTAAATGGCTGGCTGCTTCTTGCTCCATTTTTTGTGTCATGTTCGACATTCTGAGTTTTCATTCTTATTATTTGATTTCTTGTTAGTTTTCTATTTTATTGGGCTCTTTTGATAGGAAGGTCTCCCACAAATTTAAGTTCTATAGCAAGGGGGGGGAGTATTTTTCCAAGGTTCGTAGTTCCCACAAACCGTCTCTTGAACCTTTTTTGTCTGAATATTGTATGTTCTGTAGAATCAAGTTCTAATATTATGGGTTGGGATTAATTTTGTTTTAACATCCAAACCTTAGTTCCTTGCTATGACAAGTTTGATTTCCGTTGGATTAAGAACAATGAAGTTTAAGGTGATTCCTTATGTACCCCCTAAGGCTTTGAATATTCACCACGTCGACAACTGTATATGTGCTCTTTTTTTAACTATTAAACATGACATGTTAATTTACAAGGGTGCTTGTGTTCTTTGCTCATTGTGCGCTGTTGTCCAATAGAAATGAACGCACTCTTATTCAGAGATCTCAATGTAAATAGAAAAGAACGTGCTCTTGTTTTAGAAGAATCCTTAGGCAGGCTTAGGCCATTAATCCGTCTGGATCAGACTTTTTTTTTTGTTAGCACCCGGTTCACTGTTAGGGCTAATTCGGATTCTGGGCGAGTTCTGGGGGGATAGGTTTCAGTCCCTCCCAATTGTTGTTGCAGGGGATCGAACACGGGTCCTCCCTACCAAGTTCAGTCTCAATCACCACTGAACCAACAGGCAATTGGTATTTGGATCAGACTTTAATAGTGAGTATTAAGCAAAAACCCTTTGATTAAATCTTTCATACATAAGAATGTTTGTTTTTTCCCTTTGGTATGAACGAGTGACAAGGGCAATATAAATTACAAATGGGGCGGGGACTTGGAACCTGATAACTATCGTATACAAGTCCTCAGTCTAACCACTAAGCCAATAACCATCGGTATTACAGGAGAATGATTAAGCATGTTGAGACATGAAAACTCGATAAGTGTAGTGGTTTTTACAATAATTCATACTAGAAAACACCAACCACCCAAAAAGAAGGCTATTTTTACTGCTCGGGCAAGCAGATTATAAGGCTTGACAACCGAATTCCTTAACTCTTTTCCAAATGAAACACTCATAAAAGTCGACCCTATTTATTACATAATTTCGTGAGGATATATTTTAGTTGCAATGTCAACGTGGCAATGAACATTGATGCCATTTTCGAACTTTCAAAGTGAGGATGTTTTCGTAACAAACAGCAGTGTCGAACATTGATGCCATTTATTAGTAAAGCACAAGGGGTTGCAAGCTAAGCTAACACATGATAAGCTAACACATTGATGCCATTTATTAGATACTTCATACTTATGCTTTGGTATCTTCACCTTATTCTATGTTTACTACTTCGTATTAGATAAGACCAGATAATGTCATACCAGAAAAAGCAAAAAGTACTCACAGAAATCATTCAGACCAGACCATACAAGATCAGAAACTAAAAAAATCAAACCAGCCCAAGTGAAGAGAACAAAGCCTAGTGGTATCAGGTTCCTCGTTAGATATTTGTCGTGCAACCGATTTATATAAGAAACTAGATCATGTCTCGTGCAAGCACATATATTGGAAAATTATTATTTTAGCATCTTTCTTGTAAAATATTTAACTGAAATATTTATTTAATCATCTAATATGAAAATTTCTCCCTGTTACGTGATATATTTTTATATGTTAAATATGATAATTTTACCACAATATTTGATATGTTTAATATGTTAATTTGACTAAGAGTAAATATATTTTCTATAACTGATATGTCGATTACTAAATATTACCAAAATCGTCTATTACTATAAAATTCTATAACCTTATTTTTTTCCCATACGTAACAGTTTATACAAAATGAGAGAAAATAAAATAAAAAACAAAGTAAATATATTTTTTAGGAAAAAGTTTTTTGGCGGGAAAATTTTGCACCAGGAAATGTGTCATTTTTGGTGTCTGTTTGAGTATAATGTACTCTCTCCGTTCCCTTTTGATCTTCCCGTTTCCATAAATATCGTTCCTATTTGATCTTCCTGTTTCTATTTTTGAACATGATTTTTTACCATAAACTTCCCCACCATCCCTTATTTAATTCATTCACATTTCCCCATTCACCCACCCAACCCCACTTTTATGATTTTTTGTTAGTTTAATAAAAATATCTTTACTCTCTCCTTCATTTCTTTATTACTTTCTCTTACACACAATCATTACTTTTACACCCAATTATCACAATATTCCATTGTCTTAATTTCCACCCCAAACTTCAAATAGGAAGATCAAATGGGAACAGAGAGAGTAATAGATTAACTTTTCATACTACCCTTGTCCCTAAAGGATCATATTTATTTTTGGAATGTCCATATTTGTTTGCTCTATACCTTATTTAGTAACTTTTTCCAAGTTTCGCTCTATCTCTCTTTATAGGCCCACTTACTAACTCATGTGCACATTTTATACCCGAATATTAATAAAATAAATTTAGTTGTATGGGACAATTTTTTTCAAAGAATTTGAAGATCTCAGATATACCTAATTAGTGATATGTTTTAGTATGCTAAAAGTTAATCCCACAAATTAGAGCTGTCAAAAACTAACCCGACCCGAGAAACCAATTAACCTGAATCGACCTATATTTTTAAGGACTTGGCCCCGTCCCGAGACCTGAAATGTACGTTGTTAAAATAGGAAACCCATAACTCAACCGTATCCAACCCGTTAAACCCGACGATCGATTTTGACCCATTAATGCATGACCTGGACCCGAACCTGACACCTGACCAAAATATAACCGATAACAGAACCGAGTCAACTGTCCTGACCGAAAAATGACCCGAACCCAAATCAACACCCGACGCAATGTCAACCAGAAACCGATTATAACCCGATTATATTTTTTGTTGACCCGAGTTAATATTAATTTTTATAATTACCTAATCTAGAACAAGTGAAAAGCGTTAAACAAAATTTATAAAAGTTAATTGTAAGGTTTAAACTTGACTAGACCTAATAGTTATAGGACTCGGTCTTAACCCTTGTTCGATAGTGAACCCGACCTAAATTTTAACCGACCCAATATTTATTCGATCCGAACTTGGCCCGAACCCGAAATTAACTGCTACAAGTCTGACTCAAACCCGACTCGTTAAAACTCGAACCCGAAATTGTACCCGGACAGAAAAGACCCGATCCGAACCCGATACCGAAATGGTAAAATAACCCAACATGACCCGACGAATTAAATAATCAACCTGACCGAACCCGGCCTGAACACGACCCGACCAAATCACGACCCGACACGACCCGACCAGATCATGACCCGAGACCGAGATGACCAGACCCGAGATGACTAGACCCAAACCCGACTCGAGTAACCATTTTGACAGCTCTACCACAACCTTAGGTAAATAATTGGACTTGCTTTTCTATGCATTATATTGTGGTACGTATAATTGGCGTTGGTTTTTTTTTAATTATTTTTTTATTTTTTATGTACGAAAAGAAAATCAGGTTAGTCCCTTAGACAGAGACAACTTAAAATCATAGTTATCAAACACCTTGATTTGGTGTTTATGAGAGAGAAGTGAATAAAAATAATAAAAGAGGTAGAGAGATGAGAGAGAAAGATATAGAGAATTTGAAACCAAAAAAAAAAATTGGTGTTCATGAACACCAAATGGAAAACCAAAATCTTGCTTGAAGATATTGACATGTGTCATATGGGGACAAAAATTATTGGTTATCCTTTTTTTTTAATTGCTATGTGATTTATGATATAGATTTGTTATGTTAAAAATACATCCACATTGCAAATTTACAATGCCCATAAAATAAATATTACAACTCAAAAAAAATAGTTATTATAAATGTCTTTATTTTTTTATGCTCTATAAATAAACACCAATATTGATCCACTTTATATAACAAAAAAATCTTAATTTTGTCCTCTCTTGTTTAACTTTAGATCACAAATCTCTCAAGGAATACCTTATTGAAAATTGAAAATTTGTCAATTACTACCTAGGTTGGCTAGGTAGTTTGTGAGTTTGTGAATTACTACCTAGCCCTTTAAAAATTGTAATTACTACCTCAATTTTTAACAATTGTTGCTAAGTGATGTGGGTAAAAATACCCCACCTACGTGGCACCAACGTCACGCGACACGTGGCTCCTGATCACTGGTCAGCCGCCTATTTTGGCTGCCACCTAAGAATCAGCCTATGCTGATGAAAGGTTAAACTAAATGTGCTAGTCCCTTTCGAGGCCCATGGCCCATAAAGAATGTTATGATAGTGACATATGTCATTATCGGGTAAACTAACCAATCATGTGACATGACTCTAGTGAAGGAAATAATGCCCTTGGTCCAAGTATGCATTCTATGTTAAGTCTAATAAATGCGGTTCAGTATTAATTAACAAGTTAATAATTCAGTGAGATCAAGTGAGCTGAATGCCTAGCTAGAGGCCGCTTCAGTTCAAGTGGAATTAATGATATTAATCCACAGCTTACTCTTGACTGAACCCGTAGGGTCACACAAATAGTACGTAAACGGATCAAGTATTTAATGGCATTAAATACTCCATCTATGAATATTCGGAACCGACGGATCTTGATTTCAGTGGGAGCTAAGATCGTCACAGGCAAGAAATGAATACTCCGGAAACGATGATATTGCCGGAAACGGAAATATGGATCGTATCGGAAATATGAATATTATCCAAGTCGTAGATGTTGCCGGAAACGGAAACATGGTACGTATCGGAAAATATTATTGGAAATGGAAATATTACCAGAATCGGAAATATTGCCGGAAACGGAAATATTGTCAGAATCGGAAATATTACCGGAATCGGAAAATAATTCCGGAAACGGAAATATTAAATATTTGTTCGAAACGGAAATTAATTCCGGAATCGGAAATATTGAATATTGTTCGTATCGGAAATAGATTCCGGAAATGGAATTTTAATCGGAAGCGTATCGTACGAATTAGCATCGGACGAGGCCTGCCGGACGAAGGCCCAGCACGAAGCCAGGCCATCGCCCAGCAAGCACGCACGCCACAGCCCAGCGCGCACAAGGCCACGCATGCGTGGGCCGCGCTGCGTGGGCTGCTGCTCGCATGCGTGGGCAGCCCTTGTGGCTGCCGTGTGTGTGTGAGTTTGAGCTCATGCGAGATTCCTGAATCTGCAAGAGTCAGTGTATGATTAAATGTCTATTCCTATTGGATAAATTGATTAAGTAGAATTCATGTAGAATTCTAATTCCAATTAATTCGCATCCTACTAGGATTACGATTCCTTTTCCATAACTCTATAAATAAAGGCATAGGGGTCATAATTTATACACAAGTTTCAAAGTATTCAAAAGTGAGTTTTTTTTGAGAGAAAATTCAAACACCCATCTTGCCCCAAAAGTGCCGAATTTTCTGAGTACCTTAAGGGCGATTCTAGTTGGTCAATCTTAAGGCGGATCCGGACGTGCTGTGGACTTTCTACGGAGGGACGACACTTGGAGTCCTAAAAGACTTGTTCTTGTTCGGTTCGGGCGCAGCTAGGGAAGGCACGCAACAAAGAGTATGCATCTAAACTATGCTAAATGATTATGTGTAAATAATATGTTTCCTGGGTTAATGGTTGTTTCCGCATGATCTATGTAATGTCATATGTATCATAACCTAACAGTGGTATCACGAGCCCCTTATTATTTTCATAATCTAAATTGCATGAACATGGTTAAATATTACAAATTTGCAAGAATTAAAAGGGGTGATTAATTTTCGTAATTGTTAATTAGTTGCAAATTGCGTTTATTTAATTATACGTACGCAGTTTTTCGGCAGTTTCTTCATTACTCATCCGAATTGAGTGATTTTTGTGTCAATTCCGCATGTAAAAGGCATTCTAAAATTTTGACAAAAATAGTATTTTTCTGCCGAACCCAGAATTCTCAAATTCGAAGCCTAACTATGACTTTTCGAAGGTTTTAGTTTTTCGGATGCAAAATTTCGTAAATTTAAGATGTTAAATTAAATATTTGCGATTCCTGTTGATAAATCTTGAATTTTTGATTGACCTACTGCATATGTTTAACAAGTTTGAATGCCTAGTCTTGTTAATTATGCAATCTAATTTGTAATTATGATTAATTTGTTGAAAATTAGAATAATTTAGAATTAATTTGATTTTCATAATTAATTGTAATTTAATTAGAAATCTATGATTAAAAACCACCATAAAAATTGTAAATTTATGATAAATTTTAAATTTTTATGACCTAGACTTGAATCCATAACAA
Source organism: Spinacia oleracea (assembly GCF_020520425.1). Classification (NCBI taxonomy): domain Eukaryota; kingdom Viridiplantae; phylum Streptophyta; class Magnoliopsida; order Caryophyllales; family Amaranthaceae; genus Spinacia; species Spinacia oleracea. The sequence continues at coordinate 92,113,176 of NC_079489.1, forward strand.
TCGGAAATCAATTGGATAATAAATTTTCGATTTTTTCGCCCTAAAATTATGAAATTAATAATATTTATTAATTTGTCATTAATTTTAAATATAAATTTTAAATTTTATGCGATTCGTTCAAATAACTTGCACGCGCGAAGCAATGGACGCTTCGTGTTACCCTTAAGGGGTGTTGTATAATGCGGGCATGCGACGACGAGCAAGGGAGCTCGTCGCCCGTGCGGCACGAATGCAATGAGCAAGGGCGTAGTGCACGAGCGCAAGGCAGCAGCCCTGCCTTGTGTCGTGTGCCACGAGCAATGAACGTATGGGCATGGGCGAGGGGCGAGCCAAGGCAGTCGCGTGTGGGCAGCAAGCGAGCTGCGCCACAGCGCGCGCTGCCTCGCACAACAGCGCGCAGCCTCGTGCGCAGCGAGCGCAAGCTCGCGTGCCACGAGCGCTGCGCCCAGCATCACTCGCGCGCACCAGCGAGCGATCTCGCGCGCCAGCGCGCGATCTCGCGCGCCAGCGAGCGATGGCTCGCGCGCACCAGCGAGCGATCTCGCGCGCCAGCGCGCGATCTCGCGCGCCAGCGAGCGATGCAGCGCCCCAGCGAGCGATGGCTCGCGCGCACCAGCGAGCGATCTCGCGCACCAGCGAGCGCGGTAACGCGCGCGCGCTGCGAGCGATAGCTCGCGTGCGGTGGGCGCTGTGCGGAGGCTTGCGTATGGGACAGCAGCAGCTATGCAACGAGCGCATGGGCTGCGCGCACATGGCCAGCAATGGCTGTGTGCGTACAGCCCATGGGCGTGCAACGCGTAGGGTGTTTGCGTTACGATTAGATCGTTTTGAATGTTTAATTTGAAAATTTCAGTTCACGTAATTTTTAATTGATTTTAAAATTAGTAATTTGAATTAATTTCTTGGATTTTAATTTTGAATATTATAATTATAATAAATGGCATTTATTCTAATTATTTTACTAAAATTAAAATCATAAATTAATTTAAATGTGACTGAAATTAAAATTAAATTTTTGGATTCAATTATAAATTTATATGAGCTTTAAATTTTAATTAAATTTGTATGTTTCCGGTTAGACTAGAAATACAATTTTATGTTTAAAATTAGTAAAGCATATGAATTTATTGGTTTGAGTGGGAGTGCTTTTAGTCATAAACTCTTGATTAGGTCTACAAATCCTTAAGGTTAAAACAACTCGATTAGAATTAATAAGGACTGAATAATTGGTAGATTATTGGTGCCCTTGATTAATTGCTGCAAATGTTTACGTGATGCATAATGTGTTTAACTAACCAGCTATGTGGGCCATTCATGATAATGAATGGGTGAATGGTATATATTGTATATGTACTGTTTTGCAGGTTATGAAGTGACTAGTATGGCCCAAATAGGATAGAAAATATGGTCTGCGTACCATTAATTTGAATGTAATTGGTCTAAAGTACCAAAGTTGTTTTTCAATTCAAATATGGTCTGCGTACCATCAAATAGTTGTAATTAGTTATAACTTATCCTATTTGAAGAAAATGGTGCCTCCCACGGAGATTTTCAAGACGGACTTTGAAGTCAAAGCTTCAAGATGAAGTCGGGCCATACTAGATCACAAATATCTTATGCATGTTTTAAGTTATTTATTGCTTTAAATATGTCTTAAAATGCATGAGATCAAAAGCTTGATTATGTTGCATGATTAAGGATTTTAGTTCACTTAAAATCTAACCAACATAGTAAGAGCCTTAAGTTCCAAACTTAAAAATTGAGTTAAAAGGTGCCATGCCAAAATATACACTTGCTTGGATATCCTTTACATCAATCTAGTAATAGTTTTCGCTCAGCGAGGTGTTACTTATTGGTCCTAAAGGGGCAAGGTACACAAATAATTGTGAGTACATGTTAGTTTTGGTGAAACTCAACGATATAAGTAAGGAGTCCTTTTATGTCGTGGCAAATTCGATAGGTTTACCTAATAAGTTCTTAGACGTACCTATCAACCAAGAATAGTTTCTAGACTATTAGCAAAAGGCTTTTGCTTACCTAAGATGTTCTAGGATTAAGTCGACAAACTGTGCTTAGTTCTTCAATGATTTTAGGATCTTGGAATCATTTTATTCACACCTGCCGGAACACATAACTTGAATAAAATGCTTAATAAACATTGAATTATGCATGAATGCTAGAATTTAAGTTTATTAAGAGAAACTGTGAATGGTTATTTATTTGTTTATTCTTTTCAATTGTAGTTTTTAATATGGCAAACAACAATTCATTCAACATTCGATCAATTCTCGAAAAGGAGAAGTTGAACGGGAAAAACTTCCTTGACTGGCAAAGGAACTTGCAAATAGTTCTTATGCAGGAAGAAAAAGGAGTATGTCCTAGATGAGGCGATGCCCGAAGCTCCAGGCGACGGGATCACTCAGGCAGCCCTCAATCGTTGGATTGATGCCAACAAGGATGTGAAATGTCTAATGCTCGCCACCATGAGTGCGGATCTGCAGAAAACGTTCATCAACTCAGATGCTTTCACAATCATCAGTGAGTTGAAGAACATGTTCCAAGATCTGGCTCGAGTCGAAAGATTCGAGACTCATAGGCAAATTCTTGAGACCAAGCTTAAGAAAGGCGAGCCCGTAAGTCCACATGTTCTCAAAATGATTGGACTCATTGAGAATATGAGTCGGCTGGATCAGCAATTTTCTCAGGAAATGGCTATAGACACCATCCTCCATTCTCTTCATAGCGGGTATGATCAGTTCAAACTGAACTACAGTATGAATAGTCTGGACAAAACGCTCACTGAGCTTCACGGTATGCTGAAGACCGCTGAAAAGACGCTCAAAAGTGATAAGCAGGATGTGCTTATGGTGCGTGGGGGCAAGTTCAAGAAATCTGGAAAGAAGAGGAATGCTAAGAAAGGTGGCAACAAGGCCAGCCCAACTAAGCAAACTGGCGCCAAATCTGCAAAGAGGAAGGTCAGTCAACCCACTTCTGAATCCGAATGCTTCTACTGCAAGAAGAAGGGGCATTGGAAGAGAGATTGCTTGAAGCTAAAGGAAGATCAGAAGAACGGAACAGTCGTTCCATCTTCAGGTATTTTCGTTATAGACTGTATACTTGCTAATTCAACTTCTTGGGTATTAGATACAGGTTGTGGCTCACACTTATGTTCCAATCCACAGGGACTAAGAAGAAGTAGAAAGTTAAGCAAGGGTGAAGTCGACCTACGAGTGGGAAATGGAGCACGGATTGCTGCATTAGCTGTAGGAACATACTATTTGTCGTTGCCCTCCGGGCTAGTTTTGGAACTGGAAGAATGTTTCCATGTTCCAAGTCTTACTAAAAACATCATTTCAGTTTCTTGCTTAGATGCTAAGGGATTTTCCTTTATAATAAAAGACAATAGTTGTTCGTTTTATTTTAAAGAGATGTTTTATGGATCTGCTAGATTAGTCAATGGACTTTATTTATTAGATCACGACAAACAAGTATATAACATAAATACCAAAAAGGCCAAAAAGGATGATTCAGATCTCACCTATCTGTGGCATTGTCGATTAGGCCATATAAACTTGAAACGCTTAGAAAGACTTCAAAGGGAAGGAATTCTAGAACCATTTGACTTAGAGGATTATGGTAAATGCGAATCATGTTTACTTGGCAAAATGACAAAGCAACCTTTCTCTAAAGTTGGAGAAAGAGCAAATGAACTATTGGGTTTAATCCATACAGATGTATGTGGACCAATGAGTACAAATGCTAGAGGTGGTTTCAGCTACTTTATCACTTTCACTGATGACTTCAGTAGGTATGGTTATGTCTACCTAATGAAGCATAAGTCTGAATCCTTTGACAAATTCAAGGAATTTCAGAGTGAAGTAGAGAATCAATTAGGCAAGAAGATCAAGGCACTGCGGTCTGATAGAGGCGGTGAATATCTGAGCTATGAATTTGATGACCATCTGAAAGAATGTGGAATTCTATCAGAATTGACTCCTCCTGGAACACCACAATGGAACGGTGTGTCAGAACGGAGGAACAGAACCTTGCTAGACATGGTCAGGTCAATGATGGGTTAGGCCGAACTTCCATTAGAATTTTGGGGACATGCACTAAATACAGCTGCACTCACTATAAATAGAGCTCCGTCTAAAGCTGTCGAAAAGACTCCATACGAATTATGGTTTGGAAAGCCTCCAAATGTGTCTTTTCTTAAGATTTGGGGATGTGAAGTTTACGTCAAACGATTAATTTCAGACAAACTTCATCCAAAATCTGACAAATGTATCCTTGTGGGCTATCCAAAGGAAACAAAGGGGTATTACTTCTACAATACATCTGAGAACAAAGTGTTTGTTGCTCGAGATGGTGTCTTTTTGGAGAAGGATCATATTTCCAAAATGACAAGTGGGAGAAAAGTAGACCTCGAAGAAATTCGAGTCGAACAACAAACTCTAGAGAATGCTCAAGATGACATTCAGGATGAAACTCAGAGACCTTTAGAAGAATCTGGTGAGAATCATGGTCAATCTAGAAATGTTACCCCGCGTAGATCGCAAAGATATAGATCTCAACCGGAAAGGTACTTAGGTATTTTGACGAACGAGAGCTATGACGTTCTATTACTTGAAAGTGATGAACCTGCGACCTACAAGCAAGCTATGACGAGCCCTAGCTCCAAGCAATGGCAAGAAGCCATGCAATCTGAATTAGACTCCATGTCTGAAAACCAAGTATGGGATTTGGTCGATTTGCCAGATGGCTACCAAGCCATTGGAAGCAAATGGGTTTTCAAACTGAAAAAGGACAAGGATGGGAAACTTGAAGTTTTCAAAGCTAGATTGGTTGCGAAAGGTTACAGGCAAGTCCACGGTGTGGATTACGATGAAACCTTTTCACCAGTTGCAATGCTAAAGTCTATTCGAATAATGTTAGCAATCGCTGCATATTACGATTACGAAATATGGCAGATGGATGTCAAAACTGCTTTCTTAAACGGCGTTTTAACAGAAACTGTGTTTATGACACAGCCTGAAGGTTTTGAGGATCCAAAGAATGCTAAAAAGGTATGCAAGCTAAAGAAGTCAATCTACGGATTGAAGCAGGCATCCAGGAGCTGGAATATACGTTTTGATGAAGCAGTCAGTGACTTTGGTTTCATCAAGAACGCGGACGAATCTTGTGTATACAAGAAGGTCAGTGGGAGCAAAATTGCTTTCCTAGTATTATATGTCGACGACATATTGCTTATCGGAAATGACATTCCTATGTTGAACTCTGTCAAGATTTGGCTTGGGAAATGTTTTTCGATGAAGGATCTAGGAGAAGCACAGTACATATTGGGCATCAAGATTTACAGAGATAGATCTAAAAAGATGATTGGACTTAGTCAAAGCACTTATATCAATAAGGTGCTTGATAGGTTCAAGATGGCGGACTCCAAGCGAGGCTACCTACCCATGTCTCATGGAATGACTCTAAGCAAGACTCAGTGCCCAAAAACACTTGATGAGCGTAGACGAATGAATGGGATTCCATATGCATCATTGATTGGTTCAATAATGTATGCTATGATATGTACACGCCCGGATGTTGCGTACGCACTCAGTGCTACGAGCAGATACCAGTCAGACCCAGGAGAGGCGCATTGGACTGCTGCCAAGAATATTCTGAAGTACCTGAAAAAGGCACAAAGATGACTTCCTGGTCTATGGTGGAGATGATGAATTAATTGTTAAAGGCTATACGGACGCAAGTTTCCAAACCGACAAAGATGATTTCAGATCACAGTCTGGGTTTGTCTTCTGCCTCAACGGAGGAGCAGTAAGCTGGAAAAGTGCTAAGCAAAGCACCATTGCGGATTCTACAACTGAAGCGGAGTACATTGCTGCACATGAAGCAGCAAAGGAAGCTATATGGCTAAGGAAGTTCATAGGAGAACTTGGTGTAGTCCCCTCCATTAAAGGACCAATAGCCCTGTATTGTGATAATAACGGAGCTATTGCACAGGCAAAAGAGCCTAGACACCACCAGAGAGTCAAGCATGTACTTCGTAGATTTCACCTTCTACGAGAGTTCGTTGAAAGAAAAGAAGTCGAGATAAGCAAAATTGGAACTGATGACAACATATCAGATCCATTAACTAAACCTCTGCCGCAAGCGAAGCACAACTCGCACACTGCAGCTATGGGAATCAAGCATATTGGAGAATGGCTTTGATGTCTCTGTTTAATGTTTTAAAGTTTTAGAGTTTAAATCTTTGTAAAACATTATTGGTTAATCATTCACAATAAATGAAAGGAATTCATTTTTCCATTTAATTTGTGGTTTATTAAATGATGAGTCCCTTCAACTTGACGATATATTCAAGATAGACTGTCAGGACCAGTCCTGTGACTAAGAAATGTCTATCAAGTGAACTTGAATGTCAAAGGTTGAAAATGGTCCCTAGTCGGAGTTTTCTATAAAATTGGACGCATAGAAAACGTTAGACGATTAGAATGCAAGATGACTAGTAGTTCTGTTTCTTGAACTATGTGGACATGGCAATGTCATAATCATTTGCATAGATACTTACTTTGGGAAGACTAGTATCGGACAAGACCTATGAAACTTTACTGTAAGAGATGAAAGTCTGTCATAAGTAAATTTCATTAAATTATTAGACACTAAATCCTCAATACCTGAGTGATTTGAGATTACTTGTTTGAGAACTGGTTGCTTTGACGTTGACCAACCGTCGCACCGTAAAAGGAGGCTATAAAGGCAACGCTCAGGTAATCACCTATCAAACGAAGTCTAATCTCAAGATCGCAAGATTGGGATTGTCCTCCCATAAATCGGGATGAGATGCTTAAAAGTTGTACAAGGCCACTCGGAGAGCTAGAAACTGTGAAATGCATGGCCGTGCTCGGATGAATCATAGGCTATGATTATCTGTTTATTTGATCAGTTGAACTCTGAAACCGAGGAACACCTCTGGACATAATAAGGATGACAACTCTTACCTTATGATCAAGAGCAAGCATCGAGCGACAAAGGAATTAGGAAATGCACACTTGTCCCTAAGGACAAGTGGGAGACTGAAGGAAATAATGCCCTTGGTCCAAGTATGCATTCTATGTTAAGTCTAATAAATGCGGTTCAGTATTAATTAACAAGTTAATAATTCAGTGAGATCAAGTGAGCTGAATGCCTAGCTAGAGGCCGCTTCAGTTCAAGTGGAATTAATGATATTAATCCACAGCTTACTCTTGACTGAACCCGTAGGGTCACACAAATAGTACGTAAACGGATCAAGTATTTAATGGCATTAAATACTCCATCTATGAATATTCGGAACCGACGGATCTTGATTTCAGTGGGAGCTAAGATCGTCACAGGCAAGAAATGAATACTCCGGAAACGATGATATTGCCGGAAACGGAAATATGGATCGTATCGGAAATATGAATATTATCCAAGTCGTAGATGTTGCCGGAAACGGAAACATGGTACGTATCGGAAAATATTATTGGAAATGGAAATATTACCAGAATCGGAAATATTGCCGGAAACGGAAATATTGTCAGAATCGGAAATATTACCGGAATCGGAAAATAATTCCGGAAACGGAAATATTAAATATTTGTTCGAAACGGAAATTAATTCCGGAATCGGAAATATTGAATATTGTTCGTATCGGAAATAGATTCCGGAAATGGAATTTTAATCGGAAGCGTATCGTACGAATTAGCATCGGACGAGGCCTGCCGGACGAAGGCCCAGCACGAAGCCAGGCCATCGCCCAGCAAGCACGCACGCCACAGCCCAGCGCGCACAAGGCCACGCATGCGTGGGCCGCGCTGCGTGGGCTGCTGCTCGCATGCGTGGGCAGCCCTTGTGGCTGCCGTGTGTGTGTGAGTTTGAGCTCATGCGAGATTCCTGAATCTGCAAGAGTCAGTGTATGATTAAATGTCTATTCCTATTGGATAAATTGATTAAGTAGAATTCATGTAGAATTCTAATTCCAATTAATTCGCATCCTACTAGGATTACGATTCCTTTTCCATAACTCTATAAATAAAGGCCTAGGGGTCATAATTTATACACAAGTTTCAAAGTATTCAAAAGTGAGTTTTTTTTGAGAGAAAATTCAAACACCCATCTTGCCCCAAAAGTGCCGAATTTTCTGAGTACCTTAAGGGCGATTCTAGTTGGTCAATCTTAAGGCGGATCCGGACGTGCTGTGGACTTTCTACGGAGGGACGACACTTGGAGTCCTAAAAGACTTGTTCTTGTTCGGTTCGGGCGCAGCTAGGGAAGGCACGCAACAAAGAGTATGCATCTAAACTATGCTAAATGATTATGTGTAAATAATATGTTTCCTGGGTTAATGGTTGTTTCCGCATGATCTATGTAATGTCATATGTATCATAACCTAACATCTAGGGTTTTCCCCCAAAGGGGAAGACTATAAATACATCAAATTCCCAAGAAATGGACACACAATTCTAGATAGAGAAACATTCTACTACTTACATTAAATGCTTTCTGTTCATTAATTACATCTTCCTAAAAACTCGTGTCTTACTTAAGCATCCGAGGGAATATTCCTTCGGGAATATTCTTGTTTTGTAGGTACGCTGCCGACGTGGACTGGACTCGACACTACGTGGAACCTCATACCTCCTCGTCATCATACAAAGGAAAAACTCCCACAACACTAAGTACTACCTAGATATAAATAAATCCACTTTTAAACTAATTAGTCAACTAATTACACCATTATCACCTTAATTATATTTTAATTAATGAATAAAAAGTGGAAGGTTTTTCAATAGCTACGATGAAAAGGTAGCCATTGTAGTTATTTTCAATCTCAACTCTCAAAATTTTGGAGACTAATCTTGTCCATCCGATTGTTTGACTTTAACCTTTTATAAAAGTTTAATTTCCTATTTTTAAGTCACAATAAAAAAAAAAGTATTTCTTATCTAATTGCTTAGAAACCGCTGCTAATCCACACCTCAAAAAAATTGCAGTCACCATTGACGATCCTCAAGATCAAACATCAAATTCACTGCAAGTATTTTTATTAAAAGTAAATTTGGTTCTATGATAACACCTTCAATATTATCATATAATTATTATATATATGTTTCTACCCAAAATTAACAACATAAAGTTTAATAAGTTGAAGGGAAAAAAACTTGCGTCTATATATCCATCATAATCATCAATGTTCTACAACTATGTTTATTTTCACTTCCACGTTGATAATTTGATATTGGTAAAAAATGCTTTCATAAATTTAAAAATACAAAATAGATCATTTTCTAATCCAAAATTTAGATGAACAATCAATGGAATCTAAGGTACGAAGGGAGGAACAAACTGTTTTTTTTTAAAAGAGAAATAATTTTATTTTTAAAAATATTTTTATTATTAATTAATAGTCAACTTAATGAGAGGTCCTGATCTAATATTAGAAATTCAACGGCTCTGATAAAAAATTTACAATGATTACCAAATTATTGTAGCCATTGCAAAATTAAATAAAAAAACCCAAAACCCGTAAATTACCCCCCCAATAAAAACCCACCCAAAACCAAAAAAAAAAAAAACTGATTACATAGTTCATCGTCTATTCATCTTCCTCGTCGCTGCCATGTTCATCTCGACGCTTCTTTAATGGAGATCTTTAATTCGTCCGTTCTTGATTTTTCTACTCTGTAAATGAATAAAACATTGACAAGTACGTTAAAATCTACTCCCTTGGTGATTGAGAGAAAACAAATATGAACACCCGAATAAAATGCATTGGCTTCCCTAAATTAATTCTTCCAATGCAGAAGGAAATTGAGCAAGATATATACCTAGATTGCTTAATTATATCATTAATTGACCAAAAAACATAAAATCTCCGATTTAATTAGAATAAGAACCCAAATCTACGCAATCAACAGTAGCAGAAAATTGGGCTCACCTTTATGAAATAGGTGTCCACGAAATGTTGTTTGCAGAAGAAAATTGGGCTCACCTTTATGAAATAAGTGAAGATGATACGAAATGTTGTCACGCACCTCCAAAACACATTCCAAATCATCTAAAACCTCCTTGTCAATTCCCACATTATCATTTGGCACCCCCGCAGTCAGTGGCGGACCCAAGATTTTGGGCCAGGGGTGGCACAAAAGTAGACAAGTATTTCGTAGTTATAGAATATATACAAAAAAAGTTGTTGTACGTTTTGGAATAGAGTGTAGTCACGAAGAGAGGGTAACTTGTAGCTACAAGTCGAAGATATTTTTTACGATGTTAATTTTGTATCAATATATAGATGGTAGATCGCTCAAAGTTCAAATTAATTGAGAATTTTTTTTAAAAATATTTCGCTATAAATTTAGAAAAAGTAAAAGAATCTTAAAGAATTTTTTTAGGGATTATTATTATCATAGAATAGTAACTCATTGATTTTATTTTGTTCTAGTCGAAACAAAATTTTCTTCAAGTGTAGTCCAACTGAATATGAAGGACAGAAAAAAAAATGCTTTAATTTGTGTAGAAATTTAAGAAGATAAAAAAAATTAAAGATACAAACAATAAATTTATTAGAAACAATTAAAAGAATCCATCCAAAAAAACGATTAATAAAAAAAGAAAAGAAAGACAAATACAATGTGCAAATGGAGGAGAAACAAAATTGGAAAATACAAACAATGATTTGATTAGAAACGATTAAAAGAATAATTAGGAAAAAAAAGACAAATAAAATGTGCAATGGAGGAGAAACAAAAATTGCATTTGAAGGGAATCGAACCCCAGATCTCGCGGCACCCAAGATAATCTATGTGTGACTCACTATACTGACCACTACAACAGAACATATTTATGAGTCTTATTCGCGAGGTTAATGTATATATCCTCTGTTTTAATTGTTTTTATAACATTTTAAGTTTTTTTTTTTTTTTTTTTTTTTTTTTTTCGGGGTGGCACGTGCCCCCCTGGCCCCAACGTGGGTCCGCCACTGCCCGCAGTGGGACAATCAGAATCAACATCCGTCCCTATTGTACGGGAAAATGGAAATTCATTTTCATAAAATTTGACATCCCGAGACACAAATATTTCCTTTGTTTCAAGATCATACACTTTCCAACCTTTCTTGCCATTAGGATAGCCCAAAAAAACACATTTTCTATTACGTGGTGCAAATTTGTCGCCCTTTGCCCGTTGATTCAGCAAAGCAAAGCGAACCAAAAACTTTCAATTCATCAAAATTAGGTGCGATGCCAAACAAAATCTCAAACGGTGTTTTATTTCCCAATAATCGAGACGGTGTGCGATTAATAAAATAAACCGCACCAAGAACACATTCTCCCCAAAAACCAATTGGCAAATTTCCCTGAAACATCAATGCACGCCCCACATTTAGTATATGTTGATGCTTACGCTCAACCCGACCATTTTGTTGTGGAGTCCCAACACAAGAGGTTTGAAAAATGATGCCATTTTCATCAAAGTAGGGCAACATGCATTTAAATTCAGTCCCGTTGTCACTTCTAACCAACTTTACAGACACTTCAAATTGGCGTTGAATCATAGAGAAAAAGGAACAAAATGCGGAATGAACTTCAGTTTTTGAATTCAATAAATAAACCCAAACACCTCTTGAAAAATCATCAACTAATGTCAGAAAATAATGTGTACCACTAGTAGAGGGAGTCTTGTATGGCTCCCATAAATCACAATGAATAAGTTCAAAAATCCGACTGACTCGACTATCACTAACCGGGAAAGAATCCGTGATTGTTTTGCTTGAGGACAAACATCACATGCTTTATTCATTACTCTTCTACTAGAACTAGTACTAACAGCAGGAATTAACTTGACGACTCTGTCTGACGGATGCCCCATTCTCCAATATGCCACAGCTCAAATTCAGAAATCTCCGGAACTGTCACCGCACATACTGTAGGAAGTCGCCGAAAATAATAGAGTCCATCATTCCGTTCACCGGCTCCAATCAGGCTCCCCGAACGTTGGTCCTGTATAGCACACAAAGAGTCAGTGAATCGGACAAAACAGTGAGAATCATCAATCATTTGAGACACCGATATTAAATTGCAATGTAATTGGGGCACAAATAAAATATGTTCAAGAAATAATTCATCGCCTAATGAGACACGGCCTTTCGTCGTTGCAATTGCGTGAGCACCATCAGGAAGTCCGATCGGACATGGCGAGATTATTTGAGTATCAAGCATGCAGGATACATCGCCAGTGACGTGATGAGAAGCACCAGTGTCTATTATCCACGACGATGAGAAATACTCACCCGTCATCTTGTCCTGTTTGTTGTTATTTATCATATTAAGGAGAGCTTGAACATGTTCTGGTTTTAAGTCCTCCAACGACACACTAGGGGTCTGCTCATTGCTAGATGATGCCCCTGCAGCAAAACTCCCACCACTCACAGCATGGGCACGCACATGAGAAGTGTTGGCAGTCTGACGTGGCTGATCAGACAAAGGTGCACGAGACAAAGGGGCACCGCTTTTTCCACCACGAGACTTGTCGGGCCACCACTCTGGATACCCATATAGTGTAAAACAGCATGTATTATCATGTCCAGATTTGGGACAGTGAGAGCATGTTAATTTGGACTTATCCTTCCAACTATCAGTTCCCTTCCAGCGAGCAGGAGGTAAGGCAAACACATGAGTCTCCTCACTCGCCTTCATAGCCTTCCCTTTTGCATTTCCACGTGACTCCTCCTCTTGAATAAGAGCCTCGAGAGCCGCTTCCAAATCTGCTGGAGGTTTTTGAGACAACAAGTTTGTCCTTACCACTGCATATAAATCATCATCTACACCACTCAAGAATTAATGTAGTTTCTCCTCATCCTTGTCTTGCTCATACTTACCAGCTACATCACAGGTGCAGGCACCACATTCACAGCCATGGGGAGGTTTCAATTGGTTGAGATCGTCATAGTATCCCATCAACGTATTATAGTAGTCCTCAAGGGACATATTCTTGGCTTGCCTACAATCTGTGATCTTGGCCCGTAGTTGTTGCAGACGAGGACCGCTCGATACACAAAACCGTTTCTCTAAATAATCCCATAGAGGTTTAGCTTCCGCCATCTATGGGATCGAGACCGCAACTTTGGGTAACATTGTTTTCTGTATCCATGATACAATCATGGAGTTGTTAGTCTCCCAATCAAGAACCTTAGTCCCCTTTTTTGGTTTCGTGATGGAGCCATCTATAAAGCCAAATTTCCGACATGATTTCAAGGACAGGGTAATAGCCCTTGACCACGCTAAGTAGTTTTCTTTGCCCTTTAGGACCACGTGAGTGATCAAATTTCCGGGCTGATCTCCTGAGCATAGGTAGAACGGAGAAGAAGGATCGATTTTTCCATCCTCACTCATTGTTGCAGGCTAGGCGCAGGGTAAAAAAAATAAATCGTTTTAGGGTTTTTAGGGTTTATATTTTGTGAGCTCCGATACCATGTTAGGAAATGAGTTTCCTTGATTCTATTTCTGTGTCAAATATGCGTTTATATAAAACCTAATATATGGGCCTAATATGAGCAACTAATCTCCTAAATACAATTGGGCTCAACAAAAAACCTAGTTAATACCAGTAGAAGTGTAGAACGAGCAAGAATGAAACTATGGTTGTTAGAGAGGGAGAATGAGCAAGAACAGTAAGGCGAGGCAAAATAGAAGCGAGAGAGATATTGCCGTTTGGGCGAGTAGCAACGAAGAACAGTAGGGATGAGGATTGAGGAGCACCGACGAGGATTTTTTTGAGTCCAAGAGCAAAACACCGACGGGGATAGCAGAATTGTCCAGCAATAAGCTTTACTTAAGAGAAGATGAATTTGACGAGAAAGATGATGAACTAACTTACTAACTATGTAATCTGTTCCGGTTGTGGACTTGGAACAGGAAAGGGATGACTGGCTTCCGACTGAAATTGCTGACTGGATCCTGCACAGTGAAACCGTTAACTAGCCTCGGGGGTGATCCAAGAATTACGCCTCCGATGCTTAAGTCAGATTATGCTGATAGCTCTGTAATAAATGCTTATAAGAATGATTGGGGTGGAATTGCGTACCTTTGGCATTGATGGGGGTCCGTATATATAGACGGGTTACTTGTACGGAGGATCCGGGTTATTACCCGTTGGGTCCGGGTCCTCTCTTTTGGGTCTTACTGAAGGTTGATGTCAGAGAGATGCCGGCTGGGATTGTAAACCCAAGGTACCGACTGCACACTTGGTGCTTCTTATGAACATATGCGTGTGTTTACAACTGTTATGGGACGTCCTACCGGCCTGCCGGTAGGGCTCCCGTACAACTAGCCCCCTCAGAGCGACTGCAGCTATCTTTGACAGCTTGTAGTTGCTCTGATAAAAGAAAAAAGCGAAAAGTGGGGGTAAGCTCCCCATACAACTAGCCCCCTCAGGGACGATCAATACCCAACGGGTGTGATTGTTCTGAAAGTTGTCGTTTGTAATGCGGATTTGTGTTCAATTCTTGTTCTAATGCCACGACTAGCCCCCATTAGTACAAGGATTGATCGCTTTAAGTGGATAACTTCCTGTAGGCCGGCTGTCCATGTCTGTGTTTGATTCTCTTGGCTGACTGTCATTTTTTATTTCTTTGACTGACCAGCCCCCTTTGAGTCTTTTACGCTGACTAGCCCCCTTGCGTTTTTAGGCTGACTAGCCCCCTTGAATTTTTAGGCTGACTAGCCCCCTTGAATTTTTAGGCTGACTAGCCCCCTTGAATTTTTAGGCTGACTAGCCCCCTTGAGTGACACGTGGCGGCGGTTTAGTTTTCCTTATACGCGTGGCGGGAGATTTGAAAAGTGCTCTGGACACGTGTCGGCCATCCGGTAAATGTTGGGAGTTGTGATATTTTTCAACCGCCTAGATCTGCTTCCTGTCGTTTCAACTTCTTTTCGTTTCTTTAAATTACCGTTTCTTCCTTTCTTTCCATTTCCGCTCTCTCTCATTTTTCTTTGCGCTGCCAATTTGCTCTCTCTCTCTCTCTCTCTCTCTCTCTCTCTCTCTCTCTCTCTCTCTCTCTCTCTCTCTCTCTTCTTTTCTCTCCCTTTTGTGCCTGTCTCTTACTGCCGTCCTTTTTCTGTTGGGGTTTGGTTGTCCCTCTTGGTAAGTTTCGAACTTGGTCTGGTTTTTAGGTTGTCTGGTGTTTTATTAGGGTTTGGCTGTCTGACTTTCTCGTTTTGTTCTTTCAGTTGGGTTGTTTGAGGGACTTTGCAGCTGTTGAGAGTGAATTTCGTTGTGAATTTCCAGAATTAGGTACGGTTTCTGGCTTTACTTTCTCTTTTTGTCGGGTGTTTCTGTTTTTGTTTGCATGTGTTTTGAGTGGGGGTAGCCAAAACATGACTGGTTGGGTTGGGGTTGATAATGTTATAAACCTCTCAGACACAAGTAGCGACTCTGGCATTGAATTAAATATGGACGGGAATACGACCGGTAGTAATGTTAGGAATACTGGGTGGGGGATAAAATCGAACACGCCACCTCCTTTTGCGCAGTTCATGGGTGGGAATCCTGCTACCGGCCCTTTTATACCCATGACTGCGGCTCAGTTTTCTCGCTCACAACAGTTACATGGCCTGCGGGCACGAATGGAGAGGGAACTTAGGCCGAATGAGCATAACGTGCCAGCAGGGGAGGCGATCTTAGACGTAGATCCGATTTCGGTTAGGTACCACTTGCGGGATTACCGGGAATTTACTCAGCCTGGCGGCTCTGGTCTTGGGGAGTACGGTACTAGCATCGGCAATATATATGTTTCTAGGGCCATGCCGTCAGACGCGGAAGCCGTCCATGATGCGGGTGAGGCTAATTCTGCCGGTAGTGGTGATGTGCCTTCCACCCCTGGCGACTCCATACTGGAGTCTTCTGAATCTGGGTCTCCTGGATTAAGGGCACCGCCCATTGCCGACTCTGATGAAGATGAGGAGGATGCTGCGATTTTGCAGCAAGTGTTTGAAGAGGAGGCTTTGGACGCCGATGTGAATTTCGAAGGTGAGGCCGCTACATTCTTGGTTCCGGCCCCTCCCCCTAATGACTCTGCTGCCCTCACCACTAAGATAGATGGTGATTTTGTGAAAGACGCCATTGCCAACCGGCATTCCGAGGTTGGTGGTCGCTTCTTGGGTTTACCTGAGGGCTACAGACTGGTTGTGCCGAAAGAAGAGCAAACGGCGGCCGACTTTCCTGAAGGCCATGTTGTTGTATATACGAAGATGTTCGACTATGGGTTGCGTTTTCCCTTGCACCCATTCATTGAGAAGGTTCTACGGGCCTGGAATGTCGGCCTCGTTCAGTTATCCCCCATAGTTATTCGCAACTTGGTTGCGTACACTTGGCTGTTTTCATACAAGCAGTGGCCCTTGACCCTCAACCTTTTCAAAAGACTGCACTGGGTGAAGCGTGATGGGAAAGATACTGGATGGTGGATAATCTTTACCAAGAATCAGCGTCAGACTGCAAGTCCTCGACTTTCCAGTTGCAAGGACTGGAGGGATCACTTCTATTTCATGGCTGTTCCCGAAGACTATCCCCTTCGGCGTACTTTCTACCAGCCTAAACCTAAGATGGAACAGTTTGACTAGGCTGACCTTGGGCCCCGTGAGCAACGTGCGTACGACAGGCTGTTGGTTGATTATGTCGACGTTGGGTTGACTAAGCCCAAAACCTTGCCGGCTTTCTGGCTTCCTCCTGCCGGTTATATTCTTAGTCCTGCTGCATTGGGTGCAGTCGGTCTTGCACCTACACATCCCCTTGGTAAATGCAGTCGCTTGCTTGTGTTCTTTACCTGTTGTACTTGTTTATATTTTTTGGTTTTTTGTTGTGTCGTTTTGCGTTTGTTAAATTTTCTCCTGACTTCACCGCTCTTTTTCTCAGGGCACCATCTTTTAAACAAGGCTTCACTCGGTCTTGACAAGAACTGGAGGGTGGTTGAAAAGTGTCCGGCGCCGCCTGCTGAGAAGTATTATACCGTTGCTACTTTCTGCGCGAAAGCTTGTCGCGGTCGGCCAACCAGCTTTGTGACTCCTTCTGCCGTTGTGAATCGAGGTGTTGTCCCTCGTGTAACACGAACAAAGATTCCGGCAGCTGCTCAAACTACCTCTCCCGCCCAAGACGAAATGACTGCCGGCAACAGGTTTGCTGCTCTTCCTACCGGTCGCGGGGGACAACGCAGGAGAAGGTGAAGGATGTCTACGCCAGCGTTGACAAGCCCGTGCAGACATCTGGCGCTGGTACGAAGATTGTTGAGCAGCCTGCTCAGTCGGTTGAGATTCTGGATGTCGATCTGCTATCCAAACTGAACCGGAAGCAGGTGTTGAGCGATTTGATTAGCGATCCGATCCACCCTATGCCCGTGTCGAGGCATAGTCCTAGTATGAACCGGTCTGCCAGCTCGGCCTCTAAGTATGGGGTCATAGTTCCTTCTGGGGGATTTATTGAGGACAAGACTGTCGTGCTGTCTCCGGATACTCTTGCCGGTCTAGCTGTCGCTCCCGGTCATGCTGATGAGCACTGGCAGCCGCAGAATGATGTTCTGAGGGGTGAGTCTATTCTTTTTTACCGTCCCAAAGACGGAGGTACACTGGGCTACCGGTCTTTGCGCCAAGTTGTTACACCTGCCGACGGTATACCCCAGGAGATTGAGACGCCGGCTGCACAGTTGATGCATGACCTGTATTCAGTATTTACTTCCATCCTTGACTAGGTTATTCTCTCTGATTTCCGTACTTGATTTTATTCTCAGTTCTAAACAATTTTCCTTCCAGGTGACGCAATCTGCTACCGAGCTTGTGGAGTGCTATCGGAGTTATCAACGTCGTTTAAAACGATCACAAGCTGAGAAAGAGAAGCTTCAGGCTGACCTTGCTGAATCGGTCAAGACTGAAGGTGACTGCCGGAAGGAGATTGCGAAACTTGTGCTGGATGTTATTGCCGCAGGCAAGAGGAAAGCTGCACTGGAGCTTCTTCCAGCCAAGTTGACGGTCGAGGAGTAGAAGTCAGTTGAGTTGCAGAAAAAGCTGGATGCGGCGCTGCATGCAGTTCGGGATGCTGAAAAGGCTGCCAAGGATGATCATAAGGCTGTGGCCTTCAAGGCTGTGCAGAAGTTTATGAAGTCTGATTTCTATTGTGAGGATATGAAGGGGCGTTACAATGGTGGGTGGACTGCAGCCCACCGCTGCGCCGTCAAAGCCTTGGCTCTAACGGAGGGTGGCTGGGGTAAGGTGGAGGTGTCTTATGAAGAAGGTGGCCATGTTGATCCGACTGGCATGGAGACCCAGACCTTCCCAGACATTGTTATTCAGAATGCCGACCCTCGCCTTCTACCAGACAGAGAGATTCCTGAGTCTGCCTACTGGAGTGATGCAGACGGCTCAGCTTGACGGTCTTGGTAGTCATCACCAGGCTGTTCTTGTGGCTCTTCCAACAGTTTTTTCAGGCCTCGCACTTGCTAATGTATGTTGGTAGTTTTTGAATATCATTTGGCGGATGTAATTTATAAACAATTTCTTTTTGGTATCTTTCAGCTGTTTGTGGCACTTGTCTTTTGCCGTGTATTAATTGTTTCAAGAACGTTGTTTTCGTCTTGACTACGCCGCTTGTGGCGTATGTTTGTGCCTTTTAGCAGCTACTCACTCCGCATTAGCTATTTTTGGGTGGTGGCTGTCGTCCCCGTGTTTGTTAACCTTTGTGTGATGCACTTAATGGATTACTCGTTTGTTTTATTTTATACAACTTGTCACGTAGTGGCATCTTCTGACCTTTGATTTTATTATATATCGCATCTTGCATCATTGCCAACTGAGCCAATGTGCTCAACCTTTTGATTTTATTTTTGTCGTATCTTGCATCATTGCTGACTGAGCCAATGTACTCAACCTTTGATTTTGTTTATGTCGTATCTTGCATCATTTCTAACTGAGCCCATGTGCTCAACCTTTGATTATATTTATGTCGTATCTTGCATCATTGCTGACTGAGCCAATGTGCTCAACCTTTTGATTATATTTATGTCGTATCTTGCATCATTGTTGACTGAGCCAATGTGCCCAACCTTTTGATTATATTTATGTCGTATCTTGCATCATTGCTGACTGAGCCAATGTGCTCAACCTTTGATTATATTTATGTCGTATCTTGCATCATTGCTGACTGAGCCAATGTGCTCAACCTTTGATTATATTTATGTATAGCTTTTGAATATACCTGCAGCTTATATATTAGATTTCAAAATATGGCTCTATCGGCCTTGTTACATTATGCTTTCGTACAACTTCATACATGGAATTTTCTTAAGGTATCTGCGTTCCATGAGTTCTTCAGCGGTGTTCCATCCATCTCCATTAGTCTGTATGATCCAGCTACTAATTCTTCCCATATTTGGTAAGGCCCTTCCTAATTTGCAATCAGTTTGCCTTGCTTTTGAGCCTTGCCGGTTGCTGCCGTCCTGCGGAGTACAAGGTCGCCTACCTCTAGCTTTCTATGTTTTACCCGCTTGTTGTAGGCCCTGCTCATTCTGTTCTTGTATGATGTCGACTTAATTTCAGCTTGCAATCTGACCTCTGGCAAGAAATCAAGCTGGTGCCTGAGTAAGTTGTCGTTTCCATGTTCTTCATAATGTTGGATGCGGAAGGTGGGTAGTGCTACTTCAGCCGGTATGACTGCTTCTGATCCGAAGCATAGTTTGAAAGGGCTTTCTCCCGTTGCTTCTTTTACCGTCGTTCGATTACCCCATAGAACTTCTGAGACTGTGTCTGCCCACTTGCCCTTGAACTCATCCAGCTTTTTCTTAAGGGCTATGAGTATCTGTTTGTTTGCAGCCTCGGCTTGCCCGTTGCTCTGTGGGTGGCAGACTGACGCGTATGCGAACTTGATCCGATAGTCTGCCAAGAATGCTTGGATAGGCGCGCAGTCGAACTGGCATCCATGGTCGAATACTATCGCTGTCGGTATTCCGAACCTTGTTATAATATTCTTCCAGATGAATTTCCGTACTTGGTTGGCTGTTATCTTTGCTACCGGCTCGGCCTCGATCCATTTTGTGAAGTAGTCGACGGCAACGATCAAGAACTTCCTGCCTCCTGAGGCTGTTGTGAAGGGTCCCACAATATCCATTCCCCATTGGGCGAATGGAATTGGATTCAGAATGGGCATCAGGTCATTTGCTGGCATACGTATTACTGGGGCGAACAACTGGCATTTTTCACATTTCTTGACGTAGCTTTGTGCGTCCTCGAGCATGGTTGGCCAGTAGTAACCTTGTCTTTGGCAGATCAAAGCAAGTGTTTTTCCTCCTACATGGTTTCCGCATATTCCTTCATGCATCTCTTCGAT
The DNA here is from genome assembly GCF_020520425.1 of Spinacia oleracea. NCBI lineage: Eukaryota > Viridiplantae > Streptophyta > Magnoliopsida > Caryophyllales > Amaranthaceae > Spinacia > Spinacia oleracea. The sequence goes on from NC_079489.1 coordinate 92,133,567, forward strand.
TAATCTTGCGGACTCGTATGCCGTCAAACATCGCAGCAGGGGGAGACTGAATGCTCTTTTATAGAGTTGTCCCTGATATATAACGTACCAGCAGACGTCTTTTTTAATTTTCTTTGCCTCCTTGATATCGGCCGGGAGAACTCCAGTTGTCTTGTACGTCCAGATATTGTCGTACCATTCTTTGTTTGCCGTGATGACCATTATTTCTTTTCCTTTATCCTCCGTACTCCTTCTGTGCATGATTTCTATCATTACTGATCTATTGAGTTCGACTGCTTTCGAACTGGCTAGTTTTGCTAGGCTGTCTGCGGCAGTGTTCAACGCTCTAGGGACCAGCTTGATCTCAAAAGCTTCTAACTTCGCTGTCAGTGTCCTCAATTTCTCTTGATATCGCCGCATTGACGGCTCTTTGGTTTCATACTCTCCTGAAAACTGATTTGCCACCAACTGAGAATCTGTTGTCATTACTATCCTCTTGGCATCTTCCAACAAACGTAGTTGTACCCCTGCGATGGCCGCCTCATATTCTGCTTCGTTGTTCGAAGCTGCAAAAGTGAATCTGATTGTGTATTCGAACTTATCTCCTGTCGGAGAAGTCATGACAACGCCGGCTCCATCTCCCGACCGAGCGGCTGATCCGTCCACTGATACTTCCCAGGATTCTGCTTTGGCTTCATCCTCCTGATAAGATGCTTCGACTAAAAAGTCGGCCAAGGCTTGCGCTTTTATTGCATTGCGCGGGTGGAATTCAAGATCGTACTTCGACAGCTCTATTGCCCATCGCAACAGCCTGCCGGCTGTATCCATTTTTCGCAAAGCCTTTTCTAGTGGGAAGTTCTATGGTATGTGCATCAAAGTATGGCCTGAGCTTTCGGGCGGCTATCAGGACTGCATAGGCTATTTTCTCTATCAGCGAGTATCTTGCTTCTGCCGGATTTAAAATGTGGCTGACAAAGTATATCGGCTGCTGGACTTTGTCTTTTTCGCTGATTAGTACGGCAGCAATGGTTTGGGCTGAAGCGGACACATACAACTGCAACTTGTCGCCCTCTTCCGGCCTGGCTATCGTTGGCAAAGCTCGAAGATGGTCTTTAACCTTCTCAAAGGCTCTTTCTTCGGTTTCTCCCCTTTGAAATTTTCCTTTCTGCTTAAGAGTGTTGAAAAATGGGATCGACCTGTCGGCTGATTTGCTAACGAATCTTGCCAGAGCTGCCATTCTTCCTGTCAGCCTTTGTACATCTTTGATGCTTTTTGGCTGAGGCAGATTGATTATTGCTTCTACCTTACCTGGGTTTGCGTCGATGCCTCTCTCGCTGACAAGGAAACCCAAGAATTTCCCCGATTTCACTCCGAACACACATTGTGAGGGGGTCAAAAAAGCACGAGGCTAATGCGTGACCTCGTCCCTCGTGGGTGTGACGATTCTTTTTATTCAATCAAGTGTAATTGGATTTCCTGTGAGTTTACACCCAATTGACTAGTAATATAGGAGTCGCCATTGAGTTTTTAACGACAATGAGAAAAACTGACAAAACCCGGTTATCGTGACATAAAGGGAGTGCAATTATGTTTGACCACGACGGCCGTAGGTTCCCTTGTGATCCCTGGTGTGGGGATCTCTCAACATACACCCGCAAGGTAGAGATTGAGGGTTCGGGGGACTGTAACTACCGAGAGGAGTACTCGCTCGTCGATAACTCCAGAGGCAGGATATCCTTACTAGCTCAGCATAAATAATTGAAGGGACATGCGTTAACTATTAAACTAATCTGAGTTGATTTTAACAATATGCAACATATAATACTAGATCGATCGCGATTATCTGATTTAAATAGCATTAAGGGACCTAGCATGATAATCCAATTTCCCAAAAATATTATATTTGTTAGGCGTGGTAGAACAATCAGATTTAGTTAGTTTAACAGTTCATAAAAAGGGCGAGGAAAGCGATTAAATCATAGAAAAGGGACACATTACGACGCACCCTTGAGAGGTGCGTCACGGTTCTCAGAAAACTAACCACTTTGACTTTGCTATTTCTCCTTTTTATTTAACGAATCTCAAATTATGGGACAGGGTACGTTCTGTTCGATTTATGGATCGATTGCGACAGAACGCGTGAACAATTTCGCAGCGTGAGGCTTAGGCTAAGGGTAGGAGTCAATACTCAGAATATGAATTGTGTGTTGTTGTTTCACGCCGAACTTGGGCTATATTTATAGAAAAGAGTTTGTGGAAAGATAGAATTGCAGAGTTCTAATCCACAAAGAATTAGGAAAAAAACACGTACCCAGGTATTTTCAGCGCCCAGGCCTGGGCGCCGAAGATTTCGGCGCCCAGAGCCAGGCGTTGAAAATAGGGTCTGGGCTGTTTTCTTAGTAAGATTCGGATTCCTGAAATCCGTAGTGTTTGAGACTTAATCGAGTCTTTTAGTGCGTATCAATTTCATGACGGAATGCGTCTGGGCCCGTTACGAACTCTAGGCTCGTTAGGATTTTAATTAATACGTAACTCTCATTTACGAATCATATTAGGAATAGGATTCTCGCAGTTTTCTATCTCATTTAGGATTTATGTTGGAGTGCAACACCCAATTCTGACAGGTTTCTATCTTTTTATTCTTACTACTTTTAGAAGCTACCCTTTACGGTAGTTACTATTTTCAGCAGGTTTCCATGAATAGCAGGTTTCTATAAATAGCAGGTTTCGGGTGAAACGAGAAGGATGATTGAGATTCGTTATTTTATAGGAGATGCGTTGTCAAGTGGAGATTTATGTTCTCATCATCGAACCTTTCCCTTTCGGGAATGGGGACAAAAGTAGGTGTCTACAGTTAGCCCCCACTTTGACTGAGTTTTGGAGCAAGACGATGGTCAAAGTACTAGACGGAGTGCGTCACACAAGCCATGGTGACCTGTTTTTGCGAGGGTCTCACACTAGTAGAAAAATATTTATTTGCTGCTATGCGTTAGTGGCGTTAATTCAAAAACGCCTCTAACTAAATGATAAAATGGAGGAATCAGGTGAAGGAGCATTCATTGGCGGCGTTAGTTTTAATTATAACGCCTCGAATCGGTGTTAATTTTTAGTTAGCGGCGTCTTCATGTATAACGCTGCAGTGTTCTAGCTCCCAATGCAGGAACAAAATTTCACCCCGCGCATAATTCTTTGTTTAGGTTCTCGTCATTTCATAAAACCTCCTCCCTAAACTGGGTCTGACTCTGAACTCTTTCTTCACCAGTGAGTCTCGCCGGAAAAATGAAGCTTGAGATTCATCTCCACCGTCATTGTCTGGCCTTCGAACTCATATCCACCGTCGCTGTTCTTACTAAAGGTAAATTATGCTTCCACTCGTCTCTCCTCCTCCTTGCCATTTTATCCGTTCAATTACTATATTCCCCTTGTTTCAGTCTCTCAATTTTACATGAATATGTTTGAATTATCGAATTATTTCTCTCTTGCTCTCCCCTCTCCTATCTCCCGCTGAAACTGTAAAACCCTAATTATCAATTTCAAATTTTCACTTAAAAACCTTAAAAATCCTTCGAATTTGAGGTCAGGTAATTTCGTGTGTCTAATTTATTATGAAAATTTGATTTTTAGGTCAGATGCTTGGAAGAAAGAGGACCTCAAATTTGAGAGAAACACGAGTTTTATTCCAGTAAGACATACTTTTACTTGCTAAAACATGAGTTTTACTTTAATTGTCTATTTATATTTTCTGGGTTTGGTTTGAAATGAGTGCAGAAATCAGGGAGGTTGTTGCAACATCAAGTGCTATAATATAATTCAGAAGGTGAATTTTTAAATTGAAGTTATTAATTTTTGTTGTTCTGATAATTAACTTGAGTGAGTTGTTATGGTATCGTTATTTTGTTTCAACTTTCATTATCTCTTGCTGTTGGATCTTTTCAATACACTAAATTATGGTGATTTAGCAAGTACTTAGTTCTACTTTAGGTGATTAAAATTAAACAATCAAATGATTGAGAAAATTTGGACTTATACAACTTTTTCTTGTACGACTACTGATTATGGTGATATAAAGTCTAAAGAATGTATGTACATACTGTAGTATATTAAGTTTTGATATTGTAGTGGTAGTGTTGGACACTGTTGTTTGATTGTTATTGTTGAGGAACATATGAGTTATATTACACGGTTATATTGTTCATTGTTGCTCTTTGGAACTAGACGTCGGCAATACAAGAGTATAGAGTAATACACTTAGCTTAAATCTGAGGTTTCAATCCCCTTGTTTTATAAATGTATCTTGGCGGTGCTTAAATTTTTAGTATCTTTACCAGGAAGGGGAAAAAGTGTCTTGTGGTAGGTGATAAGTCTTGCTACTTCGTTGAATCTTAGCCCAGAAACACACCTGACTAATCAATTTTCAGAAGGCGACAAAGGGTGTGTCCCTCATCTCTCTGTGTAAAGTAGGTCGCAGTTCAGATAGTTGAGTCTGCTCTTTAGCTAGAAGTCTTATTGTGGAAGAAGTTTATTAGAACCTATCTTTATTTATTGTTGGAGGTTGCTAAATTTTGATTGCATATGTAGGAGTATCATACTAGCTCACTGTAGGACAAAAGAACTCAATTACCAGCTTTTCTGGTTTAGTTTTGAGCAGCATATTGTAGAGATTTGAAGAAATTAAACAACTCCTGAAATAGATTGGCATTTGTTGCTTCTGATGTATTGTGATGTTGATGTCTGATGTATTGTTGCTTCTACTATACTGTGTTGTTGCTATCTGTTGTTGTTGTTGTTGTTATACTATGCTGTTATTATGAGATGTTATTGCTGCTATGCACAATCTGTTGTTGATGTTGTTGTTGTTCTAAGTTGTAGCATCTGCTGTTATGCACAAGTTATTGCTGGTATAGATTTAGATAACTTTTACACTTCTTTTCGTATTATTTATCTACTATGTTTCAGCTAGGAACGTCTTTCTTGGGTGGTCTTTGGCAAGATACAATTACCAATTGGTTGCATGGTGCTGTGTTGTACTTCTGTCTCTAACTTATTACTTTCCATGTCCTACTTAGATGACTCCCAAACTATGGATTTCCCCTTTAATAGCATCCAAAAGCTTCACCTACCTCCTCTCATTAGTTCTAATGTAGGCTAAGCTTTACTGCGGACAAGTCCCAGAATAATTTAGAGCTTTATTATTTGTGATTTGTGACAACATGCCCCCTTTGCCTTTATGCTCCTAGGTTATTCATGGGTGTTGTATATAACGCCAGTACACTTTGACTACTGTTTACAGGGTTTTATTAGCTTTAAACTGGTTTATATCAGCTGGATAATGGCCTGATATATGAGACTAGCTCTGAGGAGAGCTAATATGACCCTAGGTTTTATTGGCTTTAAACTGATTCAGGTGTTGTCTATTAACTGGTCTTTGCCAGGAGAAGGCTGCTCTGTTTTTTTTTGGCAGAAGATACAAACACACAAAGGAAGAATCACCCATATTTTCTAGCTTTTTGAGACAGATCATGGGCAAACTTAACTCTATTTCTACTACATTTGACAATGGAGCAGTGTTCAAAACTATCAGCTATCATTCTAATCTCACTGCAAATTGAAACCAGTTCTAATCTACATTCAGGAAACTCCCTTAATGCTTTAATACTGTTGTACCAATCAGTGAGAATTGTTAAACATCGAACTTGAAGAGATACAGCTTTCTGCATACCAGCCAAAATTGCCTTCATTTTAGATTGTCCAGCATTTACTGCTTGTACTCTCTGACCATCTGCACACACAATTCTTCCATTTACTTCTATACCCCATCCTACTGCAGCAATCATACTCCCTTTCTTCTTTAAGTGTTTCCATGCCCCATCAACAATAAGTACATCTGCATTATCATCAGATAAACCTTTTAGAATCAGCCTGTTTTCATTAGTGCTAGACCAATCTGTTTCTGAATGTGTATTCTTCCTTTTGAAAGTCATGTTGCGCATTCTATCTGCTTCAATTGCTTCTTTCAAAAACACTTGACTTGTTTCAATTATCTGCAATGGATCAAAAGAAGTGCCTCAGAAAATAATACAGTTTCTATGAATCCAGATGATGATGCTTCAAAGTTAGTTGATTTTCAGAAGATCGTGAACTTTTCTTCTGAATTTGAGACTGTTTTAAAGGAGGTTATGTTCATTTCTGAATCTGATAAGAATGATGAAATATTAAACAACTTTGCTGATAACGTGGAGGTGCACTTTGCTGTGAGGAAAAAGAGAGAAATGCTGGCAAATGCTAGACAGTTGATTCTACGATGTGACTTTACTGTTCCAGAAGTAAGTCTCATTCAACCTGTCTTATATCTTTGTGCTCATCTGCTGGAATTACGTACTAACAATTAGCTCTCAGGAGTTTAGCAGCAAAGGACCTAAGTTCATAAATAACACATACAATGATTGTGCTGTCAATTTGCTTTTTTCGTCAAAGAGGTGTATAGTGTCCCTTGCTGCTTGTCAGTTGATGAAGTTGGTGCATCAAACACTTCAAGTAAGATAGTTATTTCTGGCTATTATTCTGACTTGTTCACTTGTTTATATTATCATTATGTATAATCACACTAAGCTTTCATTTTGGCAAATTATGATAGAATGTGATACATGGATCATTCTGATTAGCGGATAAACCCCATGAAATGTTAAACTTGACATGTTTAAGAGTTACTTCACATGAACATTTTTCTTCACCATTTTATCACAGTTATACCTATTAGTTTTGCTTCGTGAACATTTTGCTTCATTTAGACCCATTAGTTTCTGAAATGGAAACTATTTTGTGTTATGATCATCTATTATGATACAACTAGGTTTATTTTTTTTGACTGTTGGTTAATTAAATAGAAATTGTGTTAGTTGAGATTTTAAGGGTGTTAATGGCAAAATTGCAATGCTGCTTTTTTCTTGAAGTATGCTCACTTTTAGGAAGCTTCATTTGCAAATACTGTTATTAGGATTAGGTTATGGTTCTTGGCTTCCTATTGGAGTTACCTGATGCAGTTTTTATACAGCGTGGAACAGGCTTGTCAACTCCCCTGAACACATCTTCTACGCGGCAAATGAAATCTGCAGAAGATCTGGCTGAATATTTGAAAAATTTCCGTGCAGACAACATTGTGAACAATGTTGAATTCATTAGAGAGAGCATTGTTCCAGAAGCTGGGCCTTGGACTATCTTGGGTCAGGTGTAAATTGACTTAGGTACTTGTCTCTTGATTGTTTTGCATGATTTCATGCATAGTTTGCGAGTACAGACACTGTATATTTTGCAATGTTCCATGTATTGTTTATCTTAACTAAGTTTTAACTAGTATTTGTTCCCCATAACCTTTCCATGCTTGATCCAACTTTTCACAGTCTAGTGGAAAGAAGTGTATTTATAGAGTAAACAAAAGAATGTTCGTGTGTGTTTTCTATTCTTTTGATCCTAGGTATTTAGGATTCATGTCATCTTTTTATTCTATTTTGAGATCTCTGCCTGTGTAGTTTGCATACTAATTGTTAAGCTCCTTGTCACTATTTAGTCATAAAAATTAATGACCCTAATTATATACCGTAATTCTTTAGTCTTCCCAATTTCTTCTTTTCTTTGTTCGTTCCCTTAATTCCTCTGTTTTTCACAGGCTTAAGAGAGCCTGGGATCCTGTTATAACTCCAGGTGCACAAAAGCAACTCAGTTATTACTTTCTGAATGCAGTAAGTAAAACCAATACATGTAAGGTTGTAATTCAAGTACACTGACTCTATTATTTACTTGGTATGACAATTATTTGCTTGAAACTTTCATGGATGGCTGTTTGATAATTGGGGGGGTTTCAACACGAACCCACTATATGCGATACTTCATGAGGTGATTTACTGCCAAGTAAGTTTAGTCTCTATCAGTATAGATTTTTTTTTAAATAATAAAAACAAGCCGCCCGCATGCATACATTGGAGCATAAATGCTTGCTTCTGCATGTCTAGCAAAGATTTCATGATAATCATGATTAATGTTTTCGATTCTGCAGGGTGTTCCATCTCAGTGGGCTGCTCAAAGAATAAGGGAGGCCAACGGAAGCAAGTTTGACGCAATCAAAGCAGCAAAAGAAGGGCGTCCTGTATATTTTACGGGAGAGGTAACTTTCTGGAGATTCTATTTCATAATTATGTAGTGTAGTAAACTAGTAATCATTGGGATATAACGTATGCTCAGTTCTGGTAATGGGCTGAAGCTAATGCTACAACTACAATTATAGTATGTTAGTATTACTTCTGGACTTCAAGGAGATATTTCATATTCTTATCCAAGAATTGACCATAGACTGTTAATAATACTCGAGTGCCTTATTATATTGCTTAACCATGCGAACTGATCGAGCTCTTTGAATTTGATATTTTGATTTAACAAGCACCACACAGAAGTACATGGTTTACAGTTTGTATCTGTTTACTAATTTCTTAACACCACACAGAAGTACATGGTTATGGTTAGTATTGTCATATACTGGAGTTCACATTATATGCATCAATAATTCTTTGATTTCCAATGAACCTAAGAGAACAGGTCTTGCATAAAATTAAAAATAGTTGTCTGTTTAAGCATGAAACAGAAAATTTAAATCTCAAATGTTAAAGATAAGAAGGAATGACAGTTTCCTGGGAGAATATTCATATCGGCGCAGTTGAAAGAAACAAAACACAAGCTTTGTTCTGATCAGACTTTCAATTCTGACCAGTTTCAGACTTTCAGTTCTGATCAGTTCAAGCTTTGTTCAAAGTTGACCAGGATTGACTTTTTTGAGATTTTGGTCAAAGTTGACCAGCGTTGCAGTGTGGAGGTAAGCTAATACTAAGTATATTAAAAATTGAAAGGGTTTAGAATACCAATCTAAGTTCACGGGTTAGAGTTGGGAGCAAAAACGACTATAACACTCAAAATATGACCTATAATGATCAATAAAGCCTTAAACGCGCATAACTTGACCAAAGTAGATGAGAATGAGTCTAAGTAACCTAATACTAAGTATATTAAACATTTAAAGGGTTTAGAATACCAATCTAACTTCACGGGTTAGAGTTGGGAGCAAAAACGACTATAACAGTCAAAATATGACCTATAATGATCAATAAAGCCTTAAACGCGCATAACTTGACCAAAGTAGATGAGAATGAGTCTAAGTAACCCGCATAACTTGACCAAAGTAGATGAGAATGAGTCTAAGTAACCTAATACTAAGTATATTAAACATTTAAAGGGTTTAGAATACCAATCTAAGTTCGCGGGTTAGAGTTGGGAGCAAAAACGACTATAACAGTCAAAATATGACCTATAATGATCATTAAAGCCTTAAACACGCATAACTTGACCAAAGTAGATGAGAATGAGTCTAAGTAACCTAATACTAAGTATATTAAACATTTAAAGGGTTTAGAATACCAATCTAAGTTCACGGGTTAGAGTTGGGAGCAAAAACGACTATAACAATCAAATATGACCTATAATGATCAATAAAGCCTTAAACGCGCATAACTTGACCAAAGTAGATGAGAATGAGTCTAAGTAACCTAATACTAAGTGTATTAAACATTTAAAGGGTTTATAATACCAATCTAACTTTACAGGTTTGAGTTGGGAGCAAAAACGACTATAACAGTCAAAATATGACCTATAATGATCAATAAAGCCTTAAACGCGCATAACTTGACCAAAGTAGACGAGAATGAGTCTAAGTAACCTAATACTAAGTATATTAAACATTTAAAGGGTTTAGAATACCAATCTAAGTTCACGGGTTAGAGTTGGGAGCAAAAACGACTATAATAGTCAAAATATGACCTATAATGATCAATAAAGCCTTAAACGCACATAACTTAACCAAAGTAGATGAGAATGAGTCTAAGTAACCTAATACTAAGTATATTAAACATTTAAAAGGTTTAGAGTACCAATCTAAGTTCGCGGGTATGACATTTATTGTCATGAATATGACTATAACAGTCAAAATATGACCTTTATTGTTTAAGTGGACTAAGTTTTATTGATGGAAAGACACACGATTTTTGGTTGCTTTATTGTCATGAATAATGTTGTTGTCATGTTGTCAAGGTTCTTGATTCTAAGGGTTTTCGCCCTTCCATGCTTAGCCATGGTTCGAGGACCTAGGAGACAACAACTTTTTAGATCATCTAACCGAAGATAACTAATTTTATGATATATATATTATTTTGTTAGGTTTGCACATCACTGAGTGGAGATCCTTTCACCGATGAGAAATTTGATGAAATACGAGACAAATGGGCATCATACTTCACCGAACATTGTGTGTAATTAACGCTTCATCGATTTCTTTTTGTGGATGTTTCATGCTATTAAAATCATATATAATTGCCTTATTATATTTTTGGTGCAATTTTGTAACGTATGAAGTGTAAAAGATATAGTTATTATAGACTTGAAACTATTAGGTGGTTTATTTTTGTAAACATATGATGTTTAACTTATATGTAAAAATCAAAGTTTCTTGGAAGTTATTGGTGGTTGATGACACTTTTGGACGTTGTATAAATGTGGCGTGAGTACAGGTTGTATATTTTTGGGATTGTTGAATATAAAAATAATATATTATTTATCAAAAAAAGTTACACATTATTTGCGGCGTTTAAACTCCCGCAATTTTACCAAAGTTTGAGGCGTTTAGGTAGAAGCGCCGCAATACAATACTATTCATTTGAGGCGTTTTTTCTGCATTACGCCGCAAATGAATGATTAATTTGAGGCGTTTTTTAACGCCGCAAATCAATACCATTCATTTGCTGCCACTCTATTTGCTGCTACGCCTAAAACGCCGCTAATGAATATAAAAGTGACGCCTCAAATGAATGTTTTTCTACTAGTGTCACGAGCCCCCGAGTGATAACATTTGACTTAAGGGTCATCACTTGAAGTGTCGACATATCCCTCACGTGTCATTGGGATTAGTCAACGGATAGTATAGAAACTTCCTCACTTTGTCATTGGAAGGATCTAAAGATGTATAGAAACTCCCTCACTTTGTCATTGGGAGTACCTACAGATGTTTTCGAAATCAAAGCTATAAAGTGTAATTGGGCCTGGTCAAGCCCAATCACGAGGTAAAAATGTTTTTAAAGATTCTCATTTTCAGGGTTAGCTAAACGAGAAAACCCCCTTGTTTTTATGGGACGTAAAACGAAGGAAAATCCAGCACATCGTTCTTTTTTTGAAAAAACGGAAAACCAATCTTTTAAATTTTGGAAAAAAATGGGAAACTACTCACATCGCTTTTTTGGAAAAAACGGAAAACCAAAAGCTACTCACATCGTTCTTTTTTTTTTTGGAATAACGGAAAACCAAAAGCTACTCACATCGTTCTTTTTTGGAAAAACGGAAAACCAAAAGCTACTCACATCGTTCTTTTTTGGAAAAACGGAAAACCAAAAGCTACTCACATCGTTCTTTTTGGAAAAACGGAAAACCAAAAGCTACTCACATCGTTCTTTTTGGAAAAAAGGAAAACCAGAAAAAGTTATTGCTGCAACAACTAAGGACCTGCGCGGTTAGTGACGCAGACACCGCCGGCTAAAGATGGCGAGCCTGTTCGCTAAGGGTGGACACCCCGTCCGATAGAAGTGGACGAATCTGTTTTGAAATTTGTTTGTGTTTATTTTTTTGAAAATAAGGACCTACGTGGTTTGCGCCGTAGACCCCGCCGGCTGAAGATGGCGAGCCTGTTTCATTTTGTTTTTTGAAGATTCTATTTTTCGAAAACTAAGGACCTGCGCGGCTAGTGACGCAGACCCCGCACGCTGCGGGTGGGCGAGCCCTGTCCGCTGAGGGTGGACGCCCCTGAATTCGTTTCTCAATTTGGGACTTGCGTGGTTCGTGACGCGATCCTGCCCACTAAGATGGGCAAGTTTCCTACTTTTTTCTTCGTGATTTCTCTTCTTTTTATTTTTTGAGAATTTCTTTTACGGATATTTCATGAAATGCCCCCGAGTTTTAGCGTAATTCACCAAATCCCATCAAGTTTCGATAATACATAAAATACCCCTATTCCAAAACTTAACACATGAAATACCCTTATGACGTCATCAACCCTAATTAACCAATTTAATCCACCCATTAACCCATTTTCCCCAATTAATCTACTAAACTTCTAATTAACCCACATGTTTCTTTTTTCTTTTCTCTCTCCCCCCCTTCTTCTACCAGTTTCTTCCATGGCTGTCAATTTCCTCAACCCCTCAACTTCTCTGAAACTCTATTTTTGTATTTGAGAAGATTAAAATTGAAGAGAACAAGTCTTCGAGCTTCCATGGCAACACCCAACACTTACCTCTCTTCTTTGAAAATTGAATTTGAATTCCCAAATTGAAGAACACGATTTCTGAAAATTGAAGAACAAGAGAAAAAGAATCTGAAATTTGTGATTTAATTCCTAAAATCGAATTCTAGCTGCTCTAATCTCCCTATTCGCCGCCGCTACTTTCTCCATTTAATTGCTACTGCTGCTGCTCGTTATTCTAACCAATCAAATAGGGTATGCTAAAGAACGAAAAATAGGAAGAGATAAACGAAATTAAAAATCAGAAAAACAAAACTCCAATTCTAATCTACGAATTCTTAAGCTGGTGTTGCAATAATCTCACTCATTTTGCTGATGTTGTCGATATCCATCATCATCTCCAAATTGAATTCTTTCCCTTCCTTGATTCGTCGATATAATTGGATTTTTTTTTGTCTTTCAATGGGGTTCACAGTGGGAGTGAAGGGGGAGGAAGGCGAGCTGAGCCGTGGTTAATGGGATGGTGGTGATAGTTGGTGGTGATGGGTTCAGCAAAGGGAGAGAAAATAAGGGGTCGAATAATGGTGGTGATGGTTGGCTGGTTGATGGGTTCTTTTTGGTAAGTTAATGGAAGAAGGAAGGGGAGAGAGAGAAGAAAAAGAAATGGGTGGGTTAGTGGGTTAATGAATGGGTTAATTAGATTTTTTTAATGGGTGGGTTGATTAGGGATGATAATTAGGGATTAGGTGGGTTAATTAGACGTTAATTGGTTTTTTATGGGGTTGATGACATCATTAAAGACATTTGGTGTATTTAGTATTGAAATAGGGGTATTTCGTGTATTAAGTTTTTGAATAGGGGTATTCTATGTATTATCGAAACTTGATGGGCGTTTGGTGAATTACGTCAAAACTCGGGGGTATTTCATGAAATATCCGTTTCTTTTATTCATTCTTGCAAGAGCGAATTCTTTCGAGGGATGCTCGGATTTAGTTGTAACCTGAACGTGGGTTGACAACGGGTTTAGACGGACTTTTGTCTTGCGACCGTCTGCTTTCGTGGTTTTGAGCTAGTCTTTACGGCTCGATTTTTGCCACTACTTGGTCTTTGATCAGAGGACCATACACAAGTGTCAATGACGACCTTTCTCTGAGGTCGAACCTGCGCTTTTTTTTTGAGATATCCAAACATGAGATGGTGTATGGCGTAGTCCGGGAATGTGATTTTGATTGTGCGCTCCTTGTTGGAGTATATTTTTTCGCGAGCCCCCAAGCACTGGGGCTCGTCGGTCGTTTTTCGCATCTTGTAATCATGTTTGGGGTCATGCTCGTATGCGCGAGGGACCTTTTATAGTATTGTGCTACTTTAGCGAAGCCGTGGAGTGCGACTTCAGTTTTCAGGCGACATCCGGTTTTAGTTTGGCCCGGATTGATCCTTTGACAGACAAACATTTTTTATTTGGGAAACCAACGACTTAACGACACACATTTTTTGGTGTTTCGAAGAATGACCATGATATTTATTTTGATTTGAAAAGTGTACATAAGCATTTTCTGAGACAAGTCTAAGTTTCGACCAAGTTTTGATGTTTATTTTTGCTTATTTGGGAGCTAAAGGTGCTTTTGGGCTTGATCCTACTTGCAATAGGGCTCGTGTTTAGCAACACGGTTTTAAGTCCTTTCCTGTTCCGCGTTTTGTGAAATCTAGGCCTTGGGCTGCATTTCCGGCGCCCAAGGCTAGGCGTTAAACATTTCGGCGCCCAACCATAGGCGCTGGAAATCTTTTCCTGGTGATATTTGACTTTCGGATTTCCTAACACGTTTCCGAATGGGATCAGGATGTCACTGGGTGCGTTCAGCTATATATAGGGGCTAGATACGTCCCTATTTTCTACCACTCTCAATTTCTCTTTTTTTGCTGTGTTTTAATTACTCATTGCTTTTGTCATGTCGATCCCTACTTTCTCACTCCAACGGACTGTTAGGCGTTGGCTACGGGCCCTTACTCCCACAGAAAAGGCTTTGTTAAAAGAATACCACTTAGAGGCACTTTTAGGCTTACAACAAATTAATATTGATTATAACTTTCTGCATGCTGCCCTAAGCTTTTGGGACTCCGATCATCATGTTTTTGCCTTTCGGGGCAACGAAATATGTCCTTTGCCAGATGAATTTGCTGCGATCCTTGGTTATCCTACTAATGCTACTCCTGTTACCCCTGGCACTATTGAAGAGGGTAAAACCACCATAGGGGCTTTCCTAGGACTAGATGATAACATGTTTGCTGAAATTGTTGTAGGTGACGAGGTTAACTTGGCAAAACTTGTAAAACATCACTTTAGGCCTAGTAAGAATATGACCGAACAGAAATTGAATATTCTAGCCCTTGTGTTTTGCTTGTTGAATCACTATTTGCTGTCGAATAACAATGGCGCGTCAGTGACATAAGGTTGATCCCCTTGATTAGCCAGATGGAAAGCTGCTATTCTATTATGCCGTTGGTTGTTGCCGAGACTTTGCTGAGTGCGGATGAGCTGAAGAAGGATGCCAAATCTGAACATTTTAAGGGAAGCCCCCCTATTACTGCAGGTAATCGATTTTTCCTTGCGCACACACGTTTTTTTTTGCGTACATAATGAGTTTCAGCGCCCAGGGGTGGGCGGTGGAATTTTCGGCGCCTGGTCCTGGGCGTTGAAACTGCGCCCCAGGAACCGTTTTCTTTTATTATTTTTTGATCGTGCCCGTTTTTTGCAGATTTGGCTCGTGGAACGGCTTAGACTTTTGGAAGCTCCTGCCGATCCTAAACATTATCGCCCTATAGCCTTGGGTAACCGAAAATACTTGCACCAAGGCCAGGACGAGGCCGAATGGACCTCCTTTTTTACTTATGGCATTTGTTCTATTAAGTGGGTGGTACCATGGTGGGGTTTGACTACTATGACAGGGGGTTCTGATGTATCGGTTTATGTTTCTTTGTTGGGGCTATCCCGTCCCATTTATATTTTCCCTTACCGAGTCATGCGTCAATATGGTTTAAGGCAGACTATCCCCTTTTCTGATACGGTACCACCTAAGGTAGCGGCCTTTTCACAAGCACGGGTTCTAGCGTGGGCTAAGTATTATGATGGTCTCCCGCGTTGGGCCGTAGCTACAAATGGCTTTGTGGGTCTTTCTGAAAACTACAAGTTGTGGATGAGCTCCGATGATAAAGATGTGAGGACCGAGGCTCGAAATGGGGAGCCGGCTGAGCTTTTGATACATCGTATTCGTGTTAAGTATGAGGGTCCTGATTCTGCCAAACCTTGTACCTATAGTATTACGACTGTGAAAGCTCGTCCTGATCGAAAGCGAAAGGAAGTTCCTCCCCGTTCCAGTTTCAGGCCTAAAAAGATGCCTAACATGAAGGGGCCTGCTGTTGTTAAAAGAAATGCAAGCTCTCGCGGAGATCGTCGCCGGAACAATGTATGGGTTAGGAAGGCTCAGCCGCCTGTAGAAACAGTGGCTAGTCTAGTTGATGATAATAATCCTTCTCCCACCATTGTCTGTGCCCTTGAGGCTGAGCGGGCTATAACTGAGAATGTTTATGAAGCCTTGGCATCTTTGGAAGTTAGTGTCCAGGAGCCGGTTCTTATGGAGATTGATATTGGGGCAGCGCAGAAGACTGTGGGGGTGGATCCTGCGAACATTGCCCTCTACAAGACTTTATTTGATGATCCGGAAGAACTAGAGTAGTGTAGTTCTGGCTAGGGTGTAGGTGCCCTTTATTTATTTCAGTTGTGTTTGTTTTTATTCTTAGCACTTTGTTTTCCTTCTTATTATTTTTTTCAATAAAGGCGTATTCTTATTTTTCATTTTCATTTATTTTTGTTTCCCCTCCTTTTTATGTTTTTATATGTCTAACACTTTTTGCACAAAGAATATGTGTTTTTTATTGGACCGAATCCTTGGTAAGGATTGCCTACGTATCTTGTCAGAATCAGGTCGCGCGTAGTTCTAGCTTAGAATAAGTTCTAGTATGCCGGATTTCGGTAGATATGCCCTGAGGTGGAAGCATATTACTTAATCGGTTAAATGAGTGAAGTATTATCATTATTTTCATCTGCCGTTTTTTGCCATAAGTCGTGTAACAATGAAATTCGACTAATTTGTATGGCTATATTTTTGGTAAGCCTATTTGGATACGTACTGTACCCCCCAAGTGTTCGTTATTTTTCCGTTGTGTGCGGATAAAATGACGAGCACTTCTGAAAAGAAAATTTTTGGCAGGCAGAGAGTTTCAACGCCCAGGCTGGGGCGTCGGAAATTTCGGCGCCCAGCCCTGGGCGCTGAAAATGATTTCTGACGGTCATTTTTGACGCTTTGCTTCACATGTTCTTGCATTTATTTCTTTTTTGTGCCTTGATTTTTTGCTCGTATTTAAAGTCAATTTTGAGGCTATTTCGGAGGCTTTTTGACTGTTAGCGTGAAATGCATTTTTGTCCGGATTAATTTTTTCTATTCGTGATTCGAAACAGTTTTGGAAATGGAGTTAGGGTGCGGAAGTTATGAAGATCTTTGTGTAGGCTTTTGAGGTGGGTTGAGGTGCGTGTCGTTTTTGAAGGATTGGTGGGGGTTATATTTTATTAATTCCCCTTTTAAGCAACATTTACTTTCTTTTTGGATTTTGATTTCCTTTGACTTCTTTGGGTTGTATGGGTTGATTTTTATGGTTACACTGGTTGACTTTTATGTTTTGGGGATATGAATGGGATGGTGCGGTTTATTTTGTGGGTTTCGGGAATTGGTTCCCATGGCACTATTTCAAAACCGAGTGGGCTTTGTTTGTCGGGCCTAGAGTGGGCCGCCTCTTTATTTTTGTATTTTGCAAGTACATTTGGTGCTTATTTAGTGTTAGAATAAAAATTTTAGGAGAAATATTACGCCTTTATTGATTCGGAAAGTAAGGAAAACACACTGAAATAAAACTGACCTATATTCTAAGGGGCCTTAGGACCATCTAAAGTCTCTGTTATTTTTTTCTACCAATCTAAAGAACTACTAGGCGCTTTTTACTAATGGTGCTCTATGTGGCTCAAGCCTGGGGTTTAGTCTCATAAAACTTCGGTCCTTCACCGGTACTCATCTTGAATTCTATTCCTTTTGCATTGACCCACTGATATGTCTTCACCCATCCGTTCTCGATCTCTTCTAGTGTTGATGCAGGAGAGATTAACCGGGTTGGATCGAAACCTTCATCTTGTAAAGCTAGGGTAGTCATCACAGTCTCGTCCTCCATAGGCCTCGATTCGTTAAACAATGTCCATAGAGCCTGGTTGTCCAATATTTCAGCTGTTTTAGTCTTGGTGAGGTGGGGTGCCTCATCCATGGTGTGGCAGTCATGGAAAATTTCAAATCCGGGTTTTAGCAAGCCATCCTGAACGAAGGGTTCAGGGAAATCGCAGCATGGGTGTTCTTCTCCTTCCCGAACGAACATCCCGTTAAGGGTTCTTTGATACGGGGGAAGGAGGGTGATTTGTTTGGCTTTGTTAAGGCGTAGCCCAGACAGGCGGTCAACAATATCTTCCTCCGTTGGTTCATAGCCTAAGCCAAAGGGAGTAGATTTGTTGGGTAAAGGATGGAATGTGCATTCCTTCTTCCTTATGCCCAATGGGGTTCCTGGGAAATAACCTTGAGCTAGCAGCATTCTAGGGATGACCCGGGATGCATGCGGGTCTAGGAATGCTGGATCATAGTCTTCAATGAACTGGATTGCTTCTTCCATTTGAAACCCATAAAGGTCGTCTGCAGTTTCGGCCGTTCCAACCATAGTACAACTGATGTCGAGAGGAGGGGCGCAGATTTCTAGTATTACCCCGTTATGGTTAAGTTTAACCATTTGGTGCAGGGTAGAAGCCACACCTCCTAAGTCATGGAGCCAAGGTCGCCCCAATAGGAGGTTGAAAGTGGGCTTGATGTCGATTATTTGAAACTTCGTGGTGCGTGCCACAGGCCCGGTTTGTATGGTAAGGTTGATTTTTCCCAACACAGGCCTTCGAGAGTTATCATAGGCTCGTACCCCTTGTGTGGAGGTTTGGAAGTCATCGCTTCCTAGTCACAAGCAATGGGCGGTTCGCAACGGGCAAACGTTAACCACCGAACCGTTATCTACGAGTGCTAGGGGGATGTTTTGACCTTTGCATCCAACTACTAGATAGAGGGATTTGTTATGGGCACCCCCCTCTCTGGGTAAATCTTTGTCAGTGAAAACTATGGCCTTTTCTCCAGCGTCTCTCGTGACGTGGTTAACCAATGAGTCAGGTGTGATATCTGTAGGCACTGAGATGAGGTCAAGTGAGCGAATAAGCTTTTCGCGATGTTCTTTTGAGGTACACATGAGATCCCAGATGGTAATTTCGGCCTTGGTTCTTTTCAATTGTTTCAAAAGAGGATTTTCAATGACTTCTGCGACGGTGGTGTGCCGTCCATTCTCAGGAGCTTGCCTGACTGGGATATCATCCATAGGAGGTGGGCGAATGTCGGGCTGGTATATTCTTCCTGATCTGGTGAGGTTGTCGACTTCGGGTTCTTGAGTGGTGGTGATGAGAGCATACCCGGGCCAAGTTTCAGTAAAGAGGTCCTGGCCCGACACTTGAGATAGGTAGATATCTTCAGCATCATCATCCCACACACCACACACTTCTCTCTCGATTCGATCCATAGGGACCACAGCGAGTGGTGCACCTTGAGGTGTAATGTACACCGTAGGGTCCAAGTTCTCATTTTCTGGTTGGTCGAGAGAGATGTGACAAGAGCCGAGTGGGCTCTTGTTGTTGTTGGGTTTGCCAACGTTAGGGAGAGGTATCACTTCATCCTCTATCATGTCCTGGATGGTATTCTTTAGGTTCCAGCAGTTTTCAGTGTCATGCCCATTTCCTTGATGGAATTTGTAGTAAGTACCTTCGACCCAATATTTGCTTTTGACAGGAGGGTCACAGGTGGGGCCTATAGGTTTCAACTTTCCTTGATTGGTTAATCTTTTAAAGGCTTGTACCAAAGTCGACCCGAGTGGGGCAAACTTTCGGTCTCGGACCCATCTTCCAGGGCTTCTTCGGGCGGGAGTCTCTTCTACAGCATGGACTTCTTGGGCTTGGGATGTGTTACCCCGATTATAGGTGTTGTTTTTATACGTGGGTTTGCTTTGTATGGTTTTGGCAAGGTCGTCCTCGATCTTTATTCCCACATCATAAACTCTTTTGAAAGAGTCGAGTCCCAGGTACCTAAGGTGTTGTCTGTAAGCCGGGTCCAGGTTGTCAATGAATTTTTGGACCAATTCTGTTTCAGGAGGCCTATTGATTAGCTGGGCCGCCTGGTCCCTCCATCTAGAAAAGTAGGTTGTGAAACCCTCATTTTTCTTTTGGGAGAGAACTTCCAGCTCGCGCATGGTGACTTGGAAATCCATGTTCGACGAGTATTGCTTGATGAAGACATTGACAAAGTCTTCCCAAGTGGGGAAGAGCTTAGGGTCCTGGTGATAGTACCATTTGAGCGGCACAGGTTCCAAGGACAAAGGAAAGGCAGGTAAATACATGGACTTGTCCACGCCTTTCAAGTTCATGGCATTCGCTCAGTAGATGATCACGGGGATTTTCCGTGGCCTTGAACTTTGGTAAGTCAGATGAACTGAACTTTTCTGGTAGTTTGCCAGGAAAAGGTTCAGGATCGAGGGAGAAGTATTTTCTCCCCATGGTTTGCTGTAGGACCATTTTTTCAATCCTCTTCTCGTTATCGAGGTCATTTTTGGCTTGTGCAGCCGCTAAAGGTTCATTTTCCATTTTCAATTGGCCCATAAGTTGGGTCATTTGGACCATCTGGTCTCGCAAATCTTCGATGGACATGTTTGAAGGTGCGAATCGAGGTTGGGGAAGCGGAGATCCTTGAAATGAGGGATGACGGACGGAGCTTGGAGTCACTAAACCTGATGTTGGCGATGTATCTTCGAGACGCACTAACCGTTGATTCCCCGATCGGCACCAAGTGGCAGGACCAGTCCTAGGCATAAGATAAGCTAAAGTTTAGGTTCCCAAAGTTTCAAGCATTACTTAGTCTAGACTTCGACTCTCTCTATTGGTTTTTCACTCTTTCTTTTGTTGGTAAACTTTTTAGTTTTTTTTTTTCTTTTGGTTATTCTTTGGATTTTCGAAACACTTTCCCGTGTGACATTCATAATTGTTAGCATGTTCGGTTTTTAGTGCCGAGCATTGTCGTCGTAGGAGGCCTAACAACGACGCAAAGAGTTATTAATTTTTTACGAGTCGCTTTTGAAATCGAGTGCTTTTCTTATGCCCTCGTAGCAATTCTTTTTACGAACATTTTTTTTGTGCTACGTATTTTCCTTTCGCGCGGGCACCGAGGCTGCTGCGCCTGACTAGAAGGCCAAGCAGCAATTTCAGCGCCCAGCGTTGGGCGTGAGAAATTCTGGCGCCCAGCCAGGGGTGTTGAAAATGCGTCCCTGGCTGATTCTCGTTTTCTGTTTGCGTCTACTCTTGTTTATGCGACTTCGATTTGCGTGCTTGCCTAATAACGTCCTTTACGCGTTGTGCAGCGTTTTGTGGGATTCGTTACAGGCCATCCCGAGCGTCGCTTTTTTTGTGGCGATCATTCGGGTTTGCGGAACACGTATTTCGGTATAACTCTTTGGCAAATTAGTCTATGAATGTTTGGGCAATTTTTAAGGTCGTTGGTTTTCTAGGATAGTTTGTCACACACAATCACATATTTCGCTACACATAACTAACATTCATCATGAGGCGATAATAACATGTCATGTAGTTTATGATAGGCTTCTATGGGTAGTTATTTGCGCCTGGCTTGGTACCGCTTCTATCGTAGATCCAACACATGCCCCGGTCGAGGTAGTGTCTTCAACAGACGAATTTCGCTCAAGAGGCCAACCCGCAAGTGCAAGCCAAGGGGGCATGCAGGCGAGAGGGACCTAATGAGCGAGCGATTGGGTTCGGGATAGGTGTACTACCTGCACAAGTACCGAGTGGGCAACATGCGCGGCGTATGCACCCCCGTATTGGCGAAAAAAGGTATCCTTAGTCCCAACTCCCGAGGGAGTCGAGATTCGTTATGCTGTTCTGCCCGTTCACATTAATATGCTGATTTTCAGGTCGTCCCAACTTGATTGGGAAATAAACGCGGGGTAGGATCGTTTCACCCTTCGGCTAGTTTGATTACCTACAAGCACGAGTATTTCCTTCACTATCCCAGTGGAGTCGCCACTGTGAGGGGGTCGAAAAAGCACGAGGCTAATGCGTGACCTCGTCCCTCGTGGGTGTGACGATTCTTTTTATTCAATCAAGTGTAATTGGATTTCCTGTGAGTTTACACCCAATTGACTAGTAATATAGGAGTCGCCATTCAGTTTTTAACGACAATGAGAAAAACTGACAAAACCCGGTTATCGTGACATAAAGGGAGTGCAATTATGTTTGACCACGACGGCCGTAGGTTCCCTTGTGATCCCTGGTGTGGGGATCTCTCAACATACACCCGCAAGATAGAGATTGAGGGTTCGGGGGACTGTAACTACCGAGAGGAGTACTCGCTCGTCGATAACTCCAGAGGCAGGATATCCTTACTAGCTCAGCATAAATAATTGAAGGGACATGCGTTAACTATTAAACTAATCTGAGTTGATTTTAACAATATGCAACATATAATACTAGATAGATCGCGATTATCTGATTTAAATAGCATTAAGGGACCTAGCATGATAATCCAATTTCCCAAAAATATTATATTTGTTAGGCGTGGTAGAACAATCAGATTTAGTTAGTTTATCAGTTCATAAAAAGGGCGAGGAAAGCGAATAAATCATAGAAAAGGGACACATTACGACGCACCCTTGAGAGGTGCGTCACGGTTCTCAGAAAACTAACCACTTTGACTCTGCTATTTCTCCTTTTTATTTAACGAATCTCAAATTATGGGACAGGATACGTTCTGTTCGATTTATGGATCGATTGCGACAGAACGCGTGAACAATTTCGCAGCGTGAGGCTTAGGCTAAGGGTAGGAGTCAATACTTAGAATATGAATTGTGTGTTGTTGTTTCACGCCGAACTTGGGCTATATTTATAGAAAAGAGTTTGTGGAAAGATAGAATTGCAGAGTTCTAATCCACAAAGAATTAGGAAAAAAACACGTACCCAGGTATTTTCAGCGCCCAGGCCTGGGCGCCGAAGATTTCGGCGCCCAGAGCCAGGCGTTGAAAATAGGGTCTGGGCTGTTTTCTTAGTCAGATTCGGATTCCTGAAATCCGTAGTGTTTGAGACTTAATCGAGTCTTTTAGTGCGTATCATATTCATGACGGAATGCGTCTGGGCCCCTTACGAACTCTAGGCTCGTTAGGATTTTAATTAATACGTAACTCTCATTTACGAATCATATTAGGAATAAGATTCTCGCAGTTTTCTATCTTATTTAGGATTTATGTTGGAGTGCAACACCTAATTCTGACAGGTTTCTATCTTTTTATTCTTACTACTTTTAGAAGCTACCCTTTACGGCAGTTACTTTTTTCAGCAGGTTTCCATAAATAGCAGGTTTCTATAAATAGCAGGTTTCGGGTGAAACGAGAAGGATGATTGAGATTCGTTATTTTATAGGAGATGCGTTGTCAAGTGGAGATTTATGTTCTCATCATCGAACCTTTCCCTTTCGGGAATGGGGACAAAAGTAGGTGTCTACACACATTTCTTGGGGTTCAGCTTCATTTTGTACCGGCGTAGAGTTTCGAACGTTTCCCTGAGGTCGTCCACATGGTCGCTCTCCAATTTTCTTTTTACAATGGAGTCGTTGACGTATACTTCAATGTTGCGGCCTTTTTGGTTTGCAAACACTCCGTCGACCAGCTTTTGGTATGTTGCCCCAGCGTTCTTTAGCCCAAACGGCATGGCCTTGTAACAGAATACTCCCCCCTCGGTGATGAATGCTGCTTTTTTCCTGTCGGCCTTTGCAAGGCTGACTTGGTGGTATCCGGAAAATGCGTCGAGGAAGCTGAGCAGTGCATGGCCGGATGTGGAGTCGACTAGCCTATCGATTCTTGGCAGTGGGTAGCAATCCTTCGGGCATGCTCTATTCAGATTTGTGAAATCTACACACATTCTCCACGAGCCGTTTGATTTCTTAACCATTACGACGTTGGCCAACCATTCTGGGTAGTCGCATGGTTCAATAAATCCTGCTGCCAGCGACTTTTCTACCTCCTCCTGTATTGCTTGATTTTTTTCCGTTGAGAAGTTTCTTTTCTTTTGTTTTACCGGCCTAACTGATCTGTCGACGTTCAGTCGGTGCTCGATTAAATTCGGGCTTATACCTGGCATTTCTTCTGCAGAAAATGCGAACACATCCGCGTGTTCTCTCAATAGACCGATCATGTTTACCCGCAACTGTGGGTCAATGTCGGTTCCTATCTTCACTGTTCTGCCGGTTTCTCCTTCTACCAGCTCAATTTCCTCCACCTCTCCTCCGGCCTCTAGCCAGGGCAAGGTAGCCCCCTTTTCGATGCTTTCGATTGTGGGTGACTCCTGTTTCTGCCTTTTCTCCTTCTTGGGCAACAGAGATTGCTCCCCCTCTGATTTTGGGGTTTGGCTTTTTGCCGGTCTTTTCGTTGCTGCCTCCCTTGTTATATTCATGGATGGGGTCAATCGGCCTGGTGTTTTTAATGTCGTCAAGTAGCATGATCTTGCCGACTCTTGACTGCCTCAGATTCTCTCAGCCTTCTCGAAATTGGACATGTATATCATGGTTAGATGGTATGTCGATACCACCGCCTGTGCGTCGTGGATGAATGGCCGGCCCACGATGACGTTGTATGCAGCTGGCACTTTGATTACCAAGAAGTCTACCATTAGGTCCCTTGCGGTCCTTCCCTCTCCAATCTGCACTAGTAGCCTGATGCTACCTTCCGGGAAGACAGTGGCTCAGGAAAATCCTATCACTGGATAGTTGACTCGTGTGAGCTCCTTCTCGTCTATTTTCAGCTGAATGAAGGCTTCCCAAAAAATAATGTTCGCCGAACTCCCTCCATCCACCAGTATTCTTTTTACTGGGAAGTTTGCTATTTCGAGGCCCAGAACCAGTGGGTCGTCGTGGGGGTATATGATTCCGCGGCAGTCGGCAGGGGTGAACGAGATGTTTGGCATGACTTGGGGTGACGGCCATTTTCTGGCACTGTGATAGTTTATCAGGTGGCGGTGCTCGCCCAGGCTTCTACCTGCTCCACTGATTGTTCCTCCATGCCACGGTCCGCTGGATATGACCCATACTGTCGGCCCTTTCTGTCCATTGTTTCTAGCCTCCCCGCCGCGGCTGGTTTCTGGTGCCTTTTGTTCTATTCTGAGTGGTATCTGGGTGGATGGTAACCTGTTGTTTGTGTTATTTCTCTGCCGGCTGCTATTCTGTTGGTTGTTGTTGTTGTTCTGTCGGGCTTTATATTGCGTCAGGTAGCCTCTCCTGATCATATCTTCGATGTTATCTTTCAAATCTCTGCAGTCTTCCGTATAGTGCCCACAGTCGTCATGGAATGCACAGTACTTCGACTGTGGT
This sequence comes from Spinacia oleracea, assembly GCF_020520425.1. Classification (NCBI taxonomy): domain Eukaryota; kingdom Viridiplantae; phylum Streptophyta; class Magnoliopsida; order Caryophyllales; family Amaranthaceae; genus Spinacia; species Spinacia oleracea. Next base: position 92,158,464 of record NC_079489.1, read on the forward strand.
CTGGGTTTGTCGCTCATTGGTGGAGGCCTTTTCCAGTTTTCGTTCTTATTGATGTTGTAAATTGCGGCTCTTGGGGAGTTCAATGGGGTGTATTCATGGAAAGTGGGGTAGGTGTTGGTTGACTGTTTCTGGTGATCTCTCCCTCGGAGGTCCCTCCTCTGATCATCATTCCTGAATCCCCTGTTCTGATTTTGCTGCGCCGGCTGAACCGGCCTAGGCGCGACATTTCTAGTTGGTGCCGACTGATAATGATTTGGGACTGTCATCAGTTCATCACTTTTGATGTATTCATGGGCCTTCACCAGTGCGCTTCCCAGATCCGTGAAGGATTTCCTTCCCAAGTATTTTTTGAACTCGCAGTGGTTCATTCCTCTCATCAGGGCCACCACAGCTATCTCTTGTTGTAAGCTTGGTATGCTGGTGGATTCGTTGTTGAATCTGGTGAGGTAATCTCTTAAGGACTCTCCGCTCCTTTGGGTGATTGCCATCAGTTCTCCCGACGTTTTCTTTCTCTGCTGCCGACTGATGAACCGGAGCATGAACTCTACTTCTAACTGCCGGTAATTGTATACTGACCCCTTTGGCAGTCCCTTATACCACCAGGACGCCACTCTCAACAGTGTGGAGTGAAATACTTTGCACCACATGGCATCGGAATCTGTATACAGCATCATATGTTTCTCGAACGTGTTGCAATGGACCTCCGGATCCGTGGATCCGTCATACTTGCAGAGTGGGAACTTCAATTTCTCCATTGGTTCTTCCGGAATGTCCGCGCACAGGGGTGAGTTTGCAGGTTGGATGGTGTAACGGCGCGGCGCGTATCTCTGAGGCGCTTCTCTTGTCTCCTCGATGACCATGGGTTCTGGCCGACTGTGAAGAGCAATCGCCTGGTTTGTGTTGGGGTGTTGTTCGTGTTGTACTAGGATCTGTTCTCCGAATAGGTTTCTTATCGGCAGTCTCTTCCTTTTTTCGCCGGCTGGTGTTTCCGTTGCCTGGTTTATGATTGTCCTGGGTGCGGGTTCTGTGTTTTCTTTTCTTGCTGGCTTCAGGGCCGACAACGCGGCCATCGCCGCTCTTGCCGTAGCCAACTGTTCCTCCGAGAACTGACCGGCGAGTTCAGACGGCATTTGTGTATCATTCTGAGCTGGGCTCTCGGGCTCTTCATCTGAGTCGTCGTCCTCGACTGAGTATCCAAGGACATGTAAGGGTGTTGCTGCAGTCGTAGTTTTGCTGACTACCGACTGGCTCCCCAGCTGGGGAGTGGGTTGGTCATTGACGGGTGTTATGATTGGCTCTGCTGAGAACAGCGTCGATTTCAACGGGGTTGCTGTTTTTGTCGTCTGTGTACTCTGTGGGGTTGCTTTCGAGGCTTGCTTTTTGCTTTTCTTATACGAATCCGACTGCATACCTTCCATTCTCAATGGTGAATTTTGCTTGTTTGGGGTTTTTTTTTTTTTTTGTGTCTGGCTGTGGGTTCTGTTTACAAGTGGGGGTCCCCTCCTTCTAGCGCCAATTGTTCCGGTTGTGGACTTGGAACAGGAAAGGGATGACTGCCTTCCGACTGAAATTGCTGACTGGATCCTGCACAGTGAAACCGTTAACTAGCCTCGGGGATGATCCGAGAATTACCCCTCCGATGCTTAAGTCAGATTATGTTGATAGCTCTGTAATAAATGCTTATAAGAATGATTGGGGTGGAATTGCTTACCTTTGGCATTGATGGGGGTCCGTATATATAGACGGATTACTTGTACGGAGGATCCGGGTTATTACCCGTTGGGTCCGGGTCCTCTCTTTCGGGTCTTACTGAAGGTTGATGTCAGAGAGATGCCGGCTGGGATTGTAAACCCAAGGTACCGACTGCACACTTGGTGCTTCTTATGAACATATGCGTGTGTTTACAGCTGTTATGGGACGTCCTACCGGCCTGCCGGTAGGGCTCCCGTACATAATCGGTTTTTCATTTTTTTTTGGTTATGGGTGGGTTTTTTTGGGTCACTTAATTTAGTTTTGGGTTCTTTTATTTTTAATTCATTGATTAAAATATAATTAGGGTGATAATGATATAATTAATTGACTAATTAGTATAAAAGTGGATTAATTGATATTTAGGTAGTAATTAGCAACAAGTGTTAAAATTCGCAATTCCACTTGCATGGACCCGGTCCACCATAAGATTACCATGGACCAGGTAATTAGGTAATTTTAACAGTGAGTAAATTATAGAAACTGTAGGTTCTGTAAAGTAACTATATCTCCAGAATAATAACTATGAACATAATAACGATAAGAATAACTATTCTATCCAAAGAGTAACTATTTCATATAGAAAAGTACTTTTAACTGTAAAATAATTACTACTATATATTCATTCTTGCAGACAAAAAGAGTAAATTATAGAAAATATAGGTTCTGTAAAGTAACTATATTTTCAGAATAGTAATCATGAAATAAATAATAATAATAATATAGTAATTTCGATGAGAACAATTATTCTATCCAAAGATTAACTATATTATATAGAAAAATAACTTTAGCTGTAAAACAATTACTATATTATAAAAATAAACAATATGATATAGATGGTTTAGAGGTCATATAGTAATTTTTTCTATTATATATCACATAATTACTGAAATATAAAAGAGTAACTATATCAAAAGTAACAGTAATTATAACTCTTGAACAATAATAAAGAAAACATTAACTACTTGGTTAGTTGTTTTAGCTACGACATTCTAATTCTTTGCATCTATTAAATAAACCATGTTAAACTCAAATGTTTTTTGAACTAAAAAATATTAATCGACACGTCCATGTGGACCACGTCTCTTTTTTCCACCAACACATCATGTCCTTCCTCTACCACGTTCTTGGTTATCATTGTTGTCAGGATTTTCTTCTTCTCCTCCTGTTTTTGTTTTCCTTGCAGAATTTATTCTTTGCACGATTTCAATTCTGGGTGCATCATCTTTGTATTTCTGAATCAATAATATTTAAACTAAGTTAATAATTTAAAATTTAAATATGAAAAAATAACATAGTAACTATGTAAAACGTGTAGTTTCTATTATGCATCATATAGTAACTCTTACAATTAACGATGGTAAAATACTTGCAGAATTGCATATATAGTTATTGTTATTGTTATAGTCATATAGTTACTGTCAAAATAATATAGTCACTTTTATTAATAATAACATGGATTACAAAGAAAGATCATAAAAAGAACATAATGATAAGATAATAACTATTAAAAATATATAGTTACAATTATACATGATATAGTAACTCTTAATATTAATGATAGTAATATACGAGCAAGGTTGTAGATATAGTTATTGTTATGATCATATAGTTGTTGTGATCATAACATAGTAACTCTTGTTACTAATAACATAGAAGACAACAAAGAACATGAAAAGAACATTATAATATACATAAAAAACTATACCAAACATATAGTTACTAAAATACAAGATATAATACCTATAAATATTATTGATGGTCATTTAGTCACAGAGTTGCAGACATAGTTGATGTGATAATAATATAGTAACTCTATCCATAATACAGTAACTATGTCATTAAAAATATAGAATAACATAAAAACATGCACATAACATAATAAACTAACATAGTACCTATTTCAAAAATATAGTAACTATATAAAACGTACAATAACTATTAAAGAAAATAAACATATGGTAACAAGTCTTGATAAAATAAACATAATATCTATTTCAAACATATAGTAACTATATAAATAATATAGTAACTATTGAAGAAAATAAACATATGGTAACACATCATGATAAAATAAACACAGTACCTATTTCAAACATATAGTAACTAATCTCTATTATATAAAGGAACAGCTGAGGGTATTTTTGTAACATCACTTTTCGTGTCCCCATTTGAAAAGACTACAATACCCTCTCCACTCTTTCAAATCCTTTGCGTCTCAGCCTCCGCTGCTTCTTCACTCTCGCCTGCTTTCTCTCTCCTCCCTTCACTCAATCTCTCATCTTCGATCTCTCCTCCCTCCATGAGAGAGAAGCAAACCCGACGAATTGAACCACCTCAACAGGTTTCTCTTTCGCCGCCTCAGACGTTCGGCCAAGATTAATATCCCTGAACTCTCCGACGTTCGGTGACGGTGGCGTCAAGGAGATCGAGGAACATCAATTGGCTAACTCAAATCCCTTAGCTTCAACGATGCAGCGAATGCGAGAAGAAGAACTAGGGATTTCCCAACGCAGTCGTTGTCTATACCGCCGCCTCCACCGCCGGATTTCCAGCATCTAGTCGTTGTCTTCACCTCTTCTCCTTCCCGCTGCTCTTCTCCATCTCCGCGATCCCCTTTTCCCTCAATTTTCTGGATCTGACTTCGGAGACTCCTTATACAAGTATGAATTTATGCTTTTTTTTTGTTAATCTGATTTCAAATTTTTCATATAATACTTCAATAGATCGATTTCAATTGATTTTGGATTAAATTACATTAATTAGCAAGACGTAAATTCAATCTCAATTTATTGCCTTAAATTTGATTTGGAGTTAACCTTTCTGTCTATTTCGAAAAACCGGGGACATGAAATTGCGAAATACTTGATACCCAGTTGCAAATTTATGATCTTTGTAGATAATTATTAGTTGTTATATGTTGTGGTTTCTTGCTTACTTCCATGATTTTGGGTGAATTTGCCGGAGTTTTGTTTTTGGGTTTAAAGGAACAATTGGTAAAAGGCTTTGATCTTTTGGGGTTTGTTGAAATTTGGTTTTAATTACTACATTGTATCTGTATTTGGTTTAAATTTGATTGATTAGGTCCAAAGTACACCTAATATTTGTAGTTTGCTTAATCTGGACATCTTTTGTGTTAATTCCATTGCCAATTGCACTGCGTTCTTAGTTGATTGATGAATTATGGAAATTAGTAACTTATTTCTTTAGAAATGCTAGAGGTGAATATTTGAATTTGAATTATTTTAAGGATATTTTTGGGTGAGGTATGCTTCGTAATAATTAGTATTGATGCATGCTAATCCGCTTATTATGTTCAAGCTGGACCAATCTAGCCTCTTGCTAATCTGCTTATTATGTTCAAGCTGGACCAATCCGGCCTCTTGCTAATTAGTGTTGATGCATGTTAATGTGTTGTTATTATGTTCAAGCTGGACCAATCCTGCCTCTTGCTAATCTACTTTTTCAATATAAATAGGCCCTCGCCTTATAACTGGAAACGAGGTTGAGTTAAACCAGAGATTTTAGACATGGATGTAATGGATGCACTCGAGGTAAAATTTCTATTGTTTTGCTGTTTTTCCAATCATATCAAAGCTTACTTCTCTGTGTGCTGCGAGTATTCTGCAAGTATTCTGAATACTTCATCACAGGTTAAATCTGATGATGCTGTTAAGATGGCCAGGCAGTTGGCATTACAGGAAGGACTTTTGGTAAGAACAAATTATGCTCCTCAAGTTTGTATTGCTTCTAAGCTTTCAAGCTTAGGTAAATAATTAATTGTTTAATCTAAGTTTATTATATTTGCAGTAACAGTCATGAAGTTGGACATCAATGCTCATAGATACCTCTCCAAAGATGATTTCAGGGTTCTCACTCCGTTGAGATGGTCATGCGCAATGTAATCATCTTCCCACTTCTTTTTCTCTCCCCTTTAATTACCAATTAAACTCCTGAATTAATCACCTTTTTGTTTCTGGGTTTCTGTTAATTGTGAAATTTGCAGCATGAAATCGTCCCTGCTGAGCTAATTGATCGCATTGCTTCCCTCAGCCCTCAGGTAATTCCCGTTCAATTTCCCAATTTCAATTTTTAATGTGTGATTAATAGTTGTGAATATATGTGGTTAAGTAAATAATAATAACACAATTGGTTTAATTTATTTATATGAATGGTTGAATATAGACATAGATATGTGTATTGCCCTAACTTTCTAAATCGGTCTCTAATTCAGTCGTCTGCAAACCTCTGCAAGTAAGAGCAGTGTGCTAGAGAGATAAAGAGTAGAGAGGAGGGAGCTATTGCTCCTAATTCTCTTTATACAGCTTAATATTAATTGATGGTTAATGTCATTTTGTTGAAATTGAATTGGTTATGCTTTTTGAGTAGAAAAGGAACTAATGTCGCATTGATTTTGGTTCTGGGTTTGTATTCTTTGTAATTGTTTACATTCGTTGAGGTTGGATTGATTATGCTTTGGTGTGGTTTGAGTAGAAAGGGAACCAATGTAAGATTGGAAGTTGGGTTGTCATTTTATTTTCCCTTTCGTAATCTGAATAGAAGGGAGCTGATATCACATTGAGTTGGATTCTTTGGTGTATTGCAATTATGTTGAGATTGAATTGGTTTGGCTTTGGTGAAACCAACATCATATCATTCTGGGCTGTCAGTTTTGTTGTTGCAAGTAAGAGCAGTGTTTTAGATTGCTTTCTAAAATGAAATTCTTGGTGTTTTCATTTACTTAACCAATATGTGTGTGTCTCCCTCTCTCTCTCTCTCTCTCTCTCACACACACACACACAATTATGATATCTAATGTATATATCTTTTTTGAATCTGGGTTGAAATGAAAAATAACTAATGGGTGGTTTAATGTGGAGATTTTTTACTATAAACATATACTTATTACACAAGGCAAAAGACTCTCCAAGTATTATTATGACGTTCTAATTCTGTGAATCGATATGGTTACTGGTTATTTAATCCTACCACATTTGTTAGATTTTACTGCTGTTTGAAATTGACAACAATTTATATGATTGACTAAACTTTAGTCTGCTCATAGAACTATTTAACTGTAACATGATCCAAAACCTACTCCAATAGTAGAAAACTCATAGTTCCCTTGCATACTGTGAAATGTATAGGTAAATGTATAGGTATTGACGTACTGGTGTAGTGCCCCATCCCTTATTTGTGGTTTTGGTTCTAGCGATGAGTGGTTATCTTCTGTCTTCCGTAGTCCGTTAGGTTCAGTTAGGTCGGGTCTATGCTAGGGAGCAACCTGGTGTCTCGTTTCTACTAAAAAGTTTTGGTTATAAGTTGTGGATTGATTGGTTGTACTTAAAAAATGCTAGATATTTTGGTAAAATCTAAATGCCTTTGACTGCTCATAATTGTGCTTTGACCATATAGTTGATGACTCGGTTGATTCAGGAATAGGCGGAGTATTATTAACCTTGAGTTCAACATTGGTAACGGTGTTTCGGCGCCTCTCCCCTTGGCAAGGTTTTTGGTGATGTTTCTGAGGAACAATCAATTGCGACTGTTATTTAAGCTTTTAATTAGGGTATCAACTTATTTGATACTTCTCCGTAAGTTCATCATCTTCCTCAAATTTGATGACCCATTTCTGTATTTCTCCCCAATTTTATTAGTATTTAGATGTGTATTTTCTGGAATTGCTGGAATTGTAATATGTTATTTTAATTGTTGTTGTACGAAAATTGAATTTTTTGTGACCCATTTTGGGGTTAGATCAGTATTTCTCACACTGAAATCTATTAGAGTGAGTATCGCGAAATTACTCCTCCTATAGCCAATTGGTTATGGGATGAACAGGGCTACAGGTGTTCTGACTTGGATTCCGGCCAAGCCTATTTTACAAAGTTAACATTATAAAGATGACGCCTTTGTCATTTGATTGGATCAATTGATTATTTAGATGATGAATCGATTTTGTGGATTTTGTTTAGGTACTATGGTGCAAAAATGTCGGAGAAAGCGCTTGGGAAGTGTTTGAAAGCACTTGGTGCTCCTAGAGGAAGCTCTCTCATTACAAAAGAAGTGATGGGAAGACAACTCTACTTCACTTTGTGGTTCATGAGGTTGTCAGGAACGAGGGGAGACGATGTGTTAGAACCAGAACAACATCTTAGCCAGAACTAACAGTCACAACCTCAAACCCAAACCCGGAGGCATCCAAGTCAAAAGAGGAACAAGAAAAAGAGTCCTTACACCTAGGATTACCTGTTGTAGAGGGGTTAAGCTCTAAGTTCTCAAATGTTAAGAAAGCAGCCACCTTGATTTCATTTTAGACCATTACTTTGAGCTAGACTTAAATAATTAGTCTGTATTCCCCAACTTCTGTTTTAGAACACAGTTCTTATCAGTAGATTGAGTTTTTATTTTAGTTTATAATATCAAAAGAAAGGTCCTTGGATCGCAAAATATTTCTTAGTATATTATATACTCATATAGCACAATTTTTAGCTTTTTTAATACCCCGCACGTATCGCGTGCATATAAGACTAGTATAATAATATAGTAACTATTGTACACATATAGTAACCATTATAATCACACAACAACTAGCTTAACATATAGTGAGTATTATTATAATATAGTAACTATTGTACAAATATAGTAACCATTATAAACATATAGTCACTATCTAAGAAGCAGACAAAAATATACTCGAAAAAACATATTACATAATGTAATCGTATAGTAACTATTATTTATCAAAAAGTCACTATAAACTGTTCTTAACATAATAACTATCTTAAACACATAGTTATTGTTTTAAATTAATATAACTTTCTAAAATATATAGTAACTATTTTAAACACATAGTTACTGTTTTAAAGTTATAGTAACTTTTAAAAAAATATAGTTACTCTAAAAACTACTACTAACATAAACACAATGAATATTCCAATGACTATTAAAAATATTATTTCGCAACATAAATTAAAGGTAACTATATCATTTATATACTAACTATATGAAACACTAACCCTAATTTCACCCAAACAACAAACACTATTTCTACCTCTTGTGCTTTGCTGTATCAATTCTTAAAGTTCACAGCCTTTGTCTCTTTTTTCTAAATTTAAGGCATTATTTCTTCTTATACAAATGATATTGTAAAGTATTTTTGGAGATTCGTCACTAGATAGTGCAACTTTAGGACCTGGAATAACATGTGATTGATACTTCGTATTATTTTCTTATACAAATATCAAATATATAGTAACTATATAAACCATATAGTAACTATATAAAACATATAGTGACTATTATTAAAATATAGTAACTATTGAACACATATAGTAACATATTAATAACACAGAGAACAAAAAATTGTGAATATAAAAAGAAGAACATAATGATAACAAATCATGATAAAATAAACATAATACATATTTCGAATATATAGTAACTATTGAAGAAAATAAACATATGGTAACAAATCATGATAAAATAAACATAGTACCTATTTCAAATATATAGTAATTATATAAATCATATAGTAACTACATAAAACATATAGTGACTTTTATTATAATATAGTAACTATTGCACACATATAGTAACAATTATAATCATATAGTCACTATCTAAGAAGCGGACAAAAACATACTCTAAATAACATAGTACATAATGTAATCGTATAGTAACTATTATTTATCAAAAAGTCACTATAAACTGTTCATAACATAATAACTATCTTAAACACATAGTTACAGTTTTAAACTTATAATAACTTTCTAAAAAATATAGTGACTATTTTAAACACATAGTAACTGTTTTAAAGTTATAGTAACTTTAAAAAAAATATAGTTACTCTAAAAACTACTACTAACATAAACACAACGAACATTCCAGTGACTATTAAAAACACTAATTCAAAACATAAATTAAAGGTGACTATATCATTTATATACTAACTATGTGAAACACTAACCCTAATTTCAACAAAACAATAAACATTTCGAATCACCCAACAAAATAATAACTATTGTACACATATAGTAATTGTTGTACACATATAGTAACTGTTGTACACATATAGTAACCATTCAAATAATATAGTAACTATTGTACACATATAGTAACCATTAAAATTACATAGTGCCTCTTTAAACCATATAGTTACTGTATTACTCATATAGTTACTATTTAAAATCGTGAAGTCACTGATCGAATTCGCGAAGTGAAAACGATACTTCGGTAAAACACAAACATTAATTTTTTCAAAACAACAAATATTTTCAATTTTAAATAAAAATAGACTTAAAATTCTTTTAAAAAAAACAAACCGAGATGTGATCTCTAAAAATTCTTGCGAAGATTTGTAGGCGAGCGCAAATTCTTCGATTCGATTTCGGCAACGACGAACCTCCTTCTTGATCTACTACTTCCTCCAATTTTTCCCCATCAAATAGATCCAATCATAAGAATTATAAGATAATTACGAAAAAAAGTCGAACAAAACCTAGAAATTTGGGCTAAATTTTGAAAAGCATAGAGAGAAAATGAAGAGAGAGAAAATGAAAGATAATGAACAGAATGTAGATCTGAAATTTTGAAAAATAAAAAAGTTTAAAACGTATATAAAGTGGGCTAGACACAAATCACATTAAAACTCTTCAAAACACATAGTAACTCTTTAAAACACATAGTTACTGTAATACGCATATAGTTACTATTTAAAATTACAAAATAACTGTCACGTGACAGTTACATATGTTACCCATAAAAATTACTCCATTGCCCTGGTCCACGCTAAGTTAGCATGGACCAGGTTTATATTAGTGTAAATATAAAATTCGAGGTAGTAATAGATAACTTTTAAAGAGTTATGTAGTAATTCACAAACTCACAAACTAACTAGGTAGTAATTGACAAATTTTCCTTGAAAATTTATGGCAAAAATGTACACAAGCTAGTGATTTATTAGTATATGTTAGTAGCATGCAATATCACTTATTTAAAGGTTGTAATGACCGAGGTTTTAGGTAACAAGTTCAGTTTATTATTGATATAGATTATATACTTAATAAGTGAAATTTTACTTAGTTTAATTTTTAAGTATTTTTTGATTAAATAGTTATTAGCCGATTATAAATTTAATTAATAAACAATTAATATGCCACTAACTTAATTAATAACGATTAATTATACCACTAATAATTTGATTATATACTTATCCATAATAATATCATGAAATATAAATATAGGTGGAGTATAGATGATGAAGGAGAGAGATGATATTTTTGATAAATGTTGTTGGTGTTGAGTTTGGTGTTGAGATATTATATTTTATTAGATTAAAGAATAAAATCAAGGTGTTTGATAAACATGCTCTAATTCATCTTTTCGGATGATAAGAGAAACTGGAAAGGGAGGGGTGTTGCCGTACGTGTTGGTTGTAAAAATACAAATTAATAGATAAAGATATCCGATCGTAATTCGTAAGGCATGATGCAACATAAATATATGCCTTCTTTTCATGCAGATGTTGTTTGCGTCGTCACCCTAATTATAGTTCACGTCTTAGGAATTTAAGTGGTCTTTCTTTTATTGCGTTATTATAGTGATGTTGTAAGCCATGACATAATGCTTATAATTTTATGTGTGTTTATTATAAGTGCATTTTAATGGGTGAACCCAACAGCTTAATGTGTCAACGTAGGAGAAAGCCAATTATATAGGCACTGGGCAAATATAAATTAACTATATGGATGTCAACTAATTTTAGTTCGTAAAATTATAAAATGTGGTATTTAAGTCTTGGGATTAAATTACTACATTTGATGTTTGTATTTTTTTTTTTTTGGTGTTAGCATTCGATTCACCCTTAGGGCTAATTCGGATTCGGGACCAGTTCTGGGTGGTTAAGTTTCAATCCCCTCCCAATTGTTGTTGCGGGGGATCGAACACAGGTTCTTCATTTGATGTTAGTGACCCTATTTACCAAAAACAACAACAAAAATAAATAAATGAATCATAAACCTTTCTAAAAGTAAGAAGTTCAATTCATTTTTGGAATACTGTCTTGACTACCTTACCTCTTAAATCTTTCTTTAAAAAAAATCAAAATTCTCTTAAGAATAATGTAGTGATGGATTTATCCTTACATACTCCAATTACAATTAAGCTATTTGTTTAGACACTTCTCCTGCCACTTTTGTTAAATCACCTAACTTTGTCTACCCTCCCACTCTCCCAATAGTAATTTTCCCTCTATAAGACAAATTAATGCATCATCAATACGTTTATTAATGGCATGCCTGATTCCGTCTACTCAAATGCTACAATTTTCAGATGAATGATAAATATCACCAATTTCACAAAAATATAGATAGTTCATTCATTTTGTCAATGCCATATAAATACTACCAGGAAATTTAAAACAATAATCCTTTAATCAACAAAAAAATTAAACTAATCTAAGTCCTGCCGGCAAGAAGCAGCAAATGACGCAAACGACAATGCCAAGGAAAAAAATCCAGCACACGACGTAAATTGGGATTAAAGGGTTAAATATACAACTGAAGACTCAATGTAAAATATTTCTAAGCTCATACGAATGTGCTATTACATTTTTCAGCTAAGTCGAATATGAAATGAGCCATTTGTTGAATATTACTCTCAAGCTAATACTAATTTGGTTGATGGACTCCAAATAACTACAAAATTAATTAAACGGTTTAGGAATAAAGGGCGACAATTAGAAGTAAAATTAGGGGGGGAAAGCTCAAGAGAAAACGCCGATGTCGGAGGATGTGATTCACGCCGTGTCGTTGTCGCCGTTGCTCAACTCGATATTCGCGTTGGTATTGCCGTTGCGGCATCGGTGGAGAAGTAGTGAGTGGATTTACCAAAGACCAAAGACTTTGAGAATATTAATTTTGGGGAGGAGGAAGCGGCGCATGTAGAATATTGTGAATGTGGGTTTGAGTTAATTTGGGTTGGAGAGTTTAGATTTTGTGTTTGTTTTTTACTTATAAACCTAAGGTTGGTTGGTTGTGCTATACTCCATAATTCATAAGGGTATATGGTGCTAATATTAGGATGGTAATGCTTGTTCCTATTCGAAATAAGGCAAAAAAATTTGTCTTAAGTGATTGCACTATATATTTTGATCCAAAAAAGTACTACCTTGGTAAAGAAACACTAGTTAACCGAAATCGAATCGAAGAATTTGCGCTCGCCTACAAATCTCCGCAAGAATTTTTAGAGATGATCACATCTCGGTTTGTTGTTTTTTAAAGAATTTTAAGTCTATTTTTATTTAAAATTGAAAATATTTGTTGTTTTGAAGAAATTAATGTTTGTGTTTTACCGAAATATCGTTTTCACTTCGCGAATTCGATCAGTGACTTCACGATTATAAAAAATAACTATATGAGTAATACAGTAACTATATGGTTTAAAGAGGTACTATGTAATTTTAATGGTTACTATATGTGTACAATAGTTACTATATTATTTTAATGGTTACTATGTACAACAGTTACTATATGTGTACAATAGTTATTATTTTGTTGAGTGATTTGAAATGTTTGTTGTTTTGTTGAAATCAAGGTTAGTGTTTCATATAGTTAGTATATAAATGATATAGTCACCTTTAATTTATGTTGCGAAATAGTGTTTTTAATAGTCACTGGAATGTTCGTTGTGTTTATGTTAGTAGTAGTTTTTAGAGTAACTATATTTTTTTTAAAGTTACTATAGCTTTAAAACAGTTACTATGTGTTTAAAATAGTCACTATATTTTTTAGAAAGTTATTATAAGTTTAAAACAGTAACTATGTGTTTAAGATAGTTATTATGTTATGAACAGTTTATAGTGACTTTTTGATAAATAATAGTTACTATACGATTACATTATGTACTATGTTATTTAGAGTATGTTTTTGTTCGCTTCTTAGATAGTGACTATATGATTATAATGGTTACTATATGTGTGCAATAGTTACTATATTATAATAAAAGTCACTATATGTTTTATGTAGTTACTATATGGTTTATATAATTACAATATATTTGAAATAGGTACTATGTTTATTTTATCATTATTTGTTACCATATGTTTATTTTCTTCAATAGTTACTATATATTCGAAATATGTATTATGTTTATTTTATCATGATTTGTTATCATTATGTTTTTCTTTTTATATTCACAATTTTTTGTTCTCTGTGTTATTAATAATAAGAGTGACTATATTATTATGACAGTAACTATATGACTATAACAATAACTATATCTGTAGTTTTGCGAGTATCTTACCATCATTAAATCTGAGAGTTACTATATGATATATAATATAAACTATATGTTTAAAATAGTTACTATGTTACTTTTTCATATTTAAATGTTAAATTATTAACTTAGTTTATATGCTATTGATTCAGAAATACAAAGATGATGCATCTATAATTGAAGTCGTGCAAAGAATAACTTCTACAAGGAAAACAAAAGTAGGAGAAGAAGAAGAAGAAAATCCTGACAACAATGAAAACCAAGGACGTGATAGAGGAATGAAGGATGTGCGTGGAAGTGGCGATTAATATATTTTTTAGTTCAAAAATCATTTGAGTTTAATGTGATTTATTTAATAGATGCAAATAATTAGAATGTCATAGCTTAAAACAACTAACTATGTAGTTAATGTTTTTCTTAATTATTGTTCAAGAGTTATAATTACTCTTACTTTTGATATACTTCCTCTTTTTTATTTAGTAACTATATGATATATAATAGTAACTATATAATAGAAAAAGTTACTATATTACCTCTAAACCATCAATATCATATTGTTTATCTTATAATATAGTAATTGTTCTATAGTTATTTTTTTATATGATATAGTTACTCTTTGGATTGAATAGTTATTCTTATCGAAATGGCTATATTTTTTTTCCATAGTTACAATTATGAAGATATAGTTACATTACAAAATATATAGTTTCTAATTTTTTATATTATATTGTTTATTTTATAATATACTATGTTAATTTATTATGTTATGTGCATGTTTTGATGTTATTCTATATTTTTAGTGATAGAGTTACTATATTATGGATAGAGTTATTATATTATTATCACGCCAACTATGTCTGCAACTATGTGACTAAATGACCATCAATAATATTTATAGGTATTATATCTTGTATAATAGTAACTACATGTTTTGTATAGTTATTATGTATATTATAATGTTCTTTTATGTTCTTTTATGTTCTTTGTTGTCCTCTATGTTATTATTAATAAGAGTTACTATGTTATGACCACAGTAACTATATGACCACACCAATAACTATATATGTAACTCTGCTAAAATATGACTATCATTAATATTAAAATATACTATATCATGTATAATAATAACTATATGTTTTTAATAGTTACTATGTTATCATTATGTTCTTTTTTTTGTCTCTATGTTATTAGTAATAAGAGTGACTATATTATTATGACAGTAACTATATGACTATAACAATAACTATATCTGCAATTCTGCGAATATCTTACCATCATTAATTCTAAGAGTTACTGTATGATGCATAATAAAAACTATATGTTTTACATAGTTACTATGTTATTTTTTCACATTTAAATGTCAAAATTATTAACTTAGTTTATATATTACTAATTCAGAAATACAAAGATGATTCATCTAGAATTGAAGTCGTGCAAAGAATAACTTATGCAAGGAAAACAAAAGCAGGAGAAGAAGAAAATTTTGACAACAATGAAAATCAAGGACGTGGTAGAGAAAAAAGAGGATGCGGACGTGGAAGGAGAGGACGTGTTGGTGGAAAGAAGGGACGTGGACGTGGCGATTAGTACTTTTTAGTTCAAAAAATATTTAAGCTTAATGTGCCTTATTGAATAGATCCAAATAATTAGAATGTCATGGCTAAAAACAACTAATCATGTAGTTAATGTTTTCTTAATTACTGTTCAATAGTTATAATTACTCTTACTTTTGATATAGTTACTCTTTTTTTTATAGTAATTATATGAAATACTAGTAACTACAATAGAAAAAGTTACTATATGACCTCTAAATCATCTATATTATATTGTTTATTTTAAAATATACTTCGTAGTAATTGTTCTACAATTAAAATTATTTTTCTATATGATATAGTTACTCTTTGGATAGAATAGTTATTCTTATCGAAATGACTATATAATTGTTTTTTCATAGTTACTGTTATGAAGGTATAGTTACTTTACAGAACATATAGATACTCTGTGGATAAAATAGTTATTCTTATCGAAATGACTATATTTTTTTCTAGTTACTATTATGAAGATATAGTTACTTTACATAACATATAGTTTCTAATTTTTTATATTATTCTGTTTATTTTAAAATATATTTCCTAGTAATTGTTCTACAGTTAAAATTACTTTTCTATATGATATAGTTACTCTTTGGAAAGAATAGTTATCTTATCGAAATGACTATATTATTATTATTTTTTCATAGTTACTATTATGAAGATATAGTCACTTTACCGAACAAATAGTTACTTTTTGGATAAAATAGTTATTCTTATTGAAATGACTATATTATTATTTTTTCATAGTTACTGCTATGAAGATAATAAGATATAGTTTCTAATTTTTTGATGTTCCCTTCTTTTGATTGAGTATCTTCCGTACCAGGTATGAGACGTATGACTGATGTACCTAACTACACAGACTACGTACACATATACATTAAAGACTATTGATTAAAGATTGCCTAGCATAGGAATTGGATACCAACATTCAATCGGCTTCTTCCTCAAAGAAAAAGGAAAGAAAAACAAATCCAAATCAACAAGAAGGTGCACAAGGGTTCATGGCTTCTTCCTCAAAGGAAATGGAAGATGGTTTGCTCTGTCAAATTTGCCAAATCTTGATGTTTTCTTTCACTGTTATCGCAAACTTGTCATTTAATCTTTCATAAATATTATAGAAAAATCTTGGATCGACTTCATGAACATCGTCGTCAGGAACACCACCGCTGAGAGGCTCACTTTCATCATCATCGTCGCAGCAGTACATAGGCTGGTCTTCAGAAGCCATGGGGAAAGGGAGGAGAGAGAAAATGGAAGGGGTAGTGGGGTGGAAACTGGGAAGGGAGAGAAGAGGGGAAGGAGGTGGGTAAGGTCACATGGAACCCTCCTAATCTATCACTTTTAAATTATGAAAATACTCTGGTCCATATTATTTATAGCGTTGACCGGGTCCATACAAGTGAAATTGATTAAATTAAGCTAAGTACAATCAAGTAATATAAAAAGTTAGGACACTATTAAGTACAAATCATAGATGCATATCTTTATATGTTGGGAGCTAGAATCTAGCTACATTATAGTTTAAATGTTTAATCCTTCAAGTTTGAGGTATATTGATCATGTGCTAATGTCTCACATCTAATCCGTATCATAATCCTAAGACTTACCTTATCTTTAATTATTATTCTAATTAATTTATGATTAAAATTAGGACACCTTGTGTTGTTTGTAATAGATAGCCGCCTACTTGTCTCTCACTTTAATGGCATTAATCTTGTCTCATACGGATTTTTCATTTACTCCATTCACGGACTTCCTAGATACTTAGGTCTTAGGCTTCATTATAGTACTCCGTGCCATGTTTATTTTGTTTCTCTCTCTCCTAACATCATTTTCTTATAAACTGGTGTGTGGCCGGCGATGCCCCGATTACTACATTGAATAGTTATAATTTTAGGTTTTTCTTAAGCTTAATATTTGACCAAAATACATGTATTCACAAAGTGAAAAACATCAATTAAGTTTGTCAATTACACAGATGCACTACATAATTTTTCATGCCAAATAAATTTTCAATTAGGTCATCTTACAATTTGTATAACTTGTTTTCTAGTGGAACTAAGTGATTCAAATTAATAAACACTAAATTAGATATATTTGCAGCAATGTAGGACATTTTTATAGTTGATTCTTATGAGACTTACGACATCATGTTTCTTCATGGTTGTCCTAATACTTTGATTATTAATTTTTTTATTATCAAAATAGTCCATAGTAACTAAAATGTTACATAAAAATTTAGTTGTTTTACACTTCACATTAACATTTATTATAAATCAATGTGAAGAGATAAACAAAATAAGTGGTTGGTTAAGATGGTAATGAGAATTATCTTCTATGCTTGAGGTCTTGTCTTCAAACCTCATTGCAATAATTTTTGATTGCCCATGACATAACATTTGGTGAATGGATGATGTGGCGTAAAAGTAAGAGTACTACGTGGCACATAAACATGTTTCACAACGCCTTTTAATATATAGTATAGATAGATATAATGAATACCCATTTTTCCATTTTTATTCTTTACCTATTTTGTTTTGTGTTTCCCCTTTTAATACTCCCTCCGGCCCGGAATACTCGCAACGGTTTGACTGGATACGCTTGTCAATACACAACTTTGACCATCAATATATTCAATTATATATTATAAAAACTTATAAAATATTAATATTTTGAAAATATATATTAAGATGAAACCAACAATATATTATATGCTAACACTTATTTTCATATATTATAAATAAAATAGGGTCAAAGTGAATTATGTGAATAGTGGAAAAAGTCAAACCGTTGCGAGTATTCAGCGATGGAGGGAGTATATCTTTACTAGTGTGTGGCCCGGGCGCTGCCTTGGGTTTTGACTTTTATTCGGATTTTTTATTTTGTAAATATATGCCTATATAGATGGTGATGTCATCGAATTACAGTGGTGACACAAGATTAGCTGTCGATCAACGTACAACTTTCTTAATATAATCTGAAACCCCATATCCAAAAATTTAAACAAAGTCGTATCCTTTTGTTCACATTAGTTGATTAAATACTCAACCTCCGTCAATATTTCCCCTCTCTCATTATTACATTCTATTACCTCGAACTTTTTTTTTGTTTTGTGACTTAAGCTAGCTATATATTTATAAATTAAGTAATTATTCATTCTTTTTTTTTTGCATTCACTTTCATTTAATTGTATTATTTATTGTAAAAAGAATATATATGTTTGTGTGGAAAGATGTAACATAAGTTATTGTTGGTTACGATGGTAGAAAATATATCATTTAACAAAGAGGTTAGATGTTCGATCCTTGCTACATGGTTTAGTGGTGATGTGGCGTGATAAAGATGGGTATACGTGACACGTATACGTTCTTAAAAACGTCTTTTAATATATTAGTATAGATGTTAGAAATATTTTCTTTAATATTGTTATAACATAAGTACTCCTAATATTCTTTCAAAAATCATACCAAGTGATTATTTAAATCAATCAAATTCATTGAGATATTAATTAAATTTCTCCCATTTTCCCTTTTGGGCAATAAATGTCTCATTTTTCAAATATCAGATTTTGTATAAAAGTGAAAATATTATTACTAAACATATTTGCATTGTTTAAGTAAAAAAATTTGAATCTTTATCCACATTAATTATTTGTTAAATTCCTTGTATGATACAAAATATAAAGATTAAAAATGGACGGAGGGAGTGCCAAAGTACCCTTAGCATGTTGAGTTGGGCCTCATCTTCCGGCCTCCTTTAAAGTTATTATACATGTGATAATGTTTCTGCTTCCTATCTAGCGATGAATCCAATTCAACATATATGATCGCCATAAACATATCAATTAGATATATTATCATTTTGTTAGGGGGCATGCGGGTTCTGGTGATTACTTGTACGATATGTTCCTATTGAATTACAAACTGCTGATATTTTTACCAAAGGCTTGTTAGGTCGTCAACTTTTAAGCCACATTCATGTACTGTGAACAACGTTCTAAATTTATGTAATACCTCGTATTTTTCTATAATTATAAATATATTTTATTATATTTATAAAATATTTTGTGTATTTTTATAAATTAATTTCATTTAATGAGAATTAAATGCGCTTTTGTTTTTAATTAACTTAAATATTAATTATTTCAAAAATCGGATTTTTATTAAATAAATTCAAGGAATTTATTTAATCGGGAATTGTTGGGTCGTATTTAAAAAACGAATTTAATAAACTTAAAGCCCGGTCGTTTTGTTTTAATTAAACCCATCAAAGTCTGCAAGGAGTAAACTTAAATGATCCCGGTAATGAGCCCAACTCAAAATTACCCTAACCTAGCCCACAAGGGAGAGAAAAACTATAAATAGACCCTCTCATTAAACCCTCACAAAAATTTCAACACTCCCTCTCTCTCCTCACTTTCTCTCTCCTTGCGGCATCCTCTCCTCTCCTCTCGTCCGACCACTTTGCTTGCAGCACAAGCCACGTTGCCATGCCGTGTGTGCTCACCCAGCCTCATGCGTCGTTGCCTCGTCCCGCAATCCCGCAGCGCAGCGCCCTTGTTGTGGTGCTGTGTTGCGTGCCCCTCGTCTCGCCCCGCAGCGCAGCGCCCTCGCTGCTGCTGTGTGTCGCGTGTGCGTCGTCCCGCCCAGCAGCCACGCGAGCCTCGTGCCCGCTCGTCGCTGTGTCGCGCGCCCAGCGCCCTGTCCCTCTCGCCCTTCGTCGCGTGCTCGTGCGCACTGCCTGCTGCGGTGCGTGCGTGTGTTGTTGTTGTTGTGTTGCGTTGTTTGTTCGACGCACACACACGCAACACAATTAATTGTTGTGTGTGTGTGTGTGTTGTTGAATTGGGATAATCAAATTATGTTTTCAAAAATATTAATTTTCAGTTTTAAATTGATTTAATTATTGTGATTAAGTTTAATTATTGGGTTGTTTAGATTAATTAAAACGGTTATGAACACCGTATTGGGTTAGTAGTATGTTTTAATTAAAGAAATTGGTTTTGATGATTTAGTTTATAATTTCCAGATTTTATATGTTTATAAAGTGTTGATTTTTGAAGTCAAAACACGTTTTCAGATTTAAACCATTGTTAGGGTTTTGGTTTCAAATTGATTGAGCAATTGATTTACATAATTTAATGAGAATTTAAATTATGGGAATCAATCTAAATTTTCAGAATGTTTATAAGTTTTAAAAGGTTGGTTTTTAAGGGGTTTAAAGCTAAAAAGTCAATGTTTTTATGCTAGGACTTGAGTTGACTATTTGAGACTATTAAATTACCATTTAACGAATGATTTTTAATTAAACTAAGAGTTTTAGTTTCTTAAATAGTTGCTGGAAATTTAGTAAACATGGATAATAATTTAGTTCTCTGGTTTTGTTTATAGGAGTTGATTTCTAGTGAGTCGTGATTCGCACAGTGGCCCCCGTACTTAGGTATTCCAGGTACGTACAAGACTAGGGTGACCACCCATCCCTTGAGGACTTTGTGAAGTGTATTGAATGCAAATCATGTGAACTTATATGCTATTATGAATTCATGTTTGATGATCGGGAATGAATATGTTATATGAATTCATGTTTGATATTGAGAACGCGCATGTTATTATTATTATTGAATCTATGTGAACGAGCATGCTATGAATTGAATTATGCTTTATAGATTCTATTGAATCTATGTGAACGAGCATGCTATGAATTGAATTATATGAATTGAATTTTATAATCGTTGAATTATGTCAAGCATGTTGTTCAAGTTGGTTTGCATGTATGAGTAGTGCGCATGCAAGTTGTTATTATTATTATTATTATGCTATAGTACAGGATGTCTAGAATAATTATTGAGCCAATCGAATGTTGCCGGTGAGCAACATATATTCTACCAAGGGGTAGAATATGTTAGAGAGTCGATGTGAATTGAATTAAGGACAATTCGTGCTAAGGGAACACCCCGCTTGTTAATAGGCAATGTCGGGTTTCTCAAACAATGTTTTTGAGAAGGAACAATGGGAGTAATTTCACTTGAGTCTATGTTTGATCACAAGTCTTAAAGAAGTAAAATAATGAAGTGTCATTGTTGAATTGTTGAATTGTTTGATTGTTCGATTGTTTGTATGTTGTGTCTTGAGTATAGTCTTGAGTCGCCTTGAACATAATATATTAATTAACGTAAAGTGTAACCCAAAAGAGCTTCAAAACTCTTGGAACGTATATACCTTGAGTATGAACAATGGGGGGAGACTTGCCAGAAAACTTGTACTCCTCGAATGATACAAGACGTTGTTTTATTCTTCTTTTATGCCGTTGTGCATTGGAATTCCTGTCGGTATGGCCCGACTGTCGGTAGTAGCTCGACTTATTATTTTGGTGTATGGTTGGCTCCCATCACCCTTTTCTTTCCTTTTGAGGATACTTTACTTTACCCGTTCGAAGCTACTTTTTATTAATCTGTGAGTCAAGAGTCGTGTCATGTGTCGAGTCTTGTCTCCATGATTGTTTGTTTATTACATGGCTTTTGCATGTTGATTATTTAACTGTCGAGTGAAGTATGTTAAGATAGAATGTTATTCTAGCTTGTTCGTACTCAGCTTCTGCTGACTCCGTGCTTCATGTCTTCTGGTCATGGCCTTTGCCTTAATGACCCTATGATGATCCATCAATTGCATTTGCGTTGTTGGGGAGTAGATTGTAATAAAGCAGGTTTGTAGAGATAACTTGCGGGAGAAGTTATCATGGGATTCGAGTTGAGAGTTTATTTTTCCGTACTTTATAAACTCTATTTTATTTTAAAGTCATGACTACTTATTTCAGTTAATGGATTTCAAATGGTTTGTTTTAGTTTGGGCCTCAACGGTTCTAACTTGTTTTAATGACCATTAACTATTTATTTAATATGTTTGAAAGTTAGTTAATTCCGCTGCGTAATTCTGGTAAATAGCCTTAGCCGTTATCACGGTGGCGGTAATATCTTTGTAATTCCTGTGTTTTAAGTCGGAAAATGTTTTATAAAAAGCAAGGAATTATTAGGGTGTTACAAAGTGGTATACTAGAGCTTAATTTCATTCCTTCTTTGTAGTAAGTAATACTACAAAGTGGTAATCGGAGACTAAGGCTGCTTTGTAGTAATCTATACTACAAAGTGGTATTTGCGGATCTTTAGGATTTTTGAAAATTGTTTTCCTAAAGTCAAAATTATATTTTGAGTACTCAATATTTTGAAAAGCCAAATACTAATTATTTCAAGTTATTTGAAAATTTATCGATTTTAATTTCATATTTTTTCGGATTAATCAAATTCGAATCAAGTCGAATTAAATTTTCAAAATTTCAAAATTTCTCTTTCTTTTTCGGATTTGTTTTGAATTTTCGGACTTTTTCCGAATTAAAAAAAAAAAATTATATTTTTCGAAAATTCCGAATTAATTATTTATTTAGTTACTTAATTATTTTAATTATTTTTGAAAATAATCGAATTAATTAAATTATTCGATTAATTATTTTAAATTTTCGATTTAAATTTCTAATAATTTCGTGAATATCTGAAGTTATTTATTTAAATTAATTTTGAAATTTTTTATTTCTTTTCTAAGTGAGGAATGGGTAGAATAAGAAGGGTATAATTAGTCTAAGTATGTGTTGTTTAAGTATGCCTTTCTAATCAAGTGTTTATGTGATTATGCCTTGATTCTTGCGATCTTTTAATTAAAGTTGATCATGTTTTGTTTTGCTTTATGTGATTAATTGCATCACGATTCATGATTAAGCATGCACTTGTGCATTGAAATTGTATGGCTCAACGAACTTACTTTGTTTTTGGAACACTTTAGTAAGATTTTGTAGTTGTTCACTTTCTGGGTTAAGATGTTGATTTCAAAGTACGTAAATCTAGGAAACCTAGAGAAGCTAGACTGTGAGACCCCACACATTTATGTCAAGAAGATTGAGTTTTCCTGCAATTACTTTGCTACAGTGAAGAACCTACCTGAATTAAGAAGAAAGATGTTATGGTAGAGATGGTTATTCATTGCTTACCTTCCAAGAACCCATACATAGAGCTTAAGAACCGATTTCGGGATATGCATATGGAAAATGGTATTCCCAATTACTACAAGTATGGTACTCCAGATGGTAGATGGAGATATGATTTGGAGATTATGACTACAATTATAGAACTTGCGGAGGAATGCTTTGATGATGGTAAGACTGTAGAGAACATCAACCTTACAGGATTAGGTCATGATACAGAGACTCAGATGGATGAGGATAGTGATGATGATGTTGTTGAGATTGAGAACCCTAATCCTATCATTCCTGAACCCACTATTGAGATCTCCAGTGACACAGAAATTGAGCCTGAAATCAACAATGATGAAGTGAACAGTGTGCTACAGCAAAACAATGAGGATATGGAGTATGAGTCTGATCTGGAGGAAGACTTTGATGACTTTGAAGACCATGAGCACTCTTCACCAGTTTGTAGAGGTGGTTGGATAGTAGAGTAGCATTTTAAGCTTTTGTAATAGCTAGTGCCTAGATTTAGTGAAGCAATAAAGTAGTACACTACTATTTATGGTTTTAGTAGTTCAGTTTTGTGGTTTCCGAATAAAGTACGATCCAAAGGATGTATCATCTTTTTCCATTGAAGTAATAAAATCTAGAATTCCTTCTTATATCCTTAATTCTAAGTCTATGCTATCTTTGAGCGATTATCGCGAAAGGAATTTTATGCATTTCTTCAATGAAATTGTACTTGCAAGGTGGTCCAATCTTTCACCACTTGAACTTTGTGATGCAGATTAAGGGGAAAAGCAGCCCATAAACATGCGCCTATCCTGCTTAGGGTCCAAATTTTTTTTGTATGTGCACCAATTGAATGACTAGCTAGTGCAATGTGATAGTAAGACAGTGTCCAACCTCAGTTGTTAAAGTTAGTCTTTTATTTCATTCAGGAGAAGGGAAATGACTACCCAAGGAATTGCCGACGTGGTCAGGCAACTAGTTGAAGTACTGCAGAACTTAGCACAGAATAGGAATAACCAGGGAGTTGATCCAGCTAGTGAGATATTAAGAAGGTGGCCCAGAGTAAGCCTCCTTGTACCAAGGGGAGATAGACCCAACTGTTCTTGAGAATTGGCTAAGGGAGTTCGATAAGCTTATCGTAGTTGTCAATTGCCCAGAGAACCTTAGGGTTAATAGTGCTGTTTATTACCTTAGGGGAGAAGCCGATTTATGGTGGCAAAGATGTGAGAATGCTTTGAGAGCTACACCCGGATTTGGATGGGAATCATTCAAGACAACCTTAAGAAACAAGTTTTACCCACCATACCTGAAGAAGCAGAAAGCTCAGGAGTTCATCGAATTAAAGATGGAGGGTATGTCTGTAACATAGTACTATTCGAAGTTCATAGAGTTGTCTAGGTTTGCACCGGAAGTGGTGGCAACGGAGGAGCTTAGAGCCCAGAGATTTGAGAGTGGATTGACTATGGACCTGCAACTAATGCTTGCTGGAGAGACCTTTACATCTCTTGACACCCTATATGGAAAGGCTGCCCATTTGTATGGTCTGCAGCAAAGAAAGAATGGGATTGGTGAAAAGAGGAAGGATGTTGGTAACCATAACCAAGGTGGTTGTCAGCAGAATCAGGGGAATTTTAAGAAAAACAAAGGAAACAATCATTTCCAGTTCAGAGGAAACCAGGGAGGAAACAGGAACAACTTCCACAATAACAATGGAGATAGGAATCAGTCTGCAGGGAGTGGAACGAGAGTCTATGAGTGTAGACATTGCCATACTAATCACCCAGGTCGAGACTGTAATGGAAACCAAGTTGTCTGTAGGTTTTGTGAGAAGCTAGGCCATAGATAATTTGAGTGTTGGGCCAAGAATGGGAAACCCAACTAAGTCAACCAAGGCAACCGCCAGAACAACAACCGGAATAACCAAAACCGGAATGGAGGGAATAATGGTGGAAACCAAAGAGGTAACCAGAGTGGAAACAATGGCAATAGTGGCCAGGGTAATGGAAAGCCCGGAGGGAACTATCAGCAGAATGGGAACCGAAATGCCAATGGAAATGCCAATGGAGGTGGCTATAACAAGGGAGTTTCCCAAGGGAAGCTGAATGTGTTCACTAGGCAGGAAGCCGAAAACTCGTCTGACGTCATAGCTGGTACTTTTTCTATTAACTCCGTTTTAGTTAAAGTATTATTTGATTCTGGTGCGACTTATTCATTTATATCAAAGGGTATCTTAGAGAAGTTAGGATTGAAAGAACCTGAAGAGATAGAAGTACCCATAGTGATGCCAACAGGTGAGATCGTGAAATGCACCAAGATCCATAGGGATATACCTTTAATCATAGCCAAGACCATATTCTTGTCTAGCCTAATTGAGTTGGAGTTAGGAGATTTAGATGTGATTTTGGGAATAGACTGGTTGGCCATGTTCAAACCTAAGATTGACTCTGAGAAGCAGAAGATTCACTTGAAGTCTAGTCTAGGAAAGGTTGTATCGTATCGCCGTTTTGGGAAGCCTAGGAGTGTAGGAATCGTCACGGCAATGGAACTCGTGAAGCTAATACACAAAGGGAACCCTGTTTTCTTATGCAATGTAAGAGACCTAGACCATGTAATGAAAGAGCAACCAAGGGATATTTCAGTGGTGAGTGAATTCTTGGACGTGTTTCCGGAAGAGATCCCGGGAATGCCGCCCAATCGACCAATCGATTTTACCATAGATTTAGCACCCGGAACTGCACCCATCTCGAAAGCCCCATACCGGATGGCTCCAGCAGGAATGAGTGAGCTAAAAGGTCAGTTTGAGGAATTGCTAGAGAAAGGTTATATTAGACCAAGTGCATCGCCTTGGGGAGCGCCAATCTTGTTTGTGAAGAAGAAGGACGGTAGTATGGGACTCTGTATAGACTACAGGGAACTCAATAAGGTCACAATCAAGAATAAGTATCCTTTGCCTAGGATAGATGATCTATTTGACCAGTTGAAAGGAGCGGGAATGTTTTAGAAGATTGATTTGAGGTCAGGTTATCATCAGTTGAGAATCGCAGAGCACGATATACCAAAGACTGCATTTAGGACTAGATACGGTCATTATGAGTTCACAATTATGCCATTTGGGTTAACTAATGCACCTGCAATCTTTATGGACTTAATGAACCGAGTATTCCATACATTCTTGGACAAGTTTGTAGTGGTTTTCATAGATGATATTCTGGTCTACTCTAAGAATGAGGAGGATCATGAAGAACACTTAAGGTCAGTGTTGAGTACCCTAAGAGACAATCAGTTGTATGCCTAATTCTCGAAGTGTGAATTCTGGCTGGAAAGAGTTGCGTTCTTAGGACATTTTGTATCCAAGGAAGGAGTTGCAGTGGATCCTGCAAAGATAAAAGCTGTTAGTGAGCGGCCTACACCCAAGAGTGTCACCGATATTCGAAATTTTCTTGGTTTAGCGGATTATTATAGACGCTTTGTGCAAGACTTTTCTAGAATCGCCAAACCAATGACAACCTTGATGAAGAAAGAAGCGAAGTTTGAGTGGAATGACCAGTGCGAGGAAGCGTTCCAAGCCTTAAAGACGCGATTGACAACCGCGTCAGTGTTAACTTTGCCAGATGAGAGCGGTACTTATGATGTGTATAGTGATGCCTCTAAGAATGGTTTAGGGTGTGTGTTGATGCAGAATGGGAAAGTGATTGCGTATTCATGGAGGCAGTGGAAGCCATATGAATCCAATTACCCTACCTATGATTTAGAGTTAGCCGCCATAGTGTTTGCATTGAAGATATGGAGACACTATCTGTATGGTGTGAAATGTAGGATACTTACGGATCATAAGAGCTTAAAGTACATTTTCACGCAGAAGGACCTAAATATGCGCCAACGAAGGTGGTTAGAGTTGATCAAGGACTATGATCTAGATATTCAATACCATGAGGGAAAAGCCAATGTAGTTGCAGATGCCTTGAGTAGGAAATCAAGTCATGGTGTGAATGCGTTAGTAGTTGCTAACAAGCTGTGTAAGGACATGCAGCGACTGAATCTAGAAATACTGAGTGGAGAATGCCTTGAGAGTATGATGAATGCCTTAACCATCCAATCGTCAGTATTTGATGAAATCAGGGAGAATCAGGCTGGTGATGTTAAGTTAGAGCGGATCAAGGAAAAGATTTCGCAAGGAAAAGATATTGATTTTAAGATCCATGAGGATGGAAGTTTGAGGTATAAAGGACGATGGTGCGTACCTCAAAAGTGTGGTGAACTAAAAGAGAAGTTGATTAGAGAAGGTCACAATACACCATATTCTGTTCACCCGGGTGGTGACAAGCTGTATAAGGATTTGAAGAAGGTCTATTGGTGGCCAAGGATGAAAAACGAAGTGGCTGAATTCGTGGCAAGGTGTTTGACTTGTCAGAAGGTTAAGATTGAGCATAGGAGACCTCAGGGAAAGGTCCAACCTTTAGAAATTCCGAGTTGGAATTGGGACTGTATCTCAATGGACTTCGTCACTTGCTTACCCAAGTCAAAAAGTGGAAATGACACCATTTAGGTAGTGGTCGATAGGTTGACTAAATCGGAAGTGTTCATACCAATGAAAGAAACCTGGAAAATGGAACAACTTGCCAAAGCTTATATCAAATAGGTAGTGAGATTACATGGAGTTCCTAAGGATATCGTATCAGATAGAGATTCTACGTTCCTTTCGAATTTCTGGAAAAGTGTGTAGAAGAACTTTGGTACCACATTGAAAATGAGTACAACATTCCACCCAGCCACAGATGGACAAACCGAAAGAACTATTCAAACCGTAGAAGATATGCTAAGAGCTTGTGTGATTGATTTCCAAGGTGGATGGGAAGATAGCCTAGATTCAATTGAGTTTTCATACAACAATAGCTATCATGGCAGTATTGGAATGGCACCATTCGAAGCCCTGTATGGACGAAAATGCAGAAGTCCACTATGTTGGAGTGACATTAGTGAAACCGTTGTACTAGGTCCCCAATTGACAGAGGACACTATGAATCAGGTTAGGACTATTCAATCCAAAATCCAAACCGCGCAAGATCGCCAAAAGAGCTACGCAGATATAAAGCGTAGGGATGAAGAGTTCCAAATAGGTGACAAAGTGTTGCTAAAGGTTTCACCAATGAAAGGTGTAATGAAATTTGGGAAGAAGGGAAAGCTTAGCCCAAAGTATATAGGCCCATATGATATCTTAGAACGGATAGGGAAGGTAGCGTATAGACTAGCCTTGCCCATGGACTTGCATAGAGTGCATAATGTGTTTCATATATCCCAGTTGAGGAAATATGTCCCGGATAAGTCTCATGTACTACAACCGGAGACCATAGAGTTAGACCAAAGTTTGACCTTTGAGGAAAGACCTGTCAAGATACTTGATAGCAAAGTGCGTAGCACTCAAACTAAGGACGTTAAGATCGTAAAAGTGTTGTGGTCTAACCAAGAGTCTGAGGAAGCTACCTGGGAAGAGGAGGAGGAAATGACAAAGAAATATCCCGAGCTTTTTCCCGAGGTTAGTTGAGTTACGGGGCCGTAACTCGTTTTCTTTAAGGGGGGTAGAGTGCGGTAGAATTTCGCGCTTTTTACTTTATTTACCCAATTTATCCTTTAGGATATGCTTGAATCGTTGTTTCCAGTGAAGTTTCACTGTTTATTGTCATGTTGAATTATTTAAAGAGTACAACAACTAAAACTTTTTGCAAAGAAAACGCACTAAAGTCTCAAAATAGTCTCATGTTTAGTTTTAAAATTGGGATTTGCGTGCCCAAGTTTCGGGACGAAACTTCTTTTAAGGAGGTTAGACTATAATACCTCGTATTTTTCTATAATTATAAATATATTTTATTATATTTATAAAACATTTCGTGTATTTTTATAAATTAATTTCATTTAATGAGAATTAAATGCGCTTTTGTTTTTAATTAATTTAAATATTAATTATTTCAAAAACCGGATTTTTATTAAATAAATTCAAGGAATTTATTTAATCGGGAATTGTTGGGTCGTATTTCAAAAACGAATTTAATAAACTTAAAGCCCGGTCGTTTTGTTTTAATTAAACCCATCAAAGCCTGCAAGGAGTAAACTTAAATGAGCCCGGTAATGAGCCCAACTCAAAATTACCCTAACCTAGCCCACAAGGGAGAGAAAAAGTATAAATAGACCCTATCATTAAACCCTCACAAAAATTTCAGCACTCCCTCTCTCTCCTCACTTTCTCTCTCCTTGCGGCATCCTCTCCTCTCCTCTCGTCCGACCACTTTGCTTGCAGCGCAAGGCACGCTGCCGTGCCGTGTGTGCTCGCCTAGCCTCACGCGTCGTAGCCTCGTCCCGCAATCCCGCAGCGCAGCGCCCTTGCTGTGGTGCTGTGTCGCGTGCCCCTTCATCTCGCCCCGCAGCGCAACGCCCTCGCTGCTGCTGTGTGTCGCGTGTGCGTCGTCCCTCCCAGCAGCCACGCGAGCCTCGTGCCCGCTCGTTGCTGTGTCGCGCGCCCAGCGCCCTGTCCCTCTCGCCCTTCGTCGCGTGCTCGTGCGCACTGCCTGCTGCGGTGCGTGCGTGTGTTGTTGTTGTGTTGCGTTGTTTGTTCGACGCACACACACACAACACAATTAATTGTTGTGTGTGTGTGTGTTGTTGAATTGGGATAATCAAATTATGTTTTCAAAAATATTAATTTTCACTTTTAAATTGATTTAATTATTGTGATTAAGTTTAATTATTGGGTTGTTTAGATTAATTAAAACGGTTATGAACACCGTATTGGGTTATTAGTATGTTTTAATTAAAGAAATTGGTTTTGATGATTGAGTTTATAATTTTCAGATTTTATATGTTTATAAAGTGTTGATTTTTGAAGTCAAAACACGTTTTTGGATTGAAACCATTGTTAGGGTTTTGGTTTCAAATTGATTGAGCAATTGATTTACATAATTTAATGACAATTTAAATTATGGGAAAAAATCTAAATTTTCAAAATGTTTATAAGCTTTAAAAGGTTGGTTTTTAAGGGTTTTAAAGCTAAAAGTCAATGTTTTTATGCTAGGACTTGAGTGGACTATTTGAGACTATTAAATTACCATTTAATGAATGATTTATAATTAAACTAAGAGTTTTAGTTTCTTAAATAGTTGCTGAAAATTTAGTAAACATGGATAATAATTTAGTTCTCTTGTTTTGTTTATAGGAGTTGATTTCTAGTGAGTCGTGATTCGCACAGTGGCCCCCGTACTTAGGTATTCCAGGTACGTACAAGACTAGTGTGACCACCCATCCCTTGAGGACTTTGTGAGTGTATTGAATGCGAATCATGTGAACTTATATGCTATTATGAATTCATGTTTGATGATTGGGAATGAATATGTTTTATGAATTCATGTTTGATATTGAGAACGAGCATGTTATTATTATTATTGAATCTATGTGAACGAGCATGCTATGAATTGAATTATGCTTTATAGATTCTATTGAACTATCATGTTATGGACTTTTATAATCGTTGAATTATGTCAAGCATGTTGTTCAAGTTGGTTTGCATGTATGAGTAGTGCGCATGCAAGTTGTTATTATTATTATTATGCTATAGTACAGGATGTCTAGCATAATTATTGAGCCAATCGGATGTTGCCAGTGAGCAACATATATTCTACCAAGGGGTAGAATATGTTAGAGAGTCTATGTGAATTGAATTAAGGATAATTCGTGCTAAGGGCACACCCCGTTTGTTAATAGGCAATGTCGGGTTATCTCAAACAGTGTTTTTGAGAGGGAACAATGGGAGTAATTTCACTTGAGTCTATGTTTGATCACAAGTCTTAAAGAAGTAAAACAATGAAGTGTCATTGTTGAATTGTTTAATTGTTCGATTGTTTGTATGTTGTGTCTTGAGTAGAGTCTTGAGTCGCCTTGAACATAATATATTAATTAACGTAAAGTGTAACCCAAAAGAGCTTCAAAACTTTGGAACGTATATACCTTGAGTATGAACAATGGGGGGAGACTTGCCGGAAAACTTGTACTCCTCGAATGATACAAGACGTTGTTTCGTTCTTCTTTTATGCCGTTGTGCATTGGAATTCCTGTCGGTATGGCCCGACTGTCGGTAGTAGCTCGACTTATTATTTTTGTGTATGGTTGGCTCCCATCACCCTTTTCTTTCCTTTTGAGGATACTTTACTTTACCCGTTCGAAGCTACGTTTTATTAATCTGTGAGTCAAGAGTCGTGTCATGTGTCGAGTCTTATCTCCATGATTGTTTGTTTATTACATGGCTTTTGCATGTTGATTATTTAACTGTCGAGTGAAGCATGTTAGGATAGAATGTTATTCTAGCTTGTTCGTACTCAGCTTCTGCTGACTCCGTGCTTCATGTCTTTTGGTCATGGCCTTTGCCTTAATTACCCTATGATGATCCATCAATTGCATTTGCGTTGTTGGGGAGTAGATTTTAATAAAGCAGGTTTGTATAGATAACTTGCGGGAGAAGTTATCATGGGATTCGAGTTGAGAGTTTATTCTTCCGTTCTTTATAAACTCTATTTTATTTTAAAGTCATGACTACTACTATTTCAGTTAATGGATTTCAAATGGTTTGTTTTAGTTTCGGCCTCAACGTTTCCAACTTGTTTTAATGACCATTAACTATTTATTTAATATGTTTGAAAGTTAGTTAATTCCGCTGCGTAATTCTGGTAAATAGCCTTAGCCGTTATATTGGTGGCGGTAATATCTTGGTAATTCCTGTGTTTTAAGTCGGAAAATGTTTTATAAAAAGCAAGGAATTATTAGGGAGTTATAATTTAGGTAGGACGCTTTGGGGGATTCTTCTTCTAAGTTGTTGTTTTCCTCAGTTCAGGCTCGATATCATAAGAATCGTATTTATGCTCTTCGGAATGATTCAAGTGATTGGGTTCACTCTCCTCCGTCTCTCCAGTCTTTGATTTATGATTTCTATTCCGAGCCCTTTCAAGTTAATGGTCATATTTTCTCTATTCAGGAGTTTGACCGGAATCAGCTTCAGTTGCCCCAACTTGCAAATTCAGAAGTTCAGGGGTTGATTCTCCCCTTTTCTTTTGCCACATTCGTAATGCCATTTTCAGTGTTGTGGATGGTAAATCTCCTTGATCGGATGGTTTCCGAACGACTTTCTGTAAAGTGGATTGGGATATAGTGGGGACCCCACGTTACTGCGACCGCCCAATAAATTTTTTCTTTTTGGTTTCATGTTTAAAGATTGAAATCACACTTTCTTGGTGTTGTTACCTAAGGTATAACATCCAGAGTTGGTTTCTTAGCTTCGAACGATTAGCCTTTGTAACCTTGTTTATAAATGCATCGCCAAGTGTTTGACTCATCAACTTCAAGGGGTCATGCCATCTCTAACTTCTAAAACTCATAATACTTTTGTTCTAGGTAGACTTATGTTTGATAACTGTTTTTTGACTCAGGAATTGATCACTTTTCTTAATAATTTTCAGAATCGTAAGAAGTGTTATGCAACAGTCAAGTTAGATATGAATAAGGCTTATGATAGGGTTCTCTTAGATTTTCTTTTCAAGGCTCTGGAATGTTTTGGGTTTCCTGCTTACTGGGTACACATTACTCGACATTGTGTTTCCACAATTTTGTATAAGGTTTTGGTTAATGGGGAGCCTACGTGCGTATGTATGCTTTTCGTCCGCGTTTTGGTCTTCGTTATGGAGACTCTCGTTCTCCTTATCTCTTTGTTCTTTTCATGAAGGTTTTCTCATTTATTTTGCGGATGGAAAAGAATAAAAATTTATTTCATGGGATTTCTATTAGTAGGGCCCCGACCTCCTATTTTCACTTGTTCTTTGCGGATGATTTTTTGTTGTTTTTTGAGGTTTTCTCTGATGCCCGTTGTTCCGAGTATGGAACTGGGAATGCTCTGCCTGGATATGATGCCCTTTCAGACAGGACAAACGTAAGCTACCCTCGGGGATTTAACCGAGGAAACCCCCTCCGATGCCTAAGTCAGCAAATGAGATAATATTCTAGAGAGAGAAAGTAGAGAGGGTTAAGAATTGTACTTGTATTGAACGTGTCCGCAAATGAATGAGGGCGGTAGTATTTATAGGCGTACTATTCAGTACTTTGGCCTATTCAGATGTTGCCGCGTGTACGTTGGTGATGTACTTGTTATTTGTCCTTTTGCTTAACGACGTATCTCTGTTGTCGTCTAGCAGGCCTTTGCCCCGCAGACCTATAGGTCTGCGTGGTCTCTGAGGGTTTGTATTATTTTCAGTGATTTCTTCTTGCGGTTGCTCCGCTTGGAAGGTCTTGTCAGGTGATCAATGGTCTGATAGGACCTGAATGGTCTGGTAGGTTACTTTTACTCCCGTACAACTAGTCCCCAAGAGTAGGGCTGACTGCTTGGAGTTAGGCCCGCTCTTTCTGTGTTCTAGCTGCACCCTGTACAACTAGTCCCCAAGAGTAGGGCTGACTCCTTGGAGTTAGGCCTGCTCTTTCTGTGTTCTAGCTGCACCCCGTACAACTAGTCCCCAACAGTAGGGCTGACTGCTTGGAGTTAGGCCTGCTCTTTCTGGTCATTTTCTGCGCAGTTGGCTATACGTATCATCGCAGTTTTTTTTTTGTTTGAAACATAAACCGTCGCGGTTTACTGTAATAAATTTTCTTTTTGAAAAAATAAACCGTCACGGTTTACTGTGCTCCACGTGCACTTCATCGGGGTAAGTGACTTGAAGAGTCCCTCTAATCTGGGTCGTTCGTTCTTTCCTTTAAATATGTCACTTCAGTCGTTTTTCTTTCTCCTTTCTTATTTCTTACCTTCTTCATCTTTTCACTTTCTTTCGACTTCCTTTTCTTCGAACTCAATTTCGCCATTTTCTGAAGTGCTCTAACTCCAAGTTTCGTGCTTTCTTGTGTTTTCGCATTATTCCGGTTATTGCGCGTCGATTGGTGGTGGTTTCGTTCCCTGGAAGTGCCAAGGTTTTCTGGGCTCGTGTTTTTTCTCGAGGGTTTTAGTCCGCCATTGTTGAACTTCCATCTCCGTCTTTCTCCTTTCCAGGTACCTCTTTTGCTTTTCTTTTGTTATTTTATTTGGTTTTGCATGCAAATTCAACTTTGGTGGCTTTTGTGACTCTTTGTGGTATGTTTATTTTTGGGTATTAAGTTGGAGTGTTTTTGCTTTTGAGTTTGCCATTTCTGAACTTATGAAGCTTTTCTTCTTCTTTTCCTCCTCTTTTTTTTTATGTCGTTTCGCATTCTTCTTCCTGTCGTTTTGTGTTTGTGGTGCCTTGTTCTTTTTATTTTGACTTTTCTCCTTCTACTCTTTGTTTATTCTTTTTTCTTTTTCCTCTTTTCTTCCAGTCAACATGTCTGACACCTCTGATAGAGCCAACCCTAGTAGCCCTGGGTATATGAGTGACTCTTCTGAGCCATACTCCCCTTCTTCCCCTTCATCTATTTCTTTATCCTCTGATGAAGAAGCTAGGACAGTAGCAGAGAATAGAACTAAATCTATGAATGATGTCGTGTCTCGCTCTGAGCCTGCGGTGATATCCATTTCCAGTGGTTCTTCCTCCGGAGGTAGATCTCCCGTTGCAGGCAGGGCTACGCCTGCTGTGCCAGAGCCTACTCCTTCTTGTAGTCAGCTCCTTAGAGAACTGCGCCATGAGCATTTGGCCAGGGCAGTTCGATTGAACCCTCCCCCTAATGCCCCTGTTGGGTTAGATATTCAACCTTTGTCAGAAGTAGCCTGGTTGGACAGTTTTGATCAACTAGACGAGCCTTTTACTGGGGTATTGATGGGTCATTGCATGTTTACCGCAGACGATCTACAATGGCAACTGGTTCTGGCAGTGGTTCTGGTGACGCATAGCGTCGTGCTGAGAATCCCATTTATGAGGAGGTGGAGAATCTCCGTCCGTTTCCTTTGTATCTCGAGGAAGATCTTGTTAGGTTATGATACATATGAAAATTCATAAATCATGCGGAAAAACCATTTAGCCAGGAATACATATTATTTACACATAATCATATAGCATAGTTTTAGATGCATACTCTTTGTTGCGTGCCTTCCCTAGCTGCGCCCGAACCGAACAAGAACAAGTCTTTAGGACTCCAAGTGTCGTCCCTCCGTAGATAGTCCACAGCACGTCCGGATCCTCCTTAAGATTGACCAACTACAATCGCCCTTAAGGTACTAAAGATTTTCGGCACTTATAGTCAAGAAATGTGTCTGAATTTTCTCTCAAAAACTCACTTTGAATACTTGAATAATCTATGAAAATATGTGACCCTAGGCACCTATTTATAGAGTTATGGAAAGGGTTTTGGAATCCTATTAGGATACTAATTTATTTAATTATAACCCTACTAGGACTCTAATTAAATAATCATTATCTAATAGTTTTAGGATTTAATCACACTTCGAATCCCGATTGCTTCAGGATTCCCGCACAAGCAATGCACGAGCACCGTACACCCGCGCAAGCCTTGCGGCCCACGCTAGGCGCACAGCGCTCGGCCCACTGCTGTGCTTCCGCGCGCGCGCCCAAGGCCTTGGCTGGGCCTGGCCTTGCGCTGGGCCTGGTCGAGGCTTGTCGTGCGCTGGTGCGCGTTGGCTCGCTGGGCGACGGCCTGGCTTCGTGCTGGGCCTTCGTCTAGCGGGCCTCGTCCGATGCTAATTCGTACGATACGCTTCCGATTAAATTCCCGATTCCGGAATTCATTTCCGATACGAACAATATTTAATATTTCCGATTCCGTAATCAATTTCCGTTTCGAACAAATATTTAATATTTCCGTTTCCGGAATTATTTTCCGATTCCGATAATATTTCCGATTCTGACAATATTTCCGTTTCCGGCAATATTTCCGATTCTGGCAATATTTCCATTTCCGATAATATTTTCCGATACGTACCATGTTTCCGTTTCCGGCAACATCTACGACTTGGATAATATTTATATTTCCGATACGATCCATATTTCCGTTTCCGGCAATATCATCGTTTCCGGAGTATTCATTTCTTGCCTGTGACGATCTCAGCTCCCACTGAAACCAAGATCCGTCGATTCCGAATATCCATAGATGGAGTATTTAATGCCATTAAATACTTGATCCGTTTACGTACTATTTGTGTGACCCTACGGGTTCAGTCAAGAGTAAGCTGTGGATTAATATCATTAATTCCACTTGAACTGAAGCGGCCTCTAGCTAGGCATTCAGCTCACTTGATCTCACTGAATTATTAACTTGTTAATTAATACTGAACCGCATCTATTAGACTTAACATAGAATGCATACTTGGACCAAGGGCATTATTTCATTCAGTCTCCCACTTGTCCTTAGGGACAAGTGTGCATTTCCTAATTCCTTTGTCGCTCGATGCTTGCTCTTGAACATAAGGTAAGAGTTGTCATCCTTATTATGTCCAGAGGTGTTCCTCGGTTTCAGAGTTCAACTGATCAAATAAACAGATAATCATAGCCTATGATTCATCCGAGCACGGCCATGCATTTCACAGTTTCTAGCTCTCCGAGTGGCCTTGTACAACTTTTAAGCATCTCATCCCGATTTATGGGAGGACAATCCCAATCTTGTGATCTTGAGATTAGACTTCGTTTGATAGGTGATTACCTGAGCGTTGCCTTTATAGCCTCCTTTTACGGTGCGACGGTTGGTCAACGTCAAAGCAACCAGTTCTCAAACAAGTAATCTCAAATCACTTAGGTATTGAGGATTTAGTGTCTAATAATTTTAATGAAATTTACTTATGACAGATTTTCATCTCTTACGGTAAAGTTTCATAGGTCTTGTCCGATACTAGTCTTCCCAAAGTAAGTATCTATGCAAATGATTATGACATTGCCATGTCCACATAGTTCAAGAAACAGAACTACTAGTCATCTTGCATTCTAATCGTCTAACGTTTTCTATGCGTCCAATTTTATAGAAAACTCCGACCAGGGACCATTTTCAACGTTTGACGTTCAAG
This sequence comes from Spinacia oleracea, assembly GCF_020520425.1. NCBI lineage: Eukaryota > Viridiplantae > Streptophyta > Magnoliopsida > Caryophyllales > Amaranthaceae > Spinacia > Spinacia oleracea. The sequence goes on from NC_079489.1 coordinate 92,196,105, forward strand.
TTCACTTGATAGACATTTCTTAGTCACAAGACTGGTCCTGACAGTCTATCTTGAATATATCGTCAAATTGAAGGGACTCATCATTTAATACTAAACCAAGATTAAATGGAATATGAAAATACATTTCATATATGATAAATGTTCAACCCCATTGTTTTACAACCATGGGCCTCAAACCCATCTTTAAAACAGTTCATGGAATTCAAAGCTATGCTTGATTTCCAGTGCTACAATGCGAGTGTTGCTTCTCACTTGTTGCATAGGTTTAGTTATCATGCTTTGCCAATCTTAAAATCCTTTTCATCGAATGATATTCGAGATAGGATGATAAGATCTTTTGAGTTTGTTTATTATGTGATCTAGTCTTTCTTACTTCGATAGTGGTTCTACGCATTTTGTAATGAAGAGCCATCAAGTTAGCAGACATGTGATCCACCCAAGTTCAGTGAAGAACTCTTTAACATAAACAACCCTGTTTTATTGCTTCTTAGGCAATAAGTACTTTTACTTCAACTTTATAGGTTGCTAGTGATGCTTTGTTTGGAATTACTTATCCAAGAAGTTCACAGATATGTGGAATACTTTCCAGCCGTATCTTAGAACATAGAAATTAATATTTTAATATCCCACGCAACAACTCATGGTCTCCAATCCATGTTGCCATTTCAAAACACGATGCTCTATAGCTCGTCCTTATCAATGGTTAACTCCAAAGGGTCTTGCTTGATCCTTTGCCAGTGTTTATACGTGTAGCATCAATATTTAGCATATCTTTATTTCCTTGAATCAAGAACTATTCCTATGTACCTTTTCAAGTACCATAAGTATTCTTGATCTCAATCTAGTTGATCTTCACTTAGATCAATAGAGATTGGTATATGTTCGTCATGCCTAAAGTCATACGATACGTTTTTGGCGATCCTCATATTATATCATACATGATAAATTCTTTTACAGAATAATTCCCAATTGAATTCTATTCATGTAACTTTAGCTTATCTAGTTTCAGTAGATACTGAATCCAACTAAATTCTTTGACATATAATATAGGTGAAGAATCTTATTTAGACTCTTTGATGTTTAACTTAGTAAATGCTTATACATAGTTCAAACATCCTTTACTTAGATTTATTCATATGGGTCGAATATCTCCAATGGAGACTTTCGTGTTTGATTTAGTAAATGCCATTACTTAATCCAAAACAATATCATAAGATCTTTGTAAATAGATCTTAATACCCAGTATGTACTAAGTTTCGCCATGGTCTATCATTGATGAATAATTTCAAATCTAAGTCATTAGCATTTGAATGTTATTTCACAATAGAGAGATATGTGTGTGATACACATAGGACCAATTAAGTTTTATGTACTCCCACTAAACTTCTTATATATTTATAAGAATCATGTACATTTTATGAAACTAAAATACTTATTAGCTTCACTAAAATACAGTTCTAATTCCCAATTGCTTGCTTAAATCTGGACTTAGATTTCATAAGCTAGCTTTCCTTTTCAAGCATTATTTGGATCCACAAATCCTATGACATGCCATGTACATAGTTTATTCCAACATTTGATTGAGGAATACTTTTGTCATCAAATTGCCATATTTACCAATATGCAATCATTGCTTGAATTATAGACTTGAAGCATTACGATTTTGCATGAGGTTTCAACACAATCCACATCGTGAATTTGCTTGTAACTTTTAGCAAATAATCTAGCTTTGTGTGTGAACACAATTCAATGTTTGATGGTTTTTATCCTTTAAAACAAACTTGCAACCAATAGGTGTGAAACTATTCTTGCAAATCAACAAAATTTCAATTTTGTCATCAAAACATTGAGTATGTTTTATGGCCTTTAACCAATTAAACATATAGTCTATATATGGCCTCTAACCATTTTAGGGAATCTGGGTTTCGTCATAGCTTTCTTACAAGTCACTTCTTTTAGTTTGACTGCAAGTTGTAGGTTTCTTTTCTATCTAATAGAAGAATTGCATAGTTTAAGTGACCTGAACTCCATGTTTCTTCACTATCTAATAGAAGAATCTCATAGTTCCAGTGACTTGAACTCTATGCCTACTAGGGTATAGAACATCAAACAATAGAATATCAATAGCCACTTGAAAGTCCTTTGAATATTCTGTTCTCCTTGAAGCACTTGTAAAGTCTTCTAAGAGATGTCTATTCTTTAAAGCCACTTCTAAAGTCCTTAAAGAATAAGTTCGGATTTTCTGAAGCACTTCGAAAAGCCTCCGGAATGTCCGTTTATGTTTGTTGTTTGCCTCGAAGACTTTCGAGGTCTATTTTCTCCCACTTGTCATTTTGGAAACGAATCTCCAAAAGGACATTATTTCGAGCAAACAAACATTATGTTCTCAAAAATTCGTGGTAGAAACAATACCCTTGTGTCTCATTTGAATAAATCACAATGAAACATATATCTATACTTGGGCCTTAGTTTGTTGAATAACAAACACTAAGCTCCCACTGAGTTTAGGAACTCTTTAGATATATTATGAAAAGATATTCTGAAATTACTTTTCAATAGCTTTGACGAATTTGGTTTAGTTTGGTGGTAGTTGAGCATTTTGTTTTAGAAATTATAGGAAAAGTCTTTATGATTCATCATTGATCGAATCAAGTACTAATTGACTTCGATCATTCCAACGTAGATATGCCATATCTTATGGAGCTAGATTGTGAAATTACAACACACAATCATTGATGATCATATTTGGTCTCAAGTAATCATCAACATGATCTAACCTAGATCTTTATGATTTATTGCTAAGTGGATTTTATACTTCTGAATCTTTGAACTTAGCCAAACAGATTCAACTTATATCACATTTGAGTAAATAAACCTATATTCACTCAAATCCATGTGAAATAATAAAGTCATAAAATCTTTCTTTAGCTTTGAACTCTATTGTCTAGGCGTTCTAACAATAGTTCATATCTTTTGTTACTTTCAACAAGTAAGACTAGTCGTCTTAAATTGATCTAGAAATCAATGAACTTTCAAAAGTCCATCAAAATAGAGCTTTTGAAGTTTAACTTATTGATATGGTCTAAGCAACAATGCCAAAGATTAGTGGAACTCAAATCAAGGGGTTGATTTGAACCTAGTAAAGTTCTTTAAAGAGTTGTTTGTTTTAATCAAGCATATTGACTCAACCTGTAATTGACCATTTCATTCAAATAAACAAACAAACATTGTTTTTGTTTTTCTTGAATGTGAGTCTTTCTGTGTTTGAAAACAGAAATTTAGGTATGTTGATTATGGAACAAAATAGCCATTAAGTTCCAGCCTTTGAAAGGACTTAAAACAAACTAGATGACCCTACAACTAATGTAGCATTGCCATGCTTCATTTCCCACTTGTAGGTCATTAGTGTATCCTAGCTTCCATTGTTTGAGTTATTACCGAAGTAAGAACCTCAAGCGGTATATGATACCAAGGAAGTTTGATTGCTAGGTCACTTCTCTTTAAACATAAACTTATAGGTAGAAACGGAATCGTAATTCCTTTCATTTGTTCCTCGTTTTCCTATTTCTTGTACCCTTTCTTATAGTCTTAAGAATTGAATTCTTTAGTGTTGACTTTTATACTTTGTTAGACATGTCCAATGTCACCCCAAAAAGGTTCTTTACCATTTTATTTATGTTGAATATTCTGTTTCAACTAGATGATCTTACCAGAAGCTTCTAAAGTTCTCTAAGCATCGATCTATTCGAATGTCTAGGGACTAGACTCATTCGAGAATTAAATGGAAAAAAGATTTTAGGTTGTTAACCATTGGTAAAGCTGAGCGTTTAAACTCAATGCTTTATGATCTCAAAAGTACATTGTATTTTGAATTCACAAGCACCAATCGGTTTGCCATTCGACTTTGATACTCGAAAACAACCATAAAAGTCGATATAAGAAACGTACATTTTAAATTGCTCACTTTCTCTCATTTCCGTGAATCGTTCTTGGATTCACTACCAATCGAGGAAATTTACTGTTACCTTTCTAAAAGGATTTACTGCAGTGCAAGATATTTTATTATAACCAATAATTAAAACATACATTGAAGCATGCAAAGTCTAAACATTTATCATGAATAATAACCTGAAAATTAAAGCAATCATGTAATTTCAACAAGTTATTAGCATTTTATTCGAATTTATTGTTCCAGCAGGTGTGAATAAAATTATTCCAAGATCCTAAAACCATTGAAGAATTAAGCACAGTTTGTCGACTCAATTCTAAAACATTTTAGGTAAGCAAAAGCCTTTTGCTAATAGTCTAGAAACTATTCTTGGTTGATAGGTACGTCTAAGAACTTATTAGGTAAACCTATCGATTTTGCCACGACATAAAAGGACTCCTTACTTATATCGTTGAGTTTCACCAAAACTAACATGTACTCACAATTATTTGTGTACCTTGCCCCTTTAGGACCAATAAGTAACACCTCGCTGAGCGAAAACTATTACTAGATTGATGTAAAGGATATCCAAGCAAGTGTATATTTTGGCATGGCACCTTATAACTCAATTTTTAAGTTTGGAACTTAAGGCTCTTACTATGTTGGTTAGATTTTAAGTGAACTAAAATCCTTAATCATGCAACATAATCAAGCTTTTGATCTCATGCATTTTAAGACATATTTAAAAGCAATAAATAACTTAAAACATGCATAAGATAAATGTGATCTAGTATGGCCCGACTTCATCTTGAAGCTTTAACTTCAAAGTCCGTCTTGAAAATCTCCGTGGGAGGCACCATTTTCTTCAAATAGGATAAGCTATAATTAAAACTAATTACAACTATTTGATGGTACGCAGACCATATTTGAATTGAAAAACGACTTTGGTACTTTAGACCAATTACATTCAAATTAATGGTACGCAGACCATATTTTCTATCCTATTTGGGCCATACTAGTCACTTCATAACCTGCAAAACAGTACATATACAATATATACCATTCACCCATTCATTATCATTAATGGCCCACATAGCTGGTTAGTAAAACACATTATGCATCACGTAAACATTTGCAGCAATTAATCAAGGGCACCAATAATCTACCAATTATTCAGTCCTTATTAATTCTAATCAAGTTGTTTTAACCTTAAGGATTTGTAGACCTAATCAAGAGTTTATGACTAAAAAGCACTCCCACTTAAACAAATAAATTCATATGCTTTACTAATTTTAAACATAAAAATGTATTTCAAGTCTAACCGGAAACATACAAATTTAATTAAAATTTAAAGCCCATATAAATTTATAATTGAATCCAAAAATTTTAATTTGATTTCAGTCGTATTTAAATTAATTCATGATTTTAATTTTAGTAAAATAATTAGAATAAATAAAATTTATTATAATTACAATATTCAAAATTAAAATCCAAGAAAATAATTTAAATTATTAATTTTAAAATTAATTAAAATTACGTAAACTGAAAATTTCAAATTAAACATTCAAAACGATCTAATCGTAATGCAAACACCCTACGCATCGCACGCCCATGGGCCACACGCACACAGCCATCGCTGGCCATGTGCACGCAGCCCATGCGCTCGTCGCATAGCTGCTGCATCTACCCATCGCAAGCCATCGCACAAGTTGGTGCTCGCTGCGCGTGCGCCAGCGCTCGATGCACGCGAGCCATCGCTCGCTGTGCGCGCTCGCCAACGCTTGCTGCGCGCGCTCCAGCGCTCGATGCACGCGAGCCATCGCTCGCTGTGCGCGAGCCATCGCTCGCTGTGCGCGAGCAATTACTCGCTGCGCGCGATCGACGCTGGGCGCAGCGCTCGTGGCACGCGAGCTTGCGCTCGCTGCGCGCGAGGCTGCGTGCGCTTGCGCGAGGCAGTGCGCGTTGTGGCGCAGCTCGCTTGCTGGCCACACGCGACTGCCGTGCCTTGCCTTCGCCCATGCCCATTCGTCCATAGCTCGTGGCCCACGACACAAGGCAGGGCTGCTGCCTTGTGCTCGTGCACCATGCCCCTGCTCATTGCATTCGTGCCGCACGGGCGACGAGCTCCCTTGCTCGTCGTCGCATGCCCGCACTATACAACACCCCTTAAGGGTAACACGAAGCATCCATTGCTTTGTGCGTGCAAGTTATATGAACGAATCGCATAAAAATTTAAAATTTATATTTAAAATTAATGACAAATTAATAAATAATATTAATTTCATAATTTTAGGGCGAAAAAATCGAAAATTTATTATTCAATTGATTTCCGATTATTATGGATTCAAGCCTAGGTCATAAAAATTTAAAATTTATCATAAATTTACAATTTTTATGGTGGTTTTTAATCATAGGTTTCTAATTAAATTATAATTAATTATGAAAATCAACTTAATTCTAAATTATTCTAATTTTCAACAAATTAATCATAACTACAAATTAGATTGCATAATTAACAAGGCTAGGCATTCAAACTTGTTAAACATATACAGTAGGTCAATCAAAAATTCAAGATTTATCAACAAGAATCGCAAATATTTAATTTAACATCTTAAATTTACGAAATTTTGCATTCGAAAAACTAAAACCTTCGAAAAGTCATAGTTAGGCTTCGAATTTGAGAATTCTGGGTTCGGCAGAAAAAGACTATTTTTGTCAAAATTTTAGAATGCCTTTACATGCGGAATTGACACAAAAATCACTCGATTTGGATGAGTAACGAAGAAACTGCCGAAAAACTGCGTACGTATAATTAAATAAACGCAATTTGCAATTAATTAACAATTACGAAAATTAATCACCCCTTTTAATTCTTGCAAATTTGTAATATTTAACCATGTTCATGCAATTTAGATTATGAAAATAATAAGAGGCTCGTGATACCACTGTTAGGTTATGATACATATGACAATTCATAAATCATGCGGAAAAACCATTTAGCCAGGAATACATATTATTTACACATAATCATATAGCATAGTTTTAGATGCATACTCTTTGTTGCGTGCCTTCCCTAGCTGCGCCCGAACCGAACAAGAACAAGTCTTTAGGACTCCAAGTGTAGTCCCTCCGTAGATAGTCCACAGCACGTCCGGATCCGCCTTAAGATTGACCAACTAGAATCGCCCTTAAGGTACTAAAGATTTTCGGCACTTATAGTCAAGAAATGTGTCTTAATTTTCTCTCAAAAACTCACTTTGAATACTTGAATAATCTATGAAAATATGTGACCCTAGGCACCTATTTATAGAGTTATGGAAAGGGTTTTGGAATCCTATTAGGATACTAATTTATTTAATTTATAACCCTACTAGGACTCTAATTAAATAATCATTATCTAATAGTTTTAGGATTTAATCACACTTCGAATCCCGATTGCTTCAGGATTCCCGCACAAGCAATGCACGAGCACCGTACACCCGCGCAAGCCTTGCGGCCCACGCTAGGCGCACAGCGCTCGGCCCACTGTTGTGCTTCCGCGCGCGCGCCTAAGGCCTTGGCTGGGCCTGGCCTTGCGCTGGGCCTGGTCGAGGCTTGGCGTGCGCTGGTGCGCGTTGGCTCGCTGGGCGACGGCCTGGCTTCGTGTTGGGCCTTCGTCTAGCGGGCCTCGTCCGATGCTAATTCGTACGATACGCTTCCGATTAAATTCCCGATTCCGGAATTCATTTCCGATACGAACAATATTTAATATTTCCGATTCCGGAATCAATTTCCGTTTCGAACAAATATTTAATATTTCCGTTTCCGGAATTATTTTCCGATTCCGATAATATTTCCGATTCTGACAATATTTCCGTTTCCGGCAATATTTCCGATTCTGGCAATATTTCCATTTCCGATAATATTTTCCGATACGTACCATGTTTTCGTTTCCGGCAACATCTACGACTTGGATAATATTTATATTTCCGATACGATCCATATTTCCGTTTCCGGCAATATCATCGTTTCCGGAGTATTCATTTCTTGCCTGTGACGATCTCAGCTCCCACTGAAACCAAGATCCGTCGATTCCGAATATCCATAGATGGAGTATTTAATGCCATTAAATACTTGATCCGTTTACGTACTATTTGTGTGACCCTACGGGTTCAGTCAAGAGTAAGCTGTGGATTAATATCATTAATTCCACTTGAACTGAAGCGGCCTCTAGCTAGGCATTCAGCTCACTTGATCTCACTGAATTATTAACTTGTTAATTAATACTGAACCGCATCTATTAGACTTAACATAGAATGCATACTTGGACCAAGGGCATTATTTCCTTCAGATCTGCCTGTTGGCTCGACTGAGGATTACTTAAGTCCTGAGGTTTCTTTTGGTCCTTTAAATGCTGCGCCAGATGTGGACTGGCTTAAGGCAGCTCGCCAACATGATTATCCTAGCGTTGGCAGGGAGTTTTACGCTTTTCCCCCTGGTTATGAGCTGGTTATCCCCGATGATGATGCTCGTATCACTGCTCCCCCTCTAGGTCTTGTTGGTTTATATTCTTATCATTTTGACTTTGGTCTGCGTTTTCCTCTTGACCCTACTTTGAATATTCTGTTCTGCGAATATTCTGTTCTAGCCAGCTTTTCAGGAGCTAAAGATTGACGACAAGCATGTCAAACCGGTCAATTACTCAGTGATTGGCTTTACAGGAGCAACAATGATACCAGAGGGAATAGTTAGCCTACCAGTAGAGACATCAAAGACTTCATGGTAGACTTCATGATAGTGAAGGTACCCGCAGCCTACAATGCCATCTTAGGCAGGCCGTTCATTCATGATGCAGGAGCCGTTCATTCATTTGGTGAAATGAGTAATGTCCTGAAGTACCATTTGAGTGTCGTTTGGTATGTGCTCAATAGCTAAATTGGTATGTATGGTATATTTGTTGATAGACATGTGTGATTTTTTGGTAGGTGATGAAAAGGCTTGCACCAGAATTGCAAGATCTTCGGGCTGTTTTACGAGAGGATGTAATTATTCGCCAGTTGGGGCAAAGGGCAGGGGTGCGTGAGCGTGAAAATTATATAAGTTCGTCTTCCCGTGCTGGCGATCATTTAGTGATTGATGTTGATGGTGTGCCTACACCGGTGGATAAGTCCGTGGACAACGTTTTAACTGATTTGTTGAACGTTGGTGAGAACTCCGATGTAGACGGGGATGATCTGTATCCTGGCGGACGAGAGTTTTTACGAGATCATCGTTCAAAAAATAATTATACAATTACCCCGGCTGTACCAAGGAGTAAGAACCCTCAAGTCTTTCAAGCTGATCCCGTGTCACTTCATGCCGTTGATTCACATTCAGAGCCGCTTATAGAGACAGAGGTCCAGCCACAGGCACAACCTTTGTCCCAGTCAGTGGTCAATCAGCAGGGAGACCAGACATAGCAAGGAGACAAGATCTAGCAAGAGCCAGAGGTTCAAGGTGAGCCAAAGATGCTAGTTGGTCAAACAGATGTGGTGACGGGAGAGGAGGAAGACATTGAAAAGGACAAGGTTGATGGAGGTGGGGGAGAAGAGCCTGGTGTTGGTGAAGGTGGTTAAGGTGGTGTAGGAAAGGAGGTGACCGGAAAAGGTGATGATGTCGCCGAAGATGAGGATGATGAAGATGATGAAGAGGGTGAAGGTGAGGATGATGGTGAAGGTGGTGGTGGTGGAGGGAAAGATAACCCTGAAAATGACGGCGACGATGATCCGGCTACCGGCGGTGCGGGTGATGGCCAAGGCATGGGTGCTCGAGATAATCCTATTGATGAGGCTAATGAAAACCTTAGTGAAGGGATGGGTGCTGGACCTGTTGATGAAGAAGGGAAAAAAGGGAATGGATGTGTAGATGGTTTTGATGTTTTGAAGGCAGTCGAAATCGGGTGTAAGACGAAAATCAGCATAAAGGCACCCAGACCTAAACCTAAACCAAAAGCTCGTAGTGGCAATACGAGATTGAGGAAACCAACTGAGAAAGGGTTAGCTGCCCTGGCCGCCCGCACAGGTCAACAAAGAATCAGATTGTCAACACTTGATAGTGCTATCATTACATATGTGGAGGGCTACAATCCTAAAGGGATAAAAGAGTACGTACCAGAGTATTATTAAGTGAATGACTGATAAAAATTGATAGTGCCTGTATTAATATGTTGTAGTTCTGCTTTGCAGGGGGGCTATGCTGATCGAGTGTGATGGGAATGACGCTAATCGGAGGATGTGCTACTCTGTTCTGCGTCATAGGGAGTACGTACAGTCCCAGTATGTGCGGACCATAGTTAACATATACAACAAGGAATGGATCATTGAGTTCCTGAAGGATTGTCGCAGGATCATGCTGGACTCCTCTTTTGCAGTACGTATTAGTAATACCCTTTAGCGTAGCAGTGTTATTTATAAGTCATGTCAATTTGTTAACGACATTTCCCTTGCATTTTGCAGTATCAGAAGTTAAAGACAAGGGAAACATATGCTGGTCTTCTAAAGAAGTGGTCATTTCCCCTCCAGAAGGTCGTGTCATCAGATATAGCCGTGGTAAAATATCTTATTTATGTCTGTCCTTATAATAAACCCTATGGTGCGACATGTATGTGACAAGTGTTGACCCCCGTTGACTATATGTTCACCTGGATGCATTAGATGTTTTTGTTTGTTGTGTTGTTTGTTTGATTAACTCTAATGGCCATCTAAGATGAAACCGGGAATATGTCATTTAGGTGTACGAGTTCATACGTGTACACTTATGTTTTGTGTAGAGCTTGAGGTGTATTAAATGTCTGCGACAAACAGGTATGCGATGTGTAAGAATTTCTAATTCATGTCCAGGTCTATGTTCCAGTGGTGGACAACGGACATTGGTGGTTTGTTGCCTTTGCACTGAAAGACCATAAGATATTGTTCATTGACAGCGTGTATACTAATCCTGCTTCCGAGCATTCTGGGGATGTAAAGAAATTGGTATCTGATTATGTGATACCTAGTTTTTTATTAACCTGGTCTCCGGTGGCCGTTCATGCATTAGATAGTATTCGATATGACGTCCTTAACTAGTGCGTCTTGATAAATCCAGATACAAGCATTGGACTACCTTCTAAATGCGAGGGACAAGGAGTGCAACGCATCCTCTATGTGGAAGCAGAAGCAGATGATTACGTGGCCTACGGATTCAATCGCCTTTCCTGATTACAACGACAAGTACGGGTTTTCACCTTCAGTATTTTTTTATTCATATTGTCATTACCCTTATCTGTTAGTAACGAATCCAGTAATGTGTTTGTAGTCATGCTTGCGGAGTAGTGATGCTTATGGCTATCCGGCAGAGTGCGGGGGCGTTTCGAAAGGCAATTGTGAGACATCTTTCTGAAGTGATTAAATGTTGATATGTCAGTCCATGCGATCGACCTAACTTGTAGTGTTATCTTAATGTGGATGTTTTTTGCTACGGCAGGGAGACATCAAAGTTGCTCGGAAGGCACTGTTTTTGTCGCATTTGAATTCGCAACACAACTCATGCCATCCCTTGCTTCCTGAAATAGCTGCCACCCATGTCCTAGTTCGTTGAAGGAGGACGCGGTCAACCCCCCTACATAGTCATTGTAAAATGTGGCCTCTTATCTAATCTGTAGTGTTTAGTTTGAAGTAGCCACATGTCGTGGAGTTTGTAATATTTTGGAACATAAACAACTAGCAAGTAAATTTTGGGTGGTATTTTGGTACCAATCTGCATAACAGTTGGTATTCCCTTCACCTAGGACATGGTCAATATGATACCATGCGTCCTTTTTAGAATGGAAAGTAAATTTTTTTGGGGTAGAATGGTACATGCAATACTCATCTTTTGTTGGTTTAATTGGTTTAGGGCATGCAACAGATTGCCTGTAATTACCAGATTTGGTCAATGTTGAAACTGCAAATTGTTAACTATTGAATATGTGTCCCTTGTATTTTTCAAATGTGTCCATGCGAATAACATTTATCTACCATACCATACAGTTATCACTACCAAACTGTAGAACAAACTAACGTGAGTGAGTAAAAAGCTATTCGAGTTCCGAATTGAGTGTAAAAACGCAATAGTCACAAACATTTTATAAAACTATGGCAGTTTGGTACAGGTGATATTGTTCACCATGATCACATGATTATTTCTGGTATCCAACTTATGCCTTCTTGTACCAAACTTGTTAAAACTCAATCAGATGTAAATAAATATGACTTTCTTTTGACGGTTAGATTATTTTGTAATATGGATAAGGTGGCAGTTATTTGACGGTTATCTCGAGTTCTCTATAAATAATAAGTACTCGTTGGCCAAATTTCAAATTCCTTATTCACTTTCACAAAGCATATCATCATAAAATGGAAATTCCACCAAATGTATACCCCAAAGTGTGTCCTAACCACCATTACCATTATGATTATACCGAACAACACAAAACTGCACGCAAACCCGATCTCATACAACAGTTCGAGATCGACCTCTCAGAAAAGTATGGCGGTGCGGTGGTTGAACCAGACCAACAAGGACATGCACACTTCAGCAGCGTCGACGTTGTTGCTGGATACCTTAATCTAATGGGTATAATATGGTCTAAGATGGACAAGCCAACTAGGGCAAATTCAGTGTTCGCATGCAAGAAGTGGGCCATGGAACTAATCAATGAATACTATCGCCCAGACTTTGATTGGAAATTCTCCCAAAGAGTTCGACTGGTTAATTTTCGATACTATGAGATCCTTGAGTACAGAGAAACAAATGGCACTTACACACGCATTAAGTATAAGTGCGTGTGTGATCTGTGGGCCGAAGCCTCAAAAGAGTTTAATCCTAGAGAAACGCGTACTGCGCTGCTTAATGTACCGAGTGACATTGATTTCAATAATTTCAATGCTCATGTAGACAATTCAAACTACAGTTGGAGGATTTAGTGTGGTGGCATGTAATGTCCGGGAAGACCGATTTACTACCAATCATCCTCTTACATATTTCTTTCTTTAATTTAAATGCCCTAGTGTTAAGTGTGTGATTGTATTCCTCCTACGTATTACAGTGTCTAATCTAAATACCGTAGTGTTAAGTGTGTGATTGTATTCCTCCTACGTATTTCTTTGTTTAATTTAAATGCCCTAGTGTGAAGTTTGGTGGCATATAGTGTGCTTGTAATCCTCCTTACATATTTGTTTGGGTAATCTAAAGGCCCTTGTTATTCTCTTATTGATGTAAAGTTATTAGTGTGCAAAATTTGTGTCCTTAAACGTTGCGTCCATAACATTGTGATCGATCGTTCGGGCTGATAAGTGCTAAAGTATTCTAAAATGAACATACAAATAAAAAAGCATGCAAATAAAAATGAACACTGTATACGAAACGGTTTGGTATCATAGCACAACAAATACTGAACTTCCGTTAGAATAAGTACGTCGTATACATCGTTGTTGTTAGTACCAAACGATACTATATTTCTGCTTCCTGGTAGTCGGAAACTCACAACAAGGGTATACCAAACGCCCAACACGGTAATACCATTTTAACCCATTCGAATATTATAATGTGCTTATTTTTTTGTTTTTGGCGAACTACAAACTCTCCTAGGACTAATTTACTCAGAATAACCATTCATGATTAATATTGCTCACGTAATGGAAACCACCTAGCCGGAAGGGGATTTCAATGAATCCACCATTCATGGATTCATATCACTCACTAGTAAACTCATTTATGAAACTACTCTACATATACAAAAGTAAATGCATCATTTATGAAACTACTCTACATATACAAAAGTAAATGCATGAAGGGTAAGTAGTATTTGATAAGTTTGTTTATATCCTACTGGGTACAATCCTAAAGTAAATGCGTGTGTTTCTATTAATATGTTGCATTAAATATTTAAATGGTACTAGGCTACTAGGCTACCACAATTGTATTACAACTCAACATCTCTGTGCAAAAATCAATTCATATTCCGCGATAATAAATGCCCTAATGTCGTTTGGACAAAAATAAATAAAAAAATTCATAAAATCGGGGAGTAAAATGTACTATGAAGTAATAAATGTATAATATCTACCACAATAACGTATAAGATAATATCTCGGAGTACTACTATAACTTTAATTGAATTTCATGTTGTAATCCCCTGGCCAAATATTAGTACACTCAACGACCATCACCACGCATATGTGTCGTTATTATTTCATTTTATGGATACCATTCTGATTATTTTTAAACCGTATGGTATAGGCTACATAGAAAATTGGTACTCGTTGTGGTCTATGCCCCTTAAACGACACATGATCATATGTAGTTACTATACGTTGACGGTTTCATATTTACGTTACGGTTATTCTGGTTCGGGTAAGGACGATTTTAAGGTAACTGCACGCTATCGGTTATCCAAGGATCTGTCTATATATAACCCCACTTCCGCCATCATTACCCTAATTACCACCATCAAACTGTATTCAAATTTATCTTACTGCAAAATACTAAACGTTACCAGAATAACTGCATCATGGAGTGGGTATATTGGGATCAAGATCGTACGTACCCAAAGGTGTGCCCCAATCACCATTTGCGCTATGATATTGTTGAACAACATAAGACTGCTCGTAAACCTAGTCTAATTGAAATGTTTGATATCAAGGTTACTCGAAAGTTTGGCAATCCGGTCGTTGAACAGGAACAACCGGGACCAAACCGCGCGAGTGCAAGTAGCGTTGCGAGGGACGTTGACTTGATGGGTATAATATGGTCTAAGATGGACAAGCCTACTAGGGAAAATTCTATTTTCGCATGCAAGAAGTGGGGCATGGAACTTATTAAAGAATACTACCACCCCAACTATGACTGGGAATTTTCCCGTAGAGTTCGCGTTGCCAACTTCCGTTATTACGAAATCTTGGAATACGAGGAGGCTGATGGTACGTTCACACCCATTAAGTATAAGTGTGTTTGTGATCTGTATGAGAAGGCATTCGGGTGGTACGGTAGGAGAGAGCGTGAGGAGTTGCTTGATGTTCCAGCGGACATTGACTTCACCAATTTCGCCATGATGGACTCGGATGACTCGAACCTGAATTGGAGGATGACGTGTGGACAGATGTAATGCAATGACATAAGGTATTCGGATTGGGATTGGTTTTTAATTAGTCGTTTGTTTGTGTTTGTTTCATGTTGTGTGAAAATAATTGGGTGTTTTAAGATATCCGGAGCTTACCCGTTATGTATTTTATTATTGTTTTACGTTTTCGATTTTTCGGTGCGTAGTCGCATCGCAGTGTGGTTTTATCATATGTACATACGATGTTATTACTTCAATGTGTGGTTTGAGCAACTGGTTTTATCAAATTGTGTTTGCGTAATATTCTAGTCATAGTGCAACGTAATTCTTATGGTTTAGTACGTGAATAATACAACATTTAGTACAAGAAATAGAACATCGAAGAAACGTAATTTAGTACATTGAGTAGAGGAAATTTAGTACACTAGAAGGACATCATAGAGACTTAGTTTTTTACAGTAAATGATACTATAAATAAAGTGCCGTACTAAGTACACCCAAAGATACAGTACTAAGTACACCAAAAGGGATCAGTTAAATAAACAGGCAACCAAAGTAACAACCAAACACAAAACCCCGTGCTACCAAACTGGAATCGATGAGAAACTTACCAGGTCTAATAGACATTAAATCTCTTCACTTGCATCACTGTTTGAACTTTCCTCCTCGTCAGCTGAATCCTCTGGGTGGTAATATACCATATCTTCGTCGTAGTAGTACTTCTTAGAAATCCGCCAAGCGGAAGCAATCTCCATCATTGTGTTATAGTTTTCGGGGTAATTGTGTTCAGAGTAAAATGGATTTTCAAGTAACAAATCAAGCTCGTTCATCTTTTCCAATCCATTGATATCTATCATCTCATTCTTGAAGGTTAAATATTTGGTCTTGTCATAGGACAAGTAGTAAAACATGTCAACCCTACCAAAATTAATCCAGTCCCAAGTGGTTTCTCTTTCACTAAGACCCATATATTTCCTCCCAAAGCACCAAAAGGCCGAAATGACCACACTCCTTTTCATGCACGTTTAACCTATATGTGACCTCGTCCAACCACCCCCTTAAAGGCTTAAACATTTCAAAGAATTTAACAAGATAACGATAGAACAACTCATTTTTCTTACACTTCATCAAGATTTTCTTCAACCTTACCAAATTAAAGCTGAAAGCCATCTTGTACGTATCTAGTAAATAGTATAAGAAGCAATAGGCCTCTTTCCTGAAACGACGAGCAATAACTATCTTTAAAGGAGTTAGGAAAGGCCATTTAGGATTAAAGTCTATCCCACCTATGGCCTCATCTCCATTCCTAGACACAACTGCCAATAAGTGGGGAAACACTTGGGCTTCAGCCCTTTTACGTACCGTAAAGGTGCCAATTTTATCCTTGACATCGCGCTGATCAGATTCACGCATTACGTCCATAACTTCAGCGCTATTTATGAGCTTGGCCTTTCCCTTCTCCCTTGCAGTGTACCGTCTTTTCCGTGGTGTATCGTCATCGACAGGCGCCTTTCCTTCACCTTTCGCATCAGCTGGCTTAGATTTCCTCTAATAATGCAGGTTTGGTATAAATAACTTAGGCCGTTAGGGAGGCAATATTTTCCAAGACCTCCGATCGAGACGGGTTTCCCGGTACGTTCATGTTAACGCCTGAAAATCGTGTTCTACCATTTCACCTACCCACGCCCGATGACTCAACGAGAATTATTAATGAAGGAATGGTCGTGTACATTGAGTGGGTAGCAAAACGGCGGGCCTAGTTAGGGTCACTTGAAGTGATTCCTACCAATTACCTTGCCCTTATAGATCCAATTCCAGTTCTCCACATCAACCATACACCACTATACACAATTCCTGTAAACAAGACTTCAATCTTTGTTGGTTCATACACAAATGACCTCCACATCATGAAAATTTCGAATTTTATCCATTCAATCGATGTTGACGTTTTTCACCACGTCGTGAAAAGGAATAATAGGAGATACCATCAAATAAAAGTTGGTTTGACTGAGCAATACACAAACCAACGTACACCGGCTATGTTGTCCAAGGGCTTAGTTACCGTCATTTGGAATGATAGGGGTGTATCGAGGCCTTAATTTATTGCACACTTCAACGAGATCTTCACCAAGCTAAACCCAAAAATTATTATTATAACCGAGTCTCGTATAAATGAAGCACAACTTTTGCTCATTGTGCAACGTCTACCAGGGGAGTACCAGCATGACATGTTCGGACCGAGAGGACGTGCGGGTGGAGTGGTAATGTTTTGGAGTATTGCTGACGCCTAACCTTCCATACATTACAAAGAGGATAAGCCATTCTACCACAAGGGCCCCCCACACCATCTAGTGTCTTTAAAATTCCATGTAAGTTTCCTCAATTTTGGAATTATGCCCATGTTGTCCTCACTTCCCAATGCCAAAAAGGTTGTATGGAAGTACCATTTGTCTACCATACATAACCAAACGTATTGGATTACCAATGATCTTACGATTATGGTACCGTGTGATGTACCATATACTATTTTCCGATAATACTACGTAATATGTTTCATCCCAATAAGATAGTACCCTGATGATTGTACCATCTCAACAAGATGGTACCAATGTTTATGTACCAAACAGTGCTTCATCGTCATACTTGTCTAAACACTCCTAAGCAATATGTGTAGTCTTCGTAGATGTGCCATATTTTTTGTAACTCATGAGGGTTCATCGTCTTACAAGTCTAAACTAACTTTTACAGGCGAAAATTTCTGGTTCCAATTCCCGAGCAAAGCGTAGACTTTTCAAGTGATTGCAGAAAATGAACTCAACGAGGTAATTAATTATTAATTATCAACAAATTTGGCATCTCATAATTCTTTAATAAGTAAGTAATGTCTTCACTGCATCAACAACGGTATAAAGGCATAATCCTACATTCTAACCAGGTCTATTAATTTTAATTGTGCATTCCACAGATAAGAACCAATCATTCGATTTTGCATTTCATAATTCTTTAATAGACAATTTTGCATATCAACAAATTTTTCATTTCGTGATTCTACAATCCAAAATTCTAACCATGTTATTGATTAAATTGTTCTCATTACATCAACGGTTTCACATAATTCATCTACTTAGGTACAAAACCAATGAAAAAAACTAAACAAGAAATTGAAAGTTTGAACACTTGTTTTATAATTTTCTCAATCCCTTTTAGCTGCTCCGTAACACCGTGCATACCTAATTGAACTAGCGACGATGGTACCATCGTCCCAGCCTTAATCAAATTCTGTTCTTCCACCCACCGGAACCATCCACAGAATCTACATTTGTAGTATAATTTCATTGGATTTTTCGTTGTTTGAGAAATCCTGAGTTCCTTTATACAGTTTGGACAATTGGGGCACCTTATTGTTTCGCACCATAGTATTTATTGAGCACCGACGCCGCCGACGTTTGCTGGTGGTGATGTTTGCGTGGTGGAATTAGTGGACATGATTTTCCGGCGAAAGGGAACTAATTTCAGTAGGGTTAAGCATTTTTACTTGGGTCTCCTTAAATAGGGGTATATGGTGAAGCTTCCCAAAGAATCTTTGAAACCTTGGGTGGTGTGGAAATGGGGGGAATTTTCCCGCCCACATGTATGAATAATTTTGAAAACAGCTATTAAGGATATTTTACCATTGTGAATTACGTGTCAAGCCACACGCGTATACACTAGGAATCGAACCCGGGTCGGAAGTAGTAAAATCCATATCCGATCCATATCCATTCGATTTAGTTATTCTATTTCCCATTTACTAAATTCGAGTTCCTAATAGATTAATAAATTAAAAATATATGCGTTTTATTCAAATATATAAGATTATATTGGGAAATTCCTTTCAAACAAAAAGGTATGGACGAACAATAATACACTTTGAAATAATTTCAAGTCGAATTTGCACTCGGATTCGGACTTGGGTCAGAATCGGGTCGGAGTCTCTGCGAACTCCATATCCGATCCATATCTGATCCATATCCATTCGTAACCTAACATTTCAATTAGAGGTACCCTAAGATTAGCTTAACCCTAACATTAGATCAAAGTAAGTGTGCAATTTTTATAAATAATATCATGTAGTGCAAACTCATCCTTAACATGACTAGGGACCTCATTGCGTACGTACGTGGAAGCTACACTTGTTTCATAGCCTAATAAGTTCAATGATGTTCATGGTGGCATCAAAGTAGTCGTTTATGCATCCAAATTCGCAATTGTACTCCATAAGGACATTTTAATACGTACTGTACGTCGTATGTTGATTTATGCAATGCGGGCGAGGCACTAGAGTCCTTTGCATCAAATACATATTGCATCATTTTATAAAATATGTACAATGTAATATTGAACTACGCCTACCACGGCCGTACATTTGAACTATTAGTTAAACATGTTAGGTTATGATACACATGAACAACATAAATCATGCGGAAAAACCTTAATGCCAAGAATCATATTAATTGCACATAATCATATAACTAGTCTAGGATGCATACACTTTGTAGCGTGCCCTCCCTAGCTGCGCCCGAACCGAACAAGAACAAGTCTTTAGGACTCCAAGTGTCGTCCCTCCGTAGAAAGTCCACAGCACGTCCGGATCCGCCTTAAGATTGACCAACTAGAATCGCCCTTAAGGTACTTAGAATTTTCGGCTAATATGGGCAATATTATGACTGAATTTTGCTCTCAAAATGTCACTCTGAATACTTGAAAACTCGTCCATAAATTATGAACCTAGGCACATATTTATAGGGCTATGGAAAGGGATTTAGAATCCTATTAGGATACTAATTAGTTTAATTAGAATTTCATTAAAACTCTTTTAAACTAATTCTATCTATTAGGATTAGGAATTAATCATAGAACGAATTCCATTAGCTTTAGGATTCGTATTGAACACAAACGTTGCACGACCACGAGCATGCTGCACAGCCCGCGCAAGCCTTGCGGCCCACACGAGCAGGCGCAGCTTGCAGCCCACGAGCGTCAGCCCACCCCCGCGCGCGCGCCTTGGCCTTGCTGGGCCTGGCCTTGCGCTGGGCCTGGCGTGGCCTTGGCTGCGTTGTGTTGGGCGCTTGGCTTGCTGGATGCGGGCCTGGCTTCGTGCCGGGCCTTCGTCTAGCAAGTCTCATCCGATGCTAATTCGTACGATCCGCTTCCGATTAATTTTCCGATTCCGGAATTCATTTCCGATACGAACAATATTTAACATTTCTGATTCCGGAATTAATTTCCGTTTCGAACAAATATTTAATATTTCCGTTTCCGGAATTATTTTTCAAATCCAATAATATTTCCGATTCCGACAATATTTCAGATTCCGGCAATATTTCCATTTCCGATAATATTTTCCGATACGTACCATGTTTCCGTTTCCGGCAACATCTACGACTAGGATAATATTTATATTTCCGATACGATCCATATTTCCGTTTTCGGCAATATCATTATTTCCGGAGTATTCATTTGTTTTGCCTTTGACGGTCTTAGCTCCCACTGAAACCAAGATCCGACGATTCCGAATATCCATAGATGGAGTATTTAATGCCATTAAATACTTGATCCGTTTACGTACTATTTGTGTGACCCTACGGGTTCAGTCAAGAGTAAGCTGTAGATTAATATCATTAATTCCACTTGAACTGAAGCTAGGCATTCAGCTCACTTGATCTCACTGAATTTATTAACTTGTTATTTAATACTGAACCGCATTTATTAGACTTAACATTAAATGCATACTTGGACCAAGGGCATTATTTCCTTCAGTCTCCTACTTGTCCTTAGGGACAAGTGTGCATTTCCTAATTCCTTTGTTGCTCGATGCTTGCTCTTGAACATAAGGTAAAAGTTGTCATCCTTATTATGTCCAGAGGTGTTTCTCGGTTTCAGAGTTCAACTGATCAAATAAACAGATAATCATAGCCTATGATTCATCTGAGCACGGCCATGAATTTTACAGTTTCTAGCTCTTCGAGTGGCCTTGTACAACTTTCAGCATCTCATCCCGATTTATGGGAGGACAATCCCAATCTTGCGATCTTGAGATTAGACTTCGTTTGATAGGTGATTACCATAGCGTTGCCTTTATAGCCTCCGTTTATGGTGCGATGGTTGACAACGTCAAAGTAAGCAGTTCTCAAACAAAAAAATCTCAAATCACTCAGGTATTGAGGATTAGTGTTTAATAATTTTAATGAAATTCACTTATGATAGATTTTCATCTCTTACAGTAAAGTTTCATAGGTCTGTCCGATACTAGTCTTCCTAAAGTAAGTATCTATGCAAATGATTACGACATTGCCATGTCCATATAGTTCAAGAAACAGAACTACTAGTCATCTTTCATTCTAGTCGTCTAACGTTTTCTATGCGTCCATCTTTATAGAAAACTCCGACCAGGGACCATTTTCAACTTTTGACATTCAAGTTCACTTGATAGACATTTCTTAGTCACAGGACTGGTCCTGACAGTCTATCTTGAATATTTCGTCAAATTCAAGGGACTCATCATTTAATAAACCACAAATTAAATGGAAAAATGAATTCTATTCATTTATTGTGAATGATTAACCAATAATGTTTTACAAAGTATTAAACTCTAAAACTTTAAAACATTAAATAAGGACATCAAAGCCATTCTCCAATATGCATGATTCCCATAGCTGCAGTGTGCGAGTTGTGCTTCGCCTGCGGCAGAGGTTTAGTTAATGGATCTGAGACGTTGTCATCAGTTCCAATCTTGCTTATCTCGACTTCTTTTCTTTCAACGAATTCTCGTAGAAGGTGAAATCTACGAAGTACATTCTTGACTCTTTGGTGGTGTCTAGGATCCTTTGCCTATGCAATAGCTCCATTATTATCACAATATAGAGCTATTGGTCCTTTAATGGAGGGGACTATACCTAGTTCACCTACGAACTTCCTTAGCCATATAGCTTCCTTTGCTGCTTCATGTGCAGCAATGTACTCCGCTTCAGTTGTAGAATCCGCAATGGTGCTTTGCTTAGCACTTTTCCAGCTTACTGCACCTCCGTTGAGGCAGAAGACAAACCCAGATTGTGATCTGAAATCATCTTTGTCGGTTTGGAAACTTGCGTCCGTATAGCCTTTAACAATTAATTCATCATCTCCACCATAGACCAGGAAATCATCTTTGTGCCTTTTTCAGGTACTTCAGAATGTTCTTGGCAGCAGTCCAATGTGCCTCTCCTAGGTCTGACTGGTATCTTCTCGTAGCACTGAGTTCATACGCAACATCCGGGCGTGTACATATCATAACATACATTATTGAACCAATCAATGATGCATATGGAATCCCACTCATTCGTTTACGCTCATCAAGTGTTTCTGGGCACTGAGTCTTGCTTAGAGTCATTCCATGAGACATGGGTAGGTAGCCTCGCTTGGAGTCTGCCATCTTGAACCTTTCAAGCACCTTATTGATATAAGTGCTTTCACTAAGTCCAATCATCTTCTTAGACTTATCTCTGTAAATCTTGATGCCCAATATGTACTGTGCTTCTCCTAGATCCTTCATCGAAAAACATTTCCCAAGCCAAATCTTGACAGAGTTCAACATAGGAATGTCATTTCCGATAAGTAATATGTCGTTGACATATAATACTAGAAATGCAATTTTGCTCCCACTGACCTTCTTGTATACACAAGATTTGGCTGCGTTCTTGATGAAACCGAAGTCACTGACTGCTTCATCAAAACGTATATTCCAGCTCCTTGATGCCTGCTTCAATCCGTAGATTGATTTCTTAAGCTTGCATACCTTTTTAGCATTCTTTGGATCCTCAAAACCCTCAGGCTGTGTCATAAACACAGTTTCTGTTAAAACACCGTTTAAGAAAGCGGTTTTGACATCCATCTGCCATATTTCGTAATCGTAATATGCAGCGATTTCTAACATTATCCGAATAGACTTTAGCATAGCCATCTGGCAAATCGACCAAATCCCAAACTTGGTTTTCAGACATGGAGTCTAATTCAGATTGCATGGCTTCATGCCATTGCTTGGAGCTAGGGCTCGTCATAGCTTTTTTGTAAGTCGCAGGTTCATCACTTTCATGTAATAGAACGTCATAGCTCTCGTTCGTCAAAATACCTAAGTACCTTTCCGGTTGAGATCTATATCTTTGCGATCTACGCGGGGTTACATTTCTAGATGGTCCATGATTCTCACCAGATACTTCTAAAGATCTCTGAGTTTCATCCTAAATGTCATTTTGAGCATTCTCTAGATTTTGTTGTTCGACTCGAATTTCTTCGAGGTCTACTTTTGTCCCACTTGTCATTTTGGAAATGTGAACCTTTTCCAAAAAGATACCATCTCGAGCAACAAACACCTTGTTCTCAGATGTATTGTAGAAGTAATACCCCTTTGTTTCCTTTTGTGAGCCCACAAGGATACATTCGTCAGATTTTGGATGAAGTTTGTCTGAAATTAATCGTTTGACGTATACTTCACATCCCCAAATCTTAAGAAAAAACACTTTTGGAGGCTTTCCAAACCATAACTCATATGGAGTCTTTTCAACACCTTTAGACGGAGCTCTATTTAAAATTAGTGCAGCTGTATTTAGTGCATGTCCCCAAAATTCTATTGGAAGTTCGGCCTGACCCATCATTGATCTAACCATGTCTAGCAAGGTTCTGTTCCTCCGTTCCGACACACCGTTCCATTGTGGTGTTCCTGGAGGAGTCAATTCTGATAGAATTCCACATTCTTTCAGATGGTCATCAAATTCATAGCTCA
Source organism: Spinacia oleracea (assembly GCF_020520425.1). Taxonomy (NCBI): domain Eukaryota; kingdom Viridiplantae; phylum Streptophyta; class Magnoliopsida; order Caryophyllales; family Amaranthaceae; genus Spinacia; species Spinacia oleracea. The sequence continues at coordinate 92,219,925 of NC_079489.1, forward strand.
GATATTCACCGCCTCTATCAGACCGCAGTGCCTTAATCTTCTTGCCTAATGGATTCTCTATTTCACTCTGAAATTCGTTGAATTTTTCAAAGGATTCAGACTTATGCTTCATTAGGTAGACATAATCATATCTACTGAAGTCATCAGTGAAAGTAATAAAGTAGCTGAAACCACCCCTAGAATTTGTACTCATTGGTCCACATACATCTGTATGGACTAAAACCAATAGTTCAGTTGCTCTTACTCCAACTTTAGAGAAAGGTTGCTTTGTCATTTTGCCAAGTAAACATGATTCACACTTACCATAATCCTCTAAGTCAAATGGTTCTAGAATTCCTTCCCTTTGAAGTCTTTCTATGCGTTTCAAGTTAATATGGCCTAATCGACAATGCCACAGATAGGTGAGATCTTAATCATCCTTTTGGCCTTTTTGGTATTTATGTTATAAATGTTAGGTTATGATACATATGAATAAACATAAATCATGCGGAAAAACCATAAAGCCAGGAAACATATTATTAACACATAATCATTTAGCATAATTCAGATGCATACACTTTGTAGCGTGCCCTCCCTAGCTGCGCCTGAACCGAACAAGAACAAGTCTTTAAGACTCCAAGTGTCGTCCCTCCATAGATAGTCCACAGCACGTCCAGATCCGCCTTAAGGTACTTAGAACTTTCGGCTATTGTAGGCAATGATGTGACTGAATTTTTGCTCTCAAAAATCACTATGAATACTTGAATTGTGTCTTTATAAATTGTGACCCTAGGCACCTATTTATAGAGTTATGGAAAAGGACTTGGAATCCTATTAGGATACCAATTTGTTTAATTAGAATCTTATTAAAACTCTTTTAAACAAATTCTATCTTTATTAGGATTAGGATTTAATCATAGAACAAATTCCATTAGCTTTAGGATTTGTATTGAAACACAAACGGTGCACGAGCATGAGCATCGCACAAACCCGCGCAGGCCTTGCGGCCCACACAAAGCAGGCGCTGCTCGCAGCCCACGAGCATCAGCCGGCGCACGCGCGCGTCATGCCTTACTGGGCCTGGCGAGGTTTGGCAGCGTGTGTTTGGGCGCTAGGCTTGCTGGGCGTGGGCCTGACTTCGTGCTGGGCCTTCGTCTAGCAAGTCTCGTCCGATGCTAATTCGTACGACGCGCTTCCGATTAATTTCTCGATTCCGGAATTTATTTCTGATACGAACAATATTTAATATTTCCGATTCCGGAATTAATTTCCGTTTCGAACAAATATTTAATATTTCCGTTTCAGGAATTATTTTATGATTCCGATAATATTTCCGATTCTGACAATGTTTCCGATTCCGGCAATATTTCCATTTCCAATAATATTTTCCGATACGTACCATGTTTCCGTTTCCGGCAACATTTACGACTTGGATAATATTTATATTTCTGATACGATCCATATTTCCGTTTCCGGCAATATCATCGTTTCCGGAGTATTCATTTCTTGCCTTTGACGGTCTTAGCTCCCACTGAAACCAAGATCCGTCGATTCCGAATATCCATAGATGGAGTATTTAATGCCATTAAATACTTGATCCGTTTACGTACTATTTGTGTGACCCTACGGGTTCAGTCAAGAGTAAGCTGTGGATTAATATCATTAATTCCACTTGAACTGAAGCAGCCTCTAGCTAGGCATTCAGCTCACTTGATCTCATTGAATTTATTAACTTGTCAATTAATATTGAACCGCATTTATTAGACTTAACATTATATGCATACTTGGACCAAGGGCATTATTTCCTTCAGTCTCCTACTTGTCCTTAGGGACAAGTGTGCATTTCCTAATTCCTTTGTCGCTCGATTCTTACTCTTGAACATAAGTTAAGAGTTGTCATCCTTATTACGTCCAGAGGTATTTCTCGGTTTCAAAGTTCAACTGATCAAATAAACAGATAATCATAGCCTATGATTCATCTGAGCACGGCCATGCATTTTACAGTTTCTAGCTCTCCGAGTGGCCTTGTACAACTTTTAAGCATCTCATCCCGATTTATGGGAGGACAATCCTAATCTTGCGATCTTGAGATTAGACTTTGTTTGATAGGTGATTACCTGAGCGTTGCCTTTATATCCTCCTTTTACGGTGCGACGGTTGGTGAACGTCAAAGTAAGCAGTTCTCAAACAAGTAATCTCAAATCACTCAGGTATTGAGGATTTAGTGTCTGATAATTTTAATGAAATTTACTTATGACAGATTTTCATATCTTACAGTAGAGTTTCATAGGTCTGTCCGATACTAATCTTCCCAAAGTAAGTATCTATGCAAATGATTATGACATTTCCATGTCCACATAGTTCAAGAAACAGAACTACTAGTCATCTTGCATTCTAGTCGTCTAACGTTTTCTATGCGTCCATCTTTATAGAAAACTCCGACCAGGGACCATTTTCAACTTTTGACATTCAAGTTTACTTGATAGACATTTCTTAATCATAGGACTGGTCTTGACAATCTATCTTGAATATTTCGTAAAATTGAAGGGACTCATCATTTAATAAACCACAAATTAAATGGAAAATGAATTCTATTCATTTATTGTGAATGATTAACCAATATTGTTTTACAAAGAATTAAACTCTAAAACTTTAAAACATTAAACAAGGACATCGAAGTCATTCTCCAATATGCTTAATTCCCAAAGCTGCAGTGTGCGAGTTGTGCTTCGCCTGCGGCAGAGGTTTAGTCAATGGATCTGATATGTTATCATCATTTCCAATCTTGCTTATCTCGACTTCTTTTCTTTCAACGAACTCTCGCAGAAGGTGAAATCTATGAAGTACATGCTTGACTCGTTGGTGGTGTCTAGGCTCCTTTGCCTGTGCAGTAGCTCTGTTATTATCACAATATAGGGCTACTGGTCCTTTAATGGAGGGGACTACACCAAGTTCTCCTATGAACTTCCTTAGCCATATAGCTTCCTTTGCTGCTTCATGTGCAGCAATGTACTCCGCTTCAGTTGTAGAATCCGCAATGGTGCTTTGCTTAGCACTTTTCCAGCTTACTGCACCTCCGTTGAGGCAGAAGACAAACCCAGACTGTGATCTGAAATCATCCTTGTCGGTTTGGAAACTTGCGTCCGTATAGCCTTTACAATTAATTCATCATCTCCACCATAGACCAGGAAGTCATCTTTGTGCCTTTTCAGGTACTTCAGAATGTTCTTGGCAGCAGTCCAATGTGCCTCTCCTGGGTCTGACTGGTATCTGCTCGTAGCACTGAGTGCGTACGCAACATCCGGGCGTGTACATATCATAGCATACATTATTGAACCAATTAATGATGCATATGGAATCTCATTCATTCGTCTACGCTCATCAAGTGTTTTTGGGCACTGAGTCTTGCTTAGAGTCATTCCATGAGACATGGGTAGGTAGCCTCGTTTGGAGTCTGCCATCTTGAACCTTTCAAGCACCTTATTGATATAAGTGCTTTGACTAAGTCCAATCATCTTTTCAGATCTATCTCTGTAAATCTTGATGCCCAATATGTACTGTGCTTCTCCTAGATCCTTCATCGAAAAACATTTCCCAAGCCAAATCTTGACAGAGTTCAACATAAGAATGTCATTTCCGATAAGTAATATGTCGTCGACATATAATACTAGAAGAGCAATTTTGCTCCCACTGACCTTCTTGTATACACAAGATTCGTCTGCGTTCTTGATGAAACCAAAGTCACTGACTGCTTCATCAAAACGTATATTCCAGCTCCTTGATGCTTGCTTCAATCCGTAGATTGATTTCTTTAGCTCGCATACCTTTTTAGCATTCTTTGGATCCTTAAAACCCTCAGGCTGTGTCATAAACACAGTTTCTGGTAAAACGCCGATTAAGAACGCGGTTTTGACATCCATCTGCCATATTTCGTAATCGTAATATGCAACGATTGCTAACATTATCCGAATACACTTTAGCATTGCAACTGGTGAAAAGGTTTCATCGTAATCCACTCCGTGGACTTGCCTGTAACCTTTTGTAACCAATCTAGCTTTGAAAACTTCAAGTTTTCCACCCTTGTCCTTTTTCAGTTTGAAAACCCATTTGCTTCCAATGGCTTGGTAGCCATCTGGCAAATCGACCAAATCCCAAACTTGATTTTTAGACATGGAGTCTAATTCAGATTGCATGACTTCTTGCCATTGCTTGGAGCTAGGGCTCGTCATAGCTTGCTTGTAAGTCGCAGGGTAATCACTTTCAAGTAATAGATCGTCATAGCTCTAGTTCGTCAAAATACCTAAGTACCTTTCCGGTTGAGATCTATATCTCTGCGATCTACGCGGGGTTACATCTCTAGATTGTCAATGATTCTCACCAGAAACTTCTAAAGATCTCTGAGTTTCATCTTGAATGTCATCTTCAGCATTCTCTAGAGTTTGTTGTTCAACTCGAATTTCTTCGAGGTCTACTTTTCTCCCACTTGTCATTTTGGAAATGTGATCCTTTTCCAAAAAGATACCATCTCGAGCAACAAACACCTTGTTCTCAGATGTATTGTAGAAGTAATACCCCTTTATTTCCTTTGGATAGCCCACAAGGATACATTTGTCAGATTTCGGATAAAGTTTGTCTGAAATTAATCGTTTGACGTATACTTCACATCCCCAAATCTTAAGAAAAGATACTTTTGGAGGCTTTCCAAACCATAACTCATATGGAGTCTTTTCAACCGCTTTAGACGGAGCTCTATTTATAGTGAGTGCAGCTGTATTTAGTGCATGTCCCCAAAATTCTATTGGAAGTTCGGCCTGACCCATAATTGATCTAACCATGTCTAGCAAGGTTCTGTTCCTCCGTTCCGACACACCGTTCCATTGTGGTGTTCCTGGAGGAGTCAATTCTGATAGAATTCCACATTCTTTCAGATGGTCATCAAATTCATAGCTCAGATATTCACCGCCTCTATCAGACCGCAGTGCCTTAATCTTCTTGCCTAATGGATTCTCTACTTCACTCTGAAATTCGTTGAATTTGTCAAAGGATTCAGACTTATGCTTCATTAGGTAGACATAACCATATCTACTGAAATCATCAGTGAAAGTGATAAAGTAGCTGAAACCACCCCTAGCATTTGTACTCATTGGTCCACATACATCTGTATGGACTAAACCCAATAGTTCAGTTGCTCTTACTCCAACTTTAGAGAAAGGTTGCTTTGTCATTTTGCCAAGTAAACATGATTCGCACTTACCATAATCCTCTAAGTCAAATGGTTCTAGAATTCCTTCCTTTTGAAGTCTTTCTATGCGTTTCAAGTTTATATGGCCTAATCGACAATGCCACAGATAGGTGAGATCTGAATCATCCCTTTTGGCCTTTTTGGTATTCATGTTATAAACTTGTTTGTCGTGATCTAATAAATAAAGTCCATTGACTAATCTAGCAGATCCATAAAACTTCTCATTAAAATAAAACGAACAACCATTGTCTTTTATTAAAAGAAAAATCCCTTAGAACCTAAGCAAGAAACAGAAATGATGTTTTTAGTAAGACTTGGAACATGGAAACAATCTTCTAGTTCCAAAACTAGCCCAGAGGGCAACGACAAATAATAGGTTCATACAGCTAATGCAGCAATCCGTGCTCCATTTCCCACTCGTAGGTCGACTTCACCCTTGCTTAACTTTCTACTTCTTCTTAGTCCCTGTGAATTGGAACATAAGTGTGAGCCACAACCAGTATCTAATACCCAAGAAGTTGAATTAGCAAGTATACAGTCTATAACGAAAATACCTGAAGATGGAACGACTGTTCCGTTCTTATGATCTTCCTTTAGCTTTGGACATTCTCTGTTGTAATGGCCTATTCCATCACAATAAAGACAGCTTGATATGGACTTGTCCTGCTTTGATTTAGTATTGCCCTTGGACTTTCCACCTTTCTTGAACGGTCTCCCTTTAGCCTTGAGTAAATCTTTGGCTTCACAGTCCAGTATTATCTCAGCCTTTATGACAAGGTGAACAAATTTTGCAACCGTTTCTTCTCTTGGTTCACTTAGGTATAGTTGCTTGAAGCGACCAAACCCACTGTGCAGTGAATTGAGCAAGATAGAGACTGTCATCCTTTCGCTTATTGGTGTTCCTAGCAGACTTAGGCGATCAAAATATGAAAGCATAAGATCCACATGGAACCTTAGTGGGACGCCTACCCTTTGTTTAGTGCGAAGGAGCTGAACATGTGTTTCTTGGACCTCCATCCTATAACACCTGTTGGGAGAACTAACCTTTAGACCAGACATTGATTCAATCAACTTTTGGACGTTCAGGTCCCTGTCCTCTGTGCTTCCACGACAGATATCCTCAGATTCTTGATGAGCGTAGAAGGTTCGTAAGCTACAAACCTTCTAGCCCATTCATCAGGGATATTGTTCAGCATGAGACTCATAACCTTTTTGAGATACGCATCCCAGGCGGCAAATCTTTCAGGGGTCATGTCTCTGGCATAGTAGCTTGGCATGGGATGTAACAGTACATACTCAAGTCCATTGAGTCTGACTATTTCAACTAGCTTAGCTTCCCATTCAAGAAAATTTGTTAAGTTCAGCTTGACCATACGCTCAGAACCCATGATGATGTTTTGATTGTTGTTTTCCATAGTTAGAACTACAATTGAAAAGAATAAACAAATAAATAACCATTCACAGTTTCTCTTAATAAACTTAAATTCTAGCATACATGCATAATTCAATTTTCATTAAGCATTTTATTCAAGTTATGTGTTCCGGCAGGTGTGAATAAAATTATTCCAAGACCCTAAAACCATTGAAGAATTAAGCACATTATTCGTTTTGACTCAATTCTAAAACATTTTAGGTAAGCAAAATCCTTTTGCTAATAGTCTAAAAACTACTCTTGGTTGATAGGTAATTCTAAGAACTTATTAGGTAAACCTATCGATTTTGCCACGACATAAAAGGACTCCTTACTTATATCGTTGTGTTTCACCAAAACAAACATGTATTCACAATTATTTATGTACCTTACCCCTTTAGTATCGATAAGTAACACCTCGCTATGGCGGAAACCTATTACTAATATCGATGTAAAGGATATCCAAGTAAGTGTTATTTTGGCATGGCACCTTTTAACTCAATTTTTAAGTTTGGAACTTAAGGCTCTTAATATGTTGGTTAGATTTTAAGTGAACTAAAATCCTTAATCATGCAACATAATCAAGCCACAATCTCATGCATATTTAAGACATATTTAAAAGCAATAAATAACTTAAAGCATGCATAAGATAATTGTGATCTAGTATGGCCCGACTTCATCTTGAAGCTTCAACTCCAAAGTCCGTCTTGAGAATGGATTGGAAACTCCGTCTTGAATTTCACCGTGGGAGGCGCCATTTTCTTCAAATAGGATAAGCTATAATTAAACTAATTACAACTATTTGATAGTACGCAGACCATTTTTGAATTGAAAAACAAATTTGGTGCTTTAGACCAATTACATTCAAATTAATGGTACGCAGACCATAATTTCTATCCTATTTGGGTCATACTAGTCACTTCATAACCTGCAAAACAGTACATATACAATATATACCATTCACCCATTCATTATCATGAATGGCCCACATAGCTGGTTAGTAAAAACACGTTGTTTGCATCACATAAATATTTGCAGCAATTAATCAAGGGCACCAATAATCTACCAATTATTCAGTCCTTATGAATTCTAATCAAGTTGTTTAACCTTAAAGGATTTGTAGACCTAATCAAGAGTTTATGACTAAAAATACTCCCACTTAAACCAATAACTTTATATTCTTTACTAATTTTAAATATAAAAATGTATTTCTAGTCTAACCGGAAACATACAAATTTAATTAAAATTTAAAGCTCATATAAAATTATAATTGAATCCATTGATTTAATTTATTATTCAGTTGAATTAAATGAATTTAAATTAATTCAAGGTTTAATTTTAGTAAAATAATTAGTATAAATTAAAATTTATAATAATTATAATATTCAAAATTAAAATCCGAGAAAACAATTTAAATAATTAATTTTAAATTTAATTAAAACTATTTCCGAACTGAAAATTTAAAATTAAAACGAAACACATCAATACTTTGCAAGACGAGGCACTTAGGCTTGCGCCCAAGCCCCATCGAGCTACGAGGCCCATGCCCCGCGCCATTGATCGTAGCACACGACCCGCACAGCCATACGCACACACGCCCCATGCCACACACACACGCAACCTTGCGGGCTACGCTGCGCGCAGCTTCGTGTTGCGTCGTGGCTGCTGCCCCTGGGCGAGCTTCGTGCGTCGTGGCGCAGTGCACTGCTGCCCACACGCATCGTGCTCGTTCTGTGTGCCCATGCCCTCGCCCGTCGCCCTGCACGCACGCCTAGGCGCAGGGCCTTGCGTGCCGCATAGCTCGTTGCTCGCTGCATTCGTACCGCACGGGCGACGAGCTCCCTTGCTCGTCGTCGCGTGCCCGCACTATACAACACCCCTTAAGGGTAACACGTAGCTTCCATTGCTTTGTGCGTGCAACATTTATGGGCGTTTTCATAAAAAATTTAAAATTTTTAATTTAAAATAAATCATATTAATTTCATAATTTTAGGGCGAAAAATCGAAAATTTATTAATTAATTAATTTCCAATTAACATGGATTCATATATAGGTCATAAAAATTTAAAATTTAACACAAATTAACAATTTTTATGGTGGATTTTAATCATGGATACCTAATTAAATTATTAATTAATTATGAAAAACAAATCAATTCTAAATTATTCGAATTTCAACAAATTAATCACAATTACAAATTAGGTTGTATAATTAACAAGTCTAGGCATTCAAAGTTGTTAAACATATACTGTAGGTCAATCAAAAACTCATGATTTATCAACAAGAATCGCAAATATTCAATTTAACATCTTAAATTTACAAACTTTTGTGTTCGAAAAACTAAAACCTCCGAAAAGTCATGGCTTCGAATTTGGGAATTCTGGGTTCGGCCGAAAAGTACTATTTTTGTCAAAATTTTAGAATGCCTTTTACATGCGTAATTGACACAAAAATCACTCGATTTGGATGAGTAACGAAGAAACTGCCGAAAAACTGCGTACATATAATTAAATAAATGCAATTTGCAATTAATTACGAAAATTAATCACCCCTTTAATTCTTTGCAAATTTGTAAAATTTAACCATGTTCATGCAATTTAGATTATGAAAATAATATGAGTCTCGTGATACCATTGTTAGTTTATGATACATATAAATAAACATAAATCATGCGAAAAAGCATAAAGCCAGGAAACATATTATTAACACATAATCATTTAGCATAATTCAGATGCATACACTTTGTAGCGTGCCCTCCCTAGCTGCGCCCAAACCGAACAAGAACAAGTCTTTAAGACTCCAAGTGTCGTCCCTCCGTAGATAGTCCACAGCACGTCCGGATCCGCCTTAAGCTTGACCAACTAGAATAACCCTTAAGGTACTTAGAACTTTCGGCTATTGTAGACAATGATGTGACTGAATTTTTGCTCTCAAAAATCACTTTCAATACTTGAATTGTGTCTTTATAAATTGTGACCCTAGGCACCTATTTATAGAGTTATGGAAAAGGACTTGGAATCCTATTAGGATACCAATTTGTTTAATTAGAATCTTATTAAAACTCTTTTAAACAAATTCTATCTTTATTAGGATTAGGATTTAATCATAGAACAAATTCCATTAGCTTTAGGATTTATATTGAAACACAAACGTTGCACGAGCACGAGCATCGCACAAACCCGCGCAGGCCTTGCGGCCCACACGAGCAGGCGCTGCTCGCAGCCCACGAGCATCAGCCCGCGCGCGCGCGCGCCATGCCTTGCTGGGCCTGGCCTTGCGCTGGGCCTGGCGAGGTTTGGCAGCGTGTGTTTGGGCGCTTGGCTTGCTGGGCGTGGGCCTGGCTTCGTGTTGGGCCTTCGTCTAGCAAATCTCGTCCGACGCTAATTCGTACGACGCGCTTCCGATTAATTTCCCGATTCCGGAATTTATTTCCGATACGAACAATATTTAATATTTTCGATTCCGGAATTAATTTCCGTTTCGAACAAATATTTAATATTTCCGTTTCCGAAATTATTTTCCGATGCCGATAATATTTCCGATTCCGACAATATTTCCGTTTCCGGTAATATTTCCGATTCCGGCTGTAACAGCCCGCCCTAAACAAGCTGCTTTCTAAACACACTTAGACTTAATATAAACAAACTAAATGTAATTTCAACTTAAAAACCTGCTAAACAAACTTTAACTCTTCAAACAACTTTAAAGAATTAATCACGGGTTTAGCCTATCTCAATGACACTAATCAAGACCCTTAAACTTATTTAGTTATTAAAAATTTCGGCAACACTTCCCCTAAATATGGACAACCTAAAACATTGCTTAGGATATTACGTCAAATTTTCTTTCACCTGCTTCAATTACAACATTCCAACATATAACATTTCCCAAAACATCACCAGGGTGTCACCAAACTCAAAAAGGATATATAATCCATAAATAATAAACCAAAAGCTCTAGAAAGGAATAATACAATCTATTAACAAATTGGAAAAGACTTAAATACACTTGGAGAATCCATAAACCCTCCTTGAAACATAAAAGACATCCGGAGGACTCTACGCACCTTGAACCTGAACTGAAACTCGATTCTCGCTACCTGCAAAAATTTTAACTCTGCCCCCCAAGGACAGGTTCATTGAACAAAAATCAGCGGAAATCTGAGTACACACATCCATCCTAAAATACATTTGATAGGTGGCTCAAAATAGTTTTAGTTTTCGTTTATGTTTTGTCTTGAAAAGCAACTTCTCTTATCAAACTCAATTGGAAAACATAACTTGATAAAACGTTAGCACTTCATTGAAATAGACTTCACGAAATCTTTACCATTCAAACAAAAATTTGGAAAGCAACACAATAGTAATGTTCGCAATAACTTCATACCTTACTTACCATCACAGATAGTTTCTAAATTCGCAATCACATCACATAATTAGACTCACAACTTAAGATTTATCGAGTTTTACCATACTCTTAACCTTTTTCAACCATAACCTTTGCTCGTCAATTATTCATAACCATAAACCAAGTATTTCCCTAAAAATAAATTTCCCCAACCATCTTTTGTGTCGCATGGCTAAACTCAACATAACATATGTTCATAACTCAATGGGAAACTCATTGGTACAACATTGCCAAAGTTATATAGTTCTCTTTAGAAGTTCTCATAACACAATACAAATATAGATATAGATATTCATAAGAAATTTATAACTGTGAAAACACACAACTTAATCTCAACATAATAGCTTACTGTTGGGGAAAGTGAACACGAATAGAGAGGGTCAATATGACCATCTGTCTCTATTTGATGGGGGTCGTCACCCTCCTGATAAACATACGCTTGCAAGAATTAACTAGGACATGTCCCTAACTACGGGTCTATCCCGCCTCTACGAGTCTACTTTTGTAGCGCTCGCTTTACGGCAAAGCCGCTTTAACGGGTCTATCCGGCCGAACTACGGGTCTATCCCGCCTCTACGAGTCTACTTTTTTGTAGCACTCGCTTTACGGCCAAGCCGCTTTAACGGGTCTATCCCACCGAACTACGAGTCTACTATTGTAGCACTCGCTTTAAATGTTTTTCATCACCGACGCATGTGAGCAATATGCAACACATACACGGCTACTTTCCCCTAATTAAGCATTTTATTACCAATTTATGCACTTTCGTTCTCAAAATATCATTCGCATTCCCTTACTCATGTATTAGATTCTTTCTCATAATAGTTCCACTCAAATTCTTCTCATATAAATTCTTAACCCGATTTTAATATCAATCTCAAGACTTGTTGACACTTTGCACTTATACTCACTCTCTAACCGTAAAGATCTAGTGAAGACATGAACACTCTTCTCAACTATTCTCCTTAACTTAGAACCACTCCTCATCCTTGGACATACTCTTAACCATTGACTGACAATTGACTGTTAGTGAGAGACATCCATTTAAGATCCTATCGTTATTAATAACTTATACTTTCCTCAAACCCAAATTCATTCTTGAGTAGCTTAGTGTGCCTGAAATGTGTTTTATAAAACATTTAATAGAATCTTTATGTTAAAACAATCTTATCGAATAAGGAAATAGCTATTAGTTAGTTTTTTTTTTTTATATATATACGATTTTCATAAACATCTTAGTTTAGTTGGAAATTCAAATCATTTCATTGTTCTTTATAACAAAATTGTTTTTAGAAAGCGTTCTAACATCAAAAACTAGTTTTGTGAAACTTATTTGAAAGCACTATCCTTATTTGTAAAAAAAATCACTTCCTTTAAGAAAACACGCTCATAACAGATTACATCTTAATTATAGCTATGTTAATTTAAGATCTTTATAGTTATTCAAAATTAGTTTAAACTCATATATAATTCACAATTTTAAGAAAAGAAAAGAAAACGTTTGATTTCAAGAAATTCAAAGAGAATATAATCTAGTAAAATTATAAATATATTTCTTCCTTGAAAATCAGTTCTTTCAAGATTATTATCAATCACGCCATAGATTATTCTAAATTTTTGTATAAAGTTTATCATTCAACCCTCAATACCTTAAGGACTCGAGTTAGATTACTCCCATTACACACTTGACCTTTTTGTAATCAATAACGCCCTCAATTTATAATTAACTCTTATTTAAGACCCTTTTGAATCATTCACATATCTCACAATTCACCATGACACTAGTTTAATCCAATTTCAATCCTCAAGAACCCTTGGTCAACTCAATTATCAAATCCCACAACCTTTCAACCAAAATCATCCCTCACTTGAATTCTTTCCCAATCGGCACAAATAATCATTCAAAAGAATAAAGATTATTAAAGTATTCAATCCAATTTACAAAGCATAAATCGATTCGGAATACACAATTCAATTTGCAAAACTCAATTCAATTTGCAAAACACAAATTAATTTCCAAAGCACAATTTAATTATAATTTGCAAACACCACCCTGAATCCAAACATACATATATTTACATATATTCATAATACTTAAACACAAAATGTAATTTCAAACATTGAAGTTGGTTGGACAATGTGTACCTTCAATCACTAACAAATAGACTCCAAGAATTTTAGATATCGATCACCAATCCCCGCTTAAACTCCGTAATTGAATTCTCCTTAATCGGCCTCCAATGATACACCTCAACAAATGAAGTCATAAATCAGTAAACCAATCATTTTCTACGTATAAAACTAAATCGAACTCTCTTCGGAATTTCTAATAACCTTTTGAATTTCACTCTAAAATGACCATAACTTAATTGAATTCGTTTCTTTTAGAAATCTCTTTTCTAAATTCATTCTGAACCAATATGGAACACAATTTGCTTTAGAAATGTTACATAAGATTTATTAAGCATGATTGAGAAACGTATAATTCGGTAACAATTTATTTATATACTTTGTGAATGATATTAAGTCATCAATCAAATTATAAAACTTAATTTATACTTTTATTTAGGAAACCCTTTTTGAAAAGGTAATAATAATTTGAATTGATCAATTGGAAACTTAATTTATACAGTTGAATTGGGCTAAGCTAAAGTAAATAAGAAAATATTAGGCTTGAGTTATACCCTTAGAGAATAGGAAGGCAAGAGGTAACCATTGTCAAATTGAGCTACAACCAACAACAACATCAACGAGCGGCTCCTGCACGGCCGCGAAACTCCGGCGAGCCGAGCAGAGGAGGAGAGGAGAGCAGAGGAGTGAAGCACCACCACAGCAGCAACAGGAGGGGCGGTTGACACCCACGTCGGCGAAGAGATAGGCGTTGCACCACCAAAAGAAGAAGATAAAGAAGTTAGGTTTCATAAATTTGGGGATTTCAATTGAATTTAATTTAATCAAATAGAAGCAAGAGTTGCATAAATTACCAATTGAGTATGGAATGAGAGTGAGATCGGCGAGTTCGCCGGCGATTGAGGGCTGCACACCAACGAGCAAGGACGAAGGAGAGAAGAACAGAAGCCCGAATCAACATAATAGCTTAATAACAACAATCGCATCAGCGGCGACCGACGAACAGGGGAGGCGGAGCAGTGGCGCGGTGTGGTGGGGCGTCGCAGGACAGGGAGAGAGAAGGGCGTCGATGGTGGGGGATGCGTGAGGAGAGAGAAGGGAAGGTGATATGATGCTTCTAGTTTCTTTTTTTTCTTTAGACCAAGGGAATCCAAAAGGGTTTTAGTGACATCAAAACAGAAGTTATGTGTTGGCTTCCTCAGCACTTGACACACAAAGAGAGTAAAAAGTGTGGTTTGATCATTAGACTAATACAGGATAAATTTTTGTTTGATTCATAAAATAAAATTCTAATAAATTATTATTTTCTTAAACATGATCTCTAAGAATTTTTATAAAATCCTTCTTAATATAATACTCTCTCACTGATTCGATTTAAAGAGAAAAAAAACGTAAGAATATACATACTTAATCGATCCTTAAGTTTGAGCAAATTTATTTTAGAATAACAAAAAAAACTAAAATCTGCAACGAATTAATTTAGTGTTTGCTTTAGAGTAAGACTCGGGAATTTATTCTATACTAGCTTAGAGAAAATAAAGAAAAAATAATCCAAATAGAAAATGATTTTTATTTATTTATAAGAGTGCGGTTAAGAAAACAATTTACTTATCAACATATTAAAAGCTGCTTAAAAATCTAGGCTATTACACCGAAAATATTTCCATTTCCGATAATATTTTCCGATACGTACCATGTTTCCGTTTTCGGCAACATCTACGACTTGGATAATATTTATATTTCCGATACGATCCATATTTCCGTTTCCGGCAATATCATCGCTTCCGAAGTATTCATTTCTTGCCTTTGACGATCTCAGCTCCCACTGAAACCAAGATCTGTCGATTCCGAATATCCATAGATGGAGTATTTAATGCCATTAAATACTTGATCCGTTTACGTACTATTTGTGTGACCCTACGGGTTCAGTCAAGAGTAAGCTGTGGATTAATATCATTAATTCCACTTGAACTGAAGCGGCTTCTAGCTAGGCATTCAGCTCACTTGATCTCACTGAATTTATTAACTTGTCAATTAATACTGAACCGCATTTATTAGACTTAACATTATATGCATACTTGGAACAAGGGCATTATTTCCTTCAATAAACTTGTTTGTCGTGATCTAATAAATAAAGTCCTTTAACTAATCTAGCAGATCCATAAAACATTTCTTTAAAATAAAACAAACAACTATTGTCTTTTATTAAAAAGGAAAATCCCTTAGCATCTAAGCAAGAAACAAAAATGATGTTTTTAGTAAGACTTGGAACATGGAAACAGTCTTCCAGTTCCAAAACTAGCTCAGAGGGCAACGACAAATAATAAGTTCCTACAGCTAATGCAGCAATCCGTGCTCCATTTCCCACTCGTAGGTCGACTTCACCCTTGCTTACACTACTACAAAAATGGGCAAAGAGATCTCAAATAAAAGACCTAATATTTAAATAACGGGTCTCTTTGATATGAGAGATCCACTATTATAGATCACGGGTCTCTAATATGCATTTAAGCCTACTAAATTATTTTAGAAAAAAGAAAACGAGAGATAAGAGACCCCTCATGTATGCTCACGGGTCTCATCTATATAGCGGTCCACCAATTTTAAGCTTGAAACAAAAAAGAAAGACCCCTTTTAAGGGTGCATGGGTCTCTTTTTCCATCATAATTTAAAAAATAAAAATAAAAAATCAAGTACTCAATCGTCCCTTCTTCAAAAACTCAACAGTTTCCATCTTAATTTCTCTCTCTTCATAGAGACTCACACACAATGCACAACAATGGTTTCATCTCCTTCATCCTCTACCTCTCTTCCCCTCTCCTCCTCACATTTTATATGTAAATTAACTCTATCATTAGATCAATCGCGTTGCCGAATCGCTGTATCATAATCGCTTCTAGTCATACACCAGATCTTATGTCTCCTCTGCCCAACGATCACTGCCTTCGGCCTCCTACCGCTACCTCTTCGTTGCTTCCACAATCACTTCCATTTCTTACATTAGCGTGGGTAATTTTTCTAATTTAGTTTTTGAAAATTAGGGTTTTGGTATGAGTTATTGAGTTAGGTTTTCTAATTACGAAAATTTATTCTAATTGTGTGTTTATTGAGTAGGGATTTATTGAATGTTGTTAATATCTTGGATAAATGATTATAGATAATTATTTTTGATAAGTATTAATTTGTGGAATTCATATAATTTGAGTTGCACACTAAGTGTTTGACGAAATGCCCAAATGATATTTTTGGATATACAACGAACAATTATGTTAGACGTCTTTGCTCTCTGCCAATCTCCATCTTTTCCTCACCAACAAAATTTGGTCTTAGACCTTATGCGATGTGAAATTCTGAAAATCCTGAGCTGTCTTCATGACTTCACTAATAACTTTCTTTACATTGTATTTCCTCAGTTCCATAATGTTCTTCACATTTACTATTCTTGTCTTCACATTTACTATTCTGTTCTTCACATTTACTATTATGTTCTTCACATTTACTATTCTATTAGAGGAGGGTGGACATATTTTATCTGAGATGAGTTGGGGGTAAAAATATCATAAGTGTTAAATAGGCTCAAACATCCTAGTGTAGACACCTACTTTTGTCCCCATTCCCGAAAGGGAAGGTTCGATGATGAGAACATAAATCTCCACTTGGCAACGCATCTCCTATAAAATGACGAATCTCAATTACCCTTTCATTTCAGCCAAAACTGCTATTTATAGAAACCTGCTAAGAATAGTAACTGCCGTAAGAAGTAGTTGTTAAAAGTGGCAAAGTCATAAAAGATAGAAATCTGTCAGAATTAGGTGTTGCACTCCAACATAAGTCCTAAAAGAGATAGAATTGGCAAAAGGAATTCTATTCCTGCTATAATTCGAAAATAAGAGTTACGTATTAATTAAATTCCTAACGAACCTAGAGTTCGTAACGGGCCCAGACGCATTCTGTCATAAGTTAATACGCACTAAAAGACTCGGATAAATCTCAAAAGCTCCGTGTTTTAAAGAGTCAAAATCTAACAAGAACTCGGCCCAGATAACATTTTCAATGCCGAACCCTGGGCGCCGAAATGTTTGGCGCCCAGCCCTGGGCGCCGAAATGTTTGGCGCCCAGCCCTGGGCGCTGAAAATGCCTAGGGTCGTTTTATTTCCGGATTCTTTTTGGATTCGTATTCTAAAGATCTATCTTTCCACAAACTCTTTCCCTATAAATACAGCCTCAAAACCGACGTGAACACAACACACAATTCCATAACCTGAGTATTGACTCTAGCCTTAAGCCTAGCCTAGCCTCACGCTGCGAAATTGATCTGGCGTTCTGTCGCAATCGACCCAAAAGTCGAACAGAACGCATCCTGTCCCTTGTAGCTGATGAGTTAAGCCTAAATACTGGAACACTTCTTAGAAACCCGAGATTCGTTAAATAAAAGGAGAAATAGCAAAGCCAAGTGGTTAGTTTTCTGAGAACCGTGACGCTCCTCTCAAGGGTGCGTTGTAATGTGTCCCTCATATGATTTAATCGCTTTCATCACCCTTTTATAAAATTGTCAAATTATTAACTTGATTGATCTATCACGCCTAATAAGATAATACCTTGGACAATTGAATTATCATGCTAGGTACCTTAAATCAATCTAAATAAGATAATCACGATCGATTCAGTATTATGTGTTGCATATTGCTAAAATCAATCCAGAATAGTTTAATAGTTTAAACGCATGTCCCTTCAATTATTTATGCTGAGCTAGTTAGGATAACCTGCCTCTGGAGTTATCGATGAGCATTCCTCTCGGTAGTTACAGTCCCCCGAACTCTCAATCTCTGCCCTACGGGTGTACGTTGAGCGATCCCCACACTAGGGATCACAAGGGAACCTATGGCCGTCGTGGTCGAACATAATTGCACTCCCTTTATGTCACGATAACCGGGTTTTGTCAGTTTTTCTCATTGTCGTTAAAAACTGAATGACGACTCCTATATTACTAGTCGATTGGGTGTAAACTCACAGGAAATCTAACTACACTTGATCTGACGACGTCACGCCCACGAGGGACGAGGTCATGCATTAGCCTCGTGCTTTTTCGACCCCCTCACAGTGGCGACTCCGCTGGGGACGTTAATGAAATACTCGTGCTCGTAGGTAATCAAAATAGCCGAAGGGTGAAACGATCCTACCCCGCGTTTATTTCCCTATCAAGTTGGGACGACCTGAAAATCAGCATATTAATGTGAACGGACAGAACCGCATAACGAATCTCGGCTCCCTTGGCATGTTTCATCTCGGGAGTTGGGACTAAGGATACCCATCGCCAACCGGGGGGTGCATACGCTTCGAATGTTGTCCACTCGGAACTTTTCGCTAGTAGTACACCCGTCCCAAACCCAATCGCTCGCCCACTAAGGTCCCTCTCATTGGTGCATGCCCCCTTGGCTTACATCGTGATTGGCCTCTTGGGACGAAATTCGTCTTTTGAATGCACTACCTCGACCGGGGCATGTGTTGGATCAACGATAGAAGCGGTACAAAGCCAGGCGCAAATATTACCCATAGAAGCCTATCATAAACTACGTGGCATATTATTTTTGCTTCATGTTGTAATGCTAGTTATGTGTAGCGAATTATGTGATTGTGTTGTAATTGTGTGTAACAAATAATAACGCTAGAAAACCAACGACCCTAAAAATTGCCCAAACATTCATAAACACCAATTGGCCAAAGAGTTATACCTAAATACGTGTCCCGCAATCTCAGGCGATCGCCACAAAAATAAGCGACGCCCAGGACGACCTGTAACGGATCCCACGACGCTGCATAACGCGCGAAGGACGTTATTGGGCAAGCACGCAAAATTAAGTCGTATGTACGAAAAAAAATAGACGAACTGAATAGAGTACCAGTCAGGGACGCATTTTCAGCGCCCCTGGCTGGGCGCCAATTATTTCAACGCCCCTGCTGGGCGCTGAAGTTGCTGCTTGGCCTTTTGGCCAGGCACAACAGCCTCGGTGCCAGCGCACAAAATGTACGTAGCAATAAAAATTTGCTACGAGGACGTATGGAAAAGGCACTCGATTCTAAGAATGACTTATAAAACAAACAACTCCTTGTGTCGTCATTAGGCCCCCTATGACGACAATGTTCGGCACCAAAACCGAGCATGCTAATTAAATGACCTTGAATGTCACATGGGCAAAGTATTCAAAAAATGATGTTCAAATAAAGTTTTAAAGGAAAAATAATGTTCGAATAAAAAATAAATAAATCCGAGTCTAGACTAGGCTATGCCAAAGTCCAATCTAAATCCTAAGTCTTAGTTGTCTTATACATAGAATCGGTCCTAATGCTTGGTGTCGTTCTGCAAGTTAAAAGGTTAAACCATATTGAGTCTCCCTTCCTAACATTTATCAATAAGCACCCGTATGTAATTGTCATCCCTTGCTAAGAATCTACGGCCTCAATACTCTCTCTCACCAATAAAAATAATATATTATGTAATTCAAGTATTTGCAAAATGTAAACAATCACATTCTGAAAATCATTCCTCCATAGTCGCACAACCCCAAAGTGAACCCAAGGTGTCAATACCATTGGCAAAAGAAAAATTAATGGCCTCAAGGCTTATGATCACATTGGGTCACGACTATCATAGTCCTCTCGAGCCACTCGCTCTTTGAAGTACTCCTAAGTACGGACTAAAAGATTTTCCATGAATGCAACATGACGAACCATGAAAATACCCAAATCGGCATGCCATAAGGCTACCATTGGGGTAAAGCAATACACACTAAGAGGGAAGCCGCACTAATGATTCTAGTCTTGCAAAAATGAAAATTCGATCTCCCCAACTAACTACCTTGCCAACATTAAGAAAAATGGCGCATGACAAATGAACACCCAAGGGTTAAAAATCTAAAGTGTCAACCAACAAAAGTTATGGTCCAATTAGCCTAAGTCTGAGAGTCGCTTGGTCAAGTATTATAGGCTTACGCCACGTCATTATTTTGAGTCTAGGCCACCTCCTTTTATTCGCCCACGGGTTATAATCAGAAAAATTAATGAAAATTCGAGTCTAAATCACAACTTCCAATTAAATCCCGGAAACTGGAATCTGAAAAGAAGCAAAAAAATTATTTTCGATGTAATTCTTTCGTTAAATTTCAATAAAATAAAAACAACATTTTGAATCTACGCTATTTGCACATTTTAAGAAACGACTAAAAAACGCTTGCAAAGTAAGACAATTTAAAGGTCCACCCTAGGACTACTAAAATTAAAGGTCCACTATAGGCCTACCAAACGAGGCTCACTCAGTCTCGCCTCGTGACTCAAAGACCACAACCATCTACCTTTCAGCCCAAATAAAAAGGGGGAGAAATCCCAAGCAAAAAAGAAAAAGAAAAAGAGAAAGGGAGAGCGAAAAGAGCGAGCCATGAAATACTTAGCCCGTACCTCCCAAAGTGCGAAATTTACCCAAGTAAACGAAGGAAAAGAATTGAGTCAACCAATCCAAATCATACCACAAAAACTACAAAAAAGTTCTACGATCTTCTACCCTTTCCAATCCTCATGCTTGACTAAAACCTATATAAATTATCATATCTCATTCAACCCATCTTTCAAGCCGTCTTGAGTCACGAATAAAAAAAAGAGACAAATGAAAAGTACATCCTACGCTTAACGTAAAAAAAAATATAAGTAATAAAAAAGAAACTTTGCAAAGCGCCTTTAAAGTTAATCTAAAAAGAAAAATAAGCATTTAGCGCACAAAAAAAAAGATTCGCAAATATTTGGCACCAAAAGAAAAGGAGCAGCGCAAAAAGGCAGCCCAGAACACATTTTCAACGCCCAGGTCTGGGCGCCAAAAATAATAACGCCCAGCCCTGGGCGCCGTTCTTGCTTTTCAACTCCCAATTCCTAAAAGTGTTCGTATATTCTCCTATATACATGCGGAAGTATAACGAACACTTGGGGGGTAGAAGATCGTATAAAATACGCAAAATACGCGCGCTCCAAAATTTTCGTACACTTATTTCACCCTATTTCAAACATTACGATTCCGCTCGAACGTACTTGTTAAAAATCGGCATTCTAAGAAACCATTTTCTGGCTAAGAACTACGCAAGACCTGATTCCAAATTAAATCTATTTAAGGCGGATACGTAGGAAATCCATGATTCGGTCCAACCAATTTGCAAAAATGTTAAAGCCTATAGAATAACAAGAATAAAAAATAGAGTCCCTTGTTGAAATTTAATTACTTGCAATCCAAATCGAAAGAAATATTTAAGTCAAAGGAAGAATCCAAGTCATCAAGATGCCAAAATGAGCACACATCAAAAAATAATAAGGGCACGTACCCTTGCCAAAAGGAGCACTCACACTCCTAGGCACTTAGCCAAGATTAAAAGATCGCTTTGCCTCAATTGAATGGGTGCTAGCGCAAGCGTCCATGACCTCTAAAGTACTCGACTTGACCCTCCCTAAAGCAAAGTAACTCACTTAAAAGACCTTCTTTCACCACTAGACACAGTCATAATCGCCAACAAGTAGTAAAGGCAGTAAGCTTGCAATAAAGAGGATTGTTTTACGACATCGCCCCATCGTCCCTTCGAACTCAGGGCACCCGTTCATGGTAATTCAAGTGCTTGCGAATCCCCTTTGAAAAAAAATCAGACATTGTCAATAGGACTTGGCACTTAACCAAGGCTCACCCTACTCAAACATAGGACACGGGCATCTAAAATCGAAATCTGAAAGCATCATTAATGAGAAGACATAATTGCATCTGGGGGCTAAAAATTGAAATGAAAGAGCTAGGGAAAGAACTAAGTATACCTTGACCTTTTGTGCAGACATACACCAAGTAAACCTAAGTCAATTTGAAAGCGGTCTACATTCCCGCAATTCTGGAAAAGATGGTCCTAAAAACCTAAAGCATGTGCCACACGGGCACAAGTAATATCTTGACGCCTGCACCCTGGCTTCCAGCAAATCCTTAGACAGCATTCCAAAAATCGTAACAGTATTTTGATTCACTCATGTAATCCTGTACGAACCCTTCTATAAATCAACTTACTTAGGACACCTCGGATTGTACACAGTAGGCCTCGGATTTCAAATAATTTCAAAGACTTATTCGAACATAATAAAGTGTCGTTGGTTTAAGCTAAGTATGCGTTGCAAGTGAGTCAAAAAGATTTCTAAATATGATTATGGGTAAAGAAAGGCACCTAGCTTTTGGCCAAGGCACACTTCAACATGTGACTACCTTGACCATGGCAATGTCGCACAATACGACATTTACAAGAGAAGTAGCAAATCACTACTCGAATGTACCTCGCACTAAACGAGTCTGGTTCAAACTATTCATGATCCATATCACCATGAATGCATAAAGACGTATGCCAAGCATTATAGCACCAAGCCAATCCCGTAGCTACAACTGGGGGCTTGAGGAAAACACTCTAAAAATGCTCGAAATGACGATTTTATCGCAAATTCTCGACGCTAATGCTATACACACGTCATAGGGGCACAATCCTAAGGTTTGATCATGTAAAACGAACCTTAGAATGGCTACAACCCCTCCCAAATTCTAAGCGCTACTTAGAATATATAAAAGTCACCCCACTAACAAGGGTAACTGACAATCACGAGTCACCAAAACTCCGATCAAACTACTGCACATAACGCTCGCCCTACAAAGCGCCCGTTACACAGTCTACGTCGTTCCAAAGCAAAAGCGAAAGAAAAATCAAGGATAAAAAAAAGAAAAAAAAAGAAACATCTATGAATCCTCGCATCGAACGAAGTAATAAGCCGTGCACACCCACGCAGAAGGTGCTACACTTGTTCGAGCACCTGAACGAGGCGTTATGAAGTACTCCAACGCAAAAAATAATAATGATATCCCAACACCTGTAGGAATGTTCTAAGACACGTTGTTAGGCCACACAAGCCTACGTCGCACCATGAGTTCAACCATCCCACGGTACAAGTCTAAAAAAAAGAGTAAGGCATATTGCACTAATGCAGGTACGACCAAGAGCATGTGTAAAAGAGGCAAATACTACTTATCTCCCAAATTCAAAATGCAAGCCACACGACTTCTACATTAAGGATTAAAGGTAGCAAAACATTACCTACCACGGAAGGGATAGCTCGCACTTACACGAGCGGGACCCCAAGGCATCTTTCTCGAAAGAACCTACAAAAATCGTACGCCAAAAGGAAGCATCCCAACATGCATGCTTGGGGGCTCCAAGCTATGAAACGACCATAGCAAAATAAAAAAGAAAAAAAGAAAAAAAAGTCTCAAAGCAAATGTTTGAACGATCAAAAGGGCACGATGCTTAAGCCCACTTCATGAATGGGCCTGAACCCTATCAAGCTTCTAAGAAAATTATTCAACATCAGTCATTGCTCAAAAAGAAAAAAATATGATTCAAGCGAACTGATTAAAGGACCGCACGCAACGGCCATTCTATGAACGCTCGTTCGCACATACGTATCATCATCCTATGTATCGAACATTCACGAACACGTTCGAAAGAAAAAATATATACAACAAAGAGCGATCAAAGTCTTACGCCTCAAGGTATGTTCCTCGGGCCATATAGACTCGCCCGACTATTGCAATAACTGTACGCCTTAAGAGCAACAGTTCCTTTAAATAATCGCCCCAAAGCGACAAACACCGTAGTCCACCAATCGGCTACAGCTTCTCGAGAAATCATCACGAGAAAGTCCTGCCTGGGACGCACTTTCAACGCCTAGGACCAGGCGCCAGATATTCCGACGCCCAGCCCTGGGCGCTGAAAATCAGCTCAACTCATTGTGATCTCTAAAATTCTACGTTCCAAAAATAAAGAAAAACAAAAGAGAAGAGAATACGTAGAATTTTCAAGTAAAAAAGAGGCCAACTGTGTCATCAAAAGACCAGCCCAAACAACATTTTTAACGCCCAACCTAGGGCGTGAATTATTTCAATGCCCAGGCCTGGGCGCCGAAAATGAACCCAGGCTCAAAAAAGGCCCTAACTTCCATAGGGCCCTGCCGTATCCATTCGACTCGAAAATTGCCGATTTGCATTCGACTCGAAAAGATCGCTCGCACTTACGAGCACGATCCCAAACACGATCAAGGACATTACATAATGCGTATCCCCAAGGAACCTCTTTGATAAGAAATGACCGTCAAGCACGAGTGCTTGGGGGCTCGAAAGAAAATATATATTTCAAAAGAGAGTATGCAAAGTTAAAACAATATTCCCAGACTACGCTGTACGAAGTCCCGTGTTTGGGTAATCTCAAAAGATTAAACCACATTACGACCTCAAGACAAAGGTCGCCGTTGATACTTATACATAGTCCCCTAATAAAGGACCCGAGTAGTGGCAAAATTGAGCCGTAAAGACTAGCTCAAAACCATGAAAGATAATGACCACGAGACAATGGTCCGTCTAATCACATTGTCAACCCACATTCAGGTTGCAACTAAATCCGAGAATCCCTCGAAAGAAAAATAAAATTCTTCAAAAAACAAAAACAGGCTCGCCATCTTTAGCCGGCAGGGTCTGCGTCACTAACCGCGCAGGTCTTCAGTTTTCGAAAATGAAAAGAAAATTCTTCAAAAACAAAAAAAACAGGCTCGCCATCTTCAGCCGGCGGGGTCTACGTCACAAACCGCGTAGGTCCTTATTTTCAAAACATCAAAACAGATTCGTCCACTTCTATCGGACGGGGCGTCCACCCTCAGCGGACAGGCTCGCCCACCTTCAGCGGGCGGGGTCTGCGTCACTAACCGCGCAGGTCCATAGTCGCTGCAGCGATAACTTTTTCTGGTTTCCCTTTTCCAAAAATCAAAGGATGGTTTCCCTTTTCCAAAAATCAAAGGATGGTTTCCCTTTTCCAAAAATCAAAGGATGGTTTCCCTTTTCCAAAAATCAAAGGACCGTTTCTCTTTTCAAAAATCAAAAAATTGGTTTTCCGCTTTTCCAAAAAAGAGTGATGTGCTAGATTTTCCTTCGTTTTACGTCCTATAAAAACAAGGGGATTTTCTCGTTTAGCTAACCCTGAAAAGGAGAATCTTTAAAAACATTTTTACCTCGTGATTGGGCTTGGCCAGGCCTGGTTACACTTTATAGCTTTGATTTCAAAAACATCTGTAGATACTTCCAATGACAAAGTGAGGGAGTTTCTATACATCTGTAGGTACTTCCAATGACAAAGTGAGGGAGTTTCAATTCTATACTTAACAAATTCCAATGACACGTGAGGAATGTGTTAACACTTCAAGTGATGACCCTTATGTCAAATATTATCACTCGGGGGCTCTTGAGACCCTCGCAAAACAGGTCACGTACACCATGACTTGTATGACGCACTCCGTCTAATACTTTGACCATCGTCTTACTCCAAGACTCAGTCAAAGTGGGGGCTAACTGTAGACACCTACTTTTGTCCCCATTCCCGAAAGGGAAGGTTCGATGATGAGAACATAAATCTCCACTTGGAAACGCATCTCCTATAAAATGACGAATCTCAATCACCCTTTCATTTCAGCCAAAACTGCTATTTATAGAAACCTGCTAAGAATAGTAACTGCCGTAAGAAGTAGTTGTTAAAAGTGGCAAAGTCATAAAAGATAGAAATCTGTCAGAATTAGGTGTTGCACTCCAACATAAGTCCTAAAAGAGATAGAATTGGCAAAAGGAATTCTATTCCTGCTATAATTCGAAAATAAGAGTTACGTATTAATTAAATTCCTAGCGAACCTAGAGTTCGTAACGGGCCCAGACGCATTCCGTCATAAGTTAATACGCACTAAAAGACTCGGATAAATCTCAAAATCTCCGTGTTTTAAAGAGTCCAAATCTGACAAGAACTCGGCCCAGATAACATTTTCAACACCCAGCCCTGGGCGCCGAAATGTTTGGCGCCCAGCCCTGGGCGCTGAAAATGCCTAGGGTCGTTTTATTTCCGGATTCTTTTTGGATTCGTATTCTAAAGATCTATCTTTCCACAAACTCTTTCCTTATAAATACAGCCTCAAAACCGACGTGAACACAACACCCAATTCCATAACCTGAGTATTGACTCTAGCCTTAAGCCTAGCCTCACGCTGCGAAATTGATCCGGCGTTCTGTCGCAATCCACCCAAAAGTCGAACATAACGCATCCTGTCCCTTGTAGCTGATGAATTAAGCCTAAATACTGGAACACTGCTTAGAAACCCGAGATTCGTTAAATAAAAGGAGAAATAGCAAAGCCAAGTGGTTAGTTTTCTGAGAACCGTGACGCACCTCTCAAGGGTGCTTTGTAATGTGTCCCTCATATGATTTAATCGCTTTCATCACCCTTTTATAAAATTGTCAAACTATTAACTTGATTGATCTATGACGCCTAATAAGATAATACCTTGGACAATTGAATTATCATGCTAGGTACCTTAAATCAATCTAAATAAGATAATCACGATCGATTCAGTATTATGTGTTGCATATTGCTAAAATCAATTCAGAGTAGTTTAATAGTTTAAACGCATGTCCCTTCAATTATTTATGCTGAGCTAGTAAGGATAACCTGCCTCTAGAGTTATCGATGAGCACTCCTCTTGGTAGTTACAGTCCCCCGAACTCTCATTCTCTACCCTGCGGGTGTACGTTGAGCGATCCCCACACCAGGGATCACAAGGGAACCTATGGCCGTCGTGGTCGAACATAATTGCAATCCCTTTATGTCACGATAACCGGGTTTTGTCAGTTTTTCTCATTGTCGTTAAAAACTGAATGGCGACTCCTATATTATTAGTCGATTGGGTGTAAACTCACAGGAAATCTAACTACCCTTAATCTGACGACGTCACGCCCACGAGGGACGAGGTCATGCATTAGCCTCGTGCTTTTTCGACCCCCTCACACCTAGCTGCTGTGTTTTTCTTTTTTGGGGGGTTTGGATGAAGGGTACTGGTTCTCGTGAGGATTCACTCACATTTGAAGAAACTTTTGAAAACATAATCTTGATGCTTCTTTATTTATGAATCTGAAGAACTGATAGTTGTTTCTTGCTAATATAAATGTTAACCTCTACTCCTAAAAACAGATCCTGGAATCTGAAATTGAAATTGATAGTGGTGGCAGTTTTCTACAAGCAAGCAATGTGTTACTATTTTTTTTCTTTCCAAAAATTATTTTTTTATATTGGTTACTTTTGTGTTACTGATAAAAAGATGGATTTTTGTTCAAGTCTTAGTTTTAGGATTGTTTTTTTCCTTCCTGCGAAATATGTTTTGCGATTCTTTTTAAGACTCAACAACTTCTAATTCATCTACTGCAGGTCGTCATGTATGTCCTTTTTTTTCGTTTGTGATCCATCATTGATATTTCAAATTTGAAACCGCAAATCCTTGGTTATCCCTTGAGAAAAATACTGATAAATCGATTTGCAGAACATTTCTCTTCGATTCTAATTGGAGTTAGTAATCTTCTATCTCTTTCTTTCCTCTTTGCTTTGAATTTGTCAAATTTTACTTAAATTAACTTCTTGCACTGAATCTGTTGAAGGAACCGATCGTCTTTAATTTTCTTTTGATTTGCAATAATTTGTTTAATCTTATGTTCTTGAGCTGTTTAGTGATGACTTTGTGCTGATATTTTGTACATCAAAAATTGGTTTCCCGTAATTTGACTGAAGTGGGATTTTAGGTTTTAGGGTTAAAATGAAATTGATTTTGCTAAACTGGTTGATGTTTTAGTTTCTTTTAGTGGAGAATTGTTCATGTGTGCTTCTGATTGGAAATTGTGTGATTGTGGAAATATGGGGATTTAGTTGATCATAATGGGTGGGAGAACTCCGGCCAGCTGATTTTCGGTCTTCTTTGACAGTGTTGTTTGTGTATTACAAGTAGTAAGGTGTTGCCATTAAATATTTGTGGGGGAGTGCTATTGTCGAAACAAGGATATCTTGGTGAGATGAATGGAATGAACCGATTGGGAATGGGGTTTTCATATGGTTTTAAGTTGAAATTATAGAGTGATTGTTTAAATGTTGATGAATTACGAAGTACATAAGAAACTTTACTGATTGTACTCATTTTAGCTAATAGTATTGGTACTTTCAGGTAGTTACAATGTCTACTCCCTCAAGAAAGCGGTTTGTGAGGGATTTTAAGAGGTTGCAACAAGACCCTCCTGCAGGCATTAGTGGAGCACCCCATGATAACAACATAATGTTTTGGAATGCTGTCATATTTGGGTAAGTATAGGCCATTTTATGTATGTCATTAATATATTAGTTATCTCTTATCCATACCTAGATGTATAAACAATCTTTCTCTTTTGTTTGTGGTTTGATTTTGCAATCTAGATGATACTCCATGGGATATAGGTGAGTAAGAACAAAAACTCCCCCTCCCCCTCCCCCTCCCCAATGAATGTTTGAGATGATTTATGCTGAAGTGGTACACGTAGAGGTCTGAGTGTTTGTCTTGGCATACACTAATGTAGATGGTTCTTTTTTGCCTGTTACTGTTGACAATCAGTTGAGTCTCAAATCTTCATGATGACCATGTTCCCATGTGTCTAGGAGATACTTAGAAGTCCGTAAAGTTTTAATCAAGTAACATTGTAAGAACAATTTGTTTAAGAATGTTATTGAAGACAAAGAAAAACAAAAATAATTTAATCACTCCATATATAAGAATGAGTGAATGGTAGTTTAACGCGGCTTAATATGCTTGTTTGAATAGAGTTTCCTTTCAGGAATACCTTCCCTTCTAATTAAACAAAAGTTAAGGGGAGGGGGTAATTCGGATATTGAAAATGGATAGTTGAGGTGTGGATAGCATCATGATTTCATCACACTTTAGTTTATATTGTTACATCAGATGATCGTCACTAAATTTGTAGGATCCTTCACATATGTCTTTTGTTAAAGCTCGCTAAGGTGATTATTATACCTATACCTTGGGCATTTGATAGTGATAAATGGACAGGCAAACAATTGAGATAAACTTATCGAAGTATGCAATGTTGTTGTTTGACGAGTTGGTTACGCGTTTTATTTTAAGGTTAGAAGGATGATTGTTTCAGTGGCAGAGCTCACTTTCCAGTGTCTGCAACATGAAAAGCTAGGGATTCAGGCCGTCAATGGATGAGGTTTTAGAGACTCCCAAGAGGATTGAAGCCGCTGATGATAAAGCATTGTGGGCTAAAGGGAAAAGAGATGATAAAAAGTCTAAGGGTAGTGAAATGACATAGTTTATGCAAAGCTTGCGTTTTGAGCATTATTTGTGGGAAATATTTTTTTGGGTAATACATGGATTATGGAGTTGTTCTCGAATTATTACAAATTATTTATTATAGCAATTGTGGTTTTGTGCGTTTGATGTCGGCTGGCCGGTATTTATAGAGGTGTAAACGCAGGTGTAATGTGTATATTAATGTGGTGCCTGCTGGCCGGTATTTTAGAGGTGTAAACGCAGGTTGAATATGCATATTGATTAGTTCTGAATATATCGTTGATCGACCAGCTGTATTATTCTGCTATTATCGATTTTTTTTTTGCTTTTTAAAAAAAAAAAGGTTACAAAAAGACCCGTCAGGTGAAATAAAGGCTCTCTAGTTATAATAATAAAAAATTCAAAGAGACCCCATATCTAAGATATTAGGTCTTAGTTTGTAAAAAAAATAAAAATATTAACAAAGAGACCCCCTATCTATATATGAGGTCTTAACTGCTTTAATAAACAAAAATTTTTTTTTTCAAAGAGACCTCCTATCCTACTTATGGGGTCTAAACATTTTAAAAAAACAGATCTTCCATCTCTAATAAAGGGTCTCTTTCCCTTCTAAAATATTTTCACCAGCTTTTACATAAGAGACCCTCTTTTTTACGTGGGGGGTCTCTATATTTTAACAAATAGACCTCCTCTCGATGAGGGGGTCTCTTTATCAAAGAGACCTGTGAGATAGAGACCCCTTGAAAGGAGATCTATCTTAAGCCATTTTAGAAGGGTCTCTTTGCCCTTTTTTGTAGTAGTGTTAACCTTCTACTTCTTCTTAGTCCCTGTGAATTGGAACATAAGTGTGAGCCACAACCTGTATCTAATACCCAAGAAGTTGAATCAGCAAGTATACAGTCTATAACGAAAATACCTGAAGATGGAACGACTGTTCCATTCTTCTGATCTTCCTTAAGCTTTGGACATTCTCTTTTGTAATGGCCTATTCCATCACAATAAAGACAGCTTGATGTCGACTTGTCCTGCTTTGATTTAGCATTGTCCTTGGACTTTCCACATTTCTTGAAGGATCTCCCTTTAGCCTTGAGTAAATCTTTGGCTTCACAGTCGAGTATTATCTCAGCCTTTCTGACAAGGTGAACAAATTCTGCAACTGTTTCTTCTCTTGGTTCACTTAGGTATAGTTGCTTGAAGCGACCAAACCCACTGTGCAGTGAATTGATCAAGATAGAGACTCCCATCCTTTCGCTTATTGGTGTTCCTAGCAGACTTAGGCGATCAAAATATGAAAGCATAAGCTCCACATGGAACCTTAGTGGGACGCCTACCCTTTGTTTAGTGCGAAGGCGCTGAACATGTGTTTCTTGGACCTCCATCCTATAACACCTGTTAGGAGAACTAACCTTTAGAAAAAACATTGATTCAATCAACTTATGGACGTTTTAGGTCCCTGTCCTCCGTGCTTCCACGACAAATATCCTTCAGATTCTTGATGAGCGTAAAAGATTCGTAAGCTATAAACCTTCTAGCCCATTCATCAGGGATATTGTTCAGCATGAGACTCATAACCTTTTTGAGATCCGCATCCCAGGCGGAAAATCTTTCAGGGGTCATGTCTATGGCATAGTAGCTTCGCATGGGATGTAACAGTACATACTCAAGTCCATTGAGTCTGACTATTTCAACTAGCTTAGCTTCCCATTCAAGAAAATTTGTTAGGTTCAGCTTGACCATAAGCTCAGAACCCATGATGATGTTTTGATTGTTGTTTGCTATAGTTAAAACTACAATTGAAAAAGAATAAACAAATAAATAATCATTCACAGTTTCTCTTAATAAACTCAAATTCTAGCATACATGCATAATTTAATGTTCATTAAGCATTTTATTCAAGTTATGTGTTCCGGCAGGTGTGAATAAAATGATTCCAAGACCTTAAAACCATTGAAGAATTAAGCACATTATTTATTTAGACTCAATTCTAAGATCTTTTAGGTAAGAAAAAGTCTTTTGCTAATACTCTTGGTTGATAGGTACGTCTAAGAGCTTATTAGGTAAACCTATCGAATTTGCCACGACATAAAAGGACTCCTTACTTATATCGTTGAGTTTCACCAAAACTAACATGTACTCACAATTATTTGTGTACCTTACCCATTTAGAATCAATAAGTAACACCTCGCTATGGCGGAAAACTATTACTAAGATTGATGTAAAGGTTATCCAAGTAAGTGTTATTTTGGCATGGCACCTTTTAACTCAATTTTTAAGTTTGGAACTTAAGGCTCTGACTATGTTGGTTAGATTTTAAGTGAACTAAAATCCTTAATCATGCAACATAAACAAGCCATAATCTCGACATACTTAAAAGCAATAAATAACTTAAAGCATGCATAAGATAAATGTGATCTATTATGGCCCGACTTCATCTTGAAGCTTCAACTTCAAAGTCCGTCTTGAAAATGGATTGGAAACTCCGTCTTGAAAATGGATTGGAAACTCCGTCTTGAATTTCACCATGGGAGGCGCCATTTTCTTCAAATAGGATCAACTATAATTTAAACTAATTACAACTATTTGATGGTACGCAGACCATATTTAAAAGCAATAAAATTTGGTACTTTAGACCAATATTACATTCAAATTAATGGTACGCATACCATATTTTCTATCCTATTTGGGCCATACTAGTCACTTTCGTTAACCTGCAAAACAGTACATATACAATATATACCATTCACCCATTCATTATCATGAATGGCCCACATAGCTGGTTAGTAAAAACACATTGTAATGCATCACATAAATATTTGCAGCAATTAATTAAGGGCACCAATAATCTACCAATTATTCAGTCCTTATTAATTCTAATCAAGTTGTTTTAACCTTAAAGGATTGTAGACCTAATCAAGAGTTTATGACTAAAAATTCTCCCACTTAAACCAATAACTTTATATGCTTTACTAATTTTAAACATAAAAATGTATTTCTTGTCTAACCGGAAACATACAAGTTTAATTAAAATTTAAAGCTCATATAAAATTATAATTGAATCCATTTAATTTATTTTCAGTTGAATTAAACGAATTTAAACTAATTCAAGGTTTAATTTTAGTAAAATAATTAGTATAAATTAAAATTTATAATAATTATAATAATCGAAATTAAATTCCGAGAAAAAAAAAATTTAAATTATTACTTTTTAAGTTAATTAAAATTATTTCCGAACTGAAAATCTCAAATTAAAATCAAAACGTATCAATCGTCGCAAGACAAGGCACTTGGGCTTGCGCCCAAGTCCCATCAAGCCACGAGGCTGCTGCGCCCCGCTCGATCGATCGCTGCACAAGGCACAAACAACCACATGCCACACGCACACGCAGCCATCGCTGGCCACGCTGCGGGCAGCCCTGTGCTGTGTCGCGTCTGCTGCTGCTTTGCTTGGGCGAGCCAGGCCCGCTGTGGCGCAGCACCATCGCTGCCCACACGCGTCTTGCTCGTCGCTTGTGCCTTGCCTCGTCGCCCTCGCCCATCGCATAGCACACACGGCCAGCACCAATGCCTCGCGCGCGCGCCATGCTATGTTTCTCGCTGCATTCGTACCGCACGGGCGACGAGCTCCCTTGCTCGTCGTCGCGTGCCCGCACTATACAACACCCCTTAAGGGTAACACGTAGCGACCATTGCTTTGTGCGTGCAACATTCATAAGCGATTTTCATAAAATTTTAAAATTTTTAATTTAAAATTAACGACAAATCAATAAATCGTATTAATTTCTTAATTTTAGGGCGAAAAATAGAAAATTTATTATTCAATTAATTTCCGATTAACATGGATTCAAATCTAGGTCATAAAAATTTAAAATTTATCATAAATTAACAATTTTTATGGTGGTTTTTTTTATCATGGATACCTAATTAAATCGTCAATTAATTATGAAAATCAAATCAAATTCTAAATTATTCGAATTTCAACAAATTAATTACAATTACAAATTAGGTTGTATAATTAACAAGCTTAGGCATTCAAATTTGTTAAACATATATAGTAGGTCAATAAAAATTTTAAGATTTAACAACAAGAATCACAAATATTCAATTTAACATCTTAAAATTACAAACTTTTGCGTTCGAAAAACTAAAACCTCCGAAAAGTCATAGTTAGGCTTCGAATTGGGGAATTCTGGGTTCGGCCAAAAAATAGTACTTTTGTCAAAATTTTAGAATGCCTTTTACATGCGGAATTGACACAAAAATCACTCGATTTGGTTGAGTAACGAAGAAACTGCCGAAAAACTGCGTACATATAATTAAATAAACGCAATTTGCAATTAATTAACAATTACGAAAATTAATCACCCCTTTTAATTCTTTGCCAATTTGTAAAATTTAACCATGTTAAGCATTAATAGATCATGCAATTAATAAGAGGCTCGTGATACCACAGTTAGTTTATGATACATATGAACAACATAAATCATGCGGAAAAACCTTAATGTCATGAATCATATTAATTGCACATAATCATATAACTAGTCTAGGATGCATACACTTTGTAGCGTGCCCTCCCTAGCTGCGCCCGAACCGAACAAGAACAAGTCTTTAGGACCCCAAGTGTCGTCCCTCCGTAGAAAGCCCACAGCACGTCCGGATCCGCCTTAAGATTGACCAACTAGAATCGCCCTTAAGGTACTTAGAATTTTCGGCTAATATGGGCAATATTATGACTGAATTTTGCTCTCAAAATGTCACAATGAATACTTGAAAACTCGTCCATAAATTGTGAACCTAGGCACATATTTATAGGCTATGGAAAGGGATTTAGAATCCTATTAGGATACTAATTAGTTTAATTAGAATTTCATTAAAACTCTTTTAAACTAATTCTATCTATTAGGATTAGGAATTAATCATAGAACGAATTCCATTAGCTTTAGGATTCGTATTGAACACAAACGTTGCACGACCACGAGCATGCCGCACAGCCCGCGCAAGCCTTGCGGCCCACACAAGCAGGCGCAGCTCGCAGCCCACGAGCGTCAGCCCACCCGCGCGCGCACCTTGGCCTTGCTGGGCCTAGCCTTGCGCTGGGCCTGGCGTGGCCTTGGCTGCGTTGTGTTGGGCGCTTGGCTTGCTGGATGCAAGCCTGGCTTCGTGCTGGGCCTTCGTCAAGCAAGTCTCGTCCGATGCTAATTCGTACGATGCACTTCCGATTAATTTCCCGATTCCGGAATTCATTTCCGATACGAACAATATTTAACATTTCCGATTCCGTAATTAATTTCCGTTTCGAACAAATATTTAATATTTCCGTTTCCGGAATTATTTTCCGAATCGAATAATATTTCCGATTCCGACAATATTTCCGTTTTCGGCAATATTTCAGATTCCTGCAATATTTCTATTTCCGATAATATTTTCCGATACGTACCATGTTTCCGTTTCCGGCAACATCTACGACTTGGATAATATTTATATTTCCGATACGATCCATATTTCCGTTTCCGGCAATATCATCGTTTCCGGAGTATTCATTTGTTTTGCCTTTGACGATCTTAGCTCCCACTGAAACCAAGATCTGCCGATTCCGAATATCCATAGATGGAGTATTTAATGCCATTAAATACTTGATCCGTTTACGTACTATTTGTGTGACCCTACGGGTTCAGTCAAGAGTAAGCTGTGGATTAATATCATTAATTCCACTTGAACTGAAGCGGCCTCTAGCTAGGCATTCAGCTCACTTGATCTTACTGAATTATTAACTTGTTAATTAATACTGAACCGCATTTATTAGACTTAATATTAAATGCATACTTGGACCAAGGGCATTATTTCCATCAAAACAGATGGACACTGGTTTAAATTAGTTAAACAGATGACACTAGGGTTTCTAATTGCTCAAAAACATTTTTGTTAGTTATTAAACATCTAACATCTAACTTACTTTTGTTCCTAGTAAACCCCAAACCCTAAATTACTATTTCATAGAGTCGACTAAACCAATCAAGTGTTCTAGAGATACCTAACCCAGTTATCTTTGTTAATGTATGTAATAATAGTATGTAATTACGTAAATTTCAAACGTTCTTACAATTTGTATTACATATATGAAAGCACACACAATTTGACAACTACCTCATTTGTTTAAATGTGGTAAGTTACCATAACCCTAAATTACAATACGGATCAAACACCAATACCATACGATGTTGGTATTGTGTATAGTACTTTGTACATGCCATTTAATTTTAAATAGGTACCAAATAGTGTCAAAAAAGGTAAGAAACAACAAGGCCAAACATCGTACTTTGTCGCACTGGCACCCACATTTTTCCCAATTAATGCACCACAACTACCCATTGTCTGACCTATAATAAATAAATCTCAGCGGAAGGAACTAACACAGCATTAACTCTCATTATCGTTCTGCATTGCATTACATCTACCACTACCTTCCTTCAAATTACCATTCATCCCCTAGCCTAAACAACACAATATTTCATACAACATGAACAAGTCTAGGTCCATTTCATCAAGAATAGCACAAAACCAAGTTTTTTTTTTTTGGGGGGGGGGGGGGGGGGGGGAGGTATCCGTTCAATAATTTTTCACCCGAAGTGCGTTTTATATTTCGACCATCCTCGTTCAACTAACGTCCAGAAATTAATTATAACACTACTTCATACTTTGTCGACACCGAAGAGTTGGAGATGGATTTGGTTGTTCCCGATGCAATTAAATCCGACTTAAACGTCCAGCTGAATGCCATACTCAATGACACACCATACGACCTTGAATGCTTCCCGTGTTCAGTTATGGTAACATCAGATTGGGTAGCTTCTCCGGCCCACCACCCACTAATTACAGACCACTCTCACATGCATTTAGGTTTTTGGGCGTACTTAGAGTGGTGTTCCAACCGGCTTACTACACAAGTGTCCTGAGAAATTTACCCTAATGATCTTCTTGATGTGATCGATCCTATCCGGGATGTAGATGTAGACGATCTACCTATTTATAGCTTCCCTGATTTCGAAGGCCACGTTTTCATTGCGTCAAACACCAACGCCGTCCACGTAATGAGGGTAGAACACTTTTTCTACGGCTTACAAGTTAAGGTGGTACCAAAGTGTTTATGGGAGCGACGCAGAACATCTACAGAAATATGCTTGGAGGTCCAAAAGGTTCAAACAGGCGGCTCCACCGTGATACCCCGGGGTACGATGGTCATTTTATGGAACGCACGATCCATGGCAAGGCCGAAGTTCAAGGACCTGTTTCTTGAGTTGTTTGCAACACACCATCCATCACTCATTGTTGTTACTGAAGCAAGGATCTGCAACAACGACTGTAAGGAGCTACTTACCCTACTACCGGGAAAATTCGACTCTACCATATTCGAGAATCACTGCGGAGGGGTAGTCCTTATGTGGCGAGTGAAAGACCTATATGTTGACTTCAAGGAATCTGATTTCGATTTTGATGACGCGCTGTTTGACGTTGTGTTCGAGGTAAACATTAGCCCTTTTTTAATCCATTCGATTGTTTTCTATAAGGTTTTAATACTTACTGTTAGTCATACTAGGTGACCATGGTAGTTTAGTACAGGATTCACAAGTTATAACAGTCTTATTTTCGTACTTAACTGTACTCGTTTGGTAATTTTAACTTGTTTGGTATAGCTTTAACATGTCCATGTACCATAATATATTATTTGTACTCAAACTAGGACAAAATCATAGGTGGTACATTTTTTTTGGTACCAAACAAGATATGAAAGAATATCAAAGGGTTATAATTGAATTTGGCCCAACAACTCTCTAGGTTAGCCACCACCACCATAAATATGTTTGATACCGACCATAAATATGAAACCCACACCCATTTTTCTCTTGCGATTCAGTCATTCCTTCCGTAAGTAAAGCACCCACGACAAAAGACAAAATGTTTAACTTCCAAAAATCCATATCCCAGAAAGTTTTGAACACCCAAATTGGTAGTAGCCGGACTATCAACTATCACCCAAAAAATATCATCCTGTTCAAACATTACCCATCAAAAATTGTTCCAGATCTAGATTATAACAACACTTTCTTCTTCGTCGACAACGAAGACTTCCAACGACAAATCTGCATACGTGACGCGGTTCAACGTGACTTAAAACACCAACTACGAGACAAGATGCTCCAGCAGTCCTACGATCTGGAGAGATTCCAATGTGAAATCATGGCATCAACTGATGGAAAGGCAGTCCCTCCACACAGACCGATAATCGACGACCAAAGAGATCTGCATCTGGCTTTTTGGGCGTTTTTAGACTGGGCTGCAGATGGTCTCCGAGCAACTGGATCTTCCCTGTTATTCCCTAAAGAGTTAATTCCTCTAATAGACCCGATTCCAGGTATTAACATAGAAAATCTTACACCTTATAGCTTTCCAATTTCACCCAGTCATGTGTACATTTCACCAAACGCTGACAGTGTCCATGTAACAAGTGTTGAATCGTTCATGTACTATGTGGAAATAGATGTGAATCATAGAATCCTTTGGAGATTGAATCGCGAGTACGTACAGATGACCTTGAAGGGTGAGACAACAAACTACAGAGAATACACGACGTACATCCCTCGAGTTACGGTTATTGTAATTTGGAACTTTAGGTCTATGGCCCGACCATCTTTTGAAAAGGCGTTCAAAACCCTGTACGATGCACACAAACCTTCTTTGCTTGTCATAACACAATCAAGGGTTAATTGGAAAGATTGCAAACGAATTGTTAAGGAACTCCCGGGGAACTTCAAGTGTACCGTTTTCCAAGATCTAAATAAGTGTGGAGGGGTAGTAGTTATGTGGAGACAAACAGAATTGGTTGCAAAGTTCATAGTGTAGGCGAATACAGTTAAACATAATAACATGTCCGGAAACAATCCCCAAAGCCAGGAAGCATGTATAAAGCACAGATTAAGCAGACTTACGTTTGAAGCGTGTTTTCCACAAATTGTCAACGAACACGAACTTAGAACTCCAGTGGTCGTTCCTCTACTTGGTTCACCGACACGATCAGATCCGTCTTGATTATCGTAGCTTAGACAATCAATCAAGAGTTTGTGCTTTTTGGGATGAACAGACTTTGGAGGCACAGAGAGAATTAGGTTTCTCTGTTTTCTCCTAGGGTTGTGTGTAAACTGAATTGTGTTAAGTTGGAAAGTGGTTAGAAGGTTATTTACATAACATTACTAACCGACCAAGCCATAAGGCAAGGCCGGCTAGCAAGCCCGCGCAACCCCACACGGACACGCACAGCCAGCTGGGCCGTGGGTCGCGTTGCTGCTGTTGTGTCGTGGCCTTGGCCCGTGCACACACAGCTCCTCGGCCATGGGCCAGCTGCTGCGTTCGTTTCCTTACTTGCTTGCCTAGCGCGCGCGCCCATGGGCCTTGAGTCCTTCGTGTACCCGGCTCGTGGGCCGCTCTTCGTATTCGCGATTTAATATATTTCCGATATATTATTTATCGTTTCGTATACGACGAATCACCGTCGTACGATACGATTTATTCGTCTCGCCTAGCTTACGAATATTCGCGATACGATATACGATTCCGATGCAAGGTCTTATCGTATAATACGTTTTCCAACTAATTCCCGAAAAGCTATTAAATGAATTTCCGATTCATTTAATCCGGTGATCTGTTACGTGTCATTGGTGTGACCTTGTAGGTTCAGTCAAGAGTAAGCTGTGAGCTTAATATTCATTAGAACTCACTGATCGGAAGCATTGCTCCAGCTAGCTGTTCCGATCACTTGATCTCACTGAATTAATTATTCGCAATTAATCTGAACCTTGGTATTAGACTTAATGCACCTTGGGTGAAGGATATATTTCCTTCAGTCTCCCACTTGTCATTCAGACAAGTGTGCATTCACATTCCTTTGTCGCTTAGTGTTACTTACTGAACATAAGGTAAGATCCAAGCCATCCTTATTAGGTCCAGAAGTGTTGCTCGGATTACAGAGTTCAACTGTCAAACTTTTTGCAGAAGGTTAAGCCTTAACCATTCTGAGCACGGCCATGCATTTTACAGTATCTAACTCTCCGAGAGGCCTTGTTACACAACAACACCATATGCTATAAAAGATAGGAGGAAAATCCATTCTTGCAATCTATGAACACTCACATTGATTCATAGTACGCCTGATAACTACTTTTATAGCCTCCTTTTACGGTGCGACGTTTAGCTAGCATCAAAGCGAACTAATTCTCAAACGAGCAGACATAATCTCTCATGTTCTGAGGAACGGTTTCTAATCACCATTAATGAGAACTACCTACTACATGACTTTAATCTCTTAAAGTGTTCTCATGGTCAATCCGATACAAGATCCAATAAGTATCTATGCAAAAGATTCTGACATCCAGTCACTCTAGTTCAAGAAACAGAACTAAGTAATCTACTTACAATCTAATCTTCATTAGTCATTGGTCGTCCACCTTTCAATGACCTGGATTAGGGATCCTTTGTGACTTCAATATTCAAGTTCACTTATGGGTGTTTCTTTGTCGAAGAATCCATCTTGACATCCCATTTGAAAGATTTGAATCACATGGACTTATCATTTAATTCTAAACCACAATGAAATGAATATGAAATGGTTAAACCAATTGTTTTAAACATAGATCTAACAGATGTTCTAAAACAATACTTAGAAAATCAAAGCCATTCTCCAACATGCTTGATTCCCATGGTTGCTACATGTGCATTGTGTTTCACTTGTGGCAACGGTTTAGTCAATGGATCCGCGACGTTGTCGTTAGTTCCAACCTTTCAACTCTCGATTTCTTTTCTTTCAACGATCTCTCGAAGTATGTGAAATCGCCGCAGTACGTGCTTGGACTTCTGGTGGCACCTAGGCTCCTTTGCCTGGGCAATGGCTCCGCTATTGTCACATTACAATGCCACTGGTCCTTTAATGGAGGGGACAATACCAAGTTCTTCGATGAACTTCCGAATCCAAACAGCTTCCTTTGCTGCTTCTGAGGCAGCAATGTACTCGGCTTCAGTTGTAGAATCCGCAATAGTGCTTTGCTTAGCACTTTTCCAGCTTACTGCTCCGCCGTTGAGGCAGAACACAAACCCAGACTGTGATCTAAAATCATCTCTGTCGGTTTGAAAGCTTGCGTCCGTATAGCCCTGAACAATCAACTCATCTGTACCACCATAAACCAGAAACTGATCCTTAGTCCTTTTCAGGTACTTTAGGATGTTCTTGGCAGCAGTCCGATGCGCCTCACCTGGTTCTGACTGGTACCTGCTCGTTGCACTGAGTGCGAACAAAACATCCGACCTTGTACAAATCATAGCATACATGATGGATCCAATAGCCGAAGCTTATGGAGTTCCACTCATCTTTCTACGCTCATCAGATGTTTTGGGACACTGATTCTTGCTTAGATATGTGCCATGTGACATTGGTAGATGGCCTCTCTTGGCTTCCATCATATTGAACCTAGCTAGCACTTTGTCAATGTAAGTGCTTTGGCTTAGTCCAATCATCTTCTTAGATCTATCCCTATAGATCTTGATGCCCAATATGTATTGTGCCTCTCCTAAGTCCTTCATTGAGAAACACTTTCCAAGCCAAGTCTTCACAGACTCCAACATAGGAATGTCGTTTCCAATAAGCAGTATGTCGTCAACATACAAGCCTAGGAATGCAATTTTACTCCCACTGAACTTCTTGTATACACAAGATTCGTCCTGATTCTTGATGAAGCCAAACTTATTGACTGCTTCATCAAATCGTTTATTCCAACTCCTTGATGCCTACTTTAGTCCGTAGATGGACTTCTTAATCTTGCATATTTTTCCTTGGTTCTTTTGATCGACAAAACCCTCCGGCTGTGTCATGAACAAAGTCTCTTCAAGAACATCATTCAAGAAGGCAGTTTTGACATCCATTTGCCATATTTCATAGTCATGAAAAGCGGCAATCGCAAGGATTATCCGAATAGACTTAAGCATCGCGACTGGAGAAAAGGTTTCATCGTAGTCAACGCCGTGAACTTGCCTGTAACCTTTTGCTACCAATCTAGCCTTGTATATGTATACAATTCCATCTTTGTCTTTCTTCAACTTGAATACCCATTTGCATCCGATAGGTGTGAACCCAACCGGAAAATCAACCAAATCCTTGGCTTGATTTTCAGACATGGAGTCTATTTCAGATTGCATGGCCTCTGACCATTTAGTGGAGCTTAGGCTCGTCATAGATTGCTTGTAAGTCATAGGTTCATCACTATCCAATATGAGAACGTCTAAGTTTTCAGTCAAGAGGACGCCTGTCCATCTGTCCGGCTGAAAAATAGTTCTATTTGACCTACGAGGGGCAACAACGTTTTGAGGAACTACTCCCACTGGCTCTTCTAAAGACCTTGGAGGTTCATCAACCTGAACTTCTTCTAAAGAGTTCTGAGTTCGTTGTTTGTCTCGAATCTCTTTGAGGTCTATTATTCTCCCACTTGTCAATTTGGAAATATGATTTCTTTCCAAAAATACACCTTCACGAGCAACGAAAACCTTGTTGTCTGACTTGTTGTAGAAATAATACCCCTTTGTTTCTTTTGGATACCCAACGATGAAACATTTGTCAGATTTAGGTTCGAGCTGTTCCAAAATTAATCGCTTGACATATGCTTCACAACCCCAAATCTTCAGAAAAGACAACTTTGGAAGTTTCCCAATCCATAATTCGTATGGAGTCTTTTCAACAGCTTTTGACGAAGCACGATTCAGTGTGAGTGCTGCAGTTTGCAACGCATGTCCCCAGAACTGTAAAGGAAGTTCGGTCTGACCCATCATTGACCTGACCATATCGAGTAAGGTCCTGTTTCTCAGTTCCGACACTCCATTCCATTGAGGTTTCCCCGGAGCAGTCAATTCAGAAAGAATACCGCATTCTTTTAGATGGTCATCAAACTCGTGGCTAAGATATTCACCTCCTCGATCCGATCTTAGAGCTTTGATTTTCTTTCCATGTTGATTCTCTACTTCATTTTGAAATTCTCGGAATTTCTCAAACGATTCAGACTTGTGCTTCATTAAGTAAATAAAGCCATATCTACTGAAGTCGTCCGTAAATGTTATGAAATAGCTGAACTCACCTCTAGCTTTCGTACTCATAGGCCCACATACGTCCGTATGTATTAGCCCTTGTAGTTCGCTTGCTCTTTTTCCCACCTTTGAGAAAGTTTGCTTTGTCATTTTGCCAAGTAAACAAGATTCGCATTGATCAATCTTCTCCAAGTCGAATGATTCTAGAATTCCTTTCCGTTGAAGTAATTCCATGCGCTTTATGTTTATATGGCCTAATCGACAATGCCACAGAAATGTGAGATTCGAATCACCAGTTTTAGCCTTTTTGGTATTTATGTTATAAATGTGTTTGCTCGTATCTAGCACATAAAGACCGTTTTCTTGTTGTGCTGAACCATAAAACATTCCATTCAAAGAAAAAGAACAACTATTGTCTTTAAATTGAAAACTAAACCTTTAGAATCCAAACTTGAATCGAAAATGATGTTTCTGGAGATACTAGGAACATAGTAACAGTTTTCTAGTTCCAAAACAAATCCACTAGGCAAAGAAATAAAATAAGATCCTACGGCTAATGCAGCAATCCGTGCTCCATTTCCCACGCGTAGATCCATCTCGCCTTTATCAAGCTTTATACTTCTCCTTAGTCCCTGCGAATTGGAACATAAGTGTGAGCCACAACTAGTATCTAATACCCAAGAAGTAGAATTAGCAAGATTACAATGTATAACACACATGCCTGAAGGAGAAGCAACGTTTCCGTCCTTCTTCTCTTCCTTTAGTTTGGGGCAATCTCGCTTGTAATGACCAATTTCATTACAATTGAAGCATTGCGATGTGGAAGGAGAAGCATTCTTCTTCATCTTGCTCTTGGAAGGCGCCAGATGCCCTCCGGGAGTAGACGAAGATGCAGCCTTGCTTTTCTTCCCCTTACCTACTTTCTTGAACTTAGTGCACATCACATTCAAAGGGTCTTGATTGAACTTAAGGATTTTCTCGAATTTCACGAGTAATTCCACAAGTTCACAGAATGTGCTCTCTTTCTAATTAAAGAGATAGTCATCTTGAAACCCTCATAATCCTTATGAAGAGAATTCAGCACTAGTGCAATAGCTATCGGCTCTTTGACGGAACCACCAA
Source organism: Spinacia oleracea (assembly GCF_020520425.1). Taxonomy (NCBI): domain Eukaryota; kingdom Viridiplantae; phylum Streptophyta; class Magnoliopsida; order Caryophyllales; family Amaranthaceae; genus Spinacia; species Spinacia oleracea. The sequence continues at coordinate 92,263,571 of NC_079489.1, forward strand.
GTCTCTCGATTGTGAAAAATAATCCAGACATCATATTCACATGAGACCGAATTGGTGTGTTTTTGTCCATCTTGACTAAGTAAATGCACTTTTGTGCCTCTAGAAGTTCGATTTCTAGGCACGACTTGTGTAGGGGTAATGAGCTTGAGATTGCTCATTGAATTAGCCAATTCATCAACCTTTTTGCCACCAGTTTGGCACATGGGTTGAAAACCCGCACAACATCTATCCTCGAGGCTCCTTAGGAGAGCATGAGGTTCAAAAGTAATGAACCTCCCTCTCCAACTCTCAGGAATAGACTTAAGGATGAACTCCGGGACAAGGTACTTGTGAAGTGCCCAACTTCTGTACTTTTCAGGAGTCATGCCTCGCGCATCATAGCTAGGAAGAGGTTGTTCAATGACATAGTGTATGCCATTAACTTTCAAAACTTCGACAAGTTTCTCTTTCCATTCAAGAAAATTAGTCAAGTCTAACTCGACATCCAGAATTTCACCTGATATGATTGTTGTTATGTTTGCGACCATTTTGATTACTACAAACGAAAAGAATTTGCAATAAATAACCATTCATATAATTCAATAACTTTGAAATAAAAGCAAAAGCATGCAATCATTAAAGCTATTAAAACATTTCATTCATGCAAAAGCAAAAGCATGGTCCAAAAAATGAATGAAACGATTCCAAGACCCCAAAAGTCCTAAATCCTTAAGCAGCTTTGGCATGTCTTAAGTAGTTTAAGATTTTAGGTAAGCAAAACCTATTGCTAGTAATCTCCAAATTACTCTTGGTTAATAAATTAATGCCATAATTTATTCCATTGCCACAACATAATGCCATTGTTGTTTGAGTTGAAACCACAATCAACGTGCTCCTTTGGGACGCCTTACCACCTAAGTCTACTAAAATAGCACCTCTCTTTAGCGGAAACCTACTATCTTAGATCCCTAGATTTTTGTAAGTTCTTGATTTGGAAGGCAACTTTTGAACTCAATATTACTTTGGACCTAGTTGTTTCTATGTTGGTTCGATTATTTAGTTAACTCAATCTAATCGAGTCATATGAAACAACATGTTCATGCAAAGCATACATACATTCATACATTCACGCATAATATATATATATATACATATATATATATATATATATATATATATATATATATATATATATATATATATATATATATATATATATATATATATTTTTTTTTTTTTTTTAAAATTGCATAAAGAGTTGGTGATCTAGTATGGCCTAAAACATCTTGTCTTGAAGCATCCAATCTTCATCACCTCCTTGTTAGCTTGGCATCGTCTTAAATCTTCGTTCAAATGCTAACTTAAAGTTCTAAACTTAGAAATTCTTGAAAATAATAAAATTACATCAAAATTTCCATGGTACGCAGACCATATTTAAAATTTTACATTCAAAGATAGAACGGTGCGCAGACCGTATTTAACTATCCTAAATTGGCCATATTGGAGTACCTGCATTACATAAAATATACATTTTATGCATTCACCCATTCGTATGCTAAAACGAATGGCCCATATAAATATGTAAGTATTTACGTGAATTAATTAAAATTCACGTTCACATAAACGCGTCCTAAAAGATTAATCAATTTCCAAATTATTAATCCTTAGACTTTATTCTAATTAAAATCGAATTTAATTAAAATAATGCGACCTACGAAAATATTTAAAAATAATTATTTGATTTAGTGGCTCCCACTCAAACCAATAATTATTCCGGATAATTAATTATAAAATATTAAATTAAAACTCGCGGCCCGGCCCAAGAAAAAAAAATATTAAATTAAATATCCCGTTAGCCCAAATTAATGCAAATATGTGAAGCCCAACGAAATAAACATTTTTCAACGAAAAAAGTCCAATTACGTTGTAGGGCTAGGCTTGCGCCGAGCCCCATAGCTCTTGCGTGTGGCCTACGAGGCGCACGAGCAAGCTCGCACACCCCGCAGCCTTCGCGCGCGCGCGTGCCCGCAGCTGTCGCTGCCCCTGCGTCATCGTGCATCGCTGCGCTGGACGTCGCATGGCCTTGTGCCTTGCTTTGTTGCAGCCCCCCGCAAGCATTCGCTTGCCCTTTCCTCGCCCAGCACGCACGAGGCACGCAGCACGCTTGCTGCTGCCCGTGTCGCTGCGGCTCGACCATCGTATAGCAGCCCGCATGGCTCGTCGAGCCATACGTCCACCATACATTGTGTTCGTGCCTTTAGTTCGTGCCTACGGACCAACTTAATTAAAAATAAATTTAATTTCACGAACTTGCATTAATATTATTTTTCAAAAAGTTACGATTTTTATTTTCGAAAAACAACGATTTTTAATGATTTAATAAACTTCAACGACAATCCAATTTCGTAAAATTATTAAATCAAAGGCTAACATTATTCAAATTTTTAAGAACGAACGAATCAACTTTAAAATTTGAACTATTAATTAATAAAATTCGAAGCTTTAAATCGTTCATTAACATTTAAATTTCAGATTTTTAATAATTATGTTTAAGTGCGATTAAAATTAACGAAACCATTCAAAATTTTAATCCAATAATTTTTAAAATTAGCCACTGACCCATGAAATTATAACCCCTTTCCCAATTAACAGAATTATTAAACCAAAATTAATTAAAATTCAATTAGGGTTTCAAATTTTACGAATTGGGGAAAGGTAAAATTAGGGTTTATACTTATCGGAAAAATCTGAAATTTATACCATAGATTAAAAATATACCCAGTAACATTGTGTCTAAATTTCAAGAAATTCCGAGTAATATAGGTCGACCTTTTAATTGAATTAATGTCCGACACTTTTAATTTTTAATGAAAAATTAACAAAAAAGCCCAAAAAACGACACTTCGAGGCCTGTTTTTGCAATTCTGTTCCCATGATTTGATCTTAGAAAATCCTTTTCAATCAGATTAGGGTTTTAGCACTCGAAAAACAAATATTTTTTATTTCGGACCTGATTATTACCCAATTCATCTAATAATTCGTAAAAACTCCGAAAATTCAACAAAAAATTCAAAATTTCGACAGATGCAAAAACAATTAAATCATGCTAAAACATGCTTTGAATAAATAAGGCTCATGATACCACTGTAGGGGAATCCAGTTAAACATAATAACATGTGCGGAAACAATCCCCAAAGCCAGGAAGCATGTATAAAGCACAGATTAAGCAGACTTACGTTTGAAGCGTGTTTTCCACAAATTGTCAACGAACACGAACTTAGAACTCCAGTTGTCGTTCCTCTACTTGGTACACCGACACGATCAGATCCGTCTTGATTATCGTAGCTTAGACAATCGATCAAGAGTTTGTGCTTTTTGGGATGAACACGCTTTGGAGGCACATAGAGAATTAGGGTTCTCTGTTTTCTCCTAGGGTTGTGTGTAAACTGAATTGTGTTAAGTTGGAAAGTGGTTAGAAGGTTATTTACATAACCTTACTAACCGACCAAGCCATAAGGCAAAGCCGGCTAGCAAGCCCGCGCAACACCACACAGACACGCACAGCCAGCTGGGCCGTGAGCCGCGCTGCTGCTGTTGTGTCGTGGTGTTGGCCCGCGCGCACACAGCTCCTCGGCCATGGGCCAACGCTGCTGCGTTGGTTGCCTTGCTTGCTTGCCTAGCGCGCGCCCATGGGCCTTGAGTGCTTCGTGCACTCGGCTCGTGGGCCGTTCTTCGTATTCGCGATTTAATATATTTCCGATATATTATTTATCGATTCGTATACGACTTATTCGTCTCGCCTAGATTACGAATATTCGCGATACGATACGATTCCGATGCAAGGTCGTATCGTATAATACGTTTTCCAACTAATTCCCGAAAAGCTATTAAATGAATTTCCGATTCATTAAATTCGGTGATCTGTTACGTGTCATTGGTGTGACCTTGTAGGTTCAGTCAAGAGTAAGCCGTGTGCTCAATATTCATTAGAACTCACTGATCGGAAGCATTGCTCCAGCTAGCTGTTCCGATAACTTGATCTCACTGAATTAATTGTTCGCAATTAATCTGAACCTTGGTATTAGACTTAAAGCACCTTGGGTGAAGGACATATTTCCTTCACATAGAAGATGACATAGGTCCTAATATGTTTAAACTCATTTGCAAGGTAAATTTTAATATGTCCCCAGTATTTATGTTAAGCAACTACCAAACTGTATAAGATTCAGATTTCATTTTACATTTACAACATAATATACAGATTGGTACTGCGTAACATTTACTCTGGTACCAAACTAGATTTTTTACAGTTTGTTTTATTCAAACCGCTTGGTATATATTACAAAGTACTTATGTAATACTAATGAATTACCTTATGAATTTTATGTTTTTGCAGCCGGTTTTCAACCCTCCAACAAGGCCACCAAAGCTACAACTAGCTCGAAAACTAGAACTGTAGGCAGCCATGGTGTCACCTGGAACCACACACCAGCAGTTATGTTGTGTTATGATATAACGTAACAATTTTTCCCCGGCTATTCTGTGTGTGGTGTGGAAGATTAGGTGAAATTAATTTTAATGCGTTTGTCGGAGCATGTTAAGTATGCGAATTTGGTTAGAACAACAACATTATGCATTATAATTAAGGGAGTAGGCTTATGAATATGTATTAATTTATCGGTCTTAATATAATCGACGTTTCTATGCCATGTAATATTTTAGTAATGTTTCTATGCCATGTAATATTTTAGTAACGTTTCAAACTTGGATCAAAACCTTTATTTAACAATTACCGGATACTCTATTATCGATCCGAACTTTTAAGTACCAAACTTTTATGTACTGTTTACCAGTGTTTTCAACATGTAATATTATAAGCAAATGGAACGTGCATGATGAAATACCTATGTAATGATCAAATACCAAATGCAAAGTACCAAATAACCTATTAATTATTTGCTTTGGCACATTCGACAGGGGAGTATGGTAGTCCAACCAAGAGTACAACATAGGAAAATACCAAACACTATGCCAAACCCATTTACATTAACTAATAAAGTACCAAACACTATGCCATACCCATATACATTAAGTACTAATTTATGAAAAACCGATATCAGGTGAAGGAAAAAATGAATTTTGTTGCAAGAATACAAGTGTTTCGTACAGGAAATAAACTAGACTTATTAATGACCAGAAAACACGATCAAGAATTTGAAATAATACCTATAAGGGCTGTAAACAATATTGTACAACATGATGAAGACCTAAGTTCTTAATTTTTGCTAAGGTCATGACATACGAGGAGGTCTTGTGTGAATATTGGATTATGATTATGGGTGCCATGATAAACTTGATTGGCTTGCAAAGATGGATTGGCTTGCAACATGGGATAGCCGGATTGTTGAAAATGTTGGGGACCACCAAGGAAGGACTCATTCCCACCCACCTGAAAAATCTGCTTATTGTTAAATACACCTTGCAAACACTGATTCCCGGTGGCTTGATAATTTCCAGTACCATTGCTGGTGAAGTACCTAATGGAAGCAGCATTCTGGGACAACTGAGCCCCATTACAGGGTTGTGAAGTTTGAGACAGTTGCACTCCGCTGTGGGTTTGTGACATTTGAGACAGTTGCACTCCGCTGATGTTCTGCGATATTTGCACTCCATTAAGGTTTTGGCATAGTTGACCACCACCAACGTGTTGGGACATCTGAGGTCATTGTGCAATTGGCATACTAGGTATGTTTGGGTTCAATACAATCCCGCAAGGATCTTGGGACGACATAATGACATCAGCCCCCTCAGGAGTCATACGAATCCCACCAATAGACATTTGAATATGTGTCTGTCCTGGTGTTGGGAACAAATTTGTGGCAACTCCTCCACCAGCTCTACTGCTGGATGACTGCAATATTAAAATATTCATATTCAGAATGAAGTAGGCTCATCAATATTAATGTGTTATATAAAGTGTAATGAAATAAGTCACCTGGTAGTGTTGAACAGGCAACCCATTGTTGTAGTTCTGTTAAGGGTATAACATACTGCCTCTTACAACCCCTTCATGTTGCTGTGAATCAGCAGCAACTTTACTTACCTGGTGTTCATCAAAATAAAAGTCTTTCAAAACAACCGCAAGGATGATAATAACATATTTTCCAATAACTACAATACGTTCTCTTTGACTCACATATCGACTATGGCCACCCCAACCAGGAGTGAAGGGGTTCTGTGGGTGAACATAATTATTTCGTTGGTGTACCAACACAGCCCCCCTGTTTTGATTAATACTTGGTTCTGGGTTTTCATCGGCAACTACATCTTTGGTTTTCCTCACTTGTCTCTTTGTCGGTTTTTTTATTCTCGCCTGGTTGCAAGAATCGTTTGTCACGTGTCTTGTGAGCCTTGACACCACGCGTATCAGGATCTTTTATACTTAGTGTCGGGGTTGGAGTGGGAGTATATCCAATGATATTAGGAGGTTTGTTTACGGACCCTGGAGTTGTTGGTCCGTCACTCGCCTTTCTCTTCCCGACGGAAGATGGTCCACCTCCTTGGTTATCACCAACAACTGCTGTTACCACATCACTTTCATCCAGCCGTAACACAATATTCATAATGCCTTCAATCACCAAGTCCAACTTCTGCTCAGAAATTGAACCTCTAAGAGCAGCGGGTTCCACCGCATTCATAATCTTGTTATAGCGCTTAACTTCATCTGTTTTCTCCGGATCATGGTAAGCAACCTTCACAAGAGTGTTCTTGCGTTGGATATCTTTCCTCCAACGATCAACAATGTAACCGGCTGGTACAGTTTCAACGTTCTCCACGTCCAAAACTTTAATGATGTGCCTACAAACTATGCCATGGCACTCAAAGTGTTTGCATTCACACTTCGCAAAAGAGGTCTCCTTGTTGAACAATACAATATAAATACGCTTCCGGCCAGCTAGTGAAATTTCCTTTTTCAAGAACTTTTACCATATCCATACTTTGTCCGACACAATATGCTCAACCTCCTGATCAGATAATATTTTAGAACTAATAGATGTTACATAACATTCCCGCATACACTGTATCTGGACTTCAAGAAACTTTGCATCCGTGTATAGTTTCTGGAACTTTCTCTACACATCAAACTCACCAATCAAACAACGAGTGAACCGACAACAGTTCACATCAGCAGCTTTTTCATCGTTCGCCCTACTTTCCATAGCCTTGCAATATCTAGGAGCAAACTGATATAACCTCGTATTCTTCTTTAAGTACCCGTCGAAAAAACTATTTATACTTTCTACCCTCTGGGTCGTCTGCATCCCTGCCCAAAATATATGCTTCACATAAGCTGGGATCCACATTTATCGCTGTTTATACAACCCTGATAAAAATAACCACATGGGTGATTTACTACCTAAACAAATGAAGATGTACAGAATGTTGTTTGAAAAACAAAACAAATATGCAGGTTGTTTAAATGTTAAACATGTACCAACTGACGATGTACTTTGAAAAAAAAGGGTTGTTTACGTGTTAATCATGTACCAAATTAAATTCATTAAGCAGTTTGGTACACTGAACTTTAAAGGATTTCCAACAAGGATTTGCAACAATTAGACAACATATATAACTTGTACGAAATCATTGCATACCTTGAAGCCACTTATAGCTTTTCTTTGACTCCTCAAGCTTAAAAGTTTTGACAACTTCAGCCCAGTCCTCCTCGAACTTCTCGGGGGTCAAACTATTGTATATGACATTCTCTAAGGCAACTTTCATTTGGGGAAAATCAGTCAACGATCCCAATTTCCGGCTAAACTTCTGCATAATATGCCACATACACCAACGATGTCTGGTTTTAGGCATTGGCATTGCTATTCGAATTGCCTTCCTCATAGCTGCATCTTGGTCAGTCATCATTGCAGCTGGAGGTTTTCCCCCCATACACGACAGCCATGACCTGAAGAGCCACACAAATGTTTCCGCATCTTCATGGGAAACTAATGCACAACCAAGCAATATAGTTTGACCATGGTGATTAAGCCCGACAAAATTGGAAAATGGCAACTCGTACTTATTTGTTAAATACGTAGAGTCAAAACATACAACATCCCTAAAATACTGATAGGCAGCTCTGCTTCGAGCATCAACCCACATTACGTCCTTCAACTTCTCTGTATTATCAAGCTGGTGAAGATGGAAAAAAATTTGGTTGTCCTTGGTCATTTTATCTAAGAAATTTATCATTGCAACAAACATCCCCATCTCTAAACCTTAGTCGCATCCTCTTATTTAAAATATTGTGCATATCTTTCTTGGTGAAACCTATATTCTCTACCCCATTCCTTCTGCCCGGTAAGTTGTTGAAAATCTGTGCAATAGGGGCCCCTGAATCGTGATCGTTTTCCATCTGTTTCAGTATAGTTTGTGATATTCTCTTCACCCGAAACATCGAAATATGTGTTGACTTTCTAGGCGTAGGAACATGGTTAACGTGTTCATTCACAACAGTCTTCACAACCCAAATTTTCTCATTACGAGCACCGTACAACATAACAGGGCAACCACACTTCTTCGTCTTCCTCTTAACAATTGGTTCCTGAACACAGGTGACTATCTTCACATTAACCCTATGCCGGTACTTTGGCCTTCCGTGACACTCGCACCTCCACACATAGGTCCCGAGGGAATTTGATTTCCCTGTTTCATTGTCTTTACCCTGGCTCCTATTTCCTCCCATACAGACCACACCAAAACCTTGCTTCTCCCCATAGGAACGATAATATTTGTTCAAAGCTTCCCAATTGTCAAATGTCATTCCAATAGCAGGGCTTGCAATAACAAGACCAGTTGTCCTCTTCGTAGGAGTCGTATAAACATCATTATGGTTCCCCCCTACATTAGCCCCAAACCCACCATCATCCCCATCACCCCCGCCAGTTATTAGATTCTCCTTACGATAAGTGTTTCCTACGTCCACAATATCTTCTTCATCAACGAAAACATCTTCTGACTTATCATCATTCAGATCCTCATCTAGTTCATCTCCGGCATCCAGTGATTCATCATAATCATCATCAACCAAGTCATCCTCCTCCCCACTATCATCACCTTCTTCCGCATCACCTACTTCCGCATCACCTTCTTCCGCATCACCTTCTTCCGCATCTTCTCGAACTACTTCTTCATCACTATCACCTGCCCCATCATCTTCCTCAAAACCCTCATCACTACAAAAAATCCCCTTCATCATCCAAGAAATCATCCTCCCCATCATTTTCAACTATCTTAATAATAGCACATACAATGCATTAATTTTGGAGATTCGTACACACTTCTAATACCAAACTTGAAAAAAATTTAAACCTATTCAGTTTGGTATCAATAACTATAAACAATTTAGTCAACGACAAATCAAACTTCGCAATCTTTCAGACAATGCATGCCCTCTAAATCTCTAATCATTGCAAGGTTTTCCACATTCATTAACTACCAATTTTACAATAATTCAGCATTATAAGGCTAAACCCTAAATTAATCTCTAATCATTGCAAGGTTTTCCACATTATTTAATTACCAACAACACTAAACCCTAAAGCATTATAAGCCTAAACCCTTACTTAATCTCTACTCATTGCAAGGTTTTCCACATTAATTTATTACCAATTTCACATTAATTCAGCATTATAACCCTAAACCCTGCATTAATCGCTAATTCGTTCACATTTTCCTTCCCCAATTCAATTTTGTCATTAATATACCCTAAAACTTCCCGACATTATTTGAATTGAATACGAATACACACCTGGTCTAACTACAACTTTCTTTTGCTACTCAACACTCCTTCTTCCTCCATGGATGCGATTTTTCTCTTAGGTTAAGGAACCCAGATGCAACATTATTCGCAAAACGGATTTCCAATTACCATATCTAAAAGGGGTGAAGTTGATTAATTAAGGAACCCAGATGTAATTTGAAGGAGACCCAGTTACTAATAGAAGGAAGGAGTAATTATTTACAAAACGATTCTGAAGAACTATACCAATTTTTGCCGCTCAACTTTCAGCGAAATCTTAGGCGCAATTCATCAATATTTCACTCTCTCTCTAGAATTCAGTAAATGCAAATGGCGCTAAACTGAGTAAACTATTTCCTTTTACTTTTCAAACACCTTTTACCCCACTTTTGAAGAAACTATTATTTTAATGCTAGTATACCATTTAAATGGTATACCTAGTATAGATCAAGACTTTCTCCCTTGTACAAAAAGAAATTAAAAAAACTTTTAGTAAATGTACATGGATCCCTTAGATAAATTGGAAAGGGGTAATATCCAATTTGTATTTGTCAATCCTCGAGTCTTATATGTGACCAGCCACACCATCAACTTGATGGTGTGACATGTTCACACTTATAAATAAGCCTAACGAGTTTAAAGCCCAGAAAATAAGTAACATCATCAAGGAATATAAAGTAACATTTGCATTGAAAATAAAGTAACATCATCATATATATACCAAGAATTTCTAACATGAAATTGAAGAAAATGCAATAAAATAAGAAAAATAACAGCAAAAACAATGTATAAGTAACACTAACATAAAAAGTAAAGTAACATCAGTTATATAATAAACCTCTAACATGAAATTGAATAAACTGCAATAACTAAAAGGTAACACCAACATAAAAAGTCAAGTAACACCCGTCTATATAAGGAACCTCGAACGTGAAATTCAAGAAATTGTAGTAAAACAAGAAAATAACAACGAATAAAACGTATAAGTAACATTATCATAGAAAGTGAAATAACACCGGTCTATATACAAGTAACCTCAAACATGAAACTGCAATAAAACAAGAAAAGTAACAACGAATACAATGTATAAGTAACACCAGCATAGAAAATCAAGTAATACCAGTCTATACAAGGAACCTTTAACATGAAATTCAAGAAACTGCAGAAAAACAAGAAAAGTAACAACGAATATAATGTATAAGTAACACCAGCATAGAAAGTCAAGTAACATCCGTCAATAACTTTCTCCATATTAGCTACACGCGTCACACCATCAAGTTGATAATGTGGCTGGTCACACATGAAACGCGCTGTTTGTCAATCGGTAATTCAAAAGAGAACTTATATTTTCTAACTGTGTAGAGATGTTTGTAACCTAGACCTAATCAACCCCGGTTGATTATTATTATATACTCCCTAATAATTAGGGTGGGATAGAAGTGATAGATTACACGTGGCTTAAGCTAACTCCACCAATAATAATCAATCTCGTTGGCTTCTACTCCTTCCGTCCCGATTTTATAGTTATATTTCATTTCAGGCATTCTAAATTTATAGTCATGTTTTTTTTTTGGCCATTAATATAACACCCCGACAATTCTCCCTTTTCTAAAGTACTCTATTAATATAAACATGGAGAATTATCAAGGCATTATCGCCCGTGTGAAAACGTAACGGCTTATTCAGAATTTTGCAGCGGAAAACATAAAACTAACTTTAGGTTTATAAATAATCGATTACATAGTTAATCCCAAAACCAATCAACGAAAATAAGATCAATTAACAAGTTTAAAGTCCAAATAAACAAACCCAAGTCAACTTAGCAAATCAAAACTAAATACAAGCTCTCTATTCCCGATTCCAATGATGCAACATCTTCAAACCTGCAGATGGACAATGCTTATTGATCCTTAGAGACTGCTCATTAAAGATTAGGTCATCACAGGATCAATAAGGCATAGCCATGATCAACATGCACAAGCAAAAGCACGTAATCAGCAAAGCTGAGTACTACATACTAAATCAATAATAATCCTAACATGATTCTATTAAACGAACAATCCTAACATGATACTAATAAAACATAAGAAAGGATAACCACAACATATTGACTTGAAGAATATATTTGACTGAACTAGACTTTTGTATCATTAACATTATTTTAATTGAAATAGCCAATGGACTGAGTTGTCTACTAGAAACTTCTTCACTAAGGAAGACGAGGTACGGGCGCGATTCCGTAAACCCCAATGACCTGCGATATCGAGGGACTTTTGAATAAAATAGAACCGGTGATCAATCCGGCCCAGAGAAAGCGATAGGCGACCCATGACCCCAACTCCTGATTGTCCGTCACTTTAGACGTGCACAGTCTAAAGCTATTGCTACTCAGTTTCACTTTACATGATTTACAAATTAATACTTTGTTATGACTCAACAATCACATAAGTCATACAATCAACAATCTAGTGTTCCCAACCAACATGCCTGTATCAATCATCCATACTAACATGTTATAATTCTCATAAATAAATATATGTTCAATATATCCATCCAACAATATTAAACATGTAATTCCAACATAACCAAGTTCATCAGAAAATTTCAACATGGATTCAACAAATAACACACATTTCCAAGCACACAGGTATGTACGTACCTTGTGTAAAAAAACTAATAGGCCACTTTAACACTTTCAAAAGTCGCCTAAAGAGAATTCTCTGCCTAAAACAACCAACAAATATTCCAAATCAATTCCTAATCATTCGCAACCATAATAAAGCATTCAAAATACATCCTAAACATATTTAGAACCTTCCCCAATATCGAAACTTGAATATTTGATTTCCTAGCATCATAATTATTGAATTAGTGATTGAAATTCGTTGAAAACTCTTTGCAAACATCGTACTTTAAATTTTCAACAATGTAACCGTAGACACCTACATTTGTCCCCATTCCCGAAAGGGAAGGTTCGATGATGAAAGCATAAATCTCCACTTGACAACGCATCTCCTATAAAATAAACGAATCTCAATTCCCCTTTTCATTTCACCCGAAACCTGCTGTGGAAACCTGCTAAAAATAGTAACTACCGTAAAGGGTAGCTTCTAAAAGTGGCAAGTCATAAAGGATAGAAACCTGCCATAATTAAGTGTTGCATTCCAACATAAATCCTAAATGAGATAGAAAACTGCGAGAATCCTATTCCAAATATGATTCGGAAATAAGAGTTACGTATTAATTAAAATCCTAACGAGCCTAGAGTTCGTAACGAGCCCAGACGCATTCCGTCATGAAATTGATACGCACTAAAAGACTCGATTAAGTCTCAAACACTACGGATTTCAGGAATCCGAATCTGACTAAGAAAACAGCCCAGACCCTATTTTCAACGCCTGGCTCTGGGCGCTGAAAATACCTGGGTACGTGTTTTTTCCTAATTCTTTGTGGATTAGAACTCTGCAATTCTATCTTTCCACGAACTCTTCCCTATAAATACAACCCCAAATTCGACGTGAAAAGGACACAACACACAATTCATATTATGAGTATTGACTCCAACCCATAAACCTAAGCCTCACGCTGCGAAATTGATCACGCATTCTGTCGCAATCGATCCATAAATCGAACAGAATGTATCCTGTCCCATAATTGAGATTCGTTAAATAAAAAATAGAAATAGCAAAGTCAAAGTGGTTAGTTTTCTGAGAACCGTGACGCACCTCTCAAGGGTGCGTCGTAATGTGCCCCTTTTCGATGATTTAATTACTTTCCTCGCCCTTTTTATGAACTGTTAAACTAACTAAATCTGATTGTTCTATCACGCCTAACAAATATAATGTTTTTGGGAAATTGGATTATCATGCTAGGTCCCTTAATGCAATCTAAATCAGATAATCACGATCGATCTAGTATTATATGTTGCATATTGCTAAAATCAACTCAGATTAGTTTAATAGTTAACGCATGTCCCTTCAATTATTTATGCTGAGCTAGTAAGGATATCCTGCCTCTGGAGTTATCGACGAGCGAAGTACTCCTCTCGGTAGTTACAGTCCCCCGAACCCTCAATCTCTACCTTGCGGGTGTATGTTGAGAGATCTCCACACCAGGGATCACAAGGGAACCTACGGCCGTTGTGGTCAAACATAATTGCACTCCCTTTATGTCACGATAACCGGGTTTTGTCAGTTTTTCTCATTGTTGTTAAAAACTGAATGGCGACTCCTATATTACTAGTCAATTGGGTGTATACTCACAGGAAATCCAATTACACTTGATTAAATAAAAGAATCGTCACACCCACGAGGGACAAGGTCACGCATTAGCCTCGCGCTTTTTCGACCCCCTCACAGTGGCGACTCTACTGGGGATAGTAAAGGAAATACTCGTGCTTGTAGGTAATCAAAATAGCCGAAGGGTGAAACGATCCTACCCCGCGTTTATTTCCCAATCAAGTTGGGACGACCTGAAAATCAGCATATTAATGTGAACAGGCAGAACCGCATAACGAATCTCGGATCCCTCGGGAGTTGGGACTAAGGATACCCTTTTTCGCCAATAGGGGGGTGCATACGCCGCGCATGTTGCCCACTCGGTACTTGTGCAGGTAGTACACCTATCCCGAACCCAATCGCTCGCTCATTAGGTCCCTCTCGCCTGCATGCCCCCTTGGCTTGCACTTGCGGGTTGGCCTCTTGAGCGAAATTCGTCTGTTGAAGACACTACCTCGACCGGGGCATGTGTTGGATCTACGATAGAAGCGGTACCAAGCCAGGCGCAAATAACTACCCATAGAAGCCTATCATAAACTACATGACATGTTATTATTGCCTCATGATGAATGTTAGTTATGTGTAGCGAAATATGTGATTGTGTGTGACAAACTATCCTAGAAAACCTACGACCTTAAAAATTGCCCAAACATTCATAGACTAATTTGCCAAAGAGTTATATCGAAATACGTGTTCCGCAAACCCGAATGATCGCCACAAATATAAGCGACGCTCGGGATGGCCTGTAACGAATCCCACAAACGCTGCTACGCGTAAAGGACGTTATTAGGCAAGCACGCAAATCGAAGTCGCGTAAACAGAAGACAGAAAACGAGAACCAGCCAGGGACGCATTTTCAACGCCCCTGGCTGGGCGCCAGAATTTCTCACGCCCCTCGCTGGGCGCTGAAGTTGCTGCTTGGCCTTCTGGTCAGGCGCAGCAGCCTCGGTGCCCGCGCAAAAGGAAAATACGTAGCACAAAAAATGTTCGTAAAAAGAATTGCTACGAGGGCGTAAGAAAAGCACTCGATTTCAAAAGCGACTCGTAAAAAATTAATAACTCTTTGTGTCGTTGTTAGGCCTCCTACGGCGACAATGCTCGGCACCAAAACCGAACATTCTAATAACTATGAACGTCACACGGGCAAGTGTTTCGAAAATCCAAAGAATGACCAAAAGAAAAAAAAAAAACTAAAAAGTGTACCAACAAAAGAGTGAAAAACCAATTTAGAGAGTCGAAGTCTAGACTAAGTAATGCTTGAAACTTTGGGAACCTAAACTTTAGCTTATCTTATGCCTAGGACTGGTCCTGCCACTTGGTGTCGATCAGGGAATCAACGGTTAGTGCGTCTCGAAGATACATCACCAACATCAGGTTTAGTGACTCCAAGCTCCTTCCGTCGCCCCTCATTTCAAGGATCTCTGCTTCCCTAACCTCGATTCGCACCTTCAAACATGTCCATCGAAGATTTGCGAGACCAGATGGTCCAAATGACCCAACTGATGGGCCAATTGAAAATGGATAATGAAGCTTTAGCGGCTGCGCAAGCCAAAAATGACCTCGATAACGAGAAGAGGATTGAAAAAATGGTCCTACAGAATACCATGGGGAGCAAATACTTCTCCCTCGATCCTGAACCTTTTCCTAGCAAACTACCAGAAAAGTTCAGTTCATCTGACTTACCAAAGTTCAAGGCCACGGACAACCCCCGTGATCATCTACTGAGCTTTGTGAATGCCATGAACTTGAAAGGCGTGGATAAGTCCATGTACTTACCTGCCTTTCCTTTGTCCTTGGAACTTGTGCCGCTCTCAAATGGTACTATCACCAGAACCCTAAGCTCTTCCCCACTTGGGAAGACTTTGTCAATGTCTTCATCAAGCAATACTCGTCGAACATGGATTTCCAAGTCACCATGCGCGAGCTGGAAGTTCTCTTCCAGAAGAAAAATGAGGGTTTCACGACCTACTTTGCTAGATGGAGGGACCAGGCGGCCCAGCTAATCAATAGGCCTCCAGAAACAGAATTAGTCCAAAAATTCATTGACAACCTGGACCCGGCTTACAGACAACACCTTAGGTACATAGGACTTGACACTTTCAAAAGAGTTTATGATGTGGGAATAAAGATCGAGGACGACCTCCCCAAAACCATACAAAGCAAACCCACATATAAAAACAACAGCTATAATCGGGGTAACACATCCCAAGCCCAAGAAATCTATGCTGTAGAAGAGACTCCCGCCCGAAGAAGCCCTGGAAGATGGGTCCGAGACCGAAAGTTTGCCCCACTCGGGTCGACTTTGGTACAAGCCTTTGAAAGATTAACCAATCAAGGAAAGGTGAGACCTATAGGCCCCACCCGTGACCCTCCTGTCAAAAGCAAATATTGGGTCGAAGGTACTTACTGCAAATTCCATCAAGGAAATGGGCATGACACTGAAAACTGCTGGAATCTAAAACATACGATCCAGGACATGATAGAGGATGAAGTGATACCTCTCCCTAATGTTGGCAAACCCAACAACAACAAAAGCCCACTCGGCTCTTATCACATCTCTCTCGACCAACCAGAGAATTTCGACCCCACGGTGTACATCACGCCTCAAGGTGCACCACTCGCTGTGGTCCCTATGGATCGAATCGAGAGAGAAGTGTGCGGTGTGTGGAATGATGATGCTGAAGATATTTACCTATCTCAAGTATCGGGCCAAGACCTCTTCACCGAAACTTGGCCCGGGTATGCTCTCATTGACACCACCCCTCAGGAGCCCGAGGTCGACAACCTCACCCGATCCTGAAGAATATACCAACCGGATATTCACCCACCTCCTATGGACGACATCCCGGTTAGGCAAACTCCTGAGAATGGACGGCACGCCACCGTCGCAGAAGTCATTGAAAATCCTCTCCTGAAACAACTAAAAAGAACCAAGGCCGAGATTACCATCTGGGATCTCATGTGTACTTCAAAGGAACATCGCGAAAAGCTTATTCGCTCACTTGACCTCATCTCAGTACCTACAGATATCACACCTGACTCATTGGTTAGCCATGTCACGAGAGATGCCGGAGAAAAGGCCATAGTTTTCACTGATAAAGACTTACCCAAAGAGGGGGGGTACTCACAATAAAGCCCTTTACCTAGTGGTTGGATGCAAAGGACAAAACATCCCCCTAGCGCTCGTAGATAATGGTTCGGCAGTTAATGTCTGCCCATTGCGAACCGCCCATTGCTTGGGGCTAGGAAGCGATGACTTCCAAACCTCCACGCAAGGGGTACGAGCTTATGATATCTCCCGAAGGCCTGTGTTGGGAAAAATCAACCTCACCATACAAACCGGGCCTGTGGCACGCACCACGGAGTTTCAAATAATTGACATCAAGCCCACTTTCAACCTCCTCTTGGGGCGACCTTGGCTCCATGACTTAGGAGGTGTGGCTTCTACCTTGCACCAAATGGTTAAACTTAACCATAACGGGGTAATACTAGAAATCCGCGCCCCTCCTCTCGACGTCAGTTACACTATGGTTGGAACGACCGAAACTGCAGACGACCTTTACGGATTTCAAATGGAAGAAACAATCCAGTTCATCGAAGATTATGATCCAGCATTCCTAGACCCGCATGCATCCCGAGTAATCCCCAGAATGCTGTTAGCTCAAGGTTATTTTCCAGGAACCCCATTGGGCATAAGGAAGAAGGAATACACATTCCATCCTTTTCCCAACAAATCTACTCCCTTTGGCTTAGGCTATGAACCAACGGAGGAAGATATTGCTGACCGCCTGTCTAGGCTACGCCTTAAAAAAGCCAAACAAACCACCCTCCTTCCCCCGTATCAAAGGACCCTTAACGGGATGTTCGTTTGGGAAGGAGAAGAACACCCATGTTGTGATTTCCCTGAACCCTTCGTTCAGGATGGCTTGCTAAAACCCGGATTTGAAATTTTCCATGACTGCCACACCTTGGATGAGGCACCCCACCTCACCAAGACTAAAACAGCTGAAATATTGGACAACCAGGCTCTATGGACATTGTTTAACGAATCGAGGCCTATGGAGAACGAGACTGTGATGACTACCCTAGCTTTACAAGATGAAGGTTTCGATCCAACCCGGTTAGTCTCTCCTGCATCAACACTAGAAGAGGTCGAGAACGGATGGGTGAAGACATATCAGTGGGTCAATGCAAAAGGAATGGAATTCAAGATGAGTACCGGTGAAGGACCGTAGTTTTATGAGACTAAACCCCAGGCTTGAGCCACATAGAGCACCATTAGTAAAAAGCGCCTAGTAGTTCTTTAGATTGATAGAAAAAAAAAATAATAGAGACTTTAGATGGTCCTAAGGCCCCTTAGAATATAGGTCAGTTTTATTTCAGTGTGTTTTCCTTATTTTCCGAATCAATAAAGGCGTAATATTTCTCCTAAAATTTTTTATTCTAACACTAAATAAAGCACCAAATGTACTTGCAAAATACAAAAAATATAGAGGCGGCCCACTCTAGGCCCAACAAACGAGGCCCATTCGGTCTTGAAATAGTGCCATGTGAACCAGTTCCCGAAAACCCACAAAATAAACCACACTATCCCATTCATATCCCCAAAACCTAAAAACCCAACCAGTGTCATCATAAGAGTCAATCCATGCAACCCAAAGAAATCAAAGGAAATCAAAATCCAAAACAATGCAAATATTACCAGAAAAAAACAGATTCATAAAACATAATTCCATCATACCCTTCACTAACAAACACGCACTTCAACCCACCTCAAAAGCCTACACAATGATCTTCATAACTTCCGCACCCTAACCCCATTTTCAAAATTGTTTCGAGTCACGAATAGAAAAAATTAATCCGGACAAAAACGCATTTCACGCTAACAGTCAAAAAAGCCTCCAAAATAGCCTCAAAATTGACTTTAAATACGAGCAAAATATCAAGGCACAAAAAAAGAAATAAATGCAAGAACATGTGAAGCAAAGCGTCAAAAATTGACCGCCCAAGTCATTTTCAGCGCCCAGGGCTGGGCGCCGAAATTTCTGACGCCCCAGCCTGGGCGTTGAAACTCTCTGCCTGACAAAAATTTTCTTTTCAGAAGTGCTCGTCATTTTATCCGCACACAAAGGAAAAATAACGAACACTTGGGGGGTACAGTACGTATCCAAATAGGCTTACCAAGAATATATCCATACAAATTAGTCGAATTTTGAATTTCATATTTCACGCGACTTATGGCAAAAAAAACGGCAGATGAAAATAATGATAATACTTCACTCATTTGACCGATTAAGTAATATGCTTCCACCTCAAGGCATATCTACCGAAATCCGGCATACTAGAACTTATTCTAAAGCTAGAACTACGCGCAACCTGATTCTGACAAGATACGTAGGCAATCCTTACCAAGGATTCGGTCCAATAAAATAAAACACATATTCTTTGTGCAAAAAGTGTTAGACATAATAAAAACATAAAAGAGAGGAGAAACAAAATAAATGAAAATGAAAAATAAAAATACGCCTTTATTGAAAAAAATAATAAGAAGGAAAACAAAAGTGCTAAGAATAAAAACAAACACAAACTGAAATAAATAGAGGGCACCTACACCCTAGCAAGAACTACACTACTCTAGTTCTTCCGGATCATCAAATAAAGTCTTGTAGAGGGCAATGTTCGCAGGATCCACCCCCACAGTCTTCTGCGCTGCCCCAATATCAATCTCCATAAGAACCGGCTCCTGGACAATAACCTCCAAAGATGCCATGGCTTCGGAAACATTCTCAGTTATAGCCCGCTCAGCCTCAAGGGCACAGACAATGGTGGGAGAAGGATTATTATCATCAACTAGACTAGCCACTGTTTGTACAGGCGGCTGAGCCTTCCTAACCCATACATTGTTCCGGCCACGATCTCCGCGAGAGCTTGCATTTCTTTTAACAACAGCAGTCCCTAGGCATCTTTTTAGGCCTAAAACTGGAACGGGGAGGAACTCCCTTTCTCTTTCGATCAGGACGAGCTTTCACAGTCTTAATACTATAGGTATGAGGTCTGGCAGAATCAGGACCCTCATACTTAACACGAATACGAGGTATCAAAAGCTCAGCCGGCTCCCCATTACGAGCCTCGGTCCTCACATCTTTATCATCGGAGCTCATCCACAACTTGTAGTTTTCAGAAAGACCCACAAAGCCATTTGTAGCTACGACCCAACGCGGGAGACCATCATAATACTTAGCCCACGCTAGAACCCGTGTTTGTGAAAAGGCCGCTACCTTAGGTGGTACCGTATCAGAAAAGGGGATAGTCTGCCTTAAACCATATTGACGCATGACTCGGTAAGGGAAAATATAAATAGGACGAGATAGCCCCAACAAGGAAACATAAACCGATACATCAGAACCCCCTGTCATAGTAGTCAAACCCCACCATGGTACCACCCACTTAATAGAACAAATGCCATAAGTAAAAAAGGAGGTCCATTCGGCCTCGTCCTGGCCTTGGTGCAAGTATTTTCGGTTACCCAAAGCTATAGGGCGATAATGTTTAGGATCGGCAGGAGCTTCCAAAAGTCTAAGCCGTTCCGCAAGCCAAATATGCAAAAACAGGGTACAATCGAATCAAAAGAATGAAAAGAAAAAAAAACAGTCCCTGGGGCGCAGTTTCAACGCCCAGGACCAGGCGCCGAAAACTCTAGCGCCCAGCCCTGGGCGCTGAAACTCAGCCCCAGGCAAAAGAAATATATGCAAAAGGGGCGTATGCGTGCGCAAAGAAGAAAATCGATTACCTGCAGTAATAGGGGGCTTCCCTTAAAATGTTCAGATTTGGCATCCTTCTTCAACTCATCCGCACTCAGCAAAGTCTCGGCAACAACCAACGGCATAATAGAATAGCAACTTTCCATCTGGCTAATCAAGGGGATCAACCTTATGTCACCTAACTCACCATTGTTATTCGACAGTAAATAATGATTCAACAAGCAAAATATAAGGGCTCGGATATTCAATTTCTGTTCCGTCATATTCTTACTAGCTAGGCCTAAAATGTTGTTTTACAAGTTTTGCCAAGTTAACCTTGTCATCTACAACAATTTCAGCAAACATGTTATCATCTAGTCCTAGGGAAGCCCTTATGGTTGTTTTACCCTCTTCAATAGTGCCAGGAGTAACAGGAGTAGCATTAGTAGGATAACCAAGGATCGCAGCAAATTCATCGGGCAAAGGACATATTTCGTTGCCCCGAAAGGCAAAAACATGATGATCGGAGTCCCAAAAGCTTAGGGCAGCATGCAGAAAGTTATAATCAATATTAATTTGTTGTAAGCCTAAAAGTGCCTCTAAGTGGTATTCTTTTAACAAAGCTTTTTCTGTGGGAGTAAGGGCCCGTAGCCAACGCCTAACAGTCCGTTGGAGTGAGAAAGTAGGGATCGACATGGCAAAAGCAATGAGTAATTAAAACACAGCAAAAAGAGAGAAAGAATTTGAGAGTGGTGGAAAATAGGGACGTATCTAGCCCCTATATATAGCTGGGCACACCCAGTGACATCCTGATCCCATTCGGAAACGTGTTAGGAAATCCGAAAGTCAAATATCACCAGGAAAAGACTTTCAGCGCCCACGGCTGGGCGCTGAAATGTTTAACGTCTGGCCTTGGGCGCTGAAAATGCAGCCCAAGGCCCAGATTTCACAAAACGCGAAACAGGAAAGGACTTAAGACCGTGTTGCTAAACACGAGGCCCTATTGCAAGTAGGATCAAGCCCAAAGCACCTTTAGCTCCCAAGTAAGCAAATATAAACATTAAAACTTGGTCGAAACTTAGACTCGTCTCAGAAAATGCTTATGTACACTTTTCAAAAAAAACAAGTTAAATATCATGGTCATTCTTCGAAACACCAAAATGTGTATCGTTAAGTCGTTGGTTTTCCAAATAAAAAATGTTTGTCTGTCAAAGGATTAATCCGGGCCAAGCTAAAACCGGATGTCGCCTGAAAACTAAAGTCGCACTCCACGGCTTCGCTAAAGTAGCACACTACTATGAAAGGTCGCTCGCACATACGAGCATGACCCCAAACATGATTACAAGATACGGAAAATGACCGACGAGCCCCAGTGCTTGGGGGCTCGCGAAAAAATAGACTCCAACAAGGAGCGCACGATTAAAATCACATTCCCGGACTGCGCCAAACACCATATCATGTTTGGATATCTCAAAAAAACAACAGGTTCGACCTCAGGGAAAGGTCGTCATTGACACTTGTGCACGGTCTCTGATCGAAGACCAAGTTGAGCCGTAAAGACTAGCTCAAAATCACGAAAGCAGACGGTCGCAAGACAAAGGTCCATCTGAACACGTTGTCAGCCCACGTTCAGGTTACAACTAAATTCGAGCATCCCTCGAGAGAATTCGCTCTTGCAAGAATAAATAAAAAGAAATTCTCAAAAAAAATCGCAAAGAACCAAAGAAATAGGAACTTGCCCATTTTCAGTTGGCAAGATCGCGTCACGAACCACGCGAGTTCCCAAAAAAAAAAGAAAAAAAAACCAATTCAGGGACGTCCACCCTCAGCAGACAGGGCTCGCCCACCCTCAGCGGGCGGGGTCTGCGTCACTAGCCGCGCAGGTCCTCAGTTTTCCAAAAATGAAGTCTTCAAAAAAAAAATGAAACAGGCTCGCCATCTTCAGCCGGTGGGGTCTACGGCGCAAACCACGTAGGTCCTTATTTTCAAAGAGCACAAACAAATTTCAAAATAGATTCGTCCACTTCTATCGGACGGGGTGTCCACCCTTAGCGGACAGGTTCGCCATCTTTAGCCGGCGGGGTCTACGTCACAAACCGCGTAGGTCCTTATTTTCAAATTTCAAAAACAGATTCGTCCACTTCTATCGGACGGGGTGTCCACCCTTAGCGGACAGGCTCACCCACCTTTAGCGGGCGGGGTCTGCGCCACTAACCGCGCAGGTCCTTAGTCGCTGCAGCGATAACTTTCTCTGGTTTTCCCTTTTCCAAAAATTAAAAGGATTCGTTTTCCGTTTTTTCCAAAAAAAAGCGATGTGCTGGATATTCCTTCGTTTTATGTCCCATAAAAACAAGGGGGTTTTCTCGTTTAGCTAGCCCTGAAAATGAGAATCTTTAAAAAACATTTTTACCTCGTGATTGGGCTTGGCCAGGCCCAATTACACTTTATAGCTTTGATTTCGAAAAAATCTGTAGCTACTCCCAATGACAAAGTGAGGGAGTTCCTACGCCTCTTTAGATACTTCCAATGACAAAGTGAGGGAGTACTCTATACTATCCGTTGACAAATCCCAATGACACGTGAGGGATATGTCGACATTTCAAGTGATGACCCTTAAGTCAAATGTTATCACTCGGGGGCTCGTGAGACCCTCGCAAAACAGGTCACATACACCATGGCTTGTGTGACGCACTCCGTCTAATACTTTGACCATCGTCTTACTCCAAGACTCAGTCAAAGTGGGGGCTAACTGTAGACACCTACATTTGTCCCCATTCCCGAAAGGGAAGGTTCGATGATGAAAGCATAAATCTCCATTTGACAACGCATCTCCTATAAAATAAAAGAATCTCAATTCCCCTTTTCATTTCACCCGAAACCTGCTATTTATGGAAACCTGCTAAAAATAGTAACTGCCGTAAAGGGTAGCTTCTAAAAGTGGCAAGTCATAAAGGACAGAAACCTGCCAGAATTAGGTGTTGCATTCCAACATAAATCCTAAATGAGATATAAAACTGCGAGAATCCTATTCCTAATATGATTCAGAAATAAGAGTTACGTATTAATTAAAATCCTAACGAGCCTAGAGTTCGTAACGGGCCCAGACGCATTCCGTCATGAAATTGATACGCACTAAAAGACTCGATTAAGTCTCAAACACTACGGATTTCAGGAATCCGAATCTGACTAAGAAAACAGCCCAGACCCTATTTTCAACGCCTGGCTCTGGGTGCCGAAATCTTCGGCGCCTAGGCCTGGGCGCTGAAAATACCTGGGTACGTGTTTTTTCCTAATTCTTTGTGGATTAGAACTCTGCAATTCTATCTTTCCACGAACTCTTCCCTATAAATACAGCCCCAAATTCGACGTGAAAAGGACACAACACACAATTCATATTATGAGTATTGACTCATACCCATAAGCCTAAGCCTCACGCTGCGAAATTGATCACGCATTCTGTCGCAATCGATCCATAAATCGAACAGAACGTATCATGTCCCATAATTGAGATTCGTTAAATAAAAAGGAGAAATAGCAAAGTCAAAGTGGTTAGTTTTCTGAGAACCGTGACGCACCTCTCAAGGGTGCGTCGTAATGTGCCCCTTTTCGATGATTTAATTGCTTTCCTCGCCCTTTTTATGAATTGTTAAACTAACTAAATCTGATTGTTCTATCACGCCTAACAAATATAATATTTTTGGGAAATTGGATTATCATGCTAGGTCCCTTAATGCAATCTAAATCAGATAATCACGATCGATCTAGTATTATATGTTGCATATTGCTAAAATCAACTCAGATTAGTTTAATAGTTAACGCATGTCCCTTCAATTATTTATGCTGAGCTAGTAAGGATATCCTGCCTCTGGAGTTATCGACGAGCGAAGTACTCCTCTCGGTAGTTACAGTCCCCCGAACCCTCAATCTCTACCTTGCGGGTGTATGTTGAGAGATCCCCACACCAGGGATCACAAGGGAACCTACGGCCGTCGTGGTCAAACATAATTGCATTCCCTTTATGTCACGATAACCGGGTTTTGTCAGTTTTTCTCATTGTTGTTAAAAACTGAATGGCGACTCCTATATTACTAGTCAATTGGGTGTATACTCACAGGAAATCCAATTACACTTGATTGAATAAAAGAATCGTCACACCCACGAGGGACAAGGTCACGCATTAGCCTCGCGCTTTTTCGACCCCCTCACAGTAACTAATTTCAAACTACTCCCAAAACATAATTAACATGTTTGAAATCATAAAAAAATAACTTTAATAATTTATACGCATCCTACCATGATTTCAAAACTATTAAACATTAAAAATTCATGTTTTAATAATTAAAATTCTAATTTTAATTCAATTATATAAACCTGAAAATTAAATTATTAATTATGCAAAGTATATAATCTGAAATTCCTAACTTAATAATAAAACTATAATTTAATTTAAGAAACATGAATTAAATAAAAACATATTTAATAAAACATAACTATAACATAATTTAGTTTAGGGTTGAGAATTAACCAAAAACAAGAAGAGAGGTTATGGCAGGCGGAGCACAGGCGGCGCGGCAGCGGCGGTGGCGGCTGGGCACAAAGTGAAGGTGGTTGCGTTTAGTGGTGTTGTGTGGCTGTTCGAATTGCAAGGCCACGATTAGGGATGAGAAATAAACGAAAGAAGGACAAAGCAAAAGAGGGAGGAGGGAGAACTATTACCGGCGGTGATAGGGTGGTGGCTCAGCGGCGCGGCTGGGTGGAGGAGTACGGAAGACCGTGTCAGGTGGCCGGGGTTGCTGTTGGCCGCACGGTGGTCTCGCGGTGTCGGGAACATGAACAACCAAGAGGAGAAGAGTAAGAACGAAGGAGAAGCAAGAACAACGAAGCAAGAGATGGAGGAGTTACCGGCGTCGGAAGCTGTGGTGAGGGACAACGGTGGTCGCCGGCGAGGGTGGTGGCGGCTGAACAACGTTTGAGAGTTCACGTGAAGGGGAAGCAAGGTTTGAGGGTTTTGGTGGTTTTGGTTCACGTGAAATTGAAGCAAGGAGAAGGAGTTGAGTTTCACGTGAAACAAAACAAGGGTGGGGAATAATGGGCTTATTTACCTTGGGCTTACCAAGTTGGGCTAGAATTAGGAATGAACTTTAGTGTTTGAATCCAAAAGGATTGTTTTCTAAATTCGTAATTCAAATTCTTTTCAACATAAAATTCTAAAAATATTTTTGATTTCATAAATCGCTAAAATATTTAGAATGTAATAAAATAAAATAAATATACGTTAATTATATATTTATTATTAAAAATTCGTAAATTCTATTAAAATAAATAACAATACGTTAAAATATATTAATAAAATTTATAAATTTGCTATGGATTACAATTAATTTTTTCATTATCTCACTTTTTCATACACTATATTCTATTTTTTCACTTTTTTCATACGCTTTTCACTTTTTTTAAAATTCGTATTTTTAGTCAAACATGACTACAAAGCTGGAACGGAGAGAGTAACATAGATTGTCAATTAAAAGCGGACCCACCTCACTCGTCCATTTGAGGGTCTGCCTTAATTCAGTGATGGAGTTCTATGTCATATAAAGACTATATTAAGACTACTTCAACGTCAATTTGACGTTGTAATCGCATTATCCATTTTTAAAAGCTTTGTTTCTTTAGTAGACATTACTTCTAAATTATTTGTCCACGTCTCCGTAATAATAGATGAACAAGTTTAGGACCTGTGCCACGCACGGTAAATCCAAAATAATTGGGAATGTACATTTTAAAATATAATGATTTAACAATATACTTTTCCATTCCATAACTCAAGAAAAAGAATAACAATATATTTTTCAATACCGCTATACTTTTGAAGTATAACTAAAGTGGAAAAAAGTATCTATGTACTCCCTACGTTTCAATTTATTCTTTACGCTTTCTTTTTCTAGTGTCCCATTTTAATCATTACACTTAGAATTTTTCCTTTTATAATGTAGCATAAATGTCTTACGGAGTAATATTCAGTCAAAAATCGTGTCAAATGATTATTGCAACCAATCAAAATCATTGAGCCATTTTAACCATTAAATCTCTCACACTTTCCCATTATAACATTATATTTACATCATTTTAATCAAACAAAAATAGAATATTTATCTACATTTGTTATTTGTTAAATCGCATGCATGATACTAAATGTAGAAAATAAAATGAGACGGATGGAGTATTAAATATAGATAGGTACTTTCTTCCCCTTTGGTTTCGTGCAGACGTGCAATGAGTGGCCCAGACCTTAATGGTTGAAGATGTTCTTGACAGAATGACCTTGTGAGTGTCAATTGCAACTCTTCAAAATCCTGGTTGAATAGCCTCATAAGTTTGATGCAGTAGTTCGCGCTCATTGAATAGAGGCTAGAATGTTCTTAACAAAGATTTTTTTGATAGTCGCTTGTATTTTATGACCCTAACATGAAATGAGAAATTACATAACCATAATTAAATAATTAGTATATTGAAGACAATAATAAAGTTGTCCATAAAATTAAAATAAAATAAAGTGATTACCTTTGCATCTAACAACACCATGTCAATATAATAAATATCAGTCGAAGGACGTCATTGTCCATAAACGAACAACTCTAACTTATAGTGTCAAATTTCCATAGTAGGATTCAAGTCCTTAATGAGCGCGATATTTTGTGCCACAATTGTTGTGTAAAGATATAACTCTAATAATTTTATGAATAATATGATCAATGTACTCGTGGTTTTTTAAAGGTAACCTTCATGGTTTTTATACTGCATGGTGATATTTTCAAATATTTTACTTAATTATCTAAAAATGTCAAATATATTCTATTAAGGGTGTATTCTATTTACCTGATTTTCACTTATTTTTCCTGAACTTAACTTGTCTAAACTTATCCGAATTTACCTAAACTTATCTAAACTTATTAGAATTTATCCAACCTTATTTTAGATATAAATTATACTTGGTCAACCCTTACTTATAAATTATTTGTCCACGTCTCCATAATAATAGATGAATTAAGATCCTCGATCAACACTTTTATTTTATAGACTACAGAGTAATCGATTTTACCTTGCAATGTATTTCCTCCGTTTTTTAATACTCGCAATGTTTGTTACATTCACGCATGTCAATGTACAACTTTGGTCATTTATATCTTAAATTCTCTTTATGCAAAAATTATAAAAAATTGATATTTTGAAAATACATATTGAGACGAATCTAACAAGATCTCACATGACTATGTTTTATCTTATATAAAAAACACGAGAATAGTCAAAGTAATTATATAAATAGTGTAAAAAGTCCAAACGTTGCGAGTATTAAAAGACGGAGGAAGTATAAAGTTTATTTAATTATTTTGCCTATTTGCAGGGCAAACGCCGAAATGAGGAAAAAACAATCTTGATGGTATCTTAAACGAGGCAAAGTCGGTTGTCATTTCTAACATGTTTTTACATTAAGGGTTTGCTCTATTCACCATAAAAAAAATTCTTTATCTGTTTTGAAAATATCGTACCATGGTTGATTTTTACTCCTATAACCATTACTTTGACTATTAATATCTCAAATCTTATGCAAGTTGTTTCTGCGAAGAAAATTCTTAAGTATGAAAACAGGGGAAGCCTCGTCAACCAGGCTGTTGTTTTCCTCCGATCGGTCGTGGTTTGTCCTACAAAAACGGCAAACGTAAACTGGCCCGGAGGGTTTCCGGGAAAACCCTCTCCGACGCTCAAGTCAGTCCTTCTAGAGAGAGAAAGTAGTGAGAGAGTCAGTCTGGGAATAATTGCATACCTGAGTAATGATTAGGTGAGACATATTTATAGTAATGCAGGATGGCATTATTAGTAAATATGGGCAAGTGTGAGGGTATGGAATCTTGGGCCTGCAAGGGGCTGATATATGGGCCCCTAACTTCTGATATTAGCCCATAATTCTCCTTAGAAGGTTATTTTGGTAATTTGCATAAAAAGTGGGTCCCATAGGGGGGCCCGAACATTAGCCCCACGCCAAATTTGCGAGTTGGGTCGAAGACTCGGGAGTTTGGCGGAAAAATCTCGGCTTCGGCGACGCTGCGTGATGAGTTGATGGACCAAGCTTGTGCGTGCGCCTTGATTCTGCCCAAGCTGCTTGCAAGGAGCGCATTATGTGTGTGAGCTGTAAGAGCGTGGCTGCCCAGTCTTGCCTAGAAGCATGTTGCTACGGTTGATGCGACAGACAAGCCGAGCCCCGAGTACGGCGTGGCTGTTGCTTTGTCACACGCGGGGTTCGCGGTGATGTTCGCCATGTCCAAGACTCTTGTTAGTTGATGCGTTGGATAAGCTGAGCCCCAAGTACGGCGTGGCTGTTGTTTTCTTGCGCGCGTACCTGGCTTGGCTGTTGTTTTCTTGCGCGCGTACCTGGCTTGGCTGTTGTTGTTCGTAATGGGGCACGTGGACCAAGCGGATGAGCAGTAGGATGCGAAGGCGCGAGCATTAGGCGCCTAGTACGAGCAAGCGGGCGGGCGTGGCTGTTGGTTTGCGCACACCTACGGGCTTGCGTTTGATGCATGAGGCTCGGGCTTGGCTGTTCCTTTTCGCGCAAGAGGTGTGCACGATATGCGCGGGTAGTGGGCAAGGTCATGGGCGGGATGGCGGTTGTTTTTCTCGCGCGGGGTGCGCACACGGGCTGCATTCGCGAGGCATGCATGTTGGTCACATCATGTGTCGAGCCTTAAACTTGGCTTGGCTGTTGCTTTGTTGCCCAAGGCTCTCATATGTTGGGCTGCTATAGGCGTGTGTAGGGTGCATATCATGCGCGTTGGCTTCGTACTTGGCGTGGCTGTTCCCAACTTGTGCGCACGGTGCGTAAGCGGGAGGCATGGGTATCTCTCGCCGTGGCTGGGTTTTGTTGCATTTGGGGCGCGCGCATCAAGCTATCATGGCTTGGGCTTGGCTGTTGTGTTCCTCGCGCAGACGCGCACCAAGCTCACATGGCTTGGGCTTGGCTCTCGTTTTGTTGTATCCACGTGGGCGTAAGGTTGGCTAGGCGCATGGTGCGCTTCGGGACTGGGCTGTTGTTTTCTTCGTGCGGCGCGCGGGCATGAGGCGTGGGCCTGGCTGAGCGCGGGCGTGTTTTGTGGGGCTTGGCTGTTGATTTATTCGCATAGACGCGCGCATAGATGGTGTTGGCGGTCGTTTTTCTGCGCGCGCGAGGTGGATCGAGGCTGTCCTTGCTGTTGTTTTCGCGGCGTCCCCTTTGTGGGCGTGGCTGTTCTTGTCAGGGCTTCACTAGCCTCGCACGTGGGCGATGTGCGCGTGTTGGAGCTAGGCGGAGTTTGGCGGATGGTTTGGTCGCGTGAGCTTTAAAGACTTGTGATTTTGCTAAGTACCGAATATTTGTGGTCGATGGGATTTGGGCGTTTGGTTTCCGGTTTTCTTTTTTGTTTTTTTTCTTTTTTTTTTTTGGAGTGAGCCGTATGCCATCATGGCTGATGGTTTTTCTGTTTTGTTTTGTTTGTGTGTTTGGGGATTGGTTTTGTGAGTTGGGCCTATTTAGTGTAAGGCCCAATTGTAGTTAGGGTTAGGGTTTTTGTTTTCCTCTATGTTTAGAGTTCCTCCTTTATATATAACACCCCTTCTCTTCTATTTTCTTCATCTCACATTTCACAATCTCCAAGAGAGAGAAAGTAGAGAGAGAAGCTCTGAAAATTTTGTGAGATAGTGGGTTTCTTTTCGGGCGTCTAGGGGGCGAAGGGGGTGTGGTATTTGGGCGTGGCTGTTGGTCCACGTAGTGGCTGTCGTTGCCGGTGCTATTGGTAGGCACGGCTATTAATCGTCGTGCGCGAGCTTCTGTGTGCGAAGGTGTTGTCGGCGTGGCTGCTGGTTCGTGCCGGCTCTCGTGGTGGGTTTTTGTTGAAATTGTGGTAGGGTTTTTATTAGTGGGCTGTTGCTGCGCAAGTAGGTTGTTGCTGCGCAAGTAGGCTTGTTTATTTTGGGTGGTCGTTTTGCGTGCGAGCAAGGACTTTTGGTGAGGGCGTGTTATTCGGCTCTTGTTTTTTGGATTTGTCTCCTTTTGGCTAAGGTACGCTTTGATTTCACCTCCTCTTTATTGTTTTGAATAAGTGTAGGCCATTGGGGTTTGGCTTGTAGATGGATAATAATTCCAAGCCCCAATTGGAGTCGAACACATCCCCCACTCCTTCCCCTCAGTCTAGTAGGCGGACTGAGGGGGGTTCGTTGGGGGAACCTGCCATAGAAATAAACTTAGATTGTTCACACCCCTCGGCCGTCCCTGATGGACTTGTGATCTCTGATTTCTCGTTGGGCTCAATTTGTTGCGACGAGGATCGGATCCCGGGCCCTAGAGAGGTAACGGTGGCTGTATCCCGAGTCCAAAGGAGTTGCTTAGATTCTTGTTTATTAAACAATGTAGTTACAATAATGGCGTCTGATGAGCTTGCGGGTGCTTGGTGGCGACCCTCCCCCGACTGGTGGGGAAGGGGGTGTAAAAGTCGTAGGTCCTCATACTACCACTCTTCGTTCGTTCTTTCGTAATGGGTTAAGCTGTCGGTTGTCTGGTCTTGCATCTAAGTATGGGATCAAGTCTCCTTATATGTTGGTGGAGCCAGGTGCGGCGGCTACTGTTACTACGCCTGCTCCGGGTTGTATAGCTGTGTATGTTGCTAGTTTAGAGATGGGTTTACGCTTTCCTCTGCACCCTTTTATCCCAGAGTTGCTAAATTGCTATGGCTTGGCTATTT
This sequence comes from Spinacia oleracea, assembly GCF_020520425.1. NCBI lineage: Eukaryota > Viridiplantae > Streptophyta > Magnoliopsida > Caryophyllales > Amaranthaceae > Spinacia > Spinacia oleracea. Next base: position 92,295,135 of record NC_079489.1, read on the forward strand.
GTAATGTATCTCCTAATTCTTGGGGTTCTGTCCTTTGCTTCCTTACGATCTGTGACATGATGGGAGTCAGTCCTACTTTGAGATTATGGCGGAACCTCTTTCGTCTGGGGCCTGTGTTGGCGCATCCGAATGGCTATGGCTGGCGGAGCTTCTCTGTTCGCAAGGGGTACAAGGTCATCAGTGGGTTGGTGTCTAACTAGCATACTTTCCGGGGGGAGTTTGTGTATGTATATAATCAGGAGCCTGACACTTGGAATTTTGCCTTGGTACCCACTTTAGTTGAGCCTAATCTGCTCATGAATCGTCAAGTGGATCAGATGGATGATATTGAGGCTTTGGCGGCTTTATACTTTCGGAGTCGGATGGTCATTGAGCCTTGTGGCACCGTGAGTGTTCTTCCTATGTATTGGGTCCCTGGTCGAGATGAGTTGAGGCATGAAGAGTTTATGTGTGCTGTTGGTCTGAACTACCGTTATTCGAAGGGTATGATGCCGAGGGGTCCTTGAACATCTCGTTGTATTTTGGCTTTTACTTAGATGCATGTCATTCAATTTGCTTTGGCTTGTGGTGTATGCTATATGATTTTTGGCTTTTACTTAGATGCATGTCATTCAATTTACTTAGATGCATGTCATTCAATTTGCTTTGGCTTGTGGTGTATGCTATAGGATCATAAGAAGGCACCAAGGCGCGTACAAGCTCCTGCTGGGAAGGCTCCTTCGGTTGTTCATATTGAGGAGTCGGATCATGAGGGTGATGACCATATGGTGGAGGATGATGATGCTCCCCTCCAGGCTGATGGTGCTGAGTCGGGTTTTGCTGGTGAGGGACGTGACTCGTCCCCGGCTTCGAAGAAGAGGAAGGCAGGAGATGGTCAGCCATGGGGTTCTGCCGATCCTCCCTTTATGGTGATTAGGGAGAAAGATCGCTTCAAGCGCCTCACTAGGTGCTTGGACGTGCTTTTTACCCCGGCTGATGATGAGTATTTTGAGGGGATTCCGCTGGATGAGGAGTTAGATGGATTCCACATGGCTTGGGCTGAGGTAATTGTACTTGAATATCTCTCCTAAAACTTTTAATTTTTGCTTTGGATGGTAACTCTTTTGTTTTGATGGTGTAGCTCTCCGTTCGTGCGGCTGCTATGGCTAGACGTAAGCATCACCTTAGGAGTATGGAGGTTGAGCTTGATGGTCTTAGGAAGCAAAAGGAGGAGCTTTCTATCAAGGTGTCCGATCTTGAGGCTGAGAATCAGAGGATGGAGTCCGAACTTGAGGCGGCGGAGGAGAAGTCGGCTAAGTGGAAGAATTCTCATGACAAAGTGAAGGCGAGATACATGTCATGTAAAGCTTCATATGCAAAGAAGAAAGAGCAGGTAGATAAGCTTAAGGAAGAGTTACTTGTAGCCCAGGCGGAGAGCAAGGAGCCCAAGGATGGCCCAGCCTACATTGAGGCGTGGAAGGAGTCCGAGGCCGGGGCGACTTACTCGGCTAGTGTGGGTCAGCAGTCTTTTACACTTGGGGAGGAGTCCACCTTGGACAAGATGCGTGAGCTGTTTGCGCGCAGGCTTCCTTCTGCTGACTTTGCCGTTTTCGAGGAAGATTATCGTGCCATGAAGCTTGCTGAGGAGGAGGCTCTTATGTCTGACATGCTCAGGGAGGAGCAGGAGCGATTGGCTAGGGAGGACGTAGCTGGGACCATGACTGAGAGTGTGACAGCGGAGGCTGGAGGTCCGGCTGCGGAGCCTTCTTCTAGAGTGGTTTCTTCCCAGGGGCCTTCGACCCGTACCTCTTGGGGTGATCCGAAGAAGGTTCGAAGTGATCGAGAGGCTCTGCACCATGTGAGGAAGCCCGGTGTTTCTCTTGGTTGTTCTTCTGCTTCTGAGTAGTTTCTGTCATGCCGCCTGCGTGCGCGCCTTTTCATCTCTAGGCTTTTGCTTTCTTACTATGTTATTTGCTTTCTTGGATTTTGCCGTAGGTGCGGCTTTTGATGTATCTTGACTTGTCATGCCTTTGATTTGGATTTTGTTGTACTTTTAAACATGTCGGGCCGTGGTTTGGCTTTTGATGTTGTTTTCACTTAGTCTTTTCATCTGTTCAACTTTCTCTGTTTTTCGAACTTAGATTACCTTGCTAACGAGCCCCATGCTTGGACGAATTGTGAAGCGCCATTCTTGAAAAAGACTTAGATTATTTCACTAAGTATAGGAATGGGCTGTTGTTCTCCGAAGGGACTAATGAGCCCCATGCTTGGACGAATTGTGAAGCGCCATTCTTGAAAATGACTTAGATTATTTCACTAAGTATAGGAATGGGTTGTTGTTCTCCAAAGGGACTAATGAGCCCCATGCTTGGACGAACTGTGAAGCGCCATTCTTGAAAATGACTTAGATTATTCCACTAAGTATAGGAATGGGTTGTTGTTCTCCGGAGGGACTAATGAGCCCCATGTTTGGACGAACTGTGAAGCGCCATTCTTGAAAATGACTTAAGTTATTTCACTAAGTATAGGAATGGGATGTTGTTCTCCAAAGGGACTAATGAGCCCCATGCTTGGACGAGCTGTGAAGCGCCATTCTTGAAAATGACTTAGATTATTTCACTAAGTATAGGAATGGGCTATTGTTCTCCAAAGGGACTAATGAGCCCCATGTTTAGATGAACTGTGAAGCGCCATTCTTGAAAATGACTTAGATTATTTCACTAAGTATAGGAATGGGCTGTTGTTCTCCAAAGGGACTAATGAGCCCCATGCTTGGGCGAACCGATGAAGCGCCTTTCTTAAAAATGACTTAGATTATTTCACTAAGTATAGGAATGGGCTGTTGTTCTCCAAAGGGACTAATGAGCCCCATGTTTGGGCGAACCGATGAGGCGCCATTCTTGAAAATGACTTAGCTTATTTGCTAAGCACGGGAGTGGGTTGTTGTTCTCCAAAGGGGCTAATGAGCCCTGTGTTTGGTCGAACAATGATGTACCACTCTTGGAAGAGGACTTAGTTTATTTTGCTAAGTATGAGCTTATGTGCCTGAGCTTGGCTTGTCTTTTCCTTTTGACGCGTGTTGCACTTGCCTGATCGATATTCGGCTTCTGCTTATAACATTCTAGAAACAAGATTTTGATAAGCAATGTTACTAGCCGAGCTCTTTACTATTGCCTTGAAGATATGAAGCTTTATTTACAATGATGGGATGTTATTTAGTCTATGGCGGGCTTACATACACTACGCCCCCATGTTCATCACTGAAAACTATGGCTAAGAGCTATGAAACTAAGTACTTTTTAGGGAAGCGGGAATATCTATGAGATTTAAACATAGAACCTTCTGAGATTATCGGCGTTCAATGGTCGAGGGAGTGCCTTGCCTTCAGGGGTTTCGAGGCGGAAGGTTCCTGGCCTTACTTGTTCAGTTACTTTGTAGGGTCCTTCCCAGTTAGGAGCTAGCTTTCCCATATCAGATTGTTTACCTTTCGATTCGATGTTCCTTAGCACCCAGTCTCCTTGGTTGATGGGCTTATGCTTAACCCTTCTGTTGAAGTGCCTTGTCATCTTCCTTTTCTAGGCTATGGACCTGAGTAAGGCATCACCTCTTATTTCAGGAAGCAAGTCTAGGTCATGGCTCTTCTTTTTCTCATTCTCCTCATAGTCATAGAATGTTACCCTTGGACTTGGAATACCCACTTCTATAGGGAGAACCGCTTCACTTCCATACACGAGCTCGAAGGGGGGCCGCCCTGTGGCGTCCTTGTTTGTAGTTCGGGCAGACCAGAGTACGCCGGGAAGGTCATCTACCCATGTCCCTTTGGACCCTTCCAGCATGGTCCTGAGTCCATGGAGTATGATTTTGTTTGCGGCTTCTGCTTTACCGTTTGTCTGTGGCCGTGATACAGCGTTGAAGTAGGTGCGTATAGCAAATTTCTTACAGTATGCCACAGTGGGCTTGCTGTTGAATTGCCTTCCATTGTCGGATATCAGGGCCCTAGGAACGCAAAAGCGAGTGATTATGTTTCTCCAAATGAACTTCTGAATTTGCTTGTCTGTGATTGAGGCAAGGGGCTCGGCTTCAATCCATTTGGTGAAGTAGTCGATGGCAACCAACAAAAACTTTCTCTGCCCCGTTGCAGCGGTAAAAGGGCCTAGGAGGTCCATGCCCCACTGATCGAAGGGTAATGTGGCAATGATTTAGTTTGTTGGAAGGTAGATGTTGGACTTGGGCGTATTTTTGGCACTTTTCACAATGACGTACTAACTTCTCAGGATCTGCTTGGAGAGTGGGCCAATAGAATCCGGCTATGAGTGCCTTGCCAGCGGTGGTTCGAGACCCTTGATGACTTCCACACGCCCCTTGGTGTATCTCTCTTAGCACATAATCACCATCTTCGGGGGTAATGCACTTGAGGAGTGGGTGTGTGTAGGACTTCTTATATAAGTTATCTTCATACCATATAAACCACTCAGCACGTTTCTTTACTTGGGCTGCTTCTTTTTCATCCCCGGGTAGCTCTTGACTTCTCTTGTAGGCTATTATCTGATCCATCCAAGTGTTGGATCGGTCAAGGTAGTTGACCGCGGGCTTGTTGATGCTTGGCTCTCTTAACACCTCCCACATGATGGTTCTTGGAGTAAGCCCTTCAGCCGAACTAGCCATCATTGCCAAAGCATCAGCTTGTGTATTCTCTCCCCTTGGGACATGTTTAATTTTGAACTCGGCCAGTGTGGCGCTCATGTTCTTGGCTTTGTTTAGATACATCCGCATGCTATCCTCTTTGGCCTCGTACTCCCCCGTCATCTGTCCCACAATGAGTTGTGAGTCTGAGAAAACCTGTATGGCGCTTGCTCCGGCCACTTGACATAGCTCTAGGCCAAGGATGAGGGCTTCATACTCAGCCTCATTGTTTGAGGCGTTGAAATCGAACTTCACAGCATATTCGAACCTTTCCCCCGAGGGAGACACAATGAGGATACCGGCTCCACTACCGGACTTGGAGGAGGACCCGTCCACGTTCAGGATCCAAGGTGTGGAATCGAGGCCTTGCTCAGGGCGGTTGGTACATTCAGCAATGAAGTCTGCCAGGGCTTGAGCTTTGATTGCCCTTCTCGGCTCATACTCTAATCCGAAGTCGGCGAGTTGATCAGCCCAGTCATTCATTCTACTTGAGTGATTCCTCCCCTCAATAATCTTCCGAATTGGCTGACTTGTGAGAACCTTGATGGGGTGTGCTTGGAATTAGGGTTTGAGCTTTCTGCTGGCCATTACGAGGGCGAACACAAGTTTCTCTATGTCAGAATACCTGGACTCGGCTCCTCTGTAGGCATGGCTGACAAAGTACACTGGGTGTTGGGTCTTTTCTCGCTCAGCCACTAAGACAACACTCAATGAATACTCGGACATGGCCAAGTATAAGTATAAGGGTTCTCCTGGTAGGGGGATACAAGCTTTGGTAGGCTGGACAGATGATCTTTGAGTTGTTGGAAGGCTATCTCGGCTTCTGCATCCCAATGAAATGAACTCCCCTTGAGAGTTTTGAAAAATGACAAGCTCTTGTCTGCTGACCTTGAGAGAAAACGCCCCATGGCTGCTATGCATCCAGTTAGCCTTTGGACTTGTTTGACGGTTTGAGGGGATTTCATGTCTAGTATGGCTTGGATCTTATCAGGGTTGGCTTCGATGCCCCTCTCATCCACCAAGAAGTCTAGGCATTTCCCCCATTGACTCCAAAAACACACTTTTGCGGGTTGAGTTTCATGCCATATTTTCTAAGTGTTGAAAGGGTTTCTCTCAAATCTGTGACATGGTCAGCCTTGGCTTTTGATTTCACGATCATATTATCGACGTAGGCTTCGACGTTTCTACATAGCTGCCCCTCGAAGATTTTGTTGATGAATCTTTGATATGTGGCTCCGGCGTTTTTCAAACCGAAGGGCATGACTTTGTAGCAATAGTCGCCCTGGCTAGTGATGAAGGCCGTGTGGGGATGATCTTCTTCAGCCATAGGGATCTGGTGGTATCCTGCATTGGCGTCCATGAAACTGAATAAGGCGTGGCCGGCTGTTGAATCGACCAACCTGTCAATCTTGGGGAGGGGATGGTCATCTTTCGGGCAGGCTTTGTTGAGGTCAGTGAAGTCGACGCACATCCTCCAAGCGCCTGTCGGTTTCTTGACTAGCACCACATTTGTCAGCCACTCTGAGTATTGGCATTCTTTGATGAATCCGGCTTCTAGGAGCTTTTTCACCTCGGCTGCGGCTGCGGTATTGCGTTCCACCCCTTGATGCCTTAGTTTCTGTTTGACGGGTTTATATTCTGGTTTGATGTGAAGGTGATGGGTCATGATGGATGGGTCTATCCCCGACATCTCTTCCGCTGTGTAAGCAAAGACATCTTTAAATTCTCGCAGGACTGACAAGATTTCATTGCGTAGTGCTTCCTCGATGCCTGTGCCTTCTCGGACCATCCGATTTGTACCTTCTTGCAGCACCTCTTCCTTATCTGCCTCTACTGGCTTAGGGCGATCATATCCCGAGGGACAATCGGTGAATAGGACTAGTGGGGTTTCCTCCTGGTTGACCTTCTTGGCTGGGGGTTGGGGGGTGTCTGATACCCTTTTGAGGCTGTTGACATAACATATTCTACCCACTCGCTGATCTCCAAAGATCTTTCCCACAGTGCCATCTTCCAACTCGAATTGCATGAGAAGTTGGTACACAAAGATTGCGGCTTTTACTTTGTTTAGTAGAGGTCGGCCCAAGATGATGTTGTATGGTAGGGAGATGTCCACGACAAGAAAATCTACCAGTAGTTGTCTTCCTTTGTTCTTAGGACCCAACCTGACAGGTAGCTTGATAGTACCTTGGGGATGCACGGCTTGTCCTCCAAACCCAATGAGCGGCTGGTAGATGGTTTTCAGATCATCCTTGGAATACTTGAGCCCGTCTAGGAATTTCATAGTGATAATGTTGGCAGACGACCCACTGTCTACCAGCACTCGCCCGACTGTTGAGTTGGCAACCTTCATTTCGATGACCAGGGGATCGTCATGGGACTCTTGGATTGGGCGGCCAGTGCTTCCGCCAAAGGTCATCACCGGTGTTGTCTGAGAAGCCGATGATACTTTCAAGATTTGGTGTTTAAGTGCCCATAAGCTGTCTTTTGCCTTGTTAACAGACCCGCCTGCGGCTAGGCCTCCAGCTATCACTCCAATGTAATCCCCCGTATCCTCACTAGCGGATTCCTTTTCCTTGGCTTTTCCTTTCGGGGTAGGATTCTTCCTTAAGTAATCATTCAGCTTGCCCTCATCAGCCAAGTGGTCTAGCGCTCTTTTCAGCTCCCTACAATTCTTCGTGGTGTGCCCGCATTCATGGTGGAACTCACACCACTGCGACTTGTCTCGCTTTGCCTCGGGCGTTCGGATGGCAGGGGGCTTGGGAAGGATATCTTTTCCTTTTAGATCAAGGTAAATCTCTCGCCTGTTGCGGTTGTACCTTGATCCTCACCATGGTCTTCGGCTATTACTGGCCTTTTGAGGGAGGGTTAAGCTCGATCGGGGCTGCCATTTTTCTTCTTATCCGATTTTGAGGCCTCTTCCCAACTTGGCTTTTGTTTTTGCCTTGTGCCACGCTCACCTCCCCAACTGATTTTACAGACATCAGTGGCCTGGATGTGCTTTTGGGCTTTTTCCATGGCTTCTTCGAAGTTGGACACCCCAGACCTAACCAGCTCAAACTTGAAGTCATCTGGCTGAAGACCCGCCAAGAGAGCTGTGAACTTGGTTTCGTCCTTAAGATTGTGTATCTTTAGGACTTCTTCATTGAACCTCTTAACAGAATTGCGAAGGGTCTCATTGTCTCCTTGTCTGACGGCCATTAAGTTGACACTTGTCTTTTGGTGCCTCCGACCCGCCGCGAATTGGCTGATGAAAACTTTTTCAAGCTCATTGTAGCTCTTGATACTTCCTTTTTCCACGTGCTTGTTGAACCAGATAAGGGCCAGACCCTTCAAGGTGGTAGGGAAGTATCTGCACCAAGTGGCTCCACACCCGGTCTGGACGCTCATTTGGGCTGCATAGGCAGCCATGTGTTCCTCTGGGTCAGTAGTTCCATCAAAAGCTTCAATGGTAGGGACCTTCACTTTATCCCGGCGGGGGGTGTTCATTATCTCTTGGGAGAATGGGGTGAGAGCCTCTTGCAATGATGAGGTATGTCTGGGCCTATCGGTTATTGGTGGGGGGGAGTCCCACCTCCTCTTGGGGAGATACGCCTACCTCTACTCGCTGGGGGAGGTGAGTATGTTCGCTCACGGCGCGGAGGGCTCCTCTCTATTCTTGAGGGTGAATGATGCCTAGGACGACGAGAGGATGACTGGTCCCTTGGATGTTGATCAGGGACTGACATCCTTGACATGGGGGAAGGGCCTCTAGTCTGGCTAGGGGGTGAGCGCTGCCTCCTTGTGGGAGAAGGTGATTGCCTCCTGGGAGATGTCCTTCGGGAGCTGACCTCGATCGGCTCCACTTGCTTTGAAGGAGTGGGGTGGTCTCGTGCAGAGACCGTAGTCCTGACACTAGAGGGAGTAGACCTCGGGTGATCCTATCATTCCTGATGGCTTATCTGGCTTGTTCGAGGCGCCTCCTGTGCAAAAGGTCTCGAGCATCGAGTTCTCCTCTGTGCAACCGTCGCTCTTCAATTATCCGGCGTGCATCTTGACTGGCCCTTGATTGACTTGGGCGAGGCTGTGCCCCACCCCTGTCTCCTAGCCTGTCCATCACACTTCGGGGCTGTGCCCTGTGGATGGTATGAGATGCTGTGCTCACCCTTGAGCTAGTAGGGTGGTTTGGATGTTTCCTTGAAGGTCCTTCTCCCCTCCCTTGGAGGTTGTGGATAGCCTCATTGACCTGAGCAGCCAAATGCTCCAGATCCTTTTGGGTGACCAGGTTCTCCGGGTGACCTTCGACATGGGGTTGTTGGTTCTCATGGTCCTGATCACCATCATGATCATCTCCGTTCCTCGGAGTAGGCATCAGCACATAATTGGGATGGGACTCTGATCGATGAGAGGATGAGTGTTGCCTGGTTCGTCGAGTGTTAACCATGGCTTGTAGTTGACTTCCCCACAGACGGCGCCAACTGTTTCTGCGAAGAAAATGCTTAAGTGTGAAAACAGGGGAAGCCTCATCAACCAGGCTGTTGTTTTCCTCCGATCGGTCGTGGTTTGTCCTACAAAAACGGCAAACGTAAACTGGCCCGGAGGGTTTCCGGGAAAACCCTCTCCGACGCTCAAGTCAGTCCTTGTAGAGAGAGAAAGTAGTGAGAGAGTTAGTCTGGGAATAATTGCATACCTGAGTAATGATTAGGTGAGACATATTTATAGTAATGCAGGATGACATTACTAGTAAATATGGGCAAGTGTGGGGGTGTGGAATCTTGGGCCTGCAAGGGGTTGAGATATGGGCCCCTAAGTTCTGATATTAGCCCATCAAGAGGTTTGTGTTTGAGGGTATTTTCAATAATTCTCCTTAGAAGGGTATTTTGGTAATTTGCGTAAAAAGTGGGTCCCACAGGGGGGCCCGAACACAAGTAAAAATTATAAAAAATATATATCGAAACGAATTTAACATGACCTCACATGACTAAAATTTCCTTACGTACAAATCACAAAAAAATAGCCAAAGTCGTAGTGCGAATAGTGTAAAAAACAAATAGTGCAATATTTCCGCAACGGAGGAAGTATATAAGTTTAAAGTTTAATAAGTTTAGATAAAATGCAATCAGGTTATATTATGTCAATAAGTTTCAATCAATTTTACAAGTTCTATTCAGGTCCTATAATTGTTTCTTTCAAATTTACTATCTTGTAATCAAATCTGATCAAGTTCAATAACTCAATCAGGTTGATTATGTCATAATTAATCAATCAGATTTAATCAGCTCCAACAAATGCACGTTTATCCGGCAAATAGAACCCAACCTAAATGTTTCATATGCCTATAAATATGCAAAAGGGTCAACAAGATAAGAGTAAGTATATGCCAAATATTTGAGTATATAGGCAAGAATATTTGAGTTTAGTTTACTACTTTTGGTTGTTTTTTCCATTCCTACTATAACAAGGATGCATGGTTAGATCAGCAAACATTTTCAATTGTTTTCAATTTCAAATGACTTAGATTAGGTCACTGTGATTCATTGATTCGTAAATTATGCTTACATATAATTTTCTTTAAGATAATTCTTTATTTGGTATACAAGTGCCGACGGTACCTACTTCTAATATACTTCCTATTTATTTTAGTTAATACCAAGCTTATTTTGAGAGAAAATAATACTCCATTCGTCCCTTAATACTCGCACCACTTTTCTTTTCGGGCCGTCCCTTAATATTTGCACCGCTTCTATTAATTGAAACTTTTTACCAATATTATATTATTTCTCACACTTACCTACTAACCCACTCTCTACAAAAATCATTTAAAAATTCACACCCCACTACCCTTTATACATTTCTCACTAACTATATTAAAAAAATGCCCCACTATCAACTACCACCCATTAATTTAATAAGTCAATTTAAGTGTCTTAAACTCCGCACCGTTCAAATCGATGCGAGTATTAAGAGACGGAGGGAGTAATTCGTAGTTAAAATTCAAAATCATACAAAAAGTGAAAACGGAAAATGTTACTCCCTCCGTATTTTAAAAATAGATACACTTCGACCGGCACATAACTTTAGGAAAGTGAGTTGAATTTATTAAAATAAGGTGAAAGTTGGGTAATGGATAGATTATTTATTATAGTAAAAAGATGATGTGAGTTTTTTTTTTTTTGGTTCTACTACGAGGAGTTTCCACCGCCTTAGGCGAGTGGACTAATAAAAAGATGATGTGAGTAAGTGTGAGAACCACAAGAACGAGAGAAATATTAATGTAATCGGAAGTAGGGACCAAAACATGTAAAAAAAATGTATCTCTTTTTATAATACGACCGTTTAAGAAAAGTTTATCTCTTTTTAAAATACAGAGGGAGTATTCTATACACATAGATAAAGGGACAATATCCGGTGGCATTTTAATGAATGGAAAATACGGGGAAACTTTCTTTTATTATGAAAAGACAGAAAAAGATAAGAAACCATGTAAGGTACGGTATAATTGGTCCAACTTTCAAACCATGTAAGGTACGGTATAATTGGGAAATTATAATGAATTAATTTCACTCCATGACCTTTACCAAAGTTAATGGTAGCCAACTTGGAAGAAAGATGATTTAAAAAGTTAATGGAAGTTGTATTATGATTAGGATCATGTCTCAAATTATCTTTCAAACTAATTAACTTTAATTAAAGCTTTTAATTGGTCAATTTTTCCTTGATAAACACAGCTTTCGTGGGCCACTCACAGGATTCGGACGATCTTAATTAAATGATAATATAAGGGCCTAAGGGGGGGATCACTTCAATCAAAACCAAGAGCAAAAGCCATGGATTAATTTGATCAAGCTAGGTCCCTCCTTATCTAATAAAGTTGATGATATAAGTATGGTTTTCTAATACTCCATTTTTATATTAATGTAATACTTATATAATTTTTTTTAGCCGTTTTTTTCTTTTAGTAAACTAGTTGTTGGACCGTGCATTAGCGTGCACGGTCCCCCAAGATATAAAAATCACCGATGTAAATTAATTCTAAAGCACAAGCCACAATCCCTTGACTTAATTATTTGGTGGATGTATAAAATGTAGAATTAGAAACATACTTGTAAATATTTGCAAACACGGATTTAATAGACGAAGAAAGATGTAGGCACTTGCATAACGTAGGTTGCATAATGTTTCCTATTACGTAGGTAAGCAAAAGGGTCAATGGGTATTTGTCAGGAACATGAAAATCCAAAGCTATCATGTTCCTCTTAAAAAACCCCCACCACATAATGTAGTTCAAAATAAGCAATGCAACATTAACATGGGTTGCTTGCAAAAGGCTTAATGCATATTGCCTGCATACATAGTTTCTCTAGTACTTAGCTTTCACACATACTAAATTGTCATACTAATAATAGGTTTCACACAACAAAAAGGGCCTGATAATAGCTTTCATACATAACCCGACCTTGCTGGAATTGATCACTTCTTAGGAGCAACAGTGTTCTCCAAATCCGCCTGGTCATTCTCCTGAGAAGCCTCCAAAGCCGCCTGGTCATTCTCCTCAGAAGCCTCCTCAGTGTTCTCCTCCAAAGCCACCTTCTTGTGACACCACTGCAACGCATTGCTTTTAGAGAGAGCTACTGTTGGGCTAAGTTGAACCAAGACAGATTTGGTACGAACCATCTCCGTTGCTGCCTTGATTGCTATATCATCCTTCTGTAAAGGATGCAAAAATAAGTGAGTTTGAGGTGTCAACAAAGGGTAGACGGAAGGTAGATTATAGAACCACAATGGAATGCTACTTGTGTTTGCAGGCGGTTTACCAATTAACAAAGGGACCATCAATGTTGGCTTCATGAATACATTAAACATAATAGAAGCACAAGTAGTCATATACTCATAATAATCATGGTCATAATCTAGGATGAAAGGTCAGTGGTTTATCAATATTCAAGGGAATGGTAGTCATATACTAATAATAATCATCGTCATGATCTTGGATCATTGATGCATGCAATATGCAATAAAGAGAAGTGGAGAATTCAAATGACTTGTAAATAAACCACATAGCTTTCATCTTTGACTTAACCAGAGGATTGCACGTCTTTTAAAAAAAACAATTAACAAAAACATGATGCTGCTTACCTAAATCAGTGTTATACGATGACGATGCAGGGGTCTTCCTTACAGTAAGATTCAGGTATGAAAACATGTACTCCCTCCGTCCCAAATTAGTTGTTACACTTTCCTTTTTCGTCCGTCCTAGATTAGTTGTTACACTTCTAAAATAGGAATGACCCTACAATTATTATATTGTCTCTCTCTTCCCACTAAATTGTTTTTTATCCCCACACCCTCTCTCATTCAATTAAAAAATACTCCACTAACTCCTATCACATCTACTTTTTCAATAAAATAACAATTGATGACCAAACAATCACTTATCACCTAAAATTTTGTGCAAAGGTAAGTGTCACAACTAATTTGGGACGGAGGGAGTAATACAAAGCATAGAATAAGCATATTTTTCAGGTAGCAATTGCTACATAATATTTTCCAATCAATCTTGACCGGGTTTAGCACATACGCACAGGAAAAAACAAAGAGTAGTGGCAAAGTGCAAAGAACATATAGTATGTTTGATCCGAAATATATCTTCAGCAGGCATCCTGAGCAGCGTTTCAGATTCTGAAGTGAACATGGTTACTAAACGTGTCCCTGTACTGTCAGAGATGTCACAGTTGGTAGTTACCCTGCATTCATGAACCGAGAAAAATGCCATTAGTAGAAGTGGTAGTTTTGGAGGACTAATTTTGAGTTGTTGACAGCGAACCTGGGACAAGCCATAGATCCCTTCTGTGAACAGTTGGTGCATGTGTAGGCTTTCCCCACTGGAACATCTGTGTGTCTGCCACAATTACAACAGCCTATGTATGTATGCACCCTATCAAAGTCCAGCTCGGGGACAACAACTTTCACCTAGAGGCTCTCTCTTGCATTGTATTAATGTTATGTTACAACCAATGCATTATATTAGAGAGTAAGTGCGTTTTTGTTGTTGTTTTTATCTTGCAAAGTTGTGGTTTTTACACTACAAAAAATTATACCATTAAAGACGGAAAATCCCGTCGCTAAAGGCCAATAATAATTGATTAATGACGGGATTTCCTGTCGCGAACCCGTCACAAAAGGGGGCCCCGTTATTGAAAAATCCTGTCATTAACCCGTCGTAAAAGATATTTGCGACGGTTGTTCCCGTCTTTGTTTGGTAGTTAGTCCCGTCGCAAAAGGCTTTTGCGACCCTTTTGCGACGGGATTTTTGACCGTCATAATTAGATTGTCGTTAAAGATACAAGTTCTTGTAGTGTTATATGTAAATCTAGTGGGGTCTTAGAGCTGGATATATGAAGGCAGTGGTGAGATCAGATAGCCAATCTACCGTAACAAGTAAAAGGTTACATAACAAACTCGAATAAAAGATTTCCTACTGTCTTCTGGTTGAGATCATCAAGGGTTATGATCACTCTTATTGGCGAGGGGTTCCTAACATCCAAGACTCTTGCCTGTCTGTTAGCGAGGATGTCCTGGTGAGTCAGTGCCCTGAAAAAACAAAGATGGTAATGAATTGAGCAAAGATTTATTTGATGTCAAAGTACAACAGATAGGAGATAGTATTACCAATCTCTGAGCGCATTTTCCCTAGCTCCGTTTGGATCATGAATAATCACAGTGGACATGCTTGTTGAGAGGGAGAAGCCTACGCAAAAGCAAGTAAGTATGAAGTGGTTTTCTAGGATTTTACATGTACAGTGGTGACTATATCGGGAAAGGTGTACCTTTGTGGGAAGTACCCCGCAGAGAAGTGAACCCAACCACTTTGAATTTCTCTGCCCAAGACGAGAGAGAAACAAGATCACTCCAAGCAGAAATGACCATTGGCTGTTCAGAGCTGGAAATGAGGAACGGCCAACAAATGAGTGAATTTGTAAATGAGTGGTTGATGACACTAAAACAAATCGGCGCTTTTTGTTTGCTTGTTATACCTGTGGTCAGTAATAACAATCTCACGGACCAGAGCAACGCGGTCCTGACCTGTTTTAATCTCCCGTGCCTCTTCTTCAACGTACAGAACGACACCCAGAACATCTGGAGATTAACAAAGACAGGGGGGAGCAGTGTTAGTATAAGGGTCCATAAAATCCGCGTATATACGTGTTAGAGTTTGTTAAAGCAAAGATGGTGAGCACCGTATCTATTATCCAGATCCCCAACCCTTGGAACAGATGCAAGGCAGCGGTAGTCTGGAAAAATAGGTCCTGCTTCAGGATTCAATGATTGGACAACTGCTTGGCGACCTAAACTCATTTGGAAGTCGAGCTCCTCTTTGTTTCTCTTCCACTGGTGATCGGAAGGCCGGATCGGAACATCTGCTATTTCGTATTCCCCCTTATGCACGAGAACATCCTTGTATGCCTCAACCTGATCTCCAAAAAGCGCGCCGCGCATCTTGTTTCCCTGAAAATGCAACACATGAAGTAAGGTGAATTAGGAGTGTGTAATATAAGCAGTGGTCGGTGTAAAGGGTAAGCTAGGTTATGAGAGGTTTTATGAAGACATTACGTATTTACTGAAAAGGGTTTGCATAATTTTACATGCCAAAATCATTTGCAATATAGTTGTACTTCTGATGTGTGTTTTGACAGGGTAGGAAACAAATAGAACTGGATTGTCACCTTATCATCTTTCAGAAGTAAGGTGCTGGTACAAAACTCCTTTCTTAGGAGATTTTGTAGGTCGGCCCTCCTCAATGACCTTCACCTTCACTTTGTATGCCTTGCTATTACTGTTCAGTTCATTCAAAAAGGTGCGTTCATGTTTCATCTTGCAGACCTGGACAATATAAGCATGGGAAAAAGAAAAGGTGTAAGTTATAGCAAAGAATAGTACTAACAAGACCAAGCATAATGTACACGCTATTAAGACTGCTTATAATCAGGATCGCAAAAACATATGGAAATGCATTGATGTTCTGAAAATCTTAACATGTTCCAGATCAAGCTCAAATAACAAAATTTCATACTATAGTCATACATTTTAAAGTCAAAGATGTTCGGAAAATCAGAACATGTCCCAGATTACAAATCTTAGCATATCCAGGCCATTATTAATATTTAAATATCCCAACTAAAATTACCAAGTTGATACATTTTCTTTGACATAGTACAAGTATTTGAATTGCCACACAAAAATCTCTAAAGATATTTGGTTCATGCTTTAGCTTGGTTGGGTTTAACTATTTAGTCTAGACATTCCTGATTTATGTTCTGAAATGCTATTAAATTGGGAATAAAACTGCGAGAAACCAGAAAAGTAATGTAACACATTGTATTCTGAGTAGCCTAGCAGATTGATGATTCCATATATGTAAGCTGTAAGTTTACATAGAGTTTCTTGTTACACATGTAGAGCAATCAGTTCTAAGGACATTGTACTTGCAATAATACCACAATTGTAACAAAACAACAAGAAGCATTTACAAAGAGCAGTACAATTATAAACTTCAAATTTATTTGATTTTGTTATGTAGTACAGATTGGGAAAAACAAGCATTTATGTTCTGATAACCTAACAGAAATGTGATGAGCGACATTTATGTCGCTCTTAGCTTAGGTTTTCATGTTAGTCTATTATGATTTTTCATAGTTTTTATAGTTTTTGTATGATTTTTATAGTTTCTCTTCATCTTGTGCTTTATAGGTGATTATTGTGGAATATGATGGAAAACCAAGTAGATTGGAGCAAAACAGAGGATGTGCGACCGAACAGATGTTTGTGCGCCCGAACAGTGAAGAAGTGGTGGACTCAAGGAAGACGCAGATATGTGCGACCGAACAGCTCTTTATGTTCGATCGCACAAGTGCCCCTTTGTGCGATCGTGCTCTGTTAAACGGTCGCACAAAGATGATTTCAGAGACAGAATGTCCCCAGTTTTGATGTTCGACCGCACAACCTTTCGTTCGCCCGCACAAAATATTTGTGTGCCCACACAACTTATCTGTGCGACCACATGACGAAGTTTATTCGATCGCATAGGAGTTTATGTGCGGTCGCACATGACGAAGGAAGCAGTCTTCGCTATGTTTGCTCACATAGAATTTAGTGTGTGCTCGAATTGGTTTTTTCCGTTCGATCGCACAGGAGGTCTCTGCGACCGAACGTCGACGCGGGCTGCAGATTTTCGAATTTAAGCTTCTATTTGGGGAAACTTATAAATAGATTTTTCATTGAATTTTTAGGGGAATTCATATTTTTAGAACTTTCAATTACACTTTTCAGAATTTCTAGAGAGAGAAACTCCATAGGAGGAAGCTTCAAGTTGTAAATTTCTTCAACTCTTTTAATTCCTTGAAATTTTAATTCAATTTCTTTGTGCTTTGCTATTTTTCTTGAATTCTTGAATTTCTCTATTGCTTTCATTCTAGTTTGATTGATGCTTAATTCTCCTTTGATTTTGCAATTGAATGCTTAGTTTCTTGATTCCTTGCTTTTAATCTTTCAATTACATGACTACTAGCTTTGAATTCTTGAATTTCTTAGTTACAAGTATGAGTAGTGAGTAGATTTTAGTTAGGGATAGGGGAGAATCTAGGGCTAAATTGGGGGAAATTGAAGGATGAATGTTGATTGTTGATGTGATTAAATGTGAGTTGGTGATAGGATGTCCATGACTAATTAAGTAGTAGCTGCAAATGCTAGTTGATTAGAATTGATTGGAATGCATTGTTTAGGTTTGGAAGACATTGTGAACCTCTTTGATGCAAGTGAATAGTAGGTCTTATATGCAAGTGGTCTAGTTTTGGATTATGCGAGAGCTTTTCCATTGATTAGATGCTTCGCATGTTCCATCTGAGAGGTGGCGAGCACGTCATTAGTTTATATTCCCTTATGCATCAAGTCTTTGCATCATCATGATTGTTTGATTCCTTGATCCTTTCCCCGATTACCCTAGCCTATCCCCGATTCCCTAGCGCTTCCCTATTTATCTTAATTCGTTTGATAGCTTAGTTTCCTAGCAATTAGTTCAAATTCAATCTCCGTCTAAACTAGCTTAACTTCTAAACTCAATGCGCTCCGTTTCTTTGGGACGAACCCTATCTTGCCGCTATAGTCAATATAGCCGGTAGATTAGGTGTTTTACAAATATTGTTTGATTAGGTGGTATTCGTATAACGACGCGAAAATTGCCTTATCAAAATGGCGCCGTAGCTAGCACCATCAAGGAACAACAAGTGCATACTAGTCTCCCACCCCAAGGTCAAGCTCCTAAGCAAATGTATTCGGCCGTGACTAGGAGTGGGATGATTTTAGATGATGGTGCTAAGTTTGTTGATGCTCCTTGCTCTAGGGGTGAGGAATCTAAGGGAAATGAGTCTAAGGACTGTGATGTGGCAGAAGAGAAGTCTCATATCGATGATGTGAGTGATGGTGTTAAGCCGACAGAGGCTACTCTTCCTCCTCTCCCTATTCCTCCTCCCCCCTACCCTCAAAGAATTGCTGGAAAAAAGCTAGATGATCAATTTCATAAGTTTTGGGAAACAATTAGTAAGCTATATGTGTTATTGTCTTTCACCGAGGCGCTTAAGCAAATGCCGCATTATTTTCGGTTCATGAGAGACATTTTGAGTGGCAAAAGGACTTGTGGCACCAATGAAACCGTGCACCTAACGGAGCATTGTAGTGCTTTGATTTCGAGCCCGTTTCCCCCAAAGCTCAAGGACCCCGGGAGCTTCTCGATTCCTTGTAGCATCCAAGAGCTGAAATTTGACAACGCTCTATGTGATTTGGGGGCGAGCGTAAGTATTTTGCCGTACAAAATTTATGAGAAACTAAGTCTTGGCGATATCAACCCTACCCCTATGTCTTTGCAATTAGCCGACCACTCGGTTATGTTCCCCTTGGGTAGGGTTGATGATGTTCCCCTTGTGATAGAGAAGTTGACTTTCCTTGTTGACTTCATTGTCTTGGACATCATGAGGACGCGCATACCCCTATCATCTTAGGGAGGCCATTCTTGGCTACGGCGGGTGCTCTCATTGATGTTCAAGGTGGTCTCATCACTTTGAAGGCGGGAGATGCCAAGGCTAGTTTCAAGCTTGCTATTGATGATCAATGTTGTTCTAAAATGAGAAGTTGCATGAAAATTGACACTATTGCTTGTGTTGAGCACCATTACTCGTGTGCTAATTCTTCTAGCAAATCTTTTGTTTCTAAGTGTGATGTTAAGATTGATAGGAAATTCAAAAAGTTGCATGAGAGCTCTTTGGTGTTAGGTGACTCCTTTGATGACGTCATCACCATACCCGAAACATTCGGGTTGGATCTTGATGATGTGGGAGCACACACTCCCACAATCAATGGGAAGAAATCCATGAGCATGAAATCCAAGAAAAGCGAACCTAAGCCTAAAAATAATTGGTTTGGTCCCCATTCCATGAGTTGCGGTTTTGGTAAGTTGTTTGTGCCCAAAGGGGCGAAGAAGAGCTTTTTGACTTGTGATGTGTAGACACCTAATTTGTGTCTCCCCATTGGTATGATGACGATACCATTATCCTTGTTAGGTAGTTGGAGCAACTCCGTGCGGAAATTCCAATTGCTAAAAGCATGTCCAAAATCCAAGAGCCAAAATCCAATTCCCGAGGCCGTTCCCATTCCGAAACTCTGTACAAAATACAATTTCCAAAAATCAATTTTAAAATCCAAGTACAATATCACCCAATGGGTTATCCCATTGGTTTTACAAGGCCTTTTCCACTCAAAATCATATAAGGCAAGTCAAATTCGGGCGCTGACCCACAAAACCGAGCAAGCCGGGCCTCGTCCCGTAAAACCGAAATTCAAAAACCCGAAACGGCTTATTTTTAGACGCAAAATCAAGTCTTAATCCCCAAGCAAACACTACGTGCCAAACTTCGTACAAATAGTACGAAGGTACACCAATACAAGACAAAGCAAGGACGGAGCCCGCATCCTTGTTTTGGCAGCATCCACGCCACGTCACCAGCGCCTAGCGCTGCGTGCTGCGCTGGCTATGGCTGGCATTTAGTAGCAAATCCCCCTATACATACCCCTAATTCTGAGCAGTTTAGGGAGGCAAAATCAAAACATAACGTCGTAATACAAAAATTGCACCTCAAAATTCAATACAAAAATCAATACAAAATCCTCCAAAACACCATACAATATTCAAGTTTTAAGCAATTGGGAGCTCTAATAGGAAAGCTGACCTAAACCTAACTAGGTAATTCCGAATCCCAAACTTAATCTATTCAATGTTGTTTTGATTTTATGTTTCCAAATGATTAGTAAGTTGGCATTTTACTCTTAAAAATGTCACTTGCAACAATCATACATCTTTTCAAAATCCAAACTTTTCAAAATACAAAAGTGCAAACTTTCAAGATTCAAGGATGTTCAAAGTTGTTTGTAATCACCTCTTTGAACTAGAATCATTTTCAAATATGGAGTAATCAAAGGTGATGCCTTTCTAACTTTTCAAGGTTTAGTCTTTTGAGATTCAAGACTCCATTTTTCAATATACAAATTCAAGTTTTCAAATTTCAAGATCCAACAATGTTTAGGGTTGCTCATGACTACTTCCCTAAACTAGGATCCTTTCAAAGTAAGAGCACATCAAAGATCTAACCTTTTTAACATTAAAATGCCCGATCTTTGAGATTCAAGTCTCTCAACTTTAATATTTCAAGTTCAAGTTCAATATTTCAAGTTCAAGTTCAAGTATTTCAAGTTCAATATTTCAAGATTCAAGCTTTCAAGTTCAAGTTCTATATGCAAAATCAAGGATACTTTGGGATGAGCAACTTCTCCCAAGTTGAGATTTTTGGCTTTGAATTCGTGTCGAGCGCAATTATTTTTAAGTAGCCGTTTGGCGTTCGGATCTCATGTGCCCAAATTCAAATTTCAATATTGCAATTTCGATTATGCACCTTTCAATTCCGTAATTTCAATTCCGCACTTTAAATTCCGCACTTTTAATTCCGCACTTTCAATAACGCATTTCAATTCCGCACTTTCAATTACGCAACTTTAGTTGCCTAGTCCTTCTAGGCAATGTGGACCTACTCCATAGTCCATTTCTAGGGGGTCTTGTATTTACTAATTCCGCACTTAATTACTATTGTGATGTTGCTTTATTTTCTTTATTTTTTTCATCACTGCACATGCTAAATACAACAAAATACAAGGTTACATCACGCTTAACAAAGATAATTTCTTGGACAAATCGATCTTAGGTTCCCTTAAATTAACTTTAAAGCAAAGTGACCACCATACAAAGTAGAAATTCTATTCGTCCTAAATTCAAACCAACATAGTCTAAACTAGGGTATTTTCGAAAATTTTGTGCCACGTACTTGAATAATTTCTAAAGCTCGCGGAATAAGCATCTCGCTCCCGTGCCCGGATCTCACCCATCCGTTTCGAAGATTCAAAGCCTTATCCAAATCTAGTCACTCTTGGTCTTTCCAAACGGGACCCTAAAAAATGTTTGGTGGCGACTCCTTCAAGATCAAAAAATACAAAGGTTTCTAAAAACCGCCCTGTAGGGAAAAGAGCAATAATTATAAAAAAAAACCCTACAATTCTGGCGACTGCACTGGGGAGTTTCTAATTTCAAATTCGAAAATGCGAGCAGATTTCGAGCAGCGAGCCACTGATCTGCTTAAGTACTGAATGCCAGCACTGGCACAAGGCGAAGTCACCTGCGCCAAACGCCGCTGCCTGCATCCAGGACAGTGGCTCACAGTGGCCTGTTGCCCACTTTTGCTCAAAATTTCGTGTTGGAAGTTAGTCTATTTTTGAATCTTGAAGGACGCTCCCAAACATCGAGAACGAATGCCGAAAAACAAGCTTTTCAAATACAACATTCAAGTACGATTTCAATTTTCAATTTCTAGGCATTTCATGCATTTTTCGAAAACCATATTTGTGCAAAATGAATTTCTACCTTGCCCCGGGGGCTAGCCCCGGGGGCAACGAAATGGTGACTCTCCATACGGTTCCCGACCAAAGTGTGTGACCATTTCCGCGCCCACTAAAACTTGGCATTTGCTTGACATTCCCGATGTCAAGTATGGAGGCCGTCTGCCGACACACACGTCCCTTAGGCGGATGTGCAAGTTGTCGCTGGATTCGTCTCTTAGTCGAGTACCTTTTGACACCCAAAGCCGACCACTTGCATCATACGAAACTTAGACCTACCTTAGGTTGAGAACTTTTCATGTTGCATTCATATCCATGATTAGTGTGACAACGTGCTATTTGTGCATTGTGTGGGCGTCTTTGCACGCGTGAATGGCTAACCTCGAGTTCTAGCTTTGCCAAAATCAATTAGCCCCCAACTAGGAAACCAAATCCTTAGGAGTATCATTAAAACCTCATGCATCTAAAATCGCCGATTTAAGGTCTTTTAGGAGTGCCACTCCATTCGATTCAAAACCCTCAAACACGCCTCACGCAAAAATGCCAAATTCAAAAATCAGTCCAACGACGTCATAATGCCGGATTTTCAAGTCCAAATTCCAAATTCCAAGTTCCAAATTCAAAATTCAATCCAACGGCGTCATAATGCCGGTTTTTCCACTCCAAATTTCAAAACTTCAAGTTCAAAATTCTAATCCAACGACGTCATAATGCCGGATTTTCTAGTCCAAATTTCAAATTTCAAATTCAATCCAACAGCGTCATAATGCCTGATTTTCAAGTCAAGATTCAAATCCAACGGCGTCATAATGCCGGATTTTCTAGTCCAAATTTCAAATTCCAAGTTCAAAACACAAATCCAACAGCGTCATGCCAGATTTTCTAGTTCAAACATTCAAGTCTTCAAACCTCAAATTCGAGTTGGCAATTCCAATCTCAAAACCTCAAGTTCAAATGTCCAAACTCATGACCGGCGTAATGCCAACTTTTCAACTCAATCTTTCAAACTTCAAATTTCAAATCCTATGCTCAAAGTTTCAAGTTCCAAATCCATGCCGTCGTAATGCTGACTTTTCTATTCCATATTTCAAACCTCAAGTTCAAAGTTCTAAAATCCAACCTTTCAAATCTCAAGTCCTATATTCGAAGCTTCCAATTCCAAATCCATGATGGCATAATTTTCCTCATTCAATCTCATTTTTAAACACTTCAAAATTCCAAGTCCACGGCGGCATGATGCCGGACTTTCAAAGTTCCAAATTCAATGTCTCAAATCCATGGCGGCATAATGCCGAATTTTCCAAATTCAAGGCCTCATATTCTATATACAAGAGTGCGTCTTTTCCATTTCAAAATTCTAACTTCGAATGAAATTCAAGTTTCAAATTCATCTTCAAGCTACAAAAAATCCTTAAAAATCCTTGTCTTCCCAATACAAAATTCAAAACTTTTCCGACGGGTTGAAAATCCCCTGAAATAATACAAACCCCCTTTTCCAATTCTACCAACGGGTTGAAAATCCCCTGAAATAATACAAGTCCAATTTTCCAATGGGTTGAAAATCCCCTGAAATAGTACAAATTCAAATTCCGCATTTTATTCCCGGGTTGAAACTCCCCTGAAATATTCCAAATCAATCGGGTTGAAACTCCCCTAAAATACTTCGAGATCTAGCGGGTTGAAATTCCCTTGAAATATTCCAAATCCAATGGGTTAAAATTCCCCTAAAATATTGACGGGTTGAAATTCCCTTGAAATAATACAAAATCAATTCCCTTTCAATCAGGTTGAAACTCCCCTAAAATACATTGAAATCCAGCGGGTTGAAATCCCCCTAAAATATTGACGGGTTGAAATTCCCTTGAAATAATACAAAATTCAATCTCCTAATACAAGTCCAATTTCCAAATGGGTTGAAATTTCCCTAAAATAGTTCAATTTCCAAATAGGTTGAAATGTTCTTTTTCGATATTCCAAGTTCTAGTACAAGGAGTCAACTTCCACAAAAGAATGAAGGCTCCTCTCAAATATTTTCAACGGGTCGCAAATCCCGAATACAAATACAAAATCCAAAATCCCGAATCTTCGTAGTGGCACTTAGAGTCAAGTCTAGATCTCATTCATTGCATGCATATCATATCATGTGTCGGGAAGTTCAAGTTCTAAAGTTCAAAATCATTTGCTAACTAGGTGCTCAGACTCATTCTCTCAAAATCTTATCCAAGATGACTTCACTAGCAGCAGCTGTAGCGGAGCTCTATGAACGTGTTGAGGAAGCTGAGGCTCGCATAAGGGCTCTCGAAGACAATCAAGAAACTCTTTTCCATGCTGTGGGCCCTTTCGAGGTAGAGGAAATATTTCATAACCAAAGGCCTTTGCCCCACCTTGCGCAGCCAAGTGAAAGCTCGGAATCTGGGTTACCTCCAGGAAACATTTGTGGGATATGAGCCAGCGATGATGAAGACACATATCAGGACCCTCCTATTGAAAACATCTCTGATGATTAATGCCGAGAAATTGTGAGCGCTGACTGGTACTTGGGCCCTAAGGCATAAAATAGTGTTCAAGTCATGACTAGGTCTGGTCGAATTCAAGCGCCAGCCAACAGAACGACACCGACAACTAATGTTCCTCTACCCACCGAGGAGAACCCTTTGATCAAGCAATTGAAGCGCACTAAGGAAGAGGTTAATATTTGGCAACTCATGGCCTCCTCTGTGGAGCATTACACTGCTCTCGTCAATGCTCTTGTCAAGATGAACGTCACCCCAGAGATCACTCCTGACGAGTTGGTCGGGTTACTTACAAATCTGGAAGAAGGAATCACTTTTACAAGTGAAGACCTTCCACCTGAGGGGGCAAGCCATCACAAGGCTCTCTATCTGACTGTCGAATACAAAGAAAAAATCATCCCCATGACTCTAGTGGACAATGGATCATCCATCAATGTGTGTCCTCTTCGCACTGCTGAGAATTTGGGTTTCACCCCTAGCGGCTTTTCTAGTTCCTCCCAAGGTGTTCGTGCCTATGACAACACTCGACGGGAAGCAATGGGAACTCTCACTCTACTACTCCGCACAGGACCGATCGAGCACAAAGTAAGCTTTCAAGTACTCAATATCAAAGCAAGTTTCAATCTCCTTTTGGGAAGACCTTGGATCCATGACCTCAAAGCAGTGCCATCCTCACTCCATCAGAAAGTCCGAAGGGAGGTCCAAGGAAATGTCATTACCCTGCATGCGTTCCATCCGAGGACCAAGATAGCCGACAAGGCTCTGATATTAATAGAACATGATGACAATGACGAAGACCTTTGGGGGTTCAATGCTGAAGTTGGAGCCATCGAGTCCAAAATGAATCCCATGGCAAGGCGCATGATGATCAAGCGTGGGCGCTTCTTAGGTACTACTCTACCACCGCCTACCGAGTCTCCTTTCAAGGCTCAAGGACTGACTAACTGTTGTGGTCTGGGATACAAGCCAACCAAGTTCGGTAACAAGCAAGAAAAGGCTAAGCTAAGAGCCTGTCGAGCTGGCAATGATCAATTCAAAGTACCTCCCCATCAACTTACACTCAATGGACAATTCGTAAAAGAAGGAGAGGATGACTTGTACTTCGACTTTCCAGAGCCTTTCTATGACTCTTCAGAAGGGGTCCTTTACCCTGGATTCGAGATCTTTCAAGACTGTCACTTCCTAGAGGATGCTCTTCCAATACAAGATAAGGCTATCCCTGAATGCCTTGATTCATCAGCTTTCGGTCTCTTGTTTGGCCAGGAAATAACCCCAACCATTTCCGAAGATACCATGATCCAAATGATCACTCAAATCGAAGATTTCGACCCATCTAAGCTAATTACTCCAAGTGAGAAGATGGTCAATGGCTGGAGAAAGTCCCTCAAGATATCTGCTCCAAATGGCAAAATGTTCAAGATTACTGTGGGCGAAGGATCTATGATGAGCGAGTCCGAGTCAGAGGATGAGTCTGGATCTGAGTCTAGCAACGAGTCTAAGAGTCTAGGACTAGAGTCTTGCATCAATCAAGAGCCTCTAAAGGCTGAGCTTCAAGTCAAAACAGTCGATGTAATGATTGCTGATTTTTATAACACTTCAATTTCCAATTACTCTTCGAGTTCTAAACACAATCCTAATCCAAACAACTTTGCTTCACAAGAAACTAACCTTGAAATTCTAAAAGCTATCGAAAATCATGAAAACAGGACGCCCATAATTGAGGAAACAGAAAAAATCAACCTTTCTAACAACAGTGATTCAAAACTAGCTCAGATTGGTTTAACTCTTTCTCAAGAAGAGCGGGATGATCTTATCAAGCTACTGTCAGAGTACATAGACGTCTTCGCATGGTCCTATCATTATATGCCAGGGGTTGATCCAAGCATCGGTCAGCATACAATTCCCCTCATTCCAGGTTCAAAGCCCATCAAGCAGAAACTCCGTCGCATGAAACCGGATGTTTCCCTCAAAATTCAAGAAGAGGTCTCTAAGAAGCTAGAGGCCGGATTTAATCGAGAAGCAAATTATCCAGAATGGATCGCAAATGTCGTCCCAGTTCCAAAGAAAGACAGCAAAGTACGAATGTGTGTGGAATACAAAGATCTTAACAGGGCCAGCCCTAACGATGGTTTTCCATTGCCGCACATCAACATCTTAGTCGACAACACCGCAAATCATGGATTACTCTCTTTTATGGACGGGTATGCAGGCTACAATCAGATTCCCATGGCAGAGGAGGATATGGAGAAGACAACCTTCATCACTCAGTGGGGTACATATGCTACACAACCATGCCGTTCGGACTGAAGAACGCGGGGGCTACCTACCAAAGAACAGCCACAGCCATCATGAGCGATATGATTCACAGGGAAATTGAGGTATATGTTGACGACATGATTGTCAAATCCAAAGAGCGACACGAGCATACCTCAATACTTTGAAAGTTATTCAACAGGCTCAGGCAATACAACATGAGGCTCAATCCTCAAAAGTGTGCATTCGGGGTAACGTCAGGCAAGTTGCTCGGATATGTTATCAGCTCTCGGGGCATCGAGGCTGATCCTTCGAAAATCAAAGCGATTCTAGAGATGCAACCACCAACGAATGAAAAGGAATTTTGGGGTTTTCTCGGCAGACTACAATATATCAGTAGGTTCATTTCAAGACTCACTATGATATGTGAACCGGTATTTCGAAAGCTCCGGAAAAGCGAGCCCAAAGTGTGGGATGACGACTGTCAGCATGCATTCGACACTATCAAGAACTACCTTTCCAACCCTCCAGTACTAAAGCTAGCCATACCGGGGATTCCCCTCAGGCTCTACCATACAACAACAGATTCAGCAGTGGGGGCTATGCTCGCCCAGGAAGTTAAAGGCAAGGAGAATGTCGTATACTGCATAAGAAAAAAGCTGATCGAGTACGAGACCAAATACACTCAGCTCGAGAAACTCAACATCGCCTTGGTTTGGGCCAAAAAGAAACTACGGCATTACATGCTCTCCCATACAGTACATGTAATCATCAAGGCGGATCCTCTCAAGTATTTTTTCGAAAAACCAGCTCTCAACGGACGATTGTCCAGGTGGTTGGTCATGCTAGCAGAATTCGATCTCAAATACATCCCGCAAAAGTCCATCAAGGGTTCAGCAGTCTCAGACTTCCTAGCCGACTGTCCCATCGAGGCAGAAGAGGAGGATTACGACTTACCCGACGAGCAAATCTTAATGACGAGTAATGACATTTGGTCAATGCATTTTGACGGTGTTTCAAATCAGAACGGATGTGGTGTTGGAGTAATTCTAGTATCCCCAGACGACACTCACATTCCTATATCAGCAAAACTACAATTCAACGTCACAAACAATGCGGCAGAATATGAAGCATGCATCATGGGCATGGAAGCTGCCTTAGCATTAGGTGTCCAGAAACTTCGAGTATACGGAGATTCCTCCCCAATCATCAATCAAATTTCCGGCAAATGGAAGGTAAGGAGCGAGAGCTTGGCTCCATACCAGTCCTATCTTGAGAAGCTGTATGAGCAGGTAGAAGAGCTTCGCTATACATACCTCCCGAGAGAGGAGAACCAATTCGCCGATGCACTGGAAAAGCTGGCCTCAATGATCAACATTCCAAATGGCATGGACGAATTACCACTTACAATTGAAACGCGTCAAGAAGCAGCATATGTCCATGATATTGACGACGCCGAGCAAGACAGAGATGAGCCTTGGTTTACAAACATTCAAAGTATCCCTCGCACTTTTCAAGCAAGAATCAAAGGGCTCTACGATTACAATCAGCCAATTTCGTCATAGAAGGGGACATTCTATACAAGAGGTCCCTTAGCGGCCCTAATCTCCGATGTGTTGACAAGCACGAAGCTCAAAGAGTCATGGTCAACATACATGCCGGAGTCTGTGGCACCCACATGAATGGGAAGATGTTGGCCCTCAAGATCATCAGGGCGCGATATTACTGGACTACCCTCGAAGGGGATTGCTACTTCTTTGTCAAGAAATGTCCTACCTGTAAAAAGTGTGCAAATCTAAAGCACATTCCCCCATCATTGCTATACTCTCAATCATCACCGTGGCCATTCTCAGCCTGGGGTATCGACGTCATTACAAAATCACTCCAACGGGCACCGGGGGTCATGAGTTCAAACTGGTTGCTATCGACTACTTCACCAAATGAGTCGAGGCCAGGTCATTCAAAGTGTTGGGTTCCAAGCAAGTGGTCCAGTTCATACAAGAAAACATCATATGCAGATACGGAGTTCCTCACGAGTTCATTAGTGACCAGGGAACCCATTTTCAAGGAGAGTGTGGAGACCTATTCAACCAGTACAAAATTCAACATCATCGCTCTTCGCCTTATCGCCCACAAACCAATGGGGCAGTCGAAGCAGCCAACAAGAATATCAAAGCCATCATCATGAAAATGACAACCAATTACAAAGACTGGCCCCAAAAGCTGCACTTCGCATTGTGGGGATATCGAACTTCAATCCGCACTTCAACTGGTGCAACTCCATTTTCATTGGTCTATGGAATGGAAGCAGTACAACCTATCGTGTTAGAGATACCTTCTCTAAGGATAGTCCTCGAAAGAAAAATCCCAGAAGTTGCATGGGTACAAGCAAGGTATGATGAGCTAATCATGCTCGATGAGCATCGGCTTCAAGCCGCTCACCACGTACAAGTCTATCAGCGCCGAGTGGCCAGACATTTCAACAAGAGGGTCAGAACCCGAAACATCAAAGAAGGCGAGCTTGTCCTAAACTCCCTTCGCAAAAGCATCATGGACCCAAGGGGAAAATTCAAACCCAACTGGGCAGGCCCATACATTGTCAAGAAGATCCTCTGGGGGAGCAGTCGAACTAACAGACGTCGATGGAACAGAATTCAGATCTCTGACAAACCTCGACCAACTCAAGAAGTTCTATGTCTAAGTTCCATGATCAAAATCAAGAATCCAATTCAAAGTCTTGTAAGGTCGTTAGAACTACGTCCGGCCTGATTCCTTAACGGGACACGTAGGCAACCTCTTTCCGAGGCCCGGCCACTTTAATACAAAAAAAATTCAAAATTTCCTCAATTAAGGGCATCCTAAAAATAAAATCAAAATTCAAAACTCAATTGTTGTTGTCTTTATTCCAAATATGCCAATTCAAAGCAAAGCATGTTCAAGCGGAATTTAACACAATAACTCTTTATTTGGCTCTAAGGCCTTCAAAGCTAATTCAGATACAAGGTCAGGATCAAGTGAAGCAAAGTTCAAAGCCTTTTCACTTCCTAAACACATTTTCCAAACACGCTTCCTAAACACACTTTCCAATCACATTCCAAAACACAATTCCTTCTAGTACAATTTCAAACACACTTAGCCTACAAAGATCTAGGGTCAGGCCACTATGCTCTTGAGTCTTGACACCTTGAGTACTATCCCCTGGCTCCTCCCGCAATCAATCATCAATCTTCCCCTTGCCCAAGCGGCGGGACAAGGAACTTGCTAACCTTCCAAGACGGGAGGATGAAGAACCTCCTTTGGACTCCGAACGGTCAAGCACCGGATGGGCCACACTCCCGTCACCTTCCTCATAGTCAGGTTATGTAGGGCGTCTAGCTCTAGAACCCCGGACTCTAGCTGGTCCGGAGAGAGAAATGTCCCTCTGGCTTAGGCCTCTCATCCAAACAATGTACCTTGAAGACAGAGTATCAGGCTTGGGCGGGTATTGAACACTCAAGAATGGTTTGGTGACCCAATACCGCCTCCAGACTTCAAGTCGATTTGCATTCAGCACAACAGGTTTTGGGTTCTCTTCAGTACAGTCCGGGATCTCCTGTTTTAAGCCGTACCGTCTCATCACTCGAGCAGGCGAGTAGAAAACCAGCATTATAAGGCTTGGCACCCTCAAAGCAGTAAAACCAGGGGCACGCCTCATGGCAGCAATTCCCCACCAAGGAACTACCCACCTTATACAAGATCCTGAAGGAAATAATGCCCTTGGTCCAAGTATGTATATAATGTTAAGTCTAATAAATGCGGTTCAATATTAACTAACAAGTTAATAATTCAGTGAGATCATGTGAGCTGAATGCCTAGCTAGAGGCCGCTTCAGCTCAAGTGGAATCAATGATATTAATCCACGGCTTACTCTTGACTGAACCCGTAGGGTCACACAAATAGTACGTAAACGGATCAAGTATTTAATAGAATTAAATACTCCATCTATGAATATTCGGAATCGACGGATCTTGGTTTCAGTGGGAGCTGAGATCGTCAAAGGCAAGAAATGAATACTCCGGAAACGATGATATTGCCGGAAACGGAAATATGGATCGTATCGGAAATATAAATATTATCCAAGTCGTAGATGTTGCTGGAAACGGAAACATGGGACGTATGGGAAAATATTATCGGATATGGAAATATTCACTAGTAGAAAAAACCCCTGTTGCAGCCCCCTTGTTGCAGCGTACAAGTATAAATACGCTTCAACAACCAGTCGGTCAACGCGGGTCAAACCCTTTAAAGGGTTATCGCAGCGTACATTTTAGTTGTTCGCAACAAATGCGTTTGTTGCAGCGTACAAAATAAAAGCCCGCAGCAACAAACCTTAGTTATTGCAGCGTACATGTTAATGCCCGCTGCAACAAGTCCGCGTTTCAAATTAAAATTTTTACTTTCCTAGTTGCAACGTACGTACAAACCGCGCTCAATCATATCTCTGTTCCTTCTCTGCTATAGCTCCAAGCTTATCCAAGGTCGCCGTCGAACTCAGCTCGCGTCGCCGTCGAACTCAGCTCGCGTCGCCGTCGAACCCAAGAGTTGCTCAGCTCGCGTCGCTGTCTTGGTTCCGTTGGTTGCTCATCTCCCCGTCGCGTCGTGGTTCAACCCTGCTTCGCTGTCTTGGTTCCGTGGTTCCGTGGTTCAGCCCTGCGTCGCTGTCTTGGTTCCGTGGTTCAGCATCTCCCCGTCGCGTCGTGGTTCCGGTGGTTGCTCGGCGTCGTGGTTCCGGTGGTATGGTGTGTTCAATTTTTATTTTCGTTTTTTATTTTCGTTTTCAGATTAGGGTTCAATTTTATTTTTTGATTTTCGTTTTGATTATTGTTTTTGATTTTCGTTTTTGATTTTCGTTTTGATTTTCGTTTTGATTTTCGTTTTTGAAACTTAACGACTCAACGAAGTAAATGGGGATTGCTATGTTTCCGAGTATAGATCTATTTCTTTAAAAAGCACACAGCCACTATGTTTCCAAGTAATGGGGAATGGGCTAAGGCTGTTGCTGACTGCTACTCACCCCTTCAGACTGTTGTTTGGATGTTATTTTGCTGATTTCCAAGAGGCTTTTGGATTACCTTTTTTTTTTTTTAATTTTTTTAATTTCCAAGTATGCTCAAAGTGTTGAATACATCACTTAGATCAGTAGTATCAGGCCCTTAGTTCCCTTCTTCCTTCCCCGAGGTTACAGGATTTTATTCTGGCATTACCCTTCTTCCTTCCCCGAGGTTACGTAAGCACTTAGTTCCGCACTTGAATGCTGCGATAATGCCAATAACTTGAATAATGTGATTGCTATGTGGTGATGTGGTAGATAGTTAATTTCCTGTTACATGCATTCTATGAGAAATATCTGAATTTGGCCCTCGAACTATTTTCGTTTGATTTTCGTTTTGATTTTCGTTTTGATTTTCGTTTTGATTTTCGTTTTGATTTTCGTTTTTATTTTGATTTTTTTGGCTGTTTTTCAATTATTTCTTTTATTTGCAGTTAATTGTGAAGATGGGTAGATACGCATATGGTTGAAGAGAGGGGCGATGATCGTACTGCCAGCATAATCTATCATCGTGCTTGTTCGAATTTCAACAATTGCATAAGGTATTGATATATCTAATTATCTTCATAAAATTTCTCTTTTCCTCTTTTGAAAGTTGAAATCAATAGTACAGTAAGTGCATATCATTTTTACGATAAATAAAATTTGGATAAGTATAGTAAGT
The DNA here is from genome assembly GCF_020520425.1 of Spinacia oleracea. NCBI lineage: Eukaryota > Viridiplantae > Streptophyta > Magnoliopsida > Caryophyllales > Amaranthaceae > Spinacia > Spinacia oleracea. Next base: position 92,327,281 of record NC_079489.1, read on the forward strand.
GTAATAATAAAACGTGTACATTAGTATTCTATGCTTAAGTATCCATTCCGTTTTACTTATTATGACTGTTTTTGGACTTCTAATATCACTTCAGTGAAGCATTGATAAACTTAAATGATGTAACCAAAGATTTGCGGAACTTCTTAATGATTTTGTGACTTCTTAATATATGTGTTTATGTGTGGAACCTTTTGTTGTTGTTATTAGTAATGAGTCGTCGTTGGATGTATGGTGACCATACTACGGCAGAATACTTGAGTGGGGTCGCAGAGTTCATTAGATGTGCTTTAGCACACCAACGGAGTACAAAAGCCGAAAAAATCTATTGTCCCTGCCGTGATTGTAACAATATCAAGCGGTTAGGTGACATTGATGAAATTGAGGATCATTTATTTCGCCGTGGGTTTAAGCAAGATTACCATGTTTGGTTTTGGCATGGTGAAACAATACCTGATCGTCCAAGTTCTAGTGTCCATCAATTTGATGTTCAGAGTAATGAGAGTGATGATGATATTTATGAGAATAATGAGACGGATGATGATGAGGAAGAAGATGATGAAATAAATGAGATGATGGATGGGCTGAAAGATCACTTGGACGAACGACCTCAGATGTTCGAACAAGTATCAAAGGCTGCTGAAACTCCATTGTATCCCGGTTGTACAAAATTCAGCAAGTTGGAATGTGTGTCAATACTTTACAACCTCAAATGTAAAGGTGGTTGGAGAGATGAACACTTTGACACCTTATTGGAGTGGGTAGGTGAATTTTTGCCGGAAGGGAATGATATCCCCACCTCTACCTATTATGCCAGGAAATTGATGTGTCCCTTAGGCTTAGAGGTCGACAAGATAGATGCTTGCCCAAATGATTGTATCCTTTACAGAAAAGAGCATGAACATTTGGATGAGTGTCCAACATGCGGCGCATCTCGTTACAAACGCAAAGGGGCAAATTCAGCTAAGAGGGGCCCGCCTGCTAAGTCTTTGTGGTATCTTCCAATCATACCTAGGTTTGAGCGTATGTTTTCATTGAAGAAACAAGCAAAAAACTTAAGGTGGCATGCGGAAGTGAGGAAGAAAGATGGACTCCTTCGACATCCTGCAGATTCTGTTCAATGGAGAAATATTGATAAGAAATATCCTGAATTTGGTAAGGAGGTTAGAAATCTAAGGCTTGCTTTATGTGCAGATGGTGTGAATCCATATGGAACTCTAAGCAGTCAACATAGCACATGGCCGGTTCTTCTAGCAATTTATAATCTTCCTCCATGGCTGTGTATGAAGCGGAAGCATATCATGTTATCACTCCTCATCTCGGGGCCTAAGCAACCTGGAAATGACATAGATGTGTACCTGGCTCCACTCATAGATGATTTGAAATTATTGTGGAATGAAGGTGTTTCAATGTTCGATGCACACACCAATTCAAGCTTTACATTGCGAGCTATGGTTTTTTGTACCATAAATGATTTTCCGGCATATGGAAACTTGTCTGGATACAAAACCAAAGGAGAACAAGCATGCCCTATATGTGAAGAGGACATGAAGCCCACATGGTTGCATAATTTCAAGAAAAATGTTTACCCAGATTTCAGGAAGCACCTCAGTCGATATCACCCTTATCGTAAGAAGAAGAAAGAATTCAATGGGTTCACCGAGGAAAGAGTAGCTCGTACGCCTTTGACAGGATCACAGGTTTATGAACGAATAAAAAATGTTGAAACCAAATACGGCAAGTGCTACAAGTCCAAGTCTAAAAAGGGTGTTTTGTGGAAGAAAGTATCTCCATTATGGGATCTTCCCTACTGGAGAGATTTGTCGGTTAGGCATTGTCTCGATGTAATGCACATTGAGAAAAATGTGTGCGATGCTATCATTGGGACTTTGCTAAACATGCCTGGAAAGACTAAGGACAATGAGAATGTGCGGAAAGATATGAAAAAGAGGAATATTCGACCAGATTTGTGGCCTGTTGAAAAATCTGGTGCGGGTGGTACTAAGACTTATCTGCCTCCAGCGTGTTACACAATGTCAAGAAAGGAGAAGAAGCAGTTTTGTGAGTGCTTACATGGAATTAAGGTTCCCTCGGGATATTCGTCGAATGTAAAGCGCCTAGTATCTCTCTCGGACCTTAGGTTGGTTGGTATGAAGTCTCATGATTGCCATGTAATGATTAATGTGTTTTTGCCAATTGCACTTCGTGGGATATTGCCGAAACACGTGAGACATGTTATAACAAAACTTTGTGTGTTTTTCAATTCTATATGTGCTAAAGTGATTGATCCGGAGAAATTAGATTCTTTGCACAATGATATTGTTGAAACTTTGTGTCGATTTGAAATGTACTTTCCACCATCTTTCTTTGATATTATGGTGCACTTAATTGTCCATTTAGTTCGAGAAATCAAGTTATGTGGTCCGGTGTTCTTAAGATGGATGTATCCTTTTGAGAGATTTTTTGGGCATTTAAAGGACAAAACAAAGAATCGGGCAAGGCCGGAGGGTAGTATCATTCGGGGAGTCCTTGAGGAAGAGATATCTCAATATGTAGCTGAATTCTTAACAAGGCTTGAGCAAATAGGTCTTCCAAAATCTCGTCATGCAGGGAGGCTTGAAGGGCATGGGGTAATTGGTAAAAATGTGATCTCGCCTCCATCTGAAAGGAAGAATAAGGCACATCTTTGTGTGTTGCAGCATCTTACCGAGGTCAATCCTTACATAGATAAGCATTTGCTAGAATTGCAACAAAAGAATCCTAAGTTGAAGGAAAGAGCGTTGATGCAAGAACATAATCGCACATTTGTTGATTGGTTTAAGAAGGAAGTAGCCGAGGAAATGAAAAAAAATCTAGATGTTTCTGAAATGGTCCAGTGGTTAGCTCGAGGTCCTCGACTATGTGTTCTGTCTTATGAAGGGTATGATATCAATGGGTTCACATTCTACACTAGAAGACAAGATGAAAAGAGTGTGGTGCAGAATAGTGGAGTGAAGCATGTTGCAGCATCTAGGGTCTTTGCAAGCGCCAAGGATAGAAGACCGGTTGATGCGACACAATCATATTATGGTGTTATCGAAGAAATATGGGAGCTTGATTACAACAAATTTACGATCCCTGTATTCCGGTGCAAGTGGGCCAACAACCATAATGGGGTGAAACAAGATGAAATTTTTCCTGGTTTAACATTGGTTAACTTTGATCGATTAAGTGATAGTGACGAGCCATTCATTCTAGCATCACAAGCTAAGCAAATTTTCTATGTGGTAGACAATGTTGATCCTATATGGCGTGCAGTTGCCCAAGGCAAGAGAAATATTCTGGGTATTGATGATGTTGTGGATGAAGATGAGTATGACAAGTACGATGAAACACCCCTGTTACCAACGGCTGTTCAACCGTTACCGGAGGAGGAAGATGCAAATAATACTAATCATATGCGCACAGATCATAGGGAAGGAATTTGGGTTGTAAACCGTAAATGAATAAGATGAGTTGGCTTCTGGGAATAGGTAATTCTAGCTAACTGAATATCAGATTAAATGTATCTTTTCTAGCATTTAGGAAGGTGTAGTTTGTACTTCCACATCTTTAATTCTTATTTTATACTTCCATTGTGTTCATGATTATACTTTTCTAGCTTTCTTTAATTCTTACTGTACTTCCACATCTTACTTTTGTTCCTGACCAAAGTTTTCTAACTTTCTGTGCAGATGACTTGAGATCCCCGAGTCAGAAATTTTCAGAAGCTTTCGGTGATTTGTGTCTTTTCAGAAGTTCTCAGAATCGGAAAATAAAGCACGTATTTACTTTTGGTGAGTTGTGCGTTTTCTCCTAGTGTTGCGCTAATTAACATGTCTCCTAATCTTGAGCTAGAATGACCTAAATCAAAACGAGCGGGCTTAAATTGACCTTAGTTGAATAAATTGACCTAAATTGACCTTAGTTGACTAAATTAGCATAAATATGAACCATAACTACCAAACAAGTCTCAAATGGCATAAATTGATTGAATTGAGTCTAGGTAAGTTAAAACTAATCATATTAATCATTTAAAAGGATTAAAATGAGTGTTTAGGTTCTTTAGTTCAAAGTTGGGAGCGAAAATGTCATTTTAGCTCTATATATGACATATAACGACCCAACGAGCCATAAATGTGCATGAATAGGTTCGAATGAGTTTTAGAAACTTAAAACTATGCATATTAGTCATGTAATAAGAATAAAATGAGTCATTAGGTTCTTTAGTTCAAAGTTGGGAGCGAAAATGTCATTTTAGCTCTATATATGACCTATAACGACCCAACGAGCCATAAATGTGCATAAATAGGTTGGAATGAGTTTTAGAAACTTAAAACTATGCATATTAGTCATGTAATAGGATTAAAATGAGTGTTTAGGTTCTTTAGTTCAAAGTTGGGAGCGAAAATGTCATTTTAGCTCTATATATGACCTTTAACGACCCAACGAGCCTTAAATGTGCATAAATAGGTTCGAATGAGTTTTAGAAACTTAAAACTATGCATATTAGTCATGTAATAGGATTAAAATGAGTGTTTAGGTTCTTTAGTTCAAAGTTGGGAGCGGAAATGTCATTTTAGCTCTATATATGACCTTTAACGACCCAACGAGCCTTAAATGTGCATAAATAGGTTGGAATGAGTTTTAGAAACTTAAAACTATGCATATTAGTCATGTAATAGGATTAAAATGAGTGTTTAGGTTCTTTAGTTCAAAGTTGGGAGCGAAAATGTCTTATTTTAGCATAAATATGAACCATAACGACCAAACAAGTCTCAAATGGCATAAATTGATTGGATTGAGTCTAGGAAAGTTAAAACTAATCATATTAATCATTTAAAAGGATTAAAATGAGTGTTTAGGTTTGTTAGTTCAAAGTTGGGAGCGAAAGTGTCATATTAGCCTAAAAATGAGTTCTTAGGTTCTTTAGTTCATAGTTGGGAGCAAAAATGCCTCATTTTATCATAAATATGAACCACAACGACCAAACAAGTCTCTAATGTGAATAAATAGATCGGATCGAGTCTTGGAAAGTTAAAATTAATCATATTAATCATTTAAAAGGTTAAAATGAGTCCTTATGTTCGTTAGTTCATAGCTGGGAGCGAAAATGCCTCATTTTAGCATAAGTGGTGTTTTCTAGACTTATCTCATATGAGTATATGATTTCATGATATAAGAGAAGTGAGATTGTCAGATTTCCTCATTAAGTTTCTTAATGATTGTTGCTTGAGTTTAAGTGAAACTCAATTACATAATTTCATTTTACGATCTAACTTACATACTACTCCGTACTATACTAGATTAATAGAACTTGTTTATAGAATGAGTTAGCTGCCCTGCATTCTCATATTGCCTCAACAAACACACCAAGAATGACAAAGAACATTGCAGATCAGATCAGCACATGCAGATCAATGCAGATCAGATGAGGGTAGCACTGATCTGTGTTGATCTGTTCTGCACTGATCTGTGCTGATCTGATCTGCACAGATCAGTGCAGATCAGATCAGCACTGATCTGTGCTGATCTGTTCTGCAGATCTGATCAGTGCAGAACAGATCAGCACAGATCAGTGCTGATCTGATCAGCACTGATCTATGCTGATCAGATCTGCACAGATCAGTGCATTCCACATATATAATTTTTCATGCTTGTTGGCTTGTTGCTGCTATAGAGTTCAAATTCTTTGATATGATTTGATTCTTTGAAGGCCGGAGCATGTGTCAACTTAGTATTCTATCAATTGTTCAATTACATTGTAAAGCGATGTTTTGGTCCCTAACAAAAAGCGGAGAGGAATAAAAAGAGGGAAAAGGGGTGAAATGGATCAAGGAAGGGATGTGAAGGTTGGTTTTTCTGGTGATGTATCCATGGTGGGTGGAAGTGAGAGTTGCTTTAGTGGTGACTAGTGAGGTGACGGTGATAGTGGTGGTGAGGTGATGGTGGGGTGGGGTGGATTGATTTGGGATGATGGTGGTGACCATTGAGTCATTGACCAATGAGAGACTGATAGAAATTTGGGGGAATCCAAGTCCAGGGGGAAGTCTGGGGAACCAAACAGCCCCTAAATTTCTTTCTCTCTATGCTGTTCTTATTGATTTTCCATTATGTTGAGCTTTGACATATTTACACTTAAATTTCTCGTTCATTCTTCAATTAGTGCCATCTCTTTTGCATGATCCCCTTTGCACAAACTAGAGACTTAAAATTGGTGGGGAGTGGTACTGTTAGTTGCTGTTGTTTCAAAATTGACCTTGATTTATCTCTTCTGACTGCCATAAAACTAGCATCTGCAAATCCTTGATGAAATTTTATTAACCAAATATTTGGTTAAAATAGTGTCAATTGTTCCTCTATGGTTTCACTTTAAAAAAATGGACTTACCTGACTACCTGTCTCAAGCTGCAGATGCAACAGTCATATTGTTATAATTCGAACAAAATCAACAAGGGGGGAACATTGCAGATCAGGTCAGCACAGATCACTGCAGATCAGATCAGCACTGATCTGTGCTGATCTGTTCTGCACTGATCTGTGCTGATCTGTTCTGCACTGATCTGTGCAGATCAGATCAGCACTGATCTGTGCTGATCTGTTCTGCACTGATCTGTGCTGATCTGTTCTGCACTGATCTGTGCTGATCTGATCAGCACTGATCTGTGCTGATCTGATCTACACTGATCAGTGCAGATCAGATCAGCACAGTTCAGTGCTGATCAGATCAGTGCAGAACAGAGAAGTGCAGATATCACAGATCAGATCAGCACTGATCAGTGCAGATCTGATCAGCACTGATCTGTGCTGATCTGTGCTGATCTGATCAGTGCAGATCAGTGCTGATCTGATCTGCACTGATCAGTGCTGATCTGATCTGTGATATCTGCACTGATCTGATATCCTTCTGTATGCTAGAGCACTGATTTGCTGCTGCGCGCACATTTTGTAACCACTCTTCTGTATGTTTTACTTGATGCAGGAACAACATAGGTACGATGAATGAAAACCAAATTGTTGTTAGGCATGAATCAGAAGGTGGCAAGACTCCCACAACGCGTGACGAATCACAAGATGTTAGTACGATTACAAAGACCATTAAAGGCCGTGGTCCGTCAAAAGGTGTTAAAGTCGCTAAGCCTATGTTCCTTGAGTATAATGTATATAATGTCCCCGATGGACAATGGTCTCATGAATACGGGAAGCAAGTTGGGAGTTGTGCTACTAGAATTAATATTAACGTCCCATTATATCCAAAGGTAGATGAGCAAATCAAGAAGGGGTTTTGGGAGGAGACTAAGGTAAGCATTGGATATTAACTTGATTTGTATATTTTAGGGATTATTTAATTTGATTTAAATACTATTTTTATAATTTAACTTTTTTTAATTATTAACAGCTTATGTTCCACATTACTGATGATTCTAATCATTCGAGGGAGAAATATTTTCATTCTTGTGTGGCGAAACGATTTAGTTGTTTCAAGAGCAAGTTGGTGCGCCGATGGATAACTATGAAGGAAAAGAAGCCAAAAAATCAAACAAACAAGATGCCTTGGGATGTCTACAACCATATCACAGAGGATGATTGGAAGACTTTTGTTAAACATTATTTCCTGCCAGAGTCATTGGTAATGATAATATTTCTTTAACTTGTCCTTAAAGAGTTTTTCATGTAGCAAACTGACATTGGTTCTAGGACAAAAAGTTATCAGAAAAAACATTTATTTCCATCTTTTTATGTTGTCTTTGACAGCTTCGTAGTGAAAAGGCGAGGAAAAGTGCATCATGCAACAAGAACCCACATCGCACCGGCCAAAAGGGTTATAATAGAAAGCGACTAGATTGGATAAAGGATGGACGACTTCCACCAGATGCAGCTTTACCTATCTCGAGTAGCTCCTCGGTGAACTCATCAGTGACCTCAAATGTTAATAGAGTTAGAAAATACAGATCAAAGGAGTGGATTTTGGCCCATCAAGTACAAAATAAAGAGGGAAAGTGGGAAATTGACCCGAACGATTCAGAAGTTGTTGAAATCGCAACAAAAGCTGTAAGTAGCGATAATTAATTAATATTTACTTGCTTTGATTAGAGAATATAAAGTAATTTTACTTTCCTAATTGGCAGTTAGAGTACATCGCAGAAGAGGAAAAAGGAAATCTTTCTTTCGAACAGGGTGAGGATGCCCTCACTAAAGCTATAGGGAAAAAAGATCATCGTGGGCGTGTCAAGGGAACAGGTGGCATGGTTGGTATCAAAAAGGCTTTCGGTCCGTGTATTCGACATAGTAGAAGTGACCATGGTGAAGCTTCATCAGAAAATTACGAATCAATCAGAGCTTCTGTGAAAAAGGAGTTTGAAGGTGAATTAGAGAAAAGGGTAGAGAAGAGGGTGGCAGAGGCCCTCCAAAAGCAACTAAGCACCTTGTTAAAAACAGGACAACTAAACTCCATTTCTACCCCGATACCTGATGACCTCCACTTAAATGATTCTGCCAGAGTTGACCTTGATGTTAGTGCTACAAGAACCACTCGTCACATCTTAGTGCCGCAACCACGCGAGCTAAAGGTACGACGTAGTCACTCTTTTTTAACATAGTTGCTTGATCCTTTTATGTTTTTAGTTGACATTTACTTAATAATCTGTATCACTTACAAAGTTGCATTGAAACCTTTGTTTATGAAGGAAAGGACTCCATGTCGTCTTGCCCTTGAGGAGAAAGTTTCAGGCAACAACATTGTCGTGGCGGATGGTATGGTACAACCCTCAGATGGTGCATTGCCCCAACATTTTACATCGATGAAGCCTGGTCACTATAAAGTCCAAGTTGATTTTGTTTACGACGGACATGTTGATGATATTCTTCCGGTACCTACGGGAGATGGTTTCACTAACTTAGGCGGTGCTCTGGGTAGTTTTGTGCAATGGCCCATACACTTAGTGATTTTCGAAGACGGCGAGGTATATATGTTTTATTGTTTAGAATGTATATGTTCACGCAAGCACATTCGACATCTTACCTACTCTTGTTTTTGTTGAATTTTAAAGGATTGTATTTCACCTCCTAAAAAGAAGTCCAAGTCTAATGTTTCTAAAGAGAGGGATGGTAGCTCCAAGAAAAAGACAACGGTGTTAGCGGCCCAAAAGAAGACAACAGACTTACCATCCAAGGTAAACCCTCTAAAACTCATTCGAACCTAAAATGACATTTTCGCTCCCAACTTTGAACTAAAGAACCTAAGGACTCATTTGATTCTTATTACACGACTAATATGCATAGTTTTAAGTTTCTAAAACTCATTCGAACCTAATTATGCACATTTAAGGCTCGTTGGGTCGTTATAGGTCATATATTAACCTAAAATGACATTTTCGCTCCCAACTTTGAACTAAAGAACCTAAGGACTCATTTGATTCTTATTACACGACTAATATGCATAGTTTTAAGTTTCTAAAACTCATTCGAACCTATTTATGCACATTTAAGGCTCGTTGGGTCGTTATAGGTCATATATTGAGCTAAAATGACATTTTCGCTCCCAAATTTGAACTAAAGAAGCTAAGGACTCATTTGATTCTTATTACATGACTAATATGCATAGTTTTAAGTTTCTAAAACTCATTCGAACCTATTTATGCACATTTAAGGCTCGTTGGGTCGTTAAAGGTCATATATAGAGCTAAAATGACATTTTCGCTCCCAACTTTGAACTAAAGAACCTAAACACTCATTTTAATCCTATTACATGACTAATATGCATAGTTTTAAGTTTCTAAAACTCATTCGAACCTATTTATGCACATTTAAGGCTCGTTGGGTCGTTAAAGGTCATATATAGAGCTAAAATGACATTTTCGCTCCCAACTTTGAACTAAAGAACCTAAACACTCATTTTAATCCTATTACATGACTAATATGCATAGTTTTAAGTTTCTAAAACTCATTCCAACCTATTTATGCACATTTAAGGCTCGTTGGGTCGTTATAGGTCATATATAGAGCTAAAATGACATTTTCGCTCCCAACTTTGAACTAAAGAACCTAAACACTCATTTTAATCCTATTACATGACTAATATGCATAGTTTTAAGTTTCTAAAACTCATTCCAACCTATTTATGCACATTTATGGCTCGTTGGGTCGTTATAGGTCATATATAGAGCTAAAATGACATTTTCGCTCCCAACTTTGAACTAAAGAACCTAATGACTCATTTTATTCTTATTACATGACTAATATGCATAGTTTTAAGTTTCTAAAACTCATTCGAACCTATTCATGCACATTTATGGCTCGTTGGGTCGTTATATGTCATATATAGAGCTAAAATGACATTTCCGCTCCCAACTTTGAACTAAAGAACCTAAACACTCATTTTAATCCTATTACATGACTAATATGCATAGTTTTAAGTTTCTAAAACTCATTCGAACCTAATTATGCACATTTATGGCTCGTTGGGTCGTTATAGGTCATATATAGACCTAAAATGACATTTTCGCTCCCAACTTTGAACTAAAGAACCTAAGGACTCATTTGATTCTTATTACACGACTAATATGCATAGTTTTAAGTTTCTAAAACTCATTCGAACCTATTTATGCACATTTATGGCTCGTTGGGTCGTTATAGGTCATATATTGAGCTAAAATGACATTTTCGCTCCCAACTTTGAACTAAAGAACCTAATGACTCATTTGATTCTTATTATATGACTAATGTTAATTGACTATTGTTATAGGAATTTTCGCATCCAAAGAAGTCGAATTCTAAGCCTAAGTCCAACTTAGAGGTCGTGGGTAGTTGTGATCGTAAAACACAAGAATCAACCACCAAAAGCAAGAAAGCGGGACTTGTACACGATGCAATTCAAGGTCTTGGCCCGTCATGCAAATACTTGCAGTTTATCATGACTTCGGCGCCTGATGATATATATGATAATACTACCATCCCATTGGCGGCCTCAGTTTGGCACTCGGATTTTGATCAAGAAACATACATAACTGCGTCTGATATAGGAGAGTTCCTTCGCGGGGCGTGCTTAAACATTTCAGCGATCCAAGTCTACATATTGTAATTAAATGTTTTATTGTTGTTAATAAAACTATTATTTCTTTGAAGTTTTTTCTCTTTATCGATCTTAATAGTGTAATCTTGTTTATTTTGTAGGTGTTTATTGCACGATCATGCCAAATCATTTGAAATGTCTCGGATTTCGTTCATTTGTCCCGAGATTATGTCAAGCACTAGAATCAAGGCCGACCCTGGAGCGCCAACAATGTATTTGAAAAACATTTTCCAAGCTGAAATTGAAAAGGAGAAGATGGGTAATCCTAACCTAACTAATTGGTTTTTAATCCCATATAATCAAGAGTAAGTGTGTTATATTATATAAGTTTCATATAAAATATTAATTATTATTGTTATTAAATATTTAATATATCATTTATAAATTATACAGAAATCATTGGAATTTATACGTGATGGACCTACGTAGAGGTTATGTATATATTTTCGATTCTGCTAGAGATCCACGTCGAACAGATTATGCATGGGGAATCTTGAGTTTGTAAGTTCTTTTGCTTACAAATTACATTAGTCTTTAAGAAACCTAAGCCAAAATCATATTCATGAGTACCCATGTTTCGTTAATTTTCTAGGGCATACCAAGTGTACAAGTGCAATGGTGGGCATTGTCCGAATAAAACGAGTTTTAAGTCGTGTAAACCCATTCATATAGAGGTATAACATGTTTCTTAATTAGCTTTTTGCTTTGTTTTTATTAATTATTGGCCTTGCAAGATAAAGTATTATGTTTCTTAATCAGTGTGCTCAACAAATCGGCGGAACTGAGTGTGGCTATTACGTTATGAAGTTCATGTTAGAGATAGTCACGTTACAACATGACTATGAAGGCCGGCTAGATGAGGTAATTAAGTAACTAATTGATTCGTATTCTAGACTATTAATACATTGTCATTAGTTGCTTGAATGTTAAAATGTGACATTTCATTTGCATTTAATCGATCTAATATATGCTCCATCAATTTTTTGTTTTTGTAAGGTCTATACTCCGAGGACTGCGCCTTATGCTAGTGAGGAAATTGATGTGGTTCGTGAGCAATGGGCGAAGTTTTTTACCACCAAGTATTTATTATTGACCTGATGGCGCTTGATCGTGTTGGTTTAGATGTTATAGAACAATCTTTTATGTTAAAATGTATGCGTACTTTGAAATTGGAACGTAAATGTATTTAAATGTATCGGTATGTGCACTTTTGGTTTTGGGATATATACAAAACTCCAGTTGTTGTTTTTATATTTGTTATACAGGTTGCGTTATTCTATTATTGTTTTGACAGGTTTCTATATTTGGTGCAAGGCACTCTAGGTATCCCTAAACAAAATTAGAATTTTCCCGCCAAAAGTGCTTTTTTGCAGCGTACATATATGTTGTACGCTGCAACAAGGGAAAAAAATTTCGCAAAAATTCAGACTTGTTGCAGCGTACAAATAAATGTACGCTGCAAAAAATTGAGTAATTCAGACTTGTTGCAGCGTACAAATAAATGTACGCTGCAAAAAGTTGGGTCTGTTGCAGCGGGCTTTTATATGTACGCTGCAACAAGTCCAAAATTTTGCCAATTTTTTGGCACTTGTTGCAGCGTACATCTAAAAGCCCGCTGCAACAAATCACTTTTTGCAGCGAACATGTACGCTGCAACAAGTTCAGACTTGTTGCAGGCCCCCCAGTTGCAGCATACGATGTACGCTGCAACAGGGGTCTAAAAGCCCGCTGCAATAAGGGTTTTTTCTACTAGTGATTGCCGGAATCGGAAATATTGCAGGAAAAAGAAATATTGTCAGAATTGGAAATATTATTGGAATCGGAAAATAATTCCGGAAACGGAAATATTAAATATTTGTTCGAAACGGAAATTAATTCCGGAGTCGAAAATATAAAATATTGTTCGTATCGGAAATGAATTCCGGAACCGGGAATTTAATCGGAAGCGCGTCGTACGAATTAGCATCGGACGAGACTTGCTAGACGAAGGCCTAACACGAAGCCAGGCCTACGCCCAACAAGCCAAGCGCCCAAACACACGCTGCCAAACCGCGCCAGGCCCAGCAAGGCATGGCGCGCGCACGCGGGCTGATGTTCGTGGGCTGCGAGCAGCGCCAGCTCGTGTGGGCCGCAAGGCCTGCGCGAGTTTGTGCGATGCTCGTGCTCGTGCAACGCTTGTGTTTCAATACAAATCCTAAAGCTAATGGAATTTGTTCTATGATTAAATCCTAATCCTAATAAAGATAGAATTTGTTTAGTAGAGTTTTAATAAGATTCTAATTAAATAAATTAGTATCCTAATAGGATTCCAAGTCCTTTTCTATAACTCTATAAATAGGTGCCTAGGATCACATATTTACATCGAGGATTGAAGTATTCAAAGGTAAGATTTTCAAGCAAAAATCAGCCACAAACACTTGCCCTATTAGCCGAAATTTATAGTACCTTAAGGGCGATTCTAGTTGGTCAATCTTAAGGCGGATCCGGACGTGCTTTGGACTATCTACGGAAGGACGACACTTGGAGTCCTAAAGACTTGTTCTTGTTCGGTTCGGGCGCATCTAGGGAGGGCACGCTACAAAGTGTATGCATCTGAATTATGCTAAATGATTATGTGTAAATAATATGTTTCCTGGCTTTATGGTTTTTCCGCATGATTTATGTTTATTCATATGTATCATAACCTAACAGATCCAATTCCAGAAAGTGCGCTTCGCCGCTCATCCAAAGAAAGCCGGCCATACACCATGGGCCGCACAGTGAACCCTTTTCTATTATAGCTTTCCATGTTCTCTGGTGGTGCCACCAACATGAGCCTCTCCATATGCCAGACCTTGGGGAGTATACAAGAAAAGCAATTAAAAATTCAACATTCAAAATGCAAGTACAAATTCAATATACAAGAAATCTCCAGACCCTTACTTAGAGTAATATCGGACTTCCCGACGGCAAGGAAGAGGGGTCCGACTTCAGCATGTCAAGGCCCATCAATATTTCGCTAATCACGAGCGGCATTGGGTCCTGACCATTAGCAAATTTCTCTAGAATCTCTATTAGGGAGGCATCACCTTTGTCAAACCCCTGTTTCGAAAAGAGGAAGCGAGCGAATATACAAAGACTCAAGGCCCTCAAGCGGAAAACCTTGGGAACATCAAGACCAGCAAAGTAGGTGACAAAGAGGGACAAATCCACCCTTCTGCCATAAACAATAGCACTCAAAATTTGGGGCTTCAAGCCCAAATATCTTTCAAAACCCAAGAAAAAGTGTTCTTCAACACTAGGCATGCATGACTCCGGCATAATGGGCCACCCCAATATGGCACTAAATTCCTCAGGGAGGGGACATACCTCATTATCCCCAAAGCGGAAGACATGATGATTTGGATCCCAAGCCTCCAGAGCAGCAAGAAGGAAGTGCACATCAAGCTTTACGAACCGGAAAGAAGCGAGCACCCAAAGATGCAGGCCATCGAGCTCCCTCTTCTCCAATTTGCCTAGCAAACCAAGCCATGAGTTCAAGGCATTTTCAAAAGACATAGCCATATTCTCTCTTCTTTTTCGTGAGTAAGCAGTATGCAAAGGATAACAGGGAAGGATTGTTGCATAAGAATGATCCGACAAGCTCCCTATTTATACAAGAGTCGGCTTGCACGACAGCACGCCGGCGCCAGGCGTCGAGCCCTGCGCCAAACGCAGGGGCCTGCAGCGAAGGACGGGGCCACCGTCCTCTTTTATGACTTCGAGTACACACCCTTTAGTGCTTCGGACATCAGAGTACAACCTCCATTATTCAAGATTCCAAAGCCGCAAGCCGCGCAATTTCAAGCAGTCCGAGTCAACGCTTCAGGCAGATTTCGGGTCAATTTATTCAAAATTCAAGCATTCTAGTCCTAGATCGGCGTCCTAAGTCGAGTCTGCATATGCATAGCAAAAGTTGAATATACTTTGACTTGAGCTTTTCCTAACCAAAAAACCTTAGTCAAAGTGGGGGCTTATAGTGGGTATATACACCCGAAAAAATGGGCAAATTTTTTCAATTTTTTTGCAAATTCCTCATGCATGCCTATAGCTACAAATTTCTACGACACACATAACGCATACAAGTTCAAATTTTCAAACATACAAAAACCAAACTTCAAAAATTCCAAACCAATTCAAGTTCAAAACCATACAACCATACAAAATTCAAGTTCCAAACCGTACAAATCCATACAAATAAAATCCATACAAAAATCAAACCAAGTCAAGCTGGAACTCGCTACTATGCAGGGTCAGTCCGAGTCATCATCAGCCGTAATGTCAACCACAGGCTCCTTGTTCCTGTTTCGGCTCCTAAAGCGCTCCAGATCCCGATCCAGCTTTGCCCCAGGGGTATCAGGCTCCTGCTCCGAGATAGGAAGAGTGCCAGGAGAAGGATAAACTCCCTGCTGAGGGAAAGAGTACTGATAAGGCGGCGGCATCGCCATGAACTCGTGCGGTGCCCCAAACATCTGAGCCTGACGCATCCTCTCCATATCCGATCAGTAAGCCCAAGAATCCGCACCCCAAGACTGAGGACCGCTCCCTCCAAAGTAGTAACTAGGAGGAGGAACAAAGGGCCTCGAACTGTTCGCACCCCCAAAAGAATGCCTGGTGGGATCAGCATATACAAAAGGGGTAGCTCCCATATCAGCATCAGAATTCCTCTGAAAAGTACGAGCATGGGACCCCTGTCCCAGATCCAAGCTCGGTCCTTTCTGCCTCAACGAAGTCTCCGCCTGGGGCTCCCTGTCAACGGAACCTCTGCGACCTGGACGGCGCTCCTATACAAAGTACCAATTTCAAGAATCAGACATCCAAGTTCAAGTTTCCAGAATACAAATTTCAAAATCAAGAAAAGCACCTCTCTGTCCCGGCCAGAAAGCTTTTGGGTCAGCTTGGCACAATGCCTCTTCAAAGAATCAATCAAAAGCATCTAGCGACGCACTCTCACCCGAGGCGCCTGTATACAAAAGTCAAGATCAATTTCCAGATACAAAATTACAATCAAGTTTCAAGCAAATACAACAGTACTTACAGCTGCATAATGTTCGGGTACAACATCATACGATCTCCGGTGCTGAGGAGAAGCTACGGGGATGGTCACCTCTACCTGTTCCCCGTCCGAGTTCTCATAGCGGATGACCCTATCAGCATAGGGAATGTCCTCAGGATCAACCTCCTCCTCCTACATACAATTATATACAATCAAACCAACATACAAGAATACAAGAATACAAACATACAAGAATATTAGAATACAAGATACAAGATTCAAAAGCTCACCGGCAGTACGAAGCGTACAGGTGGAGCAAGTCTCCCCAGAAGGTCCTCATAATGACCCCTCCTATCTACAAAGCTCTCCCAATGGCGACAAACAACATCACCCCTACCATTCAAATAGAGCTGGGCAAGTTCATCGTCTGGCGCCAACATGGACTCCGGTGGGTCCTTAGGGACAAGCCTGTCCCCCGTACTGTGCTGAAGGGACACGCGCTCCCCCAAGTACCACATATGGCGATACACGCCCGGGAGCAAGACCCGCCCGAAGACAAAAAAAGGGTCCGAGCGGCCGAAACAGGTATAGGCGCGTCGGCAAAAGGACGCCAAACCACCTACAGAGCAGACAATTCAGGCAACTATACGAATACAAATACAAGAGAACAAAACAGTACAAGAGTTTACCTCACTGACGGGTAAGACCCGCTAAGCTTTGCGGGAGGCCGACAGAGGCACCCTCTTGCGCACCGCTCCTATTCAAGAGGCAGAATGCAGGTAAGCTGCATCTCCAGTACGATCCGGCGCCAAAGTCGGGAAGTGCTCGTACATCCAAATCTTTCAAAAAGCGAACAAAGCATCAGTCAAATGCAAGATACAAGCATACAAGTACAAGATACAAAGTACAAGGTGTCCCATATACCTCCAGCACACTCCACAAAGCAGCGATGCTCGGTTCGCCCCCCGGCGCATTTCGAGAGGCCCACTTCATCTCATACAAGAGGTGGCCGTATGCCATACCACCCCAGTTGAGGCTCGAAACAGCCCTCAAATCCTGCAAAGCTGTTAAGAAGCCGATGTGCACCCGACTGTTCCTGCTCGGAGCCATCACTCTACTCACTAGAGCCAAGAGGAAGAGCCGAACCCTCTGCTCTGCAGATATGCCCACACTACGGATAACATCCATGATCACCGTCACAGAAGCATGAGTGTCATCATCCACCAAATCAGCAACAGGGCCGAGCAAGTCCCTGGCGGTATTCGAGAACCACTTCATCCCAGAATAAAAAATCACGTTCTTCTCGGAAAAGGGAAGGCCCGTAATCATGGCAAACTGGAAAGGGGTAATGGTGATCTCCCCCCATGCCATATGAAAAGTGTTGGTGGTATCCCACCACCGCTCCAGCAAAGCTTGTAGCCGGGGTTTGATCCCCGTTCTCCTCGGAGTATCTCTCATGGCGCGCCAGAAATCGACCAGGCCCGTCTGCAACCAGATCTCCATAGCCTCCTCGTCAGCACGGATGGCTCGAAAAACCTTCTGAAGCTCCGCCAAGGACCAAAAGGTGCGAAACAGCTCTCCATCGGCCTACGGATGAACGAATCCGCCCAAAACCTATACAAGTACAAGAGGCAAATTCAAAGCACATTACACGACTCACCAAGCCAGCGCGAGGCCGCTGAGACAAATGAAAGTCCGGTCGGAACACTAGATCGGAAGGACTCCAACCAGTGCCAACGAAAGCGGGTAGACTCCGAGGAATCTTGCCCCCCTCCGGCGCGTTTGTGGCAGCCGCTTCATCATCCGAAGTATATATCCTCCATAGCAGCTCGAACAACCGAGCGTTCGGTGAGCTTTCTTCGAGTGTGACGAGGCATACTAAGTCATGGAAAATACAAAACCTCAAGATTCTAAAATCCCAGTGGCTATATAAACACAACCAGGGACCGCTACACCAACGCCTAGGCTATCCATGCCGAAGCAGGTATGCAAAATTCTACACCAACGCCTAGGTTACCCATGCCGAAGCAGGTATACAAGTTCTACATCAACGCCTAGGCTATCCATGCCGAAGCAGAGACAAGTTCAAGAAAAAATTTCAAACATTCAAAAATTCAAAACTACAAGTTCCAACAGTTCAAGTTCCAGTGGCTATCAAACAATTTTCTACAAGATTCAAGAAGCCTACTATCATGCAAGCATCATATCAACAAGCATTTGAAAGTACAAAAAATCAAAACTACATGCAATGCTAGAATTTATTTCATAAGCAAAACATGAAATACTTACAGGGACAAGGCAAGAACAAGACCAAGGGAAGACAATTCGACCTTTGAGAGAGAAAAGAAAGCAAGAGAATGAGGGATTGCTCCTCAAATGGCACGGCAAGGGGCGCTTATATAGCGCAGCCCCGCGTTGAGCGCCGAGCTCAGTGCCCAGCGCTGCCTGCTGCATGCGCAGGAATCTTCAGCGCGCGGTCTCCCGTGCTGAATGCACGTCCTTTGCTGCTACGGTTTTCTGCACCACGCATCAAACATCAAATCGTGCTACTTTCCGAAAATACGGGTATATACCTGTATCTCCAAGTACAAGCAGATGATCATTTCAAGAATACAAAGTCCAAAAAATACAACAATTTAGGCGTTCGACTCCCAACGGACCCAAGCAAAAGCTCCGGGTGTTCAAAAAATTCAAAATTCAAAATTCAAAATTCAAAATTCAAAATTCAAAATTCAAAATTCAAGAATTCGAAATTCAAAGTTTTCGATGCCAAGCTCCGTCCTAACCCCAAAGACGGATGAGTAGTACAAGTACAAACCGGAGTCGTCACAACCGAGCGGAGGTAGACTATATCCCTTTTTCTAACGCCTGTTTTGTGCAGGTACCGACATACAAAGAATGGTCTTGATTGCAGAACATCTTGATCATTCTCCGTCCCGAATCGAAAACTTTGACTTGCGCTTTCCTAACCGACCGCTCAGTCAAAGTGGGGGCTTCTGTAGACACCTAATTTGTGTCTCCCCATTGGGACGATGACGATACCATTATCCTTGTTAGGTAGTTGGAGCAACTCCGAGTGGAAATTCCAATTGCTAAAAGCATGTCCAAAATCCAAGAGCCAAAATCCAATCCCCGAGGCCGTTCCCATTTCGGAACTCGGTACAAAATAAAATTTCCAAAGATCAATTTCAAAATCCAAGTAAAATCTCACCCAATGGGATATCCATTGGTTTTAAAAGGCCTTTTCCACTCAAAATCATATAAGGCAAGTCAAATTCGGGCGCCGACCCACAAAACCGAGCAAGCCGGGCCTCGTCCCGTAAAACCGAAATTCAAAAACCCGAAACGGCTTGTTTTTAGACGGAAAATCAAGTCTTAATCCCCAAGCAAACACTATGTGCCAAACTTCGTACAAATAGTACGAAGGTACACCAATACAAGACAAAGCAAGGACGGAGCCCGCGTCCTTGTTTTGGCAGCATCCACGCCACGTCACCAGCGCCCTGCGCTGCCAGCTGCGTGCTGCGCTGGCTATGGGTGAGGTTTAGTAGCAAATCCCCCTATAAATACCCCTAGTTCTGAGCAGTTTAGGGAGGAAAAATCGACCCATAACGTCGTAATACAAAAATTGCACCTCAAAATTCAATACAAAAATCAATACAAAATCCTCCAAAAACACCATACAATCTTCAAGCTTTAAGCAATTAAGAGTTCTAATCGGAAAGCTTACCGAAACCTAACTAGGTAATTCCGAATCCCAAATTTAATCTATTCAATGTTGTTTTGATTTTATGTTTCCAAATGATTAGTAAGTTGGCATTTTTACTCTTAAAAATGTCACTTGCAACAATCACACATCTTTTCAAAATCCAAACTTTTCAAAATACAAAAATGTAAACTTTCAAGATTCAAGGATGTTCAAAGTTGTTTGTAATCACCTCTTTGAACTAGAATCATTTTCAAATATGGAGTAATCAAAGATGATTCCTTTCTAACTTTTAAAGGTTTAGTCTTTTGAGATTCAAGACTCCATTTTTTAATATACAAATTCAAGTTTTCAAATTTCAAGATCCAACAATGTTTAGGGTTGCTCATGACTACTTCCCTAAACTAAGATCCTTTCAAAGTAAGAGCACATCAAAGATCTAACCTTTTCAACATTAAAAGGCCCGATCTTTGAGATTCAAGTCTCTTATTTTCAATATTTCAAGTTCAAGTTCAAGTATTTCAAGGTCAATATTTCAAGATTCAAGCTTTCAAGTTCAAGTTCTATATACAAAATCAAGGATACTTTGGGATGAGCAACTTCTCCCAAGTTGACAGTTTTGGCTTTGAATTCGTGTCGAGCGCACTTATTTTTAAGTAGCTCTTTGGCGTTCGGATCTCATGTGCCCAAATTCAAATGTCAATATTGCAATTTCGATTATGCACCTTTAAATTCCTTAATTTCAAATCCGCAATTTCAATTCCGCACCTTTCAATTCCTCACTTTCAATTCCACACTTTCAATTCCGCACTTTCAATAACGCATTTCAATTCCGCACATTCAATTACGCAACTTTACTTGCCTAATCCTTCTAGGAAATGTGGACCTACTCCCTAGTCCATTTCTAGGGGGTCTTGTATTTACTAATTCCGCACTTAATTACTATTGTGATGTTGCTTTATTTGCTTTATTGCTTTCATTACCGCACATGCTAAATACAACAAAATAGAAGGTTACATCACGCTTAACAAAGATAATTTCTTGGACAATCTTAGGTTCCCTTAAATTAACTTTTAAGCAAAGTGACCACCATACAAACAAGAAATTATATTTGTCCTAAATTCAAACCCACATAGTCTAGACTAGGGTCTTTTCAAAAATGTTGTGCCACGTACATGAATAATTTCTAAAGCTTGCGGAATAAGCATCTCGTTCCCGTGCCCGGATCTCACCCATCTGTTTCGAAGATTCAAAGACTTATCCAAATCGAGTCACTCTTGGTCTTTTCAAACGGGACCCTAAAAAAATGTTTGGTGGGGACTCCTTCAAGATCCAAAAATACAAAGGTTTCTAAAAACCGCCCCGTAGGGAAAAGAGCAATAATAATAAAAAAAAAACCCCTACATGATGACCCCAATTTGGTTGTGTTTGACCCCCATGAAAATGGGGGGATTCGTCAAGCTAATGACGTTAAACGAGCGCTACACGGGAGGCAACCCGGTTGTCTAACTCTTAGTTTTCATTTTGGTTTATTTTTGTATATTAATCTTCCTTTGTTAGCTAACTTTTTGTTTTAAGGGGAAAGCTAGCTTCGTTTTTTGCGAAACCAGGTTCTGTGCTACCGAACAGCTCCATACCCTCTCTTTCTCTCCCCTCATACTCCATCTCTCCATTAATCTCACTCATTTCTACTCACTAATTTCACTCCCCACTCATCACATTCACAAAATCTCCTTCATTCCAATCACTAAATCCCCAAAATTTTTAGATTTTGCAAAACCCCCAAAATCTAAGGTTTTTGAAAAAATTGTCAAATTGTGAGCTTTAGTGAATTTGGAACTCTTGTGGCTACTTGGAATTGATCCTTACTGCTTCCTCAACTTGTGGTGATGATTTCTTTCCCTTAATTCCTTAATTTCATTCCAATTTTTACCATGTTCATGTCATTTTAGAAATTTCTGAAATTTGTGGTTTTTGGGAGATTGTTAATGCATGTTTGATTATGTGAATATTCTTTAATTGTCTAGATGAGTTATGCATGTTTCATTTCTTATTCTACATGAGCTCTAGACCTTTTGAGATGAATGAGTAGAGTTTTGGCTAGTTTGCTTATTCTTGGTTGTGGAAGTAATGTTGTTTGGTTGTGGAGAAATGTGTGGAGTAATGTTGTTGGTTTGAACTTGTTGAGGAGCTAGTGTAGTGTTTTGGTGTTTGATTGTGATGATTCTAGCTAGTTTGATCGAGATAGTTTAGCTTTAGCTATTTTTGTTGTTTGATTGTTCTAGTTTGTGAACTAACTTAGTTTTTCCTTCTTTGTGTATCTTGGTTGGTTTTTTGTTTGTTTTTGTGTAGATTTTTCTTTGCCTAAACTCATCGCACCATGGCCTCTAAGCACTCTAAGAAGAATCCTACCGCCTCTTCATCTAAGAGGAAGGCTCCGGCTCCTCCGGGCCTCGAAACCTATGGCATTAAGTTCCAAGAACAACGATCTTGGGAGTTCTTTGATCAACTATCTAAGAAGGCCATCAAGCCCACCAAATTCTTCCACAGGGAGAGTGTTAGTGCTTTGGGGGTTGAGGAAGAGGTTGATAAGTTGATAAAGGGGCTCAGGTTGGGAAGAGTTCGTGAAATTCCATGCACCGACATACACAAGGTTGACCTTAGAGTTCCTTTCCTCGGCCCGGAAGAATATTGTGCACGATGAGGATGGGGATAGTGTGATGGAGTTGAGCTTTCAAGTCGTTGGCCATCAACACACATTGAACAACAACGAGATCAACGCAATCTTCTCCATTGATTCGGATTATGGGCTCATCACCAACCCCATGACCAAATGTGTGAACGATTATGATGAGCATAGTTGGTGGAGATCGCTCACCGGAGAGAGTAGGAAATTCCTCTCCGCGTCGGCTAAATCTTCTTCATTTCATCATCCAGCCATCCGTTACATGAGCCGCCACCTCATCTACGCCCTTTTCTCCAAGGGTGCTACCGGTGCCTTGTCGGGCATGGAGCTTGGGGGCTTGTGGTTGGCGACAAAGGAGAAACAAGGAGTCTTTGATTTTGGCCAATTTCTCATCTCCCGAATCATTGAGGTTCGGAATTGCCACTTGAACCGGGCGGACATACTCCTTGGAGGCATGCTTACTCTTCTTGTTCGGGCTCTACCGAACAACCCTTATGCCAAGGATCTTGATGCTTTGGTGCCCGTTCCCGGTGGGGAGTTCTTGAACATCCGGGCGATGTATAATTCCAAATGGCTTAACTACACGGTCGACGAGACTCGTTATGTTTGGATTGTGAAGACGGCTAAATGGTGTTATCTTCCCAACCTAATCCTTACTTCATGGTCTTCTCGTGTCCGTTACTTGCTTGCTCGGCATCCCAGTTTCTCCTCCACCACCACTGAACCTACTGCTCGTGCTTCTCCTCCTCGATCTCCTAGTCCGGCCCCCGGTCCTTCCCCTAATGAGGGTGGTATGTCATCTTCTTCCTCTCCTTTCGATTTAACCGGTTTGCAATTTACCCTTGCGGCTATCTTGCAAGGGCAAGAGGACCATGCTAGTACCTTGGCTTCTCTTGCTCCTCAAGGGAGCCGCGTGGTGGATTCTTATCCCGACTTTGACTCGTCCTACTACGGTAGGCGGGTGTATGATTGTCACGTTGACAAAGGGGAATTTTCCCCCTATGGCAAATATCCTTATCACCCTCCCCAACAAGGGCCCATCCCTAGTTGGAATGAGGAGCGTACACCCACTTACCCGTATTGGACGGGGCCCTCCCAACCCGGTGTCACTCCCCCCTCCTTCCCGCCTTATGATTATACTATGATGGGAGGGAGTGATTACCGTGGTGATCCGATTAATCCCACACCCCCACCGGTTGATCGTCCTAGTGGTTGGCCCGAGGATTTCAACGGGTGGCCCACGGGATATGTTGGAGGTTGGGATGGTCCCCGTAGAGAGCCACCCCATGGAAATTACCCTCTTTGGCCCGAATATGCTTGGACGCCCTATACCGATGCTTCGGGTCCCGATGTGGACCCCACTCACAATTTCACCCCCTTCACCGACGAAGAGGCTCGTGCTCATCGTCTTGAAGGGGATGAATATTGGAGGATCTATGATTCGAAGGGTAAAGGGCATGCCCCGGGCACCTCTTAGGGTTCACTCCATTTCTCCCCCATCTTCTTTTGTGATGGTATGCTTGTATTTAGCTTGGGGGAGAAGTGAGGAGTGGGGGTTTTCTATGAGGACTTCTTAATGATTGTTGGTGTTTGTTGATCTTCTTGCCACTTTGTGTGGTTGTGTATATATGATGAGTTTATGATGGTTTTGGGTTTGTTTCGGCCATTTGGCCTTATCTACTAACATATTTTCTTAGTTATTTTTAAGTTTTGCTTTTGGTATGGTTTTGTTGATGTGGGTTCAGACTTTCCACCATTGCCATGTTCGTCGATTTTTTGGTGAGTTTGTTAAATTTTTACCGGGTCTTTGCGGGACTTGCTCCCACGGCATATCCGGTAATATCCTTCTATCTCACTTGCATTCTTTGGGACGGGCATATTTCATATGGGACATTTGGTTGGATGGGTAGCAGTGCCCCTCCTTGTTTTGTTTTAGGCCTTGGGGACATGGCCTAATTCAAGCTTGGGGGGAGTTTTGTTGTGTAGTTTCCAATTGTGTTGCTCATATCTTCGAAATCATGCTTTGTGTGCATATGTATGTACCTTAGTTTCCTTAGTTTCTTTGTTTTTTGCTTGATTTTAGTTTCTTCTAGTTTCTTTGGTTTCCTTTTGTTTTCCTTTTGTTTTGATTTCTTCTTTCCTTCCTTTTTCTTTGTTTTCCTTTCCTTTTGCAAGGCAAGTTTTTCTAGGTTTTCTTAGGCATTATTCTTAATTTGGGCAAATCAAATTGGAACTTGTAGGCTAGAATGCTTTTATTCCTAATTGGTAGATGTTTGCACGGTTCTCAATGTCTTGGGTCGAATCTAGGATTTAGGTGTCAAGAAAGTCGGTTAGAACTTTGGGTAGCATGAGTCTTGAACCCTTGGTTTGTGGTAAGACGGTGTCGATCTCTCTAACGACTTGAAACCGGAGAGAGTAGTATTTTCTCCCATTGGTGAGGATCATGTTCACATTAGCCCAAACACATGTTTACATATATTGAGTGGCATGGATCCTTGGGATTGACTTTCTTATCTCCCAAATTTGACTTTTTCCTTCCCGAGACCGCGACCGAACTACTTTAGGGGACGATAGAGGCATTTCTTTCGGTGACTATTTTTCTTTTTAGTTTAGGACTTTATTTTCTATTTTTTCTCATATACTTTTGTTTGCATTTTCCCCCTTGCTAGCCATTTGAGCCTTTCCCCTTCATTTCTTATAAGCACATTACAAGCCTAATAGCCTTTGTTTTGTTTTCACCCTTAGAAGTGATAGTGAAGCTTTGAGTTATGATGCTTGATGGTTTTGAATGATTATTCAAAGTTGAGGAATGATTGAAATTGGTATGAATGGCAAAGTTTGGGAAATATGTTGTATATAGTGAATAATAAGCAAAAGCACAAAAGAGAAAGGAAAGTTTTGAAAAAGCCAAAAATAGAGGAAAAACAAGGAAATGAGAAAAGTTTCAATTGAAACACAAAAAAAAAGAAGAGAAAATTAAATCAAGAAAAGTTCAAAAAGAGTGTTAGTTTAGTTTTGTTGTTGAATAAGCTTGGGGTACCCCAAATAAGTGGTATGAGTTTGTTTTTGTTCGATTTCCTTGAATTGAGTTCATTTATTGCCCTTCACTTTAGGTTTGAGCACCAATTACCAAATTTGTTCCACACCTTACCCCTAGCCTAACGATACACCCTAAAAGGTCCTCTTGACCCTTTTAAGTTGAGTCTTTGTCGGTGGAGGGAGGATTTGGTCAAGTTTATGGAATGGGATTGTCATGCTAAGATGTCGAGTAACCTTCTCTTCTCCCTTGCAATTCTTATTTTCCGGCGCCTTCGCGGCGTCATTAGAAACTATTCTTAAGGGTGGATGGGATCTAGAGAGTTGACCCGGTAAGATCGGTTGAAGGGGGATAGATAAGTGCATACCCTTAGTTCTCTTAATTTGCTTGGCATTTGAATACTTCACTCGACTTAGGACATTGGTTAGCGTGCATTTGTTTATTTGGTTAGTAATATTAGTGTTAGGTTATGATACATATGACAATTCATAAATCATGCGGAAACAACCATTAAGCCAGGAATACATATTATTTACACATAATCATTTAGCATAGTTTAGATGCATACTCTTTGTTGCGTGCCTTCCCTAGCTGCGCCCGAACCGAACAAGAACAAGTCTTTAGGACTCCAAGTGTCGTCCCTCCGTAGATAGTCCACAGCTCGTCCGGATCCGCCTTAAGATTGACCAACTAGAATCGCCCTTAAGGTACTATTATTTTCGGCACTTTTAGGCAAATGTGTGACTGAATTTTTCTCTCAAAAACTCACTTTGAATACTTGAATTATCTTCTTAAATATGTGACCCTAGGCACCTATTTATAGAGTTATGGAAAAGGATTTGGAATCCTATTAGGATACTAATTTATTTAATTATAATCCTACTAGGACTCTAATTAAATAATCATTATCTAATAGTTTTAGGATTTAATCATATTTCGAGTCCCGATTGCTTTAGGATTCCCGCAAAAGCATTGCACGAGCACCGTACACCCGCGCAAGCCTTGCGTCCAACGCTAGGCGCACAGCGCTCGGCCCACTGCTGCTGTGCTCTCGCGCGCGCGCCCCAGGCCTTGGCTGGGCCTGGCCTTGCGCTGGGCCTGGTCGAGGCTTGGCATGCGATGGTGCGTGTTGGCTCGCTGGGCGATGGCCTGGCTTCGTGCTGGGCCTTCGTCTAGCGGGCCTCGTCCGATGCTAATTCGTACGATACGCTTCCGATTAAATTCCCGATTCCGGAATTCATTTCCGATACGAACAATATTTAATATTTCCGATTCCGGAATCAATTTCCGTTTCGAACAAATATTTAATATTTCCGTTTCCGGAATTATTTTCCGATTCCGATAATATTTCCGATTCTGACAATATTTCCGTTTCCGGCAATATTTCCGATTCCGGCAATATTTCCATTTCCGATAATATTTTCCGATACGTACCATGTTTCCGTTTCCGGCAACATCTACGACTTGGATAATATTTATATTTCCGATACGATCCATATTTCCGTTTCCGGCAATATCATCGTTTCCGGAGTATTCATTTCTTGCCTGTGACGATCTCAGCTCCCACTGAAACCAAGATCCGTCGATTCCGAATATCCATAGATGGAGTATTTAATGCCATTAAATACTTGATCCGTTTACGTACTATTTGTGTGACCCTACGGGTTCAGTCAAGAGTAAGTTGTGGATTAATATCATTAATTCCACTTGAACTGAAGCGGCCTCTAGCTAGGCATTCAGCTCACTTGATCTCACTGAATTATTAACTTGTTAATTAATACTGAACCGCATTTATTAGACTTAACATTGAATGCATACTTGGACCAAGGGCATTATTTCCTTCAGTCTCCCACTTGTCCTTAGGGACAAGTGTGCATTTCCTAATTCCTTTGTCGCTCGATGCTTGCTCTTGAACATAAGGTAAGAGTTGTCATCCTTATTATGTCCAGAGGTGTTTCTCGGTTTCAGAGTTCAACTGATCAAATAAACAGATAATCATAGCCTATGATTCATCCGAGCACGGCCATGCATTTCACAGTTTCTAGCTCTCCGAGTGGCCTTGTACAACTTTTAAGCATCTCATCCCGATTTATGGGAGGACAATCCCAATCTTGAGATCTTGAGATTAGACTTCGTTTGATAGGTGATTACCTGAGCGTTGCCTTTATAGCCTCCTTTTACGGTGCGTAGGTCAACGTCAAAGCAACCAGTTCTCAAACAAGTAATCTCAAATCACTCAGGTATTGAGGATTTAGCGTCTAATAATTTTAATGAAATTTACTTATGACAGATTTTCATCTCTTACATTAAAGTTTCAAAGGTCTTGTCCGATACTAGTCTTCCCAAAGTAAGTATCTATGCAAATGATTATGACATTGCCATGTCCACATAGTTCAAGAAACAGAACTACTAGTCATCTTGCATTCTAGTCGTCTAACGTTTTCTATGCGTCCAATTTTATAGAAAACTCCGACTAGGGACCATTTTCAACCTTTGACATTCAAGTTCACTTGATAGACATTTCTTAGTCACAGGACTGGTCTTGACAGTCTATCTTGAATATATCGTCAAATTGAAGGGACTCATCATTTAATAAACCACAAATTAAATGGAAAAATGAATTCTTTTCATTTATTGTGAATGATTAACCAATAATGTTTTACAAAGATTTAAACTCTAAAACTTTAAAACATTAAACAGGGTCATCAAAGCCATTCTCCAATATGCTTGATTCCCATAGCTGCAGTGTGCGAGTTGTGCTTCGCCTGCGGCAGAGGTTTAGTCAATGGATCTGATATGTTGTCATCAGTTCCAATTTTGCTTATCTCGACTTCTTTTCTTTCAACGAACTCTCGTAGAAGGTGAAATCTACGAAGTACATGCTTGACTCTCTGGTGGTGTCTAGGCTCCTTTGCCTGTGCAATAGCTCCGTTATTATCACAATACAGGGCTATTGGTCCTTTAATGGAGGGGACTACACCAAGTTCACCTATGAACTTCCTTAGCCATATAGCTTCCTTTACTGCTTCATGTGCAGCAATGTACTCCGCTTCAGTTGTAGAATCCGCAATGGTGCTTTGCTTAGCACTTTTCCAGCTTACTGCTCCTCCGTTGAGGCAGAAGACAAACCCAGACTGTGATCTGAAATCATCTTTGTCGGTTTGGAAACTTGCGTCCGTATAGCCTTTAACAATTAATTCATCATCTCCACCATAGACCAGGAAGTCATCTTTGTGCCTTTTCAGGTACTTCAGAATATTCTTGGCAGCAGTCCAATGCGCCTCTCCTGGGTCTGACTGGTATCTGCTCGTAGCACTGAGTGCATACGCAACATCCGGGCGTGTACATATCATAGAATACATTATTGAACCAATCAATGATGCATATGGAATCCCATTCATTCGTCTACGCTCATCAAGTGTTTTTGGGCACTGATTCTTGCTTAGAGTCATTCCATGAGACATGGGTAGGTAGCCTCGCTTGGAGTCCGCCATCTTGAACCTATCAAGCACCTTATTGATATAAGTGCTTTGACTAAGTCCAATCATCTTTTTAGATCTATCTCTGTAAATCTTGATGCCCAATATGTACTGTGCTTCTCCTAGATCTTTCATTGAAAAACATTTCCCAAGCCAAATCTTGACAGAGTTCAACATAGGAATGTCATTTCCGATAAGTAATATGTCGTCGACATATAATACTAGGAAAGCAATTTTGCTCCCACTGACCTTCTTGTATACACAAGATTCGTCTGCATTCTTGATGAAACCAAAGTCACTGACTGCTTCATCAAAACGTATATTCCAGCTCCTGGATGCCTGCTTCAATCCGTAGATTGACTTCTTTAGCTTGCATACCTTTTTAGCATTCTTTGGATCCTCAAAACCTTCAGGTTGTGTCATAAACACAGTTTCTGTTAAAACGCCGTTTAAGAAAGCAGTTTTGACATCCATCTGCCATATTTCGTAATCGTAATATGCAGCGATTGCTAACATTATCCGAATAGACTTTAGCATTGCAACTGGTGAAAAGGTTTCATCGTAATCCACACCGTGGACTTGCCTGTAACCTTTTGCAACCAATCTAGCTTTGAAAACTTCAAGTTTCCCATCCTTGTCCTTTTTCAGTTTGAAAACCCATTTGCTTCCAATGGCTTGGTAGCCATCTGGCAAATCGACCAAATCCCATACTTGGTTTTCAGACATGGAGTCTAATTCAGATTGCATGGCTTCTTGCCATTGCTTGGAGCTAGGGCTCGTCATAGCTTGTTTGTAAGTCGCAGGTTCATCACTTTCAAGTAATAGAACGTCATATCTCTCGTTCGTCAAAATACCTAAGTACCTTTCCGGTTGAGATCTATATCTTTGGGATCTATGCGGGGTAACATTTCTAGATTGACCATGATTCTCACCAGATTCTTCTAAAGATCTCTGAGTTTCATCCTGAATGTCATCTTGAGCATTCTCTAGAGTTTGTTGTTCGACTCGAATTTCTTCGAGGTCTACTTTTCTCCCACTTGTCATTTTGGAAATGTGATCTTTCTCCAAAAAGACACCATCTCGAGCAACAAACACCTTGTTCTCAGATGTATTATAGAAGTAATACCCCTTTGTTTCCTTTGGATAGCCCACAAGGATACATTTGTCAGATTTTGGATGAAGTTTGTCTAAAATTAATCGCTTGACGTATACTTCACATCCCCAAATCTTAAGAAAAGACACATTTGGAGGCTTTCCAAACCATAACTCATATGGAGTCTTTTCGACAGCTTTAGACGGAGCTCTATTTATAGTGAGTGCAGCTGTATTTAGTGCATGTCCCCAAAATTCTAATGGAAGTTTTGCCTGACCCATCATTGACCTGACCATGTCTAGCAAGGTTCTGTTCCTCCGTTCCCACACACCGTTCCATTGTGGTGTTCCAGGAGGAGGTAATTCTGATAGAATTCCACATTCTTTCAGATGGTCATCAAATTCATAGCTCAGATATTCACCGCCTCTATCAGACCGGAGTGCCTTAATCTTCTTGCCTAATTGATTCTCTACTTCACTCTGAAATTCCTTGAATTTGTCAAAGGATTCAGACTTATGCTTCATTAGGTAGACATAACCATATCTACTGAAGTCATTAGTGAAAGTGATAAAGTAGCTGAAACCACCTCTAGCATTTGTACTCATTGGTCCACATACATCTGTATGGATTAAACCCAATAGTTCATTTGCTCTTTCTCCAACTTTAGAGAAAGGTTGCTTTGTCATTTTGCCACTGTTAGGTTGTGATACCACTGTTAGGTTATGATACATATGACAATTCATAAATCATGCGGAAACAACCATTAAGCCAGGAATACATATTATTTACACATAATCATTTAGCATAGTTTAGATGCATACTCTTTGTTGCGTGCCTTCCCTAGCTGCGCCCGAACCGAACAAGAACAAGTCTTTAGGACTCCAAGTGTCGTCCCTCCGTAGATAGTCCACAGCACGTCCGGATCCGCCTTAAGATTGACCAACTAGAATCGCCCTTAAGGTACTATTATTTTCGGCACTTTTAGGAAAATGTGTGACTGAATTTTTCTCTCAAAAACTCACTTTGAATTCTTGAATTATCTTCTTAAATATGTGACCCTAGGCACCTATTTATAGAGTTATGGAAAAGGATTTGGAATCCTATTAGGATACTAATTTATTTAATTATAATCCTACTAGGACTCTAATTAAATAATCATTATCTAATAGTTTTAGGATTTAATCATATTTCGAGTCCCGATTGCTTTAGGATTCCCGCACAAGCATTGCACGAGCACCGTACACCCGCGCAAGCCTTGCGGCCCACTGGGCTGGGCCTGGCCTTGCGCTGGGCCTGGTCGAGGCTTGGCATGCGATGGTGCGTGTTGGCTCGCTGGGCGATGGCCTGGCTTCGTGCTGGGCCTTCGTCTAGCGGGCCTCGTCCGATGCTAATTCGTACGATACGCTTCCGATTAAATTCCCGATTCCGGAATTCATTTCCGATACGAACAATATTTAATATTTCCGATTCCGGAATCAATTTCCGTTTCGAACAAATATTTAATATTTCCGTTTCCGGAATTATTTTCCGATTCCGATAATATTTCCGATTCTGACAATATTTCCGTTTCCGGCAATATTTCCTATTCCGGCAATATTTCCATTTCCGATAATATTTTCCGATACGTACCATGTTTCCGTTTCCGGCAACATCTACGACTTGGATATATTTATATTTCCGATACGATCCATATTTCCGTTTCCGGCAATATCATCGTTTCCGGAGTATTCATTTCTTGCCTGTGACGATCTCAGCTCCCACTGAAACCAAGATCCATCGATTCCGAATATCCATAGATGGAGTATTTAATGCCATTAAATACTTGATCCGTTTACGTACTATTTGTGTGACCCTACGGGTTCAATCAAGAGTAAGCTGTGGATTAATATCATTAATTCCACTTGAACTGAAGCGGCCTCTAGCTAGGCATTCAGCTCACTTGATCTCACTGAATTATTAACTTGTTAATTAATACTGAACCGCATTTATTAGACTTAACATTGAATGCATACTTGGACCAAGGGCATTATTTCCTTCAATTAGCATTCTTTCGTGCTCATTCCATAATAAAGACCCTTTTCTTGAATTTTGTAGTTTCATTTTTCATTTTTTCATTTTTCCTTCGTTTCTATTTTCTTCTCCTTTCTTTCTTTTCTCTTCTTTCTTTTTCTTTTCCTTCTTTTTCTTGGTTTGTTTTTTCATTTTAGGTCTTGCCTTGATTGTGTTTTTGGAAAAGTTATGGGTAGTTATCTTTGGAAACACTTGCGAGATCCCACTCTCCCTCATGAGCGATTGTGGGGTTTAAAGAGCTTGTTGCATACGCTTAAATGCAACCGTGATTCCTACGAAAGTGAGTTAGGTTGTATATTCTTGTAGTTCTTGTTTTTTGTAGTATTTAGAATCTGAATAATATGCTCATTCTTCCCTATTTCGTGCTTAGTTTGCTAGAGACTAGAAAACGCCTAGCTTTGGGGAGTTTGATGAGCGACATTTATGTCGCTCTTAGCTTAGGTTTTCATGTTAGTCTATTATGATTTTTCATAGTTTTTCGTATGATTTTTATAGTTTCTCTAGATCTTGTGCTTCATAGGTCATTATTGTGGAATATGATGGAAAACCAAGTAGATTGGAGCAAAACAAAGGATGTGCGACCAAACAGATGTTTGTGCGCCCGAACAGTGAAGAAGTGGTGGACTCAAGGAAGACGCAGATATGTGCGACCGGACAGCTCTTTATATTCGATCGCACAAGTGCCCCTTTGTGCGATCGTGCTCTGTTAAACGGTCGCACAAAAATGATTTCAGAGACAGAATGTCCCCAGTTTTGATGTTCGACCGCATAACTTTTCGTTTGCCCGCACAAAATATTTGTGTGCCCACACAGCTTATCTGTGCGACCACATTGGAAATCTTAGAAGAATTGGCTAAGAAAAGATTATTCGATTACACAGGAGTTTATGTGCGGTCGCACATGACGAAGGAAGCAGTCTTCGCTATGTTTGCTCGCATAGAATTTAGTGTGTGCTCGAATTGGTTTTTTCCGTTCGATCGCACAGGAGGTCTGTGCGATCGAACGTCGACGCGTGCTGCAGATTTTCGAATTTAAGCTTCAATTTGGGGAAACATATAAATATATTTTTCATTGAATTTTTAGGGGAATTCATATTTTTAGAACTTTTAATTACACTTTTCAGAATTTCTAGAGAGAGAAACTCCATAGGAGGAAGCTTCAAGTTGTAAATTTCTTCAACTCTTTTAATTCCTTGAAATTTTAATTCAATTTCTTTGTGCTTTGCTATTGTTCTTGAATTCTTGAATTTCTCTATTGCTTTGATTCTAGTTTGATTGATGCTTAATTCTCCTTTGATTTTGCAATTGAATGCTTAGTTTCTTGATTCCTTGTTTTTAATCTTTCAATTACATGACTACTAGCTTTGAATTCTTGAATTTCTTAGTTACAAGCATGAGTAGTGAGTTGATTTTAGTTAGGGATAGGGGAGAATCTAGGGCTAAATTGGGGGAAATTGAAGGACAATTGTTGATTGTTGATGTGATTAAATGTGAGTTGGTGATAGGATGTCCATGACTAATTAAGTAGTAGTTTCAAATGCTAGTTGATTAGAATTGATTGGAATGCATTGTTTAGGTTTGGCATGACATTGTGAACCTCTTTGATGCAAGTGAATATTAGGTCCTATATGCAAGTGGTCTAGTTTAGGATTATGCGAGAGCTTTTCCATTGATTAGATGCTTCGCGTGTCCAATACGAGAGGTGGCGAGCACGTCATTAGTTTCTATTCCCATATGCATCAAGTCTTTGCATCATCATGATTGTTTGATTCCTTGATCCTTTCCCCGATTACCCTAGCCTATCCCCGATTCCCTAGCGCTTCCCTATTTGGCTAATTAATTCGTTTGATAGCTTAGTGTTGACCCTAAAGTTTTGATGATGACAAAGCAAACTCATGACTATTGGTTAAGTTATGTTGCATAATAGGTTCCGAGTTCCTTAGAGGGATAATGCTAATTTAAGGAGATCCTGAGTTGGATAAACTAAGCAACGTGGAATATATGCAAGTATTTTATCCATGTCAGACACTACGTTGAAGAATTAATTGAAGGAAATAATTCCCTTGGTCCAAGTATGCATTTAATGTTAAATCTAATAAATGCGGTTCAGTATTAATTAACAAGTTAATAATTCAGTGAGATCAAGTGAGCTGAATGTCTAGCTAGAGGCCGCTTCAGTTCAAGTGGAATTAATGATATTAATCCACAGCTTACTCTTGACTGAACCCGTAGGGTCACACAAATAGTACGTAAACGGATCAAGTATTTAATGGCATTAAATACTCCATCTATGAATATTCGGAATCGACGGATCTTGGTTTTAGTGGGAGCTGAGATCGTCAAAGGCAAGTAAATGAATACTCCGGAAACGACGATATTGCCGGAAACGGAAATATGGCTCGTATCGGAAATATAAATATTATCCAAGTCATAGATGCTGCCGGAAACGGAAACATGGTACGTATCGGAAAATATTATCGGAAATATTGCCGGAAACGGAAATATTGTCAGAATCGGAAATATTATCAGAATCGGAAAATAATTCCGGAAACGGAAATATTAAATATTTGTTCGAAACGGAAATTAATTCCGGAATCGGAAATGTTAAATATTGTTCGTATCGGAAATGAATTCCGGAATCGGGAATTTAATCGGAAGCGCGTCGTACGAATTAGCATCGGACGAGACTTGCTAGACGAAGGCCCAGCACGAAGCCAGGCCTGCGTCGAGCAAGCCATGCGCATCAACACAACGCAGCAAAGCCTCGCCAGGCCCAACAAGGCCATGGGGCGCGAGCGAGCTCATGGGCTGCGGGCTGTGCTGCTCGCGTGGGCCGCAAGGCTTGCGCGGGCTGTGCGGCTCGTGCTCGTGCTCGTGCTTGTTCTCGTGCAACGGTTGTGTTCAATACAAATCCTAAAGCTAATGGAGTTTGTTCTATGATTAAATCCTAATCCTAATTAAGATAGAATTTGTTTAATAGAGTTTTGATAAGATTCTAATTAAAACAAATTGGTATCCTAATAGGATTCTAAATCCTTTTCCATACTCTATAAATATGTGCCTAGGGTCACAAATTTACATACAAGATTTCGAGTATTCAAAGGTAACATTTTCAAGCAAAAAATCAGCCAAACACTTGCACCCTAATAGCCGAAAATTCTAAGAACCTTAAGGGCGATTCTAGTTGGTCAATCTTAAGGCGGATCCGGACGTGCTGTGGACTTTCTACGGAGGGACGACACTTGGAGTCCTAAAGACTTGTTCTTGTTCGGTTCGGGCGCAGCTAGGGAGGGCATGCTACAAAGTGTATGCATCCTAGACTAATTATTTGATTATGTGCAATTAATATGTATCCTGGCATTAAGGTTTTTCCGCATGATTTATGTTGTTCATATGTATCATAACTTAACAGTGGTATCACGAGCCCCTTATTAAATTGCATGATCTATAATTTCTTAAACATGGTTAAATTTTACAAATTTTCAAAGAATTAAAAGGGGTGATTAATTTTCGTAATTGTTAATTAATTGCAAATTGCGTTTATTTAATTATATGTACGCAGTTTTTCGGCAGTTTCTTCGTTACTCATCCAAATCGAGTGATTTTTGTGTCAATTCCGCATGTAAAAGGCATTCTAAAATTTTGACAAAAATAGTAATTTTCGGCCGAACCCAGAATTCCCAAATTCGAAGCCTAACTATGACTTTTCGGAGGTTTTAGTTTTTCGAACGCAAAAGTTTGTAAATTTAAGATGTTAAATTGAATATCTGCGATTCTTGTTGATAAATCTTGAATTTTTGATTGACTTATTGTATATGTTTGACAAATTTGAATGCCTAGGCTTGTTAATTATACAACCTAATTTGTAATTATGATTAATTTGTTGAAATTCGAATAAATCAGAATTGATTTGATTTTCATAATTAATTAATGATTTAATTAGGTATCCATGATTAAAAACCACCATAAAAATTGTTAATTTATGATAAATTTTAAATTTTTATGACCTAGATTTGAATCCATGTTAATCGGAAATTAATTGATTAATAAATTTTCGATTTTTCGCCCTAAAATTATGAAATTAATATGATTTATTAATTTGTCATTGATTTTGAATTAAAAATTTTCAATTTTTTTTTGAAAAACGCTCATAAATGTTGCACGCAGAAAGCAATGGAAGCTATGTGTTACCCTTAAGGGGTGTTGTATAGTGCGGGCACGCGACGACGAGTTAGGGAGCTCGTCGCCCGTGCGGTACGAATGCAGCGAGCAACATAGCATGGTGCGCGCGCGAGGCAATGGTGCTGGTTGTGTGTGCTATGCGATGGGCGATGAGCGATGGGCGACAGGCAAGGCACTGCGAGCAGTCGCGTGTGGGCGACAAGCGTCGCACTGCCTCGCGCCAGCAAGCGATGCCTCGCGAGGGGAGCTGTTGCGATCCGATGCGGACGAGCAGACTGCGCGCAAGCGTGGCTTGGCTTGCTGCGTTTGCGCGTGGCTGTTGCTACTCGTGCCTTGTGCAACGGTCAATCGAGGGGCGATGCGGCCTCGTGGCTCGATGGGGCTTGGGCGCAAGCCCAAGTGCCTCGTCTTGCGACGATTGACACGTTTTGTTTTGAATTTTGAATTTTCAGTTCGGAAATAATTTTAATTAATTTTAAAATTAATAATTTAAATTGTTTCTCGGGATTTAATTTTGATTATTATAATTATTATAAATTTTAATTTATACTAATTATTTTACTAAAATTAAACCTTGAATTAATTTAAATTCGTTTAATTCAACTGAAAATTAATTAAATTAATGTATTCAATTATAATTTTATATGAGCTTTAAATTTTAATTAAACTTGTACGTTTCTGGTTAGACTAGAAATACATTTTTATGTTTAAAATTAGTAAAGCATATAAAGTTATTGGTTTAAGTGGGAGAATTTTTAGTCATAAACTCTTGATTAGGTCTACAAATCCTTTAAGGTTAAAACAACTTGATTAGAATTAATAAGGACTGAATAATTGGTAGATTATTGGTGCCCTTGATTAATTGCTGCAAATATTTATGTGATGCATAACAATGTGTTTTACTAACCAGCTATATTGGCCATTCATGATAATGAATGGGTGAATGGTATATATTGTATATGTATTGTTTTGCAGGTCATGAAGTGACTAGTATGGCCCAAATAGGATAGAAAATATGGTCTGCGTACCATTAATTTGAATGTAATTGGTCTAATGCACCAAAGTTTGTTTTTTCAATTCAAAAATGTTCTGCGTACTATCAAATAGTTGTAATTAGTTTAATTATAGCTTATCCTATTTGAAGAAAATGGCTTCTCCCATGGTGAAATTAAAGACGGAGTTTCCAATCCATTTTCAAGACAGACTTTGAAGTTGAAGCTTCAAGATGAAGTCGGGCCATACTAGATCACATTTATCTTATGCATGTTTTAAGTTATTTATTGCTTTAAATATGTCTTAATTATGCATGAGATTATGGCTTGATTATGTTGCATGATTAAGGATTTTAGTTCACTTAAAATCTAACCAACATAGTAAGAGCCTTAAGTTCCAAACTTTAAAAAAAAATTGAGTTAAAAGGTGCCATGCCAAAATAACACTTACTTGGATAACCTTTACATCAATCTAGTAATAGTTTTACGCTCAGCGAGGTGTTACTTATTGATCCTAAAGGGGTAAGGTACACAAATAATTGTGAGTACATGTTAGTTTTGCCGAAACTCAACAATATAAGTAAGGAGTCCTTTTATGTCGTGGAAAAATTGATAGGTTTACCTAATAAGTTCTTAGACGTACCTATTAACCAAGAGTAGTTTCTAGACTATTAGCAAAAGCCTTTTGCTTACCTAAAAGATTTTAGAATTTAGTCTAAATACATAATGTGCTTAATTCTTCAATGGTTTTAGGGTCTTGGAATCATTTTATTCACTCATGCCGGAACACATAACTTGAATAAAATGCTTAATGAACATTAAATTATGAATGCATGCTAGAATTTAAGTTTATTAAGAGAAACTATGAATGATTATTTATTTGTTTATTCTTTTTCAATTGTAGTTTTAACTATGGAAAACAACAATTCATTCAACATCCGATCAATTCTCGAAAAGGAGAAGTTGAACGGGAAAAACATCCTTGACTGGCAAAAGAAACTTGCAAATAGTTCTTATGCAGGAAGAAAAGGAGTATGTCCTCGAAGAGGCGATGCCCGAAGCCACAGGCGACGGGGTCACTCAGGCAGCCCTCAATCGTTGGATTGATGCCAACAAGGATGTGAAATGTC
Source organism: Spinacia oleracea (assembly GCF_020520425.1). Classification (NCBI taxonomy): domain Eukaryota; kingdom Viridiplantae; phylum Streptophyta; class Magnoliopsida; order Caryophyllales; family Amaranthaceae; genus Spinacia; species Spinacia oleracea. The sequence goes on from NC_079489.1 coordinate 92,365,755, forward strand.
TAATGCTTGCAACCATGAGTGCAGATCTACAGAAAACGTTCATCAACTCAGATGCTTTCACGATCATCGGTGAGTTAAAGAACATATTCCAAGATCTGGCTCGGGTCGAAAGATTCGAGACTCATAGGCAAATTCTTGAGACCAAGCTTAGTCCACATGTTCTCAAAATGATTGGACTCATTGAGAATATGAGTCAGCTGGATTAGTAGTTCTCTCAGGAAATGGCTGTAGACACCATCCTCCATTCTCTTCATAACGGGTATGATCAGTTCAAGCTGAACTACAGTATGAATAGTCTGGACAAAACGCTCACTGAGCTTCACGGTATGCTGAAAACCGCTGAAGACGCTCAAAAGTGATAAGCAAGATGTGCTTATGGTGCGTGGGGGCAAGTTAAAGAAATCTGGTAAGAAGAGGAATGCTAAGAAAGGTCGCAAGAAGGCCATCCCGACTAAGCAAACTGGCGCCAAGTCTGAAAAGAGGAAGGTCAGTCAACCCACTTCTACTGTAAGAAGAAGGGGCATTGGAAGAGAGATTGCTTGAAGCTAAAGGAAGATCAGAAGAACAGAACAGTCGTTCCATCTTCATGTATTTTCGTTATAGACTGTATACTTGCTAATTCAACTTTTGGGTATTAGATACAGGTTGTGGCTCACACTTATGTTCCAATCCACAGGGACTAAGAAGTAGAAGGTTAAGCAAGGGTAAAGTCGACCTACGAGTGGGAAATGGAGCAAGGATTGCTGCATTAGCTGTAGGAACTTATTATTTGTCGTTGCCCTCTAGGCTAGTTTTGGAACTGGAAGAGTGTTTCCATGTTCCAAGTCTCACTAAAAACATTATTTCTGTTTCTTTCTTGGATGCTAAGGGATTTTCCTTTTTAATAAAATTCAATAGTTGTTCGTTTTATTTTAAAGAGATGTTTTATGGATTTGCTAGATTAGTCAATGGACTTTATTTATTAGATCACGACAAACAAGTTTATAACATAAATACCAAAAAGGCCAAAAAGGATGATTCAGATCTCACCTATCTGTGGCATCGTCGACTAGGCCATATTAACTTGAAACGCATAGAAAGACTTCAAAAGGAAGGAATTCTAGAATCATTTGACTTAGAGGACTATGGTAAGTGCGAATAATGTTTACTTGGCAAAATGACAAAGCAACCTTTCTCTAAAGTTGGAGAAAGAGCAACTGAACTATTGGGTTTAATCCATATCGATGTATGTGGACCAATGAGTACAAATGCTAGAGGTGGTTTCAGCTACTTTATCACTTTCACTGATGACTTCAGTAGATATGGTTATGTCTACCTAATGAAGCATAAGTCTGAATCCTTTGACAAATTCAAGGAATTTCAGAGTGAAGTAGAGAATCAATTAGGCAAGAAGATTAAGGCACTGCGGTCTGATAGAGGCGGTGAATATCTGAGCTATGAATTTGATGACCATCTGAAAGAATGTGGTTCTATCAGAATTGACTCCTCCTGGAAAACCACAATGGAACGGTGTGTCGGAACGGAGGAACAGAACCTTGCTAGACATGGTTAGATCAATGATGGGTCAGGCCGAACTTCCAATAGAATTTTGGGGACATGCACTAAATACAGCTGCACTCACTATAAATAGAGCTCCGTCTAAAGCTGTTGAAAAGACTCCATATGAGTTATGGTTTGGAAAGCCTCCAAATATGTCTTTTCTTAAGATTTGGGGATGTGAAGTATACGTCAAACGATTAATTTCAGACAAACTTCATCCAAAATCTGACAAATGTATCCTTGTTGGCTACCCAAAGGAAACAAAGGGGTATTACTTCTACAATACATCTGAGAACAAGGTGTTTGTTGCTCGAGATGGTATCTTTTTGGAAAAGGATTACATTTCCAAAATGACAAGTGGGAGAAAAGTAGACCTCGAAGAAATTCGAGTCGAACAACAAAATCTAGAGAATGCTCAATTGCTAATTGCTTGTGTTTGCCCATGTTCTCCAGGTTCGTTAATTCAGAAAATGCACTATCTCCATCAATTTGTCTTTGTCGTTGGACTTCCTCCATCTTATCCTATAACAGAATTGGCATTATATAACCACCATACCATTTTAAGATGGATTCATATATCCTAAATAAAGGAAGGGGAATATGAAACTTACAATGTTACTTTGAATAGTCTCATAAGGTGTTTTATATTATTTTTATGCTTTCCTTTTCAGATTTTCTTTGTACAAATGTACGTGCCTGAGATGGTGGCTTCTTCTTAACATATTGTTGTTACTAGAAATTCACACATCCAAAGAAGAACAAAAATAGAAAAATGTTACTCTTTGTCAATAAAAAGATGGATTTCATGATTAAAATGGATTTAGTAGTGCGTTAATTATTTACCAATTCATATTGTTTGCTCATAAAGGTCGTAGGCCTCATAGTGTGCCTTTCTCTTTGGTTGATACCGCTTTCCTTTTTCTTTAGGCTTTCTTCCTGTATGTTAAGTACAAACAAAATTGTAACTAATTACGTACAATACATTGCGAGATAACACATCAGTTTCTTAGTAAAATTATCTTAAAGTTGTGAAAAGGTATCTGTATCATTTTGATAAAATAGAAAAGACAAAAGATATACCTGAATTTCTTCCAAGTTCTAGAATTCTAACAAATCCTTGAAATTCGAATCTAGAATTGTCCCACCTGCACTTTCTCACCTATCATCATTATTATCGTATGGATTAAAGTGCTTTCCCTCTACACTACATTTATATCTATGCCAAAGCTTTCCAGCTGATGAAAACACATGATCTTTACCTTCTTCGGAAATGATGTATATCTTTTGCGTTATGCATTATTAAATGAGACAATTTGGAGCATATAATACTAAGTTATTTAAGAAAAAAATTAGTTGTCCATGACCACCATTAATGTAAAAGCCAATCAAAGAAGTGTGCTAGAGAAAAAAAAAAAAAATGGTTCCCATCGATAAATTAAGTTGTAAGTTGAGGTTGAAAAAAAAAATTAAAAAAATGGTTTCCATCGAGAAATTATGTTGTAAGTTGAAGTTGAAGAGTTGGGACTTACCTTAACATAACTCCAAATCTTGTCCTTATCTGGAATATATGGCCTACTTAGCTTGTTCAATGGTGCAGGAGAAGAATTAGGAGCCAAAGTCCCTAAAAATCTTGAAAATTTATCTAAAGTCTTCTTATCCGGACGAATAGGCTTCCCCATTTCATTAAGAATGACAAGCTTGCGATCATTTAATGTCCATTCATGAACATATTTGCACATAGTTGGTCCTCTAGTTCTCTTCTGTGTTGATGGAGCTACATAATGGTCGACAAAAAAGGTCAATAATAGCATATATATGACAGTATACATAAATCTTAGGAAATTTTGTAATTATTAATCCAACCTTTGCCCGATTTTCATTAATTAAGCCTACCTATGCGATATTTTTAAATAATCCAACCTTTATGACCCAACTACTATTATTAAGCCTGGATGACCGGTTACCTGCTACAAAGTCAAGAAAAATTTGTAATTATTAATCCAACCTTTGCCCGATTTTCTTTAATTAAGCCTACCTATGCGATATTTCTAAATAATCCAACCCATATGACCCAACTACTATTATTAAGCCTGGATGACCGGTTACCTGCTACAAAGTCAACGTTAAAAACGTTGACAACCTAAAGTTGGTTTCCCTCCTAAAATATCGGACACGTCATCATCACTTGCCACCTAAACAAGGATTTCATTTTTTTTTCAAAAAACCCTTAACCCTTCTCTTCTCTGTACCGTGTTTCAATTCCTCTCTCCTCCATTATTGCTGCTTCAACCACAATTGTACTGGTTCATGACATCATTAGCGATTTTCTTGTGGAAATAGGTGACTTCATCCACGGGCATTCAAATTTCGTCACCAAAATCGTACAATTGAAGGTGAACTTACAAACCTTAGCGTTTTTGTTCCTTTTTTGGTAAGTTTTGAATTTTGGGCTTCCTTGATGGTCAGTTCGTAAAAACCTGAGCTGTTGCAATAATATAGCTTTTTTTTTTTTATGTTGTGGGATGTTGGTTATTTTGGTCTTGTTGGAAAATTAGAAAGAAAAAAAAACCTTGAATTTGAAGAAGATCCAGATCCAACAGGCAATTGCTTTACCCCAGCCATAGCAATTGCTGATTATTTTTGATGAACTTCGAATGGAGAGGTATGAGGGATCGACAATGGTGGAGAAGAGGTAGAAGAGAAATAATGAAGAGGAGTGCATGCAGAGATGAAGCAGAAAATCGCAGAGGAGAGAGGAACGAAAATTAAAATAGCAATTAAAGAAAATAAAGTGAAAAATAAAATTAAAAAAATTATAATTGTTATATGCCACGTAAGGGTGAATACCGCCTATAGCAGGTTAGTAACTTGTTAGGCTTAATAATAGTAGTTGGGTCTTAAATGTTGGATTATTTAGAAATATCGCATAGGTAGGCTTAATTAAAAAAAATCGAGCAAATGTTGGATTAATAATTACAAATTTTCCTAAATCTTAAGGTTAACCACATTGTGAATCATTACCAGTTTGTTTACTTTCTAGATCTTGGTGGATTTGTGGTTCAATTTGCATATCCAGCTGGTCATTGGTATGAATATTCATTTCTGAACCAAACTCAACATCTTCATCGTCCATATCACATTCAACTGAGCTAATATGATGCTCATATTCTTCTTCTAAGTTGTGTCCCAATGTTTGTGTTCGTGAACAACTCCCTAATAATATCACTGTTGAACTAGCCACATAATTTTCAGAAGTTTGAATGCTTTTAAGTTTACCAACATGTTGTAGTAATACATCACTTTGCTTCTCTCTCAACTCTTTTCCTCTCAATGTCGCTTTCATCTCTATTATATAAGCCAAGGGTGAGGGGCTTTTTCGTAACATCACTTTTCATGTCCACCATGTAAAATACCAAAATACCCTCAGCTCTTCACAATTACATATTACTATAAATCTGATTTTTTTTTTAAAAAAAAACTAATTAATTACTGATTTTAAAACTGAAAATCTATTTTGGGATAATTAGATATTTAAACGTCAATTAATCAGGAAATCAGGCAGAGAAGATAAAAAAGAAAAGGAAAGGATCCTGTAATTGTATAAGTGCCAGCATTTTGGGCTAATTATTTGTTTAAACGTCAATCAATTCACATTCAACCATGAAATCTCAAGACCAAAGAGTAATAAATGCCTAAAATCAAAGAGCAATAAAGGTATTCAAACTTCAATCAATTCACATTCAATCAGGAAATTAATCATACAAAACCCCTAAAATCAAAGAGTAATAAATGCCTAAACCTCCGTAAGAGTCAGAATTGAAATTAGAAGTTTCCAAATAAATAATGGTGAGTATTTACAATTCAAATCGAAAATATTTCAGAGATTGAAGTTGTCGACTATAAAATTTAACAATTCCATCAAATTACGGCGAATTCGAGTAATGAGCTCAACAATTGAACTTTCAAAGAGAAGAACAAAACCCAGGTACCTCGGAAACGTAAGGAGCATCATTTCTGCTTGACATAATCGAAGAATCTGAAGGCGATTTGGAATGAGCAAGACTGTGTGAACGCCTATGATTAGAGTAGGGAGAATCGTAGTCATGGATCGAGAGTTCATCTTCTTCGTCTTCATCATCATCGTGGACATAAAGAGAAATATTATTTATATTTTCTTTCAAATCAGCAATCGAACTCCACATCTTTCGAGTTTAATCAATCAATTCGATAATTCGTAATTCGATGGCATGAAATTGGAAATGTATTTGGGAATTGCAGGGGAGTTTGTTGATGGCTCAATCTGAAGGTTAGAGAGGGAAGTTGGGGTTCGGTGTAACAAAAGAGGTGAGAGAGCCAAAACTGTTTCGAGTCACGAATAGAAAAAATTAATCCGGACAAAAATGCATTTCACGCTAACAGCCAATAAAGCCTCCAAAATAGCCTCAAAATTAACTTTAAATAAGAGCAAAAAATCAAGGCACAAAAAAAGAAATAAATGCAAGAACATGTGAAGCAAAGCGTCAAAAATTGACCGCCCAAGTCATTTTCAGCGCCCAGGGCTGGGCGCCAAAATTTCTGACGCCCCAGCCTGGGCGTTGAAACTCTCTGCCTGCCAAAAATTTTCTTTTCAAAAGTGCTCGTCATTTTATCCGCACACAACGGAAAAATAACGAACACTTGGGGGGTACAGTACGTATCCAAATAGGTTTACCAAGAATATAGCTATACAAATTAGTCGAATTTTACGCGACTTATGGCAAAAAAAAAAATGGCAGATGAAAATAATGATAATACTTCACTCATTTGACCGATTAAGTAATATGTTTCCACCTTAAGGCATATCTACCGAAATCCGGCATACTAGAACTTATTCTAAAGCTAGAACTACGCGCGACCTGATTCTGACAAGATACGTAAGCAATCCTAACCAAGGATTTGGTCCAATAAAAAAAAACATATTCTTTGTGCAAAAGTGTTAGACATATAAAAACATAAAAAAAGAGGAGAAACAAAAATAAATGAAAATAAAAAATAAAAATACTCCTTTATTGAAAAAATAATAAGAAGGAAAACAAAAGTGCTAAGAATAAAAACAAACACAACTGAAATAAATAAAGGGCACCTACACCCTAGCAAGAACTACACTACTCTAGTTCTTCCGGATCATCAAATAAAGTCTTGTAGAGGGCAATGTTCGCAGGATCCACCCCCACAGTCTTCTGCGCTGCCCCAATATCAATCTCCATAAGAACCGGCTCCTGGACACTAACTTCCAAAGATGCCAAGGCTTCAGAAACATTCTCAGTTATAGCCCGCTCAGCCTCAAGGGCACAGACAATGGTGGGAGAAGGATTATTATCATCAACTAGACTAGCCACTGTTTCTACAGGCGGCTGAGCCTTCCTAACCCAAACATTGTTCCGGCGACTATCTCCGCGAGAGCCTGCATTTCTTTTAACAACAGCAGGCCCCTTCATGTTAGGCATCTTTTTAGGCCTGAAACTGGAACGGGGAGGAACTTCCTTTCGCTTTCGATCAGGACGAGCTTTCACAGTCTTAACACTATAGGTACGAGGTTTGGCAGAATCAGGACCCTCATACTTAACACGAATACGAGGTATCAAAAGCTCAGCCGGCTCCCCATTACGAGCCTCGGTCCTCACATCTTTATCATCGGAGCTCATCCACAACTTGTAGTTTTCAGAAAGACCCACAAAGCCATTTGTAGCTACGGCCCAACGCGGGAGACCATCATAATACTTAGCCCACGCTAGAACCCGTGTTTGTGAAAAGGCCGCTACCTTAGGTGGTACCGTATCAGAAAAGGGGATAGTCTGCCTTAAACCATATTGACGCATGACTCGGTAAGGGAAAATATAAATGGGACGAGATAGCCCCAACAAGGAAACATAAACCGATACATCAGAACCCCCTGTCATAGTAGTCAAACCCCACCATGGTACCACCCACTTAATAGAACAAATGCCATAAGTAAAGAAGGAGGTCCATTCGGCCTCGTCCTGGCATTGGTGCAAGTATTTTCGGTTACCCAAGGCTATAGGGCAATAATGTTTAGGATCGGCAAGAGCTTCCAAAAGTCTAAGCCATCCCGCAAGCCAAATCTGCAAAAACAGGGTACGATCGAATCAAAAGAATGAAAAGAAAAAAACGGTCCCTGGGGCGCAGTTTCAACGCCCAGGACCAGGCGCCGAAAACTCCAGCGCCCGAAAACTCTAGCGCCCAGCCCTGGGCGCTGAAACTCAGCCCCAGGCAAAAGAAATATATGCAAAAGGGGCGTATACGTGCGCAAGGAAAAATCGATTACCTGCAGTAATAGGGGGCTTCCCTTAAAATGTTCAGATTTGGCATCCTTCTTCAGCTCATCCGCACTCAGCAAAGTCTCGGCAACAACCAACAGCATAATAGAATAGCAACTTTCCATCTGGCTAATCAAGGGGATCAACCTTATGTCACCGAACTCACCATTGTTATTCGAAAGCAAATAATGATTCAACAAGCAAAATACAAGGGCTCGAATATTCAATTTCTGTTCGGTCATATTCTTACTAGGCCTAAAGTGATGTTTTACATGTTTTGCCAAGTTAACCTCGTCACCTACAACAATTTCAGCAAACATGTTATTATCTAGTCCTAGGAAAGGCCCTATGGTTGTTTTACCCTCTTCAATAGTGCCAGGAGTAACAGGAGTAGCATTAGTAGGATAACCAAGGATCGCAGCAAATTCATCTGGCAAAGGACATATTTCGTTGCCCCGAAAGGCAAAAACATGATGATTGGAGTCCCAAAAGCTTAGGGCAGCATGCAGAGAGTTATAATCAATATTAATTTGTTGTAAGCCTAAAAGTGCCTCTAAGTGGTATTCTTTTAACAAAACCTTTTCTGTGGGAGTAAGGGCCCATAGCCAACGCCTAACAGTCCGTTGGAGTGAGAAAGTAGGGATCGACATGGCAAAAGCAATGAGTAATTAAAACACAGCAAAAAAGAGAGAAAGAAATTGAGAGTGGTGGAAAATAGGGACGTATCTAGCCCCTATATATAGCTGGACGCACCCAGTGACATCCTGATCCCATTCGGAAACGTGTTAGGAAATCCGAATGTCAAATATCACCAGGAAAAGACTTTCAGCGCCCACGGCTGCGCGCCGAAATGTTTAACGCCTAGCCTTGGGCGCTGGAAATGCAGCCCAGGGCCCGGATTTCACAAAAAGCGGAACAGGAAAGGACTTAAAACCGTGTTGCTAAACACGAGGCCCTATTGCAAGTAGGATCAAGCCCAAAGCGCCTTTAGCTCCCAAATAAGCAAAAAAAATAAACATTAAAACTTGGTCGAAATTTAGACTTGTCTCAGAAAATGCTTATGTACACTTTAAAAAAAAAAAAGAGGTTAAATATCATGGTCATTCTTCGAAACACCAAAAATGTGTATCGTTAAGTCGTTGGTTTTCCAAATAAAAAATATTTGTCTGTCAAAGGATTAATCCGGGCCAAGCTAAAACCGGATGTCGCCTGAAAACTAAAGTCGCACTCCACGGCTTCGCTAAAGTAGCACACTACTATAAAAGGTCGCTCGCACATACGAGCATGACCCCAAACATGATTACAAGATGCGAAAAACGACCGACGACCCCCAATGCTTGGGGGCTCGCGAAAAAATATACTCCAACAAGGAGGGCACGATCAAAATCACATTCCCGGACTACGCCATACACCATCTCATGTTTGGATATCTCAAAAAAAAAAAAAACAGGTTCGACCTCAGAGAAAGGTTGTCATTGACACTTGTGCATGGTCCTCTGATCAAAGACCAAGTAGTGGAAAAAATCGAGCCGTAAAGACTAGCTCAAACCACGAAAGCAGACGGTCGCAAGACAAAGGTCCGTCTGAACACGTTGTCAGCCCACGTTCAGGTTACAACTAAATTTGAGCATCCCTCGAAAGAATTCGCTCTTGCGAGAATGAATAAAAAGAAATTCTCAAAAGAAATCACAAAGAACCAAAGAAATAGGAACTTTCCCACCTTCAGTTGGCAAGATCGCGTTACAAATCGCGCGAGTTCCCAAATCGAAAAAACGAATTCAGGGATGTCCACCCTTAGCGGACAGGGCTCGCCCACCTTCAGCGGGCGGGGTCTGCGTCACTAGCCGCGCAGGTCCTCAGCTTTCCAAAAATGAAGTCTACAAAAACAAAATGAAACAGGCTCGCCATCTTCAGCCGGCGGGGTCTACGTCACAAGCCGCGTAGGTCCTTATTTTCAAATATTCAAAAACAAGTTTCGTCCACTTTTTCGGACGGGGCGTCTACCCTTGGCGGACAGGCCCGCCATCTCTAGCCGGCGGGGTCTACGTCACAAGCCGCGTAGGTCCTTATTTTCAAATATTCAAAAACAAGATTCGTCCACTTTTTCGGACGGGGCGTCCACCCTTAGCGGACAGGCTCGCCATCTTTAGCCGGCGGGGTCTACGTCACAAGTCGCGTAGGTCCTTAGTCGCTGCAGCGATAACTTTTTCTGGTTTTCGCTTTTCCAAAAATTAAAAGGATTGGTTTTCTGTTTTTCCAAAAAAGAGCGATGTGCTGGATTTTCCTTCGTTTTACGTCCCATAAAAACAAGGGGGTTTTCTCGTTTAACTAGCCCTGAAAATGAGAATCTTTAAAAACATTTTTACCTCTAGATTAGGCTTGGCCAGGCCCAATTACACTTTATAGCTTTGATTTCGAAAACATCTGTAGCTACTCCCAATGACAAAGTGAGGGAGTTTCTACGCCTCTTTAGATACTTCCAATGACAAAGTGAGGGAGTATTCTATACTATCCGTTGACAAATCCCAATGACACGTGAGGGATATGTCGACATTTCAAGTGATGACCCTTAAGTCAAATGTTATCACTCGGGGGCTCGTGAAGGTTATGGCTTCTTTTTTTTGCTTTGCATATTTTTGCTCTTTTTGGTCAAGGGGAGGGATGAAATTGGTTTTCATGTCTTTAAATCACTTCCGAAATATTGAATGAATCTATGTTTGGTGGGTCTAGAATGGACCCTTAGTTATATTTTAATCCTTTAATTCACAAGCATTTTGAATTATCGTTAATTTGTGAAAATAACGTGGACTTAAATGGTTTCTGTAGACACCTGCTTTTGTCCCCATTCCCGAAAGGGAAAGGTTCGATGATGAAAGCATAAATCTCCACTTGAAAACGCATCTCCTATAAAATAACGAATCTCAATTCCCCTTTTCATTTCACCCGAAACCTGCTATTTATGGAAACCTGCTAAAAATAGTAACTGCCGTAAAGGGTAGCTTCTAAAAGTGGCAAGTCATAAAAGATAGAAACCTGTCAGAATTAGGTGTTGCACTCCAACATAAATCCTAAATGAGATAGAAAACTGCGAGAATCCTATTCCTAATATGATTCAAAAATGAGAGTTACGTATTAATTAAAATCCTAACGAGCCTAGAGTTCGTAACGGGGCCAGACGCATTCCGTCATGAAATTGATAGGCACTAAAAGACTCGATTAAGTCTCAAACACTACGGATTTCAGGAATCCAAATCTGACTAAGAAAACAGCCCAGACCCTATTTTCAACGCCTGGCTCTTGGCGCCGAAATATAATATTTTTGGGAAATTGGATTATCATGCTAGGTCCCTTAATGCAATCTAAATCAGATAATCGCGATCGATCTAGTATTATATGGATCATATTATTAAAATCAACTCAGGTTAGTTTAATAGTTAACGCATGTCCCTTAAATTATTTATGCTGAGCTAGTAAGGATATCCTGCCTCTGGAGTTATCGAAGAGCGAGTACTCCTCTCGGTAGTTGCAGTCCCCCGAACTCTCAATCTCTACCTTGCGGGTGTATGTTGAGAGATCCCCACACCAGGGATCACAAGGGAACCTATGGCCGTCATGGTCAAACATAATTGCACTCCCTTTATGTCACGATAACCGGGTTTTGTCAGTTTTTCTCATTGTCGTTAAAAACTGAATGGCGACTCCTATATTACTAGTCAATTGGGTGTATACTCACAGGAAAATCCAATTACACTTGATTGAATAAAAAGAATCATCACACCCACGAGGGACGAGGTCATGCATTAGCCTCGCGCTTTTTCGACTCCCTCACGATTTCCCTTGTTGAATTTAGATTAAAAAAGAACTACATCTGGAAAAAGAATAAAAAGTAGGAAATTAAGACGGTCTGGACGACGATCTCCAGATTTATTAAGAAAAGATAAATAAGTGGGTTCACGCTCTACTTCTAGACTATTATTTTTTCTGACTCAGACATTGGGTTGGTTCTCGAAGAATTTATGTCCTTCTCCAATAGCCATTTTGAACTCAATCCCTCTTGAGTTGATTGATTGAAGAGATTTGTACCATCCGTGCTTGGCCTCCTCTGCCGTGGTGGTGAAGGAAATATGTCCTTCACCCAAGGTGCATTAAGTCTAATACCAAGGTTCAGATTAATTGCGAACAATTAATTCAGTGAGATCAAGTGATCGGAACAGCTAGCTGAAGCAATGCTTTCGATCAGTGAGTTCTAATGGATATTGAACTCACAACTTACTCTTGACTGAACCTACAAAGTCACACCAATGACACGTAACAGATCACCGGATTAAATGAATCGGAAATTCATTTAATAGCTTTTCGGGATTTAAGTTGGAAACGCATTATACGATACGACCTTGCATCGGAATCGTATATCGTATCGCGAATATTCGTAAGCTAGGCGAAACGAATAAATCATATCGTACGACGGTGATTCGTCGTATACGAAACGATAAATAATATATCGGAAATATATTAAACGCGGATACGAGGAGCGGCCCACGAGCCGAGTGCACGAAGCACTCAAGGCCCATGGGCGCGCGCGCTAGGCAAGCAAGCAAAGCGACACAATAGCGCTGGCCCATGGCCGAGCAGTTGTGTGCGCGCGCGGGCCAAGACCACGACACAGCAGCAGCAGCGCGGCCCACGGCCCAGCTCGTTGTGCGTGTGCGTGTGATGCTGCGCGGGCTTGCTAGCCGACCTTGCCTTATGGCTTGGTCGGTTAGTAAGGTTATGTAAATAACCTTATGACCTAATTTCCAACTTAGGCAATCACAATTCAGATTACACACAACCCTAGGAGAAAACAGAGAACCCTAATTCTCTTTGTGCCTCCATAGTGTGTTCATCCCAAAAGCAAATCTCTTGATCGATTGCCTAAGCTACAATAATCAAGACGGATCTGATCGTGTCGGTGAACCAAGTAGAGGAACGACAAGTGGAGTTCTTTGTTCGTGTTCGTTGACAGATTATTGTGGAAAACACGCTTCGAATGTAAGTTTGCTTAATCTGTGCTTTATACATGTTTTCTCGCTTTGGGGATTGTTCCGCACATGTTATTATGTTAAACTGTATTCCCCTACAGTGGTATCATGAGCCTTATGTATTCAAAGCATAACGTTTACGGACGACTTCAGTAGATATGGCTATATTTACTTAATGAAGCACAAGTCTGAATCGTTTGAGAAATTTCGAGAATTTCAAAATGAAGTAGAGAATCAACATGGCAAGAAAATCAAAGCTCTAAGATCGGATCGAGGAGGTGAATATCTTAGCCACGAGTTTGATGACCATCTAAAAGAATGCGGTATTCTTTCTGAATTGACTCCTCCGGGGACACCTCAATGGAATGGAGTGTCGGAACAGAGAAACAGGACCTTACTCGATATGGTCAGGTCAATGATGGGTCAGGCCGAACTTCCTTTACAGTTCTGGGGACATGCGTTGCAAACTGCAACACTCACACTGAATCGTGCTCCGTCAAAAGCTGTTGAAAAGACTCCATACGAATTATGGACTGGGAAACTTTCAAAGTTGTTTTTTCTGAAGATTTGGGGTTGCGAAGCATATGTCAAGCGATTAATTTCGGACAAGCTACAACCTAAATCTGACAAATGTTTCTTCGTTGGGTATCCAAAAGAAACTATGGGGTATTACTTCTACAACAAGTCAGACAACAAGGTATTCGTTGCTAGTGACGGTGTCTTTTTGGAAAGAAATCATATTTCCAAATTGACAAGTGGGAGAATAATAGACCTCGAAGACATTCGAGACGAACAATGAACTCAGAACTCTTTAGAAGCAGTTCAAGTTGATGAACCTCCAAGGTCTTTAGAAGAGCCAGTGGGAGTAGTTCCTCAAAACGTTGTTGCCCCTCGTAGGTCAAATAGAACTATTTTTCAGCCGGACAGATGGACAGGCGTCCTCTTGACTCAAAACTTAGACGTTCTCATATTGGATAGTGATGAACCTTTGACTTACAAGCAAGCTATGACGAGCCCAAGCTCCATTAAATGGTTAGAGGCCATGCAATCTGAAATAGACTCCATGTCTGAAAATCAAGTATGGGATTTGGTTGAATTGCCGGATGGGTTCACACCTATCGGAAGCAAATGGGTCTTCAAATTGAAGAAAGACAAAGATGGAATTGTATACATATAGAAGGCTAGATTGGTAGCAAAAGGTTACAGGCAAGTTCACGGCGTTGACTACGATGAAACCTTTTCTCCAGTCGCGATGCTTAAGTCTATTCGGATAATCCTTGCGATTGCCTCTTTTCATGACTATGAAATATGGCAAATGGATGTCAAAACTGTTAGGTTATGATACATATGACACTACATAGATCATGCGGAAACAACCATTAACCCAGGACAACATATTATTTACACATAATCATATAGCATAATTTAGATGCATACTCTTTGTTGCGTGCCCTCCCTAGCTGCGCCCGAACCGAACAAGAACAAGTCTTTTAGGACTCCAAGTGTCGTCCCTCCGTAGATAGTCCACAGCACGTCCGGATCCGCCTTAAGATTGACCAACTAGAATCGCCCTTAAGGTACTAGAAAATTTCGGCACTTTTGAGCAAGATGTGTGTTTGATTTTCTCTCAAAAAACTCACTTTTGAATACTTTGAAACTTGTGTATAAATTATGACCCCTAGGCCTTTATTTATAGAGTTATGGAAAAGGAATCGTAATCCTAGTAGGATGCGAATTAATTGGAATTAGAATCCTACATGAATTCTATTTAATTAATTTATCCAATTAGGAATAGAAACTTAATCATACACTGACTCTTGTAGATTCAGGAATCACGCATGAGCACAAACTCACACACACACGGCAGCCACAAGGGCAACCCATGTGCGTGCGAGCAGCAGCCCGCGTAGCACGGCCCACGCAGCCGTGGCCCTTGGCGCGCGCTGGGCCTGCCTTGCGGTAGGCCTGGGCGCTGCCTTGGCTGGGCTTGTGGCGCGCATGCTTGCTGGGCGATGGCCCCGGCTTCGTGCTGGGCCTTCGTCCGGCAAGCCTCGTCCGATGCTAATTCGTACGATACACTTCCGATTAAATTTCCATTTCCGGAATCTATTTCCGATACGAACAATATTTAATATTTCCGATTCCGGAATTAATTTCCGTTTCGAACAAATATTTAATATTTCCGTTTCCGGAATTATTTTCCGATTCCGGTAATATTTCCGATTCTGACAATATTTCCGTTTCCGGTAATATTTCCGATTCTGGTAATATTTCCATTTCCAATAATATTTTCCGATACGTACCATGTTTCCGTTTCCGGCAACATCTACGACTTGGATAATATTCATATTTCCGATACGATCCATATTTCCGTTTCCGGCAATATCATCGTTTCCGGAGTATTCATTTCTTGCCTGTGACGATCTTAGCGGCCTCTAGCTAGGCATTCAGCTCACTTGATCTCACTGAATTATTAACTTGTTAATTAATACTGAACCGCATTTATTAGACTTAACATAGAATGCATACTTGGACCAAGGGCATTATTTCCTTCAGTCTCCCACTTGTCCTTAGGGACAAGTGTGCATTTCCTAATTCCTTTGTCGCTCGATGCTTGCTCTTGAACATAAGGTAAGAGTTGTCATCCTTATTATGTCCAGAGGTGTTTCTCGGTTTCAGAGTTCAACTGATCAAATAAACAGATAATCATAGCCTATGATTCATCCGAGCACGGCCATGCATTTCACAGTTTCTAGCTCTCCGAGTGGCCTTGTACAACTTTTAAGCATCTCATCCCGATTTATGGGAGGACAATCCCAATCTTGCGATCTTGAGATTAGACTTCGTTTGATAGGTGATTACCTGAGCGTTGCCTTTATAGCCTCCTTTTACGGTGCGACGGTTGGTCAACGTCAAAGCAACCAGTTCTCAAACAAGTAATCTCAAATCACTCAGGTATTGAGGATTTAGTGTCTAATAATTTAATGAAATTTACTTATGACAGACTTTCATCTCTTACAGTAAAGTTTCATAGGTCTTGTCCGATACTAGTCTTCCCAAAGTAAGTATCTATGCAAATGATTATGACATTGCCATGTCCACATAGTTCAAGAAACAGAACTACTAGTCATCTTGCATTCTAATCGTCTAACGTTTTCTATGCGTCCAATTTTATAGAAAACTCCGATTAGGGACCATTTTCAACCTTTGACATTCAAGTTCACTTGATAGACATTTCTTAGTCACAGGACTGGTCCTGACAGTCTATCTTGAATATATCGTCAAATTGAAGGGACTCATCATTTAATAAACCACAAATTAAATGGAAAAATGAATTTCTTTCATTTATTGTGAATGATTAACCAATAATGTTTTACAAAGATTTAAACTCTAAAACTTTAAAACATTAAATAGAGACATCAAAGCCATTCTCCAATATGCTTGATTCCCATAGCTGCAGTGTGCGAGTTGTGCTTCGCTTGCGGCAGAGGTTTAGTTAATGGATCTGATATGTTGTCATCAGTTCCAATTTTGCTTATCTCGACTTCTTTTCTTTCAACGAACTCTCGTAGAAGGTGAAATCTACGAAGTACATGCTTGACTCTCTGGTGGTGTCTAGGCTCTTTTGCCTGTGCAATAGCTCCGTTATTATCACAATACAGGGCTATTGGTCCTTTAATGGAGGGGACTACACCAAGTTCTCCTATGAACTTCCTTAGCCATATAGCTTCCTTTGCTGCTTCATGTGCAGCAATGTACTCCGCTTCAGTTGTAGAATCCGCAATGGTGCTTTGCTTAGCACTTTTCCAGCTTACTGCTCCTCCGTTGAGGCAGAAGACAAACCCAGACTGTGATCTGAAATCATCTTTGTCGGTTTGGAAACTTGCGTCCGTATAGCCTTTAACAATTAATTCATCATCTCCACCATAGACCAGGAAGTCATCTTTGTGCCTTTTCAGGTACTTCAGAATGTTCTTGGCAGCAGTCCAATGCGCCTCTCCTGGGTCTGACTGGTATCTGCTCGTAGCACTGAGTGCGTACGCAACATCCGGGCGTGTACATATCATAGCATACATTATTGAACCAATCAATGATGCATATGGAATCCCACTCATTCGTCTACGCTCATCAAGTGTTTTTGGGCACTGAGTCTTGCTTAGAGTCATTCCATGAGACATGGGTAGGTAGCCTCGCTTGGAGTCCGCCATCTTGAACCTATCAAGCACCTTATTGATATAAGTGCTTTGACTAAGTCCAATCATCTTTTTAGATCTATCTCTGTAAATCTTGATGCCCAATATGTACTGTGCTTCTCCTAGATCCTTCATCGAAAAACATTTCCCAAGCCAAATCTTGACAGAGTTCAACATAGGAATGTCATTTCCGATAAGCAATATGTCGTCGACATATAATACTAGGAAAGCAATTTTGCTCCCACTGACCTTCTTGTATACACAAGATTCGTCTGCGTTCTTGATGAAACCAAAGTCACTGACTGCTTCATCAAAACGTATATTCCAGCTCCTGGATGCCTGCTTCAATCCGTAGATTGACTTCTTTAGCTTGCATACCTTTTTAGCATTCTTTGGATCCTCAAAACCTTCACGCTGTGTCATAAACACAGTTTCTGTTAAAACGCCGTTTAAGAAAGCAGTTTTGACATCCATCTGCCATATTTCGTAATCGTAATATGCAGCGATTGCTAACATTATTCGAATAGACTTTAGCATTGCAACTGGTGAAAATGTTTCATCGTAATCCACACCGTGGACTTGCCTGTAACCTTTTGCAACCAATCTAGCTTTGAAAACTTCAAGTTTTCCATCCTTGTCCTTTTTCAGTTTGAAAACCCATTTGCTTCCAATGGCTTGGTAGCCATCTGGCAAATCGACCAAATCCCATACTTGGTTTTCAGACATGGAGTCTAATTCAGATTGCATGGCTTCTTGCCACTGCTTGGAGCTAGGGCTCGTCATAGCTTGCTTGTAAGTCGCAGGTTCATCACTTTCAAGTAATAGAACGTCATAGCTCTCGTTCGTCAAAATACCTAAGTACCTTTCCGGTTGAGATCTATATCTTTGCGATCTACGCGGGGTAACATTTCTAGATTGACCATGATTCTCACCAGATTCTTCTAAAGATCTCTGAGTTTCATCCTGAATGTCATCTTGAGCATTCTCTAGAGTTTGTTGTTCGACTCGAATTTCTTCGAGGTCTACTTTTCTCCCACTTGTCATTTTGGAAATGTGATCCTTCTCCAAAAAGACACCATCTCGAGCAACAAACACTTTGTTCTCAGATGTATTGTAGAAGTAATACCCCTTTGTTTCCTTTGGATAGCCCACAAGGATACATTTGTCAGATTTTGGATGAAGTTTGTCTGAAATTAATCGTTTGACGTATACTTCACATCCCCAAATCTTAAGAAAAGACACAATTGGAGGCTTTCCAAACCATAATTCGTATGGAGTCTTTTCGACAGCTTTAGACGGAGCTCTATTTATAGTGAGTGCAGCTGTATTTAGTGCATGTCCCCAAAATTCTAATGGAAGTTCGGCCTGACCCATCATTGACCTGACCATGTCTAGCAAGGTTCTGTTCCTCCGTTCTGACACACCGTTCCATTGTGGTGTTCCAGGAGGAGTCAATTCTGATAGAATTCCACATTCTTTCAGATGGTCATCAAATTCATAGCTCAGATATTCACCGCCTCTATCAGACCGCAGTGCCTTAATCTTCTTGCCTAATTGATTCTCTACTTCACTCTGAAATTCCTTGAATTTGTCAAAGGATTCAGACTTATGCTTCATTAGGTAGACATAACCATACCTACTGAAGTCATCAGTGAAAGTGATAAAGTAGCTGAAACCACCTCTAGCATTTGTACTCATTGGTCCACATACATCTGTATGGATTAAACCCAATAGTTCATTTGCTCTTTCTCCAACTTTAGAGAAAGGTTGCTTTGTCATTTTGCCAAGTAAACATGATTCGCATTTACCATAATCCTCTAAGTCAAATGGTTCTAGAATTCCTTCTCTTTGAAGTCTTTCTAAGCGTTTCAAGTTTATATTGCCTAATCGACAATGCCACAGATAGGTGAGATCTGAATCATCCTTTTTGGCCTTTTTGGTATTTATGTTATATACTTGTTTGTCGTGATCTAATAAATAAAGTCCATTGACTAATCTAGCAGATCCATAAAACATCTCTTTAAAATAAAACGAACAACTATTGTCTTTTATTATAAAGGAAAATCCCTTAGCATCTAAGCAAGAAACTGAAATGATGTTTTTAGTAAGACTTGGAACATGGAAACATTCTTCCAGTTCCAAAACTAGCCCGGAGGGCAACGACAAATAGTAAGTTCCTACGGCTAATGCAGCAATCCGTGCTCCATTTCCCACTCGTAGGTCGACTTCACCCTTGCTTAACTTTCTACTTCTTCTTAGTCCCTGTGGATTGGAACATAAGTGTGAGCCACAACCTGTATCTAATACCCAAGAAGTTGAATTAGCAAGTATACAGTCTATAACGAAAATACCTGAAGATGGAACGACTGTTCCGTTCTTCTGATCTTCCTTTAGCTTCAAGCAATCTCTCTTCCAATGCCCCTTCTTCTTGCAGTAGAAGCATTCGGATTCAGAAGTGGGTTGACTGACCTTTCTCTTTGCAGATTTGGCGCCAGTTTGCTTAGTTGGGCTGGCTTTGTTGCCACCTTTCTTAGCATTCCTCTTCTTTCCAGATTTCTTGAACTTGCCCCCACGCACCATAAGCACATCCTGCTTATCACTTTTGAGCGTCTTTTCAGCGGTCTTCAGCATACCGTGAAGCTCAGTGAGCGTTTTGTCCAGACTATTCATACTGTAGTTCAGTTTGAACTGATCATACCCGCTATGAAGAGAATGGAGGATGGTGTCTATAGCCATTTCCTGAGAAAATTGCTGATCCAGCCGACTCATATTCTCAATGAGTCCAATCATTTTGAGAACATGTGGACTTACGGGCTCGCCTTTCTTAAGCTTGGTCTCAAGAATTTGCCTATGAGTCTCGAATCTTTCGACTCGAGCCAGATCTTGGAACATGTTCTTCAACTCACTGATGATTGTGAAAGCATCTGAGTTGATGAACGTTTTCTGCAGATCCGCACTCATGGTGGCGAGCATTAGACATTTCACATCCTTGTTGGCATCAATCCAACGATTGAGGGCAGCCTGAGTGACCCCGTCGCCAGGAGCTTCGGGCATCGCCTCATCTAGGACATACTCCTTTTCTTCCTGCATAAGAACTATTTGCAAGTTCCTTTGCCAGTCAAGGAAGTTTTTCCCGTTCAACTTCTCCTTTTCGAGAATTGATCGAATGTTGAATGAATTGTTGTTTGCCATATTAAAAACTACAATTGAAAAGAATAAACAAATAAATAACCATTCACAGTTTCTCTTAATAAACTTAAATTCTAGCATACATGCATAATTCAATGTTTATTAAGCATTTTATTCAAGTTATGTGTTCCGGCAGGTGTGAATAAAATGATTCCAAGATCCTAAAATAATTGAAGAACTAAGCACAGTTTGTCGACTTAATCCTAGAACATCTTAGGTAAGCAAAAGCCTTTTGCTAATAGTCTAGAAACTATTCTTGGTTGATAGGTATGTCTAAGAACTTATTAGGTAAACCTATCGAATTTGCCACGACATAAAAGGACTCCTTACTTATATCGTTGAGTTTCACCAAAACTAACATGTACTCACAATTATTTGTGTACCTTGCCCCTTTAGGACCAATAAGTAACACCTCGCTGAGCGAAAACTATTACTAGATTGATGTAAAGGATATCCAAGCAAGTGTATATTTTGGCATGGCACCTTTTAACTCAATTTTTAAGTTTGGAACTTAAGGCTCTTACTATGTTGGTTAGATTTTAAGTGAACTAAAATCCTTAATCATGCAACATAATCAAGCTTATGATCTCATGCATTTTAAGACATATTTAAAACAATAAATAACTTAAAACATGCATAAGATATTTGTGATCTAGTATGGCCCGACTTCATCTTGAAGCTTTGACTTCAAAGTCCGTCTTGAAAATCTCCGTGGGAGGCACCATTTTCTTCAAATAGGATAAGCTATAACTAATTACAACTATTTGATGGTACGCAGACCATATTTGAATTGAAAAATAACTTTGGTACTTTAGACCAATTACATTCAAATTAATGGTACGCAGACCATATTTTCTATCCTATTTGGGCCATACTAGTCACTTCATAACCTGCAAAACAGTACATATACAATATATACCATTCACCCATTCATTATCATGAATGGCCCACATAGCTGGTTAGTAAAACACATTATGCATCACGTAAACATTTGCAGTAATTAATCAAGGGCACCAATAATCTACCAATTATTCAGTCCTTATTAATTCTAATCGAGTTGTTTTAACCTTAAGGATTTGTAGACCTAATCAAGAGTTTATGACTAAAAAGCGCTCCCACTCAAACCAATAAATTCATATGCTTTACTAATTTTAAACATAAAATTGTATTTCTAGTCTAACCGGAAACATACAAATTTAATTAAAATTTAAAGCTCATATAAATTTATAATTGAATCCAAAAATTTAATTTAATTTCAGTCGCATTTAAATTAATTCATGATTTTAATTTTAGTAAAATAATTAGAATAAATTCCATTTATTATAATTATAATATTCAAAATTAAAATCCAAGAAATTAATTCAAATTATTAATTTTAAAATTAATTAAAATTACGTGAACTGAAATTTTCAAATTAAACATTCAAAACGATCTAATCGTAACGCAAACACCCTACGCGTTGCACGCCCATGGGCCGTACGCACACAGCCATTGCTGGCCATGTGCGCGCAGCCCATGCGCTCGTCGCATAGCTGCTGCTGTCCTATCGCAAGCCTCCGCACAGCGCCCCATCGCACGCGAGCTATCGCTCGCAGTGCGCGCGCGCGAGATCGCTCGCTGGGCGCGCTGGCTCGCTCGCAGTGCGCGCGAGCCATCGCTCGCTGGGGCGCGACATCGCTTGCTGGGCGAGCGACATCGCGCGCTGCGCGCGCGAGCCATCGCTCGCTGGTGCG
Organism: Spinacia oleracea; assembly: GCF_020520425.1. Taxonomy (NCBI): domain Eukaryota; kingdom Viridiplantae; phylum Streptophyta; class Magnoliopsida; order Caryophyllales; family Amaranthaceae; genus Spinacia; species Spinacia oleracea. Next base: position 92,387,747 of record NC_079489.1, read on the forward strand.
CGACATCGCTCGCTGGGCGAGCGACATCGCGCGCTGCGCGCGCGAGCAGTGCTGGGCGCAGCGCTCGTGGCACGCGAGCTTGCGCTCGCTGCGCGCGAGGCTGCGCGCACTTGTGCGAGGCAGCGCGCGTTGTGGCGCAGCTCGCTTGCTGCCCACACGCGACTGCCTTGGCTCGCCCTTCGCCCATGCCCATTCGTTCATTGCTCGTGGCACACGACACAAGGCAGGGCTGCTGCCTTGTGCTCGTGCACTACGCCCTTGCTTATTGCATTCGTGCCGCACGGGCGACGAGCTCCCTTGCTCGTCGTCGCATGCCCGCATTATACAACACCCCTTAAGGGTAACACGAAGCGTCCATTGCCTCGTGCATGCAAGTTATTTGAACGAATCGCATAAAATTTAAAATTTATATTTAAAATTAATGACAAATTAATAAATATTATTAATTTCATAATTTTAGGGCGAAAAATCGAAAATTTATTATCCAATTGATTTCCGATTGATATGGATTCAAGTCTAGGTCATAAAAATTTAAAATTTATCGTAAATTTACAACTTTTATGGTGGTTTTTAATCATAGGTTTCTAATTAAATTACAATTAATTATGAAAATCAAATTAATTCTAAATTATTCTAATTTTCAACAAATTAATCATAATTACAAATTAGATTGCATAATTAACAAGACTAGGCATTCAAACTTGTTAAACATATGCAGTAGGTCAATCAAAAATTCAAGATTTATCAACAGGAATAGCAAATATTTAATTTAACATCTTAAATTTACGAAATTTTGCATTCGAAAAACTAAAACCTTCGAAACGTCATAGTTAGGCTTCGAATTTGAGAATTCTGGGTTCGGCAGAAAAATACTAATTTTGTCAAAATTTTAGAATGCCTTTTACATGCGGAATTGACACAAAAATCACTCAATTCGGATGAGTAATGAAGAAACTGCCGAAAAACTGCGTACATATAATTAAATAAACGCAATTTGCAATTAATTAACAATTACGAAAATTAATCACCCCTTTTAATTCTTGCAAATTTGTAATATTTAACCATGTTCTTGCAATTTAGATTATGAAAATAATAAGGGGCTCGTGATACCACTGTTAGGTTATGATACATATGACACTACATAGATCATGCGGAAACAACCATTAACCCAGGACAACATATTATTTACACATAATCATATAGCATAATTTAGATGCATACTCTTTGTTGCGTGCCCTCCCTAGCTGCGCCCGAACCGAACAAGAACAAGTCTTTTAGGACTCCAAGTGTCGTCCCTCCGTAGATAGTCCACAGCACGTCCGGATCCGCCTTAAGATTGACCAACTAGAATCGCCCTTAAGGTACTAGAAAATTTCGGCACTTTTGAGCAAGATGTGTGTTTGATTTTCTCTCAAAAAACTCACTTTTGAATACTTTGAAACTTGTGTATAAATTATGACCCCTAGGCCTTTATTTATAGAGTTATGGAAAAGGAATCGTAATCCTAGTAGGATGCGAATTAATTGGAATTAGAATCCTACATGAATTCTATTTAATTAATTTATCCAATTAGGAATAGAAACTTAATCATACACTGACTCTTGTAGATTCAGGAATCACGCATGAGCACAAACTCACACACACAGGGCAGCCACAAGGGCTGCCCATGTGCGTGCGAGCAGCAGCCCGCGTAGCACGGCCCACGCAGCCGTGGCCCTTGGCGCGCGCTGGGCCTGCCTTGCGGTAGGCCTGGGCGCTGCCTTGGCTGGGCTTGTGGCGCGCATGCTTGCTGGGCGATGGCCCCGGCTTCGTGCTGGGCCTTCGTCCGGCAAGCCTCGTCCGATGCTAATTCGTACGATACACTTCCGATTAAATTTCCATTTCCGGAATCTATTTCCGATACGAACAATATTTAATATTTCCGATTCCGGAATTAATTTCCGTTTCGAACAAATATTTAATATTTCCGTTTCCGGAATTATTTTCCGATTCCGGTAATATTTCCGATTCTGACAATATTTCCGTTTCCGGTAATATTTCCGATTCTGGTAATATTTCCATTTCCAATAATATTTTCCGATACGTACCATGTTTCCGTTTCCGGCAACATCTACGACTTGGATAATATTCATATTTCCGATACGATCCATATTTCCGTTTCCGGCAATATCATCGTTTCCGGAGTATTCATTTCTTGCCTGTGACGATCTTAGCTCCCACTGAAACCAAGATCCGTCGGTTCCGAATATTCATAGATGGAGTATTTAATGCCATTAAATACTTGATCCGTTTACGTACTATTTGTGTGACCCTACGGGTTCAGTCAAGAGTAAGCTGTGGATTAATATCATTAATTCCACTTGAACTGAAGCGGCCTCTAGCTAGGCATTCAGCTCACTTGATCTCACTGAATTATTAACTTGTTAATTAATACTGAACCGCATTTATTAGACTTAACATAGAATGCATACTTGGACCAAGGGCATTATTTCCTTCAAAAACTGCCTTCTTGAACGGTGTTCTTGAAGAGACTGTGTTCATGACACAGCTGCAGGGTTTTGTCGATCAAAAGAACCAAGGAAAGGTATGCAAGCTTAAGAAGTCCATCTACGGATTAAAGCAGGCATCAAGGAGTTGGAATAAACGATTTGATGAAGCAGTCAATAAGTTTGGCTTCATCAAGAATCAGGACGAATCTTGTGTATACAAGAAGGTCAGTGGGAGTAAAATTGCATTCCTAGTCTTGTATGTTGACGACATACTGCTTATTGGAAACGACATTCCAATGTTGGAGTCTGTAAAGACTTGGCTCGGGAAGTGTTTCTCAATGAAGGACTTAGGAGAGGCACAGTACATATTGGGCATCAAGATCTATAGGGATAGATCTAAAAGTATGATTGGACTAAGCCAAAGCACTTACATTGACAAAGTGCTAGCTAGGTTCAATATGATGGAAGCCAAGAGAGGCCATCTACCCATGTCACATGGCGTATATCTAAGCAAGAATCAGTGTCCCAAAACATCTGATGAGCGTAGAAAGATGAGTGGAATTCCATAAGCTTCGGCTATTGGATCCATCATGTATGCTATGATTTGTACAAGGCCGGATGTTTCGTTCGCACTCAGTGCAAGGAGCAGGTACCAGTTAGAACCAGGTGAGGCGCATTGGACTGCTGCCAAGAACATCCTAAAGTACCTGAAAAGGACTAAGGATCAGTTTCTGGTTTATGGTGGTACAGATGAGTGGATTGTTAAGGGCTATACGGACGCAAGCTTTCAAACCGACAGAGATGATTTCAGATCACAGTCTGGGTTTGTGTTCTGCCTCAACGGCGAGCAGTAAGATGGAAAAGTGCTAAGCAAAGCACTATTGCGGATTCTACAACTCAAGCCGAGTACATTGCTGCCTCAGAAGTAGCAAAGGAAGCTGTTTGGATTCGGAAGTTCATCGAAGAACTTGGTGTTGTCCCCTCCATTAAAGGACCAGTGGCTTTGTATTGTGACAATAGCGGAGCCATTGCCCAGGCAAAGGAGCCTAGGAGCCACCAGAAGTCCAAGCACGTACTGCGGCGATTTCATATACTTCGAGAGATCGTTGAAAGAAAGGAAATCCAGATTTGCAAGGTTGGAACTAACGACAACGTCGCGGATCCATTGACTAAACCGTTGCCACAAGTGAAACACAACGCACATGTAACAACCATGGGAATCAAGCATGTTGGAGAATGGCTTTGATTTTCTAAGTATTGTTTTAGAACATCTGTTAGATCTATGTTTAAAACAATTGGTTTAACCATTTCATATTTATGAAATTTATTATTTCATATTCATTTAATTGTGGTTTAGAATTAAATGATAAGTCCATGTGATTCAAATCATTCAAATGGGATGTCAAGATGGATTCTTTGCCAAAGAAACACCCATAAGTGAACTTGAATATTGAAGTCACAAAGGATCCGTAATCCAGGTCATTGAAAGGTGGACGACCAATGACTAATGAAGATTAGATTGCAAGTAGATTACTTAGTTCTGTTTCTTGAACTAGAGTGATTGGATGTCAGAATCTTTTGCATAGATACTTATTGGATCTTGTATCGGATTGACCATGAGAACGCTTTAAGAGATTAAAGTCATGTCATAGGTAGTTCTCATTAATGGTGATTAGAAACCGTTCCTCAGAACATGAGCGATTATGTCTGCGCGTTTGAGAATTAGTTCGCTTTGATACTAGCTAAACGTCGCACCGTAAAAGGAGGCTATAAAAGCAGTTATTGGGCGTACTATGAATCAAAGTGAGTGTTCATAGATTGCAAGAATGGATTGTCCTCCTATCTTTGATAGGATATGGTGTTGTTGTGTAACAAGGCCTCTCGGAGAGTTAGATACTGTAAAATGCATGGCCGTGCTCAGAATGGTTAGGCTTAACCTTCTGCAAAAGTTTGACAGTTGAACTCTGTAATCCGAGAAACACTTCTGGACCTAATAAGGATGGCTTGGATCTTACCTTATGTTCAGTAAGTAACACTAAGCGACAAAGGAATGTGGATGCACACTTGTCTAAATGACAAGTGGGAGATTGAAGGAAATATGTCCTTCACCCAAGGTGCATTAAGTCTAATACCAAGGTTCAGATTAATTGCGAACAATTAATTCAGTGAGATCAAGTGATCGGAACAGCTAGCTGGAGCAATGCTTTCGATCAGTGAGTTCTAATGGATATTGAACTCACAACTTACTCTTGACTGAACCTACAAGGTCACACCAACGACACGTAACAGATCACCGGATTAAATGAATCGGAAATTCATTTAATAGCTTTTCAGGATTTAAGTTGGAAACGCATTATACGATACGACCTTGCATCGGAATCGTATATCGTATCGCAAATATTCGTAAGCTAGGCGAAACGAATAAATCGTATCGTACGACGGTGATTCGTCGTATACGAAACGATAAATAATATATCGGAAATATATTAAAAGCGGATACGAGGAGCGGCCCACGAGCCGAGTGCACGAAGCACTCAAGGCCCATGGGCGCGCGCGCTAGGCAAGCAAGCAAAGCGACACAACAGCGCTGGCCCATGGCCGAGCAGCAGTGTGCGCGCGCGGGCCACGACCACGACACAGCAGCAGCAGCGCGGCCCATGGCCCAGCTCGCTGTGCGTGTGCATGTGATGCTGCGCGGGCTTGCTAGCTGGCCTTGCCTTATGGCTTGGTCGGTTAGTAAGGTTATGTAAATAACCTTATGACCTAATTTCCAACTAAGGCAATCACAATTCAGATTACACACAACCCTAGGAGAAAACAGAGAACCCTAATTCTCTTTGTGCCTCCATAGTGTGTTCATCCCAAAAGAAAATCTCTTGATCGATTGTCTAAGCTATAATAATCAAGACGGATCTGATCGTGTCGGTGAACCAAGTAGAGGAACGACAAGTGGAGTTCTTTGTTCGTGTTCGTTGACAGATTATTGTGGAAAACACGCTTCGAATGTAAGTTTGCTTAATTTGTGCTTTATACATGTTTCCTGGCTTTGGGGATTGTTCCGCACATGTTATTATGTTTAACTGTATTCCCCTACAGGTGGGTGACGGGACTATTAACTGGTTAGGAATGAATCCTTCGTCTTGCAGGATAACGAAATCAGCGTTGTCTTTTAGTGGCCTCAATTCATTGAACAGTAACCGCATTCTTGGGATTCCAAGGCTTCCTTGGTGTCAAATTTAATGTTTGTAAGGTGGGGTGCCTCCTCCAACATATTGTAGTCATGAAAAACCTCGAAACCTGGCTTTCTTATGTTACATTATACCAAATATAAATCATATATTTCATGCGGAAAAACCATAAATCCATGAATCCAAATTAATTGACACATAGTCAATTAGAATAATTTAGGATACATAAATGTGATACGTGCCTTCCCTAGCTGCTCCCGAACCGAACAAGTACAAGTTTAGGACTCCAAATGTCGCCCCTCCGTAGATAGTACACAGCACGTTCGGATCCGCCTTAGATTCAATTAACTAGAATATTATCTAAGGTTTTATGTTTTATTCGAAAGCTTAATTATAAGTTTAGGCAATTTATTAAATTCGTACTTGAACTTAAAACTATATGAATACTTATTGATTGTGTTGTATAAATTGTGATTATGAACCACGTCTTTGTAGGGTGGAAATAATGGACTTAGATTTCTACATGGATTGAAATAACTAAATCAACCAGGATTCTAGTTAAATTAATACTTTAGAATTTAATTAATGTTTAATCAAACACGAAAACATTTAATTCTTGTAGAATTAGGAAAACGATTAATCAAGCAATCCTAAACGACCAAGGAATGGGTCGTTCTGTTAGGTTATGATACATATGAAAAACATAAATCATGTGGAATACCTTAATGGCAGGAAACATATTATTTACACATAATGAGTTAGCTTAATTCAGATGCATACACTTTGTAGCGTGCCCTCCCTAGCTGTGCCCGAACCGAACAAGAACATGTCTTTAGGACTCTAAGTGTCGTCCCTCCGTAGATAGTCCACAGCACGTCCAGACCCGCCTTAAGATTGACCAACTAGAATCGCCCTTAAGGTACTATAATTTTCGGTTAATATGGGCAAGTAATATGACTAATTTTTCTGCTCAAAAATCACTGCTTTAATTGTATGAATACTTGTTAAAAAACTCGTGTATAAATTTATGACCCTAGGCATATATTTATAGAACCATGGAAAGGATTTCGAATCCTGTTAGAATACTAATTAATTAATTAGAATCCTTTTAGAACTCTAAATAATTAATTTGATCTTTTAGGATTAGGATTTAATCAATGCACGAATTCCGATAGCTTTCGGATTTGTATAGCACGCACACGAGCACCGTACGAGCATCGCACAGCCCGCGCGCATGCCTCGCGGCCCACGCGAGCTGCACGGCGCCGAGGCCCATGCTCGCAGCCCATTCGCTGATCCATGCTCGCGCGCCAAGCCTTGGCTGGGCCTGGTCTTGCGCTGGGCTTGATCTAGGCCTTGGCGTGTTTTTTTGATGCGTGTGGCTTGCTGGGCGACGGCCTGGCTTCGTGCTGGGCCTTCGTCTAGCAAGCTTCGTCCGATGCTAATTCGTACGATACGCTTCGGATTAAATTCCCGATTCTGGAATTCATTTCCGATACGAACAATATTTAACATTTCCGATTCCGGAATTAATTTTCGTTTCGAACAAATATTCAATATTTCCATTTCCGGAATTATTTTCCGATTTCGATAATATTTCCGATTCTGACAATATTTCCGTTTCCGGCAATATTTCCGATTCCGGCAATATTTCCATTTCCGATAATATTTTCCGATACGTACCATGTTTCCGTTTCCGGCAACATCTACGACTTGGATAATATTTATATTTCTGATACGATCCATATTTCCGTTTCCGGCAATATCATCGTTTCCGGAGTATTCATTTACTTTCCTTTGACGATCTCAGCTCCCACTAAAACCAAGATCCGTCGATTTCGAATATTCACAGATGGAGTATTTAATGTCATTAAATACTTGATCCGTTTACGTACTATTTGTGTGACCCTGCAGGTTCAGTCAAGAGTAAGCTATGGATTAATATCATTAATTCCACTTGAACTGAAGCGGCCTCTAGCTAGGCATTCAGCTCACTTGATCTCACTGAATTATTAACTTGTTAATTAATACTGAACCGCATTTATTAGACTTAACATTAAATGCATACTTGGACCAAGGGCATTATTTCCTTCAGTCTCCCACTTGTCCTTAGGGACAAGTGTGCATTTCCTAATTCCTTTGTCGCTCGATCCTTGCTCTTGAACATAAGGTAAGAGTTGTCATCCTTATTACGTCCAGAGGTTTTTCTCGGTTTCAGAGTTCAAGTGATCAAATAAACAGATAATCATAGCCTATGATTCATCCGAGCACGGCCATGCATTTTACAGTTTCTAGCTCTCCGAGTGGCCTTGTACATCTTTTTAGCATCTCATCCAAATTTATGGGAGGACAATCCCAATCTTGCGATCTTGAGATTAGACTTCGTTTGATAGGTGATTACCTGAGCGTTGCCTTTATAGCCTCCTTTTACGGTGCGACGGTTGGTCAACGTCAAAGTAAGCAGTTCTCAAACAAGTAATCTCAAATCACTCAGGTATTGAGGATTTAGTGTCTAATAACTTTAATCAAATTTACTTATGACAGATTTTCATCTCTTACAGTAAAGTTTCATAGGTCTGTCCGATACTAGTCTTCCGAAAGTAAGTATCTATGCAAATGATTACGACATTGCCATGTCCACATAGTTCAAGAAACAGAACTACTATTCATCTTGTATTCTAGTCGTCTAACGTTTTCTATGCGTCCATCTTTATAGAAAACTCTGACCAGGGACCATTTTCAACTTTTGACATTCATGTTCACTTGATAGACATTTCTTAGTCACAGGACTGGTCCTGACAGTCTATCTTGAATATATTGTCAAATTGAAGGGACTCATCATTTAATAAACCACAAATTAAATGGAAAAATGAATTCTATTTATTTATTTTGAATTATTAACCAATAATGTTTTACAAAGTATTAAAATCTAAAACTTTAAAACATTATACAAGGACATCAAAGCCATTCTCCAATATGCTTGATTCCCATAGCTGCAGTGTGCGAGTTGTGCTTCGCCTGCGGCAGAGGTTTAGTTAATGGATCTGAGATGTTGTCATCAGTTCCAATCTTGCTTATCTCGACTTCTTTTCTTTCAACGTATTCTCGTAGAAGGTGAAATCTACGAAGTACGTGCTTGACTCTTTGGTGGTGTCTAGGCTACTTTGCCTGTGCAATAGCTCCGTTATTATCACAATATAGGGCTATTGGACCTTTAATGGAGGGGACAACACCAAGTTCACCTATGAACTTCCTTAGCCATATAGCTTCCTTTGTTGCTTCATGTGCAGCAATGTACTCCGCTTCAGTTGTAGAATCCGCAATGGTGCTTTGCTTAACACTTTTCCAGCTTTCTGCACCTCTGTTGAGGCAGAAGACAAACCCAGACTGTGATCTGAAATCATCTTTGTCTGTTTGGAAACTTGCGTCCGTATAGCCTTTAACAATTAATTCATCATCTCCACCATAGACCAGGAAATCATCTTTGTGCCTTTTCAGGTACTTCATAATGTTCTTGGCAGCAGTCCAATGTGCCTCTCCTGGGTCTGACTGGTATCTGCTCGTAGCACTGAGTGCATACGCAACATCCAGGCGTGTACATATCATAGCATACATTATTGAACCAATCAATGATGCGTATGGAATCCCACACATTCGTCTATGCTCGTCAAGTGTTTTTGGGCACTGAGTCTTGCTTAGAGTCATTCCATGAGACATGGGTAGGTAGCCTCGCTTGGAGTCTGCCATCTTGAACCTTTCAAGCACTTTATTGATATAAGTGCTTTGACTAAGTCCAATCATATTTTTAGATCTATCTCTGTAAATCTTGATGCCGAGTATGTACTGTGCTTCTCCTAGATCCTTCATCGGAAAACGTTTCCCAAGCCAAATCTTGACAGAGTTCAACATAGGAATGTCATTCCTGATAAGTAATATGTCGTCGACATATAATACTAGAAAAGCAATTTTGCTCCCACTGACCTTCTTGTATACACAAGATTCGTCTGCGTTCTTGATGAAACCAAAGTCACTGACTGCTTCATCAAAACGTATATTCCAGCTCCTTGATGCCTGCTTCAATCCGTAGATTGATTTCTTAAGCTTGCAAACCTTTTTAGCATTCTTTGGATCCTCAAAACCCTAAGGTTGTGTCATAAACACAGTTTCTGTTAAAACGCCGTTTAAGAAAGCGGTTATGACATCCATCTGCCATATTTCGTAATCGTAATATGCAGCGATTGCTAACATTATCCGAATAGACTTTAGCATTGCAACTGGTGAAAAGGTTTCATCGTAATCCACACCGTGGACTTGCCTGTAACCTTTTGCAACCAATCTAGCTTTGAAGACTTCAAGTTTCCCATCCTTGTCTTTTTTCAGTTTGAAAACCCATTTGCTTCCTATGGCTTGATAGCCATCTGGGAAATCGACCAAATCCCATACTTGGTTTTCAGACATGGAGTCTAATTCAGATTCCATGGCTTCATGCCATTTCTTGGAGCTAGGGCTCGTCATAGCTTGTTTGTAAGTCGCAGGTTCATCACTTTCAAGTAATAGAACGTCATAGCTCTCGTTTGTCAATATACCTAAGTACCTTTCCGGTTGAGATCTATATCTCTGCGATCTACGCTGGGTTACATTTCTAGATTGTCCATGATTCTCACCAGATACTTCTAAAGATCTCTGAGTTTCATCCTGAATGTCATCTTGAGCATTCTCTAGATTTTGTTGTTCGACTCGAATTTCTTCGAGGTCTAATTTTCTCCCACTTGTCATTTTGGAAATGTGATCCTTTTTCAAAAAGATACCATCTCGAGCAACAAACACCTTGTTCTCAGATGTATTGTAGAAGTAATACCCCTTTGTTTCCTTTGGGTAGCCCACAATGATACATTTGTCAGATTTTGGATGAAGTTTGTCTGAAATTAATCATTTGACGTATACTTCACATCCCCAAATCTTAAGAAAAGACACTTTTGGAGGCTTTCCAAACCATAACTCATATGGAGTCTTTTCAACAGCTTTAGACGGAGCTCTATTTATAAGGAGTGCAGCTGTATTTAGTGCATGTCCCCAAAATTCTATTGGAAGTTCGGCCTGACCCATCATTGATCTAACCATGCCTAGCAAGGTTCTGTTCCTCCGTTTCGACACACCGTTCCATTGTGGTGTTCCAGGAGGAGTCAATTCTGATAGAATTCCACATTCTTTCAGATGGTCATCAAATTCATAGCTCAGATATTCACCGCCTCTATCAGACCGCAGTGCCTTAATCTTCTTGCCTAATTGATTCTCTACTTCACTCTGAAATTCCTTGAATTTGTCAAATGATTCAGACTTATGCTTCATTAGGTAGACATAACCATATCTACTGAAGTCATCAGTGAAAGTGATAAAGTAGCTGAAACCACCTCTAGCATTTGTACTCATTGGTCCACATACATCTGTATGGATTAAACCCAATAGTTCAGTTGCTCTTTCTCCAACTTTAGAGAAAGGTTGCTTTGTCATTTTGCCAAGTAAACATGATTCGCACTTACCATAATCCTCTAAGTCAAATGGTTCTAGAATTCCTTCTTTTTGTATTCTTTCCATGCGTTTCAAGTTAATATGGCCTAATCGACAATGCCACAGATAGGTGAGATCTGAATCATCCTTTTTGGCCTTTTTGGCCACAGATAGTTCATTGACTAATCTAGCAGATCCATAAAACATCTCTTTAAAATAAAACGAACAACTATTGTCTTTTATTAAAAAGGAAAATCCCTTAGCATCTAAGCAAGAAACAAAAATGATGTTTTTAGTAAGACTTGGAACATGGAAACAGTCTTCCAGTTCCAAAACTAGCCCAGAGGGCAACGGCAAATAATAAGTTCCTACAGCTAATGCAGCAATCCTTGCTCCAATTCCCACTCGTAGGTCGACTTCACCCTTGCTTAACCTTCTACTTCTTCTTAGTCCCTGTGAATTGGAACATAAGTGTGAGCCACAACCTGTATCTAATACCCAAGAAGTTAAATTAGCAAGTATACATTCTATAACGAAAATACCTGAAGATGGAACGATTGTTCCGTTCTTCTGATCTTCCTTAAGCTTTGGACATTCTCTTTTGTAATGGCCTATTCCATCACAATAAAGACAGCTTGATGTGGACTTGTCCTGCTTTGATTTAGCATTGCCCTTGGACTTTCCGCCTTTCTTGAAGGGTCTCCCTTTATCCTTGAGTAAATCCTTGGCTTCACAGTCGAGTATTATCTCAGCCTTTCTAACAAGGTGAACAAATTCTGCAACTGTTTCTTCTCTTGGTTCACTTAGGTATAGTTGCTTGAAGCGACCAAACCCACTGTGCAGTGAATTGAGCAAGATAGAGACTGCCATCCTTTCGTTTATTGGGGTTCCTAGTAGACTTAGGCGATCAAAATATGAAAGCATAATCTCCACATGGAACCTTAGTGGGACGCCTACCCATTGTTTAGTGCGAAGGAGCTGAACATGTGTTTCTTGGACCTCCATCCTATAACACCTGTTGGGAGAACTAACCTTTAGACCAGACATTGATTCAATTAACTCATGGCCGTTCAGGTCCCTGTCCTCCGTGCTTCCACGACAGATATCCCTTAGATTCTTGATGTGCGTAAAAGGTTCGTAAGCTACAAACCTTCTAGCCCATTCATCAGGGATATTGTTCAGCATGAGACTCATAACCTTTTTGAGATCCGCATCCCAGACGGCAAATCTTTCAGGGGTCATGTCTCTGGCATAGTAGCTTGGCATGGGATGTAACAGTACATACTCAAGTCCATTGAGTCTGACTATTTCAACTAGCTTAGCTTCCCATTCAAGAAAATTTGTTAGGTTCAGATTGACCATAAGCTCAGAACCCATGATGATGTTTTGATTGTTGTTTGCCATAGTAAAACTACAATAGAAAAAGAATAAACAAATAAATAATCATTCACAGTTTCTCTTAATAAACTCAAATTCTAGCATACATGCATATTATGTATTTTTACTCAATTCTAAAATCTTTTAGGTAAGCAAAAGCCTTTTGCTAATAGTCTAGAAACTACTCTTGGTTGATAGGTACGTCTAAGAACTTATCAGTCTGTCTTGAAAATGGATTGGAAACTCCGTCTTTAATTTCACCATGGGAGAAGCCATTTTCTTCAAATAGGATAAGCTATAATTAAACTAATTACAACTATTTGATGGTACGCAGACCATATTTAAATTGAAAAAACAAACTTTGGTGCATTAGACCAATTACATTCAAATTAATGGTACGCAGATCATATTTTCTATCCTATTTGGGCCATACTAGTCACTTCATAACCTGCAAAACAGTACATATACAATATATACCATTCACCCATTCATTATCATGAATGGCCCACACAGCTGGTTAGTAAAACATGATATGCATCACATAAATATTTGCAGCAATTAATTAAGGGCACCAATAATCTACCAATTATTCAGTCCTCATTAATTCTAATCAAGTTGTTTAACCTTAAAGGATTTGTAGACCTAATCAAGATTTTATGACTAAAGGCTCCCACTTAAACCAATAACTTTATATGCTTTACTAATTTTAAACATAAAAATGTATTTCTAGTCTAACCGAAAACATACAAGTTTAATTAAAATTTAAAGCTCATATAAAATTATAATTGAATCCATTTAATTTATTTTCAGTTGAATTTAAGAATTTAAATTAATTCAAGGTTTAATCTTAGTAAAATAATTAGTATAAATAAAAAATTATAATAATTATAATATTCAAAATTAAAATCCGAGAAAAAAATTTTAATTATTAATTTTAAAATTAATTAAAATTATTTCCGGACTGAAAATTTCAAATTAAAATTAAAACGAACCAATCGGGTCAAGACAAGGCCATGAGCTTGCGCCCATGCCTCGTCAAGTCCAACAAGCAACAAACCCCTTGTCACTCGATTGATCGTACCGCAAAGCCCAAGCAACAACGCACCAATGGGTCAGGCCCAGCGAGCCACGCTTGCGCGCAGCCCACTCGCCCATCACCTTGGCGCGCTGCTGGGCAACGCTTGTTGGACAGACCAGCCAACACTACTCGCGTGCACGTTGTGCTGCGCTTGTCGCTGCCTTGGATGCGTCCTTGGCGTGCTTGCTGGGCGAGGCAACGCACGTTGTGGCGCAGCATCCATCGCTGCCCACGCGTGCTTGCCTTGCTCGCTGCACTGCTCGCCCCATCGCCCATCGCCCCACACACGTAGCACACAGCCCTTAGGCACCCATTGCCTTGTGCATGCCAAGCTCGTTGCTCGCTGCATTCGTACCGCATGGGCGACGAGCTCCCTTGCTCGTCGTCGCATGCCCGCACTATACAACACCCCTTAAGGGTAACACATAGCTTCCTTTGCTTTGTGCGTGCAACTTTTATGAGCGAATTATATAAGAAATTAAAACTTTTTAATTTAAAATTAATGACAAATTAATAAATCATATTAATTTCATAATTTTAGGGCGAAAAATCGAAAATTTATTAATCAATTAATTTCCGATTAACATGGATTCAAATATAGGTCATAAAAATTTAAAATTTATCTCAAATTAACAATTTTTATGGTGGTTTTTAATCATGGATACCTAATTAAATCATCAATTAATTATGAAAATCAAATCAATTCTAAATTATTCGAATTTCAACAAATTAATCATAATTACAAATTAGGTTGTACAATTAACAAGTCTAGGCATTCAAATTTGTTAAACATATACAGTAGGTCAATCAAAAATTCAAGATTTATCAACAAGAATCGCAAATATTCAATTTAGAATCTTAAATTTACAAACTTTTGCGTTCGAAAAACTAAAACCTCCAAAAAGTCATAGTTAGGCTTCGAATTTGGGAATTCTGGGTTCGAATGCCTTTTACATGCGGAAATGAGACAAAAAATCACTCGATTTGGTTGAGTAACGAATAAACTGCCGAAAACCTGCGTACATATAATTAAATAAACGCAATTTACAATTAATTAACAATTACGAAAATTAATCACCCCTTTTAACTCTTTGCAAATTTGTAAAATTTAACCATGTCATGAAATTTAGATTATGTAAGTAATAAGAGGCTCGTGATACCACTGTTAGGTTATGATACATATGAAAAACATAAATCATGCGGAAAACCTTAATGCCAGGAAACATATTATTTACACATAATCAGTTAGCATAATTCAGATGCATACACTTTGTAGAGTGCCCTCCCTAGCTGCGCCCGAACCGAACAAGAACATGTCTTTAGGACTCCAAGTGTCGTCCCTCCGTAGATAGTCCACAGCACGTCCGGATCCGCCTTAAGATTGACCAACTAGAATCGCCCTTAAGATACTATAATTTTCGGCTAATATGGGCAAGTAATATGACTGATTTTTCTGCTCAAAAATCACTGCTTTAATTGTATGAATACTTGTTAAAAAACTCGTGTATAAATTTATGACCCTAGGCATATATTTATAGAACCATGGAAAGGATTTCGAATCCTGTTAGAATACTAATTAATTAATTAGAATCCTTTTTAGAACTCTAAATAATTAATTTAATCATTTAGGATTAGGATTTAATCAATGCAAAAATTCCGATGGCTTTAGGATTAGTATAGCACGCACACGAGCACCATACGAGCACCGCACAGCCCGCGCGCATGCCTCGCGGCCCACGCGAGCTGCACGGCGCCGAGGCCCATGCTCGCAGCCCATTCGCTGATATGTGCTCGCACGCCAAGCCTTGGCTGGGCCTGGCCTTGCGCTGGGCTTGGTCAAGGCCTTGGTGTGTTTGTTTGATGCGTGTGGCTTGATGGGCGACGGCCTGGCTTCGTGCTGGGCCTTCGTCTAGCAAGCCTCGTCCGATGCTAATTCGTACGATACGCTTCCGATTAAATTCCCGATTCCGGAATTCATTTCCGATACGAACAATATTTAACATTTCCGATTCTGGAATTAATTTCCGTTTCGAACAAATATTTAATATTTCCGTTTCCGAAATTATTTTCCGATTCCTATAATATTTCCGATTCTGACAATATTTCCGTTTCCGGCAATATTTTCAATACCCGCAATATTTCCATTTCCATTAATATTTTCCGATACGTACCATGTTTCCGTTTCCGGCAACATCTACGACTTGGATAATATTTATATTTCCGATACGATCCATATTTCCGTTTCCGGCAATATCATCGTTTCCGGAGTATTCATTTACTTGCCTTTGACGATCTTAGCTCCCACTGAAACCAAGATCCGTCGATTCCGAATATCCATAGATGGAGTATTTAATGCCATTAAATACTTGATCCGTTTACGTACTATTTGTGTGACCCTACGGGTTCAGTCAAGAGTAAGATGTGGAATAATATTATTAATTCCACTTGAACTGAAGCGGCCTCTAGCAAGGCATTCAGCTCACTTGATCTCACTGAATTATTAACTTGTTAATTAATACTGAACCGCATTTATAAGACTTAACATTAAATGCATACTTGGACCAAGGGCATTATTTCCTTCACGTACATAGCATTGCACACACACACACACGTAGCCCACATGGGCACGGTGCGCGGCTCGGCCCAAGGGAGGCGCTGGCAGCACGCGGCCCATCCGTGGGCGCTGTTGTTGGGCCTAGCCTTGCGCGCTTGCGGCTGGGCTTTCCTAGCTTGCTGCTTGCGTTCTGGGCTGCTTGTTGCGCGCGCGGGATTCGCTAGGCGCGGGCCTGGCTTCGTGTTGGGCCTTGCGTCTAGCAAGCTCGTAATACCCCGAAATTTTAAATTCGATTTATTAAAATTGAAAATATTTATTAACTTAATTTCGTTTTAATTAAATTACGAATAATCGAATTTCGTTATTTTAATCGTTTTTACGAATTATTTTAAACGATAAATTTATAAACCGAATTATTTATTTTCGTTAACGATAAATTATTTATTTTTAAGGAATTATTTTAATTAAACATTTTATTACAAATTCTGAATTTTTTTTTTTCCAAATATTGTGAACTTATTATTAAAAAAAAAAAAAATGAAGATTTCAGCTTTATTTTCTTGCTCCCCACGCTCAAACCAGGAAGTTTTGACTTCCTCTCCTTCCCTCAAATCAGTCCATGTTCAATTCCTTGAGCCCCAAGGTCTTCCCCTTCTAGAATCCTTTCAAAAAATTACAAAAAATCCCTTCAATTTCTGATAAATTTCAATACCAAAATCAATCCACAAAATTGAAAACAATCCTTCCTTATTCTCCCTAAAATCGAACCACCACCGCCTCCGGCAGCCACCACCTCCACCGTCTACCGTCACTCACCTTCACCACCTATCAGTCGCAAACGCCCCCAGCCACCGAACACCACCACTCCACCACAACTCCCTCCTCTGCTCTCTTCGCACTCCCCTATTCCCCTCCCCTGTTTTCTTCTTTCTCCGCCGCCCCACACCACCTCTATCACACCCCACCAACGACCAACATCACCATCCCACACACCAACCTCCGCCGCCCTATTTCACCAACGAGCCACCCCCCCAACTCCTCCCAGAACCGCCGCAAACCACCACACAAAATCTCCCCTGCCTTTCCCTCCTTCGCGCAACCCACCACCCATTCCCTCGCTGCTCCGCCGCCGAGAACCACCCACCATCGCCGTCGCATCAATCGGCGTCACCCACCTCAGCCAGCCGCCCTTCCTCCCTCCTCTTTCTCCTCCTCCTCGTTCGCCCCTTTCCCTTCCCCTACTCGTGCCCTTTTTCAGAAACCAAAGAACCAGAAACTTTGGTTTCTAATTTTTGGTCTTAATTCTCCTTAAAATCCCACATTAAAAATTTGGGCCATAATCCCTTTGGGCTTTTGGGTGAGTTGCCAACTGAATTGCATGTTCAGAAATTCTAATTATTAATTTGCTTGCTTTAATAAATTTTAAAAATTTAGTTATTTTCCCAATCAAATTGTTTATTATTTTTCAAGCAGAAATATGTATTTAATTTTCAGGATTTACCAAAATCAATTCACTATCTTGAATTAATAAAAATGAAATAATATTTTCATGAAAATCGATTCATAAAGCATATATATCTATTTTGATCGAAAATTCGGTTAATAATAATAATATTTCGTTAAATTCGAAATTATGCTTTATTAAAATTCGTTATTTTCAAATTCGTTACTTATAAAATTTATGATTTACAAGATATTGATTTTTATCAATCTAATACTAATTCATTTATTTACTACTTTTTAAAGAAATTGGACTCGGAGCTCAGGACGAACGAACCAACGAAAATCCCTTAGCAAAGTCGCGGAGTTAAGGTAACGGCTATTGCTAGTACCCGCAATTCCCTTATAAATGTAATTATGAAATTACAACGTATGATTGATTTATTAAATGAATGTTTTGACATGTTTTATGAATTGCGGGAAATGAAATATGATTTTATTGAATAATTTATTTTAATATGATTTGATGGAATTATTCCTTATTTTATGATTGACTATAAAATGCTATGATGATTGATTGAATTTCTTATAAAATGTTGTTTATAAGAAACCAGGAAAGAAAGGATGTTTGATCTTATGATCCAAAGGAATTATGTTACTTCAACTGAAGTAAAAAGACTAAAATGTAAAATTAAACGAAACATGATAAATGAAAGTGAAATTCCTAGTCCGTTTGGCAGTATATGTTCACAGGTTACGATTCTCGGTCATGCATGTACCCATGGGGCATCCGCCCATTGAGCCAAGGCTCTCATGTTTTCGAGCCAAGGCCCCATGTTTATGGACAGCAGTCCATCGTGGAAGACGTTCCACCATGTCATACTTGCCACGACTAGCATGTGCACCCTAAAGTTGAAAATGAATTAAATAAAGGACTTTATAAATTGTTTTACATTATTCTATTCTCCCTGTGTTATTAAATAAAATAAATTGAAATGAATTTACGTTCCTAGAATAGTTCGTTACTGAGTCTTCGGCTCACCGTTATTTTGTTTTCTGTTTTAGGTACCGCTGGGATCGATGGGAACGAGTAGTGGCGAGGATTTCACTTTAATAATTCCCACCTAGTTTATGCCTTAAGTTTTAATAGTTTAATTAAAGACTTTTAGTAATTTATGTACCTTTATTTTGGTAATATAAAAGATTATTATATTGATTTTTGGGATTTAATATCTTATGATTGAAGGTTGCCTTGTAATTCCCAAGAGGGAGTTACGGCAGGTAATGCCCCGACCAATTAGGTTAATTCCGCTGCTAATTATGCTTTAATAATGTAATTAGAGGTCGGGGTGCTACAGTTTGGTATCAAGAGCAAAGGTTCTGGACCATAAGTGTTAAACCTTACGGGTTTTTGCACGAATAGAATTCATTAGGCTTTAAGTAAAGAATTTTAAGGAATGAGTTTAAAAGAATGTTCTAAAATCTTGCTAAGTTAAAATGAATATGAGTGTGAGTGTAGGAACGGGATCAAAGGGTTTTATTTTATATTATTATTTCTCTTCAACCTGATAAGATATGTTATGCAGAATGTCGACCATCGATGCTATCAACGATGTTACCAACGGAGCTCGCAACGAGCATCATGTTCACGATGATAACGACATTTCTCACGAGGAGTATGTTCATGTTAATGGCCATGAGGAAAGGATGGAACGATTGGAAAATGTGAGTTCAATGTTGGCCGAATTAGTCCATGATTCTCGGAAAAAGAAAGATGTTAGTGGAAACGAGAGCACAACGATGTTCAAGAACTTTTCGTCACTCAACCCACCATCCTATGATGGCAAGCCTGATCCAGTTGAGTTCGAGGATTGGATAAGTCGCATTGATCAGTTGTTTGAAACCCTGCAGTGCCCTGAGAAATGGAGAGTTGATTTCGCAGTGTTCTACTTGTCAGGCCAAGCAGGATTATGGTGGAAAGTTAACAAGGAACGAAAGAATGGGCCTGGATTTGGTTGGAATGAACTCCAGAAGTTAATGAGAGACAAGTTTTATCCACCATCCTTAAGGAAACAAAAGGAAGATGAATTTCTCCACCTGCAACAAGGAACAATGAGCGTGTTGGAATACGCAAATAAGTTTATGGAGTTGTCAAGGTTTGCACCAGACTTGGTGTCGACAGAGCAGTCCAGGATGAACCGTTTCGAACGAAGTCTGCACCTTAAGTACCAGGATAGGTTGTCCACTCAGAGGTTTACTTCATACCAGGATATGGTTGATATTGCAGCTAATGTGGAGCGAGTGGTACTACTTCGAGAAGCGAAGAATGTTGGGTATAAAAGGCGAAATGATAACCAAAGCCAAGGAGGAGCAAAGAAGCCTAACCAAAGTTACCAGGGAAATCAAAGGAGGAATGATGGTAATCAAGGAAATAATAGGGGACAAGGATTTCAAGGAAGGAACAATCGGTTGCAAGGATGTGCCAAATGTGGGAAAAGGATGTTGAGAGTGAATGTCGTGTTGGCACGAATGCTTGCTATCGTTGTGGAAGCCATGATCATTACGTCAGAGATTGCCCAAATCAAGTGACGCCAACCATGAGAGGACCAGTTTCAACTAACAACGATCGTGGTCGGAACAACAATGTAGGAGGTTCAAACCGCAACCCACCTCGACCACCGCCAGCTGGAAGAGTTTTTGTGATGAGACAAGATGAAGCAGATGAGGATGATAATGTTATCACCGGTACCTTTTCTATCCATTCATTACCTGCCCATGTTCTTTTTGATTCTGGAGCTTCACATTCCTTTATTTCACCATCGTTTGTTAAATGTTTAAGTTTGAAACCATGTTGTGACTTTCATGCTATGAGTGTTTCCCTTCCTAGTGGAGAAATAGTGAAATGTAGAACCATGTATAGAGATTGTCCCATTGTAATAGAAAAAGTAGAGTTTCTAGCAGACTTAGTAGCCTTCGACCTATCTGAATTTGATGTAATCTTGGGAATGAATTGGTTGACTAAGTATGAAGCTAACCTTAATTGTTCGAGGCAAAGTGTGACCCTTAGAACACCAAATGGAGAGAGAGTTTCATTCCATAAGTTAGTAAGAAAACCAACGATTCAAATTGTCCATGCTTTGAGAGCACGTAAAATGATTGAGAGTGGTTTATCTGGTTACCTATGTAGTGTGGTTGACCTAAATACCCATGTACCTTCCATTACTGACATACCTGTTGTTTGTGAATACCCACATGTTTTTCCAGAAGAAATACCTAGTATGCCCCCACCAAGAGAATTAGATTTCAGCATTGAATTAATTCCAGGATCTACCCCTATTTCTAAGGCACCATATAGAATGGCACCAGCTGAGTTACAAGAATTAAAGAAACAATTAGATGAGTTACTTGAAAAGGGATATGTTCGACCTAGTGTTTCACCTTGGGGAGCTCCTGTCTTGTTTGTGAAGAAAAAGGACGGAACCATGAGGTTATGCATAGATTATCGAGAGTTAAACAAGATTACCATTAAGAATAAGTATCCTTTACCCAGTATTGATGATTTGTTTGACCAACTTCGAGGTGCAAAGGTGTTTTCTAAGATTGATTTGAGGTCAGGTTACCATCAACTTCGAATTAAACCTGAGGATATTCCAAAGACAGCCTTTATAACTAGATATGGTCACTATGAGTTTGTTGTGATGCCTTTTGGGTTAACCAATGCGCCAGCTGTATTTATGGATTTGATGAACCGTATTTTTAAACAATACCTTGATAAGTTTGTAGTTGTTTTCATTGATGATATTCTGGTATATTCTAGGAGTAATGAGGAACACGAGGAGCATCTGAGGAAAGTGTTAGATATGTTGATTGAAAACCAGTTATATGCTAAGTTGTCGAAATGTGAATTCTGGCTTAAGGAAATATCATTTTTAGGTCATATTATCTCTGAGAAAGGTGTATCTGTTGATCCTGAGAAAATAAAAGCAATTGTGGAATGGCCTAGACCAACTAATGTACCTGAAGTACGGAGTTTTATGGGTTTAGCTGGATACTATCGAAGATTTGTTCAAGATTTCTCTAAGGTTGCCTTACCCATAACCCGATTAGTTAGAAAGAATACTAAATTTGTGTGGAATAATGATTGTGAATGTGCATTTCAAGAACTTAAGAAACGTCTCACCACCGCCCCTATTCTTACCCTTCCATCTGGAACTGACGGATTTGTAATATATAGTGATGCTTCTAAAAATGGGTTAGGATGTGTCTTAATGCAAAACGGAAAAGTTATAGCTTATGCTTCACGCCAACTCAAAGTTCATGAACAAAACTACCCTACCCATGACCTCGAACTTGCAGCTGTTGTTTTCGCCCTCAAAATTTGGAGACATTATTTGTATGGAGTTTTGTGTCAAATTTTCACCGGCCATAAGAGTCTTAAGTACATTTTCACCCAAAAAGAACTCAACATGAGACAACGTAGGTGGTTAGAACTTCTTAAAGATTACGATCTTGATATTCAATATCATCCCGGAAAGGCTAACGTTGTTGCAGATGCATTAAGTCGGAAGTCTCACTTAAATTCTATCCTAACTTTCTCCCGAGTCAACCAAGATGATCTACAAAAGATGGAAATTGAGTTTACCATGAAAAGAAACCCTTGCTTGAATGTGTTGGTAATGAAACCAACTTTGATTGATGAGATTAAGGAAGCGCAATGTAAGGACTTGCAATTAGAAAGAATAAGGAGTGAAGTGGAAAATGGGAAGTCACCTGGTTTTGTCATTCAAGAAGATGGCACGTTAAGGTTTCAGGGAAGATTATGTGTGCCTAATGATGAAAAGTTGAAAAAGAGAATCTTAGAAGAAGCCCATAGTTCACCATACTCGATTCACCCTGGAGGAAATAAAATGTATAAGGATTTAAGGCAAGTGTATTGGTGGAGCAACATGAAGCAAGAAGTGGCAGAGTATGTGGCTAAATGTTTGACATGTCAGAGAATCAAGATCGAGCATCAAAGACCAGCAGGTTTGTTGCAACCTCTGGATGTGCCAGAGTGGAAATGGGATTCAGTTTCAATGGATTTTATCATAGGTTTACCAAGATCAACCAAGGGAATGAATTCTATTTGGGTCATTGTTGATCGGTTAACAAAGTCAGCGCATTTCTTAGCAATGAAGAGTAATTCGAGTTTAGATCAACTTGCTGAACTATATGTGAACACTATTGTGCGATCGCATGGAGTGCCTAGTTCGATTGTTTCTGATCGTGATACAAGATATCAATCAACCTATTGGAAAGAATTGCAGAAAGCTCTTGGGACGAAACTTAACTTCAGTACTGCATTTCACCCAACGACTGATGGACAAACAGAACGCACTAACCAAATTGTTGAGGATATGTTGAGAGCATGTGTTTTAGATTTTCAAGGAACTTGGGAAAAGTTTCTACCTATGGTTGAATTTTCGTACAACAACAGTTATCAGGCCACCATTGGTATGGCGCCTTACGAAGCACTTTATGGAAGGAAATGTCGAACACCATTATGTTGGAGTGATATCGATGAGGCGCGTGTTATAGGACCAGAATTGATTCAAGAAACTACTGACAAGATTCGTTTAATCCAATCAAGAATGATGGCAGCGCAAAGTAGGCAAAAGAGTTATGCAGACCAACGAAGAAGACCACTAGAGTTTGAGGTCGGAGATCACGTGTTCTTGAAAATTTCGCCAACGAAAGGAATAATGAGATTTGGTCAAACGGGAAAGTTGAGCCCAAGATACATCGGGCCATATGAGATACTAGAAAGAGTAGGTGCAGTAGCATATCGACTAGCTTTACCAACCGACTTGGAAAAGGTGCATAATGTATTCCACGTGTCGATGTTAAGAAAATATGTTCCTGATCCTAGCCATGTGATTACGCACGAACCCTTGCTATTGCGAAACGATTTGACTTACGAGGAGAAGCCAATTGAAATTCTAGAACGAAGAGAGAAACGACTTAGAAGCAAAGTAATTCCAATGGTTAAAGTCTTGTGGGCCAATCACTTGACATCTGAAGCCACATGGGAAGTCGAAGCGCAAATGAGAGCGAAATATCCCCAGTTATTCGTTTAGAAACGATAAGATGTATGAATTCTAATATGCTTTTTGAATGATTATGTTATAATGTTATTCCGCCATGTTTGTATAGCGAATAGAACGATTAAGTATGAATTATATGATTCTATGAATGGCTCGTTCGACTGAGCTCCAGTTTCGAGGACGAAACTTTTTCTAAGGGGGTAAGAATGTAATACCCCGAAATTTTAAATTCGATTTATTAAAATTGAAAATATTTATTAACTTAATTTCGTTTTAATTAAATTACGAATAATCGAATTTCGTTATTTTAATCGTTTTTACGAATTATTTTAAACGATAAATTTATAAACCGAATTATTTATTTTCGTTAACGATAAATTATTTATTTTTAAGGAATTATTTTAATTAAACATTTTATTACAAATTCTGAATTATTTTTTTCCAAATATTGTGAATTTATTATTAAAAAAAAAATAATAAAAAAAAAATAAATGAAGATGTCAGCTTTATTTTCTTGCTCCCCACGCTCAAACCAGGAAGTTTTGACTTCCTCTCCTTCCCTCAAATCAGTCCATGTTCAATTCCTTCAGCCCCAAGGTCTTCCCCTTCTAGAATCCTTTCAAAAAATTACAAAAAATCCCTTCAATTTCTGATAAATTTCAATACCAAAATCAATCCACAAAATTGAAAACAATCCTTCCTTATTCTCCCTAAAATCGAACCACCACCGCCTCCGGCAGCCACCACCACCACCGTCTACCGTCACCCACCTTCACCACCTATCAGTCGCAAACGCCCCCAGCCACCGAACACCACCACTCCACCACAACTCCCTCCTCTGCTCTCTTCGCACTCCCCTGTTCCCCTCCCCTGTTTTCTTCTTTCTCCGCCGCCCCACACCACCTCTATCACACCCCACCAACGACCAACATCACCATCCCACACACCAACCTCCGCCGCCCTATTTCACCAACGAGCCACCCCCCCAACTCCTCCCAGAACCGCCGCAAACCACCACACAAAATCTCCCCTGCCTTTCCCTCCTTCGCGCAACCCACCACCCATTCCCTCGCTGCTCCGCCGCCGAGAACCACCCACCATCGCCGTCGCATCAATCGGCATCACCCACCTCAGCCAGCCGCCCTTCCTCCCTCCTCTTTCTCCTCCTCCTCGTTCGCCCCTTTCCCTTCCCCTACTCGTGCCCTTTTTCAGAAACCAAAGAACAAGAAACTTTGGTTTCTAATTTTTGGTCTTAATTCTCCTTAAAATCCCACATTAAAAATTTGGGCCATAATCCCTTTGGGCTTTTGGGTGAGTTGCCAACTGAATTGCATGTTCAGAAATTCTAATTATTAATTTTCTTGCTTTAATAAAATTTGATAATTTAGTTATTTTCCCAATCAAATTGTTTATTATTTTTCAAGCAGAAATATGTATTTAATTTTCAGGATTTACCAAAATCAATTCACTATCTTGAATTAATAAAAATGAAATAATATTTTCATGAAAATCGATTCATAAAGCATATATATCTATTTTGATCGAAAATTCGGTTAATAATAATAATATTTCGTTAAATTCAAAATTATGCTTTATTAAAATTCGTTATTTTCAAATTCGTTACTTATAAAATTTATGATTTACAAGATATTGATTTTTATCAATCTAATACTAATTCATTTATTTACTACTTTTTAAAGAAATTGGACTCGGAGCCCAGGACGAACGAACCAACGAAAATCCCTTAGCAAAGTCGCGGAATTAAGGTAACGGCTATTGCTAGTACCCGCAATTCCCTTATAAATGTAATTATGAAATTACAACGTATGATTGATTTATTAAATGAATGTTTTGACATGTTTTATGAATTGAGGGAAATGAAATATGATTTTATTGAATAATTTATTTTAATATGATTTGATGTAATTATTCCTTATTTTATGATTGACTATAAAATGCTATGATGATTGATTGAATTTCTTATAAAATGTTGTTTATAAGAAACCAGGAAAGAAAGGATGTTTGATCTTATGATCCAAAGGAATTATGTTACTTCAACTGAAGTAAAAAGACTAAAATGTAAAATTAAACGAAACATGATAAATGAAAGTGAAATTCCTAGTCCGTTTGGCAGTATATGTTCACAGGTTACGATTCTCGGTCATGCATGTACCCATGGGGCATCCGCCCATTGAGCCAAGGCTCTCATGTTTTCGGGCCAAGGCCCCATGTTTATGGACAGCGGTCCATCGTGGAAGACGTTCCACCATGTCATACTTGCCACGACTAGCATGTGCACCCTAAAGTTGAAAATGAATTAAATAAAGGACTTTATAAATTGTTTTACATTATTCTATTCTCCCTGTGTTATTAAATAAAATGAATTGAAATGAATTTACGTTGCTAGAATAGTTCGTTACTGAGTCTTCGGCTCACCGTTATTTTGTTTTCTGTTTTAGGTACCGCTGGGATCGATGGGAACGAGTAGTGGCGAGGATTTCACTTTAATGATTCCCACCTAGTTTATGCCTTAAGTTTTAATAGTTTAATTAAAGACTTTTAGTAATTTATGTACCTTTATTTTGGTAATATAAAAGATTATTATATTGATTTTTGGGATTTAATATCTTATGATTGAAGGTTGCCTTATAATTCCCAAGAGGGAGTTACGGCAGGTAATGCCCCGACCAATTAGGTTAATTCCGCTGCTAATTATGCTTTAATAATGTAATTAGAGGTCGGGGTGTTACACATAAATAGAGTATTTAATGCCATTAAATACTTGATCCGTTTTGTGTGACCCTACGGGTTCAGTCAAGAGTAAGTTGTGGAATAATATTATTAATTTCACTCGAACTGAAGCGGCCTCTAGCTAGGCATTCAGCTCACTTGATCTCACTGAATTATTAAGTTGCATAATTAATTAATACTTAACCGCATTTATTAAACTTAGCATTTAATGCATACTTGGACCAAGGGCATTATTTCCTTCATCTAATGCCATTCTGAATGAGCGGTTCACGGAAGCTATAGTAGGGGTGTTTCTCTCCTTCGCGCACAAACATACCGTTTAGAGCCCATTGGTAAGGCAGTAGGAGGGTTTCGTATCCATCTTTAGCCTTGGTCCTTTTTAGGCGTAGTTGAGATAGATGCTGGACTATGTCGTTTTCCTTTGGCTTATGACCCAAACCAAAGGAAGTAGAAGTGCTAGGTAAAGGAAGAAAAACATGTTTCTTATCTCATAGGCCTAACGACATCCCGGGGAAGTAGCCCTGAGATAGTAGTATGCTCGGAATGATCCGTGATTCATGTGGGTCAGCAATGCTGGTTCGTAATCCTCGATAAATTTTATTGTTTCATCCATTTGGAATCCTTACAAGTCTTCTTCAGCGACAGTCGTTTTGACCACGGAGCAACTAACATCAATGGGTGGAGCGTGTATGAGAATGGTCACTCGGTTATGGTTGAGCTTGACCATTTGGTGCAGAATTGACGATACTCCTCCTAAGTCATGGATCCATCTTGAGCATTCTATAAAGTTTGTTGTTCGACTCAAATTTCTTCGAGGTCTACTTTTTTCCCACTTGTCATTTTGAAAATGTGATCTCTTTCCAAAAAGATACCATCTCGAGCAACAAACACCTTGTTCTCAGATGTATTGTAGAAGTAATACCCCTTTGTTTCCTTTGGGTAGCCCACAAGGATACATTTGTCAGATTTTGGTTGAAGTTAATTTGTCTGAAATTAATCGTTTGACGTATACTTCATAACCCCAAATCTTAAGAAAAGACACTTTTGGAGGCTATCCAAACCATAACTCATATGGAGTCTTTTCGACAACTTTAAACGGAGCTCTATTTAGTGTGAGTGCGGCTATATTTAGTGCATGTCCCTAAAATTCTATTGGAAGTTTGGCCTGACCCATCATTGATCTAACCATGTCTAGCAGGGTTCTGTTCCTCCGTTCTGACACATCGTTCCATTGAGGTGTTCCGGGAGGAGTCAATTCTGATAGAATTCTACATTCTTTCAGATGGTCATCAAATTCATAGCTAAGATATTCACCACCTCTATCAGACCGCAGTGCCTCAATCTTCATGCATACCTGGTTCCCTACTGCCCTATGAAATTCCTTGAATTTGTCAAAGGATTCAGACTTATGCTTCATCAGGTAGACATAACCATATCTACTGAAGTCATCAGTGAAAGTGATAAAGTAGCTGAAACCACCTCTAGCATTTGAACTCATTGGTCCACATACATCTGTCTGGATTAAACCCAATAGATCAGTTGCTCTTTCTCCAATTTTAGAGAAAGGTTGCTTTGTCATTTTTCCAAGTAAGCATGATTCGCACTTACCATAATCCTCTAAGTCAAATGGTTCTAGAATTCCTTCCTTTTGAAGTCTTTCTATGCGCTTCATGTTAATATGGCCTAATCGACAATGCCACAGATAGGTGAGATCTGAATCATTCTTTTTGGCCTTTTTGGTATTTATGTTATAAACTTGTTTGTCATGATCTAGTAAATAAAGTCCATTGACTAATCTAGCAGATCCATAAAACATCTCTTTAAAATAAAACGAGCAACTATTGTCTTTTTTTAAAAAGGAAAATCCCTTAGCATCTAAGAAAGAAACAGAAATGATGTTTTTAGTAAGCCTTGGAACATGGAAACACTCTTCCACTTCCAAAACTAGCCCAGAGGGTAACGACAAATAATAAGTTCCTAGAGCTAATACAGCAATCCTTGCTCCATTTTCCACTCGTAGGTCGATTTCACCCTTGCTTAATCTTCTACTTCTTCTTAATCCCTGTGAATTGGAACATAAGTGTGAGCCACAACCTGTATCTAATACCCAAGAAGTTGAATTAGCAAGAATACAGTCTATAACGAAAATACTTGAAGATGGAACGACTGTTCCGTTCTTCTGATCTTCCTTAAGCTTCAAGCAATCTCTCTTCCAATGCCCCTTCTTCTTGCAGTAGAAGCATTCAGATTCAGAAGTGGGTTGGCTCACCTTCTTCTTTACAGACTTGGTGCCGCCAGCTTGCTTAGTTGGGCTGGCCTTCTTGCCACCTTTCTTAGCATTCCTCTTCTTACCAGATTTCTTTAACTTACCCCCACGCCCCATAAGCACATCTTGCTTATCACTTTTGAGCATCTTTTCAGCCGTTTTCAACATACCGTGAAGCTCAGTGAGCGTTTTTTCTAGACTATTCATATTGTAGTTCATCTTGAACTGATCATACCCGCTATGAAGAGAATGGAGGATGGTGTCTACAGCCATTTCCTGAGAGAACTGTTGATCCAGCCGACTCATATTCTCAATGAGTCCAATCATTTTGAGAATATGTGGACTTACGGGCTCGCCCTTCTTGAGCTTGGTGTCAAGAATTTGTCTATGAGTCTCAAATCTTTCGACTCGAGCCAGATCTTGGAACATGTTCTTTAACATACTGATGATCGTGAAAGCATCTGAGTTGATGAACGTTTTCTTTAGATCTGCACTCATGGTTGCAAGCATTAGACATTTTATATCCTTGTTGACATCAATCCAACGATTGAGGGCTGCCTGAGTGACCCCATCGCTAGTGGCTTCGGGTATCGCCTCTTCCAGGACATACTCCTTTTCTTCCTGCATAAGAACTATTTGCAAGTTCCTCTGCCAATCAAGGAAGTTTTTCCCGTTCAACTTCTCCTTTTCGAGAATTCAGCGGATGTTTAATGAATTGTTGTTTGCCATAGTTAAAACTACAATTGAAAAGAATAAACAAGTAAATAACCATTCACATTTTCTCTTAATAAACTTAAATTCTAGCATTCATGCATTCATGCATAATTCAATATTTATTAAGCATTTTATTCAAGTTATGTGTTCCGGCAGGTGTGAATAAAATGATTCCAAGACCTTTAAATTATTGAAGAATTAAGAACAATATGTATTTATACTCAATTCTAAAATATTTTAGGTAAGCAAATCCTTTGCTAATAGTGCAGAAACTACTCTTGGTTGATAGGTACGTCTAAGAACTTATTAGGTAAACCTATCTCATTTTCCACGACATAAAAGGACTCCTTACTTATATCGTTGAGTTTCACCAAAACTAACATGTACTCACAATTATTTGTGTACCTTACCCCTTTAGGATCAATAAGTAACACCTCGCTATGGCAGAAAACTATTACTAAGATTGATGTAAAGGTTATCCAAGTAAGTGTTATTTTGGCATGATACCTTTTAACTCAATTTTTAAAGTTTGGAACTTAAGGCTCTTACTATGTTGGTTAAATTTTATATTAAATAAATAAAAGGCGGAGCTAATTATTTTTTTATAAAAAATCAAAGTCATTTGCGTCGCACTTTAACAAAAGTGTGACACAAATGATACTTTCAGTTCTTTTAAAGAAAGTAATTGGCGTCGCACATTTGTTAAACAGCGACGCAAATGACTTTTCATAATGGTGTCAAAAAAGGCATTTTCATCGCACTTTAAGCTAAAGTGCGACGCAAATGACTTTTTTGCACGTAAGAAAAAAGTCATTTGCGCCGCACTAATGTGCGACACGAATGACTCTTATTTACGTCACACATTGGACTTTAGTCATTTGCGTCGCTGCCAGTTGCGTCGCACCAATGTGCAACGCAATTGGACTTAAACGACCGGCGCAAATGAAGTATTTTCCACTAGTGATAATATATAATATGTAATATGTAATATAGATAACTCTGGAGAAATACATGCTATATATAAGAAAAATTTAGATCCAATTGTTCGTATAATTAAAATTCAGGAAGTACTATCAACTTCAAATAAGAAAATTTATGGGCTAATAAGATATGATAAATACAAAAGTAATAAGCTAAGGATTGAGAATAGCATTCCATTTATAGTAACATATACACCTAGGATAGTCACATGTATATGTTTTCTGTTGTTTGTCTTTTACTAATCCTAGGTAGGCTGTTTTGTAGTGATCCTAGGTGGATCTTAGCAGCCATGTTTTGGCATCTTGTACACTTGTATATAGGCTTGTACATAGGATATTGTATATAAGCAGGAGGCAGGCCATTTGTGCCGCCAAGACCTCAAAAATACAAAAATACAAACACACATAAAAGACCAAAATTCTGGTGAAGAAAACACTGCATGACAACAGCACAAGTTTCTTGAAATATTTCTTTATGGTATTAGAGAAGGTTTAACATCCTTAAACCTTAACAATTTTGAGAGCTTGTTGTTCTAAAATCACAAACCAGTAAGAAAGATCAAAGAATCTGATTCCCTATAAAGATCCTCTCTTTATTGCAGTGAATGAGAATGTTGCAACACCCTTGGGAAGCATCTTATTTGATGGAAAGAACATTCTAAATTTGAGCAGGAGCATCAGAATTGCTCTTGGTGCTAAGAACAAACTGGTCTTCTTAGTAGAGAAGCATCCTAAGGATTTTTAGGTGCTGATGAAATCCAAAAATGGACTAGATGTGATTAAATGTAAGGTCATGGCGATTGGCCACCATGATGCCTGAAATTGCAAGAAGTCTTGTGACTATGAAATCGACTAAGAGGATGTGGGAAGAGATTGTTGAAAGGTATGGGAAAACAAGTGCTCCTCTTCTCTTACAACCGAAGAAAGACATGTGTGAACTGCAGCAAGAACACCTCACTGTGAGTGAGTACTACTGCAAGTTAAAGGATTTTTGGGATCAAATCTCAGAAATTGAAGACATACCAGAATGTTCTTATGGTTCCCTGGAAAAATACAGTTGTAGCATTGTCAAGAAAATGATTGAGAGGGAATCAACCACCAAACTCATGAAATTTCTCATGGGACAGAACCCTGATTATGACCAAACAAAGACCAGTTATTTTGGCATGGATCCCCTGATGCCTGTGAACAAGGTGTACAATTTAGTCACGTAGGTTGAGAAGAAGAAGAAAATCACAGGAGAGATCAGTATTGGGAGTCAAACAAGTGCTCAAGCAGCAAATAGGCAAGGAGAAAGTCTTGGACCTATGGTGAACATTCAGAAGAGAGATTACAAAAAAATGAGACTTGAGAAGATTGAAAGAGATGAAAAGAAATGTCAGCATTGTGGAATGAAGGGACGCTTAAGGGAAGAATGTTTCAAGATAGTTGGATATCCTGACTGGTTCAAGAATAATCCAAAGGAAAAGGGAAACACAAGACAAGCTGGAAACGCAACTAGAAATGAGGAAGAATTCTCTGGAAACAGTCCCCTGGACTTTGCAAATGCAGAAGGTAATGGAATGAAATATGATAACAAGTTCATTTCTTCTGTTATTCAAGAAATAATGAAGGCAATTGGTCAGAAGCAGAATGCAGCAGCTAGCAACCATAGAAACTTTGCAGGTAAAGAAGTTCTTTCTAATGCAGCAAATCATTATAATGACTCTTACTGTAGTACAGGGCTCATAGATTCATGAGTTAGTGATCATATGACATGAAATAAAAGTGTTCTTACTAAGAACATTAGACAAATAGATAAGGGTAAGATTACCTTATGGAAATGTAAAAATTGATGAGGAAATACGAGATGTGAAATTGAATGATGGTATGACTCTTTTTTATGTGTTATATGTGAGTGATTTCAAACACAACTTATTGTCAGTGAGAAAATTGGTTCACAAAGGTGATCTGAAGCTATTGTATGATAAACATGAGTGTTCTCTTCAGGGCCTTTCCACTGAAGAAAATGTAGTCTTTGGAGAGAATGAAAATGATCTGTACAAGCTGATAAACTTTGAGAATCAACAGACAAGAAAGATAAAAGGAAGGCATAAGGTTTACTTGGTAGCAGAAGAGAAAGGAGAAAGAGAAAATTTAAAGAGCTGTAATAAAGTAGAGAAACTAGATTTAATTAATGCTAGGCTAGGGCATGTCTCTATTTGTAAGATGGAACATATGGAATTTCGCAAATGCAAAGACTTAAAGAGCTACTTTTGTGACACTTGTTCTGTTGTTAAACATCACAAGCTTCTTTTTTCTATAAGTAAATCTGTTGTTGAAAACATTTTTGAATTGATTCATGTTTATTTATAGGGTCTATATAAGACTAAGAGTATTACAGGTGAAAGCTATTTTCTAACTATAATTGATGATTCTAGTAGAGTGACTTGGACTCATCTTTTATCAAATAGGGAACATGTTAAAAGAATCCTTGTTTGTTTCCTTTCTCATGTAGAGAATCACTTTAATACCATTATTAAAACTTTGAGAAGTGACATTGGGACATAAATTTTTCAAAATGAATGTGGACATATTTTTGCTCAAAAAGGTATTACTCACCAAAGAAGTGTTCAAGGTGTACCTCAACAGAATGCAAGAGTTGAGAGGAAACATAGGTTTCTGCTTGAGACAGCAAGAGCCTTGAAGATCCATGCAGGACTGCCTGCATACCTATGGGGTGAGTGTATTTTGGCTGCAACTCACTTAAATAATTATTGCGTAGTGCAGTGATTGATTGGGAAACTCCCTACAAAAGAATGATGAAGAAAGAACCTAACTATGATCATTTAAGGTCATAGGAAGCTTGTGTTATGCCAATCCCCATAAGAAACCCGGAGATAAGTTTGCAGCAAGAGGAATAAGATGCATCATGATTGGATACCCTTATTGTCATAAATAATACAAGCTCATGGATCTGAAGACCATAAAAACTTTTGTGAGCAGAGATGTGGTGTTCAAAAAAAGGATATTTCCTTTTCTTCTCAAACAAGGAAACGGTGAATTTCTGACATGTTTGAGGAAAAATTTGTCAATTAAAGAAACTGAAAATGATGTTGATGTCTCTAACATCTTTACTGGAGAATTTGAGTAGGAAATTGATCAGATGGAACCAGAAATGGAAGGTATGCAGGAAGAAGTAAATCACGAAGAGACTATGGAGGTACAAAAAGGTCAAACTAACCTTGATGTTACCAATGAGGATATAACTACTCAAGAAATAGTAAGAAGATCAGAGAGAGACAGAACAATACCAGAAAAGTTCAAGGATTTAATCTTTGATATTCCACGAAAGAGAACTATAACACACACAGCTAATTTGATCATAGCAAGACTAGTGGACTCATAATAATATTCAGAAGATTACGTAGCATCTCTGAACAATGTTCTGAGAGAAAGAGAACCAGTTCACTATAGTGAAGTATCTGAAGATCAAGGGTGGATGGAAGCAATAGAGGAGGAACTAAATGCTCTTGACAAGAATAATACATGGGAAATGACAGAGAATAATACAAGAATAATTACCAGAAGGAAAGAGCGCAATAGATTCTAAATGGGTATATAGAATCAATTTTGACAGAGACGGAATACAGAGAAGCTCAAAGCCAGATTGGTGGCAAGAGGTGATAAAAAGATCCAAGGGAAGGATTACAAAAACACATTCTCACCAGTGGCCAAGTTCACTACTGTGAGGACTCTAATAGCCTTAGCAACTGCCATGAATTGGAATCTGGAACAACTTGACATCAAAAATGCCTTTTTGCATAGTTTTCTAGATGAAGTATTATACATGAAACCACCAAAAGGATACACTAGAGGCAAGGAAGGGAAAGTTTGCAGATTGAAAAGAAGCTTGTATGGTCTGAAACAAGCTTCTAGGCAATGGAATCTAGAACTGACCAAGTTCTTTATTGAACATGGTTATAAACAATCCAAAAGAGATTACTCAATGTTTTATAGGATTTAAAATGGAAAGCAGACAATTGTGCTTGTCTATGTTGATGATCTCATATTGACTGGAGATAACAAAATTGAAATAGAAAATCTGAAAACAGAACTTCACAATGCATTCACTGGGAAGGATCTTGGAGAAATGAGATACTTTCTTAGAATAAAAGTTTCAAGGAATTCAAAAGGAACTATG
This sequence comes from Spinacia oleracea, assembly GCF_020520425.1. Classification (NCBI taxonomy): domain Eukaryota; kingdom Viridiplantae; phylum Streptophyta; class Magnoliopsida; order Caryophyllales; family Amaranthaceae; genus Spinacia; species Spinacia oleracea. The sequence goes on from NC_079489.1 coordinate 92,422,358, forward strand.
CTAAATCAGTGGAAAATCATTCTTGACATACGGAAATCAACTGGGACAGAAGGCTGCAAACCTACAAAGTTTCCTTTTCCTAAAGGGATCAAATTATCAGTTGATAAAGGTGATCTCTTTGAAGACCTTGAAATATACAGAAGAATCATTGGGAGACTGTTGTACTAGAATCTGATCAGACCTGATATTTCCTATAGTGTGCAACAGTTAAGTCAGTTCATGTGTGAACCAAGAAAACCACATTTACAGGCTGGTATTCACGTGGTGAAATATTTGGTTGGTACAATTGATTGGGGTTTATACTACCCTGTTGACTCTGAATTGAAGTTAATCTCATTTTGTGATTTAGATTGGGGCAACTATGCCTTTAGTTCAAGATCTCTTTCTGGACACTGTGTTTTTCTGGGGAAATCATTGGTATCTTGGAAGACAAAGAAGCAAAAGATTGTATCAAAGTCATTAACAGAAGCAAAATATAGGTGTATGACACAAACAATAAGTGAGCTTTTTTGGTTGAATGGAGTACTAGAAGATTTGGGGTTCACTATGCCTAAGCCTATTGATCTGTTATGTGACAACATATCAGCAATTCACCTGGCACATAATCCTATTTTTCATGAAGAACAAAACTTTTGAATGTGGATTGCCATTATGTGAGGGATCACATCCTGGATGGGCTTCTCAATGTACTTCGTATTAGATCTTTTCTTCAGCTAGCTGACTTAATAACTAAGTCTCTCGGTGAGCAGCAGCATAATAATCTCTGTTTCAAGTTGGGCATCACTCCATCGGCTCCAACTTGAGGGGATGTATTGAGAATATCATGCCATGTATAGTAACATCTACACCTAGGATAGTCACACACTACTAGAAAAAGGGTTTATAACGACAAACTTTTTCGTCGTTATAAGTCTAAAAAGTCGTCGTTAAAGCTATTAACGACGAACAAAGTTCGTCGTGAGTTTTGTCGTAATAGCTTCCGACGTTATTAGTATTAACGTCAACGTTCGTCGTGAATTTTGCACGACGGAATCATTGTTTGTCGTTACTTATTAACGACAAAATGATTGTTTGTCGTTATTTATTAACGACAAAATGATTGTTTGTCGTTATTATGTATTCAATGGCGTCGAACAAACATCATATAACGACCAACAAAGTTGACGTAAAAGAGAATCAAGTTGATACAATAATTTTAATTATCGTCCAACAACGACAAAATATTTCGTCGTTAATGTTACTATATAAAATAAATATATTTTGTCGTTAATATGAAAAATATTTGTAACCTGGAATTCATTCAAAATTAAATAGTATATAGAATAATACACTAAATTTTTCTCTCAAAAAATTAATTAATACACTAAATTTATATTAAATGTAATCAATCACAAAAGATTTATAATAGACAATTTTAATGCGAGTCAAAACAAGAAAACTAATAAGATCAAATAACTTAGTCTATACTAGGAGTTAAATCTAAATAACTCCTTATTCTTTAAAAAAAAAAAAAAATTTGCACCAAATATCTAAAACTAATGTGTAGCGGCTTCGACCTATTTTTGCATTTCTGGTCCACCTTGTGAAGTTGGAATAGTAACATTAAGTTGCGAGACCAATGCATCTTGCAACATTTTCATTCTAGACTCAACCAAGCTAACACGTTCCTTCATTTCATTGTTCTCAGCTTGTACTTCCTCCATGCGATTTGCAAGAATTTCATTCAGTTTGTTGGCAGCATTCAATTTAGTTTGAAGTTCTACTCTATTGGGTTTATTCAGCCTCCAAAACCTACAACCTGATCTCAAGATTTTGATTTAAAAACCTGTTGTACTACTTGGTAGAACAAAAATAAATTACATTAGTAACATGAAGAATGCATTTGCAAATGGTTTGACTGATCTTTCTGCTATCTATGAGTCAATGAATGAGCTTGACATTGCTAATTTGGTGTATAGTAGACACAAAAAAAGGGGGAAACAAAACAAAGGGGTGCAACAACATAGCAGTAGCAGTAGCCGCTACCATTACATGACAAGATGAGTAGCAGGGCATAAAATTTTGTCAGGCTTCTCACTATGTTCACTAGCATCAGTTAAAGCATTAAGCCGTGTGATCTCCTTATACACACTGATCTCCTGTGATCTCTTTATACACAGTGAAGTATAAGTAACAATCCATCTTCACTGTGTATAAAGCTTTGACATGAAAGCCATGTGGGTTGCCAACTAAGAAACCTTAATTCTTAAATCAAGCCGGTTAGCAGTAGAGCTGTAGCACAGTTAATCCGTAGTTCTCTAAGATATGATATAGACTAATAGACTAGAAAAGTGAAAGCTGGATAGAGTAATGGATGTCTACCAAGGTGCTGAATTGTGTACATACAGACCAAAAAATGATTTCCATAATTTTGCAGCAAGAAGATAAATAATATAACGGATTGTTGTTTATTTTAACTTTTGAACATAGAGGTAACATAGTCTATAATTGGGTAACTATATATTTATTGTTTAATTAACATGTTACAAATCCTTCTGAATCAGTAGCAGGTCAGAGGAATAAATTCCTTTCCCTATCAACTACGAAACATTCTTCAATATGATTGCTTCCTTACCTAAGACACTGTAATTGGGCTTCTAACCCTGTATAAGTTAATTTTCAAATGTTGGCAGATAAATTAACTTCAACATTAGCCAATTTTGCAGATAAATTAACTTCAACGGTAGCCAATTTTTTCGAGTTTCATCCCACATTAGAAAATACAACAGGCTTTAAGTTCTTATGAACGAAGTATAACTTTAAGTGACTTGTTTTTTAAGCGAAAACTTCAGAGAGAAATACATACTCCCTCAGTTCATTTCTCATATGCATGCACTGAGGGAAAAGGAGGTGATAATAATCATAAAGATAAAGAAAAGAAGAAGAAAAAGAACCCTGGAGATAAGAATGATCCATCAAAACTAAAGCTCAAGCTCGAGAAACTTAACATAAAGATGCGCGATTTAGAAACTAAGAGAGGAGAGATCTTGAAAGCCATTGAAGAAGCTGAAACAAATGCAGTTGCTAACCCAAACAAGGAAGACGATCTTAATCTTAAACAAGACTAAATTAATATGAGTTTCCTGACAATTTTTCTTTAATCAGTAGTCAGACAGTTTCTATCCTGTAGCTACCAGCCTACCGGCCAGACAGTTTCTATACTGCGTACTATGAATCAATGTCACAAGGACCGCTTTTGTCAACCATATTAATACATGTTTTTACCTTAATTTGTAAAGAAGTCGTGTAAAGATATCTTTTTTTTCTAAAATTGACTCTTGGAGTGAAATGAAGTCAATACCTGATCTATTTATTTGATAAACTGTTGTAATCATGTCTAAAAAAACTAGGAAAATAGAAAGAACCCAACTTGTGCAAAGATTCGGCACAACTAGGTCATACACAGAATGAAACACCAATGTCATTAGTAGGCAATGCAGGAGGTACAACCTGTGCACCAGGAATTCTCTGTTGTTCATTAGTAGACAATGCATTAGGTGGTTTACCCCCTGCAGATGATGGTGTTCTTTTTTTATTACAATGATTGATTGCTAGGTATAATCTAATCACTAGACAAAAAAAAAATCAACATATAAGAACATAGCAAGTACTCGTATTAGTCCAAAACAGGAAACCATGCCTCCAAAGACATCTCAAAGCACAGCTTGAATAAGTACAACAATCATAACATGAATTTACCATAATTTATCAGTTATTTGTAACTCTTAACCTGAACCCCAAATAATTCACAATAATAGATCATTTTAAGACAACTAACCATTGGAGAAGCGCAAAAAGCCAAGGAGATCATGATTTACCAATGTCAGTTTCGTTTTATTAGCACAAAATATCACCTGCTATAAATTCAGATCAGAAGAGAAACACATATCAATTCAAATTGAAAAATCAAAAGAAAATCAAAATTGAAAATTACAATACTCGAAATAATTGAGAGAAACTCAAGAGCAACTAAAAGTGGAATCAATAATAATATAAGGCAAAATTTGACATATATTGCATATATTAGCGTAACATAGATTGAAATCTAACCTCATCCAAGTTGATATTCGGAAGAATGTGTAGGGATTGATTGGATATTTTTTTAGGGATTGAAGGATGTGTTATAACATCATCAAAAATCATTTGCTGGAAATATAAGAAAGAAAATTTGAGATATGAAATGCAATTCGGGAGAAACTTAAATCGAAAAAATAAGAAGAAACTACCAGCAAAGTTGGAAGAAAAACTACCAGCGAAATTCGACAGAGATCAATTCTAACTGCAAACAATTAATAAAATTGCAATTAATACTCCAAAAACCTAATCTTGAGAGAAATTCGTATAGAAGATTACAAAAGAGAGTAAGGGAAACATACTAGAGAATTTCAAGAAAAATTTATCAAGAGTCAATAGAGTGAAATTGGAATTTAGGGTTAGTGATGAATGTGGGAGGGAGAGATGAATAGTGCAGAGACTCGGAGGTTAGAGGTAGAAGTGGGGTTTAGGGGTTTTGATTTTTTTTTAAGCCTCGCTTGATTACACCGTAGAGAATTGCCGACACTTCATCAAAGCGCTCCAATTTTCCAGTCCATTTTCCGCCCCCAACACTATTTTGAACAAACGTCGCTGCTTAAGCGCTCCTAAAGACTGTTTTTCTAGTAGTGATACCATACCAATGACAGAACTCCTGTAGGCTAAAGTGCTCCAAGATCAATGAGACTCCTAACCACCTAAATGGGCAAGTATATCAGCAAATTATGCCAGTGAAACTGAAGTTGAATTAACAACAAGCTGCTATAACTATTAAAATCACCAGCAGACACATTTCATCTAGTTAAGAATGGAAGACTTGTATTGCATTTACACTTGGTCCTATATGAAAATTGAATAGATTAGAACTAATATTTTACATATTAGGATATAATTTTACATACGGAAACTAAACTTTGTTGAATTTACTAATCAAAACTGACTTTTGCGTAATAAAACTAAATATATTTTCACCCGGTTCATTAGTATTTTTGTCTTGCGACTTAAAAATGATTATTTACTGACACTTATTCCATATGTTACTGAAATCAAAGTACATATGCAGAGTGAAAGGATGTCTACACCACCTTTTTTTTCTGTGCCAAATTCAATGACATCTGAGGGATGAAATCTTGTAGGGAAATTAGGCGGCACTTTATAATGTTTTCCCTCGTTACTGCGAGAATAAACACAACAGAATCAGTATACACTCTGAACATGGAAGAAACAACCGTCCACCACATTATATATTTATATCCCACGGATCAACTTACTCAGTGATTCACGTTATCCCCATGACCCATCTCCATTCCCAAGCTACCTCATGAAGAAACACTGGTTGTAAAAATCAAATCACATACAAAGATATACATATACTACAGTTCAAATGAGGTGATAAGATAATAAGTCATGACATCATTTTGTGCACCTAAGAGGCGATGATCATAGAAGAATTGTATGAATTTGATTGAACATAATGAAACAAAGACTCGTGATCTAGAATTCTTAAACAGGAAGAATAACTGGTATATCTGTAAAATTGAGCACATGCAATTTTGGATTAGAGCATCAAGAACTATGACAATATAGAGAATCAAGTGAACTTATTTTCGGTGTAAAATCCAATTGAAATATACATAATCCATGACCCTCACAATCTGGAAGTGACTAAAAATTCATTCCAATCAAATTGCGGCCAACAGTTAAGTATTGCAGAATCTCAAGACAATTAGGAATCCCAAAATTGAACCAAAAGTAATAAAATAAAATAAAAAATCGAGAGGCCTGTTCATATCCCATAGATCAACATCAGAATTTGAAATAGGAAACAATTTAAAAGAGGTCAAATCGAAACTCCTCTTCATGATAATCCACGTTTAGCAAACCTTAGAATAGCAGAAATTGATGAATTTGTAAGGAGATTACCAGTATATCATACAAAGCATAATTAATATTAACTAATCAATTTCAATAACCCTAAAATCACAGATGCAGGATGAGGGAGAAAATGAAGAAGCTCATACCCAAAAAAAACCCAACTCGAAACCAGATTATAGATCAAACCTAGTTCGTCGATTTCACCAGAAAAACTAAATTGTAAATCCTAATTTCCAGAAATAGCTCAAACTCAATCACGAAAAAAACCTATGATCTAAACCTAAAACATAAATTAATTTATAAAACGTAAGGTCTAAACTTGTAAATTATGTAAAAGAAACCAAATTCGAGAAAATCAGAGAAGCTCATATGTTACCTCGGTCTATATCGCCGCCATCATCACCATAGTTAATGAGGAAGAGAGAGAAAACGCGAATTGATATAGAGAAACGCGAATTGATGAGGAAGGATGAGGAAGAGAGAAAACGCGAATTGATGGGGAAGAGAGGACCGGGTTTCATTCCTGATTTCGTTCCTCTTCTGTCTCGCTTTTTGTTCTTTTTATTGAATTTTGTTTTCCGATTGTATGTGAATCGTGAGTTTTGTGATTAGGGTTTAGGAAGGAAAATTGAGGAAGAAGATGTAGGGTTTCAACCATTTTCAGAGAATTGCGTTATTGATTATGAGAAGTTGTGAAAATTTAATTTGCCCGGTATTTACGAAAAATAATCCCGCTCTGACTAAATAAATGTTTTTAGCGACGGCTTTTACTTTTTATTTATTAATTTATTAATTTTTTTATTATTTACTTTTCACATTAACGACAACTGTATTAAATTTTGTATTCTTAGTTTTAATCAATTACTACCAACAATTGGGCTTGTCGTAGTAACGTAGTGCAAATAGACTATTAACGACAAAATTTTTGTTTCGTCGTGAATAGTTTGTCGTTAAAACTGCGAATTCTAGTAGTGACATGTATATGTTTTCTATTGTTTGTCTTTTACTAATCCTAGGTATGCTGTTTTGTAGTGATCCTAGGTGGATCTTGGCACATATTTTAGCATCTTGTACACTTGTATTTAGGGTTGTACATAGGCTATTGTATAAAAGCAGGAGGCAAGCCATTTTTCGGCAAAGACCTCAAAAATACAGAAACACAAACACACATAAAAGACCAGAATTCTGGTGAAGAAAGCATTGCATGACAGGAGCACAAAGTTTTTTAAATCTTTCTTTACTAAGATAAGTGAAATTCAGGTGAAGAGAGGATCATCGATCTTATAAGATTTAATTTGGTGATATTTTCATAACATTACAATATCAAATGAGGAATTCCAATTTTTCCCTTAAAAATCATTTAAATTTTGCCCATATAATACTAAATACTACACTCCGTAAAGATTAGTATCGGGACTACTAATTGTTCAATGAGAATATTCGAACATCCTATTCCGGTTAGGATGATAATATTATTTTGTTCATTTAAATGGCGAATATCTAAAAGTAAGAAATAAAGTGAGAAACTGATTTTGGTACACCAACTTGTGAGCTATGATGCACAGACACGTTAAAATTAGCAAACTTATTGTTACCGAAACGTTTAGGAAATGCCGAAACACGTTTGAAACGCCTATAAAATGTGTCTTTATTTTCAAAACGTTTCTTTTAAAATCTGGGTTTGAGAAACGTAAGGAAACGTAATTTGGGGCTTCTCAATACGTTTCCCATGCATTTAAAATCTTCCACATTGTAACCCATGTACTTGCAAAATATAGTCAACCTTATCCTTGTTAATCCAACGTTTAAAGTTTTCTTGACTTTTTAAGCAAACAAAGGTTTTTCTATAGGCAACTTTATGTTTGTTATTAAACCAACGCTAATGTAGAAAAATCTTGATTTTCTTAAAAATACAACAAAACTTTTTAACATTGGGTTGGCGGCAAGGATAAAAATGAGTAACTTTTGCAAATACAAAGCTACAATGTCTAAAATTTAAAACGTTTTGGTACAACGTAGAAATCAATGATCTACAGGGGTACAACGTAAAAAAAAAAAACCAAAAATTGTTCAAGGCTTGTGTAGTATAGAAGTTTGAGAAAGAACTTAAATTATTGGGGTATAAGAAACCTCCGCAACTACTAGAAGTACCAAATAATACCAAACCTAACAGGAGTGAACATTCCCGTCAAAAAAAAAAAGAGTGAACATTGCATATAAGAAAAATCATTACCAAAATGTCCGAAATTGACCTACCTTGGTCCCACTACTAATTAAGTTCAAGTTCATGAATCTAGTTAATACAAAGACTAAAGACCCTTGACATTTATATAGAAGTATAAGAAATTTATTCACATGAAAACTATAGGGTAACTTGGCTTCAGTTGGTCCCAACAACCTAAACCAAAGAGTTAGGAAGTATTTTAAAAATTTTAAATTAAAGTAGTAAACATGTAGCATTTAGGTATTAGTCTAATATTAATTAATTTTAGTTTTGTGAGTGTTATGAAACCGAAATTGCCTTGAGCCCCATATATGGTGGACAAAGTGGCCCAATCCCAAGTTTCCAACCTTCCCAAAAGTGAGAAAAGTTATTGGATCCTTACATAAATAAAGCAAGATTATGTTTTTTGAAAAGATGGTAGTTGAGTTAGAAAAAAAAACATATTTGGTGTATTGGAGATTCTAATCTATACCCTAGATCTTCCAGCATCATTTCAGGTCTCCTAGAAGGAAGATAAAAGCCTCAAATTCCATAAAAAGTTGGACCCACATTAATCATGCATGATCAAGTTATGATTAAGTAACTTAATTGCCTATTAAAAATTATTGTCATTATCAATTTCAAAGCGTAAGATCGATACATGTATGTTGATTAGTTAGTGTCTACAACTTTGGAGTTTATAGCTCCTCCGCGTCGCCTACTATTTAAGCGTCGCCAGTTATAAATTATAGTGCACTTCGTAGGCTACACATTATTGTTAACCATACATATCGCTTGTTACCCAGCAAGGCTTGGCCTAGTGGTAAAGGTTTGACCTCATAAACTCAAGGTTATGGGATCAAACCCCACTAGGGGCTCTTTGGGAGTGAGGATTTACCCTATAATTCCCCCTCACTTCCAATGAGTCTGACCTGCAAAGCTGGCTGGAAATACTTGTGCGAGGTACCAGTGCAGTAGGGTCCTTCATCTTACCTTTTAAAAAAAAAATAAAAAAAATAAAAAAAAATACATATCGCTTGTTAATATTAAAAGGTGATATTTAAATTATAGGAAAAAATTGATATCGGTCCTAACAATGTAGGATTATTTCAAAAGATCTCAACTTTTGATTATCTTAGAATGCTCCCAACTATAAAGATTCCTTTCCAAAAATGGCCTCATAATTAGTTAAAATTAAGTGTTATATAACTTAATTACGACTCATATCTCTCATGCAATAATCATATATTTTAATTAAATTAAGTTAATGGACTAGTATGATATGTTTAAATCAACTTAATTAACAGTTGAATTAAGCTAAAGGACCATTCTGTGAAACCACACTCAAAGTTAAGACCACTCTAGAATAATCAAAAGTTTGGACCTTTTAAAGTGAAGTGGCCATAATTGTGACTGTCATTACCAATTTTTCCTAAATTATATATATGTGCCTTAGTTAAATTAAGGTACATATATATAATTTACGAGTCACCATAATATCATGTGTTCATGATGAATAATAGTTTAGAATATTAAGCGATACATTATATTCCGGGTATGAAACAATGGGTTTCGGATTGAAGGACCTTTTGTTGATGTGGAAGATATACCTTGCTCTTGATACGATAAGTCCAAAAATACCTGCACCGAGTAAGATTACTAGCCTCGGGGGAGTTTCCGAGGAAAGCCCCTCTGATCGATGCCTAAGTAAGTATTTGGTTCAGATCTAGAGAGGGTTCTCTAGAGAATTGTAAGTGTGAAAAGAAATAAATGAATGTACCTTGATATGTGTGCTAAGGCGACATATTTATAGTATTTGTGTGGTAAATGCATGTAGGGCTTTACAACAAATGGGCCTTGGGCCGCTTTTATAAGGCGTAGAGCCTATCAGAGGGAGATGGCTTTATGTTGTGCTAGCCTAGTGGCCTTTTGGGAAACAGGCCCAATTAATAGACAATTAGGCACCCAAACAACATGCCTTCCAGACTCATTTCATTTAGGATCTAATGAATGGGTATCCATATGCAACCTTGCGGTTTTGTAGTCCAAAAGTCCCGCTCTTTAATTCAAAAAGGGCTTTTTGATTTACTGCATTTATGACAACTGTTGATCGTTGCTTCAACTTCAAATGATCCTGCGGTGTACAACTGAACGGAGTTAGGCGGTTTTTAGGTTGCTTCCCTATAAATATCCGGCCCAATCCTTCATTTCAACCTTTGTTTCACCGTTTATTTGAAAATCTCTCAAATTCAGGCGAACCCGCACTTTAAATTTCATTGATCTCCGTCTTGCTGTTGGAATTTTTTTTCGGGACCTTGCAACATTCGATTTGTCGGCGAATTCCGCTTCCGGAGAAGGTATTCTTCTTTTTAAGTTATCACTTTCCTTTGTTTTTCTCTTCTACACCACCGTCTAAACTTTAGGTTTATGTTTTCCGTCAATGGCTTGAGATAAGGGGAAAAGTAAATTCATTGTGGATTCCTCTAGTGAGAAGGACGAGGAGGAGGTTCCTCTGGAGAGATCCAGGAAGGGTTCTCATCGTCACGACGCTTCGGGGAGCGCTGCTGCTAATAGATTTGAGGGTGTTGCTCGTGTTGAGTCGGGCGGGAAAGATGGTTCCTCGGGATGATATACCATTTTCCATAATTATCCTCATTTTCACTGGGAGGCGGATCCCAATTTGAGGCTTGCGTCGTGTCTGCATGACGTTGGTGTTAGGTTATAAACAATCTAATTGCATGCAGAATAAACCATAAATATAATGCAAAAATCCAAATTAATTGACACATAATCAATTAGCATAATTTAGTATACATACTATGTGATGCGTGCCTTCTCTAGCTGCTCATGAATCGAACAAGAACTAGTACAGGGCTCAAAATGTCGCCCCTCTATATGTAGTCCACAACACGTTCGGATTCGCCGTAGATTCAACCAACTAGGATATCATTTAAGGAATTACACTCGGGATCTCACTTTTATTGATAGGAAAAAGTATTCAAGTTCTGTTAAATTTATGACCATGGGTCATATATTTAAAGGAAATTAGATAGTCAAATCTTACTAGAATTAGGATAGCCAAAACCCTTAAAATTTGGATTTAGGTTAATTACAAACTCTTAGATTTTTAGGATAATCCAAACACTTAGGTATTAGGATAATCATAAAACTCTTAAGTATGTAGGATTAGGAACACGGACAGCTTGTGGCCCAAATTACTTGCCACGCAAGTAACCTTACGGTTAAAGCAATAAAAAAATATGGCACGTTACAATATTGTTTAGGCTAAATGGCGGTTCTCACAAACAAGCCACTTGTGTTTACTCGTTTTTCTTTTACACAAAGTACTTTCCTCGACTTGACTAGACTCTTGGGCATGATCCAGGCTTAGTTTGAGTGCTTATACGGACAAAGTTCAGCTTAACAAGAGTTAATACGCCGGAACTACGATGAATACTGGACGATTACTGGGACGTATTGAAGGCTTAGACTTACGCTTATAACTTGGGTATAGTATAGAGATTCTAATTTGGTGCGCTTTATCCGGTTTTTTAAGGCCCTATTCATAGTAAAAAGTGTCGTAAGATATAGAGATTTTCACAGTTCCAAAACTGTTGAAATACTTTTGTGCGCAAGCGCAACTATTTTCTCGCGCTGAGTTACAGGCGCTAGATTTCTCTTGTTTGGTATTAGATGAACTTCATAATTTGTATTTGGATTAGACTGAAATAAGGGTGTGAGAATAATTCTTAATTAAGAGTGGATGTTGGCGTGAAAATATATTTGTGTTGGGCCCTGTGCGCAAGAAATTCTTGTGCACGTTTCTTTCCCACGCGTTTTATCCAGTTTATTCTGGTTTTATTCAGGATTAAAACTCCTTTTTACGCTTTTCAATGTTATTTCGATTTATTTCCAACTAAAAATCTTTCTTATGCTTTTCAAGCTCTTTTAGGGGTTTAACTAGAGTGCAACTCTGCCCGTTTGGCGTAAATCTATCTTGGACGGTTTACTATATTTAGCATATTCTTAGAATTGCAGCTACTATAAATAGAAATTTCTATAAATGGAAATATGGGTTTGGGAAATGAGTCAGTCGCTCTTAGAATGTCCGTTTCTTGATTAGGATTACGTTAACAAGTGGATGTTTGTTTCATCACTGAACTTATCGCTTCTAGCTTGAGTTCAAATGTAGGCGTCTACAGTTAGCCCTCACTTTGATTGAGTATGATTTAGACGAAGATCAAAGTATTTGTAGACGGAGTGCATCTAACAAATCTAATTTTTGAAAACCGATTCAGGTGCGAGGGTCTTACGAGCCCTCGAGTGATAACTTTTGACTTAAGGGTCATCACTTGGAATGTCGACATTTCTCCTCACGAGTGATTGGGCTGAACTTATTATACCTTCTCACGATGTCATTCAAGGTGTTAAAATAGACACAAACATTTTCGAAAACCGATACGTAAACTTGTTTAAACTTAGATAGGTTGAAAACTTGACGGTTCTGCTTTTTCAGAAAGAAAGCGGAAAACTTTACTTGACAGTCTTGCTTTTTGAGAAAGAAAGCAGAAAACTCTACTCGACTGTCCATCTTTTTGAGAAAGAAAGCGGGAAACTTACTACCTAATGTTTTAGGAAAAATTGGAAAAACTCGATTTGACTCTCGCTTTTTAGAAGCGGAAAACTTGGTTTGACTCTCGTTTTTAGAAGCGGAAAAGTTTAAATGTTGAACTTTGACTCTTTTTTTTGGAAACGGGATATTTTAAATCTAACTCTCATTTTTTTAGAAACGGAAAGTTTTGAATATAGTCTTGTTTTTTTTGGCAAATAGAAACCCGAATTTAACTCTTTTTTTGTTCAGAAAACGGAAATTCTTAAATTTAACTCTCTTTTTATTTTTATTTTTGAAAACGGATATATTTTTTGAATTTAAACTCTTGGCTTTTGGAAAACGGAAAATTAGTTTTGGAAATAACTTAGGAATATTTATTTTTTAGAAATAAGAAATCCCCGAAAAAAAAGACGATTGGAGTCGTGACCGGTAGTGGGTCACGATTATTTCCCGATAGGTTGTGGCCTATTGGTGGGCCATCGATACTTATTATTATTTTTTGAATAAATAATAAATTTGAGAAACCGTTACTTTTTCGGCAGGATGGAAATTGTAAAGCATAACGGTTGATTTGCAGGTGGCCCGAATTTTTTGAGCCACAAGAAAACTTTTGCATTGTACTTCTGTGTGCAAGAAATCTTTTTCTCCTAGGTTCGAGCGCAAGAAATTTCTTGCGATGCCCGTCTTTAAACCCGAGTGTCGCAGATTTCTCTGTCTTTGTGATGCTTCTTCTCCGCCATTTTCGTGAGCTTTCTCTCTCAAATTCTTGCTAATTTTTGCTCGGTTCTTACCGATTTCTTCACCAACGTTGTTCACAATTAATCTTAGACCACATTTATGGAAGTGATTTTGAATTTTCTTGAGCTCTTGGCTTAATTTCGAGTAAAATTTTGTATGAAACTTATGCTCAAATTGATTTTGGGATTTTTTTATTTTGGCCCAATTCCTTGCAATTGGTTGATTGAATATGATGTTTATAACATGTTTAAATGCTTGTGCATGTCATTTTTTGCAAGCACATGAATTTCCATTGATTTTTGGTTTGTTTTAATTAGCCCCAAGTGTACCCTAATTGATACTTGGGATGCAATGTAGGTACCTTTGCGTTGTTGCTTGCATTATACATAGTCTATGAGTGACAGAAAATGTATGAATATCGATTATGGATTTTTTGGGCAATTTGCATGTAGGAATATACTACTATTTTGAACTTAATAGCATGTTCATACTTAGGGAACAAAATTCTTTGACTCCATTTAAGTAGCATGTGCTTGAATTTAGAATAGTAGGTGTTATTCGGTTGTTTAAGGTATAATGCCCGAATAATTTTAGGAGTGCTAATCCGTGGATGTTCATTCCAGCCTTATTTACTGTTGTCTGTCTGCAGTTGTGGGATTTTGAGCGTTTGCCTTTTCTTACCCCTCGGTCGGGGAGGGAAAATTATGGATACCCAGTTGCTATTGGTTGGGGGTATTGCGAGGCGAATGAAGAGGCGACTTAACATGTTGGTGTTGCAGGAGATGTTCGGGACTATGAGTCCTAGTTGGGTAAGTGTATTGATTTTCTTACTTTGTATCGTCTCATTTTATGTGAGATTCTTACTGTTCTCTTTTGTCTTTGGTTCAATGTTGTAGATGCGAAGAGGGTCTATAATATGCAGTGTCACGAGGGTCTATAATATGCACTTGTTGTGTGTGCCCCATTTTCGTAGAAGAACTCGGGATTTCAGCCCCCGAGTGTTTACCTTTTCTTTCTTTTCTTGGGGTAGAAATTACTTGTGGGTTTTCAGAGTTCTCTAAAGCGATAGACGAACTGTACGAATGGATATGTGTAGAGTGACTATCATGCTTGTTCGTTGCAATAGAATTATCGTAGTTTTTTAGAAACTCACGACGTTTGGTTGCCCTTGTTAGTTTTGGGCAACTTTTCACGTTCTAAGTAGTAAATCTTTCTTAGAATTTAAGTGAGGGTTGTAGAAAACCAAGGTTCGTTTTATGCCACTGAACACCAGATCTGCTCCCCACGACGTATATATAGCACTAGCATCAAGAATTTGCGATAAAATCGACGTTTGGAGCAGTTTTGAAGTGCTTTTCTCAAGCCCCCAAGCATGGCTATGGGATTGGCTTTGTACTGTAATATGCTTGGCACACTTTTTTGCATATTCCTGACGTCTTGGATGAACATGAGTCATCCGACTACTAAGAGTTCATGAATAGTTTGAATCATACTTGTTTAGTGCAAGGTATATTCGAGGAACGAGTAATAATTGCTACTCGATGTTTGTCTTTAGGCAACGTTGCTATGATCCAGGTAATTAGCAGGTTAAAGTCTGCCTTGACCAAAGCTTAGGTGGCTCCCTTCTAGCCAAAGTCAAAGTAAGGCTTTCCGACATATACTGAAAGAAACAGTTAAGAAACATGACGCATGCATATTTTAAAGTCAATAATGTCTTTTTTGACAGATTTAGCGGATTTAAGTCTGTAGAAAGATATCAGTTTAAGATTGCAGATTTAGTTCCAAATTACTCTAAATGGAAAAGTCTTGTGTGTTCAATCAGTTGTTAAGAAGAAGAATGGACGTGTTGGCTAAGCTAGCCCCAATATAAAGAAGAGCAAAGTTTTTTCCTCTTTTGAATTAGACATGAGAAGGTGCATCCAGACTTGATTGGTTAACAAGAAATGAATGAGCTGACTACAATAGAGGACATATCCAACTAGTTTTTGAAAATATTTTGAAAACAGAAATTAGAAACAGGATCCTTATTTAAAAGCATATTAGAGAATGTTCAAGGAAGTCATTTGACAATGTGGTCACATGGACTAGTGCAACCTAAGATCAAACCATCTCCTTTATTTTATTTTATTATGGAAGCTTCACTTTGGTTGCTGGTTGTAGTACTTGTAAGAACTATTGGTTGCTCGATTTGGGATGAATTTTAGATGCTTAAAGTTGAAGAAGGTGAAGGACATTCTTGCATGAAGAAATTTCAAGAGATGGTAAGGATAGTAAGTGCTACCCTTTCCTGTTCATAAAGAATGCTTGATTTCCTTAGTTTTTTTTAGCAATGTTTAAGAAGACGTTTTTTTTTCAGTAAATGCGTCATTTAATAGAGGAAATTTTTTATGTATTCGAATGGCAAGAAACAGGTTATTTAAGGAAGTTAATGCTTCCCTTTGGAAGTTATGCCTAAAGAGGCAAGTTGCTAAGCAAATAAATTAGGTTGATATAAAATCATGTGCCTAATTAACAAGAATTTTATAACTTTTGAATTTAATAACTTAAGTTTAATGTTATGACTCCATGTTTCAGTCACTTTTAGCCAGAATGGGCTGAGTTCGTTTTTCTCAAAATGGATGACCAAAAGGAATTTGGACTAAAGTAGCTGCACCTTTAGGGGTTGCATACGTATCCAGGATGGAATCAGGCCTTACGTAGATCTAGTTTTGATTATGAGTTATTCTTTAATATAAATTCACCTTGATTTGCGCAAAATTGCATAAATATAACCGAATCGTGCATGGATGTACCCCCCAAGTGTTCTAATTCTTCTGTAAAAGGGCAGAAAAAATTTCTAACACTTAAGCATTGGCGTTGGGAAAATCCAGTGCACAGCTTGCCCGCGCTATAATTTTATAACGCTCGCATGGCAAGCGCTAGTAATTTCTAACGCCATGCGGTTGGTACGCGAGGTTTTCACAAGATTCGATTTATTTTCACGTTTGATTTTCTAGTTAATTTTGCAAAGCTGATTAACTTCTTACTGCCGAATGATTGGTGCTCGATTTTCAAGTATTCCCGAGTGGGGATTTCTTTATACCTTTTCATACGATTTAAGAAAGATATATGTTTATTACTTCACCTCAAGGAGGGAATTACCATGGTTATAATGTGGTTAAGCTTAGGTTGGAAAAAAACAGTTAAGGATCAAATTTTCCCATTATACCCTTAGTAGTTTTACAATTGGACTTGATGTAACTTCATCGTAAATCATTCTTCATATTTAGCTTTAAGGACTTTTGATTTGACCGGTTACTTCACAACGTTCATGAATTCTTTCTTTTTTGGGAATGGCCCTTGGTGTATAGTCCTTTTTACTTGATTAGTTCCTTTTTCCAGATATGCATCTTCTGGTCCGTGTTGTTGTCATATTGCATCCCCATCCCCAGGTTCGGATTAGTGCAAGTTGAATAAAAAGGCTCCTTTAGACGAGGTACAACATGGCTAACAATAAAGTGGATTAATTGTTTCATGGTTAAGGGAAAGGACATTGTTAAAGGTTGGAAGTTGCCTCTTGTGTTGCTGGATTATATCTTTCAGAAATCATTAAGGTGGACTGAGTGAGCCCTCAAGTGTTGGTCTTGTATGTGGACTGAGATGGATTGTTTCCTTTTAAAGTTAGTGGGCTATGTTGGGCGCAGGTGAGTGATTGATTGCGAACTCTTTTATGTAAAGTGCAAAATAAGTTTTGCCATTTGTTTCTTGCATCGAATAATTTGCCTTTTTGTCCGTTTATTGCTTTTAAAATTGTTATGGTAACGCAATCAAGGATGCACTTTATAAAGAAATTTTTATTGGTCTTGGATAAAAGTACATGATAAGAAGGCTTGACAAGAATTTGGACTCTTATTCTATTTTAGGAACGGAATGGAAGGTATGATGACTTCTCAAAACATTCCTTTGTGTCCCAAATGTTGCTTTGTACCACAGGAATGTTTTGAGAAGTCAATTAGTTTTAAACTATAAAATTAGATGTTTAATCTTAATTGGAGTGCAGTGCCCTTAACTTCATATCTTACATGAGGAAGGTCAAGACCCTGTCCTCAATTAGATCTTGTATTTTGTTCCTTTGGTTTAAAGAATTTTTTGGGTGGAATGGCATTTTCCCTATTTGGACTGGAAGTTTGAAGAGAGTATATTTGATAAAGAATTTTTGAACGATTAGATTTTATGTTGTCAAACGACAACTCTTTGAATTATTCTCAAATTAGCTAGGACCCTTAGAGAAGAATCAAGTCATTTAAAAGACATTTGATTTACGAATTGTTTCCGGAAACTAGAAAGAAGAAAACTGATTTTTTTTTTTTTTAAAAAAAAAAAAAAAAATTGGATATGATCACCTAGTTTTTTAATTAATGTTGACAGATTAAGAGAAATTAATGAGTCAGACTGATGTATTAGTCAAATTGGGTGGCTAGACTTGGTTAACATACTTGAAAGTTCAGATGACAAGGAACGCTTGATTAATCCGAGTGGAGAACTGAGTATTTATAAGCTTGGCTTGTCAGTTTAAGGGTAGTTTTTTTTTTGTTCTTAACTAATTATGAAACTGAAGAAATAGGTTGCTCTAAAATCTGTACGACTATGATCGTCTCAAGATTTGATTAAAATAACAAATTGAGTAAGTTTCAACTTTGCATTTTGGGAAATAATTTTGTGTCTATTAGTCAAGCGAGAGAAATACTGCTCTCGTGGACTAGCGTTGACTTTTGTATACTTTTACGATCTAGGTGATGAAAACATAATGTGATAATCACTTATAAATTTAGAATGTTAATTTATTAATTTAGAGGTATGGTTTGACTCAGTAATCCATTTAGATAGTGAAATGATATCTAAAACAACGTACCATTTACTTGGAGTATGTCAGCATGCTATTTCGGACGACTCGGACTCAAGGGATGGACATGGGTTTGACTCATAACACAAACACGCATTTTAATAAATCTACTGGACTGTAACAACTATAACTTTCAATCTGCTAACTGTTTTGGGATGAAACTGACCCTGGATGATAGACTAACATTAGACCTATGGATTGATAGTTTATAAGCCTCATAGTTCTTAGTAAAACTCCTTTTGTGACCGTTTTAGTATTTTTACTTTTGGCTATACGAGTTTGACTTTAAGTTACGGGATAAAGATTACGGAAACTATCCTAGGTGTAAGTGGACCCTAGAGGAAAGACTGTAAGTGTTTGAAGACTTTCTAGGATGTAATCCTAGGTGAATGATGACTCGGTTGGTAGACTTTAACTTGGTTTAGATTCTTAGGAAAATATTTTGATTAAAACTCTAGGTGGGTTTAGGCTAGGTGAACTTAGCTTTAATGGACATGATGGACTTAAGTGATGACTCACATAAAGGGTGATAGACTTGTAGACACCTACTTTTGTCCCCATTCCCGAAAGGGAAGGTTCGATGATGAGAACATAAATCTCCACTTGACAACGCATCTCCTATAAAATAACGAATCTCCATTCCCCTTTTCATTTCACCAGAAACCTAGTATTTATAGAAACCTGCTATTTATGGAAACCTGCTAAAAATAGTAACTGTCGTAATGGGTAGTTGTTAAAAGTGGCAAGTCATAAAAGATAGAAACCTGTCAGAATTAGGTGTTGCACTCCAACATAAATCCTAAATGAGATAGAAATTGCGAGAGAATCCTATTCCTAATACGATTCGAAAATAAGAGTTACGTATTAATTAAAATCCTAACAAACCTAGAGTTCGTAACGGGCCCAGATGCATTCCATCATAAAATTAATACGCACTAAAAGACTCGATTAAAGTCTCATACACTCCGGATTCTAAGAATCCTAATCTGACAAAGAAACGGCCCAGATCCTATTTTCAATGCCTGGCTCTGGGCGCCGAAATCTTCGGCGCCCAGCCCTGGGCGCTGAAAATACCTGGGACGTGTTCTTTCCTAATTCCTCGTGGATTAGAGTTCTACAATTCTATCTTTCCACGAACTCTTTTCTATAAATAGGGCCCTAAGTTCGACGTGAAAAAAAACAACAACACACAATTATTATTCTGAGTATTGACTCTAAACCCCTAAGCCTAAGCCTCACGCTGCAAAACTGATCACGCGTTCTGTCGCAATCGATCCATAAATCGAATAGAACGTATCCTGTCCCATAACTTGAGATTCGTTAAATAAAAGGAGAAATAGCAAAGTCAAAGTGGTTAGTTTTCTGAGAACCGTGACGCACCTCTCAAGGGTGCGTCGTAATGTGTCCATTTTCCATGGTTTAATTGCTTTCCTCGCCCTTTTATGAATTGTTAAATTAATTAAATCTGATTGTTCTATCACGCCTAATAAAGATAATATGTTGGGAAATTGGATTATCATGCTAGGTCCCTTAAAACAATCTAAATCAGATAATCGCGTTCGATCTAGTACTATATGTTGCATATTGTTAAAATCAACTCAGATTAGTTTAAGAGTTAACGCATGTCCCTTCAATTATTTATGCTGAGCTAGTAAGGATATCCTGCCTCTAGAGTTATCGAAGAGCGAGTAATCCTCTCGGTAGTTACAGTCCCCCGAACCCTCAATCTCTACCTTGCGGGTGTATGTTGAGAGATCCCCACACCAGGGATCACAAGGGAACCTACGGCCGTCGTGGTCAAACATAATTGCACTCCCTTTATGTCACGATAACCGGGTTTTGTCAGTTTTTCTCATTGTCGTTAAAAACTGAATGGCGACTCCTATATTACTAGTCAATTGGGTGTAAACTCACAGGAAATCCAATTACACTTGATTTGACAAAAAGAAACGTCACACCCACGAGGGACAAGGTCACGCATTAGCCTCGTGCTTTGCTGGGGATAGTGAAGGAAATACTCGTGCTCGTAGGTAATCAAAAGAGCCGAAGGGTGAAACGATCCTACCGCGCGTTTATTTCCCCATCAAGTTGGGACGACCTGAAAATCAGCATATTAATGTGAACGGACAGAACCGCATAACCAATCTTGGTTCCCTTGGATGTTTCATCTCGGGAGTTGGGACTAAGGATACCCATCGCCAACCGAGGGTGCATACGCTTCAAATGTTGTCCACTCGGCACTTTCTCTAGTAGTACACCCGTCCCAAACCCAATCGCTCGCCCATTAGGTCCCTCTCATTGGTGCATGCCCCCTTGGCTTACATCGTAATTGGCCTCTTGGGCGAAATTCGTCTGTTGAAGGCACTACCTCGACCGGGGCATGTGGTGGATCTGCGATAGAAGCGGTACCAAGCCAGGCGCAAAAACTACCCATAGAAGCCTATCATAAACTAAATGACATACTATTATTGCCTCATGATGCAATGTTAGTTATGTGTAGCGAAATATGCGATTGTGTGTGACAAACAATCCTAGAAAACCAACGACCTTAAAAAATTGCCCAAACATTCATAAACCAAATTGGCCAAAGAGTTATACCGAAATACGTGTTCCGCAAACCCGAACGATCGCCACAAAAATAAGCGACGCTCGGGATGGCTTGTAACGAATCCCACAAACGCTGCACAACGCGTAAGGACGTTATTAGGCAAGCACGCTAAATCAAAGTCGCATAAACAGAAAATAGACGTGAACAGAAAACGAGAACCAACCAGGGATGCATTTTCAACGCCCCTGGCTGGGCACCAACATTTCTCACGCCCTACGCTGGGCGCTGAAGTTGCTGCCTGGCCTTTTGGTCAGGCCCAGCAGCCTCGGTGCCCGCGCAAAAAATATATAGCAAAAAAAAACCATTCGTAAAAAATAACTGCAAGGGCGTATGAAAAGCACTCGATTCTTAAAGCGACTAAAAAATATATAAATAACTCTTCGAGTCGTTGTTAGGCCTCCTACGACGACAATGCTCGGCACCAAAACCGAACATGCCAATAACTATGAATGTCACTATGGGCAAGTGTTTCGAAAATCCAAAGAATGACCAAAAGAAAGAACCAAAAGTGTACCAACAAAAGAAAGAGCGAAGAAACCAATAGGAGAGTAAAAGTCTAGACTAAGTAACGCTTGAAACTTTAGGGCCTAAACTTTAGCTTATCTTATGCATACGACTGGTCCTGCCACTTGGTGCCGATCGTGAAATCAAAGGTTAGTGCGTCTCGAAGATACATCGCCAACACCAGGTTTAGTGACTCCAAGCTCCGTCCGTCATCCCTCATTTCAAGGATCTCCGCTTCCCCAACCTCGATTCGCACCCTCAAACATGTCCATCGAAGAATTGCGAGACCAGATGGCCCAAATGACCCAACTCATGGGCCAACTGAAAATGGAAAACGAAGCCTTAGCGGCTGCACAAGCCAAAAATGACCTTGATAAGGAGAAGAGGATTGAAAAAATGGTCCTACAGCAAACCATGGGGAGCAAGTACTTCTCCCTTGATCCTGAACCTTTTCCTGGCAAACTACCAGAAAAGTTTAGTTCATCTGACTTACCAAAGTTTAAAGCCACGGACAATCCCTGTGATCATCTATTGAGCTTTGTGAATGCTATGAACTTGAAAGGCGTGGATAAGTCCATGTATTTACCTGCCTTTCCTTTGTCCTTAGAACCTGTGCCGCTCAAATGGTACTACCACCAGGACCCTAAGCTCTTCCCCACTTGGGAAGACTTTGTCAATGTCTTCATCAAGCAATACTCGTCGAACATGGATTTTCAAGTCACCATGCGCGAGCTGGAAGTTCTCTTCCAAAAGAAAAATGAAGGTTTCACAACCTACTTTGCTAGATGGAGGGATCAGGCGGCCCAGCTAATCAATAGGCCTCCCGAAACAGAATTGGTCCAAAAAATTCATTGACAACCTGGACCCGGCTTACAGACAACACCTTAGGTACCTGGGACTTGACACTTTCAAAAGAGTTTATGATGTGGGAATAAAGATCGAGGATGACCTCGCAAAAACAATACAAAGTAAACCCGCATACAAAAGCAACGCCTACAACAGGGGCAACACATCCCAAGCCCAAGAAGTCCATGCCGTAGAGGAGACTCCCGCCCGAAGAAACCCTGGAAGATGGGTCCGAGACCGAAAGTTTGCCCCACTCGGGTCGACTTTGGTACAAGCCTTTGAAAGACTAACCAATCAAGGAAAGTTAAGGCCTATAGGCCCCACCTGTGACCCTCCTGTCAAGAACAAATATTGGGTCGAAGGTACTTACTGCAAATTCCATCAAGGAAATGGGCATGACACTAAAAACTGATGGGGCCTAAAACATACGATCCAGGACATGATAGAGGATGAAGTGATACCGCTCCCTAACGTTGGCAAACCCAACAACAACAAAAGCCCACTCGGCTCTTGTCACCTCTCTCTCGACCAACCAGAAAATGAGAACTTCGACCCTACGGTGTATATTACACATCAAGGTGCACCACTCGCGTGGTCCCTATGGATCGAATCGAGAGAGAAGTGTGCGGTGTGTGGGATGATGATGCTGAAGATATCTACCTGTCTCAAGTCTCGGGCCAGGACCTCTTTACTGAAACTTGGCCCGGATATGCTCTCATTGACACCACCCCTCAGGAACCCGAAGTTGACAATCTCACCCGATCCGGAAGGATATATCAATCGGATATTCGCCCACCTCCTATGGACGATATCCCAGTCAGACAAACTCCTGAGAATGGACGGCACACCACCGTCGCGGAAGTCATTGAAAATCCTCTCTTGAAGCAGCTAAAAAGAACCAAGGCCGAGATTACCATCTGGGACCTCATGTGTACTTCAAAGGAACATCGCGAAAAGCTTATCCGCTCACTTGACCTCATCTCGGTACCTACAGATATCACACCTGACTCATTGGTTAGCCACGTCACGAGAGATGCTAGAGAAAAGGCCATAGTTTTCACTGACAAAGACTTGCCCAAGGAGGGGGGTGTTCATAATAAAGCCCTCTATCTAGTGGTCGGATGCAAAGGACAAAACATCCCCCTAGAGCTCGTAGATAACGGTTCAGTGGTTAACGTTTGCCCATTGCGAACCGCCCATTGCTTGGGGCTAGGAAACGATGACTTCCAAACCTCCACGCAAGGGGTACGAGCCTATGATAACTCTCGAAGGCCTGTGTTGGGAAAAATCAACCTTCCAAACCTCCATACAAACCGGGCCTGTGGCACGCACCACAGAGTTTCAAATAATCGACATTAAGCCCACTTTCAACCTCCTCTTGGGGCGACCTTGGCTCCACGACTTGGGAGGTGTGGCTTCTACCTTGCACCAAATGGTTAAACTTAACCATAACGGGGTAATACTGGAAATCCGCGCCTCTCCCCTCGACGTTAATTGTACTATGGTTGGAACTGCCGAAACTGCAGACGACCTTTATGGGTTTCAAATGGATGAAGCAATCCAGTTCGTCGAAGATTATGATCCAGCATTCCTAGACCCGCGCGCATCCCGAGTCGTCGTAGAATGCTGTTAGCTCAAGGTTATTTCCCAGGAACCCCATTGGGCATAAGGAAGAAGGAATGCACATTCCATCATTTACCCAACAAATCTACTCCCTTTGGCTTAGGCTATGAACCAACGGAGGAAGATATTGCTGACCGCCTATCTAGGCTACGCCTCAACAAGGACAAACAAACCACCCACCTTCCCCCATATCAAAGGACCCTTAACGGGATGTTCATTCGAGAAGGAGAAGAACACCCATGCTGTGATTTCCCTGAACCCTTCGTTCAGGATGGCTTGCTAAAACCCGGATTTGAAATTTTCCATGACTGCCACACCTTGGATGAGGCACCCCACCTCACCAAGACCAAAACAGCTGAAATATTAGACAACCAGGCTCTATGGACATTGTTTAACGAATCGAGGCCTATGGAGGACGAGACTGTGATGACTACCCTAGCTTTACAAGATGAAGGTTTCGATCCAACCCGGTTAATCTCTCCTGCATCAACACTAGAAGAGATCGAGAACGGATGGGTGAAGACATATCAGTGGGTCAACGCAAAAGGAATAGAATTCAAGATGAGTACCGATGAAGGAACAAAGTTTTACGAGACTAAACCCAAGGCTTGAGCCATATAGAGCACCATAGTAAAAAGCGCCTAGTAGTTCTTTAGATTGGTAGAAAAGAATAAAGGCTTTAGATGGTCCTAAGATCCCTTAGAATATAGGTTAATTTTATTTCAGTGTGTTTTTGTTACTTTCCAAATTAATAAAGGCGTAATATTCCTCCTAAAAACTTTATTTCTAACACTAAATAAGCACCAAACGTACTTGCCAAGAGGCGGCCCACTCTAGGCCCAATAAACAAGGCCCACTCGGTCTTGAATCGTGACATCGAAATCATCAAACCCCAAAATGAACCACATTATCATATTACCAAAACATAAGGGTCTAACCCATGCAACCCAAAGAAAGCAAAAGAAACCATGCAAATGTTGCTCAAGAAAAAAAAACTCATAAAAATAAACACCGCCCCCGGCATCAACACGCACCTCAGCCCACTCAAAAGCTTACACAAAGATCTTCATATCCTCCACACACTAACCCCATTCTCAAAACTGTTTCGAGTTACGAATAGAAAAAATTAATCCGGACAAAAATGCGTCTCACGCTAACAGTCAAAAAAGCCTTCGAAATAGCCTCAAAATTGATTTTAATACGAGTGAAAAAGAAAAGGCATAAAATAAAGAGAAAAGACATAAGTGCAAGAACATGTGAAGCAAAGCGTCGAAAAACGACCGCCCAGAAGTCATTTTCAGCGCCCAGTGCTGGGCGCCGAAATCTTTGACGCCCCAGCCTGGGCGTTGAAACTATCTGCCTACCTAAACCTTTTTCCAGAAAGTGTTCGTCATTTTATCCGCACATAACGGAAAAATAACGAACACTTGGGGGGTACAGCACGTATCTAGATATGCATACCAAAAAATAGCCGTACAAAAAACATGATTATCTAGATATGCGTACCAAAAAAAAATAGCCGTACAAAAAAACAATTTCATTTTTATACACGACTTACGGCAAAAAAAAAAAAAACAGCAGACGAAAATAATGATACTTCACTCATTGTACCGATTAAATAATATGTTTCCACCTAAGGGCATATCTATTAAGACCTGGCATCCTAGAATTTATTCTAGCTAGAACTACGCGCGACCTGATTCTAACAAAGATACGTAGGCAATCCTATTGATGGATTCGGTCCAATTAAAATAGCAAAATATATATACATTGTGCAAAAGTGTTAGACATATATAAAAAATTAAGGAGAAACAAAAAAATGAAAATGAAATAAAACACGCCTTTATTAAAAAATAATAAGAAGGAAAACAAAAGTGCTAGGAATGAAAAACAAACACAACTGAAATAAATAAAGGGCACCTACACCCTAGCAAGAACTACACTACTCTAGTTCTTCCGGATCATCAAATAAAGTCTTGTAGAGGGCAATGTTCGCAGGGTCCACCCCCGCAGGTCTCTACACTGCCCCTATATCAATATCCATAAGAACCGGCTCCTGGATACTAACTTCCAAAGATGCCAAGACTTCAGAAACATTCTCAGTTACAGCCTGCTCAGCCTCAAGGGCACAGACAATGGCGGGAGAAGGATTATCAACATCAACTAGATTAGTCACTGTTTCTACAGGCGGCTGAACCTTCCTAACCCATACATTGTTCCGGCGACGATCTCCGCGAGAGCTTGCATTTCTTTTAGCAACGGCAGACCCTTTCATGTTAGGCATCTTCTTAGGCCTAGAACTGGAATGGGGAGGAACTTCCTTTCGCTTTCGATCAGGACGAGCTTTCACAGTCTTAATACCATGGGTGCGAGGATTGGCAGAATCACGGCCCTCGTATCTAACCTGAATACGAGGTATTAAAAGCTCAGCCGGCTCCCCATTTCGAGCCTCGGTCCTCACAGCCTTATCATCGGAACTCATCCACAACTTGTAGTTTTCAGAAAGACCCACAAATCCATTTGTAGTTACGGCCCAACGCGGGAGACCATCATAATACTTAGCCCATGCTTGAACCTGTGCTTGTGAAAAGGCCGCTACTTTAGGTGGTACTGTATCAGAAAAGGGGATGGTCTGCCTTAAGCCGTATTGACGCATGACTCGGTAAGGAAAGATATAAATGGGCCGGGATAGCCCCAACAAAGAAACATAAACCGATACATCAGAACCCCCCGTCATAGTAGTCAAACCCCACCATGGTACCACCCACTTAATAGAACAGATACCATGAGAAAAAAAAAGGAGGCCCACTTGGCCTCGTCCTGGCCTCGGTGCAAACACTTCCGGTTACCCAAGGCTATAGGGCGATAGTGTTTAGGATCGGTAGGAATTTTTAAGAGCCTAAGTCGTCCCATGAGCCAAATCTGCAAAAGACGGGTACGATCAGATCAAAAAAATAATAAATAAACAAACGAAGCCTGGGGCGCAGTTTCAACGCCCAGGACCAGGCGCCGAAAATTCTAACCCCCAGCCCTGGGCGCTGAAACTCAGCTCCAGGAAGGACGAGTAAAAAAGAATGCAAAAAAAGATGCGCAAAAGATCGATTACCTGGAGTAACAGGGGGCTCCCCTTAAAATATTCAGATTTGGTATCCTTCTTCAGTTCATCCGCGCTCAGCAAAGTCTCGGCAACAACCAATGGTATGATAGAATAGCAGCTTTCCATCTAGCTAATCAAGGGGATCAACCTTATGTCACCGAACTCACCATTGTTATTCGACAGCAAATAATGATTCAACAAGCAAAATACAAGGGCTCGAATGTTCAATTTTTGTTCGGTCATATTGTTACTAGGTCTAAAATGATGTTTTACAAGCTTTGCCAAATTAACCTCATCACCTACAACAATCTCAGCAAGTGTGTTAGCATCTAGTCCTAGGAAAGCCCCTATGGTTGTTTTACCCTCTTCAATGGTGCCACGGGTGGCAGGAGTAGCATTAGTAGGATAACCAAGGATCGCGGAAAATTCATCTGGCAAAGGACATATTTTGTTGCCCCGAAAGACAAAAACATGATGATCGGAATCCCAAAAGCTTAGGGATGCATGCAGAAAGTTATAATCAATATTAATTTGTTGTAAGCCTAGGAGTGCCTCTAAGTGATATTCTTTCAACAAAGCCTTTTCTGTAGGAGTTAGGGCTCGTAGCCAACGCCTAACAGCTCGTTGGAGTGAGAAGGGAGGAATCGACATGACAAAAGCAAGGAGTAATTAAAAGCGCAACAATTACAAGAGAGAAGGAAATTGAGAGTGATGGAAAATAGGGCGCTGATTATGCAGCCCAAGGCCCATATTTCACAAAACGCGGAACAAGAAAGGACGTAAAACCGTGTCGCTAGGCACGAGGCCCTATTGCAATTAAGATCAAGCCCAAAAGCACCTTTAGCACCCAAATATCAAAAAAAATGAGTGTTTAAACTTGGTCAAAACTTAGTCTCGTCTCGAGGAATATATGTGTACACTTTTCAAAACAAATATGAGCAAAATAAATATCAAGGTCATTCTTCGTAACACCAAAAAAATATATATATTGTAAGTCGTTGGTTTCTCAAAATGAAAAATGTTTGTTTGTCAAAAGATTAATCCGGGCCAAGCTAAACCGAATATTATTTGAAAATAAACTTTTTCGCCTGGAAATTGAAGTCGCACTCCACGACTTCGTCAAAATAGCATACCACTATAAAGGTCACTCGCACATACGAGCATGACCCCAGACATGATTAAAATACGTTATAAGCTACGTACTTCTCTTGGCAAAAAATGACCGACGAGCCCAATCGCTTGGGGGCTCGCGAAAAAATATATACTCCAACAAAGAGTGTGCAAGGTTAAAATCATGTTCCCGGACTACGCTATACACAGTCCCGTGTTTGGATAATCTCAAAAAAAAAACGGTATTTAAACAAAAAATATCGTTCACAAAAATATACACAGTGTGGGCCCACTTATAGGACACACCTAATCAGGAAATATTGCGACCCACCAACAGGTTGTAAACACAAAAGCCCTTCTACATAGGCAAAATGAAAAGAAAGTAAGAAATTCAAAATGGGCTCGCCCACCTTCAACGGGCGGGGTCTGCGTCACTAGCCGCGCAGGTCCTCAAGTTTCGAAAAATAAAGTCTTCAAATTTAAAATAGGCTCGCCATCTTCAGCCGGCGGGGTCTACGCCACAAACCACGTAGGTCCTTATTTCCAAAAAGCACAAACAAATTTCAAAATAGATTCGTCCACTTCTATCGGACGGGGTGTCCACCCTTAGCGGACAGGTTCGCCATCTTCAGCCGACGGGGTCTACGTCACAAACCGCGTAGGTCCTTATTTTCAAAACATCAAAACCGATTCGTCCACTTCTATCGGACGGGGCGTCCACCCTCAGCGGACAGGCTCGCCATCTTCAGCTGGCGGGGTCTGCGTCACTAACCGCGCAGGTCCTTAGTCGCTGCAGCGATAACTTTTTCTGGTTTTCCCTTTTTCCAAAAATTAAAGGATTGGTTTTCCGTTTTTCCAAAAAAGAACGATGTGTTGGATTTTCCTTCGTTTTACGTCCCATAAAAACAAGGGGGTTTTCTCGTAGACACCTACTTTTGTCCCCATTCCCGAAAGGGAAGGTTCGATGATGAGAACATAAATCTCCACTTGACAACGCATCTCCTATAAAATAACGAATCTCAATTCCCCTTTTCATTTCACCCGAAACCTACTATTTATAGAAACCTGCTATTTATGGAAACCTGCTAAAAATAGTAACTGCCGTAATGGGTAGTTGTTAAAAGTGGCAAGTCATAAAAGATAGAAACCTGTCAGAATTAGGTGTTGCACTCCAACATAAATCCTAAATGAGATAGAAATTGCGAGAGAATCCTATTCCTAATACGATTCGAAAATAAGAGTTACGTATTAATTAAAATCCTAACGAGCCTAGAGTTCGTAACGGGCCCAGATGCATTCCATCATAAAATTAATACGCACTAAAAGACTCGATTAAAGTCTCATACACTCCGGATTCTAAGAATCCTAATCTGACAAAGAAACGGCCCATATCCTATTTTCAACGCCTGGCTCTGGGCGCCGAAATCTTCGGCGCCCAGCCCTGGGCGCTGAAAATACCTGGGACGTGTTCTTTCCTAATTCCTCGTGGATTAGAGTTCTACAATTCTATCTTTCCACGAACTCTTTTCTATAAATAGGGCCCTAAGTTCGACGTGAAAAAAACAACAACACACAATTATTATTCTGAGTATTGACTCTAAACCCCTAAGCCTAAGCCTCACGCTGCAAAACTGATCACGCGTTCTGTCGCAATCGATTCATAAATCGAACAGAACGCATCCTTGTTAGGTTATGATACATATGACAATTCATAAATCATGCGGAAACAACCATTAAGCCAGGAATACATATTATTTACACATAATCATATAGCATAATTTAGATGCATACTCTTTGTTGCGTGCCTTCCCTAGCTGCGCCCGAACCGAACAAGAACAAGTCTTTAGGACTCCAAGTGTCGTCCCTCCGTAGATAGTCCACAGCACGTCCGGATCCGCCTTAAGATTGACCAACTAGAATCGCCCCTAAGGTACTATAAATTTTCGGCACTTTTGAGCAAGATGTGTGACTGAATTTTTCTCTCAAAAACTCACTTCGAATACTTGAATTACTCGTTATAAATTGTGAACCCAGGCCACATATTTATAGGGGTATGGAAAGAGAATTGGAATCCTACTAGGATACGAATTAATTAAATTAGAATTATAATAAAACTCTTATTTAATTAATTTATCAAATAGAATTAGGAATTTAATCATTAACCGAATTCTGCACGTTTTAGGTTTCGTATGCGAACACAAACACTTACGCGAGCATGACCCGCAAGCGTGCAGGCCATGCCCGCGCACAGCCCACACGGCCGCACGGCCCACGCGAGCTACAAGCCCACGCGAGCTGCAGCAATGCTCGCAGCCCACTGCTCGCAGCTGCGCGCGCTGCCACGGCCTGCTGGGCCTGGCCTTGCGCTGGGCCTTGCGTGGCCTTGGCTGTTCGTGTGGCGCGCTTGGCTTGCTGGGCGATGGCCTGGCTTCGTGCTGGGCCCTCGTCCGGCAGGCCTCGTCCGATGCTTATTCGTACGATACGCTTCCGATTAAATTCCCGATTCCGGAATATATTTCCGATACGAACAATATTTAATATTTTCGATTCCGGAACTAATTTCCGTTTCGAACAAATATTTAATATTTCCGTTTCCGGAATTATTTTCCGATTGCGATAATATTTCCGATTCTGACAATATTTCCGTTTCCGGCAATATTTCCGATTCCGGCAATATTTCCATTTCCGATAATATTTCCCGATACGTACCATGTTTCCGTTTCCGGCAACATCTACGGCTTGGATGATATTTATATTTCCGATACGATCCATATTTCCGTTTCCTGCAATATCATCGTTTCCGGAGTATTCATTTCTTGCCTGTGACGATCTCAGCTCCCACTGAAACCAAGATCCGTCGATTCCGAATATCCTTAGATGGAGTATTTAATGCCATTAAATACTTGATCCGTTTACGTACTATTTGTGTGACCCTACGGGTTCAGTCAAGAGTAAGCTTGACTCATTGGTCCACGTACATCTGTATGGATTAAACCCAATAGTTCATTTGCTCTTTCTCCAACTTTAGAGAAAGGTTGCTTTGTCATTTTTCCAAGTAAACATGATTCGCATTTACCATAATCCTCTAAGTCAAATGGTTCTAGAATTCCTTCCTTTTGAAGTCTTTCTAAGCGTTTCAAGTTTATATGGCCTAATCGACAATGCCACAGATAGGTGAGATCTGAATCATTCTTTTTGGCCTTTTTGGTATTTATGTTATATACTTGTTTGTCGTGATCTAATAAATAAAGTCCATTGACTAATCTAGCAGATCCATAAAACATCTCTTTAAAATAAAACGAACAACTATTGTCTTTTATTAAAAAGGAAAATCCCTTAGCATCTAAGCAAGAAACTGAAATGATGTTTTTAGTAAGACTTGGAACATGGAAACATTCTTCCAGTTCCAAAACTAGCCCGGAGGGCAACGACAAAAAGTAAGTTCCTACAGCTAATGTAGCAATCCGTGCTCCATTTCCCACTCGTAGGTCGACTTCACCCTTGCTTAACTTTCTACTTCTTCTTAGTCCCTGTGGATTGGAACATAAGTGTGAGCCACAACCTGTATCTAATACCCAAGAAGTTGAATTAGCAAGTATACAGTCTATAACGAAAATACCTGAAGATGGAACGACTGTTCCGTTCTTCTGATCTTCCTTTAGCTTCAAGCAATCTCTCTTCCAATGCCCCTTCTTCTTGCAGTAGAAGCATTCGGATTCAGAAGTGGGTTGACTGACCTTCCTCTTTACAGATTTGGCGCCAGTTTGCTTAGTTGGGCTGGCCTTGTTGCCACCTTTCTTAGCATTCCTCTTCTTTCCAGATTTCTTGAACTTGCCCCCACGCACCATAAGCACATCCTGCTTATCACTTTTGAGCGTCTTTTCAGCGGTCTTCAGCATACTGTGAAGCTCAGTGAGAGTTTTGTCCAGACTATTCATACTGTAGTTCAGTTTGAACTGATCATACCCGCTATGAAGAGAATGGAGGATGGTGTCTATAGCCATTTCCTGAGAAAATTGCTGATCCAGCCGACTCATATTCTCAATGAGTCCAATCATTTTGAGAACATGTGGACTTACGGGCTCGCCTTTCTTACGCTTGGTCTCAAGAATTTGCCTATGAGTCTCGAATCTTTCGACTCGAGCCAGATCTTGGAACATGTTCTTCAACTCACTGATGATTGTGAAAGCATCTGAGTTGATGAACGTTTTCTGCAGATCCGCACTCATGGTGGCGAGCATTAGACATTTCACATCCTTGTTGGCATCAATCCAACGATTGAGGGCTGCCTGAGTGACCCCGTCGCCTGCGGCTTCGGGCATCGCCTCTTCTAGGACATACTCCTTTTCTTCCTGCATAAGAACTATTTGCAAGTTCCTTTGCCAGTCAAGGAAGTTCTTCCCGTTCAACTTCTCCTTTTCGAGAATTGATCGAATGTTGAATGAATTGTTGTTTGCCATATTAAAAACTACAATTGAAAGGAATAAACAAATAAATAACCATTCACAGTTTCTCTTAATAAACTTAAATTCTAGCATACATGTATAATTCAATGTTTATTAAGCATTTTATTCAAGTTATGTGTTCCGGCAGGTGTGAATAAAATGATTCCAAGATCCTAAAATCATTGAAGAACTAAGCACAGTTTGTCGACTTAATCCTAAAACATCTTAGGTAAGCAAAAGCCTTTTGCTAATAGTCTAGAAACTATTCTTGGTTGATAGGTACGTCTAAGAACTTATTAGGTAAACCTATCGATTTTGCCACGACATAAAAGGACTCCTTACTTATATCGTTGAGTTTCACCAAAACTAACATGTACTCACAATTATTTGTGTACCTTGCCCCTTTAGGACCAATAAGTAACACCTCGCTGAGCGAAAACTATTACTAGATTGATGTAAAGGATATCCAAGCAAGTGTATATTTTGGCATGGCACCTTTTAACTCAATTTTTAAGTTTGGAACTTAAGGCTCTTACTATGTTGGTTAGATTTTAAGTGAACTAAAATCCTTAATCATGCAACATAATCAAGCCACAATCTTATGCATAATTAAGACATATTTAAAGCAATAAATAACTTAAAGCATGCATAAGATAAATGTGATCTAGTATGGCCCGACTTCATCTTGAAGCTTTGACTTCAAAGTCCGTCTTGAAAATCTCCGTGGGAGGCACCATTTTCTTCAAATAGGATAAGCTATAATTAAAACTAATTACAACTATTTGATGGTACGCAGACCATATTTGAATTTAAAAAATAACTTTGGTACTTTAGACCAATTACATTCAAATTAATGGTACGCAGACCATATTTTCTATCCTATTTGGGACATACTAGTCATTTCATAACCTGCAAAACAGTACATATACAATATATACCATTCACCCATTCATTATCATGAATGGCCCACATAGCTGGTTAGTAAAACACATTATGCATCACGTAAACATTTGCAGCAATTAATCAAGGGCACCAATAATCTACCAATTATTCAGTCCTTATTAATTCTAATCAAGTTGTTTTAACCTTAAGGATTCAAAGACCTAATCAAGAGTTTATGACTAAAAAGCGCTCCCACTTAAAACAATAAATTCATATGCTTTACTAATTTTAAACATAAAAATGTATTTCAAGTCTAACCGGAAACATACAAATTTAATTAAAATTTAAAGCCCATATAAATTTATAATTGATTCCAAAAATTTTAATTTGATTTCAGTAGTGTTTAAATTAATTCATGATTTTAATTTTAGTAAAATAATTAGAATAAATAAAATTTATTATAATTACAATATTCAAAATTAAAAAACAAGAAAATAATTTAAATTATTAATTTTAAAATTAATTAAAATTACGTAAACTGAAAATTTCAAATTAAACATTCAAAACGATATAATCGTAATGCAAACACCCTACGCATCGCACGCCCATGGGCCACACGCACACAGCCATCGCTGGCCATGTGCGCGCAGCCCATGCGCTCGTCGCATAGCTGCTGCATCTTCCCATCGCAAGCCATCGCACAAGTGGTGCTCGCTGCGCGCGCGCCAGCGCTCGATGCACGCGAGCCATCGCTCGCTGTGCGCGCTCGCCAGCGCTTGCTGCGCGCGCTCCAGCGCTCGATGCACGCGAGCCAGCGCTCGATGCACGCGAGCCATCGCTCGCTGTGCGCGAGCAATTGCTCGCTGCGCGCGATCGACGCTGGGCGCAGGGCTCGTGGCACGCGAGCTTGCGCTCGCTGCGCGCGAGGCTGCGCGCGCTTGCGCGAGGCAGTGCGCGTTGTGGCGCAGCTCGCTTGCTGCCCACACGCGACTGCCTTGCCTTGCCTTCGCCCATGCCCATTCGTCCATAGCTCGTGGCCCACGACACAAGGCAGGGCTGCTGCCTTGTGCTCGTGCACCATGCCCTTGCTTATTGCATTCGTGCCGCACGGGCGACGAGCTCCCTTGCTCGTCGTCGCATGCCCGCACTATACAACACCCCTTAAGGGTAACACGTAGCGTACATTGCTTTGTGCGTGCAAGTTATATGAACGAATCGCATAAAATTTTAAAATTTATATTTAAAATTAATGACAAATTAATAAATTAATATTAATTTCATAATTTTAGGGCGAAAAATCGAAAATTTATTATTCAATTGATTTCCGATTATCATGGATTCAAGCCTAGGTCATAAAAATTTAAAATTCATCATAAATTTACAATTTTTATGGTGGTTTTTAATCATAGGTTTCTAATTAAATTATAATTAATTATGAAAATCAAATTAATTCTAAATTATTCTAATTTTCAACTAATTAATCATAATTACAAATTAGATTGCATAATTAACAAGGCTAGGCATTCAAACTTGTTAAACATATACAGTAGGTCAATCAAAAATTCAAGATTTATCAACAAGAATCGCAAATATTTAATTTAACATCTTAAATTTACGAAATTTTGCATTCGAAAAACTAAAACCTTCGAAAAGTCATAGTTAGGCTTCGAATTTGAGAATTCTGGGTTCGGCAGAAAAAAACTTTTTTTTGTCAAAATTTTAGAATGCCTTTTACATGCGGAATTGACACAAAAATCACTCGATTTGGATGAGTAACGAAGAAACTGCCGAAAAACTGCGTACGTATAATTAAATAACCGCAATTTGCAATTAATTAACAATTACGGAAATTAATCACCCCTTTTAATTCTTGCAAATTTGTAATATTTAACCATGTTCATGCAATTTAGATTATGAAAATAATAAGAGGCTCGTGATACCACTGTTAGGTTATGATACATATGACAATTCATAAATCATGCGGAAACAACCATTAAGCCAGGAATACATATTATTTACACATAATCATATAGCATAATTTAGATGCATACTCTTTGTTGCGTGCCTTCCCTAGCTGCGCCCGAACCGAACAAGAACAAGTCTTTAGGACTCCAAGTGTCGTCCCTCCGTAGATAGTCCACAGCACGTCCGGATCCGCCTTAAGATTGACCAACTAGAATCGCCCCTAAGGTACTATAAATTTTCGGCACTTTTGAGCAAGATGTGTGACTGAATTTTTCTCTCAAAAACTCACTTCGAATACTTGAATTACTCGTTATAAATTGTGAACCCAGGCCACATATTTATAGGGGTATGGAAAGAGAATTGGAATCCTACTAGGATACGAATTAATTAAATTAGAATTATAATAAAACTCTTATTTAATTAATTTATCAAATAGAATTAGGAATTTAATCATTAACCGAATTCTGCACGTTTTAGGTTTCGTATGCGAACACAAACACTTACGCGAGCATGACCCGCAAGCGTGCAGGCCATGCCCGCGCACAGCCCACACGGCCGCACGGCCCACGCGAGCTACAAGCCCAAGCGAGCTGCAGCAATGCTCGCAGCCCACTGCTCGCAGCTGCCACGGCCTGCCACGGCCTGCCACGGCCTGCTAGGCCTGGCCTTGCGCTGGGCCTGGCGTGGCCTTGGCTGTTCGTGTGGCGCGCTTGGCTTGCTGGGCGATGGCCTGGCTTCGTGCTGGGCCCTCGTCCGGCAGGCCTCGTCCGATGCTTATTCGTACGATACGCTTCCGATTAAATTCCCGATTCCGGAATATATTTCCGATACGAACAATATTTAATATTTTCGATTCCGGAACTAATTTCCGTTTCGAACAAATATTTAATATTTCCGTTTCCGGAATTATTTTCCGATTGCGATAATATTTCCGATTCTGACAATATTTCCGTTTCCGGCAATATTTCCGATTCCGGCAATATTTCCATTTCCGATAATATTTCCCGATACGTACCATGTTTCCGTTTCCGGCAACATCTACGGCTTGGATGATATTTATATTTCCGATACGATCCATATTTCCGTTTCCTGCAATATCATCGTTTCCGGAGTATTCATTTCTTGCCTGTGACGATCTCAGCTCCCACTGAAACCAAGATCCGTCGATTCCGAATATCCTTAGATGGAGTATTTAATGCCATTAAATACTTGATCCGTTTACGTACTATTTGTGTGACCCTACGGGTTCAGTCAAGAGTAAGCTTGACTCATTGGTCCACGTACATCTGTATGGATTAAACCCAATAGTTCATTTGCTCTTTCTCCAACTTTAGAGAAAGGTTGCTTTGTCATTTTTCCAAGTAAACATGATTCGCATTTACCATAATCCTCTAAGTCAAATGGTTCTAGAATTCCTTCCTTTTGAAGTCTTTCTAAGCGTTTCAAGTTTATATGGCCTAATCGACAATGCCACAGATAGGTGAGATCTGAATCATTCTTTTTGGCCTTTTTGGTATTTATGTTATATACTTGTTTGTCGTGATCTAATAAATAAAGTCCATTGACTAATCTAGCAGATCCATAAAACATCTCTTTAAAATAAAACGAACAACTATTGTCTTTTATTAAAAAGGAAAATCCCTTAGCATCTAAGCAAGAAACTGAAATGATGTTTTTAGTAAGACTTGGAACATGGAAACATTCTTCCAGTTCCAAAACTAGCCCGGAGGGCAACGACAAAAAGTAAGTTCCTACAGCTAATGTAGCAATCCGTGCTCCATTTCCCACTCGTAGGTCGACTTCACCCTTGCTTAACTTTCTACTTCTTCTTAGTCCCTGTGGATTGGAACATAAGTGTGAGCCACAACCTGTATCTAATACCCAAGAAGTTGAATTAGCAAGTATACAGTCTATAACGAAAATACCTGAAGATGGAACGACTGTTCCGTTCTTCTGATCTTCCTTTAGCTTCAAGCAATCTCTCTTCCAATGCCCCTTCTTCTTGCAGTAGAAGCATTCGGATTCAGAAGTGGGTTGACTGACCTTCCTCTTTACAGATTTGGCGCCAGTTTGCTTAGTTGGGCTGGCCTTGTTGCCACCTTTCTTAGCATTCCTCTTCTTTCCAGATTTCTTGAACTTGCCCCCACGCACCATAAGCACATCCTGCTTATCACTTTTGAGCGTCTTTTCAGCGGTCTTCAGCATACTGTGAAGCTCAGTGAGAGTTTTGTCCAGACTATTCATACTGTAGTTCAGTTTGAACTGATCATACCCGCTATGAAGAGAATGGAGGATGGTGTCTATAGCCATTTCCTGAGAAAATTGCTGATCCAGCCGACTCATATTCTCAATGAGTCCAATCATTTTGAGAACATGTGGACTTACGGGCTCGCCTTTCTTACGCTTGGTCTCAAGAATTTGCCTATGAGTCTCGAATCTTTCGACTCGAGCCAGATCTTGGAACATGTTCTTCAACTCACTGATGATTGTGAAAGCATCTGAGTTGATGAACGTTTTCTGCAGATCCGCACTCATGGTGGCGAGCATTAGACATTTCACATCCTTGTTGGCATCAATCCAACGATTGAGGGCTGCCTGAGTGACCCCGTCGCCTGCGGCTTCGGGCATCGCCTCTTCTAGGACATACTCCTTTTCTTCCTGCATAAGAACTATTTGCAAGTTCCTTTGCCAGTCAAGGAAGTTCTTCCCGTTCAACTTCTCCTTTTCGAGAATTGATCGAATGTTGAATGAATTGTTGTTTGCCATATTAAAAACTACAATTGAAAGGAATAAACAAATAAATAACCATTCACAGTTTCTCTTAATAAACTTAAATTCTAGCATACATGTATAATTCAATGTTTATTAAGCATTTTATTCAAGTTATGTGTTCCGGCAGGTGTGAATAAAATGATTCCAAGATCCTAAAATCATTGAAGAACTAAGCACAGTTTGTCGACTTAATCCTAAAACATCTTAGGTAAGCAAAAGCCTTTTGCTAATAGTCTAGAAACTATTCTTGGTTGATAGGTACGTCTAAGAACTTATTAGGTAAACCTATCGATTTTGCCACGACATAAAAGGACTCCTTACTTATATCGTTGAGTTTCACCAAAACTAACATGTACTCACAATTATTTGTGTACCTTGCCCCTTTAGGACCAATAAGTAACACCTCGCTGAGCGAAAACTATTACTAGATTGATGTAAAGGATATCCAAGCAAGTGTATATTTTGGCATGGCACCTTTTAACTCAATTTTTAAGTTTGGAACTTAAGGCTCTTACTATGTTGGTTAGATTTTAAGTGAACTAAAATCCTTAATCATGCAACATAATCAAGCCACAATCTTATGCATAATTAAGACATATTTAAAGCAATAAATAACTTAAAGCATGCATAAGATAAATGTGATCTAGTATGGCCCGACTTCATCTTGAAGCTTTGACTTCAAAGTCCGTCTTGAAAATCTCCGTGGGAGGCACCATTTTCTTCAAATAGGATAAGCTATAATTAAAACTAATTACAACTATTTGATGGTACGCAGACCATATTTGAATTTAAAAAATAACTTTGGTACTTTAGACCAATTACATTCAAATTAATGGTACGCAGACCATATTTTCTATCCTATTTGGGACATACTAGTCATTTCATAACCTGCAAAACAGTACATATACAATATATACCATTCACCCATTCATTATCATGAATGGCCCACATAGCTGGTTAGTAAAACACATTATGCATCACGTAAACATTTGCAGCAATTAATCAAGGGCACCAATAATCTACCAATTATTCAGTCCTTATTAATTCTAATCAAGTTGTTTTAACCTTAAGGATTCAAAGACCTAATCAAGAGTTTATGACTAAAAAGCGCTCCCACTTAAAACAATAAATTCATATGCTTTACTAATTTTAAACATAAAAATGTATTTCAAGTCTAACCGGAAACATACAAATTTAATTAAAATTTAAAGCCCATATAAATTTATAATTGAATCCAAAAATTTTAATTTGATTTCAGTAGTGTTTAAATTAATTCATGATTTTAATTTTAGTAAAATAATTAGAATAAATAAAATTTATTATAATTACAATATTCAAAATTAAAAAACAAGAAAATAATTTAAATTATTAATTTTAAAATTAATTAAAATTACGTAAACTGAAAATTTCAAATTAAACATTCAAAACGATATAATCGTAATGCAAACACCCTACGCATCGCACGCCCATGGGCCACACGCACACAGCCATCGCTGGCCATGTGCGCGCAGCCCATGCGCTCGTCGCATAGCTGCTGCATCTTCCCATCGCAAGCCATTGCACAAGTGGTGCTCGCTGCGCGCGCGCCAGCGCTCGATGCACGCGAGCCATCGCTCGCTGTGCGCGCTCGCCAGCGCTTGCTGCGCGCGCTCCAGCGCTCGATGCACGCGAGCCAGCGCTCGATGCACGCGAGCCATCGCTTGCTGTGCGCGAGCAATTGCTCGCTGCGCGCGATCGACGCTGGGCGCAGCGCTCGTGGCACGCGAGCTTGCGCTCGCTGCGCGCGAGGCTGCGCGCGCTTGCGCGAGGCAGTCCGCGTTGTGGCGCAGCTCGCTTGCTGCCCACACGCGACTGCCTTGCCTTGCCTTCGCCCATGCCCATTCGTCCATAGCTCGTGGCCCACGACACAAGGCAGGGCTGCTGCCTTGTGCTCGTGCACCATGCCCTTGCTTATTGCATTCGTGCCGCACGGGCGACGAGCTCCCTTGCTCGTCGTGGCATGCCCGCACTATACAACACCCCTTAAGGGTAACACGAAGCGTCCATTGCTTTGTGCGTGCAAGTTATATGAACGAATCGCATAAAAATTTAAAATTTATATTTAAAATTAATGACAAAATAATAAATTAATATTAATTTCATAATTTTAGGGCGAAAAATCGAAAATTTATTATTCAATTGATTTCCGATTATCATGGATTCAAGCCTAGGTCATAAAAATTTAAAATTTATCATAAATTTACAATTTTTATGGTGGTTTTTAATCATAGGTTTCTAATTAAATTATAATTAAGGAATTTTTGTCAGAAACAACCTTTTAAAATCAAAAAATTGTGACAAAGGACCTTTTAAAAAAAAAGTTGTGAGGTAGGACCTAAATCAGAATTTTTGTTGTGAATAGGGACCAAGACCCCTTTTCCGGTAGTCAAACCACATTCTCCGGCGTTGACAAGCGCGTGCGTGGCACGTGCCCCATAAAAAACGACTTATTAATTATTTCCCCACTAAGTACCTATAGAAAATATTAAAAAAAACTCTCTTCTCTCTCCTCGTTGCTTCTTCTTCCTCGACATTACCTGCTCTTTGCTTCTGGAAAAAGAAAATTCGGTACTTCCTAAACAAAATTCAAAAAACCCCATTCCCATACTTCAACTCCCATACTCAACTAAAAAATCAATAGATTTTCCATAAGCAATATGCAACGGACTTATGAAGAAGATGAAGAAGCCATGAGAAGGTAATGCCGAGGAACAGAGCAATGAAGGAGAGAGAAAAGGGGATTTTTAATTTTAGATTTTCAGTAGGCATGCAAGGGGGAATTGGAGGGGAAAATTAAAAAAAAATCGTTTTATGGGGTATGTGCCACGCACGTGCTGGTCAACGCCGGAGAATATGGTTTGACTACCGTAAAATGGGTCTTGGTCCCTATTCACAACAAAAATTCTGATTTAGGTCCTACCTCACAACTTTTTTTTTAAAAGGTCCTTTGTCACAATTTTTTGATTTTAAAAGGTCCTTTCTGACAAAAATTCCTATAATTAATTATGAAAATCAAATTAATTCTAAATTATTCTAATTTTCAACTAATTAATCATAATTACAAATTAGATTGCATAATTAACAAGGCTAGGCATTCAAACTTGTTAAACATATACAGTAGGTCAATCAAAAATTCAAGATTTATCAACAAGAATCGCAAATATTTAATTTAACATCTTAAATTTACGAAATTTTGCATTCGAAAAACTAAAACCTTCGAAAAGTCATAGCTAGGCTTCGAATTTGAGAATTCTGGGTTCGGCAGAAAAATAATATTTTTGTCAAAATTTTAGAATGCCTTTTACATGCGGAATTGACACAAAAATCACTCGATTTGGATGAGTAACGAAGAAACTGCCGAAAAACTGCGTACGTATAATTAAATAAACGCAATTTGCAATTAATTAACAATTACGAAAATTAATCACCCCTTTTAATTCTTGCAAATTTGTAATATTTAACCATGTTCATGCAACTTAGATTATGAAAATAATAAGAGGCTCGTGATACCACTGTTAGGTTATGATACATATGACAATTCTTAAATCATGCGGAAACAACCATTAAGCCAGGAATACATATTAT
This sequence comes from Spinacia oleracea, assembly GCF_020520425.1. Classification (NCBI taxonomy): domain Eukaryota; kingdom Viridiplantae; phylum Streptophyta; class Magnoliopsida; order Caryophyllales; family Amaranthaceae; genus Spinacia; species Spinacia oleracea. The sequence continues at coordinate 92,464,215 of NC_079489.1, forward strand.
TTACACATAATCATATAGCATAATTTAGATGCATACTCTTTGTTGCGTGCCTTCCCTAGCTGCGCCCGAACCGAACAAGAACAAGTCTTTAGGACTCCAAGTGTCGTCCCTCCGTAGATAGTCCACAGCACGTCCGGATCCGCCTTAAGATTGACCAACTAGAATCGCCCCTAAGGTACTATAAATTTTCGGCACTTTTGAGCAAGATGTGTGACTGAATTTTTCTCTCAAAAACTCACTTTGAATACTTGAATTACTCGTTATAAATTGTGAACCCAGGCCACATATTTATAGGGGTATGGAAAGAGAATTGGAATCCGATTAGGATACGAATTAATTAAATTAGAATTATAATAAAACTCTTATTTAATTAATTTATCAAATAGAATTAGGAATTTAATCATTAACCAAATTCTGCACGTTTTAGGTTTCGTATGCGAACACAAACACTTACGCGAGCATGACCCGCAAGCGTGCAGGCCATGCCCGCGCACAGCCCACACGGCCGCACGGCCCACGCGAGCTACAAGCCCACGCGAGCTGCAGCAATGCTCGCAGCCCACTGCTTGCAGCTGCGCGCGCTGCGCGCGCTGTGCGCGCTGCCACGGCCTGCTGGGCCTGGCCTTGCGCTGGGCCTGGCGTGGCCTTGGCTGTTCGTGTGGCGCACTTGGCTTGCTGGGCGATGGCCTGGCTTCGTGCTGGGCCCTCGTCCGGCAGGCCTCGTCCGATGCTTATTCGTACGATACGCTTCCGATTAAATTCCCGATTCCGGAATATATTTCCGATACGAACAATATTTAATATTTTCGATTCCGGACTTAATTTCCGTTTCGAACAAATATTTAATATTTCCGTTTCCGGAATTATTTTCCGATTCCGATAATATTTCCGATTCTGACAATATTTCCGTTTCCGGCAATATTTCCGATTCCGGCAATATTTCCATTTCCTATAATATTTCCCGATACGTACCATGTTTTCGTTTCCGGCAACATCTACGACTTGGATAATATTTATATTTCCGATACGATCCATATTTCCGTTTCCGGCAATATCATCGTTTCCGGAGTATTCATTTCTTGCCTGTGACGATCTCAGCTCCCACTGAAACCAAGATCCGTCGATTCCGAATATCCATAGATGGAGTATTTAATGCCATTAAATACTTGATCCGTTTACGTACTATTTGTGTGACCCTACGGGTTCAGTCAAGAGTAAGCTGTGGATTAATATCATTAATTCCACTTGAACTGAAGCGGCCTCTAGCTAGGCATTCAGCTCACTTGATCTCACTGAATTATTAACTTGTTAATTAATACTGAACCGCATTTATTAGACTTAACATAGAATGCATACTTGGACCAAGGGCATTATTTCCTTCAATCCTGTCCCATAACTTGAGATTCGTTAAATAAAAGGAGAAATTGCAAAGTCAAAGTGGTTAGTTTTCTGAGAACCATGACGCACCTCTCAAGGGTGCGTCGTAATGTGTCCCTTTTCCATGGTTTAATTGCTTTCCTCGCCCTTTTATGAATTGTTAAACTAATTAAATCTGATTGTTCTATCACTCCTAATAAAGATAATATGTTGGAAAATTTGATTATCATGCTAGGTCCCTTAAAACAATCTAAATCAGATAATCGCGTTCGATCTAGTACTATATGTTGCATATTGTTAAAATCAACTCAGATTAGTTTAATAGTTAACGCATGTCCCTTCAATTATTTATGCTGAGCTAGTAAGGATATCCTGCCTCTGGAGTTATCGAAGAGCGAGTACTCCTCTCGGTAGTTACAGTCCCCCGAACCCTCAATCTCTACCTTGCGGGTGTATGTTGACAGATCCCCACACCAGGGATCACAAGGGAACCTACGGCCATCGTGGTCAAACATAATTGCACTCCTTTTATGTCACGATAACCGGGTTTTGTCAGTTTTTCTCATTGTCGTTAAAAACTGAATGGCGACTCCTATATTACTAGTCAATTGGGTGTAAACTCACAGGAAATCCAATTACACTTGATTTGACAAAAAGAAACGTCACACCCACGAGGAACAAGGTCACGCATTAGCCTCGTGCTTTTTCGACCCCCTCACAAGACTCAACTAGGATTTTTTATTTAACTTGACTCGTCCTTTGCCTCGAATGTTATTAAGCGATTGTAACGAGTAATTTGGTGTAAATCTATATTTTTTAACTGATTTTCGAAAACCATACTTTTTTCTTTTTTTTAGAAACTTTTGCTTTTAGTGAACGTTAAAATTATTTCATTAGCATATATGAGCATTATTAGGCCGAACATTAGTGTCATTAAGGAAGCTAATAACAACTTATGAATCAGTTTTTTCATTACGTATGTTTTAGAAATCTGTTGCACGAAAAGAGTTTTGGGCGTGACAATTTTCTACCGCCCGCATGAGAGGCGCAGGAAATTTGTCGCGCTGGTCTGTTATGTGCCGGAATATTCTTGCGCTGGCAGGCAATTTTTTGCTTATTCGTGCAGTTTTTCTTTGGTCATTCTGACTTTCCCGTAGCTTGTGTTTACAGAATTAAGCCCTTTATTTGAGCATAAGTGCACACAAACATTCAGCATTCCGGCACGAAAGTATAATTCGTGTGCGTACTGACCTTTGGGGTAATTCGTAAAGGATATCCGAGTTAGTTTCATGACTTGTTCGATTAACGTAATTCCATACAAATATCTTGGGCGCAATTTTGAATTCGCACGTTTTATGGTGGATATTTTTAACTAGACCAACGTATCGTTTAGCGCGAATGCATTTTGGTAATTTCAATTAGTTGGACGAACATTAATTCGTTATATTTTTTTGACTATACATACAGAATTATTCTACAAAATCCCAAGTGGGCGTTAATAATTTCTTGCGCACAAGGATGTGCGTAGGGGCGGCGCAAATATTTTCTCGGGCCTAGGGGAATTTTTTTAATTTACGTTTTGCAATAGAAACGCAATAAACATGCGTGCTTGCATGAAAATATTCTTGCGCATTGCATGGCGCGTTGGAAATTTTTCACGCGTTCCTGGGCTGCGCTAAAAGTTTCTTGCGCTCGTCCAGGTTTGTGGAACACGTAGCTTATTAAGTTTCGTTTCGTAGCTAATTATTTAATCTTTAACGTTTTAAAAAAAAATTATTAATTTTTTAGATATCGTTGACTTTAAACTTTTGCGTCTGGGTAGTCAATTCGCACATAACATGTAATTTCTACACAAAACTAACAACGATCATGAATTTGAATCTAAATATGCACACTTAGTTTATGTAAAGTCTCTATCGTTAGGCTGGTTATTAGTGTTACCAAACCTATTCTCATTTCCAAGTAGGCCTCGGTCGAGGTAGACAAGTTCATGAGCGAATTTTACCTTAAAAGGTTTATCCGACATACGTTGGAGCAACGTATACCTAAGAAGGGACCTTAGAGGTAAGCGATTTGGTTTGGGATAGGTGGACTACAAACAAAAGTGTCGAGTGGACAACATCCGAAGCGTATAAACCCCCCTGGCGATTAGGTGTCCTTATTCCCAACTTTCGAGATGATACATGCCAAGGAAGCCAAGATTGTATGCGGTTCTGTCCGGTCATACGATTACATTGATATTTAATGTCATCCCAACTTAATAAGAAAACAAAGTGACATAGAGTTTGATTTTGCCCTCAGGCTAGGTCAAATCACTAATTGCGGAATTATTTCAATATACTCCCTAGTGGAGTCGCCACAGTAAGGGGGACATAAAAGACGTGCTTGATCTCTTCGTTCTCTTCTCTCGTGGATGTGTGGCAAGAAATATTAAGTAAACGGGGACTAACTGAGTGGTTGTAGCCTCCTATTTATTAGACCATGGAGTCGCCATTCAGTTTTCAACGACAATGAGAAAACTGGAAAAACCCGATTATTGTGATACAAGAGTAACACTCGAAACTCAGGCTCACGTATTTGACCACAACGACCATAGGTTCCCTTGTGATCCCTGGTATGGAGATCACTCAACATACATCCAGCAGAGTAGAGATTGAGGGTTCGGATGACATTTACTAATACGGGGAGTGCCCAACGTTAGCCTATGTGTCAGTCCTTATTAGTTCAATGTAACGATGGCGGGACATGCGTTAAACTACATTACCAATCTGGATTCATTTTAATGCACTTGTATTAACTAACAAGCGTCGATAGGATGATTTTGATTAGTTTAAGGTATCTAAAAATAATCCAGATTGTCGAAAGAATATCGTATTAGGCGTCATAAATAATCATATTAAGTTACCTGATTTATAATGGTGATTAAAGCAATAAATAGAATATGGCACGTTACAATATAGTTTAGGCTTTATTGTGTTTCTCAGAAACTAACCACTTGTCTTTACTCGTTTTTGTTTTACGCAACGTACTTTCCTCGACTTGACTAGACTCTTGGGCAGGATCCAGGCTTAGTTTGAGTGCTTATACAGACAGAGTTTCGCTTAACAAGTGTTAATACGACGGAACTATGATGAATACGAGACGATTATAGGGACGTATGGAAGGCTAAAACCTAGGCTTATAACTTGGGTATAGTATAGAGTTTCTGATTTGGTGCCCTTAATCCGATGGTTTAAGGCCCTATTTATAGTGAAAAGTTTCGTGAAAGATAGAGATTTTCACAGTTCTAAAACAGCTGAAAAACTTTTGTGCGCAAGATATTTCTTGCGCCATCTCAGCGCGACTATTTCTTATTTCGATTTATTTCCAACTAAAACTCTTTCTTATGTTTTTCAATCTCTTTTAGGGGTTTAGTTGGAGTGCAATTCTGCCCCTTTGGGGTAAATCTATCTTGGACGGTTTACTATATTTAGCAGATACATAGAATGGCAGCTACTATAAATAGCAATTACTATAAATGGAAATATAGGTTTGGGAAATGAGTCAGTCGTTCTTAGAACGTTCGTTTCTTGATTAGAATACGTTAACAAGTGGATGTTTGTTTCATCACTGAACTTATTGCTTCTAGCATGGGGTCAAATGTATGCGTCTACACCCCAACTTCATCTAGTAGATCTGGACATTCGGTCAGAAGTTGGTCATTGCTTTCTCCATGGATTCCATCATACGTGTTGTATGCTTGGATCCTTAATCTTTCTGTGCCGATCTATATAGGGATGACATCTTCGGAACCGTACACCAATTGGAAAGGTGTTTGTCATGTGGGTTCCTTATCGATGGTGCGAAGGGACCAGAGTGTTCCTGGTAGCTCCTCCATCCATTTGTTATTTTCATCCTCCATTCTCTTCTTGAGTGCGTTAAGGATAAGCTTGTTCACTGCTTTGTGGGTGGTACATCGCTAAGTAAGTTGGGTGTACGCCAAGCTGTTTGCACCGGCTTTGCAGTGGGGTGTTGTCAAACGTTTTCCCATGGTCAATGACCATTAGCCTCGGTATGCCGAACCTTGTGATGATATTCTGCCAGATGAAATCCGAGCTTAAGTTTCTGTGATTGTAGATACTGCCTCGGCTTCGATCCACTTGACGAAGTATTTAACTCTTACAATCAGCCACTTCTTCTGATTTACAGCCGAGGGGAATGTACCAATGATGTCTAACCCCCATTTTGCAAATGGTAATGGATATATGGTTGATTGTAGAGTTTGAGCAGATTGGTGGATCTTTGGGACGAACTTCTGGCATTTCTCACACTTCCTCACCATTGCATTTTCCTCGCAAACCATGGTGGGCCACCGAAATCCAGCCTGAAGTTCCTTGTGAGCCAAGGTTCTTCCTGTTAGGTTATGATACATATGACAATTCATAAATCATGCGGAAACAACCATTAAGCCAGAAATACATATTATTTACACATAATCATATAGCATAATTTAGATGCATACTCTTTGTTGCGTGCCTTCCCTAGCTGCGCCCGAACCGAACAAGAACAAGTCTTTAGGACTCCAAGTGTCGTCCCTCCGTAGATAGTCCACAGCACGTCCGGATCCGCCTTAAGATTGACCAACTAGAATCGCCCCTAAGGTACTATAAATTTTCGGCACTTTTGAGCAAGATGTGTGACTGAATTTTTCTCTCAAAAACTCACTTCGAATACTTGAATTACTCGTTATAAATTGTGAACCCAGGCCACATATTTATAGGGGTATGGAAAGAGAATTGGAATCCTATTAGGATACGAATCAATTAAATTAGAATTATAATAAAACTCTTATTTAATTAATTTATCAAATAGAATTAGGAATTTAATCATTAACCGAATTCTGCACGTTTTAGGTTTCGTATGCGAACACAAACACTGACGCGAGCATGACCCGCAAGCGTGCAGGCCATGCCCGCGCACAGCCCACACGGCCGCACGGCCCACGCGAGCTACAAGCCCACGCGAGCTGCAGCAATGCTCGCAGCCCACTGCTCGCAGCTGCGCGCGCTGCGCGCGCTGTGCGCGCTGCCACGGCCTGCTGGGCCTGGCCTTGCGCTGGACCTGGCGTGGCCTTGGCTGTTCGTGTGGCGCGCTTGGCTTGCTGGGCGATGGCCTGGCTTCGTGCTGGGCCCTCGTCCGGCAGGCCTCGTCCGATGCTTATTCGTACGATACGCTTCCGATTAAATTCCCGATTCCGGAATATATTTCCGATACGAACAATATTTAATATTTTCGATTCCGGAATTAATTTCCGTTTCGAACAAATATTTATTATTTCCGTTTCCGGAATTATTTTCCGATTTCGATAATATTTCCGATTTTGACAATATTTCCGTTTCCGGCAATATTTCCGATTCCGGCAATATTTCCATTTCCGATAATATTTCCCGATACGTACCATGTTTCCGTTTCCGGAAACATCTACGCCTTGGATAATATTTATATTTCCGATACGATCCATATTTCCGTTTCCGGCAATATCATCGTTTCCGGAGTATTCATTTCTTGCCTGTGACGATCTCAGCTCCCACTGAAACCAAGATCCGTCGATTCCGAATATCCATAGATGGAGTATTTAATGCCATTAAATACTTGATCCGTTTACGTACTATTTGTGTGACCCTACGGGTTCAGTCAAGAGTAAGCTGTGGATTAATATCATTAATTCCACTTGAACTGAAGCGGCCTCTAGCTAGGCATTCAGCTCACTTGATCTCACTGAATTATTAACTTGTTAATTAATACTGAACCGCATTTATTAGACTTAACATAGAATGCATACTTGGACCAAGGGCATTATTTCCTTCAGTCTCCCACTTGTCCTTAGGGACAAGTGTGCATTTCCTAATTCCTTTGTCGCTCGATGCTTGCTCTTGAACATAATGTAAGAGTTGTCATCCTTATTATGTCCAGAGGTGTTCCTCGGTTTCAGAGTTCAACTGATCAAATAAACAGATAATCATAGCCTATGATTCATCCGAGCACGGCCATGCATTTCACAGTTTCTAGCTCTCCAAGTGGCCTTGTACAACTTTTAAGCATCTCATCCCGATTTATGGGAGGACAATCCCAGTCTTGTGATCTTGAGACTAGACTTCGTTTGATAGGTGATTACCTGAGCGTTGCCTTTATAGCCTCCTTTTACGGTGCGACGGTTGGTCAACGTCAAAGCAACCAGTTCTCAAACAAGTAATCTCAAATCACTCAGGTATTGAGGATTTAGTGTCTAATAATTTTAATGAAATTTACTTATGACAGATTTTCATCTCTTACAGTAAAGTTTCATAGGTCTTGTCCGATACTAGTCTTCCCAAAGTAAGTATCTATGCAAATGATTATGACATTGCCATGTCCACATAGTTCAAGAAACAGAACTACTAGTCATCTTGCATTCTAATCGTCTAACGTTTTCTATGCGTCCAATTTTATAGAAAACTCCGACTAGGGACCACTTTCAACCTTTGACATTCAAGTTCACTTGATAGACATTTCTTAGTCACAGGACTGGTCCTGACAGTCTATCTTGAATATATCGTCAAATTGAAGGGACTCATCATTTAATAAACCACAAATTAAATGGAAAAATGAATTCTTTTCATTTATTGTGAATGATTAACCAATAATGTTTTACAAAGATTTAAACTCTAAAACTTTAAAACATTAAACAGAGACATCAAAGCCATTCTCCAATATGCTTGATTCCCATAGCTGCAGTGTGCGAGTTGTGCTTCGCCTGCGGCAGAGGTTTAGTTAATGGATCTGATATGTTGTCATCAGTACCAATTTTGCTTATCTCGACTTCTTTTTTTTCAACGAACTCTCGTAGAAGGTGAAATCTACGAAGTACATGCTTGACTCTCTGGTGGTGTCTAGGCTCCTTTGCCTGTGCAATAGCTCCGTTATTATCACAATACAGGGCTATTGGTCCTTTAATGGGGGGGACTACACCGAGTTTACCTATGAACTTCCTTAGCCATATAGCTTCCTTTGCTGCTTCATGTGCAGCAATGTACTCCGCTTCAGTTGTAGAATCCGCAATGGTGCTTTGCTTAGCACTTTTCCAGCTTACTGCTCCTCCGTTGAGGCAGAAGACAAACCCAGACTGTGATCTGAAATCATCTTTGTCGGTTTGGAAACTTGCGTCCGTATAGCCTTTAACAATTAATTCATCATCTCCACCATAGACCAGGAAGTCATCTTTGTGCCTTTTCAGGTACTTCAGAATGTTCTTGGCAGCAGTCCAATGCGCCTCTCCTGGGTCTGACTGGTATCTGCTCGTAGCACTGAGTGCGTACGCAACATCCGGGCGTGTACATATCATAGCATACATTATTGAACCAATCAATGATGCATATGGAATCCCATTCATTCGTCTACGCTCATCAAGTGTTTTTGGGCACTGAGTCTTGCTTAGAGTCATTCCATGAGACATGGGTAGGTAGCCTCGCTTGGAGTCCGCCATCTTGAACCTATCAAGCACCTTATTGATATAAGTGCTTTGACTAAGTCCAATCATCTTTTTAGATCTATCTCTGTAAATCTTGATGCCCAATATGTACTGTGCTTCTCCTAGATCTTTCATCGAAAAACATTTCCCAAGCCAAATCTTGACAGATTTCAACATAGGAATGTCATTTCCGATAAGTAATATGTCGTCGACATATAATACTAGGAAAGCAATTCTGCTCCCACTGACCTTCTTGTATACACAAGATTCGTCCGCGTTCTTGATGAAACCAAAGTCACTGAATGCTTCATCAAAACGTATATTCCAGCTCCTGGATGCCTGCTTCAATCCGTAGATTGACTTCTTTAGCTTGCATACCTTTTTAGCATTCTTTGGATCCTCAAAACCTTCAGGCTGTGTCATAAACACAGTTTCTGTTAAAACGCCGTTTAAGAAAGCAATTTTGACATCCATCTACCATATTTCGTAATCGTAATATGCAGCGATTGCTAACATTATCCGAATAGACTTTAGCATTGCAACTGGTGAAAAGGTTTCATCGTAATCCACACCGTGGACTTGCCTGTAACCTTTTGCAACCAATCTAGCTTTGAAAACTTCAAGTTTCCCATCCTTGTCCTTTTTCAGTTTGAAAACCCATTTGCTTCCAATGGCTTGGTAGCCATCTGGCAAATTGACCAAATCCCATACTTGGTTTTCAGACATGGAGTCTAATTCAGATTGCATGGCTTCTTGCCATTGCTTGGAGCTAGGGCTCGTCATAGCTTGTTTGTAAGTCGCAGGTTCATCACTTTCAAGTAATAGAACGTCATAGCTTTCGTTCGTCAAAATACCTAAGTACCTTTCCGGTTGAGATCTATATCTTTGCGATCTACGCGGGGTAATATTTCTAGATTGACCATGATTCTCACCAGATTCTTCTAAAGATCTCTGAGTTTCATCCTGAATGTCATCTTGAGCATTCTCTAGAGTTTGTTGTTCGACTCGAATTTCATCGAGGTCTACTTTTCTCCCACTTATCATTTTGGAAATGTGATCTTTCTCCAAAAAGACACCATCTCGAGCAACAAACACCTTGTTCTCAGATGTATTGTAGAAGTAATACCCCTTTGTTTCCTTTGGATAGCCCACAAGGATACATTTGTCAGATTTTGGATGAAGTTTGTCTGAAATTAATCGTATGACGTATACTTCACATCCCCAAATCTTAAGAAAAGACACATTTGGAGGCTTTCCAAACCATAATTCATATGGAGTCTTTTCGACAGCTTTAGACGGAGCTCTATTTATAGTGAGTGCAGCTGTATTTAGTGCATGTCCCCAAAATTCTAATGGAAGTTCGGCCTGACCCATCATTGACCTGACCATGTCTAGCAAGGTTCTGTTCCTCCGTTCCGACACACCGTTCCATTGTGGTGTTCCAGGAGGAGTCAATTCTGATAGAATTCCACATTCTTTCAGATGGTCATCAAATTCATAGCTCAGATATTCACCGCCTCTATCAGATCGCAGTGCCTTAATCTTCTTGCCTAATTGATTCTCTACTTCACTCTGAAATTCCTTGAATTTGTCAAAGGATTCAGACTTATGCTTCATTAGGTAGACATAACCATATCTACTGAAGTCATCAGTGAAAGTGATAAAGTAGCTTAAACCACCTCTAGCATTTGTACTCATTGGTCCACATACATCTGTATGGATTAAACCCAATAGTTCATTTGCTCTTTCTCCAACTTTAGAGAAAGGTTGCTTTGTCATTTTGCCAAGTAAACATGATTCGCATTTACCATAATCCTCTAAGTCAAATGGTTCTAGAATTCCTTCCTTTTGAAGTCTTTCTAAGCGTTTCAAGTTTATATGGCCTAATCGACAATGCCACAGATAGGTGAGATCTGAATCATTCTTTTTGGCCTTTTTGGTATTTATGTTATATACTTGTTTGTCGTGATCTAATAAATAAAGTCCATTGACTAATCTAGCAGATCCATAAAACATCTCTTTAAAATAAAACGAACAACTATTGTCTTTTATTAAAAAGGAAAATCCCTTAGTATCTAAGCAAGAAACTGAAATGATGTTTTTAGTAAGACTTGGAACATGGAAACATTCTTCCAGTTCCAAAACTAGCCCGGAGGGCAACGACAAAAAGTAAGTTCCTACAGCTAATGCAGCAATCCGTGCTCCATTTCCCACTCGTAGGTCGACTTCACCCTTGCTTAACTTTCTACTTCTTCTTAGTCCCTGTGGATTGGAACATAAGTGTGAGCCACAACCTGTATCTAATACCCAAGAAGTTGAATTAGCAAGTATACAGTCTATAACGAAAATACTTGAAGATGGAACGACTGTTCCGTTCTTCTGATCTTCCTTAAGCTTCAAGCAATCTCTCTTCCAATGCCCCTTCTTCTTGCAGTAGAAGCATTCGGATTCAGAAGTGGGTTGACTGACCTTCCTCTTTACAGATTTGGCGCCAGTTTGCTTAGTTGGGCTGGCCTTGTTGCCACCTTTCTTAGTATTCCTCTTCTTTCCAGATTTCTTGAACTTGCCCCCACGCACCATAAGCACATCCTGCTTATCACTTTTGAGCGTTTTTTCAGCGGTCTTCAGCATACCGTGAAGCTCAGTGAGCATTTTGTCCAGACTATTCATACTGTAGTTCAGTTTGAACTGATCATACCCGCTATGAAGAGAATGGAGGATGGTGTCTATAGCCATTTCCTGAGAAAATTGCTGATCCAGCCGACTCATATTCTCAATGAGTCCAATCATTTTGAGAACATGTGGACTTACGGGCTCGCCTTTCTTAAGCTTGGTCTCAAGAATTTGCCTATGAGTCTCGAATCTTTCGACTCGAGCCAGATCTTGGAACATGTTCTTCAACTCACTGATGATTGTGAAAGCATCTGAGTTGATGAACGTTTTCTGCAGATCCGCACTCATGGTGGCGAGCATTAGACATTTCACATCCTTGTTGGCATCAATCCAACGATTGAGGGCTGCCTGAGTGACCCCGTCGCCTGCGGCTTCGGGCATCGCCTCATCTAGGACATACTCCTTTTCTTCCTGCATAAGAACTATTTGCAAGTTCCTTTGCCAGTCAAGGAAGTTTTTCCCGTTCAACTTCTCCTTTACGAGAATTGATCGAATGTTGAATGAATTGTTGTTTGCCATATTAAAAACTACAATTGAAAGGAATAAACAAATAAATAACCATTCACAGTTTCTCTTAATAAACTTAAATTCTAGCATACATGCATAATTCAATGTTTATTAAGCATTTTATTCAAGTTATGTGTTCCGGCAGGTGTGAATAAAATGATTCCAAGATCCTAAATCATTGAAGAACTAAGCACAGTTTGTCGACTTAATCCTAAAACATCTTAGGTAAGCAAAAGCCTTTTGCTAATAGTCTAGAAACTATTCTTGGTTGATAGGTACGTCTAAGAACTTATTAGGTAAACCTATCGATTTTGCCACGACATAAAAGGACTCCTTACTTATATCGTTGAGTTTCACCAAAACTAACATGTACTCACAATTATTTGTGTACCTTGCCCCTTTAGGACCAATAAGTAACACCTCGCTGAGCGAAAACTATTACTAGATTGATGTAAAGGATATCCAAGCAAGTGTATATTTTGGCATGGCACCTTTTAACTCAATTTTTAAGTTTGGAACTTAAGGCTCTTACTATGTTGGTTAGATTTTAAGTGAACTAAAATCCTTAATCATGCAACATAATCAAGCCACAATCTTATGCATAATTAAGACATATTTAAAGCAATAAATAACTTAAAGCATGCATAAGATAAATGTGATCTAGTATGGCCCGACTTCATCTTGAAGCTTTGACTTCAAAGTCCGTCTTGAAAATCTCCGTGGGAGGCACCATTTTCTTCAAATAGGATAAGCTATAATTAAAACTAATTACAACTATTTGATGGTACGCAGACCATATTTGAATTTAAAAAACAACTTTGGTACTTTAGACCAATTACATTCAAATTAATGGTACGCAGACCATATTTTCTATCCTATTTGGGCCATACTAGTCACTTCATAACCTGCAAAACAGTACATATACAATATATACTATTCACCCATTCATTATCATGAATGGCCCACATAGCTGGTTAGTAAAACACATTATGCATCACGTAAACATTTGCAGCAATTAATCAAGGGCACCAATAATCTACCAATTATTCAGTCCTTATTAATTCTAATCAAGTTGTTTTAACCTTAAGGATTCGTAAACCTAATCAAGAGTTTATGACTAAAAAGCGCTCCCACTTAAACCAATAAATTCATATGCTTTACTAATTTTAAACATAAAAATGTATTTCAAGTCTAACCGGAAACATACAAATTTAATTAAAATTTAAAGCCCATATAAATTTATAATTGAATCCAAAAATTTTAATTTGATTTCAGTCGTATTTAAATTAATTCATGATTTTAATTTCAGTAAAATAATTACAATAAATAAAATTTATTATAATTACAATATTCAAAATTAAAATCCAAGAAAATAATTTAAAAATTATTAATTTTAAAATTAATTAAAATTACGTAAACTGAAAATTTCAAATTAAACATTCAAAACGATCTAATCGTAATGCAAACACCCTACGCATCGCACGCCCATGGGCCACACGCACACAGCCATCGCTGGCCATGTGCGCGCAGCCCATGCACTCGTCGCATAGCTGCTGCATCTTCCCATCGCAAGCCATCGCACAAGTGGTGCTCGCTGCGCGCGCGCTAGCGCTCGATGCACGCGAGCCATCGCTCGCTGTGCGCGCTCGCCAGCGCTTGCTGCGCGCGCTCCAGCGCTCGATGCACGCGAGCCATCGCTCGCTGTGCGCGAGCAATTGCTCGCTGCGCGCGATCGACGCTGGGCGCAGGGCTCGTGGCACGCGAGCTTGCGCTCGCTGCGCGCGATGCTGCGCGCGCTTGCGCGAGGCAGTGCGCGTTGTGGCGCAGCTCGCTTGCTGCCCACACGCGACTGCCTTGCCTTGCCTTCGCCCATGCCCATTCGTCCATAGCTCGTGGCCCACGACATAAGGCAGGGCTGCTGCCTTGTGCTCGTGCACCATGCCCTTGCTTATTGCATTCGTGCCGCACGGGCGACGAGCTCCCTTGCTCGTCGTCGCATGCCCGCACTATACAACACCCCTTAAGGGTAACACGTAGCGTCCATTGCTTTGTGCGTGCAAGTTATATGAACGAATCGCATAAAATTTTAAAATTTATATTTAAAATTAATGACAAATTAATAAGTTAATATTAATTTCATAATTTTAGGGCGAAAAATCGAAAATTTATTATTCAATTGATTTCCGATTATCATGGATTCAAGCCTAGGTCATAAAAATTTAAAATTCATCATAAATTTACAATTTTTATGGTGGTTTTTAATCATAGGTTTCTAATTAAATTATAATTAATTATGAAAATCAAATTAATTCTAAATTATTCTAATTTTCAACTAATTAATCATAATTACAAATTAGATTGCATAATTAACAAGGCTAGGCATTCAAACTTGTTAAACATATACAGTAGGTCAATCAAAAATTCAAGATTTATCAACAAGAATCGCAAATATTTAATTTAACATCTTAAATTTACGAAATTTTGCATTCGAAAAACTAAAACCTTCGAAAAGTCATAGTTAGGCTTCGAATTTGAGAATTCTGGGTTCGGCAGAAAAATACTTTTTTTTGTCAAAATTTTAGAATTCCTTTTACATGCGGAATTGACACAAAAATCACTCGATTTGGATGAGTAACGAAGAAACTGCCGAAAAACTGCGTACGTATAATTAAATAAACGCAATTTGCAATTAATTAACAATTACGGAAATTAATCACCCCTTTTAATTCTTGCAAATTTGTAATATTTAACCATGTTCATGCAATTTAGATTATGAAAATAATAAGAGGCTCGTGATACCACTGTTAGGTTATGATACATATGACAATTCATAAATCATGCGGAAACAACCATTAAGCCAGGAATACATATTATTTACACATAATCATATAGCATAATTTAGATGCATACTCTTTGTTGCGTGCCTTCCCTAGCTGCGCCCGAACCGAACAAGAACAAGTCTTTAGGACTCCAAGTGTCGTCCCTCCGTAGATAGTCCACAGCACGTCCGGATCCGCCTTAAGATTGACCAACTAGAATCGCCCCTAAGGTACTATAAATTTTCGGCACTTTTGAGCAAGATGTGTGACTGAATTTTTCTCTCAAAAACTCACTTCGAATACTTGAATTACTCGTTATAAATTGTGAACCCAGGCCACATATTTATAGGGGTATGGAAAGAGAATTGGAATCCTACTAGGATACGAATTAATTAAATTAGAATTATAATAAAACTCTTATTTAATTAATTTATCAAATAGAATTAGGAATTTAATCATTAACCGAATTCTGCACGTTTTAGGTTTCGTATGCGAGCACAAACACTTACGCGAGCATGACCCGCAAGCGTGCAGGCCATGCCCGCGCACAGCCCACACGGCCGCACGGCCCACGCGAGCTACAAGCCCACGCGAGCTGCAGCAATGCTCGCAGCCCACTGCTCGCAGCTGCGCGCGCTGCCACGGCCTGCTGGGCCTGGCCTTGCGCTGGGCCTGGCGTGGCCTTGGCTGTTCGTGTGGCGCGCTTGGCTTGCTGGGCGATGGCCTGGCTTCGTGCTGGGCCCTCGTCCGGCAGGCCTCGTCCGATGCTTATGCGTACGATACGCTTCCGATTAAATTCCCGATTCCGGAATATATTTCCGATACGAACAATATTTAATATTTTCGATTCCGGAATTATTTTCCGTTTCGAACAAATATTTAATATTTCCGTTTCCGGAATTATTTTCCGATTCCGATAATATTTCCGATTCTGACAATATTTCTGTTTCCGGCAATATTTCCGATTCCGGCAATATTTCCATTTCCTATAATATTTCCCGATACGTACCATGTTTCCGTTTCCGGCAACATCTACGACTTGGATAATATTTATATTTCCGATACGATCCATATTTCCGTTTCCGGCAATATCATCGTTTCCGGAGTATTCATTTCTTGCCTGTGACGATCTCAGCTCCCACTGAAACCAAGATCCGTCGATTCCGAATATCCATAGATGGAGTATTTAATGCCATTAAATCCTTGATCCGTTTACGTACTATTTGTGTGACCCTACGGGTTCAGTCAAGAGTAAGTTGTGGATTAATATCATTAATTCCACTTGAACTGAAGCGGCCTCTAGCTAGGCATTCAGCTCACTTGATCTCACTGAATTATTAACTTGTTAATTAATACTGAACCGCATTTATTAGACTTAACATAGAATGCATACTTGGACCAAGGGCATTATTTCCTTCACTTCCTCCTATATGGTTTCTGCAGATGCCTAAGTGAATCTCTCTCAAGATATATTCTGCATTTGGTGGACCATCGCATTTTAGCAGAGGAGCAGAGAAAGATTTTCTTAAGAGCTCTCCATTGGCATCAATGATGAATCTTTTGTCGAATCTCTTCAAATTCCGAGCTAGCAGCGCGCTTGTCTTCGAGAAGTTCTCTCCTTTCTTTGTATGCTATAACTGCGTCCATCCAACTTAGTTCGACAAGAAAATTACATACTGTAGAGGGAGGCAGATCGATGCTTCTTTCTTTGTAAATTTCCACATGGACCGAGTTATTCAGGCCGATTAGCATTGAGCTTGCTAGTTTTGACAGAGAGTCGACTTGTGTATTTTGTCCTCATGGAATGAGGATGACCTTGAAAGATCTTAACTTTGGAGTTAAGTATTTGACTTTTGCTTGGTAAGCTGTCATACTTGACCACTTAGCCTCATATTCCCCTAGGATCTGGTTGGCTACAAGTTGTGAATCAGATTTGAGGCAGACATGTTCGGCTCCAAAGGGTAGAAAAAGCTCTATCCCTGCAATTGCACTAATTACTCGATGCTTTTTCCCAATGGAGGGACGAGGACCACCCCGACTCCCGAGCCATTGAATGTAGAAGATCCATCTCTATAGACCTCCCAAGTCTTTTTGGTGCCATCTAGTACCTCTTGATATGAGCATTCGGCTAAGAAATCATTGAGTGCTTGCGGTTTGATGGCTATCCTCGACTGGTACTTGATACCGAACTCTAAAAGCTTGAAGGCCTAGGCAGCCAGTCTTCCCGAGCTCTCAATCTTGTCCAACACCTTTTCAAGTGGTTGGTCAGTTAAGACTATGATCTGATGAGAGTCGAATTATGGTAGTATATTCCTTGCAGCTACCACCACTGCATATCATACCTTTTCGATGACGGGATACCGAGTCTCAGTTTCCGACAAATTGGCTGTTGATTTTTCTCTTCTTTCCGAAGAAGGACTGCACTCATAGTCCCGGGATTAATTGTGACATATAAGTGTAGGGTTTCCACTTCCTTCGGCCAGACCAGCGTCGGGAGTTGAGCTAGATGGGTTCGCAGCTGTTGGAAGGCTTCCTTTTGCTCTTGTTCCCAGATAAGCTCGGAGATCCACTTTCCTCGGGACGCCTTTCTTCTTGATTGGTTCTGCTTCTCCTCTGGGGAGGGTTTTTGGTCTGAGCGCTTTGAGAAATGGAGCACCTTATTCCAAAGCTTTGGATATGAACCGTGATAGTGAGACTAACTTGTCGGTCACCTTTTGCACGTCTTTCTTTGTGTTCGGCTCTCGAGTGTTGCTTGGACTTTATCCGGGTTAGCATCGATTCCTCTTTTCTCACCATGACTCCGAGGAACTTTCCTGATTTCCCGAAGATACACTTCTTCGGGTTCAGCTTCTTATATTTCCTCAAATTGTCGAATGTCTCGGCCAGGTCCTTGAAAGGGTCTCCTCCTTAATGCATTTCGCTATGGAATCTCCCACACAAATCTCGACGTTCCACCCCTTCTGATTGGAAAAGACGTGGTCAACTAGCCTCTAATAGGTTGCTTCGGCATTTTTCAATTCGAAGGGCATCATTTTATAGTTGAACACTCCTGTACTTGTGATCAATGCAGTTTTTTCTTTATCGTCGGGGTGCATGAACACCTGGTGAGTGGCCACTTGTTGACTCTACCAGTTGGTCTATCCTCGGGAGAGGGTAGCAATCCTTAGGGAAATCTCTATTCAAATCTGTGAATACCATGCAAATGCGTCATTAACCATTTGCTTTCTTGACCATCACCACATTGGATAGCCACTTGGGGTAAATGCAAGGCTCAATTAACCCTGCTTCTTGTAGATTTTTTCACATGTTCGGTGATGGCTTTATTTTTCTCTAAGGAATAATTCATCTTCTTTAGCTTTATTGGTTGGGTTTCGACATTGACATTCAGTTTGTTGCATATCATCTTCAGATTTATCCATGGCATGTCAGCTGTTGACTATGCAAAAATGTCTTTGTAATCTCTCAATAGTTGTATGAGATCAATTCGGGGTACCGAACTTAGGTCTTTGCCTATTCGGATGCTCCTATTAGAATCGTCGTCGAGGAAAACCTCCATCTCTTGATCTGGCTCGATAGAAGGATCCTCGAGTCGAGCATTAAACTCTGCGGGTTTCACCAGACTGCTCGGGTCGAACTTTCTCCTATTTGCCTCTTGCTCCTCGCGCGAGAGATATTGACATTCATTATTTTTGTCTTCATCATCTTCGGGACCATCTCCCAGTCTTGGCTCCTGATCTCCTCTCACCCGCTCGGTAAAGCCTGTGTCCAAGACTTACATCATTACTTGATGGTATGTAGATGGGATGACATGGATCTTGTGTATCATGGTTTGTCAGATGATGACATTATACACTGAGTGGCAGTCCATGACTAGGAATTATTCTCAGACATTAATTGCAGCATGCCTTGCAGTTGGTGACTGGTAGAGTGATTTTCTCGAGGGGAATTGCTGACGAACAATTGAAGCCGATTAGCGGGAAGTTGACCTTCTTCATTACATCCTCGTTCGGTTGGAGGATCAATTGGTAGAAGCAATTCCTTAAGATGATGTTAACAACACTTCCCCCCATGGATCAGTACTCTGGGAAAGCTGTGGTTGTAGATCCATGGAAATTACCAAGGGATCATCATGTTTACTGTACTCCGAGACAATCGTCGGGAGTGAAGCTCATGTTTGGAGGATGAGGCTCCTGTTTGCCTATAGTGCTTAAATTGCCTCGGTGGGAAAGGCTTCTCAAGTGTCTTTTGCTGGCATTAGTGGACCTTTGCCCCCGAAGACCACTAAGATATCGGGTTTTCTATGTCCTGTAGCTTTATGGCTTCTCTTTTGGGACTGCTCTTGAGGTTTCTCAACGGGCTTATTTTCCTTGTCAAGAGCTTCTTCTCTTCGGCCAGCCAAGTATTGCTTGAGATATCCTTAGCGGACGAGGTCCTCGATGTTTCCCTTCAGTTACTTACACTCTTCGGTGTAATGACCATAGACATCGTGGAATTCACACCATTTGTTCTTATTCATGTATTTGGAATATAATACAACTTGGATGGCTTCTGCCACTTCACATCGTGCTTGTGGAGGCTGTAGATTTCTTTTGGTAGAGAGTAAGAGGAGTGTAGTTGGTGAACTTAGGATGGAAATCACCTTTATTTTCTTCTTTTACCGGGCTAAAATCCCTTTCGTCGTTCTTCTCTTTCCCCTTCCTCCAGCTGCCCTCGCGCTTGCTCTAGTATGCTTTTGATTCTCTCGGTCCTGACGAACCTTTTAACTTTTTCGCTACTTAGTTGAACTCTTCGGTCCTGATGAATGCGTCTGCCATGCATGTTTAGCACTTCAGAAATTATGGCAGGATTATTCATTGACAGTTTGTCACGCAACGTTCCCTTCCAAAAGGGTGTACTTCTACGTGAAGATTGCAACATTGAGCTGCAGGTTAGGAATGTTTGTTGATTCCAACATGAATCGGGCCATAAATTCCTGAAGACTTTCGCCTATTCCCTGCTGCACCGAGGTAAGCTCGACAGTAGTTCGTTCTCTTCGTTTATTGCTAACGAATTAAACCTTGAATTTCGCATCCAGATCTGCAAAGCTATCGACCAAACCCTTCGGCAGTGACCTGAACCACTCTCCCACTACTCCTACTAGCGTGGTTAGAAAGTATTTGCACCACGTCGCTTCGGAGCGAGGGGAAAAGTACATGTGCTGCTCGGAGGATGTCATGTGATCTCGTGGATTGGTTGTCCCATTGTAGGTCAAATATGTTGGTGGCCTGCCCTTTGGGATATCCCCCATGTCCAGCTCTTCGATGAATGGGGAGGACGTCGGCGTCATCACCTTCTTCCCTAGCCTCGATCTGATTCCTCTACTTTTAGAGGTCCCCGCGCGGGAATCCTTGGGAGTACATCGAGGGCTAGGAGTGCAGTCTCGCCTTCTCTTTTCTCTCCTAGCAGCTCTTCTGCTTGTTTCTGGCTGCTCAGTGGCTCGGCTTGAGTCACCAATCCTTTCATGCATCGATGGCCTAAGCCTGTTATGCACGCGGCTTTGGACCCGCGTGGGTCGACTTGTTGTTGTCCCATTACTTCGGAAAGTTCAGGGAGTAGGTTCCTTCTACCATTTTGGTCGTTCCTGAGCCACCTCTTGGGAGTTCCAGGTACTTTCCATCCAACGAGATCTTAGGTGGGTTCTCGACCATGGAGGAAGAGTTCGGTGGGACCCGAAATGCTCTTCGCGTCGTTGCGGATCTAGATCCATTCATTGCCTAGTCCTCCTGCGTGTACGACGGTCGTTTGTTGCATTTTCTCCTTTTCTCGTCCAATGAAGTTTTGTATTGTCGTCATTGGCGCGGTTAGCTCTTCCCTCGTCGGGATCGGAAGTCAAGAGGCAATTATACGTGTTCTACTCAGATTAGAGTAAACTGGCGCTCCAGATCTAGACCCTGATTCGGATTTAGTGCCTGCGTAGTTAAGGTGTTCCATTTTGAAAGCAAAATGATGGATTTTTTAAGGCTTTTGTAGTATCTTCCCCACATACGACGCCAAATTGTTCCGGGTATGAAAATGATGGGCTTGGAATTGAAGGCACTTTCGTTGATGTGGATGATCTAGCTTGCTCTTGATGTGATAAGTCGAAGAATAACTACACACGAGAAAGATTATGAATCTCGGGGGTGTTCCCGAGGAAAGCCCCTCCAATGCCTAAGTAAGTACTTGGTTCGGATCTAGAGAGAGTTCTCTAGAGAATTGTAAGTGTGATGACAATAAATGAACATACCTTGATATGTGCGCTTAAGCGACATATTTATAGTGTTTGTGTATTAAATGCAGGTATGGCTATACTACGAATGGTCCTTGGGCCTCTTGCATGAGGCGTAGAGCCTATGAGGAAGAGCTGGTTTTATGTTGTGCTAGCCAAGTTTGCTTTTAGGCAACAGGCCCAATTAATAGACATTTGGGCACCCAAACACCTTAGGTACATTCGTCTTAATTTTTTTTTTTTTAATTTTTTTTGCGTGTCCCCTACTACGTAATTATTATTATGTGACTCGTAAGTCTTAAAGTTGCCTATTAAAAATTAGTCTACTTATAAGGTTTTGTTATAAATAGAGAAAAAATTTCGATGTTAGTACATATTAATTCTTTTGTTTTTCTTAAGGTTTTGTTTTAAATGTGATGATCTAGACTGAATCAAGAATTAAAAAATAGTAAAACTATTAAAAATTATTTTTGTGATTTTCATACTTTTGTTTCTAGTTTTCTAACAAATTAAAAGGTAAGATAAGAAAATATAACGAACGATCCTTTAGTTTTCTTGAAAGTGTATTCAAAACATAGGTTAAAATGCTCTTAGTTTCTTAGAAATCTTCCAATAACTAAAGAGCTATGATCCTTGTATTGGATGCCATCCAAAGACCTTATGACCATATTTCAATATTAGTACTTATTTTTTTATCGTGCAAATAATAACGAAAATATCATTTGAGAACGAAGATAGTATGAATTTGTAATGCCTTATAACTCATTCGAAACAAAAAGCTAATGATTATAAGCGTAGAGCATCTGTGCTTAACTATAGTTTATCACTATTTCTGAGATGGTAAAGATGATTAAAATTGTCAAATCTAACAACTGGAAAGAAACTAAGCTTTCTAGCAAAAGTAATCATACTTGCATGTAATTGGGTTAAGATTATCTTAATATGGGAAATTTTGACTAAAATGAGAAAAAGTGTAATTTAGTACAGAAAACAACAGCTTAATTAATTAATTAGGAGGGGAGACAAAAGTGGGACATGTTTGGAGTTTTGATGAAGACTTAAGAAGTGGCATTTGAATGATTTTGTGTTACCCTTTTCAAGTGGCCTTCTTTTTTCTCCTTCTCTCTCTTTGGAGTTAGTAAGATTTGGAGAGATCTCTAATCGATCTTCAATCTCATAAAATAAAAGAAAACCCATATGCGCAAGACTTTGGTAATAGCCTAAAGTTTTATTGTAAGATTGATTTCAACGTCAATCACGCAAACATTCTAAACTATTTATATTGTTCATCATGAACACGTAATGGTGGGTCCATATTGCATTAAAAAACTTATGTTGCAAAGTTTATAATGGATCCATCTAATTAATAATTACGATATAAATAATACGAAGTATAATCAATTTAATATTATGAAATATATGTAGAATTGTTGAAATTCAATGTTTTTTTTTTTTTTTTACAGGAGAAATTCAATGTTAATCTTGTGTGAGTTTTCACATATTAGAGAAAGATGAGAGAAAATATCAATTGATAAATGTGACAAATTACTCTACTATTGCCAATTAATTTTAGAGTGGAAATCCTATTAGACTTATAAGTGAACTCCTAATTTAGTTGCGTAGGCCATTTCATTTTTTTTGAATTTAAGAAAATGAAACCCTGTAAGAAGAGAGAACCAACTGTAACATACGAAGTATATAGCTAACTTTATAGAAAGCTTTCGTGTATTTACTTCCTTTAGTCAACTTGCATATAAGCATTTTGACAGAATTAACCCAATGAATTAGGAGTCTAATCTCACCCAATCACTACAAGAATTTGTATCTTTAACGACAACCTAATTACGACGGGTCAAAAATCCCGTCGCAAAAGCCTTTTGCGATGGGGCTAACAACCACACAATGACGGAAATAACCGTCACAAAATGTCTTTTACAATGGTTTAACGACGAGATTTTCTATTAACGACGGCCCCCTTTTATGACGGGTTCACGACAGGAAATCCCGTCGTTAATCAACGATTATTGGCCTTTCGCGACGGGATTTCCCGTCGTTAATAGTACACTTTCTTGTAGTGAATAAAGAAAAAAAAAAAAAGATCATGAGTACATTTATAATTTTAGGGATGATTAGTTATTGTTTATTTCTTGGTGTTGTGAATTCATAGTTATTGTGCTATTAATCGTTTGCGTCAACTTTTAAAGTGTATGAATAAGTTTATCAATTGGCAACATCCAAGCTGGATTTACAAGAGTATCATTATCAGGAACTGCTTCCTCGTTGTTTTCAGTTGACACATTTTGACTTTTGACATTATTTATATAATTTAATTTGAATAGCAATTGTAATTTATACTTAAAGAAAAAATATTGTCACATGAAATCTTATTATAATCGTCTCATTGTATAGATAATATCACTTGTTAATAACTCTAACCCATTGATAATTAGAGATATTAATGAATAATTATTGAAATATTGCATTGACAAATATGATGAAAAAAATTGCTTCAACTAAAAAAAACGTAGAACTCTTTAATTAGAAAATAGGAAGAAGTTGCCGAAACGGATTGATGTAGTAAACATATTATGTAATCCGACAAATTCTAGATGGTCTTGTTAGAAATTAGATAGTCCTCGATTGAACTATGGTCATAAGGTCTTTGGATGGCATCCAATACAAGGATCATAGCTCTTGAGTTAATGGAAGATTTCTAAGAAACTATGAGCATTTTAACCTAAGTTTTGAATACACTTTCAAAAAAACTAAAGAATCGTTCGTTATATTTTCTTGTCTTACCTTTAATTTGTTAGAAAACTAGAAACTAAAGTAAAATCACAAAAAAAACCCTAGCCGTCTTCCCCCCTTTTTTCTCTCTAGGGTTTACAAATTTCAAAGGGTTTTTAGGCCGGAAATACTCAAATTTCTTCGGAAATTTGGCTATTTCCGGCCCTTTTGGTTTAATTATTCATGTATTTGTCTTCAGATTCAATAAAACTACATCGTTTGAATGTAGAAGTTCCTATATTGTGGGATTAGTGAGTGTAATAAGTTCCCCTATGGTGGGATTAGTTGAGTATTTGAGTTTTAGTATTAGTATAGTTTTGGTGGAGTATCGTCGTGAATTTGGTTCGTTGATAAAGAATTATGCGAGATTGAACCAGTTATCAAATTTTCAAATTGGCTTAGATGAATCGGATGAAAATCGTTCTCGCGGCTACAACAAATCGTCAGACCGTCTCTCCGAAAGGCTGTATGTTCCAGCGATATGTGCGAGAGATGTCCCACAGTGCAAGATCTTCCCAACGATGGTAGTTTTGATGAAGGAATACCTTTTTTTATTCAACTTGTTATGTATTTGTTAAATTCGGTTTCTGTTGTAGATGTCGTATGACTTTTTATTAATGAATTGATTTTACATTAAAAAAAAAGTAAAATCACAAAAATAATTTTTGATAGTTTTACTATTTTTTAATTCTTGATTCAGTCTAGATCTATCACATTCAAAATAAAAACTTCAAGAAAAACTAAAGAATTAATAATGACATGCACTGAATCCTAATCAAAACTAAATATTTAAAAGGTTAATTTCTATACGTAAGAAAAAGTTCATGGATTCTATTCTATTTTCCTTGTCAAATTTTCTTTTATGGGTAAAGATCGGATCCTCTCGCCGTCAAAATTTTAATTTTACGGGGAAAAGATCGGACCTCTCCCCGTCTATAAGTAGACATCCATACCGAAATAAAAATAAAACTTGAAATAAAACATCGAAAAAGAAAGAAAAGAAAAAGGCCGGCCACAACAATACAACATGCTTAACATGCGTATCCAGTCCTTTTGTTCCGCCGAATGTTGAAATGTGGGGCACACTGAAATTTTCTTTACGGTGCACTTCTCCATCGTGTTTTGAAGCCCTTTCCTAATATCCACTGCACTTCCTAGTTTCATGCAAATTGACGTCTTATGTTGACTTCCCTTATACGTTTATACCTCATTGGAGGATATTACATGCATCCCGGTGTATCGTGTACCCTCCTACATTTTCGAAAGTATCTTAAATTTTGAATTGAGTAGTTGGACTGACTCATTCAGATGCGATAGATGTTGGTTTAGTAGAGTTCATTCTTACTTAATACTCCCTTTGTATTTATTTAATAGATACACTTGGTTGGATGGGTATTAAGAAAAAAAATTGAATTAAATAAAGTAATAAATCAAGTAGGGTTGGGTAGATATTTTAATAAATAAAATAAATGAGGACCATGTCATTTTAGGGGATGGGGTGGATGTGTGGTGTAGATAGATTATTTAATTAGATGGTGGGATTAATAAGTTATTAAAAATGACAAGTGTATCTCTTAAATACATACGGTCGAAAAAAATAAATGTATCACTTAAATAAATACAGATAGAGTAATAAAAATAATAAAAGCAAAACGTACGTATGGTTTACAACAAATGTTGTGGACTTGTGGGTGGACTACAGTTTAAAATTGGCATAAAACTAGAAAGTTGAAAACTATGCAACATCCAACTGTTCCTTACTAACTTACAACAAGCACTAGCTTCATAGATTTACATGATGAATAATTGGCTACTCATCAACTACTACGGATCCAAGTATATAATATACGGACTACTCTACTTGATTGGTTAATGCATTATACGACAAGCTAGTGTGCTTGGAGGCAGGCTCCGATTAAGTAATATTATACGATCATGTAATACGAATTGAATTGAAGTACTTGGTATATGTCTTCACCAAAGGACAATTTTTTGTATTTTATTATTGTAATTTCAGGTGAAGAAAAAGCAATACTAAATTAATTAAAGTATATAGGTAATAGTAGTACGAATTAATAATTAAAAAAGCTTTGTTATTTTGTATATATACCCCCATATTACATGCATCCCCCACCTCTTAGTCTTACACTTACCTCTCCTTTTTCCAAAATTTTATTTTTCTATCCCGATCACTTATTATTTATTTCAATTATCTCTCCTAGTTCATTTTTGATGGCGGAGCTTGATCACTTTCAAAGACATAATAAATCCATCAACAATAATATTATCATTAACAATCATGATAATAATACACCAACACGCTTAAAATTATTCGGGATCAACGTATCATCTAGTTTTGAATTAGATCAGTTTGAGGAGGTTGAGTCTTCGACTTCACCTCCTTCAAAGTCGTCCACCACCACCGGAGTCAGGGGATCATCCCCTGAGTCCGGAGGTGGTGAAGGCGGATTTTCTCCATCTACAATCGGAGATATCTCGAGGAAATACGAGTGTCAGTATTGTTGTCGAGAATTCGCCAACTCGCAAGCGTTGGGTGGTCATCAGAATGCCCACAAGAAAGAGCGGCAACAGCTAAAGCGCGCTCAAATGCAGGCTACTCGAAACGCTGCGGCTGCTGCTGCTGCCGCAGTTTCCTACGTTCGAAATCCCATTATTTCCGCTTTTGCCCCTCCCCCTCACCTCCTTCCGGCATCCGCCTGTGGGGCCCCTGCAGTCATGGTTGCGGGTCCACAGTTTACGTCATCGTCGCCGCCTGGTTGTTCTTCCTCTTGGGTGTACATGCCACGTGCTTCCATGCCTCCTCTCCACGTGTCGCACGGGTGTGTGTTCCCATCTTCAGGATCCAACGGGGGGAGTTTAGCTCCGCCGAGGGGTGCACCGGGGCTATCGTATGATGGCAGTGTAGTAGATTTCAGTACGACGTCGTTGCCTAGGCAGAATATGAGTAAGGTTGACGCGCCTTCTTTGAGTAGGTTTAGCGGGCCTGGGTTTGATGATGGTGTCGGGCTTGACTTACACCTCAGCCTTGCTCCTGCTGGTCCGTGATTAGTGGAATCCGAGCATGAAATGAAATTAAACAATTTGTAGCAATTTCTTTTAAAGTTTAGAGATTTAGGCGGAGATGTGACTTTGTGAACTAGCTTCGTAATTGTCCCATCATTTCTTCGAGCACCAACTGTGTTATGGGTTATGTGACAAACTTATCTCAGATTTAGCTCGGATTGTAATCCAAATGTTAGATGTTATTCCACTTTTAGAAGTTGGATCATTGTATATTTTTCTTTTACAACTTTAAATATATTTATTAATTTTTTTCAGTTATCAAACATATTTCTAAATTAAGAGGAATGAGAATGATCGACTCCTTTTTTCGCTATAAGAATAATCAATTTTATTAATACTTCACAATTTGTATTCTACGGAGTAATAAGTTTAAGTTGTTGTACGTATATCATTGTAGCAGTGGAGTTGTAACCGTATAATTGACATAATTTCATATATTGCTCGTTCGTACGCCAATTTGGCCATTATTCAGCAATAAAATAAATTATCTTACTTCTGAACAATAAAACAACTAAATTATATAAAACACACTTTGTATAGTGGTTATAGACAAAAGCGGATGAATTGGAATAGTGTGAAGTTGGAGATAAAAGTAGAGCATAGTTTTTTTTTTTTTTTTGGTTCTAAGTAGAGCATAGTTACAACATATCGATCAAGATGTAGGTGTTGTTGCGATCGAAAAAGGAAATAAAAGGTGGAACAACTTAATATCCATGGCGTATTTCATAAGTTTAGTGGTACGTGTGAATAAAAAGAAACTCTGAAAAGTACTCTTCAGCTTTTATCAATATAACTTTTACCTAATTTGTTGGTAAGATTATTTCCATTTCTATAGCTTGTAAAACTCACGAGAAAATGAAGAAATCAAATCAAAACAATATAAGTACTTCTCCTAATTACATGGAAAAATAAAATAATCAATTCTCACATACAGCCGATCCAGGCAACGTACAACACTATATATAGATATAGACCAAATTAGGCAATTTTAGTAATTTGGAAAATCTTACTTATTTACTATTTCCTAGTTTAACATCTATACCTAGTATTTAAAAAGGAAGACCACATTTTATTAGATGACATGTGTTAACACATTTGATTAGACACTACAAAATAATCATTTTATAGAGACGAGGAATTTCGTCTCTATATAGTCCAGATCCGTCTCAAAATGATGCTTAGAGACGGATTTGAGACGAAAATAAGGCGTCTTTATAGAGAGCGTCTCAAAACAATTTGAGACGGAATTCTTGCAAATCCATTACAAATTTGAGACGGAATATTTGAAACTCCCAATACAATTTCATCTCAATTTTAATTTAGAGACGAAATTTAGTAATCCGTCTCGATTTTGAGACGTTTGTTGTATCCGTCTCAAAATCCATCTCTAATTGATGCATAATTTTGTAGTGAGATAACACGTGTCATTCATTCTTTCCTCCATCAATTTGGCTTTTATTTTATTTTTTCTTTGTTGTTTGATATATTATACAACTCCAATCGCCTCTTTCACTCCATCTTCCTCATACAACATCAATTCATTCAACATTTTTCACTTCATATTCCCGATTAACACTCAATATTAATACACTATTTAATTTATGTATTATTTCAACTTTTAAAATTTACCTTTATTTAAATCATATATTCTCTCTAAAATCACAAGCTCAATAAAATTTGAACTTAAAAAGATAAACTAAATTCATAATAACCACTACACAACCGCCCGTTCTTTAAACGGGCTCAAAAGCTAGTTTACTATAATTAGGAAACGAGTAGTATTTTGGTATGTATGTAACTCTAGAATTATTTAGACTTGGAGATCAAGTATAATTCCAGTAGATGAGGGGGTCTAGTATAGCCGATAAAAGGGGGTTTAGGCGTAGCTAGAAAATAAGAGGAAAAATACTTTGGTGAGAGGAATAATCAATAGAGGGGTTATTGTATATATTATTTTGCAGGAACTTAATAATACGATATTATTTGAGGGTATGAATTCTAAATTTCCTTACAGGCACTTGTGTCTTTATTATTGTTCTCGCTATTTGTTTTACATTGTATTTGTAGCTAGGGTTTAATTTGTTCATAATCGTTCGTTGCACGCGTTTGGTTAAACTGGTATCAAAAGCTAGGTTTAGCCATGCAACAATACTACATTTTTAATCAAATGTGACGGTTTAGGAAAGGGTAATGCAACACCTCACATAGAATCGTTGCAATAGATAGGGCTAATGCGGCGGTTTTCTATATAACATGCACATCATAAAGTCGGGCTAATGTAACAGCTGTGATAAACCGTCGCAATAGGTTGTCTAATGCATTGCCTTATTAGGCTAATGTAATGGTGATAGCAATCGTAGGGGTTTTTTTTTCTTTCATGGCACATTTGTATTTCCCCTACGGAAGGATTTGGAACTCTTGTATGTTTTTGGATTTCGAAGGAGTCGCCACCAAACAATTTTAAGGGTCCCGTTTGGAAAGACCAAAATTGACTCTATGTAGGATAAGGCATTGAATCTTAGAAACGGATGGGTGAGATCCGGCAAGGGAACGAGATGCTTATTCCGCGAGCCTTAGAAATTGCATTCGAATGCATGGCATAAAACATTTTCGAATAACCCTAGTCATGACACTATGTGGGTTTGAATTTAGATTTTGAACAAATAGAATTTCTACTTTGTATTGTGACCACTTCACTTTAAAGTTAATTTTAGGGAGCCTAAGACCGGTTTGTCCAAGAAATTATCTTTTTTAAGTGTGGTGTAACCTTGCATTTTGTTGTATTTAGCATGTGAGGTGATGAAAGCAATAAACAAGTAAAGCAACATCACAATAGAAAATAAATACATAATTAGTAAAAATACATCACCACCTAGAAAAGGACTAGGTGGGAAACCACATTTGTAACACCCTAATAATTCCTTTCTTTTTATAAAACATTTTCCAACTTAAAACAAAGGAATTACCAAGATATTACCGCCACCGTGATAACGGTTAACGCTATTTAACAGAATTACCCAGCGGAAATAACTAACTTTCAAAACGTATTAAATAGTTAATGGTCAATTAACAACTTGGAACCACTAAGGCCCAAAACCAAAGTATTAAATCATTTATAATCCATTAACTATAGTTCAAATAAAGTAAGTAATAGTCATGACTAGAAATGAAATAGAGTTTATAAAATACGGAAGAGAAACAAACTCTCAAACACGATTCCCATGATAACTTCTCCCGCAAGTTATCTCTACAAACCTGCTTTATTATAATCTACTCCCCAACAACGCAAATGCAATGATGGATCATCATAGGGTCATTAAGGCGAAGGCCATGACCAGAAGACATGAAGCACGAAGTCAGCAAAAGCTGAGTACGAACAAGCTAGAATAACATTCTATCCTAACATGCTTCACTCAACGAATTAATAATCCACATACAAAAGCCATTTAATAAGCAAGTAAACATGGAGATAAGACTCGACACTTGACACGACTCTTAACTCACAGTTTAATAATGAAGTAGCTTCGAACGGGTAAAATAAAGTATTCTCAAAAGGAAAGAAAAGGGTGATGGGAGCCAACCATACACCAAATAATTACAAGTCGCACTCCTACTGTAATACCTCGAAATTTTAAACTCGATTTATTAAAATTAAAAATATTTATTAACTTGATTTCGTTTTAAATAAATTACGAATAATCGAATTTCATTATTTTAATCGTTTTTACGATTTATTTTAAACGATAAATTTATAAACTGAAATTATTTATTTTTCGAACATTTCTATTTTTAGCAATTTCTGAAAATTAAAAACAATTTCTGAATTTTGCCAAAATTGTGAATTTATTAAAAAAAAAAAGAAAAAGGAAAATTCATTTTCTGCTTTATTTCCTTGCTCCCCACGCTCAAACCAGGAAGTGAAAACTTCCTCTCCTTCCCTCAAATCATGCCTCATACATTTCCTTGAGCCCCAAGGCCTTCCCCCTTCTAGAATCATTCCAAAATTTACAAATTCCATTCAATTTCTGATACATTTCAATACCAAAATCAATTCACAAAACTGAGAAAATCATCCCCCTTATTCCTCCAATGAACCACCACCACCAACAACAACCACCTCAACCACCGTACACCACCATTACCACCACCATTCGCAACACCCCTAGCCACCCAGACCACCGTCGCCCCACAACACCACCGCACGCACCACCTCCTTCCCTCTCCTTCCCCTCGTCACACTCCCCTGTTCTCTCCCCTGCTTCCTCCTCCTTCGCCCCACCGCACCAACACCACACCACGCACCACCACGTCCAGCCACCTTCACCACCTTGACAACCAACTACTACCATCGCCGCACCGCCCTGCTCCCGCCCAAAACCACCAGAAACACCCCACAAAAAACTCCCTTGATTTCGCCCAATCGTACCCCTTCTCCCTCCTCTCTCGCGGTTGCACCGCCCAGATACCACCACCTCCTTCGCCTCCGGCGCGGGTTCGCGTTGCTGTGCCACCCAACTCAGCCGTCATCTCCTCCCTTTCCTCCTCCTCCTCCGTGCTCTGCTTCTGTTCTCCCTTCCCTTGCTCGTGCCCCTTATTTCCAGAAAACCAAAAACCAATTTTGGTTGAAGACCTTGTTTTATTTCTCCTTAAAAACCCACATATAAATTGGGCCATATTTCCTTTGGGCCTTTGGGTGAGTTGCAAACTGAATCGCATGTTCAGAATTTCTAATTTCCTTGCCTTAAATTTTGATAATTTATTTATTTTTCCAATCAAATTGTTTATTATTTTTTTTCAAGTAGGAAAAATTATATATATTTAATTTTTGGTTTTACTAAAATAAAGTCAATACCTTGGATTAATAAAAATGGAATTTAAATAATACTTTCATGAAAATCGATTTACAATATATATATATATGTATTTCGATTAAAAATTCGATTAATAATAATATTTTCTTTAAATTTCGAAATTATATTTTATTAAAATTCGTTATTTACAAATCCATTACTTATAAAATTTATGATTTATAAAATATTGATTTTAAAATTATTTATCGATCTAGTACTAATTCAGTAAATTATTATTTTGAAAGAAATTGGACCCGGAGCTCAGGACGAACGACCCAACCAAAATCCTTAGCAAAATCGTGGAAGTGAGGTAACGGCTATTGCTAGTACCCGCAATTCCCTTATAAATGAGATTATGAAATTACAACGTTATGATTGATTTATGAACTGGATGTTTTAACATGTTTTATGAATTGCGGGAAATGAATATGATTTGATTGAATTATCTATTATAATATGATTTGATTTAATTATTTATTATAATATGATTTGATGGATTTATTCTCATAATATGATTGATTGAATTTCTTATAAAATGATGTTTATAAGAAACCACGAAAGAAATGATGTTTTATTATGATCTCATGATCTAAAGGAATTATGTTACTTCAACTGAAGTAAAAAGGCTAAAATGTAAAATTAAACGAAACATGATAAATGAAAGTGAAAGACCTAGTCCGTTTGACAGTATATGTTCACAGGTTACTATTCTCGGTCATGCATGTACCCATGGGGCATCCGCCCATTGAGCCAAGGCTCTCATGTTTTCGGGCCAAGGCCCCATGTTTTATGGACAACGGTCCATCGTGGAAGACGTTCCACCATGTCATACTTGCCGCGGCTAGCATGTGGACCCTAAAGATATGAATGAATTAAATAAAGGACTTTATAAATGTTTTACTATATTCTATTCTCCCTGAGTTATTAAATAAAATGAATTGAAATGAATTTACGTTGCTAGAATAGTTCGTTACTGAGTCTTCGGCTCACCGTTTTTGTTTTCTGCTTTAGGTACTGATGGGGACGACTGACACGAGTAGTGGTGAGGAATTTCACTTTAATATTATCCACCTAGTTTATGCTTACAGTTTTAATAGTTTAATAGTTTTAATTAAAGACTTTTAGTAAGTTATGTACTTTCATTTTGGTATTATAAAGGATTATATATACATTTTGGAGTAATTAATAGCTTACGATTGATGTTTGCCTTGAAATTTCCAAAGGGAAGTACGACAGGTAATGTCCCGACCGAATTAGGTTAATTCCGCTGCTAATTATGCTTTAATAATTGAATTAGAGGTCGGGGTGTTACAGTTTGGTATCAAGAGCAAAGGTTCTGGACCATAAGTGCTAAACCTTACGGGTTTTCGCACGAATAGTATTCATTAGGCTTTAAGTAAAGAATTTTAAGGAATGAGTTAAAAAGAATGTTCTAAAATCTTGCTAAGTTAAAATGAATATGAGTGTGAGTGTAGGAACGGGATCAAAGGGTTTATTTTATATTATTATTTAGCTTCAATCTGATAAGATATGTTATGCAGAATGTCAACCATTGATGCTATCAACGATGTTACCAACGGAGCTCGCAACGAGCATCATGTTCACGATGATAACGACATTACTCACGAGGAGTATGTCCATGTTAATGGCCACGAGGAAAGGATGGAACGATTGGAAAATGTGAGTGCAATGTTGGCCGAATTAGTCCATGATTCTCGGAAAAAGAAAGATGTTAGTAGGAACGAGAGCGCAACGATGTTCAAGAACTTTTCGTCACTCAACCCACCATCCTATGATGGAAAGCCTGATCCAGTTGAGTTCGAGGATTGGATAAGTCGCGTTGATCAGTTGTTTGAAACCCTGCAATGCCCTGAGAAATGGAGAGTTGATTTCGTAGTGTTTTACTTGACGGGTCAAGCAGGATTATGGTGGAAAGTTAACAAGGAACGAAAGAATGGGCCTGGATTTGGTTGGAACGAACTACAGAAGTTAATGAGAGATAAGTTTTATCCACCATCCTTGAGGAAACAAAAAGAAGATGAATTTCTACACTTGCAACAAGGAATAATGAGCGTGTTGGAATACGCAAATAAGTTTATGGAGTTGTCAAGGTTTGCACCAGACTTGGTATCGACAGAACAGTCCAGGATGAACCGTTTCGAGCGAGGTCTGCACCTTAAGTACCAGGATAGGTTGTCCACTCAGAGGTTTACTTCATACCAGGATATGGTTGATATTGCAACTAATGTAGAGCGAGTGGTACTACTTCGAGAAGCGAAGAATGTTGGGTATAAAAGGAGAAATGATAACCAACGCCAAGGAGGAGAAAAGAAGCCTAAACAAGTTTACCAGGGAAATCAAAGGAGGAATGATGGTAATCAAGGAAATAATAGGGGACAAGGATTTCAAGGAAGGAACAATCGGTCGCAAGGATGTGACAAATGTGGAAAAATGAGTCATATTGAGAGTGAATGTCGTGTTGGCACAAATGCTTGCTATCGATGTGGAAGGCATGATCATTACGTTAGAGATTGCCCAAATCAAGTGACGTCAACCATACGAGGACCAGTTCCAACTAACAATGATCGTGGTCGGAACAACAACGTAGGAGGTTCAAGCCGCAACCCACCCCGACCACCGCCAGCTGGAAGAGTTTTTGTGATGAGACAGGATGAGGCAGATGAGAATGATAATGTTATCACCGGTACCTTCTCTATCCATTCTTTAGCAGCCCATGTTCTTTTTGATTCTGGAGCTTCACATTCCTTTATTTCTCCATTGTTTGCAAAATGTTTAAATTTAAAACCATGTTGTGACTTTCGTGCTATGAGTGTTTCCCTCCCTAGTGGAGAAATTGTGAAATGTAGAACCATGTATAAGGATTGCCCTATCATAATAGAGAAGGTGGAGTTCCTAGCAGATTTAATAGCTTTTAACCTATCTGAGTTTGATGTAATCTTGGGAATGAATTGGTTGACTAAGTATGAAGCTAAATTTAATTGTTCGAGGCAAAGTGTGACCCTTAGAACACCAGATGGAGATAGAGTTTCATTACATATATAGGTTAGTAAGAAAACCAACGATTCAAATTGTCCATGCTTTGAGAGCACGTAAAACGATTGAGAGTGGTTTATCTGGTTATTTGTGTAGTGTTATTGACCTAAATACCTCTGGACCTTCCATTACTGACATACCTGTTGTTTGTGAGTACCCACATGTTTTTCCAGAAGAAATACCTAGTATACCCCCACCAAGAGAATTAGATTTCAGCATTGAATTAATTCTAGGATCCACCCCTATTTCTAAGGCACCATATAGAATGGCACCAGCTGAGTTACAAGAATTAAAGAAACAATTAGATGAGTTACTTGAAAAAAGATATATTCCACCTAGTGTTTCACCTTGGGGAGCCCCTGTCTTGTTTGTGAAGAAAAAGGACGGAACTATGAGGTTATGCATAGATTATCGGGAGTTAAACAAGATTACCATTAAGAATAAGTATCCTTTACCCCGCATTGATGATTTGTTTGACCAACTTTGAGGTGCAAAAGTGTTTTCTAAGATTGATTTAAGGTCAGGTTACCATCAACTTCGAATTAAACATGAGGATATTCCAAAGACAGCCTTTAGAACTAGATATGGTCACTATGAGTTTGTTGTGATGCCTTTTGGGTTAACCAATGCGCCAGCTGTATTTATGGATTTGATGAACCGTATTTTTAAACCATACCTTGATAAGTTTGTAGTTGTTTTCATTGATGATATTTTGGTATATTCTAAAAGTAATGAGGAACACGAAGAGCATCTGAGAAAAGTGTTAGATATATATGTTGATTGAAAACCAATTATACGCTAAATTGTCGAAATGTGAATTCTGGCTCAAGGAAATATCATTTTTAGGTCATATTATCTCTGACAAAAGGTGTATCTGTTGATCCTGAGAAAATAAAATCAATTATGGAATGGTCTAGACCAACTAATGTATGCGAAGTACGGAGTTTTATGGGTTTAGCTGGATACTATTGAAGATTCGTTCAAGACTTTCTAAGGTTGCCTTACCCATAACCCGATTAGTTAGAAAGAATACCAAATTTGTGTGGAATGATGATTGTGAATGTGCATTTCAAGAACTTAAGAAACGTCTCACCACTGCCCCTATTCTTACCCTTCCATCTGAAACTGACGGATTTGTAATCTATAGTGATGCTTCCAAGAATGGGTTAGGATGTGTCTTGATGCAAAACGGAAACGTTATAGCTTATTCTTCACGCCAAATCAAAGTTCATGAACAAATTACCCTACCCATGACCTCGAACTTGCAGCTGTTGTTTTCGCCCTCAAAATTTGGAGACATTATTTGTATGGAGTTTCGTGTCAAATTTTCACCGACCATAAGAGTCTTAAGTATATTTTCACCCAAAAAGAACTCAACATGAGGCAACGTAGGTGGTTAGAACTTCTTAAAGATTATGACCTTGATATTCAATACCATCCCGGAAAGGCTAACGTTGTTGCAGATGCATTAAGTCGGAAGTCTCACCTAAATTCTATCCTAACTTTTTCCCGAGTCAACCAATATGATCTACAAAAGATGGAAATTGAGTTTATCATGAAAGGAAATCCTTGTTTGAATGTGTTGGTAATGAAGCCAACTTTGATTGATGAAATTAAGGAAGCACAATGTAAGGACTTGAAATTAGAAAGAATAAGGAGTGAAGTGGAAAATGGGAAGTCACCTGGTTTTGTCATTCAAGAAGATGGCACGTTGAGGTTTCAGGGAAGATTATGTGTGCCAAATGATGAGAAGTTGAAAAAGAGATTTTTAGAAGAAGCTCATAGTTCACCATACTCGATTCACCCTGGAGGAGATAAGATGTATAAGGATTTAAGACAAAGGTATTGGTGGAGCAACATGAAGCAAGAAGTGGCAGAATATGTGGCTAAATGTTTGACGTGTCAGAGAATCAAGATCGAGCATCAAAGACCAGCAAGTTTGTTGCAACCTCTGGATGTGCCAGAATGGAAATGGGATTCAGTTTCAATGGATTTTTATCATAGGTTTACCAAGATCAACCAAGGGAATGAATGCTATTTGGGTTATTGTTGATCGATTAACGAAGTCAGCGCATTTCTTAGCAACGAAGAGCAATTCGAGTTTAGATCAACCTGCTGAGCTATATGTGAACACTATAGTGCGATTGTATGGAGTGCCAAGTTCGATTGTTTCTGATCGTGATACGAGGTATCAATCAACCTATTGGAAAGAATTGCAGAAAGCTCTTGGGACGAAACTTAACTTCAGTACTGCATTTCATCCAACGACTGATGGACAAACAGAACTCACTAACCAAATTGTTGAGGATATGTTGAGAGCTTGTGTTTTGGATTTTCAAGGAACGTGGGAAAAGTTTCTGCCTACGGTTGAATTTTCGTACACCAACAGTTATCAGGCCACCATTGGTATGTCACTGTACGAAGCATTTTATGGAAGGAAATGTCGAACACCATTATGTTGGAGTGATATCGATGAGGCACGTATTATAGGACCAGAATTGATTCAAGAAACTACTGACAAGATTTGTTTAATCCAATCAAGAATGATGGCAGCGCAAAGTAGGCAAAAGAGTTATGCAGACCAACGAAGAAGACCACTAGAGTTTGAGGTCGGAGATCACGTGTTCTTGAAAATTTCGCCAACGAAAGGAATAATGAGGTTTGGTCAAACGGGAAAGTTGAGCCCAAGATACATCGGGCCATATGAGATACTAGAAAGAGTAGGTGCAGTAGCATATCGACTAGCTTTACCAACCAACTTGGAAAAGGTGCATAATGTGTTCCACGTGTCGATGTTAAGAAAATATGTTCCTGATCCTAGCCATGTGATTACGCACGAACCCTTGTTATTGCGAAACAATTTGACTTACGAGGAGAAACCAATTGAAATTCTTGAACGAAGAGAGAAACGACTTAGAAGCAAAGTAATTCCAATGGTTAAAGTCTTGTGGGCCAATCACTTGACATCTGAATCTACATGGGAAGTCGAAGCGCAAATGAGATCGAAATATCCCCAGTTATTCGTTTAGAAACGATAAGATGTATGAATTCTAATATGTTATCTGAATGACTGTGTTATAATATTATTATTCCGCCATGTTTGTATAGCGAATAAAACAATTAAGTATGAATTGTATGATTTCTATGAATGGCTAGTTCGACTGAGCTCCAGTTTCGAGGACGAAACTTTTTCTAAGGGGGTAAGAATGTAATACCCCGAAATTTTAAACTCGATTTATTAAAATTAAAAATATTTATTAACTTGATTTCGTTTTAAATAAATTACGAATAATCGAATTTCGTTATTTTAATCGTTTTTACGATTTATTTTAAACGATAAATTTATAAACTGAAATTATTTATTTTTCGAACATTTCTATTTTTAGCAATTTCTGAAAATTACAAACAATTTCTGAATTTTGCCAAAATTGTGAATTTATTAAAAAAAATAAAAGAAAAAGGAAAATTCATTTTCTGCTTTATTTCCTTGCTCCCCACGCTCAAACCAGGAAGTCAAAACTTCATCTCCTTCCCTCAAATTAGTCCCCATACATTTGCTTGATCCCCAAGGCCTTCCCCCTTCTAGAATCATTCCAAAATTTATAAATTCCATTCAATTTATGATACATTTCAATACCAAAATCAATTCACAAAACTGAGAAAATCATCCCCCTTATTCCTCCAATTGCTCGAACCACCACCACCTCAACCACCTACACCACCATTACCACCACCATTCGTAACACCCCCAGCCACCTAGACCACCGTCGCCCCACAACACCACCGCACGCACCACCTCCTTCCCTCTCCTTCCCCTCGTCACACTCCCCTGCTTCCTCCTCCTTCGCCCCACCGCACCAACACCACACCACGCACCACCACCTCCAGCCACCTTCACCACCTTGGCAACCAACTGCTGCCATCGACGGACCGCCCTGCTCCCGCCCAAAACCACCATAAACACCCCACAAAAAAACTCCCCTGCCTTCGCCCAATCGTACCCCTTCTCCCTCCTCTCTAGCTGTTGCACCGCCCAGAAACCACCACCTCCTTCGCCTCCGGCGCGGTTTCGCGTTGCTGCGCCACCCAACTCAGCCGTCCTCTCCTCCCTTTCCTCCTCCTCCTCCTCCTCCTCCTCCGTGCTCTGCTTCTGTTCTCCCTTCCCCTGCTCGTGCCCCTTATTTGCAGAAAACCAAAAACCAATATATATATATATGTAATTCGATTAAAAATTCGATTAATAATAATATTTTCTTTAAATTTCGAAATTATATTTTATTAAAATTCTTTATTTACAAATCCATTACTTATAAAATTTATGATTTATAAAATATTGATTTTATAATTATTTATCGATCTAGTACTAATTCAGTAATTTTTTTTTTGAAAGAAATTGGACCCGGAGCTCAGGACGAACGACCCAACGAAAATCCTTAGCAAAATCGTGGAAGTGAGGTAACGGCTATTGCTAGTACCCGCAATTCCCTTATAAATGCGATTATGAAATTACAACGTTATGATTGATTTATGAACTGAATGTTTTAACATGTTTTATGAATTGCGGGAAATGAATATGATTTGATTGAATTATCTATTATAATATGATTTGATTTAATTATTTATTATAATATGATTTGATGGATTTTTTCTCATAATATGATTGATTGAATTTCTTATAAAATGATGTTTATAAGAAACCACGAAAGAAATGATGTTTTATTATGATCTCATGATCTAAAGGAATTATGTTACTTCAACTGAAGTAAAAAGGCTAAAATATAAAATTAAACGAAACATGATAAATGAAAGTAAAAGACCTAGCCCGTTTGGCAGTATATGTTCACAGGTTACTATTCTCGGTCATGCATGTACCCATGGGGCATCCGCGCATTGAGCCAAGGCTCTCATGTGTTCGGGCCAAGGCCCCATGTTT
Source organism: Spinacia oleracea (assembly GCF_020520425.1). Classification (NCBI taxonomy): domain Eukaryota; kingdom Viridiplantae; phylum Streptophyta; class Magnoliopsida; order Caryophyllales; family Amaranthaceae; genus Spinacia; species Spinacia oleracea. The sequence goes on from NC_079489.1 coordinate 92,504,032, forward strand.
TATGGACAACGATCCATCGTGGAAGACGTTCCACCATGTCATACTTGCCACGACTAGCATGTGCACCCTAAAGATATGAATGAATTAAATAAAGGACTTTATAAATGTTTTACTATATTCTATTCTCCCTGAGTTATTAAATAAAATGAATTGAAATGAATTTACGTTGCTAGAATAGTTCGTTACTGAGTCTTCGGCTCACTGTTTTTGTTTTCTGTTTTAGGTACTGATGGGGACGATGGACACGAGTAGTGGCGAGGAATTTCACTTTAATATTATCCACCTAGTTTATGCTTACAGTTTTAATAGTTTAATAGTTTTAATTAAAGACTTTTAGTAAGTTATGTACTTTCATTTTGGTATTATAAAGGATTATATATACATTTTGGAGTAATTAATAGCTTACGATTGATGTTTGCCTTGAAATTTCCAAAGGGAAGTACGACAGGTAATGTCCCGACCTAATTAGGTTAATTCCGCTGCTAATTATGCCTTAATAATTGAATTAGAGGTCGGGGTGTTACACCTACGGACAGTCGGACCATACCGATGTCTTAATTGTATTATTCAAGGAGTACAGGTTCTCCGACCAGACTCCCCCCATTGTTCATACTCAAGGTATATACGTTCCAAGAGTTTTGAAGATCATTAAGGTTACACTTTATGTTAATTATTATGTTATGATCAAGGCAACTCAAGACTCTACACAAGACATAACGTGCAAACAATTAAACAATTAAACAACTCCACAATGACACTTCATTTTTAATCCTTTAGGACTTGTGATCAAACATAGACTCAAGTGAAATTACTCCCATTTTTCCTTCTCAAAAACACTGTTTGAGATAACCCGACATTGCCCATTAACAAACGGGGTGTGCCCTTAGCACGAATTTTCCTTAATTCAATTCACATAGACTCTCTAAACATATTCTACCCCTTGGTAGAATAAATAATGCACTCCGGCAATATTCAATAGGCTCAACATATGCTAGACATCCCGTACTATAACATAATAATAACTTGCATGCGCAACTCTCATACATGCAAACCAACTTGAACAACATGCTTGACATAATTCAACGATTATAAAAGTCCATAACATGATAGTTCAGCAGAATCTATAAAGCATAATTCAATTCATAACATGCTCGTTCACATAGATTCAATAATAATAAACACATGCTTGTCTACACATCAAACATGAATTCCCAACATATAAGTTCACATGATTCGCATTCAATACACTTCACAGAGTGCTCAAGGGATGGGTGGTCACCCTAGTCTTGTACGTACCTGGAATACCTAAGTACGGGGGCCACTGTGCGAATCACGACTCAATAGAAATCAACTCCTATAAACACAAAGGAGAAACTTAATTATTAATTATGTTTACTAAATTTCCAGAAACTATTTAAGAAATTAAAACCCTTGTTTTAATTAGAAATTAACCGTTATTCGTTAAATTAATAGTCTCAAATAGTCAAATCAAGTCCTAGTATAAAAACATTGACTTTTTAGCTTTAAAATCACTAAAATCAACTCTTTAAAGCTTAATAACAAATCTAAAAATTTAACTTGATTCCCATAATTTAAATCGTCATTAAATTATGTGAATCAATCGCTTGAACAATTGGAATTAAAATCCTAATAATGGGTCATCATAAAAACTATGTTTTGACCTTAAAAATTGACACTTTATTATTTCATTAAATCTGAAAATAATAATTTCAAACATTAAAATCAATCTCATCAATTTAATTACGACAATAATAAAATACGGTGTTCATAAATGTTCCCAATAATATAAATAATCCAAAATAATTAAATAATAAAATATTTTTAAAAACGGAATTCGGAAAAGATTAAAATTATACGGAACGAGCAACACACAACACACAACACACATGAGTCCGTGTGCGTGTGTGCGGCATCGTCGGGAAGGCAGCAACAGCAGGGGTGCAACAACACCGCACCAACACGCAGCAACAAGCTTGCGTGCTGGGCGAGGGCTGCGACGAGAGAAAGAGAAAGGGTGTGCGAGAGGCAAGGGAAAAGACAGCAAGGGAGTGCTAGGAATAGTTCTCGAAAGCACGGGGTGCAGCAACGAGCAGCAGCGCTCGTGCTGAGTGCTCGGTGAGGGGCGACGGACAAGGAGAGAAAAATTACTGCAGCAGGATTTTAGAACGCTCATAACTTTTGATTTATAACTCGGAATTCATCAATTCTTAAATTTCAAGAACTTTTCGAGATCTACAACTTTTAAGAAGAAACCATTTTCTGCAAACGAACAGAAATATGTGAAAAACGGCCAAACATAAGTTCGGCGAAAGAAAGGGGAATTTAGGGTTAGGGTTTTACTTTTAGGTTTAATGAATAATAGTGAGAGATTTTGAGGGTGAGCACCTATATTTATAGGTTTAGGAAACTCAAAGATGGGTTAGGCTTTAGGATTCCCTTACGGGCTTCATAAAACATAAGATGGGCTTGCTTAATTTGTTTGGGCTTGAACTTGGAATTGAATTGGGCTAGATTCATTTAAAAATCGTTTTACTATTGAAACCCAATTAAATTCCCAACATGAAATAATAAATTCTTTTTGTAATTAATTAAAATAATAACTATTCTAATTAATTAAAAATACATTTAAATAATATTTAAATGCGATTTAAATTCTAAAAATCATAAAAATACTTTATAAATATAATAAAATATATTTATAAATACAGAAAAATACGAGGTATTACAGTCTACCCTCCTTAAAAGAAGTTTCGTCCCGAAACTTGGGCACAAAAATAATAATTTGAAATCAAAACTTGAGACTTTATGAGACTATATTGGGTTTTCTTTGCAAAAAAATTTTAGTTGCTGTACTCTTTAAGTAATTCAACATGACAATGTCAAGTGCAATTTCCATAGAAAGCACTAGATTAAGCACAAAATAAGGGAAAATAAGGTAAAAAGCGCGAAATTCTACCGCACTCTACCCCCCTTAAAAGAAACGAGTTACGACCCCGTAACTCAACTACCCTCGGGAAATAGCTAGGGATAGTTCTTTCTCATGTCGTCCTCGGCTTCCCGGGACGACAACTTGATTAGACCACACAATTTTCACAATCTTAACACCCGTAGTTCGTGAACTATGCACTTACTATCCAGAATTTGACTGGTCTTTCCTCGAAAGATAAAATTTGGTCTAATTCTATGGTTTCCGGTTGCAACACATGCGACTTATCTGGAACATACTTTCTCAATTGAGATATATGAAACACATTATGCACTCTATGCAGGTCCATGAGTAAGGCTAGTCTATAAGCTACCTTTCCTATCCATTCTAGGATTTCATATGGGCCTATGTACTTTGGATTAGATTTTATTTCTTGCCAAATCTCATCACACCTTTCATTGGTGAAACTTTGAGTAATAAATTGTCACCCACTAGAAATTTTTGTCAAGTATGCATAGCTCTTTTGTTGATCTTGCGCTGCTTGAATCTTTGATTGAATAGTTCTAATTTGGTTCATTGTGTCCTCTATCATTTGAGGTCCTAACACAACTGTCTTACTGACGTCGCTCCAACATAGTGGATTTCTAAGTTTCCTTCCATACAAGGCTCAAATAGTGTCATTCCTAAACTGGCATGATAGCTATTGTTATAGGGAAATCAATCAAATCTAAGCTATCTCCCCAACTTCCTTGGAAATCAATTTCACTTGCACGAGGCATATCCTCAAGTGTCTAAATGGTTCTCTCAGTTTGTCCATATGTGGATGGATGGAACACTATACTCATTTTCAATGTCGTGCCAAAGTTCTTTTGTACACTTTCCTAGAAGATTGAAAGAAACCTTGAATCCATATCTGACACAATATCCTTAGGAACTCCATGTAGTCTCACAACATACTTAATGCAAGCCTTAGCAAGTTGCTCCATATTTCTAGGTCTCCTTAATTGGTATAAAAACTGTTGGCTTGGTCAGTATATCTACCGCAACCCAATTGGTGGCATTTCCTAACTTTGACTTGGGCAAACAAGTGACAAAGTCCATTGAAATACAGTCTGATTTTGAACTTTGAAATTCTAATGGTTGAACCTTTCCTTGAGCTCTCTATGTTCTATTTTTACCTTCTAACAAGTCAAATATCTAGCTACAACTCAGCTACTTCATTCTTCATTCTTGGCCATTAATAGACACTTTTCAAATCCTTATACAACTTGTCACCACCTGGGTGAACAGAATATGGTGTATTATGACCTTCTCTCATAAGCTTTTCTTTAACTCTTCGCACATTTGAGGCACACAACACCTTCCTTTGTGCCTAAAATTTCATCAACATGAATCTTAAAATCTATTTCCTTCCCTTGCGAAATCTTTTCCTTGATTCGCTCCAAGTTAACATCTTCGATTTGACTCTCCTTAATCTCATCCATGCAAACACTATGGCTGCTAGCTCTATGTCATGGGTAAGGTACTTAGCTTTATAAGGTATTAATTGCCTTGATGCATACGCAATAACCTTCTCGTTCTGCATCAATACACACCCTAAACTATTCTTTGATGCATCACTATACTCATCGTAGGTATCATTTCCATCTGGTAGAGTTAACACTGACGCGGTTGTCAAACACATCTTTAAAGCTTGGAATGCTTCCTTACAATTCTCATTCCACTCAAACTTAGCTTCTTTCTTCATCAAAGTAGTCATTGTTTTGGCTATCCTAGACAAGTCTTGCAAAAAGCGTCTATAATATCCAGCTAAACTAAGAAAACTTCAAATTTCAGTGACACTCTTTGGTGTAGGCCATTCACTATCAACTTTAAACTTGCCAAGATTCACTACAACTTCTTCTTTAGACACTAGATACCCCAAAATGTGACATTCTCCATCCAGAATTCACACATCGATAATTTGGCATAGAACTGGTTATCCCTTAGTGTACTTAACATAGACCCTAAATGTCCAACATGTTCTTTATTGCTCTTCGAATACACCAAGATATCATCTATAAAAAACACTACAAACTTATCCATAAATGCATGGAACACACGATTCTTCAAGTCCATGAATATTGTAGGTGCATTGGCCAACCCAAATGGCATAACAGTGAACTCGAAATGACTATATCTTTTCCTAAATGCAGTCTTTGGTATATCGTTATCCGTAATTCTCAATTGATGATAACCTGATCACAATTCGATCTTCAAGAAAATTCCTGCTTCTTTAAATTGGTCAAAGTAGGTGTCTATCCTAGGCAAAAGGGTACTTTGCTCTTAATTATGACCTCCTTGGGTTCCTTGTAGTATATACAATGTCTCATACTCTTAATTATCCTTCTCTTTCATAAACACGATTGGTGCTCCCCATTGTGATGCACTTGGTTTAATATATTTTTCTCCAACAAATCTTTCAATTGATCCTTCAACTCACTCACTTCTTCTGGAGTTATTCTATATGGAGCTTCCGAAATAGGTGCATTTCCAGGTGCTAAGTCAATGGTAAAGTCAATAGGTCGATTAGGAGGTATTCCCGGGTTCTCTTCCGGAAACACATCTAGAAATTCATTCATAACTGTAATGTCCTCAGGTTTATTCTTAACTTCCTTATCGAGGTCTCTCACGTTGTATAAGAAAACTGGATTCCCTTCATTGACCAGCTTAAAGAGTTCCATTTCCGTGATAATTCATATGTTTCTAGGCTTACCAAAACGACGATAGGTACTACTGTACTTAAGCTAGATCTCACATCAACCTTCTGCTTTTCACAGTCAATTTTGTCTTTGAACATGGCCAACCAATCCATCACTAAAATCACCTCCAATTCTCCTAATTAAATCTCAATCAGGTTAGACAGGAAAATGGTTTTGCCTATCGTCAAGGCACATTCTTATGAATCTTGGTACTTACTATACTAGCAGTTGGTATACTTATGGGTACCTCAATGACTGTGGTTCCCAACATCCTTTCTCTTTTTGCTAGTTTCGCTTGCAATCTTGTTCTTCCTCACCTATAGTCCATACAGATGAGCGGCCTTTCTATATATATATAGAGGGTATCTAGAGAAGTAAGGATCTCTCCAGATAGTAACACCTATAAATCCATTTGACAATCTATTTTCAAACCTTTGAGCCTTAAGATCTTCCGTTGCCACCATTTCAGGTGCAAACTTAGACAATTCTACAAATTGGAATAGTATTCAGTCACAGTCATCCCATCCATCTCCAGCTCAATGAACTCTTGGGCTTCCTGCTTTTTCAAGTATGGTTGGTAAAATTTGGTTCATAAGGCATCTTTGAATGATTCCCATCCAAATCCAGGTGTATCTCTCAAAGCGTTCACACACCTTTGCCATCATAAATCAGCTTCTCTCCTAAGGTAATACACAACATTATTCACCCTAAGGTTCTCTAGACAATTTACAACAACCATCAATTTATCAAACTATCTAAGCCAGTTCTCCAGTACACTTGGTTCAGACTCCCCTTGGTACAGTGGAAGGTTACTCTGGACTCCCATCTTGAACATTCCCCTAGAAGGGTCATTAATTAAAATTTTCCTACTCTCTGCTAGGTTCTAAAGTACTGCGGCCAGTTGCCTAACAATATTGGATATCCCTTGATCATCCACGATCACTTTAATGATTGAGTTTGACATGGACAACACTAAGGTTACAGGCCAACAAACCCATTAAATTTCATTACAATAATGCATAAAATTTCGAACATGATAGGGAAAGTGGAGCCACCTACTAGCCACCCCCTTGACTTGTTCGAACCACATAGCTAAGTGGAAACTAACCACGATGCATTTAGTTAATAATTAATATGAGAAATAAAACACATCATCCCTTTGCGTTGATTGCTCGAACTCACTTGAATTAAACAAGCTTAGAAACTTAGAGAAGAGTATTGAAAAAAAGCAAAGTACTTTTATTGCTTCAATGAGAATTCCACATCCTTTAATCAATGAGCAACTTGTTCAACTGGAACCATAAATAGTAGCTTCGCTACTTTATTGTTCAACATTAACTGGGAGAATTTACTAAGTCAAACAATACTTAAACGTTAGCGACATCACGCCTATCATCTCTTTATCTGTAATCCTCGGGAGTAAAATCTTGATCCTCTAGATCATCCATGTTGTCTTCCCGATCATAATATTTATCCATATCCTCATTATCATGTTGTGACACTCTATTAACCTCATTATTAGCTTTCGGTTCTACTTCAAAGCCACTAGACAACTCAATAGTAGGTTCATGAACCACTGGATGCGGATTTGCAACCTCAACAACTTCACCATCATCATTCAATTTCTCATTTTGTTCCATTTCATACTCATCATCATCATCATCATCATCATCATCATCACTATCTCATACTTATCATCATCTATGTCACCTAGACCTAATCCCATAGCAAGCATACCATCTTCGTAGCACATTTCTGCTAATTCAATGATAGTAGTCATAACCTCAGTATCATACATTCATCTACCATCTACAGTATCATACTTCCTCCAGTTCGGTGTATCATCCTCAAAATGGATATCACTAAACTTATACTTAAGCTCTATATAAGGTGTCCTATGGGGTAAACAATATACAATATCTCAGGCCTAACATCAGTTTTTCTTCAAATGTGGCAATTCTTAAGCGTCCCAAAATAGTTGTATGCAAACTCAATCTTCTTCACATACAAATGTGGAGTCTCACTAACAAGCTCCTCTAACTATCTTAGATTGGAAAACTTTGAAGGCAACATTCTTAAGTCCTAAAAACACACACTTAAGAGTCTCAGTAATCGTGTTCCCAACAAAATTAAACCCCCAAGGAGAGAAAACAGTTTAAGTTCGTGGAGCCATACAATTTCGATCCCCAAGTACATGCTTAATCATGAATCGTTATGAAATTAATCACATAAAGCAAAACAAAACATGATCAAACTTGAGTACATACATGCACAATAAATACTTCACACATAGAACTTAATTAATGCAAACCTAAATTGAATGCCCTTCTTAATCTACCCTTTCTCACTTGAAGAAGAATAATAATTTTCGAAATTAATTTAAATAAACAACTCCAAACATAAGCGAAATTATTAAAAATTAATATCGAAAATTAAAATAATTAATCGAATAATTAAATTATTTAATTCGATTATTTTCCGAAAATAAATAAATAAATAAATAATTTGGAATTTTTTTGTTTTTATTTATTTTTATTTTTTATTTTTAAAAAATTCGGAAAAATCCGAAAAATTCAAACAAATCCGAAAAAGAAAAAGAATTTCAAAATTTTCGCAAATTTAATTCGACCTTATTCGAATTTAATAAATCCGAAAAATATTAAAATAAAATCATTAAATTTTCAAATAACTTAAAATAATTGGTATTTGATTTTTCGAAAATATTGAGTACTCAATATAGAATTTTTACTTTAGGAAAACAATTTTTAAAAATCCTAAAGTTCCGCAAATACCACTTTGTAGTATAGATTACTACAAAGCAGCCTTAGTCTCCGATTACCATTTTGTAGTATTACTTACTACAAAGAAGGAATGAAACTAAGCTCTAGTATACCACTTTGTAGCACCCCAATAATTCCTTGCTTTTTATAAAACATTTTCCAACTTAAAACAAAGGAATTACCAAGATATTACCGCAACCGTGATAACGATTAAGGCTATTTAACAGAATTACGCATCGGAAATAACTAACTTTCAAAACGTATTAAATAGTTAATGGTCAATTAACAACTTGGAACCACTAAGGCCCAAAACCAAAGTATTAAATCATTTAAAATCCATTAACTATAGTTCAAATAAATTAAGTAATAGTCATGACTAGAAATTAAATATAGTTTATAAAATACGGAAGAGAAATAAACTCTCAAACACGATTCCCATGATAACTTCTCCCGCAAGTTATCTCTACAAACCTGCTTTATTAAAATCTACTCCCCAATAACGCAAATGCAATGATGGATCATCATAGGGTCATTAAGGCGAAGGCCATGACCAGAAGACATGAAGCACGAAGTCAGCAAAAGCTGAGTACGAACAAGCTAGAATAACATTCTATCCTAACATGCTTCACTAAACGAATTAATAATCCACATGCAAAAGCCATTTAATAAGCAAGTAAACATGGAGACAAGACTCGACACTTGACACGACTCTTGACTCACAGTATAATAAAGAAGTAGCTTCGAACGGGTAAAATAAAGTATCCTCAAAAGGAAAGAAACGGGTGATGGGAGCCAACCATACACCAAATAATAACAAGTCGGACTCCTACCGAAAGTCGGACCATACCGACGGAATTCCAATGCACAACGGCCTAAAACGAAAGAATGAAACAACGTCTTGTATCATTCAAGGAGTATAGGTTCTCCGACCAGACTCCCCGCATTGTTCATACTCAACGTATATACGTTCCAAGAGTTTTGAAGCTCATTCGGGTTACACTTTAGAGTTAATTAGTATGTTATGATCAAGGCGACTCAAGACTCTACACAAGATATAACGTGCAAACAATTAAACAACTCCACAATGACACTTCATTTTTAATCCTTTAGGACTTGTGATCAAACATGGACTCAAGTGAAATTACTCCCATTGTTCCTTCTCAAAAACACTGTTTGAGATAACCCGACATTTCCCATTAACAAGCGGGGTGTGCCCTTAGCACGAATTGTCCTTAATTCAATTCACATAGACTCTCTAAACATATTCAACCCCTTGGTAGAATAAATAATGCACTCCGGCAATATGCAATAGGCTCAACATATGCTAGACATCCGGTACTATAGCATAATAATAATAATAACTTGCATGCGCAACTCTCATACATGCAAACCAACTTGAACAACATGCTTGAAATAATTTAACGATTATAAAAGTCCATAACATGATAGTTCAACAGAATCTATAAAGCATAATTCAATTCATAACATGCTCGTTCACATAGATTCAATAATAATAAACACATGCTTGTCTACACATCAAACATGAATTCCCAACATATAAGTTCACATGATTTGCATTCAATACACTTCAAAGAGTCCTCAAGTGATGGGTGGTCACCCTAGTCTTGTACGTACCTCGAATACCTAAATACGGGGGCCAGTGTGCGAATCATGACTCACTAGAAATCAACTCCTTTAAACACAAAGGAGAAACTTATTTATTAATCATGTTTACTAAATTTCCAGCAACTATTTAAGAAACTAAAACCCTTGGTTTAATTAGAAATTAATCGTTATTCGTTAAATTAATAGTCTCAAATAGTCAACTCAAGTCCTAGTATAAAAATATTGACTTTTTAGCTTTAAAATCATTAAAATCAACTCTTTAAAGTTTAATAAAAAATCTGAAAATTTAAGTTGATTCCCATAATTTAAATCGTCATTAAATTATGTGAATCAATCGCTTGAACAATTGGAATTAAAATCCTAATAATAGGTCATCATAAAAACCACGTTTTGACCTTAAAAATTGACACTTTATTATTTCATTAAATGTGAAAATAATAATTTCAAACATTAAAATCAATCTCATCAATTTAAATACGACAATAATAAAATTCGGTGTTCATAACCGTTCTCAGCAATTTAAATAATCCAAAATAATTAAATAATCAAATATTTTTAAAAACGGAATTCGGAAAAGATTAAAAATATACGGAACGATAAACACACAACGCACAACACACACAAGTTTGTGTGCGTGTGTGCGGCATCGTCGAGAAGGCAGCAGCAGCAGGGGTGCAACAACACCGCACCAACACGCAACAACAAGCTTGCGTTTTGGGAGAGGCCTGCGACGAGAGAAAGAGCAAGGGTGTGCGAGAGGCAAGGGAAAAGACAGCAAGGGAGTGCTAGGAATGGTGCTCGAAGGCACGGGGTGCAGCAACGAGCAGTAGCGCTCGTGCTGAGTGCTCGGTGAGGGGCGACAGACAAGGAGAGAAAAATTACTACAACAGGATTCTATAACTCGGAATGAAGGAAATAATGCCCTTGGTCCAAGTATGCATTTAATGTTAAGTCTAATTAATGCGGATCAGTATTAATTAACAAGTTAATAATTCAGTGAGATCAAGTGAACTGAATGCCTAGCTAGAGGTCGCTTCAGTTCAAGTGGAATTAATGATATTAATCCACAGCTTACTCTTGACTGAACCCGTAGGGTCACACAAATAGTACGTAAACGGATCAAGTATTTAATGGCATTAAATACTCCATCTATGGATATTCGGAATCGACGGATCTTGGTTTCAGTGGGAGCTAAGATCGTCAAAGGCAAATATGGAATACTCCGGAAACGATGATATTGCCGGAAACAGAAATATGGATCGTATCGGAAATATAAATATTACCCAAGTCGTAGATGTTTCCGGAAACGGAAACATGGTACGTATCGGAAAATATTATCGGAAATGGAAATATTGCCGGAATCTGAAATATTGCCGGAAACGGAAATATTGTCGAAATCGGAAATATTATTGGAATCGGAAAATAATTCCGGAAACGGAAATATTAAATATTTGTTTGAAACGGAAATTAATTCCGGAATCGGAAATATTAAATATTGTTCGTATCGGAAATAAATTCCGGAATCGGGCAATTAATCGGAAGCGCGTCGTACGAATTAGCATCGGACGAGACTTGCTAGACGAAGGCCCAACACGAAGCCAGGCCCGCGTCCAGCACGCCAGCGCACCACACAACGCCACCAAGGCCACGCTAGGCCCAGCGCAAGGCCAGGCCCAGCAGGCCAAGGCGCGCGCGCGATGGGCTGCGAGCTTCGCTGCTCGCGTGGGCTGCGAGGCTCGCGTGGGCCGCAAGGCTTGCGTGGGCTGAGCACCCGCAAGGGCCATGCTCGTGTGCGTTTGTGTCCGATACAAATCCTAAATCTAATGAAATTCGTTCAATGATTAAATTCCTAATCCTAACGGAAAAATTTGTTAATAAGAGTTTTAATAAAATTCTAATTAAGCTAATTAGCATCCTAGTAGGATTCCAATTCCTTTTCCATTTGTGGCCTTGGTTCACATTTTAAGGACTAGTTTCAAGTATTCAAAGTGACATTTTGAGAGCAAAGTTCAGTCATATTGTTGCCCCATATTAGCCAAAAATCACTAGTACCTTAAGGGCGATTCTAGTTGGTCAATCTTAAGGCGGATCCGGACGTGCTGTGGACTTTCTACGGAGGGACGACACTTGGAGTCCTAAAGACTTGTTCTTGTTCGGTTCGGGCGCAGCTAGGGAGGGCACGCTACAAAGTGTATGCGTTCTAGACTAATTATTTGATTATGTGCAATTAATTTGAATCCTGGCATATTGGTTTTTCCGCATGATTTATGTTGTTCATATGTATCATAACCTAACAGTGGTATCACGAGCCTCTTATTAATTGCATAATCAATTATTTCTTAACATGGTTAAATTTTACAAATTTGCAAGGAATTAAAAGGGGTGATTAATTTTCGTAATTGTTAATTAATTGCAAATTGTGTTTATTTTATTATATGTATGCAGTGTTTCGGCAGTTTCTTCGTTACTCATCCAAATCGAGTGATATTTGTGTCAATTCCGCATGTAAAAGGCATTCTAAAATTTTGACAAAAACACTATTTTTCGGCCGAACCCAGAATTCCCAAATTCGAAGCCTAACTAAGACTTTTCGGACGTTTTAGTTTTTCGAACGCAAAAGTTTGTAATTTTAAGATGTTAAATTGAATATTTGCGATCCTTGTTGTTAAATCTTGAATTTTTGATTGACCTACTGTATATGTTTAACAAATTTGAATGCGTAAGCTTGTTAATTATACAACCTAATTTGTAATTGTAATTAATTTGTTGAAATTCGAATAATTTAGAATTTGATTTGATTTTCATAATTAATTAACGATTTAATTAGGTATCCATGATTAAAAACCACCATAAAAATTATTAATTTATGATAAATTTTAAATTTTTATGACCTAGATTTGAATCCATGATAATCGGAAATTAATTGATTAATAAATTTTCGAATTTTCGCCCTAAAATTATGAAATTAATATGATTTATTAATTTGTCATTAATTTTGAATTAAATTTTTTTAATTTTTATGAAAAACGCTCATAAATGTTGCACGCACAAAGCAATGGACGCTACGTGTTACTCTTAAGGGGTGTTGTATAGTGCGGGCACGCGACGATGAGCAAGGGAGCTCGTCGCCCGTGCGGTACCAATGCAGTGAGCAACAAGCTAGGCGCGCGCGCAAGGCCCAGCGCCTGGGCGTGTGTGCTGTGCGATGGGCGAGGACGATGGGGCAAGGCACAAGCGAGTAAGCAAGACGCGTGTGGGCAGCGATGGGGCTACGCCACAGCGCGCCTGGCTCGCCCAAACAAGCAAGACAGAACGCCAAGCAGGGAGCGATCCCTCGCCAAGCGCGCACTGCCTTGTGCAGCAAGCAAACGCGACAAAGCAATGGGGCTGCGTGTGCATGTGGCGTTGCTGCTCGTGCCTTGTGCAGCGATCAGTCGTATGGGGCGCAGAAGCCTCGTGGCTCGATGGGGCTTGGGCGCAAGCCCAAGTGCCTCGTCTTGCTACGATTGATACGTTTTGATTTTAATTTTAGATTTTCAGTTCGGAAATAATTTTAATTAACTTTAAAATTAATAATTTAAATTGTTTTCTCGGAATTTAATTTAGATTATTATAATTATTATAAATTTTAATTTATACTAATTATTTTACTAAAATTAAAACCTTGAATTAATTTAAATTTAATTGTTTAATTCAACTGAAAATAAATTAAAAAGCGGATTCAATTATAATTTTATATGAGCTTTAAATTTTAATTAAACTTGTATGTTTCCGGTTAGACTAGAAATACAATTTTATGTTTAAAATTAGTAAAGCATATAAAGTTATTGGTTTAAGTGGGAGCCTTTAGTCATAAACTCTTGATTAGGTCTACAATCCTTTAAGGTTAAAACAACTTGATTAGAATTAATAAGGACTGAATAATTTGTAGATTATTGGTGCCCTTGATTAATTGCTGCAAATATTTATGTGATGCATAACATGTTCTACTAACCATCTATGTGGGCCATTCATGATAATGAATGGGTGAATGGTATATATTGTATATGTACTGTTTTGCAGGTTATTGAAAGTGACTAGTATGGCCCAAATAAGATAGAAAATATGGTCTGCGTACCATTAATTTGAATGTAATATTGGTCTAAAGTACCAAATTTTATTGCTTTTAAATATGGTATGCGTACCATCAAATAGTTGTAATTAGTATAATTATAGGTTATCCTATTTGAAGAAAATGGCGCCTCCCATGGTGAAATTCAAGACGGAGTTTCCAATCCATTTTCAAGATGGACTTTGAAGTTGAAGCTTCAAGATGAAGTCGGGCCATACTAGATCACATTTATATCTTATGCATGTTTAAGTTATTTATTGCTTTTAAATATGTCTTAATTATGCATGAGATTATGGCTTGATTATGTTGCATGATTAAGGATTTTAGTTCACTTAAAATCTAACCAACATAGTAAGAGCCTTAAGTTCCAAACTTAAAAATTGAGTTAAAAGGTGCCATGCCAAAATAACACTTACTTGGATAACCTTTACATCAATCTTAGTAATAGTTTTCCGCCATAGCGAGGTGTTACTTATTGATTCTAAAGGGGTAAGGTACACAAATAATTGTGAGTACATGTTAGTTTTGGTGAAACTCAACGATATAAGTAAGGAGTCCTTTTATGTCGTGGCAAATTCGATAGGTTTTCCTAATTAGTTCTTAGACGTACCTATTAACCAAGAGTAGTTTCTAGACAATTAGCAAAAGGCTTTTGCTTACCTAAAAGATTTTAGAATTATAATGTAATTAGTTCTTCAATGGTTTTAGGATCTTGGAATCATTTTATTCACACCTGCCGGAACACATAACTTGAATAAAATGCTTAATAAACATTAAATTATGCATGCATGCTAGAATTTGAGTTTATTAAGAGAAACTGTGAATGATTATTTATTTGTTTATTCTTTTTCAATTGTAGTTTTAAACTATGGCAAACAAAAATTCATTCAACATTCGATCAATTCTCGAAAAGGAGAAGTTGAACGGGAAAAACTTCCTTCACTTGCAAAGGAACTTGCAAATAGTTCTTATGCAGGAAGGAAAGGAGTATGTCCTGGAAGAGGCGATGCCCGAAGCCGCAGGCGAAGGGGCCACTCAGGCAGCCCTCAATCGTTGGATTGATGCCAACAAGGATGTGAAATGTCTAATGCATGCAACCATGGGTGCAGATCTGCAGAAAACGTTCATCAACTCAGATGCTTTCACGATCATCAGTGAGTTAAAGAACATGTTCCAAGATCTGGCTCGAGTCGAAAGGTTCGAGACCCATAGGCAAATTCTTTAGACCAAGATTAAGAATGGCGAGCCCGTAAGTCCACATGTTCTCAAAATGATTGGACTCATTGAGAATATAAGTCGGCTGGATCAACAATTCTCTCAGGAAATGGCTGTAGACACCATCCTCCATTCTCTTCATAGCGGGTATGATCAGTTCAAGCTGAACTACAGTATGAGTAGTCTGGACAAAACTCTCACTGAGCTTCACGGTATACTGAAGACCGCTAAAAAGACTCTCAAAAGTGATAAGAAAGATGTGCTTATGGTGCATGGGGGCAAGTTCAAGAAACCTGGAAAGAAGAGGAATGCTATGAAAGGTGGCAGCAAGGCCAGCCAGACAAAGAAGCCAGGCGGCACCAAATCTGAAAAGAAGAAGGTGAGACAACCCACTTCTGAATCTGAATGCTTCTATTGCAAGAAGAAGGGGTATTGGAAGAGAGATTGCTTGAAGCTAAAGGAAGATCAGAAGAACGGAACAGTTGTTCCATCTTCAGGTATTTTCGTTATAGACTGTAGACTTGCTAATTCAACTTCTTGGGTATTAGATACAGGTTGTGGCTCACACTTATGTTCCAATTCACAGGGACTAAGAAGAAGTAGAAGGTTAAGCAAGTGTGAAGTCGACCTACGAGTGGGAAATGGAGCACGAATTGCTGCATTAGCTGTAGGAACTTATTATTTGTCGTTGCCCTCTGGGCTAGTTTTGGAACTGGAGGACTGTTTCCATGTTCCAAGTCTTACTAAAAAACATCATTTCTGTTTCTTGCTTGGGGATTCTCCTTTTTAATAAAAGACAATAGTTATTTGTTTTATTTTAATGAGATGTTTTATGGATCTGCTAGATTAGTCAATGGACTTTATTTATTAGATCACGACAAACAAGTTTATAACATAAATACCAAAAAGGCCAAAAAGGATGATTCATATCTCACCTATCTGTGGCATTGTCGATTAGGCCATATTAACTTGAAACGCATAGAAAGACTTCAAAAGGAAGGAATTCTAGAACCATTTGACTTAGAGGATTATGGTAAGTGCGAATCATGTTTACTTGGCAAAATGACAAATCAACCTTTCTCTAAAGTTGGAGAAAGAGCAACTGAACTATTGGGTTTAATCCATACAGATGTATGTGGACCAATGAGTACAAATGCTAGAGGTGGTTTCAGCTACTTTATCACTTTCACTGATGACTTCAGTAGATATGGTTATGTCTACCTAATGAAGCATAAGTCTGAATCCTTTGACAAATTCAAGGAATTTCATAGTGAAGTAGAGAATCAATTAGGCAAGAAGGTTAAGGCACTGCGGTCTGACAGAGGCGGTGAATATCTGAGCTATGAATTTGACGACCATCTGAAAGAATGTGGAATTCTATCAGAATTGACTCCTCCTGGAACACCACAATGGAAAGGTGTGTCGGAACGGAGGAACAGAAACTTGCTAGACATGGTTAGATCAATGATGGATCAGGCCAAACTTCCAATAGAATTTTGGGGATATGCACTAAATACAGCTGCACTCACTATAGATAGAGCTCCTTCTAAAGCTGTTGAAAAGACTCCATATGAGTTATGGTTTAGAAAGCCTCCAAAAGTGTCTTTTCTTAAGATTTGGGGATGTGAAGTATACGTCAAACGATTACTTTCAGACAAACTTCATCCAAAATCTGACAAATGTATCCTTGTGGGCTACCCAAAGGAAAAAAAGGGGTATTACTTCTACAATACATCTGAGAACAAGGTGTTTGTTGCTCGAGATGGTATCTTTTTGGAAAAGGATCACATTTCCAAAATGACAAGTGGGAGAAAAGTAGACCTCGAAGAAATTCGAGTCGAACAACAAACTCTAGAGAATGCTCAAGATGACATTCAAGATGAAACTCAGAGATCTTTAGAAGTATCTGGTGAGAATCATGGACCATCTAGAAATTTAACCCCGCGTAGATCGCAGAGATATAGATCTCAACCGGAAAGGTACTGAGGTATTTTGACGAACGAGAGCTTTGACGTTCTTTTACTTGAAAGTGATGAACCTGCGACTTACAAACAAGCTATTACGAGCCCTAGCTCCAAGCAATGGCAAGAAGCCATGCAATCTGAATTAGACTCCATGTCTGAAAACCAAGTTTGGGATTTGGTCGATTTGCCAGATGGCTACCAAGCCATAAGAAGCAAATGGGTTTTCAAACTGAAAAAGGACAAGGATGGGAAACTTGAAGTTTTCAAAGCTAGATTGGTTGCAAAAGGTTACAGGCAAGTCCACGGTGTGGATTACGATGAAACCTTTTCACCAGTTGCAATGCTAAAGTCTATTGGGATAATGTTAGCAATCGCTACATATTACGATTACGAAATATGGCAAATGGATGTCAAAACCGCTTTCTTAAACGGCGTTTTAACAGAAACTGTGTTTATGACACAGCCTGAGGGTTTTGAGGATCCAAAGAATGCTAAAAAGGTATGCAAGCTTAAGAAATCAATCTACGGATTGAAGCAGGCATCAAGGAGCTGGAATATACGTTTTGATGAAGCAGTCAGTGACTTTGGTTTCATAAAAAACGCAGACGAATCTTGTGTATACAAGAAGGTCAGTGGGAGCAAAATTGCTTTTCTAGTATTATACGTCGACGACATATTACTTATCGGAAATGACATTCCTATGTTGAACTCTGTCAAGATTTGGTTGGGAAATGTTTTTCGATGAAGGATCTAGGAGAAGCACAATACATACTGGGCATCAAGATTTACAGAGATACATCTAAGAAGATGATTGGACTTAGTCAAAGCACTTATATCAATAAGGTGCTTGAAAGGTTCAAGATGGCAGACTCCAAGCGAGGATACCTAACCATGTCTCATGGAATGAATCTAAGAAAGACTCAGTGCCCAAAAACACTTGATGAGCGTAGACGAATGAGTGGGATTCCATATGCATCATTGATTGGTTCAATAATGTACGCTATGATATGTACACGCCCGGATGTTGCGTATGCACTCAGTTCTATGAGCAGATACCAGTCAGACCCAGGAGATGCACATTGGACTGCTGCCAAGAATATTCTGAAGTACCTGAAAAGGCACAAAGATGACTTCCTGGTCTATGGTGGAGATAATGAATTAATTGTTAAAGGCTATACGGACGCAAGTTTCCAAACCGACAAAGATGATTTCAGATCACATTCTAGGTTTGTCTTCTGCCTCAACGGAGGTGCAGTAAGTTGGAAAAGTGCTAAGCAAAGCACCATTGCGGATTCTACAACTGAAGCGGAGTACATTGCTACACATGAAGCAGCAAAGGAAGCTATATGGCTAAGGAAGTTCATAGGTGAACTTGGTGTAGTCCCCTCCATTAAAGGACCAATAGCTCTATATTTTGATAATAACGGAGCTATTGCACAGGCAAAGGAGCATAGACACCACCAGAGAGTCAAGCATGTACTTCGTAGATTTCACCTTCTACGAGAGTTCGTTGAAAGAAAAGAAGTCGAGATTAGCAATATTGGAACTGATGACAACATCTAAGATCCATTGACTAAACCTTTGCCGCAGGCGAACCACAAATCGCACACTGCAGCTATGGGAATCAAGCATATTGGAGAATGGCTTTGATGTCCTTGTTTAATGTTTTAAAGTTTTAGAGTTTAATACTTTGTTAAACATTATTGGTTAATCATTCACAATAAATGAATAGAATTCATTTTTCCATTTAATTTGTGGTTTATTAAATGATGAGTCCCTTCAATTTGACGATATATTCAAGATAGACTGTCAGGACCAGTCCTGTGACTAAGAAATGTCTATCAAGTGAACTTGAATGTCAAAAGTTGAAAAAGGTCCCTGGTCGGAGTTTTCTATAAAGATGGATGCATAGAAAACGTTGGACGACTAGAATGCAAGATGACTAGTAGTTCTGTTTCTTGAACTATGTGGACATGGCAATGTCGTAATCATTTGCATAGATACTTACTTTGGGAAGACTATTATCGGACAGACCTATGAAACTTTACTGTAAGGGATGAAAATCTGTCATAAGTAAATTTCATTAAAATTATTAGACACTAATCCTCAATACCTGAGTGATTTGAGATTGCTTGTTTGAGAACTGCTTACTTTGACGTTGTCAACCGTCGCACCGTAAAAGGAGGCTATAAAGGCAACGCTCAGGTAATCACCTATTAAACGAAGTCTAATCTCAAGATCGCAAGATTGGGATTGTCCTCCCATAAATCGGGATGAGATGCTGAAAAGTTGTACAAGGCCACTCGGAGAGCTAGAAACTGTAAAGTGCATGGCCGTGCTCAGATGAATCATAAGCTATGATTATCTGTTTATTTGATCAGTTGAACTCTGAAACCGAGAAACTCCTCTGGACATAATAAGGATGACAACTCTTACCTTAGGTTCAAGAGCAAGCATCGAGTGACAAAGGAATTAGGAAATGCACACTTGTCCCTAAGGACAAGTGGGAGACTGAAGGAAATAATGCCCTTGTTCCAAGTATGCATTTAATGTTAAGTCTAATAAATGCGGTTCAGTATTAATTAACAAATTAATAATTCAGTGAGATCAAGTGAACTGAATGCCTAGCTAGAGGCCGCTTCAGTTCAAGTGGAATTAATGATATTAATCCACAGCTTACTCTTGACTGAACCCGTAGGGTCACACAAATAGTACGTAAACGAATCAAGTATTTAATGGCATTAAATACTTCATCTATGGATATTCGGAATCGACGGATCTTGGTTTCAGTGGGAGCTAAGATCGTCAAAGGCAAATAATGAATACTCCGAAAACAATGATATTGCCGGAAACGGAAATATGGATAGTATCGGAAATATAAATATTATCCAAGTTGTAGATGTTGTCGGAAACGGAAACATGGTACGTATCGGAAAATATTATCGGAAATGGAAATATTGCCGGAATCTGAAATATTGCCGGAAACGGAAATATTGTCGGAATCGGAAATATTATTGGAATCGGAAAATAATTCCGGAAACGGAAATATTAAACATTTGTTCGAAACGGAAATTAATTCCGGAATCGGAAATATTAAATATTGTTCGTGTCGGAAATAAATTCCGGAATCGGGAAATTAATCGGAATCGCGTCGTACGAATTAGCATCGGACGAGACTTGCTAGACGAAGACCCAGCACAAAGCCAGGCCCGCGTCCAGCAAGCCAGCGCACCATACAACGCCACCAAGGCCACGCCAGGCCCAGCGCAAGGTCAGGCCCAGCAAGCCAAGGCGCGTGCGCGATGGGTTGCGAGCTGCGCTGCTCGCGTGGGCTGCGAGGCTCGCGTGGGCCGCAAGGCTTGCGTGGGTTGAGCACCCGCAAGGGCCATGCTCGTGTGTATTTGTGTTTGATACAAATCCTAAATCTAATGGGATTCGTTCAATGATTAAATTCCTAATCCTAACGGATAAATTAGTTAATAAGAGTTTTAATAAAATTCTAATTAAGCTAATTAGTATCCTAGTAGGATTCCAGTTCCCTTTCCATACCCCTATAAATATGTGGCCTTGGTTCACAATTTAAGGACGAGTTTCAAGTATTCAAAGTGACATTTTGAGAGCAAAATTCAGTCATATTATTGCCCCATGTTAGCCGAAAATCACTAGTACCTTAAGGGCGATTCTAGTTGGTCAATCGTAAGGCGGATCCGGACGTGCTGTGGACTTTCTACGGAGGGACGACACTTGGAGTCCTAAAGACTTGTTCTTGTTCGGTTCGAGCGCAGCTGGGGAGGGCACGCTACAAAGTATATGCGTTCTAGACTAATTATTTGATTATGTGCAATTAATTTGAATCCTGGCATATAGGTTTTTCCGCATGATTTATGTTGTTCATATGTATCATAACCTAACACGGAATTCATCGATTCTTAAGGAAAAGTTCAAAAACTTTTCGAGATGTACAACTTTTAAGAAGAAACCATTTTCTGAAAACAAATGGAAGTATGTGAAAAACGGCCAAACATAAGTTCGACTAAAGAAAGGGGAATTCAGGGTTAGGGTTTTACTTTTAGGTTTAATGAATAATAGTGAGGGATTTTGAGGGTGAGCACCTATATTCATAGGTTTAGGAAACTCAAAGATGGGTTAGGCTTTATGATTCACTTACGAGCTTCATAAAACATAAGATGGGCTTGCTTAATTTGTTTGGACTTGAACTTGGAATTGAATTGGACTAGATTCATTTAAAAATTGTTTTACTTTTGAAACCCAATTAAATTCCCAACATGAAATAATTAATTCTTTTTGTAATTAATTAAAATAATAAATATTCTAATTAATTAAAAATATATTTAAATACTCCCTCCGTCCCGGAATACTTGAAACGCTTTCCTTATCGGGCCGTCCCGAATTACTTGAAACGCTTCTAAAAATGGAAACTTTACATAATATTTTATTATTTTTTCACCTTACCTAAAGGCCCACCAACAACCCTACTACCCCAAATAAACATTAGAAAATTCATGACCCCCCACCACATCCCACTATCTATATTAAAAAAATACTCCATTACTAACTACCTTTCAATTAAATAAGAAGTCAATTATAATGAATTAAACTCCGTGCCGGTCAAACGGTTTCAAGTATTCCGGGACGGAGGGAGTAATATTTAAATGCTATTTAAATTCTAAAAATCATAAAAATACTTTATAAATAAAATAAAATATATATATATATACAGGAAAATACGAGGTATTACAACATTGCCTAGAAGGACTAGGCAAGTAAAGTTGCATAAATAGTAAGTGCGGAATCGAAGGGTGCAATATTTAAAGGCATTATTGAAATTTCGACATTGTAGTGCATAATTGAAAGGCATTATTGAAATTGCGATATTGAAGTGCATAATTGAAAAATGCGATGTTGAAACTGAACTATTTTGTTTGAGATCCGAACACCAAACGACTTCTTAAGAATAAGTGCGTCCGACACGGATTCAAGTGTAAAAATCTCAACTTTAGAACAAGTTGCTCATCCTAAAGTGTCTTAGATTTTGGACATAGAAATTTAATTTGAAATATATCGAATCTTGAATATTGAACTTGAATATTGAACTTAGGAGTCTTGAATCTCAAAGATTAGACCTTTTAATGTTGAAAAGGCTTCATCTTTGATATGCTCCATGTTTTGAAATGATTCTAGTTTAAGGAAGTGAATACAAACAACCTTAAACATCATTGATTCTCGAAAATTGTACTTGAATATTGAAATGAGGAGTTTTGAATGTCAAAGATTAGACCTTTTAATGTTAACAATGTTTCACCTTTGATGTGCTCCATATTTTGAAATGATTCTAGTTTAAGGAAGTGATTACAAACAACCTTAAACATCATTGAATCTTGAAAATGAAACTTGAACTTGAATTTTGAAAAGTGGAGTCTTTGAATCTCAAAGATTATGCCTTTAAACATTAAAAAGGCCTCACCTTTTATCACTCCATGTTTTGAAAATGATTATAGTCACTACAAAAAAGAGGTACATATTGAGACGGAATCATTGTGACGGTCAAACAAAGAGTCGCAAGGAAGATGGGCGCGAGAATATTAATTTGTAAATTGCGACGCTTTAGAGAGCCGCAAAATATTTCGACGTTCTAAAGCGTCGCTATTTACAAAAAAAAGACACGTGTGTTGCACGTGTTTGTGAGGCAGCAAAGCAACTGAATTTTTGGGCAAAAAATCCCGCCTAACTCTCTGCTTTTTTCGCAGAATCCCGCCTAACTCTCAACCCACCTCCCACGTTTCTCTCAACCTCCTCCCACCGACATACCTTGCTGCGTTACGAACCCTAACCACCCTCGTCAGATTTCCGATGAATTCGTCTCTCTCCTCCTCACCTTCAGCACCAGCCATTAACGAATTCCTTGAATTCCGTCTTCAACCTTTAAGTTAGCAAAGTCAAATCTCCCAGTATAAAGCTATCTCACTCCTCATCTTATATATGAATTCATGAAAAATCCCAATTATTGAATTCACAATTCACCCAACAAATTCAAGATAAATTCGTTGCACTCTCTGGTTTTTAATTGGAGAAATTCGAGCATCCTCTGGTTTCTTATTTGCTTCTTCGTCCTCGGTGTTGCAGGATAAATTCGCCAGGTAATTCGTTTCTTTTTATACTTTTGTTTACGAAATTCGCAGAAATTATATGCTTCATTGTTAATTTTAGATGTTGTTGATTGTGTAAGTTATACTATTTCCATGATCAGAAGAAATTTTATTTCCCCATTGCTTGTCCTTTGCGTGAACTCCGGGGTTTATGAGGCTTTGCATAATAAATTTAGAGTGTTTTTTGATTGCAAGATGATTTAACTTAATCTTGGGTTGGGGGGTTGGGAGGTGGAACCAGAAAATCTGATTAGTTTTTAAAGAAAATCTAGTTATTATTTATTAAGAATGACATGGTATTACAATATTGTTAAGCCTCGCAGTGGTTGATAGTCAAGGCATCTAGAGCAGGAGGTTAGGGGTTTCGAATCCTAGTTCATGAAAATACCGGGCTGGTGTATGGAAATACAGGGTTGTTGTGCTTTAGGAGTTATTTTATGGCGTGAGCTGATATTCTGATCTTATGTACTCTGTCCTCACCAACTAATGAGAGTTTGGAATGCCTTCACATCCTCAATTTTGTTTCTTGATGCTGAACTTTTAGAATCTGCTTCAGTTTGAGGCCTTTGTGCGCCGGGCTCTTGTTTCCCTTGTATGCCTTTGTTGTTTAAATTGAATAGTTTTTTCAGCTTCATGCACTGCAGATGCACAAGTTGTAAAATAAAATAAAATTCAACACTTGATACATGAGTGCTCTATGCTATCTTCAATTTAAATGTGATATCGCTTTAATGTTTTCCTTTCTTTTTTTATTTAAAAATTTGTGTTGGTTTATGCTTCCATGTTGGTTGATTTACTGAAGAGTTAGAAGGCTAACAGGAGCACTGTGAGATGATATACCTATATGTGGTGTTCTGTTTTACCAAGCATATTTTATGACGTGAGCTAATATTTTGATCTTATTTCTTATGGATCATTCCACAAATGGTTAAACTTATGGGGTTTGTTTGAGTATTTGATAAGTTCTGTGTAGGGCTGTAGACTATAGATTTTTCTAGGTCATAGTGACATAAAGTTTCAACCTCCTACCATGGTAGGGATGTTTTTTACTTCACATGAGAAATGATCATTTGAAATTTCAGTTGCATACTTGCATGGGCAGCTGATCTAGACACAAAGTATTGTTGAACCCTAAAACAATGTTATCCATTATTAAAAGTAGTAACAGAGACAGAGGCTAATATAGTACTTCTATATTAGTTCTATATGACAGCTTTCCTAATGATTAGTATCCAGATCCCGAAGTGGTTGCCAACTTGTTGATTAATCTGTATATAGATTGAGCTTACTAGCTTCAAAACTCAGAGTTGTTATAATTCATCTGTATGTATATTGAGCTTACGCAACTTATATGACACCAAGACGGCCGTTGCGTAAGACCGCCTTTATAAAACTTTGTCTTTTTCTTTGTTAAATCAACCATACTCCAAAATACATTGACAACAAGATGCTAAAGTAAAAGCCAGTCTCTGGAAATGGTTGTTACGTATTTACTCTACTCATAGTTTCCATCAGCTCATCATGTTACTTTAGAAGAGTTGTTTTCTTTTCTATTCTAGTAGGGCCGTAGGGGTATGTTAATATAGCAGTGAAACCAAGCAAGCAATCCATACATATGGATATTCCAGTCCAGTCTTTTCCTTCTGAAAACAGTGATACAACTTCCAGGCAATTTTTAGTACTAGAATGACTTTTTTCAGCTTAATCATTGAGCTACGCCACCGTTTAGGCAAACATAACTCGTAGAAAACTAAAAACTAGGGGAAGGCATTGGAGCTAACTGTTCAGTTGCATCCCTTAACTCAATCCTCGTTAAAAATGAAAACAGGTAAGTGTGGCAGACTTACCTCGGGGGCCATATAACCAAGTGTTCTTGTCTCTTCAGTCATGTCACTAGGATTTGAAGCCTCAACCCGGGCTACACCGAAATCTTCTATTTTCAGAGTCCTAGTTTTATCTAGTAGCATGTTCTCTGTCTTGCATCTCTATGAATAATCTTCTTAGAATGGAGATAGCTTAACCTGTTGAGAACACAGCATATTAGGTTGGATGAGTTTGCAAAATTATTTGTCACTATAGAACTTATACTAATTTTAATAAGAAAATACAAATAATTTAGTGGAAGTTCATATTATTACTCTATAGAAAGATCAAGCGCCAACTGGTGGACAACCTTAAAAGCTAGCTTCTTCCTTCGATTATCAATGAGGTAATTCTTTAGGGCAAATCTAGGAAGATATTCCACAACAACATATCAGATATTTCTTGGCATGCTAATTAGGCTACTTTCTGTTTGTATTTGTAGTTCTCAGGCCCCCATCTTTGCCCCAATAAACTGCAGCATGCATAAATGGATTTTATGACTACGAGCTTTGATAATAACATATCAGTTAGTTTCAACATGTATCGAGTTAAAAGTAACAGTAGAAATTTTTTGAGATGGGTAGTTTGGCTACGCTTTAGGTTCTATTGTTAGAAAGAACGACATTGTATTCTTCTGTTGAATTATTTTGAACTTGCGAGTAAGGGTTTATGGTACAGATTGGTTACCTAGCTTTTTTTAGTGCTTCACTATAGAGCTGTTTAGAGTATTTTTTTATTACATACCTGAACTTTTTATCTCTGTTGATTTTAGAAAATAAATCATGCATTACATGACAATAGATGTTTCCTAGGCTATTTACGACATAGAAAATAGATCAGTCCTGCTCTGATCAGTCCTGATCAGCTCAGTCCTGATCAGATCAGTCCTTCTCTGATCGGTCTTGATCTGATCAGTCTTGATCAGCTCAATCCTGATCAGATCAGTCCTGCTCTGATCAGTCCTGATCTGATCAGTCCTGATCTGATCAGTCTTGATCTGATTAGTACTGATCAGTTCAGTTCTGAACAGTCTTGATCAGTTCACTTCTTCTCCTGTCCCTCAACGTTCACCACTATCTCCTTTCTCTCTCCTCTGGTATTTTTGTCGCCCCACAATAACGACTTTCGTAAATTCAATTGCTTGATCTCCTTATCGCAGAGTAGATTGCAGATAATATTTGGTTAGCTACAGTTATGTTGAACTTTCCATGTAGAAAATACTCCCTTCTTTGACCTGCGCTTAGCACATTGCTTCCCTACATTTGTTCATTTTCATGGAGCATTCATATTCATGAATTGATATGTTTATAGTGTTTTCTGTTTAAGTTGATAACTTCATCTACTATATTTTTTAGATTTTAAATTCCGGATAATGTTGTTGTCCTTATATTTTGACCATAATTTATCAACATTATCAGGTTTCGCCGACCACACCGGTTCAAGGTTTCCTGTGATTATTTAGCGTTGTTCGTAGGTTCGTGCATCGGTTCGTGCATTGCTACACCAGTTCAAGGTTTCCTGCGAGTCTTTAGCGTTGTTTGTAGGTTCGTGCATCGGTTCGTGCGTTGCATCTGCTCTTTGATACTAGAGGTATGTATACTATAAAGTCCATTTTAGGATTTTTATTGGACAATTGTTATTTCCCTAATTTTGTATGGACAAGGGTGGGCTGCAACTCTGCAAGTGAGGTTTGTTAAGTGTTAGAATATAATTTTCGTGGCTTTAGATTTCCTCGATGTCTAATTTATATACAATGAGCATATACTGACGTTTATTGTGCTATCTTAACTTACGTCAATCATGCAAAAGTTGGATCTTTCTATTGTATTCCTGTTGATTTACTTTCAAATGTTTTGATATAATAGCTTTAAATTTGTAAGTAGGTATTTTTGTTAGGTTTGCCATTTTGTGTTGGTATTGTTTGTCTAATTACATTATCCCCACTGCATAATTTTGCTTAGCTGAATTACATTTAATTCATGAAATTTTACTACCATAAATTCTGATGATTACGTGATGCCACGTTACTTAAGGTACTCTTACTCCTTTTAAAAAATGGATTTATAATGTTGTCTTCGTGTGAAGTTGAAAGTATCACCTTGTGCGCTAAAATCACATGCTTTATTTTCCTTGCAAATTCATGTAAAGTTGAAAGTATCATCTGGTAAGCAAAAAGAAAATATAATATGGAAGTGAAGGAGGGTAATAACTTTTAGAAGATGAAGATAGATAACAAATATTAGTCACTAATGAAGAATGATTAAACAAAAAAGCATAAGTTATGGTATGAATTAAGAAGAGTTGTGTACGGAGGTGTTTTGATTTTGTATGTCACTTAAATTAATCTCGTGTGATATATAAAGGTTCTAAGAATGATCATGATATTTTAATAAGTACATATAAAAATATCTTATTCTACGAACGACGTATATTACTAATTACTCTACTAATTTCGTATAGATATGGATAAAAGTTGGATCGATCTACCCACTGGTCATCGTGAATATATCGACGGTTGTATGGAATTTATTGAGTTTGCCAAGCAAGATCTAGTCGAAGGAAAAATTAGATGTCCATGTAAGAACTGTAAGGTAGAGAAATGGTTCTCCGTAAATGAAGTGGAGAGGCATATTTTGTTTAAGGGATTTTATAAGCCATATAAGAATGGATTTTTCATGGAAAAGGGGATACGTTTCAGCGTATGTTTGAGAGTGATGGAGGGATTACTAGTGAAGGATCCCTTGATAACCAAAGTGGGTTTGTAGGTCGAGATAATATGGGAGGGCTATTAAGATCAGCATTTAGTGTTAATATGCCTCCCAATTTCCCAAATTTAGAAGCACGAGAGGATGATGAATTGATTGAGGAGCCCGTGGCCTATGACACGGGTGTAGAATATGATTATTCTACAATAGAAGAAGATGTGACGTATAAGAAGTTGCTTGAAGCTTCTGAGGAGAAATTATACGAGGGGTGTATCAATTTTTCAAAGTTATCTTTTCTGTTACACTTGTTTCACTTGAAGTGTATGAATCACTGGTCCATAGAATCTTTCAATATGCTGTTGAAGTTAATTCTAGATGCATTTCCTCAAATACTTGATTTTCCCTTTTCTTATTATTACAGTAAGAAAATGATAAAAGACTCGGGCCTTGGGTATGAAAAGATTGATGCTTGTCCGAATAATTGCATGTTGTATTGGGGTGAATTTTTAGAGAAAGACAAGTGTCATGTTTGTGGTACATCGAGGTGGACGAAAACTAAGGATAGAGGTGGCGTTGTAAGTGATCAAGGTACAGATACTTGTAAGAAAGGTGTGCCAGCTAAGGTAATGCGATATTTCCCTCTTATACCGAGACCAAAAAGAATCTACATGTCATCAGAAACAGCAGAAGATATGAGATGGCATGATACAAAGCGATTGGGTGAAGATGATAAGAGGATTTTAAGGCATCCTTCAGATGGCTTAGCATGGAAGGCATTTGATGAGCGTCACAAAGATTTTGCATTAGACCCTCGTAGTGTTCGATTAGGTCTTGCGAGTGATGGTTTTAATCCTTACCGTTTAATGAACACCACTTATAGTACGTGGCTAATGATGTTGATTCCTTATAATCTTCCACCATGGTTATGTATGAAACCATCTTCTTTCATTCTGTCCACGCTTATTCCTGGAAAATCAAGTCCCGGAAATGATATTGACGTGTATCTGCAGCCATTAGTGCATGAATTGAAATTGTTGTGGACAAGGGTTGAAGCATTTGATGCTTGTGCTGGAGAGAAATTTAATTTGCGTGCGGCTTTGCTTTGGACTATTAATGACTTTCCCGGCTATGCAATGCTCTCTGGTTTGAGCACAAAAGGTTACAATGCATGTCCTATATGCTTAGATTCCACGCCTTCTGATAGATTTGGGAGCAAGATTTACTATTGTAGCTATAGAAAATGGTTACTTGCAGATCACCCATATCGATGTCAAGGTGCCAAGTTTTGTGAGAAGTTTGGAACTAATGAGTGGGGTAAAGCCCCATCTCGTCCTAGCGGCACTGATATATTGAGGCAGCAAGAAAAGTTGAAGCATGTTTACGGAAAGTCGAAGGCACCACCGAAAAAGAGGCAAAGAGAACATGATGATGACGATGATGTCCAAGATGAAAGTGACTTTGGTACCAAGAGAAGCATATTATTTGATTTGGTGTATTGGGAGCATAATCTTCTAAGGCATAATTTAGATGTGATGCACATTGAGAAAAACGTGTCTGAGAATATTTTGGGAACTCTTCTTAGTATGGATAAGAGTAGAGATAGTAAGAATGATCGAGAAGCCCTTGAAGCATGGAGAATAAAGTCTCACCTTTGGCTGAGTACTAATCCTAACGGAAGTGAATGCATGACCCCGGCTTCCTATTCTATGTCTACGGAGGAGAAGGAGAGGTTCCTAAATATTTTGCAGAAAATTAAAGTTCCTGATGGATATGGATCCAACCTTTCAAGTTGTGTGAATATGAAGCAAAGGAAGTTGATTAACCTCAAAAGTCATGAAAACCATGTTCTAATGCAGGATATCCTTCCTGTTGCCTTAAGGGCCTCTAAAGCTACAAAAGTGATTGACTTGTTGGCTAGATTGTCTTCCTTTTTCAAGAAGTTGTGCTCTACTACTATTGATCCAGATGATTTAGATGGTCTTCAATATGGAATTAGTTTAACTCTTTGTGACTTGGAAAAGGAGTTTCTGCCTTCATTTTTCACAATCATGGTCCATTTGTTGATTCACTTAGTGGAGGAGGTTAAACATGGTGGACCAGTGCAATACAGATGGATGTATCCCATTGAAAGGTTAATATCTTACACGTCTAAATTATATTATTTTTATTAAATATTTCACATTTATTATATATTAAGTACAAATGTTTTATTTGAAAGGCACTTGTCCCATTTGAAATCACATGGAACCAATAAAGCCCAACCTGAAGGATCTATTGCAGAAGGCTTCCTTTTAGAGGAGACAATTAGGTTTTGTTCGAGATATCTTCAAGGTGTTAAGACCATCTTCAACATACCTAAAAGGATGGATGATGACATTCCAAATCCCAATGATTACTTGTTTAATTCCGGTGGTCGAGTTATTGGGAAGGAGGTCAGCATTCGCCTTGATGACAAAAGCTTAAAACAAGCTCATCGCTACATTTTGCTTCACTCTGATGAGATAAAAGGGGATCTAGAGTAAGTATTATGTTGGTTTTCCTTTGAATTATCTATTTTTATAATAGATGACTATTAATTTTGTTCTTCTTCCATGAAGTGAATTTTTAACCGAGAAACGTCTAATGAACTTACAAAATCCTGTCACGGAGAGTGATGAAAGTAACTGGATCATCAATCAATTTGGAGGGTGGATGCAAAATAAGGTTACTTAACTTCTTTTAATGTGAATAAATACTTATTTTTTTTAAAAAATTATTTGATTTAATGATGTATCATCGTAGGTACATTGCATAGATGCAACCAACGAAGATGGGAAGCTAAGAAAAGCTTTGGCGGGTGGTTTGCATTCTTATGGCAGAAAATTAAAAGGATACATAATCAATGGATACAAATTCCTTTCCACGGATCGCGATTGTCGTCTTTTGACACAAAATTCTGGAATTATGGTCGAAGCGGATGGAGAGGCATACTATGGAAAAGTGAAAGATATCTATGAATTAGATTATTACGGAGATTACAAAGTTGTATTTTTTCGTTGTCATTGGATAGACATTCATAGGGGTGTAAGAGCATATCCAAACGGCGGAGTATGCGTCAATTTCTCTAAATTGATGCATTCTGGACGATTGTTGCAAGATGATCCATTTGTATCCTCATCTCAAGCAAAAAAAGTTTTTTACGTAGAAGATGAGATACAAAAGGGATGGTTGCATGTTGTTAAGAACAAGCCTAGAGAAGTGTTTGATTTAGGGGATTCATTACCAGTAGAGGAAGAGGGTGGGGCCGATTGATTATGCTTATCTTTTTATTGTTTTGCTTTGGTTTTGTATTTGTTCATGACATTGTGAGTCATATTGTTTAATCTGGTTGAATAATGAGTTATATACTTAATCTATATATACTAACTTCTTTTATTGTCTACTAATGTCCAAGTGCCCTTACTACTTGTTTCTTTGATGTTGTTGCATAGATTTTTATACTGTTATTCCGTAAAAGGGGGCAATTTTTCTTTATTTTTTGTGATTTCCCCCTTTTTTATTTGATTCGGTTCATCGTTTGTTCTTGTGTTACCGAAATCTCTGGTTCAAAAGCAGCTTCAGACAGTAGTTGGGTGGAGGGGTTGGGATGGCTTACAGAGGGTGGAGGTGAGTGGTGATGGTGGGCTTTCTGTGAGGCAAGTAGTGTTAGATATGGTTATGTAAGATAGATAGCCAAGTTGCAGTAATTAAAATCTTTGGGAGAGAAGGCGGGGGGGGGGGGGGGGGGGTGGGTGAACTGAACTTAAAAAAAAACTAGACTGAACACTCACGGATGAAAAAAAGGCAAGGACTGAGGGGATCGCTGACAATCAGGAGAAGAATGAATTAGGGTAGAAGTGTGAACTTATCCAACAAAAGGGAAATTTTAGAAGATAAAGAAACTGAATCCAACCTTCAGGGAGCAAAAGAGGAAGATTTCCTTTCCCTTTCCTGTATATCATTAGAATCTAGAAATCTGCAGTATATTTTCTCTTTAGCTCTTATTGACTGTTTTTTATTGAAGCCTTTGATGCAATTTTTATATGGTAAAAGTATTCTTTATTTCTGCTTTTTACTTCAATTTAATTCTTGTGCTTTATGAGTGATTGACTGATTGGTAGTATGGTACTTTTGTTCTGTTTGGGTTAGTTAGGTCTGTTGGCTAAGTTGTATGTTTGAGGCTTGAGGTAGGAGAGGTCCTTGTTTGTGCTTGTACTATGTATGGTGTTTGTGCTTGTTTTATTTTAATTCTGACATTCTAGGCCTTAAGTTTGAGTTATTTTGGTAGCCGTTTTAAGGTCTACTTACCTTAACTCCATGCCTACGAATTTCACAGCATGTGGAAAGCAAGTTGGCCAGGGCTGGATCAGATTTAGTGATTCGGAAACAGATTTAGTGATTCGGAAACTGGTTTCAGTTGTGTCATTTAAAAGTTTATTTCAGATATTGAATCAAGTCTAATTTAGAACAACAATTGACTTTTGAATTTTCTTTGTTAAATGTAGGGATATATCCGAGTGGAGTATTATAGTTGTTGTGGACACTTATCAAGTCGAATAAGTAGAGGTAGTTTTGCAGAAAATGAATAAAACAGAATGAAGTTTATTTCAAGTCTGAGTTGTTTTTGTTATGTCAGAAAGGTTCAATTTAATCTGCCCTGCATTGTAACTAAACTGATTACTCTGCAAAGTAAGACTGTTTTAGTTCCAACTGTTTTTCTATGTTAGCGCGTAATCTAAGCTAGCTTATACGGAGCAATTGCTATCCTTGAAAATGAAAGGCAAAAGGTTTATGAATCTTAGTTGAATGAGTTTCAGATGTGTTGCAAAGCCATCTGGTGGAAGGTTCTCAGTGAGTTAGTGAATTTTTATGATTATGACTTGTAAAGTGGTGATCATCGAACTCTCTCTTACCTTCTTTAGTTTCTTTGTAGCTGTTTCCTCGAGCTACTGGTGCCTACCCCGCAAACTAATTGCATCGAACCTACATTTTTCTGTAATTCTAGCCCGTGATACATATTTTGCTTTATGAACTTCTGATATTGAATCAAGTCTAATTTAGCAATTGAGTTGGTTTAATGACCTTTTTATTCATGGCTGATTGTGTTTCTTTTTTCTGAACAGGAACTAAAATATGAGTTACAGGACTAAAAGAACATTGGTAGCTATTGACGAAGGGTCGAGCATTGCTGCATCCAAGTCCCCAAAATCTTCTGATCCATCCACCCAAAACTGGGGACCGTTCAGTCCTCCAACACTTGGAGTGTCACAGACATTTGGGACGGTATCACAACCCATTAAGCAACCAGTAGCTGCTAAAAAACCATGGTTGCACCACAATCATCCTTGCCTCGGCCTACTTCCATGGTTTCAAAGCCACAACTGAATGCATTATCAAAACCATCCTTTACCCAGACAAAACCATCCTCTAACCCATTACAACAACCAATTCCGCCCACTCTTACAAGAACAACACAAAGTAGATGGTATAAAGGACCTACGTTTCCCAATCTGACTGAAATTGAAACACAAAAAGCGTCAATATCGAATCCACACCAGCCTACTATGCAGCCTGTGTTGCAGCCTTTCAAAGCTACCTTGCAGCCTTCTTTGCAGCCCTTCAAAGCTTCCCAACAGCCTCAAACAGCTACAAATTGTAGACACCTACTTTTGTCCCCATTCCCGAAAGGGAAGGTTCGATGATGAGAACATAAATCTCAACTTGACAACGCATCTCCTATAAAATAAAGAATCTCAATTCCCCTTTTCATTTCACCCGAAACCTGCTATTTATGGAAACCTGCTAAAAATAGTAACTGCCGTAATGGGTAGTTGTTAAAAGTGGCAAGTCATAAAAGATAGAAACCTGTCAGAATTAGGTGTTGCACTCCAACATAAATCCTAAATGAGATAGAGATTATGAGAGAATCCTATTCCTAATATGATTCGAAAATAAGAGTCACGTATTAATTAAAATCCTAACGAGCCTAGAGTTCGCAACGGGCCCAGACGCATTCCGTCACAAGGTTAATGCGCACTAAAAGACTCGATTAATTCTCAAACACTCCGGATTCTAGGAATCCGAATCTGACTGAGAAAACAGCCCAGATCCTATTTTCAACGCCTGGCTCTGGGCGCCGAAATCTTCGGCGCCCAGGCCTGGGCGCTGAAATTACCTGGGACGTATTCTTTCCTAATTCCTCGTGGATTAGACCTCTACAATTCTATCTTTCCACGAACTCTTTTCTATAAATATAGCCCAAGTTCGACATGAAAAAAAGGACACACAACACACAATTATTATTCTGAGTATTGACTCTAAACCCCTAAGCCTAAGCCTCACGCTGCAAAAACTGATCACACGTTCTGTCGCAATCGATCCATAAATAGAACAGAACGTATCCTGTCCCATAACTTGAGATTCGTTAAATAAAAGGAGAAATAGCAAAGTCAAAGTGGTTAGTTTTCTGAGAACCATGACGCACCTCTCAAGGGTGCGTCGTAATGTGTCCCTTTTCCATGATTTAATTGCTTTCCTCGCCCTTTTTGTGAACTGTTAAACTAACTAAAATCTGATTTTTCTATCACGCCTAATAAATATGATATTTTTGGGAAATTGGATTATCATGCTAGGTCCCTTAATAAAATCTAAATCAGATAATCGCGCTCGATCTAGTACTATATGTTGCATATTGTTAAAATCAACTCATATTAGTTTAATAGTTAACACATGTCCCTTCAATTATTTATGCTGAGCTAGTAAGGATATCCTGCATCTGGAGTTATCGAAGAGCGAGTACTCCTCTCGGTAGTTACAGTCCCCCGAACCCTCAATCTCTACCTTGCGGGTGTATGTTGAGAGATCCCAACACCAGGGATCACAAGGGAACCTACGGCCGTCGTGGTCAAACATAATTGCACTCCCTTTATGTCACGATAACCGGGTTTTGTCAGTTTTTCTCATTGTCGTTAAAAACTGAATGGCGACTCCTATATTACTAGTCAATTGGGTGTAAACTCACAGGAAATCCAATTACACTTGATTTGACAAAAAGAAACGTCACACCCACGAGGGACAAGGTCATGCATTAGCCTCGTGCTTTTTCGACCCCCTCACAGTGGCGACTCTGCTGGGGATAGTGAAGGAAATACTCGTGCTCGTAGGTAATCAAAATAGCCGAAGGGTGAAACGATCCTACCCCGCGTTTATTTCCCCATCAAGTTGGGACGACCTGAAAATCAGCATATTAATGTGAACGGACAGAACCGCATAACGAATCTTGGCTCCCTTAGTGTTTCATCTCGGGAGTTGGGACTAAGGATACCCATCGCCAACCGGGGGGTGCATACGCTTCGAATGTTGTCCACTCGGCACTTTCGCTAGTAGTACACCTGTCCCAAACCCAATCGCTCGCCCATTAGGTCCCTCTCATTGGTGCATGCCCCCTTGGCTTACATCGTGATTGGCCTCTTGGGGCGAAATTCGTCTGTTGAAGGCACTACCTCGACCGGGGCATGTGTTGGATCGGCGATAGAAGCGGTACCAACCCAGGCGCAAAAACTACCCATAGAAGCCTATCATAAACTACATGACATATTATTATTGCTTCATGATGTAATGTTAGTAATGTGTAGCGAAATATGTGATTGTGTGACAAACAATGTTACCAAACCAAAGACCTAAAAAAAATTGCCCAAACATTCATCAACCAATTTGCCAAAGAGTTATACCGAAATATGTGTTCCGCAAAACCCGAACGATCGCCACAAAAATAAGCGAAACTCAGGACGTCCTGTAACGAATCCCACAAACGCTGCGCGGCGCGTAAAGGACGTTATTAGGCAAGCACGCGAAATCGAAGTCGCATAAACAAAAGTAGATGCAGGCAGAAAACGAGAACCAGAATTTTCAACGCCCCTGGCTGGGCGCCAGAATTTCTCACGCCCTACGCTGGGCGCTGAAGTTGCTGCTTGGCCTTCTGGTCAGGCGCAGCAGCCTCGGTGCCCGCGCAAAAGGATAATACGTAGCAGAAATAAAACGTTCGTAAAAAAAAATTGCTACGAGAGCGTAAGAAGAAGCACTCGATTCTATAAGCGACTTAAAAAAAAATTAAATAAATAACTCTTTGCATCATTGTTAGGCCTCCTACGACGACAATGCTCGGCACCGAAATCGAACATGCTAATAACTATGAATGTCACACGGGCAAGTGTTTCGAAAACCCAAAGAATGACCAAAAGAAAGAACTAAAAGTGTACCAACAAAAGAAAGAGAGAAAAACCAATAGAGAGAGTCAAAGTCTAGACTAAGTAATGCTTGAAACTTTGGGGCCTAAACTTTAGCTTATCTTATGCATAGGACTGGTCCTGCCACTTGGTGCCGATCAGGAAACCAACGGTTAGTACGTCTCGAAGATACATCGCCAACACCAGGTTTAGTGACTCCAAGCTCCGTCCGTCATCCCTCATTTCAAGGATCTCTGCTTCCCCAACCTCGATTCGCACCCTCAAACATGTCCATCGAAGAATTGCGAGACCAGATGACTCAAATGACCCAACTCATGGGCCAACTGAAAATGGAAAACGAAGCCTTAGCGGCTGCACAAGCCAAAAATGACCTCGATAACGAGAAGAGGATTGAAAAAATGGTCCTACAGCAAACCATGGGGAGCAAGTACTTCTCCCTCGATCCTGAACCTTTTCCTGGCAAACTACCAGAAAAGTTTAGTTCATCTGACCTACCAAAGTTTAAAGCAACGGACAATCCCCGTGATCATCTATTGAGCTTTGTGAATGCCATGAACTTGAAAGGCGTGGACAAGTCCATGTATTTACCTGCCTTTCCTTTGTCCTTGTAACCTGTGCCGCTCAAATGGTACTATCACCAGGACCCTAAGCTCTTCCCCACTTGGGAAGACTTTGTCAATGTCTTCATCAAGCAATACTCGTCGAACATGGATTTTCAAGTCACCATGCGCGAGCTGGAAGTTCTCTTCCAAAAGAAAAATGAGGGTTTCACAACCTACTTTGCTAGATGGAGGGATCAGGTGGCCCAACTAATCAATAGGCCTCCCGAAACAGAATTGGTCCAAAAATTCATTGACAACCTGGACCCGGCTTACAGACAACACCTTAGGTACCTGGGACTTGACACTTTCAAAAGAGTTTATGATGTGGGAATAAAGATCGAGGATGATCTCGCAAAAACAATACAAATTAAACCCGCATACAAAAGCAACACCTACAACAGGGGCAACACATCCCAAGACCAAGAAGTCCATGCCGTAGAGGAGACTCCCGCCCGAAGAAGCCCTGGAAGTTGGGTCCGAGACCGAAAGTTTGCCCCACTCGGGTCGACTTTGGTACAAGCCTTCGAAAGACTAACCAATCAAGGAAAGTTGAGACCTATAGGCCCCACCCGTGACCCTCCTGTCAAAAGCAAATATTGGGTTGAAGGTACTTATTGCAAGTTCCATCAAGGAAATGGGCATGACACCGAAAACTGCTGGAACCTAAAAAATACAATCCAGGACATGATAGAGGATGAAGTGATACCTCTCCCTAACGTTGGCAAACCCAACAACAACAAGAGCCCACTCGACTCTTGTCACATATCTCTCGACCAACCAGAAAATGAGAACTTCGACCCTACGATGTACATTACACCTCAAGGTGCACCACTCGCTGTGGTCCCTATGGATCGAATCGAGAGAGAAGTGTGCGGTGTGTGGGATGATGATGCTGAAGATATTTACCTATCTCAAGTGTCGGGCCAGGACCTCTTTACTGAAACTTGGCCCGGGTATGCTCACATTGACACCACCCCTCAGGAGCCCGAGGTCGACAACCTCACCCGATCCGGAAGGATATACCAACCGGATATTCGCCCACCTCCTATGGACGATATCCCAGTTAGGAAAACTCCTGAGAATGGACGGCACACCACCGTCGCGGAAGTCATTGAAAATCCTCTCTTGAAACAACTAAAAAGAACCAAAGCCGAAATTACCATCTGGGATCTCATGTGTACTTCAAAGGAACATCGCGAAAAGCTTTTTTGCTCACTCGACCTCATCTCAGTACCTACAGATATCACACCTGACTCATTGGTTAACCACATCATGAGAGATGCAGGAGAAAAGGCCATAGTTTTCACTGACAAAGAATTGCCCAAAGAGGGGGGTGCTCACAATAAAGCCCTCTATCTAGTAGTTGGATGCAAAGGACAAAACATCCCCCTAGCGCTCGTAGATAACGGTTCGGCGGTTAATGTTTGCCCACTGCGAACCGCCCATTGCTTGGGGCTAGGAAACGATGACTTCCAAATCTCCACGCAAGGGGTACGAGCTTATGATAACTCCCGAAGGCCTGTGTTGGGAAAAATCAACCTTACCATACAAACCGGGCCTGTGGCACGCACCACGGAGTTTCAAATAATTGACTTCAAGCCCACTTTCAACCTCCTCTTGGGGCGACCTTGGCTCCATGACTTAGGAGGTGTGGCTTCTACCTTGCACCAAATGGTTAAACTTAACCATAACGGGGTAATACTAGAAATCTGCGCCCCTCCTCTCGACGTCAGTTGTACTATGGTTGGAACGGCCGAAACTGCAGACGACCTTTATGGGTTTCAAATAGAAGAAGCAATCCCGTTCATCGAAAACTATGATCCATCATTCCTAGACCCGCACGCATCCCGAGTCATCCCTAGAATGCTGTTAGCTCAAGGTTATTTCCCTGGAACCCCATTGGGCATAAGGAAGAAGGAATGCACATTCCATCCTTTACCCAAGAAATCTACTCCCTTTGGCTTAGGCTATGAACCAACAGAGGAAGATATTTCTGACCGCCTGTCTGGGCTACGCCTTAACAAGAACAAACAAACCACCCTCCTTCCCCCGTATCAAAGAACCCTTAACGGGATGTTCGTTCGGGAAGGAGAAGGACACCCATGCTGTGATTTCCCTGAACCCTTCGTTCAGGATGGCTTGCTAAAACCAGGATTTGAAATTTTCCACGACTGCCACACCTTGGATGAGGCACCCCACCTCACCAAGACTAAAACAGCTGAAATATTGGACGACCAGACTTTATGGACATTGTTTAACGAATCGAGGCCTATGGAGGACGAGACTGTGATGACTACCCTACCTTTACAAGATGAAGGTTTCGATCCAACCCGGTTAATCGCTCCTGCATCAACACTAGAAGAGATCGAGAACGGATGGGTGAAGACATATTAGTGGGTCAATGCAAAAGGAATAGAATTCAAGATGAGTACCGGTGAAGGACCAAAGTTTTACGAGACTAAACCCAAGGCTTGAGCCACATAGAGCACCTTAGTAAAAAGCGCCTAGTAGTTCTTCAGATTGGTAGAAAAAGTAATAAAGACTTTAGATGGTCTTAAGACCCCTTAGAATATAGGTCAATTTTATTTCAGTGTGTTTTCCTTACTTTCCAAATTAATAAATGCGTAATATTTCTCCTAAAATTTTATTCTAACACTAAGTAAGCACCAAATGTACTTGCAAAATACAAAAATAATGAGGCGGCCCACTCTAGGCCCAATAAACGAGGCCCACTCGCTCTTGAAATCGTGCCATGGGAACCAATTCCCGAAATCCACAAAATAAACCGTACCATCCCCTTCATATCCCCAAAACATAAAGGTCAACCAGTGTCATCATAAAAGTCAATCCATGCAACCCAAAGAAATCAAAGGAAATCAAAATCCAAAACAAATGCAAATGTTGCTTAAAAAGGGAATTAATAAAATGTAACCCCACCATACCTTTCAAAAACGACAAGCACCTCAACCCACCCAAAAGCCTACACAAAGATCCTCATAACTCCCGCACCCTAACTCCATTTTCAAAGCCGTTTCGAGTCACGAATAGAAAAAATTAATCCGGACAAACATGCGTCTCACGCTAACAGTAAAAAAAGCCTCCGAAATAGCCTCAAAATCAATTTTTATACAAGTAGAAAGCAAAGCACTAAAACGAAGAAAAAAGAAATAAATGCAAGAACACGTGAAGCAAAGCGTAAAAAACGACCGCCAGAAATCATTTTCAGCGCCCAGGGCTGGGCGCCGGAATCTTTGACGCCCCAGCCTGGGCGTTGAAACTCTCTGCCTGCCTAAATTTTTTAGAAGTGCTCGTCATTTTATCCGCACATAACGGAAAAATAACGAACACTTGGGGGGTACAGCACGTATCCAAATAGGCTCACAAAAAATAGTCGAATTTCATTTAAATAGTCGAATTTCATTTTTTACGCGACTTACGGCAAAAAAAAACGGCACAGGAAAATAATGATAATACTTCACTCATTTGACCGGTTAAGTAATATGCTTCCACCTCAGGGCATATCTATTAAAATTCGGCATCTTAGAATTTATTCTAGCTAGAACTACGCGCGACCTGATTCTGACAAGATACGTAGGCAATCCTTACCAAGGATTCGGTCTAATAAAAAAAACATATATAAATTGTGCGAAAAGTGTTAGACATATAAAAATATAAAAAAGGAGGAGAAACAAAAAAAATAAAATGAAAAATAAAATACGCCTTTATTGAAAAATAATAAGAAGGAAGACAAAGTGCCAAGAAATGAAAAAACAAACACAACTGAAAAAATAAAGGGCACCTACACCCTAGCAAGAACTACACTACTCTAGTTCTTCCGGATCATCAAATAAAGTCTTGTAGAGGGCAATGTTCGCAGGATCCACCCCCACAGTCTTCTGCGCTGCCCCTATATCAATCTCCATAAGAACCGGCTCTTGGACACTAACTTCCAAAGATGCCAAGGCTTCAGAAACATTCTCGGTTATAGCCCGCTCAGCCTCAAGGGCACAGATAATGGTGGGAGAAGAATTATTATCATCAACTAGACTAGCCACTGTTTCTACAGGCGGCTGAGCCTTCCTAACCCATACATTTTTCCGGCAACGATCTCCGCGAGAGCCTGCACTTCTTTTAACAACAGCAGGCCCCTTCATATTAGGCACCTTTTTAGGCCTAAAACTGGAACGGGGAGGAACTTCCTTTCGCTTTCGATCAGGACGAGCTTTCACAGTCTTAATACCATGGGTGCGAGGATTGGCAGAATCACGGCCCTCATATCTGACCCGAATGCGAGGTATCAAAAGCTCATCCGGCTCCCCATTTCGAGTCTCGGTCCTCACAGCCTTATCATCGGAGCTCATCCACAACTTGTAGTTTTCGGAAAGATCCACAAAGCCATTTGTAGCTACGGCCCAACGCGGGAGACCATCATAATACTTAGCCCACGCTTGAACCCGTGCTTGTGAAAAGGCCGCTACTTTAGTAGGTACCGTATCAGAAAAGGGGATAGTCTGCCTTAATCCTTATTGACGCATGACTCGGTAAGGGAAAATATAAATGGGCCGAGATAGCCCCAACAAGGAAACATAAACCGATACATCAGAACCCCCCATCATAGTAGTCAAACCCCACCACGGTACCACACACTTAATAGAACAGATACCACGAGTAAAAAAGGAGGCCCACTCGGCCTCGTCCTGGCCTCGGTGCAAATATTTTTCGGTTACCCAAGGCTATAGGGAGATAATGTTTAGGATCGGCAGGAGTTTCCAAGAGCCTAAGCCGTTCCACGAGCCAAATCTGCAAAAAACGGGTACGAAAAAAAAAAGAAAAGAAAACGGTTCCTAGGGCGCAGTTTCAACGCCCAGGACCAGGCGCCGATAATTCTAGCGCCCAGCCCTGGGCGCTGAAACTCAGCCCCAAGGCAGGACGAATAAAAAAATATATATGCAAAAAAACGTATACGTGCGCAAAGAAAAAAAATCGAGTACCTGCAGTAATAGGGGGCTTCCCTTAAAATATTCAGATTTGGCGTCCTTCTTCAGCTCATCCGCACTCAGCAAAGTCTCGGCAACAACCAACGGCATAATAGAATAGCAACTTTCCATCTGGCTAATCAAGGGGATCCACCTTATGTCACCAAACTCACCATTGTTATTCGACAGCAAATAATGATTCAACAAGCAAAATACAAGGGCTCGAATATTCAATTTCTGTTCGGTCATATTCTTACTAGGCCTAAAGTGGTGTTTTACAAGTTTTGCCAAATTAACCTCATCACCTACAACAATTTCAGCAAGCATGTTAGCATCTAGTCCTATGAAAGCCCCTATGGTTGTT
Source organism: Spinacia oleracea (assembly GCF_020520425.1). NCBI lineage: Eukaryota > Viridiplantae > Streptophyta > Magnoliopsida > Caryophyllales > Amaranthaceae > Spinacia > Spinacia oleracea. Next base: position 92,546,357 of record NC_079489.1, read on the forward strand.
TTACTCTCTTCAATAGTGCCAGGAGTGGCAGGGGTAGCATTAGTAAGATAACCAAGGATCGCAGCAAATTCATCTGGCAAAGGACATATTTCGTTGCCCCAAAAGACAAAAACATGATGATCGGAATCCCAAAAGCTTAGGGCTGCGTGCAGAAAATTATAGTCAATGCTAATTTGTTGTAAGCCTAAAAGTGCCTCTAAGTGGTATTCTTTCAACAAAGCCTTTTCTGTAGGAGTAAGGGCCCGTAGCCAACGCCTAACAGCCTGTTGGAGTGAGAAAGTGAGAATCGACATGACGAAAGCAAGGAGTAACTAAAACACAGCAAAGAAAGAAGGAAATTGAGAGTGATGGAAAATAGGGACGTATCTAGCCCCTATATATAGCTGAAAGCATCAAGTGACATCCTGATCCCATTCGAAAACGCGTTAAGAAATCCGAAAGTCAAAATTCGCCAGGAAAGGACTTTCAGCGCCCGATGCTGGGCGCCGAAAAAATTAACGCCCAGCCTTGGGCGCCGAAAATGCAGCCCAAGGCCCAGATTTCACAAAATGCGGAACAGGAAAAGACTTAAAACCGTGTTCCTAGACACGAGGCCCTATTGCAATTAAGATCAAGCCCAAAAGCACCTTTAAGCTCCCAAATAGCAAAAATGAATGGTAAAACTTGGTCGAAACTTAGACTTGTCTCAAGGAACATATATGTACACTTTTCAAAACAAATATAAAATATCAAGGTCATTCTTCGAAACACCAAAAAATGTTGTTAAGTCATTGGTTTCTCAAAAAATGTTTGTCTGTCAAAGATTAATCCGGGCCAAGCTAAACCGGATGATATTAAACCTCGTCGCCCGAAGACTGAAGTCGCACCCCATGACTTCGCCAAAATAGCACACCACTATGAAAGTTCGCTCGCACATACGAGCACGACCCCGAACATGATAAAAAGACGTTATGAAGTATGCGAAAAATGACCAACAAAAGCCCAAGTGCTTGAGGGCTCGCGAAAAGTATACTCCAACAAAGAGTGCGCAATCGAAATCAAATACGCTATACGCCGTCCCATGTTAGGATGATCTCAAAAGAACAGGTTCGACCTCAGAAAAGGGTCTTCATTGACACTTGTACATGGTCCTCTGATCAAAGACCAAGTGGTGGCAAAAATCGAGCCATAAAGACTAGCTCAAAACCACGAAAGCAGACGGTCGCAAGACAAAGGTCCGTCTAAACCCGTTGTCAACCCACGTTCAGGTTACAACTAAAACGAAAAACGAATTCAGGGACGTCCACCCTTAGCGGACAGGTTTGCCATCTTTAGCCGGTGGGGCCTACGTAGGTCCTTATTTTCAAATTTCAAAAACAGATTCGTCCACTTCCATCGGACGGGGTGTCCACCCTTAGCGGACAGGTTCGCCATCTTTAGCCGGCGGGGTCTACGTCACAAAACCGCATAGGTCCTTATTTTCAAATTTCAAATACAGATTCGTCCACTTCTATCGGACGGGGTGTCCACCCTTAGCGGACAGGCTCGTCATCTTTAGCCGGCGGGGTCTGCGTCACTAACCGCGCAGGTCCTTAATCACTACAGCGATAACTTTTTCTGGTTTTCCGTTTTTTCCAAAAAAGAACGATGTGAGTAGCTTCCCTTTTTGCCAAAGATTGGTTTTCCGTTTTTCCAAAAAAGAACGATGTGAGTAGCTTCCCCTTTTTCCAAAGATTGGTTTTCCGTTTTTTCCAAAAAAGAACGATGTGAGTAGCTTCCCTTTTTACCAAAGATTGGTTTTCCGTTTTTCCCAAAAAAGAACGATGTGAGTAGCTTCCCCTTTTTCCAAAGATTGGTTTTCCGTTTTTCCAAAAAAGAACAATGTGAGTAGCTTTCCCTTTTTTCCAAAATTTAAAAGAATGGTTTTCCGTTTTTTCCAAAAAGAACGATGTGTTGGATTTTCCTTCGTTTTACGTCCCATAAAAACAAGGGGGTGTTCTCGTTTAGCTAACCCTGAAAATGGGAATCTTTAAAAACATTTTTACCTCGTGATTGGGCTTGGCCAGGCCCAATTACACTTTATAGCTTTGATTTCGAAAACATCTGTAGCTACTCCCAATGACAAAGTAAGGGAGTTTCTACGCCTCTTTAGATACTTCCAATGACAAAGTGAGGGAGTATTCTATACTATCCGTTGACAAATCCCAATGACACGTGAGGGATATATCGACATTTCAAGTGATGACCCTTAAGTCAAATGTTATCACTCAGGGGCTCGTGAGACCCTCGCAAAAATAGGTCACCATGGCTTGTGCGACGCACTCCGTCTAATACTTTGACCATCGTCTTACTCCAAGACTCAGTCAAAGTGGGGGCTAACTGTAGACACCTACTTTTGTCCCCATTCCCGAAAGAGAAGGTTCGATGATGAGAACATAAATCTCCACTTGACAACGCATCTCCTATAAAATAACGAATCTCAATTCCTCTTTTCATTTCACCCGAAACCTGCTATTTATGAAAACCTGCTAAAAATAGTAACTGCCGTAATGGGTAGTTGTTAAAAGTGGCAAGTCATAAAAGATAGAAACCTGTCAGAATTAGGTGTTGCACTCCAACATAAATCCTAAATGAGATAGAGATTATGAGAGAATCCTATTCCTAATATGATTCGAAAATAGGAGTCACGTATTAATTCAAATCCTAACGAGCCTAGAGTTTGCAACGGGCCCAGACGCATTCCGTCACAAGGTTAATGCGCACTAAAAGACTCGATTAAGTCTCAAACACTCCGGATTCTAGGAATCTGAATCTGACTGAGAAAACAGCCCAGATCCTATTTTCAACGCCTGGCTCTGGGTGCCTAAATCTTCGGCGCCCAGGCCTGGGCGCTGAAATTACCTGGGACGTATTCTTTCCTAATTCCTCGTGGATTAGAGCTCTACAATTCTATCTTTCCACGAACTCTTTTCTATAAATATAGCCCAAGTTCGACGTGAAAAAAAGGACACACAACACACAATTATTATTCTGAGTATTGACTCTAAACCCCTAAACCTAAGCCTCACGCTGCAAAAACTGATCACGCGTTCTGTCGCAATCGATCCAATCTAACAGAACGTATCTTGTCCCATAACTTGAGATTCGTTAAATAAAAGGATAAATAGCAAAGTCAAAGTGGTTAGTTTTCTGAGAACCATGACGCACCTCTCAAGGGTGCGTCGTAATGTGTCCCTTTTCCATGATTTAATTGTTTTCCTCGCCCTTTTTGTGAACTGTTAAACTAACTAAAATCTGATTGTTCTATCACGACTAATAAATATGATATTTTTAGGAAATTGGATTATCATGCTAGGTCCCTTAATACAATCTAAATCAGATAATCGCGCTCGATCTAGTACTATATGTTGCATATTGTTAAAATCAACTCAGATTAGTTTAATAGTTAACACATGTCCCTTCAATTATTTATGCGTAGCTAGTAAGGATATCCTGCCTCTGGAGTTATCGAAGAGCGAGTACTCCTCTCGGTAGTTACAGTCCCCCGAACCCTCAATCTCTACCTTGCGGGTGTATGTTGAGAGATCTCCACACCAGGGATCACAAGGGAACCTACGGCCGTCGTGGTCAAACAATATTGCACTCCCTTTATGTCACGATAACCGAGTTTTGTCAGTTTTTCTCATTGTCGTTAAAAACTGAATGGCGACTCCTATATTACTAGTCAATTGGGTGTAAACTCACATGAAATCCAATTACACTTGATTTGACAAAAAGAAACGTCACACCCTGTAGACACCTACTTTTGTCCCCATTCCCGAAAGGGAAAGGTTCGATGATGAAAGCGTAAATCTCCACTTGACAATGCATCTCCTATAAAATAACGAATCTCAATTCCCCTTTTCATTTCACCCGAAACCTGCTATTTATGGAAACCTGGTAAAAATAGTAATTGCCGTAAAGGGTAGCTTCTAAAAGTGGCAAGTCATAAAAGATAGAAACCTGTCAGAATTAGGTGTTGCACTCCAACATGAATCCTAAATGAGATAGAAAACTGCGAGAATCCTATTCCCAATATGATTCGGAAATAAGAGTTACGTATTAATTAAAATCCTAACGAGCCTAGAGTTCGTAATGGGCCCAGACGCATCCCGTCACAAAGTTAATACGCACTAAAAGACTCGATTAAGTCTCAAACGCTACAGATTTCAGGAATCCGAATCTGACTAAGAAAACAGCCCAGACCCTATTTTCAACGCCTGGCTCTGGGCGCCGAAATCTTCGGCGCCCAGGCCTGGGCGCTGAAAATACCTGGGCACGTGTTTTTTCCTAATTCTTTGTGGATTAGAACTCTGCAATTCTATCTTTCCACGAACTCTCCCCTATAAATACAGCCCCAAATTCGACGTGAAAAGAACACACAACACACAATTCATATTATGAGTATTGACTCCAACCCATAAGCCTAAGCCTCACGCTGCGAAATTGATCACGCATTCTGTCGCAATCGATCCATAAATCGAACAGAACGTATCCTGCCCCATAATTGTGATTCGTTAAATAAAAGGAGAAATAGCAAAGTCAAAGTGGTTAGTTTTCTGAGAACCGTGACGCACCTCTCAAGGGTGCGTCGTATTGTGCCCCTTTTCGATGATTTAATTGCTTTCCTCGCCCTTTTTATGAACTGTTAAACTAACTAAATCTGATTGTTCTATCACGCCTAACAAATATAATATTTTTGGGAAATTGGATTATCATGCTAGGTCCCTTAATGCTACCTAAATCAGATAATCGCGATCGATTTAGTATTATATGTTGCATGTTGCTAAAATCAACTCAGATTAGTTTAATAGTTAACGCATGTCCCTTCAATTATTTATGCTGAGCTAGTAAGGATATCCTGCCTTTGGAGTTATCGACGAGTGAAGTACTCCTCTCGGTAGTTACAGTCCCCCGAACCCTCAATCTCTACCTCGCGGGTGTATGTTGAGAGGAACCTACGGCCGTCGTGGTCAAACATAATTGCACTCCCTTTATGTCACGATAACCGGGTTTTGTCAGTTTTTCTCATTGTTGTTAAAAACTGAATGTCGACTCCTATATTACTAGTCAATTGGGTGTAAACTCACAGGAAATCCAATTACACTTGATTGAATAAAAAGAATCGTCACACCCACGAGGGACAAGGTCACGCATTAGCCTCGCGCTTTTTCGACCCCCTCACAGTGGCAATCCACTGGGGATAGTGAAGGAAATACTCGTTCTTGTAGGTAATCAAAATAGCCGAAGGGTGAAACGATCCTACCCCGCGTTTATTTCCCCATCAAGTTGGGACGACCTGAAAATTAGCATATTAATTTTAACGGGCAGAACCGCATAACGAATCTCGGCTCCCTCGGGATTTGGGACTAAGGATACCCTTTTTCGCCAATAGGGGGGTGCATACGCCGCGCATGTTGCCCACTCGGTACTCGAACAGAACGTATCTTGTCCCATAACTTGAGATTCGTTAAATAAAAGGATAAATAGCAAAGTCAAAGTGGTTAGTTTTCTGAGAACCATGACGCACCTCTCAAGGGTGCGTCGTAATGTGTCCCTTTTCCATGATTTAATTGTTTTCCTCGCCCTTTTTGTGAACTGTTAAACTAACTAAAATCTGATTGTTCTATCACGCCTAATAAATATGATATTTTTAGGAAATTGGATTATCATGCTAGGTCCCTTAATAAAATCTAAATCAGATAATCGCGCTCGATCTAGTACTATATGTTGCATATTGTTAAAATCAACTCAGATTAGTTTAATAGTTAACACATGTCCCTTCAATTATTTATGCGTAGCTAGTAAGGATATCCTGCCTCTGGAGTTATCGAAGAGCGAGTACTCCTCTCGGTAGTTACAGTCCCCCGAACCCTCAATCTCTACCTTGCGGGTGTATGTTGAGAGATCCCCACACCAGGGATCACAAGGGAACCTACGGCCGTCGTGGTCAAACAATATTGCACTCCCTTTATGTCACGATAACCGAGTTTTGTCAGTTTTTCTCATTGTCGTTAAAAACTGAATGGCGACTCCTATATTACTAGTCAATTGGGTGTAAACTCACAGGAAATCCAATTACACTTGATTTGACAAAAAGAAACGTCACACCCTGTAGACACCTACTTTTGTCCCCATTCCCGAAAGGGAAAGGTTCGATGATGAAAGCGTAAATCTCCACTTGACAACGCATCTCCTATAAAATAACGAATCTCAATTCCCCTTTTCATTTCACCCGAAACCTGCTATTTATGGAAACGTGGTAAAAATAGTAATTGCCGTAAAGGGTAGCTTCTAAAAGTGGCAAGTCATAAAAGATAGAAACCTGTCAGAATTAGGTGTTGCACTCCAACATGAATCCTAAATGAGATAGAAAACCGCGAGAATCCTATTCCTAATATGATTCGGAAATAAGAGTTACGTATTAATTAAAATCCTAACGAGCCTAGAGTTCGTAATGGGCCCAGACGCATCCCGTCACAAAGTTAATACGCACTAAAAGACTCGATTAAGTCTCAAACGCTACAGATTTCAGGAATCCGAATCTGACTAAGAAAACAGCCCAGACCCTATTTTCAACGCCTGGCTCTGTGCGCCGAAATCTTCGGCGCCCAGGCCTGGGCGCTGAAAATACCTGGGCACGTGTTTTTTCCTAATTCTTTGTGGATTAGAACTCTGCAATTCTATCTTTCCACGAACTCTCCCCTATAAATACAGCCCCAAATTCGACGTGAAAAGAACACACAACACACAATTCATATTATGAGTATTGACTCCAACCCATAAGCCTAAGCCTCACGCTGCGAAATTGATCACGCATTCTGTCGCAATCGATCCATAAATCGAACAGAACGTATCCTGCCCCATAATTGAGATTCGTTAAATAAAAGGAGAAATAGCAAAGTCAAAGTGGTTAGTTTTCTGAGAACCGTGACGCACCTCTCAAGGGTGCGTCGTAATGTGCCCCTTTTCGATGATTTAATTGCTTTCCTCGCCCTTTTTATGAACTGTTAAACTAACTAAATCTGATTGTTCTATCACGCCTAACAAATATAATATTTTTGGGAAATTGGATTATCATGCTAGGTCCCTTAATGCTACCTAAATCAGATAATCGCGATCGATTTAGTATTATATGTTGCATGTTGCTAAAATCAACTCAGATTAGTTTAATAGTTAACGCATGTCCCTTCAATTATTTATGCTGAGCTAGTAAGGATATCCTGCCTTTGGAGTTATCGACGAGTGAAGTACTCCTCTCGGTAGTTACAGTCCCCCGAACCCTCAATCTCTACCTCGCGGGTGTATGTTGAGAGGAACATACGGCCGTCGTGGTCAAACATAATTGCACTCCCTTTATGTCACGATAACCGGGTTTTGTCAGTTTTTCTCATTGTTGTTAAAAACTGAATGGCGACTCCTATATTACTAGTCAATTGGGTGTAAACTCACAGGAAATCCAATTACACTTGATTAAATAAAAAGAATCGTCACACCCACGAGGGACAAGGTCACGCATTAGCCTCGCGCTTTTTCGACCCCCTCACAGTGGCAATCCACTGGGGATAGTGAAGGAAATACTCGTTCTTGTAGGTAATCAAAATAGCCGAAGGGTGAAACGATCCTACCCCGCGTTTATTTCCCCATCAAGTTGGGACGACCTGAAAATTAGCATATTAATTTTAACGGGCAGAACCGCATAACGAATCTCGGCTCCCTCGGGATTTGGGACTAAGGATACCCTTTTTCGCCAATAGGGGGGTGCATACGCCGCGCATGTTGCCCACTCGGTACTTGTGCAGGTAGTACACCTATCCCGAACCCAATCGCTCGCTCATTAGGTCCCTCTCGCCTGCATGCCCCCTTGGCTTGCACTTGCGGGTTGGCCTCTTGAGCGAAATTCGTCTGTTGAAGACACTACCTCGACCGGGGCATGTGTTGGATCTACGATAGAAGCGGTACCAAGCCAGGCGCAAATAACTACCTGACATGTTATTGTCGCCTCATGATGAATGTTAGTTATGTGTAGCGAAATATGTGATTGTGTGTGACAAACTATCCTAGAAAACCAACGACCTTAAAAATTGCCCAAACATTCATAGACTAATTTTCCAAAGAGTTATATCGAAATACGTGTTTCGCAAACCCGAATGATCGCCACAAAAATAAGCGACGCTCGGGACGGCCTGTAATGAATCCCACAAACGCTGCTACGCGTAAAGGAAGTTATTAGGCAAGCACGCAAATCGAAGTCGCGTAAACAGAAGACAGAAAACGAGAACCAGCCAGGGACGCATTTTCAACGCCCCTGGCTGGGCGCCAGAATTTCTCACGCCCCTCGCTGGGCGCTGAAGTTGCTGCTTGGCCTTCTGGTCAGGCGCAGCAGCTTCGGTGTCCGTGCAAAAGGAAAATACGTAGCACAAAAAATGTTCGTAAAAAGAATTGCTACGAGGGCGTAAGAAAAGCACTCGATTTCAAAAGCGACTCGTAACAAATTAATAACTCTTTGTGTCGTTGTTAGGCCTCCTACGACGACAATGCTCGGCACCAAAACCGAACATGCTAATAACTATGAACGTCACACGGGCAAGTGTTTCGAAAATCCAAAGAATGACCAAAAGAAAAAAGAAACTAAAAAGTGTACCAACAAAAGAGTGAAAAACCAATTTAGAGAGTCGAAGTCTAGACTAAGTAATGCTTGAAACTTTGGGAACCTAAACTTTAGCTTATCTTATGCCTAGGACTGGTCCTGCCAATTTGTGCCGATCAGGGAATCAACGTATAGTGCGTCTCGAAGATACATCACCAACATCAGGTTTAGTGACTCCAAGCTCCGTCCGTCGCCCCTCATTTCAAGGATCTCCGCTTCCCCAACCTCGATTCGCACCTTCAAACATGTCCATCGAAGATTTGCGAGACCAGATGGTCCAAATGACCCAACTGATGGGCCAATTGAAAATGGAAAATGAAGCTTTAGCGGCTGCGCAAGCCAAAAATGACCTCGATAACGAGAAGAGGATTGAAAAAATGGTCCTACAGCAAACCATGGGGAGCAAATACTTCTCCCTCGATCCTGAACCTTTTCCTGGCAAACAACCAGAAAAGTTCAGTTCATCTGACTTACCAAAGTTCAAGGCCACGGACAACCCCCGTGATCATCTACTGAGCTTTGTGAATGCCATGAACTTGAAAGGCGTGGATAAGTCCAAGTACTTACCTGCCTTTCCTTTGTCCTTGGAACCTGTGCCGCTCAAATGGTACTATCACCAGGACCCTAAGCTCTTCCCCACTTGGGAAGACTTTGTCAATGTCTTCATCAAGCAATACTCGTCGAACATGGATTTCCAAGTCACCATGCGCGAGCTGGAAGTTCTCTTCCAGAAGAAAAATGAGGGTTTCACGACCTACTTTGCTAGATGGAGGGACCAGGCGGCCCATCTAATCAATAGGCCTCCAGAAACAGAATTGGTCCAAAAATTCATTGACAACCTGGACCCGGCTTACAGACAACACCTTAGGTACCTGGGACTTGAAACTTTCAAAAGAGTTTATGATGTGGGAATAAAAATCGAGGACGACCTCGCCAAAACCATACAAAGCAAACCCACATATAAAAACAACACCTATAATCGGGGTAACACATCCCAAGCCCAAGAAGTCCAAGCTGTAGAAGAGACTCCCGCCCGAAGAAGCCCTGGAAGATGGGTCCGAGACCGAAAGTTTGCCCCACTCGGGTCGACTTTGGTACAAGCCTTTGAAAGATTAACCAATCAAGGAAATTTGAGACCTATAGGCCCCACCAGTGACCCTCCTGTCAAAAGCAAATATTGGGTCGAAGGTACTTACTGCAAATTTCATCAAAGAAATGGGCATGACACTGAAAACTGTTGGAATCTAAAACATACGATCCAGGACATGATAGAGGATGAAGTGATACCTCTCCCTAACGTTGGCAAACCCAACAACAACAAAAGCCCACTCGGCTCTTGTCACATCTCTCTCGACCAACCAGAGAATTTCGACCCCACGGTGTACATCACGCCTCAAGGTGCACCACTCGCTGTGGTCCCTATGGATCGAATCGAGAGAGAAGTGTGCGGTGTGTGGAATGATGATGCTGAAGATATTTACCAATCTCAAGTATCGGGCCAAGACCTCTTCACAGAAACTTGGCCCGGGTATGCTCTCATTGATACCACCCCTCACGAGCCCGAGGTCGACAACCTCACCCGATCCGGAAGAATATACCAACCGGATATTCACCCACCTCCTATAGACGACATCCCGGTTAGGCAAACTCCTGAGAATGGACGGCACGCCACCATCGCAGAAGTCATTGAAAATCCTCTCCTGAAACAACTAAAAAGAACCAAGGCCGAGATTACCATCTGGGATCTCATGTGTACTTCAAAGGAACATCGCGAAAAGCTTATTCGCTCACTTGACCTCATCTCAGTACCTACAGATATCACACCTGACTCATTGGTTAGCCATGTCACGAGAGATGCCGGAGAAAAGGCCATAGTTTTCACTGATAAAGACTTACCCAAAGAGGGGGGTACTCACAATAAAGCCCTTTACCTAGTGGTTGGATGCAAAGGACAAAACATCCCCCTAGCGCTCGTAGATAATGGTTCGGCAGTTAATGTCTGCCCATTGCGAACCGCCCATTGCTTGGGGCTAGGAAGCGATGACTTCCAAACCTCCACGCAAGGGGTACGAGCTTATGATAACTCCCGAAGGCCTGTGTTGGGAAAAATCAACCTCACCATACAAACCGGGCCTGTGGCACGCACCACGGAGTTTCAAATAATTGACATCAAGCCCACTTTCAACCTCCTCTTGGGGCGACCTTGGCTCCATGACTTAGGAGGTGTGGCTTCTACCTTGCACCAAATGGTTAAACTTAACCATAACGGGGTAATACTAGAAATCCGCGCCCCTCCTCTCGACGCCAGTTGCACTATGGTTGGAACGGCCGAAACTGCAGACGACCTTTACGGGTTTCAAATGGAAGAAACAATCCAGTTCATCAAAGATTATGATCCAGCATTCCTAGACCCGCATGCATCCCGAGTCATCCCTAGAATGCTGTTAGCTCGAGGTTATTTCCCAGGAACCCCATTGGGCATAAGGAAGAAGAAATACACATTCCATCCTTTTCCCAACAAATCTACTCCCTTTGGCTTAGGCTATGAACCAACGGAGGAAGATACTGCTGACCGCCTGTCTAGGCTACGCCTTAACAAAGCCAAATAAACCACCCTCCTTCCCCCGTATCAAAGGACCCTTAACGGGATGTTCAAATCCTAACGAGCCTAGAGTTCGCAACGGGCCCAGACGCATTCCGTCACAAGGTTAATGCGCACTAAAAGACTCGATTAAGTCTCAAACACTCCGGATTCTAGGAATCTGAATCTGACTGAGAAAACAGCCCAGATCCTATTTTCAACGCCTGGCTCTGGGTGCCTAAATCTTCGGCGCCCAGGCCTGGGCGCTGAAATTACCTGGGACGTATTCTTTCCTAATTCCTCGTGGATTAGAGCTCTACAATTCTATCTTTCCACGAACTCTTTTCTATAAATATAGCCCAAGTTCGACGTGAAAAAAAGGACACACAACACACAATTATTATTCTGAGTATTGACTCTAAACCCCTAAACCTAAGCCTCACGCTGCAAAAACTGATCACGCGTTCTGTCGCAATCGATCCAATCTAACAGAACGTATCTTGTCCCATAACTTGAGATTCGTTAAATAAAAGGATAAATAGCAAAGTCAAAGTGGTTAGTTTTCTGAGAACCATGACGCACCTCTCAAGGGTGCGTCGTAATGTGTCCCTTTTCCATGATTTAATTGTTTTCCTCGCCCTTTTTGTGAACTGTTAAACTAACTAAAATCTGATTGTTCTATCACGACTAATAAATATGATATTTTTAGGAAATTGGATTATCATGCTAGGTCCCTTAATACAATCTAAATCAGATAATCGCGCTCGATCTAGTACTATATGTTGCATATTGTTAAAATCAACTCAGATTAGTTTAATAGTTAACACATGTCCCTTCAATTATTTATGCGTAGCTAGTAAGGATATCCTGCCTCTGGAGTTATCGAAGAGCGAGTACTCCTCTCGGTAGTTACAGTCCCCCGAACCCTCAATCTCTACCTTGCGGGTGTATGTTGAGAGATCTCCACACCAGGGATCACAAGGGAACCTACGGCCGTCGTGGTCAAACAATATTGCACTCCCTTTATGTCACGATAACCGAGTTTTGTCAGTTTTTCTCATTGTCGTTAAAAACTGAATGGCGACTCCTATATTACTAGTCAATTGGGTGTAAACTCACATGAAATCCAATTACACTTGATTTGACAAAAAGAAACGTCACACCCTGTAGACACCTACTTTTGTCCCCATTCCCGAAAGGGAAAGGTTCGATGATGAAAGCGTAAATCTCCACTTGACAATGCATCTCCTATAAAATAACGAATCTCAATTCCCCTTTTCATTTCACCCGAAACCTGCTATTTATGGAAACCTGGTAAAAATAGTAATTGCCGTAAAGGGTAGCTTCTAAAAGTGGCAAGTCATAAAAGATAGAAACCTGTCAGAATTAGGTGTTGCACTCCAACATGAATCCTAAATGAGATAGAAAACTGCGAGAATCCTATTCCCAATATGATTCGGAAATAAGAGTTACGTATTAATTAAAATCCTAACGAGCCTAGAGTTCGTAATGGGCCCAGACGCATCCCGTCACAAAGTTAATACGCACTAAAAGACTCGATTAAGTCTCAAACGCTACAGATTTCAGGAATCCGAATCTGACTAAGAAAACAGCCCAGACCCTATTTTCAACGCCTGGCTCTGGGCGCCGAAATCTTCGGCGCCCAGGCCTGGGCGCTGAAAATACCTGGGCACGTGTTTTTTCCTAATTCTTTGTGGATTAGAACTCTGCAATTCTATCTTTCCACGAACTCTCCCCTATAAATACAGCCCCAAATTCGACGTGAAAAGAACACACAACACACAATTCATATTATGAGTATTGACTCCAACCCATAAGCCTAAGCCTCACGCTGCGAAATTGATCACGCATTCTGTCGCAATCGATCCATAAATCGAACAGAACGTATCCTGCCCCATAATTGTGATTCGTTAAATAAAAGGAGAAATAGCAAAGTCAAAGTGGTTAGTTTTCTGAGAACCGTGACGCACCTCTCAAGGGTGCGTCGTATTGTGCCCCTTTTCGATGATTTAATTGCTTTCCTCGCCCTTTTTATGAACTGTTAAACTAACTAAATCTGATTGTTCTATCACGCCTAACAAATATAATATTTTTGGGAAATTGGATTATCATGCTAGGTCCCTTAATGCTACCTAAATCAGATAATCGCGATCGATTTAGTATTATATGTTGCATGTTGCTAAAATCAACTCAGATTAGTTTAATAGTTAACGCATGTCCCTTCAATTATTTATGCTGAGCTAGTAAGGATATCCTGCCTTTGGAGTTATCGACGAGTGAAGTACTCCTCTCGGTAGTTACAGTCCCCCGAACCCTCAATCTCTACCTCGCGGGTGTATGTTGAGAGGAACCTACGGCCGTCGTGGTCAAACATAATTGCACTCCCTTTATGTCACGATAACCGGGTTTTGTCAGTTTTTCTCATTGTTGTTAAAAACTGAATGTCGACTCCTATATTACTAGTCAATTGGGTGTAAACTCACAGGAAATCCAATTACACTTGATTGAATAAAAAGAATCGTCACACCCACGAGGGACAAGGTCACGCATTAGCCTCGCGCTTTTTCGACCCCCTCACAGTGGCAATCCACTGGGGATAGTGAAGGAAATACTCGTTCTTGTAGGTAATCAAAATAGCCGAAGGGTGAAACGATCCTACCCCGCGTTTATTTCCCCATCAAGTTGGGACGACCTGAAAATTAGCATATTAATTTTAACGGGCAGAACCGCATAACGAATCTCGGCTCCCTCGGGATTTGGGACTAAGGATACCCTTTTTCGCCAATAGGGGGGTGCATACGCCGCGCATGTTGCCCACTCGGTACTCGAACAGAACGTATCTTGTCCCATAACTTGAGATTCGTTAAATAAAAGGATAAATAGCAAAGTCAAAGTGGTTAGTTTTCTGAGAACCATGACGCACCTCTCAAGGGTGCGTCGTAATGTGTCCCTTTTCCATGATTTAATTGTTTTCCTCGCCCTTTTTGTGAACTGTTAAACTAACTAAAATCTGATTGTTCTATCACGCCTAATAAATATGATATTTTTAGGAAATTGGATTATCATGCTAGGTCCCTTAATAAAATCTAAATCAGATAATCGCGCTCGATCTAGTACTATATGTTGCATATTGTTAAAATCAACTCAGATTAGTTTAATAGTTAACACATGTCCCTTCAATTATTTATGCGTAGCTAGTAAGGATATCCTGCCTCTGGAGTTATCGAAGAGCGAGTACTCCTCTCGGTAGTTACAGTCCCCCGAACCCTCAATCTCTACCTTGCGGGTGTATGTTGAGAGATCCCCACACCAGGGATCACAAGGGAACCTACGGCCGTCGTGGTCAAACAATATTGCACTCCCTTTATGTCACGATAACCGAGTTTTGTCAGTTTTTCTCATTGTCGTTAAAAACTGAATGGCGACTCCTATATTACTAGTCAATTGGGTGTAAACTCACAGGAAATCCAATTACACTTGATTTGACAAAAAGAAACGTCACACCCTGTAGACACCTACTTTTGTCCCCATTCCCGAAAGGGAAAGGTTCGATGATGAAAGCGTAAATCTCCACTTGACAACGCATCTCCTATAAAATAACGAATCTCAATTCCCCTTTTCATTTCACCCGAAACCTGCTATTTATGGAAACGTGGTAAAAATAGTAATTGCCGTAAAGGGTAGCTTCTAAAAGTGGCAAGTCATAAAAGATAGAAACCTGTCAGAATTAGGTGTTGCACTCCAACATGAATCCTAAATGAGATAGAAAACCGCGAGAATCCTATTCCTAATATGATTCGGAAATAAGAGTTACGTATTAATTAAAATCCTAACGAGCCTAGAGTTCGTAATGGGCCCAGACGCATCCCGTCACAAAGTTAATACGCACTAAAAGACTCGATTAAGTCTCAAACGCTACAGATTTCAGGAATCCGAATCTGACTAAGAAAACAGCCCAGACCCTATTTTCAACGCCTGGCTCTGTGCGCCGAAATCTTCGGCGCCCAGGCCTGGGCGCTGAAAATACCTGGGCACGTGTTTTTTCCTAATTCTTTGTGGATTAGAACTCTGCAATTCTATCTTTCCACGAACTCTCCCCTATAAATACAGCCCCAAATTCGACGTGAAAAGAACACACAACACACAATTCATATTATGAGTATTGACTCCAACCCATAAGCCTAAGCCTCACGCTGCGAAATTGATCACGCATTCTGTCGCAATCGATCCATAAATCGAACAGAACGTATCCTGCCCCATAATTGAGATTCGTTAAATAAAAGGAGAAATAGCAAAGTCAAAGTGGTTAGTTTTCTGAGAACCGTGACGCACCTCTCAAGGGTGCGTCGTAATGTGCCCCTTTTCGATGATTTAATTGCTTTCCTCGCCCTTTTTATGAACTGTTAAACTAACTAAATCTGATTGTTCTATCACGCCTAACAAATATAATATTTTTGGGAAATTGGATTATCATGCTAGGTCCCTTAATGCTACCTAAATCAGATAATCGCGATCGATTTAGTATTATATGTTGCATGTTGCTAAAATCAACTCAGATTAGTTTAATAGTTAACGCATGTCCCTTCAATTATTTATGCTGAGCTAGTAAGGATATCCTGCCTTTGGAGTTATCGACGAGTGAAGTACTCCTCTCGGTAGTTACAGTCCCCCGAACCCTCAATCTCTACCTCGCGGGTGTATGTTGAGAGGAACCTACGGCCGTCGTGGTCAAACATAATTGCACTCCCTTTATGTCACGATAACCGGGTTTTGTCAGTTTTTCTCATTGTTGTTAAAAACTGAATGGCGACTCCTATATTACTAGTCAATTGGGTGTAAACTCACAGGAAATCCAATTACACTTGATTGAATAAAAAGAATCGTCACACCCACGAGGGACAAGGTCACGCATTAGCCTCGCGCTTTTTCGACCCCCTCACAGTGGCAATCCACTGGGGATAGTGAAGGAAATACTCGTTCTTGTAGGTAATCAAAATAGCCGAAGGGTGAAACGATCCTACCCCGCGTTTATTTCCCCATCAAGTTGGGACGACCTGAAAATTAGCATATTAATTTTAACGGGCAGAACCGCATAACGAATCTCGGCTCCCTCGGGATTTGGGACTAAGGATACCCTTTTTCGCCAATAGGGGGGTGCATACGCCGCGCATGTTGCCCACTCGGTACTTGTGCAGGTAGTACACCTATCCCGAACCCAATCGCTCGCTCATTAGGTCCCTCTCGCCTGCATGCCCCCTTGGCTTGCACTTGCGGGTTGGCCTCTTGAGCGAAATTCGTCTGTTGAAGACACTACCTCGACCGGGGCATGTGTTGGATCTACGATAGAAGCGGTACCAAGCCAGGCGCAAATAACTACCTGACATGTTATTGTCGCCTCATGATGAATGTTAGTTATGTGTAGCGAAATATGTGATTGTGTGTGACAAACTATCCTAGAAAACCAACGACCTTAAAAATTGCCCAAACATTCATAGACTAATTTTCCAAAGAGTTATATCGAAATACGTGTTTCGCAAACCCCAATGATCGCCACAAAAATAAGCGACGCTCGGGACGGCCTGTAATGAATCCCACAAACGCTGCTACGCGTAAAGGAAGTTATTAGGCAAGCACGCAAATCGAAGTCGCGTAAACAGAAGACAGAAAACGAGAACCAGCCAGGGACGCATTTTCAACGCCCCTGGCTGGGCGCCAGAATTTCTCACGCCCCTCGCTGGGCGCTGAAGTTGCTGCTTGGCCTTCTGGTCAGGCGCAGCAGCTTCGGTGTCCGTGCAAAAGGAAAATACGTAGCACAAAAAATGTTCGTAAAAAGAATTGCTACGAGGGCGTAAGAAAAGCACTCGATTTCAAAAGCGACTCGTAACAAATTAATAACTCTTTGTGTCGTTGTTAGGCCTCCTACGACGACAATGCTCGGCACCAAAACCGAACATGCTAATAACTATGAACGTCACACGGGCAAGTGTTTCGAAAATCCAAAGAATGACCAAAAGAAAAAAGAAACTAAAAAGTGTACCAACAAAAGAGTGAAAAACCAATTTAGAGAGTCGAAGTCTAGACTAAGTAATGCTTGAAACTTTGGGAACCTAAACTTTAGCTTATCTTATGCCTAGGACTGGTCCTGCCAATTTGTGCCGATCAGGGAATCAACGTATAGTGCGTCTCGAAGATACATCACCAACATCAGGTTTAGTGACTCCAAGCTCCGTCCGTCGCCCCTCATTTCAAGGATCTCCGCTTCCCCAACCTCGATTCGCACCTTCAAACATGTCCATCGAAGATTTGCGAGACCAGATGGTCCAAATGACCCAACTGATGGGCCAATTGAAAATGGAAAATGAAGCTTTAGCGGCTGCGCAAGCCAAAAATGACCTCGATAACGAGAAGAGGATTGAAAAAATGGTCCTACAGCAAACCATGGGGAGCAAATACTTCTCCCTCGATCCTGAACCTTTTCCTGGCAAACAACCAGAAAAGTTCAGTTCATCTGACTTACCAAAGTTCAAGGCCACGGACAACCCCCGTGATCATCTACTGAGCTTTGTGAATGCCATGAACTTGAAAGGCGTGGATAAGTCCAAGTACTTACCTGCCTTTCCTTTGTCCTTGGAACCTGTGCCGCTCAAATGGTACTATCACCAGGACCCTAAGCTCTTCCCCACTTGGGAAGACTTTGTCAATGTCTTCATCAAGCAATACTCGTCGAACATGGATTTCCAAGTCACCATGCGCGAGCTGGAAGTTCTCTTCCAGAAGAAAAATGAGGGTTTCACGACCTACTTTGCTAGATGGAGGGACCAGGCGGCCCATCTAATCAATAGGCCTCCAGAAACAGAATTGGTCCAAAAATTCATTGACAACCTGGACCCGGCTTACAGACAACACCTTAGGTACCTGGGACTTGAAACTTTCAAAAGAGTTTATGATGTGGGAATAAAAATCGAGGACGACCTCGCCAAAACCATACAAAGCAAACCCACATATAAAAACAACACCTATAATCGGGGTAACACATCCCAAGCCCAAGAAGTCCATGCTGTAGAAGAGACTCCCGCCCGAAGAAGCCCTGGAAGATGGGTCCGAGACCGAAAGTTTGCCCCACTCGGGTCGACTTTGGTACAAGCCTTTGAAAGATTAACCAATCAAGGAAATTTGAGACCTATAGGCCCCACCAGTGACCCTCCTGTCAAAAGCAAATATTGGGTCGAAGGTACTTACTGCAAATTTCATCAAAGAAATGGGCATGACACTGAAAACTGTTGGAATCTAAAACATACGATCCAGGACATGATAGAGGATGAAGTGATACCTCTCCCTAACGTTGGCAAACCCAACAACAACAAAAGCCCACTCGGCTCTTGTCACATCTCTCTCGACCAACCAGAGAATTTCGACCCCACGGTGTACATCACGCCTCAAGGTGCACCACTCGCTGTGGTCCCTATGGATCGAATCGAGAGAGAAGTGTGCGGTGTGTGGAATGATGATGCTGAAGATATTTACCAATCTCAAGTATCGGGCCAAGACCTCTTCACAGAAACTTGGCCCGGGTATGCTCTCATTGATACCACCCCTCACGAGCCCGAGGTCGACAACCTCACCCGATCCGGAAGAATATACCAACCGGATATTCACCCACCTCCTATAGACGACATCCCGGTTAGGCAAACTCCTGAGAATGGACGGCACGCCACCATCGCAGAAGTCATTGAAAATCCTCTCCTGAAACAACTAAAAAGAACCAAGGCCGAGATTACCATCTGGGATCTCATGTGTACTTCAAAGGAACATCGCGAAAAGCTTATTCGCTCACTTGACCTCATCTCAGTACCTACAGATATCACACCTGACTCATTGGTTAGCCATGTCACGAGAGATGCCGGAGAAAAGGCCATAGTTTTCACTGATAAAGACTTACCCAAAGAGGGGGGTACTCACAATAAAGCCCTTTACCTAGTGGTTGGATGCAAAGGACAAAACATCCCCCTAGCGCTCGTAGATAATGGTTCGGCAGTTAATGTCTGCCCATTGCGAACCGCCCATTGCTTGGGGCTAGGAAGCGATGACTTCCAAACCTCCACGCAAGGGGTACGAGCTTATGATAACTCCCGAAGGCCTGTGTTGGGAAAAATCAACCTCACCATACAAACCGGGCCTGTGGCACGCACCACGGAGTTTCAAATAATTGACATCAAGCCCACTTTCAACCTCCTCTTGGGGCGACCTTGGCTCCATGACTTAGGAGGTGTGGCTTCTACCTTGCACCAAATGGTTAAACTTAACCATAACGGGGTAATACTAGAAATCCGCGCCCCTCCTCTCGACGCCAGTTGCACTATGGTTGGAACGGCCGAAACTGCAGACGACCTTTACGGGTTTCAAATGGAAGAAACAATCCAGTTCATCAAAGATTATGATCCAGCATTCCTAGACCCGCATGCATCCCGAGTCATCCCTAGAATGCTGTTAGCTCGAGGTTATTTCCCAGGAACCCCATTGGGCATAAGGAAGAAGAAATACACATTCCATCCTTTTCCCAACAAATCTACTCCCTTTGGCTTAGGCTATGAACCAACGGAGGAAGATACTGCTGACCGCCTGTCTAGGCTACGCCTTAACAAAGCCAAATAAACCACCCTCCTTCCCCCGTATCAAAGGACCCTTAACGGGATGTTCATTCGGGAAGGAGAAGAACACCCATGCTGTGATTTCCCTGAACCCTTCGTTCAGGATGGCTTGCTAAAACCCGGATTTGAAATTTTCCATGACTGCCACACCTTGGATGAGGCACCCCACCTCACCAAGACTAAAACAGCTGAAATATTGGACAACCAGGCTCTATGGACATTGTTTAACGAATCGAGGCCTATGGAGAACGAGACTGTGATGACTACCCTAGCTTTACAAGATGAAGGTTTCGATCCAACCCGGTTAATCTCTCCTGCATCAACACTAGAAGAGGTCGAGAATGGATGGGTGAAGACATATCAGTGGGTCAATGCAAAAGGAATGGAATTCAAGATGAGTACCGGTGAAGGACCAAAGTTTTATGTGACTAAACCCCAGGCTTGATCCACATAGAGCACCATTAGTAAAAAGCGCTTAGTAGTTCTTTAGATTGGTAGAAAAAATAATAGAGACTTTAGATGGTCCTAAGGCCCCTTAAGATATAAGTCAGTTTTATTTCACTGTGATTTCCTTACTTTCCGAATCAATAAAGGCGTAATATTTCTCCTAAATTTGTTTATTCTAACACTAAATAAACACCAAATGTACTTGCAAAATACAAAGAGGCGGCCCACTCTAGGCCCAACAAACAAAGCCCAGTCGGTTTTGAAATAGTGCCATGGGAACCAATTCCCGAAACCAACAAAATAAACCGCACCATCCCATTCATATCCCCAAAACATAAAAGTCAACCAGTGTGATCATAAAAATCAATCCATGCAACCCAAAGAAATTTAAAGGAAATCAAATTCAAACAATACAAAGGTAGCTCAAAAAAAAAAAAACTCATAAAAAATAGACACCGCCCCCCGCATCAATATGCACCTCAACCCACTCAAAAGCCTACACAAAAGTCTACATAACTTCCGCACCCTAACTCCATTTTCAAAACTGTTTCGAGTCACGAATAGAAAAAATTAATCCGGACAAAAATGCATTTCACGCTAACAGTCAAAAAAGCCTCCAAAATAGCCTCAAAATTGACTTTAAATACGAGCAAAAATCAAGGCACAAAAAAAAAGAAATAAATGCAAGAACACGTGAAGCAAAGCGTCAAAAATTGACCGCCCAAGTCATTTTCAGCGCCCAGGGCTGGGCGCCGAAATTTCTGACGCCCCGGCCTGGGCGTTGAAACTCTCTGCCTGCCAAAAATTTTCTTTACAAAAGTGCTCGTCATTTTATCCGCACACAACGGAAAAATAACGAACACTTGGGGGGTACAGTACGTATCCAAATAGGCTTACCAAAATATAGCCATACAAATTAGTCGAATTTCATTTTTTACGCGACTTACGTCAACAAAAAAAACGGCAGACGAAAATAATGATAATACTTCACTCATTTGACAGGTTAAGTAATATGCTACCACCTCAGGGCATATCTACCGAAATCTGGCATAATAGAACTTATTCTAAAGCTAGAACTACCCGCGACCTGATTATGATAAGATACATAGGCAATCCTCACCAAGGATTCGGTCCAATAAAAAAAAACATATTCTTTGTACAAAAGTGTTAAGACATATAAATACATAAAAAAGAGGAGAAACAAAAATAAAATGAAAAATAAAAATACGCCTTTATTGAGAAATAATAAGAAGGAAAAAACAAAGTGCTAAGAATAAAAACAAACACAACTAAAATAAATAAAGGGCACCTACACCCTAGCAAGAACTACACTACTCTAGTTCTTCTGGATCATAAAATAAAGTCTTGTAGAGGGCAATGTTCGCAGGATCCACCCCCACAGTCTTCTGTGCTGCCCCAATATTAATCTCCATAAGAATCGGCTCCGGAACGCTAACTTCCAAAGATGCCAAGGCTTCAGAAACATTCTCAGTTATGGCCCGCTCAGCCTCAAGGGCACAGACAATGGTGGGAGAAAGATTATTATCAACTAGACTAGCCACTGTTTCTACAGGCGGCTGAGCCTTCCTAACCCATACATTGTTCCGGCGACGATCTCCGCGAGAGCCTGCATTTCTTTTAACAACAGCAGGCCCCTTCATGTTAGGCATCTTTTTAGGCCTGAAACTGGAACGGGGAGGAACTTCCTTTCGCTTTCGATCAGGACGAGCTTTCACAGTCTTAATACTATAGGTACGAGGTCTGGCAGAATCAGGACCCTCATACTTAACACGAATACGAGGTATCAAAAGCTCAGCCGGCTCCCCATTACGGGCCTCGGCCCTCACATCTTTATCATCGGAGCTCATCCACAACTTGTAGTTTTCAGAAAGACCCACAAAGCCATTTGTAGCTACGGCCCAACGCGGGAGACCATCATAATACTTAGCCCACGCTAGGACCCGTGTTTGTGAAAAGGCCGCTACCTTAGGTGGTACCGTATCAGAAAAGGGGATAGTCTGCCTTAAACCATATTGACGCATGACTCGGTAAGGGAAAATATAAATGGGACGAGATAGCCCCAACAAGGAAACATAAACCGATACATCAGAACCCCCTGTCATAGTAGTCAAACCCCACCATGGTACCACCCACTTAATAGAACAAATGCCATAAGTAAAAAAGGAGGTCCATTCGGCCTCGTCCTTGCCTTGGTGCAAGTATTTTCGGTTACCCAAGGCTATAGGGCGATAATGTTTAGGATCGGCATGAGCTTCCAAAAGTCTAAGCCGTTCCGCAAGCTAAATCTGCAAAAACATGGTACGATCGAATCAAAAGAATGAAAAGGAAAAAAAAAACGGTCCCTGGGGCGCAGTTTCAACGCCCAGGACCAGGCGCCGAAAACTCCAGCGCCCAGCCCTGGGCGCTGAAACTCAGCCCAAGGCAAAAGAAATATATGCAAAAGGGGCGTATGCGTGCGCAAAGAAGAAAATCGATTACCTGCAGTAATAGGGGGCTTCCCTTAAAATGTTCAGATTTGGCATCCTTCTTCAGCTCATCCGCACTCAGCAAAGTCTCCGCAACAACCAACGGCATGATAGAATAGCAACTTTCAATCTGGCTAATCAAGGGGATCAACCTTATGTCACTGAACTCACCATTGTTATTCGATAGCAAATAGTGATTCAACAAGCAAAATACAAGGGCTCGAATATTCAATTTCTGTTCGGTCATATTCTTACTAGGCCTGAAGTGATGTTTTACAAGTTTTGCCATGTTAACCTTGTCATCTACAACAATTTCAGCAAACATGTTATCATCTAGTCCTAGGAAAGCCCTTATGGTTGTTTTACCCTCTTCAATAGTGCCAGGAGTAACAGGAGTAGCATTAGTAGGATAACCAAGGATCGCAGCAAATTCATCGAGCGAAGGACATATTTCGTTGCCCCGAAAGGCAAAAACATGATGATCGGAGTCCCAAAAGCTTAGGGCAGCATACAGAAAGTTATAATCAATATTAATTTGTTGTAAGCCTAAAAGTGCCTCTAGGTGGTATTCTTTTAACAAAGCTTTTTCTGTGGGAGTAAGGGCCCGTAGCCAACGCCTAAGAGTCCGTTGGAGTGAGAAAGTAGGGATCGACATGGCAAAAGCAATGAGTAATTAAAACACAGCAAAAAGAGAGAAAGAATTTGAGAGTGGTGGAAAATAGGGACGTATCTAGCTCCTATATATAGCTGGACACACCCAGTGACATCCTGATCCCATTCGGAAACGTGTTAGGAAATCTGAAAGTCAAATATCACCAGGAAAAGACTTTCAGCGCCCACGGCTGGGCGCCGAAATGTTTAACGCCTGGCCTTCGGCGCTGAAAATGCAGCCCAAGGCCCAGATTTCACAAAACGCGGAACAGGAAAGGACTTAAGACCGTGTTGCTAAACACGAGGCCCTATTGCAAGTAGGATCAAGCCCAAAGCACCTTTATCTCCCAAGTAAGCAAATATAAACATTAAAACTTGGTCGAAACTTAGACTTGTCTCAGAAAATGCTTATGTACACTTTTCAAAAAAACAAGTTAAATATCATGGTCATTCTTCGAAACACCAAAATGTGTATCGTTAAGTCGTTGGTTTTCCAAATAAAAAATGTTTGTCTGTCAAAGGATTAATCCGGGCCAAGCTAAAACCGGATGTCGCCTGAAAACTAAAGTCGCACTCCACGGCTTCGCTAAAGTAGCACACTACTATGAAAGGTCGCTCGCACATACGAGCATGACCCCAAACATGATTACAAGATACGGAAAATGACCGACGAGCCCCAGTGCTTGGGGGCTCGCGAAAAAATAGACTCCAACAAGGAGCGCACGATTAAAATCACATTCCCGGACTGCGCCATACACCATATCATGTTTGGATATCTCAAAAAACAACAGGTTCGACCTCAGGGAAAGGTCGTCATTGTCACTTGTGCACGGTCCTCTGATCGAAGACCAAGTCGAGCCGTAAAGACTAGCTCAAAATCACGAAAGCAGACGGTCGCAAGACAAAGGTCTGTCTGAACACGTTGTCAGCCCACGTTCAGGTTACAACTAAATTCGAGCATCCCTCGAAAGAATTCGCTCTTGAAAGAATAAATAAAAAGAAATTCTCAAAAGAAATCGCAAAGAACCAAAGAAATAGGAACTTTCCCATTTTCAGTTGGCAAGATCGCGTCACGAACCACGCGAGTTCCCAAAAAAAAAAAAAAAATATGAATTCAGGGACGTCCACCCTCAGCGGACAGGGCTCGCCCACCCTTAGCGGGCGGGGTCTGCGTCACTAGCCGCGCAGGTCCTCAGTTTTCCAAAAATGAAGTCTTCAAAAACAATATGAAACAGGCTCGCCATCTTCAGCTGGCGGGGTCTACGGCGCAAACCACGTAGGTCCTTATTTTCAAAAAATCACAAACAAGTTTCAAAATAGATTCGTCCACTTCTATCGGACGGGGTGTCCACCCATAGCGGACAGGTTCGCCATCTTTAGCCGGCGGGGTCTACGTCACAAACCGCGTAGGTCCTTATTTTCAAAATTCAAAAACAGATTCGTCCACTTCTATCGGACGGGGTGTCCACCCTTAGCGGACAGGCTCGCCCACCTTTAGCGGGCGGGGTCTGCGCCACTAACCGCGCAGGTCCTTAGTCGCTGCAGCGATAACTTTTTCTGGTTTTCCCTTTTCCAAGAATTAAAAGGATTGGTTTTCCGTTTTTTCCAAAAAAAGAGCGATGTGCTGGATTTTCCTTCGTTTTACGTCCCATAAAAACAAGGGGGTTTTCTCGTTTAGCTAGCCCTGAAAATGTGAATCTTTAAAAAACATTTTTACCTCGTGGTTGGGCTTGGCCAGGCCCAATTACACTTTATAGCTTTGATTTCGAAAACACCTGTAGCTACTCCCAATGACAAAGTGAGGGAGTTTCTACGCCTCTTTAGATACTTCCAATGACAAAGTGAGGGAGTATTCTATACTATCCGTTGATAAATCCCAATGACACGTGAGGGATATGTCGACATTTCAAGTGATGACCCTTAAGTCAAATGTTATCACTCGGGGGCTCGTGAGACCCTCGCAAAACAGGTCACATACACCATGGCTTGTGTGACGCACTCCGTCTAGTACTTTGACCATCGTCTTACCCCAAGACTCAGTCAAAGTGGGGACTAACTGTAGACACCTACTTTTGTCCCCATTCTGGAAATGGAAAGGTTCGATGTGTTAGGTTATGATACATATGACAATTCATAAATCATGCGGAAAAACCATAAAGCCAGGAAATTAAAGCATATTATTTTCACAAAATCATTTAGCATAGAATAGATGCATACACGTTGTAGCGTGCCTTCCCTAGCTGCGCCCGAACCGAACAAGAACAAGTCTTTAGGACTCCAAATGTCGTCCCTCCATAGATAGTCCACAGTACGTCCGGATCCGCCTTAAGTTAGACCAACTAGAATCGCCCTTAAGGTTACTAGGAATTTCGGCTATGTGTTTGCAAGTGTATGGCTGATTTTTCTTTCAAAAACTTACCCTTTGAATATAATACTTCAATCGTACCCGCAAATAATGACCCTAGTCCCTTATTTATAGAGGTATGAAAAAAGAACTGGAATCCTATTAGGATACTAATTAGTTAAACTAGAATCCTAGTAGGACTCTAACTAATTAATTTTATCCTTTTAGGATTAGGAATTTAATCATCAAACAAATCCTACACAATTTAGGTTTCGTATGTGAACACAAACTCTACACGAGCATGACCCACGAGCGTGCAGGCCATGCCCGCGCACACCCCACACGACCGCTCGGCCCACGCGAGCCGCAAGCCCACGCGAGCAGCAGCACAACTCGCAGCCCATTGCTGCGCGCGCTGCCATGGCCTGCTGGGCCTGGCCTTGCTCTGGGCCTGGCCTTGGCTGTTCGTGTGGCGCGCTTGGCTTGCTGGGCGATGGCCTGGCTTCGTGCTGGGCCCCTCGTCCGACAGGCCTCGTCCGATGCTTATTCGTACGATACGCTTCCGATTAAAATCCCGATTCTGGAATTCATTTCCGATACGAACAATATTTAATATTTCCGATTCCGGAATTAATTTCCGTTTCGAACAAATATTTAATATTTCCGTTTCCGGAATTATTTTCCGATTTCGATAATATTTCCGATTCTGACAATATTTCCGTTTCCGGTAATATTTCCGATTCCGGCATTATTTCCATTTCCGATAATATTTTCCGATACGTACCATGTTTCCGTTTCCGGCAACATCTACGACTTGGATAATATTTATATTTCCGATACGATCCATATTTCCGTTTCCGGCAATATCATCGTTTCCGGAGTATTCATTTCTTGCTTGTTACGATCTCAGCTCCCACTGAAACCAAGATCCGTCGATTCCGAATATCCATAGATAGAGTATTTAATGCCATTAAATACTTGATCCGTTTACGTACTATTTGTGTGACCCTACGGGTTCAGTCAAGAGTAAGTTGTGGATTAATATCATTAATTCCACTTGAACTGAAGCGGCCTCTAGCTAGGCATTCAGCTCACTTGATCTCACCATAAAAGTCGATATAAGAAACGTACATTTTAAATTGCTCATTTTCTCTCATTTCCGTGAATCGTTCTTGGATTCACTACCAATCGAGGAAATTTACTGTTACCTTTCTAAAAGGATTTATTGCAGTGCAAGATATTTAATTATAAACAATAATTAAAACATACATTGAAGCATGCAAAGTCTAAACATTTATCATGAGTAATAACTTGAAAAGCAATCATGCAATTTAAACGAGTTATTAGCATTTTATTCGAATTTATTGTTCCGGCAGATGTGAATAAAATGATTCCAAGACCCTAAAACCATTGAAGAATTAAGCACAGATTGTCGACTCAATTCTAAAACATTTTAGGTAAGCAAAAGCCTTTTGCTAATAGTCTAGAAACTACTCTTGGTTGATAGGCACGTCTAAGAACTTATTAGGTAAACCTATCGATTTTGCCACGACATAAAAGGACTCCTTACTTATATCGTTGAGTTTCACCAAAACTAACATGTACTCACAATTTTTTGTGTACCTTGCCCCTTTAGGACCAATAAGTAACACCTCGCTGAGCGAAAACTATTACTAGATTGATGTAAAGGATATCCAAGCAAGTGTATATTTTGGCATGGCACCTCTTAACTCAATTTTTAAGTTTGGAACTTAAGGCTCTTACTATGTTGGTTAGATTTTAAGTGAACTAAAGTCCTTAATCATGCAACATAATCAAGCTTTGATCTCATGCATTTCAAGACATATTTAAAAGCAATAAATAACTTAAAACATGCATAAGATAAATGTGATCTAGTATGGCCCGACTTCATCTTGAAGCTTTAACTTCAAAGTCCGTCTGGAAATCTCCGTGGGAGGCACCATTTTCTTCAAATAGGATAAGCTATAATTAAAACTAATTACAACTATTTGATGGTACGCAGACCATATTTGAGTTGAAAAACAACTTTGGTACTTTAGACCAATTACATTCAAATTAATGGTACGCAGACCATATTTTCTATCCTATTTGGGCCATACTAGTCACTTCATAACCTGCAAAACAGTACATATACAATATATACCATTCACCCATTCATTATCATGAATGGCCCACATAACTGGTTAGTAAAACACATTATGCATCACATAAACATTTGCAGCAATTAATCAAGGGCACCAATAATCTACAAATTATTCAGTCCTTATTAATTCTAATCAAGTTGTTTTAACCTTAAGGATTTGTAGACCTAATCAAGAGTTTATGACTAAAAGGGGCTCCCACTTAAACCAATAAATTCATATGCTTTACTAATTTTAAACATAAAAATGTATTTCTAGTCTAACCGGAAACATACAAATTTAATTAAAATTTAAAGCTCATATAAATTTATAATTGAATCCATAAATTTAATTTAATTTCAGTCGTATTTAAATTAATTCATGATTTTAATTTTAGTAAAATAATTAGAATAAATAAAATTTATTATAATTACAATGTTCAAAATTTAAATCCAAGAAAATAATTTAAATTATTAATTTTAAAATTAATTAAAATTACGTAAACTGAAAATTTCAAATTAAAATTTCAAAACGATCTAATCGCTACGCAACAACCCCACGCAACGCACGCCCATGGGCCAAACGCACACAGCCATCGCTGGCCATGTGCGCGCAGCCCATCCGCTGCGTCGCATCGCTGCTGCTCCCCATCGCAAGGTGCGCGCCAGTGCTCGTCGCAACAAGCATGCTGCTGACCATCGCTGGGCGCAGCGCTCGTCGTACGTCGCAACAAGCACGCTGCACGCCATCGCTGGGCGCAGCGCTCGTCGCACGCACACATGCGCTTGCGCGAGGCAGTGCGCGCTGTGGCGCAGCACGCTTGCTGCCCACACGCGACTGCTCGTGCCTTGCTCTCGCCCTTGCCCATGCGTCCATTTCTCACAGCCCACGATACAAGGCAGGGCTGCTGCCTTGTGCTCGTGCACCATGCCCTTGCTCGCTGCATTCGTACCGCATGGGCGACGAGCTCCCTTGCTCGTCGTCGCATGCCCGCACTATACAACACCCCTTAAGGGTAACACGTAGCGTCCATTGCTTTGTGCGTGCAAGTTATATGAGCGAATCGCATAAAAATTAAAATTAATGACAAATTAATAAATAATATTAATTTCATAATTTTAGGGCGAAAAATCGAAAATTTATTATTTAATTGATTCCCGATTAACATGGATTCAAGTCTAGGTCATAAAAATTTAAAATTTAACATAAATTTACAATTTTTATGGTGGCTTTTAATCATAGGTATCTAATTAAATTATAACTAATTATGAAAATCAAATTAATTCTAAATTATTCCAATTTTCAACAAATTAGTCATAATTACAAATTAGATTGCATAATTAACAAGGCTAGGCATTCAAACTTGTTAAACATATACAGTAGATCAATAAAAAATTCAAGATTTATCAACAAGAATCGCAAATATTTAATTTAACATCTTAAATTTACGAAATTTTGCATTCGAAAAACTAAAACCTCCGAAAAGTCATAGTTAGGCTTCGAATTTGAGAATTCTGGGTTCGGCCGAAAATTATTATTTTCCCGAAAATTTTAAAATGCCTTTTACATGCGGAATTGACACAAAAATCACTCGATTTGGATGAGTAACGAAGAAACTGCCGAAAAACTGCGTACGTATAATTAAATAAACGCAATTTGCAATTAATTAACAATTACGAAAATTAATCACCCCTTTTAATTCTTGCAAATTTGTAATATTTAACCATGTTCATGCAATTTAGATTATGAAAATAATAAGAGGCTCGTGATACCACTGTTAGGTTATGATACATATGACAATTCATAAATCATGCGGAAAAACCATAAAGCCAGGAAAGCATATTATTTTCACATAATCATTTAGCATAGAATAGATGCATACATGTTGTAGCGTGCCTTCCCTAGCTGCGCTCGAACCGAACAAGAACAAGTCTTTAGGACTCCAAATGTCGTCCCTCCGTAGATAGTCCACAGTACGTCCGAATCCGCCTTAAGTTAGACCAACTAGAATCGCCCTTAAGGGTACTAGGAATTTCGGCTATGTGTTTGCAAGTGTATGGCTGATTTTTCTTTCAAAAACTTACCCTTTGAATACTTCAATCGTACCCGCAAATAATGACCCTAGGCCCTTATTTATAGAGGTATGGAAAAGGAACTGGAATCCTATTAGGATACTAATTAGTTAAACTAGAATCCTAGTAGGACTCTAACTAATTAATTTTATCCTTTTAGGATTAGGAATTTAATCATCAAACAAATCCTACACAATTTAGGTTTCGTATGTGAACACAAACTCTACACGAGCATGACCCACGAGCGTGCAGGCCATGCCCGCGCACACCCCACACGACCGCTCGGCCCACGCGAGCCGCAAGCCCACGCGAGCAGCAGCACAACTCGCAGCCCATTGCTGCGCGCGCTGCCATGGCCTGCTGGGCTTGGCCTTGCGCTGGGCCTGGCGTGGCCTTGGCTGTTCGTGTGGCGCGCATGGCTTGCTGGGCGATGGCTTGGCTTCGTGCTGGGCCCCTCGTCCGGCAGGCCTCGTCCGATTAAATTCCCGGTTCCGGAATTCATTTCCGATACGAACAATATTTAATATTTCCGATTCCGGAATTAATTTCCGTTTCGAACAAATATTTAATATTTCCGTTTCCGGAATTATTTTCCGATTCCGATAATATTTCCGATTCTGACAATATTTCCGTTTCCGGTAATATTTCCGATTCCGGCAATATTTCCGTTTCCGATAATATTTTCCGATACGTACCATGTTTCCGTTTCCGGAAACATCTACGACTTGGATAATATTTATATTTCCGATACGATCCATATTTCCGTTTCCGGCAATATCATCGTTTCCGGAGTATTCATTTCTTGCTTGTGACGATCTCAGCTCCCACTGAAACCAAGATCCGTCGATTCCGAATATCCATAGATAGAGTATTTAATGCCATTAAATACTTGATCCGTTTACGTACTATTTGTGTGACCCTACGGGTTCAGTCAAGAGTAAGTTGTGGATTAATATCATTAATTCCACTTGAACTGAAGCGACCTCTAGCTAGGCATTAAGCTCACTTGATCTCACTGAATTATTAACTTGTTAATTAATACTGAACCGCATTTATTAGACTTAACAAAGAATGCATACTTGGACCAAGGGCATTATTTCCTTCAGTCTCCCACTTGTCCTTAGGGACAAGTGTGCATTTCCTAATTCCTTTGTCGCTCGATGCTTGCTCTTGAACATAAGGTAAGAGTTGTCATCCTTATTATGTCCAGAGGTGTTTCTCGGTTTCAGAGTTCAACTGATCAAATAAACAGATAATCATAGCCTATGATTCATCCGAGCACGGCCATGCATTTCACAGTTTCTAGCTCTCCGAGTGGCCTTGTACAACTTTTAAGCATCTCATCCCGATTTATGGGAGGAAAATCCCAATCTTGCGATCTTGAGATTAGACTTCGTTTGATAGGTGAGTACCTGAGCGTTTGATAGGTGATTACAACGCATCTCCTATAAAATAACGAATCTCAATTCCCCTTTTCATTTCACCCGAAACCTGCTATAAAATATTAACTGCCGTAAAGGGTAGCTTCTAAAAGTGGCAAGTCATAAAAGATAGAAACCTGTCAGAATTAGGTGTTGCACTCCAACATAAATCCTTAATGAGATAGAAAAGTGCGAGAATCCTATTCCAAATATGATTCGGAAATAAGAGTTACGTATTAATTAAAATCCTAACGAGCCTAGAGTTCGTAATGGGCCCAGACGCATCCCGTCACAAAGTTAATACGCACTAAAAGACTCGATTAAGTCTCAAACGCTACGGATTTCAGGAATCTGAATCTGACTAAGAAAACAGCCCAGACCCTATTTTCAACGCCTGGCTCTGGGCGCTGAAAATACCTGGGTACGTGTTTTTTCCTAATTCTTTGTGGATAAGAACTCTGCAATTCTATCTTTCCATGAACTCTCCCCTATAAATACAGCCCCAAATTCGAAGTGAAAAGAACACACAACACACAATTCTTATTATGAGTATTGACTCCAACCCATAAGCCTAAGCCTCACGCTGCGAAATTGATCACGCATTCTGTCGCAATCGATCCATAAATCGAACAGAACGTATCCTGTCCCATAATTGAGATTCGTTAAATAAAAAGGAGAAATAGCAAAGTCAAAGTGGTTAGTTTTCTGAGAACCGTGACGCACCTCTCAAGGGTGCGTCGTAATGTGCCCCTTTTCGATGATTTAATTGCTTTCCTCGCCCTTTTTATGAACTGTTAAACTAACTAAATCTGATTGTTCTATCACGCCTAACAAATATAATATTTTTGGGAAATTGGATTATCATGCTAGGTCCCTTAATGCTACCTAAATCAGATAATCGCGATCGATTTAGTATTATATGTTGCATGTTGCTAAAATCAACTCAGATTAGTTTAATAGTTAACGCATGTCCCTTCAATTATTTATGCTGAGCTAGTAAGGATATCCTGCCTCTGGAGTTATCGACGAGCGAAGTACTCCTCTCGGTAGTTACAGTCCCACGAACCCTCAATCTCTACCTCGCAGGTGTATGTTGAGAGATCCCCACACCAGGGATCACAAGGGAACCTACGGCCGTCGTGGTCAAACATAATTGCACTCCCTTTATGTCACGATAACCGGGTTTTGTCAGTTTTTCTCATTGTTGTTAAAAACTGAATGGCGACTCCTATATTACTAGTCAATTAGGTGTAAACTCATAGGAAATCCAATTACACTTGATTGAATAAAAAGAATCGTCACACCCACGAGGGACAAGGTCACGCATTAGCCTCGCGCTTTTTCGACCCCCTCACACACCCACGAGGGACAAGGTCACGCATTAGCCTCGTGCCTTTTCGACCCCCTCACACAAATCAGCCTCAAAAAGCTACCCATCAGCTTCACAAAGCTACACAGCAGCCTCAAAAAGCTACACAACAGCCGGTATCTTCTTTTACAAGTGTCAAACCACATTTAGAGAAAAGAGCATTTGTTGCACCTTTGGGAGCAACAAAACATGTGATGTCACAATCTCCTACACCACCAGACACCATGGCAATGAAAAAGAGAACCGGGAAGCTTGCTTCTGGTCAGTTGCCTCCAACATACATGCATGTGAGTGAGAATGCATTTCAACCTCCGCGATCTCCTCCATCCAATCAGGTTGAGAGTGAAGTTATGCCAAATTATAACTGGGACGCAATTGAAGAATCGGCTTCTGAGAGTGAAAATGAATTTGATCAAGGAGAAGGAAGTGATACTGCTATGAAGAAACCAACACTTCGACATCGAATCATTATTCAAAATTGGCCAGAATCGAGGGAGTTTGATGAGAAGGAGGAGGCTATAGCTATAGGTAAACATGTCTCTACATCAAATATGCGAATTGTAAATTATCGATCTTGGTGATTTTTTAGTCTGATTTAGCTTTTGTGACAGATGCTGATGGAATACGACATCTGGTAAAGGGACCAGTTCTGCCTCGAGACGTTTGGCATGATGCAAAGGGGTTCAAATACATTGTTAAGCTCAATGAATTCAACCAACCTATTCGAAAAGGTGGGAAGATCCTTGTGAGCTTCCTTGGAGATATTGCAAAAAATGATTCATTTTGTCCAGTGGGAGTCCCAAGTTGGCGTGATGTGAACAATAAGTTAAAAACTAATGTTGTTACAATGATTCGGGTAAGTGGATTTATTGTTCTTAACACTTATGTTAATTGTAGTTTTATTTTAGCTTGGTTGCTTCTTTGGTTAAGATTTTTTGGTTGGTTTCTTTAACTGTTTAATTAGCTTTAAATTTGTTCTGTTTCCATCTGGTTCATCAATCAGTTGCCAGTTTTTCAGGTTTTTATTTGGTCATGGGGGTTCCGACCCCGGGTTAAGTTTCTGCAGAATCACTAAGTTCACCTAGCTAGTTCTGATAAGATCAGTCCTGATCAGATCAGTTCTAATCAGATCAGACAGATCAGATCAGTTCTGACCAGATCAGACAGATCAGATCAGTCTGATCTGATCTGATCAGAACTAGCTAGGTGAACTTGGGAGGGTTCATCAGGTAACACAAACATGATCACTTAGGCAAATTATTTTGTTAATATTGGTTTGCACCATAATCATCCATGCTTGAGTATTGAATTTCTCTTTCTACTTTACTGATCACTAATGTGGAGTGACTTAATTTTTCCTTTTTTTTTTGAAGAAACGTTTTGTGTTACCTGATGGACCTCTGGTTAACAAGGCACTAGTGATGCGTATTGACAAACCATGGAACAATCATCGATACAAATTGAAGAAGAATTTTTTCGATGTGAATAAATCTCTAGAAGATAACTATGCCAATTTGCCTGATGGAGTTGATGAGCGGCATTTATGTCGCTCTAGGCTAGGATTTTATAGAGTTTTATTATGCTTTTTTGTTAGTTTTATATAGTTTTGATGTTCTTTTATTCCCCTTTTCCATCTTTGTGCTTTTCAGGTGATAATGTTGAAAATGATGGAAAAACAGCTGAGATTTGCTCGAGCAGGTGTCGTGCGATCGCACGGACATTTTGTGCGCTCGCACGGGTCTACAGAGTTGGCTCCAAAAGTCAAGGCAGTGTGTGCGCTCGTGCCTCAAATTCGTGTGCTCGCACGAATCCGCAAAAACGATGCAGGAACTATATGGGAATTTGTGCGATCGCATCACAGAGGAGCTCGTTCGCACAAATCTGGAAAATCGATGCAGGAACTATGAGTGATTTTGTGCGATCGCACCGCAGAGGAGCCCGCTCGCACGGAATTTCGGTGGGCTCGCACTATATTCCTGTGCGAGCACACGAGGATTTTCTGAGATTTAGCCAAGTTACAGCCATGCGATCGCACGGTTGTTGGGAACGTTCGCACGTCACGAAGGAGAAGAATCGTCGCAGGGCCCGTTCGCATTGATGCACAGCACGATCGCACCGATGCGATCGCACCTGGGTCTGCCCGATCGCACGGCTGCGCGGGATTCAGTTTTCGAGTTTAAAACTCTTATTTTTGGGGTTTAGTATAAATAGGATTTTTGATTATTTTCAATGTACGCTTTCATATTTTACACTTCATATTTTTACACTTTCAATTCTAGAGGTTTTGTGATTTTGTTCTTCAATCTAGAGAGAGAAACTCTTTAATTCCAAGCATCAATTCAGTAATTTTCTTCAACTCTTCTCTTCTTTATGAAATTAAATTCTTAGTTCTTTAATTCTTGCACTTTCTTAGTTGATAAATGTTTTGCAATTCCTCAATACCTTGAGTTCTTGATTTCAATTTTGCTTGTTACTTTGATTTTCAGTTTTTGATTTGATTGTGCAATTGAGTTTCCTATTCTCTACTTCTTCTCCTTAAATTTCATGATAGCTATTTTTGAACTAATGGATAGCTTGATTGTTAGGATGATTAGTGAGTAGTTTTAGGTTAGGCAAAGGGGAGAAACTAGGGGATGAATTAGGGGAAATAGATTATTGATTGTTGGTTGATTCATGTGATTAAACAAGATTTGATGATAGGAAATCCATGCTAGTTGAGTGGTAGTTGCAAATGCTATTCGATTAGATTTCCGTGGAACCATAGGATAGGTTTGGCAAAATATTGTGGACCTATCTTGTGATGATCAAATGGCGGTACCTATTATATGCTAGTTAGTTTAGTCTAGGATTAGGCGAAAGCTCTTCCGTGGATTAGACGCTTAGCGTTCCCTATCCGAGAGGTGGCGGGTTCGTCTTTAGATGCCGTTTGCCTAATCACCATTTCGTTGCATGATCACCATTGCTAAATAGTTGAATTGATTTCTCCCGGTTTCCCTAGGCTATCCCCGACTCCCTAACATTTCCCTTTCTTGATTCAATTTTACATAGTTCTTTATTTGTTTTTAGACTCTTAAAAAGTGACAATTCAAAACAAATCTTTGATCGAACTAGATTGACTTCCAACTCAATAATTCACCGTTTCTTTGGGACGATCCCTTTGCTTACCGCTTGCCGGTAGTTGAAGTGGTTTTATAAATATTGTTTGCATAGGTGGTTTTCTATCAACGACGGAAAATACGCTTATCAAAATGGCGCCGTTGCCGCGGAACGGTCGTTGTTATTGAGTTTAGTTGAGACTAGTTCATTAATTGAAAATAAATAAATATTTCATTCTTGCTTTAGTTTTTCCTTTGCATTGCTCACGGTTTTCTTGAGTGTTTATGCTTGATAGGGGACGTGCTCGTCAAAGGATCCTCCATCCTCTTGACCTTGAATTGGAAAGGACTTTAAGGAGACTTAGGCGTGCTCGTTCTAGCTCGTCAAATCATAATAGGTTTGAGGCTTTGAGTGTTGACACGGAACAAGAAGTGAGTGAGCAAGCTAGTGAGAACATGGCTCTTCCGGTTAAGAACTTGGGAATAACGGGAGCATTTGAGGCTACGTGTGGGATTCAAGCACCAACGACATGTGCTAATAATTTTGAGATCAAGCCCGCCTTGATGAATTTGGTGCAAAGTCATCCCTTTTGTGGGAAAAGCAATGAGTCGCCTCACGAGCATCTCAAGCAGTTTGAGCACTATTGTGACACAATAAAACACAACGGTGTGACCTCGGATTATGTGAGGTTAACTTTGTTCCGCTTCTCTTTGCTTGGGCGTGCTAGTGATTGGCTTGACAAGGAGGTCAAGCCCAACTCACTTCGCACATGGAACGAAGTAACTAGTGCCTTCTTGAACAAGTTCTATTCTCATGGGAAGACGGCGGAGTTTCGCCACAAGATTCAATCATTTGAGCAAGGGCGTGATGAATCGCTTTTCGAGGCTTGGGACCAATTTAAGGAGTACTAAAGGGAATGCCCCCATCATGGGATTCCCAAGTGGTTGTTGCTACAAACCTTTTACTTAGGATTGAGTCCAAGCTCGAAAACAAGTCTAGATGCGGGCGCGGGAGGCCCCATCATGAACAAAACGGAAGATCAAATCGAGGAGATAATTGAAGATGTAGTTCAAAACTACCAATCTTGGCATGTAGGTGCAAGAAGTTATGATGGGAAAATTAGGAATGAGGATGGTAAGGGTTCGGTGTACGCCATAGAGCAAGCACGGATGATTGAGAAGCTTAGCTCGCGATTAGAGAACCTTGAGAATACACCATTTGCGGGAAGTGCAGCAAGCAAGCCACCATCTCCGTCCACAATTCCATCTCCTTCGGCAACTCTTCTCAATAAGGGGAAGGGCAAGGTTAGTTCTTATGGCACAATGCCTCCGGGCACATTCTTTTGTGAAAATTGCCAAGACTATAATCATTCCCCTGATGCATGCCCTTTAGTTCATAACTTGTCATTTGTGGATTATGGCCCTTCGTATGAAGGAGAGTTTGATGTAGAGTATGCTAATGCCATCAATGAGAGGTCTAGGAATGATAACCCTAACAATCCTAATTTTGCTAGGCAACCTAGAGGGCCCTCCATGTATGGTCCCACCAAGGCTATGGCCAAGGAAGTGGGTATGATAACCAAGGCCGAGGTGGGTATAGAGCATCTCATTTGCCACCTCCCGGATTCAATGGACCGAGGACCTTTGGCAACCAATATCAATCCAACCCAAGTGGTTATGGCGTTGCACCTCCACCACTCCCGCATCTCAAGTCGAATCTTGAGGCTCTCAAGGAGTCGTTTGTGGGGGCGCAAGCCAAGAAAAACGTTGAATTTGAGGATGGATTCAAGCAATCCAATACTCATCTTAAGATGATTGAGACCCAACTAGCTCAACTTGCTAGCACCATCAAGGAGCAACAAGTGCACACAAGTCTCCCACCCCAAGGTCAACCCCCTAAGCAAATGTATGCAATTGTGACAAGGAGTGGGAAGACTTTAGATGATGGTGTTATGCATGTTGAAGCTTAATGCTCTAGGGGGGAAAATTCTAAGGGAGATGAGTCCTCGGACCATGATGATGAGGAAGGGAAGTCTCATGTCGATGGCATGAGTGATGGTGATAAGTCGAAAGATACTACCCTTCTTCCTCTCCCAACTCCTACTCCCCCCTACCCTCAAAGATTTGCCGGTAAGAAGATGGATGACAAATTCCACAAATTCTGGGAAACCATTAGCAAACTTTATGTGTCATTATCTTTTACCGAGGCACTCAAACAAATGCCCCACTACTCAAGATTCATGAGGGACATTCTTAGTGGCAAGAGAGGGTGTGAACCCAAGGAGACCGTTCAACTCACGGAGAGTTGTAGCGCTCTAATTCAGCACTCCTTTCCCCCAAAACTCAATGATCCCGGGAGTTTTTCTATCCCTTGTAGCATTCAAAAGCTAAAATTTGAGAATTCTCTTTGTGATTTGGGGGCAAGTGTGAGCATCTTGCCATATAAGATTTTTGAGAAGCTTACTCTTGGTGATCTCTCTCCTACCGCTATGTCATTGCAACTAGCCGATCGATCGGTTATGTTTCCATTGGGTAGGATTGACGATGTTCCCCTCGTAGTTGGCAAGCTTACTTTTCTTGTTGACTTCGTTGTCTTGGACATCGATGAGGATGCCCACACCCCCATCATCTTGGGGAGGCCATTCTTGGCCACCGCGGGTGCCCTTATCGATGTGCAAGGGGGACTTATCACCTTGAAGGCTGGAGATGCCAAAGCTAGCTTCAAGCTCACTATTGATGATCAATGTTGTCCCAAAATCAAAAGTTGCATGAAAATCGACACTCTTGCTTGTGTTGAGAACAACCATACTTGTGCTAATTCTTCTAACGATTTTCATGTTTCTAAGTGTGCTAATAAGCTTGCTAGGTCCTCTCTCGGTGAAAAGGAAGTCCATGGAGATCCAAAGGCTCTTGGGGATGAGTTTGATGATGTTGTAACCATCCCCGAGTTATTTAAGATGCATGATGAAGATGTTAATGGAGCAAAACGCTCTAAGGTGTTCCATAGGTCGGCTAAGAAAGCCAAGCAGTCCAAGAAGGTCAAGAATCCATCAACTCCCGAGGAGGGGCATGTTGGTGGATCGTTTGGCTTTCGTCTCTTGAAAGGCGGTATCGGTAAGATCTTTGTGCCCAAAGGGGCAAAGAAGTGCATGGTGACTAGTGTTGACCCAAAGTTGGTCGTGTTTGACCCCCCTTGACCTTTTTGGGGGGGTCCGTCAAGCTAATGACGTTAAACGAGCGCTTCCCGGGAGGCAACCCGGTTGTCTAACTCTTGTACTGGTTTGTTTTTGTGTGTTTT
This sequence comes from Spinacia oleracea, assembly GCF_020520425.1. Lineage (NCBI taxonomy): Eukaryota > Viridiplantae > Streptophyta > Magnoliopsida > Caryophyllales > Amaranthaceae > Spinacia > Spinacia oleracea. The sequence goes on from NC_079489.1 coordinate 92,585,599, forward strand.
CATCCTTTTACTTTTCTTTTCATAATAAATATGATGAGATGGGTGTGCAATAGTCGAGCAAGCCAAGAAACATAATTCCAGTTCCGTGCGATCGCACGGTTGATTCGTGTGGTCGCACGAAACTGGAAAATCGAGGCAGTAGCTCCCAACCATTCCGTGCGATCGAGCGCTGCTGGGCGTGCGATCGGGCTCGAACCGTGCGATCGCACGGTTATTTCGTGCGCTCGCACGGGTCGGGCGGAGCTGTTCTGCGATCGTGTTTATTGGAAAATCCGTCCCCTTCTTTTCATTTCTTCACCATCTCTCTACTTTCCTCTCTACTCCAACTCCTCACAACTCCATTTCCTACTCAATCTTTCTCACACATTTCACTCTACACCACTCACATTCACAAATTCATCCTCATTCCTCACCTCAAAACCAATAATTTCTGATTTTTCTCAAAAACCCCAAATTTCTAGGGTTTGGTTGAACATTGATTTTGTGATTCCTTGTTGTGATTAGAGCATTGGAGTTTGCTTTTGGGTGATCTTGTCTACCTCCCTTACTTGTGGTGACAATTTCTTTCCCTTCTTTCTTCATTGTTCTTTACATTTAAGCTCATTGTTCATACTATTTGGGTGAAATTCTGAAATCTTTGATTTTGATTGTTTGGATTTGCATGTTTGTTTTTGTGTTTGTTCCTTGCTAGTCTACACTTATTATGCATGTTTCATTGTGAATATTTGTCAAGACTAGTCTATTGATCGATTTTTGGTGAAATGTTGGTGGAATTCTTGATGGGTTGTTGTTTTTGGATGATGAGGATTGGTTGATGAGGATTGTTTAGGTTGAACTTGAGTGATGAAGTGATACTTGTTGGTGATAATTTTGATAGTAGATTGTAGCCTTTTTTGACTAACTTAGTTTTTCCTTTTGCCTTGCATTGTGTCTCTTTTCTTGCTTGTGTGTAGATTTTTGTCCCTAAGATTCATCATGATGACCAAGCGTATAAAGAAGGGACCCAACTCCCAAGCGAACAAGAGGAAGGCTATCACTCCTCCGGCCTTCGAGACCTACGGAATTGTTTTTCCGGAGCAACGGTCTTGGAGTTACTATGAGGAATTGTCTAAGCGGAACATCCGCCCGACAAAGTTCTATCACAAGAAGACCGTTCAGGACTTGGGGTTCGAAAAGGAGCTAAACGCTTTGATTAAGGGGCTCGATCTTGAGGATTTTGTGACCATGAATGCCAAAACTTATAGGAGGGTCACTCTGGAGGTTCTTTCCTCGGCTAGGAGGCGCCGAGTTCATGAAGACGAAAGGGAGTCGGTCGAGCTTCATTTCCAAGCTTTCAATAATCAACACGTGCTCACCGACGAGGCGATCAATGATTTCTTTACCATTTACCCGAACCGGGGTTTGATCGTTAATCCGGTGGCGGAGTGTGTGGACAACTATGATGAGAATATTTGGTGGGGAGTGCTCACGGGAGAGGAGAAGAAATTCATTTCCTTCTCGGCCAAGTCTTCTTCTTTTCACCACCCCGCCATCCGTTACTTGAACCGCATGCTCCTATATGCGGTCTTTGCAAAGGGGGCCACCGGATCCTTGTCTAGTGCGGAACTTGGCGCCCTATGGTTAGCCACAGAGAAGGATGAGGGGATCCTAGATTTTGGGCAGCTGTTGATCACCCGAATCATTGAGCATTGCGATGGGCAGCCGACTAGTGGGGATATTCTCTTAGGAGGGATGCTCACTCTTCTCTTGAGGGCACTCCCCGGTGATCCCTATCAGCACACCCTAGCTGAGTTGGATGAGTTTCCCGGAGGGGAGTTCCTTGACTTGAGGACACTCTCCAATGCCAATTGGATCAACACCACCAAGGACGACAAGTATATTTGGATGGTAAAGCAGCGAGATTGGTGCATCCTCCCCAATCCCGCCATCACTTCTTGGACTCCTAATGTCTGGTACTTGCTTCCCCGTGACCCGCGATTCATTGCCCAAGCACAGCGGCTTCCTCCTCCTCCACCCAATCCGGAGTCTCCTCCCCATGGTCCTCCCCATGGTCCTCCCCGTAGTCCTCCTATCTTGGAGCCTTCCCCTAATGAGGGTGGTATGTCCTCTTCCTCCTCTCCTTTTGATTTCCATAGCTTGCAATCCACCCTTGCGGCTATCTTACAAGGACAAGCGAACCAAGCTAACACCTTAGCTTCTCTTGCTTCACAAGGTAGCCGCACGGGGGATTCTTATCCCGATTTTGACTCGTCCTACTACAGTAGGCGGGTGTACGATTTCCATGTTGACAAAGGGGATTTTTCCCCCTATGTCAACTATCCATATCACCCTCCCCAACAAGGGCCCATCCCTAGTTGGAATGAGGAGCGTACACCCACTTATCCGTATTGGACGGGCCCATCCCAACCCGGTGTCACTCCTCCCTCTTTTCTGCCTTATGATTATACCATGATGGGCGGATGTGACTACCGAGGTGACCCTATGTATCCCACTCCCCCACCGGTTGATCGGCCAAATGGTTGGCCCGAGGATTTCACCGGGTGGCCTAGGGGGTACATGGGAGGTTGGGATGGTCTCCGAGGAGAGCCTCCCCATGGAAACTACCACCTTTGGCCCGAATATGGTTGGCCGCCTTACACCGATGCTTCGGTGCCCGACGTGGACCCCACCTACAATGTCACCCCTTTCACCGACGATGCGACTCATGCCCATCGCCTTGAGCGGGATGACTTTTGGAGGATTTATGATGTAAAGGGTAAGGCGCATGCCCCGGGTCCTTCTTCTTAGGGTTCCCTCCGTTTCTCCCCCATCTTGATATAATGGTATGCTTGCAATTAGCTTGGGGGAGAATTGCGGAGTGGGGGTTTTGCTTGGGATCTTTTGCAGCTTGTTGGTGTTGATGGTCTTCTTACCACTTCATGTGGTTGTATATATGATGATGATGAGTCTTTGCTGATGATTTTGGTGTGTTTTGGCCATTTGGCCCTTGTCTACTAACAATTTTTCTTACTTGTTTTTGAGCATTGTTTTGGTATGATTCTTTGCGGTGGGTTCTCACTTTCCACCTTGTGCCTTGTCCGTCCATTTTTGGTGAGTTTGTTCGGGTTTTAACGGGTCTTTGCGGGACTTGCTCCCACGATACTTCTGGTAACATCCTTCTAACTCTATTGCATTCTTTAGGGGACGGGCATATATCATGTTGGGGCATTTGGTTGGATGGGTAGCTGTGCCCCTCCTTGCTTAGTTTTCGGCCTTGAGGACATGGCCTAATTCTAGCTTGGGGGGAGTTTTGTTTGTGGATGCCTACTTGTTGATGCTCATTGCTTTGAAATCATACCAATACATGTTTGTTTCTTTCTTTTTAGTTTGATTTAGCGTGATTTTTAGTTTCTTTTCTTTTTCTTTATTTTTGTTTCCTTTTTGGTGTGTTTTCTTATTTTCTTCCTTTTCTTTTTGTTTTGATTTCTTTTTCGTCAAGGCAAGTTTTCTAGGTTTTCTAGGCAATATTCTTGATTGGGACATATAAAATTGGAACTTGTAGATTAGAATGCTTTTATTCCTAGTTGGTAGATTTTTACACGGTTCTTAATGTCTTGGGTCGAGTCTAGGATTTGGTGTCAAGAAAGTTGGTTGAACTTTGGGTAGCATGCGTTATGAACTCTTGGCTTGTGGTAAGATGGTGTTGAATTCTCTAGTGATTTGAAGCCGGAGGGAATGGTATTTGCTCCCTTGTGAGATTCATGTTAAAAAATAAGCCCAAACACATATACATTCATTGAGTGGCATGGATCCTTAGCATCGACTTTCTTGTCTCCCGAGTTTGACTTTTTCCTTCCCGAGACCGCGACCGAACTACTTTAGGGGACGATAGAGGCATTTCTTTCGGTGACTATTTTTCGTTTTAGTTTAGAACTTTATTTTATATTTTTCTCATATGTTTTTGTTTGCACTTGCCCCATTGCTAGCCATTTGAGCCTTGACCCTTCATTTCTTATGAGCACAATACAAGCCAAATAGCCTTTGTTTTGTTTTCACCCTTAGAAGTGATAGTGAAGCTTTGAGTTATGATGCTTGATGTTTTGGATTGAATATTCAAAGTTGAGAAATGAATGTTGTTTGGTGTGAATGACAAAGTTTTGGAAGAGTGTTGTACATAGTGAATAATTGATGCAAAAAGCAAAAAAGTATAGAATTAAATTCTCAAAAAAGCCAAAAACAGAGAAAAACAAGGCATGAGAAAAGTTTCAATTGAAACACAAAAAAAGAGGAAAATCAAATCAAGGAAAAAAGAACAAAAAGAGTTGTAGTTTAGAGTTGTTGTTGAATAAGCTTGGGGGTATCCCAAATAAGTGGTACGAATTTGTGTTTGGTTGATTATGCTTGAGTTGAGTTCTCGTTGCGCTTCACTTTAGGTATGAGCACCAAATTGCCAAATTTATTTCACACCTTACCCCTAGCCTACGTTACGCCCTAAAAGTCCTCTTGACCCTTTAGAGTTGAGTCATGACGGTGGAGGGAGGATTTGGTCAAGCTTAAGGAACAAGGTTGTCATGCTAAGATGTCGGGTAGCCTAATATTGATTTTCTGGCGCCTTCGCGGTGTCTCGAGACGCTATTCTCAAAGGTGAATAAGATCTAGAGTTTTGACGTGGTATGCCCGGATGTAGGGGGATTGACTAGTGTTTGCCTTTTGTTCGCTTTGCTTGATGCTCGAATCTTTCACTCGATTTGGGACATTAGTTAGCGTGTACTCATTTATTTGATTAGTAATATTAGTGTTCTTCTATACTTGTTCCATAATAAAGCCCCCATCTTGGATTTTGTAGTTTAATTTCTTTTCTTCTCTTTTCTTTTCTTCTTTTCTTTCTCTCTTTTCTTGATTTGCGTTTTCCATTTTTAGTCTTGCCTTGATTAGATTTGCTAGATTTCGATTTTGGTAAATTTTAGAACTTGATAGGTTGCTCATTCTTCCCTAGTTGAGTTTTGTTTGCTAGAGACTAACAAACGCTTAGCTTGGGGGAGTTTGATGAGCGGCATTTATGTCGCTCTAGGCTAGGATTTTATAGAGTTTTATTATGCTTTTTTGTTAGTTTTATATAGTTTTGCTGTTCTTTTATTCCCCTTTTCCATCTTTGTGCTTTTCAGGTGATAATATTGAAAATGATGGAAAAACAGCTGAGATTTGCTCGAGCAGGTGCCGTGCGATCGCACGGACATTTTATGCGCTCGCACGGGTCTATAGAGTTGGCTCCAAAAGTCAAGGCAGTGTGTGCGCTCGTGACTCAAATTCGTGTGCTCGCATGAATCCGCAAAAACGATGCAGGAACTATATGGGAATTTGTGCGATCGCATCACAGAGGAGCTCGTAAGCACAAATCTGGAAAATCGATGCAGGAACTATGAGTGATTTTGTGCGATCGCACCGTAGAGGAGCCCGCTCGCACGGAATTTCGGTGGGCTCGCACTATATTCCCGTGCGAGCACACGAGGATTTTATGAGATTTAGCCAAGTTACAGCCATGCGATCGCACGATGTTGGGAACGTTCGCACGGCACGAAGGAGAAGAATCGTCGCAGGGCCCGTTCGCATAGATGCACAGCACGATCGCACCGATGCGATCGCACCTGGGTCTGCCCGATCGCACGGCTGCGCGGGATTCAGTTTTCGAGTTTAAAACTCTTATTTTTGGGGTTTAGTATAAATAGGATTTTTGATTATTTTCAATGTACGCTTTCATATTTTACACTTCATATTTTTACACTTTCAATTCTAGAGGTTTTGTGATTTTGTTCTTCAATCTAGAGAGAGAAACTCTTTAATTCCAAGCACCAATTCAGTAATTTTCTTCAACTCTTCTCTTCTTTATGCAATTGAATTCTTAGTTCTTTAATTCTTGCACTTGCTTAGATGATAATTGTTTTGCAATTCCTCAATACCTTGAGTTCTTGATTTCAATTTTGCTTGTTACTTTGATTTTCAGTTTTTGATTTGATTGTGCAATTGAGTTTCCTATTCTCTACTTCTTCTCCTTAAATTTCATGATAGCTAGTTTTGAACTAATGGATAGCTTGATTGTTAGGATGATTAGTGAGTAGTTTTAGGTTAGGGAAAGGGGAGAAACTAGGGGATGAATTAGGGGAAATAGATTATTGATTGTTGGTTGATTCATGTGATTAAACAAGATTTGATGATAGGAAATCCATGCTAGTTGAGTGGTAGTTGCAAATGCTATTCGATTAGATTTCCGTGGAACCATAGGATAGGTTTGGCAAGACATTGTGGACCTATCTTGTGATGATCAAATGGCGGTACCTATTATATGCTAGTTAGTTTAGTCTAGGATTAGGCGAAAGCTCTTCCGTGGATTAGACGCTTAGCGTTCCCTATCCGAGAGGTGGCGGGTTCGTCTTTAGATGCCGTTTGCCTAATCAACATTTCGTTGCATGATCACCATTGCAAAATAGTTGAATTGATTTCCCCCGGTTTCCCTAGGCTATCCCTGACTCCCTAACATTTCCCTTTCTTGATTCAATTTTACATAGTTCTTTATTTGTTTTTAGACTCTTAAAAAGTGACCATTCAAAACAAATCTTTGATCGAACTAGATTGACTTCCAACTCAATAATTCACCGTTTCTTTGGGACGATCCCTTTGCTTACCGCTTGCCGGTAGTTGAAGTGGTTTTATAAATATTGTTTGCATAGGTGGTTTTCTATCAACGACGGAAAATACGCTTATCAGGAGTGTCCATTAGGAGTTGGACGGATTTGGTAGATTATTGGCTTTTACCAGAGGCCATGGTTTGTGACCCCAAAATATCCTAAATTTAGTAAGTTTTATTTGTTTCACCTATATATGCTAGCATTGGTTTCATGAAACTAGGAAAAATCTGAAATGGGAAAAAATGCTCGAGCATTACAAGGCAATAAGCACAACAGTGGTGCTACAAGCTTTGCTAATCGAAGAGTTGATATGTATGCTTTTCAACCTAGCTATTTGGTTTGTAGCATTTCAATTGCTATAGGTGCTAACTTTGGTTGTTTTGTGGGTCATACGGTACATGAGAATCACAGGTGGGTATAACCTCAGCACTTCATAAGCCATTGATGCCAAAACACACTACGACAAAAAATGCTTTTTATAGCGCTTAATAATGCTTTTTACAGCGCTCCTTGAAGCGCTGTTGATGGCTCCGCTATTAAAAGTAAAAGGTACCTTTAATAGCGCTTTTCAAAAGCGTTGTAATATGTCATATCAGGATAATTCAAGTGTTGCTTTCATATCACATTATAAGCGCTATTAAAGAAATGCTGTCAAAGATTTACCGCCAACTTTTAAATTATTTTCTAATAGTGGATGTATCTGAAGCGCTATTAAAGTTATTTTTAAATTATTTTTAATTATTTATAATATACTAGAAAAACATTTCATTTTTTGCCACAAAATAACACCATATATTGAAGAATAGTAAATAGTTGAAATTAATTTCCAAACCTCTATTAAAAGAATTTTTACAATTATCACCCTTACAAAACCGATTGCATAGATCTAAAATAAAAATTCTAAACATTAAACTATGCAAAATACATTAATTAATAATTAATAGAATCGTATGTTTTTTGGTTCCTTCAACATAACCTAGCGATTACACAATTGTTGAACAACATGGCGCACCCATTCGGTTCTTGCTTCGTCAATCCGCTCTTTGTCCTAACTTGAAAACTGTCAATCTGAAAAGTACTGCGAATCAATGGGGGCATAAGGATTCATATATATATATAGAAGGGAAAAAACGAATGAACTAATATTACGATAAACAATAAGTGCCATACATGAAGGGAAAAAAATATGAACTTCACATTATAGGAATAGATTATGATGCTATTGGAAAAGAATTGCAAAAATTGGCTTGCTGATAAATTGAAGCTAGAAAATAATATGCCTTGCTGATAAATTTAAGCTGTGCAGGTACTGCAATGTCTAACTAAAGAGAAAGGCATTACCTGCAGCTTCACAATCTCCTATCATAAATTGTACTTGACCAGGTGAATCTAAAGAAGGCACTGAGGGGATTAAGTCTCTCACAAGCATCTGGGATGCCAAATCTGGGACAAAGTAACCGGTTACACAAGACAGTAGTAATCCAAGCAAGGAATCTAGTGATCCGATTTACTCAAAAACTCAAGTACAACGGCAATAAAAAACAATAACATTAACATTCAGAACCCCTTAAAACTAAACTACACAGAATCTGTAGGGACTAATTATTATAATGACAATTCAAATGACTCGTAAATAAACCACAGGCTGATTATTATGATTGCTCAATGCAGCAACAAGTAAACAACTTCTATAACTAATGGAATCTCCAATTCTGCAAAGCTTCATCTTTGACTTAGATCAGCACTAGAGGATTGCAAGTTCTTTTAAAGAAAACAATTAACAAAAACATTTTATAGAAAACGTGATTCCACAGACAGTGAATAAGATCCTAAGCATAAATCAACCCCTAAGACCAGTAACATTGTGACATAAAAACAATGATTCTTACTCAGGCAAAGCCTTGCCTGAACCAATATTATACGATAACCAGGCCAATTAAGCTGCCTATTAAGCTGAGATTGCTTCGTCTATTAACCAGGCCAATTAAGCTGCTTACCCATATCTTTGAAGTAAAGCCTTGTCTGAATGACTGAATCATTAAGATAAAAAAAAAACCAACTGAAACCAAGGAATATGCAAAGTTATCAGGGTATCCTATCTTAAACTCTTTACTCCTGTAACAATGAGGTCGTAGGTATCCAACCAATAAATAATACTTACACGAGCACGAGCAAGCTTCTTCACAAACATGGCACAATAAGACTGGTGCAATTTATAAACCAATTCGGTAGCATTATCAGAAAAACCCAACATCTTTATATCAGTCAGATGTTGTTCCTAGCATAACTATATTTGCAATTTATGATTCAACAGTCGAGATTTTTAATTTTACCAGTATTCTTTGTGGCTACAGGAAATTGAACCAAGTACAGATCCAAATAATCAAGGCGAAGTTTCTTTAAACTGTCTTTACAAGCTTCAAGTACATGTCCATGGTCAGAGTTCCACAGCTGCAATTGGGATCAGATATGATACATGAGTGCAGTAGTCAGCTAGTGAGCCAGATATCTCCCAAAATTAGAAACACTGTCCCCTTTTATCCCTTTGAAAACAGACTGACCTTAGTGGTTATGAAAAGATCCTCCCTCTTAACAAGCCCAGTTTGAAATGCATCAGCAAGTGCCTCCCTAACCTCAGCTTCATTCTGGTAATCAGCTGCAACAAAACTTAACTGCTTACTCATCGTAATCTTATCAACAAAGACCTGAAGATATATGTGCTACTGAACATCAGTATGTGTTCTCTACTTGTCATTCTAAGGCTCTTGCATAAAAAATTGTTCTGAAGTAAACTGCCCCAAATTTTCGAAATACATCCTTCCAATTTAATATTCATTCTGAAACAAAAAACAAACAGTACAGAATCATATATCAACACAGCAACATCAGAAAAACACACTCTTCGCCTATTGACGGGCCATAAGTCTTCCATTATGACTGCAAGGCCTTAAAACCCAGATCATATTTGATTTCTTTATAGGCATAACAAAAGAAAATAAGTTGATTAAACAAGCAGCTTTTGATCGTTAAAATAAAGCCAGTAATGGACAATCTCAAGCAATTTAATTACCTCAGAACAGAATTTAATCTATCTAAAATGTAAATTTGCAAATGTAAATCATTAAAATAAAGCCAGTAAAGGGAAATCTGCAAGTTACCCATCTTAGATGAAACCCGCATATGCAAGTCCAAATTACAAGTGCTCATTACAAAACTGAAAATACAAACTATAGACTTTTAGAATGCTGGTTGGTGTTGCAATTCTCTAATTTCAGTTCACTGCCAAACAATCGAACTGAATTGACTAACAGATTAAGAATAAGCACAAGGAGTAATTATAGTTTAGAGCTACCTGTTGTTGTAACTCCTCCAGATGTCAGAAAAAGCTTTCGGTTATTGTTTTTAGAATGATTCTAACTTTAATTTTCTAAATTTTGTAGGAAGCTCTTAGAGGTGCTGCAACTATTGAGAAAAGTACTAACTTCTATTGTTCAAAAATAAATTATGTTGGAGCATTGAAAGTTTATCATTTACCATATTTACTTGTCATGTAAAGCTAACAACAAGTATAGAGCTGTAGAGGAACAACAAACTGAATGTTTAAATTCTCATGGGGCTCATGCATCTTCTTAAAGGTTGTATGCTTATACGAAGTACAAGTGAGCAAGTTGCAGATCAGTAACAAAGATAAGCTATGATAAAAAAAAATTCACTTCAGCTAAGAGCAGTTCAAGAAGAACAAATTTTGTTCCACAAAAAAATCAAAAATCTCAGGCAAATATAAATTTTGATTAATAAAAACCAGTTGAAAAAAAGTAACTCAGTACTCCTCCATCTTGAAATGACATTGACATTGTTTCCACCCTTGGCAATTCAACAACCCATCAAATTAAAAATCGGAACACAATAATGAAATCACATAATACTCACAACCTACATATACAAATTCAGATGACCAAAACCCATAATTTAATTAATTGTAATTGAATTCAAGCCCCCTTCAATTCCCCACACAACCAATTCAAGAAAATTAATTAACTATAACCCTACATTTCAAAATATAAAATTAAGAACAACCCAAACATAAATCAGCAAAACTCCTTAAATTTTATGGAGTATACCTTGAAATTCGATTTTCCACTCTTGCTGTGAGAAGGAAAGCCCCGCCACATGAAGGAAATTGCTACCGTGGGTTTCTATGCTCCGATTGTGATCGATTGACAATGCGAATCTGCTAACAAATTATAATACGTAATTACAAAAATATTTGAATACAATTTAATTAGAATTTTAATTGAAAATTTACTAAAATAAAAAACAAATCTGGCTCCGTCGTCGATCACCGATGTCGGCTACCGGAAGTCACTCACGTCGCTAGACCAGATGGAGTGGTTCCGTGGTGGAGCACTGGTGCGCCATGCTCGCGTAGTCCCAAATCCCCAAATCCTAATTCACAAACCCTAATTTCCTAAACTCAATTCCAAAAATGCCGACAAGAATGAACACAACAGTGTAGTTGTGCTTCCTATGATTTCCTTCCATGTCGGATCATTGGTTTTTGACGGCCGGTGAGAGGAGTTGGTGAGAGTAGAAGCATAGAAGGTAGGTGAGAAGAGAGAGAGAAAAATAACGAGGAAGGTGTGAGAAGGAGAGAAGGTAGGCACTCACAAGCCGCGTTCAGTCAATTTTGAAAGTGTATATATTTTTTTAAGTTTTTTCCTATAACATTTGAAAGCGTTTTTTTAAGGAGCGTTATCATATGTATGAAAAATGATAGGGTATATCGGACAAGCGCTATAATATGTGTATTTATGACAGCGTGTTTTTTATAAGCGCTATAATATGCTATATTTGACATTTTTGACAGCGGAAGGGGGAAAAGCGCTATTAAATAAACGCTATTAAATGATATTTCTGTAGTAGTGACATTGTGCTAAACTGCGGATTATAAGCCATAAAACCACATAAAACTCCGTGATTCTCTCTATATTAATCATCATTGAGACTCAAGAAGTATGAGTCTATGGACTCTTAGTACATAAAATCAAGCTGATAGTTTTTCATACCAGAATCTAGCTGACCCCAAAATAGCCACAGTGATCATACTACTTATATGGACACGTACCCGTAGTGTTGACGTGTCTTGCCTTCCTAATTTTCAGTTTTCAATTGATTTTTAGAAATTAGATATCAATTTCTGAAGATTTTCTTAAACATTTCAGACTATATAGTTCCTTTTGAAGGTAGAATTGTGGAAAATTTTATTGCATAGTTAACAGTTGATTAAGTACAAAGAAAGAATTATTAAGTCTTGATAGTTAGTTATGCAGAGGATTGATCATAAACCACATGGAAGAGTAGGTAGTTGGCCCTGTTTCGGAATTAACCGAGTAATGTTTAGGTAAGTGGTTAAATTCACTTCAATGTGAATTAGAGGCAAACACGAGAAAGAGTAGGTAGTTGGCCCTGTTTAGGAGTTTACTGAGTAATGTTTTGGTAAGTGGTTAAATTTAATTCTATGTATATTAGAGGCCAAGGGTTCGTGGTACTTAAATCTTGAATTGCTGTCTCTGTGAAGAATGATCTTAGCTCTGTTGGGGAAGGTCTTTTGATATCTGAATAATTAATATAAGCTTGGATACAGAGCACTATAGGTTTTCTTAGCTGTTGTCTAGACATTTAATGCGGCTGTGTATGATACTTGGATTGATCTTAATGTTATTTTGGAAGCACTGCCTGCAATTTGTTTCCTCTGTTGTCTGTGTTAGGGTTTAATCTGTTGAGAAACAATTTGTAAAAATTGTTGAATGAATAGTTAAATTGTTGGTTAAAATTGCTGAAATTTGAATTGGATTTTACTGTATTTTTTATAAGAAATTATGTTGGTGTTATTGAATTGAATCGGAATTTAATTCATGCCTGCTTGCAACGGCTGCAATATGTTCAATGAATACTGTTAGGGTTTCTTCTATTGGGCTGAGTGATTGAAAACAATCTGTAAGATATACTGATGTTCAATGAATATGTTGAATGAATATTGTCAGTTAGCTTGAGGATGACTAACTATGTTGGTGAGTAGGTTCATATCTTTAAAACAGGAAAATTTTGCTATATTTTACTGAATCCAAACTGATTATGAAGGCGAGTGAGATCCATCATGTGAGAAGTTTTTGCAGGTAGGGATTTGATTGTTATTTTGTTTGTTGTTAGCTCTGGTTTCCCATGCCAAAACTGCAGAGGGGTTCAAATATTGAATCTATGATAGGTAATTTGAAAAGTCTTTCTCTATTTGCATAGGTATTTGAAGATACTTCTTTGATAGTATCTTGACGGAAGAATCTGGATCATTTTAATTAATAAAAATTAAATATGTCCTTATTCTTAAGCAACCTCAGAGTAGAAACAGATTTTCCAGGAGACTGAATCTTTTTGTTTTTATTTTATGATGTCTTTTTGAACACATGCTCATGTTATAATGTGGGGAATAATTCATATCGATGCATGTTATTATAGCTGATGTCTATTTCTCAGATTGTCCTTCCTACATTGCTTGTAATTTACCTTAAGAAATCCTTTTAGAGTTCTTATTTTGGAAAGGGAAAGTCTAATTGATCAATGATCCTGGTAATGATGATTCTCATAGCCTTCTTTGCTGGTTGAAATAAACATTTTTTTAGTCATCAACTTAATGGAGAGTTTTGTGGGATTTCATTGCTTTGAGCACGTGATTCTGTTGCGTGGTAGTTAATTCCCCCCCCCCCCCCTCCTGCATTCTTGCTTTACTCTTTATTTGTGATTCTATCTATTTAATTAGATGTGGACTCATTGCGCCCTTTCGCGTAGGATGATTGTGATACTCCAAGTGCACCTCCAGTTTACCACTCCGGTTAGGACACCAACCAAGATGTGCTTGGAGCCAATCTCGAAGCATCTGCTGATTCTCATGTTGCTTCTTACAAAAATGAACCAGTTGTTCCTAATATTCTGCCATCTGGTGCCAATCAAGTGGTTAGTATTGGAATAAAGGTTCCTGGTCAACAAGCAAGGTTAGTATGCTCATCCTTGGTTGATGTTTGATGTTTGATTTTTCAGATTTATGTTTAATGAATAAAGACTTTTTTTGAAATAATTTTTTTTTTCAGAACCGCAGCCGGTGCATAATCTGCAGGATCTTCTGGTTCACATGCTGCTTGTCTACCTACTTTCCATGCAAGGTAATTTTCACTAATATCGGAATGGTTGTTCAATATTTTATCATTTTAGCTTCTCTGACTTTTACCTCTATCGTTAATACTACATTACCTGATTAAGATGTAATTTTCTCTGACTTTGGCTCATGAAAATTGTTTCTGTCATTTTTTATCCATGATTTCAGTCACTTGTTCTCTTTCTTATAGTTTAAGATTGTTCCATAAGTTGACATTTACTTTTAAAAACCCATGATGGGAAAACTTTGTGCTTCTTGGTTTAAAAGTTTGTCTTTATTTCTTAGAGTACCCTATTAGATGGATGGAGCTTTGTAACTTTCAAGTTTTTTTCGCCGTAACTACAATGTTTGGTAGCTAGTACAAAAAAGCTCAGTTCACAACTGATGTTCTGATCCGGTGAACTGAGTTTGTGAAATGAAGTAAGAGATCCGAAGCATCAGATAAAAAGCATGCTAGTGAACTGATCTGCTTCGGATCTGATGTTTCATTTCACACACTATGTTGCTGCTTCTGATATGTTCTTTCATTTCTATTGGGAAAGATCAGAACACTCACAACTGATATGATGCTTCTTGTGCTGAACTATAGACTTATTCCATACTGATCATTTCTTGTACTGATCTGCTGTACTGATCAGTTCACCAGATCATAACAGCAGTTGTGAACTGATATGCTGTGAACTGATGCTGCAGATTTGTTGTGAACTGATGCTGCAGATTTGTTGCGTGCAGATCAGAACAGCAGTTGTGAAACTGATCTGCTGCTGGTTCTGATCTGATGTTGCAGATCTGTTGCGAGCAGATCAGAAGCAGCAGCAGATCAGATCAAAATTTGTGAATCTGATCTGCTACTTCCGATCTGTTGTTCGAGCCAAAAGTTGTTGCTCACTCTACTAAATCTCTTTCTCATTATTTAATTGAAATTAGTGAAGGTAAACGATTTCAATTATTATACATTTTCATTAGTTGTTTATAAGCTCAAAAACTTATCTTTGTCTTACATGCATTTTATTTGTGTGATTCCAAGTGTGCGCAACAAACGGGCAATACGGAGTGCGGCTACTGCGTGATGAAGTACATGTATGAAATCAGTAACAAGTTGTACGGATGCAAGGATCTCTAAGAGGTACGATCCTTAAATAAGCAATATTAGTCAAAATTTGAAATATAATTAACTAACGAGCCTTAAATGTGCATAATTTGACCTAAATGGGTGATAATGAGTCTTTGAAACATATAACTAAGTGTATTGAACATGGAAAAACTTTAAAATACTTATTTTAGCTCATTAGTTGAAAGTTGTGGCTGAAATTAGCCATTTTAGTCAAAATGTGACCGATAATGAACTAACGAGGCTTAAATGTGCATAACTTCACCAAAATTGGTGAGAATGAGTCTTTGAAACATAAAACTAAGTGTACTAAACATGGAAAGACTTTAAAATACTCATTTAAGTTCATTAGTTGAAATTTGGAACCGAAATTAGCCATTTTAGTCAAAACGTGACCGATAATGAACTAACGAGGCTTAAATGTGCATAACTTCACCAAAATGGTGAGAATGAGTCTTTGAAACATAAAAGTAAGTGTATTAAAAATGGAGACTTTAAAATACTCATTTAAGTTCATTAGTTGAAAGTTGGGACCGAAATTAGCCATTTTAGTCAAAATGTGACCGATAATGAACTCACGAGCCTTAAATGTGCATAACTTGACCTAAATGGATGATAATGAGTCTTTGAAACATAAAACTAAGTGTATTGAACATGGAAAAGCTTTAAAATACTTATTTTAGCTCATTAGTTGAAAGTTGGGGCCGAAATTAGCCATTTTAGTCAAAATGTGACCGATAATGAACCAACGAGGCTTAAATGTGCATAACTTCACCAAAATGGGTGAGAATGAGTCTTTGAAACCTAAAACTAAGTTTATTTAACATGGAAATACTTTAAAATACTCATTTAAGTTCATTAGTTGAAAGTTGGGACCGAAATTAGCCATTTCAGTCAAAATGTGACCGATAATGAACTAACGAGGCTTAAATGTGCATAACTTCACCAAAATAGGTGAGAATGATTCTATGAAACATAAAAATAAGTGTATTAAACATGGAAAAACATTAAAATACTCATTTAAGTTCATTAGGTGAAAGTTGGGACCGAAATTAGCCATTTTAGTCAAAATGTGTCCGATAATGATCAAGCGAGTCTTAAATGTGCATAACTTCACAGAAATGTGTTAGAATTAGTATTTGAAACATAAAACTAAGGGTATCAAACATGGAAAGACTTCAAAGTACTCATTTAAGTTCATTAGTTGAAAGTTGGGACCGAAATTAACCAATTTTATTATTATACGGTTCATTTTTTCTTTGTTATGAACAAATTAAGTCTTAATTTATTGTACGATTCAATATTTATAATATAACTAAAGTTTATATATATTTTTTGATGGTCGATGTTTTTAAGGTATTCAATAATCCGAGGGAGCGACCTTTCACCTTTGAGGAGATAGATGAAGTTCGAGAAATGTTGGCAAACTTCATTACCAGTGATTGTCTTTGATATTTTCTTGTACGGAATCTTAAATTATGAATGCTAGTTTTTCATATGATTGTAATGTAATCGACTTTTACATTTACAATTATATACAATTTAATTTAATTATCTATATAATTGGATACTTTTTATGTGACGTACGGAGGTTCAGTGGCGTGGTTCAATTGTAATATGTAGCAGGGAAATTGGTGATACAACAAATCTAGATCAAGTGCGGCTCATTTATAGGCCAAGTGCGGCTCATTTATATACCAAGTGCGGCTCATTTTTATGCTTGTGCTGCCCATTTTTATGTTAAGTGCGGGCTCATTTTCAAATTTGGCAGCACCAAATATGTCAAGTGCGGGCTCATTTTCAAAATTGGCAGCACCAAATATGTCAAATGCGGGCTCATATTCTAAAATTGGCAGCACAAAATATGTCAAGTGCGGGCTCATTTTCCAAATTGGCAGCACTTGATAACTTGAAACATCAAGTGCTGCCAATATTTTGGCAGCACTTGAGAAACATCAAGTGCGGGCAGGCCATGTGCTGCACATGTAAAAGCCCGCACTAAACCCCTAAAAATGAGCCCGCACTCGAGGTTTTTTCCTCTAGTGACGGTAGCAAAATCAATAGAGCAGCAATGACCTTTTACTGATCCTGTATTAGAAAAGGTTACTCTAGATGAAGCAAATAATTCGAAGATTTTTGGGGTCTCTTTTTTGTACATCAGGATCATACTTTTATTAGATTTAAAGAGGGGTATGCAGCTCTGTGTGTATTGAATCTAGCATTTGGTGGTTGTAGATAAATGATCAGTTCACTATAAATCTTGTCAGGCATACTGTTCATATAAGTAGTACGGGTACCCAGAAACCCTACTACGGGGATAACAACTCAAAGTGTTCAACAAATATAGTGATAGTCGGTTTAAGAACTTCAAATTTTCAGTTTTCAATTTATTTTTTTCCTGAAATTGTAGAAAGAGAAGAAAGGAGAGTTTAGCGAATTGGCATTTTTCAAATCAGTTTACGCCAAAGAAGATGGAAGCTTTAAAGAGGGCACACTTCCTCATCAATTTGTGGTATCATTGCATTGAGCTAATTCTACACATCAATCTTGTCACTTGAAGTCTATTTATTTTTTTCTTCACTTGTACATAGTATTCTTGGTTGATAGGTTTTGAGTGATCTTTTCATATTATATCACAGGAGGATGCCAACAAAAAGGTCCAAGAAAACCTTGCGAGTTCCTCTTCTTCAAAGCCCGTAATTGAAATTGAGAATGCAGTCTTTAATGAGCTCATGTATAAAGGTGAAGTACCTAAACGTCCTCTGAATTATGGATTTGGAGTGAAGCAAAGCGACATCTTTGGAGTGGAAGGTTTGCTGAGGAAAGAAGGGTCAAGCTACGTTAACAACAATGCTATGGAAGTGGAGAACATGAAAGGTGAAATATCAGTTGTCAAGAAGCAAAATGAGGACCTTGCGCAACAAAATCAAGTTCTGCATACCAAGTTCGAAGAAACAACACAATCATTTAAAAGGATTGCTTCTTTTTTGGGACAAGTTTTGAAGGAAGTACGCAAAGGGAATGTTTCATCGAACCTTTTAGATAGTGCGGAATCAGCAATAAATATGGTTAGTTATTTTTGGAAATTATTCTGATTGAGCATCATGTATCATTACCTGAAATGTGGCATATCTAATTTACATATTAAAATGCTTTTTGTAGATTACTGATGATTCTGGTGGAAATGGTGACAACCAGGCCGAGAAATGAGACTTTGACACTATTGCCAAATGCAAGGTAATTTCATATGGAATTAATTAACTGCATTTCATGCTTTATAGATAAACTTATAGCTGAAACAAGCTTTATAGTTATCGATTATTTATGGGTGATGGTGAGATTAGAAGGTAGATACTTAGATTTAGTATTATCATAATAAGGTATTATGTTGATATTAGCTGAAACACGAGTTTGGTGTTAGGTCTGGGTTGTTAACAAACTATGGTTTCTGTTAGTTAATTTATGATGCTCCTTCTGTAACGCGTAAAGAAAACACAATATTAAATGTCAATCCCAGACATCAGCGACTCCGACTTACTCTCCTGATAAAACCTCATTCGAACTCTGACCATGTGTGAGAGATAAGTCTGAAATCAACTACTATAAAAAGTTTTAGTTGCCATAGAAATTGCTCATAGTATAAGCTTGTTTTCTGTTTGATTGACTTCTATAGTCTGTTTCGTTTTTGGTCTGTTCACTCATAGTACTATCTTAGAAAAATCGTATCAATCTGTTTTTCCTTATCCGTTTCTGGTTGTAACTGTTGCTTCGCCCTCTCAAAGTTGTCCACCATTGGAAGAAGACTCTCAATTACTTCTCCCTGTGCATCGCTTCGAACTGATAGTCTCTCTTTATCTGATCTCCTTCTAAAGTTATCAAAGTCAGCTTGCAGGCGGATAAATCTATCCTTTCCAGAAGTTATCTCTTCTGTCAAAGTTGATAATTTCTCAACCAACTTGTTCTTTTCTGTTTCTAATTGGTAAAAAGCGGTCTCTATTTCTGTAATGGTCTGATAATCCCCAGCTAAAACATCCTCCTTATAATATTTAGTGAGAGTTTCCACACTTTCCCACATATTCTTGGTACTTGTCTCTTCTTCTGTTTCCCCAACTTCCTCCTCTAGCATTTCCTCATCCATCTAAAATCACCAGTAAAAAGAAATCAAATCATAAGAAATAAATACCAATTACCAATAAATTTTGAGAATTATCTTTAGGCTGGTAGGATATGACGATATGTACACAAGTAAGTGGTCAGACTCCTATATCAGCTGTCACAAATTACATACAAAGTACTCTTCTTATAGTACTTTTTATTTTGGGGTGCACTTCCTAGTCTTTTCAGATTTAACAAACTCAGTTTGTTTCACATTTTAAGGCACAAATTCTTTGGCTATTGTACTTGTAAGCATCACTTGCTTTGCTTCTCTTCACGCCTGAATATTATATCAAAGGAAAAAAGAAAGTTCTTGAGGTCTTAATCTAAATCTATAACTAACAAGAGGAACTAAACTCGAAAGATTAAGAATCTACAGCTTTGATAACATGAGAAAATTGAATCTGCTGCTAATGCTACTGTTGTTGAGGTCCTGATGTTGAGGTCCTGCTACTGCTACTGAATCTGAAAACTGAAAGTTCTTGAGGTCCTGCTGTTGTAGCTGCTGCTACTGCTCAGTCCTGGTGTTGCATAGTTTTGCAGGTTTGCAATCAGTCAGGCATACTGTTCTGCTCAGGCTGGCTTGCTGTTGTGCAGCTTTCTGTGCAAACCTTGTGCTGTTCAGTCTGGTTCTGCTGTTTAGCTTGTTTGGCTGGTGTCTTGTTATTTTTTTTCGGTTTTCAAATGGGCAAGCCTGCTAATTAAAGAAAGTTACAAGTTTAAGCAGCAAGTTAATGAACATCAGAGGCTAAGGATAAGAAAGCCATTATGACTAAGGAAAGACTATATACCTTTTTCCTTCCTAACTTGTCACCTAACCACCCAAAGAAGAGTTGCCCAGCAAAGGTACCACACAAGGCCACATTCATGGGTATAAACCCTGGGCTAGTCGGATTTGGCTCAGTGTAATAGAGACGCCCTAAGATTTTGGTCACCACAGATATGGAGAAAAGCTCATAGACATTAGTAAAGAAGCCCATACCAAGAATCATGAAAACTTTCAAGTGGTACCATTGTGTCTTTGCTACGTCAAGTACATTTAGCACCTTTAACTTTTGTCTCTTCGCCATTGATTAGGAAGTAGGAACTAACCTTTAATTCATACAGGGAAAAAATAAGGCAAAAATCAAATGTTAATGTTTAAAGTGTTATTATAAAAGCATTGCAAATTTGTCAAAAATGACCTTTTATAACTCAAATTTTGCGAGTTTGGCCGGTGTCTTTGTAGAATGTTTTAGTGTTTTTTGTTTTTGCTTGGTTGCGGGCTGTGCTCCCTTAGATTTTGTTTCCCTTGTTGTTTTCTGTTGGTTGTTGTTTGGGTTTCTACCTTTGGTAATTAAGTTAACTAATTTACCAATAATATATATATATATATATATATATATATATATATATATATATATATATATATATATATATATATATATATATATATATATATATATATATATATATATATATATATATATATATATATATATATTCATTGTTCATGTCTATATTTCTAATAGTCATGCGTTTTTCCCTTGATTTTTCCCTTGATTAATAGTTAGTATTATTTTGAGAAAACGACTAGTAGTTAGGATCGAGCTGGCTAGGATTACTGTTAATTTTCCTTTGATTTTATGAAATGTTCATCATACTTCATATATATATATATATATATATATATATATATATATATATATATTTGACATTAAATTTTCTTTGCAGATTATTGATGATTCAAGTGGTCATAGTAAATGTAGATCAAGAGATGAACAAGTTATCTTGAAGCTAAGCTAGCATAAGGATATGTTTACGTGTTCGTAATCATGAAGTTGTTTTTATTTAGTTTTGGACTATCTTGTAGAAAAAATGATAATGCTAGTTAGAAATTTATTTTTGTTTTAAAATATCGCTTTTATTTCAGTTTGACTAGACTCTGCGAATTAATTTAATGTATAGATGATTTTTATCACTTTTCCTAAATTAACTACTTAAGTATATATGAATCATAGCGTAATGTTATATATATATATATGAAAAAAAATATGATGCAAATTGTGACGCTCCAAAGCGTCTAAATTATTATGTATATATTAAAAATAATATGATACAAATTGTGACGCTCCAAAGGGTCTAAATTATTTTGGAGGGAATGGGGAGATCTCGCACGAAAGTGAACATATAGTGACTCTAATAAGAGTCTAAATATTTCGGGTGTCTAAAGCGTCTCTATATGGTTTATAGTGGCGGAAAAATGTGTCTATACGCGTGAAAATAGTGACGCTTTATGCAGTCTAAATATTGTGACTCCCTATAGAGTCACTATATCCCAAATAGCGACGGAGAAATACATCGATATTTTGCAAATTGTGACGCTCTAAAGCGTCGGTAAATAGCGGCAATGAAAATAGCGACCCTCTCTCAAAGCGTCGCTATGTGAAATAGCGACACTGTAGAGCGTCGCCATTTGTCCAAAAAAGCGTCACAATGTGCCGCGTTTTTTTGTAGTGAGTTTAAGGAAGTGATTACAAACAACCTTAAACATCATTTAATCTTGAAACTTTGTATTTGTATCATAGAAAGTGTTGATTTTGTAAAAATATGTGAATATTGTAAGTGACACTTTTAAGAGTAAAAGTGCCAACTTTACCAATCATTTTGTAAGTGAAATTATAGAAACATAGTATATTAGGATTGGGATTCAGAATTATCTAGTTAGGTTTAGGTTAGAATTCCTCTTAGAGGTCCCAATTGCTTGAAAGCTTGGAATTTGTATGAGATTTTTGAAGAATTTGTATTTTGACTTTTGAGAGGCAATTTTAGAATTACGACGTTCTAGTTGTCAATTGCTGCCCTAAAGTGCTGGAAATTAGGGGGTTTAAATAGGGAAATGAGAGGATAAACGCCAGCAGACAGCTGCGTCCAGCGCAGCAACGACGCCTCGCGCCGCTGACGTGGCACAGAAGATGCCAAGCAAGGACGATGACGCCGTCCTTGCGTTTGGCTTATAGTGGGCGTACCTTTGTATGAATTGTACTTTTTTTGGCACGTAGCTTTGCTTGGGGGTTAAGGAAGTTTGCGATTAAAACTAGCCGTTTCGGTTTTTTTTTTAAATTCGGTTTTACGGGACAAGGCCCAGCTTGCTCGGTTTTGTGGGTCGGTGCCCGAATTTGGATTGCTTAGTGTCATTGTGACTGGAAAAGGCCTTGTAAAACCAATGGAGTGGTCCATTGGGTGAGATTGTACTTGGATTTTGAAATTGGTTTTCGAAAATTGAATTTTGCACCGAGTTCCGGAATGGTAACGGTCTCGGGAATTGGACTTTGGATCTTGGATTTTGAAATATGTTTCAGCAGTTGGGACTTCCACACGGAGTTGTTCCAACCACCTAGCAAGGATAATGGTGTCGTCATCTTCCCAATGGGGAGACACAACTTAGGTGTCTACAACAATAAATATTGTCACGCGTAAACGTTTTATTGCATTCCCTCCCATTATTTTCCAAAATTTTAACCCCTTGCTCTTGGACGATTGTTCCCAAATATTTAACCGGGCTTGAGTTGTTACCAAAAAAAAGCAACAGAAATTAAAAAAATAAACCCTAATTATTTTAGAGAGAGGAGAGAAACTGAGAAATTCATGAATGGGGAGGACAAATACTGAGAAGAAATAGAGAGATTTTACAAGTTACGGTTTAGTTCGACGATTTAGGTTTGCAATTCACAATTAGTTCTTAGCAATTTCTGGCAAGTTCTAGCAAATGGATGCGCAAATTCTCCGAAGAAAACTCCAAAACTCTACAACAGATTCAAATTACACCACCACGGCGAAGGCAGGGGACAAAGAAGGAAGGAGATGAGATATCCCATTCAAACTGTAATCTCATACAACAGATTCAAAAACTCTCCCAAAGTTTGCTATTTCGATTTAATTTTTGGCCTAATTTCCCGAATTGCGTTGTAATGAGTTTTTTCCTTTTAGGATATTGATGATTTGAATTGATGGGATTTAACATGTCAGCTCTTTGCAATTTCAATGGGTTCACTTTATTTCAAAGATGAATTTGATTTTTACATCTATATGGCTTCTTGAAGTTTAAAGAATTCAAGGATTTTGCTGTCTAGAGTTCGGATGATAATTGATTAACTTAAAATTTTTCTCCTTTTCTTACTGTGAAATACTAAGTGACAAAATTCCCTTGCATTTTATGTGAAAGGATCAAGTCCTCTATAGTGGTAGGGATTTTCCGCAAAGAGAAGTGGAATCAGTTAAGTAAGGGCTTATGTACAGTTTGATTCAAGCTTTGACGAATGTTGACAGTTAATTAAAAGAAGCCTAAGTTGTCCAGTCTCATTAGGATCGAGTTAGTATGGCTTAGCCATATGCAAATATTGATTTTATTCGCGATATGTTATTATAATTTTGAAAGTATTATGTTAAACAAAGTTATATGTTTTGAGGAATGATTTTTCTTCCCTCTCCCCTATACTTTCTCTGTTCATAATTACTCGCAACGTCTGGTATTTTTACACTATTCACATATTTCACTTTGACTATTGTTGGTGATTTATATGTTAGATAAAACATAGTCATGTATGATCTTGTTAGATTCGTCTCAATACGTAATTTCAAAATATAAACTTTTTTTATAACTAGTTGTTGGCCCGCGCTAGCGCGCGCGGTCCCCCAAGTTATACAAATCTATCTTCCGAAATATTATGTAAATTATAAGCCTAACTACGCAATGGAAATAGTTGGGACGACATTTAGACATAGACGGTAACATAGTTAATTACAAAATTTAAGTTATCAGCCTAAATGCAATGGGTATTTTCTAGGAACATGAAAATCCCACCATATAAGTTAGTTTAAATACTAATACAACACAATACTAATAAAACACAATACTAATTTACTTTCACACATACAATACTACAATAGCGTGCATGACCATGCTATGCAAAAAGGAGATGTCTCTAAAAGCAACACTCCTCGACCGCAATGAGGGGAATGATGCTCAAATTTTTCATAGGGGTGTTCACACAACCACCGAAATGAGTGGGTGATTAATAAGTGGAGATGTATGAAATTTAATTCTCTGAAAGAATCACAAATGTAAGTCATTCCTCAAGGAAGAATTTTTTTTTCCGATGTTGTACTACCTTAGCCAGTAACTTCCTTTTCTTCTTGCCAAATTGATTCTAAAAAAATTCAGCAATTCTCTTGACGAATTTCTTTATGGACATTTACCCATAGTCTGCAAGAAAGTATTTCTGGAAACAAGAATATGAAGTAAGAAGATAAGAATTAATAGAGTATCTCGGTTTAAAAATATACGCTTTCATAACTAAATGAAAGTTCATGGTACAACCAAGGCTATTTCTGATACTACTATGCCAACAGCTTGCTTTTACTGGTATTTATCAATAGCTCGCGCTCCCCACGTCATATCTGATATTACTATGCGACAAAACCTCAGTTTTCTCGTGCTTTTGTGTATATGACGCGCGACTATGCATTCATTTTGTGTATGACTATGGCCATTACCAAAAGTCTCATTTAAAATAAGTCACATCACCCAATTATTTATAGTTGATGTTTATTAGGAATTTTGGATATGTACTTCTAAAATTAGAAAGTTTTCTAAAATGGTAAAGGCGTTCAATAGTTTGTTTTGTCAAATTCCACACTACAGGTTTATCTAGAGAGTGAAACATGTGCTCCAAATATCAGGAATTTACCACATAGATCTCACAAGTACCATTCCTCCAAGTAACTAAAGAAAATCCAGTATAATATGTTTCTGTTAGTTGAAAAGTAGGGAAGGCTAAAATGCTAGTACTTGCAAAGGTAGACAAAGACAAACATTAAGCAAGAATAGTACAGAGTACGGAGTATTGTTTATGTTTTGGCTTATAATGCCTATTTGTCTCCTTTCGAATATGTCTCTAGCACTTCATTAAGCAGCAATACTATGAAATAATATCAATGTTATTTCAATAAAACAGATCTTGCCTGCAAAATATAAGTTAAAAGAAAAAAGCAGGAGGATCACAAGAAGCTTCCACCATAATTCAAAATTATCAGATATCTCAACCACTCAAGAGTAAATGTCTAAGAAAATACTCTATATCTCAAGAAAATTCATTAGTATAGGTGGCCAAAATAATTTGTTGCAAATCCATATATTTTAGCAGACATGCTCCCTAACCACCACCAACATGGAAATTTTCGAGGTTTTACATATTGCGTCTGCTTCTAATATCAAACAACAAGATCCTTAGTTTATCCAGCCATTGATGATCTATATGTATATAAGCCCTCAATGCAAAAGCAAAAGCAGCACCCTCTTCTCATTAAAGTAGAAGCTAGAACACAAAAGTATAAAAGTAAAGGATTGAAATACCTCAACTCTGCTATCATGAAGAACAAAGTCAGTGGTACTTCATCATTAGCTGTCATTGTTGAAAGTTTTTGTGGAAGAAGACCTCTACAGAGGAGAGGCCACATAAAGGAAATTATAGCAGCGAAAGCTCTCCACTCCATTCTCCATATTCTTTTTAAAGCGTCCTTGTACTCTAATAACAACCCTCAACTTAAAAGAGTGAAGGAGAGTAAGGAAGAAGAATCAATATATTCCAAGATGGTTACCTTAGGTAAGAACTATACTTGAGAAGAATCAATACATAGAGGAAGCAACCATCAAGTGTAATAAAGCTATACAGACCATACAAACCTATGATTAACAAGATTTCTCTGATGCAACACAAAAGAAACAATCATCAAGAGTAATAAATCTATACAGACCATAAAAACCTATGATTAACAAGATTTCTCTGATGCAACACAAAAGAAACAATCATCAAGAGTAATAAAGGTAACTGACCATACAAGCCTATGATCAAGTCACGTACGATGAAAGTTCCTTTCTCTACTGCTTTACATATCACGCTGGAAAACCTGCAGATAGTGCCACCTGAAATTACTGAATTAATATAATGAATCAAGGGATTGAATATAGATAATGTCTCAATCCCACCTAAATACTAAATCAAGGAAAATCAAGGGATATCTCAGATTCATTTACATTAATGAATTATTATAAAACACACATTCTGTCATACAACTTATGGCCCATGTTCAGCTAGCCATGGAGCAGATAATATAAAATAGATAATGTCTCTACTATAAAACTAAAAACAATCAATTAAATATGGGGACTAAAAAATCAAGTTCATTAGAAGTACAAGTCAACATTGAGGATAATAACACACCCTTTTTTGTGCCAATCGCCAATCTCAGAATCTAATGCCAAAACCAATGCTTTAGTCGTCGCATTTTCTATCTTTCAGCTATCTGCATATATTTCAACAATTGATCAACAACTAATACAATCAACTACATGGGAGAATGGTTATGTCAGTATGTGCTCCAACAACAACGGGGACATTGACCTCTACAAGAACAAAAGAAATTAACAAAATCATATAAGTGCAACTACGGACCACTGGGAAACTATTCAATCTACTTCCAACCGCTCCCTTCATGGACAATGTGGGATTTAAAATGTCAGCAACACATATTAAATGTAAGTAAATTGGCAGACGGGCCTCACATGATGTTACGATATGACTTAATGGCAATACCTGCAACTGGAAGGCCAGCCTTTGTAGCATATAAAGTATTAGCCCTGACCGCATCCAGAGTTGTCACACCAAACAACTTCTTGGGATCATAAGTTCCAGCTTTCTTGAATACCTTAGAGGCAATAGGCATTGTTGAGTTCACAGGTTTGCAAACCATGTTGACAATAGCCTAACCCATAGGAAGCCACCAGTTAGGCATCGTATGCATATTTTGGTTACCCATCATTAAAAAAAGAAACTAAAAGGGGGGGGGGGGGGGGGAAGTTAAAGAATAAGATTGTACTCACATTAGGGCAATACTTGGCAACAAATTTGCAGAGATTTGACACAATACCGACATTGATGTTAAAGAGGTCATCACGTGTCATACTGGGCTTTCTGGCCGGGCACACCAGCACAAATGATAACAACATCCGATCCCTCTAGTCCTTCTCCAATTGGTTGTCCTTTGCATAACCAACAACTTGGTTTTCCTTTGCATAACCAACAACCTATGCAAAAAAATAAAAAATTAAAAAAATCATCAACACAGAGTCATGAAAGTCTGAACCCCATCCTACACTGTGAAACAATCAACAATAAAAAATACTCACTAAGAATACTAAGAGACTTAAGAAGACACAAAATATCAATATCGATTCACATCAACAGAAATATATAAAATTAGCATGCCAAAACGCACTTAATAGGACCTGTACTGTGTATCTTCACCAGCATATTGCACTCATCAAGCACATTACATCGCATCAGTTTGAAGTGAGAATCCTTGATAAGATCAAAGGTCCTCAACGAGGTATTCTTTCCATCTACTGACGATTAGAAGTATCCATTTTTTATAAAACGTTCATGCACTTAATAGTTAATAGTAATGGAGTTTAATCAATAATTGACCCCGAATGAAATGATCCATCACCCAGCTACCAAAATCAAACCTAATCACAATAGAATGATGTGTGATCATTACCTAGAAATCGTGAATCTACCATTAAACTTCAAGTACCATCAGAAACCCTAACCATTCATAATTCAACAAAACGACCAATCAAAATAAATCCGCAAAACGTAGCTAATTACAATATACAACACTTAAAAATTCGAAACATTAGAAAACAAGTTTTACCAAACTAATACCTCCATAAATTCAATCCATAAACCCAGAAAAGAAAGAGAAATCGCAGATGATAGAGATAGATACAGTCCAATTTGACTGATCTATTTTTCTGCAGCAAGCTACCCCAGTCAACAACAATCAGCGGTTATTACCCAGGAATTGTCCTCAGTTGTGTCAGATTCATTACTCACGAGGAAGAAGAACAATTAACAAATGCTCAATCAAATAATCTCTAAATCAACCAATTGATTGAGAACCAAAATAAAAAAAGAATCTCAAACCCTAAAATATTGAAAATCAAAATCCCAATTAACTGCTAAATCAAAGATAAGAAGGTAATAATATGATTCTTGAAACTCAATATATTTAAAAGACAATAATCCAAGGACATTTGAACCAAGAACAAAAAATATCCCAAAAATTCATAAACATTCATTTGCACTGAAGATTAGTAATTAGTTTTAAAACCCAAAAAAAAAAGGAAAATTTGTAATTATTAATCCAACCTTTGCCTGTTTTTCTTTAATTAAGCCTACCTATGCGATATTTCTAAATAATCCAACCTTTATGACCCAACTACTATTATTAAGCCTGGATGACCGGTTACCTGCTACAAAGTCAAGGAAAGTTTGTAATTATTAATCCAACCTTTGCCCAATTTTCTTTAATTAAGCCTACCTATGCGATATTTCTGAATAATCCAACCTTTATGACCCAACTACTATTATTAAGGCTAGATGACCGGTTACCTGCTACAAAGTCAACGTGAAAAACGTTGACAACCTAAAGTTGGTTTCCCTCCTAAAATATTGGACACGTCATCATCACTTACCACCTAAACAAGGATTTCATTTTTTTTTCAAAAAACCCTTAACCCTTCTCTTCTTTGTACCGTGTTTCAATTCCTCTCTCCTCCATTACTGTTGCTTCAACCACAATTGTACTGGTTCATGACATCATCATCGATTTTCTTGTGGAAATAGGTGACTTCATCCACGCGCATTCAAATTTCATCTCCAAAATCGTACAATTGAAGATGAACTTACGAACCTTAGCGTTTTTGTTCCTTTTTTTGGTAAATTTTGAATTTTGGGCTTCCTTGATGGTCAGTTCGTAAAAACCCGAGTTGTTGCAATAATATAGTTTTTTTTTTATGTTGTGGGATGTTGGTTATTGTGGTCTTGTTGAAAATTTATAAAGAAAAAATAACATTGAATTTGAAGATGATCCAGATCCAACAGGCAATTGCTTTACCCCAGCCATAGCAATTGCTGATTATTTTTGATGAACTTCGAATGGAGAGGTATGACCGTATGAGGGATCGACAATGGTGCAGAAGAGGTAGAAGAGAAATAATGTAGAGGAGTGCAGAGATGAAGCAGAAAATCGCAGAGGAGAGAGGAACGAAAATTAAAATAGCAATTAAAGAAAATAAGGGGAAAAAAATTTTAAAAAATAATTATAATTGTTATATGCCACGTAAGGGTGAATACCGCCTATAGCAGGTTAGTAAATTGTTAGGCTTAATAATAGTAGTTGGGTCATAAAGGTTGGATTATTTAGAAATATCGCATAGGTAGGCTTAATTAAAGAAAATCGGACAAAGATTGGATTAATAATTACAAATTTTCCAAAAAAAAACACACACAATAATTTAGGGACATTTGAACCAAGAACAAACAAAATCGAAAATTTGAATGAAGCTGTTGAACTAAGAACACCAAAACCCAAAAATTCCAACCCAACCAAGATCAAATCTAAAATCGGGAATTCATGTGAAAACCAAAAACGACATCCAGATCTAATGGAAGACAAAAAAACTGGAACACTAAAAGAGCAAGAGAGAATACCTTCGAGATATTTTTCATACTAAATCGCAATCCTAGGTTTCAGAACGGGGAACACCTTGCTAAAAACAACGTTGATCAAAGATCGAAAAAGAGAAGGGTAAGATCCAAGAAGAGAAAGGTAAGATCGAAGAAGTGAAAGGTGACCATGGCAGATCTAGTTACTGCCATGAGAGAGAATAGGAGAAGGAAAGCTGAAGAAAGGGAGAAGAATCAGTGAAGAGGGAGAAGGGAAGCATGAAGGAAACGTAGATGATGAGAGCAACGTGGCAAGATCCTGGGAGAATGGTAGATCAGTAGTATTGGGATAGAGGTGGGGGCAAAATGGTCAGAGCACTATTGCTGCAATAGTAACTTGAACTTTGCATGTTTTAAAGTGTTAGGATTTTTTCTTAAAGAGAATTTAAGATATTAACGGTCAAAATTTTGCATTGGCATGCGTGAAAGTGACCAACGTTGCAAGTATTTAAAAAAAGAGGAAATATTTATTTCCGAAATTCAGTTGACTCGTGCTTTAGGAAATTTACCTCTCTTTCAAGTGTCATTCATTTACACGGATTTTGCTAATTCCTGGAACTTTTAGCTGGTTGGTCTTGAAGGAAATAATGCCCTTGGTCCAAGTATGCATTTAATGTTAAGTCTAATAAATGCGGTTCAGTATTAATTAACAAGTTAATAATTCAGTGAGATCAAGTGAGCTGAATGCCTAGCTAGAGGCCGCTTCAGTTCAAGTGGAATTAATGATATTAATCCATAGCTTACTCTTGACTGAACCCGTAGGGTCACACAAATAGTACGTAAACGGATCAAGTATTTAATGACATTAAATACTCCATCTGTGGATATTCAGAATCGACGGATCTTGGTTTCAGTGGGAGCTAAGATCGTCAAAGGCAAATAATTAATACTCCGGAAACGATGATATTGCCGGAAACGGAAATATGGATCGTATCGGAAATATAAATATTATCCAAGTCGTAGATGTTGCCGGAAACGGAAACATGGTACATATTGGAAAATATTATCGGAAATAGAAATATTGTCGGAATCTGAAATATTGCCGGAAACGGAAATATTGTCGGAATCTGAAATATTATTGGAATCGGAAAATAATTTCGGAAACGGAAATATTAAATATTTGTTCGAAACGGAAATTAATTCCGGAATCGGAAATGTTAAATATTGTTCGTATCGGAAATGAATTCCGGAATCGGAAATTAATCGGAAGCGCGTCGTACGAATTAGCATCGGACGAGACTTGCTAGACAAAGGCCCAACACGAAGCCAGGCCCGCGTCCAGCAAGCCTGCGCGCCACACAAGGCAGCCAAGGCCACGCCAGGCCCAGCGCAAGGCCAGGCCCAGCAGGCCAAGGCGCGCTTGGTGGGCTGCGAGCTGCGATGCGAGGCGTGGGCTGCGAGGCTCGCGTGGGCCGCAAGGCTTGCGTGGGCTAAGCGCCATGCTCGTATGCGTGTGTTTGTCCGATACAAATCCTAAATCTAAAGGGATTTGTTCAAAGATTAAATTCCTAATCCTAATGGATAAAATAGTTAATAAGAGTTTTAATATAATTCTAATTAAGCTAATTAGTATCCTAGTAGGATTCCAATTCCCTTTCCATACCCCTATAAATATGTGGTCTTGGTTCACAATTTAAGGACGAGTTTCAAGTATTCAAAGTGACATTTTGAGAGCAAAATTCAGTCATATTATTGCCCCATATTAGCCGAAAATCACTAGTACCGTAAGGGCGATTCTAGTTGGTCAATCTTAAGGCGGATCCGGACGTGCTGTGGACTTTCTACTGAGGGACGACACTTGGAGTCCTAAAGACTTGTTCGGTTCGGGCGCAACTAGGAAGGGCACGCTACAAAGTGTATGCGGTCTAGACTAATTATTTGATTATGTGCAATTAATTTGAATCCTAGCATATAGGTTTTTCCGCATGATTTATGTTGTTCATATGTATCATAACCTAACAGGTCTTAAACATGTATTTCCAAACTTTTGCTCTGCTTCTTTGGCCTAGTTTGTGCATTGAGTTTACTTAGTATCTAACCTTGTCGTAGTTTGTGCATTGAATCCAAATGAACACATGCTAATGCAACAACACACTAATAGATAAAAATATCCCTAACAACATGGCTCATGATAGTACAATACATATCTCTGTTAGTGGGATCAAATGTTCTGCTACTGGCTTAATCTGTAGAAATAGTGATCCATAGTGACCACATTCTAGAAGAAGAAACTAAATCCATTTGTGCTTGCAAAGTCAAGAGATCAGCTAAAGTTAGTAATATAGCCATAGGAACATCATTGGCGAAGAAAGTAATATCATACAACTAACCACTGGTTTTTGTCCTTGTTGATGTGCAAGTTTCTGGATTACATTGGTGGTACAATGTTTAAAGTCATGTTTCCGAGCTTGTATGAAAGAGATGGGTATCGACCAATATCAAGGATGCTTTCTCAGCACTATGGGGTTTTATATTTTACACGTCTTGAGAGAAGGACTATGAACAATCTGGTTATGCTGAAAGTGCTCGACACGAGCTTGTGATCCGGACATAAATGCTTGACATGATTATATAGCTCTATAAAATGTTAAATAGCATATGAAACGATCTTGCATGGAATGTTACCTATACAAGATATATAATATAATCTTTCAACAGACATTCTGGTCATAAGAAATTTCCAAGAATGAATACTATCCTCCCTTTGTGAAATTTTAGTTATTTTTGTATTAGTTTTAGTCGTATCTCGGTATTTCTTACTTTTTTTGTGTGTGGAATTTCATGTTTTTATTTGAAGGTTAATAACATTCTTTATGAATTATAATGCTTGCAGATTGCTGCTGCAGGAACTACATATTCAATTCTTCAGAGAGCTGGTGGCTAACGGTATGCTGTTAGTTGATCTTAGCGCAGTTTAAAACTCTTGATAAATTGGCTGATCCACTTTCCTTCAAACCAATAGACCATATTATGAGCTTAATTATTATCATATTTCGTTCGATTTGCAGCATAATGGTGCAAAACTTTTTTCTGTTGGAGCTACCCCATATCTGGTCAGTTCATTTGAAACCGATTACTATATTTCTTCTAGAGTTCTAGTGACATTATTATCGAAAAAATCAATTTTTTTAAACCATTTCACAAGCTGAAGCCAAGGTCTATCCTTTTCAGATTGGTACAGGAGTGACAAAATATGTTGATCAATGTAAGGAAGGATGTTAATAAATCCGCCTCAGATAAAGCTGAAGATATTCCAATGCTGAAACTAGCCTTGCATATGGCCATTCGTGATTTTAACTTGTTGAAGCATGGTGAGATAAATGGAGAAGAACTATAGATCCTAGAAAATGAGACGTCGGAGGCTCTTGTTTGATTTTGGGTCATTTTGTGATTTCTAGTAATGTTGAATTTCTTTTCTATAGATTTTCAAATCCCAATAAAACCCTACAAACAACCCACCACATCCCATAACTATCTGAAAACACTATCAAAAATCATCATTTTTTATGTGCTTTTGTCATGAAAAACACTAAATTAATTAGTGAACAACTATTTTGTAATGCATATGTCCTATGGGCACTAATATTGTAATAATACTTTCTAAGTCAACAAAAACCTTTTGTTATTAACGTGGAGAAGACCGAGGTTTTCTGTCCTACAGAGGACCCTCAAAGCAGGCTTGTGGGAGTATTTCCCCCTGATATTGCTCGTCATGTGCATGGTGTTAGGTTTCTTGGTGGTCCCGCTAGTTTAAATCCAAATTTTAGTGGTGAGCTTGTGATGAAAAGGGTGACCAGGACCGTTGGGCTTATGGATAAGGTTTCTCAGCTAGATAATCCTCAGTGTGAGCTATTATTACTTAGGGCATCTACCAGAGTTTCTAAACTCTACTTTTCTTTGCGTACTTGTCCTCCTGGTATTTTTGAGGCGGCTCAGCGCGCTTTTGATGAGGCTCTTCGATCTTCCTTGGAGCGTATTGTTACTGCTTCGGGGCCTGACTTTGCCGATTGGCAGTGGCGACTTTCCACCTTACCTTTTTCTTTCGGCGGACTTGGTGTTTGTAGGGGTTTTTTTTTTATCTTTCCCCAATGGGGGGCGGTTGTTTAGAAACCTTCGTATTTTTGTACTTTGTAGGAGTCGCCACCAAACATTGTTTAGGGTCTTGTTTGGAAAGACCGTAAATAACTCTATTAGGATAAGACTTAAATCTTTAAAACGGATGGGTGAGATCCGGGCAAGGGAACGAGATGCTTATTCCGCGAGCTTTAGAAATAATTCAAGTGCGTGACACAACATTTTCGAAAAATACCCTAGTTTAGACTATGTAGGTTTGAATTTAGGACAAATTGAATTTCTACTTTGTATGGCGGTCACTTTGCTTCAAAGTTAATTTAAGGGAACCTAAGATCGGTTTGTCCAAGAAATTATATTTGTTAAGCGTGATGTAACCTTGTATTTAGCATGTGCGGTGATGAAATCAATAAAGCAAATAAAGCAACATCACAATAGTAAATAATTGCGGAATTAGTAAATACAAGACCCCCTTGAAATGGACTATGGAGGAGGTCCACATTGCCTAGAAGGACTAGGCAAGTGAAGTTGCAGAATTGAAATTGCGGAATTGAATTGCGGAATTGAAATTGCAATATTGAAAGGTGCGGAATTGAAATTGCGGAATTGAAAGGTGCATAATTGAAAGGTGCATAATTGAAATGGAAATATTGAACTAGAATTTAAGCACATGAGGTCCGAACGCCAAACGGCTCCTTAATAATAAGAGCGTCTGACATGGAGTCAAAGCTAAAAAATCTCAACTTAGGGTGGATTGTTCACCCAAAGTATCCTAGATTTTGCATATAGAACTTGAACTTGAAAAGTTTGAAACTTGAAATATTGAACTTGAAATACTTGAAGTTGAACTTGAAATATTTGAACTTGAACTTGAAATATTGAAGTTAAGAGACTTGAATCTCAAAGATCGGGCCTTTTAATGTTGAAAAGGTTAGATCTTTGATAGGCTCTTACTTTGAAAGGATCCTAGTTTAGGGAAGTAGTCATGAGCAACCCTAAACATTTTTGGATCTTGAAATTTGAAAACTTTATATTGAAAAATGGAGTCTTGAATCTCAAAATACTAAACCTTTAAAAGCTAGAAAGGTATCATCTTTGATTACTCCACACTTGAAAATGATTCTAGTTCAAAGA
Organism: Spinacia oleracea; assembly: GCF_020520425.1. NCBI lineage: Eukaryota > Viridiplantae > Streptophyta > Magnoliopsida > Caryophyllales > Amaranthaceae > Spinacia > Spinacia oleracea. Next base: position 92,620,549 of record NC_079489.1, read on the forward strand.
GATGATTGCAAGAAACTTTGAACATCCTTGAATCTTGAAAGTTTGCATTTTTGTATTTTGAAAAGTTTGGATTTTGAAAAGTTGTATGATTGTTGCAAGTGACATCTTTAGTAATAAAAATGCTAACTTGCTAATCATTTTTGAAATAGGAAAATCAAAGAAACATGATTGAATATGGTGGGATTCAGAATTACCTATTTAGGTTTAGGCAAGAATTCCTTTTAGAGCTCCCAATTACTTAGAACTTGAAAATTGTATGTGTTTTTGAAGGATTTTTGGAGTTTGTATTGAGGCGTAATTTTGGTATTACGATGTTGTATTTCCAATCTGCCTCCATTATGCTTGGAATTAGGGGGTATTTATAGGGGAAATGGCCGCTAAACGCCAACCCTTGCCAGCGCAGCACGCAGCTGGCAGCGCTGGGTGCTGGTGACGTGGCGTGAATGCCGCCAAAACAAGGACGCAGGCTCCGTCCTTGATTTGTCTTATATTGATGTACCTTCGTACGAATAGTACGATGTTTGGCATATAGTGTTTTCTTGGAGGTTAAGACTTGATTTTGCGTCTTAAAACAAGCCGTTTGGGTTTTGAACTTCGGTTTTACGGGACGAGGCCCGTCTTGCTCGATTTTGTGGGTCGGCGCCCAAATTTGACTTGCCTTATATGATTTTGAGTGGAAAAGGATTAGTAAGACCAATGAAATGGTCTACAAGATGAGATTGTACTTAGATTTTGAAGTTGGTTTTTGAAAATTGTATTTTGTACCGAGTTCCGGAATGGGAACGGCCTCGGGGATTGGATTTTGGCTCTTGTATTTTGGAAATGTTCTTAGCAATTGGGATTTTCGCACGGAGTTGCTCCAACGGCCTAATAAGGATAATGGTATCATCATCATCCCAGAGGGGAGACACAATTTAGGTGTCTACAGAAGCCCCCACTTTGACTGAGCGTTCGGTTAGGAAAGCGCTAGTCAAAGTACTCGACTTGGGACGGAGAATGGTCAAGACGTTCTGCGATCAAAACCATTCTTTGTATGTCGGTACCTGCACAAAACAGGCGTTAGAAAAAAGGATAGAGTCTACCTCCGTGCGGTTGTGATGACTCCGATTTGTATTTGTACTACTCTTCCGCCTTTGGTTTAGGAGGGAGCTTGACATCGAAAATTTTGAATCTTGAATTTTTGGAATCTTGAAATTTTGAATCTTGAATTTTTGAATTTTGAACACCCGGAGTTGATCCGTTGGGGATGTGCTTCACTAGGGATAAGAGCTTCTTATTGGCCCTTAAGATTTTGAAATTTCGGCTGACTTTCCTGGAGCTTGGGTCCGTTGGGAGTCGAATGCCCGAGTCGTTGTATTTTTTGGACTTTGTATTCTTGAAATGCTCATATGTTTGTTCTTGGAGATACGGGTGTATACCCGTATTTTCGGAAGATAGCCTGATTCGACGTTTGATGCTTGGTGCGAAAAACCGTAGCAGCAAAGGATGTGCTATCAGCACGGGAGACCGTGCGCTGCAGATTCCTGCGCATGCAGCAGGTAGCGCCCAGCGCGGAGCTCGGTGTCAGGCGCGGGGCTGAGTTATAAAAGCTCCCCTTGCCGTGCCATTTTGAGGCATAATCTCTTGAATTCTTTTGCTTTTCTCTCTCAAAGGTTGAATAATCTCTCCCCTTGGTCTTGTTCTTACCTTGTCCATGTAAGTATTTCATGTTTTTGCTGATGAAATGATCTCTAGGATTGCATGTAGTTTTGAACTTTTTATACTTTTGGAATGATGCTTGTATGCTTAAGCTCTTTGAATTTTATTGAGAATTGTTTGATAGCTAATTGAACTGGAACTGTTGGAACTTGTAGATTTGAACTTTTGAAATTTTCTTGAATCTTGTACCTGGTATTTGTAGATAGTGGTCTCACTGGTGACCTTGCGGGGTCTCAGGAGAGAATAGGCTAGGATGCCTATAGGTTGCTTGTAGCACCTTTAAGGAGAGAATAGGCTAGGATGCCTATAGGTTTCTTGTAGCACCTTTAAATGTTGGCTTCAGCATGGGTAGCCTAGGCGTTGGTGTTGAACTTGTATACCTACTTCGGCATGGATAGCTTATGCGTTGGTGTAGAACTTGTATACCTGCTTCGGCATGGATAGCCTAGGCGTTGGTGTAGAACTTGTATACCTGCTTCGGCGTGGATAGCCTAGGCGTTGGCGTAGAACTTGTATACCTGCTTCGGCATGGATAGCCTAGGCGTTGGTGTAGAACTTGTATTTTGGACTAGAGGTCCCTGGCTGAATTTGTACTTCCACTGGGGATTTTTGAATTTTTGACATTGTACAGGCTAGTATAGGATAGCCTCTGAACTTTGATTTTTGTACGGGCTAGTATAAGATAGCTCCCAGTTTAGAATTTTGACACTTTGAACTCTGCTTGATTTAGTATGCCACGTCACACTCGGAGGAAACTTGATGAATCTTTGGTGGTTCGAGCTGCTGAGGAGGATGCTTCTGACGATGAAGCGGCTGCGATAAACGCGCCGGATGGGGGTATAGTTCCCCGGAGAGAACCCACTTTTGTCGGTACTGGCTGGAGTCCTTCCGACCTGGTATTTCGACTGGAGTTTCACTTATCCCAGCGGCCTTGCGCTGGCTTGGTGAGTCTTGAACTATGCTTTGAATTTGTATCTTGTACTTGCATAGGTTTTGAGCTGATTAGTTCATCTGTAGGCTGATGGAGAGCCGTTTTGCACCTTCTGGTCCTTGGCGGAGCATTAGAAGGCTTTCAAAGTCATCTGTGCTGACGAGGAGGCTATGGAGATCTCGTTGCAGACGGGCCTAGCTGATTTCTGGCGTACCATGGGAGATACTCCGAGGAGAACGGGGATCAAACCCCGGCTACAGGCTTTGCTAGAGCGGTGGTGGGGGGAGATCACCATTACCCCTTTTGAGTTTGTCATGATCACGGGTCTTCCTTTTTCTGAGGGGAACGTGACCTTTGATTCGGAGCTGACGTCACGCTCGGCCGCTGCCAGGGACTTTCTCGGCCCTGTTATTGACTTGTTAGAAGATGACATCCATGCTTCTGTGACTGTGATCATGGACGCTATCCGTAGTGTGGGCGTGTCCGCAGAGCAGAGGGTTAGGCTATTCCTCTTAGCTTTGATGAGTAGGGTGGTGGCCCCGAGCAGGAACAGTCGGGTGCACATTAGATACCTGTCAGCTTTGCAGGACTTGAGGGCTGTTTCGAGCTACAGCTGGGGTGGTCTGGCGTATGGGACTCCGCCGGAGAGTGAGCCGAGAATTGCTGCTTTGTGGAGTGTCCTGGAGGTATTTAAGACTCCTTGTACTTTGTGCCTTGTACTTGTATGTTTGTATTTTGGACTTGACTGATGTTTTGCTTGTTTTTTGAAAGATTTGGATGTACGAGCACTTTTCGCCCTTAGCGCCGGTTTGTACTGGGGGTGCGGCTTACCCTTATGCTGCCTCTTGGATATGAGCGGAGCGCACCAGGGTGCCTCTGACGGCCTCCCGCAAAGCTTGGAGAGTTCTACCTGCTGATGAGGTAATATTTTGTACTGTTTTGCTCTTTTGTATTTGCACTTGTATAGCTGCCTGAGTTGTCTGCTTTGTAGGTGGTTTGGCGTCCTTTTGCTGACGCGCTTGTACCTGCCTCGGCTGCTCGTGCCCATTTCCTGTCTGGACGGTGGGTTTTGCTCCCGGGAGTGTATCGCCACATGTGGTATCTGGGGAGCGAGTGTTCCTTCAGCACAGTTCGGGGGATACGCTTGTCCCCAAGGACCCACCGGAGTCCATGCTGGCGTCGGATGAAGAGCTTGCCCGGGTATATGTGGACGCTAGGGGCGATGCCGTTTGCCGCTCTTGGAGGGACTTTGTACAAAGCAAGGGCCGCTATGACGACTTATTGAGGAGGTTGGCTCCACCAATACGCTTCGTACTGCCGGTGAGCTTTTGAACTTTGTATATTGAATTCTTGTATTTTTGTATTCCTGTATCATTGTATCATAGTATGAATGTTTGCAGGAGAATGAGGTCGACCCCGAGGACATTCCCTATGCTGACAGGGTTGTCCGATATGAGAACTCGGATGGGGAGCAGGCGGAGGTGACCGTCCCTGTAGCTTCTCCTTCGCATTGGAGGTCGTATGATGTTGTGCCGGAGCATTATGCAGCTGTAAGTACTGTTGCATTTTCTTGAAATTGATTGTAATCTCGTATCTGGAAATTGATCTTGAATTTTGTATGCAGGCGCCTCGGGTGAGAGTTCGTCGCTGGATGCTCGTAATTGATTCCTTGAAGAGGCATTGTGCCAAGCTGACCCAGAAGCTTTCTGGCCGGGACAGAGAGGTGCTTTTCTTGATTTACAAATTTGTATTTCAGAAACTCTGAACCTGGATGTCTGATTCTTGAATTTTTATTTTGTATAGGAGCGCCGTCGAGGCCGTAGAGGTACCGTTGACAGGGAGCCCCAGGTGGAGACTTCTTCGAGGCAGGAAGGACTGAGCTTGGAGCTGGGACAGGGGTCCGGTGCTGGTACTCATCAGAGGCACTCCGATGCTGATTGGGGAGCTGCCCCTTTTGTACATGATGATCCTACCAGGCATTCCTTTGGGGGTGCAAGCAGTTCGAGGCCTTTTGTTCCTCCTCCCGGTTACTATTTCGAAGGGAGCGGTCCTCAGCCTTGGAGTGCGGATCCTGGGACTTACTGGCAGGAGATGGAGAGGATGCGTCAGGCCCATATGTCCGCGGTACCACGCTAGTTCATGGCGATGCAGTAGCCTTATCAGTACCCTTCCCCTCAGCAGGGACCCTATTGTTCTTCCGGTACTCTTCGTATCTCGGAGAAGGATCCTGGTACTCCTAGGACAGAGGTGGATCGGGATTTGGAGCGCCTTAGGAGGCCGAACAGGAACAAGGAGCCGATGGTTGACATTACAGCTGGTGATGACACGGACTTATCCTGCATGGTAGCGAGTTCCAGCTTGCCTGGGTTGATTTTGTATAGGTTGGGTTGTATTTGTCTGGATTTGTATGGTTGGATTTTCGAACCTTGGATGGCTTGAATTGGATTTTTTGATGGTTTTGTACTTGAAATTTGCAAGGTATGGAATCTTTGAATCTTGTATGGTTGAAAATTTGAATTTTGTATGCGTTGTGTGTGCTTTTGAAATTTGTAGCTATATATGCATGCATGAAAAATTTGCAAAAAATTGAATAAATTTGCCCATTTTTTTTAAGCCCCCACTTTGACTGAGGATTTTTTGGTAAGAAAAAGCGCAAGTCAAAGTATATTCAACTTTTGCTATGCATATGCAGACTCGACGTAAGACGCCGATTTAGGACTAGAATGCTTGAATTTTGAATAAATTGGACCGAAATCTGCCCGAAGCGTTGATTCGGACTGCTTGAAATTGCACGGCTTGCGGCTTTGGAATCTTGAATAATGGAGGTTGTACTTTTGCTGTCTGAAACACTAAAGAGTGTGTACTCGGAACCATAAAAGAGGACGGTGGCCTCGTCCTTCGCTGCAGGTCCCTGCGCCTGGCGCCAGCGTGCTGTCGTGCAAGCCGTTTCTTTTATAAATAGGGAGTATTTTGGATCATTCTTTGCATCAATCCTTCCCTGCTATTCCTTGCATACTACTTCCTTACGAAAAAAGAAGAGAGAATATGGCTATGTCCTTTGAAAATGCCTTGAACTCGTGGCTTGGTTCGCTAGGCAAATTGGAGAAAATGGAGCTCGATGGCATGCATCTTGGGGTGCTCGCCTCCTTCCGGTTTATAAAGCTGGATGTGCACTTAATTCTTCCTGCTCTGGAGGCTTGGGATCCGAATCATCATGTCTTCTGCTTTGGGAATAATGAGGTATGTCCGAATCATCATATATATTTCACAAAGGTTTCTGCATCATCATATATATTTTGGAGGCTTGGGATCCGAATCATCATATATATTTCACAAAGGTTTCTGCATCTGCAGAATCCACTTTCTCTTTATCTTCTCGACAGTCGGCGTTGTGGAAATCGCAGCAGGGAGATCACACCTTGGCTTGGCTTCGTGCGGTCCCTATATTTGGTTTGGAACAGACGATGAATGCTAAGGCTTACCGATGTGTGTTGTGTTACCGGTTGGGGGTTCCTTAGTTCTCTGTTACGACGCCATGTTCTGCTTGCTCTAGGGTCTTTGTGGGAGACATCTTTGGTGATAATGCGGTGTCATGTGCTGGGATCGAGGGTATTAAACATCGGCATAATGTGGTTCGGGATACCCTTGTTGATGTTTGTTATCGGTCTGGGATTTCAGCGCGGAAAGAAGTTGGTATTGGTCTATCTAGAGGCAACGATGGAGCTCTACGACCAGCAGATGTGTTGCTTTACTCTTGGGATCAGGGCTGTGATGTGTGTGTTCACTTGACGGGATCATCTCCTTTGACACAATCTGGGTGTTGTCTGGTTTTGTCCCGGGACGGGCTGTGATTTATGCGGCTATTCGGAAGCGGGTCAAGTACGAAGCACGTTGCAGGGCCATTGGTTATGGCTTTATTCCGTTCTCTTTCTCTTCTTTGTGGGAGCTGGATAAGGTTTCGGTTGTGTTGCTGAAGCGGATTCAGCAGTTTTCTATGACGCAGGACATTGGGGCTCGGGCTGCTGCTTATATTTTCACCAGGATAGGCTTTGCTATAACCAGAGGAGTGGGGGCCCAGATTGTATCTCGGCTTCCCACTAATTATTTGTAAAATATTTGACTTTGTTAGAATTTGATACTAATAGAATAATATTAATAATAATAATTATTATTATTTTTATTATCATTATTATTATTATTATATTATTATTATTATTATTATTATTATTATTATTATTATTATTATTATTATTATTATTATTATTATTATTATTAAATGAAGCTAATGCATTAGGTGTCTAACATTTTTTTTGACAATAAAAAACCGTTGCATTAGGGAAGAGCCGAAGAAACGTTGCAATATTTCATTAAGCCATCGTAGATATCCGTCGCATCAGCTAAAAACCGTTGCATTAGGTAAAGAACTAATGCAACACACTACTAAGGACCGTCACATTAGATATTCAGCTATTGCAACGATATTCAATTTCCGTTGCATCAGGGAACTATTCGTTGCATTAGGCTTAATGCAACGCTAGCAATGCAAGAGTCACTTGTCGTCTCATTAGGTCTAATGCAATAGATATTCATGCCTACTGCAACGATTTTGGGCATTGCATTAGATCTGAAATGTAGTGGTGATGGATGATTTCAGGAACAAGTACAAGGTAGAAGCTTTTGATGGGAAGACTAATTTCGTGTTATAGAAAAGTACAATTAGGGATATTCTTATACATCAAGGTATTCACAAGACTTTGGAAGAAAACACATCTGATTCGGTGGACAAGGACAAGTGATAGGATATGCAACTACGGGCTACTAGTACCATCAGATTGTTTCTTGCACCGGAGATCAAGTACAATGTCTTAAAGGATAATAATTGTAACACCCAAATAATTACTTGTTTTTATAAAACCATTTTCAACTAAAATAAATGAATTACTAAAGTATTACCGCTACCGTGGTAACGACTAAGGCTAGTACCAAAATTACACAACTGAAATAACTAACTTTCAAAATAACAAATAATAGTTAATGGCCTCCTCTACAAGTTGAAACCATAAAGGCCCAAACCAAAATCCAATTGAAAAGAAATCCATTAACTAACCATAGTAACATTAATAGTCTAGACTAAATAAAAATAACAAATAGAGTTTAAACAATGCAATTAAAATAAACGCTCTCAATCAATCCCATTCCGATGGATAACTTTACTTGCAAGTCACCTTTAGAAACCTGCTTCTTAAAAATCTACTCCCCAACAATGCAAGTGCAAATGATGGATCATAATAGGGTCATTATGGAAAAGACCATGAACAGAAACACAAAGCACACAATCAGCAAAAAGTTGAGTACTACAAGCTAGAACAAATACTAAAACTAACATGCTTCATTCCAAACGAATAATTGAAACCACATGCAAAAGCCAACTAATAAACAATTAATCATGAAGACAAGACTCGACTCAAGACTTGACTCTGGACTAATAGATTAATTACAATGAACATCGATCGGGCCTAGAAAGAAATGTGCATTGGCTGGTTGTTGGGAGCCCACCAAACAACAAAAGAAATAATAGTAACCCTGTGTCACCCCTGTGACGGAATTCCTTGCGTAAAAATAGTGAAACTACGTCTTGTATCACCAAGTAGAAGTACTTCCTTAAGGTCTTTTTGTACTCCCCCATTGTTCACACTCAAGGTTCATACGTTCCAATAGTTTTGAAGCTTATTCGGGTTTCACTTTACATTAATATTTTATTAAAGTCGACTCGAGACATGATCGAATAAAAAATTTAATAAACGAACAACCAAACAATGCTTCTTTTAGAATCATTAGGACTTGTGATCAACACATTCATGAATCAAAGAATTTACCCCTTTGTTCCTTCTCAAAAAAATGTTGAGTCCTATTAATATGGGGGTTGTGCACTAGGAAAAAGTAATTCCTAATTCAATCCACCTTGACTCAAAGTAAACCTTACACATGCGGTTTACTAACAATGAGTATATCCTCCATATGTGGTTTACTAAACATCACTTAAAAATATACCCTACACATGCGGTTACTAACTAATGAGTTTACCCTCCATATTTGGTTTACTAAACATGCATACCCTACAACAACAACACGTGTGGTTTGCTAAAGGGTGCAGCATGGCACGAACGACTTGGCTCATAAAATGCTAGACCTAACGTACAATAGAAAAAATAACTTCCTTACATGCGAATAAAACATGCATGCATAAACATACTTGGAAAACATACTTGCTATTTAATTCAACAAACATAACCAATAATAACATGCTTGCTCACATACTCAAACATGAATCCAAATAATCCAAGTAACATGAATCACAACATATATGCATAACATGTATTCACATGATTAAACTGGGTCTCCCTAGACTTGTATGTACCTTAAATAACTAAGAAAAGGGGTGATTCACTTTCAATTAAGCTAGATATCGCCTCCTATATGAAAACAAGTGAAACTTAATTATTATTCATGTTTTTAAATTTCCAGCACCTTTATTTTATTTTTAAATCATTTGAATTAATTAAAAATTAATTGTTAAATATAAAAATAATAATTCTAATTAATAGTTTAAAACCCTAGCATGAAATCTAATTAATTTCATGCATAAAAGCATGAAAAATCGACGCTTTAATACTTAAAACGAATCTGAAAATTACTATTGATTTTAATAATTAAAATTGACATCTAATCTCACTAATGTCATTCTAACATAGTGGACTTCTTCACTTTTGTCCATACACGGCCTGAAATAGTGCAATTCATATACTGACATGATGACTATTGTTATAAGAAAACTCAATCATAACTAGGCTATTTTCCCAACCTCCTTGAAAATCAATGACACATGAACGAAGCATATCCTCAAGTGTTTGAATGGTCCTCTTAGTCTGTCCATCTGTGGCTGGATGGAATGGTGTACTCATTTTCGATGTTGTACCAAAGTTCTTCTCCACACACTTCCATAAGTTTGAAATAAATCTTGAATCCCTACCTGACACAATATCCTTAGGAACTCCATGTAGTCTCACAACATATTTGATGTAAGTTATGTAACACCCTAATAATTCCTTGATTTTTATAAAAAAATTTCCAACTTAAAAGAAATGAATTACCAAGATATTACCGCCACCTGATAACGGCTAAGGCTATTTACATGAATTAGGCAACGAAAATAAACTAACTTTCAAAATGTATTAAATAGTCAATGGTCATAAACAACTTGGAACCAACGAGGCCCAAAAACCAACCTTAATTAGTATAGAAAATCCATTAACTAAGTTTCAAACCATAATAGTAATAGTAATAGTAGTAATGATAGTCATGACTATAGAATTAAATAGAGTTTATAAATACGAAAGATGAAATAGCCTCTCAACACTATTCCCATGATATAACTTCTCCCGTAAGTTATCTCTACCAACCTACTTATTGAAAACTACTCCCCAACAATGCAAGTGCAATGATGGATCATCATAGGGTCATTAAGGCGAATTAAGGCCATGACCAAAAGACATAAATCACGAAGTCAGCAAAAGCTGAGTACGAACAAGCTAGAATGAAATCCTAGTCTAACATGCTTCACTCAACAATAAAGACAATCCACATGCAAAAACCATCCAAGTAAATCAATTAATCATGAATACATACTCAAGACTTAACATGACTCTTAACTCATTGATTGATAGGAATTTAGCTTCGAACGGGTAAAGTATAATAACAAAGACCCACTGAGGGAAATAAGACCACTGAGGGAAACTGAGGGTGTTGGGAGGCCACCAAACACCAAATAATATAGAGTCGGGCTTTCTACCGACATTCCGACCATACCGACGGAATTCCTGCGCGTTTAATAAGCGAATAACCAAAAGAATGAAACTACGTCTTGTATCATTCAAGGAGTACGAGTTTCTCTGACACGACTCCCCCCATTGTTCATACTCAAGGTATATACGTTCCAAGAGTTTTGAAGCTCATTCGGGTTTCACTTTACGTTATTTAGTATATTAAATTCAAGACTCAACCCAAAGACATAACTCACAAGTAATTCAACAATTACACACATGAATACTCAAACAATGACACTTCATTTTAATACTTTAGGACTTGTGATCAAACATAGGACTCCAGTGAATTTAATCTATAATTCCATCTCAAAACATTGTTCAGACGACCCAGCATTGTTCTTCCTAACATGCGGGATGTGCCCTTAGTCCTTAGTTCAATTCATACAAACTCTTTAAATGTATTCTACACTTACGGTAGAATAAACTATGCACTGAGGCAATATTCAATAGGCTCATTGTATGCTAGACATCCCGTATTATAGCATAATCATAATAACTTGCATGCGCAACACTCATACATGCATATTAATTTGAACAACATGCTTGACATAATTTATTGATTATAAAAGTCCATAACATGATAGTTCAACATAATCTATAATGCATTAGTCAATTCATAGTATGCTCATTCACATAGATTCAATGATCATTCCCACATGCTTGTCTACTCATCAAACATGAATTCAAAACACCAAAGTTCACATGATTCAAAATCAATATACTTCATAAAGTCCTCAAGGGCTGGGTGGTCACCCTAGTCTTGTACGTACCTGGAATACCTAAGTACGGGGGCCACTGTGCGAATCACGACTCACTAGAAATCAACTCCTATAAACACAAAGGAGAAACTTAATTATTATTCATGTTTACTAAATTTCCATCAACTATTTAAGAATCTAAAACCCTTGGTTTATTTGGAAATTAATCGTTATTCGTTAATTTAATAGTCTCAAATAGTCAACTCAAGTCCTAGCATAAAAACATTGACTTTTTGGCTTTAAAATCATTAAAATCAACACTTTAAAGCTTAATAATAAATCTGAAAATTTAAGTTGATTCCCAACATTTAAATCGTCATTAAATTATGTGAATCAATTGCTTGAACAATCGGAATTGAAATCCTACTAATAGGTCATTAATAAAATCATGTATTGACCTTCAAAATTTACACTTTAATTAACCCTTAAATCTGAAAATCATAATTCTCTTGAATTAAAATTAATCTCATAAATTCAAATACTAAATATTAAAACACGGTGTTCATAACCGATTCCATCAATTTAAATAATCCAAATAATTAAATAATCGCAATTAAATAATTAAAACAATTTAAAACTAAAATTTGAAAAGTTTAAAAGTATACGATTTGATTATCAACAACAACAACACACACACACACACACAAAAGTTGTGGTGCGTGTGTGTCCTTGGCGCAACACGGCAGCAACACACGAGCACGAGCACAGCACCGCGAAAGCAGCAGCGCGGGACAAGCAGCAACATCACATGCGGGTTGCGCGCTGCGTGGCGAGTGGGCGCTTGGAGAGAGGGGCGACGAGGGAGATGGGCGCAGACAGCAGCAGCGAGCACAACGTGTGCGATGGGCTGCGGGCTGCGAGGGCGAGAGAGAGCAACGAGTGTGCGCCTGAGGCGCGGAGCAGCACTCGGCTGGGCAGGCACACAAGCAAGGGAAAGCTCGTGCCTTGTGGCCGAAGAAAAGGGCAGACGAAAAAGAGAGGATAGAGAGAGAGAAAAAATTTCTGAAAATTAAGTGGGGATTTAATGAAGGGAATGCGGTATTTATAGGTTTTCATCCCTTCATGGGCTTGGTCTTAGGTTTTAAGGTTGGTTTTGCTTACGGGCTTAATTAATATTAATTCCTTGCAAGCCTTGTTGGGTTTGATCATGAAATTTAACCGGGCATCGATTAAATTAAATTCGTTTTCAAAATACGACCCAACAATTCCTGATTAAATAAATTCGTTGAATTTATTTAATAAAATCCGGTTTTCGTAAGAAATAAATAATTAAATTATTTTAAAATAGAATACATTTAATTCCGATTAAATGCAATTAAATTAATAAAAATCCTTATAAATATAATAAAAATATATTTATAAATTATGAAAAATACGAGGTATTACAAGCTAGCCTTAGCAAGTAGCTCCATTTTTCGGGTCTCTTTCATTAGTATGAACACTGCTGACTTGGTCATCTATCTACAACAACCCGAATGGTATGGTTTCCGACCTTTGACTTAGGAAAACAAGTGATAAAGTCCGTTGAAATACTGTCCCATTTACAACTCGGAATTTTTAATGGTTGAACATTCCCTTGAGGTCTCCTATGCTCTATTTTAACTTTCTGACACGTCAAACATCTAGCCACAAACTCAGGTACTTCACTCTTCATTCTTGGCCACCAATAGATCTTCTTCAGATCCGTATACAACTTTTCACCGCCTGGATGCATAGAATATGGTGCATTATGACCTTCTCTCATGAGCTTTTCCTTTAACTCTTCACAATTTTGAGGCACGCTCCAACTTTTTTCGTACCTCAAACTTCCATCATCATGGATCTTAAAATCTGTCTCCTTTTCTTGCAATTTTTTTTCGTTGAATCTCTCTAACTTGACTTCTCCAGCTTGATTTTCCTTAATCTCATCAAAAACCGATGGTTGAATAGTCAATGCGTTCATCATTTTGTCCAGACATTCACCATTCACAATCTCTAGATTCAATCGTTGCATATCATTGCACAACTCGTTAGCAACTTCTGACGCATTTACATATGACTTGATTTCCTACTAAAGGCACTTGCAACTTCACCGACTTTCCCTTCATGATATTGGATGTCTAGATCATAGTCCTTAGTTAACTCCAACCACCTTCTTTGCGCATATTCAAATCCTTTTGTGTGAAAATATACTTCAAACTAGGCCTGGTTATGTGACGGGGGGCGGGGCGGGTCACTAGCAGGGCGGGTCATTTGCGGGTCATAGGAAAATACGAGCGGATCAAGGCGGGGTAGGGGTCATAAGGGTCAGGGTCGGGTCAGGGTCATAGCTAATAACTAACAGGGTCAATGGTGGGGTGACCAAATTTACATTATTATAATTATAATAAAAAGACCACTGCAACTTTGACAGGAATGCAATTATCCAGAACCGACAATGTATGAAATCAAGAATTAGAACTGCAACATTAAAGAAAATTGATAAAATTTTAAAAACGAAAAAAGGAAATCAAATTGGAAAAATTCCTCGACAACTTGAAGAAAAAAGATGCAATATATTCATTAGTGTATGTACTAACATCTCAAAAAATGGTAAATATGACAGATTCCATGACAATTCCAAGAAAATTACAACTTCAACCTGATTTCTCTAGTAATTGCATAGAACAGACTACAGAGGGACGGATACAAACTGTAAAATTGGACAAATTCCAAGACAATTTCCAAGAAAATTTCAACTTCAACCTGATTTCTCTAGCAATGGCATAGTAAAGAGGGACAGATACAAACCAAACGACGATCAACCACCGAGAGAATGGAGAGAAGATATTTTGGTTAGGGAAATTTTGCAGATCCAATATCGGGGAGGAGGGGAGCCGATGAGAGATAAAGCTAAGATGCATAATGGGGAGGAGAGCCATGTATTTGACTAACCAGTTCTTGACCTTGTATTTTCATTTCAATGTTACTGGGCTTTTAACAAATACCATGTAAGAGCCCTATAAACAAATACCCATTAAGAGCCATGTCCAATAAATGATAAAGGGTCAAAACCCTTTTAAAACTTGCCCGACCCTGGTGCCCATTGGACTACCCTGTCCAATAACCAGGTCTACTTCCAACTCTTATGGTCCGTGTATATCTTACATTTCACACCATACACATAGTTTCTCTATATATTCAATACAAACACTATGGTTTCTAGTTCTAAGTCATGGGTAGGGTAGTTAGCTTCATACGGCTTCAACTGTCTTACCCAATTAACACTGCATTACCCAATTAACAAACTTTGCAGGAAAACCCAATTCAACAAGCATAGACTTCAATAATGGCCATTCAAAGGAATCATAAGCTTTTTTCAGATCCACCTTAATCATGCATCTAGGTGAGACATATTTACTTGACTAGCATTTCACCAATTCACTAGCCAAAAGAATATTATCAGAAATGGCTCTGCCAGGAATAAAACCAGATTGAGCATAATTCACAACATTCCTTATCACATCCCGCATCCTATAAGTGAGTATTTTGGAGACACTCTTGTAAACAACTGAACAGCATGCTATGGGCCCATAATCCTTCACACATGTGGAATTTTGTACCTTAGGAACAAGAGTAACATAAGTATTATTCACCTGTTTCAGCATAACCCCAGTTCTGAAAAACTCCTTTACTGCCTCATAGATCTCTAGCTTAACAATCTTCCAAGTTTTGAGGAAGAAAAGACTATTGAACCCATCAGGACCAGGAGCTTTATTGATATCAATGTCTTTGAGTGCTGTATCAATTTATGGATCAACAATAGCCTTAACTAAAGATTATGCAGAAACAACAGTCAACCGTTTCCCCTTCTTACTATACTCACATCAACTTCAGTCAGTGTTGAGGAGGTAGTACCAATCAATTTCTTGTAAAAAGAACTAACTTCCTCCTGAATTTCTTGAGTAGTGTTCAGTTTCTTCCCTACAACATCATAAAGAACATCAATACTGTTCTTGGAAATCCTCTCCCTCATAGCACTGAAAAAGAACTTAAAATTTGAATCTCCAACTTGAAGCCATTGAATTCTAGCTTTTTGCATGTTAGCACTCTAATGGATGTGAAGAAACTTCTTGAGTTTATCACTAGAATCTTTCTCACTTTATTGCATAGTACCATCAGTAGGACAGTTAGCTAACTGAGTCTGGATCTTTCTCAGATCAACTCTTAAACCCTCATTTCCCTCATCAATTCTGGCAAAATCTTTATGATGTAAAACCTTCAAGCCCTGCTTCACTACATTCAATTTATTCCACACCGGCAGCATAGCTCCCTTTCAATTCCTTGACAAGGAGTATCCAAACCCTTCCTGACCACCTCTAAGAATTGAGAATGATCAGCCATATAGTTGAAGAACTTAAAAGGTCTATTACCCCCCCCCCCCCCCCCCCCCCCCCCGCCCATTTGGATGTTACAAGACATGACCAGTTGTGATTGATTAGAAATCCCTGGGGTCATATAATCCACAACTGCATCAACAAACTTACTATGCCATAGAGCATTAGCAACAACTCTATCTATTCTGGAACTAATCCTTAGAGTGCCTTGCCCCTTATTTGTCCATGAATAGTAACTCCCACAACTCTTTAATGTAGCCATACCTCTTATATCCAAACAGCTATCAAAGTGTTTTGTTTCACCCTCTGTAACCGCATAGCCATTTTCTCTTTCATTAGCCAGCAAGATTGAGTTAAAATCACCCATAACAAACCAAGGACTAGAGATAGAACTTGTTAAATACTTTAAATCCCTCCACATAGGCCTTCAAGCATATATTGTGTGCATCCCATATACAGTTGTAAATTGAGCACTAAACTGACCATTTTTTGTAGCAATTGAACAATGAATACAGAACTCTGTCTTATGAATGACTTGGACTGGAACTAAATTAGACTTCCAGCTAACCCAAACCCTTCCCCTAGGAGAAAACTCATAGTTCATAAGCCACTGCCAACCGGTCCCCATTTTCTTTTGAATCTTTTGACTATTCTTCTCCTGAACTTTAGTCTCCAATAATTCCAGTACACTAATGTTATTCGTAGAAAGAAACTTCTTTATTTCTACTACTTTAATGGGGTCATTCATTCCCCTAACATTCCATGTACTGATATTCATATTTGATCAATTATAGAGTCCTCAACACCACCTCCACCATCTGAGACCCCACCAAGATCCCCTATTTGAATTACATCAGGCCCCACAGTGTGAATTGGAGTTCTAACATCTCTCTTCCTTCTTGAAACCACTATCCACCCTTCATCCTGGATTAGAAATAATGGAGTAAAAGGTATGTCATTAAAAATTGAATGAATCCCATGACCACCAGTAGTCACAAGCACTTGATCCTCAACAGGTTTAGGTTGGGAATCCACCTCCTTTGACACAGATTCAGTTAGTGGCTGTATTATCTTAGGTTTCCACACCTTCACAACTCTCTTCTGCTGCATAGTGGCTGGCTTAAATCTTGTAGTACTCCCCTTACTATAAGCTCAGTTATGGCCCATAACCTTGCAAGTCTGGTAGTATGGTGGTAACCACTCATACTCAACAACTTGACAGATAGTTTTTCCCATAGGGTCCTGCACCTGAACAACCTTAGGGAGCTCACTAATAACGTCAACCTCAATGAGCAATTGAGCAAATAAGATTCTTTGTTTCTTAGAGGTACATTCATCTGCAAAAGGGGTGCCCCTAACAAGCTCCCTATTCTAGTAAGTGAATCAGACCCCCAACAGCTAAGAGGCAAGTTAGGCAGTCTAACCCAAACTGGAATTACTCTCAAAATTTCTTCCTGGAAGTTGAAGCTTGCAGCCCAAGGTTTCACAATCATTGGTTTCCCAAAGAACATATGAGGACCAGCCAACACCACTGAATCCTTATCTTTCCTTGACTAAAACCTAATCACAAAGTAACCCTTATCATGAAGAAAATTTTGTGGATTACTGACTTGATTCCACTCTTTTCCAACAAATCTAAACACAACACTTATGGAAGGCTTCTCACCCACCACATACATGATTATTGCATTCCCCCATAATTCAGTCATCTTCTCCATATTGTTCTTATCAAGAACTACCATAGAAGTACCATCCAAAATTATAGGAGCAATGAAAGTGAGAGCAGTACCTTTCGCAAGGAGATTACTCCCTTTAAACAGGCTCACCCAATGCTTTGAAGGAAATAATGCCCTTGGTCCAAGTATGCATTTAATGATAAGTGTAATAAATGCGGTTCAGTATTAATTATGCAAGTTAATAATTCAGTGAGATCAAGTGAACTGTATGCCTAGCTAGAGGTCGCTTCAGTTCAAGTGGATTAATGATGTTAATCCACAGCTTACTCTTGACTAAACCCGTAGGGTCACACAAATAGTACGTAAACGGATCAAGTATTTAATGGCATTAAATACTCCATCTATGAATATTCGGAATCGACGGATCTTGGTTTCAGTGGGAGCTGAGATCGTCAAAGGCAAATAGTGAATACTCCGGAAACAATGATATTGCCGGAAACGGAAATATGGATTGTATCGGAAATATAAATATTATCCAAGTCGTAGATGTTTCCAGAAACGGAAACATGGTACGCATCGGAAAATATTATCGGAAATGGAAATATTGCCGGAATCGGAAATATTGCCGGAAACGGAAATATTGTCAGAATCGGAAATATTATCGGAATCGGAAAATAATTTCGGAAACGGAAATATTAAATATTTGATCGAAACGGAAATTAATTCCGGAATCGAAAATGTTATATATTGTTCGTATCGGAAATGAATTCCGGAATCGGGAAATTAATCGGAAGCGCGTCGTACGAATTAGCGTCGGACGAGCTTGCTAGACGAAGGCCCAGCACGAAGCCAGGCCCACGTCGAGCAAGCCCGCGCACCACACAAACAGCCAAGGCCACGCCAGGCCCAACACAAGGCCAGGCCCAGCAGGCCGTGGGTGCGAGCAGTGGGCTGCGTAGCTCGCGTGGGATGAGCGGCTGCATGGGCTTGCACGGGCATGGCCTGCGCGCATGCGGGTCATGCTCGTGTAGTGTTTGTGCTTTCATACGAAACCTAAATCGTGTAGGATTCGTTTAATGATTAAATTCCTATTCGTAATGGATAAATTAATTAATAGAGTTTTAATTAGATTCTAGTTCATTAATTCGTTTCCTAGTAGGATTCAATTACTTTTTCCATAGCCTATATGTATGTGATTAATGCTCACAATTTACAACGAGTTTTAAGTATTCAAAAGAGAGAACTTTTAAGCAAAAAATTCAGTCATCTATTTGCCCTATATTGCAGAAAATTTGTAGTACCTTAAGGGAGATTCTAGTTAGTCAAGCTTAAGGCGGATCTGGACGTGATGTGGACTTTCTACGGAGGGACGACACTTGGAGTCCTAAAGACTTGTTCTTGTTCGGTTCGGGCGCAGCAAGGGAGGGCACGCTACAAAGAGTATGCATCCTAATTATGCTAAATTTTATGTGGCAATTAATTTGGATTCCTGGCTTTAATAGTTTTTCCGCAAGATTTATATTCAGTTATGTGTATCATAACCTAACATGCTTAGGATTCATATTGAGCCGTCGCTGCGCTGGATGCACGCCCTCCAAACCATGCTCTGGTTCTGTTCGAAGTTCCCCTGTTTTCCAAGTTGGGTCTACGCCTTCATTCTCCTCCAAAAAAACACTATTCTGCATCTCCCTCAGAGCAGCATTCACACTCCTCACCAACAAGTTCACTCTCTCCTTTCCCACCACAATCTGATGGCTATCTTCATGGAAATCTTCCAAAGCCTCAACTAACGGCGGAGGTCGATTTACACTAACAACGAGCTGATTGCAACCCTCGAGTTGCATCATGATAAGCGTGAATGATATCCATGAGTTTCTTAGACGGCGTGCCAGAGCTTAGATGAGGCGGCAGCGCCAACGTCACCAAGCCATCACTATAATGGTTCTCATCAACAATGGGTGTCTTTTTTCTCAACTAGTTCTGGTTCATAGGTCGCGAAACTTCTTGGTGAAGTAAATAAGAGGCTTCCTCGCTCACCTGGACAATCTCATGCTTCTATGCTTTCTTCTTCCACGCCATTTTTCAGAGGTGTTGTACGTTAGCAAAAGACCTTAACATGCACCACACCATGAAAGAGAGATTCTAGTATGTTTTAGAAGTTCTTTTATTGTTTATTTTTTGAGTGATTTGAAATGTTTGTTGTTTTCATGAAATTAGGGATTGTGTTTAACATAATTAGTATATAAATGATATAGTTACCTTTAATCTATGTGGCAAAGTGTTTTTTAGTGTTTTTAATAGTAACTGGAATGTTTGTTGTGTTTATGTTAATAGTAGTTTTATTGTAACTATATTTTTTTTAAACAGTAACTATATGTTTAAAATAGTTACAGTTTTTTTCATAGTAACTATATGATTTTCATTGTAACTATGTCACATATATTACAGTAACTATATACATATATATGTATAGTTACTCTTAGATGTTATAGTTACTCTCCATTTAATAAAGTTAATGTTTTTAACTATATTGCATATATAATACAATGTATGAGGTTTATGATTTTTAGAGTGAGTATTTTACGTATGAGGATAACTATGTTAACACAAGAGTTACTATATGATTTACTAAAGTAACCTTATGATCTATGCAGAAATTATACAACATATATTCATAATTATAAATTTAAAGTTATTGTACGACTATTAGATTAAGAATAACTATATCAAAGAAAGAGTTACTATATGATTTTCACAATAACCATGTCACATATAATAGTAATTATAATATTATAATTTGTGTAGACTTTTGTGGTAACTATATTACATAATAGAATAACTATATCAATATAAGAGTTACTATATACTTATTAAGAGATACTTTATCATACCTTCTTTAATAGAATGATCTACAACCATACCTTGCTGAGATCTACTTTTATCTTCAACGCCATATAACTTTCGATGATTCTCTAAATTTTCAAAAAAATAAAATTACGCAATCAGCATAATTCATACTATGATTCTTCGTAGTTACTAGGATTAGAATATTACCTTAGAAGTTATATTATTCGTTTTCTATTGCGTGATTTAAATCGATATTCAAATCGATTAAATCATTCTTGTAGACACCTAATTTGTGTCTCCCCTAATGGGATGATGACGAGACTATTATCCTTGCTAGGTGGTTGGCACAACTCCGTGCGGAAGTCCCAATTGCTAAGTTATATTCTAAAATCCAAAATCCAAAGTCCAGTCCCCGAGCCCGTTCCCATTTCGGAACTCGATACAAAATTCAATTTCCAAAAATCAAATTCAAAATCCAAACACAATCTCACCCAATGGACCTCTCCATTGGTTTTACAAGGTCATATCCAGTCGAAATGACACTAAGAAATTCAAAATCGGGTGCCGACCCATAAAACCGAGCATGCCGGGCCCCGACCCAAAAACCGAGTACAAAATACGAAATACGAATTACGGAAAAGAGAGTTTTTTGCCGCGAACCCAAGCCTCAAACTCCAAACAATACCACGTGACAAAATTGTACAAGGTGCAAGAGTACAAGACAAACCCAAAGGACGACGGCATCGTCCTTTTCTTGGACGAACCTAGGACACGTCACCTGTGCCAAGCGATGGCCTTGCGCCGGGCGCCGATGTGCCTTGGCGTTTAGCCGCCTAATCTCCTATAAAAACCCTCATTTCCACACCAAATGGGGAGGCCGATTTCAATAAAACGTCGTAATCTCAAAATTTCCTCTCAAACTCAAATACAAAATTCAAGTTTCTAAATCTACAATTTCCATCTCAATTCCTAAAATACCTAAGCAATTGGGAGCACTAATCGGAAAACTAACCTAATCCTAACTATGTAATTCTGAATCCCTATCCAATAATTATGATGTTTTCTATTTTTCTACATTTCTAAATCCAATATACAATTTCAATGATGTTGTCATTTGAGTTCATGCTCATGACTAACTAGGAAGCATATCCAAAAGTTCCATCTTTGGGGAGGTTTTCACTATTGAAACTCTTCCCAAATGATTTTCTAAGCACATTTTCAATATCAATATGCAAGATTCAAGCTTTATTTTCGAAAATGATTAGTAAAGTGATGAGCTTTCATACTTGAAAAGTTTCTCCTTTACAACAATCACCATACAATTTTACAAAATACAAATCTTTTCAAAGTTCAAGGATGTTTAGAAAAGTGCAAACCCTTTTCCAAACTAGAACACATGAACATTCAACTTTCTATGTTCAAATACAAGTTCTATTTTCAATATTCAATGATGTTTAAGTGAGATCAACTCCTCCATAAACTAGAATCAATTTAGTTATGGAGCATATTAAAGGTGAGGTCTTCCCACATTAAAAGGTCTAATCTTTAAGAGCCAAGTCTCCAAATTTCAATATTCAAGTTCAATATTCAAAGTCAAGGATGTTTTACAATGAGAAACTCGTCTAAAGTTGAGATTTTCTAGAGAATTGAATCCGTGTCGGGAACACTTATTATTAAGTAGTTGTTTGGCGTTCGGATCTCAAATACAATAATACAATTTCAATATCGTCGTTTCAATAATGTAATTTCAATATCGTCATTGCGATATCAATACCGCAATTTCAATTTCGCACTTTCAATACCGCACTTTCAATATCACATTTCAATAACACAATTTCAATATCGCACCTTTATTTTTGCAATTTCAATTCCGCACTCTTTACTCACCTTTTCCAAGGTGATGTGGTTTTGTACGCATTTCAATAATTCCTTCATTTCTTGTGAAGTTGCTTTACATATTTATTGCTTTCATCACCTCACATGCTAAATTCAATAATATACAAAAGGTTACATCACGCTTAACAAAGATAATTTTGGACAAAACGGCCTTAGCTTCCCTTACTTAACTATAAAGCAAAGTGGCCACATACAAGTAGCAAATACAATGTTCTGATTTCATGTTTCAACCGACTTAGTGTCATGATTAGGATTCATGAAAATGATCCCTGCCTTGTATTCAAATATACTTGAAAATCTTGCCAAATAAGCGGTTTGTTCCCGTGCCCGTATCTCAGCCATTCGGTTTCTAAAAGTCATACTAAGGTCTTTCCCAACTAGACCCTTAAAATGGTTGGTGGCGACTCCTTCGAAACTCAAAATCTCAAAACCCCTAGGGATACAAAATACAAAAAAAAAAGCCCCTACAATCTGGCGACTCCACTAGGGAGTTCTGATTTTAAATTCGAGTATACAAGCAGCCCATGAGCGGTCTGCCACTGCTACGCTCAAGTCTTGGATGCCAGCAGTAGCGTTGGGCGCAAGCCCTGCGCCAGGCGCTGCTGCCTGCCTTCAGTACAATGGCTTCCAGTGGCTGGGAGTTTAATTCAAATTTTGAATTCTGCCCAAGTATTCGACTGGGAGTTTAGTTCAGATTTTGAATTTTGAAGAACGCTCCCAAACCTCGAGAACGAATGCCGAAAAACTAGCTTTTCAAGTACAATATTCGAGTACAATTGTTATTTCTAAGCATTACATGCATATTTTCGAAATCCATACTTGTGCAAAACTAATTTCTACCTTGCCCAACATGAATGTGTTCTACATTCGGGCTAGCCCCGGGGGCAACGAAATGGTGATTCTCCATACGGTTCCTGACCAAAGTGTTAGACCATTTGCGCGCCTACCAAAACTTGACATTTGCTTGATGTCCCTAACGTCAAGTATGGAGGTCGTCCGCCAACAACACCTCCCCTATGAGAAGGTGAAACAGTTGTTCCAGGATCCGCCTCTTAGTCAAGAATCCTTTCGACACCCAAAGTCGTCCACTTTCATCATACTAAACTTAGACCGACCTTAGGTTGAGAACTTTGCATGTCGCATTCATATTCAAGTTAGTGTGACAACGTGCTATTTGTGCATTGTGTGGGCCTCTTTGCACGCGTGAATGGCTAACCTCGAGTTCTAGCTTAGCCAAAACCATTAACCTCCAACTAGGAAACCTAACCCCTATGAGCATCATCCAAATATCATGCATATAAAAATCGCCGATTTAGGGTCTTCTAGGAGTGCCACTCCATTTAATTCCAAACCCCTAAACACGTCTCACGCACAAATGTCAAATTCAAAATCCAATCCAACGGCGTTATAATGCCAGATTTTCGAGTCAAATTACCAAATCCAAAATGCCAAAACCGAAATCCAATGCGGTTATAATGCCGGATTTTCAAAATTCCAAATTCAAGTCTCAAAAATCAAAACGGCGTTGTAATGCCGGATTTTCAAATTCCAAGTTGCAAGTCTAAGTCCTATATCTAAAACCTCAAATTCAAATCTATGATGGCTTGACGCCGGATTTCCAATTCAAACTTTCAAGCCCCAAACTCTATGTTCAAAATCTCAAGTCCAAATCCATGATGGCGTGATGCCGAATTTTCATGTTTCAAACCTCTAATAAAAACCCTTAAAAATCAAGTTCCATATCCAACTTCAAAAGCCTCAAACCTATAGCGGCATAATACCGGATTTTCAAGTCCAAAAATTCCAAATACTTAAAATTCCAAATTTAAAGTCGCATCTTCATTACAAAACTCCCCTTGTCGAATTCTAAATTCAACTTTCAATTCAAACTCAAATGTCAAAATTCAATGCTCAAACTACAAAAATTCTTGTCTACCATTATTCTCAAATACCAATCCCAAAGCGAATCCAATGGATTGAAATCCCCCTAAAATAGTTCCAACATGTTGCAAATCCTGGAACAAATTTCCAATCTTTCTAACGGGTTAAAAATCCCTAGAAATAATACAAAATTCAATTTCACTTTCAACGGGTTGAAAATCCCTAGAAATAATACAAAATTCAATTTCCTTTCCAACAGGTTGAAAATCCCTAGAAATAATACAAAATTCTATTTCACTTTCAACGGAATGAAAATCCCTAGAAATAATACGAAATTCAATTTCCCTTCCAATCGGGTTGAAAATCCCTAGAAATAATACAAATTTCAATATTTCCAATGGGTTGAAAATCCCTATAAATAGTACAAATTCCAAAACATTTCTATTTTGGGTTGAAATTCCCCTAAAATATTCAAAGTCCTATTTTGGGTTGAAACTCCCTTGAAATATTCCATGTCCTATATTGGGTTGAAATTCCCCTGAAATATTCCAAGTCCTATTTTTGGTTGAAATCCCCTTCAAATAATACAAATCCCAATTCCAAATCCAATGGGTTGAAACTCCCCAGAAATAGTTCAAACGGGTTGCAAATCCCGGAACAAACATTCCAAGTTCTATAACCGGCCGAATTGAAATTCCCCTAAGATATTCCAAGTTCTATAACCGAGTTGAAATTCCTTTGAAATAATACGAGAAGGTAGCCACCCCAAAAGAATGAAGCTCCTTTCAAAAATATTTCCAACGGGTTGTAAACCCTGATACAAGTACAAATTCTTATACAAATTCCAATAGGTTGAAACTCCTTTGAAATATTTCCAATTGGTCGCAAATCCCAATACAAATACAAATATCTAAAATCCCGAGTCTCTAAAGTGGCACTTAGAGTCAAGTCTAGGTCTCATTAATTGCATGCTTATCATACCATGTGTCGGGAAGTTCAAGTTCTGAATCCAAGTCATGTGTCTAAATAGGAATCAAAAGATGTTGTGGGTTGAAGAGAGCTCCGTCAGTACTCCTATCCTCCCTTATAGCCGGCATCAAGCACGCAGCAAGTCCGTCTCTTCTACAATCAATTCAAGAGCAAATGGCAACAGTTGACCAAATCCCCCAGCTCATAGCCGCCGTAGGCAATGTCAACACCAACTTAGAACTTGTGAGTAACCGTTTGGGTGTGGTAGAACAAACCGCAGATCCAGTTGATCTTACTAAGAAAATCGAAAACATGGTAAAAAAGGTAACCAACAAGGAAAAATACTTCGACACCTCGGCGGAGGATGACTTCAAGGGGAAGGACAATTTTCCCGACAAATTTTCTGCCAATGATATCCCTAAGTTCAAATCAACAGACCACCCCAAGTAACATCTCAAAACTTCAGAGCCACCATGGCAATCAAGGGAGTCGATCATGACCTATACCCCGTGGTGTTCCCTATGTCCTTGTAACCAGTCTGTCAAAAATGACACTATTGCCTCAAGGACCACCAAACTAGAACTTGGGATGAAGTGGCTCAAACATTAATGGAGCAATACCAACCAAACATACAACTTCGAGAATTGGAGGTTCTCAGGCAAGGACCCCAAGAAGGTTTCACCAATTACCTAAACCGATGGAGGGAAATGGCATCTCAAATGGTAACTCGGCCCTTCGAGAGAGAACTAGTCAAGATCTTCATTGTCAGGATCTTACCAAAATACAACACTCACATGAAGGATCTGGGCCTAGAGAGCTTCAAGAGAACCTATGATATCGGGGTTGACATAGAAGATGACCTCATGAAAGCATCCGCGAACTGCTTTAACAAGCTGAGAAGTGGAAAAGCGAGAAGGTCGAGGCAACACACAATGTCCACGAGGTCAAAGCCTTAGAGGCTCCTCAAGGTCCAAAATCAAGAAACTTCAAAAGCAATGCCAATCAGCGCAATTTCCAGTACAGGCCTCAAATAGTTTTCACCAACCTTGGAATGTCCTACGCCGACGCCTTTGACCGGTTGGTAGAGAAGCAAGTAATCAGTCCTATTGGTCCAACCGAGGATCCCCCAGCTGATAACAGATCTAAAAGTTGGGACCCCAAGGCCTATTAAAAGTTCCACCAGGGGAACGGGCACGACATCGAGTGTTGCTTCAAGCTCAAGCACCTAATTCAAAACATGGTTGACAACAAGACTTTGCCTTTGCCCCCGTGAGCCAAGCAGTCACCATTAGTACAAGACATCTTTCTAGACTACGGGGATGAGGAAAATGATTTTCCATGTAACCTGATTCATACAACGTTAAAACCTTCTTTTGAGTTGGTAGTCCCAAGCTTCCAATATCCCATCGCACAAATTCAAGACTAGGTGATCCCTAAAGCTCGGGTCACCACCGACATTCAAGTAAACATCTTCCCCCTAGCAACTCTCAAAGCTTTGGGCTTCACCTAATACGACATGATGCTGACTACAGAGCGGGCAATCAAAATTCGTGGCATCACATACAAATCCCGGGGATCCTTGATTTGGAATTCTCCTTTGGAACCTACTACAACAATGCTGAGTTCCTAGTCATTGACCTACCAGTCGATTACGACCTCATGTTCGGGGAACCCTGGTTTCAGGAACATCTAGATGGTCCTGCCTGTCTCACAACCAAGGGGTCTAGCTACAAAGATCCTTCTATCAAGCAGACATTGGCCCTGCGCCAAGGAAGGGATGAGTGTATTTATGAATACTACTACAAGTGGAGGACATCTTCCCGTGAGATTCAACTTGAGCTGACAGAGTGGAGGCTGGTAATGATGTTTCTCCTAAGCCTCAATGATCTATGCAAGAGCCGCTTAGCTGCATTTCCCTACAGTACCTAGAGTCAAGTCTGGGATCAAGCTTCAAGAATCTATGGATACAGCCTTCCCGAGGATGATGACGATAAGGATGTCTGGGAATACCCCGAGAACTACTTCTATGATTAGTTTCTTATGTTTCAAGTCCAGAGTTTGTCTTTCAAGTTTCGAGTCTAGTGATGAGTCTAAGAGTCTAGGGCTAGAATCTTGCATCAATCAAGTGCCCTAAGACGCTGAACTTTAAGTCAAAGTTGTCGATGTAATGATTGCTAATTTCAATAATACTTCAATTTCCTCATACTCTTCAAATTAAATTCAAAACAGATTCCTAATCCAAACAACTTTGCTTCTAAAGAAACTGACCTTGAAATCTTAAAATCTATCAAAATTCATGAAAACTAGACGCCAATAATTGAGGAAACAAAAAAGTTAACCTTTCCAACAAAAGTTATTCAAAACTAGTTCAGATTGGTTTGACTCCATCTCAAGCAGAGCGGGATGATCTGATCAAGTTACTTTCAGAGTACATAGACGTCTTCGCATGGTCCTATCATGATATGCCAGGGGTCGATCCAAGCATATTCGAAGCCCATCAAGCAGGAACTCCGTCGCATGAAACCAGATGTTTCCCTCAAAATTGAAGAAGAGATCTCTAATCAGGTAGAGGCCGGGTTCATTCGAGAGTCGAAGTATCCAGAATGGATTGAAAATGTCGTTCTAGTTCCAAAGAAGAACGGCAAGGTCCGAATGTGCGTCGATTACATAAGTCTTAACAGGGCCATCCCTAAAGACGCTTTTCCACTGCCACACATTGACATTCTGGTCGACAACACAGCAAATCATGCCTTATTCTCTTTTATGGACCGGTAGGCAGGCTACAATCAGATTCCCATGGCAGAGGACGACATGGAGAAAATAACCTTCATCACTCAGTGGGGTACATATTGCTACACAGCTACGTCGTTCAGACTGAAGAACGCGGGGGCTACTTATCAGAGAACAGCCACAACCTTTATGAGCGACATGATCGTCAAATCGAAAGAGCGACATGAACATACATCAGTACTTCAAAAATTCTTCAATAAGCTAAGGCAATACAATATGAGGCTCAATCCTCAAAAATGTGCATTGGGGGTAACGTCACCAGTTCTCGAGGTATCTACAAAATTCCGAATATCCACCGCATTTTTCAATCAAGAGTCAAAAGGCTATGCGCCTTCAATCAGCCAACTTTGTTCTAGAAGGTGGCATCCTATACAAAAGGTCCCCTAACGGCCCCAATCTCCGATGTGTTGACAAACGCGAAGCACAAAAGGTCTTGGACACCGTACATGCCGAGGTATGTGGTACTCACATGGATGAGAAGATGCTAGCTCTCAAAGTCATTAGGGCTCGGCATTACTGGACCACCCTCGAACGGGATTACTACTTCTTTGTCAAGATCTGTCTTGTTTGTCAAAAGTGTACGAACCTGAAGCACATTCCTCCATCCTTTCTATATTCACAATCATCACCATGGCCATTCTCAGCTTGGGGTATCGACGTCATCGGCAAAGTCACTCCAACAGGCACCAGGGGTCATGAATTCATATTGGTTGCCATCGATTACTTCACTAAGTGGGTCAAAGCCAGGTCTTTCAAAGTGTTGGGTTTCAAGCAAGTGCCCCAGTTCATACAAGAAAACATCATATGTCTATACGGTGTTCCTCACGAGTTCATAAGTGACCAGGGAACCCATTTCCATGGCGAGTGTGAGGATCCGTTCACCGAGTACAAAATTCAACATCACCGTTCTTCGCCTTATCGCCCACACACCAATTGGGCAGTAGAAGCGGCCAACAAAAATGTCAAGACCATCATCATGAAGATGACAACCAACTACAAAGACTGGCCCCAGAAACCGCACTTTGCATTATGGGGGTATCCGACTTCAATTCGCACTTCAACTGGCACAAATCCATTTTCATTAGTCTATAGAATGGAAGCGGTACAACCTATTGAGATGGAACTGCCTTCATTAAGGATAGTCCTCGAAAGCAAAATCCCAGAAGCTGCATTGGTACAATCAAGATACGACGAGCTAGTCATACTCAAAGAGCGCCATCTTCAAGTCGTTCACCATGTACAAGTCTATCAGCACTGACTCTCCAGACACTTCAATAAAAGGGTCCGAACTCGAAACATCAAGGAAAGCGAGCTTGTCCTGAAAGCCCTTCGCAAAAGTGTCATGGATCCAAGGGGAAAATTCAAACCCAACTGGGCTAGGCCATACATGGTCAGGAAAATCATTTCCGAGGGAGCAGTCGAGTTAACAGATGTCGATGGAACCGAGTTTCGTTCTTTGACGAACCTGGATCAACTCAAGAAGTTCTATATCTGAATTCAAATTAAATTCAAGTCCAAAATTCAAAAAACTCTGTAAGTTAGAACTACGTTCGTCCTGGTTCCTTAGCGGGACGCGTAGGCAACCTCATTCCAAGGCCCGACCACCTTAATACTAATAAATTCAAAGTTTCCTCAATTAAGGGCATCCTAAAATCAAATCAAATTCGAAGTTCAAATGTTATTGTTGTTCTCATTCCAAATGTGAAAATCAAATGCAAAGCATGTTTAAGTGAAATTTGGCACAACTTTCGAATGACTTTTATTTCGGCTCTAAAGCCTCAGTTCAAGCTAATTAGATTACAAGGTTGGGATCAAGTGAAGCAAAGGTATTCAAAGCCTTTTCACTTCCACTAAAGACATTTTCCAAAACACATTTTCTAAACATATTCTAAAACACATCTCCTACAAATACAATTTCAAACACATCAAGCCTACAAAGATCAGGGGTTGGGCGACTATACTCCTGAGTCCTAGAACCTCGAGTAATATCCCCTTTCCCTTCTTGCAATCATTCATCCATTTTCCCCTTGCCCAATTCCACGGCAGGAGGATGACGAACCTCCTCTGGACCAAGAACGGTCAAGCACCAGATGGGCCACACTCCCGTCACCTTCTTCATAATCAATTTATGCAAGGCGTCTAGCTCTAGAATCTCTGGCTCCCACAGGTTCAGAGAGAGAAATTTACCTTTGGCTTGGACCTTTCATCCATACAATGTACCCCGCAGACAGAGTAACATGCTCAGGTGGGAACTGAATATTCAAGAATGGTTTGGAAACCCAATACCTCCTCCATCGTTTAAGACGGTCAGCATTCACTGCCATAGGCTTCGGATGTTCCACAACACAATCTGGGATCTGTTGCCTCAAGCCATATTGTCTCAGCACTTGAGCAGGAGAGTAGAAGACCAATGTCGAAAGGCTAGGCACCCTCAAAATAATAGAACCAGGTGCATGTCTCATAGCAGCAATTCCCCACCACAGGATTACCCACCTAATACAAGATCCAATCTCCGAAAGAGTACAGCGCCACTCATCTAGTGAAAGCCGGCCATACATCATGGGCGACACAATCAATCCCTTCCTATTATAGCTTGCCATGTTCTCTGGTGGTTCCACCAACACAAGTCTCTCCAAAAGCAAGACCTTGGGGAAAATACAAGAAAGCATTTCAATGTTCAACATTCAATACAAATGCAAATTTCAATATACAAGAAACTCCTGATCCTTACTTAGAGTAATACCGGGCTTCCCGATGGCATGGAGGAAGGGTCTAATTTCAGCAGATCAAGACCTAACAGTGTCTTGCCATTTACGAGCGGCATTGGGTCTCTACCACAAGAGAATTGCAAAACAATCTCTATTATGGATGCATCACTATTGCCAAACCCATGCTTCGAAAAGAGAAATAGAGCAAAGATACAAAAACTCAAAGCCCTCAAGCGGTAGACCTTGGGGATGTCCACTCCAGCAAAATAAGTGATGAAGAGGGATAAATCGACCCCTGACCATATACAACACCACTCAAAAGTGGGGGCATAAGGCCCAGATACATCTCAAATTGTGAAAAGAAGTGCTCTTCAACACTAGGAAGACACGACTCAATCATAAGAGGCCAGCACAATATAGCACTAAACTCTTCAGGGAGGGGACATACCTCATTTTTACCAAAGCGGTAAACAAAGTGTACCGGGTCCCAAGCCTCCAAACCAGCATGGACAAAATGCATTTCAAGTTTCACAAACCGGAAGGAGACGAGCACCGCAAGATCCATGCCATCTAGCTCTCTTTTCTCCAATTTGCTTAGTGAACCTAGCCACGTGTTCAGGGTGTTTTCAAAAGACACAACCATTTGCTTTCTTTTTGAGAAGAAGTAGAGGGCGAAGTAGAGCAGAGAGGGATTGATGCAAATAAATGATTCAAAGAGCTCTCCATTTATACAAAAACCAGCACCTATGGTGGTACTTGGAAGTACCACCTGCGGGCCGCAAAAGCCTGCGCAAGGCGCAGGGCTTTCCAGAAGGACTAGCTCAACGTCCCACTTTATGGCATCGAGTACGCCCCTCTTCATGGCGTTGTACAATCAAATCGGATCCAATAATTTGAGCCGAATATTCCAAAAGCCGCAAGCGAGGAAATTCAAGCAGTTTGAATCATCACCCGGGTCAATTTTGAGTCAAGTTATTCAAATTTCAAGCTTTCTAGTCTTAGATCGGCGTCTTAAGTCGAGTCAGCATATGCATAAGCAAAAGTCGAATATACTTTGACTTGCGCTTTTTCTAACCAAAAATCCTCAGTCACTGTGGGGGCATATAGTGGGTATATACAACAGAAAAAATGTGTATTTTATTTCATTTTGCATGCATGCATATAGCCACAAATTTCAAAATGCACACACAACACATACAAAATTCAATTCAAATCCATACAAATTCAAAACCATACAAGTTCAAACCGTACAAGTTCAAACCATACAAATCCAAACCATACCAGTTTAAAATACAAGATCCAAGATTTAAATACAAAACCGTACAAAATCAAAATACAAATACAACTACAAAATATCCATAAAAAAATCCCATCCGACGCAAATCCAGAACTCGCTACCATGCAGGATCAGTCCGAGTCATCCTTGACCACAGTCTTGATCATACGCACCTTGTTCCTGTCCCGACTCATGTATCGCTCCACCTCCTGGTCAAACTCTGTCCCGGGGTAGCTAGGTCCTGCTCAGAAATGCGGAGGGTACTAGAAAACCGCTGAGATCCCTGCTGATGGGAAGGAAACTGATAAGACTGTTGAGTCGCAGAACGCCGACGCTACATCTCCATCTCCTGAAACTGGCGCATCCTCTCCAGCTCGTACCACTTGAAGGAAATATGTCCTTCACCCAAGGTGCATTAGTCTAATACCAAGGTTCAGATTAATTAAGAACAATTAATTCAGTGAGATCAAGTGATCGGAACAGCTAGCTGGAGCAATGCTTCCGATCATTGAGTTCTAATCTATATTAGGCTCACAGCTTACTCTTGACTGAACCTAAAAGGTCACACCAATGACATGTAACAGATCACGGCATTAAATGAATCGGAAATTCATTTAATAGCTTTTAGGGAATTAGTTCGGAAAAATATAATATCCGATATGACGTTGGATCAAAATCGTATATAGTATCGCGAATATTCGTAAGCTGGCCGAAACGAATAATCGTATCGTAAGACGGTGATTTGTTGTGTAAGATACGATAACTAATAGTTGAAAGGCGTTCGTTGCGAATACGAGCCACAACCGAGCTCCCTGTGAGGTTATAATACATATGACAAAACATAAATCATGCGGAAAACCTTAATGCCAGGAAACATATTATTTACACATAATTAGTTAGCATAATTTAGGTGCATACACTTTATAGCATGCCCTCCCTAGCTGCGCCCGAACCGAACAAGAACAAGTCTTTAGGACTCCACGTGTCGTCCCTCCGTAGATAGTCCACAGCACGTCCGGATCCGCCTTAAGATTGACCAACTAGAATTGCCCTTAAGGTACTATAACTTTCGGCTATTTATGGGCAAGAAAGTGACTGATTTTTCTACTCAAAAATCACTACTTTAATTGTATAAATACTTGTTGAAAAACTCGTGTATAGATTTATGACCCTAGGCATATATTTATAGAACCATGGAAAGAATTTCGAATCCCGTTAGAATACTAATTAATTAATTAGAATCCTTTTAGAACTCTAAATAATTAATTTAATCTTTTAGGATTAGGATTTAATCAATGCACGAATTTCGATAGCTTTAGGATTCGTATAGCACGCACACGAGCACCGCACGAGCACTGCACGCCCTCGCGGCCCACGCTGAGCGCACGGCGCCTTGGCCCATGCTTCGCAGCCCATTCGTTTGGTTCGTGCGCGCGCGCCAAGCCTTGGCTGGGCCTGGCCTTGCGCTAGCCCTGGTCGAGGCCTTGGCGTGTTTGTTTGATGCGTGTGGCTTGCTGGGCGACGGCCTGGCTTCGTGTTGGGCCTTCGTCTTGCAAGCCTCGTTGCTAATTCGTACGATACGCTTCTGATTAAATTCCCTATTCCGGAATTCATTTCCGATACGAACAATATTTAACATTTCCGATTCTGGAATTAATTTCTGTTTCGAACAAATATTTAATATTTCCGTTTCCGGAATTATTTTCCGATTCCGATAATATTTCCGATTCTGACAATATTTCCGTTTCCGGCAATATTTCCATTTCCGATAATATTTTGCGATACGTACCATCTTTCCGTTTCCGGCAACATCTACGACTTGGATTATATTTATATTTCCGATACGATCCATATTTCCGTTTCCGGCAATATCATCGTTTCCGGAGTATTCATTTCTTGCCTTTGACGATCTCAGCTCCCACTGAAACCAAGATCCGTCGATTCCGAATATCCATAGATGGAGTATTTAATGTCATTAAATACTTGATCCGTTTACATACTATTTGTGTGACCCTACGGGTTCAGTCAAGAGTAAGCTGTGGATTAATATCATTAATTCCAGTTGAACTGAAGCGGCCTCTAGCTAGGCATTCAGCTCACTTGATCTCACTGAATTATTAACTTGTTAATTAATACTGAACCGCATTTATTAGACTTAATATTAAATGCATACTTGGACCAAGGGCATTATTTCCTTCAGTCTCCCACTTGTCCTTAGGGACAAGTGTGCATTTCCTAATTCCTTTGTCGCTCGATGCTTGCTCTTGAACATAAGGTAAGAGTTGTAATCCTTATTATGTCCAGAGGTGTTTCTTGGTTTCAGAGTTCAAGTGATCAAATAAACAGATAATCATAGCTTATGATTCATCTGAGCACGGCCATGCATTTTACAG
Organism: Spinacia oleracea; assembly: GCF_020520425.1. Classification (NCBI taxonomy): domain Eukaryota; kingdom Viridiplantae; phylum Streptophyta; class Magnoliopsida; order Caryophyllales; family Amaranthaceae; genus Spinacia; species Spinacia oleracea. Next base: position 92,654,610 of record NC_079489.1, read on the forward strand.
TTTCTAGCTCTCCGAGTGGCCTTGTACAACTTTTAAGCATCTCATCCCGATTTATGGGAGGACAATCCCAATCTTGCGATCTTGAGATTAGACTTCGTTTGATAGGTGATTACCTGAGCGTTGCCTTTATGGCCTCCTTTTACGGTGTGACGGTTGACAACGTCAAAGTAACCAGTTCTCAAACAAGTAATCTTAAATCACTCAAGTATTGAGGATTAGTGTCTAATAGTTTTAAAGAAATTTACTTATAACGGATTTTCATCTCTTACAGTAAAGTTTCATAGGTCTGTCCGATACTAATCTTCCCAAAGTAAGTATCTAGGCAAATGATTACGACATTGCCATGTCCACATAGTTCAAGAAATAGAACTACTAGTCATCTTGCATTCTAGTCGTCTAACATTTTCTATGCGTCCATCTTTATAGAAAACTCCGACCAGGGACCATTTTCAACTTTTGACATTCAAGTTCACTTGATAGACATTTCTTACTCACAGGACTGGTCCTGACAGTCTATCTTGAATATATCGTCAAATTGAAGGGACTCATCATTTAATACTAAACCAAGATTAAATGGAATATGAAAATAAATTTCATATATGATAAATTTTCAACCCTAATGTTTTACAACCATGGGCCTCAAACACATCTTTAAAACAGTTCATGGAATTCAATGCTATGCTTGATTTCCAGTGCTACAACGTGAGTGTTGCTTCTCACTTGTTGCATAGGTTTACTTATCATGCTTTGCCAATCTTAATATCCTTTTCATCGAATGTTCTTCGAGATAGATGATAAGATCTTTTGAGTGTGTTTATTTCGTGATCTTGTCTTTCTTGCTACAATGGTGGTTCTACGCATTTCTCAATGAACGACCATCTTGTCAGCAGACGTCTTTCTTGCTTCAAGAGTGGTTCTACGCATTTTGTAATGAAGAACCATCAAGCCAGAGGACACGTGATCTACCCAAGTTCGGTGAAGAACTCTTAACTTAAACAACCTCGGTTTATTGCTTCTTAGGCAATAAGTACTTTTACTTCAACTGTATAGGTTGCTAGTGATGCTTTGGTTGGATTTACTTATCCAAGCAGTTCAAAGATATGTGGAATACTTTCCAGCTGTATCTTAGAACATAGAAATGAATATTTTAATTTCCCACGCAACAACTCATGGTCTCTAATCCATGTTGCCATTTCAAAACACGATGCTCTATAGCTCGTCCTTGCCAATGGTTAACTCCAAAGGAATCTTGCTTGATCCTTTGCCAGTGTTTATGCGTGTAGCATCAATATTTAGCATATCTTATTTCCTTGAATTAAGAACTATTCCTATGTACCTTTTTAAGTACCATAAGTTTTTCTTGATCTTCACTTAGATCAATAGAGATTGGTATGTGTTCGTCATGCCTAAAGCCATACGATACATTTTTGGCGATCCTCATATTATCTCATACATGATAAATTCTCCTGCAGAATAATTCCCAATTTGAATTCTATTCATGTAACTTTAGATCATTTAGTTTCAGTAGATACTAAATCCAACTAAATTCTTTGACATATAATATAGGTGAATAATCTCATTAGATTCTTTGATGTTTAACTTAGTAAATGCTTATACATAGTTCAAACATTCATTACTTAGATTTATTCATATGGGTCGAATATCTCCAATGGAGTATTTCGTATTTGATTTAGTAAATGCCATTACTTAATCCAAAACAATATCATAAGATCTTTGTAAATAGATCTGAATACCCAGTATGCACTAAGTTTCGCCTTGGACCGTCATCGATGAATAGTTTCAAGTCTAAGTCATTAGCATTTGAATGTTATTTCACAATAGAGAGATATGTGTGTGATACACATAGGACCAATTAAGTTTTACGTACTCCCACTAAACTTCTTATATATCTATAAGAATCATGTACATTTTATGAAACTAAAATGCTTATTAGCTTCACTAAAATACAATTCTAATTCCCAATTTCTTGCTTATATATGTACTTAGATTTCATAAGTTAGCTTTCCTTTTCAAGTATTTATTTGGATCCACAAATCCTATGACATTCCATGTACATAGTTTCTTCCAACATTTGATTGAGGAAGATGTTTTGTCATCCAATTGCCATATGTACCAATATGCAATCATTGCTTGAACTATAGACTTGAGCATTACGATTATGCTTGAGGTTTCAACATAATTCATGCCATGAATTTGTTTGTAACCTTTAGCAACTAATCTAGCTTTGTGTGTGAACACAATTCCATGTTTGATGGTTTTTATCCTTAAAACCAATTTGCAACCAATAGGTGTTAACCTATTCTTGCAAATCAACAAATTTTCAACTCTGTTATCAAAACATTGAGTATGTTTTATGGCCTTTAACCATTTAAAACATTTGAGTCTATATATGGCCTCTAACCATTTTAGGGAATCTGGGTTTCGTCATAGCTTTCTTACAGGTCACAAACTCATTAATCTACATGATAATAGTTTTACTGCAAGTTGTAGGTTTCTTCACTATCTAATAGAAGAATCTCATAGCTTCAGTGACTTGAATTCTATGCCTACTTGGGTATAGAACATCAAACAAATAGAATATCAATAGCCACTTGAAAGTCCTTTGATTATTCCGTTCTCCTTGAAGCACTTGCAAAGTCTTCTAAGTGATGTCCATTCTTTAAAGCCACTTCTAAAGTCCTTAAAGAATAAGTTCGGATTTTCTGAAGCACTTCGAAAAGCCTCCGGAATGTCCGTTTATGTTTGTTTTTCGCCTCGAAGACTTTCGAGGTCTACCTTCTCCCACTTGTCATTTTGGAAACGAATCTCCAAAGGGACATTATTTCGATAAAACAAACATTATGTTCTCAAAAATTTATGGTAGAAACAATACCCTTGTGTCTCATTTGAATAAATCACAATGAAACATATATCTATACTTGGGCCTTAGTTTGTTGAATAACAAACACTAAGCTCCCACTAAGTTTAGGAACTCTCTAGATATATTATGAAAAGATATTATGAAATTACTTTTCAATAGCTTTGACGAATTTGGTTTAGTTTGTTGGTAGTTGAGCATTTTGTTTTAGAAGTTATAGGAAAAATCTTTATGATTCATCATTGACCGAATCAAGTACTAATTGACTTCGATCATTCCAACTTAGATATGTCATATCTTATGGAGCTCGATCGTGGAATTACAACGCACAATCATTGATGATCATATTTGGTCTTAAAGTAATCATCGTTATGATCTAACCTAGATCTTTATGATTTCTTGCCAAGTGGATTTTATACTTCTGAATCTTTGAACTAGCCAAATAGATTCAAAGTTATATCACTTTGAGTAAATAAACCTATATTTACTCAAATCCATCTGAAATAATAAAGTCATAAAATCTTTCTTTAGCTTTTAACTCTATTGTCTAGGCGTTCTAACAATAGTTTATATCTTTTGTTACTTTCAACAAGTAAGACTAGCTTGTCTTGAATTGATCTAGAAACCAATCAACTTTCAAAAGTCCATCAAAATAGAGCTTTTGAATGTTAACTTGTTGACATGGTCTAAGCAACAATGCCAAAGATTAGTGGAACTCAAATCAAGGGGTTGATTTGAACCTAGTAAAGTTTATTGTTAAAGAGTTGTTTGTTTTAATCAAGCATTTTGACTCAACCCGTAAATGACCATTTCATTCAAATAAACAAACAAACAAGCATTGTTTTCGTTCTTCTGAATGTGAGTCTTTCTGTGTTTGAAGCAGAAATTTAGGTATGCTGATTATGGAACAAAATAGCCATTAAGTTCCAGCCTTTGAAAGGACTTAAAACAAACTAGATGACCCTACAACTAATGTAGCATTGCCATGCTTCATTTCCCACTTGTAGGTCATTAGTGTATCCTAGCTTCCATTGTTTGAGTTATTACCGAAGTAAGAACCTCAAGCGGTATATGATACCAAGGAAGTTTGATTGCTAGGTCACTTCTCTTTAAAATAAACTTATAGGTAGAAACGAAATCGTAAAATTTCTTTCATTTGTTCCTTATTTTCCTATTTCTTGTACCCTTTCTTATAGTCTTAAGAATTGAATTCTTTAGTGTTGACTTTTATACATTGTTTAGACATGTCCAATTTCACTCCAACAAAGTTCTTACCATTTTTATTTATGATGAATATTCTGTTTCAACTAGATGATCTTACCAGAAACTTCTAAAGTTCTCTAAGCATCGATCTATTCGAATGTCTAGGGACTAGACTTATTCGAGAATTAAATGGACAAAGATATTAGGTTGTTAACCATTGGTAAAGCTGAGCGTTTAAACTCAATGCTTTATGATCTCAAAACTACATTGTATTTTGAATCCATAAGCACCAATCGGTTCGCCATTCGATTTTTATACTCGAAAACAACCATAAAAGTCGCTAAAAGAAACTTACATTTTAAATTGCTCTTTTTCTCTCATTTCCATGAATCGTTCTTGGATTCACTACCAATCGAGGAAATTTATTGTTACCTTCCAAAAAGGGTTTACTGCAGTGCACGATATTTAATTATAAACAATAATTAAAACATTCATTGAAGCATGCAAAGTCTAAACATTTATCATCAATAATAACTTGAAAATTAAAGCAATCATGCAATTCAAACAAGTTATTAGAATTTTATTCGATTTATGTGTTCCGGCAGGTGTGAATAAAATGATTCCAAGACCCTAAAACCATTGAAGAATTAAGGACATTATGTATTTAGACTCAATTCTAAAATCTTTTAGGTAAGCAAAAGCCTTTTGCGAATAGTCTAGAAACTACTCTTGGTTAATAGGTACGTCTAAGAAATTATTAGGTAAACCTATCAATTTTGCCACGACATAAAAGGACTCCTTACTTATATCGTTGAGTTTCACCAAAACTAACATGTACTCACAATTATTTTGTGTACCTTACCCCTTTTGGATCAATAAGTAACGCCTCGCTGAGCGTAAAACTATTACTAGATTGATGTAAAGGTTATCCAAGTAAGTGTTATTTTGGCATGGCACCTTTTAACTGAATTTTTAAACTTTGGAACTTAAGACTCTTACTATGTTGGTTAGATTTTAAGTGAACTAAAATCCTTAATCATGCAACATAATCAAGCCAAAATCTCATGCATATTTAAGACATATTTAAAAGAAATAAATAACTTAAAGCATGCATAAGATAAATGTGATCTAGTATGGCCCGACTTCATCTTGAAGCTTCAACTTCAAAGTCCGTCTTGAAAATGGATTGGAAACTCCGTCTTGAATTTCACTGTGGGAGGCGTCATTTTCTTCAAATAGGATCAGCTATAATTAAACTAATTACAACTATTTGATGGTACGCAGACCATATTTGAATTGAAAAACAAACTTTGGTGCATCAGACCAATTACATTCAAATTAATGGTACGCAGACCATATTTTCAATCCTATTTGGGCCATACTAGTCACTTCATAACCTGCAAAACAGTACATATACAATATATACCATTCACCCATTGATTATCATGAGTGGCCCACATAGCTGGTTAGTAAAACACATTGTATGCATCACATAAATATTTGCAACAATTAATCAAGGGCACAAATAATCTACCAATTATTCAGTCCTTATTAATTCTAATCAAGTTGTTTAACCTTAAAGGATTTGTAGACCTAATCAAGAGTTTATGACAAAAGGCTCCCACTTAAACCAATTACTTTATATGCTTTACTAATTTTAAACATAAAAATGTATTTCTAGTCTAATTGGAAACATACAAATTTAATTAAAATTTAAAGCTCATATAAAATTATAATCGAATCCAATTAATTAATTTTCAGTTGAAATAAACGAATTTAAATTAATTCAAGGTTTAATTTTAGTAAAATAATTAGTATAAATTAAAATTTTATAATAATTATAATATTCAAAATTAAAATCCGAGAAAACAATTTATATTATTAATTTTAAAATTATTTCCGAACTGAAAATTTCAAATTAAAATTAAAACGAACCAATCGGGTCAAGACAAGGCCATGGGCTTGCGCCCATGCCTCGTCAAGTCCAACAAGCAACAAACCCCTTGTCACTCGATGCATCGTACCGCAAAGCCCAATCAACAACGCACCAATGCGTCAGGCCTCGCCTATCGCTTTGGCGCGCTGCTGGGCAACGCTTGCTGGATAGGCCAGCCAACGCTGCCCGCGTGCACATTGTGTTGCGCTTGTCGCTGCCTTGGCTACTGCCTTGGCGTACTGCTGGGCGAGGCAACGCACGTTGTGGCGCAGCATCAATCGCTGCCCACGCGTGCTTGCCTTGCTCGCTGCACTTGCTTGCCCATCGCCCCACACGCGTAGCACACAGCCCCTAGGCAGCCATTGCCTTGTGCATGCCACGCTCGTTGCTCGCTGCATTCGTACCGCATGGGCGACGAGCTCCCATGCTCGTCGTCGTGTGCCCGCACTATACAACACCCCTTAAGGGTAACACGTAGCTTCCATTGCTTTGTGCGTGCAACATTTATGAGCGAATTTTATAAAAGTTTTAAATTTTTAATTCAAAATTAATGACAAATTAATAAATCATATTATTTTCATAATTTTAGGGCGAAAAATTGAAAATTTATTAATCAATTAATTTCCGATTAACGTGGATTCAAATCTAGGTCATAAAAATTTAAAATTTATCATAAAATAACAATTTTTATGTTGGTTTTTAATCATGGATACCTAATTACATCATTAATTAATTATGAAAATCAAATCAATTCTAAATTATTTGAATTTCAACAAATTAATCATAATTACAAATTAGGTTGTATATTTAACAAGTCTAGGCATTCAAAATTGTTAAACATATACAGCAGGTCAATCAAAAATTCAAGATTTATCAACAAGAATCGCAAATATTCAATTTAACATCTTAAATTTACAAACTTTTGCATTCGAAAAACTAAAACCTCCGAAACGTCATAGTTAGGCTTCGAATTTGGGAATTCTGGGTTTGGCCGAAAATTAGAATTTTTGTCAAAATTTTAGAATGCCTTTTACATGCGGAATTGACACAAAAATCACTCGATTTAGATGAGTAAGGAATAAACTGCCAAAAAACTGCGTACATATATTTAAATAAACGCAATTTGCAATTGATTAACAATTACGAAAATTAATCACCCCTTTTAATTCTTTGCAAATTTGTAAAATTTAACCATGTCATGCAATTTGAATTATGTAAATAATAAGAGGCTCGTAATACCACTGTTAGGTTATAATACATATGATAAAACATAAATCATGCGGAAAACCTTAATGCCAGGAAACATATTATTTACACATAATTAGTTAGCATAATTTAGGTGCATACACTTTGTAGCGTGCCCTCCCTAGCTGCGCCCGAACGGAACAAGAACAAGTCTTTAGGACTCCAAGTGTCGTCCCTCCGTAGATAGTCCACAGCACGTCCGGACGCCTTAAGATTGACCAACTAGAATCGCCCTTAAGGTACTATAATTTTCGGCTATTTATGGGCAAGAATGTGACTGATTTTTCTGCTTTAAAATTCACTGCTTTAATTGTATGAATACTTGTTGAAAAACTCGTGTATAAATTTTTGTCCCTAGGCATATATTTATAGAACCATGGAAAAAATTTCGAATCCTGTTAGAATACTAATTAATTAATTAGAATCCTTTTAGAATTCTAAATAATTAATTTAATCTTTTAGGATTAGGATTTAATCAATGCACAAATTCCGATAGCTTTAGAATTCGTATAGCACGCACACGAGTACCGCACGAGCACCGCACGCCCATGGCAATGCCTCGCGGCCCACGCTGAGCGCACGACGCTTTGGGCCTGGCCTTGCGCTGGGCCTGGTCGAGGCCTTGGCGTGTTTGTTTGATGCGTGTGGCTTGTTGGGCGAAGGCCTAGCTTCGTGATGGGCCTTCGTCTAGCATGCCTCGTTCGATGCTAATTCGTACGATACGCTTCCGATTAAATTCCCGATTCCGGAATTCATTTCCGATACGAACAATATATAACATTTTCGATTCCGGAATTAATTTCTGTTTCGAACAAATATTTAATATTTCCGTTTCCAGAATTATTTTCCGATTCCGATAATATTTCCGATTCTGACAATATTTCCGTTTCCGGCAATATTTCCGATTCCGGCAATATTTTCATTTCCGATAATATTTTCCGATACGTACCATGTTTCTGGTTCCGGCAACATCTACGAGTTGGATAATATTTATATTTCCGATACGATCCATATTTCTGTTTCCGGCAATATCATCGTTTCCGGAGTATTCATTTCTTGCCTTTGACGATCTCAGCTCCCACTGAAACAAAGATCCGTCGATTCCGAATATCCATAGATGGAATATTTAATTCCATTAAATACTTGATCCGTTTACGTACTATTTGTGTGACCTTACGGGTTCAGTCAAGAGTAAGCTGTGGATTCATATCATTAATTCCACTTGAACTGAAGCGACCTCTAGCTAGGCATCCAGGTCACTTGATCTCACTGAATTATTAACTTGTTAATTAATACTGAACCTCATTTATTAGACTTAATATTAAATGCATACTTAGACCAAGGGCATTATTTCCTTCAGTCTCCCACTTGTCCTTAGGGACAAGTGTGCATTTCCTAATTCCTTTGTCGCTCGATGCTTGCTCTTGAACATAAGGTAAGAGTTGTCATCCTTATTATGTCCAGAGGAGTTTCTCGGTTTCAGAGTTCAACTGATCAAATAAACAGATAATCATAGCTTATGAATCATCTGAGCACGGCCATGCACTTTACAGTTTCTAGCTCTCCGAGTGGCCTTGTACAACTTTCAGCATCTCATCCCGATTTATGGGAGGACAATCCCAATCTTGCGATCTTGAGATTAGACTTCGTTTGATAGGTGATTACCTGAGCGTTGCCTTTATGGCCTCCTTTTACGGTGCGACGGTTGACAACGTCAAAGTAACCAGTTCTCAAACAAGTAATCTTAAATCACTCAGGTATTGAGGATTAGTGTCTAATAATTTTAATGAAATTTACTTATGACAGAATTTCATCTCTTACAGTAAAGTTTCATAGCTCTGTCCGATACTAGTCTTCCCAAAGTAAGTATCTATGCAAATGATTACGACATTGCCACGTCCACATATTTTAAGAAATAGAACTACTAGTCATCTTGCATTCTAGTCGTCTAACGTTTTCTATGCGTCCATCTTTATAGAAAACTCCGACCAGGGACCATTTTCAACCTTTGACATTCAAGTTCACTTGATAGACATTTCGTAGTCACAGGACTGGTCCTAACAGTGTATCTTCAATATATCGTCAAATTGAAGGGACTCATCATTTAATACTAAACCAAGATTAAATGGAATATGAAAATACATTTCATATATGATAAATGTTCAACCCTAATGTTTTACAACCATGGGCCTTAAACCCATCTTTAAAACAGTTCATGGAATTCAATGCTATGCTTGATTTCCAGTGCTACAACGTGAGTGTTGCTTCTCACTTGTTGCATAGGTTTAGTTATCATGCTTTGCCAATCTTAATATCCTTTTCATCGAATGTTCTTTGAGATAGATGATAAGATCTTTTGAGTGTGTTTATTTCGTGATCAAGTCTTTCTTGCTACAATGGTGGTGCTACGCATTTCTCAATGAAGAACCATCTAGTCAAAAGAAGTCTTTCTTGCTTCAAGAGTGGTTCTACGCATTTTGCAATTAAGAACCATCAAGCCAGAAGACACGTGATCTACCCAAGTTCAGTGAAGAACTCTTAACTTAAACAACCCCATTTTATTGCATCTTAGGCAATAAGTACTTTTACTTCAACTGTATAGGTTGCTAGTGATGCTTTGGTTGGATGTACTTATCCAAGCAGTTCAAAGATATGTGGAATACTTTCCAGCTGTATCTTAGAACATAGAAATTAATATTTTAATTTCCCACGCAACAACTCATGGTCTCTAATCCATGTTGCCATTTCAAAACACGATGCTCTATAGCTCGTCCTTGCCAATGGTTAACTCCAAAGGAATCTTGCTTGATCCTTTGCCAGTGTTTATGCGTGTAGCATCAATATTTAGCATATCTTATTTCCTTGAATTAAGAACTATTCCTATGTACCTTTTTAAGTACCATAAGTTTTTCTTGATCTTCACTTAGATCAATAGAGATTGGTATGTGTTCGTCATGCCTAAAGCCATACGATACATTTTTGGCGATCCTCATATTATCTCATACATGATAAATTCCCAATTTGAATTATATTCATGTAACTTTAGCTCATTTAGTTTCAGTAGATACTAAATCCAACTAAATTCTTTGACATATAATATAGGTGAAGAATCTCATTAGATTCTTTGATGTTTAACTTAGTAAATGCTTATACATAGTTCAAACATTCATTACTTAGATTTATTCATATGGGTCGAATATCTCCAATAGAGTATTTCGTATTTGATTTAGTAAATGTCATTACTTAATCCAAAACAATATCATAAGATCTTTGTAAATAGATCTTAATACCCAGTGTGCACTAAGTTTCTCCTTGGTCCGTCATCGATGAATAGTTTCAAATCTAAGTCATTAGCATTTGAATGTTATTTCACAATAGAGAGATATGTGTGTGATACACATAGGACCAATTAAGTTTTACGTACTCCCACTAAACTTCTTATATATCTATAAGAATCATGTACATTTTATGAAACTAAAATACTTATTAGCTTCACTAAAATACAATTCTAATTCCCAATTGGTTGCTTATATCTGTACTTAGATTTCATAAGTTAGCTTTCCTTTTCCAGTATTTATTTGGATCCACAAATCCTATGACATTCCATGTACATAGTTTCTTCCAACATTTGATTGAGGAAGATGTTTTGTCATCCAATTGCCATATGTACCAATATGCAATCATTGATTGAACTATAGACTTGAGCATTACGATTATGCTTGAGGTTTCAACACAATTCATGCCATGAATTTGTTTGTAACCTTTAACAACTAATCTAGCTTTGTGTGTGAACACAATTCCATGTTTGATGGTTTTTATCCTTAAAACCAATTTCCAACCAATAGGTGTTAACCTATTCTTGTAAATCAACAAATTTTCAACTTTGTTATCAAAACATTGAGTATGTTTATTGGCCTTTAACCATTTAAAACATTTGAGTCTATATATGGCCTCTAACCATTTTAGGAAATCTGGGTTTCGTCATAGCTTTCTTACAGGTCACAAACTCATTAATCTACATGATGATAGTTTTACTGCAAGTTGTAGGTTTCTTCACTATCTAATAGAAGAATCTCATAGCTTCAGTGACTTGAACTCTATGCCTACTTGGGTATAGAACATCAAACAAATAGAATATCAATAGCCACTTGAAAGTCCTTTGATTATTCCGTTCTCCTTGAAGCACTTGTAAAGTCTTCTAAGAGATGTCTATTCTTTAAAGCCACTTCTAAAGTCCTTAAAGAATAAGTTCGGATTTTCTGAAGCACTTCAAAAAGCCTCCGGAATGTCCGTTTATGTTTGTTGTTCGCCTGACTTTCGAGGTCTATTTTCTCCCACTTGTCATTTTGGAAACGAATCTCCAAAAGGACATTATTTCGAGTAAACAAACATTATGTTCTCAAAAATTCGTGGTAGAAACAATACCCTTGTGTCTCATTTGAATAAATCACAATGAAACATATATCTATACTTGGGCCTTAGTTTGTTGAATAACAAACACTAAGCTCCTACTGAGTTTAGGAACTCTCTAGATATATTATGAAAAGATATTCTGAAATTACTTTTTAATAGCTTTGACGAATTTGGTTTAGTTTGGTGGTAGTTGAGAATTTTGTTTTAGAACTGATAGGAAAAAACTTTATGATTCATCATTGACCGAATCAAGTACTAATTGACTTCGATCATTCCAACTTAGATATGCCATATTTTATGGAGCTCGATCGTGAAATTACAACGCACAATCATTGATGATCATGTTTGGTCTTAAAGTAATCATCGTTATGATCTAACCTAGATCTTTATGATTTCTTTCCAAGTGGATTTTATACATCTGAATCTTTGAACTAGCCAAACAGATTCAAACATATATCACTTGGAGTAAATAAACCTATATTTACTCAAATCCATGTGAAATAATAAAGTCATAAAATCTTTCTTTAGCTTTGAACTCTATTGTCTAGGCGTTCTAACAATAGTTTATATCTTTTGTTACTTTCAACAAGTAAGACTAGCTTGTCTTGAATTGACCTAGAAACCAATCAACTTTCAAAAGTCCATCAAAATAGTGCTTTTGAATGTTAACTTGTTGACATGGTCTAAGCAACAATGCCAAAGATTAGTGGAACTCAAATCAAGGGGTTTATCTGAACCTAGTAAAGTTTATTGTTAAAGAGTTGTTTGTTTTAATCAAGCATATTGACTCAACCCGTAAATGACCATTTCATTCAAATAAACAAACAAACAAGCATTGTTTTCGTTCTTCTGAATGTGATTCTTTCTGTGTTTGAAGCAGAATTTTAGGTATGCTGATTATGGAACAAAATAGCCATTAAGTTATGTGAGGGGGTCGAAAAAGCGCGAGGCTAATGCGTGACCTTGTCCCTCGTGGGTGTGACGATTATTTTTATTCAATCAAGTGTAATTGGATTTCCTGTGAGTATACACCCAATGTACTAGTAATATAGGAGTCGCCATTCAGTTTTTAACAACAATGAGAAAAACTGACAAAACCCGGTTATCGTGACATAAAGGGAGTGCAATTATGTTTGACCACGACGGCCGTAGGTTCCCTTGTGATCCCTGGTGTGGGGATCTCTCAATATACACCCGCAAGGTAGAGATTGAGGGTTCGGGGGACTGTAACTACCGAGAGGAGTAATTCGCTCGTCGATAACTCCAGAGGCAGGATATCCTTACTAGCTCAGCATAAATAATTGATGGGACATGCGTTAACTATTAAACTAATCTGAATTGATTTTAGCAATATGCAACATATAATACTAATTCGATCGTGATTATCTGATTTAAATAATATTAAGGGACCTAGCATGATAATCCGATTTCCCAAAAATATTATATTTGTTAGGCGTGATAGAACAATCAGATTAGATTAGTTTAACAGTTCATAAAAAGGGTGAGTAAAGCAGTTAAATCATCGAAAAGGGACACATCACGACGCACCCTTGAGAGGTGCGTCACGGTTCTCAGAAAACTAACCACTTTGACTTTGCTATTTCTCCTTTTTATTTAACGAATCTCGATTATGGGACAGGATACGTTCTGTTTGATTTATGGATCGATTGCGATAGAACGCGTGAACAGTTTCGCAGCGAGAGGCTTAGGCTAAGGGGTTTAGAGTCAATACTCAGAATATATTATGTGTTGTTGTCTGTTCTTTTCACGTCGAACTTAGGGGTCTATTTATAGGAAAAAGTGGCGTAGAAAGATAGTTTTTCAGGATTTTGAATACGAAACGGATTAGGAAAAGAATCCGTCCCAGGTACTTTCGGCGCCCAGCTCTGGGCGCTGGAATTTTCGGCGCCCAGGGCTGGGCGTTGAAAATAGGGTCTGGCAGTTTTGTTTAGTCAGATTCGGATTCCTAAAATCCGTAGAGTTTGAGATTAATTCGAGTCTTTTAGCGCGTATCAATTTTATGACGGAATGCGTCTGGGCCCGTTACGAACTCTAGGCTCGTTAGGATTTTAATTAATACGTAACTCTTATTTCCAAATCCTATTAGGAATAGGATTCTCGCAGTTTTCTATCTCATTTAGGATTAACGTTGGAATGCAACACCTAATTCTGACAGGTTTCTATCTTTTATGATTTGCCACTTTAGAAGCTACCTTTTACGGCAGTTACTATTTTTAGCAGGTTTCCATAAATAGCAGGTTTCGGGTGAAATGAAATGGGGAATCGAGATTCGTTTATTTTATAGGAGATGAGTTTTCAAGTGGAGTTTTTATGCTTTCATCATCGAACCTTTCCCTTGCGGGAACGGGGACAAAAGTAGGTGTCTACAGTTAGCCCCCACTTTGACTGAGTCTTGGAGTAAGACGATGGTCAAAGTATTAGACGGAGTGCGTCACACAAGCCATGGTGTATGTGACCTGTTTTGCAAGGGTCTCACGAGCCCCCGAGTGATAACATTTGACGTAAGGGTCATCACTTGAAGTGTCGACATATCCCTCACGTGTCATTGGTATTTGTCAACTGATAGTATAGAAACTTCCTCACTTTGTCATTGGAAAGATCTAAAGATGCGTAGAAACTCCCTCACTTTGTCATTGGGAGTAGCTACAAATGTTTTCGAAATTAAAGCTGTAAAGTGCAATTGGGCCTGGCCAAGCCCAATCACGAGGTAAAACGTTTTTAAAGATTCTCATTTTCAGGGCTAGCTAAATGAGAAAACCCCCTTGTTTTTATAGGACGTAAAACGAAGGAAAATCCAACAAACCAATCCTTTAATTTTTGGAAAAAGGGAAAACCAATAAAAGTTATCGCTGCAGCGACTAAGGACCTGCGCTGTTAGTAACGCAGACCCCGCCCGCTGAAGGTGGGCAAGCCTGTCCGCTGAGGGTGGACCCCCCGTCCGATCGAAGTGGACGAATCTGTTTGATGTTTTTGAAAATAAGGACCTACGCGGTTTGTGACGTAGACCCCGCCGGCTAAAGATGGCGAGCCTGTCCGCTGAGGGTGGACCCCCCGTCCGATAGAAGTGTACGAATCTGTTTGATGTTTTTTGAAAATAAGGACCTACGCGGTTTGTGACGTAGACCCCGCCGGCTGAAGATGGCGAGCCTGTCCGCTGAGGGTGGACCCCCCGTCCGATAGAAGTGGACGAATCTGTTTGATGTTTTTTTGAAAATAAGGACCTACGCGGTTTGTGACGTAGACCCCGCCGGCTGAAGATGGCGAGCCTGTCCGCTGAGGGTGGACCCCCCGTCCGATAGAAGTGGACGAATCTGTTTTGAAATTTTATTTTGTTTTTTTTTTAAAATAAGGACCTACGTGGTTTGCGCCGTAGACCCCACCGGCTGAAGATGGCGAGCCTATTTTAAATTTGAAGACTTTTTTCTTCGAAAAACTGAGGACCTGCGCGGCTAGTGACGCAGACCCTGCCCGCTGAGGGTGGGCGAGCCCATTTTGAATTTCTTATTTTGCCTATGTAGAAGAGCTTTTGGTGATTACAACCTGTTGGTGGGTCGTAATATTTCCTGATTAGATGTGTCCTATAAGTGGGTCCACACTGTGTATATTTTTGTTTAACAATATATTTTTTTGAGATATCCAAACATGATATGGTGTGTGGTGCAGTCTGGGAATGTGATTTTTATTGCGCGCTCCTTGTTGGAGTCCCCTTTTTTGCGAGCCCCCAAGCGTTGGGGCTCGTCGGTTGTTTTTGCATCTTGTAATCATGTTTGGGGTCACGCTCGTATGTGCAAGCGACCTCCTATAGTAGTGTGCTATTTTTAACAAAGCCGTGAGGTGCGACTTTCAGTGAAGAAATCGGCAATTTTCAAGCCGAATGAATATGGCAGGGCCCAATAGAAGTTAGGGCCTTTTGAGCCTGGATTCATTTTCGGCGCCCAGGCCTGGGCGTTGAAATAATTCACGCCCAGGTGGGGCGTTGAAAGTGTTGTTTGGGTTGGTCTTTTGATGACACAGTTGGCCTCTTGTTCATTCGTTTATTTCACTTGGAAATTCTATGTATTCTCTTTTCTTTTGTTTTTTCTTTGTTTTTAGAACGTGATGATTTTCTTTGAGAAGCCGTAGCCGATTGGTGGACTACGGTGCTTGTCGCTTCGGGGCGATTATTTTAAGGAACTGTTGCTCTTAAGGCGTACATTTATTGCAATAGTCGGGCGAGTCTATATGGCCCGAGGAACACACCTTGAGGTGTAAGACTTTGATCACTCTTATATTTTTTGAACGTGTTCGTGAATGATGATATGTATCTGCGAACGAGCGTTCATAGAATGGCCGTTGTGTGCGGTTCATTAATCTGTTTGCTTGAATCAATTTTTTTTTTTTATATATATATATTTTTTTGAGCAATGACTGATTTTGAATAGTTTGCTTAGAAGCTTGATAGGGGTCAAGTCCATTCATGAAGTGGGCTCAAACATCCTGCCCTTTTGATTGTTCAAACATTTTCTTCGAGATTTTTTATTTTGTTATGGTTGTTTCGTAGCTTGGAGCCCCCAAGTATGCATGTTGGGATGCTTCCTTTTGGCGTACGATTTTTGTAGGTTCTTTCGAGAAATATGCCTTGGGGTTCCGCTCGTGTAGGTGCGATCCCTTTCGTGGTAGGTAATCTTTTGCTACCTTTAACCCTTAATGTAGAAGTCGTGTGGCTTGCATTTTGAATTTGGGCGATAAGTAGTCTTTGCCTCTTTTACACATGCTCTTGGTCGTGCCTACATTAGTGCAATATGCCTTACTCTCTTTTTTAGACTTGTACTGTGGGATGGTTAAACTTTATGGTGCGACGTAGGCTTGTGTGGCCTAACGGTGTGTCTTAGAATATTCCTCCAGGTGTTGGGATATCATTATTATTTTTTGCATTGGAGTACTTTATCACGCCACGTTCAGGTGCTTGAACAAGTGTAGCACCTTCTGCGTGGGTTTGCACGACTTATTACTTCGTTCGATGCGATGATTTATAGGTGTTTCTTTCTTATTTTTGTATCTGGGCAAAACTTGGCTAGCAGAAAGATTCAGCGCCCAGGCTGGGGCGTTAAAGATATCGGCGCCCAGCTCTGGGCGTTGAAAATGATTTCTGGGCAGAATTTTGACAGTTTTTTTTATTCTCTTTTTTTTCTTTCGATTTTGCTTTGGAACGATGTAGACTGTGTAACGGGCGCTTATAGGGCGAGCGTTATGTGCAGTGGTTTGATCGGAGTTTTGGTGACTCGCGATTTTCAGTTACCCTTGTTAGTGGGGCGACTTTATATACTCTAAGTAGTGCTTAGAATATGGGAGGGGTTGTAGCCATTCTAAGGTTTGTTTTTCACAATTTAAAGCTTAGGATTGTGCCCCTATGATGTATGTATAGCATTAGCGTCGAGAATTTGCGATAAAATCGTCATTTCGAGCATTTTTAGAGTGTTTTTCTCAAGCCCCCAATTGTAGCTACGGGATTGGCTTGGTGCTATAATGCTTTGCATACGTCTTTATGCATTCATGGTGACAGGGATCATGAATAGTTTGAACCAGACTCGTTTAGTGCGAGGTACGTTCGAGTAGTGACCTGCTACTTCTCTTGTAAATGTCGTATTATGCGACATCGCCATGGTCAAGGTAGTAACATGTGGAAGTGTGCCTTGACCAAAAGTTAGGTGCCTTTCTTTACCCATATCCATATTTGGAAATCTTTTGACTCGCTTGCAAAAATTGAGATAAACGCATACTTAGCTTAAACCAACGACACTTTATTATGTTCGAAAAAGTCTTTGAAAATTATTTGAAAATTATTTAAAATCCGAGTCCTACTGTGTACAATCCGAGGTGTCGTAAGTAAGTTTGACTTATAGAAGGGTTCGTACATGCGTGAATCAAGATACTGTTATGATTTTTGGAATGCTGTCTAAGGATTTGCTGGAAGCCAGGGTGGAGACGTCAAGATATTACTTGTGCCCATTGGGCATATGCTTTTAGGCTTTTAGGGCCATCTTTTCCAGAATTGCGGGAATATAAACCGTTTTCAAATTGACTTAGATTTACTTGGTGTATGTCTGCACAAAAGGTCAAGGTATACTTAGTTCTTTCCCTAGCTCTTTCATTTCACTTTTAGCCCCCAGTTGCTGTTATGTCTTCCCATTAATGATGCTTTAAGATTTCGATTTTAGATCCCCATGTCATATTCCTGAGTAGGGTGAGCCTTGGTTAAGTGCCAAGTCCTATTGACAATGTCTGATTTTTTTTTTCAAAGGGGATTAGCAAGCATTTGAATTACCATGAACGGGTGCCCTGAGTTTGAAGGAACGATGGGGCGGTGCCGTAGAACAATCCTCTTTATTGCAAGCTTACTGCCCTTACTACTTGTTGGCGATCATGACTGTGTCTAGTGGTGAAAGAAAGTCATTAAGTGAGTTAGTTCGCTTTAGGGTGGGTCAAGTCGAGTATTTTAGAGGTCATGGACGCTTGCGCTAGCCCCCATTCAATTGAGGCAGAGTGATCTTTTGAGTCTTGGCTAAGTGCCTAGGAGTGTGAGTGCTTCTTCTGGCAAGGGTACGTGCCCTTATTATTTTTCAATGTATGCTCGTTAATTTTTCTTTCGACTTGGGTTGCAAGTAATTAAATTTCAACAAGGGACTTCTATTTTTATTCTTGTTATTCTATAGGCTTTAATATTTTTGCAAATTGGTTGGACCGAATCATGGATTGCCTACGTATCCGCCTTAAATAATTTTAATTTGGAATCAGGTCTTGCGTAGTTCTTAGCCTAGAAAATGGTTTCTTAGAATGCCGAATTTGATAAGTATGTTCTGAGGTGGAAACATATTATTTGAAACGGTAGAATAAGTGAAGTTTATTATTATTTTAATCTGCTGCCTTGCCGTAAGCCAAAAATTTGTTTTATATATTTTTTTTTTGAGTACATGTATTTTTTGTTTTTTTTGGTGGTACGTATATCTTAATACGTGTTGTACCCCTCCAAGTGTTCGTTATTTTTCCGTGCATGTGCGGATAAAATGACGAGCACTTCTGGACAAAATTTGGCAAGTGGAGAGAATCAGCGCCCAGGCAGGGGCGTTAAAGATTTCGGCGCCTAGCTGTGGGCGCTGAAAATGATTTCTGGGCGGATCTTTTTTTTTGGTGCGCTAAATGCTTCTTATTCTTTTTAGACTAACTTTTAAAGGCGCTTTGCAAAGTTCTCTTTTTTATTATTTATTATTTTTTGTACTTTTCATTCGTTTTCCTTTTTATTCTTGACTCAAGACGGTTTGAAAGATGGGTTGAATGAGTTGTATAGGTATTGGTCAAGCATAAGGATTACATCTTCTAGGACTCACAATTTGCGGCCTCAAGCTAGCGTCATGAGTTTAAGTCAATCAAGGCCAATAAGCAGCATAGGGTCGGCTCAAGTGTATATCAACAGGACGTATCCAAACAAGTTATATGGTCATTATGCTAATGGTGGTGTAAGAGCAGGTTTGGACTTTGGAAATGATGGGCATAACGCACGTGTCAATGGCCGTGCGGGGTTTGCTGTTGATAACAAGTTCAAAAACAAGAGTTGAGGTAATGGTTTCTTGGGTTATGGCAATGAGAACATGGACGGGTTAAATGAGCTGCACAGGGACCCCAGAGCAAAGGCGTCTAAGAGCATAAGGATTGGAAAGGGTAGACATCGTAGAATTTTATGATTTGGATTGGTTGACTCAATTCTTTTCCTTCGTTTACTTGGGTAAATTCCGTACTTTGGGAGGTACGGGCTAAGTATTTCATGGCTCGCTCTTTTCGCTCTCCCTTTTCTCTTTCTCTTTTTTTTCTTTTTCGCTCGAGATTTCCCTCCCCTTTTTATTTAGGCTAAAAGGTAGATGGTTGTGGTCTTTGAGTCACGAGGCGAGACTGAGTGAGCCTCGTTTGGTAGGCCTATAGTGGACCTTTAGCTTTAATAGGCCTAGGGTGGACCTTTTAATTGTCTTACTTTTCAAGCGTATTTAGTCGTTTCTTAAAGTGTGCAAATAGCGTAGATTCGAAACCTTGTTTTTACCTTATTGAAATTTAACGAAAGAATTGCATCGAAAATAACTTTTTTTTGCTTCTTTTCAGATTCCAGTTTCTGGGATTTAATTGGAAGTTGTGATTTAGACTCGAACTTTCATTAATCTTTCTGATTATAACCCGTGTAGGAATATAAGGAGGTGGCCTAGACTCAAAATAATGACGTGGCATACGCCTATAATAATTGACCAAGCGACTCTCAGACTTAGGCTAATTGGACCATAACTTCCATTGGTTGACACTTTAGATTTTAACCCTTGGGTGTTCATTTGTTATGCGCCATTTTGCTTAATGTTGGTAAGGTAGTTAGTTGGGGAGATTGAATTTTTATTTTTGCAAGACTAGAATCATTAGTGCGGCTTCCCTCTTAGTGTGTATTGCTCTACCCCAATGGTAGCCTTATGGTATGCCAATTTGGGTATTTTCATGGTTGGTCATGTTGCATTCATGGAAACTCTTTTAGTCCGTACTTAGGAGTATTTAAAGGAGCGAGTGTCTCGAGAGGACTATGATAGTCGTGACCCAATGTGATTATAAGCCTTGAGGCCATTAATTTTTTGCTAATGGTATTGATACCTTAGGTTCACTTTGGGGGTTGTGCGACCATGGGGGAATGATTTCCAGAATGTGACTGTTTCCATTTTGCAAATACTATATATTATTTTTATTGGTGAGAGAGAGTATTGAGGCCGTAGACTCAGCAAGGGATGACAATTACATATGGGTGCTTATTGATTTAAATGTTAGGAGGGGAGACTCAATATGGTTTAACCTTTTAACTTGCAGAACGACACCAAGCATTAGGACCTATTCTATGGATAAGACAACTAAGACTTAGGATTTAGATTGTACTTTGGCATAGCCTAGTCTAGACTCGGATTTACTTATTTTTCATTTGAACATTATTTTTCTTTAAGGACTCTATTCGAACATTATTTTTTGAATACTTTGCCCATGTGACATTCAAGGTCGTTTAATTAGCATGCTCGGTTTTGGGTGCCGAGCATTGTCGTCGTAGGAGGCCTAACAACGACACAAAGAGTTAATTTTTTTTTTATAAGTCGCTTTTAGAATCGAGTGCTTTTTCATACGCCCTCGTAGCAATTTTTTTCGAAAAGATTTTTTTTGCTACATATTTTCTTCATGCGTGGGCACCGAGGCTGTTGTGCCTGACCAAAAGGCCAGGAAACAACTTCAGCGCCCAAAGAAGGGCGTGAGAAATATCGGCGCCCAGCCAGAGGCGTTGAAAATGCGTCCCTGGCTGGTTCTCGTTTTCTGTTTTCTGTTTATGAGACTTCGATTTGCGTGCTTGCCTAATAACGTCCTTTACGCGTAACAGCGTTTGTGGGATTCGTTACAGGCCATACCGAGCGTCGCTTATCTTGTGGCGATCATTCGGGTTTGCGAAACACGTGTTTCCGTATAACTCTTTGGCAAATTAGTCTATGAATGTTTGGGCAATTTTTAAGGTCATTGGTTTTCTAAGATAGTTTGTCACACACAATCACATATTTCGCTACACATAACTACATTACAAACATGGATTTGAAAATTAAATATGCCACGTAGTTTATGATAGGCTTCTATGGGTGGTTTATCTTCGCCTGGCTTGGTACCGCTTCTATCGTAGATCCAACACATGCCCCGGTCGAGGTAGTGTCTTCAACAGACGAATTTCGCTCAAGAGGCCAACCCGCAAGTGCAAGCCAAGGGAGCATGCAGGCGAGAGGGACCTAATGGGCGAGCGATTGGGTTCGGGATAGGTGTACTACCTGCACAAGTACCGAGTGGGAAACATGCGCGGCGTATGCACCCCCCTATTGGCGAAAAAAGGTATCCTTAGTCCCAACTCCCGAGGGAGCCGAGATTCGTTATGATGTTCTGCCCGTTTCACATTAATATGCTGATTTTCAGGTCGTCCCAACTTGATGGGGAAATAAACGCGGGGTAGGATCGTTTCACCCTTCGACTATTTTGATTACCTACAAGCACGAGTATTTCCTTCACTATCCCCAGTGGAGTCGCCACTGTGAGGGGGTCGAAAAAGCGCGAGGCTAATGCGTGACCTTGTCCCTCGTGGGTGTGACGATTATTTTTATTCAATCAAGTGTAATTGGATTTCCTGTGAGTATACACCCAATTGACTAGTAATATAGGAGTCGCCATTCAGTTTTTAACAACAATGAGAAAAACTGAAAAAACCAGGTTATCGTGACATAAAGGGAGTGCAATTATGTTTGACCACGACGGTCGTAGGTTCCCTTGTGATCCCTGGTGTGGGGATCTCTCAATATACACCCGCAAGGTAGAGATTAAGGGTTCGGGGGACTGTAACTACCGAGAGGAGTAATTCGCTCGTCGATAACTCCAGAGGCAGGATATCCTTACTAGCTCAGCATAAATAATTGAAGGGACATGCATTAAGTATTAAACTAATCTGAATTGATTTTAGCAATATGCAACATATAATACTAATTCGATCGTGATTATCTGATTTAAATAATATTAAGGGACCTAGCATGATAATCCGATTTCCCAAAGATATTATATTTGTTAGGCGTGATAGAACAATCAGATTAGATTAGTTTAACAGTTCATAAAAAGGGTGAGGAAAGCAGTTAAATCATCGAAAAGGGACACATCACGACGCACCCTTGAGAGGTGCGTCACGGTTCTCAGAAAACTAACCACTTTGACTTTGCTATTTCTCCTTTTTATTTAACGAATCTCGATTATGGGACAGGAAACGTTCTGTTTGATTTATGGATCGATTGCGACAGAACGCGTGAACAGTTTCGCAGCGAGAGGCTTAGGCTAAGGGGTTTAGAGTCAATACTCAGAATATATTATGTGTTGTTGTCTGTTCTTTTCACGTCGAACTTAGGGGTCTATTCATAGGAAAAAGTGGCGTAGAAAGATAGTTTTTCAGGATTTTGAATACGAAACGTATTAGGAAAAGAATCCGTCCCAGGTACTTTCGGCGCCCAGCTCTGGGCGCTGGAATTTTCGGCGCCCAAAGCTGGGCGTTGAAAATAGGGTCTGGGAGTTTTGTTTAGTCAGATTCGGATTCCTAAAATCCGTAGAGTTTGAGATTAATTCGAGTCTTTTAGCGCGTATCAATTTTATGACGGAATGCGTCTGGGCCCGTTACGAACTCTAGGCTCGTTAGGATTTTAATTAATACGTAACTCTTATTTCCGAATCCTATTACGAATAGGATTCTCGCAGTTTTCTATCTCATTTAGGATTTACGTTGGAATGCAACACCTAATTCTGACAGGTTTCTATCTTTTATGATTTGCCACTTTAGAAGCTACCTTTTACGGCAGTTACTATTTTTAGCAGGTTTCCATAAATAGCAGGTTTCGGGTGAAATGAAATGGGGAATCGAGATTCGTTTATTTTATAGGAGATGCGTTGTCAAGTGGAGTTTTTATGCTTTCATCATCGAACCTTTCCCTTGCGGGAACGGGGACAAAAGTAGGTGTCTACAAGTTCCAGCCTTTGAAAGGACTTAAAACAAACTAGATGACCCTATAACTAATGTAGCATTGCCATACTTAATTTCGCACTTGTAGGTCATTAGTGTATCCTAGCTTCCATTGTTTGAGTTATTACCGAAGTAAGAACCTCAAGCGGTATATGATATCAAGGAAGTTTGATTGCTAGGTCACTTCTCTTTAAAATAAACTTATAGGTAGAAACGAAATTGTAAAATTTCTTTCATTTGTTCCTTATTTTCCTATTTCTTGTACCCTTTCTTATAGTCTTAAGAATTGAATTCTTTAGTGTTGACTTTTATACATTGTTTAGACATGTCCAATGTCACTCCAACAAAGTTCTTACCATTTTATTTATGTTGAATATTCTGTTTCAACTAGATGATCTTACCAGAAGCTTCTAAAGTTCTCTAAGCATCGATTTATTCGGATGTCTAGGGACTAGAATTATTCGAGAATTAAATGGACAAAGATATTAGGTTGTTAACCATTGGTAAAGCTGAGCGTTTAAACTCAATGCTTTATGATCTCAAAACTACATTGTATTTTGAATCCATAAGCACCATTCGGTTCGCGATTCGATTTTGATACTCGAAAACAACCATAAAAATCGCTAAAAGAAACGTACATTTTAAATTGCTCTTTTTCTCTCATTTCCATGAATCGTTCTTGGATTCACTACCAATCGAGGAAATTTACTGTTACCTTCCAAAAAGGGTTTACTGCAGTGCAAGATATTTAATTATAAACAATAATTAAAACATTCATTGAAGCATGCAACGTCTAAACATTTATTATCAGTAATAACTTGAAAATTAAAGCAATCATGCAATTCAAACAAGTTATTAGCATTTTATTCGAGTTATGTGTTCCGCCAGGTGTGAATAAAATGATTCCAAGGCCCTAAAACCATTGAAGAATTAAGCACATTATGTATTTAGACTCAATTCTAAAATCTTTTAGGTAAGCAAAAGCCTTTTGCTAATAGTCTAGAAACTACTCTTGGTTAATAGGTACGTCTAAGAACTTATTAGGTAAACCTATCAATTTTGCCACGACATAAAAGGACTCCTTACTTATATCGTTGAGTTTCACCAAAACTAACATGTACTCACAATTATTTTGTGTACCTTACCCCTTTAGGATCAATAAGTAACACCTCGCTGAGCGTAAAACTATTACTAGATTGATGTAAAGGTTATCCAAGTAAGTGTTATTTTGGCATGACACCTTTTAATTGAATTTTTAAACTTTGGAACTTAAGGCTCTTACTATGTTGGTTAGATTTTAAGTGAACTAAAATCCTTAATCATGCAACATAATCAAGCCAAAATCTCATGCATATTTAAGACATATTTAAAAGCAATAAATAACTTAGAGCATGCATAAGATAAATGTGATCTAGTATGGCCCGACTTCATCTTGAAGCTTCAACTTCAAAGTCCGTCTTGAAAATGGATTAGAAACTCCGTCTTGAATTTCACCTTGGGAGGCGTCATTTTCTTCAAATAGGATCAGCTACAATTAAACTAATTACAACTATTTGATGGTACGCAGACCATATTTGAATTGAAAAACAAACTTTGGTGCATTAGACCAATTACATTCAAATTAATGGTACGCATACCATATTTTCTATCCTATTTGTGCCATACTAGTCACTTCATAACCTGCAAAACAGTACATATACAATATATACCATTCACCCATTGATTATCATGAATGGCCCACATAGCTTGTTAGTAAAACACATTGTATGCATCACATAAATATTTGCAACAATTAATCAAGGGCACCAAGAATCTACCAAATATTCAGTCCTTATTAATTCTAATCAAGTTGTTTAACCTTAAAGGATTTGTAGACCTAATTAAGAGTTTATGACTAAAGGCTCCCACTTAAAGCAATAACTTTATATGCTTAACTAATTTTAAACATAAAAATGTATTTCTAGTCTAACCGGAAACATACAAATTTAATTAAAATTTAAAGCTCATATAAAATTATAATCGAATCCAATTAATTAATTTTTAGTTGATTAAACGAATTTAAATTAATTCAAGGTTTAATTTTAGTAAAATAATTAGTATAAATTAAAATTTTATAATAATTATAATATTCAAAATTAAAATCCGAGAAAACAATTTAAATTATTAATTTTAAATTTATTTCTGAACTTAAAATTTCAAATTAAAATTAAAACGAACCAATCGGGTCAAGACAAGGCCATGGGCTTGCGCCCATGCCTCATCAAGTCCAACAAGCAACAAACCCCTTGTCACTCGATTGATCGTACCGCAAAGCCCAAGCAACAACGCACCAATGCGTCAGGCCCAGCGAGCCACGCTTGCGCGCAGCCCACTCTCCCATCGCCTTGGCGCGCTGCTGGGCAACGCTTGCTGGACAGCCCAGCCAACGCTGCCCGCGTGCACCTTGTGCTGCGCTTGTCGCTGCCTTGGCTACTGCCTTGGCGTGCTGCTGGGCGAGGCAACGCACGTTGTGGCGCAGCATCAATCGCTGCCCACGCGTGCTTGCCTTGCTCACCGCACTTGCTTGCCCATCGCCCCATCGCCCCACACGCGTAGCAAACAGCCCCTAGGCAGCCATTGCCTTGTGCATTCCACGCTCGTTGCTCGCTGCATTCGTACCGCATGGGCGACGAGCTCCCTTGCTCGTCGTCGCGTGCCCGCACTATACAACACCCCTTAAGGGTAACACGTAGCTTCCATTGCTTTGTGCGTGCAACATTTATGAGCGAATTTTATAAAATTTTAAATGTTTGATTCAAAATTAATGACAAATTAATAAATCATATTAATTTCATAATTTTAGGGCGAATCGAAAATTTATTAATCAATTAATTTTCGATTAACATGGATTCAAATCTAGGTCATAAAAATTTAAAATTTATCATAAATTAACAATTTTTATGGTGATTTTTAATCATGGATACCTAATTAAATCATTAATTAATTATGTAAATCAAATCAATTCTAAATTATTCGAATTTCAACAAATTAATCATAATTACAAATTAGGTTGTATATTTAACAAGTCTAGGCATTCAAAATTGTTAAACATGTAGGTCAATCAAAAATTCAAGATTTATCAACAAGAATCGCAAATATTCAATTTAACATCTTAAATTTACAAACTTTTGCGTTCGAAAAACTAAAACCTCCGAAAAGTCACAGTTAGGCTTCGAATTTGGGAATTCTGGGTTTGGCCGAAAAATAGTACTTGTGTCAAAATTTTAGAATGCCTTTTACATGCGGAATTGACACAAAATCACTCGATTTGGATGAGTAACGAATAAACTGCCAAAAAACTGCGTACATATAATTAAATAAACGCAATTTGCAATTAATTAACAATTACGAAAATTATCACCCCTTTTAATTCATTGCAAATTTGTAAATTTAACCTTGTCATGCAATTTAGATTATGTAAATAATAAGAGGCTCGTGATACCACTGTTAGGTTATAATACATATGACAAAACATAAATCATGCGGAAAACCTTAATGTCAGGAACCATATTATTTACACATAATCAGTTAGCATAATTTAGGTGCATACACTTTGTAGCGTGCCCTCCCTAGCTGCGCCAGAACCGAACAAGAACAAGTCTTTAGGACTCCAAGTGTCTTCCCTCCGTAGATAGTCCACAGCACGTCCGGATCCGCCTTAAGATTGACCAACTTGAATCGCCCTTAAGGTACTATAATTTTCGGCTATTTATGGGTAAGAATGTGACTGATTTTTCTGCTCAAAAATCACTGCTTTAATTGTATGAATACTTGTTGAAAAACTCGTGTATAAATTTATGACCCTAGGCATATATTTATAGAACCATGGAAAAAATTTCGAATCCTGTTAGAATACTAATTAATTAATTAGAATTCTTTTAGAACTCTAAATAATTAATTTAATCTTTTAGGATTAGGATTTAATCAATGCATGAATTCCGAAGCTTTAGGATTCGTATAGCACGCACACGAGCACCGCACGAGCACCGCACGCCCCATGCGCATGCCTCGCGGCCCACGCTGAGCGCACGGCGCCTTGGCCCATGCTTCGCAGCCCATTCGTTTGGTCCGTGCGCGCGCGCCAAGCCTTGGTTGGGCCTGGCCTTGCGCTGGGCCTGGTCGAGGCCTTGGCGTGTTTGTTTGATGCGTGTGGCTTGCTTGGCGACGGCCTGGCTTCGTGTTGGGCCTTCGTCTAGCAAGCCTCGTTCGATGCTAATTCGTACGATACGCTTCCGATTAAATTCACGATTTCGGAATTCATTTCCGATACGAACAATATTTAACATTTCCGATTTCGGAATTAATTTCCGTTTCGAACAAATATTTAATATTTCCGTTTCCGGAATTATTTTTCGATTCCGATAATATTTCCGATTCTGACAATATTTTCATTTCCGGCAATATTTCCGATATCGGCAATATTTCCATTTCCGATAATATTTTCCGATACGTACCATGTTTCCTTTTCCGGCAACATCTACGACTTGGATAATATTTATATTTCCGATACGATCCATATTTCCGTTCCCGGCAATATCATCGCTTCCGGAGTATTCATTTCTTGCCTTTGACGATCTCAGCTCCCACTGAAACCAAGATCCGTCGATTCCGAATATCCATAGATGGAGTATTTAATACCATTAAATACTTGATCCGTTTACGTACTATTGGTGTGACCCTACGGGTTCAGTCAAGAGTAAGCTGTGGATTAATATCATTAATTCCACTTGAACTGAAGTGGCCTCTAGCTAGGCATTCAGCTTACTTGATCTCACTGAATTATTAACTTGTTAATTAATAATGAACCGCATTTATTAGACTTAATATTAAATGCATACTTGGACCAAGGGCATTATTTCCTTCACTTCCGGCCAATCGAGCCAAGCGCGCATGCGCGCAAGGCCCAACGAGTCATCAAGCTCGCGTGCAGCAAGCAACTAGCCCGCACCACAACTCATGCGCGCATAGTAGGCAGCAGTGCAGCAAGCAAAGCAGCACGGCGCGCGGCCCACTACTGCGATGCTTGGCTGCCGTGTGTGTGGGCTTCAGTGAGTGTGGCCTTGTGTGGCCGGTTAAGGCCTTGTGCCTTGGACGGTTACACAATATAGCCTCAGGGTTATATTCCACACTCCCTAGTTATTTTTCCAATTAGAAAACCTAATTCTAATATTATGTAGTTTCAGTTTTGCTCTCTACACAAAATTGTTCTTCCTAAAAAGAAAACACTCTTGAGAATTGTCTAAGATACGAATCTCAAGACGGATCTGAACGTTTCGGTGAACCAATAGGGGAACGAAAATTGGAGTTCTTTGTTCGTGTTCGTGTTCGTGAATCATAAACTCGGGAAAACACGATTCGAATGTAAGTTTGCTTAATCTGTGTTTTATACATGTTTCTTGGCTTTGGGGATTGTTCCGCACATGTTATATGTATTTAACTGTATCCCCTACAGTGATATCAGAGCCTTATGTATTAAAGTAATTTTTAGCATGATTATATGTTTTTGTATGCTGTCGAATTTTCCTATATTTTTCGTAATTTTTTCGAATGTTTCTGGATTATTGGATTGATCGTAGAAAGCAGTTCTGAATTCGAAAATTGTCGAAATTTCAATTTTTCTGACCCTAATCTGATTGAAAACGATTTTCTGAGATCAAATCATGAGAACAGAATCGCAAAAACAGGCCTTGAAGTATGAGTTTTTGGGCGTTTTTGTTAATTCACGAATTAAAATTAACAAATTCGGAAAGTTGTTAAAATTAACAAATTCAGAAAGTTCCAAAGACTAAATGTCCCAAGAATGTGAGTGAATTCAGATCCATCTCTTGGTGCAACACTTTGTATAAATGTGTCACCAAAGTTTTGTGTGGTAGGCTCAGACAGGTTTTACCAGATCTCATTCTTGAAAACAAGGGGGGATTTGTTCATGGAAGATACAATGTCCAAAATATCATGGTTGTTCAGGATATAGTGAAGCATTATGGGAGGAAAGCTGCTAAACCAAGTTGCATGAGGAAAATTGATCTATAGAAGGCTTATGATACTGTGGATTGGGGTTTTCTAAAGGAAATGTTGGACCATTTGGGTTTTCCTGGAGGGTTTGTGGATCTTGTCATGGAATGTGTGACCACTCCAAAGTTCTCCTTAATGCTCAATGGCACAATGCATGGATTCTTCAAGTCATAAAGGGGTTTAAGACAGGGATATCCCATCTCTCCTCCCTTGTTTGTTCTATGTATGGAATACCTTTCTAGAATCCTACATAAAATGAGTGATAACCCTTTATTCCAGTATCATCCTAGATGTAAAGGTATTAAGCTCACCCACTTATGGTTTGCTGATGATCTCATCATGTGTAGTAAGGGTGACTTTCCCTCTGTGTATCTTATGCTGCAAGCTTTTAAACTCTTCTCTGATTCAACTGGTATGTTGGCTATTAAACACAAATCTGCTATATACTGCTGTGGTATGTCTAAAAGTGACAGTGCTAGAATTGTGAATGTATCTGGTTTCACTAGGAGCAATCTACCTTTTAAATATTTAGGTGTGCCTATTTGTGCTAAAAGAATGTCTGCAGCTCAGTGTGATGTTTTGGTGGATAGGATGATATCTAGAATTAAAGTGTGGAGCTCTAGAAATTTTTCTTATATAGCTAAGATGCAGCTCATAAAGTATGTCTTGCTTAGCCTTCACGTGTATTGGGCTCAAGTTTTTATTCTTCCCAAACTGGTGTTGCAGAATGTTACCAAAGTTTGTACAGCTTTTCTTTGGGGTGGTCAGGCTTATAGCCATAAGCCAAGTAAAATTTCTTGGGATAGTTCCTGTTGTGATAAGAAGTATGGTGGTCTTGGTTTCAGAGATGTGTTCAAATGGAATACAGCTAGTATGGGGAAGTATGTTTGGGCCATTGCCTCCAAGCAAGACAATGTTTGGATTAAATGGGTAAATGTAGTGTATGTTAAAGATGGGGACTGGTGGAAATACCAGCCTTCGGCTTCTTCTAGCTGGTATTGGAAAAGGATTTGTGCTACAAAAGAGATGCTCAAACTGGTGTATACTTAGGCAGAGTTTGTTGCTATGTCTCACTACTCTGTGAAATCTGTTTATGAGAAGATTACTGGTGTTAAACCTCTGATTAATTGGGATAATATGGTATGGAATAGGTTAAACATTCCCAAGCATAGATTCATATGTTGGTTGGCTGTGCAGGAAAGGCTTCAAACCACTGCAAAATTGGCAAGAATTGATGTTTGTGCTTCTGCAACCTGTCTATTATGTGGTCAGTTTGATGAGAACCATGCCCACTTATTTTTTGATTGTCCTTATTTTAAATGGTGTATCATGGCTCTTAAAGACTGGTTGAGTCTCTCTTCAATCTCTTGTAATCTTTACCAGCTTTTGGGAGTGAGAGGTCACAGTAGTTTGACTAAATTAAGGAAACAAGTGGTGTATACAGTCTTAGCAGCTGCAGTTTATTTCATCTAGAAAACTAGAAACAGTAGTCTTTGGAATGCCTCAGTTCCAACTGTACAGCAAGCTGTGAGTAGGATTACTCAAACTGTTAAGGAAAGAATGTTGTATGTAATGCCTAAGAAAGTGAGTAGGAGAGATAGCTTATGGTTTGTGAGCTTGTAAGCTTTGTTTTAGTTTGTTTTCCTAGCTCTTTGGTGAATGAGTCCAACCTAGTTGCTTTGCTTCCCATTGAGTTAGTTTAGGTTGTAATTTGGATATGCTTCTTAATATTATTTCCTTGCTTGCATAGAAAAAAAAAATCGGAAATTTTTTCAATTAATTGGTCGACCTAAACTACTTGGAATTGATTGAAATTTTACCCTAATGTTATTGGGTACATTTTAAAATTATGGTAAAATTTTCGGCCATAAATGTTAAGTATAAACCCTAATTTCACTTTTCCCAAATTTGTAATCTTTAGATCACTAATTGATTTTTTAAATAATTTAGATCCGGAAATTTAGTTAATTGGGAAAGGGAATATAATTTCATATAAAGTGGCAGATTTTTATGAATTATTGGATTAAAATTTTGATTAGATTCGTTAATTTTAATCATCACTTAAACCAAATTGGTAAAAATCAGAATTTTGAATGTTTAGAACGATTTAAAGTTTTAGATTCGATTATCAAAAATGTTCAAATTTTTGTTGACATTGTTCATTCGTTAAATTTGAATATTGTTAGCATAGATTTAATAAATTTTGCAAAATTGGATTGTTGTAAAAATTAATTAAATGGTAAACTTGTTATTTTCCGAAAATAAAAACGATTAATTTGTTAATTTTGTGAAAAATAACTAATGCAAATATGGTTCGTGAAATTGAAAAATTATTTTTTTAATTAGTTGGTTCGTATGGCACGAACCAAAGGCACGAACAAGGGGTGTACGGTGCGTGTCGCTCGTCAATGACCCCTTCTCATAATGAGCATGTATATAACCCTATTCTGGTCCGGTATGGAATGAGCTTTCCGGCTTGCAACGACTTCAAACGGGCGGGGGCTCTCTTGCTTTGGCCAGGGGACATCTCCATAGTTGTGCCTTCCCGACTGCCTACCTCCCAGCAGCACAGGCGCAGCAACGCGGGCAGCCAGCAAGCGAGCTGGCCTGCCGCGCGCGCTGGCCGAGAGAGCGAGCAAGGCAGGCAGGCCTTGGCTTGCGAGCAGCAAGCAAGAAGCACAACGTTGCGTTGCCTTGCGGGCAGCACATGCACAACGAACCACGAGCAGCAATAGCTGCGAGAGTGTGCGGTGAGGCTTGCGGGGCATGGGCGATGAGCTCTTGGCCTCGTACGGCCACAACGCACATGGCATTGCTGGGCTGGGCGCAAGCATAGCCTGCATTTCACAATTTTGGCTAATTTTGTTCGTTGGGCTTTAAAATTTAATGTTTGCATTAAAATGGCTAACGGGGATAATTATTTAATTATTTTTATTTAACTTGGGCCGGGCCGTGAGTTTAATTGAATATTTAATATTAAATTATCCGAAATGAAATAATGGTTTGAGTGGGAGCCGCTTAATGAAATTAAAATGAAATAATTAGTTTATTTATTTTCGTAGGGCGCTTTATTTTAATTAAATTAAATTTTGATTAGAATAAATTCTAAGGATTAATAATTCGCAATTGATTAATCTTTTAGGACGCGTTTATGTGAACGTGATTTTTAAATAAATCACGTAAATACTTGCATAATTTAATTGGGCCATTCGTTTTAGGACACGAATGGATGAATGCATAGAATATATATATATATATTTTATGTAACACAGGTACTCCAAGTGACTAGTATGGCCAATCTATGAAAGTTAAATACCGTATGCGAACCGTTCTATCTTTGAATGTAAAGTTTTAATATGGTCTGCGTACCATTGAAATTTTGATGTAATTTTTAATTATTTCAAGTATTTCTAGTTTAGAACTTTAAGTTAGCATTGAATGAAGATACAAGACGATGCCAAGCTAACAATATGGTGAAGAAGATTGGATGCTTCAAGACAAGAGTTTTGGGCCATACTAGTTCACCAATTTTATTTATGCACTATATATTTTGAATGTTTGAATATATTATGCATGAATGTTGTTTGTATGCTCGATTAGATTCAGTTCACTAAATAATCGAACCAACATAGAAACAACTAGGTCCAAAGTAATATTGAGTTTAAAAATTTCCTTCCAAATCAAGCGCTTACAAAAATCTAGGGATCTAAGGTAGTAGGGTTCCGCCAAAGCGAGGTGCTATTTTAGTTGACTTTGATGGTAAGGTATCCCAAAGGAACACGTTGATTGTGGTTTTAACTCAAACAACAATGGCATATGTTGTCACAATTGGATAAATTATGGTATTAATTTATTAACCAAGAGTAATTTGGAGATTATTAGCAATAGGTTTTGCTTACCTAGAATCTTAAAAGACTTAAGACGTGTCAAACCTGCTTAAGGATTTAGGACTTTTAGGGTCTTGGAATCGTTTCATTCATTTTTGGACCATGTTTTGCTTTTGCATGAATGAAATGTTTAATAGCTTTAATGATTGCATGTTAGCCTTTATTTCAAAGTTATTAATTTATGAATGGTTATTTATACCAAATTCTTTTCAAATGTAGTAATCAAATGGCCGCAAACAATAACAACTCGTTCAACCTGCGTTCAATTCTCGACAAAGAGAAGTTAAACGACAACAATTTCCTCGACTGACAAAGGAACTTGCAAATAGTTCTAATGCATGAGGAAAAAGAATATGTCCTCGAGGAAGAGTTATCAGAGGCCGCCGGGCCGGAGGTGACTCAAGCTGCCCTTAACCGTTGGATCCAGGCCAGCAGGGATGACAAATGTGTCGATGCTTGCATCCATGAATCCTGAACTTCAGAAAAAGGTTATTAACTCGGATGCTTACCAAATCATCTCGGAGATGAAGAACATGTTTCAGGACCAAGGCAGAATCGAAAGATTCGAGACTCAGAGGTTGATCCTTGAGACTAAGCTCAAGAAAGGAGAACCAGTGAGCCCACGTGTTCTTAAAATGATTAGACTCTTTGAGAAAATGAGAGCTCTAGATTCTGACGTCTCAAATGAAATGGATATTGACATCATTCTCCATTCGCTTCATAGTGGATATGATCAGTTCAAGTTTAATTACAACATGAACAGCATGGAGAAAACTTTTACTGTGCTTCACGGTATGCTGAAAACCGCTGAAAAGACGCTCAAGCAAGCGAATAAGCATGACATGCTTATGGTGCTTAAGGGCAAAGGCTAAAAGAAATTAGGTAAGGGAAGAGGCTAGAAGGGTAAGGGCTAGGCTACGCCCACACCTAAGTCCAACGGCACCAGTTCTGGTAAACAGAAGAGGGTGACTCGTTCTCCTGCAGACTCTGAATGCTTCTACTTCAATAAGAAGGGGCATTGGAAGAGGGATTTCTTGTAGAGAAAGGAAGATGAGAAGAACGGGAACTTTGCTTCTACTTTAGGTATGTATGTTATACATTGTAATCGTGCTAATTCTACTTCTTGGGTATTAGATACCGGTTGTGGCTCACACTTATGTTCCAATTCGCAGGGACTAAGGAAAAGTAGAAAGCTTTATAAAGGCGAGATGGATTTACGCGTGGGAAATGGAGCACGGATTTCTGCATTAGTCGTAGGATCTTATTTTATTTATTTTCCTAGTGGTTTTTTTTTGGAATTAGAAAACTGTTACTATGTTCCTAGTATCACCAGAAACATCATTTCCGTTTCAAGTTTGGATTCTACAGGTTTTAGTTTTCAATTTAAAGAAAATAGTTGTTCTTTTTCTTTGAATGGAATGTTTTATGGTTCAGCACAAAAAGAAAATGGTCTATATGTGCTAGATACGAGCAAACACATTTATAACATAAATACTAATAAGGCTAAAACTAGTGATTCCGATCTCACATATCTGTGGCATTGTCTATTAGGCCATATAAACACAAAACGCATGGAATTACATACGGACGTATGTGGGCCTATGAGTACGAAAGCTAGAGGTGATTCAGCTATTTCATAACGTTTACGGACAACTTCAGTAGATATGGCTATATTTACTTAATGAAACACAAGTCTGAATCGTTTGAGAAATTCCGAGAATTTCAAAATGAAGTAGAGAATCAACATGACAAGAAAATCAAAGCTCTAAGATCAGATCGAGAAGGTGAATATCTTAGCCACGAGTTTGATGACCATCTAAAAGAATGCGCTATTCTTTCTGAATTGACTACTCTGGGGACACCTCAATGGAATGGAGTGTCAGAACGGAGAAACATGACCTTACTCGATATGGTCAGGTCAATGATGGGTGAAGCCGAACTTCTTTTACAATTTTGGGGACATGCATTGCAAACTATAGTACTCACCTTGAATCGTGCTTCGTCAAAAGCTGTTGAAAAGACTCCATACGAATTATGGACTGGGAAATTTCCAAAGTTGTCTTTTCTAAAGAATTGGGGTTGCAAAACATATGTCAAGCGATTAATTTCGGAAAAACTCGAACCAAAATCTGACAAATGTTTCTTCGTTGGGCATCCAAAAGAAACAAAGGGGTATTACTTCTACAAAAAGTCAGAGAACAAAGGATTCGTTGCTCGTTACGGTGTCTTTTTGGAAAGAAATCATATTTCCAAATTGACGAGTGGGAGAATAATAGACCTCGAAGAGATTAAAGACAAACAACGGACCAAGAACTCTTTAGAAGTGGTTCAAGGTGAAGAACCTCCAAGGCCTTCAAAAGAGCCAGTGGTAGTAGTTCCTCGAGACGTTGTTGCCCCTCGTAGGTCACACAGAACTAAGGTTCAGCCGGACAGATGGACAGGCGTCCTCTTGACTGAAAACTTATATGTTCTCATATTAGATAGTGATGAACCAATGATGTACAAGCAAGCTATGACGATCCCAAGCTCCACTAAATGGTTAGAGGCCATGAAATCCGAGATAGACTCCATGCCTGAAAATCAAGTCTGGGATTTGGTAGATTTGTCGGATGGTTTACACCTATCGGAAGCAAATGGGTCTTCAAAGTGAAGAAAGACAAAGATGGAATTGTATATATATACAAGGCTAGATTGGTAGCAAAAGGTTACAAGCAAGTTCACGGCGTTGACTACGATGAAACCTTTTCTCCAATCGCGAGACTTAAGTCTATTCGGATAATCCTTGCGATTGACACGTTTAATTACTATGAAATATGGAAAATGGATGTCAAAACTGCCTTCTTGAATGGTGTTCTTGAAGAGACTGTGTTTATGAAACAGCTAGAGGGTTTTGTCGATCAAAAGAATCAAGCAAAGGTATGCAAGCTTAAGAAATCCATTTATGGATTAAAATAGGCATCAAGGAGCTGGAATAAACGATTTGATGAAGCAAACAATAAGCTTGGCTTCATCAAGAATCATGACGAATCTTGTGTATACAAGAAGGTCAGTGGGAGTAAAATTTCATTCCTATTCTTGTATGTAGATGACATAATACTTATTGGAAACGACATTCCTATGCTGGAGTCTGTAAAGACTTGGCTTGGAAAGTGTTTCTCAATGAAGGACTTAGGAGAAGCACGGTACATATTGGGCATCAAGATCTATACAGATAGATCTAAGAGGATGATTGGACTAAGCCAGAGCAGTTACATTGACAAAGTGCTAGCTAAGTTCAATATGATGGAAGCCAAGAGAGTCCATCTACCCATGACACATGGCACATATCTAAGCAAGACTCAGTGTCCCAAGACATCTAATGAGCATAGAAATTAAAAGATGAGTGGAATTTCATACGCTTCGGCTATTGGATCCATCATGTATGCTATGATTTGTACAAGGTCGGATGTACAACACGAGCAGGTACCAGTCAGACCTAGGTGAGGCGCATTGGACTGCTGCCAAGAATATCCTAAAGTATTTGAAAAGGACTAAGGATCAGTGTCTGGTCTATGGTGGTACAGATGAGTTGATTGTTAGAGGCTATACGAACGCAAGCTTTCAAACCGATAGAGATTATTTCAGATCACATTCTGGTTTTGTGTTCTGCCTTAATGGCGGAACATTAAGCTGGAAAAGTGCTAAGAAAAGCACTATTGCGGATTCTACAACTGAAAATCGAGTACACTGCTGCCTCAAAAGCAGCAAAGGAAGCTGTTTGGATTTGGAAGTTCATCGAAGAACTTGGGGTTGTCCCCTCCATTAAAGGACCAATGGCTTTGTATTGCAACAATAGCGGAGCCATTGCCCAGGCAAAGGAGCCTAGGATCCACCAGAAGTCCAAGCACGTACTGCGGCGATTTCACATACTTTGAGAAATCGTTGAACGAAAAGAAATCGAGATTTGCAAGGTTGGAACTGACGACAACGTCGCGGATCCATTGACTAAACCGTTCCCACAAGTGAAGCACAACGCACATGTAGCAACCATGGGAATCAAGCATATTGGAGAATGGCTTTGATTTTCTAAGTTTTGTTTTAGAACATCTGTTAGATCTGTGTTTAAAAAAATTGGTTTAACCATTTCATATTTATGAAATATCTTATTTCATATTCATTTAATTTGGTTTAGTATTAAATCAAAGGTCCAAGTGA
Source organism: Spinacia oleracea (assembly GCF_020520425.1). NCBI lineage: Eukaryota > Viridiplantae > Streptophyta > Magnoliopsida > Caryophyllales > Amaranthaceae > Spinacia > Spinacia oleracea. Next base: position 92,692,007 of record NC_079489.1, read on the forward strand.
TTCAAAACATTCAAATGGGATGTCAAGATTGATTCTTCGAAAAAGAAACACCCATAAGTGAACTTGAATATTGAAGTCACAAAGGATCCCTAATCCAGGTCATTGAAAGGTGGACGACCAATGAATAATGAAGATTAGATTGCAAGTAGATTTGTAGTTCAGTTTCTTTAACTAGATTGACTGGATGTTAGAATCTTTTTGCATAGATACTTATTAGATCTTCTATCGGATTGGCAATGAGAACACTTTAAGAGATTAAAGTCATGTCATAAGCAGTTCTCATTAATGGTGATTACAACCATTCCTCAGAACATGAGTAGTTATGATTGCTTGTTTGAGAATTAGTTCGCTCTAATGCTAGCAAAACGTCGCAAGGTAAAAGGAGGCTATAAAAGCAGTTACTAGGCGTACTATGAATCAAAGTTAGTCTTCATAAGTTACAAGAAGGGATTGTCCTCCTATATTTGATAGGGTATGGTGTTGTTGTTGTACAAGGCCTCTCGAAGAGTTAGATACTGTGAAAATGCATGGTCGTACTCAGAATGGTTAAGGATTAACCTTCTGTAAAAGTTTAACAGTTGAACTCAGTAATTCGAGAAACACTTCTAGACCTAATAAGGATGGCTTGGATCTTACCTTATGTTTAGTAAGTAACACCAAGAGACAAAGGAATCGGAATGCACACTTGAGTGAATGACAAGTGGGAGACTGAAGGAAATATGTCCTTCACCCAAGGTGCATTAGTGTAATACCAAGGTTCAGATTAACTACGAACATTTAATTCAGTGAGATTAAGTGGTCGGAATAGCTAGCCGGAGCAATTCTTCCGATCAGTGAGTTCTAATCTATTTTAGGCTCACAGCTTACTCTTGACTGAACCTATAAGGTCACACCAATGACATGTAACAGATCACCGGATTACATGAATCGGAAATTCATTTAATAGCTTTTCGGGAATTAGTTCGAAAAAACATAATATATGATATGAGTTGGATCGCAATCGTATATCGTATCGCGAATATTCGTAAGCTAGGCGAAACGAATATTCGTATCGTACGACGTTGATTCGTCGTGTACGATACGATAAATAATAACCGAAAGGCGTTCTTCGCGAATAAAAGCCGCAACGTAGCTGCCGGCCCATCGAGCCAAGCGCACATGCGCGCAAGGCCCAACGAGCCAGCAATCTCGCATGCAGCAAGCTGCCAGCCCGCGGCACAGCACATGCGCTCACAATGGGCAGCAGCGCAGCAAGCAAAGCAGCACGGCCCGCGGCCCACTGCTGCGATGCTTGGCTGCCGCGTGTGTTGGCTTCGGTGAGTGTGGCCTTGTGTGGTTGGTTAAGGCCATGTGCCTTGGCCGGTTACACAATATAACCTTAGGTTTATATTAATTCCACACTCCCTAGTTGTTTTTCCAATTAGAAAAGCTAATTCTAATATTACGTAGTTTTATTTTTTCTCTCTACACAAAACTGTTCTTCCCAAAAAGAAAACATTCTTGAGCATTGTCTAAGCTACCAATCCCAAGACGGATCTGAACGTGTCGGTGAACCAAGTAGAGGAGCAACAATTGGAGTTCTTTATTCGTGTTCGTGAATCATAAACTCGGGAAAACACGCTTCGAATGTAAGTTTGCTTAATATGTGCTTTATACATGTTTCCTGGCTTTGGGGATTGTTCTGTACATGTTATATGTATTTAACTGTATTCCCCTACACCACTGAGCCCAAGACGTCGTATCCTAGCCTAGTCCCGGGGCTGAGAACTGCTCGCTCCTAAGTGGCCGCCTGTAGACACCTACTTTTGTCCCCATTCCCGAAAGGGAAGGTTCGATGATGAGAACATAAATCTCCACTTGGCAACACACCTCCTATAAAATAACGAATCTCAATCACCCTTTCATTTCAGCCAAAACTGCTATTTATAGAAACCTGCTAAGAATAGTAACTGCCGTAAAAGGTAATTGTTAAAAGTGGCAAAGTCATAAAAGATAGAAACCTGTCAGAATTAGGTGTTGCACTCCAACATAAATCCTAAAAGAGATAGAATTTGCATTCCTAGTATAATTCGAAAATAAGAATTACGTATTAATTAAATTCCTAACGAACCTAGAGTTCGTAACGGGCCCAAACGCATTTCGTCATAAGTTAATACGAACTAAAAGACTAGGATAAATCTCAAAAGCTCCGTATTCTAGGAGTCCAAATCTGACAAAGAACTCGGCCCAGATCCCATTTTCAACGCCTGGATCTGGGCGCCGAAATCTTCGGCGCCCAGCCCTGGGCGCTGAAAATGCCTGGGGTCGTGTTATCCCAGGATTCTTTTTGGATCCGTATCTTAAAATCTATCTTTCCACACACCCTTTTCCTATAAATACAGCCTCAAAAGCGACGTGAAAAAAAACACACAATTGCATAACTTGAGTATTGACTCTAGCCTTAAGCCTAAGCCTCACACTGCGAAATTGATCCGGCGTTCTGTGGCAATCGACCCAAATGTCGAACAGAACGCATCCTGCCCCTTGTAGCTTGATAAATTAAGCCTAAATACTGGAACATTGCTTAGAAACTCGAGATTCGTTAAATAAAAGGAGAAATAGCAAAGCCAAGTGGTTAGTTTTCTGAGAACCACAACGCACCTCTCAAGGGTGCGTTGTAATGTGTCCCTCATATGATTTAATCGCTTTCATCACCCTTTTATAAAACTGTCAAACTATTAACTTGATTGATCTATCACGCCTAATAAGATAATACCTTGGACAATTGAATTATCATGCTAGGTACCTTAAATCAATCTAAATAAGATAATCACGATCGATTTAGTGTTATGTGTTGCATATTGCTAAAATCAATTCAGAATAGTTTAATAGTTTAACGCATGTCCCTTCAATTATTTATGCTGAGCTAGTAAGGATAACCTGCCTCTGGCGTATTATCGATGAGCACTCCTCTCGGTAGCTACAGTCCCCCGAACTCTCAATCTCTGCCCTGCGGGTGTACGTTGAGCGATCCCCACACCAGGGATCACAAGGGCACCTATGGCCGTAGTGGTCGAACATAATTGCACTCCCTTTATGTCACGATAACCGGGTTTTGTCATTTTTTCTCATTGTCGTTAAAAATTGAATGGCGACTCCTATATTACTAGTCGATTGGGTGTAAACTCACAGGAAATCCAAATACAGTTGATCTGACAACGTCACGCCCACAAGGGACGAGGTCATGCACTAGCCTCATGCTTTTTCGACCCCCTCACAGTGGCGACTCCACTGGGGATGTTAATGAAATACTCGTGCTCGTAGGTAATCAAAATAGCCGAAAGGTAAAATGATCCTACCCCGCGTTTATTTCCCTATCAAGTTGGGACGACCTGAAAATCAGCATATTAATGTGAACGGACAGAACCGCATAACGAATCTTGGCTCCCTTGGCATGTTTTATCTCGGGAGTTGGGAATAAGGATACTTATCGCCATCCGGGGGGTGCAAACGCTTCGAATGTTGTCCACTCGGCACTTTCGCTAGTAGTACACCCGTCCCAAACCCAATCGCTCGCCCACTAGGTCCCTCTAATTGGTGCATGCCCCCTTGGCTTACATCGTGATTGGCCTCGTGGGACGAAATTCGCTCGTGAATGCACTACCTCGACCGGAGCATGTGTTGGATCGACGATAGAAGCGGTACCAAGCCGGCGCAAATATTACCCATAGAAGCCTATCATAAACTACGTGACATATTATTTTGCTGCATGTTGTAATGTTAGTTATGTGTAGCGAATTATGTGATTGTGTGTGAGAAATAATGTTAGAAAACCGACGACCCTAAAACTTGCCCAAACATTCATAAACACCAAATTGGCAAAAGAGTTATACCAAAATACGTGTTTCGCAACCCCGGGCGATCGCCACAAAAATAAGCGCCGCCCAGGACGACCCGTAACGGATTCCACCACGCCGCACAGCGCGTAAAGGACGTTATTAGGCAAGCACGCAAAATTAAGTCGTATATACGAAAAAGGATACGCGAACAGAATACGAGTACCAGTCAGGGACGCATTTTCAGCGCCCCTGGCTGGGCGCCAATCATTTTCAACGCCTAGAACTGGGCGCTGAAGTTGCTGCCTGGCCTTTTGGTCAGGCACAGCAGCCTCGGTACCCGCACATAAAATATGCGTAGCAATAAAAAAAATCGTAACAAATTTGCTACGAGGACGTATGAAAAAAGGCACTCGATTCTAAGAACGACTTATAAAATAAATAACTCCTCGTGTCGTCATTAGGCCTCCTGTGACGACAATTAAAATAACCTTGAATGTCACATAGGCAAATGTTTCGAATATCCAAAGAATGACCAAAAGAAAAGCCAAAAGTGTACCAACAAAAGTGAGAATAGAAAACCAGTAGAAAGAGTCAGAAGTCTAGACTAAGTAATGCTTAACTTTGGGCCTAAACTTTAGCTTGCCTTATGCATAGGGTTGGTTCTGCCACTTGGCATCGATCTGAAAATCCAAGGTTAGTGCATCTCGAAGCTACATCACCAACACAAGGTCTAGTAACTCCAAGCTCCATCCGTCATTCCCCCTTTCAAGGATCTCCACTCCCTCAACCTCGGTTCGCACCCTCAAACACGTCCATGGAAGAATTACGAGACCAAATGGTCCAAATGACCCAACTTATGAATCAATTGAAAATGGAAAACGAATCCTTAGCAGCGGCGTAAGCCAAAAATGACCTCGATAACGAGAAGAAGATCAAAAAAATGGTTCTGCAGCAAACCATGGGGAGCAAGTATTTCTCCCTCGATCCTAAACCTTTTCCCGGCAAACTACCGGAAAAGTTCAATTCATCTAACTTACCAAAGTTCAAAGCCACGGACAATCCCCGTGATCATCTCTTGAGATTTGTGAATGCCATGAACTTGAAAGGTGTGGACAAGTCCATGTATGTGCCTGCCTTTCCTTTGTCCTTGGAACCTGTGCTCTTCCACCAAGACCCTAAGCTCTTCCCCACTTGGGAGGACTTTGTCAATGTCTTCGTCAAGCAATACTCGTCAAACATGGATTTTCAAGTCACCATGCGCGAGTTGGAAGTCCTCTTCCAAAAGAAAAATGAAGGTTTCACGACCTACTTTGCTAGATGGAGAGACCAAGAGGCCCAATTAATAAATAGGCCTCCTGAAACTGAATTGGTCCAAAAATTCATTGACAACCTAGACCCAGCTTATAAAGAACACCTTAGGTACTTTGGCCTTGATACCTTCAAAAGGGTTTATGATGTAGGAATAAAGATCGAGGATGACCTTGCAAAAACAGTACAAAGCAAGCCTGCATACAAAAATAACACCTACAACAGGGGCCACACGCCTCAAGCCCAAGAGGTCCACGCCGTAGAGGAAACCCCAACCCGAAGGAACCCTGGAAGGTGGACCCGAGATCGAAAGTTTTCCCCACTCGGGTCGACTCTGGTACAAGCCTTCCAAAGACTAACCAATCAAGGAAAGCTAAGACCCATAGGCCCCACACCCGACCCTTCATTCAAAAATAAATATTGGGTCGAGGGCACCTATAGCAAATTCCATCAGGGAAATGGGCACGATACTGAAAACTGCTGGAATCTAAAAAACACGATCCAGGATATGATAGAGGATGAAGTAATACCCCTCCCTAACGTTGGCAAACCCAACAACAACAAGAGCCCACTCGGTTCTTGTCACATCTCTCTCGATCAACCAGAAAATAAGAACTTTGACCCTACGGTGTATATTACGCCTCAAGGTGTACCACTCGCCATGGTCCCTATGGATCAAATCGAGAGAGAAGTGTGCGGTGATGATGCTCAAGACGTCTACATGTCTCAAGTATCGGGCCAGGACGTCTTTACTGAAACTAGGCACGGGCATGCTCCCATTGACACCACCCCTCAAGAGTCCGAAGTTGACAATCTCACTCGGTCCGGAAGGGTATACCAACAGGATATTCGCCCACCTCCCGGGGACAACATCCCAGTCAGACAGACTCCTGAAAACGTACGGCACACCACCGTCACAGAAGTCATCGAAAATCCTCTCTTGAAGCAACTTAAAAGAACTAAGGCCAAGATTACCATCTGGGATCTCATGTGCACTTCAAAGGAACATCGTGAAAAACTTATTCGCTCACTTGACCTCATCTTAGTCCCTACGGATATCACACCTGACTCGTTGGTTAACCACGTCACAAGAGATGTTGAGGAAAATGCAATAGTTTTTACTGACAAAGACTTACCTAAAGAAGGAGGTGCCCACAACAAGGCCCTCTATTTAGTGGTTGGATGCAAAGGACAAAACATCCCCCTAGCACTCGTAGATAATGGTTCAGCGATAAATGTTTGCCCATTGCGAACCGCCCATTGCTTGGGGCTAGGAAACGATGACTTCCAAACCTCCATACAAGGGGTACGAGCTTATGATAACTCTCGAAGGCCTGTGTTGGGAAAAATCAACCTCACAATACAAACCGGACCCGTGGCACGTACCACGGAGTTTCAAATAATCGACATCAAGCCCACTTTCAACCTCCTCTTAGGACGCCCTTAGCTCCATGACTTGGGAGGTGTGACTTCTACCTTGCACCAAATGGTTAAACTTAACCATAACGGGGTAATTCTGGAAATACGCGCCCCTCCTCTCGACGTCAGTTGTACTATGGTTGGAACGGCCGAAACTGCAGAAGACCTTTACGGTTTTCAAGTGGATGAAGCCATCCAAGTCATTGAGGACTATAATTTAGCGTTTCTAGATCCGCGTGCATCCCGGGTCATCCCTAAAATATTGCTAGCTCAAGGCTATTTCCCAGGAACTCCATTGGGCATAAGTAATAAGAACTACATGTTCCATCCCCTACCCAACAAATCTACTCCCTTTGGCCTAGGCTATGAGCCAACGGAGGAAGATATTGCTGACCACTTGTCTAGGATACGCCTTAAGCCAGCCAAGGCAAAACAAACCACCCTTCTTCCCCATATCAAAGAACCCTTAACGGTATGTTTGTCCGGGAAGTAGAAGAACACCCATGATGTGACTTCCCTGAACCCTTCGTTCAGGATGTCCTGCTAAAACCCGGATTTGAAATTTTCCATGATTGTCATACTTTGGATGAGGCACCCCACCTCACCAAAACTGAAAAAGCTGAAATATTGGACAACCAAGCTCTATGGACATTGTTGAACGAATCGAGGCCTATGGAGGACGAGACTGTGATGACTACCCTATCCCTACAAGATAAAAGTTTCGATCCAACTAGAAGAGGCTGAGAACGGATGGGTGAAGACATGTCAGTGGGTCAACGCGAAGGGAATAGAGTTCAAGATGAGTGCGGGCGAAGGACCAAGGTTCTACGAGACTAAACCCAAGGCTTGAGCCGTAGAGAGCACTTTAACAAAACGCCTAGTAGTTCTTTAGATGATAGAAAGAATAAAGCTCTAGATATGGTCCTAAGAACCCTTAGAGTATTGATTAATTTATTTCAGTGTGTTTTCCTTACTTTGCAAATTAATAAAGGCGTAAATTTTCTCCTAAAACATTATTCTAATACTAAATAAGCACTAATCATACTTGCAAATATAAAAATCAAAAAATGTAAGGAAGCGGCCCACTCTATAGCAAGGCCCACTCGGTCTTGAATCGTGACATCGAAACCAATCCACAAAATAAACCACACCTTCCCCTTCATATTTCCAAGACATAAAGTTTAAACCCGTGCAACCCAAAGAAATCAAAAGAAATCACAAGAACAAATGAAATAGGGACTTGCCCACCTCAATCGGGCAAGATCGCGGCACGTACCATGCGAGTCCCAAATCGAAAAGACGAATTCAGGTTCGCTCACCTTCAGCGGGCGGGGTCTGCACCACTAACCGCGCAGGTCCTCAGTTTTCGAAAATGAAAAGAAAGTAAATTCTTCAAAAATAAAAACAGGCTCACCATCTTCACCCGGCGGGGTCTACGTCACAAACCGCGTAGGTCCTTATATTCAAACACATCAAAACAGATTCGTCCACTTCTATCGGACGGGGCGTCCACCCTCAGCGGACAGGATCGCCCACCTTCAGCGGGCGGGGTCTACGTCACTAACTGCGCAGGTCCTTAGTCGCTGCAGCGATAACTTTTCCTGGTTTATCTTTTTCCAAAAATCAAAAGATGGTTTCCCTTTTCCAAAAATCAAAGGATGGTTTATCTTTTTCCAAAAATCAAAGGATGGTTTCCCTTTTCCAAAAATCAAAGGATGGTTTCCCTTTTCCAAAAATCAAAGGATGGTTTCCCTTTTCCAAAAATCAAAGGATTGGTTTTCCGTTTTTTCAAAAAAAAAGCGATGTGCTGGATTTTCCTTCGTTTTACGTCCTATAAAAACAAGGGGGTTTTCTCGTTTAGCTAACCCTGAAAATGAGAATCTTTAAAATGTTTTACCTCGTGATTGGGCTTGGCCAGGCCTAGTTACACTTTATAGCTTTGATTTTGAAAACATCTTTAGACACTTCCAATGACAAAGTGAGGGAGTTTCTATACTATCAGTTAACAAATTACAATGACACGTGAGGAATGTGTTAACACTCCAAGTGATGACCCTTAAGTCAAATGTTATCACTCGGGGGCTCGCGAGACCCTCGCAAAACAAGTCACATACACCATGGCTTGTATGACGCACTCCGTCTAGTACTTTGACCATCGTCTCCTCTCGAGACTCAGTCAAAGTGGGGGGTAACTGTAGACACCTACTTTTTTCCCCATTCCCGAAAGGGAAGGTTCGATGATGAGAACATAAATGTCCACTTGGCAACGCATCTCCTATAAAATAACGAATCTCAATCACCCTTTCATTTCAGCCAAAACTGCTATTTATAGAAACCTGCTAAGAATAGTAACTGCCGTAAAAGGTAATTGTTAAAAGTGGCAAAGTCAGAAAAGATAGAAACCTGTCAGAATTAGGTGTTGCACTCCAACATAAATCCTAAAAGAGATAGAATTTGCATTCCTGGTATAATTCGAAAATAAGAGATACGTATTAATTAAATTCCTAACGAACCTAGAGTTCGTAACGGGCCCAGACGCATTCCGTCATAAGTTAATACGCACTAAAAGACTCGGATGAATCTCAAAATCTCCGTATTCTAAGAGTACAAATCTGACAAAGAACTCGGCCCATATCCCATTTTCCACGCCTGGATCTGGGCGCCGAAAATGCCTGGGGCCGTGTTATCCCATGATTATTTTTGGATCTGTATCTTAAAATCTATCTTTCCACACACCCTTTTGCTATAAATACAGCCTCAAAACCGACGTGAAAAAGAACACACAATTGCATAACCTGAGTATTGACTCTAGCCTTAAGCCTAAGCCTCACGCTGCGAAATTGATCCGGCGTTCTGTCGCAATCGACCCAAAAGTCGAACAGAACGCATCCTGCCCCTTGTAGCTTGATGAATTAAGCCTAAATACTGAAACATTGCTTAGAAACCCGAGATTCGTTAAATAAAAGGAGAAATAGCAAAGCCAAGTGGTTAGTTTTCTGAGAACCACAACGCACCTCTCAAGGGTGTGTTGTAATGTGTCCCTCATATGATTTAATCGCTTTCATCACCCTTTTATAAAACTGTCAAACTATTAACTTGATTGATCTATCACGCCTAATAAGATAATACCTTGGACAATTGAATTATCATGCTAGGTACCTTAAATCAATCTAAATAAGATAATCACGATCGATTTAGTGTTATGTGTTGCATATTGCTAAAATCAATTCAGAATAGTTTAATAGTTTAACGCATGTCCCTACAATTATTTATGCTGAGCTAGTAAGGATAACCTGCCTCTGGAGTATTATCGATGAGCACTCCTCTTGGTAGCTACAGTCCCCCGAACTCTCAATCTCTGTCCTGCGGGTGTACGTTGAGCGATCCCCACACCAGGGATAACAAGGGAACCTATGGTCGTCGTGGTCGAACATAATTGCACTCCCTTTATGTCACGATAACCGGGTTTTGTCAGTTTTTCTCATTGTCGTTAAAAACTGAATGTCGACTCCTATATTACTAGTCGATTAGGTGTAAACTCACAGGAAATCCTAATACACTTGATCTGACAACGTCACGCCCACGAGGGACGAGGTCACGCATTAGCCTCGTGCTCTTTCGACCCCCTCACACGGCCGAGAAGTGTCATGAAAGGCATCTGAGCGCCTATCCAAAATAATATGAATACCTGCCAGGCTGAGCAGAGGAAGAGGGAATATCTCCCGAACCAACATCCGAGTGTCTCTGGCGAGTCTCAGCACCAAAGTTCGGGCCCCGACCTAAGCACTGCTCGGTCTGCTCCATCGAGACATTGGCTCGAGGTGCCCTATCCTCCCTACAGTACCGAGGGCTCTCCTATACAAAGTCCAAAATTCAAGCATCAGATATCCATATACAAGTTTCAAGATACAAACTTCTCAAACTTATTAAACTCGCAGCTCGATCTCTGCCTGCGAGCTTTCTGGTTAAATTTATACAAGGCTTCTTCAGGGAATCCATTGCGAGCATCCAACGGTGCACTCTTGCTCGAGGCGCCTGTATACAAAATTCAAAATCAATTTCAACATACAAGATCACAACCAATTTCAAATACAAAGGCACTTACAACTGTTTAATTCTCCGGAAGAGCATTGCCCGCCATCCGATCTAGAGGAGAGGCCATCGGGACAATAAACTCTACTTGTTCCCCCATCCGAGTCAACATAGCAGAGGTGAAGGAAATAATGCCCTTGGTCCAAGTATGCATTCAATGATAAGTCTAATAAATGCGGTTCAGTATTAATTAACAAGTTAATAATTCAGTGAGATCAAGTGAGCTGAATGCCTAGCTAGAGGCCGCTTCAGTTCAAGTGGAATTAATGATATTAATCCACATCTTACTCTTGACTGAACCCGTAGGGTCACACAAATAGTACGTAAACGGATCAAGTATTTAATGGAATTAAATACTCCATCTATGGATATTCGGAATCGACGGATCTTGGTTTCAGTGGGAGCTGAGATCGTCACAGGCAAGAAATGAATACTCCGGAAACGATGATATTGCCGGAAACGGAAATATGGATCGTATCGGAAATATAAAAATTATCCAAGTCGTAGATGTTGCCAGAAACGGAAACATGGTACGTATCGGAAAATATTATCGGAAATAGAAATATTGCCGGAATCGGAAATATTGCCGGAAACAGAAATATTGTCTGAATCGGAAATATTATCGGAATCGGAAAATAATTCCGGAAACGGAAATATTAAATATTTGTTCGAAACGGAAATTAATTCCGGAATCGGAAATGTTAAACATTGTTCGTATCGGAAATGAATTCTGGAATCGAAAAATTAATCGGAAGCGCGTCGTACGAATTAGCATCGGACGAGCTTGCTAGACGAAGGCCCAGCACGAAGCCAGGCCCACGTCCAGCAAGGGAAACGCGCGCCACAACACGCCAGCCCAAGGCTGCGCCAGGCCCACCCCAAGGCAGGCCCAGCGCGCGCCCAAGGCTGCGGCAGTCGTGGGCTGCGATGCTCGGGCTGTGCGCGCGCGCGCATGGCGCCCCTCGTGGGCTGCTGTGCGTGCGTGGGTGTTTGTGTTCACATACGAAACCTAAAACGTACAGGATTCGTTTAATGATTAAATTCCTAATTCTATTTGATAAATTAATTAAATAAGAGTTTCATTAGGATTCTAATTTAATTAATTCGTATCCTAATAGGATTCCAATTCTCTTTCCATACCCCTATAAATATGTGGCCTGGGTTCACAATTTATAACGAGTTTTCAAGTATTCAAAGTGAGTTTTTGAGAGAAAATTTCAGACACATTCCTTGCTCAAAAGTGCCGAAATTTTAGTACCTTAAGGGCGATTCTAGTTGGTCAATCTTAAGGCGGATCCGGACGTGCTGTGGACTATCTACGGAGGGACGACACTTGGAGTCCTAAAGACTTGTTCTTGTTCGGTTCGGGAGCAGCTAGGGAAGGCACTCAACAAAGAGTATGCATCTAAACTATGCTATATGATTATGTGTAAATAATATGTATTCCTGGCTAAATGGTTTTTCCGCATGATTTATGAATTGTCATATGTATCATAACCTCACAGTGGTATCACGAGCCTCTTATTATTTTCATAATCTAAATTGCATGAACATGGTTAAATATTACAAATTTGCAAGAATTAAAAGGGGTGATTAATTTTCGTAATTGTTAATTAATTGCAAATTGCGTTTATTTAATTATACGTACGCAGTTTTTCAGCCGAACCCAGAATTCTCAAATTCGAAGCCTAACTATGACTTTTCGAAGGTTTTAGTTTTTCGAATGCAAAATTTCGTAAATTTAAGATGTTAAATTAAATATTTGCGACTCTTGTTGATAAATCTTGAATTTTTGATTGACCTACTGTATATGTTTAACAAGTTTGAATGCCTAGCCTTGTTAATTATGCAATCTAATTTGTAATTATGATTAATTTGTTGAAAATTAGAATAATTTAGAATTAATTTGATTTTCATAATTAATTATAATTTAATTGGATACCTATGATTAAAAACCACCATAAAAATTGTAAATTTATGATAAATTTTGAATTTTTATGACCTAGACTTGAATCCATGTTAATCGGATATCAATTGAATAATAAATTTTCGATTTTTCGCCCTAAAATTATGAAATTAATATTAATTTATTAATTTGTCATTAATTTTAAATATAAATTTTTTAAATTTTTTGCGATTCGTTCATATAACTTGCACGCACAAAGCAATGGACGCTACGTGTAACCCTTAAGGGGTGTTGTATAGTGCGGGCATGCGACGACGAGCAAGGGAGCTCGTCGCCCGTGCGGCACGAATGCAATGAGCAAGGGCATGGTGCACGAGCACAAGGCAGCAGCCCTGCCTTGTGTCGTGGGCTACGAGCAATGGACGAATGGGCATGGGCGAAGGCAAGGCACGGCAGTCGCGTGTGGGCAGCAAGCGAGCTGCGCCACAACGCGCACTGCCTCGCGCAAGCGCGCGCAGCGTCGCGCGCAGCGAGTGCAAGCTCGCGTGCCACGAGTGCTGCGCCCAGCGTCGATGCCTCGCGCAGCGAGCGCTGGCGAGCGCGCACAGCGAGCGATGGCTCGCGTGCATCGAGCGCTGGCGCGCGCGCAGCGAGCACCAACTCGCGCGATTGCTTGCGAAGGGTAGCAGCAGCAGCTATGCGACGCAGCGCATGGGCTGCGCGCACATGGCCAGCGATGGCTGTGTGCGTGTGGCCCATGGGCGTGCGATGCGTAGGGTGTTTGCGTTGCGATTAGATCGTTTTGAATGTTTAATTTGAAATTTTCAGTTTACGTAATTTTAATTAATTTTAAAATTAATAATTTAAATTATTTTCTTGGATTTTAATTTTGAATATTGTAATTATAATAAATTTTATTTATTCTAATTATTTTACTAAAATTAAAATCATGAATTAATTTAAATACGACTGAAATTAAATTAAACTTTTTGGATTCAATTATAAATTTATATGAGCTTTAAATTTTAATTAAATTTGTATGTTTCCGGTTAGACTAGAAATACATTTTTATGTTTAAAATTAGTAAAGCATATGAATTTATTGGTTTGAGTGGGAGCCCTTTTTAGTCATAAACTCTTCATTAGGTCTACAAATCCTTAAGGTTAAAACAACTTGATTAGAATTAATAAGGACTGAATAATTGGTAGATTATTGGTGCCCTTGATTAATTGCTGCAAATGTTTACGTGATGCATAATGTGTTTTACTAACCAGCTATGTGGGCCATTCATGATAATGAATGGGTGAATGGTATATATTGTATATGTACTGTTTTGCAGGTTATGAAGTGACTAGTATGGCCCAAATAGGATAGAAAATATGGTCTGCGTACCATTAATTTGAATGTAATTGGTCTAAAGTACCAAAGTTGTTTTTCAATTCAAATATGGTCTGCGTACCATCAAATAGTTGTAATTAGTTTTAATTATAGCTTATCCTATTTGAAGAAAATGGTGCCTCCCACGGAGATTTTCGAGACGGACTTTGAAGTTGAAGCTTCAAGATGAAGTCGGGCAATACTAGATCACATTTATCTTATGCATGTTTTAAGTTATTTATTGTTTTTAAATATGTCTTAAAATGCATGAGATCAAAAGCTTTATTATGTTGCATGATTAAGGATTTTAGTTCACTTAAAATCTAACCAACATAGTAAGAGCCTTAAGTTCCAAACTTAAAAATTGAGTTAAAAGGTGCCATGCCAAAATATACACTTGCTTGGATATCCTTTACATCAATCTAGTAATAGTTTTCGCTCAGCGAGGTGTTACTTATTGGTCCTAAAGGGGCAAGGTACACAAATAATTGTGAGTACATGTTAGTTTTGGTGAAACTCAACGATATAAGTAAGGAGTCCTTTTATGTCGTGGCAAAATCGATAGGTTTACCTAATAAGTTCTTAGACGTACCTATCAACCAAGAATAGTTTCTAGACTATTAGCAAAAGGCTTTTGCTTACCTAAGATGTTTTAGGATTAAGTCGACAAACTGTGCTTTGTTCTTCAATGATTTTAGGATCTTGGAATCATTTTATTCACACCTGCCGGAACACATAACTTGAATAAAATGCTTAATAAACAGTGAATTATGCATGTATGCTAGAATTTAAGTTTATTAAGAGAAACTGTGAATGGTTATTTATTTGTTTATTCTTTTCAATTGTAGTTTTTAATATGGCAAACAACAATTCATTCAACATTCGATCAATTCTCGAAAAGGAGAAGTTGAACGGGAAAAACTTCCTTGACTGGCAAAGGAACTTGCAAATAGTTCTTATGCAGGAAGAAAAGGAGTATGTCCTAGAAGAGGCGATGCCCGAAGCCGCAGGTGACGGGGTCACTCAGGCAGCCCTCAATCGTTGGATTGATGCCAACAAGGATGTGAAATGTCTAATGCTCGCCACCATGAGTGCGGATCTGCAGAAAACGTTCATCAACTCAGATGCTTTCACAATCATCAGTGAGTTGAAGAACATGTTCCAAGATCTGGCTCGAGTCGAAAGATTCGAGACTCATAGGCAAATTCTTGAGACCAAGCTTAAGAAAGGCGAGCCCGTAAGTCCACATGTTCTCAAAATGATTGGACTCATTGAGAATATGAGTCGGCTGGATCAGCAATTTTCTCAGGAAATGGCTATAGACACCATCCTCCATTCTCTTCATAACGGGTATGATCAGTTCAAACTGAACTACAGTATGAATAGTCTGGACAAAACGCTCACTGAGCTTCACGGTATGCTGAAGACCGCTGAAAAGACGCTCAAAAGTGATAAGCAGGATGTGCTTATGGTGCGTGGGGGCAAGTTCAAGAAATCTGGAAAGAAGAGGAATGCTAAGAAAGGTGGCAACAAGGCCAGCCCAACTAAGCAAACTGGCGCCAAATCTGTAAAGAGGAAGGTCATTCAACCCACTTCTGAATCCGAATGCTTCTACTGCGAGAAGAAGGGGCATTGGAAGAGAGATTGCTTGAAGCTAAAGGAAGATCAGAAGAACGGAACAGTCGTTCCATCTTCAGGTATTTTCGTTATAGACTGTATACTTGCTAATTCAACTTCTTGGGTATTAGATACAGGTTGTGGCTCACACTTATGTTCCAATCCACAAGGACTAAGAAGAAGTAGAAAGTTAAGCAAGGGTGAAGTCGACCTACGAGTGGGAAATGGAGCACGGATTGCTGCATTAGCTGTAGGAACTTACTATTTGTCGTTGCCATCCGGGCTAGTTTTGGAACTGGAAGAATGTTTCCATGTTCCAAGTCTTACTAAAAACATCATTTCAATTTCTTGCTTAGATGCTAAGGGATTTTGCTTTTCAATAAAAGACAATAGTTGTTCGTTTTATTTTAAAGAGATGTTTTATGGATCTGCTAGATTAGTCAATGGACTTTATTTATTACATCACGACAAAAAAGTAAATAACATAAATACCAAAAAGGCCAAAAAGGATGATTCAGATCTCACCTATCTGTGGCATTGTCGATTAGGCCATATAAACTTGAAACGCTTAGAAAGACTTCAAAAGGAAGGAATTCTAGAACCATTTGACTTGGAGGATTATGGTAAATGCGAATCATGTTTACTTGGCAAAATGACAAAGCAACCTTTCTCTAAAGTTGGAGAAAGAGCAAATGAACTATTGGGTTTAATCCATACAGATGTATGTGGACCAATGAGTACAAATGCTAGAGGTGGTTTCAGCTACTTTATCACTTTCACTGATGACTTCAGTAGATATGGTTATGTCTACCTAATGAAGCATAAGTCTGAATCCTTTGACAAATTCAAGGAATTTCAGAGTGAAGTAGAGAATCAATTAGGCAAGAAGATTAAGGCACTGCGGTCTGATAGAGGCGGTGAATATCTGAGCTATGAATTTGATGACCATCTGAAAGAATGTGGAATTCTATCAGAATTGACTCCTCCTGGAACACCACAATGGAACGGTGTGTCAGAACGGAGGAACAGAACCTTGCTAGACATGGTCAGGTCAATGATGGGTCAGGCCAAACTTCCATTAGAATTTTGGGGACATGCACTAAATACAGCTGCACTCACTATAAATAGAGCTCCGTCTAAAGCTGTCGAAAAGACTCCATACGAATTATGGTTTGGAAAGCCTCCAAATGTGTCTTTTCTTAAGATTTGGGGATGTGAAGTATACGTCAAACGATTAATTTCAGACAAACTTCATCCAAAATCTGACAAATGTATCCTTGTGGGCTATCCAAAGGAAACAAAGGGGTATTACTTCTACAATACATCTGAGAACAAGGTGTTTGTTGCTCGAGATGGTGTCTTTTTGGAGAAAGATCACATTTCCAAAATGACAAGTGGGAGAAAAGTAGACCTCGAAGAAATTCGAGTCGAACAACAAACTCTAGAGAATGCTCAAGATGACATTCAGGATGAAACTTAGAGATCTTTAGAAGAATCTGGTGAGAATCATGGTCAATCTAGAAATGTTACCCCGCGTAGATCGCAAAGATATAGATCTCAACCGGAAAGGTACTTAGGTATTTTGACGAACGAGAGCTATGACGTTCTATTACTTGAAAGTGATGAACCTGCGACTTACAAACAAGCTATGACGAGCCCTAGCTCCAAGCAATGGCAAGAAGCCATGCAATCTGAATTAGACTCCATGTCTGAAAACCAAGTATGGGATTTGGTCGATTTGCCAGATGGCTACCAAGCTATTGGAAGCAAATGGGTTTTCAAACTGAAAAAGGACAAGGATGGGAAACTTGAAGTTTTCAAAGCTAGATTGGTTGCAAAAGGTTACAGGCAAGTCCACGGTGTGGATTACGATGAAACCTTTTCACCAGTTGCAATGCTAAAGTCTATTCGGATAATGTTAGCAATCGCTGCATATTACGATTACGAAATATTGCAGATGGATGTCAAAACTGCTTTCTTAAACGGCGTTTTAACAGAAACTGTGTTTATGACACAGCCTGAAGGTTTTGAGGATCCAAAGAATGCTAAAAAGGTATGCAAGCTAAAGAGGTCAATCTACGGATTGAAGCAGGCATCCAGGAGCTGGAATATACGTTTTGATGAAGCAGTCAGTGACTTTGGTTTCATCAAGAACGCAGACGAATCTTGTGTATACAAGAAGGTCAGTGGGAGAAAAATTGCTTTCCTAGTATTATATGTCGACGACATATTACTTATCGGAAATGACATTCCTATGTTGAACTCTGTCAAGATTTGGCTTGGGAAATGTTTTTCGATGAAAGATCTAGGAGAAGCACAGTACATATTGGGCATCAAGATTTACAGAGATAGATCTAAAAGGATGATTGGACTTAGTCAAAGCACTTATATCAATAAGGTGCTTGATAGGTTCAAGATGGCGGACTCCAAACGAGGCTACCTACCCATGTCTCATGGAATAACTCTAAGCAAGACTCAGTGCCCAAAAACACTTGATGAGCGTAGACGAATGAATGGGATTCCATATGCATCATTGATTGGTTCAATAATGTATGCTATGATATGTACACGCCCGGATGTTGCGTACGCACTCAGTGCTACGAGCAGATACCAGTCAGACCCAGGAGAGGCGCATTGGACTGCTGCCAAGAATATTCTGAAGTACCTGAAAAGGCACAAAGATGACTTCCTGGTCTATGGTGGAGATGATGGATTAATTGTTAAAGGCTATACGGACGCAAGTTTCCAAACCGACAAAGATGAATTCAGATCACAGTCTGGGTTTGTCTTCTGCCTCAACGGAGGAGCAGTAAGCTGGTAAAGTGCTAAGCAAAGCACCATTGCGGATTCTACAACTGAAGCGGAGTACATTGCTGCACATGAAGCAGCAAAGGAAGCTATATGGCTAAGGAAGTTCATAGGTGAACTTGGTGTAGTCCCCTCCATTAAAGGACCAATAGCCCTGTATTGTGATAATAACGGAGCTATTGCACAGGCAAAGGAGCCTAGACACCACCAGAGAGTCAAGCATGTACTTCGTAGATTTCACCTTCTACGAGAGTTCGTTGAAAGAAAAGAAGTCGAGATAAACAAGATTGGAACTGATGACAACATATCAGATCCATTGACTAAACCTCTGCCGCAGGCGAAGCACAACTCGCACACTGCAGCTATGGGAATCAAGCATATTGGAGAATGGCTTTGATGTCTCTGTTTAATGTTTTAAAGTTTTAGAGTTTAAATCTTTGTAAAACATTATCTGTTAATCATTCACAATAAATGAAAAGAATTCATTTTTCCATTTAATTTGTGGTTTATTAAATGATGAGTCCCTTCAATTTGACGATATATTCAAGATAGACTGTCAGGACCAGTCCTGTGACTAAGAAATGTCTATCAAGTGAACTTGAATGTCAAAGGTTGAAAATGGTCCCTAGTCGGAGTTTTCTATAAAATTGGACGCATAGAAAACGTTAGACGATTAGAATGCAAGATGATTAGTAGTTCTGTTTCTTGAACTATGTGGACATGGCAATGTCATAATCATTTGCATAGATACTTACTTTGGGAAGACTAGTATCGGACAAGACCTATGAAACTTTACTGTAAGAGATGAAAATCTATCATAAGTAAATTTCATTAAAATTATTAGACACTAAATCCTCAATACCTGAGTGATTTGAGATTACTTGTTTGAGAACTGGTTGCTTTGACGTTGACCAACCGTCGCACCGTAAAAGGAGGCTATAAAGGCAACGCTCAGGTAATCACCTATCAAACGAAGTCTAATCTCAAGATCGCAAGATTGGGATTGTCCTCTCATAAATCGGGATGAGATGCATAAAGGTTGTACAAGGCCACTCGGAGAGCTAGAAACTGTGAAATGCATGGCCGTGCTCGGATGAATCATAGGCTATGATTATCTATTTATTTGATCAGTTGAACTCTGAAACCGAGGAACACCTCTGGACATAATAAGGATGAAAACTCTTACCTTATGTTCAAGAGCAAGCATCGAGCGACAAAGGAATTAGGAAATGCACACTTGTCCCTAAGGACAAGTGGGAGACTGAAGGAAATAATGCCCTTGGTCCAAGTATGCATTCAATGATAAGTCTAATAAATGCGGTTCAGTATTAATTAACAAGTTAATAATTCAGTGAGATCAAGTGAGCTGAATGCCTAGCTAGAGGCCGCTTCAGTTCAAGTGGAATTAATGATATTAATCCACATCATACTCTTGACTGAACCCGTAGGGTCACACAAATAGTACGTAAACGGATCAATTATTTAATGGCATTAAATACTCCATCTATGGATATTCCGAATCGACGGATCTTGGTTTCAGTGGGAGCTGAGATCGTCACAGGCAAGAAATGAATACTCCGGAAACGATGATATTGCCGGAAACGGAAATATGGATCGTATCGGAAATATAAAAATTATCCAAGTCGTAGATGTTGCCGGAAACGGAAACATGGTACGTATCGGAAAATATTATCGGAAATAGAAATATTGCCGGAATCGGAAATATTGCCGGAAACGGAAATATTGTCTGAATCGGAAATATTATCGGAAAATAATTCCGGAAACGGAAATATTAAATATTTGTTCGAAACGGAAATTAATTCCGGAATCGGAAATGTTAAATATTGTTCGTATCAGAAATGAATTCCGGAATTGGAAAATTAATCGGAAGCGCGTCGTACGAATTAGCATCGGACGAGCTTGCTAGACGAAGGCCCAGCACGAAGCCAGGCCCACGTCCAGCAAGGGAAACGCGCGCCACAACACGCCAGCCCAAGGCTGCGCCAGGCCCACCGCAAGGCAGGCCCAGCGCGCGCCCAAGGCTGCGGTAGTCGTGGGCTGCGATGCTCGGGCTGTGCGCGCGCGCGCATGGCGCCCCTCGTGGGCTGCTGTGCGTGCGTGGGTGTTTGTGTTCACATACGAAACCTAAAACGTACAGGATTCGTTTAATGATTAAATTCCTAATTCTATTTGATAAATTAATTAAATAAGAGTTTCATTAGGATTCTAATTTAATTAATTCGTATCCTAATAGGATTCCAATTCTCTTTCCATACCCCTATAAATATGTGGCCTGGGTTCACAATTTATAACGAGTTTTCAAGTATTCAAAGTGAGTTTTTGAGACAAAAATTCAGACACATTCCTTGCTCAAAAGTGCCGAAATTTTTGTACCTTAAGGGCGATTCTAGTTGGTCAATCTTAAGGCGGATCCGGACGTGCTCTGGACTATCTACGGAGGGATGACACTTGGAGTCCTAAAGACTTGTTCTTGTTCGGTTCGGGCGCAGCTAGGGAAGGCACGCAACAAAGAGTATGCATCTAAACTATGCTATATGATTATGTGTAAATAATATGTATTCCTGGCTAAATGGTTTTTCCGCATGATTTATGAATTGTCATATGTATCATAACCTCACAAGAGGACCCTGTCAGCATAAGGGACATCCTCCGGGTCGACCTCCTCGACCTACAAACATACATACAATGTTCAAATTATACAAGATTCAATAATACAAGAGTACTAAAATACAAGAATACAAGAATACAAGATTCAAATCCAAAGCTCACCGGTGGCACAAAGCGAACAGGTGGAGAAAGCCTCGACAGGAAGTCTCTATAGCTAGCACTCCTGTCTACAAAGATCTCCTATGGAACACAAATGGAATCGCCACCTGCCTCCATGGCCTCCACATAAACTCGAGCCACATTAGCAGCCTTCAACAACATGGACTCCTGAGGATCCACAGGAAAAGGCCTACCTCCAGTATTGTGTTGGGGAGTCACTCGCTCACCCAGATACCATATGGGGCGATAAACCCCCAGGAACAACACCCGTCGCCCAGACAAGAAGAAAGCCCGCATAGCCAAACAGGCGTGGGTACAACAGAAAAGGGACGCCAAGAAACCTACAGGACAAGCAACCCAGTCAATATACAAAATATAATTGAGATATGATCCTACAAAATGCAAACACACCTCCCTGGAAGACGAAACCCGCAATGCTCTTTCCCAAGAGGCAGCAAACGGGTAAGCCGCAACTCCAGGGCGATCTGACCATAAGCCAGGAAAATGCTCATACGCCCAGATCTTCAAAAGCAAACAAGGCATCAGTCAGTCTTATGCATACAAAATACAACATACAAAGTATAAAATACAAAATACAAGGAGTCCCAAATACCCCCAGAACCCTCCACAAGGCGGCTATGCTCACCGAGTTCTCCTAGGCAGTCCGCGAAGCATTCTTCATCGCGTACAAGAGGTGGTCATACGCTAAGCTACGCCAGCTGAGGCCCAAAACAGCCCGCAAGTCTCTGAAAGACCCCAGAAAGCCCAACAGCACACGGCTATTCCTACTAGGGACAACTACTCGACCTACAAGGGCCAAAAGAAAGAGCCAAACCCTCTGCTCCGCTGTCATACCAGCCAGGAGAAGCCCCACCATAATCATCTCGATTGAAGTAGAGGAATCACTATCAGTGATCAAATCAACCACAGGGCCGACTAAGTCCCTGACGCCATCAGAATGCCATTTCAAGGCAGTGTCGAAAACAACCTCCCTCTCAGAAAATGGGAGGCCAGTAATCATAGAAAACTCAAAGGGAGTGATGGTGATCTCCCACCAGCTCATATGGAATGTGTCAGTGGAATCTTACCACAACTCCAGCAGGTCCTGTGCCCGGGCTTTGACACCCACCAGTCCTCTAAAGCCTCTCGTCGCTTCCCAGAAAGGACCAAAACCAGTCTGATCCCAAATCACTCGGGTCTCCTCGACGTCAAAATTGGTCAGAAAGACAAGCCAGAGCTCTTGGAAAGACCAGAACACTCGAATCCCTTCCCTATCAGTCTACAAAAAGGGGCAGATCAATACAAACCTATACAAATTCAAGTAGCAAGTTTAAAAGAAGAATACGAGGCCTACCAAGCCAGCGCGTGGCTGCTGAGACAAGTGGTATCTTGGGTGGAATACAAGATCCGTGGGCCACCAGCCTTGACCATCAAAAATAGGTCTTCCCCTCAGAATCATCCCAGCAGGCATTGGCTCTGCCTCAGCAGCTTCATTGTCCGAATAATCTTCTATGGCCGCTCGGCTACTCGAGCATTCGGCAAGCTTCCTCCGAGTGTGACGAGGCATACTAAAGCATTCAAAATGAAAAAATCAACATCCAAGTCTGGGGGCTATCTTATACTAGCCCGTACAAAATTCAACAGTCTAAAAATCCCTAGTGGCCATACAGGTTTAGCCATGGACTTCTATTTCAAGGGATTATGCAAGTTCTACACCAATGCCTAGGCTATCCATGCCGAAGCAGGTATTCAAGTTCTACACCAACGTCTAGGCTATCCAAGCCTATTCTTTCACAAGACCCACCAAGGTCACCGGTGAAGTCATTATCTACAAATGCTAAGTACAAAATTCAAAATGCAAAATTTCGATTTCAAATCCTACAAAGTTCCAACAGTTCAAGTTCAAGGTGGCTACCAGACAATTTTCTTCATACAAGATACAAAAAGCCTACTACTATACAAGTACAACATCAACAAGTACAAGAACAGTTCAATTACAAAAATCTACCCTACATGAAATCCTAAGGTAATTTCAAAAGGCAAAACTTGAAATACATACATGGACAAAGGTAGAGGCAAGACAAGAGCAACGAAACCAAAGGGAGAGAGCAATTGAACTTTGAGGCAAAAACAATAAGAAAATGAATGTGCTCATGCAAGAGGACGGCGGGGGCCTTATATACTCAAGCCATGCGCTGGGAGCTGGCCCTTGCGCCAGGCGCAGGCCTTGATCCATGCGCGGAGAATCTAGGCGCGGTCATCCGTGCTGATTGTGCGTACATTGCCGCTACAGTTTTCTGGACCACGCATCAGATGTCAAATCATACTAGCTACCTTCCGATAAATACTGGTATACATCTGTTCTACCGGCACCAACAGATAAATATCTCAAGCATACGAAGTCCGAAAAATATGCAGATTTAAGCATTCTGCTCCCAGCGGACCCAAGCCTCAGGAAAGTCAACAAAAAAATTTAAAACGCAGGAGCCAATAAAAAGCTCTTTTCCCTAGTGAATATATTCCCCAACACCTCAAGCCTCAGGCGGCATTCGAAGAAAGTATTAAACCCCAGCGGATTAACTCCGGATATTCAAATTCAAAGTTCAAAATTCAAAATTCAAAATTCAAAGTTCGAATCAAGATTCAAATTTTTTGATGCCAAGCTCCGTTCTAAGCCAAGAGCGGGAAAGCAATACAAATACAAATATCAAAGTCGTCAAGACGCATGGAGGTAGACTCTATCCTTTTTCTAAAGCTTGTCTTATGCAGGTACCAGCGTACAAAGAATGGTCTTGAATGCAAGCATCTTGACCATTCTCCGTCCCTATTCGAAAACTTTGACTTTCGCTTCCCTAAGCAAACGCTAAGTCAAAGTGGGGGCTTCTGTAGACACCTAATTTGTGTCTCCCCTAATGGGATGATGAAGTCAATATTATCCTTGCTAGGTGGTTGGTGCAACTCCGTGCGGAAGTCACAGTTGCTAAGGTATATTCCAAAATCCAAAGTCAAATCCCCGAGCCCGTTCCCATTTGGAACTCGGTACAAAATTCAATTTCCAAAAATCAAATTCAAAGTCCAAACACAATCTCACCCAAAGGACATCTCCATTGGTTTTACAAGGTCGTTTCCATTCGAAATGACACTAAGAAATTAAAAATCGGGCGCCGACCCACAAAACCAAGCATGCCGGGCCCCGACCCATAAAACCGAGTATAAAATACGAAATACGAAAAGGAGTGTTTTTTGCCGCAAACCCAAGACTTTACCTCCGAGCAATACTGCATGACAAAATCATACAAGCTCGTACAAGGTACAAGACTACAAGATAAACCCAAAGGACGGCGTCATCCTCCTTTTTTTGGACGAACCTGGGACACGTCACCTGCGTCGGGCGCTGACGTATCTTGGAATTTAGCCGCCTAATCTCCTATATAAACCCTCATTTCCACACCAAATGGGGTGGTAGATTTCAATACAACGTCGTAATCTCAAATTTTCCTCTCAAACTCAAATACAAAATTCAAGTTTCTAAATCTAAAATTTCAATCTCAATTCCTAAAATATCTAAGAAATTGGGAGTACTAATCGAAAAACTAACCTAATCCTAACTAGTTAATTCCGAATCCCTAAAAAATCATTATTATGTTTTCTACTTTTCTACATTTCTAAATCCAATATACAATTCCAATGATGTTGTCTTTTGAGTTCATGCTCATGATCGACTAACTAGGAAGCATATCCAAAAGTGCCATATTTGGGGAGGCTTTCACTCTTGAAACTCTTCCCAAATTATTTTCTAAGAACATTTTCAATATCAATATGCAAGATTCAAGCTTTATTTTCGAAAATGATTAGTAAGTGATGAGCTTTCATACTTGAAAAGTTTCTCCTTTACAACAATCACCATAAAATTTTACAAAATAAAAATCTTTTTAAAGTTGAAGGATGGTTGGACAAGGGTTTACTAGAACACATGAACATTCAACTTTCTATGTTCAAATACAAGTTCTATTTTCAATATTCAATGATGTTTAAGTGAGATCAGCTCCTCCTTAAACTAGAATCAATTTCAAGTTATGGAGCATATTAAAGGTGACGCCTTTTTCACATTAAAAGGTCTAATCTTTAAGAACCAAGTCTCCTAATTTCAATATTCAAGTTCAATATTCAAGTTCTATTTCAATAATCAAAGTCAAGGATGCTTTATGATGAGCAACTCATCTAAAGTTGAGATTTTCTATAGAATTGAATCCGTGTCGGGCACACTTATTATTAAGTAGTTGTTTGGCGTTCGGATCTCAAATATAATAATTAATACAATTTCAATATCGTCATTTCAATAATGTCATTTTAATATCGTCATTTCATTATTCTACTTTCAATACCACAATTTCAATATCGCACTTTCAATGCCAGATTTTCAATATCGCATTTCAATAACGCACTTTCAATATCACACCTTTATTTTTGCAATTTCAATTCCGCACTCTTTACTCACCTTTTTTAAGGTGATGTGGTTTTGTACGTATTTCAATAATTTCTTCATTTCTTGTGATGATGCTTACATGTTTATTGATTTCATCACCTCACATGCTAAATTCAATAATATACAAAAGGTTACATCACGCTTCACAAAGATAATTTTGGACAAACCGGCCTTAGGTTCCCTTAATTAACTTTAAAGCAAAGTGGCCACATACAAGTAGCAAATACAATGTTCTAGTTGCATGTTTCAACTAACTTAGTGTCATGATTAGGATTCCATGAAAATGATCCTTGTCATGTATTTGAATGTACTTGAAAAGCTTGCCAAATAAGCGGTTCGTTCCCGTGCCCGAATCTCACCCATTCAATTTCTAAGATTCAATGCCTTATCCAAAAAGAGTCATACTAAGGTCTTTCCAAACTAGACCCTTAAACATGTTTGGTGGCAACTCCTTCGAAATTCAAAATCTCAAAACCCGTAGGAATATAAAATACAAAATACCAAAAAAAAAAACTACAGTTCTCGATTGTTGAAGCTGGAACTAGATGAGAGATAAGCTGCTGGAAGAGAGAGAAGTTATAGGAGAGACAAGCTGTTGGAGGAGAGAGAAGTTGTAGGAGAGAGAGCTTTAGGGTTTTGAAATTTGGGCTGCGCCATTTTTTCTGTTATGTGGGATCACGTGAAAATCAGCGCTTCAAATTACCATATTACCCTGATCAACACTATTTTACGGTGGACTGGGTCCACTACAAAAAATTTGTATCTTTAACGAAAACCTAATTACGACGGGTCAAAAATCCCGTCGCAAAAGGCTTTTGCGACGGGTCTAACAACCAAACAAAGACGGGAACTACAGTCGCAAATGTCTTTTACGACGGTTTAACGACGTGATTTTTCATTAATGACGGCCCCCTTTTATGACGGGTTCACGACAGGAAATCCCGTCATTAATCAATGATTATTGGCCTTTAGCGACGGGATTGTCCGTCGTTAATGGTACAACTTTTTGTAGTGGTCCATGCAAGTTGAATTGTAAAGTAAATTAATGTGTCATACTTCATAGTTATGACATTTTTAACATACTCATTTAAATTTATTCATCTAATATGCATATTTAAAATGCTAATATGATAATTTGACCAAAATATTGAGTGATATATTTTCCATTATTAATATTGCGATTTGAGTAAAATATTACTCCGTACCAATTTAGAATTATTATTATTACGACGTATCTATTATTACCATAATTTATAAACTAAATTTTGTTTCCAAACATAAATAGTTTGTAAAAAAGGTAGATAATAAATATAAAATCAAACAGATACATTTTTTTTTGGGAAATTGATTTTTGGTGGGGAAAAATCACACCAGAAATTAACACGTGTCATTCTTAGTGTCTCTTTTAGTATATAGTAATAGATACTAAATGTATCTGTTTGATTTTATATTTATTATCTACCTTTTTAAATTCGTACTAGATACTAAATTCATACTAGATCTTGTTAAATTCGTATCAATATGAGGATTCCAAATATCAATTTTTTTAAAATTTTACTTACACGCAATTAGGGATATTAATGTTCAAAGAAGCAAGAGTAAGCTGTGGATTAATATCATTAATTCCACTTGAACTGAAGTGGCCTCTAGCTAGGCATTCAGCTTACTTGATCTCACTGAATTATTAACTTGTTAATTAATAATGAACCGCATTTATTAGACTTAATATTAAATGCATACTTGGACCAAGGGCATTATTTCCTTCACTTCCGGCCAATCGAGCCAAGCGCGCATGCGCGCAAGGCCCAACGAGTCATCAAGCTCGCGTGCAGCAAGCAACTAGCCCGCACCACAACTCATGCGCGCATAGTAGGCAGCAGTGCAGCAAGCAAAGCAGCACGGCGCGCGGCCCACTACTGCGATGCTTGGCTGCCGTGTGTGTGGGCTTCAGTGAGTGTGGCCTTGTGTGGCCGGTTAAGGCCTTGTGCCTTGGACGGTTACACAATATAGCCTCAGGGTTATATTCCACACTCCCTAGTTATTTTTCCAATTAGAAAACCTAATTCTAATATTACGTAGTTTCAGTTTTGCTCTCTACACAAAATTGTTCTTCCTAAAAAGAAAACACTCTTGAGAATTGTCTAAGATACGAATCTCAAGACGGATCTGAACGTTTCGGTGAACCAATAGGGGAACGAAAATTGGAGTTCTTTGTTCGTGTTCGTGTTCGTGAATCATAAACTCGGGAAAACACGATTCGAATGTAAGTTTGCTTAATCTGTGTTTTATACATGTTTCTTGGCTTTGGGGATTGTTCCGCACATGTTATATGTATTTAACTGTATCCCCTACAGTGATATCAGAGCCTTATGTATTAAAGTAATTTTTAGCATGATTATATGTTTTTGTATGCTGTCGAATTTTCCTATATTTTTCGTAATTTTTTCGAATGTTTCTGGATTATTGGATTGATCGTAGAAAGCAGTTCTGAATTCGAAAATTGTCGAAATTTCAATTTTTCTGACCCTAATCTGATTGAAAACGTTTTTCTGAGATCAAATCATGAGAACAGAATCGCAAAAACAGGCCTTGAAGTATGAGTTTTTGGGCGTTTTTGTTAATTCACGAATTAAAATTAACAAATTCGGAAAGTTGTTAAAATTAACAAATTCAGAAAGTTCCAAAGACTAAATGTCCCAAGAATGTGAGTGAATTCAGATCCATCTCTTGGTGCAACACTTTGTATAAATGTGTCACCAAAGTTTTGTGTGGTAGGCTCAGACAGGTTTTACCAGATCTCATTCTTGAAAACAAGGGGGGATTTGTTCATGGAAGATACAATGTCCAAAATATCATGGTTGTTCAGGATATAGTGAAGCATTATGGGAGGAAAGCTGCTAAACCAAGTTGCATGATGAAAATTGATCTACAGAAGGCTTATGATACTGTGGATTGGGGTTTTCTAAAGGAAATGTTGGACCATTTGGGTTTTCCTGGAGGGTTTGTGGATCTTGTCATGGAATGTGTGACCACTCCAAAGTTCTCCTTAATGCTCAATGGCACAATGCATGGATTCTTCAAGTCATAAAGGGGTTTAAGACAGGGATATCCCATCTCTCCTCCCTTGTTTGTTCTATGTATGGAATACCTTTCTAGAATCCTACATAAAATGAGTGATAACCCTTTATTCCAGTATCATCCTAGATGTAAAGGTATTAAGCTCACCCACTTATGGTTTGCTGATGATCTCATCATGTGTAGTAAGGGTGACTTTCCCTCTGTGTATCTTATGCTGCAAGCTTTTAAACTCTTCTCTGATTCAACTGGTATGTTGGCTATTAAACACAAATCTGCTATATACTGCTGTGGTATGTCTAAAAGTGACAGTGCTAGAATTGTGAATGTATCTGGTTTCACTAGGAGCAATCTACCTTTTAAATATTTAGGTGTGCCTATTTGTGCTAAAAGAATGTCTGCAGCTCAGTGTGATGTTTTGGTGGATAGGATGATATCTAGAATTAAAGTGTGGAGCTCTAGAAATTTTTCTTATATAGCTAAGATGCAGCTCATAAAGTATGTCTTGCTTAGCCTTCACGTGTATTGGGCTCAAGTTTTTATTCTTCCCAAACTGGTGTTGCAGAATGTTACCAAAGTTTGTACAGCTTTTCTTTGGGGTGGTCAGGCTTATAGCCATAAGCCAAGTAAAATTTCTTGGGATAGTTCCTGTTGTGATAAGAAGTATGGTGGTCTTGGTTTCAGAGATGTGTTCAAATGGAATACAGCTAGTATGGGGAAGTATGTTTGGGCCATTGCCTCCAAGCAAGACAATGTTTGGATTAAATGGGTAAATGTAGTGTATGTTAAAGATGGGGACTGGTGGAAATACCAGCCTTCGGCTTCTGCTAGCTGGTATTGGAAAAGGATTTGTGCTACAAAAGAGATGCTCAAACTGGTGTATACTTAGGCAGAGTTTGTTGCTATGTCTCACTACTCTGTGAAATCTGTTTATGAGAAGATTACTGGTGTTAAACCTCTGATTAATTGGGATAGTATGGTATGGAATAGGTTAAACATTCCCAAGCATAGATTCATATGTTGGTTGGCTGTGCAGGAAAGGCTTCAAACCACTGCAAAATTGGCAAGAATTGATGTTTGTGCTTCTGCAACCTGTCTATTATGTGGTCAGTTTGATGAGAACCATGCCCACTTATTTTTTGATTGTCCTTATTTTAAATGGTGTATCATGGCTCTTAAAGACTGGTTGAGTCTCTCTTCAATCTCTTGTAATCTTTACCAGCTTTTGGGAGTGAGAGGTCACAGTAGTTTGACTAAATTAAGGAAACAAGTGGTGTATACAGTCTTAGCAGCTGCAGTTTATTTCATCTAGAAAACTAGAAACAGTAGTCTTTGGAATGCCTCAGTTCCAACTGTACAGCAAGCTGTGAGTAGGATTACTCAAACTGTTAAGGAAAGAATGTTGTATGTAATGCCTAAGAAAGTGAGTAGGAGAGATAGCTTATGGTTTGTGAGCTTGTAAGCTTTGTTTTAGTTTGTTTTCCTAGCTCTTTGGTGAATGAGTCCAACCTAGTTGCTTTGCTTCCCATTGAGTTAGTTTAGGTTGTAATTTGGATATGCTTCTTAATATTATTTCCTTGCTTGCATAGAAAAAAAAAATCGGAAATTTTTTCAATTAATTGGTCGACCTAAACTACTTGAAATTGATTGAAATTTTACCCTAATGTTATTGGGTACATTTTAAAATTATGGTAAAATTTTCGGCCATAAATGTTAAGTATAAACCCTAATTTCACTTTTCCCAAATTTGTAATCTTTAGATCACTAATTGATTTTTTAAATAATTTAGATCCGGAAATTTAGTTAATTGGGAAAGGGAATATAATTTCATATAAAGTGGCAGATTTTTATGAATTATTGGATTAAAATTTTGATTAGATTCGTTAATTTTAATCATCACTTAAACCAAATTGGTAAAAATCTGAATTTTGAATGTTTAGAACGATTTAAAGTTTTAGATTCGATTATCAAAAATGTTCAAATTTTTGTTGACATTGTTCATTCGTTAAATTTGAATATTGTTAGCATAGATTTAATAAATTTTGCAAAATTGGATTGTTGTAAAAATTAATTAAATGGTAAACTTGTTATTTTCCGAAAATAAAAACGATTAATTTGTTAATTTTGTGAAAAATAACTAATGCAAATATGGTTCGTGAAATTGAAAAATTATTTTTTTAATTAGTTGGTTCGTATGGCACGAACCAAAGGCACGAACAAGGGGTGTACGGTGCGTGTCGCTCGTCAATGACCCCTTCTCATAATGAGCATGTATATAACCCTATTCTGGTCCGGTATGGAATGAGCTTTCCGGCTTGCAACGACTTCAAACGGGCGGGGGCTCTCTTGCTTTGGCCAGGGGACATCTCCATAGTTGTGCCTTCCCGACTGCCTACCTCCCAGCAGCACAGGCGCAGCAACGCGGGCAGCCAGCAAGCGAGCTGGCCTGCCGCGCGCGCTGGCCGAGAGAGCGAGCAAGGCAGGCAGGCCTTGGCTTGCGAGCAGCAAGCAAGAAGCACAACGTTGCGTTGCCTTGCGGGCAGCACAGGCACAACGAACCACGAGCAGCAATAGCTGCGAGAGTGTGCGGTGAGGCTTGCGGGGCATGGGCGATGAGCTCTTGGCCTCGTACGGCCACAACGCACATGGCATTGCTGGGCTGGGCGCAAGCATAGCCTGCATTTCACAATTTTGGCTAATTTTGTTCGTTGGGCTTTAAAATTTAATGTTTGCATTAAAATGGCTAACGGGGATAATTATTTAATTATTTTTATTTAACTTGGGCCGGGCCGTGAGTTTAATTGAATATTTAATATTAAATTATCCGAAATGAAATAATGGTTTGAGTGGGAGCCGCTTAATGAAATTAAAATGAAATAATTAGTTTATTTATTTTCGTAGGGCGCTTTATTTTAATTAAATTAAATTTTGATTAGAATAAATTCTAAGGATTAATAATTCGCAATTGATTAATCTTTTAGGACGCGTTTATGTGAACGTGATTTTTAAATAAATCACGTAAATACTTGCATAATTTAATTGGGCCATTCGTTTTAGGACACGAATGGATGAATGCATAGAATATATATATATATATATTTTATGTAACACAGGTACTCCAAGTGACTAGTATGGCCAATCTATGAAAGTTAAATACCGTATGCGAACCGTTCTATCTTTGAATGTAAAGTTTTAATATGGTCTGCGTACCATTGAAATTTTGATGTAATTTTTAATTATTTCAAGTATTTCTAGTTTAGAACTTTAAGTTAGCATTGAATGAAGATACAAGACGATGCCAAGCTAACAATATGGTGAAGAAGATTGGATGCTTCAAGACAAGAGTTTTGGGCCATACTAGTTCACCAATTTTATTTATGCACTATATATTTTGAATGTTTGAATATATTATGCATGAATGTTGTTTGTATGCTCGATTAGATTCAGTTCACTAAATAATCGAACCAACATAGAAACAACTAGGTCCAAAGTAATATTGAGTTTAAAAATTTCCTTCCAAATCAAGCGCTTACAAAAATCTAGGGATCTAAGGTAGTAGGGTTCCGCCAAAGCGAGGTGCTATTTTAGTTGACTTTGATGGTAAGGTATCCCAAAGGAACACGTTGATTGTGGTTTTAACTCAAACAACAATGGCATATGTTGTCACAATTGGATAAATTATGGTATTAATTTATTAACCAAGAGTAATTTGGAGATTATTAGCAATAGGTTTTGCTTACCTAGAATCTTAAAAGACTTAAGACGTGTCAAACCTGCTTAAGGATTTAGGACTTTTAGGGTCTTGGAATCGTTTCATTCATTTTTGGACCATGTTTTGCTTTTGCATGAATGAAATGTTTAATAGCTTTAATGATTGCATGTTAGCCTTTATTTCAAAGTTATTAATTTATGAATGGTTATTTATACCAAATTCTTTTCAAATGTAGTAATCAAATGGCCGCAAACAATAACAACTCGTTCAACCTGCGTTCAATTCTCGACAAAGAGAAGTTAAACGACAACAATTTCCTCGACTGACAAAGGAACTTGCAAATAGTTCTAATGCATGAGGAAAAAGAATATGTCCTCGAGGAAGAGTTATCAGAGGCCGCCGGGCCGGAGGTGACTCAAGCTGCCCTTAACCGTTGGATCCAGGCCAGCAGGGATGACAAATGTGTCGATGCTTGCATCCATGAATCCTGAACTTCAGAAAAAGGTTATTAACTCGGATGCTTACCAAATCATCTCGGAGATGAAGAACATGTTTCAGGACCAAGGCAGAATCGAAAGATTCGAGACTCAGAGGTTGATCCTTGAGACTAAGCTCAAGAAAGGAGAACCAGTGAGCCCACGTGTTCTTAAAATGATTAGACTCTTTGAGAAAATGAGAGCTCTAGATTCTGACGTCTCAAATGAAATGGATATTGACATCATTCTCCATTCGCTTCATAGTGGATATGATCAGTTCAAGTTTAATTACAACATGAACAGCATGGAGAAAACTTTTACTGTGCTTCACGGTATGCTGAAAACCGCTGAAAAGACGCTCAAGCAAGCGAATAAGCATGACATGCTTATGGTGCTTAAGGGCAAAGGCTAAAAGAAATTAGGTAAGGGAAGAGGCTAGAAGGGTAAGGGCTAGGCTACGCCCACACCTAAGTCCAACGGCACCAGTTCTGGTAAACAGAAGAGGGTGACTCGTTCTCCTGCAGACTCTGAATGCTTCTACTTCAATAAGAAGGGGCATTGGAAGAGGGATTTCTTGTAGAGAAAGGAAGATGAGAAGAACGGGAACTTTGCTTCTACTTTAGGTATGTATGTTATACATTGTAATCGTGCTAATTCTACTTCTTGGGTATTAGATACCGGTTGTGGCTCACACTTATGTTCCAATTCGCAGGGACTAAGGAAAAGTAGAAAGCTTTATAAAGGCGAGATGGATTTACGCGTGGGAAATGGAGCACGGATTTCTGCATTAGTCGTAGGATCTTATTTTATT
This sequence comes from Spinacia oleracea, assembly GCF_020520425.1. Taxonomy (NCBI): domain Eukaryota; kingdom Viridiplantae; phylum Streptophyta; class Magnoliopsida; order Caryophyllales; family Amaranthaceae; genus Spinacia; species Spinacia oleracea. Next base: position 92,725,699 of record NC_079489.1, read on the forward strand.
TATTTTCCTAGTGGTTTTTTTTTGGAATTAGAAAACTGTTACTATGTTCCTAGTATCACCAGAAACATCATTTCCGTTTCAAGTTTGGATTCTACAGGTTTTAGTTTTCAATTTAAAGAAAATAGTTGTTCTTTTTCTTTGAATGGAATGTTTTATGGTTCAGCACAAAAAGAAAATGGTCTATATGTGCTAGATACGAGCAAACACATTTATAACATAAATACTAATAAGGCTAAAACTAGTGATTCCGATCTCACATATCTGTGGCATTGTCTATTAGGCCATATAAACACAAAACGCATGGAATTACATACGGACGTATGTGGGCCTATGAGTACGAAAGCTAGAGGTGATTCAGCTATTTCATAACGTTTACGGGCAACTTCAGTAGATATGGCTATATTTACTTAATGAAACACAAGTCTGAATCGTTTGAGAAATTCCGAGAATTTCAAAATGAAGTAGAGAATCAACATGACAAGAAAATCAAAGCTCTAAGATCAGATCGAGAAGGTGAATATCTTAGCCACGAGTTTGATGACCATCTAAAAGAATGCGCTATTCTTTCTGAATTGACTACTCTGGGGACACCTCAATGGAATGGAGTGTCAGAACGGAGAAACATGACCTTACTCGATATGGTCAGGTCAATGATGGGTGAAGCCGAACTTCTTTTACAATTTTGGGGACATGCATTGCAAACTATAGTACTCACCTTGAATCGTGCTTCGTCAAAAGCTGTTGAAAAGACTCCATACGAATTATGGACTGGGAAATTTCCAAAGTTGTCTTTTCTAAAGAATTGGGGTTGCAAAACATATGTCAAGCGATTAATTTCGGAAAAACTCGAACCAAAATCTGACAAATGTTTCTTCGTTGGGCATCCAAAAGAAACAAAGGGGTATTACTTCTACAAAAAGTCAGAGAACAAAGGATTCGTTGCTCGTTACGGTGTCTTTTTGGAAAGAAATCATATTTCCAAATTGACGAGTGGGAGAATAATAGACCTCGAAGAGATTAAAGACAAACAACGGACCAAGAACTCTTTAGAAGTGGTTCAAGGTGAAGAACCTCCAAGGCCTTCAAAAGAGCCAGTGGTAGTAGTTCCTCGAGACGTTGTTGCCCCTCGTAGGTCACACAGAACTAAGGTTCAGCCGGACAGATGGACAGGCGTCCTCTTGACTGAAAACTTATATGTTCTCATATTAGATAGTGATGAACCAATGATGTACAAGCAAGCTATGACGATCCCAAGCTCCACTAAATGGTTAGAGGCCATGAAATCCGAGATAGACTCCATGCCTGAAAATCAAGTCTGGGATTTGGTAGATTTGTCGGATGGTTTACACCTATCGGAAGCAAATGGGTCTTCAAAGTGAAGAAAGACAAAGATGGAATTGTATATATATACAAGGCTAGATTGGTAGCAAAAGGTTACAGGCAAGTTCACGGCGTTGACTACGATGAAACCTTTTCTCCAATCGCGAGACTTAAGTCTATTCGGATAATCCTTGCGATTGACACGTTTAATTACTATGAAATATGGAAAATGGATGTCAAAACTGCCTTCTTGAATGGTGTTCTTGAAGAGACTGTGTTTATGAAACAGCTAGAGGGTTTTGTCGATCAAAAGAATCAAGCAAAGGTATGCAAGCTTAAGAAATCCATTTATGGATTAAAATAGGCATCAAGGAGCTGGAATAAACGATTTGATGAAGCAAACAATAAGCTTGGCTTCATCAAGAATCATGACGAATCTTGTGTATACAAGAAGGTCAGTGGGAGTAAAATTGCATTCCTATTCTTGTATGTAGATGACATAATACTTATTGGAAACGACATTCCTATGCTGGAGTCTGTAAAGACTTGGCTTGGAAAGTGTTTCTCAATGAAGGACTTAGGAGAAGCACGGTACATATTGGGCATCAAGATCTATACAGATAGATCTAAGAGGATGATTGGACTAAGCCAGAGCAGTTACATTGACAAAGTGCTAGCTAAGTTCAATATGATGGAAGCCAAGAGAGTCCATCTACCCATGACACATGGCACATATCTAAGCAAGACTCAGTGTCCCAAGACATCTAATGAGCATAGAAATTAAAAGATGAGTGGAATTTCATACGCTTCGGCTATTGGATCCATCATGTATGCTATGATTTGTACAAGGTCGGATGTACAACACGAGCAGGTACCAGTCAGACCTAGGTGAGGCGCATTGGACTGCTGCCAAGAATATCCTAAAGTATTTGAAAAGGACTAAGGATCAGTGTCTGGTCTATGGTGGTACAGATGAGTTGATTGTTAGAGGCTATACGAACGCAAGCTTTCAAACCAATAGAGATTATTTCAGATCACATTCTGGTTTTGTGTTCTGCCTTAATGGCGGAACATTAAGCTGGAAAAGTGCTAAGAAAAGCACTATTGCGGATTCTACAACTGAAAATCGAGTACACTGCTGCCTCAAAAGCAGCAAAGGAAGCTGTTTGGATTTGGAAGTTCATCGAAGAACTTGGGGTTGTCCCCTCCATTAAAGGACCAATGGCTTTGTATTGCAACAATAGCGGAGCCATTGCCCAGGCAAAGGAGCCTAGGATCCACCAGAAGTCCAAGCACGTACTGCGGCGATTTCACATACTTTGAGAAATCGTTGAACGAAAAGAAATCGAGATTTGCAAGGTTGGAACTGACGACAACGTCGCGGATCCATTGACTAAACCGTTCCCACAAGTGAAGCACAACGCACATGTAGCAACCATGGGAATCAAGCATATTGGAGAATGGCTTTGATTTTCTAAGTTTTGTTTTAGAACATCTGTTAGATCTGTGTTTAAAAAAATTGGTTTAACCATTTCATATTTATGAAATATCTTATTTCATATTCATTTAATTTGGTTTAGTATTAAATCAAAGGTCCAAGTGATTCAAAACATTCAAATGGGATGTCAAGATTGATTCTTCGAAAAAGAAACACCCATAAGTGAACTTGAATATTGAAGTCACAAAGGATCCCTAATCCAGGTCATTGAAAGGTGGACGACCAATGAATAATGAAGATTAGATTGCAAGTAGATTTGTAGTTCAGTTTCTTTAACTAGATTGACTGGATGTTAGAATCTTTTTGCATAGATACTTATTAGATCTTCTATCGGATTGGCAATGAGAACACTTTAAGAGATTAAAGTCATGTCATAAGCAGTTCTCATTAATGGTGATTACAACCATTCCTCAGAACATGAGTAGTTATGATTGCTTGTTTGAGAATTAGTTCGCTCTAATTCTAGCAAAACGTCGCAACGTAAAAGGAGGCTATAAAAGCAGTTACTAGGCGTACTATGAATCAAAGTTAGTCTTCATAAGTTACAAGAAGGGATTGTCCTCCTATATTTGATAGGGTATGGTGTTGTTGTTGTACAAGGCCTCTCGAAGAGTTAGATACTGTGAAAATGCATGGTCGTACTCAGAATGGTTAAGGATTAACCTTCTGTAAAAGTTTAACAGTTGAACTCAGTAATTCGAGAAACACTTCTAGACCTAATAAGGATGGCTTGGATCTTACCTTATGTTTAGTAAGTAACACCAAGAGACAAAGGAATCGGAATGCACACTTGAGTGAATGACAAGTGGGAGACTGAAGGAAATATGTCCTTCACCCAAGGTGCATTAGTGTAATACCAAGGTTCAGATTAACTACGAACATTTAATTCAGTGAGATTAAGTGGTCGGAATAGCTAGCCGGAGCAATTCTTCCGATCAGTGAGTTCTAATCTATTTTAGGCTCACAGCTTACTCTTGACTGAACCTATAAGGTCACACCAATGACATGTAACAGATCACCGGATTACATGAATCGGAAATTCATTTAATAGCTTTTCGGGAATTAGTTCGAAAAAACATAATATATGATATGAGTTGGATCGCAATCGTATATCGTATCGCGAATATTCGTAAGCTAGGCGAAACGAATATTCGTATCGTACGACGTTGATTCGTCGTGTACGATACGATAAATAATAACCGAAAGGCGTTCTTCGCGAATAAAAGCCGCAACGTAGCTGCCGGCCCATCGAGCCAAGCGCACATGCGCGCAAGGCCCAACGAGCCAGCAATCTCGCATGCAGCAAGCTGCCAGCCCGCGGCACAGCACATGCGCTCACAATGGGCAGCAGCGCAGCAAGCAAAGCAGCACGGCCCGCGGCCCACTGCTGCGATGCTTGGCTGCCGCGTGTGTTGGCTTCGGTGAGTGTGGCCTTGTGTGGTTGGTTAAGGCCATGTGCCTTGGCCGGTTACACAATATAACCTTAGGTTTATATTAATTCCACACTCCCTAGTTGTTTTTCCAATTAGAAAAGCTAATTCTAATATTACGTAGTTTCATTTTTTCTCTCTACACAAAACTGTTCTTCCCAAAAAGAAAACATTCTTGAGCATTGTCTAAGCTACCAATCCCAAGACGGATCTGAACGTGTCGGTGAACCAAGTAGAGGAGCAACAATTGGAGTTCTTTATTCGTGTTCGTGAATCATAAACTCGGGAAAACACGCTTCGAATGTAAGTTTGCTTAATTTGTGCTTTATACATGTTTCCTGGCTTTGGGGATTGTTCTGTACATGTTATATGTATTTAACTGTATTCCCCTACACCACTGAGCCCAAGACGTCGTATCCTAGCCTAGTCCCGGGGCTGAGAACTGCTCGCTCCTAAGTGGCCGCCTGTAGACACCTACTTTTGTCCCCATTCCCGAAAGGGAAGGTTCGATGATGAGAACATAAATCTCCACTTGGCAACACACCTCCTATAAAATAACGAATCTCAATCACCCTTTCATTTCAGCCAAAACTGCTATTTATAGAAACCTGCTAAGAATAGTAACTGCCGTAAAAGGTAATTGTTAAAAGTGGCAAAGTCATAAAAGATAGAAACCTGTCAGAATTAGGTGTTGCACTCCAACATAAATCCTAAAAGAGATAGAATTTGCATTCCTAGTATAATTCGAAAATAAGAATTACGTATTAATTAAATTCCTAACGAACCTAGAGTTCGTAACGGGCCCAAACGCATTTCGTCATAAGTTAATACGAACTAAAAGACTAGGATAAATCTCAAAAGCTCCGTATTCTAGGAGTCCAAATCTGACAAAGAACTCGGCCCAGATCCCATTTTCAACGCCTGGATCTGGGCGCCGAAATCTTCGGCGCCCAGCCCTGGGCGCTGAAAATGCCTGGGGTCGTGTTATCCCAGGATTCTTTTTGGATCCGTATCTTAAAATCTATCTTTCCACACACCCTTTTCCTATAAATACAGCCTCAAAAGCGACGTGAAAAAAAACACACAATTGCATAACTTGAGTATTGACTCTAGCCTTAAGCCTAAGCCTCACACTGCGAAATTGATCCGGCGTTCTGTGGCAATCGACCCAAATGTCGAACAGAACGCATCCTGCCCCTTGTAGCTTGATAAATTAAGCCTAAATACTGGAACATTGCTTAGAAACTCGAGATTCGTTAAATAAAAGGAGAAATAGCAAAGCCAAGTGGTTAGTTTTCTGAGAACCACAACGCACCTCTCAAGGGTGCGTTGTAATGTGTCCCTCATATGATTTAATCGCTTTCATCACCCTTTTATAAAACTGTCAAACTATTAACTTGATTGATCTCTCACGCCTAATAAGATAATACCTTGGACAATTGAATTATCATGCTAGGTACCTTAAATCAATCTAAATAAGATAATCACGATCGATTTAGTGTTATGTGTTGCATATTGCTAAAATCAATTCAGAATAGTTTAATAGTTTAACGCATGTCCCTTCAATTATTTATGCTGAGCTAGTAAGGATAACCTGCCTCTGGCGTATTATCGATGAGCACTCCTCTCGGTAGCTACAGTCCCCCGAACTCTCAATCTCTGCCCTGCGGGTGTACGTTGAGCGATCCCCACACCAGGGATCACAAGGGCACCTATGGCCGTAGTGGTCGAACATAATTGCACTCCCTTTATGTCACGATAACCGGGTTTTGTCATTTTTTCTCATTGTCGTTAAAAATTGAATGGCGACTCCTATATTACTAGTCGATTGGGTGTAAACTCACAGGAAATCCAAATACAGTTGATCTGACAACGTCACGCCCACAAGGGACGAGGTCATGCACTAGCCTCATGCTTTTTCGACCCCCTCACAGTGGCGACTCCACTGGGGATGTTAATGAAATACTCGTGCTCGTAGGTAATCAAAATAGCCGAAAGGTAAAATGATCCTACCCCGCGTTTATTTCCCTATCAAGTTGGGACGACCTGAAAATCAGCATATTAATGTGAACGGACAGAACCGCATAACGAATCTTGGCTCCCTTGGCATGTTTTATCTCGGGAGTTGGGAATAAGGATACTTATCGCCATCCGGGGGGTGCAAACGCTTCGAATGTTGTCCACTCGGCACTTTCGCTAGTAGTACACCTGTCCCAAACCCAATCGCTCGCCCACTAGGTCCCTCTAATTGGTGCATGCCCCCTTGGCTTACATCGTGATTGGCCTCGTGGGACGAAATTCGCTCGTGAATGCACTACCTCGACCGGAGCATGTGTTGGATCGACGATAGAAGCGGTACCAAGCCGGCGCAAATATTACCCATAGAAGCCTATCATAAACTACGTGACATATTATTTTGCTGCATGTTGTAATGTTAGTTATGTGTAGCGAATTATGTGATTGTGTGTGAGAAATAATGTTAGAAAACCGACGACCCTAAAACTTGCCCAAACATTCATAAACACCAAATTGGCAAAAGAGTTATACCAAAATACGTGTTTCGCAACCCCGGGCGATCGCCACAAAAATAAGCGCCGCCCAGGACGACCCGTAACGGATTCCACCACGCCGCACAGCGCGTAAAGGACGTTATTAGGCAAGCACGCAAAATTAAGTCGTATATACGAAAAAGGATACGCGAACAGAATACGAGTACCAGTCAGGGACGCATTTTCAGCGCCCCTGGCTGGGCGCCAATCATTTTCAACGCCTAGAACTGGGCGCTGAAGTTGCTGCCTGGCCTTTTGGTCAGGCACAGCAGCCTCGGTACCCGCACATAAAATATGCGTAGCAATAAAAAAAATCGTAACAAATTTGCTACGAGGACGTATGAAAAAAGGCACTCGATTCTAAGAACGACTTATAAAATAAATAACTCCTCGTGTCGTCATTAGGCCTCCTGTGACGACAATTAAAATAACCTTGAATGTCACATAGGCAAATGTTTCGAATATCCAAAGAATGACCAAAAGAAAAGCCAAAAGTGTACCAACAAAAGTGAGAATAGAAAACCAGTAGAAAGAGTCAGAAGTCTAGACTAAGTAATGCTTAACTTTGGGCCTAAACTTTAGCTTGCCTTATGCATAGGGTTGGTTCTGCCACTTGGCGTCGATCTGAAAATCCAAGGTTAGTGCATCTCGAAGCTACATCACCAACACAAGGTCTAGTAACTCCAAGCTCCATCCGTCATTCCCCCTTTCAAGGATCTCCACTCCCTCAACCTCGGTTCGCACCCTCAAACACGTCCATGGAAGAATTACGAGACCAAATGGTCCAAATGACCCAACTTATGAATCAATTGAAAATGGAAAACGAATCCTTAGCAGCGGCGTAAGCCAAAAATGACCTCGATAACGAGAAGAAGATCAAAAAAATGGTTCTGCAGCAAACCATGGGGAGCAAGTATTTCTCCCTCGATCCTAAACCTTTTCCCGGCAAACTACCGGAAAAGTTCAATTCATCTAACTTACCAAAGTTCAAAGCCACGGACAATCCCCGTGATCATCTCTTGAGATTTGTGAATGCCATGAACTTGAAAGGTGTGGACAAGTCCATGTATGTGCCTGCCTTTCCTTTGTCCTTGGAACCTGTGCTCTTCCACCAAGACCCTAAGCTCTTCCCCACTTGGGAGGACTTTGTCAATGTCTTCGTCAAGCAATACTCGTCAAACATGGATTTTCAAGTCACCATGCGCGAGTTGGAAGTCCTCTTCCAAAAGAAAAATGAAGGTTTCACGACCTACTTTGCTAGATGGAGAGACCAAGAGGCCCAATTAATAAATAGGCCTCCTGAAACTGAATTGGTCCAAAAATTCATTGACAACCTAGACCCAGCTTATAAAGAACACCTTAGGTACTTTGGCCTTGATACCTTCAAAAGGGTTTATGATGTAGGAATAAAGATCGAGGATGACCTTGCAAAAACAGTACAAAGCAAGCCTGCATACAAAAATAACACCTACAACAGGGGCCACACGCCTCAAGCCCAAGAGGTCCACGCCGTAGAGGAAACCCCAACCCGAAGGAACCCTGGAAGGTGGACCCGAGATCGAAAGTTTTCCCCACTCGGGTCGACTCTGGTACAAGCCTTCCAAAGACTAACCAATCAAGGAAAGCTAAGACCCATAGGCCCCACACCCGACCCTTCATTCAAAAATAAATATTGGGTCGAGGGCACCTATAGCAAATTCCATCAGGGAAATGGGCACGATACTGAAAACTGCTGGAATCTAAAAAACACGATCCAGGATATGATAGAGGATGAAGTAATACCCCTCCCTAACGTTGGCAAACCCAACAACAACAAGAGCCCACTCGGTTCTTGTCACATCTCTCTCGATCAACCAGAAAATAAGAACTTTGACCCTACGGTGTATATTACGCCTCAAGGTGTACCACTCGCCATGGTCCCTATGGATCAAATCGAGAGAGAAGTGTGCGGTGATGATGCTGAAGACGTCTACATGTCTCAAGTATCGGGCCAGGACGTCTTTACTGAAACTAGGCACGGGCATGCTCCCATTGACACCACCCCTCAAGAGTCCGAAGTTGACAATCTCACTCGGTCCGGAAGGGTATACCAACAGGATATTCGCCCACCTCCCGGGGACAACATCCCAGTCAGACAGACTCCTGAAAACGTACGGCACACCACCGTCACAGAAGTCATCGAAAATCCTCTCTTGAAGCAACTTAAAAGAACTAAGGCCAAGATTACCATCTGGGATCTCATGTGCACTTCAAAGGAACATCGTGAAAAACTTATTCGCTCACTTGACCTCATCTTAGTCCCTACGGATATCACACCTGACTCGTTGGTTAACCACGTCACAAGAGATGTTGAGGAAAATGCAATAGTTTTTACTGACAAAGACTTACCTAAAGAAGGAGGTGCCCACAACAAGGCCCTCTATTTAGTGGTTGGATGCAAAGGACAAAACATCCCCCTAGCACTCGTAGATAATGGTTCAGCGATAAATGTTTGCCCATTGCGAACCGCCCATTGCTTGGGGCTAGGAAACGATGACTTCCAAACCTCCATACAAGGGGTACGAGCTTATGATAACTCTCGAAGGCCTGTGTTGGGAAAAATCAACCTCACAATACAAACCGGACCCGTGGCACGTACCACGGAGTTTCAAATAATCGACATCAAGCCCACTTTCAACCTCCTCTTAGGACGCCCTTAGCTCCATGACTTGGGAGGTGTGACTTCTACCTTGCACCAAATGGTTAAACTTAACCATAACGGGGTAATTCTGGAAATACGCGCCCCTCCTCTCGACGTCAGTTGTACTATGGTTGGAACGGCCGAAACTGCAGAAGACCTTTACGGTTTTCAAGTGGATGAAGCCATCCAAGTCATTGAGGACTATAATTTAGCGTTTCTAGATCCGCGTGCATCCCGGGTCATCCCTAAAATATTGCTAGCTCAAGGCTATTTCCCAGGAACTCCATTGGGCATAAGTAATAAGAACTACATGTTCCATCCCCTACCCAACAAATCTACTCCCTTTGGCCTAGGCTATGAGCCAACGGAGGAAGATATTGCTGACCACTTGTCTAGGATACGCCTTAAGCCAGCCAAGGCAAAACAAACCACCCTTCTTCCCCATATCAAAGAACCCTTAACGGTATGTTTGTCCGGGAAGTAGAAGAACACCCATGATGTGACTTCCCTGAACCCTTCGTTCAGGATGTCCTGCTAAAACCCGGATTTGAAATTTTCCATGATTGTCATACTTTGGATGAGGCACCCCACCTCACCAAAACTGAAAAAGCTGAAATATTGGACAACCAAGCTCTATGGACATTGTTGAACGAATCGAGGCCTATGGAGGACGAGACTGTGATGACTACCCTATCCCTACAAGATAAAAGTTTCGATCCAACTAGAAGAGGCTGAGAACGGATGGGTGAAGACATGTCAGTGGGTCAACGCGAAGGGAATAGAGTTCAAGATGAGTGCGGGCGAAGGACCAAGGTTCTACGAGACTAAACCCAAGGCTTGAGCCGTAGAGAGCACTTTAACAAAACGCCTAGTAGTTCTTTAGATGATAGAAAGAATAAAGCTCTAGATATGGTCCTAAGAACCCTTAGAGTATTGATTAATTTATTTCAGTGTGTTTTCCTTACTTTGCAAATTAATAAAGGCGTAAATTTTCTCCTAAAACATTATTCTAATACTAAATAAGCACTAATCATACTTGCAAATATAAAAATCAAAAAATGTAAGGAAGCGGCCCACTCTATAGCAAGGCCCACTCGGTCTTGAATCGTGACATCGAAACCAATCCACAAAATAAACCACACCTTCCCCTTCATATTTCCAAGACATAAAGTTTAAACCCGTGCAACCCAAAGAAATCAAAAGAAATCACAAGAACAAATGAAATAGGGACTTGCCCACCTCAATCGGGCAAGATCGCGGCACGTACCATGCGAGTCCCAAATCGAAAAGACGAATTCAGGTTCGCTCACCTTCAGCGGGCGGGGTCTGCACCACTAACCGCGCAGGTCCTCAGTTTTCGAAAATGAAAAGAAAGTAAATTCTTCAAAAATAAAAACAGGCTCACCATCTTCACCCGGCGGGGTCTACGTCACAAACCGCGTAGGTCCTTATATTCAAACACATCAAAACAGATTCGTCCACTTCTATCGGACGGGGCGTCCACCCTCAGCGGACAGGATCGCCCACCTTCAGCGGGCGGGGTCTACGTCACTAACTGCGCAGGTCCTTAGTCGCTGCAGCGATAACTTTTCCTGGTTTATCTTTTTCCAAAAATCAAAAGATGGTTTCCCTTTTCCAAATATCAAAGGATGGTTTATCTTTTTCCAAAAATCAAAGGATGGTTTCCCTTTTCCAAAAATCAAAGGATGGTTTCCCTTTTCCAAAAATCAAAGGATGGTTTCCCTTTTCCAAAAATCAAAGGATTGGTTTTCCGTTTTTTCAAAAAAAAAGCGATGTGCTGGATTTTCCTTCGTTTTACGTCCTATAAAAACAAGGGGGTTTTCTCGTTTAGCTAACCCTGAAAATGAGAATCTTTAAAATGTTTTACCTCGTGATTGGGCTTGGCCAGGCCTAGTTACACTTTATAGCTTTGATTTTGAAAACATCTTTAGACACTTCCAATGACAAAGTGAGGGAGTTTCTATACTATCAGTTAACAAATTACAATGACACGTGAGGAATGTGTTAACACTCCAAGTGATGACCCTTAAGTCAAATGTTATCACTCGGGGGCTCGCGAGACCCTCGCAAAACAAGTCACATACACCATGGCTTGTATGACGCACTCCGTCTAGTACTTTGACCATCGTCTCCTCTCGAGACTCAGTCAAAGTGGGGGGTAACTGTAGACACCTACTTTTTTCCCCATTCCCGAAAGGGAAGGTTCGATGATGAGAACATAAATGTCCACTTGGCAACGCATCTCCTATAAAATAACGAATCTCAATCACCCTTTCATTTCAGCCAAAACTGCTATTTATAGAAACCTGCTAAGAATAGTAAATGCCGTAAAAGGTAATTGTTAAAAGTGGCAAAGTCATAAAAGATAGAAACCTGTCAGAATTAGGTGTTGCACTCCAACATAAATCCTAAAAGAGATAGAATTTGCATTCCTGGTATAATTCGAAAATAAGAGATACGTATTAATTAAATTCCTAACGAACCTAGAGTTCGTAACGGGCCCAGACGCATTCCGTCATAAGTTAATACGCACTAAAAGACTCGGATGAATCTCAAAATCTCCGTATTCTAAGAGTACAAATCTGACAAAGAACTCGGCCCATATCCCATTTTCCACGCCTGGATCTGGGCGCCGAAAATGCCTGGGGCCGTGTTATCCCAGGATTATTTTTGGATCTGTATCTTAAAATCTATCTTTCCACACACCCTTTTGCTATAAATACAGCCTCAAAACCGACGTGAAAAAGAACACACAATTGCATAACCTGAGTATTGACTCTAGCCTTAAGCCTAAGCCTCACGCTGCGAAATTGATCCGGCGTTCTGTCGCAATCGACCCAAAAGTCGAACAGAACGCATCCTGCCCCTTGTAGCTTGATGAATTAAGCCTAAATACTGAAACATTGCTTAGAAACCCGAGATTCGTTAAATAAAAGGAGAAATAGCAAAGCCAAGTGGTTAGTTTTCTGAGAACCACAACGCACCTCTCAAGGGTGTGTTGTAATGTGTCCCTCATATGATTTAATCGCTTTCATCACCCTTTTATAAAACTGTCAAACTATTAACTTGATTGATCTATCACGCCTAATAAGATAATACCTTGGACAATTGAATTATCATGCTAGGTACCTTAAATCAATCTAAATAAGATAATCACGATCGATTTAGTGTTATGTGTTGCATATTGCTAAAATCAATTCAGAATAGTTTAATAGTTTAACGCATGTCCCTACAATTATTTATGCTGAGCTAGTAAGGATAACCTGCCTCTGGAGTATTATCGATGAGCACTCCTCTTGGTAGCTACAGTCCCCCGAACTCTCAATCTCTGTCCTGCGGGTGTACGTTGAGCGATCCCCACACCAGGGATAACAAGGGAACCTATGGTCGTCGTGGTGGAACATAATTGCACTCCCTTTATGTCACGATAACCGGGTTTTGTCAGTTTTTCTCATTGTCGTTAAAAACTGAATGTCGACTCCTATATTACTAGTCGATTAGGTGTAAACTCACAGGAAATCCTAATACACTTGATCTGACAACGTCACGCCCACGAGGGACGAGGTCACGCATTAGCCTCGTGCTCTTTCGACCCCCTCACACGGCCGAGAAGTGTCATGAAAGGCATCTGAGCGCCTATCCAAAATAATATGAATACCTGCCAGGCTGAGCAGAGGAAGAGGGAATATCTCCCGAACCAACATCCGAGTGTCTCTGGCGAGTCTCAGCACCAAAGTTCGGGCCCCGACCTAAGCACTGCTCGGTCTGCTCCATCGAGACATTGGCTCGAGGTGCCCTATCCTCCCTACAGTACCGAGGGCTCTCCTATACAAAGTCCAAAATTCAAGCATCAGATATCCATATACAAGTTTCAAGATACAAACTTCTCAAACTTATTAAACTCGCAGCTCGATCTCTGCCTGCGAGCTTTCTGGTTAAATTTATACAAGGCTTCTTCAGGGAATCCATTGCGAGCATCCAACGGTGCACTCTTGCTCGAGGCGCCTGTATACAAAATTCAAAATCAATTTCAACATACAAGATCACAACCAATTTCAAATACAAAGGCACTTACAACTGTTTAATTCTCCGGAAGAGCATTGCCCGCCATCCGATCTAGAGGAGAGGCCATCGGGACAATAAACTCTACTTGTTCCCCCATCCGAGTCAACATAGCAGAGGTGAAGGAAATAATGCCCTTGGTCCAAGTATGCATTCAATGATAAGTCTAATAAATGCGGTTCAGTATTAATTAACAAGTTAATAATTCAGTGAGATCAAGTGAGCTGAATGCCTAGCTAGAGGCCGCTTCAGTTCAAGTGGAATTAATGATATTAATCCACATCTTACTCTTGACTGAACCCGTAGGGTCACACAAATAGTACGTAAACGGATCAAGTATTTAATGGAATTAAATACTCCATCTATGGATATTCGGAATCGACGGATCTTGGTTTCAGTGGGAGCTGAGATCGTCACAGGCAAGAAATGAATACTCCGGAAACGATGATATTGCCGGAAACGGAAATATGGATCGTATCGGAAATATAAAAATTATCCAAGTCGTAGATGTTGCCAGAAACGGAAACATGGTACGTATCGGAAAATATTATCGGAAATAGAAATATTGCCGGAATCGGAAATATTGCCGGAAACAGAAATATTGTCTGAATCGGAAATATTATCGGAATCGGAAAATAATTCCGGAAACGGAAATATTAAATATTTGTTCGAAACGGAAATTAATTCCGGAATCGGAAATGTTAAATATTGTTCGTATCGGAAATGAATTCCGGAATCGAAAAATTAATCGGAAGCGCGTCGTACGAATTAGCATCGGACGAGCTTGCTAGACGAAGGCCCAGCACGAAGCCAGGCCCACGTCCAGCAAGGGAAACGCGCGCCACAACACGCCAGCCCAAGGCTGCGCCAGGCCCACCCCAAGGCAGGCCCAGCGCGCGCCCAAGGCTGCGGCAGTCGTGGGCTGCGATGCTCGGGCTGTGCGCGCGCGCGCATGGCGCCCCTCGTGGGCTGCTGTGCGTGCGTGGGTGTTTGTGTTCACATACGAAACCTAAAACGTACAGGATTCGTTTAATGATTAAATTCCTAATTCTATTTGATAAATTAATTAAATAAGAGTTTCATTAGGATTCTAATTTAATTAATTCGTATCCTAATAGGATTCCAATTCTCTTTCCATACCCCTATAAATATGTGGCCTGGGTTCACAATTTATAACGAGTTTTCAAGTATTCAAAGTGAGTTTTTGAGAGAAAAATTCAGACACATTCCTTGCTCAAAAGTGCCGAAATTTTAGTACCTTAAGGGCGATTCTAGTTGGTCAATCTTAAGGCGGATCCGGACGTGCTGTGGACTATCTACGGAGGGACGACACTTGGAGTCCTAAAGACTTGTTCTTGTTCGGTTCGGGCGCAGCTAGGGAAGGCACTCAACAAAGAGTATGCATCTAAACTATGCTATATGATTATGTGTAAATAATATGTATTCCTGGCTAAATGGTTTTTCCGCATGATTTATGAATTGTCATATGTATCATAACCTCACAGTGGTATCACGAGCCTCTTATTATTTTCATAATCTAAATTGCATGAACATGGTTAAATATTACAAATTTGCAAGAATTAAAAGGGGTGATTAATTTTCGTAATTGTTAATTAATTGCAAATTGCGTTTATTTAATTATACGTACGCAGTTTTTCAGCCGAACCCAGAATTCTCAAATTCGAAGCCTAACTATGACTTTTCGAAGGTTTTAGTTTTTCGAATGCAAAATTTCGTAAATTTAAGATGTTAAATTAAATATTTGCGACTCTTGTTGATAAATCTTGAATTTTTGATTGACCTACTGTATATGTTTAACAAGTTTGAATGCCTAGCCTTGTTAATTATGCAATCTAATTTGTAATTATGATTAATTTGTTGAAAATTAGAATAATTTAGAATTAATTTGATTTTCATAATTAATTATAATTTAATTGGATACCTATGATTAAAAACCACCATAAAAATTGTAAATTTATGATAAATTTTGAATTTTTATGACCTAGACTTGAATCCATGTTAATCGGATATCAATTGAATAATAAATTTTCGATTTTTCGCCCTAAAATTATGAAATTAATATTAATTTATTAATTTGTCATTAATTTTAAATATAAATTTTTTAAATTTTTTGCGATTCGTTCATATAACTTGCACGCACAAAGCAATGGACGCTACGTGTAACCCTGAAGGGGTGTTGTATAGTGCGGGCATGCGACGACGAGCAAGGGAGCTCGTCGCCCGTGCGGCACGAATGCAATGAGCAAGGGCATGGTGCACGAGCACAAGGCAGCAGCCCTGCCTTGTGTCGTGGGCTACGAGCAATGGACGAATGGGCATGGGCGAAGGCAAGGCACGGCAGTCGCGTGTGGGCAGCAAGCGAGCTGCGCCACAACGCGCACTGCCTCGCGCAAGCGCGCGCAGCGTCGCGCGCAGCGAGTGCAAGCTCGCGTGCCACGAGTGCTGCGCCCAGCGTCGATGCCTCGCGCAGCGAGCGCTGGCGAGCGCGCACAGCGAGCGATGGCTCGCGTGCATCGAGCGCTGGCGCGCGCGCAGCGAGCACCAACTCGCGCGATTGCTTGCGAAGGGTAGCAGCAGCAGCTATGCGACGCAGCGCATGGGCTGCGCGCACATGGCCAGCGATGGCTGTGTGCGTGTGGCCCATGGGCGTGCGATGCGTAGGGTGTTTGCGTTGCGATTAGATCGTTTTGAATGTTTAATTTGAAATTTTCAGTTTACGTAATTTTAATTAATTTTAAAATTAATAATTTAAATTATTTTCTTGGATTTTAATTTTGAATATTGTAATTATAATAAATTTTATTTATTCTAATTATTTTACTAAAATTAAAATCATGAATTAATTTAAATACGACTGAAATTAAATTAAACTTTTTGGATTCAATTATAAATTTATATGAGCTTTAAATTTTAATTAAATTTGTATGTTTCCGGTTAGACTAGAAATACATTTTTATGTTTAAAATTAGTAAAGCATATGAATTTATTGGTTTGAGTGGGAGCCCTTTTTAGTCATAAACTCTTCATTAGGTCTACAAATCCTTAAGGTTAAAACAACTTGATTAGAATTAATAAGGACTGAATAATTGGTAGATTATTGGTGCCCTTGATTAATTGCTGCAAATGTTTACGTGATGCATAATGTGTTTTACTAACCAGCTATGTGGGCCATTCATGATAATGAATGGGTGAATGGTATATATTGTATATGTACTGTTTTGCAGGTTATGAAGTGACTAGTATGGCCCAAATAGGATAGAAAATATGGTCTGCGTACCATTAATTTGAATGTAATTGGTCTAAAGTACCAAAGTTGTTTTTCAATTCAAATATGGTCTGCGTACCATCAAATAGTTGTAATTAGTTTTAATTATAGCTTATCCTATTTGAAGAAAATGGTGCCTCCCACGGAGATTTTCGAGACGGACTTTGAAGTTGAAGCTTCAAGATGAAGTCGGGCAATACTAGATCACATTTATCTTATGCATGTTTTAAGTTATTTATTGTTTTTAAATATGTCTTAAAATGCATGAGATCAAAAGCTTTATTATGTTGCATGATTAAGGATTTTAGTTCACTTAAAATCTAACCAACATAGTAAGAGCCTTAAGTTCCAAACTTAAAAATTGAGTTAAAAGGTGCCATGCCAAAATATACACTTGCTTGGATATCCTTTACATCAATCTAGTAATAGTTTTCGCTCAGCGAGGTGTTACTTATTGGTCCTAAAGGGGCAAGGTACACAAATAATTGTGAGTACATGTTAGTTTTGGTGAAACTCAACGATATAAGTAAGGAGTCCTTTTATGTCGTGGCAAAATCGATAGGTTTACCTAATAAGTTCTTAGACGTACCTATCAACCAAGAATAGTTTCTAGACTATTAGCAAAAGGCTTTTGCTTACCTAAGATGTTTTAGGATTAAGTCGACAAACTGTGCTTTGTTCTTCAATGATTTTAGGATCTTGGAATCATTTTATTCACACCTGCCGGAACACATAACTTGAATAAAATGCTTAATAAACAGTGAATTATGCATGTATGCTAGAATTTAAGTTTATTAAGAGAAACTGTGAATGGTTATTTATTTGTTTATTCTTTTCAATTGTAGTTTTTAATATGGCAAACAACAATTCATTCAACATTCGATCAATTCTCGAAAAGGAGAAGTTGAACGGGAAAAACTTCCTTGACTGGCAAAGGAACTTGCAAATAGTTCTTATGCAGGAAGAAAAGGAGTATGTCCTAGAAGAGGCGATGCCCGAAGCCGCAGGTGACGGGGTCACTCAGGCAGCCCTCAATCGTTGGATTGATGCCAACAAGGATGTGAAATGTCTAATGCTCGCCACCATGAGTGCGGATCTGCAGAAAACGTTCATCAACTCAGATGCTTTCACAATCATCAGTGAGTTGAAGAACATGTTCCAAGATCTGGCTCGAGTCGAAAGATTCGAGACTCATAGGCAAATTCTTGAGACCAAGCTTAAGAAAGGCGAGCCCGTAAGTCCACATGTTCTCAAAATGATTGGACTCATTGAGAATATGAGTCGGCTGGATCAGCAATTTTCTCAGGAAATGGCTATAGACACCATCCTCCATTCTCTTCATAACGGGTATGATCAGTTCAAACTGAACTACAGTATGAATAGTCTGGACAAAACGCTCACTGAGCTTCACGGTATGCTGAAGACCGCTGAAAAGACGCTCAAAAGTGATAAGCAGGATGTGCTTATGGTGCGTGGGGGCAAGTTCAAGAAATCTGGAAAGAAGAGGAATGCTAAGAAAGGTGGCAACAAGGCCAGCCCAACTAAGCAAACTGGCGCCAAATCTGTAAAGAGGAAGGTCATTCAACCCACTTCTGAATCCGAATGCTTCTACTGCGAGAAGAAGGGGCATTGGAAGAGAGATTGCTTGAAGCTAAAGGAAGATCAGAAGAACGGAACAGTCGTTCCATCTTCAGGTATTTTCGTTATAGACTGTATACTTGCTAATTCAACTTCTTGGGTATTAGATACAGGTTGTGGCTCACACTTATGTTCCAATCAACAAGGACTAAGAAGAAGTAGAAAGTTAAGCAAGGGTGAAGTCGACCTACGAGTGGGAAATGGAGCACGGATTGCTGCATTAGCTGTAGGAACTTACTATTTGTCGTTGCCATCCGGGCTAGTTTTGGAACTGGAAGAATGTTTCCATGTTCCAAGTCTTACTAAAAACATCATTTCACTTTCTTGCTTAGATGCTAAGGGATTTTGCTTTTCAATAAAAGACAATAGTTGTTCGTTTTATTTTAAAGAGATGTTTTATGGATCTGCTAGATTAGTCAATGGACTTTATTTATTACATCACGACAAAAAAGTAAATAACATAAATACCAAAAAGGCCAAAAAGGATGATTCAGATCTCACCTATCTGTGGCATTGTCGATTAGGCCATATAAACTTGAAACGCTTAGAAAGACTTCAAAAGGAAGGAATTCTAGAACCATTTGACTTGGAGGATTATGGTAAATGCGAATCATGTTTACTTGGCAAAATGACAAAGCAACCTTTCTCTAAAGTTGGAGAAAGAGCAAATGAACTATTGGGTTTAATCCATACAGATGTATGTGGACCAATGAGTACAAATGCTAGAGGTGGTTTCAGCTACTTTATCACTTTCACTGATGACTTCAGTAGATATGGTTATGTCTACCTAATGAAGCATAAGTCTGAATCCTTTGACAAATTCAAGGAATTTCAGAGTGAAGTAGAGAATCAATTAGGCAAGAAGATTAAGGCACTGCGGTCTGATAGAGGCGGTGAATATCTGAGCTATGAATTTGATGACCATCTGAAAGAATGTGGAATTCTATCAGAATTGACTCCTCCTGGAACACCACAATGGAACGGTGTGTCAGAACGGAGGAACAGAACCTTGCTAGACATGGTCAGGTCAATGATGGGTCAGGCCAAACTTCCATTAGAATTTTGGGGACATGCACTAAATACAGCTGCACTCACTATAAATAGAGCTCCGTCTAAAGCTGTCGAAAAGACTCCATACGAATTATGGTTTGGAAAGCCTCCAAATGTGTCTTTTCTTAAGATTTGGGGATGTGAAGTATACGTCAAACGATTAATTTCAGACAAACTTCATCCAAAATCTGACAAATGTATCCTTGTGGGCTATCCAAAGGAAACAAAGGGGTATTACTTCTACAATACATCTGAGAACAAGGTGTTTGTTGCTCGAGATGGTGTCTTTTTGGAGAAAGATCACATTTCCAAAATGACAAGTGGGAGAAAAGTAGACCTCGAAGAAATTCGAGTCGAACAACAAACTCTAGAGAATGCTCAAGATGACATTCAGGATGAAACTTAGAGATCTTTAGAAGAATCTGGTGAGAATCATGGTCAATCTAGAAATGTTACCCCGCGTAGATCGCAAAGATATAGATCTCAACCGGAAAGGTACTTAGGTATTTTGACGAACGAGAGCTATGACGTTCTATTACTTGAAAGTGATGAACCTGCGACTTACAAACAAGCTATGACGAGCCCTAGCTCCAAGCAATGGCAAGAAGCCATGCAATCTGAATTAGACTCCATGTCTGAAAACCAAGTATGGGATTTGGTCGATTTGCCAGATGGCTACCAAGCTATTGGAAGCAAATGGGTTTTCAAACTGAAAAAGGACAAGGATGGGAAACTTGAAGTTTTCAAAGCTAGATTGGTTGCAAAAGGTTACAGGCAAGTCCACGGTGTGGATTACGATGAAACCTTTTCACCAGTTGCAATGCTAAAGTCTATTCGGATAATGTTAGCAATCGCTGCATATTACGATTACGAAATATTGCAGATGGATGTCAAAACTGCTTTCTTAAACGGCGTTTTAATAGAAACTGTGTTTATGACACAGCCTGAAGGTTTTGAGGATCCAAAGAATGCTAAAAAGGTATGCAAGCTAAAGAGGTCAATCTACGGATTGAAGCAGGCATCCAGGAGCTGGAATATACGTTTTGATGAAGCAGTCAGTGACTTTGGTTTCATCAAGAACGCAGACGAATCTTGTGTATACAAGAAGGTCAGTGGGAGAAAAATTGCTTTTCTAGTATTATATGTCGACGACATATTACTTATCGGAAATGACATTCCTATGTTGAACTCTGTCAAGATTTGGCTTGGGAAATGTTTTTCGATGAAAGATCTAGGAGAAGCACAGTACATATTGGGCATCAAGATTTACAGAGATAGATCTAAAAGGATGATTGGACTTAGTCAAAGCACTTATATCAATAAGGTGCTTGATAGGTTCAAGATGGCGGACTCCAAACGAGGCTACCTACCCATGTCTCATGGAATAACTCTAAGCAAGACTCAGTGCCCAAAAACACTTGATGAGCGTAGACGAATGAATGGGATTCCATATGCATCATTGATTGGTTCAATAATGTATGCTATGATATGTACACGCCCGGATGTTGCGTACGCACTCAGTGCTACGAGCAGATACCAGTCAGACCCAGGAGAGGCGCATTGGACTGCTGCCAAGAATATTCTGAAGTACCTGAAAAGGCACAAAGATGACTTCCTGGTCTATGGTGGAGATGATGGATTAATTGTTAAAGGCTATACGGACGCAAGTTTCCAAACCGACAAAGATGAATTCAGATCACAGTCTGGGTTTGTCTTCTGCCTCAACGGAGGAGCAGTAAGCTGGTAAAGTGCTAAGCAAAGCACCATTGCGGATTCTACAACTGAAGCGGAGTACATTGCTGCACATGAAGCAGCAAAGGAAGCTATATGGCTAAGGAAGTTCATAGGTGAACTTGGTGTAGTCCCCTCCATTAAAGGACCAATAGCCCTGTATTGTGATAATAACGGAGCTATTGCACAGGCAAAGGAGCCTAGACACCACCAGAGAGTCAAGCATGTACTTCGTAGATTTCACCTTCTACGAGAGTTCGTTGAAAGAAAAGAAGTCGAGATAAACAAGATTGGAACTGATGACAACATATCAGATCCATTGACTAAACCTCTGCCGCAGGCGAAGCACAACTCGCACACTGCAGCTATGGGAATCAAGCATATTGGAGAATGGCTTTGATGTCTCTGTTTAATGTTTTAAAGTTTTAGAGTTTAAATCTTTGTAAAACATTATCTGTTAATCATTCACAATAAATGAAAAGAATTCATTTTTCCATTTAATTTGTGGTTTATTAAATGATGAGTCCCTTCAATTTGACGATATATTCAAGATAGACTGTCAGGACCAGTCCTGTGACTAAGAAATGTCTATCATGTGAACTTGAATGTCAAAGGTTGAAAATGGTCCCTAGTCGGAGTTTTCTATAAAATTGGACGCATAGAAAACGTTAGACGATTAGAATGCAAGATGATTAGTAGTTCTGTTTCTTGAACTATGTGGACATGGCAATGTCATAATCATTTGCATAGATACTTACTTTGGGAAGACTAGTATCGGACAAGACCTATGAAACTTTACTGTAAGAGATGAAAATCTATCATAAGTAAATTTCATTAAAATTATTAGACACTAAATCCTCAATACCTGAGTGATTTGAGATTACTTGTTTGAGAACTGGTTGCTTTGACGTTGACCAACCGTCGCACCGTAAAAGGAGGCTATAAAGGCAACGCTCAGGTAATCACCTATCAAACGAAGTCTAATCTCAAGATCGCAAGATTGGGATTGTCCTCTCATAAATCGGGATGAGATGCATAAAGGTTGTACAAGGCCACTCGGAGAGCTAGAAACTGTGAAATGCATGGCCGTGCTCGGATGAATCATAGGCTATGATTATCTATTTATTTGATCAGTTGAACTCTGAAACCGAGGAACACCTCTGGACATAATAAGGATGAAAACTCTTACCTTATGTTCAAGAGCAAGCATCGAGCGACAAAGGAATTAGGAAATGCACACTTGTCCCTAAGGACAAGTGGGAGACTGAAGGAAATAATGCCCTTGGTCCAAATATGCATTCAATGATAAGTCTAATAAATGCGGTTCAGTATTAATTAACAAGTTAATAATTCAGTGAGATCAAGTGAGCTGAATGCCTAGCTAGAGGCCGCTTCAGTTCAAGTGGAATTAATGATATTAATCCACATCTTACTCTTGACTGAACCCGTAGGGTCACACAAATAGTACGTAAACGGATCAATTATTTAATGGCATTAAATACTCCATCTATGGATATTCCGAATCGACGGATCTTGGTTTCAGTGGGAGCTGAGATCGTCACAGGCAAGAAATGAATACTCCGGAAACGATGATATTGCCGGAAACGGAAATATGGATCGTATCGGAAATATAAAAATTATCCAAGTCGTAGATGTTGCCGGAAACGGAAACATGGTACGTATCGGAAAATATTATCGGAAATAGAAATATTGCCGGAATCGGAAATATTGCCGGAAACGGAAATATTGTCTGAATCGGAAATATTATCGGAAAATAATTCCGGAAACGGAAATATTAAATATTTGTTCGAAACGGAAATTAATTCCGGAATCGGAAATGTTAAATATTGTTCGTATCAGAAATGAATTCCGGAATTGGAAAATTAATCGGAAGCGCGTCGTACGAATTAGCATCGGACGAGCTTGCTAGACGAAGGCCCAGCACGAAGCCAGGCCCACGTCCAGCAAGGGAAACGCGCGCCACAACACGCCAGCCCAAGGCTGCGCCAGGCCCACCGCAAGGCAGGCCCAGCGCGCGCCCAAGGCTGCGGTAGTCGTGGGCTGCGATGCTCGGGCTGTGCGCGCGCGCGCATGGCGCCCCTCGTGGGCTGTTGTGCGTGCGTGGGTGTTTGTGTTCACATACGAAACCTAAAACGTACAGGATTCGTTTAATGATTAAATTCCTAATTCTATTTGATAAATTAATTAAATAAGAGTTTTATTAGGATTCTAATTTAATTAATTCGTATCCTAATAGGATTCCAATTCTCTTTCCATACCCCTATAAATATGTGGCCTGGGTTCACAATTTATAACGAGTTTTCAAGTATTCAAAGTGAGTTTTTGAGACAAAAATTCAGACACATTCCTTGCTCAAAAGTGCCGAAATTTTTGTACCTTAAGGGCGATTCTAGTTGGTCAATCTTAAGGCGGATCCGGACGTGCTCTGGACTATCTACGGAGGGATGACACTTGGAGTCCTAAAGACTTGTTCTTGTTCGGTTCGGGCGCAGCTAGGGAAGGCACGCAACAAAGAGTATGCATCTAAACTATGCTATATGATTATGTGTAAATAATATGTATTCCTGGCTAAATGGTTTTTCCGCATGATTTATGAATTGTCATATGTATCATAACCTCACAAGAGGACCCTGTCAGCATAAGGGACATCCTCCGGGTCGACCTCCTCGACCTACAAACATACATACAATGTTCAAATTATACAAGATTCAATAATACAAGAGTACAAAAATACAAGAATACAAGAATACAAGATTCAAATCCAAAGCTCACCGGTGGCACAAAGCGAACAGGTGGAGAAAGCCTCGACAGGAAGTCTCTATAGCTAGCACTCCTGTCTACAAAGATCTCCTATGGAACACAAATGGAATCGCCACCTGCCTCCATGGCCTCCACATAAACTCGAGCCACATCAGCAGCCTTCAACAACATGGACTCCTGAGGATCCACAGGAAAAGGCCTACCTCCAGTATTGTGTTGGGGAGTCACTCGCTCACCCAGATACCATATGGGGCGATAAACCCCCAGGAACAACACCCGTCGCCCAGACAAGAAGAAAGCCCGCATAGCCAAACAGGCGTGGGTACAACAGAAAAGGGACGCCAAGAAACCTACAGGACAAGCAACCCAGTCAATATACAAAATATAATTGAGATATGATCCTACAAAATGCAAACACACCTCCCTGGAAGACGAAACCCGCAATGCTCTTTCCCAAGAGGCAGCAAACGGGTAAGCCGCAACTCCAGGGCGATCTGACCATAAGCCAGGAAAATGCTCATACGCCCAGATCTTCAAAAGCAAACAAGGCATCAGTCAGTCTTATGCATACAAAATACAACATACAAAGTATAAAATACAAAATACAAGGAGTCCCAAATACCCCCAGAACCCTCCACAAGGCGGCTATGCTCACCGAGTTCTCCTAGGCAGTCCGCGAAGCATTCTTCATCGCGTACAAGAGGTGGTCATACGCTAAGCTACGCCAGCTGAGGCCCAAAACAGCCCGCAAGTCTCTGAAAGACCCCAGAAAGCCCAACAGCACACGGCTATTCCTACTAGGGACAACTACTCGACCTACAAGGGCCAAAAGAAAGAGCCAAACCCTCTGCTCCGCTGTCATACCAGCCAGGAGAAGCCCCACCATAATCATCTCGATTGAAGTAGAGGAATCACTATCAGTGATCAAATCAACCACAGGGCCGACTAAGTCCCTGACGCCATCAGAATGCCATTTCAAGGCAGTGTCGAAAACAACCTCCCTCTCAGAAAATGGGAGGCCAGTAATCATAGAAAACTCAAAGGGAGTGATGGTGATCTCCCACCAGCTCATATGGAATGTGTCAGTGGAATCTTACCACAACTCCAGCAGGTCCTGTGCCCGGGCTTTGACACCCACCAGTCCTCTAAAGCCTCTCGTCGCTTCCCAGAAAGGACCAAAACCAGTCTGATCCCAAATCACTCGGGTCTCCTCGACGTCAAAATTGGTCAGAAAGACAAGCCAGAGCTCTTGGAAAGACCAGAACACTCGAATCCCTTCCCTATCAGTCTACAAAAAGGGGCAGATCAATACAAACCTATACAAATTCAAGTAGCAAGTTTAAAAGAAGAATACGAGGCCTACCAAGCCAGCGCGTGGCTGCTGAGACAAGTGGTATCTTGGGTGGAATACAAGATCCGTGGGCCACCAGCCTTGACCATCAAAAATAGGTCTTCCCCTCAGAATCATCCCAGCAGGCATTGGCTCTGCCTCAGCAGCTTCATTGTCCGAATAATCTTCTATGGCCGCTCGGCTACTCGAGCATTCGGCAAGCTTCCTCCGAGTGTGACGAGGCATACTAAAGCATTCAAAATGAAAAAATCAACATCCAAGTCTGGGGGCTATCTTATACTAGCCCGTACAAAATTCAACAGTCTAAAAATCCCTAGTGGCCATACAGGTTTAGCCATGGACTTCTATTTCAAGGGATTATACAAGTTCTACACCAATGCCTAGGCTATCCATGCCGAAGCAGGTATTCAAGTTCTACACCAACGTCTAGGCTATCCAAGCCTATTCTTTCACAAGACCCACCAAGGTCACCGGTGAAGTCATTATCTACAAATGCTAAGTACAAAATTCAAAATGCAAAATTTCGATTTCAAATCCTACAAAGTTCCAACAGTTCAAGTTCAAGGTGGCTACCAGACAATTTTCTTCATACAAGATACAAAAAGCCTACTACTATACAAGTACAACATCAACAAGTACAAGAACAGTTCAATTACAAAAATCTACCCTACATGAAATCCTAAGGTAATTTCAAAAGGCAAAACTTGAAATACATACATGGACAAAGGTAGAGGCAAGACAAGAGCAACGAAACCAAAGGGAGAGAGCAATTGAACTTTGAGGCAAAAACAATAAGAAAATGAATGTGCTCATGCAAGAGGACGGCGGGGGCCTTATATACTCAAGCCATGCGCTGGGAGCTGGCCCTTGCGCCAGGCGCAGGCCTTGATCCATGCGCGGAGAATCTAGGCGCGGTCATCCGTGCTGATTGTGCGTACATTGCCGCTACAGTTTTCTGGACCACGCATCAGATGTCAAATCATACTAGCTACCTTCCGATAAATACTGGTATACATCTGTTCTACCGGCACCAACAGATAAATATCTCAAGCATACGAAGTCCGAAAAATATGCAGATTTAAGCATTCTGCTCCCAGCGGACCCAAGCCTCAGGAAAGTCAACAAAAAAATTTAAAACGCAGGAGCCAATAAAAAGCTCCTTTCCCTAGTGAATATATTCCCCAACACCTCAAGCCTCAGGCGGCATTCGAAGAAAGTATTAAACCCCAGCGGATTAACTCCGGATATTCAAATTCAAAATTCAAAATTCAAAATTCAAAGTTCGAATCAAGATTCAAATTTTTTGATGCCAAGCTCCGTTCTAAGCCAAGAGCGGGAAAGCAATACAAATACAAATATCAAAGTCGTCAAGACGCATGGAGGTAGACTCTATCCTTTTTCTAAAGCTTGTCTTATGCAGGTACCAGCGTACAAAGAATGGTCTTGAATGCAAGCATCTTGACCATTCTCCGTCCCTATTCGAAAACTTTGACTTTCGCTTCCCTAAGCAAACGCTAAGTCAAAGTGGGGGCTTCTGTAGACACCTAATTTGTGTCTCCCCTAATGGGATGATGAAGTCAATATTATCCTTGCTAGGTGGTTGGTGCAACTCCGTGCGGAAGTCACAGTTGCTAAGGTATATTCCAAAATCCAAAGTCAAATCCCCGAGCCCGTTCCCATTTGGAACTCGGTACAAAATTCAATTTCCAAAAATCAAATTCAAAGTCCAAACACAATCTCACCCAAAGGACATCTCCATTGGTTTTACAAGGTCGTTTCCATTCGAAATGACACTAAGAAATTAAAAATCGGGCGCCGACCCACAAAACCAAGCATGCCGGGCCCCGACCCATAAAACCGAGTATAAAATACGAAATACGAAAAGGAGTGTTTTTTGCCGCAAACCCAAGACTTTACCTCCGAGCAATACTGCATGACAAAATCATACAAGCTCGTACAAGGTACAAGACTACAAGATAAACCCAAAGGACGGCGTCATCCTCCTTTTTTTGGACGAACCTGGGACACGTCACCTGCGTCGGGCGCTGACGTATCTTGGAATTTAGCCGCCTAATCTCCTATATAAACCCTCATTTCCACACCAAATGGGGTGGTAGATTTCAATACAACGTCGTAATCTCAAATTTTCCTCTCAAACTCAAATACAAAATTCAAGTTTCTAAATCTAAAATTTCAATCTCAATTCCTAAAATATCTAAGAAATTGGGAGTACTAATCGAAAAACTAACCTAATCCTAACTAGTTAATTCCGAATCCCTAAAAAATCATTATTATGTTTTCTACTTTTCTACATTTCTAAATCCAATATACAATTCCAATGATGTTGTCTTTTGAGTTCATGCTCATGATCGACTAACTAGGAAGCATATCCAAAAGTGCCATATTTGGGGAGGCTTTCACTCTTGAAACTCTTCCCAAATTATTTTCTAAGAACATTTTCAATATCAATATGCAAGATTCAAGCTTTATTTTCGAAAATGATTAGTAAGTGATGAGCTTTCATACTTGAAAAGTTTCTCCTTTACAACAATCACCATAAAATTTTACAAAATAAAAATCTTTTTAAAGTTGAATGATGGTTGGACAAGGGTTTACTAGAACACATGAACATTCAACTTTCTATGTTCAAATACAAGTTCTATTTTCAATATTCAATGATGTTTAAGTGAGATCAGCTCCTCCTTAAACTAGAATCAATTTCAAGTTATGGAGCATATTAAAGGTGACGCCTTTTTCACATTAAAAGGTCTAATCTTTAAGAACCAAGTCTCCTAATTTCAATATTCAAGTTCAATATTCAAGTTCTATTTCAATAATCAAAGTCAAGGATGCTTTATGATGAGCAACTCATCTAAAGTTGAGATTTTCTATAGAATTGAATCCGTGTCGGGCACACTTATTATTAAGTAGTTGTTTGGCGTTCGGATCTCAAATATAATAATTAATACAATTTCAATATCGTCATTTCAATAATGTCATTTT
The DNA here is from genome assembly GCF_020520425.1 of Spinacia oleracea. Lineage (NCBI taxonomy): Eukaryota > Viridiplantae > Streptophyta > Magnoliopsida > Caryophyllales > Amaranthaceae > Spinacia > Spinacia oleracea. Next base: position 92,754,099 of record NC_079489.1, read on the forward strand.
AATATCGTCATTTCATTATTCTACTTTCAATACCACAATTTCAATATCGCACTTTCAATGCCAGATTTTCAATATCGCATTTCAATAACGCACTTTCAATATCACACCTTTATTTTTGCAATTTCAATTCCGCACTCTTTACTCACCTTTTTTAAGGTGATGTGGTTTTGTACGTATTTCAATAATTTCTTCATTTCTTGTGATGATGCTTACATGTTTATTGATTTCATCACCTCACATGCTAAATTCAATAATATACAAAAGGTTACATCACGCTTCACAAAGATAATTTTGGACAAACCGGCCTTAGGTTCCCTTAATTAACTTTAAAGCAAAGTGGCCACATACAAGTAGCAAATACAATGTTCTAGTTGCATGTTTCAACTAACTTAGTGTCATGATTAGGATTCCATGAAAATGATCCTTGTCATGTATTTGAATGTACTTGAAAAGCTTGCCAAATAAGCGGTTCGTTCCCGTGCCCGAATCTCACCCATTCAATTTCTAAGATTCAATGCCTTATCCAAAAAGAGTCATACTAAGGTCTTTCCAAACTAGACCCTTAAACATGTTTGGTGGCAACTCCTTCGAAATTCAAAATCTCAAAACCCGTAGGAATATAAAATACAAAATACCAAAAAAAAAAACTACAGTTCTCGATTGTTGAAGCTGGAACTAGATGAGAGATAAGCTGCTGGAAGAGAGAGAAGTTATAGGAGAGACAAGCTGTTGGAGGAGAGAGAAGTTGTAGGAGAGAGAGCTTTAGGGTTTTGAAATTTGGGCTGCGCCATTTTTTCTGTTATGTGGGATCACGTGAAAATCAGCGCTTCAAATTACCATATTACCCTGATCAACACTATTTTACGGTGGACTGGGTCCACTACAAAAAATTTGTATCTTTAACGAAAACCTAATTACGACGGGTCAAAAATCCCGTCGCAAAAGGCTTTTGCGACGGGTCTAACAACCAAACAAAGACGGGAACTACAGTCACAAATGTCTTTTACGACGGTTTAACGACGTGATTTTTCATTAATGACGGCCCCCTTTTATGACGGGTTCACGACAGGAAATCCCGTCATTAATCAATGATTATTGGCCTTTAGCGACGGGATTGTCCGTCGTTAATGGTACAACTTTTTGTAGTGGTCCATGCAAGTTGAATTGTAAAGTAAATTAATGTGTCATACTTCATAGTTATGACATTTTTAACATACTCATTTAAATTTATTCATCTAATATGCATATTTAAAATGCTAATATGATAATTTGACCAAAATATTGAGTGATATATTTTCCATTATTAATATTGCGATTTGAGTAAAATATTACTCCGTACCAATTTAGAATAATTATTATTACGACGTATCTATTATTACCATAATTTATAAACTAAATTTTGTTTCCAAACATAAATAGTTTGTAAAAAAGGTAGATAATAAATATAAAATCAAACAGATACATTTTTTTTTGGGAAATTGATTTTTGGTGGGGAAAAATCACACCAGAAATTAACACGTGTCATTCTTAGTGTCTCTTTTAGTATATAGTAATAGATACTAAATGTATCTGTTTGATTTTATATTTATTATCTACCTTTTTAAATTCGTACTAGATACTAAATTCATACTAGATCTTGTTAAATTCGTATCAATATGAGGATTCCAAATATCAATTTTTTTAAAATTTTACTTACACGCAATTAGGGATATTAATGTTCAAAGAAGCATGTTAGGATACGTGAAAAAAGAAATGATATATCTATTGCGAAACGGAGATAGTATTAATAGATACTAAATGTGATTTGTTTTTCTAATACCAACAAGAATTTACTCGCATGGTAACTGGAAATACGATTTCCCTTTCAAAAGTACGGAGTATGCGAACCTTAAAACTAAACCACTAACCAAACAAAAGCTCATATTACTCATAAAATTAAACAACTAATTAAATGTGCCATTGTGCCCATAGTATAATTAATTACCATCCACTTAATCTTAAAATCGCAAACCTTGATTTCTATCTAAATAAGGAATCTAGGTTAGCCACTTAGCCATAATCACTTGCATGTGGGTGACCCCTAACTAATATTGGATTAACAATTAATCACCCTATAGTATACACATACAATGATAAGGTAGAAAAATGCATGTCTACAATAATTAAACTTGTGATAAGGGATTCAACCTGCATTAAAATCCATATATAAAGTAACTAGAAAAAAACAATATAGAGTTGACTCACATTGTAGTATTTTGATGCCATTTAATTAATTAAGGGAGGTCTAGCATTTGAGCTTAACCCTATGCAAAATCACTTGTTAGGAGACTCACCCACAATAAACAAAGTATATAATACGGGTCGAATTCGGATGAAGTCGGAGCTAAACTCTGATAAATCGGGTATACAATGCATAAAAATGTAACCAAAAAGGATAAACACAATGCATGCATGCTACAATAATTTATTTAGGATAACTTTTAATGGCTTATAATAATAATGAAGTATTGTATTTCCGCCTCAAAATTTATAATTGTTTTTTTTTTTTTGACATAGGCTTAAGCATACATAAAAGATATAGTTTTACAACACTATAAGGCCTTTATAGGCCTTATACAAGAACTACATTAACAACATGAGCACTAGTTGCTCTAACACCAAAAACTTGAAAGGATAAACTTAAAGTAATCGCTCCACGAGTTGGTCCTTGGCAGTTGGACTCTTGTTGCAGGTAGCACCATTTCGAACTATGCGTGCCAAAACCTACAATACACATGATTCCCCATTTTCCTTTCTCTTTTCCACAAAGGGTGAGGCTTTGGTGAAAACAGCTGAGATGGTCCTCTAATAACCTGTGGCACTCGAAACATAATGCAAGACACAGAAGGAAAGTCTCAGTTTAGTCTTGCGATGAGTTTCATTCTCATTGCATTCAAAATTTCATATATGAGCGATGCTCCCAATTTTTTGGCAATTCATAGTATAATACTCGGATTGTGTCTCTTCCCCTTTAAGGAGAGGTTTTAAGGTTTGTTGTCCCGTGACGTATTTCCGCCTCATTAAAGGATTTATAGACGTATTGTTAACAATAAAATGAGGGTTTGATTTTGGGGTAAATAAGAGTGAGAGTTGTCTCTCATACTTCACGTCATTGATGATGTTAACTATATACTATTTTTTTTGTTTGATTTGCTAAATTAATTAACCTCCATTGTTAAAGCTGGAGCTACTAGATAAGAAATAAGCTGCTGGAAGAGAGATAACTTGTAGAAGACATAAGCTGTTGGAGGAGAGAGAAGTTGTAGGAAAGAGAGCTTTGGGGTTTTGAAATTTGGGTCGCGCCATTTTTGTCTTCTGTGTGATCACGTGAAAATCAGCGCTTCAAATTACCATATTACCCTGGTCAACACTATTTTACGGTGGACTGGGTCCATACAAGTGAAATTGTGAAGTAAATTAATATGCCATTGTAGACACCTACTTTTGTCCCCATTCCCGAAAGGAAAGGTTCGATGATAAGAACATAAATCTCCACTTGGCAACGCATCTCCTATAAAATAACGAATCTCAATCACCCTTTCATTTCAGCCAAAACTGCTATTTATAGAAACCTGCTAAGAATTGTAACCGCCGTAAAAGGTAGTTGTTAAAAGTGGCAAAGTCGTAAAAGATAGAAACCTGTCAGAATTAGGTGTTGCACTCCAACATAAATCCTAAAAGAGATAGAATTTGCATTCTTGGTATAATTCGAAAATAAGAGTTACGTATTAATTTAATTTCTAATGAACCTATAGTTCGTAACTGACCCAGACGCATTCCGTCATAAGTTAATACGCACCAAAAGACTCGGATAAATCTCAAAAGCTCCGTGTTCTAAGAGTCCAAATCAGACATAGAACTCGGCCCAGATCCCATTTTCAACGCCTGGATCTGGGCGCCGAAATCTTCGGCGCCCAGCCCTGGGCGCTGAAAATGCCTGGGGCCATTTTATCTCCGGATTCTTTTTGAATTCGTATCTTAAAAATCTATCTTTCCACACACCCTTTTACTATAAATACAGCCTAAAAACCGACGTGAAAAGAACACACAATTGCATAACCTGAGTATTGACTCTAGCCTTAAGCCTAAGCCTCACGCTGCGAAATTGATCCGGCGTTCTGTCGCAATCGACCCAAAAGTCGAACAGAACGCGTCCTGCCCCTTGTAGCTTGGTGAATTAAGCCTAAATACTGGAACATTGCTTAGAAACCCGAGATTCGTTAAATAAAAGGAGAAATAGAAAAGCCAAGTGGTTAGTTTTCTGAGAACCACAACGCACCTCTCAAGGGTGCGTTGTAATGTGTCCCTCATATGATTTATCGCTTTCATCACCCTTTTATAAAATTGTCAAACTATTAACTTGATTGATCTATCACGCCTAATAAGATAATACCTTTGACAATTGAATTATCATGCTAGGTACCTTAAATCAATCTAAATAAGATAATCACGATCGATTTAGTGTTATGTGTTGCATATTGCTAAAATCAATTCAGAATAGTTTAATAGTTTAACGCATGTCCCTTCAATTATTTATGCTGAGCTAGTAAGGATAACCTGCCTATGGAGTATTATCGATGAGCACTCCTCTTGGTAGCTACAGTCCCCCGAACTCTCAATCTCTGCCCTGCGGGTGTACGTTGAGCGATCCCCACACCAGGGATCACAAGGGAACCTATGGCCGTCGTGGTCGAACATAATTGCACTCCCTTTATGTCACGATAACCGGGTTTTGTCAGTTTTTCTCATTGTCGTTAAAAACTAAATGGCGACTCCTATATTACTAGTCGATTGGGTGTAAACTCACAGGAACTCCAATTACATTTGTTTAGACGACGTCACGCCCACGAGGGACGAGGTCATGCATTAGCCTCGTGCTTTTTCGACCCCCTCACAGTGGCGACTCCGCTGGGGAAGTTAATGAAATACTCATGCTCGTAGGTAATCAAAATAGCCGAAGGGTGAAACGATCCTACCCCGCGTTTATTTCCCTATCAAGTTGGGACGACCTGAAAATCAGCATATTAATGTGAACGGACACAACCGCATAACGAATCTTGGCTCCCTTGGCATGTTTCACCTCGGGAGTTGGGAATAAGGATACCCATTGCCACTCGGGGGGTGCATACGCTTCGAATGTTGTCCACTCGGCACTTTCACTAGTAGTACACCTGTCCCAAACCCAATCGCTCGCCCACTAGGTCCCTCTCATTGGTGCATGCCCCCTTGGCTTACATCGTGATTGGCCTCTTGGGACAAAATTCGCTCGTGAGTGCACTACCTCGACCGGGGCATGTGTTGGATCGACGATAGAAGCGGTACCAAGACGGCGCAAATATTACCCATAGAAGCCTATCATAAACTACGTGACATATTATTTTGCTTCATGTTGTAATGTTAGTTATGTGTAGCGAATTATGTGATTGTGTGTGACAAATAATACTAGAGAACCAACGACCCTAAAAATTGCCCAAACATTCATAAACACCAATTGGCCAAAGAGTTATACCAAAATACGTGTTCCGTAGCCCCGGGCGATCGCCACAAAAATAAGCGACGCCCAGGACAGCCTGTAACGGATCCCACAACGCTGCGCAACGCGTAAAGGACGTTATTAGGCGAGCACGCAAAATTAAGTCGTATATACGAAAAAAGGATACGCGAACAGGATACGAGTACCAGTCAGGGACGCATTTTCAGCGCCCCGGGCTGGGCGCCAATCATTTTCAACGCCTGGGCCTGGGCGCCGAAGTTGCTGCCTGGCCTTCTGGTCAGGCACAGCAGCCTCGGTACCCGCGCATAAAGTATACGTAGCAATAAAAAAAATTCGTAACAAATTTGATACGAGGACGTATAAAAAAAGGCACTCGATTCTAAGAACGACTTATAAAATAAACAACTCCTTGTGTCGTTGTTAGGCCTCCTATGACGACAATGTTAGGCACCAAAACCGAGCATGCTAATTAAAATAGCTTTGAATGTCACACGGGAAAATGTTACGAAAATCCAAAGAATGACCAAAAGAAGAGCCAAAAGTGTACCAACAAAAGCGAGAATAGAAAACCAATAGAAAGAGTCAGAAGTCTAGACTAAGTAATGCTTAACTTTGGGCCTAAACTTTAGCTTGTCTTATGCAGTGGGCTGGTTCTGCCACTTGGCGTCGATCTGAAAATTAAAGGTTAGTGCGTCTCGAAGCTACATCACCAACACAAGGTTTAGTAACTCCAAGCTCCATCCGTCATTCCCCCTTTCAAGGATCTCCGCTTCTCCAACCTCGATTCGCACCCTCAAACACGTGCATGGAAGAATTATGAGACCAAATGGTCCAAATGACCCAACTTATGAATCAATTGAAAATGGAAAACGAATCCTTAGCAGCTGCGCAAGCCAAAAATGACCTCGATAACGAGAAGAAGATCGAAAAAATGGTTCTGCAGCAAACCATGGGGAGCAAGTATTTCTCCCTCGATCCTAAACCTTTTCCCGGCAAACTACCGGCAAAGTTCAGTTCATCTGACTTACCAAAGTTCAAAGCCACGGACAATCCCCGTGATCATCTCTTGAGCTTTGTGAATGCCATGAACTTGAAAGGTGTGGACAAGTCCATGTATTTGACTGCCTTTCGCTTGTCCTTGGAACCTGTGCCACTCAAATGGTACTACCACCAGGACCCTAAGCTCTTCCCCACTTGGGAGGACTTTGTCAATGTCTTCGTCAAGCAATACTCGTCAAACATGGATTTTCAAGTCACCATGCGCGAGTTGGAAGTCCTCTTCCAAAAGAAAAATGAAGGTTTCACGACCTATTTTGCTAGATGGAGAGACCAAGCGGCCCAACTAATCAATAGGCCTCCTGAAACTGAATTGGTCCGAAAATTCATTGACAACCTAGACCCAGCTTATAAACAACACCTTAGGTACTTGGGCCTTGATACCTTCAAAAGGGTTTATGATGTAGGAATAAAGATCGAGAATGACCTTGCAAAAACAGTACAAAGCAAGCCCGCATACAAAAGTAACACCTACAACAGGGGCCACACGCCTCAAGCCCAAGAGGTCCACGCTGTAGAGGAAACCCCAACCCGAAGGAGCCCTGGAAGGTAGACCCCAGATAGAAAGTTTGCCCCACTCGGGTCGACCCTGATACAAGCCTTCCAAAGACTAACCAATCAAGGAAAGCTAAGGCCCATAGGCCCCACACCCGACCCTTAAATATTGGGTCGAGGGCACCTATTGCAAATTCCATCAAGGAAATGGGCACGATACTGAAAACTGGTGGAATCTATAAAACACGATCCAGGATATGATAGAGGATGAAGTAATACCTCTCCCTAACGTTGGCAATCCCAACAACAACAAGAGCCCACTCGGTTCTTGTCACATCTCTCTCGATCAACCAGAAAATAAAAACTTTGACCCGACGGTGTATATTACGTCTCAAGGTGCACCACTCGCCATGGTCCCTATGGATCAAATCGAGAGAGAAGTGTGCGGTGTGTGGGATGATGATGCGGAAGATGTCTACCTGTCTCAAGTATCGGGCCAGGACCTCTCTACTGAAACATGGCCCGGGCATGCTCCCATTGACACCACCCCTCAAGAGCCCGAAGTTGACAATCTCACTCGGTCCGGAAGGGTATACCAACAGGATATTCGCCCACCTCCCGGGGACGACATCCCAGTCAGACAGACTCCTGAAAATGTACGGCACACCACCGTCGCAGAAGTCGTCGAAAATCCTCTCTTGAAGCAACTAAAAAGAACTAAAGCCTAGATTACCATCTGGGATCTCATGTGCACTTCAAAGGAACATCGTGAAAAACTTATTCGCTCACTTGACCTCATCTTAGTCCCTACGGATATCACACCTGACTCGTTGGTTAACCACGTCACAAGAGATGTTGAGGAAAATGCAATAGTTTTTACTGACAAAGACTTACCTAAAGAAGGAGGTGCCCACAACAAGGCCCTCTATCTAGTGGTTGGATGCAAAGGACAAAACATCCCCCTAGCACTCGTAGATAATGGTTCAGCGATAAATGTTTGCCCATTGCGAACCGCCCATTGCTTGGGGCTAGGAAACGATGACTTCCAAACCTCCATACAAGGGGTACGAGCTTATGATAACTCTCGAAGGCCTGTGTTGGGAAAAATCAACCTCACAATACAAACCGGACCCGTGGCACGTACCACGGAGTTTCAAATAATCGACATCAAGCCCACTTTCAACCTCCTCTTAGGACGCCCTTGGCTCCACGACTTAGGAGGTGTGGCTTCTACCTTGCACCAAATGGTTAAACTTAACCATAACGGGGTAATTCTAGAAATACGCGCCCCTCCTCTCGACGTCAGTTGTACTATGGTTGGAACGGCCGAAACTGCAGAAGACCTTTACGGTTTTCAAGTGGATGAAGCCATCCAAGTCATTGAGGACTATAATTTAGCATTTCTAGATCCACGTGCATCCCTGGTCATCCCTAAAATATTGCTAGCTCAAGGCTATTTCCCGGGAACTCCATTGGGCATAAGGAAGAAGAACTACATGTTCCATCCCCTACCCAACAAATCTACTCCCTTTGGCCTAGGCTATGAGCCCACGGAGGAAGATATTGCTGACCACTTGTCTAGGCTACGCCTTAAGCCAGCCAAGATAAAACAAACCACCCTTCTTCCACCATATCAAAGAACCCTTAACGGTATGTTTGTCCGGGAAGGAGAAGAACACTCAGGCTGTGACTTCCCTGAACCCTTCGTTCAGGATGGCCTGCTAAAACCCAGATTTGAAATTTTCCATGATTGTCATACTTTGGATGAGGCACCCCACCTCACCAAGACTGAAACAGCTGAAATATTGAACAACAAGCTCTATGGACATTGTTTAACGAATCAAGGCCTATGGAGGACGAGACTGTGATGACTACCCTAGCCCTACAAGATGAAAGTTTCGATCCAACTCAGTTAATCGGTCCTACATCAAAACTAGAAGAGGCCGAGAACGGATGAGTGAAGACATGTCAGTGGGTCAACGCGAAGGGAATAGAGTTCAAGATGAGTACTGGCGAAGGACCAAGGTTCTACGAGACTAAACCCAAGGCTTGAGCCGGAGAGAGCACTTTAGCAAAACGCCTAGTAGTTCTTTAGATGATAGAAAGAATAAAGCTCTAGATATGGTCCTAAAAACCCTTAGAATATTGATTAATTTTATTTCAGTGTGTTTTCCTTACTTTCCAAATTAATAAAGGCGTAAATCTTCTCCTAAAATATTATTCTAACACTAAACAAAGCACTAATCATACTTGCAAATATAAAAAATCAAAAATGTGAGGAAGCGGCCCACTGTAGGCCCAATAGCAAGGCCCACTCGGTCTTGAATCGTGACATCGAAACCAATTCCCGAAAATCCACAAAATAAACCACACCATCCCTTTCATATTTCCAAGACATAAAGGTCAAACCCGTGCAACCCAAAGAAACCAAAAGAAATCAAATCCAAACAATCCAAATGTTGCTCAAAAAAAAAAAAATTATAAAACATGAACCCATTATCCCCACCATTAACAACACGCACCTCAACCCACCCAAAAAGCCTAGGCAAAGATCTTCATATCTTCCGCACCCTAACTCCATTTTCAAAGCCGTTTTGAGTCACGAATAGAGAAAATTAATCCGAACGAAAATGCGTCTAACGCTAACAGTCCAAAAAGCTTCCGAAATAGCGTCAAAATTGATTTATGACGAATAAAAAGTAAAATGAAACAAAGAAAAAGAAATAAATGCAAGAACATGTGAAGCAACGCGCCAAGAAATCTCCCCAGGAATCATTTTCAACGCCCAGAGCTGGGCGCCGAAATCTTTAACGCCCCAGCCTGGGCGCTGAATCTCTCTGCTTGTTAAACTTTGCCCAAAAGTGCTCGTCATTTTATCCGCACATACACGGAAAAATAACGAACACTTGGGGGGGTACAGCACGTATTCAGATATACGTACCAAAAAACACATGAAAAGATTTTTGTGCAAATACATGTACTAAAAAAAAAACAATGTGCAAATACATGTACTCAAAAAATAAAACAAATTCTTGGCTTACAGCAAAGCAGCAGATTAAAATAATAACAAACTTCACTTATTCTACCGTTTCGAATAATATGTTTCCATCTCAGAACGTACTTATCAAACTCGGCATCCTAGAATTCATTCTAGCTAGAACTACGCGCGACCTGATTCTAAGTTAAATTTATTTAACAGGGATACGTAGGCAATCCTGTTTATGGATTCGGTCCAATCAAATAAAAAATATAATGTGCGTAAGTGTTGGAAATGAGCAAAAAAAAAAGGAGAGAAGCAAAACGAAAACAAGAAAAATAAAATTACGCCTTTATTAATATTTAAAAATAATAAGGAAAACAAAAAGTGCTAAGAAATGAAAAACAAACACAACTGAAATAAATAAAGGGCACCTACACCCTAACAAGAACTACACTACTCGAGTTCTTCCGGATCATCAAACAAAGTTTTGTAGAGGGCAATGTTCGCAGGGTCCACCTCCACAGGCTTCTGCGCTGCCCCTATATCAATCTCCATAATAACAGGCTCCTTGACACTAACTTCCAAGGATGCCAAGGCCTCAGAAACATTTTCAGTTTGAACAGCTATAGCCCGCTCAGCCTCAAGGGCACAAACAATGGTAGGGGAAGGATTATCAACATCAATTGGATTAGCCACTAGTTCTACTAGGGGCTGAACTTTCCTAACCCATACATTATTCCGGCGACGATCTCCGCGAGAGCTTGCATTTCTTTTGTGAACGGCAGGCCCCTTCGTGTTAGGGACCTTTTTAGGCCTAGAACTGGAACGGGGAGGAACTTCCTTTCGCTTTCGATCAGGACGAGCTTTTACAGTCTTAGTACCATGGTCGCGAGGATTAGCAGTATCACGGCTCTCATACTTAGCCCTACCTCGAGGTATCAAAAGCTCAGCCGGCTCTTCATTTCGAGCCTTAGTTCTCACAGCCTTATCATCGGAACTCATCCACAACTTGTAGTTTTCGGAAAGACCCACAAAGCCATCTCTAGCCACGGTCCAACACGGGAGACCACCATAATACTTAGCCCACGCTTGAACCCGTGCTTCGGAAAAGACCGCTACTTTAGGTGGTACCGTATCGGAAAACGGGATAGTCTGCCTTAAGCCGTACTGTCGCATGACTCGATAAGGAAAGATGTAAACGGGCTGAGATAGCCCCAACAAAGAAACATAAACTAATGCCTCAGAACCCCTCGTCATATTAGTCAAACCCCACCACGGTACCACCCACATAATAGAGCATATGCCATGAGTAAAATAGGAGACCCACTCGGCCTCGTCCTGGCCTTGGTGCAAATACTTTCGGTTACCCAAGGCTATAAGGCGATAACGTTTAGGATCCGCAGGAGCTTCTAAAAGCCTAAGTCGTTCCATGAGCCAAATCTGCAAAAAACGGGTACGATCAGAAAAATAATAATAAACGAAAGATCCTGCCTGGGGCGCACTTTCAACGCCCAGGACCAGGCGCCAGAAATTCCGACGCCCAGCTCTGGGCGCTGAAAATCAGCTTCAGGCAGGGGGCTGTCGAGGCAAACGAAAAAAGAAAAGAAAAAGAAAAAATAGGTGTATTACTTTGCGCGAATAAACGATCGATTACCTGCAGCAATAGGGGGCTCCCCTTAAAAATTTCACACTTGGCATCCTTTTTTCAACTCATCCGCATTCAGTAAGGTCTCGACAACAACCAACGGCATAATGGAATAGCAACTCTCCATCTGGCGGATCAAGGGGATCAACCTTATGTCACCGAACTCGCCATTGTTATTCGACAGTAAATAGTGGTTCAACAGGCAGAATACAAGTGCTCGAATATTCAATTTCTGTTCGGTCATGTTTTTACTAAGTCTAAAGTGATGTTTTACAAGCTTTGCCAAATTGACCTTATCACCCACAATGATCTCAGCGAGCATGTTAGCATCTAGTCCTAGAAAAGCCCTTATGATTGTTTTACCCTCTTCAACAGTTCCAGGGGTGGCAGGAGTAGCATTGGTAGGATAACCAAGGATCGCGGCAAATTCATCTGGCAAAGGGCATACGTCGTTGCCCCGAAAGACAAAAACATGGTGATCAGACCCCAAAAGTCTAGGGCCACATACAGAAAATTATAATCAATATTAATTTGTTGTAAGCCTAAGAATGCGTCTAAGTGGTATCCTTTCAACAAAGCCTTTTCTGTGGGATTAAGGGCTCTTAACCAGCGCCTAACAACTCGTTGGAGGGAGAAGGGAGGAATCGACATGGCAAGAGCAGGGAAAAATAAAAGCTAAGCAATCGCAAAAAAGAGGAAGATTGAGAGTGGTGAAAAAGTAAGACGTACTTAACCCCTATATATACAAGAAAGCATCGAGTGACATCCCAATCCCATTCGGAAACGCGCTAAAAAATCCGGGAACTGCCAAAATAGAACATCCAGAGCCCAAGGCTGGGCGCCGAAATTTTTAACGCCTGGCCTAGGGCGCCGGAAATGTAGCCCAAGTCCCGGATCCTTCAAAACGCGGAGCGGGAAAGGACTTAAGACCGTGTTAATAGACACGAGGCCCTGCTGTAATCAAGATAAAGCCCAAAGCACCTTTAGTGCCCGAATAGTGAGAACAAATGTTAAAACTTGTCGAAACTTAGACTCATCTCAAGGAAAAAATATATATGTACATTTTTTCAAGGCAATATAGAAAAAATAAAAATCAAGGTCATTCTTCGAAACACAAAGAACAAAAAACCAAGTCGTTGGTTTCTTAAATTAAAAAGCGTTTATTTGTCAAAAAAAAAAAGAGATCAATCCGGGCCAAAGTAAGCTCGATGTATTAATTATTGAAAAATGAAGCAAACTTTGTTGCCCGAAAAATGAAGTCGCCCTCCACGACTCCATCAAAGTAGCATACCACTACGAAGATCGCTCGCACTTACGAGCACGATCCCAAACGCGATCGAAGACATTACAAAATGCGCATCCCCAAGGAACCTCTTTGACAAGAAATGACCGTCAAGCACGAGTGCTTGGGGGCTCGAAAGAAAATATATATGCAAAGTTAAAGAAATATTCCCAGACTACGCTGTACGAAGTCCCGTGCTTGGATAATCTCAAAATATACAACCGGATTACGACCTCAAAACAAAGGTCGCCGTTGATACTTATACATAGTCCCCTAATCAAGGACCCAGGTAGTGGCAAAATTGAGCTGTAAAGACTAGCTCAAAACCATGAAAGATGATGACCACAAGACAATGGTCCGTCTAAGCATGTTGTCAACCCACATTCAGGTTGCAACTAAATCCGAGCATCCCTCGAAAGAATTCTCTCTTACAATAATGGATAAAAAGAAATTCTCAAAAGAAATCACAAGAACAAATGAAATAGGGACTTGCCCACCTCAATCGGGCCAGATCGCGGCACGTACCACGCGAGTCCCAAATTGAAAAGACGAATTCAGGTTCGCTCACCTCCAGCGGGCGGGGCGTCCACCCTTAGCGGACAGGGCTCGCCCACCTTCAGCGGGCGGGGTCTGCGTCACTAACCGCGCAGGTCCTCAGTTTTCGAAAATGAAAAGGAAATAAAATCTTCAAAAACAAAAACAGGCTCGCCATATTCAGTCGGCTGGGTCTACGTCACAAACCGCGTATGTCCTTATTTTCAAAAACATCAAAACAGATTCGTCCACTTCTATCGGACGGGGCATCCACCCTCAGCGGACAGGCTCGCCCACCTTCAGCGGGCGAGGTCTACGTCACTAACCACGCAGGTTCTTAGTCGCTGCAGCGATAACTTTTCCCGGTTTATCCTTTTCCAAAAATCAAAGGATGGTATCCCTTTTCCAAAAATCAAAGGATGGTTTCCCTTTTCCAAAAATCAAAGGATGGTTTCCCTTTTCCAAAAATCAAAGGATTGGTTTTCCGTTTTTTCCAAAAAATAGCGATGTGCTGGATTTTCCTTCGTTTTACGTCCTATAAAAACAAGGGGGTTTTCTTGTTTAGCTAACCCTGAAAATGAGAATCTTTAAAACATTTTACCTCGTGATTGGGCTCGGCCAGGCCTAGTTACACTTTATAGCTTTGATTTCGAAAACATTTTTAGATACTTCCAATGACACGTGAGGAATGTGTTAACACTTCAAGTGATGACCCTTAAATCAAATGTTATCACTCGGGGGCTCGTGAGACCCTCGCAAAACAGGTCACATACACCATGGCTTGTATGACGCACTCCGTCTAGTACTTTGACCATCGTCTCATCTCGAGACTCAGTCAAAGTGAGGGATAACTGTAGACACCTACATTTATCCCCATTTCCGAAAGGGAAGGTTCGATGATGAGAACATAAATCTCCACTTGGCAACTCATCTCCAATAAAATAACGAATCTCAATCACCCTTTCATTTCAGCCAAAACTGCTATTTATAGAAACCTGGTAAGAATAGTAACCGCCGTAAAAGGTAGTTGTTAAAAGTGGCAAAGTCGTAAAAGATAGAAACCTGTCAGAATTAGGTGTTGCACTCCAATATAAATCCTAAAAGAGATAGAATTTGCATTCTTGGTATAATTCGAAAATAAGAGTTACGTATTAATTTAATTCCTAACGAACCTAGAGTTCGTAACGGGCCCAGACGCATTCCGTCATAAGTTAATACGCACTAAAAGACTCGGATAAATCTCAAAAGCTCTGTGTTCTAAGAGTCCAAATCTGACATAGAACTCGGCCCAGATCCCATTTTCAACGCCTGGATCTGGGCGCCGAAATCTTCGGCGCCCAGCCCAGGGCGCTGAAAATTCCTGGGGTCGTTTTATCTCCGGATTCTTTTTGAATTCGTATCTTAAAAATCTATCTTTCCGCACACCCTTTTCCTATAAATACAGCCTAAAAACCGACGTGAAAAGAACACACAATTGCATAACATGAGTATTGACTCTAGCCTTAAGCCTAAGCCTCACGCTGCGAAATTGATCCGGCGTTCTGTCGCAATCGACCCAAAAGTCGAACAGAACGCGTCCTGCCCCTTGTAGCTTGATGAATTAATCCTAAATACTGGAACATTGCTTAGAAACCCGAGATTCATTAAATAAAAGGAGAAATAGCAAAGCCAAGTGGTTAGTTTTCTGAGAACCACAACGCACCTCTCAAGGGTGCGTTGTAATGTGTCCCTCATATGATTTAATCGCTTTCATCACCCTTTTATAAAATTGTCAAACTATTAACTTGATTGGTCTATCACGCCTAATAAGATAATACCTTGGACAATTGAATTATCATGCTAGGTACCGTAAATCAATCTAAATAAGATAATCACGATCGATTTAGTTTTATGTGTTGCATATTGCTAAAATCAATTCAGAATAGTTTAATAGTTTAACGCATGTCCCTTCAATTATTTATGCTGAGCTAGTAAGGATAACCTGCCTCTGGAGTATTATCGATGAGCACTCCTCTCGGTAGCTACAGTCCCCCGAACTCTCAATCTCTGCCCTGCGGGTGTACGTTGAGCGATCCCCACACCAGGGATCACAAGGAAACCTATGGCCGTCGTGGTCGAACATAATTGCACTCCCTTTATGTCACGATAACCGGGTTTTGTCAGTTTTTCTCATTGTCGTTAAAAACTGAATGGCGACTCCTATATTACTAGTCGATTGGGTGTAAACTCATAGGAACTCCAATTACACTTGATCTGACGACGCCACGCCCACGAGGGACGAGGTCATGCATTAGCCTCGTGCTTTTTCGACCCCCTCACAGCCATACATTCGGGTGTTGTGTATATTAATACTAGATTAGATTTCGTGCACGCACGGATTTTTATCATCTTTTTCACAAAATATTTAACTGAATATCTCTCAAACTACTGCATAGTTATAACATTATTAACATACTCATTTAAATTTATTCATCTAATATGTATATTTAAAATGCTAATATGATAATTTGACCAAAATATTGAGTGATATATTTTCCATTATTAATATTGCGATTTGACTAAAATATTACTCCGTACCAATATAGAATAATTATTATTACGACGTATCTATTATTACCATAATTTATAAACTAAATTTTGTTTCCAAACATAAATAGTTTGTAAAAAAGGTAGATAATAAATATAAAATCAAACAGATACATTCTTTTTTTGGAAAATTGATTTTTGGCGAGAAAAAATCGCACCAGAAATTAACACGTGTCATTTCTGGTGTCTCTTTTAGTATATACTTCCTCTGTTCCGCAATAGATGCATCGTTTCTCTTTTGGACACTATTCATTAGCTAACTTTGAAAATTATTCTTTCACATTATGTAAAAACAAACATAGTCAAGTGAGATCTTGTTAAATTCGTATCAATGTGAGGATTCCAAATATCAATTTTTTTATAAATTTTAATTACACGCAATTAAGGATATTAATGTTCAAAGAAGCATGTTGGGATACGTGAAAAAAGAAATGATGTATCTATTGCGAAACGAAGATAGTAGTAATAGATACTAAATGTGATTTGATTTTCTAATACCAACAAGAATTTACTCTCATGGTAACTGGAAATACGATTTCCCTTTCAAAAGTACGGAGTATGCGAACCTTAAAACTAAACCACTAACCAAATTACTCATAATATTAAACAACTAATTAAATGTGCCATTGTGCCCATAGTATAATTAACTAGATTTTAGTCCGTGCGATGCACGGATTCTATTAAATTGTTATGTTTAAATAAAAATCCTATGTATATACCACGTTTATATACGGAGTATTAGATTAGATTAGTATTTTATTTTTCTTGAATTTCATTTTAGATTTTTTTTATTATTATGAGAGTGTTTGTTTTTTGATGAAATTGTATATGCGTAGTATTAATAATTAATTAACAAAAAATATCTACGTGACCCTTAATCATTTATTTACGTGGCACTCGACTTTTTTAATTCAAAATTAATTTTGAAATCTTATTTTTCATTGGCCGAAACCATTAGATTTTTCTACGTGGCACTCTAATATTGGATTAATGTTTGATTTTAAATTGAATATTTTATTTTTTTTAGATTAGTGTTTGATTGGATGAATTTTATTTTACATTTATTTTTTAATTAATAGAGTGTTTGATTTTAGATGGAGTTGTATATATTAGTAATTAATTAATTAATTAAAATATCTACGTGACACCTAATTAATTATCTACGTGACAATCGATTATTTTTTAATTATTAGAGTGTTTGATTTTAGATGGGTTTGTATATATTAGTAATTAATTAATTGAAATATCTACGTGACACCTAATCAATTACCTACGTGGCACTTGATTTTTTTAATTCAAAAATAAATTAGAAATCTTATTTTTCATTGGCCGAAATCATTAGTAATCCTAGATGACGCTCTAATATTTCAGCAAATATGTCTCCTTTATATATGTATAATATTAGATTACCATCCACTTAATCTTAAAATCGCAAACCTTGATATCTATCTAAATAAGGAATCTAGGTTAGCCATTTAGCCATAATCACTTGCATGTGGGTCTTACATCGACCCCTAACTAATGTTGGATTAACAATTAATCATCCTATAGTATACACATACAATGATAAGGTAGAAAAATGCATGTCTACAATAACTAAACTTGTGATAACCGAATTCGACGTGCATTAAAATCCATATAGAAAGTAACTAGAAAAAAATTATATAGAGTTGACTCACGTTGTAGCATTTTGATGCCATTTAATTAAGGTTTTGTTTGGTTGAGGGGATTTGGGAGGAAAATAAAGGAAAGGAAATGGTTTTATTATTGTTAGAATAATGCCTTGAATCGGTCAAGCCCCTTATTTTACGGTATCTGTTATTTTAGACTAGGGTTATCTGTTTTGTGTCTATTTTCTGGGCTTTTCCACATATGTCTAGAGAGTATTCTGTAATCTGTACTCCTCAAGATCAATAAAACTTTCCTCCTCTCTGCATGTGGACGTAGCTAACACATTGTTAGTGAACCACGTTAAATTCTCCACGTTCTTTATTACGTTCTTTATTCTTTCTTTGCATTCGTTATAACAAATATGTTTCCATGTTTGGTTAGATAAATTACATAGGATTTGATGGGAAAGGAAAGGAGATGAGAGGAGAGATTTTTTATAAAAATTTCAGTTTTATTTCCTGTCAAAATTGGAGGAATTTGAGAGGAAAAAGAAAATTAAAAGCTGTCATTTATATTTCATTTCTCTTCCTTTCATTTATAAACGACAACTTTTGTGTAAGACCGCCTTACCGGAAAGACCACTTTGATTGTTTAACTAATTGGTTCTAGGAAAATTTGTAATTATTAATCCAACCTTTGCCCGATTTTCTTTAATTAAGTCTACCTATGCGATATTTCTAAATAATCCAACCTTTATGACCCAACTACTATTATTAAGCCTAACAAGTTACTAACCTGCTATAGGCGGTATTCACCCTTACGTGGCATATAACAATTATAATTTTTTTTTTTGTTTTTCCCCCCTTATTTTCTTTAATTGCTATTTTAATTTTCGTTCCTCTCCCCTCTGCGATTTTCTCCTTCATCTCTGCGCTCCTCAATTATTTCTCTTCTACCTCTTCTCCACCATTGTCGATCCCTCATACCTCTCCATTCGAAGTTCATCAAAAATAATCAGCAATTGGTATGGCCGGGGTAAAGCAATTGCCTGTTGGATCTGGATCTTCTTCAAATTCAAGGTTTTTTTTTCTTTCTAAATTTTCAACAAGACCACAATAACCAACATCCCACAACATTAAAAAAAAAAAAATTATTGCAACAGTTTGGGTTTTTACGAACTGACCATCAAGGAAGCCCAAAATTCAAAATTTGGCAAAAATCGAACAAAAACGCTAAGGTTCGTAAGTTCACCTTCAATTGTACGATTTTGGAGACGAAATTTGAATGCGCGTGGATGAAGTCACCTATTTCCACAAGAAAATCGCTGATGATGTCATGAACCAGTACAATTGTGGTTGAAGCAGCAGTAATGGAGGAGAGAGGAATTGAAACACGGTACAGAGAAGAGAAAGGTTAAGGGTTTTTTGGAAAAAAAATGAAATCCTTGTTTAGGTGGCAAGTGATGATGACGTGTCCAATATTTTGGGAGGGAAACCAACTTTAGGTTGTCAACGAATTTAACGTTGACTTTGTAGCTGGTAACCGGTCATCCAGGCTTAATAATAGTAGTTGGGTCATAAAGGTTGGATTATTTGGAAATATCGCATAGGTAGGCTTAATTAAAGAAAACCGGGCAAATGTTGGATTAATAATTACAAATTTTCCTTGGTTCTATTGGTTAACTAATTAGTTCTAGTACTTAACTAATTATTTTCATTGTTTAACTAATTTGTTTCAGTGCTTAACTAATTAGTTCAAGTGTTTAACTAATTGATTTCATTGCTTAACTTATATGACATCAATGTGGTCTTTTGTGTAAGACCGCCTTATATAAAAGTTTGTACTCCTTAAACCAAACACAGGAAAATAAAATTTATTTCCCTTCTTTTCCTTTGCTTTTTCTTTCTTTCCTTTACTAATAATGAACCAAATAGGGCCTATGGAAGGTCTAGTATTTGAGCTTAACCCTATGCAAAATCACTTATTGCGAGACTTACCCACAATAAACAAGGTATGCAACACGGGTCAAATCCATATATAGTTGGAGCTAAACTCTGATAAACCGGGTGTACAATACATAAAAAATTAACCAAAAAATGATAAACAAAATGCATGCTACAATAATTTATTTAGGATAACTTTTAATGTCAATAATAATGAGTATTGTATTTCCGCCTCATTGAAGGATTTAAAGACGTGTTGTTTTCAATAAAATGAAGGTTTGATTTTGGGGTAAATAAAAGTGAGAGTTGTCTCTCATACTTCACGTCATTGATGATGTTAACTATACTATTTTTTTTGTTTGATTTCCTAAATGAATTAATCTCATTAATTCCGTAAATAGATAACCTAAGATGTTTCTTTTCTTGTCTAATTAATAAGATTTGCACGTTACTTGCCGCTTAATGATTCCTTAAATTAATCAGTAGATCCGGTTGTTGATTGAGGTTATTGTCTCTTACTGCTAATTAATAACATATCTTCTTCTTTAATATTCCCTTTATTGTCGTAAATCTTACATTAGGAGAACCCTTTCAATAACCAATTCGAAGAGACAACAATAATAATTATAATAAATTTTGGTAGCTGTTCAAAATAAAAGGCACTTATACGGAAAATGTTTGGTTGATCCTAAGGGTTGGCAACCTTAAGATACATAGAACATAAAATAATATATAAGTGTAATTAATTGGAGAGAGAAAGTGTTGTAAGGTGAGTTTCAATGCATTTGTAACCAATCATAATTCAATATGTAAAGGGTTACCAACTCTTAAGGTTACTCTATCATTATCCCACTTATACTCGTAATTGAACTACATGTATATACTTTTCTGAGGGATGTCAACAAGCTACTTACTGATAATTTATTATGTTTATTAAACCGGGCAATAAATTACCACTTCTGATTCAATGAATTTGTAAATAAAATTATATAATTATAACATATAGATATAAACATATACTTCATTTTTTTATTATTATTATTATTATTATGTTCTTTTTCACGGGAGATCTTATTGCTTTATTTTCATTACATCATTTTTCAATAATTTTTACTTGCATATGGAACGAGTTAAAGGTGTGTTCTATTTATCTAATTTATCTGAATGTAATTGAACTTATCTGAATTTATTAAAACTTATAAAAATTTATTTTAGTTATAAATTGTAATTGGTTCACCCTTATTTTTAATGAACTTATCTTATATAAATGTACTTCCCATAATTTGTTTTTTCTAAAATAAGTGAATATAAGGTGAACAGAATACAGCGTAAATGTATACATTATCTCTCAAAAACATTAAATATAATTGAAAGTCAAAATTACACATTAAAGACCACGCCAATATAAAAACTGGAACTATAATTATGAAACAGAAGTACTTTGGAAAAAAAAAATCATTTTACAATATGAAATCCACATATTAAACAAGAAAACAATTGCTTAATTGATACCCTCCCTAGTTGTTATGAATTGTTATACTACGTAGTGTCCTTTTCTAAGTCTACACACGCTAGCCAAATCAAATTTAAGTCATTAGTATCTAAAGACTCTAATAATGACATAAAAAATATTATTAATTTTGTTATAAACCAGTTATTTAATTAGTAGTACTTTTACAAAATGTTTTAACATTTTTCATTTTAATTAGTATGCTTTAAAATGTTCTTAACATTATATTTTATACTATTTTTGAAAATAAAAATTTACAATCTTATAAAATTTATTGTCTTTCTACTCACTCTCTTATTTTATCCACTTTTTACACCATCCTCCTCTTACACACTTTCTTAATTTTTTACTATATTCATCTTTTCTTTACACTTACTCATCTCACTACAAGAATTTGTATCTTTAACGACAATCTAATTACGACGGGTCAAAAATCCCGTCGCAAAAGGCTTTTGCGACGGAGCTAACAACCAAACAATGACGGGAATAACCGTTGCAAATGTCTTTTACGACGGGTTTACGACGGATTTACGACGGGATTTCTAATAACGACGGTCCCCTTTTATGACGGGTTCGCGACAGGAAATCCCGTCGTTAATCAACGATTATTGGCCTTTCGCGACGAGATTTCCCGTCGTTAATAGTACAATTTCTTGTAGTGTCTTTTACAATATTTATTTCTCTCATTTAACTTAATACTTGTGCAGATAATAAATATTAAAATATTGTAGATGTTAAAAGTATTATGAAAGGGTTTATCAAAAAAAAAAAGTATTATGAAAGGATGTGTAATGTATTTGTATTATAGTACTCCGTAGTTGAGCATCTAGTCATGGATTGCCAATAAATAAGTGCTATTAATTAAGAGTAAAAAATATGGACAATTTGTGACATAAAAAGATAGTTGAAAGCTCAATGTTTACCTCATCCAGAAGATACGCCAAGATATATATCCACTTACATGTGAACTAACATTAAATTAATTCAAAGCATTTGGATTATTACGTCTTAAGACCATGACTGCATCAGCCTAATTATTATTAAGACTATAATTAATTCTTCAGAATAAGAGAAAAAAAAAGTTTATTCTGAGTTAACCCCATAATTAGAGTCTCAGTTTTGCCAACAATCTAAATTCAAGACCTCACTTTTATTTTGTCACCAATTAGGACTAAAGGTTAAGAATCCGACCACTTTACCCATATTTAACTCACTGGAGCTAATATTGAGATGCTTATAAATTATTATTTTTACCAAAATCTTAAAGAGAACATATAATGTAGTTATTGTTTGCTGGAAACGTATAATTCTTGTTTTCTTTTAACTTCAACCTACTTTCCTCCTCAATCTACCGTCTCCATCTTGCCCAACTATCACAATTACCAACCCCTCAATTTAGGATAAAATATTCAATATACAATTCGAATTGTTTACTCCACAGTCTTTTCCAACCAATTCAACACCGAATCAAGAAAATCAGAATGTAAATTTTCTTTCATCCCTTCTACCCCCTTTTTCTCATGTTAAATAAAAAAGGTTTATGATTTGCACCCAAATCAATTGACACCCAAATTAAACAACAAATCACAAAAATCCCTTAATATCAATGTTCTTCAGCAATTAGATCCTGCATAAGATATTCTCGAAATCTATGGATTTGTTCTCTGACATCATCACTCAGCTTCCTGTTCCAGGTTTGCCCCCAAGTATCACAAATTTAAGCATCTCAATTCAAGATTAGAAACTCAAAAAGTTTTCAAATTAACTACTATAAAACAAAAAGAAGACAGATCAAGTTATATACAGAGTATATTTGATTGTGAACCATAATGGAAAAACTCTATAAATTGAGGAAAGGGAAATTACTGTGGTGCATGGAAGATTAGGAAATTGGAGGAGAAAGAAAATGGTATTAATGATGAATAATAAATTTGTTTTGTACTTCTGTAATACTTCTATAAAAAATATTATTTTCGCAATACACGGAGTATCTTTGATTGTGAACTATAATGGAATCACTCTATAAATGGAGGAAAGGGAAATTATTGTGGTGCATGGATAATTACGAAATTGGAGGATAAAGAAAATGGTATTAGTGATGAACAATAAATTTGTTTTGTACTTTTGTAATACTTATATAAAAAATATTATTTCCGTACTTTTTAACTCAAGTACATGTCTTTTGTTTAACCATAGTAGTTAACTTTGATCGGAAAAGCGAGATGGGGTCCCAAACGGTGACAAAAAACTTTAAGACCCTGGTCGGTGATTCTTTGTAAAACTTCGACCCCAATTGTGAGGTTAACTCTGTTTATTCTATTGACTAAATTTACCGGTTACTTGACTTGTCAAGTACGGAGAATAATAATAATAATAATAATAATAATAATAATAATCATTCAAGGGGGTGATTAGGTTAGGGCATATTTGTTTAAGGGTCTTCCGGAGGTGGCCAGGCCGGTAGTCTGGCTGACCAGAGGTGCGGTCGTTTACAGAGGGCGACGAACAAAAGGGAGGCTATCATCGTTGTAGTTGTAGTTTTCCGATTTTGCGACCTTCCGGTGCAACGGGGGTTTGGTGGTTTCAGGTGCAGTGACTTTCCGGTGCGGTGAGGGTGGTTCTGTGGGTTTCAGGTGCAGCGAAATTCTGGTACAGTGATCGGTTGAAGGAAATAATGCCCTTGGTCCAATTTTGCATTTAATGCTAAGTCTAAGAAATGTGGTTCAATGTTAATTAACAAGTTAATAATTCAGTGAGATCAAGTGATATGAATGGCTAGCTAGAGACCGCTTCAGTTCAAAGGGAATTAATAATATTAATCCACAGTTTACTCTTGACTAAACCCGTAGGGTCACACAAATAGTGCGTAAACGGATCAAGTATTTTAGTGAATATAATATTCATTAAGTACTATATTTATGGTCATTCAGAAATGATGGATCTTAGTTCCAATGGGAGCTAAAATCATCATAAGGCAAGGAAAGGATATTACGGGAAATGAAGATATTACCGGAAACGAAAATATGGTTCGTATCAAAATATTATCGGAAATAGAAATATTGCCGAAAACAGAAATATTACTTGAATCGGAAATATTGTCGAAATCGAAAAATATTGTCGGAATCCGAAATATTATCGGAAACGTGAATATTGTTCAATCGGAAAAAAATTTCGGAAACGGAAAACGAATCGGAAGCACGACGAGCAAGCAAGTCATCCCAACGCTCGACAAGAAAGGCCCGCGAGCTCGACAAGCCAGCGCTAGGCCCAACGCCTAGCGTAGGCAGCAAGGCAACAATGATGGGCCGACAAGGAAACAACGATGGGCCATTGACCGGGCAAGGCCTACAGTGCGCGCCAAGGAAGCGTGGCCTACAAGGCTGTGTGGGCGACAAGAAAGCCTTGCGCGCCAAGGCCCAAGGCCCATACGCATAACTTAGGTGCCAAATTTCTTTGACCATAAGTTGTTCCTTTTTCTAATCCTACAATTATTAGACTTCTAGCATAGATCTGAATACTTAGTGTTTGATTATTCATAGAGTTCTAATAAATATAATTAACTAGAATCCTAATGGGTTTAGTTATTTGATTCCTGATAGGATTAAACTTCTCTATTTCCACCCTATAAATATGTGGTTCATGATCACAATTTATACAACACATACAACATTGAATTAAACACATAATTCACAATCTTTGCCTATCACATTTATGAGTTTCCCGGGTTCATAAAACCTTAGAGAATATTTTAGTTGGTTGAATCAAAGGCGGATTCAGACGTACTGTGGACTTTCTACGAAGGGGTGACATTTAGAGTCCTTAACTTGTTCTTGTTCTTGTTCGGTTCTGGAGCAGCTAGGGAAGGCACGCATCACATAGTTTGTATACCAAATTATGCTAATTGTCAATGTGGCAATTAATTTGGATTCCCGACTTTATGGTTTTTCCGCATGAATTATATTGTTCATAACCTTACAGTGGTATCACGAGCCTCTAATTAATACCATAATCAATTATAGTTAACTTGGATTAAATTTTAGCAAATTGCAAAGAATTAAAGGGGTGATTAATTTCGTGGATGTAATTAATTGCAAGTTCGTGCGATTATTTAATTATATATTCGCAGGATTTTCGGCATTTTTGCAATAATTCTCGAAACATTATATTTTTATAGTGAATTTCGCATGTAAATTACATTTTAAAATTTTGACAAAAATCATAGATTTGGGTCCGATTCCAGAATTCCCAAATCCGAAGCCTAACTGTGACGTACTTTTCGGAGGTTTTAGTTTTTCGGATACAAAATTTGTAATTTTTATGATGTTAAATTAAATATTTGTGAATCTTGTATGTAAATCTTGAATTTATAATTGACCTACTGCATATGTTTAACAATTCTAAGGTCTAAATTTGTTCATTATGCATCCTAATTTGTAATAATAATTAATTTGTTGAATTTCAAAAAATCTGGGATTTTTTTTGATTTTCATAATTAATTGATAATGTAATTGGGATCCTATGATTAAAAACCACCATAAAATTTGTTAAAGTTTGGAAATTTTAAATTTTAATTACCTAGATTTTAATCCCTAGAAATCATGTAATCGGAAATTGATCTAATTAAAAAAATTTCAATTTTTTCGCCTAAATTTATGGAATTAATATGAATTATTAATTTGTCATTAAATTTAATTATGAAAGTTTCAATTTTTATAAAACGTTCACGATCTTTCACGCACGAATCGATGGAAAGCTAAGTGTTACCTTTAAGGGGTGTTGCAATGGTGCGGGCATGGCTGACGAGCTCCTGTTATGGCAACGAGCAAAGCACGAGCGCGCGAGTGAGGGCTATGTGCATGAGCAGTGTGTGCAGTGTGCGAGTGAGAGAGCAAGGCGAAGGGGCTAGCGCGGGCACAAGTCCAGCGAGCGTTGGTGACGAGGCATCGAGCAATTCCCTCATGCCATGAGAGTTTGCGTGCTCTTTGTGGCGCTCGGCGAGCGATGACCACGAGACATCATTCGATGCCCTCGTGCCATGTGCATACACCCAACAAGTCAAAGCGCCCAGCGCGCACTGGTGAGGGGATGGCTGTGCGATGGCTTAGGCTATGATTGCGCCTTCCTGCGACGCTACAGCCTTGGTGTGGCATGGGCCTTGCGCCCATGAGCCTTGCCTCTGCCCAATGACTTGTTTTAATTTTTTGTTGAGCAACGATTTTAATTAATTTTAATTTCGTGGTTATAATTTTTCTGGGAATTTAATTTTGTTAGTTTAATTATTATAATTAATGTTATACTAATTATTTAATAAAATTAAAACCTTTGATAAAATTTTAATTAATTAATTTTAATCAACTGAAAAATATTTAAGGGGAAGTACACAATCATTAGAGTAATCAACACTCTTCTAGGAAGAATATCCACATAATGGGAATAAGGCATAACATTGGATCACATCGGTCATAAGGGTCTAGATTGCCCCTCATTTCCTTTATGCACTCAAATCACTTATTATTCTTGTGGCAATTCAATTGTTCCACAATTCACATTGAGTATGCAAACAATAAAAGAATTAATCACTTGCGTGTTACTTAGACCTTGGAGTATTATGGAATTCTCAAAATGAAAAGAATACTTTAACTTTATTGCTAATTCTATAAAGGTTTATTACATCCTTGAAAAGAATAAAGAATAACTCAAGCTCCTATTGCTTTAATTTTAAACTGTTGTAGCTTTGCTATTTATTCTCCAAAACAAAAAAGAACTAACTAACTACTACAACTTCAAATGTTTAAGACATCTTGCCTATCTGTTCTTTCCTTGGGAACTTGTGGATGGAAATCTAGATCTTCAGTATGCGTCAAACTCTCCCTTCGGGTTTGAGTCTTCTCCCATGTCTTCATCTTGACGAGGCTCACTTTCCACCTCACCATCACCTTCAGGATCCACATCTGAATCACTAGAGATCTCAATGGTAGGCTTATGGGCCTCTGGGTTAGGGTTTTCTGCCTCAACCACTACATTCTCCTCTTCCACATCTACATCATTTTCTTCCAGATCGTTGTTTACACCAACTCCCATAGGTTCCTCTATAACTGCATCCCAAGCTTGACTCCCTATGTCTTTACCCTCCTTGAACCCACTTTCTGCGACCTCAATAATGGTGGTCTTGATCTCTGAGTCATATCTCCACCTACCATCCCTAGTTCCATACTTTGCCAAATTTGGTGTTCCATCATCAGAATGCATGTCTTTAAACCTATCTTTGAGTTATAGGTATGGCGTTTTGTTAGGTAAGCAATGAACAATAGTGGATGCTATGGTGTCTTCTCTCATTAAGATGGGTTGGCCTTGTATCCTAGCAAAATACTCACATCCATACAGAACTTTATTCACAAAGAGATGAGGGGTCTCTTCGACGATCTTCTCAAGGGATCCTATGTTGGTGTACATGGAAATAAACATTTTATTCCTGAAAGAGACAATTTAAGGTCTTACTAATGAAAAACGCACTTAATTGACATAAACGAAAAATTTCGAATCAAATAATATAAGACTTTGCTCTAACAATAAATTTAGAATCTTTCTAATATTAAAGAAAATATTTCAATCTATTTAATTTAATTATTTGGAGCTTATTTCAGCGAAATTCGTTTTACATAAATAATTAGTTAGTTAGGCGCCTAAAAACTTAAAAATTAGACACGAAAAGTCGATAAAACCTATAGCTCAAAAATACCACTTTGTAACACCCCGACAGTTCTCCCTTTTCTAAAATAACCTTTTTGGTAAATATAAATATAGAGAATTATCAAAGTATTATCATCCGTGTGAAAATGTAACGGCTTATTCAGAATTTTGCAGCGGAAAACATAAAACTAACTTTGAATTCATAAATAGCCAACTACGGAATTAACTCCAAATCCAACCAACGAAAATAAAGTCAATGCAACTAATTCAAGAAGTTTAAAATTAAACAACCCAGGTCAACTTAGTAAATCAAAACTAAACTACAAGCTCTCCAATCCCGAACCCAATGATGCATCATCTTCAAACCTATAGATGGACAATGCTTTGATCCTTAGAGACTGCTCACCAAAATGGGTCATCACAGGATCAATAAGGCATAGCCATGATCAATACACACAAACAAAGCACGTAATCAGCAAAGCTGAGTACTACATACTAAATCAATGAATAAGTATTCCTAACATGATACTAATAGAAGATAAGGAAAACCAAAACATATTAACTTGAAGGCCAAGTTTGACTAGACTGGACTAGACGTTTATAACATTACTATTATTTTAATTGAAATAGTCAATGGGCCGAGTTGTCTACTAGAAGCCTTCACTAAGGAAGACGAGGTACGGGCGCGACTCCGTAACCCCAATGACCTGCGATGTCGAGGAACGTTTGAATAAAATAGAACCGGTGATCAATCCGGTCCCAGAAAAATCCATAGGCGACCCATGACCCCAACTCCTGATTGTCCGTAACTTCAGATGTGCACAGTCTAAAGCTATTGCTACTCAGTTTCACTTTACATGATTTACTAATTAATACTTGTTATGACTCGACAATCACATAAATCATATAATCAACAAGTATTCACAACTGTTTTATCTTAGAATTAAGTAAGCGATCACAAAGTTATCAATCAAGAACTCATTCCAACCTTTCCTTTAACAATGGTTACCCACCTTTATATAGGTGTAAAGTATCAACTTACTAAACAAGGTCCTCAACCCTCATAAAGCAGTGAAATGCTAAAAGGGAACAACGATCAATTGACCTAAACCAATATATATAAAATAATATAAAGTTCCCAACTGACATGTTTGCACCAATCATCCATGCTAACATGTCATAATTCTCATAATAAACTCTATGTTCAACTTGTTCATCCAACAACATTAAACATGTAAATTTCAACACAACCAAGTTCATAGACATATTCAACATGGTTTCAATAATAGCACACATCCACAAATACACATGTATGTACGCTTGTGTAAACAAATTGATAGGCCACTTTAACACTTTCAAAACTCGCCTATAGAGAATTCTCTGCCTAAAACAACCAACAAAGATTCCCAATCAACTTCTAATAATTCACAGCAATAATAAAGTATTCTAAATACATCCTAAACATATTTAGAACCTTCCCAAATATCAAAACATGGATATTTAATCTCCTAGCATAATAATTATTATATTAATGATTAGAAATTCATTAAAAACTCTATAAAGACCGTTCTTTAAATTTCCAGCAATATGAAATCGTTTAAAGCTTTACCAAAACCGTGTTAGGTTATGATACATATGACAATTCATAAATCATGCGGAAAAACCATTTAGCCAGGAATACATATTATTTACACATAATCATATAGCATAGTTTAGATGCATACTCTTTGTTGCGTGCCTTCCCTAGCTGCGCCCGAAACGAACAAGAACAAGTCTTTAGGACTCCAAGTGTCGTCCCTCCGTAGATAGTCCACAACACGTCCGGATCCGCCTTAAGATTGACCAACTAGAATCGCCCTTAAGGTACTAAAGATTTTCGGCACTCTTAGGTAAGAAATGTGTCTGAATTTTCTCTCAAAAACTCACTTTGAATACTTGAATAATCTATGAAAATATGTGACCCTAGGCACTTATTTATAGAGTTATGGAAAGGGTTTTGGAATCCTATTAGGATACTAATTTATTTAATTATAACCCTACTAGGACTCTAATTAAATAATCATTATCTAATAGTTTTAGGATTTAATCACACTTCGAATCCTGATTGCTTCAGGATTCCCGCACAAGCAATGCACGAGCACCGTACACCCGCGCAAGCCTTGCGGCCCACGCTAGGCGCACAGCGCTCGGCCCACTGCTGTGCTCCGCGCGCGCGCCCAAGGCCTTGGCTGGGCCTGGCCTTGCGCTGGGCCTGGTCGAGGCTTTGGCGTGCGCTGGTGTGCGTTGGCTCGCTGGGCGACGGCCTGGCTTCGTGCTGGGCCTTCGTCTAGCGGGCCTCGTCCGATGCTAATTCGTACGATACGCTTCCGATTAAATTCCCGATTCCGGAATTCATTTCCGATACGAACAATATTTAATATTTCCGATTCCGGAATTAATTTCCGTTTCGAACAAATATTTAATATTTCCGTTTCCGGAATTATTTTCCGATTCCGATAATATTTCCGATTCTGACAATATTTCCGTTTCCGGCAATATTTCCGATTCTGGCAATATTTCCATTTCCGATAATATTTTCCGATACGTACCATGTTTCCGTTTCCGGCAACATCTACGACTTGGATAATATTTATATTTCCGATACGATCCATATTTCCGTTTCCGGCAATATCATCGTTTCCGGAGTATTCATTTCTTGCCTGTGACGATCTTAGCTCCCACTGAAACCAAGATCCGTCGATTCCGAATATCCATAGATGGAGTATCTAATGCCATTAAATACTTGATCCGTTTACGTACTATTTGTGTGACCCTACGGGTTCAGTCAAGAGTAAGCTGTGGATTAATATCATTAATTCCACTTGAACTGAAGCGGCCTCTAGCTAGGCATTCAGCTCACTTGATCTCACTGAATTATTAACTTGTTAATTAATACTGAACCGCATTTATTAGACTTAACATAGAATGCATACTTGGACCAAGGGCATTATTTCCTTCAGTCTCCCACTTGTCCTTAGGGACAAGTGTGCATTTCCTAATTCCTTTGTCGCTCGATGCTTGCTCTTGAACATAAGGTAAGAGTTGTCATCCTTATTATGTCCAGAGGTGTTTCTCGGTTTCAGAGTTCAACTGATCAAATAAACAGATAATCATAGCCTATGATTCATCCGAGCACGGCCATGCATTTTACAGTTTCTAGCTCTCCGAGTGGCCTTGTATACCTTTTAAGCATCTCATCCCGATTTATGGGAGGACAATCCCAATCTTGCAATCTTGAGATTAGACTTCATTTAATAGGTGATTACCTGAGCGTTGCCTTTATTGCCTCCTTTTACGGTGCGACGGTTGGTCAACGTCAAAGTAACCAGTTCTCAAACAAGTAATCTCAAATCACTCAGGTATTGAGGATTTAGTGTCTAATAATTTTAATGAAATTTACTTATGACAGATTTTCATCTCTTACAGTAAAGTTTCATAGGTCTGTCCGATACTAGTCTTCCCAAAGTAAGTATCTATGCAAATGATTGCGACATTGCCATGTCCACATAGTTCAAGAAACAGAACTACTAGTCATCTTGCATTCTAGTCATCTAACGTTTTCTATGCGTCCATCTTTATAGAAAACTCCGACCAGGGACCATTTTCAACTTTTTACATTCAAGTTCACTTGATAGACATTTCTTAGTCACAGGACTGGTCCTGACAGTCTATCTTGAATATTTCTTCAAATTGAAGGGACTCATCATTTAATAAACCACAAATTAAATGGAAAATGAATTCTATTCATTTATTGTGAATGATTAACCAATAATATTTTACAAAGATTTAAACTCTAAAACTTTAAAACATTAAACATAGACATCAAAGCCATTCTCCAATATGCTTGATTCCCATAGCTGCAGTGTGCGAGTTGTGCTTCGCCTGCGGCAGAGTTTTAGTCAATGGATCTGATATGTTGTCATCAGTTCCAATTTTGCTTATCTCGACTTCTTTTCTTTCAACGAACTCTCGTAGAAGGTGAAATCTACGAAGTACATGCTTGACTCTCTGGTGGTGTCTAGGCTCCTTTGCCTGTGCAATAGCTCCGTTATTGTCACAATACAGGGCTATTGGTCCTTTAATGGAGGGGACTACACCAAGTTCACCTATGAACTTCCTTAGCCATATAGCTTCCTTTGCTGCTTCATGTGCAGCAATGTACTCCGCTTCAGTTGTAGAATCCGCAATGGTGCTTTGCTTAGCACTTTTCCAGCTTACTGCTCCTCCGTTGAGGCAGAAGACAAACCCAGACTGTGATCTGAAATCATCTTTGTCGGTTTGGAAACTTGCGTCCGTATAGCCTTTAACAATTAATTCATCATCTCCACCATAGACCAGGAAATCATCTTTGTGCCTTTTCAGGTACTTCAGAATGTTCTTGGCAACAGTCCAATACGCCTCTCCTGGGTCTGACTGGTATCTGCTCGTAGCACTGAGTGCGTACGCAACATCCGGGCGTGTACATATCATAGCATACATTATTGAACCAATCAATGATGCATATGGAATCCCATTCATTCGTCTACGCTCATCAAGTGTTTTTGGGCACTAAGTCTTGTTTAGAGTCATTCCATAAAACATCTAGCATTTGTACTCTTGCCTAATTGATTCTCTACTTCACTCTGAAATTCCTTGAATTTGTCAAAGGATTCAGACTTATGCTTCATTAGGTAGACATAACCATATCTACTGAAGTCATCAGTGAAAGTGATAAAGTAGCTGAAACCACCTCTAGCATTTGTACTCATTGGTCCACATACATCTGTATGGATTAAACCCAATAGTTCATTTGCTCTTTCTCCAACTTTAGAGAAAGGTTGCTTTGTCATTTTGCCAAGTAAACATGATTCGCATTTACCATAATCCTCTAAGTCAAATGGTTCTAGAATTCCTTCCTTTTGAAGTCTTTCTAAGCGTTTCAAGTTTATATGGCCTAATCGACAATGCCACAGATAGGTGAGATCTGAATCATCCTTTTTGGCCTTTTTGGTATTTATGTTATATACTTGTTTGTCGTGATCTAATAAATAAAGTCCATTGACTAATCTAGCAGATCCATAAAACATCTCTTTAAAATAAAACGAACAACTATTGTCTTTTATTAAAAAAGAAAATCCCTTAGCATCTAAGCAAGAAACTGAAATGATGTTTTAGTAAGACTTGGAACATGGAAACATTCTTCCAGTTCCAAAACTAGCCCGGAGGGCAACGACAAATAGTAAGTTCCTACAGCTAATGCAGCAATCCGTGCTCCATTTCCTACTCGTAGGTCGACTTCACCCTTGCTTAACTTTCTACTTCTTCTTAGTCCCTGTGGATTGGAACATAAGTGTGAGCCACAACCTGTATCTAATACCCAAGAAGTTGAATTAGCAAGTATACAGTCTATAACGAAAATACCTGAAGATGGAACGACTGTTCCGTTCTTCTGATCTTCCTTTAGCTTCAAGCAATCTCTCTTCCAATGCCCCTTCTTCTTGCAGTAGAAGCATTCGGATTCAGAAGTGGGTTGACTGACCTTCCTCTTTACAGATTTGGCGCCAGTTTGCTTAGTTAGGCTGGCCTTGTCGCCACCTTTCTTAGCATTCCTCTTCTTTCCAGATTTCTTGAACTTGCCCCCACGCACCATAAGCACATCCTGCTTATCACTTTTGAGCGTCTTTTCAGCGGTCTTCAGCATACCGTGAAGCTCAGTGAGCGTTTTGTCCAGACTTTTCATACTGTAGTTCAGTTTGAACTGATCATACCCGCTATGAAGAGAATGGAGGATGGTGTCTATAGCCATTTCCTGAGAAAATTGCTGATCCAGCCGACTCATATTCTCAATGAGTCCAATCATTTTGAGAACATGTGGACTTACGGGCTCGCCTTTCTTAAGTTTGGTCTCAAGAATTTGCCTATGAGTCTCGAATCTTTCGACTCGAGCCAGATCTTGGAACATGTTCTTCAACTCACTGATGATTGTGAAAGCATCTGAGTTGATGAACGTTTTTTGCAGATCCGCACTCATGGTGGCGAGCATTAGACATTTCACATCCTTGTTGGCATCAATCCAACGATTGAGGGCTGCCTGAGTGACCCCGTCGCCTGCGGCTTCGGGCATCGCCTCATCTAGGACATACTCCTTTTCTTCCTGCATAAGAACTATTTGCAAGTTCCTTTGCCAGTCAAGGAAGTTTTTCCCGTTCAACTTCTCCTTTTCGAGAATTGATCGAATGTTGAATGAATTGTTGTTTGCCATATTAAAAACTACAATTGAAAAGAATAAACAAATAAATAACCATTCACAGTTTCTCTTAATAAACTTAAATTCTAGCATACATGCATAATTCAATGTTTATTAAGCATTTTATTCAAGTTATGTGTTCCGGCAGGTGTGAATAAAATGATTCCAAGATCCTAAAATCATTGAAGAACTAAGCACAGTTTGTCGACTTAATCCTAAAACATCTTAGGTAAGCAAAAGCCTTTTGCTAATAGTCTAGAAACTATTCTTGGTTGATAGGTACGTCTAAGAACTTATTAGGTAAACCTATCGATTTTGCCACGACATAAAAGGACTCCTTACTTATATCGTTGAGTTTCACCAAAACTAACATGTACTCACAATTATTTGTGTACCTTGCCCCTTTAGGACCAATAAGTAACACCTCGCTGAGCGAAAACTATTACTAGATTGATGTAAAGGATATCCAAGCAAGTGTATATTTTGGCATGGCACCTTTTAACTCAATTTTTAAGTTTGGAACTTAAGGCTCTTACTATGTTGGTTAGATTTTAAGTGAACTAAAATCCTTAATCATGCAACATAATCAAGCCACAATCTTATGCATAATTAAGACATATTTAAAGCAATAAATAACTTAAAGCATGCATAAGATAAATGTGATCTAGTATGGCCCGACTTCATCTTGAAGCTTTGACTTCAAAGTCCGTCTTGAAAATCTCCGTGGGAGGCACCATTTTCTTCAAATAGGATAAGCTATAATTAAAACTAATTACAACTATTTGATGGTACGCAGACCATATTTGAATTGAAAAACAACTTTGGTACTTTAGACCAATTACATTCAAATTAATGGTGCGCATACCATATTTTCTATCCTATTTGGGCCATACTAGTCACTTCATAACCTGCAAAACAGTACATATACAATATATACCATTCACCCATTCATTATCATGAATGGCCCACATAGCTGGTTAGTAAAACACATTATGCATCACGTAAATATTTGCAGCAATTAATCAAGGGCACCAATAATTTACCAATTATTCAGTCCTTATTAATTCTAATGAAGTTGTTTCAACCTTAAGGGTTTGTAGACCTAATCAAGAGTTTATGACTAAAAGGGCTCCCACTAAACCAATAAATTCGTATGCTTTACTAATTTTAAACATAAAAATGTATTTCTAGTCTAACCGGAAACATACAAATTTAATTAAAATTTAAAGCTCATATGAATTTATAATTGAATCCAAAAAGATTAATTTAATTTCAGTCGTATTTAAATTAATTCATGATTTTAATTTTAGTAAAATAATTAGAATAAATAAAATTTATTATAATTACAATATTCAAAATTAAAATCCAAGAAAATAATTTAAATTATTAATTAATTAAAATTACGTAAACTAAAAATTTCAAATTAAACATTCAAAACGATCTAATCGCAACGCAAACACCCTACGCATCGCACGCCCATGGGCCACACGCACACAGCCATCGCTGGCCATGTGCGCGCAGCCCATGCGCTCGTCGCATAGCTGCTGCATCTTCCCATCGGAAGCCATCGCACAAGTGGTGCTCGCTGCGCGCGCGCCAGCGCTCGACGCACGCGAGCCATCGCTCGCTGTGCGCGCTCGCCAGCGCTTGCTGCGCGCGCTCCAGCGCTTGATGCACGCGAGCCATCGCTCGCTGTGCGCGAGCAATTGCGCGCGATCAACGCTGGGCGCAGCGCTCGTGGCACGCGAGCTTGCGCTCGCTGCGCGCGAGGCTGCGCGCGCTTGCGCGAGGCAGTGCGCGTTGTGGCGCAGCTCGCTTGCTGCCCACACGCGACTGCCATGCCTTGCCTTTCGCCCATGCCCATTCATCCATAGCTCGTGGCCCACGACACAAGGCAGGGCTGCTGCCTTGTGCTCGTGCACCATGCCCCTGCTCATTGCATTCGTGCCGCACGGGCGACGAGCTCCCTTG
This sequence comes from Spinacia oleracea, assembly GCF_020520425.1. NCBI lineage: Eukaryota > Viridiplantae > Streptophyta > Magnoliopsida > Caryophyllales > Amaranthaceae > Spinacia > Spinacia oleracea. Next base: position 92,790,200 of record NC_079489.1, read on the forward strand.
CTCGTCGTCGCATGCCCGCACTATACAACACCCCTTAAGGGTAACACGAAGCGTCCATTGCTTTGTGCGTGCAAGTTATATGAACGAATCGCATAAAAATTTAAAATTTATATTTAAAATTAATGACAAATTAATAAATAATATTAATTTCATAATTTTAGGGCGAAAAATCGAAAATTTATTATTCAATTGATTTCCGATTATTATGGATTCAAGCCTAGGTCATAAAAATTTAAAATTTATCATAAATTTACAATTTTTATGGTGGTTTTTAATCATAGGTTTCTAATTATAATTAATTATGAAAATCAAATTAATTCTAAATTATTCTAATTTTCAACTAATTAATCATAATTACAAATTAGATTGCATAATTAACAAGGCTAGGCATTCAAACTTGTTAAACATATACAGTAGGTCAATCAAAAATTCAAGATTTATAAACAAGAATCGCAAATATTTAATTTAATATCTTAAATTTACGAAATTTTGCATTCGAAAAACTAAAACCTTCGAAAAGTCATAGTTAGGCTTCGAATTTGAGAATTCTGGGTTCGGCAGAAAAATATTATTTTTGTCAAAATTTTAGAATGCCTTTTACATGCGGAATTGACACAAAAATCACTCGATTTGGATGAGTAACGAAGAAACTGCCGAAAAACTGCGTACGTATAATTAAATAAACGCAATTTGCAATTAATTAACAATTACGAAAATTAATCACCCCTTTTAATTCTTGCAAATTTGTAATATTTAACCATGTTCATGCAATGTAGATTATGAAAATAATAAGAGGCTCGTGATACCACTGTTAGGTTATGATACATATGACAATTCATAAATCATGCGGAAAAACCATTTAGCCAGGAATACATATTATTTACACATAATCATATAGCATAGTTTAGATGCATACTCTTTGTTGCGTGCCTTCCCTAGCTGCGCCCGAAACAAACAAGAACAAGTCTTTAGGACTCCAAGTGTCGTCCCTCCGTAGATAGTCCACAGCACGTCCGGATCCGCCTTAAGATTGACCAACTAGAATCGCCCTTAAGGTACTAAAGATTTTCGGCACTCTTAGGTAAGAAATGTGTCTGAATTTTCTCTCAAAAACTCACTTTGAATACTTGAATAATCTATGAAAATATGTGACCCTAGGCACTTATTTATAGAGTTATGGAAAGGGTTTTGGAATCCTATTAGGATACTAATTTATTTAATTATAACCCTACTAGGACTCTAATTAAATAATCATTATCTAATAGCTTTAGGATTTAATCACACTTCGAATCCTGATTGCTTCAGGATTCCCGCACAAGCAATGCACGAGCACCGTACACCCGCGCAACCCTTGCGGCCCACGCTAGGCGCACAACGCTCGGCCCACTGCTGTGCTCCGCGCGCGCGCCCAAGGCCTTGGCTCGGCCTGGCCTTGCGCTGGGCCTGGTCGAGGCTTTGGCGTGCGCTGGTGCGCGTTGGCTCGCTGGGCGACGGCCTGGCTTCGTGCTGGGCCTTCGTCTAGCGGGCCTCGTCCGATGCTAATTCGTACGATACGCTTCCGATTAAATTCCCGATTCCGGAATTCATTTCCGATACGAACAATATTTAATATTTCCGATTCCGGAATTAATTTCCGTTTCGAACAAATATTTAATATTTCCGTTTCCGGAATTATTTTCCGATTCCGATAATATTTCCGATTCTGACAATATTTCCGTTTCCGGCAATATTTCCGATTCTGGCAATATTTCCATTTCCGATAATATTTTCCGATACGTACCATGTTTCCGTTTCCGGCAACATCTACGACTTGGATAATATTTATATTTCCGATACGATCCATATTTCCGTTTCCGGCAATATCATCGTTTCCGGAGTATTCATTTCTTGCCTGTGACGATCTTAGCTCCCACTGAAACCAAGATCCGTCGATTCCGAATATCCATAGATGGAGTATCTAATGGCATTAAATACTTGATCCGTTTACGTACTATTTGTGTGACCCTACGGGTTCAGTCAAGAGTAAGCTGTGGATTAATATCATTAATTCCACTTGAACTGAAGCGGCCTCTAGCTAGGCATTCAGCTCACTTGATCTCACTGAATTATTAACTTGTTAATTAATACTGAACCGCATTTATTAGACTTAACATAGAATGCATACTTGGACCAAGGGCATTATTTCCTTCAAACCGATCATGCTTAGAACATAAGAATAATAGTTTCAATAATTCATAATCATTTTACCATAACTTAAAACCATTAAAGCCTTACCATTCATGCTTTAAATAATTCAAACTTTTATTTCAATCAAATTATGAAATCTGAAATTTAATAATTCAATTATGTAAAACATATAAATCTGAAATTCGTAATTGAATAATAAAAACTATACATTTAATTCAATAAAACATAAATTACATAAATAAAACATAATTAAAAAATTTAATTAGCTTAGGATTTTTAAGAGATTAACCAAAAAGGAGAAGAGAGGAAGGGCTACCGGCGGTTGGTGTAGCGGCGCGGCAAGGCCACAACGAAAGTGCGGCGCTGGGTGGTGGCGCAGCAGCGTGACCGAAGGTGGCTGGTGGTGCGATCAGGGGGGAGACGCACGTAGAGATGAACGAAAAGGAGGAGAGTTGGGGCTTCGCGAAGGAGAAGGGAGAGAGATCGACGGTCGGTGTTGGTTGGTCGGTGGCAGCGACAGGGGTGTTGGTGGCCGGTGGCTGTCGCAGTAAACAGAACACAAGCATTAAGGAGGAGAGAAACGAAATAAAGAGGAGAGAAAAAAAACAAAAACAAAAGGGGAGAAGGAGGAGGACGAGGAGTACCGACGACGGAGGAGGACTGGTGGCGCAGCAATGGTGGTCCGGCGGCGCTGAAACAACCAAGGAGGCGAGCAACAGTGGTTCACGTGAATGAGTTCGTGGAGGAAGAGAGTGATTTACGTGAATCGTTTTGTGGGTTTGTGAGTTGAGAGGAGAGAGAATAATTGTAAGTAACTTTTGGGGTTTGAGATTTATTTACTTGTGGGCTTTATTAATTGGGCTAGAATTGCTTTTAGTGTTTGAATCCAAAACCGATTAGAAGTGTTTTTTAAATTCAAATTCTTTTCAAAATAAAATTATAAAATTATTTTTGATTGCATAAATCGTTAAAATATTTAGAACGTAATTAAATAAAATAAATATACGTTAATTTTATATTTATTACTAAAATCGTAATTTCTATTAAAATATAAATAACTATATGTTAAAGTATACTAATAAAATTTATAAATTTACGGGCGAATACAATCTACCCCTCTTAAAAGAAGTTTTATCCCGAAACTTGACAAGAAAATTCCTACATTTTTCAAAAGTTTTTACCTTATTCTTACTGTAGGAGTACTTTAGCCACTCATTTGCACTCTTTTGCCAATTTAAAGTTTCTTGTGTTACTTATGAGCACCTTTTTCTTATGCGGATAATCTATTTACTTTGCATCAACATGTATAAGTTGCTAAAAATGAGCATAAAATGCATAAAATTGCCATAAAAATAGGTAAAAAGCGCGAATTTCTATCGCATTCTACCCCCTTAAAGAAAACGAGTTACGCCCTCATAACTCATCTCAGGGAAAACTTTGGATATTTCTCCTTCAACGAATACTTTCCCCAATACTATATTTTCACTCAAATAATTCCAGCAAATGCACTTCTACACTTCTTTCCATACAATGCCTCAACATGTGACATCTTAATGATCGCATAGTAACTATTGTTGTAGGAAAATTCAATCAAATCTATATGGTCTTCCCAACTACCCTTAAAGTAAATAACACAAGCTCTCAACATATATTCCATTATTTAGTTAGTCCTCTAAGGCTGACCATCGGTTGCAGGGTTGAAGGCAGTACACATTTGTATTGTTGTCCCCAAGATTCAACTGGACGTTTTGCAAAAATTTCAGACTTTTATGGTCGGTAAGGATCTTATAAGTTTCCCCATAAAGGTAATGTCTCCAAATCTTCAAAGCGAACACGATAACATCTAGCTCTAGGTTATGGGTAGGCTAATTAGTCTCATAAGGTTTCAACTGACGCAAAAACAAGTGTGGAGGTCAAACGCTCTTTTAAAATCTAGAAAGCTTCCTCACATTTTTCACTCCACTCGAATTTCGATTCCTTTTTCATCAAGTTGGGAATTGGTTTTGCTCTCTTCTAAAAGTCTTTCACAAACCTCCTATAATAGTCAGCTAGGCCTAGAAAACTTCAGATATCAGACACATTCCTTTGGAGTAGGTCACTCACTCACGGCTTGGATCTTAGCAGGATCTATAGAGACTCCTTCCTTTGACACATAATGATCCAAAAACGCTACTTTATCCAAACGAAACTCACTCTTAGAGAACTTGGCATACCAATTATTCTTTTTAAGCGTTTCCAACATGATCCTCAAGATTTCATAATGCTCTTTTCATTCTTTGAATAAATCAGGATATCATCAATAAATACAACAACGAACTTATCTAGGAATTCGTGGAAAATCTTATTTATCAAATCCATAAATATGGCATGTGCATTGGTTAACCCAAAAGGCATTACTGTAAATTCATAATGACCATAACGAGTCCTAATGAGGTCTTTAGTATATCCCTATCAGCTATCCTCGAATGGTGATACTCCGAACACAAAGCGATCTCCAAGAACACGCCTTCCCACTCAGTTGATCAAATTGGTCATCTATCCTAGGCAAAGGACACTTATTCTTGATGATTACATTGTTTAGCTCCCTAAAATTGATATACAATCCCATACTCCATATATCTTTCTTCTTAACAAACAACACCAGAGATCCCCGCGGTGGTGCACTAGGCATAATATAACCATTATCGAACAACTCTTGCAACCGTGTCTTTAATTCGTTCATTTCAGGAGGTGTCATTCTAGGAACTAAGTTTATAGAGGAGTCAACGGCTGTAGCAGGTAGCATACATGCAATCTCACTAGGAAACACATCCATGAATTCATTCACAATTGGGACATCCTTTATCTTCACCCCAACATCTTTACTTACATCTAGCACACTAGAATAATTTAGTTCATACTCCTTTTTCATTAACTTCCTCACTTGCATTACAGAAATAACTCAAGGTTCTTGGATTTCTCAAAACATCTATATGAGGTCAACTTTCCAATAGGGTTCCTTAAACTTACTTTCTGAATTTCACAGTCTATCTTAGCCTTGTAAAAACTTAGCCAGTCCATCCCCGGAATTACATCTAGGTCCCTCAAATTAAACTTTATCAATTTAGAAGGAGAAACGCAATCTTTTATCTTCAAAGGCAAGTTTTTAAACTATTTGGTACACCTTATGGTTACACCTGTAGGGATACTAACAGGTAAATCAACCACCTCAAAATCTACTAACTTCAAACTTTTAACAATAGAGGAGGAAACAAAAGAATAAGTTGCCCCCGAATCAGACAATGTTTTAACTAGTACGAATTTAATAGAGAAAGTACCATGAACTACGTCTGCAAAAAGTTTAGGTTCACTTCTAGTCATCACGAACAGTTTACCCGGAGCCTTATTATGGTTGTTGTTCTCTGGCAGACTTATTGTGGTTTCCCTGGTTGTTCTGTGCCCCTACAGGCTTCGAATCTTGCTTCCCTGAATGGTTAAACCCTGATTTCCCCTGGTTACCACTCCCATTACTATTATGCTCCTTCTTCTGCTTAGTGAAGCACTTATACTCCCTATTCCCCTTTTTCTGGCAATAGTTGCAGGTCACTAATTCTCCCTTGCAGTTTCTACCAAGATGGTTGTAACTGCACATCTTACAAGGACACACTCTCTCATATTGGTTCCTATTGTTATGGCCCTGCATATTCCTTCCTTGAAAATTTCCATTTCCATTCCCAAATTCCTATTCCTTTTTAAATTCCCTTGACTTCCCCCAGCATTAAACTCTTTTCTTTTCTCCCCAACAACGACATTTTTCTTGTCCATTCTAGACTGCAAGCCATAAATATGTAGGGGAATACAGTTAAAACATATTAACACAACGGAATAATCCCCAAACCCAGGAACTATTTATAAAGTACAGATCAAGCAGACTTACGTTTGTAGCGTGTTTTACCTAGTTCAACGTACCATAAACACGAACAAGGGAAAACACGGTACGTTGAACTAGGGAAAACATGCTACAAACGTAAGTCTTGAGATTCACCGGCACATTCAGATCCGTCTTGAGATTCGTAGCTTAAACGTCACTCAAGATATTCTAGCTTTTAGGGAAGAACAGTTTTAACGGAGGCTCAAAGGAGATTAGGGTTTCTCTTTTGATTTAGGTTAAACTGAATTATATAATTAGAAAAAATGTGGAAAAAAATAATAATGAGGGTTGTGTTATAACCCTAAGGGTTATAACATGACCGTCCAAGGCACAAGGCTTTAGGCGGCAAGCTCTCGCACAAAGCCCACGAGCAGCGCGCGCAACAACGCAGCCATGGGCCTTGGGCCTCGCTGTTGCTGCTGCTGTCCCGCGCGTGCCCATCCGCAGGCCATGGACCTTGCTCTTGCGCTGGCAATCTGTTGCGCTCGTTGGGCCTTGCGCACTTGGCTAGACGGGCCGACAGCTTTCCCTTGCTCGTATCCGCGACCAATACCTTACGACTATTGTTTATCGTATAGTACTTGACGAATCACGGTCGTACGATATGATTATTCATTTTTCCTAGCTTACGAATATTCGCGATACTATATACGATTTCGATCCAACGTCATATCGTATATTTATGTTTTTCCGAACTAATTCCCGAGAAGCTATTAAATGAATTTCCGATTCATTTAATCCGATGATCTGTACATGCCATGGTGTGACCTTATAGGTTCAGTCAAGTGTAAGCTGTGAGCCTAACATAGATTAGAACTCACTGATCGGAAGCATTGCTCCAGCTAGTTGTTCCGATCACTTGATCTTAATGAATTAATTGTTCGTAATTAATCTGAACCCTGGTATTTGACTAATGCACCTTGGCAGAAGGACGTATTTCCTTCAGTCTCCTTGTAGGGGAATACAGTTAAATACATATAACATGTGCGGAACAATCCCCAGAGCCTGGAAACATGTATAAAGCACAGATTAAGCAAACTTACATTCGAAGCGTGTTTTCCTGAGTTTATGATTCACGAACACGAACAAAGAACTCCAATTTTCGTTCCTCTATTTGGTTCACCGACACGTTCAGATCCGTCTTGATAATCGTAGCTTAGACAATACTCAAGAGTGTTTTCTTTTTGGGAAGAACAGTTTAGGGGAGGAAAAACTGAACTTACATAATTTTCAGAATTAGGTTTAGGGTTGGGAAAAACTAACTTAGAGTGTGGAATATAACCTTAGGTTATATTGTGTGTAACCGGCCAAGGCACAAGGCCTTAACGGGCCACACACTTACACTCACCGAAGCCACATAGCAACCGAAGCCCACAACAGCCAAGCATCGCAGCCGTCGGCTTGGGCCTCGCTGATGTGCTCACTGCTACGCTGCCCCATCGCTGCGCGCACACTCGTGCCTACGGGTTGGCTGTTTGCTACACGCGAGCTTGTTGGCTCGTTGGGCCATGCGCGTATGCGCACTTGGCTCGATGGGCCGGCAGCTCCGTTGTGGCTCGTATTTGCGACTGACGCCTTATCCGGTGAATTTCCGATTCATTTAATCCGGTGATCTGTTACATGTCATTGGTTTTACCTTATAGGTTCAGTCAAGAGTAAGCTATGAGCCTAATACAAATTAGAACTCACTGATCGGAAGCATTTCTCCAGCTAGCTGTTTCAATCACTTGATCTCACTCAATTAATTGTTCGTAATTAATCTGATCCTTGGTATTAGACTAATGCACCTTGGGTGAAGGACACATTTCCTTCACTCCCACTTGTCATTCATACAAGTGTGTATTCACATTCCTTTGTCGCTTACTGTTACTTGCTGAACATAAGTTAAGATCCAAGCCATCCTTATTAGGTCCAGAAGTGTTTCTCGAATTATTGAGTTCAACTGTTAAACTTTTACAGAAGGTTAACCCTTAACCGTTCTGAGCACGACCATGCATTTTCACATTATCTAACTCTTCGAGAGTCCTTGTACAAAAACAACACCATATCCTATCAAAGATAGGAGAAAATTTCCTTCTTGTAACTTCCGAACAACTTACTTTGATTCATAGTACGCCTAATAAATGCTTTTATAGCCTCCTTTTACGGTGCGATGTTTAGCGAGCATTAAAGCGAACTAATTCTCAAACAAGCAGTTATAACTACTCAAGTTCTAAGGAATAGGTTCCAATCACCATTAATGAGAACTACATATGACATGACTTTAATCACTTAAAGTGTTCTCATGATCAATCCAATAGAAGATCCAATAAGTATCCATGCAAATGATTTCTGACATCCATCCCATCTAGTTCAAGAAACAGAACTATAAATCAACTTGCAATCTAATCTTCATTAATCATTGGTCGTCCAACCTTTCAATGACCTGGATTAGGGATCCATTTGTGATTTCAATATTCAAGTTCACTTATGAGTGTTTCTTTGTCAAATAATACATCTTGACATCCCATTTGAATGTTTTGAATCACTTGGACTTCATCATTTAATACTAAACCAAGATTAAATGATCTTTGAAATATAATTTCATAAATGATAAATGTTTAAACCAAATGCTTACCAATTTGTGGGCCTCTAACCCAAAATCAAGCATTTAATGTTTTACAGATATAGGCCTTTCACCGAATACTTAAAACTTTCATGGAACTCAAACTTGATTCCATTTCTGCATATGAGTGTTGTATCTCATTCGATGCTAAGGTTTAGTTTATCATACTTTTCTACTCTTAGCATCTTTTCTATCGAAAGCCTTTCGATGCAAGATAAAAACATCTTTGAATATGTTTATAGAATGATCTAGTCTTTCATTGATGTTAGAATGATTCTCATATTCAAAATAGAAAATCATCCAGATAGCTGACTTGTGATCAACCTGAGTTCATTGAAGAACTCCAACTAGAAACAATTCTCTTTCATTGCTTCTTAGGCAATAATGAATTCATTTCAATTATGTAGAATTGTAAATGATACTATTCTTTTGGAATAATCCAACCAGTTCACAGAGATATGGGAGATACATCTTTCAACTGAGAACTTGGAAACTAATTATTGATTCAGTTTCCCATGCATCACATATGGTTTAGAACCTATGTTACCACCTTTTAATCACGACGCCTAATTTCCCGTGTATGTTTGTGGTTTGCCTAAAAACAAGATTCAACTTATGGTTAGGCAAATACATATAGCATCAAAACTTTAGTTCATCTTCACTTCCTCTTATCAAGTTCTCATCCTACATATCCAAATGTGTTGGATGTTCTTGATATTGTTCTAATGATCTTTGATCTAGATCAATAGAGATTGGTATAAACTTGTCACAATCTAATGTTCACGGGTTATCTTGGCGATCTATATATCACATCATACATGATTGATTGTAATGCAAATACCATTCGCATTTTAAAATCTATCCATGTAACTTTTAGCTTTATTCTGTTTCAAGAGATACTGAATCTTGCTAAAATCTTGGCATTGCCAAGGTCCTTCATGTTTAACTTTGGTGATAACAGCCTAGCTTTATACTTAGTTAAGGCATTCATTACTTAGACTTACTCATATGGGTTAAGAGTCTCTTTTGAGTCTCTCAATTGTGTTTGATTTAGTAATTACTTTTACTAAATCCAAACAACGCTTTAGATCCTATCCAATAGATCTTTAACCCAGTATGTTTTAAGTTTCGCTATGGTTCTAATATTGACAAATACTTTCAAATCTAACCATTTAGAATTTGAATGTCATTTTCAATAGAGAGATATGTATCTCATATGTAGAACTAATAAATATGACTTAGCTCCCACTAAACTCCTCATCTACAAGATGATCCATATTTTCATAAACCTATGATTGCTCAATAGCCTTGTTGAAAGATATGGTCCAATTCCCACTTGCATGCTTTAATCTACGAATAGATGTCTTAAGCTTGCTCTTTTATCTAGTATTCAAAAGTTTTACATTGTGTTATGTACACAATTCCTTTCTACCAGTCCAATTGAGGAAGGTGTTTCGTTTTCCAATTACCATATTGCCATATGCAATGATTGCTAGATTTATGCAAAATAGTTCAAGCATTTTGGCTTGGTGAAAAAGATTTCAACATTGTCAACGCCATGAAGTTGTTTATAATCTTTATCACCAATCTAGCTTTTCTTTTGTATGTGTATACAATATCATCTTTGTATGTTTAGAAAACATGTTTGCAACCAATGGGAGTGAACCCTTTATGCAAATCCACCTTATATGTTTAGAAAACATGTTTGCAACCAATGGGAGTGAACCCTGCAAATCAATAAAATCGTAGATTTGATTCTTTAAGATGAAGTTATTTCAGATAAAATGGCCTCAAACAATTTTATATGGCCTCGAACCATAATTATGTTTCTGATGGCCTCAAACCATTTTATATGGCCTCGAACCATAATTATGTTTCTGATGGCCTCAAACCATACTTGGGAATTTTTAATTCGTCGTAGCTAACCTGTAAGTCGTATGTTCTTGAAGCACTTCTAAAGTCTTCATAGTTTTCATTCCTCAAGATATCTATGTATCTATCTTGGTTGAATTCTATTGCTTATACGATTTACATAGGTATTGAAAATCAAACATTAGTGTCTATAAAGACATTACTCAAGTCCTTTGAGTATTAGGATTCTCTTGAAGCACTTCCAAAGTATTCCTGAAGCTCTTCCAAAGGCTTCTAAGTACGAAGCTTTTCCAAAGACTCCTAAGTATCCTACTTTGTTTGTTGCTTTACTCGATGTTCTTTTGAGGCTACTTCGAGGTCATTTTTCTCCCACTTGCCTTTTTGGAAATATGATGGTTTCGTAAAAGACATTATCTAGAGCAACAACCATATGTTCTCAGATTTGTGGTTGAATCAATACCTTTTGTTTCTATGAGTCGCTCATAAAGAAACACATATCTATTCTTGAGTTTGTTTGATGTAAACACTAACTCCCACTGGGTTTGACAACCCTAGATATATATATTGAAAATATATACTGTACCGAATTTCAATCCTTATGACATCTTATCTTTAGCTTTGACAACTTTGTTTAGTGTGATAGTCACTTGAGATTATCATTTAGAAACTATATAGGAAAATAGTCGTGATTATCGTTAACCGAATAGATTCTGATTTCTCCATTTGGACATACCATATTCTTATGGAGCTTCGATTGTTATAATGCCATATAAACAATCTAGATAATCTTTCTTGGCTCATGCAAACATCACCATGACCCAGCCTAGATGTTCCAAAATTCTTGCCAAGTTGATTTTATACCCTTTTGTGAATCGCATTGAAGCTTTTCACATATTTCACCTTGAGTAAATATAGCCGTATTTTCTCAATTATTGTGAAATAGGTAAGTCATAAAATCCATCTTTGGCCCACGAACATAATTGTCTAGAATCTTCTAACAATAGTCCATTTCGATGTCATGTTCAACAAGCAAGACCCACGTGTCTTAAATTAACCAACTTTCAGAAATCCATGCCATGGAATCTTAGAATGTTGTCTTATTGATATGGTCGTATGACATTGCCAAACATATGTGGAACACAAATCAAAATGTTTGATTTGAACCTTTTGAAGTTTGAGTGTGAAGAGATTCGTTTGTTTATTAATCAATCATATCACTCAAACCTTAAATGACCATTTTATTCAAATAAACAGTCAACAAATGTTTTTGTTTACTTTGAATGTGAGTCTTTCTGTTGTCCAAACATAAATTGTTTATGATGATTAATGGAACACATTACCATTAAATTCCAGCCTTTAGAAGGACTTTAAAACAAACATGATGACCCTACAATTAATGTAGCACAACTTTGCTATATTTTCCACTTCTACATCAATAACCAGACTTAGCTCCCTGAATTTGAGTTCCTAACGAAAGTTAGAACCTCAAGCGGTAATCTAATACCATAGGGGTTTACTTTTTAAGTCGTTTCTCTTTAACAAAAACTTCAAGGTAGAAATAGAATCTTGAATTCATTTCTTTTGTTCCCGTTTTCTATCCTTTCTAGCACGTTTCCTTATAGTCCAAAAGATTTTACTCTTTGTTTGATCTTCTTACTTTGTTATGCTTACAAAGTCCCTTTCCTTTATTCACTTTGAATGACCACATCCAATGAGTCTATTTCTTTATCGAATCAAAAGAAAATTGGTTGTTAACCATTAGTTATATATGAGCCTTTAACTCAATACTTCATTATTCCAAAACTACCCAGTATTCTGAATATATGAAGTCCAATTGGTCTACCATTAAAATTTTAGTTTGAAAAGAACCATGAAGATCACTATAAGAAAATAGCATTCAATATACGCTCTCATTCTCCTTTTCTTTGAGAATCGCTCTCAAAATTAGTTACCAATCAATCAAGGAAATATCGCAATTCTATTACCCGAACGCAATAAAGTCGAAGATTTACAATTATATGCAGAATTCTACAAAATGAAATAGCAAAGAAAACATTTATCACACTTCAATAACTTGAAATAAAAGCATTCACGCAATCATCAAAGCTATTAAACATTTCAATCATGCAAAATAAAAACAAGGTCCATAATGAATGAAACGATTCCAAGACCCTAAAAGTCCTAAATCCTTAAGCACCTTTGGCATGTCTTAAGTCTTTTAGGATTCTAGGTAAGCAAAACCAATTGCTAGTAATCTCCAAATTACTCTAAGTTAATAAATTAACGCCATAATTTATCCCTTTCCCACAACATATGCCATTGTTGTTTGAGTTGCAACGACAATCAACGTCCTCCTTTGGGATGCCTTACCATCTAAGTCTACTCAAATAGCACCTCGCTTTAGCGGAAACCTACTACCTTAGATCCCTAGATTTTTGTAAGTGCTTGATTTGGAAGGCAATTTTAAACTCAATATTACTTTGGACCTAGTTGTTTCTATGTTAGTTCGATTATTTAGTGAACTAAATCTAATCGAGCATACAAACAACGCATTCATGCATAATATACATTCATTCAATGTATAAATGCATAAATAAACTTGGAAGTATGGCCCAAAACTTTTGACTTGAAGCATCCAATCTTCTTCACCACCTTGTTATCTTGGCATCGTCTAGAACTTCATTCAATGCTAACTTAAAGTTCTAAACTAGAAATACATGAAATAATTAAAAATATTACATAAAAAATTTCAATGGTACGCACACCATATTTAAAACTTTACATTCAAAGATAAAACAGTTCCCAAACCGTATTTAACTATCCTATATTGGCCATACCAGTCACTTGGAGCACCTGTATTACATAAAATATACATTCTATGCATTCATCCATTTGTGTCCTAAAACAAATGGCCCAATTAAATTATGAAAGTATTTACGTGATTTTTTTAAAAAACACGTTCACATAAACGCGTCCTAAAATATTAATCAATTCCGAATTAATAATCTTAGAGTTTATTCTAATCAAAATTTAATTTAATTAAAATAAAGCGCCCTACGAAAATAATTAAAAAATAAGTATTTCATTTTAATTTTATTAAGCGGCTCCCACTCAAATAAATATTTTATTTTGGATAATTTAATATTAAATATTTAATTAAACTCACGGCCCGGCCCAAGTTAAATAAAATAATGAATTAATTATCCCCGTTAGCCATTTTAATGCAAATATTAAATTTTAAAGCCCAACGAACAAAATTAGCCAAAATTGTGCAATGCGGGCTAGGCTTGCGCCCAGCCCAGCAATGCTATGTGCGTTGTGGCCTACGAGGCCACGAGCCCATCGCCCATGCCTCACAAGCTAGCCTCACCACACACCCTCGCAGCCATCGCTGCTCGTGGCATTGCAGTGCTCGTGCTGTGCTTGCTGCTCGTCGCTGCGCGCAAGGCAAGGCAGCCACGCTCTTGCTTTCTCGCAGCTCGCAAGCCAAGGCCTGCCTGCCTTTCTCGCTCTCTCACCCAGCGCGTGCGGCACGCCAGCTCGCTTGCTGCCTGCCCGCGTTGCTGCGCCTGTGCTGCGGGGAGGCAGCGCACATGCGCTACGACGAGCCACACGCACCGCACACCCCTTGTTCGTGCCTTTGGTTCTTGACATACTAACCAACTAATTAAAAAAAAAAATTATTCAATTTCACAAACCATATTAGCATTAGTTATTTTTCACAAAATTAATAAATTAATCGTTTTTATTTTCGAAAAATAACAAGTTTACGATCTAATTAATCTTTAAAACAATCCAATTTTGAGAAATTTATTAAATCTAGGCTAACAATGTTCAAATTTAACGAACGAAAAAAATTGAACATTTTGATAATCGAATCCAAAATTTTAAATTGTTCTAAACATTCAAAATTCAGATTTTTACCAATTTGGTTTAAGTGACGATTAAAATTAACGAATCTAATCAAAATTTTAATCCAATATTTTTTTAAAAACTACCACTTTAAATGAAATTATATTCCCTTTCCCAATTAACTAAATTTCCAGATCTAAATGATTTAAAAAATCAATTAGCGATCTAAAATTTACAAATTTGGGGAAAGTGAAATTAGGGTTTATACTAACATTTATGGCCGAAAATTTTACCATAATTTTAAAATATACCCAAAAACAGTAGGACAAAATTTCAATCTATTCCGAGTAGTTTAGGTCGACCAATTAATTGAAAAACTTTCCGAATTTGTTAATTTTAATTCGTTAATTAACAAAAACACCCAAAAACACATACTTCGAGGCCTGTTTTAGCGATTATGTTCCTATTAAATGATCTTAAAAAATCGTTTTCAATCAGACGAGGGTCAGAAAAATCGAAATTTCGACAATTTTCGAATTCAGAACTGCTTTCTGCGATCTATCCAATAATCAAGAAACATTCGAAAAAAATACGAAAAATATAGGAAAATTCGACAGCATACAAAAACATATAATCATGCTAAAAAGTACTTTAATACATAAGGCTCATGATATCACTGTAGGGGAATACATTCAAATACATATAACATGTGCGGAACAATCTCCAAAGCCAGGAAACATGTATAAAGCATAGATTAAGCAAACTTACATTCGAAGCGTGTTTTCCAGATTTTATTATTCACGAACACGAACAAAGAACTCCAATTTTCGTTCCTCTATTTGGTTCACCGACACGTTCAGATCCGTCTTGATAATCTTAGCATAGACAATACTCAAGAGTGTTGGCTTTTTGGCAAGAACAGTTTAGGGGAGGCAAAACTGAACTTACGTAATTTTCAGAATTAGGTTTAGGGTTGGGAAAAACTAACTGAGTGTGGAATATAACCTTAGGTTATACTGTGTGTAACCGGCCAAGGCACAAGGCCTTAACCGGCCACACACTTACACTCACCGAAGCCACATGGCAGCCAAAGCCCACAACAACAGAGCATCGCAGTCGTGGGCTTGGGCCTCGCTGTTGTGCTTGCTGCTACGCTGCCCCATCGCTGCGCGCACAATCCTGCCTGCGGGCTGGCTGCTTGCTACACGCGAGCTTGTTAGCTCGATAAGCCGACAGCTCCGTTGTGGCTCGTATTGGCGACGAACGCCTTACGGCTATTTTTTTTGTATCGTATACGACGAATCACCGTCGTACGATACGATTATTCGTTTTGCCTAGCTTACGAATATTCGCAATACGATATACGATTCCGATCCAACGTCATATCGTATATTATGTTTTTCCGAATGAATTCCCGGAAAGCTATTAAATGAATTTCCGATTCATTTAATCCGATGATCTGTTACATGCCATTGGTGTGACCTTATAGGTTAAGTCAATAGTAAGTTGTATGCCTAATATAGATTAGAACTCAGTGATCAGAAGCATTGCTCCAGCTAGCTGTTCCGATCACTTGATCTCACTGAATTAATTGTTCGTAATTAATCTGAACCTTGGTATTAGACTAATGCACCTTGGGTGAAGGACACATTTCCTTCACTCCCACTTGTCATTCAGACAAGTGTGCATTCACATTCCTTTGTCGCTTACTGTTACTTGCTGAACATAAGTTAATTTAGATCCAAGCCATCCTTATTAGGTCCAGAAGTGTTTCTCGAATTACTGAGTTCAACTGTTAAACTTTTACATAAGGTTTAGCCTTAACCATTCTGAGCACGGCCATGCATTTTCACAGTATCTAACTCTCCGAGAGGCCTTGTTACACAACAACACCATATCCTATCAAAGATATGATGAGAATCGAGTCTTGCAATCTATGAACACTCACTTTGATTCATAGTACGCCTATAAACTGCTTTTATTATCTCCTTTTACGGTGCAACGTTTAGCGAGCATCAAAGCGAACTAATCTCCAAACGAGCAATCATAATTACTCATGTTTTGAGGAACGGTTCTAATCACCATTAATAAGAACTGCTTATGACATGACTTTAATCTCTTAAAGTGTGATCATTGTCAATCTGATATAAGATCCAATAAGTATTTATGCAAAAGATTTTTGACATCCAGTCAATCTAGTTCAAGAAACCGAACTACAAATCTACTTGCAATCCAATCTTCATTAGTCATTGGTCGTCCCCCTTTCAATGACCTGGATTAGGGATCCTTTGTGACTTCAATATTCAAGCTCACTTATGGGTGTTTCTTTGTCGAAGAATCCATCTTGACATCCCATTTGAATGTTTTGAATCACTTGGACTTTTTCATTTAATACTAAACCAAAATT
Organism: Spinacia oleracea; assembly: GCF_020520425.1. Lineage (NCBI taxonomy): Eukaryota > Viridiplantae > Streptophyta > Magnoliopsida > Caryophyllales > Amaranthaceae > Spinacia > Spinacia oleracea. Next base: position 92,807,033 of record NC_079489.1, read on the forward strand.
AAATGAATATGAAATAAAGAATTTCATAAATATGAAATAAAGAATTTCATAAATATGAAATGGCTAAATCAATTGTTTTAAACACAGATCTAATAGATGTTCTAAAACGAAACATAGAAAATCAAAGCCATTCTCAAACATGCTTGATTCCCATGGTTGCTACATGTGCTTCACTTGTGGCAACGGTTTAGTCAATGGATCCGCGATGTTGTCATCAGTTCCAACCTTGCAAATCTCGATTTCTTTCCATTCAACGATTTCTCAAAGTATGTGAAATAACCACCGTACGCGCTTGGATTTCTGATGGTTCCTAGGCTCCTTTGCCTGGGCAATGGTTCCAGTATTGTCGCAATACAAAGCCATTAGTCCTTTAATGGAGGGGACAACCCCAAGTTCTTTGATGAACTTCCAAATCCAAACAGCTTCCTTTGCTGCTTCTGAGGCAGAAATGTACTCGGCTTCAGTTGTAGAATCCGCAATAGTGCTTTGCTTAGAACTTTTCCAGCTTACTGCTCCGCCATTGAGGCAGAACACTAAACCAGAATGTGATCTGAAATCATCTATGTCGGTTTGAAAGCTTGCGTCCGTATAGACTCTAACAATCAACTCATATGTACCACCATAGACCAGAAATTTATCCTTTGTCCTTTTCAGGTACTTTAGGATATTCTGGAAACAGTCCAATACCCCTCACCTGGGTCTGACTGGTACCTCCTCGTTGCACTGAGTGCGAACGAAACATCCGACCTTGTACAAATCATAGCATACATGGTGGATCCAATAGCCGAAGCGTATGGAATTTCACTCATCTTTCTACGCTCATCAGATATGTTGGGACACTGAGTCTTGCTTAGATATATGCCATGTGACATGGGTAGATGGCCACTCTTGGCTCCCATCATATTGAACTTAGCTAGCACTTTGTCAATGTAAGTGCTCTAGCTTAGTCCAATCATCCTCTTAGATATATCCCTATAGATCTTGAAGCCCAATTTGTATTGTGCCTCTCCTAAGTCTTTCATTGAGAAACACTTTCCAAGCCAAGTCTTTACAGACTCCAGCATAGGAATGCCGTTTCCAATAAGCAGTATGTCGTCTACATACAAGACTAGGAATGCAATTTTACTCCCATTGACTTTCTTGTATACACAAGATTCGTCCTGGTTTTTGATGAAGCCAAATTCATTGACTGCTTCATCAAATCGTATATTCCAGCTCCTTGACGCATGTTTTAATCCATAGATGGATTTCTTAAGCTTGCATACCTTTCCTTTATTCTTTTGATCGACAAAACCCTTCGGTTGTGTCATAAACACGGTCTCTTTAAGAACCACTAGTAGAAAAAACGTCATTTGCAGCGCGCGTAAAAGCGGCTTTTGCCGCGTTTTTGGTCGCTGCAATTGTGATGGGTGCAAATACGCCTTCTTTTTTTGCATCGACCAAAAACATTGCAAAAACCTAAATAATTGCACCTCACATTTCTCAAAGCGCGCTGCAAAATGGATTTTATTGCAGCCTTTACTACCTGTTGTGCGCTGCAAATACTGCTTCTAAAGGGCTAAAAAATAACATTATTTGCAACTTTGCCTACTAAGGCAGGCGCTGCAAATAATGCATATTTATTGTTAAAAAAAAAAAATTGCAGCTACAGCAAAGCTGCCATGCGTTAAACAAATCAATAATAACTAGTTTTGATATACTTTTGTTTTTAAAAGTAACATTTAAAGGTTGCCACATTCAAAATAGAAGGCTCAACTTTATGACTAAAAATTGCTGGATTCGGTGCTGATAATTTCTCTCATCCTGTAATATATAATTCTTGCAACCTTGGGGAGTTTCTACATGAGGGCAGTTGGACCAGGTGATCTCTGGTGATAATAAATGAAACGAATACCTTCGAAAACTTGAGTTTTCAACATAAGAGGTTATTGAAAATCTTCCTATATGTAACTTCAGAGCCTGCAAGTTTACCAGAAAACACATTAGTAAAAAATATTGGTCCACACTCAAACACATAATCATGCAAGTGCAGTCTATTATTACACCGATACAATTTTTTGATAGAGTACCGAACATTGGATGATGGATACACTAAAGAAGGTCAGTGTCAAATTTTCATCAACACACAAAAGTTCTTCCTCTTGTGTTCATTTACATGATGTTCTGTACCAAAAACACAACCCTGTCTATATATATAATGTATGCTCCCTTAAATGAAATATCAGGTAATTGAGGCTCCCGATGGAAGGTATACCTCAGTGTTTTTGGTGTCAAAGATCATGCAATATCATTCTAACATGTTAAACATGTAGCAAAGCAATTAAATTACAAATTAATATACCCTTTTCATTGGAAATTAATTTGACCAACATTATGTTCACTAATCTACTTTGATCCTACATATCTGTCGTATGGCAGATTGAAACATTCGTAACATTTTAGTATGGAGAGTAGGAGCAATGTTTGTGATATTTTATTGGTAAAGTATATTAATTACAAAATTAAATTACTAAATAGGTCACTCTGAAAACTGAAGTTATGATGAAGAAGATAATAAAGTAGTTCATTATATAATCAGCATCAGTAGTTGGTGGAAGCTGTATTAAAGATTAATCTAGCATTCTAGCATATGATAGACAAATGCATAATTTTGAGCAACTTCAGGGAGATGATTGTGAAAGCATATTTGTCAAATAGCAATACATGGTTTACACTTCACACAATACTTAATTATCGTAATCAAGCAATATATCTTAAAGCTAAGATAAACAAAGAGTGCATCTTAAGAAAGCATTTTGAAAAGACTGAATATAATACTATATGAACCAAATTATGGGTTGACAAAAGTGCAAAGCAGGACCTCTAATAATAAGTTTGATAAAGGTATACCTACATGTTTAACATGTTAGAAAGATTCCCTTTCTATCCAAACTCAAGCTCTTCAAAAATGTCATTGTCTGTGGGTAATCAAACTGGTTCCACTATCCAAAATTGGCTAACTACAAGCAGAATTTCCATAGAAATACAATAGCTTGGTTCAATGAACCAAATTCAACATGCAATGTTCAAAACTTCCTAGAAACTAACAATTGAATTAAAAGTCACAATTTAACAACAAAACCAAAAGAAGGGTCCAACAATTGTGAAAAGTGAGACAGCTTATACCTTAAAGCAATGGGAAAAGACCATAGAATACGCCATATTTCCAATATGAGGAGCAGAAATGCAATTTGATTAACACATATTGTCCGTAATTAGCAGTAAATTTGTTTGAATTACCCAGGTAGTAAGCAACTAGTAAGAAACTGTAAACATATATGTACATGTATTATTAGATCGATCGATCGCACATGTAAATTGTATTTGCATTTCTTTTCATATTTTGATATAAATGTACGTGTGCAACACTATCTTTGGGAAATTAAAATTGCACGATAAAACGGTCATTATATCTCACATAAAGTCTTAGCTATGATTTCACAACAACTGGCAACTATGCATGAAAGATTGTTCCTAGTGCATATTACAAAAGTTTAATATGTCTTTCCTAATACGGTGTACACCAAGAAACGGAAAAGGAAATGTGAAGAAGGTTTTCCATGTATTGTATGGTAGAAAAACAACTTAACAAATGATTCATCTTCAGAAAGTATTGTATAAATTGCTCAAATTAAAGTATCTTAATATTTGAATAAGTGATACTAACTTCAGAGTATATGTACTATATACTAAAATAAGAATAATGGTGTAATCTTTAACTATAATAAAAGAAGTGATAAAAAAAAATGGTTGTTAATATGAGAAGAACCAGTTACAGATCTTAAAGGTCTACAGATTTTTCACTAGCACATGCTAACCAGGTACGGAGTATAAATTTCCCAAATTTCCTACATATTCAAGAACCCAGCTTGCTACCGGCGCTACAACAGCGACACCCAGAATATGATTCATTAAAAAACACAGAAGACATCCACAAAAAACATTTTACACCATGATTAGAAGCTTCACATATCAGTCAGGAGAGGTGTATGAGTAACTATATAGGACAATCCTTTTCGTTAGTTATATAAGACATTCAAACTTGCGCTACCGAAGCAACAATGTCAGATGAAACAATTTCTAACAACAGATAAACTAAATTCATTATTACTTGACAATGTAAGTTCCGCAATTAGTTAAATTGAAAATGAGCAATCAGAAATAAGGGTTTTGTGGCTGATAAACCCTAAGACAGAATAGGGGATTTGTTTTTTATGTATCAATGACGAGAAGTAAAACAATCAAATCATTCAATCAATCATTCAATTTACATGATAAAATTAACAGAGATATGAACTCCGTTAAAGAATTACCTGCCAACTACGACGAAGGCGCTTCTTGGTGTTAGCCTTGCGAGTAGAAGTTAGCTTGATTCGCTTCCAAAGAAGACCGCCAGAATCGTGCTTTTTCCCAATTTCCATCATTCGTGTTCCCTAGAAAGCTCCTAATCCTCTGTCGTTGGAGACTGTTCCTGCATCCAGAATCAAAAGATTGAAAATGCGTTCACCATAAGCCACAAGTAAAGAAAATAGACAAGGAGAGATTCTGTTCATCTTGCCTCAATAGAGTCATCCTCATGTTCTCTTGGTCCAGCATCATTTTGAGAGAAAGTCCTTCCATATTCTCCTTGAGAGATCCATGTATTCATAGCATCAGATGCAGGCCCTACAGCAACCCAAAAATCTTGCTGCCCTGCATTCTGCACGCCTCCTTGATGCACTGCAGTTCAAAGGGATTCCACAAATTATGCATAGTCAATTTTAGACTGAACTACAAAGGTATGCATCAACATACTCACTTACAGTATGATTCAGGAATATTATGATTTTAGAAAAACAAGAGGAAGAATGAAAAGAATGAGAAAACAAAAGAATGAGTGAACTACCATCCACACACTCATTAACTGAACCGCAGCTAAGTTAAAGACCGCAGGAACCTGACTTTGCAAGTTCTATGAATCCCAAGCACTATTATAGCAGTATGATAAACTTATTAAAAATTAGTATCAAAATGCCTGCATTATCATCAAAGACATATGTCCAAGATTAATAATGATACGTTAAAAGCACCTGGCCCTTTGAGGTGAAAAGAACTCAGATACACATTACTCACCAAGGAGAAAACTCAACATTTGAATACATAAATACATTACTAAGTTTAAGCAACTTATAACATCTCAGAAGTAAGAACCGCTTCTTTCTATTAAGATCATGTAGCATATATTCATGAAAAAAAGGATAACCAAAGGGAAAAAAGGATGCTCTCCATACAACATGAAACTGAACTTTAATCAAACGAATTCAATAATACAGTAACAACTATTTTCGTTTTAGACATAAGCAAAGAAAAAGGCTTGGAATCCATTAATAATGATTTTATCTCATACAAACTTTTTCTGAAAGACTACACCAGAATATATCTCAGGTGGAAGCTAATCACTGATTAGAGGAGTTCTCAGTGACAATCCAGTAGCTGACTGGAATCTGTTTAGATCCCAACCTTTGTGTTCACACTCGATTAGATGAGATCCAACTTCAAACTGAAAACAGCAGGCTAATTATAAAAGTAATAAGAATACACAACACAAGATCTCAGACAAAATCATCCACAAAGGTAACAAGAAAAGGGAAATCTTCTACATAGAAGCATAACCATAAGCTATTTATTGCCTCATTTTCAACATAATTGCTGATGTCACAGCAATACACAGATAGGATAAATACACAGATAGGCGGACCAAAACCGGATCGAAAGGGAAAAAAAGGAGAAGAAAAACCCCTTGTAGTTCCCCCTGTATTTACATAATTCTCATTTTTAAGCAGAATTCAGCACTCCCAACAAAAAAAAATGGCATTTTTATCTTTCCCATGAACACGTACATGAATCTCAGAATAACAGATTCACAGCCAAGATAACCTGGAAGAGCTACATGGCTTACAGTATTGGATGCAATGTCCCACTCTAGTGTCATCTATCTGAATATGCTTCAGATTTAGAAATCCTATTACTTTCACTTGTTAGAATTACTGAGAACTCCTAAGAAAATTCCATGGTCATATTCCCTACTTTAACTTAGCTTTCATCAAAGTAAAAAACTATTTTAGATGTCCCTCAACCCCTCTGCCAGTTTTGCTACTAGAAAGGAAATTTTTTGAAATCACTGGTGTAATAATGCTGAATTGAAGCTACCTAATATTATTCACCGATTAGTTTACTATCACACACATGCATACAAACATCTGCACACGCACACACAAACAATAGGTATTCAGACTTCAGCCAATAAGTTCCAACATGAATCTAACCATTGATTGAATATTTCACTGATGTCAACCCGTTGAAACGTATTCAAAACCTTAACCCAAACCATCTATTTTCAAGTTCAATTTCGGTAGAATGGTCATAACAGGTCAACCTTTGTCACATACAGAACAAACTTAGAAACAGGGGAGGGGGGAAGTCTACGTGGAAAATGGAATCTTGGTTTACAAAGTAAGATAATACAAGCTCACAATCGGAAAGACTTTATAGTAAGTGGCTACTGCATTTTATCCAGTAAAAATATCTCCTATCACTACTTTCGCAACACTTCAATGCAGTTTACTGCCTTTCCTTGCTGAACCAATTCCCACAACGAGTGAAATTTCAAAGATACGGTAATTCCAAAAGAAACAGAACTAGCTTCATGAAAAAGAATTATGAACCATAAAATTCATTTGTGTGGCAAAGAAGCATACCTTTGCAATTTTTACAAGTTGGTCATGATTGTCATGGCCATAAAAGAATGGCTCTTTCCAGAATATCTATAAAAAAATGGAGTCGTACTAGGTAATTCAGATCTAAGATACAGTTTAGAAATGAAATATGAGTACTACTACTCACCATTCCAGCAAACATACAACCAAGGCTCCACATGTCCAACGAATAGTCTTAGTCTTGTAAATCAACAAGAAGTTCTGGCCCCTTGAAGTATCTACAAACAAGTTATGAGACATCAAAATAACTAAAATTCAATATTCACCAAAATCAAGCATCAACTAGGAACAAAGATATAATGCGAGATTCACCAAAGAACGTTGGATTTGAAACCCTCGAGATACCACAAATAGTACAACAATATCAGTCAATTACAACCTACAATCCCAAATATAGTTAATCTAATTAGCTAGATCTAATAGGAAAACCATCAGCAAATTCCATAATTATAATTGAAAAAACCTCTGAAATAATCAACATGCTGAATAAATCAACTAATCAACCAGCCAAACAACGAAACAACAATTAATTGGAAATAAAATATTCCCAAAATTACACACCTTTAGGCATCCCCATCTCGTGGTCGAATTTCCCCTGGATTTAACGAAGCACACCAACTTCATCTACAAGTTCACCAATCCTCTTCCGGGTAATTAACAATAATTTATTTCAATTTTATTCAAAACAAAAATAATAAATTAGAGGAAAAACGATCTGAAAAGGGATAAGGTGTAGGAGAGAGAGAGAGAAACAAACCTGAGATTTAGGATCCTTGATAGCCGCCGCATCGGAAGCGTCGGCATTTGGAAACTCGGCATGGTAGAGAGCGGCGAGTTCTTCTTCTCCGTAGTTTTCGTTCTCCTTCGTCTGAGATTTTTGTGTAAAATCAAAAAAATCGTGTAGAGTAAAATTAAAAAACAAAAATCATCAAACAAAGTAGACGAATGAAATTTGATTCTGGACGATGCAGGAGAGTATGAGAGTTAGATCTAAGCTCAGAGAGGAGAGAGAAAGAGGGGTAGTGAGGATGCGGGAGATTAAGGGAATAAGGTTTAGATTTGAAGCATTATTCGTAGCAAATCCCCCGTAAACTGCTCTGCGATAATTACTTTTAATTTTAATAACAAAAAGTCGCAGCGTTTGATGATAAAAAAAAGTTGCGAATACCTCATTTATTCATTGACCCGCGTTGACCATAGGCTATTGCACCGAGTTCAATTAGTTAAAGCTGCGAATGAGGAGTTGCAAATGAGGTTTTTTCTACTAGTGAACACCATTCAAGAAGGAAGTTTTGAACTCCATTTGCAATATTTCATAGTCATGAAACGCGACAATCGCAAGGATTATCCGAATAGACTTAAGCATAGGGACTGGAGAAAAGGTTTCATCGTAGTCAACGCCGTGAACTTGCATGTAACCTTTTGCTACCAATCTAGCCTTGTATATGTATACAATTCTATCCTTGTCTTTCTTCAATTTGAAGACCCATTTGCATCCAATAGGTTTACCCCATCCGACAAATCAACCAAATCCCAGACTTGATTTTCACACATGGAGTCTATCTCAGATTTCGTGGCCCTTAACCATTTAGCGGAGCTTGGGCTTGTTATAGCTTGTTTGTAGGTCATAGGTTCATCACACTCTAATATGAGAACTTCTAAGTTTTCAGTCAAGAGGACGAATGTCCATCTGTTCGGCTGAACCTTAGTTCTATGTGACCTACGAGGGGCAACAACGTCTTGAGGAACTACTCCCACTGGCTCTTCTAAAGGCCTTGGAGGTTCTTCACCTTGAGCTGCTTCTAAAGAGTTCTTCATTCGTTGTTTGTCTCGAATCTCTTCGAGGTCTATTATTCTCCCACTTGTCATTTTGGAAATGTGATTTCTTTCCAAAAAGACACCGTCACGAGCAACGAATACCTTGTTCTCTGACTTGTTGTAGAAGTAATACCCCTTTGTTTCTTTTGGATACCCAACGAAGAAACATTTGTCAGATTTTGTTTCGAGCTTGTCCGAAATTAATCCCTTGACATATGCTTCGCAACCCCAAATCTTAAGAAAAGACAATTTTGGAAGTTTCCCACGTCCATAATTCGTATAGAGTCTTTTCAACAGCTTTTGACGGAGCACGATTCAGTGTGAGTACTACTGTTTGCAACACATGTCCCCAAAATTGTAAAGGAAGTTCGGCCTGACGCATCATTGACATGGCCATATCGAGTAAGGTCATGTTTCTCCGTTCCGACACTCCATTCCATTGAGGTGTCCCCGGAGCAGTCAATTCAGAAAGAATACCGCATTCTTTTAGATGGTCATCAAACTCGTGGCTAAGATATTCACCTCCTCGATATGATCTTAGAGCTTTGATTTTCTTGCCATGTTGATTCTCTACTTCATTTTGAAATTCTCGAATTTCTCAAACGATTCAGACTTGTGTTTCATTAAGTAAATATAGCAATATCTACTGAAATTGTCCGTAAACGTTATGAAATAGCTGAAATCGCCTCTAGCTTTCATACTTATAGGCCCACATACGTCCGTATTTATTAGCCCTAGTAGTTCGCTTGCTCTTTCTCCCACCTTTGAGAAAGGTCGCTTTGTCATTTTTCCAATTAAACAAGATTCACATTGATCAATCTTCTCTAAGTCGAATGATTCTAGAATGCCCTTCCTTTGAAGTCTTTCCATGCGCTTTGTGTTTATATGGCCTAATCGACAATGCCACAGATATGTGAGATCGGAATCACCAGTTTTAGCCTTTTTGGTATTTCTGTTATAAATTTGTTTTCTTGTATCTAGCACATATAGACCATTTTCTTGTTGTGCTGAACCATAAAATATTCCAATCAAAGAAAAAGAACAACTATTGTCTTTTAATTGAAAACTGAAACCTTTAGAATCCAAACTTGAAACGGAAATAATGTTTCTGGTGATACTAGGAACATAGTAACAGTTTTCTAGTTCCAAAACAAAACTACTAGGCAAAGATATAAAATAAGATCCTACGGGTAATGCAGCAATCCGTGCTCCATTTCCCACGCGTAGATCTATCTCGCCTTTATCAAGCTTTCTACTTATCCTTAGTCCCTGCGAATTGGAACATAAGTGTGAGCCACAACCAGTATCTAATATCCAAGAAGTAGAATTTGCAAGATTACAATGTATAACATACATACCTGAAGGAGAAGCAACGTTTCCGTCCTTATTTCCTTCGTTTAATTTGGGGCAATCTCTTTTGTAATGACCAATTTCATTACAATTGAAGCATTGCGATGTAGAAGGAGAAGTGTTCTTCCTCATCTTGCTCTTGGAAGGCGTCGGTTGCCCACCGGGGGTGAATGAAGATGCAACCTTGCTTTTCTTCCCCTTGCACACTTTCTTGAATTTAGTGCACTTCACATTCAAAGGGTCTTGCTTGAACTTTAGGATTCTCTCGAATTTCTGGAGCAATTCCACAAGTTCACTGAATGTGTTCTCTTTATCATTAAAGAGTTAGTGCATCTTAAATCCCTCATAATCCCTATGAAGAGAGTTTAGCACAAGTGCTATAGCTATTTCCTCTTTGAAGGAACCACCAAGTTTCTCAATGTGGAGAATAATCCAGTCATCATATTCACATGAGACCGAATTGGTGTGTTTTTGTCCATCTTAGGCTTGTAAATGCGCTTTTGTGCCTCTAGAAGCTCGACCTCCAGCCACGATCTATGTGGGGTAATGAGTTTGAGATTGCTCATTGAATTATCAAATTCATCAACCCCGTTGCCAACAGTTTGGCCTTTGGGTTGATACCTCACACGACAGCTATCCCTTAGATGACTTAGGAGTGCATGAGGCTCACTGGTAATGAACCTCCCTCTCGAATTTTCAGGGATAGACTTTAGGATAAGTTCCGAGACAAGGTACTTGTGAAGTTCCCAATTTATGTACCTTTATGGAGCTATACCCGGCGCATAATAGCTATGAAAAGGTTGCTTGACGACATAACTCATTTCGTTAATATTTAAAACTTCGTGAAGTTTCTTTCCCATTCAAGAAATTTAGTCAAGTTTAACTCGGCATCCAGTATTTCTGATGCTTTGATTGTTGTTTTAGACTACATTTGAAAAGAATTTGCAATAAATAAACATTCAAAGTCTTTAATAACTCTGAAATAAAAGCGATCATGCAATCATTAAAGCTATTAAACATTTCATTCATGCAAAATAAAAAATGGTCCAAAATTAATGAAAGGATTCCAAGACCCTAAAAGTCCTAAATTCTTAAGCAGCTTTGGCATGTCTTAAGTCTTTTAAGATTCTAGGTAAGCAAAACCTATTGCTAGTAATCTCCAAATTACTCTTGGTTAATAAATTAATTCCATAATTTATTCCTTTGCCACAACATATGCCATTGTTGTTTGAGTTAAAACCAAAATCAACGTATTCCTTTGGGATACCTTACCATCTAAGTCGACTAAAATAGCACCTCGCTTTGGAGGAAACCTACTACCTTAGATCCTTAGATTTTTGTAAGTGCTTGATTTGGAAGGAAATTATAAACTCAATATTAATTTGGACCTAGTTGTTTTTATGTCGGTTTGATTATTTAGTGAACTAAATCTAATCGAGCATATAAACAACACTCATGCATAATATAAATTCATTCACAATATATATAGTGCATAAATTTAATTTCGGTGAACTAGTATGGCCCAAAACTTTATCTTGAAGCATCCAATCTTCCTTCACCTTGTTAGCTTGGCTTCGTCTTGAACTTCATTCAAAATCTAACTTAAAGTTCTGAATTTCCTAGAAGTACTTGAAATAATAAATAATTACATCAAAACTTCAATTGTACGTAGACCATATTTAAAACTTTACATTCAAAGATAAAACGGTATGCATACCGTATTTAACTATCTTAGATTGGCCATACTAGCACTAGTAGAAAAACGCTTATTTGCATCCCTGCATTTGCCACGCCATTCTGAACATGTGACGCAAATGACAAATTTTAGCATAAAATTTAGTCATTTGCGTCGCAGCTTTGTTAAACTGCGAGGCAAATGACTCTAGGATTCCCCCCAGAGTCATTTGCATCGCAGATTAACAAAGCTGCGAGGCAAATAACTCAATCAAATGCGTCGCACATTTGTTAATCTGCGAGGCAAATGACTCTGGGAGCCTCCTAGAGTCATTTGCCTCGCAGATTAACAAATGTGCGACGCAGATGTGTTAGAATTATTTTATTTTTTTTTCAAATTTGCGCTCACTTAATATTTTCAAGCAATTCACTATCCTCGCTTAGGTTGCTCGAAACCACTGCTACTCCCCAAGGAAACCCATAAACCAACGCATCTACTCTGGAAACCCACGAACCAACGCTGTTCCCACCGGCGGCTTCACCGGCGGCTTCACCGGCTTCAATTCGACGCTTCGCTGTCCTTGCTTCACTGCCGTCTCTGCCTTGCGCTGGCTGTCCTTCCTGCTTCACCCTCGCTCCTCACTGAGCTGCTTCACCCTCGCTCCCTGTTTAGAGCCGCCGCCCACGGCAATCGTCCACGGCACGGCAGCCTCCCACGCCGCCGCCCTCTCCGCCCCCCTTGTTCACTTTCTTCTCTCATCTCTTAGGTATTGAATTTTAATTTAGATATTTAGTTGAATTTTAATTATGCATTTTAATTTTAATTGTGTATATTATGATTGAATTTTAATTATGCATTCTAATTGAATTATAATTGTTGATATTGTTTGTTGAATTTTAATTGGGTACATTTTAGGATTTAGGTTTTGTTGAATTTTAATTAGGTACATTTTAGGATTTAGGTTTTGTTGCAAGCTTCATTTTCTAGACTTTCTTTTTAAAATCCGGTAGCTAAAACCTACCCGATTTTCAGGTGGTTAGATAGGAAATTTATGGATATGTACTTTTCAAGGAAATTAATCCATTATCTGAAGAACTACAGATAAAAATATGTTTTAGTAAATATCTTAGTTATGGTGCAAAGATTTATGTGCCTGTTAGTCTTGGGCTGTGTAATGAAAATTGAGGCCTTCTTAATCTGTGGTTCATATAGTAGGAAGAAAAGTAAACTCAATGCAATCATCTTTTTATTGTTAATTGAGGGCGAAGATGCCCCTCTTCCTAATTCATGGACCATCTATGTGATTCAGTGATTTACTACAAGAATTGTCAATGCTTGTGCAGGCTGTACATTGTCTTTTCGTGACGGTTCACAGCACGTGTATGATGGATGCATTATAGCTCTCCATGCTCCAGATGCCATAAGAATATTAGGAAAAGAAGCAACATATGACGAAGTTAGAATACTGGGTGCTTTTCAATATGTCAACAGGTTCGTTTTTTTTCTTTTTCTTTTTTGGAGTATATCTTGGTTGTCTTAACTATATCTTGGTTGTCTTTAAGAAGTTATTGACAAGATAGCTTCAAACTAGGGATTTCCTGCTATGGGTTTCTGAAATTACATTTGAATATTTTGTATTGTAATATCAATTTCTTATTCTCCTTGACACATTTTCATCACTCATTAGTCTGTTGTACTAGAGAGGGTCGCTACGTCATAAAAACAAGCATGAATATCCATTACATATTAATCAACATGTAATCTTGTCAAAGTTCTTTTTCATCTATCGTGAACAAAATTCAAAAGCTGCATATTGGCAGACGGCTATTATACCAAGGAGTACTATCGCCTTCTCCCACCTGTCTTGTAAAATATTGATTGTAAATGTTAAAGCTATTGCATTTTTGTTTCACTTTTTTTCTGAACTGTATGCTTGCAGTGATATATTTCTTCACCATGATACAAGTTTCATGCCTCAAGAGTCAAGACCCTGCTTTATGGAGTGCATGGAATTTTCTTGGTAGCACCGATGGTAAAGTGTGCTTAACATACTGGCTAAATGTGCTGCAGGTACATGCTCTATCCAAATTAGTTAAAATTCTAGCAGATAATTTTTAAGATTCTACGATATAAAATTGCTCAATTGGTCAGTTTTGGACCTCTGTATTTTACTGCTTAATAATTTCTTATATTGTGGCTGTGCGACGTGTGTACCTCAGAACTGTGCAGATCAGTGCACAGAACTGATCAGAACTGACCAGTTCTGTGCACTGATCTGCATAGCTCAGATCAGAACTGTGCAGATCAGTGCACAGAACTGGTAAGTTCTGATCAGTTTTGTGCATTGATCTGCACAGTTCTGATATGAGCTGTGCACATAACTGATCAGAACTGACCAGTTCTGTGCATTGATCTGTATAACTCAGATCAGTTCTGTGCAGATCAGTGGACAGAACTGGTCAGAATTCAGAACTGATCAGTTCTTTATTTTTTTTTAAAATCCTGCTTTTGAAGGTAATTAATTTTGATGGTTTTCCAAACGCAGTAAATATGTCCTAGAACGACCCAAGTAGCCTTAAATGTGAAATAATAGATTGTAAAGAGCCTTAGAAAGTTGTAAATATGCATATTAAACGTGTAATAAGTTTGAAAACATTCCTTAGGTTCTTTAGTTAAAAGTTTGAGTTCGAAAACTTCATTTTTGCGTAAATATGTCCTAGAACGACCCAATTAGCCTTAAATCTGAAATAATAGATTGTAAAGAGATTTAGAAAGTTGTAAATATGCATATTAAACGTGTAATAAGTTTGAAAACATTCCTTAGGTTCTTTAGTTAAAAGTTGGGTTCGAAAACGCCATTTTTGCCCAAATATGACCTAGAACGACCCAAGTAGCCTTAAATGTGAAATAATAGATTGTAAAGAGCCTTAGAAAGTTGTAAATATGCATATTAAACGTGCAATAAGTTTGAAAACATTCCTTAGGTTCTTTAGTTAAAAGTTTGAGTTCGAAAACTTCATTTTTGCGTAAATATGTCCTAGAACGACCCAATTAGCCTTAAATCTGAAATAATAGATTGTAAAGAGATTTAGAAAGTTGTAAATATGCATATTAAACGTGTAATAAGTTTGAAAACATTCCTTAGGTTCTTTAGTTCAAAGTTGGGTTCGAAAACATCATTTTTGCCTAAAAATGACCTAGAACGACCCAATTAGCCTTAAATGTGAAATAATAGATTGTAAAGAGCCTTAGAAAGTTGTAAATAAGCATATTAAACGTAGAATAAGTTTGAAAACATTCCTTGGGTTCTTTGGTTCAAAGTTGGGTTCGAAAACATCATTTTTGCCTAAAAATGACCTAGAACGACCCAATTAGCCTTAAATGTGAAATAATAGATTGTAAAGAGCCTTAGAAAGTTATAACTATGCATATGAGACGTGTAATAAGTTTGAAAACATTCCTTAGGTTCTTTAGTTCAAAGTTGGGTTCGAAAACATCATTTTTGCCTAAAAATGACCTAGAACGACTCAATTAGCCTTAAATGTGAAATAATAGATTGTAAAGAGCCTTAGAAAGTTATAACTATTCATATGAGACGTGTAATAAGTTTGAAAACATTCCTTAGGTTCTTTAGTTCAAAGTTGGGTTCGAAAACATCATTTTTGCCTAAAAATGACCTAGAACGACTCAATTAGCCTTAAATGTGAAATAATAGATTGTAAAGGGCCTTAGAAAGTTTTAAATAAGCATATTAAACTTAGAATAAGTTTAAAAACATTCCTTAGGTTCTTTGGTTCAAAGTTGGGTTCGAAAACATCATTTTTGCTTAAAAATGACCTAGAACGACCCAATTAGCCTTAAATGTGAAATAATAGATTGTAAAGAGCCTTAGAAATTTGTAAATAAGCATATTAAACGTAGAATAAGTTTGAAAACATTCCTTAGGTTCTTTGGTTCAAAGTTGGGTTCGAAAACATCATTTTTGCCTAAAAATGACCTAGAACGACCCAATTAGCCTTAAATGTGAAATAATAGATTGTAAAGAGCCTTAGAAAGTTGTAAATAAGCATATTTAACGTAGAATAAGTTTGAAAACATTCCTTAGGTTCTTTGGTTCAAAGTTGGGTTCGAAAACATCTTTTTGCCTAAAAATGACCTAGAACGACCCAATTAGTCTTAAATGTGAAATAATAGATTGTAAAGAGCCTTAGAAAGTTATAACTATGCATATGAGACGTGTAATAAGTTTGAAAACATTCCTTAGGTTCTTTAGTTCAAAGTTGGGTTCGAAAACATCATTTTTGCCTAAAAATGACCTAGAACGACTCAATTAGCCTTAAATGTGGCTACTACGTATATAATTGCATTTACATGTGTAAACAAAGTATATAATTGCACTTACATGTAAAATATTCTTTGCATTTACATGTGTAAACAAAGTATATATAATTGCATATTTTATCGAATGTGTAGTGCTTTTCGGAGTTACAAGAGACTAGGTGGACAATCTAAGGGAACTAAATTAACATGGATTCCAGCACAGGTATAATTAGTTTATTATTTACTTAAGAAGCAAGTTTTTCAAAATTATAACATACAATGTGATAGAAATTTTACTTGTGTTATTTATTTTAATGCATTTAGTGTGCTCAACAACCGGGATCACTAGATTGTGGCTACTACGTCATGCGTTTTATGTACGACATAATAATGAATCATGGTAATAGTCAAGATCTTACTAAGGTATGTTCTCATAAACTACGTACTTTATATAATAAATTGAAGTACACAAAACTATTATATTGATCAATCGTTGATAAATTGAATTATTTACACTTTTTTAGGATTTTTCAAGAACATTGCCTTATTCACCGGAGGAGATTAATGAGGTGAAAGATTTTTGGGCAGATTACTTCATGAACAATGTCGAATTTTTAGCTTAATTTGTAATATGAACTTGATCTCTAGCTAGCTAGCTACGTACCTTTGTTGTAATAATTTTATGTTTGTTGTAACATGTACGTTGGTTGATCTATGACGAATTTAATTGCCTTTTATTGGGAACGTTAATTACGTTGTAAACTTTTGTGACAGGTATTATTTATAAATGTATTCCCGGTATTGGGAATGAAGCGTCTAATTTCAAAGACGATCATGTCGGAATTTCCAACTAAAATATTAAAAAACGAATTTAAAAAAAAAAAAAAAAGTCATTTGCAACGCACGTTAGCTCAATGTGCGAGGCAAATGACTTAATTTTTTGGCGCTAAAATTGTCATTTGCGTCGCACATTAAGCTAATGTGCGTGGCAAATGACTTTTTTTTTTGGCGCCTAAAAGTCATTTGCGTCGCACATTTAGCTAATGTGCGTGGCAAATGACTTTTCAACATGGTGCCTGAAAAGTCATTTGCCACGCACATTAGCTAAATGTGCGACGCAAATGACTCTTATTTGCGTCGCACATTTAGCTAATGTGCGTGGCAAATGACTTTTCAACATGGTGCCTGAAAAGTTATTTGCCACGCACATTTGCTAATTGTGCGACGCAAAAAGGGTCATTTGCGTCGCACATTCACGCAAATGACTTTTAGTCATTTGCGTCGAGAGCTTTTGCCACGCACGATGTGCGACGCAAATATGCGTAAAAGTGCGATGCAAATGACCCTTTTTCCACTAGTGTAGTCACCTTGAATACCTGCAATACATAAAATATTTTTTATGCATTCATCCATTCGTGTCCTAAAACGAATGGCCCAAATAAATATGCAAGTATTTACATGATTTATTTAAAAATCACGTTCACATAAAACGCGTCCTAAAAGATTAATCAATTCCGAATTATTAATCCTTAGAATTATTCTATTCAAAATTTAATTTAATCAAAATAATGGTGCCCTACGAAAATAATTAAATTAATTATTTAATTTTATTTTATTAAATGGCTCCCACTTAAACCAACATTTTAATTTGGACAATTTAATTTTAAATATTTAAACTCACGGCCCAGCCCAAGGTAAATAAAATAAAGTAAATAAAAAGTCCACAGTTAGCCCTTTCATGCAAAAATAAGTCCAAAGCCCAAACGAAGAAAAATAGAGAAATTTTGCAACATGGGTTAGGCTTGCGCCCAGCCCAATGTCACCTTGTGCATTGCGTGCCACACGAGACCGAGGAGCAGCACCCCTCCCCTGCACAGCACATCGCACAGCCCGCAGCGTGAGCTGCTGCTGCTGTTGCTTCTTCGCTATTGCTCGCTAGCCAAGGCCAACGCGCGCTGGCTCGCCCAGCTTGCTCGCTACGTGCCTCGCGTGGATGTGCCAAGCTGCGGAGTGCAGCGCGCGTGGGCTACGCTTAGCCACACACGTCGCACGCCCTTTTTCCACACCTTTGGCTCGTGCCATACGAGCCAACTAACCAAAAAAATAATTTTTAATTTAACGGAACGTTATTTGCATGATGTTATTTTTCATAAAATTAACAAAATTAATCGTTTTATTTTTCGAAAAATAATAAAGTGGGTGATTAACAATCCAATTTTGAGAAATTTATAAATCTTGGCTAACAAAAATTCAAATTTAACGAACGATCAATATCAACAAAAATTTAAATATGTTTGATAATCCAATCCAAAACTTTAAATCGTTCTAAACATTTAAATTTCAGAATTTTATCAATTTTGGTTTAGGTGATCGATTAAAATTAACGAATCTAATCAAAATTTTAATCCATAAATTTTTAAATCTGCCATTTAACATGAAACTACATTCCCTTTTCCAACTAAACAAATTTCCAGATCTGAATAATTATTAAAATCAATTTACGATCTAAAAATCATTAAATTATGAAAAAAATAAAATTAGGGTTTATACTTAACATTTATGGCCGAAAATTTACCATAATTTTAAAATATACCCAAGAAAAGTTGGGGAAAATTACAATTAATTCCGAGTAGTTTAGGTCGAGTAATTAATTGAAAAACTTTCCAAATTTGTTAATTTAATTCATTAATTAACAAAAATGCCCAAAAACGCGAACTTTGGAGACTATTTTTGCGATTCTGTTCTAAAGAGTTGATCTTAAACGCCGTTTTCAATCAGATTAGGGTCAGAAAAATCGAATTTCCGACATTTTACGAATACGGAACATATTCTACGATCTATCCAATAATCCAGAAATATTTCGAAAATTCAAGAAAAATTCAGAAAAATTCGACAACATCACAAACATATTAAGGCCCTGTTCTTTAGAGCTGAACTGAACCGAACTGAACTGAACTGAACTGAACTGAACTGAACTGAACTAAACTAAATTGAATTGAACTGAACTGAACTGAATTGAACTGAACTGAACTGAACTGAAATTAACTTAAATTAACTTAACTAAACTTAACTTAACAGAATATTACCAAAATAAATAATAAATAATAAATGATAAATAATAATTAATAAATAATAAATAATAAATAATAACTACTTAGTTAAAAAATAATAATAAATGTTATATAATTACTAAATAATAATTAATAATTAATGACTAAATAACTAAATAACTAAATAACTAAATAACTATATAATAAATAAAAATAATCTGTAATTGATTAATAAAAATAATAATAAATTATATATTATTATATTAATTAATAATAAATAATTAGTTATAAATGATAATAATAATAACAATAATAATAATATATATGTAAATATAAAAAATAAGTAATATAATAATATAAATATAAATGATAAGTAATATAATAATATAAGTAATAGTAATAATGATAATAATAATAATAATAATAATAGTAATATAATATTATTATTATTATTATTAAGTTAAATTGAATTGAATTGAATTAAACTGAATTAAACTGACCTGAACTGAATGCTCCTGAACTGAACTGAATGCTCATGAACTGAACTGAACTGAACTGAACTGCCAAATAAGTCCTGAAACTGAAATTATGCCAAAAATAACAAGGCCTAACATGCCAAAAAGTACTTAAAATACATGTTGCTCATGATAACACTGTAGGGGAATACAGTTAAAACATATTAACGTAGCGGAATAATCCCCAAAGCCAGGAACCATGTATAAAGTACAGATCAAGCAGACTTATGTTTGTAGTGTTTTTTCCCTAGTTCAACTAATCACGAACACTAACAAGAACTCCAAATGTCGTTCCTCTACTTGGTTCACCGACACGTTCAGATACGTCTTGAGATTCGTAGCTTAGACGTCACTCATGATATTTTAGCTTTTAGGGAAGAACAGTTTGAACGGAGGCTCAAAAGAGATTAGGGTTTCTCTTTTGATTTAGGTTAAACTGAATTGTATAATTAGAAAAAATGTGGAAAAACATAATAATGAGGGAGGTGTTATGATCCTAAGGTTTATAACATGACCGGCCAAAGCACAAGGTCTTAGCCGGCCAGCTCTTGCACAAAGCCCACGAGCAGCGCGCGCAGCAACGCAGCCATGGGCCTTGGGCCTCGTTGTTGCTTGCTGTAGCTGCTGCTGTCCCGCGCGAGCCCAGCCGCAGGCCACTGGCCATGCTCTCGCGCTGGGGAGCTGCTTTGCTCATTGGGCGTTGCGCGCTTGCACGCTTGGCTCGACGAGCCGGCAGCTTTTCCTTGCTCGTATCCGGGACCAATGCCTTACGGCTATTTTTTATCGTATAGTAATTGACGAATCACCGTCGTACGATACGATTATTCATTTCGCCTAGCTTACGAATATTCGCGATACGGTATACGATTCTGATCCAACGTCATATCGTATATTTATGTTTTTCCGAACTAATTCCCGAAAAGGTATAAAATGAATTTCCGATTCATTTAATCCGATAATCTGTTACATGCCAATGGTGTGACCTTATAGGTTCAGTCAAGAGTAAGCCGTGAGCCTAATATAGATTAGAACTCACTGATCGGAAGCATTGCTCCAGCTAGCTGTTTCGATCACTTGATCTCACTAAATTAATTGTTCGTAATTAATCTGAACCTTGGTATTAGACTAATGCTCCTAGGATGAAGGACATATTTCCTTCAAAATATGGACATCTCTCCCATACACAATATCTAAAGATGTAAAGGTGTCCCCACCTAATCCAAGCTGGATCTCATCGGTCAACCCTTGTTCAAACCTCTGAGGCTTTAGCTCCTCCGTAGCTACAACCTCAGGTGTAAACCTCGACAATGCTATAAATTTACTATAGTAATCAGCGATGGTCATACTTCCCATCCTAAGGTTTATGAATTCCTATGCTTTTTGCTTTCTCATAAAAGGAGGGTAAAACTTCCCCCTCAATGCAACTACAAATGAGTCCTAATTAAACCCCTCAGCAGCACTTAGCCTAGTTCTATTCTCTCTCCACCACAGATCGGCCTCATCTTTTAGGTAAAGGACAGCTTGGCCTACTTTCATGTTTTTAGGATAGTTCACCTCCCCAAAGAGTTTTTCGAACTCCTTAATCCGGTTTTCTAGGAAGGTTGGATCTGCTTGCCCCTTGAAGTATGGTGGCTTAACTTTAGCAAGGCTTTGAAACATGTCCCCTGCAGAATCGGGGCGCTCAGTTCTTTCCTGGGTCAGCTTTTCCACCAAGAGGCGAATAGCAGCAGCTAGGTCAGTATTGTTGGCCATTCTAGAGCGCGACCTGATATTAATATATTCTACTTCAGGTTCACTACATAACTCATATGTTATCCTCTACGAAGGATTTTATTTTTGATTTGACCATAGAGATCGCATCAACAAACAATTATTCATGAAAGAACACAATCGTTAGAGTAATCATCACTCTTCCAGGAAGAATATCCACATAATGCGCATAAGGCTTAACATTGAATCATATCGGTCATAAGGGTCTAGATTACGCCTCATTTCCTTTATGTACTCAAATCACTTATTATTCTTGTGGCAATTCAATTGTTCCACAATTCACATTGAGTATGCAAACAATAAAATAATTAATCCCTTGCGTGTTACTTAGGGTGCGTTCTGTTCACCTTAAAAAAAATAAGTTTCAATTCCAATAAGTACAGATAAGTTCAGATAAGTTTTAATAAATTTCAATAAGTTCCAATAAGTTCCAATAAGTTCAGATAAGTTCCAATAATAATAATAATAATAATAATAATAATAATAACAATAATAATAATAATAATAATAATAATACTAATAATAATAGTAATAATAATAATTACTATTATTATAATAAATAATAATAAAAATAATTATTAATAATTAAATAATTATTCTTATATTATTATTCTTCTTCTTCTTAATATTATTATTATTCTTATTATTTTTATTAGTGATATATTACTATTATGATTATAAATAACCCGACACGATATTAACCCGAACAGATAAGAACCCAAATTCGGCGAAAATTGACCCATTACATTCAAACCCGATTTACCCGATCTGACATGAAGATGACCGATATGATACTCAAATCCGTTTAAATCCAACCCCTTTTCAACTCGTTCCCGTTTAAACCCGTACCCGTTAATACCCGAAACCGTTTCAACCCGTTCCCGTTAATCCAGGATCTGTTAAAATCCGAACCCATTTCAGCCCATACCCGTTAAATCCTAAACTCGTTAAAATTCGAACCCGTTTCAACCTGTACCCATTAAAACCCGAACACGTTAAAATCCGAACCCGTTTCAACCCGTACCCGTAAAAATCTGAAAACGTCATTTATTATTATTAATTTTTTTGTATATATATATTATTAATGAATTATTATTATTATTATTAATTATCTGTTATTATTATTATTATTATTATTATTATTATTATTATTATTATTATTTTATTTTTTTTTATTATTTTTTATTATTTTTTTATTATTATTTTTTTAATAGTTTTTTTTAATTGTTATTAATAATAATCATTATTATTATTTTTTTTATTTTTTTATTTTTTTTAATTATTTTTATTTATTATTATCAATTATTATTATTATTATTATTATTATTATTATTATTATTATTATTATTTTAATTTATTAATTTAATTATTATTATTATTATTACTACTATTAAAAGTTTCAATAAGTTCTGATAAGTTCTGATAATTTCAGATAAATTCAGATAAGTTCAGATAAGTTTAGGTCAAATAAGTTGAACAGAACGCACCCGTAGACCTTGGAGTATTATGAAATTCTCAAAATGAAAAGAATATTTTAACTTTTATTGTTAATTCTATAAAGGTTTACATCCTTGAAAAGAATAAAGAATAACTCAAACTCCTATTGCTTTAACTTTAAACTGTTGTAGCTTTGCTATTTATTCTCCAAAACATAAAAGAACTAACTAACTATTACAACTTCAAATCTTTAAGGCATATTGCCTATCTGTTCTTTCCTTGGAAACTTGTGGAGTGAAATCTAGATCTACAATATTCGTCAAACTCTCCCTCCGGGTCTGAGTCTTCTCCCATGTCTTCATCTTGATGAGGCTCACTTGCCACATCACCATCACCTTCAGGCTCCACATGTGAATCAATAGAGATCTCAATGGTGGCTCACTACTACAAAAAGTGGCTAAGAAACCATACCAAATAGGCCTAAGAAACCAAAAAATGTATGGTTTATATCTCAATGGTCTCTTTGCCTAAGAAACCATGATTTTGGTGTGGTTACTTATCTTTGATAAAAAAAAACCATATTTGTAACATATGTGGTTTCTTTGATACAGTTTTTATTCACAATTTAAGAAGGCAAAGTGACCATGTTTTTCAGAAAAAAGGTTTCTTTGATGAAAGGAAAGTCACCATTGTTGTATGAAATCTGGTTTCTTTGAAACATATTTTTAAAATCAAAAAAAATATTAATTCATTAAATACTGCAGAAAAGAAAATGAAAACCACCAAACACAGAAGAATAATGAAACATGGACGACATAAACAAAAACCCTCAATTAAAATAAAGTTCCAAATTTTAACAAGAATTATATTGATCAACCAATAAGTGCAGTTACATTTATATTTACAAAGGCAATTACATAGTTGGACAGTGTAAAAAAACATCAAATACCAAAGTTATATCCCTAAAAATAGATCAATTTAACTTGTACAATTTCAGCACTGGCCAGCTTCTGGATCTTATTCATCACCGTATATTGGATTCTTCATATATTGGAGTATGATCTTGAGCAGCCTTCGGGTTCCTGGAAGTCTATCAAAACCGAATTTCACACCATTTTCACTTAAATAGCTAGTTTTCGTGCTAATAACATTTGAAGAAGCGCCGAGAATGACAGTTATCTACAGTAGACCCAAAAGAGACCCTCCATTTGAGTAAAACCCCATCATCAATACCCGATTCACCAATAGGCAACTCGATTCTTAGATATCGAATCTCCATAAATTTCTTTAAAACTTGAGTTGGGGAATGGTGAGTAACACAACCCTGTTCCCCCTTTTCACCATCAACCCCATTACCCACCAACAAGGACGACGAGGCCGGCGACGACGATGACAAAAGGCCAGTACCAAACACAACGACAGACTCAGATTGGCCCAACAACTGGCCCAATGCTTGTATGGGCTTAAAAATATTACCCAAAATGAGACGAACTAGATTAGAGAAAGGGGAGCGCGACTTATCTCCGACAGTAGCTGCGGTGGAGGAATCAGTTTCATACCCAGATCTGGTAACCTTTACATTTATGAATCAACCCCTTCTTCTTATTCGTGGTCTTCTCTATGGTGAGAGTGATTACGTTTCTCAATCAACGGCTCTAGGTGAATCATGGGTTTCATACCCAGATCTGGTAACCTACCAAAAGGATCAAACCCTTGTTCTTCGACGAAGGAGTTTTTGTCTTGAGAGTGATTCTTAGCCCTAGGTAGCGAGTACTTGTTCTTCTTTCTCAGAAGCCTAATTGAATCAAGATTGTCGAAAGAAATGTCGAGAGATAGGCGTTGTGGCCATGTTATTATTGTTCTTTATTTTGTGCGTAAAGAAGGAGTTTAATTTTGTGCGTAAAGAAGGACAAAATGAGGAGTTTAGGGTTTAAAATACTGAAAATTATACTTCGTAAAGTTTAGGCAGTTTATTAAGGAGATCAATAAGCCCATGAACTTGCAGTTACGACAATTAAGGAAAAGATTTAACTTCAAAAATAGATTAATTCTAAGAATTTATTATTTCGAAAAAAATCCTGTAAACAAATATAAAAAAAATCCCTAAAATAATTTAATTATGACAAAAAAGGAGACCATGTTTGTCTTGGATGTGGTTTCTTTGATGTCATCCCTTATTCATTTAACATAATTTAGATATAAAATACCATATTTCGTGAATTTATGGTTTCTTATTCATATTCCAAGAGACCATGTTTCATAATTGTATGGTTTCTTTACCTAAGAGACCTTTTAAATAACTTATTTGGTTTCTTATTTGTGGTTTCTTAGCCCTTTTTTGTAGTAGTGGCTTATGGGCCTCTAGGTTAGGGTTTTCTGCCTCCACCACTACATCCTCATCTTCCACAGCTACAACATCTTCTTCCAGATCGTTGTTTACAGCAACTCCCATGGGTTCCTCTATAACTGCATCCCAAGCATGACTCCTTAATGGTGGTCAGGATCTCTGAGTCATATCTCCACCTACCATCCCTAGTTCCATACTTATCCAAATTTGGTGTTCCATCATCAGAATGCATATCTTTAAGCCTATCTTTGAGTTTTAGGTATGGCATTTTGTTAGGTAAGCAATGAACAATAGTGGATGCTATGGTGTCTTCTCTCATTAAGATGGGTTGGCCTTGTATCCTAGCAAAATACTCACATCCAAACATGACTTTCTTCACAAAGAGATGAGGGGTCTCTTCGTCAATCTTCTCAAGGGATCCTATGTTGGTGTACTTGGAAAGAAACATTAATTCCTAAAAGAGACAACTTAAGGTCTTACTAACGATTTCCCAACCAAACCATAATCAAAATTCAATAAAACAATAAGTTTGCTGGAATCAAACAATTTCTTTGATGCACATTTAAATGCAACACTTAAACATTTAACACATGCATATAGCAATTAACTTCTTATGCTAGAATTAACTAGCTATTAATGCAAACCACCTTTGTGAGTTGGTCAAATGTGATCAGGCCATGTGATGCACTTGTAAAGCGCCACCTATACCTCTATTTTAAGCGCCACCTTTGATGTTTTTTCTACTAGTGAAACTTAGGGGTTTGACAAGATCACAAGAAAAATAATTGATTATAATCACGGTTTTTCCACCTTTAGATGTGCATAAATAGGTTGGAAACTCATATGTAAAATAAATTACGACATGGCATGGGAAACTCATATGTAAAATAAATTCATGGCATGGGAAAGTAAAAATAAAACCAAAAACGATATAGAAGAAGAAAAGTTACTTGGACATGAAAAGTGTTGATTTTTCTTCCATTTTTTCTGAAACTCCTCCTACAACATGTCTAACCACCAAAAAGTTAATATCATACACGGGAAGCTTAAAAACTAAAGGCAATTGTCCAAGTCCTAATAATCTCCTGATTAAGTTTCACGAAATAAGCTTACAAACTAAGGCCAATTGTCTAAAGTAATAATCTCCTAGAGAGGACAGAGTATTAAGTAAGAGAAGAAAAAAAATTAGAGAGTAATTTGCAGCAGCATCAGTTTAAAAAATTAAAAACAACCCCCTAATTTAAAAACAACAACATCAGATTCTAAAAAGTTGATTTGTTTCTACTGCTCTGCTCGCTGATTTATGTCGTGTGTGTTGTAGTTAAGGGGCAGTTGTTATTTCTACATTGTTGTGCTGCTGTTATGTGCTGCTGATTTTAAAAGGCTGGCATGCGCTAGTTTTGGTCACTTGGTAAGCTGATTAGTACTTGCAGCAGCCAGCACATTCAGAAACGTCTTACTATGCTCAAGCTAAATAGACATAATACATTCAGAGATTTTTAACTTTCAATTCTCAAGCTAAATAGATAAGGTATAAAAGGTTTTTAATTCACATGCAACTTAATGCATGTCGCGCTCTACCATGTTTTGAGAATTGGAGAAAGCAAACGTTCAACATATGCCCTAACAAGAAAATGGCTATTTCTCAGCTTTTTAATCTGCTTTAATATTATTGATCTCGTTATACAAAAACATGTTGTTTTGTAGACTATTAAAAGGCTAAAGCCTTTCAGCTAAAATGAAAACAATACGTAACAACATATTTACCTAAATAGGTGACTAAAACAGCCAAATATAAACAATTAATACTACCAGCAAGTTATTCAAATAACCTAGATAAATTATTAGCCATCAGTTGGTAGTCAAACGAGGCCTACATAACTATATATGTTCTTCGCAAATCCCCTTCCTAACTACCAAATTTAGACATGATATTTGCATGCCAATAAGGGAAATATTTAACACTTAAATAAATGAGATATATACCTGAATTTCTTGGCTAGGGACCTTTTTTTTAGAATTGAGTTATATGTCTGGTCAGTTGGTGTTCTAAGTTTGTTCAAAACCCCAATTTTCAATCATACGAATAATTGAATTAACAGTTTTGACCTAAGCCATGCTGACAATTGTGTAGACTATAACATTTTGACTAATATGGTTTTCTCTTTCAAGCGCTTAAGAACTAAATTTGACATCAAAATAGAAGGACATTTCAAGAGTGCCAGGGAAAATAGTCTTATTAAGAAACTAAAATCATCTCACGAAGCAAACTCATGTAAAAACATGATTTTGATCTGTCATGGGTTTCTAGCTCCAAAATCAAAAAAAATCACATATTCAGAATTACCTGTATGCTAATTATTATATCAATTATTATATCATTAGTATACAATAAGACAATATAACCCACAACTAACCAGTAAAATAAGT
This sequence comes from Spinacia oleracea, assembly GCF_020520425.1. Taxonomy (NCBI): domain Eukaryota; kingdom Viridiplantae; phylum Streptophyta; class Magnoliopsida; order Caryophyllales; family Amaranthaceae; genus Spinacia; species Spinacia oleracea. Next base: position 92,834,539 of record NC_079489.1, read on the forward strand.
GAAGTGGGTATTAAAAACCTTAATTAAAAAACAAAACAAGCAAACAATTTAAAACAACGCATGAGAAAATAGATGTATCAACGTCAAACAAATGTCAAACCCCCCCCCCCCCCCACTCCCCTCTATCCCCATCCTTCAGTTGTCTTTTAATGTTTTGAAATTTTTGGGAAGACTTTTTCTACTTGTTCCCGTTATTATCTATTAATAACAGGCCAAACATACAAGTGAAACTAAGCATTCGATACGAAAAGCATATGATTTAAGCAATAAACATCCAGTTAAACCATTTGGTTGAAACTATGCACATAATCGAGCAAAGTACATGTTTTAAACAACAAAATCTCAAAATAATTCCCACTAATATACCACATATAAACAAAAGTCCAAATTTACAGAACAAAATAAAATGTCAGACAAATATGGGATAAGGAGACAAATCGTGCAAAATATCTAAGGTAATTTCTTCTCCAACCAAACTTCATAGAATTTTCCAAGTTGAGAATCAGTTTTCCGTCTTACTAAAATTTGTTTACGGTAAAAGCTAATGGAATTCAAAATGGAAAAAAAAAACCGATGGAGGTCACAATGGAAAAATGGAAGTATAAAATGAACAACCAAAAGGACGTATGTAGATCTCATATAAACCTTAAGAATACGGTAAGCAACCTATTCTTTCAAAGACAAAATTCACATGTTCTATTAAGAGTAGACAGTTATACACTTTCCTAAAGCCTCAACCTTAAAATATATTACTATTTATTTTAATACACGTAGTAGGAATTAGGAAGGAAGAAAAAGTAAAGTTTTTTTACAAAAATCATTTGCTTGTGATGTTGTAAGAACAAATGTATACTAAACTGGCAACAGATGGATACCAAGTTGGCTACATGTTATAAGAAAAAATGAATAAAATATTACATACCTTGAGCCCTCCTCTATTGTTTTTTCATTCTGATGCTCTATCTCCGAAATAGATTTTGAATTCTCAATCTTATATTATTCATAATTAAGTCCAAGCAACATCTATTAGGGATAATAATCATCAACTGGATCAGGTTTAAGAAAATAACAATAAGACCCCAAAACAAAAAATCGGGAAAAGTTAAAGCATTTTCTATGATAGTAGTTACTTGGATAAAGATAAAATAAAAGAATTGCCCTTAAAGATAAAGATATATATATATATATAGGTCTTTGACAACCCTTAAAAATGGACCGGAAGAAATTGCAAAAAAAAAAAGGATGCAACTTACAGGTTCCTGCCCATAATGGAAAGGAGTATGAGTCCAACAAGGCCAATAGATCCAACTATAAGATAAAAGACAAGGTTCAACACTTGTTTTTAATCTTTGTGTCATTGTGAAGTCTCCAGCATCTTCACAACCCTGGATAATTAAGGGGGACCACAAACGTGCTTAGCAAAATCACATAATCCAAATATATAAGGCTATCTGAATCACTAAGTTCTCAAATTTTCAAGAACATATAGGCTTCAACATTTTCTGTATCAGCGATCAGCATAAAGCCAATATTGAGGGTGGCAGATTTGGTCATCAACTACTCCATGTCAATGATCGCTAGATATCTCACTAACAACCAGACACCAAAAAAACATAAACAGTCCAAATAAGAACAGCTCTAATGCTCAAACCTCATAAATAGATAATCATATATGGAGGATAAAATGTCACATGCACAACTGATTACACCAATGGCAAGCAAGTAGTAATATTGTCAACAAAGAAATGCTCTCATAACCGTGATTTTCATTTTATAATCCTCTTATTATAAGTGATTTCTCAATTAGTTTGTAGAATTTAATTCGTTTCCTTACTACAAAACTCCCTAACATTCAAAATTCAACATGAGTTTTAGTAAGAGGAACTTAGTTGTTGATGTAGTACATAGTTCTTTCCCATATTGTCAGTCCAGTGAGATAAATTAACAGATAAAACTCAACTTCATCTGAAAAATAACAAACAAAAAGATGAGTAAATAACCTTGAAAATTGAGCCGTCATTATAAATAATAGATGAGTATGTAAATCAAAAGAGGAAAAAGGTACTTGAAAATTGTTGCACCAAATAAAAGTTTCTATGGAAACTTCTCTAATCTTCAATCTCCTCACCCCAGATCTAGTGAAGAAATTGAAGCTACGAGAAAACGAATATTGAAAATCTAGAAATCGCTATCACTGATCTCCTTCCTAAATTAAACAATTGAAAAAGAAAAACAAACCAAACCTTGAATGACAAATACGAACCTTCCTCAACGTCGTCCAAGTCAAATGAATGTGAGCCCCGATCCATCTCATTCTGAAACCCTAATCTTTCGCCTCAAGCTCTCTCAAAATCATTTGAATCAGCAAATTAGAGTATTTGCGGAAATCGATTTGTGCAAATAAAAATAAAATCAAACCCAGACAAAGATAAAAGAAAGAGAATCTTTTTTTTGGTACTAACGCCATGGGAGAGAAAAGGGCGGAGGTACCAAAGGCATGAGAGGGGAGAGAGGAAAGCAAAAGCACAAAGAAAGAAGTAAGAAGTAAGAATTTTTCTTTTTCCAGACAAAGTGAGCAGGGTGAGGTGGTAATTCATGAACTAATTCAAGGGCAGGCTTGTCATTCCACTATTCTAAAGGAAAAATGAGAGCAATCTCTTGCTTTTAAAAGGGGTAGAATTCATGTTTACTCTATCGCTTGTCAAGTTATCGCACATTTCATTCAACCAAGAAGTCTCCGTACTCTGTGGTATGCTTCAATTAGACAGAACTTCCTTCACTACTTCAATTCCTTTATGATACGTTCCATTTTAACCCACATAGAATCTGTATCCAAATCTAAGCTGCAAGACCAAAATTTTGGTGTTGCCCATATTTTTTGTGGTTCAATCCTTGCATTTTCCACCACTTGGCCTTCTTATTATTAATTTTTTTTTGGTGAAAATGAGGATATGCTCCAATAAATAAGAAGAATTACACTATAAGAGAAAAGAAAACTGGCAAATAAAATAAACAGAAAGTAAACTAAAACTACAGCACCCTTCCATTCGACCAGGATCTCAAGCCGCTATTGCAGGCACACGGCGTAGGATCGCTACTCCTCCCAATTCCTCCAATAAATTGGTTCGAAGACCCACCGGGGCCGCTGTCATCAGTACCAGTTTTGGGGTAAGGTCAACCCCATAGTTTGCAAGCCAGTCAGCCGCCCTATTAGCCTCTCGGTAGCAATGTTTTACCACCATTTGCCACTCCTTCATGCGGATCAAATCATGGCATCTTCGAATAGTATGATAGTATGGAGAGTTAGGATTTAACTCTCCTAACAGACTTTGGACCACCACTAACGAGTCCACTTCGAGCACCAGTTTAGTAATGCTCTTGTTCCACGCCAACGATAGCCCCCTTAAAACAGCCAAAAATTCTGCCTTGGTGCTGCTCGAAATGCCACAGTTTGCAGCGAACAACCCCAATATTTCACCTTGGTCCCCATGAATTATCCCTCCAGCTCCAGCCGCGTCTGGGTTCCCTTTTGACGCACCATCAGTGTTTAGCTTCGCCCATCCATCTTGTGGATATTCCCACTTAACCCACCTCTCGCGTGAAGGAAATATGTCCTTCACCCAAGGTGCATTAAGTCTAATACCAAGGTTCAGATTAATTGCAAACAATTAATTCAGTGAGATCAAGCGATCGGAACAGCTAGCTGGAGCAGTGCTTCCAATCAGTGAGTTCTAATGAATATTAAGCTCACAGCTTACTCTTGACTAAACCTACAAGGTCACACCAATGACACGTAACAGATCACCGGATTAAATGAACCGGAAATTCATTTAATAGCTTTTCGGGAATTAGTTGGAAAACGTATTATACGATACGACCTTGCATCGGAATCGTATATCGTATCGCGAATATTAGTAAGCTAGGCGAAACGAATAAATCGTATCGTACGACGTTGATTCGTCGTATACGAAACGATAAATAATATATCGGAAATATATTAATCGCGAATACAAAGAGCGGCGCACAAGCCGAGTGCACGAAGCACTCAAGGCCCATGGGCGCGCTGGGCAAGCAAGCAAGGCCACGACAACACGGCAGCGCTGGCCCATGGCCGAGCAAGCTGCCCGTGTGCGTGCGGGCCGAAGCAGCAACACAACCACAGCAGCGAGGCCCATGGCTCAGCTCGCTGTGCTCGTCTTGCGCGGGGCTTGCTGGCCGGCCTTGCCTTATGGCTTGGTCGGTTAGTAAGGTTATGATAATAACCTTCTAACCCCTTTTCCAACATAACACAATTCAGTCACACACTAACCCTAGAGTCACAGAGAACCCTAATTCTCTCTGTGCCTCCAAAGTGTGTTCATCCCAAAAGGCAAAAACTCTTGATCGATTGTCTAAGCTACGATAATCAAGACGGATCTGATCGTGTCGGTGAACCAAGTAGAGGAACGACAAGTGGAGTTCTATGTTCGTGTTCGTTGACAATTTGTGGAAAACACGCTTCAAACGTAAGTATGCTTAAACTGTGCTTTATACATGCTTCCTGACTTTGGGGATTGTTTCCGCACATGTTATTATGTTTAATTGTATTCCCCTACAGTGGTATCATGAGCCTTATGTATTCAAAGCATGTTTTAGCATGATTTATTTGTTTTTGCATCTGTCGAAATTTGGAACTTTTTGTTGAATTTTCGGAATTTTTACGAATTATTGGATGAATTGAGTAATAATCTGTTCCGAAATCAAAAAGATTCGTTTTTTCGATTTTTAAAACCCTAATCTGATGGAAAACAATTTTCCAAGATAAAAAATTATTGGATTAAAATTTTGAATGGTTTCGTTAATTTTAATCGCACTTAAACCTAATTATTAAATTCTGAAATTTAAATGTTAATGAACGATTTAAAGTTTTGGATTTTGTGCAATTGTTTAATTCGTTGGGCTTCGCATGTTTGCATTAATTTGGGCTAACGGGATATTTAATTTAATATTTTATTTGCTTGGGCCGGGCCGCGAGTTTTAATTTAATATTTCATAATTAATTATCCGGAATAATTATTGGTTTGAGTGGGAGCCACTAAATGAAATTGAAATGAAATAATTATTTTTAATTATTTTCGTAGGTCGCATTATTTTAATTAAATACGATTTCAATTAGAATAAAGTCTAAGGATTAATAATTTGGAAATTGATTAATCTTTTGGGACGCGTTTATGTGAACGTGAATTTTAATTAATTCACGTAAATACTTGCATATTTATATGGGCCATGCGTTTTAGCATACGAATGGGTGAATGCATAGAATGTATATTTTATGTAATGCAGGTACTCCAAGTGACTAGTATGGCCATTTAGGATAGTTAAATACGGTCTGCGTACCGTTCTATCTTTGAATGTAAGGTTTTAAATATGGTCTGCGTACCATGGAAATTTTGATGTAATTTATTATTTTCAAGTATTTCTAAGTTTAGAACTTTAAGTTAGCATTTGAACGAAGATTCAAGACGATGCCAAGCTAACAAGGAGGTGATGAAGATTGGATGCTTCAAGACTAGATCACCATTTATTTATGCAATATGATATATATATATATATATATATATATATATATATATATATATATATATATATATATATATATATATATATATATATATATATATATATATATATATTATGCGTGAATGTATGAATGTATGTATTCTTTGCATGAATAGGTTGTTTCATATGACTCGATTAGATTAAGCTCACTAAATAATCGAACCAACATAGAAACAACTAGGTCCAAAGTAATATTGAGTTTAAAAATTGCCTTCCAAATCAAGCACTTACAAAAATCTAAGGATCTAAGGTAGTAGGTTTGCGCTAAAGCGAGGTTCTATTTTAGTTGACTTAGGTGGTAAGGCGTCCTAAAGGAGCACGTTGATTGTGGTTTCAACTCAAACAACAATGGCATTATGTTGTGGAAATGGGATAAATTATGGTATTAATTTATTAACCAGGAGTCAATAGGTTTTAACTTACCTAAAATCTTAAACTACTTAAGACATGCTAAAGCTGCTTAAGGATTTAGGACTTTTGGGGTCTTGGAATCGTTTCATTCATTTTGGACCATGTTTTTGCTTTTGCATGAATGAAATGTTTTAATAGCTTTAATGATTTCATGCTTGCTTTTATTTCAAAGTTATTGAAGTTTATGAATGGTTATTTATTGCAAATTCTTTTCGATTGTAGTAATCAAAATGGTCGCAAACATAACAACAATCATATCGGCTGAAATTCTGGATGTCGAGTTAGACTTGACTAATTTTCTTGAATGGAAAGGGAAACTTGTCGAAGTTTTGAAAGTTAATGGCATACACTATGTCATTGAACAACCTTTTCCTAGCTATGATGCACGAGGCATGACTCCTGAAAAGTACAGAAGTTGGGCACTTCACAAGTACCTTGTCACGGAGTTCATCCTCAAGTCTATTCCTGAGAGTTGGAGAGGGAGGTTCATTACTTTTGAGCCTCATGCTCTCCTAAGCCGCCTCGAGGATAGATGTTGTGCGGGTTTTCAAGTGCCAAACTAGTGGCAAAAGGGTTGATGAATTGGCTAATTCAATGAGCAATCTCAAGCTCGTCACCCCACACAAATCGTGCCTAGAAATCGAACTTCTAGAGGCACAAAGGTGCATTTACTCTGTCAAGATGGAAAAAAACATATCAATTCGGTCTCATGTGGATATAATGTCTGGATTATTTTTCACAATCGAGAGACTTGGTGGTTCCATCAAAGAGTCGATAGCTATTGCACTAGTGCTAAATTCTCTTCATAAGGATTATGAGGGTTTCAAGATGCACTATCTCTTTAATCAGAAAGAGAGCACATTCTGTGAACTTGTGGAATTACTCGTGAAATTCGAGAAAATCCTTAAGTTCAATCAAGACCCTTTGAATGTGAGGTGCACTAAATTCAAGAAAGTAGGCAAGGGGAAGACAAGCAAGGCTGCATCTTCGTCCACTTCCGGAGGGCATCCGGCACCTTCCAAGAGCAAGATGAAGAAAAATGCTTCTCCTTCCACATCGCAATGCTTCAATTGTAATGAAATTGTGAAGGAAATAATGCCCTTGGTCCAAGTATGCATTCTATGTTAAGTCTAATAAGTGCGGTTCAGTATTAATTAACAAGTTAATAATTCAGTGAGATCAAGTGAGCTGAACGCCTAGCTAGAGGCCGCTTCAGTTCAAGTGGAATTAATGATATTAATCCACAGCTTACTCTTGACTGAACCCGTAGGGTCACACAAATAGTACGTAAACGGATCAAGTATTTAATGGCATTAAATACTCCATCTATGGATATTCGGAATCGACGGATCTTGGTTTCAGTGGGAGCTGAGATCGTCACAGGCAAGAAAAGAATGCTCCGGAAACGATGATATTACCGGAAACGGAAATATGGATCGTATCGGAAATGTAAATATTATCCAAGTCGTAGATGTTGCCGGAAACGGAAACATGGTACGTATCGGAAAATATTATCGGAAATGGAAATATTGCCGGAATCGGAAATATTGCCGGAAACGGAAATATTGTCAGAATCGGAAATATTATCGGAATCGGAAAATAATTCCGGAAACGGAAATATTAAATATTTGTTCGAAACGGAAATTAATTACGGAATCGGAAATATTAAATATTGTTCGTATCGGAAATAAATTCCGGAATCGGGAATTTAATCGGAAGCGCGTCGTACGAATTAGCATCGGACGAGACTTGCTAGACGAAGGCCCAGCACGAAGCCAGGCCTACGCTCAGCAATCCCAAGCGCCCAAAAACACGCTGCCAAGCCACGCCCGGTCCAGCGCAAGGCCAGGCCCAGCAATGGCCTTGGCGCGCGCGCGGGGCTGCGACGAGTGGGCTGGCGCTGTGCGTGGGCCGCAAGGCCTGCGTGCGGTGCTAGCGTATCACTCGAAGTGTGTTACTCGAATCCTAAGGCTACCGGGATTTGTCATATGATTAAATCTAATCCTAAAAGATTTAGTTTGTTTAATTAGAGTCCTAGTAGGATTATAATTAAATAAATTAGTATCCTAATAGGATTCCAAATCCTTTTCCATAAATCTATAAATAGGTGCCTAGGGTCACATATTTAAATAGAGTATTCAAGTATTCAAAGTGATTTTTTTTGAGAGCAAAAATTCAGTCATACAATTGCCTAATAAGTGCCGAAAATTCTAAGTACCTTAAGGGCGATCCTAGTTGGTCAAGCTTAAGGCGGATCCGGACGTGCTGTGGACTATCTACGGAGGGACGACACTTGGAGTCCTAAAGACTTGTTCTTGTTCGGTTCGGGCGCAGCTAGGGAAGGCACGCAACAAAGAGTATGCATCTAAACTATGCTAAATGATTATGTGTAAATAATATGCTTTCCTGGCTTTATGGTTTTTCCGCATGATTTATGAATTGTCATATGTATCATAACCTAACAAATTGGTCATTACAAGCGAGATTGCCCCAAACTAAAGGAAGAGAAGAAGGACGGAAACGTTGCTTCTCCTTCAGGTATGTATGTTATACATTGTAATCTTGCTAATTCTACTTCTTGGGTATTAGATACTGGTTGTGGCTCACACTTATGTTATAATTCGCAGGGACTAAGGAGAAGTAGAAAGCTTGATAAAGGCGAGATGGATCTACGCGTGGGAAATGGAGCACGGATTGCTGCATTAGCCGTAGGATCTTATTTTATTTCTTTGCCTAGTGGTTTTGTTCTGGAACTAGAAAACTGTTACTACGTTCCTAGTATCACCAGAAACATCATTTCCGTTTCAAGTTTGGATTCTAAAGATTTTATCAATTTAAAGACAATAGTTGTTCTTTTTCTTTGAATGGAATGTTTTATGGTTCAGCACAACAAGAAAACGGTCTTTATATGCTAGATACGAGCAAACACATTTATAACATAAACACCAAAAAGGCTAAAACTGGTGATTCGGATCTCACATTTCTGTGGCATTGTCGATTAGGCCATATAAACACAAAGCGCATGGAATTACTTCAACGGAAAGGAATTCTAGAATCATTCAACTTAGAGAAGATTGATCAATGCGAATCTTGTTTACTTGGCAAAATGACAAAGAAACCTTTCTCAAAGGTGGGAGAAAGAGCAAGCGAACTACTAGGGTTAATACATACGGACGTATGTGGGCCTATGAGTATGAAAGCTAGAGGTGAGTTCAGCTATTTCATAACGTTTACGGACGACTTCAGTAGATATGGCTATATTTACTTAATGAAGCACAAGTCTGAATCGTTTGAGAAATTCCGAGAATTTCAAAATGAAGTAGAGAATCAACATGGCAAGAAAATCAAAGCTCTAAGATCGGATCGAGGAGGTGAATATCTTAGCCACGAGTTTGATGACCATCTAAAAGAATGCGGTATTCTTTCTTAATTGACTGCTCCAGGGACACCTCAATGGAATGGAGTGTCGGAACGGAGAAACAGGACCTTACTCGATATGGTCAGGTCAATGATGGGTCAGGCCGAATTTCCTTTACAGTTCTGGGGACATGCGTTGCAAACTACAACACTCACACTGAATCGTGATCCGTCAAAAGCTGTTGAAAAGACTCCATACGAATTATGGACTGGGAAACTTCCAAAGTTGTCTTTTCTGAAGATTTGGGGTTGCGAAGAATATGTCAAGTGATTAATTTCGGACAAGCTACAACCAAAATCTGACAAATGTTTCTTTGTTGGGTATCCAAAAGAAACTATAGGGTATTATTTCTACAACAAGTCAGACAACAAGGTTTTCGTTGCTCGTGACGGTGTCTTTTTGGAAAGAAATCATATTTCCAAATTGACAAGTGGGAGAATAATAGACCTTGAAGAGATTCGAGACGAACAACGAACTCAGAACTCTTTAGAAGCAGTTCAGGTTGATGAACCTCCAAGGTCATTAGAAGATCCAGTGGGAGTAGTTCCTCAAAACGTTGTTGCCCCTCGTAAGTCAAGTAGAACTATTTTTTAGCCGGACAGATGGACAAGCGTCCTCTTGACTGAAAACTTAGACGTTCTCATATTGGATAGTGATGAACCTATGACGTACAAGAAAGCTAAGACGAGCCCAAGCTCCATTAAATGGTTAAAGGCCATGCAATCTGAAATAGACTCCATGTCTGAAAATCAAGTCTGGGATTTGGTTGATTTGCCGGATGGGTTCACACCTATCGGATGGAAATGGGTCTTCAAGTTGAAGAAAGACAAAGATGGAATTGTATACATATACAAGGCTAGATTGGTAGAAAAAGGTTACAGGCAAGTTCACGACGTTGACTGCGATGAAACCTTTTCTCCAGTCGCGATGCTTAAGTCTATTCGGATAATCCTTGCGATTGCCGCTTTTCATGACTATGAAATATGGCAAATGAATGTCAAAACTGCCTTCTTGAATGGAGTTCTTGAAGAGACTGTGTTTATGACGCAACCGGAGGGTTTTGTCGATCAAAAGAACCAAGGCAAGGTATGCAAGCTTAAGAAGTCCATCTACGGACTAAAGCATGCATCAAGGAGTTGGAATAAACGATTTGATGAAGCAGTCAATAAGTTTGGCTTCATCAAGAATCAGGACGATTCTTGTGTATACAAGAAGGTCAGTGGGAGTAAAATTGCATTCCTAGTCTTGTATGTTGATGACATACTGCTTATTGGAAATGACATTCCTATGTTGGAGTCTGTAAAGACTTGGCTTGGAAAGTGTTTCTCAATGAAGGACTTAGGAGAGGCACAGTACATATTGGGCATCAAGATCTATAGGGATAGGTCTAAGAGGATGATTGGACTAAGTCAAAGCACTTACATTGACAAAGTGCTAGCTAGGTTCAATATGATGGAAGCCAAGAGAGGCCATCTACCCATGTCACATGGCACATATCTGAGCAAGAATCAGTGTCCCAAAAGATCTGATGAGCGTAGAAAGATGAGTGGAATTCCATACGCTTCGGCTATTGGATCCATCATGTATGCTATGATTTGTACAAGGCCGGATGTTTCGTTCGCACTCAGTGCAACGAGCAGGTACCAGTCAGAACCAGGTGAGGCACATTGGACTGCTGCCAAGAATATCCTAAAGTACCTGAAAAGGACTAAGGATCAGTTTCTGGTTTATGGTGGTACAGATGATTTGATTGTTAAGGGCTATACGGACGCAAGCTTTCAAACCGACAGAGATGATTTTAGATCACAGAGTGGGTTTGTGTTCTGCCTCAACAGCGGAGCAGTAAGCTGGAAAAGTTCTAAGCAAAGCACTATTGCGGATTCTACAACTGAAGCCGAGTACATTGCTGCCTCAGAAGCAGCAAAGGAAGTTGTTTGGATTCGAAAGTTCATCGATGAACTTGGGGTTGTCCCCTCCATTAAAGGACCAGTGGCTTTGTATTGCGACAATAGCGGAGCCATTGCCCAGGCAAAGGAGCCTAGGAGCCACCAGAAGTCCAAGCACGTACTGCATGCGGCGATTTCATATACTTCGAGAGATCGTTGAAAGAAAGGAAATCGAGATTTGCAAAGTTGGAACTGACGACAACGTCGCGGATCCATTGACTAAACCGTTGCCACAAGTGAAACACAACGGACATGTAGCAACCATGGGAATCAAGAATGTTGGAGAATGGCTTTGATTTTCTAAGTATTTTTTTAGAACATTTTTTAGATCTATGTTTAAAACAATTGGTTTAACCATTTCATATTTATGAAATTTATTATTTCATATTCATTTAATTTTGGTTTAGTATTAAATGATAAGTCCATGTGATTCAAATCATTCAAATGGGATGTCAAGATGGATTCTTCGACAAAGAAACACCCATAAGTGAACTTGAAAATTGAAGTCACAAAAGGATCCCTAATCCAGGTCATTGAAAGGTGGATGACCAATGACTAATGAAGATTAGATTGCAAGTAGATTACTTAGTTCTGTTTCTTGAACTAGAGTGACTGGATGTCAGAATCTTTTGCATAGATACTTATTGGATCTTGTATCGGATTGACCATGAGAACACTTTAAGAGATTAAATTCATGTCATAGGTAGTTCTCAGTAATGGTTATTAGAAACCGTTCCTCGGAACATGAGCGATTATGTCTGCTCGTTTGAGAATTAGTTGGCTTTGATGCTCGCTAAACGTCGCACCGTAAAAGGAGGCTATAAAAGCAGTTATTGGGCGTACTATGAATCAAAGTGAGTGTTCATAGATTGCAAGAATGGATTGTCCTCCTATCTTTGATAGGATATGGTGTTGTTGTGTAACAAGGCCTCTCGGAGAGTTAGATACTGTAAAATGAATGGCCGTGCTCAGAATGGTTAAGGCTTAGTCCGAGAAACAGTTGAGCTCTGTAATCCGAGAAACACTTCTAGACCTAATAAGGATGGCTTGGATATTACCTTATGTTCAGTAAGTAACACTAAGTGACAAAGGAATGTGAATGCACACTTGTCTGAATGACAAGTGGGAAACTGAAGGAAATACGTCCTTCACCCAAGGTGCATTATGAAGGAAATAATGTCCTTGGTCCAAGTATGCATATAATATTAAGTCTAATAAATGCGGTTCAGTATTAATTAACAAGTTAATAATTCAGTGAGATCAAGTGAGCTGAATGCCTAGCTAGAGGCCGCTTCAGTTCAAGTGGAATTAATTATATTAATCCACAGCTTACTCTTGACTGAACCCGTAGGGTCACACAAATAGTACGTAAACGGATCAAGTATTTAATGGCATTAAATACTCCATCTATGGATATTCGGAATCGACGGATCTTGGTTTCAGTGGGAGCTGAGATCGTCACAAGCAAGAAATGAATACTCCGGAAACAATGATATTGCCGGAAACGGAAATATGGATCGTATCGGAAATATAAATATTATCCAAGTCGTAGATGTTGCCGGAAACGGAAACATGGTACGTATCGGAAAATATTAATGGAAATGGAAATATTGCCGGAATCGGAAATATTGCCGGAAACGGAAATATTGTCAGAATCGGAAATATTATCGGAATCGGAAAATAATTCCGGAAATGGAAATATTAAATATTTGTTCGAAACGGAAATTAATTCTGGAATCGGAAATATTAAATATTGTTTGTATCGGAAATAAATTTCGGAACCGGGAATTTAATCGGAAGCGCATCGTACGAATTAGCATCGGACGAGGCTTGCTAGACGAAGGCCCAGCACGAAGCCAGGCCCGCGCCCAGCAAGCCAAGCGCCCAAACACGGAGCTGCCACAGCCTCGCCAGGCCCAGCGCAAGGCCAGGCCCAGCAACGCCATAGGCGCACGCGGGCTTATGCTCGTGGGCTGCGAGGCAGCGCCTTCTCGTGTGGGCCGCAAGGCCTGCGCAGGTGCGTGCGTTCCTCGTGGTTGTGCAACACTCGTGTTCGTAACGAATTCGTGCATTGATTAATATCCTAATCCTAAAAGATTAAATTTATTATTTAATGTTCTAATAGGATTCTAATTAATAAATCCATATCTTAGTAGGATTATAATTCCTTTCCATAAACTCTATAAATAGGTGCCTAGGGTCACATATTTAGATCGAGATTTGAAATATTCAAAAGGTAAGATTTTCAAGCAAAAATCAGCCAAACACTTGCAACCCAAATAGCCGAAAATCCTAGTAACCTTAAGGGCGATTCTAGTTGGTCAAGCTTAAGGCGGATCCGAACGTGCTGTGGACTATCTACGGAGGGACGACACTTGAAGTCCTAAAGACTTGTTCTTGTTCGGTTCGGGCGCAGCTAGGGAGGGCACGCTACAAAGTGTATGCATCTGAATTATGCTAAATGATTATGTGTAAATAATATGTTTCCTGGCTTTATGGTTTTTCCGCATGATTTATGTTTATTCATATGTATCATAACCTAACAGTAGTATCACGAGCCTCTTATTATTTTCATAATCTAAATTGCATGAACATGGTTAAATTTTACACATTTGCAAAGAATTAAGGGGTGATTAATTTTCGTAATTAATTGCAAATTGCGTTTATTTAATTATATGTACGCAGTTTTTCGGCAGTTTCTTCGTTACTCATCCAAATCGAGTGATTTTTGTGTCAATTTCGCATGTAAAAGGCATTCTAAAATTATAAAGAGAAATAAGATTTTTCGGCCGAACCCAGAATTCCCAAATTCGAAGCCTAACTATGACTTTTCGGAGGTTTTAGTTTTTCGAACGCAAAAGTTTGTAAATTTAAGATGTTAAATTAAGTATTTGCGATTCTTGTTGATAAATCTTGAGTTTTTGATTGACCTACTGTATATGTTTAACAATTATGAATGCCTAGACTTGTTAATTATACAACCTAATTTGTAATTATGATTAATTTGTTGAAATTCGAATAATTTAGAATTGATTTGTTTTTCATAATTAATTAATAATTTAATTAGGTATCCATGATTAAAATCCACCATAAAAATTGTTAATTTATGTTAAATTTTCAATTTTTATGACCTAGATTTGAATCCATGTTAATCGGAAATTAATTGATTAATAAATTTTCGATTTTTCGCCCTAAAATTATGAAATTAATATGTTTTATTAATTTGTCATTAATTTTAAATTAAAAATTTTAAATTTTTATGAAAACTCCCATCAATGTTGCACGCACAAAGCAATGGAAACTACGTGTTACCCTTTAGGGGTGTTGTATAGTGCGGGCACGAGACGACGAGCAAGGGAGCTCGTCGCCCGTGCGGTACGAATGCAGCGAGCAACGAGCATGGCATGCGCAAGGCTGTGCGCCTAAGGGGCGTGTGCTACGCGATGTGGGTGATGGGGCAACGGGCGGGCAAGGGCAGCGAGCAAGGCAAGCACGCGTGGGCAGCGATGGATGCTGCGCCACACATGCGCTGCCTCGCTCAGCAGCACGCCAAGGCAGCACGCCAAGGCAGCGACAAGCGCAGCACAACGTGCACGCGGGCAGCGTTGGCTGGCCTGTCCAGCGAGCGTTGCCCAGCAGCGCGCCAAGGCGTTGGGCGAGTGGGCTGCGCGCAAGCGTGGCTCGCTGGGCCTGACGCATTGGTGCGTTGTTGCTTGGGCTTTGCGGTACGATCAATCGAGCGACAAGGGGTTTGTTGCTTGTTGGACTTGACGAGGTATGGGCGCAAGCCCATGGCCTTGTCTTGACCCGATTGGTTCGTTTTAAATTTTAATTTGAATTTTTCAGTTCGGAAATAATTTTAATTAACGTTAAAATTAATAATTTAAATTGTTTTCTCGGGATTTAATTTTGATTATTATAATTATTATAAATTTTAATTTATACTAATTATTTTACTAAAATTAAACCTTGAATTAATTTAAATTCGTTATGTTCAACTGAAATAAATTAAATAAGTGGATTCAATTATAAACTTATATGAGATTTAAATTTTAATTAAATTTGTATGTTTCCGGTTAGACTAGAAATACATTTTTATGTTTAAAATTAGTTAAGCATATGAATTTATTGGTTTAAGTGGGAGCAATTTTAGTCATAAACTCTTGATTAGGTCTACAAATCCTTTATGGTTACACAACTTGATTAGAATTAATAAGGACTGAATAATTGGTAGATTATTGGTGCCCTTAATTAATTGCTGCAAATATTTAAGTGATGCATACAATGTGTTTTAACTAACCAATTATGTGGGCCATTCATGATAATGAATGGATGAATGGTATATATTGTATATGTACTGTTTTGCAGGTTATGAAGTGACTAGTATGGCCCAAATAGGATAGAAAATATGGTCTGCGTACCATTAATTTGAATGTAATTGGTCTAAAGCACCAAATTTGTTTTTCAATTCAATTATGGTCTGCGTACCATCAAATAGTTGTAATTAGTTTAATTATAGCTTATCCTATTTGAAGAAAATGGCGCCTCCCACGGTGAAATTCAAGACGGAGTTTCCAATCCATTTTCAAGACGGACTTTGAAGTTGAAGCTTCAAGATGAAGTCGGGCCATACTAGATCACATTTATCTTATGCATGCTTTAAGTTATTTATTGCTTTTAAATATGTCTTAAATATGCATGAGATCAAATCTTGATTATGTTGCATGATTAAGGATTTTAGTTCACTTAAAATCTAATCAACATAGTAAGAGCCTTAAGTTCCAAACTTAAAAATTGAGTTAAAAGGTGCCATGCCAAAATAACACTTACTTGGATATCCTTTACATCGATCTTAGTAATAGTTTTCCGCCATAGCGAGGTGTTACTTATCGATACTAAAGGGGTAAGGTACACAAATAATTGTGAGTACATGTTAGTTTTGGTGAAACTCAACGATATAAGTAAGGAGTCCTTTTATGTCGTGGCAAAATCGATAGGTTTACCTAATAAGTTCTTAGACGTACCTATCAACCAAGAGTAGTTTCTAGACTATTAGCAAAAGGCTTTTGCTTACCTAAAAGATTTTAGAAATGAGTCTAAATACATAATGTGCTTAATTCTTCAATGGATTTTAGGATCTTGGAATTATTTTATTCACACCTGCCGGAACACATAACTTGAATAAAATGCTTAATAAACATTGAATTATGCATGTATGCTAGAATTTAAGTTTATTAAGAGAAACTGTAAATGATTATTTATTTGTTTATTCTTTTTCAATTGTAGTTTTAATTATGGCAAACAACAATCAAAACATCATCTTGGGTTATGAGCTTATGGTCAAGCTGAACCTAACAAATTTTCTTGAATGGGAAGCTAAGCTAGTTGAAATAGTCAGACTCAATGGACTTGAGTATGTACTGTTACATCCCATGCCAAGCTACTATGCCAGAGACATGACCCCTGAAAGATTTTCCGCCTGGGATGCGGATCTCAAAAAGGTTATGAGTCTCATGCTGAACAATATCCCTGATGAATGGGCTAGAAGGTTTGTAGCTTATGAACCTTTTACGCTCATCAAGAATCTGAGGGATATCTCTCGTGGAAGCACGGAGGACAGGGACCTGAACGTCCATGAGTTGATTGAATCAATGTCTGGTCTAAAGGTTAGTTCTCCCAACAGGTGTTATAGGATGGAGGTCCAAGAAACACATGTTCAACTCCTTCGCACTAAACAAAGGGTAGGCGTCCCACTAAGGTTCTATGTGGATCTTATGCTTTCATATTTCGATCGCCTAAGTCTGCTAGGAACACCAATAAGCGAAAGGATGGCAGTCTCTATCTTGCTCAATTCACTGCACAGTGGGTTTGGTCGCTTCAAGCAACTATACCTAAGTGAACCAAGAGAAGAAACAGTTGCAGAATTTGTTCACCTTGTCAGAAAGGCTGAGATAATACTGGACTGTGAAGCCAAAGATTTACTCAAGGCTAAAGGGAGACCGTTCAAGAAAAGTGGAAAGTCCAAGGGCAATGCTAAATCAATGCAGGACAAGTCCACATCAAGCTGTCTTTATTGTGATGGAATAGGCCATTACAAAAGAGAATGTCCAAAGCTAAAGGAAGATCAGAAGAACGGGACAGTCGTTCCATCTTCAGGTATTTTTGTTATAGACTGTATACTTGCTAATTCAACTTCTTGGGTATTAGATACAGGTTGTGGCTCACACTTATGTTCCAATTCACAGGGACTAAGAAGAAGTAGAAAGTTAAGCAAGGGTGAAGTCGACCTACGAGTGGGAAATGGAGCACGGATAGCTGCATTAGCTGTAGGAACTTATTATTTGTCGTTGCCCTCTGGGCTAGTTTTGGAACTGGAAGAGTGTTTCCATGTTCCAAGTCTTACTAAAAACATCATTTCTGTTTCTTGCTTAGATGCTAAGGGATTTTCCTTTTTAATAAAAGACAATAGTTGTTCGTTTTATTTTAAAGAGATGTTTTATGGATCTGCTAGATTAGTCAATGGACTTTATTTATTAGATCACGACAAACAAGTTTATAACATAAATACCAAAAAGGCCAAAAAGGATGATTCAGATCTCACCTATCTGTGGTATTGTCGATTAGGCCATATTAACTTGAAACGCATGGAAAGACTTCAAAAGGAAGGAATTCTAGAACCATTTGACTTAGAGGATTATGGTAAGTGCGAATCATGTTTAATTGGCAAAATGACAAAGCAACCTTTCTCTAAAGTTGGAGAAAGAGCAACTGAACTATTGGGTTTAATCCATACAGGTGTATGTGGGCCAATGAGTACAAATGCTAGGGGTGGTTTCAGCTACTTTATCACTTTCACTGATGACTTCAGTAGATATGGTTATGTCTACCTAATGAAGCATAAGTCTGAATCCTTTGACAAATTCAAGGAATTTCATAGTGAAGTAGAGAATCAATTAGGCAAGAAGATTAAGGCACTGCGGTCTGATAGAGGCGGTGAATATCTGAGCTATGAATTTGATGACCATCTGAAAGAATGTGGAATTCTATCAGAATTGACTTCTCCTGGAACACCACAATGGAACGGTGTGTCCGAACGGAGGAACAGAACCTTGCTAGACATGGTTAGATCAATGATGGGTCAGGCCGAACTTCCAATAGAATTTTGGGGACATGCACTAAACACAGCCGCACTCACTATAAATAGAGCTCCGTCTAAAGCTGTTGAAAAGACTCCATATGAGTTATGGTTTGGAAAGCATACGGAGTGAAGTATAAGTGTCTAAACACAGCCGCACTCACTATAAGTGTCTTTTCTTAAGATTTGGGGATGTGAAGTATACGTCAAACGATTAATTTCAGACAAACCTCATTCAAAATCTGACAAATGTATCCTTGTGGGCTATCCAAAGGAAACAAAGGGGTATTACTTCTACAATACATCTGAGAACAAGGTGTTTGTTGCTCAAGATGGTATCTTTTTGGAAAAGAATCACATTTCCAAAATGACAAGTGGGAGAAAAGTAGACCTCGAAGAAATTCGAGTCGAACAACAAACTCTAGAGAATGCTCAAGATGACATTCAGGATGAAACTCAGAGATCTTTAGAAGTTTCTGGTGAAATTCATGGACAATCTAGAGATGTAACCCCGCGTAGATCGCAGAGATATAGATCTCAACCGGAAACGTACTTAGGTATTTTGGCGAACGAGAGCTATGATGTTCTATTACTTGAAAGTGATGAACCTGCGACTTACAAGCAAGCTATGACGAGCCCTAGCTCCAAGCAATGGCAAGAAGCCATGCAATCTGAATTAGACTCCATGTCTGAAAACCAAGTTTGGAATTTGGTCGATTTGCCAGATGGCTACCAAGCCATTGGAAGCAAACGGGTTTTCAAACTAAAAAAGGACAAGGATGGGAAACTAGAAGTTTTCAAAGCTAGATTGGTTGCAAAAGGTTACAGGCAAGTCCACGGTGTGGATTACGATGAAACCTTTTCACCAGTTGCAATGCTAAAGTCTATTCGGATAATGTTAGCAATCGCTGCATATTACGATTACGAAATATGGCAGATGGATGTCAAAACCGCTTTCTTAAACGGCGTTTTAACAAAAACTGTGTTTATGACACAGCCTGAGGGTTTTGAGGATCCAAAGAATGCTAAAAAGGTATGCAAGCTAAAGAAATCATTCTACGGATTGAAGCAGGCATCCAGGTGCTGGAATGTACGTTTTGATGAAGCAGCCAGTGACTTTGGTTTCATCAAGAACGCAGACGAATCTTGTGTATACAAGAAGGTCAGCGGGAGCAAAATTGCTTTTCTAGTATTATATGTCGACGACATATTACTTATCGGAAATGACATTCCTATGTTGAACTCTGTCAAGATTTGGCTTTGGAAATGTTTTTCGATGAAGGATCTAGGAGAAGCACAGTACATATTGGGCATCAAGATTTACAGAGATAGATCTAAAAGGATGATTGGACTTAGTCAAAGCACTTATATCAATAAGGTGCTTGATAGGTTCAAGATGGCAAACTCCAAGCGAGGCTACCTACCCATGTCTCATGGAATGACTCTAAGCAAGACTCAGTGCCCAAAAACACTTGATGAGCGTAGACGAATGAATGGGATTCCATATGCATCATTGATTGGTTCAATAATATATGCTATGATATGTACACGCCCAGATGTTGCGTACGCACTCAGTGCTACGAGCAGATACCAGTCAGACCCAGGAGAGGCACATTGGACTGCTGCCAAAAATATTCTGAAGTACCTGAAAAGGCACAAAGATGACTTCCTGGTCTATGGTGGAGATGATGGATTAATTGTTAAAGGATACGGACGCAAGTTTCCAAACCGACAAAGATGATTTCAGATCATAGTCTGGGTTTGTCTTCTGCCTCAACGGAGGAGCAGTAAGCTGGAAAAGTGCTAAGCAAAGCACCATTGCGGATTCTACAACTGAAGCGGAGTACATTGCTGCACATGAAGCAGCAAAGGAAGCTATATGGCTAAGGAAGTTCATAGGAGAACTTGGTGTAGTCCCCTCCATTAAAGGACCAATAGCCCTGTATTGTGATAATAACGGAGCTATTGCACAGGCAAAGGAGCCTAGACACCGCCAAAGAGTCAAGCATGTACTTCGTAGATTTCACCTTCTACGAGAGTTTGTTGAAAGAAAAGAAGTCGAGATAAGCAAGATTGGAACTGATGACAACATATCAGATCCATTGACTAAACCTCTGCCGCAGGCGAAGCACAACTCGCACACTGCAGCTATGGGAATCAAGCATGTTGGAGAATGGCTTTGATGTCCTTGTTTGATGTTTTAAATTTTTAGAGTTTTATACTTTGTAAAACATTATTGGTTAATCATTCACAATAAATGAATAGAATTCATTTTCCATTTAATCTGTGGTTTATTAAATGATGAGTCCCTTCAATTTGAAGAAATATTCAAGATAGACTGTCAGGACCAGTCCTGTGACTAAGAAATGTCTATCAAGTGAACTTGAATGTAAAAAGTTGAAAATGGTCCCTGGTCGGAGTTTTCTATAAAGATGGACGCATAGAAAACGTTAGATGACTAGAATGCAAGATGACTAGTAGTTCTGTTTCTTGAACTATGTGGACATGGCAATGTCGCAATCATTTGCATAGATACTTACTTTGGGAAGACTAGTATCGGACAGACCTATGAAACTTTGCTGTAAGAGATGAAAATCTGTCATAAGTGAATTTCATTAAAATTATTAGACACTAAATCCTCAATACCTGAGTGATTTGAGATTACTTGTTTGAGAACTGGTTACTTTGACGTTGACCAACCATCGCACCGTAAAAGGAAGCAATAAAGGCAACGCTCAGGTAATCACCTATTAAATGAAGTCTAATCTCAAGATTGCAAGATTGGGATTGTCCTCCCATAAATCGGGATGAGATGCTTAAAAGGTATACAAGGCCACTCGGAGAGCTACAAACTGTAAAATGCATGGCCGTGCTCGGATGAATCATAGGCAATGATTATCTGTTTATTTGATCAGTTGAACTCTGAAACCGAGAAACACCTCTGGACATAATAAGGATGACAACTCTTACCTTATGTTCAAGAGCAAGCATCGAGCGACAAAGGAATTAGGAAATGCACACTTGTCCCTAAGGACAAGTGGGAGACTGAAGGAAATAATGCCCTTGGTCCAAGTATGCATATAATATTAAGTCTAATAAATGCGGTTCAGTATTAATTAACAAGTTAATAATTCAGTGAGATCAAGTGAGCTGAATGCCTAGCTATAGGCTGCTTCAGTTCAAGTGGAATTAATTACATTAATCCACAGCTTACTCTTGACTGAACCCGTAGGGTCACACAAATAGTACGTAAACGGATCAAGTATTTAATGGCATTAAATACTCCATCTATGGATATTCGGAATCCACGGATCTTGGTTTCAGTGGGAGCTGAGATCGTGACAAGCAAGAAATGAATACTCCGGAAACGATGATATTGCCGGAAACGGAAATATGGATCGTATCGGAAATATAAATATTATCCAAGTCGTAGATGTTGCCGGAAACGGAAACATGGTACGTATCGGAAAATATAAATGGAAATGGAAATATTGCCGGAATCGGAAATATTGCCGGAAACGGAAATATTGTAATAATCGGAAATATTATCGGAATCGGAAAATAATTCCGGAAATGGAAATATTAAATATTTGTTCGAAACGGAAATTAATTCCTGAATCGGAAATATTAAATATTGTTCGTATCGGAAATGAATTCCGGAACCGGGAATTTAATCAGAAGCGCATCGTACGAATTAGCATCGGACGAGGCTTGCTAGACGAAGGCCCAGCACAAAGCCAGGCCCGCGCCCAGCAAGCCAAGCGCCCAAACACGGAGCTGCCACAGCCTCGCCAGGCCCAGTGCAAGGCCAGGCCCAGCAAGGCCATAGGCGCGCGCGGGCTTATGCTCGTGGGCTGCGAGGCAGCGCCTGCTCGTGTGGGCCGCAAGG
Source organism: Spinacia oleracea (assembly GCF_020520425.1). Classification (NCBI taxonomy): domain Eukaryota; kingdom Viridiplantae; phylum Streptophyta; class Magnoliopsida; order Caryophyllales; family Amaranthaceae; genus Spinacia; species Spinacia oleracea. Next base: position 92,856,936 of record NC_079489.1, read on the forward strand.
CCTACGCGGGTGCGTGTGTTCCTCGTGGTCGTGCAACACTCGTGTTCGTAACGAATTCGTGCATTGATTAAATCCTAATCCTAAAAGATTAAATTTATTATTTAGAGTTCTAATAGGATTCTAATTAATAAATCCATATCCTAGTAGGATTATAATTCCTTTCCATAAACTCTATAAATAGGTGCCTAGGGTCACATATTTAGATCGAGATTTGAAGTATTCAAAAGGTAAGATTTTCAAGCAAAAATCAGCCAAACACTTGCAACCCAAATAGCCGAAAATCCTAGTAACCTTAAGGGCGATTCTAGTTGGTCAAGCTTAAGGCGGATCCGGACGTGATGTGGACTATCTACGGAGGGACGACACTTGGAGTCCTAAAGACTTGTTCTTGTTCGGTTCGGGCGCAGCTAGGGAGGGCACGCTACAAAGTGTATGCATCTGAATTATGCTAAATGATTATGTGTAAATAATATGTTTCCTGGCTTTATGGTTTTTCCGCATGATTTATGTTTATTCATATGTATCATAACCTAACACATTAAGTCTAATACCAAGGTTCAGATTAATTGCGAACAATTAATTCAGTGAGATCAAGTGCTCGGAACTGCTAGCTGGAGCAATGCTTCCGATCAGTGAGTTCTAATGAATATTAAGCTCACAGCTTACTCTTGACTGAACCTACAAGGTCACACCAATGACACGTAACAGATCACCGGATTAAATGAATCGGAAGTTCATTTAATAGCTTTTCGGGAATTAGTTGGAAAACGTATTATACGATACGACCTTGCATCGGAATCGTATATCGTATCGCGAATATTCGTAAGCTAGGCGAAACGAATAAATCGTATCGTACGACGGTGATTCGTCGTATACGAAACGATAAATAATATATCGGAAATATGTTAATCGCGAATACAAAGAGCGGCGCACGAGCCGAGTGCACGAAGCACTCAAGGCCCATGGGCGCGCTGGGCAAGCAAGCAAGGCCACGGCAACACGGCAGCGTTGGCCCATGGCCGAGCGAGCTGCGCATGTGCGCGCGGGCCGAAGCAGCGACACAACCACAGCAGCGAGGCCCATGGCCCAGCTCGATGTGCTCGTCTTGCGCGGGGCTTGCTGGCCGGCCTTGCCTTATGGCTTGGTCGGTTAGTAAGGTTATGATAATAACCTTCTAACCCCTTGTCCAACATAACACAATTCAGTCACACACTAACCCTAGAGTCACAGAGAACCCTAATTCTCTCTGTGCCTCCAATGTGTGTTCATCCCAAAAGGCAAAAACTCTTGATCGATTGTCTAAGCTACGATAATCAAGACGGATCTGATCGTGTCGGTGAACCAAGTAGAGGAACGACAAGTGGAGTTCTAAGTTCGTGTTCGTTGACACGCTTCAAACGTAAGTATGCTTAATCTATGCTTTATACATGCTTCCTGGCTTTGGGGATTGTTTTCGCACATGTTATTATGTTTAACTGTATTCCCCTACATCGCGTTTCTCTCTTGTATGACCCTCTACTTTCTCTTGTCTTTGCATAGCCTGTTTAATGGTTCTCACTCGTGCCATAATAAAGCCAATCTGGTCCACAGGGATTTCTGGTTCGTCCTCAAAGGCTCGACGGTTACGCCATTTCCAAAGCCAACACAAAGTCGTTACAAAAACCAAAGGCCAATCTGCATCTCTTGTTCCATCGTCCTGGATGTTGTTGACTATCCACTTTCCCACGAGTTATGAAAAAGCTCGTAGTCATTCAAATCCGGGATTGTCTCCACACAAGCGTGGCTACTGGGCAACGTCGGAGAATATGGTCAACATTTTCTTCAACCTCACCGCAAACATAACACCTCGGGTTATCTGTCAATCTTCTGGAAATCTATTGGCATTCGTCATAATGCGGTTGTGGAGTACAAGCCATAAAAAGAATCTCAGCCGTTGAGGTATATCGAGCCGCCATACCCATTTCCAGTTCCTCGTCGCACCCATATCCTCTTCTCCCCTTATTATTTTGAGAGCTGATTTAATGGTGAACTTCCCTGTAGTCGACCCATTCCAAAACACCCTGTCCACTGCTTCATCATCATCTACTAGCTCGAAAGAGTCAATAACCTGCAGAATTGTGGGAGGTAAATAGTCAGCATACTTTTCCCACTTTCATCCAGTACTCGAGTCGCACAACTCTTGTACTGTCATCCCTTGTATCTCTTGCGGTGGAGGTTCTGTGGTCACTTCCATCAGAGTGTGGTTCGTAGCCCATTTATCGAACCAGAACGAGGTCTGCCTACCGTTCCCTAAGGCCATACTTACACCTTGCCGAAGGATATCAATATTATCCACGATGCCTCGCCAGGAATTCGACGACCCACTTTTGTGCTTAAACATATCAAGAGAACATTTGCCTTCACCATACTTACATCTCAGCACCTTCGACCATAGGGCATCGGGTTCAGATAATACCCTCCAACCCAAATTCGATAAGAATGCGGCATTAGTTTGACGCATCGATCGTATCCCTAACCCACCTTTTTCCTTATCTCTTGTAACAGTCTCCCAGGAGACCAAATGTACCTTCCTTTGCTCCTCTGAACCTCCCCATAGAAAACGTCTCGACACCCTATCAATCTCATCACACGTTGATCGGGGTATCTTAGTTGACTGCATCGTGTAATATGGCATTGTGCTCAGGGAAGTTTGGACTAGGGTAGCTCTCCCTGCGAGGGACAATGTTTTGGTCTTCCAGCCGGCCAGTTTGTTATTTATCTTATCAACTAAGAACTGATACTCTCTTTTTGATGTACGCCCATTGATTATAGGAACTCCCAAGTAAGTACCAAGGTCGTCAGTCTCCTCCATTTGTAACTCATAGCATATTCCTTGTCTATTTTCCTCACTGGTATTACGAGAAAAGAAAATTCTGGATTTAGCCTTGCTTACCTTACTGCCCGACATGTCGCAAAATTGCTCTAGGAAAGCCATGATAACCTTTGCCTGATCCACAGTGGCCTCACCAAACAGAATAAGGTCTTCTGCGAAGGCCAAATTCGATAGTGGAGGGCCGTTTCTACTCGCCCTAACCGCTTTCCAAGCTCCCAACTGTATTGCTCTTTCTATCAAGTGAGTTAATCATTCCATACAAATCACGTAAATGTATGGAGACAGAGGATCGCCTTGCTGGATTCCCCTTGTGGGGGTAAAACTGTTTGTTGGTTCTCCATTCCACAAAATTTGTAGGCTTGTCGAACTAACACATCTCATGATCACTTCTACCATACCTTGCGGGAGGCGTAGTTCAGTCAAAGAATGGCGAATGAAGCTCCATCGAAGTCGGTCGTAAGCCTTTCCAAAATCTATCTTTATCGCCATATACCCCACAGCCCCTTGCTTCTTTCTCATAGTGTGTAACATCTCTTGGACAATGATGGTATTGTCCGTAATTTGGCGTCGAGGCACGAAACTGCACTGGGTTGGAGAAATAAGGGATGGTAAAATCAGCTTTAATCGATTAACAATCACTTTTGTAGCTGCTTTGTATACTATGTTGCATAGCCCAATGGGCCGAAATTGGGTGACCCACTGTGGAGATTCTATCTTTGGGATTAAAACAAGAAACGCCTTGTTAAATTCCACTGGGAAGTCGTTGCCTCTTACCACATCTAAGACTAGTTGCGACACATTATTTTGCACTACATCCCAATATCTTTGGTAGAATAAAGGTTGAAATCCATCCGGTCCGGGAGCCTTAAACGCTTGCATACTCTTAATTGCCAACTCCACTTCACATTGAACATATGGGCGGGTCAAGGATTCAAGTTCCTTTGTACTCATCGTGGGAAACGCTCCAGTAGTGTAGTTGCTCGTGCAATAGTGGCGGTTTTCCTCTGTGAACAAATCTTTCCAATACTCTTCCACCATTAACTTTATATTCGTCGGGTCTGTCACCCAGCTTCCATCATTAGCCTGCAGCATGTCTACTTTGTTCCGATTTCTTCGAATGACAGTAGCAAGATGAAAGAACTTCGTATTCCTATCTCCATCTTTAATTGCTTCTAAACGGGATTTTTGGTACCAAAGCAATTCCTCTTCATGTAGGACGTCGTCCAGCTCCCTTCTAAGCTTTGCTTCCAAACTTTATCCATTTCCTCTCCCATTTCATCGAAAGTCTTTTCTGCACTCCTTCAATGCGAGCCCAAAGCTCTGACTTCTTTCGAAAGATATTATGAAACACTTCTCGGTTCCATTGACTGAGTTTCGAGGCAAATTCTTTTTGTAACGGTATCACTGGAGCTGATTTATTCCAATTTTCCATAACAAACTCATCAAATTTGGCATGGCTAAGCCACGCCGCACGCCGCTTGGAATCTAAACGGCCTAAGGGATGTCGGGATTGGAGCGAAACCACTGGAACTGACAATGATAGGGCAATGGTCAGAGTTGTGTTTAGGTAGATGACGTACTGTTCCCTCCTCAAACTTCATTCTCTAGTCCTCATTGCACATAAATCTATCCAGTCCTTCTTATGATCTCTGCTTTCTTAGAGAGTAAATAGGTCTGGAGGTCCCTAAACTTTGCCAAAAGGAGCAGTTAGGTCCCTCAAGTTTCAAAATGAGCATTTAGGTCCCTCAAAATGGATGGAAACAGCTACTTTTGTTAACACCGTTTCATTTTCTGTTAAGTTCAATAAAATAATAATAAAACTGCTTTAAAGAAAAGGAAAATTAATTTACACGTGTATAAATAAATGAAAACAGCTGATTTTAATTATGACTTAGCTTTTTCAACTTACTTAGCTTTTTCATATGACTTTTTCTCCATTTACACGTTTCACCCTTTATATTCCCCTTTTCTAGGTTTTTCCACAACTCTTCCTAATCAAATCGAATTTAGTGAGTAACCCAAGCAAATTTACTCTAAATTTTCAGCAATTATCGCCATAAACTTCAGCTAATTGTTGTTCTTCCACAACTCTAAAGTTTCAAATTCTCTTCTCCCAGATGTCTGCTACTACCGCTAGTTCATCTTCTACCTTTTTCTCTCTCTTTCTCTCTCCTCTTTTATTATGGATTCTCTTCAATCTGCTTCTCTTTCTTAATTCCTGGATATCTCCAACAATTCCATTGTAATTTCACATTTTCACTGATTTTTCCCTTTTTTTGTTCCCCTGTTTTTTTATTTATTTTGGGTTGGTTTCGATTTTTTTTCTTATTTATTCTGGGTTGGTTTCAATTGAAGAGATTCTGGGTGGGTTTCGTTACCACATCGTAACCCACACCCCTGCTCCCCCATTTTCTCTCTCCTCCCTTTCTGAAAAAAATTGATCTCCGATCTCATTTGGGGAAACCACTTTCTTCTTCATAATCCTATTCAATAATTCTGAGAAAAATAGTTACTTCAATATTTCAAAACTTACTCCGTATTTCAAAAGATTGTTACCAAGAAAAATAGAACGATGATGATTGATGGTGATCATGATGAGGATCAACGATGATTGATGGTGATCATGATGAGGATCTCAAGCTCAAGTTGATAGATGATTATTGTGATATTTGAAGGTGCACGATTATTGTGATCTCAAGCTCAAGTTGATAGATGATTGATGGTGATCATGATGAGGATTACAATGGAATTTTACACTTAGACCCCGCATTGTTGTTTGATCCACAAAGTTATGTTAGCTAGCTAGGCTGTTGATAAGAATATAATTGAAAGAGTATGGTTGAGCAAAGTACTAGTAGTCGTAGGCTCGTTAGATTTCATGTATGAGTTGCTGACTTGCTGATCATGATTAAACATGAGATTGAAGTTGATGAGGATTATGATGCATGGAGTTTATGGGTTTGAGCTCGGATGAATTTTACCGGAAATGTAAGTTACTTGGGTGTGCACACAAGATGTTTGATAAATTGTCTCTAAGAAATGTTGTTGATTAACCTATGCTTGTTGGGTGTGTTAATTTGGGGGTTTTGATTAGTAGGAAGCTTTGATCCTTTTATTTTATTAAGTGTTGAATAATTTTGGTACAAATGGCCTTGTTAAATACCTTGAACTGCTAGTTTTTTGTAAAAAGCTAACTTAAAAGGGTTTCCCTTTATTTAATTATTGTTAATATGTAAAAGTAACTGTTATTTTGTCCTTTTCTGCCTTTTATATTAATTTGCCTTTATTTTTAATTCATTTAACAGACGTTAGTAACAGAAGTCAAAAAGCAGCGGTTTCCATCCATTTTGAGGGACCTAAATGCTCCTTTTGAAACTTGAGGGACCTAACTGCTCCTTTTGGCAAAGTTTAGGGACCTCCAGACCTATTTACTCCTTTATTAGAGTATCCCTACTTTGAAAATCAAGCACTACTATGAAACATATTTTCGCTTTCTTATAGAATTCCTACTACCACTATGAAATATATGACATGTAATTCTTTTTCATTTGTTTGCTATAATTAGTACTAAATTCCCAAACTTCTCTACATCTTTACAAACTTACAATAACTCTGTGATGGTCAATTATATTGTCTAACTCCAAATATCTTTCATGAGTTAGTGATGTAAAATGATACTTATTTAATAAACTCTGAATTGTGAACATGATGGAGTTATTATATGCTTCTTCCGTTTTTTAGTTGTAACATTTCTCGTTTATCACATGCTAATTTGTGTTCATTTACCAATATCTCTAACTATCAATAAGTAAACATTATAAAAGTACTCCATATACATTAACACAAATCTAACAATATTACACAATGATTACATTTTAGTTACCTAATTATTAAAGATAGTTAAAATGTAGTACGTGATTAGTACAAAGTACCTTACAACTAAAAAGTACTCCGCATATATTAACACAAATCTAACAATATTACACATGATTATATTTTTAGTTAACTAATTATTAAAGATAGTTAAAATGTAGTACGTGAATAGTACAAAGTTAAAACCTTAAAACTAAAAAAAGCGGAAGAAACATGTAGAACAAGAATATGGTCTTGTTCAACAAAACTAGTGATAGCAGGTAGTTTTTTGCGGATGAAGGGTTAGGGGGACAAGGGAAGAGAGATTCATTTCCCCTCCTCTCCCCCCCTCTTAACCTCCCAATCTCCCATCCATTTCCCTTTGTTCTTACCATCCAAACAAAATGAGAGTGAAATCCCTTTACTAGTCTATAATAACCAACTGGAGTTGAAAAGAGGTCCGTGTGGCATCCAACAATCCAACTATCCAAGCGTTTTTTTTGGAACTAATGGAGTGCATAGTTCATTGTTGTTTTACTGTGTCTAGGCGTTTTTTTAAATGAGTTTTCGGAGTGCGATTAAAGCAACCACCTATGTTAGGGTAAGACTCATCCTAGTACCCACCAGCACTGCAGGTTCACAAAACATAAAGCATACTGAAACTGGAAATTAAAACAAAATTGCAGCTGGTCTTGAAAACTCCACTTCACTACCCATTTGTTTGCTGCCAAACCAATGAGATTAACCTCAGAAAAGGAATAAAAACAGAAAATGAAAGAGTTGAAAAACAAGTTCGTAAGTTATAACTCGATTAGCAGCGTTCAATCTATAGATTGTTTTGGTCATCAACATAAGTTGACTGAAAGTGGATTCGCTTGTGCACGCACTTTCTTAAGAGTTTCTAATTGTAATGTTTAAAATAAATAAAAAAGCTGGAATTACATAACTAAGTCAATTGCATCATTCTGGCACACATGGCCTCCAAGTCGTGCCCTGAGGTAAATCCATCAAGCTGATACCCTTAGTGGTCAACTTACTCCTTACCTCGTCACTTTTCGCAAAATCTTTATTTTTCCGGGCAACGGCCCTTTCTTCAATCAGATGTGTTACTTCATCCTCGGTTAACTCAGCTCTAATTAGAGCCTTCTCCTTCAGTTGCAGCAAAACCTATTCGAAAAGCAAAAAAGAATGTTAATAATATGCAGTAGGCTAAGAGAAGGGAACACTTACGTAACTACGAAGACATAATTACCTCGGAATAAGACAGAGTAGAAAGTAGCCCTAGGACACCCAAAACCTTCTTGACTGCATCCTCCAATTCTTTAAGAGACCTAACAGCTAACAATTTTTGCGGCTTTTGCTTTTTCTGGAATAAGGAAAATCATATTTTGCATCCATCAATTGCACAAGAAAAGTTTTAACACAATGCATAAAAAATAAACTTCATTTTTCTTTTGGGACAAAGGAACCGAATCCAGATACAGTAAGTTAGACCGTCTTATACTCATAAGACCGCTGACATCACTTAACTATTAACAAGAAATCATAATTGTTAGCACAAAATCATAACTATTTGACCATAAGAGCAACTATTTGATCATATATTGTAGCTGTAGTCCGGGTATCACCATTACTCACCTTAAGCCCATTCAATTCGTTATTAATAGACTTCAATGCATCTTGAAGACTGCCTTTCAATATTTCTGCCGTGTGCAAATCATCAGCCATTTTGCACTCAAAATCTTTAATAAAGTTTACAGCCTCAGAACGTTCACCAGATGGCTTGCTGTTTGATTTAGGCTTCACGTTTGAGCTTTCATCATCAAATGACTTTAAAGCATCTCTACAATCTTCCAATGTCTGAAGATAAAAGACATTTGATATTACATTCAACAAATCAAAACAAAGATCCCTAGACAAAATGAAAACGCAATTTTATGCCAAAAACTTCACATCAGTATTTAAGTACATAGGCTATACAGGGATCAATATTTTTATAAATTGTACAAACCTAATGGAAGAAGATCTAAAAAATTAGAACTGAGATAAAATAAAAATCCTCTTCCGGTAGGACGGAGCATGTGAAATCAACTAATCAGTTGAATCACATACTACCAAAGAAACCTGACCGTAAGTGTGGTAGTCTAAGTAAAAGCTTAATTTTCTTTAGCTGTAAGCCTGTATCGTACATTGTCCAATGCCTACTCCCCCAGTCCAATGTGTGGTACTCTAACTAAAAGCTTAATTTTCTTTAGTTATACTGTAAGGTGGGAGTGGAAACTAGAACACTTTCCCAGTTTTCCATGGTTGGATCCTTTCAATCTCTTTCTGATTCAAACAAAAATTCAATGGCTACAAAAATTCAATCAAACAAAAGCTACAAAAATTTCCTCGCGGTTCAAACTTATTAGAACATATCAGGTGAAAAGGCTAAATCTTCTACTTTCTTTCTTTCTCTTCCCTTTCCAACAATTATACAAATTCAGACAATGACCCATCCTATGTGATAATGTGAAGCGTTAAACAAAACTGCAACAGGGAGATACCGCGCCCAACAGTTCCGAAATCCAATGGCCTCTTGTCTAGAAAGCAACTTTGAATGTGACAGCAATGAAGAATGACCAGGCAAAAGAAAGAAAAGAAAGAGTGAGCAAGTAAGCTTGAGTAAAAAAAAATCTAATGTCTTTTTTGATAGTAAGTTCTGATTTTATTTTATTTTTCTTCAAATGTATTTGCATTTCCATAACCGTTCGACGGATTAACATGCATATTTTTAGGTGTTTCGGGGTCAAAGAGAATTCAGGAACAGCATGGCCAGGCATTTCTGCACTATGTAGCTTGCCGGCAAGGCAGCCACCAATATCAAGAATGGGAAGCGAGTTGGGAACAAACAACAACAACAACAACAACAAAGCCTTAGTCCCAAAATGATTTGGGGTCGGCTAACATGAATCGTCGTAGGAGATCGTCATTGTCACCAATCAAACCAAAAAGGAGCAGGAAGTAAAAGAAAAAAATAACGAAGAGAAAGTGGAATTAATGAGAGTAAAATAAGGGGAAAATGTATATATATTATAGAATAAATATTGTAAGAGATAATAAAAAATAAGTCAAGTTTAAAATAAATGAATAAGTAAAATAAGTACATTTCAAAATAGCATGTTAAATTTTTAAAAAATTTTAAAGAATTTTAAAAATAAAATAAAAATAAAAATAAAATAAAATAGAAAGAACATAAACATGAAAGCTGTATAAGTCAAATAAAGTCATCAATGTATATTCTCTCCCTCCACTCTGTCCTATCCAACGCCATAGTTTCCTCAATCCCAAGAAAGCTCATATCGTGCTCAATCACCTTCCTCCAAGTTTTCTTAGGTCTTCCCCTACCCCTTGCAATTCTATCCCTTTGCCACCCTTCTATCCTCCTAACCGGGGCATCATTTGATCTTCTGCTTACATGTCCAAACCATCTTAAACGATTTTCCATCATCTTAAACTCAATAATGATCAAACTTGACAAGATAGTCAAAGTTGTTTATTATTTTGGAATGAAAGGAGTAAAAAGGAACAATTCCAAACAACATGGTTTTGGAACTGCTAAACAAGAAATAATTTCCACACGGTACAGATATTTACATCTTTTAACCACTTTAACTAGCTCACACAAAGAAACCAACATTAACCCATAAGAGGCAAGGTAAGTTTTGCAAGCCAGACTTCAGAGTCCAAGGTTGACAGAGTGTGAAAAATAAAACTTCATGTCTTCAACCCATAATATATTTCCCATTCGACTATTATGGTCTTCATGGCTAAAATTTTAAACATTGTTTCAATATTAATTTACTTCATAGTAAAGAAATGTGCATACCTACACATACTTTTACACAACCACTTCAAACTTACATGTACAACACCGCAAACACCAAAGCCCCAAACTATGATTGCTATGCAGAGAACCATAAAAGGGTATTTTAGGCACTTCATATCATAGTTCTACACTACTTCCTTCCACCATAAAAAAGGTCAAGATGTGCCTAACATGATAAACGTTATACTACCTACTCCGTATTAAATATGCAGTCTTGGAAATAACTATATTTTAGAACCTTTTAAAAAAAATTATACCCTAACCACACGTAAAGTTTGAGTAGCACTATCCACAAACGGATTCCGTCAAAAAATTCCGTATATGGGCCAACACTTTTTGTTTCCCTTCGATTCTAACTCACAAGAAAAGTCATTTATGCCCTTAACTTACGGTTCCTTTGATTTTTATTTTTATTTTTTGATAAGGAAAGAAAACCCAGGCGGACTACGTGACACCATCATTTCGGATGGGTAAATTACAATGACTCTGGGTTGGTAAAACACTTCTTGTAGAACAGAACATACAATGAAACTACGCCCTAACCTCGTACTACCCCAGCCCCAGTTCCAAGTAAACTTGGTGAATAGACTTCAAAGATAGACAATTAGCCGAACGGTATATGATGACGCTCCATCCTCGGGAAGACTACAAACCCGAAGCCCGACACTCCATTTACACTAAATCTAAACTATGAACCGGAACAACTACACTAGCCCACTAAAAATTAAGCTAATTCTACGCTATAATCGAATAAAAAATCAGCATTTACAAAACAACAAAACCAAAATTAGAAAGAAAAGCAAAACTTTACAACTACAATTACAATTATTACTCTGTACAAACATTCTTTTTGGTGAGACTAGATGCTTTCAATCGGAGGCGGTGGCACCGACAATGTCGAGGAAGGTAGCAACGACGACGATTTGAGAAGAAACACCTCACCGGACTGAAATAGAGGCGAGGTTGGCTACAACCTTTTCCGACGAGAAAGAAACTTGGACCATTAATGGTCTAAGATATTTCCCGATAAAAAATTTATTCGAAAAATGCACAGCCATTGAACCTAAATTTCTTGAAAGAGGACGAAAAGGAATGGAGCTTAAGCTCATATTGAATATAGTTGAGAGATTTGGCCGGATATTTGACTGAACTTGCCGTAAAATCTATCTCCTTGGCCATAATTAACCAAGTATTGCATTCTTGAGAAAAAGAACAATTCTTAATCATTTTGGCTGATTTAGATTAGAGAATTATCTTTATCAAGGAAGAGAAGAGGAGCTAGATTGATAACTTTGACTAGATCTGGTTTCTTAAAGGTGGCGAACTAGCAACGACGGCTGACTTAGTCATGGGCTTAGGGTGTTTTTTGCTCTGTTCTTTGGGCTAGGGTTTCTAGAGAGAAGGGAGAGCCCCTCTCTCTAGAAATAGTAATACTACCTCTGTATTTTTTTACGGTTCCTTTGATGATCTTCTTTATTCCCCATTGAATTTCCCTCCTTTTGCTTTATCTATCTCCTTCCTTTCATCTTTGCATAAATAACATTTATGTTACCCACACTCTCACTAGACCCTTCTTCTTTTCCGGCCTCCTTTCTCTCCTACGCATCATCCTCAACTTCTCAACCATCAATTTAGTCGTTGTCATAATGGGACATTAGCACAGTTTAACACTTTGAGAGTTTGTGGGCAAAACAAGTTTAGATACAGCAATGGTGGATGGATTAGACATGGGAGAGAAGAATGGTTGGCTGAAATGGACATGGTTCAATTGACATTAATCACAAAATAAGTGGAGAATAAACAATAAATTATAACCATAAACCATTAATTGAAAACCACAAACATGATAAGAACCCCAACTTCCCAAATTATAATCCCTAATTCTAGTAATTGGGTAAAAACAACAGCTACGTGTAAACCCTAGCTTTCCTATTAAAAATCAGTTAATAACATAATTGAATAACCTTACTATTGATGAATGATCCAAGTTAATTTTCCTTTTCTGCTTGATGCTTAAAACTTTTATTTGAAAACTTTTGCGGTGTTAGATGTTCAAGGATTTCGTTTACAAACAAAAGTAGTTGGAAGAAGAAAAAAAAGTGGGTTCCATGGGACAGAATCCGTTTGTGGGTAGTGCTACTCAAACTTTTTGCGTCTTCAAGGAAGTTTTTTTTTAGAAATTTTTAAAAGGGAGTTATTTCCAAACTACTTCCTCCGTTTCTTTATTGTTGCAACATACCCCTCTACACGATATTTAAGAAAGTGGTACTTGAGTGAGGCCACAACCACTTTAGTCACATTTCTTACTTCATCTTAGGTGTAAAATTGTAACTGGGTAAAAAAATGTTTTCATTTTAGGTGTGTTGCAACTATTGTTACATTTCCATTTTAGGGAAGTGTTGCAACTATATAGAAATGGAGGAAGTACATATTTAATACTCCCTCTGTTTCTTTTATGTGCCCACTTTCCGAAAAGGGTTTTTTTGTTTTGCCCCTTCTACTCTATTCTATTTTTGGCTAACATATTTACCATATTACCCCCTTTTCCCACAATTACACCCTTTCACTCTCTCTCTCTTCTACTTTTACCCACCTTTTCTTACACCCACTCACCAGTTCACTGCCTCTCTTACTTTTTCCACCTTTCTCGCACACCCACTCACCTCTCCTAGAAATAAGAGTCTATAATAATTGGGTACATAAAAATACGGAGTAGGTAGTTTTGACAAAATAACCTAAAATACAGCACCTTTATTAAGCAATAAAAACATACTCTTAGAGTCTTACAATGTAGAAGTCTAAAACCAAAATTGTTTACATACTATAGAATATGAATTGAAGATCAAGGAACAAACTCTATAAGCTTTGACTCAAAAAGTTATATGGAACTGTAATATGGAACAGCAACACACAACAGTAGCATAAAGAGTCTAGGCAACAAGGATATTCGCATATTCCCGAACACAGTCTCTTTCAAAGTTATCCCTCCCAAGCAGTAGATTGTTGACATAACGCTGGACAAATAGCATCCTTAATAGCAGATTCACACCATGGCTAATTGGCTACGTAACATGAACTTGCAAATCCACTACAAAAATACCAAACCAGAAAAAAAAAATCTACTGTACTAGGATACTAGGAAATTACAAGGAAAAAGCAGAGAAAAGCAACCAAGAATATCAAGAATGAGAAGCATCGCGGACTTGCCTGATAAACACGGTAGATTGCATCGGATGCAAGATCTATTTGCGACAATGAATAATTGACAGGAGAATTGTAGTTCATGCTTAGCAAGAAGTACCTCAAAGCCAAAGGATGGTATTGTTTGGTAACCTAGTTTTCAAAGAGGGAAACTCAAATTATGTAAGTAATAACAAATCAACCAAACATGCAAACACCTAATGAGAAACACAAACTGCAACGAAATGTAGCATCAATGATCATACCTCTCTGATAGAGAAGAAGTTTCCAGTTGACTTTGACATCTTCTCTTCATTAACAGTCACAAACCCGTTGTGCAACCAGTAACCAACGTCAGTCTCCTCACATGCAGCGCAGCTCTGCGCCAGCTCATTTTCATGATGAGGAAAGATCAAATCCATTCCACCACCATGAATATCAAAAGAGTACGTCAAGTACTCTTTACTCATAGCACTGCATTCTATGTGCCATCCTGGTCTTCCTGGACCCCAAGGACTGTCCCAACTTGGCTCACCAGGTTTGGCAGCCTGCAAATTTTATCAATCTCACGCAAGGAGACAATGGCAAAAACCATAATGAATTTGTGCAAAGAGTAATGACTATTGTTTCCTGTACCTTCCATAAAGCAAAATCAGCAGGATGTCGCTTTCTAGAATCTACAGCAACCCTTTCACCAGCTCTGTTGTCCTCAAGCTTCCGTCTGGATAACCGCCCATATTTTGGGAACTTATCAGCAGCAAAGTAAACATCCCCATCCAGAGGATATGCATAGCCGTTTTCAATTATCTGGAATAACCCCAGAAAAAAATACAAAAAAAAAAAAAAAAAAGAGGTTAACAAAGAATGGTAATCTAGCTGAAGATGTAGCAACTAAAGCCCCAAAATAAAGGGAGGATATAATGTTGTCAAGATAAAAAAGAAAAAAAAGGCCAAAGTAACTATAATTCTACTTTGTCTGGCTTATAAGTAAGGATTTTATACCCTCAGTAAATAAAAATATTTATAAGTGGAGGATTTTATGGTATGGATTGAAGATACATCGGGGACTTCATGCAAGTCATTTTGAGTTGCTTATTACTCCATATCATGTTCTGGTAGCCAGTCCTATTAAAAGGCTGCGGGTAGGGGCTTTAGTGTGGAAATTGGCATTGGACAAGCCTAATACTTTTTTAAGTGTGGACATGGCATTGCGTCGAAATTGTGCAAGATCATTTAACTATCTCTCAGGATATTTGCTGAGTTTGTGGTAAATCTTGCTCAAATTCTTTCTAGAAGGCAAGCTATCTTCAAAAGAAGTGTTTTGCTTGTATGAGTTTGTTACTCCTTTCGCCCTAATTTAATCTCTCACCTAAGGCCTTGTTCGGCACTGCTTTGGGTTTTGAGTTTTATGTTTTAAGAAAACAAAAAACTGATTATAGGTTTTGTTTTATGTTTTTTCGAAACAAAAATAAAACACAATTGACAGAGTATAGAAATTGAGAGATAATAAGAGGAACCAATGTCAAGCTACAGAGCAAGACAAAATCAACGAAATCGTCTATTTCGTTTTTCCAATTTGTATCCTTTTCTCATCAAAATTAGAATAACTCCATGATTGTTACAATTTTCATCATCCCCATTTAAATTGTTGCAATTCCCTCAGGAAAAAAATTGTTACTTTAGTACATCCATCATTCAAGTATTCGGGTATGGAACTTTTTCCCCGCCGTCGTCAATGGTTCAGAACATCCCTTCTCGTCTGCGGAGTTGAATGAAATTATTTTCTTGATTGGTAATTGAGACGTGTGAGGACACGATCTATGTGATTTACGGGAGATCTAGATGATTGAGCAATGGAAGAAAAGACATGGAGGATAGAGAAAGTGAACCATGGCCCATGAAAGACAAAATAGCTATGGAGGAGAGAGAAAGTAAGTCATGGGAGGGGAGAAACTAAAAGGCAGAAAAGGTTATGGATGAGAGAGAAGGTAAGCCATGGAGGTGAGAGAAAGTAACAGGTAGAAGACCAAGGGAGGAGAGAGAAAGGAAGAGGCAGAAGAGGGATCGAGAAGGAAGAGAAAGTGCTGGTGAACAATTGTTTTTAAAAACCATTTTCCTAAAACAACTAAAAGTGGTTTACACTTTATCGTTTTTGTTTTGTCAAAACTACCCTGAATCAGTTTTTTTAAATAAAAATGCCGAACAACTTTCGTTTTGTTTTTTTAATAAAAAAACGGAAACGGAGCAAACTGCAACAGTGCCGAACGGCACCTAAGTTTCCATGTAGTTTTATGCGATAAGTTGTTGTATTGTTATGAATTATATTTTAATAGTAAAGTAGCCGTGGTGAGAGATAGTGGAGTAATTTTTTAATTAATAGTTATTCTGTTGAATTCAGGTGGGTGCAAGAACCAAAAGAGCATGTACAGAAAAATTCATACTCGTGTTTCTTAGACATTGAGCAGGATGGCAACAGTGAATGGCATAGACCTTAAATTAAGTATTCCATAAGCTGAAGTTCAAAAGAACCAACGGTTCAAAAAGTAAAATAAGAAATTGAAAAAGAATAAATGATTGCTCTCAAGTTTGACCAACAGTCCATATCTAGCCGTCTACCCAATGTGCATCATTCACACACAACCCAGACTTCTCCGTACAACTTCCATTTTGGGGACAGAACTTTCATAATTAGTTCAACACAACAAAGACAAGAAACAAAATCATGATCCTCACCTTGGCTATCATATCTCTAATCTGATCCATGTGATCAGAAACACGTGGTTGATGAGTAGGAAGCTGGCACTGTAAATCATCCATATCCTTAAGGAACTCTTCACAAAAATGATTGCTTAACTTTAAAGGATCACTCAGTGGATCTTCCGGATTATTCTCCTTACGCTCATTCGCTCTGCGTATTATCTAAAAAGTTTCAAACAAAAGAATTAATGAAGTAGCCAAAACTTGGAACTGTAAAGAATCAACACAAATACCAAAGAAAGGACGTTGAAAGCTTTAAGGACACAATGACAAACAAAAAATTAATATTGGGTGGTATACTGGTATCCCCTTATGAACATTATCTATATCTTAGCCAATGTTTATTAGAATGGATTAGCAAACTCATAACTAGAATGGATTTAGCAAGCCAAC
This sequence comes from Spinacia oleracea, assembly GCF_020520425.1. NCBI lineage: Eukaryota > Viridiplantae > Streptophyta > Magnoliopsida > Caryophyllales > Amaranthaceae > Spinacia > Spinacia oleracea. The sequence goes on from NC_079489.1 coordinate 92,873,858, forward strand.
TCAGTTTATAAAGCCACTTTTGACTAATCAAGGTGAGCAAAATGCCTGCAAAGTCAGGTTGACACTATTGCCCCGCTGCTAACAGCAAATGGATGCCAATCCACTAGCAAGTCTACAAAAATAATAGAGAACCACTCACATGGATTCTGACAATGACAATGAAAATCATTGAAATGCTACCCTCTTATCGAGAGCAATTGCGCCAAAAATACAAGTAAAAACATTATGTCAATCGGACTAATTCCACCTGGGCAATCCAGAAATAGTGCATCCAACATAGACAATAATGAAAGGCAAGCAACACTCACCCACTCCCCACCGAACCCCACATTTGACCCAACAAATTTGAAAAAATTAATACACTGGGATTAAGCTTTCCCTTGTACAATCAACAATTAGCAATTGGGGAGGGCGTAATTTGCAATGTCTGTTCCAGAACCTTGCAACATTTAAAAGAATTCAAATAAGTCTATGAATCAGAAATAAATAAACTGCAACTAGAAGTTATTTGTAAGGAAAAGTATATATTTCCTCCATTCTCTTTTAGTTGCAATGTTTTGAATTTCACGTTTGCCAACGCACATCTTTGACCATTAATTTTTCTAATAGTCGATAAGTAAAAATAATAAAAGTAAGATATTATGAAACTATACATTAAGAAGAATCTAACAAGATAAAAAATGACTATGTTTTAACTTATGAATAATCTACCAATTATGGTCAAAATAGATTATAGGAATAGTGACAAAGTCAAAATGATGCAACTAAAAAGAGAACGAAGGAAGTATCAGAAATAAAGAAAGAGGGCAATTCTGTAACAAAAGGAATACTACGCAGAAACTTAAGCTCCGCGAATTTTGACTTATTCTAGACCAAAAAAGTTCAGATAAGTTTAATTAAGATAAGTTCAGAAAAATAAGTTTTTTCATAAATTTTCACACACAAATAAGTTTATTTCAGACAAAATACGTTTTTTCAGATGACATAAGTTCAGATAAGTTCGGATAAGTTAAGTTAAATTCAGATAAATTCAGATACGTTCAGATAATATAAGAGTTTGGACAAAATAAGTTGAATAGAACGGAGCCTTAAACCATTGTTAATCATGAGCAAAAAAATCATCACCCCTCTCTCTCTCTCTACCCACTTTCTTACTCATCCTTTTTCATTTTCCCATTAGCAAAAATAATTTTCCACCCTTCTCTTATCCATAAGCAAAAGAAAATCTCTTCACCCCTCTCTCTCTCCATACTACTTCTCTCTAATAACAACAATATTATAACAATAATAAAAAAAAATAAACATAATAAAAAAAAGAAAATTAGAAAATGAATAATTAAGGGGTTGTTCGGCACTGATTAAATTTGAGTTTTTTGTTTTTTAAATTGAAAAATAAACAAAAACCTGTTCGGCTAATTCGTTGAACAAAACAACTTTTAGCCTGTTTTTATAGAAACAAAAGCGGAAAAAGATAAACCACTAAAAGTGGTTTTGGAGTTGTCGTTTTATTAAAACCAAATAAACCCCTTCCTCTCCGGTAGTTTTGCCTTTCACTCTCACCCTTCAACCATCGTATATCTGTGAGGGATTACCTGTGAGGATTACCTTTGCTTATTCTGTTCTAGTACTCCGGTGTTTCTCCTTCCAGCGCACAATAACCTCGGCCACCTCTACCACCCCACTGTTAACGTCCCAACTTGGGGCCGTTTAAAAAAGTGAGAGAATCATGATAACGTATGGTTATCGTTAAAGAAATATCAAGCACAACTCGTAACTATCAATGGGTGGCACCGCGGCTGCGTTGGTGAATGTGAAGAGACAAAAGAGATTGCTGAGGAAGTTACATTTAGCAAGTAAGGGATAGAAAAGTGGCTTTTTTCTGAAAAATGAAAAAAGAAGAGGAAAAAAAAAAATTCTCCAAGATGGTGTTGCAGGTGGAGTGGTGGTGCCATTATGTAATAAACCCAACTAATGAGGCCCAAGAATAACAGCCCAACAACAATAGCAACACAAAAGGGACAGCAATCACAGCAAAGCAGTCAGCTGAGAATGTAGTATAAATAGAATTAGGGGAAGAGAGAGGGCAGGAAATAGGTTGTGAATTGTGAGACTTGTGACCTAAAGTCACTCTTTTGGAGATTGGTAGCCTAAAGCTACTGCCTTTTGTAACCTTTTGGCTGGGCCTTAATCAATTTATCTTCTTCTTCATTATTGTGTTCTTGGGTGTTTTTGGTTGAGTCGAGTCAGTTCATCTCACTTGGTATCAGAGCAGCCACGGTTCTGTGAGGAAAGACAGCCATGGTGCTTCCAGATTCACAGCGTTTTGAAAGCTCTGGAAAGTGGACTTGCAGAGTAGAGGATGAACGGCTTGGAGGGGGTGGTGCAGCAGCTTGTGGCAGAAGGGATGGCTACCTTCAAGAAGATCCTTGTTGAGAAATTTAGGGCCAAGGGTGTCGCCTTGAGTAATGGTCATGACAGAGAGGTTGATGACGGAGGTTGATGACGGAGAGGACGCCACCAGAAGGTCGGGCAACCAGAAATAAGAAACATACATGGTGCTGGAAGAAAGAAGAAAGGTGAAAGTGAAAGAGGTTCGAGCAATCATCACTGACTTTCAACCTTCATGTGAGAAAGAAACCGAGTCGGAGGAGCTTGAAGAGGAACACAATGAAGCGGTGGTCGAAGTGGAACAGCCACCGATGGTGACGCCAAATCTGGAGAAAATAAGGTATGGTGTTTTCCGTAGAAGAGTTTCCAGTGAAGGTAGGGGAGGGGTTGGTGATATGATAAACCTTGGTGACCTTGACCGAGGAGGAAAGAGTTTCACATAAGGAAAGTCAGGTGGATCCGGTGAGAGGCAAGGGGATTTTTCGGGAGGTTTCGCCGGCGGAGGTTGTAAATCCGGTGGTTACAACCACAGTGGTGGAGGAAATTTCGAGAAAGGTAGAGTTTGAGGAGGCGGTAGTAAAGGCTTCTTGGGTGAGGAATGTAGCTTTGGTGGTGGAGCTGCCCCTTATGGTGGCCTGGATGAGGAAAAATTCACGAAGAAGAGATCGGCAGCAAGTGGATCTAGTGGAGGCCCAGGTAACTCCGCCGACAAGAAGCTTGGTGGAGAAAAATACTTGTCGCCTCATAAAGCTCTAGAGATGGTGGAGTATGGCAGCAGCTCCATTGAAAATGTTGCCTTGGGGAAGAAGACAATACTAGAGGATGATGGGGGAGGCATTTGTGAAGATGGCAGAACAGTAAGGCACGTGTTTTCTTGCCCTAATCAGTCTAGTAGTGGCTCATTAAAGGAGGTCAGTCCATTTCCTGGGCTTACTAAAATAAGGCCCACTTCCTATTCCCATGTTTTAATACCCAACTTTTACAACCCACTGTCCACTTTACAACCCAACACCTCTTTAGATAACCCAAACACACCCTTTCTTTTCACTCCAACCATCAATTCATGACCCAACCCAACTCACCCAACTTCGATCCTGCCCAATTTTTGAGACCCGGATTCTCCACCTCATAACTCAACCATCCACCTAGCCCAATTCTTAACAAAACCACCCAGCCTTTTATTTTTAAATCAAACTTCTTTTCTGATTTCCCCAACCCAAAACCTGTCAATCACATATTAGAACCATCTCACCACTTGACCACTCTCACCTTAGTTTCCCCACACGACCCTCTTCTACTCTTCCATGAAAGCCCGATCAATGTGCCTGCAACATCCAACAAAGAGGAGCATAGACATCTAGGGCAGCAGTGTTCTGAAGACAACAATGAACTGAGTCGCCGAGGCCGAGAATCCATTGCCGACTACTATCCACCTTGAGGACAAGGTGAAAATTTAGGGGGGCGGTATTGTAATGAACCCAACTAATGAGGCCCAAGAATAGCAGCCCAACAACAATAACACAACAACAAACAACAAGGACAACATGGCAGGCAGTAGAAAATGTTAGCATAAATAGAAGAAGAGGGGAAAGAGAAAGTTATGGAATTTTGGTGTTAGGAATAGAAATTTGTAGCCTAAAGCTACTGACTTGGAGATTTGTAGCGCCACTACTTTTGTAACCCTAAACTCTATTATGAGTTCTTCCCTTAATCAAAGCAAGCAACTTTTCTTCCTGAGTTACTTGTATCTGTTAGTAGGTGTTGAGTTCATCTCACTTGGTATCAGAGCGGTGCAGCTCTGGGAGGTGGAACTGATCTGATTTTCTGAAAAGAGAGGAAAAAAAAAAGAGAAAAAAAAGAAGTTAAAGATGGTGTTTGCAGGATCTGATCAGAAATCCCAGGATAAGTGGGATGAAATTTTCCAAAAATGCAAGGAAGAATTTGTGAAAACATTGTGGAAGGTCTTTCTCCAATTTTCTCTTCATTCCGGCAAGAATTGAAGGAAATCAGAGAGAAGTTTACTGAACTTAGAGAAGAGATACTTAAAGAGGAGAATGAAGAATTTGAAAAGGACGACTTAGAAGATCTGAAGTTGATTGTTAAGGGTTTGAAATCAGATTTGGTGGAAGGTAGGCACGGCAGCAGGCAGGAGAAGTTTTCAAGTACGTTTTCAAGTACTTATTCCGGTGAAAATCGAGGTGGTATGATGGTGGTCTCCACGTTTTTATGTATGGAGTTGTTGAAGGTGAACCACCAAGAGAAAGATTTGAGAAAGGCGGCGCTGGTGGCTGTGGATCTGGTGGTGGTCCTGGTTGCTTCACCGGTAGACGTTCTAGTGGTGGATCTGTTGGTCCTCTCTAAGCAGACAAGGTTAAAGGTAGTAGCTTGAGCGAAGATCTGAGTAGATCAGGTGGTGGTTCTGGTTTATTGGTCGGAAAGTAAGATTTTTGTGGTGGAACCGCCACCGGTGGTGGCCTGAATAGGGATGGTGAAGGATTCGCGAAGGGCGGATCATCGGCAAGTGGGTCGTGTGGTGGAAGAACAAGTACCGGCGATAGTTTAAGCTTCGTCCCCGACAAAAAAAATTGTTGTTGAAGTAGGGTGGCGCTCATGGGGGGTCGTCCCACCAATTTTTCAGCATGAAAGAAAAAGCATGACTGTGTTCATTGGCGGGGGAAGAAGCCAATTTCTGAAGATGATAGTAAGCGTAAATTGGTGAATCGCAAGAGAGATGATACCAGCAAGGAAGTTAGGTGGGTGAAGCCACATGGTGTGGGTCAAAGGGTTGGGAATTGTACATATGTTACAGTTATTGAGCACAATTTGGGCAGGGGATGGTTAGGTCACCTGGCGGCAATTGCTAGGTTATTTAAAGGGGATGATCTGGATGCCCACCCAACTATGTTTGGAGGAGTAAGCAAAGTGTTGGGCTGACCCATCTAAAAGTCCTTTCTGTTGATTTAAATGGGGATAGATCCGTTTTTGGGCTTATTCTCTTCAGGCCCAAATATTTACAACCACTTTATTTTACCTACTTTTCCTTTCCTTTCGGTCCACAAGCTTATAGCCCAGTAAAAAGGAGCCCAGTAAAAAGGAATCAGCTAGGGCCAATTAAATCCTGAACTTAAACTGATCTACACTCCACTATGCTTAAGTCCTACCCGTTTTTCTAACCCACCAGCTCTCAATGCAAAACTCATCCTACATCTGACATCTTTTACTAGTAACTGTGGTAAGTCCCAGTACTGTTTTTCAACATTCAGGCCACTTGGGAAAATGCCAACACCTCACTGATAAGGAGCTTCAATGCCAGTTGAAGCAAGTTATCGATTTCAAGTGTCAAAACATATGGGTAGTAAGTGTCATGTATGTTACTAAGGACACAAATCATCTCTTCTTTTCTATACTAAAAGTAGAGGTAACAAGGCTCACCAGTGTCGAGCTCGATAGGTTGTGGAAACTGTGCATCAAGGATGACAGCGCCCATCATGGTCGAGGCCGAGAATCTAGTGTTGACTATTATCTACCTTGAGGACAAGGTGGAAGTTTAGGGGGCCGGTATTGTAATGAACCCAACTAATGAGGCCCAACCCAACAACAATAGCAACACAAAAGGGACAGTAGTCACAGCAAAGCAGTCAGCAGAGAATGTAGTATAAATAGAATTAGGGGAAGAGAGAGAAGGCAGGAAATAGGTTGTGAATTGTGAGACTTGTGACCTAAAGTCACTCTTTTGGAGATTGGTAGCCTTAAGCTACTGCCTTTTGTAACCTTTTGGCTGGGCCTTAATCAATTTATCTTCTTCTTCATTATTGTGTTCTTGGGAGTTTTTGGTTGAGTCGAGTCAGTTCTTTACACATTACTGCCATGGTGATGACTGATGAACATGAACAAAAGGCGTGGAAAACAAAGACATTGAGTCGGTAAATAGAAGAAAGAAAGATGGGCCCAACTTGCCCAATTTCACCAAAGTAGCCCATATTTGTATGAGTACTCGTTCTTTATTAGTTTTTAGAAAAATTATAAAAATAAAAAATAAAAATAAAAATCAGATTTGAATTTTTCAGAAACAAAAAACTTGAACAACTAATGATACCGAACTGAGCCTAAGTTTTTGGTAATCATAGTCGTAAATAAGCAAAGTAGATCTCGAAATTATATGACCGATGGTAACTTTATTTTATTTTTTAAGAACCAGAAATATGTAAAAAAAATGGCCGTTGAAAAATAATCGTTACAAAGATTCTCATGGAAGGCCACGTGGCGTGCCAAGATTGGCTGAAAATTCCCCACCTAAAAGCAAAAAAATCCCATGCAATGGGGATTTTCATTTTTTCCGACCCCATGAGCAAAATCTCCCCACCATTAACCCGTTCTTCCATTTTTCCCACTACTTTTTCCCTTTGGGCAAAAAATATACCCACCATTAATATTAGTCCCTCTAAATTTCCAAAATTCAAAAACACAAAAAATCCTTAACTAGTTGAGCCCATAAGATAAATCAGTTGCTTTGTTACCAGCAAATTACATGGAGGACCAGATTCCAAAAATTACGTTAACTCCATCCCAACTAAATACACCAGAAACACACCATGCCACAGCTATTTCGTTACGAAAAACTAAATCCCACAAAAAACGCATATGCTAAAAAGCACAGAAACTTCAGAGATTTCCCCGTCTTCATCCCAACTGTTCCCATGTTAATGAAGCCTGAAAATGGGTGTGATTATAGGTTTTCTCAATTCTGAAAATTTTTGGTTTCCAAAACCCGAGCCCTTACCATGCTACAAAGTGTGTATGCAACAATTCCAGAAAAAGGAGGAAGCCACAATTTCCCAACAAAAAACCACCCTTCTCTATTAAACAGACACATAAAAACTCACTATTGGTATCTCAGAGAAAACAAATATCTGACACCCTTAAAGGCTCTTAAAGACTAACATCCACACCCTAGTACTACTAGCCACACAACGTAACAACTAACCCCCACCCCCGAAAAGTTGTGACCTTTCTAAACCTCTGTCTCATACTCTCATGGGAAGGCTTCTGAAAAAAAAAAGTCCCAGAAACAATAAACAAGACAGGGAAACAAATGCGACTAGGCAGGCATTCAGACAACACGTCCTATCTTTCTGCCTTATGCAACACATGAAAATTCAGTCTGGAACCTGACTTTTCAGCCTAACCCCCTTCCCCTCCCCCCCCCCCCCCCCCCCCCCACCACACACACACACGCACAGTAACACATACAAAAAAACCCACTAGAAGCTCAACATGACCCAAAAATAAGCCCAACCCAAACCTGAAATCATTTGACCCAATACCAACTCGACTAAACCCATTTGACATACCTGCAGGCTGCAGCTGCACTAGAAGGATCTCTCCTAAGAATAGTAAAGAGTCAAATATCAGTTGTACTTGTACCTTACTTATGTTTTCCTTGAGAATTAAAGCCTTCTGTATGCAACTATGCACCCAAGCAGAACTTAAAAAATTTAAACTCAGAAATATTTGCCTCAGCCAATTCACCTTACATTTCAATAAAATAAAGAGAGACTTACAATTATGCATTAATTATTGGTGCAGTCTACAAAATTCTTATGCAAAAATTAGTTTAGCAAACATAGCATCACATTCGTCCAAGTATGAGTCTATGTGAAAGTCCCAACCAAAAGTTCATTAAAATGCTGAAAAAGATGAAGCAAATATTTTTCAACTACTGTTTTTTAGAACTCCTTCTAGCTATCAAAGATAAAAGACCTAACATTTTCTAACCTTGTCATCGACATCAGTGAAATTCCGAACATAAGTGACTTTATAGCCCAATTCCATCAAGTATCTGCATGAACATATGGATATATATCATATTAAAATTCTATATATTTATCATTTTAAAACCGAAATTCAACAAACAACAGAATAGTTACTAAATACAGATCCCGTATTCCCACTACGCACTACCGAAGAAAGGAGAAAAGGCACTATGAAAAGGTAAAAAACAAAGGGGTCCCCAACTTTATAGTATCAACACCATCAAAGGACATTTTTGATCGTCCACTTTAAATGCACATCCTATTGTTGCACAGCAAGATCATGAAAGTAACTAGATGTATTGCAGGTGACTATAAGCAAATATACCCATGATATCACAGTTCCCCAAGCAATCCTTCCTGAATCCTTATAGTATTTGAAGCAGTAGTTCAAGTTCTTAACAACATGTAAATACAAGTTCTTTATAGAGGCAAGTTGGTGGGTTTGAATAATCAGGGTTGTTCTTTTAACACCAGGTATCATGCCAAATATTCCTACAAAATTCACACCAAGCATATGTCTTGCACCATTTATCTTCATTAACACATAAGACCTATGTGGTAATGAAAATACGATGACACATAACATCTCATTACCAAATATTACTTATACCAAATGAATTATTTTCCAGCAATGCTCCAAATTGCAGAATTCGACTCTCAGTAATCACCCTTGGTACTAGAGACAACTTATATCACCAAATTTGAAAATGAAAAATAAAAGCATTCCCACTGAGTAAATAAAAAATTGATTTGACCCTCGAATAAATCCAATTCTCAATATATAAAAAATAAAAAAATAAAACAGAAAATGGAAACGAAGTCAACGGAAAAAAATTCTCAATTCACCCCAATCTAACACCAAAAACACGAAAATCGCAGAAATATCAAAATCAACAGAAAAATCTACAAAATTAAAGAAAAATTGGAGAAATTACCGGTAGAGGACATCGAAAGCGACATAAGCACGAGCGTGGCCAATGTGGCTGAAATCGTAAGCAGTGACACCACAGACATACATGCTAACCTCGCCCTTCACCTTCGATTTAAAAACTTCCTTCTGCTTTGTCATGGAGTTGTAAAGCATAAAGGGAGAGGTTTTCGATTTTTCTTCTTCCGCCATTGTTGCACAGTTCCGAACTCAAAACCCTAACTCTCCCTTGTCTCGGATGATGTATAGTCTGACCAGCGTAAGAGCCGAGGAGGGACTGAGAGTTCTCAATTTGTAAGAAAATACAGTACTCCTTAAAATATATTTTATTAAAAGGTCATATTGCTTACAATTAAGGCTATGATTTTTTTGCGTCCCTTTCCTTTTATATGCTTTGGTTTAAAAAAAAGGGACGGAGGGAGTACTCGATGTATGCACGAAGACCAGTGCATCTATGATTTTTTTGCCTCCCTTTCCTTTTGTATGCTTTCGTTTTTAAAAAAGGGACGAAGGGAGTACTCGATTAAGTGTCGTGCACGGACACGGAGATCGGATCTTCGTGCACTGATCTCCGTGCACGACACTATTTTTTTATAAAATTAGGTTAGATCCCGTGCAATGCACGGATGGGACTTAATAATTCTTTTTCTCTATTCTGACTAATTTATTTAAAGCAAAATCATATCAAATTTTATCATGGGTTGTTGGAAAATTAGAGAAAATTATTATTTATTCGAATTATAAAGTGATTAGTGCAATCTTAGGTGTTTAGGATTTCGACAAAAAATACTTAAGTTGGGCAAAAAAAAACACTCATCATACCTTTATCAGGTAACCGTTTTCTTTTAAAATTGATTGATATCCATAATTGTAACCATACCCGTTCCCGCTACATAAAATGGAAGAAAATAATAATAAAAAAATATTTGTTTGGGTATGGACATATAATTATACATTATTTTATAAAACTATTGCATGTGGGCTAAGAGTACTCCCTCCGATCCTATTTGTTCTACCCATTTGGAATCTGAGGGGTGTTTAAGAAAATTGGAATCTTGGTTTGTATGGGTATAAGTGTAATGATTGGGTGTAAGAGAAATGATTGTGTGTAAGAGTGTGTAAGAGATTCTTTTGTAAAGAATAAAGTAAAGAGAGAGAAAATAATAAAGAAATAGGGAAAGGGGAGATATTTGATTAAATTATTCAAAATTCTGAAAAAATCTGATTCATGTGGGGACATTAACCCATGAGGTGGATTTTTATCAACCAATGAACTTACAGCAACAATAAAAAAGGGAGGAAGGACTTTCCTTTTTGGGAAAGTCAATTTCCCTCCTTACACTTCCCTCCAAAACTTTTCCTTCCAAAACTTTTCCCTCCAAACATTTCCCTCCAACTCTTTCCTTAAAAAAGCACACACCCTTTCTAAATAGGGCTGACTTTCTACCAAAAAACCATCATAAATACAAAATCCTCTTAGAGCAGTAACAACAAAAAGAATCCAAAAGCAATAAATTCACTAAAATTCATCAACAAGGGGACATAAATGGCTTCAGATCAAGAGGATGACGACTCCCTCGGTTATTCTGATGATGATGGAGACCGCACGAACTCTGATTCAGAATCTAATGATGATGAAGCAACTGGTGGTGTGGCACAAAATGTTGAAAGTGAAGTAAATGCTCATCAATATGGGGACTTTGAGCAGAACCAACAAGTGTTAGACCTTAATGAATTGCCACAAGAAGTTCCACATGAATGTGAAGTGGGACCACAATATATAAAAATCAGGTATATCAGATAACCATTTGGTTCCATTTTTGTTTGATTTGAACATGCAAGCACAACAAGAGTCCCCACCATCTCCATTGCATCATACAGGAACACAACAACATCATCATAAGCCTAAAACCCCAAGGATTAACAATGAATTAATGCTGAAAATCTTGTTGTTCCTTCTCTTAAGAAAACTCAAGCACTCAGATGACCTCATTCATGGGACAATTGAGGTGGCTGTTAGAAAGTTTGATTACACAAAGAAGACAATTAGAGGGATATGGCATAAAGCTAAGGCACAAAAGGCAGCCATGGATTCATATCTTTGTGAGAGAAAATATCACAACTGTGGTAGGAAGAGAATTCAAGTAACATATAAATCTATAGCATCAATAGGCATGGGGGACAAAACAAGCATTAGGGATCTTGCAAAGATACTGAATTTGGGACCAACAACAGTTTGGAGAATGGTGAAAATAAAACAGATCAAAGCACATTTGTAGGGGGTGTTTTTATTTTCTCCCGTTTCCTACAAGGGGGGTTGGCACGCGACGGTTCGTTTAGAGAACCGTTGAATTATTTTTGCACCTCGAAGGAGTCGCCACCAAACTTTATTTTAGGTCCCGTTTGGGAAGACCGCAAAATGACTCTATTTTTGGATAAGGCCTTGAATCCTTGAAACGGATGGGTGAGATCCGGGCTCGGGAACGAAAATGCTTATTCGGCGAGCTTTAGAAATATTCAAGTACGTTGGCACAACATTGTTTCGAAAATAAACCCTAAGATTAGACTACGTGGGTTTGAAATTTAGAGCAAAATAGAATTTCTAATTGTACGGTGGTCACTTTGCTTAAAGATTGATTTAAGGTACCTAAGGCCGGTTTGTCCAAAAATATCTTCGTTAAGCGTGATGTAACCTTTGTATTTTGTTGTATTTAGCATGTTGGTGATGAAAGCGATAAAGCACATAAAGCAACATCACAATACTAAATAAAGTGCGGAATTAGTAAATACAAGACCCCCTAGAAAAGGACTAGGGAGTAGGTCCACATTGCCTAGAAATGGACTAGGCAAGTAAAGGTGCGGAATTGAAAGTGCGAAATTAAAATTGCGGTATTAAAATTGTGGTATTGAAATTGCGGTATTGAAAGTGCGATATTGAAAGTGCGATATTGAAAGATGCGATATTGAAAGGTGCATAATTGAATTTTGTACTTGGGCACATGAGATTCGAACGCCAAGCGGCTCCTTAAAAATAAGTGCGCCCGACACGAATTTAAAGCCAAAAATCTCAACTTGGGAGAGGTTGCTCAACCCAAATGTCCTAGATTTTGCATGTTAAAGTTGAAATTGAAAACTTGAATATTGAAAGGTTTGAACTTGAAATGATTTGAAATTTGAACTTGAAATGATCCTAGTTTAGAGAGGTAGTTATGAACAACCCTAAACATGGTGGGATCTTGAAATTTGAAAACTTGAACTTGTATATTGAAAAATTGAGTCTTGAATCTCAAAAGACTAAACCTTTAAATGCTAAAAGGTGTCATCTTTGATTACTCCACACTTGAAGGTGATTCTAGTTCAAAGAGATGAATGTAAGCAACTTTGAACATCCTTGAATCTTGAAAGTTTGTATTTTGTATTTTGAAAAGTTTGTATTTTCGAAAAAGCATGTATAATTGTTGCAAGTGGTGTTTTTTATGGCAAAAAACACCAACTTGCTAATCATTTGAAATCAAAATAGCATGATTGATTGAAATGGGATTCAGATTTACCTAGTTAGCCTTAGGCACGAGCTCCCAATTGCTTTTGAATTTAGGAATTTTGTATGTGTTTTTGAGGAGTTTTGGAATTTGTATTGTGAGGAGTAATGTCGAAATTACGACGTTGTATGTGTTGTGCTCCCCCTTTTTTCGATGGAAATGAGGGGTATTTATAGGAGGGAATGGTGCAAAACGCCAGCACACGCCAGCGCCCGGCGCCAGGCCAGCGCTGGGCGCTGCTGACGTGGCCTGAATGCCGCCAAAAAGGACGGAAAGATATCGTCCTTGATTTGTCTTGTATGGGTGTACCTTCGTACGAATAGTATGATGTTTGGCGTGTAGTGTTTTCTTGGAGGTTAAGACTTGAATTTGCGTCTAAAAACAAGCCTTTCTCGGGTTTTTGAATTTCGGTTTTACGGGGCGGGGCCCGGGATGCTCGGTTTTGTGGGTCGGCTCCCGAATTTGACTTGCCTTATATGATTTTGAGTGGAAAAGGCCTAGTAAGACCAATGGGATGGTCCACTAATTGAGATTGAACTTGGATTTTGAAATTGGATTTTGGAAGTTGTATTTTGTACTGAGTTCCGGGAGGGGAACGGTCTCGGGGATTGGATTTTGGACCTTAGATCTTGGAGGTGTTCTTAGCAATTGGGATTTCCGACTGGAGTTACTCCAATCGCCTAACAAGGATAATGGTATCGTCATCATCCCAAAGGGGAGACACAAATTAGGTGTCTATAGAAGCCCCCACTTTGACTGAGCGTTCGGTTAGGAAAGCGCAAGTCAAAGTATTTCGAAAGGGACGGAGAATGGTCAAGATGTTCTGCAATCGAGACCACTCTTTGTACGCCGGTACCTGCATAAAGCAGGCGTTAGAAAAAGGATAGAGTCTACCTCGGTGCGGTTGGTGATGACTCCGATTTGTACTTGTATTTTTCCGCCTTCAGTTCAGGACGGAGCTTGGCATCGAAATTTTGAATTTTTGAATCTTGAATTTTGAACTTTGACACCCGGAGTTAATCCGTTGGGATGTGCTTTGCTGGGGATAAGAGCTTTTTACTGGCCCTTAAAATTTTGAACTTCGACTGACTTTCCCGGAGCTTGGGTCCGTTGGGAGTTGGGCGCCTGAGTCGTTGTATTTTTTGGGACTTTGTATTCTTGAAATATTCATTTGTTTGTACTTGGAGATACAGGTGTATACCCGTATTTTCGATGGATGGTTCGATGCGACGTTTGATGCTTGGTGCGGAAGACCGTAGCAGCAAAGGACGTGCAATCAGCACGGGAGACCGTGCGCGCTGCAGTCTTGCGCATGCAGCAGGTCCGCGCACGGCGCTGGGGCGGTGCCTGGCGCGGGGATGCACTATATAAGTGCCCCTTGCCGTGCCCTTTTGAGGCACATTCACTTGAAATTCTTTGCTCTTTCTCTCAAAGGTTGATTAAGCTCTTCCCTTGGTCTTGTTCTTGCCTTGTCCATGTAAGTTTTTTCATGTTTTTGCTTATGAAATAACTCTAGGATTGCATGTAGTTTTCATTTTCTCGTACTTTGAAATGATGCTTGTATGCTTAAGCTTCTTGAATCTTGTAGAAAACTGTTTGATAGCCACTTGAACTTGAACTGTTGGAACTTGTACTTTTGAAAAAAATTTGAACTCGTATCTGCTTCGGCATGGATAGCCTAGGCGTTGATGTAGAACTTGAATACTTGCTTCGGCGTGGATAGCCTAGGCGCTGGTGTAGGAATTGCATACCTGCTTCGGCGTGGGTAGCCTAGGCGTTGGTGTAGAATTTGCACCTTGAATTAGAGGTCCACTGGGGATTTTGTTTTGAATTTTTTTTTGACTTTGTTTAGGCTAGTATAGGATAGCCCCCAGTTTAGAATTTGACTCTTTGTATGCTACTTGATTTAGTATGCCTCGTCACACTCGGAGAAAGATCGCTGAATCATCTGTGGTTCGAGCTGCTGAGGAAGATGCTTCGGATGATGAAGCGGCTGCAATAAATGCGCTAGGTGGGGGTATGGTTCCCCGAGATGCACCTGCTTTCCCTGGTGCTGGTTGGACCCCTTCCGGCCTGGTGTTTCGGCTGGATTAGCACTTGTCTCAGCGGCCTCGCGCTGGCATGGTGAGTCTTGTACTGTGTTTTGAATTTGTACTTTGTACTTGTATAGGTCTTGAGCTAACTCGTTCACCTGTAGGCCGACAGAAAGCCGTTCCGTACTTACTGGTCCTTGGTGGAGGTTCAGAGGGCCTTTAAAGCTCTCCTAGCTGATGCAGAAGCTATTGAGATTTGGTCGCAGATGGGCCTGGCCGATTTCTGGCGCACCATGGGAGGTTCCCCGAGGAGAACGGGGATTAAAAACCGTTTGTGGGCTTGTTAGAGCTGTGGTGGGATACCACCAACACTTTCCACATGGCATGGGGAGAGATCACTGTTACCCCTCTTGAGTTTGCTATGATTACAGGTCTTCCTTTTTCTGAGAGGAATGTGACCTTTGATTCTGAGCTGACGTGGCGCTCGACCGCTGCCAGGGACTTGCTCGGCCCTGTTGTTGATTTATCAGAGGACGACTCTCACGCTTCTGTGACGGTGCTTGTGGATGCTATCTGTGGTGAGGGTGTGTCCGCGGAGCAGAGGGTTAGGCTCTTCCTCCTTGTCTTGGTTAGCAGAGTGATTGCCCCGAGTACGAACAGTCGGGTGCATATTAGCTTCTTGTCCGCTCTGAGGGACTTGAGAGTTGTCTCGAGTTATAACTGAGGTGGTTTGGCATATAGCCACCTCTTGTATGAAATGGGGTGGGCCTCCAGGACTGCACAGGGGAGTGACCCGAGCATGGCTGCTCTGTGGAGCGTGCTGGAGGTATTCGAGACTCCTTGTACTTTGTACTTTGTATTTGTATGCTTGTATCTTGAACTTTACTGATGTTTTGTTTGTTCCTTGAAAGATTTGGATCTATGAGCACTTTCCGACTTTGGCGCCGGAGCGTACTAGAGATGCGGCTTACCCGTATGCTGCCTCTTGGATAGGAGCGGTGCGCGTTGGTGCGTCCCTGGCGGCTTCTCGCAGGGCTTGGAGAGTTCTATCCGCTGAAGATGTAATCTTTTGTACTGTTTTGCTTTCTTGTATTTGTATTTGTACTGTTGCCTGAGTTGTCTGGTTTGTAGGTGGTATGGCGTCCTTTTGCCAACGCGGTTGTACCTGCCTCAGCTGCTCGTGCCCACTTCCTGTCTGGGCGGCGGGTTTTGCTTCCAGGGGTGTACGGCCATATGTGGTATATGGGGGAGCGAGTGTCCCTTCAACACCATTCAGGGGATAGGCTTGTCCCCAAGGATCCACCGGAGTCCATGCTGGCTCTGGATGAAGATCTTGCCCGACTCTATGCGGAGGCTAGGGGCGAGGCTGTTTGCCGCTCTTGGAGGGAGTTTGTACACAGGAAGGGGAGCTATGACGACTTCCTGAGGAGGCTGGCTCCACCAGTACGCTTCGTACTGCCGGTGAGCTTTTGAACCTTATATTCTTGTATTCTTGTATTCTGGTATTGATTGGATGATTTTATGATTGTATGATTGTATGTAGGAGGAGGAGGTTGATCCTGAGGACATTCCTCATGCTGATAGGATCCTCCGCTATGAGAACTCGGACGGGGAAGAGGTGGTGGAGACCATTCCTTGGGCTTCTCCTCCGCACCGGAAATCATATGATGCTGTACCCGAGCATTACGCCCCTGTAAGTACTGTTGCATTTTTGAAACTGTTTGTAACTTTGCATGGGAAAATTGATCTTGAATTTTGTATGCAGGCGCCTCGGGTGAGAGTGCGTCGCTGGATGCTCTTGCTTGATTCTTGGAAGAGGCAGTGCGCCAAGCTGACCCGGAAGCTTTCTGGCCGGAACAGAGAGGTACCTCACTTGATCTTGAAACTTGTATACTGGAAATTCCAACTGGGAAATTGATTCTTGAAATTGTATCTTGTATAGGAGCGCCGTCAAGACCGTAGAGACTCTGTTGACAGGGAGCCTCAGGCGGAGACGTCCTTGGGATAGGAGGGACCAAGCTTGGAGCTGGGACAGGGGTCCGATGCTGGTGCTCATCAGAGGCGTTATGATGCTGAGTGGGGAGCTTCCCCTTTTGTACATGTTGACCCCACCAGGCATTCATTTGGAGGTGCTAGCGGTTCACGACCCTTTGTTCCTCCTTCCGGCTATTACTTCGGAGGAAGTGGTCCTCAACCTTAGGGTGCGGATTCATGGGCTTGCTACGCGGAGATGGAGAGGATGCGCCAGGCTCAGGTGTTTGGGTCGTACTCGTATATGCCGATGCCGCCGAGTACCCCTGGGACGGAGCTGGATCGGAGGAGGATCCTAGTACCCCTGGGACGGAGCTGGATCGGGAGCTGGAGCTCCTTAGGAGGCGTAACAGGGACAAGGGGCCTGTGGTTGACATCACCGCTGATGATAACTCAGACTGACCCTGCATGGTAGCGAGTTCC
The DNA here is from genome assembly GCF_020520425.1 of Spinacia oleracea. Taxonomy (NCBI): domain Eukaryota; kingdom Viridiplantae; phylum Streptophyta; class Magnoliopsida; order Caryophyllales; family Amaranthaceae; genus Spinacia; species Spinacia oleracea. The sequence goes on from NC_079489.1 coordinate 92,891,013, forward strand.
AGCTTGCCTGGGTTGATTTTGTATAGGCTGGATTGTATTGTGTTTGTATGGCTTGAATTTTTGTATGTTTTGTATGGTTTTGAACTTTGAATTGGTTTGTAAAATTCGTAGATTGGCTTTTGTATGTTTGAATGCTTGAAATTGTATGCGTTGTGTGTGCCTTGAAATTTTGTAGCTATATGCATGCATGACAATTTTGCGAAAAATTTTGAAAAAAAATTTGCGCATTTTTTCGGGTGTATGTACCCACTATAAGCCCCCACTTTGACTGAGGTTTTTTGGTTAGGAAAAGCGCAAGTCAAAGTATATTCAACTTTTTCTAATGCATATGCAGACTCGACTTAGGACGCCGATCTAGAACTAGAATGCTTGAATTTTGAAAGAAAGAATTGATCCGAAATCTGCTCGAAGCGTTGATCCGGACTGCTTGAAATTGCACGGCTTGCGGCTTTGGAATCTTGAATAATGGAGGTTGTACTCTGCTGTCCGAAACACTAAAGAGTGTGTACTCGGAGTCATAAGAGAGGACGGTGGCCTCGTCCTTTGGTGCAGGCTCCCTGCGCTCGGCGCGGGCTTGGCGCCTGGCGCCTGTGAGCTCTCGTGCAAGCCAATTTCTTGTATAAATAGGGAGCATTTCAGATTTTTTCTTGTATCAATCCTTCCCTGCTATCATTGCATACTACTTCCTCACGAAGAGAAAATATGGCTGTGTCCTTTGAAAGTGCCTTGAACTCATGGCTTGGTTCGCTAGGCAAGTTGGAGAAAAGGGAGCTTGATGGCATGCATCTTGGGGTGCTCGTCTCTTTCCGGTTTGTAAAATTGGATTTGCACTTCATTCTTGCTGCTCTGGAGGCTTGGGACCCGAATCATCATGTCTTCCGCTTTGGAAATAATGAGGTATGTCCCCTCCCTGAGGAATTTAGTGCCATATTGGGGTGGCCCTTGATGCTGGAGCCATGCATGCCTAGTGTTGAAGAACACTTTTTCTCGAGTTTTGAAAGGTATTTGGGCTTGAAGCCCCCACTTTTGAGTGCTGTTGTATATGGCAGAGGGGTGGATTTGTCCCTCTTTGTCACCTACTTTGCCGGGCTTGATGTTCCCAAAGTTTTCCCCTTGAGGGCCTTGAGTTTTTGTATATTTGCTCGCTTCCTCTTTTCGAAGCAGGGGTTTGGCAATGGCGATGCCTCCCTAATTGAGATTGTAGAGCAGTTTGCTAATGGTCGGGACCCAATGCCGCTCGTGATTGGCGAAACATTGATGGGCCTTGACATGCTGAAGTCGGACCCCTCTTCATTGCCGTCGGGAAGTCCGGTATTACTCCAAGTAAGGATCTGGAGCCTTCTTTGTATTGTTGAACTTGTACTTGTATTTGAATTTTGAATGTTGAATTGTGTTTCTTGTGTACTCCCCAAGGTTTGGCTTATGGAGAGGCTCATGTTGGTGGCACCACCGGAGAACATGGCGAGCTACAATGGAAGAGGATTCACCGTGCGGCCCATGGTGTATGGCCGCTTTCATTGGATGAGTGGAGATGCGCACTCTCTGGGATTGAATCTTGTATAAGGTGGGTAGTTCCTTGGTGGGGAATTGCTGCTATGAGACATGCCCCTGGTTCTACTGCTTTGAGGGTGCCAAGCCTCACAATGCTGGTCTTCTACTAGCCTACTCGAGTGATGAGACAATATGGCTTGAAACAGGGGATCCCGGACTGCAAGTAGGAGAACCCGAGACCTATTGCGCTGAATGCAAATCGACTTGAAGTTTGGAGGCGGTATTGGGTTGCCAAACCATTCTTGAGTATCCAGTTCCCACCCGAGCCAGTTACTCTGTCTGCGGGGTACATTGTATGGATGAGAGGCCTAGGCCAGAGGGACATTTCTTTCTCAGGACCAGCTAGAGTCCGAGGTTCTAGAGCTAGACGTCCTGCATCAACTGACTATGAGGAAGGTGACGGGAGTGTGGCCCATCCGGTGCTTGACCGTTCGGAATCCAAAGGAGGTTCGTCCTCCTCCCGTCTTGGAAGGCTTGCAAGTTCCTTCTCCCGCCGCTTGGGCAAGGGGAAGATTGATGATTGATTGCGGGAGGAGCCAGAGGATAGTACTCAAGGTGCCAAGACTCAAGAGCATAGACGCCCGACCCTAGATCTTTGTAGGCTAAATGTGTTTGAAATTGTATTGGAAGGAATTGTGTTTAGAATGTGTTTGGAAGATGTGTTTAGAAAGTGAAAAGGCTTTTGAACTTTGCTTCACTTGATCCTGACTTTGTATTTGAATTAGCTTTGAAGGCCATAGGGCTCAAATAAAGAGTTGTTGTGTTAAATTCCGCTTGAACATGCTTTGCTTTGAATTGGCACATTTGGAATAACAACAATTGGACTTTGAAATTTGATTTAATTTTTAGGATGCCCTTAATTGAGGAAACTTTGAATTTTTTTTGTATCAAATTGGTCGGGCCTCGAAATGAGGTTGCATACGTGTCCCGTTAGGGAATCAGGCCGGACGTAGTTCTGACTACCTTAGAAGACCTGAATTCGGATTCTTGAACATGGAACTTAGACATAGAACTTCTTGAGTTGATCGAGGTTGGTAAGAGATCTGAATTATGTTCCGTCGATGTCTGTTAGTTCAACTGCTCCCCCGGAGAGGATCTTCTTGACGATGTATGGGCCGGCCCGGTTGGGTTTGAATTTTCCCCTTGGGTCCATGATGCTTTTGCGAAGGGCTTTCAGGACAAGCTCGCCTTCCTTGATGTTTCGGGTTCTGACCCTTTTGTTGAAATGTCTGGCCACTCGGCGCTGATAGACTTGTACATGGTGAGTCGCTTGAAGCCGTCGCTCATCGAGCATGACTAGCTCGTCATACCATGCTTGTACCCATGCAGCTTCTGGGATTTTGCTTTCTAGGACTATCCTTAGAGAAGGTATCTCCAGTTCGATAGGTTGTACTGTTTCCATTCCATAGACCAATGAGAACGGAGTTGCACCTGTTGAAGTGCGAATTGAAATTCGATATCCCTACAATACGAAATGCAGCTTCTGGGGCCAGTCCTTGTAATTGGTAGTCATTTTCGTGATGATGGTCTTGACATTCTTGTTGGCTGCTTCGACTGCCCCATTGGTTTGTTGGCGATAAGTGTTAGGTTATGATACATATGACAAAACATAAATCATGCGGAAAAACCTTAATGCCAGGAAACGTATTATTTACACATAATCATTTAGCATAATTTAGGAGCATACACTTTGTAGCGTGCCCTCCCTAGCTGCGCCCGAACCGAACAAGAACAAGCCTTTAGGACTCCAAATGTCGTCCCTCCGTAGATAGTCCACAGTACGTCCGAATCCGCCTCAAGTTAGACCAACTAGAATCGCCCTTAAGGTTTCTAGGAAATTCGGTTAAGTGTTTGCAAGTGTTTGGCTTATTTTTCTTTCAAAACTTACCCTTAGAATACTTCAATACCATGTGCATAAATTATGACCCTAGGCCCTTATTTATAGAGGTTTGGAAAGGGAATTGGAATCCTAGTAGGATACGATTTAATTAAACTTAGAATCCTACAAGGACTCTAATTAATTAAATAATCCTTTTAGGAATAGGAATTTAATTCATACACCAAGTCCTAATAGATTTAGGAATTGTGCATGGACACAAACACACACACGCACGGAGCCACGAGGGCGCCCACGCGTGCGTGTGCTTGGCCCACGCTACGCAGCCACGCCTTGTCGCGCTGGGCCTGCCTTGCGGTGGGCCTGGCGCTGCCATGGGCTGTGCGTGTTGGCGTGCGTCTTGCTTGCTGGGCGATGGCCCGACTTCGTGCTGGGCCTTCGTCCGGCAGGCCTCGTCCGATGCTAATTCGTACGATACGCTTCCGATTAAATTCCCGGTTCCGGAATTCATTTCCAATACGAACAATATTTAATATTTCCGATTCCGGAATGAATTTCCGTTTCGAACAAATATTTAATATTTCCGTTTCCGAAATTATTTTCCGATTCCGATAATATTTCCGATTCTGACAATATTTCCGTTTCCGGCAATATTTCCGATTCCGGCAATATTTCCATTTCCGATAATATTTTCCGATACGTACCATGTTTCCGTTTCCGGCAACATCTACGACTTGGATAATATTTATATTTCCGATGCGATCCATATTTCTGTTTCCGGCCATATCATCGTTTCCGGAGTATTCACTTGCTTGTGACGATCTCAGCTCCCACTGAAACCAAGATCCGTCGATTCCGAATATCCATAGATAGAGTATTTAATGCCATTAAATACTTGATCTGTTTACGTACTATTTGTGTGACCCTACGGGTTCAGTCAAGAGTAAGCTGTGGATTAATATCATTAATTCCACTTGAACTGAAGCGACCTCTAGCTAGGCATTCAGCTCACTTGATCTCACTGAATTATTAACTTGTTAATTAATACTGAACCACATTTATTAGACTTATCATTGAATTCATACTTGGACCAAGGGCATTATTTCCTTCAGTCTCCCACTTATCCTTAGGGACAAGTGTGCATTACCTAATTCCTTTGTCGCTCGATGCTTGCTCTTGAACATAAGGTAAGAGTTGTCATCCTTATTATGTCCAGAGGTGTTTCTCGGTTTCAGAGTTCAACTGATCAAATAAACAGATAATCATAGCCTATGATTCATCTGAGCACGGCCATGCATTTTACAGTTTCTAGCTCTCCGAGTGGCCTTGTACAACTTTTAAGCATCTCATCCCGATTTATGGGAGGACAATCCCAATCTTGCGATCTTGAGATTAGACTTCGTTTGATAGGTGATTACTTCGTTCAAATACAAAATACAAACTTTCAAGATTCAAGGATGTTCAAAGTTGTTTACATTCATCTCTTTGAACTGCAATCACCTTCAAGTGTGGAGTAATCAAAGATGAGACCTTTTAGCATTTAAAGGTTTAGTATTTGGAGATTCAAGACTCCATTTTTCAATATACGAGTTCAAGTTTTCACATTTCAAAGATCCTACCATGTTTAGGGTTGTTCATATCTACCTCTCTAAACTAGGATCATTTCAAGTTCAAATTTCAATCATTTAAAGTCCAAGTTTCAATCTTTTCAAGTTCAAACCTTTCAATATTCAAGCTTTCAATTTCAAGTTCAATATGCAAAATCTAGGACATTTGGGTTGAGCAACCTCTCCCAAGTTGAGATTTTTGGCTTTAAATTCGTGTCGGGCGCACTTATTTTTAAGGAGCCGCTTGGCGTTCGAATCTCATGTGCCCAAGTAAAAATTTCAATTATGCACCTTTCAATATCGCAATTTCAATATCGCACCTTTCAATATCGCACTTTCAATATCGCACTTTCAATATCCCACTTTCAATACCGCAATTTCAATACCGCAATTTCAATACCGCAATTTCAATACCGCAATTTCAATATCGCACTTTCAATTCCGCACCTTTACTTGCCTAGTCCATTTCTAGGCAATGTGGACCTACTCCCTAGTCCTTTTCTAGGGGGTCTTGTATTTACTAATTCCGCACTTTATTTAGTATTGTGATGTTGCTTTATGTGCTTTATTGCTTTCATCACCAACATGCTAAATACAACAAAATACAAAGGTTACATCACGCTTAACGAAGATATTTTTAGACAAACCGGCCTTAGGTTCCTTAAATCAATCTTTAAAGCAAAGTGACCACCGTACAATTAGAAATTCTATTTTGTTCTAAATTTCGAACCCACATAGTCTAATCTTAGGGTTTATTTTCGAAACAATGTTGTGCAAACGTACTTGAATATTTCTAAAGCTCGCCGAATAAGCATTTTCGTTCCCGAGCCCGGATCTCACCCATCCGTTTCAAGGATTCAAGGCCTTATCCAAAAATAGAGTCATTTTGCGGTCTTCTCAAACGGGACCTAAAATAAAATTTGGTGGCGACTCCTTCGAGGTGCAAAAATAATTCAACGGTTCTCTAAACAAACCGCCGCGTGCCAACTGTTAGGTTATGATACATATGACAATTCATAAATCATGCGGAAAAACCATAAAGCCAGGAAAGCATATTATTTACACATAATCATTTAGCATAGAATAGATGCATACATGTTGTAGCGTGCCTTCCCTAGTTGCGCCCGAACCGAACAAGAACAAGTCTTTAGGACTCCAAATGTCATCCCTCCGTAGATAGTCCACAGTACGTCCGGATCCGCCTCAAGTTAGACCAACTAGAATCGCCCTTAAGGTGCTTAGGAATTTCGGCTATGTGTTTGCAAGTGTATGGCTGATTTTTCTTTCAAAAACTTACCCTTTGAATACTTCAATCGTACCCATAAATTGTGACCCTAGGCACCTATTTATAGGGGTATGGAAAAGGAATTGTAATCCTACTAGGATGTGGATTTGCTAGTTAGAATCTTATTAGGACTCTAAATAACAAAATCAATCTATTAGGATTCGGATTTAATCTTTGCACGAACTCTAATAGAATTAGGATTCCCGCACAAGCGTTGCACGAGCCGTGCACCCGCGCAAGCCTTGCGGCCCACGACAGGCGCACAGCGCTCGACCCACGCTGCTGTGCTCTCGCGCGCGCGCGCCCTTGGCTGGGCCTGGCCTTGCGCTGGGCCTGGTCGAGGCGTGCGTATTTTCCGATTCCGATAATATTTCCGATTCTGACAATATTTCCGTTTCCGGCAATATTTCCATTTCCGATAATATTTTCCGATACGTACCATGTTTCCGTTTCCGGCAACATCTACGACTTGGATAATATTTATATTTCCGATGCGATCCATATTTCCGTTTCCGGCCATATCATCGTTTCCGGAGTATTCACTTGCTTGTGACGATCTCAGCTCCCACTGAAACCAAGATCCGTCGATTCCGAATATCCATAGATAGAGTATTTAATACCATTAAATACTTGATCTGTTTACGTACTATTTGTGTGACCCTACGGGTTCAGTCAAGAGTAAGCTGTGGATTAATATCATTAATTCCACTTGAACTGAAGCGACCTCTAGCTAGGCATTCAGCTCACTTGATCTCACTGAATTATTAACTTGTTAATTAATACTGAACCACATTTATTAGACTTATCATTGAATGCATACTTGGACCAAGGGCATTATTTCCTTCAGTCTCCCACTTGTCCTTAGGGACAAGTGTGCATTTTCTAATTCCTTTGTCGCTCGATGCTTGCTCTTGAACATAAGGTAAGAGTTGTCATCCTTATTATGTCCAGAGGTGTTTCTCGGTTTCAGAGTTCAACTGATCAAATAAACAGATAATCATAGCCTATGATTCATCCGAGCACGACCATGCATTTCACAGTTTCTAGCTCTCCGAGTGGCCTTGTACAACTTTTAAGCATCTCATCCCGATTTATGGGAGGACAATCCCAATCTTGCGATCTTGAGATTAGACTTCGTTTGATAGGTGATTACCTGCGCGTTGCCTTTATAGCATCCTTTTACGGTGCGACGGTTGGTCAACGTCAAAGCAACCAGTTCTCAAACAAGTAATCTCAAATCACTCAGGTATTGAGGAATTAGTGTCTAATAATTTAATGAAATTTACTTATGACAGATTTTCATCTCTTACAGTAAAGTTTCATAGGTCTGTCCGATATTAGTCTTCCCAAATTAAGTATCTATGCAAATGATTATGACATTGCAATGTCCACATAGTTCAAGAAACAGAACTACTAGTCATCTTGCATTCTAGTCGTCTAACGTTTTCTATGCGTCCAATTTTATAGAAAACTCCGACTAGGGACCATTTTCAACCTTTGACATTCAAGTTCACTTGATAGACATTTCTTAGTCACAGGACTGGTCCTGACAGTCTATCTTGAATATATCGTCAAATTGAAGGGACTCATCATTTAATAAACCACAAATTAAATGGAAAAATGAATTCTAATCATTTATTGTGAATGATTAACCTATAATGTTTTACAAAGATTTAAACTCTAAAACTTTAAAACATTAAATAAGGATATCAAAGCCATTCTCCAATATGCTTGATTCCCATAGCTGCAGTGTGCGAGTTGTGCTTCGCCTGCGGCAGAGGTTTAGTCAATGGATCTGATATGTTGTCATCCGTTCCAATCTTGCTTCTCTCGACTTCTTTTCTTTCAACGAACTCTCGTAGAAGGTGAAATCTACGAAGTACATGCTTGACTCTCTGGTGGTGTCTAGGCTCCTTTGCCTGTGCAATAGCTCCGTTATTATCACAATACAGGGCTATTGGTCCTTTAATGGAGGGGACTACACCAAGTTCTCCTACGAACTTCCTTAGCCATATAGCTTCCTTTGCTGCTTCATGTGCAGCAATGTACTCCGCTTCAGTTGTAGAATCCGCAATGGTGCTTTGCTTAGCACTTTTCCAGCTTACTGCACCTCCGTTGAGGCAGAAGACAAACCCAGACTGTGATCTAAAATCATCTTTGTCGGTTTGAAAACTTGCGTCCGTATAGCCTTTAACAATGAATTCATCATCTCCACCATAGACCAGGAAGTCATCTTTGTGCCTTTTCAGGTACTTCAGAATATTCTTGGCAGCAGTCCAATGCGCCTCTCCTGGGTCTGACTGGTATCTGCTCGTAGCACTGAGTGCGTAAGCAACATCCGGGCGTGTACATATCATAGCATACATTATTGAACCAATCAATGATGCATATGGAATCCCATTCATTCGTCTACGCTCATCAAGTGTTTTTGGGCACTGAGTCTTGCTTAGAGTTATTCCATGAGACATGGGTAGGTAGCCTCGCTTGGAGTCTGCCATCTTGAACCTATCAAGCACCTTATTGATATAAGTGCTTTGACTAAGTCCAATCATCTTTTTAGATCTATCTCTGTAAATCTTGATGCCCAATATGTACTGTGCTTCTCCTAGATCCTTCATCGAAAAACATTTCCCAAGCCAAATCTTGACAGAGTTCAACATAGGAATGTCATTTCCGATAAGTAATATGTCGTCGACATATAATACTAGGAAAGGAATTTTGCTCCCACTGACCTTCTTGTATACACAAGATTCGTCTGCGTTCTTGATGAAACCAAAGTCACTGACTGCTTCATCAAAACGTATATTCCAGCTCCTTGATGCCTACTTCAATCCATAGATTGATTTCTTTAGCTTGCATACCTTTTTAGCATTCTTTGGATCCTCAAAACCTTCAGGCTGTGTCATGAACACAGTTTCTGTTAAAACGCCGTTTAAGAAAGTAGTTTTAAAATCCATCTGCCATATTTCGTAATCGTAATATGCAGCAATTGCTAACATTATCCGAATAGACTTTAGCATTGCAACTGGTGAAAAGGTTTCATCGTAATCCACACCGCGGACTTGCCTGTAATCTTTTGCAACCAATCTAGCTTTGAAAACTTCAAGTTTCCCATCCTTGTCCTTTTTCAGTTTGAAAACCCATTTGCTTCCAATGGCTTGGTAGCCATCTGGAAAATCGACCAAATCCAATACTTGGTTTTCAGACATGGAGTCTAATTCAGATTGCATGGCTTCTTGCCATTGCTTGGAGCTAGGGCTCGTCATAGCTTGTTTGTAAGTCGCAGGTTCATCACTTTCAAGTAATAGAACATCATAGCTCTCGTTCGTCAAAATACCTAAGTACCTTTCCGGTTGAGATCTATATCTTTGCGATCTATGCGGGGTAACATTTCTAGATTGACCATGATTCTCACCAGATACTTCTAAAGATCTTTGAGTTTCATCCTGAATGTCATCTTGAGCATTCTCTAGAGTTTGTTGTTCGACTTGAATTTCTTCGAGGTCTACTTTTCTCCCACTTGTCATTTTGGAAATGTGACCTTTCTCCAAAAAGACACCATCTCGAGCAACAAACACCTTGTTCTCAGATGTATTGTAGAAGTAATACCCCTTTGTTTCCTTTGGATAGCCCACAAGGATACATTTGTCAGATTTTGGATGAAGTTTGTCTGAAATTAATCGCTTGACGTATACTTCACATCCCCAAATCTTAAGAAAAGACACATCTGGAGGCTTTCCAAACCATAACTCATATGGAGTCTTTTCGACAGCTTTAGACGGAGCTCTATTTATAGTGAGTGCAGCTGTATTTAGTGCATGTCCCCAAAATTCTAATGGAAGTTCGGCCTGACCCATCATTGACCTGACCATGTCTAGCAAGGTTCTGTTCCTCCGTTCTGACACACCGTTCCATTGTGGTATTCCAGGAGGAGTCAATTCTGATAGAATTCCACATTCTTTCAGATGGTCAACAAATTTATAGCTCAGATATTCACCGCCTCTATCAGACCGCAGTGCCTTAATCTTCTTGCCTAATTGATTCTCTACTTCACTCTGAAATTCCTTGAATTTGTCAAAGGATTCAGACTTATGCTTCATTAGGTAGACATAACCATATCTACTGAAGTCATCAGTGAAAGTGATAAAGTAGCTGAAACCACCTCTAGCATTTGTACTCATTGGTCCACATACATCTGTATGGATTAAACCCAATAGTTCATTTGCTCTTTCTCCAACTTTAGAGAAAGGTTGCTTTGTAATTTTGCCAAGTAAACATGATTAGCATTTACCATAATCCTCTAAGTCAAATGGTTCTAGAATTCCTTCCTTTTGAATTCTTTCTAAGCGTTTCAAGTTAATATGGCCTAATCGACAATGCCACAGATAGGTGAGATCTGAATCATCCTTTATGGCCTTTTTGGTATTTATGTTATAAACTTGTTTGTCGTGATCTAATAAATAAAGTCCATTGACTAATCTAGGAGATCCATAAAACATCTCTTTAAAATAAAACGAACAACTATTGTCTTTTATTAAAAAGGAAAATCCCTTAGCATCTAAGCAAGAAACTGAAATGATGTTTTTAGTAAGACTTGGGACATGGAAACACTCTTCCAGTTCCAAAACTATCCCGGAGGGCAACGACAAATAATAAGTTCCTACAGCTAATGCAGCAATCCGTGCTCCATTTCCCACTCGTAGGTCGACTTCACCCTTGCTTAACTTTCTACTTCTTCTTAGTCCCCGTGGATTGGAACATAAGTGTGAGCCACAACCTGTATCTAATACCCAAGAAGTTGAATTAGCAAGTATATGGTCTATAACGAAAATACATGAAGATGGAACGACTGTTCCGTTCTTCTGATTTTCCTTTAGCTTCAAGCAATCTCTCTTCCAATGCCCCTTCTTCTTGCAGTAGAAGCATTCGGATTCAGAAGTGGGTTGACTGGCCTTCCTCTTTTCAGATTTGGCGCCAGCTGGTTGCTTAGTCTGGTTGGCCTTGTTGCCAGCTTTCTTAGCATTCCTCTTCTTTCCAGATTTCTTGAACTTGCCCCCACGCACCATAAGCACATCCTGCTTATCACTTTTGAGCGTCTTTTTAGCGGTCTTCAGCATACCGTGAAGCTTAGTGAGCGTTTTGTCCAGACTATTCATACTGTAATTCAGTTTGAACTGATCATACCCGCTATGAAGAAAATGGAGGATGGTGTCTATAGCCATTTCCTGAGAAAATTGCTGATCCAGCCGACTCATATTCTCAATGAGTCCAATCATTTTGAGAACATGTGGACTTACGGGCTCGCCTTTCTTAATCTTGGTCTCAAGAATTTGCCTATGAGTCTCGAATCTTTCGACTCGAGCCAGATCTTGGAACATGTTCTTTAACTCACTGATGATTGTGAAAGCATCTGAGTTGATGAACGTTTTCTGCAGATCTGCACTCATGGTGGCGAGCATTAGACATTTCACATCCTTGTTGGCATCAATCCAACGATTGAGGGTTGCCTGAGTGACCCCGTCGCCTGCGGCTTCGGGCATCGCCTCATCTAGGACATACTCCTTTTCTTCCTGCATAAGAACTATTTGCAAGTTCCTTTGCCAGTCAAGGAAGTTTTTCCCGTTCAACTTCTCCTTTTCGAGAATTGACCGAATGTTGAATGAATTGTTGTTTGCCATAGTTAAAACTACAATTGAAAAGAATAAACAAATAAATAACCATTCACAGTTTCTCTTAATAAACTTAAATTCTAGCATACATGCATAATTCAATGTTCATTAAGCATTTTATTCAAGTTATGTGTTCCGGCAGGTGTGAATAAAATGATTCCAAGATCCTAAAATCATTGAAGAATTAAGCACAGTTTGTCGACTTAATCCTAAAACATCTTAGGTAAGCAAAAACCTTTTGCTAATAGTCTAGAAACTAATCTTGGTTGATAGGTACGTCTAAGAACTTATTAGGTAAACCTATCGATTTTGCCACGACATAAAACTATAAAAGGACTCCTTACTTATATCGTTGAGTTTCACCAACACTAACATGTACTCACAATTATTTGTGTACCTTGCCCCTTTAGGACCAATAAGTAACACCTCGCTGAGCGAAAACTATTACTAGATTGATGTAAAGGATATCCAAGCAAGTGTATATTTTGGCATGACACCTTTTAACTCAATTTTTAAGTTTGGAACTTAAGGCTCTTACTATGTTGGTTAAATTTTAAGTGAACTAAAATCCTTAATCATGCAACATAATCAAGCTTTGATCTCATGAATATTTAAGACATATTTAAAAGAAATAAATAACTTAAAACATGCATAAGATAAATGTGATCTAGTATGGCCCAACTTCATCTTGAAGCTTCAACTTCAAAGTCCGTCTCGAAAATCTCCATGGGAGGCACCATTTTCTTCAAATAGGATAAGCTATAATTAATTACAACTATTTGATGGTACGCAGACCATATTTGAATTGAAAAACAATTTTGGTACTTTAGACCAATTACATTCAAATTAATGGTACGCAGACCATATTTTCTATCCTATTTGGGCCATACTAGTCACTTCATAACCTGCAAAACAGTACATATACAATATATACCATTCACCCATTCATTATCATGAATGGCCCACATAGCAGATTAGTAAAACACGTTATGCATCACATAAATATTTACAGCAATTAATCAAGGGCACCAATAATCTACCAATTATTCAGTCCTTATTAATTCTAATCAAGTTGTTTTAACCTTAAGGATTTGTAGACCTAATCAAGAGTTTATGACTAAAAGGGCTCCCACTTAAACCAATAAATTCATATTCTTTACTAATTTTAAACATAAAAATGTATTTCTAGTCTAACCGGAAACATACAAATTTAATTAAAATTTAAAGCTCATATAAATTTATAATTGAATCCATAAAGTTAATTTATTTTCAGTCGTATTTAAATTAATTCATGATTTTAATTTTAGTAAAATAATTAGAATAAATAAAATTTATTATAATTACAATATTCAAAATTAAAATCCAAGAAAATAATTTAAATTATTAATTTTCAAATTAATTAAAATTACGTAAACTGAAAATTTCAAATTAAAATTTTCAGAACGATCTAATCGTGACGCAACATCACCACGCAACGCACAACCATGGGCCACACGCACGCAGCCATCGCTGGCCATGTGCGCGCAGCCCATGCGCTGCGTCGCATCTGCTGCTGCACTCCATCGCAAGGCATCCGAGGCACGCTTGGCCTCTGGCTCGCTGCGCGCCTGCCCTCGTCGCACGCGAGCTTGCGCTTATCGCACGAGGCAGTAGCATGCGAGCAGGCGCTAGCTGCGCGCGAGCGATCGATGCTGGGCGTAGCGCTCGTCGCACGAGAGCTTGCGCTCGCTGAGCGCGAGGCTTCGCACGCTTGCGCGAGGGAGTGCGCGCTGTGGCGCAGCTCGCTTGCTGCCCACGCGACTGATCGTGCCTTGCTTTCGCCCTTGCCCACTCGCCCATCGCACACAGCCCACGACACAAGGCAGGCCTGCTGCCTTGTGCTCGTGCACCATGCCCTTTCTCGCTGCATTCGTACCGCATGGGCGACGAGCTCCCTTGCTCGTCGTCGCATGCCCGCACTATACAACACCCCTTAAGGGTAACACGTAGCGTCAATTGCTTTGTGCGTGCAAGTTTTATGAGCGAGTCGCATAAAAATTTAAAATTTTTAATTCAAAATTAATGACAAATTAATAAAACATATTAATTTCATAATTTTAGGGCGAAAAATCGAAAATTTATTAATTAATTAATTTCCGATTAACATGGATTCAAGTCTAGGTCATAAAATTTAAAATTTAACACAAATTTACAATTTTTATGGTGGTTTTTAATCATAGGTATCTAATTAAATTATTAATTAATTATGAAAATCAAATCAATTCTAAATTATTCGAATTTCAACAAATTAATCATAATTACAAATTAGATTGCATAATTAACAAGGCTATGCATTCAAACTTGTTAAACATATATAGTAGGTCAATAAAAAATTCATGATTTATCAACAAGAATCGCAAATATTTAATTTAACATCTTAAATTTACGAAATTTTGCGTTCGAAAAACTAAAACCTCCGAAAAGTCATAGTTAGGCTTCGAATTTGAGAATTCTGGATTCGGCCTAAAAATACTAGTTTTGTCAAAATTTTAGCATGCCTTTTACATGCGGAATTGACACAAAAATCACTCGATTTGGATGAGTAACGAAGAAACTGCCGAAAAACTGCGTACGTATAATTAAATAAACGCAATTTGCAATTAATTAACAATTACGAAAATTAATCACCCCTTTTAATTCTTGCAAATTTGTAATATTTAACCATGTTTATGCAATTTAGATTATGAAAATAATAAGAGGCTCGTGATACCACTGTTAGGTTATGATACATATGACAATTCATAAATCATGCGGAAAAACCATAAAGCCAGGAAAGCATATTATTTACACATAATCATTTAGCATAGAATAGATGCATACATGTTGTAGCGTGCCTTCCCTAGTTGCGCCCGAACCGAGCAAGAACAAGTCTTTAGGACTCCAAATGTCGTCCCTCCGTAGATAGTCCACAGTACGTCCGGATCCGCCTCAAGTTAGACCAACTAGAATCGCCCTTAAGGTGCTTAGGAATTTCTGCTATGTGTTTGCAAGTGTATGGCTGATTTTTCTTTCAAAAACTTACCCTTTGAATACTTCAATCGTACCCATAAATTGTGACCCTAGGCACCTATTTATAGGGGTATGGAAAAGGAATTGTAATCCTACTAGGATGTGGATTTGTTAGTTAGAATCTTATTAGGACTCTAAATAACAAAATCAATCTATTAGGATTAGGATTTAATCTTTGCACGAACTCTAATAGAATTAGGATTCCCGCACAAGCGTTGCACGAGTCGTGCACCCGCGCAAGTCTTGCGGCCCACGACAGGCGCACAACGCTCGGCCCACGCTGCTGTGCTCTCGCGCGCGCGCGCCCTTGGCTGGGCCTGGCCTTGCGCTGGGCCTGGTCGAGGCGTGCGTTGGTGCGTGCGGCTCGCTGGGCGATGGCCTGGCTTCGTGCTGGGCCTTCGTCTAGCGGGCCTCGTCCGATGCAAATTCGTACGATACGCTTCCGATTAAATTCCTGATTCCGGAATTCATTTCCGATACGAACAATATTTAATGTTTCCGATTCCGGAATTAATTTCCGTTTCGAACAAATATTTTATATTTCCATTTCCGGAATTATTTTCCGATTCCGATAATATTTCCGATTCTGACAATATTTCCGTTTCCGGCAATATTTCCGATTCTGGCAATATTTCCATTTCCGATAATATTTTCCGATACGTACCATGTTTCCGTTTCCGGCAACATCTACGACTTGAATGATATTTATATTTCCGATACGATCCATATTTCCGTTTCCGGCAATATCATCGTTTCCGGAGTATTCATTTCTTGCTTGTGACGATCTTAGCTCCAACTGAAACCAAGATCCATCGATTCCGAATATCCATAGATAGAGTATTTAATGCCATTAAATACTTGATCCGTTTACGTACTATTTGTGTGACCCTACGGGTTCAGTCAAGAGTAAGCTGTGGATTAATATCATTAATTCCACTTGAACTGAAGCGGCCTCTAGCTAGGCATTCAGCTCACTTGATCTCACTGAATTATTAACTTGTTAATTAATACTGAACCGCATTTATTAGACTTAACATAGAATGCATACTTGGACCAAGGGCATTATTTCCTTCACCAACCCCCCATTGTAGGAAACGGGGAAGATAAAAAACCCCCCTACAATTCTTGGCGACTCCACTGGGGACTTTTTCTAATTTCAATTTCGATAATAAGAGAAGATTTCGAGCAACCAGCCACTGATCTGCCGAAGTACTGGATGCCAGCATTGGCGCCAGGCGCAGCCCCTGCGCCCAACGCCACTGCCTGCATCCAGGACAGTGGCTCACAGTGGCTTGTTGCCCACTTTTGCTCAACTTTTCGTGTTGGGAGTTAGTCTTTTTTTGCATCTGGAAGGACGCTCCCAAGCCTCGTGAACGAGTGCCGAAAAACGGGCTTTACAAATACAAATTCAAGTACGATTTCAATTTCAATTTCTAGGCATTTCATGCATTTTTCGAAAACCATATTGATCAAAATGAATTTCTACCTTTGCCCAAACGGATGTGTTCTACATTCGGGCTAGCCCCGGGGGCAACGAAATGGTGACTCTCCATACGGTTCCCGACCAAAGTGTGTGACCATTTCCGCGCCTACCGAAACTTGGCATTTGCTTGACATTCCCGATGTCAAGTATGGAGGCCGTCTGCCGACACACACTTCCCTTAGGCGGAACGTGAAAGCTTGTCACCGGATCCGTCTCTTAGCCAAGTACCTTTTGACACCCAAAGTCGACCACTTGCATCATACAAAAACTTCGACCGACCTTAGGTTG
Organism: Spinacia oleracea; assembly: GCF_020520425.1. NCBI lineage: Eukaryota > Viridiplantae > Streptophyta > Magnoliopsida > Caryophyllales > Amaranthaceae > Spinacia > Spinacia oleracea. The sequence continues at coordinate 92,907,781 of NC_079489.1, forward strand.
AGAACTTTGCATGTCGCATTCATATTCATGATTAGTGTGACAACATGCTACTTGTGCATTGTGTGGGCGTCTTTGCACGCGTGAATGGCTAACCTCGTGTTCTAGCTTGCCAAAACCAATTAGCCTCCAACTAGGAAACCAAACCCCTAGGATCATCATTCAAACCTCATGCATCTAAATCGCCGATTTTAGGGTCTTTAGGAGTGTCACTCCATTTGATTCAAAACCCTTAAACACGCCTCACGCACAAATGTCAAATTTCAAGTTCAATCCAACGGCGTCATAATGCCGGATTTTCGAGTCCAAATTCCAAGCTACAAATTCAAAATCAATCCAACGGCGTCATAATGCCGGATTTTCAAGTCCAAGCTACAAATTCAAAAATTCAATCCAACGGCGTCATAATGCCGGATTTTCCATTTCGAATTCCAACTTTTAAGTTCAAAATTCAATCCAACGGCGTCATAATGCCGGATTTTCGAGTCAAAATTCCAAGTTCCATGTTCAAAATGCAATCCAACGGCGTCATAATGCCGGATTTTCTATTTTCAAAACCTCAAGTTCCCAAGTCAAGTCCAAATCCAACGGCGTCATAATGCCGGATTTTCTAGTCCAAATTCTGAGTTTCAAAGTTCAATCCAAATTTTCTAGTCCAAAACCTCAATTTTCAAGTCCAAATCCAACGGCGCCATAATGCCGGATTTTCCAAACTCAAGCTTCGATTTTCAAGTTCAAATCCAACGGCGTCATAATGCTGGATTTCCTAGTCTTCAAGCTTCAAGTTCAAATTCAAACTTTCTAGTCCAAAACTTCAATTTTCAAATACAACCCAACGGCGCCATAATGCCGGATTTTCTAGTCCAAATTTCGAGTTTCAAATTCCAAGTCAAGACTCAATCCAACGGCGTCTTAATGCCGGATTTTCTAGTCCAAATTTCAAGCTTTGAACTTCAAAGTCAAAAACCACAAATCCAACGGCGTCATGCCGGGTTTCCTATTTCAAACATTCAAGTCTTCAAGCATCGAAGTCAAGTTGCCAAGTCCCAAAACCTCAAAGTTCAAATGCCAAAGTTCATGACCGGCGTAATGCCAACCTTTCAACTCCAACTTTCAAACCTCAAATTCCATGTCAATCTTTCGAATTTCAAGTCCTATGCTCAAAACTTCAAATTCCAAATACATGCCGTCGTAACGCCGATTTTCCATTCCGCATTTCAAACCTCAAGCTCGAAGTTCAAAAATTCCAAACCTTCAAACCTCAAATCCTACACTCTAAGTCCACGACGGCATAATGCCGGACTTTCAAGTTCCCAAATTCAATGTCTCAAATCCACGACGACATAATGCCGGATTTTCCAAATACGAAGCTTCATGTTCTACATACAAAATGCGTCCTTTTCCATTTCAAAATTCAAACTTCGAGTCAAACTCAAATTCCAACGGGTTGAAACTCCCCAGAAATAATACAAGTTCAAGATTCCATCTACGGGTTGAAACTCCCAGAAATAATACAAGTTCAAGATTCCATGTACAGGTCGAAACTCCCCAGAAATAATACCAAGTTCAAGATTCCATCTACGGGTTGAAAATCCCCAGAAATAATACAAGTCCAATTGTTCAATCGGGTTGAAATTCCCTTTAAATAATACAAAATCAATCCCTTTCAATTGGGTTGAAATTCCCCTCAAGTATTCCAAGTCCAATGGGTTGAAACTCCCCTAAAATATTGACGGGTTGAAATTCCCTTTTAAATAATACAAAACCAGTTCTCTTTCAAGGGGGTTGAAATTCCCTTCAAATATTCCAAGTCCAATGGGTCGAAATTCCCTTGAAAATTTAATTTCCTAGTACAAGTCCAATTTCCAAATCCTAGAGCGGGTTGAAATCCCCTTCAAATAAGTCCAATTCCCAATAGGTCGAAATACTCTCTTTCGATCTCCCAAATTCTAGTACAAAGAGCCAACTTTCATAAAAGAATGAACGCTCCTCTTAAACATTTCCAACGGGTTGCAAATCCCGAATACAAGTACAAAATCCAAAATCCCGAATCTTCGGAGTGGCACTTAGAGTCAAGTCTAGGTCTCATTCATTGCATGCATATCATATCATGTGTCGGGAAGTCCAAGTTCTAAGATTGTCTGGTGTGTCCTAACTAGGAGTCCGAAGATCCTGTGGGTTCGCCGAAGAGGGGAGAGGTTGAAAAGAACTCCAGCAGCCCTAGCCTCCCGCATAGCCGGTGTCGAGCAAGTAGCCAGATCATCTCCTACAAATCAGACCCCCAGCCCCATTCAAGGAACAGTCCAAATGTCTGCCTCTGATCAACTCGCTCAACTCCTAGCGGCTTTCGCCAGCCTCAGTGCCAATGTGGAGAGCATAAGCAACCGATTGGGTGTCGTGGAACAGGGTGCGCCCAGTGATGACTTAACCAAGAAGATCGAGAGTCTTGTCAGTAAAGTTACCAATCAAGAGAACTACTTTGACACCTCAATGGAGGACAACCTCAAGGGGAAGGCTAATCTGCCAGACAAATTCTCCGCCAATGACATTCCAAAGTTCAAATCAACTGACAACCCCAAGTACCATCTTAAGAACTTCAGAGCTACAATGGCCATCAAGGGGGTCGAACTCGAGCTATACCTAGTGGTATTCCCTATGTCTCTGGAACATGTCTGTCAAAAGTGGTACTATTCACTCAAGGAACATCAAACGAATACCTGGGAAGCGGTCGCTCGAGCATTCATGGAGCAATATCAGCCCAACATTCAGCTGCAAACTACTCTAAGGGAACTAGAAGTTCTCAGGCAAGGGCCTCAGGAAGGCTTTACTACCTACCTCAACCGGTGGAGGGAAATGGCATCCCAAATGGTAACCCGGCCATCCGAGAGAGAGTTAGTCAAGATTTTCATCGCCGGTATCCTTCTAAAGTACAATGCTCACATGAAGTACCTAGGTCTGGAAAGCTTCAAGAGAACCTACGACATCGGGGTCGACATAGAGGATGACCTAATGAAAGCACCCGCAGCCCCAGCTCCACAAACTGAAAAATGGAAGGGGAAGAGACCTGAGACAACCCACAAATTTCATGAGGTTAACGCCCTAGAGAATCCTCAAGGTCCAAAATCAAACAACTTCAAAAACAATGCTAACCAGCGCAACTATCAAGGCAGGCCCCAAAGAGTCTTCACGAACCTCGGGATGTCTTACAGTGAGGCATTTTATCGGCTGGTCGAGAAGCAAGTCATAGCACCAATCGGTCCAACACCCGATCCTCCAGTTGACAAAAGATCCAAGAGTTGGGATCCGAAAGCTCATTGTAAATACCATCAAGGGAAAGTTCATGACATCGAGGACTGCTACAAGCTCAAACACTTGATCCAGAACATGGTCAACAACAAGACTTTACCCTTACCACCCGGGGCTAAGCAAACCCCCTCTGTACAAGCCATCTCCTATAACTTCGAAGATGAAGAAGAGGAGTTTCCATGCAATCTGATCTCCACAATATGCAAGCCAGGTTACGAGCTTATGGTTCCAAGCTTTTGCCATCTACTTCCAAGTGCTCGAAATTGGGTGATCCCCGAGCCTAGGGTAACCACCGACATTCAAGAGAACATCTGTCCACTCGCCACCGTGAAGGCTTTAGGATTCTCCGAGTACGATCTCATGCTGAGTGCCCAACAAACTGTTAAACTCGAGGGTGTCACATACAAAGTCTTGGGAGTCCTTGAGCTGGTTTTCTCCTTTGAAACCTATTACGACAATGCTGAGTTCCTGGTAATCGATGTGTCTGCTAACTTCGACCTACTATTCGGAGAGTCTTGGTTCGAGGAAATACCAGATGGCCCTGCCTGCCTCACCCTCAAAGGTTCAAGTTTCCGAGACACTCTCATCAAGCAAAAGCCAGCTGTACGCCAGGAAAAGGATGAGTGCATTCAAGAATACTACCACCGATGGGCAATCTCCGCTCGTACAATTCAGCCTGAGCTACCAGAGGGAAAAATGGTGAGAATGTTTCTCTTAGGGCTCAACACTTCATGCAAGGGCAGCTTCGCCGCATTTCCTTACAGCACATGGAACCAAGTCTGGGATCAAGCCCTGAAAATCTGTGCATGCTGTCCCATCTTCGAGGATTATGACGATTACAACGCAGATGTCTGGGAATACCTTGAGAACTATCTTTTCGATTAGTATCTATGTCCAGGTCCAGAGTCTGTCTTTCAATTTTCGAGTCTAGCAATGAGTCTAAGTGTCTAGAACTAGAGTCTTGCATCAATCAAGAGCCTCTAAAGGCCGATCTTCAAGTAAAAACAGTCGATGTAATGAATGCTGATTTCATAACACTTCAATTTCTACTTACTCTTCGAGTCCTAATTCAAAATCAAATCCTAATCCACACAACTTTGCTTCACAAGAAACTGACTTTGAATTTCTAAAAGCTATCGAAAATCATGAAAACAGGACGCCCATAATTGAGGAAACAGAAAAAATTAACCTTTCTAACAGCAGTGATTCAAAACTAGTTCAGATTGGTTTAACTCTTTCTCCATCAGAGCGGGACGATCTTATCAAGCTACTTTCAGAGTATGTAGACGGCTTCGCATGGTCCTATCATGATATGCTAGGGGTTGATCCAAGCATCGGTCAGCATACAATTCCCCTTATTCCAGGGTCAAAGCCCATCAAGCAGAAGCTCCGTCGCATGAAACCGGATGTTTCCCTCAAAATTCAAGAAGAGGTCTCCAAGCAGTTAGAGGCCGGGTTTATTCGAGAAGCAAAATATCCAGAATGGATTGCAAATGTCGTCCTAGTTCCAAAGAAAGACGGCAAAGTACGAATGTGTGTGGACTACAGGGATCTTAACAGGACCAGCCCTAAAGACGGTTTTCCATTGCCTCACATCGACATCCTGGTCGACAACACCGTAAATCATGCCTTACTCTCTTTTATGGACGGGTACGCAGGCTACAATCAGATTCCCATGGCAGAGGAAGACATGGAGAAAACAACCTTCATCACTCAGTGGGGTACATATTGCTATACAGTTATGCCGTTTGGACTAAAGAACGCAGGAGCAACCTACCAAAGAACAGCAACAACCATCATGAGTGATATGATTCACAGGGAAATTGAGGTATATGTCGACGACATGATTGTCAAATCCAAAGAACGACACGAGCATACCTCAATACTTCGAAATTTTTTCAACAGGCTCAGACAATACAATATGAGGCTCAATCCTCAAAAGTGCGCATTCGGGGTAACGTCAGGCAAGTTGCTCGGATATGTTATCAGCTCTCGGGGCATGGAGGCTGATCCTTCAAAAATCAAGGCAATTCTTGAGATGCAACCACCAACGAATGAAAAGGAAATTCGGGGTTTTCTCGGCAGACTACAATATATCAGCAGGTTCATTTCAAGACTCACAATGATCTGTGAACCAGTATTTCGAAAGCTCCGAAAAAGCGAGCCCAAAGTGTGGGATGATGATTGTCAGCAAGTATTCGAAACAATCAAAAGCTACCTTTCCAACCCACCAGTACTAAAACCAACAATGCCAGGGATTCCCCTCAGGCTCTACCTCACGACAACAAATTCAGCAGTGGGGGCTATGCTTGCTCAAGAAATTGAAGGCAAGGAGAATGCCGTATACTACATAAGCAAAAAACTGATCGAGTACGAGACCAAATACACTCAGCTCAAGAAACTCAGCATCGCCTTGGTTTGGGCCACAAAGACATTGCGGCACTACATGCTCTACCATACAATACATGTGATCAGCAAAGCCGATCCTCTCAAATATCTATTCGAGAAACCAGCACTCAACGGACGTTTGTCCAGATGGTTGGTCATGCTAGCAGAATTCGACCTCAAATACATTCCACAAAAATCTATCAAGGGTTCAGCAGTCTTAGATTTCCTAGCCGACTGTCCTGTTGAGGCAGAAGAGGAAGATTACGACTTACCCGACGAGCAAATCTTAATGACCAGTGATGACAGTTGGTCAATGCATTTTGATGGTGCCTCCAATCAGAACGGATGTGGTGTTAGAGTAATTCTAGTAGCCCCAAACGGCACACACATTCCTATATCAGCAAAACTGCAATTCAATGTCACAAACAACGCGGCAGAATATGAGGCATGCATCATGGGCCTAGAAGCCGCCTTAGCCCTAGGTGTCCAGAAACTTCGAGTGTACGGGGATTCTTCCCTAATCATCAATCAAATTTCCGGCAAATGGAAAGTAAGGAGCGAGAGCCTGGTTCCATACCAGTCTTACCTTGAGCAGTTGTCCGAACAAATAGAGGATCTCTGATATATATACCTCCCGAGAGAGGAGAATCAATTTGCCGATGCACTGGCAAAACTGGCCTCAATGATCAACATTCCAAGCGGCATGGCTGAAATGCCACTTACAATTGAAACCCGTCAAGAAGAAGCATATGTCCATGCTATTGACAATGTTGAGCAAGACGAAGATGAACCTTGGTTTAAAGACATCCAAAGGTATCTATAAAGTTCGGAGTATCCCCCACACTTTTCAAGCAAGAATCGAAGGGCTCTACGACTACAATCAGCCAATTTTGTCATAGAAGGCGACATTCTATACAAAAGGTCCTTTAACGGTCCTAACCTCCGATGTGTTGACAAGCACGAAGCTCAAAGAGTCATGGACGACATACATGCAGGAGTCTGTGGCACCCACATGAATGGGAAAATGCTAGCTCTCAAGATCGTCAGGGCACGATACTACTGGACTACCCTCGAACGGGATTACTACTTATTTGTCAAGAAATGTCCCACATGCCAAAAGTGTGCAAATCTGAAGCACATTCCTCCATCACTACTATACTCTCAATCGTCACCGTGGCCATTCTCAGCCTGGGGTATCGACGTCATCGGCAAAGTCACTCCAACAGGCACCGGGGGTCATGAGTTCATACTGGTTGCCATCGACTATTTCACTAAATGGTTCGAGGCCAGATAATTCAAAGTATTGGGTTCCAAGCAAGTGGCCTAATTCATACAAGAAAACATTATATGCAGATATAGCGTTCCTCACGAGTTCATCAGCGACCAGGGAACCCACTTTCAAGGATAGTGTGAAGACCTATTCACCGAATACAAGATTCAACATCATCGCTCTTCACCTTATCGCCCACAAACCAATGGGGCAGTCGAAGCAGCCAACAAGAATGTCAAGACCATCATCATGAAAATGACTACCAATTACAAGGACTGGCCCCAAAAGCTGCATTTCGCATTGTGGGGATATCGAACTTCAATTCGCACTTCAACTGGTGCAACTCCGTTCTCATTGGTCTATGGAATGGAAGCAGTACAACCTATCGAGCTGGAGATACCTTCTCTAAGGATAGTCCTAGAAAGCAAAATCCCAGAAGCTGCATGGGTACAAGCAAGGTATGACGAGCTAGTCATGCTCGATGAGCGACGGCTTCAAGCCGCTCACCATGTACAAGTCTATCAGCGCCGAGTGGCCAGACATTTCAACAAAAGGGTCAGAACCCGAAACATCAAGGAAGGCGAGCTTGTCCTGAAAGCCCTTCGCAAAAGCACCATGGACCCAAGGGGAAAATTCAAACCCAACTGGGCAGGCCCATACATCGTCAAGAAGATCCTCTCCGAGGGAGCAGTTGAACTAACAGACATCGACGGAACAGAATTCAGATCTCTTACTAACCTCGATCAACTCAAGAAGTTCTATGTCTAAGTTCCATGTTCAAGAATCCAAATTCAGGTCTTGTAAGGTAGTCAGAACTACGCCCGGCCTGATTCCCTAACGGGACACGTAGGCTCATTTCGAGGCCCGGCCACTTTAATACAAAAAAATTCAAAATTTTCTCAATTAAGGGCATCCTAAAAATCAAATCAAATCAAATTTCAAAAATCAAATGTTGTTGTTATTCGAATTCAAAGCAAGGCATGTTCACGCGGAATTTAACACAATAACTCTTTATTTGGCCCTAAGGCCTTCAAAGATAAGTCAAATACAAAGTCGGGATCAAGTGAAGCAAAGTTCAAAAGCCTTTTCACTTCCTAAACACATTTTCAAACACATCTTTCTAAACACATCTTCCAAACACATTCTAAACACAATTCCTTCCAATACAATTTCAAACACATTTAGCCTACAAAGATCTAGGGTCGGGCGACTATGCTCTTGAGTCTTGACACCTTGAGTACTATCCCTTGGCTCCTCCCGCAATCAATCATCAATCTTCCCCTTGCCCAAGCGGCGGGAGAAGGAACTTGCAAGCCTTCCAAGACGGGAGGACGACGAACCTCCTTTGGATTCCGAACGGTCAAGCACCGGATGGGCCACACTCCCGTCACCTTCTTCATAGTTAGTTGATGCAGGACGTCTAGCTCTAGAACCGCAGACTCTAGCTGGTCCTAAGAGAGAAGCGTCCCTCTGGCTTAGGCCTCTCATCCATACAATATACCCCGCATACAGAGTAACTGGCTCAGGTGGGAACTGGATACTCAAGAACGGTTTGGCGACCCAATACCGCCTCCAAACTTCAAGTCGATTTGCATTCAGCGCAACAGGTCTCGGGGTTCTCTTCCTTGCAGTCCGGGATCTCCTGTTTCAAGCCATATTGTCTCATCACTCGAGCAGGCGAGTAGAAGACCAACATTGTGAGGCTAGGCACCCTCAAAGCAGTAGAACCAGGGGCATGTTTCATAGAAGCAATCCCCCACCAAGGAACTACCCACCTTATACAAGATTCAATCCCAGAGAGTGCGCATCTCCACTCATCCAATGAAAGCCAGCCATACACCATGGGCCGCACGGTGAATCCTCTTCTATTGTAGCTCGCCATGTTCTCCGGTGGTGCCACCAACATGAGCCTCTCCATAAGCCAAACCTTGGGGAGTATACAAGAAGCACATTTCAAAATTCAACATTCAAAATTCAAATACAAGTACAAGTTCAACAATACAAAGAAGGCTCCAGATCCTTACTTGGAGTAATACCGGACTTCCCGACGGCAATGAAGAGGGGTCCGACTTCAGCATGTCAAGGCCCATCAATATTTCGCCAACCACGAGCGGCATTGGGTCCCGACCATTCGCAAACTGCTCTACAATCTCAATTAGGGAGGCATCGCCATTGCCAAACCCCTGCTTCGAAAAGATGAAGCGAGCAAATATACAAAAACTTAAGGTTCTTAAGCGGAAAACTTTGGGAACATCAAGCCCAGCAAAGTAGGTGACAAAGAGGGACAAATCCACCCCTCTGCCATTGACAACATCACTCAAAAGTGGGGGCTTCAAGCCCAAATGCCTTTCAAAACTCGAGAAAAAGTGTTCTTCAACACTAGGCATGCATGGCTCCAGCATCAAGGGCCACCCCAATATGGCACTAAATTCCTCAGGGAGGGGACATACCTCATTATTTCCAAAGCGGAAGACATGATGATTCGGGTCCCAAGCCTCCAGAGCAGCAAGAATGAAGTGCAAATCCAATTTTACAAACCGGAAAGAGACGAGCACCCCAAGATGCATGCCATCAAGCTCCCTTTTCTCCAACTTGCCTAGCGAACCAAGCCATGAGTTCAAGGCACTTTCAAAGGACACAGCCATATTTTCTCTTCGTGAGGAAGTAGTATGCAATGATAGCAGGGAAGGATTGATACAAGAAATAATCTGAAATGCTCCCTATTTATACAAGAAATTGGCTTGCACGACAGCTCACAGGCGCCAGGCGCCAAGCCCGCGCCGAGCGCAGGGAGCCTGCACCAAAGGACGAGGCCACCGTCCTCTCTTATGACTCCGAGTACACACTCTTTAGTGTTTCGGACAGCAGAGTACAACCTCCATTATTCAAGATTCCAAAGCCGCAAGCCGCGCAATTTCAAGCAGTCCGGATTTGCGCTTAGGGCAGATTTCGGGTCGATTTTTCAAAATTCAAGCATTCCAGTCCTAGATCGGCGTCCTAAGTCGAGTCTGCATATGCATAAGCGAAAGTTGAATATACTTTGACTTGCGCTTTTCCTAACCAAAAAACCTCAGTCAAAGTGGGGGCGTATAGTGGGTACATACACCCGAAAAAATGGGCAATTTTTTTCAAAATTTTTCGCAAAATTGTCATGCATGCATATAGCTACAAAATTTCATTCAAACATGCAAAAGCCAACCTTCAAATTTCACAAACCAATTCAAGTTCAAAACCATACAAACCATACAAATCATACAAAAAATTCAAGTTTCAAGCCATACAAACACAATACAATACAACCTATACAAGATCAACCCAGGCAAGCTGGAACTCGCTACCATGCAGGGTCAGTCTGAGTCATCATCAACAATGATATCAACCACAGGCCCCTTGTCCTTGTTACGCCTCCTAAGGCGCTCCAGCTCCCGATCCAGCTCCGTCCCAGGGGTACTAGGATCCTCCTCCGAGATACGCAGTGTGCCAGTGGAGGGATGAACTCCCTGCTGAGGAGAGGAATACTGATAAGGCGGCGGCATCGGCATATACGGGTACGACCCAAACATCTGAGCCTGGCGCATCCTATCCATCTCCGCATAGCAAACCCATGAACCTGCACCCCACGGCTGAGGACCACTTCCTCCGAAGTAATAGCCGGAAGGAGGAACAAAGGGCCGTGAACCGCTAGCACCTCCAAATGAATGCCCGGTGGGGTCAACATGTACAAAAGGGGAAGCTCCCCACTCAGCATCAGAATGCCTCAGATGAGCACCAGCACCGGACCCCTGTCCCAGCTCCAAGCTTGGTCCCTCCTGTCCCAAGGACGTCTCCGCCTGAGGCTCCCTGTCAACAGAGTCTCTACGGTCTCGACGGCGCTCCTATACAAGATACAATTTCAAGAATCAATTTCCCAGTGGGAATTTCCAGTATACAAGTTTCAAGATCAAGTGAGGTACCTCTCTGTTCCGGCCAGAAAGCTTCCGGGTCAGCTAGGCGCACTGCCTTTTCTAAGAATCAAGCAAGAGCATCCAGCGACGCACTCTCGCACGAGGCGTCTGCATACAAAATTCAAGATCAATTTCCAAATACAAGTTACAAACAGTTTCAAAAATGCAACAGTACTTACAGGGGCGTAATGCTCAGGTACAGCATCATATGATTTCCGGTGCGTAGGAGAAGCCCAAGGAATGGTCTCCACCACCTCTTCCTCGTCCAAGTTCTCATAGAGGAGGATCCTATCAGCTTGAGGAATGTCCTCAGGATCAACCTCCTCCTCCTACATACAATCATACAATCATGCAATCAATACAAGAATACAAGAATACAAGAATACAAGGTTCAAAAGCTCACCGGCAGTACGAAGCGTACTGGTGGAGCCAGCCTCCTCAGGAAGTCATCATAGCTCCCATTCCTGTGTACAAACTCCCTCCAAGAGCGGCAAACAGACTCGCCCCTAGCCTCCGCATAGAGCCGGGCCAACTCTTCATCCAACGCCAGCATGGACTCCGGCGGATCCTTGGGGACAAGCCTATCCCCTGAATGGTGTTGAAGGGACACTCGCTCCCCCAGATACCACATATGGCGGTACAGCCCTGGAAGCAAAACCCGCCGCCTAGACAGGAAATGGGCACGAGCAACGGAGGCAGGTGCAACCGCATTGGCAAAAGGACGCCATACCACCTACAAAGCAGACAACTCAGGCAACAGTACAAATACAAATACAAGAAAGCAAAACAGTACAATAGATTACATCTTCAGCGGATAGAACTCTGCAAGCCCAGCGAGAAGCCGCCAGGGACGCACCAACGCGCACCGCTGCTATCCAAGAGGCAGCATACGGGTAAGCCGCATCTCTAGTACGCTCCGGCGCTAAAGTCGGAAAGTGCTCATAGATCCAAATCTTTCAAGGAACAAACAAAACATCAGTCAAGTTCAAGATACAAGCATACAAATACAAAGTACAAAGTACAAGGAGTCTCGAATACCTCCAGCACGCTCCACAAAGCAGCCATGCTCGGGTCACTCCCCAGTGCAGTCCGGGAGGCCCGCCCCATTTCATACAAGAGGTGGCTATATGCCAAACCACCCCAGTTATAACTCGAGACAGCTCTCAAGTCCCTCAGAGCGGACAAGAATCTAATATGGGCCCGGCTGTTCCTACTCGGGGCAATCACTCTGCTAACCAAGACAAGGAAGAAGAGCCTAACCCTCTACTCCGCGGACACACCCTACCCATAGATAGCATCCACAAGCACCGTCACAGAAGCGTGAGAGTCGTCCTCTGACAAATCAACAACAGGGCCGAGCAAGTCCCTGGCAGCGGCCGAGCGCCACGTCAGCTCAGAGTCAAAGGTCACATTCCTCTCAGAAAAAGGAAGACCTGTAATCATAGCAAACTCAAGAGGGGTAACAGTGATCTCCCCCCATGCCATGTGGAAAGTGTTGGTGGTATCCCACCACAGCTCTAACAAAGCCCACAAACGGTTTTAAATCCCCGTTCTCTTCGGGGAACCTCCCATGGTGCTCCAGAAATCGGCCAGGCCCATCTGCGACCAGATCTCCATAGCCTCTGCATCAGCATGGAGGGCTTTAAAGGCCCTCTGAACCTCCACCAAGGACCAGTAAGTACGGAACGACTTTCCGTCGGCCTACAGGTGAACGAGTTAGCTCAAGACCTATACAAGTACAAAGTACAAACCCAAAACACAGTACAAGACTCACCATGCCAGCGCTAGGCCGCTGAGACAAGTGCCAATCCGGCCGAAATACCAGGTCGGAAGGGGTCCAACCAGCACTAGGGAAAGAAGGCGCATCTCAGGGAACCATGCCCCCACCTGGCGCATTTATTGCAGCCGCTTCATCATCCGAAGCGTCTTCCTCAGCAGCTCGAACCACAGATGATTCAGCGAGCTTTCTCCGAGTGTGACGAGGCATACTAAATCAAGTAGCATACGAAGAGTCAAAATTCTAAACTGGGGGCTATCCTATACTATCCTAAACAAAGTCAAAAAAATTTCAAAACAAAATCCCCAGTGGACCTCTAATTCAAGGCACAAGTTCTACACCAACGCCTAGGCTATCCACGCCGAAGCAGGTATTCAAATTCCTACACCAACGCCTAGGCTATCCACGCAAAAGCAGGTATTCAAATTCCTACACCAACGCCTAGGCTATCCACGCCGAAGCAGGTATTCAAATTCCTACACCAACGCCTAGGCTATCCACGCAAAAGCAGGTATTCAAATTCCTACACCAACGCCTAGGCTATCCACGCCGAAGCAGGTATTCAAGTTCTACATCAACGCCTAGGCTATCCGTGCCGAAGCAGATACAAGTTCAAAAATTCAAAAGTACAAGTTCCAACAGTTCAAGTTCAAGTGGCTATCAAACAGTTTTCTACAAGATTCAAGAAGCTTAAGCATACAAGCATAATTTCAAAGTACGAGAAAATCAAAACTACATGCAATCCTAGAGTTATTTCATAAGCAAAAACATGAAAAACTTACATGGACAAGGCAAGAACAAGACCAAGGGGAGAAGCTAATCGACCTTTGAAAGAAAAGAAGAAAGAATTTCCAGTGAATGTGCCTCAAACTGGCACGGCATGGGGCACTAATATAGTGCAGCCCAGCGCCAGGCACCGCCCCAGCGCCGTGCGCTGACCTGCTGCATGCGCAAGACTGCAGCGCGCGCGGTCTCCCGTGCTGATTGCACGTCCTTTGCTGCTACGGTCTTCCGCACCAAGCATCAAACGTCGCATCAAACCATCCATCGAAAATACGGGTATACACCTATATCTCCAAGTACAAACAGATGAATATTTCAAGAATACAAAGTCCCAAAAAATACAAAGACTCAGGCGCCCAAATCCCAACGGACCCAAGCTCCGGGAAAGTCAGTCGAAGTTCAAAATTTTAAGGGCCAGTAAAAAGTTCTTATCCCCAGCAAAGCACATCCCAACATATTAACTCCGGGTGTCAAAGTTTAAAATTCAAGATTCAAAAATTCAAAATTTCGATGCCAAGCTCCGTCCTGAACTGAAGGCGGAAAAATACAAGTACAAATCGGAGTCATCACCAACCGCACCGAGGTAGACTCTATCCTTTTTCTAACGCCTGCTTTATGCAGGTACCGGCGTACAAAGAGTGGTCTCGATTGCAGAACATCTTGACCATTCTCCGTCTCTTTCGAAATACTTTGACTTGCGCTTTCCTAACCGAACGCTCAGTCAAAGTGGGGGCTTCTGTACACACCTAATTTGTGTCTCCCCTTTGGGATAATGACGATACCATTATCCTTGTTAGGAGACTGGAGTAACTCCAGGAGGAAATTTCAATTGCTAAGAACACCTCCAAGATCCAAGGTCCAAAATCCAATCCCGAGACCGTTCCCCTCCCGGAACTCGGTACAAAATACAACTTCCAAAATCCAATTTCAAAATCCAAGTTCAATCTCAACTAGTGGACTATCCCATTGGTCTTACTAGGCCTTTTCCACTCAAAATCATATAAGGCAAGTCAAATTCGGGCGCCGACCCACAAAACCGAGCATGCCGGGCCCCGTCCCGTAAAACCGGAATTCAAAAACCCGAGAAAGGCTTGTTTTTAGACGCAAATTCAAGTCTTAACCTCCAAGAAAACACTACACGCCAAACATCGTACTATTCGTACGAAGGTACACCCATACAAGACAAATCAAGGACGGCATCTTTCCGTCCTTTTTGGCGGCATTCAGGCCACGTCAGCAACGCCCAGCGCTGGCCTGGCGCCAGGCGCTGGCGTGTGCTGGTGTTTTGCACCATTTCCCTCCTATAAATACCCCTCATTTCCATCGAAAAAAGGGGGAGCACAACACATACAACGTCGTAATTTCGACATTACTCCTCACAATACAAACTTCAAAACTCTTCAAAACATATACAAAATTCCTAAATTCAAGAGCAATTGGGATCTCGTGCCTAAGACTAACTAGGTAAATCCGAATCCCATTTCAATCAATCATGCTATTTTGATTTCAAATGATTAGCAAGTTGGTGTTTTTGGCCATAAAAAACACCACTTGCAACAATCATACATGCTTTTTCAAAAATACAAACTTTTTCAAATACAAAATACAAACTTTCAAGATTCAAGGATGTTCAAAGTTGTTTAAATTCTTCTCTTTGAACTAGAATCACCTTCAAGTGTGGGGTAATCAAAGATGAGACCTTTTAGCATTTAAAGGTTTAGTCTTTTGAGATTCAAGACTCCATTTTTCAATATACAAGTTCAAGTTTTCAAATTTCAAAGATACTACCATGTTTAGGGTTGTTCATAACTACCTCTCTAAACTAGGATCATTTCAAGTTCAAATTTCAATCATTTCAAGTCCAAGTTTCAATCTTTTCAAGTTCAAACCTTTCAATATTCAAGTTTTCAATTTCAAGTTTAATATGCAAAATCTAGGACATTTGGGTTGAGCAACCTCTCCCAAGTTGAGATTTTTGGCTTTGAATTCGTGTCGGGCGCACTTATTTTTAAGGAGCCGGTTGGCGTTCGAATCTCATGTGCCCAAGTACAAATTTCAATCATGCACCTTTTAATATCGCAATTTCAATATCGCACCTTTCAATATCGCACTTTCAATATCGCACTTTCAATACCGTAATTTCAATACCGTAATTTCAATACCGCAATTTCAATACCGCAATTTCAATATCGCACTTTCAATTCCGCACCTTTACTTGCCTAGTCCATTTCTAGGCAATGTGGACCTACTCCCTAGTCCTTTTCTAGGGGGTGTTGTATTTACTAATTCCGCACTTTATTTAGTATTGTGATGTTGCTTTATGTGCTTTATTGCTTTCATCACCAACATGCTAAATACAACAAAATACAAAGGTTACATCACGCTTAACGAAGATATTTTTGGACAAACCGCCCTTAGGTTCTTTAAATCAATCTTTAAAGAAAAGTGACCACCGTACAATTAGAAATTCTATTTTGTTCTAAATTTCGAACCCACATAGTCTAATCTTAGGGTTTATTTTCGAAACAATGTTGTGCCAACGTACTTGAATATTTCTAAAGCTCGCCGAATAAGCATTTTCGTTCCCGAGCCCGGATCTCACCCATCCGTTTCAAGGATTCAAGGCCTTATCCAAAAATAGAGTCATTTTGCGGTCTTCCCAAACGGGACATAAAATAAAGTTTGGTGGCGACTCGTTCGAGGTGAAAAAACAATTCAACGGTTCTCTAAACGAACCACCGCGTGCCAACCCCCCCTTGTAGGAAACGGGGAAGATCAAAAAACCCCCTACAACAGGGTAATGACATTTACTTGGACCTCCATTCGGACTTTCTGGTGAAGTGAAGATGACACTGCTTTGAGGTCATGAATCCAAGGTCTTCCCAGTTGGAGATTGAAACTTGCTTTGATGTTGAGCACTTGAAAGCTCACTTTCCGCTCGATTGGCCCTGTGCGGAGTAGTAGAGTGAGAGTTCCCATTGCTTCCCGATGAGTGTTGTCATAGGCACGAACACCTTGGAGGAACTAGAAAAGTCACTAGGGGTGAAACCCAGATTTTTGGCAGTGCGGAGAGGACACACATTGATGGCCGATCCATTGTCCACCAGAGTCATGGGGATGATCTTGTCTTTGTATTCATCAGTCAGATAGAGAGCCTTGTGATGGCCTTCCCCCTTAGGTGGGAGGTCTTCATTAGTAAAGGTGATTCCTTCTTCCAGATTTGTAAGCAATCCGATCAATTCGTCAGGAGTGACTTCTGGGATGACATTCAGTTTGACCAGAGCGTTGATAAGAGCAGTGCGGTGCTCCACAGAGGAAGCCATGAGTTTCCAAATATTAACCTCTGCCTTAGTGCGCTTCAATTGCTTGATTAGAGGGTTCTCCTCGGCGGGTAGAGGAACATCTGTCGCTGGTGCCGTTCTGTTGGCTGGCTCTTGAATTCGACCAGACCTAGTCATGACTTGAACACTGTTTTCTGCCTTAGGGTCCAAATACCAGTCGACGCTTACAATTTCTCAGCATTCATCGTCAGAGATGCTTCCAACAGGAGGGTCCTGATATGTGTCTTCATCATCGCTGGCCCAGATCCCACAAATGTCTCCTTGAGGTAACCGAGATTCCGAGTTTTCACTTGGCTACACAAAGTGTGGTACAGACCCTTGATTATGAAATATTTCCTCTACCTTGAATGGGCCCACAACATGGAAAAGAGTTTCTTGATTGTCTTCGAGAGCCCTTATGCGAGCCTCAGCTTCCTCAACACGTTCATAGAGCTCTGCTACAGCTGCTGCTAGTGAAGTCATCTTGTGTAGGATCTCGAGAAGAGGAATCTGAGCACCTAGTTTGGACATGATTTTGAACTTTAGAACTTGAACTTCCCGACACATGATATGATATGCATGCAATGAATGAGACCTGGACTTGACTCTAAGTGTCACTCCGAAGATTCGTGATTTTGATTTTGTACTTGTATTCGGGATTTGCAACCCGTTGGAAATGTTTGAGAGGAGCGTTCATTCTTTTGTGAAAGTTGGCTCTTGTACTAGAACTTGGAATGTCGAAAAAGAGTATTTCGATCTATTGGAAATTGGACTTATTTGAAGGGGATTTCAACCCGCTCTAGGATTTGGAAATTGGACTTGTACTAGGAAATTGAATTTTCAAGGGAATTTCGACCCATTGGACTTGGAATATTTGAAGGGAATTTCAACCCGATTGAAAGGGATTGATTTTGTATTATTTAAAGGGAATCTCAACCCGTCAATATTTTAGGGGAGTTTCAACCCATTGGACTTGGAATATTTGAAGGGAATTTCAACCCGATTGAAATTTGTATTATTTCAGGGGATTTTCAACCCGATTAAACAATTGGACTTGTATTATTTCTGGGGATTTTCAACCCGTTGGAAATATTTGGAATGGGGTTTATATTATTTTAGGGGATTTTCAACCCGTCAATATTTTAGGGGAATTTCAACCCATTGGAATTGAAGTATCTGAAGGGAATTTCAACCCATTGGAATTTGTATTATTTCAGGGGATTTTCAACCCGATTGAACAAATGGACTTGTATTATTTCTGGGGATTTTCAACCCGTTGGAATTTGAGTTTGACTCGAAGTTTGAAATGGAAAAGGACGCATTTTGTATGTAGAACATGAAGCTTCGTATTTGGAAAATCCGGCATTATGTCGCCGTGGATTTGAGACATTGAATTTGGGAACTTGAAAGTCCGGCATTATGCCGCCGTGGACTTGGAGTGTAGGATTTGAGATTTGAAGGTTTGGAATTTTTGAACTTCGAGCTTGAGGTTTGAAATACGGAATGGAAAATTGGCATTACGACGGCATGTATTTGGAATATGAAGTTTTGAGCATACGACTTGAAATTCGAAAGATTGACATGGAATTTGAGGTTTGAAAGTTGGAGTTGAAAAGTTGGCATTACGCCGGTCATGAACTTTGGCATTTGAACTTTGAGGTTTTGAGACTTGGAATTGGCAACTTGACTTCGATGCTTGAAGACTTGAATGTTTGAAATAGGAAATCCGGCATGACGCCGTTGGATTTGAGTTTTGAACTTGAAATTTGACTAGGAAATTCGGAATTATGACGCCGTTGGATTTGAATTTGGAAATGGAAGTTTTGACTAGAAAATCCGGCATTATGGCACCGTTGGATTGAGTCTTGACTCGAAACTCGAAATTTGAACTAGAAAATCCAGCATTATGACGCCGTTGGATTTGGACTTGAAAATTGAGGTTTTGGACTAGAAAATTTGGTTTGAACTTTGAAACTCGGAATTTGGACTAGAAAATCCGACATTATGACGCCATTGGATTTGGACTTGACTTGGAAACTTGAGGTTTTGAAAATAGAAAATCCGGCATTACGACGCCGTTGGATTGCATTTTGAACTTGGAATTTTGACTCGAGAATCCGGCATTATGACGTCGTTGGATTGCATTTTGAACTTGGAACTTGTAATTTTGACTCGAGAATCCGGCATTATGACGCCGTTGGATTGATTTTGAATTTGTAGCTTGGAATTGAAAATCCGGCATTATGACGCCGTTGGATTGAACTTGAAATTTGACATTTGTGCGTGAGGCGTGTTTAAGGGTTTTGAATCAAAAGGAGTGACACTCCTAAAGACCCTAAAATCGGCGATTTAGATGCATGAGGTTTGAATGATGCTCTTAGGGGTTTGGTTTCCTAGTTGGAGGCTAATTGGTTTTGGCAAGCTAGAACTCGAGGTTAGCCATTTACGCGTGCAAAGACGCCCACACAATGCACAAGTAGCACGTTGTCACACTAATCATGAATATGAATGCGACATGCAAAGTTCTCAACCTAAGGTCGGTCTAAGTTTTGTATGATGCAAGTAGTCGGCTTTGGGTGTAAAAAAGGTACTTGGCTAAGAGACGGATCCGGCGACAAGCATTCACATCCGCCTAAGGGAAGTGTGTGTCGGCAGACGACCTCCATACTTGACATCGGGAATGTCAAGCAAATGCCAAGTTTTGATAGGCGCGGAAATGGTCACACACTTTGGTCGGGAACCGTATGGAGAGTCACCATTTCGTTGCCCCCGGGGCTAGCCCGAATGTAGAACACATCCGTTTGGGCAAAGGTAGAAATTCATTTTGCACAATATGCTTTTCGAAAAATGCATGAAATGCCTAGAAATTGAAATTGAAATCGTACTTGAATTTGTATTTGTAAAGCCCGTTTTTCGGCACTCGTTCACGAGGCTTGGGAGCATCCTTCTAGATGCAAAAACAGACTAACTCCCAACACGAAAAGTTGAGCAAAAGTGGGCGACAAGCCACTGTGAGCCACTGTCCTGGATGCAGGCAGTGGCGTTGGGCGCAGGGGCTGCGCTTGGCGCCAATGCTGGCATCCAGTACTTCGGCAGATCAGTGGCTGGTTGCTCGAAATCTGCTCTCATTTTCGAAATTGAAATTAGAAAAAATTTCCCCAGCAGAGTCACCAGAATTGTAGGGGGTGTTTTTATTTTCTCCCGTTTCCTACAAGGGGGGTTGGCACGCGACAGTTCGTTTAGAGAACCGTTGAATTGTTTTTGCACCTCGAAGGAGTCGCCACCAAACTTTATTTTAGGTCCCGTTTGGGAAGACCGCAAAATGACTCTATTTTTGGATAAGGCCTTGAATCCTTGAAACGGGTGGGTGAGATCCGGGCTCGGGAACGAAAATGCTTATTCGGCAAGCTTTAGAAATATTCAAGTACGTTGGCACAACATTATTTCCAAAATAAACCCTAAGATTAGACTACGTGGGTTTGAAATTTAGAGCAAAATAGAATTTCTAATTGTACGGTGGTCACTTTGCTTTAAAGATTGATTTAAGGAACCTAAGGCCGGTTTGTCCAAAAATATCTTCGTTAAGCGTGATGTAACCTTTGTATTTTGTTGTATTTAGCATGTTGGTGATGAAAGCGATAAAGCACATAAAGCAACATCACAATACTAAATAAAGTGCGGAATTAGTAAATACAAGACCCCCTAGAAAAGGACTAGGGAGTAGGTCCACATTGCCTAGAAATGGACTAGGCAAGTAAAGGTGCGGAATTGAAAGTGCGAAATTGAAATTGCGGTATTGAAATTGCGGTATTGAAATTGCGGTATTGAAAGTGCGATATTGAAAGTGCGATATTGAAAGGTGCGATATTGAAATTGCGATATTGAAAGGTGCATAATTGAAATTTGTACTTGGGCACATGAGATTCGAACGCCAAGAGGCTCCTTAAAAATAAGTGCGCCCGACACGAATTCAAAGCCAAAAATCTCAACTTGGGAGAGGTTGCTCAACCCAAATGTCCTAGATTTTGCATGTTAAAGTTGAAATTGAAAACTTGAATATTGAAAGGTTTGAACTTGAAATGATTTGAAATTTGAACTTGAAATGATCCTAGTTTAGAGAGGTAGTTATGAACAACCATAAACATGGTGTGATCTTGAAATTTGAAAACTTGAACTTGTATATTGAAAAATGGAGTCTTGAATCTCAAAAGACTAAACCTTTAAATGCTAAAAGGTGTCATCTTTGATTACTCCACACTTGAAGGTGATTCTAGTTCAAAGAGATGAATGTAAGCAACTTTGAACATCCTTGAATCTTGAAAGTTTGTGTTTTGTATTTTGAAAAGTTTGTATTTTCGAAAAAGCATGTATGATTGTTGCAAGTGGTGTTTTTTATGGAAAAAAACACCAACTTGCTAATCATTTGAAATCAAAATAGCATGATTAATTGAAATGGGATTCGGATTTACCTAGTTAGGCTTAGGCACGAGCTCCCAATTGCTTTTGAATTTAGGAATTTTGTATGTGTTTTTGAGGAGTTTTGGAATTTGTATTGTGAGGAGTAATGTCGAAATTACGACGTTGTATGTGTTGTGCTCCCCCTTTTTTCGATGGAAATGAGGGGTATTTATAGGAGGTAATGGTGCAAAACGCCAGCGCTTGGCGCCAGGCCAGCGTTGGGCGCTGCTGACGTGGCCTGAATGCCGCCAAAAAGGACGGAAAGATGCCGTCCTTGATTTGTCTTGTATGGGTGTACCTTCGTACGAATAGTATAATGTTTAGCGTGTAGTGTTTGCTTGGAGGTTAAGACTTGAATTTGCGTCTAAAAACAAGCCTTTCTCGGGTTTTTGAATTCCGGTTTTACGGGGCGGGGCCCGGCATGCTCAGTTTTGTGGATCGGCGCCCGAATTTGACTTAACTTATATGATTTTGAGTGGAAAAGGCCTAGTAAGTCCAATGGGATGGTCCACTAATTGAGATTGAACTTGGATTTTGAAATTGGATTTTGTATTTTGTACCGAGTTCCGGGAGGGGAACGGTCTCGGGGATTGGATTTTGGACCTTAGATCTTGGAGGTGTTCTTAGCAATTGGGATTTCCGCCTGGAGTTACTCCAATCGCCTAACAAGGATAATGGTATTGTCATCATCCCAAAGGGGAGACACAAATTATGTGTCTACAACATTCAAGTCCCTTGCATCCAGGCATTTCAGAAGAATGCAAGATGGCAATTCAAGGATGAGGTGGGTACTTGGTCTCATAATGGACTACTCAATACCAAATGATCCCACATATTACACCATGTATGATTTCATTCACATCGATGAGAAATGGTTCTATCTAACGCAAAAAGTCAAAGAGTCTATTTAGCAAACAATGAACCATTTCCACACAGAAAGGCAGAATCAAGAACGAATATTTCAAAGTTCATGTTCATGGCAGCAGTAGCAAGGCCAAGGTGGGAAGAAGATGGGCAGTGTGAGTTTGATGGCAAACTAGGTATATTTCCATTCACAGATGCAGTGGCAGCAAAGAGAACATCCAAAAACAGAGTGAAGGGGACAATTGAGACAAAAGCAATCAAGTTAGTTAATTAGATTGCAACTAGGGCCATGCTAATCAACTACTTAATCCCAGCAACTAAAGAGAAATGGCCACCACATGTCACTACAACAAAGTTGGGCTATAGCAACGCTGCTTTAGCAACAATTTTATTACTGTTGCTATAAGTATGTTTATAGCTACGGTTTTATGTCGTTGATAAAGTTACATTTTAACTTTAGAAAATCGTTGCTATAGAAATATATAGCAACGACATGTAAATCGTTAAGTTGAATAAAGTATAAATGGGTAAAAAAAAAAAAAACTAAAGTCGCTTACTAAAACTAAAAGGAAATTTTCATTGAAGCGGGTTTGAGAAACTAAAAGGGTTTTTTTTCTCACGGTTTTAACCTAGATTTACAAAACTGATAATCATATCTTCGATTGTTCTTCTTCTTTTTCTAATCGCCGTTCTTCTGCAGAGCTTTGGTAAGCCTCCTTCTCCTTTCTTCTTTATTAAATTTAATTTCATCATCAACTAGTTGCTTGATTTTCAAAATTGGGCACCTTCTATTCATCTATTTTCTATAATTGAGTTTGGAATTCGTTAGATTGGAATTATCGTTGATTTGGTTTAGCGGGTTAACAATTGATTAATTGATATATTAAATTGAATGGGCACCTTCATCTAGGTTCACAAAACTATTCATCGTCTCTTTGACTATTTGCCGTTCTTCAACGGAACTTTGGTAAGCCTCCTTCTCCTTCTCCTTTCTTATTTATTTATTTATTTTAATTTCTTCATTATCATCTCTTTGCTGAAATTTCGAAAATTGGGCACCTTCTATTCATCTATTTCTTAAAATCTGCTTTCGGATTTGTTTGATTGAAATTATAGTTGGTTTAGCGAGCTAATAATTAATTGATATATCGAACTGAATGGGCACCTACATTTAGTTGATGTAATTGAGTTTTGAATTCTGTATGGTAGGAAGAGAACAATATTTTAGGTTTTCAAATTAGTTGTTGTGGTGCTTTATGTTTTCGTTGCAGTTGTGGATTCCGTTTTTTTGGGGCTGTTCTGGTGCTATGTTTTTTATGTTTTGTGGTGCAGTCAGGTTTGCAGGGTATTGGTTCTGTTAATGAAGTAGGGTGTTACTTGTTTCTTGCCGTTCTTTTGTTTGTTGGAGCCCTAGTTTTCTGTTATGGGTGATGAGATGTTTGTGCACTGTAGGTCTTGATGATTATTTTGCAAAGGATTCTATTGAGGGACAAATTTATGCTTTTGGTGTTTGATAATCGTGGAATTATGGTGTTTGATGATTGTGAAATTATGATATAATTAGGAAGTAAGAACACGTCTTATTTGTGGATTATGACATAATTAAGAAGTAAGTCTATTCTTGTTTGTGACAGTCATGTCTCCCCTTGCCTTTAATTCCTAATGCTGCTACTATATACTATTATGACTAGGTATAAGTTCATGTCTCCCTTGTGGTTAATAGCCACACGCTCTAACCAATTCAGCTATTCAAGCTTGTAGGTGCATTTACCTAATCAAAACTTCAAATTTGCTGGAAAGATAACTGAGATTAACAAGTTTTCACACAAATTCACCAAAATATTCTACGACCTAAGCATAAAATCATTTGCCAAAATTGCAAAAACGAACTTGTACGAACTTGTCAGAGAAAAAGCAAGTAAAAGTAATGGGAACTACATAATTCATTATCCTAAAATTAGTGAGAATTAATGAGAGAAGTTCCGGAAAATAGGAAGTTTATGGAGAGAGATGGAATGAGCTAGAACTTCAAATTTTCTTGGAATTTTGTTGTTCAAAATGTTTGTGCTTGTTTATGTATAGCGGAAGCAGGAAATTGGTAAATGAAAAATAAAATAACAAGAAAATAACCTAACACTGAGTTCATTTTGGTCTGTTCTGCTTGAATTTTTTGTAGCTGTTATGTTCTCAGTTAGCAGATTTTGATATGCTAGTAGTTGTTCTATTTCCGCAAGGGTAGCTTCTGGTTGCTGGTGTGTTCAAGCAATATTATAGCAAGTTTCTTTTGGGCTGAGTGGTTTTCAGCTGCAGTTCTGCAAGTGTTTTGTTCAGGTAGTGGGGGGGGGGGGGGGGGGGGGAGGTTATATACAGTATGACTTGTACATACTTTCAAATATTAGAGATTAGCTAGTACTTCTTTGTTCTAGTATCTCACAAACAGACTCTAGGAAAACCATAGTAATACACATGTTTATCATAAATTTTGCACATCATAGCCCTAGAAATAGGTTTAATTTCAGTAGGCAAATCTTCTCCTGACCAAGTGTGAGTTTTGAGGGATTTGGTTTCAGTAGCTTGAATAAAAATATGCACCTTCTCTTGAGGATTGTCTCTTCGAAATTTTCGTTGAAGTACATAGTTATGTTCTGGTTGCATCTTCATCTGGATTACGTTTTTCATTTTTTTCCATGCTATGTACTACGGTGTAGTTCTTTAGTCATAATACTCCCTTTGTATAAAAGAATACAGAGTACAGACCTCCCTAATTTTTTTAATATCTAATGATAAATGCTATTAATAATAACTTATATCCAATTCCCAGTTTAGTTCTGCTTTGCTCAATAGCAATTATGGTCTTTCTGAGCTCTAATCATGTGACTTTAATGTGTTGCATCTTATAATACATGAGCTCTAATCATGTGACTTAAATGTGTTGGTCTAATCAGGTGCTGCTGTTTTCTTGTAATGTGTTAGTATACCATGCTAAATATGGCTGTGTTCTAGTAATGTTGAGCAGTTTGTGTCTTTTGGAAGTTGGATTTGTACTAGATTCGGTCTCTCTACGAAACTTTCATATGAAATTAGGTAATTTAGATGTGCTCCTCGTTTAAGTTTCTCCCTATTTCTTTTTTCTTTATCCTTCGGATCATGTGTTATTTGCTAGTTTTATTTCACTTTTATGTCATTCATTAATTGTATTATTTCTTTTTAATTACATGCAATAATTTTTCTTATTATATTGCCTATCATTTTTCTGTTTACAGGATGGTAGGAAGAGCATAGATTGAAGTTCATGTGGACTGTGTTTGGACGAATAAATTAAATGTTAGATAGATTCTAGATTTCTTGAACTATTAGTTCTTTTTGGAGATTCATTAGCTTTCTTAATTGATGTATTTATATTATAGTAATGGTTTTTTTATTAGAATGATCGTTAAGGATATTTTATTTTTAAATTTTATTTCTTGACAAAGAGAACAATGGATATTTTATTGTAAAAAAAAGTAAAACTTAATTTGAAATTAATGTTTTACTTTTGAAATAGGTGGATATTTTGGCATAATATTTTTAATTTTAACGAGCTACCAAATAAATATATATGAAATTGTTGCTATAAGTTTGTGTTAAAGTGTCGCTAATTGTATCAAGAAAAGTTGCTGTAGACTCACATAAAAGTGTCGTAATAGTTGTGTCAAGAAATGTTACAAAAGATTCACATAAAAATACCGCAATAGTGTAGCAAAAAGTGTTGCTATAGACTCGTGTAAAAGTACCGCAATAGCTATAGCAAGAAATGTTGCTATAGACTCTAAAAGTGTTGCAATATTAGAGAAACAAACGTTGTCAAAGATTGTTGTTAGTGCTGCTATACATAATAAAAGCGTTATCTTAAACATTAAAAGTGTTTCTTGAAATCATAAATAATTGTTACTAAAACTCAATAACTGTCGCCTTAGATATAATAAAACTATTGGCAAAAGCTAAAAACCGTTGCCTAAGAAAAGCGTTGCTAATGATATCTATGGCAGCAGTTTTATAAAGTTGTTGCCTAAGGTACATTGTTGCTGTAGAGATATAGCAGCGCCACCTATTGGCAACGCCATATAAACCGTTGCTATAGGTCTATGGCAACATTTAATGGATGTTTGCCAACATATTTAGGCCGTTGCTATAGCCCTATTTTGTAGTAGTCATGAGGGGGAAAAAGTGATATACATCATTCAAGACAATGCAAAGGCACACATTTTGCAATTTGATCAAGAATGGCAGCAACACTACAAGCAAGATGGGTTTACATTGATATTGACTCAACAGTCAGCAAACAGTCCAGATTGCAACATATTGGACTTGGGGTTTTTTAGGTCAATTCAATCACTTATGCACAAAAAGATGCCTAAAACAGTGGAAGATTTAAGTGGTGCAGTGCACTAGAGGAAAAAACCTCAAGTGCGGGCTCATTTTAAGGGGTTTAGTGCGGGCTTTTACATGTGCAGCACATGGCCTGCCCGCACTTGATGTTTTTCAAGTGCTGCCAAAATATTGGCAGCACTTGATGTTTCAAGTGCTGCCAATTTAGAAAATGAGCCCGCACTTGACATATTTGTGCTGCCAATTTTAGAAAATGAGCCCGCACTTGACATATTTGGTGCTGCCAATTTTGAAAATGAGCCCGCACTTGACATATTTGGTGCTGCCAAATTTTAAAATGAGCCCGCACTTGACATAAAAATGGGCAGCACAAGCATAAAAATGAGCCGCAATTGATATATAAATGAGCCGCACTTGGCTTATAAATGAGCCGCACTTGTCCTATAAATAAGCCGCACTTGATCTAGATTTGTTGTATAACCGATTTCCCTACTACATATTAGAATTGGACCATGCTACTGATTAACATCCATACGTCATATAAAATCTATCCAATTTTATAGATAATTAAATTAAATAGTATATATAATTGTAAATATAAAAGTAGTTTACATTGCAATTATATGAAAAACTAGCATCCATAATTTAAGGTTCAATACAAGAAAATATCAAAGACAATCACTACTAATGAAGTTTGCCAACATTTCTCGAATTTCATCTATCTCCTCAAAGGTGAAAGGCCGCTCTCTCGGATAATTAAATACCTTTAAAATATCAACCATCAAAAAATATATATACACTTTAGTTATATTATAAATATTGAATCGTACAATAAATCAAGACTTAATTTGTTCATAACAAAGAAATAATGAACCGTATAATAATAAAAATGGCTAATTTCGATCCCAACTTTCAACTAATGAACTTAAATGAGTATTTTAAAGTCTTTCCATGTTTAATACAACTAGTTTTATGTTTCAAAGACTCATTCTCACCCATTTTGGTGAAGTTATGCACAATTATGCCTCGTTAGTTAATTATCAGTCACATTTTGACTAAAATGGCTAATTTCGATCCCAACTTTTAACTAATAAACTTAAATGAGTATTTTAAAGTCTTTACATGTTAAATACACCTATTTTATGTTTCAAAAACTCATTCTCACCCATTTTGGTGAAGTTATGCACAATTAAGCCTCGTTAGTTCATTATCGGTCACATTTTGACTAAAATGGCTAATTTCGGTCCCAACTTTCAACTAATGAACTTAATTGAGAATTTCAAAGTCTTTCCATGTTTAATACACTTATTTTATGTTTTAAAGACTCATTATCACCCATTTTGGTGAAATTATGCACATTTAAGACTCGTTAGTTCATTATCGGACACATTTTGACTAAAATGGCTTTTTTCGGTCCCAACTTTCAACTAATGAACTTAAATGAGTATTTCAAAGTCTTTTCATGTTTGATACACTTAGTTTTATGTTTCAAAGACTCATTCCCACCCATTTTGGGGAAGTTATGCACATTTAAGCCTCGTTAATTCATTATCGGTTACAATTTGACTAAAATGGCTAATTTCGGTCCCAACTTTCAACTAATGAACTTAAATGAGTATTTTAAAGTCTTTCCATGTTTAATACACTTGGTTTTATGTTTGAAAGACTCATTCTCACCCATTTTGGTGAAGTTATGCACATTTAAGCCTCGTTAGTTCTTTATCGGTCACAATTTGACTAAAATGGCTAATTTCGATCCCAACTTTCAACTAATGAACTTAAATGAGTATTTTAAAGTCTTTCCATGTTTAATACACTTAGTTTTATGTTTTAAAGATTCATTCTCACCCATTTTGGTGAAGTTATGCACATTTAAGCCTCGTTAGTTCATTATCGGTCACATTTTGACTAAAATGGCTAATTTCGGTTCCAACTTTCAACTAATGAACTTAAATGAGTATTTCAAAGTCTTTTCATGTTTGATACACTTAGTTTTATGTTTAAAATACTCATTCTCACCCATTTTGGTAAATTTATGAACATTTAAGCCCCGTTAGTTCATTATCGGTCACATTTTGACTAAAATGGCTAATTTCGGTCCCAACTTTCAACTAATGAACTTAAATGAGAATTTTAAAGTCTATCCATGTTTAATACGTACACTTAGTTTTATGTTTGAAAGACTCATTCCCACCCATTTTGGTGAAGTTATGCACATTTAAGACTCGTTAGTTCATTATCAGTCACATTTTGACTAAAATGGCTAATTTCGGTCCCAACTTTCAACTAATGAACTTAATGAGTATTTTAAAGTTTTTTCATGTTTGATACACTTAGTTTTATGTTTCAAATACTCATTCTCACCCATTTTGGTAAATTTATGCACATTTAAGCCTCGTTAGTTCATTATCGGTCACAATTTGACTAAAATGGCTAATTTCGGTCCCAACTTTCAACTAATGAACTTAATTGAGAATTTTAAAGTTTTTCCATGTTTAATACACTTAGTTTTATGTTTGAAAGACTCATTCCCACCCATTTTGGTAAAGTTATGCACATTTAAGCCTCGTTAGTTCATTATCGGTCACATTTTGACTACAATGGCTAATTTCGGTCAACTAATGAACTTAAATGAATATTTTAAAGTCTTTTCATGTTTGATACACTTAGGTTTATGTTTCAAAGACTCATTCTCACCCATTTTGGTAAAGTTATGCACATTTATGCCTTGTTAGTTCATTATTGGTCACATTTTGACTAAAATGACTAATTTCGGTCCCAACTTTCAACTATTGAACTTAAATGAGTATTTTAAAGTTTTTCCATGTTTGATACACTTAGTTTTATGTTTTAAAGACTCATTCTAACCCATTTTGGTGAAGTTATGCACATTTAAGCCTTGTTAGTTCATTATCGATCACATTTTGACTAAAATGGTTAATTTCGGTCTCAACTTTTAACTAATGAACTTAAATGAGTATTTTAAAGTCTTTCCATGTTTAATACACTTATATGAGTAGTTTTATGTTTAAAATGAACCAAATTCCTTATTTGATCATTAACTAGTATAAACTATGAGTTCTGAATTGTGTTAAATGTGATGCAAAAACATATGAAGTGTTTTCACAATTCCAATATTTAAACAATAAGGAATACCAACCAAAACACTCCAGTAACATGACATTGAAGCATTGGCTTGATAACAGCATGGAATTCTGAGATATTAGGAAACATCCCTCCCATGATGCAAACTCATTAGTAGAGGCCTTAAATAACATTAACTTCTAAATCATTTTAGGTGTTATTAGACTTGTTTCTGCCCATAAATAACACTTACAAGTACAAGTAACAACAAAGAAACCCACGAGTCATTGCAAAGTGAAGGAAATAACCAAGAATTTATGTACCACCAACATGATCAAAATCATAACCGCAACTTGAAAAGAATTATACACGATATATTCTGTAAAGTTTAATAACCGTCAAACAATAGATTGTATTTCCTATGCATTCCATTATGTTATATTGTACTCGATCAAAATCATAACAAGAAGTTAATTCAAAACGTATTTTCTAATTTTTCAAATAAATGTATTTCCTATGCATTCCATTATGTTTCAAATATATGTTG
Source organism: Spinacia oleracea (assembly GCF_020520425.1). Lineage (NCBI taxonomy): Eukaryota > Viridiplantae > Streptophyta > Magnoliopsida > Caryophyllales > Amaranthaceae > Spinacia > Spinacia oleracea. Next base: position 92,937,887 of record NC_079489.1, read on the forward strand.
ATTGCTCAAGCTTTACCAAAAGAGGGAATATACTTACTTGCAGAGATCGAAGCGTGGCCAGGTTATCTTAGAGCAGCTATCAGGCCACGACAATGTGTACAACATAGGCAATCGCATATCAGGCAACCTTACTGTGCGAGAACTGCTGAGTTCCTGTCATGAGAGAGGTTAGTGGAAGAATATCAGAGACATCGAAGACAAATGATATGATATCTTATGCTTTTTTATTACTAGAACCTAAGTCCTAAGGAAATAATCCAAGATTGTTCCTTTTTTCTGGTTTGTTCTGCTTATAGAATAGGATAACTTACTCCAAAGTTTCTTGTTCCTGCTGCCTCATGCTCTACCTAATGCAGGCAGTGCAACCAAAGTAAACAAGTTTAACATGTTCGGTCGTTTTCTTCCTTTGTTACGTAGACCTGTCTTCAATTTTCCTGCCAAATAAATCTGTATTATGCTAGGAGGTTGTAGACCCTTATAGCTTACAGGACTTGCAGTAACACTGACAGTAATGCAGTAGAAATTATGTAACAGCATGACCTTTCTGGTCGTTTGAAATTTCTCTGTTGGTACTTTGTGGTGTGTGAAACAACAAAACTCTACAGATCTAGAACTCACACCCCAACTGAATTCGACGCAAGTACACTGAACGAAGTTGATAAAGTCAAAAGTACAGAATAGTTTTAGCTCAGATGTGTTTCTACTTTCTAACTCTATATGTGTAGATGCAATCACTTTGTTGTCCAATCTTTTTATCATTTGCTCTTCATACCAAAACTGGGTTAGCTGGACAATTTTTTTCCCTAAAGTAAACATGCTTCTGCTGACCATGTTATACTTTTCATTTTGGCTTGTTTTATGAATCTGAATCTAGTGATCATTGTTTCTGCAGGAGAAGATGCTGACACAAGAGAATGACCAGTTGAAGGACGAGGTAGATATCAGTTTTAAAAAAACTAACCTAAGACTGCAGTTTACATATAAGGTACATCTTATGGTCAGCATTAGGTAGAGCATGAGGCTAACTATTGAAACACATACTGACACTTATGTGTTTCAGTTCCCAAACCAGATGTTGTCGTTCTCCCTCACCAGAAAACTTCCAAATATAACAATGAAAAATCAATCCAATAACAACTAATGGTGAGATGGTCTCGCAATAAGCTAACTATTGAAACACATACTGACACTTAACCGAAAATTTACCAGGAAAATTGATCACAGAATGTTCCTAAACTGCTAAACGACATTGGTGGAATTAAGATACAATGAGACGGACTCACTTAAGAGTTTGTGATCAATCAATTGAACTATAGTGACGAAACCAACAGAATATGAATTACCAAACGATTTCAACATTACAGCGTTTAAACATCATCTTTTTTGCTACATAACATCAATTCAACAAGCTCTACCACAATATCAAATAATTTACTACTCCCAAGTTCATAGCAGCTAATAATTGACAATAAATTCAATTAAAACACACAAATTTGATTGCATACAAATTCTGCGGCTCGCTCCAGTAATCCAAACAACAGAATATGGATATCAACAAACAATTTCCACATCACAGCGTTTAAACATCATATTGTTTTTGCTACATACGCACCAATTCAACAAGCTTCACATCCATATCAAAAAAATTACTAGTCTGAAGTTCACAGCAGCTAATAATTGACAATAGAAGCAATAAATTCAATCAAAACACAAAAATTGATCGCATACCGATTCCACGGCTAGCTCCAGTGATCCAAACTACCTACAAAATATTTGCATAAAAATGAATAATTGACGAAAAATGAGAGGTCCTCCAATGTCCATGAAATTGGAGTAAAGAAATTGATTAGGGAGGAGGATTGAAGAGAAAAATCGCCAAAAATAACCAGAAAAAAAAAATTCGATGAATAAACCTGAATTAGTCTGATCTGGAAGAGGGTAGAGATCAACGGCGGTGGGGGAGATCGATCTCCTGCGGTGAAGAAGCGACGGCGACGACAGAAAGAAGCTGAAGAGGAAGAGGTCGAAGAATCGAGGAGAGAGAAAACGAATGCGCGCTTCTCTGATTTTAGAATTTCTTTTTTTTTTTTTGTAATATTTTAGGAATTTTATGTGCGGCTTTTGTAAAATGAGCCCGCACTTGAGTTCAAAGCCCACATTTGAGTTTAAGTGCTGCCAATTTTTTAAAATAGCCCGCACTTGTGAAAAGGTATTTTATCTTTTATTTTTCATGCTCTCAAGTGCTGCCAATTTACTAAATGAGCCTCACTTGAAGGGAAGAACATGACGATTTTTCCTCTAGTGTTGATTGACTCATTTAATGAACTGCATGAAAAGACTCTATCTAATGTGTGGATGTCACTTCATTATGTTGGAAATGAAATTCTGAAACACAAGGGGGACAACAACTACCAACTCCCACACAACAAGAAAAAGATTTTAGAAGATGAGGGCAATCTACCAGAACAAGTGAATGCACCAAGGTGGGCTGTGAATGAGTGCACACAACTTGTTGAAGAATGGATAGCAAATCAGTGAAGCACAGAGCAAACAAATAGATTACTTTTTGTGTTTTGGGGACATGTTTTGAAAGTTACAAAAAGAAATATTATGTCACTTTTGTAAGTTTGAATGAAAGCATCACATGTAAGCAAAACATTTTGGAAGCAACATATATTTTGATAGAATGAATGAATTTATTGTTGTTAATCATAGTTTTGTTTTTGTTCATCATAATCACATTCATGTTTTAATCTAGTGTAACTGAAACACAAAACATTAAATGAATGAATCAGCCAATCCTTAAATCATGAAGGAACATAATTACATGCATACATGGGGACATGAATTAATTTTCAAGGCAAGGCATGAACAAGACAGCAAAGGCAAGGACTATAAGGCAAGGCATGGAACAAGGGGACATGAAAGAACAAGGATAATAAGTAAACATCCATTCCTTCAACCATCAAGGCAACATAATTACATCATTGTTGTTGTTCTCGGTTTTTAGTTGTTTTCATCATTGAATCCTATGATTTTAATATCCTGCTACCAAATGGAGTAAATGACTAACACAAACATAAATGGGAAAGGAAACTCAATCCATTTGATAGAGGATACTAAGAGTTCAGGACACTCAGGACATGCAAAATCACTTCTCCAAACACATCGACTTCTAAGTGGAATGAATGCATATCACATCATTTTCAGATGGAAAATCTTCTCACTTAGAAGCCAATGCGCCAGCAGAAGTAATATTCGAGTTACACAACCATTTTATCATTGAACAAGGCAACAAGAACAAGGCAGCAAGAACAAGGCATCAATGAACAAGGCCGCAAGAACAAGGCAGCAAGAACAAGGCAGCAAGAACAAGGCATCAAGAACAAGGAAGCAATAACAAGGCATCAAGAACAAGGAAGCAACAACAAGGCATCAAGGAACAAGGCAACAAGAACAAGGCAACAATGACCAAGGCAGTAAGAACAAGACAGTAAGAACAAGGCAACAAGAACAAGGAAGCAAGAACAAGGCAAAAATGAACAAGGTAAAGGAGGTGAAAATAGGAATGTAAGGTTTCAATCTCAATTAAGTTTATTTACATCATTGACCAATTTGTTTCTAAATTATTAACAAGGAGACATGAATTCATTTATAAGGCAAGGCATGAACAAGGCAACAAAGGCAAGGTAGTTAATTACAATTCATTTATAAGACAAGGCATGGAACAAGGGGACATGAAAGAACATGGACCATAAGTAAACATCCATTCCTTCAACCATCAAAGCAACATAATTGCATCATTTTAGTTGTTCTCGGTTTTTAGTTGTTTTTCATCATTGAATCCTATGACTTTAATATCCTCCTACCAAATGGAGTAAATGACTAACACAAACAGAAATGGGAAAGGAAAATCACTCCATTTGATAGAGGATACTAAGAGTTTAGAAAGCTCAGGACATACAAAATCACATCTCTAAACACATCGGCTTCTAAATGAAATGAATGCATATCTGTAGACACCTAAATTCTGTCTCCCCTATGGGATGATGACGATACTATTATCCTTGTTAGTTGGTTGGTACAACTCCGTGCGGAAGTCCCGATTGCTAAAACACATTCCAAATTCCAACATCCAAAGTCCAATTCCCGAGACCATTCTCATTACGGAACTCGGTACAAAATTCAATTTCCAAAAATCAATTTCAAAATCCAAACACAATCTCACCCAATGGACCTCTCCATTGGCTTTATAAGGCCTTTTCCAATCAAAATGACACTAAGCAATCCAAATTCGGGCGCCGACCCACAAAACCGAGCAAGCCGGGCCTCGTCCCGTAAAACTGAATTCAAAAACCCGAAAACAACTAGTTTTTAGTCGCAAAATCAAAGGCTTAATCATTAAGCAAATGATACGTGCCAAAGTTCGTACATTTCATACAAAGGTACATTCACAAAATACAAATGCAAGGACGGTGTCATCGTCCTTGCGTTGGCGTTTCCTGTGCCACGTTAGAGGCGCCGGACGCAGGCCTCTGACTGGGCGCAGCTGGCACTTGGCGTTTAGCCATCTAATTTTCTATTTAAACCTGATTTTGAAGCATTTTGGGGCACCAAATCAGAATCAGAACGTCGTAATTTCGAAATTCAATCTCAAAATCAAAATACAAAAATCAACTTTCAATCCTCAAATTCCTATACAATTCCAAGTGTTCAAGCAATTGGGAGCTCTAAAAGGAATTCCAACCCAACCCTAACTAGGTAATTCCGAATCCCTACTCAAATCTACAATTCTTTCTATTCTTCTACATTTCTATACAAAAATCCAATGATGTTACCATTTAGGGTTCATGCCTTTTGGTAACTAGGAAAATCATACAAAGGTGTCATCTTTGAGGAGGTTTCATACTTGAAACCCTCTCCAAATGATTGTACAAAAACACCATTTCCATTATGCCATACAAGATTCATTTTTTCTTCCAAAATGATTAGTAAAGTTGACACTTTTGCTCTCAAAAGTGTCACTTACAACAATCACATATTTTTACAAAAATCAACACTTTCTATGATTCAAGTACAAAGTTATGGATTCCATGATGTTTAAGGTTCTTTGTAATCACTTCCTTAAACTAGAATCATTTTCAAGTTATGGAGCAAATTAAAGGTGAAGCCTTTTCAACATTAAAAGGTTTAATCTTTGAGATTCAAGACTCGACATTTTAATGTTCAAGTACAAGTTTCATTTTCAAGATTCTATGATGTTTAAGGTTGTTTGTAATCACTTCCTTAAACTAAAATCATTTTCAAGTTATGGAGCATATCAAAGGTGAACCTTTTTAACATTAAAAAGTCTAACCTTTAAGATTCAAGACTCCTAAGTTCAATATTCAAGTTCAATATACAAGTATCAATTGTAGGGGGTGTTTTTGAACGCGAGGGTGCTCTTTCCCTACAAGGGGGGCGGTTTTTAGAAACCATTGAATTTTTGTACCTCGAAGGAGTCGCCACCAAACTTTGTTTAAAGTCTTGTTTGGAAAGACCGCAAATGACTCTATTTTAGGATAAGGCTTGAATCTTCGAAACGGATGGGTGAGATCCGGGCACGGGAACGAGATGCTTATTCCGCGAGCTTTAGAAATTATTCAAGTACGTGACATAGCATTTTAGAAAAAAGAACCCTAGATTAGACTATGTGGGTTTGCATTTTAGAGCAAATAGAATCTCTACTTTGTATGGTGGTCACTTTGCTTTAAAGGTTAATTTAAAGGAACCTAAGATCGGTTTGTCCAAGAAATTATCTTTGTTAAGCGTGATTGTAACCTTGTATTTTGTTGTATTTAGCATATATAGTGATGAAAGCAATAAAGCAACATCACAATAGTAAGTAAATGCGGAATTAGTAAATACAAGACCCCCTAGAGATGGACTAGGGAGTAGGTCCACATTGCCTAGAAGGACTAGGCAAGTAAAGATGCGGAATTGAAAGTGCGGAATTGAAATTGCGGAATTGAAAGTGCGGAATTGAAATTGCATAATTAAAAGTGCGGTATTGAAATTGCGGAATTGAAAGGTGCATAATTGAAATTGCAATATTGAAAGGTGCATAATTGAAATTTCATAATTGAAACTTGTACTTGGGCACATGAGATTCGAACGCCAAGCGGCTCCTTAAAAATAAGTGCGCCCGACACGAATTCAAAGCCAAAAATATCAACTTGGGAGAAGTTTCTCATCCCAAAGTATCATAGATTTTGCATATAGAACTTGAACTTGAAAGTTTGAATCTTGAAATGTTGAACTTGAAATACTTGAACTTGAACTTGAAATATTGAACTTGTACTTGAAATATTGAAACTTAAGAGACTTGAATCTCAAAGATCGGGCCTTTTAATGTTGAAAAGGTTAGATCTTTGATATTCTCTTACTTTGAAAGGATCCTAGTTTAGGGAAGTAGTCATGAGCAACCCTAAACATTGTGGGATCTTGAAATTTGAAAACTTGAACTTGTATATTGAAAAATGGAGTCTTGAATCTCAAAAGATTAAACCCTTTAAAAGTTAAAAAGGTGTCATCTTTGATTACTCCATGTTAGAAAGTGATTCTAGTTCAAAGAAGTGATTGTGGACAACTTTGAACATCCTTGAATCTTGAAAGTTTGCATTTTTGTATTTTGAAAAGTGTGGATTTTGAAAAGATGTATGATTGTTGCAAGTGACATTTTTAGTAATAAAAATGCCAACTTGCTAATCATTTTTGAAGTAGGAAAATCAATATAACATGATTGAATATGGTGGGATTCGAAATTACTTATTTAGGTTTAGGCAAGAATTCCTTTTAGAGCTCCCAATTGCTTAGAACTTGAAGTTTTGTATGTGTTTTTGAGGGGTTTTTGATTTGTATTTTGAGACGAAATTTCTGTATTACGACGTTGTCTCTTGAAATCCCCCCCTAAAATGCTGGGAATTAGGGGTTTTTCATAGGAAAAATGGGTGCAAAATGCCAGCCATCGCCAGCGCAGCACGCAGCTGGCAGCGCTGGGCCCTGGTGACGTGGCATGAATGCTGCAAAAAAGGACGAAAAAGATGCCGTCCTTGATTTGTTTTGTTATGGATGTACCTTCGTACGAAGAGTACGAGTTGGCGTGTAGTGTTTTTTTGGAGGTTAAGGCTCTAATTTTGCATCTAAAAACAAGCCGTTTCGGGTTTTAAACTTCGGTTTTACGGGGCGAGGCCCGGCTTGCTCGGTTTTGTGGATCGGCGCCCGAATTTGACTTGCCTATTATGATTTTGAGTGGAAAAGGCCTAGTAAAACCAATGGGATGGTCTACTAGATGAGATTGTACTTGGATTTTGAAATTGGTTTTTTGAAGATTGTATTTTGTACCGAGTTCCGAAAGGGGAACAACCTTGGGGATTGGATTTTGGATCTTGAATTTTGGAGATGTTCTTAGCAATTGGGATTTCCGCACGGATTTGTTCCAACCGCCTAGTAAGGATAATGGTATCGTCATCATCCCAGAGGGGAGACACAAATTAGGTGTCTACAGAAGCCCCCACTTTGACTGAGCGTTCGGTTAGGAAAGCGCAAGTCAAAGTATTTCGAAAGGGACGGATAATGATCAAGATGTTCTGCAATCAAGACCACTCTTTGTACGCCGGTACCTGCATAAAACAGGCGTTAGAAAAAAGGTTAGAGTCTACCTCGGCGCGGTTGTGATGACTCCGGTTTGTACTTGTACTCTTCCGCCTTTGGTTAAGGACGGAGCTTGGCATCGAAAATTTTGAATCTTGAATTTTGAATCTCGAATCTTTGAGTCTTGGATTTTTGAATCTTGAATTTTTGAATTTCGAACACCCGGAGTTGATCCGTTGGGGACGTGCTTTGCTCCTAAGAGCTTTTTATTGGCCCTTAAGATTTTGAAATTTCGGCTGACTTTCCTGGAGCTTGGGTGCGTTGGGAGTCGAACACCTGAGTCATTGTATTTTTTGAACTTTGTATTCTTGAAATATTCATCTGTTTGTACTTGGAGATACAACGTATTTTTGATGGATGGCCCGATGCGACGTTTGATGCTTGGTGCGGAAGACCGTAGCAGTAAAGGACGTGCAATCAGCACGGGAGACCGCGCGCGGCAGATTCTGCGCATGCAGCAGGCAGCATAGGGCGCTGGGCTCCGCGTCCGACGCGGGGCTGTGCTATAAAAGCACCCCTTGCCCGTGCCATATTGAGGCGCATTCCCTTGAATTTCTTTGCTTTTCTCTCTCAAAGGTCGATTAAGCTCTTCCCTTGATCTTGTTCTTGCCTTGTCCATGTAAGTTTTTCACGGTTTGCTTATGAAATAACTCTAAGATTGCATGTAGTTTTGATTTTCTCGTACTTTAAAATGATGCTTGCATGATAGTAGGCTTGTAGAAAACTATTTGATAGCCATTCGAACTTGAACTGTTGGAACTTGTAGATTTGAATTTTTTGAAAATTTTCTTGAATCTTGTACCTGTAATTTGTAGATAGTAGTCTCACTGGTGACCTCGTGGGGTCTCAGGAGAGAATAGGATAGGATGCCTAGATGTTGTTTGTAGAGTTTTGGAATGCTGGCTTCGGCATGAGTAGCCTAGGCGTTGGTGTTGAACTTGTATACCTGCTTCGGCGTGGGTGGCCTAGGCATTGGTGTAGAACTTGTATACCTGATTCGGCGTGGGTAGCCTAAGCCTTGGTGTAGAACTTGTATTTTGAACTAGAGGTCCCTGGCTGAATTGGCACTGCCACTGGGGATTTTTGAATTTTTGATTTTGTACAGGCTAGTATAGGATAGCCACTTGAACTTTGATTCTTGCACGGGCTAGTATAGGATAGCCCCCAGTTTTAGAATCTTGACATTTTGTACGCTGCTTGATTTAGTATGCCTCGTCACACTCGGAGGAAGCTCGCCGAATCTTCGGTGGTTCGAGCTGCTGAGGAGGATGCTTCGGATGATGAAGCGGCTGCGGTAAACGCGCCAGATGGGGGTATGATTCCCCGGAGAGCACCTACCTTCGTTGGTACTGGGTGGTGCCCTTCCAACCTGGTGTTTCGGTCGGAGTTTCACTTGTTTCAGCGGCCTCGCGCTGGCTTGGGGAGTCTCGTACTTATGTTTTGAACTTGTATTTTGTACTTGTATAGGTTCTGAACTGACTCGTTCATCTGTAGGCCGATGGAGAGCCGTTCCGCATTTTCTGGTCCTTGGTGGAGGTTCAGAAGGCCTTTAAAGCCATCCGTGCTGACGAGGAGGCTATGGAGATCTGGTCACAGATGGGCCTGGCTGATTTCTGGCATACCATGGGCGGTACTTCGAAGAGAACGAGGATCAAACCCCTGCTATGGGCTTTGCTGGAGCGGTGGTGGGATACCACCAACACCTTTCATATGGCGTGGGGGAAGATCACCATTACCCCATTCGAATTCGCCATATTTACGGGTCTTCCTTTTTTTGAGAGGAATGTGACCTTTGATTCGGAGCTGACGTGGCGCTCGGCCGCTGCCAGGGACCTGCTCGGCCCTGTTGTTGATTTGTCAGACGACGACACCCACGCTTCTGTTACGGTGATTATGGATGCTATCCGTAGCGTGGGAGTGTCCGCGGAGCAGAGGGTTAGGCTATTCCTCTTAGCTTTGGTGAGCAGAGTGGTGACCCCGAGCAGGAACAGTCGGGTGCACATCAGGTTCTTGACCGTTTTGCAGGACTTGAGAGCTGTTTCGAGCTACAACTGGGGTGGTTTGGCATATAGCTGAAGGAAATAATGCCCTTGGTCCAAGTATGCATTCTATGATAAGTCTAATAAATGCGGTTCAGTATTAATTAACAAGTTAATAATTCAGTGAGATCAAGTGAGCTGAATGCCTAGCTAGAGGCCGCTTTAGTTCAAGTGGAATTAATGATATTAATCCACAACTTACTCTTGACTGAACCCATAGGGTCACAAAAATAGTACGTAAACGGATCAAGTATTTAATGGCATTAAATACTCCATCTATGAATATTCGGAATCGAAGGATCTTGGTTTCAGTGGGAGCTGAGATCGTCACAGGCAAGAAATGAATACTCCGGAAACGATGATATTGCCGGAAACGGAAATACGGATCGTATCGGAAATATAAATATTATCCAAGTCGTAGATGTTGCCGGAAACGGAAACATGGTACGTATCGGAAAATATTATCGGAAATGGAAATATTGCCAGAATCGGAAATATTGCCGGAAACGGAAATATTGTCAGAATCGGAAATATTATCGGAATCGGAAAATAATTCCGGAAACGGAAATATTAAATATTTGTTCGAAACGGAAATTAATTCCGGAATCGGAAATGTTAAATATTGTTCGTATCGGAAATGAATTCCGGAATCGGAAATTTATTCGGAAGCGTATCGTACGAATAAGCATCGGACGAGGCCTGCCGGACGAGGGCCCAGCTCGAAGCCAGGCCATCGCCCAGCAAGCCAAATGCGCGCCACAAGCCCAGCCAAGGCAGCGCCCAGGCCTACCGCAAGGCAGGCCCAGCGCGCGCCAATGCCGCGGCTGCGTGGGCCTCGCTGCGTGGGCTGCTGCTCGCACGCACGCGCATGGGCGGCCCATCGTGGCTGCCGTGTGTGTGTGTGTGAGTTTGTGTTCATGCACGATTCCTAAAACGTGCAGAGTTCGGTTAATGATTAAATTCCTAATTCTATTTGATAAATTAATTAATTAGAGTTCTTGTAGGATTCTAAGTTTAATTAATTCGTATCCTAATAGGATTCCAATTCTCTTTCCATACCCCTATAAATATGTGGCCTGGGTTCACAATTTATGACGAGTTTTTAAAAAAAAGTATTCAAAGTGAGTTTTTGAGAGAAAAATTCAGACACACATCTTGCTCAAAAGTGCCGAAAATTCTAGTACCTTAAAGGCGATTCTAGTTGGTCAATCTTAAGGCGGATCCGGACGTGCTGTGGACTATCTACGGAGGGACGACACTTGGAGTCCTAAAGACTTGTTCTTGCTCGGTTCGGGCGCAGCTAGGGAGGGCACGCAACAAAGAGTATGCATCTAAATTATGCTATATGATTATGTGTAAATAATATGTATTCCTGGGTTAATGGTTGTTTCCGCATGATTTATGTAATATCATATGTATCATAACCTAATAATAGCCACCTCTTGTACGAGATGAAGTGGGCCTCCCGGACTGCGCCGGAGAGTGAGCCGAGCATGGCTGCTCTGTGGAGTGTGCTAGAGGTATTTGCGACTCCTTGTACCTTGTGCCTTGTACTTGTATCCTTGTATCTTGAACTTGACTGATGTTTTGCTTGCTTCTTGAAAGATTCGGATATATGAGCACTTTCCGACTTTGGCGCCGGATCGTACTGGGATGCGGCTTACCCGTATGCTGCCTCTTGGATAGGAGCGGTGCGTAGGAGGGTGACTTTGGCGGCCTCCCGCAAAACTTGGAGAGTGCTAATTGTTGATGAGGTAATATTTTTGTACTGTTTTGCTCTTTTGTATTTGTATCTATATAGTTGTCTGAGTTGTTTGCTTTACAGGTGGTGTGGCGTCCTTTTGCCAACGCGCCTGTACCTACCTCGGTTGCTCGTGCCCATTTCCTGGCTGGACGGCTGGTTTTTCTCTCAGGGGTGTATCGCCACATGTGGTATCCGGGGAAGCGAGTGTCCCTTCAGCACAGTTCGGGGATAGGCTTGTCCCCAAGGACCCACCGGAGTCTATGCTGGCGCCGAATGAAGAGCTTGCCCGGCTCTATGTGAATGCAAGGGGCGATGCTGTTTGCCGCTCTTGGAGGGATTTTGTACACAGGAAGGGCAGCTATGACGACTTCCTAAGGAGGCTGGCTCCACCAGTACGCTTCGTACTGCCGGTGAGCTTTGAACCTTGTATCTAGAATTCTTGTATTCTTGTATTCTTGTATTCTTGTATTCTTGTATGTTGGCTTGATTGTATGATTGTATGTAGGAGGAGGAGGTTGATCCTGAGGACATTCCCTATGCTGGTAGGATCCTCCGCTATGAGAACTCGGACGGGGAACAGGTGGAGGAGACCATTCCTGTAGCTTCTCCTCCGCACCGGAGATCATATGATGCCGTACCTGAGCATTATGCCGATGTGAGTACTGTTGCATTTTCTTGAAACTGATTGTAATCTTGTATTTGGGAATTGATCTTAAATTTTGTATGCAGGCGCTTCGGGTGAGAGTGCGTCGCTGGATGCTCTTGATTGATTCCTGGAAGAGGCAGTGTGCCAAGCTGACCCGGAAGCTTTCTGGTCGGAACAGAGAGGTGCCTTACTTGATCTCGAAATTTGTATTCTGGAAATTCGGACTTGGATGTTGATTCTTGAATTTGTATTTTTTTATAGGAGCGCCGTCGAGATCGCAGAGGATCCGTTGATAGGGAGCCCTAGGCGGAGACATTCTTCAGGCAGGAGGGATCGAGCTTGGAGCTGGGACAGGGGTCCGGTGCTGGTGCTCCTCAGAGGCATTCTGATGCTAATTGGGGACCTTCCCCTTTTGTAGATGCTGATCCTACGAGGCATTCGTTCGGAGGTGCAAGAAGTTCGAGGCCCTTTGTTCCTCCTCCCGGTTATTACTTCGGAGGGAGTGGTCCTCAGCCTTGGGGTGCAGATTCATGGGCTTACAATGCGGAGATGGAGAGGATGCGTTAGGCTCAGATGTTTGCGCCGTACCAGTTCATGGCGATGCCGCTGCCTTATCAGTACCCTTCTCCTCAGCAGGAAGTTCATCTCTCTCCTGACACTCTTCGTATCTCGAAGCAGGATCCTAGTACCCCTGGGACGGAGCTGGATCGGGATTTGGAGCGCCTTAGGAGGCGGAATAGGGACAAGGCGCCTGTGGTTGATGTCACAGCTGATGATAACTCAGACTGAGCCTGCATGGTAGCGAGTTCCAGCTTGCCTGGGTTAATTTTGTATAGGCTGGATTGTATTTGTATGTATTTGTACGGTTTCAATTTGAATTTTGTATGGTTGTATGGTTTTGAACTTGAATTGTTTTGGAAAATTTTTGAAGATTGGCTTTTGTATGTTTGAATGTTTGAACTTGTATGCGTTGTGTGTGCTTTGGAAATTTGTAACTATATGCATGCATGATAATTTTGCAAAAAATTTGAAAAAATTTGCCCATTTTTTCGGGTGTATGTACCCACTATAAGCCCCCACTTTGACTGAGGTTTTTTGGTTAGGAAAAGCGCAAGTCAAAGTATATTCAACTTTCGCTTATGCATATGCAGACTCGACTTAGGACGCCGATCTAGGACTGGAATGCTTGAATTTTGAATAATTGAACCGAAATCTGCCCGAAGCGTTGATCCGGACTGCTTGAAACTGCGCGGCTTGCGGCTTTGGAATCTTGAATAATGGAGGTTGTACTTTGCTGTCCGAAACACTAAAGAGTGTGTACTCGGAGTCATAGAAGAGGACGGTGGCCTCGTCCTTTGGTGCAGGCCCCTGCGCCTGGCGTCTTCTTGCTGTTGTGCGAGCCAATTCTTGTATAAATAGAGAGTATTTCGGATCATTTCTTGCATCAATCCTTCCCTGCTATTCCATGTATACTACTTCCTCACAAAAAATAAGAGAAAATATGGCTGTGTCCTTTGAAAATGCCTTGAACTCGTGGCTTGGTTCGCTAGGCAAATTGGAGAAGAGGGAACTTGATGGCATGCATCTTGGGGTGCTCGCCTCCTTCCGGTTTGTAAAGCTGGATATGCACTTTATTCTTGCTGCTTTGGAGGCTTGGGATCCGAATCATCATGTCTTCCGCTTTGGGAATAATGAGGTATGTCCCCTCCCTAAAGAGTTTAGTGCCATATTGGGGTGGCCCATTATGCCGGAGCCATGCATGCCCAGTGTTGAAGAACACTTTTTCTTGGGTTTTGAAAGATATTTGGGCTTGAAGCCACCACTTTTGAGTGCTGTTGTATATGGCAGAGGGGTGGATTCGTCCCTCTTTGTCACCTACTTTGCTGGGCTTGATGTTCCCAAAGTATTCCGCCCGAGAGCCTTGAGTTTTTGTATATTTGCTCGCTTCCTCTTTTCGTAACAGGGGTTTGGCAATGGCGATGCCTCCCTAATAGAGATTGTAGAGAAGTTTTCTAATGGTCAGGACCCAATGCCGCTCGTGGTGGGCGAAACATTGACGGGCCTTGATATGCTGAAGTCGGACCCCTCTTCTTTGCCGTCGGGAAGTCCGGTATTACTCCAAGTAAGGATCTGGAGCCTTCTTGTATGTTGAATTTGTACTTGTATTTGAATTATGAATGATGATTTTTGAAATTTATTTCTTGTATACTCCCCAAGGTTTGGCTTATGGAGAGGCTCATGCTGGTGGCACCACCGGAGAACATGTAGAGCTATAATAGAAAAAGGTTCACCGTGCGGCCCATAATCTATCGCTGGCTTTCATTAGACGAGTGGCGATGCGCACTCTCTAGGATTGAATCTTGTATAAGGTGGGTAGTTCCTTGGTGGGGAATTGCTGCTATGAGACATGCCCCTGGTTCCACTGCTTTGAGGGTGCCAAGCCTCAAAATGCTGGTCTTCTACTCGCCTGCTCGAGTGATGAGACATTATGGCTTGAAACAGGAGATCCCGGATTGTACTGAAGAGAACCCGAAACCTGTTGCGCTGAATGCAAATCGACTTGAAGTTTGGAGGCGGTATTGGGTTGCCAAACCATTTTTGAGTATTCAGTTACCACCTGAGCCAGCTACTCTGTCTGCGGGGTACATCGTATGGATGAGAGGCCTAAGCCAGAGGGACATTTCTCTCTCCGGACCAGCTAGAGTCCGAGGTTCTAGAGCTAGACATCCTGCATCAACTGACTATGAGGAAGGTGACGGCAGTGTGGCCCATCCGGTGCTTGACCGTTCGGAGTCCAAAGGAGGTTCGTCGTCCTCCCGTCTTGGAAGGTTAGCAAGTTCCTTCTCCCGCCGCTTGGGCAAGGGGAAGATTGATGATTGATTGCGGGAGGAGTCAGGGGATAGTACTCAAGGTGCCAAGACTCGAGAGCATAGTCGCCCGACCCTAGATCTTTGTAGGCTAAATGTGTTTGAAATTGTATTGGAAGGAATTGTGTTTAGAATGTGTTTGGAAGACGTGTTTAGGAAGTGAAAAGGCTTTTGAACTTTGCTTCACTTGATCTTGACTTTGTATTTGAATTAGCTTTGAAGGCTTTAGAGCCAAATAAAGAGTTATTGTGTTAAATTCCGCTTGAACATGCTTTGCATTGAATTGGCACATTTTGCACAAAGACAACAACAATTGAATTTTGAAATTTGATATGATTTTAAGGATGCCCTTAATTGAGGAAATTTTGAATTTTTTTGTATTAAAGTGGTCGGGCCTCGTGATGAGGTTGCCTACGTGTCTCGTTAGGGAATCAGGCCGGACGTAGTTATGACTACCTTACAGGACTTTGAATTGGATTCTTGAATTTGAACATGGAACTTAGACATAGAACTTCTTGAGTTGATCGAGGTTGGTCAGAGATCTGAATTCTGTTCCATCGATGTCTGTTAGTTCGACTGCTCCCCTAGAGAGGATCTTCTTGACTATGTATGGGCCTGCCCAGTTGGGTTTGAATTTTCCCCTTGGGTCCATGGTGCTTTTACGAAGGGCTTTCAGGATAAGCTCGCCTTCCTTGATGTTTCGGGCTCTGACCCTTTTGTTGAAATGTCTTGTCACTTGGCGCTGATAGACTTGTACATGGTGAGCCGCCTGAAGTCGACGCTCATCGAGCATGATTAGCTCGTCATACCTTGCTTGTACCCATGCAGCTTCTGGGAATTTGCTTTCGAGGACTATCCTTAGAGAAGGTATCTCCAGCTCGATAGGTTGTACTGCCTCCATTCCATAGACCAATGAAAATGGGGTTGCACCCGTTGAAGTGCGAATTGAAGTTCGATATCCCCACAATGTGAAGTGCAGCTTTTGGGGCCAGTCCTTGTAATTGGTAGTCATTTTCATGATGATGGCTTTGACATTCTTGTTGGCTGCTTCGACTGCCCCATTGGTTTGTAGGCGATAAGGCGAAGAGCGATGATGTTGAATCTTGTATTCGGTGAATAGATCTTCACATTCTCCTTGAAAGTGGGTTCCCTGGTCACTGATGAATTCGTGAGTAACGCCGTATCTGCATATGATGTTTTCTTGTATGAACTGGGCCACTTGCTTGGAACCCAACACTTTGAATGATCTGGCCTCAACCCATTTGGTGAAGTAGTCGATAGCAATTAGTATGAACTCATGACCCCCGGTGCCTGTTGGAGTGACTTCGATACCCCAGGCTGAGAATGGCCACGGTGATGATGGAGGAATGTGCTTCAGATTCGCACACTTTTGACAGGTAGGACATTTCTTTACAAAGAAGTAGCAATCCCGCTCGAGGGTAGTCCAGTAGTATCGGGCCCTGATGATCTTGAGGGCTAGCATTTTCCCATTCACGTGGGTGCCACAGACTCCAGCATGTATATTGTCCATGTCTCTTTGAGCTTCGTGCTTGTCAACACATCTGAGATTAGGACCGCCAAGGGACCTTTTGTATAGAACACCGCCTTCTATGACGAAATTGGCTGATTGCAGTCATAGAGCCCTTTGACTCTTGCTTGAAAATTGCGGGGGATACTCTGAATTTTGTAAATACCTTTGAATGTCTATAAACCAAGGTTCATTTCCGTCTTGCTCGACGTCGTCAATAGCATGGACATATGCTGCTTCTTGTCGTGTTTCAATTGTAAGTGGCATTTCGGCCATGCCGCGTGGAATGTTGATCATTGAGGCCAGCTTTGCCAGTGCATCGGCAAATTGGTTCTCCTCTCTCGGGAGGTGTGTATAACAAAGCTCTTCTATTTGCTCAGACAGCTGCTCAAGATAGGTCTGGTATGGAGCCAAGCTCTCACTCCTTACTATTTTCCGGAAATTTGGTTGATGGTTAGGGAGGAATCCCCGTACACTCGAAGTTTCTGGACACCCAATGCTTAGGCGGCTTCAAGGCCCATGATGCATGCTTCATATTCTGCCGCATTGTTTGTGACGTTGAATTGCAGTTTTCCTGATATAGGAATGTGGGTGTCGTCTGGGGCTACTAGAATTACTCCAACACCACATCCATTCTGATTGGAAGCACCGTCAAAATGCATTGACCAACTGTCATCACTGGTCATTAAGATTTGCTCGTCGGGTAAGTCGTAATCCTCCTCTTCTGCCTCGACAGGACAGTCGGCTAGGAAGTCTGAGACTTCTGAACCCTTGATAGACTTCTGTGGGATGTATTTGAGGTTGAATTCTGCTAGCATGACCAACCATCTGGACAACCGTCCGTTGAGAGCTGGTTTTTCGAATAGATACTTGAGAGAATCCGTTTTGCTGATCACATGTACTGTGTGGGAGAGCATGTAGTGCCGCAGTTTCTTTGTGGCCCAAACCAAGGCGATACTGAGTTTCTCGAGCTGAGTGTATTTGACCTCGTACTCGATCAGCTTTTTGCTTATGTAGTACACGACGTTCTCCTTGCCTTCAACTTCTTGGGCGAGCATAGCTCCAACTGCTGAATCTGTTGCTGTAAGGTAGAGCCTGAGGGGAATCCCTGGCATGGCTGGCTTTAGTACTGGGGGGTTGGAAAGGTAGTTCTTGATAGTTTTGAATGCATGCTGACAGTCGTTATCCCACACTTTGGGCTCTCTTTTTCGTAGCTTTCGAAATACCGGTTCACAGATCATTGTGAGTCTTGAAATGAACCTACTGATGTATTGTAGTCTGCTGAGAAAACCCCGAATTTCCTTTTCATTCGTTGGTGGTTGCATCTCGAGAGTTTCTTTGATTTTCGAAGGATCAACCTCTATGCCCCGAGAGCTGATAACATATCCGAGCAACTTGCCTGACGTTACCCCGAATGCACAGTTTTGAGGATTAAGCCTCATGTTGTATTGCCTGAGCCTCTTGAAAAACATTCGAAGTACTGAGGTATGCTCGTGTCGCTCTTGGGATTTGACGATCATGTCGTCGACAAATTCCTCAATTTCCCTGTGAATCATATCGCTCATGATGGCCGTAGCTGTTCTTTGATAGGTTGCTCCTGCGTTCTTCAGTCCGAACTGAAGGAAATAATGCCCTTGGTCCAAGTATGCATTCTATGTTAAGTCTAAAAAAGGGGTTCAGTATTAATTAACAAGTTAATAATTCAGTGAGATCAAGTGAGCTGAATGCCTAGCTAGAGGCCGCTTCAGTTCAAGTGGAATTAATGATATTAATCCACAGCTTACTCTTGACTGAACCCGTAGGGTCACACAAATAGTACGTAAACGGATCAAGTATTTAATGGCATTAAATACTCCATCTATGGATATTCGGAATCGACGGATCTTGGTTTCAGTGGGAGCTGAGATCGTCACAGGCAAGAAATGAATACTCCGGAAACGATGATATTGCCGGAAACGGAAATATGGATCGTATCGGAAATATAAATATTATCCAAGTCGTAGATGTTGCCGGAAACGGAAACATGGTACGTATCGAAAAATATTATCGGAAATGGAAATATTGCAAGAATCGAAAATATTGCCGGAAACGGAAATATTGTCAGAATCGGAAATATTATCGGAATCGGAAAATAATTCCGGAAACGGAAATATTAAATATTTGTTCGAAACGGAAATTGATTCCGGAATCGGAAATATTAAATATTGTTCGTATCGGAAATGAATTCCGGAATCGGGAATTTAATCGGAAGCGTAT
The DNA here is from genome assembly GCF_020520425.1 of Spinacia oleracea. Lineage (NCBI taxonomy): Eukaryota > Viridiplantae > Streptophyta > Magnoliopsida > Caryophyllales > Amaranthaceae > Spinacia > Spinacia oleracea. Next base: position 92,956,659 of record NC_079489.1, read on the forward strand.
CGTACGAATTAGCATCGGACGAGGCCCGCTAGACGAAGGCCCAGCACGAAGCCAGGCCGTCACCCATCGAGCCAACGCGCACCAGCGCACGCCAAGCCTCGACCAGGCCCAGCGCAAGGCCAGGCCCAGCCAAGGCCTTGGGCGCGCGCGCGGGAGCACAGCAGTGGGCCGAGCGCTGTGCGCCTAGCGTGGGCCGCAAGGCTTGCGCGGGTGTACGGTGCTCGTGCAATGCTTGTGCGGGAATCTTGAAGCAATCAGGATTCGAAGTGTGATTAAATCCTAAAACTATTAGATAATGATTATTTAATTAGAGTCCTAGTAGGGTTATAATTAAATAAATTAGTATCCTAATAGGATTCCAAAACCCTTTCCATAACTCTATAAATAAGTGCCTAGGGTCACATATTTTTAATAGATTATTCAAGTATTCAAAGTGAGTTTTTGAGAGAAAATTCAGACACATTTCTTGACTATAAGTGCCGAAAACTTTAGTACCTTAAGGGCGATTCTAGTTGGTCAATCTTAAGGCGGATCCGGACGTGCTGTGGACTATCTACGGAGGGACGACACTTGGAGTCCTAAAGACTTGTTCTTGTTCGGTTCGGGCGCAGCTAGGGAAGGCACGCAACAAAGAGTATGCATCTAAATTATGCTATATGATTATGTGTAAATAATATGTATTCCTGGCTAAATGGTTTTTCCGCATGATTTATGAATTGTCATATGTATCATAACCTAACAGTGGTATCACGAGCCTCTTATTATTTTCATAATCTAAATTGCATGAACATGGTTAAATATTACAAATTTGCAAGAATTAAAAGGGGTGATTAATTTTCGTAATTGTTAATTAATTGCAAATTGCGTTTATTTAATTATACGTACGCAGTTTTTCGGCAGTTTCTTCGTTACTCAACCAAATCGAGTGATTTTTGTGTCAATTCCGCATGTAAAAGGCATTCTAAAATTTTGACAAAAATGATATTTTTCTGCGGAACCCAGAATTCTCAAATTCGAAGCCTAACTATGACTTTTCGAAGGTTTTAGTTTTTCGAATGCAAAATTTCGTAAATTTAAGATGTTAAATTAAATATTTGCGATTCTAGTTGATAAATCTTGAATTTTTGATTGACCTACTGTATATGTTTAACAAGTTTGAATGCCTAGCCTTGTTAATTATGCAATCTAATTTGTAATTATGATTAATTTGTTGAAAATTAGAATAATTTAGAATTAATTTGATTTTCATAATTAATTATAATTTAATTAGAAACCTATGATTAAAAACCACCATAAAAATTGTAAATTTATGATAAATTTTAAATTTTTTATGACCTAGGCTTGAATCCATGATAATCGGAAATCAATTGAATAATAAATTTTCGATTTTTCGCCCTAAAATTATGAAATTAATATTATTTATTAATTTGTCATTAATTTTAAATATAAATTTTAAAATTTTATGCGATTCGTTCATATAACTTGCACGCACAAAGCAATGGACGCTTCGTGTTACCCTTAAGGGGTGTTGTATAGTGCGGGTATGCGACGACGAGCAAGGGAGCTCGTCGCCCGTGCGGCACGAATGCAATGAGCAGGGACATGGTGCACGAGCACAAGGCAGCAGCCCTGCCTTGTGTCGTGGGCCACGAGCTATGGATGAATGGGCATGGGCGAAGGCAAGGCATGGCAGTCGCGTGTGGGCAGCAAGCGAGCTGCGCCACAACGCGCACTGCCTCGCGCAAGCGCGCGCAGCCTCGCGCGCAGCGAGCGCAAGCTTGCGTGCCACGAGCGCTGCGCCCAGCGTTGATCTCGCGCGATTGCTCGCGCACAGCGAGCGATGGCTCGCGTGCATCAAGCGCTGGAGCGCGCGCAGCAAGCGCTGGCGAGCGCGCACAGCGAGCGATGGCTCGCGTGCGTCGAGTGCTGGCGCGCGCGCAGCGAGCACCACTTGTGCGATGGCTTGCGATGGGAAGATGCAGCAGCTATGCGACGAGCGCATGGGCTGTGCGCACATGGCCAGCGATGGCTGTGTGCGTGTGGCCCATGGGCGTGCGATGCGTAGGGTGTTTGCATTACGATTAGATCGTTTTGAATGTTTAATTTGAAATTTTCAGTTTACGTAATTTTAATTAATTTTAAAATTAATAATTTAAATTATTTTCTTGGATTTTAATTTTGAATATTGTAATTATAATAAATTTTATTTATTCTAATTATTTTACTAAAATTAAAATCATGAATTAATTTAAATACGACTGAAATTAAATTAAACTTTTTGGATTCAATTATAAATTCATATGAGCTTTAAATTTTAATTAAATTTGTATGTTTCCGGTTAGACTTGAAATACAATTTTATGTTTAAAATTAGTAAAGCATATGAATTTATTGGTTTAAGTGGGAGCCCTTTTAGTCATAAACTCTTGATTAGGTCTACAAATCCTTAAGGTTAAAACAACTTGATTAGAATTAATAAGGACTGAATAATTGGTAGATTATTGGTGCCCTTGATTAATTGCTGCAAATGTTTACGTGATGCATAATGTGTTTTACTAACCAGCTATGTGGGCCATTCATGATAATGAATGGGTGAATGGTATATATTGTATATGTACTGTTTTGCAGGTTATGAAGTGACTAGTATGGCCCAAATAGGATAGAAAATATGGTCTGCGCACCATTAATTTGAATGTAATTGGTCTAAAGTACCAAAGTTATTTTTCAATTCAAATATGGTCTGCGTACCATCAAATAGTTGTAATTAGTTATAGCTTATCCTATTTGAAGAAAATGGTGCCTCCCACGGAGATTTTCAAGACGGACTTTGAAGTCAAAGCTTCAAGATGAAGTCGGGCCATACTAGATCACACTTATCTTATGCATGCTTTAAGTTATTTATTGCTTTAAATATGTCTTAATTATGCATAAGATTGTGGCTTGATTATGTTGCATGATTAAGGATTTTAGTTCACTTAAAATCTAACCAACATAGTAAGAGCCTTAAGTTCCAAACTTAAAAATTGAGTTAAAAGGTGCCATGCCAAAATATACACTTGCTTGGATATCCTTTACATCAATCTAGTAATAGTTTTCGCTCAGCGAGGTGTTACTTATTGGTCCTAAAGGGGCAAGGTACACAAATAATTGTGAGTACATGTTAGTTTTGGTGAAACTCAACGATATAAGTAAGGAGTCCTTTTATGTCGTGGCAAAATCGATAGGTTTACCTAATAAGTTCTTAGACGTACCTATCAACCAAGAATAGTTTCTAGACTATTAGCAAAAGGCTTTTGCTTACCTAAAATGTTTTAGAATTGAGTCGACAAACTGTGCTTAATTCTTCAATGGTTTTAGGATCTTGGAATAATTTTATTCACACCTGCTGGAACAATAAATTCGAATAAAATGCTAATAACTTGTTGAAATTACATGATTGCTTTAATTTTCAGGTTATTATTCATGATAAATGTTTAGACTTTGCATGCTTCAATGTATGTTTTAATTATTGGTTATAATAAAATATCTTGCACTGCAGTAAATCCTTTTAGAAAGGTAACAGTAAATTTCCTCGATTGGTAGTGAATCCAAGAACGATTCACGGAAATGAGAGAAAGTGAGCAATTTAAAATGTACGTTTCTTATATCGACTTTTATGGTTGTTTTCGAGTATCAAAGTCGAATGGCAAACCGATTGGTGCTTGTGAATTCAAAATACAATGTAGTTTTGAGATCATAAAGCATTGAGTTTAAACGCTCAGCTTTACCAATGGTTAACAACCTAAAATCTTTTTTCCATTTAATTCTCGAATGAGTCTAGTCCCTAGACATTCGAATAGATCGATGCTTAGAGAACTTTAGAAGCTTCTGGTAAGATCATCTAGTTGAAACAGAATATTCAACATAAATAAAATGGTAAGAACTCTGTTGGAATGACATCGGACATGTCTAACAAAGTATAAAAGTCAACACTATAGAATTCAATTCTTAAGACTATAAGAAAGGGTACAAGAAATAGGAAAACAAGGAACAAATGAAAGGAATTTACGATTCCGTTTCTACCTATAAATTTATGTTTAAAGAGAAGTGACCTAGCAATCAAACTTCCTTGGTATCATATACCGCTTGAGGTTCTTACTTCGGTAATAACTCAAACAATGGAAGCTAGGATACACTAATGACCTACAAGTGGGAAATGAAGCATGGCAATGCTACATTAGTTGTAGGGTCATCTAGTTTGTTTTAAGTCCTTTCAAAGGCTGGAACTTAATGGCTATTTTATTCCACAATCAGCATACCTAAATTTCTGTTTTCAAACACAGAAAGACTCACATTCAGAAAAAAAAAACAATGTTTGTTTGTTTGTTTGTTTATTTGAATGAAATGGTCAATTACGGGTTGAGTCAATATGCTTGATTAAAATAAACAACTCTTTAACAATAAGAACTTTACTAGGTTCAAATCAACCCCTTGATTTGAGTTCCACTAATCTTTGGCATTGTTGCTTAGACCATATCAACAAGTTAACATTCATAAGCTCTATTTTGATGGACTTTTGAAAGTTTATTGATTTCTAAATCAATTTAAGACAACTAGTCTTACTTGTTGAAAGTAACAAAGAATATGAACTATTGTTAGAACGCCTAGACGATAGAGTTCAAAGCTAAAGAAAGGTTTTATGACTTTATTATTTCACATGGATTTGAGTGAATATAGGTTTATTTACTCAAATGTGATATAAGTTGAATCTGGTTGGCTAGTTCAAAGATTCAGAAGTATAAAATCCACTTGGCAAGAAATCATAAAGATCTAGGTTAGATCATGTTGATGATTACTTGAGACCAAATATGATCATCAATGATTGTGTGTTGTAATTTCACAATCTAGGTCCATAAGATATGGCATATCGTAGTTGGAATAATCGAAGTCAATTAGTACTTGATTCGATCAATGATGAATCATAAAGCCTTTTCCTATAATTTCTAAAACAAAATGCTCAACTACCACCAAACTAAACCAAATTCGTCAAAGCTATTGAAAAGTAATTTCAGGATATCTTTTCAATTATATATATCTAAAGAGTTGCTAAACTCAGTGGGAGCTTAGTGTTTGTTATTCAACAAACTAAGGCCCAAGTCTAGATATATGTTTCATTGTAATTTATTCAAATGAGACACAAGGGTATTGTTTCTACCACGAATTTTTGAGAACATAATGTTTGTTTGCTCGAAATAATGTCCTTTTGGAGATTCGTTTCCAAAAATGACAAGTGGGAGAAAATAGACCTCGAAAGTCTTCGAGGCGAACAACAAACATAAACGGACATTCCGGAGGCTTTTCGAAGTGCTTCAGAAAAACCGAACTTATTCTGTATGGACTTTACAAGTGGCTTTAAAGAATAGACATCTCTTAGAAGACTTTACAAGTGCTTCAAGGAGAACAGAATATTCAAAGGACTTTTAAGTGGCTATTGATATTCTATTGTTTGATGTTCTATACCCAAGTAGGCATAGAATTCAAGTCACTGAAACTATGAGATTCTTCTATTAGATAGTGAAGAAACATAGAGATCAGGTCAATGAAACTATGAGATTCTTCTATTAAATAGTGAAGAAACCTACAACTTGCAGTCAAACTATTATCATGTAGATTAATGAGTTTGTGACCTGTAAGAAAGCTATGACGAAACCCAGATTCCCTAAAATGGTTAGAGGCCATATATAGACTATATGTTTAATTGGTTAAAGGCCATAAAACATACTCAATGTTTTGATGACAAAATTGAAATTTTGTTGATTTGCAAGAATAGTTTCACACCTATTGGTTGTAAGTTTGTTTTAAGGATAAAAACCATCAAACATGGAATTGTGTTCACACACAAAGCTAGATTAGTTGCTAAAGGTTAAAAGCAAATTCATGGCATGGATTGTGTTGAAACCTCATGCAAAATCGTAATGCTTAAGTCTATAATTCAAGCAATGAGTGCATATTGGTACATATGGCAATTGGATGACAAAACGTATTCCTCAATCAAATGTTGGAATATAATATGTACATGGTATGTCATAGAATTTGTGGATCCAAATAAATGCTTGAAAAGGAAAGCTAGCTTATAAAATCTAAGTACAGATTTAAGCAAGCAATTGGGAATTGGAACTGTATTTTAAGTGAAGCTAATAAGCATTTTAGTTTCATAAAATTTACATGATTCTTATAGATATATAAGAAGTTTAGTGGGAGTACGTAAAACTTATTTGGTCCTATGTGTATCACACACATATCTCTCTATTGTGAAATAACATTCAAATGCTAATGACTTAGATTTGAAATTATTCATCAATAATGGACCATGGCGAAACTTAGTACATAATGGGTATTAAGATCTATTTACAAAGATCTTATAATATTGTTTTGGATTAAGTAATGGCATTTACTAAATCAAACACGAAAGACTCCATTGGAGATATTCGACCCATATGAATAAATCTAAGTAAAGGATGTTTGAACTATGTATAAGCATTTATTAAGTTAAACATCAAAGGATCTAAGTGAGATTCTTAACCTATATTATATGTCAAAGAATTTAGCTGGATTCAGTATCTACTGATATTGAATGAGCTAAAGTTACATGAATAGAATTCAATTGGGAATTATTCTGCAAAAGAATTTATCATGTATGATATAATATGAGGATCGCCAAAAACGAATCGTATGACTTTAGGCATGACGAACATATACCAATCTCTATTGATCTAAGTGAATATCAACTAGATTGAGATCAAGAATACTTATGGTACTTGAAAAGGTACATAGGAATAGTTCTTGATTCAAGGAAATAAAGATATGCTAAATATTGATGCTACACGCATAAACACTGGCAAAGGATCAAGCAAGACCCTTTGGAGTTAACCATTGATAAGGACGAGCTATAGAGCATCGTGTTTTGAAATGGCAACATGGATTGGAGACCATGAGTTGTTGCGTGGGAAATTAAATATTAATTTCTATGTTCTAAGATACAACTGGAAAGTCTTCCACATATCTGTGAACTGCTTGGATAAGTAAATCCAAACAAAGCATCACTAGCAACCTAAACAGTTGAAGTAAAAGTACTTATTGCCTAAAAAGCAATAAAACAGGGTTGTTTATGTTAAAGAGTTCTTCACTGAACTTGGGAAGATCACCTATCTGCTGGCTTGATGGTTCTTCATTGAAAAATGCGTAGAACCACTCTTGAAGCAAGAAAAAGGTCTGCTAACTTGATGGTTCTTCATTGAGAAATGCGTAGAACCACCATTGTAGCGAAAAAGACTAGATCACAAAATAAACATACTTAAAAGATCTTATCATCTATCTCGAAGAACATTCGATGAAAAGGATATTAAGATTGGCAAAGCATGATAACTAAACCTATGCAACAAGTGAGAAGCAACACTTACATTGTAGCACTGGAAATCAAGCATAGCTTTGAAATTCCATGAACTGTTTTAGAAGATGGGTTTGAGGCCCATGGTTGTAAAACACTGGGGTTGTAACATTTATCATATATGAAAAGTATTTTCATATTCCATTTGATCTTGGTTTAGTATTAAATGATGAGTCCCTTCAAATTTGACAATATATTCAAGATAGACTGTCAGGACCAGTCCTGTGACTAAGAAATGTCTATCAAGTGAACTTGAATGTCAAAGGTTGAAAATGGTCCCTAGTCGGAGTTTTCTATAAAATTGGACGCATAGAAAACGTTAGACGATTAGAATGCAAGATGACTAGTAGTTCTGTTTCTTGAACTATGTGGACATGGCAATGCCATAATCATTTGCATAGATACTTACTTTGGGAAGACTAGTATCGGACAAGACCTATGAAACTTTACTGTAAGAGATAAAAATCTGTCATAAGTAAATTTCATTAAAATTATTAGACACTAAATCCTCAATACCTGAGTGATTTGAGATTACTTGTTTGAGAACTTGTTGCTTTGACGTTGACCAACCGTCGCACCGCAAAAGGAGGCTATAAAGGCAACGCTCAGGTAATCACCTATCAAACGAAGTCTAATCTCAAGATCACAAGATTGGGATTGTCCTCCCATAAATCGGGATGAGATGCTTAAAAGTTGTACAAGGCCACTCGGAGAGCTAGAAACTGTGAAATGCATGGCCGTGCTCGGATGAATCATAGGCTATGATTATCTGTTTATTTGATCAGTTGAACTCTGAAACCGAGGAACACCTCTGGACATAATAAGGATGACAACTCTTACCTTATGTTCAAGAGCAAGCATCGAGCGACAAAGGAATTAGGAAATGCACACTTGTCCCTAAGGACAAGTGGGAGACTGAAGGAAATAATGCCCTTGGTCCAAGTATGCATTCTATGTTAAGTCTAATAAATGCGGTTCAGTATTAATTAACAAGTTAATAATTCAGTGAGATCAAGTGAGCTGAATGCCTAGCTAGAGGCCGCTTCAGTTCAAGTGGAATTAATGATATTAATCCACAGCTTACTCTTGACTGAACCCGTAGGGTCACACAAATAGTACGTAAACGGATCAAGTATTTAATGGCATTAAATACTCCATCTATGGATATTCGGAATCGACGGATCTTGGTTTCAGTGGGAGCTGAGATCGTCATAGGCAAGAAATGAATACTCCGGAAACGATGATATTGCCGGAAACGGAAATATGGATCGTATCGGAAATATAAATATTATCCAAGTCGTAGATGTTGTCGGAAACGCAAACATGGTACGTATCGGAAAATATTATCGGAAATGGAAATATTGCCAGAATCGGAAATATTGCCGGAAACGGAAATATTGTCAGAATCGGAAATATTATCGGAATCGGAAAATAATTCCGGAAACGGAAATATTAAATATTTGTTCGAAACGGAAATTGATTCCGGAATCGGAAATATTAAATATTGTTCGTATCGGAAATGAATTCCGGAATCGGGAATTTAATCGGAAGCGTATCGTACGAATTAGCATCGGACGAGGCCCGCTAGACGAAGGCCCAGCACGAAGCCAGGCCGTCGCCCAGCGAGCCAACGCGCACCAGCGCACGCCAAGCCTCGACCAGGCCCAGCCAAGGCCTTGGGCGCGCGCGCGGGAGCACAGCAGTGGGCCGAGCGCTGTGCGCCTAGCGTGGGCCGCAAGGCTTGCGCGGTTGTACGGTGCTCGTGCAATGCTTGTGCGGGAATCTTGAAGCAATCAGGATTCGAAGTGTGATTAAATCCTAAAACTATTAGATAATGATTATTTAATTAGAGTCCTAGTAGGGTTATAATTAAATAAATTAGTATCCTAATAGGATTCCAAAACCCTTTCCATAACTCTATAAATAAGTGCCTAGGGTCACATATTTTTAATAGATTATTCAAGTATTCAAAGTGAGTTTTTGAGAGAAAATTCAGACACATTTCTTGACTATAAGTGCCGAAAACTTTAGTACCTTAAGGGCGATTCTAGTTGGTCAATCTTAAGGCGGATCCGGACGTGCTGTGGACTATCTACGGAGGGACGACACTTGGAGTCCTAAAGACTTGTTCTTGTTCGGTTCGGGCGCAGCTAGGGAAGGCACGCAACAAAGAGTATGCATCTAAATTATGCTATATGATTATGTGTAAATAATATGTATTCCTGGCTAAATGGTTTTTCCGCATGATTTATGAATTGTCATATGTATCATAACCTTACACGAACGGTATGACTGTATTGCAATATGTGCCCTACTGAGTGATGAAGGTTGTCTTCTCCATGTCTTCCTCTGCCATGGGAATCTGATTGTAGCCTGCGTACCCGTCCATAAAAGAGAGTAAGGCATGATTTGCGGTGTTGTCGACCAAGATGTCGATGTGGGGTAATGGAAAACCATCTTTAGGACTGGCCCTGTTAAAATCTCTGTAGTCCACACACATTCGTACTTTGCCGTCCTTCTTTGGAACTGGGACGACATTTGCGATCCATTCTGGATACTTTGCTTCTCGAATAAACCCGACCTCTAGCTGCTTGGAGACCTCTTCTTGAATTTTGAGGGAAACATCCGGTTTCATGCGATGGAGTTTCTGCTTGATGGGCTTTGAACCTGGAATGAGGGGAATTGTATGCTGACCGATGCTTGGATCAACCCCTGGCATATCATGATAGGACCATGCGAAGACGTCTATGTACTCTGAAAGTAGCTTGATAAGATCATTCCGCTCTGCTTGAGAAAGAGTTAATCCAATCTGAACTAGTTTTGAGTCACTGCTGTTAGAAAGGATGATTTTTTCTGTTTCCTCAATTATGGGCGTCCTGTTTTCATGATTTTCGGTAGCTTTTAGAAATTCAATGTCAGTTTCTTGTGAAGCAAAGTTGCTTGGACAAGGATTGTGTTTTGAATTAGAACTCGAGGAGTAAGTAGAAATTGAAGTGTTATTGAAATCAGCAATCATTACATCGACTGTTTTGACTTGAAGCTCGGCCTTTAGAGGCTCTTGATTGATGCAAGACTCTAGTTCTAGACTCTTAGACTCATTGCTAGACTCGAAAATTGAAAGACAGACTCTGGACTAGAACAAAGACACTAATCGTAAAGATAGTTCTCTGGGTATTCCCAGATGTCCACATTGTCATCATGATCATCGTAGATGGGGCAACATGCACAGATCTTCAAGACTTGGAAAACATACATGCTGGAGTCTGTGGCACCCACATCATGCACAAATCCTCTTCTTCATCTTCACAGTCATAAGAGATGGCTTGGACTGAGGGAGTTTGCTTAGCCCCAAGAGGTAAGGTCAAGGTCTTATTGTCGACCATATTCTGGATCAAGTGCTTGAGTTTGTAGCAATCTTCGATGTCATGACCCTTCCCTTGATGGTATTTGCAATGGGCTGTCGGATCCCAGCTCTTGGATCTTTTGTCGACCGGAGGATCGGGTGTCGGACCGATTGGTGTTATGACTTGCTTTTCGACCAGCCTATCGAATGCCTCGCTGTAAGACATCCCGAGGTTTGTGAACACCCTCTGTGGTCTGCCTTGATAGCTGCGCTGGTTAGCATTGTTCTTGAAATTGCTTGACTTTGGACCTTGAGGAGCCTCTAGGGCGTTGACCTCATGAACCTTGGACGTTGCTTCAGGTCTCTTACCCTTCCACTTTTCAGCTTGTGGATCTGGGGCTGCTGGTGCTTTCATCAGGTCATCCTCTATGTCGACCCCGATATCGTAGGTTCTCTTGAAGCTTTCCAAGCCTAGGTACTTCATGTGAGTATTCTATTTCGGAAGAAGGCCAACAATAAAGATTTTGACCAATTCTCTCTCGGAGGGTCGAGTCACCATTTGGGATGCCATTTCTCTCCACCGGTTGAGGTAAGTAGTGAATCCTTCCTGAGGCCCTTGCCTGAGAACCTCTAGCTCCCTTAGAGTAGTTTGAAGTTGAATGTTGGGCTGATATTGCTCCATGAATGCTCGAGCAACTGCTTCCCATGTGCATGTTTGATGTTCCTTGAGTGAGTAATACCATTTCTGGCAGACAGGTTCCAGAGACATAGGGAATACCACAGGGTATAGGTCGAGTTCGACCCCCTTGATGGCTATTGTAGCTCTAAAATTCTTGAGGTGGTATTTAGGATTGTCAGTTGATTTGAACTTTGGAATATCATTGGCGGAGAATTTGTCCGGCAGATTCTCCTTCCCCTTGAGGTTGTCTTCCATTGAGATGTCAAAGTAATTCTCCTGATTAGTGACCTTACTGACCAGACTCTCGATCATCTTGGTTAGGTCATTAGTGGGCGCGCCCTGTTCCACAACACCCAGTCGGTTGCTTATGTTCTCCACATTGGCGCTGAGGCTGGTGAAAGCTGCTAGGAGTTGAGTGAGCTGATCGGAGGCAGACATTTGGACTAATTCTTGAATGGGGCTAGGACTTTGATTTGTAGGAGATGAACTGGCTGCTCGTTCGATGCGGGCTATGAGGGAGGCTAGGGTTGATGGAGTTCTTTTCAAACTCTCTCCTCTTCGGCGAACCCACAGGATCCTCAGACTCCTCTTTAGGACACACCACATGATTTAGAACTTGGACTTCCCGACACATGATATGATATGCATGCAATGAATGAGACCTAGACCCGACTCTAAGCGCCACTCCGAAGATTCGGGACTTTGGATTTTTGTACTTTTATTCGGGATTTGCAACCCGTTGGAAATGTTTGAGAGGAGTCTTCATTCTTTTGTGGGAGTTGACTCTTTTTACTAGAACTTGGAATATCGAAAAGGGAATATTTCGACCTATTGGAATTTGAACTATTTTAGGGGAATTTCAACCCGTTTTGGAAATTTCGAAATTGGACTTGTAATGGGAGATTGATTTTTGTATTATTTCAAGGGAATTTCAACCCGTCAATATTTTAGGGGAATTTCAACCCATCAATATTTTAGGGGAATTTCAACCCGTTGATAGGATTTGGAATATTTTAGGGGAGTTTCAACCCATTGAAATATTTTAGGGGGATTTCAACCCGAGGATAGTGTAGACACCTACTTTTGTCCCCATTCCCGAAAGGGAAGGTTCGATGATGAAAGCATAAATCTCCACTTGACAACGCATCTCCTATAAAATAACGAATCTCAATTCCCCTTTTAATTTCACCCGAAACCTTCTATTTATGGAAACCTGCTAAAAATAGTAACTTCCATAATGGGTAGTTGTTAAAAGTGGCAAGTCATAAAAGATAGAAACCTGTCAAAATTAGGTGTTGCACTCCAACATAAATCCTAAATGAGATAGAGATTATGAGAGAATCCTATTCCTAATATGATTCGAAAATAATAGTCACGTATTAATTAAAATCCTAACGAGCTTAGAGTTCGTAACGGGCCCAGACGCATCCCGTCACAAGGTTAATACGCACTAAAAGACTCAATTAAATCTCAAATACTCCGGATTCTAGGAATCCGAATCTGACTAAGAAAAACAGCCCAGATCCTATTTTCAACGCCTGGCTCTGGGCGCCGAAATCTTCGGCGCCCAGGCCTCGGCGCTGAAAATACCTGGTACGTGTTTTTCCTAATTCCTCGTGGATTAGAGTTCTACAATTCTATATTTCCACGAACTCTTTTCTATAAATAGGGCCTTAAGTTCGACGTGAAAAGGACAACAACACACAATTATTATTCTGAGTATTGATTCTAAACCCCTAAGCCTAAGCCTTACGCTGCAAAACTGATCACGCGTTCTGTCGCAATCGATCCATAAATCGAACAGAACGTATCCTGTCCCATAATTTGAGATTCGTTAAATAAAAGGAGAAATAGCAAAGTCAAAGTGGTTAGTTTTCTGAGAACCGTGACGCACCTCTCAAGGGTGCGTCGTAATTTGTCCCTTTTCCATGGTTTAATTGCTTTCCTCGCCCTTTTATGAACTGTTAAACTAACTAAATCTGATTGTTCGATCACGCTTAATAAATATGATATTTTTGGGAAATTGGATTATCATGCTAGTTCCCTTAAAACAATCTAAATCAGATAATCCCGCTCGATCTAGTACTATATGTTGCATATTGTTAAAATCAACTCAGATTAGTTTAATAGTCAACGCATGTCCCTTCAATTATTTATGCTGAGCTAGTAAGGATATTCTGCCTCTAGAGTTATCGAAGAGTGAGTACTCCTCTCGGTAGTTACAGTCCCCCGAACCCTCAATCTCTACCCTGCGGGTGTACGTTGAGCGATCCCCACCACCAGGGATCACAAGGGAACCTACGGCCGTCGTGGTCAAACATAATTGCACTCCCTTTATGTCACGATAACCGGGTTTTGTCAGTTTTTCTCATTGTCGTTAAAAACTGAATGGCGACTCCTATATTACTAGTCAATTGGGTGTAAACTCACGGGAAATCCAATTACACTTGATTTGACAAAAAGAAGCGTCACACCCACGAGGGACGAGGTCACGCATTAAGCCTCGTGCTTTTTCGACCCCCTCACAGTGGCGACTCCACTAGGGAAAGTGAAGGAAATACTCGTGCTTGTAGGTAATCAAAATAGCCGAAGGGTGAAAAGATCCTACCCCGCGTTTATTTCCCCATCAAGTTGGGACGACCTGAAAATCAGCATATTAATGTGAACGGGCAGAACCGCATAACGAATCTTGGCTCCCTTGGTGTTTCATCTCGGGAGTTGGGACTAAGGATACCCATCGCCAACCGGGGGGTGCATACGCTTCGAATGTTGTCCACTCGACACTTTCGCTAGTAGTACACCCGTCCCAAACCCAATCGCTCGCCCATTAGGTCCCTCTCGCCTGCATGCCCCCTTGGCTTGCACTTGCGGGTTGGCCTTCTGGGACGAAATTCGTCTGTTGAAAGCACTACCCCGACCGGGGCATGTGGTGGATCTGCGATAGAAGCGGTACCAAGCCAGGCGCAAATAACTACCCATAGAAGACTATCATAAACTACATGACATATTATTATTGCCTCATGATGGAATGTTAGTTATGTGTAGCGAAATATATGATTGCGTGTGACAAACTATCCTAGAAAAACCAACAACCTTAAAAATTGCCCAAACATTCATAAACCAATTTGCCAAAGAGTTATACCGAAATACGTGTTCCGCAAACCCGAACGATCGCCACAAAAATAAGCGATGCTCAGGATGGCCTGTAACGAATCCCACAAACGTTGCAACGCGTAAAGTACGTCATTAGGCAAGCACGCAAAATCGAAGTCGCATAAACAAAAGTAGACGCAAACAGAAAACGAGAACCGGCCAGGGACGCATTTTCAACGCCCCTGGTTGGGCGCCAGAATTTCTCACGCCCTACGCTGGGCGCTGAAGTTGCTGCTTGGCCTTCTGGTCAGGCGCAGCAGCCTCGGTGCCCGCGCAAAAGGAAAACACAAAAAAAACCGTTCGTAAAAAGAATTGCTACGAGGGCGTAAGAAAAGCACTTGATTCTAAAAGCGACTCATAAAAAATAAATAACTCTTTGTGTCGTTGTTAGGCCTCCTACGACGACAATGCTCGGCACCGAAACCGAACATGCCAATAATTATAAATGTCACACGGGCAAAGATTTTCGAAAATATAAGGAGTTCAAATTGCACACATAGTAGTCCAAATATACTAGTCCGACTTAAGGGTAGTCATAAAATGTCTAAAAACCGACTCACGAAACAAACTAATGTGTCTCCTACTCCGCAACAATAATGTAGGGCCCCTGAATACCTACCTGTGATAGCCATCAAGGAGCGCGATGGAAGTAGCATGTCCCGAACATCTATACCTAGAGGTTGCACAAACCCAAGAGATGCATACTCTGGAACACGACCCTCTACGTTCTCAAAGGCCACTCGCCTCAAAGAACCATGCTATGCCAAAAACGCTCCCAACTCACATGCTTTCGGGCTATTGTTTGGGTTAGAAAAGAAAAGAGCGAGGAATGAAACAGAAATTATGGCATTAGCCCTTCAAGATGAATTGTTCGATCCTACTAAGCTGATCGCTCCATCACCCTCAAAAGATGACCAAATCCAACGAGGGTGGACTAATGCTCGTGGGATGAAGTTCAAGATATCTGCGGGAGAGGGTCCGATGTACGAAGAATTAGAGTTTGAATCCGAGTCTGACTCCGAGTTCGAACCTAGAAAAATTATAACCCCTCCCAAAAGTAGTTTAGACCCGGAAATATCTACTCCGGAAGACCTTTTTGATGTAATGCTTCATGACTTTAATAAGATAAACAAAACTTTTGAGTATATGCCGCTTAAAAATTCGAGTAATAATGCAGAATGTCTCGCCACTAATGAGCGCGAAAAAGAGCCAGAAGAGGAATATACCGAATTAATAAAAGCTGTAAGTGAACAAGAATTCAAAACTCCTATAATTGAGGATACAGAATCGGTAAATATTGGAACAGAAGAAAATCCTTAAATCATCAAAATTGGCCTCACCTTAACTCCCACTGAAAAGGCCGATCTAATCTCCACTTTGCGGGAATTCGAGGGTGTCTTTGCTTGGTCCTACAAAGACATGCCAGGAATAGATCGAGAAATCGCTAAGCATAAAATTCCGCTAGATCCCAAAATGACGCCAGTAAAACAGAAGCTACGGCGGCTCAAACCAGAGATAGCCTTGAAAATAAAAGAAGAAGTCACTAAACAATTAGACGCCGGCTTCATAAAGTCTCCAACTACCCAGAATGGGTGGCCAATATTGTCCCCGTAGCTAAAAAAGATGGACGAGTGCGAATGTGCGTAGACTTTCGAGACCTCAAAAAAGCCAGTCCCAGAGATGACTTCCCTCTACCTCACATTGACATACTAGTAGACAACACCGCAGAACACGCACTTCTCTCCTTTATGGACGGATACGCCGGATATAACCAAATACTTATTGCAGAAGAAGACATGGAAAAGAAAACCTTCATTACCCCTTGGGGTACATATTGTTACACTGTAATGCCTTTTGGTTTGAAAAACGCGGGGGCCACCTATCAAAGAACAGCCACCACGTTACTCCATGACATGATGCACAAAGAAATCGAGGTCTATGTAGAAGACATGATCGTCAAATCTAAAGACCGGCACGGTCACCTCCCGGCACTTAGAAAGTTCTTCACCCGAATCTTGAAATATAACATGAGACTAAATCCACAAAAATTTGTGTTCGGGGAAACCTCTGGAAAATTGCTAGGATATGTTGTTAGTACGCGAGGAATCGAGATTGACCCATCCAAGATCAAAGCCATTACCAAAATGCCCCCACCAAAAACTGAAAAACAGATAAGGGGCTTCCTAGGAAAGCTGCAATACATTAGTAGGTTCATTTCCAAGCTTACTATGACTTGCGAGCCAATATTCAAAAAATTAAGAAAAGAAGAAAAAGCCGAATGGGATGAACAATGCCAAATTGCCTTCGATAAAATCAAAGAATATCTAAGCAAACCACCCGTCCTTTCCCTGCCTTTGCCCGGAACCCCTCTACGCCTATACCTAACAGTCACGGATACTGCAGCGGGAGCTATGCTCTCACAGTTTTTACATGGATCCGAGCGAGCCATTTACTACTTGAGCAAGAAGTTCATACAGTACGAGACGAGATACACAGAATTTGAGAAAACCTGCCTCGCCCTCGTCTGGGCATCCAAAAAACTCAGACATTATCTATTGGCCCACACTGCTCATATGTGTCACAACTAGACCCCTTAAAATATATGTTCGAAAAGCCCGCCCTAAATGGTTGCCTGTCCAGGTGGCTAGTCATGCTCTCAGAATTCGACCTAAAATTCATGCCAGAAAAAAGAATCAAAGGAAGAGCGGTAGCCGAGTTCCTGGCCGAGCATGCCACGAATGAGGAAACCACGGAAGCTTACCTCCTCCCTGACGAGGAACTTCTGATGATACGAGACGACTATTGGACACTATACTTCGATGGCGCGTCCAATCAGAAGGGATGCGGCGTCGGAGTTCTCCTAGTCAGTCCCAAAGGGGCCCATATACCAATTTCCGTCAAACTTGACTTCGAGGCCACAAACAACGCCGCCGAGTATGAAGCCTGCATAGTTGGGCTAGAGGCTGCAGTTAGCCTCGGAGTCAAACATCTACAAGTCTTCGGGGATTCTTCCCTAATAATCAACTATATATCCAAAAGATGGAAGGTCCGAAGCACTAGTCTCTCAAAATATCAAGCTCACTTAGACCAAATAGTCGAGCAATTTGAAAAAATCGAGTATACGTACTTTCCAAGAGACGACAACCAATTCGCGGATGCACTAGCAAAGCTAGCTTCAATGCTTAACATCCCGAATGAATGGGACGGAATGACCCTTCGGGTCGAGCGAAGGAAAGAGCCGGCTTATTGCTGTGCCATAGACTCCGAACCTGAAAACACCGAAGAAGAACCATGGTATACGGACATCCTTCGTTATAAAACAAGTGGGGAATTCCCCCCAAACACCTCCCCGCGAGCACAAAAGGCCCTACGCCTCCTCGCTTCACAATATAGCATAATTCTAGGGGAACTGTACAAATACACGCCGAATAAGATCAAGTTACTTTGTGTCCACCAAAACCAAGCCCAAAGACTGATGGAAGAATACCATAACGGCGTGTGCGGACCTCATATGAACGGAAAAATGCTATCCCGAAAAATATCCCGCTCAGGGTACTATTGGACCACTATGGAAACAGATTGCAATCAATTTGTAAAAACTTGCCCAAAATGCCAGATCTTCAGTAACCTTAACCACTTACCACCCTCAGAACTATACACCTTCACTTCTCCATGGCCCTTTTCCACCTGGGGTATAGATATAATCGACAAGGTAACACCAACAGGCGTAGGGGGGCACGAGTACGTTTTAGTCGCAATTGATTACTTCACTAAATGGGTAGAGGCAGTCTCCTATGCAAAATTAACGGCCAGACATGTCGCTCGATTCCTAGAAAAGAACATATTCTGTCGATACGGGGTTCCACATGAAATCATAAGTGACCAAGGTTCCCACTTTAGGGCCGAAGTCCAAGACCTGCTCGAAAAATATCATGTCAAACATCATAAATCCTCTCCCTATAGGCCGCAAATGAACGGCGCGGTAGAGGCGGCCAACAAAAATATTAAAGTCATAATCGAAAAAATGGCCGAAAATTATAAGGATTGGCCCAACAAATTACACTTTACATTATGGGGCTATCGAACCTCAATCCGCACCTCCATTGGAGTAACACCCTACTCCTTGGTATACGGAATGGAAGCAGTTCAACCGATCGAGTTGGAAATTCCCTCCCTCCGGATCGTCCTAGAAAGCAAGCTGCCCGAGGTCGATTGGGTTCAAGCTAGGTACGACGAGCTCGTCCTTTTAGACGAACGGAGGTTGAGAGCTTTACATCACGTGCAAGTGTATCAAAAGCGCATCGCAAGGCAATTCAACAAAAGAGTCAAACCCCGAAATATCAAAGAAGGCGATTTTGTGTTAAAAGAAGTCCGCGCACCTACTATGGACCCTCGAGGAAAATTCCGGCCTAATTGGACCGGACCATATTTTGTAAAGACCATCCTACCTGGCGGAGCAGTCAAACTAGCCGACATAGATGGAGCGGAATTCGCTAACCTCACGAATTTAGACCAATTGAAAAAGTACTATATTTAATAAAATTCAGTCCGGAGTTAAGGCATCTAATAAAACACATTAAGACTCATAAGCAAGCATTCTGCGCATTACTCTAGACAAACGGCTTAAAACTTGCTAAAGTAGAAAGGACGAAGGACAAAGATTCAGCGCCCAGGACTGGACGCCTTTATTTTTAACGCCCAGGCTTGGGCGCCGATATTTCCTACGCCCGAATTTGGGCGTCATTCTCTCTCGCCACCTATCCTCCCGCTTCTGCAAGTGTTCGTACTCCTTTTTTCGGATCATCAAAAGAACCACGAACACTTGGGGGGTAGCAGATGTGTAATGAACGCCCCTTTCAAAAATTTCAAAAAATCATAGCTAGAACTACGCGCGACCTGATTCTGACAAGATACGTAGGCAATCCTTATCAAGGATTCGGTCCAATAAAAATTAAAAAAATACTAAAGTCATGGAGCACATCAAGACAAAAGGATATTACAAAGGGCACTATACCCCAACCCATGCACGGGCAAGGCCAAATAGAATGAAAACAAAGACACAAGAATTTTCAGGAACAAGCCCAACAAAGGAGTATGGCACGAGTCGGCAAAAAACGAAAAATAGTGAACATGCATATGTAATACCCCAAGTAGTCGGCTAGTCTAAAAATATGTGTGCACTCTTGTATGAACTCATTTTTTATATATGGAATTCTTTCTCTTTTCGAAATTCGTCGTTGGTTTAGAAAGCTAGTACTGCTATAATGAGTTGAGGCAAAGCCCATGGAAGGCTCAAAGATTCTTGCACCCAAAATTCACAAAAAATAAAATATTTATACATACGGAATACAAGAATGAATATATACAAAACAGGAGGCAAACCTAAGACTCGTCATCGACCTCATGTCTCCAAGCCTCACCGGTCCATCCACTCCACTCCCCGTGGTATGAGGACCCCCAGCCAGAATCACCCCAAAAATGAGGTTGTGGCTGCAACTCGGGGCTAGGCTCTCCAGCCACCGACACGGAACGTCGCCTACGCTTCGGCTCGGACCTCTCCCCGGAAGAACTCGTCCCCACATCGGAACGGCGATGCCGTAGGGGCGAGTGCCGTGCCCTCTCTCTCTCCTCACGACCGCGTCCCCCACCCGAGGGACCTGCGTCGTCGGCCCCGGCTCGTCCATCCCTCGTCTGCAAAAACAAAAAGGAGGGTGAGTAACGGAAAGCCAAACAAAAGGTACAGATCAAAAGGAAAAAAGAGGGCACATTACCCGAGTGGAGTGGGGGCTCCTGCAAGAAAGTGCAGATTGGGCCCGAACCAACGCGGACTTCAACCGGTTGATCACCCCCACCATCGCGTTGGCCGTACGGGCCGGAACCTGAAACAGGAATGTTAGTAACAAAAGAAAAAAAAAAAAAAGGATATAAGAAGAATGAACAAATAAAAGGTGCATACCGCCTGTACTCCCTCAGGGAGCGGAGCATGGAAAACCCGGTCTTCCGGGACAGTCTCCACAATCTCGGATCCACTCTCTCCGGTATACGAGATCCGAGCATCGGGAGGCACCCATCTGTTAGGTTATGATACATATGACAATTCATAAATCATGCGGAAAAACCATTTAGCCAGGAATACATATTATTTACACATAATCATATAGCATAGTTTAGATGCATACTCTTTGTTGCGTGCCTTCCCTAGCTGCGCCCGAACCGAACAAGAACAAGTCTTTAGGACTCCAAGTGTCGTCCCTCCGTAGATAGTCCACAGCACGTCCGGATCCGCCTTAAGATTGACCAACTAGAATCTCCCTTAAGGTACTAACGATTTTCGGCACTTATAGTCAAGAAATGTGTCTGAATTTTCTCTCAAAAACTCACTTTGAATACTTGAATAATCTATGAAAATATGTGACCCTAGGCACCTATTTATAGAGTTATGGAAAGGGTTTTGGAATCCTATTAGGATACTAATTTATTTAATTATAACCCTACTAGGACTCTAATTAAATAATCATTATCTAATAGTTTTAGGATTTAATCACACTTCGAATCCTGATTGCTTCAGGATTCCCGCACAAGCATTGCACGAGCACCGTACACCCGCGCAAGCCTTGCGGCCCACGCTAGGCGCACAACGCTCGGCCCACTGCTGTGCTCCCGCGCGCGCGCCCAAGGCCTTGGCTGGGCCTGGCCTTGCGCAGGGCCTGGTCGAGGCTTGGCGTGCGCTGGTGTGCGTTGGCTCGCTGGGCGACGGCCTGGCTTCGTGCTGGGCTTTCGTATAGCGGGCCTCGTCCGATGCTAATTCGTACGATACGCTTCCGATTAAATTCCCGATTCCGAAATTCATTTCCGATATGAACAATATTTAATATTTCCGATTCCGGAATCAATTTCCGTTTCGAACAAATATTTAATATTTCCGTTTCCGGAATTATTTTCCGATTCCGATAATATTTCCGATTCTGACAATATTTCCGTTTCCGGCAATATTTCCGATTCTGGCAATATTTCCATTTCCGATAATATTTTCCGATACGTACCATGTTTCCGTTTCCGGCAACATCTACGACTTGGATAATATTTATATTTCCGATACGATCCATATTTCCGTTTCCGGCAATATCATCGTTTCCGGAGTATTCATTTCTTGCCTGTGACGATCTCAGCTCCCACTGAAACCAAGATCCGTCGATTCCGAATATCCATAGATGGAGTATTTAATGCCATTAAATACTTGATCCGTTTACGTACTATTTGTGTGACCCTACGGGTTCAGTCAAGAGTAAGCTGTGGATTAATATCATTAATTCCACTTGAACTGAAGCGGCCTCTAGCTAGGCATTCAGCTCACTTGATCTCACTGAATTATTAACTTGTTAATTAATACTGAACCGCATTTATTAGACTTAACATAGAATGCATACTTGGACCAAGGGCATTATTTCCTTCAGTCTCCCACTTGTCCTTAGGGACAAGTGTGCATTTCCTAATTCCTTTATCGCTCGATGCTTGCTCTTTGAACATAAAGTAAGAGTTGTCATCCTTATTATGTCCAGAGGTGTTCCTCGGTTTCAGAGTTCAACTGATCAAATAAACAGATAATCATAGCCTATGATTCATCCGAGCACGGCCATGCATTTCACAGTTTCTAGCTCTCTGAGTGGCCTTGTACAACTTTTAAGCATCTCATCCCGATTTATGGGAGGACAATCCCAATCTTGCGATCTTGAGATTAGACTTCGTTTGATAGGTGATTACCTGAGCGTTGCCTTTATAGCCTCCTTTTACGGTGCGATGGTTGGTCAACGTCAAAGCAACCAGTTCTCAAATAAGTAATCTCAAATCACTCAGGTATTGAGGATTTAGTGTCTAATAATTTTAATGAAATTTACTTATGACAGATTTTCATCTCTTACAGTAAAGTTTCATAGGTCTTGTCCGATACTAGTCTTCCCAAAGTAAGTATCTATGCAAATGATTATGACATTGCCATGTCCACATAGTTCAAGAAACAGAACTACTAGTCATCTTGCATTCTAATCGTCTAACGTTTTCTATGCGTCCAATTTTATAGAAAACTCCGACCAGGGACCTTTTTCAACCTTTGACATTCAAGTTCACTTGATAGACATTTCTTAGTCACAGGACTGGTCCTGACAGTCTATCTTGAATATATCGTCAAATTGAAGGGACTCATCATTTAATAAACCACAAATTAAATGGAAAAATGAATTCTTTTCATTTATTGTGAATGATTAACCAATAATGTTTTACAAAGATTTAAACTCTAAAACTTTAAAACATTAAACAGAGACATCAAAGCCATTCTCCAATATGCTTGATTCCCATAGCTGCAGTGTGCGAGTTGTGCTTCGCTTGCGGCAGAGGTTTAGTCAATGGATCTGATATGTTGTCATCAGTTCCAATTTTGCTTATCTCGACTTCTTTTCTTTCAACGAACTCTCGTAGAAGGTGAAATCTACGAAGTACATGCTTGACTCTCTGGTGGTGTCTAGGCTCCTTTGCCTGTGCAATAGCTCCGTTATTATCACAATACAGGGCTATTGGTCCTTTAATAGAGGGGACTACACCAAGTTCACCTATGAACTTCCTTAGCCATATAGCTTCCTTTGCTGCTTCATGTGCAGCAATGTACTCCGCTTCAGTTGTAGAATCCGCAATGGTGCTTTGCTTAGCACTTTTCCAGCTTACTGCTCCTCCGTTGAGGCAGAAGACAAACCCAGACTGTGATCTGAAATCATCCTTGTCGGTTTGGAAACTTGCGTCCGTATAGCCTTTAACAATTAATTCATCGTCTCTACCATAGACCAGGAAGTCATCTTTGTGCCTTTTCAGGTACTTCAGAATATTCTTGGCAGCAGTCCAATGCGCCTCTCCTGGGTCTGACTGGTATCTGCTCGTAGCACTGAGTGCGTACGCAACATCCGGGCGTGTACATATCATAGCATACATTATTGAACCAATCAATGATGCATATGGAATCCCATTCATTCGTCTACGCTCATCAAGTGTTTTTGGGCACTGAGTCTTGCTTAGAGTTATTCCATGAGACATGGGTAGGTAGCCTCGCTTGGAGTCCGCCATCTTGAACCTATCAAGCACCTTATTGATATAAGTGCTCTGACTAAGTCCAATCATCCTTTTAGATCTATCTCTGTAAATCTTGATGCCCAATATGTACTGTGCTTCTCCTAGATCTTTCATCGAAAAACATTTCCCAAGCCAAATCTTGACAGAGTTCAACATAGGAATGTCATTTCCGATAAGTAATATGTCGTCGACATATAATACTAGGAAAGCAATTTTGCTCCCACTGACCTTCTTGTATACACAAGATTCGTCTGCGTTCTTGATGAAACCAAAGTCACTGACTGCTTCATCAAAACGTATATTCCAGCTCCTGGATGCCTGCTTCAATCCGTAGATTGACTTCTTTAGCTTGCATACCTTTTTAGCATTCTTTGGATCCTCAAAACCTTCAGGCTGTGTCATAAACACAGTTTCTGTTAAAACGCCGTTTAAGAAAGCAGTTTTGACATCCATCTGCCATATTTCGTAATCGTAATATGCAGCGATTGCTAACATTATCCGGATAGACTTTAGCATTGCAACTGGTGAAAAGGTTTCATCGTAATCCACACCGTGGACTTGCCTGTAACCTTTTGCAACCAATCTAGCTTTGAAAACATCAAGTTTCCCATCCTTGTCCTTTTTCAGTTTGAAAACCCATTTGCTTCCAATGGCTTGGTAGCCATCTGGCAAATCGACCAAATCCCATACTTGGTTTTCAGACATGGATTCTAATTCAGATTGCATGGCTTCTTGCCATTGCTTGGAGCTAGGGCTCGTCATAGCTTGTTTGTAAGTCGTAGGTTCATCACTTTCATGTAATAGAACGTCATAGCTCTCGTTCGTCAAAATACCTAAGTACCTTTCCGGTTGAGATCTATATCTTTGCGATCAACGCGGGGTAACATTTCTAGATTGACCATGATTCTCACCAGATTCTTCTAAAGATCTCTGAGTTTCATCCTGAATGTCATCTTGAGCATTCTCTAGAGTTTGTTGTTCGACTCGAATTTCTTCGAGGTCTACTTTTCTCCCACTTGTCATTTTGGAAATGTGATCTTTCTCCAAAAAGACACCATCTCGAGCAACAAACACCTTGTTCTCAGATGTTTTGTAGAAGTAATACCCCTTTGTTTCCTTTGGATAGCCCACAAGGATACATTTGTCAGATTTTGGATGAAGTTTGTC
Organism: Spinacia oleracea; assembly: GCF_020520425.1. Lineage (NCBI taxonomy): Eukaryota > Viridiplantae > Streptophyta > Magnoliopsida > Caryophyllales > Amaranthaceae > Spinacia > Spinacia oleracea. The sequence continues at coordinate 92,981,540 of NC_079489.1, forward strand.
TGAAATCAATCGTTTGACGTATACTTCACATCCCCAAATCTTCAGAAAAGACACATTTGGAGGCTTTCCAAACCATAATTCGTATGGAGTCTTTTCGACAGCTTTAGACGGAGCTCTATTTATAGTGAGTGCAGCTGTATTTAGTGCATGTCCCCAAAATTCTAATGGAAGTTCGGCCTGACCCATCATTGACCTGACCATGTCTAGCAAGGTTCTGTTCCTCCGTTCCGACACACCGTTCCATTGTGGTGTTCCAGGAGGAGTCAATTCTGATAGAATTCCACATTCTTTCAGATGGTCATCAAATTCATAGCTCAGATATTCACCGCCTCTATCAGACCGCAGTGCCTTAATCTTCTTGCCTAATTGATTCTCTACTTCACTCTGAAATTCCTTGAATTTGTCAAAGGATTCAGACTTATGCTTCATTAGGTAGACATAACCATATCTACTGAAGTCATCAGTGAAAGTGATAAAGTAGCTGAAACCACCTCTAGAATTTGTACTCATTGGTCCACATACATCTGTATGGATTAAACCCAATAGTTCATTTGCTCTTTCTCCAACTTTAGAGAAAGGTTGCTTTGTCATTTTGCCAAGTAAACATGATTCGCATTTACCATAATCCTCTAAGTCAAATGGTTCTAGAATTCCTTCCTTTTGAAGTCTTTCTAAGCGTTTCAAGTTTATATGGCCTAATCGACAATGCCACAGATAGGTGAGATCTGAATCATCCTTTTTGGCCTTTTTGGTATTTATGTTATATACTTGTTTGTCGTGATCTAATAAATAAAGTCCATTGACTAATCTAGCAGATCCATAAAACATCTCTTTAAAATAAAACGAACAACTATTGTCTTTTATTAAAAAGGAAAATCCCTTAGCATCTAAGCAAGAAACTGAAATGATGTTTTTAGTAAGACTTGGAACATGGAAACACTCTTCCAGTTCCAAAACTAGCCCGGAGGGCAACGACAAATAGTAAGTTCCTACAGCTAATGCAGCAATCCGTGCTCCATTTCCCACTCGTAGGTCGACTTCACCCTTGCTTAACTTTCTACTTCTTCTTAGTCCCTGTGGATTGGAACATAAGTGTGAGCCACAACCTGTATCTAATACCCAAGAAGTTGAATTAGCAAGTATACAGTCTATAACGAAAATACCTGAAGATGGAACGACTGTTCCGTTCTTCCGATCTTCCTTTAGCTTTGGACATTCTCTTTTGTAATGGCCTATTCCATCACAATAAAGACAGCTTTGATGTGGATTTGTCCTGCTTTGATTTAGCATTGCCCTTGGACTTTCCACTTTTCTTGAACGGTCTCCTTCTAGCCTTGAGTAAATCTTTGGCTTCACAGTCCAGTATTATTTCAGCCTTTCTGACAAGGTGAACAAATTCTGCAACTGTTTCTTCTCTTGGTTCACTTAGGTATAGTTGCTTGAAGCGACCAAACCCACTGTGTAGTGAATTGAGCAAGATAGAGACTGCCATCCTTTCGCTTATTGGTGTTCCTAGTAGACTTAGGCGATCAAAGTATGAACGCATAAGATCCACATGGAACCTCAGTGGGACGCCTACCCTCTGTTTAGTGCGAAGGAGCTGAACATGTGTTTCTTGGACCTCCATCCTATAACACCTGTTGGGAGAACTAACCTTTAGACCAGACATTGATTTAATCAACTCATGGACGTTCAGGTCCCTGTCCTCGGTGCTTCCACGACAGATATCCCTCTGATTCTTGATGAGCGTAAAAGGTTCATAGGCTACAAACCTTCTAGCCGAATCATCAGGGATATTGTTCAGCATGAGACTCATAACCTTTTTGAGATCCGCATCCCAGGCGTAAAATCTCTCAGGGGTCATGTCTCTGGCATAGTAGCTTGGCATGGGATGTGATAGTACATACTCAAGTCCATTGAGTTTGACTATTTCAACTAGCTTAGCTTCCCATTCAAGAAAATTTGCCAGGTTCAGCTTGACCATAAGCTCAGAACCCATGATGATGTTTTGATTGTTGTTTGCCATATTAAAAACTACAATTGAAAAGAATAAACAAATAAATAACCATTCACAGTTTCTCTTAATAAACTTAAATTCTAGCATACATGCATAATTCAATGTTTATTAAGCATTTTATTCAAGTTATGTGTTCCGGCAGGTGTGAATAAAATGATTCCAAGATCCTAAAATCATTGAAGAACTAAGCACAGTTTGTCGACTTAATCCTAGAACATCTTAGGTAAGCAAAAGCCTTTTGCTAATCGTCTAGAAACTATTCTTGGTTGATAGGTACGTCTAAGAACTTATTAGGTAAACCTATCGATTTTGCCACGACATAAAAGGACTCCTTACTTATATCGTTGAGTTTCACCAAAACTAACATGTACTCACAATTATTTGTGTACCTTGCCCCTTTAGGACCAATAAGTAACACCTCGCTGAGCGAAAACTATTACTAGATTGATGTAAAGGATATCCAAGCAAGTGTATATTTTGGCATGGCACCTTTTAACTCAATTTTTAAGTTTGGAACTTAAGGCTCTTACTATGTTGGTTAGATTTTAAGTGAACTAAAATCCTTAATCATGCAACATTATCAAGCCACAATCTTATGCATAATTAAGACATATTTAAAGCAATAAATAACTTAAAGCATGCATAAGATAAATGTGATCTAGTATGGCCCGACTTCATCTTGAAGCTTTGACTTCAAAGTCCGTCTTGAAAATCTCCGTGGGAGGCACCATTTTCTTCAAATAGGATAAGCTATAACTAATTACAACTATTTGATGGTACGCAGACCATATTTGAATTGAAAAATAACTTTGGTACTTTAGACCAATTACATTCAAATTAATGGTGCGCAGACCATATTTTCTATCCTATTTGGGCCATACTAGTCACTTCATAACCTGCAAAACAGTACATATACAATATATACCATTCACCCATTCATTATCATGAATGGCCCACATAGCTGGTTAGTAAAACACATTATGCATCACGTAAACATTTGCAGCAATTAATCAAGGGCACCAATAATCTACCAATTATTCAGTCCTTATTAATTCTAATCAAGTTGTTTTAACCTTAAGGATTTGTAGACCTAATCAAGAGTTTATGACTAAAAGGGCTCCCACTTAAACCAATAAATTCGTATGCTTTACTAATTTTAAACATAAAAATGTATTTCTAGTCTAACCGGAAACATACAAATTTAATTAAAATTTAAAGCTCATATGAATTTATAATTGAATCCAAAAAGTTTAATTTAATTTCAGTCGTATTTAAATTAATTCATGATTTTAATTTTAGTAAAATAATTAGAATAAATAAAATTTATTATAATTACAATATTCAAAATTAAAATCCAAGAAAATAATTTAAATTATTAATTTTTAAAATTAATTAAAATTACGTAAACTGAAAATTTCAAATTAAACATTCAAAACGATCTAATCGCAACGCAAACACCCTACGCATCGCACGCCCATGGGCCACACGCACACAGCCATCGCTGGCCATGTGCGCGCAGCCCATGCGCTCGTCGCATAGCTGCTGCATCTTCCCATCGCAAGTGGTGCTCGCTGCGCGCGCGCCAGCGCTCGACGCACGCGAGCCATCGCTCGCTGTGCGCGCTCCAGCGCTTGATGCACGCGAGCCATCGCTTGCTGTGCGCGAGCAATTGCGCGCGATCAACGCTGGGTGCAGCGCTCGTGGCACGCGAGCTTGCGCTCGCTGCGCACGAGGCTGCGTGGGCTTGCGCGAGGCAGTGCGCGTTGTGGCGCAGCTCGCTTGCTGCCCACACGCGACTGCCATGCCTTGCCTTCGCCCATGCCCATTCATCCATAGCTCGTGGCCCACGACACAAGGCAGGGCTGCTGCCTTGTGCTCGTGCACCATGCCCCTGCTCATTGCATTCGTGCCGCACGGGCGACGAGCTCCCTTGCTCGTCGTCGCATGCCCGCACTATACAACACCCCTTAAGGGTAACACGAAGCGTCCATTGCTTTGTGCGTGCAAGTTATATGAACGAATCGCATAAAAATTTAAAATTTATATTTAAAATTAATGACAAATTAATAAATAATATTAATTTCATAATTTTAGGGCGAAAAATCGAAAATTTATTATTCAATTGATTTCCGATTATTATGGATTCAAGCCTAGGTCATAAAAATTTAAAATTTAACATAAATTTACAATTTTTATGGTGGTTTTTAATCATAGGTATCTAATTAAATTATAAATAATTATGAAAATCAAATTAATTCTAAATTATTCTAATTTTTAACAAATTAATCATAATTAAAAATTAGATTGCATAATTAACAAGGCTAGACATTCAAACTTGTTAAACATATACAGTAGGTCAATCAAAAATTCAAGATTTATCAACAAGAATCGCAAATATTTAATTTAACATCTTAAATTTACGAAATTTTGCATTCGAAAAACTAAAACCTTCGAAAAGTCATAGTTAGGCTTCGAATTTGAGAATTCTGGGTTCGGCAGAAAAATTTTAGAATGCCTTTTACATGCGGAATTGACACAAAAATCACTCGATTTGGATGAGTAACGAAGAAACTGCCGAAAAACTGCGCACGTATAATTAAATAAACGCAATTTGCAATTAATTAACAATTACGAAAATTAATCACCCCTTTTAATTCTTGCAAATTTGTAATATTTAACCATGTTCATGCAATTTAGATTATGAAAATAATAAGAGGCTTGTGATACCACTGTTAGGTTATGATACATATGACAATTCATAAATCATGCGGAAAAACCATTTAGCCAGGAATACATATTATTTACACATAATCATATAGCATAGTTTAGATGCATACTCTTTGTCGCGTGCCTTCCCTAGCTGCGCCCTAACCGAACAAGAACAAGTCTTTAGGACTCCAAGTGTCGTCCCTCCATAGATAGTCCACAGCACGTCCGGATCCGCCTTAAGATTGACCAACTAGAATCGCCCTTAAGGTACTAAGAATTTTCGGCACTTATAGTCAAGAAATGTGTCTGAATTTTCTCTCAAAAACTCACTTTGAATACTTGAATAATCTATGAAAATATGTGACCCTAGGCACCTATTTATAGAGTTATGGAAAGGGTTTTTGAATCCTATTAGGATACTAATTTATTTAATTATAACCCTACTAGGACTCTAATTAAATAATCATTATCTAATAGTTTTAGGATTTAATCACACTTTTAATCCTGATTGCTTCAGGATTCCCGCACAAGCATTGCACGAGCACCGTACACCCGCGCAAGCCTTGCGGCCCACGCTAGGCGCACAGCGCTCGGCCCACTGCTGTGCTCCCGCGCGCGCGCCCAAGGCCTTGGCTGGGCCTGGCCTTGCGCTGGGCCTGGTCGAGGCTTGGCGTGCGCTGGTGCGCGTTGGCTCGCTGGGCGACGGCCTGGCTTCGTGCTGGGCCTTCGTCTAGCGGGCCTCGTCCGATGCTAATTCGTACGATACGCTTCCGATTAAATTCCCGATTCCGGAATTCATTTCCGATACGAACAATATTTAATATTTCCGATTCCGGAATCAATTTCCGTTTCGAACAAATATTTAATATTTCCGTTTCCGGAATTATTTTCCGATTCCGATAATATTTCCGATTCTGACAATATTTCCGTTTCTGGCAATATTTCCGATTCTGGCAATATTTCCATTTCCGATAATATTTTCCGATACGTACCATGTTTCCGTTTCCGGCAACATCTACGACTTGGATAATATTTATATTTCCGATACGATCCATATTTCCGTTTCCGGCAATATCATCGTTTCCGGAGTATTCATTTCTTGCCTGTGACGATATCAGCTCCCACTGAAACCAAGATCCGTCGATTCCGAATATCCATAGATGGAGTATTTAATGCCATTAAATACTTGATCCGTTTACGTACTATTTATGTGACCCTACGGGTTCAGTCAAGAGTAAGCTGTGGATTAATATCATTAATTCCACTTGAACTGAAGCGGCCTCTAGCTAGGCATTCAGCTCACTTGATCTCACTGAATTATTAACTTGTTAATTAATACTGAACCGCATTTATTAGACTTAACATAGAATGCATACTTGGACCAAGGGCATTATTTCCTTCACCATCCCCCTAACAAAGGGTCAGGATACTCCTGCATAAAACACATAAACATAAATACATAAGCACGAGCATGAAAACCCTAACAAAAAGAAATCAGTACAAAAAGAGAGAGCAACTCACAACGCCAGGCTCTGGGAGACGAATGGAATCCTGGATAAACTGATAATAGCTAGCTCCCGCTATCACCAACTCCGTCGCCGGCACACCAGTCCTCGAGTAGACCCTCCACGACTCGCCTATCGAACGAGTAGACAGCATGGTCGCAGGTGGAGGCTTAGGCACCGAAAAAACCCCGGCCGTCTGCATACGTACCCGCTCTCCCAGGTACCAGACAGGGTCGCGGCGGCCACCGAACAAGACCCGCATCTGGCTCAGGGCATAACTATCCCTGACCGAAGCATAAGTACCCCTAAAGGAGAGTCATGGGGTCCAAACCACCTGTTTCATACGGACACGGTCAGATCTTGCACATAGAAAATAAAAGAAAAATGATGAAATACGAGATAGAGGATAAGATTCTGTACATGCTCAGGATTCCCGTCCCGAATGAGGTCCCACACGGTATCGGGCAGTGGACGCGCAGTCAGCTTCTCCTTCCAACCCCAACGACGACCGGCAGGGTACTCCAAAGGCCTCTGCCCCTTTCGGGGAGCCAGCCAAGGCAAATGCTCAAAAGCCCACAACTATAAAAGGAAAAGACAATAATACGTCAAAAAAAAGAGGGGCCCGGTAAAAGCGAGAAAACAAAAGAAAGGCTAGGCACATACCTCTATTAAACGCGGCACTCTCGCCAATGTAATGACAATGTGACGTCTACACGGGTCCGAGTCGCGCACCGCCAAACTCATCTGGCCGACGAGCGTCGCGTAGCCCAAATCGCCCCAGCAATAGTCACCCAGCGTAGACTCGTCCTCCACCATGCCTATCCACCTCGGGTCACAGGTGTCAGTCGGACCCGATAGAAAAGTGGAAGTAATAAAATGGAGGTAGAACAGCCGGGCCTGTCTTGAAGACGACTCCTCCACCCCATGCTCCAGGGCCCACATCAGGTCAGCAAAAGGTATCCCACAGGGCTGGTACGAAGGCAATCTCATGCCCATCCACGAGCCCAGGAGCCTAGTACCCTCAGCAACGATCGGCGGTGGGCCATCCGACCCTTGGCGAACGGGGTTCCCCGTAAAGGTCAAGCCTGTCAAAGCCGTGTAGTCCTCAGGAGTGATCGTTATCTCACCCCAAGGAAAATGGAATGTGTTGGTGGTATCCCACCACCACCTCATGAGCGACCGCAGAAAGGACAGGGAGATGTTAAGCCGCAGTATCTCCCAGAAGGTCTCGACCACCGGAAAAAGTGAGCTCACCCTCACTAAAGCCTGGGCGTCCGAGCTCAGGAAACCAAAAATAGTCTCGCTCGTCGCTGCACCGTAGCCGCGAACCGTAGTGTCCCTCCTCGCGTGAAGGCGGGTAGTCACGCGGTGCTCTAGGTCGTAGTGCAGGTCTCGACCGTCGTAGAACTTAGGACCCACCCATAGGGGTCTCGCGCCAGTAGACTGACGCGTCATGCCACGCTCCTCGTGGCCACCAGAAGGAGGTGACAACTCGTCAGACATGCTGATCAACGATACAACAAGGCATTATACCTTTAACAAAATTGGCACTCACACCAATCACTAAAAAGTGCATTCCGCTCATAAAATGGAGTCATACAATTTTTGTTCCCTAAAAACATGGTACTAAGTTCATATTGAGCAAAAATTCCCTAAATAGAAAAATTATTGTTAACTCCAACAAAATCAAAATTCTTCCATAATTTGTCATTCATGAATTATGAGGAACGCAAGTAATATACCAAAAACACCTACATTGTAAGAAAACACTAAAGTCGTAGGAATACTTGGGGGCTAGCATAAACATGCCCAAATTCAACAAAAATCAGCATACTTGCGAAAATTAACATGCACAAACTAATTAACATATTATGTAGAACATTTCCAACTATCTGATTGAAGGAAAGGGGCACAAAATCAAAAACCCCCAAATCAATTTCATGCACAAAAAACTTGACCAAAAATACTGAAATTGACAAAAAAATCTCAAAATTACTGAAAATTACTTACATTGGGAAGATTAGGGAGTGACTTGGAGTAGAATTCGCAAAGAAAAGTGAAGAAATGAGCTAAGAATTAGTTGAAAGAGGTGAGGAGTTTGAGCGAAAATGGCGGAAATGGGAAAGGAAGGAGACGGTCCGCGTATTTAAGGACCAGTCTCCCCTTCGCATTTTCAACGCCCAGCTCTGGGCGTTAGAAATTCTCGCGCCCAGAGCTGGGCGCTGAAAGTGTTTCCCAGACAGCGAATATTCGCTGTCGGGCACGCGCAATCCCTATTTGTGTAAAACATCCGTTATCTGGACATTTCTTATCCAAAAACAGTATTTTGCAATATCGTTAAAAAAAAATATATACACAGTGTGGACCCACTTATAGGACACACCTAATCGGGAAATATTGCGACCCACCAACAGGTTGTAATCGCAAAAAACCCTCCTACATAGGCAAAATGAAAAAGCAAGAAATTCAAAATGGGCTCGCCCACCCTCAGCGGGCGGGGTCCGCGTCACTAGCCGCGCAGATCCTCAGTTTTCGAAAAATAAAGTCTTCAAATTTAAAATAGGCTCGCCATCTTCAGCCGGCGGGGTCTACGTCACAAACTGCGTAGGTCCTTATTTTCAAAAAGCACAAACAAATTTCAAAATAGATTCGTCCACTTCTATCGGACGGGGTGTCCACCCTTAGCGGACAGGTTCGCCATCTTCAGCCAGCGGGGTCTACGTCACAAACCGCGTAGGACCTTATTTTTAAATTTCAAAAACAGATTCGTCCACTTCTATCGGACGGGGTGTCCATCCTTAGCGGACAGGCTCGCCATCTTTAGCCGGCGGGGTCTGCGTCACTAACTGCGCAGGTCCTTAGTCGCTGCAGCGATAACTTTTTCTGGTTTTCCGTTTTTCCAAAAAAGAACGATGTGAGTAGCTTTCCCTTTTTCCAAAGATTGGTTTTCCGTTTTTTCCAAAAAAGAACGATGTGCTGGATTTTCCTTCGTTTTACGTCCCATAAAAACAAGGGGGTTTTCTCGTTTAGCTAACCCTGAAAATGAGAATCTTTAAAAACATTTTTTACCTCGTGATTGGGCTTGGCCAGGCCCAATTACACTTTATAGCTTTGATTTCGAAAACATCTGTAGCTACTCCAAATGACAAAGTGAGGGAGTTTCTGCGCACCTTTAGATACTTCCAATGACAAAGTGAGGAAGTTTCTATACTATCCGCTGTCAAATCCCAATGACACGTGAGGGATATGTCGACACTTCAAGTGATGACCCTTAAGTCAAATGTTATCACTCGGGGGCTCGTGAGACCCTCGCCAAAACATGTCACCATGGCTTGTGCGACGCACTCCGTCTAATACTTTGACCATCGTCTTACTCCAAGACTCAGTCAAAGTGGGGGCTAACTGTAGACACCTACTTTTGTCCCCATTCCCGAAAGGGAAGGTTCGATGATGAAAGCATAAATCTCCACTTGACAACGCATCTCCTATAAAATAACGAATCTCAATTCCCCTTTTCATTTCACCCGAAACCTGCTATTTATGGAAACCTGCTAAAAATAGTAATTGCCGTAATGGGTAGTTGTTAAAAGTGGAAAGTCATAAAAGATAAAAACCTGTCAGAATTAGGTGTTGCACTCCAACATAAATCCTAAATGAGATAGAGATTATGAGAAAATCCTATTCCTAATATGATTCGAAAATAAGAGTCACGTATTAATTAAAATCCTAACGAGCCTAGAGTTCTTAACGGGCCCAGACGCATCCCGTCACAAGGTTAATACGCACTAAAAGACTCAATTAAATCTCAAATACTCCGGATTCTAGGAATCCGAATCTGACTAAGAAAAACAGCCCAGATCCTATTTTCAACGCCTGGCTCTAGGCGCTGAAAATACCTGGTACGTGTTTTTCCTAATTCCTCGTGGATTAGAGTTCTACAATTCTATCTTTCCACGAACTCTTTTCTATAAATAGGGCCTTAAGTTCGACGTGAAAAGGACAACAACACACAATTATTATTCTGAGTATTGACTCTAAACCCCTAAGCCTAAGCCTCACGCTGCAAAACTGATCACGCGTTCTGTCGCAATCGATCCATAAATCGAACAGAACGTATCCTGTCCCATAATTTGAGATTCGTTAAATAAAAGGAGAAATAGCAAAGTCAAAGTGGTTAGTTTTCTGAGAACCGTGACGCACCTCTCAAGGGTGCGTCGTAATGTGTCCCTTTTCCATGGTTTAATTGCTTTCCTCGCCCTTTTATGAACTGTTAAACTAACTAAATCTGATTGTTCGATCACGCTTAATAAATATGATATTTTTGGGAAATTGGATTATCATGCTAGATCCCTTAAAACAATCTAAATCAGATAATCGCGCTCGATCTAGTACTTTATGTTGCATATTGTTAAAATCAACTCAGATTAGTTTAATAGTTAACGCATGTCCCTTCAATTATTTATGCTGAGCTAGTAAGGATATTCTGCCTCTGGAGTTATCGAAGAGCGAGTACTCCTCTTGGTAGTTACAGTCCCCCGAACCCTCAATCTCTACCCTGCGCGTGTACGTTGAGCGATCCCCACCACCAGGGATCACAAGGGAACCTACGGTCGTCGTGGTCAAACATAATTGCACTCCCTTTATGTCACGATAACCGGGTTTTGTCAGTTTTTCTCATTGTCGTTAAAAACTGAATGGTGACTCCTATATTACTAGTCAATTGGGTGTAAACTCACGGGAAATCTAATTACACTTGATTTGACAAAAAGAAGCGTCACACCAACGAGGGACGAGGTCACGCATTAAGCCTCGTGCTTTTTCGACCCCCTCACAGATAGGACTTTGAATATTTTAGGGGAGTTTAAACCCATTGAAATATTTTAGGGGGATTTCAACCCATTGATAGGACTTGGAATATTTTAGGGGAGTTTCAACACATTGAAATATTTTAGGGGGATTTCAACCGGTTGATAGGACTTGAAATAATTTAGGGGAGTTTCAACCCATTGAAATATTTTAGGGGGATTTCAACCCATTGATAGGACTTGGAATATTTTAGGGGAGTTTCAACCCATTGAAATATTTTAGGGGGATTTCAACCCATTGATAAATTGGACTTGTATTATTTCAAGGGATTTTCAACCCATTGGAGAATTGGACTTGTATTATTTCAAGGGATTTTCAACCCATTGGAAAATAGGACTTGTATTATTTTAAGGGATTTACAACCCATTGGAAATGTTTGGAATTTTGAACTTGAGTGCAATGGAAAGCAAGGATTTGTAGCTTGAAGATGAGTTTGAAGTTTAAATTTGATTCGAAGTTTGAACTTCGAAATGGAAAGGACGCACTTTGTATGTAGAATGTGAGGCTTTGAATATGGAAAATCCGACATTATGCCGTCATGGATTTGAGACATTGAATTTGGGAATTTGAAAGTCGGCATTACGCCGTCGTGGACTTGGAATTTTGAAGTTTCGAATATAGGACTTGAGATTTCAAGGATCGAAACTTTAGAGCTTCGAACTTGAGGTTTAAAACATGGAATGGAAAAAAATTGGCATCACGACGGCTTGAATTGGGAACTTGGAACTTGGAGGATAGGACTTGAAGTTTGAAAGATCGATATGGAATTTTGAGGTTTGAAAGTTTGAGTTGAAAAGTTGGCATTAGCCCGATATGAGTTTGGACATTTGAACTTGAGATTTCGAAATTGGAATTGGTAACTTGAGTTTGAGGTTTGAAGACTTGAATGTTTGAAATAGGAAATCCGGCATGACGCCGTTGGATTTGAGCTTTGAACTTGAAATTTTTACTAGAAAATTCGGCATTATGACCCGTTGGATTTGAATTTTGACTTGAAACTTGAAGCTTGAAATTTGAACTAGACAATCCGGCATTATGACGCCGTTGGATTAGGGTTTTGAACTTGAAATTTGAACTAGAAAATCCGGCATTATGACGCCGTTGGATTTGGACTTGAAAATTGAGGTTTTGGACTAGCAAACTTGGATTGAACTTGAAACTCGAAATTTGGACTAGAAAATCCGGCATTATGACGCCGTTGGATTTGGAACTTGAAAATTGAGGTTTTGAACTAGAAATTTTGGATTGAACTTGAAACTCGAAATGTGGACTAGAAAATCCGGCATTATGACGCCGTTGGATTTGGACTTGAAAATTGAGGTTTTGAACTAGAAAATTTGGATTGAACTTGAAACTTGGAATTTGGACTAGAAAATCCGGCATTATTGTTAGGGGGGAAAAATACCCTCTTGGTGACGTGGGCATACGTGGCAAGCATTGCTTACGTGGCTTCCAACAAGGCGCAAGGTGGCATTATTCGAACGGTATTCCCAACTGCTTGGCTCAAAACGGACGTTACAAACCTTTGATGAAGCCGGCCTTCATTACGTATTTATTATCTAATTATGAGCAATTATTCCATAAACGTTACGTTCTTGTTGTAAATGCCTATAAAATGGCTTAGTCTTGTCTATTTTACATACATGATTTCCAAGCAATAAACCTACGATTACCTTATGCTATTACAACTTGCTCTCACCTTTCTCAATTATCTAGCTCGATCGATTGTTAGCACCTTCATCAAGGCAAGCTCGTCTCTAAGTCGAATTTACCCAAAACAATTTGGCGCCCACCGTGGGGCTGACTATCAAATGCAGCTCGATAATACCATTCCAATCACCATGGCTGGAAATGCTAGCTCATCCGATGATATCACTCGTCGCTTCGAAGCCATGGAGCAGCGCATCAACATCCTCCAAAAGGAGAACGAAGCGTTCCACTCTCAAGTTAGGTCCACTGCCTCCATCGCCACCGGATTCAGGTTCCAGTACCGACGAGACACCTCCGGGTTAAACCGCCGCTTGGATCTTGACGCCGCTCCAGATCACCCCCTCCATGTGCATTTTGGCGAACCTGGGGGTCCCGTTCTCCAGCAGATCCGCGAATTCGATCCATTACCGAATCAACCCCGTTCTAACCCGAGTTGGCTTCCCCCGCCTCCAACTCAACCATCTTCTGCAGGTACATCGGCGACAATTGTCACCGCGGCGGCTGCCCGGGTAACCCCACCTCAGGTCGGCATGACGACATCCACCATGGTGACGGCTCCCGCCTCCGCTCCGGTATCTCGTCCGCCGCCTCCCCCAACAGTGACCATGTCAATGCCCCTGCTAGTTACGCTCCCGGCGCAAGGATCAACGCCAACAATTCAAATGCCATGGGATCAACTCTTCTCTCAGCAAGTCGTCCAACCTGTTGTTAACCTGGTCACTTCGGCACCAGGGGCACCTCCCCAGTTGATGACGATTCCTTTGGCGAGCCAGGCGCCGCAAGCAGCATTTCCCAATGCCCTAATGCGACCGGACTCTTCTTGAACCTATTCTCCATACACTCCTCTTAACAGGTCAGTCGCTCCAGTTAGTCACGGTTTCGTAACTCCATTCCCTTATGTTGAAGGTACCCACGCTACTCAAGGAACGCCTCCTTACATGCAACAAGTGGTGCCGCAGTTCACTCCTCACCAACCTCATGGCGTACACCCGCAGAGTACCTATTATCAACATCTCCAAGCCAGCCTTCCCGAAACGTTTAGCCCCCTCGTCCCGGTACTCAACAACATCTGTGAGAACACCAATCACCAACTCCAACAAATCATGACCATGATAAACAAAATTCCTGGTGTACCAACACCAATCAAAGAAGCTAGCCTAGACAGTTATACCGACTCCCCATATGCTGATCCCATTGATGCAATAGACATCCCAAAACGATTTAGCCCACCCAACATGCCCATGTACGACGGGACAACCGACCCAAGAGAACATATCTTGACCTACAAACAGCGGATGATGACCATTCCACTCCCTAAACACATGAGAGAAGCCAGCCTTTGCAAAGGGTTCGGTTCGACATTGGTTGGGCCCGCCTTAAAGTGGTTGACTAGCCTGCCAAATGGATGCATTACCTCTTTTGCTCACCTCGACAACATGTTCAACCAACAGTTCGCTAGCAGCAGATGTCTAGAGAAGCAGACAAGCGACTTATACCGAGTAATCCAACGTCCTGACGAACCCCTGAAGGATTATATAGCCCGGTTCATCAGGGAGAAGGTGACTATTCCTGAATGTGATGTTCCGACAGCCATCGAAGCGTTCAGACAGGGATTATACGGCGAAACCGACCTCTGGAGAGATTTAATCAAATACCCCTGCAAGACGTTCGAAGATGCTCAAGCCAAAGCAATGGCCCAAGTTAGGTTGGAAGAAACTCTCCATTCTCGGAAAGGGGGCAGTGACTACTCAAAGACGGAAAGACGGTTGCCCTACCCCAAGAGGACCAACGACCGCCCTGCTCCTTATTCCCGACCTCAACATGTAGCAGTGGTGGAGGAAGACGAGGACTCCGACTGGAAGAACAACCCGGATCTACCTCCAAAAATTAACGAATATTCTTTCTGTGTTGACAATGTAGGTCTGATGAACCACCTCTCGAAGATGGGGAAAGCAGTGCAATGGCCGCCGAAGTCTAGCAAACCCGAGTCGAAGAAGGATCCCTCCAAATGGTGTGATTTCCATGCCGACATCGGTCACACAACCAACGACTGCGTTGCGTTGAGGAGAGAAGTAGCCTACCTGCTGAAAAATGGTTACCTCAAGGACGTCATGTCAGATAAAGCTCGTGGCGTTGTCAACAAAGACAACTCTAACTCTCCATCTCGACCTCCTCCACCTCCCCCTCATACTAAAACTGTGAATTTCATTGCTGGAGGTTCTGACATTTGTGGTTTAACTTATTCTGCAGCGAAGAGACACGCCCGAGAAAACGAGATAGACAGACCAGTCCGAGCTGTAGCCGCCAAATACCTAACCCCTATATCTTTTGATGAATCTGATGCAGGGGACATCTCGGACAAACATCATGAAGGCTTGGTGATATCTATTCCTGTTGGAAACTGCATGATCAAACGAGTACTTGTCGACAATGGCAGCTCAACTAACGTGATGATGCTCGACGCCCTCAAGGAGATGGGGCTCAACCCAGACACAGACGTCGTCAAAAAATACACCATGCTAATAGGGTTCAGTGGCGAAGCAAAAACCACATTCGAAGAAGTTACCTTACCCGTTTACGCACAAGGGATAAACCAACAGGTAAAATTCTGTGTTATTGACTGCCCTTCATCTTACAACATTATTTTGGGCAGGCCCTGGATCCACGACATGAAGGCCATCCCTTCGACATATCACCAAATCATCAAGTTCCCGACTCGATGGGGGGTTTAAGAAATCAAAGGAGACCAACAAGAGTCCAAAGAATGCTATAAGGCGGCCCTAAAGCCATCGGCCACAAATAAATCCTCATTATAGCAATTACAGTCCAATTCAGAACCAGCAAGCTACGAAGAACCCAAATCTGAACAACTCGACGAGATCATCTTGGATCCTGCGAAACCAGAACAGGTCATCTTTATTGGATGTGACGTACCCGACGACATCAGGTCGGAGCTCGTTACATTTCTCAAAGCCAACGCGGATTGCTTCGCATGGTCACATGAAGATATGCCAGGCATCAGCCCAGACGTCATCACTCAAAAACTCAGTGTCGACCCCCGACATAAACCCGTCAAACAAAAGCTGCGGAAGTTCGCTCCAGAGCGCAACCAAATTATCAACGATGAAGTTCAGCAAGTACTAGATACAAGAAAGATCAGGGAGGTGAAATACCCAGACTGGTTGGCCAATGTCGTCGTAGTCAGGAAGAAGAATGGGAAATGGCGAGTATGCATAGATTTCACCGACATCAACAAAGCATGCCCTAAAGATTCTTTTCCCTTACCCCACATCGACTCCATGGTTGATGCTACTGCGGGACACGAGATGCTCACATTCATGGACGCGTTCAGTGGCTACAACCAGATTTTGATGCACCCAGAAGATCAAGAGAAAACCGCCTTCATCACGAAGCGGGGAACTTATTGTTACAAGGTCATGCCGTTCGGATTAAGGAACGCAGGCGCCACCTATTAGCGCCTAGTCAACAAAATGTTTAGAAACAGCTGAGCGACACAATGGAAGTCTACATCGACGACATGCTTGTGAAATCCAAGAAAGCCTCGGATCACATCACGCATCTTCAGCAAGCCTTCGACGTGTTGCGAGAGTACAACATGAAACTCAACCCCACCAAATGTTCGTTCGGAGTCTCTTTCGAAAAATTCCTAGGTTACATGGTTACTCAAAGAGGCATCGAAGCTAGTCCTGATCAGATCCGCGCAATCATCAACTTACAATCACCTCGAAACCAGAAGGACACACAAAAATTAGCAGGCATAGTGGCTGCCCTCAACCGCTTCATCTCCAGGTCATCCGACAAGTGTAAATTGTTCTACGACATCCTCAGTAAGAATGAGAAGTTCAGCTGGACTGACCGACACGAAGCCGCATTACATCAACTCAAGCAATACCTGTCAAACCCCCCGTTACTGTCCAAACCAAAAAACAATGAAGTGCTACAAGTATACCTCGCAGTTACAGAGCCGACCATGAGTGCAGTGTTAGTACGGGAAGAAGACGGAAAGCAACTACCCGTTTATTACGTCAGTAATTCTTTACTTAGCGCCGAAACAAGGTACTCTCATCTCGAAAAACTTGTCCTTGCTTTAGTCGTCGCTTCAGTTAAATTGCGTCCTTATTTCGAATGTCATCTTATCACTGTTAGAACTAACTATCCCATGAAGTCAATCATGAGGAAACCCGAGTTGTATGGCAGGATGTCCAAATGGGCTATACAATTAGGTTGCGGTTTTTTCATAAAATTCCCCTGAGGTTTGCAATAATGCACCAAATACACCTGCGCGTTTCAAAATTCATAAAATACCCCTATTTACTCAAAACTGTTCACCAAATACCCCTATTATGACTTTCCGTTAGTCCTCCGTTAAGTCATGTTTAAAATTCATAAAATGCACCTAAATATAAAGGTTTTGCATAGTATACACCTATTTGTAAAGTTCTTTGCACCAAATACCCAAACTTCATAATTTGAATCCAACGGCTAGTTTTAATACAATATAGTCGTTATGTTCATGCTGCCTATAAGTAAGGCGGTTGTTCCCTTGACTTGCTCCATGTTTAGCCCTCTATTTCCTAAATAGCCATGAGTTCTAATTCAAAAACCGGATCCTCTTCCATCCCAAATTTGTCATACCTAAGAGTTCCAAATAAAAACTGCAATTGTGGGAGAAGATTTGCAATAAGGAGCTCGGAAACGGCTAAAAATCCGCAAAAGCTTTACTACAAGTGTGATCCTTGTGATAATTTCAAGTGGTGCAAATGTTTTGTTGAGCAGACATTTGATGAAGCTCAAAGCAAGGGAAACAGAGCTGATGAAAACAGGGGAATGCAAGAAGAACACAATAACATGCAAGAAGGAAGCAGGGGAATGGATGAAGAGTTGAAGCTATTGAAGAAGAAACTGAAACAACAGAAACAACAATTCAATTTTGCAATAAAAATTGGTGTAATAATGTTTGCATTTCTAATTTGGATAACAATGAAGTAGAGTTGTAACAAATTTCAAGAAATAACATGACTTGTTTAAGTATATGAGCTTTACAAAAACTGATTTCTAATTGGACAAATGCCACTGAAACTGCACAAAAACATCTTGTCTAAGCACTTGTGTTCTTTCCAAAAAGTGATACTAACTGTAAATTGCCTAAGCTATTTTAACTTTGTGCACCTACAGTTCACCAAAAACTGACTAACTTTTAACTTTGTGCATGGTTAAGTTGCTGTGTTTGCTCTTTTCCTCCCCCTTGGACCCCCTTGTGATGTACTTGCACCTGCTGCTGCTGAAGTGCTTGGTCCAGTGCTTGGTCCTCCATTCTTACATGTCCTTGAGTTATGACCAAACTCCCTGCACTTTCCACATTTCACATTGATGTTCCTCTTCCCCTTCATGGGTTCATT
The DNA here is from genome assembly GCF_020520425.1 of Spinacia oleracea. NCBI lineage: Eukaryota > Viridiplantae > Streptophyta > Magnoliopsida > Caryophyllales > Amaranthaceae > Spinacia > Spinacia oleracea. Next base: position 92,999,767 of record NC_079489.1, read on the forward strand.
TGGTCCTCTCTTTCTCTTCTTAGCAGGTCTGCCAGCTTGTCTTTTGATGACTGGAGGCTGAATGGTAGGGAGAGAAAAGTTAGGCCACTGTGTTGGGTCTGACATGGGGTGAATGTGGTCTGCATATGTAAGCTTGTATGCAGCAGACTTGAAGAATGGGGAGACAAAATCAATGGGGTTCAGCCTTTGGTCATAAATCACCCTGAGTGCATGCTTGCAGGGGATTCCAGAAATTTGCCACTTCCCACACCCACATCTTTTAGTTGATAACCTGATGGAGAAGTTCACATGTGCATCTCTGACCTCAAATTCTCCCCCACCACAGGCTGTAGCATAGCAGAACCTAGACTCTCCTATTCTTTCATCCACCTCTTTCTTGGCATACTCAGTCAACTGACCATCCTCCATATCAATTGCCATGTCAAATCTTGCCCCAACCCTCTCCATACACCACTTTCTGATTGCTGTACAACAACATACAACAACATACAACATTATACACAGAACATCACAAACATCAGAAAATAAAGGAACAGAACATGAAGTGGTGAGCTATACCTTCCAACAATGAGAATACAGGCATGTCTCTGTATGGTTTTGTGCATGCATTGAATGCCTCCACAAAGTTTGTTGTGTTGTGATCACAACAAACAGCAGGGTCAAACATATGCCTGGACCACTGCTCCTGGCATGTGTCCAAGTATGCAGCAGCATTTGGATCATGAGCAGTGATCTTCTCTAATGCTTTACCATACACATACTCATTGTGTGCATTTGCAGCTATCCAAAACAGTTTGAAGAAAGCAAATCCACTAAATCCATTGTTTTTGCAATTCATATACAAGTGTTGGCAGCAAACTCTCCTAGTAGCTCTAGGAAAAGTATCTCTCACTGCCAAGTCAACTCCCTACACAGAATATGTTCATTTTAGGCCAATCATATCTGTTGCAATATTATAAACTTGAAACAAAAAAGGAGCAAAATGAACATATACCTTCATTCTGTCACTGATGAAGGTCCAATCATCTTTGTTGCAACCCTCTTGCTCAAACATCTGCCTCAAGCATCTCATGAAATATGTCCAACTATCACAGCTCTCAGTGTCCACTATCCCATAAGCCTTGAACTTGGGGTTCACATCCCCACTTGGTGCAAAGAACTTTACAAATAGGTGTATACTATGCAAAACCTTTATATTTAGGTGCATTTTATGAATTTTAAACATGACTTAACGGAGGACTAATGGAAAGTCATAATAGGGGTATTTGGTGAACAGTTTTGAGTAAATAGGGGTATTTTATGAATTTTGAAACGCGCAGGTGTATTTGGTGCATTATTGCAAACCTCAGGGGCATTTCATGAAAAAACCGATTAGGTTGTTATGACATACGGTACAAACCTCGCACAACCATCAAGTCGCAAGCCCTGGCTGATTTTGTGGCTGACTTCAGCCCGAGCCTCCAACACGAAGTCGATCACGAAGTCAACACACTGACCAACAATGGATCCTCGTCAACATGGACCCTATATACTGACGGCTCCTCCAACATACGGGGGACAGGCCTCGGCATCGTGCTAAAGTCGCCATAAGGGGACACCATAGTACAATCTGTCTGTTGCGAGTTCAAAGCTACCAACAACGAAGCAGAGTACGAAGCTTTGATCTTGGGGTTGTCATTAGCACTCGACATGAATATCCGCCGACTTGAGGTACGTTGCCATTCTTTATTAATTATCAGCCAGATTAACGGTTCGTATGCAGCGAAGGACTCAAAGATGCAGGCCCACTTGTAAATAGCAAAAAGGCTCGTGAACAAGTTCGACTCATGCACCTTACAACAAATACCAAGAGACCAAAACACCCAGGCTGACGCCTTAGCCAATCTTGGCTCAAACATCAAACCTAAACTCACCTCCATCCCCGTAGTCCACTTAATGTATCCAGCCATCACCAAAGATAACCTACCCATCACCGAACAGTCTGAACTTACTCAAATGCCCTCATGGCGCGACCCTTACACACACTAGCTCAAACACAACACTATCCCACCTGGAGTCACCCACGAAAAAGCCTTCCGCATGAAAGCCTCCAGATTTATCCTAATCCATGGAGTATTGTTCAGAAAGTCGGTTGCAGGACCGTACCTGAGATGCTTTGATCATGACGAGATCGAGTCGACATTGCGCAACATACATGATGGAGAATGTGGAAACCACGCCGGAGGAAGAAGCGTATCCCACAAAACCCTTACCATGGGATATTTCTGGCCCACCATGAAGAAAGCCGCAATCACCTTTGCTAAGAAGTGCGACTCCTGCCAGCGGTTCGTATCCATCTCTCATCAACCTTGTGAAGTACTCCATCCTATCTTGTCCCCTTGGCCCTTCACGAAATGGGAGATGGACATAGTAGGTCCCTTACCACAAGCGTCAGGACAACGCGTCTTCATGTTGGCAATGACCGATTACTTCTCCAAATGGATCGAAGCAGAAGCTTTCAAGCGAGTTCGAGATACTGAAATCATTTCGTTCATCAAATGAAATATCCTTAGTCGGTTCGATATCCCTTCCGAGATCGTCTGCGACAATGGTTCTCAGTTCATCAGCAACAAAACCAAAGAATTCTGCAGTAGGTATAACATCACCTTGCACACCTCAACACCGAGATATCCTCAAGCAAATGGCCAAGTCAAGTCAAGTAACAAAATCATCATAAATAACCTCAAGAAGCGCCTCGATGACGCCAAAGGAAGATGGGCAGACGAGTTACCGATGATCCTTTGGGCCGACAGGACGACGCCAAAGACGGCGACCAACCACACTCCTTTCTCCTTGGTCTTCGGTTGCGAGGCAGTCATCCCTCCCGAAGTCGAACTCCCCACAACAAGAAGCAGTTTCATGGCACCAGGAATGAACGACTCAGTCTTGGCTTACGACATCGATACTGTTGACGAACTTAGGGAAGCAACACTGGTCAGGATGGCCTCCTAACAGCAAGCCGTCGCAAACAGCTACAACAAGAATGTGAGGGTTCAGATATTTCAGCAGGGAGATTGGGTTCTGCGCAAGGTCTTCCCAAACAAAAAGGATCCTCGACACGGCAAGTTGGCCCCGACATGGGAAGGTCCCTACCAGATCGTGAGACGAACAGGACATGGCGCATACGAGTTGGTCGACAAAGAGTTGGAATGCGACACACCTAAAACTGTACCATTTCTGAACACTCGAATAATTTTTGTTTTCTAGCTTTTCTAACACAACAGGTACTCTAGCATTCATCACCATTATGTCGATACCCCCGGGACAGAGTGGGCATGACGTATTACGAAGACGAGAACATCTCGAACTATATACACTTATAAGTAACAAGAAGTTGAGTTCCTCTCCTCTATCTTTTTTCCTTTTTGTATGTTATCACCACTACCGACTTAGGCATCGGAGGGCCGTTGGCTCCACCAACGGCCAACCCTCACGCCATCGTCTTGTTTTGCAGACAACACCGTGGCGACATCATAAGTATACACTTAGGAGGAATAACGAACATAAAGACTCGACTCGACTTCGTCCCGTATTTCTCCTTGAACTCTTTCTTTTTTCTCCTTGTCGTAATTTCCTCTCATTTTTTATGTAGCTCCATACTGACTTAAGCATTGGAGGGCCGTTGGCTCCACCAACGGCCAATCCTCACGCTCTGCTGTGTTAATAGTATGGTGCCCACATGGTGACGGATTCGACAAGGAGAAAACAGACGAAGCAAAGTGTATAACACAACTTACAGGAAACCAAAAGTCAAAATTGTGCACACATGTTTAGAAAAACGAAGTGAAAGGAAAACGATGTTCTTTTATTCAAAAATGCTTGTATACATTGCATATTACAAATCTTACAAACTACAAAACACAATTTAGGCCATTACAAAAATGCCTGGTACACTACAATGTACACTGCATACATAATGGAATACAAATCTACATTTTTCTACAGCATACATTTCTTGCAGGTTCCCCTTTGACAGGCTGGAGGCGTCACCAAAGTCGAACTCGAGGTATGTGCCCAACCTGCAAAACAAAACACCAAACTAAACACATTTTTCCAAAAACAAAGCAAGCAACACAGAATTCGCAAACCACAAATATTTACATGACTTTCCCCCTTGGACAAGCCCAAAAGCATTCAAAAGACTGCCGCCTTCAAGGCGAAACACAACCACAAATATCTTTTCGACCTTCCCAAAGGCCGAACACACAAAACATTGTTTAAAAAAAAGCCATTGTTTAACAAATACAAATTTTAAATTTTTAAAGGAAGGGGGGACAGAACTACTCCTGATGGTCTGCTGGGCTTGCATTCTCCCCTTGTTCGCCATCGCCTGGTGCCACCATCGTCTCGACATCGGGGCTGGTTGCAGTTGCACCCTCCTCGACGTCTTCTTCATCGCTAACGGCACCAGGGGGGATATAGTCCTCGGGGAATGCAGTGTTGAACTGAGCAATATCTTCGTCAGGAGTCCAGTTCACATGTTTGCCCGCCTTGAACTCCTCCATCTTCTCGTCCTTCATTTTCCAAGTGTAGTAACCAACACACTCGTAAATCCTCGCCTTGACTTTGGAGAGAGACGTCTTCAGCTCGTCGACCTTAGCAACCAGCGACTCCTTCTCAGCATTCAACTGTGCGACCTCAGCAGCCCCCTTCTCTTGACTCACCTGCAGCACCTCAGCCCTTGCTGTCGCCTCCTTGGCCACACCGCCAAGACGACCAGCCTCCTGCTTTGCCTTCTTCATGTCATTTTTCAGTTTTACTATTTGATCTTCTAACATGATGACATGATGACGTGTGGCTAGAGCAGATTGCAAGGCCTGTGCGAAAGCAAATCATTTAAGAGTTTTTAAGAGTGACGAGATGAGGATGGAAGAGGCGAAGAAAATAAAAAAGAAAGAGCAGACACATACCCTCCATGCATCCGAGACGCTCTCGACAGTTGCAGCTACTGGGGACAAAGATTCCTGGCGCTCCTGGCTTGACGACATCCAGAGGCGGTCGACTTCAGGCCAAAGCTGAACCCGTGGCGCATCTGTCGACCCGTAGTCGCCAGGGAACTCCACTGCAAGCTTCCTCTTCCGAGATGGAGGCGTCAGCTTTTTCTCAGCAGGCAGAAGCGACCTGGTTTCCCCCGTCACCGTGGTGTCAGTTGAAGCCTTTGGCGGCCTCGATGGTGACAACACAGTGATGGGTTTGGCTCGAGAAACACTTCCCAGTGACTCCAGCCTCTTCCTCAGCAATGCATCCGCGGATGGGGCCTTGCCAGAGCGTGTCGATGGGCCAGTACCTGTTGATGGCATTTATTTGACGACTCAGTCTCGTCACAGCAGTTGTAAATTGTATTTCGTATTGAAAAGGGCGGCGAACCCAAACAAAATGTAAACTAACCCTAATCCATGTTTACCTGTTGATGTCGACATGTTCGCAGGTTCAGAAACTTCTTCTTCTTGAGAAGGCTCTTCGCGTTCGAACATGAGGCCGATGAAAGCTTTGTCCTTTAGAGGGACCCCCAATAGCACAGCAGTCTTTTCTATGGCTTCGGCACCGACACGAACTGTGTCGAAAGATGCACCTACAAAAACACAAGAGTGAGACAAAGTCAAATCAACAAGCCCAAAAAACACCAAAAACAAACAAAATATCTCTAGCCATCCACTCCCCCGTCAAGAAGTCGGAGTCGGGCCCTAAACTAGCCAACTCCACAAAAAAGAACCGACCCATCCACCCGCGGTCATTCGACTTGTCCGCACCAAGAAGAGCCTCCCTGTCGTCCTTGACATGCAGCAAGTACCTACCAGCCCCATAATTTTGGACCTTGTAGGTATACACAAGGTCCTCAACCCGGAACTCCATGTCCAATTTGCCGGCCAGATGGTCGACCAAGTGCATCACCCTCCAGACCTGCGACATCAGTTGCGCCGGCGGCACAGCCAGTGCCCTTAGCACTCCTCGCACCAGGGGCGAGAAGGGATAAGTATACCCAATTCTGAAGGGATACTCATAGAAGCACACCCAGCCGTCCGATACCCAATCGGCCCGTTCGTCGGGCTGCGGCAAACGAATTACCGCCGACGGAGGAAATCCACACTCCTCCCTGAGCGCCTCCACATCCTGCTTCCCCCAAGCGGCCGGCCGAGCATTCTTTCTGTCCAGAATGTGGGTAGGGCTGAAAATCGGCCCCTCAACCAGATCGCACTCCACCATTCTCTTGTTCTTCGCACGGGTGGATTTCGTCCCCATTCGTTGCGACATAGAAGGAATCTAAGAAAGAAAGAAGAAGAAAAGAAGATGGAAGCCGAGCAGTTACCTGGAAAAAGGAGAGAGAAAGAGCGCCGATCGTTTTTTCTGGGAAAGAGAAGAGAGAGATTGCAGAAGTGATTGCGGATGGTTGGAAGCGCAGTCCTATTTATTGGCGCAGATGGACGGTTGGCGTCTCCAAGGAAAAAGTCATCATGATCCTGACGCCGTCAGTGTTGGGGAGGTTAAGAGGCGGTTTCCGTTTTTTCCTTCCGTGAAACCCATTTCTCCTTTTTTGAACTTCCCGGAATAAATTCAAAATGGGTTTGGGGACAATTGTTATTGGGGAAAAATACCCTCTTGGTGACGTGGGCATACGTGGCAACGTGGCTGCCAACAAGGAGCAAGGTGGCATTATTCGAACGGTATTCCCAACTGCTGGGCTCAAAACGGACGTTACAAACCTTTGATGAAGCCGGCCTTCATTAGGTATTTATTATCTAATTATGAGCAATTATTCCATAAACGTTACGTTCTTGTTGTAAATGCCTATAAAATGGCTTAGTCTTGTCTATTTTACATACATGATTTCCATGCAATAAACCTACAATTACCTTATGCTATTACAACTTGCTCTCACCTTTCTCAATTATCTAGCTCGATCGATTGTTAGCACCTTCATCAAGGCAAGCTCGTCTCTAAGTCGAATTTTCCAGAAACAACCCCCCCAGTTGATGGCGGTTCCTTTAGCCAGCCAGGCGCCACAAGCAGCGTTTCCAAATGCCCTAATGCGCCCTGACTCTTCTCGAAACTATTCTCCATACACTCCTCTCAACAGGTCAGTCGTTCCAGTTAGTCACGGTTTCATAACTCCTTTTCCTTATGTTGCAGATACCCACGCTACTCAAGGAACACCCCCTTACATGCAACAAGTGGTACCGCAGTTCACTCCTCACCAACCTCACTGTGTATATCCACAAAACACCTATTATCAACATCTCCAAGCTAGCCTTCCCGAAAAGTTCAGCCCCCTCGTCCCAGTGCTCAACAACATCTGTGAAAACACCAATCACCAACTCCAACAAATCATGACTATGATAAAAAAAAGTCCAGGTGTGCCAACACCAATCAAAGAAGCCAGCCTAGACAGTTATGCCGACTCCCCATATGCCGACCCCATTGATGCAATCGACATCCCGAAGCGATTCAGCCCACCCAACATGCCCATGTATGACGGGACGACCGATCCAAGGGAACATATCTTGACCTACAAACAACGGATGATGACCTTTCCGGTCCCCAAACACATGAGAGAAGCCAACCTTTGCAAGGGGATCGATTCGACACTGGTTGGACCCGCCTTGAAGTGGTTAACCAGCCTGCCAAATGGATGCATCACCTCTTTTTCTCATCTTGACAACATGTTTAATCAGCAGTTCGCTAGCAGCAGGTGCCTGGAGAAGCAGACGAGCGACCTATACCGTGTGATCCAACGCCCTGACGAACCCCTGAAGGATTATATAGCCCGGTTCATCAGGGAGAAGGTGACTGTCCCTGAATGTGATGTCCAGACAGCTATCGAAACGTTCAGACAAGGATTATATGGCGAAACCGACCTCTGGAGGGATCTGATCAAATACCCCTGCAAAACGTTCGAAGATGCTCAAGCCAAAGCAATGGCCCAAGTAAGGTTGGAAGAAACTCTCTATTCCCGGAAAAGGGGTAACGACTACTCAAAGACGGAAAGATTTTGTGTTATTGATTGCCCTTCATCTTACAACATTATCTTGGGCAGGCCATGGACCCACGACATGAAGGCCATCCCTTCAACGTACCACCAAACCATCAAGTTCCCAACTCGATGGGGGGTTCAGGAAATCAAGGGAGATCAGCAAGAGTCCAAAGAATGTTACAAGGCAGCCCTAAAGCCCTCTGCCACCAATAACTCCTCCTTATAGCAATTACAGTCCAGTTCCGAACCAGCAAGCTACAAGGAGCCCAAGTCCGAGCAACTCGACGAGGTCGTCTTAGATCCCACAAAGCCGGAACAGGTTGTTTTTATTGGATGTGACGTACCCGACGACATCTGGTCGGAACTTGTCATGTTTCTCAAAACCAATGCAGATTGCTTCGCGTGGTCCCATGAAGATATGCCAGGCATTAGCCCAGACGTCATTACTTACAAACTCAGTCATGACCCTCGTCACAAGCCCGTCAAACAAAAACGGCGAAAGTTCGCTCCAGAACGCAACCAAATTATCAACGATGAAGTTCAGCAACTATTAGATACGGGAATGATCAGGGAAGTAAAATACCTAGACTGGCTTGCCAATGTCGTTGTAGTCAGAAAGAAGAATGGGAAATGGCGTGTTTGCATAGACTTCACCGACATCAACAAGGCGTGCCCCAAAGATTCTTTTCCTTTACCCCACATCGACGCCATGGTAGATGCTACTGCGGGACATGAGATGCTCACATTCATGGATGCGTTCAGTGGATACAACCAGATTTTGATGCACCCAGAAGACCAAGAGAAAACCGCCTTGATCACGGAGCGGGGAACTTATTGTTACAAGGTCATGTCGTTCAGTTTGAGAAATGCAGGCGCCACCTATCAACGCCTAGTCAACAAAATGTTCAGAAAACAGCTAGGCGACACAATGGAAGTCTACATCGACGACATGTTTGTAAAATCCAAGAAAGCCTCATATCACATCTCGCATCTCCAACAAGCCTTCGGCGTAGTAAGGGAGTACATCATGAAGCTCAACCCCACCAAATGCTCATTCGGAGTCTCCTCCGGGAAGTTCTTGGGTTATATGGTTACTCAAAGAGGCATCGAAGCTAGTCCGGATCAGATCCGCGCAATCATCAACCTACAATCACCTCGAAATGAAAAGGACGTACAGAAGTTAGCAGGCAGAGTGGCCGCCCTCAACCGCTTCATCTCCAGGTCGTCCGACAAATGCAAATTGTTCAACGACATCCTTAGGAAAAACGAGAAGTTCAGCTGGACCGACCGACACGAAGCCGCATTGCAGCAACTCAAGCAGTACCTGTCAAACCCTCCGCTACTGTCCAAACCAAAAGACAATGAAGAACTACAGATATACCTTGCAGTTACGGAGTCGACCATCAGTGCAGTACTAGTACGAGAAGACGAAGGCAAGCAACTACCTGTTTATTACGTCAGTAAGTCTTTACTTAGCGCCGAAACAAGGTACTCTCATCTCGAAAAACTCGTCCTTGCACTAGTCGTCGCTTCTGTTAAATTACGCCCTTATTTTGAATGTCATTCTATCATTGTTAAAACTAACTATCCCATGAAGTCAATCATGAGGAAGCCCGAGTTGTCTGGCAGGATGTCCAAATGGGCGATACAATTAGGTTGTTATGACATCAGATACGAACCTCGCACAGCCATCAAGTCGCAAGCTCTGGTTGATTTTGTGGCTGACTTCAGCCCGAGCCTCCAACAGGAAGTCGATCACGAAGTCAACATATTGACCAACAGTGGATCCTCATCAAAATGGACTCTGCATACTGACGGTTCCTCCAATATACGGGGGACAGGCCTCGGCATCGTGCTAAAGCCGCCACAAGGGGACACCATAGTACAGTCTGTCTGTTGCGAGTTCAAAGCTACCAACAACGAAGCAGAATACGAAGCCTTGATCTAGGGATTATCTTTAGCACTCGACATGAATATCCGCCGACTTGAGGTACGTTTTGATTATTTATTGATTATCAGTTAGATTAACGGTTCGTATGCAGCGAAGGACTCAAAGATGCAGGCCTACTTGGAAGTAGCAAAAAGGCTCGTGAACAAGTTCGACTCATGCACCTTACAACAAATACCAGAAGATCAAAACACCTAGGCTGGCGCCTTAGCCAACCTCGGCTCAAACATCAAACCTAAACTCACTTCCATCCCCGTAGTCCACTTAATGTATCCAGCCATCACCAAAGATAACCTACCCATCACCGAACAGTCCCAACCTACTTAAACGCCTTCATGGCGAGACCCCAACATGCACTGGCTCAAACACAACACCACCCCACCTGGAGTCAACCACGAAAAATCCTTCCGCATGAAAGCCTCCAGATTCATCCTAATTCATGGAGTATTATTCAGAAAATCAGTTGCGGGACCTTACCTGAGATGCCTAGATCATGACGAGATTGAGTCGACACTGCGCAACATACATGATGGAGAATGTGGAAATCACGCCGGAGGAAGAAGCTTAGCTCACAAAACTCTTACCATGGGATATTTTTGGCCCACCATGAAGAAAGACGCAATCGCCTTCGCTAAGAAATTGTTAGGGGGGAAAATACCCTCTTGGTGACGTAGGCAAACGTGGCAAGTATCGCATACGTGGCTGCCAGCAAGGCACATGGTGGCACCGTTCGAACTCACTCTCAACTATTGGGATCAAAACAGCCGTTGCAAACCCTTGATGAAGCCGTCCTTCATTACGTATTTATTGTCTAATTATGAGCAATTAAGCACAAACGTTACACTTTCATTGTAAATGCCTATAAAATGGCTTAATCTTGTCTGTTTACATACACGATTTCTAAGCAATAAACACACTATCATTCCATGCTATTACAAATTGCCCTCACCATTTTCAATTATCTAGCTCGATCGATTGTTAGCACCATCATCAAGGCAAGCTCGTCTTTAAGTCGAATTTGCCCAAAACAATTTGGCGCCCACCGTAGGGCTAACAATAAAAAATAGCTTGATAATACCATTCCAATTACCATGGCCGGAAATACTAGCTAATCCGACGATATTACTCGTCTCTTTGAAGCCATGGAGCAGCGCATCAACATCCTCCAAAAGGAAAATGAAGCATTGCACTCCCATTTCAGGTCCACCGCCTCCATCGCCACCGGATCCAGGTTCCAGTACCGGTGAGACACATCCGGGCTAAACCGCCGCTATAGACCATCCCCTCCAAATACGCTTTGGCGAGCCTGGGGGTCCTGTTCTCGAGCAGATCTGCGAGTTCGATCCGCTACCAAATCAGCCCCACTCTAACCCGAGTTGGCTTCCCCCGCCTCCAACTCGACCATCTTCCGCAGGTACATCGGCGACAGTCGTCGCCACGACAGCTGCCTGGGTCGCCCCACCTCAGGTCGGCATGACGACATCCACCATGGTGTCGGCTCCTGTAGACACCTACTTTTGTCCCCGTTCCCGCAAGGGAAAGGTTCGATGATGAAAGCATAAAAACTCCACTTGACAACGCATCTCCTATAAAATAAACGAATCTCGATTCCCTATTTCATTTCACCCAAAACCTGCTATTTATGGAAACCAGCTAAAAATAGTAACTACCGTAAAAGGTAGCGTCTAAAAGTGGCAAATCATAAAAGATAGAAACCTGTCAGAATTAGGTGTTGCACTCCAACATAAATCTTAAATGAGATAGAAAACCGCGAGAATCCTATTCCTGATAAGATTCGGAAATAAGAGTTACGTATTAATCAAAATCCTAACGAGCCTAGAGTTCGTAACGGGCCCAGACGCATTCCGTCATGAAATTGATACGCGCTAAAAGACTTAAATTAATCTCAAACTCTACGGATTTTAGAATCCGTATCTGACTAAACAAAAACTGCCCAGACCCTATTTTCAACGCATGGCTCTGGGCGCCGAAATCTTCGGCGCCCAGGCCTGGGCGCTGAAAATACCTAGATACGTTTCTTTTCCTAATTCTTTGCGGATTAGAACTCTGCAATTCTATCGTTCCGCGAACTCTTCCCTATAAATAAGCCCCTAGTTTCAACGTGAAACAACACACAACAACACATAATATACTCTGAGTATTGACTCTAAACCCCTTAGCCTAAGCCTCTCGCTACGAAACTGTTCACGCGTTCTGTCGCAATCGATCCATAAATCGAACAGAACGTATCCTGTCCCATTATCGAGATTCGTTAAATAAAAAGGAGAAATAGCAAAGTCAAAGTGGTTAGTTTTCTGAGAACCGTGACGCACCTCTCAAGGGTGCGTCGTAATGTGTCCCTTTTCAATGATTTAACTGCTTTCCTCGCCCTTTTTATGAATTGTTAAACTAACCTAATATGATTGTTCTATCACGCCTGATAAATATAATATTTTTGGGAAATCGGATTATCATGCTAGGTCCCTTAATGTTATTTAAATCAGATAATCACGATCGAATTAGTATTATATGTTGCATATTGCTAAAATCAACTCAGATTAGTTTAATAGTTAACGCATGTCCATTCAATTATTTATGCTGAGCTAGTAAGGATATCCTGCCTCTGGAGTTATCGACGAGCGAATTACTCCTCTCGGTAGTTACAGTCCCCCGAACCCTCAATCTCTACCTTGCGGGTGTATATTGAGAGATCCCCACACCAGGGATCACAAGGGAACCTACGACCGTCGTGGTCAAACATAATTGCACTCCCATTATGTCACGATAATCAGGTTTTGTCAGTTTTTCTCATTGTTGTTAAAAACTGAATGGCGACTCCTATATTACTAGTCAATTGGGTGTATACTCACAGGGAATCCAATTACACTTGATTGAATAAAAACAATCGTCACACCACGAGGGACAGGTCACGCATTAGCCTCGCGCTTTTTCGACCCCCTCACAGTGGCGAGACTACGATAGAAGCGGTACCAAGCCAGGCGCAAATAAACTACACATAGAAGCCTATCATAAACTACGTGGCATATTTAATTTTCAAATTCATGTTTGTAATGTAGTTATGTGTAGCAAAATATGTGATTATGTGTGACAAACTATCCTAGAAAACCAATAACCTTAAAAATTGCCCAAACATTCATAGACTAATTTGCCAAAGAGTTATACCGAAACACGTGTTCCGCAAACCCGAATGATCGCCACAAAATAAGCGACGCTCGGGATGGCCTGTAACAAATCCCACAAACGCTATTACGCGTAAAGGACGTTATTAGGAAAGCACGCAAATCGAAGTCGCATAAACAGAAAACAGAAAACGAGAACCAGTCAGGGACGCATTTTCAACGCCCCGGGCTGGGCGCCAAAATTTCTCACGCCCACTGCTGGGCGCTGAAGTTGCTGCTTGACTTTCTGGTCAGGCGCTGCAGCCTCGGTGCCCAAGCAAAAAGAAAGTACGTAGCACAAAAAATGTTCATCAAAAGAAATGCTACGAGGGCGTAAGAAAAGCACTCGATTTCAAAAAGGCGACTCGCAAAAAATTAATAACTCTTTGTGTCGTCGTTAGGCCTCCTACGACGGCAATGCTCGGTACCAAAACCGAACATGCTAACAACTATGAATGTCACACAGGCAAGTGTTTCGAAAATCCAAAGAATGACCAAAAAAAAAAAAAAACCCCAAAAAAATAAAATAAAAAAAGTGTACCGACAGAAGAAAGAGCGAAAAAGTAAAAAACCAATTTAGAGAGTCGAAGTCTAGACTAAGTAATGCCTGAAACTTTGGGAACCTAAACTTTAGCTTATCTTATGCTTAGGACTGGTCCTGCCACTTGGTGCCGATCAGGGAATCAACGGCTAGTGTGTCTGGAAGATAGATCACCAACACCAGGTCTAGCAACTCCAAGCTCTGTCCGTCGTCCCTCATTTCAAGGATCTCCGCTTCCCCAACCTCGATTCGCACCTCCAAACATGTCCATCGAAGATTTGCGAGACCAGATGGTCCAAATGACCCAACTCATGGGCCAACTGAAAATGGAAAACGAAGCCTTAGCGGCTGCGCAAGCCAAAAATGACCTCGAAAACGAGAAGAGGATCGAAAAAATTGTCCTACAGCAAACCGTGGGGAGCAAATACTTCTCCCTCGAGCCTGAACCTTTTTCTGGAAAATTACCAGAAAAGTTCAGTTCATCTGACTTACCAAAGTTCACGGCCACGGACAACCCCCGTGATCATCTACTGAGCTTTGTGAATACCATGAACTTGAAAGGCGTGGACAAGTCCATGTACCTACCTGCCTTTCCTTTGTCCTTGGAACCTGTGCCGCTCAAATGGTACTATCACCAGGACCCTAAGCTCTTCCCCACCTGGGAAGACTTTGTCAATGTCTTCATCAAGAAATACTCGTCGAACATGGATTTCCAAGTCACCATGCGCGAGCTGGAAGTTCTCTTCCAAAAGAAAAATGAGGGTTTCACAACCTACTTTGCTAGATGGAGGAACCAGGCGGCCCAGCTAATCAATAGGCCTCCCGAAACAGAATTGGTCCAAAAATTCATTGACAACTTGGACCCGGCTTACAGACAACACCTTAGGTACCTGGGACTCGACATTTTCAAAAGGGTTTATGATGTGGGAATAAAAATCGAGGACGACCTCGCCAAAACCATACAGAGCAAACCTGCATATAAAACCAACACCTATAATCGGGGTAACACACCCCAAGCCCAAGAAGTCCATGCTGTAGAAGAGGCTCCCGCCCGAAGATACCCTGTAAGATGGGTCCGAGACCGAAAGTTTGCCCCACTCGGGTCAACTTTGGTACAAGCCTTTGAAAGACTAACCAATCAAGGAAAGTTGAGACCTATAGGCCCCACCCGTGACCCTCCTGTCAAAAACAAATATTGGGTCGAAGGTACTTACTGCAAATTCCATCAAGGAAATGGGCATGACACTAAAAACTGCTGGCATCTAAAACATACGATCCAGGACATGATAGAGGATGAGGTAATACCTCTCCCTAACGTTGGCAAACCCAACAACAACAAGAGCCCACTCGGCTCTTGTCACATCTCTCTCGACCAACCAGAAAATTTCGACCCCACGGTGTATATTACACCTCAAGGTGCACCACTCGCTGTGGTACCTATGGATCGAATCGAGGGGGAAGTGTACGGTGTGTGGAACGATGATGCTGAAGATATTTACCTATCTCAAGTCTCGGGCCAGGACCTCTTCACTGAAACTTGGCCCGGGTATGCTCTCATTGACACCACCCCTCAGGAGCCCGAGGTCGACAACCTCACCCGATCCGGAAGGATATACCAACCGGATATTCACCCACCTCCTATGGACGACATCCCGGTTAGGCAAACTTCTGAGAACGGGCAGCACGCCACCGTCGCGGAAGTCATTGAAAATCCTCTCCTGAAACAACTAAAAAGAACCAAGGTTGAGATTACCATTTGGGATCTTATGTGTACTTCAAAGGAACATCGCGAAAAGCTTATTCGCTCACTTGACCTCATCCCAGTACCCACAGATATCACACCTGACTCATTGGTTAGCCATGTCACGAGAGATGCCGAAGAAAAGGCCATAGTTTTCACTGATAAAGACTTACCTAAAGAGGGGGGTGCTCACAATAAAGCCCTTTACTTAGTGGTCGGATGCAAAGGACAAAACATCCCCCTAGCGCTCGTAGATAATGGTTCGGCGGTTAATGTCCGCCCATTGCGAACCGCCCATTGCTTGGGGCTAGGAAGAGATGACTTCCAAACCTCCTCACAAGGGGTACGAGCTTATGATAACTCCCGAAGGCCTGTGTTGGGAAAAATCAACCTTACCATACAAACCGGGCCTGTGGCACGCACCACGGAGTTTCAAATAATCGACATCAAGCCCTCTTTCAACCTCCTCTTGGGGCGACCTTCGCTCCATGACTTAGGAGGTGTGGCTTCAACCTTGCACCAAATGGTTAAACTTAACCATAACGGGGTAATACTGGAAATCCGCACCCCTCCTCTCGACGTCAGTTGTACTATGGTTGGAACGGCCGAAACTGCAGATGACCTTTATGGGTTTCAAATGGAAGAAGCAATCCAGTTCATCGAAGATTATGATCCAGCATTCCTAGACCCGCATGCATCCCGAGTCATCCCTAGAATGCTGTTGGCTCAAGGTTATTTCCCAGGAACCCCATTGGGCATAAGGAAGAAGGAATGCGCATTCCATCATTTTCCCGACAAATCTACTCCCTTTGGCTTAGGTTATGAACCAACGGAGGAACATATTGCTGACCGCCTATCTAGGCTACGCCTTAACAAAGCCAAACAAACCACCCTCCTTCCCCCATATCAAAGGACCCTTAACGGGATGTTTGTTCGGGAAGGAGAAGAACACCTATGCTGTGATTTCCCTGAACCCTTCGTTTAGGATGGCTTGCTAAAACCCGGATTTGAAATTTTTCATGACTGCCACACCTTGGATGAGGCACCCCACCTCACCAAGACTAAAACAGCCGAAATATTGGACAACCAGGCTCTATGGACATTGTTTAACGAATCGAGGCCTATGGAGAACGAGACTGTGATGACTACCTTAGCTTTACAAGATGAAGGTTTCGATCCAACCCGGTTAATTTCTCCTGCATCAACACTAGAAGAGGTCGGGAACGGATGGGTGAAGACATGTCAGTGGGTCAACGCAAAAGGAATAGAATTCAAGATGAGTACCGGTGAAGGACCGAAGTTTTATGAGACTAAACCCCAGTCTTGAGCCATATAGAGCACCATTAGTAAAAAAAACGCCTAGTAGTTCTTTAGATTGACAGAAAAAATAATAGAGACTTTAGATGGTCCTAAGGCCCTTTAGAATATGGGTCAGTTTTATTTCAGTGTGTTTTCCTTACTTTCCAAATCAATAAAGGCGTAATATTTTTCCTAAAAATTTCATTCTAACACTAAATAAACACCAAATGTACTTGCAAAATAAAAAAAAGTAATAATAATAAAAGCGGCCCACTATAGGCCCAACCAACAAAGCCCACTCGGTTTTGAAATAATGCCATGTGAACCAGTTCCCGAAACCCACAAAATAAACCACACTATCCCATCCTCAAAAAGCCAACCATCATAAGAGCTAATCCATGCAACCCAAAATCAAAAAGAAATCAAAAATTTAAAACAAATGCAAATGTTACCAAAAAAATAAATTCATAAAACATAGAATCCACCAACAGCTTTCACATAGATTCCATCATACCCTCCACAAAGATCTTCATAAGTTCCACACCCTAACTCCATTTTCAAAACTGTTTTGAGTCACCAATAGAAAAAATTAATCTGGACAAAAATGCGTTTCACGCTAACAGTCCAAAAAGCCTCCAAAATAGCCTCAAAATTAACTTTAACTACGAAGCAAAATATCAAGGCACAAAAAAAAAACGAATTGGAAATAAACGCAAGAACATGTGAAGCAAAAACGTCAAAATTGACCGCACAAGTTATTTTCAGCGCCCAGTGCTGGGCGCCGAAATTTCTGACGCCCCAGCCTGGGCGTTGAAACTCTCTGCCTGCCAAAAGTTTTCCTTGTTTTCAAAAAGTGCCCGTCATTTTATCCGCGCACAACGGAAAAATAACGAACACTTGGGGGGTACAGTACGTATCCAAATAGGTTTACCAAAAAATCGGTCGAATTTTACGCAACCTATGGGAAACGGCAGATGAAAATAATGGTAAATACTTCACTCATTTGACCGATTAAGTAATATGCTTCCACTTCAGGACATATCTACCGAAATCCGGCATACTAGAACTTATTCTAAAAGCTAAGAACTACGCGCGACCTGATTCTGACAAGATACGTAGGCAATCCTTACCAAGGATTCGGTCCAAATAATAATAAAAAAATTATATTTTTTGTGTAAAAAGTGTTGGACATATAAAAATTGAACGTGAACTAAAAATACGCCTTTATTAAAATATAATAAGAAGGAAAACAAAGTGCTAAGAATAAAAACAAACACAACTGAAATAAATAGAGGGCACCTACACCCTAGCAAAGAACTACACTACTCTAGTTCTTCCGGATCATCAAATAAAGTCTTGAAGAGAGCAATGTTCGCAGGATCCACCCCCATAGTCTTCTGCGCTGCCCCAATATCAATCTCCATAAGAACTGGCTCCTGGACACTAACTTCCAAAGATGCCAAAGCTTTAGAAACATTCTCAGTTATAGCCCGCTCAGCCTCAAGGGCACAAACAGTGGTGGGAGAAGGATTACTATCACCAACTGGACTAGCCACTGTTTCTACAGGCGGCCGAGCCTTCCTAACCCATACATTGTTCCGGCGACGATCTCCGCGAGAGCTTGCATTTCTTTTAACAACAGCAGGCCCCTTCATGTTAGGCATCTTTTTAGGCCTGACACTGGAACGGGGAAAAAATTCCTTTCGCTTTCGATCAGGACGAGCTTTCACAGTCTTAAAACTATAGGTACGAGGTCTGGCAGAATCAGGACCCTCATACTTAACACGAATACGAGGTATCAAAAGCTCAGCCGGCTCCCCATTACGAGCCTCGTTCCTCACATCCTTGTCATCGGAACTCATCCACAACTTATAGTTTTCAGAAAGACCCACGAACCCATTTGTAGCTACAGCCCAACGCGGGAGACCATCATAATACCTAGCCCACGCTAAGACCCGTGTTTGTGCAAAGGTCGCTACCTTAGGTGGTACCGTATCAGAAAAGGGGATAGTCTGCCTTAAACCATATTGACGCATGACTCGGTAAGGGAAAATATAAATGGGACAAGATAGCCCCAACAAAGAAATATAAACCGATACATCAGACCCCCCTGTCATAGTAGTCAAACCCCATTATGGTACCACCCACTTAATAGAACAAATGCCATAAGTAAAAAAGGAGGTCCATTCGGCCTCGTCCTGGCCTTGGTGCAAGTATTTTCGGTTACCCAAAGCTATAGGGCGATAATGTTTAGGATCGGCAGGAGCTTCCAAAAGTCTAAGCC
Source organism: Spinacia oleracea (assembly GCF_020520425.1). Taxonomy (NCBI): domain Eukaryota; kingdom Viridiplantae; phylum Streptophyta; class Magnoliopsida; order Caryophyllales; family Amaranthaceae; genus Spinacia; species Spinacia oleracea. Next base: position 93,018,767 of record NC_079489.1, read on the forward strand.
GTTCCGCAAGCCAAATCTTCAAAAACAGGTACGATCGAATCAAAAGAATGAAAAGAAAGAAAAAAGGTTCATGGGGCGCAGTTTCCACGCCCAGGACCAGGCGCCGAATATTCCAGCGCCCAGCCCTGGGCGCTGAAACTCAGGCCCAGGCAAAAAGAAATATATAAAAGTGGCGTATGTGTGCGCAAAGAAAAAATAGATTACCTGCAGTAATGGGGGGCTTCCCTTAAAAATTTCGGATTTTGCATCCTTCTTCAGCTCATCCGCACTCAGCAAAGTCTCAGCAACAACCAACGGCATAATAGAATAGCAACTTTCCATCTGGCAAATCAAGGGAATCAGCCTTATGTCACCGAACTCACCATTATTATTCGACAGCAAATAATGATTCAACAAGCAAAATACAAGGGCTCGAATGTTCAATTTTTGTTCGGTCATATTCTTACTAGGCCTAAAATGATGTTTTACGAGTTTTGCCAAGTTAACCTTATCGTCTACAACAAGTTCAGCAAACATGTTATCATCTAGCCCTAGGAAAGCCCTTATGGTTGTTTTACCCTCTTCAATAGTGCCAGGGGTAACAGGAGTAGCATTAGTAGGATAACCAAGGATCGCAGCAAATTCATCAGGCAAAGGACATATTTCATTGCCCCGAAAGGAAAAAACATGATGATCGGAGTCCCAAAAGTTTAGGGCAGCATGCAGAAAATTATAATCAATATTAATTTGTTGTAAGCCTAAAAGTGCCTCTAACTGGTATTCTTTTAACAAAGCTTTTTCTGTGCGAGTAAGGGCTCGTAGCCAACGCCTAACAGTCCGTTGGAGTGAGAAAGTAGGGGTCGACATGGCAAAAGCAGTAAATAATTAGAGCACAGCAAAAAAGAGAGAAAGAATTTTAGAGTGGTGGAAAATAAGGACGTACCTAGTCCCTATATATAGCTGAACGCACCCAATAAACATCCTGATCCCATTCGGAAACGTGTTTAGAAATCCGAAAATCAAATATTACCAGGAAAGAACTTTCAGCGCCCACCTCTGGGCGCCGGAATTTTTAACGCCTGAGCTGGGGCGCTGAAAATGCAGCCCAAGGCCCAGATTTCACAAAAACACGGAATAGGAAAGAACTTAAGACCGTGTTGCTAAAACACGAGGCCCTATTACAAGTAAGATCAAGCCCAAAGCACCTTTAGCTCCCCCAAATAAGCAAAAAATAATAATAACATTGAAACTTGGTCGAAACTTAGACTCATCCCAGAAAACGCTCATGTACACTTTGCAAAAAAAGAAGCAAGTTAAATATCATGGTCATTCTTCGAAACACCAAAAATATGTGTCGTCAAGTCATCGGTTTTCCAAATAGAAAATGTCTGTCTGTCAAAGGGATAATCCGGGCCAAGCCAAAACCGGATGCCGCCTGAAAGCTAAAGTCGCACTCCACGGCTTCACTAAAAATAGCACACTACTATAGGAGGTCGCTCGTATATACGAGCATGACCCCAAACATGATTACAAGACGCGAAAAACAACCGACGAGCCCCAACACTTGGGGGCTCGTGAAAAGTGGACTCCAACAGGGAGCGCCAATCAAAATCACATTCCCAGACTGCGCCACGAACCATAACATGTTTGGATATCTCAAAAAATATTGTTAAACAAAAATACACAATGTGGACCCACTTATAGGACACATCTAATCAGGAAATATTACGACCCACCAACAAGTTGTAATCACCAAAAGCTCTTCTACATAGGCAAAATAAGAAATTCAAAATGGGCTCGCCCACCCTCAGCGGGCAGGGTATGCGTCACTAGCCGCGCAGGTCCTCAGTTTTCGAAAAATAAAGTCTTCAAATTTAAAATAGGCTCGCCATCTTCAGCCGGCGGGGTCTACGTCACAAACCGCGTAGGTCCTTATTTTCAAAAAACAGATTCGTCCACTTCTATCGGACGGGGGGTCCACCCTCAGCGGACAGGCTCGCCATCTTCAGCCGGCGGGGTCTACGTCACAAACCGCGTAGGTCCTTATTTTCAAAATAAAATTTCAAAACAGATTCGTCCACTCCTATCAGACGGGGTGTCCACCCTTAGCGGACAAGGTTCGCCACCTTCAGCGGGCGGGGTCTACGTCACAAACCGCGTAGGTCCTTATTTTCAAAAACATCAAACAGATTCGTCCACTTCTATCGGACGGGGGGTCCCCCACAGAGGACAGGCTCGCCCACCTTCAGCGGGCGGGGTCTGCGTCACTAACAGCGCAGGTCCTTAGTCGCTGTGGCGATAACTTTTATTGGTTTTCCCTTTTTCCAAAAATTAAAGGATTGGTTTGTTGGATTTTCCTTTGTTTTACATCCTATAAAAACAAGGGGGTTTTCTCGTTTAGCTAGCCCTGAAAATGAGAATCTTTAAAAATATTTTACCTCGTGATTGGGCTTGGCCAGGCCCAATTACACTTTACAGCTTTAATTTCGAAAACATCTGTAGTTACTCCCAATGACAAAGTGAGGGAGTTTCTACGCATCTTTAGATCCTTCCAATGACAAAGTGAGGAAGTTTCTATACTATCAGTTGACAAATCCCAATGACACGTGAGGGATATGTCGACACTTCAAGTGATGACCCTTAAGTCAAATGTTATCACTCGGGGGCTCGTGAGACCCTCGCAAAACAGGTCAAATACACCATGGCTTGTGTGACGCACTCCGTCTAATACTTTGACCATCGTCTTACTCCAAGACTCAGTCAAAGTGGGGGCTAAATGTAGACACCTACTTTTGTCCCCGTTCCCGCAAGGGAAAGGTTCGATGATGAAAGCATAAAAACTCTACTTGACAACGCATCTCCTATAAAATAAACGAATCTCGATTCCCTATTTCATTTCACCCGAAACCTGCTATTTATGGAAACCTGCTAAAAATAGTAATTGCCGTAAAAGGTAGCGTCTAAAAGTGGCAAATCATAAAAGATAGAAACCTGTCAGAATTAGGTGTTGCACTCCAACATAAATCCTAAATGAGATAGAAAACCGCGAGAATCCTATTCCTGATAGGATTCGGAAATAAGAGTTACGTATTAATAGAAATCCTAACGAGCCTAGAGTTCGAAACGGGCCCAGACGCATTCCGTCATGAAATTGATACGAGCTAAAAGACTCAAATTAATCTAAAACTCTACGGATTTTAGAATCCGAATCTAACTAAACAAAAACTGCCCAGACCCTATTTTCAACGCCTGGCTCTGGGCGCCGAAATCTTCGGCGCCCAGGCCTGGGCGCTGAAAATACCTGGATACGTTTCTTTTCCTAATTCTTTGCGGATTAGAACTCTGCAATTCTATCTTTCCGCGAACTCTTCCCTATAAATAAGCCCCTAGTTTCGACGTGAAACAACACACAACAAGACATAATATACTCTGAGTATTGACTCTAAACCCCTTAGCCTAAGCCTCTCGCTGCGAAACTGTTCACGCGTTCTGTCGCAATCGATCCATAAATCGAACAGAACGTATCCTGTCCCATAATCGAGATTCGTTAAATAAAAAGGAGAAATAGAAAAGTCAAAGTGGTTAGTTTTCTGAGAACCGTGACGCACCTCTCAAGGGTGCGTCGTAATGTGTCCCTTTTCGATGATTTAACTGCTTTCCTCGCCCTTATTATGAATTGTTAAACTAATCTAATATGATTGTTCTATCACGCCTAATAAATATAATATTTTTGGGAAATCGGATTATCATGCTAGGTCCCTTAATGTTATTTAAATCAGATAATCACGATCGAATTAGTATTATATGTTGCATATTGCTAAAATCAATTCAGATTAGTTTAATAGTTAACGCATGTCCCTTCAATTATTTATGTTGAGCTAGTAAGGATATCCTGCCTCTGGAGTTATCGACGAGCGAATTACTCCTCTCGGTAGTTACAGTCCCCCGAACCAACAATCTCTACCTTGCGGGTGTATATTGAGAGATCCCCACACCAGGGATCACAAGGGAACCTACGGCCGTCGTGGTTAAACATAATTGCACTCCCTTTATGTCACGATAACCGGGTTTTGTCAGTTTTTCTCATTGTTGTTAAAAACTGAATGGCGACTCCTATATTACTACTCAATTGGGTGTATACTCACAGGGAATCCAATTACACTTGATTGAATAAAAACAATCGTCACACCCACGAGGGACAGGTCACGCATTAGCCTCGCGCTTTTTCGACCCCCTCACAGCTCCCGCCTCTGTTTCGGCGTCTCGTCCGTTACCACCCCCAATGGTAACCATGTTGATGCCTCTGCCCGTTACAATTCCAGCACAAGGATCAGCGCCAGTGACTCAAATGCCGTGGGACCAACTCTTCTCTCAGCAAGTCGTCCAACATGTCGTCAACCTAGCCACATCGTCGCTAGGAGCACCCCCCCAGTTGATGGCGGTTCCTTTAGCCAGCCAGGCGCCACAAGCAGCGTTTCCAAATACCCTAATGCGCCCTGACTCTTCTCGAAACTATTTTCCATACACTCCTCTTAACAGGTCAGTCGTTCTAGTTAGTCACGGTTTCGTAACTCCTTTCCCTTATGTTGCAGGTACCCACGCTACTCAAGGAATGCCCCCTTACATGCAACAAGTGGTACCGCAGTTCACTCCTCACCAACCTCACGGTGTATATCCATAAAACACCTATTATCAACATCTCCAAGCTAGCCTCCCCCAAACATTCAGCCCCCTCGTCCCGGTGCTCAACAACATCTGTGAAAACACCAATCACCAACTCCAACAAATCATGACAATGATAAACAAAATCCCAGGTGTGCCAACACCAATCAAAGAAGCCAGCCTAGACAGTTATGCCGACTTCCCATATGCCGACCCCATTGATGCAATCGACATCCCGAAGCGATTCAGCCCACCCAACATGCCCATGTATGACGGGACGACCGATCCAAGGGAACATAACTTGACCTACAAACAACGGATGATGACCATTCTGGTCCCCAAACACATGAGAGAAGCCAGCCTTTGCAAGGGGTTCGGTTCGACACTTGTCAAATGGATGCATCACCTCTTTTGCTCATCTCGACAACATGTGTAATCAGTAGTTCGCTAGCAGCAGGTGCCTGGAGAAGCAGACGAGCGACCTATACCGTGTGATCTAACGCCTTGACGAACCCTTGAAGGATTATATAGCCCGGTTCATCAGGGAGAAGGTGACTGTCCCTGAATGTGATGTCCCAACAGCTATAGAAGCGTTCAGGCAAGGATTGTATGGCGAAACCGACCTCTGGAGGGGTCTGATCAAATACCCCTGCAAAACGTTCGAAGATGCTCAAGCCAAAGCAATGGCCAAGTAAGGTTGGAAGAAACTCTCTATTCCCGGAAAGGGGGTAACGACTACTCAAAGATGGAAAGACGACTGCCCTATTCCAAGAGAAGCAATGATCGTCCTGCTCCTTATTCCCGACCTAAACATGTAACAGTGGTGGAAGATGACGACGACTCCGACTGGAAGAACAGCCCGGATCTGCCTCCGAATATTAACGAATATTCTTTCTGTGTTGGCATTGTAGGTCTGATGAACCACCTCTTGAAGATGGGGAAAGCAGCGCAGTGGCCACCGAAGTCAGCAAACCCGAGTCGAAGAAAGATCCCTCAAAATGGTGTGATTTCCATGCCGACATCGGTCACACCACCAACGACTGCGTTGCGTTGAGAAGAGAAGTAGCCTATCTGTTGAAAAATGGTTACCTCAAGGACGTCATGTCAGACAAAGCTCGTGGTGTCATCAACAAAGACAACTCTAACTCTCCATCTCGACCTACTCCACCTCCCCCTCATACTAAAACTGTGAATTTTATTGCTGGAGGTTCTGACATTTGTGGTTTAACTTATTTTGTAGCGAAGAGACACGCCCGAGAAAATGAGATGGATAGACCGGCCCGAGCCGTAGCCGCAAAATATCTAACCCCTATATCTTTTGATGAATCTGATGCAGGAGACATCTCGGATAAACATCATGACGGCTTGGTAATATCCATTCCTGTTGGGAACTGTATGATCAAACGAGTCCTTGTCGACAACGGTAGCTCAACTAACGTGATGATGCTTGACGCCCTCAAAGAGATGGGGCTCAACCCGGATACAGATGTCGTCAAAAAGTCCACCGTGCTAATAGGGTTCAGTGGTGAAGCAAAGACCACCTTCGGAGAAGTCACCCTACCTGTTTACGCTCAAGGAATCAAGCAACAGGTAAAATTTTGTAATATTGATTGTCCTTCATCTTACAACATTATCTTGGGCAGGCCATGGATCCACGACATGAAGGCCATCCCTTCAACGTACCACCAAACCATCAAGTTCCCAACTCGATGGGGGGTTCAGGAAATCAAGGGAGATCAGCAAGAGTCCAAAGAGTGTTACAAGGCAGCCCTAAAGCCCTCAACCACAAATAAATCCTCATTATAGCAATTACAGTCCAGTTCCGAACCAACAATCTATAAGGAGCCCAAGTCCGAGCAACTCGACGAGGTCGTCTTAGATCCCATAAAGCCGGAACAGGTTGTTTTATTGGATGTGACGTACCCGACGACATCAAGTCAGAACTTGTCACGTTTCTCAAAGCCAATGCAGATTGCTTCGCGTGGTCCCATGAAGATATGCCAGGCATCAGCCCAGACGTCATTACTCAAAAACTCAGTGTTGACCCCCGTCACAAGCCCGTCAAACAAAAACGGCGGAAGTTCGCTCTAGAACGCAACCAAATTATCAACGATGAAGTTCAGTAACTATTAGATACGGGAAAGATCAGGGAAGTAAAATACCCAGACTGGCTGGCCAATGTCGTCGTAGTCAGAAAGAAGAACGGGAAATGGCGTGTTTGCATAGACTTCACCGACATCAACAAAGCGTGCCCCAAAGATTCTTTTCCTTTACCCCACATCGACGCCATGGTTGATGCTACTGCGGGGCATGAGATGCTCACATTCATGGATGCGTTCAGTGGATACAACCAGATTTTGATGCACCCAGAAGACCAAGAGAAAATCGCCTTCATCACGGAATGAGGAACTTAATGTTACAAGGTCATGCCGTTCGGTTTGAGAAATGCAGGCGCCACCTATCAGCGCCTAGTCAATAAAATGTTTAGAAAACAGCTAGGCGACACAATGGAAGTCTACATCGACGACATGTTAGTAAAATCCAAGAAAGCCTCAGATCACATCTCGCATCTCCAACAAGCCTTCGACGTACTACGGGAGTACAGCATGAAGCTCAACCCCACCAAATGCTCATTCGGAGTCTCCTTCGGGAAGTTCTTGAAGGAAATATGTCCTTCACCCAAGGTGCATTAAGTCTAATACCAAGGTTCAGATTAATTGCGTATAATTAATTCAGTGAGATCAAGTGATCGGAACAGCTAGCTGGAGCAATTTTTCCGATCAGTGAGTTCTAATGGATATTGAACTCACAACTTACTCTTGACTGAACCTACACGGTCACACCAATGACACGTAACACATCACCGGATTATTCAAGTACGTAACATAGCATTTTCGAAAAAAGAACCATAGATTAGACTATGTGGGTTTGCATTTTAGAGCAAATAGAATCTCTACTTTGTATGGTGGTCACTTTGCTTTAAAGGTTAATTTAAAGGAACCTAAGATCGGTTTGTCCAAGAAATTATCTTTGTTAAGCGTGATTGTAACCTTGTATTTTGTTGTATTTAGCATATATAGTGATGAAAGCAATAAAGCAAATAAAGCAACATCACAATAGTAAGTAAATGCGGAATTAGTAAATACAAGACCCCCTAGAGATGGACTAGGGAGTAAGTCCACATTGCCTAGAAGGACTAGGCAAGTAAAGATGCGGAATTGAAATTGCGGAATTGAAAGTGCGGAATTGAAATTGCATAATTGAAAGTGCGGTATTGAAATTGCAGAATTGAACGGTGCATAATTGAAATTCCAATATTGAAAGGTGCATACTTGAAATTGCATAATTGAAACTTGTACTTGGGCACATGAGATTCGAACGCCAAGCGGCTCCTTAAAAATAAGTGCGCCCGACACGAATTCAAAGCCAAAAATCTCAACTTAGGAGAAGTTGCTCATCCCAAAGTATCCTAGATTTTGCATATAGAACTTGAACTTGAAAGTTTGAATCTTGAAATGTTGAACTTGAAATACTTGAACTTGAACTTGAAATATTGAACTTGTACTAGAAATATTGAAACTTAAGAGACTTGAATCTCAAAGATCGGGCCTTTTAATGTTGAAAAGGTTAGATCTTTGATATGCTCTTACTTTCAAAGGATCCTAGTTTAGGGAAGTAGTCATGAGCAACCCTAAACATTGTGGGATCTTGACATTTGAAAACTTGAACTTGTATATTGAAAAATGGAGTCTTGAATCTCAAAGATTAAACCCTTTAAAAGTTAAAAAGGTGTCATCTTTGATTACTCCATGGTAGAAAGTGATTCTAGTTCAAAGAAGTGATTGTGGACAACTTTGAACATCCTTGAATCTTGAAAGTTTGCATTTTTGTATTTTGAAAAGTTTGGATTTTGAAAAGATGTATGATTGTTGCAAGTGACATTTTTAGTAATAAAAATTCCAAATTGCTAATTATTTTTGAAGTAGGAAAATCAATAAAACATGATTGAATATGGTGGGATTCGTAACCACCTATTTAGGTTTAGGCAAGAATTCCTTTTAGAGCTCCTAATTGCTTAGAACTTGAAGTTTTGTATGTGTTTTTGAGGGGTTTTTTATTTGTATTTTGAGACGAAATTTCTGTATTACGACGTTGTCTCTTGAAATCCCCCCCTAAAATGTTGGGGGGGTTTTCATAGGAAAAATGGGTGCAAAATGCCAGCCATCGCCAGCGCTGGGGGCTGGTGACGTGGCATGAATGCCGCCAAAAAGGACGGAAAAGATGTTGTCCTTGATTTGTTTTGTTATGGATGTACCTTCGTACGAAGAGTACGAGTTGGCGTGTAGTGTTTTCTTGGAGGTTAAGGCTCGAATTTTGCATCTAAAAACAAGCCGTTTCGGGTTTTGAACTTTGGTTTTACGGGGCGAGACCCGGCTTGCTCGGTTTTGTGGTCGGCGCCTGAATTCGACTTGCCTTATATGATTTTGAGTGGAAAAGGCCTAGTAAAACCAATGGGATGGTCTACTAGATGAGATTGTACTTGGATTTTGAAATTGGTTTTTTGAAGATTGTATTTTGTACCGAGTTCCGAAAGGGGAACAGCCTTGGGGATTGGATTTTGGATCTTGAATTTTGGAGATGTTCTTAGCAATTGGGATTTCCGCACGGAGTTGTTCCAACCGCCTAGTAAGGATAATGGTATCGTCATCATTCCAGAGGGGAGACACAAATTAGGTGTCTATAGAAGCCCCCACTTTGACTGAGCGTTCGGTTAGGAAAGTGCAAGTCATAGTATTTCGAAAGGGACGGAAAATGATCAAGATGCATGTTCTGCAATCAAGACCACTCTTTTTACGCCGGTACCTGCATAAAACAGGCGTTAGAAAAAAGGATAGAGTCTACCTCGGCGCGGTTGTGATGACTCCGGTTTGTACTTATACTCTTCCGCCTTTGGTTCAGGACGGAGCTTGGCATCTTGAATTTTGAATCTCGAATCTTTGAGTCTTGAATTTTTGAATCTTGAATTTTTGAATCTTGAATTTTTGAATTTCGAACACCCGGAGTTAATCCTTTGGGGACGTGCTTTGCTGGGGATAAGAGCTTTTTATTGGTCCTTAAGATTTTGAAATTTCGGCTGACTTTCCTGGAGCTTGGGTCCGTTGGGAGTCGAACGCCTGAGTCATTTTATTTTTTGAACTTTGTATTCTTGAAATATTCATCTGTTTGTACTTGGAGATACAGTTGTATACCCGTATTTCCGATGGATGGCCCGATGCGACGTTTGATGCTTGGTGCGGAAGACCGTAGCAGTAAAGGACGTGCAATCAGCACGGTGTGAGGGGGTCGAAAAAGCGCGAGGCTAATGCGTGACCTTGTCCCTCGTGGGTGTGACGATTCTTTTTATTCAATCAAGTGTAATTGGATTTCCTGTGAGTATACACCCAATTGACTAGTAATATAGGAGTCGCCATTCGGTTTTTTACGACAATGAGAAAAACTGACAAAACCCGGTTATCGTGACATAAAGGGAGTATAATTATGTTTGACCACGATGGCCGTAGGTTCCCTTGTGATCCCTGGTGTGGGGATCTCTCAATATACACCCGCAAGGTAGAGATTGAGGGTTCGGGGGACTATAACTACCGAGAGGAGTAATTCGCTCGTCGATAACTCCAGAGGCAGGATATCCTTACTAGCTCAGCATAAATAATTGAAGGGACATGCGTTAACTATTAAACTAATCTGAGTTGATTTTAGCAATATGCAACATATAATACTAATTCGATCGTGATTATCTAATTTAAATAGCATTAAGGGACCTAGCATGATAATCCGATTTCCCAAAAATATTATATTTGTTAGGCGTGATAGAACAATCAGATTAGGTTAGTTTAACAGTTCATAAAAAAGGGCGAGGAAAGCGGTTAAATCATCGAAAAGGGACACATTACGACGCACCCTTGAGAGGTGCGTCACGGTTCTCAGAAAACTAACCACTTTGACTTTGCTATTTCTCCTTTTTATTTAACGAATCTCGATTATGGGACAGGATACGCTCTGTTCGATTTATGGATCGATTGCGACAGAACGCGTGAACAGTTTCGCAGCGGGAGGCTTAGGCTAAGGGGTTTAGAGTCAATACTCAGAATATATTATGTGTTGTTGTCTGTTTCACGTCGAAACTAGGGGCCTATTTATAGGGAAGAGTTCGTGGAAAGATAGAATTGCAGAGTTCTAATCCGCAAAGAATTAGGAAAAAAACACGTCCCAGGTAATTTCGGCGCCCAGCTCTGGGCGTCAAAGATTTCGGCGCCCAGGGCTGGGCGTTGAAAATAGAGATCCATGCATTTTCAGCGCCCAGGGCTGGGCGTCAAAGATTTCGGCGCCCAGCTCTGGGCGTTGAAAGTGATGTCTGGGCCGAATTCTTTGTCAGATTCGGATTCCTGAAATCCGTAGAGTTTGAGATTAATTCGAGTCTTTTAGCGCGTATTAATTTTGTGACGGAATGCGTCTGGGCCCGTTACGAACTCTAGGCTCGTTAGGATTTTGATTAATACGTAACTCTTATTTCCGAATCCTATTAGGAATAGGATTCTCGCGGTTTTCTATCTCATTTAGGATTTATGTTGGAGTGCAACACCTAATTCTGACAGGTTTCTATCTTTTATGATTTTCCACTTTTAGACGCTACCTTTTACGGCAGTTACTATTTTTAGCAGGTTTCTATAAATAGCAGGTTTCGGGTGAAATGAAATAGGGATTCGAGATTCGTTTATTTTATAGGAGATGCGTTGTCAAGTGGAGATTTTATGCTTTCATCATCGAACCTTTCCCTTGCGGGAATGGGGACAAAAGTAGGTGTCTACAGTTAGCCCCCACTTTGACTGAGTCTTGGAGTAAGACGATGGTTAAAGTATTAGACGGAGTGCGTCACACAAGCCATGGTGTATGTGACTTGTTTTGCGAGGGTCTCAGGAGCCCCCGAGTGATAACATTTGACTTAAGGGTCATCACTTGAAGTGTCGACATATCCCTCACGTGTCATTGGGATTTGTCAACTGATAGTATAGAAACCTCCTCACTTTGTCATTGGAAGGATCTAAAGATGCGTAGAAACTCCCTCACTTTGTCATTGGGAATAACTACAGATGTTTTCGAAATTAAAGCTGTAAAGTGTAATTGGGCCTGGCCAAGCCCAATCACGAGGTAAAACGTTTTTAAAGATTCTCATTTTCAGGGCTAGCTAAACGAGAAAACCCCCTTATTTTTATAGGACGTAAAACGAAGGAAAATTCAACAAACCAATCCTTTAATTTTTGGAAAGAGGGAAAACCAATAAAAGTTATCGCTGCAGCGACTAAGGACCGGCGCTGTTAGTGACGCAGACCCCGCCCGCTGAAGGTGGGCGAGCCTGTCCGCTGAGGGTGGACCCCCCGTCCGATAGAAGTGGACGAATCTGTTTGATGTTTTTGAAAATAAGGACCTACGCGGTTTGTGACGTAGACCCCGCCGGCTGAAGATGGCGAGCCTGTCCGCTGAGGGTGGACCCCCCGTCCGATAGAAGTGGACGAATCTGTTTGATGTTTTTGAAAATAAGGACCTACGCGGTTTGTGACGTAGACCCCGCCGGCTGAAGATGGCGAGCCTGTCCGCTGAGGGTGGACCCCCCGTCCGATAGAAGTGGACGAATCTGTTTCGAAATTTTATTTTGTTTTTTTTTTAAAATAAGGACGTACGTGGTTTGCGCCGTAGACCCCGCCGGCTGGAGATGGCGAGCCTGTTTTAAATTTGAAGACTTTATTCTTCGAAAAACTGAGGACCTGCGCGGCTAGTGACGCAGACCCCGCCCGCTGAGGGTGGGCGAGCCTATTTTGAATTTCTTATTTTGCCTATGTAGAAAAGCTTTTGGTGATTACAACCTGTTGGTGGGTCGTAATATTTCCTGATTAGATGTGTCCTGTAAGTGGGTCCACACTGTGTATATTTTTTTTAAAATATTTTTTGAGATATCCAAACATGATATGGTGCGTGGTGCAGTCTGGGAATGTGATTTTGATTGTGCGCTCCTTGTTGGAGTCCCCTTTTTTGCGAGCCCCCAAGCGTTGGGGCTCGTCGGTTGTTTTTGCATCTTGTAATCATGTTTGGGGTCACGCTCGTATGTGCGAGAGACCTCCTATAGTAGTATGCTATTTTTAACAAAGCCGTGAGGTGCGACTTTCAGTGAAGAAATCGGCAATTTTCAAGCCGAATGAATATGGCAGGGCCCAATAGAAGTTAGGGCCTTTTGAGCCTGGATTCATTTTCGGCGCCCAGGCCTGGGCGTTGAAAGTATTGTTTGGGCTGGTCTTTTGATGACACAGTTGGCCTCTTGTTCATTCGTTTATTTCACTTGGAAGTTCTGTGTATTCTCTTTTCTTTTGTTTTTTTCTTTGTTTTTAGAACGTGATGATTTTCTTTGAGAAGCCGTAGCCGATTGGTGGACTACGGTGCTTGTCGCTTCGGGGCGATTATTTTAAGGAACTGTTGCTCTTAAGGCGTACAGTTATTGCAATAGTCGGGTGAGTCTATATGGCCCGAGGAACATACCTTGATGCATAAGAATTTGACCGCTCTTGTTGTTGTATATTTTTCCTTTTGAACGCGTTCGTGAATGTTCGATATTCAGAATGATGATATGTATGTGCGAACGAGCGTTCATAGAATGGCCGTTGTGTGTGGTCCATTAATCAGATTGCTTGAATCATTTTTTTTTTTTTGAGCAATGACTGATTTTGAATAGTTTTCTTAGAAGCTTGATAGGGGTCAGGCCCATTCATGAAGTGGGCTCAAACATCGTGCCCTTTCGATTGTTCAAACATTTGCTTCGAGAGATTTTTTTATTTTGCTATGGTTGTTTCGTAGCTTGGAGCCCCCAAGTATGCATGTTGGGATGCTTCCTTTTGGCGTACGATTTTTGTAGGTTCTTTCGAGAAAGATGACTTGGGGTTCCGCTCGTGTAGGTGCGAGCTATCCCTTTCGTGGTAGGTAATATTTTGCTACCTTTAATCCTTAATGTAGAAGTCGTGTGGTTTGCATTTTGAATTTGGGCGATAAGTAGTCTTTGCCTCTTTTACACATGCTCTTTGGTCGTGCCTACATTAGTGCAATATGCCTTACTCTTCTTTTAGACTTGTACCGTGGGATGGTTGAACTTATGGCGCGACTTAGGCTTGTGTGGCCTAACAGCGTGTTGGGATGCTTCCTTACTCTTCCCAAGTATGCATGTTGGGATGCTTCCTTTTGGCGTACGATTTTTGTAGGTTCTTTCGAGAAAGATGCCTTGGGGTTCCGCTCGTGTTGGTGCGAGCTATCCCTTCCGTGGTAGGTAATATTTTGCTGCCTTTAATCCTTAATGTAGAAGTCGTGTGGCTTGCATTTTGAACTTGGGCGATAAGTAGTCTTTGCCTCTTTTACACGTGCTCTTGGTCGTGCCTACATTAGTGCAATATGCCTTACTCTCCTTTTTTAGACTTGTACCGTGGGATGGTTGAACTTATGGTGCGACGTAGGCTTGTGTGGCCTAACCGCATGTATTAGAATATTTCTCCAGGTGTTGGGATATAACATTATTATTTTTTGCATTGGAGTACTTTCATCACGCCTCGTTCAGGTGTTCGAACAAGTGTAGCACCTTCTGCGTGGGTTTGCATGGCTTATTACATCGTTCGATGCGAGGATTCATAGGTGTTTCTTTCTTATTTTTATGTCTGGGAAAAACTTGGTTAGCAGAAAGAATCAGCGCCCAGGCTCTTATCCTTGATTTTTTCTTTTGCTTTTGCTTTGGAACGAGGTAGACTGTGTAACGGGCGCTTGTAGGGCGAGCGTTATGTGCAGTAGTTTGATCGGAGTTTTGGTGACTCGCGATTTTCAGTTACCCTTGTTAGTGGGGTGACTTTATATACTCTAAGTAATGCTTAGAATTTGGGAGGGGTTGCAGCCGTTCTAAGGTTCGTTTTACATGATTAAAGCTTAGGATTGTGCCCCTATGATGTATGTATAGCATTAGCGTCGAGAATTTGCGATAAAATCGTCATTTCGAGCATTTTTAGAGTGTTTTTCTCAAGCCCCCAATTGTAGCTACGGGATTGGCTTGGTGCTATAATGCTTTGCATACGTCTTTATGCATTCATGGTGACACGGATCATGAATAGTTTGAACCAGACTCGTTTAGTGCGAGATACGTTCGAGTAGTGATTTTGCTACTTCTCTTGTAAATGTCGTATTATGCGACATCGCCATGGTCAAGGTAGTAACATGTGGAAGTGTGCCTTGACCAAAAGTTAGGTGCCTTTCTTTACCCATAATCATATTTAGAAATCTTTTGACTCACTTTGTAACATCGACATAAACACATACTTAGCTTAAACCAACGACTCTTTATTATGTTCGAAGGAGTCTTTAAAAATCTTTTGAAAGTTATTTAAAATCCGAGTCCTGCTGTGTACAATCCGAGTTGTCCTAAGTAGGTTGACTTATAGAAGGGTTCGTACAGGATTACATGAGTGAATCAAAATACTGTTACGATTTTTGGAATGCTGTCTAAGGATTTGCTGGAAGCCAGGGTGCAGGCGTCAAGATATACTTGTGCCCGTTTGGCATGTGCTTTAGGCTTTTAGGGCCATCTTTTCCAGAATTGCGGGAATATAAACCGTTTTCAAATTGACTTAGATTTACTTGGTGTATGTCTGCACAAAAGGTCAAGGTATACTTAGTTCTTTCCCTAGCTCTTTCATTTCACTTTTTAGTCCCCAGTTGCTGTTATGTCTTCCCATTAATGATGCTTTCAGATTTCGATTTTAGATGCCCATGTCATATTTCTGAGTAGGGTGAGCCTTGGTTAAGTGCCAAGTCCTATTGACAATGTACCATTTTTTTCTTATTCAAAGGGGATTCGCAAGCATTTGAATTACCATGAACGGGTGCCCTGAGGTCGAAGGAACGATGGGGCGACGCCGTAGAACAATCTTTTTCATTACAAGCTTACTGCCCTTACTACTTGTTAGCGATTATGACTGTGTCTAGGGGTGAAAGAAGGTCTTTAAGTGAGTTAGTTCGTTTTAGAGAGGGTCAAGTCGAGTACTTTAGAGGTCATGGACGCTTGCGCTAGCCCCCATTCAATTGAGGCAGAGCGATCTTTTGAGTCTTGGCTAAGTGCCTAGGAGTGTGAGTGCTCCTTCTGGCAAGGGTAAGTGCCCTTATTATTTTTCGATGTGTGCTCATTACTTTTGGCATTTTGATGACTTGGATTCTTGCTTTGACTTAAATTTTTCTTTCGACTTGGATTGCAAGTAATTAAACTTCAATTAGGGACTTCTATTCTTTATTCTTGTTATTCTATAGGCTTTTAATATTTTTGCAAATTGGTTGGACCGAATCATGGATTGCCTACGTATCCGCTTTAAATACTTTTAATTTGGAATCAGGTCATGCGTAGTTCTTAGCCTAGAAAATGGTTTCTTAGAATGCCGATTTTAAACAAGTACGTTCCGAGGTGGAAACATATTATTTGAAATGGTAGAATAAGTGAAGTTTATTATTATTTTAATCTGCTGCCTTGCCGTAAGCCAAAAATTTGTTTTATATTTTTGAGTACATGTATTTTCTTTGGTGGTACGTATGTCTGGTACATGTGTTTTTTTTGGTGGTACGTATGTCTGAATACGTGTTGTACCCCCCCAAGTGTTCGTTATTTTTCCGTGTATGTGCGGATAAAATGACGAGCACTTCTGGACAATATTTGGCGAGCAGAGAGAATCAGCGCCCAGGCTGGGGCGTTAAAGATTTCGGCGCCCAGCTGTGGGCGCTGAAAACTATTTATGGGCGGATCTTTTTGGTGCGCTAAGTGCTTCTTTTCTTTTTAGACTAACTTTAGAGGCGCTTTGCAAAGTTTCTTTTTTATTATTCACATTTTTTATTTTTACGTTGAGCGTAGAATGTACTCTTCATTTGTCTCTTTTTTATTTGTGACTCAAGACGGCTTGAAAGATGGGTTGAATGAGATAGGATAAGTTGTATAGGTATTAGTCGAGCATGAGGATTACATCAACCAAGGCCAATGAGTAGCATGGGGACGGCTCAAGGGTATATCAACAGGACGTATCCAAACAAGTTATATAGTCATTATGCTAATGGTGGTGTAAGAGCAGGTTTGGACTTTGGAAATGATGGGCATGACGCACGTGTCAATGGCCGTGCGTGGTTTGCGGTTGATAACAAGTTCAAAAACAAGAGTTGAGGTAATGGTTTCTTGGGTTATGGCAATGAGAACATGGATGGGCTAAATGAGCTGAACAGGGACCCCAGAGCAAAGGCGTTTAAGAGCATAAGGATTGGAAAGGGTAGACATCGTAGAATTTTATGATTTGGATTGGTTGACTCAATTCTTTTCCTTCGTTTACTTAGGTAAATGTTGCACTATGGGATAAGTATTCCCTGGATTGCTCTTTTCGCTCTCCCTTTTCTCTTTTTATTTTTCCTTTATTTTTTTCTTGGGATTCCTCCCCAACATAAATTCTTCAATTTTTAATTTGGGCTAAAAGGTAGATAGTTGTGGTCTTTGAGTCACGAGGCGAGACTGAGTGAGCCTCGTTTGGTAGGCCTATAGTGGACCTTTAAATTGTCTTACTTTGCAAGCGTATTTAGTCGTTTCTTAAAATATGCAAATAGCGTAGATTCAAAATGTTGTTTTTACCTTATTGAATTTTAACGAAAGAATTACATCGAAAGTAATTTTTTGTTTCTTTTCAGATTCCAGTTTCTGGGATTTAATTGGAAGTTCTGATTTAGACTCAAACTTTCATTAATCTTTCTGATTATAACCCGTGTATGAATACAAGGAGGTGGCCTAGACTCAAAATAATGACGTGGCGTAAGCCTATAATACTTGACCAAGCAACTCTCAGACTTAGGCTAATTGGACCATAACTTTCGTTGGTTGACACTTTAGATTTTAACCCTTGGGTGTTCATTTGTCATGCGCCATTTTGTTTAATGTTGGCGAGGTAGTTAACTGGGGAGATCGAATTTTTATTTTTGCAAGACTAGAATCATTAGTGCAGCTTCTCTCTTAGTGTGTATTGCTTTACCCCAATGGTAGCCTTATGGTATGCCGATTTGCGTATTTTCATGGTTGGTCATGTTGCATTCATGGAAAATCTTTTAGTCCGTACTTAGTAGTATTTCAAGGAGCGAGTGACTCGAGAGGACTATGATAGTCGTGACCCAATGTGATTATAAGCCTTGAGGCGATTAATTTTTCTTGCCAATGGTATTGACACCTTAGGTTCACTTTGGGGTTGTGCGACTATGGGGGATGATTTCCAGAATGTGACTGTTTCCATTTTGCAAATACTATAGTATATTCTTTTTATTGGTGAGAGAGTATTGAGGCCGTGGTTTCTTAGCAAGGGATGACAATTACATATGGGTGCGTATTGATTTAAATGTTAGGAGGGGAGACTCAATATGGTTTAACCTTTTAACTTGCAGAACGACACCAAGCATTGGGACCGATTCTATGGATAAGACAACTAAGACTTAGGATTTAGATTGTACTTTGGCATAGCCTAGTCTAGACTCGGATTTATTTTTTTATTCGAACATTATTTTTCTTGAAGATTTTGCCCATGTGACATTCATAGTTATTAGCATGTTCGGTTTTGGTGCCGAGCATTGTCGTCGTAGGAGGCCTAACAACGACACAAAGAGGTATTTATTTTTATTTTTTAGTCGCTTTTAGAATCGAGTGCTTTTTCATATTCCCTCGTAGCAATTGTTTTTACGAAAAGTTTTTTTTTGCTACGTATAATTTTTCATGCGCGGGCACCGAGGCTGCTGTGCCTGACCAAAAGGCCAGGCAGCAACTTCAGCGCCCAGCAGTGGGCGTGAGAAACTTTGGCGCCCAGCCAGGGGCGTTGAAAATGCGTCCCTTGCTGGTTCTCGTTTTCTGTTTGCGTATACTTTTGTTTTTGCGACTTTAGTTTTGCGTGCTTGCCTTATAACGTCCTTTACGCGTTGTGCAGCGTTTGTGGGATTCGTTACAGGCCATCCCGAGCGTCGCTTATTTTTGTGGCGATCGTTCGGGTTTGTGGAACTCGTATTTTGGTATAACTCTTTGGCTAATTGGTTTATGAATGTTTGGGTAATTTTTAAGGTCGTTGGTTTATCTAAGATTATTTGTCTAGCATTATTCGTATGCACAATCATAACATAGTCACATAGTTCGCTACACATAACGACATTACAAACATGGATTTGAAAATTAAATATGTCACGTAGTTTATGATAGGCTTCTATGGGTAGTTTATTTGCGCCTGGCTTGGTACCGCTTCTATCGTAGATCCAACACATGCCCCGGTCGAGGTAGTGTCTTCAACAGACGAATTTCGCTCAAGAGGCCAACCCGCAAGTGCAAGCCAAGGGGGCATGCAGGCGAGAGGGACCTAATGAGCGAGCGATTGGGTTCGGGATAGGTGTACTACCTGCACAAGTACCGAGTGGGAAACATGCGCGGCGTATGCACCCCCCTATTGGCGAAAAAAGGTATCCTTAGTCCCAACTCCCGAGGGAGCCGAGATTCGTTATGATGTTCTGCCCGTTCACATTAATATGCTGATTTTCAGGTCGTCCCAACTTGATGGGGAAATAAACGCGGGGTAGGATCGTTTCACCCTTCGTCTATTTTGATTACCTACAAGCACGAGTATTTCCTTCACTATCCCCAGTGGAGTCGCCACTGTGAGGGGGTCGAAAAAGCGCGAGGCTAATGCGTGACCTTGTCCCTCGTGGGTGTGACGATTCTTTTTATTCAATCAAGTGTAATTGGATTTCCTGTGAGTATACACCCAATTGACTAGTAATATAGGATTCGCCATTCAGTTTTTAACGACAATGAGAAAAACTGACAAAACCCGGTTATCGTGACATAAAGGGAGTGCAATTATGTTTGACCACGATGGCCGTAGGTTCCCTTGTGATCCCTGGTGTGGGGATCTCTCAATATACACCCGCAAGGTAGAGATTGAGGGTTCGGGGGACTGTAACTACCGAGAGGAGTAATTCGCTTGTCGATAACTCCAGAGGCAGGATATCCTTACTAGCTCAGCATAAATAATTGAATGGACATGCGTTAACTATTAAACTAATCTGAGTTGATTTTAGCAATATGCAACATATAATACTAATTCGATCGTGATTATCTGATTTAAATAGCATTAAGGGACCTAGCATGATAATCCGATTTCCCAAAAATATTATATTTGTTAGGCGTGATAGAACAATCAAATTAGGTTAGTTTAACAGTTCATAAAAAGGGGGAGGAAAGCGGTTAAATCATCGAAAAGGGACACATTACGACGCACCCTTGAGAGGTGCGTCACGGTTCTCAGAAAACTAACCACTTCGACTTTGCTATTTCTCCTTTTTATTTAACGAATCTCGATTATGGGACAGGATACGTTCTGTTCGATTTATGGATCGATTGCGACAGAACGCGTGAACAGTTTCGCAGCGGGAGGCTTAGGCTAAGGGGTTTAGAGTCAATACTCAGAATATATTATGTGTTGTTGTCTATTTCACGTCGAAACTAGGGGCCTATTTATAGGGAAGAGTTCGTGGAAAGATAGAATTGTAGAGTTCTAATCCGCAAAGAATTAGGAAAAAAAACACGTCCCAGGTAATTTCGGCGCCCAGCTCTGGGCGTCAAAGATTTCGGCGCCTAGGGCTGAGCGTTGAAAATAGAGATCCATGGAATTTCAGCGCCCAGGGTTGGGCGTCAAAGATTTCGGCGCCCAGCTCTGGGCGTTGAAAGTGATGTCTGGACCGAATTCTTTGTCAGATTCGGATTCCTGAAATCCGTAGAGTTTGAGATTAATTCGAGTCTTTTAGCGCGTATTAATTTTGTGACGGAATGCGTCTGGGCCCGTTACGAACTCTAGGCCCGTTAGAATTTTGATTAATACGTAACTCTTATTTCCGAATCCTATTAGGAATAGGTTTCTCGCGGTTTTCTATCTCATTTAGGATTTATGTTGGAGTGCAACACCTAATTCTGACAGGTTTCTATCTTTTATGATTTGCCACTTTTAGACGCTACCTTTTACAGCAGTTACTATTTTTAGCAGGTTTCCATAAATAGCAGGTTTCGGGTGAAATGAAATAGGGAATCAAGATTCGTTTATTTTATAGGAGATGCGTTGTCAAGTGGAGTTTTTATGCTTTCATCATCGAACCTTTCCCTTGCGGGAATGGGGACAAAAGTAGGTGTCTACACACGGGAGACCGCGCGCGGCAGATTCTGCGCATGCAGCAGGCAGCGCAGGGCGCTGGGCTCCGCGTCCGACGCGGGGCTGTGCTATAAAAGCACCCCTTGCCCGTGCCATATTGAGGCGCATTCCCTTGAATTTCTTTGCTTTTCTCTCTCAAAGGTTGATTAAGCTCTTCCCTTGATCTTGTTCTTGCCTTGTCCATGTAAGTTTTTCACGGTTTTCTTATGAAATAACTCTAGGATTGCATGTAGTTTTGATTTTCTCGTACTTTGAAATGATGCTTGCATGATAGTAGGCTTGTAGAAAACTGTTTGATAGCCATTCGAACTTGAACTGTTGGAACTTGTAGATTTGAATTTTTTGAAAATTTTCTTGAATCTTGTACCAGTAATTTGTAGATAGTAGTCTCACTGGTGACCTCGTGGGGTCTCAGGAGAGAATAGGCTAGGATGCCTAGATGTTGTTTGTAGAGTTTGGGAATGCTGGCTTCGGTATGAGTGGACAAGGCGTTGGTGTTGAACTTGTATACCTGCTTCGGCGTGGGTAGCCTAGGCATTGGTGTAGAACTTCTATACCTGCTTCGGCGTGGGTAGCCTAGACCTTGGTGTAGAATTTGTATTTTGAACTAGAGGTCCCTGGCTGAATTGGCACTGCCACTGGGGATTTTTGAATTTTTGATTTTGTACAGGGTAGTATAGGATAGCCACTTGAACTTTGATTCTTGCACGGGCTAGTATAGGATAGCCCCCAGTTTTAGAATCTTGACATTTTGTACTCTGCTTGATTTAGTATGCCTCGTCACACTCGGAGGAAGCTCGCCGAATCTTCGATGGTTCGAGCTGCTGAGAAGGATGCTTCGGATGATGAAGCGGCTGCGGTAAACGCGCCAGATGGGGGTATGATTCCCCGGAGAGCTGTTAGGTTATGATACATATGACAATTCATAAATCATGCGGAAAAACCATAAAGCCAGGAAAGCATATTATTTACACATAATCATTTAGCATAGTTTAGATGCATACTCTTTGTTGCGTGCCTTCCCTAGCTGCGCCCGAACCGAACAAGAACAAGTCTTTAGGACTCCAAGTGTCGTCCCTCCGTAGATAGTCCACAGCACGTCCGGATCCGCCTTAAACTTGACCAACTAGGATCGCCCTTAAGGTAATTAGAATTTTCGGCACTTATTAGGCAATTGTATGACTGAATTTTTGCTCTCAAAAATCACTATGAATACTTGAATACTCTATTTAAATATGTGACCCTAGGCACCTATTTATAGAGTTATGGAAAAGGATTTGGAATCCTATTAGAATATTAATTTATTTAATTATAATCCTACTAGGACTCTAATTAAACAAACTAAATCTTTTAGGATTAGATTTAATCATATGACAAATCCCGGTAGCCTTAGGATTCGAGTAACACACTTCGAGTGATACGCTAGCACCGCACGCAGGCCTTGCGGCCCACGCACAGCGCCAGCCCACTCGTCGCAGCCCCGCGCTTGCGCCAAGGCCATTGCTGGGCCTGGCCTTGCGCTGGACCGGGCGTGGCTTGGCAGCGTGTTTTTGGGCGCTTGGGCTTGCTGAGCGTAGGCCTGGCTTCGTGCTGGGCCTTCGTCTAGCAAGTCTCGTCCGATGCTAATTCGTACGACGCGCTTCCGATTAAATTCGCGATTCCGGAATTTATTTCCGATACGAACAATATTTAATATTTCCGATTCCGGAATTAATTTCCGTTTCGAACAAATATTAAATATTTCCGTTTCCGGAATTATTTTCCGATTCCGATAATATTTCCGATTCTGACAATATTTCCGTTTCCGGCAATATTTCCGATTCCGGCAATATTTCCATTTCCGATAATATTTTCCGATACGTACCATGTTTCCGTTTCCGGCAACATCTACGACTTGGATAATATTTACATTTCCGATACGATCCATATTTTCGTTTCCGGTAATATCATCGTTTCCGGAGCATTCTTTTCTTGCCTGTGACGATCTCAGCTCCCACTGAAACCAAGATCCGTCGATTCCGAATATCCATAGATGGAGTATTTAATGCCATTAAATACTTGATCCGTTTACGTACTATTTGTGTGACCCTACGGGTTCAGTCAAGAGTAAGCTGTGGATTAATATCATTAATTCCACTTGAACTGAAGCGGCCTCTAGCTAGGCATTCAGCTCACTTGATCTCACTGAATTATTAACTTGTTAATTAATACTGAACCGTATTTATTAGACTTAACATAGAATGCATACTTGGACCAAGGGCATTATTTCCTTCAGTCTCCCACTTGTCCTTAGGGACAAGTGTGCATTTCCTAATTCCTTTGTCGCTCGATGCTTGCTCTTGAACATAAGGTAAGAGTTGTAATCCTTATTATGTCCAGAGGTGTTTCTCGGTTTTAGAGTTCAACTGATCAAATAAACAGATAATCATAGCCTATGATTCATCCGAGCACGGCCATGCATTTCACAGTTTCTAGCTCTCCGAGTGGCCTTGTACAACTTTTAAACATCTCATCCCGATTTATGGGAGGACAATCCCAATCTTGCGATCTTGAGATTAGACTTCGTTTGATAGGTGATTACCTGAGCGTTGCCTTTATAGCCTCCTTTTACGGTGCGACGGTTGGTCAACGTCAAAGCAACCAGTTCTCAAACAAGTAATCTCAAATCACTCAGGTATTGAGGATTTAGTGTCTAATAATTTTAATGAAATTTACTTATGACAGATTTTCATCTCTTACAGTAAAGTTTCATAGGTCTTGTCCGATACTAGTCTTCCCAAAGTAAGTATCTATGCAAATGATTATGACATTTCCATGTCCACATAGTTCAAGAAACAGAACTACTAGTCATCTTGCATTCTAGTCGTCTAACGTTTTTCTATGCGTCCAATTTTATAGAAAACTCCGACTAGGGACCATTTTCAACCTTTGACATTCAAGTTCACTTGATAGACATTTCTTAGTCACAGGACTGGTCCTGACAGTCTATCTTCAATACATCGTCAAATTGAAGGGACTCATCATTTAATAAACCACAAATTAAATGGAAAAATGAATTCTCTTCATTTATTGTGAATGATTAACCAATAATGTTTTACAAAGATTTAAACTCTAAAACTTTAAAACATTAAACGGGGATATCAAAGCCATTCTCCAATATGCTTGATTCCCATAGCTGCAGTGTGCGAGTTGTGCTTCGCCTGCGGCAGAGGTTTAGTTAATGGATCTGATATGTTGTCATCAGTTCCAATCTTGTTTATCTCGACTTCTTTTCTTTCAACGAACTCTCGTAGAAGGTGAAATCTACGAAGTACATGCTTGACTCTCTGGTGGTGTCTAGGCTCCTTTGCTTGTGCAATAGCTCCGTTATTATCACAATACAGGGCTATTGGTCCTTTAATGGAGGGGACTACACCAAGTTCACCTATGAACTTCCTTAGCCATATAGCTTCCTTTGCTGCTTCATGTGCAGCAATGTACTCCGCTTCAGTTGTAGAATCCGCAATGGTGCTTTGCTTAGCACTTTTCCAGCTTACTGCACCTCCGTTGAGGCAGAAGACAAACCCAGAATGTGATCTGAAATCATCTTTGTCGGTTTGGAAACTTGCGTCTGTATAGCCTTTAACAATTAATTCATCATCTCCACCATAGACCAGGAAGTCATCTTTGTGCCTTTTCAGGTACTTCAGAATATTCTTGGCAGCAGTCCAATGCGCCTCTCCTGGGTCTGACTGGTATCTGCTCGTAGCACTGAGTGCGTACGCAACATCCGGGCTTGTACATATCATAGCATACATTATTGAACCAATCAATGATGCATATGGAATCTCATTCATTCGTCTACGCTCATCAAGTGTTTTTGGGCACTGAGTCTTGCTTAGAGTTATTCCATGAGACATGGGTAGGTAGCCTCGCTTGGAGTCTGCCATCTTGAACCTATCAAGCACCTTATTGATATAAGTGCTTTGACTAAGTCCAATCATCCTTTTAGATCTATCTCTGTAAATCTTGATGCCCATTATGTACTGTACTTCTCCTAGATCTTTCATCGAAAAACATTTCCCAAGCCAAATCTTGATAGAGTTCAACATAGGAATGTCATTTCCGATAAGTAATATGTCGTCGACATATAATACTAGGAAAGCAATTTTGCTCCCACTGACCTTCTTGTATACACAAGATTCGTCTGCGTTCTTGATGAAACCAAAGTCACTGACTGCTTCATCAAAACGTATATTCCAGCTCCTGGATGCCTGCTTCAATCCGTAGATTGACTTCTTTAGCTTGCATACCTTTTTAGCATTCTTTGGATCCTCAAAACCTTCAGGCTGTGTCATAAACACAGTTTCTGTTAAAACGCCGTTTAAGAAAGAAGTTTTGACATCCATCTGCCATATTTCATAATCGTAATATGCAGCGATTGCTAACATTATCCGAATAGACTTTAGCATTGCAACTGGTGAAAAGGTTTCATCGTAATCCACACCGTGGACTTGCCTGTAACCTTTTGCAACCAATCTAGCTTTGAAAACTTCAAGTTTCCCATCCTTGTCCTTTTTCAGTTTGAAAACCCATTTGCTTCCAATGGCTTGGTAGCCATCTGGCAAATTGACCAAATCCCATACTTGGTTTTCAGACATGGAGTCTAATTCAGATTGCATGGCTTCTTGCCATTGCTTGGAGCTAGGGCTCGTCATAGCTTGTTTGTAAGTCGCAGGTTCATCACTTTCAAGTAATAGAACGTCATAGCTCTCGTTCGTCAAAATACCTAAGTACCTTTCCGGTTGAGATCTATATCTTTGCGATCTACACGGGGTAACATTTCTAGATTGACCATGATTCTCACCAGATTCTTCTAAAGATCTCTGAGTTTCATCCTGAATGTCATCTTGAGCATTCTCTAGAGTTTGTTGTTCGACTCGAATTTCTTCGAGGTCTACTTTTCTCCCACTTGTCATTTTGGAAATGTGATCTTTCTCCAAAAAGACACCATCTCGAGCAACAAACACCTTGTTCTCAGATGTATTGTAGAAGTAATACCCCTTTGTTTCCTTTGGATAGCCCACAAGGATACATTTGTCAGATTTTGGATGAATTTTGTCTGAAGTTAATCGTTTGACGTATACTTCACATCCCCAAATCTTAAGAAAAGACACATTTGGAGGCTTTCCAAACCATAATTTATATGGAGTCTTTTCGACAGCTTTAGACGGAGCTCTATTTATAGTGAGTGCAGCTGTATTTAGTGCATGTCCCCAAAATTCTAATGGAAGTTTGGCCTGGCCCATCATTGACCTGACCATGTCTAGCAAGGTTCTGTTCCTCCGTTCTGACACACCGTTCCATTGAGGTGTTCCAGGAGGAGTCAATTCTGATAGAATTCCACATTCTTTCAGATGGTCATCAAATTCATAGCTCAGATATTCACCGCCTCTATCAGACCGCAGTGCCTTAATCTTCTTGCCTAATTGATTCTCTACTGCACTCTGAAATTCCTTGAATTTGTCAAAGCATTCAGACTTATGCTTAATTAGGTAGACATAACCATATCTACTGAAGTCATCAGTGAAAGTGATAAAGTAGCTGAAACCACCTCTAGCATTTGTACTCATTGGTCCACATACATCTGTATGGATTAAACCCAATAGTTCATTTGCTCTTTCTCCAACTTTAGAGAAAGGTTGCTTTGTCATTTTGCCAAGTAAACATGATTCGCATTTACCATAATCCTCTAAGTCAAATGGTTCTAGAATTCCTTCCTTTTGAAGTCTTTCTAAGCGTTTCAAGTTTATATGGCCTAATCGACAATGCCACAGATAGGTGAGATCTGAATCATCCTTTTTGGCCTTTTTGGTATTTATGTTATATACTTGTTTGTCGTGATCTAATAAATAAAGTCCATTGACTAATTTGCAGATCCATAAAACATCTCTTTAAAATAAAACGAACAACTATTGTCTTTTATTAAAAAGAAAAATCCCTTAGCATCTAAGCAAGAAACTGAAATGATGTTTTTAGTAAGACTTGGAACATGGAAACATTCTTCCAGTTCCAAAACTAGCCCGGAGGGCAACGACAAATAATAAGTTCCTACAGCTAATGCAGCAATCCGTGCTCCATTTCCCACTCGTAGGTCGACTTCACCCTTGCTTAACTTTCTACTTCTTCTTAGTCCCTGTGGATTGGAACATAAGTGTGAGCCACAACCTGTATCTAATACCCAAGAAGTTAAATTAGCAAGTATACAGTCTATAACGAAAATACCTGAAGATGGAACGACTGTTCCGTTCTTCTGATCTTCCTTTAGCTTTGGACATTCTCTTTTGTAATGGCCTATTCCATCACAATAAAGACAGCTTGATGTGGACTTGTCCTGCTTTGATTTAGCATCGCCCTTGGACTTTCCACTTTTCTTGAACGGTCTCCTTCTAGCCTTGAGTAAATCTTGGGCTTCACAGTCCAGTATTATTTCAGCCTTTCTGACAAGGTGAACAAATTCTGCAACTGTTTCTTCTCTTGGTTCACTTAGGTATAGTTACTTGAAGCGACCAAACCCACTGTGTAGTGAATTGAGCAAGATAGAGACTGCCATCCTTTCGCTTATTGGTGTTCCTAGTAGACTTAGGCGATCAAAGTATGAACGCATAAGATCCACATGGAACCTTAGTGGGACGCCTACCCTCTGTTTAGTGCGAAGGAGCTGAACATGTGTTTCTTGGACTTCCATCCTATAACACCTGTTGGGAGAACTAACCTTTAGACCAGAAATTGATTCAATCAACTCATGGACGTTCAGGTCCCTGTCCTCCGTGCTTCCACGACAGATATCCCTCAGATTCTTGATGAGCGTAAAAGGTTCATAGGCTACAAACCTTCTAGCCCAATCATCAGGGATATTGTTCAGCATGAGACTCATACCCTTTTTGAGATCCGCATCCCAGGCGTAAAATCTCTCAGGGGTCATGTCTCTGGCATAGTAGCTTGGCATGGGATGTGATAGTACATACTCAAGTCCATAGAGTTTGACTATTTCAACTAGCTTAGCTTCCCATTCAAGAAAATTTGCTAGGTTCAGCTTTACCATAAGCTCAGAACCCATGATGATGTTTTGATTGTTGTTTGCCATATTTAAAACTACAATTGAAAAGAATAAACAAATAAATAACCATTCACAGTTTCTCTTAATAAACTTAAATTCTAGCATACATGCATAATTCAATGTTCATTAAGCATTTTATTCAGTTTATGTGTTCCGGCAGGTGTGAATAAAATGATTCCAAGATCCTAAAATCATTGAAGAACTAAGCACAGTTTGTCGACTTAATCCTAAAACATTTTAGGTAAGCAAAAGCCTTTTGCTAATAGTCTAGAAACTATTCTTGGTTGATAGGTACGTCTAAGAACTTATTAGGTAAACCTATCGATTTTGCCACGACATAAAAGGACTCCTTACTTATATCGTTGAGTTTCACCAAAACTAACATGTACTCACAATTATTTATGTACCTTGCCCCTTTAGGACCAATAAGTAACACCTCGTTGAGCGAAAACTATTACTAGATTGATGTAAAGGATATCCAAGCAAGTGTATATTTTGGCATGGCACCTTTTAACTCAGTTTTTAAGTTTGGAACTTAAGGCTCTTACTATGTTGGTTAGATTTTAAGTGAACTAAAATTCTTAATCATGCAACATAATCAAGCGTTTGATCTCATGCATTTTAAGACATATTTAAAAGCAATAAATAACTTAAAACATGCATAAGATAAATGTGATCTAGTATGGCCCGACTTCATCTTGAAGCTTTAACTTCAAAGTCCGTCTTGAAAATCTCCGTGGGAGGCACCATTTTCTTCAAATAGAATAAGCTATAATTAAAACTAATTACAACTATTTGATGGTACGCAGACCATATTTGAATTGAAAAACGACTTTGGTACTTTAGACCAATTACATTCAAATTAATGGTACGCAGACCATATTTTCTATCCTATTTGGGCCATACTAGTCACTTCATAACCTGCAAAACAGTACATATACAATATATACCATTCACCCATTCATTATCATGAATGGCCTACATAGCTGGTTAGTAAAACACATTATGCATCACATAAACATTTGCGGCAATTAATCAAGGGCACCAATAATCTACAAATTATTCAGTCCTTATTAATTCTAATCAAGTTGTTTTAACCTTAAGGATTTGTAGACCTAATCAAGAGTTTATGACTAAAATGCTCCCACTTAAACCAATAAATTCATATGCTTTACTAATTTTAAACATAAAAATGTATTTCTAGTCTAACCGGAAACATACAAATTTAATTAAAATTTAAAGCTCATATAAATTTATAATTGATTCCAAAAAGTTTAATTTAATTTCAGTCGTATTTAAATTAATTCATGATTTTAATTTTAGTAAAATAATTAGAATAAATAAAATTTATTATAATTACAGTATTCAAAATTAAAATCCAAGAAAATAATTTAAATTATTAATTTTAAAATTAATTAAAATTACGTAAACTGAAAATTTCAAATTAAAATTTCAAAACGATCTAATCGCAACGCAACAACCCCACGCAACGCACGCCCATGGGCCACACGCACACAGCCATCGCTGGCCATGTGCGCGCAGCCCATGCGCTGCCTCGCATTGCTGCTGCTCACCATCGCAAGGCATCACGCGAGCTGGTGCTTGCTGCGCGCGCCAGCGCTCGACGCACGAGCATGCAGCCGCAGCCCATCGCTGGGCGCAGCGCTCGTCGCACGTCGCAACACGCACTCGCACGCCATCGCTGGGCGCAGCGCTCGTCGCACATCGCAACAAGCACTCGCACGCCATCGTTGGGCACAGCGCTCGTCGCATGTCGCAACAAGCACTCGCACGCCATCACTGGGCGCAGCGCTCGTCGCACGTCGCAACAGCGCTCGCTGCGCGCGAGCGATCGATGCTTGGCACAGCACTCGTGGCACGCGAGCTTACGCTCCCTGCGCGCGAGGCTCCGCACGCTTGCGCGAGGCAGTGCGCGCTGTGGCGCAGCTCGCTTGCTGCCCACACGCGACTGCTCGTGCCTTGCTCTCGCCCTCGCCCATTCGCCCATTGCACACAGCCCACGACACAAGGCAGGGATGCTGCCTTGTGCTCGTGCACCATGGCCTTGCTCATTGCTTTCGTACCGCATGGGCGACGAGCTCCCTTGCTCGTCGTCACATGCCCGCACTATACAACACCCCTTAAGGGTAACACGTAGCGTCCATTGCTTTGTGCGTGCAAGTTATATGAGCGAATCGCATAAAAATTTAAAATTTATATTCAAAATTAATGACAAATTAATAAATAATATTAATTTCATAATTTTAGGGCGAAAAAATCGAAAATTTATTATTCAATTGATTTCCGATTAACATGGATTCAAGTCTAGGTCATAAAAATTTAAAATTTAACATAAATTTACAATTTTTATGGTGGTTTTTAATCATAGGTATCTAATTAAATTATAACTAATTGTGAAAATCAAATTAATTCTAAATTATTCCAATTTTCAACAAATTAATCATAATTACAAATTAGATTGCATAATTAACAAGGCTAGCATTCAAACTTGTTAAACATATACAGTAGGTCAATAAAAAATTCAAGATTTATCAACAAGAATCGCAAATATTTAATTTAACATCTTAAATTTACGAAATTTTGCATTCGAAAAACTAAAACCTCCGAAAAGTCATAGTTAGGCTTCGAATTTGAGAATTCTGGGTTCGCCGAAAAATTCTTTTTTTGTCAAAATTTTAGAATGTCTTTTACATGCGGAATTCACACAAAAATCACTCGATTTGGATGAGTAACGAAGAAACTGCCGAAAATCTGCGTACTTATAATTAAATAAACGCAATTTGCAATTAATTAACAATTACGAAAATTAATCACCCCTTTTAATTCTTGCAAATTTGTAATATTTAACCATGTTCATGCAATTTAGATTATGAAAATAATAAGAGGCTCGTGATACCACTGTTAGGTTATGATACATATGGCAATTCATAAATCATGCGGAAAAACCATAAAGCCAGGAAAGCATATTATTTACACATAATCATTTAGCATAGTTTAGATGCATACTCTTTGTTGCGTGCCTTTCCTAGCTGCGCCCGAACCGAACAAGAACAAGTCTTTAGGACTCCAAGTGTCGTCCCTCCGTAGATAGTCCACACCACGTCCGGATCCGCCTTAAGCTTGACCAACTAGGATCGCCCTTAAGGTACTTAGAATTTTCGGCACTTATTAGGCAATTGTATGACTGAATTTTTGCTCTCAAAAATCACTTTGAATACTTGAATACTCTATTTAAATATGTGACCCTAGGCACCTATTTATAGAGTTATGGAAAAGGATTTGGAATCCTATTAGAATACTAATTTATTTAATTATAATCCTACTAGGACTCTAATTAAACAAACTAAATCTTTTAGGATTAGATTTAATCATATGACAAATCCCGGTAGCCTTAGGATTCGAGTAACACACTTCGAGTGATACGCTAGCACCGCACGCAGGCCTTGCGGCCCACGCACAGCGCCAGCCCACTCGTCGCAGCCCCGCGCGCGCGCCAAGGCCATTGCTGGGCCTGGCCTTGCGCTGGACCGGGCGTGGCTTGGCAGCGTGTTTTTGGGCGCTTGGGCTTGCTGAGCGTAGGCCTGGCTTCGTGCTGGGCCTTCGTCTAGCAAGTCTCGTCCGATGCTAATTCGTACGACGCGCTTCCGATTAAATTCCCGATTCCGGAATTTATTTCCGATACGAACAATATTTAATATTTCCGATTCAGGAATTAATTTCCGTTTCGAACAAATATTTAATATTTCCGTTTCCGGAATTATTTTCCGATTCCGATAATATTTCCGATTCTGACAATATTTCCGTTTCCGGCAATATTTCCGATTCCGGCAATATTTCCATTTCCGATAATATTTTCCGATACGTACCATGTTTCCGTTTCCGGCAACATCTACGACTTGGATAATATTTACATTTCCGATACGATCCATATTTTCGTTTCCGGTAATATCATCGTTTCCGGAGCATTCTTTTCTTGCCTGTGACAATCTCAGCTCCCACTGAAACCAAGATCCGTCGATTCCGAATATCCATAGATGGAGTATTTAATGCCATTAAATACTTGATCCGTTTACGTACTATTTGTGTGACCCTACGGGTTCAGTCAAGAGTAAGCTGTGGATTAATATCATTAATTCCACTTGAACTGAAGCGGCCTCTAGCTAGGCATTCAGCTCACTTGATCTCACTGAATTATTAACTTGTTAATTAATACTGAACCGCATTTATTAGACTTAACATAGAATGCATACTTGGACCAAGGGCATTATTTCCTTCAAGAGCACCTACCTTCGTTGGTACTGGGTGGTGCCCTTCCAACCTGGTGTTTCGGCCGGAGTTTCACTTGTTTCAGCGGCCTCTCGCTGGCTTGGTGAGTCTCGTACTTATGTTTTGAACTTGTATTTTGTACTTGTATAGGTTCTGAACTGACTCGTTCATCCGTCGGTCGATGGAGAGCCGTTCCGCACTTTCTGGTCCTTGGTGGAGGTTCAGAAGGCCTTTAAAGCCATCCGTGCCGACGAGGAGGCTATGGAGATCTGGTCACAGACGGGCCTGGCTGATTTCTGGCATACCATGGGCGGTACTTCGATGAGAACGGGGATCAAACCCCTGCTATGGGCTTTGCTGGAGCGGTGGTGGGATACCACCAACACCTTTCATATGGCGTGGGGGGAGATCACCATTACCCCATTCGAATTCGCCATAATTACGGGACTTGAGAGCTGTTTCGAGCTACAACTGGGGTGGTTTGGCATATAGCCACCTCTTGTACGAGATGAAGTGGGCCTCCCGGACTGCGCCGGAGAGTGAGCCGAGCATGGCTGCTCTGCGGAGTGTTCTAGAGGTATTTGCGACTCCTTGTACCTTGTACTTGTATGCTTGTATCTTGAACTTGACTGATGTTTTGCTTGCTTCTTGAAAGATTCAGATATATGAGCACTTTCCTACTTTGGCGCTGGATCGTACTGGGATGCGGCTTACCCGTATGATGCCTCTTGGATAGGAGTGGTGCGCAGAAGGGTGACTCTGGCGGCCTCCCGCAAAAATTGGAGAGTGCTAACTGCTGATGAGGTAATATTTTTGTACTGTTTTGCTCTTTTGTATTTGTATCTGTATAGTTGTCTGAGTTGTTTGCTTTACAGGTGTTGTGGCGTCCTTTTGCCAACGCGCTTGTACCTGCCTCGGCTGCTCGTGCCCATTTCCTGGCTGGACGGCTGGTTTTGCTCTCAGGGGTGTATCGCCACATGTGGTATCTGGGGGAGCGAGTGTCCCTTCAGCACAGTTCGGGGATAGGTTTGTCCCCAAGGACCCACCGGAGTCTATGTTGGCGCCGGATGAAGAGCTTGCCCGGCTCTTTGTGAATACAAGGGGTGATGCTGTTTGCCCCTCTTGGAGGGATTTTGTACACAGGAAGGGCAGCTATGACGACTTCCTAGGCTGGCTCCACCAGTACGCTTCGTACTGCCGGTGAGCTTTGAACCTTGTATCTAGAATTCTTGTATTCTTGTATTCTTGTATGTTGGCTTGAATGTATGATTGTATGTAGGAGGAGGAGGTTGATCCTGAGGACATTCCCTATGATGGTAGGATCCTCCGCTATGAGAACTCGGATGGGGAACAGGTGGAGGAGACCATTCCTGTAGCTTCTCCTCCGCACCGGAGATCATATGATGTTGTACCTGAGCATTATGCCGCTGTGAGTACTGTTGCATTTTCTTGAAACTGATTGTAATCTTGTATTTGGGAATTGATCTTAAATTTTGTATGCAGGCGCCTCGGGTGAGAGTGCGTCGCTGGATGCTCTTGATTGATTCCTGGAAGAGGCAGTGTGCCAAGCTGACCCGGAAGCTTTCTGGCCGGAACAGAGAGGTGCCTTACTTGATCTCGAAATTTGTATTCTGGAAATTCGGACTTGGATGTTGATTCTTGAATTTGTATTTTTTATAGGAGCGCCGTCGAGATCGCAGAGGATCCGTTGATAGGGAGCCCCAGGCGGAGACATCCTTGAGGCAGGAGGGACCGAGCTTGGAGCTGGGACAGGGGTCCGGTGCTGGTGCTCCTCAGAGGCATTCTGATGCTAATTGGGGACCTTCCCCTTTTGTACATGTTGATCCTACCAGGCATTCGTTCGGAGGTGCAAGCAGTTCGAGGCCCTTTGTTCGAAATTCTCAAATTCCAAATCCATGATGGCGTAATGCCAGATCTTCAAGTCCAAGGTTCTAAATTCAAGGCCCCATGGGCTCTACAAAACGCCTCTTTTCCAATTTCAATTCCAAAATCCCAAATCAAACTCGAATGTCAAATTCACCTTCAAACTAAAAAAAATTCTTGTTTTCCATTGTTCCCATATACAAAATTCAAAAACATTTAAAATGGGTTGAAGTCCCTAGAAATAGTGCAAAATCCAATGGGTTGAAATTCCCTAGAAATAATACAAATTCGATTCCTCAAAACAATTCCAACGGGTTGAAAATCCCTAGAAATAATACAAAATCCAACGGGTTGAAACTCCCCTAAAATAATACAATTTCGATTTCCAAAACATTTCTCATGGGTTGAAACTCCCTAGAAATAGGACAAATCCAATTTCCGAATTCTATTCCCGGATTGAAAGTTCCTTGAAATAATACAAATTCTATATTCTTATAGGGTTGAAATTCCCCTAAAATATTCCATGCTCTATGTTGGGTCGAAACTCCCTTAGAATATAAAAAATCCAATGGGTCAAAATCCCCTTTCGATATTCCAAGTTCTAGTATAAGGAGGAGGCCTCCACAAAAGAATGAAGCTCCTTTCAAAAATATTTCCAACGGGTCGTAAATCCCGATACTAGTACAAATCCTTATACAAATTCCGATAGATTGAAACTCCTTTCAAATATTTCCAACGGGTTGTAAATCCCAAATACAAATACAAAATCCAAAATCCCGAATCTTCGAAGTGGCACTTAGAGTCAAGTCTAGGTCTCATTCATTGCATGCATATCATACCATGTGTCTTGAAGTCCGAGTTCTAAAGTCATGTCATATGTCCTAACTAGGAATCCAAAGATCTTGTGGGTTCGCCGAAGAGGAGAAAGGTTGAAGAGAACTCCATCAGCCCTAGCCTCCCTCATAGCCGGCATCGAACGAGCAGCAAGTTCACCTTCTACAAATCAAGCTCCTAGTCCCTTTAAAGAATCAATTCAAATGGCTACTGTTGAACAAATCACTCAGCTCATGGCCGTCGTAGCCAACCTCAACACCAACATGGAGAATGTGAGCAACCGCCTGGGTGTGGTAGAGCAGGCTGCACCTCCGGTCGACCTAACCAAAAAGATCGAAAGCATGGTTTAGGGGGTTATTTGTTCCTCTCGTAATTTTTTGTATTTCCCCTACGAGAGTGGCTTTAGAACTTTTATATTTTT
This sequence comes from Spinacia oleracea, assembly GCF_020520425.1. Lineage (NCBI taxonomy): Eukaryota > Viridiplantae > Streptophyta > Magnoliopsida > Caryophyllales > Amaranthaceae > Spinacia > Spinacia oleracea. The sequence goes on from NC_079489.1 coordinate 93,054,255, forward strand.
GAATTTCGAAGGAGTTGCCACCAAACATTTTTAAGGGTCCCATTTGGAAAGACCAAAATTGACTCTATATTGGATAAGGCATTAAATCTTAGAAACGGATGGGTGGGATCCGGGCAAGGGAACGAGATGCTTATTCCGTGAGCTTTAGAAATTATATTCGAATGAAGGGCACAAAACATTTTCGAATAACCCTATTCATGACACTATGTGGGTTTGGATTTAGTATCTGAACAAACAGAATTTCTACTTTGTATTGTGACCACTTTGCTTTAAAGTTAATATGAGGGAACCTAAGAACGGTTTGTCCAAGAAATTATCTTCGTTAAGCGTGGTGTAACCATGTATTTTGTTGTATTTAGCATCACTAGTAGAAAAAACCCCTGTTGCAGCCCCCTTGTTGCAGCGTACATGTATTAATACGCTTCAACAATCAATCGGTCAACGCGGGTCAAACCCTTTAAAGGGTTGTTGCAGCGTACAATTTAATTGTTCCCTGCAAAAAAGTTTATTGCAGCGTACATTTTAAAAGCCCCCTGCAATAGCCCGTTTTTGTTGCAGCGTACAATTTAAAGCCCCCTGCAATAACCAGGGAAACCAAATTATTCTCTAGCTAATTCATAACAAATTAAGCCGCGTCTCAAAATTTTAATTCTGGCGCTCAACTCCCTTCTTCTTCCCTTACCTTTCCCTACGTCGTCCCCTCAAAAAATAAAAAACCTAAACCGCATCCCAAAGTTTCAGTTCTCGTTGCTCGCATCCTATTCTCCGTCAACCTTCTCGCCGCGGCTAGTTCTCTTCGTTGTCCCATCTCTTTTAGGTTTGTTCAATTCGTTTATCTGATTTTTGTTTTAAGAATTAGGGTTTGTTCAATTCGTTTTTAGGGTTCTGTGCTTTTGTTCAATTCGTTTTTAGGGTTTGTTCAATTCGTTTGTTCAATTCGGTTTTAGGGTTCAATTTGTTTGTTCGATCAATTCGTTTGTAGGGTTTGTTCAATTCGTTTTAGGGTTGTTCTCGAAGATGGATATGCCGAAGACATTAGATGCGACTGGGGCAGCTGGTGAGAAGCGGACATTGGAGGTGGATGCTGTGATTGGAGCTGATGGGGCCAATTCTAGGGTTGCTAAGTTTATTTCTGCTGGGGATTATGAGTATCTATTGCCTTTCAGGTTAGTAGATTTATTATGGGGATTATAAGTCATATATTCCATTGTGAAAATGTCCAATTTCAGTAGGAATATAATACACTAGTAGAAAATACTCAAGTGCTTTGAGCCAAGTGCTTGGGTTTTAGAAATAACTGCTTATTAGCATTTGGTTTTGTTCTTCTTTTGCTTCTTTGTTGTTTGGGTTGTAAGCAGACCTGTGTTGGTTCTGCAGTTGTTGTTAGTTTATCTGAATTTATGAGAAAGGTAAGAATTTCTTCAATTGAGTATGTGGTGATAGTTTTTTGCGTTTTCTGTTTTTGTTGAGGTTCAGTGAATCAGTGATTGTCTAATGTACTTGAATTGCTTGTAATATGTGACTTCTTTATGTAAATTATTCCTTCTTAATGCATATGCTTATGACTTGCTGGTTATATTTGCGGGTTTCCGAGCTTGTTATGAGGTTTTAACTAGAAAGAAAAAGGTGTGTGTTTTTTTTTTACTGAGTTAGTCTTTGTTGCAGTTGGGAAACAGATCATGTCGAGGCTGACCATTTAAAGGGTAGTAGAAACAGAGATTCAACATCAGTCTTTTCATTTACTCCGTAACTTTTTATGCAATTAGATATCCTAGGGTCAAGAGCTTGAGATCGATATACTCATATTGAGTCACATTGTAACTTGATGCATTTGTTGGAAGAACAATGGTTGACATCAAGTGATTTTAATTTAAAAGTTTTAAAACTAACACTAGTTGCCTGAGGTTAGTTAGTTTAGCATCAACTGACATATTCAATTATGAAAATCTTTTTATTTGTATGCAATATCCTGAAATCTTAGATGTAAACGTATCTGCCGTGTCCTTGTTATAACTTTGGGATTCACTGAGGTTGAAAATCATCTCAATTTAAATCATAAATGTAGATGAAATAAGCTGTTGTTTTTGGTTTTTGGTATAAGAAGATTTTGTTTTTGGTTCTTGGTATATGATTTAAAATCCATGTCATGGTAATTGTGTACAGGAAAATAATATATTTGAACCTCGTGCAACGAATCTTCAAGACCTTTTTAAATTTTTAGCATGATACTTCAGACACGGGGTTCACTCTATGTTTTATTTCATTTTTAAATTGAAAACCTTGTGCTGTAGGAGCTCTAATCTGTACGCAGTCAGCTTGTTGCAGAGCAGTCTTGGTGTTTTAAGCTTGAGGTATGTAATACCAGACCTTTTTTGATTTATTGTACTTTTTTCCGCTTGAGTTGACATCTTTGCAGCTTTGTATGTTCTGAAATATTTTCCCGCACGTTCGTCTTGGATATATGGATATATTTAAACCATGTTTGGATAGATACCCATCTCTTGTCGATGGCTGAGGCTAACTGAAAAACATGGGAAATAGCTTTGGGCATCTGATTTAAATAAATATTAGTGTAAAAGCTTTGGGCATCTGATTTCTAATCCATGTACTTATGTAACTGACGTTTCATTTTTTTGCTCCCAAGTAATTGATGCGTACATAATTTCTCATCTATTTGCTCCCAAGTAATTGACGCGTGCATAATGCCTTGACGGAGGGGAGGGGGTCTGATTTCTTCAACCATCAGAAATCTGTTTCTGACAACCTTGCAGCTTTGGCATAGATTGCTTATTCAGGCAAAGATTGTGGTATGTATTTTACTCTGAACTTTCAAATGCTGAATTTTTCAATCCCATCATTCCTTTTCTGGGTTTTCTAAGACATCTCTTCTTGCTAGGTATGAGTATGCCTAGTGCAAAAAGTTGGCAAATTGCTGAATTTTATAGCAACAAAGTATTGCTTGGAAACTCTTTTTGAATGATATAAAATTAATGCAAGTATCTAAAGAGTCAGATATTCTTACAGTCAACAAACAACTATTTTTGGATGAATTTAGAAAGAATTATTTTGTCAGTTCGTTTTTGGCCCTCTGATGTTCTTCAGAAGATGGTTTGCCATCACGCATACTGTTGTAAATTTAAATTTTGCGGCTTTGTACTGTACAAAAGTACTTGATATGGATTTTCTGATTGTTCGGATTGTTCATTGTTCTTAATTACTCAGGTTCTGGTTGAGTACAGAAATAAGGATCTTAATCATGTGGAGTGGGCCAAGGCGTTGAAGGAGCTCTACTTACCAGGTTTGAGGGATTATGTTAAGAGTTTCTATCCACTTGGACCACTGTGGAGTTTCTGTAGCAAAGCTATTGTCTCTGCTGCGCCTAAATCCCCTGCACCAGCTGCTCCTGCAACACCCCCACCACCTCCTGCTCCTTTCTTCTCAGATCTAAACCTTCCTCTTCAAAACCAAAGGTTGGGATGTCTATCGTTTTTCCCCTCAAAATCCTTCTATTATTCGGTTAATTTTTTCGTGACCATACTTTTCTCATTCCTAGTCCCGAGAAAGGTCACTGATGACATGAAGGCAAAGAATCGTGCTGACCGCAGTGGTGTTGTCCCTGTTTGTGTATGAGATGACATTTTCTTTTCCATAGCTGATTAGTTTCCCTTTTGCACTTCTTATTTAGCGAATGGAAGAACTTGAAAGTGAAACGAGAAGAATGAGGAAAGATCTAGACAAAGAAAAGGTACAAGGGGAAACTTCTTTTTATCTCCTTTTCTTTCTCTTCCTATTTTCTCCTGCTGCAAGAAGAATTTGTTGATTGTAGTCTAAAGCAGGGCTAAGCAATTCTGTGTAAATGAGTAATTGTCCAAGACAGAAAGTAACCTTTTTATGGTTTGCTTGTTGCAGCCAAAAGGCATCTATAGCTGAACTGAAAACATAGCTAGATGAAGAGCGTGACCAAAGAAGAGAAGAGCGAGAAAAGGCTGCTGCAGATCTGAAAGCTTCAATACAAAGGGTTCAGTCCGAGGCTGAAGAAGAATTAAAACGAGCATCAGATGCTGCTTCGAGGCGAGAAAGAGAACAACAAGAAATTATCAGTAAACTTCAGGTACCAACCATTACTTTATTATAACCTCTATTTCATCTGTAGATTCAATGTAGGTGATGAATTTGTTTTATTTTTATTATCTGGAATCAGAAACATCGATATAGAGTATAAGACTATATGGATTTCTATACCATTTATGGTATTAATGTGCTATTGTTTTCACGGTTTTCACCCCATTTTGGATTGCTGCATTGATATAGAGTATTAGCAAGTTGGTTGGATTACGCGGTATTAATAGCAAACCAAATTAAGGGTCAAGTGTCTAGCTAGAGTAAGATAACAAGTCCTGACATCCCACCTATGTTGTCACTGACTAGTAATCTGTCATCAGTTTGCCTCTTTTGTTGATGGAAGTAGAGTTTTGGCTTGTAGTTCATGAGAATTAAAAAGGGGAAGAGAAGAGCATTGAATTTAACGAGATAAATGAAGTTATGTTGCTCAATCACGAGACCCACTAATGAATCCATGTGTTTAAATCACCGGGCGATGTGGTTTAGTGTACTGCTCGCTTATCGACATTTTGGATTCTATATGTGATGTGACTAATTTCAAAATTGTTTTGCCTACTTAGAAGTAGGGGAGAATGAGTCTTAGAAACATAAAACTAAGTTCATTAGTTGAGAGTTGGGAGAGAAAACGGCCATTTTAGTCAAACAAGGTTTAAATGTGCATAACATGACCAAAGTATGTGATAATGAGTATTGGCAACCTAATACTAAGTATATCAAACATATGAATGGTTTAAAATACCTATTTTGGTTAATTAGTTGAGAATTGGGAGCGAAAACGACTATTTAAGTCAAAATATGACATATAACGATCAAACGAGACTAAAATAACATTTTCGGTCCTAACTTTGAACTAAAGAACCTAAGGACCCATTTCAAACTTAATACATGATTAATATGCTTAGTTTTAAGTTTTCAATACTCATTCCAATCTATTTATGCACATTTAAGGCTCATTGGGTCATTATAGGTCATATTTAGGCTAAAATGACATTTTTGCTCCTAACTTTGAACTAACGAACCTAAGAACTCATTTCAAACTTACTACATGATTCATATGATTAGTTTTAACTTTCCAAGGCCCAATCCAATCTATTTATGCACATTTGAGACTTGTTTGGCCATTATATGTCATATTTAGGCTAAAATGACATTTTCGCTCCCAACTTTGAACTAACAAACCTAAGAACTCATTTCAAACTTACTACATGATTTATATGATTAGTTTTAACTTTCCAAGACACAATCCAATTTATTTATACACATTTGAGACTTGTTTGGCCATTATAGGTCATATTTAGGCTAAAATGACATTTTCGCTCCCAACTTTGAACTAATGAACCTAAAAACTCATTTCAAACTTACTATATGATTTATATGATTAGTTTTAACTTTCCAAGACTCAATCCAATCTATTTATACACATTTGAGACTTGGTTGGCCATTATAGGTCATATTTAGGCTAAAATGACATTTTCGCTCCCAACTTTGAACTAACGAACCTAAGGACTCACTTCCAACTTATTATATGATTAATATGATTAGTTTTATGTTTCCATGATTCAATCCAATCGATTTATGCACATTTGAGACTTGTTTGGTCGTTATAGGTCATATTTAGGCTAAAATGAGGCATTTTCGCTCCCAACTTTGAACTAACGAACCTAAAAACTCATTTCAAACTTACTACATGATTCATATGATAGTGTTAACTTTCCAAGACTCAATCCAATCTATTTATGCACATTTGAGACTTGTTTGGCCGTTATAGGTGATATTTAGGCTAAAATGACATTTTCGCTCACAACTTTGAACTAACGAACTTAAGAAATCATTTCAAACTTATTAAATGATTCATATGATTAGTTTTAACTTTCCAAGAATCATTCCAATCTATTTATGCACATTTGAGCCTTTTTTTGCCATTATAGGTCATATTTAGGATAAAATGACATTTTCGCTCCCAACTTTGAATTAACGAACCTAAGAACTCATTTGAAAATTTACAAGATTTATATGATTAGTTTTAGCTTTCCAAGACTCAATCCAATCTATTTATGCACATTTGAGGCTTGTTTGGCCATTATATGTCATATTTAGGCTAAAATGACATTTTCGCTCCCAATTTTGAACTAACGAACCTAAGGACTCACTTCCAACTTATTACATGATTAATATGATTAGTTTTAAGTTTCCAAGATTCAATCCAATCGGTTTATGCACATTTGAGACTTGTTTGGTTGTATTGGTCATATTTAGGCTAAAATGAGACATTTTCGCCCCCAACTTTGAACTAAGGAACCTAAAGACTCGTTTTAAACCCTTTAAATGATTAATATGCTTAGTTTTAAGTTTCCAAGACTCCTTCCAATCTATTTACACACATTTAAGGTTCATTGGGTCAGGATAGGTCATATTTAGACTAAAATAACATTTTCGTTCCCCACTTTGAACTAAAGAACCTAAGGACTCATTTCAAACTTATTACATGATTAATATGCTTAGTTTTAAAGTTTTCAATACTCGTTACAAAATAATTATGCACATTTAAGGCTCATTGGGTCGTTATAGGTCATATTTAGACTAAAATGACATTTAATCTAATGCTCCCATCAAAATTTTGTTTTTGAAGGTCTATACTCCGAGGAATGCGCCTTATGGTAGTGAGGAAATTGATGTGGTTCGTGAGCAATGGGATAAGTTTTTTACCTGCAAGTATTTATTATTGGCCTGAGCGCGTTTGATCGAGTTGGCTTAGATGTTATAGAACAATCTTTTATATTAAAATGTATGCGTACGTTGAAATTGGAACACATATATTTAAATGTACTACATGCACTTTGTTTTGGGATATATAATGTACAAAACACCAGTTATTGTTTTTATAATTGTTATACAGGTTGCGATATTATTATTGTTGTGACAGGTTTCTATATTTAGTGCTAGGCAATCATCCCTAAATAAGATTAAAATTTTCCCGCCAAAAGTGTTTTGTTGCAGCGTACATATATATATGTACGCTGCAACAAGGGTGTAAATTTTGGCAAAATTTTAGACTTGTTGCAGCGTACAAATAGATGTACCCTGCAACAGGTGGGGTCTTTTGCAGCGTACACGAATTTGTACGCTGCAACAAGTCAAGATTTTGGCGAAAATTTTGGCACTTGTTGCAGCGTACATGTATATGTACGCTGTAAAAAAGTACTTTTCGCAGCGAACATTGTACGCTGCAACTTGTTGCAGGCCCCCCAGTTGCAGCATACGATGTACGCTGCAACAGGGGTCTAAAAGCCCGCTGCAATAAGGGTTTTTTCTACTAGTGCATGTGAGGTGATGAAAGCACTAAACAATTAAAGCAACATCACAATAGAAATAAATGCGTAATTAGTAAAAATACATCACCACCTAGAAAAGGACTAGGTGCGAAACCACATTTCCTAGAAGGACTAGGCAAGTAAAGTTGCATAATAGTAAGTGCGGAATTGAAAAGTGCAATATTTAAAGGCGTTATTGAAATTGCGATATTGAAATGCATAATTGAAAGTTTCGATATTGAAATTGAACTATTGTATTTGAGATCCGAACGCCAAACGACTTCTTAAGAATAAGTGCGTCCGACACTGATTCAAGTCTAAAAATCTCAACTTTGGGACAAGTTGCTCATCCTAAAGTGTCTTAGATTTTGGACATAGAAGTTGAACTTGAAATATTGAAACTTGAATATTGAACTTGAATATTAAACTTAGGAGTCTTGAGTCTCAAATGTTAGACCTTTTAATGTTGAAAAGGCTTCATCTTTGATATGCTCCATATGTTGAGATGATTCTAGTTTGGGGAAGTGATTATAAACAACCCCAAACATCATTGAATCTTGAAACTTGAACTTGAATATTGAAATGGGGAGTCTTGAATCTCAAAGATTAGACCTTTTAATGTTGAAAATGTTTCATCTTTGATGTGCTCGTATTTTGATGTGGTTCTAGTTTAAGGAAGTGATTACAAACAACCTTAAACATCATTGAACCTTGAAACTTGAACTTGGATTTTGAAAAGTGGAGTCTTGAATCTCAAAGATTAGACCTTTAAACATTAGAAAGGCCTCACCTTTGATTACTCCATGTTTTTAAAATGATTCTAGTTTAAGGAAGTGATGACAAATAACCTTAAAAATCATTGAGTCTTGAAACTTTGTATTTGTATCATAGAAAGTGTTGATTTTGTAAAAATATGTGATTGTTGTAAGTGACACTTTTAAGAATAAAAGGGCCAACTTTACTAATCATTTGGAAAGAGAAATCATGGAAACATAGTATATTAGGATTGGGATTTGGAATTACCTAGTTAGGTTGAGGTTAGAATTCCTCTTGGAGCTCCCAATTGCTTGAATATTTGAAGTTTGTATGGGATTTTGAAGAGTTTTTGTATTTTGATGTTGAGAGGCATTTTTTGTATTACGACGTTCTGTTTGTCAATTGCTGCCCTAAAGTGCTAGAAATTAGGGGTTTAAGTAGGAAAATGAGAGGCTAAACGCCAGCTGACAGCTGCGTCCAGCGCATCACCGGCGCCAGGCGCAACTGACGTGGCACAGAAGATTGATAAGGTGTTTTTCCGTCGTTGAATAGAATTTCACCTCACCAAACAAAATTTATAAAACACCTAAACTACCGGCTATATTGACTATAGCGGCAAGTATTGGGATCGTCCCATGGGAATAGATATGTTTGACTATTCAATCTATGCGTTCACAAGCTAGTTCGAATGGAATTTGAGTTTTTGAATTAAACTAATCTAAGCTAGAAAAGCAAACAAATAAAGGAATTCTAGAGGATTCGGGAATCGGCAATGGGAATCGAATCAAAGAAATAACATGGTCAAGACATTCATGAATATGCAACGACATAGCAAATAGGGGAATGAAAACTAATGACGTACTCGCCATCTCTCGGATAGAGCACGCGAAGCAACCTAGTCTATAGAAAAGCTTTCGCATAGTCTTAAGCTAGATTAGCTTGCATATAATAAGAACTATCATTCACTTGCATGAATTAGGCTCACAATGTCTTGCCAAACCTAAATCATACATTCCAATCTAATTCAATCAACTAGCATTTGCAACTACTACTCAATTGATCATGGAAAATCCTATCACTAAATCACATTTAATCACAACATCAATCATAGGTTTTCCCAAAAATTCCCCAAATTCAATGCGAAGGCTTCATCCCAAACCTCTAGACTAAACTACTCAATTAGAATGATTAACATCAACATTAAACTAACATTAATCCTAATCATGAAACTAATTGAATTAATGAAGCTAATTGAAACAAAGAAAATCAAAAAATTAAAACCACAAAAATTGGGGAAAAACTAAGAACATTCAAAATATCAAACTAATCTAGAATTCAAGCATGAAATCAAAACATAAACGAAATTAGTGAAGCAATTAAAGAATCAAAGAACAAAACAAAAGAAGAATTAGAATTATACCTTGAAATGGTGAAATTGCATCAAACTTGAAGCACAAAAAATGAAGAACAAAACTCAAAGCAAAGAGGAGAGAAATCTGAAAATTAGCTATTAAATTGAATTTAGAATCAAGAATTTGAGGCTAAGAATCCTTAATCCTAATCTCTAATCTAAGCCCTAAACTAATTCTAGAGAGAGAATTCTAAAATCTGAAAATTACGTAATTAACAAAATGAAAGCCTAATTACAATGCTGCGATTTTCGGGCTTTATAGTAGCAGCCCGCAGCCCCATTCTGTCGCACAGGAGGTCTTGTGTGGGTGCACAGATTCTGTGCGGTCGAAAGAGATTCAACATTCGGTCGCACAGCAATTTTGGGACATTCTGCTTGTAAACTGCAGTCTTGTTCAACCACACAGGAGGTTAAATTCGCTCGCACAGCAGCTGTTCGATCGCACACAATTGCACTCGATTGCACAGACTGCTGCGAGCTTTGCTGCGCCCACAGCTGCGTGTTCTGCTGCGCGTTTGCTGTTGTGCGTTTGCTGCTGTATTGCTGCACTATTCCTGCTCGTGGTGACTACTATTCTGCCTTGATAACCCCCCTTAATTGCTGCTGTAAATTCATTTAAAAGCTCGATGGATTTGGTGAGTAGCAGCAAGGTTTAATCAATCAGTAACTAAGGTGAGAGTTGCGTGCATAGCTGCTGTTTTTGTGCTGTGTTGCTGCTGTGTAGCGAGCTGTTGTGCCTTGGCTGTTGCGTACAATACTCAGGGCTGCGGATGCTATCAAGAGGCTGCAAGGGAGCTCATTGGAGAGCACATGAGGCTACTGTAAAGAGCTCGAACCTGGCTGCAACGAAGCTGAGAGCACAGCTTACTGTGGGTGCCTTGTTCAAGTGCAACGTGCTGTTCTGTTTGCTTGAGTGCTGCTTTGGCTGCTCGAGTGTATGTTGATGGCTCAAGGCTCAAGGCTCAAGGCTGTTCTGATTGCGTGTTGGCTCTTGCTATGTTGGTCGTGTGGGCAGCAACTAAGTGCTTACCTAGCTGCACACACACAAGAGCAAAGTAAATCGTCAAGCATGTTATTTAAAAATCGAAAACATTATTATTAATTCATTTATCGTTTTTTGCAAATCGTGAAGCATATAACTCGTCGACAAGCATAATGACACAATATTAACACGTTAATACTCAAAACGAACCTTACGCAACGAGAATGCGCGCAAAAGGCATATTTAGAGCAAAAACGACTAAAATATGCGCAAGACGAGAAAATGTAACGATTAATGCAAAAAAGCGATAAACGAACTAAAAACGATAAAACTAAGCGAAAATAATAATAAAATGCTAATAAAATGAACTAAAATCCTAAGCTAAGAGCGACATTATGTCGCTCATCAAACTCCCCCATGTTAACCCATTGCTTGTCCTCAGGCAAAGCTAGAACGAGAAACGGGGAGGAGAATGAGCTTAGTTATTCAAAATCAAAATTACGAAAATAAGATCTACAAGAATGCACACTAACTCACTTTCGTAGGAATCACGGTTGCATTTAAGCGCATGCAACAAGCTCTTTGAACCCCACAATCGCTCATGAGGGCGAGTGGGATCTCGCAAGGGTTTCCAAAGAGAAACACCCATAACTTTTCCAAAAATTTGAATCAAGGCAAGATCTAAAAATGAAAAAGATAGGAAAAGAAAATAGAAAAGAAAGAAAAAGAAAATGGAAAATGAAACTACAAAACTCAAGATAAGGGCCTTTATTATGGAGCGAGCACAAAAGAATGCTAATATTACTGTAATATTCCATATTTTTTTGACGTATTTTAAATTAATATTTTAATTAAAATAGGTATATTTATATAATCCCTTTACTTATTACCCCTAATTTCAACTCTTTAAAACAGAAACTTTAATTCTACTTTTTTTTATAAATATAGTAAAAGATATATTTTTGACGGTTAAAACCATCTTCTTTCACAACCTAAATAATTAGCAATTGACAAGCTAGGATATGATTACACACGTTTTGCCTCCAAATATATTACTCTTCATCAATGATTACAATCACTATTCATTATCATCTTCAATTAACCATGAATGGCAACCCTTCAAATTCTATCAGTTACATCTCTTCGGTTTGCTAAACTATTAATCCCAAACCTTTCATTAACCCATGAAAGTGAGTATATAAACCCACCCCTCTCATCTCATTCCTCATTCACACTTCTCCATCAATCTACTATCCCATAGACAGAGACTGCGTTCTTAAGTGTGATCAAGAAAGTTCTAGTTTATGTACTACGTACTTCGGATTTTTACGCTTTGCAAGGTAATTATCGATGTCCATCGTCTCTAAAATCCCGTTAGGGAGTTCGTATATATACTATGTGCTGCAGTAGGTTAATGGAATTAGCGTATTGAGTTGTGTTTTATAAAATTGAAACAAGGTACTATTCTTCTCATCATTATTCATACTACTACGTACAATTCGTTTTGAGTAATCTTTATGTTACTTTAGTTGGTCAGCTTGTGATTACTGATGGCATATGGAAAGTTTATAAGAACAAGAATTGTAATAATGCAAAAGAAAAAAAAATTGTTTTGAACAGACGAGTATCAACTGAGCTACTCATAGTTGATACAATTCTAGTTCATTTATAAAACTACATTTTCTTTAGTATTTGTTTTGGATGAAGTTAAATCTATAAATAACGTAAAGTGGAACAATTTAAGAGGGGAAATGAAACCCGAAAGGGTGAAGAACAGGTTGTCCTACTAGATGTTGTTTTATTGGGCACTCGTGTGGCAACCCAATAGGCTTCTAGTAGGTTTCGTATTTCTCTATCAACTCTCTGTCAAAAGTCTTCCTCCTAATCATGAGGTATTAGTGAGGGGTGTGCACACTAGGGACATTCTGTCATCTGGATTACTTGGCCATCATTTAAGGGTGACGCGCGACCCTTTCTTAGTAGGTGGTTACTTTGGTACTAGTCCCGGCCTACTAGCGTTCTCTTTCCCTCTCTTAAATAAAATATAAAATTCTTGTGGGTCGTTTAATTAACGGATTTATTTAATTTGGTTACTATGTTTATTTATGTTTAAATCTAACAGTTTTAAAATAAAATTAATTATTTTACGGGATGGAGTCGTAATTACTCAGTTTTTCTGATTTTTGGAAGTTTGTCTTTCTTTCTCTTTTCTTATGTACTTTTGCAGGTTGAGTATGGGACCCGGCTCGAGTGAGGGCGAACGTTAGAATAATCACTTTGTCAAACAACTTTTTAAGTTTATTATTTTCGTTGAACTTTTTCAAAGATTGGGTTGTAATGACATTCACTTAATTTAGACCACTTAGTTAATCTGATAATCATGGTTTAATTATATTGTTTTATCGCATTCATTTTCGAGAGGAGATGGATGCCATGTAATACTCCCAATGTTTGGACGACCGTTTTCTCAAATAAAAATGAGGATTTTATTATATTGAAAGGTCCAACTTTTGGGGGTGTTACAATTACTAACTAAATAGACGAATGCACGCTAACCAATGTCCTAAATCGAGTGAAAGATTAGGGTCAAGCAAAGAGAACTAAGGCAAACACTAGTCAATTCCCCTACAACCGAGCATACCACGTCAAATCTCTAGATCCTATCCACCCTTGAGAATAGCGTCTCGATACGCCGCGAAGGCGCCGGAAAACAAGATAGGCTACCCGACATCTTAACATGACAATCCCATTCCATAAACTTGACCAAATCCTCCCTCCACCGACAATGACTCAACTCTAAAGGGTCAAGAGGACTTTTTAGGGTGTAACGTAGGCTAGGGGTAAGGTGTGGAACAAATTTGGTAATTTGGTGCTCATAACTAAAGTGAAGCGCAATGAATGAACTCAATCGAACCATAACAAACTCATACCACTTATTTGGGGTACCCCCAAGCTTATTCAACAACAATTCTAAACTAAACTCTTTTTACACTTTTCTTGATTTGATTTTCTCTCCTTTTTTTGTGTTTCAATTGAAACTTTTTCATGCCTTGTTTTTCTCTATTTTTGACTTTTTCAAAACTTTTGCTTTTGCTTATTTATTCACTATATACAACATACTTCCCAAACTTTGCCATTCACACCAATAACAATCATTCCTCAACTTTGCATATTCATTCAAAACCAACAAGCATCATAACTCTAAGCTTCACTATCACTTCTAAGGGAAAAAACAAAACAAAGGCTATTAGGCTTGTAATGTGCTCATAAGAAATGAAGGGTAAGGCTCAAATGGCTAGCAAGGGGGCAAATGCAAACAAAAACATATGAGAAAAATAGAAAATAAAGTCCTAAACTAAAAAAAAATAGTCACCGAAAGAAATGCCTCTATCGCCCCCTAAAGTAGTTCGGTCGCGGTCTCGAGAAGGAAATAGTCAAATTCGGGAGATAAGAAAGTCAATGCTAAGGATCCATGCCACTCAATATATGTATATAATGTGTTTTGGCTAATATGAACATGAACCTCACAAGGGAGCAAATACCACTCTCTCCGGTTTCAAATCACTAGAGAGATCGACACCGTCTAACCACAAGCCAAGAGTTCAAGATGCATGCTACCCAAAGTCCAACCAACTTTCTTAACACCAAATCCTAGATTCGACCCAAGACATTGAAAACCGTGCAAACATCTACCAATTAGGAATAAAAGCATTCTTCTCTACAAGTTCCAATTTTATTTGCCCAAATCAAGAATAATGCCTAAAAAGCCTAGAAAAACTTGCCTTGACAAATATCAAAAAGGAAAAAGAAATAAAAGAAATGAAAAAGAAAATAAGGAAAAGAAAATAAAGAAAAACAATGAAACTAAACAAGAAATATGCACAAAATTCGAAATATTCACAAATCAAGCAATCCGTCATGCACACGGAGATCAAAGTAGCAAACAATAGAATCTCCCCCCAAGCTCGAATTAGGCCATGTCCTCAAGGCCTAAAACGAAACTAGGAGGGGCACAGCTACCCATCTAACCAATGCCTCGCAATAAAGATGCCCGACCCAAAGAATGCATGTGAGTTAGAAGGATATTACAGGTGATGACGTGGGAGCAAGTCCCGCAAAGAACCGTAATAACGAACGGACTCACCAAACGAATAGCCGGACATGGCAAAGATGGATGCAAAGATTTCCACATCAAGATAGCTTGAGGCACAAAAACTTCAAAAATCAAGAAAAATTAGTATACATGGACGAAATGGCCAACACCCACGGGTTGCCTCCCGAGAAGCGCTCTTTTTACGTCATTAGCTTGACGCTTCTTACCTCTAGTAAATACCCCGACAACGATCGCAATAGTTTGTCATATGCAATGGAAAACATATCCAATAGTAACAAGTAGGCAAGAGTCAAATGAGATGCAAGCACAAAGTAAAGCGCAACTCTATGCCTACAAGGGGTAGGGAACCAAAAATAAGAAAAATCAAAATGAAAAACAAAATAAATACTCCCTTCTTCATGCTCCTTTGAGTAAGGAGAATCATTAGGATAAATGGAGGAAAAGGAATACTCAAGCGGTGGGAGTTTTGACAAAAAGGGAAAAGAAATGGGAAACGAAGGATAAATGTTGAGTTTCTTCTTTCGGAAAGGGGAATGAGGGAAGGGAGTGGGAACAAAAGATTCACAAACAACTTCACTCACATCACATAAAGCACAAGAAATCTCAACATAAGATCCTTCATTCACTTTAAAATCTTTTTGGTTGGCACATTCACTTTTTTCCTCAATTTGAATCGATATGATTTAAGCACTTCAAGGCAAAATGGAGCAAATAAATTTTCATCACCATCATCGAGGCATTCACTCAAAGAGGAACGAGTAGGAACAAACTCTCCAATACTCAACTCCTCAATGTCATGCATCATAGGTGGCAATGTAGCCTCAAACTCATCTCTTCTCCATGAAACTTCCTTAATAGATTCTTGCAATAGGTTAGAAATTGCCAAAAAGCCTTTTACAACTTGTTGGGACATGACTTTAAGAATCTATTCTTAGCTCTTCTTGAATTTCAAGATATTTTATGAAAAGGAGCCTCTCCAATAATGATTTTGGAGATTCAAAATTCAAAGAGCTTAGGAAATTATCATGGAGAAAGAGAAGATCATCAAATGTAATCGACTCATTATTTTGAGAAACAAGAGAATTTGCCATTTTTTTGGGTTTCAAAGAAAAAGAAAATAAAAAATGAACTAGTCTAGAGAACTAGAAAGAAAAATCAAACAATGATGCCATTCCCCGGCAACAGCACCATTTTGATAAGGTGTTTTTCCGTCGTTGAATAGAATTTCACCTCACCAAACAAAATTTATAAAACACCTAAACTACCGGCTATATTGACTATAGCGGCAAGTATTGGGATTGTCCCATGGGAATAGATATGTTTGACTATTCAATCTATGCGTTCACAAGCTAGTTCGAATGGAATTTGAGTTTTTGAATTAAACTAATCTAAGCTAGAAAAGCAAACAAATAAAGGAATTCTAGAGGATTCGGGAATCGGCAATGGGAATCGAATCAAAGAAATAACATGGTCAAGACATTCATGAATATGCAACGACATAGCAAATAGGGGAATGAAAACTAATGACGTACTCGCCATCTCTCGGATAGAGCACGCGAAGCAACCTAGTCTATAGAAAAGCTTTCGCATAGTCTTAAGCTAGATTAGCTTGCATATAATAAGAACTATCATTCACTTGTATGAATTAGGCTCACAATGTCTTGCCAAACCTAAATCATACATTCCAATCTAATTCAATCAACTAGCATTTGCAACTACTACTCAATTGATCATGGAAAATCCTATCACTAAATCACATTTAATCACAACATCAATCATGGGTTTTCCCAAAAATTCCCCAAATTCAATGCGAAGGCTTCATCCCAAACCTCTAGACTAAACTACTCAATTAGAATGATTAACATCAACATTAAACTAACATTAATCCTAATCATGAAACTAATTAAATTAATGAAGCTAATTGAAACAAAGAAAATCAGAAAATTAAAACCACAAAAATTGGGGAAAAACTAAGAACATTCAAAATATCAAACTAATCTAGAATTCAAGCATGAAATCAAAACATAAACGAAATTAGTGAAGCAATTAAAGAATCAAAGAACAAAACAAAAGAAGAATTAGAATTATACCTTGAAATGGTGAAATTGCATCAAACTTGAAGCACAAAAAATGAAGAACAAAACTCAAAGCAAAGAGGAGAGAAATCTGAAAATTAGCTATTGAATTGAATTTAGAATCAAGAATTTGAGGCTAAGAATCCTTAATCCTAATCTCTAATCTAAGCCCTAAACTAATTCTAGAGAGAGAATTCTAAAATCTGAAAATTACGTAATTAACAAAATGAAAGCCTAATTACAATGCTGCGATTTTCGGGCTTTATAGTAGCAGCCGGCAGCCCCATTCTGTCGCACAGGAGGTCTTGTGTGGGCGCACAGATTCGGTGCGGTCGAACAAGTCGCACAGAAATTTTGGGACATTCTGCTTGTAAACTGCAGTCTTGTTCGATCACACAGGAGCTTAAATTCGCTCGCACAGCAGCTGTTCGATCGCACACAATTGCACTCGATCGCACAGACTGCTGCGAGCTTTGCTGCGCCCACAACTGCGTGTTCTGCTGCGCGTTTGCTGCTGTATTGCTGCCCTATTCCTGCTCGTGGTGACTGCTATTCTGCCTTCATAACCCCCCTTAATTGCTTCTGTAAAGTCATTTAAAAGCTCGAGGGATTTGGTGAGTAGCAGCAAGGTTTAATCAATCAGTAACTAAGGTGAGAGCTGCGTGCATAGCTGCTGTTTTTGTGCTGTGTTGCTGCTGTGTAGCGAGCTGTTGTGCCAAGCAAGGACGAAGATGTCGTCCTTGCGTTTGGCTTGTAGTGGGAGTACCTTTGTACGAATTGTACGTTTTTTGGCACGTAGTTTTTCTTGGGGATTAAGGAAGTTTGCGACTAAAAACTAGCCGTTTCGGTTTTTGAATTCGGTTTTACGGGACGAGTCCCGGCTTGCTCGGTTTTGTGGGACGGCGCCCGAATTTGGATTGCTTAGTGTCATTTTGAATGTAAAAGGCCTTGTAAAACCAATGGAGTGGTCCATTGGGTGAGATTGTACTTGTATTTTGAAATTGGTTTTCGGAAATTGAATTTTGTACCGAGTTCCGGAATGGGAACGGTCTCGGGGATTGGACTTTGGATCTTGGATTTTGGAATATATTCTAGCAATCAGGACTTCCGCACGGATTTCTTCCAACCACCTAGCAAGGATAATGGTATCGTCATCATCCCAATGGGGAGACACGATTTAGGTGTCTACAGAAGCCCCCACTTTGACTGAGCGTCCGGTTAGGAAAGCGCAAGTCAAAGTTTTCGACTCGGGACGGAGAACGGTCAAGATGTTCTACAATCAAGAACATTCTTTGTACGCCGGTACTTGCACAAGTCAGGCGTTAGAAAAAAGGATAGAGTCTACCTCCGTGCGGTTGTGACAACTCTGATTTGTACTGTTATTGCTTTTCCGCCTTTGGTTCGGGATGGAGCTTGGCATGAATATTTTGAATCTTGAATTCTTGAATTTTGAATTTTCAATTTTTGAATACCCGGAGTTGATCTGCTGGGGATACGCTTCACTGGGGAGAAGAGCTTTTTATTGGCTGTTAAAATTTTGAAATTTCGGCTGATTTTCCTGGAGCTTGGGTCCGTTTGGAGTCGAACGCCTGAATTCTTGTATTTTTCGGACTTTGTATTCTTGAGATATCTATCTGTTCGTATTTGGAGACACAGGCATATACCCGTAATTTCGGAGGATAGCATGATTTGATGTTTGATGCTTGGTGCAGAAAACCGTAGCAGCAAAGAACGTGCAATTAGCACTGAGGACCGCCTTGAAGATTCCGCGCATGCAGCAGCTCGGCACCTAGCACGCTTCGCGGCGTTTGGCGCAGGGGAGAGCTATAAATTTCCCCTTCGCCGTGCCATTTTGAAGAGAAAACAATCTCATTCTCTTGCTTTTTCTCTCTCAAAGGTCTACTACTCTCCCTTGATCATGCTGTTCTTGCCTTGTCCATGGAAGTATTTCATGTTTTGTTTATGAAATAATCTCTAGGATTGCATGTAGCTTTGATCTTAGTACTTTGAAATGCTTGTTGATATGATGCTTGTATGATAGTAGGCTTTTTGAATCTTGTAGAAAATTGTTTGATAGCCACTTGAACTTGAACTGTTGGAACTTGTAGAATTTTGAACTTTTGTAGAATCTTGAACTTTGAATCTTTTGGAACTTGTTGATAAAAGTATTTTCCATCGTTGAAAGAGCACACCCTTATCAAACAATATTTGTAAAAACCTAACTAACTGGCTATATTGACTATAGCGGCAAGCATAGGGATCGTCCCAAAGAAACGGAGCGAATTGAGTTTGCTAGTTAAGCTAGTTTAGGACGGAGATTGAATTGAATTAATGACTACAAATCTAAGCTATCAAACAAGTTTATCCAAATAAGGGGAAGCGTTAGGGAATAGGGGATAGGCTAGGGTAATCGGAGAAGGACAAAGGAATCACACAATTACGATGCAAGGACATGATACATAGGGGAAAAGCAACTATTGACGTGCCGGCCACCTCTCGGATAGAACACGCTAAGCCTCTAATGAAGGAAAAGCTCTCGCATGATCCTAAAACTAGAAAACTCGCATATGAGACCTACTTTTCACATGCATCTGATGAGCAGCATTTATGTCGCTCTAAGCTAAGGATTTTATAGAATTTTATTATGCTTTTTGACAGTTTTGTATAGTTTTGTTGCATTTTTATCCCTTTATTCCATCTATGCACTTTTCAGGTAAAATGTTGGAAAATGATGGAAAAGAGTTGAAGTTTGCTCGAATCAAGCCCGTGCGATCGCACAAAAATTCTGTGTGTTCGCACGGGTCAGCAGACTTGGCTTCAAAGTCAATCAGGCTCGTGCGCTCGTGCTCCAGGATTGTGTGTTCGCACGAAATCGAAAAAACAGTGCAGGAACTTTTTGGGATTTCGTGCGATCGCACGAAGAATGAGCCCGTTCGCACGGATTTTTGGTGAGCTCGCACTGAATTTCCGTGCGAGCACATGAGGAATTTTGGAGAAATTGGCTAAGTCAAGACCGTGCGTGTTAGGTTATGATACATATGACAATTCATAAATCATGCGGACACAACCATTAAGCCAGGAATACATATTATTTACACATAATCATATAGCATAATTTAGATGCATACTCTTTGTTGCGTGCCTTCCCTAGCTGCGCCCGAACCGAACAAGAACAAGTCTTTAGGACTCCAAGTGTCGTCCCTCCGTAGATAGTCCACAGCACGTCCGGATCCGCCTTAAGATTGACCAACTAGAATCGCCCCTAAGGTACTATAAATTTTCGGCACTTTTGAGCAAGATGTGTGACTGAATTTTTCTCTCAAAAACTCACTTTGAATACTTGAACAACTCGTTATAAATTGTGAACCCAGGCCACATATTTATAGGGGTATGGAAAGAGAATTGGAATCCTATTAGGATACGAATTAATTAAATTAGAATTATAATCAAACTCTTATTTAATTAATTTATCAAATAGAATTAGGAATTTAATCATTAAACGAATTCTGCACGCTTTAGGTTTCGTATGCGAACACAAACACTTACGCAAGCATGACCCGCAAGCGTGCAGGCCATGCCCGCGCACAGCCCACACGGCCGTACGGCCCACGCGAGCTACAAGCCCACGCGAGCTGCAGCAATGCTCGCAGCCCACTGCTCGCATCGCGCGCTGCCACGGCCTGCTGGGCCTGGCCTTGCGCTGGGCCTGGCGTGGCCTTGGCTGTTCGTGTGGCGCGCTTGGCTTGATGGGCGATGGCCTGGCTTCGTGCTGGGCCCTCGTCCGGCAGGCCTCGTCCGATGCTTATTCGTACGATACGCTTCCGATTAAATTCCCGATTCCGGAATATATTTCCGATACGAACAATATTTAATATTTTCGATTCCGGAATTAATTTCCGTTTCGAACAAATATTTAATATTTCCGTTTCCGGAATTATTTTCTGATTCCGATAATATTTCCGATTCTGACAATATTTCCGTTTCCGGCAATATTTCCGATTCCGGCAATATTTCCATTTCCGATAATATTTCCCGATACGTACCATGTTTCCGTTTCCGGCAACATCTACGACTTGGATAATATTTATATTTTCGATACGATCCATATTTCCGTTTCCGGCAATATCATCGTTTCCAGAGTATTCATTTCTTGCTTGTGACGATCTCAGCTCCCACTGAAACCAAGATCCGTCGATTCCGAATATCCATAGATGGAGTATTTAATGCCATTAAATACTTGATCCGTTTACGTACTATTTGTGTGACCCTACGGGTTCAGTCAAGAGTAAGCTGTGGATTAATATCATTAATTCCACTTGAACTGAAGCGGCCTCTAGCTAGGCATTCAGCTCACTTGATCTCACTGAATTATTAACTTGTTAATTAATACTGAACCGCATTTATTAGACTTAACATAGAATGCATACTTGGACCAAGGGCATTATTTCCTTCAGTCTCCCACTTGTCCTTAGGGACAAGTGTGCATTTCCTAATTCCTTTGTCTCTCGATGCTTGCTCTTGAACATAAGGTAAGAGTTGTCATCCTTATTATGTCCAGAGGTGTTCCTCGGTTTCAGAGTTCAACTGATCAAATAAACAGATAATCATAGCCTATGATTCATCCGAGCACGGCCATGCATTTCACAGTTTCTAGCTCTCCGAGTGGCCTTGTACAACTTTTAAGCATCTCATCCCGATTTATGGGAGGACAATCCCAGTCTTGTGATCTTGAGACTAGACTTCGTTTGATAGGTGATTACCTGAGCGTTGCCTTTATAGCCTCCTTTTACGGTGCGACGGTTGGTCAACGTCAAAGCAACCAGTTCTCAAACAAGTAATCTCAAATCACTCAGGTATTGAGGATTTAGTGTCTAATAATTTTAATGAAATTTACTTATGACAGATTTTCATCTCTTAAAATAAAGTTTCATAGGTCTTGTCCGATACTAGTCTTCCCAAAGTAAGTATCTATGCAAATGATTAGACATTGCCATGTCCACATAGTTCAAGAAACAGAACTACTAGTCATCTTGCATTCTAATCGTCTAACGTTTTCTATGCGTCCAATTTTATAGAAAACTCCGACTAGGGACCACTTTCAACCTTTGACATTCAAGTTCACTTGATAGACATTTCTTAGTCACAGGACTGGTCCTGACAGTCTATCTTGAATATATCGTCAAATTGAAGGGACTCATCATTTAATAAACCACAAATTAAATGGAAAAATGAATTCTTTTCATTTATTGTGAATGATTAACCAATAATGTTTTACAAAGATTTAAACTCTAAAACTTTAAAACATTAAATAGAGACATCAAAGCCATTCTCCAATATGCTTGATTCCCATAGCTGTAGTGTGCGAGTTGTGCTTCGCCTGCGGCAGAGGTTTAGTTAATGGATCTGATATGTTGTCATCAGTACCAATTTTGCTTATCTCGACTTCTTTTCTTTCAACGAACTCTCGTAGAAGGTGAAATCTACGAAGTACATGCTTGACTCTCTGGTGGTGTCTAGGCTCCTTTGCCTGTGCAATAGCTCCGTTATTATCACAATACAGGGCTATTGGTCCTTTAATGGAGGGGACTACACCGAGTTCACCTATGAACTTCCTTAGCCATATAGCTTCCTTTGCTGCTTCATGTGCAGCAATGTACTCCGCTTCAGTTGTAGAATCCGCAATGGTGCTTTGCTTAGCACTTTTCCAGCTTACTGCTCCTCCGTTGAGGCAGAAGACAAACCCAGACTGTGATCTGAAATCATCTTTGTCGGTTTGGAAACTTGCGTCCGTATAGCCTTTAACAATTAATTCATCATCTCCACCATAGACCAGGAAGTCATCTTTGTGCCTTTTCAGGTACTTCAGAATGTTCTTGGCAGCAGTCCAATGCGCCTCTCCTGGGTCTGACTGGTATCTGCTCGTAGCACTGAGTGCGTACACAACATCCGGGCGTGTACATATCATAGCATACATTATTGAACCAATCAATGATGCATATGGAATCCCATTCATTCGTCTACGCTCATTAAGTGTTTTTGGGCACTGAGTCTTGCTTAGAGTCATTCCATGAGACATGGGTAGGTAGCCTCGCTTGGAGTCCGCCATCTTGAACCTATCAAGCACCTTATTGATATAAGTGCTTTGACTAAGTCCAATCATCTTTTTAGATCTATCTCTGTAAATCTTGATGCCCAATATGTACTGTGCTTCTCCTAGATCTTTCATCGAAAAACATTTCCCAAGCCAAATCTTGACAGAGTTCAACATAGGATGTCATTTCCGATAAGTAATATGTCGTCGACATATAATACTAGGAAAGCAATTCTGCTCCCACTGACCTTCTTGTATACACAAGATTCGTCCGCGTTCTTGATGAAACCAAAGTCACTGACTGCTTCATCAAAACGTATATTCCAGCTCCTGGATGCCTGCTTCAATCCGTAGATTGACTTCTTTAGCTTGCATACCTTTTTAGCATTCTTTGGATCCTCAAAACCTTCAGGCTGTGTCATAAACACAGTTTCTGTTAAAACGCCGTTTAAGAAAGCAGTTTTGACATCCATCTGCCATATTTCGTAATCGTAATATGCAGCGATTGCTAACATTATCCGAATAGACTTTAGCATTGCAACTGGTGAAAAGGTTTCATCATAATCCACACCGTGGACTTGCCTGTAACCTTTTGCAACCAATCTAGCTTTGAAAACTTCAAGTTTCCCATCCTTGTCCTTTTTCAGTTTGAAAACCCATTTGCTTCCAATGGCTTGGTAGCCATCTGGCAAATCGACCAAATCCCATACTTGGTTTTCAGACATGGAGTCTAATTCAGATTGCATGGCTTCTTGCCATTGCTTGGAGCTAGGGCTCGTCATAGCTTGTTTGTAATTCGCAGGTTCATCACTTTCAAGTAATAGAACGTCATAGCTCTCGTTCGTCAAAAACACCTAAGTACCTTTCCGGTTGAGATCTATATCTTTGCGATCTACGCGGGGTAATATTTCTAGATTGACCATGATTCTCACCAGATTCTTCTAAAGATCTCTGAGTTTCATCCTGAATGTCATCTTGAGCATTCTCTAGAGTTTGTTGTTCGACTCGAATTTCTTCGAGGTCTACTTTTCTCCCACTTGTCATTTTGGAAATGTGATCTTTCTCCAAAAAGACACCATCTCGAGCAACAAACACCTTGTTCTCAGATGTATTGTAGAAGTAATACCCCTTTGTTTCCTTTGGATAGCCCACAAGGATACATTTGTCAGATTTTGGATGAAGTTTGTCTGAAATTAATCGTTTGACGTATACTTCACATCCCCAAATCTTAAGAAAAGACACATTTGGAGGCTTTCCAAACCATAATTCGTATGGAGTCTTTTCGACAGCTTTAGACGGAGCTTTATTTATAGTGAGTGCAGCTGTATTTAGTGCATGTCCCCAAAATTCTAATGGAAGTTCGGCCTGACCCATCATTGACCTGACCATGTCTAGCAAGGTTCTGTTCCTCCGTTCCGACACACCGTTCCATTGTGGTGTTCCAGGAGGAGTCAATTCTGATAGAATTCCACATTCTTTCAGATGGTCATCAAATTCATAGCTCAGATATTCACCGCCTCTATCAGATCGCAGTGCCTTAATCTTCTTGCCTAATTGATTCTCTACTGCACTCTGAAATTCCTTGAATTTGTCAAAGGATTCAGACTTATGCTTCATTAGGTAGACATAACCATATCTACTGAAGTCATCAGTGAAAGTGATAATGTAGCTGAAACCACCTCTAGCATTTGTACTCATTGGTCCACATACATCTGTATGGATTAAACCCAATAGTTCATTTGCTCTTTCTCCAACTTTAGAGAAAGGTTGCTTTGTCATTTTGCCAAGTAAACATGATTCGCATTTACCATAATCCTCTAAGTCAAATGGTTCTAGAATTCCTTCCTTTTGAAGTCTTTCTAAGCTTTTCAAGTTTATATGGCCTAATCGACAATGCCACAGATAGGTGAGATCTGAATCATTCTTTTTGGCCTTTTTGGTATTTATGTTATATACTTGTTTGTCGTGATCTAATAAATAAAGTCCATTGACTAATCTAGCAGATCCATAAAACATCTCTTTAAAATAAAACGAACAACTATTGTCTTTTATTAAAAAGGAAAATCCCTTAGCATCTAAGCAAGAAACTGAAATGATGTTTTTAGTAAGACTTGGAACATGGAAACATTCTTCCAGTTCCAAAACTAGCCCGGAGGGCAACGACAAAAAGTAAGTTCCTACAGCTAATACAGCAATCCGTGCTCCATTTCCCACTCGTAGGTCGACTTCACCCTTGCTTAACTTTCTACTTCTTCTTAGTCCCTGTGGATTGGAACATAAGTGTGAGCCACAACCTGTATCTAATACCCAAGAAGTTGAATTAGCAAGTATACAGTCTATAACGAAAATACCTGAAGATGGAACGACTGTTCCGTTCTTCTGATCTTCCTTTAGCTTTGGACATTCTCTTTTGTAATGGCCTATTCCATCACAATAAAGACAGCTTGACGTGGACTTGTCCTGCTTTGATTTAGCATTGCCCTTGGACTTTCCACCTTTCTTGAACGGTCTCCTTCTAGCCTTGAGTCCAGTATTATTTCAGCCTTTCTGACAAGGTGAACAAATTCTGCAACTGTTTCTTCTCTTGGTTCACTTAGGTATAGTTGCTTGAAGCGACCAAACCCACTGTGTAGTGAATTGAGCAAGATAGAGACTGCCATTCTTTCGCTTATTGGTGTTCCTAGTAGACTTAGGCGATCAAAGTATGAACGCATAAGATCCACATGGAACCTCAGTGGGACGCCTACCCTCTGTTTAGTGCGAAGGAGCTGAACATGTGTTTCTTGGACCTCCATCCTATAACACCTGTTGGGAGAACTAACCTTTAGACCAGACATTGATTCAATCAACTCATGGACGTTCAGGTCCCTGTCCTCCGTGCTTCCACGACAGATATCCCTCAGATTCTTGATGAGCGTAAAAGGTTCATAGGCTACAAACCTTCTAGCCCAATCATCAGGGATATTGTTCAGCATGAGACTCATAACCTTTTTGAGATCCGCATCCCAGGCGTAAAATCTCTCAGGGGTCATGTCTCTGGCATAGTAGCTTGGCATGGGATGTGATAGTACATACTCAAGTCCATTGAGTTTGACTATTTCAACTAGCTTAGCTTCCCATTCAAGAAAATTTGCCAGGTTCAGCTTGACCATAAGCTCAGAACCCATGATGATGTTTTGATTGTTGTTTGCCATATTAAAAACTACAATTGAAAAGAATAAACAAATAAATAACCATTCACAGTTTCTCTTAATAAACTTAAATTCTAGCATACATGCATAATTCAATGTTTATTAAGCATTTTATTCAAGTTATGTGTTCCGGCAGGTGTGAATAAAATGATTCCAAGATCCTAAAATCATTGAAGAACTAAGCACAGTTTGTCGACTTAATCCTAAAACATCTTAGGTAAGCAAAAGCCTTTTGCTAATAGTCTAGAAACTATTCTTGGTTGATAGGTACGTCTAAGAACTTATTAGGTAAACCTATCGATTTTGCCACGACATAAAAGGACTCCTTACTTATATCGTTGAGTTTCACCAAAACTAACATGTACTCACAATTATTTGTGTACCTTGCCCCTTTAGGACCAATAAGTAACACCTCGCTGAGCGAAAACTATTACTAGATTGATGTAAAGGATATCCAAGCAAGTGTATATTTTGGCATGACACCTTTTAACTCAATTTTTAAGTTTGGAACTTAAGGCTCTTACTATGTTGGTTAGATTTTAAGTGAACTAAAATCCTTAATCATGCAACATAATCAAGCCACAATCTTATGCATAATTAAGACACATTTAAAGCAATAAATAACTTAAAGCATGCATAAGATAAATGTGATCTAGTATGGCCCGACTTCATCTTGAAGCTTTGACTTCAAAGTCCGTCTTGAAAATCTCCGTGGGAGGCACCATTTTCTTCAAATAGGATAAGCTATAATTAAAACTAATTACAACTATTTGATGGTACGCAGACCATATTTGAATTGAAAAACAACTTTGGTACTTTAGACCAATTACATTCAAATTAATGGCACGCAGACCATATTTTCTATCCTATTTGGGCCATACTAGTCACTTCATAACCTGCAAAACAGTACATATACAATATATACCATTCACCCATTCATTATCATGAATGGCCCACATAGCTGGTTAGTAAAACACATTATGCATCACGTAAACATTTGCAGCAATTAATCAAGGGCACCAATAATCTACCAATTATTCAGTCCTTATTAATTCTAATCAAGTTGTTTTAACCTTAAGGATTCGTAGACCTAATCAAGAGTTTATGACTAAAAAGCGCTCCCACTTAAACCAATAAATTCATATGTTTTACTAATTTTAAACATAAAAATGTATTTCAAGTCTAACCGGAAACATACAAATTTAATTAAAATTTAAAGCCCATATAAATTTATAATTGAATCCAAAATTTTTAATTTGATTTCAGTCGTGTTTAAATTAATTCATGATTTTAATTTTAGTAAAATAATTAGAATAAATAAAATTTATTATAATTACAATATTCAAAATTAAAATCCAAGAAAATAATTTAAATTATTAATTTTAAAATTAATTAAAATTACGTAAACTGAAAATTTCAAATTAAACATTCAAAACGATCTAATCGTAATGCAAACACCCTACGCATCGCACGCCCATGGGCCACACGCACACAGCCATCGCTGGCCATGTGCGCGCAGCCCATGCGCTCGTCGCATAGCTGCTGCATCTTCCCATCGCAAGCCATCGCACAAGTGGTGCTCGCTGCGCGCGCGCCAGCGCTCGATGCACGCGAGCCATCGCTCACTGTGCGCGCTCGCCAGCGCTTGCTGCGCGCGCTCCAGTGCTCGATGCACGCGAGCCATCGCTCGCTGTGCGCGAGCAATTGCTCGCTGCGCGCGATCGACGCTGGGCGCAGCGCTCGTGGCACGCGAGCTTGCGCTCGCTGCGCGCGAGGCTGCGCGCGCTTGCGCGAGGCAGTGCGCGTTGTGGCGCAGCTCGCTTGCTGCCCACACGCGACTGCCTTGCCTTTCCTTCGCCCATGCCCATTCGTCCATAGCTCGTGGTCCACGACACAAGGCAGGGCTGCTGCCTTGTGCTCGTGCACCATGCCCTTGCTCGTCGTCGCATGCCCTCACTATACAACACCCCTTAAGGGTAACACGAAGCGTCCATTGCTTTGTGCGTGCAAGTTATATGAACGAATCGCATAAAAATTTAAAATTTATATTTAAAATTAATGACAAATTAATAAATTAATATTATTTTAAAATTTTAGGGCGAAAAATCGAAAATTTATTATTCAATTGATTTCCGATTATCATGGATTCAAGCCTAGGTCATAAAAATTTAAAATTTATCATAAATTTACAATTTTTATGGTGGTTTTTAATCATAGGTTTCTAATTAAATTATAATTAATTATGAAAATCAAATTAATTCTAAATTATTCTAATTTTCAACTAATTAATCATAATTACAAATTAGATTGCATAATTAACAAGGCTAGGCATTCAAACTTGTTAAACATATACAGTAGGTCAATCAAAAATTCAAGATTTATCAACAAGAATCGCAAATATTTAATTTAACATCTTAAATTCACGAAATTTTGCATTCGAAAAACTAAAACCTTCGAAAAGTCATAGTTAGGCTTCGAATTTGAGAATTCTGGGTTCGTCACAAAAATTTTAGAATGCCTTTTACATGGGGAATTGACACAAAAATCACTCGATTTGGATGAGTAACGAAGAAACTGCCGAAAAACTGCGTACGTATAATTAAATAAACGCAATTTGCAATTAATTAACAATTACGAAAATTAATCATCCCTTTTAATTCTTGCAAATTTGTAATATTTAACCATGTTCATGCAATTTAGATTATGAAAATAATAAGAGGCTCGTGATACCACTGTTAGGTTATGATACATATGACAATTCATAAATCATGCGGAAACAACCATTAAGCCAGGAATACATATTATTTACACATAATCATATAGCATAATTTTGATGCATACTCTTTGTTGCGTGCCTTCCCTAGCTGCGCCCGAACCGAACAAGAACAAGTCTTTAGGACTCCAAGTGTCGTCCCTCCGTAGATAGTCCACAGCACGTCCGGATCCGCCTTAAGATTGACCAACTAGAATCGCCCCTAAGTTACTATAAATTTTCGGCACTTTTGAGCAAGATGTGTGACTGAATTTTTCTCTCAAAAACTCACTTTGAATACTTGAACAACTCGTTATAAATTGTGAACCCAGGCCACATATTTATAGGGGTATGGAAAGAGAATTGGAATCCTATTAGGATACGAATTAATTAAATTAGAATTATAATCAAACTCTTATTTAATTAATTTATCAAATAGAATTAGGAATTTAATCATTAAACGAATTCTGCACGTTTTAGGTTTCGTATGCGAACACAAACACTTACGCAAGCATGACCCGCAAGCGTGCAGGCCATGCCCGCGCACAGCCCACACGGCCGTACGGCCCACGCGAGCTACAAGCCCACGCGAGCTGCAGCAATGCTCGCAGCCCACTGCTCGCAGCTGCGCGCGCTGCCACGGCCTGCTGGGCCTGGCCTTGCGCTGGGCCTGGCGTGGCCTTGGCTGTTCGTGTGGCGCGCTTGGCTTGATGGGCGATGGCCTGGCTTCGTGCTGGGCCCTCGTCCGGCAGGCCTCGTCCGATGCTTATTCGTACGATACGCTTCCGATTAAATTCCCGATTCCGGAATATATTTCCGATACGAACAATATTTAATATTTTCGATTCCGGAATTAATTTCCGTTTCGAACAAATATTTAATATTTCCGTTTCCGAAATTATTTTCCGATTCCGATAATATTTCCGATTCTGACAATATTTCCGTTTCCGGCAATATTTCCGATTCCGGCAATATTTCCATTTCCGATAATATTTCCCGATACGTACCATGTTTCCGTTTCCGGCAACATCTACGACCTGGATAATATTTATATTTCCGATACGATCCATATTTCCGTTTCCGGCAATATCATCGTTTCCGGAGTATTCATTTCTTGCCTGTGACGATCTCAGCTCCCACTGAAACCAAGATCCGTCGATTCCGAATATCCATAGATGGAGTATTTAATGCCATTAAATACTTGATCCGTTTACGTACTATTTGTGTGACCCTACGGGTTCAGTCAAGAGTAAGCTGTGGATTAATATCATTAATTCCACTTGAACTGAAGCGGCCTCTAGCTAGGCATTCAGCTCACTTGATCTCACTGAATTATTAACTTGTTAATTAATACTGAACCGCATTTATTAGACTTAACATAGAATGCATACTTGGACCAAGGGCATTATTTCCTTCAGTGCGATCGCACGGATTGGGAGCTCGTTCGCATAGTTCGAAGAAGAGAATCGTCGCTGAGCACGATCGCACGGAACCAGGGCCCGCTCGCACTGATGCGATCGCATCTGGGTCTGCTC
Organism: Spinacia oleracea; assembly: GCF_020520425.1. Classification (NCBI taxonomy): domain Eukaryota; kingdom Viridiplantae; phylum Streptophyta; class Magnoliopsida; order Caryophyllales; family Amaranthaceae; genus Spinacia; species Spinacia oleracea. The sequence continues at coordinate 93,084,595 of NC_079489.1, forward strand.
GATCGCATGGCTGCGCGGGCCCATTTCGACTTTAAACTTCTATTTTTTAGGGGATTTTATAAATAGAATTTTCAATTTCATTATTAAACAATTAATTTCAGAAATAGAAAATTAGGAAATTTTAGAGGTTTGCTCTTCAAGCTAGTGTTCTAGAGAGAGAAACTCATTGATTTCAAGCTCTTCAAAGTTGTAATTTCTTCAACTCTTTATCTTTTCTTTGCAATTTAATTCAAGTTCTGAGTATTTTTTTCATGCTATATTGTCATTGTTCTTTGATTGTTCTTCAACTTCTTGAATTCCTCTTGCTTTGATTTTAGTTTCATTAATTCTCAATTCTCTAGTTGTTGATTTTAGTTTGCAATTAAATTCTTGATTCTCTCCTTCTACTCCTTCAATTACTTGATTGCTTGCTTAGAATCCATGAATTTCCTAGTTTCAAATATGTGTAGTGAGTAGATTTAGGTTAAGGAAAGGGGAGAATCTAGGGGATTAATTAGGGGAAATTGATGATTGATTATTGATTGATTAATGTAATTAAATTGATTTAGTGATAGGATATCCATGCCTAATTGAGTGGTAGTTGCAAATACTATTTGATTGGAATTTATTGGATTGCATAGCTTATGTTTGCCAAGACATTGTGAGCCTATTTTGTGCAAGAGAATGGTAGTTCCTATTATATGCAAGCTTATCTAGTTTAGGATTAGGTGAAAGCTCTTCCATAGGCTAGATTGCTTCGCGTGCTCCATCCGAGAGGTGGCGAGCACGTCATTCGATTCCATTCCCCTATATGCTAAGTCTTTACATGATCATGAATGCTTGATTGTTTAATTCGTTTCCCCGAATTTCCCTAGGCTATCCCCGACTCCCTAGCATTCCCTTATATTTATTAATTCGTGTAATTTTTTTTAGATATTAATTCAAACCAAATCTCGTTCAAACTAGCTTAATATCTAGACTCAATGAACACCGTTTCTATGGGACGATCCCTTTGCTTGCCGCTATAGTTGATATAGCCGGTTAGTTTAGTGGTTTATAAATTTTTTTTGGTGAGGTGTTGATCTTTTCAACGACGGAAAAACACCTTATCAGCATCATAGAGATTCACAATCTCTTGCCAAACCAAAAAAATGCACTCCAATCAATCCTACGTAACTAGAATTTGCAACTACTAATTCTATAGTCATGGAAATCCTAGCATCAGCTCAAGTTTAATCACATCAAAAATCAACAATCATCCTTCAATTTCCCCCAATTTAGCCCTAGATTCTCCCTTATCCCTAACTAAAATCTACTCACTACTCATGATTTTAACTAAGGAAATCAAGTATTCAAAGCTACTAGACATTGAATTGAAAGATTGAATGCAAAGAATCAAGAAGCTAGGAATTCAATTGAGAATCAATGGAAAATTAAGCATCAATCAAAACTAACATCAAAGAAATTAAGAAATCAAAACTTCAAGAAGAAGAGCAAAGCATAAAAGATTGAATTTAAATTGCAAAAGAATTAAAGAGTTGAAGAGATTTACAATATTGAAGCTTCCTCCAATGGAGTTTCTCTCTCCTAAAACCAAAGCTTGAAAACTAAGAATTCTCTCTAATATTATGAAAACTGTAATTAAGAAGTTCTAAAATTGAAGTCCCTTGAAAATTAATCGAAAAATCTATTTATAAGTTTCCCCAAATAGAAGCCAAACTTCAAATAAGCACAGCCCGCGTCGACGTTCGGTCGCACAGACCCACTGTGCGATCGAACAAGAAAAACTCATGCAAGCACACGTTGAATCTTGTGCGAGCAAATGGAGCGAAGACTGAATTCCTTCGTCATGTTCGACCGCACAAAATATCTTGTGCGATCGAACAGACCTGACTTAGCCAAATTTCCCAAACTCTTCAGTGTGGTCGCACAGCCAACCTTGTGTGGGCGAACAAATCTTTGTGCGGGCGAGTGAAATGCCTTGCGATAGAACACCAAAATTGGGGATATTCTGCCTAGAAAATGGATTTTGTGCGGTCGCACAACCAACCTTGTGTGGGCACACAAATCTTTGTGCGGGTGAGTGAAATGCCGTTCGACCGAACACCAAAATTGGGGACGTTCTGCCTAGAAAATCGATTTTCTGCCGTCGCACAAAATAGTAATTCGACCGCACAGATCTGCAACTTCCTTGAGTCCACCATTTCTTCACTGTTCGGGCGCACAAGATCACTGTTCAGTCGCACAACTCTATTTTTTCTCCAATCTACTTGGTTTTCCACCATATTCCACAATATTTACCTATAATGCACAAGATGGAAAGAAACTATAAAAATACTACGAAAAACTATATAAACTACGAAAAATCATAATAAAACTAACACGAAAACCTAAGCTAGGAGCGTCATAAATGTCGCTCATCAAACCCCCCCAAGCTAGGCGTTTTCTAGTCTCTAGCAAACTAAGCACGAAATAGGGAAGAATGAGCATATTATTCAGATTCTAAAAATTACAAAAACGAGAACTACAAGAATATACAACCTAACTAACTTTCGTAGGAATCACGGTTGCATTTAAGCACATGCAACAAGCTAGCTCTTTAAACCCCACAATCGCTCATGAGGGCGAGTGGGATCTCGCAAGGGTTTCCAAAGAGAACCACCCATAACTCTTCCAAAAATACGATCAAGGCAAGACCTAAATGGAAAACAAACCAAGAAAAAGGGAAGAAAAGAAAAAGAAAGAAAAGAAAAAGAAAGAAAGGAAAAGAAAATAGAAAATAAAGAAAAATGAAACTACAAAATTCAAAAAAAGGGCCTTTATTATGGAACGAGCACAAAAGAATGCTAATATTACTAACAAATAAACGAATGCACGCTAACTAATGTCCTAAATCGAGTGAAGGATTCAAATGCCAAGCAAAGAGAACTAAGGATTTGCACTTATCTATCCCCCTTCAACCGATCTTACCGTGTCAACTCTCTAGATCCCATTCACCCTTAAAGATAGCTTCTTGTGAAGCCGCGAAGGCGTCGGAAAAGGCAAGAATTGCAAGAGAGGAGAGAAGGTTACTCGATATCTTAGCATGAAAATCCCATTCCATAAATTTGACCAAATCCTCCCTCCACCGACAATGACTAAGGTCAAAAGGGTCAAGAGGGCTTTTATGGTGTAGCGTTAGGCTAGGGGTAAAGGTGTGGAACAAATTTGGAAATTGGCGCTCAATCCTAAGGTGAAGCGCAAAAATGAACTTTACTCAAGCAAATCGAACCACAACAAACTCATACCACTTATTTGGGGCGCCCCCAAGCTTACTCAACAACAAAACTAAACTAAAACTCTTTTTGAACTTTTCTTGCATTTGATTTTTTTTTTGTGTGTTTCAATTGAAACCTTTCTCATTGTCTTGTTTTTCTCTATTTTTGGCTTTTCCAAAACTTTCCTTTCTCTTTTTGCTTTTGCTTATTTATTCACTATATACAACCCAAAACTTGCCATTCAATCCAACACCAATCATTCCTCAACTTTGCATATTCAAATCCATCAAGGATAATAACTCAAAGCTTCAATATCACTTCTAAGGGTGAAAATAAAATAAAGGCTAGTAGGCTTGTAATGAGCTTATAAGAAATGAAGGGGCAAGGCTCAAATGGCTAGCAAGGGGGAAAATGCAAACAAAAATATATGAGAAAAATAGAAAATAAAGTCCTTTACTAAAAAGAAAAATAATCACCAAAAGAAATGCCTCTATCGTCCCCTAAAGTAGTTCGGTCGCGGTCTCGGGAAGGAAAAAGTCAAATTCGGGATATGAGAAAGTCAATGCCAAGGATCCATGCCACTCAATATATGTATACATGTGTTTGGGCTAATACGAACATGATCCTCACAAATGGGAGCAAATACTACCCTCTCCGGTTTCAAGTCACTAGAGAGATCGACACCGTCTTACCACAAACCAAGGGTTCAAGACTCATGCTACCCAAAGTTCTAACCGACTTTCTTAATACCTAAGTCCTAGATTCGGCCAAAGACATTGAAAATCGTGCAAACATCTACCACTTAGGAATTAAAGCATTCTAGCCTACAAGTTCCAATTTTATTGTGCCCGAATCAAGAATAATGCTTAAAAAGCTAGAAAAGCTTGCCTTGACAAAAAGAAAGAAAAACAAAGAAAAAGGAAGAAAAGAAAAGAGAAGGAAATAAAAAGGAAAGAAAACAAAATAAGGAAAACAAAACGAAACAAAAGAAAACAAAAAGAAACTAAAATCAAACTAAAATCAAAGAAACTAAGCACTAAAGTATACACAAAGCACACAAATGCATGATTTCATTGGCATGAACAACACAAAGGCAACCACACAACAAAACCTCCCCCCAAGCTTGAATTAGGCCATGTCCCAAGGCCTAAAACAAAACAAGGAGGGGCGCAACTACCCATCCAACCAATTCCCCACAAGAAATATTCCCATCCCAAAGAATGCATGCATGTGAGATAGAAGGATATTACCAGAGATTTCGTGGGAGCAAGTCCCGCAAAGAATCGGTAAAAACCGAACAAACTCACCAAAATAGAGTAACGATCAAGGTAAAGGTAGAAAATATGAATCCGCGCCAATGAAGTCATACCCACAAAAAAAGCAAAGCTAAAAAATAACCAAGAAAAATTGTTAGTAGACAAGGGCCAAATGGCCAAAACAAACCAAAAACCATCATAAGCTCACCATATATACACAACTACTCAAAGTGGCAAGAAGATCAACAAACACCGACAACAATCAAAAATTCCTCAAAGCAAACCCCCACTCATCACTTCTCCCCCAAGCTAAATATAAGCATACCATCACAAAAGAAGATAGGGAGAAATGGAGTGAACCCTAAGAGGTGCTCGGGGCATGCCCTTTACCCTTCGAATCATAAAGCCTCCAATATTCATCCCGATCAAGAGGATGAGCACGAGCCTCTTCGTCGGTGAAAGGGGTGAAATTGTAGGTGGGGTCCACATCGGGACCCGAAGCATCGGTATAGGGAGGCCAAGCATATTCGGGCTTAAGGGGGTAATTTCCATGGGGTGGCTTTCCTCGGGGACCATCCCAACCTCTAACATATCCCGCGGGCGACCCGGTGAAGTCCTCGGGCCAAATACTAGTCCGATCAACCGGTGGGGGTGTGGGATACATCGGGTCACCACGATAGTCACTCCCTCCCATCATAGAATAATCATAAGGCGGGTAGGAGGAAGGAGTGACACCGGGTTGGGAAGGCCCCGTCCAATACGGGTAACTGGATGTACGATCATCATTCCAACTAGGGATGGGCCCTTGTTGGGGTGGATGATAAGGATAGTTGATATAGGGTTCAAAGTCCCTTTTGTCAACATGATAGCCGTACACCCGCCTACCCTAGTAGGTCGAGTCAAAATCAATATGAGAATCCACCGTGCGGCTCTCTTGAGGAGCAAGAGAAGCCAAGGTACGAGCTTGGTCCTCTTGCCCTTGCAAGATAGCCGCAAGGGTGGATTGCAAACTAGTTAAATCAAAAGGAGGAGAAGAAGAGAACATACCACCCTCATTAGGGGAAGGCTCCGTGACCGGAGGAGGACCACGAGGAGGAGGACCACGAGCGGAAGGGGTGGTGGTGGTGGTGAAACCGGGATGCCAGGGAAGCAAGTATCGGACATTAGGAGTCCAAGAAGTGAGAGCTTGTTTGGGAAGAATACACCAATCAACCGTCTTCACAATCCAAATAAAGCGCTCCTCATTGTCCGTATACGAGAGCCACTTGGCATTGTACATCGCCCGGGTGTTCAAGAACTCGCCTCCGGAGACGGGTTGTAAGGCTTTGAGATCATCGGGATAGGGGTCCTCCGGAAGAGCTCGAACAAGCAAAGTAAGCATGCCACCAAGTATGATATCTCCGCGATTCAAGTGGCAATTGCTCACCTCGATGATCCGGTTAATGAGCAATTGGCCAAAATCGAGGATCCCCTTGTCCTCCCTTGATGCCAACCATAGGCCCCCAAGCTCCGTACCCAACAAGGCACTGGTAGCTCCCTTAGAGAAAAGGGCGTAGATGAGGAGCCGGCTCACGTAACGGATGGCCGGATGATGAAAAGAAGAGGACTTTGCCGATGCGGAGAGGACGTTCCCGCTCTGTCCGGTGAGTGATTGCCACCAACTATGTTCGTCATAATCATCCGCGCATTCGGTCATAGGGTTGGTGATGAGCGCTATGTTCGAACCGATGGAGAAGATCTCGTTTATTTCTTGGGCCGTCAAAGTGTGGTGTTTGCCAAAGATTTGGAAACTCAATTGTAGTTTGGTATCCCCATCCTCATCTTCAATAACATTATTCCTAGCTGAGGCAAGGAATTCCAAGGTTACCCGTTTGTATGTTGGGGCGTTGAAATGCACAAATGCTTCCCATCCGAGCCCCTTTATCAACTTGTCAACCTCCGCCTCAACCCCTAAAGCTCGGACACTCTCCTTGTGGTAGAAATTTGTGGGCTTGATGGCCCTCTTGGACAAAATCTCGAAGAATTCCCAAGAATGTCGCTCTTGGAACTCTATCCCGTAGGTCTCTAGGTCCGTAGGAGTCGGAGCCTTCCTCTTAGATGAAGAGGTGTTAGGAGCCTTCTTTGAACGTTTTGAGGCCATGATGAGCTTAGGCAAAAGAGAATATACACAAAACAAAACTAAAAACCAATCATGATCCAAAAAGAAGGAAAAAATAAGTTAGTTCACAAGCTGTCACAATCAAACATCAAAACACTATACAAGCTCCACAAGAAGTTAAAGCTAACAATATTACTCTATACATGATTCCACAATCAATAACAACATTACTTCCACAACCAAGAACAATCAAACTAGCCAAAACTCTACTCAATCATCCCTAAAAGTCTAGAGTTCATGCAAAATAAGAAATAAAACATGCGTAACTCATCTAGACAATGAAGGAATATTCACATAATCAAACATGCATCATTGATCACCCAAAAATCACAAATTTCAGAAATTCCTAAAATAACATGAACATGGTAAAAATTGGAACAAAAATGAAAATTTAAGGCAAATAAATCGTCACCACAAGTAAAGGAAGTAGCAATAAACAATCCCAAGTAGCCACAAGAGTTCCAATTGCACCAAAGCTCACAATTTGGAAATTCCTTCAAAAAAAACCTAACTTTTGGGAGTTTTTACAAAATCTGAAAAATTGGGGGTTTAGGGATTTAAATGATGAAGATTTTGTGAATGTGATGAGTTGAGAGTGAAATTAGTGAGAAGAAATGAGTAGGATTGATGGAATTATGGAGTATGAGAGTAGAAGAATGGAGGTTTGTGAGCTTGAGAGAGAGAGAGTTCCGATAAGAGAATAGCAAATGAGAGGAAGAACTCGCGATTTTCAATTAAACTAAATCAGGAACTGACTCCGCCGTCTTGTACAATCGAACAGAAAAGGCTGTGCGATTGCACAAGCGCTGTGCGACCACACACAAATGAATTCGATCGCACACAAAAATTTCAAACATTCTTATCTCAAATGACATTTTGTGCGACCGAACAAAAGTGGCTCTGCGATCGCACAGGAGTTGTGCGACCACACACAACTGAATTCGACCGCACACAAATATTTAAAACGTTATGATCTCAAATGACAATTTGTGCGGCTGAACATAAGCTTGTGCGATCGCACAGGACCTGATTCAGCACAATCTTGAAAGCCATCCACCTAAAACAAAAATAAAGCTAACAATCAAAGGTTAGTATATAAAAATAAGCTAAAATTAAATCTAAGAGTTAGACAACCGGGTAGCGCTCTTTTAACGTCACTAGCTTGACGAGACCCCCCAAAATTCATGGGGGGTCAAACACAACCAACTCGGGGTCATCACGAGTCAAAAAGCTCTTCTTTTCCCCTTTGGGCACAAACAACTCACCCAAACCGCAACTCATAGAACATGGGTCAAACCAACCCTTCTTGGTCGTAAGCTTGCTCTTCTTGGTCTTCTTGCTCATAGAGTTCTTACCATTGATTGTCGGAGTGGGTGCTCCAACATCATCTAGATCCATCCCGAATGTCTCGGGAATGGTGATGACGTCATCAAAGGAGTCACCTAATACCAAGGGGCACACGAACACCTTTTTTTCCATGAATTTGTTCCTATCAAGCTTAACATCACACTTAGAAGCACAAGAGTCGTTAGAAATGTTAGCATAACGATGCTCAATGCATGCAATAGTGTCTAACTTCATGCAATTCTTCTTCTTGGAACAACACTCATCAATAGGAAGCTTGAAACTAGCGTTGGCATCTCCCGCCTTCAAGGTGATAAGACCACCTTGAACATCAATGAGAACTCCCGCCGTGGCCAAGAATGGCCTCCCTAAGATAATAGGAGTGTGGGCGTCCTCATCAATGTCCAAGATAATAAAGTCAACAAGAAAAGTCAACTTCCCTATCACAAGGGGAACATCATCAACCCTACCCAATGGGAACATAACCGAGAGATCGGCTAGTTGCAAAGACATGGGGGTAGGGGTGAGATCACCAAGGCTAAGTTTCTCATAGATTTTGTAAGGCAAAATGCTCACGCTTTCCCCCAAATCACAAAGAGCGTTTTCAAATTTAAGCTTTTGGATGCTACAAGGAATCGAGAAACTCCCGGGATCCTTGAGCTTTGGGGGGAAACGAGATCAAAATCAAGGCACTACAATTCTCCGTGAGATGAACGGTGTCCTTGGGGCCACAAGTTATTTTGCCACACAAAATGTCTCTAATGAACCGAGAATAATGTGGTATTTGCTTAAGCGCCTCGGTGAAAGACAATGACACATAGAGATTACTAATTGTGTCAAGAAACTTATAGAATTGACCATCTAACTTTTTTTCAGAAATTATTTGAGGATAGGGGGGAGGAGGAGTAGGGAGAGGAGGAAGAGTAGCCTCCGTCGGCTCAACACCATCTCTCACGTCATTGACATGAGACTTCTCTTCCGCCACATCACAGTCCGTATACTCATTTTCCTTAGATTCCTCACCCCTAGAGCAAGGAGCGTCAACAAACCTAGCACCATCATCTAAAATCTTCCCACTCCTAGTTATAACCGAATACATTTGCTTAGGAGCTTGACCTTGGGGTGGGAGACTAGTATGCACTTGTTGTTCCTTGATGGTGCTAGAAAGTTGTGCTAATTAAGTTTCAATCATTTTCAAATGAGTATTGGATTGCTTGAATCCATCCTCAAACTCAACATTTTTCTTGGCTTGCGCCCCCACGAAAGGCTCCATAAGAGCCACAAGGTTAGACTTGAGAGGCGGGAGCGGTGGAGATGCATTGCCATAACCAATAGGATTTTGTTGGAATTGATTGCCATAGGTCCTTGGCCCATTGAATCCGGGAGGTGGAAATTGAGAAACACCATATTGACCGCCCGGGTTCAATGTATAACCCCCACTAGAAGCACCCCTAAATTGCCCATAAGGATAGTTGTAACCCCCTCCACCTTGGTGGTTAGGGTTATAACTCCCTTGATTGTATTGAGTTTGATTGCCAAGACCGTGAGATTGACCATAGGGTGCTTGGCCTTGATAGCCTTGTGCCCTATAGCCACCTCGGCCTTGATTATCATACCCACCCCCTTGGCCGAAGCCTTGGCAGGATCCATGCATTGGGGGCCCTCTAGGTGCTTGCCTATGAAAGTTTTGATTAGGGGAGTTATCATATCTAGGCCTCTCATTCATAGCATTGGCATATTCCACATCAAAATCTCCTTCATAAGAAGGGCTATAATCCACATATGAAACATTATGCACCAAAGGACAAGTATTAGGGAAATGCCCATAATCATGACAATTCTCACAAAAGGATGTATCTAATGGCATCGTGTTGTAGGAACTCACATTGCTCTTCCCCTTAGTGAGAAGAGTAGCCGAAGGTGGTGGAATTGTTGATGGTGATGGGGTTGACTTGGAGTGCTCTCAAGATTTTCTAACCTTGAGCTAAGCTTCTCGATTATGCGCGCTTGCTCCATTGCATAGATTGACCCTTTACCATCCTCACCTTTTTTTTTGCAATCACAGTTCCTTGTGCCAACGTGCCATGCTTGATAATTTTGCACGACATCCTCTATGATCTCTTCTATTTGATCCTCCATTTTGTTCATTATATATAGGACCACCCGCCCCCGCATCTAGACTTGTCTTGGAGGTTAGGCTCAATCCCAAATAGAAAGTTTGGAGGAGCAACCACTTAGGAATCCCATGGTGAGGGCATTCCCTTTGGTATTCCTTGAATCGGTCACATGCTTCAAAAAGTGACTCATCCCGCTTTTGCTCAAATGATTGAATCTTGTGACGGTACTCCACCGTCTTCCCATGAGAGTAGAACTTGCTCAAAAACGCGCTTGTCACTTCATTCCAAGTGTGAAGTGAGTTTGGCTTGACCTCCTTGTCAAGCCAATCGCTAGCAAGCCCTAAAAGAGAGAAGCGGAATAACGTCAATCTCACATAATCCGAAGTCACTCCATTGTGCTTGATACTATCACAATAATGCTCAAACTGTTTCAAGTGTTCATGCGGAGATTCAATACACTTTTTGCAAAATGGATGACTTTGCACCAAATTGATCAAGGCGGGCTTGATTTCAATATTGTTTGCATTGGTGGTGGGCGCTTGAATCCCACAAGTCGCCTCAAAGGCTCCCGAAATTCCTAAATTCTTGATCGGAAGAGCCCTTCCTTCCATGGTATGATTAATTGCCTCTTGTTCCGTAACATCACTCAAAGGCTCGAATCTATTGTAGCTTGATGAACGGGTCCGGATACGCCTCAATCTTCGCAAAGTCCTCTCTAACTCTATGTCGAGAGGGTAGAGAGACCTATGACGAGTTCGTCCCCTATCTTGCATACAAAACTCAAACAAACCGTGAGCAATGCAAAGCAAAAACTAAAGCAAGAATGAATTTTTTTTTTGTATTTTCTATGGTTAAACTAGACTCAACAAAACTCAAAAACAACAACCGTTCCCCGGCAACGGCGCCATTTTGATAAGAGTATTTTCTGTCGTTGAAAGAACACACCCTTATCAAAAAAAATTGTAAACACCTAACTAACCGGCTATATTTACTATAGCGGCAAGCATACAAATCGTCCCAAAGAAACGGAGCGAATTGAGTTTGCTAGTTAAGCTACTTTAGGACGGAGATTGAATTGAACTAATGACTACAAATCTAAGCTATCAAACAAGTTTATCCAAATAAGGGGAAGCGTTAGGGAATCGGGGATAGGCTAGGGTAATCGGGGAAGGACAAAGGAATCACACAATCACGATTCAAGGACTTTATACATAGGGGAAAAATAACTATTGACGTGCTCGCCACCTCTCGGATAGAACACGCTAAGCCTCTAATCAAGAAAAATCTCTCGCATGATCCTAAAACTAGAAAACTCGCATATGAGACCTACTTTTCACATGCATCATAGAGATTCACAATCTCTTGCCAAACCAAAATAATGCACTCCAATCAATCCTATGGAACTAGCATTTGCAACTACTAATTCTATAGTCATGGAAATCCTAGCATCAACTCAAGTTTAATCACATCAATAATCAACAATCATCCTTCAATTTCCCCCAATTAGCCCTGGATTCTCCCTTATCCCTAACTAGAATCTACTCACTACTCATACTTTTAACTAAGAAAATCAAGTATTCAAAGCTACTAGACATTGATTCAAAAGATTTAATGCAAAGAATCAAGAAGCAAGGAATTCAATTGAGAATCAATGGAAAATTAAGCATCAATCAAAACAAACATCAAAGCAATTAAGAAATTAAAACTTCAAGAAGAATAGCAAAGCATAAAATATTGAATTGAAATTGCAAAAGAATTAAAGAGTTGAAGAGATTTACAATATTGAAGCGTCCTCCAATGGAGTTTCTCTCTCCTAAAACCAAAGCTTGAAAACTAGAATTCTCTCTAATATTCTGAAAAGTGTAATTAAGAAGTTCTAATATTGAAGTCCCTTGAAAATTAATCAAAAATCTATTTATAAGTTTCCCCAAATAGAAACCAAAATTCAAATAAGCACTGTCCGCGTCGACGTTCGGTCGCACAGACCCACTGTGCGATCAAACAAGAAAAACTCTTGCGAGCACACGTTGAATCTTGTGCGAGCAAATGGAGCGAAGACTGAATTCCTTCGTCATGTTTGACCGCACAAAATATCTTGTGCGATCGAACATACCTGACTTAGCCAAATTTCTTAAACTCTTCAGTGTGGTCGCACAACAAACCTTGTGTGGGCGAACAAATCTTTGTACGGGCGAGTGAAATGCCGTGCGATCGAACACAAAAATTGGGGACATTCTGCCTAGAAAATGGATTTTGTGCGGTCGCACAACCAACCTTGTGTGGGCGCACAAATCTTTGTACGGGCGAGTGAAATGTCGTGCGATCGAACACCAAAACCGGGGACGTTCTGCCTAGAAAATCAATTTTGTGCGGTCGCACAAAATAGTAATTCGACCGCACAGATCTGCAACTTCCTTGAGTCCACCATTTCTTCACTGTTCGGGCGCACAAGATCACTGTTCGCTCGCACAACTCTGTTTTTGCTCCAATCTACTTGGTTTTCCACCATATTCCACAATATTCACCTATAATGCACAAGATGGAAAGAAACTATAAAAATACTACGAAAAACTATATAAACTACGAAAAATCATAATAAAACTAACACGAAAACCTAAGCTAGGAGCGTCATAAATATCGCTCATCACCTGTAGAATTTGAACTTTTCCTTGAACTTTTTACTTGGTATTTGTAGATAGTGATCTCACTGGTGACCTTGTTGGGTCTCGCGGGAGAGTAGGCTAGGTTGCCTAGATGTTGGTGTAACACTTGTATTCCTGCTTCGGCATGGATAGCCTAGGCGTTGGTGTTGAACTTGTATACCTGCTTCGGCATGGATAGCCTAGACGTTAGTGTAGAACTTGTATACCAACTTCGGCATGGATAGCCTAGGATTTGGTGTAGAACTTGTATACCTGCTTCGGCATGGATAGCCTAGACGTTAGTGTAGAACTTGTATACCAACTTCGGCATGGATAGCCTAGGATTTGGTGTAGAACTTGTATACCTGCTTCGGCATGGATAGCCTAGGCTTTGGTGTAGAATTTGTATGTTGAAGTAGATGTCCCTGGCTGAACTTCTACTGCCACTAGGGATTTTTAGAACCTTGACTCTTGTATGGGCTAGTATAAGATAGCCCCCAATCTTGAATGTTGATATTTTTGTATTTCAAATGACTTAGCATGCCTCGTCACACCAGGAGAAAGCTTACCGAATGTTCGGCAGTTCGAGCTTTGGATGACGAAGCGGCTGCGACGAATGTGTTGGAGCCAGGCATGGTACCGCGGAGAGTCCCTACCTTTGACGGCAATGGTTGGAGGCCTTCTGATCTTGCGTTTCGATCGGAGTTTCACTTGTCGCAGCGGCCTCGCGCTGGTTTGGTGAGTCTTGTACTGTGATTTTGACTTTGTCTTTTGATCTTGTATAGGTTTCGAACTGATCCGATCTGTAGGCTGACGGGGAGCCGTTGCGCACATTGTGGTCTCTGAAGGATCTTTATGATGTTTTCCCGGCTGTTTATGACAATGCGGAGGCTCGGGCGATCTGGTTACAGACGGGCCTGGTTGATTTCTTGCATGCTTTAAGAGATGCTCAAGGGAGGACGAGCGTCAAAGCCCGACTATAGGCCCTGTTGGAGCGGTGGTGGGATACCACCAACACTTTTCATATGGTATGGGGGGAGATCACCGTTACCTCTTTCGAGTTTGCTATGATCACATGCCTTCCCTTCTCTGAGAGGAATGTGACTTTCGATTCTGAGTTTAAATGGCATTCGAACCGTGTCAGGGAGTTGATTGGCCCTGTTGTTGACTTGATGACGGATGACACCCGTGCTCCTGTGATGGTGATCTGGCTGGGATCCGCAGTGCGGACATATCTGCGGAGCAGAGGGTTTGGCTCTTCCTCTTGGCTCTTGTGAGTAGAGTGATGGCCCTGAGCAAGAGTAGCCACGTGCTGATTGGCTTCTTGGAAGCTTTGAGGGACTTGAGGATTGTTTCAGGCCTCAACTGGGGTGGTCTGGCATACAACCACCTTTTGTATGAAATGAAGAACGCCTCCCGCACTTCACCGGAGAGCAAGGCGAGCGTTGCCCCTTTGTGGAGCGTGCTGGAGGTATTTAGGACTCCTTGTACTTTGTATTTTGTACTTATATGTTTGTATCTTGAATCTTGTACACATAGGATTTGACCGATGCTTTTGCTTCCTTTTTTGAAGATTTGGATGTACGAGCATATTCCGACTTTGGCGTCGGCTCGTACTGGGGTTGCGGCTTACCCGTATGCTGCCTCTTGGGTAGGAGCACTGCGCAGGGGGGTGTCTTTGGCGACCTTCTGCAGAGCTTTGCGGGTTTTGCCTGTTGAGGAGGTATGCCTTTGTACTGTTCTGGTCTTTTGTATCTGTTGCATTTGTATACTTGTCTGAGTTGTCTGTTCTGTAGGTGGTTTGGCGTCCTTTTGCTGGTGCGCCTATACCTGTTTCGGCCATGCAGGCCCACTTCTTGCCTGGACGACGGGTCTTGCTGGTGTGTATTGCCATATGTGGCACTTGGGGGAGCGATTGTCCCTTCAACATAGTACGAGGGGCAGGCTTGTCCCTAAGGACCCACCGGAGACCATGCTGGCACGGATTGAAGACGTTGCCCGGCTCTACTTGGATGCTGGCGGTGATGTCGTTTGTCTCCCTTGGGAGAATTTTGTAGATAGGAAAGGCAGTCACGAGGGCCTTTTGGCGAGACTTGCTCCACCTGTACGCTTCGTACTGTTGGTGAGCTTTTGAATTTGTATCTTGTACTCTTGCATTCTTGTATTCTTGTACTCTTGTATTCTTGTATTCATGTATTCTTAACCATTGTATGAATGTTTGTAGGAGGAGAAGGTCGACCCCGAGGATATTCCCTATGCTGATAGGGTCATCCGCTATGTTGACTCGGACGGAGAGCAGGTGGAGGTGACTGTTCCTATAGCTTCTCCTCCGCATCGGAGGTCGTATGATGTTGTATCGGAGTATTATGCAGCTGTAAGTACCATTGTATTTTCTCGAAGTTGATTGTAACCTTGTATCTGGAAATTGATTTTGAATCTTGTATGCAGGCGCCTCGGGCGAGAGTGCGTTGCTGGATGCTTGTAATTGATTCCTTGAAGAGGCAGTGTGCCAATCAAACCAAGAAGCTTACTGGCCGAGACAAAGAGGTGCATTCATTGGCTGTGAAATTTTTGTATTCTGGAAATTTGAATATTGATGTCTGATTTTTTTTAATTTTGCATTTTGTATAAGAGCGCCGTCGAGGTCGCAGAGATTCCGTTGACAGGGAGCCCCAGGTGGAGACTTTGGTTTGGAACTGGGTGCCGGTACTAGTACTTATCAGAGGCATTCTGATTCTGATTGGGTGCCGGTACTAGTACTTATCATAGGCATTCTGATGCTGATTGGGTGCCGGTACTAGTACTTATCATAGGCATTCTGATGCTGATTGGGTGCCGGTACTAGTACTTATCATAGGCATTCTGAGCCTACCAGGCATTCTTTTGGAGGTACGGGCAGTTCGATGCCTTTTGTGCCTCCCCCTGGTCCTTATTTCGGAGCAAGTAACTCTCAGCCTTGGAGTGCAAATTCTTGGCTTATTTGCAGGAGATGGAGCGGATGCGCCAGGCCCAGGCTTTTGAGATGCAGCGCCAGTTCATGACGTTCCCACCGCCTTATCAATATCCTTCCCCTCAACAGGGAACTTATTGTCCTGCCGGTACTCTTCGTATTTTGCAACAGGAGCCTGTTACCCCTAGGATAGAGCTAGACCGGGATCTGGAGCGCTATATGAGCCGAAACAGGAATAAGAAGCCCGTGGTGGACATTACGGCTGATGATGACTCTGACTGATCCTATATGGTAGCGAGTTCTAGCTTGCCTTGGTTGGATTTTGTATGGATTGTTATTTTATGGATTTTGTAGGCTTATATTTGTATTTTGAATTTTGTATGGTTGTATGGTTTTGTACTTGAATTTTGTAAGGTGTGGAATTTTTGGATCTTGTATGGCTAAAAATTTGGATTTTGTATGGTTGAAAATTTGAATTTTGTATGCGTTGTGTGTGCCTTTGAAATTTGTAGCTATATGTATGCATGCAAAATTTGCGAAAATGTACCCATTTTTTTGGGTGTACATACCCACTATAAGCCCCCACTTTGACTGAGGTTTTTTGGTTAGAAAAAGCGCAAGTCAAGTATATTCAACTCTTGCTTATG
This sequence comes from Spinacia oleracea, assembly GCF_020520425.1. Classification (NCBI taxonomy): domain Eukaryota; kingdom Viridiplantae; phylum Streptophyta; class Magnoliopsida; order Caryophyllales; family Amaranthaceae; genus Spinacia; species Spinacia oleracea. The sequence goes on from NC_079489.1 coordinate 93,100,945, forward strand.
CAAACTCTTGAAAAAAAAATTGCCCATTTTTTCGGGTGTACATACCCACTATAAGCCCCCACTTTGACTGAGGTTTTTTGGTTAGAAAAAGCGCAAGTCAAAGTATAGTCAACTTTTGCTTATGCATATGCAGACTCGACTTATGACGCCGATCTAGGACTAGAATGTTTGAATTTTGAACAGATTGACCAGAAATCGGCCCGAAGCGCTGACTGAGACTGCTCGAAATTGCGCGGCTTACGGCTTTGGAATCTTGAATTATTGGGGCAGAACTTAGCTGTCCAAAGCTATAAAGAGTGTGTACTCGGAATCATAAAGGGGACGGTGGCCTCGCCCTTGTTGCAGACCCTTGCGCTTGGCGCAGGCTTCGGCGCCTGGCGCTAGCGTACTACCATAAATGCCGGTTTTTGTATAAATAGGGAACTTTTCAGATCGAACTTTGCATCAATCCTTCCATGCTTTTCTTTGCATACTGTTTCTTCACGAAAAAGAAAGAAAATGGCCATGTCTTTTGAAAATGCCTTGAACTCTTGCCTTGGTTCGTTAGGCAAATTGGAGAAAAGGGAGCTTGATGGCATGCATCTTGGAGTGCTCGCCTCCTTCTGGTTTGTGAAACTTGATGTGCACTTCATTCTTTCTGCTATGGAGGCTTGGGATCCAAAACACCATGTCTTCTGCTTTGGAAATAATGAGGTATGTCCCCTCCCTGAAGAGTTTAGTGCTAATTGGGGTGGCCCGTTATGACAGAGCCATGCATGCGTAGTGTTGAAGAACACCTTTTCTTGGGCTTTGAAAGATATTTGTGAAGCCCCCACTTTTGAGTGCTGTTGTATATGGCCGAGGGGTGGATTTGTCCCTCCTTGTTACTTACTTTGCTGGGCTTGACGTCCCCAAGGTTTTCCGCTTGAGCGCCTTGAGTTTTTGTATCTTTGCTCGCTTCCTCTTTTCGAAGCAGGGGTTTGGCAATGGCGATGCCTCCCTAATAGAGATTGTGGAGCAAATTGCTAGTGGCCGGGACCCAATGCCGCTCGTGATTGGCGAAACATTGATGGGCCTTGATATGCTGAAATCTAACCCCTCTTCTTTGCCGTCAGGAAGTCCGGTATTACTCCAAGTAAGGATCTAGAGCTTTCTTGTATATTGGAATTGTACTTGTATTTTGAATGTTCAATTTTGAATTTCTTTTCTTGTATTCTCCCCAAGGTCTGGCTTATGGAGGGGCTCATGTTGGTGGCACCACCGGAGAACATGGAAAGCTATAATAGGAAAGGGTTCACTGTGCTGCCCATGATGTTTGGCCGTCTTTCATTGGATGGGTGGCGATGCACACTTTCTGGGTTGAATCTTGTATAAGGTGGGTGTTTCCTTGGTGGGGAATTGCTGCTATGAGACATGCCCTGGCTCTACTGCTTTGAGGGTGCCAAGCCTCACAATGTTAGTCTTCTACTCGCCTCTCGAGTGATGAGACAGTAAGGCTTGAAACAAGAAATCCCGTATTGTGCTGAGGAGCATCCGAAACCCGTTGCACTGAATGCTGATCGACTTGAAGTTTGGAGGCGGTATTGGGTCGGTAAACCATTCTTGAATGTTCAATACCCGCCTGAGCCTGCTACTTTGTCTGCGGGGTATATTGTATGGATGAAAGGCCCAAGACAAAGGGCCATTTCTCTCTCGGGACCAGCAAGAGTGCGAGGTTCTAGAGCTAGACGCCTTGCATCAACTAATCATGAGGAGGGTGATGGGAGTGTGGCCCGTCCGGTGGCTTGACCGTTCCGAGTCCAAAGGAGGTTCGTCATCCTCCCGTCTTGGAAGACTAGCAAGTTCCTTCTCCCGCCGCTTGGGCAAGGGAAGATTGATGAATGATCGCGGGAAGAGCCAGGGGATAGTACTCAAGGTGCTAAGACTCAGGAGCATAGTCGCCTGTCTACAGATCTTTGTAAGCTCAATGTGTTTGAAGTTGTATTAGAAGGAAGTGTTGTTTAAGATTGTGTTTAGAAAATGTATTTAGGAAGTGTGTTTAGTGGAAGTTAAAAGGCTTTGAACGTTTCTTCACTTGATTCCAACCTTGTATTTGTATTAGCTTTGAAGGCCTTAGAGCCAAATAAAGAGGTATTGTGTTAAATTTCGCTTGAACATGCTTTGCTTTGAATTTGCACATTTGGAATAAAGACAACAACAACAATTGAATTTTGAATTTTGAATTTTGATATGATTTTTAGGATGCCCTTAATTGAGGAAATTTTGATTTTTTTTGTATTAAAGTGGTCGGGCCTCGGAATAAGGTTACTTACGTGTCTCGTTAAGGAATCAGGCCGAACGTAGTTCCAACTTAAAGAACCTTTTGAATATGACTTTGAATTTTGAATCTAGAACTTAGACATAGAACTTCTTGAGCTGATCGAGGTTTGTCAAGGATCGGAATTCTTTCCCGTCAACATCTGTTAATTCGACCGCTCCCCCGGAGAGGATTTTCTTGACAATGCATAGTCCTGCCCAGTTGGGTTTGAATTTTCCCCTTGGGTCCATGACGCTCTTGCGAAGGGCTTTCAGGACAAGCTCGCCTTCCTTGATGTTTCGGGTTCTGACCCTCTTGTTGAAATGTCTGGCCACTCGGCGCTGATAGACTTGTACATGGTGAGCGGCTTGAAGCCGGCGCTCGTCGAGCATGAATAGCTTGTCGTATCTTGCTTGTACCCATGCAGCTTCTAGGATTTTGCTTTCGAGGACTATCCTGAGAGAAGGTATCTCTAGCTCAATAGGTTATACTGCTTCCATTCCATAGACCAATGAAAATAGGGTTGCGCCCGTTGAGGTTCGATACCCTCACAATGCAAAGTGCAGCTTATGGGGCCAGTCTTTGTAATTGGTTGTCATTTTCATGATGATGGTTTTGACATTCTTGTTGGCTGCTTCGACCGCCCCATTAGTTTGCGAGCGATAAGGCGAAGAACAGTGATGCTGAATTTTGTACTCGGTGAATAGATCTTCACACTCTCCTTAAAAATGGGTTCCCTGGTCGCTAATGAACTCCTAAGGAACTCCGTATATGCATATGATGTTTTCTTGTATGAACTAGGCTACTTGCTTGGAACCCAACACTTTGAACGACCTAGCCTCGACCCACTTAATGAAACAGTCGATTGCGACCAGTATGAATTCATGACCCCCGGTGCCTGTTGGAGTGACTTTACCAATGACATCGATACCCGGCCCCTAGCTGAGAATGGCCATGGTGACGACTGAGAATATAGAAAAGATGCGGGAATGTGCTTCAGATTTGCACATTTTTGGCAGGTAGGACATTTCTTGACAAAGAAGTAACAATCCCGTTCGAGGGTAGTCCAGTAATATCGAGTCCTGATGACTTTTAGGGCTAACATCTTCCCATTCCTGTGGGTACCACAGACTCCGGCATGTACGGTGTCCATGACTCTTTGTGCCTCGTGCTTGTAGACACATCGGAGATTGGGACCGCTAGGGGACCTCTTGTATAGAACGCCGCCTTCTATGACGAAATTTACTGATTGTAGTCGTAAAGCCCTTTGACTCTTGCTTGAAAAGTGCGGGGGATACTCAGAGCTTTGTAGATACCTTTGAATGTCTGTAAACCAAGGTTCGTCTCTGTCAGGCTCGACGTCGTCAATATCATGGACATATGCTGCTTCTTGACGCGTTTCAATTGTAAGTGGAATTTCAGCCTTGCAATTTGGAATGTTGATCATTGATGCCATCTTTGTTAGTGCGTCGGCGAATTGATTCTCCTCTCTTGGGAGGTATGTGTAGCGAAGCTCTTCTACTTGCTCAGACAGCTTCTCAAAATAGGATTGGTATGGGGCCAAGCTTTCGCTTCTTACTTTTCACTTGCCGGAAATTGGATTGATAATTAGGGAGGAATCCCCGTACACTTAAAGTTTCTTGACACCCAATGCTAAGGCGGCTTTCAGGCCCATAATGCATGCTTCATATTCTGCCGCATTGTCTGTGACGTTGAATTGCAATTTTGCTGACATAGAAATGTTAGTGCCGTCCGGGGCTACTAGAATCACTCCAACACCACATCCGTTCTGATTTGAGGCACCGTCAAAGTGCAGCGACCAACTGTCATGGCTTGTCATTAGAATTTTCTAGTCGGGTAAGTCATAATCCTCCTCTTCTGCCTCGATGGGATAGTCGGCTAAGAAATCTGAGACTAATGAACCCTTGATGGATTTTTGAGGACTGTACTTGAGATCGAATTCCTCTAGCATGACCAACCATCTGGACAACCGTCCGTTGAGAGCTGGTTTTTCAAATAGGTTCTTGAGAGGATCCGCTTTGTTAATTACATACATTGTATGGGAGAGCATGTAGTGTTGTAGTTTCTTTGTGGCCCAAACCAAGGCGATGCTGAGTTTCTCGAGCCGAGTATATTTGGTTTCGTACTCGATCAGCTTTTTGCTTATGTAGTATACGACATTCTCTTTGCCTTCAATTTCCTGGGCGAGCATGGCCCCTACTGCTGAATATGTTGTTGTAAGGTAAAGCCTGAGGGGAATACCTGGCATGGCTGGCTTTAGCACTGGCGGGTTGGAAAGGTAGTCTTTGATAGTGTCAAATGCATGTTGACAGTCTTCGTCCCATACCTTGGGCTCACTCTTGCGGAGCTTTCGAAATACCGGTTCACAGATCATAGTGAGCTTTGAAATGAACCTACTGATATATTGCAATCTGCCTCAGAACCCCCGAATTTCTTTCTCATTTGCTGGCAGTTTCATATCTAGGATGGCCTTAATTTTTGAAGGATCAGCCTTGATACCCCGAGAACTGATGACGTACCCGAGCAATTTGCCTAACGTCACCCCTAATGCACATTTTTGAGGATTGAGCCTCATATTGTATTGCCTGAGCCTATTGAAGAACTTTCTAAGTACTTAGGTATGCTCGTCTCGTTTGTTGGATTTGACAATCATGTCTTCGACATATACCTCAATTTCTCTGTGAATCATGTGGCTCATAATGGTTGTGGCTGTTCTTTGATATGTAGCCCCCGCGTTCTTCAGTCCGAACGACATAACTGTATAGCAATATGTACCCCACTGAGTGATGAAGGTTGTCTTCTCCATATCTTCCTCTGCCAAGGGAATCTGATTGTAGCCCGCATACCCGTCCATAAAAGAGAGTAAGGCATGATTTGCGGTGTTGTCGACCAAGATGTCGATGTGAGGCAATGAAAAGCAGTCTTTAGGGGTAGCCCTGTTAAGATCTCTGTAACCAATACACATTCGTACTTTGCCGTCTTTCTTTGGAACTGGGACGACATTTGTAATCCATTCCGGGTATTTGTCTTCTCGAATAAACCCAGCCTCTAGCTGCTTAGAGACTTCTGATCTTGAATTTTGAGGGAAACGTCCGGTTTCGTGCGACGGAGTTTCTGCTTGATGGGCTTTGAACCTGGGATGAGGGGAATTGTATGCTGAGCAATGCTTGGATCAACCCCTGGCATATCATGATAGGACCATGCGAAGACGTCTATGTACTCTGAAAGTAGCTTGATAAGATCATCCCGCTCTACTTGAGATAGAGTCAAACCAATCTGAACTAGTTTTGGATCACTGCTGTCAGAAAGGTTAACTTTTTTTGTTTCCTCAATTATGGGCGTCCCGTTTTCATGATTTTTAATAGCTTTTAGTATTTCAAGGTTAGTTTCTTGTGAAGCAAAGTTGTTTGGATTAGGAGTGTGTTTTGAATTTTGACTTGAAGAGTAAGAGGAAATCAAAGTGTTATTGAAATCAGTAATCATTACATCGACATCTTTAACTTGAAGTTCGGCCTTTAGAGGCTCTTGATTGATGCAAGACTCTAGCCTTAGACTCTTAGACTCGTCACTAGACTCGAAAATTGAAAGACAGACTATGGACTTGAACAAAAGACACTAATCATAGAGATAGTTTTTGGGGTACTTCCAAACGTCTTCATCACCATGGTCATCATCATAGGCGGGGCTACATCTACAGATCTGTAAGACTTGATGCTAGACTTGGTGCCATGTGCTGTAGGGAAATGTAGTGAAGCGGCCTTTGCATGAAGTATTAAGCCCTAAGAGGAACATTCTCACTATTTTGCCTTCAGGCAGCTCAGGTTGGATTGTACGAGCAGAGATTCTCCACCTGTGGTAATACTCTTGGATACATTCATCCCTATCTTGGTGCATGGTCGGTGTATGCTTGATGGAAGTGTCATGGAAGCTTGAACCTTTGGGGGTGAGGCAGGCAGGGCCATCCAATAGCTCCTCGAACCAAGGTTCTCCAAATAGTAGATCGAAGTCGGCATGCACGTCGATGACCAGAAATTCAGCATTGTTGTAGTAAGTCTCAAAAGAAAAGACTAGATCGAGGACCCCCATGATTTTGTATCAATGCCCTGGAACTTGATGGTCTGCTGGGTAGTTAGCATTAGATCGTACTCGGAGAAGCCCAAAGCCTTCAGGGTGGCAAGGGGACAAATGTTCTCTTGAATGTCAGTGGTTACCCTGGCTTGTACATTGTAGAGATAAGGTTGCATGGAAAATCCTTCTCCCCATCTTCACAATCATAGGAGATAGCTTGCACCGAAGGAGACTGCTAGGCTCCTGGGGGTAAGGGCAAGGTCTTGTTGTCGACCATATTCTGGATTAGATGCTTGAGCTTGAAGCAGTTTTCAATGTCGTGCCTGTTCCCCTGGAGGAACTTGCAATATGCTTTAGGGTCCCAGGTTTTGGACCTTTTTTCGGTTGGAGGATCTGGTGTAGGACCGATGGGAGTGATGACTTGCTTCTCGGCTAATCGGTCAAAGGCATCACTGTAGGACATTCCGAGGTTGGTAAAAACCCTTTGAGGCCTTCTTTGGAAGTTACGCTGATTGGTACTACTCTTGAAGTTGTTTAGCTTTGGACCTTGAGGAGCTTCTAAGGTGTTGACCTCGTGGACCTTGTGTGTTACTTCAGTTTTCTTGCCCTTCCACTTTTCAGCTTGTGGAGTTGGTGCTACTGGTGCTTTCATCAGATCATCCTCTACATCGACCCCGATGTCATATGTTCTCTTGAAACTTTCCAGGCCTAGGTACTTCATGTTAGTATCGTACTTTGGAAGAAGCCCAACAATAAAAATCTTGACCAATTCTCTCTCGGAGGGTCGAGTCACCATTTGGGATGCCATTTCTCTCCACTGGTTGAGGTAGTTAGTAAAACCTTCTTGGGGTCCTTGCCTGAGAACCTCCAATTCTCGAAGAGTGGTTTGAAGTTTAATTTGGTTGATACTGCTCCATAAATGCTTGGGTGACTGCTTCCCAAGTGCTGGTTTGATGCTCTTTGAGGGAGTAATACCACTTCTGGCAGACTGGTGCTAGGGACATGGGGAATACCACGGGGTACATCTCAGGTTCAACCTCCTTAATGGCCATTGTAGCTCTGAAGTTCTTGAGATGATACTTGGATTGTTAGTTGACTTGAATTTCGGAATGTTATTGGCAGAGAATTTGTCTTGCAAGTTTGCCTTCCCCTTGAGGTTGTCCTCCATTGAAGTGTCGAAATTGTTCTCTTGATTAGTAAGCTTGTTAATCAGGCTTTTAATCTTTTTGGTTAGGTCATCCGCGGATGCGGCCTGCTCCACAACACCCAGACAGTTGCTTACGTTCTCCAGGTTGGTATTGAGGCTGGCTACGGCGGCCATGAGCTGAGTGATTTGTTCGACAGTGGCCATTTAACTGATTCTCGAAAGTGACTAGGAGTTTGATTTGTAGAAGGTGAACTGGCTGCTCGTTCGATGCCGGCTATAAGGGAGGCTAGGGCTGATGGAGTTCTCTTCAACCTTTCTCCTCTTCGGCCAACCCATAGGATCTTTGCACTCCTAGTTAGGACACATGACATGATTTTAGAAATTGGACTTCCGACACATGATATGATATTCATGCAATAAATGAGACCTAGACTTGACTCTAAGTGCCGCTCCGAAGATTCGGGATTTTGGATTTTGTATTTGTATCCGGGGTTTGCGACCCATTGAAAATATTTGGAAGGAGCTTCATTCTTTTGTAGAGACTTTCTCCTTGTACTAGAACTTGGAATATCGAATAGGGGATTACGACCCATTGGAATTTGGACTATTTTAGGGGAATTTCAACCCATTGGAATTTGGAAATTGGACTTGTATTATTTCAAGGGATTTTCAACCCATTGGAAATGTTTTAGGAGATCGGATTTGTATTATTTCGGGGGAGTTTCAACCCGTGAGAAAGGAAATTTGGAAATTGGATTTGTATTATTTCAAGGGGATTTCAACCCGATCGAAAGGGAATTGGATTTTGAATTATTTCAAGGGGATTTCCACCCGTCAATAGAATTTGGAAATATTTTAAGGGAATTTTAACCCATTGGATTTTCAAATATTTCAAGGGAATTTCAACCCGAAGTAGAGTTTGGAGTATTTTAGGGGAGTTTCAACCCGTTAAATTTCGAAGTATTTTAGGGGGATTTCAATTACCTGTTTGAAACTTGAAGTATTTTAGGGGGATTTCAACCCTTTGAATCTCGAAGTATTTTAGGGGAACTTCAACCCTATGAATTTCGAAGTATTTTAGGGGAATTTCTGTAGGGGAATACAGATAAACATAATAACATGTGCGGAAACAATCCCCAAAGCCAGGAAACATGTATAAAGCACAGATTAAGCAAACTTACATTCGAAGCGTGTTTTCCCGAGTAATCTGTCAACGAACACGAACTAAGAACTCCACTTGTCGTTCCTCTACTTGGTTCACCGACACGACCAGATCTATCTTGACAACCGTAGCTTAGACAATCAATCAAGAGTTTTAGATTTTGGGAAGAACAGTTTTCACAGAGAGAGATAAAACTGAAGAACGTAATATTCAGAATTAGGTTTAGGGTTGGAAAACTGATGTGTGCTAAGTTGTGTGGAAATACAATAACCTAATTGTATTAAATGATGTAACCGGCCAAAGACCATGTGGCCTTGACCGGCCACATCACACACGGACACCCGCACAGCCCAACTCCCATCCACACGCTGCAGGCCGAAGCCCACAACGCGCGCAGCCGAGCAGCTGGGCCACGGGCCTACTCGCTCGTCGCTGCGCTGCTATTGCGTGCTCGTGCCACACGCGGGCATCCTTGCTTGCCTTTTCTCGCGAGCTCGCTGGCTCGTTGGGCCTTGCACGCTTGCGTGCTTGGCTTGACGGGCCGGCAGCTCCGATGCCCTTCGTATTCGCGACTAATTGTAATACCCCGAATTTTTAAAACTCGATTAAATATGCTTAATTATTTTTATTTAGCTTAAAATCGTTTTAAATCCTAAATTCGAACTTTATTTTAATTAACAAAGTTTTATTTCGCTTGATTTTTTCTTTTAATATTGCTACACGATTTATTTTTCAGTTCATAATTTAATTTCATATTTACGAGCTTAACGACCTTTTTAAATTTTAATTATTTTTGATTTTTCGTTAACGATAGTTTATAAAGAATTATTTTAGTTAAACATTTCTATTTTTAATCAATTACTTAAAATAGAAACCAATTTTCCGAAGTTTAGCCTAACTAAGTGAAATTACCAAAATAACCCTAACATCACCAATAAGCAAATTCACTTTTTCTTCTTCATCTTTGGTCGTATGAGCCAGTATCCTTGGCAAGCATGGCCAAGCAATTTCTTTTTTTTGACTCCCCTTCTTCCTAAATCCAGTCTCCATTTAATTGCAAAATTCAATTTGCCTTCTTCTTCTTCTTTTACAAATTCCACATTTTCAAACAATCAGAAATCAATTTCAATTTTCCTCCCCTGTTGTTTTCTGTGATTCGGACCAACCACCTCAACCACCGTCAAACACCACCTCAACCACCCATAACCATTACAACCACCATCGACCACCACCGCATGTCCCATTGCCTCCCCCACTCTCCTCCTCCCTCGCACACCCCTGCTCCCTCTTTTCTCTCCTTCGACGCGCCACCAGCGCCGCAACCACGACACCAGCCCGTTTCCCTCGCCGGCTCTACACCTTTCCCCCACACTTCTCGGCGAGCTGCGCTGCCACCAATCGAAACACCCTTCTCAAAAAATTCCCCTGTTCGCACACGGCACACCCCCCCTTTCCTCCCTTTGCCTGACGCGCCACCGCGAACCACCACACCACCAACGCCTTTCCACCGAGGGTTCGCGTCCCCGTTCCACACGAGCCCAGGCCCAACCGTCACCTCTCTTTCTCCTCCCCTGCTCCTTCGTGCGCTGTTGCTGCTTCCCCTCTCCTTTTGCTTGACATTCAGGAAGTCAGGAAACCAATTCCTGACTTTTGGATTCTTGCCCTATTAAACCCAAAATAAAAGGGCTTGGGCCCAATTCTAATATTTGGATTTTGGTAAGCCTAATTTCCTATTTCTATTTTCAGATATTTAATTTATCAATAGGTTCAATACCTATGTTTTACTGAATTTCCATAAATTAAATATTTACTAATAAATTGTTAATATTTTTCAGGTTTAATTATCGAATATCGGTTTTACTAAAACCAAGTTACTAGCTTGAGTTAAATAAAATGGAATTTAAATAATTCTCATGTAAATTGATTTATGAATTATAAAATTATATTCTTAAAATTTCGATTAATAAGATTTTCGTTAAATCATGAAATTATATTATTTATTTATAAAATCATTACTTATAAAATTATTTAGCATCATTTTAGATTATTTATCGTTTTAATGCTAATTCAAGAATTTAATACTTTGAAAGAAATTGGACTCTGAGCTCAGGAAGAACGATCCACCAAACGGCAAGTATAGAATTACGGTTGAGGTAACGGCTATTGCTAATACCCGCAATTCCCTTATAAATGCGATTATGAAATTACACCGTTATGATTGATTTATGAACTAAATGTTTTAACATGTTTTATGAATTGCGGGAAATGAAATATGATTTGATTGAATTATTTATTATAATACGATTTGATTAATTCTTATAATATGATTGATTGAAATTCTTATAAAATAATTCTTATTAGAAACCATGAAAGAAATGATGTTTATATGATGCCATGAAAGGAATGATATTTTATTGATCCCAGGATCTAAATGATGTTTTATTATGATCTCATGATCTAAATGAATTATGTTACTTCAACTGAAGTAAAAAGGCCAAAATGTAAAATTAAACGGAACAAGATAAAGGAAAGTGAAAGACCTAGTCCGTTTGGCAGTATATGTTCACAGGTTACGATTCTCGGTCATGCATGTACCCATGGGGCATCCGCCCACTCAGCCAAGGCTCTCATGTTTTCGGGCCAAGGCCCCATGTTTTATGGACAGCGGTCCATCGTGGAAGACGTTCCACCATGTCATACTTGCCACAGCTAGCATGTGCACCCAAATGTTATTGAATGAATTAAATAAAAGAGTTTATTAAATGTTTTACTTATTCTATTCTCCCTGTGTTATTAAAAAAAATGAATTGAAATGAATTTACGTTGCTAGAGTAGTCGTTACTGAGCCTTCGGCTCACCGTTTTGTTTTTTCATTCTAGGTACTGCAGGGAACGATGGAAACGAGTAGTGGCGAGGAATTTCACTTTACTATTATTCACCTAGTTTACGCGTAAGGTTTTAATAGTTTAATTAAAGACTTTTAGTAAGTTATGTACCTTTATTTTGGAATATACAGGATTGTTATAATAATTTGGAGTTTTAATAGCTTATGTTATGATAGTTGCCTTGTAATTCCCAAGAGGGAGTTACGGCAGGTAATGTCCCGACCGAATTAGGTTAATTCCGCAGCTAAATATGCTTTAATAATTGAATTAGAGGTCGGGGCGTTACAGTTTGGTATCAGAGCGAAGATTCTGCGACCATAAGTGCTAAGCCTCACCGGGTTTGCACGTAATAGAATTCATTAGGATTTAAGCAAAGAGTTTTAAGGAATAAGTGAAAAGAATATGTTAAAGTCATGTTAAGTTAAAATGAAATGAGTGTGAGCGTAGAAACGCACGGGGTAAAAGGGATTCATTTCTCCTATTTTTTATGTTTTCCAGATTGAATGTGTTATGCGAAATATCGATTATCGAGGTTACTAACGATGCCACGAACGAAGCTCACATCAAGCGCAACATTCACGATGAAGTCGTCCACAATGGTGTTCTCCATGATGATTCCTGTGACGACCAATCTAATAGAAGACCTCAAGGGAATGGGGGAACTATTAGGAACCGTAAGTACGATGATAGCTGAATCGGTCAAGAATTCTTGGAAAACGAAAGACACTAAATCAAACGAAAGTGCGGCACTATTGAAGGAAATTTCACCCTCGAATCCACCAACCTATGATCGCAAGCCGATTCGATGGAATTTGAAAACTAGATCAATCGTATGGATCAACTATTCGATACTTTCACTATAATTGAAGCATTGCGATGTTGAAGGAGAAGATTCTTCCTCATCTTGCTCTTGGAAGGCGCCAGTTGCCCTCCGGGAGTGGATGAAGATCCAGCCTTAATTATCTTCCCCTTGCATACTTTCTTGAATTTGGTGCACCTCACATTCAAAGGGTCTTGCTTGAACTTAAGGATTCTCTCGAATTTCTCGAGCAATTCCACAAGTTCACAGAATGTGCTCTCTTTCTAATTAAAGAGATAGTGCATCATAAACCCCTCATAATCCCTATGAAGAGAATTCAACACTTAGTGCAATAGCTATCAACTCTTTGATGGAACCACCAAGTCTCTCGATTGTGAAAAATAATCCATACATCATGTCTAAATGAGACCGAATTGGTGTGTTTTTGTCCATCTTGATTGAGTAAGTGCGCTTTTGTGCCTCTTGAAGCTCGATCTCTAGGCACGACTTTTGTGGGGTAATGAGTTTGAGATCGCTCATTGAATTAGCCAATTCATCAACCCTTTTGCCACCAGTTTGGCACTTTCGTTGAGACCCCGCACGACACCTATCCCAAGACGACTTAGGAGAGCATGAGGCTCAAATGTAATGAACCTCCCTGTAGGGGGTGTTTTTGACCGCAAGGGTGCCCTTTCCCTACAAGGGGGGCGGTTTTTAGAAACCATTGAATTTTTGTACCTCAAAGGAGTCGCCACCAAACTTTGTTTAAAGTCTTGTTTGGAAAGACCGCAAATGACTATATTTTAGGATAAGACTTGAATATTCGAAACGGATGGGTGAGATCCGGGCACGGGAACGAGATGCTTATTTCGCGAGCTTTAGAAATTATTCAAGTACGTGACATAGCATTTTCGAAGAAAGAACCCTAGATTAGACTATGTGGGTTTGCATTTTAGAGCAAATAGAATCTCTACTTTGTATGGTGGTCACTTTGCTTTAAAGGTTAATTTAAAGGAACCTAAGATCGGTTTGTCCAAGAAATTATCTTTGTTAAGCGTGATTGTAACCTTGTATTTTGTTGTATTTAGCATGTATAGTGATGAAAGCAATAAAGCAAATAAAGCAACATCACAATAGTAAGTAAATGCGGAATTAGTAAATACAAGACCCCCTAGAGATGGACTAGGGAGTAGGTCCACATTGCCTATAGAAGGACTAGTCAAGTAAAGATGCGGAATTGAATGTGCGGAATTGGAATTGCGGAATTGAAAGTGCGGAAATTGAAATTGCATAATTGAAAGTGCGGTATTGAAATTGCGGAATTGAAAGGTGCATAATTGAAATTGCAATATTGAAAGGTGCATAATTGAAATTGCATAATTGAAACTTGTACTTGGGCACATGAGATTCGAACGCCAAGCGGATCCTTAAAAATAAGTGCACCCGACACGAATTCAAAGCCAAAAATCTCAACTTGGGAGAAGTTGCTCATCCCAAAGTATCCTAGATTTTGCATATAGAACTTGAACTTGAAAGTTTGAATCTTGAAATATTGAACTTGAAATACTTGAACTTGAACTTGAAATATTGAACTTGTACTTGAAATATTGAACTTGTACTTGAAATATTGAGACTTAAGAGACTTGAATCTCAAAGATCGGGCCTTTTAATGTTGAAAAGGTTAGATCTTTGATATGCTCTTACTTTGAAAGGATCCTAGTTTAGGGAAGTAGTCATGAGCAACCCTAAACATTGTGGGATCTTGAAATTTGAAAACTTGATCTTTTATATTGAAAAATGGAGTCTTGAATCTCAAAAGATTAAACCTTTAAAAGTTAAAAAGGTGTCATCTTTGATTACTCCATGTTAGAAAGTGATTCTAGTTCAAAGAAGTGATTGTGGACAACTTTGAACATCCTTGAATCTTGAAAGTTTGCATTTTTGTATTTTAAAAAGTTTGGATTTTGAAAAGATGTATGATTGTTGCAAGTGACATTTTTAGTAATAAAAATGCCAACTTGCTAATAATTTTTGAAGTAGGAAAATCAATAAAACATGATTTAATATGGTGGGATTCGGAATTACCTATTTAGGTTTAGGCAAGAATTCCTTTTAGAGCTCCCAATTTCTTAGAACTTGAAGTTTTGTATGTGTTTTTGAGGGGTTTTTTATTTGTATTTTGAGACGAAATTTTTGTATTACGACGTTGTCTCTTGAAATCCTCCCCCTAAAATTCTGGGAATTAGGGGGTTTTTGTAGGAAAAAAGGGTGCAAAACGCCAGCCATCGCCAGCGCAGCACGCAGCTGGCAGCGCTGGGAGCTCGTGACGTGGCATGAATGGCGCCAAAAAGGACGGAAAAGATGCCGTCCTTGATTTATTTTGTTATGGATGTACCTTCGTACGAATAGTACGAGTTGGCGTGTAGTGTTTGCTTGGAGGTTAAGGCTCGAATTTTGCGTCTAAAAACAAGCCGTTTCGGGTTTTTAACTTCGGTTTTACGGGGCGAGGCCCGGCTTGCTCGGTTTTGTGGGTCGGCGCCCGAATTTGGATTGCCTTATATGATTTTGAGTGGAAAAGGCCTAGTAAAACCAATGGGATGGTCTACTAGATGAGATTGTACTTGGATTTTGAAATTGGTTTTTTGAGGATTGTATTTTGTTCCGCGTTTAGAAAGGGGAACGGCCTCGGGGATTGGATTTTGGATCTTGAATTTTGGAGATGTTCTTAGCAATTGGGATTTCCGCACGGAGTTGTTCCAACCGCCTAGTAAGGATAATGGTATCGTCATCATCCGAGAGGGGAGACACAAATTAGGTGTCTATAGAAGCTCCTACTTTGACTCAGCGTTTGGTTAGGAAAGCGCTAGTCAAAGTATTTCGAAAGGGACGGAGAATGATCAAGATGTTCTGCAATCAAGACAACTCTTTGTACGCCGGTACCTGCATAAAACAGGCGTTAGAAAAAAAGGATAGATTCTACCTCGGTGCGGTTGTGATGACTCCAATTTGTACTTGTACTCTTCCGCCTTTGGTTCAGGACGGAGCTCGGCATCAAAAAATTTGAATCTTGAATTTTGAACCTTGAATTTCGAATCTTTGAGTCTTGGATTTTTGACTCTTGAATTTTTTAATCTTGAACACCCGGAGTTGATCCATTGGGGACGTGATTTGCTGGGGATAAGAGCTTTTTACTGGCCCTAAAAATTTTGAAATTTCGGCTGACTTTCCGGGAGCTTGGGTCCGTTCGGGGTCGAACGCTTGAGTCATTGTATTCTTTGAACTTTGTACTCTTGAAATATTCATCTGTTTGTACTTTGAGATACAGGTGTATACCCGTATTTTCAATGGATGGCCTGATGCGACGTTTGATGCTTGGTGCGGAAGACCGTAGTAGTGAAGGACGTGCAATCAGCACGGGAGACCGTGCGCGACAGAATCTGCGCATGCAGCAGGCAGCGTAGGGCGCTGGGCTCCGCGTCCGACGCGGGGCTGTGCTATAAAAGCACCCCTTGCCGTGCCATATTCAGGCACATTTCCTTGAATTTCTTTGCTTTTCTCTCTTAAAGGTCGATTAAGCTCTTCCCTTGATCTTGTTCTTGCCTTGTCCATGTAGGTTTTTCACGTTTTGCTTATGAAATAACTCTAGGATTGCATGTAGTTTTGATTTTCTCGTACTTTGAAATGATGCTTGCATGATAGTAGGCTTGTAGAAAACTATTTGATAGCCACTCTAACTTGAACTGTTGGAACTTGTACATTTTAATTTTTTTGAAAATTTTCTTGAATCTTGTACATGGGATTTGTAGATAGTAGTCTCACTGGTGACCTCGCGGGGTCTCAGGAGAGAATAGGCTAGGATGCTTAGGTGTTGTTTGTAGGGTTTTAGAATGCTAGCTTCGGCATGAGTAGCCTAGGCGTTGGTGTTGAACTTGTATACCTGCTTCGGCGTGGGTAGCCTAGGCGTTGGTGTAGAACTTGTATACATACTTTGGCGTGAATAGCCTAGGCGTTGGTGTTGAACTTGTATACCTGCTTCGGCGTGGGTAGCCTAGGCGTTGGTGTAGAACTTGTATTTTGAACTAGAGGTCCCTGGTTGAATTAGCACTGCCACTGGGGATTTTCGAATTTTTGACTTTATACAGGCTAGTATAGGATAGCCTCTTGAACTTTGATTCTTGCACGGGCTAGTATAGGGTAGCCACCAGTTTTAGAATTTTGACATTTTGTACTCTGCTTGATTTAGTATGCCTCGTCACACTCGGAGGAAGCTCGCCGAATCTTTGGTGGTTCTGCTGAGGAGGATGCTTCGGATGATGAAGCGGCTGCGGTAAACGCGCCGGATGGGGGTATGATTCCCCGGAGAGCACCTACCTTCGTTGGTACTGGGTGGAGCCCTTCTGACCTGGTGTTTCGGTCGGAGTTTCACTTGTCTCAGCGGCCTCGCGCTGGCTTGGTGAGTCTCGTACTTATGTTTTGAACTTGTATTTTGTACTTGTATAGGTTCTGAACTGACTCGTTCATCTGTAGGCCGATGGAGAGCCGTTCCGCACTTTCTAGTCCTTGGTGGTGGTTCAGAAGGCCTTCAAAGCCACCCGTGCTGACGAGGAGGCTATGTAGATCTGGTCACAGACGGGCCTGGCTGATTTCTGGCGTACCATGGGCGGTACTTCGAAGAGAATGGGGCCAAACCCCGGCTACGGGCTTTGTTGGAGCGGTGGTGGGATACCACCAACACCTTTCACATGGCGTGGGGGGATCACCATTACCCCATTCGAATTTACCGTGATTACGGGTCTTCCTTTTTCTGAGAGGAATGTGACCTTTGATACGGAGCTGACGTGGCGCTCGACCGCTGTTAGGGACTTGCTCGTCCCTGTTGTTGATTTGTCAGACGACGACACATCACGCTTCTGTTACGGTGGTTATGGATGCTATCCGTAGCGTGGGAGTGTCCACGGAGGAGAGGGTTAGGCTATTCCTCTTAGCTTTGGTGAGCAGAGTGGTGGCCCCGAGCAGGAACAGTCGGGTGCACATCACGTTCTCGTCCCTGTTGTTGATTTGTCTGTTCTGCAGGATTTGAGAGCTGTTTCGAGCTACAACTAGGGTGGTTTGGCATATAGCCACCTCTTGTACGAGATGAAGTGGGCCTCCCGGACTGCGCCGGAGAGTGAGCCGAGCATGGCTGCTCTGTGGAGTGTGCTGGAGGTATTTGCGAATCCTTGTACTTTGTGCCTTGTACTTGTATGCTTGTATCTTGAACTTGACTGATGTTTTGCTTGCTTCTTGAAAGATTTGGATATATGAGCACTTTCCGACTTTGGCGCCGGATCGTACTGGGGATGCGGCTTACCCGTACGCTGCCTCTTGGATAGGAGCGGTGCGCAGGAGGGTGCCTCTGGCGGCCTCCCGGAGAGCTTGGAGAGTTCTACCTGCTGACGAGGTAATATTTTTGTACTGTTTTGCTCTTTTGTATTTGTATCTGTATAGTTGCCTGAGTTGTTTGCTTTACAGGTGGTGTGGCGTCCTTTTGCCAATGCGCCTGTACCTTCCTCGGCTGCTCGTGCCCATTTCCTGGCTGGACGGCGGGTCTTGCTCTCAGGGGTGTATCGCCACATGTTGTATCTGGGGGAGCGAGTGTCCCTTCAGCACAGTTCGGGGGATAGGCTTGTCCCCAAGGACCCACCGGAGTCCATGCTGGCGCTGGATGAAGAGCTTGCCCGGCTCTATGTGAATGCAAGGGGCGATGCTGTTTGCCGCTCTTGGAGGGATTTTTTACACAGGAAGGGAAGCTATGACGACTTCCTGAGGAGGCTGGCTCCACCAGTACGCTTCGTACTGCCGGTGAGCATTTGAACCTTGTATCTAGTATTCTTGTATTCTTATATGTTGGCTTGATTGTATGATTGTATGTAGGAGGAGGAGGTTGATCCTGAGGACATTCCCTATGCTGATAGGATCCTCCGCTATGAGAACTCGAACGGGGAACAGGTGGAGGAGACCATTCCTGTAGCTTCTCCTCCGCACCGGAGATCATATGATGCTGTACCTGAGCATTATGCCGCAGTGAGTACTGTTGCATTTTCTTGAAATTGATTGTAATCTTGTATCTGGGAATTGATCTTGAATTTTGTATGCAGGCGCCTCGGACGAGAGTGCGTCGCTGGATGCTCTTGATTGATTCCTGGAAGAGGCAGTGTGCCAAGCTGACCCGAAAGCTTTCTGGCCGGAACAGAGAGGTGCTTTTCTTGATCTCGAAATTTGTATTCTGGAAATTCGGACTAGGATGTTGATTCTTGAATTTGTATTTTGTATAGGAGCGCCGTCGAGATCGCAGAGGATCCGTTGACAGGGAGCCCCAGGCGGAGACATCCTTGAGGTAGGAGGGACCGAGCTTGGAGCTGGGACAGGGGTCCGGTGCTGGTGCCCATCAGAGGCATTCTGATGCTGATTGGGGAGCTTCCCCTTTTGTACATGCTGATCCTACCAGGCATTCGTTTGGAGGTGCGCACCCGGTTACTACTTCGGAGGGAGTGGTCCTCAGCCTTGGGGTGCAGATTCATGGGCTTACTATGCGGAGATGGAGAGGATGCGTCAGGCTCAGATGTTTGCATGATGAGCGACATTTATGTCACTCTTAGCTTAGGATTTTAGTTCATTTTATTAGCATTTTATTATTATTTTTCCATTAATCGTAATATTTTCTTGTCTTGCGCATATTTTAGTCGTTTTTGCTCTAAATGTGCCTTTTGTGCGCATTCTCTTTGCGCAAAGGTCGTTTTGAGTATTAACGCGTTTAATATTGTTCCATTATGCTTGAAGGTGTTTTAATATGATTTTACGATTTGCAAACATGCGATACGAATTAATAAAATGCTACGCGATTTAATAAGTGCGCTAGGCGATTTGAATAAGTTGGCTATTCGTTGTTTGATTGAGTGCAGCGACGATGTTCTTTGTACAACGACGTAGCAAGCCCTAGCTCTATGTGATGCCAGAAACACTCGAGCTATCTAAGAAAAATGCAGCAACAGCCACTCACGCAGCAACCTGATACATGAGCGAACAAGCAGTCCATAGCTGCTGTTCACGAGTCCTTTCAGCAGCTCTGTGGGCTTATTTTCAAGAGCCTTGAAGCTCCTTTACAGCAGCAACTAAGAAGGGATCAAGGCAAGAAAATAGCCACAACAGAAGCAAAGAATTCGCAGCAAGAGCATGGCAAGAACACAACCAATAGCGCAGCAAACAGTCGCCGCAGCAACACGCAGTTACAGCTCCAGTCAGTGCGATCGCACGGCTCTGCTAGTGCGACCACACAGTTTAGTGCGAGCACACGAATTGCTAAAATCAATGCAGGAACTCAGTGGAGTTTTGTGCGAGCGCACAGACCCCCTCGTTCGATCGCACAGCTGCGCGTGGGCTATAAGTACGAGAAATCGCAGCATTTGTAATTAGGCTTTTCATTACGTAATTTTCATTTTTCTTAGGCTTAGCTTAGAATTCTCTCTCTAGAATTAGTTTAGGGCCTTGATTAGAGATTAGGATTAAGGATTCTTAGCCTCAAATTCTTGATTCTAAATTCAATTCAATCTTTAATTTTCAGATTTCTTTCCTCTTTGCTTTGAGTTTTGTTCTTCATTTTGTTCTTCAAAGTTTTATGCAAATTCTTCAATTCAAGGTATAATTCTACTTTTCTTTTTGATTTGGTCTTTAATTCTTTAATTGCTTCATTAATTTCGTTCATGCTTTGATTTCATGCTTGAATTCTAGAATTAGTTTCAAATTTTGAATGTTCTTAGTTTTTCCCCAATTTTTGTGGTTTGAATTTTCTGAATTTTAGTGTTTCAATTAGCTTCATTAGTTCAAATAGTTTCATGATTAGGATTAATGTTAGTTTAATGTTGATGTTAATCATGCTAATTTAGTAGTTTAGTCTTGAGATTGAATCTGGGGAATTTTAGGGAAAATTCATGATTTATGTTGTGATTAAATGTGATTTAGTGATAGGACATCCATGACTAATTGAGTAGTAGTCGCGAATGCTATTTGATTGGATTAGATTGAAATGTATGATTAGGTTTGGCAAGACATTGTGAGCCCAATTTGTGCAAGTGAATGATTGTTCCTATTATATGCAAGCTATTCTAGTTTAGGATTAGGCGAAAGCTCTTCCATAGGCTAGGTTGCTTCGCTGCTCCATCCGAGAGGTTGCGAGCACGTCATTTGGTTTCATTCCCCTAATTGCTATGTCGTTGCATATTCATGAATGTCTTAACCTTGTTATTTCTTTGATTCGATTTCCATAGCCGATTCCCGAAATCTCTAGAGTTTCTTTATTTGTTTGCTTTTCTAGCTTTGATTAGTTCAATTCAAAAACTCAAATTCCATTCGAACTAGCTTGTTAACGCATAGATTGAATAGTCAAATATATCCATTCCTATGGGACGATCCCTATACTTGCCGCTATAGTCCATATAGCCGGTTAATTAGGTGTTTTTTAAATTTTGTTTGGTGAGGTGAATCTCTATTCAACGACGAAAAAACGCCCTATCAAAATGGCATCATTGTTTGATTTTTCACTTTAGTTCTCTAGTCTAGTTCATTTTTCTTTTTCTTTGTTTTTGAAAACCCAAAAAAGTTGGCAAATTCTCTTGTTTCTCAAATTGATGAGTCGATTTCACTTGATGATCTTCTCTTTCTTCATGATAATTTCCTAAGCTCTTTGAATTTTGAAACTCCAAAATCATTATTGAAGAGGCTCCTTTTCATAAAATATCTTGAAATTCAAGAAGAGAAAAGAATAGATTCTATTTTAAATTCATTTAAAGTCATGTCCCAACAATTTGTAAAAGGCTTTTTGGAACTTTCTAACCTAATGCAAGAATCTATTAAGGAAGTTTCATTAAGAAGAGAAGAGTTCGAGGCTACATTGCCACCTATGATGCATGACATTGAGGAGTTGAGTATCGGAGAGTTTGTTCCTACTCGTTCCTCTTTGAGTGAATGCCTCGATGATGGTGATGAAAATCTATTTGCTCCTTTTTGCCTCGAAGTGCTTAAGTCGATTCAAATTGAGGAAAAACGAGAATGTGCCAACCAAAAACTTTTAGAATTGAATGAAGGATCTTATGTTGAGATTTCTTGCGGTTTATGTGATGTGAGTGAAGTTGTTTGTGAATCTCTTGTTCCCACTCCCTTCCCTCATTCCCCATTCCGAAAGAAGAAACTCAACATTTATCCTTCATTTCCCATTTCTTTTCCCTTTTTGTCCCAACTCCCGCCGCTTGAGGAATCTTTTTCCTCTTTTGATCCTAATGATTCTCCTTCCCCAAAAGAGCATAAAGAAGGGAGTATTTATTTGGTTTTTCATTTTGATTTTTCTTATTTTTGGTTCCCTACCCCTTGTAGGCATAGAGTTGCATTCTACTTTGTGCTTGCAACTCATTTGACTCTTTCCTACTTGTTACTATTGGATATGTTTGCCATTGCATATGACAAACTATTGCGATCGTTGTCAGAGTACTTACTAGAGGTAAGAAGCGTCAAGCTAATGACGTAAAAAGAGCGCTTCTCGGGAGGCAACCCGTGGGTGTTGGCCACTTGACCCATGTATACTAATTTTTCTTGATTTTTGAAGTTTTTGTTCCTCAAGCTATCTTGATGTGGAAATCTTTGCATCCATCTTTGCCATGTCCGACTATTCTTATTGGTGAGTTCGTTCGTTATTACGGTTCTTTGCGGGACTTGCTCCCACGAAATTTCCGGTAATATCATTCTAACTCTTTTGCATTCTTTGGGTTGGGCATATTTTATGCGGGGCATTGGTTGGATGGGTAGTTGTGCCCCTCCTAGTTTCGTTTTAGGCCTTGAGGACATGGCTTAATTCGAGCTTGGGGGGAGATTCTATTGTTTGCTACTTTGATCTCCGTGTGATGGATTGCTTGATTTTGTGAATATTTTGGATTTTGTGCATATTTCTTGATTAGTTTCATTGATTTTGTGAATATTTTCTTTATTTTTCTTTTTCTTTTAACTTTCTTTTCTTTTCCTTGGTTTCCTGTTTCATTTCTTTTCTTTTCTTTTCCCTTTCGATCTTTGTCAAGGCAAGTTTTTCTAGGTTTTCTTAGGCATTATTCTTGATTTGGGCAAATAAAATTGGAACTTGTAGACTAGAATGCAATTATTCCTAATTGGTAGATGTTTGCAAGGTTTTTAATGTCTTGGGTCGAATCTAGGATTTAGGTGTAAAGAAAGTCGGTTGAACTTTGGGTAGCATGCGTCTTGAACCCTTGGCTTTTGGTAAGATGGTGTCGATCTCTCTAGTGACTTGAAATCGGAGAGAGTCGTATTTTCTCCCATGTGAGGTTCATGTTCAAAATAGCCGAAACACATATACATATATTGAGTGGCATGGATCCTTGGCATTGACTTTCTTATCTTCCGAATTTGACTATTTCCTTCCCGAGACCGCGACCGAACTACTTTAGGGGACGATAGAGGCATTTTCTTTCGGTGACTATTTTTCTTTTTAGTTTAGGACTATTTTCTATTTTTCTCATATGTTTTTGTTTGCATTTGCCCCCTTGCTAGCCATTTGAGCCTTGCCCCTTCATTTCTTATGAGCACATTACAAGCCTAATAGCCTTTGTTTTATTTTCACCCTTAGAAGTGATAGTGAAGCTTTGTGTTATGATGCTTGAGGTTTTGAATGATTATGCGAAGTTGAGTAATGATTGTTATTGGTATGAATGGCAAAGTTTGGGAAATATGTTGTACATAGTGAATAAGAAAAAAAAAAGCCTAAAAATAGAGAAAAACAAGGCAATGAGAAAAGTTTCAATTGAAACACAAAAAAAGAGAAAATCAAATCAATAAAAGTGCAAAAAGAGTTTTAGTTTAGAATTGTTGTTGAATAAGCTTGGGGGTACCCCAAATAAGTGGTATTAGTTTGTTTTTGGTTCGATTTGCTTGAGTTCATTGATTGCGCTTCACTTTAGGTATGAGCACCAAATTACCAAATTTGTGCCACACCTTACCCCTAGCCTAAGTTACACCCTAAAAAGTCCTCTTGACCCTTTTGGGTTGAGTCATTGTCGGTGGAGGGAGAATTTGGTCAAGTTTATGGAATGGGATTGTCATGCTAAGATATCGGGTAGCCTAATCTTGTTTTCCGGCGCCTTCGCGGCGTCTCGAGACGCTATTCTCAAGGGTGGATAGGATCTAGAGATTTGACGTGGTATGCTCGGTTGAATGGGAATTGGCTAGTGTTTGCCCTTAGTTCTCTTTGCTTGGCACTTGAATGTTTCACTCGATTTAGGACATTGGTTAGCGTGCATTTGTCTATTTGATTAGTAATATTAGCATTCTCTCATACTTGTTCCATAATAAAGGCCCTTATCTTGAGTTTCGTAGTTTCGTTTTTCGTTCCCTTTCTTTTCTATTTTCTTTTCCTTTCTTTCTTTCTTTCTTTTTCTTTTCTTTCTTTTTCTTTTCTTTCTTTTTCTTGGTTTGTTTTATATTTTAGGTCTTGCCTTAATTCAAATTTTTGGAAGAGTTATGGGTGTTTCTCTTTGGAAACCCTTGCGAGATCCCACTCGCCCTCATGAGCGATTGTGGGGTTCAAAGATCTTGTTGCATGCGCTTAAATGCAACCGTGATTCCTACAAAAGTGAGTTAGTGTGCATTCTTGTAGTTCTTATTTTCGTAATTTCGATTTTTAATAAATAAGCTCATTCTCCTCCCCGTTTCTCATTCTAGCTTTGCTTGAGGACAAGCAAAGGGTTAGCTTGGGGGAGTTTGATGAGCGACATTTATGTCGCTCTTCGCTTAGGATTTTAGTTCATTTTATTAGCATTTTATTATTATTTACGCTTAGTTTTATCGTTTTTAGTTCGATTATCGCATTTTTGCATTCATCGTAATATTTTCTCGTCTTGCGCATATTTTAGTCGTTTTTGCATTAAATGTGCCTTTTGTGCGCATTCTCTTTGCGCAAAGGTCGTTTGAGTATTAACGCGTTTAATATTGTGCCATTATGCTTGACGATGTTTTAATATGATTTTACCATTTGTAAACATGCGATACGAATTAATAAAATGCTACGCGATTTAATAAGTGTGCTAGGCGATTTGAATAAGTTAGCTATTCGTTGTTTGATTGAGTGCAGCGACGATGTTCTTTGTGTAGCGACGTAGCAAGCCCTAGCTCTATGTGCAGCCAGCAACACTTGAGCTATCTCAGAACAATGCAGCAACAGCCACTCACACAACAACCTTATACATGAGCCAACAAGCAGTCCATAGCTGCTGTTCACGAGTCCTTGCAGCAGCTCTGTGGGCTTATTTTCAAGAGCCTTGAAGCTCCTTTACAGCAGCAACTAAGGAGGGATCAAGGCAAGAACATAGCCACAACAGAAGCAAAGCAGTCACAGCAAGAGCATGGCAAGAACACAGCCAATAGCGCAGCAAATAGTCGCAGCAGCAAAACGCAGTTACAGCTCCAGTCAGTGCGATCGCACGGCTCTGCTAGTCCGACCACACAGTTTAGTGCGATCACACTAAAGTTTAGTGCGAGCACACGAATTGCCAAAATCAATGCAGGAACTCAGTGGATTTTTGTGCGGGCGCACAGACCCCCTCGTGCGATCGCACAGCTGCGCGTGGGCTATAAGTACGAGAAATCGCAGCATTTGTAATTAGGCTTTTCATTACGTAATTTTCATTTTTCTTAGGCTTAGCTTAGAATTCTCTCTCTAGAATTAGTTTAGTGCTTTGATTAGAGATTATGATTAAGGATTCTTAGCCTCAAATTCTTGATTCAAAATTCAATTTAATCTATAATTTTCAGATTTCTTTCCTCTTTGCTTTGAGTTTTGTTCTTCATTTTGTTCTTCAAAGTTTGATGCAAATTCTTCAATTCAAGGTATAATTCTACTTTTCTTTTTGATTTGTTCTTTATTTCTTTAATTGCTTCATTAATTTCGTTCATGCTTTGATTTTATGCTTGAATTCTAGAATTAGTTTCAAAATTTGAATGTTCTTAGTTTTTCCCCAATTTTTGTGGTTTGAATTTTCTGAATTTTATTGTTTCAATTAGCTTCATTAGTTCAATTAGTTTCATGATTAGGATTAATGTTAGTTTAATATTGATGTTAATCATGCTAATTGAGTAGTTTAGTCTAGAGATTAGGGTTGAAGCATTGGGATTGAATTTGGGGAATGATGAGCGACATTTATGTCGCTCTTAGCTTAGGATTTTAGTTCATTTTAGCATTTTGTTATTATTTTTTCTTAGTTTTATCATTTTTAGTTCGTTTATCGCATTTTTGCATTAATCGTAATATTTTCTTGTCTTGCGTAGATTTTAGTCGTTTTTGCTCTAAACGTGCCTTTTGTGCGCATTCTCATTGCGTAAGGGTCGTTTCGAGTATTGACGTGTTAATATTGTGTCATTATGCTTGACGATATTTAAAATGATTTTATGATTTGTAAAAATGCGATACGAATTATTAATACGATTTTCGATTTTTAATAACGTGCTTTGCGATTTGCTAACTTGCTATATGATTCTTTGCATGTGCAGTGACGAAGCCTTGTGTGTGTGCATATCACACGAGCCTTGCAAGTGCAGCCACACAAGCCAAGGCAAAGCAGCCCCAGCAGCTACACTCGTGCACAAACAGCAATACGAGCAAGTACAGTTCAGTCAGCTTCTTGTGCAGCCCAAATTCGAGCTCTTTACAGCAGCTTCTTGTGCTCGCACTAGCTCCATGGCATTACCTTAACATAGAGTAGGCAGCCAAGCTTTGCAGCGCATCAGAACAGCAGCAACACCACATCAGAACAGCAGCTATGCACGAGCAAGAACAGCCACGCTGCACTCGAATAGCTACAGCACAGCAAGCCACGTGCACAACAGCCTTAGTGCTCATTTTGAGAGCATTGACGGCAGCTCTACACAACCACAGCAAGGCACCAAAGCAGTGTAGCAATACAGCAGCAATCGCACAGCAGAACACGCAGCAGAATAGCAACTGTGGGCATAGCAACCTCGCAGCAGTCTGTGCGATCGAATCTGTTCTGTGCGCTCAAATCCTTGCTGTGCGATCGAATGGCCTAGCCTGTGCGGTCGAACAAACTGAAGTTTTCAGATCAGAATGTCCTTATTTTGTTGTGCGGCCGAATGTAATGCCTTGTTTGACCGCACAGAATCTGTGCGACCACACAACACCCAGTGTGCGATCGAATACGGCTGCGGGCTGCTCCTTTATAATCGAAAATCGCAGCATTTGTTAATTGGGCTTTCATTACGTACTTTTCTATTTTCTTAGGCTTAGCTTAGAATTCTCTCTCTAGAATTAGTTTCGGGATTAGATTAGAGATTAGGATTAAGGATTCTTAGCCTCAAATTCTTGATTCTAAATTCAATTTAATCATCAAATTTTCAGATTTCTTTTCTATTTCTTTTGAGCTTTGTTCTTCATTTTGTTCATCAAAGTTTGATGCAAATTCTTCAATTCAAGGTATAATACTTCTTTTCTTTTTGATTTGTTCTTTAATTCTTTAATTGCTTCATTAATTTCGTTTATGCTTTGATTTCATGCTTGAATTCTAGGATTAGTTTCAAATTTTGAATGTTCTTAGTTTTTCCCCAATTTTTGTGGTTTGAATTTTCTGATTTTTGTTGTTTCAATTAGCTTCATTAATTCAATTAGTTTCATAATTAGGATTAATGTTAGTTTAATGTTGATGTTAATCATGCTAATTGAGTAGTTTAGTCTAGAGGTTAGGGATGAAGCTTTGGCATTGAACTTGGGGAATTTTAGGGAAAATTCATGATTGATGTTGTGATTAAATGTGATTTAGTGATAGGATTTCCATGACTAATTGAGTAGTAGTCGCAAATGCTATTTGATTGGATTAGATTGGAATGTATGATTAGGTTTGGCAAGACATTGTGAGCCTAATTTGTGCAAGTGAATGATAGTTCCTATTATATGCAAGCTTATCTAGTTTAGGATTAGGCGAAAGCTCTTCCTTAGGCTAGGTTGCTTCGCGTGCTCCATCCGAGAGGTGGCGAGCACGTCATTTGGTTTCATTCCCCTATTTGATATGTCGTTGCATATTCATGAATGTCTTGACCTTGTTATTTCTTTGATTCGATTTCCATAGCCGATTCTCGAATCCTTTAGAATTTCTTTATTTGTTTGCTTTTCTAGCTTTGAATAGATTAGTTCAAAAACTCAAATTTCATTCGAACTAGCTTGTGAACGCATAGATTGAATAGTCAGACATATCCATTCCTATGGGACGATCCCTATACTTGCCGCTATAGTCCATATAGCCGGTTAGTTAGGTGTTTTATAAATTTTGTTTGGTGAGGTGTTGATCTATCAACGACGGAAAAACGCCCTATCAAAATGGCGCCGTTGCCGGGGAACGGTTGTTGTTTTTGAGTTTAAGTTGAGACTAGTTCATCATTAGAAAATACAAAAACATTGCAATTTAGCTTAGATTTCTTTTTCCTTGGCATTGCTCACGGTTTTCTTGAGTTTGTATGCTTGTTAGGGGGCGTGCTCGTCAAAGGATCCTCCATCCTCTTGATCTCGAATTGGAGAGGACACTAAGGAGGCTAAGACGTGTTCGGTCTATCACATCAAGCCATAACAGATTCGAATCGTTGAGTGTTGGTGAGGAACAACAAGAGAGTGAGCAAGTTTTTGAGAATATGGCGCTCCCGGTTAAGAACTTGGGAATACCGGCGGCATTCGAAGCTACATGCGGTATTCAAGCCCCCACAACAAGTGCCAACAACTCTGAGATCAAGCCCGCCTTGATCAATTTGGTCCAAAGCCACCCCTTTTGTGGGAAGAGCAATGACTCACATCACGAACATCACAAACAATTCCAGCACTATTGTGACATAATCAAGCACAATGGTGTCACATCGGATTACGTGAGGTTGACATTGTTTCGGTTTTCTCTACTTGGGCGAGCAAGTGATTGGCTTGACAAGGAGGTCAAGCCCAACTCACTTCACATTTGGAACAAGGTGACTAGTGCGTTCTTGGCCAAGTTTTACTCGCATGGGAAGACGGCGGAATATCGCCACAAAATTCAATCCTTTGAGCAAAGGCGAGACGAGCCACTCTTCGAAGCTTGGGATCGTTTTAAGGAGTACCAAAGAGAATGCCCTCACCATGGGATCCCTAAATGGTTGTTGCTTCAAACCTTCTACTTGGGGTTAAGTCCAAGTTCAAAGACAAGTCTAGATGCGGGCGCGGGAGGTCCCATCATAACAAGACACAAGATCAAATTCAAGAGATAATCGAGGACGTTGTCCAAAATTATCAAGCTTGGCATGTTGGTGCAAGGGATTATGAAGGAAAGGGAAGGAGTAATGATGGGAAAGGATCGGTCTATGCTATGGAGCAAGCTCGGATCATAGAGAAGCTTAGCTCAAGGTAGGAGAAACTTGAAAGCACGCCAAGCCAACCACCTTCACCATTTGCGGGAAGAGCATCAAGCCAACCACCATCACCATCTACAATTCCACCTCCTTCGGCCACTCTTCTCACTAAGGGGAAGAGCAAGGTTAGTTCCTATGACACAATGCCTCCGGGCACCTCTTTTTGCGATAATTGCCAAGACTATGGTCACTTCCCCAATGCATGCCCCTTAGTTCATAACGTGTCTTTTTTGGATTATGGCCCTTCGTATGAAGGTGATTTTGATGTGGAGTATGCTCATGCCTTAAATGAGAGGTCTAGGAATGATAACCTTAACAATCAAAATTTTGCTAGGCAACCTAGACGGACCCTATGTATGGTTCCCACCAAAGCTATGGCCAAGGAAGTAGGTATGATAGCCAAAATCGAGGTGGCTATAGAGCACAAGGCTATCAAAGCCAAGCTCCCTATGGTCAACCTCAAGGTTTTTGCAATCAAGGACAATACAACCAAGGTAGTTACAATCCCAACCATCAAGGTGGCGGGGGTTATAACTACTCTTATGGGCAATTTAGGGGTGCCTCAAGTGGGGGTTATCCTTTGAACTCGGGAGGTCCTTATGGTGCATCTAAAATCCCACCTCCCGGATTCAATGGACCGAGGACCTTTGGCAACCAATATCAATCAAACCTTAGTGGTTATGGCATTGCACCTCCACCGCTCCCGCCTCTCAAGTCTAATCTTGAGGCTCTCATGGAGTCGTTTGTGGGGGCGCAAGCCAAGAAGAATGTCGAGTTTGAGGATGGAATCAAACAATCCACCACTCAATTGAAGATGATTGAAAACCAATTAGCTCAACTTGCTAATACCATTAGGGAACATCATGAAGGAAATAATGCCCTTGGTCCAAGTATGCATTCTATGTTAAGTCTAATAAATGCGGTTCAGTATTAATTAACAAGTTAATAATTCAGTGAGATCAAGTGAGCTGAATGCCTAGCTAGAGGCCGCTTCAGTTCAAGTGGAATTAATGATATTAATCCACAGCTTACTCTTGACTGAACCCGTAGGGTCACACAAATAGTACGTAAACGGATCAAGTATTTAATGGCATTAAATACTCCATCTATGAATATTCGGAACCGACGGATCTTGGTTTCAGTGGGAGCTAAGATCGTCACAGGCAAGAAATGAATACTCCGGAAACGATGATATTGCCGGAAACGGAAATATGGATCGTATCGGAAATATGAATATTATCCAAGTCGTAGATGTTGCCGGAAACGGAAACATGGTACGTATCGGAAAATATTGTTGGAAATGGAAATATTACCAGAATCGGAAATATTGCCGGAAATGGAAATATTGTCAGAATCGGAAATATTGCCGGAATCGGAAAATAATTCCGGAAACGGAAATATTAAATATTTGTTCGAAACGGAAATTAATTCCGGAATCGGAAATATTGAATATTGTTCGTATCGGAAATAGATTCCGGAAATGGAATTTTAATCGGAAGCGTATCGTACGAATTAGCATCGGACGAGGCCTGCCGGACGAAGGCCCAGCACGAAGCCAGGCCATCGCCCAGCAAGCACGCACGCCACAGCCCAGCGCGCACAAGGCCACGCATGCGTGGGCCGCGCTGCGTGGGCTGCTGCTCGCATGCGTGGGCAGCCCTTGTGGCTGCCGTGTGTGTGTGAGTTTGAGCTCATGCGAGATTCCTGAATCTGCAAGAGTCAGTGTATGATTAAATGTCTATTCCTATTGGATAAATTGATTAAGTAGAATTCATGTAGAATTCTAATTCCAATTAATTCGCATCCTACTAGGATTACGATTCCTTTTCCATAACTCTATAAATAAAGGCCTAGGGGTCATAATTTATACAACAAGTTTCAAAGTATTCAAAAGTGAGTTTTTTGAGAGAAAATTCAAACACCCATCTTGCCCCAAAAGTGCCGAATTTTCTGAGTACCTTAAGGGCGATTCTAGTTGGTCAATCTTAAGGCGGATCCGGACGTGCTGTGGACTTTCTACGGAGGGACGACACTTGGAGTCCTAAAAGACTTGTTCTTGTTCGGTTCGGGCGCAGCTAGGGAAGGCACGCAACAAAGAGTATGCATCTAAACTATGCTAAATGATTATGTGTAAATAATATGTTTCCTGGGTTAATGGTTGTTTCCGCATGATCTATGTAATGTCATATGTATCATAACCTAACAGTGGTATCACGAGCCCCTTATTATTTTCATAATCTAAATTGCATGAACATGGTTAAATATTACAAATTTGCAAGAATTAAAAGGGGTGATTAATTTTCGTAATTGTTAATTAGTTGCAAATTGCGTTTATTTAATTATACGTACGCAGTTTTTCGGCAGTTTCTTCATTACTCATCCGAATTGAGTGATTTTTGTGTCAATTCCGCATGTAAAAGGCATTCTAAAATTTTGACAAAAATAGTATTTTTCTGCCGAACCCAGAATTCTCAAATTCAAAGCCTAACTATGACTTTTCGAAGGTTTTAGTTTTTCGGATGCAAAATTTCGTAAATTTAAGATGTTAAATTAAATATTTGCGATTCCTGTTGATAAATCTTGAATTTTTGATTGACCTATTGCATATGTTTAACAAGTTTGAATGCCTAGTCTTGTTAATTATGCAATCTAATTTGTAATTATGATTAATTTGTTGAAAATTAGAATAATTTAGAATTAATTTGATTTTCATAATTAATTGTAATTTAATTAGAAACCTATGATTAAAAACCACCATAAAAATTGTAAATTTACGATAAATTTTAAATTTTTATGACCTAGACTTGAATCCATATCAATCGGAAATCAATTGGATAATAAATTTTCGATTTTTCGCCCTAAAATTATGAAATTAATATTATTTATTAATTTGTCATTAATTTTAAATATAAATTTTAAATTTTATGCGATTCGTTCAAATAACTTGCACGCGCGAAGCAATGGACGCTTCGTGTTACCCTTAAGGGGTGTTGTATAATGCGGGCATGCGACGACGAGCAAGGGAGCTCGTCGCCCGTGCGGCACGAATACAATGAGCAAGGCCGTAGTGCACGAGCACAAGGCAGCAGCCCTGCCTTGTGTCGTGTGCCACGAGCAATGAACGTATGGGCATGGGCGAGGGGCGAGCCAAGGCAGTCGCGTGTGGGCAGCAAGCGAGCTGCGCCACAGCGCGCGCTGCCTCGCACAACAGCGCGCAGCCTCGTGCGCAGCGAGCGCAAGCTCGCGTGCCACGAGCGCTGCGCCCAGCATCACTCGCGCGCACCAGCGAGCGATCTCGCGCGCCAGCGAGCGATCTCGCGCGCCAGCGAGCGATCTCGCGCGCCAGCGAGCGATGCAGCGCCCCAGCGAGCGATGGCTCGCGCGCATCAGCGAGCGATCTCGCGCGCCAGCGCGCGATCTCGCGCGCCAGCGAGCGATGCAGCGCCCCAGCGAGCGATGGCTCGCGCGCACCAGCGAGCGATCTCGCGCAACAGCGAGCGCGGTAACGCGCGCGCGCTGCGAGCGATAGCTCGCGTGCGGTGGGCGCTGTGCGGAGGCTTGCGTATGGGACAGCAGCAGCTATGCAACGAGCGCATGGGCTGCGCGCACATGGCCAGCAATGGCTGTGTGCGTACAGCCCATGGGCGTGCAACGCGTAGGGTGTTTGCGTTACGATTAGATCGTTTTGAATGTTTAATTTGAAAATTTCAGTTCACGTAATTTTAATTAATTTTAAAATTAATAATTTGAATTAATTTCTTGGATTTTAATTTTGAATATTATAATTATAATAAATGGAATTTATTCTAATTATTTTACTAAAATTAAAATCATGAATTAATTTAAATGCGATTGAAATTAAATTAAATTTTTGGATTCAATTATAAATTTATATGAGCTTTAAATTTTAATTAAATTTGTATGTTTCCGGTTAGACTAGAAATACAATTTTATGTTTAAAATTAGTAAAGCATATGAATTTATTGGTTTGAGTGGGAGCGCTTTTTAGTCATAAACTCTTGATTAGGTCTACAAATCCTTAAGGTTAAAACAACTCGATTAGAATTAATAAGGACTGAATAATTGGTAGATTATTGGTGCCCTTGATTAATTGCTGCAAATGTTTACGTGATGCATAATGTGTTTAACTAACCAGCTATGTGGGCCATTCATGATAATGAATGGGTGAATGGTATATATTGTATATGTACTGTTTTGCAGGTTATGAAGTGACTAGTATGGCCCAAATAGGATAGAAAATATGGTCTGCGTACCATTAATTTGAATGTAATTGGTCTAAAGTACCAAAGTTGTTTTTCAATTCAAATATGGTCTGCGTACCATCAAATAGTTGTAATTAGTTATAACTTATCCTATTTGAAGAAAATGGTGCCTCCCACGGAGATTTTCAAGACGGACTTTGAAGTCAAAGCTTCAAGATGAAGTCGGGCCATACTAGATCACAAATATCTTATGCATGTTTTAAGTTATTTATTGCTTTAAATATGTCTTAAAATGCATGAGATCAAAAGCTTGATTATGTTGCATGATTAAGGATTTTAGTTCACTTAAAATCTAACCAACATAGTAAGAGCCTTAAGTTCCAAACTTAAAAATTGAGTTAAAAGGTGCCATGCCAAAATATACACTTGCTTGGATATCCTTTACATCAATCTAGTAATAGTTTTCGCTCAGCGAGGTGTTACTTATTGGTCCTAAAGGGGCAAGGTACACAAATAATTGTGAGTACATGTTAGTTTTGGTGAAACTCAACGATATAAGTAAGGAGTCCTTTTATGTCGTGGCAAATTCGATAGGTTTACCTAATAAGTTCTTAGACGTACCTATCAACCAAGAATAGTTTCTAGACTATTAGCAAAAGGCTTTTGCTTACCTAAGATGTTCTAGGATTAAGTCGACAAACTGTGCTTAGTTCTTCAATGATTTTAGGATCTTGGAATCATTTTATTCACACCTGCCGGAACACATAACTTGAATAAAATGCTTAATAAACATTGAATTATGCATGAATGCTAGAATTTAAGTTTATTAAGAGAAACTGTGAATGGTTATTTATTTGTTTATTCTTTTCAATTGTAGTTTTTAATATGGCAAACAACAATTCATTCAACATTCGATCAATTCTCGAAAAAGAGAAGTTGAACGGGAAAAACTTCCTTGACTGGCAAAGGAACTTGCAAATAGTTCTTATGCAGGAAGAAAAGGAGTATGTCCTAGATGAGGCGATGCCCGAAGCTCCAGGCGACGGGATCACTCAGGCAGCCCTCAATCGTTGGATTGATGCCAACAAGGATGTGAAATGTCTAATGCTCGCCACTATGAGTGCGGATCTGCAGAAAACGTTCATCAACTCAGATGCTTTCACAATCATCAGTGAGTTAAAGAACATGTTCCAAGATCTGGCTCGAGTCGAAAGATTCGAGACTCATAGGCAAATTCTTGAGACCAAGCTTAAGAAAGGCGAGCCCGTAAGTCCACATGTTCTCAAAATGATTGGACTCATTGAGAATATGAGTCGGCTGGATCAGCAATTTTCTCAGGAAATGGCTATAGACACCATCCTCCATTCTCTTCATAGCGGGTATGATCAGTTCAAACTGAACTACAGTATGAATAGTCTGGACAAAACGCTCACTGAGCTTCACGGTATGCTGAAGACCGCTGAAAAGACGCTCAAAAGTGATAAGCAGGATGTGCTTATGGTGCGTGGGGGCAAGTTCAAGAAATCTGGAAAGAAGAGGAATGCTAAGAAAGGTGGCAACAAGGCCAGCCCAACTAAGCAAACTGGCGCCAAATCTGCAAAGAGGAAGGTCAGTCAACCCACTTCTGAATCCGAATGCTTCTACTGCAAGAAGAAGGGGCATTGGAAGAGAGATTGCTTGAAGCTAAAGGAAGATCAGAAGAACGGAACAGTCGTTCCATCTTCAGGTATTTTCGTTATAGACTGTATACTTGCTAATTCAACTTCTTGGGTATTAGATACAGGTTGTGGCTCACACTTATGTTCCAATCCACAGGGACTAAGAAGAAGTAGAAAGTTAAGCAAGGGTGAAGTCGACCTACGAGTGGGAAATGGAGCACGGATTGCTGCATTAGCTGTAGGAACATACTATTTGTCGTTGCCCTCCGGGCTAGTTTTGGAACTGGAAGAATGTTTCCATGTTCCAAGTCTTACTAAAAACATCATTTCAGTTTCTTGCTTAGATGCTAAGGGATTTTCCTTTATAATAAAAGACAATAGTTGTTCGTTTTATTTTAAAGAGATGTTTTATGGATCTGCTAGATTAGTCAATGGACTTTATTTATTAGATCACGACAAACAAGTATATAACATAAATACCAAAAAGGCCAAAAAGGATGATTCAGATCTCACCTATCTGTGGCATTGTCGATTAGGCCATATAAACTTAAAACGCTTAGAAAGACTTCAAAGGGAAGGAATTCTAGAACCATTTGACTTAGAGGATTATGGTAAATGCGAATCATGTTTACTTGGCAAAATGACAAAGCAACCTTTCTCTAAAGTTGGAGAAAGAGCAAATGAACTATTGGGTTTAATCCATACAGATGTATGTGGACCAATGAGTACAAATGCTAGAGGTGGTTTCAGCTACTTTATCACTTTCACTGATGACTTCAGTAGGTATGGTTATGTCTACCTAATGAAGCATAAGTCTGAATCCTTTGAAAAATTCAAGGAATTTCAGAGTGAAGTAGAGAATCAATTAGGCAAGAAGATTAAGGCACTGCGGTCTGATAGAGGCGGTGAATATCTGAGCTATGAATTTGATGACCATCTGAAAGAATGTGGAATTCTATCAGAATTGACTCCTCCAGGAACACCACAATGGAACGGTGTGTCGGAACGGAGGAACAGAACCTTGCTAGACATGGTCAGGTCAATGATGGGTCAGGCCGAACTTCCATTAGAATTTTGGGGACATGCACTAAATACAGCTGCACTCACTATAAATAGAGCTCCGTCTAAAGCTGTCGAAAAGACTCCATACGAATTATGGTTTGGAAAGCCTCCAAATGTGTCTTTTCTTAAGATTTGGGGATGTGAAGTATACGTCAAACGATTAATTTCAGACAAACTTCATCCAAAATCTGACAAATGTATCCTTGTGGGCTATCCAAAGGAAACAAAGGGGTATTACTTCTACAATACATCTGAGAACAAAGTGTTTGTTGCTCGAGATGGTGTCTTTTTGGAGAAGGATCATATTTCCAAAATGACAAGTGGGAGAAAAGTAGACCTCGAAGAAATTCGAGTCGAACAACAAACTCTAGAGAATGCTCAAGATGACATTCAGGATGAAACTCAGAGATCTTTAGAAGAATCTGGTGAGAATCATGGTCAATCTAGAAATGTTACCCCGCGTAGATCGCAAAGATATAGATCTCAACCGGAAAGGTACTTAGGTATTTTGACGAACGAGAGCTATGACGTTCTATTACTTGAAAGTGATGAACCTGCGACTTACAAGCAAGCTATGACGAGCCCTAGCTCCAAGCAATGGCAAGAAGCCATGAAATCTGAATTAGACTCCATGTCTGAAAACCAAGTATGGGATTTGGTCGATTTGCCAGATGGCTACCAAGCCATTGGAAGCAAATGGGTTTTCAAACTGAAAAAGGACAAGGATGGGAAACTTGAAGTTTTCAAAGCTAGATTGGTTGCGAAAGGTTACAGCCAAGTCCACGGTGTGGATTACGATGAAACCTTTTCACCAGTTGCAATGCTAAAGTCTATTCGAATAATGTTAGCAATCGCTGCATATTACGATTACGAAATATGGCAGATGGATGTCAAAACTGCTTTCTTAAACGGCGTTTTAACAGAAACTGTGTTTATGACACAGCCTGAAGGTTTTGAGGATCCAAAGAATGCTAAAAAGGTATGCAAGCTAAAGAAGTCAATCTACGGATTGAAGCAGGCATCCAGGAGCTGGAATATACGTTTTGATGAAGCAGTCAGTGACTTTGGTTTCATCAAGAACGCGGACGAATCTTGTGTATACAAGAAGGTCAGTGGGAGCAAAATTGCTTTCCTAGTATTATATGTCGACGACATATTGCTTATCGGAAATGACATTCCTATGTTGAACTCTGTCAAGATTTGGCTTGGGAAATGTTTTTCGATGAAGGATCTAGGAGAAGCACAGTACATATTGGGCATCAAGATTTACAGAGATAGATCTAAAAAGATGATTGGACTTAGTCAAAGCACTTATATCAATAAGGTGCTTGATAGGTTCAAGATGGCGGACTCCAAGCGAGGCTACCTACCCATGTCTCATGGAATGACTCTAAGCAAGACTCAGTGC
Source organism: Spinacia oleracea (assembly GCF_020520425.1). Taxonomy (NCBI): domain Eukaryota; kingdom Viridiplantae; phylum Streptophyta; class Magnoliopsida; order Caryophyllales; family Amaranthaceae; genus Spinacia; species Spinacia oleracea. The sequence continues at coordinate 93,138,117 of NC_079489.1, forward strand.
CCAAAAACACTTGATGAGCGTAGACGAATGAATGGGATTCCATATGCATCATTGATTGGTTCAATAATGTATGCTATGATATGTACACGCCCGGATGTTGCGTACGCACTCAGTGCTACGAGCAGATACCAGTCAGACCCAGGAGAGGCGCATTGGACTGCTGCCAAAAATATTCTGAAGTACCTGAAAAGGCACAAAGATGACTTCCTGGTCTATGGTGGAGATGATGAATTAATTGTTAAAGGCTATACGGACGCAAGTTTCCAAACCGACAAAGATGATTTCAGATCACAGTCTGGGTTTGTCTTCTGCCTCAACGGAGGAGCAGTAAGCTGGAAAAGTGCTAAGCAAAGCACCATTGCGGATTCTACAACTGAAGCGGAGTACATTGCTGCACATGAAGCAGCAAAGGAAGCTATATGGCTAAGGAAGTTCATAGGAGAACTTGGTGTAGTCCCCTCCATTAAAGGACCAATAGCCCTGTATTGTGATAATAACGGAGCTATTGCACAGGCAAAAGAGCCTAGACACCACCAGAGAGTCAAGCATGTACTTCGTAGATTTCACCTTCTACGAGAGTTCGTTGAAAGAAAAGAAGTCGAGATAAGCAAAATTGGAACTGATGACAACATATCAGATCCATTAACTAAACCTCTGCCGCAAGCGAAGCACAACTCGCACACTGCAGCTATGGGAATCAAGCATATTGGAGAATGGCTTTGATGTCTCTGTTTAATGTTTTAAAGTTTTAGAGTTTAAATCTTTGTAAAACATTATTGGTTAATCATTCACAATAAATGAAAAGAATTCATTTTTCCATTTAATTTGTGGTTTATTAAATGATGAGTCCCTTCAACTTGACGATATATTCAAGATAGACTGTCAGGACCAGTCCTGTGACTAAGAAATGTCTATCAAGTGAACTTGAATGTCAAAGGTTGAAAATGGTCCCTAATCGGAGTTTTCTATAAAATTGGACGCATAGAAAACGTTAGACGATTAGAATGCAAGATGACAAGTAGTTCTGTTTCTTGAACTATGTGGACATGGCAATGTCATAATCATTTGCATAGATACTTACTTTGGGAAGACTAGTATCGGACAAGACCTATGAAACTTTACTGTAAGAGATGAAAGTCTGTCATAAGTAAATTTCATTAAATTATTAGACACTAAATCCTCAATACCTGAGTGATTTGAGATTACTTGTTTGAGAACTGGTTGCTTTGACGTTGACCAACCGTCGCACCGTAAAAGGAGGCTATAAAGGCAACGCTCAGGTAATCACCTATCAAACGAAGTCTAATCTCAAGATCGCAAGATTGGGATTGTCCTCCCATAAATCGGGATGAGATGCTTAAAAGTTGTACAAAGGCCACTCGGAGAGCTAGAAACTGTGAAATGCATGGCCGTGCTCGGATGAATCATAGGCTATGATTATCTGTTTATTTGATCAGTTGAACTCTGAAACCGAGGAACACCTCTGGACATAATAAGGATGACAACTCTTACCTTATGTTCAAGAGCAAGCATCGAGCGACAAAGGAATTAGGAAATGCACACTTGTCCCTAAGGACAAGTGGGAGACTGAAGGAAATAATGCCCTTGGTCCAAGTATGCATTCTATGTTAAGTCTAATAAATGCGGTTCAGTATTAATTAACAAGTTAATAATTCAGTGAGATCAAGTGAGCTGAATGCCTAGCTAGAGGCCGCTTCAGTTCAAGTGGAATTAATGATATTAATCCACATCTTACTCTTGACTGAACCCGTAGGGTCACACAAATAGTACGTAAACGGATCAAGTATTTAATGGCATTAAATACTCCATCTATGAATATTCGGAACCGACGGATCTTGGTTTCAGTGGGAGCTAAGATCGTCACAGGCAAGAAATGAATACTCCGGAAACGATGATATTGCCGGAAACGGAAATATGGATCGTATCGGAAATATGAATATTATCCAAGTCGTAGATGTTGCCGGAAACGGAAACATGGTACGTATCGGAAAATATTGTTGGAAATGGAAATATTACCAGAATCGGAAATATTGCCGGAAATGGAAATATTGTCAGAATCGGAAATATTGCCGGAATCGGAAAATAATTCCGGAAACGGAAATATTAAATATTTGTTCGAAACGGAAATTAATTCCGGAATCGGAAATATTGAATATTGTTCGTATCGGAAATAGATTCCGGAAATGGAATTTTAATCGGAAGCGTATCGTACGAATTAGCATCGGACGAGGCCTGCCGGACGAAGGCCCAGCACGAAGCCAGGCCATCGCCCAGCAAGCACGCACGCCACAGCCCAGCGCGCACAAGGCCACGCATGCGTGGGCCGCGCTGCGTGGGCTGCTGCTCGCATGCGTGGGCAGCCCTTGTGGCTGCCGTGTGTGTGTGAGTTTGAGCTCATGCGAGATTCCTGAATCTGCAAGAGTCAGTGTATGATTAAATGTCTATTCCTATTGGATAAATTGATTAAGTAGAATTCATGTAGAATTCTAATTCCAATTAATTCGCATCCTACTAGGATTACGATTCCTTTTCCATAACTCTATAAATAAAGGCCTAGGGGTCATAATTTATACAACAAGTTTCAAAGTATTCAAAAGTGAGTTTTTTGAGAGAAAATTCAAACACCCATCTTGCCCCAAAAGTGCCGAATTTTCTGAGTACCTTAAGGGCGATTCTAGTTGGTCAATCTTAAGGCGGATCCGGACGTGCTGTGGACTTTCTACGGAGGGACGACACTTGGAGTCCTAAAAGACTTGTTCTTGTTCGGTTCGGGCGCAGCTAGGGAAGGCACGCAACAAAGAGTATGCATCTAAACTATGCTAAATGATTATGTGTAAATAATATGTTTCCTGGGTTAATGGTTGTTTCCGCATGATCTATGTAATGTCATATGTATCATAACCTAACACATCATGCGCATGCTAGTCTCCCACCCCAAAGTCATGCTCCAAAGCAAATGAATTCCATAGTGACAAGGAGTGGGAGGATTTTAGATGATGTTCCTAGAGCTAATAAGGTTTCTAAGCCCAATGGAAAGGATCAAGAGGGAGTCATTGAGTCTAGTGACAATGATGTGGTAGAAGAGGAGCCTCCCATCAATTATGAAGGTGAAACTCCTATAACAAAGGAGGCAACTCTCCTACCTCTCCCACTCCTAAACTTCCCTATCCCCAAAGATTCATAAGGCACAAGTTAGATGTGCAATTCTCAAAATTCCTTGATGTTCTTCGAAAATTGCACATCACTGTCCCCTTTACGGACGCATTAAAACAAATGCCTACCTACTCAAGGTTTCTAAAGGAAATCTTGAGTGGGAAGCGGGATTGCGACGTAAAGGAGACGGTGAACCTCACCGAGAATTGTAGTGTTATCATTCTTAACCAAATGCCACCCAAACTCAAAGACCCGGGTAGTTTTTCTATCCCTTGTGCTATTAAGGAGCTTGAAATAAGCAATGCCTTGTGTGATTTGGGTGCTAGTGTTAGTCTAATGCCTTATTCGGCGTTCGCCAAGCTTGAAGTTGGTGATCTTGTCCCAACTAACATCACCTTACAACTTGTCGACCGTTCGGTCAAGTGCCCTATTGGCAAGGTTGAGGATGTACGCTTGAGAGTTGGTGGATTAGTGATCCCCGTCGATTTTGTAGTCCTAGACATAGATGAGGACGTGCATGTCCCTATTATTCTAGGCCGCCCATTCTTGGCTACGGCGGGGGCCATTATTGATGTCAAGCAAGGGAACATTACTTTGAAAGTTGGGAAGGATAGTTTGTTTTTTGACTTGAATAAGGCCATGCATTATCCTAGTTCCACTAATGAGAAATGTTTCTTGGTGGACTCTTTTGATCCCATAGTGAATGACATGCATGAGCACTTGCTCGCCACTAATGATCCACTTGAACTTGTTCTTTTGAATAGACATGGCTTAGGTAATTTAGGGATTGAAGTGGCTAACTACGAGGAGCTCTTGGATGCCCCATCACCTTGCGCTCAACCCGAGCAATGCATGCTTGTGTTTGATGGGAAAGAAGCTTTGGATGAAGCCCGAATCGGTAAGAAAGCTCCCAAGGTAGAGCTAAAACCTCTACCTTCGAGCTTGAGGTACGCATTTCTCGGTCAAAACTCTTCTTAGCCCGTGATTATCAACTCCTCTTTAGATGACGAGCAAGTGCCAAGCTCACTCATGTCTTGAAACGTCATCAAAGGGCTTTGGGCTACACTATTGGTGATTTAAAAGGTGTTAGCCAAACCCTTTGCATGCATCATATAGAGCTTGAGGACAATGCCGTCCCACATTGTGAAAGGCAAAGAAAACTTAATCCACATATGGGAGAGGTGGTTAAGAAGGAAATAATGAAGCTTTTGGCGGTCGGGATTATCTATCCTATTTCTAATAGTCGATGGGTATCCCCGATCAATGTGGTTCCAAAAAAGGGTGGGATGACGGTAGTCAAGAATTCACATGGAGAGCTCATTTCCACCCGGACGGGCGCATGTGTATTGACTATCGCCAACTCAATCTTTCCACTAAGAAAGACCACTTTCCTCTACCATTTATTGATCAAATGCTTGAACGTCTAACCAAACACAAGTATTTTAGCTTTCTTGATGGATATTCCGGGTTCTTTCAAATCCCCATAAAGCCGGAAGACCAAGAGAAAACTATATTTACTTGCCCTTATGGGACTTTTGCCTATAGGAGGATGCCATTCGGGCTTTGCAATGCCCCCGGGACGTTCAAAAGGTGTATGATGAGTATTTTTGGTGATATGCTCGAAGAAGAAATGGAGGTGTTCATGGATTAATTTTCGGTGGGAGGATCCACCTATGATGAATGCCTCATCAATCTTGGGAAGTGCCTTGCGAGGTATGAGAAAGTCAACTTGGTGCTCAATTGGGAAAAATGTCACTTCATGGTGGAGGGAGGATTTGGTCAAGTTTATGGAATGGGATTGTCATGCTAAGATGTCGGGTAGCCTATCTTATTTTCTCCAGCGCCTTCGCGGTGTCTCGAGACGCTACTCTCAAGGGTGGAAAAGATCTAGAGATTTGACGTGGTATGCTCGGTTGTAGGGAAATTGATAAGGGCTTTCCCTTAGTTCGCTTTGCTTGATGCTCAAATCTTTCACTCAATTTAGGACATTAGTTAGTGTGTACTCATTTATTTGATAGGTAATATTAATGTTCTTTTATACTCGTTCCATAATAAAGGCCCTATCTTGGATTTTGTAGTTTAATTTCTTTTCTTTTCTTTTCTTTTCTTTTCTTCTTCTTTTCTTTCTTTCTTTTCTTGGTTTGTTTTTCATTTCTTTTAGGTCTTGTCTTGATTAGATTTGCTGGATTTTTGTTTTTGTCAGTTTTTAGGATTCTAATAGTTGTTCATTCTTCCCTAATTGAGTTTAGTTTGCTAGAGACTAGCAAACGCTTAGCTCGGGGGAGTTTGATGAGCGACATTTATGTCGCTCTTAGCTTAGGATTTTATGTTAGTTTTCATGCCTTTTTATAGTTTTTATAGCTTTTTGTGTGAATTTTATAAGTTTCATTCCATCTTGTGCTTTATAGGTGATTATGATGAAAAGTGATGGAAAACAAGTAGAATCAAGCCAAAACAGGGCTTGTGTGATCGAGTGATGATTTGTGCGCCCGAACAGAGGAGTGCAAATGGGCATCAAGGAATATCCAGTTCTGTGCGATCGAACGTGCTCTGTTGTTCGGTCGCACATAATGGATTGGAGGCAGAATGTCTCAAATTTGGAAAGCGATCGCACGGTCTTTATGTTAGACAGCACATGGATTGTGCGATCGAACGTGCTCTGTTGTTCGGTCGCACAGAATTGATTTTTGGAAGCAGAATGTCTCAAATTTGGGATGCGACCACACAAGGTTTTCTACTCGACCGCACAAGAGTTGTGCGCCCACACAAGCCCTTCTGTTCGAGCGAATCATACTGTAGAGGAGATATGAGCCAAAGAATCCCCATTCGACCGAACAGGGTTCCTCGTTCGGTCGCACATGACGATGGAAGTGTTCTTCTCTGCCTTCGCTCGCACAGGTCTCAGTGTTTGCTCGAATGGTTCTTTTACATTCGGTCGCACAGAGGGTCTGTGCGACCGAATGGCTGCGCGGGATGCTCATTTTCGAATTTCGGCTTCTATTTGGGGAAACTTATAAATAGATTTTTCATTTTATTTTATTTGTGTAGAATTTTAGTTGACATTTTTAGATTCTCAAAGTTAGTTTTTCAGAATTTCTAGAGAGAGAAACTCTCCTCCATTGAAGCATCAATTTGTAATTATCTAAACTCTTCTTCCAATTTTGTGCAATTCAATTCAATTTCTTAATTCTTGCTTTTGTTGTGATTGTTTATTGTTCTTTAATTCCTTCAATTATTGAATTTTTCTTCATTTTACTTTAGTTACTTTAATCCTTAATTCTCTTGTTGATTGTTCAATTGATTGTTCTAGCCTTTTATTCTCTCTTTCTAATCTTTCAATTCCATGCTTGCTAGTCTAGAATTAATGGATTTCTTGATTTCTAGTATGATAAGTGAGTAGAATTAGGTTAGGGAAAGGGGAGAATCTAGGGGCCTAATTAGGGGAACTTGATGATTTGATTGATGAATGATTGATGTGATTAAATTGATTTAGTGCTAGGATTTTCCATGATCAATTGAGTAGTAGTTGCAAATGCTAGTTGATTGAATTAGATTGGAATGTATGATTTAGGTTTGGCAAGATATTGTGAGCCTAATTCATGCAAGTGAATGATTGTTCCCATTATATGCAAGCTTATCTAGCTTAGGACTAGGAGAAAGCTCTTCTATAGGCTAGGTTGCTTCGCGTGCTCCATCCGAGAGGTGGCGAGCACGTCAGTTGGTTTCATTCCCCTATGTGCTATGTCATTGCATCATTCATGATTACTAGATGGTAGTTCATTTCCCCCGATTTCCCTAGACTATCCCCAACTCCCTAACGTTCCCCTTCCTTGATTCTATTTAGTTTAATTGTTAGTTTAGCTTCATAGTGATAATTCAAATCAAACTTCTTGTTCGAATTAGCTTGACATTTAAACTCGAGAACCATCGTTTCTTTGGGACGATCCCTATACTTGCCACTATAGTTCATATAGTTGGTTAGTCTAGCGGTTCTATAAATTTTGTTTGGTTGTGGCGTTGAGCTTTAAACAACGGAAAAACGCCCTATCAAAATGATTGAAGCATCAATTTGTAATTATCTAAACTCTTCTTCTAATTTTGTGCAATTCAATTCAATTTCTTAATTCTTGCTTTTGTTGTGATTGTTGATTGTTCTTTAATTCCTTCAATTCTTGAATTCTTCTTGAGTTTGCTTTAGTTACTTTGATCCTTAATTCTCTTGTTGATTGTTCAATTGATTTTTCTAGCCTTTTATTCTCTCTTTCTAATCTTTCAATTCCATGCTTGCTAGTTTAGAATTAATGGATTTCTTGATTTCTAGTATGATTAGTGAGTAGAATTAGGTTAGGGAAAGGGGAGAATCTAGGGGCCTAATTAGGGGAACTTGATGATTTGATTGATGAATGATTGATGTGATGAAATTGATTTAGTGCTAGGATTTTCCATGACCAATTGAGTAGTAGTTGCAAATGCTAGTTGATTGAATTAGATTGGAATGTATGATTTAGGTTTGCCAAGACATTGTGAGCCTAATTCATGCAAGTGAATGATTGTTCCTATTATATGCAAGCTTATCTAGCTTAGGACTAGGCGAAAGCTCTTCTATAGGCTAGGTTGCTTCGCATGCTTCATCCGAGAGGTGGCGAGCACGTCATTTGGTTTCATTCCCCTATGTGCTATGTCAGTGCATCATTCATGATTACTAGATGGTAGTTCATTTCTCCCGATTTCCCTAGACTATCCCGAACTCCCTAACGTTCCCCTTCCTTGATTCAATCTAGTTTAATTGTTAGTTTAGCTTCATAGTGATAATTCAAATCAAACTTCTTGTTCGAATTAGCTTGACATTTAATCTCGAGAACCATCGTTTCTTTGGGACGATCTCTATACTTGCCACTATAGTTCATATAGTTGGTTAGTCTAGCTGTTCTATAAATTTTTTTTGGTTGTTGCGTTGATCTTTCAACGACGGAAAAACGCCCTATCAAAATGATTGAAGCATCAATTTGTAATTCTCTAAACTCTTCTTCTAATTTTGTGCAATTCAATTCAATTTCTTAATTCTTGCTTTTGTTGTGATTGTTGATTGTTCTTTAATTCCTTCAATTCTTTAATTCTTCTTGATTTTACTTTAGTACTTTGATCCTTAATTCTCTTGTTTATTGTTCAATTGATTGTAATATTTCAAGTGCTTGGGGTTGACCCCAAGCACTTAACATGTCAAGTGCTTGGGGTTTCGAAAAATCCAAGCACTTAACTTGAGATTTATGGAAAACCCCAAGCACTTGACATGTTAAGTGCTTGGGGTTTAAGGAAAGCCCCAAGAACTTGACTTGTGAAGTGCTTGGGGTTTTAAAAAACACCCAAGCACTTGATATTAACAATATTTTTTAAATAAAATCTGCAACTATCTAGTGCTTGGTGTATATTAAACAAAATAACCCAAGCGCATAATATTCTTTTTTTTTTTGTAAATTTTTCCAGGCCGGTACCACTTTAGCACAATATGTTGTAGCTATAAAACCTGTACCTACACCAAACAACCTCAATCAAACACAACGTATATACTATACACCAATAAACATGCCCTTATCTCATCCTTACACCATTCAATAACACAAGTGAAAAAAAAAATCAAAATAAATATCCAACAACGGGAGAAAACCTATTGTATCTAAATTGTTAATGGAAAAAGGTAGCTAATTACAATATTAGATTCATTATAATGCTAAAAACGCGAACAATAAAAAACATTCATTGGTAATAAATCGTGCCAACTTGTCTCAAACACATTTTATTTCATCAGTCGTGAAGGAACGCTCCTTTAGTTTGTTCATGAATTCCTATAATCAAATCCAACAAAAAAACATGTAATAAATTAGTAAGAAAAATAAATATTGTAAAATATACTCCCTCCGTCCCGGAATACTTGACCTGTTTTCCTTATCGGGCTGTCCCTTAATACTTGACCTGTTTCTAAATATGGCAATATTCTAACAATATTATATTATTTCTCACTCCACCCCTATTAACCCACCTACCCCCTACTCCATACAAAAAATAATTAAAAATTCAACCCCTACTCTCCCCCAACCCCACCTCTTAACCCACCTCCCACTAACTACATTAAAGTAATACCCCACTATCAACTACTACCTATTAAATTAAATAAGTCAATTGAAGTCCCTTAAAATCTGTGCCGGTCAAACCGGGTCGAGTATTCCGGGACGGAGGGAGTAATATAAACATTATTTTCAAACAATAATTGAGTTATATGAACAATTTTGACTTAAATGGTCGTTTTCGGTTCCAACTCTTAACTAATGAACCTAAATATGTATTCTAAACCATTTACATGTTTAATATACTTAATATTAGGATGACAAGACTCATTCTCATCTACTTTGGTGAAATTATGCACATTTATGGCTCATTTGATCGTTATATGACATATTTTGACTATAATGTTTGTTTTCGCTCCCAACTCTCAACTAATGAAGCTAAATAGGTATTCCAAGCCCTTTAGATGTTCAATATACTTAGTATTAGGTTTCTATGACTCATTAACATCTACTTTGGTCAACTTATGCAAATCTTAGGCTCGTTTGACCGTTATAAGACATATTTTGACTATAATGTTCTTTTTCGATCTCAACTCTTAACTAATAAACTCAAATAAGTTTTTTGAACCTTTTATACGTTTAATATACTTAGTATTAGGTTGCTAAGACTCATTCTCATCTACTTTGGTCAAGTTACGCACATTTAAGGCCCATTTGACCGTTATAGGACATATTTTGACTATAATGGTCGTTTTCGGTCCCAACTCTAAACTAATGAAGCTAAATAGGTATTATAATCCCTTCACATGTTTAATATACTTAGTATTAGGTTTCTAAGACTCATTAACATATACTTTGGTCAACTTATGCAAATTTTAGCCTCATTTGACTGTTATAGGATATATTTTGACTATAATTGTCGTTTTCGGTCCCAACTTTTAACTAATGAACCTAAATAAGTATTTTAAACCTTTTATACGTTTAATTTACTTATTATTAGGTTTCTAAGATTCATTCTCATCTACTTTGGTCAAGTTATGCACATTTAAGGCCCTTTTGACAGTTATAGGTCATATTTTGACTATAATGGTCGTTTTCGGTCCCAACTCTAAACTCATGAAGCTAAATAGGTATTTTAAACCCTTTACACGTTTAACATACTTAGTAGGTTTCTAAGACTCATTAACATCTACTTTGGTCAACTTATGCACATTTGAGGCTTGTTTGACCGTTATAGGACATATTTTGACTATAATGGGCGTTTTCGGTCTCAACTCTTAACTAATGAGCTAAATAGGTATTTTAAACCTTTTACACGTTTAATATACTTAGTATTAGGTTTCTAAGATTCATTCTCATCTACTTGGTCAAGTTAAACACATTTAAGGCCCGTTTGACTGTAATAGGACATATTTTGACTGTAATGGTCGTTTTCGGTCTCAACGCTAAAATAATGAAGCTAAATAGGTATTATAAATCCTTTACACGTTTAATATACCTAGTATTAGGTTGCTAAGACTAACTAACATATAATTTGGTCAACTTATGCATATTTGAGGCTCGTTTGACCATTATAGGACATATTTTGACTATAATGGTCGTTTTCGGTCCCAGCTCTTAACTAATCAACCAAAATAAGAATATTTAACCTTTTAAAAATTTAATATACTTAGTGTTAGGTTGCTAAGACTCATTCTCATCTACTTTCGTCAAGTTATGCACATTTAAGGCTCGTTTGACCGTTATAGGACATATTTTGACTATAATGGTTGTTTTCGGTCTCAACTCTTAACTAATGAACCTAAATAAGTATATTTAATATTTTAGACATTTAATATACTTATTATTAGGTTTCTAAGACACATTAACATCTACTTTGGTCAAATTAAGGAAATTTTAGGCTCGTTGGACCGTTATAGGACATATTTTGACTATAATGGTCATTTTCGATCTCAACTCTTAACTAATGAACCTAAATAAGTATTTAGAACCTTTTACACGTTTAATATATTTATTATTAGGCTGCTAAGACTCATTCTCATCTACTTTGGTCAAGTTATGCACATTAAAGGCCCATTTGACCGTTATAGGACATATTTTGACTATAATGGTCGTTTTCGGTCCCAACTCTAAACTAATGAAGCTAAATAGGTATTCTAAACCCTTTACACGTTTAATATACTTATTATTAGGTTTCTAAGACTCATTAAAATCTACTTTGGTCAACTTATGCGAATTTTAGGCTCGTTTGACCGTTATAGGACATATTTTGACTATAATAGTTATTTTCAGTCCCAAGTCTTAATTAATAAACCTAGATAAGTATTTCGAACCTTTTACATGTTTAATATACTTAGTATTTGGTTGCTAAGACTCATTCTTATCTACTTTAGTCAAGTTATGCACATTTAAGGCCCGTTTGACCGTTATAAGACATATTTTGACTATAATGGTCATTTTCGGTCCCAACTCTAAACTAATGAAGCTAAATAGGTATTCTAAATCCTTTACACGTTTAATATACTTAGTATGAGGTTGATAAGATTCATTAACATATACTTTGGTCAACTTATGCATATTTGAGGCTCGTTTGACCGTTATAGGACATATTTTGACTATAATGGTCGTTTTCGGTCCCAACTCTTAACTAATGAACCTACATAAGTACTCTTATCAAATTTTGGGGGAACTCGTGTCTATTTAAAACATCAATAATTATATCATAGTATGTACCTTCTCGAGATCCTCAACTTCTGAGCAACATGTGACTATATCGTACATAAACCTCATCACGTAGTAGCCACATTCTTGATTGCCTCTTTGTTGCGTACACTAAGATTAAAATCACACAAATAAGATGGATGTTAGTAAAAGTATGTTGTTGCCAAGTAACAAAGTAATGAATATTATACATTAATTAATTACCATCACTGATTTCCATAATTGTGATCTTGATTTGTTTAGAGCACGTCCACTTATTTCCTTCATCACACATTCAGAGTTCTATAAGAAGAAACAAGCTGAGGCAATCAAGTGGGATAAACAAGTAAAAAGTAAATCTCCTAAAAGTAACACAAGAAATGTCTCTTTATACAACACTTATACATCTAAGAAAGTACAAACAAAGGTATTCATACATCACTTATACATCTAAGAAAGGACAAACACAACCCTTGAGTGCATAAAGTTTGATTTGCTAATGTGCTAGAGGATATCCTTATTAATTTTTGTTATGTCCCTTTTCTTTTCCACTCGTTTTTTTTAAAGCTACTATAATTTATTTTGAAGTGAATGGAAGCAAAGTTCTTATTTCTTGGCTGGTAATCTTGAAATGTATATGGACAACCAAACAACCATTCAACCAATTTAAATAAGAATATTGCAAAATTTTATCTGTTGTATCCAGAAGAAATTTAACTAACTGGTGCATGATATGTATTATTGAGACGTGTAAAGTAAAACAAGTAATCCCAGACAAAACTAATAATAATAATAATAATAATAATAATAATAATAATAATAATAATAAAAGAATTAGCATGAAAATAGTGGCAAAGTCTCAAAATTTGTTACCATAATCTGGCAATGGATCAAGTATGTTAGGGTCGGGACCTTCTTCCCATATGAGTTCACTGACCATTCCCGAACCCAATATATCAATAGAATCTAAATTGGTGTCGACGTTCTTTTACAGAAGCCTTAGCCTATCAGGAAGATTTGTTAACGTGACCTGAGCACCAGAAAGAGCTGCTATGCAGCTTGGAAAAAACTATTTATTAGTCTAAAGCCATTTCAATGTGCAAGTTGTAATTAATGAAAACTTATAGATTTAAGTCAATGACTCACACTTATAACTACAATCTTTTGGATAATTCAATAACATAAACACGTAATCATTCTAAAAATTGGATACTGCTAGACCAGACAAAATATTTGAAACTTTGAACCACAATGTTTATTCTTTACTTCATTTAGACTTGGATACAAGTTTAAAACCTTTTTTTAATAAGAATTTGAACCTGTCTAGTGCGAGTGGCGAGTGACTCGGAAGTCGGAACATGCAACAACAACCAATCAATGTTTTTTTCCAACTTTTCTTCGCTTTAGATAAAGAAGAGGAGCCTTTAATCATATAAAAACATGAATTTAAATATAAAAGAGAAACTGTTAAGGTAAGTTGTTTTGTACCCGACTAATCCACAGCCATAGCCCAACTCACTAGCTCCAAGTTGAATCATATGGCTACAAAGGTATTTAGGACAATATCAATCATAAATGTTAGCACATTAATTAACTAATATTTACAAAATAGAAAGAGAAAGAATGAAATGTAAGAAATACATACCAATATCAACGGGGCTATTAATTTCGATCGCTACACTCCTCACTAGCTCCAAGTGAAATCGTATCGCTACAAAATCAATCATCAATATTAGAACATTTATTTTACGGGAACTTGTTCTACTTAATTCAGAAAAAATTAATTTAGATAAGTGCAAATAATTTTGGATAAAAATTCTGATAAGTTAGAATAAAACAGTTAAACAAAATATAGTAAGTTGAACCAAACATGTCCTAAAGTACCTTACTTATTACTTACAAAGTATCCCTCCTCAATGAGCTATACAGGAGATTATGCACTTTCATAATTCCATTCCAAAACTTTAAGATTAAGTCTAGAAGTTTTGTATTTCTTGTTTCTGCTACAAACTTAGTCTTTGATACTTTAAATAGCTATCTGCACACCTCCACCAGTAAAAATTCTAGTTTAAATATGATAAATATCATGAGGATGAGGAAAATTCTAAAACTTTGGGGGAAGTAGGAAAGGGGTCAGTCGCGGGTAAGCCACATTTCTTGTTTGGGCATTCATACTCACAAGAATAATATAAACGAATTAGAGCACTTAAATGCCTGATCCGACCCTCTTTTTCCATTAAGCCCTCGTCCAATAACCATCCCGGCTTACAACATGGCTACTCAACCAAATAGAAATAAAACGGTTTCTGAGTTCTGATATTAAACCCCTTCACCTGCTTTGTTTCTTTCCTTTTACTACTCCTTTAGCAGTTACTCCAGATTTCTTTATGATTCGGTCTTGCAATTATATTTTAGAATATGAATTAAACTGCAACATACATCATGCATATTCACCTTCATGCTCTGCCTACAGCTCTACGCGGCCTTAGTGCCTCCCTCTAAAGTTCAAACCCTTTATGTTATTCCTTGGGCATCACATATAAGTCTGCTTTGTGGCAATGCGGAAGAAGCACAAAGAGTACACCAAAAAAGGTCACCTATAGATTAATCTGACAGTCTGACGCCTTATTTTGTTTAGAATGACAGAAATCCTAATTATCAGAACATTTTTTGATTTTAGATAAAAATATAGGATATTCAAAGCACCTTGTAGACAAATTTAAATCTTCTAATACACTAATATGGTTCAGACACAAAAGACAAGCAACAAAGTAAGCATCAAAGGCAATTTAGTTGCCTATTTATTCCCCTAATTTCCAAAAGTATCCATAAATTAGAAGCAAGAAATCTTATTTCTTTGTATGCTAAAGTCTCTCTTATCTGACAGTAGCTTTATCCTCCTGCTTGTTTTTATTATTTCAATCAACATTGACAGGCCTAGAATAACTAGAGGCATTTTGAATTCACTGGCAAACAAGCACACAATTCAATTCTCCAACAATTTCTACTTGCAACCAACATCAGAAAGTAGTTATGATAAGCAAGATAGTTATCCTAGAATAACTGTGCACAGACCTTCAATTCAGTCACAGGCCAAACCGAAAAAAAAGAAACCAAAATTACAACAAATTTAATAAAATCAACGGTGGTTAACAAAATTAGCTGGTGGTTAATTCACTAATTGATACTTTTGAGGGATAATTATCAAATTTATAGAACAAAATTAACAAAAATGGTGAGGAAACAAATTGCAGAAATAACAAAATTGACAAAACAAATTTACAGAACAAAAATTACAAAATTTCAGGAATAACCTAGCAGTGGCCGGTGGGAGGAGAGCCATAGACGGCGGCAGTGCGCGTAGGAGAGGAGAGGAGATGAGGCGGTTGGGCGTCTTCCAGAAGTGGGCGAGTCGGAGAAACACGGGGGCTTCTAGCAGTAGGAGACGGCTTCAGTCACGCGGGGGGAGAGAAACGCGAGTGGGGGTGGATATGGCAGCCACGACAAGGTGGTGCTTTTGGGGTGAGCGGTGTTGGGGAAGAAACGTAGGTGAGAAGGTTCGGGAAGAAACGAAGCCACGTAGATGAGAACGAACTCAACATAGGCTGTGTGAGAATCAAAGGGCGGGGAAATGAACATTGGAAAGGGAGGAATATTTTTGCAAATAAACCTAAGTGATGTAGTGAAAATGTAGGTTTAAGGGCTTGGGGTGAATAGTAAACCCCAAGCATTTGTAGAATTTGCAATTTTGTGTTTGGGTGAATTAAAAATCCCAAGCACTTACTCAGATTTTTTTTTAGGTTCAATTAAGTGCTTGGGGTTTCTCTAAACCCCAAGCACTTGGCTCAAAGCACTTGAGGTTTTTTCTACTAGTGACAAGTTGTAAAAGGCTTTTTGGGAATTTCTAACCTATTGCAAGAATCTATTAAGGATGTTTCATGGAGAAGAGAAGAGTTTGAGGCTACATTGCAACCTATGATGCATGACATTGAGGAATTGAGTATCGAAAAGTTTGTTCCTACTCGTTCCGCTTTGAGTGAGTGCATCGATGATGGTGATGAAAATCTTTTTGCTCCATTTTGCCTCGAAGTGCTTAAGTCGATTCAAATTGAGGAAAAACGAGAATGTGCTAACCAAAAACTTTTAAAGGTTAATGAAGGATCTTATGTTGAGATTTCTTATGCTTTTTGTGATGTGAGTGAATTTGTTTGTGAATCTTTTGTTCCCACTCCCTTCCCTCATTCCCCTTTTCGAAAGAGAAAACTCAACATTTATCCTTCATTTCCCATTTCTTTTCCCTTTTTGTCAAGACTCCCCCCGCTTGAGGATTCGTTTTCCTCTATTTATCCTAATGATTCTCCTTTCCCAACGGATCATAAATAAGGGAGTATTTCTTTTGTTTTTCATTTTGATTTTCCTTACTTTTGGATCCCTACCCCTTGTAGGCATAGAGTTGCGTTCTACTTTGTGCTTGCATCTCATTTGACTCTTGCCTACTTGTTACTATTGGATATGTTTTCCATTGCATATGACAAACTATTGCGATCGTTGTCGGGGTACTTACTAGAGGTAAGAGGCGTCAAGCTAATGACGTAAAAAGAGCGCTTCTCGGGAGGCAACCCGTGGGTGTTGGCCATTTGGCCCATGTATACTAATTTTTCTTGATTTTTGATGTTTTTTGTGGCTCAAGCTTTCTTGATGTGGAAATCTTTGCATCCATCTTTGCCATGTCTGGCTATTCTTTTGGTGAGTTCGTTCGTTATTACGGTTCCTTGCGGGACTTGCTCCCACGTCATCACCGGAAATATTCTTCTAACTCACATGCATTCTTTGGGTTGGGCATCTTTATTGCGAGGCATTGGTTGGATGGGTAGTTGTGCCCCTCATAGTTTCGTTTTAGGCCTTGAGGACATGGCCCAATTCGAGCTTGGGGGGAGATTCTATTGTTTGCTACTTTGATCTCCGTGTGATGGATCGCTTGATTTTGTGAATATTTTGGATTTTGTGCATATTTCTTGATTAGTTTCTTTCATTTTCTTTTTCATTTCTTTTCCTTTTCCTTATTTTCTTTCTCTTTTTTCTTTCTTTCTTTTTCCTTTTCCGATCTTTGCCAAGGCAAGTTTTTTCTAGCTTTTAGGCATTATTCTTGATTTGGGCAAATAAAATTGGAACTTGTAGACTAGAATGCTTTTATTCCTAATTGGTAGATGGTTGTACGGTTTTCAATGTCTTGGGTCGAATCTAGGATTTAGGTGTCAAGAAAGTTGGTTGAACTTTGGGTAGCATGCGTCTTGAACCCTTGGCTTGTGGTAAGATGGTGTGGATCTCTCTAGTGATTTGAAACCGAAGAGAGTGGTATTTGCCCCCATATGAGGTTCATGTTCAAATTAGCCCAAACACATATACATATATCGAGTGGCATAGATCCTTGGCATTGACTTTCTTACTTCCCGAATTTGACTATTTCCTTCCCGAGACCGCGTCCGAACTACTTTAGGGGACGATAGAGGCATTTCTTTTGGTGACTATTTTTCTTTTTAGTTTAGGATTTTATTTTCTATTTATCTCATATGTTTTTGTTTGCATTTGCCCCCTTGCTAGCCATTTGAGCCTTGCCCCATCATTTCTTATGAGCACATTACAAGCCTAATAGCCTTTGTTTTATTTTCACCCTTAGAAGTGATGGTGAAGCTTTGAGTTATGATGCTTGATGGTTTTGAATGATTATGCAAAGTTGAGGAATGATTGTTATTGGATTGAATGGCAAAGTTTGGGAAGTATGTTGTATATAATGAATAAATAATGCAACGTAAAGTTTTGAAAAAGCCAAAAATAGAGAAAAACAAGGCATGAGAAAAGTTTCAATTGAAACACAAAAAAAGAGAAAATCAAATCAAGAAAAGTGCAAAAAAAGAGTTGTAGTTTAGAATAGTTGTTGAATAAGCTTGGGGGTACCCCAAATAAGTGGTATGAGTTTGTTTTTGGTTCTATTTTCTTGAGTTGAGTTCTATCATTGCGCTTCACTTTAGGTATGAGCACCAAATTACCAAATTTGTTCCACACCTTACCCCAAGCCTACGTTTCACCCTAAAAGTCCTCTTGACCCTTTTGAGTTGAGTCATTGTAGGTGGAGGGTGGATAGGATCTAGAGATTTGACGTGGTATGCTCGGTTGAAAGGGAATTGATTAGTGCTTGCCCTTAGTTCTCTTTGCTTGGCACTTGAATCTTTCACTCGATCTAGGACATTGGTTAGCGTGCATTTGTCTATTTAGTTAGTAATATTAGCATTCTCTTGTGCTCGTTCCATAATAAAGGCTTGAGTTTTGTAGTTTCGTTTTTCATTTTTTTTTCTTTCTTTTCTTTTCTTTTCCTTTCTTTTCTTTTTTGGTTTGTTTTTCATTTTAGGTCTTACCTTGATTCAATTCTTGGAAGAGTTATGGGTGTTTCTCTTCGGAAACCCTTGAGAGATCCCAGTCGCCCTCATGAGCGATTGTGGGGTTCAAAGAGCTTGTTGCATGCGCTTAAATGCAACCGTGATTCCTACGAAAGTGAGTTAGTGTGAATTCTTGTAGTTCTATTTTTCGTAATTTTGATTTTTAATAAATAAGCTCATTCTCGTCCCCGTTTCTCATTCTAGCTTTGCTTGAGGACAAGCAAAGGGTTAGCTTGGGGGAGTTTGATGAGCGACATTTATGTCGCTCTTAGCTTAGGATTTTAGTTCATTTTATTAGCATTTTGTTAATATTTTTGCTTAGTTTTATCATTTTTAGTTCGTTTATCGCATTTTTGCATTAATAGTAATATTTTCTCGTCTTGCGTAGATTTTAGTCGTTTTTGCTCTAAACGTGCCTTTTGTGCGCATTCTCATTGCGTAAGGGTCGTTTTGGAGTATTGACGTGTTAATATTGTGTCATTATGCTTGACGATGTTTAAAATGATTTTACGATTTGTAAAAATGCGATACAAATTATTAATACGATTTTCGATTTTTAATAATGTGCTTTGCGATTTGCTAACTTGCTATACGATTCTTTGCATGTGCAGCGACGAAGCCTTGTGTGTGTGCATATCACACGAGCCTTGCAAGTGCAGCCACACGAGCCAAGGCAAAGCAGCCCCAGCAGCTACACTCGTGCACACACAGCAATACGAGCAAGTACAGTTCAGTCAGCTTCTTGTGCTCGCACTAGCTCCATGGCATTTTGAGAGCATTGAAAGCAGCTCTACACAACCACAAGGCAGCAAAGCAGTGTAGCAATACAGCAGAAAACGCACAGCAGAACACGCAGCAGAATAGCAACTGTGGGCGCAGCAACCTCGCAACAGTCTGTGCGATCGCATCTGTTCCATGCGCTCGAATCCTTGCTGTGCGATCGAATGGCCTAGCCTGTGCGGTCGAACAAACTGAAGTTT
The DNA here is from genome assembly GCF_020520425.1 of Spinacia oleracea. Taxonomy (NCBI): domain Eukaryota; kingdom Viridiplantae; phylum Streptophyta; class Magnoliopsida; order Caryophyllales; family Amaranthaceae; genus Spinacia; species Spinacia oleracea. Next base: position 93,157,467 of record NC_079489.1, read on the forward strand.
TCAGATTAGAATGTCCTTATTTTGCTGTGCGACCGAATGTAATGCCTTGTTCGACCGCACAGAATCTGTGCGACCACACAACACCCAGTGTGCGATCGAATACGGCTGCGGGCTGCTCCTTTATAATAAAAAATCGCAGCATTTGTTAATTGGGCTTTCATTACGTAATTTTCTATTTTCTTAGGCTTAGCTTAGAATTCTCTTTCTAGAATTAGTTTAGGGATTAGATTAGAGATTAAGATTAAAGATTCTTAGCCTCAAATTCTTGATTCTAAATTCAATTTAATCATCAAATTTTCAGATTTCTTTTCTATTTCTTTTGAGCTTTGTTCTTCATTTTGTTCTTCAAAGTTTGATGCAAATTCTTCAATTCAAGGTATAATTCTTCTTTTCTTTTTGATTTGTTCTTTAATTCTTTAATTGCTTCATTAATTTCGTTTATGCTTTGATTTCATGCTTGAATTCTAGGCTTAGTTTCAAATTTTGAATGTTCTTAGTTTTTCCCCAATTTTTGTGGTTTGAATTTTCTGATTTTTGTTGTTTCAATCAGCTGTATTAATTCAATTAGTTTCATGATTAGGATTAATGTTAGTTTAATGTAGATGTTAATCATGCTAATTGAGTAGTTTAGTCTAGAGGTTAGGGATGAAGCTTTGGCATTGAATTTGGGGAATTTTAGGGAAAATTCATGATTGATGTTGTGATTAAATGTGATTTAGTGATAGGATTTCCATGACTAATTGAGTAGTAGTCGCGAATGCTATTTGATTGGATTAGATTGGAATGTATGATTATGTTTGGCAAGACATTGTGAGCCTAATTTGTGCAAGTGAATGATAGTTCCTATTATATGCAAGCTTATCTAGTTTAGGATTAGACGAAAGCTCTTTCATAGGCTAGGTTGCTTCGCGTGCTCCATCCGATAGGTGGCGAGCATGTCATTTGGTTTCATTCCCCTATTTGCTATTTCGTTGCATATTCATGAATGTCTTGACCTTGTTATTTCTTTGATTTGATTTCCATAGCCGATTCTCGAATCCTCTAGAATTTCTTTATTTGTTTGCTTTTCTAGCTTTGATTAGATTAGTTCAAAAACTCAAATTTCATTCGAACTAGCTTGTGAACGCATAGATTGAATAGTCAAACATATCCATTTCTATGGGACGATCCCTATACTTGTCGCTATAGTCCATATAGCCGGTTAGTTAGGTGTTTTATAAATTTTGTTTGGTGAGGTGTTGATCTATCAACGACGGAAAAACGCCCTATCAGGGAATTTTAGGGAAAATTCATGATTGATGTTGTGATTAAATGTGATTTAGTGATAGGACATCCATGACTAATTGAGTAGTAGTCGCGAATGTTATTTGATTGGATTAGATTGGAATGTATGATTAGGTTTGGCAAGACATTGTGAGCCTAATTTGTGCAAGTGAATGATTGTTCCTATTATATGCAAGTTATTCTAGTTTAGGATTAAGCGAAAGCTCTTCCATAGGCTAGGTTGTTTCGCGTGCTCCATCCGAGAGGTGGCGAGCACGTCATTTGGTTTCATTCCCCTAATTGCTATGTCGTTGCATATTCATGAATGTCTTAACCTTGTTATTTCTTTGATTCGATTTCCATAGCCGATTCCCGAAATCTCTAGAGTTTCTTTATTTGTTTGCTTTTCTAGCTTTGATTAGTTCAATTTAAAAACTCAAATTCCATTCGAACTAGCTTGTGAACGCATAGATTGAATAGTCAAACATATCCATTCCTATGGGACGATCCCTATACTTGCCGCTATAGTCCATATAGCCGGTTAGTTAGGTGTTTTATAAATTTTGTTTGGTGAGGTGAATTTTTATTCAACGACAGAAAAACTCCCTATCATTGCGCCATACAGGTTCATGGCGATGCCGCCGCCTTATCAGTACCCTTCTCCTCAGCAGGGAGTTCATCTCTCTCCTGGCACTCTTCGTATCTCGGAGCAGGATCCTAGTACCCCTGGGACGGAGCTGGATCGGGATTTGGAGCGCCTTAGGAGACGGAATAGGGACAAGGCGCCTGTGGTTGACGTCAAAGCTGATGATGACTGAGACTGACCCTGCATGGTAGCGAGTTCCAGCTTGCCAGGGTTAATTTTGTATAGGCAGGATTGTATTTGTACGGTTTGAATTTGAATTTTGTATGGTTGTGTGGTTTTGAACTTGAATTGGTTTGGAAATTTTTTGAAGATTGGCTTTTGTATGTTTGAATGTTTGAACTTGTATGCGTTGTGTGTGCTTTGGAAATATGTAACTATATGCATGCATGATAATTTTACAAAAAATTTGAAAAAATTTGCCCATTTTTTTCGGGTGCATGTACCCACTATAAGCCCCCACTTTGACTGAGGTTTTTTGGTTAGGAAAAGCGCAAGTCAAAGTATATTCAACTCTTGCTATGCATATGCAGACTCGACTTAGGACGCCGATCTAGGACTAGAATGCTTGAATTTTGAATAATTTGAACCGAAATCTGCCCGAAGCGTTGATCCGGACTGCTTGAAACTGCGCGGCTCGCGGCTTTGGAATCTTGAATAATGGAGGTTGTACTTTGCTGTCCGAAACACTAAAAAGTGTGTACTCGGAGTCATAGAAGAGGACGGTGGCCTCGTCCTTTGGTGCAGGTGCCTGGCGCCTGCTTGCTGTTGTGCGAGCCAATTCTTGTATAAATAGGGAGTATTTCGGATCATTTCTTGCATCAATCCTTCCCTGCTATTCCTTGTATACTACTTCCTCACGAAAAAGAAGAGAAAATATGGATGTGTCCTTTTAAAATGCCTTGAACTCGTGGCTTGGTTCGCTAGGAAAATTGGAGAAGAGGGAACTTGATGGCATGCATCTTGGGGTGCTCGCCTCCTTCCGGTTTGTAAAGTTGGATATGCACTTCATTCTTGCTGCTTTGGAGGCTTGGGATCCGAATCATCATGTCTTCCGCTTTGGGAATAATGAGGTATGTCCCCTCCCTGAAGAGTTTAGCGCCATATTGGGGTGGCCCATTATGCCAGAGCCATGCATGCCCAGTGTTGAAGAACACTTTTTCTTGGGTTTTGAAAGATATTTGGGCTTGAAGACACCACTTTTCAGTGCTGTTGTATATGGCAGAGGGGTGGATTTGTCCCTCTTTGTCACCTACTTTGCTGGGCTTGATGTTCCCAAAGTATTCCGCCTGAGAGCCTTGAGTATTTGTATATTTGCTCGCTTCCTCTTTTCGAAACAGGGGTTTGGCAATGGCGATGCCTCCCTAATAGAGATTGTAGAGCAGTTTGATAATGGTCAGGAACCAATGCCGCTCGTGGTTGGCGAAACATTGACGGGCCTTGATATGCTGAAGTCGGACCCCTCTTCTCTGCCGTCGGGAAGTCCGGTATTACTCCAAGTAAGGATATGGAGCCTTTGAATTTGTACTTGTATTTGAATTTTGAATGTTGAATTTTGGAATGTATTTCTTGTATACTCCCCAAGGTTTGGCTTATGGAGAGGCTCATGCTGGTGGCACCACCGGAGAACATGGAGAGCTATAATAGGAAAGGGTTCACTGTGCGGCCCATGATGTATGGTCGCCTTTCATTAGACGAGTGGCGATGCGCACTTTCTGGGATTGAATCTTGTATAAGGTGGGTAGTTCCTTGGTGGGGAATTGCTGCTATGAGACATGTCTCTGGTTCCACTTCTTTGAGGGTGCCAAGCCTCACTATTCTTGTCTTCTACTCGCCTGCTCGAGTGATGAGACAGTATGGCTCCAAACAGGACATCCCGGATAGTACTGAAGAGAACCCGAAACCTGTTGCGCTGAATGCAAATCGACTTGAAGTTTGGAGGCGGTATTGAGTCGCCAAACCATTTTTGAGTATTCAGTTCCCACCTGAGCCAGCTAATCTGTCTGCGGGGTATATTATATGGATAAGAGGCCTAAGCTAGAGGGACATTTCTCTCTCCGGACCAGCTAGATTCCGAGGTTCTACAGCTAGATGTCCTGCATCAACTGACTATGAGGAAGGTGACGGGAGTGTGGCCCGTCCCGTGCTTGACCGTTCGGAGTCCAAAGGAGGTTCGTCGTCCTCCCGTCTTGGAAGGTTAGCAAGTTCCTTCTCCCGCCGCTTGGGCAAGGGGAAGATTGATGATTGATTGCGGGAGGAGTCAGGGGATAGTACTCAAGGTGCCAAGACTCGAGAGTCGCCCGACCCTAGATCTTTGTAGGCTAAATGTGTTTGAAATTGTATTGGAAGGAATTGTGTCTAGAATGTGTTTGGAAGATGTGTTTAGAAGATGTGTTTAGGAAGTGAAAAGGCTTTTGGACTTTGCTTCACTTGATCCTGACCTTGTATTTAGCTTTGAAGGCCTTAGAGCCAAATAAAGAGTTATTGTGTTAAATTCCGCTTAAACATGCTTTGCTTTGAATTGGCACATTTGGAATAAAGACAACGACAATTGAATTTTGAAATTTGATTTGATTTTTAGCATGCCCTTAATTGAGGAAATTTTGAATTTTTTTTTGTATTAAAGTGGCCAGGCCTCGTGATGAGGTTGCCTACGTGTCCCATTAGGGAATCAGGCCGGACGTAGTTCTGACCACCTTACAGGACTTTGAACTTGGATTCTTGAATTTGAACATGGAACTTAGACATAGAACTTCTTGAGTTGATCGAGGTTGGTCAGAGATCTGAATTCTGTTCCATCGATGTCTGTTAGTTCGACTGCTGCCCCGGAGAGGATCTTCTTGACAATGCATGGGCCTGCCCAATTGGGTTTGAATTTTCCCCTTGGGTCCATGGTGCTTTTGCGAAGGGCTTTCAGGACAAGCTCGCCTTCCTTGATGTTTCGGGTTCTGACCCTTTTGTTGAAATGTCTGGCCACTCGGCGCTGATAGACTTGTACATGGTGAGCCGCCTAAAGTCGACGATCATCGAGCATGATTAGCTCGTCATACCTTGCTTGTACCCATGCAACTTCTGGGATTTTGCTTTCGAGGACTATCCTTAGAGAAGGTATCTCCAGCTCGATAGGTTGTACTGCCTCCATTCCATAGACCAATGAGAATGGGGTTGCACCCATTGAAGTGCGAATTGAAGTTCGATATCCCCACAATGCGAAGTGCAGCTTTTGGGGCCAGTCCTTGTAATTGGTATTCATTTTCATGATGATGGCTTTGACATTCTTCTTGGCTGTTTCGACTGCCCCATTGGTTTTTGGGCGATAAGGCGAATAGCGATGATGTTGAATCTTGTATTCGGTGAATAGATCTTCACATTCTCCTTGAAAGTGGGTTCCCTGGTCACTGATGAACTCGTGAGGAACGCCGTATCTGCATATGATGTTTTCTTGTATGAACTGGGCAACTTGCTTGGAACCCAACACTTTGAATGATCTGGCCTCAACCCATTTGGTGAAGTAGTCGATAGCAACCAGTATGAACTCATGACCCCCGGTGCCTGTTGGAGTGACCTTGCCGATGACTTCGATACCCTGGGCTGAGAATGGCCACAGTGATGATTGAGAGTATAGAAATGATGGAGGAATGTGCTTCAGATTCGCACACTTTTGACAGGTAGGACATTTCTTGACAAAGAAGTAGCAATCCCGCTCGAGGGTAGTCCAGTAGTATCGGGCCCTGATGATCTTGAGGGCTAGCATTTTCCCATTCATGTGGGTGCCACAGACTCCAGCATGTATGTTGTCCATGACTCTTTGAGCTTCGTGCTTGTCAACACATATAAGATTAGGACCTCCAAGGGACCTTTTGTATAGAACACTGCCTTCTATGACCAAATTGGCTGATTGCAGTCGTAGAGCCCTTTGACTCTTGCTTGAAAAGTGCGGGGGATACTCTGAATTTTGTAAATACCTTTGAATGTCTGTACACCAAGGATCATCTCCGTCTTGCTCGACGTCGTCAATAGCATGGACATATGCTGCTTCTTAGCGTGTTTCAATTATAAGTGGCATTTTGGCCATGCCGCTAGGAATGTTGATCATTGAGGCTAGCTTTGCCAGTGCATCGGCAAATTGGTTCTCCTCTCTCGGGAAGTATGTATAGCAAAGCTCTTCTATTTGCTCAGACAACTGCTCAAGATAGGACTGGTATGGAGCCAAGCTCTCGCTCCTTACTTTCCATTTACTGGAAATTTGGTTGATGGTTAGGGAGGAATCCCCGTGCACTCGAAGTTTCTGGACACCCAATGCTAAGGCGGATTCCAGGCCCATGATGCATGCTTCATATTCTGCCGCATTGTTTGTGACGTTGAATTGCAGTTTTGCTGATATAGGAATGTGGGTGCCGTCTAGGGCTACTAGAATTACTCCAACACCACATCCGTTCTGATTGGAAGCACCGTCAAAATGCATTGACCAACTGTCATCACTGGTCATTAAGATTTGCTCGTCGGGTAAGTCGTAATCCTCCTCTTCTGCCTCGACAGGACAGTCGGCTAGGAAGTCAGAGATTGCTGAACCCTTGATAGACTTCTGCGGGATGTATTTGAGGTCGAATTCTGCTAGCATGACCAACCATCTGGACAACCGTTCGTTGAGAGCCGGTTTTTCGAATAGATACTTGAGAGAATCCGCTTTGCTGATCACATGTACTGTATGGGAGAGCATGTAGTGCCGCAGTTTCTTTGTGGCCCAAACCAAGGCGATACTGAGTTTCTCGAGCTGAGTGTATTTGACCTCGTACTCGATCAGGTTTTTGCTTATGTAGTACACGGCGTTCTCCTTGCCTTCAACTTCTTGGGCGAGCATAGCTCAAACTGCTGAATATGTTGTTGTAAGGTAGAGCCTGAGGGGAATCCCTGGCATGGCTGGCTTTAGTACTGGGGGGTTGGAAAGGTAGTTCTTGATAATGCCGAATGCATGCTGACAGTCGTCATCCCACACTTTGGGCTCCCTTTTTCGGAGCTTTCGAAATACCGGTTCACAGATGATTGTGAGTCTTGAAATGAACCTACTGATGTATTGTAGTCTGCCGAGAAAACCCGAATTTCCTTTTCATTTGTTGGTGGTTGCATCTCGAGAATTGCTTTGATTTTCAAAGGATCAGCCTCTATGCCCCGAGAGCTGATAAAATATCCGAGCAACTTGCCTGACGTTACCCCGAATGCACACTTTTGAGGATTGAGCCTCATGTTGTATTGCCTGAGCCTGTTGAAAAACTTTCGAAGTACTGAGGTATGCTCGTGTCGCTCTTTGGATTTGACGATCATGTCGTCGACATATACCTCAATTTCCCTGTGAATCATATCGCTCATGATGGCTGTGGCTGTTCTTTGATAGGTGGCTCCTGCGTTCTTTAGTCCGAACGGCATGACTGTATAGCAATATGTGCCCCACTGAGTGATGAAGGTTGTCTTCTCCATGTCCTCCTCTTCCATGGGAATCTAATTTTGGCATGCGTACCCGTCCATAAAAGAGAGCAAGGCATGATTTGCGGTGTTGTCGACCAAGATGTCGATGTGGGGTAATGGAAAACCATCTTTAGGACTGGCCCTGTTAAGATCTTTGTAGTCCACACACATTCGTACTTTGCCGTCCTTCTTTGGAACTGGGACGACATTTGCGATCCATTCTAGATGCTTGGAGACCTCTTCTTGAATTTTGAGGGAAACATCCGGTTTCATGCGACGGAGTTTCTGCATGATGGGCTTTGAACCTGGAATGAGGGGAATTGTATGCTGACCGATGCTTGGATCAACCCCTGGAATATCATGATAGGACCATGCGAAGACGTCTACGTACTCTGAAAGTAGCTTGATAAGATCATCCCGCTCTGCTTGAGAAAGAGTTAAACCAATTTGAACTAGTTTTGAATCACTGCTGTTAGAAAGGTTGAGTTTTTCTTTTTCCTCAATTATGGGCGTCCTGTTTTCATGATTTTTGATAGCTTTTAGAAATTCAAGGTCAGTTTCTTGTGAAGCAAAGTTGTTTGGATTAGGATTGTGTTTTGAATTAGAACTCGAGAAGTAAGTAGATATTGAAGTGTTATTGAAATCAGCAATCATTACATCGACTGTTTTCACTTGAAGCTCGGCCTTTAGAGGCTCTTGATTGATGCAAGACTCTTGTTTTAGACACTTAGACTCATTGCTAGACTCAGATCCAGACTCATCCTCTGACTCGGACTCGCTCATCATAGATCCTTCGCCCACAGTAATCTTGAACATTTTCCATTTGGAGCAGATATCTTGAGAGACTTTCTCCAGCCATTGACCATCTTCTCATTTGGACTAATCAGCTTAGATGGGTCGAAATCTTCGATTTGAGTGATCATTTGGACCATGGTGTCTTCGAAAATGGTTGGGGTTATTTCCTGGCCAAACAATATAATGAAAGCTGATGAATCGAGGCATTCAGGGGTAGCCTTCTCTTGTATTGGAGGAGCATCCTCTAGAAAGTGACAGTCTTGAAAGATCTCGAACCCAGGGTAAAGGATCCCTTTTGAAGAATCATAGAAAGGTTCTGGAAAGTCAAAGTATAAGTCATCCTCTCCTTCCTTTACGGATTTCCCATTGAGTGTAAGTTGTTGGGGAGTTACTTTGAATTGATCGTTGCCAGCTCGACGGGCCTTTAGCTTGACCTTTTACTGCTTGTCATCGAACTTAGTTGGCTTGTATCCCAGACCGCAACAATTGGTCTGTCCTTAGGCCTTGAAAGGAGATTCGGTAGGCGGTGGCAGAGTAGTGCCTAGGAAGCGCCCACGCTTGATCATCATGCGCTTTGCCATGGGGTTCATTCTAGACTCGATGGCTCCAACTTCAGCACTGAATCCCCAAAGGTTTCGTCATTGTCATCATGTTCAATTAATATCAAAGCCTTGTCGGCTATTTTGGTCCTCGGATGGGACGCGTGCAGGGTAATGACATTTCCTTGGACCTCCATTTCGAGTTTCCGATGGATCGAGGATGGCACTGCTTTGAGGTCATGGATCCAAGGTCTTCCCAATAGGAGATTGAAACTTGCTTTGATGTTGAGCACTTGAAAGCTTACTTTGCGCTCGATCGGTCCTGTGCGGAGTAGTAGAGTGAGAGTTCCCATCGATTCCCGGCGAGTGTTGTCATAGGCACGAACACCTTGGGAGGAACTAGAAAAGTCACTAGGGGTGAAACCCATATTTTCAGCAGTGCGGAGAGGACACACGTTGATGGCTGACCCATTATCCACTAGAGTCATGGGAATGATTTTGTCTTTGTATTCAACAATCAGATAGAGAGCCTTGTGATGGCCTGCCCCCTCAGGTGGGAGGTCTTCATTAGTAAAGGTGATTCCTTCTTCCAGATTTGTAAGTAACCTGACCAGCTCGTCAGGAGTGACTTCTGGGGTGACATTCAATTTTACAAGAGCATTGATAAGAGAAGTGCGGTGCTCTACAGAGGAAGCCATGAGTTGCCAAATATTAACCTCTGCCTTAGTGCGCTTTAATTGCTTGATCAAAGGGTTCTCCTCAGTGGGTAGAGGAACATTAGTTGTCGGTGTTGTTCTGTTGGCTGGCTCTTGAATTCGACCAGACCTAGTCATGACTTGAACATTGTTTTCTGCTTTAGGGTCCAAGTACCAGTCGGCGCTCACGATTGCTCGGCATTCATCGTCAGATATGTTTTCAATAGGAGGGTCCTGATATGTGTCTTCATCATCGCTGGCCCATATCCCACAAATATCTTCTTGAGGCATTCTAGTAACAAACCCAGATTCAGAACCTTCATTTGGTTGCACGAGGGATGGCACTGGTCTTTGGTTATAAAAGATTTCATCTATCTCGAAGGGACCCACAGCAAGGAAGAGGGTTTCCTGATTATCTTCCAGAGCCCTTATGCGAGCCTCAGCTTCCTCAACACGTTCATAGAGCTCTGCTACAACTGCTGCTAGTGAAGCCATCTTGAATAGGATTTTGAGAGGAGGAGTCCGATCACCTATTTAGCACATGATTTTGAACCTTAGAACTTGAACTTCCCGACACATGATATGATATGCATGCAATGAATGAGACCTAGACTTTGGATTTAAGTGCCACTCCGAAGATTCGGGACTTTGGATTTTTGTACTTGTATTCGGGATTTGCAACCCATTGGAAATGTTTGAGAGGAGTCTTCATTCTTTTGTGGGAGTTGACTCTTTGTACTAGAACTTGGAATATAGAAAAGGGAATATTTCAACTTTTTGGAGTTTGAACTATTTTAGGGGCATTTCAACCCGTTTTGGAAATTTCGAAATTGGACTTGTAATGGGAGAATGATTTTTGTATTATTTCAAGGGAATTTCAACCCATCAATATTTTAGGGGAATTTCAACCCGTTGATAGGACTTGGAATATTTCAGGGGAGTTTCAACCCATTGAAATATTTGAGGGGGATTTCAACCCGAGGATAGGACTTAGAATATTTTAGGGGAGTTTCAACCCATTGAAATATTTTAGGGGGATTTCAACCCGTTGATAGGACTTGGAATATTTTAGGGGAGTTTCAACCCATTGAAATATTTTAAGGGGATTTCAACCCATTGATAGGATTTGAGATTTGAACTTGTACTATTTCAGGAGATTTTCAACCCATTGGAAAATTGGACTTGTATTAATTCAAGGGACTTTCAACCCGTTGGAAAATTGAAGGGTATTGAATTTGTATTCTTTCAGGGGATTTTCAACCCATTTGACAATTGGACTTGTATTATTTCAAGGGATTTTCAACCCATTGGAGAATTGGACTTGTATTATTTCAAGGGATTTTCAAGCCATTGGAAATGTTTGGAATTTTGAATTTGAGAGCAATGGAAAGCAAGGATTTGCAGCTTGAAGATGAGTTTGAAGTTTGAATTTGATTCGAAGTTTGAACTTTGAAATGGAAAGGACGCACTTTGTATATAGAATGTGAGGCTTTGAATATGGAAAATCTGACATTATGCCGTCATGGATTTGAGACATTGAATTTGGGAATTTGAAAGTCCGGCATTACGCCGCCGTGGACTTGGAATTTTGAAGTTTCGAATAAAGGACTTGAGATTTGAAGGATCAAAATTTTAGAGCTTCGAACTTGAGGTTTGAAACATGGAATGGAAAAAAATTGGCATCACGACGGCTTGAATTTGGAACTTGGAACTTGGAGGATAGGACTTGAAGTTTGAAAGAATGCTATTGAATTTTGAGGTTTGAAAGTTTGAGTTGAAAAGTCGGCATTACGCCGATATGAGTTTGGACATTTGAACTTGAGATTTCGAAATTGGAATTGGTAACTTGAGTTTGAGGTTTGAAGACTTGAATGTTTGAAATAGGAAATCCGACATGACGCCGTTGGATTTAAGCTTTGAACTTGAAATTTTGACTAGAAAATTCGGCATTACGACGCCGTCGGCTTTGAATTTTGACTTGAAACTTGAAGCTTGAAATTTGAACTAGACAATCCGGGATTATGACGCCGTTGGATTTGGGTTTTGAACTTGAAATTTGAACTAGAAAATCGGGCATTATGACGCCGTTGGATTTGGACTTGTAAATTGAGGTTTTGGACTAGAAAACTTGGATTGAACTTGAAATTCGAAATTTGGACTAGAAAATCCGGCATTATGACGCCGTTGGATTTGGACTTGAAAATTGAGGTTTTGAACTAGAAAATTTGGATTGAACTTGAAACTCGAAATTTGGACTAGAAAATCCAGCATTATGACGCCGTTGGATTGAAGTTTAAAATTTAGAGTGGAAAATCCGGCACTATGACGCCGTTGGATTGAATTTTGGATTTGGCATTTGTGCGTGAGGCGTGTTTGAGGGTTTTGAATCAAATGGAGTGGCACTCCTAAAGGACCTTAAATCGGCGATTTAGATGCATAAGGTTTGAATGATGCTCCTAGGGGTTTGGTTTCCTAGTTGGAGGCTAATTGGTTTTGGCAAGCTAGAACTCGAGGTTAGCCATTAACGCGTGCAAAGACGCCCACACAATGCACAAGTAGCACGTTGTCACACTAACATGGATATGAATGCGACATGCAAAGTTCTCAACCTAAGGTCGGTCTAAGTTTTGTATGATGCAAGTGGTCGGCTTAGGGTGTCAAAAGGTACTCGACTAAGAGACGGATCCGACGGTAACTTGCACATCCGCCTAAGGGAAGTGTGTGTCGGCAGACGGCCTCCATACTTGACATCGGGAATGTCAAGTAAATGCCAAGTTTTGGTAGGCGCGAAAATGGTCACACACTTTGGTCGGGAACCGTATGGAGAGTCACCATTTCGTTGCCCCCGGGGCTAGCCCGAATGTAGAACACATCCGTTTGGGCAAAGGTAGAAATTCATTTTGCACAAATATGGTTTTCGAAAAATGCATGAAATGCCTAGAAATGGAAATGGAAATCCCACTTGAATTTGTATTTGTAAAGCTCGTTTTTCGACATTCGTTCTCGAGGTTTGGGAGCGTCCTTCGAGGTTCAAAAATAGACTAACTCCCAACACAAAAAGTTGAGCAAAAGTGGGCGACAAGCCACTGTGAGCCACTATCCTGGATGCAGGCAGTGGCGTTGGGCGCAGGTGGTTGCGTCTGGCGCCAGTGCTGGCATCCAGTACTTGAGCAGATCAGTGGCTTGCTGCTCGAAATCTGCTCGCATTTTCGAAATTGAAATTAGAAAAATCCCCACCGGAGTCGCCAGAATTGTAGGGGGTGTTTTTGACTGCAAGGGTGCTCTTTTCCTACAAGGGGGGGTGAGATCCGGGCAAGGGAACGAGATGCTTATTCCGCGAGCTTTAGAAATTATTCAAGTACGTGACATAGAATTTTCGAAAAAAGAACCCTAGATTAGACTATGTGGGTTTGCATTTTAGAGCAAATAGAATCTCTACTTTGTATGGTGGTCACTTTGCTTTAAAGGTTAATTTAAAGGAACCTAAGATCGGTTTGTCCAAGAAATTATCTTTGTTAAGCGTGATTGCAACCTTGTATTTTGTTGTATTTAGCATGTATAGTGATGAAAGCAATAAAGTAAATAAAGCAACATCACAATAGTAAGTAAATGCGGAATTAGTAAATACAAGACCCCCTAGAGATGGACTAGGGAGTAGGTCCACATTGCCTAGAAGGACTAGGCAAGTAAAGATGCGGAATTGAAAGTGCGGAATTGAAAGTGCGGAATTGAAAGTGCGGAATTGAAATTGCATAATTGAAAGTGCGGTATTGAAATTGCGGAATTGAAAGGTGCATAATTGAAATTGCAACATTGAAAGGTGCATAATTGAAATTGCATAATTGAAACTTGTACTTGGGCACATGAGATTCGAACGCCAAGCGGCTCCTTAAAAATAAGTGCGCCCGACACGAATTCAAAGCCAAAAATCTCAACTTGGGAGAAGTTGCTCATCCCAAAGTATCCTAGATTTTGCATATAGAACTTGAAGTTGAAAGTTTGAATCTTGAAATATTGAACTTGAAATACTTGAACTTGAACTTGAAATATTGAACTTGTACTTGAAATATTGAGACTTAAGAGACTTGAATCTCAAAAATCGGGCCTTTTAATGTTGAAAAGGTTAGATATTTGATATGCTCTTACTTTGAAAGGATCCTAGTTTAGGGAAGTAGTCATGAGCAACCCTAAACATTGTGGGATCTTGAAATTTGAAAACTTGAACTTGTATATTGAAATGGAGTCTTGAATCTCAAATGATTAAACCTTTAAAAGTTAAAAAGGTGTCATCTTTGATTACTCCATGTTAGAAAGTGATTCTAGTTCAAAGAAGTGATTGTGGACAACTTTGAACATCCTTGAATTTTGAAAGTTTGCATTTTTGTATTTTGAAAAGTTTGGATTTTGAAAAGATGTATGATTGTTGCAAGTGACATTTTTAGTAATAAAAATGCCAACTTGCTAATCTTTTTTGAAGTAGGAAAATCAATAAAACATGATTGAATATGGTGGGATTCGGAATTACCTATTTAGGTTTAGGCAAGAATATATTCCTTTTAGAGCTCCCAATTGCTTAGAACTTGAAGTTTTGTATGTGTTTTTGAGGGGTTTTTTATTTGTAATTTGAGACGAAATTTCTGTATTACGACGTTTTCTCTTGAATCCCCCCCTAAAATGCTGGGAATTAGGGGGTTTTTATAGGAAAAAAGGTGCAAAACACCAGCCATCGCCAGCGCAGCACGCAGCTGGCAGCGCTGGGCGCTGGTGACGTGGCATGAATGCCGCCAAAAAGTACGGAAAATATGTCGTCCTTGATTTGTTTTGTTATGGATGTACCTTCGTACGAATAGTACGAGTTGGCGTATAGTGTTTTCTTGGAGGTTAGGCTCGAATTTTGCGTCTAAAAACAAGTCGTTTCGGGTTTTGAACTTCGGTTTTACGGGGCGAGGCCCGGCTTGCTCGGTTTTGTGGGTCGGCGCCCGAATTTGACTTGCCTTATATGATTTTGAGTGGAAAAGGCCTAGTAAAACCAATCGGATGGTCTACTAGATGAGATTGTACTTGGATTTTGAAATTGCTTTTTTGAGGATTGTATTTTGTACCGAGTTCCGAAAGGGGAACGGCCTCGGGGATTGGATTTTGGATCTTGAATTTTGGAGATGTTCTTAGCAATTGGGATTTCCGCACGGATTTGTTCCAGCCGCCTAGTAAGGATAATGGTATCGTCGTCATCCCAGAGGGGAGACACAAATTAGGTGTCTACACTCCCTCTCCAACTTTCGGCAATAGACTTTAGGATAAACTCCGTGACAAGGTACTTGTGAAGTGCCGAACTTCTGTACCTTTCAGGAGTCATACCCTGCGCATCATAGCTAGGGAAAGGTTGTTCAATGACATAGTGCATATCATTAACTTTTAAAACTTTGATAAGTTTCCTTTCCCATTCAAGAAAGTTAGTCAAGTTCAACTCGACATCCAGAATTTCAGATGATATGATTGTTGTTATGTTTGCGGCCATTTTATTACTACATTTGAAAAGAATTCGCAATATATAACCATTCATAACTTTTATAACTTTGAAATAAAATCTAGCATGCAATCATTAAAGCTATTAAACATTTCATACATGCAAAAGAAAAAACATGGTCCAAAATGAATGAAACGATTCCAAGACCCTAAAAGTCCTAAATTCTTAAGCAGCTTTGGCATGTCTTAAGTAGTTTAAGATTCTAGGTAAGCAAAACCTATGGCTAGTAATCTCCAAATTACTCTTGGTTAATAAATTAATACCATAATTTATCCCATTGCCACAACATAATGCCATTTTTGTTTGAGTTGAAACCACAATCAACGTGCTCCTTTGGGACGCCTTACCATCTAAGTCAACTAATATAGCACCTCGCTTTGGCGTAAACCTACTACGTTAGGTCCTTAGCTTTTTGTAAGTGCTTGATTTGGAAGGCAATTTTTAAACTCAATATTACTTTGGACCTAGTTGTTTCTATGTTGGTTCGATTATTTAGTGAACTTAATCTAATCGAGTCATAGGAAACAACCTATTCATGCAAAGTATACATACATACATTCAAGCACATTCAAGCATATATATATATATATATATATTAAATGCATAAATAAAATGGTGAACTAGTATGGCCCAAAACATCTTGTCTTGAAACATCCAATCTTCATCACCATCTTGTTAGCTTGGCATCGTCTTGAATCTTCGTTCAATTGCTAACTTAAAGTTCTAAACTTAAAAATACTTGAAAATAATAAAATTACATCAAAATTTCCATGGTACGCAAACCATATTTAAAACTTTACATTCAAAGATAGAACGGTTCGCAGACCGTATTTAACTATCCTAAATGGCCATACTAGCCACTTGGAGTACCTGCATTACATAAAATATATATTCTATGCATTCACCCATTCGTATGCTAAAACGAATGGCCCATATTAATTATGCAAGTATTTACATGAATTAATTAAAATTCACGTTCACATAAACGCGTCCTAAAAGATTAATCAATTTCCAAATTATTAATCCTTATACTTTATTCTAATTAAAATTGAATTTAATTAAAATTATGCGACCTACGAAAAATAATTAAAATAATTATTTCATTTTTAATTTCATTTAGTGGCTCCCACTCAAACCAATAATTATTCCGGATAATTAATTATTAAATATTAAATTAAAACTCGCGCCCCAGCCCAAGTAAATAAAATATTAAATTAAATATGCCGTTAGCCCAAATTAATGCAAACATGGTCAAGCCCAACGAAATAAACAAATTAAAACAAAAATGTTCATGTGCGTGCTTGGGTTAGGCTTGCGCCCAGCCCAACACAGCACGGTGTGGCCTACGAGGCACACGAGCAAGGCCCGCGCACCCCGCAGCCGTGCACACTTACCCGCAACGTGCTGCTGCCCTACGTGTTTCGTCGCTGCTCATCGCTGCGCAACGCTGCGCAACGCAAGGCGAGGCGCCTTGCTTGCTCGCAGCCATCACAAGCAAGGCCCTGCCTGCTTGCCCCTTCCTCGCCAAGCGCGCGCGCGGCACGCAGCGCCCATGCTGTTGCCCGCGTCGCTACGGCTCAGCACGGATGCGGAAGCCCGCGTGGCTCGACGAGCCACACGTCCACCCCACCCTTTTGTTCGTGCCTTTGGTTCGTGCTACGGACCAACTTAATTAAAAAAAAATTAATTTCACGAACGTTTGCATTTATGTTATTTTTCATAAAAAAAGTTAGGTTTTTAAATTTTCGAAAAACAACGGTTTTAAAGATTTAATTTTAACGACAATCCAATTTCGTAAAATATTAAATCAAGGCTAACATTATTCAAATTTTTGGAACGAACGATTTCAACCAAAATTTGAACTTTTAAATAATAAAATCTAAAACTTTAAATCGTTCTTAAACTTTTTAATTTCAGATTTTAATAATTTGGTTTAAGTGCGATTAAAAATTAACGAAACCATTCAAAATTTTAATCCAATAATTTTTAAAATTACCCACTGAACCTGAAATTATATTCCCTTTCCTAATTAACCGAATTATTAGATCTAAATTATTTAAAAAATCAATTAGCGATCTAAAATTTACGAATTTGGGGAAAGCAAAATTAGGGTCTATACTTATCGGGAACGGCTGAAATGTTTACCATAGATCAAGAATATACCCAGCAACATCGTGTCAAAATTTCAATCAATTCCGAGTTGTTAAGGTTGACCAATTAATTGAAATACTTTCCGACATTATTAATTTTAATTCAAAAATTAACAAAAACGCCCAAAAAACATAACTTTGAGGCCTGTTTTTGCAATTCCGTTCCCATCACTTGATCTTAGAAAATCGTTTTCAAACAGATTAGGATTAGAAAAGTCGAAAAACAGAATCTTTTTTAATTCAGAACAAGTTACGCAATTAATCCAATAATTCATAAAAAATTCTGAAAATCAACAAAAATGCCCAAAAATTTCGACAACAGCAAAAAAAATTTAATCATGCTAAAACATGCTTTGAATACATAAGCCCCGTGATACCACTGTAGGGGAATCCAGTTAAACATAATAACATGTGCGGAAACAATCCCCAAAGCCAGGAAACATGTATAAAGCAGAGATTAAGCAAACTTACATTCGAAGCGTGTTTTCCCGAGTAATCTGTCAACGAACACGAACTAAGAACTCCACTTGTCGTTCTTCTACTTGGTTCACCGACACGACCAGATCTGTCTTGACAACCGTAGCTTAGACAATCAATAAAGAGTTTTAGCTTTTGGGAAGAACAATTTTCACAGAGAGAGAAAACTGAAGAACATAATATTCAGAATTAGGTTTAGGGTTGTAAAACTGATGTGTGCTAAGTTGTGTGAAAATACAATAACCTAATTGTATTAAATGATGTAACCGGCCAAAGACCAAGTGGCCTTGACCGGCCACATCACACACGGACACCCGCACAGCCCAACGCCCAGCCACACTCTGCAGGCCGAAGCCCACAGCGCGCGCAGCTGGGCCATGGGCCTGCTCGCTCGTTGCAACTATGCTGTTGCGTTGGTGTTGCGTGCTCGTGCCACACGCGGGCTGGCTTGCTCGCCTTTACTCGCGAGCTCGCTGGCTCGTTGGGCCTTGCACGCTTGCGTGCTTGGCTCGACGGGCCGACGGCTCCGATTCCCTTCGTATTCGCGACTAATACCTTACGGCTATTATTTATCGTTTCGTATACGACGAATCACCGTCGTACAATACAATTTATTCATGTCGCCCAGCTTATGAATATTCACGATACGTACGATTCCGATGCAAGGTCGTATCGTATAATACATTTTCAAAACTAATTCCCGAAAAGCTATTAAATGAATTTCCGATTCATTTAATCCGGTGATCTGTTACATGCCATTGGTTTGACCTTGTAGGATCAGTCAAGAGTAAGTTGTGAGCTTAATGTTCATTAGAACTCACTGATCGGAAGCATTGCTCCAGCTAGTGTAGACACCTACTTTTGTCCCCATTCCCGCAAGGGAAAGGTTCGATGATGAAAGCATAAAAACTCCACTTGACAACGCATCTCCTATAAAATAAACGAATCTCGATTCCCCATTTCATTTCACCTGAAACCTGCTATTTATGGAAACCTGCTAAAAATAGTAACTGCCGTAACAGGTAGTTGTTAAAAGTGGCAAATCATAAAAGATAGAAACCTGTCAGAATTAGGTGTTGCATTCCAACATAAATCCTAAATGAGATAGAAAACTGCGAGAATCCTATTCCTAATAGGATTCGGAAATAAGAGTTACATATTAATTTAAATCCTAACGAACCTAGAGTTCGTAACGGGCCCAGACGCATTCCGTCACAAGTTGATACGCGCTAAAAGACTCAAATTAATCTCGAACTCTACGGATTTTAGAATCAGAATCTGACTAAACAAAAACTGCCCAGACCCTATTTTCAACGCCTGGCTCTGGGAGCCGAAATCTTCGGCGCCCAGGCCTAGGCGCTGAAAATACCTGGGTACATTTCTTTTCCTAATTCTTTGCTGATTAGAACTCTGCAATTCTATCTTTCCACGATCTCTTCCCTATAAATAGGCCCCTAGTTTCGACGTGAAACAACACAACAACACATAATATATTCTGAATATTGACTCTAAACCCCTTAGCCTAAGCCTCTCGCTGCGAAACTGTTCACGCGTTCTGTCGCAATCGATCCATAAATCGAACAGAACGTATCCTGTCCCATAATCGAGATTCGTTAAATAAAAAGGAGAAATAGCAAAGTCAAAGTGGTTAGTTTTCTGAGAACCGTGACGCACCTCTCAAGGGTGCGCCGTGATGTGTCCCTTTTCGATGATTTAACTGCTTTCCTCACCCTTTTTATGAACTGTTAAACTAACCTAATCTGATTGTTCTATCACGCCTAACAAATATAATATTTTTGGGAAATCGGATTATCATGCTAGGTCCCTTAATATTATTTAAATCAGATAATCACGATCGAATTAGTATTATATGTTGCATATTGCTAAAATCAATTCAGATTAGTTTAATAGTTAACGCATGTCCCTTCAATTATTTATGCTGAGCTAGTAAGGATATCCTGCCTCTGGAGTTATGGACGAGCGAATTACTCCTCTCGGTAGTTACAGTCCCCCGAACCCTCAATCTTTACCTTGCGGGTGTATATTGAGAGATCCCCACACCAGGGATCACAAGGGAACCTACGGCCGTCGTGGTCAAACATAATTGCACTCCCTTTATGTCACGATAACCGGGTTTTGTCAGTTTTTCTCATTGTTGTTAAAAACTGAATGGCGACTCCTATATTACTAGTCAATTGGGTGTATACTCACAGGAAATCCAATTACACTTGATTGAATAAAAATAATCGTCACACCCACGAGGGACAAGGTCACGCATTAGCCTCGCGCTTTTTCGACCCCCTCACAGTGGCGACTCCGCTGGGGATAGTGAAGGAAATACTCCGCGCATGTTTCCCACTCGGTACTTGTGCAGGTAGTACACCTATCCCGAACCCAATCGCTCGCTCATTAGGTCCCTCTCCCCTGCATGCCCCCTTGGCTTGCACTTGCGAGTTGGCCTCTTGAGCGAAATTCGTCTGTTGAAGACACTACCTAGACCGGGACATGTGTTGGATCTACGATAGAAGCGGTACCAAGCCAGGCGCAAATAAACTACCCATAGAAACCTATCATAAACTACGTGGCATATTTAATTTTCAAATCCATGTTTGTAATGTAGTTATGTGTAGCGAAATATGTGATTGTGTGTGACAAACTATCCTAGAAAACCAATGACCTTAAAAATTGCCCAAACATTCATAGACTAATTTGCCAAAGAGTTATACCAAAACACGTGTTCCGCAAACCCGAATGATCGCCACAAAATAGGCGACGCTCGGGATGGCCTGTAACGAATCCCACAAAGGCTGTTACGCGTGAAGGACGTTATTAGGCAAGCTCGCAAATCGAAGTCGCATAAACAGAAAACAGAAAACGAGAACCAGCCAGGGACGCATTTTCAACGCCCCTGGCTGGGCGCCAAAATTTCTCACGCCCACTGCTGGGCGCTGAAGTTGCTGCTTGGCTTTCTGGTCAGGCGCAGCAGCCTCGGTGCCCAAGCAAAAAAGAAAATACGTAGCAAAAAATATCCATAAAAAAGGAATTGCTACGAGGGCGTAAGAAAAGCACTCGATTTCAAAAGCGACTCGCGAAAAATTAATAACTCCTTGCGTCGTTGTTAGGCCTCCTACGACGGCAATGCTCGACACTAAAAGTCGACGATGCAAATAACCATGAATGTCACACGGGCAGAGATTTTCAAAAACATAAAGAGTTCAAAGTGCACACATAACAGTCCAAATATACTAGTCCGACTTAAGGGTAGTCATAGAATGCCCAAAAAACCGACTCACGAAACAAACTAATGTGTCTCCTGAAGGAAATAATGCCCTTGGTCCAAGTATGCATTCTATGTTAAGTCTAATAAATGCGGTTCAGTATTAATTAACAAGTTAATAATTCAGTGAGATCAAGTGAGCTGAATGCCTAGCTAGAGGCCGCTTCAGTTCAAGTGGAATTAATGATATTAATCCACAGCTTACTCTTGACTGAACCCGTAGGGTCACACAAATAGTACGTAAACGGATCAAGTATTTAATGGCATTAAATACTCCATCTATGAATATTCGGAACCGACGGATCTTGGTTTCAGTGGGAGCTAAGATCGTCACAGGCAAGAAATGAATACTCCGGAAACGATGATATTGCCGGAAACGGAAATATGGATCGTATCGGAAATATGAATATTATCCAAGTCGTAGATGTTGCCGGAAACGGAAACATGGTACGTATCGGAAAATATTATTGGAAATGAAAATATTACCAGAATCGGAAATATTGCCGGAAACGGAAATATTGTCAGAATCGGAAATATTGCCGGAATCGGAAAATAATTCCGGAAACGGAAATATTAAATATTTGTTCGTATCGGAAATAGATTCCGGAAATGGAAATTTAATCGGAAGCGTATCGTACGAATTAGCATCGGACGAGGCCTGCCGGACGAAGGCCCAGCACGAAGCCAGGCCGTCGCCCAGCAAGCACGCACGCCACAAGCCCAGCGCGCGCCAAGGCCACGGATGCGTGGGCCTTGCTGCGTGGGCTGCAGCTCGCACGCATGGGCAGTCCTTGTGGCTGCCGTGTGTGTGTGAGTTTGTGCTCATGCGTGATTCCTAAATCTACAAGAGTTAGTGTATGATTAAATTCCTATTCCTAATTGGATAAATTAATTAAATAGAATTCATGTAGGATTCTAATTTCAATTAATTCGTATCCTACTAGGATTACGATTCCTTTTCCATAACTCTATAAATAAAGGCCTAGGGGTCATTATTAATATACAAGTTTTTTAAGTATTCAAAACTAAGATTTTTAAGCAGAAAAATCAGCCAATATTCTTGCCTACCTAACCGAAAATATTAGAACCTTAAGGGCGATTCTAGTTGGTCAATCTTAAGGCGGATCCGGACGTGCTGTGGACTATCTACGGAGGGACGACACTTGGAGTCCTAAAGACTTGTTCTTGTTCGGTTCGGGCGCAGCTAGGGAAGGCACGCAACAAAGAGTATGCATCTAAACTATGCTAAATGATTATGTGTAAATAATATGTTTCCTGGCTTTATGGTTTTTCCGCATGATTTATGAACTGTCATATGAATCATAACCTAACAGTGGTATCACGAGCCCCTTATTATTTTCATAATCTAAATTGCATGAACATGGTTAAATATTACAAATTTGCAAGAATTAAAAGGGGTGATTAATTTTCGTAATTGTTAATTAATTGCAAATTGCGTTTATTTAATTATACGTACGCAGTTTTTCGGCAGTTTCTTCGTTACTCATCCAAATCGAGTGATTTTTGTGTCAATTCCGCATGTAAAAGGCATTCTAAAATTTTGACAAAAATAGTATTTTTCTGCCGAACCCAGAATTCTCAAATTCGAAGCCTAACTATGACTTTTCGAAGGTTTTAGTTTTTCGAATGCAAAATTTCGTAAATTTAAGATGTTAAATTAAATATTTGCGATTCTTGTTGATAAATCTTGAATTTTTGATTGACCTACTGCATATATTTAACAAGTTTGAATGCCTAGTCTTGTTAATTATGCAATCTAATTTGTAATTATGATTAATTTGTTGAAAATTAGAATAATTTAGAATTAATTTGATTTTCATAATTAATTGTAATTTAATTAGAAACCTATGATTAAAAACCACCATAAAAAATTGTAAATTTACGATAAATTTTAAATTTTTATGACCTAGACTTGAATCCATATCAATCGGAAATCAATTGGATAATAAATTTTCGATTTTTTCGCCCTAAAATTATGAAATTAATAATATTTATTAATTTGTCATTAATTTTAAATATAAATTTTAAATTTTCTTGCGATTCGTTCAAATAACTTGCACGCACGAAGCAATGGACGCTTCGTGTTACCCTTAAGGGGTGTTGTATAATGCGGGCATGCGACGACGAGCAAGGGAGCTCGTCGCCCGTGCGGCACGAATGCAATGAGCAAGGGCGTAGTGCACGAGCGCAAGGCAGCAGCCCTGCCTTGTGTCGTGTGCCACGAGCAATGAACGTATGGGCATGGGCGATGGGCGAGCCAAGGCAGTCGCGTGTGGGCAGCAAGCGAGCTGCGCCACAACGCGCGCTGCCTCGCACAAGTGCGCGCAGCCTCGCGCGCAGCGAGCGCAAGCTCGCGTGCCACGAGCGCTGCGCACAGCATCACTCGCGCGCACAGCGCGCGATGTCGCCCACCCAGCGAGCGATGTCGCGCACCACCGAGCGATGGCTCGCGCGCGCGCAGCGAGCGATCTCGCGCGCCAGCGAGCGATCTCGCGCCCCAGCGAGCGATGGCTCGCGCGCGCAGCGAGCGAGCTTGCGCGCCCAGCGAGCGATCTCGCGCGCCAGCGAGCGATGTCGCGCGCGCGCGCTGCGAGCGATAGCTCGCGTGCGATGGGCGCTATGCGGAGGCTTGCGTTGGGACAGCAGCAGCTATGCTACGAGCGCATGGGCTGCGCGCACATGGCCAGCAATGGCTGTGTGCGTACGGCCCATGGGCGTGCAACGCGTAGGGTGTTTGCGTTACGATTAGATCGTTTTGAATGTTTAATTTGAAAATTTCAGTTCACGTAATTTTAATTAATTTTAAAATTAATAATTTGAATTAATTTCTTGGATTTTAATTTTGAATATTATAATTATAATAAATGGAATTTATTCTAATTATTTTACTAAAATTAAAATCATGAATTAATTTAAATGCGACTGAAATTAAATTAAATTTTTGGATTCAATTATAAATTTATATGAGCTTTAAATTTTAATTAAATTTGTATGTTTCCGGTTGGACTAGAAATACATTTTTATGTTTAAAATTGGTAAAGCATATGAATTTATTGGTTTAAGTGGGAGCGCTTTTTAGTCATAAACTCTTGATTAGGTCTACAAATCCTTAAGGTTAAAACAACTTGATTAGAATTAATAAGGACTGAATAATTGGTAGATTATTGGTGCCCTTGATTAATTGCTGCAAATGTTTACGTGATGCATAATGTGTTTTACTAACCAGCTATGTGGGCCATTCATGATAATGAATGGGTGAATGGTATATATTGTATATGTACTGTTTTGCAGGTTATGAAGTGACTAGTATGGCCCAAATAGGATAGAAAATATGGTCTGCGTACCATTAATTTGAATGTAGTTGGTCTAAAGTACCAAAGTTATTTTTCAATTCAAATATGGTCTGCGAACCATCAAATAGTTGTAATTAGTTATAGCTTATCCTATTTGAAGAAAATGGTGCCTCCCACGGAGATTTTCAAGACGGACTTTGAAGTCAAAGCTTCAAGATGAAGTCGGGCCATACTAGATCACAAATATCTTATGCATGTTTTAAGTTATTTATTGTTTTAAATATGTCTTAAAATGCATGAGATCAAAAGCTTGATTATGTTGCATGATTAAGGATTTTAGTTCACTTAAAATCTAACCAACATAGTAAGAGCCTTAAGTTCCAAACTTAAAAATTGAGTTAAAAGGTGCCATGCCAAAATATACACTTGCTTGGATATCCTTTACATCAATCTAGTAATAGTTTTCGCTCAGCGAGGTGTTACTTATTGGTCCTAAAGGGGCAAGGTACACAAATAATTGTGAGTACATGTTAGTTTTGGTGAAACTCAACGATATAAGTAAGGAGTCCTTTTATGTCGTGGCAAATTCGATAGGTTTACCTAATAAGTTCTTAGACGTACCTATCAACCAAGAATAGTTTCTAGACTATTAGCAAAAGGCTTTTGCTTACCTAAGATGTTCTAGGATTAAGTCGACAAACTGTGCTTAGTTCTTCAATGATTTTAGGATCTTGGAATCATTTTATTCACACCTGCCGGAACACATAATTCGAATAAAATGCTAATGACTTGTTTAAATTGCATGATTGCTTTTATTTTCAAGTTATTATTCATGATAAATGTTTAGACTTTGCATGCTTCAATGTATGTTTTAATTATTGTTTATAATTAAATATCTTGCACTGCAATAAATCCTTTTAGAAAGGTAACAGTAAATTTCCTCGATTGGTAGTGAATCCAAGAACGATTCACGGAAATGAGAGAAAATGAGCAATTTAAAATGTACGTTTCTTATAACGACTTTTATGGTTGTTTTCGAATATCAAAATCGAATGGCAAACCAATTGGTGCTTGTGAATTCAAAATACAATGTAGTTTTGAGATCATAAAGCATTGAGTTTAATACGCTCAGCTTTACCAATGGTTAACAACCTAATATCTTTGTCCATTTAGTTCTCGAATGAGTCTAGTCCCTAGACATTCGAATAGATCGATGCTTAGAGAACTTTAGAAGCTTCTGGTAAGATCATCTAGTTGAAACAAAATATTCAACATAAATTAAAATGGTAAAGAACCTTGTTGGTGACATTGGACATGTCTAACAAAGTATAAAAGTCAACACTAAAGAATTCAATTCTTAAGACTATAAGAAAGGGTACAAGAAATAGGAAAACGAGGAACAAATGAAAGGAATTTACGATTCCGGTTCTACCTATAAGTTTAAAGAGAAGTGACCTAGCAATCAAACTTCCTTGGTATCATATACCGCTTGAGGTTCTTACTTCGGTAATAACTCAAATAAATGGAAGCTAGGATACACTAATGACCTACAAGTGGGAAATGAAGCATGGCAATGCTACATTAGTTGTAGGGTCATCTAGTTTGTTTTAAGTCCTTTCAAAGGCTGGAGCTTAATGGCTATTTTGTTCCATAATCAGCATACCTAAATTTCTGCTTCAAACACAGAAAGACTCACATTCAGAAGAACAAAAACAATGCTTGTTTGTTTGTTTATTTGAATGAAGTGGTCAATTACAGGTTGAGTTAATATGCTTGATTAAAACAAACAACTCTTTAAAGAACTTTACTAGGTTCAAATCAAACCCTTGATTTGAGTTCCATTCATCTTTGGCATTGTTGCTTAGACCATATCAACAAGTTAACATTCACAAACTCTATTTTGATGGACTTTTGAAAGTTGGTTGATTTCTAGATCAACTTTAAGACAAGCTAGTCTTACTTGTTGAAAGTAACAAAGAATATGAACTATTGTTAGAACGCCTAGACGATAGAGTTCAAAGCTAAAGAAAGGTTTTATGACTTTATTATTTCACATGGATTTGAGTGAATATAGGTTTATTTACTCAAATGTGATATAAGTTGAATCTGTTTGGCTAGTTCAAAGATTCAGAAGTATAAAATCCACTCGGCAAGAAATCATAAAGATCTAGGTTAGATCATGTTGATGATTACTTGAGACCAAATATGATCATCAATGATTGTGTGTTGTAATTTCACAATCTAGCTCCATAAGATATGGCATATCTACGTTGGAATAATCGAAGTCAATTGATTCGATCAATGATGAATCATAAAGACTTTTCCTATAATTTCTAAAACAAAATGCTCAACTACCACCAAACTAAACCAAATTCGTCAAAGCTATTGAAAAGTAATTTCAGAATATCTTTTCATAATATATCTAAAGAGTTCCTAAACTCAGTGGGAGCTTAGTGTTTGTTATTCAACAAACTAAGGCCCAAGTATAGATATATGTATCATTGTGATTTATTCAAATGAGACACAAGGGTATTGTTTCTACCACGAATTTTTGAGAACATAATGTTTGTTTGCTCGAAATAATGTCCTTTTGGAGATTCGTTTCCAAAATGACAAGTGGGAGAAAATAGACCTCGAAAGTTTTCGAGGCGAACAACAAACATAAACGGACATTCCGGAGGCTTTTCGAAGTGCTTCAGAAAATCCGAACTTATTCTTTAAGGACGTTAGAAGTGGCTTTAAAGAATAGACATCTCTTAGAAGACTTTACAAGTGCTTCAAGGAGAACAGAATATTCAAAGGACTTTCAAGTGGCTATTGATATTCTATTGTTTGATGTTCTATACCCAAGTAGGCATAGAATTCAAGTCACTGAAACTATGAGATTCTTCTATTAGATAGTGAAGAAACATAGAGATCAGGTCAATGAAACTATGAGATTCTTCTATTAAATAGTGAAGAAACCTACAACTTGCAGTCAAACTATTATCATATAGATTAATGAGTTTGTGACTTGTAAGAAAGCTATGACGAAACCCAGATTCCCTAAAATGGTTAGAGGCCATATATAGACTCAAATGTTTTAAATGGTTAGAGGCCATAAAACATACTCAATGTTTTGATGACAAAATTGAAATTTTGTTGATTTGCAAGAATAGTTTCACACCTATTGGTTGCAAGTTTGTTTTAAGGATAAAAACCATCAAACAAGAATTGTGTTCACACACAAAGCTAGATTAGTTGCTAAAGGTTACAAGCAAATTCATGGCATGGATTGTGTTGAAACCTCATGCATAATCGTAATGCTCAAGTCTATAATTCAAGCAATGATTGCATATTGGTACATATAGCAATTGGATGACAAAACGTATTCCTCAATCAAATGTTGGAATAAACTATGTACATGGTATGTCATAGGATTTGTGGATCCAAATAAATGCTTGAAAAAGAAAGCTAGCTTATGAAATCTAAAGTACAGATTTAAGCAAGCAATTGGGAATTAGAAATGTATTTTAGTGAAGCTAATAAGTATTTTAGTTTCATAAAATGTACATGATTCTTATAGATATATAAGAAGTTTAGTGGGAGTACATAAAAACTTAATTGGTCCTATGTGTATCACACACATATCTCTCTATTGTGAAATAACATTCAAATGCTAAATACTTAGATTTGAAATTATTCATCAATGATGGACCATGGCGAAACTTAGTACATACTGGGTATTAAGATCTATTTACAAAGATCTTATGATATTGTTTTGGATTAAGTAATGGCATTTACTAAATCAAACACGAAAGTCTCCATTGGAGATATTCGACCCATGTGAATAAATCTAAGTAAAGGATGTTTGAACTATGTATAAGCATTTACTAAGTTAAACATCAAAGAGTCTAAATGAGATTCTTAACCTATATTATATGTCAAAGAATTTAGCTGGATTCAGTATCTGCTGAAATTGAATAAGCTAAAGTTACATGAATAGAATTCAATTGGGAATTATTCTGCAAAAGAATTTATCATGTATGATATAATATGAGGATCGCCAAAAACGTATCGTATGACTTTAGCCATGACGAACATATACCAATCTCTATTTATCTAAGTGAAGATCAACTAGATTGAGATCAAGAATACTTATGGTACTTGAAAAGGTACATAGGAATAGTTCTTGATTCAAGGAAATAAAGATATGCTAAATATTGATGCTACACGCAGAAACACTGGCAAAGGATCAAGCAAGACCCCTTTGGAGTTAACCATTGATAAAGACGAGCTATAGAGCATCGTGTTTTGAAATGGCAACATGGATTGGAGACCATGAGTTGTTGCGTGGGAAATTAAAATAATAATTTCTATGTTCTAAGATATAGTTGGAGAGTCTTCCACATATCTATGAACTGCTTGGATAGGTAAATCCAAACAAAGCATCACTAGCAACCTATACAGTTGAAGTAAAAGTGATTATTGCCTAAGAAGCAATAAAACAGGGTTGTTTAAAGTTCTTCACTGAACTTGGGTAGATCACCTATCTGCTGGCTTGATGGTTCTTCATTGAAAAATGCGTAGAACCACTCTTGAAGCAAGAAAAACGTCTGCTAACTTGATGGTTCTTCATTGCAAAGTGAGTAAAACCACCATCGAAGTAAGAAAGACTAGATCACATAATAAACAAACTCGAAAAGATCTTATCATCATATCTCGAAGAACATTCGATGAAAAGGATATTAAGATTGGCAAAGCATGATAACTAAACCTATGCAACAAGTGAGAAGCAACACTCACATTGTAGCACTGGAAATCAAGCATAGCTTTGAATTCCATGAATTGTTTTAGAAGATGGGTTTGAGGCCCATGGTTATAAAACATTGGGGTTGAACATTTATCATATATGAAATGTATTTTCATATTCCATTTAATCTTGGTTTAGTATTAAATGATGAGTCCCTTCAAATTTGACGATATATTCAAGATAGACTGTCAGGACCAGTCCTGTGACTAAGAAATGTCTATCAAGTGAACTTGAATGTCAAAGGTTGAAAATGGTCCCTAATCGGAGTTTTCTATAAAATTGGACGCATAGAAAACGTTAGACGATTAGAATGCAAGATGACTAGTAGTTCTGTTTCTTGAACTATGTGGACATGGCAATGTCATAATCATTTGCATAGATACTTACTTTGGGAAGACTAGTATCGGACAAGACCTATGAAACTTTACTGTAAGAGATGAAAGTCTGTCATAAGTAAATTTCATTAAATTATTAGACACTAAATCCTCAATACCTGAGTGATTTGAGATTACTTGTTTGAGAACTGGTTGCTTTGACGTTGACCAACCGTCGCACCGTAAAAGGAGGCTATAAAGGCAACGCTCAGGTAATCACCTATCAAACGAAGTCTAATCTCAAGATCGCAAGATTGGGATTGTCCTCCCATAAATCGGGAAGAGATGCTTAAAAGTTGTACAAGGCCACTCGGAGAGCTAGAAACTGTGAAATGCATGGCCGTGCTCGGATGAATCATAGGCTATGATTATCTGTTTATTTGATCAGTTGAACTCTGAAACCGAGGAACACCTCTGGACATAATAAGGATGACAACTCTTACCTTATGTTCAAGAGCAAGCATCGAGCGACAAAGGAATTAGGAAATGCACACTTGTCCCTAAGGACAAGTGGGAGACTGAAGGAAATAATGCCCTTGGTCCAAGTATGCATTCTATGTTAAGTCTAATAAATGCGGTTCAGTATTAATTAACAAGTTAATAATTCAGTGAGATCAAGTGAGCTGAATGCCTAGCTAGAGGCCGCTTCAGTTCAAGTGGAATTAATGATATTAATCCACAGCTTACTCTTGACTGAACCCGTAGGGTCACACAAATAGTACGTAAACGGATCAAGTATTTAATGGCATTAAATACTCCATCTATGAATATTCGGAACCGACGGATCTTGGTTTCAGTGGGAGCTAAGATCGTCACAGGCAAGAAATGAATACTCCGGAAACGATGATATTGCCGGAAACGGAAATATGGATCGTATCGGAAATATGAATATTATCCAAGTCGTAGATGTTGCCGGAAACGGAAACATGGTACGTATCGGAAAATATTATTGGAAATGGAAATATTACCAGAATCGGAAATATTGCCGGAAACGGAAATATTGTCAGAATCGGAAATATTGCCGGAATCGGAAAATAATTCCGGAAACGGAAATATTAAATATTTGTTCGTATCGGAAATAGATTCCGGAAATGGAAATTTAATCGGAAGCGTATCGTACGAATTAGCATCGGACGAGGCCTGCCGGACGAAGGCCCAGCACGAAGCCAGGCCGTCGCCCAGCAAGCACGCACGCCACAAGCCCAGCGCGCGCCAAGGCCACGGATGCGTGGGCCTTGCTGCGTGGGCTGCAGCTCGCACGCATGGGCAGTCCTTGTGGCTGCCGTGTGTGTGTGAGTTTGTGCTCATGCGTGATTCCTAAATCTACAAGAGTTAGTGTATGATTAAATTCCTATTCCTAATTGGATAAATTAATTAAATAGAATTCATGTAGGATTCTAATTTCAATTAATTCGTATCCTACTAGGATTACGATTCCTTTTCCATAACTCTATAAATAAAGGCCTAGGGGTCATTATTAATATACAAGTTTTTTTAAGTATTCAAAACTAAGATTTTTAAGCAGAAAAATCAGCCAATATTCTTGCCTACCTAACCGAAAATATTAGAACCTTAAGGGCGATTCTAGTTGGTCAATCTTAAGGCGGATCCGGACGTGCTGTGGACTATCTACGGAGGGACGACACTTGGAGTCCTAAAGACTTGTTCTTGTTCGGTTCGGGCGCAGCTAGGGAAGGCACGCAACAAAGAGTATGCATCTAAACTATGCTAAATGATTATGTGTAAATAATATGTTTCCTGGCTTTATGGTTTTTCCGCATGATTTATGAACTGTCATATGAATCATAACCTAACATCTCCTACTCCACAACAATAATGTAGGGCCCCTGAGTACTTGCCCGTGATAGCCATCAAGAAACACGATGGAAGAAGCATATCCCGAACATCTGTACCTAGAGGTCGCACAAACCCAAGAGATGCATGCTCTGGGACACGACCCTTTACGTTCTCAAAGGCCACTCGCCCCAAAGAACCATGCTATGCCAAAAACGCTCCCCAACTCACATGCTTTCGGGCTATTGTTTGGGTTAGAAAAGAAAAGAGCGAAGAAAGAAACAGAAATTATGGCACTAGCTCTCCAAGATGAAGTGTTTGATCCTACTAAGTTGATGGCTCCATCACCCTCAAAAGATGACCAAATCCAACGAGGGTGGCGCAAGACTTTCAAATGGACTAATGCTCGTGGGATAAAGTTCAAGATATCTGCGGGAGAGGGTCCGATGTACGAAGAATTAGAGTCTGAATCCGAGTCTGACTCCGAGTCCGAACCTAACAAAATTGTAACCCCTCCCAAAAATAGTTTAGACCCGGAAATCTCTACTCCGGGAGATCTTTTTGATGTAATGCTTCATGACTTTAATAAGATAAACAAAACTTTTGAGTATGTAAAAATCAGAGTAATAATGCAGAATGTCTCGCCACTAATGAGCACGAAAAAGAGCCAGAAGAGGGATATACCGAACTAATAAAAGCTGTAAATGAACAAGAACTCAAAACTCATATAATTGAAGACACAGAATCGTTAAATATTGGAACAGAAGAAAATCCTAAAATTATTAAAATTGGCCTCACCTTAACTCCCACTGAAAAGGCCGATCTAATCTCCACTTTGCGGGAATTCGAGGGTGTCTTTGCTTTGTCCTACAAAGACATGCCGGGAATAGATCTAGAAATCGCTGAGCATAAAATTCCGCTAGATCCCAAAATGACGCCAGTAAAACAAAAGCTACGGCGGCTCAAACCAGAGATAGCCTTGAAAATAAAAGAAGAAGTCACTAAACAATTAGACGCCGGCTTTATAAAAGTCTCCAACTACCCAGAATGGGTGGCCAATATTGTCCCCGTAGCTAAAAAAGATGGACGAGTGCGAATGTGCGTAGACTTTCGAGACCTCAATAAAGCCAGTCCTAAAGATGACTTCCCTCTACCTCACATTGACATACTAGTAGACAACACCGCAGAACACGCGCTCCTCTCCTTTATGGACGGGTACGCCGGATATAACCAAATACTCATGGCAGAAGAAGACATGGAAAAAACAACTTTCATTACCCCTTGGGGAACATATTGTTACACTGTAATGCCTTTTGGTTTGAAAAACGCGGGGGCCACCTATCAAAGAACAGCCACCACGTTACTCCATGACATGATACATAAAGAAATCGAGGTCTACGTGGACGACATGATCGTCAAATCTAAAGACCGGCGCGGTCACCTCCCGGCACTTAAAAAATTCTTCACTCGAATCTTGAAATATAACATGAGACTAAATCCACAAAAATGTGTGTTCGGGTAACCTCGGGAAATTTGCTAGGACATGTTGTTAGTACGTGAGGAATCGAGATTGACCCATCTAAGATCAAAGCCATTACCGAAATGCCCCCACCAAAAACTGAAAAACAAATAAGGGGCTTCCTGGGAAAGCTGCAATACATTAGTAGGTTCATTTCCAAGCTTACTATGACTTGTGAGCCAATATTCAAAAAATTAAGAAAAGAGGAAAAGGCCGAATGGGATGAACAATGCCAAACTGCCTTCGATAAAATCAAAGAATACCTAAGCAAGCCACCCGTCCTCTCCCCACCTTTGCCTGGAATCCCTTTACGCCTATACCTAACCGTCACGGATACTGCAACGGGAGCTATGCTCTCACAGTGTGTACATGGGTCCGAGCGAGCCATTTACTACTTGAGCAAGAAGTTCATACAGTACGAGACGAGATACACAGAACTTGAGAAAACCTGTCTCGCCCTCGTCTGGGCATCCAAAAAACTCAGGCATTACCTATTGGCCCACACTGTTCATATAGTGTCACAACTAGATACCTTAAAATACGTGTTCGAAAAGCCCGCCCTGAGTGGTCGCCTGTCCAGGTGGCTAGTCATGCTCTCAGAATTCGACCTAAATTTCATGCCGGAAAAAACAATCAAAGGAAGAGCGGTAGCCGAATTCCTGGCCGAACATGCCACGAATGAGGAAACCCCGGAAGCTTACCTCCTCCCCGACGAGGAACTTCTGATGATACAAGAAGACTATTGGACACTATACTTCGATGGCGCGTCCAACCAAAAAGGATGCGGCGTCGGAGTTCTCCTAGTAAGTCCCGAAGAAGCCCATATACCAATTTCCGTCAAACTTGACTTCGAGGCTACAAACAATGCCGCCGAATACGAGGACTGCATAGTTGGGCTAGAGGCCGCAGTTAGCCTAGGAGTCAAATACCTACAAGTCTTCGGGGATTCTTCCCTAATAATCAACCATATATCCAAAAGATGGAAGGTCCGAAGCACTAGTCTCTCAAAATATCAAGCTCACTTGGACCAAATAGTCGAGCAATTTGAAAAAATCGAGTATACGTACTTGCCAAGAGACGACAACCAATTCGCGGATGCACTAGCGAAGCTAGCTTCAATGATCAACATCCCGAATGAATGGGACGGAATGACCCTTCGGGTCGAGCGAAGGAAAGAGCCGGCTTATTGTTGTGCCATAGACTCCGAACCTGAAAACACCGAGGAAGAACCATGGTACACGGACATCCTTCGTTACAAAACAAGTGGGGAATTCCCCCCAAACACTTCCCCGCGAGCACAAAAGGCCCTGCGCCTCCTCGCTTCACAATATAGCATAATTCTGGGAGAACTGTACAAATACACGCCGAATAAAATCAAGTTACTTTGTGTCCATCAAAACCAAGCCCAAAGACTAGTGGAAGAATACCATAACGGCGTGTGCGGACCCCATATGAACGGAAAAATGCTATCCCGAAAAATATCCCGCTCAAGGTACTATTGGACCACTATGGAAACCGATTGCCATCACTTTGTAAAAACTTGCCCAAAATGCCAAATCTTCAGTAACCTTAACCATTTACCTCTCTCAGAACTATACACCTTCACTTCTCCATGGCCCTTTTCCACCTGGGGTATAGATATAATCGGCAAGGTAACACCAACAGGCGTAGGGGGACACGAGTACGTTTTAGTTGCAATTGATTACTTCACTAAATGGGTAGAGGCAGTCTCCTATGCAAAGTTAACAGCCAAACATGTCGCCCGATTCCTAGAAAAGAACATATTCTGTCGATACGGGGTTCCACATGAAATCATAAGTGACCAAGGTTCCCACTTCAGGGTCGAAGTCCAAGACCTGCTCAAAAAATATCATGCCAAACACCATAAATCCTCTCCCTACAGGCCGCAAATGAACGGCGCGGTAGAGGCGGCCAACAAAAATATTAAAGTCATAATCGAAAAAATGGCCGAAAATTATAAGGATTGGCCCAACAAATTACACTTCGCATTATGGGGCTATCGAACCTCAATCCGCACCTCCATTGGAGTAACACCCTACTCCTTGGTATACGGAATGGAAGCAGTCCAACCGGTCGAGTTGGAGATTCCTTCCCTCCGGATCGTCCTAGAAAGCAAGCTACCCGAAGCTGATTGGGTTCAAGCTAGGTACGACGAACTCGTCCTTTTAGACGAACAGAGGTTGAGAGCTCTACATCACGTGCAAGTGTATCAAAAGCGCATCGCAAGGCAATTCAACAAAAGAGTCAAACCTCGAAACATCAAAGAAGGCGATTTTGTATTAAAAGAAGTCCGCGCACCTACTACGGACCCTCGAGGAAAATTCCGGCCTAACTGGACAGGACCATATTTTGTAAAGACCATCCTACCTGGCGGAGCAGTCCAACTAGCCGACATAGATGGAGCGGAATTCGCTAACCTCACGAACTTCGACCAATTGAAAAAGTACTATATTTAATGAAATTCAGTCCGGAGTTAAGGCATCTAATAAAACACATTAAAACTCATAAGCAAACATCCTGCGCATTACACTAAACAAACGGCATAAAACTCGATAAAGTAGAAAAGGCGAAGGACAAAACTTCAACGCCCAGGACTGGGCGCTGTTATTTCTAACGCCCAGGCCTGGGCGCCAATATTTCCTTCGCCCTAAATCAGGCGTTGTTCTCTCTTGCCACCTACCCTCCTGCTTCTACAAAGTGTTCGTACTCCTTTTTCTAACCCTCAAAAGAACCACGAACACTTGGGGGGAAGCAGACGGGTAATGAACACCCTTTCAAAAAAGTTTTTTTTTCAAAAAGCTAGAACTACGCGCGACCTGATTCTGACAAGATACGTAGGCAATCCTTCTCAAGGATTCGGTCCAATAAAAAATTATAAAATAATAAAGTCATGCAACGCATCAAGAAGAAAAGATATCGCAAAGGGCACTCTACCCTAACCCATGCACGGGCAAGACCAAATAAAATGAAAAAGCCCAACAAAGGAGTATAACACGAGTCGGCAAAAAACAAAAATAGTGAACATGCATATGTAATACCCCAAGTAGTCGGTTAGTCTAAAAATATATGTGCACTCTTATATGAACTCATTATTTTTACGAAAGTCTTTTCCTTTTAAAAATTCGTCGTTGGTTTAGGAAGCTAATATTGCTATAATATGTTAAAACAAAGCCCACGGAAGGCTCAAACATTCTTGCACCAAAAATGGCAAAAAATATATATATACATGCGGAACACAAGAATGAATATGTATAAAACAGGAGGTAAGCCTAAGACTCGTCATCGGCTCCATGTCTCCAAGCCTCGCCGGTCCATCCACTCCACTTCCCGTGGTATGAGGGACCCCAGCCAGAGTCACCCCAAAAATGGGGTTGCGACCGCAACTCGGGGCTAGGCTCTCGGGCCACCGACACGGAACGCCGCCTACGCTCCGACTCGGACCTCTCCCCGGAAGAACTCACCCCCGCGTCAGAACGGCGATGCCGTAGGGGCAAGTGCTGTGCTCTCTCTCTCTCGCGACAACCGTGTCCCCCGCCCAAGGGACCCGCGTCGTCGGCCCCAGCACGCCCGGTAGCAGTCTGCAAAAAGGGACAAAAAAATAGAGTGAATAGCCGAAAGCCAAACCAAAGGTACAGATCAAAAGAAAAAAAAAGAGGGCACATTACCCGAGTAGAGTGGGGGCTCCTGCAAGAAAGTGCAGACCGAGCTCGAACCAACGCGGACTTCAACCGGTTGATCACCCCCACCATCGCATTGGCCGTACGGGCCGGAACCTAAAACAAGAATGTCAGTAAAAGAAGAAAGAAAAAATATAAAGAAGAGTACACAAATGGAAGGTGCATACCGCCTCTACTCCCTCGAGCGGAGCATGGAAAACCCGGTCTTCCGGGAAAGTCTCCACAATCTCGGATCCATTCTCTCCGGTATACGAAATCCGAGCATCGGGAAGCACCCATCCCCCCAACAAAGGGTCAGGACCCTCCTGCACAAAACACGGTAGGCATAAACACATGGGCACGAACATGAAAACACTAAAATCAATACAAAGAGAGGAGGCAACTTACAGCACCAGGCTCCGGGAGACGAAGAGAATCCTGGATAAACTGGTAATAGCTAGCTCCCTATATCACCAACTCTGTCGCCGGCACACCAGTCCTCGAGTGGACCCTTCAAGACTCGCCTATCGAGCGAGTAGACAACATGGTCGCAGGCGGAGGCCTGGGCACCGAAAAAACCCCGGCCGTCTGCATACGTACCCGCTCTCCCAGGTACCAGACAGGGTCCCGGCGGTCAACGAACAAGACCCGCATCTGGTTCAGGGCATAACTCTCCCTGACCGAAGCATGCGTACCCCTAAAAGGGAGCCATGGGGTCCAAACCACCTGTTTTCGTACAAAACGCAGTCAGATCTCGCACATGAAAAGAATGACGAAATACGAGATAGAGGATAAGATTCTGTACATGCTCAGGGTTCCCGTCCCTGATAAGATCCCACACGGTATCGGGCGGTGGACGCACTGTCAGCTTCTTCCTCCAACCCCAACGGCGACCGGCAGGGAACTCCAAAGGCCTCTGCCCCTTTCGGGGAGCCAGCCAGGGTAAGTGCTCAAAGGCCCACAACTTCAGAAAAAAGGATAATAAAACGTTAAAAAAAAGAGGCCGGGTAAAAGCGAGAAAAACAAAAGAAAGTCTAGGCACATACCTCGATCAAACGCGGCACTCCCGCTAATGTAATCACAAAGTGACGTATACTCGGGTCCGAGACGCGCACCGACAAACTCATCTGGCCGACAAGCATCGCATAGCCCAAATTGCCCCAGCGATAGTCACCCAGTGTAGACACTGTTAGGTTATGATACATATGACAATTCATAAATCATGCGGAAACAACCATTAAGCCAGGAATACATATTATTTACACATAATCATATAGCATAATTTAGATGCATACTCTTTGTTACGTGCCTTCCCTAGCTGCGCCCGAACCGAACAAGAACAAGTCTTTAGGACTCCAAGTGTCGTCCCTCCGTAGATAGTCCACAACACGTCCGGATCCGCCTTAAGATTGACCAACTAGAATCGCCCCTAAGGTACTATAAATTTTCGGCACTTTTGAGCAAGATGTGTGACTGAATTTTTCTCTCAAAAACTCACTTTGAATACTTGAATTACTCGTTATAAATTGTGAACCCAGGCCACATATTTATAGGGGTATGGAAAGAGAATTGGAATCCTATTAGGATACGAATTAATTAAATTAGAATTATAATAAAACTCTTATTTAATTAATTTATCAAATAGAATTAGGAATTTAATCATTAACCGAATTTTGCACGTTTTAGGTTTCGTATGCGAACACAAACACTTACGCGAGCATGACCCGCAAGCGTGCAGGCCATGCCCGCGCACAGTCCACACGGCCGCACGGCCCACGCGAGCTACAAGCCCACGCGAGCTGCAGCAATGCTCGCAGCCCACTGCTCGCAGCTGCGCGCGCTGCCACGGCCTGCTGGGCCTGGCCTTGAGCTGGGCCTGGCGTGGCCTTGGCTGTTCGTGTGGCGCGCTTGGCTTGCTGGGCGATGGCCTGGCTTCGTGCTGGGCCCTCGTCCGGCAGGCCTCGTCCGATGCTTATTCGTACGATACGCTTCCGATTAAATTCCCGATTCCGGAATATATTTCAGATACGAACAATATTTAATATTTTCGATTCCGGAATTAATTTCCATTTCGAACAAATATTTAATATTTCCGTTTCCGGAATTATTTTCCGATTCCGATAATATTTCCGATTCTGACAATATTTCCGTTTCCGGCAATATTTCCGATTCCGGCAATATTTCCATTTCCGATAATATTTCACGATACGTACCATGTTTCCGTTTCCGGCAACATCTACGACTTGGATAATATTTATATTTCCGATAGGATCCATATTTCCGTTTCCGGCAATATCATCGTTTCCGGAGTATTCATTTCTTGCCTGTGACGATCTCAGCTCCCACTGAAACCAAGATCCGTCGATTCCGAATATCCATGGATGGAGTATTTAATGCCATTAAATACTTGATCCGTTTACGTACTATTTGTGTGACCCTACGGGTTCAGTCAAGAGTAAGCTGTTGATTAATATCATTAATTCCACTTGAACTGAAGCGGCCTCTAGCTAGGCATTCAGCTCACTTGATCTCACTGAATTATTAACTTGTTTAATTAATACTGAACCGAATTTATTAGACTTAACATAGAATGCATACTTGGACCAAGGGCATTATTTCCTTCAGTCTCCCACTTGTCCTTAGGGACAAGTGTGCATTTCCTAATTCCTTTGTCGCTCGATGCTTGCTCTTGAACATAAGGTAAGAGTTGTCATCCTTATTATGTCCAGAGGTGTTCCTCGGTTTCAGAGTTCAACTGATCAAATAAACAGATAATCATAGCCTATGATTCATCCGAGCACGGCCATGCTTTTCACAGTTTCTAGCTCTCCGAGTGGCCTTGTACAACTTTTAAGCATCTCATCCCGATTTGTGGGAGGACAATCCCAGTCTTGTGATCTTGAGACTAGACTTCGTTTGATAGGTGATTACCTGAGCGTTGCCTTTATAGCCTCCTTTTACGGTGCGATGGTTGGTCAACGTCAAAGCAATCAGTTCTCAAACAAGTAATCTCAAATCGCTCAGGTATTGAGGATTTAGTGTCTAATAATTTTAATGAAATTTACTTAGGACAGATTTTCATCTCTTACAGTAAAGTTTCATAGGTCTTGTCCGATACTAGTCTTCCCAAAGTAAGTATCTATGCAAATGATTATGACATTGCCATGTCCACATAGTTCAAGAAACAGAACTACTAGTCATCTTGCATTCTAAACGTCTAACGTTTTCTATGCGTCCAATTTTATAGAAAACTCCGACTAGGGACCACTTTCAACCTTTGACATTCAAGTTCACTTGATGGACATTTCTTAGTCACAGGACTGGTCCTGACAGTCTATCTTGAATATATCGTCAAATTGAAGGGACTCATCATTTAATAAACCACAAATTAAATGGAAAAATGAATTCTTTTCATTTATTGTGAATGATTAACCAATAATGTTTTACAAAGATTTAAACTCTAAAACTTCAAAACATTAAACAGAGACATCAAAGCCATTCTCCAATATGCTTGATTCCCATAACTGCAGTGTGCGAGTTGTGCTTCGCCTGCGGCAGAGGTTTAGTTAATGGATCTGATATGTTGTCATCAGTACCAATTTTGCTTATCTCGACTTCTTTTCTTTCAACGAACTCTCGTAGAAGGTGAAATCTACGAAGTACATGCTTGACTCTCTGGTGGTGTCTAGGCTCCTTTGCCTGTGCAATAGCTCCGTTATTATCACAATACAGGGCTATTGGTCCTTTAATGGAGGGGACTACACCGAGTTCACCTATGAACTTCCTTAGCCATATAGCTTCCTTTGCTGCTTCATGTGCAGCAATGTACTCCGCTTCAGTTGTAGAATCCGCAATGGTGCTTTGCTTAGCACTTTTCCAGCTTACTGCTCCTCCGTTGAGGCAGAAGACAAACCCAGACTGTGATCTGAAATCATCTTTGTCGGTTTGGAAACTTGCGTCCGTATAGCCTTTAACAATTAATTCATCATCTCCACCATAGACCAGGAAGTCATCTTTGTGCCTTTTCAGGTACTTCAGAATGTTCTTGGCAGCAGTCCAATGCGCCTCTCCTGGGTCTGACTGGTATCTGCTCGTAGCACTGAGTGCGTACGCAACATCCGGGCGTGTACATATCATAGCATACATTATTGAACCAATCAACGATGCATATGGAATCCCATTTATTCGTCTACGCTCATCAAGTGTTTTTGGGCACTGAGTCTTGCTTAGAGTCATTCCATGAGACATGGGTAGGTAGCCTCGCTTGGAGTCCGCCATCTTGAACCTATCAAGCACCTTATTGATATAAGTGCTTTGACTAAGTCCAATCATCTTTTTAGATCTATCTCTGTAAATCTTGATGCCCAATATGTACTGTGCTTCTCCTAGATCTTTCATCGAAAAACATTTCCCAAGCCAAATCTTGACAGAGTCCAACATAGGAATGTCATTTCCGATAAGTAATATGTCGTCGACATATAATACTAGGAAAGCAATTCTGCTCCCACTGACCTTCTTGTATACAAAAGATTCGTCCGCGTTCTTGATGAAACCAAAGTCACTGACTGCTTCATCAAAACGTATATTCCAGCTCCTGGATGCCTGCTTCAATCCGTAGATTGACTTCTTTAGCTTGCATACCTTTTTAGCATTCTTTGGATCCTCAAAACCTTCAGGCTGTGTCATAAACACAGTTTCTGTTAAAACGCCGTTTAAGAAAGCAGTTTTGACATCCATCTGCCATATTTCGTAATCGTAATATGCAGCGATTGCTAACATTATCCGAATAGACTTTAGCATTGCAACTGGTGAAAAGGTTTCATCATAATCCACACCGTGGACTTGCCTGTAACCTTTTGCGACCAATCTAGCTTTGAAAACTTCAAGTTTCCCATCCTTGTCCTTTTTCAGTTTGAAAACCCATTTGCTTCCAATGGCTTGGTAGCCATCTGGCAAATCGACCAAATCCCATACTTGGTTTTCAGACATGGAGTCTAATTCAGATTGCATGGCTTCTTGCCATTGCTTGGAGCTAGGGCTCGTCATAGCTTGTTTGTAAGTCGCAGGTTCATCACTTTCAAGTAATAGAACGTCATAGCTCTCGTTCGTCAAAATACCTAAGTACCTTTCCGGTTGAGATCTATATCTTTGCGATCTACGCGGGGTAATATTTCTAGATTGACCATGATTCTCACCAGATTCTTCTAAAGATCTCTGAGTTTCATCCTGAATGTCATCTTGAGCATTCTCTAGAGTTTGTTGTTCGACTCGAATTTCTTCGAGGTCTACTTTTCTCCCACTTGTCATTTTGGAAATGTGATCTTTCTCCAAAAAGACACCATCTCGAGCAACAAATACCTTGTTCTCAGATGTATTGTAGAAGTAATACCCCTTTGTTTCCTTTGGATAGCCCACAAGGATACATTTGTCAGATTTTGGATGAAGTTTGTCTGAAATTAATCGTTTGACGTATACTTCACATCCCCAAATCTTAAGAAAAGACACATTTGGAGGCTTTCCAAACCATAATTCGTATGGAGTCTTTTCGACAGCTTTAGACGGAGCTCTATTTATAGTGAGTGCAGCTGTATTTAGTGCATGTCCCCAAAATTCTAATGGAAGTTCGGCCTGACCCATCATTGACCTGACCATGTCTAGCAAGGTTCTGTTCCTCCGTTCCGACACACCGTTCCATTGTGGTGTTCCAGGAGGAGTCAATTCTGATAGAATTCCACATTCTTTCAGATGGTCATCAAATTCATAGCTCAGATATTCACCGCCTCTATCAGATCGCAGTGCCTTAATCTTCTTGCCTAATTGATTCTCTACTTCACTCTGAAATTCCTTGAATTTGTCAAAGGATTCAGACTTATGCTTCATTAGGTAGACATAACCATATCTACTGAAGTCATCAGTGAAAGTGATAAAGTAGCTGAAACCACCTCTAGCATTTGTACTCATTGGTCCACATACATCTGTATGGATTAAACCCAATAGTTCATTTGCTCTTTCTCCAACTTTAGAGAAAGGTTGCTTTGTCATTTTGCCAAGTAAACATGATTCGCATTTACCATAATCCTCTAAGTCAAATGGTTCTAGAATTCCTTCCTTTTGAAGTCTTTCTAAGCGTTTCAAGTTTATATGGCCTAATCGACAATGCCACAGATAGGTGAGATCTGAATCATTCTTTTTGGCCTTTTTGGTATTTATGTTATATAATTGTTTGTCGTGATCTAATAAATAAAGTCCATTGACTAATCTAGCAGATCCATAAAACATCTCTTTAAAATAAAACGAACAACTATTGTCTTTTATTAAAAAGGAAAATCCCTTAGCATCTAAGCAAGAAACTGAAATGATGTTTTTAGTAAGACTTGGAACATGGAAACATTCTTCCAGTTCCAAAACTAGCCCGGAGGGCAACGACAAAAAGTAAGTTCCTACAGCTAATGCAGCAATCCGTGCTCC
Source organism: Spinacia oleracea (assembly GCF_020520425.1). Taxonomy (NCBI): domain Eukaryota; kingdom Viridiplantae; phylum Streptophyta; class Magnoliopsida; order Caryophyllales; family Amaranthaceae; genus Spinacia; species Spinacia oleracea. The sequence goes on from NC_079489.1 coordinate 93,200,234, forward strand.
ATTTCCACTCGTAGGTCGACTTCACCCTTGCTTAACTTTCTACTTCTTCTTAGTCCCTGTGGATTGGAACATAAGTGTGAGCCACAACCTGTATCTAATACCCAAGAAGTTGAATTAGCAAGTATACAGTCTATAACGAAAATACCTGAAGATGGAACGACTGTTCCGTTCTTCTGATCTTCCTTTAGCTTCAAGCAATCTCTCTTCCAATGCCCCTTCTTCTTGCAGTAGAAGCATTCGGATTCAGAAGTTGGTTGACTGACCTTCCTCTTTACAGATTTGGCGCCAGTTTGCTTAGTTGGGCTGGCCTTGTTGCCACCTTTCTTAGCATTCTTCTTCTTTCCAGATTTCTTGAACTTGCCCCCACGCACCATAAGCACATCCTGCTTATCACTTTTGAGCGTCTTTTCAGCGGTCTTCAGCATACCGTGAAGCTCAGTGAGCGTTTTGTCCAGACTATTCATACTGTAGTTCAGTTTGAACTGATCATACCCGCTATGAAGAGAATGGAGGATGGTGTCTATGGCCATTTCCTGAGAAAATTGCTGATCCAGCCGACTCATATTCTCAATGAGTCCAATCATTTTGAGAACATGTGGACTTACGGGCTCGCCTTTCTTAAGCTTGGTCTCAAGAATTTGCCTATGAGTCTCGAATCTTTCGACTCGAGCCAGATCTTGGAACATGTTCTTCAACTCACTGATGATTGTGAAAGCATCTGAGTTGATGAACGTTTTCTGCAGATCAGCACTCATGGTGGCGAGCATTAGACATTTCACATCCTTGTTGGCATCAATCCAACGATTGAGGGCTGCCTGAGTGACCCCGTCGCCTGCGACTTCGGGCATCGCCTCATCTAGGACATACTCCTTTTCTTCCTGCATAAGAACTATTTGCAAGTTCCTTTGCCAGTCAAGGAAGTTTTTCCCGTTCAACTTCTCCTTTTCGAGAATTGATCGAATGTTGAATGAATTGTTGTTTGCCATATTAAAAACTACAATTGAAAGGAATAAACAAATAAATAACCATTCACAGTTTCTCTTAATAAACTTAAATTCTAGCATACATGCATAATTCAATGTTTATTAAGCATTTTATTCAAGTTATGTGTTCCGGCAGGTGTGAATAAAATGATTCCAAGATCCTAAAATCATTGAAGAACTAAGCACAGTTTGTCGACTTAATCCTAAACCATCTTAGGTAAGCAAAAGCCTTTTGCTAATAGTCTAGAAACTATTCTTGGTTGATAGGTACGTCTAAGAACTTATTAGGTAAACCTATCGATTTTTCCACGACATAAAAGGACTCCTTACTTATATCGTTGAGTTTCACCAAAACTAACATGTACTCACAATTATTTGTGTACCTTGCCCCTTTAGGACCAATAAGTAACACCTCGCTGAGCGAAAACTATTACTAGATTGATGTAAAGGATATCCAAGCAAGTGTATATTTTGGCATGGCACCTTTTAACTTAATTTTTAAGTTTGGAACTTAAGGCTCTTACTATGTTGGTTAGATTTTAAGTGAACTAAAATCCTTAATCATGCAACATAATCAAGCCACAATCTTATGCATAATTAAGACATATTTAAAGCAATAAATAACTTAAAGCATGCATAAGATAAATGTGATCTAGTATGGCCCGACTTCATCTTGAAGCTTTGACTTCAAAGTCCGTCTTGAAAATCTCCGTGGGAGGCACCATTTTCTTCAAATAGGATAAGCTATAATTAAAACTAATTACAACTATTTGATGGTACGCAGACCATATTTGAATTGAAAAACAACTTTGGTACTTTAGACCAATTACATTCAAATTAATGGTACGCAGACCATATTTTCTATCCTATTTGGGCCATACTAGTCACTTCATAACCTGCAAAACAGTACATATACAATATATACCATTCCCCCATTCATTATCATGAATGGCCCACATAGCTGGTTAGTAAAACACATTATGCATCACGTAAACATTTGCAGCAATTAATCAAGGGCACCAATAATCTACCAATTATTCAGTCCTTATTAATTCTAATCAAGTTGTTTTAACCTTAAGGATTCGTAGACCTAATCAAGAGTTTATGACTAAAAAGCGCTCCCACTTAAACCAATAAATTCAGATGCTTTACTAATTTTAAACATAAAAATGTATTTCAAGTCTAACCGGAAACATACAAATTTAATTAAAATTTAAAGCCCATATAAATTTATAATTGAATCCAAAAATTTTAATTTGATTTCAGTCGTATTTAAATTAATTCATGATTTTAATTTTAGTAAAATAATTAGAATAAATAAAATTTATTATAATTACAATATTCAAAATTAAAATCCAAGAAAATAATTTAAATTATTAATTTTAAAGTTAATTAAAATTACGTAAACTGAAAATTTCAAATTAAACATTCAAAACGATCTAATCGTAATGCAAACACCCTACGCATCGCACGCCCATGGGCCACACGCACACAGCCATCGCTGGCCATGTGCGCGCAGCCCATGCGCTCGTCGCATAGCTGCTGCATCTTCCCATCGCAAGCCATCGCACAAGTGGTGCTCGCTGCGCGCGCGCCAGCGCTCGATGCACGCGAGCCATCGCTCGCTGCGCGCGCTCGCCAGCGCTTGCTGCGCGCGCTCCAGCGCTCGATGTGCGCGAGCCATCGCTCGCTGCGCGCGATCAACGCTGGGCGCAGCGCTCGTGGCACGCGAGCTTGCGCTTGCTGCGCGCGAGGCTGCGCGCGCTTGCGCGAGGCAGTGCGCGTTGTGGCGCAGCTCGCTTGCTGCCCACACGCGACTGCCTTGCCTTGCCTTCGCCCATGCCCATTCGTCCATAGCTCGTGGCCCACGACACAAGGCAGGGCTGCTGCCTTGTGCTCGTGCACCATGCCCTTGCTTATTGCATTCGTGCCGCACGGGCGACGAGCTCCCTTGCTCGTCGTCGCATGCCCGCACTATACAACACCCCTTAAGGGTAACACGTAGCGTCCATTGCTTTGTGCGTGCAAGTTATATGAACGAATCGCATAAAAAATTAAAATTTATATTTAAAATTAATGACAAATTAATAAATTAATATTAATTTCATAATTTTAGGGCGAAAAAATCGAAAATTTATTATTCAATTGATTTCCGATTATCATGGATTCAAGCCTAGGTCATAAAAATTTAAAATTCATCATAAATTTACAATTTTTATGGTGGTTTTTAATCATAGGTTTCTAATTAAATTATAATTAATTATGAAAATCAAATTAATTCTAAATTATTCTAATTTTCAACTAATTAATCATAATTACAAATTAGATTGCATAATTAACAAGGCTAGGCATTCAAACTTGTTAAACATATACAGTAGGTCAATCAAAAATTCAAGATTTATCAACAAGAATCGCAAATATTTAATTTAACATCTTAAATTTACGAAATTTTGCATTCGAAAAACTAAAACCTTCGAAAAGTCATAGTTAGGCTTCGAATTTGAGAATTCTGGGTTCGGCAGAAAAATACTAGTTTTGTCAAAATTTTAGAATACCTTTTACATGCGGAATTGACACAAAAATCACTCGATTTGGATGAGTAACGAAGAAACTGCCGAAAAACTACGTACGTATAATTAAATAAACGCAATTTGCAATTAATTAACAATTACGAAAATTAATCACCCCTTTTAATTCTTGCAAATTTGTAATATTTAACCATGTTCATGCAATTTAGATTATGAAAATAATAAGAGGCTCGTGATACCACTGTTAGGTTATGATACATATGACAATTCATAAATCATGCGGAAACAACCATTAAGCCAGGAATACATATTATTTACACATAATCATATAGCATAATTTAGATGCATACTCTTTGTTGCGTGCCTTCCCTAGCTGCGCCCGAACCGAACAAGAACAAGTCTTTAGGACTCCAAGTGTCGTCCCTCCGTAGATAGTCCACAGCACGTCCGGATCCGCCTTAAGATTGACCAGCTAGAATCGCCCCTAAGGTACTATAAATTTTCGGCACTTTTGAGCAAGATGTGTGACTGAATTTTTCTCTCAAAAACTCACTTTGAATACTTGAATTACTCGTTATAAATTGTGAACCCAGGCCACATATTTATAGGGGTATGGAAAGAGAATTGGAATCCTATTAGGATACGAATTAATTAAATTAGAATTATAATAAAACTCTTATTTAATTAATTTATCAAATAGAATTAGGAATTTAATCATTAACCGAATTCTGCACGTTTTAGGTTTCGTATGCGAACACAAACACTTATGCGAGCATGACCCGCAAGCGTGCAGGCCATGCCCGCGCACAGCCCACACGGCCGCACGGCCCACGCGAGCTACAAGCCCACGCGAGCTGCAACAATGCTCGCAGCCCACTGCTCGCAGCTGCGCGCGCTGTTACGGCCTGCTGGGCCTGGCCTTGCGCTGGGCCTGGCGTGGCCTTGGCTGTTCGTGTGGCGCGCTTGGCTTGCTGGGCGATGGCCTGGCTTCGTGCTGGGCCCTCGTCCGACAGGCCTCGTCCGATGCTTATTCGTACGATACGCTTCCGATTAAATTCCCGATTCCGGAATATATTTCCGATACGAACAATATTTAATATTTTCGATTCCGGAATTAATTTCCGTTTCGAACAAATATTTAATATTTCCGTTTCCGGAATTATTTTCCGATTCCGATAATATTTCCGATTCTGACAATATTTCCGTTTCCGGCAATATTTCCGATTCCGGCAATATTTCCATTTCCGATAATATTTCCCGATACGTACCATGTTTCCGTTTCCGGCAACATCTACGACTTGGATAATATTTATATTTCCGATAGGATCCATATTTCCGTTTCCGGCAATATCATCGTTTCCGGAGTATTCATTTCTTGCCTGTGACGATCTCAGCTCCCACTGAAACCAAGATCCGTCGATTCCGAATATCCATAGATGGAGTATTTAATGCCATTAAATACTTGATCCGTTTACGTACTATTTGTGTGACCCTACGGGTTCAGTCAAGAGTAAGCTGTGGATTAATATCATTAATTCCACTTGAACTGAAGCGGCCTCTAGCTAGGCATTCAGCTCACTTGATCTCACTGAATTATTAACTTGTTTAATTAATACTGAACCGCATTTATTACACTTAACATAGAATGCATACTTGGACCAAGGGCATTATTTCCTTCAGACACGTCCTCCACCATGCCTATCCACCTCGGGTCAAAGGTGTCAGTCGGACCCGATAGAAAAGTGGAAGTAATAAAATGGAGGTAGAACAGCCGAGCCTGTCTCGAAGGCGACTCCTCTACCCCGTGCTCCAAAGGCCACATCAGGTCAGCGAAAGGTATCCCACGGGGCTGGTGCGAAGGTAACCTACTACCCATCCACGAGCCCAGGAGCCTGGTACCCTCAGCAACAATCGGCGATGGGCCGTCCGACCTCAGACGAACGGGGTTCCCTGTAAAGGTCAAACCCGTCAAAGCTTTGTAGTCCTCAGGAGTGATCGTCATCTCGCCCCAAGGAAAATGGAAGGTGTTGGTGGTATCCCACCACCACCTCATGAACGACCGCAGAAAGGACAGGGAGATGTTGAGCCGCAGTATCTCCCAGAAGGTCTCAACCACCGGAAACAGTGAGCTCGCCCTCACCAAGGCCTGGGCGTCCGAGCTCAGATAGCTAAAAACGGTCTCACTCGTCGCGGCGCCATAGCCGCGAACCGTAGTCTCTCTCCTCGCATGAAGGCGGGAAGTCACATGGTGCTCTAGGTCGTAGTGCAGATCACGACCGTCGTAAAGCTCAGGGCCCACCCATAGGGGACCCGGGCCAGTCGACTGACGCGTCATGCCACGCACCTCGTGGCCACCAGGAGGGGGTAACGACTCGTCAGACATGCTGATCAACAATACAACAAGGCAATATACCTTTGACAAAATCGGCACTCATACCGATCCCTAAAAAGAGTGCATTTCACTCATGAAATGGAGTCATACAATTTTTGTTCCCTAACAAACATGATACTAAGTTCATACTTAGCAAAATTCCCTAAGTAAAAATAAACTCCAGCAAAATCAAAATTCTCCCATAATTTGTCATTCATGAATTATGAGGAACGCAAGCAATATACCAAGAACACCTACATTATAAGAAAATACTAGATTCGTAGGTACACTTGGGGGCTAGCATGAAAATACCCAAATTCAACAAAAATCAACATACTTGCAAAAATTAACATGCACAAACTAATTAACATGTTATGTGGAACATTTCCGACTATCTAATTGAAGAAAAGGGGCACAAAATCAAAAACCCCCAAATCAATTTCATGCACGAAAATACTTGACAAAAATACTGAAATTGACAGAAAAGCTCAAAATTATTGAAAATTACTTACATTGGGAAGATTGGGAAGTAATTTGGAGTAGAATTCGTGAAGGAAAGTGAAGAAAACGAGCAAAAATCAGTAGAGAGAAGTGAAGAAGTTTGAGTGAAAATGGTGGAAATGGGAAAGGAAGGAGACGGTCTGCGAATTTAAAGACCAGTCCCCCTTTCGCATTTTCAACGCCCAGCTCTGGGCGTTAGAAATTCTCGCGCCCAGGCCTGGGCGCTGAAAATGCTTCCCAGACAGCGAATATTCGCTGTCGGGCACGCGTGCTCCCCTACTTTGTGTAAAGATATCCCAAAAAAGAAAAAAAAACGGTATTTTGAAAAAATAATAATAAATAAAAAAATAATAAAATAAAGACTTCATCTCCTGACTTTCTTCCACTGGTGGAAAGACACTGGCACAGGTTTGTCTATGGATGCCACATGTTTAGAATCACTTAGAAACTCAAATGGATCAAACAGGATCTAAGGGTCCTGAATAAATCTGGTTATAATAATCTTGAAGCAACCAAAACTCAACTGCAACACCAACTTGCTGCTATTCAAAACAAGCTCCATAATGACCCTACCAATTTCACTCTAGCAACAGAAGAAAAAACAATTGCTGCTGCATACAGAACTGCAAATGAGAACCATCTTTCTTTCCTTCACCAAATTTCTAAAGCTCACTGGCTTCAACAAGGTGATGAGAATAGCAGAGCTTTCCACCAGAGTATCAGACAGAGAAGAAAACACAACAACATCCACTCTATTCAGAATTCCACTGGTGAATGGGTGAATTCAGTGGAAAAAGTTCAGGAAGCCTTTATGGATTTTTACAGAAACTTATTTGAGGCAAGAATGGATACTAGATCTCCTATCAAGAAGGCAATCATGGATAGAGGGCCAAGACTGACTGAGGATCATGTTAATATGTTGAATTGCAATTTCTCCATGGAGGATATTAAAAGAGTGTTAGATGATATCCCAAGCACTAAGGCACCAGGATTGGATGGGTTCAATAGTCACTTTTTTAAATGCACTTGGGATCTCATTAAGAATGATATGCATGCTGCCATTAATGATTTCTTCAGAACTGGAAAAATGTTGAAGGAGATTAATGTGACTTCCATCACTTTGATCCCCAAAGTCAGTGTCCCTTCTTCAGTTGGTGATTTTAGACCCATAGCATGTTGTTCAGTGCTTTACAAATGCATTTCTAAGCTTCTTTGTGGGAAGCTAGGTGGAGTTCTCCCTGACATTATCTCCCATAACCAAGGAGCATTTGTTTCTGGCAGATCCATTCTTCACAATGTTCTTGTGTGTCAAGACATTGTCAAGATCTATAGGAAAGGGCAACAGCAGGCTAACTGTCTTATGAAGCTGGATCTTAAAAAGGCTTATGATACTGTTGAGTGGGATTTCATTGAGGAGATTATGCTTGATCTTGGTTTCCCTAGCCATTTTGTTAAACTCATTATGACTTGCCTCACCACCACTCAGTATTCCATCTTGATTAATGGTACCCCTTCTGCATTGATTCATCCTAGAAGAGGGTTAAGACAAGGGGACCCCTTGTCTCCCTTGCTCTTCACCCTATGCATGGAGTACTTTTCAAGGGCTATGCAAACAGTAGGTGAACACCCCTCTTTCAAGTTTCATTCCAGGTGTAGACCTATGAAACTTAATCATTTATGCTTTGCTGATGACCTCCTCATGTTCTGTAAAGGAGAAAAGGAAACAGTTCAACTCATGATGGATGGGTTTGGTGTGTTTTCTAACACCACTGGACTCATGGTTAACCCTCACAAGTCTTCCCTGTACTGCTGTGGAATTCCAGATCATCAACTCCCCTCTTTTACTGAGTTGACTGGTTTTGGCATGGGTTCTCTCCCATTCAAATATCTGGGTGTTCCTGTCTCCCCTCTGAAGTTGAAAGCTAGTGACTGTGATTCTCTCATTGTTAAAATGACTTCCAAAATAAAAACTTGGAGTTCAAGACATCTTTCCTTTGCTGGGAGAGCTCTATTGGTTAATACTGTGCTTATGAGTGTGACTGTCTATTGGTCACAAATGTTTATTTTCCCCAAAACTGTCCTGAAAAGAATCAACTCCATTTGCAGATCCTTCCTTTGGTATGGGAACTATGATGATTCCAGACCCGGCCCTGTGGCATGGGATAAACTTTGTCTTCCAAAAAATCAGGGTGGTTTGGGATTCAGAAATCTGCTCCTGTGGAACCAAGCTGCAGTGGGAAAACTAGCATGGGCTATTTCTAGAAAACAAGACAATTTATGGGTGAAATGGATTCATTCTGTTTATGTGAAAAATAAGAATTGGGATGACTTCATTGCCCCTACTGCAGCAAGCTGGGTGGTGAAGTATGTTTGCTTGGTGAAGAACAGTTGCAACACTCTTTTGCATTCTCACCAGTGGCTGAGAACATCTAAGTACTCTATCAAAGAAACCTACACTACTCTATGTCATCAAACTGATAAGGTTCATTGGCAACAATATGTGTGGAACAGACTTTCTGTGCCAAAACACAGATTCATTCTTTGGCTTACTATGCTTGATAGACTGAAAACAAAAGACAGGTTGTATAAGTTAATGGTAGGGTCTGATGACCTTTGCCCCCTTTGTGGTACACATTCAGAAACAGCAAACCATCTCTTCTTTGATTGCCATTTCAGTGTCAACTGTAAGAACCAGATTATGAGTTGGCTGGGTTTCCAACACAGCAGGAATTCTGTTGCTATCCTCCTCAAACATATTCAAAGATATGCCAAGAGCAAGGTACAGAAGACAGTTATGTACACAGCTGTAGCTGGCCTAGTTTATCACATCTGGAAAGCTAGGAACTCAGCTGTTTGGAGAGCTCAAGTACCAGTGATTAAGAGCACTGTCAAAATCATCCAAACTGAAGTTAAGAGTAGAGTGACAAACTTGCTTAGTCAGAAAACTTGTAATAGAGATAAGGATTGGTTTTTTAGCCTTTGAGGAGCTAGGGTCTTGTTTGGCTTGGTGTTCCTAGCCTTTTGTTGTCCTGTTGCCTGTTTGGTCTGTTGGGACCATTCAGGGGACTGTTTGTAATGGTTGAGTTGGTTGATCAATAAAATTATTACTTGCTTGCCAAAAAAAAAAAAAAATATCGTTAAAACAAAATATACACAATGTGGACCCACTTATAGGACACATCTAATCAGGAAATATTACGACCCACCAACAGGAAATATTCAAAATGGGCTCGCCCAACCTCAGCGGGCGGGGTCTGCGTCACTAGCCGCGCAGGTCCTCAGTTTTCGAAAAATAAAGTCTTCAAATTTAAAATAGGCTCGCCATCTTCAGCCGGCGGGGTCTACGGCGCAAACCACGTAGGTCCTTATTTCCAAAAAAAACAAAACAAAATAAAATTTCAAAACAGATTCGTCCACTTCTATAGGACGGGGTGTCCACCCTCAGCAGACAAGGTTCGCCACCTTCAGCGGGCGGGGTCTACGTCACAAACCGCGTAGGTCCTTATTTTCAAAAAACAGATTCGTCCACTTCTATCGGACGGGGGGTCCACCCTCAGCGGATAGGCTCGCCATCTTCAGCCGGCGGGGTCTACGTCACAAACCACGTAGGTCCTTATTTTCAAAAAACAGATTCGTCCACTTCTATCGGACGGGGGGTCCACCCTCAGCGGACAGGCTCGCCATCTTCAGCCGGCGGGGTCTACGTCACAAACCGCGTAGGTCCTTATTTTCAAAAACATCAAACAGATTCGTCCACTTCTATCGGACGGGGGCTCCCCCTCAGAGGACAGGCTTGCCCACCTTTCAGCTACAGCGATAACTTTTATTGGTTTTCCCTTTTTCCAAAAATTAAAGGATTGGTTTGTTGGATTTTCCTTCGTTTTACATCCTATAAAAACAAGGGGGTTTTCTCGTTTAGCTAACCCTGAAAATGAGAATCTTTAAAAAATGTTTTACCTCGTGATTGGGCTTGGCCAGGCCCAATTACACTTTACAGCTTTAATTTCGAAAACATCTGTAGTTACTCCCAATGACAAAGTGAGGGAGTTTCTACGCATCTTTAGATCCTTCCAATGATAAAGTGAGGAAGTTTCTATACTATCAGTTGACAAATCCCAATGACACGTGAGGGATATGTCGACACTTCAAGTGATGACCCTTAAGTCAAATGCTATCACTCGGGAGCTCGTGAGACCCTCGCAAAACAGGTCACATACACCATGGCTTGTGTGACGCACTCCGTCTAATACTTTGACCATCGTCTTACTCCAAGACTCAGTCAAAGTGGGGGCTAACTGTAGACACCTACTTTTGTCCCCATTCCCGCAAGGGAAAGGTTCGATGATGAAAGCATAAAAACTCCACTTGACAACGCATCTCCTATAAAATAAACGAATCTCGATTCCCCATTTCATTTCACCTGAAACCTGCTATTTATGGAAACCTGCTAAAAATAGTAACTGCCGTAACAGGTAGTTGTTAAAAGTGGCAAATCATAAAAGATAGAAACCTGTCAGAATTAGGTGTTGCATTCCAACATAAATCCTAAATGAGATAGAAAACTGCGAGAATCCTATTCCTAATAGGATTCGGAAATAAGAGTTACGTATTAATTTAAATCCTAACGAACCTAGAGTTCGTAACGGGCCACGACCCATTCCGTCACAAGTTGATACCCGCTAAAAGACTCAAATTAATCTCGAACTCTACGGATTTTAGAATCAAAATCTGACTAAACAAAAACTGCCCAGACCCTATTTTCAACGCCTGGCTCTGGGCGCCGAAATCTTCGGCGCCCAGGCCTGGGCGCTGAAAATACCTGAGTACGTTTCTTTTCCTAATTCTTTGCGGATTAGAACTCTGCAATTCTATCTTTCCACTAACTCTTCCCTATAAATAGGCCCCTAGTTTCGACGTGAAACAACACAACAACACATAATATATTATGAGTATTGACTCTAAACCCCTTAGCCTAAGCCTCTCGCTGCGAAACTGTTCACGCGTTCTGTCGCAATCGATCCATAAATCGAACAGAACGTATCCTGTCCCATAATCGAGATTCGTTAAATAAAAAGGAGAAATAATAGTAAGTGCGGAATTGAAAAGTGCAATATTTAAAAGAGTTATTGAAATTGCGATATTGAAGTGCATAATTGAAAGGCGTTATTGAAATTGCGATATTGAAGTGCATAATTGAAAGGTACGATATTGAAATTGAACTATTTTATTTGAGATCCGAACGCCAAACACTTATTAAGAATAAGTGCGTCCGACACGGATTCAAGTCTAAAAATCTCAACTTTAGGACAAGTTGCTCATCCTAAAGTGTCTTAGATTTTGGACATCGAAATTGAACTTGAAATATTGAAACTTGAATACTGAACTTGAATATTGAACTTAGGAGTCTTGAATCTCAAAGATTAGACCTTTTAATGTTGAAAAGGCTTCATCTTTGATATGCTCCATATGTTGAGATGATTCTAGTTTAGGGAAGTGATTACAAACAACCCCAAACATCATTGAATCTTGAATCTTGTACTTGAATATTGAAATGGGGAGTCTTGAATCTCAAAGATTATACCTTTTAATGTTGAAAAGGTTTCATCTTTGATGTGCTCCTATTTTTAAGTGGTTCTAGTTTAAGGAAGTGATTACAACCAACCTTAAACATCATTGAACCTTGAAACTTGAACATGGATTTTGAAAAGTGGAGTCTTGAATCTCAAAGATTAGACCTTTAAACATTATAAAGGCCTCACCTTTGATTACTCCATGTTTTGAAAATTATTCTAGTTTAAGGAAGTGATTGCAAACAACCTTAAACATAATTGAATCTTGAAACTTTGTATTTGTATCAAAGAAAGTGTTGATTTTGTAAAATATGTGATTGTTGTAAGTGACACTTTTAAGAATAAAAGTGCCAACTTTACTAATCATTTTGAAAGATAAATCATGGAAACATAGTAGATTAGTATTGGGATTCGGAATTACCTAGTTAGGTTTACGTTAGAATTCCTATTGGAGCTCCCAATTGCTTGAATATTTGAAGTTTATATGGGATTTTGAAGAGTTTTGTATTTTGATGTTGAGAGGAAATTTTTGTATTACGACGTTCTGTTTGTCAATTGCTGCCCTAAAGTGCTAGAAATTAGGGTTTTAAATAGGAAAAGGAGAGGCTAAACGCCAGCTGACAGCTGCGTCCAACGCATCAACGGCGCCAGGCGCCGCTGACGTGGCACAGAAGATGCCAAGCAAGAACGAAGATGTCGTCCTTGCGTTTGGCTTGTAATGGGAGTACCTTTGTACGAATTGTACATTTTTTGGCACGTATTTTTGCTTGGGGATTAAGGAAGTTTGCGACTAAAAACTAGCCGTTTCGATTTTTGAATTCGGTTTTACGGGACGAGGCCCAGCTTGCTCGGTTTTGTGGGTCTGCGCCCGAATTCTGATTTCTTAGTGTCATTTTGACTAGAAAAGGCCTTTTAAAACCAATGGAGTGGTCCATTAGGTGAGATTGTACTTGGATTTTGAAATTGATTTTCAGAAATTGAATTTTGTACCGAGTTCCGGAATGGGAACGGTCTCGGGGATTGGACTTTGGCTCTTGGATTTTGGAATATATTCTAGCAATCAGGACTTCCGCACGGATTTGTTCCAACCACCTAGCAAGGATAATGGTATATTCATCATCACAATGGGGAGACACGATTTAGGTGTCTACAGTAGTAATATCAGATTTGTCTTCAAATGACCTCAACTCGCTGAAGATTAGCCATAAAGCTTTCTCTTCTATGATCAGCTCGTCTTAAGGTCCTTCGAGAACAAGGTAGAGTGCCTCGCGCAAGAGGTCGCCAACATGGAAAATTTTGAAACCTAGTTTATGAATGTCGTCCCGAATGAGTAGTCCGAGAAAGATATAGCAGGGGTAGTCCTCGCCCTTGCGTACCAACATACCGTTCAATGCCAGCTGGTATGGTTGTAGAATAGGTTGTTTAGGCTCGCGTCCCTTTTCGGACATGATTATTTCCATGTGCATTTGGATTTTTCGCATAGTTGTTTCTCCCTTCTCTGGTTGATAACCTAAACTGAAAAGAGGGGAAAAGGTAGGTAAGGGGAGACATGCCATATCTTTCTCCCTTATGCCTAGCGGAATCCCGCTGAAGCAGTTATGGAAAAGCATCATTTTTTGTATTATTTGTGATTTTGAAGGGTCTACGAATGCTAGATCGTATGCCTCGATGGCTTGGACAGTTTCCTCCATCTGAAAGTCGTATAAGGCTTCCCCTTTGCCCGTGACTTCAATCATTGAGCAACTGAGATCAAGTGGTGGGGCGTGGATGTCTATTGTTGCTCCGTTATGGTTAATTTTAACCATCTGGTGCATAGTTGATTCTACACCTCCTAAGTCATTGAGCTAGGGGCGTCCGAGTAGGAGGTTGAATGTGGGTTTAATGTCCACTACTTGGAATTTTGTAGTTCTTGCTACAGTTCCACTTTGAATGGTGAGATTGAATTTTCCATGTACTGTTCGTTTGGAGTTATTGTAAGCTCTTATCCCATGGGTAGAAGGTTGAAAATCAACATCTTTTAGGTTCAAGAATCGAGTTGTACGCAATAGACAGACATTGACGGCCGAACCATTGTCTACCAGGCCTAGCGGGATGTTCTCACCTTTGCATCCGACCACTAGGTAAAGTGCTTTGTTGTGAGAAATTCCTTCTTTGGGTAAGTCCTTTTCAGTAAAGACTATTGCCCGGTCTTCTATGTCCCAGTAACTTTGTTTACAAGTGATTCTGGTGTAATGTCTGTGGGGACTGAAACATGGTCTAGAGACCTGATCACTTTATCGCGATGCACCTTTGAAGTGCACATTAGATCCCCAAATGGTTATTTCTGCCTTGGTTTTATTTATCTACTTGAAAAAGGGATCCTTAATAACTTCTTCCACAGTATTAGGCCATGTGTTTTCGGGAGTTTGCCGAGCCGGGACATTTCCCACAGGTGGCGGGTGGATGTCACGTTGGTATGTTATTGCGGGTCAAGTTAAATTATCAATCTTGGGCTCCTCTATGTCAGGGTAGAAGACTCTTGTTAGCCAAGATTCGGTGAAGTAGTCCCAACCAACAACTTCGGTTTGGAACAGATAAATGTCTTCAGTGTCGTCGGCCCATATGCCACAGATATCACCAGTGAGGTCTAGTGCTGGTAATTAGGCTAATGGTTCTCCTTGAGGTGTTATGTAGATCAAAGAATGAGATGTTGCACACTCAAAGTGGTATAGTGATATGCAGCAACCTCCCAAAGGGATTTTATCAATGCTTGGCTTGCTGACATTAGGTAGAGGAATGATGTTATCCTCTATCATGTCTTGAATCTTGTTTTTGAGATACCAGCAATTATCGACATCATGGCCACTGCCTCTGTGGTACTTTTAGTAAGTGGATCCATTCAAGTATTTAGTTTTCACCGTTGGGTCGGGTGTTGGTCCCACTGGGGTGATTTTTTCTTCAGCATAAAGCCTGTCGTAGGTTGCTTCTAGAGTTGAACCGAGTGGTGAAAACTTCCAATCTTTGACCCAACTCTTAGTTCTTTGAGGGTAATATCCCTCAACAACATGAACTTCCTGTGCTTGGGAAGATTCACCCTTTTTGTATGTGTTATATCTAGGCGCCTACTGTGGTATTACATCAATATTATTGGCATTTTTTACTAGATCGTCTTATATTTTGATGACCACGTCATAGACCCTTATGAATGATTCCAGGCAAAGGTACCGCATGTGCTGCCTATAGGTCGGGTCCATGTTATCATGGACTTTTGGACAAGTTCAGGTTTAGGAAAGGGCTAATGCAACGAAGGCTGCAACGGCCTACCATCTGATAAGTTAATGCAACGGTTGTATGAAAAAAAAATACGGTTATTGTGTCATTCGTCAGCTTGTCGTGCACTTGCGTCGATTAATCTTAAACACAAGTACCCAACCCACCCAAATATTTCCCAGATAATTACCTTCCCATTTTCCCCCAATTTATTTCAAGGAACCCTAGATAATTACCTTCCCATTTTCCCCCAATTTATTTCAAGAAACCCTAGTTAACCCCCAATTCAAACTCCTGTATTTGATGAAGTTGGGAGGTGGTTAGAGAAAAAGGATCAAGAAGTTCGAGCCTCGTCGTTGTTTGGATACAATGTGGTTGCTTTGGTAAGTGATGCCCCTTTTTTTTGGTGTTTTTAGCCGAATTCTTCTTTTTTGAAAAAGATCTTAAAGGCAAATTGTTTCCAGTTCCTTAATGTCCTCCATATTTTAAATTTGTTTCTTGCCAAATTTTCAAAATTTAGGGTTAATAATGGTTTGTGTAATTACGACTTATAAATCGAGGGTAAATTCTTGATTTGATTGATTAAAATTTAGGGTTTAAGCTAGAAGAGTGATTTTGGTGTAAAACAAATTAGGTATCAGATTTGACAATCTTTCATTATAGGAAGATTCAGACTAGAAAAGGAGTGGAATATATTGTTTGAAACTATAGAGTTTCAATTTTTTGAAGTTTGGAGTCCTAAGGAAGAATGTGATTAGTCTGTCTCTCATCCGGTAACTCTTCCATATCCCAACTACAAAAAAAATTAGTACGGAGTATTAAAGATCCGAGTAAAGTTTCAATAGAAAAATGATGGTTTAATGCTTATGAGAAGAAATATACCTTAAAATTTTGTACAATTAAATTTAAAATAGTCAGTAGTTGCATACTTTAGTGGTTTTTGTTGATTGCACAGAGTAAAAAACGAGAATAATAGATTTTGAAATATTGTCTCTTGATTTTTAATTCACTTTCTTAGCTTCTGTTTCCAATTATCTAATTGAATCATATAGAAATTGTTATGCCCTCTAAAAAAATATGGTGCTATCTACATTTTCTATGATATATTTAGTTTTGCATGTAAATGTATATATTGGAAAGTGCTTTCAGATGTAGACGTGGGATTTGGCTGCCTACTATAATTAGTCAACACCATGTAAATTACACCTTGTATGAGCAAATTTTATACTTGAAGTTTTTTAAATTATAATAAGGCATGTAATGGGATGAAATTTGGTACTCTTTCCTTCGGGTACTATTCTCACCTTGTGGGTTGTATGGATGATGAGAATAGTTTGATGTCAGTCTTACATGTTTAGACTTTTTGTTTATTGGATCAACTTCATATCTGTAGACACCTACTTTTGTCCCCATTCTCGAAAGGGAAGGTTCGATGATGAGAACATAAATCTCCACTTGGCAACGCATCTCCTATAAAATAACGAATCTCAATCACCCTTTTCATTTCACCCGAAACCTGCTATTTACAGAAACCTGCTATTTATGGAAACCTGCTAAAAATAGTAACTGCCGTAATGGTTAGTTGTTAAAAGTGGCAAGTCATAAAAGATAGAAACCTGTCAGTATTAGGTGTTGCACTCCAACATAAATCCTAAATGAGATAGATATTACAAGAGGAATCTTATTCCTAATATGATTCGAAAATAAGAGTTACGTATTAATTAAAATCCTAACGAGCCTAGAGTTCGTAACGGGCCCAGACGCATTCCGTCATAAAGTTAATACGTGCTAAAAGACTCGGATAAGTCTCAAACACTCCGGATTCTAAGAGTCCAAATCTGACAAAGAACTCGGCCCAAACATCATTTTCAACGCCCAGCCCTGGGCGCTGAAATTGCCTGGATCCTATTTTTAACGCCCAGAGCTGGGTGCCGAAATCTTTGACGCCCAGCCCTGGGCGCTGAAATTACCAGGGACGTGTTCTTTCCTAATTCCTCGAGGATTAGAGTTCTACAATTCTATCTTTCCACGAACTCTTTTCTATAAATATAGCCCCAAGTTCGTCGTGAAAGGAAGACACACACAATTCATATTCTGAGTATTGACTCTAAACCCCTAAGCCTAAGCCTCAAGCTGCGAAATTGATCACGCGTTCTGTCGCAATCGATCCAAAAATCGAACAGAACGTATCCTGTCCCGTAACTTGAGATTCGTTAAATAAAAGGAGAAATAGCAAAGTCAAAGTGGTTAGTTTTCTGAGAACCGTGACGCAACTCTCAAGGGTGCGTCGTAATGTGTCCCTTTTCCATGATTTAATTGTTTTCCTCGCCCTTTTATGAACTGTTAAACTAATTAAATCTGATTGTTCTATCACGCTTAATAAAGATAATATTTTTGGGAAATTGGATTATCATGCTAGGTCCCTTAATACAATCAAAATCAGATAATCGCGATCGATCTAGTATTAAATGTTGCATATTATTAAAACCAACTCAGGTTAGTTTAATAGTTAACGCATGTCCCTTCAATTATTTATGCTGAGCTAGTAAGGATATCTTGCCTCTGGAGTTATCGAAGAGCGAGTACTCCTCTCGGTAGTTACAGTCCCCCGAACCCTCAATCTCTACCTTGCGGGTGTATGTTGAGAGATCCCCACACCAGGGATCACAAGGGAACCTACGGCCGACGTGGTCAAACATAATTGCACTCCCTTTATGTCACGATAACCGGGTTTTGTCAGTTTTTCTCATTGTCGTTAAAAACTGAAAGGCGACTCCTATATTACTAGTCAATTGGGTGTAAACTCACAGGAAATCCAATTACACTTGATTTGACAGAAAGAAACGTCACACCCACGAGGGACGAGGTCACGCATTAGCCTCGTGCTTTTTCGACCCCCTCACAGTGGCGACTCCACTGGGGATAGTGAAGGAAATACTCGTGCTTGTAGGTAATCAAAATAGCCGAAGGGTGAAACGATCCTACCCCGCGTTTATTATCCCATCAAGTTGGGACGACCTGAAAATCAGCATATTAATGTGAACGGGCAGAACCTCATAACGAATCTTGGCTCCCTTGGGATGTTTCATCTCGGGAGTTGAGACTAAGGATACCCATCGCCAACCGGGGGGTGCAGACTCTTCGAATGTTGTCCACTCGGCACTTTCTCTAGTTGTACACCCGTCCCAAACCCAATCGCTCTCCCACTAGGTACCTCTCATTGGTGCATGCCCCCTTGGCTTACATCGTGATTGGCCTCTTGGGCGAAATTCGTCTGTTGAAGGCACTACCTCGACCGGGGCATGTGTTGGATCTGCGATAGAAGCGATACCAAGCCAGGCGTAAGTACTACCCATAGAAGCCTACCATAAAACTACATGACATGTTATTATTGCCTCATGATGAAATGTTAGTTATGTGTAGCGAAATATATGATTGTGTGACAAACCATGCTAGAAAACCAACGACCTTAAGAAATTGCCCAAACATTCATAAACCAATTGGCCAAAGAGTTATACCAAAATACGTGTTCCGCAAACCCGAACGATCGCCACAAAAATAAGCGACGCTCGGGATGGCCTGTAACGAATCCCACAAACGCTGCACAACGCGTAAAGGACGTTATAACGCAAGCACGCAAAACTAAAGTCGCAAAAACAAAATTAGACGTAAATTGAAAATAAGAACCAGCCAGGGACACATTTTCAACGCCCCTGGCTGGGCGCCATAATTTCTCACGCCCTACGCTGGGCGCTGAAGTTGCTGCCTGGCCTTTTGGTCAGGTGCAGCAGCCTTGGTGCCCGCACAAAAAATATACGTAGCAAAAAAAAACCTTTCGTAAAAATTGCTGCAAGGGCGTATGAAAGGGCACTCGATTCTAAAAGCGACTTGTAAAAAATAAAATAACTCTTTGTGTCGTTGTTAGGCCTCCTATGACGACAATGTTCGGCTCCAAAACCGAGCACGCTAATTGAAATAACCTTGAATGTCACATGGGCAAAGTATTCAAAAAATAATGTTCAAATGAAGTTTTCAAGGAAAAATAATGTTCGAATAAAAAAAAATATCCGAATCTAGACTAGGCTATGCCGAAGTACAATCTAAATCCTAAGTCTTAGTTGTCTTATCCATAGAATCGGTCCTAATGCTTGGTGTCGTTCTGCAAATAAAAAGGTTAAAACATATTGAGTCTCCCATCCTAACATTTAAATCAATAAGCACCCATATGTAATTGTCATCCCTTGCTAAGAATCTACGGCCTCAATACTCTCTCTCACCAATAAAAAGAACATATTATTTAATTCAAGTATTTGCAAAATGGAAACAGTCATATTCTGAAAATCATTCCTCCATAGTCGCACAACCCCCAAAGTGAACCTAAGGTGTCAATACCATTAGCAAAAATTAATGGCCTCAAGGCTTATGATCACATTGGGTCACGACTATCATAGTCCTCTCGAGCCACTCGCTCCTTGATGTATTCCTAAGTACGGACTAAAAGATTTTCCATGAATGCAACATGACGAACCATGAAAATACCCAAATCGGCATGCCATAAGGCTACCATTGGGGTAAAGCAATACACACTAAGAGAGAAGCCGCACTAATGATTCTAGCCTTGCAAAAATAAAAATTCGGTCTCCCCAATTAACTACCTTGCCAACATTAAGCAAAATGGCGCATGACAAATGAACACCCAAGGGTTAAAATCTAAAGTGTCAACCAACAAAAGTTATGGTCCAATTACCCTAAGTCTGAGAGTTGCTTGGTCAAGTATTATAGGCTTACGCCACGTCATTATTTTGAGTCTAGGCCACCTCCTTGTATTCACGGGTTATAATCATAAATATTAATGAAAGTTCGAGTCTAAATCACAACTTCCAATTAAATCCCAGAAACTGGAATCTGAAAAGAAGCAAAAAAATTATTTTCGATGTAATTCTTTCGTTAAATTTCAATAAGGTAAAAATAACATTTTGAATCTACGCTATTTGCACATTTTAAGAAACGACTAAATACGCTTGCAAAGTAAGACAATTTAAAGGTCCACCCTAGGCCTACTAAAATTAAAAGGTCCACCCTAGGCCTACTAAAGTTAAAGGTCCACTATAGGCCTACCAAACGAGGCTCACCCAGTCTCGCCTCGTGACTCAAAGACCACAACCATCTACCTTTTAGCCCAAATAAAAAAAAAATTGAAGAATTTATGTTGAGGAGAAATCCCAAGCAAAAAGAAAAAAATAGAAAGAGAAAAGGGAGAGCGAAAAGAGCAAACCATGAAATATTAAAAAGAAAGAGAAAAGGGAGAGCGAAAAGAGCGAGCCATGAAATACTTAGCCCGTACCTCCCAAAGTGCGGAATTTACCCAAGCAAGACGAAGGAAAAGAATTGAGTCAACCAATCCAAATCATAAAGTTCTACGATGTCTACCCTTTCCAGTCCTTATGTTCTTAGACGCCTTCGCTCTAGGACCCCTGTTCAGCTCATTTAACCCATCCATGTTCTCATTGCCATAACCCAAGAAACCATTACCTCGACTCTTGTTCTTGAACTTGTTGTCAACTGCAAACCACGTACGGCCATTGACACGTGCGTCATACCCATTATTTTCAAAGCCCAAACCTGCTCTTACACCACCATTAGCATAATGACCCTATAACTTGTTTGGATACATCCTGTTGATATACCCTTGAGCCGTCCCCATGCTACTCATTGGCCTTGGTTGATGTAAACTCATGACACTAGCTTGAGGCTGCAAATTGTGAATCCTAGCAGATATAATCCTCATGCTTGACCAATACCTATACAAATTATCCTATCTCATTCAACCCATCTTTCAAACCGTCTTGAGTCACGAGTAAAAAAGAAGACAAATGAAAAGTACAAAAAAAACAATAAATAATAAAAAAGCAAACTTTGCAAAGCGCCTTTAAAAGTTCGTCTAAGAAAGAAAAAGAACATTTAGCGCACAAAAAAGATTCACAAAACCAAAAAATCTGCCCAGAAATCATTTTCAACGCCTAGAGCTGGGCGACGGAATCTTTAGCGCCCCAGCCTGGGCGCTGAATCTCTCTGCTTGCCAAATTTTGTCTAGAAGTGCTCGTCATTTTATCCGCACATACACGGAACAATAACGAACACTTGGGGGGGGGGGGGGGTACAGCACGTATTCAGATATACGTACCACCAAAAAAATACATGTACTCAAAAAAAAATTTAAAACAAATTTTTGGCTTACGGCAAGGCAGCAGATTAAATTAATAATAAACTTCACTTATTCTACCGTTTCAAATAATATGTTTCCACCTCAGAACGTACTTGTTTAAAATCGGCATTCTAAGAAACCATTTTCTGGCTAAGAACTACGCAAGACGTGATTCCAAATTAAATCTATTTAAGGCGGATACGTAGGCAATCCATGATTTGGTCCAACCAATTTGCCAAAAAGCCTATAGAATAACAAGAATAAGAAAAATAGAAGTCCCTTATTGAAATTTAATTACTTGCAATCCAAGTCGAAAGAAAAATTTAAGTCAAAGGAAGAATCAAGTCATCAAGATGCCAAAACGAGCACACATCGAAAAATAATAAGGGCACGTACCCTTGCCAGAAGGAGCACTCACACTCCTAGGCACTTAGCCAAGAATCTATCAAAAGATCGCTTTGCCTCAATTGAATGGGGGCTAGCGCAAGCGTCCATGACCTCTAAAGTACTCGACTTGACCCTCCCTAAAGCGAACTAACTCACTTAAAGACCTTATTTCACCACTAGACATAGTCGTTCGCTTAAAGACCTTCTTTCACCACTAGACACAGTCACAATCGCCAACAAGTAGTAAAGGCAGTAAGCTTGCAATAAAGAGGATTGTTCTACGGCATCTCCCCATCGTTCCTTCTAACTCAGGGCACCCGTTCATAGTAATTCAAATGCTTGCGAATCCCCTTTGAAAAAATCTGACATTGTCAATAGGACTTGGCACTTAACCAAGGCTCACCCTACTCAGACATATGACACGGGCATCTAAAATCGAAATCTGAAAAGCATCATTAATGGGAAGACATAACAGCAGCTGGGGGCTAAAAATTGAAATGAAAGAGCTAGGGAAAGAACTAAGTATACCTTGACCTTTTGTGCAGACATACACCAAGTAAATCTAAGTCAATTTGAAAACGGTTTATATTCCCGCAATTCTGGAAAAGATGGCCCTAAAAGCCTAAAGCATATGCCAAACAGGCACAAGTATATCTTGACGCCTGCACCCTGGCTTCCAGCAAATCCTTAGACAGCATTCCAAAAATCTTAACAGTATTTTGATTCACTCATGTAATCCTGTACGAACCCTTCTATAAGTCAACTTACTTAGGACACTTCGGATTGTACAACAGTAGGACTCGGATTTCAAATAATTTTCAAAGACTTCTTCGAACATAATAAAGTGTCATTGGTTTAATCTAAGTATGCGTTTATCTCGATGTTGCAAGTAAGTCAAAGATATTTCTAAATATGATTATGGGTAAAGAAAGGCACCTAGCTTTTGGTCAAGGCACACTTCAACATGTGACTACCTTGACCATGGCAATGTCGCACAATACGACATTTACAAGAGAAGTAGAAGATCACTACTCGAACGTACCTAGCACTAAACGAGTCTGGTTCAAACTACTCATGATCCATGTCACCATGAATGCATAAAAACGTATGCACGACATTATAGCACCAAGCCAATCCCGTAGCTACAGTTGGAGGCTTGAGAAAAACACTCTAAAAATGCTCGAAATGACGATTTTATCGCAAATTCTCGACGCTAATGCTATACACACATCATAGGGGCACAATCCTAAACTTTAATCGTGTAAAACGAACCTTAGAATGGCTACAACCCCTCTCAAATTCTAAACACTACTTAGAACATATAAAGTCACCCCACTAACAAGGGTAACTGAAAATCATGAGTCACCAAAACTCCGATCAAACTACTGCACATAACGCTCGCCCTATAAGCGCCCGTTACACAGTCTACGTCGTTCCAAAGCAAAAACGAAAGTCCTGCCTGGGGCGCACTTTCAACACCGAGGACCAGGCGCCAGAGATTCCGACGCCCAGCTCTGGGCGCTGAAAATCAGCTCCAGGCAAAGGCTGTCGAGGATAAACAAAAAAGGAACATCTATGAATCCTCGCATCGAACGAAGTAATAAGCCGTGCACACCCACGCAGAAGGTGCTACACTTGTTCGAGGACCTGAACGAGGCGTGGGGGAATACTCCAATGCAAAAAAAAAAAGAGAAAAAAGAAAAAAAATAATAATGATATCCCAACACCCGGAGGAATGTTCTAAGACACGTTGTTAGGCCACACAAGCCTACGTCGCACCATAAGTTCAACCATCCCACGGTACAAGTCTAAAAAAAGAGTAAGGCATATTGCACTAATTTAGGCACGACCAAGAGCACGTGTAAAAGAGGCAAAGACTACTTATCGCCCAAATTTAAAATGCAAGCCACACGACTTCTATATTAAGGATTAAAGGTAGCAAAATATTACCTACCACGGAAGGGATAGCTCGCACCTACACGAGCGGAACCCCAAGGCATCTTTCTCGAAAGAACCTACAAAAATCGTACGCCAAAAGGAAGCATCCCAACATGCATACTTGGGGGCTCCAAGCTACGAAACGACCATAGCAAAAAAAAAAAAAGGACACAACGGCCGCACAACGGCCATTCTATGAACGCTAAAAAAATCAGTCATTGCTAAAAAAAAAATGATTCAAACAAACTGATTAATGGACCGCACACAACGGCCATTCTATGAACGCTCGTTCGCACATACATATCATCGTTTCTAAGTACCGAACATTTACGAACGCGTTCAAAAGAAAAAAAAGAAAACGAACGAACAAGAGGCCAACTGTGTCATCAAGAAACCTCGCCAGAAATTATTTTCAGCGCCCAGCGCTGGGCACCGAAATCTTTAACGCCCAGGCATGGGCGCCGAAAATGATCCCAGACCCAAAAAATAGCTCTGACTTCTATAGGGCCCTGCCATATTCATTCGACTTGAAAACTGCCGATTTCTTTACTGAAAGTCGCACCTCACGGTTTTGTTAAGAGTAGCACACCACTACAAAGATCGCTCGCACTTACGAGCACAATCCCAAACACGATCAAGGACATTACAGAATGTGTATCCCTAAGGAACCTCTTTGACAAGAAATGACCGTCAAGCACAAGTGCTTGGGGCTCGAAGGAAAATATATTCCCAGACTACGCTGTACGAAGTCCCATGTTTGGATGTCTCAAAAAAATAAAACCGGATTACGACCTCAAGACAAAGGTCGCCGTTGATACTTATACATAGTCCCCTAATCAAGGACCCAGGTAATGGCAAAATTGAGCCATAAAGACTAGCTCAAAACCATGAAAGAAGATGACCACAAAACAAGGGTCCGTCTAAGCACGTTGTCAACCCACATTCAGGTTACAACTAAATGCGAGCATCCCTCGAAAGAATTCGCTCTTACAAGAATGAATAAAAGAAATTCTCAAAAGAAATCACGATAGGGACTTGCCCACCTCAATCGGGCAAGATCGCGCCACGAACCACGCGAGTTCCAAATCAAGAAAAAACGAATTCAGGGACGTCCACCCTCAGCAGACAGGGCTCACCCACCTTAAGCGGGCGGGGTCTGCGTCACTAGCCGCGCAGGTACTCAGTTTTCGAAAAATAAAATCTTCAAATTCAAAATAGGCTCGCCATCTTTAGGCGGCGGGGTCTACGTCACAAACCGCGTAGGTCCTTATTTTCAAAAAAACAAACGAACTTCAAAACAGACTCGTCCACTACTATCGGACGGGGTGTCCACCCTTAGCGGACAGGCTCGCTATCTTTAGCCGGCGGGGTCTACGTCACAAACCGCGTAGGTCCTTATTTTCAAAAAAAAGCAAACAATCCTCAAAACAGATTCGTCCACTTCTTTCGGACGGGGTGTCCACCCTTAGCGGACAGGTTCGCCATCTTCAGCCGGCGGGGTCTACGTTACAATCCGCGTAGGTCCTTATTTTCAAATTTCAAAAACATATTCGTCAACTTCTTTCGGACGGGGCGTCCACCCTTAGCGGACAGGCTCGCCATCTTTAGCCGGCGGGGTCTACGTCACAAGCCGCGTAGGTCCTTATTTTCAAATTTCAAAAACAGATTCGTCCACTTCTTTCGGACGGGGCGTCCACCCTTAGCGGGCAGGCTCGCCATCTTTAGCTGGCGGGGTCTTCGCCACTAATCGCGCAGGTCCTTAGTCGCTGCAGCGATAACTTTTTCTGGTTTTCCCTTTTCCAAAAAATTAAAGGATTGGTTTTCCGTTTTTTTCCAAAAAAGAGCGATGTGCTGGATTTTCCTTCGTTTTACGTCCTATAAAAACAAGGGGGTTTTCTCTTTTAGCTAGCCCTGAAAATGAGAATCTTTAAAAACTTTTTTTACCTCGTGGTTGGGCTTGGCCAGGCCCAATCACACTTTATAGCTTTGATTTCGAAAACATCTGTAGCTACTCCCAATGACAAAGTGAGGGAGTTTCTACGCTTCTTTAGATATTTCCAATGACAAAGTGACGGAGTTTCTATACTATCCGTTGACAAATCCCAATGACACGTGAGGGATATGTCGACACTTCAAATGATGACCCTTAAGTCAAATGTTATCACTCGGGGGCTCGTGAGACCCTCGCAAAAGCAGGTCACCATGGCTTGTGTGACGCACTCTTTCTAATACTTTGACCATCGTCTTACTCCAAGACTCAGTCAAAGTGGGGGCTAACTGTAGACACCTACTTTTGTCTCAATTCCCGAAAGGGAAGGTTCGATGATGAGAACATAAATCTCCACTTGGCAACGCATCTCCTATAAAATAACGAATCTCAATCACCCTTTTCATTTCACCCAAAACTTGTTATTTACAGAAACCTGCTATTTATGGAAACCTGCTAAAAATAGTAACTGCCGTAATGGGTAGTTGTTAAAAGTGGCAAGTCATAAAAGATAGAAACCTGTCAGAATTAGGTGTTGCACTCGAACATAAATCCTAAATGAGATAGAAATTACAAGAGGAATCCTATTCCTAATATGATTCGAAAATAAGAGTTACGTATTAATTAAAATCCTAACGAGCCTAGAGTTTGTAACGGGCCCAGACGCATTCCGTCATAAAGTTAATACGCGCTAAAAGACTCGGATAAGTCTCAAACACTCTGGATTCTAAGAGTCCAAATCTGACAATGAACTCGGCCCAAACATCATTTTCAACGCCCAGCCCTGGGCGCTGAAATTGCCTGGATCCTATTTTTAACGCCCAGAGCTGGGCGCCGAAATCTTTGACGCCCAGCCCTGGGCGCTGAAATTACCTGGGACGTGTTCTTTCCTAATTCCTCGTGGATTAGAGTTCTACAATTCTATCTTTCCACGAACTCTTTTCTATAAATATAGCCCCAAGTTCAACGTGAAAGGAAGACACACAATTCATATTCTGAGTATTGACTCTAAACCCCTAAGCCTAAGCCTCACGCTGCGAAATTGATCACGCGTTCTGTCGCAATCGATCCAAAAATCGAACAGAATGTATCCTGTCCCGTAACTTGAGATTCGTTAAATAAAAGGAGAAATAGCAAAGTCAAAGTGGTTAGTTTTCTGAGAACCGTGACGCACCTCTCAAGGGTGCGTCGTAATGTGTCCCTTTTCCATGATTTAATTGCTTTCCTCGCCCTTTTATGAACTATTAAACTAATTAAATCTGATTGTTCTATCACGCTTAATAAAGATAATATTTTTGGGAAATTGGATTATCATGCTAGGTCCCTTAATACAATCTAAATCAGATAATCGCGATCGATCTAGTATTAAATGTTGCATATTATTGAAACCAACTCAGATTAGTTTAATAGTTAACGCATGTCCCTTCAATTATTTATGCTGAGCTAGTAAGGATATCCTGCCTCTGGAGTTATCGAAGAGCGAGTACTCCTCTCGGTAGTTACAGTCCCCCGAACCCTCAATCTCTACCTTGCGGGTGTATGTTGAGAGATCCCCACAACAGGGATCACAAGGGAACCTACGGCCGTCGTGGTCAAACATAATTGCACTCCCTTTATGTCACGATAACCGGGTTTTGTCAGTTTTTCTCATTGTCGTTAAAAACTGAATGGCGACTCCTATATTACTAGTCAATTGGGTGTAAACTCACAGGAAATCCAATTACTCTTGATTTGACAAAAAGAAACGTCACACCCACGAGGGACGAGGTCACGCATTAGCCTCGTTCTTTTTCGACCCCCTCACAATATCCATTTCAGTATTGACACTAAGATAAAGTTGGTGAAGACTAGGTGCACTTTGTGAACAGGTGAAGTAGTCGCCTTCTCTTTTCAAGTGTTGTTAGTGTTGGCCGTCATAGGCTTAGATTCAGGAAATTGGTTAACTGCAGGTTTGTGATTTTCTTTTTATGTACATCTTGTCATTTCCTAAAACTTAAGTTATGCCGTGTAAAGTATTTGTATTGTTCAGTACAGTAGAATTAATAAGTGCGTAAAAGAAAATAGGGAAGTTTCATTCCAGGACCTTCAGTCAATACTAAATTCTATGGTTAGCTTCGCGAATAATTATTGGAAACTTTTGACATTTTCACGGGTTAGTCTTGATCTTAGTACTTATAGATATGCTAAAAAAATCTTGGGCCATCAAGAATTCTGGCCAAAATTGAAGTTTTTTTTTATAGTAAATAGCAGAAATTTTATTAAACCAACACCATAAGTACAAACTAAAACAAGGAAAAGCTCCATACCTAGCCAACATGGGAGAAACAACAAAAAAAAAAAAAAAAGTTAGGCAACAGCCTTACAAACAAAACTTAGGGCACTAAGCCTTGTAATTTCTGAAATTGTAAACATCTAGAATAAATGATAAGCTGGATTTGCAAACCGATATCAGCTGGCTTCTTCTGAACATTACGAAAATTCCTGTAATTCCTCTCTTTCCCGATGAGATACACATAAATAGCCAACACCATTCTGAATAGTTGATTCTTGCTAGAATTGCTGTTGTGAGTAGTAATAGCAAAATGAAACTCCTGATGCCATGGACCAGGGGTTCTTTGAATACCAACCGACTGTAACATATAACTCCAAATTTCACCAGAAAACTCACAATCAAAGAATAAGTGTGCAATGCTCTTACTACTCTTCTTGCAAAGGCAACAAAGTGGATCATAAACCACCCCAATATTCAACATATTGTCACACGTAGACAATCTCCCAAGAACACACAACCACAGAATAAAGGTACACTTTGGAGGAGCATAATTATTACAAATTAGCTTCCTCCAAACCACCTTATCAATAGAACCTCTCAAACACTTATATACCTTAGTAATGGAAAAAGTCTGCCAAGGAAGGCAATTAACACCATCAGTAGAAGCAGCAAGATGTTACTGTGCATCAAAAAATTTCTTAACAACCCAAGAAGCCTGACGAAGAGTATTCATGGTGTTATGATTGTTGTACGTTCTTGATATAATATTGATGCACCCAACGAACCCACACCTTGTCTTTCTTCTGAGCAAGGTTCCACATAAGCTTACACAAGGAAGATCTATTCCAAAGCATGAGATTTGGGATATTCCAACCTCCGGAAAATTTGGGAAGGCTAATATATTCCCAAGCAATAAGAGCTCTCTTGGACACCCCTGATTTACCAGTTCAAAGAAAAGTCCTACAAGCAACTTGGATCACTTTAAGAACTTTTTGGGGAAGCCAAAAAACCTGGCACCAATATGTCTGAATATTAAAGAGGACATATATTATAAGTTAGATCCTACCCGCATAAGAAAGAAATTTAGAAGACCCACTATCAATTCTATCCAAGACTTTTTTGATGAGAGGCTGGCGTTGCATAACAGTGAGCCTCTTGGACGACAAAGGAACCCCCAAATACTAAACATCACCCTTAGGTAGATGAAATACATCCATGATAGCAATCTGAACACTAAGAGCAACACCTCCAAAAAAAATTGATCTTTTAGCTTGATTAGCTTTAAGCCCAGAAGCCTCAGAAAAAAAGTTAAAAGATTTGAACAAATTACTTACTGAGTTAATATCGCCTATGGAAAATCGAAGAAGGTCATCAGCAAAGCATACGTGAGTCAAATTCAACTTCATGCATCGTGGATGAAAGTTGAAGCCATCTCTCACATTTAGGCCCAACATACATCTGTTCAAATATTCTATGCACACAATAAACAAATATGGAGAGATAGATCTTTGTCTAAGACCCTTCTTCCCTTCAAAAGGCATAGTAACCTCACCATTGACGTTGAAAGAGTAAGAAACAGTGGAGAGGCACGCAATAATCCATCGCACAAATTGAAAAGGAAAACCCATATGTTAAAGAAGATACTTGATAAAAGGCCATTCAACAGGATCATACGCCTTTTGTAGGTCTATCTTGACCATGCATCTAGGGGAGATGTTCCTTTTCTCATAGCCTTTGATCAACTCATGACTCAAGATAATATTATAAAAAATAATCCTATCCTTTATGAAAGCAGACTAACTCTCATTAACTAGAATAGGAAGAACAACTTGCATTATGTTCGTAATGTAGGGGAATACAATTAAACATAATAACATGTGCGGAACAATCCCCAAAGCCAGGAAACATGTATAAAGCACAGATTAAGCAAACTTACATTCGAAGCGTGTTTTCCACAATAATCTGTCAACGAACACGAACAAAGAACTCCACTTGTCGTTCATCTACTTGGTTCACCGACACGATCAGATCCGTCTTGATTATCGTAGCTTAGACAATCGATCAAGAGATTTGCTTTTTGGGATGAACACACTATGGAGGCACAGAGAGAATTAGGGTTCTCTGTTTTCTCCTAGGGTTGTGTGTAATCTGAAAATGTGATTGCCTTTTTTGGAAATTAGGTCATAAGGTTATTTACATAACCTTACTAACCGACCAAGCCCGTAGGCAAGGCCGGCCAGCAAGCCGTGCGTGCGACAAGCACAGCGCGCTGGGCCATGGGCCTCGCTTGCTGTGGCTGTGTCGTTGCACAGGCCCGCGCGCACACGCGCAGCTATGCTCGGCCACGGGCCTAGCGCTGCCGTGTTTCCTTGGCCTTTTGCTCGCTCGCCTAGCGCGCCCATGGGCCTCGAGTGCTTCGCTCACTCGGCTCGTGGGCCGCCCTTCGTATTCGCGTTTAATATATTTCCGATATATTATTTATCGTTTCGTATACGACGAATCACCGTCGTACAATACGATTTATTCGTTTCGCCTAGCTTACGAATATTCGCGATACGATATACGATTCCGATGCAAGGTCGTATCGTATAATACGTTTCCAACTTAAATCCTGAAAATCTATTAAATGAATTTCGATTCATTTAATCCGGTGATCTGTTACGTGTCATTGGTGTGACCTTGTAGGTTCAGTCAAGAGTAAGTTGTGAATTCAATATCCATTAGAACTCACTGATCGGAAGCATTGCTCCAGCTAGCTGTTCCGATCACTTGATCTCACTGAATTAATTGTTCGCAATTAATCTGAACCTTGGTATTAGACTTAATGCACCTTGGGTGAAGGACATATTTCCTTCAATCTCCCACTTGTTATTCAGACAAGTGTGCACCCACATTCCTTTGTCGCTTAGTGTTACTTACTAACCATAAGGTAAGATCCAAGCCATCCTTATTAGGTCCAGAAGTGTTTATCGGATTACAGAGTTCAACTGTCAAACTTTTGCAGAAGGTTAAGCCTAACCATTCTGAGCACGGCCATGCATTTTACAGTATCTAACTCTCCGAGAGGCCTTGTTACACAACAACACCATATCCTATCAAAGATAGGAGGACAATCCATTCTTGCAATCTATGAACACTCACTTTGATTCATAGTACGCCCAATAACTGCTTTTATAGCCTCCTTTTACGGTGCGACGTTTAGCTAGTATCAAAGCGAACTAATTCTCAAACGAGCAGACATAATCGCTCATGTTCTGAGGAACGGTTTCTAATCACCATTAATGAGAACTACCAATGAAATGACTTTAATCTCTTAAAGCGTTCTCATGGTCAATCCGATACAAGATCCAATAAGTATCTATGCAAAAGATTCTGACATCCAGTCACTCTAGTTCAAGAAACGGAACTAAGTAATCTACTTGCAATCTAATTTTCATTAGTCATTGGTCGTCCACCTTTCAATGACCTGAATTAGGGATCTTTTGTGACTTCAATATTCAAGTTCACTTATGGGTGTTTCTTTGCCAAAGAATCCATCTTGACATCCCATTTGAATGATTTGAATCACATGGACTTATCATTTAATTCTAAACCACAATTAAATGAATATGAAATAATAAATTTCATAAATATGAAATGGTTAAACCAATTGTTTTAAACATAGATCTAACAGATGTTCTAAAACAATACTTAGAAAATCAAAGCCATTCTCCAACATTCTTGATTCCCATGGTTGCTACATGTGCGTTGTGTTTCACTTGTGCAACGGTTTATTCAATGGATCCGCGACGTTGTCGTCAGTTCCAACCTTGCAAATCTCGATTTCCTTTCTTTCAACGATCTCTCGAAGTATATGAAATCGCCGCAGTACGTGCTTGTACTTCTGGTGGCTCCTAGGCTCCTTTGCCTGGGCAATGGCTCCGCTATTGTCACAATACAAGCTACTGGTCCTTCAATGGAGGGGACAACACCAAGTTCTTCGATGAACTTCCGAATCCAAACAGCTTCCTTTGCTGCTTCCGAGGCAGCAATGTACTCGGCTTCAGTTGTAGGATCCGCAATAGTGCTTTGCTTAGCACTTTTCCAGCTTACTGCTCCGCCGTTGAGGCAGAACACAAACCCAGACTGTGATCTGAAATCATCTCTGTCGGTTTGAAAGCTTGCGTCCGTATAGCCCTTAACAATCAACTCATCTGTACCACCATAAACCAGAAACTGATCCTTAGTCCTTTTCAGGTACTTTAGGATGTTCTTGGCAGCAGTCCAATGCGCCTCACCTGGTTCTGACTGGTACCTGCTCGTTGCACTGAGTGCGAACGAAACATCCGGCCTTGTACAAATCATAGCATACGTGATGGATCCAATAGCCGAAGCGTATGGAATTCCACTCATCTTTCTACGCTCATCAGATGTTTTGGGACACTGATTCTTGCTTAGATATACGCCATGTGACATGGGTAGATGGCCCCTCTTGGCTTCCATCATATTGAACCTAGCTAGCACTTTGTCAATGTAAGTGCTTTGGCTTAGTCCAATCATCCTTTTAGATCTATCCCTATAGATCTTGATGCCCAATATGTACTGTGCCTCTCCTAAGTCCTTCATTGAGAAACACTTCCCGAGCCAAGTCTTTACAGACTCCAACATAGGAATATCGTTTCCAATAAGCAGTATGTCGTCAACATACAAGACTAGGAATGCAATTTTACTCCCACTGACCTTCTTGTATACACAAGATTCGTCCTGATTCTTGATGAAGCCAAACTTATTGACTGCTTCATCAAATCGTTTATTCCAACTCCTTGATGCCTGCTTTAGTCCATAGATGGAATTCTTAAGCTTGCATACCTTTCCTTGGTTCTTTTGATCGACAAAACCCTCCGGCTGTGTCATGAACACAGTCTCTTCAAGAACACCGTTCAAGAAGGCAGTTTTGACATCCATTTGCCATATTTCATAGTCATGAAAAGCGGCAATCGCAAGGATTATCCGAATAGACTTAAGCATCGCGACTGGAGAAAAGGTTTCATCGTAGTCAACGCCGTGAACTTGCCTGTAACCTTTTGCTACCAATCTAGCCTTGTATATGTATACAATTCCATCTTTGTCTTTCTTCAATTTGAAGACCCATTTGCATCCGATGGGTGTGAACCCATCCGGCAAATCAACCAAATCCCAGACTTGATTTTCAGACATGGAGTCTATTTCAGATTGCATGGCCTCTAACCATTTAATGGAGCTTAGGCTCATCATAGCTTGCTTATAAGTCAAAGGTTCATCACTATCCAATATGAGAACGTCTAAGTTTTCAGTCAAGAGGACGCATGTCCATCTGTCCGGCAGAAAAATAGTTCTATTTGACCTACGAGGGGCAACAACGTTTTGAGGAACTACTCCCACTGGCTCTTCTAAAGACCTTGGAGGTTCATCAACTTGAACTGCTTCTAAAGAGTTCTGAGTTCGTTGTTCGTCTCGAATCTCTTCGAGGTCTATTATTCTCCCACTTGTCAATTTGGAAATATGATTTCTTTCCAAAAAGACACCGTCACGAGCAACGAATACCTTGTTGTCTGACTTGTTGTAGAAGTAATACCCCATAGTTTCTTTTGGATACCCAACGAAGAAACATTTGTCAGATTTAGGTTGTAGCTTGTCCGAAATTAATCGCTTGACATATGCTTCGCAACCCCAAATCTTCAGAAAAGACAACTTTGGAAGTTTCCCAGTCCATAATTCGTATGGAGTCTTTTCAACAGCTTTTGACGGAGCACGATTCAGTGTTAGTGCTGCAGTTTGTAACGCATGTCCCCAGAACTGTAAAGGAAGTTCGGCCTGACCCATCATTGACCTGACCATATCGAGTAAGGTTCTGTTTCTCCGTTCCGACACTCCATTCCATTGAGGTGTCCCCGGAGCAGTCAATTCAGAAAGAATACCGCATTCTTTTAGATGGTCATCAAACTCGTGGCTAAGATATTCACCTCCTCGATCCGATCTTAGAGCTTTGATTTTCTTGCCATGTTGATTCTCTACTTCATTTTGAAATTCTCGGAATTTCTCAAACGATTCAGACTTGTGCTTCATTAAGTAAATATAGCCATATCTACTGAAGTCGTCCGTAAACGTTATGAAATAGCTGAACTCACCTCTAGCTTTCGTACTCATAGGCCCACATACGTCCGTGTGTATTAGCCCTAGTAGTTCTCTTGCTCTTTCTCCCACCTTTGAGAAAGGTTGCTTTGTCATTTTGCCAAGTAAACAAGATTCGCATTGATCAATCTTCTCTAAGTCGAATGATTCTAGAATTCCTTTCCGTTGAAGTAATTCCATGCGCTTTATGTTTATATGGCCTAATCGACAATGCCACAGAAATGTGAGATTCGAATCACCAGTTTTATCCTTTTTGGTATTTATGTTATAAATGTGTTTGCTCGTATCTAGCACGTAAAGACCATTTTCTTGTTGTGTTGAACCATAAAACATTCCATTCAAAGCAAAAGAACAACTATTGTCTTTAAATTGAAAACTAAAACCTTTAGAATCCAAACTTGAAACGGAAATGATGTTTCTGGTGATACTAGGAACATAGTAACAGTTTTCTAGTTCCAAAACAAACCCACTAGGCAAAGAAATAAAATAAGATCCTACGGCTAATGCAGCAATCCGTGCTCCATTTCCCACGCGTAGATCCATCTCGCCTTTATCCAGCTTTCTACTTCTCCTTAGTCCCTCTGGATTGGAACATAAGTGTGAGCCACAACCAGTATCTAATACCCAAGAAGTAGAATTAGCTAGATTACAATGTATAACATACATACCTGAAGGAGAAGCAACGTTTCCGTCCTTCTTCTCTTCCTTTAGTTTGGGGCAATCTCGCTTGTAATGACCAATTTTATTACAATTGAAGCATTGCGATGTGGAAGGAGAAGCATTCCTCTTCATCTTGCTCTTAGAAGGCGCCAGATGCCCTCCGGGAGTGGACGAAGACGCAACCTTGCTTTTCTTCCCCTTGCCTATTTCTTGAATTTAGTGCACCTCACATTCAAAGGGTCTTGATTGAACTTAAGAATTTTCTCGCATTTCATGAGTAATTCCACAAGTTCAGAGAATGTGCTCTCTTTTTGATGAAAGAGATAGTGCATCTTAAAACCCTCATAATCCTTATGAAGAGAATTCAGCACTAGTGCAATAGCTATCGACTCTTTGATGGAACCACCAAGTATCTCAATTGTGAAAAATAATCCAGTCATCATATCCACATGAGAACAAATTGATGTGTTTTTGTCCATCTTGACAGAGTAGATGCGCCTTTGTGCCTCCAGAAGTTCGACTTCTAGGCACGACTTGCGTGGGGTTATGAGCTTGAGATTGCTCATCGAATTAGCCAATTCGTCAACCCCATTGCCACCAGTTTGGCACAAGGGTCGAAAACCCGCACACTTATCCTCGGGGCTACTTAGGAAAGCTTGAGGTTCAAAAGTAATGAACCTCCCTCTCCAACTCTCAGGGATAGACTTAAGGATGAATTCTGTGACAAGGTACTTGTGAAGTGCCCAACTTCTGTACCTTTCAGGAGTCATGCCTCGCGCATCATAGCTAGGGAAAGGTTGTTCAATGATATAATGTATGCCATTAAATTTCAAAACTTCAACAAGTTTCCCTTTCCATTCAAGAAAATTAGTCAAGTCTAACTCGACATCCAGAATTTCGGATGATATGATTGTTGTTATGTTTGCGACCATTTTGATTACTACAATCGAAAAGAATTTGCAATAAATAACCATTCATAAAATTCAATAACTTTGAAATAAAAGCAAAACATGCAATCATTAAAGCTATTAAAACATTTCATTCATGCAAAAAGCAAAAACATGGTCCGAAATGTATGAAACGATTCCAAGACCCCAAAAGTCCTAAATCCTTAAGCAGCTTTAGCATGTCTTAAGTATTTTAAAATTTTAGGTAAGCAAAACCTATTGCTAGTAATCTCCAAATTACTCTTGGTTAATAAATTAATGCCATAATTTATCCCATTGCCACAACTTAATGCCATTTTTGTTTGAGTTATAACCACAATCAACGTGCTCCTTAAGGACGCTGTGATGGGGTCGAAAAAGCGCGAGGCTAATGCGTGACCTGTCCCTCGTGGGTGTGACGTTTCTTTTTATTCAATCAAGTGTAATTGGATTTCCTGTGAGTATACACCCAATTGACTAGTACTATAGGAGTCGCCATTCAGTTTTTAACGACAATGAGAAAAACTGACAAAACCCGGTTATCGTGACATAAAGGGAGTGCAATTATGTTTGACCACGACGGCCGTAGGTTCCCTTGTGATCCCTGGTGTGGGGATCTCTCAATATACACCCGCAAGGTAGAGATTGAGGGTTCGGGGGACTGTAACTACCGAGAGGAGTAATTCGCTCGTCGATAACTCCAGAGGCAGGATATCCTTACTAGCTCAGCATAAATAATTGAAGGGACATGCGTTAACTATTAAACTAATCTGAATTGATTTTAGCAATATGCAACATATAATACTAATTCGATCGTGATTATCTGATTTAAATAGCATTGAGGGTCCTAGCCTGATAATCCGATTTCCCAAAAATATTATATTTGTTAGGCGTGATAGAACAATCATATTAGGTTAGTTTAACAGTTCATAAAAAGGGCGAGGAAAGCAGTTAAATCATCGAAAAGGGACACATTACGACGCACCCTTGAGAGGTGCATCACGGTTCTCAGAAAACTAACCACTTTGACTTTGCTATTTCTCCTTTTTATTTAACGAATCTCGATTATGGGACAGGATACGTTCTGTTCGATTTATGGATCGATTGCGACAGAACGCGTAAACAGTTACGCAGCGAGAGGCTTAGGCTAAGGGGTTTAGAGTCAATACTCAGAATATATTATGTGTTGTTGTGTTTTGTTTCACGTCGAAACTAGGGGCCTGTTTATAGGGAAGAGTTCGTGGAAAGATAGATTTGCAGAGTTCTAATCCGCAAAGAATTAGGAAAAGAAACGTACCCAGGTATTTTCAGCGCCCAGGCCTGGGCGCCGAAGATTTCGGCGCCCAGAGCCAGGCGTTGAAAATAGGGTATGGGCAGTTTTTGTTTAGTCAGATTCGGATTCTAAAGTCCGTAGAGTTTGAGATTAATTTGAGTCTTTTAGCGCGTATCAATTTGTGACGGAATGCGTCTGGGCCCGTTACGAACTCTAGGCTCGTTAGGATTTAAATTAATACGTAACTCTTATTTCCGAATCCTTTTAGGAATAGGATTCTTGCAGTTTTCTATCTCATTTAGGATTTATGTTGGAATGCAACACCTAATTCTGACAGGTTTCTATCTTTTATGATTTGCCACTTTTAGAAGCTAACTTTTACGGCAGTTACTATTTTTAGCAAGTTTCCATAAATAGCAGGTTTCAGGTGAAATGAAATGGGGAATCGAGATTCGTTTATTTTATAGGAGATGCGTTGTCAAGTGGAGTTTTTATGCTTTCATCATCAAACCTTTCCCTTGCGGGAATGGGGACAAAAGTAGGTGTCTACAGTTAGCCCCCACTTTGACTGAGTCTTGGAGTAAGACGATGGTCAAAGTATTAGACGGAGTGCGTCACACAAGCCATGGTGCATGTGACCTGTTTTGCGAGGGTCTCACGAGCCCCCGAGTGATAACATTTGACTTAAGGGTCATCACTTGAAGTGTCGACATATCCCTCACGTGTCATTGGGATTTGTCAACTGATAGTATAGAAACTTCCTCACTTTGTCATTGGAAGGATCTAAAGATGCGTAGAAACTCCCTCACTTTGTCATTGGGAGTAACTACAGATGTTTTCGAAATTAAAGCTGTAAAGTGTAATTGGGCCTGGCCAAGCCCAATCACGAGGTAAAACGTTTTTAAAGATTCTCATTTTCAGGGTTAGCTAAACGAGAAAACCCCCTTGTTTTTATAGGATGTAAAACGAAGGAAAATCCAACAAACCAATCTTTTAATTTTTGGAAAAAAGGAAAACCAATAAAAGTTATCGCTGCAGCGACTAAGGACCTGCGCTGTTAGTGACGCAGACCCCGCCCGCTGAAGGTGGGCGAGCCTGTCCTCTGAGGGGGACCCCCGTCCAATAGAAGTGGACGAATCTGTTTGATGTTTTTGAAAATAAGGACCTACGCGGTTTGTGACGTAGACCCCGCCCACTGAAGGTGGCAAACCTTGTCCGCTGAGGGTGGACACCCGTCCGATAGAAGTGGACGAATCTGTTTTGAAATTTTTGAAAATAAGGACCTACACGGTTTGTGACGTAGACCCCGCCCGCTGAAGGTGGCGAACCTTGTCCGCTGAGGGTGGACACCCCGTCCGATAGAAGTGGACGAATCTGTTTTGAAATTTTATTTTGTTTTGTTTTTTTTAAAATAAGGACCTACGCGGTTTGTGACGTAGACCCCGCCGGCTGAAGATGGCGAGCCTATTTTAAATTTGAAGAGTTTATTCTTTAAAAAACTGAGGACCTGCGCGGCTAGTAACGCAGACCCCGCCCGCTGAGGGTGGGCGAGCCCATTTTAAATTTCTTATTTTGCCTATGTAGAAGGGCTTTTGTGATTACAACCTCTTGGTGGGTCGTAATATTTCCTGATTAGATGTGTCCTATAAGTGGGTCCACATTGTGTATATTTTTGTTTAACGATATATCCACACATGATATGGCGCGTGGCGCAGTCTAGGAATGTGGTTTTGATTGCGCGCTCCTTGTTGGAGTCCATTTTTGCGAGCCCCCAAGCGTCGGGGCTCGTCGGTTGTTTTTTGCGTCTTGTAATCATGTTTGGGTCACGCTCGTATGTGCGAGCGACCTCCTATAGTAGTGTGCTATTTCAGGGAAGCCGTGGAGTGCGACTTTAGCTTTCAGGCGACATCCGGTTTTGGCTTGGCCCGGATTATCCCTTTGACAGACAGACATTTTCTATTTGGAAAACCAATGACTTGACGACACATATTTTTGGTGTTTCGAAGAATGACCATGATATTTAACTTGCTTTTTTGAAAAGTGTACATGAGCGTTTTCTGAGATGAGTCTAAGTTTCGACCAAGTTTCAATGTTATTATTATTTTTTGCTTATTTGGGAGCTAAAGGTGCTTTGGGCTTGATCTTACTTGTAATAGGGCCTCGTGTTTTAGCAACACGGTCTTAAGTCCTTTCCTATTCCGTGTTTTTGTGAAATTTGGGCCTTGGGCTGCATTTTCAGCGCCCAAGCTCAGGCGTTAAAAATTTCGGCGCCCAGAGGTGGGCGCTGGAAGTTCTTTCCTGGTAATATTTGATTTTCGGATTTCTAAACACGTTTCCGAATGGGGTCAGGATGTTTATTGGGTGCGTTCAGCTATATATAGGGGCTAGGTACGTCCTTATTTTCCACCACTCTCAAATTCTTTCTCTCTTTTTTGCTGTGCTCTAATTATTTACTGCTTTGGCCATGTCGATCCATACTTTCTCACTCCAACGGACTGTTAGGCGTTGGCTACGAGCCCTTACTCCCACAGAAAAAGCTTTGTTAAAAGAATACCACTTAGAGGCACTTTTAGGCTTACAACAAATTAATATTGATTATAATTTTCTGCATGCTGCCCTAAACTTTTGGGACTCCGATCATCACGTTTTTTCCTTTCGGGGCAATGAAATATGTCCTTTGCCTGATGAATTTGCTGCGATCCTCGGTTATCCTACTAATGCTACTCCTGTTACCCCTGGCACTATTGAAGAGGGTAAAACAACCATAAGGGCTTTCCTAGGGCTAGATGATAACATGTTTGCTGAACTTGTTGTAGACGATAAGGTTAACTTCGCAAAACTCGTAAAACATCATTTTAGGCCTAGTAAGAATATGACCGAACAAAAATTGGACATTCGAGCCCTTGTATTTTGCTTGTTGAACCATTATTTGCTGTCGAATAATAATGGTGAGTTCGGTGACATAAGGCTGATCCCCTTGATTAGCCAGATGGAAAGTTGCTATTCTATTATGCCGTTGGTTGTTGCTGAGACTTTGCTGAGTGCGGATGAGCTGAAGAAGGATGCCAAATCCGAAATTTTTAAGGGAAGCCCCCTATTACTGCAGGTAATCTATTTTTTTTCTTTGCGCACACATACGCCACTTTTATATATTTCTTTTGCCTGGGGCTGAGTTTCAGCGCCCAGGGCTGGGCGCTGGAATATTCGGCGCCTGGTCCTGGGCGTTGAAACTGCGCCCCAGGAGCCTTTTTTTTCTTTTCATTCTCTTGATTCGATCGTACCTGTTTTTGCTGATTTGGCTTGCGGAACGGCTTAGACTTTTGAAAGCTCCTGCCGATCCTAAACATTATCGCCCTATAGCTTTGGGTAACCGAAAATACTTGCACCAAGGCCAGGACGGGGCCGAATGGACCTCCTTTTTTACTTATGACATTTGTTCTATTAAGTGGGTGGTACCATGGTGGGGTTTGACTACTATGACAGGGGGGTCTGATGTATCGGTTTATATTTCTTTGTTGGGGCTATCTTGTCCCATTTATATTTTCCCTTACCGAGTCATGCGTCAATATGGTTTACGGCAGACTATCCCCTTTTCTGATACGGTACCACCTAAGGTAGCGACCCTTGCACAAACACGGGTCTTAGCGTGGGCTAGGTATTATGATGGTCTCCCGCGTTGGGCTGTAGCTACAAATGGGTTTGTGGGTCTTTCTGAAAACTATAAGTTGTGGATGAGTTCCGATGATAAGGATGTGAGGACCGAGGCTCGTAATGGGGAGCCGGCTGAGCTTTTGATACCTCGTATTCGTGTTAAGTATGAGGGTCCTGATTCTGCCAGACCTCGTACCTATAGTTTTAAGACTGTGAAAGCTCGTCCTGATCGAAAGCGAAAGGAATTTCTTCCCCGTTCCAGTGTCAGGCCTAAAAAGATGCCTAACATGAAGGGGCCTGCTGTTGTTAAAAGAAATGCAAGCTCTCGCGGAGATCGTCGCCGGAACAATGTATGGGTTAGGAAGGCTCGGCCGCCTGTAGAAACAGTGGCTAGTCCAGTTGATGATAGTAATCCTTCTCCCACCACTGTTTGTGCCCTTGAGGCTGAGCGGGCTATAACTGAGAATGTTTCTAAAGCTTTGGCATCTTTGGAAGTTAGTGTCCAGGAGCCAGTTCTTATGGAGATTGATATTGGGGCAGCGCAGAAGACTATGGGGGTGGATCCTGCGAACATTGCTCTCTTCAAGACTTTATTTCATGATCCGGAAGAACTAGAGTAGTGTAGTTCTTTGCTAGGGTGTAGGTGCCCTCTATTTATTTCAGTTGTGTTTGTTTTTATTCCTAGCACTTTGTTTTCCTTCTTATTATATTTTAATAAAGGCGTATTTTTAGTTCCCATTCAATTTTGTTTATATGTCTAACACTTTTTTACACAAAGAATATAATTTTTTTATTATTATTTGGACCGAATCCTTGGTAAGGATTGCCTACGTATCTTGTCAGAATCAGGTCGCGCGTAGTTCTTAGCTTTAGAATAAGTTCTAGTATGCCGGATTTCGGTAGATATGTCCTGAAGTGGAAACATATTACTTAATCGGTCAAATGAGTGAAGTATTTGCCATTATTTTCATCTGCCGTTTTCCATAGGTTGCGTAAAATTCGACCAATTTGTTGGTAAACCTATTTGGATACGTACTGTACCCCCCAAGTGTTCGTTAATTTTCCGTTGTGTGCGGATAAAATGACGAGCACTTTTCGAAAAAAGGAAAACTTTTGGCAGGCAGAGAGTTTCAACGCCCAGGCTGGAGCGTTAGAAATTTCGGCGCCCAGCCCTGGGCGCTGAAAATAACTTGGGCGGTCAATTTTGACGTTTTTGCTTCACATGTTCTTGCGTTTATTTCTATTTCGTTTTTTGTGCCTTGATATTTTGCTTCGTAGTTAAAGTTAATTTTGAGGCTATTTTGGAGGCTTTTTTGACTGTTAGCGTGAAACGCATTTTTGTCCAGATTGATTTTTTCTATTGGTGACTCAAAACAGATTTGAAAATGGAGTTAGGGTGCGGAACTTATGAAGATCTTTGTGGAGGGTATGATGGAATCTATGTGAAAGCTGTTGGTGGATTCTACGTTTTATGAATTTATTTTTTTGGTAACATTTGCATTTGTTTTAAATTTTTGATTTCTTTTTGATTTTGGGTTGCATGGATTGGCTCTAATGATGACATTGGTTGGCTTTTTGGGTTTTGAGGATGGGATAGTGTGGTTTATTTTGTGGGTTTCGGGAACTGGTTCACATGGCATTATTTCAAAACCGAGTGGGCTTTGTTTGTTGGGCCTATAGTGGGCCGCTTCTTTATTATTATTTTTATTTTGCAAGTACATTTGGTGTTTATTTAGTGTTAGAATAAAAATTTTAGGAGAAATATTACGCCTTTATTGATTTGGAAAGTAAGGAAAACACACTGAAATAAAACTGACCCATATTCTAAAGGGCCTTAGGACCATCTAAAGTCTCTATTATTTTTTCTATCAATCTAAAGAACTACTAGGCGCTTTTTACTAATGGTGCTCTATGTGGCTCAAGCCTTGGGTTTAGTCTCATAAAACTTTGTTCCTTCACCGGTACTCATCTTGAATTCCATTCCTTTTGCGTTGACCCACTGATATATCTTCACCCATCCGTTCCCGACCTCTTCTATTGTTGATGCAGGAGAGATTAACCGGGTTGGATCGAAACCTTCATCTTGTAAAGCTAGGGTAGTCATCACAGTCTCGTTCTCCATAGGCCTCGATTCGTTAAACAATGTCCATAGAGCCTGGTTGTCCAATATTTCAGCTGTTTTAGTCTTGGTGAGGTGGGGTGCCTCATCCAAGGTGTGGCAGTCATGGAAAATTTCAAATCCGGGTTTTAGCAAGCCATCCTGAACGAAGGGTTCAGGGAAGTCACAGCATGGGTGTTCTTCTCCTTCCCGAACAAACATCCCGTTAAGGGTCCTTTGATATGGGGGAAGGAGGGTGGTTTGTGTGGCTTTGTTAAGGCGTAGCCTAGATAGGCGGTCAGCAATATCTTCCTCCGTTGGTTCATAACCTAAGCCAAAGGGAGTAGATTTGTCGGGAAAAGGATGGAATGTGCATTCCTTCTTCCTTATGCCCAATGGGGTTCCTGGGAAATAACCTTGAGCTAACAGCATCCTAGGGATGACTCGAGATGCATGCGGATCTAGGAATGCTGGATCATAATCTTCGATGAACTGGATTGTTTCTTCCATTTGAAACCCATAAAGGTCATCTGCAGTTTCGGCCGCTCCAACCATAGTACAACTGACGTCGAGAGGAGGGGCGCGGATTTCTAGTATTACCCCGTTATGGTTAAGTTTAACCATTTGGTGCAAGGTAGAAGCCACACCTCCTAAGTCATGGAGCCAAGGTCGCCCCAAGAGGAGGTTGAAAGTAGGCTTGATGTCGATTATTTGAAACTCCGTGGTGCGTGCCACAGGCCCAGTTTGTATGGTAAGGTTGATTTTTCCCAACACATGCCTTCGGGAGTTATCATAAGCTCGTACCCCTTGTGAGGAGGTTTGGAAGTCATCGCTTCCTAGCCCCAAGCAATGGGCGGTTCGCAATGGGCAGACATTAACCGCCGAACCATTATCTACGAGCGCTAGGGGGATGTT
Organism: Spinacia oleracea; assembly: GCF_020520425.1. Taxonomy (NCBI): domain Eukaryota; kingdom Viridiplantae; phylum Streptophyta; class Magnoliopsida; order Caryophyllales; family Amaranthaceae; genus Spinacia; species Spinacia oleracea. Next base: position 93,243,898 of record NC_079489.1, read on the forward strand.
TTGTCCTTTGCATCCAACCACTAAGTAAAGGGCTTTATTGTGAGCACCCCCCTCTTTGGGTAAGTCTTTATCAGTGAAAACTATGGCCTTTTCTCCGGCATCTCTCGTGACATGGCTAACCAATGAGTCAGGTGTGATATCTGGGTACTGAGATGAGGTCAAGTGAGCGAATAAGCTTTTCACGATGTTCCTTTGAAGTACACATAAGATCCCAGATGGTAATCTCAGCCTTGGTTCTTTTCAATTGTTTCAGAAGAGGATTTTCAATGACTTCCGCGACGGTGGCGTGCCGCCCGTTCTCAGGAGTTTGCCTAACCGGGATGTCGTCCATAGGAGGTGGGTGAATATCCGGTTGGTATATCCTTCCGGATCGGGTGAGGTTGTCGACCTCGGGCTCCTGAGGGGTGGTGTCAATGAGAGCATACCCGGGCCAAGTTTCAGTGAAGAGGTCCTGGCCCGAGACTTGAGATAGGTAAATATCTTCAGCATCATCGTTCCACACACCGTACACTTCCCCCTCAATTCGATCCATAGGTACCACAGCGAGTGGTGCACCTTGAGGTGTAATATACACCGTGGGGTCGAAATTTTCTGGTTGGTCGAGAGAGATGTGACAAGAGCCGAGTGGGCTCTTGTTGTTGTTGGGTTTGCCAACGTTAGGGAGAGGTATTACTTCCTCCTCTATCATGTCCTGGATCGTATGTTTTAGATGCCAGCAGTTTTCAGTGTCATGTCCATTTCCTTGATGGAATTTCCAGTAAGTACCTTCGACCCAATATTTGTTTCTGACAGGAGGGTCACGGGTGGAACCTATAGGTCTCAACTTTCCTTGATTGGTTAGTCTTTCAAAGGCTTGTACCAAAGTTGACCCGAGTGGGGCAAACTTTCGGTCTCGGACCCATCTTACAGGGTATCTTCGGGTGGGAGCCTCTTCTACAGCATGGACTTCTTGGGCTTGGGGTGTGTTACCCCGATTATAGGTGTTGGTCTTATATGCAGGTTTGCTCTGTATGGTTTTGGCGATGTCGTCCTCGATTTTTATTCCCACATCATAAACCCTTTTGAAAGTGTCGAGTCCCAGGTACCTAAGGTGTTGTCTGTAAGCCGGGTCCAAGTTGTCAATGAATTTTTGGACCAATTCTGTTTCGGGAGGCCTATTGATTAGCTGGGCCGCCTGGTTCCTCCATCTAGAAAAGTAGGTTGTGAAAACCTCATTTTTCTTTTGGAAGAGAACTTTCAGCTCGCGCATGGTGACTTGGAAATCCATGTTCGACGAGTATTGCTTGATGAAGACATTGACAAAGTCTTCCCAGGTGGGGAAGAGCTTAGGGTCCTGGTGATAGTACCATTTGAGCGGCACAGGTTCCAAGGACAAAGGAAAGGCAGGTAGGTACATGGACTTGTCCACGCCTTTCAAGTTCATGGTGTTCACAAAGCTCAGTAGATGATCACGGGGGTTATCCGTGGCCTTGAACTTTGGTAAGTCAGATGAACTGAACTTATCTGGTAATTTGCCAGAAAAAGGTTCAGGCTCGAGGGAGAAGTATTTGCTCCCCATGGTTTGCTGTAGGACCATTTTTTCGATCCTCTTCTCGTTTTCGAGGTCATTTTTGGCTTGCGCAGCCGCTAAGGCTTCGTTTTCCATTTTCAGTTGGCCCATGAGTTGGGTCATTTGGACCATCTGGTCTCGCAAATCTTCGATGGACATGTTTGGAGGTGCGAATCGAGGTTGGGGAAGCGGAGATCCTTGAAATGAGGGACGACGGACGGAGCTTGGAGTTACTAAACCTGATGTTGGTGATGTATCTTCGAGACGCACTAGCCTTTGATTCCCTGATCGACACCAAGTGGCAGGACCGGTCCTAGGCATAAGATAAGCTACAGTTTAGGTTCCCAAAGTTTCAAGCATTACTTAGTCTAGACTTCGACTCTCTAAATTGGTTTTTCACTTTTTCGCTCTTTCTTCTGTCGGTAAACTTTTTGGGGGTTTTTTTTTACTTTGGTCATTCTTTGGATTTTCGAAACACTTGCCTGTGTGACATTCATAGTTGTTAGCATGTTCTGTTTTGGTGCCGAGCATTGCTGTCGTAGGAGGCCTAACGACGACACAAAGAGTTATTAATTTTTCGCGAGTCGCCTTTTGAAATCGAGTGCTTTTCTTACGCCCTCGTAGCAATTCTTTTGATGAACATTTTTTGTGCTACGTACTTTCTTTTTGCTTGGGCACCGAGGCTGCTGCGCCTGACCAGAAAGTCAAGCAGCAACTTCAGCGCCCAGCAGTGGGCGTGAGAAATTTTGGCGCCCAGCCAGGGGCGTTGAAAATGCGTCCTTGGCTGGTTCTCGTTTTCTGTTTTCTGTTTATGCGACTTCAATTTGCGTGCTTGCCTAATAACGTCCTTTACGCATGACAGCGTTTGTGGGATTCGTTACAGGCCATCCCGAGTGTCGCTTATTTTGTGGCGATCATTCGGGTTTGCGGAACACGTATTTCGGTATAACTCTTTGGCAAATTATTCTATGAATGTTTGGGCAATTTTTAAGGTCATTGGTTTTCTAGGATAGTTTGTCACACACAATCACATATTTCGCTACATATAACTACATTACAAACATGGATTTGAAAATTAAATATGCCACGTAGTTTATGATAGGCTTCTATGGGTAGTATTTGCGCCTAGCTTAGTACCGCTTCTATCGTAGATCCAACACATGCCCCGGTCGAGGTAGTGTCTTCAACAGACGAATTTCGCCCAAGAGGCCAACACGCAAGTGCAAGCCAAGGGGGCATGCAGGCGAGAGGGACCTAATGGGCGAGCGATTGGGTTCGGGATAGGTGTACTACCTGCACAAGTACCGAGTGGGAAACATGCGCGGCGTATGCACCCCCCTATTGGCGAAAAAGGTATCCTTAGTCCCAACTCCCGAGGGAGCCGAGATTCGTTATGATGTTCTGCCCGTTCACATTAATATGCTGATTTTCAGGTCGTCCCAACTTGATGGGGAAATAAACGCGGGGTAGGATCGTTTCACCCTTCGGCTATTTTGATTACCTACAAGCACGAGTATTTCCTTCACTATGCCTAGTGGAGTCGCCACTCTGAGGGGGTCGAAAAAGCGCGAGGCTAATGCGTGACGTGTCCCTCGTGGGTGTGACGATTCTTTTTATTCAATCAAGTGTAATTGGATTTCCTGTGAGTATACACCCAATTGACTAGTAATATAGGAGTTGCCATTCAGTTTTTAACGACAATGAGAAAAACTGACAAAACCCGGTTATCGTGACATAAAGGGAGTGCAATTATGTTTGACCACGACGGCCGTAGGTTCCCTTGTGATCCCTGGTGTGGGGATCTCTCAATATACACCCGCAAGGTAGAGATTGAGGGTTCGGGGGACTATAACTACCGAGAGGAGTAATTCGCTCGTCGATTACTCCAGAGGCAGGATATCCTTACTAGCTCAGCATAAATAATTGAAGGGACATGCGTTAACTATTAAACTAATCTGAATTAATTTTAGCAATATGCAACATATAATACTAATTCGATCGTGATTATCTGATTTAAATAGCATTGAGGGTCCTAGCATGATAATCCGATTTCCCAAAAATATTATATTTGTTAGGCGTGATAGAACAATCATATTAGGTTAGTTTAACAGTTCATAAAAAGGGCGAGGAAAGCAGTTAAATCATCGAAAAGGGACACATTACGACGCACCCTTGAGAGGTGCGTCACGGTTCTCAGAAAACTAACCACTTTGACTTTGCTATTTCTCCTTTTTATTTAACGAATCTCGATTATGGGACAGGATACGTTCTCTTCGATTTATAGATTGATTGCGACAGAACGGGTGAACAGTTTCGCAGCGAGAGGCTTAGGGTAAGGGGTTTAGAGTCAATACTCAGAATATATTATGTGTTGTTGTGTGTTGTTTCACGTCGAAACTAGGGGCCTATTTATAGGGAAGAGTTCGTGGAAAGATAGATTTGCAGAGTTCTAATCCGCAAAGAATTAGGAAAAGAAACGTACCCAGGTATTTTCAGCGCCCAGGCCTGGGCGCCGAAGATTTCGGCGCCCAGAGCCAGGCGTTGAAAATAGGGTCTGGGCAGTTTTTGTTTAGTCAGATTCGGATTCTAAAGTCCGTAGAGTTTGAGATTAATTTGAGTCTTTTAGCGCGTATCAATTTGTGACGGAATGCGTCTGGGCCCGTTACGAACTCTAGGCTCGTTAGGATTTAAATTAATACGTAACTCTTATTTCCGAATCCTTTTAGGAATAGGATTCTTGCAGTTTTCTATCTCATTTAGGATTTATGTTGGAATGCAACACCTAATTCTGACAGGTTTCTATCTTTTATGATTTGCCACTTTTAGAAGCTACCTTTTACGGCAGTTACTATTTTTAGCAGGTTTCCATAAATAGCAGGTTTCAGGTGAAATGAAATTGGGAATCGAGATTCGTTTATTTTATAGGAGATGCGTTGTCAAGTGGAGTTTTTATGCTTTTATCATCGAACCTTTCCCTTGCGGGAATGGGGACAAAAGTAGGTGTCTACAGTTAGCCCCCACTTTGACTGAGTCTTGGAGTAAGACGATGGTCAAAGTATTAGACGGAGTGCGTCACACAAGCCATGGTGTATGTGACCTGTTTTGCGAGGGTCTCACGAGCCCCCGAGTGATAACATTTGACTTAAGGGTCATCACTTGAAGTGTCGACATATCCCTCACGTGTCATTGGGATTTGTTCACATAAACGCGTCCTAAAAGATTAATCAATTTCCAAATTATTAATCCTTAGACTTTACTCTAATTAAAATTGTATTTAATTAAAATAATGCGACCTACGAAATAATTAAAATAATTATTTCATTTTAATTTCATTTAGTGGCTCCCACTCAAACCAATAATTATTCCGGATAATTAATTATTAAAAATTTTATTAAAACTCGCGGCCCGGCCCAAGCAAATATAATATTAAATTAAAAATCCCGTTAGCCCAAATTAATGCAAATACACGAAGCACAACTAATTAAACGATTAAAAAAAGTTCAATCAAACGGCCTAGGCTTGCACCCTGCCTGTCGTGCGAGAGGCCCAAGAGCACACGAGCATTGCCCGCGCGCGCCCAGCCCATCGCACCGCATAGCATGGCATCGCTCGCCCATCGCTCGCGCGCCATGCCTCGCCCACACGCGTCGCGCGCCATGCCTTGCGCATGCGCATCGCGTACCCGCAGCCTAGCTGCCCTGCGTTGCGTGTGTGTTGTGCATCGTGGGCGCTCGACGTCGCAAGCATCGCGCTTTGCTTCGTCGCAGCCCCGCAGGCATCGCCTGCCTCTGCCTTGCCTAGCGCGCACAAGGCACGCAGCTCGTGCTGCTGCTCGTGTCGCATGGCACGGCTCGCATAACGGCCTCGTATGGCTCGACGAGCCATACTTCCATCATGCCAATGTTCGTGTTTTTGGTTCGTAAAACGGACCAACCTAATTAAAATTAAATTTTAATTCACGAACTTGCATTAATTTTATTTTTCAAAAAAGTTTCGATTTAATTTTTCGAAAAACAACGATTTTTAACGATTTAATAAACTTTAACGACAATCCAATTTCGTAAAATTAATAAATCAAGGGCTAACAATATTCAAACTTTTAAGAACGATCGAATCAACTTTAAAATTTGAACCTTTGATTAATAAAATCCGAAATTTTACATCGTTCATAAACAATTAAATTTCAGATTATTAATAAATTGGTTTAAGTGTGATTAAAATTAACGAAACCATTCAAAATTTTAATCCAATAATTTTTAAAATTAGCCAATGACCCATGAAATTATATCCTCTTTCCCAATTAACCGAATTATTAATCCATAATTAATTAAAAATCAATTAGGGTTGTAAATTTTACGAATTGGGGAAAGGCAAAATTAGGGTTTATACTTATCGAAAAAATTTGAAATTTTTACCATAGATCAAGCATGTACCCAGAAACATTTTGTACAAATTTAAAGAAATTCCCAGTAGTTTAGGTGGATCTTTTAAATGAATTACTGTCTGACACATTTAATTTTTAATGAAAAATTAACAAAAACGCCCAAAAACTGATGCTTCTAGGCCTGTTTTCGCAATTCTATTCTCATGATTTGATCTTAGAAAATCGTTTTCCATCAGATTAGGGTTTTAAAAATCGAAAAAGCGAATAATTTTGATTTCGGAACTACCAATTTCGCAATTAATCCCATAATTCGAAAAAATTCCGAAAAATCAACAAAAATTCCAAAAATTTCGACAATGCAAAAACAATAATAATCATGCTAATTCATGCTTTGAATACATAAGGCTCATGATACCACAGTAGGGGAATACACTTAAACATAATAACATGTGCGGAACAATCTCCAAAGCCAGGAAACATGTATAAAGCACAGATTAAGCAAACTTACATTCGAAGCGTGTTTTCCACAATAATCTGTCAACGAACACGAACAAAGAACTCCACTTGTCGTTCCTCTACTTGGTTTACCGACACGATCAGATCCGTCTTGATTATCGTAGCTTAGACAATCGATCAAGAGATTTGCTTTTTGGGATGAACACACTATGGAGGCACAGAGAGAATTAGGGTTCTCTGTTTTCTCCTAGGGTTGTGTGTAATCTGAAAATGTGATTGCCTTTTTTGGAAATTAGGTCATAAGGTTATTTACATAACCTTACTAACCGACCAAGCCCGTAGGCAAGGCCGGCCAGCAAGCCGTGCGTGCGACAAGCACAGCGCGCTGGGCCATGGGCCTCGCTTGCTGTGGCTGTGTCGCTGCACAGGCCCGCGCGCACACGCGCAGCTGTGCTCGGCCATGGGCCTAGCGCTGCCGTGTTGCCTTGGCCTTTTGCTCGCTCGCCTAGCGCGCCCATGGGCCTCGAGTGCTTCGGGCACTCGGCTCGTGGGCTGCCCTTCGTATTCGCGTTTAATATATTTCCGATATATTATTTATCGTTTCGTATACGACGAATCACCGTCGTACGATACGATTTATTCGTTTTGCCTAGCTTACGAATATTCGCGATACGATATACGATTCCGATGCAAGGTCGTATCGTATAATACGTTTCCAACTTAAATCCCGAAAAGCTATTAAATGAATTTCCGATTCATTTAATCCGGTGATCTGTTACGTGTCATTGGTGTGACCTTGTAGGTTCAGTCAAGAGTAAGTTGTGAGTTCAATATCCATTAGAACTCACTGATCGGAAGCATTGCTCCAGCTAGCTGTTCCGATCACTTGATCTCACTGAAGTAATTGTTCACAATTAATCTGAACCTTGGTATTAGACTTAATGCACCTTGGGTGAAGGACATATTTCCTTCACGTAAGAACTTTAGAAATGATTTTGTAAAGCACATAAAAACATTGAATTGGCCTGAATTCTTTCACAAAGCAAGCATTGGAAGTTTTGGGAATGAGAGACACATAAGTATAGTTAATCTGTTTAGGCAAAAAACTAGTCCTAAATAAATATTTAACAACTTCAATAATACTAGGACCAATAATATGCCAGAACGATTTGAGAAAATGCACATTGGAACCATCAATACCTGAACAAAGTGTCCGTAATTTCCTCAGAAGTGATCTGCTCATACAAAATAAACTGATTAGAGTGGTCAAGAATATGACCTCTTGCAATCACAACCCGGTCAGCCTTAGGTAGAGAAAGAGCAACACTGCCCATCAATAGCAAGTTAAAACCTCTAACCTCCTGCACAAACTGAGCTTGAGATTAATGTCTAACCCCATTACTATCAATGAGGAATTTAATTGCATTCTGGCTCTGCCTAATTTTGGCATAAGCATGAAAAACCTTCATGTTTGAATCACCAAGATTAATCCAATCAATCCTGGATTTTTGTTGCCATAATCGTTCCTATATATTGATCCATATTTCAAGATCACCAAGTAATCTCTTCTCATCAGTAGAAAGAACCAAGTTAGAGTGATCCTGGCTCAAATGATGTTGAATAACCTTCAGATCATCCCTGATATGACCAAGCTTCTTAGTGATTCCTTTAAAATGAACAATGTTCACTTCCTTGAAAGGAACTTTTAAGTGCTTCAGCTTATACCATATATTAAGCAGAGGATTAGCCTTACAATTCTAAGACCAGACACGCTGCACAAATTCATCAAAACCATAAATATCCGTAAGGATATTTAGGAAATTGAAGGGAGTATACCTGCACACAACTTCACTGGAAGTTTCCATCAAAAGAAGGCAATGGTCAGTGATCCCTTTCTCTAATTTCTCCACAGTAACAGTAGAAAAAAAAAAGCCAGTGGACATTAGCAATACACCTATCAATTCAAGAAATAATTCTATCATCCCCATCCGTGTTATTGCACCATGTATAATAGCTTCCCACTATTTTGATAACATGTAAATCATTTTGTTGAAGACAATAGGAAAATCCTTGAACATCACTCTTAGAGATGGCCACACCATTAACTCTGTCTTTAGTCAATAACACAAAATTAAAGTCACCACTGAGCACCATAGGTTCTTGAATCTGGTTAAAAAGAAGACCGATGAACCTTAACAACTCTTATCTCAAATCAGCCGAATTAAACTATATATCATAGTGAAATATAACGTCGTACCAAAAAGAATATCCACCATTTTACAGCAAAGAGTTTGACTATATTCTCTAACTAGGGTTGCCTCAACTTTTATAGGATTCCAACACAACCATATTCTACCATTAACAACATGATTATAATTGTTTAAAGCTTTCCAATCTCCACAAATCTTAGAAACAATCTTATTAAAGTGTTTACTCTTCAGACGACTTTAAGCACAAACGTCAATTTTATTTCGGAGCAAAAAGAGTTTAATATCCTTTTGCTTGAAAGGCTTGTTACAGCCTTGAAGGAAATAATGCCCTTGGTCCAAGTATGCATTCTATGTTAAGTCTAATAAATGCGGTTCAGTATTAATTAACAAGTTAATAATTCAGTGAGATCAAGTGAGCTGAATGCCTAGCTAGAGGCCGCTTCAGTTCAAGTGGAATTAATGATATTAATCCACAGCTTACTCTTGACTGAACCCGTAGGGTCACACAAATAGTACGTAAACGGATCAAGTATTTAATGGCATTAAATACTCCATCTATGGATATTCGGAATCGACGGATCTTGGTTTCAGTGGGAGCTGAGATCGTCACAGGCAAGAAATGAATACTCCGGAAACGATGATATTGCCGGAAACGGAAATATGGATCGTATCGGAAATATAAATATTATCCAAGTCGTAGATGTTGCCGGAAACGGAAACATGGTACGTATCGGAAAATATTATCGGAAATGGAAATATTGCCGGAATCGGAAATATTGCCGGAAACGGAAATATTGTCAGAATCGGAAATATTATCGGAATCGGAACATAATTCCGGAAACGGAAATATTAAATATTTGTTCGAAACGGAAATTAATTCCGGAATCGGAAATATTAAATATTGTTCGTATCGGAAATGAATTCAGGAACCGGGAATTTAATCGGAAACGTATCGTACGAATAAGCATCGGACGAGGCCTGCCGGACGAGGGCCCAGCAAGAAGTCAGGCCATCGCCCAGCAAGCCAAGCGCGCCACACGAACAGCCAAGGCCACGCCAGGCCCAGCAGGCCATGGCAGCGCGCGCAGCAATGGGCTGCGAGCATTGCTGCAGCTCGCGTGGGCTTGTAGCTCGCGTGGGCCGAGCGGCCGTGTGGGCTGTGCGCGGGCATGGCCTACACGCTTGCGGGTCATGCTCGTGTAGAGTTTGTGTTCACATACGAAACCTAAAGAGTATAGGATTTGTTTAATGATTAAAATTCCTAATCCTAAAAGATAAATTAATTAAATAAGAATTCTACTAGGATTCTAATTTAATTAATTCGTATCCTAGTAGGATTCGATTACTTATTCCATGGTCTATAAATATGAGTTAAGGGCTCATAATTTATATCAAATATTCAAGTATTCAAAGTGATTTTTGAGAGCAAAAATTCAGTCATATAATTGCCTACAATAGCCGAAAATTCTAAGTACCTTAAGGGCGATCCTAGTTGGTCAAGCTTAAGGCGGATCCGGACGTGCTGTGGACTATCTACGGAGGGACGACACTTGGAGTCCTAAAGACTTGTTCTTGTTCGGTTCGGGCGCAGCTAGGGAGGGCACGCAACAAAGTGTATGCATCTAAACTATGCTAAATGATTATGTGAATATAATATGCTTTCCTGGCTTTATGGTTTTTCCGCATGATTTATGAATTGTCATATGTATCATAACCTAACAGTGGTATCAGAGCCTCTTATTATTTTCATAATCTAAATTGCATGAACATGGTTAAATATTACAAATTTGCAAGAATTAAAAGGGGTGATTAATTTTCGTAATTGTTAATTAATTGCAAATTGCGTTTATTTAATTATACGTACGCAGTTTTTTGGCAGTTTCTTCGTTACTCATCCAAATCGAGTAATTTTTGTTTCAATTCCGCATGTAAAAGGCATTCTAAAATTTTGACAAAAATATTCTTTTTCGGCTGAACCCAGAATTCTCAAATTCGAAGTCTAACTATGACTTTTCGGAGGTTTTAGTTTTTCGAATGCAAAATTTCGTAAATTTAAGATGTTAAATTAAATATTTGCGATTCTTGTTGATAAATCTTGAATTTTTGATTGACCTGCTGTATATGTGTAACAAGTTTGAATGCCTAGCCTTGTTAATTATGCAATCTAATTTGTAATTATGATTAATTTGTTGAAAATTGGAATAATTTAGAATTAATTTGATTTTCATAATTAGTAATAATTTAATTAGATACCTATGATTAAAAACCACCATAAAAATTGTAAATTTATGTTAAATTTTAATTTTTATGACCTAGACTTGAATCCATGTTAATCGGAAATCAATTAAATAATAAATTTTCGATTTTTCGCCCTAAAATTATGAAATTAATATTATTTATTAATTTGTCATTAATTTTGAATATAAATTTTAAATTTTTATGCGATTCGCTCATATAACTTGCACGCACAAAGCAATGGACGCTACGTGTAACCCTTAAGGGGTGTTGTATAGTGCGGGCATGCGACGACGAGCAAGGGAGCTCGTCGCCCATGCGGTACGAATGCAGCGAGCAAGGGCATGGTGCACGAGCACAAGACAGTAGCTCTGCCTTGTGTCGTGGGCTGTGAGCAATGGGCGTGTGGGCAGGGGCGAGAGCAAGGCACGAGCAGTCGCGTGTGGGCAGCAAGCGTGCTGCGCCACAGCGCGCACTGCCTCGTGCAAGCATGCGGAGCCTCGCGCGCAGCGAGCGCAAGCTCGCGTGCCACGAGCGCTACGCACGGCGTCGATTGCTCGCGCAGCGAGCGCCAGCTCGCATACTGCTGCCTCGTGCGATGAGCGCAAGCTCGCGTGCGGGAAAGGCAGGCTCACATGGATCGAGCGCTGGCAAGCGAGCGCAGCGAGCGATGGCTCGCGTGCATCGAGCGCTGGCGCGCGCAGCGAGCACCAGCTCGCGTGTTCGGTTGATGCCTTGCGATGGTGAGCAGCAGCGATGCGATGCAGCGCATGGGCTGCGCGCACATGGCCAGCGATGGTTGTGTGCGTGTGGCCCATGGGCGTGCGTTGCGTGGGATTGTTGCGTTGCGATTAGATCGTTTTGAAATTTTAATTTGAAATTTTCAGTTTACGTAATTTTAATTAATTTTAAAATTAATAATTTAAATTATTTTCTTGGATTTTAATTTTGAATATTGTAATTATAATAAATGTTATTTATTATAATTATTTTACTAAAATTAAAATCATGAATTAATTTAAATACGACTGAAATTAAATTAAACTTTTTGGATTCAATTATAAATTTATATGAGCTTTAAATTTTAATTAAATTTGTATGTTTCCGGTTAGACTAGAAATACATTTTTATGTTTAAAATTAGTAAAGCATATGAATTTATTGGTTTAAGTGGGAGCCCTTTTAGTCATATACTCTTGATTAGGTCTACAAATCCTTAAGGTTAAAGCAACTTGATTAGAATTAATAAGGACTGAATAATTTGTAGATTATTGGTGCCCTTGATTAATTGCTGCAAATGTTTATGTGATGCATAATGTGTTTTACTAACCAGCTATGTGGGTCATTCATGATAATGAATGGGTGAATGGTATATATTGTATATGTACTGTTTTGCAGGTTATGAAGTGACTAGTATGGCCCAAATAGGATAGAAAATATGGTCTGCGTACCATTAATTTGAATGTAATTGGTCTAAAGTACCAAAGTTGTTTTTCAATTCAAATATGGTCTGCGTACCATCAAATAGTTGTAATTAGTTATAATTATAGCTTATCCTATTTGAAGAAAATGGTGCCTCCCACGGAGATTTTCAAGACGGACTTTGAAGTTAAAGCTTCAAGATGAAGTCCGGCCATACTAGATCACATTTATCTTATGCATGTTTTAAGTTATTTATTGCTTTTAAATATGTCTTAAAATGCATGAGATCAAAGCTTGATTATGTTGCATGATTAAGGATTTTAGTTCAATTAAAATCTAACCAACATAGTAAGAGCCTTAAGTTCCAAACTTAAAAATTGAGTTAAAAGGTGCCATGCCAAAATATACACTTGCTTGGATATCCTTTACATCAATCTAGTAATAGTTTTCGCTCAGCGAGGTGTTACTTATTGGTCCTAAAGGGGCAAGGTACATAAATAATTGTGAGTACATGTTAGTTTTGGTGAAACACAACGATATAAGTAAGGAGTCCTTTTATGTCGTGGCAAAATCGATAGGTTTACCTAATAAGTTCTTAGACGTACCTATCAACCAAGAATAGTTTCTAGACTATTAGCAAAAGGCTTTTGCTTACCTAAGATGTTTTAGAATTGAGTCGACAAACTGTGCTTAGTTCTTCAATGATTTTAGGATCTTGGAATCATTTTATTCACACTTGCCGGAACACATAACTTGAATAAAATGCTTAATGAACATTGAATTATGCATGTATGCTAGAATTTAAGTTTATTAAGAGAAACTGTGAATGGTTATTTATTTGTTTTTCTTTTCAATTGTAGTTTTAACTATGGAAAACAACAATCAAAACATCATCATGGGTTCTGAGCTTATGGTCAAGCTGAACCTAACAAATTTTCTTAAATGGGAAGCTAAGCTAGTTGAAATAGTCAGACTCAATGGACTTGAGTATGTACTGACCAATCCCATGCCAAGCTACTATGCCAGAGACATGACCCCTGAGAGATTTTACGCCTGGGATGCGGATCTCAAAAAGGTTATGAGTCTCATGCTGAACAATATCCCTGATGATTGGGCTAGAAGGTTTGTAGCCTATGAACCTTTTACGCTCATCAAGAATCTGAGGGATATCTGTCGTGGAAGCACGGAGGACAGGGACCTGAACGTCCATGAGTTGATTGAATCAATGTCTGGTCTAAAGGTTAGTTCTTTCAACAGGTGTTATAGGATGGAAGTCCAAGAAACACATGTTCATCTCCTTCGCACTAAATAGAGGGTAGGCGTCCCACTAAGGTTCCATGTGGATCTTATGCGTTCATACTTTGATCGCCTAAGTCTACTAGGAACACCAATAAGCGAAAGGATGGCAGTCTCTATCTTGCTCAATTCACTACACAGTGGGTTTGGTCGCTTCAAGCAACTGTACCTAAGTGAACCAAGAGAAGAAACAGTTGCAGAATTTGTTCACCTTGTCAGAAAGGCTGAAATAATACTGGACTGTGAAGCCAAAGATTTACTCAAGGCTAGAAGGAGACCGTTCAAGAAAAGTGGAAAGTCCAAGGGCGATGCTAAATCAAAGCAGGACAAGTCCACATCAAGCTGTCTTTATTGTGATGGAATAGGCCATTACAAAAGAGAATGTCCAAAGCTAAAGGAAGATCAGAAGAATGGAACAGTCGTTCCATCTTCAGGTATTTTCGTTATAGACTGTATACTTGCTAATTCAACTTCTTGGGTATTAGATACAGGTTGTGGCTCACACTTATGTTCCAATTCACATGGACTAAGAAGAAGTAGAAAGTTAAGCAAGGGAGAAGTCGACCTACGAGTGGGAAATGGAGCACGGATTACTGCATTAGCTGTAGGAACTTATTATTTGTCGTTGCCCTCCGGGCTAGTTTTGGAACTGGAAGAGTATTTCCATGTTCCAAGTCTTACTAAAAACATCATTTCAGTTTCTTGCTTAGATGCTAAGGGATTTTCTTTTTTAATAAAAGACAATAGTTGTTCGTTTTATTTTAAAGAGATGTTTTATGGATCTGCTAGATTAGTCAATGGACTTTATTTATTAGATTACGACAAACAAGTATATAACATAAATACCAAAAAGGCCAAAAAGGATGATTCAGATCTCACCTATCTGTGGCATTGTCGATTAGGCCATATAAACTTGAAACGCTTAGAAAGACTTCAAAAGGAAGGAATTCTAGAACCATTTGACTTAGAGGATTATGGTAAATGCGAATCATGTTTACTTGGCAAAATGACAAAGCAACCTTTCTCTAAAGTTGGAGAAAGAGCAAATGAACTATTGGGTTTAATCCATACAGATGTATGTGGACCAATGAGTACAAATGCTAGAGGTGGTTTCAGCTACTTTATCACTTTCACTAATGACTTCAGTAGATATGGTTATGTCTACCTAATGAAGCATAAGTCTGAATCCTTTAACAAATTCAAAGAATTTCAGAGTGAAGTAGAGAATCAATTAGGCAAGAAGATTAAGGCACTGCGGTCTGACAGAGGCGGTGAATATCTGAGCTATGAATTTGATGACCATCTGAAAGAATGTGGAATTCTATCAGAATTGACTCCTCCTGGAACACCACAATGGAACGGTGTGTCGGAACGGAGGAACAGAACCTTGCTAGACATGGTCAGGTCAATGATGGGTCAGGCCAAACTTCCATTAGAATTTTGGGGACATGCACTAAATACAGCTGCACTCACTATAAATAGAGCTCCGTCTAAAGCTGTCGAAAACACTCCATATGAGTTATGGTTTGGAAAGCCTCCAAATGTGTCTTTTCTTAAGATTTGGGGATGTGAAGTATACGTCAAACGATTAATTTCAGACAAACTTCATCCAAAATCTGACAAATGTATCCTTGTGGGCTATCCAAAGGAAACAAAGGGGTATTACTTCTACAATACATCTGAGAACAAGGTGTTTGTTGCTCGAGATGGTGTCTTTTTGGAGAAAGATCACATTTCCAAAATGACAAGTGGGAGAAAAGTAGACCTCGAAAAAATTCGAGTCGAACAACAAACTCTAGAGAATGCTCAAGATGACATTCAGGATGAAACTCAGAGATCTTTAGAAGAATCTGGTGAGAATCATGGTCAATCTAGAAATGTTACCCCGCGTAGATCGCAAAGATATAGATCTCAACCGGAAAGGTACTTAGGTATTTTGACGAACGAGAGCTATGACGTTCTATTACTTGAAAGTGATGAACCTGCGACTTACAAACAAGCTATGACGCGCCCTAGCTCCAAGCAATGGCAAGAAGCCATGCAATCTGAATTAGACTCCATGTCTGAAAACCAAGTATGGGATTTGGTAGATTTGCCAGATGGCTACCAAGCCATTGGAAGCAAATGAATTTTCAAACTGAAAAAGGACAAGGATGGGAAACTTGAAGTTTTCAAAGCTAGATTGGTTGCAAAAGGTTACAGGCAAGTCCACGGTGTGGATTACGATGAAACCTTTTCACCAGTTGCAATGCTAAAGTCTATTCGGATAATGTTAGCAATCGCTGCATATTACGATTACGAAATATGGCAGATGGATGTCAAAACTGCTTTCTTAAATGGCGTTTTAACAGAAACTGTGTTTATGACACAGCCTGAAGGTTTTGAGGATCCAAAGAATGCTAAAAAGGTATGCAAGCTAAAGAAATCAATCTACAGATTGAAGCAGGCATCCAGGAGCTGGAATATACGTTTTGATGAAGCAGTCAGTGACTTTGGTTTCATCAAGAACGCAGACGAATCTTGTGTATACAAGAAGGTCAGTGGGAGCAAAATTGCTTTCCTAGTATTATATGTCGACGACATATTACTTATCGGAAATGACATTCCTATGTTGAACTCTGTCAAGATTTGGCTTGGGAAATGTTTTTCGATGAAAGATCTAGGAGAAGCACAGTACATATTGGGCATCAAGATTTACAGAGATAGATCTAAAAGGATGATTGGACTTAGTCAAAGCACTTATATCAATAAGGTGCTTGATAGGTTCAAGATGGCAGACTCCAAGCGAGGCTACCTACCCATGTCTCATGGAATAACTCTAAGCAAGACTCAGTGCCCAAAAACACTTGATGAGCGTAGACGAATGAATGGGATTCCATATGCATCATTGATTGGTTCAATAATGTATGCTATGATATGTACACGCCCGGATGTTGCGTACGCACTCAATGCTACGAGCAGATACCAGTCAGACCCAGGAGAGGCGCATTGGACTGCTGCCAAGAATATTCTGAAGTACCTGAAAAGGCACAAAGATGACTTCCTGGTCTATGGTGGAGATGATGAATTAATTGTTAAAGGCTATACGGACGCAAGTTTCCAAACCGACAAAGATGATTTCAGATCACAGTCTGGGTTTGTCTTCTGCCTCAACGGAGGTGCAGTAAGCTGGAAAAGTGCTAAGCAAAGCACCATTGCGGATTCTACAACTGAAGCGGAGTACATTGCTGCACATGAAGCAGCAAAGGAAGCTATACGGCTAAGGAAGTTCATAGGTGAACTTGGTGTAGTCCCCTCCATTAAAGGACCAATAGCCCTGTATTGTGATAATAACGGAGCTATTGCACAGGCAAAGGAGCCTAGACACCACCAGAGAGTCAAGCATGTACTTTGTAGATTTCACCTTCTACGAGAGTTCGTTGAAAGAAAAGAAGTCGAGATAAACAAGATTGGAACTGATGACAACATATCAGATCCATTGACTAAACCTCTGCCGCAGGCGAAGCACAACTCGCACACTGCAGCTATGGGAATCAAGAATATTGGAGAATGGCTTTGATATCCCTGTTTAATGTTTTAAAGTTTAGAGTTTAAATCTTTGTAAAACATTATTGGTTAATCATTCACAATAAATGAAGAGAATTCATTTTTCCATTTAATTTGTGGTTTATTAAATGATGAGTCCCTTCAATTTGACGATATATTCAAGATAGACTGTCAGGACCAGTCTTGTGACTAAGAAATGTCTATCAAGTGAACTTGAATGTCAAAGGTTGAAAATGGTCCCTAGTCGGAGTTTTCTATAAAATTGGACGCATAGAAAACGTTAGACGATTATAATGCAAGATGACTAGTAGTTCTGTTTCTTGAACTATGTGGACATGGCAATGTCATAATCATTTGTATAGATACTTACTTTGGGAAGACTAGTATCGGACAAGACCTATGAAACTTTACTGTAAGAGATGAAAATCTGTCATAAGTAAATTTCATTAAAATTATTAGACACTAAATCCTCAATACCTGAGTGATTTGAGATTACTTGTTTGAGAACTGGTTGCTTTGACGTTGACCAACCGTCGCACCGTAAAAGGAGGCTATAAAGGCAACGCTCGGGTAATCACCTATCAAACGAAGTCTAATCTCAAGATCGCAAGATTGGGATTGTCCTCCCATAAATCGTGATGAGATGCTTAAAAGTTGTACAAGGCCACTCGGAGAGCTAGAAACTGTGAAATGCATGGCTGTGCTCGGATGAATCATAGGCTATGATTATCTGTTTATTTGATCAATTGAACTCTGAAACCGAGGAACACCTTTGGACATAATAAGGATGACAACTCTTACCTTATGTTCAAGAGCAAGCATCGAGCGACAAAGGAATTAGGAAATGCACACTTGTCCCTAAGGACAAGTGGGAGACTGAAGGAAATAATGCCCTTGGTCCAAGTATGCATTCTATGTTAAGTCTAATAAATGCAGTTCAGTATTAATTAACAAGTTAATAATTCAGTGAGATCAAGTGAGCTGAATGCCTAGCTAGAGGCCGCTTCAGTTCAAGTGGAATTAATGATATTAATCCACATCTTACTCTTGACTGAACCCGTAGGATCACACAAATAGTACGTAAACGGATCAAGTATTTAATGGCATTAAATACTCCATCTATGGATATTCGGAATCGACGGATCTTGGTTTCAGTGGGAGCTGAGATCGTCACAGGCAAGAAATGAATACTCCGGAAACGATGATATTGCCGGAAACGGAAATATGGATCGTATCGGAAATATAAATATTATCCAAGTCGTAGATGTTGCCGGAAACGGAAACATGGTACGTATCGGAAAATATTATCGGAAATGGAAATATTGCCGGAATCGGAAATATTGCCGGAAACGGAAATATTGTCAGAATCGGAAATATTATCGGAATCGGAAAATAATTCCGGAAACGGAAATATTAAATATTTGTTCGAAACGGAAATTAATTCCGGAATGGGAAATATTAAATATTGTTCGTATCGGAAATGAATTCCGGAACCGGGAATTTAATCGGAAGCGTATCGTACGAATAAGCATCGGACGAGGCCTTCCGGACGAGGTCCCAGCACAAAGCCAGGCCATCGCCCAGCAAGCCAAGCGCGCCACACGAACAGCCAAGGCCACGCCAGGCCCAGCGCAAGGCTAGGCCCAGCAGGCCATGGCAGCGCGAGCAGCGCGCGAAGCAATGGGCTGCGAGCATTGCTGCAGCTCGCGTGGGCTTGTAGCTCGCGTGGGCCGAGCGGCTGTGTGGGCTGTGCGCAGGCATGGCCTACACGCTTGCGGGTCATGCTCGTGTAGAGTTTGTGTTCACATACGAAACCTAAAGAGTATAGGATTTGTTTAATGATTAAAATTCCTAATCCTAAAAGATAAATTAATTAAATAAGAATTCTACTAGGATTCTAATTTAATTAATTCGTATCCTAGTAGGATTCGATTACTTATTCCATTGTCTATAAATATGAGTTAAGGGCTCATAATTTATATCAAGTATTCAAGTATTCAAAGTGATTTTTGAGAGCAAAAATTCAGTCATATAATTGCCTACAATAGCCGAAAATTCTAAGTACCTTAAGGGCGATCCTAGTTGGTCAAGCTTAAGGCGGATCCGGACGTGCTGTGGACTATCTACGGAGGGACGACACTTGGAGTCCTAAAGACTTGTTCTTGTTCGGTTCGGGCGCAGCTAGGGAGGGCACGCAACAAAGTGTATGCATCTAAACTATGCTAAATGATTATGTGAATATAATATGCTTTCCTGGCTTTATGGTTTTTCCGCATGATTTATGAATTGTCATATGTATCATAACCTAACAAGCCTCTCACATTCCACCAAACCATCCTCATAACGAGCCAAAGGGGATATGAACCCCGCCCGTTAATGTTGTAGCAGCAGCCAGTGGAACAACCTCTTCGACAATTGATCATCTCGTGGGAGTAAGTCATAGAAATTATCAGTAACTAATATAAGAATATCAAGTCGCGAGGACGAGTAGTAGCTCTCCTGGGAATAGACCAACCAATTTCTATCACATGCTGATTAACAAGTTCAACAACAACAGGGTGTTTAGGAACCCACTGATTCTTTAGCCATTTCTATTATGGAGGAAGCTTCTCATTCTTACAAAAGTCATGCCCTATGTTCTTGCACTTGACACAATATTTAGGTTCCCAATCATATTCTACTTTCAATTCAATCACACTACCAAGAGAATTTTCATCCAATACCTTGTGTTGTATAGGCATAGTGATATCAATCTCAATAAGCATCCTGGCATATGATGTTGCGATTTAGTACCATAAAAGAATAATGTTGCAACAATAATATAATTGGAATATAATTAGAATAAACTTATCTCAATATCGTGATGAACGAGGTGACCGATTTAGGACGATTGTCGCGCCGTGGCCGAACCACTGCTCTAAAAGACAATTCCGCGCTACCTGGTGTAGTAGAACGATTGCGGTTGTCCTCCAGGGTTAATACGACATCAAGACTTGTGTGCACTCACAAGACTCGATTGGAGACTAGAATACTTGCCCAGAAAAATGAGAACAATGTTTGAGAATAATGCAGAGTATACTTTTTGTGATTGTGTGTTTATGGAAAACAGAAGGGAGGTATTTATAGGAGAGCTGCAACAGCCATAAACGTCTAGTAGTGGAGTAGTGGGAGGTTACCACGTTTACTGGGTAATTAATGGGTAGATAAAACAACATTTAGTGGGGGTTAATGAGACAGTTACGAGATTAGTGGTTGATTAATTCTTTATGCCCGTTAGAATTAATTAAACCCACTTTTGACCAAAAGGAATAACCCGGCCCACAAAACCCAAGTACCAAGTACCATGGCCCACAACCCACGGCCGCGCGCGTGTGTTGTGTGTCCACCCATGTCACTCACATGCTTTCTTAAACAAATGTTTCCCTCAAGTCCCCAAATATAAACATTGAAAGTAGTTGGTGTTTTTCTCATGTGGGACTTTTCACATTCCCTTTTCCCCACTCATTTTTCTTTTGTATTCTCACTAGGATTTCCAACATATGACACTCTCGTTTGTTGAGTAGTACACTCATCCAAAACAAAGGTGTTCCAAGGGTGTTTCTTATACGACTTAAAGAATAAATTCCCCAACAATGGAGGGGAAGATTAAAGAATTGTACCCATAGAGTTACAATCTTTAAAACCCCATCAGCAAAATTCAAACTTTAAGTCCAAGCCTTCAAGATGACAGGCTTAGCAATTGTATACGGTCCTGAAAATAAGACCTCATTTCTCTCAATCATCGTCTGAAACCGAATAAAAAAAATCACATACAAAATTATAGACTTAGCCTCCGGGGTAGAATCACATTTCCATTGTTTTGAACTGAAAGTGATCAAACATTTAAGGGTGGGATTATCTCCAATCATATACAAAATTATAGACTTAGCCCACTTCACAAATTCAGATTGAAGCTCAATGCTAAGTAAGCAAGCTGTTGGAGTTCCATTACGAAGAGTAGGGGCAATAAATGAGAGCTTCATACCTCGATAAGCAAGGCGATTATTTTCATGATGTGTCAGGACATCAGACTCCCTCATCTCCAATCTTCTAGACACACTAGGCCTCCCAACAACATTAATCGCCGGTTAACTGGTTGCTTATTGGGCCTTCCTCTCTTAGACATAACAATGGCAGAGGCTTACTTTAGAAATGAACGCTAATAGTGCATCTGGAGAGAGCTCTCAAGGAAACCCGAGATACTTTGTTTGAGAGCATTGAAGTCGTGATTAGTAGATAGAAACACTTAGTGAATCTACCGATGGGAGCGAATACTCTTGCATTATTCACGATGATTGATGTTAGCTTTGCATTGTACAAACTAAATTTCATTTTTGAACTTTTGGTTTCCTTTTCTCATTTTAAAAGTTAAGTAAAAAGGAACTATCACTTGGTATATTAGCTTTCTCAAGTTCAAAATTTGTTTTTGAACTTGAGGTATATTTCAATATTGTTATTTTGTTGATCTCTAGAAAGCGCAAGCTGAACTTTATGGGAAAACATGTTCTTCTTTTGGGCAGAATGGTCTCATGGCTCTCTATGACACATTATTCGGTCATCTCAATATTTAGTAGAAGAAGTTGATCTAGAGTAACTAATTGTCTACTTATGATTGTGGAAGAAGCTGCCTCTCTTTGGTCGGGGCTTGTTAGCATATGTTGATTATGTACTAAATATTTTTTCAATTGGACCTGACGGCTTCTCAACGTCTTGTGACGGACAAGTTTAGGGATCCCAATTTTAGATCAAAACTTTCTGAAACTCTGAATCAGTTACTAGATTCAAAAGTGGTACCTGTACTAAATGAAAATGATGCAGTTACCAACAAGGCTACTTATGAGCTATTTACTGGTTATAACTTAATTTTCATTGATGGTTTCCTTTTCCCTTCGTAAAACATGGTAAAACCATAAAAGTCGTGACTAGGATAGCTAAAAAGAAGTATTATCATTTGAATACTCCTTTGAAGCTGTTTTTATTATTTTCAAACGCTGCATAAACATGTACTCCCTCCGTCCCAGAATAATTGTTACACTTACCTTTGCACAAAGTTTTAGGTGATAAGTGGTTATTTGGTTATCAACTGTTATTTTATTGAAAAAGTGGATGTGATAGGAGTTAGTGGGTATTTTTTTAATTGAATGAGAGAGGGGGTAGGGACAAAAAAAATTAGTGGGAAGAGAGAGACAATATAATAATTGTGGGGTCATTCCTTATTTAGAAGTGTAACAACTAATCTGGGACGGACGAAAAAGTAAAGTGTAACAACTAATCTGGGACGGAGGGAGTAACTAAATAGTTTCATTTAGAATCTCCTAAAGTTTAATATTTTATAATATTAACTCTCTTGAAAGTAAACAGTAAATCTATGTTAATTAGCCAGTGGATTTGATAAATCATATATTATCAACGCTTCCAATTTTATATTGAAGGAAATAATGCCCTTGGTCCAAGTATGCATTTAATGGTAAGTCTAATAAATGCGGTTCAGTATTAATTATACAAGTTAATAATTCAGTGAGATCAAGTGAACTGTATGCCTAGTTAGAGGCCGCTTCAGTTCAAGTGGAATTAATAATATTAATCCACATCTTACTCTTGACTGAACCCGTAGGGTCACACAAATAGTACGTAAACGGATCAAGTATTTAATGGAATTAAATAGTCCATCTATGGATATTCAGAATCCACGGATCTTGGTTCCAGTGGGAGCTGAGATCGTCAAAGGCAAATTATGAATACTCCGGAAACGATGATATTGCCGGAAACAGAAATATGGATCGTATCGGAAATATAAATATTATCCAAGTCGTAGATGTTGCCGGAAACAGAAACATGGTACGTATCGGAAAATATTATCGGGAACGGAAATATTGCCGGAATCTGAAATATTGCCGGAAACAGAAATATTGTCAGAATTGGAAATATTATCGGAATCGGAAAATAATTCCGGAAACGGAAATATTAAATATTTGTTCGAAACGGAAATTTATTCCGGAATCGAAAATATAAAATATTGTTCGTATCGGAAATGAATTCCGGAATCGGAAAATTAATCGGAAGCGCAACGTATGAAATAAACATCGGACGAGCTTGCTAGACGCAAGGCCCAGCACGAAGCTAGGCCCAGCGCCTAGCAAAGCCCGCGCGCACAAGAACGCATGGGCGCAGCCCACTGCGACCAAGCAAGCAAGCCCAGCCAAGCACGAAGCAAGGCCAGGCCCGCGAGCAAGGCCAGCAGGCTGGCGCGCGCCCTTCGTGGGCTGCGAGCAGCCGCTGGGCCAGGCAAGCGCGCGCGCGCGCAGCGCCCCTCGTGGGCTGTTGTGCGTGTGTGTGTTTGTGTTTGTGTTTGTGTACGAAACCTTGATCGATTAGGATTCGTTTAAGATTAAATTCCTAAATCTGCTAGATAATTAATTAATTGAATTTAAGTTAAATTCAGATTAGTTAATTCGTTTCCTAGTAGGATTCTAATACCCTATTCCATACCCTATAAATAGGTGATCATAGTTCACAATTTATAACGAGTTATTCAAGTATTCATACAAGTTTTAGGCATAAAACTCAGTCATTATTTGTTGTATAAAAACCGAAAAACACATAGTACCTTTGGGGCAATTCTAGTTAATTAAACCTAAGGCGGATCCGGACGTGCTGTGGACTATCTACGGAGGGGCGACATTTGGAGTCCTAAAGACTTGTTCTTGTTCGGTTCGGGCGCAGCTAGGGAGGGCACGCTACAAAGTGTATGTGTCCTAAATTATGCTAATTGTTATGTGGCAATTAATTTGGATTCCTTGCTTTAATGATTTTTCCGCATGATTTATATTCAGTTATATGTATCATAACCTGACATATATATGTAGTATTTGTTTTCCTTGGAGGTAGATAACAGGAAGAAATGATACTTCATATAGCGTATTTTCTCCTCATTTATGAATTATATGTCATAGAGGGTTCCAAATCAACCACAAAAGATATTGTTAACAATTTTCTTGGTAAACCTATTTTCTTCATTATCTTACAAAATTTCCTAGCTTTATGTTATTGCTATTTGTAATTTCTTTCAAATTGAAAAGGAAATAGAGAATAATTATCAAAGTGGTATTCATCATCCATACATGATGCCTATTTATGGTCTTCAGCTAATGAAACTGGTAACCTGCAATTTTGATTGACAACTAGGTAAATAAAGCGTACATGGAAGCATATTGGTTTGGAAATGGAGGAATGCATATCTATAATGAAATGGCGAGCTTCACTTGAATTTTATACCCTTTCTCTTTGGCTAAAAGGGATTTGATTAGTTTGTTGGCTTCTTCTTTGTTGAAACTTTATTTCTTAGCTAATATTTTTTAAGGGGATGTTTCTTAGCTAATTTCATTTAGTAGACCCACTTATGGGAAATTGTATATACATTTTCAATGTCAATGAAATATCATTACTTATTATCATAAACGATCATTATCAAGTTTATAATTTTTTTAACTATTGCAATTATTTAAAAATAAAGCGTCGCATTAGATCCATATTAATACAATTATGCTTTAACAACTACTCCCTCCGTCCCTTAATACTCGCACCGCTTTCCTTTTCGTGTCGTCCCTTAATACTTGCACCGCTTCTATAAATGGAAATCTTTACCAATATTATATTATTTCTCACACTTACCTACTATCCCACTTACACCCCTACTCCCTACATAAAATCATTTAAAAATCCACACCCCTCACTCACCACTCACCACCCCTTACACATTTCCCACTAACTATATTAAAAAAAAATACCCCACTATTAACTAACACCCATTAAATTAATAAGTCAATTTAAATGGCTTAAACTCCGCACCGATCAAACCGGTGCGAGTATTAAGGGACGGAGGGAGTACAACTGTTGCATTAGGTAAGAATGGTAAGACTCGTTGCGAAATCTCCCAAAGTCATTGCAAACACGATCGTTGTATCAGATATACAAATAATGTAACGGTTATTGTAAACAGTAGCAAGCCATTGCATCAGATGCCAATGGTCGTTGCATCAGATCTGATACAACGCCTTCGGATGCAACGTTATAGAGTAGTTTCAATAGGCCTAATACAACAGCTTTTAGGCCCTATTGAAACATATTTTTCCATTGCATTTGCTCATTAATGTAGTAGTGTAAGTACATAGACTTATCCACATCTTTGAGGTTCATCGCGCTAAGAATCTTATAAGGTGATTTATGGGGTTATCAGTCACCTTAAACTTGGGCAGATTAGATGAATTGAACTTTTCTGGTAGTTATCCATAGAAAGGCTTGGGATCGAGTGAAATATTTGCTTCCCATAGTCTGCTGAAGGGCCATTTTTTAGATCAGATCTGATGCATTGAACGTTTCATTATGGAGCTCATTTTGGACCTGGGGACTGCTATGGTTTGATTTTCTATGCAAAGTTATTCCATAGTGGTAGCCATTTTTTTTGTGCTGAGCTTGGAGATCTTCAAGCGACATAATTCTAGTTGGTGTAGGAGAGAATCAAGGATGGAAGATTGGGGACCCTGGAAAAGGAGAATGACGAGTGGAGATGAGAGTTATTACTTCTGCAATTGGGGTAACAATTGGGGTGGAAGACTCGAGAAGCGTTAATCTTTGACATTCAGTTCGGGACCTAGTAGTGGAACTGACACTATGAATAAGACAACTAGTTTTAGGATTACGGATTTTGGACATAATTTAGTCTAGACTCAGAATGATTCTGGAAAAGTTATTTTCAAAAACTGGCTTATGTGAAAGTCGAATATTATTTTAGCATGAACGGTATTATGCCAAACATTAGTGTTATTAGAAGACTAACATCTACGTACGAATCGTTTTCTAGAATTAAGTACGTTTAGAAGTCGTTTGCGAGAACTGAACTTTGGGTACGCCAGAAAAAACTAACGATGGGATGAGTAGTGCCAACCTGTGGTGCGCGTGAATATTCTAGGATGCAGGTTTTTTTCAGTTTGTTCAGGCAGTTGATTGTTTTGGTCAATCAAACTTCCCGTAGCTTTTATTTTACTGGTTTAGGCCCTTTGTTTAAGCGTCTGCGCACTCAAACATTCAGCATTCCGGCACAAAAGTTTAATTTGCACGTACTGGCCTTTGGGATTAACTTGTAAATGCTATTTCAGGTTATTGTTCATGACCGAATTTGTTTGAACTTAATTCCGTGAAAATACCTCTTGCGGAATTTTGAATATGCATTTTAAAGTGGATATTTGCAGGTAGACTTACGTAATTCTTAAGGCAGATGCGTATTCAGTATTTTGAATCAGTCGCATGAATGTCAAACCTATTTTTTTTCTTTTAGACTCCTAAACATGCCGAATTAATTGCACGAAATGGGTAGAGCGTGCGCAAAAGTTTTCCAGCGCTAGACATTGCTGCGATGTTCCTTTGTGGCGCAAGGCATGCATGCGCTGTTTATTTCAGGCGCCTAACTGCTTTTTATCGCTTTGTAATTTCGAGGCAGTGACAGCCAAAATATGCATTTTGGCATGTAAATTTCTTGCGCTCCGTAAAGCTGCGTTGGGAATTTGTAGCGCTCTCCTGGGAGGCGCTAAAATTATCTAGCGCCTGTTCGGGTTTGCGGAACACATAATTCTTGTAGTACGATTCGTAGCTTTTTATTCGTTTTTTAACGGCTTAAGAATTTATTATTGACCTTATTAACATTATGTCTGGTTGGTTAGTTTCACGTAGCACATAAGATTTCTCTACGAAACTAGCAACAAGCATGAATTCAGGTATAATGCACATCTAGTTTATGCTGAGTCTCTAAAGGTATAATATGTTGGGTGTCGAATGGTGTCAAACCTATCGTCAATTCCCGAACAGGCCTCGGTCGAAGTAGTCGGGTTCATTAGCGGATTTTACCGTAAAAGGCATATTCGGCATGCACTGGAGTGGCACATACCCAAAATGGACCCAGAAGGTAAGAGATTTAGTTTGGGATAGGTGTGCTACATTGCGAACGTGCCGAATTTACAACATCTGAAGCGCGTGCACCCCTCGTGGCAATTAAGTGTCCTTATTCCCAACTTCTGAGATGAAACATGCCAAGGAAGACAAGATTAGTATGTGTTTTGTCGCGATCGTAACGTTGCATTGAATACTTCATGTCGTTCCAACTTAATAAGGTAATAAATGCGGTGTGATGCTTGCCATAAAGCTTCAAGTATTTCAGAAATGTCCCCAGTGGAGTCGCCACTGTGAGGTGGTCGAAAAAGGACGAGGCATTTTTTCGAAGGAATGCCTCGAATTGACTGTCCTCGTGGATGTGGCAATCATATTAAGTAAAATTGGAGTAACTGTGTGCACTAGCCTCTTTTTGTAGGGGTTTACAGTTAAATACATAACATGATAGCGGAATAACCCCAAAGCCAGGAAGCATGTATAAAGCACATATCAAACAATACTTACGTTTGTAGCGTCTTTTTCCTAGTTCAACGTATCACTAACACGAACAAGAACCCCATATGTCATTCCTCTACTTGGTTCACCGACACGTTCAAAACCGTCTTGAGATCGATGGCTTAGAAGTCACTCAAGATAGTTTTCTTTAGGGAAGAACAATTGTAATGGAGGCACAGAGAGAGTTTAGGGTTTCTCTTGCCTTAGGTTAGAATCTGATTAGGGTAGTGTATTGGAAAACAACTTGTGTGGAATAATGTTATAATCCTTAGGTTATAACGCCAATCGGCCAAGGAACAAGGGCCAAGAGCAGGCCAACAATCCCCTCGCTAGCCCACACGTACAGCCACACAGGCGCTGGGCCTTGGGAAAAAAAGAAGTAATAATATAATTGTGGGCCATTTCCAAAAATACTAACGTCTCAAACTTTGGACTTCATGACTATAATGCATATATGACTATATATAACCATAGTCCACCAATTATAGAATTTTATTTTGGTCATATTTTTCATAGTATTTGAGGGAACACATACCAATTTTATATACTCGATAAGATATATTTTATTTTATAGATAAATCGATAATGTTATAAGTATACTCCGTATTTTAGTAATAGTCAATGTTTTAATTTCACCAATATTATTATGTGTGAAACTGAATATTTAAATTTGTTCAAAATGCTATCAATTTTTCTTGTAATATTAAAATATTTTTTTATTACCATACTCATATGTTACTTTTGAAAATTATTTATTTTAAAGAATATATAAAAAATAAACTTTTTTTATTTAGAAATATAAAAATATATTTTTCATGAAATATTTATTACTATATATTATTTGGTATAAAGTATAATCAATAGTTTATAGAAATGAGACAATATTTAGAAATTAGTATATTATTCATAGAATCTTAATTAATGCATTATTTAAGTAATGTTATTATTATAAGATATGGAGTACGAAGTATTATCCTTTTTTTATTATTATTATTTTCAAAAACTATGACGTACTATTGAACAAAATAGAGAGTACGACGTGTTAGTTGTGAATGCATCGACTTGCTTGTTTAATACGAAGTACGTAGTTAAATACTCCATACTTCGTAATATATATATATATATATATATATATATATATATATATATATATATATATATATATATATATATATATATATATATATATATATATCAGTTACATTATAGTTTTTTCTTCTTGTAAGCTATGTATAATTATTCTATGTAGTAAAATATCGCATTTAATGGTTGTAATTTTTAAGACGAATCTATTTTTTAAAATGTTATATTACGTACAAGATATAATACATTCTTGGTTAATATTTGGTCATTCTAAACTTGTTTGGAATCATAATTATTTAAGGTTGACAAAATAAATATCATTATATTAGGAAACTTTTGTTAAGTATGACAAAATAATAGAATTACTTTAGGTTCTTCTAATTATTTCTCATATGATAAAATGGATTTCTAAAAGGTGTTGATTATTACCTTAAATAATTATTTGATATATATGTAAATTAAAAAAAAGTTAATAATAAACACTGATAATGACACGTGTCAACTTTACATCGAGCGCCCTGTGTTTTAGTAGAGTATATATAGATACATTGTAAACTTGATTTTATTTACTTTCGTTAAATTTCTTTTTACTCCGTAATACAGACAAAATCACAATTGAGACGTTTCTACAAAGATATATGCACTACGTACTACCAAAAAATCATGTGCAAAGGCTCGAACTTGTACCCATGTAGTTAAAATGCACACTTCTTACCATCTTAGCCGGCCAGCTATAACTCATGGAATATATTCCTATATTAATATCATCTATTTTTTTACGGGTAATATTATCTGTTAATGGGAGAATAAAAATATAAAAAGTGGTATTTTCCTGAAATACCCCAAAGATTTCACGAAATATTCACCAAATTATTGGTTTACCCCTAACAACATGTTTGGTGGCGGGTAATAAATAGTGGAAATAATAAAAAAAAAATTGAGAATATATCTAAGTGTTATTAGCAAGACAAATAACATCATTATGTTCGATAATGAAATTCAAATTTTGTGTTTTTTTATATGAATTTGCATTCCCAATTAATACTTCTCACCAAATGATAATGGTTTGTAATAGGGATTTATGAAGAAAAAGTGATAATTTTGACCGAACTAGCATTGCTATGTGGATGGATATTGATTTTCCTTATAAGTTTACGTACAAATTAATTCTTGTTATAACCAAACGCGTCCCACGAACGATTGTGAACAAACCCTGCAAATACAACGTAGAACAAATAGCAAAAACAATAATAAAAGACACAAGTGTTTGTGAGGAAAATTAGATTTCCCCCTCAACTATTATCGTATTATTAAGTTCCTGCAAAATAATACTGTTGTGGGGTTTTTCCGGTGAGATACCTTGGAGGTTTCTTGGTAACTTTTTAAAGATTAAACAAGATTGTATTTTTATAGAGAGAGAAAGTAGAGAGAAGGCAGAGCAGCAATTGCTCTAGAATGTATTGATTGTGACCCCTTTTTCTAGGGAAGTGGGAATATTTATAGTACTAGGTTTTTGTGGGAATGACCTAATATTCCCCTTACATGATTGGCTGGGGAATGGGAGGAGGACACGTGTCCTTTCTCCTTACAATTCTCTGGTCCCTTTTAGCAATAGTGGGCTATTTGGGCCTATTGTGCTTAGTCATTCACTTGGGATACACACTAATTAAGCCTTTTCCAGGTATAGGTTTTATACGTACATTTATACACACTTAAATACATACATTGTAGATACCTAGATTAATACTCATGCCCCGGAGTAGACTTCGTATGATTTCTGCTTAGGGGGCGCAATACGTGCCAGGTGTCACATCCTCATTGGTACACGAAGGCACGGTAATTTTGCCCACAACATTTGCCCCTCGAGAAGGGCATTTCTGGAAACACTTTCCGTGTATCGCTTCTTGACCTTTGATTTGCATCTTCATCTTTGGGTCAGGTGTTGAGGGGGTGACACGTGTCACCTTTCTCCATTTTGCCCCTCCCTATATATATAGAGGGGGGGGTAAATTTCATTTTTTTACATTTCGTTTTCACAAAGCTCTCATAGGCGATTTCCGGCGTATTCCCACCACCATCAGGCGATTTCCGGCCACCACGAGACTCATCCTTTTCCTCGTCAAACTCATCCTGTTCTTCGCGAAACTCATCCTGTTCTTCGCGAAACTCATCCTGTTCTTCACCGAGTACTTCGCAGATCTTTCAAGGTTAGTTTTCGCCTTTCTTTCTTGTTTTTGTTATCCTCTCGTCACTTTTCTCTTTGTTAGCGGCCGACCTCTTAGTAGGGGTTTGAAGGTTTTATTTAAGATTTTTCCGCCGTTCATCTTTTGTCGGGGCGGACGTCCAATCACGTCTTTTTCTCCATTGTTGGTCACTCCTAAGCCGTGCTTCGTTCACTATGCAGAAGGCATGGCTAGAACCAAGCAAACGGCAGATCCTACGCGCCTGCGCTTGCGGGAAGAAGCATCGACACCCCCTAGGGAGAGATATTCTTCCACTGCCTCGGCAGTCGACGAAGAATTTGCCGAACTCTTTCAAGAAATCGACGAGTATGTCGAGGCAGGGGAGCAGGCGGCAAGCTCGTCGGAGGGTACAGCGAGCCAGGCAGTGGGGGAGCCAAGCGTCGCTCCTTTGTCAACGGCCGCCGGGGAGCAAGAGGCTGCTCCCCAGCTTGTTAGGCCCAGAGGACGGGAGGAGGCCCAATTGCTTCCGTCGGAGATTCACCCAGACGTGGGCTGGATGCGGTGGCTAGACAGGCACGGAGCCAAGATGAGGGATGACCTCTGTGTGGGGGAAGGGTATCAAATGCGCGTGCCGGCCGGTCTGGACTCGACCGTCAGCCTGCTTGCCGAGGGAGAATTCCCTGTGTATGCCGCATCCATCAAACTCGGCATGAGATTCCCTCCACACCCCTTCGTTGTGGAGGTGTTAGATGGTTTTAACATTGGGTGGCCCAACTGACCCCCAACTCATGGGCGGATATCTTTGGCTATATTGCCAAATGTGCGCTGAACGACGTGGAGCCGTCCTTCAACGCTTTTCTTCATCTGGTCTCCCTCTCTCGTTCCCCCAGCGCCGCCAAAGGGTGGTTTAATCTGAGCAGCCGTGGTACCTACCAGACAGTGGTCGGCAAGCTCAGCAAGTGGCATATGTGGAGAAAGAGGTGGGTCGTGTTTTACACGGACGACCAGGAGATGTATGAGCGGATGAGCCGCTGGAACTGCAACGCCAACTACATGGATCGTGACGAGCCCCTTCCACCCCTTACTGCCGAAGAGTGGGATCAGATAATGGTCCTGTTCAGGGCCAACACTTACCACTTAACAGTGGATAAGAGTTTCCATGTGCCGGCCGAATGGTTGCCGCACATTAGCCAGTTTCGGAACGAGGCCTTACTAGCGGCCGTAGGCTTAGGATATTCCATGACTCGAGGTTGTATGCCAATTTATGTGCCGCTCTGCCTTGGTCTTATTATCTTTCTAACTTTGGATTTCTTTTGTTCACAGAGGAAGGAATGAGCAAGCTGTCGGCGGCGGATACCGGGAAGGGCGATATGACCGATTGGATGGCAGACATTTATGTGGCCAAAATGCAGAAAGCCAAGGCCGAGTTGGAGGAGAAGGTGAGTATTCTCTTAGGTTGTTTTTGCAAGTTAAGCTTCCCCCGTCCAGTGTCCACAGTGGACGTCTTTTTAGTGCTCGTCACTTTTTAATGACGGGCCCCTTATTTAGCGTTTCTCTTTACAAGTTACTCGTGGTTGATAGGGTACGCCTCGTCATTTTCGAGACGGGCGTCCTTTTTAATGACGAGCCATTTTTCTACGAGTTCTTGCACTTGATAAGGTACGCCTCGTCATTTTTAAGACGGGCGTCCTTTTTAAATGACGAGCCACTATTTAGTGACTTGTGATTGGTAAGGTACGCCTCGTCATTTTGGAGACGGGCGTCCTTTTTAATGACGAGCCACTATTTAGTGACTTGTGATTGATAAGGTACGCCTCGTCATTTTTGAGACGGGCGTCCTTTTTAATGACGAGCAACCGTTCTTCGTGTGACTTGTGATTGATAAGGTACGCCTCGTCATTTTGAGACGGGCGTCCTTTTTAGTGACGAGCCACTATTCTGTGAGTGACTTGTCATTGATAAGGTACGCCTCGTCATTTTGAGACGGGCGTCCTTTTTAATGACGAGCCACTTTTCTGTGAGTGACTTGTGATTGATAAGGTACGCCTCGTCATTTTTAGATGGGCGTCCTTTTTAATGACGAGCCACTATTCTGTGAGTGACTTGTGATTGATAAGGTACGCCTCGTCATTTTTAGATGGGCGTCCTTTTTAAGGACGAGCCACTATTCTGTGAGTGACTTGTCATTGATAAGGTACGCCTCGTCATTTTGAGACGGGCGTCCTTTTTAATGACGAGCCACTTTTCTGTGAGTGACTTGTGATTGATAAGGTACGCCTCGTCATTTTTAGATGGGCGTCCTTTTTAATGACGAGCCACTATCTGGTGAGTGACTTGTGATTGATGAGGTACGCCTCGTCATTTTTAAGATGGGCGTCCTTTTTAATGACGAGCCACTATCTGGTGAGTGACTTGTGATTGATAAGGCACGCTTCGTCATTTTTAAGATGGGCGTCCTTTTTAATGACGAGCCACCATCTGGTGAGTGACTTGTGATTGATGACGAGGCTTAATATTTGACTGTCCTTTACTTTCTTTTTTAGCAAGCTAAGGACGCGGCTAGGGCGTCAGGGAAGAAGAAGGGGACGACTCTGTCCCAGCTGAAGAAGAGAGCTGTGCCAGCTGGCTCGGAGACTCCGAGTACCTTCAAGAAGCCAAAACCCCTACCCCGCCGTCTCGTGAAGAAAGACGAGTCGAAGATTGCTGAGGGGGGATGCCCTGATGACGAAGAGATGGGCGTGGACAAGCCGTCTCTGGTGGTGGACTTGGTGTCCAAATCAAGGTCCGGTGGGCATCCGGACGAGCTGGAGGACCCTCTTTCTGGAATCCCGGCCGACGTCCGCTCTCAGATACCTGCGGAGGTGGCCCGCCGAGCTAGGTCTTCGGGCGGTAAGTATTATTCGAACGTCGTTCAGACGTATCGAGCCTCCTCTGGCAGTTCTTCTTACTCTCCGCGTCATCCTAAGGCCGTTGTTTTTCCTATAGCCAAAGACAAAGGGAAGGATGCAGCTGCTGCTGAGGACGAGAACGTACCTGCTACTCCCCACTACTCGTCAAAGGATAGGGTGGCTATATGCCGCAAGGTTTTTAAGGCCGTCCCCGCAGAGTATGTTGCTTCTCTTCCTGGCCGCAAGACTGACGCCCAGTTTGGTGCGATCCAGGCCACTCTTCTCGACGTAAGTCTATTTCCAACTTGCTTGTACTTGTCTTTCTCTTTTAGTCATTTACTAACATGTAGCTCCTTTTGCAGTTGTTCTGCCGCATGGAGTTCTGCAAGAGTTGGAAGACCCGCACTGTTGAGGAGCTCAAAGCTCAGGTGGCTGAGTCCACCCACCATG
Organism: Spinacia oleracea; assembly: GCF_020520425.1. Taxonomy (NCBI): domain Eukaryota; kingdom Viridiplantae; phylum Streptophyta; class Magnoliopsida; order Caryophyllales; family Amaranthaceae; genus Spinacia; species Spinacia oleracea. The sequence goes on from NC_079489.1 coordinate 93,278,075, forward strand.
GCGACTATGCGTTCAAATCCATTGAAGAGGTCCGCCTGCAGATGCAGACGACCATAGACCTTCAAGCAAAGGAGGTAGCTGCGTTGAGATCTGACAAGGCCGAGCTGCTTAAGAAGATCTTGGCGCAGGATAAAGACATGGTGGCAATGGTCGAGGAGGCCAAGACAGCGGCGGCGGAAATACGGACGCTTCAGGACCAGTTGCGGGAGTACCCTCAGGTCAAAGAGGCGGCTGAGGAGGCCGAGCATCTTCGTGGGGAGCTAGAAACGGCCAGATCGCAAGTTCGCACCTTGCGTGAGCGTCTCCTGGAATCCTATGATCAGGGGGAACAAGCGACCAAGGACGCTGTTAAGCACGCCTGGGAGAGCCACATGTCAGAGTATGATCTTGCGTGGTTCCAGCGGCGAATGGAACATAGTACCGCTGTGTTGGCTGCTGAACGTCTTGGTCAGCCGCCCCCTGAGTTTGTATCCTCCGATGACGAGGACGATGCGGCCGCTCCCTGATTTTCTTCCTTGTGTATTATTCCAGCAAAAATTTATTTAAGTGTTCTCATACCTAAGGGCAAAAACAATTATTTTGTTATGTTTTGGCGCCGCTGGCGTCTGTACCATCGTGCCTGCTGAGCACTCAACAATTTGTTTTGAATATTTGGCCACCTTTGCACGCCTCTTGCGGGCGTTGTTCTATAAATAGGCTATTTTTGTTCTTTTACCTCGCATTTATTTGTTCTTCATCATTTGATTATTCCTTAGTCTATAGGCTTAATCAATAGGTATGGTAGCCAAGGTGCAACTGAGTGTACACTAAGCACGTTGGTGCCGCAGGCAACTGAGCATGCGCTAGGCACTACTATGGTCGTCTCTTTCTTTGGCGAGTATGTCTATAACGTTATTGATTGACGCGAGTCAATCAATAGGTATGATTGCCGCTAGACATGCTCGTCAAAAAGAATGGACGGCCAAATATTCGTGCCGCCGAACTTCTGAGCAAACAACCCTTGTTTCGAAGTTAATCGTGCCGCTGAACTTATGAGCGAACAACCTTTGTTTCGAAGTTGTTGGTGCCGCTGGCAACTGAGCATGTGCTAGGCCTCACTGTGGTCGTGGTTTTTTTTTTTTTTTTTTTTTTTTTTTTTTTGCGAGCGTGTCTATAACGATATTGATTGACGCAAGTCAATCAATGGGTATGATTGCCGCTAGACATGCTCGTCAAATGGACTGGTCGGCCAAGCGTGCATGCCGCCGCACTTTTCAGCAAACAACCTGTTTCAAATTATTGGTGCCGCAGGCAACCGATCATCCGCTAGGCACTACTGGGGTCGTCTCTTTCTTTGGCGAGCATGTCTATGACGTTATTGATTGACGCAAGTCAATCAATAGGTATGATTGCCGCTAGACATGCTCGTCAAATGCACTGGACGGCCAAATATTCGTGCCGTCGCCCTTTTGTTTCAACGTTGTTCATGCCGCTGAGCTTTTGAGCAAACAACCTATGTTTCAAAGTTGTTCATGCCGCTGAGTTTTTGAGCAAACAACCTATGTTTCAAAGTTGTTCATGCCGCTGAGCTTTTGAGCAAACAAACTATGTTTCAAAGTTGTCCATGCCGCTGAGCTTTTGAGCAAACAACCTATGATTTAAGGTTTATTTGTGCCGCTGGCACTTACTATGCCGTACTGGTCGGCCAGCGGCTTGCTATACTGGGAAGGGAGTTGGATAGGTGATCAGCCTACAACTTGGTGCTAATCTGGGCCACTTCTTAGGCTTTAAAAAATTAGTCTTGCCGAGAGTTTTTGCTAATCTGGGCCACTTCTCAGGCCGTCATACAATTAGGCTTTGGTTATGCATTGGAGTGTATATTTTTATATTCATTGTTCGAGCAACAAATATTGTGAGACAAAATAGAGTAGTATTATTTATAACTTTGCAAGGCGAATTTAGCCGGTTACAAAAGTAATTACTACCCTACTATGGCCATTAGAGGCCGCCCCTTGGGCAATGGATCGTGGTAAGTAAGACAAGGCTTAGCACATATCTAGAAGAAATACTTCTTGAGATTGTCGGCATTCCAAGTGCGCAAAATAGGCCGGCCTTGCATGTCTTGAATGCGGTAGGTTCCATCTCTAACCTCATCATAGATCTCGTAAGGTCCCTCCCAAGTGGGCGTCAGCTTACCCTGTTCATTTGCTCGTCCTGTGGACTCCATTTTCCTGAGGACAAAATCTCCCACTTTGAGCACTCTATTAGAAACTCTCTTGTTGTATTCTCTTGCCATCCTTATCTTGTACAGCTGTTGTCTGAGCGCTGCATTTCCTCTAACCTCGGGCAGAAAGTCCAAGGCTGCTTTCATTGTCTCCCAGTTAGCATTTTCGTCGTACAGCATGACTCTCAACGTCGGTTCACACATTTCTATGGGCAGGACAGCCTCGGCGCCATAGGCTAGCAAGAAGGGTGTTTCACCGGTTGAATTCTTAGCCGTAGTGCGGATGGACCATAAGACATTTGGCAGCTCATCAGCCCACAGACCTTTGGCTTCGTCAAGCTTCTTTTTCATTCCTTCGGAGATAATTTTGTTGAACGCCTCAACCTGACCATTGGCTTGGGGTCGTCCGACTGATGCAAAACAAGTGTGTATACCGTGATCTGCCAGCCATTCTTTCAGCTTAGGCGTCTCAAACTGGGGCCCATTATCAAAGACGATAGCCTGTGGAATCCCAAAGCGAGTCATGATGTTCTTCCAAATAAATGCTCTCACATCAGTAGTTTTTATGTTTTTGAGCGCTTCTGCCTCCACCCATTTGGTGAAGTAATCTACAGCAACGATGACATAACGCCTTCCTCCTGGTGCGGTCGTAAATGGGCCTAGAAGATCCATCCCCCATTTAGCGAATGGAATTGGGCTTGTAATGGGCGTCAGAACTCGTGCTGGTTGGTGTATTAGGTGAGAAAAGCGCTGGCATTTGTCACACTTCTTGACCAGTGAGATTGCGTCCTCCTTAAGAGTCGGCCAGTAATAGCCGGTTCGAAGTGCCTTTTCAGCCAAAGCCCTTCCACCAATATGCGAGCTGCACAACCCCTGATGAAGGTCTTCTAGAATTTCCTGCCCCTTCTCAGGTGTTACACATCTTAACAAAGGACGGGAGTAGGCCTTTTTATAGAGGGTGCCGTTCCACATTTCAAACCAAGAACATTTCTTTTGAAGTTTTTCCGCTTCCCTTGAGTCTTCGGGCAAGACTCCATTCATTTTGAAGTTTACTATGTCATCCATCCATGTGGACGTTCTGTCAAGAGTTTCCACCTCCATTTTCTCAACACTTTTGTGCTCTTTTACCTCCCAAAACACGTGCCGAGGGGTATCACAAGACGTTGAACTTGCCAACTTTGACAGGGCATCAGCTTGGTTATTTTCCGAGCGAGGGACTTGCCTTACTTCAAAACTTTTCAGTGGCTCTACTTCCTGATGGACGGCCTGCATGTATTTGACCATAGTCGGATCCCTAGCTTCGTAGGTCCCATTAACTTGGCTCACAATCAGTTGGGAGTCAGATAGTGCTACAATATCCTCGGCGCCTGCCGCCTTACACATTTTAATGCCACAAAGCAGAGCTTCATATTCGGCTTCATTATTTGACGCCTGGAAGTTAAATCGCATAGCATACTCAAAAGTATCTCCTTCTAGGGAGTGACAGATTATCCCTGCTCCACATCCATTCTGTGTGGATGAGCCGTCTACATACAATGTCCACACCGTGTTTGTATTCTTGGCAAAGTCTGGCCTCGTCATTTCAACAATAAAGTCGGCACATGCCTGCCCCTTGACAGCTTTCCTCGGCTCATAGGTGATATCAAAGGCGTTCAGCTCTATTGCCCAATTTAGCATTCGTCCTGACGCCTCCAGCTTTGTGAAGGGCAATTTGAGCGGTTGATCTGTGTAGACCACTATTTTGTGAGCTAAGAAATAAGGACGGAGCTTTTTGCTGGCCATGAATAGAGCTAAGCCAAACTTTTCCACTGTAGGGTATCTAACTTCAGCATTTTGAAGAACATGACTGACAAAATATACCGGCATTTGTATTCCCTCCCTTTCTGTCAGTAGAACGGCACTCAACGAGTGCTCGGACACAGCGAGATACATGTACAAAGTCTCTCCTAGCAAGGGGCTAACAAGACGAGGCAAGGTATGCAAGTGCTCCTTTAATCTGACCAATGTCGCCTCGTCCGACCATTCAAACTTGGCCTTCTTTTTGACAGACCTGAAAAAGTAGTGGCACTTGTCTCCAGCCCTGGAAAGGAATCTGCCCAGGGCGGCCAAGCAACCTGTGAGCCGCTGGACCTCCTTCACTGTCTTTGGTGAGCTCATATCAATTACTGCCTGGATTTTGTCTGGGTTGGCTTCAATTCCTCTTTCATCAATCAAGAAACCTAAGAATTTGCCTGCCGTCACCCCGAACACACACTTCTTAGGGTTCAACCTCATGTTGTAAGCTCGAATAGTCTCAAATGTCTCCCTGAGATCAGTTATGTGCGCCGCCCTCAGCTTACTTTTTACGATCATATCGTCAATGTAAGCTTCAATATTCCTGCCGAGCTGCTTGATGAACACAGTGTTAATAAGACGCTGAAAGGTGGCCGGTGCATTCTTTAAACCAAACGGCATCACCTTGTAGCAGTAAAGGCCTTGTTCAGTAACAAATGACGTTTTTTCCTGGTCGTCAGGCCACAACGGAATCTGGTGAAACCCTGAGTAGGCATCCATAAAGCTCATCATAGCATGCCCTGCTGTAGAGTCGACGAGCCGGTCAATCTTGGGCAGTGGGAAGCTGTCCTTTGGACATGCCTTATTGAGGTTGGTGTAGTCAACACACATTCTCCAGGTACCATTAGGTTTTTTGACGAGGACCACGTTAGCAACCCAATCGGGGTACTGACTAGGCCTGACGAACCCAGCCTCCATCAACTTTTGTATTTCCGCGGCTGCCGCCTGATTTCTATCTTCCCCATGGTTCCTTTTCTTCTGACGAACCGGTTTGAAGTTTGGGTCCACATTCAGCTTATGGACGGCTACAGCAGGGTCAATTCCCGGCATTTCGTCCACTGTGAAAGCAAAGATATCTTCAAATTCTCTCAAAAGGTGGACCAACTCTGCCGCCAGCGGGTCGTCAGGAGAAATCCCGATGGGCACTACTCTGTCAGGTTTATCTGTGTTTAATACCACATTGAAATGGGCCCCAACAGGCTCTGGACGTCTCTCTTCCATGTGCCCTGCTGAGATAGTTAATGTTTCTTTGACGACCTTGGGTTGCGTGTCGCCACATTTTCGTTTGTTGCTCGATGTCCCTTTCTCTTCACCCGTCCCCCATGCTTCTGGACTCAAGGTGGTTAGGTAGCAATCTCTAGCTTGTTGCTGGTCACCATGTATAGTGCTGACGCTCCCATCGTCACAAATGAACTTAAGACATCAGATGAGTCATAATGACAGCCTTTGCCCTGTTCAACGTGGGACGCCCCAAGATGATGTTATATGCCGTCAGATCTTTCACTATGAGAAAACGGACATCCATTTGCCGAGATTCCTTTTTATTTCCCATCCTCAGAGGAAGGGTAATTATGCCGACTGGGTGGATGACACTACCTCCGAAGCCTATAATGGGATAGTGGATTTTCTCAATCTTTGAGGGATCATGTTGCAGCCGATTCAAGCACTCTAGACTAATTATGTCCGACGAACTTCCTGTATCAACCAAAATACGCCTAACCCTTAGGTTAGCAACTTTTAACTCAATTACCAAAGGATCGTCATGAGGGGTGGAGATTTTCCCACGGTCGGCCTCGCCGATTTCAACTTTTGGAAACGGGTCAACTGTGGCCTTGCCGGACAGCATCACTTGCCCCAATCGCTTGGCATAATCCTTCTGGCCTCGCATGGTCGGCCCGCAGGCGGCCAATCCTCCTGAGATGACTGCCACGCACTCTGGGTCGGTACGATTCCCATCTTCCTCCGAGGGAGGGGATTTGTTTTTCTTGTAGAAGGGTTTGCCAGAACCTCCCGTGTTCCTGCTGATATAACTTTTTAAGAACCCCTTGGTGGCTAGGCCATCCAATGCCCTTTTCAAGCTCTTACATTCATTGGTGTCATGCCCAATGTCACTGTGAAAGTGACAGTACAGTTTGGGGTCCCTACTTTCTGGTGGCGACTTCATGGGAAATGGACGATCAATGTCATATTTGGACCCGACGTCCATCAGAATTGTGTACATGTCTGTGTTATACTCGAATCGCTCCCGATCATGAGTTCTGGGCCGTTTCTGACCTGCCGCTCCGGGGGCCCTGTCTGACTCTTTTGCAATAGCCCACGTCCCGTTAGGCCGGTTCTTCTTTTCGAATTTCTCCTTTTTTGCCGCTAGCTCGGCGGTATCACTTCCTCTGGGGTCTTTCGGGACGCTGCAAATCTCTGTTGCATGAATGAAGGCCTCGGCCTCATCCAGCACTTCTGCCATTGTTCGGACGCTTTTCTTTACCAGATCAAACTTGAAAGAGCCCTTTTTAAGCCCTCGAATGAAGTTATCGAATGCAACACCATCTGGCAAATCCGGAATTTGCCCTGCCTCTAGATTGAATCTCTTCACATAACTCCTCAGGGACTCGTCCTTCCCTTGCTGAATCCTACTCAGATGCATGCTCGTCTTCTTCTCTTCCTTGTGAGCCATGAACCGAGTAGAGAACAATAGCTCGAGCTCCGAAAAAGAGCGAATAGTTCCGGCTGGAAGTCTCTCGAACCACTTAGAGGCTACTCCTTTGAGTGTGCCCGGAAAATACTTACACCAGGTTGAGTCAGTTGTTCCTTGGACATACATGTGATGCCGGTAAACCAAGAGGTGCATGTCCGGATCTGTGGTACCATCGTAAGCATCAATGTTGGGCGGCTTGACTTTGGGTTCCCTCGGGGCTCTCATGATGGAGTCTGCAAAAGGAGTGGTGTGCCCTAGGGCCATGTTGGACACCCCCTCCTGAATGTGATATACAGGGTCTTGACGCCTTGAGTAGGGTAGCCGCTGGGAGGACTCGCGTCCGCGAGTTTGACGGGTTGGACGGGTGGCCCCTGGATGCGCCTGGCTCAGATGCGTATAAGTTGGATGAGGGAGAGGTCTATCCGGCATGACGGGGGTTGACCCAGTGTCAGAAAGTTCAGACTCAGAGTCAGGCAACTGCTCTGCGCGTGGCTGCTCACGTCCTCGGGACGTTTCTCCGATCAGCCGCCGTGGAATTCGGCGTGGTAGGTAAGACATTGCCTGATTGGGCTGACTTGTTGGCGGCTGTCTCCTTAGGTCCTCGCCTGTCAGCCTGGTCCAGACATTTGGGGGGCGCAAAGAAAGTGTTGGCCTATTGCTTGCCGGCCTCTCATGATTTGCAGCCACAGCAGTGGTGTAGATCAGCATACTCTTCTGTACCTCAGCATTAACTGTCTTTCCCACATCAGCTTGGAACTCAGCCAAAATAGCCCGAAGAGCACCCACAGAGACAGGCATATCAGGGTTCTCCTCTATTACCGTATCCACCCGAGGATCCAGGTGTCCTCCAGGAGGGGTGCGATTGGCCTGGTCGTCCTCCTCGCTGAGCACCTCTACCTCGGCAGTGTGACGAGGGGTGTGCCCGGCCGCAAATATACGCGCGGCATCTTCGGTGTTTCTTGTGGCCGGCGTATGATGTTCAGTCGGCATTTCTCTTTCGAGGGGTGGCCGCTCTACTCGCGTAGGCCGCCCAGCATCGTTGTCCTGTCGTTGATCTTCCATGTTACCGTACTTCCCCACAGACGGCGCCAAATGTTGTGGGGTTTTTCCGGTGAGATACCTTGGAGGTTTCTTGGTAACTTTTTAAAGATTAAACAAGATTGTATTTTTATAGAGAGAGAAAGTAGAGAGAAGGCAGAACATCAATTGCTCTAGAATGTATTGATTGTGACCCCTTTTCTAGGGAAGTGGGAATATTTATAGTACTAGGTTTTTGTGGGAATGACCTAATATTCCCCTTACATGATTGGCTGGGGAATGGGAGGAGGACACGTGTCCTTTCTCCTTACAATTCTCTGGTCCCTTTTAGCAATAGTGGGCTATTTGGGCCTATTGTGCTTAGTCATTCACTTGGGATACACACTAATTAAGCCCTTTTCCAGGTATAGGTTTTATACGTACATTTATACACACTTAAATACATACATTGTAGATACCTAGATTAATACTCATGCCCCGGAGTAGACTTCGTATGATTTCTGCTTAGGGGGCGCAATACGTGCCAGGTGTCACATCCTCATTGGTACACGAAGGCACGGTAATTTTGCCCACAACAAATACAATAACCCCTCAATTAATGATTCGTCTCACCAATGTATTTTCCCTCTTATTTTATAGCTAGGCCTAAACCCCTTTTATAGGCTAAACTAGAAACCCATATCTACTACAATTATACTTGCTCCCCAAGTCTAAATAATTATAAAGATCTAATTAAACTAGGAAACAAGATATTAAACCAAACAACACTTATATTCGGAGTTAAGCTAAAACTTGGTCCAACCTTTCACAATTTTCACCGTTTGGGACCTATACCTTTTTTTTTCACCATTTGGGACCTACTATTCATTTTCCGGCAAAAATTGACTAAATCAAACAAAAGCTTAGTCCCTTGGGTTAAAAGTTGAATCCCTTGGGTTAAAAGTTGAGTCCCTTAGTTTAAGTTCCACGTGGCGACGTTACATTTGGTTTTGCGTTTTATATGCACGCCAAAAACCAATGAGAAAGGGAAATAATGAGCAACATGAAGAAGAAAGCACATTCACCGTTGTAATCTGCTGTGATTTAAATAGGGTATTTTCAATTGTAATGTGCTTGGAATTAATTGGTACATTAAGAGTTTTGACTTAGAATATTGGATTTGGAAAGATATATGATTTTGATAAATTTGATCGATTGAAATGTATTTCAATTTAGGGTTCTTAATTTGGGAGATTTTGGTTTTTATGAAAATTTTCAATTGTGATTTTCTGATCAGATTTTATCTGTCTTCTTAAAACTTAAATGACAAAAAATTAGTAAAGTAAAACAAAGAATGCCTTGTGGCGCAAAGATCAATGGTGTGAGTTAAAAAATTACTCCGTTTTTAGAACGAACTTTGATTATTTTTTATTTAAGTTAAAATTAGGGTCTTGGTAAAGAAAAAGTTGGGGTGTTGGTTTGTACTTTAAATCAAAAAAACCAGATGGCTGCAAGTGAAAATTCCTCACTCCAGGAGAGAAAAAATCATATGAGGAGAAGTACTAAGCTGATAAAGAAGCTTATTTGCATATTGTCAGCAAAGAAAAGTGCGAAATCGGAGCAATTAAATTAACTAGAGGAAGACAAGAAGAGAAAACTAAGATGGAGCTTAATCAGTACCTTGAATTCAATCAATAAGCAAACAAGGAGACCAAAAGATCTTGTTTCACTAGTGGAAAAAAAAAATACTTGTTGAGGGGGGCATTTTGGGCTTATTGAGGCGAACATGGCCCGCTTCGACAGACGTGGCTTCAACAGCTCACTTAGCTGTTGAGGCGGGCTTTGTTCGCCTCAACAGGTCATCTGTTGTGGGGGGCTTTTAAAAGCCCGCCTCAACAACCCATTACCAAAGGGGAAAATAAGGACCTATTGTGGGGGGGCATTACCAAAAGCCCGCCTCAACAGACACCTTTGTTGAGGCTCACTTCTTAAATGCCCCCCACAACAGACCTGTACTTTTGCGCCTATACCTGCACCATAAATTCATACGTTGTTGAGGCGTACATTAAAAGCTCCCTTCAACAACATTAATTTTTTTTTCCAAATTCTTTTAAAATATAAAATAGGTGGCAATAACCAAATCTGGATATATACTCCATTGAGTATTGAAACCTGTACACCAATCAACACCAAAATAGCAAAGGTATGAATCTGCTTATTTTTGATAAATAAATCATTACATTAACTTTATTTATATTAACCCAACAGAGCAAAGCGTATAGTACACGTACGTTTACAATTTTTAAACACCTAGCTAGTCTAACAAATTACAACTAGTATTAACAAATAAAGACAAAAGGCTAGAGAGCTAGTCTAACAAATTTCTCTAATCCGGCCACTTAGCTCCCCTTTAGATCATGCATTACAAACCTTAATTAAGGTCGTGTTGACTTTCTTCCAATCGACTCGATCCCTGCAAGATGGAAGAAAAATATATCATTTTAAACCTTTTACATAGTTTATATGACCTACTAAAGGTTTCTAAGACTCATTGTATCCTACTTATGCACGTTTAAGGCTCAATTGGTCATTTTAGGTCATTTCTAGCCTAAAATGACATTTTCGCTCTTAACTTTGGGCAATGGAACCTAAGTTATCATTTTAAACCTTTTACATAGTTTATATGACCCACTAAAGGTTTCTAAGACTCATTCTATCCTACTAATGCACGTTTAAGGCTCAATTGGTCGTTTTAGGTCATTTCTAGGCTAAAACGGCATTTTCGCTCCTAACTTTGGACAAGGGAACCTAAGTTATCATTTTAAACCTTTTCTATAGTTTATATGACCCACTAAAGGTTTCTAAGACTTGTTATAATCTGTTTATAATCAATAGCTCAATATATTTATAATCATAGGGAAAAATTAAAGAACTTTACCAAATCCATGAAGATATAAACACTTCCATCTTTGTGTCTAAACAACCTAAGTAAATTATTGTGGTTGATTAGTACTGCGTAGTTCCAGTTTGACATTTCATCAATTTAGTAATGAATTATTCAGACTTGACAAGTATTACATAACACAACCTAGGAGCTACTTATTGAATGATTCTAGTTGATCCCCAAAAATGATTCTAGTTGAATACTTGTATATTTTAAAAAATTCACCTTAAAACTTGAACGAGCTCTCCATTTTCTACTGGTACTCGAGAGTAAACGGAAATTCTTTTTTCTATTGCCTGATGATCCAAGGGAAATAGCAGAACTCCATTCAATCTTTTGAGGTAACAGTTCACAAGATTAGAAACACACAACATTAATAGCCATCTTGTTTAAATCTTGCTTTCGTAGGATATGGAGAGGTCCAAAGCGGTTAACACTCTCCCTAAAATCAAACACGAATTAAAACGTTGTTTTGGAAAGGCAATATCCTCCAAACGGTTGCAAGTATAGTTCTATGATTTCTACCATTCTTGGTGTAAGTTATGTAATACCATGTTCTGGTAAGCACATAACTTTCAGATATGGTACCTTCTCTACCAAATTCCATATAAATCCATACCATTCTTTCCATTTACCGCCTACAAAACGTGGCGTAAAGATTTTCATATGAATAAATTAACGGTAAAAAAAATGTAACTAATTTAAACAGATACCAATCATTTAACGCCCTCCTCCTGGCCGAAAGGGTTGAGATTTGAAGATAATTTAAACAAAAATAAGGGAGCATAAACTCTAGGCAGTTAAGCATATAAACCAGTCAAGCAATCTCAGAACTTCATCCTAAACTATGAACATATCCCCATCGCTATATCAGAACTTCATAAACTCAAAATGAAGGGGGTTTTACAAATTATTGTTCTGTTGATGCAACAGAATATGACCTGGATCAGTAACATTAAGATCACTTGTCTAAAATTATTTTCTTTTGAGCAATCAAAATATTAATAACATTAACTCCAATATTCATAATTTCATATAAGAAGACATGCGCAAAAAATACTGATGCACCAAAGTATTAGAGGATACAATACCAATGCACACTTTTAACTAAAGTTGTAAAAGGCATACTTTTAGTACAGGCAAGAAAGAAATTAAATCTCACAAACAAATTTTAGCCTTACAAACGAGACCATGTGATCTTGGCAGACAAAGTGTTAAGTGTTAACAACCTAGCTATCATGAGCTTAACAAGAGATATAACAGAGAAAGTGCAGTCGATATGAATATCATTAACCCGCGTTAAGGACATAAAATATGGTTGTTAAGATGACATACATATTCCAAATGTACTCAGAAGAAGAAATATGTGCCACAGTTATCCAGGTCTATCACTACTGATCTCCTTTGCAGACTATAAACCCAAAAAGATTATTTAAGAAGCATCTACAAAGAGGAAGAAAGGAGATAATGGTAGAAACCTTTCCAGTTTTTGTGTCAACCACAGTAGAAACTTGAAGACGAGGCAAAGCAACAGCTCTCAGATAATCACATTCCTGAAGAAAACAAGAAACTTACATCAGCAGATAAATCTCACAGACCCATAAGAAATACATGTAAATTCGTGACACAATTTTAAGTAGCTCCTAGGTTGTGTTATGTAATATGTAAATTATTCAGAATTGACAAGTATTAACAATGAAATAATCAACTTAGTAACACTACTACATAAACGAGCAAACGCAACGGTTTTATGCAACGGTCAAAGATAATGTAACGGTGTGTTGCAACGGTTATGGCTAATGCAACGATATCCCCAACGGTTTAATAAATTACAACGGCGTTATGCAATGGTTCTATTTAACCGTTGCATCAGGCAGTCAAATGCAACGGATATTTTGGCTATTATAACGGTTATTGCTTCCCGTTGTATTAGTTCTTTTTTCCCAGTCTTCCCCAATTTTCCTCAAAATTGAAACCCTCGTTATTTCATTTGGACGCAGTAGTCTCTCTCTCTCCCCTCTCTCTCTCTCTCTCTCTCTCTCTCTCTCTCTCTCTCTCTCTCTCTCTCTCTCTCTCTCCGTGTTTCCTGGACCACTACCTGAATTCCGATGGTCGAAGTTCACTTCCTCCCCTATAAATTTCAGATCTGCACAAGCCCGATTTCAAATTACTTTTCCATTAAGAAGAAGGGTGAAATTATCAAAGAAACGAGGGTGAATTCAATTCAGAACTCAATTCTCAATCAGTATAAGGTTCTATGTCATATCTTTCCCTCTTAGTTTTCTTAATAATCAATTGTATGCTTAAGTTTTTTGAAATCTAGGGATATGTTTGCATATATACGACATTCTACGAAGATTTGTTCATTTTTTCTTCGGTATTTTTTCTACCTTTAACTGATTTTGTTTGATTGTTGATGAATTCGTGTGGTTTTGGATGCATTGTTGTTGGTTTTATATAAATTATACCTAGGATTAACTATAAGTTCAAGACAATTGAATTGCAGTTTTATTGCGCTCTTCCAAATGTTTCTTCTGTTGGATTAATTGTCGTGGTAAATTAATATAAGGAAATACTCAAAATCAATTGTTGACTTGGGTTCAATCATCTAGTTAACCGAAATTGTTTACTGGGACTTTGGAGACAATTACAACATGTATCATGTAGGAAACATATAGGGCAAATTTTAATTGATTGAGTGGACACTAGTTCATACAGTTTTAGGGAAGTACTAAATTTGTTTATTTAGTTGTCTGAAATGCGTTGAAATATTAACTAATTTTTATTAGTGAAATGTAAGGCAACAATCCAACAAACATCCGTATAGACTATAAGTCAGTGTTTGGATAAATGTACGGTTGTCTAAAATAACAATGTAAGTGCCTGAGAAAATTGTAGTGGAGAACTTTCTCAACAACATAATGGATTCTATATCCGAGATGTTAAAAAATAGAAGCCTGGTTCCTTTTTTTTGGAGGATGTATCCACTCCTGCCACTTCTCAGTTAAGTGTCTTTTTGGACGTCATGGTTTTGTTTTTCCATTCAAATTGCAGGACATTAATAAAGATATCAATGAGTTGAAACTGTTAGTAAACAATGGTGGCATTCTTGTTGGCTATTTAGTTCCTTAAGAAATTTTGTATGACAACTTGAAGTTATTGGAGTTTGATAGGTTTTACCTCAGCCCAGTTAGCTAGAGAAGTGGAGCCAATTAGTGCAGTCCCACTTTCTGTTCATTAGCAAGCAAATGAAGTTAAACATGGAATTTACATGATTAAAAAGGGAATTGAATTCTCGCTACCTTCATGGGGCGTTAGATTGTGATTTTGGTATTTTATAGTAAGTGGTTGAACATAAGTTCTGAGTATTAAATGTAGATGTGATGTAATTCTCGTTACTGCAGTGTGGATATAAAAGGTAAAGAATGACGAGAAGTTGTTGAATTCAAAGAATAACTTCTACTGTATAGACTACAAAGTACTATATTTTTTTGACAAACAAAAGAAGATGATTAGGTAAACTTGCTTGAATGATATTTTATTGACCTCTTCCTAGAACGTTCTTGAGCGTTCATATCTCTTGGTGAGTTGGGTGGACCTTAATTCTCACTTTAGATTCTTAGTGATATTGTGGGGTTATTTTTAGTCCTATTTTTTTTAGGTTTGTCTTTGTTTTGTTTAGGGAATTGTGACTAGCTTAAGCATGTCACTAGTGTCATGGTTGATATTTTTATTACTAAAAATGATCTCTTTGAAACACTAACTTCTGGATTAAACTCTGACCCTCCTTATTAAACACTAATTTCTAGGCATGTATTAGAAAAAGAGAGCACCTTAACTTCAAAATTATACTAGCCGTTAGACTTGAAGTTATCATTTTCACATGTGAATGGTAACATGGTTCAAGAAAATTTCTGCTAGCTGCTACTGAACACAATGAAAAATTGTAATACTTTTCACATGAGTAACCATCTATAGAAAATTTTCCTTAAAATGTTGGACAAGTAGCGACTCATCTAAAATGCAATACTGAAATGATACTATTGAGCATCCGTGATTGGAAAATAGTAGAAGGTGACTCATTATAGTTTTATTATGTTCTATAAAACATCCAGGTCTAAGGTTTTGCTAGCTCTTATAACTAAATTTTGTACTTTTATTGTAACTTTGCTTTCCTAAAGTATGAGTTTGTCTTTGTGTCTGGGTTACTTGTTAGATGGTTATTTACTGATAGTTTTTTAATCGCGTGCACAGTTGCTTCAAGTCCGATAAAGAAGTTCAACCAAATGAATTTTTATAGCCTAAGAAAACGAGGTCGAATGCACGTACTCATATTGGAGTGGAAGTTCCAAATTATTAGTAAATTATTCTTATCTATTTACTAACTTATTGTAAATAAGTGTCATATTTAATATATTCTTTTGTTCGACTATTCAGGTTTTTGTTTGTCATTTTTTTCTCATTGCAAAGATTCATGCTTGTGATTTTTTACCTCCCTTTTTTGTTTGATTTGTTAGGATTTTATGGGCAAAGTTTTTTTTTTTTATTTGTGGCAGTGGTTGATTGGTACATGAATGGCTTTGGCTGGTTTCTTTGGGACAAGAACTGGCTAGTCTTTGTAAGGCTTGGATGGCTTTTACTCTAAAATAAGTAGTCTAGTGTGGAACACGTCCTCGATACATAGTCACAGTTCACAGAACATTCATGGTGATGAATTAACCTGAATAGATATATGTGAAATTGATAGGCTATGGGTTGGTTTCTTATTCCAACACGTACCTAATTTGAAAGATTTTGTCGAAGAAGAAACAAAATATGCGCCATCACTGGGAATGTAGATATATGTATGCATGAAATGACACCTTTTCTAGGTTATTGATGTTACTGTAGATATTTCTTCCTTCTTGTTTTAAATTCCATGATTTATGTACCTAGGTTTTGAACTTTTGATCATGTTATTGTGGATATGTGATACTCAACCGAAGCTTTCAAAATATGACATTTAGTATTTAAACTAACTCATGGGAATTAGATATTCTTGCAGTCATAGAGCAAATTTTCCTTTAACAAAGGAAATATCCGTGTTGAGACATGAGTAGATCGAATGAGTAGATTTCATTCTTGAGGGCTTAACTTGTGGATTACCCACTTGTTTGTTGGGGTTGTAACTTATTGTATGGATCCCTCTATAGACGCACTTCAAGACGCGTGTTTATTATCATTTTTATCTTTTGGAGATAGTATCTAATTCTCTAATTTTCTAAATTTCAAATTACAGGTTATTGAAGAACTGACGGGGATTAGACAAAGAAGAAATATCACTTTTGGTGGTGGGTCTCATATGTGTAATTGCTATACTACTCCGTACTTTGTATATTGAAACAGTTATACAACTATGTAAATATTTGTGGTTCTTTTAAATGAAATTTTCATTATTTGTTTCGGTTATCATTTTAGCTAATTTTAATAAACATTAGATTAAAAATGCACGGATGACTATATACCCGTTGCATTCTCACAAAAGAGTCAATGCTTTATCTAATACAGCGGTTGCTAATAATAGCTATAGATTGTTGCATTAGGTGTAAATGGCCGTTTCATTAGACCTAGTGCAACGGTTCTTGGTTAGTAGCAAAGACCGTTGCATTAGCTCTGTTAGGCTGTTGCAATAGAACCTATTGCAACGGTTTAATGGGGGAGTCGGACTACCGTTGCATTATCCTTTATAACCGTTGCATTAGGCCTAGTGCAACGGCCGCAACGGCAACGGTTGATGAACCGTTGCAATATGTCTTTTGCAACCGTTTTTGGCCCTTTTGCAACGGTTTTCGTGCGTTGCATTTGATCGTTTATGTAGTAGTGAATGAATTCAATGTAACTGCCGTTTCTTCTTGTAATGTGTAATGTAATGTACTCCGTAGTATTCAATTTCAAATCAATTAGAACAAAGCAGATTTTGATACCTTATACAATGACCTTAAAAACCACACAAAAGAATTAAACTTAGGCATATATTTGAAACTAAACAATTACATGACATCCAATACTAAGTATCATACCCTTCTTCTCTAGCTTTTCTTAATTGGCTCATCATCATCTTCAATATCCCAACTCAAATCTTCATCATCATCTTCAACAACACTCAACCTCTTTCGCAATTCTTCCTTGTTACTAGAACTACTTTGCTTACCTTTCTTTTCTTAAAGAATACAATGAAAAACTGACTAAAAAGTAAGAACGTTCAGGTTCAGAAATCAACAGCAATTCCTACCAACTAAAAACATGTTTTGCTAAATCATGGAAGAGCAGTATGCTTTTTCTCCCAACCTCCTACCCACATATTCTACTCCGTATTGTCTTCTTCCCTATCTTCCGAACAAATTAATCATGCATCCAAACTCATCAACGAATTCAGATTACAAACCACCACCACCGCAACTAATTTGAGACAAAAAACCTAAAATAAAAAACCTAAATTCACCACAATTGTAAATCATTAATTGGAACTGATGAGAGTAATTCCAAGAAGAAGAAGAAGATCTATTTACCACCACAAGATCAGAGCCACCAGCAAGCCATCACCTTGCTTGCGTCGCCTCATCCGACCACCCACGACCTACCTAAACCCGAGCCGCACCTCCACCACCGCCACCTCCCGTTAGAAAAGAAAAAATCGTTAAAATCAACAAAAATAATCAACAACCTAAATTATAAATCAAAAGAGTTAATAAAAAATAATATGAAAAATCAAAAACCTAAAAGAATTGAAGAATGCAGGAGAGATGGAGAGAGATGAAAGAGTTACCTCATTTAAAGAACGACGCCGTCTTCCTCGAGAATACGAAGTAGATGACGGTCGAATCGATATACCCTAGCTTGAGGAGGGAGACAAATCGACGAGTTTGAATAGTCGAGGGAGAGAGGTCGCGGAGATACCCTAGCTTTGTAACTCTTCCATGGAAGGCGGAGGAAAAGCTTCCATGGAAGCCAACGACTGTGAGGAGAGCGAGAGGGAGCCCGATTTGTTGACGAAATAGCGGGTTTGAGGAGTTTTGAACCAGGAGAGAGGAGAGGAGAGAGGAGAGGGGAGAGGAGAGAGAGAAATGAAACGGATGAAATGAGGAGGTTTAAATGTTGTGAAGACCTGTTGAAGCGAACAAACATAAGCCCGCCCCTTTAGACTAGTGTCTATTGAGGCAGGCAATCAAAAGCCCCCTTCAACAGTATCTATAGAAGCGAACACTACAAAAGCCCGCCCCAATCTGTTAGTAAAACATTTGACCCGCGTTGACTGAGTGGTTATTGAGGCTCACTTATGTATGCCCCCCTCAACAAGGGGGCTACAACAGGCGTTTTTTCTACTAGTGTTTTCTCTTCGTCTTCTTCCTCCCGGCTTCTTACTGCCACTCTCGCCCATTCCGGGTTAATGAAGAAAATGCAAGAGAATTTGTTTTTTTTTTAATATTCTGTTTGTATTTTATTGTATTAATTTTTTTTTATATTCCTTCTTTAGTTACCGGTGGGTTAAGAGAGTTATACTAAGGTTAACTCACCGGAAATTAGGTTTGAGGTCCCAAAGGGTGAAAAAAAAGGTGTAGATCCTAAAAGGTGAAAAACGTGAAAGGTTGAACCCCAATCTTTAACTTAACTCCTTATATTTGACTCCAAGTCCGTTTTGTATTCTTATCGACTTAACTAAGTTGTGTTTAATTCCTAACAATTCTCATTATTACTATTTATGTCGGGCTACCAAACTACCAAAATATATACTTCTATATACTCTGTATAATAAAACCCGTGTTTCACTTAGACCATTGTTAACCATGTGTAAAAAAAATCACCATCCCTCTCTCTCTACCCACTTTTTCACTCATCATTTTTAATTTTTTTCATTAGCAAAAAAAATCCTCCATCCCTCTCTTATCCATGAGCAAAAAAAACACTCCTCACCCCTCTTTCTCTACCCCTACTTCTCTCTCTAATAACAACAATAATAAAAAAAAAAATTAAAATTAAAAAATGAGTAATTAAGTTTTTTGTACATAGAGTTGTAAATAAGAAAATTAGAGAGAGAAATGGGAAAAAAAAATTGTGTTAAATTATATCAAAATGGATGCCTATTTGTAGATCTTGAATTTCTATGAATGATGGTAAATTTATTTTATTTTTTTATGAATCAGAAATATAAAAAAATTCCCATTGAAAAATTATCTTTACATGAATTTTTTATGTAATGCTATATGGCAGATTTAGATTGGGTGGATTTCCCCACTCCAAATCTAAAAAATCGCCATGCCAAGGGGGTTTTTGATTTTGCACTCCCCGAGTGCAAAATTTTACACACCATTAAACCCTTAAATTTGATATTTACCCCTTATTTTTTCCCAAGTGCAAAAATTTTGCACACCAATAACGTAACAATGCTCTTAAAACACATGCAACGACCCCAAACACATACATAACCCGAACCAATAACTAGTTTTGTTCAATAAACTCTATTACAAAAATCAATGAAAGAATGAATGAAACGAAATCTATTAAAACACTAACATTTAAAAAACAAACAAATCATAAATCCCAAAGGATAAAATAGCAAAGGCAATACATTCTCTAATCACCAAGCATCAAACCAACTGTATTATTTGATTGTTGACGTTGCATTCTCATCTGCGCATAAAAATTCTCAATAAATCTCTCAGCTCTTTCATCAACAGACAATAAACCACATTCACCACTACCAATCTCCAACATTTCCAGCTCTTCCCCCTCGCCGTCGCTGCCGTAGCTCGAAACTCCATTTATAACAGGAGGCAGCATCTCCATTGGTGAGTAAATCTCCTCCCTTTCTTCAACCCCAATTTTCCCTAAACACATACACATAAACAGCATTGAGTCCAACTTATTGTACAAATACTCCTTCTTTTTACGGGGGAAAATCAGAGGAGTATTTGAAGGAGAGAACTGGTATTCTTGGATATACTCATAATTATAATAATGACTATGAAACTTATATTTCTTAAATTTCCCTGTTGTTTTCTTGAATAAAATCAAATT
Organism: Spinacia oleracea; assembly: GCF_020520425.1. Classification (NCBI taxonomy): domain Eukaryota; kingdom Viridiplantae; phylum Streptophyta; class Magnoliopsida; order Caryophyllales; family Amaranthaceae; genus Spinacia; species Spinacia oleracea. Next base: position 93,297,818 of record NC_079489.1, read on the forward strand.
CAGTGTAATTTGATTTCGAATTTTCGCTAATTTTATAAAGCTTGACACTTTCTCAAGAACAGATGATGTTTTTTTAGGCATTTTTTTCTTTTTGGGATTAGAGGAAAGTAAAGTGGGGTCAAAATAACTGAATTTGATTGAAGTTTTTGAGGTTATAAATAGTTTTAAGTTAGGGACGAAATTAAAAGGGTCAATCTACAAAGTAAGTTGATCAGAAAGAAAGTGGATGGGTGCTAAGCTGGTAAAGGTTGAGTTGTTTGGAGTTTCTTCTTCAGTTTGTTCAAGTAGCCGTTATAAACCAGGTTGGCGCTCTTGTTTGCTTTTCGCGTTTTCAGATCCACTTTTTAAATTTGTTTACAAAGGGGTTGTCACATGAATGTGCCACTCCTCTTCAAAACCGAGTGCAGAGAGGTCAATATCAGAATGTATTTCAAGGTACAAATCACTTCACTAAACGTTAAAATAGGAATAAGACAAAAATTAAAACAGGTGCCATTTTTCAAATAACAGATGCCATTTTAAAAAAACGGATGCCATTTTCAAAAAAAAAAATTGTCCTTTAACGTTTGTTTTTAACCTATTTTGACGTTTAGTGGGGTGATATGTATCTTGAAATACATATCAGATATTGATTTATACTTCCTCCGAGGGTTAATACTCCTCGTTTGATTTACTATCCGTTTGATTTAGAGGAAAATATTTTCATTGGATTATAATTTTCAACCATTTTTCTGTTATTCATTTTGAAAAAAGAAACTTTTGTGTAAGACCGTCTCTAACGGTTAGACCACTTTTTTGGTACTAACTAAACTACTAGTGTAAAACATAACTAAAAGTAATAAAATCGTAACTAATTGAATAACAAAATAGTTAAGGTATAAAGACAAATACTTAAATTTATGAGTCGAGTAGTTATTATTTTTGAACAAACTTATTATTAACTAAAACTCATAAAATCTTAACTAATTGATCTCATTGCTTAACTAATCAGTTTCATTGTTTAACTAATTGTTTCAATGCTTAACTAATTGGTTCGGTTGCATAACTAATTAGTTTCGTTGCATAACTAATTAGTTTCATTGATTAACTAATTGAATTTCAGACTTAACTAATTAGTTTCAGTGGTTAACTAATTAATTAAAGTACATAACTAATTGATTTCAGTGCATAAAAGTGGTCTAACCGTTAGACCGTCTTTCCTAAAAGTTTGTATTTTGAAAATGCGCTAGAAATAAATAAACGTGATTGTATTATTTTTACGTGGCAATTTAATGTTGCTTACTTGCTTAGACCATGTTCATGGGATGATTTTGATCACTTACAACCCATATACAATTATTAAAAGGCCTTGTATGTACGAGATATATAATAATCAAAAGCTTTTGTGTAAGACCGTCTAACGGTTAAATCACTTTTTTGGTACTAACTAAACTAGTGTAAAACATAACTATAAATAATAAAATCATAACTAATTGAATAACAAAATAGTTAAGGTATAAAGACAAATAGTTAAATTTATGAGTCGAATAGTTATTGTTTTCGAACAACCTTATTAATAACTAAAACTCATAAAATCTTAACTAATTGATCTAATTGCTTAACTAATCAGTTTCATTGTTTAACTAATTGGTTTAGTGCTTAACTAATAGGTTCGGTTGCATAACTAACTGGTTTCGTTGCTTAACTAATTGAATTGCAAACTTAACTAATTGATTTCAGCGGTTTACTAATCAGTTAAAGTGCATGCATAAAAGTGGTCTAACCGTTATACCGTCTTTCCTAAAAGTTTGTATATATTAGAATAATTTTTATCCACATTTTTTTTAACTTATAACATATTTTGATTAATTTTTATATTATTAAAAAAAATTGTTGGATAAACATTCTAAAGGGTTAAATGGTTAATTTTATACATGATTAGTTTTCTATGCACGCTATGCTTCTTGTAATTTTTAAAAAGCGTACACTTTTGGTTAAATACCTTTTACCCTTTTTATTGATATTTTCTTTAGTTTTAATATTTGTTGATTTTAGTAAATTTCTTTTAACTTAAATTCCCTTTATATCGTAATATAAAATGTTTTGTGTTTAATTTGTTTTTATTTTTAAAATTTTAATAAAGGGTAAAATAAACAATTATTATTTACACCGCTCAGGCACGTATTCCCTTGTGTAATAGTCTCATACCCAAAACGCGCGATCTAAACACCCTCTATTAGTATCCATTATATCCGGAGGGAGACTAATGTTTTTACATTTCTTTTTACAAGTATTTGTTGAACTATCAACTATGTTTACGTGTTATTTAATTGCATTTTCAGCTGAATATTTTGGGATTAATATGAACGTACGGATTTATTCTCACTATATTTGATGTTATGACAAGGAGAAATATAAAATATAATTAAATTAATAAGCTTCACAAGGAAATCATTTATTAATTTAGCACACATCCATGTGAGCTGAGTAGAAGTAGAACACGTAAAGGTGTACTTTAACAGTGGGTGTGTCAAAATCAATTTCTAGTATACATACGAAAACTATCATTTCTCATTCAAAGGTAATGCATGCTAAGTAGTTTTACATGTATTTCAGTCAAACGTCCATGCTATCAATGTATCGTACATAAGCCAGACGGTTAGAAGATCAAATAAGTAAAGAAAAATTCGATCATAGGACATTCATATTTGATGATCCTAATTTAAAGAAAATCGAATCAAAAACAAGTTAAAGAACTTCCTGTACGTGTACGTTTCTGTTGTAAAAGCTCATGGACATACAATATAGTCGTAATCATCAACATGAACGAACTTATTCTCACTAAACTTGATGTTGTGACAAGGTGAAGGACCGAATGGAGGCACCAAACCTCTAGGAAGCCTATCTTTGAGTGTGCCGTCGTACACGTGAAACCACCGTTGATTGAATCCTCGACCACACTGAACTCGTGATCGATGTTGTTCCTATCAATATGATCGTTATGATTAAGAGAAAATGACGACCCTTCGAGCTCATCAAGGATCTTCCGGTTGGAGAAGACATTATGCTCTTACCTAGACTGGCCTTATGTTAAGATTTTGTACGTGCATTTTACATCATATATAATATGTAGGTAAACTCTTTCTTATATTAGTGTGATCAGATGTTGCACTTGTTAGACTTTGTGAAAGTTTTAGTTTCCTTGGAAACGTAATTGAATTCGAGTAATCAAAAGGCTGAATTACTGGATTCGTGATCCAACTTTTTAAGTGTCGGACACTTGAAGTCTTGAACAACAAGATATGTATGGAAAACAATGTAACATTTCTTCTTTCTTGCTCCTTATTACGGTCTGTTGGGTACCTGGTCATAAATGATGTTAATGTTTATTCCCATATTAATATTAGTTCGATCAAAGTGACCTATATTTAATTTTTGGCAAATTTTCCAAAAACAACCTTTTATAACCAATTTTTTTTACGAGAAACAACATTTTCTTTTAAATGCGAAAATGACTTTAAACTAAAAAAAAACTTGCGAAAGACTACCTTTTTGTCTTTACCGGCAATGGCGTTGACTTTGCCGATTTTGCTAACCTCATCCTACTCATTTCAGATTTGTCTTTGCGGTGATGGTTGTCAGATGTTTCCGTTCCCTTTAACTCTTTTGGGGCGGAGCAGATTTCTGTGGCAAAGATGAAGAGCTATGCCTCGTCTAGTGCATCTGCCATGGTCCTTACACTCTTTTTTGACCAAGTCAAACTTGAAAGAACCCTTCTTGAGTCCTCAAAAGAAATTGTCAAAAGCTACGCCGTCCGGCGAATTCGGTATCTGTCTTGATTCTAGATTGAAACGTCGCACATAGCTATGAAGGGACACATCCTTGCCCTGCTGGATGCGTCCTAGATGCATATTTGTTTTCTTTTCTTCTTTATAGGCCATGAACCTTGTTGAAAATAGCATTTCCAACTCGGCGAAGGTGTTAATGGTACCGGCCGACAGCTTTTCAAACCATTTCGATGCTACCCCTTTTAAAGTAGCTGGAAAATATTTGCACCAGGTTGCTTCCGTGTTTCCTTGGACATACATGTGATGAAGGTATGCAAGAAGATGCACATCAGGATCTGAAGTACCGTCATAAGCATCTATGGCCGGTGGCTTGACCTTGGGCTCCTTAGGAGCGTTCATAATATCAGCGCAGAAGGGAGTAGTGTAATCTAGTATCAAACCTGCTACCCCTTGCTGAATGTGATAGATAGGATCCTGCCTCCTTGCTTGAGATGGCATGCGCCGTCCACTGTCCACTTGGCTCATGGTTGTGCTTGCTGACCAATGAGAAAGTGAAGCCACTAGTACATCATCCATGATGGGAGTTGACCCTGTATCTGAAAGTTCTGTCTCCCGGGGATCATCGGGCCGAGTTGCCGGTGCTCTTCTGGACGGTCCGGGGTCTGGACGAGCAGGAACTAGGATGCGGCGTGGATCCATAGGCAAATTCGAAGTTCTGGTCCATTCAAAACGCCTTTCTCGCTCGTCATTACGAGGCTGATCTTGACGCTAGACATTTGATCTAGTGACGTCATTCTGAAATGCAGTTCCCTTCCCGTAAGACTGAAAACGGATGGTTCTTATTTCTTCCTGGAGGTGATGAGCGACATTTATGTCGCTCTTAGCTTAGGATTTTATGTTAGTTTCTATGCTTTTTTTATAGTTTTTATAGCTTTTTGTGTGCATTTTATAAGTTTCGTTCCATCTTATGCTTTACAGGTGATTATGATGAAAAGTGGTGGAAAACAAGTAGATTTGAGCCAAAACAGGGCTTGTGCGATCGAGTGATGGTTTGTGCGCCCGAATAGAGTAGTGCAAATGGAGTTCATGGAATTTCCAGTTTTGTGCGATCGAATGCCCTATGTTGTTCGGTCGCACACAATGGATTTCTGAGAGAGAATGCCCCAAAATTGGAAAACGACCGCACAAGGCCTTATGTTCGACAGCACAGCATTTGTTCGACCACACAACTTTTTGAGTTCGACCGCACAAAAGTTGTGCGCCCGATTAGTTTTTCTTGTTCGACCGAATAGAGCTGCAAAGGAGACTTGAGCCAAAGAAACCCCATTCGACCGAACAGGATTTTACGTTCGGTCGCACAGGACGAAGGAAATGATCTTCGCTGTCTTCGCTCGCACAGGACTGCATTTGGTCGAACAAAGTCATTGACGTTCGGTCGCACAGTGGGTACGTGCGACCGAATCGCTGCGCGGGCTGCTCTTATTCGAATTCTGGCTTCTATTTGGGGAAACTTTATAAAAAGATTTTTCGATTTATTTTGTGGAGAGTAGAATTTTAGTTGATAATTGGAGATTCTAAAAGTAGATTTTCAGCAATTCTAGAGAGAGAAACTCTCCTCCATTCAAGCTTCAATTTGTAATCCTTCTTAACTCTTCTTCAATTTTGCAATTTAATTCTTAGTTTCTTAATTCTTGCTCTTGCTTTGTTGTTGATTGTTCTTCAATTCCTTAATTTCTTGAATTCTTGATTTCATTGATTGAAGTTACTTTGATTCTTAATTCCTAGTTGATTGTGCAATTGAATTCTTAAATTCTCTTCTTTTACTCCTTCAATTTCATGCTTGCTAGCTTAGAATTAATGGATTGCTTAATTTCTAGAATGATTAGTGAGTAGAATTAGGTTAGGGAAAGGGGAGAATCTAGGGGCTTAGTTAGGGGAAATTGATGATTGATTGTTGACTGATTCATGTGATTAAATATGATTTGATGATAGGACATCCATGCTAATTGATTGGTAGTTGCAAATGCTATTCGATTAGAATCACGTGGAACCATAGGTTAGGTTTGGTAAGAGATTGTGGGCCTATCTTGTGTGATCAAATGGCGGTGCCTATTATATGCTAGTTAGTTTAATCTAGGATTAGGCGAAAGCTCTTCCGTGGATTAGACGCTTAGCGTTCCCTATCCGAGAGGTGGCGGGTTCGTCTTTAGATGTTATTTTCCTAATCGTCACTTCGTTGCATGATCATCATTGCTAGATAGTTGAATTCATTTCCCCCGATTTCCCTAGTCTATCCCCGACTCCCTAACATCTCCCTTTCTTGATTCAATTTAGCATAATTCGTAGTTTTTAGATTCTTAAAAGTGACAATTCAAAACCAAATTCTTGTTCGAACTAGATTGACTTTCAAACTCGATAACCACCGTTTCTTTGGGACGATCTCTTTTCTTACCGCTAGCCGGTTAGTTTAGTGGTTTTATAAATATTGTTTGCATAGGTTGTTTTCTATCAACGACGGAAAATACACCCTATCAAAATGGCGCCGTTGCCGGGGAACGGTTGTTGTTTTTTAGTTTTAGTTGAGACTAGTTCATCATTAGAAAATACAAAAACATTGCAATTTCGCTTAGCTTTCTTTTTCCTTGGCATTGCTCACGGTTGTTCTTGAGTTTGTATGCTCGTTAGGGGGCGTGCTCGTCAAAGGATCCTCCATCCTCTTGACTTTGAATTGGAGAGGACACTTAGGAGACAAAGGCGCGTACGGTCTAGCTCATCAAGCAATAACAGATTCGCATCGTTGAGTGTTGGTGAGGAACAACAAGAGAGTGAGCAAGTGTTTGAGAACATGGCGCTCCCGGTTAAGAACTTGGGAATACCGGGGGCATTCGAAGCTACATGTGGTATTCAAGCCCCAACAACGGGTGCCAACAACTTTGAGATCAAGCCCGCCTTGATCAATTTGGTGCAAAGCCACCCCTTTTGTGGGAAGAGTAATGAATCACCTCACGAACATCTCAAACAGTTCGAGCAACAATGGTGTCACATCGGATTATGTGAGGTTGACATTGTTTCGGTTCTCTCTACTTGGGCGATCAAGTGATTGCCTTGACAAGGAGGTCAAGCCCAACTCACTTCGCACTTGGACCGAAGTGACAAGTGCATTCTTAAACAAGTTCTACTCGCATGGGAAGACGGCGAAGTGTCTCCACAAGATCCAATCCTTTGAGAAAAAGGGAGATGAGTCACTCTTCGAAGCTTGGGATCGTTTCAAGGAGTACCAAAGGGAATGCCCACACCAAGGGATTCCTAAATGGTTGTTGCTCCAAACATTTTACTTGGGGTTGAGTCCAAGTTCGAAGACAAGTCTTGATGCGGGCGCGGGAGGCCCCATTATGAATAAACCTGAGGATCAAATAGAGGAAATCATTGAGGATGTAGTTCAAAACTACCAATCTTGGCATGTAGGCACAAGGAATTATGATGGGAAAGGTAGAACTGAAGATGGTAAGGGTTCGGTGTACGCCATAGAGCAAGCACGGATGATAGAGAAGCTTACCTCACGCTTGGAGAAGCTCGAAAATACACCAAGCCAATCGCCATCACCGTCTACAATCCCTCCTCCCTCGGCCATTCTTCTCTCTAAGGGGAAGGGAAAGGTTAGTTCTTATGGCTCAATGCCTCCGGGCACATTCTTTTGTGAAAATTGCCAAGACTATAGTCATTCCCCCGATGCATGCCCCTTAGTTCATAACTTGTCATTTGTGGATTATGGCCCTTCGTATGAAGGAGAGTTTGATGTAGAGTATGCTAATGCCATCAATGAGAGGTCTAGGAATGATAACCCTAACAATCCTAATTTGTCTAGGCAACCTAGAGGGCCCTCCATGTATGGTCCCCACCAAGGCTATGGCCAAGGAAGTGGGTATGATAGCCAAAATCGAGGTGGCTATAGAGCACAAGGCTATCAAAGCCAAGCGCCCTATGGTCAAGCTCAAGGTTTTGGCAATCAAGGCCAATAAAACCAAGGGGGTTATAATCCAAACCATCAAGGTGGAGGGGGTTATAACTACTCTTATGGGCAATTTAGGGGTGCCTCAAGTGGGGGTTATCCTTTGAACTCGGGAGTTCCTTATGGTGCATCTCAATTGCCACCTCCCGGATTCAATGGACCGAGGACCTTTGGCAACCAATATCAAGCAAACCTTAGTGGTTATGGCGTTGCACCTCCACCACTCCCGCCTCTCAAGTCCAATCTTGAGGCTCTCATGAAGTCGTTTGTGGGGGCGCAAGCCAAGAAGAATGTCGAGTTTGAGGATGGATTCAAGCAATCCAATACTCATATGAGAATGATTGAGACCCAATTAGCTCAACTCGCTAATACCTTAAAGGAACAACAAGTGCATACTAGTCTCCCACCCCAAGGTCAACCTCCTAAGCAAATATATGCAATCACGACACGGAATGGGAAGACTTTAGATGATGTTCCTAGAGCTAATGAGGTTTCTAAGTCCAATGGGAAGGATCAAGAGGGAGTCGTTGAGTCTAGAGACAATGATGTGGTAGAAGAGGAGCCTCCCATCGATAATGTGGGTGATACCCCTATACCAAAAGAAGCAAATCTTCTACCTCTCCCCACTCCTAAACTCCCCTATCCTCAAAGATTTTTAGGCAAATCATTGGATGACCAGTTTTCTAAGTTTCTTGATGTGATTAGCAAGTTACATGTCACATTATCTCTCACTGAGGCACTCAAACAAATGCCCCACTATTCTAGATTCATGAGAGATATTCTTCGTGGCAAGAGATGTTGTGAACCGAAAGAGACCGTGCAACTCACGGAGAGTTGTAGAGCTCTAATTCAGCACTCCTTTCCCCCAAAGCTCAAAGATCCCGGGAGTTTTTCTATCCCTTGTAGCATTCAAAAGCTCAAATTTTAGAATGCTCTTTGTGATTTGGGGGCAAGTGTGAGCATCTTTCCATATAAGATCTATGAGAAGCTCAATCTAGGTGATCTCTCTCCTACCGCTATGTCATTGCAACTAGCCGATCGATCGGTTATGTTACCATTGGGTAGGATTGAGGATGTTCCCCTCGTGGTTGGCAAGCTTACTTTCCTTGTTGACTTCGTTGTCTTGGACATCGATGAGGATGCCCATACTCCCATTATCTTGGGGAGGCCATTTTTGGCCACCGTGGGTGCTCTTATTGATGTGCAAGGGGGACTAATCACCTTGAAAGCGGGAGATTCAAAAGCTAGCTTCAAGCTTCCCCTTGGTGAAGGGTGTTTTGCAAAGATGAAAACTTGTATGAAGGTAGAAACTATTGCTTGTATTGAGAGCTATTGCTCACATGCTAACCCTTCTAACAACTTTCGTGTTTCTAAGTGTGATAATGAGCCTTCTGGATCCTCTCCCGATGACAAGAAAGTCCATGTGATCCCAAGGGTGTTTGGTGATAAGTTTGATGATGTCTTAACCATCCCCGAGATATTTGGGATGCATGTTGATGGTGATGTTGGGGCTACAACCTCCAAAGTAATTCATGAATCGGCAAACAAGGCTAAGAAACTCAAGAAAGTCAAGAAGCCCAAGAAAGCCAAGGAGAAGCTTGGTGGCGGATTGTTTGGTTGGCACCTTATGAATAGTGATGTCGGTACATTGTTTGTGCCCATTGGGGCAAAAAGAAACTTTTTGACTAATGATGACCCCAAGTTAGTTGCTTTTGACCCCCCATGAGTTCTGGGGGGATTCGTCAAGCTAATGACGTTAAACGAGCGCTACCCGGGAGGCAACCCGATTGTCCAACTCTTAGATTTCATTTGCTTTCGTTTCGTAACTATTGTTCCATTTGTGCATGTTTTTGGTATGTTTCATTGCGGTGGATTCTCACTATCCACCATGTGCCTTGTCCGCCGATATTTTGGTGAGTTTGTTCGGGTTTTAACAGTTCTTTGCGGGACTTGCTCCCACGACATTTCCGGTAACATCCTTCTATCTCACATGCATTCTTTGGGACGGGCATATTGCATATGGGGCATTTGGTTGGATGGGTAGTTGTGCCCCTCCTTGCTTGGTTTTAGGCCGTGAGGACATGGCCTAATTCTAGCTTGGGCGGAGTTTTGTTGTGTGGTTGGCTACTTGTTGATGCTCATTGCTATGAATCATACCATTATGTGCTTGTTTCTTTCTTTTTAGATTGATTTAGTTTGATTTTAGTTTTTTTCTTTTTGTTTGTTTTGTTTGTTTCTTTTTGTTTCCCTTTTTGGTGTGTTTTCTTATTTTCTTCCTTTTTCTTTTGTTTTGATTTCCTTTTTGTCGAGGCAAGTTTTTCTAGGTTTTCTTAGGCAATATTCTTGATTGGGGAATATAAAATTGGAACTTGTAGATTAGAATGCTTTTATTCCTAATTGGTAGATTTTTACACGGTTCTTAATGTCTTGGGTCGAGTCTAGGATTTGTGTCAAGAAAGTTGGTTGAACTATGGGTAGCATGCGTCATGAACTCTTGGCTTGTGGTAAGATGGTGTCGACTTCTCTAGTGATTTGAAGCCGGAGAGAATGGTATTTGCTCCCTTGTGAGGTTCATGCTCAAAAATAAGCCCAAACACATTTTCATATATTGAGTGGCATGGATCCTTAGCATTGACTTTCTTGTCTCCCGAGTTTGACCATTTCCTTCCCGAGACCGCGACCGAACTACTTTAGGGGACGATAGAGGCATTTCTTTCGGTGACTATTTTTCTTTTTAGTTTAGGACTCTATTTTCTTATTTTTCTCATATGTTTTTGTTTGCATTTGCCCCTTTGCTAGCCATTTGAGCCTTGACCCTTCATTTCTTATGAGCACATTACAAGCCTTTAGCCTTTGTTTTGTTTTCACCCTTAGAAGTGATAGTGAAGCTTAGAGTTATGATGCTTGTTGTTTTGGAGTAATTATGCAAAGTTGAGGAATGAATGTTGTTTGGTATGAATGGCAAAGTTTTGGAAGAATGTTGTATATAGTGAATAATTGTTGCAAAAGAAAAAAAGAGAGTTAAGTTTTGAAAAAAAAAGCCAAAAATAGAGAAAAAAACAAGGCATGAAAAGTTTCATTTGAAACAAAAAAAAAAGAGGAAAATCAAATCAAGGAAAAAACGGAAAAAAAGAGTTGTAGTTTAGAATTGTTGTTGAATAAGCTTGGGGGTACCCCAAATAAGTGGTACGAGTTTGTGTTTGGTTCAAAATGCTTGAGTTTAGTTCTATCATTGCGCTTCAATTTAGGTATGAGCACCAAATGGCCAAATTTGTTCCGCGCCTTACCCCTAGCCTACATTACGCCCTAAAAGCCCTCTTGACCCTTTAGAGTTGAGTCATTGTCGGTGGAGGGAGGATTTGGTCAAGCTTAAGGAACAAAGTTGTCATGCTAAGATGTCGGGTAGCCTAATGTTGATTTTCTGGCGCCTTCGCGGTGTCTTGAGACGCTATTCTCAAGGGTGGATAAGATCTAGAGATTAGACGTGGTATGCCCGGATGTAGGGGGAGTGACTAGTGCTTGCCCTTAGTTCACTTTGCTTGATGCTCGAATCTTACACTCGGTTTAGGATATTAGTTAGCGTGTACTCATTTATTTGATTAGTAATATTAGTGTTCTTCTATATTTGTTCCATAATAAAGCCCATCTTGAATTTTGTAGTTTAATTTCTTTTCTTCTCTTTTCTTTTCTTCTTCTTTTCTTTCTTTCTTTTCTTGGTTTGTGTTTTCCATTTTAGTCTTGCCTTGATTAGATTTGCTAGATTTTGATTTTGGTAAATTTTTAGAATCTGATTAGTTGCTCATTCTTCCCTAATTGAGTTTAGTTTGCTAGAGACTAACAAACCCTTAGCTTGGGGGAGTTTGATGAGCGACATTTATGTCGCTCTTAGCTTAGGATTTTATGTTAGCGTCTATGCTTTTTTTATAGTTTTTATAGCTTTTGTGTGCATTTTATAAGTTTCGTTCCATCTTATGCTTTACAGGTGATTATGATTAAAAGTGGTGGAAAACAAGTAGATTTGAGCCAAAACAGGGCTTGTGCGATCGAGTGATGGTTTGTGCGCCCGAATAGAGTAGTGCAAATGGAGTTCATGGAATTTCCAGTTTTGTGCGATCGAATGCCCTCTGTTGTTCGGTCGCACAGAATGGATTTCTGAGACAGAATGCCCCAAAATTGGAAAACGACTGCACAAGGCCTTATGTTCAACAGCACAGCATTTGTTCGACCGCACAACTTTTTGAGTTCGACCGCACAAAAGTTGTGCGACCGATTAGTTCTTCTTGTTCGACCGAATAGAACTGCAAAGGAGACTTGAGCCAAAGAAACCCCATTCGACCGAATAGGATTTTACGTTCGGTGGCACAGGACGAAGGAAATGATCTTCGCTGTCTTCGCTCGCACAGGACTGCATTTGGTCGAACAAAGTCATTTACGTTCGGTCTCACAGTGGGTACGTGCGACCGAATCGCTGCGTGGGCTGCTCTTATTCGAATTCTGGCTTCTATTTGGGGAAACTTATAAAAAGATTTTTCGATTTATTTTGTGGAGAGTAGAATTTTAGTTGATAATTGGAGATTCTAAAAGTAGATTTTCAGCAATTCTAGAGAGAGAAACTCTCCTCCATTCAAGCTTCAATTTGTAATCCTTCTTAACTCTTCTTCAAATTTGCAATTTAATTCTTACTTTCTTAATTCTTGCTCTTGCTTTGTTGTTGATTGTTCTTCAATTCCTTAATTTCTTGAATTCTTGATTTCATTGATTGAAGTTACTTTGATTCTTAATTCCTAGTTGATTGTGTAATTGAATTCTTAAATTCTCTTCTCTTACTCCTTCAATTTCATGCTTGCTAACTTAGAATTAATGGATTGCTTAATTTCTAGAATGATTAGTGAGTAGAATTAGGTTAGGGAAAGGGGAGAATCTAGGGGGCTTAATTAGGGGAAATTGATGATTGATTGTTGACTGATTCATGTGATTAAATATGATTTGATGATAGGACATCCATGCCAATTGATTGGTAGTTGCAAATGCTATTCGATTAGAATCACGTGGAACCATAGGTTAGGTTTGGCAAGAGATTGTGGGCCTATCTTGTGTGATCAAATGGCGGTGCCTATTATATGCTAGTTAGTTTAATCTAGGATTAGGAGAAAGCTCTTCCGTGGATTAGAAGCTTAGCATTCCCTATCCGAGAGGTGGCGGGTTCGTCTTTAGATGCTATTTGCCTAATCGTCACTTCGTTGCATGATCATCATTCCTAGATAGTTGAATTCATTTCCCCCGATTTCCCTAGTCTATCCCCGACTCCCTAACATCTCTCTTTCTTGATTCAATTTAGCATAATTCGTAGTTTTTAGATTCATAAAAGTGACAATTCAAAACAAAATTCTTGTTCGAACTAGATTGACTTTCAAACTCGATAACCACCGTTTCTTTGGGACGATCCCTTTGCTTACCGCTATCCGGTTAGTTGAGTGGTTTTATAAATATTGTTTGCATAGGTTGTTTTCTATCAACAACGGAAAATACACCTATCAGGAGGGTGTCCATTTGGGCCTTGAATCCAGCCAACATGTCCTTGAGTTGTCCAGCTGATACCGGCAAATCTGGGTTTTCTTCCATTATAGTGTCGACTGTTAGGTTATGATACAGATAAATGAATATAAATCATGCGGAAAACCATAAAAGTCAGGATCCCAAATTAATTGCCACATAACAATTAGCATAATTTAGGATGCATACTCTTTGTAGCGTGCCCTCCCTAGCTGCGCCCGAACCGAACAAGAACAAGTCTTTAGGACTCCAAATGTTGTCCCTCCGTAGAAAGTCCACAGCACGTCCGGATCCGCCTTAGGTTTAATTAACTAGAATTGCCCCAAAGGTACTATGCGTTTTTCGGTTTTTATGCAGCAAATAATGACTGAATTTTATGCCTAAAACTCTTATGAATACTTGGAAAACTCGTTATAAATTGTGAACTATGATCACCTATTTATAGGGTATGGAAACGGGTATTAGAATCCTACTAGGAAACGAATTAACTAATCTGAATTTAACTTAAATTCAATTAATTAATTATCTAGTAGATTTAGGAATTTAATCTTAAATGAATCCTAATCGATCAAGGTTTCGTACACAAGCACAAACACACACGAGCATGACTTTCATGCGAGCAGGCCATGCCCGCGCATACGCAAAGCCCGCAGCAGGCCTCGAAGCCCACGCGTGCTCGCTGCCATGTGCTCGCAGCCTTGGCGCGCTGGGCCTGGCCTTGCGCTGTGCCTGGCGTTGCCTTGGGCTGTTGTGACGCGCGCTAGGCTTGCTGGATGTGGGACTAGCTTCGCGCTGGGCCTTCGTCTAGCAAGCTCGTCCGATGCTAATTCGTACGACGCGCTTCCGATTAATTTTCCCGATTCCAGAATTCATTTCCGACACGAACAATATTTAACATTTCCGATTCCGGAATTAATTTCCGTTTCGAACAAATATTTAATATTTCCGTTTCCGAAATTATTTTCCAATTCCGATAATATTTCCGATTCTGACAATATTTCCGTTTCCGGCAATATTTCCGATTCCAGCAATATTTCCATTTCCCGTAATATTTTCCGATACGTACCATGTTTCCATTTCCGGCAACATCTACGACTTGGATAATATTTATATTTCCGATACGATCCATATTTCCGTTTCCAGCAATATCATCGTTTCCGGAGTATTCATTATTTGCCTTTGACAATCTCAGCTCCCACTAGAACCAAGATCCGTCGATTCCGAATATCCATAGATGGAGTATTTAATGCCATTAAATACTTGATCGTTTACGTACTATTTGTGTGACCCTATGGGTTCAGTCAAGAGTAAGCTGTGGATTAATATCATTAATCCACTTGAACTAAAGCGGCCTCTAGCTAGGCATACAGTTCACTTGATCTCACTGAATTATTAACTTGTATAATTAACACTGAACCGCATTTATTAGACTTACCATTAAATGCATACTTGGACCAAGGGCATTATTTCTTTCAGTCTCCCACTTGTCCTTAGGGATAAGTGTGCATTTCCTAATTCCTTTGTCGCTCGATGCTTGCTCTTGAACATAAGGTAAGAGTTGTCATCCTTATTATGTCCAGAGGTGTTCCTCGGTTTCAGAGTTCAACTTATCAAATAGACAGATAATCATAGCCTATGATTCATCCGAGCACGGCCATGCATTTTACAGTTTCTAGCTCTCCGAGTGGCCATGTACAACTTTTAGCATCTCATCCCGATTTATGGGAGGACAATCCCAATCTTGCGATCTTAAGATTATACTTCGTTTGATAGGTGATTACCCGAGCGTTGCCTTTATAGCCTCCTTTTACGGTGCGACGGTTCACAACGTCAAAGTAAGCAGTTCTCAAACAAGTAATCTCAAATCACTCAGGTATTGAGGATTAGTGTCTAATAATTTTAATGAAATTTACTTATGGCAGATTTCCATCTCTTACAGTAGTGTTTCATAGGTCTGTCCGATACTAGTCTTCCCAAAGTAAATATCTGTGCAGATGATTCCGACATTGCCATGTCCACATAGTTCAAGAAACAGAACTACTAGTCATCTTGCATTCTAGTCGTCTAACGTTTTCTATGCGTCCATTTTTATAGAAAACTCCGACCATGGACCATTTTCAACTTTTGGCATTCAAGTTCACTTGATAGACATTTCTTAGTCACATGACTGGTCCTAACAGTTTATCTTGAATATATCGTCAAATTGAAGGGAATCATCATTTAATACTAAACCAAGATTAAATGGAGATTAAATGGAATATGAAAATGCATTTCATATATGATAAATGTTCAACCCCAATTGTAGGGGGTTTTTTTGTGTCAAAAGTTGTTTACCGTTCTACAAGAGGGGCGGTTCTTTAGAAAACCGTAGAATTTTTGTACCTCGAAGGAGTCGCCACCAAACATTGTTTAAAGTCTCGTTTGGAAAGACCGCAAGTGACTCTATTTTGGATAAGGCCTTGAATCCTTGAAACGGATGGGTGAGATCCGGGCACGGGAAAAAAAAATGCTTATTCCACGAGCTTTAGAAATATTCAAGTACGTTGGCACAACATTGTTTTCGAAAATAAACCCTAGATTAGACTATGTGGGTTTGCATTTAGAGAAAATTGAATCTCTAATTGTATGGTGGTAACTTTTGCTTTAAAGATTGATTTAAGGAACCTAAGGCCGGTTTGTCCAAAAATATCTTTGTTAAGCGTGATGTAACCTTTGCATTTTGTTGTATTTAGCATGTTGGTGATGAAAGCAATAAAGCAAATAAAGCAACATCACAACACTAAATAAAGTGCGGAATTAGTAAATACAAGACCCCCTAGAAAAGGACTAGGGAGTAGGTCCACATTGCCTAGAAAGGGACTAGGCAAGTAAAGATGCGGAATTGAAAGTGCGGTATTGAAATTGCGGTATATTGAAATTGCGATATTGAAATTGCGGTATTGAAAGTGCGGTATTGAAAGTGCGATATTGAAATTGCGGTATTGAAAGGTGCGATATTGAAATTACAATATTGAAAGGTGCATAATTGAAATTTGTACTTGGGCACATGAGATTCGAACGCCAAGCGGCTCCTTAAAAATAAGTGCGCCCGACACGAATTCAAAGCCAAAAATCTCAACTTGGGAGAGGTTGTTCAACCCAAATATCCTAGATTTTGCATGTTAAACTTGAACTTGAAAGCTTGAAAATTGAAGTTTTGAACTTGAAATAATTGAAGTTTGAACTTGAAATGATTGAAATTTGAACTTGAAATGATCCTAGTTTAGGGAAATAACCATGAACAACCCTAAACATGGTGGGATCTTGAAAATTGAAAACTTGAACTTGTATATTGAAAATGGAGTTTTGAATCTCAAAAGACTAAACCTTTAAATGTTAAAAGGTGTCATCTTTGATTACCCCATATTTGAAGATGATTATAGTCCAAGAGGTGATTGTAAACAACTTGGACATCCTCGAATCTTGAAAAATTTGTATTTTGCATTTTGAAAAAGTTTGTATTTTTGGAAAACATGTATGATTGTTGCAAGTGGTGTTTTTTAATGATTAAAAACACCAACTTGCTAATCATTTAGAAATCAAAGAAACATAGTAGATTAGAATGGGATTCGGATTTACCTAGTTAGATTTAGGCAAGAGCTCCCAATTGCTTTTGACTTTAGAAATTTTGTATGTGTTTTTCAGGAGTTTTTAAGTTGTATTTTGAGGCGTAATGTCGAAATTACGACGTTGTATTGTTGTTCTCCTCCTCATTATGCTGAAAATGAGGGGTATTTATAGAAGGAATTGGTGCAAGGCACCAGCACACGTCAGCGCGGGGCGCTGGACCAGCGCTGGGCGCTGGTGACGTGGCTTGAATGCCGCCAAAGCAAGGACGGGGAATCCGTCCTTGTTTCGTCTTGTAGTGTTGTACCTTTTGTACGAATGGTACTAGGTTTGGCGTTTTGTATTTTCTTGGAGGTTAAGGCATCGTTTAGCGTCTAAAAACAAGCCTTTCTCGGGTTTTGAATTCCGGTTTTACGGGACGGGGACCGGCATGCTGGATTTTGTGGGTCGGCGCCCGAATTTGACTTGCCTTATATGATTTTGAGTGGAAAAGGCCTAGTAAAACCAATGGGATGGTCTACCAGATGCGATTGTACTTGAATTTCGAAATTGAATTTGGAAAATTGTATTTTGTACCGAGAACCGAGAGGGGAACGGTCTCGGGGGTTGGATTTTGGATCTTGAATTTGGAAATATTCTTAGCAATTGGGATTTTCGCCTGGAGTTACTCCAATCACCTAACAAGGATAATGGTATCGTCATCATCCCAAATGGGAGACACAAATTAGGTGTCTACAGAAGCCCCCACTTTGACTGAGCGTTCGGTTAGGAAAGCGCAAGTCAAAGTATTTCGAAAGGGACGGAGAATTATCAAGATGTTCTGCAATCAAGACCACTCTTTGTACGCCGGTACTTGCATAAAACAGGCGTTAGAAAAAAGGATAGAGTCTACCTCGATGCAGTTGGTGATGACTCCGGTTTGTACTTGTATTATTCCGCCTTCAGTTCAGGACGGAGCTTGGCATTGAAAATTTTGAATCTTGGATTTTTTTTGAATCTTGAATTTTTGAATACCCGAATTTTATCCGTTGGGGATGTGCTTTGCTGGGGATAAGAGCTTTTTACTGGCCCTTAAAATTTTGAAATTTCGACTGACTTTCCCGGAGCTTGGGTCCGTTGGGAGTTGAACGCCTGAGTCGTTGTATTTTTTGGACTTTGTATTCTTGAAATATGCATCTGTTTGTATTTGGAGATATAGGTGTATACCCGTATTTTCGATGGATGGCTTGATGCGATGTTTGATGCTTGGTGCGGAAGACCGTAGCAGCAAAGGACGTGCAATCAGCACGGGAGACCACGCGCTGAAGATTCGCGCATGCAGGGGGCAGCGCTGGGCGCTGGGGCGGCGCCTGGCGCGGGGCTGAGCTATAAAAGGTCCCCTTGCCGTGCCGTTTTGAGGCACACTCTCTTGAATTCTTTGCTCTTTTCTCTCAAAGGTCGATTAGGCTCTTCCCTTGATCTTGTTCTTGCCTTATCCATGTAAGTATTTCATGTTTTTGCTTATGAAATAACTCTAGGATTGCATGTAGTTTTGATTTTCTCGTACTTTGAAATGATGCTTGTATGCTTAAGCTTTTTGAATCTTGTAGATGACTGTTTGATAGCCACTTGAACTTGAACTGTTGGAACTTGTATTTTTGAATTTTTGAAAGTTTTCTTGAATGTATATTTTTTGTATCAGCTTCGGCATGGATAGCCTAGGCGTTGTTGTGGAATTTGCATACCTGCTTTGGCATGGATAGCCTAGGCGTTGATGTTTGAACTTGTATACCTGCTTTGGCGTGGGTAGCCTAGGCGTTGGTGTTGAACTTGTATACCTGCTTTGGCATGAGTAGCCTAGGCGTTGGTGTTGAACTCGTACCTTGAACTAGAGGTCCACTGGGATTTGTCTTGAATTTTTGACTTTGTTTAGGCTAGTGTAGGATAGCCCCTAGTTTAGAATTTTGATACCTTGTACTCCACTTGATTTAGTATGCCTCGTCACACTCGAAGGAAGCTCGCCGAATCGTCGATAGTTCGAGCTGCTGAGGAGGACGCTTCGGATGATGAAGCGGCTGCAATAAACGCGCCCAACGGGGGCATGGTTCCCCGGGATGCGCCTACTTTTAGTGGTACTGGTTGGAGTCCTTCCGACCTGGTGTTTCGGCCGGAGTGCCACTTGTCTCAGCGGCCTCGCGCTGGCATGGTGAGTCTTGTATGGTGCTTTGAATTTGTATCTTGTATTTGTATAGGTTTAGAGTTAACTCGTTCACCTGTAGGCCGATGGAAAGCCGTTTTGTACTTTCTGGTCCTTGGTGGAGGTTTAGAGGGCTTTTAAAGCTCTTCGTGCCGATGAGGAGGTCATGGCGTTTTGGTCGCAGACGGGCCTGGCCGACTTCTGGCGTACTATAGGAGGATCTTCGAGGAGAACGGGGATCAAGCCCCGATTGTGGGCTTTGTTGGAGCGGTGGTGGGATACCACCAACACTTTCCACATGGCATGGGGGGAGATCACCATTACCCCCTTTGAGTTTGCTATGATCACGGGTCTTCCTTTTTCTGAGAGGAATGTGACCTTTGATCCGGAGCTGACGTGGCGCTCTGCCGCTGCCAGGGACTTGCTTGGCCCAGTTGTTGACTTGTCAGATGATGATGCTCATGCTTCTGTGACTGTGATCGTGGAGGCTATCTGCGGTGTGGGTGTATCCGCAGAGCAGCGGGTTAGGCTCTTCCTCCTAGCCTTGGTGAGCAGAGTGATGGTCCCGAGTAGGAACAGTCGGGTGCACATCCGGTTCCTGTCCGTTCTGGGGGACTTGAGAGCTGTTTTGTGCTATAACTGGGGTGGCTTGGCATATAGCCACCTTTTGTATGAGATGAAGCGGGCTTCTCGGACTGCGGTGGGGGGTGACCCGAGCATGGCTGCTCTATGGAGTGTGCTGGAGGTATTTAAGGCTCCTTGTACATTGTACTTTGTACTTGTATGCTTGTATTTGAATTTGACTGATGTTTTTCTTGCTTCTTGAAAGATTTGGATATATGAGCACTTTTCCGACTTTGGCGCCAGATCGTACTAGGGATGCGGCTTACAAGTATGCTGCCTCTTGGATAGGAGCGGTGCGCAGCAGTGTGCCTCTGGCGGCCTCTCGCAAAGCTTGGAGAGTCCTACCTGCTGACGAGGTAATTTTCTTGTACTTTTGTGCCCTCTTTGTATTTGTATTTGTGTTGTTGCCTGAGTTGTATGTTTTGCAGGTGGTATGGCGTCCTTTTGCCAACGCGCTTATACATGCCTCGGCTGCACGTGCCCATTTCCTGTCTGGGCGGCGGGTTTTGCTTCCAGGTGTGTACCGCCATATGTGGTACCTAGGGGAGAGAGTGTCCCCTCAGCACCATTGGGGGAGAGACTTATCCCCAGGGTTCATGCTGGCGTTGGATGAAGAGTTGGCCCGGCTCTGTGTGGAGGCTAGGGGCGATGCTGTTTGCCGCTCTTGGAGGGATTTTGTACACAGGAAGGGGAGCTATGACGACTTCCTGAGGAGGCTGGCTCCACCAGTACGCTTCGTACTGCTGGTGAGCTTTAAACCTTGTATTCTTGTATTCTTGTATTAATTGGATGATTGTATGACTGTATGATTGTATATAGGTGATGAGTCATATTTGTATAGGATATTTTAGGCGCATTATATTTAGGTTGCATTATTAGGCATTTATATCATTTTAGTTGCATTTAGGATCACAATTGCATAAGTTATCGTTGTCGTACTCTATTACGCCCCGTTTGTGTTTTCTTAATGTTTCAGGTGATTTTATGGTCATTTGGATTCTTTCTGAGTGTTAGGAGTTGATTTTGATGATGAAAGGATGGAATGTTGACTCCAGGATCATTGCATGTATCTAGGGATAATTTTGAGTCAACAACGAAGCTAAACGCTAGTTTTCTAAGCATCAAAACGGACAAGCGTTACTCTTTTGATGATATCTCAAGTTCTCCATGTCGGAATGAGACAATTTTGATTGGGCTAGAAAGTAGGCTTCAAGAGCTTTCCAGACAGGTCACACGTCCTTATAGGCATTGTAGAACAAGATTTATGACATAAACAAGATGACTCGACTATCCGATTCGCCCACAGCCCAAACCGATGGCCCGATTCCACTCCTTAGGCGCGAAAACCAGCGACGGACCAGCGGGCTCGCTGGTTTCTGCGCCCAAGTGATTTCCGCGCGTGTTTTTAGCTTCGTGATCGTCCAATTAAATCTTAGCTTATGTAATTGTTATTTTTTCCTATTTTGTTTAGAATTTAGGAAGCATATAAATACTTCAGAGAATGCTTTTATCCCTTATGCTTTTATTTTCCTAAGGTTTTAATTCTCCTAGAACTCCTCTTTCACGTTTTTTTCTCTCTTTTCTTTTTCATGAACCAAAGTTTTTCTACAAACTCCATTAATGTAATTCTTTGAGGTATTATTGATTTTCATTTTTATTTTATTTATTGCTTTTAATTATGTTTTCATTCTTAGATTTGATTTTCATTGTTCGTTTCATGATTGAGTAGTTCGCTTTCTAGGGTTTCGGAATCCATGTTTTGTTAGGTTATGATACATATGACAATTCATAAATCATGCGGAAAAAACCATTAAGCCAGGAATACATATTATTTACACATAATCATATAGCATAATTTAGATGCATACTCTTTGTTGCGTGCCTTCCCTAGCTGCGCCCGAACCGAACAAGAACAAGTCTTTAGGACTCCAAGTGTCGTCCCTCCGTAGATAGTCCACAGCACGTCCGGATCCGCCTTAAGATTGACCAACTAGAATCGCCCTTAAGGTACTATTATTTTCGGCTAAATGGGCAAGAGTTATGGCTGATTTTTCTGCTTAAAAATCCTAGTTTTGAATACTTGAAAACTTATGTATAAATAATGACCCCTAGGCCCTTATTTATAGAGGTATGGAAAAGGAATTGTAATCCTACTAGGATGTGGATTTGTTAATTAGAACTTTATTAGGACTCTAAATAACAAAGCAATTCTAATAAGATTAGGATTTTAATCTTCGCACGAATCCCAATAGAATTAGGATTTCCGGCATACGCATCGCACAAGCCGTGCACCCGCGCAGGCCTTGCGGCCCACGACAAGCGCACAGCCCATGTGCGGTGCTGCGTGCGCGCGCGCGCCCTTGGCTGGGCCTGGCCTTGCGCTGGGCCTGGTCGAGGCGTGCGTTGCGTGCGGCTCGCTGGGCGATGGCCTGGCTTCGTGCTGGGCCTTCGTCTAGCGGGCCTCGTCCGATGCTAATTCGTACGATACGCTTCCGATTAAATTCCCGATTCCGGAATTTATTTCCGATACGAACAACATTTAATATTTCCGATTCCGGAATTAATTTCCGTTTCGAACAAATATTTAATATTTCCGTTTCCGGAATTATTTTCCGATTCCGATAATATTTCCGTTTCTGACAATATTTCCGTTTCCGACAATATTTCCGATTCCGGCAATATTTCCATTTCCGATAACATTTTCCGATACGTACCATGTTTCCGTTTCCGGCAACATCTACGACTTGGATAATATTTATATTTCCGATACGATCCATATTTCCGTTTCCGGCAATATCATCGTTTCCGGAGTATTCATTTCTTGCCTGTGACGATCTCAGCTCCCACTGAAACCAAGATCCGTCGATTCCGAATATCCATAGATGGAGTATTTAATGCCATTAAATACTTGATCCGTTTACGTACTATTTGTGTGACCCTACGGGTTCAGTCAAGAGTAAGCTGTGGATTAATATCATTAATTCCACTTGAACTGAAGCGGCCTCTAGCTAGGCATTCAGCTCACTTGATCTCACTGAATTATTAACTTGTTAATTAATACTGAACCGCATTTATTAGACTTAACATAGAATGCATACTTGGACCAAGGGCATTATTTCCTTCATGTTTATATTATGAATCTTTATTATTATTGTTGATGGTTTGATTATTCATTGATATTTCTAGTTGATTAGGTTTATATTGTTAATCTTTGCAATCTGATCAATTGTTTGATTAAATCATGCTAATAAGGTTTAGAATCGAAAGATCGAATTTTAGAGGCTTACCTACAACTAGCTATTCTGATTATGTTAGCGATCGTACTGCATATGTTGAATTGAGAGTGTTAAGACCCGACCGTAGGATTAACTTATGTTGCAGATAATTTGAATATTTGAATTGTTGATGATGTTTTGATTGATTCTGAACTATGAACATGGTGAACCGTTGCCCTAGATCTTTTAGTTTATTTTTCTATTTATTTTAGTTTAAACATTCAAACCTAAATTTCCTGACATTGTTAGTTTCGCCATACCTTGAAAGCTAGATTTAAATAGCCATCTCTCTGTGGATTCGACCCTGCTTACCCTACTGCATTGTTAGGAGGTTTTGCTAGGATTTTATTTTTGACGGGTGTACAACAGCGTATCAAATTTTGGCGCCGTTTCCGGAGAGACGGCTAGATTCTATTAGTTTTAGTTTGATTATTTGAACTGTTTCCATTGTCTCATTGGAACTTTTAGTTCCAATTGAGGCAAATTTCACTGCGTTTTCTTGTTGTTGTTTATGCCCAGGTCTGCTAGAACGGGTACCTTAGTTCCTCCCGATCCCGATCTTGGTAAGACTCTTCGACAACTCAAAAAGAAACAACAGAAGAAGAAGCAGTCAGGGTCTCAGGACTCACAGACTCCACCGAGTCACACGATGTCTAAATCTCTGAAATCGTATGTGGTGCCTTCCTCGAGCAGTGTTCCGACTGGGCTCTCACAATGCCAACTATTGAGGCAATAAACTTTGAGATCAAGCCCGCTCTAATCTCCATGGTCTCACAAAATCAATATGGTGGCCATCCATCTGAGGAACCCACCAACCATCTGCAGAGGTTCAACCAACTATGTGGCACTATCAAGCATCAAGGGGTCACTCAAGACCAATTGAAAGTAATGTTGTTTGGTTTTAGCCTACGTGATAAGGCTCAAACATGGTTGAACGATGTCAAGGAAACAGAGTGGAGTGCTATTTCACAGGCCTTTCTGGAAGAATTCTTTCCACCCACCAAGACGGTAGAAATAAGGCACAAGTTGACTACATTTACGCAAGAACCGGGAGAGTCACTTAGAGAAGCCTGGGATAGATTCAAGGCTTTGCAGCGGTCGTGCCCGCATCATAATATTGAAAAATGGTTCTTGGTTCATATTTTCTACCATGGTTTGCAAGATGAAACAAAGAACACAGTTGATTCTGCTTCTGGAGGTGTTTTTCTTGACAAAGAAGTGGATGCAGGTTATGATTTCCTTGCCAATCTTGCTGCTAATCATTACAGCACCACCAGAACTACATCTAAGAAGGGCAAGATTTATGTCAATGCTTATGCCCTATTGTCATCACAAGTGGCAGCCTTGAACCTAAAGATCAATGCTTTGAAGTCCCCTCAGTCTGGTACTCCCCCAATGAGTATCAATGCTATGTCTAGTGCAGCTCTAGTGACAACTTCTTACTGCGAAGTATGTGGAATCCAAGGTCACTTTGGTCATGAGTGCTCTTATAGTCTGCAGGATACCACGCGAATGGAGCAAGTGAATGCTTTTCAACAGAGGCAACCCGATGACCCATATTCCAACTCGTACAATCCATGTTGGAGGAATCATCCAAATTTCTCATATCGAAGCAACAATGCTCAAAATCCTCAACCCCAGCAACAATGGTCACAACCACAGTTCCATCCACCTCAGGCACATGTTTCTAGGCCTCCATTTCCACAAGGAGCCTCACATAATGCTCCCCCGGGGTTTAATAGACCCCCGCACCAAGGCTATCAGCAACAACCTCCGCAGAGCAATGCCACTCCAGAGCCTAACATGAGTGATTTTTATAAGCTCATAGCGAATATGCAGAAGACCTCGGAGATTGCTCAAAAGAACCAAGATGAAAGCATAAAGGAGTTGAAGAATCAAAATAGAATGTTGGAGAACCAAGTTGCTCAACTCGCTGATACTTTGTCAAAAAGGCAACCGGGAAAACTTCCAGGGAAATCTACTTCATCTCAAGATCACACTAGAGAGAGTGCTTGTGCCATAGTTATTCGGAATGGTACTACATATGATGCCCCCTCGATACCTCCTGATTTTACGGATCTCGAAAAGGGTAGAGAGGAGGCTAGAAGGACTAAGGAAAGAGTCAAGGAGAAGGTTATTGATGATTCTCGCCCTTTTGTTCCTCGATTGCCATTTCCACATCGACAATATAATTCAAAGGGTGATCATCAGTCTGGTGAAGAGGCATATGGTGAAAGTAAGATTGTGGATGTAGGGGTTGAAACCCCGGGTGTTGAGAATGAAATAGAAAAGAAGGAAAGCGGCAAGGAGAAGGTTACTGATTCTCCCCCTTTTGCACCTACACTACCATTTCCTCACCGAATGCAGAAAACAAAGGTTGATCAACAGTTCGGTAAGTTCTTGGATATGGTCAAGAATCTCGAGGTAACGATTCCTTTCACTGATTTAAAATCTCAGATTCCTATGTATGCAAAGTATTTAAAGGAATTAATCACTAAGAAAAGGGATCTTGGTGGTGTAGAGAGAGTGACTTTAACTGAGGAGTGTAGTGCTATGTTACAAAACAAGTCCCCTCCTAAACTAAAGGACCCCGGTAGTTTCTCCATTCCTTGTCATATAGGTGCTTTATTCTTTGATAAGGCCCTATGTGATTTAGGTGCCAGTGTGTCCGTCATTCCCCTCTCTATTTACAAAAAGTTGAACATGGGAGAATTAAAATTTACCACCATTACTCTTCAAATGGCCGACCATTCTATTAAATACCCCTTAGGTGTTTTAGAAGACGTCCCCGTGAGAGTAGGTAAATTCTATATTCCCGTAGACTTTGTTGTGCTTGACATAGCAGAGGACAATCAGATTCCAATAATCTTAGGTAGGACATTCCTTCATACTGCAGGGGCAGTAATTGATGTTAAGAAAGGGAAGCTAACCTTGACTGTAGGGGATGACAAGGTGACCTTTAGCTTGTCTCATGTGATGAAAAGTCCAATGCAAGAAGTGTCTTGTTCAGTGATTGTCTCTAATGCCAAGTTGCCTCATTCTTATTCTACAAATTTTTCAAATAATGGACTTGCTTTGAAAAGGTTTGCAGGTGATGATGATCCTGGAGATGCAGCTGATGCTAGTCCAACAGTTGGAGCAAGATGTTCGGTGCTCGATGGCACCAAGTTCAAAGCGAACGACCAAGTACATTTGAAGTTATACAGTGAAGGAGCGTTTATCGGAAAATTGGAGACGATCTATCTCTCCGATCCACCCATCGACGCTTGATTTATGAGGTTTGGAGTCAAGCTAATGACTTAAAACGAGCGCTTATCGGGAGCCAGCCCGATTTCTAACTCTTTTTCTTTTCAATTTTTTCATTTATTTCTATTTTTAATCTAATTTATTTTATTTATTTGGTTATTTTATTGAAAAAAAAAATTAGAAACAACAAAAGAACAAAAATATTTTATTTTGATTTCACTTGAATTCGTATTTTTATTTTATTTTTAGATTAGTTTTTCGTTCATCGTATTTATTCATTTGTTTTTGCGTGTTCTAACCTTTACTAACGATCCTAATGTTTTATTTTAGTGGTGCTTGATTTTTTTTAAAGATGTGTAGGTGCAAGATCGAGTTAATTCCGGAAATTTTAATGCATCGACAAGCCGCAAGTGGATCAACGATCTCGCGGCAACCAGCTACACTATGCGCTGCACCCATGCTAGCGAGCCCAGCGAGCGCTCCCTCGATACATCGAGGGATATCTCGACATTCATGACTGCCCAGCGCTCGCCTAGCGAGCCCGCTTGTCTGTTTTACCCAAATCGCCTCGTTCTCTGCCTTGCCCACTGGCGAACCAGCGACGTCGCTGGATTTCCCGCCTCCCTCTTGATTCAAAATATATAGACGAAACCCATCTCCTCTCTTTCACAAACCCAAGAGAAAACCCTCCCACCAGCTAGCGTCCCTCTCTCTCTCACCACCGTACCTTCTAACCGCCGGCGCACTATCACCTCACCGGCGTTCCGCCGGCACTGCATCACTAACGCACCACCGGCGTCTGTGCACCAGCCGCCCCTATCTGCTCTCCTTCACAAAGCCACGCACGAAACAGCACCACCCACCACCTGTTTGTCCTCCCTCGTCCAAACAACCACCACCTCACCGGCGCTACGCCGGCGTCGAACCGCTGCCTGAGACAAGCCCAGCCAACACCAGCCCGCCAGCCTTCCCTCTCCCTCCTTCGAATTCTTTCCCTTACTTGCGAACAGCAGCTCGTCGTTCGTCCTCCATCACCGCCGCCGGCCGTCTGCACTATGGTGGTCGGCGCACCCTCGCACCACCTTACCACCTTTCCCCCCTCTTCACCTCTCCAATCTCCCTCCTTCACCATTCTTTTGTCCAATAATTTAAAACCTTCACTTTTGAAATCAATTTGGGATTCTTGATTCTTTTGGGCTTTGGCAAATTATGTAATATTGGGCCCGTTTGTGAAATTCAAGTAGTTTGCAACCAAATTATGGTCTTGGTGGTACACAAAGAGGTATTAAAATTTCTATTTTGCTAAACTTATTCACTTGAATCATATTTTGAAAAGAAAAATTGGAATTTGATATCGATATTGGTTGTTGAATTCGAATTGTTTCATTGTTGGTGAATATTATATGAATTATTTGTTGAGATTGGTTAACGCTCGTTGGTTGTTGAGTTTGAATTATTAGCATTGAGCGAAAATTGTTATTGATTGGATTGCTCGTTGGGATTGATCGTTGAATCTTGAAGTATGCACCGTCTTGGTTGATTGGAGTATTTTAAATGGTGGTTGTTGCATCATGAAATCAACAAAACCAACTAGCTTTCGCCCAAATCCACCACATCCATGGAGATTGGCTCTTTGCGTCGTCAGTTTGAAGCTTCTGGCCACACCGCTTCTACTGTCGACAGTTCTACCGAGTCATACTCGGCAGATGAGGCTCATCACGAGTGAGCACTTTCCATCTCTCTCCCTTGTTTGAGTTATTTTGTTGCTATTTTCACAGTGAGGGCACTGTGTTTTGTTTACCTTGGGGGAGGGATATCTATCTTTATTGCTTTCTAGTATAGTTTTATTGTTTTGTTTAGGTGTTGTACGCTTTGTACCATCCATTAGGGGTGGGAGTTTACGTGCAACGAAAAAAATGTACTGCTTTCCTAGTGTTATTGTTCAATTTAGTTGCATTTTTACTTGCATTCATATGTCTTTATACCCTGCATTATGGAATTGACTTTCAAACTATGTTCGGGCTTTATTTGACTCTCTTGAGCTTCTTTTGAACTTAGTTATGATTCTGAAATTCAGTCGGTCATGCTATACATTAATAACTGCTTGGCATTGTGTGAACCAATTGAATGGTATGCGGTAAGATGTTGGTCTCGTGTCAAGAATAGCTAGCCAATTATCTTGTAGGTCACCTTACTATGTGTTTGTGTGATTGATGTGACTTGTTATCGTATGATTTTGGCTTGAGATTCATTAGTAGTTTAGTTGCAACTCACGCATGCCGCGTATGACAGAGGCCATTCTTTTAGGAAGCCTTCAGACGAATTTAGAAACATCAGTTCCTGCCTTTCATACCATGTTGTAGCCTTGTCCGTTTATTGTTTTAACTCCACAAAATTGAGCCCTATTAGCCCCGTTGGTTACTTGTCCCGAGTCTAGCTTGGGGGAGCTTCGGTGTTCGTAATGGTTTCATTGATGTTGATTGATTGGCACACTAAGCCAATAGTTCGTGGTTCGAGGCTATGTTTGGATTTGTGGTTCGGAAATGGTGTATATTATTGTTGGCACCCAAGCTTGTAACAGTTAGCATTCCATTTATTTATGTACTTTCGATTTCTTATTTTGTTTCATTTCAAAAAAATATATATATAAAAAAAATAGAAAAAAAAGAGAAAAAAATAGAAAAATCAAAAAAAAATATGTTTTTCGTTTTTGTATGTAGTTTGAAAGCAGGGAAAGGGGAATGAAGAGAGATCATTGACATTATATTATGTTTTTCCCCTTGTTTATAACTTGGTTGATTGTTCGGGTTTCATGGTTCGATGGAGTTGGATTTGCGTTATTATCACGCCGACGCATATAGTTCACATTTGCTCCCCAAGTTGGACCTTACTCTCACTTTTTCCCAAATTATACCCTACCCTTCCTTTTCACCTAGCCCCATTACAATCTTATTATAAAGACCTCTTGATCGGCATGTTTGTTTTGTGATTGAATGAAAAATTGTTTCTTGCTATTGTCATCTTACCCCGTGTTGCATCATATATTTATATTCTGCAAGGTATGCGGCGACGACTATCTTGATTGAGAATGGTTTGTGGCTAAGCTTGGTTGTTTCAATTGTGGATCATGATGCTTTGTGGTTCTATTTATATCCGAGCTAGATTTCTGTCTCAGTAACTCTGTTTGATTGTTTGCTCGAGAGTTAGGTTGGTCTTACCATGGTTTTATGAAAGTCATGTGCGTCTTGTTTCTCTATCTTTGGTTTAGTGTTGCTTGGGGACAAGCAACAGTCTAGCTTGGGGGAATTTGATGAGTCATATTTGTATAGGGTATTTTAGGCGCATTTAGGTTGCATTATTAGGCATTTATATCATTTTAGTTGCATTTAGGATCACATTTGCATAAGTTATCGTTGTCGTACTCTATTACGCCCCGTTTGTGTTTTCTTAATGTTTAAGGTGATTTTATGGTCATTTGGATGCTTTCGGAGTGTTAGGAGTTGATTTGGATGATGAACGGATGGAATGTTGACTCGAGGATCATTGCATGTCTCTAGGGATAATTTTGAGTCAACAACGAAGCTAAACGACAGGTCACACGTCCTTATAGGCATTATAGAACAAGAGTTATGACATAAACAAGATGGCTCGACTATCCGATTCGCCCAAAGCCCAAACCGATGGCCCGATTCCACTCCTTGGGCGTGAAAACCAGCGACGGACCAGCGGGCCCGCTGGTTTATGCGCCCAAGTGAATTCCGCGCGTGTTTTGGGCTTCGTGATCGTCCAATTAAATCTTAGCTTATGTAATTGTTATTTTTTCCTATTTTGTTTAGAATTTAGGAAGCATATAAATACTTTAAGGGAATGCTTTTATCCCTTATGCTTTTATTTTCCTAAGGTTTTAATTCTCCTAGAACTCCTCTTTCACGTTTTTTTTCTCTCTTTTCTTTTTCATGAACAAAAGTTTTTCTACAAACTCCATTAATGTAATTCTTTGAGGTACTATTGATATTCGTTTTTATTTTATTTATTGCTTTTAATTATGTTTTCATTCTTAGATTTGATTTTCATTGTTCGTTTCATGATTGAGTAGTTCACTTTTTAGGGTTTGGGAATCCATGTTTATATTATGAATCTTTATTATTATTGTTGATGGTTTGATTATTCATTGATATTTCTAGTTGATTAGGTTTATATTGTTAATCTTTGCAATCTGATCAATTGTTTGATTAAATCATGCTAATAAGGTTTAGAATCGAAAGATCGAATTTTAGAGGCTTACCTACAACTAGCGATTCTGATTATGTTAGCGATCGTACTGCATATGTTGAATTGAGAGTGTTAAGACCCGACCGTAGGATTAACTTATGCTCTAGATAATTTGAATATTTGAATTGTTGATGATGTTTTGATTGATTCTGAACTATGAACATGGTGAACCGTTGCCCTAGATCTTTTAGTTTACTTTTCTATTTATTTTAGTTTAAACATTCAAACCTAAATTTCGTGACATTGTTAGTTTCGCCATACCTTGAAAACTAGATTTAAATAACCATCTCTCTGTGGATTCGACCCTGCTTACCCTACTGCATTGTTAGGAGGTTTCGCTAGGATTTTATTTTTGACGGGTGTTCGACAGCCTATCAATAGGAGGAGGAGGTTGATCCTGAGAATATTCCCCATGCTGATAGGATCCTCCGCTATGAGAACTCGGACGGGGAAGAGGTGGTGGAGACCATCCCTTTTGCTTCTCCTCCGTACCGGAAATCATATGATGATGTACCTGAGCATTATGCCGCTGTAAGTACTGTTGCATTTTTTTGAAACTGTTTGTAATCTTGTACTGGGGAATTGATCTTGGATTTTGTATGCGGGCGCCTCGGGCGAGAGTGCGTCGCTGGATGCTCTTGCTTGATTCTTGGAAGAGGCATTGTGCCAGGCTAACCCGGAAGCTTTCTGGCCGGGATAGAAAGGTGCCTTTCTTGATCTTGAAATTTGTATTCTGGAAATTTGAACTTGGATGTTGATTCTTGAAATTGTATTTTGTATACGAGCGCCGTCGAGACCGTAGAGGATCCGTTGACAGAGAACCCCAGGCATTCGTTTGGAGGTACAGGCGGTTCACGGCCCTTTGTTTCTTCTCCTCCTGGTTACTATTTCGGAGGAAGTGGTCCTCAGCCCTGGGGTGCAGATTCCTGGGCTTACTATGCAGAGATGGAGAGGATGCGCCAGGCTCAGATGTTTGGGTCGTACCAATATATGCCGATGCCGCCGCCGTATCAGTATTCCTCTCCTCAGCAGGGAGTTCATCCTACCACTGCCACACTTCGCATCTCGGAGCAAGATCCTAGTACCCTTGGGACGGAGCTGGATCAGGAGTTGGAGCACCTCAGGAGCCGGAACAGGGGCAAGGCACCTGTGGTTGATATCACTGCTGGTGACGACTCTGACTGACCCTGTATGGTAGCGAGTTCCAGCTTGCCTGAGTTGATTTTGTATAGGTTGTATTGTATTGTATTTGTATGGATTGAAACTTGAATTTTTGTATGGTTTGTATGGCTTTGAACTTTGAATTGGTTTGCAAATTTGAAGATTGGTTTTTTGTATGCTTGAAAGTGTGGAATTGTATGCGTTGTGTGTGCCTTGAAATTTGTGGCTAGATGCATGCATGAGAAATTTGCCAAAAAATTTTGAAAAAATTTGCCCATTTTTTCGGGTGTATATACCCACTATAATCCCCCAATTTGACTGAGGTTTTTTGGTTAGGAAAAGTGCAAGTCAAAGTATATTCAACTTTTGCTATGCATATGCAGACTCGACTTAGAACGCCGGTCTAGGACTTGGATGCTTGAATTTTGAAATGATCCGGCGACAAGCATTCACATCCGCCTAAGGGAAGTGTGTGTCGGCAGACGGCCTCCATACTTGACATCGGGAATGTCAAGTAAATTCCAAGTTTCGGTAGGCGCGGAAATGGTCACACACTTTGGTCGGGAACCGTATAGAGAGTCACCATTTCGTTGCCCCCGGGGCTAGCCCGAATGTAGAACACATCCGTTTGGGCAAAGGTAGAAATTCATTTTGCACAATATGGTTTTCGAAAAATGCATGAAATGCCTAGAAATTGAAATTGAAATCGTACTTGAATTTGTATTTGTAAAACTCGTTTTTCGGCACTTGTGCACGAGGTTTGGGAGCGTCCTTCCAGATTCAAAAATAGACTAACTCCCAACACGAAAAGTTGAGCAAAAGTGGGCGACGAGCCACTGTGAGCCATTGTCCTGGATGCAGGCAGTGGCGTTGGGCGCAGGGGCTGCGCCTGGCGCCAGTGTTGGCATCCAGTACTTAAGCAGATCAGTGGCTTCACTAGTGGAAAAAACCCCTATTGTAGCCCCCTTGTTGAGGGGGGCATACATAAGCACGCCTCAATAACCACTTGGTCAACGCGGGTCAAACATTTTAATAACAGGTTGAGGGGGGCTTTTCGGGTGTTCGCTTCTATAGAAGTTGTTGAAGGGGGCTTTTAATTGCCCCCCTCAATAGACACTAGCTAAAGGGGCGGGCTTATGTTTGTTCGCTTCAACAGGGCTTCACAAGATTTAAAACAATTAAAACATAATTTTCTCACCCTAAACCTTCTATTCCAACGCAAACGCATCTGAAGGAGTTCGAGTTCGCTGCTCTCCTCACCGCGCGGCTCCACCACCACCATCATCACCACCACCTTCCTCACCGCGCGGCTCCACCACCACCTAAAGGCGAGTTTCCCCCGACGGTCGTCTTTCCTACCACCGCGCGACTCTGTTTCACACAATCTGTCAAGGTTAGTTTCTATTCGATTCAGTTTCTAAGACCATGAATTCCAGTATTTACTGCTTGAGTGCGACCTACAAATTGGGGTTTTGGCCGAGTCTAATGGAAAGAAGTTAAAGTTGAAATGATGATGAGTATATATATCTTAGGTCTATGTTGTTTTTTCAATCTTCTTTTTGTAGATTTGGGTTCTCATGTTTCTTAGATCTGAACCTGATGTTCATTGAATATTCGCATTTTGCTAATTGGTTAACGCTGTGTATTTTTGTTTATGAATATAAGCGATGGAGCTTATTAATTTTGTACCATGCTTTGCCCTAATTTCACTGTGTGTAAACACTGAGGAACAGGTAGTTTCTGGTATTATATTAGAGTACTATATTACTCTTGAAGCAACTGATGGTGACAACTGACATGAAGGGAAAGTGTGGCTGATGAACTCTACCGAAGTGCAGGACTTCAAGTTTGTGTGTGATGCTGATGTCCTGGAAGAGGGTTTTAGCAGCTAGGTATACACCAATACTACCACGTTTTCCCCTTGACCTCTGCGGTTTAGAATTTACTCTGCACTTTCTCTTGTCTCGTATTTTGGAATTATGCTTCATTAATTTCTGAAAATGTTATCAAATCTTTCGATTAAGTGTTTCCAAGAGAAATTTGATGCACGGTCAACATCCAGATAAAAAAAAATACAACCTTTTTGAACTTTTGAATTCGTTCCCATTTTGCAAATTGGACCGCCTTTTATGTACAAAATTTATCTAATTTGTTGTTCAATGTCTCACATTTTATTGCGATTTTTGACATATTGTCCTGATGGTTACTGCTACGATATATCGAGTACTATGTTACTCTTGAGGTAACTGTTGGTGACAAATCTGAGAACTGAGATGGAGGAGGTCTATGAAGCGAAAGTGTGGCTGATGAACTCCATGGAATTCAAGTATGTAGGTGGTGATGATGCCCTGGAAGAGCTGCAGAGGTGTTTTAGCAGCTAGGTATGTACTTCCATGACCCATCCGACTATGACTTGAATCTTAGTCTGTGGTTTAGAATATGCTCTGAGTCTGGTGGTTTTTTCCAACTCCACTGTTAAACATGGAGTATTATAGATATTGTTCCACAGAGTAATAGCCATAAATATACAGAGTATGGTTTAGATTAAGGAAGTACAGTAAAGAACAGAATGTTCAGTAGTTGATTACCGCAACCTCTAACTTGCTAATTGTTCAATCACGGATCACTCGTCTTGTCAAAGTATCTGTATTTTTTTGTGGTAATTTCTCAGTGCAATTCAAATCTGTCTTTGTTACACTCGATCTCTATGATCTGAGGCATTTTTTCGAAATCCGAGACTGGTATATTTCTGTGCCCGAAACCATTCAAAAACACAAAACTTTTTTTGTGTTAAACTGGTCATCATTAACTAACAGAAAAAAATACTAGTGTTCGCTACAAAAGATTGTGGGATCTACGGGTTGGCGGTATAGCCAATCGTAGTTAAACTCACAGGCTCCAGGATTCTATTTCTATTTTAAAGAAAATACTGCACTTAGAACTAAAGAAACTAAGGACTCATTTGATTCTTATTACATGACTAATATGCATTATTTTAACTTTCTAAAACTCATTTGAATCTATTTATGCACATTTAAGGCTCATTAGGTCGTTACAGGTCATGTTTAGAGCTAAAATGACATTTCCGCTCTCAACTTTGAACTAAAGAACCTAAGGACTCATTTGATTCTTATTACAGGATTAATATGCATTAGATATATATAAATTAGAGTTGTTCCACCAACTAATCTTGGTTTGACAGGCATCAGCTTTCCCGGACACTAGCTTGAATGCTCACAGAGCAATTAGAAGTACATGTTTAGTTGCATGGTTTTCAACAACTTAATTATCTCTATAGTCTGCAACTATATCTTTTAATTTTATGCTTCAGTGGAATGTAAAGATAATATCGTGAGTGTAAACTTTGGTACTCATATATATTCTCCTTCCAATTTCAGGGATCAAGTCGATTGGAATAAAGTCAACACGGCCTTAATTAAGGTTTGTAATGCATGATCTAAAGGGGCCTAAGTGGTTGGATTAGAGAAATTTGTTAGATTAGCTCTCTAGCCTTTTGTCTTTAGTTGTTAATATTAGTTGTAATTTGTTAGACTAGAGAGGTGTTTAAAAATTGTAAACGTACGTACTATATATACGCTTTGCTCTGTTGGGTTAATGTAAAAGAAGTTAATGTAATGATTTATTATATTTATCAAAGATAAGCAGATTCGTATCTTTGCTATTTTGGTGTTGATTGGTGTACAGGTTTCAATACTCAATGGAGTATATATCTAGATTTGGTTATTGCCACCTATTTTA
Source organism: Spinacia oleracea (assembly GCF_020520425.1). Lineage (NCBI taxonomy): Eukaryota > Viridiplantae > Streptophyta > Magnoliopsida > Caryophyllales > Amaranthaceae > Spinacia > Spinacia oleracea. The sequence continues at coordinate 93,333,266 of NC_079489.1, forward strand.
TATTTTAAAAGAATTTGAAAATAAAATTAATGTTGTTGAAGGGGGCTTTTAATGTACGCCTCAACAACATATGAATTTATGGCGCCAATGTACAGGTATTGGCGCAAAAATACAGGTCTGTTGTGGGGGGCATTTAAGAAGTGAGCCTCAACAGAGGTGTCTGTTGAGGCGGGCTTTTGGTAATGCCCCCCACAACAGGTCCTTTTTTTTCATTTGGATTTGGGCTGTTGAGGGGGGCTTTTGAAAGCCCCCCACAACAGATGAGCTGTTGAGGCGAACAAAGCCCGCCTCAATAGCTCACTGAGCTGTTGAAGCCCCGTCTGTCGAAGCGGGTCTTGTTCGCCTCAATAGGCCCAAAATGCCCCCCTCAACAGGTAATTTTTCTACTAGTGCTTGTTGCTCGAAATCTGCCCGCATTTTCGAATTGAAATTAGTAGATTCCCCAGTGGAGTCACCAGAATTGTAGGGGGATTTTTTTGTGTCAAAACTTGTTTCCCGTTCTATAAGAGGGGCGGTTCTTTAGAAAACCGTAGAATTTTTGTACCTCGAAGGAGTCGCCACCAAACATTGTTTAAAGTCTCGTTTGGAAAAACCGCAAGTGACTCTATTTTGGATAAGGCCTTGAATCCTTGAAACGGATGGGTGAGATCCGGGAACGGGAACAAAAATGCTTATTCCGCGAGCTTTAGAAATATTCAAGTACGTTGGCACAACATTATTTTCAAAATAAACCCTAGATTAGACTATGTGGGTTTGCATTTAAAGCAAATTGAATCTCTAATTGTATGGTGGTCACTTTTGCTTTAAAGATTGATTTAAGGAACCTAAGTCCGGTTTGTCCAAAAATATCTTTGTTAAGCGTGATGTAACCTTTGCATTTTGTTGTATTTAGCATGTTGGTGATGAAAGCAATAAGCAAATAAAGCAAATAAAGCAACAATCACAATACTAAATAAAGTGCGGAATTAGTAAATACAAGACCCCCTAGAAAAGGACTAGGGAGTAGGTCCACATTGCCTAGAAAGGGACTAGGCAAGTAAATATGCGGAATTGAAAGTGCGGTATTGGAATTGCGGTATTGAAATTGCGATATTGAAATTGCGGTATTGAAAGTGCGGTATTGAAAGTGCGATACTAAAATTGCGGTAATGAAAGGTGCGATATTGAAATTGCAATATTGAAAGGTGAATAATTGAAATTTGTACTTGGGCACATGAGATTCGAACGCCAAGCGGCTCCTTAAAAGTAAGTGCGCCCGACACGAATTCAAAGCCAAAAATCTCAACTTGGGAGAGGTTGCTCATCCCAAATATCCTAGATTTTGCATGTTAAACTTGAACTTGAAAGCTTGAATATTGAAGTTTTGAACTTGAAATAATTGAAGTTTGAACTTGAAATGATTGAAATTTGAACTTGAAATGATCCTAGTTTAGGGAAATAACCATGAACAACCCTAAACATGGTGGGATCTTGAAAATTGAAAACTTGAACTTGGATATTGAAAATGGAGTTTTGAATCTCAAAAGACTAAACCTTTAAATGTTAAAAGGTGTCATCTTTGATTACCCCATGTTTGAAGATGATTCTAGTCCAAGAGGTGATTGTAAACAACTTGGACATCCTCGAATCTTGAAAAATTTGTATTTTGCATTTTGAAAAAGTTTGTATTTTTGGAAAACATGTATGATTGTTGCAAGTGGTGTTTTTTAATGATTAAAAACACCAACTTGCTAATCATTTAGAAATCAAAGCAACATAGTAGATTAGAATGGGATTCGGATTTACCTAGTTAGATTTAGGCAAGAGCTCCCAATTGCTTTTGAATTTAGGAATTTTGTATGTGTTTTTGAGGAGTTTTTGAGTTGTATTTTGAGGCGTAATGTCGAAATTACGACGTTGTATTGTTGTTCTCCTCCTCATTATGCTGAAAATGAGGGGTATTTATAGAAGGAATTGGTGCAAGGCACCAGCACACGTGAGCGCAGGGCGTTGGACCAGCGCTGGGCGCTGGTGACGTGGCTTGAATGCCGACAAAGCAAGGACGGGGAATCCGTCCTTGTTTCATCTTGTGGTGTTGTACCTGTTGTACGAATAGTACTAGGTTTGGAGTTTTGTATTTTCTTGGAGGTTAAGGCATCGTTTAGCGTCTAAAAACAAGCCTTTCTCTGGTTTTGAATTCCGGTATTACGGGACGGGGCCCGTCATGCTCAGTTTTGTGGGTCGGCGCCCGAATTTGACTTGCCTTATATGATTTTGAGTGGAAAAGGCCTAGTAAAACCAATGGGATGGTCTACCAGATGAGATTGTACTTGGATTTTGAAATTGAATTTGGAAAATTGTATTTTGTACCGAGAACCGAAAGGGGAACGGTCTCGGGGGTTGGATTTTGGATCTTGAATTTGGAAATATTCTTAGCAATTGGGATTTCCGCCTGGAGTTACTCCAATCACCTAACAAGGATAATGGTATCGTCATCATCCCAAAGGGGAGACACAAATTAGGTGTCTACACCAATGTTTTACAACCATGGGCCTCTAACCCATCTTTAAAATAATTAGTTGAATTCAAAACTATGCTTGATTTCCAGTGCCACAATGTGAGCGTTGTTTCTCACTTGTTGCATAGGTTTAGTTATCATGCTTTGGCAATCTTAATATCCTTTTCATCGAATGTTCTTCGAGATATGATGATAAGATCTTTTGAGTTTGTTTATTATGTGATCTAGTCTTTCTTACTTCAATATTGGTTCTACGCATTTTGCAATGAAGAACCATTAAGTCAGCAGACATGTGATCCACCCAAGTTCAGTGAAGAACTCTTTAATGTAAACAACTCTGTTTTATTGCTTCTTAGGCAATAAGTACTTTTACTTCAACGGTATAGGTTGCTAGTGATGCTTTGTTTGGATTTACCTATCCAAGCAGTTCATAGATATGTGGAAGACTTTCCATCTGTATCTCAGAACATAGAAATTAATATTTAATTTCCCACGCAACAACTCATGGTCTCTAATCCATGTTGCCATTTCAAAACACGGTGCTCTTTAGCTCGTCCTTGCCAATGGTTAACTCCAAAGGAATCTTGCTTGATCCTTTGCCAGTGCTTATGCATGTAGCATCAATTATTTAGCATATCTTTGTTTCCTTGAATCAAGAACTAATCTTATGTACCTTTTCAAGTACCATAAGTTTTTCTTGATTTCAATCTAGTTGATCTTCACTTAGATCAATAGAGATTGGTATATGTTCGTCATGCCTAAAGCCATACGATACATTTTTGGCGATCCTCATATTATATCATACATGATAAATTCTTCTGCAGAATAATTCCCAATTGAATTCTATTCATGTAAATTTAGCTTATCTAGTTTCAGTAGATACTAAATCCAGCTAAATTCTTTGACATATACGATAGGTTTAAGAATCTCATTTTGACTCTTTGATGTTTAACTTAGTAAATGCTTATACATAGTTCAAACATCTATTGCTTAGATGGGTCGAACATCTATTCACATGGGTCGAATATCTCCTAAGGAGTCTTTCGTGTTTGATTTAGTAAATGCCATTACATAATCCAAAACAATATTCTAAGATCTTTGTAAATAGATCTTAATACCAAGTATGTACTAAGTTTCGCCTTGGTCCATCATTGATGATTAATTTCAAATCTAAGTCATTAGCATTTGAATGTTATTTCACAATAGAGAGATATGTGTGTGATACACATAGGACCAATTAAGTTTTATGTACTCCCACTAAACTTCTTATATATCTATAAGAATCATGTACAATTTATGAAACTAAAATACTAATCTATATATTATACTAAAAGAGAGGAAATCAATGTGGTGATGACAAATGTCACTCATTGATTGGCCTCTCTTATAGATATAAAAATAATTAGAAAAAAAATAAAATATTTGATTCTATATTTTGTTTTGTTAACTTTTACGTCAAAAAAATATTTATCTTTTCCTCAAAATAAAAAAAAGATTTCATTCTATACATAGGTAATAATTTTTTTAATTAAATATCTTTTCTACATTTGGTAACAAATATACCTCTTTCTATAAAAATTAATACATTGTATGGAATACGTAGTATGATTTTTATAAAAATTTGAGTGTAGCCTACTTATTTGTATTTCGTACTTACATAATTTGAAATCAAATAAATTAGAAAATCAATCAAGTATGAGTAAGAGTATAAAAAAATTACAATAGTACTCTATAATATTTTAACAACTATATGCGATAATTGTCACCCTCATGAGTTGTACTATTTTATCGTAATATGTATATTTAGCAACTAAATTCGATGATCATCGCCATTTATAGTAATATTTTACTACTTTAAAAAAATTATGGAACTTCTTTAAAAATGAGCAAAACTTATATAATCTAATACATCTACTACTTTACTACGCAATTCCTAAATTTTTTAGATGCAACTATTTGATTTTTACACTAGCTAATATATTCACACATACCTCTAATTGTTACGTTTTTTGGTGAGTATTAATATTTTATGATGAACATAGTCATGTATTCCCATAGAATTTTGTTGGATTTGTCTAAATACCTACATAATACTACCATCTTTAAATAATTTTTACTAATTGATGATTTGAGATATTAATTGTTGAACTTATTTACTATCAACCGTGAAAATAAAAATGGTTTATCCAAAAAAAATGGAAGAAGTAGTAAACAAGAATAATGTTGTGCAAGTACGTAACCCTCTTGATTTCAAAAAGCTCCTCCAAATATTTTAGGCTAAACAATTGACTTATATTTTAGTCGATTTTTAACAAACATTTATATACAGAGTACTATACTAAAAGAGAGGCAAATTGATGTACTCTCTGACAAATGTCGCTCTGATTTGCCTCTTTTATAATATTAGTAACTAATCTATGGTAAAATAATTAATATATTTTCTACATATTTTCCCTAAAATTTTCTAATTACTTATGGTAATAAAATCGATTATACTACGAATTACTCATTTGCTCATGTCTATAAGTTTCTTAACTTTAATCTATATACTTCGTACTATACTAAAAAAAAAAAGGAAAATCGATGTGGATATGACAAATGTCGCTCTCTGATTTGCCTCTCTTATAACATAAATAATGATTAATCGTAGATACTATCAAGTTTCGTTTAGAAATGTGTCATATAGTGAGTACGAATATGTTCAAAAACTTTCCTTAATTAGATCGTTTATTATTTTTATCCAATGAAAAACCTTTGTAGACAATTTCTGATAACCGATATAGAAAATCTCATAATAGTTAACTTGGACTATCAATTATATTATTATAATACTATCAATTTTTTAAGAATTTGTGTTATATGATGAATACATATGCACAACAAAATGTATTTAACAAGGTCCTCTAAAACATTTTATAGGCCCTTTGTTTAGTACGAAGCTTATACTTAATTTTAAATATCAAAAATAACTTTTTTCACATTCTCATTATCGTAATATTTTTATACGGAGCACGAATAATAAGTTATTGGCTCATATTATTGAAGTCTTAAGAGCATATTGATTGAAATTTTGACTAATATATCGTAATCAACTAATGTCCAAAGTCATAAAATCTAGATGATTAAGTTTCCTTATTATTAATATATGTTTGCAATAACAAAATATTTTGTATATATTAATGTAAATGATTGTAATATCACTTTAAACTTCCGTACAAAATAGAATTTATATATGTAAATGATGAATCACACTTGATGAAGGGGCGAGTTTGGATTTCAGATTGGTCTGACGATAAAGTTAAACGTAAATGATTGACTAATGTTAACTAACAAAAAGAGATTTTTGGTGGATGGGTATAAGGATAACATGTACCCACCTTGGTGATGGGGCGAGTTTGAAACGATCAGAGTTGAGAACATTCACCCAATCCTAATTATGTATGTCACTTTTTAATATTTTTTCAATATTATAGCTAATACAATCAATTTTAGTACTTCGTAATAAACGTATGTCAATATATTTAAAATTTAGTTGAAAGGGAAAATAGATTATTTATCGAATATAGGGATGTTAGATTGTCAGTGGGGCAGGGTTTTTGGGAGATCCCCCTGTGCATCGGCCCCAAGTGGGCGACGATGGAGGAAATTTTATTCTATGATGGGGTTAAAAAAATGTATTTATCGCGGGTGAAGGGGCGATGGTGGATTTTAGGTTGGACCCACCCGGTCGCTAATCCTTCATCTGATTGATTGTGAATATATAAAAAGATTCTATTAACTTATCTATTATAATGCTTTATTTATTTAGTCAATAACTCTAATCAGACAAAAGAATTTTCAGAGGCTCTATAAGAATTTGGAATTTTAAAATTCAAAACTCTCTTACCAATAAAAAAAAGTCGAGTATAGGGGAAGGGAGGTAATGAAGCGGGGAGGAATTTTATTTTGTACATCTCGAGACGGGGGTTGTGAGGGGTGGGTATCGTTCTTACCGTACGTGGATGAAGGGGATGAAGATGAGAGTTGTAGGCGGGTGCGGGTGTGCAGGCCCTGTCTTGCCCTGACTCAAAGTCATCTCTAGCTCAATAAAGTAAATTGTCTAGATAGGTGATAAGTGATCGGGTAATGAGGTTGACGGGGCGACTGTGCGCTTATTAAGGTATTACTATCGAAGTGAAGGGATGATAAAATAACTTTATGTTTGACACAAGTGCTGAATGAGAATGAAACATAATTTTATCTATGTACCTTATTTGTTTTAATTGCTTTAATATGTAAGATACCGAATGAGCAATAATAAATTCATTTTTCATTAAATTTTTTTATTTGGATAATATCTATAATTAACTCTATTTTGATGATAATTGTCTTCAAGATTTCATATAAATTTACATTTAGATTATAAATCGTGCATCGCACGGGTAATATACTAGTTAGTTTCACTAAAATACAATTCCAATTCCCAATTGCTTGCTTAAATTTGTACTTACATTTCATAAGCTAGCTTTCCTTTTCAAGTATTTATTTGGATCCACAAATCCTATGACATGCCATGTACATAGTTTCTTCCCACATTTGATTGAGGAATATCGTTTTGTCATCCAATTGCCATATGTACCAATATGCAATCATTGCTTGATTTATAGACTTGAGCATTAAGATTATGCATGAGGCTTCAACACAATCTACGCCATGAATTTGCTTGTAACCTTTAGCAACTAATCTAGATTTGTGTGTGAACACAATTCCATGTTTGATGGTTTTTATCCTTAAAACCAATTTGCAACTAATAGGTGTTAACCTATTCTTGCAAATCAACAAATTTTCAATTTTGTCATCAAAACATTGGTTATGTTTTATGGCCTTTAACCATATAAAACATTTGAGTCTATATATGGCCTCTAACCATTTTAGGGAATCTGGGTTTCGTCATAGCTGTCTTACAAGTCACAAACTCATTAATCTACGTGATAATATTTTGATTGCAAGTTGTAGGTTTCTTCACTATCTAACAGAAGAATCTCATAGTTTCAGTGACCTGAACTCTATGTTTCTTCACTATCTAATAGAAGAATCTCATAGTTTCAGTGACTTGAACTCTATGTCTACTTGGGTACAGAACATCAAACAATAGAATATAAACAGGCACTTTGAGAGTCCTTTGAATATTCTGTTCTCCTTTAAGCACTTGTAAAGTCTTCTAAGAGATGTCTATTCTTTAAAGCCACTTCTAAAGTCCTTAAAGAATACGTGTTCGGATTTTCTAAAGAACTTCGAAAAGCCTTCGGAATGTCCGTTTATGTTTGTTGTTCCCTCGAATACTTTCGAGGTCTATTTTCTCCCACTTGTCATTTTGGAAACGAATCTCCAAAAGGACATTATTTCGAGCAAGCAAACATTATGTTCTCAAAAATACGTGGTAGAAACAATACCCTTGTGTCTCATTTGAATAAATCACAATGAAACATATATCTATACTTAGGCCATAGTTTGTTGAATAACAAACACTAAGCTCCCACTGAGTTTAGCAACTCTTTAGATATATATATATTATTGAAAAGATATTCTGAAATTACTTTTCAATAGCTTTGACGAATTTGGTTTAGTTTGGTGGTAGTTGAGCATTTTGTTTTAGAAATTATAGGAAAAGTCTTTATGATTCATCATTGACCGAATCAAGTACTAATTGACATCGATCATTCCAACGTAGATATGTCATATCTTATGGAGCTAGATCGTGAAATTACAACACACAATCATTGATGATCATTTTTGGTCTTAAAGTAATCATCGTCATGATCTAACCTAGATCTTTATGATTTCTTGTCATGTGAATTTTATACTTCTGAATCTTTGAACTAGCCAAACAGATTCAAACTTATATCACATTTGAGTAAATAAACCTATATTCACTCAAGTCCATGTGAAATAATAAAGTCATAAAATCTTTCTTTAGCTTTGAACTCTATTGTCTAGGCGTTCTAACAATAGTTCATATCCTTTGTTACTTTGAACAAGTAAGACTAGCTTGTCTTGAATTGATCTAGAAATCAACCAACCTTCAAAAGTCCATAAAAATAGAGCTTTTGAATGTTAACTTGTTGACATGGTCTAAGCAACAATGCTAAAGGTTTGTGGAACTCAAATCAAGACATTGATTTGAACCTAGTAAAGTTCTTATTGTTAAAGATTTGTTTGTTTTAATCAAGCATATTGACTCAACCCGTAAATGACCATTTCATTCAAATAACAAACAAACATTGTTTTTGTCTTTCTTGAATGTGAGTCTTTCTGTGTTTGAAAACAGAAATTTAGGTATGCTGATTATGGAACGAAATTGCCATTAAGTTCCAGCCTTTGAAAGGACTTAAAACAAACTAGATGACCCTACAACTAATGTAGCAATGACATGCTTCATTTTCCACTTGTAGGTCATTAGTGTAGCCTAGCTTCCATTGTTTGAGTTATTACCGAAGTAAGAACCTCAAGCGGTATATGATACCAAGGAAGTTTGATTGTTAGGTCACTTCTCTTTAAACATAAACTTATAGGTAGAAACGGAATCGTAAATTCCTATCATCAGTTCCTTGTTTTCCTATTTCTTGTACCCTTTCTTTTAGTCTTAAGAATTGAATTCTCTAGTGTTGACTTTTATACTTTGTTAGACATGTCCAATGTCCCTCCATCAAAGTTCTTACCATTTTATTTATGTTGAATATTTTGTTTCAACTAGATGATATTACCAAAAGCTTCTAAAGTTCTCTAAGCATCGATCTATCCGAATGTCTAGGGACTAGACTCATTCGAGAATTAAATGGATTAAAGATATTAGGTTGTTAACCATTGGTAAAGCTAAGCGTTTAAACTCAATGCTTTACGATCTCAAAACTACATTGTATTTTGAATTCACAAGCACCAATCGGTTTGCCATTTGACTTTGATACTCGAAAACAACCATAAAAGTGATATTAGAAACGTACATTTAAATTGCTCATTTTCTCTCATTTCCGTGAATCGTTCTTGGATTCTCTACCAATCGAGGAAATTTACTATTATCTTTCTAAAAGGATTTACTGTAGTGCGAGATATTTAATTAAAACATACATTGAAGCATGCAAAGACTAAACATTTATCATGAGTAATAACTTGGAAATTAAAGCAATCATGCAATTTAAACAAGTCATTAGCATTTTATTCGAATTTATTGTTCCGGCAGGTGTGAATAAAATGATTCCAAGATTCTTAAATCATTGAAGAATTAAGCACATTATGTATTTAGACTCAATTCTAAAATATTTTAGGTAAGCAAAGCCTTTGCTAATAGTCTAGAAACTACTCTTGGTTGATAGGTACGTCTAAGAACTTATTAGGTAAACCTATCGATTTTGCCACGACATAAAAGGACTCCTTACTTATATCGTTGAGTTTCACCAAAACTAACATGTACTCACAATTATTTGTGTACCTTGCCCCTTTAGGACCAATAAGTAACACCTCGCTGAGCGAAAACTATTACTAGATTGATGTAAAGGATATCCAAGCAAGTGTATATTTTGGCATGGCACCTTTTAACTCAATTTTTAAGTTTGGAACTTAAGGCTCTTACTATGTTTGTTAGATTTTAAGTGAACTAAAATCCTTAATCATGCACATAATCAAGCCATAATCTCATGCATAATTAAGACATATTTAAAGCAATAAATAACTTAAAACATGCATAAGATATAAATGTGATCTAGTATGGCCCGACTTCATCTTGAAGCTTCAACTTCAAACTCCGTCTTGAAAATGGATTGGAAACTCCGTCTTGAATTTCACCATTGGAGGCGTCATTTTCTTCAAATAGGATAAGCTATAATTAAACTAATTACAACTATTTGATGGTACGCAGACCATATTTAAATTAAAACTTTGGTGCATTAAACCAATTTTACATTCAAATTAATGGTACGCAGACCATATTTTCTATCCTATTTGGGCCATACTAGTCACTGTCAATAACCTACAAAACGGTACATATACAATATATACCATTCACTCATTCATTTATCAATGAATGGCCCACATAGCTGGTTAGTAGAACATATTATGCATCACATAAATATTTGCAGCAATTAATCAAGGCTTCCAATAATCTACCAATCATTCAATCCTTATTAATTCTAATCAAGTTGTTTTAACCTTAAAGGAATGTAGACCTAATCAAGATTTTATGACTAAAATGCTCCCACTTAAACCAATAAATTTACATGCTTTATTAATTTTAAACATAAAATTGTATTTCCTAGTCTAACCGGAAACATACAAATTTAATTAAAATTTAAAGCTCATATAAATTATTAATTGAATCCTTTAATTTATTTTCAGTTGAATTAAATAAATAAATTTAAATTTATTCAAGGTTTTAATTTTAGTAAAATAATTAGTATAAATGAAATTTATAATAATTAGATTATTCAAAATTAAATTCCGAGAAATAAAATTTTAAATTACGAATTTTAAAGTTAATTAAAATCGTTTCCGAACTGAAATTTTAAAATTAAATTCAAAACGCATCAATCGTAACAAGACGAGGCATCAACGCCCCTCGACTGACCGCAAGGCAATGCACGAGCAGGCCACACGCATACGCAGCCAGCCCAGCCACGCATGCGCGCAGCCCGCCTCACTCGACGCGTCTGGTCTGCTCGCTGGGCGAGGCAGCGCGCGCTGTGGCGCAGCATCCATCGCTGCCCACACGCGTCTGCTCGCTCGGCTTGTGCCTTGCCCCCATCGCCCATCGCTCATCGCGCTGCACACACGCCCATGCAGCAATGCCTTGTGCGCGCGCCACACGCTTGTTGCTCGCTGCATTCGTACCGCATGGGCGACGAGCTCCTTTGCTCGTCGTCACATGCCCGCACTATACAACACCTCTTAAGGGTAACACGTAGAGTCATTTGCTTTGTGCGTGCAACATTCATGAGCGAATTTCATAAAAATTAAAACTTTTTAATTCAAATTTGTTGACAAATTAATAAATCATATTAATTTCATAAATTTAGGGCGAAAAATCGAAAATTTATTAATCAATTAATTTCCGATTATCATGGATTCAAATCTAGGTCATAAAAAATTAAAATTTATCAAAAATTAACAATTTTTTAGGGTGGTTTTTAATCATGGATACCTAATTAAATCGTCAATTAATTATGAAAATCAAATCAATTCTAAATTATTCGAATTTCAACAAATTAATTACAATTACAAATTAGGTTGTATAATTAACAAGCTTAGGCACTTAAATTTGTTAAACATATACAGTAGGTCAATCAAAAATTCAAGATTTAACAACAAGAAGCGCAAATATTTATTTTAACATCTTAAAAATTCCAAACTTTGCGTTCGAAAAACTAAAACCTCCGAAAAGTCATAGTTAGGCTTCGAATTTGGGAATTCTGGGTTCGGCCAAAAACTAGTATGTTTGTCAAAATTTTAGAATGCCTTTTACATGCAGAATTGACACAAAAATCACTCGATTTCGTTGAGTAACGAAGAAACTGCCAAAAAATTGCGCACATATAATTAAATAAACGCAAATTTGCAATTAATTACAATTACAAAATTAATCACCCCTTTTAATTCCTTGCAAATTAATAAATTTTAACCATGTTAAGCAATTATTATGGAATTAACACTACTACAAATATGGGCAAAGAGACCCTTAACAAAAGACCCATTGGTCGACATAACAGGTCTCTTTAATATAAGAGATCTAATATTATAGATAATGAGTCTCTTACGAGTCAAATAACCCATTTAAAATTAGAAGGAGAGAAACAAGAGACCCGTTATCTAGCTTAACGGGTCTCTAGTATATAAAAGGACCCAATTAATTTTTGTAAAAAATGAAATAAGAAAACCAAGAGACCTCTTATTTAACTAAACGGCTCTCTAGTATTTTACATGGCCCACCACTTTGCCATAAAAATTAAAGTAAAATAAAGAAAGACCCGTTGATTAACTCAACGAGTCTCTACTTTCCTTCTTTGTCCCGAAGAAAAACCCTGGCAAAACCAATTTCACCATATTGTTCTTCCCTGCGATGTTGCCTCTTCTTCTTTCCTCAACATACTCACATACAAGATTTAGGGCAACAATTGGATAACTCACCACCACCGGCGAAATACACTACAATTTGCGACATCACTACCACCGGCGACCTCACCACCACCGCTGGCGACTACAAATTTTAGGTTTTTATTCTTTTCGCATCACTCTCTCGTCCTCTCGAATTTTTGTTTTGAATTTCTAATTTTTGTGTGGGCTTTTTCGATTTGCGATATCAATTTGTAATTGTTGCTACATAGTTAGGTTTTTTCTGAATTTTTCAACTACAAAGTTAGGTTTTTTCTCTTGTGAATTTCTGTAAATTTCATCTTGTATTGCTGCTTACAACTGTGGCTTTAGTCGAATTTGAAGTCTTTTTGCTTGTCAACTGTCAATGCGATGTTTTAGGTTCATTTGAAGTACTCATGCCAGACTTCTATCTTTATGTCGACTCTACCACACAAAGTTACGAATAGCTTGTAGTTTCTAAATGGTGCCGTTGTCATGCTTAATGGTGTTTGTGTCATGCTAAATAAGTTTAGAGGGTTTTCCTGTGATGTGTGAGTTGGAAAATTAGATTGCTGGATTTGATCACTGGTCTGGGTACCACCCCCTGAGACTATACCAATTCTCTATATAAGTATAGTTTATTGGGTTGTTTCTTAATTTGGTGTATTTAATGTGGGGTTTGTTGGGTTAAGTTGAAATTGATTGTTTATTGAATTTAAAATTCTGATTGCTAGTTTTTTGTTACTATATGTTTTCTGCTATAGTGCTATTGTTTGTTTAGGTATTTTTGCAATTATACTTGCCAAGTATTTAGTTTTGTATCAGCAATATTATGTAGGTTGAAAATTATGTTAAAGAACTACAGCAGTTTCTGGGTTTCTGTGTATTTTCAAGTATTCAATGGTGGAATTGGGGAAAAACTTTGATTGATGATATAATTGTAGTCAATTCTAGAAGACTAAAACTTTGGCTGAGAGGAGGATCACATAAGATGTAATGCAATTTAGCTTTTGCAAGTCTGATGTACTTTAATTGAAAATGGAAGTATAATGAAATTTATTGTGATCTTGTGGTTTACCAATTTGGCAAACGAGCTGTATAGGTCACTGATTGTTGAGTTCGTTTACTTTTTTTTGTATAGATGCGCTTGATTATTGTTTGTAGTCTTAAGTTATTTTCTATCCTCGGAATTTTATTATGTATTTGAATCAATGCTGCAGGTACTTCAATTGATCAAGGTGAGTCTCCCGAATTTTATGCTCAAAGATACCCAGAAGATCATCCTGCATTTGGATTTTTCACTTGGAAGTGGGTTCTAACTCCCGGGTTCGACCACATGTTCTCATCGCCAATTTTCTTGGGAACATTGGCACTCTTGGCATCATCTCTAATGGCCTATACTTACACTACACAGATTCCCTTGGTTAAGGTCGCACGAAGGTCCAATTGAATTTTATGCTATGAATTTTACAGTTACTCCATTGCAGCTTTGGCATAATAAAGTTACATCACTTACATGTGTGTATTATTCCAACAGATGGAATTTTTTAAAGTCACCAGAGGCTGTTTACAAGCATGAATTTTCAGAAAAACTTCCCAGAGCCTCAGTTCAAGATTTGGGTGTTGTTCTTATGGAGGCTGGATATGAGGTAAAGTGGTGTTGTTTTGATAGATAAACTTTTGAGGTTTGGCTAGAATACCTGGTTATTAAATGTGCTGAATTTCTTTATATTTGAACAAATTTGTCCTGTTCAATATGCACCAAGATATGATTTCATGGTTGTTATAAAACAAATTTCTGAATTCCCAGTCTAAAAAAAGGAGCAATTTCTATAACTTGAGTCACCTTGACTATGCACTCAAACCCTCTAAACTGATAAGACTGCTTAAAAAAAATTGTTATCGTCTTTTAAGTGAAAGCAGCTTGTTATGCACTCAAACCTGTGCAGTTGGTGAAGGAAATAATGCCCTTGGTCCAAGTATACGCATATAATATTAAGTCTAATAAATGCGGTTCAGTATTAATTTACAAGTTAATAATTCAGTGAGATCAAGTGAGCTGAATGCCTAGCTAGAGGCCGCTTCAGTTCAAGTGGAATTAATTATATTAATCCACAGCTTACTCTTGACTGAACCCGTAGGGTCACACAAATAGTACGTAAACGGATCAAGTATTTAATGGCATTAAATACTCCATCTATGGATATTCGGAATCGACGGATCTTGGTTTCAGTGGGAGCTAAGATCGTCAAAGGCAAGAAATGAATACTTCGGAAACGATGATATTGCCGGAAACGGAAATATGGATCGTATCGGAAATATAAATATTATCCAAGTCGTAGATGTTGACGGAAACGGAAACATGGTACGTATCGGAAAATATTATTGGAAATGGAAATATTGCCGGAATCGGAAATATTGCCGGAAACGGAATTGTCAGAATCGGAAATATTATCGAAATCGGAAAATAATTCCGGAAACGGAAATATTAAATATTTGTTCGAAACGGAAATTAATTCCGGAATCGGAAATATTAAATATTGTTCGTATCGGAAATGAATTCCGGAATCGGGAATTTAATCGGGAAGCGTATCGTACGAATTAGCATCGGACGAGGCTCGCTAAACGAAGGCCTAGCACGAAGCCAGGCCATCGCCCAGCAAGCCAAGCGCAACACGCCAAGCCTCGACCAGGCCCAGCGCAAGGCCAGGCCCAGCCAAGGCCTGTGGCGCGCGCGGAGCAGTCGTGGGCTGCGACATGGGATGCGAGCAAGAGCAGCTCGCGTGGGCCGCGAGGCTTGCGCGGGTTGTGCTCGTGCTCGTGCTCGTGTGCGGTTGTGTGCAATACAAATCCTAAGGCTATTAGAATTTGTTCTATGATTAAATCCTAATCCTAATAAAGATAGAATTTGTTTAATAGAGTTTTAATAAGATTCTAATTTAATAAATTAGTATCCTAATAGGATTATAATTTCTTTCCATAAACTCTATAAATAGGTGCCTAGGGTCACATATTTACATCGAGATTTGAAGTATTCAAAATGTAAGATTTTCAAGCAAAAATCAGCCAAACACTTGCAACCCATATTAGCCGAAAATCCTAGAACCTTAAGGGCGATTCTAGTTGGTCAATCTTAAGGCGGATCCGGACGTGCTGTGGACTATCTACGGAGGGACGACAATTGGAGTCCTAAAGACATGTTCTTGTTCGGTTCGGGCGCAGCTAGGGAGGGCACGCTACAAAGTGTATGCATCTGAATTATGCTTAATGATTATGTGTAAATAATATGTTTCCTGGCTTTATGGTTTTTCCGCATGATTTATGTTTATTCATATGTATCATAACCTAACAGTGGTATCACGAGCCTCTTATTATTTTCATAATGTAAATTGCATGAACATGGTTAAATTTTACAAATTTGCAAAGAATTAAAAGGGGTGATTAATTTTCGTAATTGTTAATTAATTGCAAATTGCGTTTATTTAATTATAAGTACGCAGTTTTTCGGCAGTTTCTTCGTTACTCATCCAAATCGAGTGATTTTTGTGTCAATTCCGCATGTAAAAGGCATTCTAAAATTTTGACAAAAAATGTTTTTTTCGGCCGAACCCAGAATTCCCAATTTCGAAGCCTAACTATGACTTTTCGAAGGTTTTAGTTTTTCGACCGCAAAAGTTTGTAAATTTAAGATGTTAAATTAAGTATTTGCGATTCTTGTTGATAAATCTTGGGTTTTTGATTGACCTATAGTATATGTTTAACAATTATGAATACCTAGACTTGTTAATTATACAACCTAATTT
This sequence comes from Spinacia oleracea, assembly GCF_020520425.1. NCBI lineage: Eukaryota > Viridiplantae > Streptophyta > Magnoliopsida > Caryophyllales > Amaranthaceae > Spinacia > Spinacia oleracea. The sequence continues at coordinate 93,349,664 of NC_079489.1, forward strand.
GTAATTATGATTAATTTGTTGAAATTCGAATAATTTAGAATTGATTTGTTTTTCATAATTAATTAATAATTTAATTAGGTATCCATGATTAAAATCCACCATAAAAATTGTTAATTTATGTTAAATTTTTAATTTTTATGACCTATATTTGAATCCATGTTAATCGGAAATTAATTGATTAATAAATTTTCGATTTTTCGCCCTAAATTTATGAAATTAATAGGATTTATTAATTTGTCGTTAATTTTAAATTAAAAAAATTTAATTTTTTTATATAATTCGCTCATAAAAGTTGCACGCACAAAGCAAAGGACGCTACGTGTTACCTTTAAGGGGTGTTGTATAGTGCGGGCATGCGACGACGAGCAAGGGAGCTCATCGCCCATGCGGTACGAATGCAGCGAGCCACGAGCGTGGCATGCACAAGGCAATGGCTGCCTAGGGGCTGTGTGCTACGCGCATGGGGCGATGGGGCGATGGGCAAGCAAGTGCAGCGAGCGAGGCAAGCACCCATGGGCAGCGATGGATGCTGCGCCACAACGTGCGTTGCCTTGCCCAGCAGCACGCCAAGGCAATAGCCGAGGCAGCGACAAGCGCAGCACAACGTGCACGCGGGCAGCGTTGGCTGGCCTGTCTAGCAAGCGTTGCCCAGCAGCGCGCCAAGGCGATGGGCGAGTGGGCTGCGCGCAAGCGTGGCTCGCTGGGCCTGACGCATTGGTGCGTTGTTGCTTGGGCTTTGCGGTACGATCAATCGAGTGACAAGTGGTTTGTTGCTGTTGGACTTGACGAGGTATGGGTGCAAGCCCATGGCCTTGTCTTGACCCGATTGGTTCGTTTTAATTTTAATTTGAATTTTTCAGTTCGGAAATAATTTTAATTAAAATTAATAATTTAAATTGTTTTCTCGGGATTTAATTTTTATTATTATAATTATTATAAATTTTAATTTATACTAATTATTTTACTAAAATTAAACCTTGAATTAATTTAAATTTGTTTAATTCAACTGAAATAAATTAAATTAATGGATTCGATTATAATTTTATATGAGCTTTAAATTTTAATTAGACTTGTATGTTTCCGGTTAGACTAGAAATACATTTTTATGTTTAAAATTAGTAAAGCATATAAAGTTATTGGTTTAAGTGGGAGCCTTTATTCATAAACTCTTGATTAGGTCTACAAATCCTTTAAGGTTAAACAACTTGATTAGAATTAATAAGGACTGAATAATTGGTAGATTATTGGTGCCCTTAATTAATTGCTGCAAATATTTATGTGATGCATACAATGTGTTTTAACTAACCAATTATGTGGGCCATTCATGATAATGAATGGATGAATGGTGTATATTGTATATGTACTGTTTTGCAGGTTATGAAGTGACTAGTATGGCCCAAATAGGATAGAAAATATGGTCTGCGTACCATTAATTTGAATGTAATTGGTCTAAAGCACCAAATTTGTTTTTCAATTCAAATATGGTATGCGTACCATCAAATAGTTGTAATTAGTTTAATTATAGCTTATCCTATTTGAAGAAAAATGGCGCCTCCCACGGTGAAATTCAAAATGAAGTTTCCAATCCATTTTCAAGACGGACTTTGAAGTTGAAGCTTCAAGATGAAGTCGGGCCATACTAGATCACATTTATCTTATGCATGCTTTAAGTTATTTATTGCTTTTAAATATGTCTTAAATATGCATGAGATCAAAGCTTGATTATGTTGCATGACTAAGGATTTCAGTTCACTTAAAATCTAACCAACATAGTAAGAGCCTTAAGTTCCAAACTTAAAAATTGAGTTAAAAGGTGCCATGCCAAAATAACACTTACTTGGATATCCTTTACATCGATCTTAGTAATAGTTTTCCGCCATAGCGAGGTGTTACTTATCGATACTAAAGGGGTAAGGTACACAAATAATTGTGAGTACATGTTAGCTTTGGTGAAACTCAACGATATAAGTAAGGAGTCCTTTTATGTCGTGGCAAAATCGATAGGTTTACCTAATAAGTTCTTAGACGTACCTATCAACCAAGAGTAGTTTCTAGACTATTAGCAAAAGGCTTTTGCTTACCTAAAAGATTTTAGAATTGAGTCTAAATACATAATGTGCTTAATTCTTCAATGGATTTTAGGATCTTGGAATCATTTTATTCACACCTGCCGGAACACATAACTTGAATAAAATGCTTAATGAACATTGAATTATGCATGTATGCTAGAATTTAAGTTTATTAGGAGAAACTGTGAATGATTATTTATTTGTTTATTCTTTTTCAATTGTAGTTTTAATTATGGCAAACAACAATTCATTCAACATTCGATCAATTCTCGAAAAGGAGAAATTGAACAGGAAAAACTTCCTTGACTGGAAAAGGAACTTGCAAATAGTTCTTATGCAGGAAGAAAAGGAGTATGTCCTGGAAGAGGCGATGCCCGAAGCCGCAGGCGAAGGGGTCACTCAGGCAGCCCTCAATCGTTGGATTGATGCCAACAAGGATGTGAAATGTCTAATGCTTGCAACCATGAGTGCAGATCTACAGAAAACGTTGATCAACTCAGATGCTTTCACGATCATCAGTGAGTTAAAGAACATGTTCCAAGATCTGGCTCGGGTCGAAAGATTCGAGACTCATAGGCAAATTCTTGAGACCAAACTTAAGAAAGGCGAGCCGGTAAGTCCACATGTTCTCAAAATGATTGGACTCATTGAGAATATGAGTCGGCTGGATCAGCAGTTCTCTCAGGAAATGGCTGTAGACACCATCCTCCATTCTCTTCATAACGGGTATGATCAGTTCAAGCTGAACTACAGTATGAATAGTCTGGACAAAACGCTCACTGAGCTTCACGGTATGCTGAAGACCGCTGAAAAGACGCTCAAAAGTGATAAGCAAGATGTGCTTATGGTGCGTGGGGGCAAGTTCAAGAAATATGGAAAAAAGAGGAATGCTAAGAAAGGTGGCAAAAAGGCCAGCCCAACTAAGCAAACTGGCGCCAAGTCTGAAAAGAGGAAGGTCAGTCAACCCACTTCTGAATCCGAATGCTTCTATTGCAAGAAGAAGGGGCATTGGAAGAGAGATTGCTTGAAGCTAAAGGAAGATCAGAAGAACGGAACAGTCGTTCCATCTTCAGGTATTTTCGTTATAGATTGTATACTTGCTAATTCAACTTCTTGGGTATTAGATACAGGTTGTGGCTCACACTTATGTTCCAATTCACAGGGACTAAGAAGAAGTAGAAAGTTAAGCAAGGGAGAAGTCGACCTACGGGTGGGAAATGGAGCACGGATTGTTGCATTAGCTGTAGGAACTTATTATTTGTCGTTGCCCTCTGGGCTAGTTTTGGAATTGGAAGAGTGTTTCCATGTTCCAAGTCTTACTAAAAACATCATTTCTGTTTCTTGCTTAGATGCTAAGGGATTTTCCTTTTTAATAAAAGACAATAGTTGTTCGTTTTATTTCAAAGATATGTTTTATGAATCTGCTAGATTTGTCAATGGACTTTATTTATTAGATCACGACAAACAAGTTTATACCAAAAAGGCCAAAAATGCCAAAAAGGATGATTCAAATCTCACCTATCTGTGGCATTGTCGATTAGGCCATATTAACTTGAAACGCATTGAAAGACTTCAAAAGGAAGGAATTCTAGAACCATTTGACTTAGAGGATTATGGTAAGTGCGAATCAAGTTTACTTGGCAAAGTGACAAAGCAACCTTTCTCTAAAGTTGGAGAAAGAGCAACTGACTTGTTGGGTTTAATCCATACAGATGTATGTGGACCAATGAGTACAAATGCTAGGGGAGGTTTCAGCTACTTTATCACTTTCACTGATGACTTCAGTAGATATGGTTATGTCTACCTAATGAAGCATAAGTCTGAATCCTTTGACAAATTCAAGGAATTTCAGAGTGAAGTAGAGAATCAATTAGGCAAGAAGATTAAGGCAATGCGGTCTGATAGAGGCGGTGAATATCTGAGCTATGAATTTGATGACCATCTGAAAGGATGTGGAATTCTATCAGAATTGACTCCTCCTGGAACACCACAATGGAACGGTGTATCGGAACGGAGGAACAGAACCTTGCTAGACATGGTTAGATCAATGATGGGTCAGGCCGAACTTCCAATAGAATTTTGGGGACATGCACTAAATACAGCTGCACTCACTATAAATAGAGCTCCGTCTAAAGCTGTTGAAAAAACTCCATATGAGTTATGTTTTGGAAAGCCTCCAAAAGTGTCTTTTCTTAAGATTTGGGGATGTGAAGTATACGTCAAACGATTAATTTCAGACAAACTTCATCCAAAATCTGACAAATGTATCCTTGTGGGCTATCTAAAGGAAACAAAGGGGTATTACTTCTATAATACATCTGAGAACAAGGTGTTTGTTGCTCGAGATGGTATCTTTTTGGAAAAGAATTACATTTCCAAAATGATAAGTGGGAGAAAAGTAGACCTCGAAGAAATTCGAGTCGAACAACAAACTCTAGAAAATGCTCAAGATGACGTTCAGGGTTAAACTCAGAGATCTTTAGAAGTATCTGGTGAGAATCATGGACAATCTAGAGATGTAACCCCGCGTAGATCGCAGAGATATAGATCTCAACCGGAAAGGTACTTAGGTATTTTGACGAACGAGAGCTATGATGTTTTATTACTTGAAAGTGATGAACCTGCGACTTACAAACAAACTATGACGAGCCCTAGCTCCAAGCAATGGCAAGAAGCCATACAATCTGAATTAGACTCCATGTCTGAAAACCAAATATGGGATTTGGTCGATTTGCCAGATGGCTACCAAGCCATTGGAAGCAAATGGGTTTTCAAACTGAAAAAGGACAGTGATGGGAAACTTGAAGTTTTCAAATCTAGATTGGTTGCAAAAGGTTACAGGCAAGTCCACGGTGTGGATTACGATGAAACCTTTTCACCAGTTGCAATGCTAAAGTCTATTCGGATAATGTTAGCAATCGCTGCATATTACGATTACGAAATATGGCAGATGGATGTCAAACCGCTTTCTTAAACGGCATTTTAACAGAAACTGTGTTTATGACACAGCCTGAGGGTTTTGAGGATCCAAAGAATACTAAAAAGGTATGCAAGCTAAAGAAATCAATCTACGGATTAAAGCAGGCATCAAGTAGCTGGAATATACGTTTTGATGAAGCAGTCAGTGACTTTGGTTTCATCAAGAACGCAGACGAATCTTGTGTATACAAGAAGGTCAGTGGGAGAAAAATTGCTTTTCTAGTATTATATGTCGACGACATATTGCTTATCGGAAATGACATTCCTATGTTAAACTCTGTCAAGATTTGGCTAGGGAAATGTTTTTCGATGAAGGATCTAGGAGAAGAACAGTACATATTGGGCATCAAGATTTACAGAGATAGATCTAAAAAGATGATTGGACTTAGTCAAAGCACTTATATCAATAAAGTGCTTGATAGGTTCAAGATGGCAGACTCCAAGCGAGGGTACCTACCCATGTCTCATGGAATGACTCTAAGCAAGACTTAGTGACCAAAAACACTTGATGAGCGTAGACGAATGAATGGGATTCCGTATGCATCATTGATTGGTTCAATAATGTATGTTATGATATGTACACGCCCCTATGTTGCGTATGCACTCAGTGCTACGAGCAGATACCAGTCAGACCCAGGAGAGGCACATTGGATTGCTGCCAAGAATATTCTGAAGTACCTGAAAAGGCACAAAGATGACTTCCTGGTCTATGGTGGAGATGATGAATTAATTGTTAAAGGCTATACGGACGCAAGTTTCCAAACCGACAAAGATGATTTCAGATCACAGTCTGGGTTTATCTTCTGCCTCAACGGAGGAGCAGTAAGCTGGAAAAGTGCCAAGCAAAGCACCATTGCGGATTCTACAACTGAAGCGGAGTACATTGCTGCACATGAAGCAGCAAAGGAAGCTATATGGCTAAGGAAGTTCATAGGTGAACTTGGTGTAGTCCCCTCCATTAAAGGACCAATAGCTCTGTATTGTGATAATAACGGAGCTATTGCACAGGCAAAAGAGCCTAGACATCACCAAAGAGTCAAGCATGTACTTCGTAGATTTCACCTTCTACGAGAGTTCGTTGAAAGAAAAGAAGTCGAGATAAGCAAGATTGGAACTGATGACAACATATCAGATCCATTGACTAAACCTCTGCCGCAGGCGAAGCACAACTCGCACACTGCAGCTATGGGAATCAAGCATATTGGAGAATGGCTTTGATGTCCTTGTTTAATGTTTTAAAGTTTTATAGTTTAATACTTTGTAAAACATTACTGGTTAATCATTCACAATAAATGAATAGAATTCATTTCCCATTTAATTTGTGGTTTATTAAATGATGAGTCCCCTCAACTTGACGAAATATTCAAGATAGACTGTCAGGACCAGTCCTGTGACTAAGAAATGTCTATCAAGTGAACTTGAATGTCAAAAGTTGAAAATGGTCCCTGGTCGGAGTTTTCTATAAAGATGGACGCATAAAAAACGTTAGACGACTAGAATGCAAGATGACTAGTAGTTCTGTTTCTTGAACTATGTGGACATGGCAATGTCGTAATCATTTGCATAGATACTTACTCTGGGAAGACTAGTATCGGACAGACCTATGAAACTTTACTGTAAGAGATGAAAATCTGTCATAAGTAAATTTCATTAAAATTATCAGACACTAAATCCTCAATACCTGAGTGATTTGAGATTACTTGTTTGAGAACTGGTTACTTTGACGTTGACCAACCGTCGCATCGTAAAAGGAGGCTATAAAGGCAACGCTCAGGTAATCACCTATCAAACGAAGTCTAATCTCAAGATCGCAAGATTGGGATTGTCCTCCCATAAATCAGGATGAGATGCTTAAAAGTTGTACAAAGGCCACTCGGAGAGCTAGAAACTGTAAAATGCATGGTCGTGCTCAGATGAATCATAGGCTATGATTATCTGTTTATTTGATCAGTTGAACTCTGAAACCGAGAAACACCTCTGGACATAATAAGGATGACAACTCTTACCTTATTTCAAGAGCAAGCATCAAGCGACAAAGGAATTAGGAAATGCACACTTGTCCCTAAGGACAAGTGGGGGACTGAAGGTAATAATGCCCTTGGTCCAAGTATGCGTATAATATTAAGTCTAATAAATGCGGTTCAGTATTAATTAACAAGTTAATAATTCAGTGAGGTCAAGTGAGCTGAATGCCTAGGTAGAGGCCGCTTCAGTTCAAGTGGAATTAATTATATTAATCCACAGCTTACTCTTGACTGAACCCGTAGGGTCACACAAATAGTACGTAAACGGATCAAATATTTAATGGCATTAAATACTCCATCTATGGATATTCGGAATCGACGGATCTTGGTTTCAGTGGGAGATAAGATCGTCAAAGGCAAGAAATGAATACTCCGGAAACGATGATATTGCCGGAAACGGAAATATGGATCGTATCGGAAATATAAATATTATCCAAGTCGTAGATGTTGCCGGAAACGGAAACATGGTACGTATCGGAAAATATTATTGGAAATGGAAATATTGCCGGAATCAGAAATATTGCCGGAAACGGAAATATTGTTAGATTCGGAAATATTATCGAAATCGGAAAATAATTCCGGAAACGGAAATTAATTCCGGAATCGGAAATATTAAATATTGTTCATATCGGAAATGAATTCCGGAATCGGGAATTTAATCGGAAAGCGTATCGTACGAATTAGCATCGGACGAGGCTCGCTAGACGAAGGCCAAGCACGAAGCCAGGCCATCGCCCAGCAAACCAAGCGCAACACGCCAAGCCTCGACCAGGCCCAGCGCAAGGCCAGGCCCAGCAAAGGCCTGTGGCGCGCGCGGAGCAGTCGTGGGCTGCGACATGGGCTGCGAGCAAGAGCAGCTCGCGTGGGCCGCGAGGCTTGCGCGGGCTGTGCTCGTGCTCGTGCTTGTGTGCGGTTGTGTGCAATACAAATCCTAAGGCTATTAGAATTTGTTCTATGATTAAATCCTAATCCTAATAAAGATAGAATTTGTTTAATAGAGTTTTAATAAGATTCTAATTAAATAAATTAGTATCCTAATAGGATTATAATTCCTTTCCATAAACTCTATAAATAGGTTCCTAGGGTCACATATTTACATCGAGATTTGAAGTATTCAAAAGGTAAGATTTTCAAGCAAAAATCGGCCAAACACTTGCAACCCATATTAGCCGAAAATCCTAGAACCTTAAGGGCGATTCTAGTTGGTCAATCTTAAGGCGGATCCGGACGTGCTGTGGACTATCTACGGAGGGACGACACTTGGAGTCCTAAAGACTTGTTCTTGTTCGGTTCGGGCGCAGCTAGGGAGGGCACGCTACAAAGTGTATGCATCTGAATTATGCTAAATGATTATGTATAAATAATATGTTTCCTGGCTTTATGGTTTTTCCGCATGATTTATGTTTATTCATATGTATCATAACCTAACAGTTGGTTCATCAAGTTGTATCATGTTCATATTTGGTACTTCGTATGACGTGCAATTCGAATATAAGAAATTAAGAACTAATCCTCAGATTTGAAAATTCTGTCTAATACGTGACGAAAATATTGAATTAAATACTTTGTATTGTTTTGGTATAAGGAAAATATCAGTCATGGTCATACAAAAATGTGTAAACTTTTTCTAGATAACGGAAGACATGTACTCTGTGCTACGTGTGAGGCATACCTTTGAATCTTTAGGATATCAATCCGGCTTTTTTCTTTCAAAACTTTTCTCCTCAATCAGAAATGCTTCCTCTTCTCAATTATCAAAGTTAGTTGTTGGTATCTTTCCAGGCTAGAAAAATAAACATTTCATCTGATCAATTTTAAAATTCGTAGATTTATTATGTTTTAAGACAATTTAGGATGAAATGGTGAAAAAAACGCAGCATGAGCCAGTTAAGACATCACTCTTTCTATCTCCAGTAGAACTTCTTTCATTGGAGGTCTTCTCTTCTCATCTAAGTTCAAACATTGTTTTCCAAGATTAGCAATGGCGAGAAACTCTTCCTCTGAACCCTCTTGGAGGACTTGTGAACCAGTAGCCTGTAACTTTTGTTTTGTTGGTGGCAGCTAGGATCTGTGAGTGACTGTCACAAATTGACGGAAACCATCCTTAATTGGAACACCAATCTTTAACCTGTTGCCATTTCGTGAAACTACCCAACCTTTGGGAGCAGATTTAGCCCATCCCGGCCATATGATGGATTCAAGGCTAGCCATAGCAGAGGCATGTTTGCCATATGATGGACTCAAGGCTAACCTTAGCAGAGGCATGTTTACTGCTATTACTTGATACACAATCTAGGAACTAGTACCATGACACTAAAATCTAGACAGAATTTTCAGGAGTGTAGGCTGATTTTACACCTTCACCTTTATTTGTTAAAATTTCTTGCTTGAAATACAATCTAGGAACTAATACCATTGCATCGAAACTGGAGAGTAAATTTCAGGCATGTTTAGCATATTATACTGCAATTTTGTTCCAGTAACAGATATCTGGACTGTACTTCTGCACTCTGCAATTACCTGTAAGGGTTGTGACTGCAGTTACCTGTAAGGGTTGTAACTCTCGAATGTTGCAGCTGCCCTTGGCCTACAACCTGAACCACCCCCTTAACAAAAAAAATTATTTGAGGCTTTACCTATTTTGTTAACGATTATAGAACAATATATGCATTTTTTTAACTACTAATTATGCTACTTATTATAGTTTTCTGAAGAAACTTATTCATCGGAAAATGTGGATGAGGTTAGAGACATGTGGGTCGAGTATTTGCTCAAGCAAAAAGCGGATCAAGACTACAAAGTTGATGGTATGGAAATAACTCCATGAGTTTCGGTTCCAATTGTTGATAAATTGGTGCGAATGATGATATTTTGGAATTGATTTTTGTTTTACGTTTTTGGAAATTGCAATGTAAAGGTTTGACGTTTATGCAAATTACAGTTTATGTAAAGCTTGCGTTTTGAGCATTACTTGTGGGAATTTTTTTTTTTTTGGTAATATATGGATTATGGAATTGTTCTCGAATTATTACAAATTATTTATTATAGGAGGTGTGGTTTTGTGCGTTTGATGTCTGCTAGCCGGTATTTATAGAGGTGTAAACGCAGGTGTAATGTGTATATTAATGCGGTGTCTGCTAGCCGGTAGTTTAGAGTTGTAAACGCAGGTTGAATATGCATGTTAATTCTGAATTTATCGCTGATCAACCTGTATTATTCTGCTATTATCGATTTCTTTTGTTTTTTTTAAAAAAAAAAGGTTGCAAAGAGACCCATCAAGTGTAATAAAGGCTCTCTATTTATAATAATAAAAAATTCAAAGAGACCCCATATCTAAGATCTTAGGCCTTAATTTGTAAATAAAAATAATAATAAAAATAACAAAGAGACCCCCTATCTATATATGATGTCTTAACTGCTTTAATAAACAAAACAAAAAATATTCAAAGAGACCTCCTATCTTACTTATGGGGTCTGGACATTTTAAAAAACAGATCTCCCATCTCTAATAAGGGGTCTCTTTCCCTTCTAAAATATTTTCACCAGCTTTTACATAAGAGACCCTCTTTCTTACGTGGGGGGTCTCTAGCTTTTAACAAACAGACCCCCTCCCCTCTCGATGAGGGGGTCTCTTTATCAAAGATACCTGTGAGATAGAGACCCCTTGAAAGGAGATCTCTTAAGCCATTTTGGAAGGGTCTCTTTGCCATTTTTTGTAGTAGTGTAATTAGAGGCTCGTGATACCACTGTTAGGTTATGATACATATAAATGAATATAAATCATGCGGAAAACCCATAAAAGCCAAGATTCCAAATTAATTGCCACATAACAATTAGCATAATTTAGGATGCATACTCTTTGTAGCGTGCCCTCCCTAGCTGCGCCCGAACCGAACAAGAACAAGTCTTTAGGACTCCAAATGTCGTCCCTCCGTAGAAAGTCCACAGCACGTCCGGATCCACCTTTGGTTTAATTAACTAGAATTGCCCCAAAGGTACTATGTGTTTTTTTGTTTTTATGCAGCAAATAATGACTGAATTTTATGCCTAAAACTCTTAAGAATACTTGGAAAACTCGTTATAAATTGTGAACTATGATCACCTATTTATAGGGTATGGAAACGGGTATTAGAATCCTACTAGGAAACGAATTAACTAATCTGAATTTAACTTAAATTCAATTAATTAATTATCTAGTAGATTTAGGAATTTAATCTTAAATGAATCCTAATCGATCAAGGTTTCGTACACAAGCACAAACACACACGAGCATGACCCGCATGCGAGCAGGCCATGCCCGCGCATACGCAAAGCCCGCAGCAGGCCTCGAAGCCCACGCATGTTCGCTGCCATGTGCTCGCAACCTTGGCGCGTTGGGCCTGGCCTTGCGCTGGGCCTGGCGTTGCCTTGGCTGCTGTGATGCGCGCTAGGCTTGCTGGACGTGGGCCTCGCTTCGCGTTGGGCCTTCGTTTAGCAAACTCGTCCGATGCTAATTTGTACGACGCGCTTCCGATTAATTTTCCCGATTCTGGAATTCATTTCCGACACAAACAATATTTAACATTTCCGATTCCGGAATTAATTTCCGTTTCGAACAAATATTTAATATTTCCGTTTCCGGAATTATTTTTCGATTCCGATAATATTTTCGATTCTGACAATATTTCCGTTTCCGGCAATAATTCTGATTCCGGCAATATTTCCATTTCCCATAATATTTTCCGATACGTACCATGTTTCCGTTTCCGGCAACATCTACGACTTGGATAATATTTATATTTCCGATACGATCCATATTTCCGTTTCCTGCAATATCATCGTTTCCGGAGTATTCATTATTTGCCTTTGACGATCTCAGCTCCCACTGGAACCAAGATCCGTCGATTCCGAATATCCATAGATGGAGTATTTAATGCCATTAAATACTTGATCCGTTTAGGTACTATTTGTGTGACCCTACGGGTTCAATCAAGAGTAAGCTGTGGATTAATATCATTAATCCACTTGAACTGAAGCGGCCTCTAGCTAGGCATACAGTTCACTTGATCTCACTGAATTATTAACTTGTATAATTAACACTGAACCGCATTTATTAGACTTACCATTAAATGCATACTTGGACCAAGGGCATTATTTCCTTCATCGGCATCCTCCCTTAAATGTCCCCCCGGCGGAGTTTGATTCTAACCGGCATCTTCATCCTCAATTATTACCGGCTCTGGCTGCTGCTCAACTAACGGACTAGGACGAGCACCTTGTCTTGCAGAATATGTGTTTCAGTCGTCTCTCCCTCGAGGAGGACGCTCGTCGGCCGTTTTGGCTCTATTGGTTTCATCATGATTGTCGTTAGGTGAGTTACCTGAGTGTTGGACGTCTACCATGGTTCCTTACCTCCCCACAGACGTCGCCAAATGATGTGGGAGTTTTTCCTTATGTTGTTGATGAGGAGGTATGCGGTCCAGGTAGAGGTCGGTCCACGTCACGTCCGGACAAGTCACCTGCAAAACAAGAATATTCCCGTAGGAAAGTTCCCTCCAATACTTAAGTAAGATTGGGGGTTTTTGGAAGAATAAAGTAGTATTAAATTAAAGGAGAGATAGAATTGATGTCACCAATGATTAGGTATATTTTGTATTGAAACTTGTGCCCCTTTTTTCTAGGGAAATGGAGTATTTATACTACTTGTCCTATTTAGGATTAACCCTAAATAGGAAAGTTCTGATTGGCTAATTATTAAGATAAGGACAAGTGTCCCTATCAAGATATTTCTCTTTTGGGCCATGGGCCAAAAGAATAAGTGGGCATATTGCCTAATATGCGCCCTACTGGATAGTGGAAGGGGGGCCAAGTGGCTTGCTGACATGTTTGAGTAAGGCCACGCGGCACTCACGGGTTGGGCCACGTAGGCCGGGTGGATTTACCCACAACACCATCGATCTCAAGACGGTTCTGAACATGTCAGTGAACCAAGTAGAGGAACAACATCTGGAGTTCTTGTTCGTGTTCGTGATACGTTGAATCTAGGGAAAACACGCTACAAACGTAAGTCTGCTTGATCTGTACTTTATACATGGTTCCTGGTTTTGGGGATAATTCCGCTATGTTAATATATATTTAACTGTATTCCTCTACACTCCCTTCATCCTATCATCATGCCAAAAGAAACTCAAAAGTCCATCTTCTTCACCAAGCTCAAAGTCATAATAAAAACCTTCTTCACTGGAATTTTTTTGAGCAAAACACTTGATTAACTGATGATAGTCATGACCTTCAAGTTTATTAGCTTTTGCACGTGATAAAGCAATGTAAGCATCACTAGCCGTAAAACTGACCGTAGGTGATCCACCTACTTATTTTCTCAAAATCATCAAGGTATCAGACACTTTAACACCACTAGCTTTCAAAGTGGACATAAATTAGAGAGCCTCCTTACTAATCTTGCTTTGCGGTCTTATCAAATGCCTCTTATTAAGAGGAACCATAGCATGGTTATGAACCATATTATGATTCAAAACAGTCCACACACCATCTTTACCATCTCTTCCTTTTTTTTTCATCTTTGACCCATTGACAGCTACACAAGAACCATTTTATAGTATAAAATTTACTATTTAGACGTTTCCTACCTTTCCCCACCCTAATACCAAAACCTTTACTAAAAGAATATTCGTTATACAAACCAGAAGCTTCATCTTCATTTTTAGATTCCTTCATCATTAAGACATATACTGACCCTTCAACAAAAAGACTTACTTCCTTAATTGCAAATAAAACAAATGTTCAATATTAAGATGGTTAATGTTCAATTTCTTTATATAGAATGTTCATTATCATTGTAATAGAATGTCCATTATCATTGAAGGTGATATTCCTCATAAACCATAAACAAATCTAAGCCAATTATGAACATTATATTATTCTATAATGCTAACGAGATTTGACATTTGAAATGTTCATGGTGAATATAAATGGATAACAAAACACAAATGATAATAGAATGTTTGGTATAAAAATAGGTAATGTTCAATATCATTAAATAGAATGTTCATTGTAAAAATAGGTAATGTTCAATATCCTTAAATAGAAGGTTCATTGCAGAAATAGGTTATGTTCAATATCCTTAAATAGATCAAATGTTCAATATATTTAAATAGAATGTTCATTACTAAAATACATAATGTTCAAAATTATTAAATAAAAAACACATTCCTCATAAGTGGATAACAAAAACAGATGATTAATTCGAAATGTTCATTATTATTGTAGGTAATGTTCAATATGTTTAAATTGAATGTTCATATTTGTTAAGGATGTCATAACAAAACAGATAACACATTTTTTTTGAGAGCACAAAAAACAGATTCATAACATAATATGAATATTATCAAAATATGTAATATTCATAAGATTTGGCTTCAATCTTCATTATCAATATCTGCATTGTTCATAAATAAAATTATGAATAAATAACGAAAAAAACTAACGTAAAATTGTTCAAAATACTAAATCTACAAAATAATCAAAACGAAATATCCTGCAAAAACACAAAAAATAACCATATCCTATAAACATTTTAACCAAAATCAAAATATAGAATAAAAAACAACAAAATAAAAAACTAATAAATCAAAATCTCAAAAATAAAACTTACATTCTACCATCAATGCACTTAAAATTCCAATATTAGATTCAAATAGAGCTTCAAAATCTTCCTTAATTGAAAGTTCCATTGAAACATAGGAGAGAGAAAATAGGAGGGAGAAAAAATTGAACTCCCTCTGTTCTCGAATATTAGTCCCTTTTGGAATCTTGACACTATTCACAATTGAAGAGAATCTTCTATTTTCTTTCCAATACGTACTTCAAAACATATTCACGTGAGATCTTATTTTGTTCGTCTTAATGTGTAGTTTAACAATATCAAATTTTTATGTTTTTCTACCATACGTCTTTGGAGATATTTACGTTTAAATATTGAGTTGAAAAGTCAAAACAAAACTAATATTTAAGAACGGAGGGAGTAATAAAAACCCTAAAATCGCAACTTTACGCAACTTGAAGAAGAAGTAACAAAAGAAAAGTAAGTTAAGAAAAGAAGGGGAAGTTATGAAGGAGATAAAAAAAATGTTAAAACGTAATCGTTTGGAAAGTACACCCAGCATTAGTTGTACTTGTACCCCATCACACGACGTCGTTTAGGGTGGTACAGCCAGCCAAGTGCAGCCAGAAATTAGTTGGTTGGAAATTTAGGTCCAAGACACGTAATGTCAGCACAAGGCCCGACCTGACAAGGCCCAAAATAACCTTTAATCCAAAAGACCAGTCCAAACGGTGCGTTCCACCTGAATGGCCTTAGGTGAAAACAAGCCAATAAAACCAGTATTATCTTTGTCAATCGGCATAACTTTTTAGGGTTTTCCAGAGAAAAGAGTTGCGCCGTATTTTCGTTCTCCTCCATCTTTGAAGAACCAAAAACATGGGACACTCTAACATCTGGAACGCTCATCCTAAGAGCTATGGTCCTGGATCTCGTGCATGGTACTCCTCACAAGATTCTTCAATTTTAATTTTTGTTTTTTCGTTTTAGTTTTTAAATTTTGCTTTTTTTTTGTTTCTAATGATTTTGTTGTTGCATCTTTGGGAACAGCCGAGTATGCGGTAACCCTCACGCCATCATCCGCAAGTATGGTTTGATGTGCTGCAGGCAGTGCTTCCGAAGCAACGCCAAGGAGATTGGTTTCATCAAGGTTATTATTTTTTTCATAGTATATGTTGATTTCTTTACTCTTTATTTTGCGATTGCATTTAATTTCCTGGAATTGATAATTTTTTTTGTTAACTAGATCCTATTAATTAGATTTTTTGGGGGGTAAATCGTGGTTTTATGGGTTAATTAGAACTATCTGGGTAAAAATTGGATGTTATGGAGGGTAGTTGTTTATTGTGCTTAATTGGTTTTGAAACTGAGTATTACTTGATTATGAATATTATCAGAAATCCAGAACATAGGTTTTCTTGTTGATTTGACCTAAACAGTTTGATCATTTAGGAACGTAGAAATTTTGGTTGGTTTGCGGAGTTGTTGTTTGGCCGTATTCTTATAAATAGATATTGTTTGATAACTTCATTTGGCTAATTTACTTCTCATTGGGGTCAAACTTGGAAGTTGTGCTCTTTGTTAAACCTTGAGACCTTGTCCGACAGGTTCATGGAAACTAATTTTGGCACACCAAAAATTAATTTTTGCACATTGGTGTGTCAAAACCCTTTCCCGAAAAGTAATTCTTTTTAGATAATGTTGTTGATTTTCTTCACCGACTTTCAATTTTTGAGGGGTGTAAGATTGTGTTGGATATAATTTGAAATGTATTTTAATATGCACCCAACTGCCGACCCAAGGTTTAACAACGGAATACTGAGTTTTGGTTTACCAATTCAATGTCTTTTCTTAGAATTGGTTTATGCGGGTTGTACTTTTGTGATGTGCTTTGTTAATAGTACTAGGTTAGCACCCGTGCAGTTTGTTGAAACCTTTTCATCAGTTTACTTTCTTGTAGTATACTCTTTTCTTTAACATAGAATATATCAATGCAACGAAAGTTACGAATAACAAAGTAGATAATAGATTCATGCAACTTACCTTTTGATAAAAGAGCAAGATGAATGGAAGGTAGGCGATTTGGAGGATAGTAATGCTGATTCTAATTTCCAATAATAAGGAAAAAAGAGAGATGGAGAGTGGTGGTGCAAGATTTATTTTGGAATTTAGAAAGCATGTGTACATTAATGACCTCAGTGGTTATTAATGTAGTAGTTATAGATTATTTGTGGCTTGCTCTTTAATTTGAGTTTTTGGAAATTGTCTTGTTTGGCTCGCATTTTAATTTGACTGTAACGTTTGATCATATAAAAAAAAAAGGTAACTGACTGCTTTCAGCATTTATGTTTTTATTTATTCCTAATCTAGTCATTAATATTGTTGGTTACTCCATGTTGAGACTTATGTTCAATTACTATTAGCTTTTCTCTTCATGTAACTTCATATCGAAACGTTTACCGGCACTGAATTGAGGAATTTTCTTTGGCGTAGAATTCAGTAACGTTTACAGGAGGATGGATTCTGGCATCACTTGTCCTAGTCCTTGTTTATGTGGTGACCCGATTCATCACACATTGATACACCATTTACCTGGATTAACATGTAGTTTTGACCTTTATTTCTACTTAGAAGAAATTTTTATATATTACCTAATGTACTTCCCTTTACATTTGCAGTACCGTTAAATAGATGAAGTTACAGTGAAGATTCAATGCAGAGGCTGTTCTTCTGGAAATCTTGTGACTTTGCTTTGGATCAATTAAATTTTGACCTACAATCTCTAGACTGCTGAAGCGAACATTAAGTATTTAAATTTCATTGTTGAATTTAGTTGGTGTGGATTTCAGAAATGTTATTTTAATCTTGTGTTATTGTTCTGGGTGTTCAATTTTTGCATATTTACGTGAAAATGTCTTGTCAGTTTATATCGAATGCATATTAACGTGAAAATGTCTTCTTGCATATTTAAGTTAAAATGTAAAGTGTCCTGGCTGCTAACCCGGGGTTGGTTGACCCACGTGGGTTCTGACCCGGTAGGGACTTTATCTTACCTTCAAAAAAATATATATTTGTGAAAATGTCTTGTTAGTCACTGGGAAAGTATATATTTGTGAAAATGTCTTGTTAGTCACCGGGAAAGTAGGGCAACGCGACTAGGAGGATTGGAGGAAGAGGGGAAGGGGTAGACCACCGGGAAGGTAAAGTTTTGTTAAAAAAAGAATTCAAATAGCTCTGCAGCGCGCAGGCATTGCAAGATACACACGATTGCCACGCACAAACTTTGCAAGACAAACACGGAAGTCGCGCACAGGCTTTGCAGGAAAAACAAAGTTGTGCACAACCTGTGCGCGGCTTGCGTGACAATGCTGCAAATCCTGTGCGCGGCCGGCAAGCGGTCTTATTTTCTGAAATATGGATCCATCAATGACAACCCTTATCGGGCATTGTGATGGTTAGAACGCTCTTCTAAACATTCATTCTGATCTCATTTTTTATAGTTTGGTTTGCTGTAATTCAGATGAGTATTTGAAAGTTTGATTTTTTTTTTTTTTAATAATTGTTTTTACATATGTCGTTCTTCCGAAAATTATGTTTAAATTATTGCTTCAATTTCGGTTTTAAATATATGTTTTGATTATATGTTTTAAATTTTGTTGTATTTGATTTTTTTTTTTTTGTTCAATTATTTTGATTTTATCTACCGGAACTAATGGTTTCCTGAGGTAAGGGGAACTTGCTGCTTGAGTAGAGGGGAGATTGGCTGTTGGATGGGTGAACGATGGGGGTGAGAAAATAAAGTGAGAGTTTGTTTTTTTTAATAAGGTCAAATTCGGATTTTCACTTAATAAATACGGGTGTCGAATAACGATACACTTTTTTTATGGTCATCTCACTGTTCACTAGTGTAGAAAAGTTCTTTCAATGAAGAAGTGCATAGATTAGAATTGGTCATTTTATGCCATTTTTCGTTTTGGGAGCATAAAGTAGCTAAAATCGATGTGTTGTATTGTGATTGTCCATTGACATCGCCAGACTCTGGTGTTAGATACTCAATACCAACTGGACTATTAGAGAAACACTAATGGTTATAGACTTGTAGGCGTGTAGCTATAAGCTAGAGACTTGCTTGCATCAGAGGAGAGAGAAGACGAAGGTGGGGACTGGGGATATGAGGAATCGATGAATTATTGAAAACACGAGATGTATGGTGAACTATTGAAAACTACAGAAGTATTCATGTATATAGTGAAAAGGTCGTTAAAATAAAGTTGAAATTAAACGGCTAATTGTAAAAAAGAAAAGTTAATTTAGTTTGACAGATTAATTTACCATTGAAACACAAAGTAGCTAAAGTAAATTAATAAGTAACATTAACACTTTAGTTCGTGTGATAAACTATTTAACAAGTACGAAGCATTTATCAAATACCAAGAGTTTCACTTCACCCCAATAATAAAATATAATTCCTCTATTTATAAATACTCTCAACGTTTGTCATTTTCACGCATGTGAATGCACAATTTAGATCTTCAATATCTTAAATTCTCTTCATACAAAAATTATAAAAAGTTGATATTTTAAAAATACGTATTGAGACGAATCTAACAATATTCCCCATGACAATGTTTTATTTGACATATAAATCACCGACCATCGTAAAAGTGGAATATGTGAATCTCTACCCTTTAAAAAGCCAAAACTTGGCAAATTATATTTTGATTAATGCCCACAACACCCTTAAATTCCTTCTTCAAAAAAAATTCAATTTCTCTTAAGAATAGTGCACTGACATAATTGCCCTTATAATGACTCACCCCATTTGTTTCAGCTTGCCTGCGCAATCAGCTCACAACTTCACGATCCATCATAATTCTCACCCCCTCTGTTTGCTCTATGCTTCCCTTCTCTCTCTTCCTTTTCCAGTTCCCCGTATTCCTTCATTTTCTACCTTTTCAATCACTATATTTAAATATTCATGCGTCTGATTCTCTCTCACTCACTCAAAAACGTCGCTAAATATATTTTGATTTTTGGATGTTCAATTTGATGTAGAATGTGGTTTAGATGCTACAAGAGGATGTTGGCGAGCCCTAGACCAGTTGGTGGTGTTGATGGTTTTAGGAAGCTTCGGATGAGAGGGGTTTTCGATCTTTCAGTATGAGTGCACTAAAGAACGATTCCGTTTTTGTAGGTTAGGGTTTTCCCCAGTTTTTTGGAATTTTTTGTTATCTCAATTTGCCTCTCTCATTTTTTGTCATGCATTTAATTTGAGATCTGGTGAAATCCGGAGTAGGCGTCCATGAAGCTCATCATGGCATGCCCGGCCGTTGAGTCAACGAGTCGGTCTATCTTTGGCAGTGGGAAACTGTCCTTGGGGCTGGCTTTGTTGAGATCGGTGTAATCAACACACATCCTCCATGTCCCATTGGGCATGAGTACCAGTACTACATTAGCTACCCAGTTTGGGTACTGACACGGACGTATGAAGCCTGCGTCCATTAGCTTTTTAACCTCAGCAGCGGCAGCCAAATTTCTTGCTTCTCCATGATTCCTCTTCTTTTGGCGCACTGGCTTTATAGCGCTATCCACATTTAGCTTGTGCACGGCTACCGCCGGATCAATGCCTGACATCTCCTCTACCGTGAAGGCAAATATTTCTTTGTATTCGCGGAGCAGTTGCACTAATGCTGTTGACATTGGGTCGTCAGGGGGAATCCCAATGGGGACCGTTCGAGACGGGTCCACTAAGTCCAGAATTATAGCATAGTGTGCTCCCACTGGCTCAGGTCGTCTTTCTGCATTGTGCTCCGTTGGTGTCTCTCGGGTTTTACGACGGCTTGCCAGAGGTTTAGCTTGCTCTTTTCCCCTCGGAGAGACTCCCCAGGCCGTTGGCTCTAATGTTGATAAGTAACAATCCCTAGCCAACTGTTGATTTCCATAGAGGGACCCAACGCGTCCGTTACTTCCTACAAATTTGACCAGTAGTAAATGAGGAACGATCACAGCTCTTAGGTCGTTGAGTGTTGGACGGCCGAGTATGATGTTGAATGCGGTGAGGTTTGCTACAATTATAAACCGGATTACGCCTTCTTTGGTCACTGGGGGAACTCCAATAGAGGCCGGGAGTAAGATGGAGCCAATTGGACGAACGATGCTCCCTCCGAATCCTACCAAGGGCTCGAATACCTTTTCTATGGCTTCAGGATCGTGCTTTAATTTCTGTAGACATTGCAGACTGATTATGTCGGACGAGCTCCCTGTGTCCACCAGTACTCTCTTCACTTTGAGGTTAGCCACCTTAATCTCTATAACCAGAGGGTCATCGTCATATGGTGCTGCCGCCCTTCTGTAATCGTCTTTGGAAATTTCTACAGAGGGTAGATTCATCTGTGTGGGGCGAAGATAAGATGGGCCTACTTGCCGTCCTTCCTTACATGGTTCTCCTGCAGCTATTCCCCCTGATATTACCATAACTCTTTCGCCTGAATACTTCTTGAAGGTGAGGCTTGTTTCTTTGTCTGCGTCCTTTAAATGGATGTACTGGCGGAGGCGTCCTCCAGCCGCATGATCACTTAATATCTTCCTCAACATCCGACAATTTTGGGTGTCGTGTCCTTCATCTTTGTGAAAAGCATAGAAAGGGGCCTGTTGGCTGGAGGTGGTCAGTCGTCGGGGGGACGGTTCTATTCCCAGACTCGGTCCCTCAGCCAGGAGAATGTTTTCAAGAGCCGTGTTGAATATAAAGGAGCCCCTAGATGACGACCTCCTTCGCCTTCTTTGCTCCTCAGTGCCGCGACCATTCTTTCTCAAGGTGGCGCTCTCGTGCTGTCTTCTAGGAGTCTTGAGAGAGTGATGACCCTGAGCCTCATCATTCTTCTGTGAAGTTCGTCTCGTCCGTCTTCCTGGACGTTCCTCTTTTACATGCCGACTCTCCTTCTCCAGGGTGCGTCCTTTCATGGGTGAGTCGAGATCTTCTGATAAAGATTCCATCATCCTGCCATTATCATGCTCAGGGTTGGCTTCGTGGAGGGGCCTAGTGATTTCTCTTTGGAGGACGCGCTGAAACCCTCTTTGCCATTCATCTGCGATATCTTGATGGGGGTCATTCAACAAGTGCTGCACAGACCTTGTGGCAGCAGGCCGGCTAGCTGCCGCGTCACAATGATAGTTGGACTTATCTTTAGACGCCCCTCCTCTGATTGGGAGTCCCATTTCGTCCCGGGGTTTTCCGCGCTCAGATTGAAGTTCAGCCATGACACTGTACCTCCCCACAGACGGCGCCAAATGTTGTGGGATCTTTTACGGTGATGACGTGTCACGCGTTCCTCGGAGGTATCAAGTATGACCTCGCACGAACTTCTGGCAACCTGCAAAACAAGAATATTCCCGTAGGAATATTCCCTCCGATGCTTAAGTAAGTATACGCTAGAGAGAGAAATAATTTGTAGAGAGAGGGCAGAGCAAATTTAATGCCAAGTTGGTGGGAATGAATTCCTTCCCCTCTTACCTTGGGATCTGAGCCTTTTATAGGGCTATGGTTTCTTGGGAAGTGATCCCTCATCCCTATCTGTGTGCTCCGTAGGATTTGGGGACATGTGTCCTTCTGTCAATGAACTTATAGCAAGTTGGGCCAGAGATCATGGGCTTCCTTAACTAAGGCCGTGCCTTTATTTTATCTGAACACCAAGGTCCAGGCCTGCTTCTTGGGCTTGGGCCATGGATTCGTTGGCCTAGTTATCTTGACTTCCTTGGGCTTTAAGGTGCAACTATTAAGCCCACATCAATTTTCACGCATGTGAATGCACAATTTAGATCTTCAATATCTTAAATTCTCTTCATACAAAAATTATAAAAAGTTGATATTTTAAAAATACGTATTGAGACGAATCTAACAAGATTCCTCATGACAATGTTTTATTTGACATATAAATCACCGACCATCGTAAAAGTGGAATATGTGAATCTCTACCCTTTAAAAAGCCAAAACTTGGCAAATTATATTTTGATTAATGCCCACAACACCCTTAAATTCCTTCTTCAAAAAAAATTCAATTTCTCTTAAGAATAGTGCACTGACAGAATTGCCCTTATAATGACTCACCCCATTTGTTTCAGCTTGCCTGCGCAATCAGCTCACAACTTCACGATCCATCATAATTCTCACCCCCTCTGTTTGCTCTATGCTTCCCTTCTCTCTCTTCCTTTTCCAGTTCCCCGCATCCCTTCATTTTCTACCTTTTCAATCACTATATTTAAATGTTCATGCGTCTGATTCTCTCCCACTCACTCAAAAACGTCGCTAAATATATTTTGATTTTTGGATGTTCAATTTGATGTAGAATGTGGTTTAGATGCTACAAGAGGATGTTGGCGAGCCCTAGACCGAGTTGGTGGTGTTGATGGTTTTAGGAAGCTTCGGGTGAGAGAGGTTTTCGATCTTTCAGTATGAGTGCACTCAAGAACGATTTCGTTTTTGTAGGTTAGGGTTTTCCCCAGTTTTTTGGAACTTTTTTTGTTATCTCAATTTGCCTCTCTCATTTTTTGTCATGCATTTAATTTGAGCATGTCGTAATCATAATCTTTTCTTTTGATTGAGGGTAAAATTCTAATTTTACAACTGGGTTTTCACAATACTCTGATATAATGTGTTAGGTTTGTGGAAAGTGTTGTGTAAAGAGTCACGATTATTCAAAGGTTTGTACGAATATAAGCCCTAAAACACTTCATCCAGTAACCCAATATTCAAGATCTAAAATAGAACATGCGAAAAAGTAGTTGAACCAAAAGTGTACATAATTAGGGCTTGACCCACCAATGAAAATCAGAATAATTCGTTGATTATTTCTTTATTTATGTTATGATTAAAGTTATCACTAAACGATAGTTTCACCAACATACCAGTTATTGTATGATTTTAGTTCGAATATGACGAAAATGATTGGTTACAACGAAAAAGACTTTTTGAAATAAGTTTTATGATTTGGGTAATCATAGGAAGTAAACTAATTGATCTTCTAGAATCTAGTTTTTGAAATACTCAATATATAATGTGTTTTGATTTTCCGACTTATGATTTATGCCCTATATTTACCAAGTTATCCTTTATCGAGTTTTGAAGCTCATCGTTTATTAAATTATTTCATTTGAGATCTTTATATGGTTTTCTGCAAAGAGTATGTTTGAATTTGAAAGACCAAGATTATTCTTTGAATAAGATGAAATAATATAAATAATTCATATTTCAATACGGTTGTATTGTGGATTTATATATCGTTTTATACTTTAACGTTTAACTTGGTTTGAGAAAAGGGAGAAAAGTTAGAGAGAGAAAAGGGAGAAAAGAGTTCATCTTCAAGTTGCCTTCTTTGGTTACGTAATGGAGGTATCCACTCCTTCGGAGCCTCCAGATAAGGTTATGCATGATGCAACGCATGTCGATAAAGCGGCAGCTCAGGCTAAGGGCTCGCAATCATTCAGGGAGGTGGTTGCGTCTTCATCCCAATGGTTTGCAGAGGAAAGGAAAATTGTGTCCGCATCACGAGATTGGGAGGATGGTGATGAGTTAAGTCCAGAGGGCGGTTTGGCGGTCAAGTTCGACAAACTAACCTTGGACAGGTTAAGATCGCCATGGAGGTTAACTTTGATGGGGAAATGTCTTGGGATCAAGGTTCGTTCAGCATACATGGAATCTAGAGTTCGAGCTATGTGGAGGATTAAAGGATCCTTGGAGGTTATAGATGTTGGGAACGATGTGTTTTTGTTTAGGTTTACTCAGCCAGATGATTTTGAAAGGGCACTTTTTGGTGGCCCGTGGTTCATACTTGATCACTATCTTATGATTTCTACATGGAAACCAAATTTCCGGCCGTCAAAGGATGGTTTTGATACTATGTCGGTTTGGATACGTATTGATGAACTTCCAGTTGAATATTATGATAAGGAGGCACTCTTTGCGATTGCACAGTTGGTTGGTAAGCCGATCCGAGTGGACTATGCAACCGATAAGGTCACTAGGGGTCGTTATGCAAGAGTTTGTGTGGAAATAATGTTGTCAAAACCTTTGATCACAAAGGTTTGGATTGGCGGGGCCTGGCAATCCATTTTGTACGAAAATGTTTCATCTCTTTGTTTTTCCTGTGGTCGGATAGGTCATGTGGCGCAAGATTGCGTAGTGGGCACGACTGAATCTAGTATGCATAAGGGTAAGGGAAAGATGGATTATGGAGAGGGGAATACAAAAAGCAATATCATGCATGGATCAATGGCGTCAACTAGTGTGGAATTGGATGTGGGGGGCGAGCAGGAGACGGACTATGGACCGTGGACTCTGGTTAATCGCAGGTCAAGGCCCAAAGCTCGATCCAATGAGAAGTTTGGGCCTCATTCCCAAATTAATGAGTACAAAAAAGGGGTTGGTTCACGAGGAGTACGGAATAAGAATGGTGGAGTGGGTGTGTTCCAAGAAGGTTCGCAACGGAAAAGTAATTTGCATGCAACTAAATCTCACATTGCTGCTCCCAATTCTTCTAATGATGAGGTTTGTCCTACTTCAGCAAGTAAAGGGGGGGAGGGAAGCTCAGGAGGCGCCGTCCACGTGGCAGAACAGAACCAACACTTGGCCATTAACTCTTTGGCTTCTCCTCTCAATACTACTCCAGAAGTGTTTTTAACCCCAGCAGTTAACCAAGTTACCACCCTTCCCCAACACTCTCTCAACCTTTCACCTTCTCCGGTTATTTCCTCTCTTTCTCCCCAAGTCTGCTCTGTTTTAAGTGATAGTAATGGCCAACGACCAATCCCCGAAATCAGCATGCATGCAAGTGAGTCAGGGGCGGAAGGGATCTTGGAGGAGGGAAGGTCAAGCTTGGATTCAGAGAGGTCCGAGATTTTTTCAGTCCAGAGGTGTTCCGACGGATGTGATAGAGGTTCCAAGGGTGTCGGGTTCGATCTTTCAACCGGAGCTGTTGCAGCTGATGCCGATGGACTCAGGGACATCTCAATGTGTGACGGAGAGAGACAAGAGGAGGGGGAGGTGCAGCCCGGGTTCGGAAGCGAGGGCGCTGTTGGCGGAGTTGCAGAAACAGGAACAGTTGTATACGGGTCCAATACCTCGGCCCAGGTTGGAGATACCAAGGAATTTCAGCAAAACATTGTTGCCAGGCACGGAACCAGATTTCAATCCAATCAACATAACTCCTCATCTTCGTCCGGAGCTGCCAAAAGAGGTACCCATCACACTTTTACAATTCGAAACACAAGGGCAAGAAATGGGACGGTCGGGACACCATACGGCGTTGTACGAAACTCAACAAGAAGTGGTCGGAGTGCAAATACAGGGGAGGTATTATCGTCAAATGTTGGAACCTCTGAAAATTTTCACGTACGTGACTCCGATCAGATTGGAGGATTTAGGGATGATGGGGCTCTCGTACCATTGGAGGGATTGGGAGGAATTCTTCCTTCCCCTGAATGCGGGGCCGGGAGATGAACCAAGGGCGACGGTACAACGCCCGTTACCTAATTTGAAGATGAAGGTGTGTGTTTGGAATGTAAGAGGGGCGTCGAGGGATGGTTTTATTCCGACTGCTTGGAACATCATTGAATCGCAACATCCGTCAATTTTTATTTTGTTGGAAACCAAGAGTGATGACTATCGTGCGAAGGAGGTAATGATGCAGTTACATTTTACACAGTTCAAGGTCATTTCTCCGACAGATAAGAGAGGTGGAATTTGGTTGTTTTGGAAGAATTCAATCGATTTGGTTTTATTCTCTGAGGATGTGAATCAATTTCATGTTCTGTTCCACTTCAAAAATGTGAGGCCGGAGGTCCTGATCACTGGATTGCATGCTCCAAGTGTTCCGGGTCCAAGGCATGCCTTATGGAGAAACATGGCGGATAATTTGCCACCGCTTGACACTCCCTGGTTAATGGTGGGTGATATGAATGAGGTCACGTCGCAGTCCGAGAAAATGGGAGGGCGTCCGTTTCGTAGTGGGAAATGCAAGGATTTGAGGAACTTTATGGATGCAGCGGGTTTGGTGGATTTGGGCTACCATGGCAATCCATACACTTGGACCAACGCGCGCGATGGGGCGGGCTTAATCAGAGAGAGGTTGGATCGGGCGCTTGCGAATTCTCCGTGGTTGGACATTTTCCCGCATACCCAGGTACATCATCTTCCACGTACTCACTCTGATCATTGCCCTATTATTGTTTCATTGCATCATGATATAGTTGAAGGTCCATTTCCTTTTCGATGTAAAGAGGTTTGGATGGAACACCCCCAGTTTAAGGATTTCTTTTTGCATAATTGGTCTGCTTGTGAGTTTGATTTCATTAAAGGGCGCGACAGTTTTTTAAAAAACATTGTTGGTCGGAATAGTAATGTGTTTGGTAACTTACGACTGCAAAAAAACGGTTATTGGCGCGTATCAACGGTATTCAATTGGCTTTATCTAAATCGTATAGTCAATTTTTGGTTAATCTAGAACGAGATTTGCTTAATCAGCTTAATAACATTTTTAGGAAGGAACGTTTAATTTGGGCTCAAAAGGCCGGATTAAATTGGAGGAAATTCGGGGATTATAATACCAAATATTTTCACATTATTGCTAAAGTTAGGAAAAGTAGGGGGAAAATTTTAACTCTAAAAAATGGGGATGGTGTTTGGATTACAAAGGGGGAAGTGCTTAAAGATATGGCTGTTTCCTATTTTGATACTCTTTTCCAAACGTCTTTGATTAGAAGTGTATTGGGGGTTTCCTATCCTAATGTTAACAAGTTATCTGATGAGGACAGGTTGGGTTTACTTAAACCGATCTCTAAGGATGAAGTTTGGCATAATTTAAGGTTAATGGACCCAATTAAGAGCCCTGGCCCAGATGGCATTCAGCCCATTTTCTTTCAGCGATACTGGGCTGAGCTCGGAGATAGTATATTTAAATTTTGTAGTTCCTGTTTTTTATCTGCGGCCATCCCGTCGGATATTAATCGTTCGTTTATTACTCTTATTCCAAAGGTAGACGCTCCTGAAAGTATGCGAGATTTTAGACCCATCGGATTATGTAACACTATTTATAAGCTTATTACTAAAATTATTACCACTCGAGTCCGACCCATTCTGGGTAAGTTAATTAGCCCGTTTCAGTCCAGTTTCATTCCGGGGCGGGGAATTGAGGATAATATCATTTTAGTGAAGGAAATGGCTCATGTTTTCCATAAAAGTAAAAAGGGTAAGAAAATAATGGCTCTTAAGCTTGATCTAACTAAGGCTTACGATAGTTTGGAATGGAGCTTTATTCGGGATACCTTGGGTAGCTTTGGATTTCCTTCCCAGTTAATAAGTCTAATTATGTCTTGCATTACTACTCCCCGTATTAATGTTCTTTGGAATGGCGCAATAACTAGAGAGTTTTGTCCGTCTAGGGGTATTCGTCAGGGGGACCCTCTTTCTTCCTACATTTTTGTGTTGTGTCTAGATAGGCTTTCCATGCTTATTCAAAATGAGGTCGACTTAGGTCATTGGAAGCCGATTACTCTTTCTAGGACGGTTAAAATTTCTCATGTCTTTTATGCGGATGATGTTTTCCTTTTTGGGCATGCAACGCCTCAAAACATGGGGAGTATGCTTGAGGTGCTTAAGGGGTTTGGGGAGATCTTGGGGTTGAGAATTAATATGCAAAAATCCAGTTTAATATTTCCAACTCACATGTCTCATGTTGTTCGTAATTCGATTGCAAATCCCCATGGTCTGAAAGTGACTTCTTCCTTTGGCAAGTATTTAGGGGTAGATATTAGACCAAATAAATTGAAAATCGCTAATTTTGTGGGCTTGTTAGATAAAACTATGGATAGGATTAAAGGTTGGCAAGCAAAGTTATTAAATATGGCAGGGCGGTGCACGTTACTCAAATCGGTGCTTAATATTTATCCCCTTTACAATATGCAAACCTCTTTGTTGCCAGCTCGTGTTATAAATAGTTTAGAGAAATCAAGTAGGAAATTTTTGTGGAATAAGGTGGATAGGTCTAGGTTTATGGTTCGTACGAGTTGGGCTAATGTCACTAAACCACTTTCGATGGGAGGGTTGGGAATAAGACGACTAAAAGAGTGGAATTTAGCGTTTATGGCCAAATTGGGATGGAAAATGCTTACATGTTCGGAAAATATTTGGGTTAGACTTTTTAATGAGAAATATCTTAGAAGGGCTAATTTTCTCGACTGTATTCCAGGGTCGCACCATTCCCCCATGTGGCGGGATATTCTTAAAGGTCGTTCTTTGCTTCAAAAGGGTCTTATAGTGGGTATTGGGAATGGTCGTTCTACGTCCCTTTGGTATCATCATTGGGTAGGGTCGGCACCGCTGTACAAGTTGATAGATAAGGATATTCCGGATCGTATAGCGCACTTCTTAGTCAGTGATATTATTCGAAATGGGACATGGGATTTCACTAAAGTGTCTCATTTCATACCCCCTGATATTTGTGATATGATTAGGCTGGTCCCTTTAGCCACTTGTTCCAATGTGGAGGATTTCACTAGATGGGTTTATACTAAGAATGGTGTTTTCACAATTAAGTCTGCTTATTTCCTTCATCTTCAGAATCATGACACTCATACCCAGCTTTCGCAACCCTTTCAATGGAAGTCCATTTGGAGAATTAAAGTCCCTTTTAAGTATAAAATGCTTTTGTGGAATGCTTGCCATGAGATTTTGCCAGTGGCTGAGATGTTGCATTTGAAGCTGGATTATATCTCTCCCAAATGCACTCGTTGCAATTTAGTGGCTGAAAATCACATCCATTTATTTAGGGATTGTGGGGATTCTAGTATTTTGTGGAATTATATTTTTACTCGTCTCCTTCCCAATCACAGGATTCAGTTGCACACTTTTTTCAGCTTAGGATGGGGGGATTGGTTATGGTTTAATTTGAATCAAGGGTCTGCTTGGTCGATCATTTTTTGTGTTGCTCTATGGCACATATGGAAGGCTCGCAATAGGGCTGTCTTTGATCATAAAATGTTTAAGTCGTTCTCGGTTTATAATGCATTCTATGTGGATTTACTGGATACTAACAAAGCACTGCAGGGTAAAGGGAAAGCACAGGTGAGCAAGCGCGACCTAATTTGGAGGCCCCCAGCGTATGAGTTCTTGAAATT
Organism: Spinacia oleracea; assembly: GCF_020520425.1. NCBI lineage: Eukaryota > Viridiplantae > Streptophyta > Magnoliopsida > Caryophyllales > Amaranthaceae > Spinacia > Spinacia oleracea. The sequence goes on from NC_079489.1 coordinate 93,379,498, forward strand.
AAATACAGATGGCAGTTGGAAGGCAAAGAACGAGGCAGGTGGAGGAGGGGTTTTTCGCGGAGCCACGGGCAAATGGTATATGGGTTATGCCAGTAAGTTCAATGCGATTACCCCTCTAGCAGCGGAGCTGTATGCGGTTCGGGAAGGGCTTATTATGGCAGCTGATTTTGGTATCCAGAATTTGGAATTGGAAACGGATGCGCAGCTCTTAGCCAACATGCTTGACTCTGCCAGTGAATCGTATCATGACGAGTTGAGACCGGTTCTGGTTGATGTGGCAGGGTTAATGGCGAAGTTCAATGTTGTCGTGGTCAAGCACATCCCAAAAGCCAAAAACAAGGTGGCTCATTCGTTAGCATGCTTTGCGGTCGAGATGGCAGTGGGGCACACAGTGTTTTTAACTCCTCCACCATTTGCAGCTATGGCGTATGAGGGAGATTTGCAGAAATTGGATGATGTAGAGAAGTTGCATTTGTTGAACGCCACAAGCTCCACTAGACCTATTGACTTGGAGGCTCCTCCTGAGGAGGATGAGGGTGATGTGGTGTCCACCTCAATCATGTTTGGCACGATTCCGGCGACGGTTATCACGACGATTCCTGTTCGTAGTGCCAACGCGAATGTGAAGCACAGGGAGAAGCAGGTGGGTGATGGCGCAGCAGGAGCAGGCGCGACTTAAAGCGGGTGGTGGTTGGTTTTGGTTCCCCCAGCATAATTGTATTTCTCGAAGAGTTGTAAGCTGTGATGGGAATGTTTTGGTACCTTTTGTTGTATAGTCTTTTGAGCTTTTGTAGGTTTGATTGTAACGTTATTCCGTCGGGATGTAAGTTTTTGGTTCACCCGACGGCTGTTGTAGAACCTACTTTTTAATATAATATAATCCCAGTTATGCGTTAAAAAAAACCCTAATGAGAATTAGTTATAAGATCTATGTGATAGAGTTTTGTACGTAACCATGTGCGATTGAGCATGAAGTTAAGTTTGACTAGTATGGATTGAGCTATTAAGCTTGTTTGTGAATAGTATTTTAATGAGAAGTCAGATTCATTTAGGATTACTTATAAGTGATCAGACTTTATGAAAATTACACATTAAAAGGATATGAGATTATTATGCTATAGTGATTATAAGCTAATGGTTTGGAGGTGTGATCTTTGTGTTACAAACCAAATTGAATGTGCAATTGTGTAATTGTGACTAAGGATTTCAATGGATTAATAGTGAGTTGAAAAATCTGAGCGGGAGAGTATGATTTGTGATAAGTTTAAGAAATATGATTTGCCTTGAAGTATAATTTATATTCGAGTGTTGTTAAGAATATTGTACTTTATATATATACTATGTTAAAAATTATTTTTCAAGAATTACGCATACGAAATTTGTGAAAAGTTATGAGTAATTCATTATGATATTTAAGCGAATATTTTGGACAAATTTATCACTTTATATAAGTATGTTTTGTGCCAAGATTTTCAATTGTGTTTAAGATTTCAGATGAGGTTTTGTTGTGATACCAGACTTTGAGTAAGTGTGAGAATATATATTTCCTCAATTTTTCTTGGATAATTTTTCAAATGTGTTTTAGTGGGGAAGAAGCCGTAAACAGCGGTCATGAACAACACATGTGTATTTGTGTGTGATATGTGTAAATGCACAACTGTGCATTTGTGTAAATGTACATCTGTACATCGGTGTGGGGACATGTCCTAAAGTCTTTCAAGCATGTGTGAAAAGGTGGGTGATGACCCCTAAAAGTTTGGAGACTGTGCTTATTGAACCCGTCTCTATTCGTGTTCTCTTCCCCCGACCAGTATGCGTTTAAAAATATATATAATATATATATAATGTGTCTGATTTTGCTAGAAGTAGCGAATATTGTGAAGCTTGTCAATGTGTGTGATTTGAAATGTAAACAATTTGCTAGAAAAAGAAAATATCTCTTAAATCATTGATTTTGTGCAAGCTTTGAATTTTAAAGTATTTCTAAGAAATACATGTTTGATATTATTTCCAAAATAAATTGTCAAGAGCAATCCGTATTTGAATCCATTGTTTTCAAAAGGAATATATATGTGTGATTTGGACGTGAGCCTCAACACGGGAATTTGTTCATGTTGTATTGGGGAATGAGAATTAGTCTTAATTGAATTGTTTTAGTTGTTGAAACTCGGGTGGACTCTGAGATAGGAGTTGAGAATATGTGATGGATTTATTCTCCAAACAGATGAGATTAGTTATGTTGAAAAATGGATTTGAGGATTTCTGAAAATATAAATCGTACGATCTTTGGAAAACACCTGGTGAGTGAGTGCAAGCCTTTGCTTGATTTATTTATCAATTATAAACATCAAAGTTGTGTTCAATTGTTTATGTTCTTAAAATTATTGCAATTTGATTACTGTGTTTAATTTGAATAAGATTTGATTCAAATCGAAGCAGTTTTATCTTTGAAATAAATAAAACACGATATTATATTTTAAGCCTCTAAAATAAGTTTCAGGTTGGGCAATGTGTACTCAATTTCCCTGACTTTGTTCTTTGAACCTGTCCTGGTGGGGGCAGAATCCTTTTTAGTAATTTTGCAGGTATTGTGTAAGCTCGGATGTGGATTACAGATATGATTGAGGAAGGAATAATTTGCTGAAATGTTATGAGGCCATCAAAGGTTATGATAGGTTAAGATCTCTTGTGTATTTATAGTTGATTATAAGGGTTAATTCAGGTTTTGTTTTGTAAATTGAATTCTAAGTGTAATTAGTGAGAAATAAGTAATTCTAAATAGCAGCTCAAAAGTGTGGGCTGTTACAAGTGGTATCAGAGCCAATGTTGATTTTGGGTTTGCTATGATCTTCATATCATAGCATATGAGTTGAAAATAAGTTTATTGGAAGGTATGTGAGCTTTATTTGGGATGTAAGGCTCAAAGTCTTATCGATGAATTTGGGAGTTGAACGGAAGATTTGCAATGATGATAGTTGGCTTGTGAAATATCTTAGGGATATGAAGATTGGAAAGCTAAAATATATATGTTTTCGGAATAGGCGAACCTTCATTTAACCGTATGGAAAGAAGCGTCGAGGATTGAAATTGGATTTATAGATATTGGTGTGGTTATACATTTGGAGATGATAGGTGGAGGATTTTAGATTTCATAACATATTTCTCCTGATGTGGTTACAACATATGATTTCAACATATTATTTAAAATTATATCAAATGATTTTGTGTTTTGAAGTTTCGAGGACGAAACATATTTTAAGGGTGGTAGAATGTAATAGCCCAGATTTTTAAGCAGCCTTTAATTGAAGGGTAATTATATTTTAATATATTAATCACCAAATTTTACTTTTATTTTTGTAAAAATGAGTTTTATTTATTTACTAGTTATATGTCATTAGCTTTTTATTTATTTTGTTTAAAAACAAATGTGATTTTGTTGGTGACATAAATTGAAGTTCTAATTTTGCCCTTATTGCATAGTCAGCTTTCTATTCATTTCCTTGGCTGGTGTCATTGTGAGAAAATGCCAGAACTTCTAAATCCTTGATGTTGTCAATCACTTAATCACCTCACCAACCCATCTTCTCCATTTGATAAAGCCTTAAACTTAACAACTCAAAAACATAATACTCTTTGTTTTACTACTGCCGTTTCTGTTTCCCTCAATACCTCCATCATTATCGCATATTTGGCCAATTCTTCTTTCATGAAAATTGTAGCCCTTGAAAAGTTAATCAATTTTGCCTCAAAAATCACTCAGTTTGGAGCTGTATTGTAGGAGATATTCCCTCTGCTTGTCGCTGCTACTGCAGTTGCTGCTTTCAGCACCAGCTTCTGTTTTCCCTGTTTTGAAGATCTTGTGCTCATTTTTCTCTTCTTGTTTCTAAATAAAAGTTGTAGATATCTTTGGGTAGATGAATATAGGCGCAAATATCACTCAATTTGGATCCGTATTCTAGGAGTTATGCTCATCTGAAATTGGTACTTGCTGCTGGCTACGAGTTGTTGTTGATGCCTCTATTCATTGTTGTTGCATATCTCAACTCCTATTTGATTAGGGAAGTAGAATCCTTGTTAAGGTAAATATACGGAGCTTATTAAAGAGTTGAGTTCATGAATATATTATGAATATTGAATTATGGATATATAACTGGGAGTTCAAGCAAAGGAGTGACCAGTATCATGAAATTGGTGGTGATGATTGGATCATGAACCTGAAATCGTACTCTTGGAATCGGGTAATTATCTAGAGGAATCGGGAATCGGCAATGGAATCGAATCAAAGAAATAACAAGGTCAAGACATTCATGAATATGCAACGACATAGCAAATAGGGGAATGAAAACTAATGACGTGATCGCCACCTCTCGGATGGAGCACGCGAAGCAACCTAGCCTATGGAAAGCTTTTGCATAATCCTAAACTAGATAAACTTGCATATAATAGGAACTATCATTCACTTGCACGAATTAGGCTCATAATGTCTTTCCAAACCTAAATCATACATTCCAATCTAATCCAATCAACTAGCACTTGCAACTACTACTCAATTGGTTATGGAAAATCCTATCACTAAATCACATTTAATCACAACATCAATCATGAATTTTCCCTAAAATTCCCAAAATTCAATGCCAAAGCTTCATCCCTAACCTCTAGACTAAACTACTCAATTAGCATGATTAACATCAACATTAAACTAATATTAATTCTAATCATGAAACTAATTGAACTAATGAAGCTAATTGAAACAATAAAATTCAGAAAATTCAAACTACAAAAATTGGGGAAAAACCAATGAAATTCAAAATATCAAACTAATCTAGAATTCAAGCATGAAATCAAAGCATAAACGAAATTAATAAAGCAATTAAAGAATTAAAGAACAAATCAAAAAGAAAAGTAGAATTATACCTTGAATTGAAGAATTAGCATCAAACTTGAAGAACAAAATGAAGAACAAAGCTCAAGAGAAATAGAAAAGAAATCTGAAAATTAAAGATTGAATTGAATTTAGAATCAAGAATTTGAGGCTAAGAATCCTTAATCCTAATCTCTAATCAAATCCCTAAACTAATTCTAGAGAGAGAATTTAAAGTTATCACTAGGGATGTCAATGGGGCGGGGCGGATGCGGATGTAGGTACCTCCATCCCCATCCCCACCCCATCTCCCATGGCGGGTACAAAATTCATCCCCATCCCCGTCCCAACGGGTATAAACTAAAATCCACCCCTGCCCCCATCACCAAACTGGGTATCCATCCCCTTCTTATCCCCGCCTCATACCCGCGCCAATACCCACCTAATTTTTCTTATTTAGCAAACATTTGTCAATTTTCCATATACTAAGTAATGAAAGTTAACTTTAGAAAAAAGAAATACCTTATGACTAAAGTAACATATATAATCGAAAAAATACTCGTCATAACAAAAAAATTCAAACAAAAAACTTAAAAATCTCACCAAGAAATGCAAATAAGTCCACACTCAGCCCATCACCCATGGAGGGTATGAAGCGGGGCAAGTGGGGATAGAGCGGGCGGGCGGGGATGGGGCGGGGATGGGGCGGGTTCAACACAAAATCCACACCCGCCCCATCACCCATGGCGGGTACGATTTTTATACCCATCCCCGCCCCATCACCCTCCAAACCTACCTCCATCCCCGCCTACTTGGGGCGGATGCGGGGCGGGTCTCCCATAAAATCCGCCCCACTGACATCCCTAGTTATCACTAAACGATAGTTTAAAAATGAACACAATATTTGAATTGTACTTGAATTACAAGATATTGGTAGAAATCATCCACTTGTTTTTCTATATCTTGCATCTTTAATCTTGCTTTTGATGTAGTCTCGAGGTCTTGTACTTTTGAATATGTGTATAAAGTGTGATTTGAACACAATATTTGACTTTTACGGTTTCAATTTCCTCATTGTTGTAAGTTGAAAATGAAAATAGTAAGCAATTTGATATGATGATGACAACTAATTTAAAAATGAACATTTATTTATTTGAAAATGTGTTCATGCAAAAAAAACAAATAGGTTAAAAAGAGAGAACAAGGGTTTAAAAGATGCTGAGTAATAGAACAAGAAAGAACAAATAATACAAAAGTTATGAACAAATAAAACAAAAAGTGTGAACAATTTCATTATGAACATTAACCAGATGATTATTATGAACAAACAATTCAACAAAAAAAAACAATATAAAAAAGTACATAAAATTCAAGAAAAAAGAACAAACAATTATGAACAATTTTATGATGAATATAAAAAAAAACAACATGAAAAAACGAACAGTACAACATGAAAGAACAAACAATACAAAAAGAAAGAACAAACAATACAGGCACTTATAAAAACATAAAAGATCAATGAAGAGCTTAATTTCATTATGAACATTAACCAAATGATTATTATGAAGAAACAAATAAACAAGAAAGGACAAACAATTCAACAAAAAAGAATAAACAATATAAAATGAACATAAAATTACAGAAGAAAGAACAAACAACACAACGATTATGAACATTTTTATGATAAATTTAAAAGGAAACATGAAAGATCAAACTGTACAACAAGAAAGAACAAACAATGATTGTCAGCCGCGTGTGCGCTTTTGACTGTTCCAAAGCAGCTTCGCTTTTTATTTGGGGGGGGGGGGGAGAGCTACTAATAGTTGTACCCGGGTACAATAGTTAGGGGTTATAAAATTTGTGGCAGGGTTCTCGTCATGGACTCATGGGCACCGAGTAGAATACGGACAATAGTAGGGGTATTTAAGTGACCCAATTTGAAAAATCGATCAAAATCATCTAAAACGAATATATCCGATAAATAATCATTTTGAAATCGAACATAATCGATCGTTGATGACCCGAAATCCAATATAACTCGCTAATTCAAGACCAAACTTGAACTGTTTGCAAATCGAAGATATCCGTAACCCGATTTCACCCGACAACTTTTAATCGAACCGAACCCGAATCCTATTCGATAACAATTCGAAAATCGATTTTACCCGATAACAAACGCAATCAACCCGACCCGATGAAACCTTATACCCGATTTAACCGACTCGCAATTGATCTGAATCCGAATTCAACCGAATTGTTGTCGATCCGACCCGATATACTTTAATAACCCGAATCGAGTTATCCCGACCAACGAAAGTCACCCAATTAAGATTTAAAAAAACATTCATTAACGCGAACCCTATTCAATTCACTTATTATTAATTTGACTCAAGTTAACCGAATTAAAATACTCCCTCCGTCCCGGAATACTCGAAACACTTTCCTTATAAGATCGTCCCGGGTTACTTGCAACGTTTCTAAAAATGGAAATTTTTATTAATATTATATCAATTTCTCTCTTACCCAGGGACTCATCTACATCCCTACTCCCTAAAAAAACATTAAAAAATTCCACTACCCCACCCCTACCCTCTACCCTTTTAAAAGTTCGACACACATCCCCCTACCTATATTAAGAAAAATACTCCACTACCAACTATCATCTAATTAAATAATACTTCCTTCGGCACAAATTACTCATTACACTTACCTTTGCACAAAATTTTAGATGATAAATGGTTGTTTGGTTATCAATTGTTATTTTATTGAAAAAGAAGATGTGATATAAGTTAGTGGGTATTTTTTTTTCTTTTAATTGAATGAGAGAGGTTGTGGGACAAAAAAAATTAATGGGAAGAGTGAGACACTACAATAATTGTGGGGTCATTCTTAATTTAGAAATGTAACAACTAATCTGGGACGGACGAAAAATGAAAGTGTAACAAATAATCTGTGACGGAGGGAGTAAGTCAATTACAATGCACTAAACTCTGTGTCGATAAAACCGTTTTGAGTATTTCGGGACGGAGGGAGTATTAATATTGTAAATCCAACTCCTTTTTTATATATATATATATATATATATATATATATATATATATATATATATATATATATATATATATATATGAAAAATTATTTTATGTTCTATTTATATAAATAATTGAAACAAAGTAATAAAAGTCTAAAATATCTTTATTTGGCATGAAGTAAGTCTTAGAATAATAAAATGATTTAAATTTTATCTCAAACCCGAGAGTCACTCGATTAATAGTAGAAAAGAATAAGAGCTTAACTTGATCTAACTTGAACCGCAAACTCAATTCGTAATTGATCCGAATTTGCGGTACGTCTTATCCGAACTTGACTCGAAACTGAGACTCAGATATCCATACTTGACCCGAATTCGAGACTTAATTGAAGTTACCGTAATCGAAACTAAGTTCAATCCATAACAATATATGACCCGACTTCACACAAACAAAAATTATTCGAACCGATCCGAATAAAAACATTAACCAATTTTAATATGATCTGAACCGTTTATAACCGAGATGAAACCAATCCGATGAGCCAATTTAACAGCTCCAGATATTGCGCATTTACAAGAACATAGAAAAATTGACTTAAAAGAAAAAGAGTAGTTAAATATAAACATTAATCATTGCAGATTTGGAGTAACACATTACAGAAACTAGCACGGGAGCATTTTTAAGGTGTTATACGAACTTGTATTGCTCAACATACAATATTTTTAGGTATTATGATATAAATATATAGTTAAATAGAACCACATCTATATATTTAAGATTATTAATAAATTAATCTAACAACACTTAGAAGGAACAATCAACGATAGTGATATATAATATGATGTCAATAGAAAAAGGATTTTTTTGCCAAAAATGACCTTTTACAAACGTTTTTTTGCGAGAAAGGACCTTTTATGACGAAATTGTTGAAATGGGACCTAAAACATAAAAATTTTTGTTGATTGGGACCTTTTACCAGTTTCTTGGAGTTGACCCAAGATTCCGGCAACGACTTTGACACGTGGCAACTGGAGAATGCCACGTGTCCATTTAATGATTTAAAAAAAAAATGCCCAAAATACCAAATCGAATTTTTTTTTTGCCCCAAATTTGCGAAGAACCCTAATTTTTTCGACGTAAAATTAGAACAATTGAGGAGGAATTTTGAGGGGAAAAAATAGCAAACCTGATTCGTGTGGCTATGAATAACAATTCGTGGCAGACAATTTCAGTGACGAACTTTAAGGCAGTTGGAATTTTGGAGGGAGAATTGGGGCAAAAAAAAAATCGATTTGGGGCAAAAAAAAATAAAATCGATTTGGGGAAGAAAAAAAAATTTCGATTTGGGGCAAAAAATTCAATTTCGATTTGGGTCAAAAAAAAAAATTCGATTTGGGGCAAAAAAAAAACGATTTGGGGACAAAAAAAACGATAATTTTTTTTTTTTGGGCAAATTTTTTTTTTAATCATTAAATGGACACGTGGCCTTCTCCGGTTGCCACGTGTCAAAGTTGTTGCCGGAATTTTGGGTCAACTCCAAGAAACCGGTAAAAGGTCCCAATCAACAAAAAAAATTATGTTTTAGGTCCCATTTCACCAATTTCGTCATAAAAGGTTCTTTCTCGCAAAAAAACGTTTATAAAAGGTCCTTTTTGGCAAAAAAACCCATAGAAAAACAAACAGTTAATAAAATAATCATAATACATTGACGAAAAATCAAACTTAGTCATAAAAATAAAAGAATAGACACACAAAGTAAAACACACATTACCTCTGAAAATGGTATGATGATATAAAGTGATTGTTTAAGTGATACAACGAAAATGATTGTTAGTCAAATTATTTATAAGAGGGTGCACGGAAGATGAGAGGTTGATGAAGAAGATCTTTAGTTTCTTATGATTTATTTTGAGTTAATTTTTTTTGTTAAACTATTAACTCATAAATACTAATGTTTATTGTTATTGTTATGAAATATTAATAACAATGTAAGTTAGTTCATTAAGTTTTGATTATTTATTTTTAGTGGTGTATTTTAGGTTTTTTTTTATGGGAATTCTTTTGGGTTTTCCTTCTTTTAATACAAGTACACATTAATATTCATAAATACTAATCTTCATTGTTATTGTTAAGGAATATTAACAACAATGTAAGTTAGCTCATTAAGTTTTGATTATTTATTTTTAGTGGTGTATTTTAGGTTTTTTTAATGGGAATTCTTTTGGGTTTTCCTTCTTTTAATACAAGTACACTTTAATATTGATGTCTTTTTTTGATTTCTATTTTAATTATGGGAAAAAAAGGGAGATTGATGAGGTGAGGACACATGTCTCATAAACACCTATGGTTTTAGTTTTTAAATACTAGGTATAGATATAGACTGAGTGCAACAGATGGTTATAGCCGGTTTGTAACGGTAAAAAATAAGTTCATTTGTAGCTCCCTCTGTCATGCTTGTCAATGCACATACTATAAAAATTTATAAAAACTTTAATATTTTAAAAATATATATTAAGATGAATTTAATAATATATTATATACTAAAATTTGTTTTCATATACTAGAAATAAAATAAGGTAAAAGCAAATTATTTGAATAATGCAAAAAGTCAAAACGGTGCGAATATGAAGAGATATAGTATTTTTTTTGGTGCAAATATGAAGAGATATAGTGAGTAGTATTATGGAGTAACATTGAAATATATTGGGAAAATTTGTAATTATTAATCCAACCTTTGCCCTATTTTCTTTAATTAAGCCTACATATGCGATATTTCTAAATAATCCAACCTTTATGACCCAACTACTATTATTAAGCCTAACAAGTTACTAACCTGCTATAGGCGGTATTCACCCTTATGTGGCATATAACAATTATAATTTTTTTAAATTTTTTCCCCTTATTTTCTTTAATTGCTATTTTAATTTTCGTTCCTCTCTCCTCTGCGATTTTCTGCTTCATCTCTGCACTCCTCTCCATTATTTCTCTTCTACCTCTTCTCCACCATTGTCGATCCCTCATACGGTCATACCTCTCCATTCGAAGTTCATAAAAAATAATCAGCAATTGCTATGGCTGGGGTAAAGCAATTGCCTGTTGGATCTGGATCTTCTTCAAATTCAAGGTTTTCTTTTCTTTCTAAATTTTCAACAAGACCATAATAACCAACATCCCACAACATAAAAAAACTATATTATTGCAACAGCTCGGGTTTTTACGAACTGACCATCAAGGAAGCCCAAAATTCAAAATTTACCAAAAAGGAACAAAAACGCTAAGGTTCGTAAGTTCACCTTCAATCGTAAGATTTTAGAGACGAAATTTGAATGCGCGTGGATGAAGTCAACTATTTCCACAAGAAAATCGCTGATGATGTCATGAACCAGTACAATTCTGGTTGAAGCAGCAGTAATGGAGGAGAAAGGAATTGAAACACGGTACAGAGAACAGAAGGGTTAAGGATTTTTTGAAAAAAGAATGAAATCCTTGTTTAGGTGGCAAGTGATGATGACGTGTCCAATATTTTAGGAGGGAAACCAACTTTAAGTTGTCAACGTTTTTAACGTTGATTTTGTAGCAGGTAACCGGTCATCTAGGCTTAATAATAGTAGTTGGGTCATAAAAGTTGGATTATTTAAAAATATCGCATAGGTAGGCTTAAATAAAGAAACCGGACGGACAAATATTGGATTAATAATTACAAATTTTCCAATATATTATATGTAATGTATATATATAGTGAAGAAGAGATGAGGCTAAACCCATAGTCCGCGTGAAAGGAGGCTGAGGCTAACCGCCTAACCATTGACCATTTCTTTCTTTTTTTTAACTTAAAAAAGGAACTAATACGGAGTACCAAATTACGGAGTACGGACTTAACCAGTAACGATGCATTCCAGATATGCGCCAATTATATTTTTGACTTCCCGCCATTGCTGGTGATGCCGGAGACTTCAGCAATCGGACTTTCACTTGCACTCGGAAATTCGAGAGACTCAGAAATCAGCGAGTCGTTATCAATCTTCAGGGTGCTCAAAGGATGTCATCGAGCTCAACATTTGAGCATCTCATAACATTCACCAGATGAAAGGCAGCAGTAAACTTGTCTGCGTCTGCGTCTGCGTCTGCCTCATAAGACTTTTCAGTAAGCAATAAATCTGACGTACAAATACTACTAGGACAAGATACAAGATCAACACAGCCCAAAACTCTAGGCATTACTTCGAAGCAGCTTTAGGCAACTCATCATTCACTCAACAGATCACGCAATATCACTTTATCAATTTTCTTTACAAACCGAATCAGCGTCAAACGCGCATCCTAAGGAATAACTACAGTGGTTCATCTTGCCATTAATCAAACCCGAAGATCCAAAGCTATATAAAAACAAGGCAAATTTACCAAAAACAACCTTTTAAACCCAGTTTTTTGCAAGAAACAACCTTTTAAAAAAAAAATTGCGAAAACAAACCTTAAAGTAAAATAAACTTGCGAGACACAACCTATTTGGGTTTTCAGGCGTTGACAAAAAATTTCCGGCCTTGACTTAGCCGGTTTTACTAACCTCACCCATCTTCCCTCCATTTTTCCCCCTTAAAACCAAAATCTAAAAAAAATATGGAAATTAATTAGAGAAGGACTGTAATATGGTGATGGTACATTAGTACTTAATGTATCTCAGACCACCATTGAAGGCATAGCATTATGATGACAAAGGTCCAAACATACTTCCATCCCTGAATATCTACTCCCAACAAGGCAACAACTAACACCCTTTTACCTCTAAATAATTCCCCACTCTTGTACGAACTTGTATGTTCTCCAAAATTCTTCAACCCTTCCAACTCTAGTGTCACCACCCCCTCATTCTCCCCGGTCGCCACCACCAACCACCGACACATGTCCTCGGTGGTGGTTGTTGTTACCGTCTCCTCAACGGTTTTTCATTCTTTACTAGTATTAGTACAAGTGGTAGTTGTCCTGACCCTCCAAAACTCTAGTTGTAGTCGTCGGTTCCTAGACTTTGCCGGTTTTACCAACTGATTTTGGCCGGGAATTTTTGGTGAAGTCAAGGCCAAAAATCAAGTATTAAATGTTGAAGCATTCAAGTACTTGGAAGCAATCAAAAATTTGAATAGAATCCAGAAAACCGATTCATTTCACATATTTGGGGAAAAAAACCCTAACTTCCCAACATTACAATTACACAAAATTAATTAACCAAACTTACCAAATTGTAGATGAAGAGTGTCAACAATGATTGAATTGAGATAAAATTTACATTGGAAGCAACAATTTTAGCCAAATTGATTTAGGAGGAAGAGAGGGCAAAAATATTGGTGGGGGAAGAAGAACAGAGAGAGAAAATGAACTTTGGGGTTTCTTTTCTTTTGGATTTTTGGCTGGAATCTGATTTTAAGTGGGAAAACAGGTGCATGTAGCAAATCCGGGAAGTCAAGGTCGAAAATGTATGGTCAACGCCTGAAAACACAAATAGGTTGTCTCTCGCAAATTTATTTTACTTTAAGGTTTGTTTTCGCAAAAAAAAAAATTAAAAGGTCGTTTCTCGCAAAAAACTGGTTTTAAAAGGTTGTTTTTGGCAAATTTGCCTAAAAATAACAAGTATTTTGAGGAACGGGTGGCAAGAATGCCTTATTTTCACGCTTTCATCAAACTTAAACAAACAACTTCAACAAACAACCCAAGTCCTAGGGGGATATCTTCATCTACATAAAAGATAGACTAATATAAAAACAAAGCCTTCTTTCCACTGTTACTTTGCGCCCTTATTATTCCTTTCCTTAATCACAAATGCCACTCTTCTACACAAACACAATTTCACAAATGCATAACCAAAACCACAAATTTAACATCACACCTACATCACATGATCCATATCATTTGTAGCTCCCTCTAAACAGAAAATACACAAATTTAAAGGTTTGGTATAGTATCACGTCTAAGCCGAACAAATAATCATCATCAATCCAATTTCGATTTCTTCATTAATCACATTCTAAAACAAATAACACATAAATGTCTACGTCGTAAACCCAGAATTAGCATCTAATCATAGAAACTTTACTTACATCAACAACAACAAAAAACACAAAAATTCAAAACTTGTGTTGAATTCCCGGTCAGTAGAGCGGAGAGATATTGAAACCCAAACAACATCTTCGATTCATCTTGTCAACTTTTTACCAATTTGTCAGCAGGAAATTAATATTCTTCCTCTAAAAATCTGCACTGGACAACCAAATCTTCCACATTTCAACTATTTCTGCAATACCAAATAACAGAGGGGTAAATATGATTTTAAGAAACCAAAATCAAAAAACAAAAACTCACACTTTCTTATAAGAATGAGAATTTACCAAATTTCAAGCCTGAGGATGTTCGTTTACTTTGTACATATCAGCTGTGATCTCCGATAACCAAAACCCGGGAAAAACTCCCTACGAAAAATAAATTCCAGAAATAATTAATTAAAATTCAAAATCAATCAATGCAATAGTACCAAGTTTCACTAGGAAATACAAAAATCCGAAATTTCCCAGGAAAACATCGAAAGATTTCAACTTACATCAATTTGCCTCTGCACAATTTTGGGCCGTTTTTTGGGCCTCCGAGCGGGCCGGGTGCCCAACATCGCTAGAAAATCTTCCTCGATTTCTTGCTTGGAGAGAGAACCGGAAAACTTCGCTCTTGGGCGTTCACTGCAATCGCCGCCGTTAACTTCAGCGCTGTTCCTGCTTGCCGGAGATTTAACCTCCGACTGTTTCGCTGGTGAGAAACTAGGCTTCCGGTCACTGGAGATATGGAGATTGTTCGGCTCCTTACAAACCGCCCTCCTCGTCCTCAAATTCCACGGCCTCGGCTCCACCGGCGGTGAAGAAACCACCGTTTCCGCTGAAACGACGACGTCGGATTTCTTAAGGAAGGCCGCTTGCATCTGGTGGACTTCTTCGCGAAAATCAAACATGAGTTTCTCTCTCATCGCTTCGATCCCACCGTCGTCAGTGGATCTCCGCTTACGCTCCAAATTGAACTCGGACCGAGTCATCGAAGAGCGGCGGGACGAGGAAGAGGCGTGAGGGAAGTCGTAATGATCAACACCGTCATCCTCCTCCTTGACACAGCGGAGCTGCACTCGGCGGCCCCACTTGACATTGAAGCAGGGGAGGGAGGAGAAATTAGGGAGGCTGTCCTTCGATCTTTCTGAAGCCATTGGCGGCATGAAATCGTCGTCTCTGTCGTCTTCCTCCACCGATGACATCGGAGTCCGGTTGTCTCGGTGTCGATTGTCGTACTCCGCCACGGAGGCGGTAATCACCATTACACAACAGCGACTGATAAATTCCAAAGAGGGGGAAAGAGAGAGAAGAGCTTGGGGGAGAATGAGAGAATTGGTGAGGGTTTGCTTTGAGAAGAGAGAGAAAGAGGGGGGGATTGTTTGTTGGGTTTGTGACAAATCGCCGGGAAGATGAAATTTATATGTGAGAGGAGAGAGAGGGGGGAGGTGAGCGCAAGGGTAAGAAGAGGGAGGGAGGGAGCGAGCGGTTTTAACGTTCGTATACTCGTGGGAGTTTTTTTTTCGTTTTCCTTTTTTTTTCTCTTTTGGGAGAAAAATGTACTCGAAATTACTCCGTATGTGTCAACTATGGTGATTTAAATCTCTAAAGTAATTTAACCTTTTAGGGTAAAAAAAAAGGAACCTAAGAGTATACGGAGTATTGGAGTTCCTTTTCAAGTAACTTTCCAACATCAATTATATTTTGGTCATTATTTGGGCTTTTGGGTTAATGTAAAATACTTTCTTCCTATTTAATTAAAAGATACATTTTAATCGTCATGTAATTTTATAAGGGGGGAGTTGAATCTATTAAAATAAGATGAAAGTGGGTTATTGAGTTGTCGTTATAGTAAGAAATTGATAGTGGATAAATTATTTATTGTAGTAAAAAGAATATGCGAGTAAGTGTGGGGATCATAACTTTTTATGGAGAGTTACTCCAAGTTATCTTTTGGCCAAGACACCCCAAGAACTGAATTGTGATATCGAGTGAGAATATTTGTGAAAGTCAATCAAATTTATTGAATTGTGTTATCGAGTGGGAATATTTGTGAAAGTCAATCAAATTTATTTATTGTTGGTGTTAATGAGCCACAAGGCAAATATAAATTATAAATTGAGGCAGATGAATTCGAACCTGAGACCTATTGTACACAGGGCTTCAGTCTTAACCACTAAGCCAAGATCTCATTAGTTGAAAGTCCATCAATTATGTGTGATAAACTTTTTTACATTTAATATTTACAACTAGATTTTGGGCTCAGGTGATGCCCCGAGTGGCCGAATCATCACTTGGATAATTGTAATTATGCATAGTTTTCTACAAAAAAAAAAAAAAAAACGAAAAGAAAAACAAATCACAGTTAACTCCTATTTTTATTAAAACTATCTTTCTTTCTTTTATTATCACTTTTTTATATTTCGTTTGTAAAAGATAATACGTAAAATTGCATAACCAAATGATAAGTCATTCGTGGTTCCAATCACCAAGTCATGGGTTCGAATCTTATATTTGTAATTTTTGAATAATATCAGATGACATGTGTCTTATTGAAAAGCGTGGGTGCCATGTGACATTTTATACTTTCTTACAAACGCTTTTTAATATATTAGTATAGATTCAAGAAAATATGTAAATGAAAAATCAATATATTTAAGGGGAAATAAAACTCAACGATAGTGGTTATTTTGATTTTTGATAACTTATAATTTAATTATCGCAATTAATAGAACTCCTTTCGTCCCATAATATTTTTCAATTGATTTTGTGACGGTATTTAGGACTGTTTTAGGAAACAAACATGAATTTATGAAGGAATAATTGAAATGGAAAGATCATTTTGAGACACCATAAAAGAAATTGGAAAAATATTATGAGACACAAATGTACTTTACAATTAATTAACTTCTCGATTATCATCAATAAATATTAACATTATTTGGTAGATGCAAAATGAGGCTGAATAAATAAATAATATGAGATGAGACCACAAAGTACTGAAAAAAGAGATTGGAGAGCTCTTTTGAAAACAAAAACATCAATGTTGGGTATTTTTTGGAGGGATCACGAGAGTATCTTGTAGAATGATAGTGATAGAGAGATATTGGAGAGCTCTCACCAACGTAAATGCTCTATAAAATATGAGGGTGTTTTGTGTATTGTTTTTATTTTTATTTTAACTCTTACTACAAATAATAATAAAATATTATGTATGCGTGGGCAATGAGATAAAATATGATATTGTTGATTTATTTATTTCCGGAAGAGTTTGCATGTTATTCTTACAAGTGATAGCATAGGCTCTATCTAAGAAAATAATTTACGAGTTTTCATGAAATGTCCATGAGCTTTGAGAAAATTCACCAAATTAATAACCCACGGGTTTTAAAAATTCACCAAATACCCCTATTATAAAACTTAATACAAAAAATGCCCTTGATCACGTCATCAACCCCTAATCAACTCAATTAATATCTACTGAGTAACAACCTAATAAACCTACCCATTAACCCCCCTAATTCACCCATAATCTTTGAATTTGTTTTTCCTCAAACCCCCCCGACAACCACCACTGTAACAGCCCACACTTTTGAGCTGCTATTTAGAATTACTTATTTCTCACTAATTACACTTAGAATTCAATTTACAAAACAAAACCTGAATTAACCCTTATAATCAACTATAAATACACAAGAGATCTTAACCTATCATAATGTTAGGTTATGATTCATATGACAGTTCATAAATCATGCGGAAAAACCATAAAGCCAGGAAACATATTATTTACACATAATCATTTAGCATAGTTTAGATGCATACTCTTTGTTGCGTGCCTTCCCTAGCTGCGCCCGAACCGAACAAGAACAAGTCTTTAGGACTCCAAGTGTCGTCCCTCCGTAGATAGTCCACAGCACGTCCGGATCCGCCTTAAGATTGACCAACTAGAATCGCCCTTAAGGTTCTAATATTTTCGGTTGGGTAGGCAAGAATATTGGCTGATTTTTCTGCTTAAAAATCTTAGTTTTGAATACTTAAAAACTTGTTGTATAAATAATGACCCCTAGGCCTTTATTTATAGAGTTATGGAAAAGGAATCGTAATTCTAGTAGGATACGAATTAATTGAAATTAGAATCCTACATGAATTCTATTTAATTAATTTATCCAATTAGGAATAGAAATTTAATCATACACTGACTCTTGTAGATTTAGGAATCACGCATGAGCACAAACTCACACACACACGGCAGCCACAAGGGCTGCCCATGCGCGTGCGAGCAGCAGCCCACGCAGCGCGGCCCACGCATCCGTGGCCTTGGTGCGCGCTGGGCTTGTGGCGTGCGTGCTTGCTGGGCGATGGCCCGGCTTCGTGCTGGGCCTTCGTCCGGCAGGC
This sequence comes from Spinacia oleracea, assembly GCF_020520425.1. NCBI lineage: Eukaryota > Viridiplantae > Streptophyta > Magnoliopsida > Caryophyllales > Amaranthaceae > Spinacia > Spinacia oleracea. Next base: position 93,397,860 of record NC_079489.1, read on the forward strand.
CTCGTCCGATGCTAATTCGTACGATACGCTTCCGATTAAATTTCCATTTCCGGAATCTATTTCCGATACGAACAATATTTAATATTTCCGATTCCGGAATTAATTTCCGTTTCGAACAAATATTTAATATTTCCGTTTCCGGAATTATTTTCCGATTCCGGTAATATTTCCGATTCTGACAATATTTCCGTTTCCGGCAATATTTCCGATTCTGGTAATATTTCCATTTCCAATAATATTTTCCGATACGTACCATGTTTCCGTTTCCGGCAACATCTACGACTTGGATAATATTCATATTTCCGATACGATCCATATTTCCGTTTCCGGCAATATCATCGTTTCCGGAGTATTCATTTCTTGCCTGTGACGATCTTAGCTCCCACTGAAACCAAGATCCGTCGGTTCCGAATATTCATAGATGGAGTATTTAATGCCATTAAATACTTGATCCGTTTACGTACTATTTGTGTGACCCTACGGGTTCAGTCAAGAGTAAGCTGTGGATTAATATCATTAATTCCACTTGAACTGAAGCGGCCTCTAGCTAGGCATTCAGCTCACTTGATCTCACTGAATTATTAACTTGTTAATTAATACTGAACCGCATTTATTAGACTTAACATAGAATGCATACTTGGACCAAGGGCATTATTTCCTTCAGTCTCCCACTTGTCCTTAGGGACAAGTGTGCATTTCTTAATTCCTTTGTCGCTCGATGCTTGCTCTTGAACATAAGGTAAGAGTTGTCATCCTTATTATGTCCAGAGGTGTTCCTCGGTTTCAGAGTTCAACTGATCAAATAAACAGATAATCATAGCCTATGATTCATCCGAGCACGGCCATGCATTTCACAGTTTCTAGCTCTCCGAGTGGCCTTGTACAACTTTTAAGCATCTCATCCCGATTTATGGGAGGACAATCCCAATCTTGCGATCTTGAGATTAGACTTCGTTTGATAGGTGATTACCTGAGCGTTGCCTTTATAGCCTCCTTTTACGGTGCGACGGTTGGTCAACGTCAAAGCAACCAGTTCTCAAACAAGTAATCTCAAATCACTCAGGTATTGAGGATTTAGTGTCTAATAATTTAATGAAATTTACTCATGACAGATTTTCATCTCTTACAGTAAAGTTTCATAGGTCTTGTCCGATACTAGTCTTCCCAAAGTAAGTATCTATGCAAATGATTATGACATTGCCATGTCCACATAGTTCAAGAAACAGAACTACTAGTCATCTTGCATTCTAATCGTCTAACGTTTTCTATGCGTCCAATTTTATAGAAAACTCCGATTAGGGACCATTTTCAATCTTTGACATTCAAGTTCACTTGATAGACATTTCTTAGTCACAGGACTGGTCCTGACAGTCTATCTTGAATATATCGTCAAATTGAAGGGACTCATCATTTAATACTAAACCAAGATTAAATGGAATATGAAAATACATTTCATATATGATAAATGTTCAACCCCAATGTTTTACAAGCATGGGCCTCAAACCCATCTTCTAAAACAGTTCATGGAATTCAAAGCTATGCTTGATTTCCAGTGCTACAATGTGAGTGTTGCTTCTCACTTGTTGCATAGGTTTAGTTATCATGCTTTGCTAATCTTAATATCCTTTTCATCGAATGTTCTTCGAGATATGATGACAAGATCTTTTCGAGTTTGTTTATTATGTGATCTTGTCTTTCTTACTTCGATGGTGGTTTTACTCATTTTGCAATGAAGAACCATCAAGTTAGCAGACGTTTTTCTTGCTTCAAGAGTGGTTCTACGCATTTTTCAATGAAGAATCATCAAGCCAGCAGATAGGTGATCTACCCAAGTTCAGTGAAGAACTTTAAACAACCCTGTTTTATTGCTTCTTAGGCAATAATTACTTTTACTTCAACTTTATAGGTTGCTAGTGATGCTTTGTTTGGAATTACTTATCCAAGCAGTTCACAGATATGTGGAATACTCTCAACTATATCTTAAAACATAGAAATCATTATTTTAATTTCCCACGCAACAACTCATGGTCTCCAACCCATGTTGCCATTTCAAAACACGATGCTCTATAGCTCGTCCTTGTCAATGGTTAACTCCAAAGGGGTCTTGCTTGATCCTTTGCCAGTGTTTCTGCGTGTAGCATCAATATTTAGCATATCTTTATTTCCTTGAATCAAGAACTATTCCTATGTACCTTTTCAAGTACCATAAGTATTCTTGATCTCAATCTAGTTGATCTTCACTTAGATCAATAGAGATTGGTATATGTTCGTCATGGCTAAAGTCATACGATACGTTTTTGGCGATCCTCATATTATATCATACATGATAAATTCTTTTGCAGAATAATTCCCAATTGAATTCTATTCATGTAACTTTAGTTTATTCAATTTCAGCAGATACTGAATCCAGCTAAATTCTTTGACATATAATATAGGTTAAGAATCTCATTTAGACTCTTTGATGTTTAACTTAGTAAATGCTTATACATAGTTCAAACATCCTTTACTTAGATTTATTCACATGGGTCGAATATCTCCAATGGAGACTTTCGTGTTTGATTTAGTAAATGCCATTACTTAATCCAAAACAATATCATAAGATCTTTGTGAATAGATCTTAATACCCAGTATGTACTAAGTTTCGCCTTGGTCCGTCATTGATGAATAATCTCAAATCTAAGTATTTAGCATTTGAATGTTATTTCACAATAGAGAGATATGTGTGTGATACACATAGGACCAAATAAGTTTTTATGTACTCCCACTAAACTTCTTATATATCTATAAGAATCATGTACATTTTATGAAACTAAAATACTTATTAGCTTCACTAAAATACATTTCTAATTCCCAATTGCTTGCTTAAATCTGTACTTTAGATTTCATAAGCTAGCTTTCTTTTTCAAGCATTCATTTATTCCAACATTTGATTGAGGAATACGTTTTGTCATCCAATTGCTATATGTACCAATATGCAATCATTGCTTGAATTATAGACTTGAGCATTACGATTATGCATGAGGTTTCAACACAATCCATGCCATGAATTTGCTTGTAACCTTTAGCAACTAATCTAGCTTTGTGTGTGAACACAATTCTTGTTTGATGGTTTTTATCCTTAAAACAAACTTGCAACCAATAGGTGTGAAACTATTCTTGCAAATCAACAAAATTTCAATTTTGTCATCAAAACATTGAGTATGTTTTATGGCCTCTAACCATTTAAAACATTTGAGTCTATATATGGCCTCTAACCATTTTAGGGAATCTAGGTTTCGTCATAGCTTTCTTACAAGTCATAAACTCATTAATCTACATGATAATAGTTTGACTGCAAGTTGTAGGTTTCTTCACTATCGAATAGAAGAATCTCATAGTTTCATTGACCAGAACTCTATGTTTCCTTACTATCTAATAGAAGAATCTCATAGTTCCAGTGACTTGAACTCTATGCCTACTTGGGTATAGAACATCAAACAATAGAATATCAACAGGCACTTTGAGAGTCCTTTGAATATTCTATTCTCCTTGAAGCACTTGTAAAGTCTTCTAAGAGATGTCTATTCTTTAAAAGCTACTTCTAAAGTCCTTTCAGAATAAGTTCGGATTTTCTGAAGCACTTCGAAAAGCCTCCGGAATGTCCGTTTATGTTTGTTGTTCGCCTCGAAGACTTTCGAGGTCTATTTTCTCCCACTTGTCATTTTGGAAACGAATCTCCAAAAGGACATTATTTCGAGCAAACAAACATTATGTTCTCAAAAATTCGTGGTAGAAACAATACCCTTGTGTCTCATTTGAATAAATCATAATGAAACATATATCTATACTTGGGCCTTAGTTTGTTGAATAACAAACACTAAGCTCCCACTGAGTTTAGCAACTCTCTAGATATATATTATCGAAAAGATATTCTGAAATTTCTTTTCTATAGCTTTGACGAATTTAGTTTAGTTTGGTGGTAGTTGAGCATTTTGTTTTAGAATTTATAGGAAAAGTCTTTATGATTCATCATTGATCGAATCAAGTACTAATCGACTTCGATCATTCCAACTTAGATATGCCATATCTTATGGACCTAGATTGTGAAATTACAACACACAATCATTGATGATCATATTTGGTCTCAAGTAATCATCAACATGATCTAACCTAGATCTTTATGATTTCTTGCCAAGTGGATTTTATACTTCTGAATCTTTGAACTAGCCAAACAGATTCAACTTATATCACATTTGAGTAAATAAACCTATATTCACTCAAATCCATGTGAAATAATAAAGTCATAAAACCTTTCTTTAGCTTTGAACTCTATCGTCTAGGCGTTCTAACAATAGTTCATATTCTTTGTTACTTTCAACAAGTAAGACTAGTTGTCTTAAAATGATCTAGAAATCAATCAACTTTCAGAAGTCCATCAAAATAGAGCTTATGAATGTTAACTTGTTGATATGGTCTAAGCAACAATGCCAAAGATTTGTGGAACTCAAATCAAGGGGTTGATTTGATCCTAGTAAAGTTCTTTAAAGAGTTGTTTGTTTTAATCAAGCATATTGACTCAACCTGTAATTGGCCATTTCATTCAAATAAACAAACAAACATTGTTTTTGTTTTTCTTTGAATGTGAGTCTTTCTGTGTTTGAAGCAGAAATTTAGGTATGCTGATTATGGAACAAAATAGCCATTAAGTTCTAGCCTTTGAAAGGACTTAAAACAAACTTAGATGACCCTACAATTAATGTAGCATTTCCATGCTTCATTTCCCACTTGTAGGTCATTAGTGTATCCTAGCTTCCATTGTTTGAGTTATTACCAGAGTAAGAACCTCAAGCGGTATATGATACCAAGGAAGTTTGATTGCTAGGTCACTTCTCTTTAAACATAAACTTATAGGTAGAAACGGAATCGTAAATTCCTTTCATTGTTCCTCGTTTTCCTATTTCTTGTACCCTTTCTTATAGTCTTAAGAATTGAATTCTTTAGTGTTGACTTTTATACTTTGTTAGACATGTCCAATGTCACCAACAAGGTTCTTTACCATTTTAATTTATGTTGAATATTCTTTTCAACTAGATGATCTTACCAGAAGCTTCTAAAGTTCTCTAAGCATCGATCTATTCGAATGTCTAGGAACTAGACTCATTCGAGAATTAAATGGAAAAAGGATTTTAGGTCGTTAACCATTGGTAAAGCTGAGCGTTTAAACTCAATGCTTTATGATCTCAAAACCACATTGTATTTTGAATTCACAAGCACCAATCGGTTTGCCATTCGACTTTGATACTCGAAAACAACCATAAAAGTCGATATAAGAAACGTACATTTTAAATTGCTCACTTTCTCTCATTTCCGTGAATCGTTCTTGGATTCACTACCGATCAAGGAAATTTACTGTTACCTTTCTAAAAGGATTTATTGCAGTGCAAGATATTTAATTATAAACAATAATTAAAACATACATTGAAGCATGCAAAGTCTAAACATTTATCATGAATAAATAACTTGAAATTAAAGCAACCATGCAATTCAAACAAGTTATTAGCATTTTATTCGAATTTATTGTTCCGGCAGGTGTGAATAAAATGATTCCAAGACCCTAAAACCATTGAAGAATTAAGCACAGTTTGTCGACTCAATTCTAAAACATTTTAGGTAAGCAAAAGCCTTTTGCTAATAGTCTAGAAACTACTCTTGGTTGATAGGTACGTCTACGAACTTATTAGGTAAACCTATCGATTTTGCCACGACATAAAAGGACTCCTTACTTATATCGTTGAGTTTCACCAAAACTAACATGTACTCACAATTATTTGTGTACCTTGCCCCTTTAGGACCAATAAGTAACACCTCGCTGAGCGAAAACTATTACTAGATTGATGTAAAGGATATCCAAGCAAGTGTATATTTTGGCATGGCACCTTTTAACTCAATTTTTAAGTTTGGAACTTAAGGCTCTTACTATGTTGGTTAGATTTTAAGTGAACTAAAATCCTTAATCATGCAACATAATCAAGCCACAATCTTATGCATAATTAAGACATATTTAAAGCAATAAATAACTTAAAGCATGCATAAGATAAATGTGATCTAGTATGGCCCGACTTCATCTTGAAGCTTTAACTTCAAAGTCCGTCTTGAAAATCTCCGTGGGAGGCACCATTTTCTTCAAATAGGATAAGCTATAACTAATTACAACTATTTGATGGTACGCAGACCATATTTGAATTGAAAAATAACTTTGGTACTTTAGACCAATTACATTCAAATTAATGGTACGCAGACCATATTTTCTATCCTATTTGGGCCATACTAGTCACTTCATAACCTGCAAAACAGTACATATACAATATATACCATTCTCCCATTCATTATCATGAATGGCCCACATAGCTGGTTAGTAAAACACATTATGCATCACGTAAACATTTGCAGCAATTAATCAAGGGCACCAATAATCTACCAATTATTCAGTCCTTATTAATTCTAATCAAGTTGTTTTAACCTTAAGGATTTGTAGACCTAATCAAGAGTTTATGACTAAAAAGCGCTCCCACTTAAACCAATAAATTCATATGCTTTACCAATTTTAAACATAAAAATGTATTTCTAGTCTAACCGGAAACATACAAATTTAATTAAAATTTAAAGCTCATATCAATTTATAATTGAATCCAAAAATTTAATTCAATTTCAGTCGTATTTAAATTAATTCATGATTTTAATTTTAGTAAAATAATTAGAATAAATAACATTTATTATAATTATAATATTCAAAATTAAAATCCAAGAAAATAATTCAAATTATTAATTTTAAAATTAATTAAAATTACGTGAACTGAAATTTTCAAATTAAACATTCAAAACGATCTAATCGTAACGCAAACACCCTACGCGTTGCACGCCCATGGGCCGTACGCACACAGCCATTGCTGGCCATGTGCGTGCAGCCCATGCGCTCGTCGCATAGCTGCTGCTTCCCTATCGCAAGCCTCCGCACGCACTGATGCTCGCTGCGCGCGCCAGCGCTCATCGCACGCGAGCTATCGCTCGCAGTGCGTGCGCGCGACATCGCTCGCTGGGCGCGCGACATCGCTCGCTGGGCGCGCGAGCCATCGCTCGCTGGGGCGCGACATCGCTCGCTGGGCGGGCGACATCGCGCGCTGTGCGCGTGAGTAATGTTGGGCGCAGCGCTCGTGGCACGCGAGCTTGCGCTCGCTGCGCGCGAGGCTGCGCGCCCTTGTGCGAGGCAGCGCGCGTTGTGGCGCAGCTCGCTTGCTGCCCACACGCGACTGCCTTGGCTCGCCCTTCGCCCATGCCCATTCGTTCATTGCTTGTGGCACACGACACAAGGCAGGGCTGCTGCCTTGTGCTCGTGCACTACGCCCTTGCTCATTGCATTCGTGCCGCACGGGCGACGAGCTCCCTTGCTCGTCGTCGCATGCCCGCATTATACAACACCCCTTAAGGGTAACACGAAGCGTCCATTGCTTCGTGCGTGCAAGTTTTATGAACGAATCGCATAAAAATTTAAAATTTATATTTAAAATTAATGACAAATTAATAAATAATATTAATTTCATAATTTTAGGGCGAAAAATCGAAAATTTATTATCCGATTGATTTCCGATTGTTATGGATTCAAGTCTAGGTCATAAAAATTTAAAATTTATCGTAAATTTACAATTTTTATGGTGGTTTTTAATCATAGGTTTCTAATTAAATTACAATTAATTATGAAAATCAAATTAATTCTAAATTATTCTAATTTTCAACAAATTAATCATAATTACAAATTAGATTGCATAATTAACAAGACTAGGCATTCAAACTTGTTAAACATATGCAGTAGGTCAATCAAAAATTCAAGATTTATCAACAAGAATCGCAAATATTTAATTTAACATCTTAAATTTACGAAATTTTGCATTCGAAAAACTAAAACCTTCGAAAAGTCATAGTTAGGCTTCGAATTTGAGAATTCTGGGTTTGTCAAAATTTTAGAATGCCTTTTACATGCGGAATTGACACAAAAATCACTCAATTCGGATGAGTAACGAAGAAACTGCCGAAAAACTGCGTACGTATAATTAAATAAACGCAATTTGCAATTAATTAACAATTACGAAAATTAATCACCCCTTTTAATTCTTGCAAATTTGTAATATTTAACCATGTTCATGCAATTTAGATTATGAAAATAATAAGGGGCTCGTGATACCACTGTTAGGTTATGATTCATATGACAGTTCATAAATCATGCGGAAAAACCATAAAGCCAGGAAACATATTATTTACACATAATCATTTAGCATAGTTTAGATGCATACTCTTTGTTGCGTGCCTTCCCTAGCTGCGCCCGAACCGAACAAGAACAAGTCTTTAGGACTCCAAGTGTCGTCCCTCCGTAGATAGTCCACAGCACGTCCGGATCCGCCTTAAGATTGACCAACTAGAATCGCCCTTAAGGTTCTAATATTTTCGGTTGGGTAGGCAAGAATATTGGCTGATTTTTCTGCTTAAAAATCTTAGTTTTGAATACTTAAAAACTTGTTGTATAAATAATGACCCCTAGGCCTTTATTTATAGAGTTATGGAAAAGGAATCGTAATTCTAGTAGGATACGAATTAATTGAAATTAGAATCCTACATGAATTCTATTTAATTAATTTATCCAATTAGGAATAGAAATTTAATCATACACTGACTCTTGTAGATTTAGGAATCACGCATGAGCACAAACTCACACACACACGGCAGCCACAAGGGCTGCCCATGCGCGTGCGAGCAGCAGCCCACGCGGCGCGGCCCACGCATCCGTGGCCTTGGTGCGCGCTGGGCTTGTGGCGTGCGTGCTTGCTGGGCGATGGCCCGGCTTCGTGCTGGGCCTTCGTCCGGCAGGCCTCGTCCGATGCTAATTCGTACGATACGCTTCCGATTAAATTTCCATTTCCGGAATCTATTTCCGATACGAACAATATTTAATATTTCCGATTCCGGAATTAATTTCCGTTTCGAACAAATATTTAATATTTCCGTTTCCGGAATTATTTTCCGATTCCGGTAATATTTCTGATTCTGACAATATTTCCGTTTCCGGCAATATTTCCGATTCTGGTAATATTTCCATTTCCAATAATATTTTCCGATACGTACCATGTTTCCGTTTCCGGCAACATCTACGACTTGGATAATATTCATATTTCCGATACGATCCATATTTCCGTTTCCGGCAATATCATCGTTTCCGGAGTATTCATTTCTTGCCTGTGACGATCTTAGCTCCCACTGAAACCAAGATCCGTCGGTTCCGAATATTCATAGATGGAGTATTTAATGCCATTAAATACTTGATCCGTTTACGTACTATTTGTGTGACCCTACGGGTTCAGTCAAGAGTAAGCTGTGGATTAATATCATTAATTCCACTTGAACTGAAGCGGCCTCTAGCTAGGCATTCAGCTCACTTGATCTCACTGAATTATTAACTTGTTAATTAATACTGAACCGCATTTATTAGACTTAACATAGAATGCATACTTGGACCAAGGGCATTATTTCCTTCACATAATCTTTGATGGCCTCATAACATTTCAGCAAATTATTCCTTCCTCAATCACATATGTAATCCACATCCGAGCTTACACAATACCTGCAAAATTACTAAAAAAGATTCTGCCCCCACCAGGACAGGTTCAAAGAACAAAGTCAGGGAAATTGAGTACACATTGCCCAACCTGAAACTCATTTTAGAGGCTTAAAATATAATATCGTGTTTTATTTATTTCAAAGATAAAACTGCTTCGATTTGAATCAAATCTTATTCAAATTAAACACAGTAATCAAATTGCAATAATTTAAAGCACATAAACAATTGAACACAACTTTGATGTTTATAATTGATAAATAAATCAAGCAAAGGTTTGCACTCACTCACCAGGTGTTTTCCAAAGATCGTACGATTTATATTTTCAGAAATCCTCAAATCCATTTTTTGTTAGGTTATGATACATATGAACAACATAAATCATGCGGAAAAACCTATATGCCAGGAATCATATTAATTTCACATAATCATATAATTAGTCTAGGATGCATACACTTTGTAGCGTGCCCTCCCTAGCTGCGCCCGAACCGAACAAGAACAAGTCTTTAGGACTCCAAGTGTCGTCCCTCCGTAGAAAGTCCACAGCACGTCCGGATCCGCCTTAAGATTGACCAACTTGAATCGCCCTTAAGGTACTTATAATTTTGGCTAATATGTGGCAAGTGTTTGGCTGATTTTTGCTTGAAAATCTTACCTTTGAATACTTGTGCCTTTTCCACCATAGAGCCTTTAACAATTAATTAATCATCTCCACCATAGACCAGGAAATCATCTTTGTGCCTTTTCAGGTACTTCAGAATATTCTTGGCAGCAGTCCAATGTGCCTCTCCTGGGTCTGACTGGTATCTTCTCGTAGCATTGAGTGCATACGCAACATCCGGGCGTGTAAATATCATAGCATACATTATTGAACCAATCAATGATGCGTATGGAATCCCACTCATTCGTCTACGCTCATCAAGTGTTTTTGGGCACTGAGTCTTTCTTAGAGTCATTCCATGAGACATGGGTAGGTAGCCTCGCTTGGATTCTGCCATCTTGAACCTTTCAAGAACCTTATTGATATAAGTTCTTTGACTAAGTCCAATCATCTTCTTAGATCTATTTCTGTAGATCTTGATGCCAAGTATGTACTGTGCTTCTCCTAGATCCTTCATCGAAAAACATTTCCCAAGCCAAATCTTGACAGAGTTCAACATAGGAATGTCATTTCCGATAAGTAATATGTTGTCGACATATAATACTAGAAAAGCAATTTTGCTCCCACTGACCTTCTTGTATACACAAGATTCGTCTGCGTTCTTGATGAAACCAAAGTCACTGACTGCTTCATCAAAACGTATATTCCAGCTCCTTGATGCCTGCTTCAATCTGTAGATTGATTTCTTAAGCTTGCATACCTTTTTAGCATTCTTTGGATCCTCAAAACCCTCAGGCTGTGCCATAAACATAGTTTCTGTTAAAACGCCGTTTAAGAAAGCGGTTTTGACATCCATCTGCCATATTTTGTAATTGTAATATGCAGAGATTGCTAACATTATCCGAATAGACTTTAGCATTGCAACTGGTGAAAAGGTTTCATCGTAATCCACACCGTGGACTTGCCTGTATCCTTTTGCAACCAATCTAGCTTTGAAAACTTCAAGTTTCCCATCCTTCTCCTTTTTCAGTTTGAAAACCCATTTGCTTCCTATGGCTTGATAGCCATCTGGCAAATCGACCAAATCCCAAACTTGGTTTTCAGACATGGAGTCTAATTCAGATTGCATGGCTTCATGCCATTGCTTGGAGCTAGGGCTCGTCATAGCTTGTTTCTAAGTTGCAGGTTCATCACTTTCAAGTAATAGAACGTCATAGCTCTCGTTCGTCAAAATACCTAAGTGCCTCTCCGGTTGAGATCTATATCTTTGCGATCTACGCGTGGTTATATCTCTAGATGGTCCATGATTCTCACCAGATACTTCTAAAGATCTCTGAGTTTCATCTTGAATGTCGTCTTGAGCATTCTCTAGATTTTGTTGTTCGACTCGAATTTCTTCGAGGTCTACTTTTCTCCCACTTGTCATTTTGGAAATGTGATCCTTTTCCAAAAAGATACCATCTCGAGCAACAAACACCTTGTTCTCAGATGTATTGTAGAAGTAATACCCCTTTGTTTCCTTTGGGTAGCCCACAAGGATACATTTGTCATATTTTGGATGAAGTTTGTCTGAAATTAATCGTTTGACGTATACTTCACATCCCCAAATCTTAAGAAAAGACACTTTTGGAGGCTTTCCAAACCATAACTCATATGGAGTCTTTTCAACAGCTTTAGACGGAGCTCTATTTATAGTGAGTGCAGCTGTATTTAGTGCATGTCCCCAAAATCCTATTGGAAGTTCGGCCTGACCCATCATTGATCTAACCATGTCTAGCAAGGTTCTGTTCCCCCGTTCCGACACACCGTTCCATTGTGGTGTTCCAGGAGGAGTCAATTCAGATAAAATTCCACATTCTTTCAGATGGTCATCAAATTCATAGCTCAGATATTCACCGCCTCTGTCAGCCGCAGTGCCTTAATCTTCTTGCCTAATTGATTCTCTACTTCACTCTGAAATTCCTTGAATTTGTCAAAGGATTCAGACTTATGCTTCATTAGGTAGACATAACCATATCTACTGAAGTCATCAGTGAAAGTGATAAAGTAGCTGAAACCACCTCTAGCATTTGTACTCATTGGTCCACATACATCTGTATGGTTTCAACCCAATAGTTCAGTTGCTCTTTCTCCAACTTTAGAAAAAGGTTGCTTTGTCATTTTGCCAAGTAAACATGATTCACACTTACCATAATTCTCTAAGTCAAATGGTTCTAGAATTCCTTCCTTTTGAAGCCTTTCTATGCGTTTCAAGTTAATATGGCCTAATCGACAATGCCACAGATAGGTGAGATCTGAATCATCCTTTTTGGCCTTTTTGGTATTTATGTTATAAACTTGTTTGTCGTGATCTAATAAATAAAGTCCATTGACTAATCTAGCAGATCCATAAAACATCTCTTTAAAATAAAACGAACAACTATTGTCTTTTATTAAAAAGGAAAATCCCTTAGCATCTAAGCAAGAAACAGAAATGATGTTTTTAGTAAGACTTGGAACATGGAAACAGTCTTCCAGTTCCAAAACTAGCCCAGAGGGCAACGACAAACAATAAGTTCCTACAGCTAATGCAGCAATCCTTGCTCCATTTCCCACTCGTAGGTCGACTTCACCCTTGCTTAACCTTCTACTTCTTCTTAGTCCCTGTGAATTGGAACATAAGTGTGAGCCACAACCTGTATTTAATACCCAAGAAGTTGAATTAGCAAGTATACAGTCTATAACGAAAATACCTGAAGATGGAACGACCGTTCCGTTCTTCTGATCTTCCTTAAGCTTTGGACATTCTCTTTTGTAATGGCCTATTCCATCACAATAAAGACAGCTTGATGTGGACTTGTCCTGCTTTGTTTAAGCATTGCCCTTGGACTTTCCACCTTTCTTGAAGGGTCTCCCTTTAGCCTTGAGTAAATCCTTGTCTTCACAGTCGAGTATTATCTCAGCCTTTCTGACAAGTGAACAAATTCTGCAACTGTTTCTTCTCTTGGTTCACTTAGGTATAGTTGCTTGAAGCGACCAAACCCACTGTGCAGTGAATTGAGCAAGACAGAGACTGCCATCCTTTCGCTTATTGGTGTTCCTAGCAGACTCAGGCGATCAAAATATGAAAGCATAAGCTCCACATGGAACCTCAGTGGGACACCTACCCTTTGTTTAGTGCGAAGGAGCTGAACATGTGTTTCTTGGACCTCCATCCTATAACACCTGTTAGGAGAACTAACCTTTAGACCAGACATTGATTCAATCAACTCATGGACGTTTAGGTCCCTGTCCTCCGTGCTTTCACGACAGATATCCCTCAGATTCTTGATGAGCGTAAAAGGTTCGTAAGCTACAAACCTTCTAGCCCATTCATCAAGGATATTGTTCAGCATGAGACTCATAACCTTTTTGAGATCCGCATCCCAGGCGACAAATCTTTCAGGGGTCATGTCTCAGGCATAGTAGCTTGGCATGGGATGTAACAATACATATCAAGTCCATTGAGTCTGATTATTTCAACAAGCTTAGCTTCCCATTCAAGAAAATTCGTTAGGTTCAGCTTGATCATAAGCTCAGAACCCATGATGACGTTTTGATTGTTGTTTGCCATAGTAAAACTACAATCGAAAAAGAATAAACAAACAAATAATCATTCACAGTTTCTCTTAATAAACTCAAATTCTAGCATACATGCATAATTTAATTTTCATTAAGCATTTTATTCAAGTTATGTGTTCCGGCAGGTGTGAATAAAATGATTCCAAGATCCTAAAAACCATTGAAGAATTAAGCACATTATGTATTTTGACTCAATTCTAAAATCTTTTAGGTAAGCAAAAGCCTTTTTCTAATAGTCTAGAAACTACTTTTGGTTGATAGGTACGTCTAAGAACTTATTAGGTAAACCTATCGAATTTGCCACGACATAAAAGGAATCCTTACTTATATCGTTGAGTTTCACCAAAACTAACGTGTACTCACAATTATTTGTGTACCTTACCCCTTTAGAATAAATAAGTAACACCTCGCTATGGCGGAAAACTATTACTAAGATTGATGTAAAGGTTATCCAAGTAAGTGTTATTTTGGCATGGCACCTTTTAACTCAATTTTTAAGTTTGGAACTTAAGGCTCTTACTATGTTGGTTAGATTTTAAGTGAGCTAAAATCCTTAATCATGCAACATAATCAAGCCACAATCTCATGCATAATTAAGACATATTTAAGAGCAATAAGTAACTTAAAACATGCATAAGATAAATGTGATCTAGTATGGCCCGACTTCATCTTGAAGCTTCAACTTCAAAGTCAGTCTTGAAAATGGATTGGAAACTCCGTCTTGAATTTCACCATGGGAGGCGCCATTTTCTTCAAATAGGATCAACTATAATTAAACTAATTACAACTATTTGATGGTACGTAGACCATATTTAAAAGCAATAAAATTTGGTACTTTAGACCAATATTACATTCAAATTAATGGTACGCAGACCATATTTTCTATCCTATTTGGGCCATACTTGTCACTTTCATTAACCTGCAAAACAGTACATATACAATATTTCCATTCACCCATTCATTTTCATGAATGGCCCACGTAGCTGGTTAGTAAAACACATTGTAATGCATCACATAAATATTTGCAGCAATTAATCAAGGGCACCAATAATCTACCAATTATTCAGTCCTTATTAATTCTAATCAAGTTGTTTTAAACTTAAAGGATTGTAGATCTAATCAAGAGTTTATGACTAAAAATGCTCCCAGTTAAACCAATAACTTTATATGCTTTACTAATTTTAAACATAAAAATGTATTTCTAGTCTAACCGGAAACATACAAGTTTAATTAAAATTTAAAGCTCATATAACATTATAATCGAACCCATATTTAATTTATTTTTCAGTTGAATTAAATGAATTTAATTAATTCAAGGTTTTAATTTTAGTAAAATAATTAGTATAAATTAAAATTTATAATAATTATAATATTCAAAATTAAAATCCGAGAAAACAATTTAAATTATTAATTTTAAAGTTAATTAAAATTATTTCCGAACTGAAAATTTCAAATTAAAATCAAAACGCGTCAATCGTAACAAGACGAGGCACATGGGCTTGCGGCCAAGCCCCATCGAGTGTACGAGGCAGCATGCCCCTCGACTGACCGCTCGGCTAGCACGAGTGGCAGCAGCCACGCACAAACGCAGCAAGCCAAGCCACGCTTGCGCACAGCCTGCTCGTCCGCATCGCATCACAACAGCCCTTGGCGAGGCATCGCTCAAGGCGCGACCCTTCACTCACTCGCGCGAGGCAGTGCGCGCTGTGGCGCAGCACGCTCGCTGCCCACACGCGACTGCTCGCCCATGCTTTGCCCTTTGCCCACCGCCCATCGCACATCACACACGGCCAGCTCCAATGCCTCACGCGCGCGCCATGCTATGTTGCTCGCTGCATTCGTACTGCACGGTCGACGAGCTCCCTTGCTCGTCGTCGCGTGCCCGCACTATACAACACCCCTTAAGGGTAACACGTAGCGTCCTTTGCTTTGTGCGTGCAACTTTTATGAGCGAATTTTGTAAAAATTAAAACTTTTTAATTTAAAAATTAATGACAAATTAATAAATCATATTAATTTCATAATTTTTAGGGCGAAAAATCGAAAATTTATTAATCAATTAATTTCCGATTAACATGGATTCAAATCTAGGTCATAAAAAATTAAAATTTATCACAAATTAACAATTTTTATGGTGGTTTTTAATCATGGATACCTAATTAAACTGTCAATTAATTATGAAAATCAAATCAAATTCTAAATTATTCGAATTTCAACAAATTAATTACAATTACAAATTAGGTTGTATAATTAACAAGTTTAGGCATTCAAAATTGTTAAACATATACAGTAGGTCAATCAAAGATTCAAGATTTAACAACAAGGATTGCAAATATTCAATTTAACATCTCAAAATTACAAACTTTTGCGTTCGAAAAACTAAAACCTCCGAAAAGTCATAGTTAGGCTTCGAATTTGGGAATTCTGGGTTCGGCCAAAAAAAAAGTATTCTTGTCAAAATTTTTGAATGCCTTTTACATGCAGAATTGACACAAAAATCACTCGATTTGGATGAGTAACGAATAAACTGCCGAAAAACTGCGTACATATAATTAAATAAACGCAATTTGCAATTCATTAACAATTACGAAAATTAATCACCCCTTTTAATTCTTTGCAAATTTGTAAAATTTAACCATATTAAGAAATTTATAGATCATGCAAATAATAATAGGCTCGTGATACCACTGTTAGGTTATGATACATATGAACAACATAAATCATGCGCAAAAACCTTAATGCCAGGAATCATATTAATTGCACATAATCATATAATTAGTCTAGGATGCATACACTTTGTAGCGTGCCCTCCCTAGCTGCGCCCGAATTGAACAAGATCAAGTCTTTAGGACTCCAAGTGTCGTCCCTCCGTAGCAAGTCCACAGCACGTCCGGATCTGCCTTAAGATTGACCAACTAGAATCGCCCTTAAGGTACTATTATTTTCGGCTAAATAGGGCAAGTGTTATGGCTGATTTTTCTGCTTAAAAATCCTAGCTTTGAATACTTGAAAACTTGTGTATAATTTTGTGAACCTAGGCACATATTTATAGAGTCATGGAAAAGGATTTAGAATCCTATTAGAATACCAATTAGTTTAATTAGAATCCCTTTAGAACTCTATAAAATAAATTCTATCTACTAGGATTAGGATTTAATTATAGAACGAATTCCAATAGCTTTAGGATTCGTATCGCATACAACCGCACACGAGCACCAGCACCGCACAGCCCGCGCAAGCCTCGCGGCCCACGCGAGCTGCACAGCTCGCAGCCCATGTTGCGCGGGCGCCATGCTGGGCCTGGTGTGGCCTTGCTGCATTGTGTTGATGCGCATGGCTTGCTGGACGCAGGCCTGGCTTCGTGCTGGGCCTTCGTCTAGCAAGTCTCGTCCGATGCTAATTCGTACGATGCACTTCCGATTAAATTCCCGATTCCGGAATTCATTTCCGATACGAACAATATTTAATATTTCCGATTCCGGAATTAATTCCCGTTTCGAACAAATATTTAATATTTCCGTTTTCGGAATTATTTTCCGATTCCGATAATATTTCCGATTCTGACAATATTTCCGTTTCAGGCAATATTTTCGATTCCGGCAATATTTCCATTTCCGATAATATTTTTCGATACGTACCATGTTTCCGTTTCCGGCAACATCTACGACTTGGATAATATTTATATTTCCGATACGATCCATATTTCCGTTTCCGGCAATATCATCGTTTCCGGAGTATTCATTTACTTGCCTTTGACGATCTTAGCTCCCAGTGAAACCAAGATCCATTTATTCCGAATATCCATAGATGGAGTATTTAATGCCATTAAATACTTGATCCGTTTACGTACTATTTGTGTGACCCTACGGGTTCAGTCAAGAGTAAGCTGTGGATTAATATCATTAATTCCACTTGAACTGAAGCCGCCTCTAGCTAGGCATTCAGCTCACTTGATCTCACTGAATTATTAACTTGTTAATTAATACTGAACCGCATTTATTAGACTTAAATTAAATGTATATTTGGACCAAGGGAATTATTTCCTTCAGTCTCCCACTTGTCTTGGGACAATTGTGCATTTCCTAATTCCTTTGCCGCTCGATGCTTGCTCTTGAACATAAGGTAAGAGTTGTCATCCTTATTATGTCCAGAGGTGTTTCTCGGTTTCAGAGTTCAACTGGTCAAATAAACAGATAATCATAGCCTATGATTCATCTGAGCACGGCCATGCATTTTACAGTTTTTAGCTCTCCGAGTGGCCTTGTACAACTTTTAGCATCTCATCCCGATTTATGGGAGGACAATCCCAATCTTGCGATCTTGAGATTAGACTTCGTTTGATAGGTGATTACCTGAGCGTTGCCTTTATAGCCTCCTTTTACGGTGCGACGGTTGACAACGTCAAAGTAAGCAGTTCTCAAACAAGTAATCTCAAATCACTCAGGTATTGAGGATTAGTGTCAAATAAATTTTAATGAAATTTACTTATGACAGATTTTCATCTCTTACAGTAAAGTTACATAGATCTGTCCGATACTAATCTTCCCAAAGTAAGTATCTATGCAAATGATTACGACATTGCCATGTCCACATAGTTCAAGAAACAGAACTACTAGTTATCTTGCATTCTAGTCGTCTAACGTTTTCCATGCGTCCACCTTTATAGAAAACTCCGACCAGGGACCATTTTCAATCTTTTGACATTCAAGTTCACTTGATAGACATTTCTTAGTCACAGGACTGGTCCTGACAGTCTATCTTGAATATTTCGTCAAATTGAAGGGACTCATCATTTAAAAAACCACAAATTAAATGGAAAAATGAATTCTATTCACTCATGTGAATGATTAACCAATAATGTTTTACAAATTATTAAACTCTAAAACTTTAAAACATTAAACAAGGACATCAAAGCCATTCTCCAATATGCTTGATTCCCATAGCTGCAATGTGCTAGTTGTGCTTCGCCTACGGCAGAGGTTTAGTCAATGGATCTGAGATGTTGTCATTAGTTCCAATCTTACTTATCTCGACTTCTTTTCTTTCAACGAACTCTCGTAGAAGGTGCTTGACTCTTTGGTGGTGTCTAGGCTCCTTTGCCTGTGCAATAGCTCCATTATTATCACAATATAGGGCTATTGGTCCTTTAATGGAGGGGACTACACCAAGTTCACCTATGAAATTCCTTAGCCATATAGCTTCCTTTGCTACTTCATGTGCAGCAATGTACTCCGCTTCAGTTGTAGAATCCGCAATGGTGCTTTGCTTAGCACTTTTCCAACTTACTGCACCTCCGTTGAGGCAGAAGACAAACCCAGACTGTGATCTGAAATCATCTTTGTCGGTTTGGAAACTTGCGTCCGTAGAGCCTTTAACAATTAATTCATCATCTCCTCCATAGACCAGGAAATCATTTTTGTGCCTTTTCAGGTACTTCAGAATATTCTTGGCAGCAGTCCAATGTGCCTCTCCTGGGTCTGACTGGTATCTGCTCGTAGCACTGAGTGTATACGCAATATCCGGGCGTGTACATATCATAGCATACATTATTGAACCAATCAATGATGCGTATGGAATCCCACTCATTCGTCTACGCTCATCAAGTGTTTTTGGGCACTGAGTCTTGCTTAGAGTCATTCCATGAGACATGGGTAGGTAGCCTCGCTTGGAGTCTGCCATCTTGAACCTTTCAAGAACCTTATTGATATAAGTTCTTTGACTAAGTCCAATCATCTTCTTAGATCTATCTCTGTAAATCTTGATGCCCAGTATGTACTGTGCTTCTCCTAGATCCTTCATCGAAAAACATTTCCCAAGCCAAATCTTGACTGAGTTCAACATAGGAATGTCATTTCCGATAAGTAATATGTCGTCGACATATAATATTAGAAAAGCAATTTTTCTCCCACTGACCTTATTGTATACACAAGATTCGTCTGCGTTCTTGATGAAACCAAAGTCACTGACTGCTTCATCAAAACGTATATTCTAGCTCCTTGATGCCTGCTTCAATCCGTAGATTGATTTCTTAAGCTTGCATACCTTTTTAGCATTCTTTGGATCCTCAAAACCCTCAGGTTGTGTCATAAACACAGTTTCTGTTAAAACGCCGTTTAAGAAGGCGGTTTTGACATCCATCTGCCATATTTCGTAATCGTAATATGCAGCGATTACTAACATTATCCGAATAGACTTTAGCATTGCAACTGGTGAAAAAGTTTCATCGTAATCCACACCGTGAACTTGCCTGTAACCTTTTGCAACCAATCTAGATTTGTAAACTTCAAATTTCCCATCCTTGTCCCTTTTCAGTTCGAAAACCTATTTGCTTCCTATGGCTTGGTAGCCATCGGGTAAATCGACCAAATCCCAATCTTGGTTTTCTGACATGGAGTCTAATTTAGATTGCATGGCTTCTTGCCATTGGTTGGAGCTAGGGCTCGTCTTCGCTTGTTTCTAAGTCGCAGGTTCATCACTTTCAAGTAATAGAACGTCATATCTCTCGTTCGTCAAAATACCTAAGTACCTTTCCGGTTGAGATCTATATCTCTGCAATCTACGCGGGGTTACATTTCTAGATGGTCCATGATTCTCACCAGATACTTCTAAAGATCTCTGAGTTTCATCTTGAATGTCATCTTGAGCATTCTCTAGGTTTTGTTGTTCGACTCGAATTTCTTCGAGGTCTACTTTTCTCCCACTTGTCATTTTTGAAATGTGATCCTTTTCCAAAAAGATACCATCTCGAGCAACAAACACCTTGTTCTCAGATGTATTGTAGAAGTAATACCCCTTTGTTTTCTTTGGGTAGCCCACAAGGATACATTTGTCAGATTTTGGATGAAGTTTGTCTGAAATTAATCATTTAACGTATAATTCACATCCCCAAATCTTAAGAAAAGACACATTTGGAGGCTTTCCAAACCATAACTCATATGTAGCCTTTTTAACAACTTTAGACGGAGCTCTATTTATAGTGAGTGCAGCTGTATTTAGTGCATGTCCCCAAAATCCTATTGGAAGTTCGGCCTGACCCATCAATGATCTAACCATGTCTAGCAAGGTTCTGTTCCTCCGTTCCGACACACCGTTCCATTGTGGTGTTCTAGGAGGAGTCAATTCTGATAGAATTCCACATTCTTTCAGATGGTCATCAAATTCATAGCTCAGATATTCACCGCCTCTGTCAGACCGCAGTGCCTTAATCTTCTTGCCTAATTGATTCTCTACTTCACTCGGAAATTCCTTGAATTTGTCAAAGGATTCAGACTTATGCTTCATTAGGTAGACATAACCATATCTACTGAAGTCATCAGTGAAAGTGATAAAGTAGCTGATGTTAGGTTATGATACATATGACAATTCATAAATCATGCGGAAAAACCATTTAGCCAGGAATACATATTATTTACACATAATCATATAGCATAGTTTAGATGCATACTCTTTGTTGCGTGCCTTCCCTAGCTGCGCCCGAACCGAACAAGAACAAGTCTTTAGGACTCCAAGTGTCGTCCCTCCGTAGATAGTCCACAGCACGTCCGGATCCTCCTTAAGATTGACCAACTAGAATCGCCCTTAAGGTACTAAAGATTTTCGGCACTCTTAGGTAAGAAATGTGTCTGAATTTTCTCTCAAAAACTCACTTTGAATACTTGAATAATCTCTGAAAATATGTGACCCTAGGCACGTATTTATAGAGTTATGGAAAGGGTTTTGGAATCCTATTAGGATACTAATTTATTTAATTATAACCCTACTAGGACTCTAATTAAATAATCATTATCTAATAGTTTTAGGATTTAATCACACTTCGAATTCTGATTGCTTCAGGATTCCCGCACATGCAATGCACGAGCACCGTACACCCGCGCAAGCCTTGCGGCCCACGCTAGGCGCACAGCGCTCGGCCCGTTGCTGCGCTCCGCGCGCGCGCGCCCAAAGCCTTGGCTGGGCCTGGCCTTGCGCTGGGCCTGGTCGAGGCTTGGCGTGCGCTGGTGTGCGTTGGCTCGCTGGGCGACGGCCTGGCTTCGTGCTGGGCCTTCGTCTAGCGGGCCTCATCCGATGCTAATTCGTACGATACGCTTCCGATTAAATTCCCGATTCCGGAATTCATTTCCGATACGAACAATATTTAATATTTCCGATTCCGGAATAAATTTCCGTTTCGAACCAATATTTAATATTTCCATTTCCGGAATTATTTTCCGATTCCGATAATATTTCCGATTCTGACAATATTTCCGTTTCCGGCAATATTTCCGATTCTGGCAATATTTCCATTTCCGATAATATTTTCCGATACGTACCATGTTTCTGTTTCCGGCAACATCTACGACTTGGATAATATTTATATTTCCGATACGATCCATATTTCCGTTTCCGGCAATATCATCGTTTCCGGAGTATTCATTTCTTGCCTGTGACGATCTCAGCTCCCACTGAAACCAAGATCCGTCGATTCCGAATATCCATAGATGGAGTATCTAATGCCATTAAATACTTGATCCGTTTACGTACTATTTGTGTGACCCTACGGGTTCAGTCAAGAGTAAGCTGTGGATTAATATCATTAATTCCACTTGAACTGAAGCGGCCTCTAGCTAGGCATTCAGCTCACTTGATCTCACTGAATTATTAACTTGTTAATTAATACTGAACCTCATTTATTAGACTTAACATAGAATGCATACTTGGACCAAGGGCATTATTTCCTTCAGTCTCCCACTTGTCCTTAGGGACAAGTGTGCATTTCCTAATTCCTTTGTCGCTCGATGCTTGCTCTTGAACATAAGGTAAGAGTTGTCATCCTTATTATGTCCAGAGGTGTTCCTCGGTTTCAGAGTTCAACTGATCAAATAAACAGATAATCATAGCCTATGATTCATCCGAGCACGACCATGCATTTCACAGTTTCTAGCTCTCCGAGTGGCCTTGTACAACTTTTAAGCATCTCATCCCGATTTATGGGAGGACAATCCCAATCTTGCGATCTTGAGATTAGACTTCGTTTGATAGGTGATTACCTGAGCGTTGCCTTTATAGCCTCCTTTTACGGTGCGACGGTTGGTCAACGTCAAAGCAACCAGTTCTCAAACAAGTAATCTCAAATCACTCAGGTATTGAGGATTTAGTGTCTAATAATTTTAATGAAATTTACTTATGACAGATTTTCATCTCTTACAGTAAAGTTTCATAGGTCTTGTCCGATACTAGTCTTCCCAACGTAAGTATCTATGCAAATGATTATGACATTGCCATGTCCACATAGTTCAAGAAACAGAACTACTAGTCATCTTGCATTCTAATCGTCTAACGTTTTCTATGCGTCCAATTTTATAGAAAACTCCGACCAGGGACCATTTTCAACCTTTGACATTCAAGTTCACTTGATAGACATTTCTTAGTCACAGGACTGGTCCTAACAGTCTATCTTGAATATATCGTCAAATTGAAGGGACTCATCATTTAATAAACCACAAATTAAATGGAAAAATGAATTATTTTCATTTATTGTGAATGATTAACCAATAATGTTTTACAAAGATTTAAACTCTAAAACTTTAAAACATTAAACAGAGACATCAAAGCCATTCTCCAATATGCTTGATTCCCATAGCTGTAGTGTGCGAGTTGTGCTTCGCCTGCGGCAGAGGTTTAGTTAATGGATCTGATATGTTGTTATCAGTTCCAATTTTGCTTATCTCGACTTCTTTTCTTTCAACGAACTCTCGTAGAAGGTGAAATCTACGAAGTACATGCTTGACTCTCTGGTGGTGTCTAGGCTCCTTTGCCTGTGCAATAGCTTCGTTATTGTCACAATACAGGGCTATTGGTCCTTTAATGGAGGGGACTACACCAAGTTCACCTATGAACTTCCTTAGCCATATAGCTTCCTTTGCTGCTTCATGTGCAGCAATGTACTCCGCTTCAGTTGTAGAATCCGCAATGGTGCTTTGCTTAGCACTTTTCCAGCTTACTGCTCCTCCGTTGAGGCAGAAGACAAACCCAGACTGTGATCTGAAATCATCTTTGTCGGTTTGGAAACTTGCGTCCGTATAGCCTTTAACAATTAATTCATCATCTCCACCATAGACCAGGAAGTCATCTTTGTACCTTTTCAGGTACTTCAGAATATTCTTGGCAGCAGTCCAATGCGCCTCTCCTGGGTCTGACTGGTATCTGCTCGTAGCACTGAGTGCGTACGCAACATCCGGGCGTGTACATATCATAGCATACATTATTGAACCAATCAATGATGCATATGGAATCCCATTCATTCGTCTACGCTCATCAAGTGTTTTTGGGCACTGAGTCTTGCTTAGAGTCATTCCATGAGACATGGGTAGGTAGCCTCGCTTGGAGTCCGCCATCTTGAACCTATCAAGCACCTTACTGATATAAGTGCTTTGACTAAGTCCAATCATCCTTTTAGATCTATCTCTGTAAATCTTGATGCCCAATATGTACTGTGCTTCTCCTAGATCCTTCATCGAAAAACATTTCCCAAGCCAAATTTTGACAGAGTTCAACATAGGAATGTCATTTCCGATAAGTAATATGTCGTCGACATATAATACTAGGAAAGCAATTTCGCTCCCACTGACCTTCTTGTATACACAAGATTCGTCTGCGTTCTTGATGAAACCAAAGTCACTGACTGCTTCATCAAAACGTATATTCCAGCTCCTGGATGCCTGCTTCAATCCGTAGATTGACTTCTTTAGCTTGCATACCTTTTTAGCATTCTTTGGATCCTCAAAACCTTCAGGCTGTGTCATAAACACAGTTTCTGTTAAAACGCCGTTTAAGAAAGCAGTTTTGACATCCATCTGCCATATTTCGTAATAGTAATATGCAGCGATTGCTAACATTATCCGAATAGACATTAGCATTGCAACTGGTGAAAAGGTTTCATCGTAATCCACACCATGGACTTGCCTGTAACCTTTTGCAACCAATCTGGCTTTGAAAACTTCAAGTTTCCCATCCTTGTCCTTTTTCAGTTTGAAAACCCATTTGCTTCCAATGGCTTGGTAGCCATCTGGCAAATCGACCAAATCCCATACTTGGTTTTCAGACATGGAGTCTAATTCAGATTGCATGGCTTCTTGCCATTGCTTGGAGCTAGGGCTCGTCATAGCTTGTTTGTAAGTCGCAGGTTCATCACTTTCAAGTAATAGAACGTCATAGCTCTCGTTCGTCAAAATACCTAAGTACCTTTCCGGTTGAGATCTATATCTTTGCGATCTACGCGGGGCAACATTTCTAGTTTGACCATGATTCTCACCAGATTCTTCTAAAGATCTCTGAGTTTCATCCTGAATGTCATCTTGAGCATTCTCTAGAGTTTGTTGTTCGACTCGAATTTCTTCGAGGTCTACTTTTCTCCCACTTGTCATTTTGGAAATGTGATCTTTCTCCAAAAAGACACCATCTCGAGCAACAAACACCTTGTTCTCAGATGTATTGTAGAAGTAATACCCCTTTGTTTCCTTTGGATAGCCCACAAGGATACATTTGTCAGATTTTGGATGAAGTTTGTCTGAAATTAATCGTTTGACGTATACTTCACATCCCCAAATCTTAAGAAAAGACACATTTGGAGGCTTTCCAAACCATAATTCGTATGGAGTCTTTTCGACAGCTTTAGACGGAGCTCTATTTATAGTGAGTGCAGCTGTATTTAGTGCATGTCCCCAAAATTCTAATGGAAGTTCGGCTCGACCCATCATTGACCTGACCATGTCTAGCAAGGTTCTGTTCCTCCGTTCCGACACACTGTTCTATTGTGGTGTTATAGGAGGAGTCAATTCTGATAGAATTCCACATTCTTTCAGATGGTCATCAAATTCATAGCTCAGATATTCACCGCCTCTATTAGACCGCAGTGCCTTAATCTTCTTGCCTAATTGATTCTCTACTTCACTCTGAAATTCCTTGAATTTGTCAAAGGATTCAGACTTATGCTTCACTAGGTAGACATAACCATACCTACTGAAGTCATCAGTGAAAGTGATAAAGTAGCTGAAACCACCTCTAGCATTTGTATTCATTGGTCCACATACATCTGTATGGATTAAACCCAATAGTTCATTTGCTCTCTCTCCAACTTTAGAGAAAGGTTGCTTTGTCATTTTGCCAAGTAAACATGATTCGCATTTACCATAATCCTCTAAGTCAAATGGTTCTAGAATTCCTTCCTTTTGAAGTCTTTCTAAGCGTTTCAAGTTTATATGGCCTAATCGACAATGCCACAGATAGGTGAGATCTGAATCATCCTTTTTGGCCTTTTTGGTATTTATGTTATATACTTGTTTGTCGTGATCTAATAAATAAAGTCCATTGACTAATCTAGCAGATCCATAAAACATCTCTTTAAAATAAAACGAACAACTATTGTCTTTTATTAAAAAGGAAAATCCCTTAGCATCTAAGCAAGAAACTGAAATGATGTTTTTAGTAAGACTTGGAACATGGAAACATTCTTCCAGTTCCAAAACTAGCCCGGAGGGCAACGACAAATAGTAAGTTCCTACAGCTAATGCAGCAATCCGTGCTCCATTTCCCACTCGTAGGTCGACTTCACCCTTGCTTAACTTTCTACTTCTTCTTAGTCCCTGTGGATTGGAACATAAGTGTGAGCCACAACCTGTATCTAATACCCAAGAAGTTGAATTAGCAAGTATACAGTCTATAACGAAAATACCTGAAGATGGAACGACTGTTCCGTTCTTCTGATCTTCCTTTAGCTTCAAGCAATCTCTCTTCCAATGCCCCTTCTTCTTGCAGTAGAAGCATTCGGATTCAGAAGTGGGTTGACTGACCTTCCTCTTTACAGATTTGGCGCCAGTTTGCTTAGTTGGGCTGGCCTTGTTGCCACCTTTCTTAGCATTCCTCTTCTTTCCAGATTTCTTGAACTTGCCCCCACGCACCATAAGCACATCCTGCTTATCACTTTTGAGCGTCTTTTCAGCGGTCTTCAGCATACCGTGAAGCTCAGTGAGCGTTTTGTCCAGACTATTCATACTGTAGTTCAGTTTGAACTGATCATACCCGCTATGAAGAGAATGGAGGATGGTGTCTATAGCCATTTCCTGAGAAAATTGCTGATCCAGCCGACTCATATTCTCAATGAGTCCAATCATTTTGAGAACATGTGGACTTACGGGCTCGCCTTTCTTAAGCTTGATCTCAAGAATTTGCCTATGAGTCTCGAATCTTTCGACTCGAGCCAGATCTTGGAACATGTTCTTCAACTCACTGATGATTGTGAAAGCATCTGAGTTGATGAACGTTTTCTGCAGATCCGCACTCATGGTGGCGAGCATTAGACATTTCACATCCTTGTTGGCATCAATCCAACGATTGAGGGCTGCCTGAGTGACCCCGTCGCCTGCGGCTTCGGGCATCGCCTCATCTAGGACATACTCCTTTTCTTCCTGCATAAGAACTATTTGCAAGTTCCTTTGCCAGTCAAGGAAGTTTTTCCCGTTCAACTTCTCCTTTTCGAGAATTGATCGAATATTGAATGAATTGTTGTTTGCCATATTAAAAACTACAATTGAAAAGAATAAACAAATAAATAACCATTCACAGTTTCTCTTAATAAACTTAAATTCTAGCATACATGCATAATTCAATGTTTATTAAGCATTTTATTCAAGTTATTTGTTCCGGCAGGTGTGAATAAAATGATTCCAAGATCCTAAAATCATTGAAGAACTAAGCACAGTTTGTCGACTTAATCCTAAAACATCTTAGGTAAGCAAAAGCCTTTTGCTAACAGTCTAGAAACTATTCTTGGTTGATAGGTACGTCTAAGAACTTATTAGGTAAACCTATCAATTTTGCCACGACATAAAAGGACTCCTTACTTATATCGTTGAGTTTCACCAAAACTAACATGTACTCACAATTATTTGTGTACCTTGCCCCTTTAGGACCAATAAGTAACACCTCGCTGAGCGAAAACTATTACTAGATTGATGTAAAGGATATCCAAGTAAGTGTATATTTTGGCATGGCACCTTTTAACTCAATTTTTAAGTTTGGAACTTAAGGCTCTTACTATGTTGGTTAGATTTTAAGTGAACTAAAATCCTTAATCATGCAACATAATCAAGACACAATCTTATGCATAATTAAGACATATTTAAAGCAATAAATAACTTAAAGCATGCACAAGATAAATGTGATCTAGTATGGCCCGACTTCATCTTGAAGCTTTGACTTCAAAGTCCGTCTTGAAAATCTCCGTGGGAGGCACCATTTTCTTCAAATAGGATAAGCTATAACTAATTACAACTATTTCATGGTACGCAGAGCATATTTGAATTGAAAAACAGCTTTGGTACTTTAGACCAATTACATTCAAATTAATGGTACGCAGACCATATTTTCTATCCTATTTGGGCCATACTAGTCACTTATAACCTGCAAAACAGTACATATACAATATATACCATTCACCCATTCATTATCATGAATGGCCCACTTAGCTGGTTAGTAAAACACATTATGCATCACGTAAACATTTGCAGCAATTAATCAAGGGCACCAATAATCTACCAATTATTCAGTCCTTATTAATTCTAATCAAGTTGTTTTAACCTTAAGGATTTGTAGACCTAATCAAGAGTTTATGACTAAAAGGGCTCCCACTTAAACCAATAAATTCATATGCTTTACTAATTTTAAACATAAAAATGTATTTCAAGTCTAACCGGAAACATACAAATTTAATTAAAATTTAAAGCTCATATAAATTTATAATTGAATCCAAAAAGTTTAATTTAATTTCAGTCGTATTTAAATTAATTCATGATTTTAATTTTAGTAAAATAATTAGAATAAATAAAATTTATTATAATTACAATATTCAAAATTAAAATCCAAGAAAATAATTTAAATTATTAATTTTAAAAATTAATTAAAATTACGTAAACTGAAAAATTTCAAATTAAACATTCAAAACGATCTAATCGCAGCGCAAACACCCTACGCATCGCACGCCCATGGGCCACACGCACACAGCCATCGCTAGCCATGTGCGCGCAGCCCATGCGCTCGTCGCATAGCTGCTGCATCTTCCATCGCAAGCCATCGCACGCTGTGGTGCTCGCTGCGCGCGCTCCAGCGCTCGATGCACGCGAGCCATCGCTCGCTGTGCGCGCTCGCCAGCGCTCGCTGTGCGCGAGCCATCGCTCGCTGTGCGCGAGCCATCGCTCGCTGGGCGCGAGCCATCGCTCGCTGGGCGCGAGCCATCGCTCGCTGGGCGCGAGCCATCGCTCGCTGGGCGCAGCACTCGTGGCATGCGAGCTTGCGCTCGCTGCGCGCGAGGCTGCGCGCGCTTGCGCGAGGCAGTGCGCGTTGTGGCTCAGCTCGCTTGCTGCCCACAAGCGACTGCCGTGCCTTGCCTTCGCCCATGCCCATTCATTCATAGCTCGTGGCCCACGACACAAGGCAGGGCTGCTGCCTTGTGCTCGTGCACCATGCCCTTGCTCATTGCATTCGTGCCGCATGGGTGACGAGCTCCCTTGCTCGTCGTCGCATGCTCGCACTATACAACACCCCTTAAGGGTAACACGAAGCGTCCATTGCTTTGTGCGTGCAAGTTATATGAACGAATCGCATAAAAAATTTAAAATTTATATTTAAAATTAATGACAAATTAATAAATAATATTAATTTCATAATTTTAGGGCGAAAAATCGAAAATTTATTATTCAATTGATTTCCGATTATCATGGATTCAAGTCTAGGTCATAAAAATTTAAAATTTATCATAAATTTACAATTTTTATGGTGGTTTTTAATCATAGGTTTCTAATTAAATTATAATTAATTATGAAAATCAAATTAATTCTAAATTATTCTAATTTTCAACAAATTAATCATAATTACAAATTAGATTGCATAATTAACAAGGCTAGGCATTCAAACTTGTTAAACATATACAGTAGGTCAATCAAAAATTCAAGATTTATCAACAAGAATCGCAAATATTTAATTTAACATCTTAAATTTACGAAATTTTGCATTCGAAAAACTAAAACCTTCGAAAAGTCATAGTTAGGCTTCGAATTTGAGAATTCTGGGTTCGGCAGAAAAATATTATTTTTGTCAAAATTTTAGAATGCCTTTTACATGCGGAATTGACACAAAAATCACTCGATTTGGATGAGTAACGAAGAAACTGCTGAAAAACTGCGTACGTATAATTAAATAAACGCAATTTGCAATTAATTAACAATTACGAAAAATAATCACCCCTTTTAATTCATGCAAATTTGTAATATTTAACCATGTTCATGCAATTTAGATTATGAAAATAATAAGGGGCTCGTGATACCACTGTTAGGTTATGATACATATGACAATTCATAAATCATGCGGAAAAACCATTTAGCCAGGAATACATATTATTTGCACATAATCATATAGCATAGTTTAGATGCATACTCTTTGTTGCGTGCCTTCCCTAGCTGCGCCCGAACCGAACAAGAAAAAGTCTTTAGGACTCCAAGTGTCGTCCCTCCGTAGATAGTCCACAGCACGTCCGGATCCGCCTTAAGATTGACCAACTAGAATCGCCCTTAAGGTACTAAAGATTTTCGGCACTCTTAGGTAAGAAATGTGTCTGAATTTTCTCTCAAAAACTCACTTTGAATACTTGAATAATCTCTGAAAATATGTGACCCTAGGCACGTATTTATAGAGTTATGGAAAGGGTTTTGGAATCCTATTAGGATACTAATTTATTTAATTATAACCCTACTAGGACTCTAATTAAATAATCATTATCTAATAGTTTTAGGATTTAATCACACTTCGAATTCTGATTGCTTCAGGATTCCCGCACATGCAATGCACGAGCACCGTACACCCGCGCAAGCCTTGCGGCCCACGCTAGGCGCACAGCGCTCGGCCCGTTGCTGTGCTCCGCGCGCGCGCGCCCAAGGCCTTGGCTGGGCCTGGCCTTGCGCTGGGCCTGGTCGAGGCTTGGCGTGCGCTGGTGTGCGTTGGCTCGCTGGGCGACGGCCTGGCTTCGTGCTGGGCCTTCGTCTAGCGGGCCTCGTCCGATGCTAATTCGTACGATACGCTTCCGATTAAATTCCCGATTCCGGAATTCATTTCCGATACGAACAATATTTAATATTTCCGATTCCGGAATAAATTTCCGTTTCGAACAAATATTTAATATTTCCATTTCCGGAATTATTTTCCGATTCCGATAATATTTCCGATTCTGACAATATTTCCGTTTCCGGCAATATTTCCGATTCTGGCAATATTTCCATTTCCAATAATATTTTCCGATACGTACCATGTTTCTGTTTCCGGCAACATCTACGACTTGGATAATATTTATATTTCCGATACGATCCATATTTCCGTTTCCGGCAATATCATCGTTTCCGGAGTATTCATTTCTTGCCTGTGACGATCTCAGCTCCCACTGAAACCAAGATCCGTCGATTCCGAATATCCATAGATGGAGTATCTAATGCCATTAAATACTTGATCCGTTTACGTACTATTTGTGTGACCCTACGGGTTCAGTCAAGAGTAAGCTGTGGATTAATATCATTAATTCCACTTGAACTGAAGCGGCCTCTAGCTAGGCATTCAGCTCACTTGATCTCACTGAATTATTAACTTGTTAATTAATACTGAACCGCATTTATTAGACTTAACATAGAATGCATACTTGGACCAAGGGCATTATTTCCTTCAGCTGAAACCACCTCTAGCATTTGTACTCATTGGTCCACATACATCTGTATGGATTGTACTCAATAGTTCAGTTGCTCTTTCTCCAACTTTAGAGAAAGGTTTCTTTGTCATTTTGCCAAGTAAACATGATTCGCACTTACCATAATCCTCTAAGTCAAATGGTTCTAGAATTCGTTCCTTTTGAAGTCTTTCTATGCGTTTTAAGTTAATATGGCCTAATCGACAATGCCACAGATAGGTGAGATCAGAATCATCCTTTTTGGCCTTTTTGGTATTTATGTTAAAAACTTGTTTGTCGTGATCTAGTAAATAAAGTCCATTGACTAATCTAGCAGATCCATAAAACATCTCTTTAAAATAAAACGAACAACTATTGTCTTTTATTAAAAAGGAAAATCCCTTAGCATCTAAGCAAGTAACAGAAATGATGTTTTTGGTAAGACTTGGAACATGGAAACCGTCTTCCAGTTCCAAAACTAGCCCAGAGGGTAACGACAAATAATAAGTTCCTACAGCTAATGCAGCAATCCGTGCTCCATTTCCCACTCGTAGCTCGACTTCACCCTTGCTTAACCTTCTACTTCTTCTTAGTCCTTGTGGATTGGAACATAAGTGTGAGCCACAACCTGTATCTAATACCCAAGAAGTTGAATTAGCAAGTATACAGTCTATAACGAAAATACGTGAAGATGGAACGACTGTTCCGTTCTTCTGATCTTCCTTTAGCTTTGGACATTCTCTTTTGTAATGGTCTATTCCATCACACTAAAGACAGCTTGATGTGGACTTCTCCTGCTTTGTCTTAGCATTGCCCTTGGACTTTCCACTTTTCTTGAAGGGTCTCCCTTTAGCCTTGAGTAAATCTTTGGCTTCACAGTCGAGTACTATCTTAGCCTTCCTGACAAGGTGAACAAACTCTGCAACTGTTTCTTCTCTTGGTTCACTTAGGTATAGTTGCTTGAAGCGACCAAACCCAATGTGCAGTGAATTGAGCAAGATAGAGATCGACTGCCATCCTTTCGCTTATTGGTGTTCCTAGCAGACTTAGGCGATCAAAATATGAAAGCATAAGCTCCACATGGAACCTCAGTGGGACGCCTACCCTCTGTTTAGTGCAAAGGAGCTGAACATGTGTTTCTTGGACCTCCATCCTATAACACCTGTTAGGAGAACTAACCTTTAGACCAGACATTGATTCAATCAACTCATGGACGTTTAGGTCCCTGTCCTCCGTGCTTCCACGACATATATCCCTCAGATTTTTGATGAGCGTAAAAGGTTCGTAAGCTACAAACCTTCTAGCCCATTCATTAGGGATATTGTTCAGCATGAGACTCATAACCTTTTTGAGATCCGCATCCCAGGCGGAAAATCTTTCAGGGGTCATGTCTCTGGCATAGTAGCTTGGCATGGGATGCAACAGTACATACTCAAGTCCATTGAGTCTGACTATTTCAACTAGCTTAGCTTCCCATTCATGAAAATTTGTTAGGTTCAGCTTGACCATAAGCTCAGAACCCATGATGATGTTTTGATTGTTGTTTGCCATAGTTAAAACTACAATTGAAAAAGAATAAACAAATAAATAACCATTCACAGTTCTCTTAATAAACTTTAAATTCTAGCATGCATGCATAATTTAATGTTCATTAAGCATTTTATTTAAGTTATGTGTTCCGGCAGGTGTGAATAAAATGATTCCAAGACCCTAAAACCATTGAAGAATTTAAGCACATTATGTATTTAGACTCAATTCTAAAATCTTTTAGGTAAGCAAAAACCTTTAATTTGCTAATAGTCTAGAAACTACTCTTGGTTAATAGGTACGTCTAAGGACTAATTAGGTAAACCTATCAATTTTGCCACGAAATAAAAGGACTCCTTACTTATATCGTTGAGTTTCACCAAAACTAACATGTACTCACAATTATTTATGTACCTTACCCCTTTAGGATCAATAAGTAACACCTCGCTCAGCGTAAAACTATTACTAGATTGATGTAAAGGTTATCCAAGTAAGTGTTAGATTTTAAGTGAACTAAAATCCTTAATCATGCAACATAATCAAGCCATAATCTCATGCATAACTAAGACATATTTAAAGCAATAAATAACTTAAAGCATGCATAAGATAAATGTGATCTAGTATGGCCCGACTTCATCTTGAAGCTTCAACGTCAAAGTCCGTCTTGAAAATGGATTGGAAACTCCGTCTTGAATTTCACCATGGGAGGCGCCATTTTCTTCAAATAGGATAAGCTATAATTAAACTAATTGCAACTATTTGATGGTACACATACCATATTTGAATTGAAAAACAAACTTTGGTGCATTAGACCAATTACATTCAAATTAATGGTATGCAGACCATATTTTCTATCCTATTTGGGCCATACTAGTCACTTCATAACCTGCAAAACATACATATACAATATATACCATTCACCCATTCATTATCATGAATGGCCCACATAGCTGGTTAGTAAAACACATTGTTATGCATCACATAAATATTTGCCGCAATTAATCAAGGGCACCAATAATCTACCGATTATTCAATCTTATTAATTCTAATCAAGTTGTTTTAACCTTAAAGGATTTGTAGACCTAATCAAGAGTTTATGACTAAAAATGCTCCCACTTAAACCAATAACTTTATATGCTTTACTAATTTTAAACATAAAAATGTATTTCTAGTCTTACCGGAAACATACAAGTTTAATTAAAATATAAAGCTCATATAAAATTATAAACGAATCCATTTATTTAATTTATTTTCAGTTGAATTAAATGAATTTAAATTAATTCAAGGTTTAATTTTAGTAAAATAATTAGTATAAATTAAAATTTATAATAATTATAATATTGAAAATTAAAATCGGAGAAAACAATTTAAATTATTAATTTCAAAGTTAATTAAAATTATTTCCGAACTGAAAATTTCAAATTAAAATCAAAGCGACTGAATCGTAACACGACGAGGCACTTGGGCTTGTGCCCAAGCCCCGTCGAGTGCACGAGGCATCAATGCCCCTCGACTGATCGCATATCCATGGCACAAGCAGCAGCAGCCACGCGCAAACGCAGCAAGCCAAGCAACGCTTGCGCGCAGCATGCTCGCTCGCTTCGCAGCAGCTACCGAAGGGATGCATCGCTCGCTGGGCGCGAGCAATCGATCGATGGCGAGGCAGTGCTCGTTGGTGCGCGGAGCAGCGCTCGCTGGGCGACCCAGCTCTCGCTCTCCCGCGCGCGCACCTCGTCTTGTTGTGCCAAGCCCCATCGCCCTTCGCCCATGCACACAGCACACACGCCCAGGCAGCATTGCCTCGCGCACGCGCCATGCTTGGTTGCTCGCTGCATTCGTACCGCACGGGCGACGAGCTCCCTTGCTAGTCGTCGCATGCCCGCACTATACAACACCCCTTAAGGGTAACACGTAGATTCCTTTGCTTTGTGCGTGCAACTTTTATGAGCGAATTTTATAAAAATTAAAACTTTTTAATTTAAAAATTAATGACAAATTAATAAATCATATTAATTTCATAATTTTTAGGGCGAAAAATCGAAAATTTATTAATCAATTAATTTCCGATTAACATGGATTCAAATCTAGGTCATAAAAAATTAAAATTTATCACAAATTAACAATTTTTATGGTGGTTTTTAATCATGGATATCTAATTAAACTGTCAATTAATTATGAAAATCAAATCAAATTCTAAATTATTCGAATTTCAACAAATTAATTATAATTACAAATTAGGTTGTATAATTAACAAGTTTAGGCATTCAAAATTGTTAAACATATACAGTAGGTCAATCAAAGATTCAAGATTTAACAACATGGATTGCAAATATTCAATTTAACATCTTAAAATTACAAACTTTTGCGTTCGAAAAACTAAAACCTCCGAAAAGTCATAGTTAGGCATCGAATTTGGGAATTCTGCGTTCGGCCGAAAAAAGTGTTTTTGTCAAAATTTTAGAATGCCTTTTACATACAGAATTGACACAAAAATCACTCGATTTCGTTGAGTAACGAAGAAACTGCCGAAAAACTGCGAACATATAATCAAATAATCGCAAATTTGCAATTAATTACAATTACGAAATTAATCACCCCTTTTAATTCCTTGCAAATTTATAAAATTTAACCATGTTAAGCAATTATTATGGAATTAATTAGAGGCTCGTGATATCACTGTTAGGTTATGATACATATGAACAACATAAATCATGCGGAAAAACCTTAATGCCATGAATCATATTAATTGCACATAATCAAATAATTAGTCTAGGATGCATACACTTTGTAGCGTGCCCTCCCTAGCTGCGCCCGAACCGAACAAGAACAAGTCTTTAGGACTCCAAGTGTCGTCCCTCCGTAGAAAGTCCACAGCACGTCCGGATCCGCCTTAAGATTGACCAACTAGAATCGCCCTTTAGGTACTATTATTTTCGGCTAAATAGGACAAGTGTTATGGCTGATTTTTCTGCTTAAAAATCCTAGCTTTGAATACTTGAAAACTTGTGTATAAATTTGTGAACCTAGGCACATATTTATAGAGTCATGGAAAAGGATTTAGAATCCTATTAGAATACCAATTAGTTTAATTAGAATCCCTTTAGAACTCTATTAAATAAATTCTATCTACTAGGATTAGGATTTAATCATAGAACGAATTCCAATAGCTTTAGGATTCGTATCGCACACACCCGCACACGAGCACGAGCACCACACAGCCCGCGCAAGCCTCGCGGCCCATGATGAGCGACATTTATGTCGCTCCTAGCTTAGGATTTTAGTTCATTTTATTAGAATTTTATTTATATTTTTGCTTAGTTTTATCGTTTTCAGTTCGTTTATCGCATTTTTGCATTAATCGTTACATTTTCTCGTCTTGCGCATATTTTAGTCGTTTTTGCTCTAAATATGCCTTTTGCGCGCATTCTCGTTGCGTAAGGTTTGTTTGAGTATTAACGTGTTAATATTGTGTCATTATGCTTGTCGACGAGTTATATGATTCACGATTTGCAAAAAACGATAAACGAATTAATAATAATGTTTTCAATTTTTAAATAACATGCTTGACGATTTACTAATTTGCTCTTGTGTTTGTGCAGCTAGGCAAGCACTTAGTTTCTTCCCACAGGACCAACATAGCAAGAGCCAACACGCGACGAAGCAAGAAATGAGCACACCTCTTCCAGCAACAGCTCGAACAGTAGTTGTGCACTCACAGCTCTGCACGAGCACACTTGCAGTGGCTCTTGTGCACTCACGTTGCAGCAGCTTGTGAACTCTTCACATGGCTGCTTTGAAGTGTATACCCAGCATCTGTGCATTAGCATAGTGGCAGCCACAGCAATGCAGAAGCCAAGGGATAGCAGCATCACAGAACACGCAGCAAGAGTGCAGCAGAATACAAGCAACCACGCAGCTGTGGTCGCAGCAGTCTGTGCGATCGATTGCTGTCATGTGCGCTCGAACAGAGTGTGTGCGATCGAATGCCTAGCTTGTGCGGTCGAACAAGACTGCAGTTTACAATCAGAATGTTCCATAATTGCTGTACGACCGAATGATAGTCCTTGTGCGACCGCACAGAATCTGTGCGACCAAACGTACCCTCAATTCGATTGAATGTTACTGCGGGGCAACTACTATAAAACCGAAAATCGCAGCAACTTTGAAGTAGGCTTTCATTTACGTAATTTCTAATTTTCAGATTTTAGGCTTAGCTTAGAATTCTCTCTCTAGAATTAGTTTAGGGCTTTGATTAGAGATTAGGATTAAGGATTCTTAGCCTCAAATTATTGATTCTAAATTCAATTCAATCTTTAATTTTCAGATTTCTTTTCTATTTCTCTTGAGCTTTGTTCTTCATTTTGTTCTTCAAGTTTGATGCTAATTCTTCAATTCAAGGTATAATTCTACTTTTCTTTTTGATTTGTTCTTTAATTCTTTTATTGCTTTATTAATTTCGTTTATGCTTTTATTTCATGCTTGAATTCTAGATTAGTTTGATATTTTGAATTTCATTGACTTTTCCCCAATTTTTGTAGTTTGAATTTTCTGAATTTTATTGTTTCAATTAGCTTCATTAGTTCAATTAGTTTCATGATTAGGATTAATATTAGTTTAATGTTGATGTTAATCATGCTAATTGAGTAGTTTAGTCTAGTGGTTAGGGATGAAGCTTTGGCATTGAATTTGGGGAATTTTAGGGAAAATTCATGATTGATGTTGTGATTAAATGTGATTTAGTGATAGGATTTTCCATGACCAATTGAGTAGTAGTTGCAAATGCTAGTTGATTGGATTAGATTGGAATGTATGATTTAGGTTTGGCAAGACATTGTGAGCCTAATTCGTGCAAGTGAATGATAGTTCCTATTATATGCAAGTTTATCTAGTTTAGGATTATGCGAAAGCTTTCCATAGGCTAGGTTGCTTCGCGTGCTCCATCCGAGAGGTGGCGAGCACGTCATTAGTTTTCATTCCCCTATTTGCTATGTCGTTGCATATTCATGAATGTCTTGACCTTGTTATTTTTTTGATTCGATTCCATTGCCGATTCCCGATTCCTCTAGATAATTACCCGATTCCAAGAGTACGATTTCAGGTTCATGATCCGATCATCACCACCAATTTCATGATACTGGTCACTCCTTTGCTTGAACTCCCAGTTATATATCCATAATTCAATCTTCATAATATATTCATGAACTCAACTCTTTAATAGGCTCCGTATATTTACCTTAACAAGGATTCTACTTCCTTAATCAAATAGGAGTTGAGATATGCAACAACAATGAATAGAGGCATCAACAACAACTCGTAGCCAGCAGCAAGTACCAATTTCAGATGAGCATAACTCCTAGAATACGGATCCAAATTGAGTGATATTTGCGCCTAAATTCATCTACCCAAAGATATCTACAACTTTTATTCAGAAACAAGAAGAGATGGGTTGAGGCAATACAACAGAGGGAATATCTCCTACAATACAGCTCCAAACTGAGTGATTTTTGAGGCAAATTGATTAACTTTTCAAGGGCTACAATTTTCATGAAGGAAGAATTGGCCAAATATACGATAATGATGGAGGTATTGAGGGAAACAATAACGGCAGTAGTAAAACAAAGAGTATTATGTTTTTGAGTTGTTAAGTTTAAGGCTTTATCAAATGGAGAAGATGGGTTGGTGAGGTGATTAAGTGATTGACAACATCAAGGATTTAGAAGTTCTGGCATTTTCTCACAATGACACCAGCAAAGGAAATGAATAGAAAGCTGACTATGCAATGAGGGCAAAATTAGAACTTCAATTTATGTCACCAACAAAATCACATTTGTTTTTAAAAAAAATAAATAAAAAGCTAATGACATATAACTAGTAAATAAATAAAACTCATTTTTACAAAAATAAAAGTAAATTTGGTGATTAATATATTAAAATATAATTACCCTTTAATTAAAGGCTGCTTAAAAATCTGGGCTATTACATTCTACCACCCTTAAAATATGTTTCGTCCTCGAAACTTCAAAACACAAAATTATTTGATATAATTTTAAATAATATGTAGAAATCATATGTTGTAACCACATCGTGAGAAATATGTTATGAAATCTAAAATCCTCCACCTATCATCTCCAAATGTATAACCACACCAATATCTATAAATCCAATTTCAATCCTCGACGCTTCTTTCCATACGGTTAAATGAAGGTTCGCCTATTTCGAAAACATATATATTTTAGCTTTCCAATCTTCATATCCCTAAGATATTTCATAAGCCAACTATCATCATTGCAAATCTTCCGTTCAACTCCCAAATGAATCTGTTGATGTATTGTAATTTTCCAAGGAAATCCCGAATTTCCTTTTCATTCGCTGGCGGTTTCATGTCTAGAATGGCCTTGATTTTTGAAGGATCGGCCTCGATGCCCCGAGAACTGATGATGTACCCGAGCAACTTGCATGACGTTACCCCGAATGCACATTTTTGAGGGTTGAGCCTCATATTGTATTGCTTAAGCCTATTGAAGAATTTTCGAAGTACTGTTGTATGCTTATGTCGTTCCTTGGATTTGACGATCATATCGTTGACATATACCACGATTTCTTTGTGAATCATGTCGCTCATAATGGTTGTTGCTGTCCTTTGATATGTAGCCCCCGCGTTCTTTAGTCCGAATAACATACTTGTATAGCAATATGTACTCCCACTGAGTGTTTAAGGTTATTTTCTCCATGTCGTCCTCTGCCATGGGAATCTGATTGTAGCCTGCATACCCGTCCATAAAAGAGAGTAAGGCATGATTTGCTGTGTTATCGACCATAATGTCAATGTGTGGCAGTGGAAAATCGTCTTTAGGGCGAGCCCTGTTAAGATCTATGTAATCAACTCGACCTTGTCGTCTTTGTTCGGAACTGGGACGACATTTGAAATCCATTCTGGGTACATGGGTTCTTGAAATAAACCCGGCCTCTAGCTGCTTGGAGACCTCTTCTTGAATTTTGAGGGAAACATCAGGTTTCATGCGACGGAGTCTCTGTTTGATGGGCTTTGAACCTAGAATAAAAGGAATTGTATGGTGACCGATGCTTGGGTCAAACCCTGGCATATCATGAGAGGACCATGCGAAGACATCTATTTACTCTGAAAGTAGCTTGATAACATTATCCCGCTCTGCTTGAGATAGAGTCAAACCAATCTGAACTACTTTTGTATCACTGATGTTAGAGAGGTTAACTTTTTTTGTTTCGTTAATTATGGGCGTCCTGTTTTCATGATTTTCGATAGCTTTTAAACTATCAAGGTCGGTTTCTTGAAAAGCAAAGTTGTTTGGATTAGGAATGTGTTTTGAATTTGGACTTGAAGAGTGGGAGGAAAATGGAAGTATTATTGAAATTAGCAATCATTACATCGACAGCTGTAACTTGAAGTTCGGCCTCTAAAGGCACTTGATTGATGCAAGACTCTAGCCCAAGACTCTTAGACTCATCACTAGACTCAGATCCAGACTCATCCTCTGACTCGGACTCGTACATCATAGATCCTTCGCCCACAGTAATCTTGAACATTTTTCCATTTGGAGCAGTAATCTTGAGGGACTAGCTCCAGCCTTATGCATTGAAAAGAGTTTCTTGATTGTCTTCGAGAGCCCTTATGCGAGCCTCGGCTTCTTCAATACGGTCATAGAGCTCAGCTACAATCGCTTCCAATGAAGTCATCTTGAATTGTATTCTGAGAGAAAGAGTCCGAGCACCTAGTTGACACGTGACTTGAATTTAGAACTTGAACTTCCCGACACATGATATGACATGCATGCAATGAATGAGACCTAGACTTGAATCTAAGTGCCACTCCGAAGATTCGGGACTTTGGATTTTGTATTTGTATTTGGGGTTTGAAACCCATTGGAAATATCTCAGAGGGATTTCAACCAATTAGGATTTTTATAAGAGTTTGTACTTGTATCGGGATTTACAACCCGTTGAAAATATTTTTGAAAGGAGCTTCATTCTTTTGTAGAGGCTTCCTCCTTGTATTATTTCTAGGGATTTGCAACCCAACATTAGAACTTAGAATATCAAAAGGGGATTTGATCCGATTGGATTTTGAATATTTGTTCCGGGATTTGCAACCCGTTGGAACTATTTCGGGGGGATTTCAACCCAATATTGAATTTGGAATATTTTAGGGGAATTTTAACCCAAGATAGAATGCAGAGATTGAATTTTTATTATTTTAGGGGACTTTAAACCCATTGGAATTTGTACAGGGTTTGGATTATTTCAAGGTACTTTCAACCCGCGAGAAATAATATTGGATCTTGGATTATTTCTAGGGAATTTCAACCCGATCGAAAAAATTGGATTTTGTATTATTTATAGGGAATTTCATCTCGTAATGGCGTTTAGAAATATTTTAGGGGGAATTCAACCCATAGGATTTTGTATTATTTCTAGGGATTTTCAACCCATGTATTAGAACTTGGTGTATTTCAGGGGAGTTTCAACTCGGGATCGAATTTGGAAGTTGAATTTGTATTGTTTCAAGGGATTTTCAACCTGTTGGAAATGTTTTTCACTTTTGTATTGGGGAGAAATGATGGACAAGAATCGTTTGAAAGCAAGTTTGAAACTTGAGTTGGAACTCGGAATTTTAAAAGAGGAGTTTTATATAGAAGGTGAGGCTTCGAATTTGGAATTTTGAATATTTGGACTTGAAAACCCGGCATTACGTCGTCATAGGTTTTAGGCATTTGAAATTGGACTTAGAACCTTGAGGCCTTGAACATAGAGTTTTGAGACTTGAAAGATCGAATTGAAAATCCGGCATTAATACTGTCATGGATTTGAAAATTTGAACTTCAGATTTTGAATATAGGACTTGGGCTTGAAAGTTTGAATTGAAAATTCAGCCTTATGCCGTCATGGATTCGAAAATTTGAACTTTAGGTTTTCAACATAGAATTTTGAGATTCGAAAGATTGAATTGAAAATCCGGCATTACGCCATCATGGATTTGGAAATTCGGACATGAGGTTTAGGACATAGGACTTGGACTTGAATTGAAAATCCGGCATTACGCCGTCATGGATTTGAACTTGAGGTTTTGGATATAGGACTTGAACTTGAAAGTTTGAATCGAAAATCCGGCATTATATCGCCGTTGGATTCGGAAATAGGACTTGAAAATCCGGCGTTATAACGCCGTTGGATTGAATTTGGAATTTGGAATTGGAAATTGGACTTGAAAATCTGGCATTATGACGCTGTTGGATTGAATTTTGAATTTGGAATTGGAAATTGGACTTGAAAATCCGACATTATGACGCCGTTGGATTGGGCTTGAATTTGGAATTGGAAGTTGGTATTTGCACGTGAGGCGTGTTTAGGGGTTTTGAATCAAATGGAGGGGCACTCCTAAAAGACCCTAAA
The DNA here is from genome assembly GCF_020520425.1 of Spinacia oleracea. NCBI lineage: Eukaryota > Viridiplantae > Streptophyta > Magnoliopsida > Caryophyllales > Amaranthaceae > Spinacia > Spinacia oleracea. The sequence continues at coordinate 93,440,391 of NC_079489.1, forward strand.
TCGGCGATTTTAGATGCATGAGATTTGAATGATGCTCCTAGGGGTTAGGTTTCCTAGTTCGAGGCTAATGGTTTTGGAAAAGCTAGAACTTGAGGTAAGTCATTCATGCGTGCAAAGACGCCCAAAAAATTCACAAAAAGCACGTTGTCACACTAGCATGAATATGAATGCGACATGCAAAGTTCTCAACCTATGGTCGGTCTAAGCTTTGTATGATGCAAGTAGTCAGCTTTGGGTTTCAAAAGGGTGCTTGATTAAGACGCGGATCCGGCAACAACTGTTTCACCTCCTCAAGGGGGAGGTGTTGTTTGGCGGACGACCTTCATACTTGACGTCGGGAACGTCAAGAAAAGTTTTGGTAGGCGCGGAAATGATCATACACTTTGGTCAGGAACCGTATGGAGAATCACCATTTCGTTGCCCCCGGCTAACCCGAATGTAGAACACATTCATGTTGGGTAAGGTAGAAATTCGTTTTGTACAAATATGGTTTTCGAAAATCTGCATACCATGCTTAGAAATTGATAATTGTACTCGAATATTGTATTTGAAAAGCTCATTTTTCGGCATTTGTTCTCGAGTTTGGGAGCGTTCTTCGAAATTCAAAATCTGAAATGAACTCCCACTCGAAAACTTAGACAGAATGGGCATCCAGCCACTGGAAGCCACTGTGCTGAATGCAGGCAACAGCGCCTGGCGCAGGGGCTTGCGCCCAGAGCTACTGCTGGCATCCAGAACTTGAGCATGGCAGTGGAAAGTTGCCCATGGACTGCTCGCATAATCGAATTGAAATTTAGAACTCCCTAGAAGAGTCACCAGATTGTAGGGGGTGTTTTTGAATTTTCCCTCCAGCACTTGTTGGATTAAAATTCCCCTAAGGGTTTTGTAGATTTTTGAATTTCGAAGGAGTCTCCACCAAACAATATTTAAGGGTCCGGTTTGGAAAGAACAAAATTGACTCTTGTCGATAAGGCATTGAATCTTAGAAACGGATGGGTGAGATCCGGGCTAGGGAACGAAATGCTTATTTTGCGATATTTTGAAATTGTATTCGAGTACATGACAAGTATCGTTTTCGAATAATCCTAGTCATAACAGTAGGTTGGTTTGAGCATGCATTTTAGAACATAGAAATTGCTACTTGTACGTGGTCACTTTACTTTAAAGTTAATTAAAGGAACCTAAGGCCGATTTTTCCAAGAATTATCTTTGTTAAGCGTGATGTAACCTTTTGTATGTTATTAAATTAAGCATGTGAGGTGATGAAAGCAATAAACACGTAAAGCATCATCACAAGATAGTAGGAATTATTGAAATACGTACAAAACCACATCACCTTGAAAAAGGTTAGTAAAGAGTGCGGAATTGAAATTGCAAAAATAAAGGTGCGATATTGAAAGTGCCTTATTGAAATGCGATATTGAAATTGCGGTATTGAAAATGCGATATTGAAATGCGATATTGAAATGTGCGATATTGAAATGCACTATTGAAATTGTATTATTGTACTTGAGATCCGAAAGCCAAACAACTACTTCATAATAAGTGTTCCCGACACAGATTCAATTCTAAAAATCTCAACTTTAGATGAGTTGCTCATCATAAAGTATCTTTGATTTTGGTTATTGAAATAGAACTTGAATACTGAAATTAGGAGTCTTGAACTTGAATATTGAAATTAGGAGTCTTGAATCTTAAAGATTAGACCTTTTAATGTTAAAAAGGCTTCATCTTTAATGTGCTCCATATCTTGAAATTGATTCTAGTTTAAGGAAGTGATTACAAACAACCTTAAACATCATGGAATCTTGAAATATGACTTGTATTTGAATCATGAAAGATGGACATTCATGGGTTCTAGTTTAGAAAAGGGATTGCACTTTTCTAAACATCATTGAACTTTTTGAAAAGGTTTTGATTTTGTAAAAATGTGTGATTGTTGTAAGTAACACTTTTGAGAGAAAAAGTGTCAACTTTACTAATAGTTTATGGAATTAAAGATTGAATCTTGAATGACATATTTGAAATGGTGTTTTGGACAATCATTTGGAGAGGATTTCAAGAGTGAAACCTCCCAAAGATAACACCTTTGGCATAGTTTTCCTAGTTAATCAAGGGTATGAACCCTAATGATAACATCATTGGATTTTTTATTTAGAAAGGTAGAAGAGTAGAAAGCATTGTAGATTAAAGTCGGGATTCGGAATTACCTATTTAGTATTAGGTTAGCTTTCCGAAAAGTGCTCCCAATTCCTTAAGCCCTTGAAATTGTGTAGGAAATTGTAGTTTAGGATTTGATTTTTTTATTTGATTTTAGAGAAAGGATTTTGAAATTACGACGATGTGTTAATGACTTTCTGCCTCAAATGCTTAGGAAATGAGGGTTTAAATATGGAATTAATCGGCTAAAATCCAAAAGCCAGTTGCGCCTGGCGCAGGGCCTGCGCTTGGCGACGGTGACGTGGCCCGGTATCCGCCAAAGCAAGGATGATGACACCGTCCTTGCCTTTTTCTAGTATAGATGTACCTTTGTACGGTTAGTAGAAAATTAGCACGTAATGATTGCTTGGGGATTAAGGCTTGATTTTGATAAGGTGTTTTTTCGTCGTTGAAAAGAAAATCACCCAACCAAACAAAATTTATAAACCACTAACTAACCGGCTATATTGCTATAGCGGCAAGTATCAGGATCGTCCCATAGAAACGGTGTTCATTGAGTCAACGTATTAAGCTAGTTTGAACAAGAGTTTGTTTGACTTATATTCTAAGAAAACTAAAGCTAACAATTAAACGAATTATCAATATAGGGAAATACTAGGGAGTCGGGGATAGCCTAGGGAATTGGGGGAAACGATCTAAACAATCAAGCAATCATGATGATGATGCAACGACTTAGTGCATAGGGGAATGGAATCGAATGACGTGCTCGCCACCTCTCGGATGGAGCACGCGAAGAATCTAGCCTATGGAAGAGCTTTCGCCTATTCCTAAACTAGATAAACTTGCATATATTAGGAACCACCATTCACTTGCACAAAATAGGCTCACAATGTCTTGCCAAACCTAAGCTATGCAATCCTATCAAATCCAATCAAATAGTATTTGCAACTACCACTCAATTAGGCATGGATATCCTATCACTAAATCAATTTAATTACATCAATCAATCAACATTCAACCATCAATTTCCCCTAATTAAGCCCCTAGATTCTCCCCTTTCCGTAACCTAAATCTACTCACTACACATATTTGAAACTAGGAAATCCATGAATTCTAGGCAAGCAATCAAGTAATTGAAGGAGTAGAAGGAAAGAATCAAGAAGTAGAAAATTCAATTGCAAAATCAATTAAAGGATTGAGAATCAATGAAACTACAATCAAAGCAAAGAGAAATTCAAGAAGTTGAAGAACAATAACAAAATAGCATGAACAAAGAACTAAGAACTTGAATTAAATTGCAAGGAATTGAGAAGAGTTGAAGAAATTACAACTTGAAGCTTCAAATCAACGGAGTTTCTCTCTCTAGAAAACTAGCTTGAAGAGCAAACCTTCTAAAACTTCCTAAAATTCTATTTCTGAAATTAATTGTCAAAATAAAATAATGAAAATTCTATTTATACAACCCCTAAGAAAATAGAAATTTAAACTCGAAAAGGTTATCCCGCGCAGCCGTGCGATCGCGGAGACCCAGATGCGATCGCATCGGTGTGAACGTGCCCTAGATCCGTGCGATCGTTTTCAACGACAATTCTCTTCTTCGCATGGTGCGAAAGAGCTCCAAACCCGTGCAATCGCATGGTCTTGACTTAGCCAATTCTTCAAAATTCTTCATGTGCTCGCACGGAAATTCTGTGCGAGCACACAAAAAATTAGTGTGAGCGGGCTTATTTCTGGTGCGTTCGCACGAAACTCCAAATAGTTCCTGCATCGTTTTTGCGATTTCGTGCGAACACACACTCTTGGAACACGATCGCACGAGCCTGATTGACTTTAAGGCCAAGTCTGCTAACCCGTGCGAACGCACAGAATTCCCGTGCGATTGCACGGGCCTGATTCGAGCATATTTCCACTCTTTTCCATCATTCTCCAACATTTTACCTGAAAAAGTGCAAGATGGAATAAGGGGATAAAAAATATAACAAAACTATACAAAACTATGAAAAAGCATAATAAAGTTCTATAAAATCCTAAGCTTAGAGCGACATAAATGTCGCTCATCAAACTCCCCCAAGCTAGGCGTTTGCTAGTCTCTAGCAAACTAGGCACGAACTAGGGAAGGATGAGCATATTATTGAGAATCTAAAAACTGCAAAAACAAGAGCTAAAAGAATTTAGAACCTAACTCACTTTCGTAGGAATCACGGTTGCATTTAAGCGCATGCAACAAGCTCTTTAAACCCCACAATAATCGCTCATGAGGGCGAGTGGGATCTCGCAAGGGTTTCCAAAGAGAACCACCCATAACACTTCCAAAAACACAATCAAGGCAAGACCTAAGATGAAAAACAAACCAAGAAAAAGGAAGAAAAGAAAAAGAAAGAAGAGAAAAAGAAAGAAAGGAAAAGAAAATAGAAAAGAAAGAAAAATGAAACTACAAAATTCAAGATAAGGGCCTTTATTATGGAACAAGTATGAGAGAATGCTAATATTACTAACCAAATAAACGAATGCACGCTAACCAATGTCCTAAGTCGAGTGAAAGATTCAAATGCCAAGCAAAGAGAACTAAGGGTAAGCACTTATCAATTCCCCTTTAACCGAGCATACCACGTCAAATCTCTAGATCCCATCCACCCTTAAGAATAGTGTCTCATGACGCCGCGAAGCCGCCGGAAAACAAGATTTGCAAGGGAGAAGAGAAGGTTACCCGACATCTTAGCATGACAATCTCATTCCATAAATTTGACCAAATCCTCCCTCCACCGACAATGACTCAACTCAAAAGGTTCAAGAGGACTTTTTAGGGTGTAACATAGGCTAGGGGTAAGGTGTGGAACAAATTTGGTAATTTGTGCTCATACCTAAAGTGAAGCGCAATGAATGAACTCAACTCAAGCAAATCGAACCAAAACAAACTCATACAACTTATTTGGGGTACCCCAAAGCTTATGCAACAACTATACTAATCTAAAACACTTTTATGAACTTTTCTTGATTTGATTTTCTTTTTTTGTGTGTTTCAAATGAAACTTTTCTCATTGCCTTGTTTTTCTCTATTTTTGGCTTTTTCAAAACTTTCCTTTCTCTTTTTGCTTTTACTTATTTATTCACTATATACAACATATTTGCCAAACTTTGCCATTCATACCAATATCAATCATTCCTCAACTTTGCATAATCATTCAAAACCATCAAGCATCATAACTCAAAGCTTCACTATCACTTCTAAGGGTGAAAATAAAACAAAGGCTATTAGGCTTGTAATGTGCTTATAAGAAATGAAGGGGAAAGGCTCAAATGGCTAGCAAGGGGGCAAATGCAAACAAAAATTATGAGAAAAATAGAAAATAAAGTCCTAAACTAAAAAGAAAAATAGTCACCGAAAGAAATGCCTCTATCGTCCCCTAAAGTAGTTCGGTCGCGGTCTTGGGAAGGAAAAAGTCAAATTCGGGAGATAAGAAAGTCAATGCCAAGGATCCATGCCACTCAATATGTGTAAACAATGTGTTTGGGCTAATGTGAACATGATCCTCACATGGGAGCAAATACTACTCTCTCCGGTTTCAAGTCACTAGAGATCGACACCATCTTACCACAAGCCAAGGGTTCAAGACGCATGCTACCCAAAGTTCAACCAACTTTCTTAACACCTAAATCCTAGATTCGACCCAAGACATTGAAAACCGTGCAAACATCTACCAATTAGGAATAAAAGCATTCTAGCCTACAAGTTCCAATTTTATTTGCCCAAATCAAGAATAATGCCTAAGAAACCTAGAAAAACTTGCCTTGACAAAAATCGAAAAGGAAAAAGAAAGAAAAAGGAAAGAAAAAGAAAATAAGGAAAAGAAAAGGAAGTAAAAAGAAAAATAAAGAAAATAAAGAAAATCAATGAAACTAATCAAGAAATATGCACAAAATCCAAAATATTCACAAAATCAAGCAGTCCATCACATGGAGATCAAAGTAGCAATCCAAACAATAAAATCTCCCCCCAAGCTTGAATTAGGCCATGTCGTCAAGGCCTAAAATGAAACTAGGAGGGGCACAGCTACCCATCCAACCAATGCCCCATATGAATGATGCCCGATTCCAAAGAATGCAAGAGAGTTAGAATGATATTACCGGAAATGTCGTGGGAGCAAGTCCTGCAAAGAACCGTAATAACGAAGGAACTCACCAAGAAGAATAGCCTGACATGGCAAAGATGGATGCAAAGATTTCCACATCAAGAAAGCTTGAGGCAAAAAAATTTCAAAAATCAAGAAAAAGTAGTATACATGGGCTAAATGGCCAAAACCCACGGGTTGCCTCCCGAGAAGCCCTCTTTTTACGTCATTAGCTTGACGGACCCCCCCCCCCCCAAAAGTCAAGGGGGTCAAACACACCCAACCTTGGGTCATCACTAGTCAACAAACTCTTCTTAGCCCCTTTGGGCACAAACAACTTACCCAAACCACCACTCATGGAATGGGGACCAAACCAAGTCTTCTTATGCGTAGGATCGCCTTTCTTAGATTTCTTGCTCGATCATGCACCTCTTACCATTACATGCCGGAGTGAGTGATCCCACATCATCAAGATCCATCCCGAATGTGTCGGGAATGGTGATGACGTCATCATAGGAGTCACCTAGCACCAAGGAGCTCTGGTGCATATCCTTCTTGACTTTCCTATCAATCTCAAAATCACACTTAAAAACACAAGGATTGTTAGAAGAATTAGCACAAGAGTGATTGTGCTCAACACAAGCAAGAATGTCAATTTTCATGCAACTTTTCATCTTAGAGCAACATTGATCTTCAATAGCAAGCTTGAAACTAGCCTTGGCGTCTCCCGCCTTCAAAGTGATAAGACCACCTTGAACATCGATGAGAGGACCCGCCGTAGCCAAGAATGGCCTCCCTAAAATAATAGGGGTATGGGCGTCCTCATCGATATCCAAGACAATGAAGTCAACAAGGCTAGTCAACTTCCCTATCACAAGGGGAACATCATTAACCCTACCCAATGGGAACATAACCGAGCGATCGGCTAATTACAAGGACATAGGGGTAGGGGCGAGATCGCCAAGACTAAGTTTCTCATAAATTTTGTACGGCAAAATACTTAAGCTCGCCCCCAAATCACATAGAGCGTTGTCAAACTTAAGCTCTTGGATGCTACAAGGAATCAAGAAGCTCCCGGGATCCTTGAGCTTTGGGGGAAAAGGGCTCGAAATCAAAGCACTACAATGCTCCGTTAGGTGCACGGTTTCAATGGTGCCACAAGTCCTTTTGCCGCTCAAAATGTCTCTCATGAACCGAGAATAATGTGGCATTTGCTTGAGAGCCTCGGTGAAAGACAATGACACATATAACTTGCCAATTGTTTCCGAAAACTTATGAAATTGATCATCTAGCTTTTTTCCAGCAATTCTTTGAGGGTAGGGGGGAGGAGGAAGAGTAGTCTCCGTCGACTTAACACCATCAATCACGCTATCGACGTGAGACTCCTCTTCCGCCATATCACAGTCCGAGGACTCATTTCCCTTAGAATCCTCACCCCTATAGCAAGGTGCATCAACTAGCTTAGCACCATCATCTAGAATCATCCCACTCCTAGTCACAACCGAATACATTTATTTAGGTGCTTGACCTTGGGGTGGGAGACTAGTATGCACTTGTTGTTCTTTGATGGTGCTAGCTAGTTGTGCTAGTTGGGTCTCAATAATTTTCAAGTGAGTGTTGGATTGCTTGAATCCATCCTCAAACTCAACATTCTTCTTGGCTTGCGCCCCCACGAACGACTCCATGAGAGCCTCAATATTAGACTTGAGAGGCGGGAGCGGTGGAGGTGCATTGCCATAACCACTAGGGTTTTGTTGGAATTGGTTGCCATAGGTCCTTGGCCCATTGAATCCGGGAGGTGGATATTGAGAAACACCATATGGACCTCCCGAGTTCAACGGATAACCCCCACTAGAGGCACCCCTAAATTGCCCATAAGAGTAGTTGTAACCCCCTCCACCTTGATGGTTAGGATTATAACTACCTTGATTGTATTGGGCTTGATTGCCAAGACCATGAGATTGACCATAGGGTGCTTGGCCTTGATAGCCTTGCGCTTTATAGCCACCTCGGCCTTGACTATCATACCCACCTCCTTGGCCATAGCCTTGGTAGGATCCATGCATAGGGGGCCCTCTAGGTGCTTGCCTGGCAAAGTTTTGACTATTGGGGTTATCATATCTAGGCCTCTCATTCATAGCATGGGCATATTACAACTCAAATTCACCTTCATAAGAAGGATCATAATCCACATAAGACACATATGCACCAAAGGACAAGCATTGGGGATATGACCATAGTCTTGACAATTATCACAAAAAGATGTGCCCGAAGGCATAGTGTCATAGGAACTAACCTTGCTCTTCCCCTTGGTGAGAAGAGTAGCCGAAGGTGGTGGAATTGTTGATGGTGATGGTGGTTGACTTGGTGTGCTCTCTAGCTTTTCCAATCTCGAGCTAAGCTTTTCAATGATCCTAGCTTGCTCCAGAGCATATACCGACCCTTTACCATCACCATTCCTACCCTTGCCATCATAGTCCCTTGCACCAACGTGCCAAGCTTGATAATTTTGGACCACATCCTCAATTGTCTCTTCAATTTGATCTTCGGTCTTGTTCATGATGGGACCACCCGCCCCCGCATCTAGACTTGTCTTGGAGGTTGGGCTCAATCCCAAGTAGAAGGTTTGAAGTAACAACCACTTAGGGATCCCATGGTGAGGGCACTCCCTTTGGTATTCTTTGAATCGGTCCCAAGCTTCAAAAAGCGATTCATCCCGCTTTTGCTCAAATGATTGAATTTTGTGGCGATATTTCGCCGTCTTTCCATGAGAGTACAACTTGCTCAAAAAGGCGATAGTCACTTAATTCCAAGTGCGAAGTGAATTTGGCTTGACCTCCTTGTCAAGCCAATCGCTATCTCGCCCAAGGAGAGAGAAACGGAATAGAGTCAACCGCACATAGTCCGAAGTCACACCATTGTGTTTGATTGTATCACAATAATTTTCGAATTGCTTTAGGTGCTCGTGTGGTGACTCGTTGCTCTTCCCACAAAAAGGATGGCTTTGAACCAAGTTGATTAAGGCGGGCTTGATCTCAAAGTTATTGGCATTAGTTGTGGGAGCTTGGATACCACATGTTGCTTCAAATGCTCCCAGTATACCCAAATTCTTAACCGAGAGAGACATGGTTTCAAAAGCTTGCTCACTCTCTTCTTGTTCCACGCCTACACTCAAGGATTCAAACCGGTTGTGGCTTGATGAGCGAGTTCGAACGCGCCTTAATCTCCTTAGTGTCCTCTCCAATTCAAGGTCAAGAGGATGGAGAGACCTTTGACGTGCACGACCTCTATCAAGCATACAAACTCAAAGAAACACGTGAGTATTGCAAAGGAAAAGAAAGCAAACAAGAATGCAATATTTTTGTATTTTTTTTTCTAATGGTAAACTAGTCTCAACACTACTCAATAACAACGACCGTTCCCCGGCAACGGCGCCATTTTGATAAGGTGTTTTTCCGTCGTTGAAAAGAAAATCACCCAACCAAACAAAATTTATAAACCACTAACTAACCGGCTATATTGCTATAGCGGCAAGTATAGGGATCGTCCCATAGAAACGGTGTTCATTGAGTCAAGGTATTAAGCTAGTTTGAACAAGAGTTTGTTTGACTTATATTCTAAGAAAACTAAAGCTAACAATTAAACGAATTATCAATATAGGGAAATGCTAGGGAGTCGGGGATAGCCTAGGGAATTGGGGGAAACGATCTAAACAATCAAGCAATCATGATGATGATGCAACGACTTAGTGCATAGGGGAATGGAATCGAATGACGTGCTCGCCACCTCTCGGATGGAGCACACGAAGCATCTAGCCTATGGAAGAGCTTTCGCCTAATCCTAAACTAGATAAACTTGCATAGAATATGAACCACCATTCACTTGCACAAAATAGGCTCACAATGTCTTGCCAAACCTAAGCTATGCAATCCAATCAAATCCAATCAAATAGTATTTGCAACTACCACTCAATTAGGCATGGATATCCTATCAATAAATCAATTTAATTACATCAATCAATCAACATTCAACCATCAATTTCCTCTAATTCAGCCCCTAGGTTCTCCCCTTTCCCTAACCTAAATCTACTCACTACACATATTTGAAACTAGGAAATTCATGAATTCTAGGCAAGCAATCAAGTAATTGAAGGAGTAGAAGGAAAGAATCAAGAAGTTGAACATTCAATTGCAAAATCAATTAAAGGATTGAGAATCAATGAAACTAAAATCAAAGCAAAGAGAAATTCACGAAGTTGAAGAACAATAACAAAATAGCATGAACAAAGAACTAAGAGCTTGAATTAAATTGCAAGGAATTTAGAAGAGTTGAAGAAATTAAAACTTGAAGCTTCAATTCAATGGAATTTCTCTCTCTAGAATACTAGCTTGAAGAGCAAACCTTCTAAAACCTCCTAAAATTCTATTTCTGAAATTAATTGTCATAATAAAAAAATGAAAATTCTATTTATACAACCCCTAAGAAAATAGAAATTTAAACTCGAAAAGGTTAGCCCGCGCAGCCGTGCGATCGCGGAGACCCAGATGCGATCGCATCGGTGCGAACGTGCCCTGGATCCATGTGATCGTTTTCAGCGAAGATTCTCTTCTTCGCATGGTGCGAACGAGCTCCAAATCCGTGCAATCGCACGGTCTTGACTTAGCCAATTCTTCAAAATTCTTCATGTGCTCGCACGGAAATTCTGTGCGAGCACACAAAAAATGAGTGTGAGCGGGCTTATTTCTGTTGCGATCGCACGAAACTCCAAATAGTTCATGCATCGTTTTTGCGATTTCGTGCGAACACACACTCTTGGAACACGATCGCACGAGCCTGATTGACTTTAAGGCCAAGTTTGCTGACCCATGCGAACGCACAGAATTCCTGTGAGATCGCACGGGCCTGATTCGAGCATATTTCCACTCTTTTTCCATCATTCTCCAACATTTTACCTGAAAAAGTGAATGATGGAATAAGGGCATAAAAAATGTAACAAAACTATACAAAACTATCAAAAAGCATAATAAAATTCTATAAAATCCTAAGCTTAGAGCAACATAAATGTCGCTCATCAGATTTGCATCTAAAAACAAGCCGATTTGAATTTCGATTTCGTGTTTGGACTCGATGTTACGGGACGGGGCCGGCATGCTCGGTTTTGTGGGTCGGCCCCGAATTTGGATTGTTTAATGTCATTTTGTCTGGAAAAGGCCTTGTAAAACCAATGGAGAGGTCCATTGGGTGAGAATGTGTTTGGATTTTGAAATTGATTTTTGGAAAACTAATTTTGTACCGAGTTCCGTGAGGGGTACGGGCTCGGGAATTGGACTTTGGATTTTGGAATACACTTTAGCAATTGGGACTTCCGCACGAAGTTGCACCAACCACCTAGCTAGGATAATAGTATCATCGTCAGCCCATTAGGGGAGACACGATTTAGGTGTCTACACTACCCCTTTGGAAGCATCGAAGAAAGGTTTTGGGAAGTCAAAGTACAAGTCATCTTCTCCTTCTTTCAAAATTTAGCCATTGGGTTTAAGCTGGTAAGGGTGTATTCTGAATTGATCACTGCCTGTTAGGCGAGCCTTTAACTTGGCTGCATGCTGCTTTTCTTTTTGCTTTGTTGGCTTATACCACATACCGAAACAACTGGTTTGTCCTGTGGTCTTGAAAGGTGATCCTATTTTGGCAGTAGAGTGGTGCCCAAGAAGTAGCTGTATTTTATCCTGTTGTGCTTCGCCACCGCGTTTATAATAGGTTCGGCTTCCATGGCCCCTACTTTGGTGTTTAAACCCAAGAGGTCTTCATCATTGTTATCATGCTTGATGAGGATTAGAGCTTTGTCGGCTATCTTGGTTTTTGGATGGGATGCGTTTAGGGTAACGATATTCCCCTTGACTTCTATTCTGGCCTTCTGATGAAGTGAAAAGGGCAGACTTCAGATCATGAATCCAAGGTCGCCTGAGAAGTATATTGAAGCTAGCCTTGATGTTGAGCACTTGGAAGCTCCCTTTGCGCTCAATATGGACGGTTTGCAATAGCAGGGTGAGAGTCCCCATGGCCTTACAGAGAGTATTATCATATTCTCGGACACCTTGAGATGAACTAGAAAAGTCATTTTGAGTGAACCCCAAATTCAGTAGTGCGGAGTGGACACGCATTGATGGCAGATCCATTATCAACCAGAATCATTGGGATGATTTTGTCTTTGTACTCAACTGTTAGATAGAGTGCTTTTTGGTGACCTGCCTCTTATGGTAGGAGGTCTTCATCTGTGAAAGTGATTCCTTCTTCAGGTATTGTAAGGAGGCCTACTATATAACACCCCTAAATTTCTCTCTTTTTAAAAACCAACATTTAAATTAAATAAAACCAACTTTGAGAGAAACCTAGGAGTATTATTGCCACGTGATTACGTTAAAGGCTAACTAACTCAACTAGTATAGCAGAAATAACTCCAAATACTTCTCTTTATTATACAATATAATTGAAAATGCAATAATGATGTATTTCCTAAATAAATTCAGAATCAAAACCTCAATAAGTGAAATGCTTAAATAAAACCAACTTCAACAAAATCCTAACTAGGTGAAACTCTCCATTAATCCCGTATGTAAGCATGCCACATGGTCACATCAAGTTCCTGAAAACTGCTCACCAAAAGATAAATAGGGCCAAGTTAAAACAAATAGGAGGGTTAGCGAAAGCTAAGAAAAAATATATGCAAGCATGTAAAACATTTATTTATACATGAACATGGTTTCATAAACCAATTTAATTCAAAATTGCATAATTGAAATCGTAGAAGATTTTTTTTCAAAATTAGAAACTTTCCATAAATAGTAACTTTCCAAATATAGTAACTTTTTAAAAGTATACACATTTCAAGAACACAGATTTTCAAAATAGAAACTTTCCAAAAGTATAAACATTCCATGGATAGAAATATTCCAAACACATAAACTTTCCAAAAATAGAAATATTTCAAAATTAGAAACTTTACAAAAAATAGATTCCAATTAGAATATGGAAATCAAACACCTCTTTTTATCTCCCCTTCTTTCGTAAATGTGCACACCCCCAAGCTAGTATTCCATCATAAATCTATGCAATGGGGTACTAACCAAATGATGTCAACAAGTGACCCTCGACTTACACAACAAGTTATGTGTACGAAGATAAAAGTTCCATGAAAATTCATTCCACTATGAGACTTTACAAAAGTACAATACTTGAATGGCATCAAATTCCAACCATATGATAAACAATAATCCTCCTTCTAAAACTCATCAAAACCAAACCAAATATTTAGAACACCAATTGAAAAATCCATCATCATATTAAAATTAACCTTTCAAAAATTCTCAAACAATATTCACAAATCAAAAATCAATTTAAAGTCGATGATTCACAATTTCAATTTGAAAACAATTAATAATTTGAAATTAATAGTAAAATCACACATAGATTTCAATCATATAATAATCTAGCCACATATACGTACCTTAATTAACTAGAACCTCACACAAAGATTAATTTGATCCTGCTACAGATCATTCACGAGTTCCTAACAATTACTAAATAAAAATTCTAACGAATTCCTGATTGAACAATTAAATTAATAAAAATCAATCTAATGGACTTAAATTTAATTCATGAGTTATGCATGCATAATAACAGTATTATTAATCATAATTTCGAACTCACAGTTTAAAAATACACTTTTAAAAATTTCGGCATTAATTTAAACGAGTTTAATTAGTAAAAACTGACCGTAAAGAGATAAGGCTTTGAACCAATTTGGTTATAGAAGTCACGAAACCAAGATATAGACGTCAACTTCAAGGAGTGCACGATGGGGGTATCGTGATGGTGGTATTAGGGTTTTAGGTAAGAAGGTTTAGAGCCAAAGAGAGAAGAAGAAGTTTAAGAACGGGCATAGGAAAGCTCTCAACTTTTGGTCTGAATAATAATGAATCGGGGAGGGGGTATTTTTAGGTGTAGTATTAGAGTTAGGGTCAGAGTGGAACCCTAAGAAATAGAATCGAAGTTGGTATTCAAGCTAGAATTGAATTCCGAATCTAGCCATTATTGTGGTGATTTTCAGTTTAGAGTAGAATTGATTTTAAATAGGAATCGCGAAATTTTACACAAAGGCTTGAATAATTGATTTAGATTTATCCTGAAAGTTTTAGAATTTAACTTATAAAATTCGGGTTTCTAGGTATTATTGAATTGGTAAAACTCTTAAAATCCAATTTTAAATAGAATTATTTTATTTTTGCAATATGTGAGTCCTATCATGACCAAGTTAACATGAGGGTGGTGTCATAAAAGACACTAATAGCTCCTAATCCTTAATTTCCTTCCTTCTCATCATGAACAGGTTAACATGCGAGTCCCATCATGACCAAGTTAACATGAGGGTGTGCCTCTAGGCACGAATAAACTTAGGCTCTGCTTGAATTCTAGACCTTACGTACGTAGCATGAATAAAATTTATTAACATGCTTGACCTTACGTACAGAGAATAAATAAACTTTGTTGCATGCATGTTAATATTATACATAAACTATACTTGGATAACATGCTTGCTCAACCAATTCAACAAACATAAACCATACTAAACATGCTTGCTATACAATCAAATATGAACCACAATCCAAGTAATATGAATCCCAATCAAACACATACTTAACATGTACAAACGTGAATAATTGGGTTACCCTAGACTTGGATGTACCTTGTGTACTTAATTAATGGGGCCACCTTGTTATTCAATTCAAGTCGATCACTTAGAAACCTCCTCCTACAATAAATTAATAACCCTTAATTAACCACCATGTTCATTAAATTTCCAGAAACTTAATTAATGGGTATTTTTTTTAAATATATTTAGTGGTAAACATGTCAATTTTTTGAGGGTGGTGGGAGATTTTTTTTATTGTTGTTTTAGATGTTAGAAATACAAGTGCGACCTTAGGTAAGTGAGAGAAAAAATATAAAATTAGAAAATATGTCATTTATAGAAACGGTGTAAGTATTCCTGGACGGCTCTATAAGGAAAGCGATGTGAGTATTTCGAGACGGAAGGAGTAGTTTTTAACGAAATAATAATCCCAAATAATTCCTTGAAACCCTAGCATGAATGTTTATTAATTTCATGCATAAAACCTTTAAAAACCAACACTTTAATGGTTATAGACGAATCTGAAAATTCTAATTGATTATCATAATTAAAATCAACATCTAATTATGCTAATTAATCAACCAAGTTGTTTTAATTAAAACCCTAATCATGGAACATAAATAAAACCATTAAACCTCATTAAAATCCATGCTTTATTATTTAAAACGAATCTGAAAATTCACCATTTAATTATAATTACAAATCATTAATATCACCATTATCTTTTAATTACAATTAAGGAACTAATATTTCTTTGTTTTTATATAAAAAGAACAATAATCATAACAATAATAATTAGAGGGGAGAAGAGGGGATCAATGAGAGCACGCACTAGCGGGCCACGGTGATCCGGGGCGCGGCGAGGGCTGGCATAGGGGATGGAGCAGTGGCGAGAGAGGCTCGGTGGGTGGCAGCGGCGGGCGCTGCTGCTGCTTCGATGCGGCCGCGGGCGGGGGACTGGGAAGAGAGAGAGAGAGAGAGAGAGAGAGAGAGAGAGAGAGAGAGAGAGAGAGAATTTGAGGTTTAGGGCTTAATGAAATTTTGTGGGGATTTATGACGCAAGAATGTTTATTTACAGGTTTTGGGGTCCTTGTTGGACTAGGATTTAGGATTCCCTTTCGGGCTTCATTAAAATACTAACAGGGCTTGGTTTAATTCCGTTGGACTTGAAATTGAAATTGGACTGGGCTACACTTGATTAAAATCGTTTTACTTCTTAAAACTCAATTTAAAATTCCCCAACAAAAAATAATTAAGACTTGACCACAAATATTAATTATTTTTAATTAATAAATATTTAATGTAACTTTAATTTATAAAATCTATAAAAAAAGATTTATAAATATAATAAATATATTCATAACATTATAAAAATACGAGTATTACATTTGCTTCATGTTTTTGAGGTTTGCATACAAACCTTATTGTAATTGCAAGCCTAAGCTTTTACAAGAGAGGATACAAAAGTGACGTTTGGTTCACATAGGGTAATGAGAATGAACCAAAGAAAGGGAAAGGAGAGGAATGAAAATGAAACCCTTTGATATAAAATATTGTTTGGTTAACATTTATTTTTACCTCTCTTCCTCCTCTATCTTTTCCTTTGCACCACCTTCATCCCTGTCATTGCCCCCCCAACCGTCGCCCCCTTCCCTTTTTGTTTCCCCCTCCTCTCGCACTACCGTCTTCTTCTATCTCTTTCTTCTCTAAAGAGGCCAAAATGGTGTTTTAAAGGTCAACTTCAACCATAAAAAATTTAGTCTGAAGTTTCATGGTCGAATTTCACCATCTAAAGACATAATTAACAATAAGAAAATGTATTTTGCATTATCCATTCTTGTAATTAATTTTATTTTTTCCCGAAGTCTTAGGGTTTGTTTTTGGGTTTTCGGGTGAGATTTAGGGGTAGTAGGTGGTTTGTGTTTGGTTTTAGGGTGGTTTTGTGGTAGTTTCGAGTGGTTTATTCAGGATGGTTTTATGGTGGTTGGGTCATCTTACGGTGTTGGGAGGGTGGTTTCAGGGGTGTTGCTGGCGGTCTAGGTTGGGTGGTGGGTCGACGGTGGTAATTTGGTTCCAGGTCGGTATTGTTGTGGTGTCTTATAGGTGGATCCACGGTGTATGGGTTGACTGTGAGGGTGTTGCAGGTAGTGGATGGTGTTTCACGGTTGATCAATGATGGTCAAGGGTGATGAAGGAAAGGGAATCCTAAAGCCAAACAAACAACAACAAAGGGTATCAATCTAGAGGCCTTTGGGGGTAAGTGAAAAACAAAAGAGAGTAAAGGAAATGAAAATAAATGCCAAACAAACAACAACAAAGGGAATCATACATGTTGATTTCCTTACCCTTAGATGAATACCCTCAACCAAACGCCCCCTAAAAGAAACCCTCTTTGCATCACACAAAGTAAAAAAGAATGAAAATATATTTTTATTTTTAAGTGAGTTGAATGATATATATGTGTGGGCCCATACATAAGTATTTAAATAGGTTTGTCTATTGTTAGCATAAAGTTTGTTGAAAATGCGGTTTGTAAAATGATGATGTGGCATAGGAATAAACCTTGACGAGGGTTGCACTATTGCCATTGACCTAAGAAATACATATGGAAAAAGTGGAATGTTGTAAGAAAAGAATATTAAAAATTAGTCTAGGTGGAGTAGGGTGAGAAAAGAAAAATAAAACAAAAATAGATTGAGTTGAAAGTTATGAGTAAAATAAGAATATAAATATACACTACGTGGATTTTGTAAGTAAAGTGAGAAAAAGAAAAGTGTGAATAAAATTAAATATAATGAGTCATTGAAAATTGAATAAATTAAGCACGTTGTCCGTATTATTTTGAAACAACCATTGAAGAAAATTGTTCCCATTATTTCAAAATAGAGGGAGTATCATGTTAGGCGTTAAGGCTATCAGCCCCATATGTTAATTATTGTTTGGAATTTCCCAACTAAGAATACTTTGTTTTATCAACTTTTACCCGTATAATGTAGTACAATACTTTTCTCTGCATACAGGAAATTTCAACCATAACCTCTGTTAAAGAATAAGCTAATGTGTAGCCGGTTGATGTCCCGGGTTTCTACTTTGAATTTGATTTTGGCATGAAAAATTGCTATTTTATCCATATTTTATTAGGGGTTACAACTATCATTTGCAGAAGACCGTATTTTATATTATATGTACACTAATATAAACATGGTCCACGCTAATTTAGCGTGGACCAAGGCAATGGAATAATTTGGTTGGGCAACATGTATAACTGTTACGTGACAGTTATTTCGTGATTTTAAATAGTAATTACATGCATATTACAGTAACAATGTGTTTTAAAGAGTTACTATGATTTTTGTAGAGTTTCTATGCGATTTATGTCTGTAGGGGGTCATTTTTTCCCGTATCGTGGTTTTGTTTTTCCCCTACGGGTTTTGTAGATTTTGAATTTTGAAGGAGTCGCCACCAAACAATATTTAAGGGTCCGATTTGGAAAGACCAAGGTTGACTCTTGTTGATAAGGCATTGAATCTTAGAAACTAAATGGGTGAGATTCGGGCAAGGGAACGAATTGCTTATTTTACGAGCTTTGAAAGTAATTTGGAGCGCAAGACAAGGATCATTTTCGAATAATCCTAATCATGACACTAAGTTGGTTGGAGCATGCATTTTAGAACATAGAAATCGCTACTTGTATGCGGTCACTTTGCTTTAAAGTTTATTAAAGGAACCTAAGGCCAGGTTGTCCAAGAATTATCTTTGTTAAGCATGATGTAACCTTTTGTATGTTGTTGAATTTAGCATGTGAGGTGATAAAAGCAATAAACATGTAAAGCATCATCACAAGAAATAAAGGAATTTTTGAAATGCGTACAAAACCACATCACCTTTAAAAAAGGTGAGTAAAGAGTGTGGAATTGAAATTACAAAAATAAAGGTGCGATATTGAAAGTGCGTTATTGAAATGCGATATTAAAATGCCGGTATTGAAAGTGCAATATTGAAAAGGCGATATTGAAATGCGATTTTGAAATTGTATTATTGTACTTGAGATCCGAACGCCAAACACTACTTAATAATAAGTGTGCCCGACACATATTCAATTTTCTAAAAATCTCAACTTTAGATGAGTTGCTCATCATGAAGTTTCCTTGATTTTGATTATTGAAACAGAACTTGAATATTGAACTTGAACATTGAACTTCAATATTGAAATTAGGACACTCAATTCTTAAAGTTTAAACCTTCTAATGTTAAAAAGGTCTCACCTTTAATATGCTCCATAACTTTGAAGTTGACTCATCTTGAAAGTAGGACTTGTATTTGAACATAAAAGATGAATGTTCATGTGTTCTAGTTTCGAAAAGGAATTGCACTTTTCATAAACATCCTTTAACATTTGAAAAGGTTTGGATTTTTGTAAAATTGTGTGATTGTTGTAAGGAATACTTTTAAGAATAAAAGCATCTACTTACTAATCATTTTTGAAATCAAAGCTTGAATCTTGCATGGTATTATTGAAAAGGTGCTTGGACAATCATTTGGGAAGAATTTCAAGAATTAAATCTCCCAAAAGATGGCACTTTTGACATGTTTTTCCTAGCTAGTCATGAGTATGAACTCAAATGCCAACATCCTTGGAATGGTAAATTGAATTTTAGAAATGTAGAAGAGTAGAAAACATCATAATGAATTGATTAGGGATTCGGAATTACCCATTTAGGACGAGGTTAGTTTTCTGATTAGTGCTCCCAATTGCTTAAGTATTTGGAAATTGTAATGGAAATTGTATATTTGATCTTGAATTTTATATTTGATTTTTGAGAGGAGAATTTTAGATTACGACTTTGTATTAGAAATATTCCTCCCCCAATTACTTAGGAAACCAGGGTTTATATAGGGGATTAAGCAGCTAAAATCCAAGGACCACCTGCGCCTGCCGCTGGTGGCGTGGCCCAGAATCCGCCAAAACAAGGACGATGACACCGTCCTTGATTTGTTTTGTATTAATGTACCTTCGTACGGTTGTACGAATTTGACACATAGTGTTTCCTTGGAGGTTAAGGCTTGGGTTTGCGTCTAAAAATAAGCCATTTTTGAATTTCGGATTTCGTGTTTGAACTCAATTTTACGGGACGGGGCCCGGCATGCTCGATTTTGTGGGTCGGCGCCCGAATTTTGATTGATTAATGTCATTTCGACCGGAAAGGACCTTGTAAAACCAATGGAGAGGTCCATTGGGTGAGATTGTGTTTGGATTTTGAAATTGAATTTTGTACCAAGTTCCATAATGGGAACGGGCTCGGGAATTGGACTTTGGTTTTTTATTTTGGAATACACTTTAGCAATTAGGACTTCCGCACGGAGTTGCACCAACCACCTAGCAAGGATAATAGTATCGTCATTATCCCATTAGGGGAGACACAAATTAGGTGTCTACATGCAGAAGCCCCCACTTTGATTGAGCGTTCGGTTAGGAAAGCAAAAGTCAAAGTTTTCGAATAGGGACGGACAACGGTCAAGATGCTCTGCAATCAAGAGAATTCTTTGTACGTTGGTACCTGCACAAGACAAGTGTTAGAAAAAAAGGATATAGTCTACCTCCGAGCGGTTGTGACGACTCTGATTCTTGTATTTGTATTGCTTTTCCGCCTTTGACTTAGGAAGGAGCTTGGCATCGAAAGTTTTGAAATTTTACTTTTGAATCTCGAATTTTGGATCTTGAATTTTTAATTTTGAATACCCGGAGTTAATCCGCAGGGTTTTTGTATGGTGTTATGTCTGAGGTTTGATCCGCTGGGGAATATGTCCACTGGGGAAAGATTTTTTTATTGACTCTTATAATTGTGAAAATTCGGTTGACTTTCCCGGAGTTTGGGTCCGTTGGGAGTTGAACGTTTGAATCCATGTATTTTTCGGACTTTGTATGCTTGATATATTTATCTTTCAATGCTGGAGAAATAGATGTGTGCCCGTATTCATCGGAAAGTAGTATGATTTGACGTTTGATTCCTGGTCCTGAAAACCGTAGCAGCAAAGTACGCGCAATCAACACGGATGACCGCGCCTAGATTCTCCGCGCATGGAACAGGGGCTCCGCCTGGCGCAAGGGCTAGCGCCCAGCGCAGGGCTTTCCTATATAAGGCCCCCGTCGTCCTCTTGTATGAGCACACTCACTTGTTTCCTTTTCTCTCTCAAAGTTCGATTGCTCTCTCCCCTTGTTTTGTTGCTCTTGTCCTCCCTCTTCCTTTGTCCATGTAAGTATTTCAATTTTTTCTTATGAAATTACCTTAGGATTTCAGGTAGGATAGGCTTTTGTACTTTGAAAAGTTCTCATATTTGTTGATGTTGTACTTGTATGGTAGTAGGCTTCTTGTATCTTGTATGAAGAAAATTGTTTGGTAGCCATTTAACTTTGGATTGTTGGAACTTTGTAGGATTTGAAATTGAACTCTTGTATTTTGAATTTTGTACTTAGTACTTGTAGATAGTATTTCCACCGGGGACCTTTGTGAGTCTTGGAAAAGAATAGGCTGTGATAGCCTAGGTGTTGTTGTAGAATTTGAATACCTGCTTCGGCATAGATAGCCTAGGCTTTGGTGTATAATTCGAATACCTGCTTCGGCATGGATAACCTAGGCGTTGGTGTAGAATTTGAATACCTGCTTCGGCATGGATAGCCTAGGCGTTGGCGTAGAACTCGAATACCTGCTTCGGCATGGATAGCCTAGGCGTTGGTGTAGAAGTCGAATATCTTCTTGAAATAGAGGTCCCTTGCTAAGCTTGTATGGCCACTGGGGATTTTTATACTCTTGAATTTTTGTACGGGAAAGTATAAGATAGCCCCCAAACTTGGATGTTGATTTTGTATTTTGAATATTTTAGCATGCCTCATCACACTCGAAGGAAACTTGTCGAACGCTCGACTAGTCGAGCAGCCATGGAGGATGCTTCGGATAATGAAGCGGCTGAGATGGATCCACCGAATGTTGGTATGGTTCCGAGGGGAAGGCCAATTTTTGAGGGGGGATGGCTGGAGGTCCACAGACATTGTATTCCACCCAGGGTTTCTTTTGTCTAAGCGGCCACGCGCTGGTTTGGTATGTCTTGTACTGTGCTTTGAACTTGCTACTTGAACTCGTATATGTTTGTATTGATCCACCCTTTTGTAGACTGATAGGGACGGGATGCAAAAGTTTTGGTCTTTGGAGGAGCTTTGGCCTATCTCTCCGACCATTCTGGACGTCGAGGAGACCCGGGAAATTTGGGATCAGACCGACTTTGCTCCTTTTTGGGAGGCGACAAGAGGCTTTAGAGGGAAGGTGGGCGTTAAATCCCGGACACAAGACTTGATGGAGCGGTGGTGGGACACCACCAACACTTTTCACATGGATTGGGGGAGATTACAATTACCCCCTTCGAGTTCGCCATGATCACTGGCCTCCCATTTTCTGAGAGGGAGGTGGTTTTCGACGCTGATTTGGAATGACGTTCTAATTGTATCAGGGACTGGATCGGTCTTGTTGTTGACTTGATCGGAGATAGTAATTCCTCCGGTTCTATGGAGGTGATTTTAACTAGGCTACGTATGGCTGGCATGACAGCGATGCAGAGGGTTTGGATCTTCCTTCTGGCCCTGGTAGGTCGAGTAGTCCCCCCTGGCAGGAATAGCCGCGTATTGGTGGGCATTTTGAGGTCCTTGGGCGATTTGAGGGTTGTTTCGAGCCTCAACTTGGGTGGCTTAGCATATGGCCACCTCTTGTATGAGATGAAGACTGCTTCACGGACAGCCCAGGAGAGTCCGGCGAGCATAGTTGCCTTGTGAAAAGTGCTAGAGGTATTTCGGACTCCTTGTATTTTGTACTGCATGTTTGTATTTTGTAAGCATAAGACTGACTGATGTCTTGTTTTCTTTTTTTAAGATTTGGGCGTATGAGCATTTTCCTAGCTTGGCACCTGCTCGCCCTGGAGTTGTTGCTTACCCGTTTGCTGCTTCTTGGGAAGGAGCGGTGCACATACGGGTGTCTTTGGCGACCTTTCATAGAGCTTTGAGATTTTTTCCCTCCAGAGAGGTGCGTTTTTGTATTGCGTAGGATTCAATCCCATTTGTACTTTGTATATTGACTGAGATGTTTGTCTTGTAGGTGGTCTGGCGCCCTTTTGCTACTGCGCCCACAGTTGCTTCGGCTATGCGAGCCTTCTACTTGTCTGGACGGCGGGTGATGTTCATGGAGGCTTATCGCCCCATGTGGTATCTGGGTGAGCGACTGACTCGTCAGCATAGTGCAGGAGGCAGGTTTGTCCCTTTGGATCCTCCGGAGTCCATGTTGTCGAAGACTGTTGATGTTGCTGGGTCTATGAAGAGGCTGTGTAGGTTGGTGGTGAGTCCATTTGTCTCATGTGGGAGAATTTTGTAGATAGGAGGGCCAGCTATGGAGACCTCATGTCGAGGCTTGCTCCCATTGTTCGCTTTGCGCCGCCAGTTGGCTTTGGATTTGAATCTTGTATTTTTGTATTTTGTATTCTTGTATTCTTGTATAACTAGGCCATTGTATGTGTGCTTGTAGGCCGAGGAGATCGACCCGGAGGATGTTCCCTATGCTAACAGGGTCCTCCGCTACGTGGACTTAGATGGGGAGCAGGTGCAGGTTGTTAGGGGAGAAAATACGCTCTTGGTGACGTGGACAGATACGACAAGTGGAGCGTATGTGGCTGCCAGCAAGGCGTGACGAAGCACCCTTCAAACTTGCTCCGAACGGCTAAGAGGAAGGCAGCAGTTACGAACCGTTGATAAGCAAGCCATCATTACTCATTTAAAGCCTAATTATGTACATTTAAGTGTAAACGTTACACTCTTATTGTGTAAATGCCTATAAAATGGCTCAGCTAGGTTAGTTTGTGGATACGAAATATTAAGCAATAATAATATTCTCATTCTATGCTCATACGACTTGCTCTCGTTACTCTAAATTATCTTGCTCAATCGATTGTTAGCACCATCATCAAGGCAAGTTCGTCCCTAAGTAGAATTTGCCCAAAACAATTTGGCGCCCACCGTGGGGCTGACAATCAAAAGCAGCTCGATAATACCATTCCAATCACCATGGCCGGTAATGCTAGCTCATCCAACGATATCACTCGTCGCTTTGAAGCCATGGAGCAGTGCATCAACATCCTCCAAAAGGAAAACAAAGCGCTGCACTCCCAGGTCAGATCCGCCGCCTCCATCGCCACCGGGTCCAGGTTCCAGTACCGGCGAGACACCTCTGGACTGAGTCGCCGCTTAGACCTTGACGTCGTACCCTTTGGCGAACCTGGAGGCCCAATCCTCGAACAAATCCGCGAGTTCGAGCCGCTGCCGAGTCAGCCCCATTCTAATCCGAGTTGGCTGCCTCCCCCTCCAACTAAAACATCTTCTGCAGGTACATCGGAGACCGTCGCCACCACAACGGCCGTCCAAGTCGCTCCATCCCAGGTCGGCGCGATGACATCCACCATGATGTTGGCTCCACCTCCAATCTGGTATCTCGTCCGTTACCACCCCCAGTGGTAACCATGTCGATACCCCTACCCGTCTCGGTCCCGGCGCAGAGACCAACACCGAAGACTCAAATGCCATGGGATCAACTCTTCTCTCAGCAAGTCATCCGGCCCGTCGTCAATCTAGTCACCTCGGCACCAGAAGCACCTCCCAGATGATGGCGGTTCCCCTAGCCAGTCAAGCACCGCAAGCAGTGTTCCCTCACCCCCCGATGCGCCCAGATTCCTCTCGAAACTATTCTCTATACACCACTCCTAACAGGTTAGTTGTTCCGATTTATCATGGTTTCGTAACTCCTTTTCCTTATGTTGCAGGTACCAATGCTGCCCAAGGAACACCTCCCTTCATGCAATAGGTCGTACCGCAATTTACCCCTCACCAACCTCACAACATGTATCCACAAAACACCTATTACCAACATCTCCAAGCCAGCCTTCCCGAAACATTCAGCCCCCTCTTCCCAGTGCTCAACAGCATATGTGAAAACACCAACCACCAACTCCAACAAATTATGACCATGATAAATAAAATTCCGGGAGTGCCAACACCAATCAAATAAGCTAGCTTAGGCAGTTATGCCGACTCACCATATGCCGACCCCATCGACGCAATTTCTAAGCAATTGAGAGCTCTAAAAGGAATTCTTGCCTAAACCTAAATAGGTAATTTCGAATCCCACCATATTCAATCATGTTTCTTTGATTTTCCTATTTAAAAAATGATTAGCAAGTTGGAATTTTTACTAATAAAAATGTCACTTGCAACAATCATACATCTTTTCAAAATCCAAACTTTTCAAAATACAAAAATGCAAACTTTCAAGATTCAAGGATGTTCAAAGTTGTTTGCAATCACTTCTTTGAACTAGAATCACTTTCAAGTATGGAGTAATCAAAGATGACACCTTTTTAACTTTTAAAGGTTTAGTCTTTTGAGATTCAAGACTCCATTTTTCAATATACAAGTTCAAGTTTTCAAATTTCAAGATCCCACAATGTTTAGGGTTGCTCATGACTACTTCCCTAAACTAGGATCCTTTCAAAGTAAGAGCACATCAAAGATTTAACCTTTTCAACATTAAAAGGCCCGATATTTGAGATTCAAGTCTCTTAAGTTTCAATATTTCAAGTACAAGTTCAATATTTCAAGTTCAAGTTCAAGTATTTCAAGTTCAATATTTCAAGATTCAAACTTTCAAGTTCAATTTCTATATGCAAAATCTAGGATACTTTGGGATGAGCAACTTCTCCCAAGTTGAGATTTTTGGCTTTGAATTAGTGTCGGGCGCACTTATTTTAAGGAGCCGCTTGGCTTTCGAATCTCATGTGCCCAAGTACAAATTTTAATACTGCAATTTCAATTATGCACCTTTCAATATTGCAATTTCGATTATGCACTTTCAATTCCGCAATTTCAATATCGCACTTTCAATTCCGCTTCTTTACTTGCCTAGTCCTTCTAGGCATTGTGGACCTACTCCCTAGTCTATATCTAGGGGATCTTGTATTTACTAATTCCGCACTTATTTACTATTGTGATGTTGCTTTATTTGCTTTATTGCTTTCATCACCATACATGCTAAATACAACAAAATGCAAGGTTACATCACACTTAACAAAGATAATTTCTTGGACAAACCGATCTTAGGTTCCCTTAAATTAACTTTAAAGAAAAGTGACCACCATACAAAGTAGAGATTCTATTTGCTCTAATTTCAAACCCATATAGTCTAAACTAGGGTATTTTTTCAAAAATGTTGTGTCACGTACTTGAATAATTTCTAAAGCTCGCGGAATAAGCATCTCGTTCCCGTGCCCGGATCTCACCCATCCGTTTCGAAGATTCAAGTCTTATCCTAATAGAGTCATTTACGGTCTTTCCAAACAAGACCTTGAACAATGTTTGGTGGCGACTCCTTCGAGATACAAAAATACGATGGTTTCTAAAAACCGCCTCGTTTGCAGGGAATTGCACTTTGCATACAAAAAAATACCCCTATAATTCTGGCGACTCCACTGGGGAGTTATCTAATTTCAATTTCGAAAATGAGAGATTTCGAGAAGCAAGCCACTGATCTGCTAAGTACTGGATGCCAGCACTGGCGCCAGGCGCAGCCACCTGCTCCCAATGCCACTGCCTGCATCCAGGACAGTGGCTCACAGTGGCTTGTCGCCCACTTTTGCTCAACTTTTCGTGTTGGGAGTTAGTCTATTTTTGAATCTTAAAGGACGCTCCCAAACCTCGAGAACGAATGTCGAAAACGAGCTTTACAAATACAAAATTCAAGTACGATTTTAATTTCAATTTCTAGGCATTTCATGCATTTTTCGAAAACCATATTTGTGCAAAATGAATTTCTACCTTGCCCAAACGGATGTGTTGTACATTCGGGCTAGCCCCGGGGGCAACGAAATGGTGACTCTCCATACGGTTCCCGACCAAAGTGTGTGACCATTTCCGCCAACCGAAACTTGGCTTTTGCTTGACATTCCCGATGTCAAGTATGGAGGCCGTCTGCCGACACACACGTCCCTTAGGCGGATGTGCAAGTTGTCGCCGGATCCGTCTCTTAGTCAAGTACCTTTTGTCACCCAAAGCCGACCACTTGCATCATACAAAACTTAGACCGACCTTAGGTTGAGAACTTTTCATGTCGCATTCGTATTCATGATGAGTGTGACAACGTGCTACTTGTGCATTGTGTGGGCGTCTTAGCACGCGTGAATGGCTAACCTCGAGTTCGAGCTTTGCCAAAACCAATTAGCCTACAACTAGGAAACCAAACCCCTAGGAGCATCATTCAAACCTCATGCATCTAAATCTCTGATTTAAGGTCTTTTAGGATTGCCACTCCATTTGATTCAAAACCCTCAAACACGCCTCACGCACAAATGCCAAATTCAAAATTCAATCCAACGACATCATAATGCCGGATTTTTGAGTCCAAATTCCAAGATTCAAATTCAAAATGCAATCCAACGGCGTCATAATGCCGAATTTTCCACTCCAAATTTCAAAATTCAAATACAAAATTTGATCCAACGGCGCTATAATGCCGGATTTTCCATTTCAAACCTCAAGTTTCAAATTCAAGCTCAAATCCAACGGCGTCATAATGCCGGATTTTCTAGTCCAAATTTCGAGTTTCAAGTCCAATCCAAAATTTCTAGTCCAAACCTCAATTTTCAAGTCCAAATCCAACGAAGTCATAATGCCGGATTTTCTAATTCAAATTTCGAGTTTCAAGTTTCAAGTCAAGATTCAATCCAACGGCGTCATAATGCCGGATTTTCAAGTCAAAACTTCTATTTTCAAATTCAAACTCAAATCCAACTACGTCATAATGCCGGATTTTCTAGTCAAAATTTCAAATTCCAAGTTCAAAACTAAAATCCAACGACGTCATGCCGGATTTTCTATTTCAAACATTCGAGTCTTCAAACCTCTTACTCAAGTTGCCAATTCCAAATCTCAAAGCGTTAAATGTCCGAACTCATGCCGGCGTAATGCCAACTTTGCAACTCCAACTTTCGAACCTCAAATCCCATGTCAATTTTTCGAGTTTCAAGTTCCAAATTCATACCGTCGTAATGCCGACTTTTCCGGTCCATATTTCAAACCTCAAGTTTGAAGTTCAAAAATTCCAAACCTTCAAATCTCAAGTCCTATATTCGAAGCTTCCAATTCCAAATCCATGATGGCATAATCTCCATCATTCAATCTCATTTTCAAACACTTCAAAATTCCAAGTCCACAGCGGCATAATGCCGGACTTTCAAATTCCCAAATTCAATGTCTCAAATCCATGGCGGCAGAATGTCGGATTTTCCATATTCAAAGCCTCACATTCTATATACAAAAGTGCGTCTTTTCCATTTCAAAGTTCAAACTTCGAATCAAATTCAAACTTCAAACTCATTTTAGAGCTACAAATCCTTGCTTTCCATTACTCTCAAATTCAAAATCCCAAACATTTCCAATGGGTTGAAAATCCCTTGAAATAATACAAGTCCAATTGTCAAATGGGTTGAAAATCCCTTGAAATAATACAAGTCCAATTGCCAAATGGGTTGAAAATCCCTTGAAATAACACAAGTCCAATTGTCAAATGGGTTCAAAATCCCTTGAAATAATACAAGTCCAATTGTCAAATGGGTTGAAAATCCCTTGAAATAATACAAGTCCAATTGTCAAATGGGTTGAAAATCCCCTGAAATAATACAAACCCCATTTCCAAATACTTCAAACGGGTTGAAAATCCCCTGAAATAATACAAGTCCAACTTTCCAATGGGTTGAAAATCCCCTGAAATAGTACAAATTCCAAATTCCGCATTCTATTCTTGGGTTGAAACTCCCCTAAAATATTCCAAGATCCAATGAGTTGAAATTCCCCTAAAATATTGACGGGTCGAAATCCCTTGGAACAATACAAAAATCAATGCCTTTTCAATCGGGTCGAAACTCCCTTCAAATACTACAAGTCCAACGGGTTGAAATGCCCCTAAAATATTGACGGGTTGAAATTCCCCTAAAATATTGACGGGTTGAAATTCCTTTGAAATAATACAAAATTCAATCTCCTAATATAAGTCCAATTTCGAAATTCTCAATGGGTTGAAATTCCCCTAAAATAGTCCAAGGTCCAATAGGTCGAAATATTCTTTCGATATTCCAAGTTCTAGTACAAAGAGTCAACTTCCACAAAAGAATGAAGGCTCCTCTCAAACACTTCCAACGGGTCGCAAATCCCGAATACAAGTACAAAAATCCAAAATCCTGAATTTTCGATTGGCACTTAGAGTCAAGTCTAGGTCTCATTCATTGCATGCATATCATATCATGTGTCGGGAAGTACAAGTTCTAAATCATGTGGTGTGTCATAAATAGGAGTCCAAGGATCATGTGGGTTCGCCGAAGAGGAGAGAGGTTGAAAAGAACTCCATCAGCCCTAGCCTCCCTCATAACCGGCATCGAACGAGCAGCCAGTTCATCTCCTACAAATCAAACTTCCAGTCCCTTTCAAGAACCAGTCCAAATGTCTGCCCCCGATCAACTCACTCAACTCCTAGCAGCTTTCACCAGCCTCAGCGCCAATGTGGAGAACATAAGCAACCGACTAGGTATTGTGGAACAGGGCGCGCCCACTGATGACTTAACCGAGAAGATCGAGAGTCTGGTCAGTAAGGCCACTAATCAAGAGAACTATTTTGACACCTCAATGGAAGACAACCTCAAGGGGAGGGCGAATCTGCCAGACAAATTCTCCGCCAATGATATTCCAAAGTTCAAGTCCACCGACAATCCTAAATACTTCCTCAAGAACTTCAGAGCTACAATGGCCATCAAGGGGGTCAAACGCGAGCTATACCCTGTGGTATTCCCCATGTCTCTGGAACCAGTCTGCCAGAAATGGTACTATTCACTAAAGGAACCTCAAACATGTACATGGGAAGCAGTTGCTCGAGCATTCATGGAGCAGTATCAGCCCAACATTCAACTTCAAACTACTCTAAGGGAGCTAGAGGTTCTCAGGCAAGGGCCTCAGGAAGGCTTCACTACTTACCTCAACCGGTGGAGAGAAATGGCGTCCCAGATGGTGACTCGACCCTCCGAGAGAGAACTCGTCAAGATCTTTATTGTTGGTCTTCTTCCGAAATACAATACTCACATGAAGTACCTAGGCTTGGAAAGCTTCAAGAGAACCTACGACATCGGGATCGACATAAGGATGACCTAATGAAAGCACCAGCACCCCCGGCTCCACAAGCTGAAAAGTGGAAGGGCAAGAGACCTGAGGCAACACACAAAGTTCACGAGGTCAACGCCCTAGAGGCTCCTCAAGGTCCAAAGTCAAAAATTTTCAAGAACAATGCTAACCAGCGCAACTATCAAGGCAGACCACAAAGGGTCTTTACAAACCTCGGAATGTCTTACAGCGAGGCATTCGATCGGCTGGTCGATTAATAAGTCATAACACCAATCGGTCCAACAC
This sequence comes from Spinacia oleracea, assembly GCF_020520425.1. NCBI lineage: Eukaryota > Viridiplantae > Streptophyta > Magnoliopsida > Caryophyllales > Amaranthaceae > Spinacia > Spinacia oleracea. Next base: position 93,470,881 of record NC_079489.1, read on the forward strand.
CCGATCCTCCAGTCGACAAAAGGTCCAAGAGATGGGATCCGGCAGCCCATTGCAAGTACCATCAAGGGAAGGGTCATGACATCGAAGACTGCTACAAGCTTAAGCATTTGATCCAGAACATGGTCGACAACAAGACCTTACCCCTACCTCCCGGAGCCAAACAAACTCCCTCGGTCCAAGCCATCTCCTATGACTGTGAAGATGAGGGTCAGGAATTTCCATGCAACTTAATCTCTACAATATACAAGCCAGGTTACGAACTGATGGTTCCAAGCTTCTGCCATCTCCTTCCAAGTGCTTAAAAATGGGTGATCCCCGAACCTAGGGTAACCACCGACATTCAAGAAAACATCTGTCCCCTCGCCACCTTGAAGGCTTTGGGGTTCTCCGAGTATGATCTCATGCTGAGTGCTCAACAGACTGTCAAACTCCAGGGTGTCACATACAAGGTCCTGGGAGTCCTCGAACTGGTTTTCTCCTTCGACACCTATCACAACAGTGTTGAATTCCTAGTTATCGATGTGCCTGCCATCTTCGATCTACTATTCGGAGAACCTTGGTTCGAGGAAATATTGGATGGCCCTGCCTGCCTCACCCTCAAAGGTTCAAGATTCCGAGACACTTCCATTAAACAAAAGTCGGATGTACACCAGGAAAAGGATGAGTGCATTCAAGAATACTACTACAGATGGGCAACCTCCGCTCGTACAATCAAGCCCGAGCTGCCAGAGGGCAAAATGGTGAGAATGTTCCTTCTAGGGCTCAACACTTCATGCAAAGGCACCTTCGCCACATTTCCTTACAGCACGTGGGACCAGGTCTGGGATCAAGCCTTGAAGATCTGTGCATGTAGCCCCATCTATGATGATTATGACGATGACGTGGATATTTGGGAATACCCCGAGAACTATCTTTACGATTAGTGTCTTTGTCCAAGTCCACAGTCTGTCTTTCAATTTTCGAGTCTAGCAATGAGTCTAAGAGTCTAGAACTAGAGTCTTGCATCAATCAAGAGCCTCTAAAGGCCGAGATTCATGTTAAAATAGTCGATGTAATGATTGCTGATTTCAATAACACTTCAAATTCTACTTACTCCTCGAGTTCTAATTCAAAACACAATCCTAATCCAAACAACTTTGCTTCACAAGAAACTGACCTTGAAATTCTAAAAGCTATCGAAAATCATGAAAACAGGACGCCCATAATTGAGGAAACAGAAAAAATCAACCTTTCTTACAACAGTGATTCAAAACTAGTTCAGATTGGTTTAACTCTTTCTCAAGCAGAGCGGTATGATCTTATAAAGCTACTTTTAGAGTACATAGACGTCTTCAAGCATCAGTTAGCATACAATTCACCTCATTCCAGGTTCAAAGCCCATCAAGCAGAAACTCCGTTGCATGAAACCGGGCGTTTCCCTCAAAATTCAAGAAGAGGTCTCCAAGCAGCTAGAGGCCGGGTTTATTTGAGAAGCAAAGTATCCAGAATGGATCACAAATGTCGTCCCAGTTCCAAAGAAAGACGGCAAAGTACGAATGTGTGTGGACTACAGAGATCTTAACAGGGCCAGCCCTAAAGACGGTTTTCCATTGCCTCACATCGACATCTTAGTCGACAACACCGCAAATCATGCCTTACTCTCTTTTATGGGCGGGTATGCAGGCTACAATCAGATTCCCATGGCAGAGGAGGACATGGAGAAGACAACCTTCATCACTTAGTGGGGCATATATTGCTATACAGTTATGCCATTCGGACTAAAGAACGCAGGAGCAACCTACCAAAGAACAACCACAGCCATCATGAGCGATATGATTCACTAGGAAATTGAGGTATATGTCGACGACATGATTGTCAAATCCAAAGAGCGACACGAGCATACCTCAGTACTTCGAAAGTTTTTCAACAGGCTCAGGCAATACAACATGAGGCTCAATCCTCAAAAGTGTGCATTTGGGGTGACATGAGGCAAGTTACTCGGATATGTTATCAGCTCTCGGGGCATAGAGGTTGATCCTTCGAAAATCAAAGCAATTCTCGTGATGCAACCACCAACGAATGAAAAGGAAATTCGGGGTTTTCTCGGCAAACTACAATATATCAGTAGTTTCATTTCAAGACTCACAATGATATGTGAACCGGTATTTCGAAAGCTCCGAAAAAGCGGGCCCAAAGTGTGGGATGACGACTGTCAGCATGCATTCGACACTATCAAGAACTACCTTTCCAACCCACCAGTACTAAAACCAGCCATGCCAGGGACTCCCCTCAGGCTCTACCTCGCAACAACAGATTCAGCAGTAGGGGCTATGCTCGCCCAGGAAGTTGAAGGCAAGGAGAACGCCGTATACTACATAAGCAAAAAACTGATCGAGTACAAGACCAAGTACACTCAGCTCGAGGAACTCAGCATCGCCTTGGTTTGGGCCACAAAGAAACTACGACAATGTGAGGGGGTCGAAAAGCACGAGGCTAATGCGTGACCTCGTCCCTCGTGGGTGTGACGTTTGTTTTTGTCAAATCAAGTGTAATTGGATTTCCTGTGAATTTACACCCAATTGACTTGTAATATAGGAGTCGCCATTCAGTTTTTAACGACAATGAGAAAAACTGACAAAACCCGGTGATCGTGACATAAAGGGAGTGCAATTATGTTTGACCACGACGGCCGTAGGTTCCTTTGTGATCCCTGGTGTGGGGATCTCTCAACATACACCCGCAAGGTAGAGATTGAGGGTTCGGGGGACTGTAACTACCGAGAGGAGTACTCACTCTTTGATAACTCAAGAGGCAGGATATCCTTACTAGCTCAGCATAAATAATTGAAGGGACATGCGTTAACTATTAAACTGATATGAGTTGATTTTAACAATATGCAACATATAATACTAGATCGATCGCGATTATCTGATTTAGATTGTTTTAAGGGACCTAGCATGATAATCCAATTTCCCAACATATTATCTTTATTAGGCATGATAGAACAATCAGATTTGATTAGTTTAATAGTTCATAAAAGGGCGAGGAAAGCAATTAAATCATGGAAAGGGACACATTATGACGCACCCTTGAGAGGTGCGTCACGGTTCTCAGAAAACTAACCACTTTGACTTTGCTATTTCTCCTTTTATTTAACGAATCTCAAGTTACTGGACAGGATACGTTCTGTTCGATTTTTGGATCGATTACGACAGAACGCGGGATCAATTTCGCAGCGTGAGGCTTAGGCTTAGGCTTAGGCTTAGGGGTTGGAGTCAATACTTAGAATATGAATTATCTCTTTCACGTCGAGTTTGGGGCTATATTTATAGAAAAGAGTTTGTGGAAAGATAGAATTTTAGAGCTCCAATCCACGAAGAATTAGGAAAGAACACGTCCTAGGTAATTTCAGCGCCCAGGGCTGGGCGCCGAAGATTTCGGCGCCTAGAGCCAGGCGTTGAAAATAGGGTCTGGGCCGTTTTCTTTGTCAGATTTGGACTCTTAGAATCCGGAGTGTTTGATACTTATTCGAGTCTTTTAGCGCGTATTAACTTTATGACGGAATGCGTCTGGGCCCGTTACGAACTCTAGGCTCGTTAGGATTTTAATTAATACGTAACTCTTATTTTCGAATCATATTAGGAATAGGATTCCTCTTGTAATTTCTATCTCATTTAGGATTTATGTTGGAGTGCAACACCTAATTCTGACAGGTTTCTATCTTTTATTACTTGCCACTTTTAACAACTACCCATTACGGTAGTTTACTATTTTTAGCAGGTTTCCATAAATAGCAGATTTCTATAAAAAGCAGGTTTCGGGTGAAATGAAAAGGGTGATTGAGATTCGTTATTTTATAGGAGATGCGTTGCCAAGTGGAGATTTATGTTCTCATCATCGAACCTTCCCTTTCGGGAATGGGGACAAAAGTAGGTGTCTACAGTTAGCCCCCACTTTGACTGAGTCTTGGAGTAAGACGATGGTCAAAGTATTAGACGGAGTGCGTCACACAAGCCATGGTGACCTGTTTTGCGAGGGTCTCACGAGCCCCCGAGTGATAACATTTGACTTCAGGGTCATTACTTGAAGTGTCGACATATCCCTCACGTGTCATTGGGATTTATCAACGGATAGTATAGAAACTCCCTCACTTTGTCATTGGAAGTATCTAAAGATGCGTAGAAACTCCCTCACTTTGTCATTGGGAGTAGCTACAGATGTTTTCGAAATCAAAGCTATAAAGTGTAATTGGGCCTTGCCAAGCCCAATCACGAGGTAAAAATATTTTTAAAGATTCTCATTTTCAGGGTTAGCTAAACGAGAAAACCCCCTTGTTTTTATGGGACGTAAAACGAAGGAAAATCCAGCACGTCGTTCTTTTTTGGAAAAACGGAAAACCAATCCTTTAATTTTTTGAAAAAAGGAAAACTACTCACATCGTTCTTTTTTGGGAAAACGGAAAACCAATCCTTTAATTTTTTTTGGAAAAAGGAAAAACCAGAAAAAGTTATCGCTGCAGCGACTAAGGACCTGCGCGGTTAGTGGCGCAGACCCCGCCGGCTAAAGATGGCGAGCCTGTCCGCTAAGGGTGGACACCCCGTCCGATAGAAGTGGACGAATCTGTTTTGAAATTTAAAATAAGGACCTACGCGGTTTGTGACAAAGACCCCGCCGGCTGAAGATGGCGAGCCTGTCCGCAAAGGGTGGACACCCCGTCCGATAGAAGTGGACGAATCTATTTTGAAATTTGTATGTGCTTTTTGAAAATAAGGACCTACGTGGTTTGTGACGTAGACCCCGCCGGCTGAAGATGGTGAGCCTGTCCGCTAAGGGTGGACACCCCGTCCGATAAAAGTGGACGAATCTATTTTGAAATTTGTTTGTGCTTTTTGAAAATAAGGACTGTGAGGGGGTCGAAAAAAGCGCGAGGCTAATGTGTGACCTTGTCCCTCGTGGGTGTGACGATTCTTTTTATTCAATCAAGTGTAATTGGATTTCCTGTGAGTATACACCCAATTGACTAGTAATATAGGAGTCGCCATTCAATTTTTAACGACAATGAGAAAAACTGACAAAACCCGGTTATTGTGACATAAAGGGAGTGCAATTATGTTTGACCACGACGGCCGTAGGTTCCCTTGTGATCCCTGGTGTGGGGATCTCTCAATATACACCCGCAAGGTAGAGATTGAGGGTTCGGGGGACTGTAACTACCGAGAGGCGTAATTCGCTCGTCGATAACTCCAGATGAAGGATATCCTTACTAGCTCAGCATAAATAATTGAAGGGACATGCGTTAACTATTAAACTAATCTGAGTTGATTTTAGCAATATGCAACATATAATACTAATTCGATCGTGATTATCTGATTTAAATAACATTAAGGGACCTAGCATGATAATCCGATTTCCCAAAAATATTATATTTGTTAGGCGTGATAGAACAATCAAATTAGGTTAGTTTAACAGTTCATAAAAAGGGCGAGGAAAGTACTTAAATCATCGAAACGGGACACATTACGACGCACCCTTGAGAGGTGCGTCACGGTTCTCAGAAAACTAACCACTTTGACTTTGCTATTTCTCCTTTTTATTTAACGAATCTCAATAATGGGACAGGATACGTTCTGTTCGATTTATGGATTCGATTGCGACAGAACGCGTGAACTGTTTCGCAGCGAGAGGCTTAGGCTAAGGGTTGGAGTCAATACTCAGAATATATGTGTTGTTGTGTGTTCTTTCACGTCGAAACTAGGGGCCTATTTATAGGGAAGAGTTCGTGGAAAGATAGAATTGCAGAGTTCTAATCCATAAAGAATTAGCAAAAAATACGTCCCAGGTAATTTCGGCGCCCAGCTCTGGGCGTCAAAGATTTCGGCGCCCAGGGCTGGGCGTTGAAAATAGAGATCCTTGTAATATCAGCGCCCAGGGCTGGGCGTCAAAGATTTCGGCGCCCAGCTCTGGGCGTTGAAAGTGATGTCTGGGCCGAATTCTTTGTCAGATTCGGATTCCTGAAATCCGTAGAGTTTGAGATTAATTCGAGTCTTTTAGCGCGTATCAATTTTGTGACGGAATACGTCTGGGCCCGTTACGAACTCTAGGCTCGTTAGGATTTCGATTAATACGTAACTCTTATTTCCGAATCAGATTAGGAATAGGATTCTCGCAGTTTCCTATCTTATTTAGGATTTATGTTGGAATGCAACACCTAATTCTGACAGGTTTCTATCTTTTATGATTTGCCACTCTTAGAAGCTACTTTTTACGGCAGTTACTATTTTTAGCAGGTTTCCATAAATAGCAGGTTTCGGGTGAAATGAAATAGGGAATCGAGATTCGTTTATTTTATAGGAGATGCGTTGTCAAGTGGAGTTTTTATGCTTTCATCATCGAACCTTTCCCTTGCGGGAATGGGGACAAAAGTAGGTGTCTACAGTTAGCCCCCACTTTGACCGAGTCTTGGAGTAAGACGATGGTCAAAGTATTAGACGGAGTGCGTCACACAAGCCATGGTGTATGTGACCTGTTTTGCGAGGGTCTCACGAGCCCCCGAGTGATAACATTTGATTTAAGGGTCATCACTTGAAGTGTCGACATATCCCTCACGTGTCATTGGGATTTGTCAACTGATAGCATAGAAACTTCCTCACTTTGTGATTGGAAGGATCTAAAGATGCGTAGAAACTCCCTCACTTTGTCATTGGGAGTAACTACAGATGTTTTCGAAATTAAAGCTGTAAAGTGTAATTGGGCCTGGCCAAGCCCAATCACGAGGTAAAACATTTTTAAAGATTCTCATTTTCAGGGCTAGCTAATCGAGAAAACCCCCTTGTTTTTATAGGACGTAAAACGAAGGAAAATCCAACACATCGCTCTTTTTTGGAAAAACGAAAAACCAATCCTTTAATTTTTGGAAAAAGGGAAAACCAATAAAAGTTATCGCTGCAGCGACTAAGGACCTGCGCTGTTAGTGACGCAGACCCCGCCCGCTGAAGGTGGGCGAGCCTGTCCGCTGAGGGTGGACCCCCGTCCGATAGAAGTGGACGAATCTGTTTGATGTTTTGAAAATAAGGACCTACGCGGTTTGTGACGTAGACCCCGCCGGCTGAAGATGGCGAACCTGTCCGCTGAGGGTGGACGCCCCGTCCGATAGAAGTGGACGAATCTGTTTTGAAATTTTTGTTTTTTTTTTTTGAAAATAAGGACCTACGTGGTTTGCGCCGTAGACCCCGCCGGCTGAAGATGGCGAGCCTATTTTAAATTTGAAGACTTTATTCTTCGAAAAACTGAGGACCTGCGCGGCTAGTGACGCAGACCCCGCCCGCTGAGGGTGGGCGAGCCCATTTTGAATTTCTTATTTTGCCTATGTAGAAGAGCTTTTGGTGATTACAACCTGTTGGTGGGTCGTAATATTTCCTGATTAGATGTGTCCTATAAGTGGGTCCACACTGTGTATATTTAACAATATATTTTGAGATATCCAAACATGATATGGTGCGTGGCGCAGTCTGGGAATGTGATTTTGATTGCGCGCTCTTTGTTGGAGTCCACTTTTTGCGAGTTCCCAAGCGTTGGGGCTCGTCGGTTGTTTTTCGCGTCTTGTAATCATGTTCGGGGTCACGCTCGTATGTGCGAGCGACCTTCTATAGTAGTGTGCTACTCTTAACAAAGCCGTGAGGTGCGACTTTCAGTGAAGAAATCGGCAATTTTCAAGCCGAAATATGGCAGGGCCCAATAGAAGTTAGGGCCTTCTAAGCCTGGATTCATTTTCGGCGCCCAGGCTTGGGCGTTGAAATAATTTACACCCAGGTGGGGCGTTGAAAGTGTTGTTTGGGCTGGTCTTTTGATGACACAGTCGGCCTCTTGTTCATTCGTTTATTTCACTTGGAAGTTCTATGTATTCTCTTTACTTTTGTTTTTTTCTTTGTTTTTAGAACGTGATGATTTTCTTTGAGAAGCCGTAGCCGATTGGTGGACTACGATGCTTGTCGCTTTGGGGCGATTATTTTAAGGAACTGTTTGCTCTTAAGGCGTACGGTTATTGCGATAGTTGGGCGAGTCTTTATGGCCCGAGGAACATACCTTGAGGCGTAAGACTTTGACCGCTCTTGTTGTTATATATTTTTCCTTTTGAACGCGTTCGTGAATGTTCGATACTTAGAATGATGATATGTATATGCGAACGAGCGTTCATAGAATGGCCGTTGTGTGCGGTCCATTAATCAGTTTGCTTGAATCATCATTTTTTTTTGAGCAATGACTGATTTTGAATAGTTTGCTTAGAAGCTTGATAGGGGTCAGGCCCATTTACGAGGTGGGCTCAAACATCGTGCCCTTCCGATTGTTCAAACCTTGCTTCGAGATTTTTTAATTTTCCTATGGTTGTTTCATAGTTTGGAGCCCCCAAGTATGCATGTTGGGATGCTTTCCTTTTGGCGTACGATTTTTGTAGGTTCTTTCGAGAAAGATGCCTTGGGGTTCCGCTCGTGTAGGTGCGAGCTATCCCTTCCGTGGTAGGTAACATTTTGCTACCTTTAATCCTTAATGTATAAGTCGTGTGGCTTGCATTTTGAATTTGGGCGATAAGTAGTCTTTGCCTCTTTTACACATGCTCTTTGATCGTGCCCGCATTAGTGCAATGTACCTTACCTTTTTTTAGACTTGTACTGTGGGATGGTTGAACTTATGGTGCAACGTAGGCTTGTGTGGCCTAACGGCGTGTCTTAGAACATTCCTCCAAGTGTTGGGACATCATTATTATTTTTTGCATTGGAGTACTTCATCACGCCTCACTTCGTTCAATGCGAGTATTCATAGGTGTTTCTTCCTCTCTTTTTTTTTCTTATCTGGGCAAAACTTGGCTAGCAGAAAGATTCAGCGCCCAGGCTGGGGCGTTAAAGATATCGGCGCCCAGCTCTGGGCGTTGAAAATGATTTCTGGGCAGAACTTTGACAGTATTTTTTCCTTCGCTTTTGCTTTGGAACGATGTAGACTGTGTAACGGGCGCTTTATAGGGCGAGCGTCATGTGCAGTGGTTTGATCGGAGTTTTGGTGACTCGCGATTTTCAGTTACCCTTGTTACTGGGTTGACTTTATGTATTCTAAGTAGTGTTTAGAATTTGGGAGGGGTTGTAGCCATTCTAAGGTTCGTTCTACATGATTAAAGCTTAGGATTGTGCCCCTATGATGTATGTATAGCATTAGCGTCGAGAATTTGCGATAAAATCGTTATTTCGAGCATTTTTAGAGTGTTTTTCTCAAGCCCCCAATTGTAGCTACGGGATTGGCTTTGGTGCTATAATGCTTTGCATACGTCTTTATGCGTTCATGGTGACACGGATCATGAATAGTTTGAACCAGACTCGTTTAGTGCGAGGTCTGTTCGAGTAGTGATTTTGCTGCTTCTCTTGTAAATGTCGTATTGTGCGACATTGCCATGGTCAAGGTAGTCACATGTTGAAATGTGCCTTGACTAAAAGCTAGGTGCCTTTCTTTACCCATAATCATATTTAAAAATCTTTTTGACTCACTTGCAACATTGAGATAAACGCATACTTAGCTTAAACCAACGACACTTTATTATGTTCGGAAAAGTCTTTTAAAAATCATTTGAAAATTATTTAAAATCCGAGTCCTACTGTGTACAATCCGAGGTGTCCTAAGTAGGTTGACTTATAGAAGGGTTCATGAATCAGAATACTGTTACGATTTTCGGAATGCTGTCTAAGGATTTGCTGGAAGCCAGGGTGCAGGTGTCAAGATATACTTGTGCCCGTTTGGCATATGTTTTAGGCTCTTAGGGCCATCTTTTCCAAAATTGCGGGAATATAAACCGTTTTCAAATTGACTTAGATTTACTTGGTGTATGTCTGTATAAAAGGTCAAGGTATACTTAGTTCCTTCCCTATCTCTTTCATTTCAATCTTTTAGCCCCCAGTTGCTACTATGTCTTCCCATTAACGATGCTTTTTTAAATTACGATTTTAGATGTCCATGTCATATGTCTGAGTAGGGTGAGCTTTGGTTAAGTGCCAAGTCCTATTGACAATGTCTGATTTTTTTTTCAAAGGGGATTCGCAAGTATTTGAATTACCATGAACGGGCGCCCTGAGTTCGAAGGAACGATGGGGCAATGCTGTAGAATAATTTTCTTTATTGCAGGCCTACTGCCTTTACTACTTGTTGGCGATCATGACTGTGTCTAGTGGTGAAAGAAAGTGAGTTAGTTAGCTTTGGTTAAGTGCCAAGTCCTATTGACAAAGTGAGTTAGTTCGCTTTAGGGAGGGTCAAGTCGAGTACTTTAGAGGTCATGGACTCTTGCGCTAGCCCCCACTTAATTGAGGCAAAGCGGTCTTTTGAGTCTTGGCTAAGTGCCTAGGAGTGTAAGTGCTCCTTCTGGCAAGGGTACGTGCCCTTATTATTTTTCGATGTGTGCTCATTAATTTTGGCATCTTGATGACTTGGATTCTTCCTTTGATTTAAATCTTTCTTTCGAATTGGGTTGCAAGTAATTAAATTTCAATAAGGGACTTTATTTCTTATTCTTTGTTATTTCTATAGGCTTTAATATTGGTTGCAAATTGGTTGGACCGAATCTTGGATTGCCTACGTATCCGTCTTAAATAGATTTAACTTGGAATCAGGGCTTGCGTAGTTCTTAGCCTAGAAAATGGTTTCTTAAAATGCCGAATTCGATAAGTATGTTCTGAGGTGAAAACATATTGTTTGAAACGGTATAAATAGTGAAATTTATTATTATTTTAATCTGCTGCTTTGCCGTAAGCCAAAAATTTGTTTTATATATTTTTTTTTGAGTACATGTATTTTTTGGTGTATTTTTTGGTGGTACGTATATCTGAATACGTGCTGTACCCCCCAAGTGTTCGTTATTTTTCCGTGCATGTGCGGATAAAATGACGAGCACTTCTGGACAAAATTTGGCGAGCAGAGAGATTCAGCGCCCAGGCTGGGGCGCTAAAGATTTCGGCGCCCAGCTGTGGGCGCTGAAAATTATTTCTGGGCGGATCTTTTTTTTTGTGCGCTAGATGCTTCTTTTCCTTTTTAGACTAACTTTAGAGGCGCTTTGCAAAGTTTGCTTTTGTATTATTTACATTTTTTGTACTTTTCATTTGTCTTTTTTTTTTATATTCGTGACTCAAGACGGTTTGAAAGGCGGGTTGAATGAGATAGGATAATTTGTATAGGTATTGGTCAAGCATGAGGATTATATTAGCTAGGGCTCACAATTTGCAGCCTCGAACTAGCGTCGTGAGTTTAAATTAACCAAGGTCAATGAGTAGTATGGGGACGGCTTAAGGGTATATCAACAGTATGTATCCACACAAGTTATATGGTCATTATGCTAATGGTGGTGTAAGAACAGGTTTTGGGCTTTGGAAATAATGGGTATGACGCACGTGTCAATGGCCGTGCGTGGTTTGCGGTTGACAACAAGTTCAAGAACAAGAGTCGAGGTAATGGTTTCTTGGGTTATGGCAATGAGAACATGGATGGGTTAAATGAGCTGAACAGGGACCTCAGAGCGAAGGCGTCTAAGAGCATAAGGATTGGAAAGGGGAGACATCGTAGAATTTTATGATTTGGATTGGTTGACTCAATTCTTTTCCTTCGTTTGCTTAGGTAAATTCCGCACTTTGGGAGGTACGGGCTAAGTATTTCATGGCTCGCTCTTTTCGCTCTCCCTTTTCTCTTTCTATTATTTTTCTTTTTCGCTCGGGTTTTCCCCCCTTTTTATTTAGGCTAAAGGGTAGATGGTTGTGGTCTTTGAGTCACGAGGCGAGACTGAATGAGCCTCGTTTGGTAGGCCTATAGTGGACCTTTAATTTTGGTAGGCCTATAGTGGACCTTTAATTTTAGTAGGCCTAGGGTGGACTTTTAAATTGTATTACTTTGCAAGCGTATTTAGTCGTTTCTTAAAATGTGCAAATAGCGTAGATTCAAAATGTTATTTTTACCTTATTGAAATTTAACGAAAGAATTACATCGAAAGTAATTTTTTGTTTCCTTTCAGATTCCAGTTTCCGGGATTTAATTGGAAGTTGTGATTTAGACTCAAACTTTCATTAATCTTTCTGATTATAACCCGTGTATGAATACAAGGAGGTGGCCTAGACTCAAAATAATGACGCGGCGTAAGCCTATAATACTTGACCAAGCAACTCTCAGACTTAGGCTAATTGGACCATAACTTTCGTTGGTTGACACTTTAGATTTTAACCCTTGGGTGTTCATTGTTATGCGCCATTTTGCTTAATGTTGGCAAGGTAGTTAATTGGGGAGATCGAATTTTTATTTTTGCAAGGCTAGAATCATTAGTGCGGCTTCTCTCTTAGTGTGTATTGCTTTTGCCCCAATGGTAGCCTTACTGCATGTCGATTTGGGTATTTTCATGGTTGGTCATGTTGCATTCATGGAAAATCTTTTAGTCCGTACTTAGTAGTATTTCAAAGAGTGAGTGACTCGAGAGGACTATGATAGTCGTGACCCAATGTGTTCCTAAGCCTTGAGGCCATTAATTTTTTGCTAACAGTATTGACACCTTAGGTTCACTTTGGGATTTGTGCGACTATGGGGGAATGATTTTCAGAATGTGTCCGTTTCCATTTTGCAAATACTATAATATATTCTTTTTATTGGTGAGAGAGAGTATTGAGGCCGTAGACTCTTAGCAAGGGATGACAATTACATATGGGTGCTTATTGATTTAAATGTTAGGAAGGGAGACTCAATATGATTTAACCTTTTTATTTGCAGAACGACACCAAGCATTAGGACCGATTCTATGGATAAGACAACTAAGACTTAAGATTTAGATTGTACTTTAGCATAGCCTAGTCTAGACTCGGATTTATTTTTTATTCGAACATTATTCTTGAAAACTTCATTTGAACATTATTTTTTTGAATACTTTGCCCATGTGACATTCAAGGTCGTTTCATTAGCATGCTCGGTTTTGGTGCCGAACATTGTCGTCGTAGGAGGCCTAACGCCCACACAAAGAGTTATTAATTTTTTACGAGTCGCTTTTAGAATCGAGTGCTTTTTCAGGCGCCCTCGTAGCAATTGTTTTTACGAAAAGTTGTTTTTTTTTTTTGCTACGTATCTTCTTCATGCGTGGGCACCGAGGCTGCTGTGCTTGACCAAAAGGCCAGGCAGCAACTTCAGCGCCCATCTATGGGCGTGAGAAATTTCGGTGCCCAGCCAGGGGCGTTGAAAATGCGTCCCTGTCTGGTTCTCGTTTTCTGTTTGCGTCTACTTTTATTTTTGCGACTTCGATTTGCGTGCTTGCCTAATAACGTCCTTTACGCGTTGTGCAGCGTTTGTGGGATTCGTTACAGGCCATCCCGAGCGTCGCTTATTTTGTGGCGATCATTCGGGTTTGCGGAACACGTGTTTCGGTATAACTCTTTGGCAAATTAGTCTATGAATGTTTGGGCAATTTTTAAGGTCATTGGTTTTCTAGGATAGTTTTTCACACACAATCACATATTTCGCAACACATAACTACATCACAAACATGGATTTGAAAATTAAATATGCCACGTAGTTTATGATAGGCTTCTATGGGTAGTTTATTTGCGCCTGGCTTGGTAACGCTTCTATCGTAGATCCAACACATGCCCCGGTCGAGGTAGTGTCTTCAACAGACGAATTTCGCTCAAGAGGCCAACCCGCAAGTGCAAGCCAAGGGGGCATGCAGGCGAGAGGGACCTAATGGGCGAGCGATTGGGTTCGGGATAGGTGTACTACCTGCACAAGTACCGAGTGGGAAACATGCGCGGCGTGTGAAAAACTTAGTCCCAACTCCCGAGGGAGTCGAGATTCGTTATGATGTTCTGCCCGTTCACATTAATATGCTGATTTTCAGGTCGTCCCAACTTGATGGGGACATAAACGCGGGGTAGGATCGTTTCACCCTTCGGCTATTTTGATTACCTACAAGCACGAGTATTTCCTTCACTATCCCCAGTGGAGTCGCCACTGTGAGGGAGTCGAAAAAAGCGCGAGGCTAATGTGTGAGCTTGTCCCTCGTGGGTGTGACGATTCTTGTGTAATTGGACTTCCTGTAAGTATACACCCAATTGACTAGTAATATAGGAGTCGCCATTCAATTTATAACGACAATGAGAAAAACTGACAAAACCCGGTTATCGTGACATAAAGGGAGTGCAATTATGTTTGACCACGACGGTCGTAGGTTCCCTTGTGATCCCTGGTGTGGGGATCTCTCAATATACACCCGCAAGGTAGAGATTGAGGGTTCGGGGGACTGTAACTACCGAAAGGCGTAATTCGCTCGTCGATAACTCCAGAGGCAGGATATCCTTACTAGCTCAGCATAAATAATTGAAGGGACATGCGTTAACTATTAAACTAATCTGAGTTGATTTTAGCAATATGCAACATATAATACTAATTCGATCGTGATTATCTGATTTAAATAACATTAAGGGACCTAGCATGATAATCCGATTTCCCAAAAATATTATATTTGTTAGGCGTGATAGAACAATCAAATTAGGTTAGTTTAACAGTTCATAAAAAGGGCGAGGAAAGTACTTAAATCATCGAAACGGGACACATTACGACGCACCCTTGAGAGGTGTGTCACGGTTCTCAGAAAACTAACCACTTTGACTTTGCTATTTCTCCTTTTTATTTAACGAATCTCAATAATGGGACAGGATACGTTCTGTTCGATTTATGGATCGATTGCGACAGAACGCGTGAACAGTTTCGCAGCGAGAGGCTTAGGCTAAGGGTTGGAGTCAATACTCAGAATATATGTGTTGTTGTGTGTTCTTTCACGTCGAAACTAGGGGCCTATTTATAGGGAAGAGTTCCTGGAAAGATAGAATTGCAGAGTTCTAATCCATAAAGAATTAGGAAAAAATATGTCCCAGGTAATTTCGGCGCCCAGCTCTGGGCGTCAAAGATTTCGGCGCCCAGGGCTGGGCGTTGAAAATAGAGATCCTTGTAATATCAGCGCCCAGGGATGGGCGTCAAAGATTTCGGCGCCCAGATCTGGGCGTTGAAAGTGATGTCTGGGCCGAATTCTTTGTCAGATTCGGATTCCAGAAATCCGTAGAGTTTGAGATTAATTCGAGTCTTTTAGCGCGTATCAATTTTGTGAAGGAATGCGTCTGGGCCCGTTACGAACTCTAGGCTCGTTAGGATTTCGATTAATACGTAACTCTTATTTCCGAATCATATTAGGAATAGGATTCTCGCAGTTTTCTATCTCATTTAGGATTTATGTTGGAATGCAACACCTAATTCTGACAGGTTTCTATCTTTTATGATTTGCCACTCTTAGAATCTACTTTTTACGGCAGTTACTATTTTTAGCAGGTTTCCATAAATAGCAGGTTTCGGGTGAAATGAAATAGGGAATCGAGATTCGTTTATTTTATAGGAGATGCGTTGTCAAGTAGAGTTTTTATGCTTTCATCATCGAACCTTTCCCTTGCGGGAATGGGGACAAAAGTAGGTGTCTACAAGGACCTACGTGGTTTGTGACGTAGACCCCGCCGGCTGAAGATGGCCAGCCTGTTTCATTTTGTTTTTGAAGATTCTATTTTTCGAAAACGGAGGACCTGCGCGGCTAGTGATGCAGACCCCGCCTGCTGAGGATGGGCGAGCCCTGTCGCTGAGGGTGGACGTCCCTGAATTCGTTTTTTCGAATTGGAACTTGCGCGGTTCATGGCGCGATCTTGCCCGATTGAGGTGGGCAAGCCCCTATTTTTTGTTCATCGTGATTTCTTTTGAGAATTTCTTTTATTCATTCTTACAAAAGCGAATTCTTTCGAGGGATGCTCGGATTTAGTTGTAACCTGAATGTGGGTTGACAACGGGCTTAGATGAACCTTCGTCTTGTGGTCGTCTTCTTTTGTGGTTTTGAGCTAGTCTTTACGGCTCGATTTTTGCCACCGCTTGGTCTTTGATCAGAGGACCATGTACAAGTATCAACGGCGACCTTTACTCTGAGGTCGGAATCCGTTTTTTTCTTTTGAGATTATCCAAACATGGGACTGTGCATGGCGTCCGGGAATATGATTTTGACTTCGCACACTCTTTGTTGGAGTATATATTTTCTTTCGAGCCCCCAAGCACCCGGGCTTGACGGTCATTTCTTGCCGAGAAAGGTACGTATTTTATAACGTCCTTTAATCATGTTTGGGGTCGTGCTCATATGTGCGAGCGACCTTTATAGTGGTATGCTATTTTGACGAAGTCGTGGAGTGCGACTTCATTTTCCGGGCGACGAAGTTTCTTTTCTAATAATATCCGGTTTAGCTTGGCCCGGATCAATCTTTTGACAAACAGATATTTTTTGGGAAACCAACGACTTAACAATATTTTTTGGTGTTTCGAAGAATGACCTTGATATTTATTTTGCTCATATTTGTTTTGAAAAGTGTACACATATATTCCTTGAGACGAGTCTAAGTTTCGACCAAGTTTCAATATTCATTTTCACTATTTGGGGGCTAACGGTGCTTTTGGGCTTGATCTTGATTGCAATAGGGCCTTGTGTCTACCAACATGATTTTAAGTCCTTGCCTGTTCCGCGTTTTGTGAGATCCGGGCCTTGGGCTGCATTTTCAGCGCCCAAGGCTAGGCGTTAATCATTTCGGCGCCCAGCCGTGGGCGCTGAAAGTCTTTTCCTGGCGATTTTTGGTTTTCGGATTTCTCAGCGCGTTTCCGAATGAGATCAGGATGTTACTTGACGTCTTCAGCTATATATAAGGGTTAGATACGTCCCTCTTTTCCATCACTCTCAATCTTCTTCTCTCTTGTAGTTGCTTAGCTTTAATTCCTCCTTGTTTTTGTCATGTCGATTCCTCCCTTCTCCCTCCAACGAGCTGTGAGGCGTTGGCTAAGAGCCCTTACTCCTACAGAAAAGGCTTTGTTGAAAGAATACCACTTAGAGGCACTTTTAGGCTTACAACAAATTAATATTGACTATAACTTTCTGTATGCTGCCCTGAGCTTTTGGGATTCCGATCATCATGTTTTTGTCTTTCGGGGCAATGAAATATGTCCTTTGCCAGATGAATTTGCTGCGATCCTTGGTTATACTACTAATGCTACTCCTGCCACCCCTGGCACCATTGAAGAGGGTAAAACAACCATAGGGACTTTCCTAGGACTAGATGCTAACATGCTCGCTGAGATTGTTGTAGGTAATGAGGTTGATTTGTAAAACATCACTTTAGGCCTAGTAAAAATATGACCGAACAGAAATTAAACATTCGAGCTCTTGTATTTTGCTTGTTGAATCATTATTTGCTGTCGAATAACAATGGTGAGTTCGGTGACATAAGGTTGATCCCCTTGATTAGCCAGATGGAAATTTGCTATTCTATTATGCCGTTGGTTGTCGCCGAGACTCTGTTGAGTGCGGATGAGTTGAAGAAGAATGCCAAATCTGAATATTTTAAGGGAAGCCCCCTATTGCTGCAGGTAATCGATCTTTTCTTTGCGCACATATATGTTTTTTTGCATATTTTTTACTCGTCCTGCCTGGAGTTGAGTTTCAGCGCCCAGGGCTGGGCGTTAGAATTTTCCGCGCCTGGTCCTGGGCGTTGAAACTGCGCCCCAGGTTCCGTTTTTTAATATATTTTTTTTGATCGTACCCGTTTTTTGCAGATTTGGCTCATGGAACGACTTAGGCTTTTAGAAACTCCTGCCGATCCTAAACATTATCGCCTTATAGCCCTGGGTAACCGAAATTATTTGCACCGAGGCCAGGACGAGGCCGAGTGGGCTTCCTTTTTTACTCATGGTATCTGTTCTATTAAGTGGGTGGTACCGTGGTGGGGTTTGACTACTATGACGGGGGGTTCTGATGTGTCGGTTTATGTTTCTTTGTTGGGGCTATCTCGGCCCATTTATATCTTTCCTTACCGAGTCATGCGTCAATACGGCTTAAGGCAGACTATCCCCTTTTCTGATACAGTACCACCTAAAGTAGCGGCCTTTTCACAAGCACGGGTTCAAGGATGGGCTAAGTATTATGATGGTCTCCCGCGTTGGGCCGTAGCTACAAATAGCTTTGTGGGTCTTTCTGAAAACTACAAGTTGTGGATGAGTTCCGATGATAAAGCTGTGAGGACCGAGGCTCGAAATGGGGAGCCGACTGAGCTTTTAATACCTCGTATTCGGGTTAGATATGAGGGCCGTGATTCTGCCAATCCTCGCACCCATGGTATTAAGATTGTGAAAGCTCGTCCTGATCGAAAGCGAAAGGAAGTTCCTCCCCGTTCCAGTTCTAGGCCTAAGAAGATGCCTAACATGAAGGGGCCTGCCGTTGCTAAAAGAAATGCAAGCTCTCGCAGAGATCATCGCCGGAACAATGTATGGGTTAGGAAAGCTCAGCCACCAGTAGAAACAGTGACTAATCCAGTTGATGTTGATAATCCTTCCCCCACCATTGTCTGTGCCCTTGAGGCTGAGCAGGCTATAACTGTTCAAACTGAGAATGTTTCTGAAGCCTTGGCATCTTTGGAAGTTAGTGTCCAGGAGCCGGTTCTTATGGAGATTGATATAGGGGCAGCGCAGAAGACTGTGGGGGTGGATCCTGCGAATTGAACATTGTCCTCTACAAGACTTTATTTGATGATCCGGAAGAACTAGAGTAGTGTAGTTCTTGCTAGGGTGTAGGTGCCCTTTATTTATTTCAGTTGTGTTTGTTTTTTCCTTCTTAGCACTTTTGTTTTCCTTCTTATCATTTTTTAATAAAGGCGTATTTTATTATTACTTTCATTTTTGCTTCTCTTTTTTTTTTATATGTCTAACACTTTTGCACAATGTATATATGTTTTTTACTTGATTGGACCGAATCCATGAATAGGATTGCCTACGTATCTTTGTTAGAATCAGGTCGCGCGTAGTTCTTGCTAGAATAAATTCTAGGGTGCCGAATTTTAATAAATATGCCCTGAGGTGGAAACATAGTATTTAATCGGTAAAATGAGTGAAGTAATATCATTATTTTAGTCTGCTGTTGTTTTTTTTTTTTTTTTTTTTTTTGCCTTAAGCCGCGTATCTGTTCATAAAAATGAAATTCCATGTGTTTTTTGTACGGCTATTTTTTGGTACGCATATCTGGATACGTGCTGTACCCCCCAAGTGTTCGTTATTTTTCCGTTATGTGCGGATAAAATGACGAGCACTTCTGGAAAAAGTTAGGCAGGCAGAGAGTTTCAACGCCCAGGCTGGGGCGTCAATGATTTCGGCGCCCAGCCGTGGGCGCTGAAAATGACTTCTGGGCGGTCTTTTTTGACGTTTTGCTTCACATATTCTTGCATTTATTTCTTTTCTCTTTGTTTTGTGCTTTACTTTTTACTCGTATTAAGATCAATTTTGAGGCTATTTCGGAGGCTTTTTTGACTGTTAGCGTGAGACGCATTTTTGTCCGGATTAATTTTTTCTATTCGTGACTCGAAACGGTTTTGAGAATGGGGTTAGTGTGTGGAAGATATGAAGATCTTTGTATAGGCTTTTGAGTGGGCTGAGGTGCGTGTTGATGCGGGGGCCTAGAGTCACGATTCAAGACCGAGTGGGCCTTGTTTATTGGGCCTAGAGTGGGCTGCTTTTTTTGTTTTTGTATTTGCAAGTACGTTTGGTGCTTATTTAGTGTTAGAATAAAAGTTTTTAGGAGAAATCTTACGCCTTTATTAATTTGGAAAGTAAAGAAAATACACTGAAATAAAATTAACCTATATTCTAAGGGGTCTTAGGACCATCTAAAGCTTTTATTTTTTTCTATCAATCTAAAGAACTACTAGGCGCTTTTTACTAAGGTGCTCTATATGGCTCAAGCCTTGGGTTTAGTCTCGTAAAACTTTGGTCCTTCACCGGTACTCGTCTTGAATTCTATTCCTTTTGCGTTGACCCACTGACATGTCTTCACCCATCCGTTCTCGATCTCTTCTAGTGTTGATGCAGGAGAGATTAACCGGGTTGGATCGAAACCTTCATCTTGTAAAGCTAGGGTAGTCATCACAGTCTCGTCCTCCATAGGCCTCGATTCGTTGAACAATGTCCATAGAGCCTGGTTGTCCAATATTTCAGTTGTTTTGGTCTTGGTGAGGTGGGGTGCCTCATCCAAGGTGTGGCAGTCATGGAGAATTTCAAATCCGGGTTTTAGCAAGCCATCCCGAACGAAGGGTTCAGGGAAATCACAGCATGGGTGTTCTTCTCCTTCCCGAACGAACATTCCGTTAAGGGTTTTTTGATACGGGGGAAGGAGGGTGGTTTGTTTGGCCTTGTTAAGGCGTAGCCTAGACAAGCGGTCACCAATATCTTCCTCCGTTGGTTCATAGCCTAGGCCAAAGGGAGTAGATTTGTTGGGTAAAGGATGGAACGTGCATTCCTTCTTCCTTATGCCCAATGGGGTTCCTGGGAAATAACCTTGAGCTAACAGCATTCTAGGGATGACTAGGGATGCGTGCGGGTCTAGGAATGCTGGATCATAGTTTTCGATGAACTGGATTGCTTCCTCCATTTGGAACCCATAAAGGTCGTCTACAGTTTCGGCCGTTCCTACCATAGTACAATTGATGTCGAGAGGAGGGGCGCGGATTTCTAGAATCACTCCGTTATGGTTAAGTTTAACCATTTGGTGCAGGGTAGAAGCCACACCTCCTAAGTCATGGAGCCAAGGTCGCCCCAAGAGGAGGTTGAAAGTGGGCTTGATGTCGATTATTTGAAACTCTGTGGTGCGTGCCACAGGCCCGGTTTGTATTGTAAGGTTGATCTTTTCCAACACAGGCCTTCGAGAGTTATCATAAGCTCGTACTCCTTGAGTGGAGGTTTGGAAGTCATCGCTTCCTAGCCCTAAGCAATGGGCGGTTCGCAATGGGCAAACGTTAACTGCCGAACCATTATCTACGAGCGCTAGGGGGATGTTTTGTCCCTTGCATCTAACCACTAGATAGAGGGCTTTATTGTGGGCACCCCCCTCTTTGGGCAGGTCTTTGTCAGTAAAAACTATGGCCTTTTCTCCAGCATCTCTCGTGACGTGATTAACCAATGAGTCAGGTGTGATATCCGTAGGCACTGAGATGAGGTCAAGTGAGCGAATAAGTTTTTCGCGATGCTCCTTCGAAGTACACATGAGATCCCAGATGGTAATCTCGGCCTTAGTTCTTTTTAGTTGCTTCAAGAGAGGATTTTCAATGACTTCTGCGACGGTGGTGTGCCGTCCAGTCTCAGGAGTTTGTCTGACTGGGATATCGTCCATGGGAGGTGGGCGAATATCCGGTTGGTATATCCTTCCGGATCGGGTGAGATTGTCGACTTCGGGTTCCTGAGGGGTGGTGTCAATGAGAGCATATCCGGGCCAAGTTTCAGTAAAGAGGTCCTGGCCCGATACTTGAGATAGGTAGATATCTTCAGTATCATCATTCCACACACCGCACACTTCTCTCTCGATTCGATCCATAGGGACCACAACGAGTGGTGCTCCTTGGGGTGTAATGTACACCGTAGGGTCGAAGTTCTCATTTTTGGGTTGGTCGAGAGAGATGTGACAAGAGCCGAGTGGGCTCTTGTTGTTGTTGGGTTTGCCAACGTTAGGGAGAGGTATCACTTCATCCTCTATCATGTCCTGGATCGTGTTTTTTAGATTCCAGCAGTTTTTAGTGTCATGCCCATTTCCTTGATGGAATTTGCAGTAAGTACCTTCAACCCAATATTTGCTCTTGACAGGAGGGTCACGGGTGGGGCCTATAGGCCTCAACTTTCCTTGATTGGTTAGTGTTTCAAGGGCTTGTACTAAAGTTGACCCGAGTGGGGCAAACTTTCGATCTCGGACCCATCTTCCAGGGCTTCTTCGGGCGGGAGTCTCTTCTACGGCATGGACTTCTTGGGCTTGGGATGTATTGCCCCTGTTGTAGGCGTTGCTTTTGTATGCGGGCTTACTTTGTATTGTTTTTGCGAGGTCATCCTCGATCTTTATTCCCACATCATAAACTCTTTTGAAAGTGTCAAGTCCCAAGTATCTAAGGTGTTGTCTGTAAGCCGGGTCCAGGTTGTCAATGAATTTTTGGACCAATTATGTTTCGGGAGGCCTATTGATTAGTTGGGCCGCCTGGTCCCTCCATCTAGCAAAGTAGGTTGTGAAACCTTCATTTTTCTTTTGGAAGAGAACTTCCAGCTCGCGCATGGTGACTTGAAAATCCATGTTCGACGAGTATTGCTTGATGAGGACTTTGACAAAGTCTTCCCAAGTGGGGAAGAGCTCAGGGTCCTGGTGGTAGTACCATTTGAGCGGCACAGGTTCCAAGGACAAAGGAAAGGCAGGTAAGTACATGGACTTGTCCACGCCTTTCAAGTTCATGGCATTCACAAAGCTCAATAGATGATCACGGGGATTGTCCGTGGCTTTAAACTTTGGTAAGTCAGATGAACTGAACTCTTCTGGTAGTTTGTCAGGAAAAGGTTCAGGATCGAGGGAGAAGTACTTGCTCCCCATGGTTTGCTGTAGGACCATTTTTTCAATCCTCTTCTCGTTATCGAGGTCATTTTTGGCTTGCGCAGCCGCTAAGGCTTCGTTTTCCATTTTCTGTTGGCTCATAAGTTGGGCCATTTGGACCATCTGGTCTCGCAATTCTTCGATGGACATGTTTGAGGGTGCGAATCGAGGTTGGGGAAACGAAGATCCTTGAAATAAGGGATGACGGATGGAGCTTGGAGTCACTAAACCTGGTGTTGGTGATGTATCTTCGAGACGCACTAACCTTTGATTTTCAGATTGGCACCAAGTGGCAGGACCAGCCCTATGCATAAGATAAGCTAAAGTTTAGGCCCCAAAGTTTCAAGCATTACTTAGTCTAGATTTTTTACTTTCTCTATTGGTTTTTCGCTCTTTCTTTTGTTGGTACACTTTTGGTTTTTCTTTTGGTCATTCTTTGGATTTTCGAAACACTTGCCCGTGTAACATTCGTAGTTATTAGCATGCTCGGTTTTGGTGCCGAGCATTGTCGTCGTAGGAGACCTAATCAACGACACAAAGAGTTATTTATTTTTATTCATATTTTTTTTAGTCGCTTTAAGAATCGAGTGCTTTTCACACGCCCTTGCAGCAATTTTTTTTTACGAATAGTTTTTTTGCTACGTATTTTTTGTGCGGGCACCGAGGCTGCTGCGCCTGACCCAAAGGCCAGGCAGCAACTTCAGCGCCCAGCGTAGCGCGTGAGAAATATTGGCCCCCAGCTAGGGGCGTTGAAAATGCGTCCCTGACTGGTTCTCGTCTTTTGTTTGCGTATACTTTTTGTTTATGCGACTTTGATTTTGCGTGTTTGTCTAATAACGTCCTTTACGCGTTGGGCGGCGTTTGTGGGATTCGTTACGGGCCATTCCGAGTGTCGCTTATTTTTGTGGCGATCGTTCGGGTTTGCGGAACACGTATTTTGGTATAACTCTTTGGCCAATCGGTTTATGAATGTTTGGGCAATTTTTAAGGTCGTTGGTTTTCTAACGTTGTTTGTCACACACAATCACATATTTCGCTACACATAACTAACATTACATCATGAGGCAATAATAATATGTCATGTAGTTTATGATAGGCTTCTATGGGTAGTATTTGCGCCTGGCTCGGTACCGCTTCTATCGCAGATCCAACACATGCCCCGGTCGAGGTAGTGCCTTCAACAGACGAATTTTGCCCAAGAGGCCAATCACGATGTAAGCCAAGGGGGCATGCACCAATGAGAGGGACCTAATGGGCGAGCGATTGGGTTTGGGACGGGTGTACTACTAGGGAAAGTGCCGAGTGGACAACATTCGAAGCGTATGCACCCCCCGGTTGGCGATGGGTATCCTTAGTCCAACTCCCGAGATGAAACATCCAAGGGAGCCAAGATTCGTTATGCGGTTCTGTCCGTTCACATTAATATGCTGATTTTCAGGTCGTCCCAACATGATGGGGAAATAAATGCGGGGTAGGATCGTTTCACCCTTAGGCTATTTTGATTACCTACGAGCACGAGTATTTCCTTCACTATCCCCAGTGGAGTCGCCACTGTGAGGGGGTCGAAAAAGCACGAGGCTAATGCGTAACCTCGTCCCTCGTGGGTGTGACGTTTCTTTTTGTCAAATCAAGTGTAATTGAATTTCCTGTGAGTTTACACCCAATTGACTAGTAATATAGGAGTCGCCATTCAGTTTTTAACGACAAGGAGAAAAACTGACAAAACCCGGTTATCGTGACATAAAGGGAGTGCAATTATGTTTGACCACGACGGCCGTAGGTTCCCTTGTGATCCCTAGTGTGGGGATCTCTCAACATATACCCGCAAGGTAGAGATTGAGGGTTCAGGGGACTGTAACTACCGAGAGGAGTATTCTCTCTTCGATATCTCCAGAGGCAGGATATCCTTACTAGCTCACCATAAATAATTGAAGGGACGTGCGTTAACTATTAAACTGATCTGAGTTGATTTTAACAATATGCAACATATAATACTAGATCGATCGCGATTATCTGATTTAGATTGTTTTAAGGGACCTAGCATGATAATCCAATTTCCCAACATATTATCTTTATTAGGCGTGATAGAACAATCAGATTTGATTAGTTTAACAGTTCATAAAAGGATGAGGAAAACAATTAAATCATGGAAAGGGACACATTACGACGCACCCTGGAGAGGTGCGTCACGGTTCTCAGAAAACTAACCACTTTGACTTTGCTATTTCTCCTTTTATTTAACGAAGCTCAAGTTACTGGACAGGATACGTTCTGTTCGATTTTTGGATCGATTAAGACAGAACGCGTGATCAATTTCGCAGCGTGAGGCTTAGGCTTAGGGGTTGGAGTCAATACTCAGAATATGAATTGTGTCTTTCACGTCGAATTTGGGGATATATTTATAGAAAAGAGTTTGTTGAAAGATAGAATTTTAGAGCTCTAATCCACGAAGAATTAGGGAAGAACACGTCCCAGGTAATTTCAGCGCCCAGGGCTGGGCGCCGAAGATTTCGGCGCCCAGAGCCAAGCGTTGAAAATAGGGTCTGGGCCGTTTTATTTGTCAGATTTGGACTCTTAGAATCCGGAGTGTTTGAGACTTATTCGAGTCTTTTAGCGCGTATTAACTTTATGACGGAATGCGTCTGGGCCCGTTACGAACTCTAGGCTCGTTAGGATTTTAATTAATACGTAACTCTTTTTTTAGAATCATATTAGGAATAGGATTCCTCTTGTAATTTCTATCTCATTTAGGATTTATGTTGGAGTGCAACACCTAATTCTGACAGGTTTCTATCTTTTATGACTTGCCACTTTTAACAACTACCCATTACGGCAGTTTACTATTTTTAGCAGGTTTCCATAAATAGCAGATTTCTATAAATAGCAGGTTTCGGGTGAAATGAAAAGGGTGATTGAGATTCGTTATTTTGTAGGAGATGCGTTGCCAAGTGGAGATTTATGTTCTCATCATCGAACCTTCCC
Source organism: Spinacia oleracea (assembly GCF_020520425.1). Classification (NCBI taxonomy): domain Eukaryota; kingdom Viridiplantae; phylum Streptophyta; class Magnoliopsida; order Caryophyllales; family Amaranthaceae; genus Spinacia; species Spinacia oleracea. The sequence continues at coordinate 93,496,346 of NC_079489.1, forward strand.
TTTCGGGAATGGGGACAAAAGTAGGTGTCTACAGGCACTATATGCTCTCCCATACAGTACATGTGATCAGCAAAGCGGATCCTCTCAAGTATCTATTCGAAAAACCAGCTCTCAACGGACGGTTGTCCAGGTAGTTGGTTATGCTAGCAGAATTCGACCTCAAATACATCCCGCAGAAGTCTATTAAAAGTTCAGCAGTCTCAGACTTCCTAGCCGACTGTCCGGTCGACGCAGAAGAGGAGGATTACGACTTACCCGACGAGCAAATCTTAATGACCAGTGATGACAGTTGGTCAATGCATTTTGACGGTGCTTCAAATCAGAACGAGTGTGGTGTTGGAGTAATTCTGGTTGCCCCAGACGGCACTCACATTCCTATATCAGTAAAACTGCAATTCAACGTCACAAACAATGCGAAAGAATATGAAGCATGCATCATGGGCCTGGAAGCCGCCTTAGCATTAGGTGTCCAGAAACTTCGAGTATACGGGGATTCTTCCCTAATCATCAATCAAATTTCCGGCAAATGGAAAGTAAGGAGCGAGAGCTTGGATCCATACCAGTCCTATCTTGAGCAGCTGTCTGAGCAAATAGAAGAGCTTCGCTATACATACCTCCCGAGAGAGGAAAACCAATTCGCCGATGCACTGGCAATGCTGGCCTCAATGATCAACATCCCAAACAGCATGGCTGAAATGCTGCTTACAATTGAAACATGTCAAGAAGCAGCATATGTCCATGCTATTGACGATGTCGAGCAAGACAGAGATGAACCTTGGTTCACAAACATTCAAAGGTATCTACAAAATTCAGAGTATCCCCCCGCACTTTTCAAGCAAGAATCAAAGGGCTCTACGACTACAATCAGCCAATTTCGTCATAGAAGGCGGCATTCTATACAAAAGGTCCCTTGGTGGTCCTAGCCTCCGATGTGTTGACAAGCACGAAGCTCAAAGAGTCATGGACAACATACATGTTGGAGTCTGTGGCACCCACATGAATGGAAAGATGCTAGCCCTCAAGATCATCAGGGCTCGATACTACTGGACTACCCTCGAACGGGATTGCTACTTCTTTCTCAAGAAATGTCCTACCTGCCAAAAGTGTGCGAATCTAAAGCACATTCCCCCATCATTGCTATACTCTCAATCATCACCGTGGCCATTCTCAGCCTGGGGTATCGACGTCATTGGCAAAGTCACGCCAATAAGCACCGGGGGTCATGAGTTCATACTGGTTGCTATCGACTACTTCACCAAATGGGCCGAGGCTAGATCATTCAATGTGTTGGGTTCCAAGCAAGTGGCCCAGTTCATACAAGAAAACATCATATGCAGATAAGGCGTTCCTCACGAGTTCATCAGTGACCAGGGAACCCATTTTCAAGGAGAGTTTGAAGATCTATTCACCGAGTACAAGATTCAACATCATCGCTCTTCGCCTTATCTCCCACAAACCAATGGGGCAGTCGAAGTAGCCAACAAGAATGTCAAGACCATCATCATGAAAATGACTACCTGTAGACACCTACTTTTGTCCCCATTCCCGCAAGGGAAAGGTTCGATGATGAAAGTATAAAAACTCCACTTGACAACGCACCTCCTATAAAATAAACGAATCTCGATTCCCTATTTCATTTCACCCGAAACCTGCTATTTATGGAAACTTGCTAAAAATAGTAACTGCCGTAAAAGGTAGCGTCTAAAAGTGGCAAATCATAAAAGATAGAAACTTGTCAGAATTAGGTGTTGCATTCCAACATAAATCCTAAATGAGATAGAAAACCGCGAGAATCCTATTCCTAATAAGATACGGAAATAAGAGTTACGTATTAATTAAAATCCTAACGAGCCTAGAGTTCGTAACGGGCCCAAACGCATTCCGTCATGAAATTGATATGCGCTAAAAGACTCGAATTAATCTCAAACTCTACGGATTTTAGGAATCCGAATCTGACTAAACAAAACTGCCCAGATCCTATTTTCAACGTCTGGCTCTGGGCGCCGAAATCTTCGGCACCCAGGCCTGGGCGCTGAAAATACCTGGGTACGTCTCTTTTCCTAATTCTTTGCGGATTAGAACTCTGCAATTCTATCTTTTCACGAACTCTTCCCTATAAATAGGCCCCTAGTTTCGACGTAAAACAACACACAACAACACATAATATATTCTGAGTATTGACTCTAAACCCCTTAGCCTAAGCCTCTCGCTGCGAAACTGTTCACGCGTTCTGTCGCAATCGATCCATAAATCGAACAGAACGTATCCTGTCCCATAATCGAGATTCGTTAAATAAAAAGGAGAAATAGCAAAGTCAAAGTGGTTAGTTTTCTGAGAACCGTGACACACCTCTCAAGGGTGCGTCGTAATGTGTCCCTTTTCGATGATTTAACCGCTTTCCTCGCCATTTTTATGAACTGTTAAACTAACCTAATTTGATTGTTCTATCACACCTAACAAATATAATATTTTTGGGAAATCGGATTATCATGCTAGGTCCCTTAATGCTATTTAAATCAGATAATCACGATCGAATTAGTATTATATGTTGCATATTGCTAAAATCTATTCAGATTAGTTTAATAGTTAACGCATGTCCCTTCAATTATTTATGCTGAGCTAGTAAGGATATCCTGCCTCTGGAGTTATCGACGAGCGAATTACTCCTCTCGGTAGTTACAGTCCCCCGAACCCTCAATCTCTAACTTGCGGGTGTATATTGAGAGATCCCCACACCAGGGATCACAAGGGAACCTACGGCCGTCGTGGTCAAACATAATTGCACTCCCTTTATGTCACGATAACCGGGTTTTGTCAGTTTTTCTCATTGTCATTAAAAACTGAATGGCGACTCCTATATTATTAGTCAATTGGGTGTATAATCACAGGAAATCCTATTACACTTGATTGAATAAAAAGAATCGTCACACCCACGAGGGACAAGGTCACGTATTAGCCTCGCGCTTTTTCGACCCCCTCACAGTGGCGACTCCACTGGGGATAGTGAAGGAAATACTCATGCTTGTAGGTAATCAAAATAGCCGAAGGGTGAAACGATCCTACCCCGCGTTTATGTCCCTATCAAGTTGGGACGACCTGAAAATCAGCATATTAATGTGAACGGGCAGAACATCATAACGAATCTCGACTCCCTCGGGAGTTGGGACTAAGGATACCTTTTTTCGCCAATAGGGGGGTGCATACGCCGCGCATGTTTCCCACTCGGTACTTGTGCAGGTAGTACACCTATCCCGAACCCAATCGCTCGCCCATTAGGTCCCTCTCGCCTGCATGCCCCCTTGGCTTGCACTTGCGGGTTGGCCTCTTGAGCGGAATTCGTCTGTTGAAGACACTACCTCGACCGGGGCATGTGTTGGATCTACGATAGAAGCGGTACCAAGCCAGGCGCAAATAAACTACCCATAGAAGCCTATCATAAACTACGTGGCATATTTAATTTTCAAATCCATGTTTGTAATGTAGTTATGTGTAGCGAAATATGTGATTGTGTGTGACAAATAATCCTAGAAAAACCAACGACCTTAAAAATTACCCAAACATTCATAAACCAATTGGCCAAAGAGTTATACCAAAATACGTGTTCCATAAACCCGAACGATCGACACAAAAATAAGCGACGCTCGGGATGGCCTGTAACGAATCCCACAAACGCTGCACAACGCGTAAGGACGTTATTAGGCAAGCACGCAAATTTAAAGTCGCAAAAACAAAAGTAGACGAAAACTGAAAACGAGAACCAGCCAGGGACGCATTTTCAACGCCCCTGGCTGGGCGCCGCTATTTCTCACGCCTACTGCTGGGCGCTGAAGTTGCTGCCTGGCCTTTTGGTCAGGCACAGCAGCCTCGGTGCCCGCGCATAAAAAAATACGTAGCAAAAAAAAGAAACTTTTTGAAAAAAATTGTTGCGAGGGCGTATGAAAGGCACTCGATTCTAAAAAGAGACTTATGAAAAATAAAATAACTCTTTGTGTCGTTGTTAGGCCTCCTACGACGACAATGCTCGGCACCAAAACCGAGCCAGCTAATTGAAATAACCTTGAATGTCACATGGGCAAAGTATTCAAAAAAAATGTTCAAATGAAGTTTTCAAGAAAAATAATGTTCGAATAAAAAAATAAATCCGAGTCTAGACTAGGCTATGCCAAAGTACAATCTAAATCCTAAGTCTTAGTTGTCTTATCCATAGAATCGGTCCTAATACTTGGTGTCGTTCTGCAAACTAAAATGAGTCTCCCCTCCTAACATTTAAATCAATGAGCACCCATATGTAATTGTCATCCCTTGCTAAGAGTCTACGGCCTCAATACTCTCTCTCACCAATAAAAAGAATATATTAAAGTATTGGCAAAATAGAAACGGTCACATTCTGAAAATCATACCCCCATAGTCGCACAAACCCCAAAGTGAACCTAAGGTGTCAATACCGTTAGCAAAAAAATTAATGGCCTCAAGGCTTAGGATCACATTGGGTCACGACTATCATAGTCCTCTCGAGTCACTCACTCCTTGAAATACTACTAAGTACGGACTAAAAGAGTTTCCATGAATGCAACATGACCAATCATGAAAATACCCAAATCGGCATGCCGTAAGGCTACCATTGGGGTAAAAGCAATACACACTAAGAGAGAAACCGCACTAATGATTCTAGCCTTGCAAAAATAAAAATTCGATCTCCCCAATTAACTACCTTGCCAACATTAAGCAAAAGGGCGCATGACAAATGAACACCCATGGGTTAAAATCTGAAGTGTCAACCAACGAAAGTTATGGTCCAATTAGCCTAAGTCTGAGAGTCGCTTGGTCAAGTGTTATAGGCTTACGCCATGTCATTATTTTGAGTCTAGGCCACCTCCTTGTATTCATACACGAGTCTAAATCACAACTTCCAATTAAATCCCAGAAACCGGAATCTGAAAAGAAACAAAAAATTATTTTCGATGTAATTCTTTCGTTAAATTTCAATAAGGTAAAAGCAACATTTTGAATCTACGCTATTTGCACATTTTAAGAAACGACTAAATACGCTTGCAAAGTAAGACGATTTAAAAGGTCCACTCTAGGCCTACGAAAATTAAAAGGTCCACTATAGGCCCACCAAACGAGGCTCACTCAGTCTCGCCTCGTGACTCAAAGACCAAAACCATCTACCTTTTAGCCCAAATAAAAATTTTGATTGAAGGATTTATGTTGGGAGGAAATCCCGAGCGAAAAGAAAAAATAGAAAGACAAAAGGAAGAGCGAAAAGAGCCATGAAATACTTAGCCCGTACCTCCCAAGTACGAAATCTACCCAAGTAAACGAAGGAAAAGAATTGAGTCAACCAATCCAAATCATAAAGTTCTACGATGTCTACCCTTCCCAGTCCATATGTTCTTAGATGCCTTCGCTCTGGGGCCCCTGTTCAGCTCATTTAACCCATCCATGTTCTCATTGCCATAACCCAAGAAACCATTACCTCGACTCTTGTTCCTGAATTTGTTGTCAGCTGCAAACCACGCACGACCATTGACACGTGCGTCATGCCCATCATTTCCAAAGTCCAAACCCATTGTTACACCACCGATAGCATAATGATCATATAACTTGTTTGAATGCATCCTGTTGACATACCCTTGAGCCGTCCCCATGCTATTCATTGGCCTTGGTTGATGTAATCCTCATGCTCGACTAATGCCTATACAAATTACCCTATCTCATTCAACCCATCTTTTAAGCCGTCTTGAGTCACAAATAAAAAATAAAAAAAAAAGACAAGTGAAAAGTACATTCTACGCTCAACGTAAAAATAAAAAATGTGGATAATAAAAAAGAAACTTTGCAAAGCGCCTCTAAAGTTAGTCTGAAAAGATAAAGAAGCATTTAGCGCACCAAAAAAATATCCGCCCAGAAATCACTTTCAGCGCCCAGAGCTAGGCGCCGAAATCCTTAGCGCCCAAGTCTGGGCGCCGAATCTCTCTACTTGCTGAAAATTTGTCCAGAAGTGCTCGTCATTTTATCCGCACATGCACGGAAAAATAACGAACACTTGGAGGGGTACAACACGTATTCAGATATACGTACCATCAAAAAAAATACGTGTACTCAAAAACTCAAAAAATAACACACTTGGAGGGGTACAACACGTATTCAGATATACGTACCATCAAAAAAAATATGTGTACTCAAAAAATCAAAAAATATAAAACAAATTTTTGGCTTACGGCAAGGCAGCAGATTAAAATAATAATAAACTTCACTTATTCTACCGTTTCAAATAATATGTTTCCACCTCAGAACGTACTTGTTTAAAATCGGCATTCTAAGCCATTTTCTAGGCTAAGAACTACGCAAGACCTGATTCCAAATTAAAATTATTTAAGGCGGATACGTAGGCAATCCATGATTCGGTCCAACCAATTTGCAAAAATATTAAAGCCTATAGAATAACAAGAATAAAAATAGAAGTCCCTTGTTGAAATTTAATTACTTGCAACCCAAGTCGAAAGAAAAATTTAAGTCAAAGGAATAATCCAAGTCACCAAGATGCCAAAATTAACGAGCATACATCAAAAAATAATAAGGGCACGTAGCCTTGCCAGAAGAAGCACTCACACTCCTAGGCACTTAGCCAAGACTCAAAAGATCACTCTGCCTCAATTGAATGGGGGCTAACGCAAGCGTCCATGACCTCTGAAGTACTCGACTTGACCCTCTCTAAAACGAAATAACTCACTTAAAGACCTTCTTTCACCACTAGACACAGTCATGATCGCCAACAAGTAATAAAGGCAGTAAGCTTGCAATAAAGAGGATTGTTCTACGGCGTCGCCCCATCGTTCCTTCGAACTCAGGGCACCCGTTCGTGGTAATTCAAATGCTTGCTAATCTCCTTTGAAAAAAAATCAGACATTGTCAATAGGACTTGGCACTTAACCAAGGCTCACCCTACTCAGACATATGACACGGGCATCTAAAATCGAAATCTAAAAACATCATTAATGGGAAGACATAACAGCAACTGGGGGCTAAAAATTGAAATGAAAGAGATAGGGAAGGAACTAAGTATACCTCGACCTTTTATACAGACATACACCAAGTAAATCTAAGTCGATTTGAAAACGGTTTATATTCCCGCAATTTTGGAAAAGATGGCCCTAAAAGCCTAAAGCATATGCCAAACGGGCACAAGTATGTCTTGACGCCTGCACCCTGGCTTCCGGAAAATCCTTAGACAGCATTCCAAAACTCGTAACAGTATTTTGATTCACTCATGTAATCTTGTACGAACCCTTCTATAAGTCATACTTACTTAGGACACCTCGGATTGTACACAGTAGGATTCGGATTTTAAAATAATTTTCAAAGACTTTTTCGAACATAATAAAGTGTCGTTGGTTTAAGCTTAGTATGCGTCTATCTCAACGTTGCAAGTGGGTCAAAAAGATTTTTTAAATATGATTATGGGTAAAGAAAGGCACCTAGCTTTTGGTCAAGGCACACTTCCACATGTTACTACCTTGACCATGGCGATGTCGCATAATACGACATTTACAAGAGAAGTAGCAGGTCACTACTCGAACGTACCTCGCACTAAACGAGTCTGGTTCAAACTATTCATGATCTGTATCACCATGAATGCATAAAAACGTATGCAAAGCATTATAGCACCAAGCCAATCCCGTAGCTAGAATTGGGGGCTTGAGAAAAACACTCTAAAAATGCTCGAAATGACGATTTTATCGCAAATTCTCGACGCTAATGCTATACATACATCATAGGGGCACAAACCTAAGGTCTAATCATGTAAAACGAACCTTAGAATGGCTACAACCCCTCCCAAATTCTAAGCGCTACTTAGAATACATGAAGTCACCCCACTATCAAGGGTAACTGAAAATCGTGAGTCACCAAAACTCCGACCAAACCACTGCACATAACGCTCGCCCTACAAGCGCCCGTTACACAGTCTACCTCGTTCCAAAGCAAAAGCGAAAGAAAAATCAAGGATAAGAACTGTCAAAATATACCCAGAAATTATTTTCAACGCCCAGAGCTGGGCGCCGATATCTTTAACGCCCCAGCCTGGGTGCTGAATCTTTCTTCTAGCCAAGTTTTGCCCAGATATAAAAATAAGAAAGAAACACCTATGAATCCTCGCATCGAACGAAGTAATAAGCCGTGCAAACCCATGCAGAAAATGCCACACTTGTTCGGACACCTGAACGAGGCATGATGAAATACTTCAATGCAAAAACTAATAATATCCCAACACCTGGAGAAATGTTCTAAGACACGCCGTTAGGCCACACAAACCTGCGTTGCACCATAATCCCACAGTACAAGTCTAAAAAAGGGTAAGGCACATTGCACTAATGCAAGCACGACCAAGAGTAAGAGGCAAAGACTACATTAAGGATTAAAGGTAGCAAAATATTACCTACCACGGAAGGGATAGCTCGCACCTACACGAGCGGAACCCCAAGGCATCTTTCTCGAAAGAACCTACAAAAATCGTACTCCAAAAGGAAAGCATCCCAACATGCATACTTGGGGGCTCCAAGCTACGAAACGACCATAGCAAAATAAAAAAAACTCGAAGCAAATGTTTGAACGATCAAGAAGGGCACGATGCTCGAGCCCACTTCATAAATGGGCCTGAACCCTATCAAGCTTCTAAGCAAACTATTCAAAATCAGTCATTGCTCAAAAATATGATTCAAGCAAACTGATTAATGGACCGCACACAACGGCCATTCTATGAACGCTCGTTCGCACATACATATCATCATTCTAAGTATTGAACATTCACGAACGCATTCAAAAGGAAAAATATACAACAACAAGAGCGGTCAAAGTCTTACGCCTCAAGGTATGTTCCTCGGGCGATATAGACTCGCCCAACTATTGCAATAACTGCACGCCTTAAGAGCAACAGTTCTTTAAAATAATCGCCCCAAAGCAACAAGCACCGTAGTCCACCAATCGGCTACGGCTTCTCAAGAAAATCATCACGTTCTAAAAATAAAGAAAAAACAAAAGAGAAGAGAGTACATAGAACCTCCAAGTGAAATAAGCGAATGAACAAGAGGCCAACTATGTCATCAAGAAACCTCGCCAGAAATTATTTTCAGCGCCCAGAGCTGGGCGCCTAAATCTTCAACGCCCAGGCATGGGCGCCGAAAATGAACCCATGCTCAAAAAAGGCCCTAACTTCTAGTGGGCCCTGCCATACTCATTCGAGTTGAAAATTGCTGAAAGTCGCACCTCACGACTTTGTTAAGAGTAGCACACTAGCACACCACTACAAAGGTCGTTCGCACATACGAGTATGACTCCAAACATGATTACAAGATGCGAAAAACAACCGACGAGCCCCAGTGCTTTGGGGCTCGCGAAAAGTGGACTCCAACAAAGAGCGCGCAATCAAAATCACATTCCCAGACTGCGCCACGCACCATATCATGTTTGGATATCTCAAAAAATATATTGTTAAATATACACAGTGTGGACCCACTTATAGGACACATCTAATCAGGAAATATTACGACCCACCAACAGGTTGTAATCACCAAAAGCTCTTCTATATAGGCAAAATAAGAAATTCAAAATGGGCTCGCCCACCCTCAGCGGGCGGGGTCTGCGTCACTAGCCGCGCAGGTCCTCAGTTTTCAAAGAATAAAGTCTTCAAAATAGGCTCGCCATCTTCAGCCGGCGGGGTCTACGGCGCATACCACGTAGGTCCTTATTTTCAAAAAAAAAATAAAAAATTTCAAAACAGATTTGTCCACTTCTATCGGACGGGGGGTCCACCCTCAGCGGACAGGCTCGCCATCTTCAGCCGGCGGGGTCTACGTCACAAACCGCGTAGGTCCTTATTTTCAAAAACATCAAAACAGATTCGTCCACTTCTATCGGACGGGGGGTCCACCCTCAGCGGACAGGCTCGCCCACCTTCAGCGGGCGGGGTCTGCGTCACTAACAGCGCAGGTCCTTAGTCGCTGCAGCGATAACTTTTATCGGTTTTCCCTTTTTTCCGAAAATAAAAAGGTTCGGTTTTCCCTTTTTCCGAAAATCAAAGGATCGGTTTTCCCTTTTTCCGAAAATCAAAGGATCGGTTTTCCCTTTTTCCGAAAATTAAAGGATTGGTTTTCCCTTTTTCCAAAAATTAAAGGATTGGTTTTTCGTTTTTCCAAAAAAGAGCGATGTGTTGGATTTTCCTTCGTTTTACGTCCTATAAAAACAAGGGGGTTTTCTCGTTTAGCTAGCCCTGAAAATCAGAATCTTTAAAAACGTTTTACCTCGTGATTGGGCTTGGCCAGGCCCAATTACACTTTACAGCTTTAATTTCGAAAACATCTGTAGTTACTACCAATAACAAAGTGAGGGAGTTTCTACGCATCTTTAGATCCTTCCAATGACAAAGTGAGGAAGTTTCTATACTATCAGTTGACAAATCCCAATGACACGTGAGGGATATGTCGACACTTCAAGTGATGACGCTTAAGTCAAATGTTATCACTCGGGGGCTGGTGAGACCCTCGCAAAACAGGCCACATACACCATGGCTTGGGTGACGCACTCCGTCTAATACTTTGACCATCGTCTTACTCCAAGACTCAGTCAAAGTGGGGGCTAACTGTAGACACCTACTTTTGTCCCCATTCCCGCAAGGGAAAGGTTCGATGATGAAAGCATAAAAACTCCACTTGACAACGCATCTCCTATAAAATAAACGAATCTCGATTCCCTATTTCATTTCACCCGAAACCTGCTATTTATGGAAACCTGCTAAAAACAGTAACTGCCGTAAAAGGTAGCGTCTAAAAGTGGCAAATCATAAAAGATAGAAACCTGTCAGAATTAGGTGTTGTATTCTAACATAAATCCTAAATGAGATAGAAAACCGCGAGAATCCTATTCCTAATAGGATTCGGAAATAAGAGTTACGTATTAATTAAAATCCTAACGAGCCTAGAGTTCGTAACGGGCCCAGACGCATTCCGTCATGAAATTGATATGCGCTAACAGACTCGAATTAATCTCAAACTCTACGGATTTTAGGAATCCGAATCTGACTAAACAAAACTGCCCAGATCCTATTTTCAACGCCTGGCTCTGGGCGCCGAAATCTTCGGCGCCCAGGCCTGGGCGCTGAAAATACCTGGGTACGTCTCTTTTCCTAATTCTTTGCGGATTAGAACTCTGCAATTCTATCTTTTCACGAACTCTTCCCTATAAATAGGCCCCTAGTTTCGACGTGAAACAACACACAACAACACATAATATATTCTGAGTATTGACTCTAAACCCCTTAGCCTAAGCCTCTCGCTGCGAAACTGTTCACGCGTTCTGTCGCAATCGATCCATAAATCGAACAGAACGTATCCTGTCCCATAATCGAGATTCGTTAAATAAAAAGGAGAAATAGCAAAGTCAAAGTGGTTAGTTTTCTGAGAACCGTGACACACCTCTCAAGGGTGCGTCGTAATGTGTCCCTTTTCGATGATTTAACCGCTTTCCTCGCCCTTTTTATGAACTGTTAAACTAACCTAATTTGATTGTTCTATCACGCCTAACAAATATAATATTTTTGGGAAATCGGATTATCATGCTAGGTCCCTGAATGCTATTTAAATCAGATAATCACGATCGAATTAGTATTATATGTTGCATATTGCTAAAATCAATCCAGATTAGTTTAATAGTTAACGCATGTCCCTTCAATTATTTATGCTGAGCTAGTAAGGATATCCTGCCTCTGGAGTTATCGACGAGCGAATTACTCCTCTCGGTAGTTACAGTCCCCCGAACCCTCAATCTCTTCCTTGCGGGTGTATATTGAGAGATCCCCACACCAGGGATCACAAGGGAACCTACGGCCGTCGTGGTCAAACATAATTGCACTCCCTTTATGTCACGATAACCGGGTTTTGTCAGTTTTTCTCATTGTCGTTAAAAACTGAATGGCGACTCCTATATTACTAGTCAATTGGGTGTATACTCACAGGAAATCCAATTACACTTGATTGAATAAAAAGAATCGTCACACCCACGAGGGACAAGGTCACGCATTAGCCTCGTGCTTTTTCGACCCCCTCACACTACCATTTACAAGGACTGGCCCCAGAAGCTGCATTTCGCGTTTTGGGGGTATCGAACTTCAATTCGCACTTCAACTGGTGAAACTCCATTTTCATTGGTCTATGGAATGGAAGCAGTACAACCTATCGAGCCGGAGATACCTTCTCTAAGGATAGTACTCGAAAGAAAAATCCCAGAAGCTGCATGGGTACAAGCAAGATATGACGAGCTAGTCATGCTCGATGAGCGTCGGCTTCAAGCCGCTCACCATGTACAAGACTATCAGCGCCGAGTGGCCAGACATTTCAACAAAAGGGTCAGAACCCGAAACATCAAGGAAGGAGAGCTTGTCCTGAAAGCCCTTCGCAAAAGCATCATGGACCCATACATTGTCAAGAAGATCCTCTCCGGGGGAGCAGTCGAACTAACAGACGTCGATGGAACAAAATTCAGATCTCTGACAAACCTCGATCAACTCAAGAAGTTCTATGTCTATGTTCCATGTTCAAATTCAAGAATCCAATTCAAAGTCCTGTAAGGCCAAACTACGTCCGGCCTGGTTCCTTAACGGGACACGTATGCAACCTCATTTCGAGGCCCGGTCACTTTAATACAAAAAAATTCAAAATTTCATCAAATTTCAAAATTCTATTGTTGTTGTCTTTATTCCAAATGTGCCAATTAAAAGCAAAGCATGTTCAAGCGGAAATTAACACAATAACTCTTTATTTGGCTCTAAGGCCTTCAAAGCTAATTCAAATACAAAGTCAGGATCAAGTGAAGCAAAGTTCAAAGCCTTTTCACTTCCTAAACACATCTTCTAAACACATCTTCCAAACACATTCTAGACACAATTCCTTCCAATACAATTTCAAACACATTTAGCCTACAAAGATCTAGGGTCGGGCGACTATGCTCTCGAGTCTTGGCACCTTGACTACTATCCCCTGGCTCCTCCCGCAATCAATCATCAATCTTCCCCTTGCCCAAGCGGCGGGAGAAGGAACTTGCTAGCCTTCCAAGACGGGAGGATGACGAACCTCCTTTGGACTCCGAACGTTCAACCACCGGATGGGCCACACTCCCGTCACCTTCCTCATAGTCAGTTGATGCAGGAAGTCTAGCTCTAGAACCTCGGACTCTAGCTGATCCGGAGAGAGAAATGCCCCTCTAGCTTAGGGCTCTCATCCATACAATGTACCCCGCAGACAGAGTAACTGGCAGAATGGTTTGGCGACCCAATACCGCCTCCAAATTTCAAGTCGATTTGCATTCAGCGCAACAGGTTTCGGGTTCTCTTCAGTACGGTCCGGGATCTCCTGTTTCAAGCCATACTGTCTCATCACTCGAGCAGGCGAGTAGAAGACCAGCACTGTGAGGCTTGGCACCCTCAAAGCAGTAAAATCAGGGGCATGTCTCATGGCAGCAATTCCCCACCAAGGAACTACGCACCTTATACAAGATTCAATCCCAGAGAGTGCGCTTCGCCACTCGTCCAATGAAAGCCGGCCATATATCATGGGTCGCACGGTGAACCTTTTTCTATTATAGCTCTCCACGTTCTTCGGTGGTGCCACCAGCACGAGCTTCTCCATAAGCCAAACCTTGGGGAGTATACAAGAAACGCATTTTAAAATTCAACATTCAAAATTCAAATACAAGTACAAATTCAACATACAAGAAGGCTACCGATCCTTACTTGGAGTAATACCGGACTTCCCGACGGCAAAGAAGAGGGGTCCGACTTCAGCATGTCAATGCCCATCAATGTTTCGCCGATCACGAGCGGCATTGGGTCCCGACCACTTGAAAACTGCTCTACAATCTCTATTAGGGAGGCATCACCATTGCCAAACCCCTGTTTCGAAAAGAGGAAGTGAGCAAAGATACAAAAACTCAAGGCCCTCAAGCGGAAAACTTTGGGAACATCAAGCCCAGCAAAGTAGGTGACAATGAGGGACAAATCCACCCCTCTTCCATATACAACAACACTCAAAAGTGGGGGCTTTAAGCCCAAATATCTTTCAAATCCCAAGAAAAAGTGTTCTTCAACACTGGGGATGCATGGCTCCGACATAATGGGACACCCCAATATGGCGCTAAAATCTTTAGGGAGGGGACATACCTCATTATTCCCAAAGCGGAAGACATGATGATTCGGATCCCAAGCCTCCAAAGCAGCAAGAATGAAGTGCACATCCAGCTTTACAAACCGGAAAGGAGGCGAGCACCTTAAGATGCATGCCATCAAGCTCCCTTTTCTCCAATTTTCCTAGCGCACTAAGCCACGAGTTCATGGCATTTTTAAAGGACATAGCCATATTCTCTCTTCTTTTTCGTGAGGAAGCAGTATACAAGGAATAGCAGGGAAGGATTGATGCAAGAAATGATCCGAAATACTCCCAATTTATACAGGAGTCGGCTTGCACGACAGCGCGCAGGCGCCAGGCGCAGGGGCCTACACCGAAGGACGAGGCCACCGTCCTCTTTTATAGTTCCGAGTACACACTCTTTAGTGTTTTGGACAGCATAGTACAACCTCCATTATTCAAAATTCCAAAGCCGCAAGCCACGCAATTTCAAGCAGTCCGGATCAACGCTTCGGGCAGATTTCGATTCAAATTATTCAAAATTCAAGCATTCTGGTCCTAGATCGGCGTCCTAAGTCGAGTCTGCATATGCATAAGCAAAAGTTGAATATACTTTGACTTGCGCTTTTTCTTACAAAAAAACCTCAGTCAAAGTGGGGTCTTATAGTGGTTATATACACCCGAAAATAGGGGCAAATTTTTTCAAATTTTTTGCAAATTTTCCATGCATGCATATAGCTACAAATTTCAAAGCACACACAACGCATACAAGTTCAAATATTCAAACATACAAAAGCCAATCTTCAAAAAAATTTCCAAACCAATTCAAGTTCAAAACCATCCAACCATACAAAATTCAAGGTCCAAACCGTACAAATCCATACAAATACAACCCAACCTATACAAAATCAACCCAGGCAAGCTGGAACTCGCTACCATGCAGGGTCAGTCTGAGTCATCATCAGCTGTAATGTCAACCACAAGCTCTTGTCCCTATTCCGCCTCCTAAGGCGCTCCAGATTCCGATCCAGCTCTGTCCCAAGGGTACCAGGATCCTGCTCCGAAATATGAAGAGTGCCAGGAGAGGGATGAACTCCCTGCTGAGGAGAAGGATACTGATAAGGCGGCGGCATCGCCATGAACTGGTACGGCGCAAACATCTGAGCCTGACGCATCCTCTCCATCTCCGACCAGTAAGCCCATGAATCCGCACCCCAAGGCTAAGGACCGCTCCCTCTGAAGTAGTAACCCGGAGGAGGAGCAAAGGGCCTCGAACTGCTTGCACCCCCAAAAGAATGCCTGGTAAGATCAGCATGTACAAAAGGGTCAGCTCCCCGATCAGCATCCGAATGCCTCTGATGAGTACCAGCACCGGACCCCTGTCCTAGGTCCAAGCTCGATCCCTCCTGCCTCGAGGAAGTCTCCACTTGAGGTTCCCTATCAATGGAACCTCTGCGGCCTCGACGGCGCTCCTATACAAAATACAAATTTCAAGAATCAGCATCCAAGTTCGAGTTTCCAGAATACAAATTTTAAAATCAAGAAAAGCACCTCTCTATCCCGGCTAGAAAACTTCTAGGTCAGTTTGACACAATACCTCTTCCAGGAATCAATCAAGAGCATTCAGCGACGCACTCTCACCTGAGACGCCTGTATACCAAATTCAAGATCATTCCCCGAATACAAGATTACAATCAGTTTCAAGAAAATGCAACAGTACTCACAGCTGCATAATTCTCAGGTACAGCATCATACGATCTCCGGTGCGGGGGAGAAGCTACCGGGATGGTCACCTCCACCTGGTCCCCGTCCGAGTTCTCGTAGCGGAGGACCCTATCAGCATAGGGAATGTCCTCGGGATCAACCTCCTCCTCCTACATACAATCATCCAATCATACAAGAATACAAGAATACAAGATACAAAGTTCAAAAGCTCACCGGCAGTAGAAGCGTACTGGTGGAGCCAGCCTCCTCAGGAAGTTGTCATAGCTACCCTTCCTTTGTACAAAGTCCCTCCAAGAGCAGCCAACAGCATCGCCCCTAACATTCACATAGAGCCGAGCAAGCTCTTCATCCGGCGCCAGCATGGACTCCGGTGGGTCCTTGGGGACAAACCTATTCCCCAAACTGTGCTGAAGGGACACTCGTTCCCCCAGATACCACATGTGGCAATACATCCCTGGGAGAAAAACCCGCCGTCTAGACAAGAAATGGGCACGAGCAACCGAGGCAGGTACAAGCGCGTTAGCAAAAGGACGCCACACCACCTGCAAAGCAGACAACTCAAACAACTATACAAATACAAAAGAGAAAAATAGTACAAAAATATTACCTCATCAGCAGGTAGAACTCTCCAAGCTCTGCGGGAGGCCACCAGAGGCACCCTCCTGCGCACAGCTCGTATCCAAGAGGCAGCATACGGGTAAGCCGCATCTCCAGTACGATCCGGCGCCAAAGTTAGAAAGTGCTCATATATCCAAATCTTTCAAAAAAGCAAGTAAAACATCAATCAAGTTCGAATACAAACATACAAGTACAAGGCACAAAGTACAAGGAGTCTTAAATACCTCCAGCACACTCCACAGAGCAGCCGTGCTCAGCTCGCTCTCCGGCGTAGTCCAGGAGGCCCACTTCATCTCGTACAAGAGGTGGCTATATGCCAAACCACCCCAGTTGTAGCTCAAAATAGCTCTCAAGTCCTACAAAACTGACAAGAATCTAATGTGCACCCGACTGTTCCTGCTCGGGGCCACCACCCTACTCACCAAAGCTAAGAGGAATAGCCTAACCCTCTGCTCTGCAGACACACCCACACCACGGATAACGTCCGTAATCACCGTCACGGAAGCGTGGGTGTCGTCCTCTGACAAGTCAACAACAGGGCCGAGCAAGTCCCTGACAGCGGCCGAGGGCCATGTCAGCTCCGAATCAAAGGTCACATTCCTCTCAAAAAAAGTAAGACCCGTAATCATGGAAAAGTCAAACGGGGTAATGGTGATCTCCCCCCATGCCATATGAAAAGTGTTGGTGGTATCCCACCACCGCTCTAGCAAAGCCCATAGCCGAGGTTTGATCCCCGTTCTCCTCGAGGTACCTCCCATGGCTCGCCAGAAATCAACCAGGCCCGTCTGCAACCATATTCCCATAGCTTCCTCGTCAGTGGATGACTTTAAAGGCCTTCTGAAGCTCCGCCAAGGACCAGAAGGTGCGAAACGGCTCTCTGTCGGCCTACAGATGAACGGATCAGCTCAAAACCTATACAAGTACAAAATACAAATTCAAAGTACAAGACTCACCAAGCCAGCGCGAGGCCGCTGAGACAAGTGAAACTCCGGTCGAAATACCAGATCGGAAGGACTCCAACCAGTACCAACAAAGGCAGGTGCTCTCCGGGGAACCATACCCCCATCCGGCGCATTTACCGCAGCCGCTTCATCGTCCGAAGCATCCTCCTCAGCAGCTCGAACCACCGAAGATTCAACGAGCTTCCTCCGAGTATGACGAGGCATACTAAATCAAGCAGAGTACAAAGTGTCAAAATTCTAAACTGGGGGCTATCCTTTACTAGCCCGTGCAAAATCAAAATTCAGAGGCTATCCTATACTAGCCTGTACAAAGTCAAAAATTCAAAAATCCCCAGTGGCAGTACTAATTCAGCCAGGGACCTCTAGTTCAAAATTCAAGTTCTACACCAATGCCTAGGCTATCCACGCCGAAGCAGGTACACAATTGCTACACCAACGCCTAGGCTATCCACGCCAAAGCAGGTATACAAGTTCTACACCAACGCCTAGGCTATCCATGCCGAAGCATGTATACAAATTCAACACCAACCCCTAGGCTACCCATGCCGAAGCCAGCATTCCAAAACTCTACAAATAACATCCACGCATCCTAGCCTATTCTCTCCTGAGACCCCGCAAAGTCACCAGTGAGACTACTATCTACAAATACCAGGTACAAGATTCAAGAAAATTTTCAAAAGTTCAAATCTACAAGTTCCAACAGTTCCAGTTCAAGTGGCTATTTCATAAGCTACAAAATTCAAGAAGCTTAAGCATACAAGCATCATTCCAAATTAAGTACGAGAAAATTCAAATCTACATGCAATCCTAGAGATTATTTCATAAGCAAAAACATGAAATACTTACATGGACAAGGCAAGAACAAGACCAAGGGGAGAGGCTAATCGACCCTTGAGAGAGAAGAGCAAAGAATTCAAGAGAGTGTGCCTCAAAATGGCACGGCAACGCGGTCTCTCGTTCGGTCTCTCGTTCGGTCTCCCGTGCTGATTGCATGTCCTTTACTGCTACAGTCTTCCGCACCAAGCATCAAATGTCGCATCAGGCCATCTTTCGAAAATACGGGTATACACCCGTATCTCCAAGTACAAACAAATGAATATTTCAAGGATACAAATTCCAAAAGATACAACGACTCAGGCGTTCGACTCCCAACGGACCCAAGCTCCAGGAAAGTCAGCCAAAATTTCAAAATCTTAAGGGCCAGTAAAGCACATCCCCAACGGATCAAATCCGGGTATTCAAGATTCAAAAATTCAAGATTCAAATTTTCGATGCCAAGCTCCGTCCCGAGTAGAAGGCGGAAGAGTACAAGTACAAATCGGAGTCATCACAACCGCACTGAGATAGACTCTATCCTTTTTTCTAACGCCTGTTTTGTGCAGGTACCGGCGTAAAAAGAATGGTCTTGATCGCAGAACGTCTTGATCATTCCCCGTCCCTTTCGAAATACTTTGACTTGCGCTTTCCTAACCAAACTCTCAGTCAAAGTGGGGGCTTCTGTAGACACCTAAATCGTGTCTCCCCTCTGGGATGAAGACGATACCATTATCCTTACTAGGCGGTTGGAGCAACTCCTTGCGGAAATCCCAATTCCTAAGAACATCTCCAAAATACAAAATCCAAAATCCAACTCCCGAGGTCGTTCCCCTTCCGAAACTCGGTACAAAATATAATTCTCAAAAACCAATTTCAAAATCCAAGTACAATCTCATCTAGTAGACCATTCCATTGGTTTTACTAAGCCTTTTCCACTCAAAATCATATAAGGCAAGTAAAATTCGGTCGCCCACCCACAAAACCGAGCAAGCAGGGCCTCGTCCCGTAAAACCGAAATTCAAAACCCGAAACGGCTTGTTTTTTGACGCAAAATCAAGTCTTAACCTCCAAGAAAATACTACGTGCCAAGCATCGTACTATTCGTACGAAGGTACATCAATACAAGACAAATCAAGGACGGAGCCCGCGTCCTTGTTTTGGCGGCATCCACGCCACGTCACCAGCGCACAGCGCTGCCAGCTGCGTGTTGCGCTGGCAATGGCTGGCGTTTTGAAGCCATTTTTCCTATAAATACCCCTAATTCCCAGCATTAAGGGAGGGAGATTCAATATACAACGTCGTAATACAAAAATTACGCCTCAAATCCAAATCAAAAAATCCTTCAAAAACACATACAAACTACAAGTTCTAAGCAATTGGGAGCTCTAAAAGGAATTCTTGCCTAAACCTAAATAGGTAATTCCGAATCCCACCATATTCAATCATGTTTCTTTGATTTTCCTATTTCAAAAATGATTAGCAAGTTGGCATTTTTACTACTAAAAATGTCACTTGCAACAATCATACATCTTTTCAAAATCTAAACTTTTCAAAATACAAAAATGCAAACTTTCAAGATTCAAGGATGTTCAAAGTTGTTTGCAATCACTTCTTTGAACTAGAATCACTTTCAAGTATGGAGTAATCAAAGATGACACCTTTTTAACTTTTAAAGGTTTAGTCTTCTGAGATTCAAGACTCCATTTTTCAATATACAAGTTCAAGTTTTCAAATTTCAAGATCCCACAATGTTTAGGGTTGCTCATGACTACTTTCCTAAACTAGGATCCTTTCAAAGTAAGAGAACATCAAAGATCTAACCTTTTCAACATTAAAAGGCCCGATCTTTGAGATTCAAGTCTCTTAAGTTTCAATATTTCAAGTACAAGTTCAATATTTCAAGTTCAAGTTCAAGTTCAAGTTCAAGTATTTCAACACTAGAGAAAAAATCGTTTTAGGTGGCTCATAAAAGGTTGCCCTTGTATAACAAGAGCAACCTTTGATGGTTAAAATTTTTTTTTTTAAAAAAATCATTAAACTCTTCCCTCCATTTTGTTAAGCGCATCCTTTGGAGTTTGGACCTAAAAGCTTTCCTTCTTCTCTCTTGTGCGCATTCAGCTCTTCCGGCCACCATCACCGGCCTCCATCACCACCGGCTCCTCTCCTCCTATAGTTCAGTCCAGAAGATTAGTTGCAGGAGAGACAAATTCTCTTTGAAATTCTTCACCGCCCTTTGAAATTGGATGTGTACAAAATTCTCTTTGACGGTACGAATCTCATCTTCTTCCCTAGAAATTAGTTCAAATTTCTTGAAGATTAGTTCGAATTGCTTGCATATTTGATAGTGTTTTGACGATTAGTTCAAATCGCTTGCAGATTTGATCGGTTTCTGCAATATGATTTTAGACGATTTGATAAACTCTTAATCCCTCCAATCTTGATGAATTGGTAGAATCAGTAATTTTTTTTTCTCTCTCTCTTCCTGGTTTTGCAATTACTTTTGTTTGAATCAATTTGATAGAATTTTTTTTTTGTTCGAGTTTCATGTTTGTTGAAATTTTGTTGTAATTGATTGCTTTTACCAGAGGGAGATGGTTTGATTTTCTGGATTAAGATTGTCTATTTTTTTGTGGATTTTCTGGATGATTGCCTGCTTTGTTTTTTATGAATTTTTAGCAATGTCTGATTTTACTACTATTGGTAGCAAAGATGCAATATGTGGAAGCAGTAGAGTGAATTTCTAACACCTCTAGCTGGCAGCATGGACTGGTAAAACAATATTAATGTAGTATTTCTACCAGTGACTGCATATTCTGCTTCAGGAGTGTGTCTGAGAAAGTTAAAGACTCTTTTGTAGCTTCTATGATTTGTTGTTTCTAGTATGCATGAGTGGCTATCTTTTAGAGTTTGAAGTTGCAACTAGTCATGTGCTCATTGTTGCTGCCAGTAAGATCTTCTGAGGTTAATGGTTGTGGTCCAGTATTGTCGTTACTGCAGCCAGTCAGAATGGATACAGAGGTCGGTTTTGACAGGGTTTTGTTCTTTCTTTGAGATTAATCAATCTAGTTTGGAGTTTTTTTTTCCAGCCCCACACAGGTTATGCTTAATTCTTTTTTCGACGTATATAGACGGGAAGCTTTTGTGCAGCCAAGAAAGTTGATGAAAGGGTTCTTCTGGTAGTTTGTTTATTTCACCTTTTTGGCGCATTGTGATTCTTAATTTCTTATCTAATATATCCAAACTTGGACAGGAAACAACCATATCTGTCTTTTATCCAAGGGAATATATGGTGGACCGAGGATATACAACCTTTGGTTATATGATGATGCAAATGATTGTGGCTCATGGGGGCCGCTGTGCTGAAAATATTGTATATGGTGATGACGTAACTGATGGAGGAAAAGACGATCTAGAAAAGATCACAAAGGTCAGTTTTTGTTGATCGTAATCTTGGTGTAGTGGTATGGTATACAGAGTAGTATGATAATCTGATCATCCGGTAGTGTACAATCTGATGCTGTGTTGCATACATTTGTGACCTAAATTAAATAGGACAACATTTCATTTAGCTCCTTTTTTGCCTAACAAGTGCCTACTTATTTAATTATTAGGCTAGATATGTACCAGCTAATAAACTGAGGCTTGTTTACATATTGCTCAATGCTGAAATTTACTTCATACAGGTTTATTACATCTCATGTTGTATCTTTCATGTCAGTTAATTGTTACCAATTTATTTTCGAAGGGTTTGAATCCGTGACAGTAATATTTTTCGCTTTAGGTTTGTATCTAGATTTTCCTTTGGCCGGATAATAATGAAGCATTGGAAACCGTAGGACGTATCTTTATTACAAATTCCTTTTTGTTACCGATGATGCTTTTTGTTTTGGGACCACTATTTTCAGACTCTCTAAACTTTTTTATATTCAAGTTGCCAGGGAATTGAGTAGCTTAAAATTATGCAGCGTGTTTGACTCCTTCATATGGTCCACTGGTGCTTTGGTATCCATCAATTTAGCTTCCATTTTCCTTCTCTTGTTGCAGGATTAACTTTCTGCTTTGCATGATAGTTCGTTATCATATTCTGCTTTGCATAATATTAGTAGTGAAACTGGATTTGACCCATATGATTGTATATGTACATGCCAAGACTGCCCAACCCCTGCACTATTGTCATTATGTAATCTCAAAGTAATATCAATGTTTTTTTGCCTTTGTGTCAAGATCCTTAACAGACAGGTACGCACTAGTGTTTCCGACCAATTCTATGAATGGTTTAAACACCTCGCTTTATTTCTTGCAATGAGCAATGTTTTTTGTAAAATGATCTACAGCCTCTTGGTATACCAGAAATGCAGAACTCATATATATGTATGTTTGTGGGCCATGAAGAAGTTCATCTAACTGATACTGATCTCTAAAACTAAATCCAGGGAACATAATTGCAGTTGGGTTTGGCTATTGATAACCAAAAAGCTACATTATCAGTGAAGAGGAAGTTAGCATGCGAGGAACTGATCTTTTTCACTCAGGTAGTGGATCTAATAGTGTGCACATATGCAGCCAAATTCATAGTTTTGCTTGAACTTTAGTTTTTAGTTGATAAATGAACTAACCATTATGTTGGCAAACCTTTTTACCGCCCAGGCTCATTACTCACTACTAGTTGAAAAAACGAATGAGAGTGATGCAAGAAAGCAGTCATGGGCATCAGATATAAATTCCTAGAAGCCAGGGTACTTTTGTTTCTTTCTGTTTGAATGGATTTCCCTCAACAAAAAGCTGCTGATTTTAATTAAAAAAAATCATCAGGTTGCAGGTTACTTCTACCATGGTCTGATAGTTGACAAAAGCAACGAGCCATTATCCCATACGAATGCACTAGGATGTTTTGTTGCTGCCGAGGAACTTCCAACTGAGAGAAAGAAGGCATGTTTAAGTTTTTGCTTGGCTTCTCCTGTTACCAGGTATATATATGATTTGAAAAACTTTCTTTCACGAATAAAACTGCGTATACAAACACTCCAGTTTCAGAAAGTTAATAGCAACAACATTTACTTTGGCCCTGTTTCCCTTGTATAGAGCTCCTCCACTATGGAAATATGGAAATAGGTTTGTTTGTTAGTAGTTGGGATCGAAAATGCCATTTTTGGCCATAAATGACCTATATCGACCCAAATAACCCATAGGCGGGCATAACAAACTTGAAATGAGTCTTAGAAACATATAACTAATCATATGAATCATGAAAAACGTTTAGACTTTGAATATAAGTTTGTTTGTTGATAGTTGGGATCGAAAATGCCATTTTTGGCCATAAATTACCTATATCGACCCAAATGAACCATAGGCGTGCATAACGAACTTGAAATGAGTTTCATAATCATATGAAAAATCATATTAATCATGAAAAAGGTTTAGAATTTGAATATAAGTTCGTTTGTTGATAGTTGAGATCGAAAATGCCATTTTGACCATAAATGACCTATATCAACCCAAATGACCAATAGGCGTGCGTAACGAACTTGAAATGAGTCTTATAATCATATAACTAATCATATGAATCATGAAAAACGTTTAGAAAATAGAAATAGGTTCGTTTGTTGGTAATTGGTATCGAAAATGCCATTTTTGGCCATAAAAGACCTATATCGATCCAAATGAACCATAGGCGTGCATAACGAACTTGAAATGAGTCTTATAATCATATAAATAATCATATGAATCATGAAAAACGTTTAGAATATGGAAATAGGTTCTTTTGTTGGTAGTTGAGATCGAAAATGCCATTTTTGGCCATAAATGACCCATATCGACCCAAATGACCCATAAGCGTGCATAACGAACTTGAAATGAGTTCTATAAACATATAACTAATCATATGAATCATGAAAAACGTTTAGAATTTGAATATAAGTTCATTTGTTGATAGTTCGGATCAAAAATGCCATATTTGGCCATAAATGACCTATATCGATCCAAATGAACAATAGGCGTGAATAACGAACTTGAAATGAGTCTTATAATCATATAACTAATCATATGAATCATGAAAAAGGTTTAGAATGTGGATATATCAAGTGCTTTGAGCCAAGTGCTTGGGTTTTACAGAAACCCCAAGCACTTGATTGATCCTAAAATAATTTTGAGTTAAATTATCATAAGTGCTTGGGGTTTTCTATTAACCCAAGCACTTAATGGTAAATTTTGCAAGTGCTTGGGGTTTACTATTCACCCTAAGCCCTTGAACCTCCCTTCTCAATGTTTTCTTTAGTTCTATTAGGTTAATTTGCAAAGTCTCCCATCTTTGTTTGAGGGAAATCCTCTCCGCGTTCTTGACCCTGAATCTTCTCCCTGTTGTTTTCCCACCATCAATACGCCAAACTCACCACCGTTGTCTGTGTTCCATCTCCTCTCCTCTCCTCTACTCTACTCTCCTCTCCTCTCCTCTCCTGCACTGCTACTCCTTTCCTGCGGTGTCGTCTTCTCTCCTCTCTTGCACTACCATCTCATCTACTGGCGATGCTCCTCCTCTCATCGCCGTCACACGGTCGAGGTCAGCTCCAATCAACTTCGCTGCGACTTTAAATTGAAGCTTTGCTCTTAGGTTTGATTTGTATCATTATGGCCAATTACTTAATTTCTCAATGCTTCTTTGCTTAATTTCTTGTTTAATTCAACCACCTAAAATTGGATTGTTTTTAATTGATTCGAATTACCTGAAAATTTGGTTGCTTAATTTCTTGTTAAATTCGACGCCAATTACTCAATTAACTAGTTAGATAATTTGAGAGTTGTGTGTAGAATGCTTGATACTCCAAATGGGTAAGAGTAATAAAATGTTAGCTAGTTTGATGATTACTTTAGGATGTTTGGCCTTCTGCAAACCACACTCTTGGTTCATTAAAACCCCAATTATGTAAAGGGCCTAATACAGCTCAGTGAAATAATATACAAGGTTGCCTGCAGATGAAATAATTCCTTATTGGCATTTGGTGTTTTTTCTTCTTTGCATTGTTGCTCTTGTTTTAGTGGTTATTCTTTTGATTCTTTGTTCTTTGAGTTGTAGGAAGACCTGTGTTGATTCTGCAGTTGCTGTTAGTTTATCTGAATTTATGAGAAAGGTAAGAATTTCTTCGTTGAGTATGTGGTGATAGGTATTTTGCGTTTTCGGTTTTTGTTGAGGTTCAGTGTTTGTCCAATGCGCTTGATTGTTTGTAATATGTGATTTTTTTCTGTAAATTAGTCCTTCTTAATGCATATGCTTATGACTTGCTTGTTATATTTGCGTGTTTTTGAGCTTGGTATGAGGTTCCAACAAGCAATATAATCAATCCACCAGTGTTGTGCCAAGATAATTAAAGGGATGTTGGTAATATTGTAGTACAGGTGATATGGAAAGACACATATAGGCCGTTATATAAAAACAAGGAACTAAGACCTACCAAAAACAATTAAGTAGAAGTGGTTGGAAGTAACGAGATGGGTAAGAGCATAGGAGATGCCAATATACCGAAAATGACCCTTGTAAGTAATAACTGAAAATTTTAGCTATTTTTGTGTTTGGTTTCAATAAGTTTGTTTTTGTAGTGCAGAAGATAACTACTATCAATTACTGAAAATTTGACCGAATTGATTATGATTTCTTATGGTCTTGAGGAATTATCATTCGAGTATTATCCTTTAAGTAAGGTTCCTGGTAAATTTAGCTCCTATATCTGTTTTTATTTGTTATACTAGTGATCCGATGGCTTTAAGTCTAAACACGCCTCCGGTGGTGTCGGAGATGAAGATGTCTTCCGATGACAAGTGATCAATGGACTTAAAACATTGGGGTTGTTCTAGGAAAAATAGTAGGTATTGTCGTGTTGATCTTTAATGTCTTGTATGTTCCTGGTGTTCAGACTTCAGTGCTGATCTACAAAGTTTGCTTGCATGTTCCATCTTGTTTTTATATGTGAATATTGTTGCATATTAGATAGGTATATAAAAGATTGGAATATAAAAAGTTACATCTTATCTGTTGATCTGGTATATTCTGGTCCTGTGGATTGCTTTCATGTATTTGTACATGATTGCCATATTATGTTGCTGTTAAATTTTTGACTTTTTGAGATCTGAATTATTCTGTGTACCAGGATTAATTCTTTATCTATTTCCCATGTTCTTAGTTAATAGCTAACCCAGTATATGGTCCTCGCACTTATGGTTTTCTAACGGGAGATTCCCCTTTCTTAACCCCTTACTAACTGAAGAAAAAAAGAGTTAGGTATGAAACAGATGACCAAGGTTTCTACTTGCTAGTAGTAGCACTAGTTGTGAAAGTCACTAGATAAGCTAATGTTTTCTGTGGTCTGTTCTTGAAGCAGAATGAACTTTGCTCTAAGTAGAACACTGAAGGTTCCTTTTTACATCAAATCTGTTGCTCTACGCTTTCTGAATGGTCATCAAGATGCATAAAGAACTTTTAGAGACAAAATCTTTAGGACAAAAATGGGTAACCAATGAAGGAAGCTTCAAGATGCCAAGGCATATGGATAATCTGTATATTTTCTTGAGTTATATGTTCTTTGTTAACCTAACCTTATTGTTTCTTTTGTTATATATTCACAGATTTAATATAACAATAGACTACAGGTGATAGGGTCATTGGTTGCCTTCTTTTCAGGGTTTATGCTCAACACTTACTGTAAGTTCCTGGACTAGATAAAGAAACAAGAAATAAAATGTCTTTGTGACATTGATGGCATTTGATAAAATGTTGCTTAGTGTATATTTTTCTTGATATGTTGGTTTTTAATTTATACCCAATTTTTGGTTGAAAATCATAAAAAGAACTATTGTTGGCAGTAGCTTCTCATAATACAATTGTTGGATATTAACTCCCACCATTTAATTTCTTGCGTTCAAATGTTTTAGGAAAGATTATACTCACACCATGCAATTTTCTATCGGCCTATTTCTTGTTGTACCTGTAAATCTATTGATTGCTAAGGTTTTAACTCCTTTACTGTCAAAAAGAATTTTAAACACTCTAAGATTATTTACTAAATCTTTTTTATCCCTTGCTGGTGTGGTTACTTGATTCGATAACATACCTCTTATATTTGTTTTGGATTATTGATCTGCTTGTTTCAGCAGCTGAAGGTCTGGATTATCACACTTAATTACCACGGGTGATGGTATGTTATTAGGTTGCATATATTTCAACATCTGATGATGGGCGAGGTCAGCGTTAAAGCAATTTTGATGATTAGAATTTGCAGTCTATGCTTTCTCCAGTTGTGGTTTTACTCATTCTCAATCTGGTACCTTGATGCTGTCACTTCAGTTTTTATACAGTTTTTTTTGTTTGGACTCTGACTGCAGTATGTTGTGTTCGGATTCTTCTCCTGTTTAATCAACATCAACAGGGTGTTGTTTTTCGGAACTCCAATTGATCCTTGTGATTACGTACTTAATTAAATGCCTGTGAAAGTTGCCAGGCTCTGCCAGTTTTCTCTCTGTATATAGTTTGTAAAAATGCTCGTGTTAGTTCTCTATGTTAACTTATATTGTTATACTATATTAAATATTGAATTCTTTACTTGTAAATTTTGTGAATTACAATTGAATAAAGTTTACTTTATAGTCAATATCGATATTCTAGTCTTTATTATTATATTGTAATCTTAAGTTTTATTTGAATCTGGATTTATTTTTATGCGTCGATTTAGTTTTAAAAAATGGGAGGAAATAATATATTTTTTTAATAAAAACTTGGACGCAAGTGCTTGGGGTTTTTATCAGAACCCAAGCACTTGACAAATCAAGTGCTTGGGTTTTTTTTACAACCCAATCAAGTGCTTGGGGTTTTTCTTATACCCCAAGCACTTGAAATGTCAAGTGCTTGGGGTTTTTCTTATAACCCAAGCACTTGACATGTCAAGTGCCCCAAGCACTTGAAATATTATCAAGTGCTTCACCTCCAAGTGATGGGGGCATAATCACCAGCACTTGAGGGCATTTTCCCCCAAGCACTTGAGGTTTTTTCTACTAGTGATATGTGTTCGTTTGTTAGTAGTTGGGGATCGAAAATGCCATTTTTGGCCATAAATGACCTATATCGACCCAAATGACCCATAGGCGTGCATAACGAACATGAAATGAGTCTTATAAACATATAATTAATCATATGAATCATGAAAAACGTTTAGAATTTTAATATAAGTTCATTTGTTGATAGTTGGGATCGAAAATGCCATTTTGGCCATAAATGACCTATATCGACCCAAATGAACCATAGGCGTGAATAACGAACTTGAAATGAGTCTTATAATCATATAACTAATCATATGAATCATAAACAAGGTTAAGAAATTGGATATATGTTCGTTTATTGGTAGTTGGGATCGAAAATGCCATTTTTGGCCATAAATGACCTATATCGACCCAAATGACCCTTAGGCGTGCATAAAGAACTTGAAATGAGTTTCATAATCATATAACTAATCATATGAATCATGAAAAAGGTTTAGAATTTGAATATAAGTTCGTTTGTTGATAGTTGGGATCGAAAATGCCATTTTTGGCCATAAATGACCTATAGCGACCCAAATGACCCTTAGGCATGCATAAAGAACTTGAAATGAGTTTCATAATCATATAACTAATCATATGAATCATGAAAAAGGTTTTGAATTCGAATATATGTTCGTTTGTTGATGGTTGGGATCAAAAATGCCATTTTTGGCCATAAATGACCTATATGTTTGTTGATAGTTGTGGTTTTACTCATTCTCAATCTGGTACCTTGATGCTGTCACTTCAGTTTTTATACAGTTTTTTTGTTTGGACTCTGACTGCAGTATGTTGTGTTCGGATTCTTCTCCTGTTTAATCAACATCAACAGGGTGTTGTTTTTCGGAACTCCAATTGATCCTTGTGATTACGTACTTAATTAAATGCCTGTGAAAGTTGCCAGGCTCTGCCAGTTTTCTCTCTGTATATAGTTTGTAAAAATGCTCGTGTTAGTTCTCTATGTTAACTTATATTGTTATACAATATTAAATATTGAATTCTTTACTTGTAAATTTTGTGAATTACAATTGAATAAAGTTTACTTTATAGTCAATATCAATATTCTAGTCTTTATTATTATATTGTAATCTTAAGTTTTATTTGAATCTGGATTTTTTTTATGCGTCGATTTAGTTTTAAAAAATGGGAGGAAATAATATATTTTTTTAATAAAAACTTGGACGCAAGTTCTTGGGGTTTTTATCAGAACCCAAGCACTTGACAAATCAAGTACTTGGGTTTTTTTTACAACCCAATCAAGTGCTTGGGGTTTTTCTTATACCCCAAGCACTTGAAATGTCAAGTGCTTGGGGTTTTTCTTATAACCCAAGCACTTGACATGTCAAGTGCCCCAAGCACTTGAAATATTATCAAGTGCTTCACCTCCAAGTGATGGGGGCATAATCACCAGCACTTGAGGGCATTTTCCCCCAAGCACTTGAGGTTTTTTCTACTATTGATATGTGTTCGTTTGTTAGTAGTTGGGGATCGAAAATGCCATTTTTGGCCATAAATGACCTATATCGACCCAAATGACCCATAGGCGTGCATAACGAACTTGAAATGAGTCTTATAAACATATAATTAATCATATGAATCATGAAAAACGTTTAGAATTTTAATATAAGTTCATTTGTTGATAGTTGGGATCGAAAATGCCATTTTGGCCATAAATGACCTATATCGACCCAAATAACCATAGGCGTGAATAACGAACTTGAAATGAGTCTTATAATCATATAACTAATCATATGAATCATAAACAAGGTTAAGAAATTGGATATATGTTCGTTTATTGGTAGTTGGGATCGAAAATGCCATTTTTGGCCATAAATGACCTATATCGACCCAAATGACCCTTAGGCGTGCATAAAGAACTTGAAATGAGTTTCATAATCCTATAACTAATCATATGAATCATGAAAAAGTTTAGAATTTGAATATATGTTCGTTTGTTGATAGTTGGGATAGAAAATGCCATTTTTGGCCATAAATGACCTATATCGACCCAAATGACCCTTAGGCGTGCATAAAGAACTTGAAATGAGTTTCATAATCATATAACTAATCATATGAATCATGAAAAAGGTATAGAATTTGAATATAAGTTTGTTGATAGTTGGGATCAAAAATGCCATTTTTGGCCATAAATGACCTATATCGACCCAAATGACCCATAGGCGTGCATAACGAACTTGAAATGAGTCTTATAGTCATATAACTAATCATATGAATCATGAAAAACGTTTAGAATATGGAAATAGGTTCGTTTGTTGGTAGTTGGGTTCGAATGCCATTTTTGGCCATAAATGACCTATATCGACCCAAATGACCAATAGGCGTGCATAACGCACTTGAAATGAGTCTTATAAACATATATTAATCATATGAATCATGAAAAACATTTAGAATTTGAATATAAGTTCGTTTGTTGATAGTTGGGATCGAAAATGCCATTTTTGCCATAAATTACCTATATCGACCCAAATGAACCATAGGCGTGCATAGCGAACTTGAAAAGAGTTTCATAATCATATAAAAAATCAGATGAATGATGAAAACGTTTAGAATATGGAAATAGGTTCGTTTGTTGGTAATTGGGATCGAAAATGCCATTTTTGGCCATAAATGACCTCTATCGACCCAAATGACCCTTAGGCGTGCATAACGAACTTGAAATGAGTTTTATAATCATATAACTAATCATATAAATCATGAAAAATGTTTAGAATGGTGATATAAGATCGTTTGTTGGTAGGTGGGATCGAAAATGCCATTTTTGGCCATAAATGACCTATATCGACCCAAATGACCGATAGTCGTGCATAATGAACTTGAAATGAGTCATATAATCATATAACTAATCATATGAATCATGAAAACGTTTAGAATATGGAAATATGTTCGTTTGTTGGTAATTGGGATCGAAAATGCCATTTTTGGCCATAAATGACCTATATCGACCTAAATGACCCATAGACGTGCATAACGAACTTAAAATGAGTCTTATAAACATATAACTAATCATATGAATCATGAAAAAGGTTTAGAATGTGGATATAGGTTCGTTTGTTAGTAGTTGGGATCGAAAATGCCATTTTTTGCCATATATGACCTATATCGACCCAAATGACCCTTAGGCTTGCATAACGAACTTAAAATGAGTTTCATAAACATATATCTAATCATATGAATCATGAAAAAGGGTTATAATGTGGAAATAGCTTTGTTTGTTGGTAGTTGGTATCGAAAATGACATTTTTGGCCATAAATGGCCTATATCGACCCAAATGACCTTAGGCTTGTATAACAAACTTGAAATGAGTTTCATAAACATGTAACTAATCATATGAATCGTGAAAAAGGGTTACAATGTGGAAATAGGTTTGTTTGTTTGTAGTTGGGATCGAAAATGCCATTTTTGGCCATAAATGACCTATATCGAGCCCAATGACCCATAAGCGTGCATAACGAACACTAGTAGAGAAATCGTGATTTGCAACTCATCAATTGCAACTCACGCAAGTCATACGAGTTGAAACAAGGGTTTGGTCAACGCGGGTCAACGTCTTAATGAACTATTCGCAGCAACTTCATTGACCAAGCACTGCGAAAAAGCTAATTTTTTTTTTGAAAGAGGATTTCGCAGCGCGGGGAGGATGTACAAGTTGCAATTAAGCTCATTAATCGCAGCTTGTGGCCGTACTGAATGCTGCAACTCATAATATTCGCAGCCTCCATGTCTCGAGTTTGCTGCAACTAGAATCGCAATCTCTCTTCTCAACCCAGCCAAGCTTCGTTCTCTAGAAAACAAACGGAACCCTAAATCTAAATCTCAAAATTTTCTCTGTCCTTCGCATTCATCTTCCTCCTTCGTTGATTTTCTCGGTCCTTCGCATTCACCGCTAGTATTCATCTTTTCCGGCCACCGTTGATCTTCCTCTTCATCGTTGATTTTCTCTTTTGCTGGCCACTGTAACGCTCCCTCGCCTGTATTCATCATTTTCCGGCCACATGTAACGTTCCTTGGACGCTCCT
Organism: Spinacia oleracea; assembly: GCF_020520425.1. Taxonomy (NCBI): domain Eukaryota; kingdom Viridiplantae; phylum Streptophyta; class Magnoliopsida; order Caryophyllales; family Amaranthaceae; genus Spinacia; species Spinacia oleracea. The sequence goes on from NC_079489.1 coordinate 93,528,738, forward strand.
TGCTGATAATAGAATTCGCCGGTATTCTTCCTCTCTGCTCCTTGAATTCGCCGGTATTCTTCCTCTTTGCTCCTTGAATTCGCCAGTGTTCCTTCTCTCTGGTTCCTTCTCAACACCGCGCCGCCGGTATTCTTCCTCTCTGCTCCTTGAATTTGCGGTACCCAGTGAATCCCTCAAGGTTCAACATCGATTCAAAATTGAAGCAGGAAGCATTCGAAGTTGCTTAGGTTTGTTTACTCAAATTTCCCATTTCTATATTTAATTTGGGCTAATTTAATTATGTTCTGAATTTTATTTAATTTTCTAAATTTAAATTAAATTGAATTGATAATAGCTTGAATCGAACTCTTGAAAGACTGTAGTTGTGTTAATAGGACAAGAAAGATGGACAAATATTAAAGATTGCGTTTAATCTATTCTATGAAATTTGATTCAGGAGAAGTTCTATTGCTAATAATTGGCAGAAGTTTATTCAGGGACTTATGCTTTCACCTTGTTCTTTGGGTTTTGGTGTTTCTATGGCATGAATTAATATCCTGCAATTTATGGTCCAATTTACTGGCTTAACCTGCTTTGAAATTTCTTTAAATTATCAACTCGTCATCTTACTAGCCTAATAAGCGTTGGCCATTATTGATGAGGCTGTTTGATGCTTTAAGAGACATAAGTCAGTTTTCTGTGTCTCCAGCAATGAGAAAAAGGATTGGAATAAAATGGTTCTCTAGGGATTTTGGCCTCTGGGATTCATAGTTTGAAACTCAAGATTACGTTGGCTAATTTAGATATAGATTAAATTGGAATTTTATTGGTTAATATCAACCCCTTTAATAATCGACATTGTTTGATTTATGTGGCTCCTGTTGAGATACACGTTTACTGTGTTTCCATCGCTTGATACTTTGACCTTTAAGAATTTCCCAGCTAACTGATCTCCTGATTATAATAACTGTGGACCAGTGGTTTTGTAGCAAAAGGCTGAAGTTATTTTTTAAACCTGTTATTCATGATGAATTTTTAAATTTTTGGCAGATCATCAACATCTTTGCAATGGCGTAATGTACATGTTGTCTGAGTTTCTTGTTTTCAATGATTTTAGATGTTTATTGGAGACGGAGCAAAGCTTGTACGTGATGCTTTTGAACTTGCAAAAGAGAAGGCTCCTTGCATCATATTTATTGATGAAATTGATGCCATTGGTACTAAGCGGTTTTACAGGTAAGCAACTCTCTCATCATTCTGTGGACTACTTCTGTGTAAACTGATAGAAGAAACCAAGAGCAACAATAAGTCATAATGTCATATGCGAGAAGGTGATTTAGGCTAACTATGACCTTGTTGGACTGCAGTGAAGTGAGTGGTGACAGGGAAGTGCAACGAACTATGTTAGAGCTGCTAAATCAACTTGATGGTTTCAGTAGTGATGAAAGGATTAAGGTATGTACATATAGTTTTATTTTTTCTTGTGACGCTTAAGATACGGTATTAGTGTGTTCTCATATGTATATAATATATAATTCAGGTCATTGCCGCAACCAACAGGGCTGATATTCTGGACCCAGCGCTCATGCGGTCTGGTCGGCTCGACCGTAAAATTGAATTCCCTCACCCTACTGAGGAGGCCAGGGCGCGGATTCTTCAGGTATTCATTCTAGAAATAATATTAGTAGTCTCTAAAATATTAGAACGGGGTTATTTGTTTAGGCTTTAATAATCTATCTTATGGTGTTTTGGGAGTTCTTTGAGACTGGTTGTGGAATTAATATGAACTCCTCTGTCTTTTTTATTCCTAAAAAGGATTAGTTTGAAAAGTAAGGGCCTGAAATCTGCCTGAAATCTGACTGAAATATGCCTGAAAGGATCCGTTTTAGGCATTAGGAGAGAGCTCATCTTTTCTGTGGGAATACAGAGAATATTTAGTTCTAGTTCCTGTGTGTTCCCTCTCTTGGTTCTGGTCTGCAAGGGTGTTTGTCTGATAATTCGACTACTAATAACATTAAAAAAAAGCCATAGCCTAAGGCCTTTTGCAAGTTGAAAGCAGGCAAAGAAGCTAAATAAAGATTTCACATGTGATCCCCATGCTGCACTCTTTGAGACACGTTTTGCAGTCCTCTTCTTTGTCCAACGAGGATTCTTTTAGTAGTACACTTTTAACAGTTTGAATACATTTATTTATTGAGGCGTGAAATTGTACCTGGGCTAGGGTTTGGTATGCAGCCCAATATTACAATAGAACTAGGCAAAGTTCATCCTTAATCGTAATGCCAACAAACCGAGGTGAAGAATGTACAGTTAACCAACAGTTTAAACACATAAGACTGCCATCAAACTACTGTCATCATCCACACATTTCCCTTTAGCTAATGAGCACTATAAATTTATAACCTTATTATAACCTTATTATAACACATAAGACGCAGTTGATAGTGGTTATTATGTGATGAAGTACATGCATGATATTGTAACAGTATACAATGGATACAAGGATAATTTGTCTGAGGCATACACTTATAAATTTTAGTTATAAGATTCAATTTTATTTTCAAGCTAGCTAATACCAAGTTTTTGTTTTTCAAACTAACATCCTAGTAACTAATAAAGTTTTTGATTTTTGAAGGGTTATGTACAAAGAGCAATCCCGTACTCTAATGAGGAGTTAGAAGAAACTCGAGAACAATGGGAAAAGTATTTTAAGGACAAGTATTTGATGGATGCCGCCGAATGAGTTTGGGGTCGATCTAGACGTAACATATGTTGTATGTTTTTGTTTTCTAGAATATATTTAATGGATGTTATGTATGTGCATTGAAATGTATTATGATGTTGGATGCTAGATAGTTGTAACATATATGGATGTTGGAGCATATATGTATGCTATGTATTATATACAGGTTTTTATATAAATTCCCGTTTTGACCGGGATTCACAAAATTATAGGGAAACTATGGCGAAATTTCTGCAACTTTATATTAAACTATTTAAAATATTTTTATTATAATTTTTTAGATACTACATATATACAACGCGTATAATGAATATGCGCTGCAAATGACAACTAATTGCAACGCGTGTGCTGAAACAAAATGTCGTAATTACCATTTATTTGCAGCTTATACAGGTCTACATGCGTTGTAATTAATCAACTATTTACAACTTATACAGGTCCATATGCGCTGCAATTAATCAACTATTTACAACTTATACAGGTCCATACGCGCTGTAATTAATCAACTATTTGCAGCTTATACAGGTCCATATGCGTTGTAATTAATCAACTATAAGCGCTGCAAAAAAAGTATACGTATTTGCAGCCATCACAATTGCAGCGCTCAAAAACGTTGCAAATAGCCTGTTTTACCCGCGCTGCAAATAGGGTTTTTTCTACTAGTGGAACTTGAAATGAGTCTTATAAATATATAACTAATCATATGTATCATAAAAAAGATTTAGAAAGTGTATTTAGGTTCATTTGTTGATATGTGGGATCGAAAATGCCATTTTTTTGCCAAATTTGATCTATATTGAGCTAAGTGAGCCTTAGATGTGCATAAAGAACTTGAAATGAATCTTAGTACACTCAGAAAGTTATTTTCGCGACCAATATAATTTCTGTTTTTTCATATGAAACTTTATTTAATTTATTGGTTTGCATGTACGTTGTTCTTTTAAAGGTTTTCACTACTCCAAGGGAGGGGCCCTTTACCAAAGAGGAGTTGGATGAAGTTCGAGACAAGTGGGATACTTACTTCAACGATTGTGAACTACCCTCAGTGTAATAAATAGAGAAGGCTTGTAGTTATCCGTGACTCTTACATTTTTTGTTATTTATCGATTTAATTAATTACATTTGAATTAATTCGGTAATATTATTGGAAATTTGAAATTTATATCATTTTTGAGGAATGTCGGGCTGATGTTTGGTGAAACAATATTCGATAAATTATAATGCAGAATTTTATATTGCAGAATTTTTTTTTAAAAAAAAAAAAAAATCAAAAGTTGCCCTTGTTTGCAACAAGAGCAACTTATGTGAAGCTTATAAGTTGCCCTTATTTCAAACAAGAGCAACTTATGTGAAGCTTATAAGTTGCCCTTGTATGCAACAAGGGCAACTTATAAGTTTCACATATGTTGCCCTTCTCAAGGGCAACTTATAAGATTATAAGTTTCCCTTGTTAAGGGCAACTTTTGATAATTTCACAAAAGTGACCCCCCCATATGTTGCCCTTATAATTGGCAACTTATAACCCTATTTTAAGGGCACCTTATGATGTTTTTTCCTCTAGTGCAAGTTCAATATTTCAAGATTCAAATTTTCAAGTTCAAGTTCTATATGCAAAATCTGGGATACTTTGGGATGAGCAACTTCTCCCAAGTTGAGATTTTTGGCTTTGAATTCGTGTCGGGCGCACTTATTTTTAAGGAGCCGCTTGGCGTTCGAATCTCATGTGCCCAAGTACAAATTTCAATATCGCAATTTCAATTATGCACCTATCAATATTGCAATTTCGATTATGCACTTTCAATTTCGCAATTTCAATATCGCACTTTCAATTCCGCATCTTTACTTGCTAGTCCTTCTAGGCAATGTGGACCTACTCCCTAGTCCATCTCTAGGGGGTCTTGTATTTACTAATTCCGCACTTATTTACTATTTTGATGTTGCTTTATTTGTTTTATTTCTTTCATCACCATACATGTTAAATACAACGAAATGCAAGGTTACATCACGCTTAACAAAGATAATTTCTTGGACAAACCGATCTTAGGTTCCCTTAAATTAACTTTAAAGAAAAGTGACCATCATACAAAGTAGAGATTCTATTTGCTCTAAATTCAAACACACATAGTTTAAACTAGGGTATTTTTTCGAAAATGTTGTGTCACGTACTTGAATAATTTCTAAAGCTCGCGGAATAAGCATCTCGTTCCCGTGCCCGGATCTCACCCATCCGTTTCGAAGATTCAAGTCTTATCCTAATAGAGTCATTTACGGTCTTTCCAAACAAGACCTTAAACAATGTTTGGTGGCGACTTCTTCGAGATACAAAAATACGATGGTTTCTAAAAACCGCCCCCTTGTAGGGAATTGCACATAGCATACAAAAAAATACACCCCTACATCAAGCTCGTGGTGTCGTCAACAAAGACAATTCCAACTCTCCTTCTCGACCTCCTCCACCTCCCCCTCATACTAAAACTGTAAATTTTATTGCTGGAGGTTCTGACGTTTGTGGTTTGACTTATTTTGCAGCGAAGAGACACACTCGAGAGAACGAGATAGAAAGACCGACCCGAGCTGTCGCCGCAAAATATCTAACCCCTATATCTTTTGATGAATCTGACGCAGGGGACATCTCGATAAACATCACGACGGCTTGGTGATATCCATCCCTGTTGGAAACTGCATGATCAAACGAGTCCTGGTCGACAACGGTAGCTCTACCAATGTTATGATTCTCGACGCCCTTAGGGAGATGGGGCTCAACCCAGATACATATGTCATCAAGAAATCCTTGGTGTTGATAGGATTCAGTGGCGAGGCGAAGACTACCTTTGGAGAAGTCACTCTACCTGTTTACACCCAAGGGGTCAACCAACAGGTAAAATTTTGTGTTATTGATTGCCCTTCGTCTTACAACATTATTTTGGGTAGGCCTTAGATTCACGACATGAAGGCCATCCTATCAACATACCATCAAACCATCAAATTCCCAACTCGATGGGGGGTTCAGGAAATCAAAGGAGATCAGCAAGAATCCAAAGAATGTTACAAGGCAGCCTTAAAGCCCTCAGCCACCAATAAATCTTCTTTATAGCAACTACAGTCCAGTTCCGACCCATCAAGCTACAAAGAGCCCAAATCCGAGCAGCTTGACGAAGTCATCTTGGATCCTGCAAAGCCAGAACAAGTCTTCTTCATTGGATGTGACGTACCTGACAACATTAGGTCGGAACTTATCACATTTCTTAAAGCCAACGCATATTGTTTCGCATAGTCCCATGAAGATATGCCAGGTATCGGTTCAGACGTCATCACTCACAAACTAAGTGTTGATCCACATCACAACCCCGTCAAGCAGAAACGACGGAAGTTCTCTCCAGAACGCAACCAAATCATCAATGACGAGGTGCAACAAGTGTTAGACACCGGGAAGATCAGGGAAGTCAAATATCCAGATTGGCTGGCCAACGTCGTCGTGTTAGAAAGAAGAATGGAAATGGCGTGTTTTCATAGACTTCACTGACATCAATAAAGCATGCCCCGAAGACTCCTTTCCCTTACCCCACATCAACGCCATGGTTGATGCTACTGCTGGGCATGAAATGCTCTCATTTATGGATGCATTCAGTGGATACAACCAGATTCTGATGCACCCGGACGATCAGGAGAAGACCGCCTTCATCATGGAACGTGGAACCTACTGTTACAAAGTCATGCCGTTTGGCTTGAGGAATGTTGGTGCCACCTATCAGCGCCTAGTCAACAAAATGTTCAGAAAACAGTTAGGCGACACGATGGAAGTCTATATCGACGACATGTTGGTAAAATTCAAAAAATCCTCAGATCACATCTCACACCTCCAACAAGCCATCGACGCCCTACGAGAATACGACATGAAACTCAACCCCACCAAGTGCTCGTTTGGGGTCTGCTCTAGAAAATTTATAGGTTACATGGTCACTCAAAGACGCATCGAAGCTAGTCCCGACCAAATCCGTGCAATCATCAACCTGCAATCACCTCGAAATCAAAAGGACGTGCAAAAACTAGCAGGCAGGGTGGCTGCTCTCAACCGTTTTATCTCCAGGTCGTCCGACAAATGCAATTTGTTTTACGACATCCTAAGGAAGAACGAGAAGTTCAGTTGGACCGGTCAACACGAAGCTGCGCTACAACAACTGAAACAGTACCTGTCACAGCCTCCACTGCTGTCAAAACCAAAAGACAATGAGGAATTACAAATATACCTCGCAGTCAAAGAGTCGACCATCAGTGAAGTACTGGTACGAGAAGAAGACGACATACAATTACCTATTTATTACGTCAGTAACTCCTTACTTAGCGCCGAAACGAGGTACTCCCATCCTGAAAAACTTGTCCTTACACTAATTTTTGCTTCTACTAAATTACGCCCTTATTTCGAGTGTCATCCTATAATTGTTAGAACTAACTATCCCATGAAGTCAATCATGAGGAAGCCCGAGTTGTCTGGCAGGATGTCCAAATGGGCAATACAGTTAGGTTGTTACGACATCAGATACGAACCTCACACAGCCATCAAGTCGCAAGCTCTAGCAGATTTTGTGGCTGACTTCAGCCCAAGTCTCCAACACGAACTCGACAAAGAAGTCAAGATACTAACTGATGATGGACTCTCGTCAACATGGACTTTGCACACTGACGGCTCCTCCAACATACGGGGGACATGTTTGGGTATTGTGCTAAAGTCGCCACAAGGGGACACCATAGTGCAATCTGTCTGCTGTGAGTTCAAAGCTACCAACAACGAGGCAGAGTACGAAGCCTTGATCTTAGGATTATTACTAGCACTCGACATGAGTATCCGTCGACTCGAGCAAAAAGGCTCGTCAGCAAGTTCGACTCATGCACCCTACAGCAAATACCAAGAGACAAGAACACCCAGGCCGACGCCTTAGCCAATATTGGCTCAAACATCAAACCTAAGCTCACCTCCATCCTCGTAGTCCACTTAATGTACCCAGCCATCACCAAAGACAGCTTACCCATCACCGAACAAACTCCACCAACTAAATGCCCTCATCATGGCGCGACCCTATATACATTGGCTCAAACACCATACCATCCCACCTGGAATCACCCACAAAAAATCCTTCCGCATGAAAGCTTCCAGATTCATTTTAATCCATGGGATACTGTTCAGGAAATCAGTTGCAGGTCCGTACCTGAGATGCTTAGATCACGACGAGATCGAGTCGACATTGCGTAACATACATTATGGTGAATGTGGAAATCACGCTGGAGGACGAAGCTTAGCCCACAAGACTCTAACCATGGGGTATTTTTGGCCCACTATGAAGAAAGATGCAATTACCTTCGCCAAGAAATGTGACTCTTGCCGTTCGCATCCATCTCTCACCAACCTTGTGAGGAGCTCCATCCCATTTTGTCCCCTTGGCCCTTCATGAAGTGGGGGATGGACATAGTAGGCCCCTTACCGCAGGCGTCAGGGCAACGCGTCTTCATGTTGGCAATGACTGATTACTTCTCCAAGTGGATCGAGGCAGAAGCATTCAAACGAGTCCGAGACACTGAGGTCATTTCGTTCATCAAGTGAAACGTCCTTAGCCGGTTTGGAATCCCCTCCGAGATCGTCTGCTACAATGGTTCTCAGTTCATCAGCATCAAAACCAAAGAATTATGCGGCAGGTACAACATCACCTTGCATACCTCAACACCAAGGTACCCCCAAGAAAATGGCCAAGCTGAATCAAGTAACAAAATCATCATCAACAAAGGAAGATGGGCAGAAGAACTAGCTATGATCCTTTGGGCTGATAGGACAACACCCAAAACGGCAACCAATCATACTCCTTTCTCTTTTATCTTCGGTTGCGAAGCAGTCATTACTCCCGAAGTCGAGCTCCCCACAGCAAGAAGCAGTTTCATGACACCAGGAATGAAGGACTCAGTCCTATCCTACGACATCGATACTGTTGACGAACTCAGAGAAGCAGCACTGGTCATAATGGCGTCTTACCAACAAGCAGTCGTAAATAGCTACAACAAGAATGTGAGAGTTCGAGTGTTCCAACAAGAAGATTGGGTTTTGCGCAAAGTTTTCCCAAACAAGAAGGATCCTCGACACGGCAAGCTGGCCCCGACCTGGGAAGGTCCCTATCAGATCGTAAGACAAACAGGTCATGGTGCATACGAGTTGGTCGATAGAGACGGTACATCCATCCCAAGGAGCTGGAACGCAACGCACTTGAAGTTGTAGCATTTCTGAACACTTTGAATCTTTTTTTAGTTTTTTTTTATAACACACAGGGAAACTGGTATTCCCCGACATCGTGTCGACATCCCCAAGTTGGGGACAACATGACGTATTCCGAACCCGAGATGATCTCAGACGCAATCGTGATAAAACACAACTGCGACGACAACCTATCAGATAAGTCCCCTATCTTTGTCTTTTTTACTTTTTGGATTCTCTTTTCTTCTTCATTATCATTAATGACTTAGGCATCAGAGGGCTGTTGGCTCCACCAACGGCCAACCTTCACTCCATCATCTCGTTTTGCAGATCACAACACGGAGAAGGAATGGCGAACATACACATACGACTCGACTTCGTCTAGAATTTATTCTAAACTCTTTTCTTTTCCTCTTCTTGTCGTAACTTCGTTTCATTTCATGACGCTCTATACTGACTTAAGCATCGGAGGGCCGTTGGCTCCACCAACGACCAATCCTCACGCTCTGCTATGTTGACAGTATGATGCCTACATGATGACGAACCCAACAAGAAGAAGATGGATTGGACAAAATTAACAAACAGAACACAAAGAAAACAAATTTGAAGTCATACACGACAAAACATGTTCAAGGGAATGAATGCAATGAAACTTCGTCAATTTTATTTCATATTCCTCGAAAATTACAAACACACTTGTACAAATTACATCTTACAACTTTACAAATTACAAAACACAATTTAGGCCATAACAAAAACACCTTACACATTACATTGTACATTACATACACATTGGAATACATACATTTTGCTACAGGATACACTTTGCAGCATCTCCTCTGACGAACTGGAGGCGTCGCCAAAGTCAAACTCGAGGTACGCACACTACCTGCAAAACAAACAGAACCCAAACACATTTTTCCCAAAAACACAAACAATTCACACAAACCAAACACTTGAAATTAAAAAGTCCACAAATATTTACATGACTTGTCCCCTTGGACAAGCCCAAAACACACACAAAAAGCTGCCGCCATTAAGACGAAACACAGCCACAATATTTTTTGACCTCTCCAAAGACCAAACACAAAAACCATTGTTTAAAAAAAACCAATTCACCATTCAAATTTTAATTTTTTAGGGAGGGGGGAAAGAACTACTCTTGGGGGTCTGCTGAACCTGCATTCTCCCCTTGTTCGCCATCGCCTGGTGCCGCCACCGTCTCGACTTTGGAAAGAGACGTCTTCCTCTCGTCGACGTCAGCAGCCAACGTCTCCTTCTCGGCATTCAACACAGCAATCTCAGCAGCCCCTTTTTCCTGCTCCGCCTCCAGCATCTCAGCCTTGGCTGTTGCCTCCTTGGCCACACCGCCAAGTCGGCCAACCTCCTGCCTAGCTTTCTTCATGTCGTTTCTCATTTTCACTATTTGATCCTCTAACATTATGACATGATGGCGCATAGCCAAAGCAGATTGCAGGGCCTATGTTAAACAGGAAAAAGAAGAAAAAGAAAAGGGACTCTAAGCCACTGTACGACGACTTAAAGACGGCAGGTAATAAAAGTTAAAGCAACAAAGTAAGTCGTACCTTCCAAGCATCCGAGACGCTCTCGACAGTTGCAGCAACTGGGGACAGGGTCTCTTGACGCTCTCAGCTGGCCGGCATCCATAGGCGGTCAACCTCTGGCCAAAGCTGGATTTATGGGGCATCTGCCGACCCGAAGTCGTCAGGGAACTCCACTGTAAGCTTCCTCTTCCGAGTTGGAGGCGGCAACTTGAATTCGGCAGGTAGAGGCGTTGTAGTCTCCCCAGTCATTGTAGCATCGGTAGAAGCCTTTGGCGGCCTCCGAAGTGACACCACAGTGATGGGCTTAGGCCGATACACACTCCCTAGTGCCTCAAACCTTTTCCTCGGCAGCGCATCAGCAGAAGGAGCTTTGCCAGAGCGTGTCGACGGACCAGTTCCTGCACAAAATATTTGGACGACACACTCTCGTCACAACAGTTGTAATCTATTTTTTGTAAAGGGCGACGAACCCAAGTTGTAAACTAACCCTAACCCATGTTTACCTGTTGATGTCGACATGTTTGCAGGCTCAGAATTTTCCTCTTCCTGATAGAGTTCCTCGCGTTCGAACTTGATGCCGATGAAAGCCCTATCCTTTAGAGGGACCCCCAAGAGTATAGCAGTTTTTTACACAGCTTCAGCACCGACTCCAACGGTGTCGAATGACGCACCTACAAAAACAAACAAGTGAGACAAAGTCAAATCAACAAGCCCAGAAAACACTAAAAGCAAAAAAAATACCTCTAGCCATCCACTCCCTTGTCAGGAAGTCGGAGTCGGGCCCTAAACTAGCCAACTCCACAAAAAATAACTGACCCATCCACCCACGGTCGTTCGACTTGTCCGCACCAAGGAGAGCCTCTCTGTCATCCTTGACATGCAGCAAATACCCAGCCGTGAAAGGGTAAGTGTACTCATAGAAGGGTACGTGTACTCATAGAAGCACACCCAGCCGTCCGATGTCCAATAGGCCTGTTCGTCGGGCTGCGGCAACCGAATCACCGCCGACGGAGGGAAGCCACACTCTTCCCTAAGCGTCGCCACGTCTTGTTTCCCCCAAGTGGCCGGCCGAGCATTTTTCTTATCCAAGATGTGTGTAGGGCTAAATATCGGCCCCTCGTCCAAATCACATTCCATCACCACCTTCTTGTTCTTTGCACCGGTGGATTTCGTCCCCATCCTTTGCGACATGAGGGAAATTGAAAATAAAGAAGGGAGAAAGATGGAAGAGAAGCAGTTACCTGAGAAAGAGAGAGAAAAGGCGCCGGTTGTTCTTTCCAGAAATGAGAAGAGAGAGAGTGAGGAAGTGTGTGGAAGTGGTTGAACAGGCAAGTGTATTTATGGGAGAAGATAGGCGGTTGGATTCTCCAAGGAATCATCATTACATTAACGCCGTCAGCATTGGGAGGAGCAAGAGGTAGTTTCCACCCTTTTCTCGTAAAAACCCATTTCTCCTTTTGAACTTCCCGGAATAAATTCAAAATGGGTTTTGGGGACAATTGTTAGGGGGGAAAATACCCTCTTGGTGACGTGGACAGATACGACAAGTGGAGCCTATGTGGCTGCAAGCAAGGCGTGACGAAGCACCCTTCAAACTTGCTCCCAACGGCTAAGAGGAAGGCAGCGGTTACGAACCGTTGATAAGCAATCCATAATTATTCATTTAAAGCCTAATTATGTACATTTAAGTGTAAACATTACACGCTTATTATGTAAATGCCTATAAAATGGCTCAGCTAGGTTAGTTTGTGGATACGAAATATTAAGCAATAATAATATTCTCATTCTATGCTCTTACGACTTGCTCTCGTTACTCTAAATTATCTTGCTAAATTGATTGTTAGCACCATCATCAAGGCAAGTTCGTCTCTAAGTAGAATTTTCCCAAAACACAGGTTACCGTTCCGATGGCCTCTCCTCCAGATCGAATGGCGACCAATGCCCTTCCGGAGTACTATGCAGCCTTAAGTGCCTTTGTATTTTCTTGAAATTTGTAATATTGTATCTGGAAATTCATTTTGAATTTTGTATGTAGGCGCCTCGGGTGAGAGTGCACCGTTGGATGCTCGTGATTGATTCCTTGAAGAAGCATTGTATCAATCATACACAGAAGCTTGCTGCTCAAGACAGAGATGTGAGTTTACCAATTCTGAGGTGTTTGTACTCTTGAAACTTGTATATGGATATCTGATGCTGGAATTTTTAACTTTGTATAGGAGCGTCGTCGAGGCCACAGGGAACCTGAGGATAGGGGACCCCAGGTCGGTACTTCGAGGGAGCAGACCGGGCAGAGCTTAGGTCGGGGCCCGGGCTCAAGTGCTGATACTCGGCAGAGGCACTCAGATGTTGATTGGTGGGACATTCCTCCTACTCATCCTGGAAGGTATTCGTATTCCTCCAGGGATATAGGCGGTCAGCTGCCTTTCATGACTCCCCTCGGCGATCCTTTGGGAGCGAGCAGTTCTCAGCCCAGGGGACCTGGCTATGGTGCGACATCTTGGGCTCATTGGTACGAGCTCGAGAGGATGCGCCAGTTTCGGGATATGGAGATGCAGTGTCATCTTGTCGCGGCTCAGTCTTATTAGTTCCCTCCCTATCAGCAGGGACCTTAGCGGCCTTCTGGTACCCTCCGCATTTCAGAGCAGGAGTGTACTACCTCGTATTTTTATAATAATTATAAATATATTTTATTATATTTATAAAGCATTTTACGATTTTTAGAATTTATTTCGCATTTAAATATTATTTGAATGTATTTTAAGTAATTAGAATATTTATTATTTTAAATTAATTACGAAACGAATTTAATTTTCGAGTCGGGAAATTTAATGGGTCGCAAGTAATTTTTAAAAGGTTTGGGTTTTAAATGAAAAGTCCAACTCGTTTTATAAATCGAGCCCAATCAAAAGAATTTAATTCTAAGCTTAAGGCTAGCCCAATCATTTAAATGCTAAGCCCAATGTCAAATTGCCAAGCCTAGCCCACTAGGGATATGAGAGCCTATAAATAGGACTCTCCTCATTAAATGACCCCCTTGTTTGTCATTAAAGCCTCTCTCTTTTTCTTGCCCCACACACTTCCTCTCTTTTTTCTTTCCTTGTGCCCGGTTCCTCACCCGCACCGCACAACACTCGCGTGCCGTGCTGCGTGCCTCGTTGCTCGCCCCTCACTCTCTCTCGCCCTCGCTGTGCTGCTGTGCGCTGCTGCTTCTCTCGCCCAGCCACACGCGCACACCTCTCACCCTCACTCTCTCGCGCCCAGCACGATGTGCCTCGCCCTCACTCTCTCAAGCCCAGCACGATGTGCCTCGCCCTCACTCTCTCGCGCCCAGAGCGCGCTGTGCCCTGCTCGTAGCCCCTCTGCCGCGCGCGCACACACGAAGTGTGTGTGTGTGTGTGTGTTGCTTTGTTTCGTTCGTTCAATTCTTTCACCCAATCACATTAATTCGTGGTTGTTCCGTGCTATAGGCCGGATTGGTATAATTCTCTTCTTCTTTACCTATTCTATTTCAATTCCGTATTTTAAATTATATTATTATTATTGTTTTGAATAATTAAAATGCTGGGAATCGGTTGTGAACACCGTACTTTGAGGATTTATATGTTTTGATTCATGAGGCGTATTTTAAATTATTAAAGCATGAATTTTCAGATTCGTTTTTTTAATAAAGGTTTGATTTTTATGATGCTAAACCAGTTTTATTGAGAATTTCAAGTTAGGGTTTTAACCTATACTTAATGGGTCAATTGTTTAGCATAATTAGGTGATGCATTTAATTATGATAATAAATTATATTTTCAGATTTATATAAAAGCTTAAAGTGTTGATTTTTATTGATTTTAAGGGCGGAAAAAGTATGTTTTCATACTAGGGATTAGTTTTGCTAATTGAGACGATTATTTTATTAAAGGACGATTGAATTCTAAAGTTTAAACAAGGTTGAATATTTTATAAAGTTGCTGGAAATTTAATGAAAATGGAAATAATTAAAGTTTCATTATTTTGATGATAGGAGGTGATTTTTAAGTAAGTGCTCGTTTTGCAAAGTGGCCCCTACGCTTCGGTATTCATGGTACGTACAAGTCTAGGGCGACCACACCATTTGCCAAAGGCATTACATGATTGTTGTTGATGTGAATTATATTATGTGGATTCATATTTGTTTTGGTGAACGATCATGTGGATTATTATATTGGAATTATTAAATTATTGGTTGAACAAGCATGTTGGGATTATTATGAGTATGGATTTCATTGTCAATCATATTGTTCAATATTTATGCATGTATGGTTTGTTTCACATGCAAGGGATGAATTATTTATTGTTATGCTATTGTACGGGATGTCTAGCATACTTTTGAGCCAATTATTCGTACCACGTCGTACTGTTTATTTTACCACATGCGAAGGGTTAGCTCACGTAAGCCACCGCACATGTAGGATTCAGTTGGGAATATTTTATATGAAATGGATTAGGAATTGTCGTGCAAGGGCACAACCCTCATGTTAATAGGCATGATGTGGAATCTCACCTTTTGTGAGAAGGAACTTGGTAGTAATTTTACTACGTCTTGATTTATTGATCACAAGTCCTAAAGGATTAAAGTGAGATTGTTTTGGTTGTCGTTTATTAATTGTATGTATGTACGTGTGTGTTCGAGTCTCGAGTTCACTATTAATAAAATATTAATAAACGTAAAGTACAACCAGAACAAGCTTTAAAACTCTTGGAACGTATATACCATGAGTATGAACAATGGGGGGAGACTTGCCGGAAAGCTTGATCTCCTACTAATGATACAAGACGTTGTTTCATTCATTTTATGCGCTAGAATTCCGTCGGTATGGCCCGACACTCGGTATGGTCCGTTATTTATTATTTATTATCGTGTTTCGTGGGCTCCCAACATCCTTCCTTTATGGAATATTCTTTTGGCCCGTTCGAAGCTTATTCTAATTAAATTGTGAGTCAAGAGTCGAGTCAAGAGTCGAGTCTTGTATTCATGATTCACGTGTTAATTACCAAATGGCTTTTGCATGTTCATTAGTACTTAGTGAGTGATGTATGTTTATAGTTTTATTTCACTCTAGTCTTGTAAGTACTCAACTTTTTGCTGACTACGTGCTTTGTGTCTTTTGGTCATGGCCTTTGCCTTAATGACCCTATGATGATCCATCATTTGCACTTGCATTGTTGGGGAGTAGAATAATATAGCAGGTTGGTAGGTCGAAGTACGATCGAAATCATGTGGCTTGGGATGATTGAGAGAGTTGCATGCTTTCATACTTTAAAACTATTTTTATCTATACTCCAATTATGTTTGGGTTTGTTGAATTTTGATACTTTGTTTTTTGGGCCGTTATGGTTCCAACTTTTAGGAGGCCTCGATAATTTATTTATGTTTTTAAAAGTTAGTTGACATTTAATTCCGCTGCGTCATTTTGGTAATATCCTTAACCGTTATCACGGTGGCGGTAATACTTTAGTAATTCCTTTATTTTAAGTTGGAAAATGGTTTTATAAAAGAAACGAATTATTAGGGTGTTACAAAGTGGTATCGGAGCTTTAGGTTATCACGCAAAAATTGGTATACTAGAGCTTAGTTTCATTCCTTCTTTGTAGTAAGCAATACTACAAAGTGGTAATCGGAGACTAATGCGGAACTTTAGGATTTTTTTTAAAATATTATCTTCGTAAAGTCAAAACGTATTATTTTGAGTACTCAATATTTTAAAGGTCAAATATCAATTATTTTGGGTCGTTTGAAATAAGTTGAAAACTTGGATTATTATTTAATTTAATTAATTTTTTTTAAATCTTAATTTATTCGAAATTTTCGAATTTAATTCAAAACAATTTTTTTTCGGATTTCCCTTTTTAAATATCCGAATTTACTTATTTATTTATTTTATTATATATTCGAATTTTTCGGATTTTACAAAAAAAAAAAAAAAAATAGGATTTTCCTTTTTATTAAGTTCCGAAATTAATTTATTTAAATTGATAATTCTTATTAATTTTCGATTTTAATTTTAATAATTTCAACTAAGTTAGGAGTTATTTATTAATTAATTTCAAAAATTAATATTACTTTCAAGTGAGGAATGGGTAGATTAAGAAGGGCATATTAGTTTAAGTATGCATTTTATGTGATTATGTGATCTATTTATTGTCATGTATGTGTTTTGACCATGTTTTATCTTGCCTTGTATGATTATTTGCATCATAATTCATGTTGAGAATATACTTGTGCATTGAAATTGTATGGCTCCACGAACTATTTATTGTATCCTTTTTGGGTTGGAATTTCTATGGGAACGCGTTAGTAACACTTTTTAGTTGGGAATTTTTCAGGAATTAAGATGATACCTTCTAAGTTCTCAAATCTAGGATGCCTAGAGAAACTGGATAACGAGACTCCTCATATGTATGTTCAGAAAATTGTGTTTTCTTGCTACTACTTTGCTTCAACCAAGGATATCCTCACCTTAGGCAAAAGGATATGATGGCTAGTATAGTTATTCATTGTTTGCCCCATAAGAACCCTTACATAGACCTTAAGAACAAGTTCAGTGACATGCACTATAATGATGGTACCCCTAATTGGTACAAATATGGGACTGGAGATGGTAGGTGGATGTATGATACTGAGGTTCTCACTACTATCTTAGAGGTTGCGGAGAATAGCTATGAGGATGGGAAGTACTCTACGGGTCTAGGTATGGGCTATGGAGGAGTAGAAAGTGATGGTGAAGATGGCATGATTCATGATGAGCAAGCTAATGATGTTGAGGAGGATGATGATGATGTAGTGGAGATTGAAAATCCTAATCCTGTAGTTCCTGAACCAACAATTGAGATATCTAGTGGATATGAGATGAGTTTGAAGAGAACAATGTGGTTGATAGTGAGCCACAATAGGATGATGAGGCTATGGATGAAGACTTTGATCCGGAAGAAGACTTGGATGATCCAATGATCACGACTTTACTCCAGAGCAATACAAAAAAAGAAATGATCGTTGTGATGACATTAGTCTTTAGAGAAATGTAATCCTTATTTATTTATTTTGTTGAATAATAAAGTGGCAAAGCAACTACTTATGGTTATTAGTTCTATTATAGTTTGGAGAAATAAAAGTTATATCATTGATGGATGTAAGACTTTATCAATGAAGCATTAATAAAAGCAGTGAATTTCCTTTACGTTATCTCTTAAGTTCAATTTTCAATTCTAAGTTTCGTGGGTATCGCAAAGGGATTAATTGTTATTTCTTCAGTGAAATTTTATGTGCAAGGTGGTCAAATTAGCAACCATCTAAAATTTCATGCATCGAATAGGTGGGAGAGAAGGCCCAAAGTTGGCGTCAACTCCCCTACGGCACCTGTTGTTTGTGTTCTTGTGGTGAGTAGGTTCGTTGTCGAACTAGTGCATTAGTAATGTCGTGTCCAACCAATATTAAAGTTAGTCTTTTATTCTATTCAGGAGAAGGGATATGGCTAACCAAGAGATTTCTGAAGTGGCTAGACAACTAGCTGAGGTAGTTCGAGACCTAGCTCAAACTAGAGCCAACCCAGTGCATGATCCGGCTGGGGAAATGTTTAAGAAAATATCTCAAAGCAAGCCTCCACTGTATAGCGGAGAGATTGAACCAAGTGTACTTGAAAACTGGTTGAGAGAATTTGATAAGCTTATCGTAGCTGTGAAATGCCCCGAAAACCTTAGGGTAAACAGTGCTGTGTACTACCTTAGAGGTGAAGCTGACTTATGGTGGCAACGATGTGAGAATACCCTTAGAGCCACACCTAACTTTGGGTGGGAAGCGTTTAAAACCGCATTGAGGAACAAGTTTTACCCACCTTACCTGAAGAAGAAAAAGGCGCAGGAGTTCATCGAGCTCAAAATGGAGGGTCTGTCTGTAACGGAGTACTATTCTAAGTTTATAGAGTTGTCTAGATTTGCACCTGAAGTGGTGGCAACGGAGGAGCTCAAAGCTCAAAGATTTGAGAATGGATTGGCCATGGACTTGCAGTTGTTGTTTTCTGGAGGGACCTTTACCTCATTAGACACCCTGTACGGAAAAGTTGTTCACCTGTATGGGTTACAACAAAGGAAGAATGGAAGTACTGAGAAAAGAAAGGATGTTGGGAACTCGAATCAGGGGAGTAATCAACAGAATCAAGGAAATTTTAAGAAGCACAAAGGGAATGGGAATTTCCAGTTTAGAGCTAACAATAGTGGAAATCGCAACAACCAAGGTGGTGGAAATCAGTCTGGAAGGAATGGAATAAGGACCTACAACTGTAAGCGTTGTAACATGAATCACCCTGGAAAGGATTGTGATGGAAACTTAGTGACCTTTAGATTCTGTCAGAAGTTAGGCCATAAGGAGTACGAATGCTATTCTAAGAATGGAAAGCCTAACCAAGGTAACCACCAGAACAATAATCGGAATCATCGGAACCGAAATGGAGGAAATGGAGGTGGAAACCAAAGGAATTACCAAGGTGGTAACAATAGTAATAGCAATGGAAATCACCAGAACCCTGGAAAGACTGGAGGAAACCAACAGCAGAATGGGAACCAAAACAACAATGGAAACACCAATGGAGGTGGCTATAACAAAGGAGTTTCCCAAGGGAAGCTGAATGTGATATCTAGGCAAGAAACGGAGACTTCCTCTGACGTCATAGCGGGTACTTTCTCTATTAACTCCGTTTAGTTAAAGTACTATTTGATTCTGGTGCAACATATTCTTTTATCCCAGTAGACGCTTTGGGGAAATTAGGTTTGAAAGAGCCTGAAACAATTGAGGTACCTATAGTCATACCTACTGGTAGTATAGTGAAGTGTACCAAAATCCATAGAGATGTGCCTTTGACCATAGACAAGACCGTATTCTTATCTAACCTAATCGAGTTTGAATTAGGAGAGCTAGATGTGATTCTAGGGATGGATTGGTTGGCCATGTTCAAAGCTAAAATAAATTGTGAGAAGCAGAAGGTTCACTTGAGATCTAGCTTAGGCAAAGTAGTGTCGTATCGTCGTTTTGGTAAACCTAAGAACATAGGGATCATCACGGCAATGGAACTCGTGAAGCTAGTCGGTAAAAGGAACCCAATCTTCTTATGCAATGTGAGAAACCTAGAGCATGTAATCAAAAATCAACCTGAAGATAGGTTGAGAGGTTGGGGGATAAACATTTCTGGGACTTGTGAGTTATGTCAGACCTGTGAGTTATGTCAGGCTACTCTAGAAAGTACATCTCTCCTAGATGTATGATCAAAGTGGATTTAAAGAAGGCCTATGACTCTATTGAGTGGCCTTTTCTCAAACAGATGCTACAAGAGTTGGGTTTTCCTAGTAAATTTGCCCACTGGGTTATGCAATTCCTGTATTCAGTTTCTTACTCTATCCTGGTCAATGGAGCTCCTACTCCCCCTATTCCTGCTAAAAAAGGGTTGAGGCAAGGGGTCCATATGTCCCCCTATCTGTTTGCAATAGGAATGGAGTACTTGTCAAGATGTCTGGGTAGTGTAGCAGGTGATAAACAATTTAGGTATCATCCAAGATGCAAGAAACTGAATATAACACATATGATGTTTGCTGATGATCTCCTGATGTTTGCAAGAGCTTATATCCCGTCTGTGACTGCTTTGTTTGAGGCTTTCACTAAATTTTCACTTGCTTCTGGTCTGTTGGCTAATTTTCATAAAAGTGAGGTTTACACTGCTGGTATCCCTGATAGTTTATCTGATCAGATTGTAGAGTAAATTGGCATTCCAAAGGGTTCCTTTCCCTTCAAGTACCTTGGTGTTCCCTTGACAACCAGGAAACTTAAGTTTGCTGATTGCAAACCTCTCATTGAAAAGATAGTTGTTAGAGTGAGAAGCTGGGCTGCAAAAATTTTGTCTTATGTAGGGAGGTTACAATTTGATCAAGTCTGTCTTATTTGGTATTCAAATGTACTGGAGCCAGATCTCTGTGATGCCAAAGAAAGTAATGAAGGAAATCCAAAGGATCTGTAGATGCTTTCTTTGGACAGGTTATGAGCTGGGTTCAAAGAAAGCTCCTGTTGCATGGGAGCAAATGTGCTTTCCCAAGAGTTGTGGAGGGTGGAATTTGACCAATCTGGTTATCTGGAACAAAGCAGCTGTTGTGAAGCATCTATGGGCTCTTTCTATGAAACAAGATAGACTGTGGGTTAAATGGATTCATGTTTACTATGTGAAAACCAGAATTTCTGGAATATGCATGTTCCCAATGGGCTCACTTGGTCTCTTAGGAAGAGTTGGCACAGTAGAGACATGGTGATGCAAGCTGGTAATTTTGACCAGTTTACTTATGCTGGCAAGTTCAAGATCAACAAAATGTATAAGTATTTGCATGATATTGGAGGGCATGTTGCCTGGAAGAGAATCATTTGCAATAGTAAAGCTACCCCTAAAGCTGCCTTCATTGTATGGTTGGAGTTGCATAAAAGACTCCCTACTAAAGATAGGTTGAGAGGTTGGGGGATAAACATTTCTGGGACCTGTGAGTTATGTCAGGCTGCTGATGAGAGCCTTGACCATTTATTTTTCGATTGCTCTTTTTCCAAGGAGGTTTAGAGTGGTGTTCTTCAACATATGGGAGTCAGTAGATCAGTAATGCAGTGGGAGTTGGAGGTGCAGTGGTGTTCAGTCAAAAGCAGAAGCACTTAAGAAGCTGATATCAGGAGAAGCATGGCATTTGCTGAAACTGTCTATGCTTTGTGGCTGCAGAGGAATGCCAAGATTTTCAAGAACAAAATTGAGCCTATTGATTGTATTGTTAGGAGAATCATATTCATAGTGGCCTGTAGATGTGAGTAGGTAGTCTGTTCTTTTTGCTTTTGTTGGTGTGGTTCCCTTTCTTGTTGGCTGGAACTTCTTGGTGTATTGGTGTTTGGTGTTTTCACCACTTTGGTAATAATATTCCTTATTATTTGCCAAAAAAAAAAAAAAAAAAAAAAGATCAACTTGAAGACATTGCAGTAGTGAATGAATTCCTCGATGTGTTTCCGGAAGAGATCCCTAGGATGCCTCCTAATCGACCTATTGACTTTACCATAGACTTAGTGCCTGGAACCGCGCCTATCTCGAAAGCACCATATCGAATGGCTCCAGCAGAAATGAATGAGTTGAAAAGCCAGTTGGAGGATCTATTGGAGAAAGGTTACATTAGGCCAAGTGCATCACCTTGGGGAGCACCAGTCTTGTTTGTGAAGAAGAAGGATGGAAGTATGAGGCTCTGTATAGACTACAGGGAGCTCAATAAGGTCACGATAAATAATAAGTATCCTTTACCTAGGATAGAGGACCTATTTGACCAACTGAAAGGAGCAGGAATCTTTTCAAACATCGATTTGCACTCAGGTTATCATCAATTGAGAATCGCTGATCACGATATACCAAAGACCGCATTCAGGACTAGATACGGGCATTATGAGTTCACTGTTATGCCTTTTGGGTTAACCAATGCACCTGCAATATTTATGGACTTGAAGAAACGTGTGTTCCATGCCTATTTGGACAAGTTTGTAGTGGTTTTCATAGATGACATCCTAGTGTATTCGAAGAGTGAAGAGGATCACGCTGAACACTTGAGATCTGTGTTGAGTACCCTGAGAGATAACCAGTTGTATGCCAAGTTCTCAAAGTGTGAATTTTGGTTGGAAAGGGTTGCATTTTTGGGACATTTTGTTTCTAAAGAAGGAGTGGCAGTAAACCCTGCTAAGATCAAAGCTGTTAGTGAATGGCCTACACCCAAGAGCGTGACGGACATTCGAAGTTTTCTGGGATTAGCTGGCTACTATAGACGCTTTATGCAAGACTTCTCTAGGATAGCCAAGCCAATGACAACCTTGATGAAGAAGGAAGAAAAGTTTGAATGGAATGACCAGTGTGAGGAGGCGTTCCAAGCCTTGAAGACGCGATTGACAACCGCGCCGGTGTTAACCTTTCCAGATGAGAGTGGTACCTATGATGTGTATAGTGATGCCTCTAATAATGGTTTAGGGTGTGTATTGATGCAGAACGGAAAGGTTATTGCGTATGCGTGGAGGCAGTTGAAGCCATATGAATCCAATTACCCTACCCATGATTTAGAGCTAGCCGCCATAGTGTTTGCATTGAAGATATGGAGACACTATGTGTGTGGTGTGAAATGTAGGATATTCACAGATCATAAGAGTTTAAAGTACATTTTCACACAGAAGGATCTGAATATGCGCCAATGAAGGTGGTTGGAGTTAATCAAGGACTATGATTTGGATATTCAGTACCATGAAGGAAAAGCCAATGTAGGTGCGGATGCCTTGAGTAGGAAATCGAGTCATAGTATTAATGCGTTAGTAGTTGCTAACGAGCTATGTAAGGACATGCAGCGTTTGAACCTTGAAATAGTGAGTGGTGAAAGTCTTGAGGGAATGATGAATGCCTTAACCATCCAGCCGTCAATATTTGATGAGATTAAGGAGAATCAGGTTGGTGATGTAAAGTTGGAGCGAATCAAGGAAAAGATTTCGCAAGGAAAGGAATTAGATTTCAAGATCCATGATGATGGAAGTTTCAGGTACAAAGGCAGGTGGAGTGTGCCTCAAAAGTGTGGAGAATTGAAGGAGAAATTGATGAGAGAAGGGCACAATACGCCATATTCTGTACACCCAGGTGGTGACAAGTTGTATAAGGATTTGAAAAAGATCTATTGGTGGCCAAGAATGAAGAACGAAGTGGCTGAATTTGTGGCTAGATGCCTGACTTGTCAAAAGGTTAAGATAGAACACAGGAGACCTCAAGGGAAGGTCCAACCTTTAGAGATTCCAAGTTGGAAATGGGACTGTATTTCTATTGACTTTGTCACTTGTTTTCCTAAGTCGAAAACCGGAAATGATACAATTTGGGTTGTGGTAGATAGGTTGACCAAGTCAGCAGTGTTCATACCAATGAAGGAAACCTGGAAAATGGAACAACTTACTAAAGCTTACATTAAGAATGTTGTGAGGTTACATGGAGTTCCTAAGGATATCGTATCAGATAGGGATTCAAGGTTTCTTTCGAATTTTGGAAAAGTGTGCAGAAGAGCTTTGGTACAACATTGAAAATGAGTACAGCCTTCCACCCAGCCACAGATGGACAAACTGAGAGAACCATCCAAACCCTTGAGGACATGCTGCGAGCATGCGTCATCGATTTCCAAGGAAGTTGGGAAGATAGTATATCCTGGATTTGATTGAATTTTCATAAAACAATAGCAATCATGCTAGTATAGGAATGGCACCGTTTGAGGCCCTGTATGGACGAAAGTGTAGAAGTCCACTTTGTTGGAATAACATTACTGAAACCGTAGTGTTGGGACCTCAAATGATAGAGGACACCATGAACCAAATCCGAACCATCCAATCGAAAATTTAAGCGGCGCAGGATCGCCAAAAGAGTTATGCGGACTTGAAACGTAGGGATGAAGAGTTCAACATAGGTGATAAGGTGTTGCTCAAAGTGTCACCAATGAAAGGTGTCATGAGATTCAGAAAGAAAGGGAAGTTAATCCCTAAGTACATAGGCCCATATGAAATCTTAGAACGAATAGGAAAGGTAGCCTATAGACTAGCCTTGCCTATGGACTTGCATAGAGTGAATAATGTGTTCCACATATCTCAGTTAAGGAAATATGTTTCGGATGAGTCGCATGTGTTGCAACTGGAGACCATAGAATTAGACCAAAGTTTAACTTTCGAGGAAAGACCCGTCAAAATCCTGGATAGTAAAGTGCGTAGTACACGTACTAAGGATGTGAAAATTGTCAAAGTGTTGTGGTCTAATCAAGAATCTGAGGAAGCGACTTGGGAAGCGGAGGATGAAATGAGAAAGAAATATCCCGAGCTTTTTCCCGAGGTTAGTTGAGTTACGGGGTCGTAACTCGTGTCTTTTAAGGGGGGTAGAGTGCGGTAGAATTTAGCTCTTTTTACCTTGTTTTCCCCTAATTTATGCTCAATTCAGTGCTTTCTATTGAATTTGCACTTATTATAGTCCTGTTTAATCATGTAAAGAGTACAGTAACTTAAAATTTTTGCAAGTGAACGCATTAAAGTCTCAAGTTTTGAGTTTGAATTTTGATTTCCGAACCCAAGTTTCGGGACGAAACTTATTTTAAGGAGGGTATACTGTAATACCTCGTATTTTTATAATAATTATATATATATTTTATTATATTTATAAAGCATTTTATGATTTTTAGAATTTATTTCGCATTTAAATATTATTTAAATGTATTTTATGTAATTAGAATATTTATTATTTTAATTAATTACGAAACGAATTTAATTTTCGAGTCGGGAAATTTAATGTGCCGCAAGTAATTTTTAAAAGGTTTGGGATTTAAATGAAAAGTCCAACTCGTTTTATAAATCGAGCCCAATCAAAAGAATTTAATTCTAAGCTTAAGGCTAACCCAATCATTTAAATGCTAAGCCCAATGTCAAATTGCCAAGCCTAGCCCACTAGAGATATGAGAGCCTATAAATAGGACTCTCCTCATTAAATGACCCCCTTGTTTTTCATTAAAGCCTCTCTCTTTTTCTTATCCCACACTCTTACTCTCTTTTCTCTCTCCTTGTGCCCGGTTCCTCACCCGCACCGCACAGCACTCGCGTGCCGTGCTGCTTGCCTCGTTGCTCGCCCTCGCTGTGGTGCTGTGCGCTGCTGCTTCTCTCGCCCAGCCACACGAGCACACCTCTCGCCCTCACTCTCTCGCGCCCAGCACGCTGTCCCTCGCCCTCTTTCTCTCGCGCCCAACGCTCGCTCTGCCCTGCTCGTCACCCCTCTGCCGCGGTCGCACACACGAAGTGTGTGTGTGTGTGTGTTGCTTTGTTTCGTTCATTCAATTCTTTCTCCTAGTCACGTTAATTTGTGGTTGTTCCGTGCTATAGGCCGGATTGGTATAATTCTCTTCTTCCTTACCTATTCTATTTCAATTCCGTATTTTAAATTATATTATTATTATTGTTTTGAATAATTAAAATGCTGGGAATCGGTTGTGAACACCGTACTTTGAGGATTTATATGTTTTGATTCATGAGGCATATTTTAAATTATTAAAGCATGAATTTTCAGATTCGTTTATTTAATAAAGGTTTGATTTTTATGATGTTAAATCGGTTTTATTGAGAATTTAAAGTTAGGGTTTTAACCTAGACTTAATGGGTCAATTGTTTAGCATAATTCAGTGATGAATTTAATTATGATAATCAATTATATTTTCAAATTTATATAAAGGCTTAAAGTGTTGATTTTTATTGATTTTAAGGGCGGAAAAAGTAAGTTTTCATACTAGGGATTAGTTTTGCAAATTGAGACGATTATTTTATTAAAGGACGATTGAATTCTAAAGTTTAAACAAGGTTTAATATTTTATAAAGTTTCTGGAAATTTAATGAACATGGAAATAATTAAAGTTTCATTATTTTGATGGTAGGAGGTGATTTCTAAGTAAGTGCTTGTTTTGTAAAGTGACCCATACGCTTAGGTATTCAAGGTACGTACAAGTCTAGGGCGACCACACCATTTGTCAAAGGCATTACATGATTGTTGTTGATGTGAATTATATTTTGTGGATTCATATTTGTTTTGGTGAACGATCATGTGGATTATTATTCGTACCACGTCGTACTATTTATTTTACCACATGTGAAGGGTTAGCTCACGTAAGCCACCTCACATGTAGGGTTCAGTTGGGAATATTTTATAAGAAATGGATTAGGAATTGTCGTGCAAGGGCACAACCCTCATGTTAATAGGCATGATGTGGAATCTAACCTTTTGTGAGAAGGAACTTGATAGTAATTTCACTACGTCTTGATTTATTGATCACAAGTCCTAAAGGATTAAAATGAGATTGTTTTGGTTGTCGTTTATTAATTGTATGTATGTACGTGTGTGTTCGAGTCTCGAGTTCACCATTAATAAAATGTTAATAAACGTAAAGTGCAACCAGAACAAGCTTCAAAACTCTTGGAATGTATATACCTTGAGTATGAACAATTGGGGGGAGACTTGCCGGAAAGCTTGATCTCCTACTAATGATACAAGACGTTGTTTCATTCATTTTATGCGCTGGAATTCCGTCGGTATGGCCCGAAACTCGGTATGGTCCGTTATTTATTATTTATTATGGTGTTTGGTGGACTCCCAACACCCTTCCTTTATGGAATATTCTTTTGGCCCGTTCGAAGCTTATTCTAATTAAATTGTGAGTCAAGAGTCGAGTCAAGAGTCGAGTCTTGTATTCATGATTCACGTGTTAATTAAAAAATGGCTTTTGCATGTTGATTAGTACTTAGTGATTGATGTATGTTTATATTTTTATTTCACTCTAGTCTTGTAAGTACTCAGCTTTTTGCTGACTACGTGATTTGTGTCTTTTGGTCATGGCCTTTGCGTTAATGACCCTATGATGATCCATCATTTGCACTTGCATTGTTGGGGAGTAGAATAATATAGCAGGTTGGTAGGTCGAAGTACGATCGAAATCATGTGGCTTGGGATGATTGAGAGAGTTGCATGCTTTCGTACTTTAAAACTATTTTTATCTATACTCTAATTATGTTTGGGTTTGTTGAATTTTGATACTTTTTTTTTTGGGCCGTTATGGTTCCAAATTGTAGGAGGCCTCGATAATTTATTTATGTTTTTAAAAGTTAGTTGACATTTAATTCCACTGCGTAATTTTGGTAATAGCCTTAACCGTTATCACGGTGGCGGTAATACTTTACTAATTCCTTTATTTTAAGTTGGAAAATGGTTTTATAAAAGCAAGGAATTATTAGTGTGTTACAAGGAGTCGGTTGCCCCCGGGACAAAGCTAGAACAGGAGCTGGAGCGGTACATGAGCAAGAACAGGAACAAGGAGCCTGTGATCGAGACTATGGTCTAGGATGACTCGGACTGATCCTGCATGGTAGCGAGTTCTAGCTTTGCTTTTGTATGAGGATTTTTTTTGTATGGATATTTTCACTTGTATTTGTATCTGGATTTGTGTGGTTTGAATATTGGATTTTGTATTTGCATGGTTTTAAATGGTATGTGTATTTTTGCAAGGTTTTGAATTGAATTTCGTATGCATTGTGTGTGCATTTTTGAAATTTGTGGCTATATGTATGCATGCAAAATGAAAAAAAATTGCCCATTTCGGGTGTATATACCCACTATAAACCCCCACTTTGACTAAGTACTTTTGGTTAGAAAAAGCGCAAGTCAAAGTATATTCGACTCTTGCTCATGCACATGCTGACTCGACTTAGGACACCGATCTAGAACTAGAATGCTTTTGAATTTTGAACAAATTGATCCGAAATTGACCCGGGTGCTAATTCGAACTTCTTGAAATCGCGCGACACACGGCTTTTAGAATATTTGGCATAAATCATTGGAGCTGATTTGGTTGTACAATGCCATGAGGAGTGCATACTTGATGTCATAAAGTGGGACGTTGGGTTAGTCCTTGTTGCAGGCCCTGCGCCTGGCGCAGGCTTTGGCGCCCAGCGCAAGTACTGGTTTTTGTATAAAAAAAAGAGTATTCCGGATCACTTTTCATGCACTAATCCTTCACTACTCTTTTTCACCCTCTATTCTTTTCAAAATAAAGCAAATGGCTATGTCTTTTGAAAATGCCTTGAACTCTTGGCTTGGTTCGCAAGGAAAACTGGAGGAAAGGGAGCTAGATGGCATGCATCTTGGGGTGCTCGTCTCCTTCCAGTTCGTGAAACTGATATGCATTTCATTCATGCAGCTTTGGACGCTTGGGATCCGATTCACCACGTTTTCCGCTTTGGCAACAACGAGATATGTCCCCTCCCTGAAGAGTTTAGTGCCATATTGTGCTGGCCCCTTATGATAGAGCCTTGTATGCCTAGTGTTGAGGAACACTTTTTCTTGGCTTTTGAGAGGTATTTGGGCCTGAATCCCCGACTTTAGAGTGTTGTCGTACATGGCCGAGGGGTGGATTTTTCCCTCTTTATCACCTATTTTGCTGGTCTTGATATCCCCAAGGTCTACCGCTTGACGACTTTGAGTTTTTTTTATCTTTGCTCGCTTCCTCTTTTCGTGGCAGGGGTTTGACAATGGTGATGCCTCCCTAATAGAGATTGTGGAGCAGTTTGCTTCTGGTAGGGACCCAATACCGCTTGTGATTGGTGAGACATTGTTGGGCCTTGATACGCAGAAGTCGGACCCCTCTTCTATGCCATCGGGAAGCCCGATGCTACTCCAAGTAAGGATCTGGAGTTTCTTGTATATTGAAATTTGCATTTGCATTTTTGAACTTTGAATATTGAATTTCTTTCTTGTATTTTCCCCAAGGTTTGTCTTAGGGAGAGACTCATGTTGGTGGCGCCACCAGAGAACATGGCAAGCTATAATAGGAAGGGATTCACCGTGCGGCCTATGATGTATGGCCGACTTTCACTGGATGAGTGGCGCTGCGCACTCTAGGAGATAGGATCTTGTTTCAGGTGGGTAAACCCATGGTGGGGAATTTCTTCTATGAGACATGCACCTGAATCTACTACTTTGAGGGTGCCTAGCCTTTCTATGTTAGTCTTCTTCTCTCCTGCTCGAGTGATGAGACAATATGGCTTAAGGCAAGAAATCCCGGATTGCGTTGAGGAGCATCTGAAGCCTGTTGTACTGAATGCTAATCGTCTTGAAGTTTGGAGGCGGTATTGGGTTGCCAAACCATTATTGAACATTCAATTCTCACCTGAGCCTGTTACGCCTGTCTGCGGGGTATATTGTATGGATGAAAGGTCTAAGCCAAAGGGACATTTCTCTTTCTGTGTCCGTGGGAGCCCGAGGTTCTAGATCTAGACGCCTTGCATCAATTGATTATGAAGAAGGTGACGGGAGTGTCGCCCGCCCGGTGCTTGACCGTTCTAGGTCCAAAGGAAGTTCGTCATCCTCCCGTCTTGGAAGACTAGCAAGTTCCTTCTCCCGCCGCTTGGGCAAGGGGAAGATTGATGAATGATTGCAAGAAGGGCAAGGGGATAGTACTCAAGGTGCCAAGACTCAAGAGCATAGTCGCCCAACCGCATATCTTTGTAGGATTTATGTGATTCAAATTGTATTTGTAGGAAATGTGTTTCAGAGTGTGTTTAGAAGATGTATTTTGGAAGTGGTGTTTAGTGGAGGTGAAAAGGCTTTGAACTTTGCTTCACTTGATTCCAACCTTGTAATCGAATTTGCTTTGATAAAGTTATTTGAAGGGTATGTCAGGTTCCGCTTGAACTTGCTTTGCACAACAATTGGATTTTGAATTTTAAATTTTGATTTTTAGGATGCCCTTAACTGAGGAAACTTTGAAAAAAAATGTATTAAGGTGGTCGGGCCTCGGAATGAGGTTGCCTACGTGTCCCATTAAGGAATCAGGCCGAACATAGTTCTAACTTACAGAACTTTTTGAATTTATTTTGAATTTTGAATTTAGAACTTAGACATAGAACTTCTTGAGCTAATCCAGGTTCGTCAAAGAACGGAACTCAGTCCCATCGACATCTGTTAATTCGACTGCTCCCCCGGAAAGGATTTTCTTGACAATGTACGGCCCGACCCAGTTGGGTCTGAATTTTCCCCTCTTTGTCCATGACGCTCTTGCGAAGGGCTTTCAGGACAAGCTCGCCTTCCTTGATTTTTCGGGTTCTGACCCTCTTGTTGAAATGTCTGGCCACTCGGCGCTGATAGACTTGTACCTGGTTAGCGGTTTGAAGCCGTCACTCATCGAGCATGACTAGCTCGTCGTATATTGATTGTACCCATGCAGCTTCTGGGATATTTCTTTCGAAGACTATCCTTAGAGAAAGTATCTCTAGCTCGATAGGTTGTACCGCTTCCATTCCATAGACCAACGAAAATGGAGATGCGCCAGTTGAAGTGCAAATATAAGTTCAAAAACCCCACAATGCAAAGTGCAGATTCTGGGGCCAATCGTTTTAATTTGTTGTTATCTTCATGATAATGGTTTTGACATTCTTGTTGGATGCTCCGACCGCCCCATTGGTCTGTGGATGATAAGGCAAAGAGCGGTGATGTCGAATTTTTCGGACCTTGGGTCCGCTGGGATTGTTGTATTGAAGATTGTACGGTATCCCTTTTGAAGTTTGAACTGTTGAAGCTTGTAGATGTTTTTAGAACTTGAACCTTTGTAGTTTGTACCTTGAATTTTGTACCTTGGAATTGTAGATGCCTTGCTTGGCACAACCTTGCTCGGTTAGAGATTATAGAACTTGAATTTTGAATCTTTGCACTTTGAATCTTGTACTTGGTGAATAGGTCTTCACATTCGCCTTGGAAATGGGTTCCCTGATCACTGATGAACTTGTGAGGAACACCGTATCTTTATATGATGTTTTCTTGAATGATCTGGGACACTTTCTTGGAACCCAATACTTTGAAAGATATGGATACTTTGACTCTCGAATAAACCCGGCCTCTAACTGCTTAGAGAGTTATTCTTGAAATTTGAGGGAAACATCCGATTTCATGCGGCAGAGTTACTGCTTAATGGGCTTTGAATCTAGAATGAGGGGAATTGTATGTTGACCGATGCTTGGATCAACCCCTGGCGTATCATGATAGGACCATGCGAAGACGTCTATGTACTCTGAAAGTAGCTTGATCCGATCATCCCGCTCTGCTTGAGGTAAAACCAATCTGAACTAGTTTTGAATCACTGTTGTTAGATAGGTTAACTTTTTCTGTTTCCTCAATTATGGGCGTCCTGAATTCATGATTTTTGATAGCTTTTTAGATTTCAAGGTCAGTTTCTTGAAAAGAAAAGTTGTTTTGATTCAGAATGTGTTTTGAATTTGGACTTGAAGAGTAGGAGGAAATTAAAGTATTATTGAAATTAGCAATCATTACATCGACAACTTTAACTTGAAGTTCGGCCTCTAAAGGCACTTGATTGATGCAAGACTCTAGCCCTAGACTCTTAGACTCATCACTAGACTCGGATCCAGACTCATCCTCAGACTCGGACTCGCTTATCTTAGATCCTTCGCCCACAGTAATCTTGAACATTTTTCCATTTGGAGCAGTAATCTTGAGGGGCATCCTCCAGCCTTATGCATTGAAAAGTGTTTCTTGATTGTCTTCGAGTGCCCTTATGCGAGCTTCAGCTTCCTCTACACGGTCATAGAGCTCAGCTACGGCCGTTTCCAATGAAGTCATCTTGAATTGTATTTTGAGTGAATGAGTCCGAGCACCTATTTGACACATGACTTGAATTTAGAACTTGGACTTCCCGTTACATGGTATGATATGCATCCAATGAATGAGATCTAGACTTGACTCTAAGTGCCACTCCTAAGATTCGGGATTTTAGATTTTGTATTTGTATTTGGGGTTTGCAACCCATAGGAAATATTTCAGAGGGATTTCAACCTATTAGGATTTGTATAAGCATTTGTACTTGTATCGGGACTTACAACCCGTTGGAAATATTTTTGAAAGGAGATTCATTCTTTTATGGAGGTTTCCTCCTTGTACCATTTCTAGAGATTTGCAACCTAGCATTAGAACTTGGAATATCGAAAGGGAATTTTGACCCATTGGATTTTGTATGTTTGTTCCGGGATTTACAACCCGTTGGAACTATTTCAACGGAATGTCAACCCAAAATCGAATTTGGAATATTTCAGGGGAATTTCAACCCGTTTGGACTTTGAGTATTTCAAGGGGATTTCAACCGAAAATATTTCAAGGGAATTTCAACCAGCTAATAGAACATGTAATATTTTAGGGGAATTTCAACCCGATTGAAAAGATTGAATTTTGTATTATTTCTAGGGATTTTCAACCCGTTGGAATTTGGAAATATTTTAGGGGAATTTCAACCCATTGGATTTGGAATATTTTAGCGGAATTTCCACCCATGAGAAAGAAAATTGAATTTTGTACTATTTCTAGGGATTTTCAACCCGCTAATAGAACTTGGAATATTTTAGGGGAATTTCAACCCGGAATCGGATTTGGAATATTTTAGGGGGATTTCAACCCATTGGAAAGAAAATTGAATTTTGTAATATTTCAAGGGAATTCCATCCCATTGGAAATGTTTTTGGAGATCGAATTTGTATTATTTCTAGGGATTTTTAACCCGTTGGAAATGTTTTTTGAAGATCGAATTTGTATTATTTCTAGGGATTTTCAACCCGTTGGAAATGTTTTTGAAGATCGAATTTGTATTAAATCTAGGGATTTTCAATCCGTTGGAATTGTTTTTGAAGATCAAATTTGTATTATTTCTAGTGAACCCATTGGAATTGTTTTTGAAGATTGAATTTGTATTATTTCTATGGATTTTCAACCCGTTGCAATTGTTTTTGAAGATCGAATTTGTATTATTTCTAGGGATTTTCAACCCGTTGGAATTGTTTTTGAAGATCGAATTTGTATTATTTCTAGGGATTTTCAACCCGTTGGAAATGTTTTGGAAGATTGAATTTGTATTATTTCTAGGGATTTTCAACCCGTTGGAATTGTTTTTGAAGATCGAATTTGTATTATTTCTAGGTATTTTCAACTCGTTGGAATTGTTTTTGAAGATCGAATTTGTATTATTTCTAGGGATTTTCAACCCGTTGGAAATGAAGTTGGATCTTGTATTATTTCAAGGGAATTTCAACCCCCTGAATTGGCTTTTGAATTTTTTATTTGGGGAGCAATGGTAAACAAGAATCTTTGTAACTTGAAAGTGGATTTGAAACTTGAGTTTGATTTGGAATTTGAACTTGGAATTTGAAAAGAGGAGTTTTGTATAGAAGATGAGGCTTTGAATTTGGAATTTTGAAGGACTTGGAATTTTTGGACTTTGAGAATCCGGCATTACGCCATCATAAGTTTTAGGCATTTGAAATTGGATTTGGAACTTTGATTTTTGAAAGGGTTTTGAATAGAAATTTGAGACTTGAAAATCCGGCATTACGCCCCCATGGACTTGGAAATTTGAGGCCTTGAACATAGAATTTTAAGATTCGAAAGTTTGAATTGAAAATCCGGCATTACGCCATCATGGATTTGGAAATTTGAACTTGAGGTTTTGAACATAGAACTTGGATTTGAAATTTTGAATTGAAAATCCGGCATTATAACGCTGTTGGATTAGGCTTTTGAATTTGGAAATTGGACTTGAAAATCCGGCATTATGTCGTCGTTGGATTGGGTTTTTGAATTTAGAATTGGAAATTGGACATGAAAATTATAACGATGTTGGATTGGACCTTTTGAATTTGGTCTTTTTGCGTGAGGCGTGTTTAGGGGTTTTGAATCAAATGGAGTGGCACTCCTTGAAGACCCTAAATCGGAGATTTTAGATGCATGAGGTTTGAATGATGCTCCTAGGGGTTAGGTTTCTAGTTGGTGGCTAATGGTTTTGGAAAAGCTAGAACTCGAGGTTAGCCATTCACGCGTGCAAACACACCCACACAATTCACAAATAGCACGTTGTCATACTAGCATGAATATGAATGCGACATGCAATGTTCTCAACCTAAGATTGGTCTAAGTTTTGTATGATGCAAGTGGTCGGCTTCGGGTGTAGAAAGGGTGCTTGACTAAGAGGCGAATCCGGCAACAACTGGTTCACCTCCTCATAGGGGAGGTGTTGGTTGGCGGACGACCTCAATACTAGGTGTCGGGAACGTCAAGAAAATGAAGTTTCGGTAGGCGCGAAAATGGTCACACACTTTGGTCAGGAACCATATGGAGAGTGGCCATTTCGTTGCCCCCAGGATAACCCGAATGTAGAACACATTCATGATGGGCAAGGTAGAAATTCGTTTTTGCACAAGTATGGTTTTTGAAAATACGCATTCCTTGCTTTGAAATTGAAAATTATACTCGAATATTGTACTTAAAAAGCTCGTTTTTCGACATTCGTTCTCGAGGTTTGGGAGTGTTCTTCGAAATTCAAAATCTGAACTGCACTCCCACTCGAAAACTTGGGTAGAATGGACAGCCAGCCACTGGAAGCCACTGTGCTGAATGTAGGCAGCAGCGCCAGGCGCAGGGGCCTGCGCCCAGCACTACTGCTGGCATCCAGAACTTGAGCGTGGTAGTGGCAGGTTGCTCATGGACTGCTCGCATAATCGAATTGAAAATTAGAATTCCTCAGTGGAGTCACCAGATTGTAGGGGGTTGTTTTTTCCCGCATCGTGGTTTTGTTTTTCCCCTACGGGTTTTGTAAATTTTGAATTTCGAAGGAGTCGCCACCAAACAATATTTAAGGGTCCAGTTGAAGGAAATAGTGCCCTTGGTCCAAGTATGCATTCAAAGTTAAGTCTAATAAATGCGGTTCAGTATTAGTTAACAAGTTAATAATTCAGTGAGATCAAGTGAGCTGAATGCCTAGCTAGAGGCCGCTTCAGTTCAAGTGGAATTAATGATATTAATCCACAGCTTACTCTTGACTGAACCCGTAGGGTCACACAAATAGTACGTAAACGGATCAAGTATTTAATGGCATTAAATACTCCATCTATGGACATTCGGAATCGACGGATCTTGGTTTCAGTGGGAGCTGAGATCGTCACAAGCAAGAAATGAATACTCCGGAAACGATGATATTGCCGGAAACGGAAATATGGATCGTATCGGAAATATAAATATTATCCAAGTCGTAGATGTTGCCGAAAACGGAAACATGGTACGTATCGGAAAATATTAATGGAAATGGAAATATTGCCGGAATCGGAAATATTGCCGGAAACGGAAATATTGTCAGAATCGGAAATATTATCGGAGTCGGAAAATAATTCCGGAAACGGAAATATTAATTATTTGTTCGAAACGGATATTTCTTCTAAAATTTTGACAAAAATAGTATTTTTCATCCGAACCCAGAATTCCCAAATTCGAAGCCTAACTATGAATTTTCGAAGGATTTAGTTTTTCGAACGCAAAAGTTTGTAAATTTAAGATGTTAAATTAAGTATTTGCGATTCTTGTTGATAAATCTTGAATTTTTGATTGACCTACAGTATATGTTTGACAAGTTTGAATGCCTAGCCTTGTTAATTATACAACCTAATTTATAATTATGATTAATTTGTTGAAATTCGAATAATTTAGAATTAATTTGATTTTCATTATTAATTAATAGTTTAATTAGGTATCTATGATTAAAATCCACCATAAAAATTGTTAATTTATGTTAAATTTTTAATTTTTATGACCTAGATTTGAATCCATGTTAATCGGAAATTAATTGATTAATAAATTTTCGATTTTTCGCCCTAAAATTATGAAATTAATATGTTTTATTAATTTGTCATTAATTTTGAATTAAAAATTTTAAATTTTTTATGAAAACGCTCATTAATGTTGCACGCACAAAGCAATGGAAGCTACGTGTTACCCTTAAGGGGTGTTGTATAGTACGGGCACGCGACGACGAGCAAGGGAGCTCGTCCCCCGTGCGGTACGAATGCAGCGAGCAACATAGCGCATGGCGCGCGCACGAGGGAAGGGAGCATGTGCGTGTGTGTCGTATGTGCTATACGATGGGCGAGGGCGACGATGCAAGGCACGAGCAACGAGCAAGACGCGTGTGGGCAGCGATGCTGCCGCGCCACAGCGAGCCTGGCTCGCCCAGCCAGCAAGCAGAGCGCGCGAGCAGGGAGCGATCCCTCGCTCAGCGCGCAGTGGCCTGCCCAGCAACACGCGACACAGCACAAGGTTGCGCGCAGCGTGGCCAGGTGTGGCGTGTGGTTGTGTGTGCTTTGTGCTACGATCAATCAAGCGGGGCGCGCTGCCTCGTAGCTTGATGGGTCTTGGGCGCAAGCCCAAAGTGCCTCGTCTTACGACGATTGGTACGTTTTGATTTTAATTTTAATTTTCAGTTCGGAAACGATTTTAATTAATTTTAAAATTCGAAATTTAAATTGTTTTCTTGGATTTTAATTTTGAATATTATAATTATTATAAATTTTATTTATACTAATTATTTTACTAAAGTTAAATCTTGAATTAATTTAAATTCGTTTAATTCAACTGAAATAAATTAAATTAATGGATTCGATTATAAATTTATATGATCTTTAAATTTTTATTAAATTTGTATGTTTCCGGTTAGACTAGAAATACATTTTATGTTTAAAATTAGTAAAGCATATGAATTTATTGGTTTAAGTGGGAGCATTTTTAGTCATAAACTCTTGATTAGGTCTACAAATCCCTTAAGGTTAAACAACTTGATTAGAATTAATAAGGACTGAAAAATTGGTAGATTATTGGTGCCCTTGATTAATTGCTGCAAATATTTATGTGATGCATAACGTGTTTTACTAACCAGCTATGTGGGCCATTCATGATAATGAATGGGTGAATGGTATATTGGTATATGTACTGTTTTGCAGGTTATGAAGTGACTAGTATGGCCCAAATAGGATAGAAAATATGGTATGCGTACCATTAATTTGAATGTAATTGGTCTAAAGTACCAAAATTGTTTTTCAATTCAAATATGGTCTGCGTACCATCAAATAGTTTTATTTAGTTTAATTATAGCTTATCCTATTTGAAGAAAATGGCGCCTCCCACGGAGATTTTCAAGACGGACATTGAAGTTGAAGCTTCAAGATGAAGTCGGGCCATACTAGATCACATTTATCTTATGCATGTTTTAAGTTATTTATTGCTTTTAAATATGTCTTAAATATGCATGAGATCAAAGCTTGATTATGTTGCATGATTAAGGATTTTAGTTCACTTAAAATCTAACCAACATAGTAAGAGTTTTAAGTTCCAAACTTAAAAATTGAGTTAAAAGGTGCCATGCCAAAATAACACTTACTTGGATATCCTTTCTTCATCGATCTTAGTAAATAGTTTTCCGCCATAGCGAGGTGTTACTTATCGATACTAAAAGGGTAAGGTACACAAATAAATTGTGAGTACATGTTAGTTTTGATGAAACTCAACGATATAAGTAAGGAGTCCTTTTATGTCGTGGAAAAATCGATAGGTTTACCTAATAAGTTCTTAGACGTGCCTATTAACCAAGAATAGTTTCTAGACTATTAGCAAAAGGCTTTTTTCTTACCTAAAAGATTTTAGAATTAAGTCTAAATACATAATGTGCTTAATTCTTCAATGGATTTTAGGATCTTGGAATCATTTTATTTACACCTGCCGGAACACATAACTTGAATAAAATTCTTAATGAACATTGAATTATGCATGTATGCTAGAATTTAAGTTTATTAAGAGAAACTGTGAATGATTTTTATTTGTTTATTCTTTTTAATTGTAGTTATAATTATGGCAAACAACAATTCATTCAACATTCGATCAATTCTCGAAAAGGAGAAGTTGAGCGGGAAAAACTTCCTTGACTGGCAAAGGAACTTGCAAATAGTTCTTATGCAGGAAGAAAAGGAGTATGTCCTGGAAGAGGCGATGCCCGAAGCCGCAGGCGAAGGGGTCACTCAGGCAGCCCTCAATCGTTGGATTGATGCCAACAAGGATGTGAAATGTCTAATGCTCGCCACCATGAGTGCAGATATGCAGAAAACGTTCATCAACTCATATGCTTTCACAATCATCACTGAGTTGAAGAACATGTTCCAAGATCTGGCTCGAGTCGAAAGATTCGAGACTCATAGGCAAATTCTTGAAACCAAGCTTAAGAAAGAAGAGCCCGTAAGTCCACATGTTCTCAAAATGATTGGACTCATTGAGAATATGAGTCGGCTGGATCAGCAATTCTCTCAGGAAATGGCTGTAGACACCATCCTCCATTCTCTTCATAACGGGTATGATCAGTTCAAACTGAACTACAGTATGAATAGTCTGGACAAAACGCTCACTGAGCATCACGGTATGCTGAAGACCGCTGAAAAGACGCTCAAAAGTGATAAACAAGATGTGCTTATGGTGCGTGGGGGCAAGTTCAAGAAATCTGGAAAGAAGAGGAATGCTAAGAAAGGTGGCAACAAGGCCAGCCCAACTAAGCAAACTGGCGCCAAGTCTGAAAAGAGGAAGGTCAGTCAACCCACTTCTGAATCCGAATGCTTCTACTGCAAGAAGAAGGGGCATTGGAAGAGAGATTGCTTGAAGCCAAAGGAAGATCAGAAGAACGGAACAGTCGTTCCATCTTCAGGTATTTTTGTTATAGACTGTACACTTGTTCATTGAACTTCTTGGGTATTAGATACTGGTTGTGGCTCACATTTATGTTCCAATTCTCAGGGACTAAGAAGAAGTAGAAAGTTAAGCAAGGGTGAAGTCGACCTACTGTGAGGGGGTCGAAAAAGCACGAGGCTTTTGCGTGACCTCGTCCCTCGTGGGTGTGACGCTTCTTTTTGTCAAATCAAGTGTAATTGGATTTCCTGTGAGTTTACACCCAATTGACTAGTAATATAGGAGTCGCCATTCAGTTTTAAACGACAATGAGAAAAACTGACAAAACCCGGTTATCGTGACATAAAGGGAGTGCAATTATGTTTGACCACGACGGCCGTAGGTTCCCTTGTGATCCCTGGTGGTGAGGATCGCTCAACGTACACCCACAGGGTAGAGATTGAGGGTTCGGGGGACTGTAACTACCGAGAGGAGTACTTGCTCTTCGATAACTCCAGAGGCAGGATATCCTTACTAGCTCAGCATAAATAATTGAAGGGACATGCGTTAACTATTAAACTAATCTGAGTTAATTTTATCAATATGCAACATATAGTACTAGATCGAACGCGATTATCTGATTTAGATTGCTTTAAGGGACCTAGCATGATAATCCAATTTCCCAAAAATATCATATTTATTAAGCGTGATCGAACAATCAGATTTTAGTTAGTTTAACAGTTCATAAAAGGGCGAGGAAAGCAATTAAACAATGGAAAAGGGACACATTACGACGCACCCTTGAGAGGTGCGTCACGGTTCTCAAAAAACTAACCACTTTGACTTTGCTATTTCTCCTTTTATTTAACGAATCTCAAATTATGGGACGGGATACGTTATGTTCGATTTATGGATCGATTGCGACAGAACGCGTGATCAGTTTTGCAGCGTGAGGCTTAGGCTTAGGGGTTTAGAGTCAATACTCAAAATATAATTGTGTGTTGTTGTTCTTTTCACGTCGAAATTAAGGCCCTATTTATATAAAAGAGTTCGTGGAAAGATAGAATTGCATAACTCTAATCCACGAGGAATTAGGAAAAAACACGTACCAGGTATTTTCAGCGCCCAGGCCTGGGCGCCTAAGATTTCGGCGCCCAGAGCCAGGCGTTGAAAATAGGGTCTGGGCTCTTTTTCTTAGTCAGATTCGGATTCCTAGAATCCGGAGTATTTTAGATTTAATTGAGTCCTTTAGTGCGTATTAACCTTGTGACGGGATGCGTCTGGGCCCGCTACGAACTCTAGGCTCGTTAGGATTTTAATTAATACGTGACTCTTACTTTCGAATCATATTAGGAATAGGATTCTCTCGCAATTTCTATCTCATTTAGGATTTATATTGGAGTGCAACACCTAATTCTGACAGGTTTCTATCTTTTATGACTTGCCACTTTTAACAACTACCCATTATGGCAGTTACTATTTTTAACAGGTTTCCATAAATAGCAGGTTTCTATAAATAGCAGGTTTCGGGTGAAATGAAAAGGGGAATTGAGATTCGTTATT
Organism: Spinacia oleracea; assembly: GCF_020520425.1. Classification (NCBI taxonomy): domain Eukaryota; kingdom Viridiplantae; phylum Streptophyta; class Magnoliopsida; order Caryophyllales; family Amaranthaceae; genus Spinacia; species Spinacia oleracea. The sequence goes on from NC_079489.1 coordinate 93,568,953, forward strand.
TTATAGGAGATGCGTTGTCAAGTGGAGATTTACGTTTTCATCATCGAACCTTCCCTTTCGGGAATGGAGACAAAAGTAGGTGTCTACAGTTAGCCCCCACTTTGACTGAGTCTTGGAGTAAGACGATGGTCAAAGTACTGGACGGAGTGCGTCACACAAGTCATGGTGACCTGTTTTTGCGAGGGTCTCAGGAGCCCCCGAGTGATAACATTTGACTTAAGGGTCATCACTTGGAGTGTCGACATATCTCTCACGTGTCATTGGGATATGTCAACGGATAGTATAGAAACTTCCTCACTTTGTCATTGGAAGGATCTAAAGAAGTGTAGAAACTCCCTCACTTTGTCATTGGGAGTAGCTACAGATGTTTTCGAAATCAAAGTGTAATTGGGCCTGGCCAAGCCCAACCACGAGGTAAAAATGTTTTCAAAGATTCTCATTTTCAAGGCTAGTTAAACGAGAAAACCCCTTGTTTTTTATGGGACGTAAAACGAAGAAAATCCAGCACATCGTTCTTTTTTGGAAAAACGGAAAACCTATCCTTTAGGGCATATTCGGTATTATTGTCAATTTTCAGTTTTCTGTTTTTTTTAAACTGAAAACTGATTTCAGTTTTGATTTTCTATTTTTTCAAAACTGTTTCAATTTTAGTATCCAATTAACTAAAAACACATACAAAACTACTACTCTTACGTCCCTACTCAAACATCAAATAAAGAAACAAACTCATACAAGATTACAAGGCAGTCGATGTATTTTTTTTTTTTAACTGTCCGATGTATTTAACTTCGTTCACCTTACCATGAATCTCCATTTATTTACACTAGTCGACAAAATCATAACCATAGAAAATTCCAAATTACCTCAAACAATACAGAGCTTTGACTTCCTCTTCTTTAACAACCCAAATTTCATTATTTGCTTCGCAAATCAATATTATACAATGTAATACTACGATTATGTACTCCTATTTTCCGATGTACTAGTAACAAGACTAGCAACCACTATTCATCGGAAATCCCTTCTCTAACCACACAAAAAAAAAATTGTTCATATAGAACACCAATATATTAAAACATCCAAACCAATTCCAATTTGAAATAGGACTTACGAAACACAAATTTAATAATAATAAAAAAAAAAATCCCAATTGAACTTAACCAAAGTAGATGAAACTACATTTAACACTGTTCCGGTAAGATTTGGGAACGGTTGGAGATGTCTTGCTGGTCGAGTGTTGCTGTTATCCTGATGATATCCTGCGCAGATAACAAAGATGAACTAGCCTCGAGGGTCATTCGAGGATCCCCCCTCCAATGCTAAAGTCAGGTATGATGAGTAATAAGTATTTTGGGTTTAGTGGAAATGATTGTGTTTGCGTACCTTTTTGTCATAAATGAAGCCCATATATATAGGCGCGGGTCGGGCGTACGGACAAATGGGTCCTACCCGATTGATAGCGACCCGTTGACCTCTTGGTTTGGTCACGTGCCTCCTCCCTACCGGCTTTTAAGAGATGCTGGTAGGGAATAATAACTGCCGTTAAGGATCATTTGCTTTTATCCTTAACAGCTTGGCGATGCTACCAGCCAGCTGGTAGCACACCCGTACAACTAGCCCCCTCAGAGTGAGCATATCTGTCTTGACTGATGTGCTTGCTCTGAAAATAGTGCTCTTCCTACAACTAGCCCCCATGACTGCGCGCTTTCCGCGAAATGTGCTGGTGCGTTTTGTTTATGTGTTAAGTGCTGACTAGCCTCCTCATAATGAATACCACCTGTAATTTCGCTGAAACTAAGCAGATAGGGCACCCTGCTCCCCTTTACCGATATGCTCCTTTGGGGATTTTGGACGCTGACTAGCCCCCTTGAGATTTTGGATGCTGACTAGCCCCCTTGAGATTTTTGGACGCTGACTAGCCCCCTTGAGAATTTGGATGCTGACTAGCCCCCTTGAGATTTTTGGACGCTGACTAGCCCCCTTGAGATTTTGGATGCTGACTAGCCCCCTTGAGATTTTGGATGCTGACTAGCCCCCTTGAGATTTTTGGACGCTGACTAGCCCCCTTGAGATTTTGGATTTTTAGGAAGTATTTTGAATTTGTACCGCTTAAATTCATTCCACGTGTGATGCATCTGCATGTTATGCGACGCGTGTCGCTTTATCATTTTATTTCAATGGCTGAGATTTGCTCTGTCCTTTCAACTTCCTTTAACTGTCAAATCGCCCGTTTTTCTCGATTTTTGACTATTTAACTTTCTTTTCTTAAAACGTCAAAACACTTTCGCTCTTTTCTTCAAACTTTTCTCTCTCCTTCTCAAATCTTCTCCTTTGTTCCTGCGAGTTATTTTTTCGCCGCTGTTTCTGTTGCTGACTGTGGTGCTTGCGGAAGTGGTGTATCTCGATTATGGGCTGCTAATTTTCCGTTGTGCGAGAAGGTATAGTCTTTTTTGTTTTTGTTTCTTCCTTCGTATAGGTTTATATTTGGGTATAATGTCGAGTGAGCGAGATAGTGAGAATGTGTTGAGTGGGACTGGGTATGACGATGCTGACCTTGCGTCCACTTCTGAGGATGTCAACTTTGAGGATGATGATAAACCGTCTACCTCTGATTATTTCGAACCGTCCTACGAGGATGTTGCAAAGGAATTACAGGCTCATATGCGCAAACAGGTACGAGCCGATATTCGTCGTGATTTGAATTTAGTAGATAACTGCGAAACAATCCCGGCAGTGGATGCTCCCTCTATTGCCCTTGAGTACGAACTTCGATCATGGACGCAATTTATGGACCCTGCCGGTAAAGGATATGGTGACTACGGCACTAATTTTGGCAATGTTGTTGTGTCTTTTACCAAGGATGCCGTTAGGGGTGCCCATCTAGAGGACGTGGCTGGTGGGAGCCGTTAGTTGGATGAAGGGGAGGTTAGTAGTCGTGCCAACGATGTTGCGGGGTCCGACAACTCCGCCGGTAGTGGTGGGGAAGAGGATGAGGATATATGGGATTCAATTTTGGAGTCTGATGATGATATTGGCCAGTTGTGGGATGATGGTGAAGACGTGACCTCTCTGTGTGAGCAGGTTTTGAGGGAAGGAGATCTGGATGTGGAACCAGATTCCGATAAGGAGGAGATGAGATTTAGGGTTGAGAGTCCTCCTCCTGCTGGTAGTGCCGTTGGCAAAGCTAAAATAATCAAATCTTTCCGTGATAGGGCTATCAAAGACGACCATCCGCGCTGGGCCAAAGAGTATTTGAAACTGCCCAAAGGCTACCGTCTCGTGATTCCTGCTGAGGGGAGTGTGATTTTAGATTGCCCTCCTGGTCATATCGGCGTGTATGCCCATCATCTTGATTTCGGCCTCCGATTTCCCCTGCATCCTTTTATAGAGAAGGTATTCCGGGCTTGGAACGTATGTTTGGCGCAGGTAACGCCTCAGGTAGTGAGGAATGTGGTGGCTTTTACCTGGCTGCTGTCTTTTAAACAATGGCCCCAAACCATTAACCTGTTTAGGCGGTTGATTTGGTTGAAAAAATATAAAAAGAAGTCTGGATGGTGGTCTTTTTACACCAAGGCAAGCAAAATGACTTCCCCATTCGGACTTCCCCAAGTTGTCTAGCTGTAAAGACTGGGAAAAAAGTTCTACTGGTTGAGAGTGCCTTCTGACTTTCCCATTCGGACTCGCTTTCACCTCCCCCGTCCTCATATGAACCATTACCCCATTCGGGAGTTGGGTTTTAGGGAGAAAAGGGCCCATCAGTTTGTGTCCTGCTTGCATGTTGACACCGGTTTGCAGAAGTCTGTGACCGTTCCTAAATACTGGTTGCCTCCTGCTAAGTATATTTTGGGAAATGGGCCGCTGTCTGCAGTCGGCTTGTGCCACACCCATACTCTTGGTATGGTCGTGGGGCTGATAGCTATATCCCCCTCTTATATTCACTACTACAAAAATGGGCAAAGAGACCCTTTCAAAATGGCCTAAGAGACCTCTTTTAAGGAGGTCTCTATCTCAGAGGTCTCTTTGATAAAGAGACCCCTCTTCAAGAGGAGGTCTCTTTGTAAGAAACAAGAGACCTGCTAGGTAAGAAAAGGGGTCTCTTATGCAAGTCACATGGAAAAAAAATTAGAAGGGGAAGAGACCCCTCATTAGAGATATGGGGTCTGTTTTAAAGTAAGTGGAGACCCCATATATAAGAAAGGGGGTCTCTTTGAATTTTTCTTAATTTTTTATTTTAACAAATTGAGACCCCATATTTAAGATACGAGGTCTCTTTGATATTTTTTATTTTTTTATTATTAAACGTGAGAATTTTTTTATACCTACTGGTCTCTTTTTGTAATTTATTATAGCATCATATACGAGACATATTTTAGGCAAAACAATTAGCATTAATCCTCCTTGATAATTTCATAATAATTCATACTATTAACAAAAAAGAAAATCTTACATTATTCTTTAAAAAAAAAGTAGAAAAAAAACTTTAAGGTCTGCATAACTGTGACAAGATCCTAAAGCGACAATAATGCATATTACTAATGTGGGCACAAGCACCTTGAGTAAAACAAAAAAAAGTTTTTCAATACAGAGCAACGCATCTCGTACTTCGATATCCGAGAAGCTCTTCCAAACAAGCATAAGACCAAACAGGCACGAGCGAGCAACCAGGGGCTCATTCATCCGACTATTACCCCGAGCATGCTTGGTTTCAGACTACAAAAAAATATGCAAGCAAAGAGTGAGCCAAATTTTCAATAAATATACAACAAAATTTCCTACCTAGATGCAAAAGTGTGGTCGATTGCATGCATACCAACAATAGAATGCAATACTAAGATGAAAAGAAAACAACTCAAAAAGATAAGTCAAAACAATCTCCAACTGGAATTGAGCATTTCATATTAACTTGTACACTTTGTTCATTGGTAAACTATCGAGTAGACAAGCACGGACTAAAAAAACGAATTGTGTTGATTTGGCTGACAAAAAAACATAAAAAAACTTTATAATGTAGCTTTCTCGTTTTTGGAGGGTAAGAAACTTAAACGGATATATAAATGAGTTTGTTTTAAGGAATTATTTTAGTGACCTTTTTTAATTGGAAACTCGGATGTATTGAGTTCCAGCTACTACACTTATTACCTAATGCCATGACATAGGTAGTCATATCAACTTTAGATATCCTTACAAAGACAAGAGGCTTATGAACATTAAATCATTTTGTTCATATATAGCTGCTACACCCTTTCAAAGTGAAGCTGGGAGATTTAACATAGGACTAATGAAATAGGCAGACCATATTAACATAATTTAGATCAAGCAATCTACAAGCACAATTAGAGGCATTAAATTACCTGTAGTTCATTGGAAATGTATCCTGCAACAACAACACCACGTAAAGCTTTAACTAGAAAAAGGCAGCAAACAGGGTATAGTCAAGTATTGAACTCAAGAGGGAAAACAGATTTAAAAGGGGACAAATGTATGATACTCGATTCAAGCACGTGACACCAAAACTATCTATATATATAATAATTACTATACTTATGCTGTCAAGTTGAATAAATGTTTTAAACTACCTGCTGCATCAAGTTTCCCAGTAAGCTTCTCGATCATCTTGAAATTCCTGGAAGTTTTTAAACCTCGACCACCAACTTTCTCCATAACAATTACCAGATTTATGCATTTATATCAAGTTTCTCAGCCAGCTTCTCCATCATCTTGAAGTTCTCGGAACTGTTTAAACCTCAACCTCCAGTCACTACAATGCGTGCATTTCCAAGATCAGGGCACTCAATTATGAGAGCTAAGCTTTACAAATCTAGGTTTCTCCAGAGTTTCTGCAAATAAGAACCAAAATATGAGCTTACAGAAATTTTAACTATAAGGCAAGATATATAAATATTTAATGGATCAGAATGCATAAATTGTCGTAAGTAGGCACTCATAAGGCAATAATAAGTTGATAATACAAGAAAATAAAACTACTCATAGAAACGATACTACTACATCCCTATAACAATGAAACAATATATATTTCCAATCACAGCATAGTCAAAAACTCGGTTTACAAAATATTTGATTACTCCTGCTCTAATAGAAATTTGACAATACAGTAGACAACTAATTATAAACAATTCTATTTTTGTGTCACAATTCATTTATTGTATCTAAAACTAATTCAACCAAGTATATAAAAATGGTAAAACCCATTCAATGAAATTGTGAATTGGTTCGCTTGAGTTGTATCATTACTTGACCTTGTGCAAATTTGGAAATTATGAAGATACCTCTTTCGTTTTGTCAATGCTCTTTAAGCCAACACGTACGCAATTGCTCAAGCATTCTAGAATTTCCAGCTAGCACAATTGTAATAATCCATTTCATCTTATCTTTCTCATACCTAAATTTTCACAATTCAACTAATTGAATTTAAAACCATAGAGTCGACAACTCAAAAAATACAAACTAAAAAAACTTGATTTGTCGTTGGTGAGTCATAGAAGGAAATTGGCAGAGAGCAAAGAGCAAAGAGCAAAGAGGACCAACACGGTGGTTCATATATTGGATATCCAAAATTATCAAACATACAAAAAATAATTGGGCATTTCATCAAACACTTGGTGTGCAACTCAAATAATATAAATTCCATTACTTAATAACAATCAAATAAATCATCTACAATCATTAGAATCCAAGAAATTAACAACATTCAAATCCCTACTCAATAAACAAACAATAACAACCTATTTGTCCTAATTAGAAAACCTAACTTAACTGCTCATACAAAAACCCTAATTTTTTAAAACCCGAAGTAGAAAACATACCAACGAAGGCAGGGATTGTTGGATGGAAGAGAGACAGCAATCGGTGTTTGAATAGCCATTGCGATTCATCCATTTTCCAACGCAATTGATCTAATGTTACAGGTCATTTAAATTAGATTAGTGAAATATGAAGAGAGAAGAGAGAGGAAGAGAAATAGAGGATGAAAGATATAAACCATAGTTGCAGTTTCTACAAAGAGAGAGAGAGATTGTGTCATTGTGTGCAACGAAACTATGAAAGGGCGGATGGTCACCTAAATTTTATTTATTTTTAGTTTTGGTTGGGATAAGAGACCCGTGTATCCAGTTAAGGGGTCTCGCATATTTTTTTGAAGCGAAAAATTGGTGGGCCCTAATGTGACTTGAGACCCGTAGACAGACATAAGGGGTCTGTTATCTCTGATTTTCTTTTTCACACGGTATACTAGTGGGCTCAAATGCATATTAGAGACCCGTTATTTAGGATATTAGATCTCGCATATCAAAGAGACCCGTTATTCAAATAACGGGTCTTTTATTTGAGATCTCTTTGCCCATTTTTGTAGTAGTGATTGTTTAAGTATGCTTTTCTTGTTTTGTACGTATTGTTGTTGTCTGTGTTTAAATCTTTACTTGTTTTTTCTTACCAAGTCTGCATACCCTTAACTTTGCTATCCTTGGTTTGGGTAAAGACGATCGTCCTACTACCAACAACCCTCCCAATCCGGAAGGTGTGTTTTCTACTCTGTCGACCTACGCAACCCAAGCCAACAAAAAAACGTGGCTCGACTCGGGAGGAGGTTGTGAGTGAGTCTCCTGCTAAGAAGACAAAAAGATTAAGCTCCATACCAGCTCCCAAACCACTTTCTATTCGTGCACCCACTGGAGCTGTTTTCAAAACCACTCATACTTCTCCCGATAATCCTGCTCCAAAACCTGTTTTCATCACCACTCATACTGCTCCCGATATGGCCGGTGGTTTTAAAAGTTTGGATTGCGGTCGTGGTGCCGCCCTTACTGGCAGGCGTCCTCGTGATCGTAACCAACCCTTCACTCGAGTGAATTGGTCTCGAGTGGACGGTACTGCGCAGCCTGCCCCTGACAAGTCTCAGCAGAAGTCTCCTGAGAAGGACTTTGAATCAGCTGCAGATGTGAACATCGCAGGCCAAGGGGGTGATGCTGTTGCGAATGTTGAGCCGATAGTCCAACCAGACTTGATGGTTGTGGATCTTATGACTCCAACCCGCCAGAATCAAGAGCAAGAGGTAAATGATACTGATGTTGCTGGTATGGGCCAGAAGACTCCTCCTCTCTTGCCTCCTACTCTTCATACCTCTTCTGGGTATGTTCGCCCTAGCTAGAGTGCTGGTACCAGCTCTGGTCTGAACATGGGTGTCTTTGTCCGTCCTGGGGAGTGGATTGAGAAGACTCCGATTTGCCTAACCCCCAGGAAGATGAAGTACTTTGAGGTTCCTCCTGGTGAGCCTGATGAACCCTGGAACCCTAAAATCGATCTTCTTCGTGGTGAGTCGATACTCACCGACGACTGCAAAGGGGGTGGTTGCATGGGTTGGAGGGCTTTGAAGGATCTGGCTACTCCTCGCGACAATCCTGCTGCTGAGATTGACGCGCCGGCTGCCCAACATATGAATGATTTGCTCAAGGTATGCAATCGGTGTTACTTTTATGGTATGCTTTTCGTATATATATATATATATATATATATATATATATATATATATATATATATATATATATATGTATATATACATATATATACATATATATATGTATATATATATATATATATATATACATATATATATGTATATATATGTATATATACATATATATATATATATATATATATATATATATATATATATATATTTGCTCAAGGTATGCAATCGGTGTTGTTTTTGACGAATTGTCTTTTGTAGGCTTGCAACTCTGCAGTGGAGCTTGTGAAACTGTACCTTTGCTACCAGGAGCAGAATGAGGCCCTGCAGAAGAGGCAGGCTGATTTGGACCAACAATTGGGTGATACCAAACGTGATCTGGATCAGAAATCCTCTGAGCTGGAAAGGTTGAAACGGCGCAACAAGGAGCTGGAGAATGTTGCGAACCAGCTGACTGCAGAGGAGATTAAAAATAAAGAGTTGTCTGAGAAGCTGCAGGAAGCAGATGAAAAGGCCAAGACTGCCTACAAAACCGGTGCTCGAGATGGTGCCTTGCGTTTCACCCGTAGTCAGACTTATAGCAAACGCATTACTGATAGTCACAACGGTGGCTGGTTTGCGGCTCATCGCTGTGGTGTGCATGGCATTGGTCTGACACAGGAGGATTGCCAGGATATCGAGTATGCATTCTTGGTGGAGCAGAAGCACAAGGAACCTACTGGTTGGGAGACACAAATCATTCCTGAAGAGATTATTCAAAATGCTGATCCTTTGACTCTCCCTCCCATTAAGCTGAAGGAAGAAGACTACCTGGATCCTGCCCTGCTGTCTTCCAGTACCAACCAGACGGATCATCAACAAGTTTGAAGGTGCGGGCAGTCATCACCGGTATCATCCTGTGGTTCATCTGGCGTTGCTGCTTTTAAAGATTAGTTTATTTTCTTAAACGCACTTTTGGTATCAGCTGTTTGTGGCACTTTTTGCCCTGGAATATTTTATGCTTGTTTTTGTAAACTTTACCTTGTGCCATTTTTAATCAGCTAACAAATGTCAGTTTTGGTGTTGGCTGTCGAATTTGTTTTATCAGATGGTGTTGCTCTTATACTTATGATATTGTGTTGTTTGTTTTATTTTTCTATTTTATGCTTGCCCTCATTTATGCAATTGTGCTGTTTGAATCTGGTACTTTACCTTGGTGATATATTTTTCTTTAATCACCCCGAGTCAACAAGCTGATAGTAGCCTTGCTGACCTATTTTAAGGGTTTGATTCGTATCACCCCGAGTCAGCAAGCTGATAGTAGCCTTGCTGACCTACTTTAAGGGATTTGAATCACGATTTTTGATTATACATCACCCCGAGTCAGCAAGCTGGTAGTAGCCTTGCTGACCTACTTTAAGGGTTTGATTCGTATCACCCCGAGTCAGCAAGCTGATAGTAGCCTTGCTGACCTACTTTAAGGGTTTGAATCACGATATTTGACTATACATTACCCCGAGTCAGCAAGCTGATAGTAGCCTTGCTGACCTACTTTAAGGGTTTGATTCGTATCACCCCGAGTCAGCAAGCTGATAGTAGCCTTGCTGACCTACTTTAAGGGTTTGAATCACGATATTTGACTATACATTACCCCGAGTCAGCAAGCTGATAGTAGCCTTAATGACCTACTGTAAGGGCTTGATTCGTATCACCCCGAGTCAGCAAGCTGATAGTAGCCTTGCTGACCTACTTTAAGGGTTTGAATCACGATTTTTGACTATACATTACCCCGAGTCAGCAAGCTGATAGTAGCCTTGCTGACCTACTTTAAGGGTTTGATTCGTATCACCCCGAGTCAGCAAGCTGATAGTAGCTTTGCTGACCTACTTTAAGGGTTTGAATCACGATTTTTGATTATATATTACCCCGAGTCAGCAAGCTGATAGTAGCCTTGCTGACCTACTTTAAGGGTTTGATTCTTCTGCTTTGAATTCCTCGACTTTTTTTCATTTCATGGACCATAACAGGCCTGGCTCAATCGTCCTTTTTGGGTTAGTGACTACACATAAAAATTTCTAAGGACGCTGGCGTTCCATGAATTTTTTAGCGCTGTTCCACCCATATCCATCAGCCTAAAAGCTCCTGGTACGATTTCTTCCCATATCTGATAAGGCCCCTCCCAGTTTGGGGTTAACTTTCCTTGGACCTTTGCCTTGCCTGTAGCTGCTGTTCTGCGGAGCACCAGGTCTCCTACTTCAAGCTGTCTGTGTTTTACTCTTTTGTTGTAGGCATTACTTATACGCTGCTTGTAAGCCGCTGATCTGATTTCTGCTCTGAGTCTGATCTCTGGTAGAAGATCCAGCTCCTGCTTTAACAGTTTACCGTTCTTGTCTTCTTCATAATGCTGGATCCTGAATGTAGGTAACCCTACTTCTGCTGGTATCACTGCTTCTGATCCGAAACATAGACGGAATGGGCTCTCTCCCGTTGCTTCCTTAGCGGTGGTTCTATTTCCCCAAAGTATCTCTGGAACAATATCGGCCCAACCAGCCTTATAGTCGTCTAGCTTCTTTCTCATTGCTGCCAGTATCTGCTTGTTGGCAGCTTCTGCCTGTCCATTGCTTTGGGGATGACAAACAGAAGAGTAGGCAAACTTAACCTTGTACATACTCAAGAAACTTTGAACTGGCGAGCAATCAAACTGTACCCCATGGTCCATCACGATTGCCATCGGTAATCCGAACCTGGTGATTATATTTTTCCATATGAACTTTTTGACCTGATTTGCAGTTATCTTTGCCACCGGTTCTGCTTCTATCCATTTGGTGAAATAATCGACTGCCACTATCAGAAATTTTCTTCCACCGGATGCCGTTGTGAATGGTCCCAGAATGTCCATTCCCCACTGGGCGAACGGTACTGGATTTAGGATTGGCATGAGATCGTTTGCAGGACGATTGATGACTGCTGAAAAAACTTGACATTTTTCACATTTCTTGACGTATTCTTGTGCGTCTGTTAGCATTGTCGGCCAGTAGTATCCTTGCCTTTGGCATTTTAGTGCAAGGGTTTTTCCTCCCTGATGATTTCCACACACTCCTTCATGTATTTCTTCTATCAGTCGTGCCGATTCGTATGCTTATATGCATCGTAAAAGAGGCAAGCTGAAACCCCGTTTGTAGAGTTGGCCTCTGATGATTACAAACCAGCATGAGTTCCTAATCAACCTTCTTGCTTCCGTTTTTTCTGTAGGCAGTGTTCCATCTCTCTTGTATGCCCACATGGTGTCATACCATTCAGGTTGGCTCGTGATTACCATGACCTCTTTCCCCAATACTTCAGTGCTCCTTCGATGCATGACTTCCATCATTACTGATTTTCCCAGAGCACTTGAGCTGTCCAGTTTTGACAGGGAGTCTGCCAACATGTTCTCTGATCGGGGTACTAATTTTATTTTGAAGCTTTCCAACTGTGCCACTGACTGTTTAAGCTTTTCGGCGTATCGTTTCATGGATTCTTCCTTCGTTTCATATTCTCCTGAGAACTGGTTTGCTACCAGCTGTGAGTCGGTTGTGAGTATGAGCCTACGAGCACCAGCTGCCGTGCAGATCTGTATGCCAGCGATTGCGGCTTCGTATTCTGCCTCGTTGTTTGATGCCTGGAAAGAGAACTTAATAGCATACTCGAACTGGTCTCCTTCTGGTGAGGTAACTATTACCCCTGCTCCTGCCCCTGATTTGGTGACAGAGCCGTCTACTGCTACTTCCCATTTTCCTTCCTTTATTTCCTCCTCCTGGTATGATGCTTCGACTATGAAGTCAGACAGTTCTTGGGCTTTTATAGCCATTCTGGGCCGATACTCCATGTGAAACTCTGATAGTTCAATCGCCCATTTTAGGAGTCTACCTGATGTGTCCATTTTTTGCATTGCTTTTTCCAGTGGGTAGTTTGTGAGGACTTGGATTCCGTGTGCATCAAAGTAAGGTCTCAGCTTTCTGGCTGCAATCAGTACTGCCAACCCCAACTTTTCTATCAAGGAGTACCTCGTTTCTGCTTCTTGCAGGATGTGGCTGACAAAGTACACCGGTATCTGTGTTTTATCTTTCTCTATGATCAGTACTGCTGCTACTGTGTGCTGAGAAGAAGATATGTATAGCTGCAGCGTGTCTCCTTCCTCTGGTCGAGCTATTGTGGGTAAGGCTTGCAGGTGCCGTTTTACTGCCCCAAAAGCTGCTTTTTCTGTTTCTCCCCACTTGAATTTCTTGTTTTGCTTTAACACGTTGAAAAAGGGCAACGACCTATCTGCTGATTTGCTAATGAACCGGGTCAATGCGGCCATTCTTCCTGTTAACTTTTGCACGTCTTTTATGCAACCGGGTTCTGGTAGATTCATAATTGCATCTACCTTATCTGGATTGGCATCGATTCCCCTTTCGCTTACTAGGAAACCCAAGAACTTTCCTGATCGGACCCCGGATACACATTTCTTGGGGTTTAACTTCATCCTGAACCTCCTCAGAGTTTCGAAAGTTTCTCTTAAGTCGTCGATGTGGTCGATGGCCAATCGGCTTTTAACTATCGAGTCATCCACATATACCTCTATGTTCCTCCCTTTCTGGGAAGCAAATACCCTATCCACCAACTTCTGGTAGGTTGCTCCTGCATTCTTCAGCCCAAACGGCATAGCCTTATAGCTGTATACCCCTGAATCTGTGATGAAGGCGGCCTTCTTTCTATCGGCCTTACACAAACTGACTTGGTGATACCCTGAAAAGGCATCCAGGAAACTCAAAAGAGCGTGGCCACTTGTTGAATCTACCAGTCTATCGATTCGTGGCAATGGATAGCAGTCCTTGGGGCATGCCCCATTCAGGTTGGTAAAATCTACGCACACTCGCCAACTTCCATTTGACTTTTTTACCATGACCACGTTGGCCAACCATTCGGGGTAGTCACAAACTTCTATGAACCCTGCTTCCAACAATTTTTCCACTTCTTCTTTTATTGCAGCATTTTTTTCATTGGAGAAATTTCTCTTCTTTTGCTTTACCAGCCTGACTGACTTGTCTACATTCAGACGATGCACTATAATGTCCGGGCTGATACCGGGCATTTCATCTGCAGAGAAGGCAAAGACGTCTGCATGTTTTCGTAATAGGCCGATAAGATTGACCTGCTGATCTGCCTCCATATCGGCACCTATTCGTACCGTTCTTTCTGGAACTCCTTCTACCAATTCAATTTCCCGAGTTTCTCCATCTGCAACCGGCCTTGGGATGCACACAGGCCTTTCATCAAAATTTTCCATGCTCAGATCCCCTCTCTTTCTTTTGGTTGGCATGTTTGCTTCTCGGGCAAGGTTGGTTTTCGGCACCATCCTTCCTGGTGCCTTTATCGCTGTCAGATAACACGATCTGGCAGTCTCCTGACTGCCATGTACCCTTTCTGTTCTTTCCAGATTTGAGAGATATATCATGGTCAAATGATACGTGGACACCACCGCCTGTGCGTCATGAATAACTGGTCGACCAATTATTACGTTATACGCTGCTGGTACTTTTATCACCAAAAAGTCGACCATTAAGTCCCTGGCTGATAATCCTCTGCCCACTTGAACCGGTAAACGGATACTGCCTTCTGGGTAGACGCTGGCCCCAGAGAATCCGATAACGGGATAGCTCACCCTTGCTAACTCTCCGTGATCTATGTTCAGCTGGGTGAAAGCTTCCCAAAATATGATGTTCGCAGAGCTGCCTCCATCAATCAGGCATCTCTTGACGGGGAAGTTTGCTATCTCGAGTTCCAGTACCAGCGGGTCATCATGGGGATATATAATGCCGCGGCAATCGTCCGAAGTGAACGTGATGACCGGTAGGGGGGTTGGTTCCGGCCATTTCCTTGCGCTATGGTAACTCACCAGGTGCCTGTGCTCCTCTAGATTTCTTATCGCCCCGCTAACTGTACCTACATGCACGGGCCCTCCAGAGATCACCCAGACAGTGGGTCTTTTTCCCCTATCGGCCCCATCTTTGCTTGTTTCCGGTAATGACCGGATTTCTTGCCGGGATGGTGGTGCCTGTTCAATCCTACCAGTGGGCTGTGAATACCCCGGCTGAGTAGGTGTATATGGGGCATGACTATGCGAACTGCCCTGTCTATTATTTCCTCCCTGGCCTTCCTGTCGAATCCTGTACTGGGATAGGTATCCCCTTCTTACCAGCTCTTCAATGTTATCCTTGAGCTCTTTACAATGCTCCGTGTAATGACCATGATCATTATGGAAAGCACAAAAATTCTTATTGTTACCTGGAGCATCCATCGGTAAGGGTTTTCTCCACGCTGCCGAATTATTTACTGCGTAGATAGTAGCTCTGGCGGTGTTGAGGGGAGTGTACACCTGATAAGCCCCTACCGGCTGTTGTCTATTCGGATATCCCCCTCTCTGCTGATGGCCCTCCTTTCTATTGTTATCTTTTCGGTAATTGTGTTGCTGTATGGGAACATGATCCTTCCTGGCCGATTGTACTGCCTGATTTCCCACCATGGGTGATATTAGCATCAGCTCATCACCTCTGATATACTCATTTGCTTTTCTCAAGGCCTCCCCCAGCGAGGTAAATGATTTTCTTCCCAGGTACCTTTTGAACTCGCACTCTTGCATTCCTCTCAACAGAGCCAAGACGGCTATTTCTTGCTGTAAATCTGGTATGGTGATGGATTCGTTGTTAAACCGGGTAAGGTACTCTCTCAGCGGTTCTTTCGGCCTTTGTGAGATTGACATCAACTCTCCAGATGTTTTCTTTCGTTCAACCTTGCTAATGAATCGCCTCACAAAGTCCTCTTGTATCTGCCGAAAACTGAATATCGATCCAGCCGGCAACTTCTTATACCAATCGGCTGCCACCCCTGATAATGTGGTTTGGAACACTTTGCACCACATGGCATCTGAGTCAGAATACAGCATCATGTGTTGTTCGAAAGCGGTGGAATGATTTTCGGGGTCTGTGGTTCCGTTGTATTTGCACGTCGGCATCTTTACTTTCTCCAAAGGCTGTTCCAGTATACCCCTGCATAGTGGGGAGTCTTTGGGGTGTATGGTTCGCCTCATCGGCTCCTGGTGAGGTATATATCCTTCATATCTATTCCAACCCGGCTGTGGAGACTGCACGATGTACTCCTCGTGGTACGGTGTCGATTCCCTACCAGCAGGAACCGACCCTTCTTGTTCTGATACCGACTCTCGGCGTCTAGTGGACCTTTCTCTGCGCCGAGAGCTATGCCTTTTTCTTCTATCCGGATTTTCACTGTGTACAAGTATTGGTTCAGGTTGTGCTGGCAGTACCACTTCATGCTCTAGGGTTTCGTAGAGATTTCTAACCGGCATCGCACCCGGGCGATTGCCGGTAACCACGATCTGATTTCCCTCTGTCCTCCTTGAGGACAGTTCAGCCATTGCCTTCATGACGGCCGAAGGCGTCAACAGCTGTTGTGGTGTGAACCTTTGGGACAACGCCGAGAGGTTGCTCTGAATCTGTGGGGGGGATGGGGAATCCTGTGCCCTTTCTTCCATGGACGTTTCATCCTCTATGATCACGTCGTTCGGATCTTCAAAACCTGGGGGGGCAATGCTTATCTGTGACTTGAGTGCTTTTGGGGGAGGATTGGTAAGTGGTGTGACTTGGCTGGTTGAGACAGGTAAGAGAGAGGGTTTGACTGTGGTGGGTTGTGCTACTGGTGTTGGTGTGATCACTGCTGATTGTGGGAGATTGTTGTTTTTTCTAGGTTTTTTGTTGTTGGTATCCATGATGGCTGATTTACTTGACAAGATTGGGAAGTCCCCTCCTTCTAGCGCCAATTGTTCCGGTAAGATTTGGGAACGGTTGGAGATGTCTTGCTGGTCGAGTGTTGCTGTTATCCTGATGATATCCTGCGCAGATAACAAAGATGAACTAGCCTCGAGGGTGATTCGAGGATCCCCCCTCCGATGCTAAAGTCAGGTATGATGTGTAATAAGTATTTTGGGTTTAGTGGAAATGATTGTGTTTGCGTACCTTTTTGTCATAAATGAAGCCCATATATATAGGCGCGTGTCGGGCGTACGGACAAATGGGTCCTACCCGATTGATAGCGACCCGTTGACCTCTTGGTTTGGTCACGTGCCTCCTCCCTACCGGCTTTTAAGAGATGCTGGTAGGGAATAATAACTGCCGTTAAGGATCATTTGCTTTTATCCTTAACAGCTTGGCGATGCTACCAGCTGGCACAATACCTCAAAGTTGAATTAAACTACTAACTTATGACCGAATTAGATGAACAAAAATCAACAATTAAAAAAATGTTAAAGAAACATAAATGGATAGAAAATTTGGAACTTTTCACGAAACTAAATTTGGTTTGAAAATTTTGACGAGTTCGACAAAATTGGTGGTTCACGGAATATCAGTTTGGAATTGGATTAGATTTTTTTTCTGCGACTGAAATTGCTTCTACAAACAGAGATGGATAGATAGATGAACATTAAAATAAAAAAAACAAAAAAAAAACCAGTTCAATGAACAGAAAAGATGAAACAATATATGAGAAGGGTATGATTTCAAGGAGAACAAAAAGAAAAAGAAAAGAGTAGAAGAGAAAAAGTCTTCATGTACTAACTTGAATCTTGAGAGTAGTTAAAGATTTTACAGGAACCAAGAGGGAGATGGAGAGAGATCTAGAAGAGTCGAAATTTAAAACGGAATTCCTAAAACCACTTTTAGTGGTTTTGTGTTTTCCGTTTTTATTTTGTCCAAAGTCCATGAAATTTGTTTTATTCAGCGCTTTACCCGAACAACTTTGCTTTGGTTTTTTTGATTAAAAAATGAAAAAACGGAAAACAATAACGTTTCCGAACATAGCCTTAATTTATGGAAAAAAGGGAAAACCAATCACATCGTTCTTTTTTGGAAAAACGGAAAACCAATACTTTAATTTTTGGAAAAAGGAAAAACCGATCCTTTAATTTTTGGAAAAAGGGAGAACCGATCCTTTAATTTTTGGAAAAAGGGAAAACCGATAAAGGTTATCGCTGCAGCGACTAAGGACCTACGCGGTTAGTGACGCAGACCCCGCCGGCTAAAGATGGCGAGCCTGTCCGCTAAGGGTGGACACCCCGTCCGATAAAAATGGACGAATCTATTTTTGAAATTTGAAAATAAGGACCTACGCGTCTTGTGACGTAGATCCCGCCGGCTAAAGATGGGGAACCTGTCCGGTAAGGGTGGACACCCCATCCGATAGAAATGGACGAATCTATTTTGAAATTTCTTTTGTGTTTATTTTTTGAAAATAAGGACCTACGTGGTTTGCGCCGTAGACCCCGCCGGCTAAAGATGGCGAACCTATTTTGAATTTGAAGACTTTATTTTTTGAAAACTGAGAACCTGCGCGGCTAGTGAAGCAGACCCCGCCCGCTGAAGGTGGGCGAGCCCTGTCCGCTAAGGGTGGACATCCCTGAATTCGTTTTTTCCTTGATTTGGAACTTGCGTGGTTCGTGGCGCGATCTTGCCCGATTGAGGTGGGCAAGTCCCTATTTTTTGTTCATTGTGATTTTTTTTTTTTTGAGAATTTCTTTTGTTCATTCTTGCAAGAGCGAATTCTTTCGAGGGATGCTCGAATTCAGTTGTAACCTGAACGTGGGTTGACAACGTGCTTAGACGGACCATTGTTTTGTGGTCATCTTTTTCGTGGTTTTGAGCTAGTCTTTATGGCTCGATTTTGCCACCACTTGGGTCTTTGATCAGAGGACCACGTACAAGTATCAACGGCGACCTTTGTCTTGAGGTCGTAAACTGGTTTATTTTTTGAGACATCCAAACACGGGACTTCGTACAGCGTAGTCTGGGAATATTTTTTTAACTTTGCATACTTTTTTTTAAGATATATTTTTTCCTTTCGAGCCACCAAGCATTCGTGCTTGACGGTCATTTCTTGTCAAAGAGGTTCCTACGCATTTTGTAATGTCTTTGATCGTGTTTGGGATCGTGCTCGTAAGTGCGAGTGATCTTTGTAGTGGTGTGCTACTCTTAACAAAGTCGTGAGGTGCGACTTTCAGTAAAGAAATCGGCAATTTTCGAGTCGAACGGATACAGCAGGGCCCTATAGAAGTCAGGGGCCCTTTTTGGGTTTGAGATCATTTTCGGCGCCCATGCCTGGGTGTTAGAGATTTCGGCGCCCAGCGCTGGGCGCTGAAAATAATTTATGGCGAGGTTTCTTGATGACAAAGTTGGCCTCTTGTTCATTCGTTTATTTCACTTGGAAGTTCTATGTATTCTCTTTTTGTTTTTTTCTTTATTTTAAAACGTGATGATTTTCTCGAGAAGCCGTAGCCGATTGGTAAACTACGGTGCCTGTCGCTTTGGGGAGATTATTTTAAGGAACTGTTGCTCTTAAGGCGTACAGTTATTGCGATAGTTGGGCGAGTCTATATGGCCCTAGGAACATACCTTGAGGCGTAAGACTTTGACCGCTCTTGTTGTTGTATATTTTTCCTTTTGAACGCGTTCGTGAATGTTCGATACTTAGAATGATGATATGTATGCGCGAACGAGCGTTCATAGAATGGCCGTTGTGTGCGGTCCATTAATCAGTTTGCTTGAATCAATTTTTGGAGCAATGACTGATTTTGAATAGTTTGCTTAGAAGCTTGATAGGGTTCAGGCCCATTCATGAAGTAGGCTCAAGCATCGTGCCCTTCTTGATCGTTCAAACATTTGCTTCGAGTTTTTTATTTTGCTATGGTCGTTTCGTAGCTTGGAGCCCCCAAGTATGCATGTCGGGATGCTTCCTTTTGGCGTACGATTTTTGTAGGTTCTTTCAAAAAAAGATTCCTTGGGGTTCCTGCTCGTGTAGGTGCGAGCTATCCCTTCAGTGGTAGGTAATATTTTGCTACTTTTAATCCTTAATGTAGAAGTCGTGGGGCTTGCATTTTGAATTTGGGCGATAAGCAGTCTTTGCCTCTTTTACACATGCTCTTTGGTCGTGCCCGCATTAGCGCAATATGCCTTACTCTCTTTTTTAGAGTTGTACCGTGGGATAGCTGAATTTATGGTGCGACGTAGGCTTGTGTGGCCTAACCGCATGTATTAGAACATTTCTCCAGGTGTTGGGATATCATTATTATTTCTTGCATTGGAGTACTTCATCACGCCTCGTTCAGGTGCTCGAACAAGTGTAGCACCTTCTGCGTGGGTTTGCATGGCTTATTACTTCGTTCGATGCGACGATTCATAGGTGTTTCTTTCTTATTTTTATATCTGGGCAAAACTTGGCTAGCAGAAAGATTCAGCGCCCAGGCTGGGGCGTTAAAGATATCGACGCCCAGCTTTGGGCGTTGAAATTGATTTCTGGGCAGAATTTTGACAGTTTTTTCTTTCTTGATTTTGCTTTGGAACGACTTAGACTGTGTAACGGGCGCTTGTAGGGCGAGCGTTATGTGCAGTAGTTTGATCGGAGTTTTGGTGACTCGCGATTTTCAGTTACCCTTGTTAGTGGGGTGACTTTATATATTCTAAGTAGCGCTTAGAATTTGGGAGGGGTTGTAGCCATTCTAAGGTTTGTTTTACACGATCAAAGCTTAGGATTGTGCCCCTATGATGTATGTATAGCATTAGCGTCGAGAATCTGCGATAAAATCGTCATTTCGAGCACTTTTAGAGTGTTTTTCTCAAGCCTCCAATTGTAGCTACGGGATTGGCTTAGTGCTATAATGCTTTGCATTCGTTTTTATGCATTCATGGTGACACGGATCATGAATAGTTTGAACCAGACTCGTTTAGTGCGAGGTACGTTCGAGTAGTGACCTGATACTTCTCTTGTAAATGTCGTATTATGCGACATTTTCATGGTCAAGGTAGTAACATGTTGTAGTATGCCTTGGCCAAAAGCTAGGTGCCTTTCTTTACCCATAATCATATTTAGAAATCTTTTTGACTCACTTGCAACATCGAGATAAACCCATACTTAGCTTAAACCAATGACACTTTATTATGTTCGAAGAAGTCTTTTAAAAATCAATTAAAATCCGAGTCCTACTGTGTACAATCCGAGGTGTCCTAAGTAGGTTGACTTATAGAAGGGTTCGTACAGGATTACATGAGTGAATCAAAAATACTGTTACGATTTTTGGAATGTTGTCTAAGGATTTGCTGGAAGCCAGGGTGCAAGCGTCAAGATATACTTGTGTCCGTTTGGCATATGCTTTAGGCTTTTAGGGCTATCTTTTCCAGAATTGCGGGAATATAAACCGTTTTTAAATTGACTTAGATTTACTTGGTGTATGTCTGTACAAAAGGTCAAAGTATACTTAGTTCTTTCCCTAGCTCTTTCATTTCAATTTTTTTTAGCCCCCAGTTGCTGTTATGTCTTCCCATTAATGATGTTTCAGATTTCGATTTTAGATGCCCGTGTCATATGTCTGAGTAGAGTGAGCCTTGGTTAAGTGCCAAGTCCTATTGACAATGTCTGATTTTTTTTATTTTTTTTAAAGGGGATTCGCGAGCATTTGAGTTACCATGAACGGGTGCCCTGAGCTTGAAGGAACGATGGGGCGACGCCGTAGAACAATCCTCTTTATTGCAAGCTTACTGCCTTTACTACTTTTTGGCGATCATGACTGTGTCTAGTGGTGAAAGAAGGTCTTTAAGCGAACGACTATGTCTAGTGGTGAAAGAAGGTCTTTAAGCGAACGACTATGTCTAGTGGTGAAAGAAAGTCTTTGAGTGAGTTAGTTCGCTTTAGGGAGGGTCAAGTCGAGTACTTTAGAGGTCATGGACGCTTGCGCTAGCCCCCATTCAATTGAGGCAAAGCGATCTTTTGAGTCTTGGCTAAGTGCCTAGGAGTGTGAGTGCTCTTTCTGGCAAGGGTACATGCCCTTATTATTTTTCGATGTGTGCTCATTAATTTTGGCATCTTGATGACTGGGATTCTTCCTTTGACTTAAATTTTTCTTTCGACTTGGATTGCAAGTAATTAAATTTCAATAAGGGACTCTATTTCTTATTCTTGTTTTTCTATAGGCTTTAATATTTTTACAAATTGGTTGGACCGAATCATGGATTGCCTACGTATCCGCCTTAAATAGATTTAATTTGGAATCAGGTCTTGCGTAGTTCTTAGCCTAGAAAATGGTTTCTTAGAATGCCGATTTTAAACAAGTACGTTCTGAGGTGGAAACATATTATTTGAAACGGTAGAATAAGTGGAGTTTATTATTATTTTAATCTGCTGCTTTGCCGTAAGCCAAAATTTTGTTTTATATTTTTTCAAGTACCTGTATTTTTTGGTGGTACGTATATCTGAATACGTGCTGTACCCCTCCAAGTGTTCGTTATTTTTCCGTGTATGTGCGGATAAAATGACGAGCACTTCTAGACAAAATTTGGCAAGCAGAGAGAATCAGCGCCCAGACTGGGGCGCTAAAGATTCCGGCGCCCAGCTCTGGGCGCTGAAAATGATATCTGGGCAGATTTTTTTGGTTTTGTGCCAAATATTTGTGAATCTTTTTTGCGCGCTAAATGTTTTTTTTTCTTTTTAGACGAACTTTTAAAGGCGCTTTGCAAAGTTTTCTTTTTTATTATTTATTAATTTTTTTTGTACTTTTCATTTGTCTTCCTTTTTTACTCGTGACTCAAGACGGTTTGAAAGATGGGTTGAATGAGTTGGGATGATTTGTATAGGTATTAGTCAAGCATGAGGATTACATCTGTTAGGGCTCACAATTTGCAGCTTCGTGCTAATGTCACGAGTTTACATCAACCAAGGCCAATGAGTAGCATGGGGGCGGCTCAAGGGTATATCAACAAGACGTATCCACACAAGTTATATGGTCATTATGCTAATGGTGGTGTAAGAACAGGTTTGGGCTTTGGAAATAATGGGTATGACGCACGTGTCAATGGCCGTGCGTGGTTTGCGGTTGACAACAAATTCGAGAACAAGAGTCGAGGTAATGGTTTCTTGGGTTATGGCGATGAGAACATGGATGGGTTAAATGAGCTGAACAGGGGCCCCAGAGCGAAGGCGTCTAAGAACATAAGGATTCGAAAGGGTAGACTCGGTTCTTAAAGTTTAAACCTTTTAATGTTAAAAAGGTCTCACCTTTAATATGCTCCATAACTTGGAAGTTGACTCTAGTTTAAGGAGTGATTACAAACAACCTTAAACATCATAGAATCATGAAAATGGGACATGTATTTGAACATAAAAGATGAATGTTCATGTGTTCTAGTTTAGAAAAGGAATTGCACTTTTCATAAACAACCTTGAACTTTTGAAAAGGTTTGGATTTTGTAAAATTGTGTGATTGTTGTAAGGAATACTTTTAAGAATAAAAGCATCAACTTACTAATCATTTTTGAAATCAAAGCTTGAATCTTGCATGGTATTATTGAAAAGGTGCTTGGACAATCATTTGTGAAGAATTTCAAGAATGAAATCTCCCCAAAGATGGCACTTTTGACATGTTTTTCCTAGTTAGTCATGAGTATTTACTCAAATGCCAACATCCTTGGAATTGTTAATTGAATTTTAGAAATGTAAAAGAGTAGAAAACATCATAAAGAATTGATTAGGGATTCGGAATTACCTATTTAGGACTAGCTTAGTTTTCCGATTAGTTCTCCCAATTGCTTAAGAATTTGGAAATTGTAATGGAAATTGTAGATTTGAACTTGAATTTTGTAATTGATTTTTGAGAGGAGAATTATAGATTACGACGTTGTACTAGAAATCTGCCTCCCCCAATTTCTTAGGAAATGAGGGTTTATATAGGGGATTAAGCGGCTAAAATCCAAGGACCACCTACACCTGGCGCTGGTGACGTGGCCGAGAATCCGCCAAAACAAGGACGATGACACCGTCCTTGATTTGTTTTGTATTGTTGTACCTTTGTACGATTTGCACGAATTTGGCACGTAGTATTTTCTTGGAGGTTAAGGCTTGGTTTTGCGTCTAAAAATAAGTCGTTTTTGAATTTCGGATTTCGTGTTTGGACTCGGTTTTACGAGACGGATCCCTGCATGCTCGGTTTTGTGGGTCGACGCCCGAATTTGGATTGCTTAATGTCATTTCAACTGGAAAGGACCTTGTAAAACCAATGGAGAGGTCCATTGGGTTAGATTGTGTTTGGATTTTGAATTTGATTTTTGGAAATTGAATTTTGTATCGAGTTCCGTAACGGGAACGGGCTCGGGAATGGGACTTTGGATTTTGGATTTTGGATTTTGGAATACGCTTTAGCAATTGAGACTTCCGCACGGAGTTGCACCAACCACCTAGCAAGGAAAATAGTATCGTCATCATCCCACTTTAAATACATTTTAAATTTTTTATTTTTCAAAATTTCAGATCTGCATTCTGTTCATTTCTCTCTCATTTCTCTCTCTTTATTTTCTCCCTATGCTTTTCAGATTTATGCCCAAATTTGTAGGGTTGTTTTCAATTTTACTGATTTTCTATGTAATTATCTTATAATTCTCATAATTAGATCTATTAGATGAGGAAAAAAATGGAGGAAGTGGTAGATCAAGAAGGAGGTTCGTCGTTACCGAAACCGAATCAAAGAATTTGCGCTCGTTTACAAATCATCCCAAGCAATTTTAGAGATCACATCTCGGTTTGTTGCTTTTTAAAGTATTTTAAGTTTATTTTAAAAAAAATTGAAAATATTTTTTGTTTTGGAGAAACTAACGTTTGTGTTTTGCCGAAATATCGTTTTCACTTCGCAAATTCGATAAGTGACTTCACGATTTTAAATAGTAACTATATGAGTTTTACAGCAACTATATGGTTTAAAGCGGTACTAAGTGGTTTTTAGAGTTTCTATGCGATTTAATTTAACTATATAATTTTCTTATTGTATGTTATAATGATTAATAGACTATGTTTCACTATAAAATTTATGATTATGTGACTATAATCCAAAAGGTTTGTGCTCTTCTACAAATCAATGCTAAAAATTGGAAAAATGAATGGGCTTACAAAGTTCGTAGTTGCTAAATTACTATATGTTTGAAATAGTTACTATATGTTTGAAATAGTTACTATGTTAGTTTATT
The DNA here is from genome assembly GCF_020520425.1 of Spinacia oleracea. Taxonomy (NCBI): domain Eukaryota; kingdom Viridiplantae; phylum Streptophyta; class Magnoliopsida; order Caryophyllales; family Amaranthaceae; genus Spinacia; species Spinacia oleracea. The sequence goes on from NC_079489.1 coordinate 93,593,505, forward strand.
ATGTTTTGTGCATGTTTTTGATGTTATTCTATATTTTTAGTGATAGAGTTACTATATTATGGATAGGGTTACTATTTATTATCCCACCAATTATGTCTGCAACTCTGTGACTAAATGACCACCAATAATATTTATATATAGGTACTATATCGTGTATAAAAGTAACTATATGTTTGGTATAGTTAGTATGTATATTATAATGTTCTTTTTTTCTGTTCTTTGTTGTCCTCTATGTTATTAGTAATAAGAGTTACTATGTTATGATCACAGTAACTACATGATCATTACAATAACTATATATGATACTCTGTTAGCATATGAGTATCATTAATATTAAGAGATATTATATCATGTATAATAGTAATTATATATTTTTAATAGTTACTATGTTATCATTATATTCGTTTTATGTTCTTTTTTTGTACTCGGTGTCATTAGTCATAAGAGTGACTATATTATTATGACAGTAACTATATGACTATAACAATAACTATATCTGCAAATCTACGAGTATTTTAGCATCATTAATTCTAACAGTTACTATATGCTGCATAATATAAACTATATGTTTTACGTATTTACTATGTTATTTTTTATATTTAACTGTTAAATTATTAACTTAGTTTATATATTATTGATTCAGAAATACAAAGATGATGCACCAAGAGTTGAAGTCGTGCAAAGAATAACTTCTGTAAGGAAAACAAAAAGCATGAGAAGAATAAGAAAATCATATCAACAATGAAAACCAAGGACGTGGTAGAGGAAGGGGAGGTCGCGTACGTGGAAGGAAGGGATGTGGCCGTGCTGGTGGAAGGAATGGACGTGGACGTGGCGTTTAGTATTTTAGTTCAAAAAATATTTGAGTTAATTGTGATTTATTTAATAGATGCAAATAATTAGAATGTCGTAGCTAAAAACAATAACCATATACTCCTTTTGATAACATTAACTATATGATATATAATAGCAACTATAGAGTAAAAAGAGTTACTATATTTCTATACGATAGAAATTGTAGCTATATGATATAAAACAGTCAATATATTTGTGTATACATAATTAAGTAATTGGATTCTTATCAAAATGGCATCAAAAAGTTATTGTATGACTACGGGAGTAATTAGATTACATATAAGTACAACTACATCAACTTAAGAGTTACTATATGATCTTTACAGTAACTATGTCACATATATTAATAATTATATTGTAAAAATTTAATGTATGACTAGTAGAGTAACTGAATTACATATAAGTACAATTATATCAACGTAAGAGTTACTATATGGACTGCGCATTTTTTGAATCACGTGAACATTGCTGCATTGCTGGTCCATTTCATCCTTAATGCTGTAAATTACCTAAAATATTATGTCCACACTATAGTCAATGCAAGTGGGATTGATTTTATTAGGAATTATAAGTTTATTTTTGGTAACTTTCCTACTCCAATCTTCAATTACTTAATATATCTTACTTTCCTATTCCACTCCGCAAATCTATTTTGGAAACTTTCTTACTTCACTTACTATTTTCTTTTTCTTTTTTTCTTTTTTTTTATTATCAATTATCACCACTTGCTTCAACATTATACTTCGTATATCATTCAATTAAGGTTTCTGATACTTGTAATGGTCAACTTGTAACCCCTAAAAAAATAAAACAGTATTTTGAACTTCCAAATGCATCATCTCCTATTTCAGGTTTCATATTTTTATATCAGTTTATCACATTTCAAATGCATCATCTTCTATTATTTTAAACTTTTGCATAATTCCTATACTATATAGACAATACAACTGAAATTTTAAGTTAAAATGCCCGTGTATCGGGGTTAAAACTTAAAAGCTAGTTGTTCTTTGTCACAATCTTCTATATACTCTACTAAAACACAGGGCGCTAAGTCTGGAACTGACAAGTATCCCTGTGTAAAAAAATTATTTGTTTTTAAAAAAACTAAATTGTTAATATATTTACATTATTAGATACGTTAAAATATAGTCAGCAATCTAATATAGAATATTCAGATGATATTTAAATATAATGTACAAAAGAATATTAAGATCTTATGGTTCCAAATATAGAATAAGATTAAATTACCAATATATTTTTATTCTTAAACATTCATATATTATGTTAAATATTCCATCTCTTATTTACCAAATATAAAAAATATTCTATCTCTACTATTTTTCCTAAAACTAAAATTCTGACTACTTTATATATGTTACTCGATTATATAAAAAAAATGAATAATTATTACGGAATAACAAACATAATCTATTAATTATGACATGTGATTGTATCAATTATTTTGAAACAAATGAAGTATGTTTGTTTATTTACAAGGACCAACATATTATCTAACCCAATTTACATTTTTCTTAAATCAATATATACTTTTAATTAAATTAGACATACTTCGTATTCCTACTTCCGCTCTCAAATGATCTTTACGTTAACAATTTGCACCATAATTAAATATTATATATTATGTAATATTGTAACACCCTAATAATTCCTTGCTTTTTATAAAACATTTTCCGACTTAAAACACAGGAATTACCAAGATATTACCGCCACCGTGATAACGGCTAAGGCTATTTACCAGAATTACGCAGCGGAATTAACTAACTTTCAAACATATTAAATAAATAGTTAATGGTCATTAAAACAAGTTGGAACCGTTGAGGCCCAAATCCAAAGTATTAAATCATTTAAAAATCCATTAACTGTAGATAGTGTTAGTCATGACTATAAATAAAAATAGAGTTTATAAATATGGAAGAACTAAACTCTCAACTCAAATCCCATGACCAGAAGACACGAAGCACGAAGTCAGCAAAAGCTGAGTACGGACAAGCTAGAATAACATTCTATCCTAACATGCTTCACTCGACAAATTAAATAATCCACATGCAAAAGCCATATAATAAACAATTAAACATGGAGACAAGACTAGACACTTGCCCCGACTCTTGACTCACAGATTAATAAAAAGTAGCTTCGAACGGGTAAAGTAAAGTATCCTCAAAAGGAAAGAAAAGGGTGATGGGAGCCAACCATACACCAAAATAAGTCGGGCTACTACCGACAGTTGGGCCATACCGACAGGAATTCCAATTGCACAACGGCATATGAGAATGAAACAACGTCTTGTATCATTCTAGGAGTACAAGTTTTCCGGCAAGACTCCCCCCATTGTTCGTACTCAAGTTATATACGTTCCAAGAGTTTTGAAGCTCTTTTGGGTTGCACTTTACGTTAATTAATATATTATGTTTAAGGCGACTCAAGGCTCTACCCAAGATGTTAGGTTATGATACATATGAATAAACATAAATCATGCGGAAAAACCATAAAGCCAGGAAACATATTATTTACGCATAATCATTTAGCATAATTCAGATGCATACACTTTGTAGCGTGCCCTCCCTAGCTGCGCCCGAACCGAACAAGAACAAGTCTTTAGGACTCCAAGTGTCGTCCCTCCGTAGATAGTCCACAACACGTCCGGATCCGCCTTAAGATTGACCAACTAGAATCGCCCTTCCGGTACTAGGATTTTCGGCTAAATAGGGCAAGTGTTTGTGGCTGATTTTTGCTTGAATATCTTACCTTTGAATACTTCAATCCTCGATGTAAATATGTGACCCTAGGCACCTATTTATAGAGTTTATGGAAAGGAATTATAATCCTACTAGGATGTGGATTTATTAATTAGAATCCTATTAGAACTCTAAATAATAAATTTAATCTTTTAGGATTAGGATTTAATCAATGCACGAATTCCGATAGGATTAGGATTCGTTACGAACACGAGCGTGCACGACTACGAGCATAGCACAAAACCGCGCAGGCCTTACGGCCCACACGAGCAGGCGCTGCTCGCAGCCCGCGCGCGCCCCATGGCCTTGCTGGGCCTGGCCTTGCGCTGGGCCTGGCGAGGCTCTGGCAACTTCGTGTTGGGCGCTTGGCTTGCTGGGCGCGGGCCTGGCTTCGTGCTGGGCCTTCGTCTAGCAATCCTCGTCCGATTCTAATTCGTACGATGCGCTTCCGATTAAATTCCCGATTCCGGAATTTATTTCCGATACAAGCAATATTTAATATTTCCGATTCCGGAATTAATTTCCGTTTCGAACAAATATTTAATATTTCCGTTTCCGGAATTATTTTCCGATTCCGATAATATTTCCGATTCTGACAATATTTCCGTTTCCGGCAATATTTCCATTTCCATTAATATTTTCCGATACGTACCATGTTTCCGTTTCCGGCAACATCTACGACTTGGATAATATTTATATCTCCGATACCATCCATATTTCCGTTTCCGGCAATATCATCGTTTCCGGAGTATTCATTTTCTTGCCTTTGACGATCTTAGCTCCCATTGAAACCAAGATTCGTCGATTCCAAATATCCATAGATGGAGTATTTAATGACATTAAATACTTGATCCGTTTACGTACTATTTGTGTGACCCTACGGGTTCAGTCAAGAGTAAGCTGTGGATTAATATTTATTAATTCCACTTGAACTGAAGCGGCCTCTAGCTAGGCATTCAGCTCACTTGATCTCACTGAATTATTAACTTGTTTAATTAATACTGAACCGCATTTATTAGACTTAACATTATATGCATACTTGGACCAAGGGCATTATTTCCTTCAGTCTCCCACTTGTCCTTAGGGACAAGTGTGCATTTCCTAATTCCTTTGTCGCTCGATGCTTGCTCTTGAACATAAGGTAAGAGTTGTCATCCTTATTATGTCCAGAGGTTTTTCTCGGTTTCAGAGTTCAACTGATCAAATAATCAGATAATCATAGCCTATGATTCATCTGAGCACGGCCATGCATTTTACAGTTTCTAGCTCTCCGAGTGGCGTTGTACAACTTTTAAGCATCTCATCCCGATTTATGGGAGGACAATCCCAATCTTGCGATCTTGAGATTAGACTTCGTTTGATAGGTGATTACCTGAGAGTTGCCTTTATAGCCTCCTTTTACGGTGCGACGGTTGGTCAACGTCAAAGTAAGCAGTTCTCAAACAAGTAATCTCAAATCACTCAGTTATTGAGGATTTAGTGTCTAATAATTTTAATGAAATTTACTTATGACAGATTTTCATCTCTTACAGTAAAGTTTCATAGGTCTGTCCGATACTAGTCTTCCCAAAGTAAGTATCTATGCAAATGATTACGACATTGCCATGTCCACATAGTTCAAGAAACAGAACTACTAGTCATCTTGCATTCTAGTCGTCTAACGTTTTCTATGCGTCCATCTTTATAGAAAACTCCGACCAGGGACCATTTTCAACTTTTGACATTCAAGTTCACTTGATAGACATTTCTTAGTCACAGGACTGGTCCTGACAGTCTATCTTGAATATATCGTCAAATTTGAAGGGACTCATCATTTAATACTAAACCAAGATTAAATGGAATATGAAAATACATTTCATATATGATAAATGTTCAACCCCAATGTTTTACAACCATGGGCCTCAAACCCATCTTCTAAAACAGTTCATGGCATTTCAAAGCTATGCTTGATTTCCAGTGTTACAATGTGAGTGTTGCTTCTCACTTGTTGCATAGGTTTAGTTATCATGCTTTGCCAATCTTAATATCCTTTTCATCGAATGTTTTTCGAGATATGATGATAAGATCTTTTGAGTTTGTTTAATATGTGATCTAGTCTTTCTTACTTCGATAGTGGTTCTACGCATTTTGCAATGAAGAACCATCAAGTTAGCATACATGTGATCCACCCAAGTTCAATGAAGAACTCATTAATATAAACAACTCTGTTTTATTGCTTCTTAGGCAATAAGTACTTTTACTTCAACTGTTTAAGTTGTTGGTGATGCTTTGTTTGGATTTACTTATCCAAGCAGTTCACAGATATGTGGAAGACTTTCCAGCTGTATCTTAGAACATAGAAATTAGTATTTTAATTTCCCACGCAACAACTCATGGTCTCCAATCCATGTTGCCATTTCGAAACACGATGCTCTTTAGCTCGTCCTTGTCAATGGTTAACTCCAAAGGAATCTTGCTTGATCCTTTGCCAGTGTTTATGCGTGTAGCATCAATATTTAGCATATCTTTATTTCCTTGAATCAAGAACTATTCCTATGTACATTTTTAAGTACCATAACCTTTTCTTGATCTCAATCTAGTTGATCTTCACTTAGATCAATAGAGATTGGTATATGTTCGTTATACCTAAAGTCATACGATACGTTTTTGGCGATCCTCATATTATATCATACATGATAAATTCTTTTGCAGAATAATTCTCAATTGAATTCTATTCATGTAACTTTAGCTCATCTAGTTTCAGTAGATACTAATTCCAGCTAAATTCTTTGACATATAATATAGGTTAAGAATCTCATTTAGACTCTTTGATGTTTAACTTAGTAAATGCTTATACATAGTTCAAACATCTCCAATGGAGTCTTTCGTGTTTGATTTAGTAAATGCCATTACTTAATCCAAAACAATATCATAAGATCTTTGTAAATAGATCTTAATACCCAGTATGTACTAAGTTTCGCCTTGGTCCATCATCGATGAATAATTTCGAACCTAAGTCATTAGCATTTGAATGTTATTTCACAATAGAGAGATATGTGTGTGATACACATACGACCAATTAAGTTTTTATGTACTCCCACTAAACTTCTTATATATCTATAAGAATCATGTACATTTTATGAAACTTAAATACTTATTAGCTTCACTAAAATACAATTCTAATTCCCCATTGCTTGCTTAAATCTGTACTTAGATTTCATAAGCTAGCATTCATTTCAAGCATTATTTGGGTCCACAAATCCGATGACATGCCATGTACATAGTTTATTCCAACATTTGATTGAGGAATACATTTTGTCATCCAATTGCTATATGTACCAATATGCAATCATTGCTTGAATTATAGACTTGAGCATTACGATTATGCATGAGGTTTCAACACAATCCACACCGTGAATTTGCTTGTAACCTTTACCAACTAATCTAGCTTTGTGTGTGAACACAATTCCATGTTTGATGGTTTTTATTCCTTTAAACAAACTTGCAACCAATAGGTGTGAAACTATTCTTGCAAATCAACAAAATTTCAATTTTGTCATCAAAACATAGAGTATGTTTTATGGCCTCTAACCATTTAAAACATTTGAGTCTATATGTGGCCTCTAACCATTTTAGGGAATCTGGGTTTCGTCATAGCTTTCTTACAGGTCACAAACTCATTAACCTACATGATAATAGTCTGACTGCAAGTTGTAGGTTTCTTCACTATCTAATAGAAGAATCGCATAGCTTCAGTGACCTGAACTCCATGTTTCTTCACTATCCAATAGATGAATATCATAGTTCCGGTGACTTGAACTCTATGCCTACTTGGGTATAGAACATCAAACAATAGAATATTAATAGCTACTTGAAAGTCCTTTGAATATTCCGTTCTCCTTGAAGCACTTGTAAAGTCTTCTAAGAGATGTCTATTCTTTAAAGCCACTTCTAAAGTCCTTGAGAATATGTGTTCGGATTTTCTGAAGAACTTCGAAAAGCCTCCGGAATGTCCGTTTATGTTTGTTGTTCGCCTCGAAGACTTTCGAGGTCTATTTTCTCCCACTTGTCATTTTGGAAACGAATCTCCAAAAGGACATCATTTCGAGCAAACAAACATTATGTTCTCAAAAATTCGTGGTCGAAACAATACCCTTGTGTCTCATTTGAATAAATCACAATGAAACATATATCTATACTTGGGCCTTAGTTTGTTGAATAATAAACACTAAGCTCCCACTGAGTTTTTCAACTCTTTAGATATATATATTATTGAAAAGATATTCTGAAATTACTTTTGAATGGCTTTGACGAATTTGGTTTAGTTTGGTGGTAGTTGAGCATTTTGTTTAGAAATTATAGGAAAATTCTTTATGATTCATCATTGATCGAATCAAGTACTAATTGACTTCGATCATTCCAACTTCGATATGCCATATCTTATGGAGCTAGATTGTGAATTTACTACACACAATCATTGATGATCATCTTGACTTAAGTAATCATCAACATGATCTATCCTAGATCTTTATGATTACTTACCAAGTAGAATTTATACTTCTGAATCTTTGAACTAGCCAAACAGATTCATACTTATATCACATTGAGTAAATAAACCTATATTCACTCAAATCTGTGTGACATAATAAAGTCATAAAACCTTTCTTTAGCTTTGAATTCTATTGTCTAGGTGTTCTAAAAATAGTTCATATCTTTTGTTACTTTCAACAAGTAAGACTTGCTTGTCTTAAATTGATCTAGAAATCAATCAACTTTCAAAAGTCCATCAAAATAGAGCTTTTGAATGTTAACTTGTTGATATGGTCTAAGTAACAATGCCAAAGATTAGTGGAACTCAAATCAAGAGATTGATTTGAACCTAGTAAAGTTCTTATTGTTAAAGAGTTGTTTGTTTTAATCAAGCATATTGACTCAACCCGTAAATGACCATTTCATTCAAATAAACAAACAAACATTGTTTTTGTTCTTCTGAATGTGAGTCTTTCTGTGTTTGAAAACAGAAATTTAGGTATGCTGATTATGGAACGAAATAGCCATTAAGTTCCAGCCTTTGAAAGGACTTAAAACAAACTAGATGACCCTACAACTAATGTAGCATTGCCATGCTTCATTTCCCACTTGTAGGCCATTAGTGTAGCCTAGCTTCCATTGTTTGAGTTTTTACCGAAGTAAGAACCTCAAGCGGTATATGATACCAAGGAAGTTTGATTGCTAGGTCACTTCTTTTAAACATAAACTTATATGTAGAAACGGAATTGTAAATTCCTTTAATTTGTTCCTTTGTTTTCCTATTTCTTGTACCTTTTCTAATATCCTTAAGAATTGAATTCTCTAGTGTTGACTTTTATACTTTGTTTAGACATGTCCAATGTACTCCAACAAAGTTCTTATCATTTAATTTATGTTGAATGTTTTGTTTCAACTAGATGATCTTACCAGAAGCTTCTAAAGTTCTCTAAGCATCGATCTATTCGAATGTCTAGGGACTAGACTCATTCGAGAATTAAATGGACAAAGATATTAGGTTGTTAACCATTGGTAAAGCTGAGTGTTTAAACTCAATGCTTTATGTTCTCAAAACTACATTGTATTTTGAATTCACAAGCACCAATCGGTTTGCCATTCGACTTTGATACTCGAAAACAACCATAAAAGTCGCTAAAAGAAACGTACATTTTAAATCTCTCATTTTCTCTCATTTCCGTGAATCGTTCTTGGATTCACTACCAATCGAGGAAATTTACTGTTACCTTTCTAAAAGGAGTTATTGCAGTGCAAGATATTTAATTATAAACAATAATTAAAACATACATTGAAGCATGCAAAGTCTAAACATTTATCATGAATAATAACTTGAAATTAAAGCAATCATGCAATTCAAATAAGTTATTAGCATTTTATTCGATTTTATTGTTCCGGCAGGTGTGAATAAAATGATTCCAAGACCCTAAAAACCATTGAAGAATTAAGCACATTATGTATTTAGACTCAATTCTAAAATATTTTAGGTAAGCAAAAGCCTTTTGCTAATAGTCTAGAAACTACTCTTGGTTGATAGGTACGTCTAAGAACTTATTAGGTAAACCTATCGATTTTGCCACGACATAAAAGGACTCCTTACTTATATCGTTGAGTTTCACCAAAACTAACATGTACTCACAATTATTTGTGTACCTTACCCCTTTAGTATCGATAATTAATACCTCGCTATGGCGGAAACCTATTACTAAGATCGATGAAAAAGGATATCCAAGTAAGTGTCATTTTGGCATGACACCTTTTAACTGAATTTTTAAGTTTGGAACTTAAGGCTCTTACTATGTTGGTTAGATTTTAAGTGAACTAAAATCCTTAATCATGCATAGTCAAGCCACAACTTCAAAGTCCGTCTTGAAAATCTCCGTGGGAGGCGCCATTTTCTTCAAATAGGATAATCTATAATTAAACTAATTACAACTATTTGATGGTACGCAGACCATATTTCAATTGAAAAACAAATTTGGTGCTTTAGACCAATTACATTCAAATTAATACTACGCAAACCATATTTTTTATCCTATTTGGGCCATACTAGTCACTTCATAACCTGCAAAACAGTACATATACAATATATACCATTCACCCATTCATTATCATGAATGGCCCACATAGTTGGTTAGTAAAACACGTTATGCATCACATAAATATTTGCAGCAATTAATCAAGGGCACCAATAATTTACCAGTTATTCAGTCCTTATTAATTCTAATCAAGTTGTTTTAACCTCAAAGGATTTGTAGACCTAATCAAGAGTTTATGACTAAAATTGCTCCCACTTAAACCAATAAATTCATATACTTTACTAATTTTAAACATAAAAATGTATTTCTAGTCTAACCGGAAACATACAAATTTAATTAAAATTTAAAGCCCATATAAATTTATAATTGAATCCACTTATTTAATTTATTTTTCAGTCGAATTTAAATTAATTCAAGGTTTTTAATTTTAGTAAAATAATTAAAATAAATTAAAATTTATAATAATTATAATATTCAAAATTAAAATCCAAGAAAAAAATTTAAATCATTAATTTAAAATAATTAAAATTACTCGAACTGAAAATCTCAAATTAAAATTTTAAAACAATTTAATCGTAACACAAGGTACGCACATCACCACGCAACGCACAGCCATAGGCCACATGCACACGCAGCCATCGCTGGCCACGATGCGCGCAGCCTCTATGCTGTGTCGCGTCTGCTGCTGCTCACCCTCGCAAGGCACCGCTCGCTGCACGCGAGCCAGCGCTCGCTGCGCGAGGTAGTGCGCGCTGTGGCGCAGCTCGCTTGCTGCCCACACGCGACTGCTCGCTTGCCTTGCCCTTCGCCCTCGCCCATCGCATAACACACACGGCTAGCTCCTTTGCTTCGCGCGCTATACAACACCCCTTAAGGGTAACATGTAGCTTCCATTGTTTTGTGCGTGCAACATTCATGAGCGTTTTCATAATTTTAAAATAATGACAAATTAATAAAACATATTAATTTCATAATTTTAGGGCGAAAAATCGAAAATTTTTTAATCAATTAATTTCCGATTAACATGGATTCAAATCTAGGTCATAAAAATTAAAAATTTAACATAAATTAACAATTTTTATGGTGGATTTTAATCATTGGTGCCTAATTAAATTATTAATTAATTATGAAAAACAAATCAATTCTAAATTATTCGAATTTCAACAAATTAATCATAATTACAAATTAAGTTGTATAATTAACAAGTTTAGGCATTCATAATTGTTAAACATATACAGTAGGTCAATCAAAAACTCAAGATTTATCAACAAGAATCGCACATACTTAATTTAACATCTTAAATTTACAAACTTTTGCGTTCGAAAAACTGAAACCTCCGAAAAGTCATAGTTTGGCTTCGAATTTGGGAATTCTGGGTTCGGCCGAAAAATACTGTTTTTGTCAAAATTTTAGAATGTCTTTTACATGCGGAATTGACACAAAAATCACTTGATTTGGATGAGTAACGATGAAACTGCCGAAAAACTGCGTACATATAATTAAATAAACGCAATTTGTAATTAATTACGAAAATTAATCACCCCTTTAATTCTTTGCAAATTTGTAAAATTTAACCATGTTCATGCAATTTATATTATGAAAATAATAAGAGGCTTCTGATACCACTGTTAGGTTATGATACATATGAATAAACATGAATCATGCGGAAAAACCATAAAGCCAGGAAACATATTATTTACACATAATCATTTAGCATAATTCAGATGCATACACTTTGTAGCGTGCCCTCCCTAGCTGCGCCTGAACCGAACAACAACAAGTCTTTAGGACTCCAAGTGTCGTCCCTCCGTAGATAGTCCACAGCACGTCCGGATCCGCCTTAAGATTGACCAACTAGAATCGCCCTTAAGCTACTAGGATTTTCGGCTAAATAGGGCAAGTGTTTGTGGCTGATTTTTGATTGAAAATCTTACCTTTGAATACTTCAATCCTCGATGTAAATATGTGACCCTAGGCACCTATTTATAGAGTTTATGGAAAGGAATTATAATCCTACTAGGATGTGGATTTCTTAATTAGAATCCTATTAGAACTCTAAATAATAAATTTAATCTTTTAGGATTAGGATTTAATCAATGCACAAATTCCGATAGGATTAGGATTCGTTACGAACACGAGCGTGCACGACTACGAGCATAGCACAAAACCGCGCAGGCCTTACGGCCCACACGAGCAGGCGCTGCTCGCAGCCCACGAACATCAGCACGCGCGCGCCCCATGGCCTTGCTGGGCCTGGCCTTGTGCTGGGCCTGGCGAGGCTCTAGCAGCTTCGTGTTGGGCGCTTGGCTTGCTGGGCGCGGGCCTGGCTTCGTGCTGGGCCTTCGTCTAGCAAGCCTCGTCCGATTCTAATTCGTACGATGTGCTTCCGATTAAATTCCCGATTCCGGAATTTATTTCCGATACGAGCAATATTTAATATTTCCGATTCCGGAATTAATTTCCATTTCGAACAAATATTTAACATTTCCGTTTCCGGAATTATTTTCCGATTCCGATAATATTTCCGATTCTGACAATATTTCCGTTTCCGGCAATATTTCTGATTCCGGCAATATTCCATTTCCATTACTATTTTCCGATACGTACCATGTTTTCGTTTCCGGCAACATCTACGACTTGGATAATATTTATATTTACGATACGATCCATATTTCCGTTTCCGACAATATCATCGTTTCCGGAGTATTCATTTGCTTGCCTTTGACGATCTTAGCTCCCACTGAAACCAAGATCCGTCGATTCCAAATATCCATAGATGGAGTATTTAATGCCATTAAATACTTGATCCGTTTACGTACTATTTGTGTGATCCTACGGGTTCAGTCAAGAGTAAGTTGTGGATTAATATTATTAATTCCACTTGAACTGAAGCGGCCTCTAGCTAGGCATTCAGCTCACTTGATCTCACTGAATTATTAAGTTGTTTAATTAATACTTAACCGCATTTATTATACTTAACATTATATGCATACTTGGACCAAGGGAATTATTTCCTTCACAAGACACAACGTATAAACAATTGAACAATTAAACAATTCAACAATGACTTCATTATTTTAATTCTTTAGGACTTGTGATCAAACATAGACTCCAGTGAAATTACTCCCATTGTTCCTTCTCAAAAACACTGTTTGAGATAACCCGACATTGCCTATTAACAAGCGGGGTGTGCCCTTAGCACGAATTGTCCTTAATTCAATTCACATAGACTCTCTAACATATTCTACCCCTTGGTAGAATATTTATTGCTCACTGTCAATATTCGACTGGCTCAATACTTATGCTAGACATCCTGTACTATAGCATAATAATAATAATAACAACTTGCATGCGCAATACTCATACATGCAAACCAACTTGAACAACATGCTTGACATAATTCAATGATTATAAAAGTCCATAACATGATAGTTCAATAGAATCTATACAGAATAATTCAATAACATGCCCGTTCACATAGATTCAATAATAATAATAACATGCTCCTTCTCAATATCAAACATGAATTCATAACAACATATTCATTCCCAATCATCAATCATGAATTCACAACAACATAAAAGTTCACATGATTCGCATTCAATACACTTCATAAAGTCCTCAAGGGATGGGTGGTCACCCTAGTCTTGCACGTACCTGGAATACCTAAGTACGGGGGCCATTGTGCGAATCACGACTCACTAAAAATTAACTCCTGTAAACACAAAAGGAGAAACTAAATTATTATCCATGTTTACTAAATTTCCAGCAACTAATTCTAAAACCCTAAGTTTAATTAGATATCATTCATTAATCGTTAATTTAATAGTCTCAAATACTCAACTCAAGTCCTAACATAAAAGCATTGACTTTTTAGCTTTAAAACCATTAAAACCCAACTTTTTAAAGCTTAAAAACAATCTGAAAATTTAAGTTGATTACCATAATTTAAATTGTCATTAAATTATGTGAATCAATCGCTTAATCAATTGGAATCAAAACCCTAATAATAGCTTATCATAAAAACATGTTTTGACTTCAAAAATCAACACTTTATGAACTCATTAAATCTGAAAATAATAATTTCAATCATCAAAACTAACATCTTTAATTAAAATACAACACTAAACCAATACGGTGTTCATAACTGTTCTAATCAATTTAAATTACCCAAATATTTAAAATAATCACAACAATTAAAACAATTTAAAACTGAATGTTTTTTTTTTTGAAAACATAATTTGATTGACCCAATTCAACAACACACACACACACAAAAATTAATTGTGTTGTGTGTGTGTGCGCCGATCAAAAGAACGCAACAACAACAACAAGCAACGCAGCACAGCACAGCATGCACCGCAAGACGGCGGCGCGCGCTAGGGGCGACGAGAGGGCGAGTGCTGCGCGGCGGGCGAGACATACACAGCGAGGCTGTGTTGCGATGCGGGACGAGGAAAGGAGAGGGGGCAGCAAGGTGCAGGCACGCAGGCACCTTTTGTGCTACGCTGCGGCTGCGAGGCTGGGCGTGCACGGGTGATGCTGGGCGACGACCCACGCACGGCATCGTGCCTTGGGCTGCAAGCAAAGACGGGCGAAGGAGAGTGTAGGGCGCCGCAAGGAGAGAGAGGGAGTGCTGAATTTTCTTGTGGGGTATTAATGAGAGGTCTATTTATAGTTTTTCTCTCCCTTGTGGGGTAGGTTATGGTAGTTTAAGTTGGGCTTATTACCGGGCTCATTTAAGTTTACTCCTTGCAATTGGGTTTGATCATGGGAAAACGGCTGGGCTTTAATTAAATTAAATTCGTTTTTGAAATACGACCCAACAAATCCCGATTAAATAAATTCGTTGAATCTATTTAATAAAATACGATTTTCGTAATTAATTAATAATTAAATTAATTAAAAATAAAATGCATTTAATTCCCATTAAATGGAATTAATTTATAAAAATACTTTATAAATACAAAGAAATGCTTTATAAATATAATAAAAATATATTTATAACTATAGAAAAATACGAGGTATTACAGTCTACCCTCCTTAAAAGAAGTTTCGTCCCAAAACTTGGGCACGGAAATCACAACTTTAAAACTATACTTGAGACTATTGTGAGACTTTAGTGCGTTTTCTTTGCAAAAGTTTTTAGTTGATGTACTCTTTATGGAATTCAACATGACAATAAATAGTGAAACTTCACTGGAAACAACGATTCAAGCATATCTTTAAAGGACAAATTAGGTAAATAAGGTAAAAGGCGCAAAATTCTACCGCACTCTACCCCCATTAAAGAAAACGAGTTATGGCCCCGTAACTCAACTAACCTCGGGAAAAAGCTTGGGATATTTCTTTCTCATTTCTTCCTCATCTTCCCATGTAGCTTCCTCAGATTCTTGGTTAGACCACAACACTTTAACAATCTTAACATCCTTAGTCCGTGTACTACGCACTTTACTATCAAGGATTTTGACAGGTCTTTCCTCAAATGTTAAACTTTGGTCTAACTCTATGGTCTCCGGTTGCAGTACAAGAGACTTGTCCGGGACATACTTTCTCAACTGAGATACATGAAACACATTATGCACTCTATACAAGTCCATGGGCAAGGCTAATCTATACGCTACCTTCCCTATCCGTTCTAGGATCTCATATGGGCCTATATACTTTGGGCTAAGCTTTCCTTTCTTCCCAAATCTCATTACACCTTTCATTAGTGAAACCCTAAGCAACACTTTGTCACCTATTTGGAACTCTTCATCCCTACGCTTTAAGTCTGCGTAGATCTTTTGGCGATCTTGCGCGGCTTGGATTTCGGATTGAATAGTCCTAACCTGATTCATAGTGTCCTCTATCATTTGGAGACCTAGTACGACAGTTTCACTAATGTCACTCCAACATAGTGGACTTCTGCATTTTTCGTCCATACAAGGCTTCGAATGGTGCCATTCCAATACTGGCATGATAGCTATTGTTGTATGAAAATTCAATTAGATCTAGGCTATCTTCCCATCCACCTTGAAAATCAATCACACAAGCTCTTAGCATATCCTCTAGGGTTTGAATAGTTCTTTCGGTTTGTCCTTCTGTGGCTGGGTGGAATGATGTACTCATCTTCAATGTTGTACCAAAGTTCTTCTGCACACTTTTCCAGAATTTTGAAAGGAACCTAGAATCTCTATCTGATACGATATCCTTAGGAACTCCATGTAATCTCACTACATGCTTGATGTAAGCTTTGGAAAGTTGTTCCATTTTCCAGGTTTCTTTCATTGGTATGAACACTGCCGACTTAGTCAACCTATCTAACACTACCAAAATGGTGTCATTTCCACTTTTAGACTTGAGTAAGCAAGTGACAAAGTCCATTGAGATATAGTCCCACTTCCAACTCGGAATCTCTAAAGGTTGGTCCTTCCCTTGAGGTCTCCTATGCTCAATCTTAACTTTTTAACAAGTCAAACATCTTGCCACGAATTCAGCCACTTCATTCTTCATCCTTGGCCACCAATAGACCTTCTTCAGATCCTTATACAACTTGTCACCTCCCGGGTGAACAGAATGGCGTATTGTGACCTTCTCTCATCAACTTTTCCTTTAGTTCACAACACTTTTGAGGCACACACCATCGTCCTTTATACCTCAAGCTTCCATCCTCGTGGATCTTAAAATCAATCTCCTTTCCTTGCGAAATCTTTTCCTTGATCCGCTCTAACTTAACATCACCAGCCTGATTCTCCTTGATTTCATCAAATACCGACGGCTGGATGGTTAATGCATTCATCATACCCTCACGGCATTCTCCACTTACTATCTCTAAATTCAATCGTTGCATGTCCTTACACAGCTCGTTAGCAACTACTTGAAGGAAATAATGCCCTTGGTCCAAGTATGCATTCTATGTTAAGTCTAATAAATGCGGTTCAGTATTAATTAACAAGTTAATAATTCAGTGAGATCAAGTGAGCTGAATGCCTAGCTAGAGGCCGCTTCAGTTCAAGTGGAATTAATGATATTAATCCACAACTTACTCTTGACTGAACCCGTAGGGTCACACAAATAGTACGTAAACGGATCAAGTATTTAATGGCATTAGATACTCCATCTATGGATATTCGGAATCGACGGATCTTGGTTTCAGTGGGAGCTGAGATCGTCACAGGCAAGAAATGAATACTCCGGAAACGATGATATTGCCGGAAACGGAAATATGGATCGTATCGGAAATATAAATATTATCCAAGTCGTAGATGTTGCCGGAAACAGAAACATGGTACGTATCGGAAAATATTATCGGAAATGGAAATATTGCCAGAATCGGAAATATTGCCGGAAACGAAAATATTGTCAGAATCGGAAATATTATCGGAATCGGAAAATAATTCCGGAAATGGAAATATTAAATATTTGTTCGAAACGGAAATTTATTCCGGAATCGGAAATATTAAATATTGTTCGTATCGGAAATGAATTCCGGAATCGGGAATTTAATCGGAAGCGTATCGTACGAATTAGCATCAGACGAGGCCCGCTAGACGAAGGCCCAGCACGAAGCCAGGCCGTCGCCTAGCGAGCCAACGCACACCAGCGCACGCCAAGCCTCGACCAGGCCCAGCGCAAGGCCAGGCCCAGCCAAGGCCTTGGGCGCGCGCGCGCGGAGCGCAGCAACGGGCCGAGCGTTGTGCGCCTAGCGTGGGCCGCAAGGCTTGCGCGGGTGTACGGTGCTCGTGCATTGCATGTGCGGGAATCCTGAAGCAATCAGAATTCGAAGTGTGATTAAATCCTAAAACTATTAGATAATGATTATTTAATTAGAGTCCTAGTAGGGTTATAATTAAATAAATTAGTATCCTAATAGGATTCCAAAACCCTTTCCATAACTCTATAAATACGTGCCTAGGGTCACATATTTTCATAGATTATTCAAGTATTCAAAGTGAGTTTTTGAGAGAAAATTCAGACACATTTCTTACCTAAGAGTGCCGAAAATCTTTAGTACCTTAAGGGCGATTCTAGTTGGTCAATCTTAAGGCGGATCCGGACGTGCTGTGAGCTATCTACGGAGGGACGACACTTGGAGTCGTAAAGACTTGTTCTTGTTCGGTTCGGGCGCAGCTAGGGAAGGCACGCAACAAAGAGTATGCATCTAAACTATGCTATATGATTATGTGTAAATAATATGTATTCCTGGCTAAATGGTTTTTCCGCATGATTTATGAATTGTCATATGTATCATAACCTTACAGTGGTATCACGAGCCCCTTATTATTTTCATAATCTAAATTGCATTAACATGGTTAAATATTACAAATTTGCATGAATTAAAAGTGGTGATTAATTTTCGTAATTGTTAATTAATTGCAAATTGCGTTTATTTAATTATACGTACGCAGTTTTTCGGCAGTTTCTTCGTTACTCATCCAAATCGAGTGATTTTTGTGTCAATTCCGCATGTAAAAGGCATTCTAAAATTTTAACAAAAAAATTATTTTTCTGCCGAACCCAGAATTCTCAAATTCGAAGCCTAACTATGACTTTTCGAAGGTTTTAGTTTTTCGAATGCAAAATTTCGTAAATTTAAGATGTTAAATTAAATATTTGCGATTCTTGTTGATAAATCTTGAATTTTTTATTGACCTACTGTATATGTTTAACAAGTTTGAATGCCTAGCCTTGTTAATTATGCAATCTAATTTGTAATTATGATTAATTTGTTGAAAATTAGAATAATTTAGAATTAATTTGATTTTCATAATTAATTATAATTTAATTAGAAACCTATGATTAAAAACCACCATAAAAATTGTAAATTTATTATAAATTTTAAATTTTTATGACCTAGACTTGAATCCATGATAATCGGAAATCAATTGAATAATAAATTTTCGATTTTTCGCCCTAAAATTATAAAATTAATATTATTTATTAATTTGTCATTAATTTTAAATATAAATTTTAAATTTTTATGCGATTCGTTCATATAACTTGCACGCACAAAGCAATGGACGCTTCGTGTTACCCTTAAGGGGTGTTGTATAGTGCGGGCATGCGACGACGAGCAAGGGAGCTCGTCGCCCATGCGGCACGAATGCAATGAGCAAGGGCATGGTGCACGAGCACAAGGCAGCAGCCCTGCCTTGTGTCGTGGGCCACGAGCTATGAATGAATGGGCATGGGCGAAGGCAAGGCACGGCAGTCGCTTGTGGGCAGCAAGCGAGCTGAGCCACAACGCGCACTGCCTCGCGCGCACCGAGCGCAAGCTCGCGTGCCACGAGTGCTGCGCCCAGCGAGCGATGGCTCGCGCACAGCGAGCGCTGGCGAGCGCGCACAGCGAGCGCTGGCGAGCGCGCACAGCGAGCGATGGCTCGCGTGCATCGAGCGCTGGAGCGCGCGCAGAGAGCACTGGCGAGCGCGCACAGCGAGCGATGGCTCGCGTGCATCGAGCGCTGGAGCGCGCGCAGCGAGCACCACAGCGTGCGATGGCTTGCGATGGAAGATGCAGCAGCTATGCGACGAGCGCATGGGCTGCGCGCACATGGCCAGCGATGGCTGTGTGCGTGTGGCCCATGGGCGTGCGATGCGTAGGGTGTTTGCGCTGCGATTAGATCGTTTTGAATGTTTAATTTGAAATTTTTCAGTTTACGTAATTTTAATTAATTTTTAAAATTAATAATTTAAATTATTTTCTTGGATTTTAATTTTGAATATTGTAATTATAATAAATTTTATTTATTCTAATTATTTTACTAAAATTAAAATCATGAATTAATTTAAATACGACTGAAATTAAATTAAACTTTTTGGATTCAATTATAAATTTATATGAGCTTTAAATTTTAATTAAATTTGTATGTTTCCGGTTAGACTTGAAATACATTTTTATGTTTAAAATTAGTAAAGCATATGAATTTATTGGTTTAAGTGGGAGCCCTTTTAGTCATAAACTCTTGATTAGGTCTACAAATCCTTAAGGTTAAAACAACTTGATTAGAATTAATAAGGACTGAATAATTGGTAGATTATTGGTGCCCTTGATTAATTGCTGCAAATGTTTACGTGATGCATAATGTGTTTTACTAACCAGCTATGTGGGCCATTCATGATAATGAATGGGTGAATGGTATATATTGTATATGTACTGTTTTGCAGGTTATAAGTGACTAGTATGGCCCAAATAGGATAAAAAATATGGTCTGCGTACCATTAATTTGAATGTAATTGGTCTAAAGTACCAAAGCTGTTTTTCAATTCAAATATGGTCTGCGTACCATCAAATAGTTGTAATTAGTTATAGCTTATCCTATTTGAAGAAAATGGTGCCTCCCACGGAGATTTTCAAGACGGACTTTGAAGTCAAAGCTTCAAGATGAAGTCGGGCCATACTAGATCACATTTATCTTGTGCATGCTTTAAGTTATTTATTGCTTTAAATATGTCTTAATTATGCATAAGATTGTGGCTTGATTATGTTGCATGATTAAGGATTTTAGTTCACTTAAAATCTAACCAACATAGTAAGAGCCTTAAGTTCCAAACTTAAAAATTGAGTTAAAAGGTGCCATGCCAAAATATACACTTGCTTGGATATCCTTTACATCAATCTAGTAATAGTTTTCGCTCAGCGAGGTGTTACTTATTGGTCCTAAAGGGGCAAGGTACACAAATAATTGTGAGTACATGTTAGTTTTGGTGAAACTTAACGATATAAGTAAGGAGTCCTTTTATGTCGTGGCAAAATCGATAGGTTTACCTAATAAGTTCTTAGACGTACCTATCAACCAAGAATAGTTTCTAGACTGTTAGCAAAAGGCTTTTGCTTACCTAAGATGTTTTAGGATTAAGTCGACAAACTGTGCTTAGTTCTTCAATGATTTAAGGATCTTGGAATCATTTTATTCACACCTGCCGGAACAAATAACTTGAATAAAATGCTTAATAAACATTGAATTATGCATGTATGCTAGAATTTAAGTTTATTAAGAGAAACTGTGAATGGTTATTTTTTGTTTATTCTTTTCAATTGTAGTTTTTAATATGGCAAACAACAATTCATTCAACATTCGATCAATTCTCGAAAAGGAGAAGTTAAACGGGAAAAAACTTCCTTGACTGGCAAAGGAACTTGCAAATAGTTCTTATGCAGGAAGAAAAGGAGTATGTCCTAGATGAGGCGATGCCCGAAGCCGCAGGCGACGGGGTCACTCAGGCAGCCCTCAATCGTTGGATTGATGCCAAGAAGGATGTGAAATGTCTAATGCTCGCCACCATGAGTGCGGATATGCAGAAAACGTTCATCAACTCAGATGCTTTCACAATCATCAGTGAGTTGAAGAACATGTTCCAAGATCTGGCTCGAGTCGAAAGATTCGAGACTCATAGGCAAATTCTTGAGACCAAGCTTAAGAAAGGCGAGCCCGTAAGTCCACATGTTCTCAAAATGATTGGACTCATTGAGAATATGAGTCGGCTGGATCAGCAATTTTCTCAGGAAATGGCTATAGACACCATCCTCCATTCTCTTCATAGCGGGTATAATCAGTTCAAACTGAACTACAGTATGAATAGTCTGGACAAAACGCTCACTGAGCTTTACGGTATGCTGAAGACCGCTGAAAAGACGCTCAAAAGTGATAAGCAGGATGTGCTTATGGTGCGTGGGGGCAAGTTCAAGAAATCTGGAAAGAAGAGGAATGCTAAGAAAGGTGGCAACAAGGCCAGCCCAACTAAGCAAACTGGCGCCAAATCTGTAAAGAGGAAGGTCAGTCAACCCACTTCTGAATCCGAATGCTTCTACTGCAAGAAGAAGGGGCATTGGAAGAGAGATTGCTTGAAGCTAAAGGAAGATCAGAAGAACGGAACAGTCGTTCCATCTTCAGGTATTTTCGTTATAGACTGTATACTTGCTAATTCAACTTCTTGGGTATTAGATACAGGTTGTGGCTCACACTTATGTTCCAATCCACAGGGACTAAGAATAAGTAGAAAGTTAAGCAAGGGTGAAGTCGACCTACGAGTGGGAAATGGAGCACGGATTGCTGCATTAGCTGTAGGAACTTACTATTTGTCGTTGCCCTCCGGGCTAGTTTTGGAACTGGAAGAATGTTTCCATGTTCCAAGTCTTACTAAAAACATCATTTCAGTTTCTTGCTTAGATGCTAAAGGATTTTCCTTTTTAATAAAAGAAAATAGTTGTTCGTTTTATTTTAAAGAGATGTTTTATGGATCTGCTAGATTAGTCAATGGACTTTATTTATTAGATCACGACAAACAAGTATATAACATAAATACCAAAAAGGCCAAAAAGGATGATTCAGATCTCACCTATCTGTGGCATTGTCGATTAGGCCATATAAACTTGAAACGCTTAGAAAGACTTCAAAAGGAAGGAATTCTAGAACCATTTGACTTAGAGGATTATGGTAAATGCGAATCATGTTTACTTGGCAAAATGACAAAGCAACCTTTCTCTAAAGTTGGAGAAAGAGCAAATGAACTATTGGGTTTAATCCATACAGATGTATGTGGACCAATGAATACAAATGCTAGAGGTGGTTTCAGCTACTTTATCACTTTCACTGATGACTTCAGTAGGTATGGTTATGTCTACCTAATGAAGCATAAGTCTGAATCCTTTGACAAATTCAAGGAATTTCAGAGTGAAGTAGAGAATCAATTAGGCAAGAAGATTAAGGCACTGCGGTCTGATAGAGGCGGTGAATATCTGAGCTATGAATTTGATGACCATCTGAAAGAATGTGGAATTCTATCAGAATTGACTCCTCCTGGAACACCACAATGGAACGGTGTGTCGGAACGGAGGAACAGAACCTTGCTAGACATGGTCAGGTCAATGATGGGTCAGGCCGAACTTCCATTAGAATTTTGGGGACATGCACTAAATACAGCTGCACTCACTATACATAGAGCTCCGTCTAAAGCTGTCGAAAAGACTCCATACGAATTATGGTTTGGAAAGCCTCCAAATGTGTCTTTTCTTAAGATTTGGGGATGTGAAGTATACGTCAAACGATTAATTTCAGACAAACTTCATCCAAAATCTGACAAATGTATCCTTGTGGGCTATCCAAAGGAAACAAAGGGGTATTACTTCTACAATACATCTGAGAACAAGGTGTTTGTTGCTCGAGATGGTGTCTTTTTGGAGAAAGATCACATTTCCAAAAATGACAAGTGGGAGAAAAGTAGACCTCGAAGAAATTCGAGTCGAACAACAAACTCTAGAGAATGCTCAAGATGACATTCAGGATGAAACTCAGAGATCTTTAGAAGAATCTGGTGAGAATCATGGTCAAACTAGAAATGTTGCCCCGCGTAGATCGCAAAGATATAGATCTCAACCGGAAAGGTACTTAGGTATTTTGACGAACGAGAGCTATGACGTTCTATTACTTGAAAGTGATGAACCTGCGACTTACAAACAAGCTATGACGAGCCCTAGCTCCAAGCAATGGCAAGAAGCCATGCAATCTGAATTAGACTCCATGTCTGAAAACCAAGTATGGGATTTGGTCGATTTGCCAGATGGCTACCAAGCCATTGGAAGCAAATGGGTTTTCAAACTGAAAAAGGACAAGGATGGGAAACTTGAAGTTTTCAAAGCTAGATTGGTTGCAAAAGGTTACAGGCAAGTCCACGGTGTGGATTACGATGAAACCTTTTCACCAGTTGCAATGCTAAAGTCTATTCGGATAATGTTAGCAATCGCTGCATATCACGATTACGAAATATGGCAGATGGATGTCAAAACTGCTTTCTTAAACGGCGTTTTAACAGAAACTGTGTTTATGACACAGCCTGAAGGTTTTGAGGATCCAAAGAATGCTAAAAAGGTATGCAAGCTAAAGAAGTCAATCTACGGATTGAAGCAGGCATCCAGGAGCTGGAATATACGTTTTGATGAAGCAGTCAGTGACTTTGGTTTCATCAAGAACGCAGACGAATCTTGTGTATACAAGAAGGTCAGTGGGAGCAAAATTGCTTTCCTAGTATTATATGTCGACGACATATTACTTATCGGAAATGACATTCCTATGTTGAACTCTGTCAAGATTTGGCTTGGGAAATGGTTTTCGATGAAAGATCTAGGAGAAGCACAGTACATATTGGGCATCAAGATTTACAGAGATAGATCTAAAAAGATGATTGGACTTAGTCAAAGCACTTATATCAATAAGGTGCTTGATAGGTTCAAGATGGCGGACTCCAAGCGAGGCTACCTACCCATGTCTCATGGAATGACTCTAAGCAAGACTCAGTGCCCAAAAACACTTGATGAGCGTAGACGAATGAATGGGATTCCATATGCATCATTGATTGGTTCAATAATGTATGCTATGATATGTACATGCCCGGATGTTGCGTACGCACTCAGTGCTACGAGCAGATACCAGTCAGACCCAGGAGAGGCGCATTGGACTGCTGCCAAGAACATTCTGAAGTACCTGAAAAGGCACAAAGATGACTTCCTGGTCTATGGTGGAGATGATGAATTAATTGTTAAAGGCTATACGGACGCAAGTTTCCAAACCGACAAAGATGATTTCAGATCACAGTCTGGGTTTGTCTTCTGCCTCAACGGAGGAGCAGTAAGCTGGAAAAGTGCTAAGCAAAGCACCATTGCGGATTCTACAACTGAAGCGGATTACATTGCTGCACATGCAGCAGCAAAGGAAGCTATATGGCTAAGGAAGTTCATAGGTGAACTTGGTGTAGTCCCCTCCATTAAAGGACCAATAGCCCTGTATTGTGACAATAACGGAGCTATTGCACAGGCAAAGGAGCCTAGACACCACCAGAGAGTCAAGCATGTACTTCGTAGATTTCACCTTCTACGAGAGTTCGTTGAAAGGAAAGAAGTCGAGATAAGCAAAATTGGAACTGATGACAACATATCAGATCCATTAACTAAACCTCTGCCGCAGGCGAAGCACAACTCGCACACTGCAGCTATGGGAATCAAGCATATTGGAGAATGGCTTTGATGTCTCTGTTTAATGTTTTAAAGTTTTAGAGTTTAAATCTTTGTAAAACATTATTGGTTAATCATTCACAATAAATGAAAAGAATTCATTTTTCCATTTAATTTGTGGTTTATTAAATGATGAGTCCCTTCAATTTGACGATATATTCAAGATAGACTGTCAGGACCAGTCCTGTGACTAAGAAATGTCTATCAAGTGAACTTGAATGTCAAAGGTTGAAAATGGTCCCTGGTCGGAGTTTTCTATAAAATTGGACGCATAGAAAACGTTAGACGATTAGAATGCAAGATGACTAGTAGTTCTATTTCTTGAACTATGTGGACATGGCAATGTCATAATCATTTGCATAGATACTTACTTTGGGAAGACTAGTATCGGACAAGACCTATGAAACTTTACTGTAAGAGATGAAAATCTGTCATAAGTAAATTTCATTAAAATTATTAGACACTAAATCCTCAATACCTGAGTGGTTTGAGATTACTTGTTTGAGAACTGGTTGCTTTGACGTTGACCAACCGTCGCACCGTAAAAGGAGGCTATAAAGGCAACGCTCAGGTAATCACCTATCAAACGAAGTCTAATCTCAAGATCGCAAGATTAGGATTGTCCTCCCATAAATCGGGATGAGATGCTTAAAAGTTGTACAAGGCCACTCGGAGAGCTAGAAACTGTGAAATGCATGGCCGTGCTCGGATGAATCATAGGCTATGATTATCTGTTTATTTGATCAGTTGAACTCTGAAACCGAGGAACACCTCTGGACATAATAAGGATGACAACTCTTACCTTATGTTCAAGAGCAAGCATCGAGCGACAAAGGAATTAGGAAATGCACACTTGTCCCTAAGGACAAGTGGGAGACTGAAGGAAATAATGCCCTTGGTCCAAGTATGCATTCTATGTTAAGTCTAATAAATGCGGTTCAGTATTAATTAACAAGTTAATAATTCAGTGAGATCAAGTGAGCTGAATGCCTAGCTAGAGGCCGCTTCAGTTCAAGTGGAATTAATGATATTAATCCACAGCTTACTCTTGACTGAACCCGTAGGGTCACACAAATAGTACGTAAACGGATCAAGTATTTAATGGCATTAGATACTCCATCTATGGATATTCGGAATCGACGGATCTTGGTTTCAGTGGGAGCTGAGATCGTCACAGGCAAGAAATGAATACTCCGGAAACGATGATATTGCCGGAAACGGAAATATGGATCGTATCGGAAATATAAATATTATCCAAGTCGTAGATGTTGCCGGAAACAGAAACATGGTAGGTATCGGAAAATATTATCGGAAATGGAAATATTGCCAGAATCGAAAATATTGCCGGAAACGGAAATATTGTCAGAATCGGAAATATTATCGGAATCGGAAAATAATTCCGGAAATGGAAATATTAAATATTTGTTCGAAACGGAAATTTATTCCGGAATCGGAAATATTAAATATTGTTCGTATCGGAAATGAATTCCGGAATCGGGAATTTAATCGGAAGCGTACCGTACGAATTAGCATCGGACGAGGCCCGCTAGACGAAGGCCCAGCACGAAGCCAGGCCGTCGCCTAGCGAGCCAACGCACACCAGCGCACGCCAAGCCTCGACCAGGCCCAGCGCAAGGCCAGGCCCAGCCAAGGCCTTGGGCGCGCGCGCGCGGAGCGCAGCAACGGGCCGAGCGCTGTGCGCCTAGCGTGGGCCGCAAGGCTTGCGTGGGTGTACGGTGCTCGTGCATTGCATGTGCGGGAATCCTGAAGCAATCAGAATTCGAAGTGTGATTAAATCCTAAAACTATTAGATAAAGATTATTTAATTAGAGTCCTAGTAGGGTTATAATTAAATAAATTAGTATCCTAATAGGATTCCAAAACCCTTTCCATAACTCTATAAATACGTGCCTAGGGTCACATATTTTCATAGATTATTCAAGTATTCAAAGTGAGTTTTTGAGAGAAAATTCAGACACATTTCTTACCTAAGAGTGCCGAAAATCTTTAGTACCTTAAGGGCGATTCTAGTTGGTCAATCTTAAGGCGGATCCGGACGTGCTGTAGACTATCTACAGAGGGACGACACTTGGAGTCCTAAAGACTTGTTCTTGTTCTGTTCGGGCGCAGCTAGGGAAGGCACGCAACAAAGAGTATGCATCTAAACTATGCTATATGATTATGTATAAATAATATGTATTCCTGGCTAAATAGTTTTTCCGCATGATTTATGAATTGTCATATGTATCATAACCTTACACTACTAACGCATTCACACTATGACTTGATTTCCTACTCAAGGCATCTGCGACTACATTGGCTCACTAGTGGAAAAAGGGTCATTTGCATCGCACTTTTAAGCATATTTGCGTCGCACATCGTGCGTGGCAAAAGCTCTCGACGCAAATGAACCTTATTTGCGTCGCACAATTAGCAAATGTGCGACGCAAATAACTTTTCAGGCACCATGTTGAAAAGTCTTTTGCCACGCACATTAGCTAAATGTGCGACGCAAATAAGAGTCATTTGCGTCGCACATTTAGCTAATGTGCGTGGCAAATGACTTTTCAGGCACCATGTTGAAAAGTTATTTTCCACGCACATTAGCTAAATGTGCGACGCAAATGACTTTTAGGCGCCAAAAAAAAAGTCATTTGCCACGCACATTAGCTTAATGTGCGACGCAAATGACAATTTTAGCGCCAAAAAATTAAGTCATTTGCCTCGCACATTGAGCTAACGTGCGTTGCAAATGACTAATTTTTTTTAAAAAAAAAATTCGTTTTTTAATATTTTAGTTGGAAATTCCGACATGATCGTCTTTGAAATTAGACGCTTCATTCCCAATACCGGGAATACATTTATAAATAATACCTGTCACAAAAGTTTACAACGTAATTAACGTTCCCAATAAAAGGCAATTAAATTCGTCATAGATCGATCAACCAACATGTTACAACAAACATAAAATTATTACAACAAAGGTACGTAGCTAGCTAGAGATCAAGTTCATATTACAAATTAAGCTAAAAATTCGACATTGTTCATGAAGTAATCTGCCCAAAAATCTTTCACCTCATTAATCTCCTCCGGTGAATAAGGCAATGTTCTTGAAAAATCCTAAAAAAGTGTAAATAATTCAATTTATCAACGATTGATCAATATAATAATTTTGTGTACTTAAATTTATTATATAAAGTATGTAGTTTATGAGAACATACCTTAGTAAGATCTTGACTATTACCATGATTCATAATTATGTCGTACATAAAACGCATGACGTAGTAGCCACAATCTAGTGATCCCGGTTGTTGAGCACACTAAATGCATTAAAATAAATAACACAAGTAAAATTTCTATCACATTGTATGTTATAATTTTGAAAAACTTACTTCTTAGGTAAATAATAAACTAATTATACCTGTGCTGGAATCCATGTTAATTTAGTTCCCTTAGACTGTCCACCTAGTCTCTTGTAACTCCGAAAAGCACTACACATTCGATAAAATATGCAATTATATATACTTTGTTTACACATGTAAATGCAAAGAATATTTTACATGTAAGTGCAATTATATACTTTGTTTACACATGTAAATGCAATTATATACGTAGTAGCCACATTTAAGGCTAATTGAGTCGTTCTAGGTCATTTTTAGGCAAAAATAATGTTTTCGAACCCAACTTTGAACTAAAGAACCTAAGGAATGTTTTCAAACTTATTACACGTCTCATATGCATAGTTATAACTTTCTAAGGCTCTTTACAATCTATTATTTCACATTTAAGGCTAATTGGGTCGTTCTAGGTCATTTTTAGGCAAAAATGATGTTTTCGAACCCAACTTTGAACCAAAGAACCTAAGGAATGTTTTCAAACTTATTACACGTCTCATATGCATAGTTATAACTTTCTAAGGCCCTTTACAATCTATTATTTCACATTTAAGGCTAATTGAGTCGTTCTAGGTCATTTTTAGGCAAAAATGATGTTTTCGAACCCAACTTTGAACTAAAGAACCTAAGGAATATTTTCAAACTTATTCTACGTTTAATAAGCTTATTTACAACTTTCTAAGGCCCTTTACAATCTATTATTTCACATTTAAGGCTAATTGGGTCGTTCTAGGTCATTTTTAGGCAAAAATGATGTTTTCGAACCCAACTTTGAACCAAAGAACCTAAGGAATGTTTTCAAACTTATTCTACGTTTAATATGCTTATTTACAACTTTCTAAGGCTCTTTACAATCTATTATTTCACATTTAAGGCTAATTGGGTCGTTCTAGGTCATTTTTAGGCAAAAATGATGTTTTCGAACCCAACTTTGAACTAAAGAACCTAAGGAATGTTTTCAAACTTATTACACGTCTCATATGCATAGTTATAACTTTCTAAGGCTCTTTACAATCTATTATTTCACATTTAAGGCTAATTGGGTCGTTCTAGGTCATTTTTAGGCAAAAATGATGTTTTCGAACCCAACTTTGAACCAAAGAACCTAAGGAATGTTTTCAAACTTATTCTACGTTTAATATGCTTATTTACAACTTTCTAAGGCTCTTTGCAATCTATTATTTCACATTTAAGGCTAATTGGGTCGTTCTAGGTCATTTTTAGGCAAAAATGATGTTTTCGAACCCAACTTTGAACCAAAGAACCTAAGGAATGTTTTCAAACTTATTCTACGTTTAATATGCTTATTTACAACTTTCTAAGGCTCTTTACAATCTATTATTTCACATTTAAGGCTAATTGGGTCGTTCTAGGTCATTTTTAGGCAAAAATGATGTTTTCGAACCCAACTTTGAACCAAAGAACCTAAGGAATGTTTTCAAACTTATTCTACGTTTAATATGCTTATTTACAACTTTCTAAGGCTCTTTACAATCTATTATTTCACATTTAAGGCTAATTGGGTCGTTCTAGGTCATTTTTAGGCAAAAATGATGTTTTCGAACCCAACTTTGAACTAAAGAACCTAAGGAATGTTTTCAAACTTATTACACGTCTCATATGCATAGTTATAACTTTCTAAGGCTCTTTACAATCTATTATTTCACATTTAAGGCTAATTGGGTCGTTCTAGGTCATTTTTAGGCAAAAATGATGTTTTCGAACCCAACTTTGAACCAAAGAACCTAAGGAATGTTTTCAAACTTATTCTACGTTTAATATGCTTATTTACAACTTTCTAAGGCTCTTTGCAATCTATTATTTCACATTTAAGGCTAATTGGGTCGTTCTAGGTCATTTTTAGGCAAAAATGATGTTTTCGAACCCAACTTTGAACCAAAGAACCTAAGGAATGTTTTCAAACTTATTCTACGTTTAATATGCTTATTTACAACTTTCTAAGGCTCTTTACAATCTATTATTTCACATTTAAGGCTAATTGGGTCGTTCTAGGTCATTTTTAGGCAAACATGATGTTTTCGAACCCAACTTTGAACTAAAGAACCTAAGGAATGTTTTCAAACTTATTACACGTCTCATATGCATAGTTATAACTTTCTAAGGCTCTTTACAATCTATTATTTCACATTTAAGGCTAATTGGGTCGTTCTAGGTCATTTTTAGGCAAAAATGATGTTTTCGAACCCAACTTTGAACCAAAGAACCTAAGGAATGTTTTCAAACTTATTACACGTCTCATATGCATAGTTATAACTTTCTAAGGCCCTTTACAATCTATTATTTCACATTTAAGGCTAATTGAGTCGTTCTAGGTCATTTTTAGGCAAAAATGATGTTTTCGAACCCAACTTTGAACTAAAGAACCTAAGGAATATTTTCAAACTTATTCTACGTTTAATAAGCTTATTTACAACTTTCTAAGGCCCTTTACAATCTATTATTTCACATTTAAGGCTAATTGAGTCGTTCTAGGTCATTTTTAGGCAAAAATGATGTTTTCGAACCCAACTTTGAACTAAAGAACCTAAGGAATGTTTTCAAACTTATTACATGTCTCATATGCATAGTTATAACTTTCTATGGCCCTTTACAATCTATTATTTCACATTTAAGGCTAATTGAGTCGTTCTAGGTCATTTTTAGGCAAAAATGATGTTTTCGAACCCAACTTTGAACTAAAGAACCTTAGGCAAAAATTTAGGCAAAAATGGCATTTTCATATGCATACTTTACTTACTTATTTAGTGGCTCCTTAATCATCAAATTTCTCTTCTTCTGTTGAGAATCAAATATGTAGACCTCACGTTTAGACAAGCAAAGAACTAAAAGCATCCAGTGACTCCTACATACAAACAATAAACGTATGTAGTTAGAAAAAAAAAAGTTAAATTTATAACAATCAATTAAAAACGAAGTTCAAAGTAATTTTCATACTTTTCGTAGTATGGACATAAGATGAATGTCTTAGAACTAAGTGCACTCATGGACCTTGTCATGTACAATAGAATTCGATCTGCATCGGACTTTAACATGGTGACCGAGATCATCTCCGGGCACATGAATCCAATACTATTGGGGTGACAATCATCGTGAAGACACAACTCACTCAAAGCCCTATAATATATAGTGTAAGAACGTTAAGACAATCATAAAAATCAAATTTAGGGGCAAAATATGAATTTAGGTAACTCACGTAACAAAAACTTGTATTATTGATACATTGAGCCATGCTCCCGAGAGAAGTTGATCGGTGTCTTCAACGGTGACACTAATTTCAAAGTCCTTTTCCATATTGAATGTCCTTTTAGTGCAATGTACCTTAACGTGCTCCCCTTCTTTTAATCCCAACATCATAGTTTTCATCACATTGCACTTACCACTCAAATTTTGCACTTTATAATTTTCAAGGAAATAGGTTTTTGATTTAGTGTTGGACGCTTTTGTTCCACTTCCCCCAAGCACTATCTCTTTCCCTTTGTTCCCTTTCCCTTTAGGCTCTTTACTTGTAGGCTTGTTTACCTGAGGTATGATTTTCAAATAACGATATACATATTAGTGAGCATACATGGTATAATAGTTCTACTTCAAATTATCATGCATATGTTAGTTACCTCCTCATTCGTAAGCGACACCAAATGCTTTGGCCACTGAGTGAAGGTACCATGAGCTTGAGCAAGTTTCTTAATATATTGAGAAGGCACGGGGACGGGAGCTTCTTTGTACGCGGGCTCAAAATCATCAACGCTCACTATCACGTTATCGGACGTGACGTCGTTGTGGTGATCAAGGAGCAACTCTGGACATATGGTACCATAGGCAACAAAGACTTTCTCCGAGCCTATGTTCAGGTATAGATGGCACGGGACAGGTTCCTTATTATTTATTTTGAACAATAACGCAAATACAATGTAACATGTTAGAAAAGTTCAATAGAATTAACTAGAAACAAATTACTTGAAAAACACAAATTATCATACCGTAATGTCGGCAAATGGATCTAAACCCCCGGAACGACAACTACTATGAACATTTGTGTCTATCCTCATCTGGCTTAGTATTTGGACACCAAGTTCTTTAGCAAATGTGATAAATTTCTCCATAACCATGGCATCCATCTTGGAATTCATCTCTTGTATTGTCTCATCTTTGACCCTTTTGGTCACTCTTGCTTCCATTTCCTCCATCTCCGCATCTCCATACCGTCGAAAGCTACGCCGCTCTCCGGTCCCCCACACAGCTTTGATGCCTACTCCACCACCAAATGTTAGTGGTCTCCCTTCTTTAGTCTTACCAAGTGCACGAGATAAGACATCATCTCGTGCACTTTTGGGAACAAATTCCCCTTCATCTTGTTTCCTTTTCCATTCATCCTACATGAAATCAAATGGTTTTGAGAAAAGTTCAACACTTGGTTTCATATTTAAGAACATTTATGAAGTTAGAGGAATCACAACATTACGCAAAATTGTTAAATGAACTTACAATATTTTCTTTGACCTTTTGTGTGCCCTCATCCGGCAAGTAAGGATTTCCTTTCTCATCTGGTACCGATCTTGCAAGAAGCCATAAACATGTCCTACTCGGCAAACTTGAAGAAATTGTAGACGCAGAGGAACCTTCAGATGACGAAGAAACTGAGGGAATGTACCCTTTTCTCTGCCATTCACTTGTCATTTCAGCATATGATTTCTGTCCCATATGATGAGGATATATGTTGAAAGATTGACTTTGTCTTGCTTTCTCACTTATTTCCTAATTTTAGGGGGGTAAAAGAAATTATTACAACAAAATAAAACTTAGATTATACCAAGACTTTAAATAAGAATAATTTTTATACCTCAGCTTCTTCGGAGGTACGTATCTTCACAAATTCCTTCCATATATCCTTAGTTATATAACTATACAAATCATATGGCATCTTTTCATCTTTTGGCCTTTATCTTGTACCCCGGATCCAACCAGTCGTCAATCTTGATTTGAATTCCCTCCAACGCTTATCACAACTCTTTAAGACAACTTCTTTCTTAGTGTCATCTGTGATATGAAATTCTCTCTAAATGAAAGAAAAAGAAAGGGAACAAGAAAGTCTTTTAGCACATGAAAAAGACACGTAGATATGTACAAATGAATTTCCAAAATAAAACCGGTTACCTTGACGTCTTCCCACAAAGTGTCTTTTATTCCTTGTGAAACATCTTCCCAGGTTCTGATCAATATTGAAACCTTTGCGCGACTTATCTCGCCAATGTGATTCTTGTAATCCGTTGCCCATTTCCCTGTGGGTCGGTCCAAGTGATCCCATTCAATTATTCTTGGAACCCCGGGCATGGATTTTATTCCTTTTGTAGGGCCTCTTGGCTTCTTTTTTTGCTTTTGGGGCACTTGATTTGGTGATTTGTTAGATGGACCTGAATTTGCGTGTTGATCTTCATCCATGCCTGACGCTACTGCATTGGAAAATCATCATAATTACATAACTTCAAAAGCAGGATTTTAAAAGAAAAATAAAGAACTGATCAGTTCTGTGCACTGATCTGCACAGTTCTGATCTGAGCTGTGCAGATGAGTGCACAGAACTGATCAGAACTGACCAGTTCTGTGCACTGATCTGCACAGCTCAGATCAGAACTGTGCAGATCAGTGCACAGAATTGATCAGTTCTGACCAGTTCTGTGCACTGATCTGCACAGTTCCGATCTGAACTGTGCAGATCAGTGCACAGAACTGGTCAGTTCTGATCAGTTCTGTACACTGATCTGCACAGTTTCTGATCTGAGCTGTGCATATCAGTGCACAGAACTGGTCAGTTCTGATCAGTTCTGTGCACCACAGTTCTGATCTGAGCTGTGCAGATCAGTGCACAGAACTGGTCAGTTCTGATCAGTTCTGTGCACTGATCTGCACATTTCTGATCTGAGCTTTGCAACATTTTGGAATAGATCGAAACCCATAAAAGACACCATCAATCATGCATGCTGTCATTATTTCGATTCTAACCCAAACCATATGCATAGTTGCCAAAATAGTACCTATCTCACTATTTCTATTTTTCAACATAAAATCCTTCATCATGATCTCGCCGCGTATAACTCATGTCAACATCGTCAATCATTTGAGGGATATGCCAGGAGGAAGGTGGAATCTCATTAAACTGTTCATCATACTCTTCTTCATCATCTACATCCTCAACGCCAAGTATTCTTCTTTTGCCTTCCAGAACAACTGACCAACTACGATCGGCAGGGTCAACCATGTAAAAGATTTGTTTTGCCTGTGATGCTAATATGAAAGGATCTGCAAGATGCCCAACTCGACTAAAGTTTACAAGTGTCAGGTACCCATGTTCATCCGTTTTGACACCGCGACTAATATCAACCCACTTGCACCGGAATAGAGGAATCTTAAAATACTTATATTCCAACTCTAATATTTCTTCAATGACTCCATAGTAAGAGTTCGTCTTATCTACAAGTGTTCTATCTTTTACACTAGCATACTCTGAAGACAAACATATTGCCGTAACACCACTATTTTGCATCGTCGTTTTGTCATCTTGTCGTTTCGTGTAAAAAGAATAGCCATTGATGTCGTACCCCTCATAAGATATGACTTGACATTTAGGACCATATGCCAACCATCTCACCATGTCAGATACCTCATTAGGCGTGTCGGAAAATTGATCCATCACTCGACACTTGAACCATGTGAGGAATGAACGATTATGCTCTTTTATCAGTTGAGGAACATTTTTTGAAGGATATTGCTCTCTAAGAAAGTTCATGTGCTCAGCCACGTATGGATGGACTTCACTAAGACTTTGCACCACAAACAGCTCAACCTTACACATCATTTCAGAACCGATTGATATCCTTTTCTTGCCAATTGTACCTTGACCCCCAAGTCTCCCATCATGTCTAGACTTTGGTACTCCGACTTCTTTCAAACGTGCCATATATTGAGAAACCCATGCAGCAACTTCCTCCGCGACGGTTCGTTGGACAATACTAGCTTCAGGTTTGGCCGGATTCATCACTCTATCATTCAAGGTACCCATTTCCCGTTCAAAGGGATACATGTACCTCATACAAACTGGCCCACAAAGCTTAATTTCACGAACAAGATGAATAATCAAATGAGGCATCATGTCAAAGAATGATGGCGGAAAATACTTTTCAAACCGACACATGGTCTCAAGTACATCGGCCTGCAAATCATCCAATATTGTTGGATTGATCACCTTGCTACAAATTGTGTTGAAAAAGAAACACAATCTTGTAATGGTATACCTCACTTGTGGCGGCAATATCCCTCGAATTGCAACCGGCAGCAATTGTTGCATCAACACGTGACAATCATGAGATTTCATTCCAACTAATTTCAAGTCAGACATGGACACAAGTCTACGAAAATTTGAAGAGTAACCGGCAGGGACCTTTAAGCCATGCAAAGACTCACAAAAGCTAACTTTCTCCTTTTTAGACAAGGTGAAACAAGCTGGGGGAAGGTACCAGCGTTTTCCCCTTTCTTGAGGTGCCAACTCGGAGCGACCCATAGCAGCCATATCTTGTCTAACTTTAGACCCATCCTTCGTTTTCCCTTGCATATTCAACAATGTCCCAACAATGGCATCACAAACATTTTTCTCAATATGCATTACATCCAAACAATGCCTAACTTCCAAATCTCTCCAATATGGGAGATCCCAAAAGATAGACCTCTTCTTGTAACCACCACTTGGCTGACCTTTATAACCCGTTCATAAACCTCACACGCACATAAGGGGGCAGGAGCTTCTCTCATCTCCAATTCTCCATTAAAAGCTTCCTTCTCTTTTCGAAATGGGTGATCTTCAGGAAGATACATCCGGTAATCCATGTACACATCTTTCCCACAAAATTTTAGGCGCCTCGAGACCAAATCATCATGACAAACTGGACATGCCTTCTTTCCCTTTACAGAATACCCTGACAAATTTCCATAAGCCGGGAAATCATTTATCGTACAAAAAATCATGGCACGTAAAGTGAAATTGGTTTTGGTGTATGCATCAAACATCAACACCCCTTCATCCCACAACAATTTCAAATCTTCAATGAGTGGCTCTAGATACACATCTATGTCATTTCCGGGTTGTTTAGGCCCAGAGATTAAGAGCGACAACATGATGTATCTACGCTTCATGCATAACCAAGGAGGCAAATTGTATATGGTGAGAAGAACCGGCCAAGTGCTATATTGGGTACTAAGTGTCCCAAATGGGTTCATTCCATCCGTGCAAAGACCAAGCCTGAGATTCCGAACTTCTTCCCTAAAGACCTTGTACTTTCGATCAATGTTCCTCCATTGTGGAGAATCAGCAGGATGCCTCATTAACCCATCTTTCTTCCTCCCTTCGGCATGCCACCTCAAGAGTTTTGCAGTTTTCTCTTCTGAGAAAAGGCGCTTAAATCTTGGTATAATTGGAAGATACCAAAGCACCTTAGCCGGAGAAGGTTTCTTCTTAGTTGATGTTGCATCATTCTCCACGATCTTGTAACGGGACAATCCGCATCTTGGACACTCATGCAGATTTGCATACTGCTTTCGATACAACACGCAATCATTTGGACACGCGTGTATCTTCTCATAATCCATACCCAAAGGACACATAAGCTTCTGGGCCTCATAGTTAGACCTTGGAAGTTTGTTTCCTTCAGGAAGATTACCAGACGTGGCCTCCAAAAACTGTGAAAAACTCTTGTTGGTCCAACCGTTTTCCACCTTTAAGTTGAAATATTCGATGACGGCACCAAGTACAGTTTGTGTAGAACCAGGATATAACGGTGTTGCGGAAGCTTTGATTATACTATCATACATATGGGGACCCTCAACGAAATGATGGTCTTCCACATCATGCATCATATCATCTATCCTATCTTTCTCCTCTTCTTCCTCACTTTCAACACCAATATCATCCTCAATTTCATTATCATCACCATTATCACAATGATTATGCTGACTCAAGCTCGGCATACTAGAACTTGCCCCATGATCTATGCTCTCACCATGCCATGTCCATGTCGTGTAGTTACCCTTAAAACCGCGACGAACTATGTGATCAACAATATCATCAATATCCCGATACCCCCTTGAATTATTGCAATCACAACAAGGACACAGAATTAAACTTGATTCATGTTCTGATTGATGTTTCAAGGCAACCTTAATGAACTCTTGAATCCCTTGTAAGAACCTTGTAGAAAATCGTTTACTACCATACATCCAACTCCGATCCATTTTCAACCACTAAAGATAAAACAATATGACCAAATTTTGTCAAAGGTTAGAATATAAACTAGGCTATTCATATCATTATAAATCCATGGCTTCCAACAAAACCTACCATAACTAATAACAAGTTCCCATAGTACAATTCATTTCACATCACAAATTCACAAACCCGAATTTTGTAGCAAACCCAAAACATCATTTCATCATCTAAATTCATTTCATAACCTTAATTCAATAAAACCTAAATGTAATAAACAAATAAATTGAATAAAACCAACTATTATAATAACCTATTACAATTCATCAAAAACTACAATTTAAATTCAACAAAACCTAAATCTTAAATGTGCACAATCAAAATTCAATTAAATAATATCCACAATAATAATATATTCAATCTTAAAATTCAACTAAAATGTACAATTAAAATTCAATCAAAATATCCAGAATTATAATTAAAATGCACAATTAAAATTCAATTAAAATTCAACTAAATAATATCAAGATTAAAATTCAATCTTAAATGTAAATAATACCTAATTAATTATTGAAGAGAGGAGAGACAACACATGGGGCGGCGGCTGTGAGCAGGGGACGGCGTGTAGGGGGCGGTGGTAGTAAGGGAAGTGCGCAGGGGCGGTTGTGAGCCGCGACGGGTGTGAGAGCAATTGCGGGTGAGCTGCGGCGACACTGTGCAGGGGGCGACGGATGTGAGAGCAAGGGCAGGCGAGGGAAACGGCGGGTGAAGACCAATTCCTTGGCCGTGGGCGGCGGCGCCGGTGAAGTGAATTTAAGCAATGTTGTTTGTTTCGTTTGGTGGGAGTGAATTGAAGCACTGTTGTTGTTTGTCGCAAAACCTAAGTCAGAATGAAAAGTTGAAAGGAATAAGCGTGAGCGGGAAATTGAGGGAAAAAAAAAAATTCCAGTGCGTCGCAGATTTACAAATCAGCGTGGCAAATGACTCTAGGAGCATCCTAGAGTCATTTTCGTCGCAGATTAGTAAATCTGCGATGTACTTGATTTACTCATTTGCGTCGCAGCTTTGCTAAACTGCGACGCAAATGACTCTGGCGGGCATCCTAGAGTTATTTGCTTCGCAGTTTAGCAAAGCTGCGACGCAAATGAGTATATTTTATGCTAAAATTTGTTATTTGCGTCACATGTTCAGAATGGCGTGGCAAATGCGGGGATGCAAATAAGCCTTTTTCCACTAGTGGCTTTTCCCTCATGGTATTGAATGTCCAGATCATAATCCTTGATTAACTATAACCACCTTAATTGGCGCATATTTAAATCCTTTTGTGTCAAAATGTACTTCAAACTCTTATGATCCATGAATATCCTACATTTCACACCATACACATAGTGTCTCCATATCTTCAATGCAAACACTATGCCAGCTAGCTCTAAATCATGGGTAGGGTAATTGGATTCATATGGCTTCAACTGCCTTGATGCATACGCAATCACCTTTCCGTTCTGCATCAGTACACACCGTAAACCATTCTTAGAGGCATCACTATATACATCATAGGTACCACTCTCATCTGGCAAAGTTAACACTGGCGCGGTTGTCAATCGCGTCTTTAAGGCTTGGAACGCCTCCTCACACTGGTCATTCCACTCAAACTTCGCTTCCTTCTTCATCAAGGTTGTCATTGGTTTGGAGATTCCAGAAAAGTCTTGCACAAAGCGTCTATAATAACCCGCTAAACCAAGAAAACTCCGAATATCGGTTACACTCTTAGGTGTAGGCCACTCACTAACTACTTTTATCTTTGCAGGATCCACTGCAACTCCTTCTTTGGATACAAAATGTCCTAAGAACGCAGCTTCCTCCAGCCAGAATTCACACTTCAAGAATTTGGCATACAACTGGTTGTCTCTCATGGTACTCAACACTGACCATAAGTGTTCCGCATGATCCTCTTCACTCTTAGAGTATACCAGAATATCATCTATGAAAACCACTACAAACTTGTCCAAGAATGCATGGAATACTCGGTTCATTAAGTCCATAAAGATTGCAGGTGCATTGGTTAATCCGAAAGGCATAACTGTGAACTCATAATGACCGTATCTAGTCCTAAATGCAGTTTTTGGTATATCGTGCTCTGCGATTCTCAACTGATGATAACCTGACCTCAAGTCAATATTTAAAAATATTCTCGCTCCTTTCAATTGATCGAACAGATCATCTACCCTAGGCAAGGGATACTTATTCTTGATTGTCACCTTATTGAGCTCCCTGTAGTCTATACAGAGTCTCATACTTCCGTCCTTCTTCTTCAAAAACAAGACTGGAGCCCCCCAAGGCGATGCACTTGGTCTGATATAACCTTTCCCTAGTAATTCCTCAAGTTGACCTTTCAACTCACTCATTTCTGCTGGAGCCATCCGGTATGGGGATTTCGAGATAGGTGCAATTCCGGGTGTTAGGTCTATGGTAAAATCAATTGGTCGATTGGGCGGCATTCCCGGGATCTCTTCCGGAAACACGTCCAAGAATTCATTCACCACCGCAATATCCCCTGGTTGCTCTTTCATCACATGGTCTAGGTCTCTTACGTTGCATAAGAAAACAGGGTTCCCTTTGTGTATTAACTTCACGAGCTCCATTGCCGTGATGATTCTTACACTTCTAGGTTTCCCAAAACGACGATACGATACAACCTTTTCTAGACTAGACTTCAAGTGAATCTTCTGCTTCTCACAGTCAATCTTAGCTTTGAACATTGCCAACCAGTCCATTCCCAAAATCACATCTAAATCCCCTAACTCAAACTCAATTAGGCTAGAAAAGAATATGGTCTTGGCTATGGGTAAAGGTACATTTCTATGGATCTTAGTGCATTTCACAATCTCACCGGTTGGTATCACTATGGGTACTTCAATCTCTTCAGGTTCTTTCAATCCTAACTTCTCTAAGATACCCTTTAATATAAAAGAATAAGTCGCACCAGAATCAAATAATACTTTAACTAAAATAGAGTTAATAGAAAACGTACCAGCTATGACGTCAGACGAGTTTTCGGCTTCTTGCCTAGTGATCACATTCAGCTTTCCTTGGGCAACTCCCTTGTTATAGCCACCTCCATTGGCATTTCGGTTCCCATTCTGCTGATAGTTTCCTCCGGGCTTTCCATTACCCTGACCATTATTGCCATTTTTACCATTCTGGTAACCCTTTTGGTTTCCACCCTTGTTCCCTCCATTCTGGTTTTGGTTATTCCGATTGTTGTTCTAGCGGTTGCCTTGGTTGCCTTGGTTGGGTTTCCCATTCTTGGCCCAACACTCAAATTCTCTATGGCCTAGTTTCTCACAAAACCTACAGACAACTTGGTTTCCATTACAGTCTCGACCTGGGTGATTAGTATGGCAACGTCTACACTCATAGACTCTCGTTCCATTCCCGGCAGACTGATTCTTATCTCCATTGTTATTGTGGAAATTGTTCCTGTTTCCGCCCTGGTTTCCCCTGAAGTGGAAATGGTTGTTTCCCTTGTTTTTCTTAAAGTTCCCCTGATTCTGTTGGCCTCCACCTTGGTTTTGGTTACCAACATCCTTCCTCTTTTCACCAATTCCATTCTTCCTTTGTTGCGGGCCATACAAATGGGCATCTTTTCCATACAGGGTGTCAAGAGATGTAAAAGTCTCTCCAACAAGCATCAATTGCAAATCCATAGTCAATCCACTCTCAAATCTCTGAGCTCTAAGCTCCTCCGTTGCCACCACTTCAGGTGCAAATCTAGACAGCTCTATGAACTTGGAATAGTACTTAGTTACAGACATTCCTTCCATTTTCAACTCGATGAACTCTTGGGCTTTCTGCTCCTTCAGATATGGTGGGTAAAACTTGTTTCTCAAGGATACCTTGAATGATTCCCATCCAAATCCAGGTGTAGCTCTCAAAGCATCCTCACACCTCTGCCACCATAAATCCGCTTCTCCCCTAAGGTAATACAAAGCACTATTAACCCTAAGGTCTTCTAGGCAATTGACAGCTAGGATAAGCTTATCGAACTCCCTTAGCCATTTCTCAAGTACAGTTGGGTCTATTTCCCCTTGATACAAAGGAGGCTTACTCTGGGCCACCTTCTTAAACATCTCACTAGCTGGATCAACTCCCTGGTTATTCCTATTTTTTGCTAAGTTCTGCACTAATTCAGCTAGTTGCCTTACCACATCGGCAATCCCTTGGGTAGTCATTTCCCTTCTCCTGAATAAAACAAAAGACTAACTTTAACAACTTAGTTTGGACACTGCCTTACTAAAACATTGCACTAACTAGCCATACAATTAGTACACATGCACGAAAATTTCGGACCCTAAGCAAGGTAGGCGCCTGTTATGGGCCGCTTTCCCTCTTAGTCCGCATCATAAAGTTTAAGTGGTGTAAATTGGACCGCCCTGCAAGTACAATTTCATTGAAGAAATACATGAAATTATTTTGCGATAACCGCTCAAAGAGAACATAAACTTAGAATTAGAGGTAAAAGAAAAAATTCTAAACTTTATTACTTCAATGAGAAAACATTACATCCTTTGGATCGTACTTTATTCGAAGAACCACAAAGCTGGACTACTAAAACCATAAATAGTAGTTTACTACTTTATTACTTCACTAAAATTTAAGCACTAGCTATTTCATTAGAAAAGTCTTTAAGAATGCTACTCTACTATCCAACCTCCTCTATAAACTGGTGAAGAGTGCTCATGGCCTTCAAAGTCATCAAAGTCTTCCTCTGGATCAGACTCATACTCCATATCCTCATTATTCTGTTGTGGCTCACTATTTACTTCATCATTGTTAGTCTCAGGCTCAATTTCTGTGTCACTGGAGATCTCAATAGTAGGCTCATGAATGATAGGATTAGGGTTCTCAATCTCAACAACATCATCATCACTTTCCTCATCCATCTGAGTTTCTGTCTCATGATCTAATCCTGTAAGGTTGATGTTTTCTAAAGTTTTACCATCATCAAAACATTCCTCCGCAAGCTCTATAATTGTGGTCATAATCTCCAAATCATATCTCCATCTACCGTCTGGAGTACCATACTTGTAATAGTTAGGAATACCATTTTCCAAATGCATATCACGAAATTGATTCTTAAGCTCTATGTATGGGTTCCTAGAAGGTAAGCAATGAATAACCATTTCTTCCATAACATCTTTCTTCCTTAGTTCGGGCAGGTTCTGCACTGTAGCAAAATAATTGCAAGCAAACTCGATCTTCTTCACATAAATGTGTGGGGTTTCACAGTCTAGCTCCTCTAGGTT
This sequence comes from Spinacia oleracea, assembly GCF_020520425.1. Lineage (NCBI taxonomy): Eukaryota > Viridiplantae > Streptophyta > Magnoliopsida > Caryophyllales > Amaranthaceae > Spinacia > Spinacia oleracea. The sequence goes on from NC_079489.1 coordinate 93,636,631, forward strand.
TCCTAGATTTGCGTACTTTGAAAGCAACATCTTAAATCCTGAAAATTAGCAACTACAAAGTCTTACTAAAGTGTTCCAAAAACAAAGTAAGTTCGTTGAGCCATACAATTTCAATGCACAAGTACATGTTTAATCATGAATCGTGATGCAATTAATCACATAAAGCAAAACAAGACATGATCAACTTTAAGTAAAAGATCACATAATCAAGACATAATTCCATAAACACTTGATTAAAAATGAATATTTAACTTAAATTCATACTTAGTCTAAATATGCCTTTCTTAATCTACCCTTTCCTCACTTAGAGTAAATAAAAAATTTCGAAATTAATTTAAATAAATAACTTCAAATATACACGAAATTATTAAAATTAAAATTGAAAATTTAAAACTAAGTAATCGAATAATTTGGTTAATTAATTCGATTATTTTCGAAAATAATTAAAAGAAATAAATAATTAAATAGATAAATAATTATTTCGGAAAAAACTTAATTTTTTTTTTTGAAATTCGGAAAATCCGAGAATTATATATATATATTTGAAAAATGCGAAAATATTTCGGAAATTCGAAACAAAAATAATTCGAATTTAATAAACTCGAATAATTAAAATAAAATTAATAATATTCAAATACTTGAAATAATTGGTATTTGGCTTTTCGAAATTTTGAGTACTCAAAAACAACATTTTGAGTTTAGGAAAATAATTTTCGAAAAATCCTAAAGTTCCGCAATCGTAGTTTAAGGATTTACCACTTTGCACTATTAATTAATGCAAAGCAGCTCTCAAACTAGAGCTCTGCAAATACCACTTTGTAACACCCTAATAATTCCTTGCTTTTTATAAAACATTTTCCGACTTAAAACGCAGGAATTACCAAGATATTACCGCCACCGTGATAACGGCTAAGGCTATTTACCAGAATTACGCAGCGGAATTAACTAACTTTCAAACATATTAAATAAATAGTTAATGGTCAATAAAACAAGTTGGAACCGTTGAGGCCCAAATCCAAAGTATTAAATCATTTAAAAATCCATTAACTGTAGATAGTGTTAGTCATAACTATAAATAAAAATAGAGTTTATAAATACGGAAGAACTAAACTCTCAACTCGAATCCCATGATAACTTCTCCCGCAAGTTATCTCTACAAACCTGCTTTATTAAAAATCTACTCCCCAACAACGCAAATGCAATTGATGGATCATCATAGGGTCATTAAGGCAAAGGCCATGACCAGAAGACATGAAGCACGAAGTCAGCAAAAGTTGAGTACGGACAAGCTCGAATAACATTCTATCCTAACATGCTTCACTCGACAATTTAAATAATCCACATGCAAAAGCTATGTAATAAACAAACAAACATGGAGACAAGACTCGACACTTGACCCGACTCTTGACTCACAGATTAATAAAAAGTAGCTTCGAAAGGGTAAAGTAAAGTATCCTCAAAAGGAAAGAAAAAGGTGATGGGAGCCAACCATACACCAAAATAAGTCAGGCTACTACCGACAATCGGGCCATACCGACATGAATTCCAATGCACAACGGCATAAGAGAATGAAACAACGTCTTGTATCATTCTAGGAGTACAAGTTTTCCTGCAAGACTCCCCCCATTGTTCATACTCAAGGTATATACGTTCCAAGAGTTTTGAAGCTCTTTTGGGTTGCACTTTACGTTAATTAATATATTATGTTCAAGGCGACTCAAGACTCTACTCAAGACACAACGTACAAACAATTGAACAATTAAACAATTCAACAATGACTCTTCATTATTTTAATTCTTTAGGACTTGTGATCAAACATAGACTCAAGTGAAGTTACTCCCATTGTTCCTTCTCAAAAACACTGTTTGAGATAACCCGACATTGCCTATTAACAAGCGGGGTGTGCCCTTGGCACGAATTGTCCTTAATTCAATTCACATAGACTCTCTAACATATTCTACCCCTTGGTAGAATATATATTGCTCTGTCAATATTCGACTGACTCAATACTTATGCTAGACATCATGTACTATAGCATAATAATAATAACAACTTGCATGCGCAATACTCATACATGCAAACCAACTTGAACAACATGCTTGACATAATTCAATGATTATAAAAGTCCATAACATGATAGTTCAATAGAATCTATAAAGAATAATTCAATAACATGCCCGTTCACATAGATTCAATAATAATAATAACATGCTCGTTCTCAATATCAAACATGAATTCATAATAACATTTTAATTCCCAATCATCAATCATGAATTCACAACAACATATAAGTTCACATGATTCGCATTCTATACACTTCATAAAGTCCTCAAGGGATGGGTGGTCACCCTAGTTTTGTACGTACCTGGAATACCTAAGTACGGGGGCCACTGTGCGAATCACGACTCACTAGAAATCAACTCCTATAAACACAAAAGGAGAAACTAAATTATTATCCATGTTTACTAAATTTCCAGCAACTATTTAAGATTCTAAAACCCTTAGTTTAATTAGAAATCATTCATTGATCGTTAATTTAATAGTCTCAAATAGTCAACTCAAGTCCTAACATAAAAACATTGACTTTTTAGCTTTAAAACCATTGAAAACCAACTTTTTAAAGCTTATAAACAATCTGAAAATTTAAGTTGATTCCCATAATTTAAATTGTCATTAAATTATGTGAATCAATCGCTTAATCAATTGGAATCAAAACCCTAATAATAGCTTATCATAAAAACATGTTTTGACTTCAAAAATCAACACTTTATGAACTCATTAAATCTGAAAATAATAATTTCAATCATCAAAACTATTCTCTTTAATTAAAATACAACACTAAACCAATACGGTGTTCATAACCGTTCTAATCAATTTAAATAACCCAAATATTTAAAATAATCACAACAATTAAAACAATTTAAAACTGAAAATTAATGTTTTTGAAAACATAATTTGATTGACCCAATTCAACAACACACACACACACACAACAATTAATTGTGTTGTGTGTGTGTGCGCTGATCAAAACAACGCAACAACAACAACAAGCAACGCAACACAGCACACACCGCAAGACAGCAGCACGCGCGCTAGGGGCGACGAGAGGGTGAGTGCTGCGGGGAGGGCGAGACACACACGTGACACACAGCGAGGCTGTGTTGCGATGCGGGACGAGGCAAGGAGAGGGGGCAGCATGGCGCAGGCACATAGGCACCTTGTGTGCTACGCTGCGACTGTGTGTCACGCACGACACACGCACGACAGCGTGCCTTGGGCTGCAAGCAAAGACGGGCGAAGGAGAGTGTAGGGCGCCGCAAGGACAGAGAAAGAGAGGAGAGAGATGGAGTGCTGAATTTTCTTGTGGGGGTTTAATGAGAGGTTTATTTATAGTTTTTCTCTCCCTTGTGGGCTAGGTTATGGTAGTTTGAGTTGGGCTTATTACCGGGCTCATTAAAGTTTACTCCTTGCAAGCTTTGTTGGGTTTGATCATGGCAAAATGACTGGGCTTTAATTAAATTAAATTCGTTTTCGAAATACGACCCAAAAAATCCCGATTAAATAAATTCGTTGAATCTATTTAATAAAATACGATTTTCATAATTAATTAATAATTAAATTAATTAAAAATAAAATGCATTTAATTCCCATTAAATGGAATTAATTTATAAAAATACTTTATAAATACAACGAAATGCTTTATAAATATAATAAAATATATTTATAATTATAAAAAATATGAGGTATTACAAATATTCTATCTCTTATTTACCAAAAAAAATAATAATACGATACTAAAACAGAGGAAATCAATGTGGTGATGAGAAATGACACCTTATAATTCGCCTTCTTTTAATATAAAAAATAATTAAAATAAGTAATCTAAATTTACTTTGTCTTATATAAGGAAAAATATATATATTATTCACTATGAAAATATTATTCACTATCCTTAAAGATCATGTCAATAATAAATATCCTAAAAATTTTAAGTAAAAAATTAAATTACCAGTCACCAAAACTCCGATCAAACTACTGCACCTAACGCTCGCCCTATAAGCGCCCGTTACACAGTCTACCTCGTTCCAAAGCAAAAGCGAAAGAAAAAATCAAGGATAAGAACTGTCAAAATATACCCAAAAATCATTTTCAACGCCCAGAGCTGGGCGCCGATATCTTTAACGCCCCAGCCTGGGCGCTGAATCTTTCTGCTAGTCAAGTTTTGCCCAGATATAAAAATAAGGAAGAAACACCTATGAATCCTCGCATCGAACGAGGTAATAAGCCGTGCAAACCCATGCAGAAGGTGCTACACTTGTTCAAGCACCTGAACGAGGCGTGATGAAGTACTCCAATGCAAAATATAATAATGATATCCCAACACCTGGAGGAATGTTCTAAGACACGCTGTTAGGCCACACAAGCCTACGTCGCACCATAAATTCAACCATCCCACGGTACAAGCCTAAAAAAGAGTGAGGCATATCGCACTAATGCGGGCACGACCAAGAGCATGTGTAAAAGAGGCAAAGACTACTTATCGCCCAAATTCAAAATGCAAGCTACACGACTTCTACATTAAGGATCAAAGGTAGCAAAATATTACCTACCACGAAAGGGATAGCTCGCACCTACACGAGCGGAACCCCAAGGCATCTTTTCAAGAAAAAACCTACAAAAATCGTACGCCAAAAGGAAGCATCCCAACATGCATACTTGGGGGCTCCAAGCTACGAAACAACCATAGCAAAATAAAAAAAATCTCGAAGCAAATGTTTGAACAATCGAAAGGGCATGATGTTTGAGCTCACCTCGTGAATAGGCCTGAACCCTATCAAGCTTCTAAGCAAACTATTCATTGCTAAAAAAAATGATTCAAGCAAACTGATTAATGGACCGCACACAACGGCCATTCTATGAACGCTCGTTCGCACATACATATCATCATTCTAAGTATCGAACATTCACGAACGCATTCAAAAGAAAAAATATATACAAGAGCGATCAAAATCTTACGCCTTAAGGTATGTTCTTCAGGCCATATAGACTCGCCCGATGTGAGGGGGTCGAAAAAGCACGAGGCTAATGCATGACCTTGCCCCTCGTGGGTGTGACGATTCTTTTTATTCAATCAAGTGTAATTGGATTTCCTGTGAGTATACACCCAATTGACTAGTAATATAGGAGTCGCCATTCAGTTTTTAACGACAATGAGAAAAACTGACAAAACCCGGTTATCGTGACATAAAGGGAGTGCAATTATGTTTGACCACGATGGCCGTAGGTTCCCTTGTGATCCCTGGTGTGGGGATCTCTCAATATACACCCGCAAGGTAGAGATTCGGGGTTCGGGGGACTGTAACTACCGAGAGGAGTACTTCGCTCGTCGATAACTCCAGAGGCAGGATATCCTTACTAGCTCAGCATAAATAATTGAAGGGACATGCGTTAACTATTAAACTAATCTGAATTGATTTTAGCAATATGCAACATATAATACTAATTCGATCGTGATTATCTAATTTAAATAGCATTAAGGGACCTAGCATGATAATCCGATTTCCCAAAAATATTATATTTGTTAGGCGTGATAGAACAATCAGATTAGGTTAGTTTAACAGTTCATAAAAAGGGCGAGAAAAGCAGTTAAATCATCGAAAAGGGACACATTACGACGCACCCTTGAGAGGTGCGTCACGGTTCTCAGAAAACTAACCACTTTGACTTTGCTATTTCTCCTTTTTATTTAACGAATCTCGATTATGGGACAGGATACGTTCTCTTCGATTTATGGATCGATTGCGACATAACGCGTGAACAGTTTCGCAGCGAGAGGCTTAGGCTAAGGGTTGGAGTCAATACTCAGAATATAATTGTGTGTTGTTGTGTGTTCCTTCACGTCGAATTTAGGGGTCTATTTATAGGAAAAAGTGGCGTAGAAAGATAGTTTTTCAGGAATTTGAATAAGAAACGGATTAGGAAAAGAATCCGTCCCAGGTACTTTCGGCGCCCAGCTCTGGGCGCTGGAATTTTCGGCGCCCAGGGCTGGGCGTTGAAAATAGGGTCTGGCAGAATTCTTTGGTCAGATTCGGATTCCTGAAATCCGTAGAGTTTGAGACTTAATCGAGTCTTTTAGCGCGTATCAATTTTATGACGGAATGCGTCTGGGCCCGTTACGAACTCTAGGCTCGTTAGGATTTTAATTAATACGTACACTAGTAGAAAAAACCTTTATTGCAGCCCCCTTGTTGAGGGGGGCATAGAGAAATACGCTTCAATAACCAATCGGTCAACGCGGGTCAAACATCATAAAGGGTTGTTGAAGCGAACATTTATTTTGTTCGCTTCAATAGCAATTGTTGAAGGGGGCATTAAATGTTCGCTTCAACAGATAATAATCGCATATACTCCAACTTTTAATTCTCTCTCCTCCTCATTTCTTCTGTTAGCGTGAAAGAGTCATTTCTCTCTCTCCTCTCCTCTCCTCTCCTCTCCTCTCTCCCGGTTCAAAACTCCTCAAACCATCCGCCCCTTTCCATGGGAGGTATATCTTCTCTCCCTCTCCCTCTCCCTCATTCTCTACAATTTCAAAGAAGGTGTCTTCATAAACGCCCTCGATTTCGTTCTTTTTTCTCTCCTCTTTCAACATTTTATCTTCGTGTTAGATCTAAAAATTTCAAGCGAAAATGAAGGAATTTAAATCCACACCGGTCAAGCTGATATCCAGGTCGAACATTCTTGTTGGTAGCTTTACTGTCTCGACATGGTATTCAGGTATAACCTCTTTTCTTCTCTCTAGATCTATCGTTTCTGCTTTCTTTTTTCTTAATTTTATGTTGTTATTGCGAAAAATTGATGTTATGAGTGTTTAATTCGTTCAATTTGAACTTTTGATGCCGCATTTCGGTATATAGTGTAGATATATGATGTTATGTTGTTTTTAGGTTAAATATAATTTTTGATGCCTCGATGCATAATGTGAAGATCTGTATTTGAAATTTATTAAGTTAGGGGTTTCGATATTTGCAATAATCGCAATTAAGGTTTATTTCAATAATTTTCCTCTTTTACGCTTCTAATTTGCATACTGAATTTCTTCGTTATTCATATTAATATAATAAGTCGACATCTTAGTATCTGAAATTGAATTGGGTACTTTCAGGCTTAGGACTGTAAGGAGAAGTAGGGACTCAGTAACTCACGCTTGCTATTAAGCTTTTAGAGTAATCTTCAGTTCTTTGCGTGTTATTTTGCATTCCTTGACTATCTTTAACAGAAGCAAGCACCCAGAAGCTGTAAACATCTGTTGTCTCTGTTAGCTATCTGTGTAATAAAGACCTAAAATAAGGTGAACTAACATGCCATGACAAGGGATAATATGGTGGACGAGGCATCTTAAGGAAGCTAAAACTACTTTGGTGACATCTGTTTTCTTGCATAGGTAAAATGAACCATCCTTAGCTCATGTACTGCAGCAAACACCTCACACGTACATACCCACGTGAGTAGACTATGACAGCCTCTGTGCCCCTTACCGTGTTCAATACTTATCAAGACGTGTTCTTTGTGTCCACAATGAAGAATGATGTTAAATCCCAAATGAGAAGTTGAAGCGCTATAGATGTGAGTCATATAGGAACAGTGATAGAGAAATAGCAGTGATCGCCCAATCGGGAATTTTGTCCTGACGGAAGTGGGGCTTACCTCATTTTTCCCAACAATTTGGCCCCAATGTGATAATTAGTTAATTAGCAGTACTATAGTAAAATAACTAATTAAGGTGGGTGGGCGGGGGACTGGGCCCCAATATATTTGGAAAAAAACGTATATGATTGCTTGTGGCTGTAAGTTGTCAGTCATGTATAACAGATGTGTGTTTAAATTATTGCATTGAAATTTTTGCCGTTATCATGTAGATGTTCCTGCAACTAGTGTACCCTATAAGATAAATCCTGCTATTCAGCTGTATTGAGAAATTATATAGTAGCGTAGCTTATATATTGTAATCTTGTTGTAGTTAATTATCATTCAAATGCCAACTTGGTATTATGTTTTCTGAGGCTGCCAGGGTTGGTTTTAAACTTATTAGTACTTTGATTATTCTCTCCTTACGCTTTGTCTGGTGTGTGTTAAAAAGCTAGCAATAGATGGAGATCTTGACAATGTCTAGTGGCAATATAACAACACATTCCGAGTTCTATGCTAGTCATTTTATGGTGGATTAGAAAATCCAAGTTGATTGTTGTACTTAGAGTTAATCAATTTAAGAATCTTCACTCAATCTCAACAAGAACATTTCAAGTTAGAGTGTACTAGATATATTGATGTGGTGAAACAAAATTTGTAACTACTTCTGGTTTGGTCCTGTTTGTCTGTGTTTTGGTCTTTAGTTGCTAGCATTTCTAACTTAGAAAACTTAACTCTGGATTGTGTCATGGTGAAACTGTTCTGGGGACCGGTCACCATATAAGTGCTGGTGTTGTATCATGCATGTTTATTCTCTTGTTAATAGGCTAGAGCCTAAGTCTAATGTATCACACATTCGCTTACTTTATCATGGGAAAAACTTCTTAATGTTTAAAGACTTTGGGTTTGGATAATGCAAATTTTGTTATTTACAGTCTTTCCAATTTTGATTACATTCTTAAAGTCCCGCAGCTAGGAATTAGAGATCCTAGCCTCCAACATTTTACAGTATATAATGTTCTCAACACCAAACCGCGAAATAGTGTGGCCTTGCTGATGTAGGATTTTGAATGGGCAAGATATGTTTTTTCCACTAGTGTTTCGTGAATTGTTGGATGTTAGACCTTAAACACACTAGAACAAATGTTGGTTTGATATTGTGAACTTGTATTAGGACTTGTTTGTGATTGACATGGTTATATTTTGATATTGTGACAGTTGCCTGATGTTCCTAAGTTGATCCTTTTTGGCTGAATTTAAACATGCAACATTAAACATGAATCTTATGGTGTTCTTCTTTTTGGTATTGCTGCATAGAAAACGTCATTTGAACAACAGATGATAATTGCTAGAAATATCCAGAAAGGTCCAGCCAAACAAGTGATAAGATTGTGAGTTATACATTGCCCCGTTTATATATCTCGGCATATATGGAAATTCAGCACACGGTAATAACAGGGATTTCATCTCCTTATACAAATTCAGTTAAGATGGGTTTTTTCCGGATAAGGTTTGAGCCTTGAACTTTTTCCCCCTTGATTTTCTTCCCTTCGAAGTTAGGTTCTTGGTATTGGGTTGAGCTGTAAAATTAGAATGCAGGATATACTCATAACGTTCATTCGAGATAGTTTTTATCAGTGCACTAAAAATGAGAGAGCGAGTGATAGTATATCAGATATAGATCAGTGTTTGTCTTCGTTTTTTTTTGTTTTTTTTACCCTTTTAACATGTAACGACCAAATCTAGTCGAATTTCATGTACTCATTACGTAAATTTACTTTGGTTATTTTGTCCTCAGATTTTGCCCGCCCCAATTTTATGCTCTCTGAACAAGCTTCATTTTCTTGTTTTATGAATTTGACTTGTTCTGTTGTCAAACTTTTAGTTAAGTTCTGTACCTTAGTTTTTCCTTTTGATTACCGAAGTCTGAACTGCAGCTTTATCTTAGTCTTGAATGGTCTTGTGCTTTTTGCTTATGTAATTGTGTTCTTAGCTTAATGTGTATAAATTGTAGGCACTATAGGTTATCCGCGAGCTTAAGCAGAAATTAAAAGTTCATTTCAAAACTCTCTTTTTCCCGTAATAAACTAATTCAGCTGATATATAGTCCTGCATATGTAACTAAATTGATACACAGGAATGGCTCAACTGTCACTGTACTCTTTTTCTTATCTATGTTCTTCGTTGCAAGTACTTGACCAACCAGTTGCTTGAGGCTCCTTCATTTCTTATAGAATTGTGTGGCTGTGTCACAACTGTAAATCACAGTATCCTTATATATAACAGATGTATTCTTATAGAATTGTGTGGTTGACAGCTGCGTAAATGACTAAAATTTATTTTTCAATTGTTCAAATTTAGGAACTTATTTACATAATATCTGCAATCAAATGTACATAATGCATAGATCTTCTCTGGGAGTTTGGGGTTTATTCTTTATTTTACTCTATGCATTATCTATAGTATGTTTTTGACTGGTTCATCTAGCTATTCTTGTTTCTTGAGGTTTTATGTTTTTTATTCCACTATTTGCATTTTTCAAGAGATTAGTATGAAGATATTGAGTTGCTTAACTTGCTTTGTACGTTTCACCAGGATTTAAATCAAAGAGAGCAAGAAGACTCTTTAGATGAAGGTCTCCTTTCAGAAGTCAATGCACAACTACGGCAAGTGAGTTGTCTTTTCGTTTTTGTGAAATTTTTCGATCTTCTATTTGATGGCTGAGAACTGTACCTTGTTACTGTAATATGGCCACGTAAATGTAAACCAAACGTTTTTAATAGATTTCATAGAAAAGACTTGTAAGTATGTCTTATGTGCTGTGTCCCGTTGAGGCCAACTTGTCACGTGACGTGGTTTGACCTCCGATACACGTTAAGGTGTATCATAAAGTGACAAGTTTAAAATCTTCATATGTTGATTCGGTGCATGATTTACTTTCTTCATGTTGGAGTCTCAATCTAAAATGTTTATTAATTGTCAATGTCCTGGGAAAGTTGTGGGTATTGTAGTCATTCATTTTTCCTTGCAGGCGAAAGAAGATGTGGACAATCCAGGAAGAGAGGATGACCCTTTTTTCACGAGTAGTAAGAGAGGAAGAGCGTCAAGGAACAAAATGTTGCCGCTTAAGTGTTGTCCCTCCCTTTTGTAAAAATAGAATTGTAGATTCAAAGATTATTTTTGTGTGAATTTATATTGTAAAATTACATTAAACAGTATTATTTCAATATTAATGTGAATATTTATTGTTTACAATTGTCTATTTTATGAGTATTATGGTTCTTCTATTACCTAACAAAGAAAATTAAAGCAGAATATTAGTGGTGGTAGCCCAGCTTATGTGATGTTGATTAAGATTTAAGACTGCTAGTTGGGGCGGGCAACACAATGTTTGCCTCAACAGGCTTGTCTGTTGAGGGGGGCAATTTAATGTTTGCCTCAACAGGCTTGCCTGTTGAGGGGGGCAATTTAATGTTCGCCTCAACAGGCTTGTCTGTTGAGGGGGGCAATTAGTTGTTCGCCTCAACAGACTTGTCTGTTGAGGGGGCCTTTCAAATGCCCGCCTCAACAAATATCTTTTTGAGGCGGGCCAAGCCCGCCTCAACAGATCTCTGACCTGTTGAAGCCCCCTCTGTTGAAGCGGGCCATGTTCGGCTCAACAAGCCCGAAATGCCCCCCTCAACAGGGGTTTTTTCCACTAGTGGTAACTCTTATTTCCGAATCATATTAGGAATAGGATTCTCGCAGTTTTCTATCTCATTTAGGATTTATGTTGGAATGCAACACCTAATTCTGACAGGTTTCTATCTTTTATGATTTACCACTTTTAGAAGCTACCTCTTACGGCAGTTACTATTTTTAGCAGGTTTCCATAAATAGCAGGTTTCGGGTGAAATAAAATGGGGAATTGAGATTCGTTTATTTTATAGGAGATGCGTTGTCAAGTGGAGATTTATTCTTTCATCATCGAACCTTTCCCTTGCGGGAATGGGGACAAAAGTAGGTGTCTACAGTTAGCCCCCACTTTGACTGAGTCTTGGAGTAAGACGATGGTCAAAGTATTAGACGGAGTGCGTCACACAAGCCGTGGTGTATTGTGACCTGTTTTGCGAGGGTCTCACGAGCCCCCGAGTGATAACATTTGACTTAAGGGTCATCACTTGAAGTGTCGACATAACCCTCACGTGTCATTGGGACTTGTCAACTGATAGTATAGAAACTTCCTCACTTTGTCATTGGAAGAATCTAAAGGTGCGTAGAAACTCCCTCACTTTGTCATTGGGAGTAGCTACAGAGTTTTTTGAAATCAAAGCTATAAAGTGTAATTGGGCCTGGCCAAGCCCAATCACGAGGTAAAACGTTTTTTAAAGATTTTCATTTTCAGGGCTAGCTAAACGAGAAAACCCCCTTGTTTTTATAGGACGTAAAACGAAGGAAAATCCAGCACCCTTGTTTTTATAGGACGTAAAACGAAGGAAAATCCAGCAAAAGTTATCGCTGCAACGACGAAGGACCTGCGCGGTTAGTGACGCAGACCCCGCCAGCTGAAGATGGCGAGCCTGTCCGCTGAGGGTGGACGCCCCGTCCGATAGAAGTGGACGAATCTGTTTTGATGTTTTGAAAATAAGGACCTACGCGGTTTGTGACGTAGACCCCGCCGGCTGAAGATGGCGAACCTGTCCGCTAAGGGTGGACACCCCGTCCGATAGAAGTGGACGAATCTATTTTGAAATTTGTTTTGCTTTTTTTGAAAATAAGGACCTACGCGGTTTGTGACGTAGACCCCGCCGGCTGAAGATGGCGAGCCTGTTTGTGTTTTGAAGATCTCATTTTTTGAAAACTGAGGACCTGCGCGGTTAGTGACGCAGACCCCGCCGGCTGAAGGTGGGGGAGCCCTGTCCTCTGAGGGTGGACGTCCCTGAATTCGTTTTTAATTTGGAACTCGCGCGGTTCGATCTTGCCTGATTGAGGTGGGCAAGTCCCTATTTCATTTTTTTTCTTGTGATTTCTTTTGAGAATGTCTTTTTATTCATTCTTATAGGAGCGAATTCTTCCGAGGGATGCTCGGATTTAGTTGCAACCTGAATGTGGGTTGACAACATGCTTAGACGGCCCATTGTTTCGTGGTCATTATCTTTTCATGGTTTTGAGCTAGTCTTTTCGGCTCAATCTTGCCACTACCTGGGTCCTTGGTTAGGGGACTATGTATAAGTGTCAATGGCGACCTTTGTCTTGAGGTCGTAAACCGGTTTTATTTTTTGAGACATCCAAACACGGGACTTCGTACAGCGTAGTCTGAAAATATTGTTTTTAACTTTGCATAATATATTTTCTTTCGAGCCCCCAAGCATTCGTGCTTGATGGTCATTTCTTGTCAAAGAGGTTCCTATGCATTTTGTAATGTCTTTGATCGTGTTTGGGATCGTGCTCGTAAGTGCAAGCGATCTTTGTAGTGGTGTGCTACTTTTGACAAAGTCGTGAGGTGCGACTTTCGGCAATTTTCAAGTCGAATGAGTATGGCAGGGCCCACTAGAAGTTAAGGCCTTTTTTGAGCCTGGGTACATTTTCGGCGCCCAGGCCTGGGCGTTGAAATAATTCACGCCCAGGTGGGGCGTTGAAAGTGTTGTTTGGGCTGGTCTTTTGATGACACAGTTGGCCTCTTGTTCATTCATTTTTTCACTTGGAAGTTCTATATATTCTCTTCTCTTTTGTTTTTTTCTTTTTTAGAACGTGATGATTTTTTGAGAAGCCGTAGCCGATTGGTGGACTACGGTGCTTGTCGCTTTGGGGCGATCATTTTAAGGAACTGTTGCTCTTAAGGCGTACAGTTATTGCGGTAGTTGGGCGAGTCTATAGGGCCCGAGGAACATACCTTGAGGTGTAAGACTTTGATCGCTCTTATATTTTTTTTGAACGTGTTCGTGAATGATGATATGTATGTATGAACGAGCGTTCATAGAATGGCCGTTGTGTGCGGTCCATTAATCAGTTTGCTTGAATCATTTTTTTTTTAGCAATGACTGATTTTGAATAGTTTGCTTAGAAGCTTGATAGGGGTTAGGTCCATTCATGAAGTGGGCTCAAACATCGTGCCCTTTCGATTGTTCAAACATTTGCTTCGAGATTTTTTTATTTTGTTATGGTTGTTTCGTAGCTTGGAGCCCCCGAGTATGCATGTTGGGATGCTTCCTTTTGGCGTACGATTTTGTAGGTTCTTTCGAGAAAGATGCCTTGGGGTTTCGCTCGTGTAGGTGCGAGCTATCCCTTCCGTGGTAGGTAATGTTTTGCTACCTTTAATCCGTAATGTATAAGTCGTGTGGCTTGCATTTGGGCGATAAGTAGTCTTTGCCTCTTACTCTTGGTCGTGCTTGCATTAGTGCAATGTGCCTTACCCTTTTTTAGACTTGTACTGTGGGATTATGGTGCAACGCAGGCTTGTGTGGCCTAACGGCGTGTCTTAGAACATTCCTCCAAGTGTCGGGATTTATTTTTTGCATTGGAGTACTTTATCGCGCTGAATCGTTCAGGTGCTCGAGCAAGTGTAGCACCTTCTGCGTGGGCATGCACGGCTTCTTACTTCGTTCGATGCGAGGATTCATAGATGTTTCTTTCTTGTTTTTATATCAGGGCAAGATTTAGCGAACAGAGATATTCAGCGCCTAGGCTGGGGCGTTAAAGATATCGGCGCCCAGCTCTGGGCGTTGAAAATGATTTCTAGGCAGAACTTTGACAGTATTTTTTTCTTTCGCTTTTGCTTTGGAACGATGTAGACTGTGTAACGGGCGCTTTATAGGGCGAGCGTTATGTGCGGTGGTTTGATCGGAGTTTTGGTGACTCGCGATTTTCAATTACCCTTGTTAGTGGGGTGACTTTATATATTCTAAGTAGTGCTTAGAATTTGGGAGGGGTTGTAGCCATTCTAAGGTTCGTTTTACGCGATTAAAGCTTAGGATTGTGCCCCTATGACATATGTATAGCATTAGCGTCGAGAATTTGCGATGAAATCGTCATTTCGAGCATTTTTAGAGCGTTTGTCTCAAGCTCCAATTGTAGCTACGGGATTGGCTTGGTGCTATAATGCTTTGCATACGTTTTTATGCATTCATGGTGACACGGATCATGAATAGTTTGAACCAGACTCGTTTAGTGCGAGGTATGTTCGAGTAGTGATTTTGCTGCTCTTCTTGTAAATGTCGTATTATGCGACATCGCCATGGTCAAGGTAGTAACATGTGGAAGTGTGCCTTGACCAGAAGTTAGGTGCCTTTCTTTACCCATAATCATATTTAGAAATCTTTTTGACTCACTTTTTAACATCGAGATAAACACATACTTAGCTTAAACCAACGGCACTTTATTATGTTCGAAGAAGTCTTTAAAAATCATTTGAAAATTATTTAAAATCCTAGTCCTACTGTGTACAGTCTGAGGTGTCCTAAGTAAGTTGACTCATAGAAGGGTTCGTACAGGATTACATGAATCAAAATACTGTTACGATTTTTGGAATGTTGTCTAAGGATTTGCTGGAAGCCAGGGTGCAGGCGTCAAGATATACTTGTGCCTGTTTGGCATATGCTTTAGGCTTTTAGGGCCATCTTTTCCAGAATTGCGAGAATATAAACCGTTTTCAAATTGACTTAGATTTACTTGGTGTATGTCTGTACAAAAGGTCAAGGTATACTTAGTTCTTTTCCTAGCTCTTTCATTTCAATTTTTAGCCCCCAGCTGCTATTATGTCTTCCCATGATGTTTCAGATTTCGATTTTAGATGCCCGTGTCATATGTCTGAGTAGGGTGAGCCTTGGTTAAGTGCCAAGTCCTATTGACAATGTCTGTGTTTTTTGTTTTTTTTTTCAAAGGGGATTCGCAATCATTTGAATTACCATGAACGGGTGCCCTAAGCTCGAAGGAACGATGGGGCGACGCCGTAGAACAATCCTCTTTATTGCAAGCTTACTGCCTTTACTACTTGTTGGCAATTATGACTGTGTCTAGTGGTGAAAGAAGGTCTTTAGGCGAACGACTATGTCTAGTGGTGAAAGAAAGTCTTTAAGTTAGTTAGTTCGCTTTAGGGAGGGTCAAGTCGAGTACTTTAGAGGTCATGGACGCTTGCGCTATCCCCCATTCTATTGAGGCAAAGCGATCTTTTGGGTCTTGGCTAAGTTCCTAGGAGTGTGAGTGCTCCTCCTGGCAAGGGTATGTGCCCTTATTATTTTTCGATGTGTGCTTATTTTGGCATCTTGATGGCTTGGATTCTTGTTTTAACTTAAATTTTTCTTTCGACTTGGGTTGCAAGTAATTAAATTTCAATAAGGGACTTCTATTCTTTATTCTTGTTTTTCTATAGGCTTTAATATTTTTGCAAATTGGTTGGACCGAATCATGGATTGCCTACATATCCGCCTTAAATAGATTTAATTTGGAATCAGGTCTTGCGTAGTTCTTAGCCTAGGAAATGGTTTCATAGAATGTCGATTTTAAACAAGTATGTTCTTAGGTGGAAACATATTATTTGAAACGGTAGAATAAGTGAAGTTTATTATTATTTAAATCTGCTGCCTTGCCGTAAGCCAAAAATTTGTTTTATATATTTTTTGAGTACATGTATTTTTTGGTGGTACGTATGTCTGAATACGTGTTGTACTCCTCCAAGTGTTCGTTATTTTTCCGTGCATGTGCGGATAAAATGACGAGCACTTCTGGACAAAATTTGGCAAGCAGAGAGATTCAGCGCCCAGGCTGGGGCGCTAAAGATTTCGGCGCCCAACTCTGAGCGCTGAAAATGATATCTGGCGAATCCTTTTTTTGGTGCGCTAAATGTTTCTTTTTTCTTTTTAGACTAACTTTTAAAGGCGCTTTGCAAAGTTTGTTTTTTACATTTTTTTTTTTTTTTCATTTTTACGTTGAGCGTAGAATGTACTTTTCATTTGTCTTTTATTTATTTATTTGTGACTCAAGACGGCTTTGAAAGATGGGTTGAATGAGATAGGATAAGTTAGGTATTGGTCAAGCATAAGGATTACATCTGGTAGGATTCACATTTTACGGCCTCAGGCTAGTGTCACGAGTTTACATCAATCAAGGCCAATGAGTAGTATGGGGACGGCTCAAGGGTATATCGACAGGACGTATCCAAACAAGTTATATGGTCATTATGTTAATGGTGGTGTAAGAGCAGGTTTGGACTTTGGAAATGATGGGCATGACGCACGTGTCAATGGCCGTGCGTGGTTTGCGGTTGACAACAAGTTCGAGAACAAGAGTCGAGGTAATGGTTCCTTGGGTTATGGCGATGAGAACATGGATGAGCTGAACAGGGGCCCCAGAGCGAAGGCATCTAAGAACACAAGGATTGGAAAGGGTAGACATCGTAGAATTTTATGATTTGGATTGGTTGACTCGATTCTTTTCCTTCGTTTACTTGGGTAAATTCCGCACTTTGGGAGGTACGGGCTAAGTATTTCATGGCTTGCTCTCTTCGCTCTCCCTTTTCTCTTTCTTTTTAATATTTCATGGTTTGCTCTTTTCGCTCTCCCTTTTCTCTTTCTCTTTTGCTTGGGATTTCTCCCCAACATAAATCCTTCAATCAATTTGGGCTAAAAGGTAGATGGTTGTGGTCTTTGAGTCACGAGGCGAGACTGAGTGAGCCTCGTTTGGTAGGCCTATAGTGGACCTTTAATTTTAGTAGGCCTAGGGTGGACCTTTAAATTGTCTTACTTTGCAAGCGTATTTAGTCGTTTCTTAAAATGTGCAAATAGCGTAGATTCAAAATGTTGTTTTTACCTTATTGAAATTTAACGAAAGAATTACATCGAAATTAATTTTTTGCTTCTTTTCAGATTCCAGTTTCTGGGATTTAATTTGAAGTTGTGATTTAGACTCGAACTTTCATTAATCTTTCTGATTATAACCCGTGTATGAATACAAGGAGGTGGCCTAGACTCAAAATAATGACGTGGCGTAAGCCTATAATACTTGACCAAGCGACTCTCAGACTTAGGGTAATTGGACCATCACTTTCGTCGGTTGACACTTTAGATTTTAACCCTTGGGTGTTCGTTTGTCATGCGCCATTTTGCTTAATGTTGGCAAGGTAGTTAATTGGGGAGATCGAATTTCCATTTTTACAAGGCTAGAATCATTAGTGCGGCTTCTCTCTTAGTGTGTATCGCTTTACCCCAATGGTAGTCTTATGGCATGCCGATTTGGGTATTTTCATGGTTGGTCATGTTGCATTCATGGAAAATCTTTTAGTCCGTACTTAGTAGTATTTCAAGGAGCGAGTGACTCGAGAGGACTATGATAGTCGTGACCCAATGTGATTATAAGCCTTGGGGCCATTAATTTTTCTTTGCCAATGGTATTAACACCTTAGGTTCACTTTGGGGGTTGTGCGACTATGGGGGAATGATTTCCAGAATGTGACCGTTTCCATTTTGCAAATACTATAATATATTCTTTTTATTTGTGAGAGAGAGTATTGGGGCCGTGGATCCTTAGCAAGGGATGACAATTACATATGGGTGCTCATTGATTTAAATGTTAGGAAGGGAGACTCAATATGGTTTAACCTTTTAACTTGCAGAACGACACCAAGCATTAGGACCGATTCTATGGATAAGACAACTAGACTTAGGATTTGGATTGTATTTTGGCATAGCCTAGTCTAGACTCGGATTTATTTGAACATTTATTTTTTTCTTGAAGACTTTATTCGAACATTATTTTTTGAATATTTTGCCCATGTGACATTCAAGGTCATTTAATTAGCATGCTCGGTTTTGGTGACGAGCATTGTCGTCGTAGGAGGCCTAACAACGACACAAAGAGTTATTTATTTTTTTATTTTTTAGTCGCTTTTAGAGTCGAGTGCCTTTTCATACGCCCCTGCTGCAATTTTTACGAAAAGTTTTTTTTTGCTACGTATATTTTTTCATGCACGGGCACCGAGGCTGCTGTGCCTGACCAAAAAGCCAGGCAGCAACTTCAGCGCCCAGCGTAGGGCGTTAGAAATTCTGGCGCCCAGCCAGGGGCGTTGAAAATGCGTCCCTGGCTGGTTCTCGTTTTCTGTTTGCGTATACTTTTGTTTTTGCGACTTTAATTTTGCGTGCTTGCCTTATAACGTCCTTTACGCGTTGTGCAGCGTTTGCGGGATTCGTTACAGGCCATCCCGAGCGTCGCTTATTTTTGTGGCGATCGTTCGAGTTTGCGGAACACGTATTGTGGTATAACTCTTTGGCCAATTGGTTTATGAATGTTTGGGTAATTTTTAAGGTCATTGGTTTTTCTAGGATTATTTTTCTAGCATTATTCATATGCACAATCATAACATAGTCACATAGTTCGCTACACATAACTACATTACAAACATGGATTTGAAAATTAAATATGTCACCTAGTTTATGATAGGCTTATATGGGTAGTTATTTGCGCCTGGCTTGGTACCGCTTCTATCGTAGATCCAACACATGCCCCGGTCGAGGTAGTGTCTTCAACAGACGAATTTCGCTCAAGAGGCCAACCCGCAAGTGCAAGCCAAGGGGGCATGCATGCGAGAGGGACCTAATGAGCGAGCGATTGGGTTCGGGATAGGTGTACTACCTGCACAAGTACCGAGTGGGAAACATGCGCGGCGTATGCACCCCCCTATTGGCGAAAAAGGTATCCTTAGTCCCAACTCCCGAGGGAGCCGAGATTCGTTATGATGTTCTGCCCGTTCACATTAATATGCTGATTTTTCAGGTCGTCCCAACTTGATGGGGAAATAAACGCGGGGTAGGATCGTTTCATCCTTCGGCTATTTTGATTACCTACAAGCACGAGTATTTCCTTCACTATCTCAGTGGAGTCGCCACTGTGAGGGGGTCGAAAAAGCACGAGGCTAATGCATGACCTTGCCCCTCGTGGGTGTGACGATTCTTTTTATTCAATCAAGTGTAATTGGATTTCCTATGAGTATACACCCAATTGACTAGTAATATAGGAGTCGCCATTCAGTTTTTAACGACAATGAGAAAAACTGACAAAACTCGGTTATCGTGACATAAAGGGAGTGCAATTATGTTTGACCACGATGGCCGTAGGTTCCCTTGTGATCCCTGGTGTGGGGATCTCTCAATATACACCCGCAAGGTAGAGATTGAGGGTTTGGGGGACTGTAACTACCGAGAGGAGTACTTCGCTCGTCGATAACTCCAGAGGCAGGATATCCTTACTAGCTCAGCATAAATAATTGAAGGGACATGCGTTAACTATTAAACTAATCTGAATTGATTTTAGCAATATGCAACATATAATACTAATTCGATCGTGATTATCTAATTTAAATAGCATTAAGGGACCTAGCATGATAATCCGATTTCCCAAAAATATTATATTTGTTAGGCGTGATAGAACAATCAGATTAGGTTAGTTTAACAGTTCATAAAAAGGGCGAGAAAAGCAGTTAAATCATCGAAAAGGGACACATTACGACGCACCCTTGAGAGGTGCGTCACGGTTCTCAGAAAACTAACCACTTTGACTTTGCTATTTCTCCTTTTTATTTAACGAATCTCGATTATGGGACAGGATACGTTCTGTTCGATTTATGGATCGATTGCGACAGAACGCGTGAACAGTTTCGCAGCGAGAGGCTTAGGCTAAGGGTTGGAGTCAATACTCAGAATATAATTGTGTGTTGTTGTGTGGTCCTTTACGTCGAATTTAGGGGTCTATTTATAGGAAAAAGTGGCGTAGAAAGATAGTTTTTCAGGAATTTGAATATGAAACGGATTAGGAAAAGAATCCGTCCCAGGTACTTTCGGCGCCCAGCTCTTGGCGCTGGAATTTTCGGCGCCCAGGGCTGGGGGTTGAAAATAGGGTCTAGCAGAATTCTTTGGTCAGATTCGGATTCCTGAAATCCGTAGAGTTTGAGACTTAATCGAGTCTTTTAGCGCGTATCAATTTTATGACGGAATGCGTCTGGGCTCGTTACGAACTCTAGGCTCGTTAGCATTTTAATTAATACGTAACTCTTATTTCCGAATCATATTAGGAATAGGATTCTCGCAGTTTTCTATCTCATTTAGGATTTATGTTGGAATGCAACACCTAATTCTGACAGGTTTTCATCCTTTATGATTTACCACTTTTAGAAGCTACCTCTTACGGCAGTTACTATTTTTAGCAGGTTTCCATAAATAGCAGGTTTCGGGTGAAATAAAATGGGGAATTGAGATTCGTTTATTTTATAGGAGATGCGTTGTCAAGTGGAGATTTATGCTTTCATCATCGAACCTTTCCCTTGCGGGAATGGGGACAAAAGTAGGTGTCTACACCCGACTATTGCAATAACTGCACGCCTTAAGAGCGACAGTTCCTTTAAATAAGCGCCCCAAAGCGACGAACACCGTAGTCTACCAATCGGCTACGGCTTCTCAAGAAAATCATCACGTTCTAAAAATAAAGAAAAACAAAAAGCAAATACGTAGAATTTCCAAGTGAAGCAAACGAACGAACGAGAGGCCAACTATGTCATCAAAAGACCAGCCCAAACAACATTTCCAACGCCCAACCTTGGGCGTGAATTATTTCAACGCCCAGGCCTGGGCGCCGAAAATGAACCCAGGCTCAAAAAAAAAGGCTCTGACTTCTATAGGGCCCTGCCGTATCCACTCGACTTGAAAATTGCCGAGTTCTAAACTGAAGTCGCACTCCTCGACTTCGTCAAAATAGCATACCACTATAAAGGTCACTCGCACATACGAGCATGACCCCAGACATGATTAAAAGACGTTATAAGCTACGTACCTCTCTTGGCAAAATTGACCGACGAGCCCAATTGCTTGAGGGCTCGCGAAAAAAAATATATACACCAACAAAGAGTATGCAAGGTTAAAATCATGTTCCCGGACTACGCTATACACAGTCCCGTATTTGGATAATCTCAAAAAACTAAAAAACGGTATTTTAAAAAAATATATCGTTAACAAAAATATACACAGTGTGGGCCCACTTATAGGACACACTTAATCAGGAAATATTGCGACCCACCAACAGGTTGTAAACACAAAATCCCTTCTACATAGGCAAAATGAAAAGAAAGTAAGAAATTCAAAATGGGCTCGCCCACCTTCAACGGGCGGGGTCTACGTCACTAGCCGCACGGGTCCTTAGTTTTCGAAAAGCAAAGTCTTCAAATTTAAAATAGGCTCGCCATCTTCAGCCGACGGGTTCTACGTCACAAACCACGTAGGTCCTTATTTTCAAAAAGCACAAACAAATTTCAAAAAAGATTCGTCCACTTCTATCAGACGGGGTGTCCACCCTTAGCGGACAGGTTCGCCATCTTCAGCCGGCGGGGTCTACGTCACAAAACCGCGTAGGTCCTTATTTTCAAATTTCAAAAATAGATTCGTCCACTTCTACCGGACGGGGTGTCCACCCTTAGCGGACAGGCTCGCCATCTTTAGCCGGCGGGGTCTGCGCCACTAACCGCGCAGATCCTTAGTCGCTGCAGCGATAACTTTTTCTGGTTTTCCGTTTTTCCAAAAAAAGAACGATGTGAGTAGCTTCCCCTTTTTCCAAAATTTAAAGGATTGGTTTTCCGTTTTTCCAAAAAAGAACGATGTGCTGGATTTTCCTTCGTTTTACGTCCCATAAAAACAAGGGGGTTTTCTCGTTTAGCTAACCCTGAAAATGAGAATCTTTAAAAACATTTTTACCTCGTGATTGGGCTTGGCCAGGCCCAATTACACTTTATAGCTTTGATTTCGAAAACATTTGTAGCTACTCCCAATGACAAAGGGAGGGAGTTCCTACGCCTCTTTAGATACTTCCAAAGACAAAGTGAGGCAGTATTCTATACTATCCGTTGACAAATCCCAATGAGACGTGAGGGATATGTCGACATTTCAGGTGATGACCCTTAAGTCAAATGTTATCACTAGGGGGCTCGTGAGACCCTCGCAAAAACAGGTCACCATGGCTTGTGCGACGCACTCCGTCTAATACTTTGACCATCGTCTTACTCTAAGACTCAGTCAAAGTGGGGCTAGCTGTAGACACCTACTTTTGTCCCCATTCCCGAAAGGGAAGGTTCGATGATGAAAGCATAAATCTCCACTTGACAACGCATCTCCTATAAAATAACGAATCTCGATCACCCCTTTTCATTTCACCCGAAACCTGCTATGTATGGAAACCTGCTAAAAATAGTAACTGCCGTAATGGGTAGTTGTTAAAAGTGGCAAGTCATAAAAGATAGAAACCTGTCAGAATTAGGTGTTGCACTCCAACATAAATTCTAAATGAGATAGAGATTACGAGAGAATCCTATTCCTAATATGATTCGAAAATAAGAGTCACGTATTAATTAAAATCCTAACGAGCCTAGAGTTCGTAACGGGCCCAGACGCATTCCGTCACAAGGTTAATACGCATTAAAAGACTCGATTAAGTCTCAAACACTCTGGATTCTAGGAATCCGAATCTGACTAAAAAAACAGCCCAGATCCTATTTTCAACGCCTGGCTCTGGGCGCCAAAATCTTCGGCGCCCAGCCCTGGGCGCTGAAAATACCAGGGACGTGTTCTTTCCTAATTCCTCGTGGATCAGAGTTCTACAATTCTATCTTTCCACGAACTCTTTTCTATAAATATAGCCCAAGTTCGACGTGAAAAAAGAACAACACACAATTATTATTCGGAGTATTGACTCTAAACCCCTAAGCCTAAGCCTCGCGCTGCAAAACTGATCACGCGTTCTGTCTCAATCGATCCATAAATCGAACATAACGTATCCTGTCCCATAACTTGAGATTCGTTAAATAAAAGGAGAAATAGCAAAGTCAAAGTGGTTAGTTTTCTGAGAACCGTGACGCACCTCTCAAGGGTGCGTCGTAATGTGTCCCTTTTCTATGATTTAATTGCTTTCCTCGCCCTTTTTATGAACTGTTAAACTAACTAAATCTGATTGTTCTATCACGCCTAATAAATATGATATTTTTGGGAAATTGGATTATCATGCTAGGTCCCTTAATACAATCTAAATCAGATAATCGCGCTCGATCTAGTACTATATGTTGCATATTGTTAAAATCAACTCAGAATAGTTTAATAGTTAACGCATGTCCCTTCAATTATTTATGCTGAGCTAGTAAGGATATCCTGCCTCTGGAGTTATCGATGAGCGAGTACTCCTCTCGGTAGTTACAGTCCCCCGAACCCTCAATCTCTACCTTGCGGGTGTATGTTGAGAGATCCCCACACCAGGGATCACAAGGGAACCTACGGCCGTCGTAGTCAAACATAATTGCACTCCCTTTATGTCACGATAACCGGGTTTTGTCAGTTTTTCTCATTGTCGTTAAAAACTGAATGGCGACTCCTATATTACTAGTCAATTGGGTGTAAACTCACAGGAAACCCAATTACACTTGATTTGACAAAAAGAAACGTCACACCCACGAGGGACAAGGTCACGCATTAGCCTCGTGCTTTTTTCGACCCCCTCACAGTGGCGACTCCACTGGGGATAGTGAAGGAAATACTCGTGCTTGTAGGTAATCAAAATAGCCCATCAAGTTGGGACGACCTGAAAATCAGCATATTAATGTGAACGGGCAGAACCGCATAATGAATCTTGGCTCCCTTAGGGAGTTTGGACTAAGGATACCCATCGCCAACCAGGGGGTGCATACGCTTCGAATGTTGTCCACTCGGCACTTTCGCTAGTAGTACACCCGTCCCAAACCCAATCGCTCGCCCATTAGGTCCCTCTCATTGGTGCATGCCCCCTTGGCTTACATCGTGATTGGCCTCTTGGGCGAAATTCGTCTGTTGAAGACACTACCTCGACCGGGGCATGTGGTTAATCTGCGATAGAAGCGATAGCAAGCCAGGCGCAAATAACTACCCATAGAAGCCTATCATAAACTACATGACTGTTAGGTTATGATACATATGACAAATCATAAATCATGCGAAAAAACCATAAAGCCAGGAAAGCATATTATATTCACATAATCATTTAGCATAGAATTGATGCATACATTTTGTAGCGTGCCTTCCCTAGCTGCGCCCGAACCGAACAAGAACAAGTCTTTAGGACTCCAAATGTCGTCCCTCCGTAGATAGTCCACAGTACGTCCGGATCCGCCTCAAGTTAGACCAACTAGAATCGCCGTTAAGGTTACTAGGAATTTCGGCTGTGAACACAAACTCTACATGAGCATGACCCACGAGCGTGCAGGCCATGCCCGCGCAAAGCCCACACGGCCGCTCGGCCCACGCGAGCCGCAAGCCCACGCGAGCAGCAGCACAGCTCGCAGCCCATCGCTGCGCGCGCTGCCATTGCCTGCTGGGACTGGCCTTGCGCTGGGCCTGGCGTGGCCTTGGCTGTTCGTGTGGCGCGCTTGGCTTGCTGGGCGATGGCCTGGCTTCGTGCTGGGCCCTCGTCCGGCAGGCCTCGTCCGATGCTTATTCGTACGATACGCTTCCGATTAAATTCCCGGTTCCGGAATTCATTTCCGATACGAACAATATTTAATATTTCCGATTCCGGAATCAATTTCCATTTCGAACAAATATTTAATATTTCCGTTTCCGGAATTATTTTCCGATTCCGATAATATTTCCGATTCTGACAATATTTTCGTTTCCGGCAATATTTTCTATTCCGGCAATATTTCCATTTCCGATAATATTTTCCGATACGTACCATGTTTCCGTTTCCGGCAACATCTACGACTTGGATAATATTTATATTTCCGATACGATCCATATTTCCGTTTCCGGCAATATCATCGTTTCCGGAGTATTCATTTCTTGCTTGTGACGATCTCAGCTCCCACTGAAACCAAGATCCGTCGATTCCGAATATCCATAGATAGAGTATTTAATGCCATTAAATACTTGATCCGTTTACGTACTATTTGTGTGACCCTACGGGTTCAGTCAAGAGTAAGCTGTGGATTAATATCATTAATTCCACTTGAACTGAAGCGGCCTCTAGCTAGGCATTCAGCTCACTTGATCTCACTGAATTATTAACTTGTTAATTAATACTGAACCGCACTTATTAGACTTAACATAGAATGCATACTTGGACCAAGGGCATTATTTCCTTCAGTCTCCCACTTGTCCTTAGGGACAAGTGTGCATTTCCTAATTCCTTTGTCGCTCGATGCTTGCTCTTGAACATAAGGTAAGAGTTGTCATCCTTATTATGTCCAGAGGTGTTCCTCGGTTTCAGAGTTCAACTGATCAAATAAACAGATAATCATAGCCTATGATTCATCCGAGCACGGCCATGAATTTCACAATTTCTAGCTCTCCGAGTGGCCTTGTACAACTTTTAAGCATCTCATCCCGATTTATGGGAGGAAAATCCCAATCTTGCGATCTTGAGATTAGACTTCGTTTGATAGGTGATTACCTGAGCATTGCCTTTATAGCCTCCTTTTACGGTGCGACGGTTGGTCAACGTCAAAGCAACCAGTTCTCAAACAAGTAATCTCAAATCACTCAGGTATTGAGGATTTAGTGTCTAATAATTTTAATGAAATTTACTTATGATAGATTTTCATCTCTTACAGTAAAGTTTCATAGGTCTTGTCCGATACTAGTCTTCCTAAAGTAAGTATCTATGCAAATGATTATGACATTGCCATGTCCACATAGTTCAAGAAACAGAACTACTAGTCATCTTGCATTCTAATCGTCTAACGTTTTCTATGCGTCCAATTTTATAGAAAACTCCGACTAGGGACCATTTTCAACCTTTGACATTCAAGTTCATCTTGAATATATTGCCAAATTGAAGGGACTCATCATTTAATAAACCACAAATTAAATGGAAAAATGAATTCTCTTCATTTATTGTGAATGATTAACCAATAATGTTTTACAAAGATTTAAACTCTAAAACTTTAAAACATTAAACAAGGATATCAAAGCCATTCTCCAATATGCTTGATTCCCATAGCTGCAGTGTGCGAGTTGTGCTTCGCCTGCGGCAGAGGTTTAGTCAATGGATCTGATATGTTGTCATCAGTTCCAATTTTGCTTATTTCGACTTCCTTTCTTTCAACGAACTCTCGTAGAAGGTGAAATCTACGAAGTACATGCTTGACTCTCTGGTGGTGTCTAGGCTCCTTTGACTGTGCAATAGCTCCGTTATTATCACAATACAGGGCTATTGGTCCTTTAATGGAGGGGACTACACCAAGTTTACCTATGATCTTCCTTAGCCATATAGCTTCCTTTGCTGCTTCTTGTGCAGCAATGTACTCTGCTTCAGTTGTAGAATCCGCAATGGTGCTCTGCTTAGCACTTTTCCAGCTTACTGCACCTCCGTTGAGGCAGAAGACAAACCCAGACTGTGATCTGAAATCATCTTTGTCGGTTTGGAAACTTGCGTCCGTATAACCTTTAACAATTAATTCGTCATCTCCACCATAGACCAGGAAGTCATCTTTGTGCCTTTTCAGGTACTTCAGAATATTCTTGGCAGCAGTCCAATGCGCCTCTCCTGGGGCTGAGTGGTATCTGCTCGTAGCACTGAGTGCGTACGCAACATCCGGGCGTGTACGTATCATAGCATACATTATTGAACCAATCAATGATGCATATGGAATCCCATTCATTCGTCTACGCTCATCAAGTGTTTTTGGGCACTGAGTCTTGCTTAGAGTTATTCCATGAGACATGGGTAGGTAGCCTCGCTTGGAGTCTGCCATCTTGAACCTATCAAGCACCTTATTGATATAAGTGCTTTGACTAAGTCCAATCATCCTTTTAGATATATCTCTGTAAATCTTGATGCCCAATATGTACTGTGCTTCTCCTAGATCTTTCATCGAAAAACATTTCCCAAGCCAAATCTTGACAGAGTTCAACATAGGAATGTCATTTCCGATAAGTAATATGTCGTCGACATATAATACTAGGAAAGCAATTTTGCTCCCACTGACCTTCTTGTATACACAAGATTCGTCTGCGTTCTTGATGAAACCAAAGTCACTAACTGCTTCATCAAAACGTATATTCCAGCTTCTGGATGCCTGCTTCAATCCGTAGATTGACTTCTTTAGCTTGCATACCTTTTTAGCATTCTTTGTATCCTCAAAACCTTCAGGATGTGTCATAAACACAGTTTCTGTTAAAATGCCGTTTAAGAAAGCAGTTTTGACATCCATCTGCCATAGCTCGTAATCGTAATATGCAGCGATTGCTAACATTATCCGAATAGACTATAGCATTGCAACTGGTGAAAAGGTTTCATCGTAATCCACACCGTGGACTTGCCTGTAACCTTTTGCAACAATTCTAGCTTTGAAAACTTCAAGTTTCCCATCCTTGTCCTTTTTCAGTTTGAAAACCCATTTGCTTCCAATGGCTTGGTAGTCATCTGGCAAATCGACCAAATCCCATACTTGGTTTTTAGACATGGAGTCTAATTCAGATTGCATGGCTTCTTGCCATTGCTTGGAGCTAGGGCTCGTTATAGCTTGTTTGTAAGTCGCAGGTTCATCACTTTCAAGTAATAGAACGTCATAGCTCTCGTTCGTCAAAATACCTAAGTACCTTTCCAGTTGAGATCTATATCTTTGCGATCTACGCGGGGTAACATTTCTAGATTGACCATGATTCTCACCAGATTCTTCTAAAGATCTCTGAGTTTCATCCTGAATGTCATCTTGAGCATTCTCTAGAGTTTTTTGTTCGACTCGAATTTCTTCGAGGTCTACTTTTCTCCCACTTGTCATTTTGGAAATGTGATCTTTCTCCAAAAAGACACCATCTCGAGCAACAAACACCTTGTTCTCAGATGTATTGTAGAAGTAATACCCCTTTGTTTCCTTTGGATAGCCCACAAGGATACATTTGTCAGATTTTGGATGAAGTTTGTCTGAAATTAATCGTTTGACGTATACTTCACATCCCCAAATCTTAAGAAAAGACACATTTGGAGGCTTTCCAAACCATAACTCATATGGAGTCTTTTCGACAGCTTTAGACGGAGCTCTATTTATAGTGAGTGCAGCTGTATTTAGTGCATGTCCCCAAAATTCTAATGGAAGTTTGGCCTGACCCATCATTGACCTGACCATGTCTAGCAAGGTTCTGTTCCTCCGTTCCGACACACCGTTCCATTGTGGTGTTCCAGGAGGAGTCAATTCTGATAGAATTCCACATTCTTTCAGATGGTCATCAAATTCATAGCTCAGATATTCACCGCCTCTGTCAGACCGCAGTGCCTTAATCTTCTTGCCTAATTGATTCTCTACTTCACTCTGAAATTCCTTGAATTTGTTAAAGGATTCAGACTTATGCTTCATTAGGTAGACATAACCATATCTACTGAAGTCATCAGTGAAAGTGATAAAGTAGCTGAAACCACCTCTAGTATTTGTACTCATTGGTCCACATACATCTGTATGGATTAAACCCAATAGTTCATTTGCTCTTTCTCCAACTTTAGAGAAAGGTTGCTTTGTCATTTTGCCAAGTAAACATGATTCGCATTTACCATAATCCTCTAAGTCAAATGGTTCTAGAATTCCTTCCTTTTGAAGTCTTTCTAAGCGTTTCAAGATTATATGGCCTAATCGACAATGCCACAGATAGGTGAGATCTGAATCATCCTTTTTGGCCCTTTTGGTATTTATGTTATATACTTGTTTGTCGTGATCTAATAAATAAAGTCCATTGACTAATCTAGCAGATCCATAAAACATCTCTTTAAAATAAAACGAACAACTATTGTCTTTTATTAAAAAGGAAAATCCCTTAGCATCTAAGCAAGAAACATAAATGATGTTTTTAGTAAGACTTGGAACATGGAAACACTCTTCCAGTTCCAAAACTAGCCCGGAGGGCAACGACAAATAATAAGTTCCTACAGCTAATGCAGCAATCCGTGCTCCATTTCCCACTCGTAGGTTGACTTCACCCTTGCTTAACTTTCTACTTCTTCTTAGTCCCTGTGGATTGGAACATAAGTGTGAGCCACAACCTGTATCTAATACCCAAGAAGTTGAATTAGCAAGTATACAGTCTATAACGAAAATACCTGAAGATGGAACGACTGTTCCGTTCTTCTGATCTTCCTTTAGCTTTGGACATTCTCTTTTGTAATGGCCTATTCCATCACAATAAAGACAGCTTGATGTGGACTTGTCCTGCTTTGATTTAGCATTGCCCTTGGACTTTCCACTTTTCTTGAACGGTCTCCTTCTAGCCTTGAGTAAATCTTTGGCTTCACAGTCCAGTATTATCTCAGCCTTTCTGACAAGGTGAACAAATTCTTTAACTGTTTCTTCTCTTGGTTCACTTAGGTATAGTTGCTTGAAGCGACCAAACCCACTGTGTAGTGAATTGAGCAAGATAGAGACTGCCATCCTTTCGCTTATTGGTGTTCCTAGTAGACTTAGGCGATCAAAGTATGAACGCATAAGATCCACATGGAACCTCAGTGGGACGCCTACCCTCTGTTTAGTGCGAAGGAGCTGAACATGTGTTTCTTGGACTTCCATCCTATAACACCTGTTGGGAGAACTAACCTTTAGACCAGATATTGATTCAATCAACTCATGGACGTTCAGGTCCCTGTCCTCCGTGTTTCCACGACAGATATCCCTCAGATTCTTGATGAGCGTAAAAGGTTCATAGGCTACAAACCATCTAGCCCAATCATCAGGGATATTGTTCAGCATGAGACTCATAACCTTTTTGAGATCCGCATCCCAGGCGAAAAATCTCTCAGGGGTCATGTCTCTGGCATAGTAGCTTGGCATGGGATGTGATAGTACATACTCAAGTCCATTGAGTCTGACTATTTCAACTAGCTTAGCTTCCCATTCAAGAAAATTTGCCAGGTTCAGCTTGACCATAAGCTCAGAACCCATGATGTTTTGATTGTTGTTTGCCATAGTTAAAACTACAATTGAAAAGAATAAACAAATAAATAATCATTCACAGTTTCTCTTAATAAACTTAAATTCTAGCATACATGCATAATTCAATGTTCATTAAGCATTTTATTCAAGTTATGTGTTCCGGCAGGTGTGAATAAAATGATTCCAAGATCCTAAAATCATTGAAGAACTAAGCACAGTTTGACGACTTAATCCTAAAACATCTTAGGTAAGCAAAAGCCTTTTGCTAATAGTCTAGAAACTATTCTTGGTTGATAGGTACGTCTAAGAACTTATTAGGTAAACCTATCGATTTTGCCACGACTTAAAAGGACTCCTTACTTATATCGTTGAGTTTCACCAAAACTAACATGTACTCACAATTATTTGTGTACCTTGCCCCTTTAGGACCAATAAGTAACACCTCGCTGAGCGAAAACTATTACTAGATTGATGTAAAGGATATCCAAGCAAGTGTATATTTTGGCATGGCACCTTTTAACTCAATTTTTAAGTTTGGAACTTAAGGCTCTTACTATGTTGGTTAGATTTTAAGTGAACTAAAATCCTTAATCATGCAACATAATCAAGCTTTGATCTCATGCATTTTAAGACATATTTAAATGCAATAAATAACTTAAAACATGCATAAGATAAATGTGATCTAGTATGGCCCGACTTCATCTTGAAGCTTTAACTTCAAAGTCCGTCTTGAAAATCTCCGTGGGAGGCACCATTTTCTACAAATAGGATAAGCTATAATTAAAACTAATTACAACTATTTGATGGTACGCAGACCATATTTGAATTGAAAAACAACTTTGGTACTTTAGACCAATTACATTCAAATTAATGGTACGCAGACCATATTTTCTATCCTATTTGGGCCATACTAGTCACTTCATAACCTGCAAAACAGTACATATACAATATATACCATTCACCCATTCATTATCATGAATGGCCCACATAGCTGGTTAGTAAAACACATTATGCATCACATAAACATTTGCAGCAATTAATCAAGGGCACCAATAATCTACAAATTATTCAGTCCTTATTAATTCTAATCAAGTTGTTTTAACCTTAAGGATTTGTAGACCTAATCAAGAGTATATGACTAAAAGGGCTCCCACTTAAACCAATAAATTCATATGCTTTACTAATTTTAAACATAAAAATGTATTTCTAGTCTAACCGGAAACATACAAATTTAATTAAAATTTAAAGCTCGTATAAATTTACAATTGAATCCATAAATTTAATTTAATTTCAGTCGTATTTAAATTAATTCATGATTTTAATTTTAGTAAAATAATTAGAATAAATAAAATTTATTATAATTACAATATATTAAAATTTATTTAAATTATTAATTTTAAAATTAATTAAAATTACGTAAACTGAAAATCTCAAATTAAAATTTCAAAACGATCTAATCGCAACGCAACAACCCCACGCAACGCACGCCCATGGGCCACACGCACACAGCCATCGCTGGCCATCGCTGCTGCTCCCCAACGCAAGGCATCAATCGAACACGCGAGCCAGTGCTCGCAGCGCGCGCCAGAGCTCGACGCAACAAGCATGCTGCCGCAGCCCATCGCTGGGCTCAACGCTCGTCGCACGTCGCAACAAGCAAGCTGCTCGCCATCGCTGCGCGCAGCGCTCGTCGCACGTCGCAACAAGCACGCTGCACGCCATCGCTGGGCGCAGCGCTCGTCGCACGTCGCAACAAGCACGCTGCACGCCATCGCTGGGCGCAGCGCTCGTCGCACGCACACTAGCGCTCGCTGCGCGCGAGGCTCCGCATGCTTGCGCGAGGCAGTGCGCGCTGTGGTGCAGCACGCTTGCTGCCCACACGCGACTGCTCGCTCCTTGCTCTCGCCCTTGCCCATGCGCCCATTGCTCACAGCCCACGACACAAGGCAGGGCTGCTGCCTTGTGCGCGTGCACCATGCCCTTGCTCGCTGCATTCGTACCGCATGGGCGACGAGCTCCCTTGCTCGTCGTCGCATGCCCGCACTATACAACACCCCTTAAGGGTAACACGTAGCGTCCATTGCTTTGTGCGTGCAAGTTATATGATCGAATCGCATAAAAATGAAAAATTTATATTCAAAATTAATGACAAATTAATAAATCATATTAATTTCATAATTTTAGGGCGAAAAATCGAAAATTTATTATTTAATTGATTTCCGATTAACATGAATTCAAGTCTAGGTCATAAAAATTTAAAATTTAACATAAATTTACAATTTTTATGGTGGTTTTTAATCATAGGTATCTAATTAAATTATAACTAATTATGAAAATCAAATTAATTCTAAATTATTCCAATTTTCAACAAATTAATCATAATTACAAATTAGATTGCATAATTAACAAGGCTAGGCATTCAAACTTGTTAAACATATACAGTAGGTCAATCAAAAATTCAATATTTATCAACAAGAATCGCAAATATTTAATTTAACATCTTAAATTTACGAAATTTTGCATTCGAAAAACTAAAACCTCCGAAAAGTCATAGTTAGGCTTCGAATTTGAGAATTCTGGGTTCGGCCGAAAAATCTTTTTTTTTGTCAAAATTTTAGAATGCCTTTTACATGCGGAATTGACACAAAAGTCACTCGATTTGGATGAGTAACGAAGAAACTGCCGAAAACCTGCGTACGTATAATTAAATAAACGCAATTTGCAATTAATGAACAATTACGAAAATTAATCACCCCTTTTTAATTCTTGCAAATTTGTAATATTTAACCATGTTTATGCAATTTAGATTATGAAAATAATAAGAGGCTCGTGATACCACTGTTAGGTTATGATACATATGACAATTCATAAATCATGCGGAAAAACCATAAAGCCAGGAAAGCATATTATATTCACATAATCATTTAGCATAGAATTGATGCATACATGTTGTAGCGTGCCTTCCCTAGCTGCGCCCGAAACGAACAAGAACAAGTCTTTAGGACTCCAAATGTCGTCCCTCCGTAGATAGTCCAAAGTACGTCCGGATCCACCTCAAGTTAGACCAACTAGAATCGCCCTTAAGGTTACTAGGAATTTCGGCTAGTGTTTGCAAGTGTATGGTTAATTTTATTTCAAAAACTTACCCTTTGAATACTTCAATCGTTTCTGCAAATAATGACCCTAGGCCCTTATTTATAGAGGTATGGAAAAGGAACTGGATCTTATTAGGATACTAATTAGTTAAACTAGAATCCTAGTAGGACTCTAATTAATTAATTTTATCCTTTTAGGATTAGGAATTTAATCATCAAACAAATCCTACACAATTTAGGTTTCGTATGTGAACACAAACTCTACACGAGCATGACCCACGAGCGTGCAGGCCATGCCCGCGCACAGCCCACACGGCCGCTCGGCCCACGTGAGCCGCAAGCCCACGCGAGCAGCAGCACAGCTCGCAGCCCATCGCTGCGCGCGCTGCCATGGCTTGCTGGGCCTGGCCTTGCGCTGGGCCTGGCGTGGCCTTGGCTGTTCGTGTGGCACGCTTGGCTTGCTGGGCGATGGCCTGGCTTCGTGCTGGGCCCTCGTCCGGCAGGCCTCGTCCGATTCCGATAATATTTCCGATTCTGACAATATTTCCGATTCCGGCAATATTTCCGATTCAGGCAATATTTCCATTTCCGATAATATTTTCCGATACGTACCATGTTTCCGTTTCCGGCAACATCTACGACTTGGATAATATTTATATTTCCGATACGATCCATATTTCCGTTTCCGGCAATATCATCGTTTCCGGAGTATTCATTTCTTGCTTGTGACGATCTCAGCTCCCACTGAAACCAAGATCCGTCGATTCCGAATATCCATAGATAGAGTATTTAATGCCATTAAATACTTGATCCGTTTACGTACTATTTGTGTGACCCTACGGGTTCAGTCAAGAGTAAGCTGTGGATAAATATCATTAATTCCACTTGAACTGAAGCGGCCTCTAGCTAGGCATTCAGCTCACTTGATCTCACTGAATTATTAACTTGTTAATTAATACTGAACCGCACTTATTAGACTTAACATAGAATGCATACTTGGACCAAGGGCATTATTTCCTTCACTGACATATTATTATCTTGCCTCATGATGTAATGTTAGTTATGTGTAGCGAAATACGTGATTGTGTGTGACAAATAATGCTAGAAAACCAACGGCCTTAAAAATTGCCCAAACATTCATAAACCAATTGGCCAAAGAGTTATACCAAAATACGTGTTCCGCAAACCCGAACGATCGCCTCAAAAATAAGTGACGCTCGGGATGGCCCGTAACGAATCCCACAAAACGCTGTAACGCGTAAAGGACGTTATTAGGCAAGCACGCAAAATCAAAGTCGCATAAACAAAAAATATACGCAAACAAGAAAACGAGCACCAGCTAGGGACGCATTTTCAACGCCCCTGGCTGGGCGCCGATATTTCTCACGCCCTATGCTGGGCGCTGAAGTTGCTGCCTGGCCTTTTGGTCAGGCGCAGCAGCCTCGGTGCCTGCGCATAAAAAATATACGTAGCAAAAAAAAAACTATTTTTAAAGGTTGCTGCAAGGGCGTATGAAGGGCACTCGATTCTAAAAGCGACTAAAAAAAATATAAAATAAATAACTCTTTGTGTCGTTGTTAGGCCTCCTATGACGACAATGTTCGGCACCAAAACCGAGCATGCTAATTAAATAACCTTGAATGTCACATGGGCAAAGTATTCAAAAAATAAATGTTCAAATGAAGTTTTCAAAGAAAAATAATGTTCGAATAAAAAAAATTCGAGTCTAGACTAGGCTATGCCAAAGTACAATCTAAATCCTAAGTCTTAGCTGTCTTATCCATAGGATCGGTCCTAATGCTTGGTGTCGTTCTGCAAGTTAAAAGGTTAAACCATATTGAGTCTCCCTTCCTAACATTTAAATCAATAAGCACCCATATGTAATTGTCATCCCTTGCTAAGAATCTACGGCCTCAATACTCTCTCTCGCCAATAAAAAGAATATATTATAGTATTTGCAAAATGGAAACAGTCACATCCTAAAAATCATTCCCCCATAGTCGCACAACCCCCAAAGTGAACCTAAGGTGTCAATACCATTAGCAAAAAATTAATGGCCTCAAGGCTCATGATCACATTGGGTCACGACTATCATAGTCGACTATACGTCCTCTCGAGCCACTCGCTCCTTTAAATACTCCTAAGTACGGACTAAAAGATTTTCCATGAATGCAACATGACGAACCATGAAAATACCCAAATCGGCATACCATAAGGCTACCATTGGGGTAAAGCAATACACACTAAGAGAGAAGCCGCACTAATGATTCTAGTCTTGCAAAATTAAAAATTCGATCTCCCAAATTAACTACCTTGCCAACATTAAGCAAAATGGCGCATGACAAATGAACACCCAAGGGTTAAAATCTAAAGTGTCAACCAACGAAAGTTATGGTCCAATTAGCCTAATAAGAGTCGCTTGGTCAAGTGTTATAGGCTTACGCCACGTCATTATTTTGAGTCTAGGCCACCTCCTTGTATTCATACACGGGTTATAATCAGAAAAATTAATGAAAGTTTGAGTCTAAATCACAACTTCCAGTTAAAATCCGAGAAACTGGAATCTGAAAAAGAAGCAAAAAATTATTTTCGATGTAATTATTTCGTTCAATTTCAAATAAGGTAAAAACAACATTTTGAATCAACGCTATTTGCACATTTTAAGAAACAACTAAATACGCTTGCAAAGTAAGACAATTTAAAGGTCCACCTTAGGCCTACTAAAGTTAAAGGTCCACTATAGGCCTACCAAACAAGGCTCACTCAGTCTCGCCTCGTGACTCAAAGACCACAACCATCTACCTCTTAGCCCAAATAAAAAATTGTTGAAGGATTTATGTTGGGGAGAAATCCCAGGCAAAAAAAATAGAAAGAGAAAAGGGAGAGCGAAAAGAGCAAGCCATGAAATACTTAAAAAGAAAGAGAAAAGGGAGAGAGGAAAGAGCGAGCCATGAAATACTTAGCCCGTACCTCCCAAAGTGCGAAATTTACCCAAGTAAACGAAGGAAAAGAATTGAGTCAACCAATCCAAATCATGCTACAAAAACTACATAAAGTTCTGCGATGTCTACCCTTTCCAATCCTTATGTTCTTAGACGCCTTCGCTCTGGGGCCCCTGTTCAGCTCATTTAACCCATCCATGTTCTCATTGCCATAACCCAAGAAACCGTTACCTCGACTCTTGTTCCTGAACTTGTTGTCAACTGCAAACCACGTACGGCAATTGACACGTGCGTCATACCCGTTATTTCCAAAACCTGCTCTTACATCACCATTAGTATAATGACCATATAACTTGTTTGAATACATCCTGTTGATATACCCTTGAGCCGTCCCCATGCTATTCATTGGCCTTGGTTGATGTAATCCTCATGCTCGACTAATACCTATGCAACTTATCCTATCTCATTCAACCCATCTTTCAAGCCGTCTTGAGTCACGAATAAAAAAGGAAGACAAATGAAAAGTACAAAAAAATTAATAAATAATAAAAAAGCAAACTTTGCAAAGCGCCTCTAAAGTTAGTCTAAAAAGAAAAAGAAGCATTTAGCGCACCAAAAAAGATCCGCCCAGAAATCATTTTCAGCGCCCAGAGCTGGGCGCCGTAATCTTTAGCGCCCCAGCCTGGGCGCTGAATCTCTCTGCTAGCTAAAATTTGTCCAGAAGTGCTCGTCATTTTATCCGCACATGCACGGAAAAATAGCGAACACTTGGAGGGGTACAGCACGTATTCAGATATACGTACCACCAAAAAATATACATGTACTCAAAAAATAAAACAAATATAAAACAAATTTTTTGGCTTACGGCAAGGAGGCAGATTAAAATAATAATTAACTTCACTTTTTCCACCGTTTCAAATAATATGTTTCCACCTCAGAACGTACTTGTTTAAAATCAGCATTCTAAGAAACCATTTTCTAGGCTAAGAACTACGCAAGACCTGATTCCAAATTAAATCTATTTAAGGCGGATACGTAGGCAATCCATGATTCGGTCCAATCAATTTGCAAAAATGTCAAAGCCTATAGAATAACAAGAATAAAAAATAGAGTCCCTTATTGAAATTTAATTACTTGCAACCCAAGTCGAAAGAAAAATTTAAGTCAAAGGAAGAATCCAAGTCATCAAGATGCCAAAATGAGCACACATCGAAAAAATAATAAGGGCACATACCCTTGCCAGAAGGAGTACTCACACTCCTAGGCACTTAGCCAAGACTCAAAAGATCGCTTTGCCTCAATTGAATGGGGGCTAGCGCAAGCGTCCACGACCTCTAAAGTACTCGACTTGACCCACCCTAAAGCGAACTAACTCACTTAAAGACTTTCTTTCACCACTAGACATAGTCGTTCGCTTAAAGACCTTCTTTCACCACTAGACACAGTCATAATCGCCAACAAGTAGTAAAGGCTGTAAGCTTGCAATAAAGAGGATTATTCTACGGCATCGCCCCATCGTTCCTTCAAACTCAGGCTATCCGTTCGTGGTAATTCAAATGCTTGCGAATCTCCTTTATAAAAATCAGACATTGTCAATAGGACTTCGCACTTAACCAAGGCTCACCCTACTCAGACATATGACGCGGACATCTAAAATCAAAATCTGAAAGCATCATTAATGAGAAGACATAATAACAACTGGGGGCTAAAAGATTGAAATGAAAGAACTAGGGAGAGAAATAAGTATACCTTGACCTTTTGTACAGACCTACACCAAGTAAATCTAAGTCAATTTGAAAGCGGTTTATATTCCCGCAATTACGGAAAAGATGGCCCTAAAAGCCCAAAGCATGTGCCACACGGGCACAAGTAAAACCTTGACGCCTGCACCCTGGCTTCCAGCAAATCCTTAGACAGCATTCCAATAATCGTAACAGTATTTTGATTCATTCATGTAATCCTGTACGAACCCTTCTATAAGTCAAACTTACTTAGGACACCTCGGATTGTACACAGTAATACTCAGATGTTGTTGGTTTAAGCTAAGTATGTGTTTATCTCGATGTTGCAAAGTGAGTCGAAAAGATTTCTAAATATGATTATGGGTAAAGAAAGGCACCTAGCTTTTGGTCAAGGCACACTTCGACATGTGACTACCTTGACCATGGCAATGTCGCACAATACGACATTCACAAGAGAAGTAGCAGATCACTACTCGAACGTACCTCGCACTAAACGAGTCTGGTTCAAACAGTTCATGATCCATGTCACCATGAATGCATAAAAACGTATGCCAAGCATTATAGCACCAAGCCAATCCCGTAGCTACAATTGGGGGCTTGAGAAAAAACACTCTAAAAATACTCGAAATGACGATTTTATCGCAAATTCTCGACGCTAATGCTATACACACGTCATAGGGGCACAATCATAAGCTTTAATCGTGTGAAACGAACCTTAGAATGGCTACAACCCCTCCCAAATTCTAAGCACTACTTAGAATACATAAAGTCACCCCACTAACAAGGGTAACTGAAAATCGCGAGTCACCAAAACTCCGATCAAACTACTGCACCTAACGC
Source organism: Spinacia oleracea (assembly GCF_020520425.1). Lineage (NCBI taxonomy): Eukaryota > Viridiplantae > Streptophyta > Magnoliopsida > Caryophyllales > Amaranthaceae > Spinacia > Spinacia oleracea. Next base: position 93,675,818 of record NC_079489.1, read on the forward strand.
TCGCCCTATAAGCGCCCGTTACACAGTCTACCTCGTTCCAAAGCAAAAGCAAAAGAAAAAATCAAGGATAAGAACTCTCAAAATATACCCAGAAATCATTTTCAACGCCCAAAGCTGGGCGCCGATATCTTTAACGCCCCAGCCTGGGCGCTGAATCTTTCTGCTAGTCAAGTTTTGCCCAGATATAAAAATAAGGAAGAAACACCTATGAATCCTCGCATCGAACGAGGTAATAAGCCGTGCAAACCCACGTAGAAGGTGCTACACTTGTTCAAGCACCTGAACGAGGTGTGATGAAGTACTCTAATGCAAAATATAATAATGATATCCCAACACCTGGAGGAATGTTCTAAGACACGCTGTTAGGCCACACAAGCCTACGTCGCACCATAAGTTCAACCATCCCATGGTACAAGCCTAAAAAAGAGTGAGGCATATCGCACTAATGCGGGCACGACCAAGAGCATGTGTAAAAGAGGCAAAGACTACTTATCGCCCAAATTCAAAATGCAAGCCACACGACTTCTACATTAAGGATCAAAGGTATCAAAATATTACCTACCACAAAAGGGATAGCTCGCACCTACACGAGCGGAACCCCAAGGAATCTTTTCTCGAAAAAACCTACAAAAATCGTACGCCAAAAGGAAGCATCCCAACATGCATACTTGGGGGCTCCAAGCTACGAAACAACCATAGCAAAATAAAAAAAATCTCGAAGCAAATGTTTGAACAATCGAAAGGGCACGATGTTTGAGCCCACCTCGTGAATAGGCCTGAACCCTATCAAGCTTCTAACCAAACTATTCATTGCTCAAAAAAAAAATGATTCAAGCAAACTGATTAATGGACCGCACACAACGGCCATTCTATGAACGCTCGTTCGCACATACATATCATCATTCTAAGTATCGAACATTCACGAACGCGTTCAAAAGAAAAAATATATACAAGAGCGACCAAAATCTTACGCCTCAAGGTATGTTCTTCAGGCCATATAGACTCGCCCGACTATTGCAATAACTGCACGCCTTAAGAGCGACAGTTCCTTTAAATAAGCGCCCCAAAGAGACGAACACCGTAGTCTACCAATCGGCTACGGCTTCTCAAGAAAATCATCAAGTTCTAAAAATAAAGAAAAACAAAAAGCAAATACGTAGAATTTCCAAGTGAAGCAAACGAACGAACGAGAGGCCAACTATGTCATCAAAAGACCAGCCCAAACAACATTTCCAACGCCCAACCTTGGGCGTGAATTATTTCAACGCCCAGGCCTGGGCGCCGAAAAAGAACCCAGGCTCAAAAAAAGGCTCTGACTTCTATAGGGCCCTGCCGTATCCACTCGACTCGAAAATTGGAGTTCTAAAATGAAGTCGCACTCCACGACTTCGTCAAAATAGTATACCACTATAAAGGTCACTCGCACATACGAGCATGACCCCAGACATGATTAAAAGACGTTATAAGCTACGTACCTCTCTTGGCAAAAATGACCGACGAGCCTAATTGCTTGACGGCTCGCGAAAAAAATATATACTCCAACAAAGAGTATGCAAGGCTAAAATCATGTTCCCGGACTACGCTATACTGAAGGAAATAATGCCCTTGGTCCAAGTATGCATTCTATGTTAAGTCTAATAAGTGCGGTTCAGTATTAATTAACAAGTTAATAATTCAGTGAGATCAAGTGAGCTGAATGCCTAGCTAGAGGTCGCTTCAGTTCAAGTGGAATTAATGATATTAATCCACAGCTTACTCTTGACTGAACCCGTAGGGTCACACAAATAGTACGTAAACGGATCAAGTATTTAATGGCATTAAATACTCTATCTATGGATATTCGGAATCGACGGATCTTGGTTTCAGTGGGAGCTGAGATCGTCACAAGCAAGAAATGAATACTCCGGAAACGATGATATTGCCGGAAACGGAAATATGGATTGTATCGGAAATATAAATATTATCCAAGTCGTAGATGTTGCCGGAAACGGAAACATGGTACGTATCGGAAAATATTATCAGAAATGGAAATATTGCCGGAATCGGAAATATTGCCGGAAACGGAAATATTGTCAGAATCGGAAATATTATCGGAATCGGAAAATAATTCCGGAAGCGGAAATATTAAATATTTGTTCGAAACGGAAATTGATTCCGGAATCGGAAATATTAAATATTGTTCGTATCGGAAATGAATTCCGGAACCGGGAATTTAATCGGAAGCGTATCGTACGAATAAGCATCGGACGAGGCCTGCCGGACGAGGGCCCAGCACAAAGCCAGGCCATCGCCCAGCAAGCCAAGCGCGCCACACGAACAGCCAAGGCCACGCCAGGCCCAGCGCAAGGCCAGTCCCAGCAGGCAATGGCAGCGCGCGCAGCGATGGGCTGCGAGCTGTGCTGCTGCTCGCGTGGGCTTGCGGCTCGCGTGGGCCGAGCGGACGTGTGGGCTGTGCGCGGGGATTGCCTGCACGCTCGTGGGTCATGCTCGTGTACAGTTTGTGTTCACATACGAAACCTAAAATTGTGTAGGATTTGTTTGATGATTAAATTCCTAATCCTAAAAGGATAAAATTAATTAATTAGAGTCCTACTAGGATTCTAGTTTAACTAATTAGTATCCTAATCAGATTCCAGTTCCTTTTCCATACCTCTATAAATAAGGGCCTAGGGTCATTATTTGCAGAAACACTAGCCGAAATTCCTAGTAACCTTAAGGGCGATTCTAGTTGGTCTAACTTGAGGCGGATCCGGACGTACTGTGGACTATCTACGGAGGGACGACATTTGGAGTCCTAAAGACTTGTTCTTGTTCGGTTCGGGCGCAGCTAGGGAAGGCACGCTACAACATGTATGCATCAATTCTATGCTAAATGATTATGTGAATATAATATGCTTTCCTGGCTTTATGGTTTTTCCGCATGATTTATGAATTGTCATATGTATCATAACCTAACAGTGGTATCACGAGCCTCTTATTATTTTCATAATCTAAATTGCATAAACATGGTTAAATATTACAAATTTGCAAGAATTAAAAAGGGGTGATTAATTTTCGTAATTGTTAATTAATTGCAAATTGCGTTTATTTAATTATACGTACGCAGTTTTTCGGCAGTTTCTTCGTTACTCATCCAAATCGAGTGATTTTTGTGTCAATTCCGCATGTAAAAGACATTCTAAAATTTTGACAAAATTAATATTTTTCGGCCGAACCCAGAATTCTTAAACTCGAAGCCTAACTATGACTTTTCGGAGGTTTTAGTTTTTCGAATGCAAAATTTCGTAAATTTAAGATGTTAAATTAAATAATTGCGATTCTAGTTGATAAATCTTGAATTTTTTATTAACCTACTGTATATGTTTAACAAGTTTGAATGCCTAGCCTTGTTAATTATGCAATCTAATTTGTAATTATGATTAATTTGTTGAAAATTGGAATAATTTAGAATTAATTTGATTTTCATAATTAGTTATAATTTAATTAGATACCTATGATTAAAAACCACCACAAAAATTGTAAATTTATGTTAAATTTTAAATTTTTATGACCTAGACTTGAATCCATGTTAATCGGAAATCAATTAAATAATAAATTTTCGATTTTTCGCCCTAAAATTATGAAATTAATATTATTTATTAATTTGTCATTAATTTTGAATATAAATTTTAAATTTTTTATGCGATTCGCTCATATAACTTGCACGCACAAAGCAATGGACGCTACGTGTTACCCTTAAGGGGTGTTGTATAATGCGGGCATGTGACGACGAGCAAGGGAGCTCGTCGCCCATGCGGTACGAATGCAATGAGCAAGGCCATGGTGCACGAGCGCAAGGCAGCATCCCTGCCTTGTGTCGTGGGCTGTGTGCGATGGGCGAATGGGCGAGGGCGAGAGCAAGGCACGAGCAGTCGCGTGTGGGCAGCAAGCGAGCTGCGCCACAGCGCGCACTGCCTCGCGCAAGCATGCGGAGCCTCGCGCTCAGCGAGCGCTAGTGTGCGTGCGACGAGCGCTGCGCCCAGCGATGGCGTGCAGCATGCTTGTTGCAACGTGGGACGAGCGCTGCGCCCAGCGATGGCGTGCAGCGTGCTTGTTGCGACGTGCGACGAGCGCTGCGCCCAGCGATGGCGAGCAGCTTGCTTGTTGCGACGTGCGACGAGCGCTGCGCCCAGCGATGGGCTGCGGTAGCATGCTTGTTGCGTCGAGCGCTGGCGCGCGCAGCGAGCACCAGCTCGCGTGATGCCTTGCGATGGTGAGCAGCAGCGATGCGACGCAGCGCATGGGCTGCGCGCACATGACCAGCGAAGGCTGTGTGCGTGTGGCCCATGGGCGTGCGCTGCGTGGGATTGTTGCGTAGCGATTAGATCGTTTTGAAATTTTAATTTGAGATTTTCAGTTTTTGTAATTTTAATTTATTTTAAAATTAATAATTTAAATTATTTTCTTGGATTTTAATTTTGAATATTGTAATTATAATAAATTTTATTTATTCTAATTATTTTACTAAAATTAAAATCATGAATTAATTTAAATACGACTGAAATTAAATTAAATTTATGGATTCAATTATAAATTTATATGAGCTTTAAATTTTAATTAAATTTGTATGTTTCCGGTTAGACTAGAAATACATTTTTATGTTTAAAATTAGTAAAGCATATGAATTTATTGGTTTAAGTGGGAGCCTTTTTTAGGCATAAACTTTTGATTAGGTCTACAAATCCTTAAGGTTAAAACAACTTGATTAGAATTAATAAGGACTGAATAATTTGTAGATTATTGGTGCCCTTGATTAATTGTTGCAAATATTTATGTGATGTATAATGTGTTTTACTAACCAGCTATGTGGGCCATTCATGATAATGAATGGGTGAATGGTATATATTGTATATGTACTGTTTTGCAGGTTATGAAGTGACTAGTATGGCCCAAATAGGATAGAAAATATGGTCTGCGTACCATTAATTTGAATGTAATTGGTCTAAAGTACCAAAGTTGTTTTTCAATTCAAATATGGTCTGCGTACCATCAAATAGTTGTAATTAGTTTTAATTATAGCTTATCCTATTTGAAGAAAATGGTGCCTCCCACGGAGATTTTCAAGACGGACTTTGAAGTTAAAGCTTCAAGATGAAGTCGGGCCATACTAGATCACATTTATCTTATGCATGCTTTAAGTTATTTATTGCTTTAAATATGTCTTAAATATGCATGAGATCAAAGCTTGATTATGTTGCATGATTAAGGATTTTAGTTCACTTAAAATCTAACCAACATAGTAAGAGCCTTAAGTTCCAAACTTAAAAATTGAGTTAAAAGGTGCCATGCCAAAATATACACTTGCTTGGATATCCTTTACATCAATCTAGTAATAGTTTTCGCTCAGCGAGGTGTTACTTATTGGTCCTAAAGGGGCAAGGTATACAAATAATTGTGAGTACATGTTAGTTTTGGTGAAACTCAACGATATAAGTAAGGAGTCCTTTTATGTCGTGGCAAAATCGATAGGTTTGCCTAATAAGTTCCTAGACGTACCTATCAACCAAGAATAGTTTCTAGACTATTAGCAAAAGGCTTTTGCTTACCTAAAATGTTTTAGAATTGAGTCGACAAACTGTGCTTAATTCTTCAATGGTTTTAGGATCTTGGAATCATTTTATTCGCACCTGCCGGAACAATAAATTCGAATAAAATGCTAATAACTTGTTTTAATTGCATGATTGCTTTAATTTTCAAGTTATTATTCATGATAAATGTTTAGACTTTGCATGCTTCAATGTATGTTTTAATTATTGTTTATAATTAAATATCTTGCACTGCGGTAAATCCTTTTAGAAAGGTAACAGTAAATTTCTTCGATTGGTAGTGAATCCAAGAACGATTCACGCAAATGAGAGAAAATGAGCAATTTAAAATGTACGTTTCTTTTAGCGACTTTTATGGTTGTTTTCGAATATCAAAATCGAATGGCAAACCAATTGGTGCTTGTGAATTCAAAATACACTGTAGTTTTGAGATCATAAAGCATTGAGCTGAAACGCTCAGCTTTACCAATGGTTAACAACCTAATATCTTTGTCCATTTAATTCTCGAATGAGTCTAGTCCCTAGACATTCGAATAGATCGATGCTTAGAGAACTTTAGAAGCTTCTGGTAAGATCATCTAGTTGAAACAGAATATTCAACATAAATTAAATGGAAAGAACCTTTTTGGAGTGACATTGGACATGTCTAACAAAATATAAAAGTCAACACTAGAGAATTAAATTCTTAAGGCTATAAGAAAGGGTACAAGAAATAGGAAAACAAAGGAACAGATGAAAGGAATTTACAATTCCGTTTCTACCTGTAAGTTTATGTTTAAAGAAAAGTGACCTAGCAATCAAACTTCCTTGGTATCATATACCGCTTGAGGTTCTTACTTCGGGATTAACTCAAACAATGGAAGCTAGGCTACACTAATGGCCTACAAGTGGGAAATGAAGCATGGCAATGCTACATTAGTTGTAGGGTCATCTAGTTTGTTTTAAGTCCTTTCAAAGGCTGGAACTTAATGGCTATTTTGTTCCATAATCAGCATACCTAAATTTCTGTTTTTCAAACACAGAAAGACTCACATTCAAGAAAAACAAAAACAATGTTTGTTTGTTTATTTGAGTGAAATGGTCAATTACGGGTTGAGTCAATATGCTTGATTAAAACAAACAACTCTTTAACAATAAAAACTTTACTAGGTTCAAATCAACCCCTTGATTTGAGTTCCACTAATCTTTGGCATTGTTGCTAAGACCATATCAACAAGTTAACATTCAAAACCTCTATTTTGATGGACTTTTGAAAGTTCATTGATTTCTAGATCAATTTAAGACGACTAGTCTTACTTGTTGAAAGTAACAAAAGATATGAACTATTGTTAGAACGCCTAGACAATAGAGTTCAAAGCTAAAGAAAGATTTTATGACTTTATTATTTCACATGGATTTGAGTGAATATAGGTTTATTTACTCAAAGTGATATAAGTTTGAATCTGTTTGACTAGTTCAAAGATTCAGAAGTATAAAATCCACTTGGCAAGAAATCATAAAGATCTAGGTTAGATCATGTTGATAATTACTTGAGACCAAATATGATCATCAATGATTGTGTGTTGTAATTTCACAATCTAGGTCCATAAGATATGGCATATCTGAGTTGGAATAATCGAAGTCAATTAGTACTTGATTCGATTAATGATGAATCATAAAGACTTTTCCTATAATTTCTAAAACAAAATGCTCAACTACCACCAAAATCATAAAGACTTTTACAAGTGCTTCAAGGAGAACAGAATATTCAAAGGACTTTCAAATGTCTGTTGATATTCTATTGTTTGATGTTCTATACCCAAGTAGGCATGGAGTTCAAGTCATTGAAACTATGAGATTCTTCTATTAGATAGTGAAGAAACATAGAGTTCAGGTCAATGAAACTATGAAATTCTTCTATTAGATAGTGAAGAAACCTACAACTTGCAGTCAAAACTATTGTCATTAATGAGTTTGTGACTTGCAAGAAAGCTATGACGAAATATAGATTCCCTAAAATGGTTAGAGGCCATATATAGACTCAAATGTTTTAAATGGTTAGAGGCCATAAAACATACTCAATGTTTTGATGACAAAATTGAAATTTTGTTTATTTGCAAGAATAGTTTCACACCTATTGGTTGCAAGTTTATTTTAAGGATAAAAACCATCAAACATGAAATTGTGTTAACACACAAAGCTAGATTAGTTGCTAAAGGTTACAAGCAAATTCATGGCATGGATTATGTTGAAACCTCATGCATAATCGTAATGCTCAAGTCTATAAATTCAAGCAATGATTGCATATTGGTACATATGGCAAATGGATGACAAAACGTATTCCTCAATCAAATGTTGGAAGAAAACTATGTACATGGCATGTCATAGGATTTGTGGATCCAAATAATGCTTGAAATGAATGCTAGCTTATGAAATCTAAGTATGGATTTAAGCAAGCAACTGGGAAATTGAAAATGTATTTTAGTAAAGCTAATAAGTATTTTAGTTTCATAAAATGTACATGATTCTTATAGATATATAAGAAGTTTAGTGGGAGTACGTAAAACTCAATTGGTCCTATGTGTATCACACATATCTCTCTATTGTGAAATAAAATTCAAATGCTAATGACTTAGATTTGAAATTATTCATCAATGATGGACCATGGCGAAACTTAGTACATACTGGGTATTAAGATCTATTTACAAAGATCTTATGATATTGTTTTGGATTAAGTGATGGCATTTACTAAATCAAACACGAAAGACTCCATTGGAGATATTCGACCCATATGAATAAATCTAAGTAAAGGATGTTTGAACTATGTATAAGCATTTACTAAGTTAAACATCAAAGAATCTAAGTAAGATTCTTAACCTATATTATATGTCAAAGAATTTAGCTGGATTTAGTATCAACTGAAACTAGATGAGCTAAAGTTACATGAATAGAATTCAATTGGGAATTATTCTGCAAAAGAATTTATCATGTATGATATAATCTAAGGATCGCCAAAATGTATCGTATGGCTTTAGGCATAACGAACATATACCAATCTCTATTGATCTAAGTGAAGATCAACTAGATTGAGATCAAGAATACTTATGGTACTTGAAAAGGTACATAGGAATAGTTCTTGATTCAAGGAAATAAAGATATGCTAAATATTGATGCTACACGCATAAACACTGGCAAAGGATTAAGCAAGACCCTTAGGAGTTAACCATTGACAAAGACGAGCTATAGAGCATCGTGTTTTGAAATGGCAACATGAATTGGAGACCATGAGTTGTTGCGTGGGAAATTAAATATTAATTTCTATGTTCTAAGATACAGCTGGAAAGTCTTCCACATATCCGTGAACTGCTTGGATATGTAAATCCAAACCAAAGCATCACTAGCAACCTATACAGTTGAAGTAGAAGTACTTATTGCCTAAGAAGCAATAAAACTGAGTTGTTTACATTAAAAGTTCTTCACTGAACTTGGCTGGATCACATGTCTGCTGACTTGATGGTTCTTCATTGCAAAATGCGTAGAACCACTATTTAAGTAAGAAAGACTAGATCACATAATAAACAAACTCAAAAGATCTTATCATCCTATCTCGAAAAACATTCTATGAAAGGGATATTAAGATTAGCAAAGCATGATAACTAAACCTATGCAACAAGTGAGAAGCAACACTCACATTGTAGCACTGGAAATCAAGCATAGATTTGAATTCCATGAAATGTTTTAAAAATGGGTTAGAGGCCCATGGTTGTAAAACATTGGGGTTGAACATTTATCATATATGAAATGTATTTTCATATTCCATTTAATCTTGGTTTAGTATTAAACGATGAGTCCCTTCAATTTGACGATATATTCAAGATAGACTGTCAGGACAAGTCCTGTGACTAAGAAATGTCTATCAAGTGAACTTGAATGTCAAAGGTTGAAAATGGTCCCTAGTCGGAGTTTTGTATAAAATTGGACGCATAGAAAACGTTAGTGAAGGAAATAATGCCCTTGGTCCAAGTATGCATTCTATGTTAAGTCTAATAAGTGCGGTTCAGTATTAATTAACAAGTTGATAATTCAGTGAGATCAAGTGAGCTGAATGCCTAGCTAGAGGCCGCTTCAGTTCAAGTGGAATTAATGATATTAATCCACAGCTTACTCTTGACTGAACCCGTAGGGTCACACAAATAGTACGTAAACGGATCAACTATTTAATGGCATTAAATACTCAACTATGGATATTCGGAATCGACGGATCTTGGTTTCAGTGGGAGCTGAGATCGTCACAGGCAAGAAATGAATGCTCCGGAAACGATGATATTGCCGGAAACGGAAATATGGATCGTATCGGAAATATAAATATTATCCAAGTCGTAGATGTTGCCGGAAACGGAAACATGGTACGTATCGGAAATATTATCGGAAATGGAAATATTGCCGGAATCGGAAATATTGCCGGAAACGGAAATATTGTCAGAATCGGAAATATTATCGGAATCGGAAAATAATTCTGGAAACGGAAATATTAAATATTGTTCGTATCGGAAATAAACTCCGGAATCGGGAAATTAATCGGAAGCGTATCGTACGAATTAGCATCGGAGGAGGCCTGCCAGACGAAGGCCCAGCACGAAGCCGGGCCATCGCCCAGCAAGCCAGCGCGCCACAACGCACCAGCCAAGGCTGCGCCAGGCCCACCGCAAGGCAGGCCCAGCGCGCGCCAACGCTGCGGCAGCGTGTGGGCCTCGTGGCAATGGGCTGCGAGCTCGCGGGCTGCGCGCGCGCCCATGGCGCCCCTCGTGGGCTGCTGTGCGTGCGTGTGTGTGTTTGTGTGCTATACGAATGCTAAAGCTATCAGGTTTCGACATATAATTAAATTCCTAAACCTAAAGGGATGAATTAATTAAATAAGAATTCTATTAGGATTCTAGGTTAATTAATTCGTATCCTAATAGGATTACAATTCCCTTTCCATACCTCTATAAATAAAGGTCTAGGGTCATTATTTTGAATAGAGTATTCAAGTATTCAAAGTGATTTTTGAGAGCAAAAATTCAGTCATACAATTGCCTACATTAGCCGAAAATTCTAAGTACCTTAAGGGCGATCCTAGTTGGTCAAGCTTAAGGCGGATCCGGACGCGCTGTGGACTATCTACGGAGGGACGACACTTGGAGTCCTAAAGACTTGTTCTTGTTCGGTTCGGGCGCAGCTAGGGAGGGCACGCAACAAAGTGTATGCATCTAAACTATGCTAAATGATTATGTGTAAATAATATGCTTTCCTGGCTTTATGGTTTTTCCGCATGATTTATGAATTGTCATATGTATCATAACCTAACAGTGGTATCACGAGCCTCTTATTATTTTCATAATCTAAATTGCATGAACATGGTTAAATATTACAAATTTGCAAGAATTAAAAGGGGTGATTAATTTTCGTAATTGTTAATTAATTGCAAATTGCGTTTATTTAATTATACGTACGCAGTTTTTCGGCAGTTTCTTCGTTACTCATCCAAATCGAGTGATTTTTGTGTCAATTCCGCATGTAAAAGGTATTCTAAAATTTTTACAAAAAAAAAAGATTTTTCGGCCGAACCCAGAATTCTCAAATTCGAAGCCTAACTATGACTTTTCGGAGGTTTTAGTTTTTCGAATGCAAAATTTCGTAAATTTAAGATGTTAAATTAAATATTTGCGATTCTTGTTGATAAATCTTGAATTTTTGATTGACCTACTGTATATGTTTAACAAGTTTGAATGCCTAGCCTTGTTAATTATGCAATCTAATTTGTAATTATGATTAATTTGTTGAAAATTGGAATAATTTAGAATTAATTTGATTTTCATAATTAGTTATAATTTAATTAGATACCTATGATTAAAAACCACCATAAAAATTGTAAATTTATGTTAAATTTTAAATTTTTATGACCTAGACTTGAATTCATGTTAATCGGAAATCAATTAAATAATAAATTTTCGATTTTTTCGCCCTAAAATTATGAAATTAATATGATTTATTAATTTGTCATTAATTTTGAATATAAATTTTTCATTTTTATGCGATTCGCTCATATAACTTGCACGCACAAAGCAATGGACGCTACGTGTTACCCTTAAGGGGTGTTGTATAGTGCGGGCATGCTACGACGAGCAAGGGAGCTCGTCGCCCATGCGGTACGAATGCAGCGAGCAAGGGCATGGTGCACGCGCACAAGGCAGCAGCCCTGCCTTGTGTCGTGGGCTGTGAGCAATGGGCGCATGGGCAAGGGCGAGAGCAAGGAGCGAGCAGTCGCGTGTGGGCAGCAAGCGTGCTGCACCACAGCGCGCACTGCCTCGCGCAAGCATGCGGAGCCTCGCGCGCAGCGAGCGCTAGTGTGCGTGCGACGAGCGCTGCGCCCAGCGATGGCGTGCAGCGTGCTTGTTGCGACGTGCGACGAGCGCTGCGCCCAGCGATGGCGTGCAGCGTGCTTGTTGCGACGTGCGACGAGCGCTGCGCCCAGCGATGGCGAGCCGCTTGCTTGTTGCGACGTGCGACGAGCGCTGCGCCCAGCGATGGGCTGCGGCAGCATGCTTGTTGCGTCGAGCGCTGGCGCGCGCAGCGAGCACCAGCTCGCTTGATGCCTTGCGATGGTGAGCAGCAGCGATGCGACGCAGCGCATGGGCTGCGCGCACATGGCCAGCGATGGCTGTGTGCGTGTGGTCCATGGGCGTGCGTTGCGTGGGATTGTTGCGTAGCGATTAGATCGTTTTGAAATTTTAATTTGAAATTTTCAGTTTACGTAATTTTAATTAATTTTAAAATTAATAATTTAAATTATTTTCTTGGATTTTAATTTTGAATATTGTAATTATAATAAATTTTATTTATTCTAATTATTTTACTAAAATTAAAATCATGAATTAATTTAAATACGACTGAAATTAAATTAAACTTTTTGGATTCAATTATAAATTTATATGAGCTTTAAATTTTAATTAAATTTGTATGTTTCCGGTTAGACTAGAAATACATTTTTATGTTTAAAATTAGTAAAGCATATGAATTTATTGGTTTAAGTGGGAGCCCTTTTTAGTCATAAACTCTTGATTAGGTCTACAAATCCTTAAGGTTAAAACAACTTGATTAGAATTAATAAGGACTGAATAATTTGTAGATTATTGGTGCCCTTGATTAATTGCTGCAAATGTTTATGTGATGCATAATGTGTTTTACTAACCAGCTATGTGGGCCATTCATGATAATGAATGGGTGAATGGTATATATTGTATATGTACTGTTTTGCAGGTTATGAAGTGACTTGTATGGCCCAAATAGGATAGAAAATATGGTCTGCGTACCATTAATTTGAATGTAATTGGTCTAAAGTACCAAAGTTGTTTTTCAATTCAAATATGGTCTGCGTACCATCAAATAGTTGTAATTAGTTTTTAATTATAGCTTATCCTATTTGAAGAAAATGGTGCCTCCCACGGAGATTTTCAAGACGGACTATGAAGTTAAAGCTTCAAGATGAAGTCGGGCCATACTAGATCACATTTATCTTATGCATGTTTTAAGTTATTTATTGCTTTTAAATATGTCTTAAAATGCATGAGATCAAAAGCTTGATTATGTTGCATGATTAAGGATTTTAGTTCACTTAAAATCTAACCAACATAGTAAGAGCCTTAAGTTCCAAACTTAAAAATTGAGTTAAAAGGTGTCATGCCAAAATATACACTTGCTTGGATATCCTTTACATCAATCTAGTAATAGTTTTCGCTCAGCGAGGTGTTACTTATTGGTCCTAAAGGGGCAAGGTACACAAATAATTGTGAGTACATGTTAGTTTTGGTGAAACTCAACGATATAAGTAAGGAGTCCTTTTATGTCGTGGCAAAATCGATAGGTTTACCTAATAAGTTCTTAGACGTACCTATCAACCAAGAATAGTTTCTAGACTATTAGCAAAAGGCTTATGCTTACCTAAGATGTTTTAGGATTAAGTCGACAAACTGTGCTTAGTTCTTCAATGATTTTAGGATCTTGGAATCATTTTATTCACACCTGCCGGAACACATAACTTGAATAAAATGCTTAATGAACATTGAATTATGCATGTATGCTAGAATTTTAGTTTATTAAGAGAAACTGTGAATGGTTATTTATTTGTTTATTCTTTTCAATTGTAGTTTTAAATATGGCAAACAACAATTCATTCAACATTCGATCAATTCTCAAAAAGGAGAAGTTGAACGGGAAAAACTTCCTTGACTGGCAAAGGAACTTGCAAATAGTTCTTATGCAGGAAGAAAAGGAGTATGTCCTAGAAGAGGCGATGCCCGAAGCCGCAGGCGACGGGATCACTCACGCAGCCCTCAATCGTTGGATTGATGCCAACAAGGATGTGAAATGTCTAACGCTCGCCACCATGAGTGCAGATCTGCAGAAAACGTTCATCAACTCAGATGCTTTCACAATCATCAGTGAGTTGAAGAACATGTTCCAAGATCTGGCTCGAGTCGAAAGATTCGAGACTCATAGGCAAATTCTTGAGACCAAGCTTAAGAAAGGCGAGCCCGTAAGTCCACATGTTCTCAAAATGATTGGACTCATTGAGAATATGAGTCGGATGGATCAGCAATTTTCTCAGGAAATGGCTATAGACACCATCCTCCATTCTCTTCATAGCGGGTATGATCAGTCCAAACTGAACTACAGTATGAATAGTCTGGAAAAAACGCTCACTGAGCTTCACGGTATGCTGAAGACCGCTGAAAAGACGCTCAAAAGTGATAAGCAGGATGTGCTTATGGTGCGTGAAGGCAAGTTGAAGAAATCTGGAAAGAAGAGGAATGCTAAGAAAGGTGGCAACAAGGCCAGCCCAACTAAGCAAACTGGCGCCAAAACTGTAAAGAGGAAGGTCAGTCAACCCACTTCTGAATCCGAATGCTTCTACTGCAAGAAGAAGGGGCATTGGAAGAGAGATTGCTTGAAGCTAAAGGAAGATCAGAAGAACGGAACAGTCGTTTCATCTTCAGGTATTTTCGTTATAGACTGTATACTTGCTAATTCAACTTCTTGGGTATTAGATACAGGTTGTGGCTCACACTTATGTTCCAATCCACAGGGACAAAGAAGAAGTAGAAAGTTAAGCAAGGGTGAAGTCGACCTACGAGTGGGAAATGGAGCACGGATTGCTGCATTAGCTGTAGGAACTTATTATTTGTCGTTGCCCTCCGGGCTAGTTTTGGAACTGGAAGAGTGTTTCCATGTTCCAAGTCTTACTAAAAACATCATTTCAGTTTCTTGCTTAGATGCTAAGGGATTTTCCTTTTTAATAAAAGACAATAGTTGTTCGTTTTATTTTAAAGAGATGTTTTATGGATCTGCTAGATTAGTCAATGGACTTTATTTATTAGATCACGACAAACAAGTATATAACATAAATACCAAAAAGGCCAAAAAGGATGATTCAGATCTCACCTATCTGTGGCATTGTCGATTAGGCCATATAAACTTGAAACGCTTAGAAAGACTTCAAAAGGAAGGAATTCTAGAACCATTTGACTTAGAGGATTATGGTAAATGCGAATCATGTTTACTTGGCAAAATGACAAAGCAACCTTTCTCTAAAGTTGGAGAAAGAGAAAATGAACTATTGGGTTTAATCCATACAGATGTATGTGGACCAATGAGTACAAATGCTAGAGGTGGTTTCAGCTACTTTATCACTTTCACTGATGACTTCAGTAGATATGGTTATGTCTACCTAATGAAGCATAAGTCTGAATCCTTTGACAAATTCAAGGAATTTCAGAGTGAAGTAGAGAATCAATTAGGCAAGAAGATTAAGGCACTGCGGTCTGATAGAGGCGGTGAATATCTGAGCTATGAATTTGATGACCATCTGAAAGAATGTGGAATTCTATCAGAATTGACTCCTCCTGGAACACCACAATGGAACAGTGTGTCGGAACGGAGGAACAGAACCTTGCTAGACATGGTCAGGTCAATGATGGGTCAGGCCAAACTTCCATTAGAATTTTGGGGACATGCACTAAATACAGCTGCACTCACTATAAATAGAGCTCCGTCTAAAGCTGTCGAAAAGACTCCATATGAATTATGGTTTGGAAAGCCTCCAAATGTATCTTTTCTTAAGATTTGGGGATGTGAAGTATACGTCAAACGATTAATTTCAGACAAACTTCATCCAAAATCTGACAAATGTATCCTTGTGGGCTATCCAAAGGAAACAAAGGGGTATTACTTCTACAATACATCTGAGAACAAGGTGTTTGTTGCTCGAGATGGTGTCTTTTTGGAGAAAGATCACATTTCCAAAATGACAAGTGGGAGAAAAGTAGACCTCGAAGAAATTCGAGTTGAACAACAAACTCTAGAGAATGCTCAAGATGACATTCAGGATGAAACTCAGAGATCTTTAGAAGAATCTGGTGAGAATCATGGTCAATCTAGAAATGTTACCCCGCGTAGATCGCAAAGATATAGATCTCAACCGGAAAGGTACTTAGGTATTTTGACGAACGAGAGCTATGACGTTCTATTACTTGAAAGTGATGAACCTGCGACTTACAAATAAGCTATGACGAGCCCTAGCTTCAAGCAATGGCAAGAAGCCATGCAATCTGAATTAGACTCCATGTCTGAAAACCAAGTATGGGATTTGGTCGATTTGCCAGATGGCTACCAAGCCATTGGAAGCAAATGGGTTTTCAAACTGAAAAAGGACAAGGATGGGAAACTTGAAGTTTTCAAAGCTAGATTGGTTGCAAAAGGTTATAGGCAAGTCCACGGTGTGGATTACGATGAAACCTTTTCACCAGTTGCAATGCTAAAGTCTATTCGGATAATGTTAGCAATCGCTGCATATTACGATTACGAAATATGGCAGATGGATGTCAAAATTGCTTTCTTAAACGGCGTTTTAACAGAAACTGTGTTTATGACACAGCCTGAAGGTTTTGAGGATCCAAAGAATGCTAAAAAGGTATGCAAGCTAAAGAAGTCAATCTACGGATTGAAGCAGGCATCCAGAAGCTGGAATATACGTTTTGATGAAGCAGTCAGTGACTTTGGTTTCATCAAGAACGCAGACGAATCTTGTGTATACAAGAAGGTCAGTGGGAGCAAAATTGCTTTCCTAGTGTTATATGTCGACGACATATTACTTATTGGAAATGACATTCCTATGTTGAACTCTGTCAAGATTTGGCTTGGGAAATGTTTTTCGATGAAAGATCTAGGAGAAGCACAGTACATATTGGGCATCAAGATTTACAGAGATAGATCTAAAAGGCTGATTGGACTTAGTCAAAGCACTTATATCAATAAGGTGCTTGATAGGTTCAAGATGGCAGACTCCAAGCGAGGCTACCTACCCATGTCTCATGGAATAACTCTAAGCAAGACTCAGTGCCCAAAAACACTTGATGAGCGTAGACGAATGAATGAGATTCCATATGCATCATTGATTGGTTCAATAATGTATGCTATGATATGTACACGCCCGGATGTTGCGTACGCACTCAGTGCTACGAGCAGATACCAGTCAGACCCAGGAGAGGCGCATTGGACTGCTGCCAAGAATATTCTGAAGTACCTGAAAAGGCACAAAGATGACTTCCTGGTCTATGGTGGAGATGATGAATTAATTGTTAAAGGCTATACAGACGCAAGTTTCCAAACCGACAAAGATGATTTCAGATCACAGTCTGGGTTTGTCTTCTGCTTCAACGGAAGGTGCAGTAAGCTGGAAAAGTGCTAAGCAAAGCACCATTGCGGATTCTACAACTGAAGCGGAGTACATTGCTGCACATGAAGCAGCAAAGGAAGCTATATGGCTAAGGAAGTTCATAGGTGAACTTGGTGTAGTCCCCTCCATTAAAGGACCAATAGCCCTGTATTGTGATAATAACGGAGCTATTGCACAGGCAAAGGAGCCTAGACACCACCAGAGAGTCAAGCATGTACTTCGTAGATTTCACCTTCTACGAGAGTTCGTTGAAAGAAAAGAAGTCGAGATAAACAAGATTGGAACTGATGACAACATATCAGATCCATTGACTAAACCTCTGCCGCAGGCGAAGCATAACTCGCACACTGCAGCTATGGGAATCAAGCATATTGGAGAATGGCTTTGATATCCCTGTTTAATGTTTTAAAGTTTTAGAGTTTTAGAGTTTAAATCTTTGTAAAACATTATTGGTTAATCATTCACAACAAATGAAAAGAATTCATTTTTCCATTTAATTTGTGGTTTATTAAATGATGAGTCCCTTCAATTTGACGATATATTCAAGATAGACTGTCAGGACCAGTCCTGTGACTAAGAAATGTCTATCAAGTGAACTTGAATGTCAAAGGTTGAAAATGGTCCATAGTCGGAGTTTTCTATAAAATTGGACGCATAGAAAACGTTAGACGATTAGAATGCAAGATGACTAATAGTTCTGTTTCTTGAACTATGTGGACATGGCAATGTCATAATCATTTGCATAGATACTTACTTTGGGAAGACTAGTATCGGACAAGACCTATGAAACTTTACTGTAAGAGATGAAAATCTGTCATAAGTAAATTTCATTAAAATTATTAGACACTAAATCCTCAATACCTGAGTGATTTGAGATTACTTGTTTGAGAACTGGTTGCTTTGACGTTGACCAACAGTCGCACCGTAAAAGGAGGCTATAAAGGCAACGCTCAGGTAATCACCTATCAAACGAAGTCTAATCTCAAGATCGCAAGATTGGGATTGTCCTCCCATAAATCGGGATGAGATGCTTAAAATTTGTACCAGGCCACTCGGAGAGCTAGAAACTGTGAAATGCATGGCCGTGCTCGGATGAATCATAGGCTATGATTATCTGTTTATTTGATCAGTTGAACTCTGAAACCGAGGAACACCTCTGGACATAATAAGGATGACAACTCTTACCTTATGTTCAAGAGCAAGCATCGAGCGACAAAGGAATTAGGAAATGCACACTTGTCCCTAAGGACAAGTGGGAGACTGAAGGAAATAATGCCCTTGGTCCAAGTATGCATTCTATGTTAAGTCTAATAAGTGCGGTTCAGTATTAATTAACAAGTTAATAATTCAGTGAGATCAAGTGAGCTGAATGCCTAGCTAGAGGCCGCTTCAGTTCAAGTGGAATTAATGATATTAATCCACAGCTTACTCTTGACTGAACCCGTAGGGTCACACAAATAGTACGTAAACGGATCAAGTATTTAATGGCATTAAATACTCCATCTATGGATATTCGGAATCTTGGTTTCAGTGGGAGCTGAGATCGTCACAGGCAAGAAATGAATGCTCTGGAAACGATGATATTGCCGGAAACGGAAATATGGATCGTATCGGAAATATAAATATTATCCAAGTCGTAGATGTTGCCGGACACGGAAACATGGTACGTATCGGAAAATATTATCGGAAATGGAAATATTGCCGGAATCAGAAATATTGCCGGAAACGGAAATATTCTCAGAATCGGAAATATTATCGGAATCGGAAAATAATTCCGGAAACGGAAATATTAAATATTTGTTCGAAACGGAAATTAATTCCGGAATCGGAAATATTAAATATTGTTCATATCGGAAATGAATTCCGGAATCGGGAAATTAATCGGAAGCGTATCGTACGAATTAGCATCGGACAAGGCCTGCCAGACGAAGGCCCAGCACGAAGCCGGGCCATCGCCCAGCAAGCCAGCGCGCCACAACGCACCAGCCAAGGCTGCGCCAGGCCCACCGCAAGGCAGGCCCAGCGCGCGCCAACGCTGCGGCAGCGTGTGGGCCTCGTGGCAATGGGCTGCGAGCTCGCGGGCTGCGCGCGCGCGCATGGCGCCCCTCGTGGGCTGCTGTGCCTGCGTGTGTGTGTTTGTGTGCTATACGAATCCTAAAGCTATCAGGTTTCGACATATGATTAAATTCCTAAACCTAAAAGGATGAATTAATTAAATAAGAATTCTATTAGGATTCTAGTTTAATTAATTCGTATCCTAATAGGATTACAATTCCCTTTCCATACCTCTATAAATAAAGGTCTAGGGTCATTATTTTGAATAGAGTATTCAAGTATTCAAAGTGATTTTTGAGAGCAAAAATTCAGTCATACAATTGCCTACATTAGCCGAAAATTCTATGTACCTTAAGGGCGATCCTAGTTGGTCAAGCTTAAGGCGGATCCGGACGTGCTGTGGACTATCTACGGAGGGACGACACTTGGAGTCCTAAAGACTTGTTCTTGTTCGGTTCGGGCGCAGCTAGGGAGGGCACGCAACAAAGTGTATGCATCTAAACTATGCTAAATGATTATGTGTAAATAATATGCTTTCCTGGCTTTATGGTTTTTCCGCATGATTTATGAATTGTCATATGTATCATAACCTAACAGTTAGACGATTAGAATGCAAGATGACTAGTAGTTCTGTTTCTTGAACTATGTGGACATGGCAATGTCATAATCATTTGCATAGATACGTACTTTGGGAAGACTAGTATCGGACAAGACCTATGAAACTTTACTGTAAGAGATGAAAATCTGTCATAAGTAAATTTCATTAAAATTATTAGACACTAAATCCTCAATACCTGAGTGATTTGAGATTACTTGTTTGAGAACTGGTTGCTTTGACGTTGACCAACCGTCGCACCGTAAAAGGAGGCTATAAAGGCAACGCTCAGGTAATTACCTATCAAACGAAGTCTAATCTCAAGATCGCAAGATTGGGATTGTCCTCCCATAAATCGGGATGAGATGCTTAAAAGTTGTACAAGGCCACTCGGAGAGCTAGAAACTGTGAAATGCATGGCCGTGCTCGGATGAATCATAGGCTATGATTATCTGTTTATTTGATCAGTTGAACTCTGAAACCGAGGAACACCTCTGGGCATAATAAGGATGACAGCTCTTACCTTATGTTCAAGAGCAAGCATCGAGCGACAAAGGAATTAGGAAATGCACACTTGTCCCTAAGGACAAGTGGGAGACTGAAGGAAATAATGCCCTTGGTCCAAGTATGCATTCTATGTTAAGTCTAATAAGTGCGGTTCAGTATTAATTAACAAGTTAATAATTCAGTGAGATCAAGTGAGCTGAATGCCTAGCTAGAGGCCGCTTCAGTTCAAGTGGAATTAATGATATTAATCCACAGCTTACTCTTGACTGAACCCGTAGGGTCACACAAATAGTACGTAAACGGATCAAGTATTTAATGGCATTAAATACTCTATCTATGGATATTCGGAATCGACGGATCTTGGTTTCAGTGGGAGCTGAGATCGTCACAAGCAAGAAATGAATACTCCGGAAACGATGATATTGCCGGAAACGGAAATATGGATCGTATCGGAAATATAAATATTATCCATGTCGTAGATGTTGCCGGAAACGGAAACATGGTACGTATCGGAAAATATTATCGGAAATGGAAATATTGCCGGAATCGGAAATATTGCCGGAAACGGAAATATTGTCAGAATCGGAAATATTATCGGATTCGGAAAATAATTCCGGAAACGGAAATATTAAATATTTGTTCGAAACGGAAATTGATTCCGGAATCGGAAATATTAAATATTGTTCGTATCGGGAATGAATTCCAGAACCGGGAATTTAATCGGAAGCGTATCGTACGAATAAGCATCGGACGAGGCCTGCCGGACGAGGGCCCAGCACGAAGCCAGGCCATCGCCCGGCAAGCCAAGCGCGCCACACGAACAGCCAAGGCGACGCCAGGCCCAGCGCAAGGCCAGGCCCAGCAGGCCATGGCAGCGCGCGCAGTACGCGCATCGATGGGCTGCGAGCTGTGCTGCTGCTCGCGTGGGCTTGCGGCTCGCGTGGGCCGAGCGGCCGTGTGGGCTGTGCGCGGGCATGGCCTGCACGCTCGTGGGTCTTGCTCGTGTAGAGTTTGTGTTCACATACGAAACCTAAAATTGTGTAGGATTTGTTTGATGATTAAATTCCTAATCCTAAAAGGATAAAATTAATTAATTAGAGTCCTACTAGGATTCTAGTTTAACTAATTAGTATCCTAATAAGATTCCAGTTCCTTTTCCATACCTCTATAAATAAGGGCCTAGGGTCATTATTTGTAGAAACGATTGAAGTATTCAAAGGGTAAGTTTTTGAAATAAAATTAACCATACACTTGCAAACACTAGCCGAAATTCCTAGTAACCTTAAGGGCGATTCTAGTTGGTCTAACTTGAGGCGGATTCGGATGTACTGTGGACTATCTACGGAGGGACGACATTTGGAGTCCTAAAGACTTGTTCTTGTTCGGTTCGGGCGCAGCTAGGGAAGGCACGCTACAACATGTATGCATCAATTCTATGCTAAATGATTATGTGAATATAATATGCTTTCCTGGCTTTATGGTTTTTCCGCATGATTTATGAATTGTCATATGTATCATAACCTAACAGTCATGTAGTTTATGATAGGCTTCTATGGGTAGTTATTTGCGCCTGGCTTGCTACCGCTTCTATCGCAGATCCAACACATGCCCCGGTCGAGGTAATGTCTTCAACAGACGAATTTCGCCCAAGAGGCCAATCACGATGTAAGCCAAGGGGGCATGCACCAATGAGAGGGACCTAATGGGCGAGCGATTGGGTTTGGGACGGGTGTACTACTAGCGAAAGTGCCGAGTGGACAACATTCGAAGCGTATATACCCCCCGGTTGGCGATGGGTATCCTTAGTCCAAACTCCCTAAGGGAGCCAAAGTGAGGGAGTTCCTACGCCTCTTTAGATACTTCCAATGACAAAGTGAGGGAGTATTCTATACTATCCGTTGACAAATCCCAATGACACGTGAGGGATATGTCGACACTTCAGGTGATGACCCTTAAGTCAAATGTTATCACTCGGGGGCTCGTGAGACCCTCGCAAAAACAGGTCACCATGGCTTGTGCGACGCACTCCGTCTAATACTTTGACCATCGTCTTACTCCAAGACACAGTCAAAGTGGGGGCTAACTGTAGACACCTACTTTTGTCCCCATTCCCGAAAGGGAAGGTTCGATGATGAAAGCATAAATCTCCACTTGACAACGCATCTCCTATAAAATAACGAATCTCGATCACCCCTTTTCATTTCACCCGAAACCTGCTATTTATGGAAACCTGCTAAAAATAGTAACTGCCATAATGGGTAGTTGTTAAAAGTGGCAAGTCATTAAAGATAGAAACCTGTCAGAATTAGGTGTTGCACTCCAACATAAATCCTAAATGAGATAGAGATTACGAGAGAATCCTATTCCTAATATGATTCGAAAATAAGAGTCGCGTATTAATTAAAATCCTAACGAGCCTAGAGTTCGTAACGGGCCCAGACGCATTCCGTCACAAGGTTAATACGCACTAAAAGACTCGATTAAGTCTCAAACACTCCGAATTTTAGGAATCCGAATCTGACTAAAAAAAACAGCCCAGATCCTATTTTCAACGCCTGGCTCTGGGCGCCGAAATCTTCGGCGCCCAGCCCTGGGCGCTGAAAATACCTGGGACGTGTTCTTTCCTAATTCCTCGTGGATTAGAGTTCTACAATTCTATCTTTTCACGAACTCTTTTCTATAAATATAGCCCAAGTTCGACGTGAAAAAAGAACGACACACAATTATTATTCTGAGTATTGACTCTAAACCCCTAAGCCTAAGCCTCACACTGCAAAACTGATCACGCGTTCTGTCTCAATTGATCCATAAATCGAACATAACGTATCCTGTCCATAACTTGAGATTCGTTAAATAAAAGGAGAAATAGCAAAGTCAAAGTGGTTAGTTTTCTGAGAACCGTGACGCACCTCTCAAGGGTGCGTCGTAATGTGTCCCTTTTCTATGATTTAATTGCTTTCCTCGCCCTTTTTATGAACTGTTAAACTAACTAAATCTGATTGTTTTATCACGCCTAATAAATATGATATTTTTGGGAAATTGGATTATCATGCTAGGTCCCTTAATACAATCTAAATCAGATAATCGCGCTCGATCTAGTACTATATGTTGCATATTGTTAAAATTAACTCAGAATAGTTTAATAGTTAACGCATGTCCCTTCAATTATTTATGCTGAGCTAGTAAGGATATCCTGCCTCTGG
The DNA here is from genome assembly GCF_020520425.1 of Spinacia oleracea. Lineage (NCBI taxonomy): Eukaryota > Viridiplantae > Streptophyta > Magnoliopsida > Caryophyllales > Amaranthaceae > Spinacia > Spinacia oleracea. The sequence goes on from NC_079489.1 coordinate 93,699,515, forward strand.
AGTTATCGATGAGCGAGTACTCCTCTCGGTAGTTACAGTCCCTCGAACCCTTAATCTCTACCTTGCGGGTGTATGTTGAGAGATCCCCACACTAGGGATCATAAGAGAACCTACGGCCGTCGTGGTCAAACATAATTGCACTCCCTTTATGTCACGATAACCGGGTTTTGTCAGTTTTTCTCATTGTCGTTAAAAACTGAATGGCGACTCCTATATTACTAGTCAATTGGGTGTAAACTCACAGGAAATCCAATTACACTTGATTTGACAAAAAGAAACGTCACACCCACGAGGGACAAGGTCACGCATTAGCCTCGTGTTTTTTTCGACCCCGTCACAGACATGTGACTATATCAATTATTTTGAAACAAATGAAGTATGTTTATTTATATACAAGGACCAACATATTATCTAACCCAATTTACACTTTCCTTAAATCAATATATACTTTTAATTGAATTAGACATACTTCGTATTCCTATTTCTGCTCCTGAATGATTTTTACGTTAACTATTTGCACCATAAGTAAATGTTATATATTATGTTAAATGTTCTATATCTTATCTACCCAAAAAAAAGAATCTATGTCTGCTATTTTTTCCAAAAACTAAAAGTCTCACTACTTTATATGTTACTCCATTTAATAAAAAAAAAAAATAGAATAATTATTACAGAACAATAAACATACTCCATTTATTATGGCATGTGACTGTATAATTATTTTGAAACAAATGAAGTATGTTTATTTATTTACAAGGACCAACAGATTTATATAACTCAAAATACATTTTTGCTTCAATAAGTATATACTTTTATTTGAATTAGACATACTTTATATTCCAACCTCCGTTCCCGAATGATCTTTACGTTAACTATTTGAACTATAATTAAAGAACTTTGGTGAGTATGTGATGATATATGCATGTAACAAATAGGAAAATGAGTGATTATAAGGCTCTGTTTTATTCGATTTATTTTAACTTATTTTAGATAATATAAGTACAATTAAGATAAACCCAATTAAGATAAGTTCATAAAAATAAGTTTTTTTCAGTTCGTATAAGTTCAGTGAGTTCAGATAAGTTCATATGTGTTCATATAAGTTCAGATAATATAAGTTCAGACAAAATAAGTTGAATAGAATGGAGCCTAAATAAATCAATAATACAAGTGGGTGAAAACTAATATTAAAGTATTGTGAGTGAATAATTTGTGGTTGACGTACTCCTATAATAAAATATTGTATGGATTTTAAGGTTCCAAACTCACCTGCGACACATATTTACTCATTCTAAATATTAATTTAATTTGTAGTTTAAGATAATAGCTATTATAGTAAAACAAAAGTACTACTAACTTACATATGATAATGTTTGGTTTATTTACTCGATTACTTTAATCAGACAACCAAATTGCCAACTACTCCAGAAAAGAGTTTAAAAATTCAAAATTCTCTTACCAAAAAAATGATGTCGCGTCTAGGCAGTGGCGGATCAAAAATAATATAGTAGTGGGTAGAAGAAAAAAAAACTTTATTTTAGTGGGTGCAAATTGCCAGAATTGATTTTATTATTGAAAAACTACCATTTTTCTGATTTTTTTTAAATTTTATCAAACATCTACATTCAAATGGGGTCAAATTAATGACCCCGCATCTTAAACACTAGCCTCCTCCCCTAGGGATAAAGCTAGGTTTGAGGAGGGTGTGGATACATGAACGGTAATGAAACGGGGATAAATTTATTTTTCGCCCGCTAGGCGGGGATTAGGACATGAATGAGTAACGTACCTATGCTGGTGGCGGGCAGAGGATGCGAGAATTTAGGGACCAACCCCACCTCGATTTGAAGTTATCTCTAGATGCTTAAAGTATATATGGTGGGGGTTAGAGTAAAATGATCTAGGTAATGATTTAGATGATGGGGGGAGTATTAAGTGGGTAAAATACTATTGAAGTAAAGAGCAGATGAGAATAACTTTATGCTTGAAACAAGTGATGAAAGGGGAAGAAAGTAAATTTATTTACGTACCCAAAAAAAAAAATTCAAATTTTTAAATAAAGGACAAATTGTTATTTAGCACCTAAAAAAATTGAAAATTTGTTTTTACCACCTAAAAAAAATATTAATTATCACTTAAAGTTGGAAAAATAGATGAAACTGTTATGTGGAGGGCCACAATAACGGTAATATATCTAATATTTTATTTTATTTTTCCTCAATTTCATGTATTTAACTCTCTTCTCTTCCCCTAATTCATTCTTTTTATGAATTCACATGATTTTTTCTCTCATTAATTCACAAAATTAACAAAATTCTATGGAAATGAAGAGAGGAGGGTGAAGGAGTTAAAGAAAATCATAGGGGGGTGTATAAAATTGGAGGAAAATTGAATTAGTAAGCCCCTCATAACGATTTCATCTTTTTTTCCGTTTTCGGGTGGTAAAAAGTAACTTTAATTCTTTTTAGGTGATAAAACACAATTTTTATTTTTTTAGGTGGTAAAAAACAAATTTTCAACTTTTTTAGTGGTAAAAAACAATTTTTGCTTAAATAAATAACAAACGGTATGGGGAGTAACATATCTATCCATTATTAATTTTAATAAGAAAATTACCTATAAGTTGTATGTTAATGATAACTGTCTATATATAGCTGCAGTTTAGATATGCAAATTTAATATTCATATCATAAACCGTGCATCGCACGGGTATTATACTAATTCTACTACTTTACCAATTTCTAACTAGCAAATGAAATTATTGTTTGTTTGTTGTAAACTGGTCAGCAGCAAATAATGTTTCCCTTAAAAATCTAAAATGCTTCTGATTCAGATCCGATTTTTAATCCCCTCCATCAATTAGGGACACTAATATGAGGTATTAAAACAAGTCCAATAAGATTTCATTTAAAAATTAAACTAATTAGTAATATGAGCCACTTTTGATCTTGTATTTAAGATAATTTGTATGTTACATTTCATCGCGACACACCCTTTTTGAACTTGAAACATATGGTCAAATGACTTGTACTTGGGAAAACAACAACTCAGTTGGGTTACTTGCTTCAAACAAATTTTCAAAGCTCTCATCTTGCATTTTTCAGGTCATTGATAATGGACCAGGAATGTTTGCCCTTTCACGGATTGGGCCCCCCAACCATGGTGAGACTCACGTCGATCGACCTCCAAGGCCCCAAGTATAGTTGAGACTTGAGAGTCTCGAGGCTTATGCGAATATCATTGCGGTATTAACAAAATTGGGGCAATCTTGATATTATACTTTGCGGTAAGAGTAATTTCTTGGCCAAATATCATCTCCCTATTCAATTCAAGTTTAACCTCCATTAAAAATAATTCAATGGTTCACTCAATTGACAAAAAAAACTGATGGAAACCTCAGGGCTCAGGCTGTCATTTAAGGCCTCACGTTGCCACTGTCGTTTGTAAATTGTAAACAACAAAACTAGTAAGTTTTATATATAAACATTTTCGTAGTCGTGGCATGCACTAGAAAATAGAAATAACTATACATAGAATAAGTAGTAAAATTATAAATAAATAAAAAATCATTTCTTCTTCTTTCTATCTTTGGTACCATTATTACAAAATAATGAACCAAAACTAAACAAATCTACACTAACTCTACAAATGTATGGAGATGGAAGATTTAACAATGGATTAATCTTCAAACTATTATTATTATTATTACTATGATTATAATTATTACCATAACCATTATAACTTGTACTATTATCCTTTACCTTTCCTTTTTGAGCCAATTTACCATTGCCATCAAATTGTTGTTGTTGTTGTTGTTGTTGTCTCAAAGATTGTTGTTTCTTCAGCTTGTTTGGTGCAGAACCAGTTGAATTACTCCTTCTAAACAAACTCGAATCTGATTTGGAGAAATAATAATCACTAGTTGAATGGCTTCTTCTCAAGATCTTTGAAGACGACCGAATTAGCCCTTTCTTATTATTATTGTTAGTAACATTCTCAGAATTCAAGCTGTTATTTCTGGTAAATCTTGAAAACAACTTTGACTGAAATTTAAGATTAGGCTTTTCTTCCTCGACTATTTTCTCCAAAAACTTACCTGTTGAACCACTCCTAGTTAGTATTTTCCAAGAACCAATTAACCCTTTTCTTTGATTTCTATCACAGTTTAGACTATTACTCCTCCTAAACTTCCAAAACGGTTTCACCGTAGCGGCCGGTTCCTCTTCTTCTTCTTCTTCTTCTTCAATACTGTCTTCTAAGAACTCTTTCAGGCTCTTCTTCTTCAATGTTGTAGGTTGGTGATACAAACAAGGCGTTGTTACTAACTTATCTTGAAAAACAACTTGAGATTCCCATTCTTTTATTATCTCATCTTCCTTCTTTAAGGAAGTGGGTATGATTTTGCCATCGGAGAAGAGCTCATCTGCTGATGAAGATTGGAATGTGACATTGGTATCTACATTGAAAGCGAAATCGAACGTCGAATCAAGAAGCGAGAGATCCAATTTACAGGGGTAGTCGTCGTTGATTAATATTGGATTAGTAGTAGTAGTACTACTACTTGATTCATTTTCGTCCAGATCTCGAGAAAAAGAGAGTCTGGGACTAATCATGCCTACTGCAAAGTTATCGGAATACACATCTACTGCCATTGTTGTAAACTAACAAAAGAGGGAAAAGAGAGAGAGAGAGAGAGAGGAAATGATAATTGAACAAGGAGAAGATCGAACAATAATGAAGTTGGGTAAATGCTATGATTGGATTTTGAAGCATTGGAGGGAATATTAAGGTTGCGACTTGCCACAGTGAAAACACTCACTTTCAAGAAAAGACATGAGGAATAATTATTTATTGCTCAACCGCACAATTTCTTTCATTTTTTTTAAACGAAACAATAGGAAGACACCGTAAAAAATCAATTAAAAAAATACATATATATCACAATTCGTATTTAGGAGTGTATAATAAAAACGGTCAAGACTCAGGGGTCAGGTGGAGTTAAAATGAACTTAAATGCTAAAAAGTTATTTCGATATATTATCTATATTTTAATGGTAATTATGTAGAAAGGTAATTATGTAACCCTTTAAAATGTTATTATCCGTATCACTCTTTTTCATAATATCAAAAATTAATTAAAACATGTTAAAAATTGGGTGAAAGTTACATCAATGTACAATAAATTTAATATAAACTTATGGGTAAGACCTTTTGAAAAAAGGTAAATAGGATAATTTTTCCGGTGCAAGTATAATAGTTGCGAAAAAATTATCAAATTTGATTAGATAATATTACATACGATAAACATATTTTGTAATGATCTATGATCTAGTTTTATTGTTAGGTAGTTACCACTAAGATATATTAAGTATGGAAAATATATCGTGATGATCATACTACGTAGTGTTAGTAAGGCGAACGAGTTGAGCAATATTGAGGGTCATTCATAATCATGAGAAGGTAGGATAATCCTTATGTATGTTACTAAGTTTAGGTGTTTTCAATTTTCGCCGTTTTGACATAAATAGGAGTGAGGGACACTTTATTTTGGCCTTACAACTACAATCCTTACTTCTTTTTTTCCATAAATCAATAGAGTGAAACACTTAGATACATACATGCATTAGACATGAGTTTACTCGTCTATGTAACGTACATATTGTGTAATTATTTATGGAACCAAACAAGTAAGTTTGTTTTATGAGGAGTTAAAGGTTAAAAATACAAGATGTCATGATTTATGGCATGGATTAAAGTGAGTAGGAATAGGGATTGGTTGGTTGCACCGAAAGGCTAGAAAAGAGAGGGAATTTGGTAATAAGGAAGAAGTCTTTTTTTGTAACTTTGTGCTTTAAAAAAGAAGAGATAAGGGAATGCGAGGAATTTACGGTTTCGTGTCTTGAACACTACACACAATAAATTCTATTTATGGCCGTCAAAAAAACCGATGATTGAGGCCACTTTTCAGGGTAAACTAGTTTGTGGCTCGGGCATTGCTCCGGGTTTTACTTTTAGTGGGATTTACTTATTTTCAATATGTGCGTATGTGGTGCTATTATCTGATTTCCATGCAAGCTAGATCAGTGGCCGATCTGTTAGGTTATGATACATATGAATAAACATAAATCATGCGGAAAAACCATAATTCTAGGAAACATATTATTTACACATAATCATATAGCATAATTTAGATGCGTACACTTTGTAGCGCGCCCTCCCTAGCTGCGCCCGAACCGAACAAGAACAAGTCTTTAGGACTCCAAGTGTCGTCCCTCCGTAGATAGTCCACAGCACGTCCTGATCCGCCTTAAGACTGACCAACTAGAATCGCCCTTAAGGTTCTTAGATTTTCGGCTATTTGGGTGCAAGTGTTTGGCTGATTTTTGCTTAAAATCTTACCTTGAATACTTCAATAATCGTCTGTTAAATATGTGACCCTAGGCCTATATTTATAGAGTTTATGAAAAGGAATTATAATCCTATTAGGATATGGATTTATTAATTAGAATCCTATTTGAACTCTAAATAATAAATTTTAATCTATTAGGATTAGGATTTTAATCATTGCACGAATTCCGATAGGATTAGGATTCGTTACGAACACGAATGTCACACGACCACGAGGGACGCACGGACCCGCGCAGGCCTTGCTGCTCACACAAGTGGGCGCTGCCTCGCAGCCCACGAGCATACGCTCCAGCGCGCGCGCCTACGGCCTTGTTGGGCCTGGCCTTGCGCTGGGCCTGGCGAGGCTGTGGCCTTCGTGTTGGGCGCTTGGCTTGCTGGGCGCATGCCTTCGACTGGCAAGCCTCGTCCGATGCTAATTCGCACGATGCCCTTGTGAGGGGGTCGAAAAAGCACGAGGCTAATGCGTGACCTTGTCCCTCGTGGGTGTGGCGTTTCTTTTTGTCAAATCAAGTGTAATTGGATTTCCTGTGAGTTTACACCCAATTGACTAGTAACATAGGAGTCGCCATTCAGTTTTTAATGACAATGAGAAAAACTGACAAAATCCGGTTATCGTGACATAAAGGGAGTGCAATTATGTTTGACCACGACGGCCGTAGGTTCCCTTGTGATCCCTGGTGTGGGAATCTCTCAACATACACCCGCAAGGTAGAGATTGAGGGTTCGGGGGACTGTAACTACCGAGAGGAGTACTCGCTATTCGATAACTCCAGAGGCAGGATATCCTTACTAGCTCAGCATAAATAATTGAAGGGACATGAGTTAACTATTAAACTAATCTGAGTTGATTTTAACAACATGCAACATATAGTACTAGATCGAACGCGATTATCTGATTTAGGTTGTTTTAAGGGACCTAGCATGATAATCCAATTTCCCAACATATTATCTTTATTAGGCGTGATAGAACAATCAGTTTTAATTAGTTTAACAGTTCATAAAAGGCGAGGAAAGCAATTAAATCATACCCTTGAGAGGTGCGTCACGGTTCTCAGAAAACTAACCACTTTGACTTTGCTATTTCTCCTTTTATTTAACGAATCTCAAGTTATGGGACAGGATACGTTCTGTTCCATTTATGGATCGATTGCGACAGAACGCGTGATCAGTTTGGCAGCGTGAGGCTTAGGCTTAGGGGTTTAGAGTCAATACTCAGAATAATAATTGTGTGTTGCGTTTCACGTCGAACTTAGGGCCCTATTTATAGAAAAGAGTTCGTGGAAAGATAGAATTGTAGAACTCTAATCCACGAAGACTTAGGAAAAAATACGTCCCAGGTATTTTCAGCACCCAGGGCTGGGCGTTAAAGATTTCGGCGCCCAGCACTGGGCCTTGGAAATACGATCCAGGCAATTTCAGCGCCCAGGACCGGGCGTTGAAATTGATGTTTGGGCCGTTTCTTTGTCAGATTCGGACTCTTAGAATCCGGAGTGTATGAGACTTAATCGATTCTTTTAGTGCGTATTAATTTTATGATGGAATGCATCTGGGCCCGTTACGAACTCTAGGCTCGTTAGGATTTCAATCAATACGTGACTCTTATTTTCGAATCGTATTAGGAATACGAGTCTCTCGCAATTTCTATCTCATTTAGGATTTATGTTGGAGGGCAACACCTAATTCTGACAGGTTTCTATCTTTTATGACTTGCCACTTTTAACAACTACCCATTACGGCAGTTACTATTTTTAGCATGTTTCCATAAATAGCAGGTTTCTATAAATAGCAGGTTTCGGGTGAAATGAAAAGGGGAATTGAGATTCGTTATTTTATAGGAGATGCGTTGTCAAGTGGAGATTTACGTTCTCATCATCGAACCTTCCCTTTCGGGAATGGGGACAAAAGTAGGTGTCTACAGTTAGCCCCCACTTTGATTGAGTCTTGGAGTAAGACGATGGTCAAAGTATTAGACGGAGTGCGCCACACAAGTCATGGTGACCTGCTTTTGCGAGGGTCTCACGAGCCCCCGAGTGATAACATTTGACTTAAGGGTCATCACTTGAAGTGTCGACATATCCCTCACGTGTCATTGGGATTTGTCAACGAATAGTATAGAAACTCCCTCACTTTGTCATTGGAAGTATCTAAAGAAGCCTAGAAACCCCCCTCACTTTGTCATTGGGAGCAGCTACAGATGTTTTCGAAATCAAAGCTATAAAGTGTAATTGGGCCTGGCCAAGCCCAACCACGAGGTAAAAATGTTTTAAAAGATTCTCATTTTCAGGGCTAGCTAAACGAGAAAACCCCCTTGTTTTTATGGGACGTAAAACGAAGGAAAATCCAGCACATCGTTCTTTTGTAGAAAAACGAAAAAACCAATCCTTTGATTTTTTGGAAAAGGGAAAACCAGAAAAAGTTATCGCTGCAGCGACTAAGGACCTGCGCGGTTAGTGTCGCAGACCCCGCCCGTTGAAGGTGGGTGAGCCTGTCCGTTGAGGGTGGACGCCCCGTCCGATAAAAGTGGACGAATCTGTTTTGATGTTTTGAAAATAAGGACCTACGCGGTTTGTGACGTAGACTCCGCCCGTTGAAGGTGGGCGAGCCTGTCCGTTGAGGGTGGACGCCCCGTCCGATAGAAGTGGACGAATCTGTTTTGATGTTTTGAAAATAAGGACCTACGCGGTTTGTGACGTAGACCCCGCCGGCTGAAGATGGCGAACCTGTCCGCTAAGGGTGGACACCCCGTCCGATAGAAGTGGACGAATCTATTTTGAAATTTGTTTGTGCTTTTTTGAAAATAAGGACCTACGCGGTTTGTGACGTAGACCCCGCCGGCTGAAGATGGCGAGCCTATTTTAAATTTGAAGACTTTATTTTTCGAAAACTGAGGACCTGCGCGGCTAGTAACGCAGACCCCGCCCGTTGAAGGTGGGCGAGCCCATTTTGAATTTCTTACTTTCTTTTCATTTTGCCTATGTAGAAGGGCTTTTGTGTTTGCAACCTGTTGGTGGGTCGCAATATTTCCTGATTAAGTGTGTCCTATAAGTGGGCCCACACTGTGTATATTTCTGTTAACGATATTTTTTTAAAATACCGTTTTTTTTAGATTATCCAAACACGGGACTGTGTATAGCGTAGTCCGGGAACATGATTTTAACCTTGCACACTCTTTGTTGGAGTATATATTTTTTCGCGAGCCCCCAAGCAATTGGGCTCGTCGGTCATTTTTTGCCAAGAGAGGTACGTAGCTTATAACGTCTTTTAATCATGTCTGGGGTCATGCTCGTATGTGCGAGTGACCTTTATAGTGGTGTGCTATTTTGGAGAAGTCGTGGAGTGCGACTTCAGTTAAGAAATCGGCAATTTTCAAGCCGAATGAATATGGCAGGGCCCTATAGAAGTCAGAGCTGTTTTTTTGGGTCTGGGATCATTATCGGCGCCCATGCCTGGGCGTTAAAGATTTCGGCGCCCAGCGCTGGGCGCTGAAAATAATTTCTGGCGAGGTTTCTTGATGACACAGTTGGCCTCTTGTTCGTTCATTCTCCTTTTTTTTTTTCTTTTGAACGCGTTCGTAAATGTTCGATACTTAGAAAAGATGATATGTATGTGCGAACGAGCATTCATAGAATGGACGTTGTGTGCGGTCCATTAATCAATTTGTTTGAACCATTTTTTTTTTTGAGCAATGACTGATTTTGAATAGTTTGCTTAGAAGCTTGATAGGGTTCAGGCCCATTCATGAAGTGGGCTCAAGCATCGTGCCCTTTTTTATCGTTCAAACATTTGCTTCGAGATTTTTATTTTGCTATGGTCGTTTCGAAGCTTGGAGCCCCCAAGTATGCATGCTGGGATGCTTCCTGTTGGCGTACGATTTTTGTAGGTTCTTTCGAGAAAGATTCCTTGGGGTTCCGCTCGTGTAGGTGCGAGCTATCCCTTCCGTGGCAGGTAATATTTTTCTACCTTTAAATGTAGAAGTCGTGTGGCTTGAATTTTGAATTTGGGCGATAAGTAGTCTTTGCCTCTTTTACACAGGCTCTTTGGTCGTGCCCGCATTAGAGCAATATGCCTTACTCTCTTTTTTTTAGACTTGTACCGTGGGATGGTTGAACTTATGGTGCAACGTAGGCTTGTGTGGCCTAACAGCGTGTCTTAGAACATTCCTCCAGGTGTTGGGATATCATTATTATTTTTTGCATTGGAGTACTTCATCACGCCTCGTTCAGGTGTTCGAACAAGTGTAGCACCTTCTGCGTGGGTTTGCACGGCTTATTACTTCGTTCAATGCGAGGATTCATAGATGTTTCTTTCTTGTTTTTATCCTTGATTTTTCTTTCGCTTTTGCTTTGGAACGACGTAGACTGTGTAACGGGCGCTCATAGGGCGAGCGTTAGGTGCAGTAGTTTGATCAGAGTTTTGGTGACTCGCGATTTTCAGTTACCCTTGTTAGTGGGGTGACTTTATATATTCTAAGTAGTGCTTAGAATTTGAGAGGGTTTGTAGCCATTCTAAGGTTCGTTTTACACGATTGACCTTAGGGTTGTGCCCCAATGACGTGTGTATAGCATTAACGTTAAGAATTTGTGATAAAATCGACATTTCGAGCATTTTTAGAGTGTTTTTCTCGAGCCTCCAACTATAGCTACGGTATGGGCTTGGTGCTATAATGCTTTGCATACGTTTTTATGCATTCATGGTGACATGGATCATGAATAGTTTGAACCAGACTCGTTTAGTGCGAGGTATGTTCGAGTAGTGATTTGCTACTTCTCTTGTAAATGTCGTATTGTGCGACATTGCCATGGTTAAGGTAGTCACATGTTGAAGTGTGCCTTGACCAAAAGCTAGGTGTCTTTCTTTACCCATAACCATATTTAGAAATCTTTTGACTCACTTGCAACATCGAGATATACTTAGCTTAAACCAACGATACTTTATTATGTTCGAAGAAGTCTTTGAAAATTAGTTGAAATCCGAGTCCTACTGTGTACAATCCGAGGTGTCCTAAGTAAGTTGACTTATAGAAGGGTTCGTACAGGATTACATGAGTGAAAAAATACTGTTACGATTTTTGGAATGGTGTCTAAGGATTTGCTGGAAGCCAGGGTGCACGCGTCAAGATATTACTTGTGCCCGTGTGGCACATGCTTTGGGCTTTTAGGGCCATCTTTTCCATAATTGCGGGAATATATCTCGTTTTCAAATTGACTTAGACTTACCTGGTGTATGTCTGCACGAAAGGTCAAGGTATACTTAGTTCTTTCCCCAGCTCTTTCATTTCAATTTTTAGACCCCAATTGCTATTATGTCTTCTCATTAATGATGCTTTTAGATTTTGATTTTAGATGCCCGTGTCATATGTCTGAGTAGGGTGAGCCTTGGTTAAGTGCCAAGTCCTATTGACAATGTCTGATTTTTTTTCAAAGGGGATTAGCAAGCATTTGAATTACCATGAACGGGTGCCCTGAGTTTGAAGGAACGATGGGGCAATGCCGTAGAACAATTCTCTTTATTGCAAGCTTACTGCCTTTACTACTTGTTGGCGATTATGACTGTGTCTAGTGGTGAAAGTGTTAGGTTATGATACATATAACAATACATAAATCATGCGGAAAAACCATAAAGCCAGGAAAGCATATTATTTACACATAATCATTTAGCATAGTATAGATGCATACACTTTGTAGCGTGCCTTCCCTAGCTGCGCCCGAACCGAACAAGAACAAGTCTTTAGGACTCCAAGTGTCGTCCCTCCGTAGATAGTCCACAGTACGTCCGGATCCGCCTCAAGATTGACCAACTAGAATCGCCCTTAAGGTGCTTAGGAATTTTCGGCTATTATTGTGCCAGAGTGTGGCTGAATTTTCTTTCAAAACTTACCCTTTTGAATACTTCAATCGTCTTTATAAATTATGACCCTAGCCCTTATTTATAGAGGTTTGGAAAGGGAATTGGAATCCTAGTAGGATACGATTTAACTAAACTTAGAATCCTACAAGGACTCTAATTAATTAAATAATCCTAATAGGAATAGGAATTTAATCATACACCAAATCCTAATAGATTTAGGAATTGTGCATGGACACAAACACACACGCACGGAGCCACAAGGGCGCCCGCACGCGTGCGCTCGGCCCACGCAGCCCGCGCTGGGCAGCCTTGCCTTGGCGCGCTGGGCCTGCCTTGGGCTGGGCGTTGGCGCGCGTCTTTGCTTGCTGGGCGATGGCCTGGCTTCGTGCTGGGCCTTCGTCCGGCAGGCCTCGTCCGATGCTTATTCGTACGCTTCCGATTAAGTTCCCGGTTCCGGAATTCATTCCGATACGAACAATATTTAATATTTCCGATTCCGGAATTAATTTCCGTTTCGAACAAATATTTAATATTTCCGATTCTGAAAATATTTCCGTTTCCGGCAATATTTCCGATTCCGGTAATATTTCCATTTCCGATAATATTTTCCGATACGTACCATGTTTCCGTTTCCGGCAACATCTACGACTTGGATAATATTTATATTTCCGATACGATCCATATTTCCGTTTCCGGCAATATCATCGTTTCCGGAGTATTCATTTCTTGCTTGTGACGATCTCAGCTCCCACTGAAACCAAGATCCGTCGATTCTGAATATCCATAGATAGAGTATTTAATGCCATTAAATACTTGATACGTTTACGTACTATTTGTGTGACCCTACGGGTTCAGTCAAGAGTAAGCTGTGGATTAATATCATTAATTCCACTTGACCTGAAGCGGCCTCTAGCTAGGCATTCAGCTCACTTGATCTCACTGAATTATTAACTTGTTAATTAAAACTGAACCGCATTTATTAGACTTAACATTGAATGCATACTTGGACCAAGGGCATTATTTCCTTCAGTCTCCCACTTGTCCTTAGGGACAAGTGTGCATTTCCTAATTCCTTTGTCGCTCGATGCTTGCTCTTGAACATAAGGTAAGAGCTGTCATCCTTATTATGTCTAGAGGTGTTTCTCAGTTTCAGAGTTCAACTGATCAAATAAGCAGATAATCATAGCCTATGATTCATCTGAGCACGGCCATGCATTTCACAGTTTCTAGCTCTCCGAGTGGCCTTGTACAACTTTGAAGCATCTCATCCCGATTTATGGGAGGACAATCCCAATCTTGCGATCTTAAGATTAGACTTCTTTGATAGGTGATTACCTGAGCGTTGCCTTTATAGCCTCCTTTTATGGTGCGACGGTTGGTCAACGTCAAAGCAACCAGTTCTCAAACAAGTAATCTCAAATCACTCAGGTATTGAGGATTTAGTGTCTAATAATTTTAATGAAATTTACTTATGACAGATTTTCATCTCTGACAGTAAAGTTTCATAGGTCTGTCCGATACTAGTCGTCCCAAAGTAAGTATCTATGCAAATGATTATTGACATTGCCATGTCCACATAGTTCAAGAAACAGAACTACTAATCATCTTGCATTCTAATCGTCTAACGTTTTCTATGCGTCCAATTTTATAGAAAACTCCGACTAGGGACCATTTTCAACTTTTGACATTCAAGTTCACTTGATAGAAATTTCTTAGTCACAGGACTGGTCCTGACAGTCTATCTTGAATATATCGTCAAATTGAAGGGACTCATCATTTAATACTAAACCAAGATTAAATGGAATATGAAAATACATTTCATATATGATAAATGTTCAACCCCATTGTTTTACAACCATGGGCCTCAAACCCATCTTTAAAACAGTTCATGGAATTTCAAAGCTATGCTTGATTTCCAGTGCTACAATGTGAGTGTTGCTTCTCACTTGTTGCATAGGTTTAGTTATCATTCTTTGCCAATCTTAATATCCTTTTCATCGAATGTCTTTTCGAGATAGGATGATAAGATCTTTCGAGTGTGTTTAGTTTTTGATCTATTCTGTCTAGCTACAAGAGTGGTTCTACGCATTTTGCAATGAAGAACTATCAAGTCAGCAGACATATGATCCACCCAAGTTCAGTAAAGAACTCTTTAACATAAACAACCATGTTTTATTGCTTCTCAGGCAATAAGTACTTTTACTTCAACTGTTTAGGTTGCTAGTGATGCTTTGTTTGGATTTACTTATCCAAGCAGTTCACAGATATGTGGAAGACTTTCCAGTTGTATCTTAGAACATAGAAATTAATATTTAATTTTCCACGCAACAACTCATGGCCTCCAATCCATGTTGCAATTTCAAATCACGATGCTCTATAGCTCGTCCTTGTCAATGGTTAACTCCAAAGGGTCTTGCTAGCCAAACAGATTCAACTTATATCACATTTGAGTAAATAAACCTATATTCACTCAAATCCATGTGAAATAATAAAGTCATAAAATCTTTCTTTAGCTTTAAACTCTATTGTCTAGGTGTTCTAACAATAGTTCATATCTTTTGTTACTTTCAACAAGTAAGACTATTCGTCTTAAATTGATCTAGAAATCAATAAACTTTCTAAAGTCCATCAAAATAGAGCTTTTGAATGTTAACTTGTTGATATGGTCTAAGCAACAATGCCAAAGATTTGTGGAACTCAAATCAAGGGGTTGATTTGAACCTAGTAAAGTTCTTTAAAGAGTTGTTTTTCTTGAATGTGAGTCTTTCTGTGTTTGAAAACAAAAATTTAGGTATGTTGATTATGGAACAAAATAGCCATTAAGTTCCAGCCTTTGAAAGGACTTAAAACAAACTAGATGACCCTACAACTAATGTAGCATTGCCATGCTTCATTTCCCACTTGTAGGTCATTAGTGTATCCTAGCTTCCATTGTTTGAGTTATTACCGAAGTAAGAACCTCAAGCGGTATATGATACCAAGGAAGTTTGATTGCTAGGTCACTTCTCTTTAAACATAAACTTATAGGTAGAAACGGAATCGTAAATTCCTTTCATTTGTTCCTCGTTTTCCTATTTCTTGTACCCTTTCTTATAGTCTTAAGAATTGAATTCTTTTGTGTTGACTTTTATACTTTGTTAGACATGTCCAATGTCACTCCAACAAGGTTCTTACCATTTAATTTATGTTGAATATTCTGTTTCAACTAGATGATCTTACCAGAAGCTTCTAAAGTTCTCTAAGCATCGATCTATTCGAATGTCTAGGGACTAGACTCATTCGAGAATTAAATGGAAAAAGATTTTAGGTTGTTAACCATTGGTAAAGCTGAGCGTTTAAGCTCAATGCTTTATGATCTCAAAACTACAATGTATTTTGAATTCACAAGCACCAATTGGTTTGCCATTCGATTTTGATACTCGAAAACAACCATAAAGTCGCTATAAGAAACGTACATTTTAAATTGCTCATTTTCTCTCATTTCCGTGAATCGTTCTTGGATTCACTACCAATCGAGGAAATTTACTGTTACCTTTCTAAAAGGATTTATTGCAGTGCAAGATATTTAATTATAAACAATAATTAAAATATACATTGAAGCATGCAAAGTCTAAACATTTATCATGAATAATAACTTGAAATTAAAGCAATCATGCAATTCAAACAAGTTATTAGCATTTTATTCGATTTTATTGTTCCGGCAGGTGTGAATAAAATGATTCCAAGACCCTAAAATCATTGAAGAATTAAGCACAGTTTGTCGACTCAATCCTAAAACATCTTAGGTAAGCAAAAACCTTTTGCTAATAGTCTAGAAACTATTCTTGGTTGATAGGTACGTCTAAGAACTTATTAGGTAAACCTATCGATTTTGCCACGACATAAAAGGACTCCTTACTTATATCGTTGAGTTTCACCAAAACTAACATGTACTCACAATTATTTGTGTACCTTGCCCCTTTAGGACCAATAAGTAACACCTCGCTGAGCGAAAACTATTACTAGATTGATGTAAAGGATATCCAAGCAAGTGTATATTTTGGCATGGCACCTTTTAACTCAATTTTTAAGTTTGGAACTTAAGGCTCTTACTATGTTGGTTAGATTTTAAGTGAACTAAAATCCTTAATCATGCAACATAATCAAGCCACAATCTCATGCATAATTAAGACATATTTAAAGCAATAAATAACTTAAAGCATGCATAAGATAAATGTGATCTAGTATGGCCCGACTTCATCTTGAAGCTTCAACTTCAAAGTCCGTCTCGAAAATCTCCGTGGGAGGCACCATTTTCTTCAAATAGGATAAGCTATAATTAAACTAATTACAACTATTTGATGGTACGCAAACCATATTTGAATTGAAAAACAATTTTGGTACTTTAGACCAATTACATTCAAATTAATGGTACGCAGACCATATTTTCTATCCTATTTGGGCCATACTAGTCACTTCATAACCTGCAAAACAGTACATATACAATATATACCATTCACCCATTCATTATCATGAATGACCCACATAGCTGGTTAGTAAAACACATTATGCATCACATAAATATTTGCAGCAATTAATCAAGGGCACCAATAATCTACAAATTATTCAGTCCTTATTAATTCTAATCAAGTTGTTTTAACCTTAAGGATTTGTAGACCTAATCAAGAGTTTATGACTAAAAGGGCTCCCACTTAAACCAATAAATTCATACGCTTTACTAATTTTAAACATAAAAATGTATTTCTAGTCTAACCGGAAACATACAAATTTAATTAAAATTTAAAGCTCATATAAATTTATAATTGAATCCACAAATTTAATTTATTTTCAGTCGTATTTAAATTAATTCATGATTTTAATTTTAGTAAAATAATTAGAATAAATGAAATTTATTATAATTATAATATTCAAAATTAAAATCCAAGAAAATAACTTAAATTATTAATTTTAAAATTAATTAAAATTACGTAAACTGAAAATTTCAAATTAAAATTTTAAAACGATCTAATCGTAACTCAAGGCACGCAACATCACCACGCAACGCACAGCCATAGGCCACACGCACGCAGCCATCGCTGGCCATGTGCGCGCAGCCTATGTGCTGCGTCGCATCTGCTGTTGCTCACCATCGCAAGGCATCGTTGAAGCACGCTCGCTGCTCATCATCGCTGGGCGCGCGCCAGCGCTCGTCGCACGCGAGCCAGCGCTCGCTGCGCGCGAGGCTTCGATGCAGTCGTAGCGCTCGTCGCATGCGAGCCAGCGCTCGCTGCGCGCGAGGCTTCGATCGCTGCGCGAGGCAGTGTGCGTTGCACGCGACTGCTCGCTGCCTTGCTCTCGCCCTTGCCCACTCGCCCATCGCACACAGCACACGACACAAGGCAGGGCTGCTGCCTTGTGCTCGTGCACCATAGCCTTGCTCAATACATTCGTACCGCATGGGCGACGAGCTCCCTTGCTCGTCGTCGCATGCCCGCACTATACAACACCCCTTAAGGGTAACACGTAGTGTCCATTACTTTGTGCGTGCAAGTTATATGAGCGAATCGCATAAAATTAAAAATTTTATTTTCAAAATTAATGACAAATTAATAAATCATATTAATTTCATAATTTTAGGGCGAAAAATCGAAAATTTATTAATTAATTGATTTCCGATTAACATGGAATCAAGTCTAGGTCATAAAAATTTAAAATTTAACACAAATTTACAATTTTTATGGTGGTTTAAATCATAGGTATCTAATTAAATTATTAATTAATTATGAAAATCAAATCAATTCTAAATTATTCGAATTTTCAACAAATTAATTATAATTACAAATTAGATTGCATAATTAACAAGTCTAGGCATTCAAACTTGATAAATATATACAGTAGGTCAATCAAAAATTCAAGATTTAACAACAAGAATCGCAAATATTTAATTTAACATCTTAAATTTACAAAAAATTTGCGTTCGAAAAACTAAAACCTCCGAAAAGTCATAGTTAGGCTTCGAATTTGAGAATTTTGGGTTCGGCCGAAAATTATTATTTTTGTCAAAATTTTAGAATGCCTTTTACATGCGGAATTGAGACAAAAATCACTCGATTTGGATGAGTAACGAAGAAACTGCCGAAAAACTGCGTACATATAATTAAATAAACGCAATTTGCAATTAATTAACAATTACGAAAATTAATCACCCCTTTTAATTCTTACAAATTTGTAATATTTAACCATGTTTATGCAATTTAGATTATGAAAATAATAAGAGGCTCGTGATACCACTGTTAGGTTATGATACATATGACAATACATAAATCATGCGGAAAAACCATAAAGCCAGGAAAGCATATTATTTACACATAATCATTTAGCATAGTATAGATGCATACACTTTGTAGCGTGCCTTCCCTAGCTGCGCCCGAACCGAACAAGAACAAGTCTTTAGGACTCCAAGTGTCGTCCCTCCGTAGATAGTCCACAGTACGTCCGGATCCGCCTCAAGATTGACCAACTAGAATCGCCCTTAAGGTGCTTAGGAATTTTCGGCTATTATTGTGCAAGAGTGTGGCTGAATTTTCTTTCAAAACTTACCTTTTTGAATACTTCAATCGTCTTTATAAATTATGACCCTAGGCCCTTATTTATAGAGGTTTGGAAAGGGAATTGGAATCCTAGTAGGATACGATTTAATTAAACTTAGAATCCTACAAAGACTCTAATTAATTAAATAATCCTAATAGGAATAGGAATTTAATCATACACCAAATCCTAATAGATTTAGGAATTGTGCATGGACACAAACACACAAGCACGGAGCCACGAGGGCGCCCGCACGCGTGCGCTCGGCCCACACAGCCCGCGCTGGGCAGCCTTGCCTTGGCGCGCTGGGCCTGCCTTGCGGTGGGCCTGGCGCTGCCTTGGGCTGGGCGTTGGCGCGCGTCTTTGCTTGCTGGGCGATGGCCTGGCTTCGTGCTGGGCCTTCGTCCGGCAGGCCTCGTCTGATGCTTATTCGTACGATACGGTTCCGATTAAATTCCCGGTTCCGGAATTCATTTCCGATACGAACAATATTTAATATTTCCGATTCCGGAATTAATTTCCGTTTCGAACAAATATTTAATATTTCCGATTCTGACAATATTTCGTTTCCGGCAATATTTCTATTTCCGATAATATTTTCCGATACGTACCATGTTTCCGTTTCCGGCAACATCTATGACTTGGATAATATTTATATTTCCGATACGATCCATATTTCCGTTTCCGGCAATATCATCGTTTCCGGAGTATTCATTTCTTGCTTGTGACGATCTCAGCTCCCACTGAAACCAAGATCCGTCGATTCCGAATATCCATAGATAGAGTATTTAATGCCATTAAATACTTGATCCGTTTACGTACTATTTGTGTGACCCTACGGGTTCAGTCAAGAGTAAGCTGTGGATTAATATCATTAATTCCACTTGAACTGAAGCGGCCTCTAGCTAGGCATTCAGCTCACTTGATCTCACTGAATTATTAACTTGTTAATTAATACTGAACGGCATTTATTAGACTTAACATTGAATGCATACTTGGACCAAGGGCATTATTTCCTTCAGAAAGAAGGTCTTTAAGCGAACTTTATTAGGACTCTAAATAACAAAGCAAATCTAATAGGATTAGGATTTTAATCTTCGCACGAATCCTAATAGTATTAGGATTTCCCGCACACGTATCGTACAAGCCGTGCACCCGCGCAGGCCTTGCGGCCCACGACAAGCGCACAGCCCATGTGCGGTGCTGCGCGCGCGCGCGCCCTTGGCTGGGCCTGGCCTTGCGCTGGGCCTGGTTGAGGCGTGCGTTGCTGCGTGCGGCTCGCTGGGCGATGGCCTGGCTTCGTGCTGGGCCTTCGTCTAGCGGGCCTCGTCCGATGCTAATTCGTACGACACGCTTCCGATTAAATACCCGATTCCGGAATTCATTTCCGATACGAACAACATTTAATATTTCCGATTCCGGAATTAATTTCCGTTTCGAACAAATATTTAATATTTCCGTTTCTGGAATTATTTTCCGATTCCGATAATATTTCCGATTCTGACAATATTTCCGTTTCCTCAAATATTTCCGATTCCGGCAATATTTCCATTTCCGATAATATTTTCCGATACGTACCATGTTTCCGTTTCCGGCAACATCTACGACTTGGATAATATTTATATTTCCGATACGATCCATATTTCCGTTTCCGGCAATATCATCGTTTCCGGAGTATTCATTTCTTGCCTGTGACGATCTCAGCTCCCACTGAAACCAAGATCCGTCGATTCCGAATATCCATAGATGGAGAATTTAATGCCTATTAAATACTTGATCCGTTTACGTACTATTTGTGTGACCCTACGGGTTCAGTCAAGAGTAAGTTGTGGATTAATATAATTAATTCCACTTGAACTGAAGCGGCCTCTAGCTAGGCATTCAGCTCACTTGATCTCACTGAATTATTAACTTGTTAATTAATACTGAATCGCACTTATTAGACTTAACATAGAATGCATACTTGGACCAAGGGCATTATTTCCTTCAGTCTCCCACTTGTCCTTAGGGACAAGTGTGCATTTCCTAATTCCTTTGTCGCTCGATGCTTGCTCTTGAACATAAGGTAAGAGTTGTCATCCTTATTATGTCCAGAGGTATTCCTCGGTTTCAGAGTTCAACTGAACAAATAGACAGATAATCATAGCCTATTATTCATCCGAGCACGGCCATGCATTTCACAGTTTCTAGCTCTCCGAGTGGCCTTGTACAACTTTTAAGCATCTCATCCCGATTTATGGGAGGACAATCCCAATCTTGCGATCTTGAGATTAGACTTCGTTTGATAGGTGATTACCTGAGCGTTGCCTTTATAGCCTCCTTTTACGGTGCGACGGTTGGTCAACGTCAAAGCAACCAGTTCTCAAACAAGTAATCTCAAATCACTCAGGTATTGAGGATTTAGTGTCTAATAATTTTAATAAAATTTACTTATGACAGATTTTCATCTCTTACAGTAAAGTTTCATAGGTCTTGTCCGATACTAGTCTTCCCAAAGTAAGTATCTACGCAAATGATTATGACATTGCCATGTCCACATAGTTCAAGAAACAGAACTACTAGTCATCTTGTATTCTAATCGTCTAACATTTTCTATGTGTCCAATTTTATAGAAAACTCCGACTAGGGACCATTTTCAACCTTTGACATTCAAGTTCACTTGATAGACATTTCTTAGTCACAGGACTGGTCCTGACAGTCTATCTTGAATATATCGTCAAATTGAAGGGACTCATCATTTAATAAACCACAAATTAAATGGAAAAATGAATTCTTTTCATTTATTGTGAATGATTAACCAATAATGTTTTACAAAGATTTAAACTTTAAAACTTTAAAACATTAAACAGGGATATCAAAGCCATACTCCAATATGCTTGATTCCCATGGCTGCAGTGTGCGAGTTGTGCTTCGCCTGCGGCAGAGGTTTAGTCAATGGATCTGATATGTTGTCATCAGTTCCAATCTTGTTTATCTCGACTTCTTTTCTTTCAACGAACTCTCGTAGAAGGTGAAATCTACGAAGTACATGCTTGACTCTCTGGTGGTGTCTAGGCTCCTTTGCCTGTGCGATAGCTCCGTTATTATCACAATACAGGGCTATTAGTCCTTTAATGGAGGGGACTACACCAAGTTCACCTATGAACTTCCTTAGCCATATAGCTTCCTTTGCTGCTTCATGTGCAGCAATGTACTCCGCTTCAGTTGTAGAATCCGCAATGGTGATTTGCTTAGCACTTTTCCAGCTTACTGCACCTCCGTTGAGGCAGAAGACAAACCCAGACTGTGATCTGAAATCATCTTTGTCGGTTTGGAAACTTGCGTCCGTATAGCCTTTAACAATTAATTCATCATCTCCACCATAGACCAGGAAGTCATCTTTGTGCCTTTTTAGGTACTTCAGAATATTCTTGGCAGCAGTCCAATGCGCCTCTCCTGGGTCTGAATGGTATCTGCTCGTAGCACTGAGTGCGTACGCAACATCCGGGCGTGTACATATCATAGCATACATTATTGAACCAATCAATGATGCATATGGAATCCCATTCATTCGTCTACGCTCATCAAGTGTTTTTGGGCACTGAGTCTTGCTTAGAGTTATTCCATGAGACATGGGTAGGTAGCCTCGCTTAGAGTCTGCCATCTTGAACCTATCAAGCACCTTATTGATATAAGTGCTTTGACTAAGTCCAATCATCCTTTTAGATCTATCTCTGTAAATCTTGATGCCCAATATGTACTGTGCTTCTCCTAGATCTTTCATCGAAAAACATTTCCCAAGCCAAATCTTGACAGAGTTCAACATAGGAATGTCATTTCCGATAAGTAATATGTCGTCGACATATAATACTAGGAAAGAAATTTTGCTCCCACTGACCTTCTTGTATACACAAGATTCGTCTGCGTTCTTGATGAAACCAAAGTCACTGACTGCTTCATCAAAACGTATATTCCAGCTCCTGGATGCCTGCTTCAATCCGTAGATTGACTTCTTTAGCTTGCATACCTTTTTAGCATTCTTTGGATCCTCAAAACCTTCAGGCTGTGTCATAAACACAGTTTCTGTTAAAACGCCGTTTAAGAAAGCAGTTTTGACATCCATCTGCCATATTTCGTAATCGTAATATGCAACGATTGCTAACATTATCCGAATAGACTTTAGCATTGCAACTGGTGAAAAGGTTTCATCGTAATCCACACCGTGGACTTGCCTGTAACCTTTTGCAACCAATCTAGCTTTGAAAACTTCAAGTTTCCCATCCTTGTCCTTTTTCAGTTTGAAAAACCATTTGCTTCCAATGGCTTGGTAGCCATCTGGCAAATCGACCAAATCCCATACTTGGTTTTCAGACATGGAGTCTTATTCAGATTGCATGGCTTCTTGCCATTGCTTGGAGCTAGGGCTCGTCATAGCTTGTTTGTAAGTCGCAGGTTCATCACTTTCAAGTAATAGAACGTCAAAGCTCTCGTTCGTCAAAATACCTAAGTACCTTTCCGGTTGAGATCTATATCTTTGCGATCTACGCGGGGTAACATTTCTAGATTGACCATGATTCTCACCAGATTCTTCTAAAGATCTCTGAGTTTCATACTGAATGTCATCTTGAGCATTCTCTAGAGTTTGTTGTTCGACTCGAATTTCTTCGAGGTCTACTTTTCTCCCACTTGTCATTTTGGAAATGTGATCTTTCTCCAAAAAGACACCATCTTGAGCAACAAACACCTTGTTCTCAGATGTATTGTAGAAGTAATACCCCTTTGTAAGGATACATTTGTCAGATTTTGGATGAAGTTTGTCTGAAATTAATCGTTTGACGTATACTTCACATCCCCAAATCTTAAGAAAAGACACATTTGGAGGCTTTCCAAACCATAACTCATATGGAGTCTTTTCGACAGCTTTAGACGGAGCTCTATTTATAGTGAGTGCAGCTGTATTTAGTGCATGTCCCCAAAATTCTAATGGAAGTTTGGCCTGACCCATCATTGACCTGACCATGTCTAGCAAGGTTCTGTTCCTCCGTTCCGACACACCGTTCCATTGTGGTGTTCCAGGAGGAGTCAATTCTGATAGAATTCCACATTCTTTCAGATGGTCATCAAATTCATAGCTCAGATATTCACCGCCTCTATCAGACCGCAGTGCCTTAATCTTCTTGCCTAATTGATTCTCTACTTCACTCTGAAATTCCTTGAATTTGTTAAAGGATTCAGACTTATGCTTCATTAGGTAGACATAACCATATCTACTGAAGTCATCAGTGAAAGTGATAAAGTAGCTGAAACCACCTCTAGCATTTGTACTCATTGGTCCACATACATCTGTATGGATTAAACCCAATAGTTCATTTGCTCTTTCTCCAACTTTAGAGAAAGGTTGCTTTGTCATTTTGCCAAGTAAACATGATTCTCATTTACCATAATCCTCTAAGTCAAATGGTTCTAGAATTCCTTCCTTTTGAAGTCTTTCTAAGCGTTTCAAGTTTATATGGCCTAATCGACAATGCCACAGATAGGTGAGATCTGAATCATCCTTTTTGGCCCTTTTGGTATTTATGTTATATACTTGTTTGTCGTGATCTAATAAATAAAGTCCATTGACTAATCTAGCAGATCCATAAAACATCTCTTTAAAATAAAACGAACAACTATTGTCTTTTATTAAAAAGGAAAATCCCTTAGCATCTAAGCAAGAAACAGAAATGATGTTTTTAATAAGACTTGGAACATGGAAACACTCTTCCAGTTCCAAAACTAGCCCGGAGGGCAACGACAAATAATAAGTTCCTACAGCTAATGCAGCAATCTGTGCTCCATTTCCCACTCGTAGGTCGACTTCTCCCTTGCTTAACTTTCTACTTCTTCTTAGTCCCTGTGGATTGGAACATAAGTGTGAGCCACAACCTGTATCTAATACCCAAGAAGTTGGATTAGCAAGTATACAGTCTATAACAAAAATACCTGAAGATGGAACGAATGTTCCATTCTTCTGATCTTCCTTTAGCTTCAAGCAATCTCTCTTCCAATGCCCCTTCTTCTTGCAGTAGAAGCATTCGGATTCAGAAGTGGGTTGACTGACCTTCCTCTTTACAGATTTGGCGCCAGTTTGCTTAGTTGGGCTGGCCTTGCTGCCACCTTTCTTAGCATTCCTCTTCTTTCCAGATTTCTTGAACTTTCCCCCACGCACCATAAGCACATCCTGCTTATCACTTTTGAGCGTCTTTTCAGCGGTTTTCAACATAACGTGAAGCTCAGTGAGCGTTTTGTCCAGACTATTCATACTTGTAGTTCAGCTTGAACTGATCATACCCGCTATGAAGAGAATGGAGGATGGTGTCTATAGCCATTTCCTGAGAAAATTGCTGATCCAGCCGACTCATATTCTCAATGAGTCCAATCATTTTGAGAACATGTGGACTTACGGGCTCGCCTTTCTTGAGCTTGGTCTCAAGAATTTGCCTATGAGTCTCGAATCTTTCGACTCGAGCCAGATCTTGGAACATGTTCTTCAACTCACTGATGATTGTGAAAGCATCTGAGTTGATGAACGTTTTCTGCAGATCTGCACTCATGGTGGCGAGCATTAGACATTTCACATCCTTGTTGGCATCAATCCAACGATTGAGGGCTGCCTGAGTGACCCCGTCGCCTGCGGCTTCGGGCATCGCCTCTTTTAGGACATACTCCTTTTCTTCCTGCATAAGAACTATTTGCAAGTTCCTTTGCCAGTCAAGGAAGTTTTTCCCGCTCAACTTCTCCTTTTCGAGAATTGATCGAATGTTGAATGAATTGTTGTTTGCCATATTTAAAACTACAATTGAAAAGAATAAACAAATAAATAACCATTCACAGTTTCTCTTAATAAACTTAAATTCTAGCATACATGCATAATTCAATGTTCATTAAGCATTTTATTCAAGTTATGTGTTCCGGCAGGTGTGAATAAAATGATTCCAAGATCCTAAAATCATCGAAGAACTAAGCACAGTTTGTCGACTCAATTCTAAAACATCTTAGGTAAGCAAAAGCCTTTTGCTAATAGTCTAGAAACTATTCTTGGTTGATAGGTACGTCTAAGAACTTATTAGGTAAACCTATCGATTTTGCCACGACATAAAAGGACTCCTTACTTATATCGTTGAGTTTCACCAAAACTAACATGTACTCACAATTATTTGTGTACCTTGCCCCTTTAGGACCAATAAGTAACACCTCGCTGAGCGAAAACTATTACTAGATTGATGTAAAGGATATCCAAGCAAGTGTATATTTTGGCATGGCACCTTTTAACTCAATTTTTAAGTTTGGAACTTAAGGCTCTTACTATGTTGGTTAGATTTTAAGTGAACTAAAATCCTTAATCATGCAACATAATCAAGCTTTGATCTCATGCATTTTAAGACATATTTAAAAGCAATAAATAACTTAAAACATACATAAGATAAATGTGATCCAGTATGGCCCGACTTCATCTTGAAGCTTTAACTTCAAAGTCCGCCTTGAAAATCTCCGTGGGAGGCACCATTTTCTTCAAATAGGATAAGCTATAATTAAAAACAACTTTGGTACTTTAGACCAATTACATTCAAATTAATGGTACGCAGACCATATTTTCTATCCTATTTGGGCCATACTAGTCACTTCATAACCTGCAAAACAGTACATATACAATATATACCATTCACCCATTCATTATCATGAATGGCCCACATAGCTGGTTAGTAAAACACATTATGCATCACATAAACATTTGCAGCAATTAATCAAGGGCACCAATAATCTACAAATTATTCAGTCCTTATTAATTCTAATCAAGTTGTTTTAACCTTAAGGATTTGTAGACCTAATCAAGAGTATATGACTAAAAAGGGCTCCCACTTAAACCAATAAATTCATATGCTTTACTAATTTTAAACATAAAATGTATTTCTAGTCTAACCGGAAACATACAAATTTAATTAAAATTTAAAGCTCATATAAATTTATAATTGAATCCATAAATTTAATTTAATTTCAGTCGTATTTAAATTAATTCATGATTTTAATTTTAGTAAAATAATTAGAAAAAATAAAATTTATTATAATTACAATATTCAAAATTAAAATCCAAGAAAATAATTTAAATTATTAATTTTAAAATTAATTAAAATTACGTAAACTGAAAATTTCAAATTAAAATTTCAAAACGATCTAATCACAACGCAACAATCCCACGCAACGCACGCCCATGGGCCACACGCACACAACCATCGCTGGCCATGTGCGCGCAGCCCATGCGCTGCGTCGCATTGCTGCTGCTCACCATCGCAAGGCATCAATCGAACACGCGAGCTGGTGCTCGCTGCGCGCGCCAGCGCTCGATGCACGCGAGCCATCGCTCGCTGCGCGCCCCAGCGCTCGATTTATGCGAGCCATCGCTCGCTGCGCGCCTGCCTTTCCCGCACGCGAGCTTGCGCTCATCGCACGAGGCAGCAGTATGCGAGCTGGCGCTCGCTGCGCGCGAGCCATCGACGCTGTGCGTAGCGCTCGTGGCACGCGAGCTTGCGCTCGCTGCGCGCCAGGCTCCGCATGGTTGCGCGAGGCAGTGCGCGCTGTGGCGCAGCACGCTTGCTGCCCACACGCGACTGCTCATGCCTTGCTCTCGCCCCTGCCCACACGCCCATTGCTCACAGCCCACGACACAAGGCAGGGCTGCTGCCTTATGCTCGTGCACCATGCCCTTGCTCGCTGCATTCGTACCGCATGGGCGACGAGCTCTCTTGCTCGTCGTCGCATACCCGCACTATACAACACCCCTTAAGGGTAACACGTAGCGTCCATTGCTTTGTGCGTGCAAGTTATATGAGCGAATCGCATAAAAATTAAAAATTTTATTTTCAAAATTAATGACAAATTAATAAATCATATTAATTTCATAATTTTAGGGCGAAAAATCGAAAATTTATTAATTAATTGATTTCCGATTCCATGGATTCAAGTCTAGGTCATAAAAATTTAAAATTTAACATAAATTTACAATTTTTATGGTGGTTTTTAATCATAGGTATCTAATTAAATTATTAATTAATTATGAAAATCAAATTATTCTAAATTATTCGAATTTTCAACAAATTAATTATAATTACAAATTAGATTGCATAATTAACAAGGCTAGGCATTCAAACTTGTTAAACATATACAGTAGGTCAATCAAAAATTCAAGATTTATCAACAAGAATCGCAAATATTTAATTTAACATCTTAAATTTACGAAATTTTGCATTCGAAAAACTAAAACCTCCGAAAAGTCATAGTTAGGCTAAATTTTAGAATGCCTTTTACATGCGGAATTGAAACAAAAATCACTCGATTTGGATGAGTAACGAAGAAACTGCCGAAAAACTGCGTACGTATAATTAAATAAACGCAATTTGCAATTAATTAACAATTACGAAAATTAATCACCCCTTTTAATTCTTGCAAATTTGTAATATTTAACCATGTTCATGCAATTTTAGATTATGAAAATAATAAGAGGCTCGTGATACCACTGTTAGGTTATGATACATATGACAATTCATAAATCATGCGGAAAAACCATAAAGCCAGGAAAGCATATTATTTACACATAATCATTTAGCATAGTATTGATGCATACATGTTGTAGCGTGCCTTCCCTAGCTGCGCCCGAACCGTTGACACTCTTTATTTTGTCAAAAGGCATGTGACCTAATCTCAAGTGCCACAATTTTGCATTTTGTACAGCATTGAAGCTAGCAGAATTTATTGAAGCATGAATAGAAGAACCAGGAAGGATAGAAGAAGACCTTGGCTTGATCAAAGCTTCCGAGAGGCTGTATAGACCAGATATCAATTCATCAAGCACAAGAGGCTTGTTTATTGAAAGGCCCTGAAGTAAGCATTTACTGTCAGTAAAGGTTACTGTACAGTTCATATCCTTACACAGTTTAGGAACAGATATCAAATTAAATTGAAAACCAGGGACATGTAAGACATGATTCAGTTCAATCTGATTTCCTTGGAAAAAATTTCCTATGTGTTGAACAAGCACCTTAGAGCCATCAGTGTTAGGTTATAATACATATGACAATTCATAAATCATGCGAAAAACCATAAAGCCAGGAAAGCATATTATTTACACATAATCATTTAGCATAGTTTAGATGCATACACTTTGTTGCGTGCCTTCCCTAGCTGCGCCCGAACCGAACAAGAACAAGTCTTTAGGACTCCAAGTGTCGTCCCTCCGTAGATAGTCCACAGCACGTCCGGATCCGCCTTAAGCTTGACCAACTAGGATCGCCCTTAAGGTACTTAGAATTTTCGGCTATTGTAGGCAATGACTGAATTTTTGCTCTCAAAAATCACTTTGAATACTTGAATTACTCTATGCAAATAATGACCCTAGGCCCTTATTTATAGAGGTATGGAAAAGGAATTGTAATCCTACTAGGATGTGGATTTTTTAATTAGAACTTTATTAGGACTCTAAATAACAAAGCAAATCTAATAGGATTAGGATTTTAATCTTCGCACGAATCCTAATAGGATTAGGATTTCCCGCACACGCATCGTACAAGCCGCGCACCCGCGCAGGCCTTGCGGCCCACGACAAGCGCACAGCCCATGTGCGGTGCTGCGCGCGCGCGCCCTTGGCTGGGCCTGGCCTTGCGTTGGGCCTGGTCGAGGCGTGCGTTGCTGCGTGCGGCTCGCTGGGCGATGGCCTGGCTTCGTGCTGGGCCTTCGTCTAGCCGGCCTCGTCCGATGCTAATTCGTACGACACGCTTCCGATTAAATTCCCGATTCCGGAATTCATTTCCGATACGAACAACATTTAATATTTCCGATTCCGGAATTAATTTCCGTTTCGAACAAATATTTAATATTTCCGTTTCCGGAATTATTTTCCGATTCCGATAATATTTCCGATTCTTATAATATTTCCGTTTCCGGCAATATTTCCGATTCCGGCAATATTTCCATTTCCGATAATATTTTCCGATACGTACCATGTTTCCGTTTCCGGCAACATCTACGACTTGGATAATATTTATATTTCCGATACAATCCATATTTCCGTTTCCGGCAATATCATCGTTTCCGGAGTATTCATTTCTTGCCTGTGACGATCTCAGCTCCCACTGAAACCAAGATCCGTCGATTCCGAATATCCATAGATGGAGTATTTAATGCCTATTAAATACTTGATCCGTTTACGTACTATTTGTGTGACCCTACGGGTTCAGTCAAGAGTAAGCTGTGGATTAATATAATTAATTCCACTTGAACTGAAGCGGCCTCTAGCTAGGCATTCAGCTCACTTGATCTCACTGAAATATTAACTTATTAATTAATACTGAACCGCACTTATTAGACTTAACATAGAATGCATACTTGGACCAAGGGCATTATTTCCTTCAGCTGTACCCCCCCAAGTGTTCGTTATGGTTCCGTGTATGTGCGGATAAAATGACGAGCACTTCTGGACAAATTTTTAGCAAGTAGAGAGTCAGCGCCCGGGCTGGGGCGCTGAAGATTTCGGCGCCCAGCCCTGGGCGCTGAAAATGATTTCTGGGCGGATCTTTTTTGGTGCGCTAAATGGTTCTTTTTCTTTTTAGACGAACTTTTAGGGGCGCTTTGCAAAGTTTGCTTTTTTATTTTTTATCTTTTTGTACTTTTAATTTGTCTTCTTTTTTTTACTCGTGACTCAAGACGGTTTGAAAGATGGGTTGAATGAGATAGGATAATTTGTATAGGTATTGGTCAAGCGTGAGGATTATATCTGCTAGGACTCACAATTTGCAGCCTCAAGCTAGTGTCACGAGTTTACATCAATCAAGGCCAATGAGTAGCATGGGGACGGCTCAAGGGTATATCAACACGATGTATCCACACAAGTTATATGGTCATTATGCTAATGGTGGTGTAAGCACAGGTTTGGGCTTTGGAAATAATGGGTATGACGCACGTGTCAATGACCGTACGTGGTTTGCAGTTGATAACAAGTTCAAGAACAAGAGTCGAGGTAATGGTTTCTTGGGTTATGGCAATGAGAACATGGATGGGTTAAATGAGCTGAACAGGGGCCCTAGAGCGAAGGCGTTTAAGAGAATAAGGATTGGAAAGGGTAGACATCGTAGAATCTTATGATTTGGATTGGTTGACTCAATTCTTTTCCTTCGTTTACTTGGGTAAATGTTGCACTTTGGGAGGTACGGGATAAGTGTTCCATGGCTCGCTCTTTTCGCTCTCTCTTTTCTCTTTGTCTTTTTTCTTTCTTTGCTCGGGATTTCCCCCCTTTTTATTTAGGCTAAAAGGTAGATGGTTGTGGTCTTTGAGTCACGAGGCGAGACTGAGTGAGCCTCGTTTGGTAGGCCTATAGTGGACCTTTAACTTTAGTAGGCCTAGGGTGGACCTTTAGCTTTAATAGGCCTAGGGTGGACCTTTTAATTGTCTTACTTTGCAAGCGTATTTAGTCGTTTTTTAAAATGTGCAAATAGCGTAGATTCAAAATGTTATTTTTACCTTATTGAAATTTAACGAAAGAATTACATCGAAAATATTTTTTTACAGTTTTCGGGATTTAATTGGAAGTTGTGATTTAGACTCGAACTTTTATTAATCTTTCTGATTATAACCCGTGTATGAATACAAGGAGGTGGCCTAGACTCAAAATAATGACGTGGCGTAAGCCTATAACACTTGACCAAGCAACTCCCAGACTTAGGCTAATTTGACCATAACTTTCGTTGGTTGACACTTTAGATTTTAACCCTTGGGTGTTTGTTTGTCATGCGCCATTTTGCTTAATGTTGGCAAGGTAGTTAATTGGGGAGATCGAATTTTTATTTTTGCAAGACTAGAATCATTAGTGCGGCTTCTCTCTTAGTGTGTATTGCTTCACCCCAATGGTAGCCTTATGGCATGCCGATTTGGGTATTTTCATGGTTTGTCATGTTGTATTCATGGAAAATCTTTTAGTCCGTACTTAGGAATAATTCAAGGGGCGAGTGGCTCAAGAGGACTATGATAGTCGTGACCCCATGTGATCATAAGCCTTGAGGCCATTCATTTTTGCTAATTGGTATTGACACCTTAGGTTCACTTTGGGGGTTGTGCGACTATGGGGGAATGATTTTCAGAATGTGACTGTTTCCATTTTGCAAATACTATAATATATTCTTTTTATTGGTGAGAGAGAGTATTGAGGCCGTAGATTCTTAGCAAGGGATGACAATTACATATGGGTGCTTATTGATTTAAATGTTAGGAAGGGAGACTCAATATGGTTTAACCTTTTAACTTGCAGAACGACACCAAGCATTAGGACCGATTCTATGGATAAGACAACTAAGACTTAGGATTTAGATTGTACTTTGGCATAGCCTAGTCTAGACTCGGATTTATTTATTTTTTATTCGAACATCATTTTTCCTTGAAAACTCTATTTGAACATTATTTTTTGAATACTTTGCCCATGTGACATTCATAGTTATTAACATGTTCGGTTTTGATGCCGAGCATTGTCGTCGTAGGAGGCCTAACAACGACACAAAGAGTTATTTTTTTTTTATATGAGTCGCTTTTGGAATCGAGTGCTTTTTCATACGCCCTCGTAGCAATTTTTTCACGAAAAGTTTTTTTTACTACCCATTTTCTTCGATCATGCGTGGGCACCGAGGCTGCTGTGCCTGACCAAAAGGCCAGGCAGCAACTTCAGCGCCCAGCGTAGGGTGTGAGAAATTTTGGCGCCCAGCCAGGGGCGTTGAAAATGCATCCCTGGCTGGTTCTCATTTTCTGTTTGCGTCTACTTTTTGTTTATGCGACTTCAATTTTCGTGCTTGCCTAATAACGTCCTTTACGCGTTGTGTAGCGTTTGTGGGATTCGTTACAGGCCATCCCGAGCGTCGCTTATTTTTGTGGCGATCGTTCGGGTTTGCGGAACACGTATTTTGCTATAACTCTTTGGCCAATTGGTTTATGAACTTTTGGGCAATTTTTAGGTCGTTGGTTTTCTAGGATTGTTTATCACACACAATCATATATTTCGCTACACATAACTAACATTACATCATGAGGCAATGATAATATGTCATGTAGTTTATGATAGGCTTCTATGGGTAGTATTTGCGCCTGGCTTGGTACCGCTTCTATCGCAGATCCAACACATGCCCCGGTCGAGGTAGTGCCTTCAACAGACGAATTTCGCCCAAGAGGCCAATGACGATGTAAGCCAAGGGGGCATGCACCAATGAGAGGGACCTAATGGGCGAGCGATTGGGTTTGGGACGGGTGTACTACTAGCGAAAGTGCCGAGTGGACAACATCCGAAGCGTATGCACCCCCCGGTTGGCGATGGGTATCCTTAGTCCTAACTCCCTGAGGGAGCCAAGATTCGTTATGCGGTTCTGTCCGTTCACATTAATATGCTGATTTTCAGGTCGTCCCAACTTGATGGGGAAATAAACGCGGGGTAGGACCGTTTCACCCTTCGGCTATTTTGATTACCTACGAGCACGAGTATTTCCTTCACTATCCCTAGTGGAGTCGCCACTGTGAGGGGGTCGAAAAAGCACGAGGCTAATGCGTGACCTTGTCCCTCGTGGATGTGGCGTTTCTTTTTGTCAAATCAAGTGTAATTGGATTTCCTGTGATTTTACACCCAATTGACTAGTAATATAGGAGTCGCCATTCAGTTTTTAACGACAATGAGAAAAACTGACAAAACCCGGTTATCCTGACATAAAGGGAGTGCAATTATGTTTGACCACGACGGCCGTAGGTTCCCTTGTGATCCCTGGTGTGGGGATCTCTCAACATACAGCCGCAAGGTAGAGATTGAGGGTTCGGGGGACTGTAACTACCGAGAGGAGTACTCGCTCTTCGATAACTCCAGAGGCAGGATATCCTTACTAGCTCAGCATAAATAATTGAAGGGACATGCGTTAACTATTAAACTAATCTGAGTTGATTTTAACAATATGCAACATATAGTACTAGATCGAACGCGATTATCTGATTTAGATTGTTTTAAGGGACCTAGCATGATAATCCAATTTCCCAACATATTATCTTTATTAGGCGTGATAGAACAATCAGTTTTAATTAGTTTAACAGTTCATAAAAGGCGAGGAAAGCAATTAAATCATGGAAAAGGGACACATTACGACGCTCCCTTGAGAGGTGCGTCACGGTTCTCAGAAAACTAACCACTTTGACTTTGCTATTTCTCCTTTTATTTAACGAATCTCAAGTTATGGGACAGGATACGTTCTGTTCGATTTATGAATCGATTGCGACAGAACGCGTGATCAGTTTTGCAGCGTGAGGCTTAGGCTTAGGGGTTTAGAGTCAATACTCAGAATAATAATTGTGTGTTGTGTTTCACGTCGAACTTAGGGCCCTATTTATAGAAAAGATTTCGTGGAAAGATAGAATTGTAGAACTCTAATCCACGAAGAATTAGGAAAAAACACGTCCCAAGTATTTTCAGCGCCCAGGGATGGGCGTCAAAGATTTGGGTGCCCAGCACTGGGCGTTGAAAATAGGATCCAGGCAATTTCAGCGCCCAGGACTGGGCGTTGAAATTGATGTTGAAGGAAATAATGCCCTTGGTCCAAGTATGCATTCAATGATAAGTCTAATAAATGCGGTTCAGTATTAATTAACAAGTTAATAATTCAGTGAGATCAAGTGAGCTGAATGCCTAGCTAGAGGCCGCTTCAGTTCAAGTGGAATTAATGATATTAATCCACAACTTACTCTTGACTGAACCCGTAGGGTCACACAAATAGTACGTAAACGGATCAAGTATTTAATGGCATTAAATACTCTATCTATGGATATTCGGAATCGACGGATCTTGGTTTCAGTGGGAGCTGAGATCGTCACAAGCAAGTGAATACTCCGTAAACGATGATATTGCCGGAAACGGAAATATGGATCGTATCGGAAAAATAAATATTATCCAAGTCGTAGATGTTGCCGGAAACGGAAAGATGGTACGTATCGGAAAATATTATTGGAAATGGAAATATTGCCGGAATCGGAAATATTGCCAGAAACGGAAATATTGTCAGAATCGAAAATATTATCGGAATCGGAAAATAGTTCCGGAAACGGAAATATTAAATATTTGTTCGAAACGGAAATTAATTCCGGAATCGGAAATATTAAATATTGTTCGTATCGGAAATGAATTCCGGAACCGGGAATTTAATCGGAAGCGTATCGTACGAATAAGCATCGGACGAGGCCTGCCGGACGAAGGCCCAGCACGAAGCCAGGCCATCGCCCAGCAAGTAAAGACGCGCGCCAACGCCCAGCCCAAGGCAGCGCCAGGCCCACCGCAAGGCAGGCCCAGCGCGCCAAGGCAAGGCTGCCCAGCGTGGGCTGCGTGGGCCGAGCGCACGCGTGCGGGCGCCCTCGTGGCTCCGTGCGTGTGTGTGTTTGTGTCCATGCACAATTCCTAAATCTATTAGGATTTGGTGTATGATTAAATTCCTATTCCTATTAGGATTATTTAATTAAATAGAGTCCTTGTAGGATTCTAAGTTTAATTAAATCGTATCCTACTAGGATTCCAATTCCCTTTCCAAACCTCTATAAATAAGGGCCTAGGGTCATAATTTATGCACATGGGATTGAAGTATTCCAAGGGTAAGTTTTGAAAGAAAAATAAGCCAAACACTTGCAAACACTTAACCGAATTTCCTAGTAACCTTAAGGGCGATTCTAGTTGGTCTAACTTGAGGCGGATCCGGACGTACTGTGGACTATCTACGGAGGGACGACATTTGGAGTCCTAAAGGCTTGTTCTTGTTCGGTTCGGTCGCAGCTAGGGAGGGCACGCTACAAAGTGTATGCATCTATACTATGCTAAATGATTATGTGTAAATAATATGTTTCCTGGCATTAAGGTTTTTCCGCATGATTTATGTTTTGTCATATGTATCATAACCTAACAGTGGTATCACGAGCCTCTTATTATTTTCATAATCTAAATTGCATAAACATGGTTAAATATTACAAATTTGCAAGAATTTTCGTAATTGTTAATTAATTGCAAATTGCGTTTATTTAATTATATGTACGCAGTTTTTCGGCAGTTTCTTCGTTACTCATCCAAATCGAGTGATTTTTGTGTCAATTCCGCATGTAAAAGGCATTCTAAAATTTTGACAAAAATAGCAATTTTCGGCCGAACCCAGAATTCTGAAATTCGAAGCCTAACTATGACTTTTCGGAGGTTTTAGGTTTTCGAACGCAAAATTTTGTAAATTTAAGAAGTTAAATTAAATATTTGCTATTCTTGTTGATAAATCTTGAATTTTTGATTGACCTACTGTATATGTTTAACAAGTTTGAATGCCTAGCCTTGTTAATTATGCAATCTAATTTGTAATTATAATTAATTTGTTGAAAATTCGAATAATTTAGAATAATTTGATTTTCATAATTAATTAATAATTTAATTAGATACCTATGATTAAAAACCACCATAAAAATTGTAAATTTATGTTAAATTTTAAATTTTTATGACCTAGACTTGAATCCATGGAATCGGAAATCAATTAATTAATAAATTTTCGATTTTTCGCCCTAAAATTATGAAATTAATATGATTTATTAATTTGTCATTAATTTTGAAAATAAAATTTTTAATTTTTATGCGATTCGCTCATATAACTTGCACGCACAAAGCAATGGACGCTACGTGTAACCCTTAAGGGGTGTTGTATAGTGCGGGCATGCGACGACGAGCAAGGGAGCTCGTCGCCCATGCGGTACGAATGCAATGAGCAAGGCTATGGTGCACGAGCACAAGGCAGCAGCCCTGCCTTGTGTCGTGTGCTATGTGCGATGGGCGAGTGGGCAAGGGCGAGAGCAAGGCAGCGACAGTCGCGTGTGGGCAGCAGGCGAGCTGCGCCACGACGCAACTGCCACACGCAACGTACGAAGCCTCGCGCGCAGCGAGCGCAAGGCCCAGCGACGAACGCTCGCGTGCGTCGAGGGAAGGCGCGCGCAGCGAGCTAGAGGCCAAGCGTGCTTCGATGATGCCTTGCGATGGTGTGCAGCGATGGATGCGACGCAACACATAGGCTGCGCGCACATAGCCAGCGATGGCTGCGTGCGTGTGGCCTATGGTTGTGCGTTGCGTGGTGATGTTGCGTACCTTGTGTTACGATTAGATCGTTTTAAAATTTTAATTTGAAATTTTCAGTTTACGTAATTTTAATTAATTTTAAAATTAATAATTTATATTATTTTCTAGGATTTTAATTTTGAATATTTTAATTATAATAAATTTCATTTATTCTAATTATTTTACTTAAATTAAAATCATGAATTAATTTAAATACGACTGAAAATAAATTAAATATGTGGATTCAATTATAAATTTATATGAGCTTTAAATTTTAATTAAATTTGTATGATTCCGGTTATACTAGAAATACATTTTTATGTTTAAAATTAGTAAAGCATATGAATTTATTGGTTTAAGTGGAAGCCCTTTTAGTCATAAACTCTTGATTAGGTCTACAAATCCTTAAGGTTAAAACAACTTGATTAGAATTAATAAGGACTGAATAATTTGTAGATTATTGGTGCCCTTAATTAATTGCTGCAAATATTTATGTGATGCATAACGTGTTTTACTAACCAGCTATGTGGGCCATTCATGATAATGAATGGGTGAATGGTATATATTGTATATGTACTGTTTTGCAGGTTATGAAGTGACTAGTATGGACCAAATAGGATAGAAAATATGGTCTGCGTACCATTAATTTGAATGTAATTGGTCTAAAGTACCAAAATTGTTTTTCAATTCAAATATGGTATGCGTACCATCAAATAGTTGTAATTAGTTTAATTATAGCTTATCCTATTTGAAGAAAATGGTGCCTCCCACGGAGATTTTCGAGACGGACTTTGAAGTTGAAGCTTCAAGATGAAGTCGGGCCATACTAGATCACATTTATCTTATGCATGCTTTAAGTTATTTATTGCTTTAAATATGTCTTAATTATGCATGAGATTGTGGCTTGATTATGTTGCATGATTAAGGATTTTAGTTCACTTAAAATCTAACCAACATAGTAAAAGCCTTAAGTTCCAAACTTAAAAATTGAGTTAAAAGGTGCCATGCCAAAATATACACTTGCTTGGATATCCTTTACATCAATCTAGTAATAGTTTTCGCTCAGCGAGGTGTTACTTATTGGTCCTAAAGGGGCAAGGTACACAAATAATTGTGAGTACATGTTAGTTTTGGTGAAACTCAACGACATAAGTAAGGAGTCCTTTTCTGTCGTGGCAAAATCGATAGGTTTACCTAATAAGTTCTTAGACGTACCTATCAACCAAGAATAGTTTCTAGACTATTAGCAAAAGGTTTTTGCTTACCTAAAATGTTTTAGGATTGAGTCGACAAACTGTTCTTAATTCTTCAATGGTTTTAGGATCTTGGAATCAATTTATTCACACCTGCCGGAACAATAAATTCGAATAAAATGCTAATAACTTGTTTGAATTGCATCATTGCTTTAATTTTCAAGTTATTATTCATGATAAATGTTTAGACTTTGCATGCTTCAATGTATGTTTTAATTATTGTTTATTATTAAATATCTTGCACTGCAATAAATCCTTTTAGAAAAGGTAACAGTAAATTTCCTCGATTGGTAGTGAATCCAAGAACGATTCACGGAAATGAGAGAAAATGAGCAATTTAAATGTACGTTTCTTTTAATGACTTTTATGGTTGTTTTCGAGTATCAAAATCGAATGGCAAACCGATTGGTGCTTGTGAATTCAAAATACAATGTAGTTTTGAGATCATAAAGCATTGAGTTTAAACACTCAGCTTTACCAATGGTTAACAACCTAATATCTTTCTCCATTTAATTCTCGAATGAGTCTAGTCCCTAGACATTCGAATAGATCGATGCTTAGAGAACTTTAGAAGCTTCTGGTAAGATCATCTAGTTGAAGCAGAATATTCAACATAAATTAAATGGTAAGAACTTTGTTGGAGTGACATTGGACATGTCTAAACAAAGTATAAAAGTCAACACTAGAGAATTCAATTCTTAAGGCTATTAGAAAGGGTACAAGAAATAGGAAAACGAGGAACAAATGAAAGGAATTTACGATTCCGTTTCTACCTATAAGTTTATGTTTAAAGAAAAGTGACCTAGCAATCAAACTTCCTTGGTATCATATACCGCTTGAGGTTCTTACTTCGGTAATAACTCAAACAATGGAAGCTAGGATACACTAATGACCTACAAGTGGGAAATGAAGCATGGCAATGCTACATTAGTTGTAGGGTCATCTAGTTTGTTTTAAGTCCTTTCAAAGGCTGGAACGTAATGGCTATTTTGTACCATAATCAGCATACCTAAATTTCTGTTTTCAAACACAGAAAGACTCACATTCAAGAAAAACAAAAACAATGTTTGTTTGTTTATTTGAATGAAATGGTCAATTACGGGTTGAGTCAATATGCTTGATTAAAACAAACAACTCTTTAACAATAAGAACTTTACTAGGTTCAAATCAACCCCTTGATTTGAGGTCCACTAATCTTTGGCATTGTTGCTTAGACCATATCAACAAGTTACCATTTAAAAGCTCTATTTTGATGGACTTTTGAAAGTTCATTGATTTCTAGATCAATTTAAGACAACTAGTCTTACTTCTTGAAAGTAACAAAAGATATGAACTATTGTTAGAACGCCTAGACGATAGAGTTCAAAGCAAAAGAAAGGTTTTATGACTTTATTATTTCACACAGTGTGAGGGGGTCGAAAAAGCACGAGGCTAATGCGTGACCTCGTCCCTCGTGGGTGTGACGCTTCTTTTTGTCAAATCAAGTGTAATTGGATTTCCTGTGAGTTTACACCCAATTGACTAGTAATATAGGAGTCGCCATTCAGTTTTTAACGACAATGAGAAAAACTAACAAAACCCGGTTATCGTGACATAAAGGGAGTGCAATTATGTTTGACCACGACGGCCGTAGGTTCCCTTGTGATCCCTGGTGGTGGGGATCGCTCAACGTACACCCAAAGGGTAGAGATTGAGGGTTCGGGGGACTGTAACTACCGAGAGGAGTACTCGCTCTTCGATAACTCCAGAGGCAGGATATCCTTACTAGCTCAGCATAAATAATTGAAGGGACATGCGTTAACGATTAAACTAATCTG
The DNA here is from genome assembly GCF_020520425.1 of Spinacia oleracea. Taxonomy (NCBI): domain Eukaryota; kingdom Viridiplantae; phylum Streptophyta; class Magnoliopsida; order Caryophyllales; family Amaranthaceae; genus Spinacia; species Spinacia oleracea. The sequence goes on from NC_079489.1 coordinate 93,739,552, forward strand.
AGTTGATTATAACAATATGCAACATATAGTACTAGATCGAGCGCGATTATCTGATTTAGATTGTTTTAAGGGACCTAGCATGATAATCCAATTTCCCAAAAATATCATATTTATTAAGCGTGATCGAACAATCAGATTTAGTTAGTTTAACGGTTCATAAAAGGGCGAGGAAAGCAATTAACCCATGGAAAAGGGACACATTACGACGCACCCTTGAGAGGTGCGTCACGGTTCTCAGAAAACTAACCACTTTGACTTTGCTATTTCTCCTTTTATTTAACGAATCTCAAATTATGGGACAGGATACGTTCTGTTCGATTTATGGATCGATTGCGACAGAACGCGTGATCAGTTTTGCAGCGTGAGGCTTAGGCTTAGGGGTTTAGAGTCAATACTCAGAATAATAATTGTATCTTGTATGTTTTTCACGTCAAACTTAAGGCCCCATTTATAGAAAAGAGTTCGTGGAAAGATAGAATTGCAGAACTCTAATCCACGAGGAATTAGGAAAAAACACGTACCAGGCATTTTCAGCGCCCAGGCCTGGGCGCCGAAGATTTCGGCGCCCAGAGCCAGGCGTTGAAATGCTGTTTTTCTTAGTCAGATTCGGATTCCTAGAATCCAGAGTATTTGAGATTTAATTGAGTCCTTTAGTGCGTATTAACTTTGTGACGGGATGCGTCTGGGCCCGTTACGAACTCTAGGCTCGTTAGGATTTTAATTAATACGTGACTCTTACTTTCAAATCATATTAGGAATAGGATTCTCTCGCAATTTCTATTTCATTTAGGATTTATGTTGGAGTGCAACACCTAATTCTGACAGGTTTCTATCTTTTATGACTTGCCACTTTTAACAACTACCATTACGGCAGTTACTATTTTTAGCAGGTTTCTATAAATAGCAGGTTTTGGGTGAAATGAAAAGAGGAATTGAGATTCGTTATTTTATAGGAGATGCGTTGTCAAGTGGAGATTTACGCTTTCATCATCGAACCTTCCCTTTCGGGAATGGGGACAAAAGTAGGTGTCTACAGTTAGCCCCCACTTTGACTGAGTCTTGGACTAAGACGATGGTCAAAGTATTAGACGGAGTGCGTCGCACAAGCCATGGTGACCTGTTTTGGCGAGGGTCTCACGAACCCCCGAGTGATAACATTTGACTTAAGGGTCATCACTTGAAGTGTCAACATATCCCTCACGTGTCATTGGGATTTGTCAACGGATAGTATAGAAACTTCCTCACTTTGTCATTGGAAGGATCTAAAGGTGCGCAGAAACTCCCTCACTTTGTCATTGGGAGTAGCTACAGATGTTTTTCGAAATCAAAGCTATAAAGTGTAATTGGGCCTGGCCAAGCCCAATCACGAGGTAAAAAATGTTTTTAAAGATTCTCATTTTCAGGGTTAGCTAAACGAGAAAACCACCTTGTTTTTATGGGACGTAAAACGAAGGAAAATCTAGCACATCGTTCTTTTTTGGAAAAAACGGAAAACCAATCTTTGGAAAAAGGGAAAGCTACTCACATCGTTCTTTTTTTGGAAAAACGGAAAACCAGAAAAAGTTATCGCTGCAGCGACTAAGGACCTGCGCGGTTAGTGACGCAGACCCCGCCGGCTAAAGATGGCGAGCCTGTCCGCTAAGGGTGGACACCCCGTCCGATAGAAGTGGACGAATCTATTTTGAAATTTGTTTTGGTGTTCATTTTTTTGAAAATAAGGATCTACGTGGTTTGCGCCGTAGACCCCGCCGGGTGAAGATGGCGAGCCTGTTTCTTTTTTTTTTTGAAGATTCTATTTTTCGAAAACTGAGGACCTCCGCGGCTAGTGACGCAGACCCCGCCCGCTGAGGGTGGGCGAGCCCATTTTGGAATTTCTTGCTTTTTCATTTTGCCTATGTAGATGGGTTTTTTGTGATTACAACCTGTTGGTGGGTCGCAATATTTCCCGATTAGGTGTGTCCTACAAGTGGGTCCACACTGTGTATATATTTTTTTTGTTAACGGTATTGCATAAATAGCGTTTTTGGGAAAGAAATGTCCAGATAACGGACGTTTTACACAAATAGGGATTGCGTGTGCCCGACAGCGTATATTCGCTGTCTGGGAAACACTTTCCGCGCCCAGCTCTGGGCGCGAGAATTTCTAACGCCCAGAGCTGGGCGTTGAAAATGCGAAGGGGAGACTGGTCTTTAAATACGCGGACCGTCTCCTTCCTTTCCCATTTCCGCCATTTTCGCTCAAACTCCTCACCTCTTTCAACTGATTATTTTCTCGTTTCTTCACTTTTCTTTGCAAATTCTACTCCAAGTCACTCCCTAATCTTCCCAATGTAAGTAATTTTCAGTAATTTTGAGCTTTTTTGTCAATTTCAGTATTTTTGGTCAAGTTTTTTGTGCATGAAATTGATTTGGGGGTTTTTGATTTTGTGCCCCTTTCCTTCAATCAGATAGTTGGAAATGTTCTACATAACATGTTAATTAGTTTGTGCATGTTAATTTTCGCAAGTACGCTGATTTTTGTTGAATTTGGGCATGTTTATGCTAGCCCCCAAGTATTCCTACGACTCTAGTGTTTTCTTACAATGTAGGTGTTTTTGATATATTGCTTGTGTTCCTCATAATTCATGAATGACAAATTATGGAAGAATTTTGATTTTGTTGGAGTTAATAATAATTTTTCACTTAGGGAATTTTTGCTCAATATGAACTTAGTATCATGTTTTTAGGGAACAAAAATTGTATGACTCCATTTTATAAGCGGAGTGCACTTTTTAGTGATTGGTGTGAGTGCCAATTTTGTTAAAGGTATAATGTCTTGTTGTATCGTTGATCAGCATGTCTGACGAGTTGTCACCTCCTTCTGGTGGCCACGAGGAGCGTGGCATGACGCGTCAGTCTACTGGCGCGGGACCCCTATGGGTGGGTCCTAAGTTCTACGACGGTCAAGACCTACACTACGACCTAGAGCACCACGTGACTACCCGCCTTCACGCGAGGAGGGACACTACGGTTCGCGGCTACGGTGCAGCGACGAGCGAGACTATTTTTGGTTTTCTGAGCTCGGATGCCCAGGCTTTGGTGAGGGCGAGCTCACTTTTTCCGGTGGTCGAGACCTTCTGGGAGATACTGCGGCTTAACATCTCCCTGTCCTTTCTGCGGTCGCTCATGAGGTGGTGGTGGGATACCACCAATACATTCCAGTTTCCTTGGGGTGAGATGACGATCACTCTTGAGGACTACACGGCTTTGACGGGCTTGACCTTCACAGGTAACCCCGTTCGCCTGGGGTCGGATGGCCCACCGCCGATCGTTGCTGAGGGTACCAGGCTCCTGGGCTCGTGGATGTGTTAGGTTATGATACATATGACATTACATAAATCATGCGGAAACAACCATTAACCCAGGACAACATATTATTTACACATAATCATATAGCATAATTTAGATGCATACTCTTTGTTGCGTGCCCTCCCTAGCTGCGCCCGAACCGAACAAGAACAAGTCTTCTAGGACTCCAAGTGTCGTCCCTCCGTAGATAGTCCACAGCACGTCCGGATCCGCCTTAAGATTGACCAACTAGAATCGCTCTTAAGGTACTAGAAAATTTCGGCACTTTTGAGCAAGATGTGTGTTTTAATTTTCTCTCAAAAAACTCACTTTTGAATACTTTGAAACTTATGTATAAATTATGACCCCTAGACCTTTATTTATAGAGTTATGGAAAAGGAATCGTAATCCTAGTAGGATACGAATTAATCGAAATTAGAATCCTACATGAATTCTATTTAATTAATTTATCCAATTAGGAATAGAAACTTAATCATACACTGACTCTTGTAGATTCAGGAATCACGCATGAGCACAAACTCACACACACACGGCAGCCACAAGGGCTGCCTATGCGCGTGCGAGCAGCAGCCCGCGCAGCACGGCCCACGCAGCCGTGGCCCTTGGCGCGCGCTGGGCCTGCCTTGCGGTAGGCCTGGGCGCTGCCTTGGCTGGGCTTGTGGCGCGCATGCTTGCTGGGCGATGGCCCCGGCTTCGTGCTGGGCCTTCGTCCGGCAAGCCTCGTCCGATGCTAATTCGTACGATACGCTTCCGATTAAATTTCCATTTCCGGAATCTATTTCCGATACGAACAATATTTAATATTTCCGATTCCGGAATTAATTTCCGTTTCGAACAAATATTTAATATTTCCGTTTCCGGAATTATTTTCCGATTCCGGCAATATTTCCGATTCTGACAATATTTCCGTTTCCGGCAATATTTCCGATTCTGGTAATATTTCCATTTCCAATAATATTTTCCGATACGTACCATGTTTCCGTTTCCGGCAACATCTACGACTTGGATAATATTCATATTTCCGATACGATCCATATTTCCGTTTCCGGCAATATCATCGTTTCCGGAGTATTCATTTCTTGCCTGTGACGATCTTAGCTCCCACTGAAACCAAGATCCGTCGGTTCCGAATATTCATAGATGGAGTATTTAATGCCATTAAATACTTGATCCGTTTACGTACTATTTGTGTGACCCTACGGGTTCAGTCAAGAGTAAGCTGTGGATTAATATCATTAATTCCACTTGAACTGAAGCGGCCTCTAGCTAGGCATTCAGCTCACTTGATCTCACTGAATTATTAACTTGTTAATTAATACTGAACCGCATTTATTAGACTTAACATAGAATGCATACTTGGACCAAGGGCATTATTTCCTTCAGTCTCCCACTTGTCCTTAGGGACAAGTGTGCATTTCCTAATTCCTTTGTCGCTCGATGCTTGCTCTTGAACATAAGGTAAGAGTTTGTCATCCTTATTATGTCCAGAGGTGTTCCTCGGTTTCAGAGTTCAACTGATCAAATAAACAGATAATCATAGCCTATGATTCATCCGAGCACGGCCATGCATTTCACAGTTTCTAGCTCTCCGAGTGGCCTTGTACAACTTTTAAGCATCTCATCCCGATTTATGGGAGGACAATCCCAATCTTGCGATCTTGAGATTAGACTTCGTTTGATAGGTGATTACCTGAGCGTTGCCTTTATAGCCTCCTTTTACGGTGCGACGGTTGGTCAACGTCAAAGCAACCAGTTCTCAAACAAGTAATCTCAAATCACTCAGGTATTGAGGATTTAGTGTCTAATAATTTAATGAAATTTACTTATGACAGACTTTCATCTCTTACAGTAAAGTTTCATAGGTCTTGTCCGATACTAGTCTTCCCAAAGTAAGTATCTATGCAAATGATTATGACATTGCCATGTCCACATAGTTCAAGAAACAGAACTACTAGTCATCTTGCATTCTAATCGTCTAACGTTTTCTATGCGTCCAATTTTATAGAAAACTCCGATTAGGGACCATTTTCAACCTTTGACATTCAAGTTCACTTGATAGACATTTCTTAGTCACAGGACTGGTCCTGACAGTCTATCTTGAATATATCGTCAAATTTGAAGGGACTCATCATTTAATACTAAACCAAGATTAAATGGAATATGAAAATACATTTCATATATGATAAATGTTCAACCCCAATGTTTTATAACCATGGGCCTCAAACCCATCTTCTAAAACAATTCATGGAATTCAAAGCTATGCTTGATTTCCAGTGCGACAATGTGAGTGTTGCTTCTCACTTGTTGCATAGGTTTAGTTATCATGCTTTGCCAATCTTAATATCCTTTTCATCGAATGTTCTTCGAGATATGATGATAAGATCTTTTGTTTATTATGTGATCTAGTCTTTCTTACTACATTAGTGGTTCTACGCATTTTGCAATGAAGAACCATTAAGTTAGCAGACGTTTTTCTTGCTTCAAGAGTGGTTCCACGCATTTTTCAATGAAGAACCATCAAGCCAGCAGATAGGTGATCTACCCAAGTTCAGTGAAGAACTTTAAACAACCCTGTTTTATTGCTTCTTAGGCAATAATTACTTTTACTTCAACTGCATAGGTTGCTAGTGATGCTTTGTTTGGATTTACCTATCCAAGCAGTTCATAGATATGTGGAAGACTCTCCAACTGTATCTTAGAACATAGAAATTAATATTTTAATTTCCCACGCAACAACTCATGGTCTCCAATCCATGTTGCCATTTCAAAACACGATGCTCTATAGCTCGTCCTTATCAATGGTTAACTCCAAAGGGTCTTGCTTGATCCTTTGCCAGTGTTTATGCGTGTAGCATCAATATTTAGCATATCTTTATTTCCTTGAATCAAGAACTATTCCTATGTACCTTTTCAAGTACCATAAGTATTCTTGATCTCAATCTAGTTGATCTTTACTTAGATCAATAGAGATTGGTATATGTTCGTCATGGCTAAAGTCATACGATACGTTTTTGGCGATCCTCATATTATATCATACATGATAAATTCTTTTGCAGAATAATTCCCAATTGAATTCTATTCATGTAACTTTAGCTTATCTAGTTTCAGTAGATACTAAATTCAGCTAAATTCTTTGACATATAATATAGGTTAAGAATCTTATTTAGATCCTTTGATGTTTAACTTAGTAAATGCTTATACATAGTTCAAACATCCTTTACTTAGATTTATTCACATGGGTCGAATATCTCCAATGGAGATTTTCGTGTTTGATTTAGTAAATGCCATTACTTAATCCAAAACAATATCATAAGATCTTTGTAAATAGATCTTAATACCCAGTATGTACTAAGTTTCGCCATGGTCCATCATTGATGAATAATTTCAAATCTAAGTCATTAGCATTTGAATGTTATTTCACAATAGAGAGATATGTGTGTGATACACATAGGACCAATTAAGTTTTATGTACTCCCACTAAACCTCTTACACATCTATAAGAATCATGTATATTTTATGAAACTAAAATGCTTATTAGCTTCACTTAAAATACAGTTCCAATTCCCAATTGCTTGCTTAAATCTGTACTTAGATTTTATAAGCTAGCTTTCCTTTTCAAGCATCTATTTGGATCCACAAATCCTATGACATGCCATGTACATAGTTTATTCCAACATTTGATTGAGGAATACTTTTGTCATCCATTGCCATATTTACCAATATGCAATCATTGCTTGAATTATAGACTTGAAGCATTACGATTTTGCATGAGGTTTCAACACAATCCACATTGTGAATTTGCTTGTAACTTTTAGCAACTAATCTAGCTTTGTGTGTGAACACAATTCCATGTTTGATGGTTTTTATCCTTAAAACAAACTTGCAACCAATAGGTGTGAAACTATTCTTGCAAATCAACAAAATTTCAATTTTGTCATCAAAACATTGAGTATGTTTTATGGCCTCTAACCATTAAAAACATTTGAGTCTATATATGGCCTCTAACCATTTTAGGGAATCTGGATTTCGTCATAGCTTTCTTACAAGTCACAAACTCATTAATGATAATAGTTTGACTGCAAGTTGTAGGTTTCTTCACTATTTAATAGAAGAATCTCATAGTTTCATTGACCTGATCTCTATGTTTCTTCACTATCTAATAGAAGAATCTCATAGTTTCAGTGACTTGAATTCTATGCCTACTTGGGTATAGAACATCAAACAATAGAATATCAATAGCCACTTGAAAGTCCTTTGAATATTCTGTTCTCCTTGAAGCACTTGTAAAGTCTTCTAAGAGATGTCTATTCTCTAAAGCCTTCTAAAGTCCTTAAAAAATAAGTTCGGATTTTCTAAAGCACTTCGAAAAGCCTCCGGAATGTCCGTTTATGTTTGTTGTTCGCCTCGAAAACTTTCGAGGTCTATTTTCTCCCACTTGTCATTTTGGAAACGAATCTCCAAAAGGACATTATTTCGAGCAAACAAACATTATGTTCTCAAAAATTCGTGGTAGAAACAATACCCTTGTGTCTCATTTGAATAAATCACAATGAAACATATATCTAGACTTGGGCCTTAGTTTGTTGAATAACAAACACTAAGCTCCCACTGAGTTTAGCAACTCTTTAGATATATTATGAAAAGATATTCTGAAATTACTTTTCAATAGCTTTGACGAATTTGGTTTAGTTTGGTGGTAGTTGAGCATTTTGTTTTAGAAATTATAGGAAAAGTCTTTATGATTCATCATTGATCGAATCAAGTACTAATTGACTTCGATTATTCCAACTAAGATATGCCATATCTTATGGAGCTAGATTGTGAAATTACAACACACAATCATTGATGATCATATTTGGTCTCAAGTAATCATTAACATGATCTAACCTAGATCTTTATGATTTCTTACCAAGTGGATTTTATACTTCTGAATCTTTGAACTAGCCAAACAGATTCAACTTATATCACTTTTGAGTAAATAAACCTATATTCACTCAAATCCATGTGAAATAATAAAGTCATAAAATTTTTCTTTAGCTTTGAACTCTATTGTCTAGGCGTTCTAACAATAGTTCATATCTTTTGTTACTTTCAACAAGTAAGACTGGTTGTCTTAAAATGATCTAGAAATCAATCAACTTTCAAAAGTCCATTAAAATAGAGCCTTTTGAATGTTAACTTGTTGATATGGTCTTAAGCAACAATGCCAAAGATTTAGTGGAACTCAAATCAAGGGGTTGATTTGAACCTAGTAAAGTTCTTTAAAGAGTTGTTTGTTTTAATCAAGCATATTGACTCAACCTGTAATTGACCATTTCATTCAAATAAACAAACAAACATTGTTTTTGTTTTTCTTGAATGTGAGTCTTTCTGTGTTTGAAGCAGAAATTTAGGTATGCTGATTATGGAACAAAATAGCCATTAAGTTCCAGCCTTTGAAAGGACTTAAAACAAACTAGATGACCCTACAACTAATGTAGCATTGCCGTGCTTCATTTCCCACTTGTAGGTCATTAGTGTATCCTAGCTTTCATTGTTTGAGTTATTACCGAAGTAAGAACCTCAAGCGGTATATGATACCAAGGAAGTTTGATTGCTAGGTCACTTCTCTTTAAACATAAACTTATAGGTAGAAACGGAATCGTAAATTCCTTTCATTTGTTCCTCGTTTTCCTATTTCTTGTACCCTTTCTTATAGTCTTAAGAATTGAATTCTTTAGTGTTGACTTTTATACTTTGTTAGACATGTCTAATGTCACCAACAAGGTTCTTTACCATTTTAATTTATGTTGAATATTTTGTTTCAACTAGATGATCTTACCAGAAGCTTCTAAAGTTCTCTAAGCATCGATCTATTCGAATGTCTAGGGACTAGACTCATTCGAGAATTAAATGGACAAAGATATTAGGTTGTTAACCATTGGTAAAGCTGAGCGTATTAAACTCAATGCTTTATGATCTCAAAACTACATTGTATTTTGAATTCACAAGCACCAATTGGTTTGCCATTCGATTTTGATATTCGAAAACAACCATAAAAGTCGCTAAAAGAAACGTACATTATAAATTGCTCACTTTCTCTCATTTCCGTGAATCGTTCTTGGATTCACTACCAATCGAGGAAATTTACTGTTACCTTTCTAAAAGGATTTATTGCAGTGCACGATATTTAATTATAAACAATAATTAAAACATACATTGAAGCATGCAAAGTCTAAACATTTATCATGAATAATAACTTGAAATTAAAGCAACCATGCAATTCAAACAAGTTATTAGCATTTTATTCGATTTTATTGTTCCGGCAGGTGTGAATAAAATGATTCCAAGATCCTAAAACCATTGAAGAATTAAGCACAGTTTGTCGACTCAATTCTAAAACATTTTAGGTAAGCAAAAGCCTTTTGCTAATAGTCTAGAAACTACTCTTGGTTGATAGGTACGTCTAAGAACTTATTAGGAAAACCTATCGATTTTGCCACGACATAAAAGGACTCCTTACTTATATCGTTGAGTTTCACCAAAACTAACATGTACTCACAATTATTTGTGTACCTTGCCCCTTTAGGACCAATAAGTAACACCTCGCTGAGCGAAAACTATTACTAGATTGATGTAAAGGATATCCAAGCAAGTGTATATTTTGGCATAGCACCTTATAACTCAATTTTTAAGTTTGGAACTAAAGGCTCTTACTATGTTGGTTAGATTTTAAGTGAACTAAAATCCTTAATCATGCAACATAATCAAGCTTTTGATCTCATGCATTTTAAGACATATTTAAAACAATAAATAACTTAAAACATGCATAAGATATTTGTGATCTAGTATGGCCCGACTTCATCTTGAAGCTTTGACTTCAAAGTCCGTCTTGAAAATCTCCGTGGGAGGCACCATTTTCTTCAAATAGGATAAGCTATAACTAATTACAACTATTTGATGGTTCGCAGACCATATTTGAATTGAAAAATAACTTTGGTACTTTAGACCAATTACATTCAAATTAATGGTACGCAGACCATATTTTCTATCCTATTTGGGCCATACTAGTCACTTCATAACCTGCAAAACAGTACATATACAATATATACCATTCACCCATTCATTATCATGAATGGCCCACATAGCTGGTTAGTAAAACACATTATGCATCACGTAAACACTTGCAGCAATTAATCAAGGGCACCAATAATCTACCAATTATTCAGTCCTTATTAATTCTAATCAAGTTGTTTTAACCTTAAGGATTTGTAGACCTAATCAAGAGTTTATGACTAAAAAAGCGCTCCCACTTAAACCAATAAATTCATATGCTTTATTAATTTTAAACATAAAATTGTATTTCTAGTCTAACCGGAAACATACAAATTTAATTAAAATTTAAAGCTCATATAAATTTATAATTGAATCCAAAAATTTAATTTAATTTCAGTCGCATTTAAATTAATTCATGATTTTAATTTTAGTAAAATAATTAGAATAAATTCCATTTATTATAATTATAATATTCAAAATTAAAATCCAAGAAATTAATTCAAATTATTAATTTTAAAATTAATTAAAATTACGTGAACTGAAATTTTCAAATTAAACATTCAAAACGATCTAATCGTAACGCAAACACCCTACGCGTTGCACGCCCATGGGCCGTACGCACACAGCCATTGCTGGCCATGTGCGCGCAGCCCATGCGCTCGTCGCATAGCTGCTGCTGTCCTATCGCAAGCCTCCGCACAGCGCCCCATCGCACGCGAGCTATCGCTCGCAGTGCGCGCGCGCGAGATCGCTCGCTGGGCGCGCGACATCGCTCGCTGGGCGCGCTGGCTCGCTCGCTGTGCGCGCGAGCCATCGCTCGCTGGGGCGCGACATCACTCGCTGGGCGGGCGACATCGCGCGCTGTGCGCGCGAGCCATCGCTCGCTGGGGCGCGACATCGCTCGCTGGGCGAGCGACATCGCGCGCTGTGCGCGCGAGTAGTGCTGGGCGCAGCGCTCGTGGCACGCGAGCTTGCGCTCGCTGCGCGCGAGGCTGCGCGCACTTGTGCGAGGCAGCGCGCGTTGTGGCGCAGCTCGCTTGCTGCCCACACGCGACTGCCTTGGCTCGCCCTTCGCCCATGCCCATTCGTTCATTGCTCGTGGCACACGACACAAGGCAGGGCTGCTGCCTTGTGCTCGTGCACTACGCCCTTGCTCATTGCATTCGTGCCGCACGGGCGACGAGCTCCCTTGCTCGTCGTCGCATGCCCGCATTATACAACACCCCTTAAGGGTAACACGAAGCGTCCATTGCTTCGTGCGTGCAAGTTATTTGAACGAATCGCATAAAATTCAAAATTTATATTTAAAATTAATGACAAATTAATAAATATTATTAATTTCATAATTTTAGGGCGAAAAAATCGAAAATTTATTATCCAATTGATTTCCGATTGATATGGATTCAAGTCTAGGTCATAAAAATTTAAAATTTATCGTAAATTTACAATTTTTATGGTGGTTTTTAATCATAGGTTTCTAATTAAATTACAATTAATTATGAAAATCAAATTAATTCTAAATTATTCTAATTTTCAACAAATTAATCATAATTACAAATTAGATTGCATAATTAACAAGACTAGGCATTCAAACTTGTTAAACATATGCAGTAGGTCAATCAAAAATTCAAGATTTATCAACAGGAATCGCAAATATTTAATTTAACATCTTAAATTTACGAAATTTTGCATTCGAAAAACTAAAACCTTCTTTGTCAAAATTTTAGAATGCCTTTTACATGCGGAATTGACACAAAAATCACTCAATTCGGATGAGTAATGAAGAAACTGCCGAAAAACTGCGTACATATAATTAAATAAACGCAATTTGCAATTAATTAACAATTACGAAAATTAATCACCCCTTTTAATTCTTGCAAATTTGTAATATTTAACCATGTTCATGCAATTTAGATTATGAAAATAATAAGGGGCTCGTGATACCACTGTTAGGTTATGATACATATGACATTACATAAATCATGCGGAAACAACCATTAACCCAGGACAACATATTATTTACACATAATCATATAGCATAATTTAGATGCATACTCTTTGTTGCGTGCCCTCCCTAGCTGCGCCCGAACCGAACAAGAACAAGTCTTCTAGGACTCCAAGTGTCGTCCCTCCGTAGATAGTCCACAGCACGTCCGGATCCGCCTTAAGATTGACCAACTAGAATCGCTCTTAAGGTACTAGAAAATTTCGGCACTTTTGAGCAAGATGTGTGTTTTAATTTTCTCTCAAAAAACTCACTTTTGAATACTTTGAAACTTATGTATAAATTATGACCCCTAGGCCTTTATTTATAGAGTTATGGAAAAGGAATCGTAATCCTAGTAGGATACGAATTAATCGAAATTAGAATCCTACATGAATTCTATTTAATTAATTTATCCAATTAGGAATAGAAACTTAATCATACACTGACTCTTGTAGATTCAGGAATCACGCATGAGCACAAACTCACACACACACGGCAGCCACAAGGGCTGCCTATGCGCGTGCGAGCAGCAGCCCGCGCAGCACGGCCCACGCAGCCGTGGCCCTTGGCGCGCGCTGGGCCTGCCTTGCGGTAGGCCTGGGCGCTGCCTTGGCTGGGCTTGTGGCGCGCATGCTTGCTGGGCGATGGCCCCGGCTTCGTGCTGAGCCTTCGTCCGGCAAGCCTCGTCCGATGCTAATTCGTACGATACGCTTCCGATTAAATTTCCATTTCCGGAATCTATTTCCGATACGAACAATATTTAATATTTCCGATTCCGGAATTAATTTCCGTTTCGAACAAATATTTAATATTTCCGTTTCCGGAATTATTTTCCGATTCCGGCAATATTTCCGATTCTGACAATATTTCCGTTTCCGGCAATATTTCCGATTCTGGTAATATTTCCATTTCCAATAATATTTTCCGATACGTACCATGTTTCCGTTTCCGGCAACATCTACGACTTGGATAATATTCATATTTCCGATACGATCCATATTTCCGTTTCCGGCAATATCATCGTTTACGGAGTATTCATTTCTTGCCTGTGACGATCTTAGCTCCCACTGAAACCAAGATCCGTCGGTTCGGAATATTCATAGATGGAGTATTTAATGCCATTAAATACTTGATCCGTTTACGTACTATTTGTGTGACCCTACGGGTTCAGTCAAGAGTAAGCTGTGGATTAATATCATTAATTCCACTTGAACTGAAGCGGCCTCTAGCTAGGCATTCAGCTCACTTGATCTCACTGAATTATTAACTTGTTAATTAATACTGAACCGCATTTATTAGACTTAACATAGAATGCATACTTGGACCAAGGGCATTATTTCCTTCAGGATGGGCATGATATTGCCTTCGAACCAGCCCCGTGGGATACCTTTTGCTGACCTGATGTGGGCCCTGGAGCATGGGGTGGAGGAGTCGTCTTCGAGACAGGCCCGACTGTTCTACCTCCATTTTATTACTTCCACTTTTCTATCGGGTCCGACTGACACCTTTGACCCGAGGTGGATAGGCATGGTGGAGGACGTGTCTACGCTGGGTGACTATCGCTGGGGCTATTCGGGCTACGCGACGCTCGTCGGCCAGATGAGTTTGGCGGTGCGCGACTCGGACCCGTGTAGACGTCACTTTGTCATTACATTGGCGGGAGTGCCGCGTTTGATCGAGGTATGTGCCTAGCCTTTCTTTTGTTTTCTCTCCTTTACCGGGCCCCTCTTTTTTGACCTATTATTGTCTTTTCCTTTTGTAGCTGTGGGCTTTTGAGCACTTGCCTTGGCTGGCTCCCCGAAAGGGGCAGAGGCCTTTGGAGTACCCTGCCGGTCGTCGTCGGGGTTGGAAGAAGAAGCTGACTGCGCGTCCACCGCCCGATACCGTGTGGGACCTCATTCGGGACGGGAACCCTGAGCATGTACAGAATCTTATCCTCTATCTCGTATTTCGTCATTTTTCTTTTATTTTCTATGTGCGAGATCTGACCGTGTCCGTACGAAACAGGTGGTTTGGACCCCATGGCTCTCCTTTAGGGGTACTTATGCTTCGGTCAGGGATAGTTATGCCCTGAGCCAGATGCGGGTCTTGTTCGTTGGCCGCCGCGACCCTGTCTGGTACCTGGGAGAGCGGGTACGTATACAGACGGTCGGGTTTTTTTCGGTGCCTAAGCCTCCACCTGCGACCATGCTGTCTACTCGTTCGATAGGCGAGTCGTGGAGGGTCTACTCGAGGACTGGTGTGCCGGCGACGGAGTTGGTGATAGCGGGAGCTAGCTATTATCAGTTTATCCAGGATTCCCTTCGTCTCCCGGAGCCCGGCATTGTGAGTTGATCTCTCTTTTTGTACTGATTTCTTTTTGTTAGGGTTTTCATGCTCGTGCTTATGTATTTATGTCTACTGTGTTTTGTGCAGGAGTATCCTGACCCTTTGTTAGGGGGATGGGTGCCTCCCGATGCTCGGATCTCGTATACCGGAGAGAGTGGATCCGAGATTTTGGAGACTGTCCCGGAAGACCGGGTTTTCCATGCTCCGCTCCCTGAGGGAGTACAGGCGGTATGCACCTTTTATTTGTACATTCTTCTTCTATCTTTGTTTTTTCTTTTGTTACTAACATTCCTGTTTCAGGTTCCGGCCCGTACGGCCAACGCGATGGTGGGGGTGATCAACCGGTTGAAGTCCGCGTTGGTTCGGGCCCGATCTGCACTTTCTTGCAGGAGCCCCCACTCCACTCGGGTAATATGCCCTCTTTTTTCCTTTTGATCTGTACCTTTTGTTTGGCTTTCCGTTACTTACCCTCCTTTTTGTTTTTGCAGACGGGGGCAGGACGAGCCGGGGCCGACGACGCAGGTCCCTCGGGTGTGGGACACGGTCGTGAGGAGAGAGAGAGGGCACGACACTCGCCCCTACGGCATCGCCGTTCCGATGTGGGGACGAGTTCTTCCGGGGACAGGTCCGAGCCGGAGCGTAGGCGACGTTCCGTGACGGTGGCTCGAGAGCCTAGCCCCGAGTTGCAGCCACAGCCTCATTTTTGGGGTGATTCTGGCTGGGGGTCCTCATACCACGGGAAGTGGAGTGGATGGACCGGCGAGGCTTGGAGACATGAAGCCGATGACTAGTCTTAGGCTTACCTCCTGTTTTGTATATATTCATTCTTGTATTCCGCATGTATATATCTTTTATTTTTTGCGAATTTTGGGTGCAAGAATGTTTTGAGCCTTCCATGGGCTTTGCCTCAACATATTATAGCAATATTAGCTTTCTAAACCAACGACGAATTTTTAAAAAGAGAAAGAATTCCATAAAAATAATGAGTTCATACAAGAGTGCACACATATTTTTAGACTAGCCGACTACTTTGGGTATTACATATGCATGTTCACTATTTTTCGTTTTTTGCCGACTCGTGCCATACTCCTTTGTTGGGCTTGTTCCTGAAAATTCTTGTGTCTTTGTTTTCATTCTATTTGGCCTTGCCCGTGCATGGGTTGGGGTATAGTGCCCTTTATAATATCCTTTTGTCTTGATGTGCTCCATGACTTTAGTATTTTTTAATTTTTATTGGACCGAATCCTTGATAAGGATTGCCTACGTATCTTGTCAGAATCAGGTCGCGCGTAGTTCTAGCCATGATTTTTTGAAATTTTTGAAAGGGGCGTTCATTATACATCTGCTACCCCCCAAGTGTTCGTGGTTATTTTGATGATCCGAAAAAAGGAGTACGAACACTTGCAGAAGCGGGAGGATAGGTGGCAAGAGAGAATGACGCCCAAATACGGGCATAGGAAATATCGGCGCCCAGGCCTGGGCGTTAAAAATAAAGGCGCCCAGTCCTGGGCGCTGAAACTTTGTCCTTCGTCCTTTCTACTTTAGTGAGTTTTAAGCCGTTTTCTTAGAGTAATGCGCAAAATGCTTGCTTATGAGTCTTAATGTGTTTTATTAGATGCCTTAACTCCGGACTGAATTCTATTAAATATAGTACTTTTTTAATTGGTCTAAATTCGTGAGGTTAGCAAATTCCGCTCCATCTATGTCGGCTAGTTGGACTGCTCCGCCAGGTAGGATGGTCTTTACAAAATATGGGCCGGTCCAATTAGGCCGGAATTTTCCTCGAGGGTCCGTAGTAGGTGCGCGGACTTCTTTTAACACAAAATCTCCTTCTTTGATATTTCGAGGTTTGACTCTTTTGTTGAATCGCCTTGTGATGCGCTTTTGATACACTTGCACGTGATGTAAAGCTATCAACCTCCGTTCGTCTAAAAGGACAAGCTCGTCGTACCTAGCTTGAACCCAATCGGCCTCGGGCAGCTTTCTTTCTAGGACGATCCGGAGGGAGGGAATTTCCAACTCGATTGGTTGAACTGCTTCCATTCCGTATACCAAGGAGTAGGGTGTTACTCCAATGGAGGTGCGGATTGAGGTTCGATAGCCCCATAATGCGAAGTGTAATTTGTTGGGCCAATCCTTATAATTTTCGGCCATTTTTTCGATTATGACTTTAATATTTTTGTTGGCCGCCTCTACCGCGCCGTTCATTTGCGGCCTCTAGGGAGAGGATTTATGATGTTTGACATGATATTTTTCGAGCAGGTCTTGGACTTCGGCCCTAAAGTGGGAACCTTGGTCACTTATGATTTCATGTGGAACCCCGTATCGACAGAATATGTTCTTTTCTAGGAATCGAACGACATGTTTGGCCGTTAATTTTGCATAAGCGACTGCCTCTACCCATTTAGTGAAGTAATCAATTGCGACTAAAACGTACTCGTGTCCCCCCACGCCTGTTGGTGTTACCTTGCCGATTATATCTATACCCCGGGTGGAAAAGGGCCATGGAGAAGTGAAGGTGTATAGTTCTGAGGGTGGTAAGTGGTTAAGGTTACTGAAGATCTGGCATTTTGGGCAAGTTTTTACAAAGTGATGGCAATCGGTTTCCATAGTGGTCCAATAGTACCCTGAGCGGGATATTTTTCGGGATAGCATTTTTCCGTTCATATGAGGTCCGCACACGCCGTTATGGTATTCTTCCATTAGTCTTTGGGCTTGGTTTTGGTGGACACAAAGTAACTTGATCTTATTTGGCGTGTATTTGTACAGTTCCCCCAGAATTATGCTATATTGTGAAGCGAGGAGGCGTAGGGCCTTTTGTGCTCGCGGGGAGGTGTTTGGGGGGAATTCCCCACTTGTTTTGTAACGAAGGATGTCCGTATACCATGGTTCTTCTTCGGTGTTTACAGGTTCAGAGTCTATGGCACAACAATAAGCCGGCTCTTTCCTTCGCTCGATCCGAAGGGTCATTCCGTCCCATTCATTCGGGATGTTGAGCATTGAAGCTAGCTTTGCTAGTGCATCCGCAAATTGGTTGTCGTCTCTTGGTAAGTACGTATACTCGATATTTTCAAATTGCTCGACTATTTGGTCTAAGTGAGCTTGATATTTTGAGAGACTAGTGCTTCGGACCTTCCATCTTTTGGATATATGGTTGATTATTAGGGAAGAATCCCCGAAGACTTATAGATGTTTGAGTCCGAGGCTAACTGCGGCCTCTAGCCCAACTATGCAGGCTTCATATTCGGCGGCGTTGTTTGTGGCCTCGAAGTCAAGTTTGACGGAAATTGGTATATGGGCCCCTTCGGGACTGACTAGGAGAACTCCGACGCCGCATCCCTTCTGATTGGACGCGCCATCGAAGTATAGTGTCCAATAGTCGTCTCGTATCATCAGAAGTTCCTCGTCAAGGAGGAGGTAAGCTTCCGTGGTTTCCTCATTCGTGGCATGCTCGGCCAGGAACTCGGCTACCGCTCTTCCTTTGATTGTTTTTTCTGGCATGAATTTTAGGTCGAATTCTGAGAGCATGACTAGCCACCTGGACAGGCGACCATTTATGGCGGGCTTTTCGAACATATAATTTAAGGGGTCTAGTTGTGACACTATATGAACAGTGTGGGCCAATAGGTAATGTCTGAGTTTTTTTGATGCCCAGACGAGGGCGAGGCAGGTTTTCTCAAGTTCTGTGTATCTCGTCTCGTACTGTATGAACTTCTTGCTCAAGTAGTAAATGGCTCGCTCGGATCCATGTACACACTGTGAGAGCATAGCTCCCGCTGCAGTATCCGTGACGGTTAGGTATAGGCGTAGAGGGGTTCCGGGCAAAGGCGGGGAAAGGACGGGTGGTTTGCTTAGATATTCTTTGATTTTATCGAAGGCAATTTGGCATTGTTCATCCCATTCGGCTTTTTCTTCTTTTCTTAATTTTTTGAATATTGGCTCGCAAGTCATAGTAAGCTTGGAAATGAACCTACTAATGTATTGCAGCTTTCCTAGGAAGCCCCTTATCTGTTTTTCAGTTTTTGGTGGGGGCATTTCGGTAATGGCTTTGATCTTGGATGGGTCAATCTCGATTCCTCGCGTACTAACAACATATCCTAGCAATTTTCTAGAGGTTACCCCGAACACACATTTTTGTGGATTTAGTCTCATGTTATATTTCAAGATTCGGGTGAAGAACTTTCTAAGTGCCGGGAGGTGCCCGTGCCGGTCTTTAGATTTGACGATCATGTCGTCTACGTAGACCTCAATTTCTTGGTTTATCATGTCATGGAGTAACGTGGTGGCTGTTCTTTGATAGGTGGCCCCCGCGTTTTTCAAACCAAAAGGCATTACAGTGTAACAATATGTACCCCAAGGGGTAATGAAGGTTGTTTTTTCCATGTCTTCTTCTGCCATAAGTATTTGGTTATATCCGGCGTACCCGTCCATAAAGGAGAGAAGTGCGTGTTCTGCGGTGTTGTCTACTAGTATGTCAATGTGAGGTAGAGGGAAGTCATCTTTGGGACTGGCTTTGTTGAGGTCTCGAAAGTCTACGCACATTCGCACTCGTCCATCTTTTTTAGCTACGGGGACAATATTGGCCACCCATTCTGGGTAGTTGGAGACTTTTATGAAGCCGGCTTCTAATTGTTGAGTGATTTCTTCTTTTATTTTCAAGGCTATTTCTGGTTTGAGCCGCCGTAGCTTCTGTTTTACTGGCGTCATTTTGGGATCTAGCGGAATTTTATGCTCAGCGATTTCTCGATCTATTCCTGGCATGTCTTTGTAAGACCAAGCAAAGACACCCTCGAATTCCCGCAAAGTTGAGATTAGATCGGCCTTTTCAGTGGGAGTTAAGGTGAGGCCAATTTTGATGAATTTAGGATTTTCTTCTGTTCCAATATTTACCGATTCTGTATCCTCAATTATAGGAGTTTTGAGTTCTTGTTCACTTACAGCTTTTATTAATTCGGTATATTCCTCTTCTGGCTCTTTTTCGCGCTCATTAGTGGCGAGACATTCTGCATTATTACTCGGATTTTTAAGCGGCATATACTCAAAAGTTTTGTTTATCTTATTAAAGTCATGAAGCATTACATCAAAAAGATCTCCCGGAGTAGATATTTCCGGGTCTAAACTATTTTTGGGATGGGTTACAATTTTGCTAGGTTCGGACTCGGAGTCAGACTCAGATTCAGGCTCTAATTCTTCGTACATCGGACCCTCTCCCGCAGATATCTTGAACTTCATCCCACGAGCATTAGTCCATTTGAAAGTCTTGCGCCACCCTCGTTGGATTTGGTCATCTTTTGAGGGTGATGGAGCGATCAGCTTAGTAGGATCGAACAATTCATCTTGAAGGGCTAATGTCATAATTTCTGCTTTATTCCTCGCTCTTTTCTTTTCTAACCCAAACAATAGCCCGAAAGCATGTGAGTTGGGGAGCATTTTTGGCATAGCATGGTTCTTTGAGGCGAGTGGCCTTTGAGAACGTAGAGGGTCGTGTTCCAGAGTATGCATCTCTTGGGTTTGTGCAACCTCTAGGTATAGATGTTCGGGATATGCTTCTTCCATCGCGCTCCTTGATGGCTATCACGGGTAGGTATTCAGGGGCCCTGCATTATTGTTGTGGAGTAGGAGACACATTAGTTTGTTTCGTGAGTCGGTTTTTAGACATTTTATGACTACTCTTAAGTCGGACTAGTATATTTGGACTACTATGTGTGCAATTTGAACTCTTTATATTTTCGAAAATCTTCGCCCGTGTGACATTCATAGTTATTAGCATGTTCGGTTTTGGTGCCGAGCATTGTCGTCGTAGGAGGCCTAACAACGACGCAAAGAGTTATATTTTTTTTATGAGTCGCTTTTCGAATCGAGTGCTTTTCTTACGTCCTCGTAGCAATTCGAACGGTTTTTTTTGTGCTACGTATTTTCCTTTTGCGCGGGCACCGAGGCTGCTGCGCCTGACCAGAAGGCCAAGCAGCAACTTCAGCGCCCAGCGTAGGGCGTGAGAAATTCTGGCGCCCAGCCAGGGGCGTTGAAAATGCGTCCATGGCCGGTTCTCGTTTTCTGTTTGCGTCTACTTTTGTTTATGCGACTTCGATTTTGCGTGCTTGCCTAATAACGTCCTTTACGCGTTGTGCAACGTTTGTGGGATTCGTTACAGGCCATCCCGAGCGTCGCTTATTTTTGTGGCGATCGTTCGGGTTTGCGGAACACGTATTTCGGTATAACTCTTTGGCAAATTGGTTTATGAATGTTTGGGCAATTTTTTAGGTCGTTGCTTTGCTAAAATTGTTTGTCACACAATCACATTACTAACATCACATCATGAAGCAATAATAATATGTCACGTAGTTTATGATAGGCTTCTATGGGTAGTATTTGCGCCTGGCTTGGTACCGCTTCTATCGCAGATCCACCACACGCCCCGGTCGGGGTAGTGCTTTCAACAGACGAATTTCGTCCCAGAAGGCCAACCCGCAAGTGCAAGCCAAGGGGGCATGCAGGCGAGAGGGACCTAGTGGGCGAGCGATTGGGTTTGGGACGGGTGTCCTACTAGCGAAAGTGCCGAGTAGACAACATTCGAAGAGTATGCACCCCCCGGTTGGCGATGGGTATCCTTAGTCCCAACTCCCGAGATGAAACACCAAGGGAGCCAAGATTCGTTATGCGGTTCTGTCCGTTCACATTAATATACTAATTTTCAGGTCGTCCCAACTTGATGGGGAAATAAACGCGGGGTAGGATCGTTTCACCCTTCGGCTATTTTGATTACCTACAAGCACGAGTATTTCCTTCACTATCCCCAGTGGAGTCGCCACTGTGAGGGGGTTTAAAAAGCACGAGGCTAATGCGTGACCTCGTCCCTCGTGGGTGTGACGCTTCTTTTTGTCAAATCAAGTGTAATTGGATTTCCTGTGAGTTTACACCCAATTGGCTAGTAATATAGGAGTCGCCATTCAGTTTTTAACGACAATGAGAAAAACTGACAAAACCCGGTTATCGTGACATAAAGGGAGTGCAATTATGTTTGACCACGACGGCCGTAGGTTCCCTTGTGATCCCTGGTGGTGGGGATCGCTCAACGTACACCCGCAAGGTAGAGATTGAGGGTTCGGGGGACTGTAAGTACCGAGAGGAGTACTCGCTCTTCGATAACTCCAGAGGCAGGATCTCCTTACTAGCTCAGCATAAATAATTGAAGGGACATGCGTTAACTATTAAACTAATCTGAGTTTATTTTAACAATATGCAACATATAGTACTAGATCGAGCGCGATTATCTGATTTAGATTGTTTTAAGGGACCTAGCATGATAATCCAATTTCCCAAAAATATCATATTTATTAAGCGTGATCGAACAATCAGATTTAGTTAGTTTAACGGTTCATAAAAGGGCGAGGAAAGCAATTAACCCATGGAAAAGGGACACATTACGACGCACCCTTGAGAGGTGCGTCACGGTTCTCAGAAAACTAACCACTTTGACTTTGCTATTTCACCTTTTATTTAACGAATCTCAAATTATGGGACAGGATACGTTCTGTTCGATTTATGGATCGATTGCGACAGAACGCGTGATCAGTTTTGCAGCGTGAGACTTAGGCTTAGGGGTTTAGAGTCAATACTCAGAATAATAATTGTGTGTTGTATGTTTTTCACGTCGAACTTAAGGCCCTATTTATAGAAAAGAGTTCGTGGAAAGATAGAATTGCAGAACTCTAATCCACGAGGAATTAGGAAAAAACACGTACCAGGCATTTTCAGCGCCCAGGCCTGGGCGCCGAAGATTTCGGCGCCCAGAGCCAGGCGTTGAAAATAGGATCTGGGCTATTTTTCTTAGTCAGATTCGGATTCCTAGAATCCGGAGTATTTGAGATTTAATTGAGTCCTTTAGTGCGTATTAACTTTGTGACGGGATACGTCTGGGCCCGTTGTGAACTCTAGGCTCGTTAGGATTTTAATTAATACGTGACTCTTACTTTCGAATCATATTAGGAATAGGATTCTCTCGCAATTTCTATTTCATTTAGGATTTATGTTGGAGTGCAACACCTAATTCTGACAGGTTTCTATCTTTTATGACTTGCCACTTTTAACAACTACCATTACGGCAATTACTATTTTTAGCAGGTTTCTATAAATAGCAGGTTTTGGGTGAAATGAAAAGGGGAATTAAGATTCGTTATTTATTAGGAGATGCGTTGTCAAGTGGAGATTTACGCTTTCATCATCGAACCTTCCCTTTCGGGAATGGGGACAAAAGTAGGTGTCTACACACAGATTTAAGTGAATATAGGTTTATTTACTCAATGTGATATAAGTTTGAATCTGTTTGGCTAGTTCAAAGATTCAGAAGTATAAATCCCACTTGGCAAGAAATCATAAAGATCTAGGTTAGATCATATTAATGATTGCTTGAGACCAAGAATGATCATCAATGATTGTGTGTTGTAATTTCACGATCCAGTTCCATAAGATATGGCATATCTAAGTTGGAATGATCGAAGTCAATTAGTACTTGATTCGATCAATGATGAATCATAAAGACTTTTCCTATAATTTCTAAAACAAAATGCTCAACTACCACCAAACTAAACCAAATTCGTCAAAGCTTTTGAAAAGTAATTTCAGAATATCTTTTCATAATATATCTAAAGAGTTCCTAAACTCAATGGGAGCTTAGTGTTTGTTATTCAACAAACTAAGGCCCAAGTATAGATATATGTTTCATTGTGATTTATTCAAATGAGACACAAGGGTATTGTTTCTACCACGAATTTTTGAGAACATAATGTTTGTTTGCTCGAAATAATGTCCTTTTGGAGATTCGTTTCCAAAATGACAAGTGGGATAAAATAGACCTCGAAAGTTTTCGAGGCGAACAACAAACATAAACGGACATTCCGAAGGCTTTTCGAAGTGCTTCAGAAAATTCGAACTTATTCTTTAAGGACTTTAGAAGTGGCTTTAAAGAATAGACATCTCTTAGAAGACTTTACAAGTGCTTCAAGGAGAACAGAATATTCAAAGGACTTTCAAGTGGCTATTGATATTCTATTGTTTGATGTTCTATACCCAAGTAGGCATAGAGTTCAAATCACTGAAACTATGAGATTCTTCTATTAGATAGTGAAGAAACATGGAGTTCAGGTCACTGAAACTATGCAATTCTTCTATTTGATAGTGAAGAAACCTACAACTTGCACTCAAACTATTATCATGTAGATTAATGAGTTTGTGACCTGTAAGAAAGCTATGACGAAACCCAGATTCCCTAACATGGTTAGGGGCCATATATAGACTCAAATGTTTTAAATGGTTAGAGGCCATAAAACATACTCAGTGTTTTGATGACAAAATTGAAATTTTGTTGATTTGCAAGAATAGTTTCACACCTATTGGTTGCAACTTTGTTTTAAAGATAAAAACCATCAAACATGAAATTGTGTTCACACACAAAGCTAGATTAGTTGCTAAAGGTTACAAGCAAATTCACGGCGTGGATTGTGTTGAAACCTCATGCATAATCGTAATGCTCAAGTCTATAAATCAAGCAATGATTGCATATTGGTACATATGGCAATTGGATGACAAAACAATTCCTCAATAAAATGTTGGAATAAACTATGTACATGGTATGTCATAGGATTTGTGGATCCAAATAAATGCTTGAAAAGGAAAGCTAGCTTATGTGATCTAAGTATAGATTTAAGCAAGCAATTGGGAATTAGAAATGTATTTTAGTGAAGCTAATAAGTATTTTAGTTTCATAAAATGTACATGATTCTTATAGATATATAAGAAGTTTAGTGGGAGTACATAAAACTTAATTGGTCCTATGTGTATCACACACATATCTCTCTATTATGAAATAACATTCAAATGCTAATGACTTAGATTTGAAATTATTCATCAATGATGGACCAAGGCGAAACTTAGTACATACTGGGTATTAAGATCTATTTACAAAGATCTTATGATATTGTTTTGGATTAAGTAATGGCATTTACTAAATCAAACACGAAAGTCTCCATTGGAGACATTTGACCCATATGAATAAATCTAAGTAAAGGATGTTTGAACTATGTATAAGCATTTACTAAGTTAAACATCAAAGGATCTAAATAAGATTCTTAACCTATATTATATGTCAAAGAATTTAGCTGGATTTAGTATCTACTGAAACTAGATGAGCTAAAATTACATGAATAGAATTCAATTGGGAATTATTCTGCAAAAGAATTTATCATGTATGATATAATATGAGGATCGCCAAAAATGTATCGTATGACTTTAGGCATGACGAACATATACCAATCTCTATTGATCTAAGTGAAGATCAACTAGATTGAGATCAAGAATACTTATGGTACTTGAAAAGGTACATAGGAATAGTTCTTGATTCAAGGAAATAAAGATATGCTAAATATTGATGCTACACGCATAAACACTGGCAAAGGATCAAGCAAGACCCTTTGGAGTTAACCATTGATAAGGACGAGCTATAGAGCATCGTGTTTTGAAATGGCAACATGGATTGGAGACCATGAGTTGTTGCGTGGGAAATTAAATATTAATTTCTATGTTCTAAGATACAGCTGGAAAGTCTTCCACATATCCATGAATTGCTTGGATAAGTAAATCCAAACCAAAGCATCACTAGCAACCTATACAGTAGAAGTAGAAGTACTTATTGCCTAAGAAGCAATAAAACTGAGTTATTTACATTAAAAGTTCTTCACTGAAATTGGCTGGATCACATGTCTGCTGACTTGATGGTTCTTCATTACAAAATGCGTAGAACCACTATTTAAGTAAGAAAGACTAGATCACATAATAAACAAACTCAAAAGATCTTATCATCCTATCTCGAAAAACATTCGATGAAAGGGATATTAAGATTAGCAAAGCATGATAACTAAACCTATGCAACAAGTGAGAAGCAACACTCACATTGTAGCACTGGAAATCAAGCATAGCTTTGAATTCCATAAAATGTTTTAAAGATGGGTTAGAGGCCCATGGTTGTAAAACGTTGGGGTTGAACATTTATCATATATGAAATGTATTTTTTATATTCCATTTAATCTTGGTTTAGTATTAAATGATGAGTCCCTTCAATTTGACGATATATTCAAGATAGACTGACAGGACCAGTCCTGTGACTAAGAAATGTCTATCAAGTGAACTTGAATGTCAAAATTTGAAAATGGTTCCTGGTCGGAGTTTTCTATGAAATTGGACGCATAGAAAACGTTAGACGACTAGAATGCAAGATGACTAGTAGTTCTGTTTCTTGAACTATGTGGACATGGCAATGTCATAATCATTTGCATAGATACTTACTTTGGGAAGACTAGAATCGGACAGACCTATGAAACTTTACTGTAAGAGATGAAAATCTGTCATAAGTAAATTTCATTAAAATTATTAGACACTAAATCCTCAATACCTGAGTGATTTGAGATTACTTGTTTGAGAACTGGTTACTTTGACGTTGACCAACCGTCGCACCGTAAAAGGAGGCTATAATGGCAACGCTCATGTAATCACCTATCAAACGAAGTCTAATCTCAAGATCGCAAGATTGGGATTGTCCTCCCATAAATCGGGATGAGATGCTTAAAAGTTTTACAAGGCCACTCGGAGAGCTAGAAACTGTGAAATGCATGGCCGTGTTCAGATGAATCATAGGCTATGATTATCTGCTTATTTGATCAGTTGAACTCCGAAACCGAGAAACACCTCTGGACATAATAAGGATGACAACTCTTACCTTATGTTCAAGAGCAAGCATCGAGTGACAAAGGAATTAGGAAATGCACACTTGTCCCTATGGACAAGTGGGAGACTGAAGGAAATAATGCCCTTGGTCCAAGTATGCATTCAATGATAAGTCTAATAAACGCGGTTCAGTATTAATTAACAAGTTAATAATTCAGTGAGATCAAGTGAGCTGAATGCCTAGCTAGAGGCCGCTTCAGTTCAAGTGGAATTAATGATATTAATCCACAGCTTATTCTTGACTGAACCCGTAGGGTCACACAAATAGTACGTAAACGGATCAAGTATTTAATGGCATTAAATACTCTATCTATGGATATTCGGAATCGACGGATCTTGGTTTCAGTGGGAGCTGAGATCGTCACAAGCAAGTGAATACTCCTGAAACGATGATATTGCCGGAAACGGAAATATGGATCGTATCGGAAATATAAATATTATCCAAGTCGTAGATGTTGCCGGAAACGGAAACATGGTACGTATCGGAAAATATTATTGGAAATGGAAATATTGTCGGAATCGGAAATATTGCCGGAAACGGAAATATTGTCAGAATCGGAAATATTATCGGAATCGGAAAATAGTTCCGGAAATATTAAATATTTGTTCGAAACGGAAATTAATTCCGGAATCGGAAATAATTAAATATTGTTCGTATCGGAAATGAATTCCGGAACCGGAAATTGAATCGGAAGCGTATCGTACGAATAAGCATCGGACGAGGCCTGCCGGACGAAGGCCCAGCACGAAGCCAGGCCATCGCCCAGCAAGTAAAGACGCGCGCCAACGCCCAGCCCAAGGCAGCGCCAGGCCCACCGCAAGGCAGGCCCAGCGCGCCAAGGCAAGGCTGCCCAGGGTGGGCTGCGTGGGCCGAGCGCACGCGTGCGGGCGCCCTCGTGGCTCTGTGCATGTGTGTGTTTGTGTCCATGCACAATTCCTAAATCTATTAGGATTTGGTGTATGATTAAATTCCTATTCCTATTAGGATTATTTAATTAAATAGAGTCCTTGTATGATTCTAAGTTTAATTAAATCGTATCCTACTAGGATTCCAATTCCCTTTCCAAACCTCTATAAATAAGGGCCTAGGGTCATAATTTATGCACATGGGATTGAAGTATTCTAAGGGTAAGTTTTGAAAGAAAAATAAGCCAAACACTTGCAAACACTTAACCGAATTTCCTAGTAACCTTAAGGGCGATTCTAGTTGGTTTAACTTGAGGCGGATCCGGACGTACTGTGGACTATCTACGGAGGGACGACATTTGGAGTCCTAAAGGCTTGTTCTTGTTCGGTTCAGGCGCAGCTAGGGAGGGCACGCTAAAAAGTGTATGCTCCTAAATTATGCTAAATGATTATGTGTAAATAATATGTTTCCTGGCATTAAGGTTTTTCCGCATGATTTATGTTTTGTCATATGTATCATAACCTAACAGATGTTTGGGCCGTTTCTTTGTCAGATTCTGACTCTTAGAATCCGGAGTGTATGAGACTTAATCGAATCTTTTAGTGCGTATTAATTTTATGATGGAATGCATCTGGGCCCGTTACGAACTCTAGGCTCGTTAGGATTTCAATCAATACGTGACTCTTATTTTCGAATCGTAATAGGAATAGGATTCTCTCGCAATTTCTATCTCATTTAGGATTTATGTTGGAGTGCAACACCTAATTCTAACAGGTTTCTATCTTTTATGACTTGCCACTTTTAACAACTACCCATTACGGCAGTTACTTTTTAGCAGGTTTCCATAAATAGCAGGTTTCTATAAATAGCAGGTTTCGGGTGAAATGAAAAGGGGAATTGAGATTCGTTATTTTATAGGAGATGCGTTGTCAAGTGGAGATTTACGTTCTCATCATCGAACCTTCCCTTTCGGGAATGGGGACAAAAGTAGGTGTCTACAGCGCTTCCGATTAAATTCCCGGTTCCGGAATTTATTTCCGATACGACCAATATTTAATATTTTTGATTCCGGAATTAATTTCCGTTTAGAAAAAATATTTAATATTTCCGTTTCCGGAATTATTTTCCGATTCCGATAATATTTCCGATTCTGACAATATTTCCGTTTCCGGCAATATTTCCATTTCCAATAATATTTTCCGATACGTACCGTGTTTCCCCAAAAAGCAGAGCTTTAGCGATTACATACCTCGGGTTTTCAGAGCAGTCAAAGAATGAACAAAAAAAAATCTTTCATTGCATAAAGACCAGACCCAGCCTTTCATACAAGGCATGCAACTATCCCGCTTGAGCCTTTCCGGCGTGCGTTTGGATTCTGGCGGTTTTTCGAGTTGCTAGACTTCGTCCGGCGACTAATGAAAATCCGGGTGCCGTAGAGCTTCTCATAGAAATACAAAAACGTATTGCGTTTCCGGCAACATCTACGACTTGGATAATATTCATATTTCCGATACGATCCATATTTCCGTTTCCGGCAATATCATCGTTTCCGGAGTATTCATTTCTTGCTTATGACGATCTCAGCTCCCACTGAAACCAAGATCCGTCGATTCCGAATATCCATAGATGGAGTATTTTATGCCATTAAATACTTGATCCGTTCACGTACTATTTGTGTGACCCTACGGGTTCAGTCAATAGTAAGCTGCGGATTAATATAATTAATTCCAATTGAACTTGTCAATTAATACTGAACCGCATTTGTGTGACCCTACGGCCTCTAGCTAGGCATTCAGCTCACTTGATCTCACTGAATTATTAACTTGTCAATTAATACTGAACCGCATTTATTAGACTTAATATTAAATGCATACTTGGACCAAGAGCATTATTTCCTTCAGTCTCCCACTTGTCCTTAGGGACAAGTGTGCATTTCCTAATTCCTTTGTCGCTCGATGCTTGCTCTTGAACATAAGGTAAGAGTTGTCATCCTTATTATGTCCAGAGGTGTTTCTCGGTTTCAGAGTTGAACTGATCAAATAAACAGATAATCATAGCCTATGATTCATCCGAGCACGGCCATGCATTTTACAGTTTCTAGCTCTCCGAGTGGCCTTGTACAACTTTTAAGCATCTCATCCCGATTTATGGGAGGACAATCCCAATCTTGCGATCTTGAGATTAGACTTCGTTTAATAGGTGATTACCTGAGCGTTGCCTTTATAGCCTCCTTTTACGGCGACGGTTGGTCAACGTCAAAGTAAGCAGTTCTCAAACAAGTAATCTCAAATCACTCAGGTATTGAGGATTTAGTGTCCAATAATTTTAATGAAATTTACTTATGACAGATTTTCATTTCTTACAGTAAAGTTTCATAGGTCTGTCCGATACTAGTCTTCCCAAAGTAAGTATCTATGCAAATGATTACGACATTGTCATGTCCACATAGTTCAAGAAACAGAACTACTAGTCATCTTGCATGCTAGTCGTCTAACGTTTTCTATGCTTCCATCTTTATAGAAAACTCCGACCAGGGACCATTTTCAACTTTTGACATTCAAGTTCACTTGATAGACATTTTTTAGTCACGGGACTGGTCCTGACAGTCTATCTTGAATATTTCGTCAAATTGAAGGGACTCATCATTTAATACTAAACCAAGATTAAATGGAATATGAAAATACATTTCATATATGATAAATGTTCAAGCCAAATGTTTTACAACCATGGGCCTCAAACCCATCTTTAAAAAGTTCATGGAATTCAAAGCTATGCCTGATTTCCAGTGCTACAATGTGAGTGTTGCTTCTCACTTCTTGCATAGGTTTAGTTATCATGCTTTGCCAATCTTAATATCCTTTTCATCGAATGTTCTTCGAGATAGATGATAAGATCTTTTGAGTATGTTTATTTTGTGATCTAGTCTTTCTTGCTACAATAGTGGTTCTACGCATTCTGTAATGAAGAACCATCAAGCCAGCAGACATGTGATCCACCCAAGTTCAGTGAAGAACTCTTTAACATAAACAACCCTATTTTATTGCTTCTTACGCAATAATTACTTTTACTTCAACTGTTTAGGTTGCTAGTGATACTTTGGTTGGATTTTCTTATCCAAGCAGTTCACGGATATGTGGAAGACTTTCCATCTATATCTTAGAACATAGAAATTAATATTTAATTTCCCACGCAAAAACTCATGGTCTCCAATCCATGTTGCCATTTCAAAACACGATGCTCTATAGCTCGTCCTTGCCAATGGTTAACTCCAAAGGGATCTTGCTTAATCCTTTACCAGTGTTTATGCGTGTAGCATCAATATTTAGCATATCTTTATTTTCTTGAATCAAGAACTATTCCTATGTACCTTTTCAAGTACCATAAGTATTCTTGATCTCAATCTAGTTGATCTTCACTTAGATCAATAGAGATTGGTATATGTTCGTCATGCCTAAAGCCATACGATACGTTTTTGGCGATCCTCATATTATATTATACATGATAAATTCTTTTGCAGAATAATTCCCAATTGAATTCTATTCATGTAATTTTAGCTCATTCTAGTTTCAGTAGATACTAAATCCAGCTAAATTCTTTGACATATAATATAGGTTAAGAATCTCACTTAGATCCTTTGATGTTTAACTTAGTAAATGCTTATACATAGTTCAAACATTCATTACTTAGATTTATTCATATGGGCCGAATGTCTCCAATGGAGTCTTTCGTGTTTTGATTTAGTAAACGCCATTACTTAATCCAAAACAATATCATAAGATCTTTGTAAATAGATCTTAATACCCAGTATGCACTAAGTTTCGCCTTGATCCATCATTGATAATTTCAAACCTAAGTCATTAGCATTTGAATGTTATTTCACAATAGAGAGATATGTGTGTGTTACACATAGGACCAATTAAGTTTTATGTACTCCCACTAAACTTCTTATATATCTATAAGAATCATGTACATTTTTATGAAACTAAAATACTTATTAGCTTCACTAAAATACAATTCCAATTCCCAATTGCTTGCTTAAATCTGTACTTAGATATCATAAGCTAGCATTTATTTCAAGCATTATTTGGATCCACAAAATCTATGACATGCCATGTACATAGTTTTCTTCCAACCATTGACTGAGGAATACGTTTTGTCATCCAATTGCCATGTACCAATATGCAATCATTGCTTGAATTATAGACTTGAGCATTACGATTATGCATGAGCTTTCAACACAATCCATGCCATGAATTTGCTTGTAACCTTTTAGCAACTAATCTAGCTTTTTGTGTGAACACAATTCCATGTTTGATGGTTTTTATTCTTAAAACAAACTTGCAACCAATAGGTGTGAAACTATTCTTGCAAATCAACAAATTTTCAATTTTGTCATCAAAACATTGGTTATATATGGCCTCTAACCATTTTAGGGAATCTATATTTCGTCATAGCTTTCTTACAAGTCACAAACTCATTAATCTATATGATAATAGTTTGACTGCAAGTTGTAGGTTTCTTTACTATCTAATAGAAGAATCGCATAGCTTCAATGACCTGAACTCCATGTTTTCTTCACTATCTAATAGAAGAATCTCATATTTTCAGTGACTTTAACTCTATGCCTACTTGGGTATAGAACATCAAACAATAGAATATCAATAGCCACTTGAAAGTCCTTTGAATATTCTGTTCTCCTTGAAGTACGTGTAAAGTCTTCTAAGTGATGTCTATTCTTTAAAGCCACTTCTAAAGTCCTCAAAGAATAAGTGTTCGGATTTTCTAAAGAACTTCGAAAAGCCTCCGGAATCTCCGTTTTATGTTTGTTGTTCGCCTCGAAGACTTTCGAGGTCTATTTTCTCCCACTTGTCATTTTGGAAACGAATCTCCAAAAGGACATTATTTTCGAGCAAACAAACATTATGTTCTCAAAAATTCGTGGTAGAAACAATACCCTTGTGTCTCATTTGAATAAATCACAATGAAACATATATCTATACTTGGGCCTTAGTTTGTTGAATAACAAACACTAAGCTCCCACTGAGTTTAGCAACTCTTTAGATATATATAATTGAAAAGATATCCTGAAATTACTTTTCAATAGCTTTGACGAATTTGGTTTAGTTTGGTGGTAATTGAGCATTTTATTTTAGAAATTATAGGAAAAGTCTTTATGATTCATCATTGATCGAATCAAGTACTAATTGACTTCGATCATTCCACTTAGATATGCCATATCTCATGGAGCTAGATTGTGAAATTACAACACACAATCATTGATGATCATTTTTGGTCTCAAGCGATCATTAACATGATCTATCCTAGATCTTTATGATTTCTTACCAAGTGGGATTTATACTTCTGAATCTTTGAACTAGCCAAACAGATTCAAACTTATATCACATTGAGTTAATAAACCTATATTCACTCAAATCTGTGTGAAATAATAAAGTCATAAAACCTTTCTTTAGCTTTGAACTCTATTGTCTAGGCGTTCTAACAATAGTTCATATCTTTTGTTACTTTCAAAAAGTAAGACTAGTTGTCTTAAATTGGTCTAGAAATCAATGAACTTTCAAAAGTCCATCAAAATAGAGCTTTTGAATGTTAACTTGTTGATATGGTCTAAGCAACACTGCCAAAGATTAGTGGAACTCAAATCAAGGGGTTGATTTGAACCTAGTAAAGTTTTTATTGTTAAAGAGTTGTTTGTTTTAATCAAGCATATTGACTCAACCCGTAATTGACCATTTCACTCAAATAAACAAACAAACATTGTTTTTGTTTTTCTTGAATGTGAGTCTTTCTGTGTTTGAAAACAGAAATTTAGGTATTCCGATTATGGAACAAAATAGCCATTAAGTTCCAGCCTTTGAAAGGACTTAAAACAAACTAGATGACCCTACAACTAATGTAGCATTGCCATGCTTCATTTCCCACTTGTAGGCCATTAGTGTAGCCTAGCTTCCATTGTTTGAGTTATTACCGAAGTAAGAACCTCAAGCGGTATATGATACCAAGGAAGTTTGATTGCTAGGACACTTCTCTTTAAACATAAACTTTTAGGTAGAAACGGAATCGCAAATTTCTTTCATTTGTTCCTTGTTTTCCTATTTCTTGTACCCTTTCTTGTAGTCTTAAGAATTGAATTCTTTAGTGTTTGACTTTTATACTTTGTTTAGACATGTCCAATGTCAATCCAACAAAGTTCTTACCATTTTAATTTATGTTGAATATTCTGTTTCAACTAGATGATCTTACCAGAAGCTTCTAAAGTTCTCTAAGCATCGATCTATTCGAATGTCTAGGGACTAGACTCATTCCAGAATTAAATGGAAAAAAGATTTTAGGTTGTTAACCATTGGTAAAGCTGAGCGTTTAAACTCAATGCTTTATGATCTCAAAACTACATTGTATTTTGAATTCACAAGCACCAATCGGTTCGCCATTCGACTTTGATACTCGAAAACAACCATAAAAGTCGTTAAAAGAAACGTACATTTTAAATTGCTCATTTTCTCTCATTTCTGTGAATCGTTCTTGGATTCACTACCAATCGAGGAAATTTACTGTTACCTTTCTAAAAGGATTTATTGCAGTGCAAGATATTTAATTATAAACAATAATTAAAACATACATTGAAGCATGCAAAGTCTAAACATTTATCATAAATAATAACTTGAAATTAAAGCAATCATGCAATCTAAACAAGTTATTAGCATTTTATTCAAAATTATTGTTCCGGCAGGTGTGAATAAAATGATTCCAAGACCCTAAAATCATTGAAGAATTAAGCACATTATGTATTTAGACTTAATTCTAAAATCTTTTAGGTAAGCAAAAGCCTTTTGCTAATAGTCTAGAAACTACTCTTGGTTGATAGGTACGTCTAAGAACTTATTAGGTAAACCTATCGATTTTGCCACGACATAAAAGGACTCCTTACTTATATCGTTGAGTTTCACCAAAACTAACATGTACTCACAATTATTTGTGTACCTTACCCCTTTAGTATCGATAAGTAACACCTCGCTATGGCGGAAAACTATTACTAAGATCGATGAAAAAAGGATATCCAAGTAAGTGTTATTTTGGCATGGCACCTTTTAACTCAATTTTTAAGTTTGGAACTTAAGGCTCTTACTATGTTGGTTAGATTTTAAGTGAACTAAAATCCTTAATCATGCAACATAATCAAGTTTTGATCTCATAGCTTGATTATGTTGCATGATTAAGGATTTTAGTTCACTTAAAATCTAACCAACATAGTAAGAGCCTTAAGTTCCAAACATAAAAATTGAGTTAAAAGGTGCCATGCCAAAATAACACCTACTTAGATATCCTTTTTTCATCGATCTTAGTAATAGTTTTCCGCCATAGCGAGGTGTTACTTATCGATACTAAAGGGGTAAGGTACACAAATAATTGTGAGTACATGTTAGTTTTGGTGAAACTCAACGATATAAGTAAGGAGTCCTTTTATGTCGTGGAAAAATCGATAGGTTTACCTAATAAGTTCTTAGACGTACCTATCAACCAAGAGTAGTTTCTAGACTATTAGCAAAAGGCTTTTGCTTACCTAAAAGATTTTAGAATTGAGTCTATATACATAATGTGCTTAATACTTCAATGGTTTTAGGGTCTTGGAATCATTTTATTCACACCTGCCGGAACAATAAAATCGAATAAAATGCTAATAACTTGTTTAAATTGCATGATTGCTTTAATTTTCAAGTTATTACTCATGATAAATGTTTAGACTTTGCATGCTTCAATGTATGTTTTAATTATTGTTTATAATTAAATATCTTGCACTGAAATAAATCCTTTTAGAAAGATTACAGTAAATTTCTTCGATTGGTAGTGAATCCAAGAACGATTCACAGAAATGAGAGATGTGAGCAATTTAAAATGTAGGTTTCTTTTAGCGACTTTTATGGTTGTTTTCGAGTATCAAAGTCGAATGGAAAACCGATTGGTGCTTGTGAATTCAAAATACAATGTAGTTTTGAGATCATAAAGCATTGAGTTTAAACGCTCAGCCTTACCAATGGTTAAACAACCTAATATCTTTGTCCATTTAATTCTCGAATGATTCTATTCCCTAGACATTCGAATAGATCGATGCTTAGAGAACTTTAGAAGCTTCTGGTAAGATCATCTAGTTGAAACAAAATATTCAACATAAATTAAGTGGTAAGAACCTTGTTGGAGTGACATTGGACATGTCTAACAAAGTATAAAAGTCAACACTAAAGAATTCAATTCTTAAGACTATAAGAAAGGGTACAAGAAATAGGAAAACAAGGAACAAATGAAAGGAATTTACGATTCCGTTTCTACCTATAAGTTTATGTTTAAAAAGAAGTGACCTAGCAATCAAACTTCCTTGGTATCATATACCGATTGAGGTTCTTACTTCGGTAATAACTCAAACAATGGAAGCTAGGCTACACTAATGGCATACAAGTGGGAAATGAAGCATGGCAATGCTACATTAGTTGTAGGGTCATCTAGTTTGTTTTAAGCCCTTTCAAAGACTGGAACTTAATGGTTATTTTGTTCCATAATCAGCATACCTAAATTTCTGTTTTCAAACACAGAAAGACTCGCATTCAAGAAAAACAAAAACAATGTTTGTTTGTTTATTTGAATGAAATAGTCATTTACGGGTTGAGTCAATATGCTTGATTAAAACAAACAACTCTTTAACAATAAGAACTTTACTAGGTTCAAATCAAACCCTTGATTTGAGTTCCACTAATCTTTGGCATTGTTGCTTAGACCATATCAACAAGTTAACATTCATAAGCTCTATTTTGATGGACTTTTGAAAGTTGATTGATTTCTAGATCATTCAAGACAAGCTAGTCTTACTTGTTGAAAGTAACAAAAGATATGAACTATTGTTAGAACGCCTAGACAATAGAGTTCAAAGCTAAAGAAAGAGATTTTATGACTTTATTATTTCACCTAGATTTGAGTTAATATTGGTTTATTTACTCAATGAGATATAAGTTTGAATCTGTTTGGCTAGTTCAAAGATTCAGAAGTATAAAATCCACTTGGCAAGAAATCATAAAGTTCTAGGTTAGATCATGTTGATGATTACTTAAGTCAAGAATGATCATCAATGATTGTGTGTAGTAAAATTCACAATCTAGCTCCATAAGATATGGCATATCTAAGTTGGAATGATCAAAGTCGATTCATACTTGATTCGATCAATGATGGATCATAAAGACTTTTCCTATAATTTCTAAAACAAAATGCTCAACTACCACCAAACTAAACCAAATTCGTCAAAGCTATTGAAAAGTAATTTCAGAATATCTTTTCATAATATATCTAAAGAGTTCCTAAACTCAGTGGGAGCTTAGTGTTTGTTATTCAACGAACTAAGCCCCAAGTATAGATATATGTTTCATTATGATTTATTCAAATGAGACACAAAGGTATTGTTTCTACCACGAATTTTTGAGAACATAATGTTTGTTTGCTCGAAATAATGTCCTTTTGGAGATTCGTTTCCAAAATGACAAGTGGGAGAAAATAGACCTCGAAAGTCTTCGAGGCGAACAACAAACATAGACGGACATTCCGGAGGCTTTTCGAAGTTCTTTAAAAAATCCGAACACGTATTCTTTAAGGACTTTAGAAGTGGCTTTAAAGAATAGACATCTCTTAGAAGACTTTACAAGTGCTTCAAGGAGAACAGAATATTCAAAGGACACTCAAAGTGCCTGTTGATATTCTATTGTTTGATGTTCTATACCCAAGTAGGAATAGAGTTCAAGTCACTGAAACTATGAGATTCTTCTATTAGATAGTGAAGAAACATAGAGATCAGGTCAATGAAACTATGAGATTCTTCTATTAGATAGTGAAGAAACCTACAACTTGCAGTCAAACTATTATCATATAGATTAATGAGTTTGTGACCTGTGAGAAAGCTATGACGAAACCCAGATTCCCTAAAATAGTTAGAGGCCATATATAGACTCAGATGTTTTAAATGGTAAGAGGCCATAAAACATACTCAATGTTTTGATGAAAAAATTGAAATTTTGTTGATTTGCAAGAATAGTTTCACACCTATTGGTTGCAAGTTTGTTTTAAGGATAAAAACCATCAAACATGAAATTGTGTTCACACACAAAGCTAGATTAGTTGCTAAAGGTTACAAGCAAATTCACGGTGTGGATTATGTTGAAACCTCATGCATGATCGTAATGCTCAAGTCTATATTCAAGCAATGATTGCATATTGGTACATATGGCAATTGGACGACAAAACATCTTCCTCAATCAAATGATTGGAAGAAACTATGTACATGGCATGTCATAGGATTTGTGGATCCAAATAATGCTTGAAAGGAAAGCTAGCTTATGAAATCTAAGTACAGATTTAAGCAAGCAATAGGGAATTAGAACTGTATTTTAGTGAAGCTAATAAGTATTTTAGTTTCATAAAATGTACATGATTCTTATAGATATAAGAAGTTTAGTGGGAGTACGTAAAACTTAATTGGTCTTATGTGTATCACACACATATCTCTCTACTGTGAAATAACATTCAAATGCTAATGACTTAGATTTGAAATTATTCATCAATGATGGACCAAAGCGAAACTTAGTACATACTGGGTATTAAGATCTATTTACAAAGATCTTAGAATATTGTTTTAGATTAAGTAATGGCATTTACTAAATCAAACACGAAAGACTCCATTGGAGATATTCGACCCATATGAATAAATCTAAGTAATGAATGTTTGAACTATGTATAAGCATTTACTAAGTTAAACATCAAAGGATCGAAGTGAGATTCTTAAACCTATATTATATGTCAAAGAATTTAGCTGGATTCAGTATCTACTGAAACTAGATGAGCTAAAGCTACATGAATAGAATTCAATTGGGAATTATTCTGCAAAAGAATTTATCATGCATGATATAATATGAGGATCGCCAAAATCGTATCGTATGACTTTAGGCATGACGAACATATACCAATCTCTATTGATCTAACTGAAGATCAACTAGATTGAGATCAAGAAAAACTTATGGTACTTGAAAAGGTACATAGGAACAGTTCTTGACTCAAGGAAATAGAGATATGCTAAATATTGATGCTACACGCGTAAACTCTGGCAAAGGATCAAGCAAGATTCCTTTGGAGTTATCCATTGAAAAAGACGAGCTAAAGAGCATCGTGTTTTGAAATGGCAACATGGATTGGAGACCATGGGTTGTTGCGTGGGAAATTAAAATATTAATTTCTATGTTCTAAGATACAGCTGGAAAGTCTTCCACAAATCTGTGAACTGCTTGGATAAGTAAATCCAACCAAAGCATCACTAGCAACCTATACAGTTGAAGTAAAAGTACTTATTGCCTAAGAAGCAACAAAATAGGGTTGTTTATGTTAAAGAGTTCTTCACTGAACTTGGGTAGATCACATGTCTGTTGACTTAATGGTTCTTCATTGCAAAATGCGTAGAACCACTATTGTAGCAAGAAAGACTAGATCACAAAATAAACAAACTCAAAAAGATCTTATCATCTATCTCGAAGAACATTCGATGAAAAGGATATTAAGATTGGCAAAGCATGATAACTAAATCTATGCAACAAGTGAGAAACAACACTCACATTGTGGCACTGGAAAACAAGCATAGCTTTGAATTCCATGAACTGTTATAAAGATGGGTTTGAGGCCCATGGTTGTAAAACATTGAGGTTGAACATTTATCATATATGAAATGTGTTTTCATATTCCATTTAATCTTGGTTTAGTATTAAATGATGAGTCCCTTCAATTTGACAATATATTCAAGATAGACTGTCAGGACCAGT
Source organism: Spinacia oleracea (assembly GCF_020520425.1). Taxonomy (NCBI): domain Eukaryota; kingdom Viridiplantae; phylum Streptophyta; class Magnoliopsida; order Caryophyllales; family Amaranthaceae; genus Spinacia; species Spinacia oleracea. Next base: position 93,778,789 of record NC_079489.1, read on the forward strand.
CTTGTGACTAAGAAATGTCTATCAAGTGAACTTGAATGTCAAAAGTTGAAAATGGTCCCTGGTCGGAGTTTTCTATAAAGATGGACGCATAGAAAACGTTAGACGACTAGAATGCAAGATGACTAGTAGTTCTGTTTCTTGAACTATGTGGACATGGCAATGTCGTAATCATTTGCATAGATACTTACTTTGGGAAGACTAGTATCGGACAGACCTATGAAACTTTACTGTAAGAGATGAAAATCTGTCATAAGTAAATTTCATTCAAATTATTAGACACTAAATCCTCAATACCTGAGTGATTTGAGATTACTTGTTTGAGAACTGCACTAGTGGAAAAAGGGTCATTTGCATCGCACTTTTAAGCACATTTGCGTCGCACATCGTGCGTGGCAAAAGCTCTCGACGCAAATGACTAAAAGTCATTTGCGTCGCACATTTGTGCGACGCAAATGAACCTTATTTGCGTCGCACAATTAGCTAATGTGCGACGCAAATAACTTTTCAGGCATGGTGCTGAAAAGTCATTTGCAACGCACATTAGCTAAATGTGCGACGCAAATGACTTTTCAATATGTTAAAAAAAATGTCATTTGCAACGCACATTAGCTAAATGTGCGACGCAAATGACTTTTCAATATGTTAAAAAAAATGTCATTTGCAACGCACATTAGCTAAATGTGCGACGCAAATGACTTTTCAATATGTTAAAAAAAATGTCATTTGCGTCGCAGATTAGCTAAAGTGCGACGCAAATGACTTTTGGATATTCTAAAAAAAATGAGCTGCTGATTTTATTTAATCCATAGATTAAATAAAATAAGCAGCTTTCAGTACTAGTATATTCAGAGCATAAAAATAAAAGTAAACTAGGTGAAAATTTTGACAATATTTCCTTTGTAATTTGACCCTCCCCAATACCGGGAATGTTATAATACATTAATATATACCTGTCAAAACAGTTTACAACCCAATAAAAGGCAAATTCACCATAGATCAACCAACATGTTGATAACCTAACTACACTTTAAACATAAAAGTTTAAGTAAATATTACAATAAACTAGCTAAATATCGACATTGCTCATAATGTAATCAGCCCAAAGAAAACAAACAAAAATAGCAGAACAATCACATTCTTAGCAACAAAGGCAATACATATTCACCCTTATTAAGAAAAGAAAAACATTAGAGTTGCATAACCCCAAACCTACTCTCAACAGGAGGTATAATAGTCTGCTAGTCTTGCTACCATTTGCAGTTTGAATTGCATTCAGAACAATTATATTCATATAAGGAAACAATAATTAAACCTCAATTATATGGGAACATTTCAGAAAAAGTAATAAACGCTAGCAAGAATTGGGGAATCAACCACAGAACATTAAAATTTGAACTTAGACCTCACAATAATCAAACACACGAGCTGTTATTTATTGTATGCACAAAATGGCAATGTGAAAAACATGTATCATTGGATAAGCAACTGAACATTTCAAACATAAGACATCCAAGGTGAGCAAGGGTGAAACCTGTAATCAGGTCTAAAGTCATGTCCCCATTTTGAAACACAATGTACTTCATCGATGGCAAATAAAGCTATTCCACGGTTCTCCGCAAGCCTCTGAAGTGGACTTATTAGTATGCATTATACACCTCATCAGACAGTGAAAGCTGACATCATACAGTCCCAAGTGACAACAGCAGGGCATTTAGAAACAATTCAAACTACAAGCAATACCAGATGATGTACAAATGTGTTCACCTAAGCAGTGTTTCGAGGCAAACGTATACAACGGAATACATGCCGTTCATTGCTTTCTTCTCAACGGTGTTATCTGGTTGTCCTGATCCAAGGAAACATGCAGAGATGCCATGTTTTGATAGCTTTAAGCACTGGTCATGCATCAAGCTTATCAATGGAGAAATCACGACCACGACCTTCCTTGTCAAAAGCGCAGGTAGCTGAAAGCACAGAGATTTCCCTGTAGAAACATTAAAGCCTCAAAAACATTGACACAGTATATACATTGTACAAAGGATTCAAGAAGAAATGCACAGAAAAGGGAGAATAAGAATCAGAAAATAAATACCAGACCATGTTGCTGCAAGAACAAGACAGTCTTGCTGAGAAAACCAAGCACCAAGAGCTTCCATTTGAAAACTTTTCAACCCGGAGTACCCAAAATGTTTACGCAGCAGGCTGTTGGCTTTCTGGTCCCAGTCTGGTCCAAGTTCTACATCCTCTACTGTTCTATGGGCTGAGTTCAGACTGTAAGATGTCAGCGAAGATTTCTTCAAGGTTCCAAAAGACTAAATTAGTTGTTTTTTCTGTCATATATGTGGCATATGTGTGTCTATTAAGTTCTTGCTTCTACTGCAGGGTTGCCTAGCAATCATGGTAGACAAAGAAAAAAATCCAAAGGTAAATCTTACTGAATTTTTTCAACTGGATGGACTATATGTTTCATGATATTGTCTTAGCTAGTTAATGAATCTGACCACTAGCAATTGCACCAACCATTGCTCCCACATTAGCCAATGATCCAAACAAGGAGAACTGCCACCTCCATCAATACAATCACAAGTTAAATTGAAAAACAATCAATCATCTGATATATGTTGTTGGGAATTTTACATAAACGCAAGTCAAAATCTAATGATCATCAAGTTACATGGGTGCTGAAGTATAAAGCAGCAAGACAAACTGCAATTCAGCAAGACAAAGTGCTTGTATGGAAATTTCCATATAAAGCAAGCAAATCATTCCAACTAAGCAACTACAATCATCAGGATATACATGCCATGGCAGACGATTATTAAAGAAATAACATAAATTGGATGTCTGGTATCTCATATCTCATAAGGTTGGACCTCAGCTCAAAATAACCCCTAGAAAAATCAATTTTTCCACAGAAACAGGAACACCAATCAAACTTCCACCATGTTTACATAAATCAAGCTATTTAGTCTTAAGAACGAAAATGGAGACACAATCGTCAACCATTCATCATTAATCCAGTTCAATTTCCACTCAAAGTCAAGTTCAATCACAATAAAACAGAATCAAGAACATTAATCAAAAAGTAAAATGAGCAAACTCAATAGAATTCAATCGAAAATCCAAAATTACATAAACTGGAGTTCAAAACCCTAACTAAATGAAGAATGAAGGAGACAGATGGAAGCATTACAAAATTCTCACCTCCGACTAACAGTCCCGCCTCCTTCCTCCACCTCGCCGCCGTCAATTTAGTTTCTCCAGAAACCTCCGCCGTCAAGCTTCCCTTTCCAAGGATTTAAAAATAGATGCTTCGATTGCGACAGTAGCAAGGGTGCGACGCCGGCGGTTTCAATGACGCTTCCACCTCCGACACCCTCCTCCACCTCTTCTACGACCCCGATTCTCCCTCTTCCGTTGTCGAAACCTATCATAAAGAATTGAAGAATCAAAAACTTAAACAAAAGTGAAAGTTCTAAAACCTAAAAGAATTGAAGAAAGGAGGAAAGAGATGGAAGACTTACCTCATTTACAAACCGAATTTTTTTGCAAGAACCTTGCCGGAGGAAAATTTGAGCGGAGAGGTTGAGGAGAGAGAGGCAGAAACTGGATCGGGTTTGAGGAGAGAGGAAGAAGCAGGGAGTTTAGGAGAGAGAGAGTGTTTGAGGAGAGAGGTAGAATTAGGAGAGAGTGTGTTTGAGGAGAGAGGTAGAAACCCATTGACACGTCCGAATTTTTTTTACCTCATTTGCGTCGCAGAATTACTAATCTGCGACGCAGATGACTCTTAGAGTCATCTGCGTCGCAGATTAGTAAATCTGCGACGCAAATGAGGTAATATTTTGCGTCGCATTATTACTAATCTGCGATGCAAATGAATCTAAGATCATCTTAGAGTCATCTGCGTCGCAGATTAGTAATTCTGCGACGCAAATGACTAATTTTAATGCTTAAAACTGTCAATTGCGTCACATGTTTAAATGTGCGAGGCAAATGTGGTGATGCAAATGATTGTTTTTCCACTAGTGCTGCTTACTTTGACGTTGACCAACCGTCGCACCGTAAAAGGAGGCTATAAAGGCAACGCTCAGGTAATCACCTATCAAACGAAGTCTAATCTCAAGATCGCAAGATTGGGATTGTCCTCCCATAAATCGGGATGAGATGCTTAAAAGTTGTACAAGGCCACTCGGAGAGCTAGAAACTGTGAAATGCATGGTCGTGCTCGGATGAATAATAGGCTATGATTATCTGTTTATTTGATCAGTTGAACTCTGAAACCGAGAAACACCTCAGGACATAATAAGGATGACAACTCTTACCTTATGTTCAAGAGCAAGCATCGAGCGACAAAGGAATTAGGAAATGCACACTTGTCCCTAAGGACAAGTGGGAGACTGAAAGAAATAATGCCCTTGGTTCAAGTATGCATATAATGTTAAGTCTAATAAATGCGGTTCATTATTAATTAACAAGTTAATAATTCAGTGAGATCAAGTGAGCTGAATGCCTAGCTAGAGGCCGCTTCAGTTCAAGTGGAATTAATGATATTAATCCACAGCTTACTCTTGACTGAACCCGTAGGGTCACATAAATAGTACGTAAACGGATCAAGTATTTAATGGCATTAAATACTCCATCTATGGATATTCGGAATCGACGGATCTTGGTTCCAGTGGGAGCTGAAATCGTCAAAGGCAAGCAAATGAATACTCCGGAAACGATGATATTGCCGGAAACGGAAATATGGATCGTATCGGAAATATAAATATTATCCAAGTCGTAGATGTTGCCGGAAACGGAAACATGTTACGTATCGGAAAATATTAATGGAAATGGAAATATTGTCGAAATCGGAAATATTGCCGGAAACGGAAATATTGTCTGAATCGGAAATATTATCGGAATCGGAAAATAATTCCGGAAACGGAAATATTAAATATTTGTTCGAAACGGAAATTAATTCCGGAATCGGAATTGTTAAATATTGTTCGTATCGGAAATGAATTCCGGAATCGGGAAATTAATCGGAAGCGCGTCGTACGAATTAGCATCGGACGAGCTTGCTAGACGGAGGCCCAGCACGAAGCCAAGCCCACGTCCAGCAAAGGAAACGCGCGCCACAACACGCCAGCCCAATGCTGTGCCAGGCCCACCGCAAGGCAGGCCCAGCGCGCGCCCTAGGCTGCGGCAGTCGTAGGCTCCGTGGCAATTGGGCTGCGTTGCTCGGGCTGTGCGCGCGCGCATGGCGCCCCTCGTGGGCTGCTGTGCGTGCGTGTGTGTTTGTGTTCACATACGAAACCTAAAGCGTATAGGATTCGTTTAATGATTAAATTCCTAATCCTAAAAGATAAATTAATTAAATAAGAGTTCTACTAGGATTCTAATTTAATTAATTCGTATCCTAGTAGGATTCCAATTCTCTTTCCATACCCCTATAAATATGTGGCCTGGGTTCACAATTTATAACGAGTTTTCAAGTATTCAAAGTGACATTTTTTAGAGCAAAAATTCAGTCATATTATTGCCCTATATACCCGAAAATTATAGTACCTTAAGGGCGATTCTAGTTGGTCAATCTTAAGGCGGATCCGGACGTGCTGTGGACTATCTACAGAGGGACGACACTTGGAGTCCTAAAGACTTGTTCTTGTTCGGTTCGGGCGCAGCTAGGGAGGGCACGCTACAAAGTGTATGCATCTAAATTATGCTATATGATTATGTGTAAATAATATGTTTCCTGGAATTATGGTTTTTCCGCATGATTTATGTTTATTCATATGTATCATAACCTAACAGTGTCAACAAACTTCCTTCCATATCCGAAAATCAAAATAAAGTCGAGTTCTCTTCTTCATGATTAGTTGATTATTATACTCTTGTCAATGTTTTCCTCTTCCGCACTCATAATTACACTCCATTACCCTAAGCTTTTTATTTTTTAAGCTTAATTTGAGAAGAGAAGAATTGTACATTTATAAGTTAAGTAATTAATTCCCTTTTGTTTGTTTTTTTCCTTTAATTCAATATTATTCATTTTAAAAAGGTTGTATTTATTATTTAAATAGAAAGATATAACATCATTGTGGCTAGCTAAGATGGTAAGAATGGTAACTTTTAATTCAAGAGGTCTAGGGTTCAATCCTTGCTACATGCTTTTTGGTTGTCAATTACATGTCATGATACCTTGTAGTGGTGATGTGGCATAATAAGGAGAGATCTACGTGGCACATACGTTCTTACAAACGCCTTTTAACAAATTCGTATAGATTCTTGAACTTGGTTGCATGTTAAAGAGGGTCGTGGGCCGTGTTTTGAGCCGGGCCTACATGCCATGGCATGAACGGGTCTGGCTCAAATCAAGCCCACTTGTTCGAGGAAGTACAAGCGCATATCAGATATGTATGGGCAAATACATATCAGAACAAAAGACAAAAGAGGAAAAAGGACAAAAAATAAATTAAATTGTACTTTTATAAACAAAATGATACTTTTTTTTTACACAATGGTACTTTTTTTTTACAAAATGGTAATTTTTTTTACATGAATGGTACTTCCTTTTTTGTCTTTTAGCTATTTATCTTTTAGTTGATATGTGTGTTTCCACACATATCTGATATGCGAAAAAACAACCTCCACTTATTCCGTACCGAGCAGTATCGTATCTAAAATTTCACAATGACAACTCATAAACGATCCTCTTTGACTAATTTCATTCAATTTAACGTGTTTTATTGTGCTCAATTGTATCCGTGCAGTGTCATTTCGTGTTTTTTCCAAAAAATTGTGGCTCGAGCCCTGACCACGACATACGACTTCGTGTCTGTGTCGATCCAACCCAACCCAGTGTCACCTTTACATTATGTTTTTGCCATTTGGTCAAACTTGAGCATCAAAATACTACCAAATTTTCTTGCTTTAATTCTGTTTTTATCCCCTCTTTTCTTTCTTTGTTTCTATATATCTTCTTTTATTACCGCGGTAAATTTGTTTCAAATATCATCTTGGCAGGTCTTTGTTTGATACCTTTCGATGAATATTTTAATAATGTCAAAATTTTATGATATTTATGAATATGTAAGTGTGCATTGAAGATGGTAAAAAAAAATGAATCCTTATTTTGAGTAATCAATAATTTTAATCAGCATAATAACTGTACTTTAGATTAATGAACATAAAACTTTTTTTATAAATAATAGTGTATTAGACTTAAACGCTCAACCTTTATACATATGTAATTAAAATGAATTCGCACATTGTCACGTATTCGCATATGCGATGCAATATCATGTTGAAAAAAGACGACACATGCCATCGTAACATATCTTGCCTTAGAATTTTAATAATAATACAGATTATAAATAGCTTATAGGTATAGCTTAGTCATATAGATTTGTTAACAAAATAAGTATAAGTACCTAATCTAAAAAAAAAGGAAATAACTGTACATATTTCTTGTTACTTATGAAACAATTTGCACCATGGACTCATGGTTGATGGAAATAGTTGGGGCAAATTGTTGGATATTAACTATCTATTACTATATCTATTACTATATACTAAAAGAGACATCATGAATGACATGTGTCATTTCCTGGTGCGATTTTTTCCCGTCAATTTTTTTTATTTTTTTACTTTAAAATAAATAAATTACATTACGTTTATTTGGGAAACTAAGATACAAATATATTTTAATTACCATAGATGTATACTGCATAATATATTATTGGAGGAAAGCTAAATCAATATTATTTTTTCCTTTATGATATAATTTTATTTATGTATTATTATAACTTTTTAATCTGATAAGAAATATAAAAAATATTGATAAATGAACTTCTAATGTTAGTCTACTATTAATAATATAATACATGATAACTGGTAAGTAAGAATGTTAATTAAAATAATAATATATACATGATAAGTAGACTAACATATAAGTTTATTTATCAAGATTTTACTCAATTCAAAATAGGTTGTATTTGACTAACTCGGTTATGCTCGGGTCTTTTCGAAAATTAGTCTTGACACATTCGGGTTTGGTTAGATCGTTCTACATACAAGTAAACGACTATAATTTTTAACTTTGTATAGTAATATGCAAATTTAGTTCATTTGAATATTTTTTTTACACAACTTTGAATTTATACTTTTTCATATATCCTTTTTACTATCATGTGTTCCTAATATCACAAGTCTTTTAGTTACTAATAAAATAATAAATTGCTTTAGTAATAAGTCATGCTTTGCACGGACCCTAAACTAGTTGAGTATAAAGTATACTAAGCGCCATACAAAAGTCCTATTAATGATTTTTTTTAAGAGCGTAGAAAATGATTAAAAGTCGAGATTTTTAAAATATACCCCTTTTTAACATGATTTTCAATCCACCGTTCTCGTCAACAAGAAATTAATCGATGTTATTTTTTTTATATATGTAATTATTGGTAAATACAAAATAACCAATTGTGAATTGGCGTTTAATATAGGTAAACTGTCATTTTAATTGGTGGTTTATAAAGGTAACCGCCATTTTAATCGACGGTTTATAAATTATGTCGTGGACATTAGTCCATTCACTTGCCATGTAGAAACCAAGGAAACCGCTTGTTAAAGGGTCCGTTCGGTATCACTGTCAGTTTTCAGTTTTTGATTTTTTGGCTTTGTAAGTCATATGATTTAGATTGTTTTATCAACTAAAAAATAGTCATACCTATTGTAATCATGTTAATTTTGAAAACTGACAACAAAAAACTGGAAACAACTTTTTGTGGTTTTCATATTTTGGTTTTTAGTTTTATAAAAAACAGAAAATTGGAAACAAAAAACGATATCGAACGAGCTCTAAATTGACGGTTTTGTCATAGATCGTCAATTCAGTTGGCGGTTTATTATTGAATGACATGAATCCGAGAAAAAAAATTAGTTCGTATATTTTAAGGCAATTGATAATCTGGACGGGTAGATTTGAGAATTATATTAAAAAGGGATATGTTTTAGAAATTTCAACATTTTAAATCATTTTATATGGAAATCGCTTAGAAAAGAACAATGAAAAAAATAATTTTACAATTATATTATAGGAAAATTTGGTAATATTAATTCAACCTTTGGCCGATTTTCTTTTAGTAATCTCACATACGACATAATTTTTTAATAATCTCACATTTACTAACCATCGACTTTTATTGAGCTTAAGTGACCGTAATCGGTGAAAAAGTCAAAGAGATGGTGATGAATTGATGAAAATGACTGAATATATCGAGGGAAAAAAAAAGAGTGCACTACCACGTAGGGACATATTACCGTCTATAACGGGTTTATGACCTGTTGGGCCCAATAAAATTCGTTGGGTAGTAAAAGTGAGATTATTAAAAAATACTCCCTCTGTATTTTAAAAAGATATACACTTTTCTTAAACAGATGTATTTTAAAAAGAGATACACTTTACTCTTTTACTCCCTCCGTCCCGGAATACTTGAAACCGTTTGACCGGCACGGAGTTTAATTCATTATAATTGACTTCTTATTTAATTGAAAGGTAGTTAGTAGTGGGGTATTTTCAATCCGTGGACTATGGACCATGGTGCACATAGAGCATGGTGCACCATGTGCACCAAAAGAACACATGTGCATAAACAAAAGAACGTGACACTACGACAAAAGAACATGCAATATAATGTTTTACTTTTTTGTTATAAAAAATCACAATTTATTAAAAGTATAAAAAAATATATGTCAATGTTCTTTTTACGTAACCAGATGTTCTTTTAATTATATACTAATGTTCTTAAGGTGCACCATGCTCTATGTGCACAATGGTCCACCTTCTAAATTACGAGGTATTTTTTTAATATAGATAGTGTGGTGGGGGTCATGAATTTTTTAATGTTTATTTGGGGTAGTGGGGTTGTTGGTGGGCCCTTAGGTAAGGTGAGAAAATAATAAAATATTATGTAAAGTTTCTATTTTTAGAAGCGTTTCAAGTAATCAGGGACGGCCCGATAAGGAAAGCGTTTCAAGTATTCGGGGACGGAGGGAGTAACATGTTTTGATCCCCACTTCTAATTATATTAATATTTCTCTCTTTCTTGTGGTCTTTACGCTTACTCACATCATTCTTTTACTAAAATAAATAATTCACCCATTACCCGACTTTCATATTATTTTAATAAATTCAACTCATTCTCCTAAAACTATGTGTCGGTCAAAGTGTATTCTCTTTTTAAAATGCGGAGGGAGTATGTCATAGGTAGGCTAAGGCCAAATGTTGGATTAATATTACCAAATTTTCCATTATAATACGTTATTTTACAATTATATACTCCCTCCGTCCTGGAATACTCGAAACGCTATCCTTATAAGGCCGTCTCGAATTACTTGCAACGTTTCTAATTTATTACTAATATTATATCAATTTCTTACTTAATCATTGACCCACCTAATCGATATATATAGATAAAAACACTGTCATTAATTGAATCATGGATTAGTTTTTGTTAATCCCAAATAAAATCATGGACGCATTATTAATCCTGTATGGAATGGGGGAAATCAAATTGGTAAAAGAAGCCAACAAAAAGCATCTAGTCAACTGGCAGATAAGTTGAAGAAAGGTCTAAAATATAGCAAAAACGACCCTACATCCATATACTACATCTACATCATAATTCATACAAGTACATGTCTGCATTAGTTAATACGTACTCGTCCATCACAATCATTTTCGTTTTACTAATAGTGTATGTGCGTCCGTCATGGGCCGGCTCATGCAGTCACGCGGTCAGTATATCTGACAATCAGAACAATAAAAAAACATTGTTAGATCCAAATAAAACAACAATTCCACGTGGAATTTACATTAACATATGCTCAAAACTCAAAAGGGATCAAATACATTCTTACATTTCACCTCTCTATCCTTCTTTGCCAATTTTTGTTCCTTGCCATTACATAACGTGACTACTGTGTTGGTAGGCCGCATTTAACACCCTTTTCCTACAACATTTTCATCATTGTAACTATAGCCGTATGGGTTACATATGTTTCCTAGTTTCTGTTTGTTCGCTATAAAGACATTCCAAATTAATATTAGAGAAGGGAATTTGAATCTGAGATATATCGTAAATTATATACATAGGTTAAAATTTATTACATATATTTAGTACTGTTATAACCAAACGCGTCCACGAAAGATTAGGAACAAACATTACAAATACAATATAGAACAAATAGCAAAAACAATAATAAAAGACACAAGTGTTTGTGAGGAAATTTAGATTTCCTCCCCTCAAATATTATCTTATTATTAAGTTCTTGCAAAATAATACAATAACCTCTCAATTGATGATTCCTCTTACCAATGTATTTTCCCTCTTATTTTCTAGCTAGGCTTAAACCCCCTTATATAGGCTAAACTAGAAACCCACATCTACTAGAACTATACTTGCTCCCCAAGTCTAAATAATTCTAGAGATTGTTATATACTAAAATATCTAGTTTCCTAATTACAATTCTAATTAAACTAGGAATTAAGATATTAAATCAAACAAGACTATATTTGACTCCAAGTCCGTTTCATATTCTTGTCGACTTAACTAACTTATGTATAATTCCTAACAAACCTTCCCTAAAACTCAACTTAGTCTCTTCGCGAACCAACAAACAACTTTCGGAGCTTGCCTTCCCTTTAGCCAAAATCCGTCTTCCAATACCTCCTTCAAGTATGAAGAGGTTTTGTTTATTTCGTCGTCCCCTCAAGATCACACTCCCAGCCTTGGTGACCTCCAAACGACCTCCCTCAATATGAATAGCATAACCCAAGCCATCCAAACGACCAAAAGATATGAGATTGCGATCAAGTCTCGAAATATACCTTACCTCTCGTATTTCTTGAGTCTTCCCACCATGTGTCTTGATCTCAACCTCACATATACCCTCAACCTTAGCCTCTTCCCCGTTAGGCAAGGTAGCACACAACCCATCACTTTGTTTATAAGAACTAAACCACCCCTTCCTACAAAAAATATGTTGTGAGCATCTTGAATCCAAAATCCAACTCTCTTTTGGATCTTTACTCTCCTCTACTATGAGAGCCATATCCTCATCAATAGCAATAGTTGCAGCACCTCTAGCCCTACCGTTTCTCAACGCCATCAAGTCTTCCTTGTACCCAGGACAATTCGATTGAATATGCCCTATCTGGTCACAGTACCAACACTTGATGTTAGGGTTTGTATTGCTCGCCTTCTTCTTGCCTTTTCATTTGTTGCTACTACCCTCCGCTACTAATCCTGCTCCTCCTTGGATTGACGATCTTTCTTGCTTCATGAACCTCTCCGCCTCGAATAACGCCACCACAGTATCATCAAAAGCAATTGTTGTCTTCCCTACAATGAGTAAACTAGTTATCACAGAGTTATACCTTTTAGGAGAGATGTCAATAATAAAATCGCCTTGTCCTCCTCCTCGATTTTCACATCTAAACTCGCCAATTGGGTGAACAAGCCATTAAACTTATTTAGATGATCTTGTAGTGCGTTGCCTTCCTCCATCTCGAGTGAATAAAGGTCCTTCTTCAAGAACAACTTGTTGGCCAATGACTTAGATGCATACATCTTAATCAATTTGTCCCACAACTCCTTTGGATTGTTATCCACTAAGACGTTGTACTTGATCTCCGACGCAAGAGTCAATCTGATCGTACTAGTAGCCCGTAGTTGCATATCCTCCCACTTGTCATTGTCCACCGAATTAGGTTTCTTATCCTCCAAAGTCTTGCGAAGACCTTGATGTATAAGAACATCCTTAATTGTACTTTGCCACAACGAGAAATTTGTCTTCCGGTTAAAAAGTTATACTCCCTCCGTATTTATTTAAGGGATACACTTGCCTTTTCCGGCCGTATTTATTTAAGAGATACACTTGCCATTTTTAGTAACTTATCAACCCCACCATCTAATTAAATAATACATCTAATTTACCCTATCACCCATGCACCATCCTATTAAACAAATAATTTCATAAACCCACCACACCCTCCACCCACCAAAATGACATGGTCCCCACATGTTTAATTATTAAAATATCTATCCAACCTCACTTGCTTTATTATTTTATTTCATTTAATTATTCTTCTTAATACCCGTGCCCGGCCAAGTGTATCCCTTAAAAAAATACGGAGGGAGTACCTTGTACTTGTTCCCGGAATCATCCATGGCTAAAACCCAACTCTGATACCAGTTTGATATAACCAAACACGTGCCACGAACGATTGGGAACAAACCTTGCAAATACAACATAGAACAAATGGCAAGAACAATAATAAAAGACACAAGTGTTTTTGAGGAAATTTAGATTTTCTCCCCTCAAATATTATCGTGTTATTAAGTTCCTGCAAAATAATACAATAACCCCTCAATTGATGATTCCTCTCACCAATGTATTTTTCCCTCTTATTTTCTAGCTAGGCCTAAACCCCTTTTATAGGCTAAACTAGAAACCCACATCTACTAAAATTATACTTGCTCCCCAAGACGAAATAATTCTAGAGATGGTTACATACCAAAATATATTCAGTTTCCTAATTATAATTCTAATTAAAATTGGAAATAAGATATTAAAACCAAATAAGACTATATTTGACTCTAAATCTGTTTCGTATTCTTGTCGACTTAACTAAATTATGTTTAATTACTAACAAGTATAATAGGAGTACCGAAGAACATACAGACTCAGTTGGTTAACGGGCCCATATAAAAGCTTCTTGTTGCCACTTATTCCCAAGTGGGCTTTAATTTTCTTTGATTGTTTTTTTTTGCTTGAGCATTTGTTATTCCTCGGTTTTCCTTGCTTATATTTGAAACTTGTTTGACAATATTTTTTTTGTTCCACCACTGCATCTTTTCAAGGTAAATAAACCATCGGCACGTCTATTGTGTGACGCGCGTGCAACTTTCTTACGCACAGCTATTATGAAGAAGGTTATTGACTGGTGTTACTTGACTTTCTATGCTGGTATTACTCATACATTGTATTCTCTGTTACATTTCTTATTTTACTATAGTTGCTTCAATTTCATGTTACAGGTTCCTTATATATAGACTAGTGTTACTTGACTTTCTATGCTGGTGGTACCATATATTATTCGTTATTACTTTTCTTGTTTTGTTGCAGTTTCTTTAATTTCATGTTAGATGCATGCCTGGTCCAATGTAAGTGGAGGCCCCGTGCTACTTACCAAAGTTAGGCCCTAAATTAAATGCCTCATCCATTTTTTTCTTATTGACTAATAGAGAAAAGAAAATGTGAGATTTGAAGGGCCCATATCATTCATGTGGGCATTGCAATCCTTTCACACATGACTTTTTTTATATATATATATAATTGGCTATTTTTTCACATTTTGAGGGGCCTTCAAATATTGGGCCCTGTGCTGTGTCCAATTTTAAACATGGTTATGGCCAGGCTTGAATCTCTCTAACAGGCGCATCGCAACTAAGCCACAAAGGTGAACACAGACGTGAAAAATGTACGAATTCACTGGAGTCAAGAATTAGTTTGCTTTCAAATGTGTACAAGATGCCCGATCTAACATTTTTAATCTCCTTCTCTTCACAAGATGAAATTTGTTCTCCACCTCCTTAGTAGATACATTCGATGGAGGCAAAACAAATACAGTACTAAAGATATTTGCATAACTAGGGTTAACCAATATTTCGAAATTTTAAGTCACTTGGCTAAATTCTTATTGCAACAGAGTATGCCAAGGATCAAATACGTACACTCCTGGCTAAAATGGTACAGTTTTAAAGGTATCCGGGAATTCAGACGGGACCCTTTGGCGTCAAAGTTTACAGCTTCATAACCCTCAAGAAACACACCTCCGAAAGAAAGTTTCACTCACATAACCCCCTGCCATAGCACTTCTCACATTCGATTCATACATTTTCGGATTATCCCTCAACACAACAGTTGCATCATGATTTAAAGTGTTAGTGAGTGAATTCCAGCTGGAACCTAGTTGTCATAAGTTGACAACACAACTTAAGTTATAATTATTTTGTAATTACTTTTTAGCATTTTTGTCTTATGCATATTAATGCATATGGGAGTGTTGCCAGCATCAGTACTCGACATCCCTTGTAAAGAAACACTTTTCTCATTTTAAGAAATAAGATTGCTCTTATTTTCCCCTTTACCAAAAGCTAAGTCCTATGCTGATTTCATCTCTAAACCTAAATCTTTTATGGTATCAGAACGGATTACGATCTGCATATTCTGATTCTAAATCAAATTCCGCAGCTATTAATCCCAATTTCTTGAGCTTTTGTTTCATCGAAATTCATACCCATTTTTTGCGATCTTCGTCTTCTTCCTGATTTTCAAAATTTGGCGATTTAGCAACTCATCTATTCGAGTTGTTGTTTTAATCTGCAGCGGAACTTCTTTTTAATTTCAATTTTTTGATTTCTCACAAATCAAACACTAATTCTCTCCAAAAAAAAAATGTTGTCTGAAATTGAAACTACTGCTCCTACTTTAAGCAAAGCTCAAGATCCGACTTCGGTGTATTACTTGCATCATAATGATGCTTCTGGTGTGCAACTCGTTAATACTCCATTTTCTGGAGATAATTTTACTGATTGGAAACGTTCTATGGTCATTGGACTTTCAGCAAGGATCAAATTGAGTTTTGTTGATGGTAGTCTGGCAAAACCGGCTTTGGATTCTCCAGATTTGAAGGTCTGGGAACGCAATAATGATATGATAATCAGTTGGTTCTTGAAAGCTTTGGATCCTACAATAGCTAAGAGTGTATTGTATCTCAAAAGTGCTCGTGAAATTTGGCTAGATCTCCATGAAAGGTATGGCACTACTTCTGGCCCTCAATTTTATGCTGCAGAACAGAAACTTGCTGAAATGTCTTAGAATGAAAATGAAAGTATAGCTGAATTTTTTACAAGAATTAAGGTTGTATGGGATCAGATTGATATTCTTGATTTGATGCCTACTTGTACTTGTGCTGGTTATAGTTGTAGTTTAACTCATAAGCTTCTTAAAGTGCAACAAAGCCAACGATTGATTCATTTCTTGATGAAAGTTGATCCAAAATATGCTAATGTCAAAAGTACAATACTAATGATGCAATCTTTCCCAACTATATCTCAAGCCTATAGACTCTTTATACAAGAGGAAAGACACAGAGAACTTAGTGTGATGACCACACATCATGAACAAGTTGCTTTTGCTGTTGAGCAACAAAGGTTTTCTGATAGACATATACACAAAGGATATAGTCCTTGGCCTAGTTTTCAGAATGCTACAAGGCATGTGTTTGGTCAACATAAGAGCAATGTCTCAGGAAGATTTTACAATCAAGGTGGATACAACAACAGTGGAAATGAATCTTCCGGGAACCACAATAGTAGACTCTCATTTGGAAACAAGAGAAACTCCCTGTTTTCCTGTGACCATTGTAAAATACCTGGTCACATCATGGAACGATGCTTCAAAATCCATGGCTATCCACCGGGTTTCAAGAGCAATAAAGAGAGGAGGATTGCAGCTGCAGCCCATGGTGTAGATGAACAATCTAATAACACCAATGAATTGATTCCGACTAACCTTACTACAGAACAGTATGATACTATGGTGATTTTTGGCAAACAAGATGCAGTTGAGAAAAAAGACGACAACATTCAGTCTGTTCTATCTGGTCCAATATCGGGTTCACTGCCTCCAGCAGTTACTTGGCAGGTACTATTTGCTTACTTTCACAAACTAGTAACAAATGGATACTTGATTCGAGAGCCACTGATAATATGTGCTCTAACTTGGACTCGTTTAATTCGTTCAAAGTTGTTAATGGCATGAATAACAAAATTACCATACCTGATTGAAGGAAATAATGCCCTTGGTCCAAGTATGCATTCTATGTTAAGTCTAATAAGTGCGGTTCAGTATTAATCAACAAGTTAATAATTCAATGAGATCAAGTGAGCTGAATGCCTAGCTAGAGGCCGCTTCAGTTCAAGTGGAATTAATGATATTAATCCACAGCTTACTCTTGAATGAACCCGTAGGGTCACACAAATAGTACGTAAACGGATCAAGTATTTAATGGCATTAAATACTCCATCTATGGATATTCGGAATCGACGGATCTTGGTTTCAGTGGGAGCTGAGATCGTCACAGGCAAGAAATGAATGCTCCGGAAACGATGATATTGCCGGAAACGAAAATATGGATCGTATCGGAAATATAAATATTATCCAAGTCGTAGATGTTGCCGGAAACGGAAACATGGTACGTATCGGAAAATATTATCGGAAATGGAAATATTGCCGGAATCGGAAATATTGCCGGAAACGGAAATATTGTCAGAATCGGAAATATTATCGGAATCGGAAAATAATTCCGGAAACGGAAATATTAAATATTTGTTCGAAACGGAAATTAATTCCGGAATCGGAAATATTAAATATTGTTCGTATCGGAAATGAATTCCGGAATCGGGAAATTAATCGGAAGCGTATCGTACGAATTAGCATCGGACGAGGCCTGCCAGACGAAGGCCCAGCACGAAGCCGGGCCATCGCCCAGCAAGCCAGCGCGCCACAACGCACCAGCCAAGGCTGCGCCAGGCCCACCGCAAGGCAGGCCCAGCGCGCGCCAACGCTGCGGCAGCGTGTGGGCCTCGTGGCAATGGGCTGCGAGCTTGCGGGCTGCGCGCGCGCGCATGGCGCCCCTCGTGGGCTGCTGTGCGTGCGTGTGTGTGTTTGTGAGCTATACGAATCCTAAAGTCATCAGGTTTCGACATATAATTAAATTCCTAAACCTAAAAGGATGAATTAATTAAATAAGAATTCTATTAGGATTCTAGTTTAATTAGTTCGTATCCTAATAGGATAACGATTCCCTTTCCATACCTCTATAAATAAAGGCCTAGGGTCATTATTTTGTATAGAGTATTCAAGTATTCAAAGTGATTTTTGAGAGCAAAAATACAGTCATACAATTGCCTATACTAGCCGAAAATTCTAAGTACCTTAAGGGCGATCCTAGTTGGTCAAGCTTAAGGCGGATCCGGACGTGCTGTGGACTATCTACGGAGGGACGACACTTGGAGTCCTAAAGACTTGTTCTTGTTCGGTTCGGGCGCAGCTAGGGAAGGCACGCAACAAAGTGTATGCATCTAAACTATGCTAAATGATTATGTGTAAATAATATGCTTTCCTGGCTTTATGGTTTTTCCGCATGATTTATGAATTGTCATATGTATCATAACCTCACAGTGGTATCACGAGCCTCTTATTATTTTCATAATCTAAATTGCATGAACATGGTTAAATATTACAAATTTGCAAGAATTAAAAGGGGTGATTAATTTTCGTAATTGTTAATTAATTGCAAATTGCGTTTATTTAATTATACGTACGCAGTTTTTCGGCAGTTTCTTCATTACTCATCCAAATCGAGTGATTTTTGTGTCAATTCCGCATGTAAAAGGCATTCTCATTTTAAGAAATAAGATTGCTCTTATTTTCCCCTTTACCAAAAGCTAAGTCCTATGCTGATTTCATCTCTAAACCTAAATCTTTTATGGTATCAGAGCGGATTACGATCTGCATATTCTGATTCTAAATCAAATTCCGCAGCTATTAATCCCAATTTCTTGAGCTTTTGTTTCATCGAAATTCATACCCATTTTTTGCGATCTTCGTCTTCTTCCTGATTTTCAAAATTTGGCGATTTAGCAACTCATCTATTCGAGTTGTTGTTTTAATCTGCAGCGGAACTTCTTTTTAATTTCAATTTTTTGATTTCTCACAAATCAAACACTAATTCTCTCCAAAAAAAAAATGTTGTCTGAAATTGAAACTACTGCTCCTACTTTAAGCAAAGCTCAAGATCCGACTTCGGTGTATTACTTGCATCATAATGATGCTTCTGGTGTGCAACTCGTTAATACTCCATTTTCTGGAGATAATTTTAGTGATTGGAAACGTTCTATGGTCATTGGACTTTCAGCAAGGATCAAATTGAGTTTTGTTGATGGTAGTCTGGCAAAACCGGCTTTGGATTCTCCAGATTTGAAGGTCTGGGAACGCAATAATGATATGATAATCAGTTGGTTCTTGAAAGCTTTGGATCCTACAATAGCTAAGAGTGTATTGTATCTCAAAAGTGCTCGTGAAATTTGGCTAGATCTCCATGAAAGGTATGGCACTACTTCTGGCCCTCAATTTTATGCTGCAGAACAGAAACTTGCTGAAATGTCTTAGAATGAAAATGAAAGCATAGCTGAATTTTTTACAAGAATTAAGGTTGTATGGGATCAGATTGATATTCTTGATTTGATGCCTACTTGTACTTGTGCTGGTTATAGTTGTAGTTTAACTCATAAGCTTCTTAAAGTGCAACAAAGCCAACTATTGATTCATTTCTTGATGAAAGTTGATCCAAAATATGCTAATGTCAAAAGTACAATACTAATGATGCAATCTTTCCCAACTATATCTCAAGCCTATAGACTCTTTATACAAGAGGAAAGACACAGAGAACTTAGTGTGATGACCACACATCATGAACAAGTTGCTTTTGCTGTTGAGCAACAAAGGTTTTCTGATAGACATATACACAAAGGATATAGTCCTTGGCCTAGTTTTCAGAATGCTACAAGGCATGTGTTTGGTCAACATAAGAGCAATGTCTCAGGAAGATTTTACAATCAAGGTGGATACAACAACAGTGGAAATGAATCTTCCGGGAACCACAATAGTAGACTCTCATTTGGAAACAAGAGAAACTCCCTGTTTTCCTGTGACCATTGTAAAATACCTGGTCACATCATGGAACGATGCTTCAAAATCCATGGCTATCCACCGGGTTTCAAGAGCAATAAAGAGAGGAGGATTGCAGCTGCAGCCCATGGTGTAGATGAACAATCTAATAACACCAATGAATTGATTCCGACTAACCTTACTACAGAACAGTATGATACTATGGTGATTTTTGGCAAACAAGATGCAGTTGAGAAAAAAGACGACAACATTCAGTCTGTTCTATCTGGTCCAATATCGGGTTCACTGCCTCCAGCAGTTACTTGGCAGGTACTATTTGCTTACTTTCACAAACTAGTAACAAATGGATACTTGATTCGGGAGCCACTGATAATATGTGCTCTAACTTGGACTCGTTTAATTCGTTCAAAGTTGTTAATGGCATGAATAACAAAATTACCATACCTGATTGAAGGAAATAATGCCCTTGGTCCAAGTATGCATTCTATGTTAAGTCTAATAAGTGCGGTTCAGTATTAATCAACAAGTTAATAATTCAGTGAGATCAAGTGAGCTGAATGCCTAGCCAGAGGCCGCTTCAGTTCAAGTGGAATTAATGATATTAATCCACAGCTTACTCTTGAATGAACCCGTAGGGTCACACAAATAGTACGTAAACGGATCAAGTATTTAATGGCATTAAATACTCCATCTATGGATATTCGGAATCGACGGATCTTGGTTTCAGTGGGAGCTGAGATCGTCACAGGCAAGAAATGAATGCTCCGGAAACGATGATATTGCCGGAAACGAAAATATGGATCGTATCGGAAATATAAATATTATCCAAGTCGTAGATGTTGCCGGAAACGGAAACATGGTACGTATCGGAAAATATTATCGGAAATGGAAATATTGCCGGAATCGGAAATATTGCCGGAAACGGAAATATTGTCAGAATCGGAAATATTATCGGAATCGGAAAATAATTCCGGAAACGGAAATATTAAATATTTGTTAGAAACGGAAATTAATTCCGGAATCGGAAATATTAAATATTGTTCGTATCGGAAATGAATTCCGGAATCGGGAAATTAATCGGAAGCGTATCGTACGAATTAGCATCGGACGAGGCCTGCCAGACGAAGGCCTAGCACGAAGCCGGGCCATCGCCCAGCAAGCCAGTGCGCCACAACGCACCAGCCAAGGCTGCGCCAGGCCCACCGCAAGGCAGGCCCAGCGCGCGCCAACGCTGCGGCAGCGTGTGGGCCTCGTGGCAATGGGCTGCGAGCTTGCGGGCTGCGCGCGCGCGCATGGCGCCCCTCGTGGGCTGCTGTGCGTGTGTGTGTGTGTTTGTGAGCTATACGAATCCTAAAGTCATCAGGTTTCGACATATAATTAAATTCCTAAACCTAAAAGGATGAATTAATTAAATAAGAATTCTATTAGGATTCTAGTTTAATTAGTTCGTATCCTAATAGGATAACGATTCCCTTTCCATACCTCTATAAATAAAGGCCTAGGGTCATTATTTTGTATAGAGTATTCAAGTATTCAAAGTGATACAATTCAGTCATACAATTGCCTATACTAGCCGAAAATTCTAAGTACCTTAAGGGCGATCCTAGTTGGTCAAGCTTAAGGCGGATCCGGACGTGCTGTGGACTATCTACGGAGGGACGACACTTGGAGTCCTAAAGACTTGTTCTTTTTCGGTTCGGGCGCAGCTAGGGAAGGCACGCAACAAAGTGTATGCATCTAAACTATGCTAAATGATTATGTGTAAATAATATGCTTTCCTGGCTTTATGGTTTTTCCGCATGATTTATGAATTGTCATATGTATCATAACCTCACAGTGGTATCACGAGCCTCTTATTATTTTCATAATCTAAATTGCATGAACATGGTTAAATATTACAAATTTGCAAGAATTAAAAGGGGTGATTAATTTTCGTAATTGTTAATTAATTGCAAATTGCGTTTATTTAATTATACGTACGCAGTTTTTCGGCAGTTTCTTCATTACTCATCCAAATCGAGTGATTTTTGTGTCAATTCCGCATGTAAAAGGCATTCTAAAATTTTGACAAATATAATTTTTTTCGTCCGAACCCAGAATTCTCAAATTCGAAGCCTAACTATGACTTTTCGGAGGTTTTAGTTTTTCGAATGCAAAATTTCGTAAATTTAAGATGTTAAATTAAATATTTGCGATTCTTGTTGATAAATCTTGAATTTTTTATTGACCTACTGTATATGTTTAACAAGTTTGAATGCCTAGCCTTGTTAATTATGCAATCTAATTTGTAATTATGATTAATTTGTTGAAAATTGGAATAATTTAGAATTAATTTGATTTTCATAATTAGTTATAATTTAATTAGATACCTATGATTAAAAACCACCATAAAAATTGTAAATTTAGGTTAAATTTTAAATTTTTATGACCTAGAATTGAATCCATTTAATCGGAAATCAATTAAATAATAAATTTCCGATTTTTCGCCCTAAAATTATGAAATTAATATTATTTATTAATTTGTCATTAATTTTGAATATAAATTTTCAATTTTTTTGCGATTCGCTCATATAACTTGCACGCACAAAGCAATGGACGCTACGTGTTACCCTTAAGGGGTGTTGTATAGTGCGGGCATGTGACGACGAGCAAGGGAGCTCGTCGCCCATGCGGTACGAATGCATTGAGCAAGGCCATGGTGCACGAGCACAAGGCAGCAGCCCTGGCTTGTGTCGTGGGCTGTGTGCAATGGGCGAATGGGCGAGGGCGAGAGCAAGGCACGAGCAGTCGCGTGTGGGCAGCAAGCGAGCTGCGCCACAGCGCGCACTGCCTCGCGCAAGCGTGCGGAGCCTCGCGCGCAGCGAGCGCAAGCTCGCGTGCCACGAGTGCTACGCCCAGCATCGATCGCTCGCGCGCAACGAGCGCTATGGTGCGTGCGACAAGTGCTGCGCCCAGCGATGGCGTGCAGCGTGCTTGTTGCGACGTGCGACGAGCGCTGCGCCCAGCGATGGCAAGCAGCGTGCTTGTTGCGACGTGCGATGAGCGCTGCGCCCAGCGATGGCAAGCAGCTTGCTTGTTGCGACGTGCGACGAGCGCTGCGCCCAGCGATGGGCTGCGGCAGCATGCTTGTTGCGTCGAGCGCTGGCGCGCGCAGCGAGCACCAGCTCGCGTGTTCGATTGATGCCTTGCGATGGTGAGCAGCAGCGATGCGACGCAGCGCATGGGCTGCGCGCACATGGCCAGCAATGGCTGTGTGCGTGTGGCCCATGAGCGTGCGTTGCGTGGGATTGTTGCGTTGCGATTAGATCGTTTTGAAATTTTAATTTGAAATTTTCAGTTTACGTAATTTTAATTAATTTTAAAATTAATAATTTAAATTAATTTCTTGGATTTTAATTTTGAATATTGTAATTATAATAAATTTTATTTATTCTAATTATTTTACTAAAATTAAAATCATGAATTAATTTAAATACGACTGAAATTAAATTAAACTTTTTGGATTCAATTATAAATTTATATGAGCTTTAAATTTTAATTAAATTTGTATGTTTCCGGTTAGACTAGAAATACATTTTTATGTTTAAAATTAGTAAAGCATATGAATTTATTGGTTTAAGTGGGAGCCCTTTTTAGTCATAAACTCTTGATTAGGTCTACAAATCCTTAAGGTTAAAACAACTTGATTAGAATTAATAAGGACTGAATAATTGGTAGATTATTGGTGCCCTTGATTAATTGCTGCAAATGTTTACGTGATGCATAATGTGTTTTACTAACCAGCTATGTGGGCCATTCATGATAATGAATGGGTGAATGGTATATATTGTATATGTACTGTTTTGCAGGTTATGAAGTGACTAGTATGGCCCAAATAGGATAGAAAATATGGTCTACGTACCATTAATTTGAATGTAATTGGTCCAAAGTACCAAAGTTGTTTTTCAATTCAAATATGGTCTGCGTACCATCAAATAGTTGTAATTAGTTTTTAATTATAGCTTATCCTATTTGAAGAAAATGGTGCCTCCCACGGAGATTTTCAAGACGGACTTTGAAGTTAAAGCTTCAAGATAAAGCCGGGCCATACTAGATCACATTTATCTTATGCATGTTTTAAGTTATTTATTGCTTTTAAATATGTCTTAAATATGCATGAGATTGTGGCTTGATTATGTTGCATGATTAAGGATTTTAGTTCACTTAAAATCTAACCAACATAGTAAGAGCTTTAAGTTCCAAACTTAAAAATTGAGTTAAAAGGTGCCATGCCAAAATATACACTTGCTTGGATATCCTTTACATCAATCTAGTAATAGTTTTCGCTCAGCGAGGTGTTACTTATTGGTCCTAAAGGGGCAAGGTACACAAATAATTGTGAGTACATGTTAGTTTTGGTGAAACTCAACGATATAAGTAAGGAGTCCTTTTATGTCGTGGCAAAATCGATAGGTTTACCTAATAAGTGCTTAGACGTACCTATCAACCAAGAATAGTTTCTAGACTATTAGCAAAAGGCTTTTGCTTACCTAAGATGTTTTAGGATTAAGTCGACAAACTGTGCTTAGTTCTTCAATGATTTTAGGATCTTGGAATCATTTTATTCACACCTGCCGGAACAATAAACTCGAATAAAATGCTAATGACTTGTTTAAATTACATGATTGCTTTAATTTTCAAGTTATTATTCATGATAAATGTTTAGACTTTGCATGCTTCAATGTATGTTTTAATTATTGTTTATAATTAAATATCTTGCACTGCAATAAATCCTTTTAGAAAGGTAACAGTAAATTTCCTCGATTGGTAGTGAATTCAAGAACGATTCACGGAAATGAGAGAAAATGAGCAATTTAAAATGTACGTTTCTTATAGCGACTTTTATGGTTGTTTTCGAACATCAAAGTCGAATGGCAAACCAATTGGTGCTTGTGAATTCAAAATACACTGTAGTTTTGAGATCATAAAGCATTGAGCTTAAACGCTCAGCTTTACCAATGGTTAACAACCTAAACATCTTTGTCCATTTAATTCTCGAATGAGTCTAGTCCCTAGACATTCAAATAGATCGATGCTTAGAGAACTTTAGAAGCTTCTGGTAAGATCATCTAGTTGAAACAAAATATTCAACATAAATTAAAATGGTAAGAACCTTGTTGGAATGACATTGGACATGTCTAACAAAGTATAAAAGTCAACACTAGAGAATTCAATTCTTAAGACTATAAGAAAGAGTACGAGAAATAGGAAAACAAGGAACAAATGAAAGGAATTTACAATTCCGTTTCTACCTATAAGTTTATGTTTAAAGAGAAGTGACCTAGCAATCAAACTTCCTTGGTATCATATACCGCTTGAGGTTCTTACTTCGGTAATAACTCAAACAATGGAAGCTAGGCTACACTAATGGCCTACAAGTGGGAAATGAAGCATGGTAATGCTAGATTAGTTGTAGGGTCATCTAGTTTGTTTTAAGTCCTTTCAAAGGCTGGAACTTAATGGCTATTTTGTTCCATGATCAACAAACCTAAAATTTCTGTTTTCAAACACAGAAAGACTCACATTCAAGGAAAACAAAAACAATGTTTGTTTGTTTATTTGAATGAAATGGTCAATTACAGGTTGAGTCAATATGCTTGATTAAAACAAACAACTCTTTAAAGAACTTTACTAGGTTCAAATCAACCCCTTGATTTGAGTTCCACTAAATCTTTGGCATTATTGCTTAGACCATATCAACAAGTTAACATTCAAAAGCTCTATTTTGATGGACTTTTGAAAGTTCATTGATTTCTAGATCAATTTAAGACGACTAGTCTTACTTGTTGAAAGTAACAAAAGATATGAACTATTGTTAGAATGCCTAGACAATAGAGTTCAAAGCTAAAGAAAGATTTTATGACTTTATATGGATTTGAGTGAATATAGGTTTATTTACTCAAATGTGATATAAGTTGAATCTGTTTGGCTAGTTCAAAGATTCAGAAGTATAAAATCCACTTGGCAAGAAATCATAAAGATCTAGGTTAGATCATGTTGATGATTACTTGAGACCAAATATGATCATCAATGATTGTGTGTTGTAATTTCACAATCTAGGTCCATAAGATATGGCATATCTAAGTTGGAATGATCGAAGTCAATTAGTACTTGATTCGATCAATGATGAATCATAAAGAATTTTCCTATAATTTCTAAAACAAAATGCTCAACTACCACCAAACTAAACCAAATTCGTCAAAGCTATTGAAAAGTAATTTCAGAATATCTTTTCATAATATATCTAAAGAGTTCCTAAACTCAGTGGGAGCTTAGTGTTTGTTATTCAACAAACTAAGGCCCAAGTATAGATATATGTTTCATTGTGATTTATTCAAATGAGACACAAGGGTATTGTTTCTACCACGAATTTTTGAGAACATAATGTTTGTTTGCTCGAAATAATGTCCTTTTGGAGATTCGTTTCCAAAATGACAAGTGGGAGAAAATAGACCTCGAAAGTTTTCGAGGCGAACAACAAACATAAACGGACATTCCGGAGGCTTTTCGAAGTGCTTCAGAAAATCCGAACTTATTCTTTAAAGACTTTTAGAAGTGGCTTTAAAGAATAGACATCTCTTAGAAGACTTTACAAGTGCTTCAAGGAGAACAGAATATTCAAAGGACTTTCAAGTGGCTATTGATATTCTATTGTTTGATGTTCTATACCCAAGTAGGCATAGAGTTCAAGTCACTGAAACTATGAGATTCTTCTATTAAATAGTGAAGAATCATGGAGTTCAGGTCACTGAAGCTATGCGATTTTTCTATTAGATAGTGAAGAAACCTACAACTTGCAGTCAAACTATTATCATGTAGATTAATGAGTTTGTGACTTGTAAGAAAGCTATGACGAAACCCAGATTCCCTAAAATGGTTAGAGGCCATATATAGACTCAATGTTTTAAATGGTTAGAGGCCATAAAACATACTCAATGTTTTTGATGACAAAATTGAATTTTGTTGATTTGCAAGAATAAGTTAACACCTATTGGTTGCAAATTGGTTTTAAGGATAAAAACCATCAAACATGAAATTGTGTTCACACACAAAGCTAGATTAGTTGCTAAAGGTTACAAGCAAATTCACGATGTGGATTGTGTTGAAACCTCATGCAAAATCGTAATGCTTCAAGTCTATAATTCAAGCAATGATTGCATATTGGTAAATATGGCAATTGGATGACAAAACGTATTCCTCAATCAAATGTTGGAAGAAAACTATGTACATGGCATGTCATAGGATTTATGGATCCAAATAATGCTTGAAATGAATGCTAGCTTAAGAAATCTAAGTATAGATTTAAGCAAGCAATTGGTTATTAGAAATGTATTTTAGTGAAGCTAATAAGTATTTTAGTTTCATAAAATGTACATGATTCTTATAGATATATAAGAAGTTTAGTGGGAGTACATAAAACTTAATTGGTCCTATGTGTATCACACACATATCTCTCTATTGTGAAATAACATTCAAATGCTAATGACTTAGATTTGAAATTATTCATCAATGATGGACCAAGGCGAAACTTAGTACATACTGGGTATTAAGATCTATTTACAAAGATCTTATATTATTGTTTTGGATTAAGTAATGGCATTTACTAAATCAAACACGAAATACTCCATTGGAGATATTCGACCCATGTGAATAAATCCAAGTAAAGAATGTTTGAACTATGTATAAGCATTTACTAAGTTAAACATCAAAGGATCTGAGTAAGATTATTAACCTATATTATATGTCAAAGAATTTAGCTGGATTTAGTATCTACTGAAACTAGATGAGCTAAAGTTGCATGAATAGAATTCAATTGGAATTATTCTGCAAAAGAATTTATCATGTATGATATAATATGAGGATCGCCAAAAACGTATCGTATGACTTTAGGCATGACGAACATATACCAATCTCTATTGATCTAAGTAAAGATCAATTAGATTGAGATTAAGAATACTTATGGTACTTGAAAAGGTACATAGGAATAGTTCTTGATTCAAGGAAATAAAGATATGCTAAATATTGATGCTACACGCATAAACACTGGCAAAGGATCAAGCAAAGACCCTTTGGAGTTAACCATTGATAAGGACGAGCTATAGAGCATCGTGTTTTGAAATGGCAACATGGATTGGAGACCATGAATTGTTGCGTGGGAAATTAAATATTAATTTCTATGTTCTAAGATACAGCTGGAAAGTCTTCCACATATCTGTGAACTGCTTGGATAAGCAAATCCAAACAAAGCATCACTAGCAACCTAAACAGCTGAAGTAAAAGTACTTATTGCCTAAGAAGCAATAAAACAGAGTTGTTTTTATTAATGAGTTCTTCATTGAACTTGGGTGGATCACATGTCTGCTAACTTGATGGTTCTTCATTGCAAAATGCGTAGAACCACTATCGAAGTAAGAAAGACTAGATCACATAATAAACAAACTCAAAAGATCTTATCATCATATCTCGAAGAACATTCGATGAAAAGGATATTAAGATTGGCAAAGCATGATAACTAAACCTATGCAACAAGTGAGAAGCAACACTCACGTTGTAGCACTGGAAATCAAGCATAGCTTTGAATTCCATGAAATGTTTTAAAGATGGGTTTGAGGTCCATGGTTATAAACATTGGGGTTGAACATTTATCATATATGAAATGTATTTTCATATTCCATTTAATCTTGGTTTAGTATTAAATGATGAGTCCCTTCAAATTTGACGATATATTCAAGATAGACTGTCAGGACCAGTCCTGTGACTAAGAAATGTCTATCAAGTGAACTTGAATGTCAAAAGTTGAAAATGGTCCCTGGTCGGAGTTTTCTATAAAATTGGACGCATAGAAAATGTTAGACGATTAGAATGCAAGATGACTAGTAGTTCTGTTTCTTGAATTATGTGGACATGGCAATGTCATAATCATTTGCATAGATACTTACTTTGGGAAGACTAGTATCGGACAAGACCTATGAAACTTTACTGTAAGAGATGAAAATCTGTCATAAGTAAATTTCATTAAAATTAATAGACACTAAATCCTCAATACCTAAGTGAGTTGAGATTACTTGTTTGAGAACTGGTTGCTTTGACGTTGACCAACCGTCGCACCGTAAAAGGAGGCTATAAAGGCAACGCTCAGGTAATCACCTATCAAACGAAGTCTAATCTCAAGATCGCAAGATTGGGATTGTCCTCCCATAAATCGGGATGAGATGCTTAAAAGTTGTACAAGGCCACTCGGAGAGCTAGAAACTGTGAAATGCATGGCCGTGCTCGGATGAATCATAGGCTATGATTATCTGTCTATTTGATCAGTTGAACTCTGAAACCGAGGAACACCTCTGGACATAATAAGGATGACAACTCTTACCTTATGTTCAAGAGCAAGCATCGAGCGACAAAGGAATTAGGAAATGCACACTTGTCCCTAAGGACAAGTGGGAGACTGAAGGAAATAATGCCCTTGGTCCAAGTATGCATTCTATGTTAAGTCTAATAAGTGCGGTTCAGTATTAATCAACAAGTTAATAATTCAGTGAGATCAAGTGAGCTGAATGCCTAGCTAGAGGCCGCTTCAGTTCAAGTGGAATTAATGATATTAATCCACAGCTTACTCTTGACTGAACCCGTAGGGTTACACAAATAGTACGTAAACGGATGGAGTATTTAATGCTATGGATATTCGGAATCGACGGATCTTGGTTTCAGTGGGAGCTGAGATCGTCACAGGCAAGAAATGAATGCTCCGGAAACGATGATATTGCCGGAAACGAAAATATGGATCGTATCGGAAATATAAATATTATCCAAGTCGTAGATGTTGCCGGAAACGGAAACATGGTACGTATCGGAAAATATTATCGGAAATGGAAATATTGCCGGAATCGGAAATATTGTCGGAAACGGAAATATTGTCAGAATCGGAAATATTATCGGAATCGGAAAATAATTCCGGAAACGGAAATATTAAATATTTGTTCGAAACGGAAAATAATTCCGGAATCGGAAATATTAAATATTGTTCGTATCAGAAATGAATTCCGGAATCGGGAAATTAATCGGAAGCGTATCGTACGAATTAGCATCGGACGAGGCCTGCCAGACGAAGGCCCAACACGAAGCCGGGCCATCGCCCAGCAAGCCAGCGCGCCACAACGCACCAGCCAAGGCTGGGCCAGGCCCACCGCAAGGCAGGCCCAGCGCGCGCCAACGCTGCGGCAGCGTGTGGGCCTCGTGGCAATGGGCTGCGAGCTCGCGGGCTGCGCGCGCGCGCATGGCGCCCCTCGTGGGCTGCTGTGCGTGCGTGTGTTTGTTTGTGAGCTATACGAATCCTAAAGTCATCAGGTTTCGACATATAATTAAATTCCTAAACCTAAAAGGATGAATTAATTAAATAAGAATTCTATTAGGATTCTAGTTTAATTAATTCGTATCCTAATAGGATAACGATTCCCTTTCCATACCTCTATAAATAAAGGCCTAGGGTCATTATTTTGTATAGAGTATTCAAGTATTCAAAGTGATTTTTGAGAGCAAAAATTCAGTCATACAATTGCCTATACTAGCCGAAAATTCTAAGTACCTTAAGGGCGATCCTAGTTGGTCAAGCTTAAGGTGGATCCGGGCGTGCTGTGGACTATCTACGGAGGGACGACACTTGGAGTCCTAAAGACTTGTTCTTGTTCGGTTCGGGCGTAGCTAGGGAAGGCACGCAACAAAGTGTATGCATCTAAACTATGCTAAATGAATATGTGTAAATAATATGCTTTCCTGGCTTTATGGTTTTTTCGCATGATTTATGAATTGTCATATGTATCATAACCTAACACTGATGGCTCTAAGGTGCTTGTTCAACACATAGGAAATTTTTTCCAAGGAAATCAGATTGAACTGAATCATGTCTTACATGTCCCTGGTTTTCAATTTAATTTGATATCTGTTCCTAAACTGTGTAAGGATATGAACTGTACAGTAACCTTTACTGACAGTAAATGCTTACTTCAGGGCCTTTCAATGAACAAGCCTCTTGTGCTTGATGAATTGATATCTGGTCTATACAGCCTCTCGGAAGCTTTGATCAATCCAAGGTCTTCTTCTATCCTTCCTGGTTCTTCTATTCATGCTTCAATAAATTCTGCTTGCTTCAATGCTTTACAAAATGCAAAATTGTGGCACTTGAGATTAGGTCACATGCCTTTTGACAAAATAAAGAGTGTCAACGGCTCTCTTGATGTGAAGAGTTGTGTAGCGGACAATTTATGTCAAATTTTTCCCATGGCTAAACAACCTAGATTGTCTTTTCCAACTAGTTCAATTAAAACATCTAGGCCTTTTGAGTTGTAACACTTAGATGTTTGGGGTACCTATCAGAATTCTACACAAAACGGTTGTAAATACTTTCTTACCATAGTAGATGATTTTACCCGAACAACCTGGACTCATTTGATGAAATACAAATCTGATTCTGTTGCTCTCCTTGATCAATTTATTTGTTTTGTTGAAAAACAGTTTTGTACTTCCGTTCTTTGTCTTAGAAGTGATAATGCTCAAGAACTTTGTGAGGGTGATATGAAAAAGATATTCTTGGCTAAAGTCATAGAGCACCAAAGATCTTGTGTAGACACACCTCCGCAAAACAGTGTAGTTGAAAGAAAACATCGACACCTCTTAGAAATAGCTAGGGCTTTGTACTTTCAATCTAGAGTTCCTTTACAGTTTTGCGGTGAGTGCATCCTCGATGCTACTTATCTCATAAATAGAATGCCTCTTAAAAGCATAGATTTTTAAACTCCTTTGCTAAACTCTATGGAATATCAAAAAATCTTGATCATCTTCGGGTTTTTGGTTGCCTTTGTTATGTCTCTACTCTAAAATCTCATAGATTAAAATTTGAACCAAGAGCAAATCCTTGTGTCTTCTTAGGCTATTCTCCGGGACAAAAGGGATACAAAGTGTTCAATTTAGTGACAAACAAGATGGTCGTGTCTAGAAATGTCAGATTTGAAGCCTGTCACTCTTCATTGCAATAACCAGTCAGCATTACATATTGTGAAGAACCCGGTATTTCATGAACGCACAAAACATATCGAGATTGATTGCCACTTTACCAGAGATAAAGTTCTTGAAGGTTTGATTCAACTAACTTATTTTCCTACTCAATCACAACTTGCTGATCTGTTTACCAAAGTACTTCCAGGACCTCAACATCGATACTTGCTTTCCAAACTAGGAATAACTAATTCTCAGTCATCTCCTAGTTTGAGGGGGGGGTGTTAGTGAGTGTATTCCAGCTGGAACCTAGTTGTCATAAGTTGACAACACAAATTAAGTTATAATTATTTTGTAATTACTTTTTAGCATTTTTGTCTTATGCATATTAATGCATATGGGAGTGTTGCCAGCATCAGTACTCGACCTCCCTTGTAAAGAAACACTTTTCTCATTTTAAGAAATAAGATTGCTCTTATTTTCCCCTTTACCAAAAGCTAAGTCCTATGCTGATTTCATCTCTAATCCTAAATCTTTTATAAAGGGTCTTCGTAGTTTGGTTGCTGCACACATAAATCCCACTATAATGCAATATATGAATTTATAAAAAACAAACAACTTTCTAAATAAAGGGAAATATTAGTACCGTGAAGAGGTGATACAACCCATAGATGGCAATGTTTACATTCAATACATGTTTCCAGTCTTCTCTTAGAATGTTAAGGCATACATTACCCTCCAAGTCGATGTTAGGATGATATACCTGCCGGACGCATATGAAAAGTCAGAAAACTGAAAAACATCCATGAATGCACAATTTAATTATGTAACATAAGACAGTATTCCGCGTAGAATCATTCTATTTACCTTTGTCTTGCTCTTAACCTTGGGAGGCTCATAAGGGTATACATATTGAACTTGGAAGGTAAACACAAATGTGCCACCTCTGCAATCAAAATACCCATAGCCAAAACATCAGTATACTATGTCAACTAGATAAAAAGAAAGAAGCAAGGAATGATTAGGAAGAATAGCAAAATGAAATGCAAATGAAGTTCAATGATCCAATTAGAAATATTATTTCAATCAAACTCCATCCTCTCTCTACCCCACATGGCTATTACAAGCAAAAAGAGAAGAAAGAATGAAGCAGAGTTGATGGATAAGAGATGATGAAGGAAACAAAACAAGATCAAGAGAAATCAAACAAGTAACTAATGATATAATTTACAAGGGAACTGCAAATACTAAGCACTAGTAGGCAATAGCCTATGTGTTATGACTGGTATTAAGAGAAGATGGCAGTTGTGACGCAAACAGATTTTTACTAAAAGAGACACTTACAAATGTTATAACGGATGCAAAGAAAGATTAAATAACGCAATAAAGAGCGCAGAGATTTAACGTGATTCACTAACAATGTGTTAGCTACGTCCACAGGCAGAGGGGAGGAAAATTTTATTGATCTTGAGGAGTACTGATTACAGAGTACAACTAGGTTATGACCTAGAGAGTTTATAAAGTACTCTCTAAACAGATGCGGAAAGACAGATAATCCTAGTCCAGAATAACAGATACCGTAAAGTTTGGGGGCGTTGCCCCTGCACCTGGACTCGCTTACCAGGCAGCAAGATCCCCGTGCTGGGGCGTTGTAGTAAGGGGCTTGACCGATTCAAGACATTATTCTAACAAATCTCCACCTTGACTTGAATCCTCTCACAAATACAAGATGTACCAGATACACCATTATAATGCCTGATGTACCAGAAACTCTCTGCCTCAGATTTTTCCCTCAAAAGGGCAATCAACAACTCCTAACATTTATCAAGTTCAAACAGTGTTGAAACTTGATATGTGGAACTGACTTGGTGAACATATCGGCTGGGTTATCATCAGTACCCACTTTGTTCACCTTAATTCTCTTCTCACTTCTCAGAAAATGATACCTTACATCGGTGTGCTTAGTCCTCTCATGATGGACTTGATCCTTAGCTAAACAGATTGCACTTAGACTATCACAATACACTATAACCTAATCATGATGTAGACCCAAATCACTGACCAACCCTTTCAACCATATTTCCTCTTTTGCTGCTTCTGTCAATGCTATGTACTCTGCTTATGTAATAGAAAAAGTCACCGTATGTTGCAAAGTAGCTTTCCAACTGACCAACCCTTTCAACTACTGGCCAACTCTTTCAATCACTGACCAACCCTTTCAATCACTGACCAACTCTTTCAACCATATTCCCTCTTTTGCTGCTTCTGTCAATACCATGTACTCTGCTTCTGTAGTAGACAAAGTCACCGTAGGTTGGAAAGTAGCTTTCTAACTGACAACTGACCCACCAAGAGTGAAAGCATAACCAGTCATAGATCTTCTACTGTCAACATCTCCAGCATAACCTGAGTCTGAAAACCCTGTCACCAAACACTCTGTATTACCTCCATAAATGAGACCAACATCAGATGTACCTTTAAGGTACCAAAAAATCCTCTTCACAGCTTGCCAATGCTCTTTTCCAGGTTCACCCATAAACCTACTAACAACACTAACAGACTGTGCCAGGTCAGGTCTAGTGCAGACCATTGCATACATTAAGCTTCCTACTGCAATAGCATAGGGAACTCTAGAACTGTACTCCTTCTCCTCAGCAGACTTAGGTGCAAAAGCAACAGACAAATGTGCATTTGCAGCACTAGGAGTATCTATTAGCTTTGTTGTAGACATGCCAAATCTTGACAAAATCTTCTGAATGTATCCCTTCTGTGATAAGAAGAGCTTCTTTGTGCGTCTATCCCTATAAATCTCCATCCCCATAGTTTTCCGAGCCGCACCCAAATCTTTCATCTCAAACTCAGCACTAAGGAGATCCTTCAACTCCTGAACATCAGACTTGTTCTCTGCAGATAACAACATATCATCTACATACAGGACCAGATAAATCAATGAACCATTTGTTGCCTTGCTATAGTAAACACATCAATCATACGGAATCCTGGTGTAGCCAATCTCTATCATGTAGCTGTCGAATCTCTTATACCACTGCCTTGGAGAATGCTTTATTCCATATAAGGACTTCTTCAACTTGCAAACATAGTCTTCCTTACCAGAAACCCGAAAACCATATGGCCGAGTCATGCATATCTCCTCTTCCAGCTCTCTATGCAGAAAAGATGTCTTCACATCTAGTTGTTCAAGCTCCAGATCCTGATGTGTCTGACTACTGGTGAAAAAATATCATTGTAGTCTACTCCCTCTCTCTAAGTGAACCCTCTAGCTACTACTCGAGCTTTATACTTGATACCTGTTAGGTTATGATACATATGGCAATACATAAATCATGCGGAAAAACCATAAATCCAGGAAAACATATTATTTACACATAATCATTTAGCATAGTATAGATGCATACACTTTGTAGCGTGCCTTCCCTAGCTGCGCCCGAACCGAACAAGAACAAGTCTTTAGGACTCCAAGTGTCGTCCCTCCGTAGATAGTCCACAGTACGTCCGGATCCGCCTCAAGATTGACCAACTAGAATCGCCCTTAAGGTGCTAGGAATTTTTGGCTATTATTGTGCAAGAGTGTGGCTGAATTTTCTTTCAAAAACTTACCCTTTGAATACTTCAATCGTACGTATAAATTATGACACTAGGCCCTTATTTATAGAGGTTTGGAAAGGGAATTGGAATCCTAGTAGGATACGATTTAATTAAACTCAGAATCCTACAAGGACTCTAATTAATTAAATAATCCTAATAGGAATAGGAGTTTAATCATACACCAAAACCTAATAGATTTAGGAATTGTGCATGGACACAAACACACACGCACGGAGCCACGAGGGCGCCCGCACACGTGCGCTCGGCCCACTCAGCCCACGCTGGGCGGCCTTGCTTTGGGGCGCTGGGCCTGCCTTGCGGTGGGCCTGGCGCTGCCTTGGGCTGGGCGTGCGCGCGTCTTTGCTTGCTGGGCGATGGCCTAGCTTCGTGCTGGGCCTTCGTCCGGCAGGCCTTCTCCGATGCTTATTCGTACGATACGCTTCCGATTAAATTCCCGGTTCCGGAATTCATTTCCGATACGAACAATATTTAATATTTCCGATTCCGGGATTAATTTTCGTTTCGAACAAATATTTAATATTTCCGTTTCCGGAATTATTTTCCGATTCCGATAATATTTCCGATTCTGACAATATTCCCGTTTCCGGCAATATTTCCGATTCCGGCAATATTTCCATTTCCGATAATATTTTCCGATACGTACCATGTTTCCGTTTCCAGCAACATCTACGACTTGGATAATATTTATATTTCTGATACGATCCATATTTCCGTTTCATGCAATATCATCGTTTTCGGAGTATTCATTTCTTGCTTGTGACGATCTCAGCTCCCACTGAAACCAAGATCCGTCGATTCCAAATATCCATAGATAGAGTATTTAATTCCATTAAATACTTGATCCGTTTACGTACTATTTGTGTGACCCTACGGGTTCAGTCAAGAGTAAGATGTGGATTAATATCATTAATTCCACTTGAACTGAAGCGGCCTCTAGCTAGGCATTCAGCTCACTTGATCTCACTGAATTTAACTTGTTAATTAATACTGAACCGCATTTATTAGACTTAACATTGAATGCATACTTGGACCAAGGGCATTATTTCCTTCAATCTCCCATTTGTCCTTAGGGACAAGTGTGCATTTCCTAATTCCTTTGTCGCTCGATGCTTGCTCTTGAACATAAGGTAAGAGTTGTCATCCTTATTATGTCCAGGTGTTTCTCGGTTTCAGAGTTCAACTGATCAAATAAATAGATAATCATAGCCTATGATTCATCCGAGCACGGCCATGCATTTCACAGTTTCTAGCTCTCCGAGTGGCCTTATACAACTTTTAAGCATCTCATCCCGATTTATGGGAGGACAATCCCAATCTTGCGATCTTGAGATTAGACTTCGTTTGATAGGTGATTACCTGAGCGTTGCCTTTATAGCCTCCTTTTACGGTGCGACGGTTGGTCAACGTTAAAGTAACCAGTTCTCAAACAAGTAATCTCAAATCACTCAGGTATTGAGGATTTAGTGTCTAATAATTTTAATGAAATTTACTTATGACAGATTTTCATCTCTT
The DNA here is from genome assembly GCF_020520425.1 of Spinacia oleracea. Lineage (NCBI taxonomy): Eukaryota > Viridiplantae > Streptophyta > Magnoliopsida > Caryophyllales > Amaranthaceae > Spinacia > Spinacia oleracea. Next base: position 93,815,761 of record NC_079489.1, read on the forward strand.
ACAGTAAAGTTTCATAGGTCTGTCCGATACTAGTCTTCCCAAAGTAAGTATCTATGCAAATGATTATGACATTGCCATGTCCACATAGTTCAAGAAACAGAACTACTAGTCATCTTGCATTCTAGTCGTCTAACGTTTTCTATGCGTCCAATTTTATAGAAAACTCCGACCAGGGACCATTTTCAACTTTTGACATTCAAGTTCACTTCATAGACATTTCTTAGTCACAGGACTGGTCCTGACAGTCTATCTTGAATATATCGTCAAATTGAAGGGACTCATCATTTTATAAACCACAATTAAATGGAAAAATGAATTCTATTCATTTATTGTGAATGATTAACCAATAATGTTTTACAAAGATTTAAACTCTAAAACTTTAAAACATTAAATAAAGACATCAAAGTTATTCTCCAATATGCTTGATTCCCATGGCTGCAGTGTGCGAGTTGTGCTTCGCCTGCGGCAGAGGTTTAGTCAATGGATCTGATATGTTGTCATCAGTTCCAATCTTGCTTATCTCGACTTCTTTTCTTTCAACGAACTCTCATAGAAGGTGAAATCTACGAAGTACATGCTTGACTCAGCTCTTTGGTGGTGTCTAGGCTCCTTTGCCTGTTCAATAGCTCCGTTGTTATCACAATACAGGGCTATTGGTCCTTTAATGTAGGGGACTACACCTAGTTCACCTATGAACTTCCTTAGCCATATAGCTTCCTTTGCTGCTTCATGTGCATCAATGTACTCCGCTTCAGTTGTAGAATCCGCAATGGTGCTTTGCTTAGCACTTTTCTAGCTTACTGCACCTCCGTTGAGGTAGAAGACAAACCCAGACTGTGATCTGAAATCATCTTTGTCGGTTTGGAAACTTGCGTCCGTATAGCCTTTAACAATTAATTCATCATCTCCACCATAGACCAGGAAGTCATCTTTGTGCCTTTTCATGTAATTCAGAATATTCTTGGCAGCAGTCCAATGTGCCTCCCCTGGGTCTGACTGGTATCTGCTCGTAGCACTGAGTGCGTACGCAACATCCGGGCGTGTACATATCATAGCATACATTATTGAACCAATCAATGATGCATATGGAATCCCATTCATTCGTCTACGCTCATCAAGTATTTTTGGGCCTCGCTTGGAGTCTGCCATCTTGAACCTATCAAGCACCTTATTGATATAAGTGCTTTGACTAAGTCCAATCATCCTTTTAGATCTATCTTTGCAAATCTTGATGCCCAATATGTACTGTGCTTCTCCTAGATCCTTCATCGAAAAACATTTCCCAAGCCAAATCTTGACAGAGTTCAACATAGGAATGTCATTTCCGATAAGTAATATGTCGTCGACATATAATACTAGGAAAGCAATTTTGCTCCCACTGACCTTCTTGTATACACAAGATTCGTCCGCGTTCTTGATGAAACCAAAGTCACTGACTGCTTCATCAAAACGTATATTCCAGCTCCTGGATGCCTGCTTCAATCCGTAGATTGATTTCTTTAGCTTGCATACCTTTTTAGCATTCTTTGGATCCTCAAAACCTTCAGGCTGTGTCATGAACACAGTTTCTGTTAAAACGCCGTTTAAGAAAGCGGTTTTGACATCCATCTGCCATATTTCTTAATCGTAATATGCAACGATTGCTAACATTATCCGAATAGACTTTAGCATTGCAACTGGTGAAAAATTTTCATCGTAATCCACACCCTGGACTTGCCTGTAACCTTTTGCAACCAATCTAGCTTTGAAAACTTCAAGTTTCCCATCCTTGTCCTTTTTCAGTTTGAAAACCCATTTGCTTCCAATGGCTTGGTAGCCATCTGGCAAATCGACCAAATCCCATACTTGGTTTTCAGACATGGAGTCTAATTTAGATTGCATGGCTTCTTGCCATTGCTTGGAGCTAGGGCTCGTCATAGCTTGTTTGTAAGTCGCAGGTTCATCACTTTCAAGTAATAGAACGTCATAGCTCTCGTTCGTCAAAATACCTAAGTACCTTTCCGGTTGAGATCTATATCTTTGTGATCTACGCTGGGTAACATTTCTAGATTGACCATGATTCTCACCAGATTCTTCTAAAGATCCCTGAGTTTCATCCTGAATGTCTGAAGGAAATAATGCCCTTGGTCCAAGTATGCATTCTATGTTAAGTCTAATAAATGCGGTTCAGTATTAATTAACAAGTTAATAATTCAGTGAGATCAAGTGAGCTGAATGCCTAGCTAGAGGCCGCTTCAGTTCAAGTGGAATTAATGATATTAATCCACAGCTTACTCTTGACTGAACCCGTAGGGTCACACAAATAGTACGTAAACGGATCAAGTATTTAATGGCATTAAATACTCTATCTATGGATATTCGGAATCGACGGATCTTGGTTTCAGTGGGAGCTGAGATCGTCACAGGCAAGAAATGAATACTCCGGAAACGATGATATTACCGGAAACGGAAATATGGATCGTATCGGAAATATAAAATTTATCCAAGTCGTAGATGTTGCCGGAAACGGAAACATGGTACGTATCGGAAAATATTATCGGAAATGGAAATATTACCAGAATCGGAAATATTGCCGGAAACGGAAATATTGTCAGAATCGGAAATATTACCGGAATCGAAAAATAATTTCGGAAACGGAAATATTAAATATTTGTTCGAAACGAAAATTAATTCCGGAATCGGAAATGTTAAATATTGTTCGTATCGGAAATGAATTCCGGAATCGGAAATTTAATCGGAAGCGTATCGTACGAATAAGCATCGGACGAGGCCTGCCGGACGAGGCCCAGCACGAAGCCAGGCCATCGCCCAGCAAGCCAAGCGCGCCGCACAAACAGCCACGCCAGGCCCAGCGCAAGGCCAGGCACAACAGGCCGTGGCAGCGCGCACAGCGAGCGCAGCGCGCGCGGGAGCTGCGTGGGCTTGCAGCTCGCGCAGGCCTCGCTGCGTGGGCTGCTGCTCGTGCGCACGCATGGGCGGCCCATCGTGGCTGCCGTGTGTGCGTGTGTAAGTGTTTGTGTTCGTGCATGTTTCCTAAAACGTGCAGAGTTCGGTTAATGATTAAATTCCTAATTCTATTTGATAAATTAATTAAATTAGAGTTCTTGTAGGATTCTAGGTTTAATCAATTTGTATCTGAATAGGATTCCAATTCCCTTTCCATACCCCTATAAATATGTGGCCTGGGTTCACAATTTATAACGAGTTTTAAAGTATTCAAAGTGAGTTTTTGAGAGAAAAATTCAGCCACACATCTTGCTCAAAAGTGCCGAAAATTCTAGTACCTTAAGGGCGATTCTAGTTGGTCAATCTTAAGGCGGATCCGGACGTGCTGTGGACTATCTACGGAGGGACGACACTTGGAGTCCTAAAGACTTGTTCTGGTTCGGTTCGGGCGCAGCTAGGGAGGTCACGCAACAAAGAGTATGCATCTAAATTATGCTATATGATTATGTGTAAATAATATGTAATCCTGGGTTAATGGTTGTTTCCGCATGATTTATGTAATATCATATGTATCATAACCTAACAGTGGTATCAGAGCCCCTTATTATTTTCATAATCTAATTTGCATAAACATGGTTAAATATTACAAATTTGCAAGAATTAAAAGGGGTGATTAATTTTCGTAATTGTTAATTAATTGCAAATTGCGTTTATTTAATTATACGTACGCAGTTTTTCGGCAGTTTCTTCGTTACTCATCCAAATCGAGTGATTTTTGTGTCAATTCCGCATGTAAAAGGCATTCTAAAATTTTGACAAAAATAGTACTTTTCTGCCGAACCCAGAATTCTCAAATTCGAAGCCTAACTATGACTTTTCGAAGGTTTTAGTTTTTCGAATGCAAAATTTCGTAAATTTAAGATGTTAAATTAAATATTTGCGATTCTTGTTGATAAATCTTGAATTTTTGATTGACCTACTGTATATGTTTAACAAGTTTGAATGCCTAGCCTTGTTAATTATGCAATCTAATTTGTAATTATGATTAATTTGTTGAAAATTAGAATAATTTAGAATTAATTTGATTTTCATAATTAATTATAATTTAATTAGAAACCTATGATTAAAAACCACCATAAAAATTGTAAATTTATGATAAATTTTAAATTTTTATGACCTAGACTTGAATCCATGTAAATCGGAAATCAATTGAATAATAAATTTTCGATTTTTCGCCCTAAAATTATGAAATTAATAATATTTATTAATTTGTCATTAATTTTATAAATTTTAAATTTTTTATGCGATTCGTTCATATAACTTGCACGCACAAAGCAATGGACGCTTCGTGTTACCCTTAAGGGGTGTTGTATAGTGCGGGCATGCGACGACGAGCAAGGGAGCTCGTCGCCCGTGCGGCACGAATGCAATGAGCAAGGCAAGGTGCACGTGCACAAGGCAGCAGCCCTGCCTTGTGTCGTGGGCCACGAGCAATGGACGAATGGGCATGGGCGAAGGGCGAGCCAAGGCAGTCGCGTGTGGGCAGCAAGCGAGCTGCGCCACAACGCGCACTGCCTCGCGCAAGAGCGCGCAGCCTCGCGCGCAGCGAGCGCAAGCTCGCGTGCCACGAGCGCTGCGCCCAGCGTTGCTCGCGCGCACAGCGAGCGATGTCGCGCGCCCAGCGAGCGATGGCTCGCACGCACAGCGAGCGATGTCGCGCGCCCAGCGAGCGATGGCTCGCACGCACAGCGAGCGATGTCGCGCGCCCAGCGAGCGATGGCTCGCACGCACAGCGAGCGATGTCGCGCGCCCAGCGAGCGATGTCGCGCGCACTGCGAGCGATGGCTCGCGCGCACTGCGAGCGATGGCTCGCGTGCGACGAGCGCTGGCGCGCGCACAGCGTGCGATGGCTTGCGATGGAAATGCAGCAGCTATGCGACGAGCGCATGGGCTGCGCGCACATGGCCAGCGATGGCTGTGTGCGAGCGGCCCATGGGCGTGCAATGCGTAGGGTGTTTGCGTTACGATTAGATCGTTTTGAATGTTTAATTTGAAAATTTCAGTTCACGTAATTTTAATTAATTTTAAAATTAATAATTTAAATTATTTTCTTGGATTTTAATTTTGAATATTGTAATTATAATAAATGTTATTTATTCTAATTATTTTACTAAAATTAAAATCATGAATTAATTTAAATAACGACTGAAATTAAATTAAACTTTTTGGATTCAATTATGAATTTATATGAGCTTTAAATTTTAATTAAATTTGTATGTTTCCGGTTAGACTAGAAATACATTTTTATGTTTAAAATTGGTAAAGCATATGAATTTATTGGTTTAAGTGGGAGCGCTTTTAGTCATAAACTCTTGATTAGGTCTACAAATCCTTAAGGTTAAAACAACTTGATTAGAATTAATAAGGACTGAATAATTGGTAGATTATTGGTGCCCTTGATTAATTGCTCCAAATGTTTACGTGATGCATAATGTGTTTTACTAACCAGCTATGTGGGCCATTCATGATAATGAATGGGTGAATGGTATATATTGTATATGTACTGTTTTGCAGGTTATGAAGTGACTAGTATGGCCCAAATAGGATAGAAAATATGGTCTGCGTACCATTAATTTGAATGTAATTGGTCTGAAGTACCAAAGTTATTTTTCAATTCAAATATGGTCTGCGTACCATCAAATAGTTGTAATTAGTTATAGCTTATCCTATTTGAAGAAAATGGTGCCTCCCACGGAGATTTTCAAGACGGACTTTGAAGTTAAAGCTTCAAGATGAAGTCGGGCCATACTAGATCACAAATATCTTATGCATGTTTTAAGTTATTTATTGCTTTTAAATATGTCTTAAAATGCATGAGATCAAAAGCTTGATTATGTTGCATGATTAAGGATTTTAGTTCACTTAAAATCTAACCAACATAGTAAGAGCCTTAAGTTCCAAACTTAAAAATTGAGTTAAAAGGTGCCATGCCAAAATATACACTTGCTTGGATATCCTTTACATCAATCTAGTAATAGTTTTCGCTCAGCGAGGTGTTACTTATTGGTCCTAAAGGGGCAAGGTACACAAATAATTGTGAGTACATGTTAGTTTTGGTGAAACTCAACGATATAAGTAAGGAGTCCTTTTATGTCGTGGCAAAATCGATAGGTTTACCTAATAAGTTCTTAGACGTACCTATCAACCAAGAATAGTTTCTAGACTATTAGCAAAAGGCTTTTGCTTACCTAAGATGTTCTAGGATTAAGTCGACAAACTGTGCTTAGTTCTTCAATGATTTTAGGATCTTGGAATCATTTTATTCACACCTGCCGGAACACATAATTTGAATAAAATGCTTAATAAACATTGAATTATGCATGTATGCTAGAATTTAAGTTTATTAAGAGAAACTGTGAATGGTTATTTATTTGTTTATTCTTTTCAATTGTAGTTTTTAATATGGCAAACAACAATTCATTCAACATTCGATCAATTCTCGAAAAGGAGAAGTTGAACGGGAAAAACTTCCTTGACTGGCAAAGGAACTTGCAAATAGTTCTTATGCAGGAAGAAAAGGAGTATGTCCTAGATGAGGCGATGCCCGAAGCTGCAGGCGACGGGGTCACTCAGGCAGCCCTCAATCGTTGGATTGATGCCAACAAGGATGTAAAATGTCTAATGCTCGCCACCATGAGTGCGGATCTGCAGAAAACGTTCATCAACTCAGATGCTTTCACAATCATCAGTGAGTTAAAGAACATGTTCCAAGATCTGGCTCGAGTCGAAAGATTCGAGACTCATAGGCAAATTCTTGAGACCAAACTTAAGAAAGGCGAGCCCGTAAGTCCACATGTTCTCAAAATGATTGGACTCATTGAGAATATGAGTCGGCTGGATCAGCAATTTTCTCAGGAAATGGCTATAGACACCATCCTCCATTCTCTTCATAGCGGGTATGATCAGTTCAAACTGAACTACAGTATGAATAGTCTGGACAAAACGCTCACTGAGCTTCACGGTATGCTGAAGACCGCTGAAAAGACGCTCAAAAGTGATAAGCAGGATGTGCTTATGGTGCGTGGGGGCAAGTTCAAGAAATCTGGAAAGAAGAGGAATGCTAAGAAAGGTGGCAACAAGGCCAGCCCAACTAAGCAAACTGGCGCCAAATCTGCAAAGAGGAAGGTCAGTCAACCCACTTCTGAATCCGAATGCTTCTACTGCAAGAAGAAGGGGCATTGGAAAAGAGATTGCTTGAAGCTAAAGGAAGATCAGAAGAACGGAACAGTCGTTCCATCTTCAGGTATTTTCGTTATAGACTGTATACTTGCTAATTCAACTTCTTGGGTATTAGATACAGGTTGTGGCTCACACTTATGTTCCAATCCACAGGGACTAAGAAGAAGTAGAAAGTTAAGCAAGGGTGAAGTCGACCTACGAGTGGGAAATGGAGCACGGATTGCTGCATTAGCTATAGGAACTTACTATTTGTCGTTGCCCTCCGGGCTAGTTTTGGAACTGGAAGAATGTTTCCATGTTCCAAGTCTTACTAAAAACATCATTTCAGTTTCTTGCTTAGATGCTAAGGGATTTTCCTTTTTAATAAAAGACAATAGTTGTTCGTTTTATTTTAAAGAGATGTTTTATGGATCTGCTAGATTTGTCAATGGACTTTATTTATTAGATCACGACAAACAAGTATATAACATAAATACCAAAAAGGCCAAAAAGAATGATTCAGATCTCACCTATATGTGGCATTGTCGATTAGGCCATATAAACTTGAAACGCTTAGAAAGACTTCAAAGGGAAGGAATTCTAGAACCATTTGACTTAGAGGATTATGGTAAATGCGAATCATGTTTACTTGGCAAAATGACAAAGCAACCTTTCTCTAAAGTTGGAGAAAGAGAAAATGAACTACTGGGTTTAATCCATACAGATGTATGTGGACCAATGAGTACAAATGCTAGAGGTGGTTTCAGCTACTTTATCACTTTCACTGATGACTTCAGTAGGTATGGTTATGTCTACCTAATGAAGCATAAGTCTGAATCCTTTGACAAATTCAAGGAATTTCAGAGTGAAGTAGAGAATCAATTAGGCAAGAAGATTAAAGCACTGCGGTCTGATAGAGGCGGTGAATATCTGAGCTATGAATTTGATGACCATCTGAAAGAATGTGGAATTCTATCAGAATTGACTCCTCCTGGAACACCACAATGGAACGGTGTGTCGGAACGGAGGAACAGAACCTTGCTAGACATGGTCAGGTCAATGATGGGTCAGGCCGAACTTCCATTAGAATTTTGGGGACATGCACTAAATACAGCTGCACTCACTATAAATAGAGCTCCGTCTAAAGCTGTCGAAAAGACTCCATACGAATTATGGTTTGGAAAGCCTCCAAATGTGTCTTTTCTTAAGATTTGGGGATGTGAAGTATACGTCAAACGATTAATTTCAGACAAACTTCATCCAAAATCTGACAAATGTATCCTTGTGGGCTATCCAAAGGAAACAAAGGGGTATGACTTCTACAATACATCTGAGAACAAAGTGTTTGTTGCTCGAGATGGTGTCTTTTTGGAGAAGGATCACATTTCCAAAATGACAAGTGGGAGAAAAGTAGACCTCGAAGAAATTCGAGTCGAACAACAAACTCTAGAGAATGCTCAAGATGACATTCAGGATGAAACTCAGAGATCTTTAGAAGAATCTGGTGAGAATCATGGTCAATCTAGAAATGTTACCCCGCGTAGATCGCAAAGATATAGATCTCAACCGGAAAGGTACTTAGGTATTTTGACGAACGAGAGCTATGACGTTCTATTACTTGAAAGTGATGAACCTGCGACTTACAAACAAGCTATGACGAGCCCTAGCTCCAAGCAGTGGCAAGAAGCCATGCAATCTGAATTAGACTCCATGTCTGAAAACCAAGTATGGGATTTGGTCGATTTGCCAGATGGCTACCAAGCCATTGGAAGCAAATGGGTTTTCAAACTGAAAAAGGATAAGGATGGGAAACTTGAAGTTTTCAAAGCTAGATTGGTTGCAAAAGGTTACAGGCAAGTCCACGGTGTGGATTACGATGAAACCTTTTCACCAGTTGCAATGCTAAAGTCTATTCGAATAATGTTAGCAATCGCTGCATATTACGATTACGAAATATGGCAGATGGATGTCAAAACTGCTTTCTTAAACGGCGTTTTAACAGAAACTGTGTTTATGACACAGCCTGAAGGTTTTGAGGATCCAAAGAATGCTAAAAAGGTATGCAAGCTAAAGAAGTCAATCTACGGATTGAAGCAGGCATCCAGGAGCTGGAATATACGTTTTGATGAAGCAGTCAGTGACTTTGGTTTCATCAAGAACGCAGACGAATCTTGTGTATACAAGAAGGTCAGTGGGAGCAAAATTGCTTTCCTAGTATTATATGTCGACGACATATTACTTATCGGAAATGACATTCCTATGTTGAACTCTGTCAAGATTTGGCTTGGGAAATGTTTTTCGATGAAGGATCTAGGAGAAGCACAGTACATACTGGGCATCAAGATTTACAGAGATAGATCTAAAAAGATGATTGGACTTAGTCAAAGTACTTATATCAATAAGGTGCTTGATAGGTTCAAGATGGCGGACTCCAAGCGAGGCTACCTACCCATGTCTCATGGAATGACTCTAAGCAAGACTCAGTGCCCAAAAACACTTGATGAGCGTAGACGAATGAATGGGATTCCATATGCATCATTGATTGGTTCAATAATGTATGCTATGATATGTACACGCCCGGATGTTGCGTACGCACTCAGTGCTACGAGCAGATACCAGTCAGACCCAGGAGAGGCGCATTGGACTGCTGCCAAGAATATTCTGAAGTACCTGAAAAGGCACAAAGATGACTTCCTGGTCTATGGTGGAGATGATGAATTAATTGTTAAAGGCTATACGGACGCAAGTTTCCAAACCGACAAAGATGATTTCAGATCACAGTCTGGGTTTGTCTTCTGCCTCAACGGAGGAGCAGTAAGCTGGAAAAGTGCTAAGCAAAGCACCATTGCGGATTCTACAACTGAAGCGGAGTACATTGCTGCACATGAAGCAGCAAAGGAAGCTATATGGCTAAGGAAGTTCATAGGTGAACTTGGTGTAGTCCCCTCCATTAAAGGACCAATAGCCCTGTATTGTGATAATAACGGAGCTATTGCACAGGCAAAAGAGCCTAGACACCACCAGAGAGTCAAGCATGTACTTCGTAGATTTCACCTTCTACGAGAGTTCGTTGAAAGAAAAGAAGTCGAGATAAGCAAAATTGGAACTGATGACAACATATCAGATCCATTAACTAAACCTCTGCCGCAAGCGAAGCACAACTCGCACACTGCAGCTATGGGAATCAAGCATATTGGAGAATGGCTTTGATGTCTCTGTTTAATGTTTTAAAGTTTTAGAGTTTAAATCTTTGTAAAACATTATTGGTTAATCATTCACAATAAATGAAAAGAATTCATTTTTCCATTTAATTTGTGGTTTATTAAATGATGAGTCCCTTCAATTTGACGATATATTCAAGATAGACTGTTAGGACCAGTCCTGTGACTAAGAAATGTCTATCAAGTGAACTTGAATGTCAAAGGTTGAAAATGGTCCCTAATCGGAGTTTTCTATAAAATTGGACGCATAGAAAACGTTAGACGATTAGAATGCAAGATGACTAGTAGTTCTGTTTCTTGAACTATGTGGACATGGCAATGTCATAATCATTTGCATAGATACTTACTTTGGGAAGACTAGTATCGGACAAGACCTATGAAACTTTACTGTAAGAGATGAAAGTCTGTCATAAGTAAATTTCATTAAATTATTAGACACTAAATCCTCAATACCTGAGTGATTTGAGATTACTTGTTTGAGAACTGGTTGCTTTGACGTTGACCAACCGTCGCACCGTAAAAGGAGGCTATAAAGGCAACGCTCAGGTAATCACCTATCAAACGAAGTCTAATCTCAAGATCGCAAGATTGGGATTGTCCTCCCATAAATCGGGATGAGATGCTTAAAAGTTGTACAAGGCCACTCGGAGAGCTAGAAACTGTGAAATGCATGGCCGTGCTCGGATGAATCATAGGCTATGATTATCTGTTTATTTGATCAGTTGAACTCTGAAACCGAGGAACACCTCTGGACATAATAAGGATGACAACTCTTACCTTATGTTCAAGAGCAAGCATCGAGCGACAAAGGAATTAGGAAATGCACACTTGTCCCTAAGGACAAGTGGGAGACTGAAGGAAATAATGCCCTTGGTCCAAGTATGCATTCTATGTTAAGTCTAATAAATGCGGTTCAGTATTAATTAACAAGTTAATAATTCAGTGAGATCAAGTGAGCTGAATGCCTAGCTAGAGGCCGCTTCAGTTCAAGTGGAATTAATGATATTAATCCACAGCTTACTCTTGACTGAACCCGTAGGTTCACACAAATAGTACGTAAACGGATCAAGTATTTAATGGCATTAAATACTCTATCTATGGATATTCGGAATCGACGGATCTTGGTTTCAGTGGGAGCTGAGATCGTCACAGGCAAGAAATGAATACTCCGGAAACGATGATATTACCGGAAACGGAAATATGGATCGTATCGGAAATATAAAATTTATCCAAGTCGTAGATGTTGCCGGAAACGGAAACATGGTACGTATCGGAAAATATTATCGGAAATGGAAATATTACCAGAATCGGAAATATTGCCGGAAACGGAAATATTGTCAGAATCGGAAATATTACCGGAATCGGAAAATAATTCCGGAAACGGAAATATTAAATATTTGTTCGAAACGGAAATTAATTCCGGAATCGGAAATGTTAAATATTGTTCGTATCGGAAATGAATTCCGGAATCGGAAATTTAATCGGAAGCGTATCGTACGAATAAGCATCGGACGAGGCCTGTCGGACGAGGCCCAGCACGAAGCCAGGCCATCGCCCAGCAAGCCAAGCGCGCCGCACAAACAGCCACGCCAGGCCCAGCGCAAGGCCAGGCCCAGCAGGCCGTGGCAGCGCGCACAGCGCGCGCGGGAGCTGCGTGGGCTTGCAGCTCGCGCAGGCCTCGCTGCGTGGGCTGCTGCTCGTGCGCACGCATGGGCGGCCCATCATGGCTGCCGTGTGTGCGTGTGTAAGTGTTTGTGTTCGTGCACGTTTCCTAAAACGTGCAGAGTTCGGTTAATGATTAAATTCCTAATTCTATTTGATAAATTAATTAAATTAGAGTTCTTGTAGGATTCTAGGTTTAATCAATTTGTATCTGAATAGGATTCCAATTCCCTTTCCATACCCCTATAAATATGTGGCCTGGGTTCACAATTTATAACGAGTTTTAAAGTATTCAAAGTGAGTTTTTGAGAGAAAAATTCAGCCACACATCTTGCTCAAAAGTGCCGAAAATTCTAGTACCTTAAGGGCGATTCTAGTTGGTCAATCTTAAGGCGGATCCGGACGTGCTGTGGACTATCTACGGAGGGACGACACTTGGAGTCCTAAAGACTTGTTCTGGTTCGGTTCGGGCGCAGCTAGGGAGGGCACGCAACAAAGAGTATGCATCTAAATTATGCTATATGATTATGTGTAAATAATATGTAATCCTGGGTTAATGGTTGTTTCAGCATGATTTATGTAATATCATATGTATCATAACCTAACAATGTCATCTTGAACATTCTCTAGAGTTTGTTGTTTGACTCGAATTTCTTCGAGGTCTACTTTTCTCCCACTTGTCATTTTGGAAATGTGATCTTTCTCCAAAAAGACACCATCTCGAGCAACAAACACCTTGTTCTCAGATGTATTGTAGAAGTAATACCCCTTTGTTTCCTTTGGATAGCCCACAAGGATACATTTGTCAGATTTCGGATGAAGTTTGTCTGAAATTAATCGTTTGACGTATACTTCACATCCCCAGATCTTAAGAAAAGACAAATTTGGAGGCTTTCCAAACCATAACTCATATGGAGTCTTTTCGACAGCTTTAGACGGAGCTCTATTTATAGTGAGTGCAGCTGTATTTAGTGCATGTCCAAAATTCTATTGGAAGTTCGGCCTGACCCATCATTGACCTAACCATGTCTAGCAAGGTTCTGTTCCTCCATTCTGACACACCATTCCATTGTGGTGTTCCAGGAGGAGTCAATTCTGACAGAATTCCACATTCTTTCAGATGGTCATCAAATTCATAGCTCAGATATTCACCGCCTCTATCAGACCGCAGTGCCTTAATCTTCTTGCCTAATTGATTCTCTACTTCACTCTGAAATTCCTTGAATTTGTCAAAGGATTCAGACTTATGCTTCATTAGGTAGACATAACCATATCTACTGAAGTCATCAGTGAAAGTGATAAAGTAGCTGAAACCACCTCTAGCATTTGTACTCATTGGTCCACATACATCTGTATGGATTAAACCCAATAGTTCAGTTGCTCTTTCTCCAACTTTAGAGAAAGGTTGCTTTGTCATTTTGCCAAGTAAACATGATTCGCATTTACCATAATCCTCTAAGTCAAATGGTTCTAGAATTCCTTCCTTTTGAAGTCTTTCTAAGCGTTTGAAGTTTATATGGCCTAATCGACAATGCCACAGATAGGTGAGATCTGAATCATCCTTTTTGGCCTTTTTGGTATTTATGTTATAAACTTGTTTGTCGTGATGTAATAAATAAAGTCCATTGACTAATCTAGCAGATCCATAAAACATATCTTTAAAATAAAACGAACAACTATTGTCTTTTATTAAAAAGGAAAATCCCTTAGCATCTAAGCAAGAAACTGAAATGATGTTTTTAGTAAGACTTGGAACATGGAAACATTCTTCCAGTTCCAAAACTAGCCCGGAGGGCAACGACAAATAATAAGTTCCTACAGCTAATGCAGCAATCCGTGCTCCATTTCCCACTCGTAGGTCGACTTCTCCCTTGCTTAACCTTCTACTTCTTCTTAGTCCCTGTGGATTGAAACATAAGTGTGAGCCACAACCTGTATCTAATACCCAAGAAGTTGAATTAGCAAGTATACAGTCTATAACGAAAATACCTGAAGATGGAACGACTGTTCCGTTCTTCTGATCTTCCTTTAGCTTCAAGCAATCTCTCTTCCAATGCCCCTTCTTCTTGCTGTAGAAGCATTCAGATTCAGAAGTGGGTTGACTGACCTTCCTCTTTTCAGACTTGGCGCCAGTTTGCTTAGTTGGGCTGGCCTTGTTGCCACCTTTCTTAGCATTCCTCTTCTTTCCAGATTTCTTGAACTTGCCCCCACGCACCATAAGCACATCTTGCTTATCACTTTTGAGCGTCTTTTCAGCGGTCTTCAGCATACCGTGAAGCTCAGTGAGCGTTTTGTCCAGACTATTCATACTGTAGTTCAGTTTGAACTGATCATACCTGTTATGAAGAGAATGGAGGATGGTGTCTACAGCCATTTCCTGAGAGAATTGCTGATCCAGCCGACTCATATTCTCAATGAGTCCAATCATTTTGAGAACATGTGGACTTACAGGCTCGCCTTTCTTAAGCTTGGTCTCAAGAATTTGCCTATGAGTCTCGAATCTTTCGACTCGAGCCAGATCTTGGAACATGTTCTTTAACTCACTGATGATCGTGAAAGCATCTGAGTTGATGAACGTTTTCTGCAGATCTGCACTCATGGTGGCGAGCATTAGACATTTCACATCCTTGTTGGCATCAATCCAACGATTGAGGTCAGCCTGAGTGACCCCGTCGCCTGCGGCTTCGGGCATCGCCTCTTCCAGGACATACTCCTTTTCTTCCTGCATAAGAACTATTTGCAAGTTCCTTTGCCAGTCAAGGAAGTTTTTCCCGTTTAACTTCTCCTTTTCGAGAATTGATCGAATGTTGAATGAATTGTTGTTTGCCATAATTAAAACTACAATTGAAAAGAATAAACAAATAAATAACCATTCACAGTTTCTCTTAATAAACTTAAATTCTAGCATACATGCATAATTCAAAGTTCATTAAGCATTTTATTCAAGTTATGTGTTCCGGCAGGTGTGAATAAAATGATTCCAAGATCCTAAAATCCATTGAATAATTAAGCACAGTTTGTCGACTCAATCCTAAAATATCTTAGGTAAGCAAAAACCTTTTGCTAATAGTCTAGAAACTATTCTTGGTTGATAGGCACGTCTAAGAACTTATTAGGTAAACCTATCGATTTTCCCACGACATAAAAGGACTCCTTACTTATATCGTTGAGTTTCACCAAAACTAACGTGTACTCACAATTATTTGTGTACCTTGCCCCTTTAGGACCAATAAGTAACACCTCGCTGAGCGAAAACTATTACTAGATTGATGTAAAGGATATCCAAGCAAGTGTATATTTTGGCATGGCACCTTTTAACTCAATTTTTAAGTTTGGAACTTAAGGCTCTTACTATGTTGGTTAGATTTTAAGTGAACTAAAATCCTTAATCATGCAACATAATCAAGCCACAATCTCATGCATAATTAAGACATATTTAAAGCAATAAATAACTTAAAACATGCATAAGATAAATGTGATCTAGTATGGCCCGACTTCATCTTGAAGCTTCAACTTCAAAGTCCGTCTCGAAAAATCTCCGTGGGAGGCACCATTTTCTTCAAATAGGATAAGCTATAATTAAACTAATTACAACTATTTGATGGTACGCAGACCATATTTGAATTGAAAAACAATTTTGGTACTTTAGACCAATTACATTCAAATTAATGGTACGCAGACCATATTTTCTATCCTATTTGGGCCATACTAGTCACTTCATAACCTGCAAAACAGTACATATACAATATATACCATTCACCCATTCATTATCATGAATGGCCCACATAGCTGGTTAGTAAAACACATTATGCATCACATAAACATTTGCAGCAATTAATCAAGGGCACCAATAATCTACAAATTATTCAGTCCTTATTAATTCTAATCAAGTTATTTTAACCTTAACGATTTGTAGACCTAATCAAGAGTTTATGACTAAAAGGGCTCCCACTTAAACCAATAAATTCATATGCTTTACTAATTTTAAACATAAAAATGTATTTCTAGTCTAACCGGAAACATACAAATTTAATTAAAATTTAAAGCTCATATAAATTTATAATTGAATCCACATATTTAATTTATTTTCAGTCGTATTTAAATTAATTCATGATTTTAATTTTAGTAAAATAATTAGAATAAATGAAATTTATTATAATTATAATAATTAGCCTATGTGCTGCGTCGCATCTGCTGCTGCTCACCATCGCAAGGCGCGCGCCAGCGCTCGTCGCAACACGCTCGCTGCTCACCATCGCTGGGCGCAGCGCTCGTCGCACGCGCTCGCTGCTCACCATCGTTGGGCGCAGCGCTCGTCGCACGCGAGCTTGCGATCGCTGCGCGGGAGGCTTCGCACGTTGCGCGCGGTAGTTGTGTCGTGGCACAGCTCGCCCGCTGCCCACACGCGACTGTCGCTGCCTTGCTCTCGCCCTTGCCCACTCGCTCGTCGCACACAACACACGACACAAGGCAGGGCTGCTGCCTTGTGCTCGTGCACCATGGCCTTGCTCATTGCATTCGTACCGCATGGGCGACGAGCTCCCTTGCTCGTCGTCGCATTCCCGCACTATACAACACCCCTTAAGGGTAACACGTAGCGTCCATTGCTTTGTGCGTGCAAGTTATATGAGCGAATCGCATAAAAAATTAAAAATTTTATTTTCAAAATTAATAAATCATATTAATTTCATAATTTTAGGGCGAAAAATCGAAAATTTATTAATTAATTGATTTACGATTTACATGGACTCAAGTCTAGGTCATAAAAATTTAAAATTTAACACAAATTTACAATTTTTATGGTGGTTTTTAATCATAGGTATCTAATTAAATTATAACTAATTATGAAAATCAAATTAATTCTAAATTATTCCAATTTTCAACAAATTAATCATAATTACAAATTAGATTGCATAATTAACAAGGCTAGGCATTCAAACTTGTTAAACATATACTGTAGGTCAATCAAAAATTCAAGATTTAACAACAAGAATCGCAAATATTTAATTTAACATCTTAAGTTTACGAAATTTTGCGTTCGAAAAACTAAAACCTCCGAAAAGTCATAGTTAGGCTTCGAATTTGAGAATTCTGGGTTCGGCCGAAAAAACACCATTTTTGTCAAAATTTTAAAATGCCTTTTACATGCGGAATTGACACAAAAATCACTCAATTTGGATGAGTAACGAAGAAACTGCCGAAAAACTGCGTACATATAATTAAATAAACGCAATTTGCAATTAATTCGCAATTTGCAATTAATTAACAATTACGAAAATCAATCACCCCTTTTAATTCTTGCAAATTTGTAATATTTAACCATGTTTATGCAATTTAGATTATGAAAATAATAAGAGGCTCGTGATACAACTGTTAGGTTATGATACATATGACAATACATAAATCATGCGGAAAAACCATAAAGCCAGGAAAGCATATTATTTACACATAATCATTTAGCATAGTATAGATGCATACACTTTGTAGCGTGCCTTCCCTAGCTGCGCCCGAACCGAACAAGAACAAGTCTTTAGGACTCCAAGTGTCGTCCCTCCGTAGATAGTCCACAGTACGTCCGGATCCGCCTCAAGATTGACCAACTAGAATCGCCCTTAAGGTGCTAGGAATTTTCGTCTATTATTGTGCAAGAGTGTGGCTGAATTTTCTTTCAAAAACTTACCCTTTGAATACTTCAATCGTACGTATAAATTATGACACTAGGCCCTTATTTATAGAGGTTCGGAAAGGGAATTGGAATCCTAGTAGGATACGATTTAATTAAACTTAGAATCCTACAAGGATCCTAATTAATTAAATAATCCTAATAGGAATAGGAGTTTAATCATACACCAAAACCTAACAGATTTAGGAATTGTGCATGGACACAAACACACACGCACGGAGCCACGAGGGCGCCCGCACGCGTGCGCTCGGCCCACGCAGCCCACGCTGGGCGGCCTTGCCTTGGCGCGCTGGGCCTGCCTTGCGGTGGGCCTGGCGGTGCCTTGGGCTGGGCATGCGCGCGTCTTTGCTAGCTGGGCGATGGCCTGGCTTCGTACTGGGCCTTCGTCCGGCAGGCCTCGTCCGATGCTTATTCGTACGATACGCTTCCGATTAAATTCCCGGTTCCGGAATTCATTTCCGATACGAACAATATTTAATATTTCCGATTCCGGAATTAATTTCCGTTTCGAACAAATATTTAATATTTTCGTTTCCGGAATTATTTTCCGATTCCGATAATATTTCCAATTCTGACAATATTCCCGTTTCCGGCAATATTTCCGATTCCGGCAATATTTCCATTTTCCGATAATATTTTCCGATACGTACCATGTTTCCGTTTCCGGCAACATCTACGACTTGGATAATATTTATATTTCTGATACGATCCATATTTCCGTTTCCGGCAATATCATCGTTTCCGGAGTATTCATTTCTTGCTTGTGACGATCTCAGCTCCCACTGAAACCAAGATCCGTCGATTCCGAATATCCATAGATAGAGTATTTAATGCCATTAAATACTTGATCCATTTACGTACTATTTGTGTGACCCTACGGGTTCAGTCAAGAGTAAGATGTGGATTAATATCATTAATTCCACTTGAACTGAAGCGGCCTCTAGCTAGGCATTCAGCTCACTTGATCTCACTGAATTATTAACTTGTTAATTAATACTGAACCGCATTTATTAGACTTAACATTGATTGCATACTTGGACCAAGGGCATTATTTCCTTCAATACCCTCATGTAGGATAAGGCATTGAATCTGAAGGAAATAATGCCCTTGGTCCAAGTATGCAATCAATGTTAAGTCTAATAAATGCGGTTCAGTATTAATTAACAAGTTAATAATTCAGTGAGATCAAGTGAGCTGAATGCCTTGCTAGAGGCCGCTTCAGTTCAAGTGGAATTAATGATATTAATCCACAGCTTACTCTTGACTGAACCCGTAGGGTCACACAAATAGTACGTAAACGAATCAAGTATTTAATGGCATTAAATACTCTATCTATGGATATTCGGAATCGACAGATCTTGGTTTCAGTGGGAGCTGAGATCGTCACAAGCAAGATATGAATACTCCGGAAACGATGATATTGCCGGAAACGGAAATATGGATCGTATCGGAAATATAAATATTATCCAAGTCGTAGATGTTGCCGGAAACGGAAACATGGTACGTATCGGAAAATATTATTGGAAATGGAAATATTGCCGGAATCGGCAATATTGCCGGAAACGGAAATATTGTCAGAATCGGAAATATTATCGGAATCGGAAAATAATTCCGGAAACGGAAATATTAAATATTTGTTCGAAACGGAAATTAATTCCGAAATCGGAAATATTAAATATTGTTCGTATCGGAAATGAATTCCGGAACCGGGAATTTAATCGGAAGTGTATCGTACGAATAAGCATCGGACGAGGCCTGCCGGACGAAGGCCCAGCACGAAGCCAGGCCATCGCCCAGCAAGCAAGGACGCGCACACGCCCAGCCCAAGGCAGCGACAGGCCCATCGCAAGGCAGGCCCAGCGCGCCAAGGCAAGGCCGCCCAGCGTGGGCTGCGTGGGTCGAGCGCACGCGTGCGGGCGCCCTCGTGGCTCCGTGCGTGTGTGTTTGTGTCCATGCACAATTCCTAAATCTATTAGGTTTTGGTGTATGATTAAACTCCTATTCCTATTAGGATTATTTAATTAATTAGAGTCCTTGTAGGATTCTAAGTTTAATTAAATCGTATCCTACTAGGATTCCAATTCCCTTTCCAAACCTCTATAAATAAGGGCCTAGGGTCATAATTTATACGCACGATTGAAGTATTCAAAGGGTAAGTTTTTGAAAGAAAATTCAGCCACACTCTTGCACAATAATAGCCGAAAATTCCTAGCACCTCAAGGGCGATTCTAGTTGGTCAATCTTGAGGCGGATCCGGACGTACTGTGGACTATCTACGAAGGGACGACACTTGGAGTCCTAAAGACTTGTTCATGTTCGGTTCGGGCGCAGCTAGGGAAGGCACGCTACAAAGTGTATGCATCTATACTATGCTAAATGATTATGTGTAAATAATATGCTTTCCTGGCTTTATGGTTTTTCCGCATGATTTATGTATTGTCATATGTATCATAACCTAACAGTTGTATCACGAGCCTCTTATTATTTTCATAATCTAAATTGCATAAACATGGTTAAATATTACAAATTTGCAAGAATTAAAAGGGGTGATTGATTTTCGTAATTGTTAATTAATTGCAAATTGCAAATTAATTGCAAATTGCGTTTATTTAATTATATGTACGCAGTTTTTCGGCAGTTTCTTCGTTACTCATCCAAATTGAGTGATTTTTGTGTCAATTCCGCATGTAAAAGGCATTCTAAAATTTTGACAAAAATGGTGTTTTTTCGGCCGAACCCAGAATTCTCCAATTCGAAGCCTAACTATGACTTTTCGGAGGTTTTAGTTTTTCGAACGCAAAATTTCGTAAATTTAAGATGTTAAATTAAATATTTGCGATTCTTGTTGTTAAATCTTGAATTTTTGATTGACCTACTGTATATGTTTAACAAGTTTGAATGCCTAGCCTTGTTAATTATGCAATCTAATTTGTAATTATGATTAATTTGTTGAAAATTCGAATAATTTAGAATTAATTTGATTTTCATAATTAGTTATAATTTAATTAGATACCTATGATTAAAAACCACCATAAAAATTGTAAATTTATGTTAAATTTTAAATTTTTATGACCTAGACATGAATCCATGTTAATCGGAAATCATTTAATTAATAAATTTCGATTTTTCGCCCTAAAATTATGAAATTAATAAGATTTATTAATTTGTCATTAATTTTGAAAATAAATTTTTTAATTTTTATGCGATTCGCTCATATAACTTGCACGCACAAAGCAATGGATGCTACGTGTTACCCTTAAGGGGTGTTGTATAGTGCGGGCATGCGACGACGAGCAAGGGAGCTCGTCGCCCATGCGGTACGAATGCAATGAGAAAGGCCATGGTGCACGAGCACAAGGCAGCAGCCCTGCCTTGTGTCGTGTGTTGTGTGCGACGAGCGAGTGGGCAAGGGCGAGAGCAAGGCAGCGACAGTCGCGTGTGGGCAGCAGGCGAGCTGCGCCACGACGCAACTGCCGCGCGCAACTTGCGACGAGCGCTGCGCCCAGCGATGGTGAGCAGCGAGCGCGTGCGACGAGCGCTGCGCCCAGCGATGGTGAGCAGCGAGCGTGTTGCGACGAGCGCTGGCGCGCGCCTTTCGATGGTGAGCAGCAGTAGATGCGACGCAGCACATAGGCTGCGCTCACATGGCCAGCGATGGTTGCGTGCGTGTGGCCTATGGCTGTGCATTGCGTGGTGATGGTGCGTGCTTTGAGTTACGATTATATCATTTTAAAATTTTAATTTGAAATTTTCAGTTTACGTAATTTTAATTAATTTTTAAAATTAATATTTTTAATTATTTTCTTGGATTTTAATTTTGAATATTATAATTATAATAAATTTCATTTATTCTAATTATTTTACTAAAATTAAAATCATGAATTAATTTAAATACGACTGAAAATAAATTAAATATGTGGATTCAATTATAAATTTATACGAGCTTTAAATTTTAATTAAATTTGTATGTTTCCGGTTAGACTAGAAATACATTTTTATGTTTAAAATTAGTAAAGCATATGAATTTATTGGTTTAAGTGGGAGCCCTTTTAGTCATAAACTCTTGATTAGGTCTACAAATCCTTAAGTTTAAAACAACTTGATTAGAATTAATAAGGACTGAATAATTTGTAGATTATTGGTGCCCTTGATTAATTGCTGCAAATGTTTATGTGATGCATAATGTGTTTTACTAACCAGCTATGTGGGACATTCATGATAATGAATGGGTGAATGGTATATATTGTATATGTACTGTTTTGCAGGTTATGAAGTGACTAGTATGGCCCAAATAGGATAGAAAATATGGTCTGCGTACCATTAATTTGAATGTAATTGGTCTAAAGTACCAAAATTGTTTTTCAATTCAAATATGGTCTGCGTACCATCAAATAGTTGTAATTAGTTTAATTATAGCTTATCCTATTTGAAGAAAATGGTGCCTCCCACGGAGATTTTTCGAGACGGACTTTGAAGTTGAAGCTTCAAGATGAAGTCGGGCCATACTAGATCACATTTATCTTATGCATGTTTTAAGTTATTTATTGCTTTAAATATGTCTTAATTATGCATGAGATTGTGGCTTGATTATGTTGCATGATTAAGGATTTTAGTTCACTTAAAATCTAACCAACATAGTAAGAGCCTTAAGTTCCAAACTTAAAAATTGAGTTAAAAGGTGCCATGCCAAAATATACACTTGCTTGGTTATCCTTTACATCAATCTAGTAATAGTTTTCGCTCAGCGAGGTGTTACTTATTGGTCCTAAAGGGGCAAGGTACACAAATAATTGTGAGTACACGTTAGTTTTGGTGAAACTCAACGATATAAGTAAGGAGTCCTTTTATGTCGTGGCAAAATCGATAGGTTTACCTAATAAGTTCTTAGACGTGCCTATCAACCAAGAATAGTTTCTAGACTATTAGCAAAAGGTTTTTGCTTACCTAAGATATTTTAGGATTGAGTCGACAAACTGTTCTTAATTCTTCAATGGATTTTAGGATCTTTGAATCATTTTATTCACACCTGCCGGAACACATAACTTGAATAAAATGCTTAATGAACATTGAATTATGCATGCATGCTAGAATTTAAGTTTATTAAGAGAAACTGTGAATGGTTATTTATTTGTTTATTCTTTTCAATTGTAGTTTTAATTATGGCAAACAACAATTCATTCAACATTCGATCAATTCTCGAAAAGGAGAAGTTGAACGGGAATAACTTCCTTGACTGGCAAAGGAACTTGCAAATAGTTCTTATGCAGGAAGAAAAGGAGTATGTCCTGGAAGAGGCGATGCCCGAAGCCGCAGGCGACGGGGTCTCTCGGGCTGCCCTCAATCGTTGGATTGATGCCAACAAGGATGTGAAATGTCTAATGCTCGCCACCATGAGTGCAGATCTGCAGAAAACGTTCATCAACTCAGATGCTTTCACGATCATCAGTGAGTTAAAGAACATGTTCCAAGATCTGGCTCGAGTCGAAAGATTCGAGACTCATAGGCAAATTCTTGAGACCAAGCTTAAGAAAGGCGAGCCCGTAAGTCCACATGTTCTCAAAATGATTGGACTCATTGAGAATATGAGTCGGATGGATCAGCAATTCTCTCAGGAAATGGCTGTAGAAACCATCCTCCATTCTCTTCATAACGGGTATGATCAGTTCAAACTGAACTACAGTATGAATAGTCTGGACAAAACGCTCACTGAGCTTCACGCTATGTTGAAGACCGCTGAAAAGACTCTCAAAAGTGATAAGCAAGATGTGCTTATGGTGCGTGGGGGCAAGTTCAAGAAATCTGGAAAGAAGAGGAATGCTAAGAAAGGTGGCAACAAGGCCAGCCCAAATAAGCAAACTGGCGCCAAGTCTGAAAAGAGGAAGGTCAGTCAACCCACTTTTGAATCTTAATTCTTCTACTGCAAGAAGAAGGGGCATTGGAAGAGAGATTGCTTGAAGCTAAAGGAAGATCAGAAGAACGGAACAGTCGTTCCATCTTTAGGTATTTTCGTTATAGACTGTATACTTGCTAATTCAACTTCTTGGGTATTAGATACAGGTTGTGGCTCACACTTATGTTCCAATCCACACGGACTAAGAAGAAGTAGAAGGTTAAGCAAGGGTGAAGTCGACCTACGAGTGGGAAATGGAGCACGGATTGCTGCATTAGCTGTAGGAACTTATTATTTGTTGTTGCCCTCTGGGCTAGTTTTGGAACTGGAAGAATGTTTCCATGTTCCAAGTCTTACTAAAAACATCATTTCAGTTTCTTGCTTAGATGCTAAGGGATTTTCCATTTTTAATAAAAGACAATAGTTGTTCGTTTTATTTTAAAGAGATGTTTTATGGATCTGCTAGATTAGTCAATGGACTTTATTTATTAGATCACGACAAACAAGTTTATAACATAAATACCAAAAAGGCCAAAAAGGATGATTCAGATCTCACCTATCTGTGGCATTGTCGATTAGGCCATATAAACATGAAACGCTTAGAAAGACTTCAAAAGGAAGGAATTCTAGAACCATTTGACTTAGAGGATTATGGTAAATGCGAATCATGTTTACTTGGCAAAATGACAAAGCAACCTTTCTCTAAAGTTGGAGAAAGAGCAACTGAACTATTGGGTTTAATCCATACAGATGTATGTGGACCAATGAGTACAAATGCTAGAGGTGGTTTCAGCTACTTTATCACTTTCACTGATGACTTCAGTAGATATGGTTATGTCTACCTAATGAAGCATAAGTCTGAATCCTTTGACAAATTCAAGGAATTTCAGAGTGAAGTAGAGAATCAATTAGGCAAGAAGACTAAGGCACTGCGGTCTGATAGAGGCGGTGAATATCTGAGCTATGAATTTGATGACCACTTGAAAGAATGTGGAATTCTGTCAGAATTGACTCCTCCTGGAACACCACAATGGAATGGTGTGTCAGAACGGAGGAACAGAACCTTTCTAGACATGGTCAGGTCAATGATGGGTCAGGCCGAAATTCCAATAGAATTTTGGGGACATGCACTAAATACAGCTGCACTCACTATAAATAGAGCTCCGTCTAAAGCTGTCAAAAAGACTCCATATGAGTTATGGTTTGGAAAGCCTCCAAATGTGTCTTTTCTTAAGATTTGGGGATGTGAAGTATACGTCAAACGATTAATTTCAGACAAACTTCATCCAAAATCTGACAAATGTATCCTTGTGGGCTATCCAAAGGAAACAAAGGGGTACTACTTCTACAATACATCTGAGAACAAGGTGTTTGTTGCTCGAGATGGTGTCTTTTTGGAGAAAGATCACATTTCCGAAATGACAAGTGGGAGAAAAGTAGACCTCGAAGAAATTCGAGTCAAACAACAAACTCTAGAGAATGCTCAAGATGACATTTAGGATGAAACTCAGGGATCTTTAGAAGAATCTGGTGAGAATCATGGTCAATCTAGAAATGTTACCCCGCGTAGATCGCAAAGATATAGATCTCAACCGGAAAGGTACTTAGGTATTTTGACGAACGAGAGCTATGACGTTCTATTACTTGAAAGTGATGAACCTGCGACTTACAAACAAGCTATGACGAGCCCTAGCTCCAAGCAATGGCAAGAAGCCATGCAATATGAATTAGACTCCATGTATGAAAACCAAGTATGGGATTTGGTCGATTTTCCAGATGGCTACCAAGCCATTGGAAGCAAATGGGTTTTCAAACTGAAAAAGGACAAGGATGGGAAACTTGAAGTTTTCAAAGCTAGATTGGTTGCAAAAGGTTACAGGCAAGTCCACGGTGTGGATTACGATGAAACCTTTTCACCAGTTGCAATGCTAAAGTCTATTCGGATAATGTTAGCAATCGATGCATATTACGATTACGAAATATGGCAGATAGATGTCAAAACCGCTTTCTTAAACGGCATTTTAACCGAAACTGTATTCATGTCACAGCCTGAAGGTTTTGAGGATCCAAATAATGCTAAAAAGGTATGAAAGCTAAAGAAATCAATCTACGGATTGAAGCAGGCATCCAGGAGCTGGAATATACGTTTTGATGAAGCAGTTAGTGACTTTGGTTTCATCAAGAACGCAGACGAATCTTGTGTATACAAGAAGGTCAGTGGGAGAAAAATTGCTTTCCTGGTATTATATGTCGACGACATATTACTATTAGGATTATTTAATTAATTAGAGTCCTTGTAGGATTCTAAGTTTAATTAAATCGTATCCTACTAGGATTCCAATTCCCTTTCCAAACCTCTATAAATAAGGGCCTAGGGTCATAATTTATACGCACGATTGAAGTATTCAAAGGGTAAGTTTTTGAAAGAAAATTCAGCCACACTCTTGCACAATAATAGCCGAAAATTCCTAGCACCTCAAGGGCGATTCTAGTTGGTCAATCTTGAGGCGGATCCGGACGTACTGTGGACTATCTACGGAGGGACGACACTTGGAGTCCTAAAGACTTGTTCATGTTCGGTTCGGGCGCAGCTAGGGAAGGCACGCTACAAAGTGTATGCATCTATACTATGCTAAATGATTATGTGTAAATAATATGCTTTCCTGGCTTTATGGTTTTTCCGCATGATTTATGTATTTTCATATGTATCATAACCTAACAGTTGTATCACGAGCCTCTTATTATTTTCATAATCTAAATTGCATAAACATGGTTAAATATTACAAATTTGCAAGAATTAAAAGGGGTGATTGATTTTCGTAATTGTTAATTAATTGCAAATTGCGAATTAATTGCAAATTGCGTTTATTTAATTATATGTACGCAGTTTTTCGGCAGTTTCTTCGTTACTCATCCAAATTGAGTGATTTTTGTGTCAATTCCGCATGTAAAAGGCATTCTAAAATTTTGACAAAAATGGTGTTTTTTCGGCCGAACCCAGAATTCTCCAATTCGAAGCCTAACTATGACTTTTCGGAGGTTTTAGTTTTTCGAACGCAAAATTTCGTAAATTTAAGATGTTAAATTAAATATTTGCGATTCTTGTTGTTAAATCTTGAATTTTTGATTGACCTACTGTATATGTTTAACAAGTTTGAATGCCTAGCCTTGTTAATTATGCAATCTAATTTGTAATTATGATTAATTTGTTGAAAATTGGAATAATTTAGAATTAATTTGATTTTCATAATTAGTTATAATTTAATTAGATACCTATGATTAAAAACCACCATAAAAATTGTAAATTTATGTTAAATTTTAAATTTTTATGACCTAGACATGAATCCATGTTAATCGGAAATCATTTAATTAATAAATTTCGATTTTTCGCCCTAAAATTATGAAATTAATAAGATTTATTAATTTGTCATTAATTTTGAAAATAAATTTTTTAATTTTTATGCGATTCGCTCATATAACTTGCACGCACAAAGCAATGGATGCTACGTGTTACCCTTAAGGGGTGTTGTATAGTGCGGGCATGCGACGACAAGCAAGGGAGCTCGTCGCCCATGCGGTACGAATGCAATGAGCAAGGCCATGGTGCACGAGCACAAGGCAGCAGCCCTGCCTTGTGTCGTGTGTTGTGTGCGACGAGCGAGTGGGCAAGGGCGAGAGCAAGGCAGCGACAGTCGCGTGTGGGCAGCAGGCGAGCTGCGCCACGACGCAACTGCCGCGCGCAACTTGCGACGAGCGCTGCGCCCAGCGATGGTGAGCAGCGAGCGCGTGCGACGAGCGCTGCGCGCAGCGATGGTGAGCAGCGAGCGTGTTGCGACGAGCGCTGGCGCGCGCCTTTCGATGGTGAGCAGCAGCAGATGCGACGCAGCACATAGGCTGCGCTCACATGGCCAGCGATGGTTGCGTGCGTGTGGCCTATGGCTGTGCGTTGCGTGGTGATGGTGCGTGCTTTGAGTTACGATTATATCATTTTAAAATTTTAATTTGAAATTTTCAGTTTACGTAATTTTAATTAATTTTTAAAATTAATAATTTTAATTATTTTCTTGGATTTTAATTTTGAATATTATAATTATAATAAATTTCATTTATTCTAATTATTTTACTAAAATTAAAATCATGAATTAATTTAAATACGACTGAAAATAAATTAAATATGTGGATTCAATTATAAATTTATATGAGCTTTAAATTTTAATTAAATTTGTATGTTTCCGGTTAGACTAGAAATACATTTTTATGTTTAAAATTAGTAAAGCATATGAATTTATTGGTTTAAGTGGGAGCCCTTTTAGTCATAAACTCTTGATTAGGTCTACAAATCCTTAAGGTTAAAACAACTTGATTAGAATTAATAAGGACTGAATAATTTGTAGATTATTGGTGCCCTTGATTAATTGCTGCAAATGTTTATGTGATGCATAATGTGTTTTACTAACCAGCTATGTGGGACATTCATGATAATGAATGGGTGAATGGTATATATTGTATATGTACTGTTTTGCAGGTTATGAAGTGACTAGTATGGCCCAAATAGGATAGAAAATATGGTCTGCGTACCATTAATTTGAATGTAATTGGTCTAAAGTACCAAAATTGTTTTTCAATTCAAATATGGTCTGCGTACCATCAAATAGTTGTAATTAGTTTAATTATAGCTTATCCTATTTGAAGAAAATGGTGCCTCCCACGGAGATTTTTCGAGACGGACTTTGAAGTTGAAGCTTCAAGATGAAGTCGGGCCATACTAGATCACATTTATCTTATGCATGTTTTAAGTTATTTATTGCTTTAAATATGTCTTAATTATGCATGAGATTGTGGCTTGATTATGTTGCATGATTAAGGATTTTAGTTCACTTAAAATCTAACCAACATAGTAAGAGCCTTAAGTTCCAAACTTAAAAATTGAGTTAAAAGGTGCCATGCCAAAATATACACTTGCTTGGTTATCCTTTACATCAATCTAGTAATAGTTTTCGCTCAGCGAGGTGTTACTTATTGGTCCTAAAGGGGCAAGGTACACAAATAATTGTGAGTACACGTTAGTTTTGGTGAAACTCAACGATATAAGTAAGGAGTCCTTTTATGTCGTGGCAAAATCGATAGGTTTACCTAATAAGTTCTTAGACATGCCTATCAACCAAGAATAGTTTCTAGACTATTAGCAAAAGGTTTTTGCTTACCTAAGATATTTTAGGATTGAGTCGACAAACTGTTCTTAATTCTTCAATGGATTTTAGGATCTTTGAATCATTTTATTCACACCTGCCGGAACACATAACTTGAATAAAATGCTTAATGAACATTGAATTATGCATGCATGCTAGAATTTAAGTTTATTAAGAGAAACTGTGAATGGTTATTTATTTGTTTATTCTTTTCAATTGTAGTTTTAATTATGGCAAACAACAATTCATTCAACATTCGATCAATTCTCGAAAAGGAGAAGTTGAACGGGAATAACTTCCTTGACTGGCAAAGGAACTTACAAATAGTTCTTATGCAGGAAGAAAAGGAGTATGTCCTGGAAGAGGCGATGCCCGAAGCCGCAGGCGACGGGGTCTCTCGGGCTGCCCTCAATCGTTGGATTGATGCCAACAAGGATGTGAAATGTCTAATGCTCGCCACCATGAGTGCAGATCTGCAGAAAACGTTCATCAACTCAGATGCTTTCACGATCATCAGTGAGTTAAAGAACATGTTCCAAGATCTGGCTCGAGTCGAAAGATTCGAGACTCATAGGCAAATTCTTGAGACCAAGCTTAAGAAAGGCGAGCCCGTAAGTCCAC
Organism: Spinacia oleracea; assembly: GCF_020520425.1. NCBI lineage: Eukaryota > Viridiplantae > Streptophyta > Magnoliopsida > Caryophyllales > Amaranthaceae > Spinacia > Spinacia oleracea. Next base: position 93,845,191 of record NC_079489.1, read on the forward strand.
ATGTTCTCAAAATGATTGGACTCATTGAGAATATGAGTCGGATGGATCAGCAATTCTCTCAGGAAATGGCTGTAGAAACCATCCTCCATTCTCTTCATAACGGGTATGATCAGTTCAAACTGAACTACAGTATGAATAGTCTGGACAAAACGCTCACTGAGCTTCACGCTATGTTGAAGACCGCTGAAAAGACTCTCAAAAGTGATAAGCAAGATGTGCTTATGGTGCGTGGGGGCAAGTTCAAGAAATCTGGAAAGAAGAGGAATGCTAAGAAAGGTGGCAACAAGGCCAGCCCAAATAAGCAAACTGGCGCCAAGTCTGAAAAGAGGAAGGTCAGTCAACCCACTTTTGAATCTTAATTCTTCTACTGCAAGAAGAAGGGGCATTGGAAGAGAGATTGCTTGAAGCTAAAGGAAGATCAGAAGAACGGAACAGTCGTTCCATCTTCAGGTATTTTTGTTATAGACTGTATACTTGCTAATTCAACTTCTTGGGTATTAGATACAGGTTGTGGCTCACACTTATGTTCCAATCCACACGGACTAAGAAGAAGTAGAAGGTTAAGCAAGGGTGAAGTCGACCTACGAGTGGGAAATGGAGCACGGATTGCTGCATTAGCTGTAGGAACTTATTATTTGTTGTTGCCCTCTGGGCTAGTTTTGGAACTGGAAGAATGTTTCCATGTTCCAAGTCTTACTAAAAACATCATTTCAGTTTCTTGCTTAGATGCTAAGGGATTTTCCATTTTTAATAAAAGACAATAGTTGTTCGTTTTATTTTAAAGAGATGTTTTATGGATCTGCTAGATTAGTCAATGGACTTTATTTATTAGATCACGACAAACAAGTTTATAACATAAATACCAAAAAGGCCAAAAAGGATGATTCAGATCTCACCTATCTGTGGCATTGTCGATTAGGCCATATAAACTTGAAACGCTTAGAAAGACTTCAAAAGGAAGGAATTCTAGAACCATTTGACTTAGAGGATTATGGTAAATGCGAATCATGTTTACTTGGCAAAATGACAAAGCAACCTTTCTCTAAAGTTGGAGAAAGAGCAACTGAACTATTGGGTTTAATCCATACAGATGTATGTGGACCAATGAGTACAAATGCTAGAGGTGGTTTCAGCTACTTTATCACTTTCACTGATGACTTCAGTAGATATGGTTATGTCTACCTAATGAAGCATAAGTCTGAATCCTTTGACAAATTCAAGGAATTTCAGAGTGAAGTAGAGAATCAATTAGGCAAGAAGACTAAGGCACTGCGGTCTGATAGAGGCGGTGAATATCTGAGCTATGAATTTGATGACCATCTGAAAGAATGTGGAATTCTGTCAGAATTGACTCCTCCTGGAACACCACAATGGAATGGTGTGTCAGAACGGAGGAACAGAACCTTTCTAGACATGGTCAGGTCAATGATGGGTCAGGCCGAACTTCCAATAGAATTTTGGGGACATGCACTAAATACAGCTGCACTCACTATAAATAGAGCTCCGTCTAAAGCTGTCAAAAAGACTCCATATGAGTTATGGTTTGGAAAGCCTCCAAATGTGTCTTTTCTTAAGATTTGGGGATGTGAAGTATACGTCAAACGATTAATTTCAGACAAACTTCATCCAAAATCTGACAAATGTATCCTTGTGGGCTATCCAAAGGAAACAAAGGGGTACTACTTCTACAATACATCTGAGAACAAGGTGTTTGTTGCTCGAGATGGTGTCTTTTTGGAGAAAGATCACATTTCCGAAATGACAAGTGGGAGAAAAGTAGACCTCGAAGAAATTCGAGTCGAACAACAAACTCTAGAGAATGCTCAAGATGACATTTAGGATGAAACTTAGGGATCTTTAGAAGAATCTGGTGAGAATCATGGTCAATCTAGAAATGTTACCCCGCGTAGATCGCAAAGATATAGATCTCAACCGGAAAGGTACTTAGGTATTTTGACGAACGAGAGCTATGACGTTCTATTACTTGAAAGTGATGAACCTGCGACTTACAAACAAGCTATGACGAGCCCTAGCTCCAAGCAATGGCAAGAAGCCATGCAATATGAATTAGACTCCATGTATGAAAACCAAGTATGGGATTTGGTCGATTTGCCAGATGGCTACCAAGCCATTGGAAGCAAATGGGTTTTCAAACTGAAAAAGGACAAGGATGGGAAACTTGAAGTTTTCAAAGCTAGATTGGTTGCAAAAGGTTACAGGCAAGTCCACGGTGTGGATTACGATGAAACCTTTTCACCAGTTGCAATGCTAAAGTCTATTGGGATAATGTTAGCAATCGATGCATATTACGATTACGAAATATGGCAGATAGATGTCAAAACCGCTTTCTTAAACGGCATTTTAACAGAAACTGTATTCATGACACAGCCTGAAGGTTTTGAGGATCCAAATAATGCTAAAAAGGTATGAAAGCTAAAGAAATCAATCTACGGATTGAAGCAGGCATCCAGGAGCTGGAATATACGTTTTGATGAAGCAGTTAGTGACTTTGGTTTCATCAAGAACGCAGACGAATCTTGTGTATACAAGAAGGTCAGTGGGAGAAAAATTGCTTTCCTGGTATTATATGTCGACGACATATTACTTATCGGAAATGACATTCCTATGTTGAACTCTGTCAAGATTTGGCTTGGGAAATGTTTTTCGATGAAGGATCTAGGAGAAGCACAGTACATATTGGGCATCAAGATTTACAGAGATAGATCTAAAAGGATGATTGGACTTAGTCAAAGCACTTATATCAATAAGGTGCTTGATATGTTCAAGATGGCAGACTCCAAGCGAGGCTACCTACCCATGTCTCATGGAATAACTCTAAGCAAGACTCAGTGCCCAAAAACACTTGATGAGCGTAGACGAATGAATGGGATTCCATATGCATCATTGATTGGTTCAATAATGTATGCTATGATATGTACACGCCCGGATGTTGCGTACGCACTCAGTGCTACGAGTAGATACCAGTCAGACCCAGGAGAGGCACATTGGACTGCTGCCAAGAATATTCTGAAGTACCTGAAAAGGCACAAAGATGACTTCCTGGTCTATGGTGGAGATGATGAATTAATTGTTAAAGGCTATACGGACGCAAGTTTCCAAACCGACAAAGATGATTTCAGATCACAGTCTGGGTTTGTCTTCTGCCTCAACGGAGGTGTAGTAAGCTAGAAAAGTGCTAAGCAAAGCACCATTGCGGATTCTACAACTGAAGCGGAGTACATTGCTGCACATGAAGCAGCAAAGGAAGCTATATGGCTAAGGAAGTTCATAGGTGAACTAGGTGTAGTCCCCTCTATTAAAGGACCAATAGCTATGTATTGTGATAACAACGGAGCTATTGCACATCCAAAGGAGCCTAGACACCACCAAAGAGTCAAGCATGTACTTCGTAGATTTCACCTTCTACGAGAGTTCGTTGAAAGAAAAGAAGTCAAGATAAGAAAGATTGGAACTGATGACAACATATCAGATCCATTGACTAAACCTCTGCCGCAGGCGAAGCACAACTCGCACACTGCAGCCATGGGAATCAAGCATATTGGAGAATGGCTTTGATGTCCTTATTTAATGTTTTAAAGTTTTAGAGTTTAAATCTTTGTAAAACATTATTGGTTAATCATTCACAATAAATGAATAGAATTCATTTTTCCATTTAATTTGTGGTTTATTAAATGATGAGTCCCTTCAATTTGACGATATATTCAAGATAGACTGTCAGGACCAGTCCTGTGACTAAGAAATGTCTATCAAGTGAACTTGAATGTCAAAAGTTGAAAATGGTCCCTGGTCGGAGTTTTCTATAAAATTGGACGCATAGAAAACGTTAGACGACTAGAATGCAAGATGACTAGTAGGTATGTTTCTTGAACTATGTGGACATGGCAATGTCATAATCATTTGCTTAGATACTTACTTTGGGAAGACTAGTATCGGACATACCTATGAAACTTTACTGTAAGAGATGAAAATCTGTCATAAGTAAATTTCATTAAAATTATTAGACACTAAATCCTCAATACCTGAGTGATTTGAGATTACTTGTTTGAGAACTGGTTACTTTGACGTTGACCAACCGTCGCACCGTAAAAGGAGGCTATAAAGGCAACGCTCAGGTAATCACCTATCAAACGAAGTCTAATCTCAAGATCGCAAGATTGGTATTGTCCTCCCATAAATCGGGATGAGATGCTTAAAAGTTGTACAAGGCCACTTGGAGAGCTAGAAACTGTGAAATGCATGGCCGTGCTCGGATGAATCATAGGCTATGATTATCTGTTTATTTGATCAGTTGAACTCTGAAACCGAGAAACACCTCTGGACATAATAAGGATGACAACTCTTACCTTATGTTCAAGAGCAAGCATCGAGCGACAAAGGAATTAGGAAATGCACACTTGTCCCTAAGGACAAGTGGGAGACTGAAGGAAATAATGCCCTTGGTCCAAGTATGCATTCAATGTTAAGTCTAATAAATGCGGTTCAGTATTAATTAACAAGTTAAATTCAGTGAGATCAAGTGAGCTGAATGCCTAGCTAGAGGCCGCTTCAGTTCAAGTGGAATTAATGATATTAATCCACAGCTTACTCTTGACTGAACCCGTAGGGTCACACAAATAGTATGTAAATGTATCAAGTATTTAATGGCATTAAATACTCTATCTATGGATATTCGGAATCGACGGATCTTGGTTTCAGTGGGAGTTGAGATCGTCACAAACAAGAAATGAATACTCCGGAAACGATGATATTGCCGGAAACGGAAATATGGATCGTATCGGAAATATAAATATTATCCAAGTCGTAGATATTGCCGGAAATGGAAACATGGTACATATCGGAAAATACTATCGGTAATGGAAATATTGCCGGAATCGGAAATATTGCCGGAAACGGGAATATTGTCAGAATCGGAAATATTATCGGAATCGGAAAATAATTTCGGAAACGGAAATATTAAATATTTGTTCGAAACGGAAATTAATTCCGGAATCGGAAATATTAAATATTGTTCGTATCGGAAATGAATTCCGGAACCGGGAATTTAATCGCAATCGTATCGTACGAATAAGCATCGGACGAGGCCTGTTGGACGAAGGCCCAGCACGAAGCCAGGCCATCGCCCAGCTAGCAAAGACGCGCGCACGCCCAGCCCAAGGCACCGCCAGGCCCACCGCAAGGCAGGCCCAGCGCGCCAAGGCAAGGCCGCCCAGCGTGGGCTGCGTGGGCCGAGCGCACGCGTGCGGGCGCCCTCGTGGCTCCGTGCGTGTGTGTTTGTGTCCATGCACAATTCCTAAATCTGTTAGGTTTTGGTGTATGATTAAACTCCTATTCCTATTAGGATTATTTAATTAATTAGGATCCTTGTAGGATTCTAAGTTTAATTAAATCGTATCCTACTAGAATTCCAATTCCCTTTCCAAACCTCTATAAATAAGGGCCTAGGGTCATAATTTATACGCACGATTGAAGTATTCAAATGGTAAGTTTTTGAAAGAAAATTCAGCCACACTCTTGCACAATAATAGCCTAAAATTCCTAGCACCTTAAGGGCGATTCTGGTTGGTCAATCTTGAGGCGGATCCGGACGTACTGTGGACTATCTACGGAGGGACGACACTTGGAGTCCTAAAGACTTGTTCTTGTTCGGTTCGGGCGCAGCTAGGGAAGGCACGCTACAAAGTGTATGCATCTATACTATGCTAAATGATTATGTGTAAATAATATGCTTTCTTGGCTTTATGGTTTTTCCGCATGATTTATGTATTGTCTTATGTATCATAACCTAACACCAGCGCAGTGCTCGGAGTTCGGCGCTGGGCTTGGCTATAAAAGCCCCCCTTGCCGTGTCATTTGAAGAGCAAAATCTTGTATTCTCTTGCTTTTTTCTCTCAAAGTTCGAATACTCTCCCTTGATCTTGTTGTTCTTGCCTTGTTCATGCCCCCCTTGCCCAGCGCAGTGCTTGTATTTAATGTATTGTGGACATTCACATTGTCATGTTTGACTCATAACACTCCCCCTTAAATGTGCATCTCGAGACGAGTATTAGTTGTCTCATTAAAAACCTTGCTAGGTAAAACCCAATGGGATAAAAACCATAGCTAGGGAAAAAGAGTAAAACTTTTGTGATTATATGCTTTTGTATACTGCCTCATTAAAAACCTTGTCAGGAAAAGCCAGTGAGATAAAAACTTGATCGAAGACAAAAACAGTGCAGCACATACAATACTCGCCCTCAATTTAATATACCTCACGAAGACGACGCATTCCAATTTTGTGTACCAACTGCTCAAACCTCTTTGAAGGAATTTGGTAAACAAATCTGCAAGATTGTCACACGATTAAATCTGTTGAACATTTATCGTTTCTTTCTTTCTGGAGGTCGTGTGTGAAGAAAATTTTTGGGGATATGTGTTATGTTCGATCACCTTTGATGTACCCTTAGTTACTTGTGCGATGCATGCAGTATTGTATTCGCATATGATGGTTGGATTTTCTGTTACTGAGTTCATTCCACATTCTTCTTGGATATTACTGATCATTGACCTGAGCAATACACATTCTCGTCCAGCTTCATAAAGTAGAATCAATTCCGCATGGTTTGATGAAGTAGAGATCAATGTTTGTTTCGCTAATTTCCAAGATATTGCAATACCTCCATAAGTGAAAAATATACAGTTTGTGACTTGGCCTTTTATGGATCCGATAAGTATCTAGCATCAGCATATCCAATGAGAGCAACATCTTTTCTTGGCTGATAGAGTAGACCAAGATCCGATTTTCGTCGTAGATAACAGAATAAATTCCTTATTACATTCCAGTGTCTCTTTTTTTCCATTGGAGCCACTTTCTCTCCCCCTAAGGCTGGGAATACTGACTCATAAAAATGGCATCATCAAACCTGGCTTTAAATAAATCTCTAGTCATTAGCTCAAGGTATCTAATTATGAAGGGGTACTCATACCCAACCTAAATTCCCAGCCTTCTTTGTGGACCAATTTTTGTAGGTTGGGTTGGAGCAATGGGAAAATACACGGCACAAAAAAAATCCTTTTAGACATGAGACATTTAGTTCTCGACCATATACCAACTGTAGTTGTGAGAGCTCATGATAAGTTCTTGGTCTCAATCTTATTAATGCTTCGGCATGTAAAATATCATGGCCCCAAGAAGTTGAAAGTAATTTTGATCGCATTAACAATGGTCTTGCAATCAATTGTATTCTCTTGATCAGTGACTCGCCGAGACCATTTTTTTAATGTACAATGACACATAAACATGCCATGTCATCATTGTGACACGGCTTAAAGGTCGCAATCTGCGACCTTTTTCATTTTCGCTGAAACTAATAAGTTTACAAATATAAAGAAAGTATTTGTTAAGCCTAAAATTCAATTAGTTAAGCACTGAAACTAATTAGTTAAGAAATTAAATAAATTAGTTAAGCAATGAAACCAATTATTTAAGCATTGAGATCAATTAGTTACTCATTCGAACCAATTAGTTAAGCATTGAAACCGATTAGTTAAGTAATGAAACTAATAAGTTTAAGATATAAATAAAGTATTTGTTAAGCCCAAAATTCAATTAGTTAAGCAATGAAACCAATTAGTTAAGAAATAGAACCAATTATAGTTAAGCACTAAAATCAATTAGTTAAGCAATGGAACTAATTAGTTAAGCAATTGAGCCAAATAGTTAAGCATTAAAATCAATTCGTTAAGCAATGAAACTAATTAGTTAATGATGAATTAAAAAGTGATACCGCAAGTGCACGGTCTCTGTTGTTAGCAGATACTTAGGAAATGCAGGTCGATCCCACAGGGAGAGAAGTTCTATTAGTCTTTGCCCAATTATTGTAAACTATTTCAATAAACGAAATGTAAATTTTGGTTTATAAACTAGTGAAACTAAAACAATAATATAAATTTATGATTTGTAAATGAATTAAAGGTCTAGGGCGTTCGTTCGGTCCATCATGCTTATACCAATCCAAGGACAAGTAAACCAGGCTAAGTAATTAAAGTACATGTTAATCCTACGGTCAGGTCTTAACACTTTCAATCCAACATATGCAGTATGATCGCTAACATAATCAGAATTGCCAATTGCACCAAGCCTCTAAAAATACGATATTGATTAGAATTCCTATTAGCTAGATAATCAATTCACTATATTGGCCAATTAAATTAATCAACAATTAGGAACAAACCAATTGGAATTACTCAAGCATAATCTATAAATTAACAAACTTTAATGCATAACAATCATGGTATAAACATGGCTTCCCTTACATAGCCCTAGAAAACGACAACTCGCTCATAACTAAATTAACAAACATGAGATATGAAAGAATGATGGAATTCATATTGAACAACAATAATAAACAATAATTCAAAGCAAGAAGAATTCTGAAAAATACCTCTATATTGATCAATCGAATGTAATGTAATAGGGCTCGAGAATATGAAGAGAGAAAATAAAATTAAGCGTGAAAAGAATTCGAGGAATTAAAAAACATGAGGGAAATATATTAATTCCCTTGAAGTATTTATAGTTTCTATTTTCTAAAATAAAATCAATAAACAAATAAATAAGGAAATAAAAATAAAGTCGTCGATGATTGGTCGATGGAACGACGACGTGGCAATGAAACCCGAGCACGACTGAACCGCCTAGGACACGCACAAGGAGCAAGAGTTGGCAAGGCATGGCAGCGAGGGATCTCGCGTGCCATCTCTCGCTAGCATGTGAAGCGCTAATAAATCAAGAAAATGGGGCAGCGAGGGATTTAGCTAGCCATCCCTTGCTGGCCTGGTGAGGCGCATAGCAATGCACAAATGGGGCAGCGAGGGATCTAGCGAGCCATCCCTCGCTGGCCTGGTGATACGCATCAATTCATGATGAAGCAGCGAGGTACAACGAGAGATGCATCGAGCCAACGAGGGATCATAAGAGCCAACGAGGGATGCAGCGACCCTATGTACAAACGATTTGAGCTAACCGTCCTGATTGACATAATCCTTCCCGAAAAAAGATCAATTCTCCAATCAACACTTTGTCTTTGACTAAAAAAATCTGGTGATCATTCGATCCACCTCTAAACACTCCGAAAGAACCCAAATGATTGTAAAATCACCTGAAATATCAAGGAAAACCCAAACGGAGCGTAATAGAGTACAATAACGAAGACTTACGCAATTACGACTTTAAATGCAACTAATATGAGACAAATACCTAGAAATGAAACCTAAATGAGCCTAAAATACCCTATACAAATATGATTCACCAGTTAAGCAATGGAACGAATTAGGATAAAGCAATAGAATTAATTTGTTAAGATTGAAATTCAATTAGTTAAGCCTAGAATTCAATTAGTTACGGACTGAAACTAATTAGTTAAGCAATGAAATCAATTAGTTAATACTCCGTAATAAGTTTGTTTAAAATTTATAACTATTCGACTCATAAGTTTAACTATTTGTCTTTACACCTTAACTATTTTGTTATTCAATTAGTTACAAATTTTTATTTATTTATATTTTACACTAGTTTAGTTAGTATTAATTTTTTTTTAATAAAAATGATGACGTCAGCACGCACGCCAACAAGGCTACCAACAAAATGGTCTTTTCTGTCAGGCGCTCTGACACAAAAACTTCTATTTTATTTTTGAAAAAATCATACAACAGTCAAAATTTAATCAAATTAAGAGACCTAACTAGATTAGAACAAAAATCACAAATTCTTATTTACATGGGGTGTACGATAAATATTATACACCGAAGTTAAAGTTGACGTAAAATGCTTAAAAGTTACCATTATATATGTAAAAGATATCTACTCCCTCCGTCCCGGAATACTTGACCTGTTTTCCTTATCGGGCCGTCCCTTAATACTTGACCTGTTTCTAAAAATGAAAATATTCTAACAATATTATATTATTTCTCACTCCACCCCTATTAACTGTTATTAAAATGTTAAATCATTAATAATGTATAAAATTATTCATTTAACATTTTAAAATGTTTATCTATTAACATTTTTTTTTAATAATATAAAAGTTAGAGAAAACTGAGTAAAAATTAGAGAAAACTGGGTACAGTTATATTGGTGCACAATAAATTTATTGTACACCTTATGCATGCAATTAGAAAATTCAGAACAAATAAGGCTAAGATAAGACCATAGCCTATCAGTGTTTTCCCCGAAAACAAGCGTTTGGAAATGTGTAGAATCGCTGTGAAATTTGTGCTTGAGCAGCACGCAAACACGAATCACAATGCTATAATGGTTGGTGTTTGAGATATATTTTTCCAATTGTTTTTTATAATAACAAGTGTATTTTAATGCCCAAAAATAACTTTTATTATTTAGAGGATTTCAGTTTATAAAATAACGGAGTAATAATTTAAAAAATCATTAATGTGAACCAAATCCTTGTTGTCAGGTTTTGATCGCATATTGTCAAAATGAGTTGGGGTGTGACAGTGATTATTTCTGAATTTTTTGACTTTAGCTGCATGTAGACCTGGTTATTGGACAGGGTAGTCCAATGGATATAGGGTTAGGATCAAGTTAATAGGGCTTTTATTAGACAGGGCTCTTATTGGACAGGGCCTTTATTGGATAGGGTCATTATAGGGTCAAACTTATACTACAATTATTTTGAAAATTAAAATAGTAATGATACAAAAAATTACGTGTATAGCTTTGTATTTACTTGTACTTGCACATGGCTCTTTTGTTTTTCATTTTTCATTGCTCGTTTATTGACCCGCCCACTAATGACCCGCTATTGACCCGCGACCCGCTTTTGACCAGCCCATTATCGACCCGCTAAAAATGACCCTTTCAATACCCGACCCTCTTTTGACCCGCACCGACGCTGACCCGCCCCGCCCGATAACCAGGTCTAGCTGCATGTACTTGATTGACAATAAGAGTGTACTTGATTGAAAATAACAGGTGTGTACTTGATTGAAAATGATTCTTGATGTTAAACAGAAAAATATAAAAGTGAAGGCAAAAAGAAAAAAAAAGGAAAAAAGAAAAAGAAAAAAGGGGTGGGGGTATATAGTGAGCGCTATTTATGCTCTACACTAGAATCGAACCCGTGACATTGCAGACAGTAGGAAACTCTATTTTGAGGCACATTGGGTAACCAAGTTGACAGTGAGGCAAAGTCATTGGCATTTCTAAGATTAAATTGTACTTAACTGTTGTTCTCTATATTGACGAATGAACACAAGTAAATAGCGCAATTTTTTTTTTTACTAACACGATATAAAATAATATTAATAATTAAAATGTTTACATTTATATTGTTATAACAAAAAATTAGTCATTAGAAGTAACTTGAATAGGCGACTAATTAGTAATAGTTGTAGATTTTGAAAATTACAACGAAATTAACCTAAATAGTCTAAGTACGCTACTAGTAGTTGAAATTCTGGAAGAGTTCGTTAAAAAGGTCACCGTGTTGTGGAGGTGGTGGATGCCCGAAAATATGGTCTACAACAATCTTGACCACCCTTATGACCTTGGTCATCTGTCAAGGAACAATAATGTTAAAATTTAGTTAGGAAATTTTCTAAGTTTTATAAAAAAATTCGACATACATTAAAAAATAAGAGAAACTTTAACTTTTTAAACTCAAAAACTAATCTATAACATAATATTTATAACTTTTGTTCAACTAAGTTAATTTATTAAAAACAAAATCTAGTAGTATTTAGTGGGATAGAAGGATGATAATGCATTATTAAAGTAATGGGAACAAAATTAGCAAGCAAAATTCCTCCTAAAAAATAACGAATGAAATTTTATTTTTTAACAAAACAATAACTTGATTAAAACATAGTCCTTAAATTAAACATTTAAAAAAATTAAACATTCAATTGATGAACTTTTGTTAAAACAAACTTAAACTAAAAACGCTTACCATATTCACAATCATCAACATGAGGTAAAGGAGATAAATCATGTTTGCAAGAAAATATAATGGCTCCATTGTTGACTTGTTGCTTCATTGTTGTTGATGATCAACAATTGTTTTTGGAAGAAAAATGTTTTTGAAGAGCAATTTGTGTTTTGTGAAGAAAAAGGATGGAGAAGGTGATGGGAAATGTTGCATGCAATGGTATTTGTTCCGGTGTTGTAAAGATGGAAACAATGGGCTTCGAATGAAGGCCCTTTCGTATGTGTTGAAGATCTTGCTTGTTTGAATTAGTAGAGTCCGAATTCACCTGCACAAGAGCAAAGTCACTAGCCTCGGGGGTGTTTCCGAGGAAAGCCCCTCCGATGCTTAAGTAAGAACGATGCTCAGATTCTAGAGAGAAGTTCTTTAGAAGAGTAGTCTTAAGGCGATGAATTGGACGTACCTTGAGGTGTGAGCCTTGGCGGCCTATTTATAGTGTTTGCATAATAAATGCCCATAGGTCATTTATTGCTATTGGGCCTTGGGCCTTGATGGATGGCTGACTAGCCATTGGTAGGTTTGATGCTGCTTGTTTAGAGCCATTGGGCTTTGGACTTAGTGGCCCAATTGAGAATCAATTGGGAGCCTAAACAACATGCCCCCCAGACCCGGTCCATTTAGAATTAAATGGGTGGGTTTCCAGCTGTCAGAAGTCCAAAAGTTCCCTCTCTTTTTTGAAAAGAGATGACTTGCATTGATGACAAGTGTGGGGATTTGAATTGTGTCGTGGAGATCATGGGTTGAGGGAGTTGATGCGCCCCCTTTCTTTTCTATAAATACTGGGTGCTTTGCTCCTTTCGAACTTTTTACTCCTTCTTTCAAACTTGTTCTCTCTCTAAATTCCGGCGATTGCAATTTTCAAATTTCTTCAGATCTACGAATTTCGGCCAGCTTTAGACTTCGGGAACTTGGGTTGTTCGTTTTATCGGCGAATTCCGCTTCGGAAAAAGGTAATTTGTTTCTGAATTCTCCTTTCCTCTTCGTTTTTCCTTCTACCCCTCAATCTAAACCCTAGACCGAGAATTCGCGACCATGGCAAAGAATAGGGGCAAAAGCAAGTTCGTCGTTGGCTCCTCTAGTGAGAGGGAGAACGTGCCTTCGGGAAGGTTACCGAAAACTTCGAGGGGTCGGCCTTCGGAGAGGCCGGTGGAGAGGCGTTCGACTGGTTGGGATGCTTCCAAAGATGATGTTGTTGGCGGGTCTAGCGTGTCTGAACGCGCGACTTCTGGTAAGAAGGCTGGTTCTTCGGGTGTGCACCGTCCTTACCCTGAGTTTCCAGTTCATTGGACTGAAGCTGATCCGCAGGGTAAGTATGCCCCGATCCTGCATGAGACCACTAAGATCGATGGTCCGTTGGAGAAATCGGTCAGTGGTGACTGGTTGGTGGAGGCGAAGCTGGGGAACTACCATCGGAGGGCCGAAGAGTTATACGGAATCCAGCACGCCTTGGGGTACTGGTGCGAGCTTCCCGATCAGGAGCGTCCTCGGGTGACTCATCCGCCGAGGGGGTTCATCTCTGTGTATACTCATCACTTGGAGAACGGTCTCCGCTTTCCCTTGGATCCCTTCATTTCCGAGCTCCTGGTGTCGTATAACATCAGTTTGGCCCAACTTACCCCCAAATCTATGAGGCACATCATCGGATTTAGATGGGTGTGCGATTTTGTTAACTTTCCCTGCTCTGTTGCCGTGTTTCGGGATCTCCACGATCTGTCTTTCAATCATGCTTCCAAGGGGGATGGGTATGGTTGGTGGACCATCATCAACAAAAAGTCCCGAAGAAAGGGGGAGCCGAACTACATTACGGCCTACCCTTACCTCAGCTCTGACCATAATTGGAAGACGGAGTGGTTGTTCGTTCGTGTGCCGACAGATCCGAAGCATCCACATTTTTATCGCCCTCCGAAGTGGTTTGTGACTCCTGATCCTGATATGCGAAGCGTGGCTGCTCCGGATCGGAACCATCACCACTACGTGGATCTCCTCCAGTGGTTTTTGGCTCGGGAGGACAACTACAAACTGCCGTCTAACTGGCTCCCGAACCTCAACTATATCTTGCGGGAGGACATTCTTGTTGTTGCCGGTCTCAGCAGGATTTTTGACAGGGGTAGGTGTCTTTCGGCTGGGACCGTGCTTTAGTAAGTTTGTCCTCCTCCTTTTTGTCTCGTTTTATTGACTTTGTTTTGTGCTTTGTTTCTGCAGAGTACGGCTTTAGCTGCATTGATCCTGTGGTTTTGGGCATTTCTTTGGATCTGAAGACTATTCACGACTCGGCTCCTGATTACAAGTTCGGGAAAGAGAATCCTCGTAATCCTCGCTTGAAGGATTACGTGCTGTCTCCGTCGGGTGTCGCTCGGATATCTGAAGTTCGAGCTGATCCGTGGGATTCTGCTTCCTCTCCCGAAGCTGTTCCAGTGAAGGTCGTGCTTCCTGATTTGAGGACAACCTCAGATCCGGTGAGTGTTTCTATATCCCGAAGTCTTTTGTTTGTCTTTCTTTCTGGTTGGCCGTCGGCTAACGTCTTGGTCCTGGACCATCTTTTTAGGGTCCTGGGACTGACGCTGTGCCGCGTGCCGTTCCTTCGGTTTCATCTCCGGCTCGGATAGATATCTCTTTATCTAGGAACCGGGTACTTCACGGTTTTTTCTTTATTTCTTCCTTTATCTTCTTTTACATTTATTGACCCTTGGTCTCCTTTGTTTAGGATCAACGCAAAAGGAAGGGTAGCACTCTTTTGAGGCCTTCCGCGCATCCGAAGAAAGCGAAGGCTTCTCAGTCCTCGGAGAAGGTATTTGCTCTGACTTGGAGTTTTTGTAGTCCGTTTTTCCCTTCTTCTTCTTTCTCCTTGAAGCTGATCTCTGAACGCCTGTTTTGTAGGAAACGGTTTCAGAAGATATGCCTCCTCCCAAGAATCTCCTTCACTTCATGCCCTTGCCAGGGCAGAAGTTGAAGAGTGTGGTGGTTGCGGAACCGCCGCCCGTGGATCAACCGTTGGCTGAGGAAGATACCATCCCCTCTCCGCTGAAGCCGTCTACTGCTTTAGGGATCGAGATCCAGGATATCACCAAGGTGATGGAGGCGATTGAAGCCGACCTTGTTCCTGGCTCGGATGCCCCTATTGTGGTCGAGCAGAAGGAGGAATCTGCTGACGTCTCTCTCGAAAGGGAGAAAAATCCAGATAAGGAGATGGTGGACCTCACCGAAGCTCACATTGAGGTTCCCGAAGCTGAGAAGGAGGTCCCTTCTGCTGAGGAGGAGCAGCCCGAACAGGGTCTGACGAGGAAGAGGCGTCACTCGACCTTGGGCTCTACTTCGACCTCGGCCCTGGATAGACTGATCCACGCTGACCCTTGCTCGGATGTTCCGCTGAAACGGATCCCCGAGGAGGTAAGGGAGGCGATGGCTCGCTATGCTAGAGCTCCGGTTTTGGGGGAGAACCCCATGGCTCATGTGGGATCTTTGGTGGGTCCCGAAGCTGCACGAGAGAATCTTCTTCAGGCCAACCCGCAGTGGAGGGTTCCTGGAGCTGAGGAGAGGAACCCAGCTATGATGGCCCAATACTATCTGAATGAGGTAAGTGTTGGATTTTCTCTTTTGAGTTCCGTTTTTGTTTTACATTTCTTTCTACTTTTCCTCATCTTTTCTTCTTTCCCAGGCTGTTTTCTGGTCCTCGTTCGCTTCCGAGTGTAGCTCGGTTGAGGAGAGACAACTGAGGAGATATCAGGAGGCTTATGCTCGTGATATCCCTATCTTGGACCAGAAGGCTGGGCAGCTCTTCGCCGAGCTGGTGGAGGTCAAGCAACTGTACCTTCAGTACAGTCGTGAGGCTAGGGAATCGGCTGAGCAGATCGGGGCCGAAGTTGGGAAGCTTACTTTCCAAGTCGAGGAGGATGCTGAAAAGATAGCTTCCTTCGACAAGGAGAGGAAAGAAATGGCCGCCAAGTTTGCGAGCGAACTTGAAGAAAAAGACGGTCTTCTCAAGGAGATGACGTCTAAATTTGAGGCGGCCATTAAGCAGAGCCAGGAAGCGGAGGCGAGGCTTCAGCAGTTTGTCAAGCATCGGGAGATTATTCAGAATCAAGCTGACAAGGTGCCCGTTCTCCAGCTGAAGATCCGAGAGAAGGATGCGGCCATTCGGAAGTTGGAGCAAGAGCGAGTTGACCTCTACACTGCTGATCAGTGTAGAGAGAAATACTGGAATGGCATCCTGGGTGCTCGGCGCATGTTTGCGAAGCATATGCCTCATTTCCCTTGGAATGAGAAGGTTCCGCTCTGGATAAGGGCCCAGGATCACTTGGTGGAGTGCCAGGCCGATCGAGACGAAGCTGAAGCTGAACGCCAAGCTGCTCTTGCAGAGGCTTGGGCCCAGAAGGCGTCTTCCGAAGGTGACACTACTGCTGGGGGTTCTTCGAAGGATGCTCCCCTGGGGGCTGCTCCTGAGACTCCCAAGAGTTAGGGATTCGGGCAGTCGTCTTCTTCAGAGTCGGTCGGTTCCAGTTGAGGACTTCCGAACATGTGCTTGCCTTTCCCCCTTTTGCCTCGGCGCTGCGCTGTACTCATTTCTTTTTGTTTTCTTTAGTACTTCGGTAGGCCGGTATTGTCTGTTGATGGCTGCCGATTTTAACTGTTTCATTTTGTTTTCAATTTTTGAGGTTTTCAATGTATTTGTACTCCCCCCAAATATTGAATAAAAAATGAATGTTTGTTACTTGGCTGCTTCTTTTCAATTTTGTACTTTCGCAATTTTAGGTCTTTGAATCCGTAGAGTTTTCGAGCTCTTCTTTCTGTAGACTTGCTAGAAACCTTTTGGTCTTGCGAGCTCTTTAAATCCGTAGATCTGTTAAGATACTTTTTAACTTTGCGAGTTCTTCAAATCCGTAGATCTGCTAAGAGACTCTTTAATTTTGCGAGTTCTTCAAATCCGTAGATCTGCTAAGAGACTCTTTAATTTTGCGAGTTCTTCAAATCCGTAGATCTGCTAAGAGACTCTTTAGTTTTGCGAGTTCTTCAAATCCGTAGATCTGCTAAGAGACTCTTTAATTTTACGAGTTCTTCAAATCCGTAGATCTGCTAAGAGACTCTTTAGTTTCCAGACTCTTCAAATCCGTCGATCTGCTCAGAGGTCTGGATTGTTCTTCCGATCTCTTGTGGTTCGGAAACCTGGGCAAGAGATCGCTAGTCTGCCTCTTAGTTATGCCTTCGGCGATCCGTGGATCTGAGCCGGAGTTTTATAACTTGATTCGAGCGACTGTTTGTGGCGAACAAGTTTTATCTGGTTATCGCGAATCCGAGGATTCTGGACGATTCCCTGAAGTGTATGACTTGGTCATTTCTTGCATTTTATCAAGGAATGGGCAAAGTCAACCTGTTTTTAGTCTCGGATTGATCAGATCCGAGGCTGCATATATATATAAGGGGATAATGAATATAGAGATAAGTTTAATGAAACACATGGTGCCAATGGCTTTCCTCTTCTCATTAAACAACTTACTTGGTTTACAGACAGAGATCATACAAAATATTTCTTGAGAACATCGGTATTCCAATGGTTCTTCAAAATTGTTCCATCTAACTGTTTCAGCATAAACGTGCCTGGCCTTTTTTCGGAATGGATGATGTATGGTCCTTCCCAAGTGGCTGAGAGTTTGCCATGGATCCGTCCTTTCTGAACCGAGGCGGCGTTTCTGAGCACTAGATCACCGACTTTTAGGGGTCTGGCGTTGACTCTTCGGTTGTAATGCTTGTTGACCCTCTGCAAATAGGCTGCGTTGAGTGTCCTTGCATCGTTCCGTGCTTCGTCCAGCAGATCGAGAGCTTCGGACAGAAGTTGGTTGTTGCTTTCTCCTTGGAGTCCATCATACCTGTTGTATGCCTGGATCCTCAGGCTTTCTGTTCCGATTTCCAC
This sequence comes from Spinacia oleracea, assembly GCF_020520425.1. Taxonomy (NCBI): domain Eukaryota; kingdom Viridiplantae; phylum Streptophyta; class Magnoliopsida; order Caryophyllales; family Amaranthaceae; genus Spinacia; species Spinacia oleracea. The sequence goes on from NC_079489.1 coordinate 93,863,095, forward strand.
AGGGATGACAGCTTCGGATCCATATACAAGGTGGAACGGTGTTTGCCCGGTAGCTTCTTTCTCAGTGGTCCGAAGGGACCATAGCGTTCCGGGTAGCTCTTCTAACCATTTGTTTTTGTCATCCTCGACTCTTTTCTTGAGTGAATTGAGGATGAGTTTGTTGGCAGCTTCGGCTTGCCCGTTGCTTTGTGGGTGGCAAACTGCCGAGTAGGCTAAGTGTATGCCGAACTGTTTGCACATTTTTGCAACGGGGTGTTGTCGAACTGTTTCCCGTGGTCGAAGACCATCAGTCTTGGTATGCCAAACCTTGTGATGATGTTCTGCCATATGAACTTGCGGACCTGAGGTTCGGTGATGGAGGAGACAGCTTCAGCTTCGATCCATTTGCTAAAATAGTCTACTCCTACAATCAACCACTTCTTCTGGTTCGTAGCTGAGGGGAAGGGAGCAATGATGTCTAACCCCCACTGTGCGAATGGTAAGGGGTACAGTCACTACAAGAAAGCGCGTGATTACCAACCGATTTTACCGACCGCCTAAAAAGGAGTCAGTAAAAATAAATTTATCAACCGATAATGAAGCAGTCGCTAAATTTACCGACCGACTGAAAAGCGGTTGGTAAATTTAAAATTTACCAACCGCCTTCGAAACGGTCGAAATATTAGCGACTGCTTTACCCCTATTATGACTAATGCGCAGTCGGTAAATATCCGACTATTATCAAAATAAATTTTAAATTTTACTAACCGCTTATTTAATATCTCCGACCAATAAGCGGTTGCTAAATAAATAAATAAAAAAAAAAAAAAAAGTAACTTATTCAATTACTGACCAACTATCTTTCACATTTCGAAAAAAGCAAAAAACAAATTTGGTTGGGCTCTCAACCTTACGTCGCAGCCCACGACGGAGCCGACGAGATTATCGTCAGCCGAACTAGGGTAAAACGTCGCCACCCTGCCCGTCGCCGCCACCCAGCCGAGCACGCCACCCTGCCCGTCGCCGCCACCCAGCCGAACTACGTCGCAGCCCACGAAGCTTTATAATACACACCGCCCACCCGCGCAGAACTCCACCCGCCGGACCGGATTCCGTCGACGATTACTCAGCCGAATTCCGTCGACCCATTTCCCACCCCAGGTAAGGTTTGTTCTTAGTTTTTCATAACATAATGCTTCAATTTTTCAAACCCTAACTTTGTTGTTTGTATCAAATGAAAGAATTACAGTTTTTCATTTCTAAATAATCCTCCAATCTAGGTAAATTTGTTTGGTTTATTGCAAGATTTAATTTTGGTGACTATCTTTCATTAAATTGAGCGATTTTCGGGTTTAATTGCTTGGTCTATTGCAAGATAGCATTTTGATGTCTATTGCGATTTTCGGGTTGAATATTCATCGAAACAGTGGATTGCTCTTTTGATTATCTTAGTCTGGTTCATGTTATTTTTACCTTGACGATAATTCTTTTGAAAATGCAACAATTTTTTGTTTTCTTCTATTTAGAGTTCAACCCAACTCAAATGACTAAATGAGATTAGTGGAACTTGAGTTGAGATTAGTGGAATACTAATAAGGTGTAAATTGTGGGATTAGTTATTGTAATTAAGAAAGTGCTCCAATAAAATTAATGACAGTATTATTTTAGGAGTATGTGAGTGATTCCTAGCTGTAATGGTGTCAAGTAGTTGAGATACAGACAATTATAATGGACCATCCGAGTCACTCACAACTCACATAATAAATGACAGAACTTAGCGAGCACAGTTATCATTCACTTATATCCATCACAAATTAAGCATAGTCTCTGCAATATGACTGGAAATGTAGTTGTTGATCAGCAGATCGATCACTAATTAATAACTCATCCAACTATTCTTCATTTTTAACTTCAATTGAATTAGTGTAGTATTAGTTTCACTTTCAACCTTAATTTTCTTTTGAGTAGGTAAGAAGGTTCAACACATAAACTAATAATGAGGAATCATATCAAAACTTATATAATGTTTATTGTAAATGCATTTTATTATTTATATTTGATTTTTATCCTTATTGGCTTGTGTTTAAGTAATTATTGATCTTTATATAAATTATAAGTAAATTATTGAACTTTATATAATTTATAAGTGCGTTTGAATAAATTATTGATCTTTATATCATTAATAAATTATTTAACTTTATATCATTAATAAGTATTGATTTTTATATAATTAATAAAATCAATTATTTGATTGTTTATTTAGAAAACTTCGAGCGGTAGTTAGACTATATAGTAGGTTTAGTAACATGATTAGTGTGAGATGTGTAGAGATTGGTTAGTAACATGTTTTTTGTGAGATGTGTAGAATTTGGTATCATGAAAAGAAGAGAGCGTAGTTGGATGTATGATAGACTCGACGGGCGCAATCTTAAGCCCGACTTTCTCAAGGGGGTTGGAGAGTTCATTGAGTTTTGCAAAGAGCATCCAACATGCAATGATGGTGACAAAATAAGATGCCCGTGCCCCTTGTGTGATAACAGGCGTTTTCATGATACTGAAACAGTTAGAGTACATTTGTACAAGAAGGGCTTTGTTCGTAATTACTATCAATGGATATGTCAAGGGGAAAGCTTAGTAGAGTCCTCGCGTGTTCAGCCAAATCAATATCGGGATATGGTTATTGATGCTCTTGGAAATAATCAAGAGCATTTGGTGAATGAAGAGGGTAATTCAGTTGAAGAAGAACCAAATGATGAAGCTAAGAAGTTTATAGACCTTCTAAAGGCAGCTGGAGATCCATTATATGAAGGGAGCAAACTCTCTGTGTTGGAGATGGCATCAAGAATTGCAAGTTTGAAATGTGAATTCAACTTACAACACAGGTGTGTGGATGGGTTTGCATCTTTGATGAATGATGCGATTCCAAATAACAACCAAATGGGTAGAACTTTCAATAGCACAAAGAAGGTTCTTGAGGGCTTGGAACTTCCTCATGAGAGGATCCACACATGCCCTAAAGGTTGTTTGCTCTTCTGGAAAGGCGATGCACAGTTAGATAAATGTAGAGTATGCGGAAGTGATCGGTATAAGAAGACTGCAAAGGGTAAGCTTATTCCAGCAAAAGTTCTAATCTATTTTCCAATCACACCGAGGTTGCAAAGGTTGTATGCTACCAAGAACATTTCGGAGGATATGACTTGGCATGCCAAGAATCCCCGAGTTCAAAACACCTTCGCACATCCTAGTGATAGTCAAGCGTGGAAGCACTTGGATACAACCTTTCCTAATTTCGCATCAGAGCCACGAAATGTCAGGCTTGGTTTGTGCACGGATGGATTTGCCCCCCATGGTAAATTTGGATCCCAATATTCATGTTGGCCAGTTATTCTTACACCATACAACTTGCCTCCATCGATGTGTATGAAAAGACCATTCATGTTCCTTTCTTTGCTCGTTCCCGGTCCTAAAAATCCTAAAGGAAACTTGGATGTGTACATGCAACCACTCATTGAAGAGTTGAAACAATTATGGGAGGTTGGGGCTATGACTTATGACATCTCAAGCAAGCAGAATTTCAACCTCCGCGCAGCCCTTTTGTGGACTATTAGTGATTTTCCTGCATATGGAATGCTATCTGGATGGTCCACGGCCGGAAAGAAGGCTTGCCCTTATTGTATGGATAAAAGCAAGGCATTTTGGCTTGAACATGGAGGTAAAGTTTCATGGTTTGATTGCCATCGACAATTCCTTCCACATGATCACCCTTTTCGAAAGAATAAAACAGCTTTCTGCAAAAACAAAGTTGAAAATGGCATGGGTCCGCATATAATGTGTGGAGAAGAATTGTGGCAATGCGTGAAGGACTTGCCTAAAGCAACTGATGGTCCTGAAGCTCTTAAGAAGTTGAAGAGTGCCAAAATGGGTTGGTTCAAACAAAGTATTCTATGGGAACTCCCATATTGGAAGGATTTGCTTCTTCGTCACAACTTGGATGTCATGCACATTGAAAAGAACTTTTTTGACCAACTCATAAACACTGTGATGGATGTGAAAGGTAACACCTCGGACACCACTAGTGCAAGGAAAGATATGGCTAAGTATTGTAAACGTCGGCAGTTAGAGCTTGGAAATGGAAATCAAACCATGCCAAAAGCACCCTTTGCACTTGACAAGGCTCAAAAGAAGGTGTTATGTGAATGGGTTCGAGACTTGAAATTCCCGGATGCTTATGCTTCAAACTTGAGCAGGTGTGTTAATCTTCAATCATGCAAGCTGTATGGAATGAAGAGCCACGATTGTCATGTCTTCATGGAGAGGTTACTTCCGGTTGCTTTGAAGGAGTTGCTTCCCTTGCATGTTTGGAAGGCAATTACAGAGATTAGTCAATTCTTCCGAGACTTATGCGCCCCCACTATCAAAGCGAGTGACATAGATCGCTTGGATAAGAATATAGCTGAGATCTTGTGCAAGCTAGAGAAGATTTTTCCACCTGCATTTTTCAACTCAATGGAACACTTGCCAGTTCATCTTCCACATGAGGCAAAGGTTGGTGGTCCCGTCCAGTACAGGTGGATGTACCCATTTGAAAGGTAATCAAAATAATACAAATTAGCGTAAATAAATTATTACTTTAAATATCTTATATGTTTACTAGTAACTATTAATCAAACTTACATAATTTATAGGTTTCTTAACCATTTGAAGCGTAAGGTTGGAAATAAGGCACGTGTAGAAGGCTCCATATGCAATGCTTACCTAATGGAGGAGATTACGAACTTTTGTTCCCACTATTTTCAACCTGAGGTTGACACCAAAGCAAGGGATCTAGGAAGAAATGTCCATTCGGTTGTTGAGAACCAACATGACGTTAATATCCCCGAGATGTTCAGGGTGGATTGTGGTCGTGCACCTACTAATGGCCGTTTGCGCTTCTTGCAAGACATGGAGTATGATCGAGCACATCTTTATGTGCTTGCAAACAGTGGCATCTTAGGTGAATATGAAAGGTAAAAAACTATAATTTAATTATTGTAAACTCTTCTAACGACGTATTTAACCTTTATTTCCTTAATTACCATAGGAAATTTGAGGAGCACATTCTCCAAACTCAACCTCACATAGTAATGGAGGATATTTGGAGTAAATGCGAAGCCCAGTTCCCTGAATGGTTTAAATCACATGTGAGATTAATTGTATTTTGCTTTTATTCATAAACAATATTACTTACACTAGTCATTGAAAGGGAAAAAAAATTACTAACTAATTCTACGAATTAGGTTCTCCGGTCTTTGAGTCCTAATGATGTGACACGGGCGCTTGCGATGGGCCCCTCTAGACAAGTAAGGACATGGAGCCGGTTCTATGCGAATGGATATAATTTTCAAACTCATGACTACGGCAAACACAAGTCAACTATGAATTATGGAGTGTGTGTACAAAGTCCTGATGAAGTTGACTACTTTGGCATTTTGGAGGAGGTGGTTGAACTTTCTTATTGTGGTAAGCTTCAAGAGTACAAGACAATCTTGTTTAAGTGCAGCTGGATGGATTCCGTGAAGGGTATGAACATTCATGAACAATACAAACTTGTTGAGGTCAATCATTCTAAGAGATACCCAAAGTATGACCCGTTTGTATTGTCTTACCAAGTTAGTCAAGTATACTTTGCACACTACCCCAGTTTGAAGAGGGATAAAGCCCAATGGTGGGCTGTGTTTAAAACTAAGGCAAGGTCTGTGATTGATGCTCCGGTTGACTTAGACTTTCTACAAGAAGATGCAAATGAGGTTTCTTCAGCTCTTTGTGCTCCAGATGAGATCCCAGATTATGAAGATCAAGATGATGATGATGATGATGGCGATATTAATGATGGTGATGCTGATAGTATGAGTGATGAGGATGAGGATGATGAAGATGAGGATGAGGATGATGGTGATGATGACATTGATGATGATGATGACGATGGTGATGATGATGATGCTGATGATTCTGATGGATACGACGATTAACTTGATATTGCTGATTTTGGTCCTATTTGGTTGTTTAATTTTAGGTTCAAGAAATATTATGTAGTTGTTTGGTAAACTTATGATTGGAGTTTGACATGTGTTGTCTTTTATGATTGAACTTTGAATTATGTTGTTGTTTATTGAACTTATCATTGAACTTTTTATTTTGGTTGTATAAATTTATGTTTGTTAGACAATCTGTAGTTGTTTGTTACTTGTTATTAGGTAATTATATATGTAGCGTAAGTTTATTAATGTTAATGCTTGGTTTGTGTTCCATTAAATAAACAGATGTCCAATCGATGAATTGTCTTTTATGATTGAAATTTGAGTTATTTAAACTTGGTTTGTGTTCTACTAAATAAACAGATGTCCAATCGAGGAGAACATTCAGCCATCCGCAGTCGTTTAGGTGCACGTGGAGGTGGTCGTGAAGGTGGTCGTGGAGGTGGCCATGGAGCTGACCATGGAGCTGGCCGTGGAGGTACTACACGGGTGACCCAACCCTCACTGGATACCTACTTTGATGATGACGAAACTCAAGGTGAATACTCTGAAGAGGTGGTACCTGATTCACAAGTAAATGAAGAAGCTGAGGATTCTGGAGTGGTTTGGATGGCACCGGGTGAACTTTGGTAAGATTTAGAGTTACATTTTAATTATTTTATCTCATGTATGAATTTTGTAAACTAACGTTACTTGTGTTATTTCCTATTCCACTATGTAAGGTTTGATCACAGTTCCATTTCGCGGGATATTACTAACGTCATCCAGAAATATTTCAAGAGTCCTTGGACGTGTTATACCAAAGTTGACAAGGATACAAAAGATCATTGGTTCACTCTGTTCAAGGTTTACACAATTTTATATCATGTAATGTATCACTTTTTATTTTTCAACTTTCTATAATTGTAACATAACAAAATATCCTTCTTTTCTTTTCTTTTGTGTAGAGGACCTATAAATGGTTGCCTGAGTTTGATCACCTTGCTGTGCGTGATTACCATGCAAATGCATATAAACGGGTTAAGTACATCCACTACCAAATAACAAGAAAGAGTAATGGAAGGAAGCCAGATTGGATGTCTGAGAAAGTGCATGCAGATATGATGAAGCACGTGGATGATGATGAATTCAAGAAAAGATCTGAGCAGGCTAAGAAAAATAGAAGAGGGGGTTCATTAACCAACAATGTTGAACCATCACATTTCCAAGGTTCCATTTCCACAACTGAGGCTGCAAAGAAAATGGTAACTTTAATAATGTAACTAAATTTCATTTAACGTTGTTACTAATTTGATTATTCACAAAAATTACTTGTATAATTAGGCAAAGGAAAGTGGAGGTGTGATGCCTACAGCTGGTGACTTGTATTTGAAGACACACACGAAGGAAGTACCGGGTAAAGGGAAAGTCCCTTGTAGTAGCAAAGCAAAGCAAATCAAGGTAACTTACTATTATTCAAACAAAGCTTATGAAACACGTTTTAAGTTTAAAATCAGCCCTTAGTTCTTTTAGTTGAAAAATGGGAGCGAAAATGCCTTATTTGGTCAATATAGGTCCTATATCGATAAAATATGACTTAAATGTGCTTACATTGATTCGAATGAGTTTTAGGAAGATTGAATATGCCACACAAAACATGTAAATGGTTTGAAATGACAAGTTTGGTTCCTTAGCACAAAGTTGGGCGAGAAAATGACATTTTAGGCAAAATATGACCTATAACGAACAAATAGGCCTTAGATGTGAGTAAACACATTTGAATGTGACTTAGCAAGTTCAAACAAAGCTTATGAAACACGTTTTAAGTTTAAAATCAGCCCTTAGTTCTTTTAGTTGAAAAATAGGAGCGAAAATGCCTTATTTGGTCAATATAGGTCCTATATCGATAAAATATGACTTAAATGGGCTTACATTGATTCGAATGAGTTTTAGGAAGCTTGAATATGCCACACAAAACATGTAAATGGTTTGAAATGACAAGTTTGGTTCCTTAGCTCAAAGTTGGGCGAGAAAATGACATTTTAGACAAAATATGACCTATAACGAACAAATAGGCCTTAGATGTGAGTAAACACATTTGAATGTGACTTAGCAAGTTCAAACAAAGCTTATGAAACACGTTTTAAGTTTAAAATCAACCCTTAGTTCTTTTAGTTGAAAAATGGGAGCGAAAATGCCTTATTTGGTCAATATAGGTCCTATATCGACAAAATATGACTTAAATGTGCTTACATTGATTCGAATGAGTTTTATAGAGCTTGAATATGCCACACAAAACATGTAAATGGTTTGAAATGATAAGTTTGGTTCCTTAGAACAAAGTTGGGCGAGAAAATGACATTTTAGGCAAAATATGACCTATAACGAACAAATAGGCCTTAGATGTGAGTAAACACATTTGAATGTGACTTAGCAAGTTCAAACAAAGCTTATGAAACACGTTTTAAGTTTAAAATCAACCCTTAGTTCTTTTAGTTGAAAAATGGGAGCGAAAATGCCTTATTTGGTCGATATAGGTCCTATATCGACAAAATATGACTTAAATGTGCTTACATTGATTCGAATGAGTTTTATAGAGCTTGAATATGCCACACAAAACATGTAAATGGTTTGAAATGACAAGTTTGGTTCCTTAGCACAAAGTTGGGCGAGAAAATGACATTTTAGGCAAAATATGACCTATAACGAACAAATAGGCCTTAGATGTGAGTAAACACATTTGAATGTGACTTAGCAAGTTCAAACAAAGCTTATGAAACACGTTTTAAGTTTAAAATCAACCCTTAGTTCTTTTAGTTGAAAAATGGGAGCGAAAATGCCTTATTTGGTCGATATAGGTCCTATATCGACAAAATATGACTTAAATGTGCTTACATTGATTCGAATGAGTTTTATAGAGCTTGAATATGCCACCCAAAACATGTAAATGGTTTGAAATGACAAGTTTGGTTCCTTAGCACAAAGTTGGGCGAGAAAATGACATTTTAGGCAAAATATGACCTATAACGAACAAATAGGCCTTAGATGTGAGTAAACACATTTGAATGTGACTTAGCAAGTTCAAACAAAGCTTATGAAACACGTTTTAAGTTTAAATGTGCTCCATTTAATATATTTTTTATGCATGGGTGATAATCATTTTAATTCTTGTAGGAAAACTATGAAAAAAATGTTGCTGAATGTGTTGAAAAAGGCATTGCTAAAGATCCCAACCAAATCTACTTTGAGACAGTAGGTGGGAGAAAGAAGGGAAAGGTCCCCGGGCTGGGTAGTGGAGCCTCTCTATACTTTGCACCATCTAGAAGGGGTGGTAGTTCTTCTAGCTCATACACCCCATCTATTTATTCTCAAATGTCATCTCGATTGGAAGAGACTCAACAACAGTCGACCCAAAAATCCATTGAGCTTGAAACAACAAAAAATCAGATGTTAAAGGCTATGGAGGACGATCTACTTTTGAGGCAAAGGGAGAGAGAAGAAAGAGAAGCAGAGCGACTACAGCACCAAAGGGAGATGGAAAGGGAGAGACAAGAGAGAGAAAGGGAGAGACAAGAAAGAGAAGAACATGCCGCCCAAATGAAAAAGGCAATGGAGTCTTACGAGCGGATGTTCAGTCAGTGTACTGGTTTTCCTTTCTCGCAGTCGCAGGACCCTCGAGATCCAACCGGAGGCGGGACACCTTTGTGTTAGGTAGTTAGTATTCTTGTATTAGTTTGAACTAGTTACAACTTTTCGTATTAACATGTTTGAACAACATTATGTGTATTATGAATCTTTGTTGTATGACTTTGAACATGTTTAATATTATAACATCGAGCAGGTTTCATACGATTTTACAGAATTTATATAAATTCGTATATATACAGGCATATATAATATTTAAAGGTACATATATAATATTTATACAGGCATATATAATATTTACAGGTACATATATAATATTTATACAGGTATATATGCGATTTTACAAAATTGGCTGCAAATGATATTTGCATAATTACCGACCGCAAAGGCAGTCACAAATTTAGTGACCGCCACAAAAGCAGTCACTAATTTAGTGACCGCCCCCAAGGCAGTCACTAATTTAGTGACCGCCACAAAAGCAGTCACTAATTTAGTGACCGCCACGAAGGCAGTCACTAAATTAGTAACCGCTACCAAAGCAGTCACTAAATTAGTGACCGCCAAGCGGTCGCTAATTTAGTGACCGTCAAGGCGGTCGCTAATTTAGCGACTGCTTTAGCGGTCACTAATTTAGTGACTGCTTTGGCGGTCACTAATTTAGTGACTGCTTAGGTGGCGGTCGCTAATCCTGTCGTTAAATTTTAGCGACCGCCTTCCAGTTGGAGTTTCCTAAATTACCGTCCAGGTGAAAACTGACCACCATTTTGCGACCGCTGGCGGTCGCAAAATCTTTTACCAACCGTTTTTCGCGTTTTACCAACCAATTTTAGCGGTTGGTAATTAATCAATTTCTTGTAGTGAGTGTTCATTGTAGGGTTTGAGCTGGTTGATGGATGGCTGGTGCGAACTTTTGGCATTTCTCGCATTTCCTTGCCATCTGCTTTGCCTCGGAAACCATAGTGGGCCACCAGTATCCGGCCCGAAGGGATTTATGTGCCAATGTCCTGCCTCCGATGTGGTTTCCGCATATCCCGAGGTGGATTTCTCTTAGGATGTAGTCAGCGTCTGTTGGACCCACACATTTTAGCAGCGGAGCGGAGAATGATTTCCTCATGAGCTCTCCTTCGGCTCTGATGATGAACCACTTGTTGAATCTTTTCAGTTTTCTCGCCTGCAGCTTATCCTCGGGAAATTCTCCCCTTTCTTTGTATGCAAATACTGCGTCCATCCAGCTGGGTTCGGTACGTAAGCTGCATACTGTGGTGGGTAGCAAGTCAATGCTTCTCTCTTGGTGAACTTCCACGTGGACCGACCTGTTTAGGTCAATGAGTGTTGAGCTTGCGAGTTTTGACAGTGCGTCTGCTTGCGTGTTTTGTCCTCGGGGGATGAGAATGACTTCAAAGGATCTTAACTTTGACGTTAAGGATTTAATTTTTGCTAAGTAAGCTGTCATGCTGGGCCATTTGGCCTCATACTCCCCTCGGATCTGGTTGGCTACAAGCTGGGAATCAGTTTTGAGGCAAACATGCTCGGCCTCCAGGGATAAGCAAAGCTCTATCCCTGCGATTGCGGCCTCATATTCGGCCTCGTTGTTAGTTGCTTTGAAGCCGAACTTCAATGCATACTCTATGCTTTTCCCCGTCGGGGGGATTAGTACAACTCCTGCTCCTGAGCCGTTTACTGTGGAAGATCCGTCAGTGAAGACCTCCCAAGTGCTTTTCGTATCATCCAGCATTTCCTGGTATGAGCACTCGGCTAAGAAGTCTGCCAACGCTTGTGCTTTGATTGCTGTCCTCGGCTGATATTTGATGCCGAACTCTGATAGTTCGAAGGCCCAGGCAGCCAGTCTTCCTGACCTCTCTATTTTGTCGAGTACTTTCTCGAGTGGTTGGTCAGTTAGTACTGTGATCTGGTGGGAGTCGAAGTATGGCCTCAGTTTTCGTGCAGCTACCACGTACTACTGCATATGCGACTTTCTCGATGAGCGGGTACCGGGTTTCGGCCCCTGTGAGTGTTCGGCTGGTGAAGTAGATTGGTTGTTGCTTCTTCTCTTCTTCCCGAAGAAGCACTGCGCTGACGGTTCCAGGGCTAACTGCGACATATAGGTACAGGGTTTCCCCCTCCTTTGGTCTGGCCAGTGTCGGCAGTTGAGCTAGGTGGGCTCTGAGTTGCTGAAAAGCTTCTCTTTGCTCCTGTTCCCATATCAGTTCGGGATCCACCTTCCTCGGGACCCCCTTTTTCTTGACTGGTTCTGCTTCTCCTCCGGGGGGGTTCTTTGGTTTCAGTGCTTTGAAGAAGGGGGCTCCTTTGTCCGAAGCTTTTGATATGAACCTTGTTAGTGCGGCTAACCTGCCGGTTAGCCTCTGCACATCTCTTTTGGTCTTCGGCTCGGGTAAATCCAATGCCGCTTGGACTTTGTCTGGGTTCGCGTCAATTCCTCTTTCGCTCACCATGAATCCAAGGAACTTCCCTGACTTCACCCCGAAGACGCATTTTTTCGGGTTCAGCTTCATGCTGTATTTCCTCAGATTTCCGAAGGTCTCTGCCAAGTCTTTGACATGGTCTTCCTCCTTGATGCTTTTTACGATGGAGTCATCCACATAGACCTCCACATTCCTCCCTTTCTGGTCGGCGAAGACATGATCAACTAGCCTCTGGTAGGTGGCTCCGGCATTTTTCAAGCCGAAAGGCATCATTTTGTAGTTGAACACTCCTGCACTTGTGACGAATGCTGTCTTTGCCCTGTCGTCGGGGTGCATGAACACTTGGTGGTAGCCTGAAAAGGCATCCATGAAGCTGAGCAGTGCATGGCCGCTGGTGGAGTCCACCAATTGATCTATCCTTGGCAGGGGATAGCAGTCTTTGGGGCAGGCTCGGTTCAGATCTGTGAAATCCACGCACATTCGCCATGAGCCGTTCGCTTTTTTGACCATCACCACGTTGGCCAGCCACTTCGGATACATGCATGGTTCGATGAATCCGGCCTCTTGCAACTTTTTCACCTCCTCAGCGATGGCTTTGTTTTTCTCCGAGGAGTAATTCCTCTTTTTTTGCTTGATTGGCCGAGCTTCAGCGTTGACGTCCAGCTTGTGACAAATCAGCTTCGGATTTATCCCTGGCATATCTGCTGCTGACCATGCAAAGATGTCTTTGTGATCCCTGAGTAGTCGGATCAAATCGATTCGGAGCCCCGAGCTTAGGCCCTTCCCTATTCGGACGCTCCTGTCTGAATCTTCTTCGAGGAAGATATCCTCCATTTCTTGATCTGGTTCGGGAGATAGGGTTTCGGGGCGGGCATCAACTTCCGCGGGAGATAAGCTGCTCGTGCTTGCTCTTCTCCTTTTTGCCTCGCTTTCCTCTCCCGTAGCTCCTTTTTCTTCCTCGGGGCCGTCCCCTAGTTTGGGCTTTCGGACAGCAGTGTGGCAGGTTCTTCTCGCCACTTCTTGATCACCTCTAATCCGCTCGGCGAACCCTGCGTCCGAAACGTATATCATCAGCTGATGGTATGTGGAGGGGACTGCTTGCATCTTGTGGATCATGGTTCTTCCCATGATTACGTTGTATACGGAATCGCAATCCATCACCAAAAATTCGTCCCGAAGGGTTTTTGCTGCTTGGCCTTCACCCACCGTGACTGGCAGGGTGATCTTTCCTCGGGGGATAGCTGCGGATCCGTTGAATCCGATCAGAGGATAACTGACTTTCGTCAGTGCTTCCTCTGATTCTTCGAGGATCAGCTGCTCGAAGCAGTTTCTGAAGATGATATTGACGGCACTTCCTCCGTCGACTAACACCCGATGTACGTTGTGGTTATTGAGGTCCATGGAAATGACTAGAGGATCGTCATGTTTGTACTGGACTCCGAAACAATCATCGGCAGTGAAGGTCATGTTTGGGGGGTGTGGCTGGTTGTCTCCCACCGCGCTGAAGTTGACCCGATGGGAGAGGGCTCTTAGGTGTTTCTTGCTGGCCTGGCCAGACTTCTGCCCCCCGAACACCACCAGGATGTCGTTTTTCTTGTGTCCTGTTGCTTCGTAGACCCTCTTCTGGGGTTGCTCGTGTTGTTTGCCACTGGCGGCCTTTTCTTTTTCCTCCCTTCGGTCTAACAAGTACTGTTTCAGGTAGCCTCGGCGAACGAGGTCCTCAATGTTGTCTTTCAGCGAGTTGCATTCTTCGGTGTGGTGACCGAAGTCATCATGAAACTCGCACCACTTGTTCTTGTTTCTCCGAGCTGGGTTGGACTTGAGCTTCCCCGGTAGTTTCCACTTTTCATCATTTCTGGTGAGGCTAAAGATTTCTTTTCGGGGCAGAGTCAGTGGAGTGTAGTTAGTGTATCTGGGTTGAAGTTCGCCCCTTCTCCCGTCTTTCTTCGGGCTCATCTCTCTAGCTCCTACTTTCTCCTTCCCTTTCCTTGAGCCGCCCTCGGGCTTGCTCTGGGTATTCTTTGTGTCTCTCGGATCCGACGATCCTTTCAATCTTGCAGCGGCCTTGTTGAACTCTTCGGTTCTGATGAACGCATCGGCCATTTGGAGTACGTCAGCTATTTTGGAGGGGTTCTTCATTGAGAGTTCGTCACGGAATTTCCCTTCCTGGAGCGCGTGCTTCAAGGCGAAGATGGCCACGTCTGGCTGCAAGTTTGGTATGTTTGTTGATTCCTTCATGAATCTGGCCATGAATTCTCTTAGACTTTCATCTCTTTCTTGTTGGATTGAGGTCAGTTCTGCTGTGGTTCGCTCGGGGCGATTGTTGCTCACGAACTGTGTGCAGAATCTCTTTTTCAGCTTTTTCCAGCTCTTGATCGATCCCTTCGGCAGCGATCTAAACCACTCTCCCGCCACTCCGGTTAGCGTGGTTGGAAAATATTTACACCAACATGCTTCGGAGTAGGGACTCAAGAACATTTGCTGCTCGTAGGAGATGACATGATCCCTCGGATCTGTGATTCCGCTATAGGTTAGGTGTGCTGGCAGTCTTACCTTCGGTATTTCTTCCATGATCAGCTCGTCCGAGAAAGGGGATGACGTGGGAGTCATGATTCTTTTCCCGAGTCTAGCCCTGATGCCTTCGTTTGCCGAGGTTCTGTGATTAGAACGTTCGGGCGTACGAAGGGGACTAGGGGTTCGATCATGCCTCCTGTCTCTTCTTCTTTCTCGGCTACTGACCTCGGGTCGTTCGCCAGATCTGCTTGACTCACCTACCCCGAGTCTCGTATGGATCGAAGGTCTTAACCTTGAGTGGACCGAGGGCCTCAACCTGCTGAGCACCGAGCTTCGGATCCGAGTGTTACGAGTAGTCGATTCGCTTTGGAGAGCTGTTGGAGTAGGCGATGGTCTTGCAAACCAATCTGGCTGTTGTTGTGCCCTTTTTTGGGTGTCCCACGTGCTTTCCATCCATCTCGACGTCAAGTGTGTTCCTGTCAAGGGGAGGAGCTCTCTTTCGGGTATGGACACTTCTACACTGGGCTGTTCGTTCAGCCTTCGCCTGGTCCTCCTCTCTTCTCTGCGGTCCTTTGCCAATCCTTGCTGCTTCTCATTGAAGAGGAAGTTTTGCATGATGGTCATGGCCGCAGTGAGCTCTTCCCTAGTTGGAATCGGAGGTCCTGCGTTTGTGGCGGTCGTAGCTCTGCTTGGCTGTGACCTCGCCATCGATTGAGGGTGCTCCTCTTGGTCAGATTCTGAATCTGACCGCACCATCATATCGTCATCATTGTTGTTAATAACATCATTAACCATTTTTGCGGAAAGAGGTGATTGATGTCTTTCAAAGGCTTTGAAGTGTTCTTCCCCACAGACGGCGCCAAATTGTTCCGGTGTTGTAAAGATGGAAACAATGGGCTTCGAATGAAGGCCCTTTCGTATGTGTTGAAGATCTTGCTTGTTTGAATGAGTAGAGTCCGAATTCACCTGCACAAGAGCAAAGTCACTAGCCTCGGGGGTGTTTCCGAGGAAAGCCCCTCCGATGCCTAAGTAAGAACGATGCTCGGATTCTAGAGAGAAGTTCTTTAGAAGAGTAGTCTTAAGGCGATGAATTGGACGTACCTTGAGGTGTGAGCCTTGGCGGCCTATTTATAGTGTTTGCATAATAAATGCCCATAGGTCATTTATTGCTATTGGGCCTTGGGCCTTGATGGATGGCTGACTAGCCATTGGTAGGTTTGATGCTGCTTGTTTAGAGCCATTGGGCTTTGGACTTAGTGGCCCAATTGAGAATCAATTGGGAGCCCAAACAGTATTTATAGATGGGATTTAAGAAATAGTTGTAGTGTAAGTAGCTTAGCCTTATTCATTTTACGACTCTTCGACTCCCTCTCACTTTTTACATCCGGATATCCTAATTTACTTGGATTTTTTTTTGTGTGTGTTATATATATACAGTATATTATAATAAACAAATTGCATTTTATAAACTAAGAGATAGATTATATAAGTCAAATTTCTTTGGTAGTCATCATTACTTGTACCGTGTAATGAGTTGAAAAGAGTTGCATGCTCGTGTTGGATACCGTCAAAGTAGCTGTACCCCTTTTTCTTTTGTCTTAGGCGTGTAGGTCTAGTAGTAGACTAGTAGAGTAGATCTATAGTCTAACCATTTAAGGCTAGGGGTGTGCAATTGGAAAAACTTTGAAAAAAGTGTTAATGTTTATTATTATGATTATTATTATTTTACGATTACTCTTAATAAAAGATTTGATATTATAAGCCTAACCTAAAAATTCAACTTGCATAGGCTAAAATTTTTTGATCAAATTATCACTGCAATAGTTGATGGAAATTCGGGTCAATGAGTCAAGTTTTGGGTTTGATTTAGATCGAGTTAAAAGTGTATTTAGTAAAGCCGAGTCTAACTAACTTTGATCAAGTCGGATTTGGATTGACTCGAACTCTTGGTTGAATTGAGTAACCATTTATCTTCTTATTGAAGGAAATAATGCCCTTGGTCCAAATATGCATTTAATGTTAAGTCTAATAAATGCGGTTCAGTATTAATTATACAAGTTAAATAATTCAGTGAGATCAAGTGAACTGTATGCCTAGCTAGTGGCCGCTTCAGTTCAAGTGGAATTAATAATATTAATCCACAACTTACTCTTGACTGAACCCGTAGGGTCACACAAATAGTACGTAAACGGATCAAGTATTTAATGGAATTAACTACTCCATCTATGGATATTCGGAATCGACGAATCTTGGTTCCAGTGGGAGCTGAGATCGTCAAAGGCAAATTATGAATACTCCGGAAACGATGATATTGCCGGAAACGGAAATATGGATCGTATCGGAAATATAAATATTATCCAAGTCGTAGATGTTGCCGGAAACGGAAACATGGTACGTATCGGAAAATACTATCGGGAATGGAAATATTGCCGGAATCTGAAATATTGCCGGAAACGGAAATATTGTCGGAATCGGAAATATTATCGGAATCGGAAAATAATTTCGGAAACGGAAATATTAAATATTTGTTCGAAACGGAAATTTATTCCGGAATCGGAAATATTAAATATTGTTGGTATCGGAAATAAATTCCGGAATCGGAAAATTAATCGAAAGCGCGACGTACGAAATAAACATCGGACGAGCTTGCTAGACGCAAGGCCCAACACGAAGCTAGGCCCAACGCCCAGCGAAGCCCGCGCGCACAAGCACATAGGCGCATCCCTCTACGACCAAGCAAGCAAGCCCAGCCAAGCGAGAAGCAAGGCCAGGCCCGCGAGCAAGGCCAGCAAGCTGGCGCGCCCTTCGTGGGCTGCGATCAGTTGTTTTGCCGAGCTCAGCGCGCGCGCACAACGCCCTTTGTGGGTTGTGCGTGTGTGTTTATGTTTGTGTACGAAGCCTTGATCAATTAGGATTCCTTTAGATTAAATTCCTATATCTACTAGAAATTAGGTGATTGAATTTAAGTTAAATTCAGTTTACCTAAATTGATTCCTAGTAGGATTCTAGAATCCGATTTCCCTACCCTATAAATAGGTGATCATATTCACAATTTATGGACAATCTAATTCAAGTATTCATATAAGTTTTAGGCTTAAAACTCAGATTTTTATTTGCTATGAAATCCGAAAAATTACATAGAACCTTAGGTGTAATTCTAGTTAATTAAATCTAAGGCGGATCCGAGCGTACTGTGGACTATCTACGGAGGGACGACATTTGGAGTCATAGGCTTGTTCTTGTTCGGTTCGGGCGCAGCTAGAGAGGGCACGCTACAAAGTGTATGTGTAGTAAATTATGCTAATTGTTATGTGGCAATTAATTTGGATTCCTGGCTTTATGGTTTTTCCGCATGATTTATATTCAATTATACGTATCATAACCTAACACTTATATACATGTAACAATTTAACATGAAATATATTGTACGTAAGACGGAGTACTTTATGGAAAAGGGGTTACATTTATAAACCAAATCACACCGTAACAAAAAAAAAATACTACCGAGTACAAAATTTAGTTTTTTCGACTTTTGACAAACATGGTACGTTGGTACTACGTCATTCCATTTTATGTTTGAATTAAATTTGTGAGTATAGAAATGTAAAAGCAAATTTATCATATATGTATTGTATATGCAAATCATCCAAAAGCTAATTTTCGTATTAAGGTTACTAGTGGGGAACTAAATACTCGAAGTTAAGGAACTATAGTTTTCAATAGTTATAATGAAATTACAAATTCTTTGTAGTAGGATATTATTGTTGGTCTTATATACAAATTAATTTTAAAAAATTTAAAAAGAGGGAGGGGGGGGGTGGGGGAACATAAACATGCCAAAGTTAATCATCGAACCCGTGACTTATTAAGAAAAGCAACGCGCTATATATGCTGGCAAGCAGTGAAACGAAGTTGACAGTGAGGCAAAGCCATTGACCTATGTGAACCTGAATTGTACTAATGTGCTGGTTCGTTGGTTAGAATTTTTATAAACTGCAATTGTTAGAGTTGCACTAAATAAGAACGTTTTATTAAACACAACATGAAATTAAAACATTCTATAACTTAAATTATATTAAAATTTTCAGTAGAGTTACCAACATTTATCGCAACAAATTATCATTCACTTAATTGGAAGGAACTTTTAGGCAACAGAGTTTTTGACAAACCGTACAACATCCCACTCTTAGGCAATAGATCCACGGAAGTACATTACTATTTGTAAACGGTGAGAATAATTAAAAATATTGCCACACACAAGCAATTCTTATAAATAAATTTCTCATTGTTCCTAGCTTCAAACATGTCTTGCGTCATATTATTTTTTCTACTTTCCACAATCTGAATTCTTTCATTCATGACCACATTCTCCAACTTCAGTGTCTTGTTCAAACAATTCAACCACACTAATTGTTCCCGTAGGTTGTAGTTCTCTTGTTATAAATTGTTCAGTACGTTAGCGTTCACCTCATCTTCCCAAAAGAAGAACCCATACGTATCATCCTGGATACATTAAGTCAACTTTATGTAAAAAAATTATCACCCAAAACGATTAAACAAATTGATGTTTAACTGAAAATTGTACATTTTTACCTTCCAAACCGGACACGAGTAAAATCTCTGACCTGCATTTGTAGTGTATTTGCATGTTTGTAATTAGCTTGATAACCATAATGGCAGTACACTTTTGTTGCACTTAAAGGGGTGTTTCTTGTTCCACTAGCTTGTGTTCTCCTTGTTGAAGAAGATGAAGTAGGAGTACCTTTTTCCATCACCATTTTTTCGAATTTCAAATTTTTGAATAGCTATTGAAAGTGCATTGTAGACAAAAGATGTGTGGTGTCCTTTCATTTTTAGCCGCAAAATTATGACCGTTGAGAAATTCTGGCCAGTCACAAATTTGAAGATAAAAATTATACAATGAAACGTCTTTTTTATATAAAAAATAGGGCTGGGTATGACATGAGTAATATATAACGTAATTGGAAACAGTATATTGCATTATTAACTTTTATAAAAAATAACGTTCTACTAAAAAAATACAAAAATGATAACCACATAAAAACATCACTTTAACGTCGTAAACAAATAAAAAAACTACCTACCTATAAATGCCATGTAGAACTATTGGTACTTAAATGTCCGAGTTAAACTCACAAATATACAACTAATGTTATAAATCAGGCACGAGTTGTGCTGCTTACATATCCCCGTACACAAAGTCGGATACAACGTCTGCGTATCCATAAGCTCCATGTGGTCCTCGATCAGATTTCAGTGCCCTTTCCACGCTATGTTGGTCCCAAACGCGAAGTCGGGAGGAATTGATAGTAGTTATATTCAGGGCCTGTTATGCGGTTTATGCCTACTGTGTTGGTCTACTGATTAAAACAATTCTTTCTGTTTATAACGAGTGGCATTCCTAAATGTATACTGTACCTCTTTTCTGCTATGATATTCAGTGGCAAACTCATCAATTGTTGCCAGCCGGAGTTTAATTGCTCCCTGCCATTTATGTTAATAGCGTGTTTGTTGATTGTTGTGTCTTTCTTTTTTATATACAAGTATTTGATAATTTTAGGATCTCATGATCTCATCAGTCAACACTACCAAGTAATGGAATCAATGTAGTTACCAATAACCTCATAAAATTGTTGGCCATGAATTGTTTAAATTTGTTTAACATTTTTTTTCTCGTTTCAGGCTACTTTGCTGTTGACAAAGACTCCACACCTGAGAAATTGGTGTTCAACCTGACAGTCACTTTAAGGGACAGCAACACCAAGGGCGGTTAGTAGTCAGTTCTAGAACCTGACTGTTACATTGTGTCGGACATTCACTTGTACAAAACTTAATGAGCTAACTATTGTCGCCTAGGTATTCTGTATTTGTTTCTCACACAGCTATGCAAGATTGTTATTGTGTATTGAAAAAGAAAATGATTTTGTTGATCAAGTAAAATCTGTTTCTTTTGGTTAGGGGGTGTGGTCAGAATTAAAAGAGAAAACTTAATAAAGATAAAAAGAGGCTTGATCATAGATTCATAGCAACTGTCTGTATAGAAACCAAGACAAGGATGCAAGGGTAATTCTAGTAAGCAGTTCGAGTCTACTCTAGACGGTATGCTGAAAAGGCTCGCCTTAGAGTGGATTTGATTTAAACCCCTCCGATGCTTAAGTTAAACTAGTTTTAGAGACCTCTACACTTGAAAATGAGGTTGTTCTTCTCATAAAATTGTAATTCTGGGCAATTATGAGGTTGTTTAAGATAGTAGGCGTGTGACGAGAGCTAGGCCCAAAAGTTGGGTATTGTAGATTTGTAGACTGTGGATCAGAGCCATACACCAATCAACCCTAGCTATTCCATAGTTATGTTGAGTATCAAATCTTAAAAGCAATGCAAAGGGAGAAGGGACTTGTGAGAAAGATATTTTCATGTAGCTTTACATTTCGAACGAGGATATCCTATCCATCCTCTCATCACCTACATCGACTCTCATAACAAAGGATTCATATGGATACCATTATGTGCTAACCCTTCCTCTCGTCGATCTTGGTATGCGTGGTTTTTTAGCATGATATTTTGAATGAATCATTTTCCCTTATTGGGATGAGACTTTGAAGACCTCTTAAGATTTTTCCGATGATGGTCTTCCTGTCTTAACACTTTGACATTCTTACAATCAAATTTGTCACTTTGAGGATCACCAACCGATCAAAATCAAGTTCAGCGGCTCAATAAATCTGCTAGTTGATCCCAAAAACCATTGGGTAAACAGGAAGCAGAGCTGCAATATTTAATCACTAAAAGATTAGTTAATACAAAGCCAAAATAAACAACAGAGTACTAGTCTCTTAGCCCCTGTTTAGTTCAACTTAGTTTCAGTTCTCACTTCTCAAACAAAATAAGTTATTAAAACAAAGTCTTAAAGTTTGACTTGACATTAAATCGCAACTTTAGCTTAAAAGTGGTGTTATTTTAGAATATGAAAAGTCATACAAGGTGGATTTTGAGGTATAAATCACAGTTGATAGCCAAAATAGAGCATATGAGTATTTTCAAAAGGCAAATTGTGTCATCTTAAAAAGAACGTAGGAAGTATTAGATTACTAAGGCATTAGCTAACATAACAAATTAGGTTTGGCCTTGGCAGGAGGAGTAACAACTAGTGTATGGAAGGGGCAATTTGTTGTCAATGCAGTCTAGGTAAAATTAAAAAATTTCACACCAATAAGGCCTAAACTTTCCTTGAAGATTTTGAAGAGTTGGACATCCCTGGGATGATGGTAAGGTGTGACTTTTTTCGTTGATTAAAGTGAGACTCGTTGGGTGTTTCTTTTGGGAGTAAAGTATCCTTTATCTTCTTTGCAGTTAAAGAACTTGAAGCTATTGTTATGATTTAGAATTATCAATGTGATCAACACAAGGGATAAGGATATCGAAACAAAATTCTCCTTAAAGAACAAGGGGGTATTTGGTTCGGGGTATTCATCTAAGGATAATGGAATGGACTGCCATGTTTCCCTTTGATGTTTAGGCCCAACAAACATTGACCAATCTCTTTCCCCAACAACAAAAAGAAACGTTGACCAATGTTGTCACCTGAACCACCACATCATAAGCCGTACTCACCACTTGAATGACCAACATCGCCCATCCCACTGCAATAGCCACCAACAACAACCACTCAAACCACTCCATGCCTTGGGTTCCAACAAAATAGAAGGGGGGTGGGGAGAGGGTTCACTAGAATTTATAGTTCTTCCAAAATAAACCCTTGGGAGGTGAAGAGAGGAAGGTTGGATGGGAAATTAGAGCTAGCAAGGGCCGTTCGGCATAGTCGGACCATCTAACGAAATATCGATCGATGCCCATATACATCGAGAGATGACGGCAGAATTATTTGACCGGTGTTATGGTTTCGTAAATTTGGGGGATGGCGATGGGATTATGTCCCGTTTTATGCCTCATCACACCAACCTAATCTCAAGTTTTTATGTCGACGTCGTCGTAGGAAGAAAAAAAAAATCTAACGATGCATTGACGGAACTTTGCAGGCTCCATAAGTTCAGGGAAAGTCCTTGAGATTGGCTCGCGATACGGCTAGAGTCCCAACTTGAATTTTAAGATTTCGTTGTTCGAGAAAAAAAAATCCAACGATGCATTAGCAGAACTTTGTCGCCTCCATAAATTCAAGGGATGACTGTTGATTGGAATCCGCAATGACCCTTTTACACTATAAAGCACCGGAAAACACACCGGCAACGCCAACACCATTCTTACCCCAAACCACCCGAAATCCTACCCGAAACCACCTGAAATCCCACTTAAAATCACCCCTCTTATTAGAAACCACCTCCAGCCCCTGCAAACTCCACCTACCATACCCTCGAAAGTACCCCAACCACTGCAAACTCCCAATCCCAACTCGAAAATCCACCCACGCCAACCCAAAAAATTTGGAAAAAAAACCAGACTAAAAGTTAAAATTACCCTTTTTATGAATAGTGATGGCTTTAAATGGTCGAATTTGACCATGAAAACTCCATATCCGAAGTTTCCATGGTTGAATTAGACCATTAAAACATCAATTTAGCCACGAAGATGGTGAGGAAACAAGAGAAGGAGGAGAAAGAAGGGAGGCATCTACATCAATGAGAGTGAGGTGGGAAAGAGCGAGGGAGATTTTGATGGAGCAATGGTGAGAGACGGAAGAGATGTGAAAAATGAAAAATTGTTACCCAAACAACATCTTGCATCAAAAGGTTTTACTTTGTATTCCCTTCGTTCCCTTTCTTGATTTCAATCTCGTTACCTCGTGCGAACCAAAAGGGCCAAAAGACCTCTAAAAATCCTGCTATTATACTAATATACTACCTACGTGGCTACGTACCTTAAAGATTTTACACTTACTATTTCTACGAACTCCAATGCAATATATATCCAAATCTGAATGTAAAAAAATTATAAAAAATTGAAATTAAGAAAAGTGAAAATGCATACCTAGACCAATCTAACAATATCTTACATGATAACATTTTGATATAAAATAATAGTGAGAATTTACGGAAACATTTTCATTACAAGTGTAAGAAATTTAGGGAACGGATGTAGTATATTTTTTGACAGAAAATGTGAATGAGCCTAGGCGTGCAATTTGAAAGGGGGGAGGATGGGAGGATAAGGAAATCCCCATTTTTCAAATTGTTTCTATTGAGGTTAGATCTCATAATGTCAAAGAGTTGAAGTCATGACGGATAAGCTTTTAACTAGGCCAAAATAATAAGAATTGGTTAAGATGCATAAAGTCCGCTATAGAGGGCCATTCTAGTTTCTGATAATGTTGTACTAGCCAGCTTTAGAAATGGATGGAGGAGGCGTACGGTGATAAAGGAACCAGTAGGAATGGTAGAGAACTCTTTCAAGTAGGACATCCATTAGTCTAAATTGACATGTGTGATGTGCCATCTCAAGAATTCTGTCGATTCACGATATTAGTTGTGACACCATGAAATACCAAGTACTGATAATCAAAGTACTGATAGTGACGATTTAATTATAGTGAATTATTTTATGCATTTTCAATTATTGGCCAAAGAACTGGTCAGTTTAATTTGATATTGATAATACAGGTATTCAACTTATATATCAACTTATTCAACCAGATAGAATTATGGAAATAATTCTACTATACGAGATATATTAGTATTAGAGTTTTATTAGTATACGAATTCCTAAATACACATTGTATAGGTTTAGGAAATATATTGTACTATAAGTATGTGCGTTAATGAAGGAGAATACAAGAGTTAAGATTATTTCACAATATTTGTCATGGTATCATGAGCCTAGGTCCACAATTGAGAATTTTGACATTGCGTATGAATTATGGGTGCACTTGAGAACACGTTTTTGCGTTGTGAGTGGAACACGGGTCTGAAAAATTAAGAATGCCCTGAGTGATTGCAAACAGACCACGACAGAGACATATCTGAGTATTATGGACGCTTATCCAAAATATGGAAGGAGTTTGTGCAATTTGCGCGTGTGCCGAAGTGCTCTTGTGGTGGTTGCAAGTGCAACATTGCTGGGCAGGTTGGAGATATTCGAGCTGAGGATCATCTGCACTACTTTCTTATTGGTCTTGACACTCCCTATGAAGCCATAAGATCACAACTTTTGGCTCAACATTCACTGCCTTCTGTCGAGGAGGCGTATCAGTCTGTGACTAACACTAAAAGCCTGCGCATTAAAAATAGTGATGCACGAGAAGGTGTTATGGCATTTAAGGTTGAAGCCAAAGGTAAGCAAAAATATACGGACAACAGAGACATGTTCTGTACTCAGTGCATCAGGGAAGGTCATGATAATTCGAGTTGTTATCAATTGGTGGGCTTTCCCGAGTGGTGGGATGACAGGCGCAAAGGCGGGAGAGGTTCTGGTCGTGGAGGACGTACTTCCAGCAGCAGTCGTGGAGGACGTGGAGGACGTAACAACAGCACCTTTGCGAAGGAGTATGCTGCGACAGTCAGGGCTAATCAAGTGACTGGTCAGTCACCATCTGATACTTCTGTCAAGGCCAAAGACCTTGATGGTTTAGTTGGAGTGTCTGCAGAACAGGTTCAACAAATTATAGATGTTTTGTCCTCAAAGAGCAGATTGCAAGGTAATTCTAATTGGATTATCGACACAGGATGTACCAATCATGTTACATGGGATTTGTCAATCTTGAGTAACATCAGAACCGTTCAAAACAGGCCTGTTGGTCTACCGAATGGGAATACCGTTAATGTTAATCAACTTGGTTCTGTGATGTTGGAGGGTGGTTTGGTTCTTGAGAACATTTTACTTGTGCCTCAATTTAATTGTCATTTAATTTCTATCACTCAGTTAAGCGACGAAAAACATTGCTTTATTCAATGTACTAACAAAATTTGTGTTATACAGGACCGGTCGACGAGGATGGTGATTGGCGTCGGTGATCGTCAAGATGGACTATATTTTTTTCGTGGGGTTCCACATGTCAAAGTGCTAGCAGTAGACAATGGGTGTGTGTTCGAGTTATGGCATCAACGTATGGGACATCCTTCGGAAAAGATAATCAAGTTGTTACCTCCCGTGAGTCATGTTCGTAGAAAGCATAATAATCCTTGTGATGCCTGCCCTCGTGCAAAGCAAAGTAGGGATAGTTTTCCTTTAAGTAGTAGTAGAGCTAGTCGTATGTTTGAATTGATTCATATAGATTTGTGGGGGCCCTACAAGACACCTTCGTCTTGTGGTGCACGTTATTTTCTTACTATTGTGGATGATTATTCAAGGGGTGTTTGGATTTACTTGATTAGTAATAAAACTAAGGTTGATATTATGTTTTTGAATTTTATGGCTTTAGTGAAGCGACAATTTAATCATGATTTGAAAGTAGTTCGGAGTGATAATGGTACGGAGTTTAATAGTTTACAAGGCTATTTTTTCAAAAATGACATATATTTGAATCTTCATGTGTCGGTACTCCGCAACAAAACGGGAGGGTCGAACGTAAGCACCAACATATTTTGAATGTAGCCCGAGCATTGCGGTTCCAAGGGCATCTTCCTACGAAATTTTGGGGTGAGTGTGTTATGGCGGCTTGTTATCTGATTAATAGAACCCCGAGCTCCTTACTTGCGAATCGAACTCCGTATGAAATGTTATTTGGTAAACCTTCGTCGTACGAGTCTATTCGTGTTTTGGGGTGTTTGTGTTATGCGTACAATATGTGGAGTAAAGGAGATAAATTTGCTTCTCGGAGTAGAAAATGTGTGTTTCTCGGTTATCCGTTCAGGAAAAAAGGTTGGCACGTGTTTGATTTGGAAACACGGGAATATTTTATATCTCGTGATGTTACTTAACACGGGAAAAAAGCTTTTCATGAACGGATATTTCCTTTTGCTGATGATACGAATGCTGCATTGTCACCATCAGTAGATGCAGGGGTGTGTGAGGAGTATTATGGTGATGCGATATTTGAGCAATGGCACTTGGGTAGTAGGACTAGGCAATGTGAGAAGCTAGCTACTGCTGATGGGCAGCAACATGTTACAGAGGGGAGTGTGGAGGGTGAGCAGCAAGACAAGTCTGTGAGAACTGCAGAAAAACAGCAGCAACAGTACAGGTGTGCGTCTGGTGCTGCGTCCCCTGCAGAGCTTGGTGCAGCGCCTCCTCAAGCGCCTGAAGCAGTTCCTCCTGCAACGCCCAGGGCCATGCCTGCCACATTGGCAGCCCTCCTGGCTTCAGTGCAGCGCCTCGGGGATATAGTGCAACGCATCAGGGCTTCAGTGCAGCGCCTCAGGGTCTTCCTGTGTATTCTCCTGCGTCTGCTGCAGGAGCTACTGAGACAGCAGACAACGGGGCAGCAGTAGAGTCTAGAGACAGCACAATAGGCATCGGCAACAATACAGAAGACTTAGGTAGGGGCAAACGAGCAAAGTTTCCGTCATCTAAGCTTCGAGATTGTGTAACTCACACCATAATACGAAAAAATAGTGAAGATCCACCCTCGCATTCATCCTCGTCAGGTACCCCTTATCCTATAACATATTTTGTAAATTATGAACGTTTTTCGTCCAAGCACAGGAATTATATTGCAGCTATAACTGATTCGAAGCCACCTAAGAGCTTCAAAGAAGCAATGCGTCATGAGGGGTGGCGAGATGCGATGGCATCTGAAATTGCCTCCCTTGAGGGACAAGGTACATGGGTGTTGGAGGATTTGCCGGAAGGAAAGAAAGCATTAGGAAGCAAATGGGTGTATACTGAGAAACGAGACGAGGATGGGAATCTGATAAGATTAAAGGCTCGATTGGTAGGTCTTGGAAATCATTAGGTAGAAGGCTTGGATTATAATGAGACGTTTGCTCCTGTTGCAAAAATGTCTACAGTACGCACATTTTTAGCAGTCGCTGCGGTCAAAGAATGGGAGGTGCACCAGATGGATGTACATAATGCTTTCCTACATGGTGATCTACAGGAAGAAATATATATGAAAATTCCACCAGGTTTCCATACAAATAATACTACCAAAGTTTGCAGAATGAAGAAATCATTGTATGGTTTGAAACAGGCTCCACGGTGTTGGTTCGAGAAATTGTCCACAACCTTGAAAGAGTATGGTTTTAAACAATCGTACTCCGACTATTCTTTATTTACACTTTCGAAGGGTGAATTGCAGTTGAATGTGTTAGTATATGTGGATGATATGTTCATTGCAGGAAATAATATCTTTGCGTTGAATAGCTTTAAGGCCTATTTAAGTCAATGTTTCAAGATGAAGGACTTGGGTGCTCTTAAATATTTCCTTGGTTTGGAAGTAGCACGCAACAAAGAGGGATTTTATGTATGTCAACGGAAGTATGCTTTGGATATTATTTCAAAGACTGGACTACTTGGAGCAAAACCTGTAGATTTTCCGATGGAGCAAAATCACAAGTTAGCACTTGCAGATGGGAAGGACCTTGAGGATGGAGAGAAATATAGACGTCTAGTAGGACGTCTCATATACCTAGCCGTGACTAGGCCTGATTTGGCATATTCAGTGCACATTTTGTCTCAATTCATGCAGGCACCGAAAGAGGAGCATTGGGAAGCAGCTTTGAGAGTTGTTAGGTACTTGAAAAAGTGTCCGGGACAAGGTATTCTGTTGAGGACCGATAGTGCATTAAGACTGGAAGGGTGGTGCGATTCAGACTGGGCTAGTTGCCCGTTGACTCGTCGTTCGTTGACTGGATGGTTTGTATTACTTGGTCTTTCTCCCGTGTCTTGGAAAACTAAGAAGCAACATACGGTCTCACGTTCCTCGGCCGAAGCAGAATATCGTTCGATAGCAGCTTTGACTTGTGAGTTGAAATGGATAAAACAGCTACTACAAGATTTGGGAGTAGCACATAGCCAGGGAATGAGTGTGTTTTGTGATAGTCAGTCAGCCATTCACATTGCGCAGAATCCAGTATTTCATGAGCGGACGAAACATATTGAGGCAGATTGTCACTTCGTTCGAAATGCGATCAAAGAGGGTATAATAAGCCCTTCATATGTGTCGACAAAGGTGCAATTAGCAGATATTTTCACTAAAGCATTAGGAAAGGCGCAGCTTGAGTTTTTTCTTGGCAAGATGGGTATTCGAGATCTTCATGCTCCACCTTGAGGGGGATGTTGAGATAGAATTATGGAAATAATTCTACGATACGAGATATATTAGTATTAGAGTTTTATTAGTATACGAATTCCTAAATACACATTGTATAGGTTTAGGAAACATATTGTACTATAAGTATGTGCGCTAATGAAGGAGATTATTTCACAATATTTGTCAATCACCCATGCTTATCAAAATCCAAGATTCCGTAATAACAGAGTACTCCGCACAAGTTAGCGTATAAGTGTTTATGTTATTGATTACTCCGTAAGTCCGTATTATATGATACAAGATTTAAAGCCCGTGCGATGCACGGGTTAAATTCATTTTTTTATGAGATTTTTTTTTTCACCTTTAAATGATAGTTAGAATATTGATTTTTTTTTTTTTTTTTTTTATAATCAATTAGTATGACAGTTTTAACGGGTCTTTGTTTATCTATTAAAATTTTTCAAAATTTATCGCTTATTATCTTTTATCAAGTCTTTAATTATCTCTTTTTATTTTTCTTGAAACACGTACTTTTATTTTTCAATCGTTTCTGCTTGAATTAATGGCTCGAATCAACGAAATATTTCTGAAACTTAATCAAAATTTATCTCTTATTATCTTTTATCAAGTCTTTAATTATCTCTTTTTATTTTTCTTGAAACACGTACTTTTATTTTTCAATCGTTTCTGCTTGAATTAATGGCTCGAATCAACGAAATATTTCTGAAACATAAACGTACGGAGTAATCAAATCATAATAACTATGGGTGAAAGGAAAAACAAATATAATATAGCACTTATTTATAAAAGAGGAGCATAGTTTTATAATACTCTCGTATATTTATAACCAGAAAAAATATAGGTTTAATGCAAGTAGAATTTTATTATGATATGAATTAATCCAAATATCATAGGTTTAAAGAAAATAAAACTCTATTATAAACCGAAAAATATTTCTTTATCTAAAATTCTATAACGTGGTATTCATTGCTAATACTCTTCAAACTACGATAGTGATCATTACTTTAAAATAGCTAGTCTTCTGAATTACTTTGTTTTTCTTTACTTTCTTTTTTCCTATTTTTGGTACGGAGTAAGGTTTTTTGGACTTTACTTCAATTTCAAGTAGTACATTAAGTTTAGTTTAATTCAACCAAATAAAATGTGGGCTTGCAACCCCGATTGTGTTAACGTTTATCGTTGTATATTCTATGTTAGGTTTAATTTTGACATCTAAATTGTAGTTCCTTGTGCCGTATAAGAAGCATAAATTATGCCCGAGATAACACTTAATTTATTTTATTAATCACTATTTAGCTCTAAATTAAACTGTGTTGATTAGGTATGATTTGGAATACAAAGATATATATATATATATCAATATCCAGTAGGTATACGAAGTAGTATTAAATGAACACACATAAACCGATAGAACAAAAACAATTATGCTTGTACAAAATTAACATAAACAATGAATAACCAATGAACCACGTAAAAATTATTTTCTATGCAACATAAACAATTATGCGGTACACCGTGAGTCCGTGACCATCGGGTGTCCCGTATTTCTGGAACGAAATAAAGAATAAATGTACGGAGTAATTGACGACAAATAAACAATAAAAATCAAAGTAAAATTATGACAACGAAATAAAAAAATTTGGAATTCAACCGTAAAGAAAAGGATGAAGAGTGATCATCAACCTCATCCTCACCCAACGCCATGCAACATCATATTCTTGCGATGGAATGAAGCACATACAATGAAGCCTCCGTACAATTTGGTGAGGGTTGAGATTTTTAATATGTATATATATACACAAAGATAAAAAAAGTTTGTGAAATTTATCTTTATCGTATTAATTAGTCAATCATGGTAAGACTCCCATATTATTTATTAATCTATCTTTATCGTATTAAGTAATCAATCATGGCAAGACTCTCATATTATTTATTTAATTAGTTAATAATTTAATAATATGTGATGACGTGGCAATCCTATGTGGACGCTCTCATTACTCTTGAAAAACTCCCCTTTATATATATATATATATTAGATTATCCCCCAATGGTTTGCTTTGCGCATCCTGTCAGGGGAGGTCTTCAGAATCCGATCCCTCAAATATCTAATTTGCTTCTCGTTTTGTCTCCTTGCCCGCCCTTTTGAACGTCCTCTTCGAGGCACCTCATGTCGCCTTACTTTTAGTCTTTTCTTTTCTCTGCTAGATTCAAACTAAATTCTAATCATGAAAAATTATTTGTATTACGCCCCATCAGAGTTTCTATTATGATTAGATGATTATGTTGAAAACAATATACAACCTATCACTGTTGGTTGAAGAAAATGACTCTTTTAGTGACTCGGGCTAAGATCTATGAATGTATGATAATATATGTAAGAAACAACAGAACCAAAACTTTAAACTGATCGTTGAAGGTGATGTAATACCGTACCCCTGTGTGAGGCTGTGAAGACTGAAGAGGGAAACGACTTATCTTCACCTTTCTTGCAGTAGGATCCTTAAGAATCTAACATCAATTCTGCACAAAGATAATTGATTTAAATGATCGGAATAAATAATAATCACGTAGTAGTCTGTATGTTTTACCTAGTCTGTATGTTTTACCTATTGTTGTATGATCATGTGAATAAAAAGGTGTGAATTCTTGATTTTACAACATAAGGGAATTGAAAAGAATAATTAACAGTATCAGATTCCTAAATATTAATCAACAAAGTTTATCGTCTGTT
This sequence comes from Spinacia oleracea, assembly GCF_020520425.1. Taxonomy (NCBI): domain Eukaryota; kingdom Viridiplantae; phylum Streptophyta; class Magnoliopsida; order Caryophyllales; family Amaranthaceae; genus Spinacia; species Spinacia oleracea. The sequence continues at coordinate 93,894,562 of NC_079489.1, forward strand.
TGATACTGTCAGCTAGAAATGCAATACAGAAATGTATGCTCTCTGTAGCAGTCATTTCAGTTTTGGAATCATTACAAGATTAGTACTCCGTGGATAATAGTAGGTCATCAATTAAAAGGTTTACCCAACTTTCCAAATGCTTACCTCATACACATATACTCCCTCCGTCCCGGAATACTTGACCTGTTTTATTTATCGGGCCGTCCCCTAATATTTGACCTGTTTCTAAAAATGGAAATATTCTAACAATATTATATTATTTCTCACTCCACCTCTATTAACCCACCTACCCCCTACTCCATACAAAAATTAATTAAAAATTCAACTCCTACTCTCCCCCAACCCCACCTCTTAACCCACCTCCTACTAACTACATTAAAATAATACCCCACTATCAACTACTACCTATTAAATTAAATAACTCAATTCAAGTCCCTTAAACTCTGTGCCGGTCAAACCGGGTCGAGTATTCCGGGACGGAGGGAGTATCCTCTACTCCGTATAAATAAGTATTGTAAATAAGTACTCCCTCCGTCCCAAAATTATTGTCCTGATTTTTAAACCGGGCGTCCCAAAATTATAGTCATGTTTCTAATTTTGTCTACTAAAGTCCTCATTATCTCATTTACTATATTAATTAAAAATGTATTGAAAATCCCACCCATGTACTATATTCCACTTTCCTATGTACTATATTCTCTATTGTATGTACTTTATTCCACTTTTCCATACAACTCAATCATCATTTGTAGTTTATTCCACTTTTCATGTACTATATTCCATTTTTCTTAAGATCTTTGTTTTTTGTCAAACGGGACTATAAATATGGGACGGAGGGAGTATTGTTCTTTAAAACCTTTTTCCTTCTAGAATTTTAGTTCAGTCTAGGTTCACTTTATGTCCAATATTTATTTCCTCTAGTCTTACTTAGTTGGCATGCTTTGGCTTTAGTACTATTCATACACTCTCCTTTGACCAACTTTTGTGATTTATGTGTACAACAACAACAACAAAAAAGCCTTACACTAGGTGGTCTTTTACTGGTGCTCTGCCTGAAAATACGATAATTGAGTTTTTGAGACCAGTGCTCAAATTGAAAGACCGTCTACGAAGGGAAACCCTTTTATGGCATGCTTTGGCTTTAGTACTATTCATTCATACACTCTCCTTTAACCAACTTAAAAATAAGTAATGTTTAAAATAAATAAATAAGTAAAATAAGTACATTTCAAAATAGCATGATAAAAATAAAAATAAAAAGTAAGAAGAGTCAAAATGGAAGTTGTATAAGTCAAATAAAGTCATCAATTTATATTCTCTCCCTCCACTCTGTCCTATCCAAGGCCATATTTTCCTCAATCCCAAGCAGTCTCATATCGTGCTCAATCACCTTCCTGGCTTCCTCCAAGTTTTCTTAGGTCTTCCCTTACCCCTTGGAATTCTATCACTTTGTCATCCTTCTAGCCTCGTAACCGGGACATCACTTGATTTTCTGATTACATCACTTGACATCACTCTTTTATTGACTCGTATTCAACTGACTAATCGTCTAATCGATCATTAAACTAAATTGATCTAATCCAATACCTTATAAGCTTATAAGCTTATAACCTAAGAACTAACTGAAAAGCTATGTTGTTTTAATTGAATCGACTTAATTCATTAACAATTGAACTTGTTTGTCTTGTTTCGTTGTCGAACATGTTAGTCTCGTTGCTGTTTAAACCAATATGAATATATGACAAACTTGTATTTACAAACTTTACAAATTCATTACGTATTATCATTATTGATTATTAATTACACTACTAGAAATCACGGTGTTTCTCGATGCTATCCCCTCGACGCTGTGAGTGACAGCTGGCCTGCGAAAATAGTATGCGTAGTTTCTCGACGCTGGTTGTGGTCGATGTTATTTCTCGATAACTAAACCCGTCGAGAATACGAACGTGCCACGCACGTGACTAAAAATTCTCAAAGCGCGATTTTAAAAAATTTCCAAATTATTTGGAAACCGCTTAACCCACGTACATACGTAATAGAGAGAGAAAAACCTCAAAAACAAAAACCCTAAAAAACGAACCCAGGGCAATTTCCATCAGATCAATTAGTTTTCCAATAATCAGTTCTCACCAAGCTTCAAATTCGATCTTCGTTCCATCTCATCTCTTTCGTTTTGCCTATCACTCTCGCTTTTTGTTCCAAGAAATCAAGAAATCTTGTGCGGAAATACAATCTTGAGCAGGTACGCGGTTTTTTTTATTGTTTTTTTCATCGAAATTTGATTTACATATGGTGATCCTAGTTTAATAATGTGTACTTGTTTTTATTATGATTGAAATTTTGAAAAAAATTGAACCAGAGGAGGATAAATTTGACGAGAATTGGGTTTTAAGTTGGGTTTGAGTCTGAATTTTGAGGATGAATTAGGATTATGATTAGTCGTTTGGCGTTTTTGGAGCCGTATCCATTAAGAGAGAAGTTCGTAGGTTCTCGCCTTCCAAGTTAAGTTTATGATGCTCTGCTTACAATTATCGCATGAGTGCCCTTTGTACCTGTTTATATGTTAATAAGTTCAGCATTTGAGGGGGGTGGGGGTGGGGGTATTCTAGTGAAATAATGGCAAATCGTTAATTATGAGGATCGGGACGATGTGACTATTAGTTCCGAAAGAGGAGTTAGCTGCTCGACAAAACTGATGTTTGAGAAAGAGCTGCAATAGAATATAGAATCTTTACATGTTTCTTTAAGTACTCTAAGCATTATTGTAAAAAAAAAAACTATTGTACATGTTTCTGTACTAGTCACAGGCCTCACAAACAGCTATAGATGCTTAGAATTGACAGGCTGATCAATTTCTAGTTGGTGGTGTGTGTTACTTCACTGGACTGACCGACCTACTTTGTTCCTCGATAATGAATGTTGTATAACAGAATTTTTTAAATGTTTGATTTTTAGAGATAAGGAAATAGCATATGTGGTTCCGTCCTTGTTTACATCCTCAAAGTCGTTTGTGTTATCCTTTGCTTTTCTTGTAGTTGAGCTGCCTGAGCTGGTCTGTGCTTCTTAAATGATTAGATATCAGCATGCATCTGTATGTTTTCCTCCAGGATAATGTGTATTGGCGTTCATAGTGATTTGGTTATCATACATGATACATGTGAATCACCCTCAATTGTCATGGGAATCATTGTTTAACATTTGATATTTTACTAGGGAGGCCATCTGATTGGTAAAACGAAGTCATACTTTGTATTAAGTTAGAAATTAGAAGTACTTGTATTACTCTTGGCTGGTCTACTAGGTGTTGGTCAAATTCTCGTGTTGCTCACTAGAAATAAGAAGTTACCTTCTAATGAGAATTGCTTGCAGATTTATAGTAGTCAGTTTGAGCAAAGACACGTAGTCAGATATTTGAACATAGTGGAAATGGATGCTTCGTAGTTTTTAGTTGTTGGTTTAGCGTAACATTAAAGCATGTAAGTATGACTCTTAAGTTTTGATACCTCAGAAGTCAAAACTGTGCTTATCTTGCAGAATGATGTTGTTGATTTGTTGATTGGAAAGCAATTAAATGATTGTGCAATAATCATGTGTGTATTTTATTTTTAATTGATCTTTAGTTGGCTTTCCATTTTCTATGGATCTATGCTGGTGAATGTTGGTGACTTGGGGCAATGTGGTAATATAGGTTTGTTTAATATTAGCTCTTTTCTTGTGTGATCCTTTTTACTTTATTTTACTGTAAAATAAAATTTGAAGGAAATTTTGACAAGATAAATCCCCAGCTTTTGGAGTCTTCTTAAATTCTAATAATAAGAACTTTAATATTGTCAACATTCCGCCTTTCATTTCTGCAATTTGGTGAGAACTTGGGTTAATGTCGGTTTGAATCTCAATTTTGAGGCTGAATTAGAGATTAGTGTTACCGGTTGATATTCTGACTTGCTTATTTTCAGATTCTTATGGGTTTAATTTCTTGTTATATGAGATTTTTTGCATAAAGTTTTGGGGTAAATTTGTTAATATATTGTATCGGGTTTAAGTGGTTACTGTATTGTTTTGATGTTTTTCTGCTTGCATTTGAGTTGGAAACTTTAAGTTGGTTAGTCTATATGTGTGCTTGTCTGTATGTCTCTGCTTGTAATGTTTTAATTTTCAATGAATTCAGTAGATATAGGTTAGTTATTTTAATAATTCTATTATCTCGAAAATGTATATTGTCAATTTAGGAACAAACCATATAACAGAACAGTTCTTGATTCGGTATGTCAAGTTTGTTTGTTTTTTGTTTGATATCGTATTTCAACGCAGGATCTTTCAGAACAGTTCTGATCTGTGCAGAACAGAACAGTTCTGATCTATGCAGAGCAGAACAGTTCTGATCTATGCAAAACAGAACAGTTCTGATCTTCACAGAACAGTTCTGATCTGTGCAGATCAGAACTGATATGTGCAGATCAGAACTATTATTGGCTTTAAATTTCTTGATTCGGTATGTCAAGTTTGTTTGTTTTGTGTTTGATGTCGTATTTCAACGCGGGATCTTTCAGAACAGTTCTGATCTGTGCAGAACAGAACAGTTCTGATCTATGCAGGACAGAACAGTTCTGATCTGGGCAGAACAGAACAGTTCTGAACTTCACAGAACAGTTCTGATCTGTGCAGATCAGAACTGATATGTGCAGATCAGAACTGTTATGTGAAGTTCAGTTTTCTCTGGCATGATTTACTCAAAAAACTTTCTGATTTACTTCTAAAAAGAAACTATGTGCTAGTTGAGACAAAATTCTGTTTAATTACATTTACATTAATCTAGAGTGATAAAAAATTTCATTTTCCTAGGGACGACACTCTGGCTCTTCCAAAGGGCTCATGATATGATTAATCAGGTGGCTCTTAAGCCGTCTACATTGCTTGATTTCTCTACCTAACACAGAGTATATTTTGTTGGATTTTCTTTCATTGTCTCTGTTATACTAGTATTTTTAATGGATAATTTATTTTGAAACTTCCCTTGAATGAAACTTCCCTTATATATATAATAAACTTTAAGTTCTTGAGTTTTTGGGCTTCACTGTGCTTGATGGTTTGATAGAGAGCATTCATTTTGAGCCCTGTTCCGGTGTTCCCTCATCTGAATGACATAAGATTCTCTAACATGTCCAATCTTATCCAATGAGTTGAATCTCCTCTAAAGTCTAATGCTTTTAAGGTGTATTTGTTGTATCTTTATCTTTTGCATTCAATCTTGCAATCTTAATATAGCCTTTGATCTGAAATATGAATTTTTCCAGTCAATTACTAATTGAATTTCGCCATTTGGCACAAATTGAAGGGGATAACAAACGAAGAGAAGACTCTAGCGAGGAGCAAAAGGCTTGGTTAAGTTGATTTGCACTCTTGTAGACGAACCAGGTGATTAACATAATCTTAGATTGATATCATGTTATTAACAATGCGTGACAAAGTAGCTGGTCTTATTATTTTTCTCATGAATTTGTGTGAAGTGTCATGTTTAAATATATGTTATGCATTTCTATCATTGTTGCATGTTCCTATTGTTGTATGTTTTTCAATAATAAGCTGCTACCCTTAGTGGAATTCTAGTTTATTGGCTGTCAAATTCTAGATTCTAGGATTTTGTGTGATAAGGTAAGGTTACTTTGTGGATGTGTGTGGTGTAAGGCTTGTCTAGGCTCTTTTGTTCTTGTGTGTTCCTTACTAAAAAATCCTTGGAATAAGTTTTTTTTTTTTTTTATAGACATGGATACTAGTTGGATTGATTTACGCAATGGGGATCCTGCTTATTATAGTGGTTGCTTGAAATTCATGGAACTTGCGAAGGAGACTCTTGTTGAAGGAAAAACACGATGTCCGTGTAACAAGTGCAAGTTAAATAAATGGCACTTCGTAGAAGAAGTTGGAGGACATATTTTGCTTAACGGTTTTCTTAAAAAATATCGAAATTGGGTTTTTCATCGTAAAGTCAATGAAGGGAGAAATAGCTTTGAAACCCCTAGTGGTCTAGGAAATGCAGTAGGTCAAGATGACATGGGAGAGTTGCTAAGAGCAGCTTTTGGTGTTGACAATTCAGAGTCGCATAATGAATCGCAAGGCATGCCCGAAGATGAAGTTTTTTATGACATGCATGAGGAGTTTGATTTTCATTGTGAGGTAGATAATGAATTTCCATCAAGTAACTCAGGTGAAGAAGATGCTAAGTGTAAACGACTAATGGAAGCCGCTGATGAGGTTTTATATGAGGGATGCACTACTTTCTCAAAGTTATCCTTTATTTTACACTTGTTTCACCTTAAGTGTATGTTCCACTGGTCCGCAGAGTCATTTACTAAATTGCTTGAACTTCTAATAGACGCATTTCCTCAAATTAAGGAGTTTTCATCGTCTTATTATGAAGGAAAGAAGATAGTGAACGATTTGGGGTTAGGATATGAGAAAATCGATGCATGTCCAAATAATTGCATTTTATATTGGGGTGTATTTGCAGACAAAGATGAGTGTCATGTTTGCCATACATCAAGGTGGAAAACAGTGAAAGAAAAGGAGGATAATAAAAGTGAGAAAGGAAAGAAAATATGTAAGAAGGGCGAGCCAGCTAAAGTAATGCGATATTTTCCTCTTATACCTAGGCTAAAGAGACTCTATATGTCATCTAAAACAGCTAAGGATATGAGATGGCATTTTGAACATAAAGATGATAAGATCTTAAGGCACCCGTCGGATTGTGAGGCTTGGAAAAGTTTTGATAAAAGATATGTAGAATTCGCCGAAGATCCTCGTAGTGTTAGATTAGGTCTAGCGAGTGATGGTTTCAATCCATATCGTCTAATGAATACCAATTATAGTACATGGCCGGTGATTTTGATTCCTTATAATTTGCCACCGTGGCTTTGTATGAAGCCATCATCATTCATTTTGTCCTTGCTTATTCCCGGAAAACATAGTCCTGGGATGGATATTGATGTGTATTTGCAACCATTAATCCACGAGTTAAAGTTATTGTGGGAAGGTGTTCCAGCCTTTGATGCGCATAGTGGAAATAAATTTAAGATGCGAGCAGCCTTACATTCCACTATAAACGACTTTCCGGCATATGCTATGTTGTCCGGTTGGAGTACAAGAGGTTACAAAGCTTGCCCTACATGTGCCCATAATACTAATTCATATTGGTTTGGCGGCAGAATGTGCTACACAGGGCATCGAAAATGGTTGCCAATTGATCATCCTTATCGTTCTCAAGGTAATTTATTTGATGGGGAAAATGAATACGGGGTTGCTCCGGTCCCTGCAAGTGGGATAGACATTTTGAAGGAACTAGAAAAGGTTAAGTATGTTTATGGACAATCAAAGAAAGCACAACCAAAGAAAATATCTAAGAAAAGAAAGAGACTTCAAGGTGGAACTTCTCATGATGAGCCGGATGATGATGATGGTGGTGAAGAGGAAGCCAATGTTATTTGGAAAAAGAAAAGTCTACTCTTTGAGTTGGAGTATTGGAAACATAATCCTCTAAGACATAATTTAGATGTTATGCACATTGAAAAGAATGTGTGTGACAATGTGATAGGAACTCTTTTAGATATGGACAAAAGTAGAGATGATAAGCAAGCAAGACAGGCTCTCAAAGACAAAAATATAAAATCTCATCTTTGGCCTCAATCTGATCCAAATCGTGTTAATGACCATTTGCCTCCCGCTGAATACACCATGTCTACAGAAGAGAAAGAACGTTTTTTAAGGGTCATAGAAAAGCTTAAAGTTCCCGATGGATACGGGTCTAATTTGCAAAGATGCGTAAATATTAAGCAGCGTAAACTTATTAATTTGAAAAGCCATGACAATCATGTCCTCATGCAAGATATTCTTCCTATTGCTTTAAGAGCATCGAATGCCACTAAAGTTATTGACTTGCTTGAGGAGTTGTCTGACTTTTTCAAGAATATTTGTTCGACCACTATTCATTCTGATGACTTGGATACCATTCAGTCAAAGCTTGTATTGACTCTTTGTAAGTTGGAGAAAGCTTTTTTACCAATATTCTTCACAATCATGGTTCATCTACTAATCCATCTAGTGGATGAGGTCAAACTTGGCGGACCTGTTCAATACCGATGGATGTATCCCATTGAAAGGTCAATATCTCGAGCCTCTATCTTATTTTATTTTATCATTTCAATTAAAATATATTCACTATTCTTATTTTTTTCTTTCACATTCACTTTCTTCATTCTATAAAAGGTACTTGGCATTTTTGAAATCTCATGTAAGCAATAAAGCCCAACCTGAAGGGTCAATTGTGGAAGGGTACCTCTTATGGGAGACAATTACATTCTGCTCTAGATATTTAGAAAGTGTCGAGACCATATTCACCCGACCGAAAAGAAATGAAGATGGTGTTCTAGACAATGACACCTATTTATATCATTCGGGTTGTCGTGTGGTTGGAAAGCAAGAAAACGTTCGTCTCGATGACAAAAGTTTAAGACAAATCCATCGCTATGTTTTGCTTCATTCAGATGAGATGAAACCGATTATTGAGTAAGTAGTGTCATGAGTTAACTTAGAGTTACTAACTATTAATTTTTCAGTAACACAATTTTTTCAATGTATAAAGTGCTTTCATATGCCAAAAACGGCAAGAGGATGAATGTGGAGGAAGTCAATCCAACGAAATTGTAGAAAATGGGTGGATAATCAATGAGTTCCCTGAGTGGTTGCGAAATCAGGTTATATATATGCAGTAACCTTTTGACCTTTTTTGTTTTGTATGTTTTTTAATCTGTAATTAACCATTTTTAAAAAAAAAAAATTAGGCCTATAACATAGATGTTAGTACAACAGAAGGAAAGTTGAGAAAAGCCTTGGCCGGTGGTTTAAGTAATTACAGTAAAAAACTTAAAAGCGTCATTGTCAATGGCTACAAATTTGATACTGTGGAACGCGAGCGATTTCGCAAGACACAAAATTCTGGAGTTTTTGTGGAAGCAGATGGCCAAGAGTATTATGGAAGACTCCAAGACATATTCGAATTAAATTACTATGGTTCTTTCAAGGTTATAATGTTCCGTTGTGAATGGGTTGATATACATAGGGGTTTAAAAACAAACCCAAATGGTAGTGTTCGTGTAAATTTCTCGAAGTTGATGCACACTGGCCGAAATTTGCATGATGATCCATTTGTTTTCTCATCTCAAGCAAAACAATGTTTTTACATTGAGGATGAGATACAACAAGGATGGTCGCATGTTGTTAAGACTAAGCCTAGGGACTTCTTTGATATAGGCGATGATGAGCCTTAACATTATGCTCTTGATCCAACATTATTATGTATTGATTTCAAATGAATGGATTTCTTTTTTTTATATGTTATTTTGAGAATTCCTTTCTTTCTAGAAACATCTTTATTGTATATATGTCACTGGTAGCGATATCTTTCTAGAAATATCTTCAGTGTATGTCTTTCTTTGGTAAGTTCTTTCTTTCTAGATATTACTTTGGTAGTTTCTATTTTCAATAGTTAAAGGGTGGATTTTTTGTGTTTGTTGGTTCTAAGTAGTTAAAGGCTGCAAATGAGTGCAAAGAATTAGCTGTAGATGATATGTTGTATAGTTGCTTACAGCCCCCTCCAAGACTTACAGCAATTGTTGGTTGTGTGCTTATTTTAAATGAATTGCTGAAGTTAATGTTCATGCTCTACCATTTTTCTTGTCATTTGCTCTACCATTAGCCTCCAATACCCACGCCCATAATATTCGTCCTTTTTTCTCACCATCAAAAAATGTCTTTGAAGCATAAAACTTACTTCCATAATCATATCTCCAATCAGTATTATCTTCCATAAAGTCAGTTATGTCTACTTCGAATTCATTCGTTTCAGCCTTATAAAAGCCTAGTACATAGTGATCATGATCAAGAAAGCTCGCCTTGAGAACGAATTTAGTATCTTCCCTCTTAAGATAGTTCTCAACTCCATCTTCACTATCAATACTCACAGGATAGAAATCAGGACACTCCCACATTCCAGTTCTTGCTGAAGAGTGAAGAGTGTTCTTACTCCTAGTCTACTTAACAAAATCTTTACTGTGGTACAGAAACGTCATTCCTCTGCCAATCTATCTTTCCACCAATAAGAACTTGCCACGTGCCATCAGGCGCTTGCCAAGCAGTTGTTGGATCTCTTACGTTGCTAGGATCAATATCACCATCTGTGACTGTAAACTTGATCATCTGTGACTGTAAACTTGTTGCTAGGATCAAGATTAAAGAATTCAGCAATTACAGGACCAATTTCAGGTAAGGATCAGAGGAGTCCTAGGGGAATGCTAGATTCTGTGACTGGAAATTTTGATCATCTGCCCCAGTATGTAAAAAATTAAACTGAACTATAACTTGGCCTTCAATTATGCTGCAATCTTTTGATGCTGAGTACATATCAGCTGAGGATCAGTCCAACTAGGTTACATCTCCTCTGCATCTTCTAAGTTTGTCATTTCGAATGACACCTCCACATCAGCCTTCCACTGAAAAAGTAAAACTACATAGTTGTTAGAAAGATTTCTAAAAAGATTGTGATTTGCAATATGACTAACCTGAGCTGCTGTGATGCCACCAACCTCAAAAATGATCCATGCATTGCTACTTTACCTTTGCAAAGACTTTCAATCTCTTGGATAGGCCACTGCATTAATTGGTTCCCACTAGTACTAAGCCATATTTCTCGAGGTAAAGACTACAAATTAAGAATACAAAGCGAAAACGTCGAGTTAAACCGAGAACCAGTAGTAGTATACCTGAAGCCCTGACCATCCCTTTTTTCTTTCTTTGCATGATTTTCCGTTGTTTATACTTTAATTTGAATGCGTTAATTTGGAACTGTTTATGTTATCCAAATATGTTATGTTCTTACTGTGAGTAGTCTGAATTATTTTCTGTTAAATGTGAAGGCTTTCCTTTGATATAACAATAAACTTTTATGATTCATGTCTTTCAGGGACGAGATGAGTTATCGTAGCAAACGAACTAGGATTGCAGCTCTAAATGAGTCTCGTAATGCATCTGAAGTTCCTCCAAAAAAGGCTCAAAGGGCAGCAACATCACAGTTAGCATCACAGTCAGCACATCCACACAAAAATCAGCCCACTATCCCAGTTCCCTCGCCCTCACTCAAAAACACAAGGCCTGCATCATCACAGTCAGTCCATCCACCAAAAAGTCAGCCCACTATCCCAGTTCCCTTGCCCTCACTCCAAAACATAAGGCCGGTATCATCACAGTCAGTCCATCCACCAAAAAATCACCCCACAATTCCAGTGCCCTCGCCCTCACTCCAAAATACAAGGGGAACTAACGACCGACGGGGGCCATTCAATCCTCAAATTACCACTAGCACTCAACGTGGGCCTTCGTCTTCCACTACCACTAGCAACCTTATTTGGAAAAAGCCACTCACTGTACCAACAACTAGTGAACCTAAGGTTGCATCGAAAGGGCCATCAAGGTACAACCCTACTCTAGACAAGACTTTTAAGGCACCTAATATCCCAACTGAAAATCCCACAAAAGTCCCACAGTCTAGGCTTTCAGAACCACCCAAGCACCCTTCCACTGTTTCTCTAACTTCTCAGCTACCATATGAACTTGCTAAACAGTCCATATAGTCAAAATCTGTTGCTTTTGATGCTAGTATATTAGAAGAAACACTTGATACTCGTACTGGGAGTTCACCAACAACACCCGAGGATGAATATGCAGACCATATAAGTGATGGAAAAGCAACAGCAAAATCCAAAGAATCATGTGATGGAAAAGAAAAAGAGATCTTTAAAGGATCTAGGTCTCGATGTCATGAGTCGCTCCCTGAATGGCTAAGTACAGTTGAGTATGATAACAAGGAGCAGGTTTTGACCATAGGTACATTCACTTCCTCTTATTTTAATGAATCAGATTTTGTCATATTGTATAGATTAGTTGAATTAGTTGCTTGCTGCTGTATATCTGACCTGAACTTGTTTTGAGCAATTTCAGATTAGTTGAATTAGTTGCTTGTTGATGTAGCCTTCATATTGAGTTGTTCATACTGAGTTGAACTTGTTGTATATCTGACCTAAACTTGCTATGCTCTGTCAAATCTGACTTGTTCATACTGAGTTGAACTTGCTGTATATCTGACCTGAACTTGTTGTATATCTGACCTGAACTTGTTGTATATCTGACCCAAACATGCTATATCTCTGACCTGAACTTGCTTTATATTTGACCTGAACTTGCTTTATATCTAACCTAAAATTGCTGTATACTCTGTCAAATCTCAATTTCACAGCCAGAAATTAGACAGAAATTAAAATCACCGAGATTCTGGTTAAACTTTACTGAAATCAGGTTTTGCCTATGACCAGATGATTCATAAGCCTCACTGCAAACACGTTTATACATCCGACAAGTAAAACTGAATTTTGACAGTTGGACCAAGCATGTCGAAGGATCATACAAAATTATCCTAGTGCTAGAGTTTATCAAAAACCTAATCTGTGAATTTCTGTAAATTAAATTTGTAGTAAATCAAAGAGTAAATCTAATCTGTGAATTTCGAAATCGATCTTGTCTTCTTGTAAATGACTTAGATACTTCTCTCCTTTCAGCTACATGTAATCATTGACTAAGGTCTTTTATTGCAGAGATTCTGTAATTAACTTTATGCACTCCTACAGAGCTGTGAGTTATGAATCATTAGGCAATCAACAACTTTTCTGTAGAAAACCTATTTCTTGCGAAAATATAGAAATATAACAGGCTCTCTAAAAATACAGACACGATTATCTACTAAAATAAGAGCTGTCAACATGAATGCTAAATTAGCAGTGATGCACCTCCTTCTCTTTTCTAATTCGAATGATTTTACTCTTTGATGTTGCCTTTTCTAGATGCTAAGGGTAATCAGCAACTAGTTAGCGGGTCTATTCAACCAATGGACGTCTGGAACACCAATGGAAGCATCAAATATGTTGTGCACTTCAATGAACTATACCAACCGATTAGGAAAGGTAGGCATATTTTAGTCAGATTCCTTGGAAGCATAGCAAAGCAAGAACAATACTGCCCAGTTTCAGAAAAGACTTGGGGTCAACTGGACAACTATTATAAAGTTGAAATCATCAAATTGATTAGAGTATGTTTCTTCTCTCGATTTTGCTGATTTTTTAAGATTGAATTTGTGTTAACTCATATAGTCATTCATGGCTTCGTATTTTTTTAAGGACAACTTTGTGATTCCTGATGATACAAAGTATGAGGACCTAGCTCTCCAACGTGTTGATAGAGTGTGGAGGCAATATAAATATGAAATTAAGAAAAAGTACTTCAAACCGAATGAGAAAACAATAGAAGCCATTAAAAAGGAAGTGCCACCTGGAGTTTCCAAGCAAGACTGGGTGAACTTGGTCAACTATTGGGATTCATCCAAAGGGAAAGTAAGTTTTTAATATACTGTTCTACACTTCTACGTATTGTTTACTACTTCCATTACATCACTTAGTGCCCTCGCATCATGGTGTTTAGTATTATGGGGTTTCAAGCACAAATATAAGGCCCACTGGCAGGGACTTGGGGAGTCTAAGGTTCGAACAAGCTGGTCCTGGAAAGTCTGTTTCTGAATAACTTGTCAGACCGGAGTACTCTGAGTTGGAATGAAAAATATGACCTGAAACTACAATCTCACAGAAATCTCGTTTTAAGAGAAAAGATGAAACATGATTAAAAAACAGTTGGAAACCTATAGCACGTCCTTTAGGATCAAGGTAGCACCACCAACCAGTGAGAATTCCCGCAAAACAGAGATTTAAAATCATGAAACAACAAACCTTCAAAGACGAAAATTCTAGGGATACTGTATTTGTCTAATCGACCCAAAAATAAAGATATGAATTGATATTATTTGTTCCCTTGGTCAAGTATATGTAACACCTGTGAGGAAAAAGGTCCTGGTGCGACTTTGCTCTGCTTCAATATTGTGGCTTTATGTTAGGTTAAGTATCCTTGTCAACAGAATCTTTTGGGTTATTGCCTTTCAGTTCGAATTGTCTTTTGGGTTTAGTTTATGTGTTTTGTGACAGCATATGAACTTCATAGCATTACTGGTTACAGACCTTACAGTACCTTACTATGTCGATTTCTGTTCTCTTAGATTTTTGTTTTTTTCGAATATGAACTTAGAAGAGACTCTGATTAAGTCTTCGAACTGAACTAGACTTCTTGAATTTATCGAATCTTTTTTTTTTAGAGAAATTGAATTTATTGAACCTAAGTTAAACCTATTTATAATATTAAATTGAACTGAAAGTATTGGATTTGAACTAGACTGTTTTGACTCTTAAGGAGAGAATCCCAAAAAAAAGAAATGACCTACATACATGATACATCCAATGTAGATACAAAAGTTTTCTGGTATAATTTATTTCTCGCAAATTGCTCTTGTTTAAGTATAGGCAATGAAAAGATAAATACTGGTATAATCCTCTCAGGAACAAAAAGAAGAGTAAAACATTTTAGTGCATGGCTTCCTTGGCCTCCCATAGATTGGCATTTGGCAATACGTTGTCAGAGAAAATATATATCGTCTGATCTGTGATAGAATACTCTGTATTAGATAGCATGGAACCATAATACTTCATAAATCACAGCTCACAGACTCACATGCTTGTGATAGATAGGCTAGTAAACGAGAAATACAACTCAATAGAATAGTCGCACGGACAACATTTACACGAACTGCTGCCAAGTAAATACTCCAGTGTAGAGATTAGCAACATGAAAAGGGGAGTTGGGTTCCAAGGGCAATCTCCACAGGTTAAATTAGATACACAGTAAGTGACTTGCAACAGTTGCATGCAAATAGAAATACATGTACAATACAATAATACAAGTATGTTAGGTTATGATACATATGACAATTCATAAATCATGCGGAAAAACCATTTAGCCAGGAATACATATTATTTATACATGATCATATAGCATAGTTTAGATGCATACTCTTTGTTGCGTGCCTTCCCTAGCTGCGCCCGAACCGAACAACAACAAGTCTTTAGGACTCCAAGTGTCGTCCCTCCGTAGATAGTCCACAGCACGTCCGGATCCGCCTTAAGATTGACCAACTAGAATCGCCCTTAAGGTACTAAAGATTTCGGCACTTTTGAGCAAGGAATGTGTCTGAATTTTTCTCTCAAAAACTCACTTTGAATACTTGAAAACTCGTTATAAATTGTGAACCCAGGCCACATATTTATAGGGGTATGGAAAGAGAATTGGAATCCTATTAGGATACGAATTAATTAAATTAGAATCCTAATGAAACTCTTATTTAATTAATTTATCAAATAGAATTAGGAATTTAATCATTAAACGAATCCTGTACGTTTTAGGTTTCGTATGCGAACACAAACACCCACGCACGCACAGCAGTCCATGAGGGGCGCCATGCGCGCGCGCGCACAGCCCGAGCATCGCAGCCCACGACTGCCGCAGCCTTGGGCGCGCGCTGGGCCTGCCTTGCGGTGGGCCTGGCGCAGCCTTGCGGTGGGCCTGGCGCAGCCTTGGGCTGGCGTGTTGTGGCGCGCGTTTCCCTTGCTGGACGTGGGCCTGGCTTCGTGCTGGGCCTTCGTCTAGCAAGCTCGTCCGATGCTAATTCGTACGACGCGCTTCCGATTAATTTTCCGATTCCGGAATTCATTTCCGATACGAACAATATTTAACATTTCCGATTCCGGAATTAATTTCCGTTTCGAACAAATATTTAATATTTCCGTTTCCGGAATTATTTTCCGATTCCGATAATATTTCCGATTCAGACAATATTTCCATTTCCGGCAATATTTCCGATTCGGGCAATATTTCTATTTCCGATAATATTTCCCGATACGTACCATGTTTCCGTTTCCGGCAACATCTACGACTTGGATAACATTTATATTTCCGATACGATCCATATTTCCGTTTCCGGCAAATATCATCGTTTCCGGAGTATTCATTTCTTGCCTGTGACGATCTCAGCTCCCACTGAAACCAAGATCCGTCGATTCCGAATATCCATAGATGGAGTATTTAATGCCATTAAATACTTGATCCGTTTACGTACTATTTGTGTGACCCTACGGGTTCAGTCAAGAGTAAGCTGTGGATTAATATCATTAATTCCACTTGAACTGAAGCGGCCTCTAGCTAGGCATTCAGCTCACTTGATCTCACTGAATTATTAACTTGTTAATTAATACTGAACCGCATTTATTAGACTTAACATTGAATGCATACTTGGACCAAGGGCATTATTTCCTTCAGTCCCCCACTTGTCCTTAGGGACAAGTGTGCATTTCCTAATTCCTTTGTCGCTCGATGCTTGCTCTTGAACATAAGGTAAGAGTCGTCATCCTTATTATGTCCAGAGGTGTTCCTCGGTTTCAGAGTTCAACTGATCAAATAAACAGATAATCATAGCCTATGATTCATCCGAGCACGGCCATGCATTTCACAGTTTCTAGCTCTCCGAGTGGCCTTGTACAACTTTTAAGCATCTCATCCCGATTTATGGGAGGACAATCCCAATCTTGCGATCTTGAGATTAGACTTCGTTTGATAGGTGATTACCTGAGCGTTGCCTTTATAGCCTCCTTTTACGGTGCGACGGTTGGTCAACGTCAAAGCAACCAGTTCTCAAACAAGTAATCTCAAATCACTCAGGTATTGAGGATTTAGTGTCTAATAATTTAATGAAATTTACTTATGACAGATTTTCATCTCTTACAGTAAAGTTTCATAGGTCTTGTCCGATACTAGTCTTCCCAAAGTAAGTATCTATGCAAATGATTATGACATTGCCATGTCCACATAGTTCAAGAAACAGAACTACTAGTCATCTTGCATTCTAATCGTCTAACGTTTTCTATGCGTCCAATTTTATAGAAAACTCCGACTAGGGACCATTTTCAACCTTTGACATTCAAGTTCACTTGATAGACATTTCTTAGTCACAGGACTGGTCCTGACAGTCTATCTTGAATATATTGTCAAATTGAAGGGACTCATCATTTAATACTAAACCAAGATTAAATGGAATATGAAAATACATTTCATATATGATAAATGTTCAACCCCAATGTTTTACAACCATGGGCCTCTAACCCATCTTTAAAACATTTCATGGAATTCAATAGCTATGCTTGATTTCCAGTGCTACAACGTGAGTGTTGCTTCTCACTTGTTGCATAGGTTTAGTTATCATGCTTTGCCAATCTTAATATCCTTTTCATCGAATGTTCTTCGAGATATGATGATAAGATCTTTTCGAGTTTGTTTATTATGTGATCTAGTCTTTCTTACTTCGATGGTGGTTTTACTCATTTTGCAATGAAGAACCATCAAGTTAGCAGACGTTTTTCTTGCTTTTAGAGTGGTTCTACGCATTTTTCAATGAAGAACCATCAAGCCAGCAGATAGGTGATCTACCCAAGTTCAGTGAAGAACTTTAAACAACCCTGTTTTATTGCTTCTTAGGCAATAATTACTTTTACTTCAACTGTATAGGTTGCTAGTGATGCTTTGTTTGGATTTACCTATCCAAGCAGTTCACAGATATGTGGAATACTTTCCAGCTGTATCTTAGAACATAGAAATTAATATTTTAATATCCCACGCAACAACTCATGGTCTCCAATCCATGTTGCCATTTCAAAACACGATGCTCTATAGCTCGTCCTTATCAATGGTTAACTCCAAAGGGTTTTGCTTGATCCTTTGCCAGTGTTTATGCGTGTAGCATCAATATTTAACATATCTTTATTTCCTTGAATCAAGAACTATTCCTATGTACCTTTTCAAGTACCATAAGTATTCTTGATTCAATCTAGTTGATCTTCACTTAGATCAATAGAGATTGGTATATGTTCGTCATGCCTAAAGTCATACGATACGTTTTTGGCGATCCTCATATTATATCATACATGATAAATTATTTTGCAGAATAATTCCCAATTGAATTCTATTCATGTAACTTTAGCTTATCTAGTTTCAGTAGATACTAAATTCAGCTAAATTCTTTGACATATAATATAGGTTAAGAATCTCATTTAGACTCTTTGATGTTTAACTTAGTAAATGCTTATACATAGTTCAAACATCCTTTACTTAGATTTATTCACATGGGTCGAATATCTCCAATGGAGACTTTCGTGTTTGATTTAGTAAATGCCATTACTTAATCCAAAACAATATCATAAGATCTTTGTAAATAGATCTTAATACCCAGTATGTACTAAGTTTCGCCATGGTCCATCATTGATGAATAATCTCAAATCTAAGTCATTAGCATTTGAATGTTATTTTACAATAGAGAGATATGTGTGTGATACACATAGGACCAATTAAGTTTTTATGTACTCCCACTAAACTTCTTATATATCTATAAGAATCATGTACATTTTATGAAACTAAAATACTTATTAGCTTCATTAAAATATAATTCCAATTCCCAATTGCTTGCTTAAATCTGTACTTAGATTTTATAAGCTAGCTTTTTCTTTCAAGCATTTATTTGGATCCACAATTCCTATGACATACCATGTACATAGTTTATTCCAACATTTGATTGAGGAATACGTTTTGTCATCCAATTGCTATATGTACCAATATGCAATCATTGCTTGAATTATAGATTTGAGCATTACGATTATGCATGAGGTTTCAACACAATTCACACCATGAATTTGCTTGTAACCTTTAGCAACTAATCTCGCTTTGTGTGTGAACACAATTTCATGTTTGATGGTTTTTATCCTTAAAACAAACTTGCAACCAATAGGTGTGAACCTATTCTTGCAAATCAACAAAATTTCAATTTTGTCATCAAAACATTGAGTATGTTTTATGGCCTCTAACCATTTAAAACATTTGAGTCTATATATGGCCTCTAACCATTTTAGGGAATCTAGGTTTCGTCATAGCTTTCTTACAAGTCACAAACTCATTAATCTACATGATAATAGTTTGACTGCAAGTTGTAGGTTTCTTCACTATTTAATAGAAGAATCTCATAGTTTCATTAGAAGAATCTCATAGTTTCAGTGACTTGAATTCTATGCCTACTTGGGTATAGAACATCAAACAATAGAATATCAATAGGCACTTTGAGAGTCCTTTGAATATTCTATTCTCTTTGAAGCACTTGTACAGTCTTCTAAGAGATGTCTATTCTTTAAAGCCACTTCTAAAGTCCTTAAAGAATAAGTTCGGATTTTCTGAAGCACTTCGAAAAGCCTCCGGAATGTCCGTTTATGTTTGTTGTTCGCCTCGAAGACTTTCGAGGTCTATTTTCTCCCACTTGTTATTTTGGAAATGAATCTCCAAAAGGACATTATTTCGAGCAAACAAACATTATGTTCTCAAAAATTCGTGGTAGAAACAATACCCTTGTGTCTCATTTGAATAAATCACAATGAAACATATATCTAGACTTGGGCCTTAGTTTGTTGAATAACAAACACTAAGCTCCCACTGAGTTTAGCAACTCTCTAGATATATATTATCGAAAAGATATTCTGAAATTTCTTTTCTATAGCTTTGACGAATTTAGTTTAGTTTGGTGGTAGTTGAGCATTTTGTTTTAGAAATTAAAGGAAAAGTCTTTATGATCCATCATTGATCGAATCAAGTACTAATTGACTTCGATTATTCCAACTAAGATATGCCATATCTTATGGACCTAGATTGTGAAATTACAACACACAATCATTGATGATCATATTTGGTCTCAAGTAATCATCAACATGATCTAACCTAGATCTTTATGATTTCTTGCCAAGTGGATTTTATACTTCTGAATCTTTGAACTAGTCAAACAGATTCAAACTTATATCACTTTGAGTAAATAAACCTATATTTACTCAAATCCATGTGAAATAATAAAGTCATAAAACATTTCTTTAGCTTTGAACTCTATCGTCTAGGCGTTCTAACAATAGTTCATATTCTTTGTTACTTTCAACAAGTAAGACTAGTTGTCTTAAAATGATCTAGAAATCAATCAACTTTCAAAAGTCCATCAAAATAAAGCTTATGAATGTTAACTTGTTGATATGGTCTAAGCAACAATGCCAAAGATTAGTGGAACTCAAATCAAGAGGTTGATTTGAACCTAGTAAAGTTCTTTAAAGAGTTGTTTGTTTTAATCAAGCATATTGACTCAACCTGTAATTGACCATTTCATTCAAATAAACAAACAAACATTGTTTTTGTTTTTCTTGAATGTGAGTCTTTCTGTGTTTGAAGCAGAATTTTAGGTATGCTGATTATGGAACAAAATAGCCATTAAGTTCCAGCCTTTGAAAGGACTTAAAACAGACTTAGATGACCCTACAATTAATGTAGCAATGCCATGCTTCATTTCCCACTTGTAGGTCATTAGTGTATCCTAGCTTCCATTGTTTGAGTTATTACCGAAGTAAGAACCTCAAGCGGTATATGATACCAAGGAAGTTTGATTGCTAGGTCACTTCTCTTTAAACATAAACTTATAGGTAGAAACGGAATCGTAATTCCTTTCATTTGTTCCTCGTTTTCCTATTTCTTGTACCCTTTCTTATAGTCTTAAGAATTGAATTCTTTAGTGTTGACTTTTATACTTTGTTTAGACATGTCCAATGTCACCCCAACAAGGTTCTTACCATTTAATTTATGTTGAATATTAAGTTTCAACTAGATGATCTTACCAGAAGCTTCTAAAGTTCTCTAAGCATCGACCTATTCGAATGTCTAGGGACTAGACTCATTCGAGAATTAAATGGACAAAGATATTAGGTTGTTAACCATTGGTAAAGCTGAGCGTATTAAACTCAATGCTTTATGATCTCAAAACTACAGTGTATTTTGAATTCACCAACACCAATTGGTTTGCCATTCGACTTTGATGTTCGAAAACAACCATAAAAGTCGCTAAAAGAAACGTACATTTTAAATTGCTCATTTTCTCTCATTTCCGTGAATCGTTCTTGGATTCACTACTAATCGAGGAAATTTACTGTTACCTTTCTAAAAGGATTTATTGCAGTGCAAGATATTTAATTATAAACAATAATTAAAACATACATTGAAGCATGCAAAGTCTAAACATTTATCATGAGTAATAACTTGAAAATTAAAGCAATCATGCAATTTCAACAAGTTATTAGCATTTTATTCGAATTTATTGTTCCGGCAGGTGTGAATAAAATGATTCCAAGATCCTAAAATCATTGAAGAACTAAGCACAGTTTGTCGACTTAATCCTAAAACATCTTAGGTAAGCAAAAGCCTTTTGCTAATAGTCTAGAAACTATTCTTGGTTGATAGGTACGTCTAAGAACTTATTAGGTAAACCTATCGATTTTGCCACGACATAAAAGGACTCCTTACTTATATCGTTGAGTTTCACCAAAACTAACATGTACTCACAATTATTTGTGTACCTTGCCCCTTTAGGACCAATAAGTAACACCTCGCTGAGCGAAAACTATTACTAGATTGATGTAAAGGATATCCAAGCAAGTGTATATTTTGGCATGGCACCTTTTAACTCAATTTTTAAGTTTGGAACTTAAGGCTCTTACTATGTTGGTTAGATTTTAAGTGAACTAAAATCCTTAATCATGCAACATAATCAAGCCACAATCTTATGCATAATTAAGACATATTTAAAGCAATAAATAACTTAAAGCATGCATAAGATAAATGTGATCTAGTATGGCCCGACTTTATCTTGAAGCTTTGACTTCAAAGTCCGTCTTGAAAATCTCCGTGGGAGGCACCATTTTCTTCAAATAGGATAAGCTATAATTAAAACTAATTACAACTATTTGATGGTACGCAGACCATATTTGAATTTGAAAAACAACTTTGGTACTTTAGACCAATTACATTCAAATTAATGGTACGCAGACCATATTTCTATCCTATTTGGGCCATACTAGTCACTTCATAACCTGCAAAACAGTACATATACTATATATACCATTCACCCATTCATTATCATGAATGGCCCACATAGCTGGTTAGTAAACACATTATGCATCACGTAAACATTTGCAGCAATTAATCAAGGGCACCAATAATCTACCAATTATTCAGTCCTTATTAATTCTAATCAAGTTGTTTTAACCTTAAGGATTTGTAGACCTAATCAAGAGTTTTATGACTAAAAGGGCTCCCACTTAAACCAATAAATTCATATGCTTTACTAATTTTAAACATAAAAATGTATTTCAAGTCTAACCGGAAACATACAAATTTAATTAAAATTTAAAGCTCATATAAATTTATAATTGAATCCAAAAAGTTTAATTTAATTTCAGTCGTATTTAAATTAATTCATGATTTTAATTTTAGTAAAATAATTAGAATAAATAAAATTTATTATAATTACAATATTCAAAATTAAAATCCAAGAAAATAATTTAAATTATTAATTTTAAAATTAATTAAAATTACGTAAACTGAAAATTTCAAATTAAACATTCAAAACGATCTAATCGCTACGCAAACACCCTACGCATCGCACGCCCATGGGCCATACGCACACAGCCATCGATGGCCATGTGCGCGCAGCCCATGCGCTCGTCGCATAGCTGCTGCTTCTACCCTTCGCAAGCCATCGCACGAGTTGGTGCTCGCTGCGCGCGCGCCAGCGCTCGATGCACGCGAGCCATCGCTCGCTGTGCGCGCTCGCCAGCGCTCGTTGTGCGCGCTCCATCGCTCGTTGTGCGCGAGCCATCGCTCGCTGTGCGCGCTCGCCAGCGCTCGATGTGTGCGCTCGCCAGCGCTCGCTGTGCGCGCTCGCCAGCGCTCGCTGTGCGCGAGCCATCGCTCGCTGCGCGAGGCATCGACGCTGGGCGCAGCACTCGTGGCACGCGAGCTTGCGCTCGCTGCGGGCGAGGCTGCGCGCGCTTGCGCGAGGCAGTGCGCGTTGTGGCGCAGCTCGCTTGCTGCCCACACGCGACTGCCGTGCCATGCCTTCGCCCATGCCCATTCGTCCATTGCTCGTAGCCCACGACACAAGGCAGGGCTGCTGCCTTGTGCTCGTGCACCATGCCCTTGCTCATTGCATTCGTGCCGCATGGGCGACGAGCTCCCTTGCTCGTCGTCACATGCCCGCACTATACAACACCCCTTAAGGGTAACACGTAGCGTCCATTGCTTTGTGCGTGCAAGTTATATGAACGAATCGCATAAAATTTAAAAATTTATATTTAAAATTAATGACAAATTAATAAATTAATATTAATTTCATAATTTTAGGGCGAAAAAATCGAAAATTTATTATTCAATTGATTTCCGATTATCATGGATTCAAGTCTAGGTCATAAAAATTTAAAATTTATCATAAATTTACAATTTTTATGGTGGTTTTTAATCATAGGTTTCTAATTAGATTATAATTAATTATGAAAATCAAATTAATTCTAAATTATTCTAATTTTCAACAAATTAATCATAATTACAAATTAGATTGCATAATTAACAAGGCTAGGCATTCAAACTTGTTAAACATATACTGTAGGTCTATCAAAAATTCAAGATTTATCAACAAGAATCGCAAATATTTAATGGAAATTTTGGTAATATTAATCCAACCTTTGACCGATTTTCTTTTATTAATCCCACCTACGACATATTTTATAATAATCCCACCTTTACTACCCAACGACTTTTATTGAGCTTAAGTGACCGATAAACGGTAAAAAAGTCAACGAGATGATGATGATGAATGAATATATTGAGGGAGAAGAGGGAGATTCTTACTTCCACGTAGGGAATATTACTTCCTATAATAGGTTTAGGACCTGTTTGGCCCAATAAAAGTCGTTAGGTAGTAAAGGTGGGATTATTAAGAAATATGTCATAGGTGGGCTTAATAAAAGAAAATCGACCAAAGGTTGGATTAATATTACCAAATTTTCCATATTTAATTTAACATCTTAAATTTACGAAATTTTGCATTCGAAAAACTAAAACCTTCGAAAAGTCATAGTTAGGCTTCGAATTTGAGAATTCTGGGTTCGGCAGAAAAACACTATTTTTGTCAAAATTTTAGAATTCCTTTTACATGCGGAATTGACACAAAAATCACTCGATTTGGATGAGTAACGAAGAAACTGCCGAAAAACTGCGTACGTATAATTAAATAAACGCAATTTGCAATTAATTAACAATTACGAAAATTAATCACCCCTTTTAATTCTTGCAAATTTGTAATATTTAACCATGTTCATGCAATTTAGATTATGAAAATAATAAGGGGCTCGTGATACCACTGTTAGGTTATGATACATATGACAATTCATAAATCATGCGGAAAAACCATTTAGCCAGGAATACATATTATTTACACATAATCATATAGCATAGTTTAGATGCATACTCTTTGTTGCGTGCCTTCCCTAGCTGCGCCCGAACCGAACAAGAACAAGTCTTTAGGACTCCAAGTGTCGTCCTACGTAGATAGTCCACAGCACGTCCGGATCCGCCTTAAGATTGACCAACTAGAATCGCCCTTAATGTACTAAAGATTTCGGCACTTTTGAGCAAGGAATATGTCTGAATTTTTCTCTCAAAAACTCACTTTGAATACTTGAAAACTCGTTATAAATTGTGAACCCAGGCCACATATTTATAGGGGTATGGAAAGAGAATTGGAATCCTATTAGGATACGAATTAATTAAATTAGAATCCTAATGAAACTCTTATTTAATTAATTTATCAAATAGAATTAGGAATTTAATCATTAAACGAATCCTGTACGTTTTAGGTTTCGTATGCGAACACAAACACCCACGCACGCACAGCAGTCCACGAGGGGCGCCATGCGCGCGCGCGCACAGCCCGAGCATCGCAGCCCACGACTGCCGCAGCCTTGGGCGCGCGCTGGGCCTGCCTTGCGGTGGGCCTGGCGCAGCCTTGGGCTGGCGTGTTGTGGCGCGCGTTTCCCTTGCTGGACGTGGGCCTGGCTTCGTGCTGGGCCTTCGTCTAGCAAGCTCGTCCGATGCTAATTCGTACGACGCGCTTCCGATTAATTTTCCGATTCCGGAATTGATTTCCGATACGAACAATATTTAACATTTCCGATTCCGGAATTAATTTCCGTTTCGAACAAATATTTAATATTTCCGTTTCCGGAATTATTTTCCGATTCCGATAATATTTCCGATTCAGACAATATTTCCATTTCCGGCAATATTTCCGATTCCGGCAATATTTCTATTTCCGATAATATTTCCCGATACGTACCATGTTTCCGTTTCCGGCAACATCTACGACTTGGATAACATTTATATTTCCGATACGATCCATATTTCCGTTTCCAGCAAATATCATCGTTTCCGGAGTATTCATTTCTTGCCTGTGACGATCTCAGCTCCCACTGAAACCAAGATCCGTCGATTCCGAATATCCATAGATGGAGTATTTAATGCCATTAAATACTTGATCCGTTTACGTACTATTTGTGTGACCCTACGGGTTCAGTCAAGAGTAAGCTGTGGATTAATATCATTAATTCCACTTGAACTGAAGCGGCCTCTAGCTAGGCATTCAGCTCACTTGATCTCACTGAATTATTAACTTGTTAATTAATAGTGAACCGCATTTATTAGACTTAACATTGAATGCATACTTGGACCAAGGGCATTATTTCCTTCAAAGTATACATGTCAAGTGGCCAAAGCAAAAATAGATGAAGAAACTTGAGAGTGCATACAGTAATTCGCAAAATAACATCACAGCTTCAAAATAGCAGAATGATACCTAGAGGCCAGATGCTTGAGGCCAAAGATACAGAGCACCCTTCCATTTGCAAAGTTGAAATCAAATCGGCAACAGGACATTTCACTGAAAGCTACTCTGCTGTCCCTGAAAAAATAAAGATAGCTTTTAAACAATGTCATATTGTAAGATCCAAGAGATAGAGCAATATAGCTACTGAATAGGACATCTAGGTAATCTTCTCTAATACAGATAATAATATCAAGTTATTAACTTGTCATATCAAATTCAGACAAACCCTAGAAATGTGAATCAATGAGTGTCATTAATCTTTTCTTTACCATCAGTAACACTAACGAGTAGCGGAGTAACGACTGTCATTCTCAATCTATCAAGGTCGTATTCGACAAATGAATCATTTTGACTGGGTGAATCCATGTTAATATCGAGCTCAACTAGTCGCAGCAGGTTTAGAATAGTACTCATAAGTCTTAAATATGTATTAACCTTTGTTCTTTTATCTTACCTGATCTGCATATTTTTAGTGAGTATTTTTTGCCATTTCTGATTTAATCTAATCTGGTTTTTCTAGTTTGATATGAATTTTTTTATATATATGATCTGATTTTAAGAAGAAAATAAGTAATAAGCAATTAGAACAAGAGGAACTTCCTTCCAAAATAAAAAAGAACAAGAGGAACTGAATCTGTGGTCAAGATAGCTCTCAATAGATTTTGGTGTCCTCATAAACCAGTAGATAACATAACTGTTGTTGCTTTTTCAAATTTCTTTCCTGGTACATTCACTTCCTCAATATGCATTATCCGCTAGTATCTTCGTTAAATCCTGATTTTGATTTTGATTTTTCACAAAATAATGATGTTTAAATACTTTGCAGCAATTGTCTGAGTATGGAAAAGAGGCACGAGCATCTCTGAGTCAATTGCACACTAATGGTGGTACAAGCTTTGCGAATACACGTGCTGATTATGTATAATACCATTAATCCAACTAGAAAAAAACTTATATACGTGATATGTCTTTTTATAATATTGCATGTAACTTGTTTCTATGTATATATTACTACTTGTAGGAAGATGAACATGGAGAAGATATGATCCTAATAGAACTTTGGCTAGCTTGTTATAAGAAGAAGGATGGAACCTTTGTCGATGGCACATTTACCGAAGACTTTTTGGTAAAGTTCTGATGGTTATCCCTTAGCTTGTATTTTCTTTTGTATAATTTTATTCTCCCATTTATTTTTCGTATATGTTATGCAGGATGATGTTAAAGCAAAGGCTGAAACTTTAAAGCTTCTTTATCCTCCTGGCTCCAAGTCAATTAAGGAGATCGAGAATGAGGCTTTCGAGGCTACGCTATATAATGGAGAAATTCCTGAAAAACCACAAGGTTATGGATTTGGTGTTCGTAAAGGTGACATTTATGGGGTGCGTGGTGCACTCAGAAAAGCAGGGTTTGGTAAAGGAAAAAGGAAGGTAATAGAAGTGGATAGCATCAATGTCGAGGTATCAAGCTTGAAGCAAGAGAATAAGGAACTTCATAAGAAAAATGAAGAGATAAAAGACAAGTGCGATGAGAATGCAAAGCTGATTAGGACAATGACATCGCTGTTTTCTCAAGTGTTAGAATCCATTCGCATTGGAGACGCTTCAACACAACTTATAGACGCTGCACAAACCGCCTTGCGTATGGCTAACCCTCCGGTATTATTGAAACCCTTTCACTTAGCATTTTCTACCGTTTTATATGACTGGTTATGTTAAATGTGTGATAGATGGACTGACTGTATTTAGTTAAGAATTGAACAAACACTGTACAAAAAAGAACATCTGCAGGAACAGAACAAATACAGAACTGAACTTTGCAACACATAACAAATTAAATGGACTGGTTGAACTCAGGAGAACAGAAATGAACTTCTGCATGAACAGAACATAATTGAACAGAACAGAACATCTAGAAATCTTGTTTGTCACATGGTTAGCAGGTGTAATTTGCAATGTTGTTTGCAACCTTAAAGCTTCTCCTAAAATCTTGTTTGTCACATGGTTAGCAGGTGTAATTTGCAATGTTGTTTAAGATTTGTTCTTCAAATATAAATTTGCTGCAGAGGTCTGGGTTTGTATTCTCAAGCTTCGGAATTTTGATAGACACGTTGAGGGTTTAACAGGTGAAGCTGAGCTACTGAATAACTGAAGCCCTCTTCATCCTATCAGTTATCCTCATACCACAATCCAACTTGGCTGAGCATTGCTAAATTGGGATTTTCTTTTTTGTTTCTGGAAAAAAAAAAGAGGGTTTTTGATGAGTGTGTGAATTGGTTCACAAGAATTGGTTCTTACCTAATTAAGTTGAGATTTAGAATGTAGAAGCTAGCTGAAAAGACTAAACAGAGAATACTCTAGCACAACTATACGAAATAAGTCATGTTCATTTTAATTCGAAAGTTCCAGTCACAAGTGTGTTTTATTTTTACCGTAGACTTATCGTAGTTTATTTTTACACTTTTGGGGAAACTATTAATATATACTTACCGTTTTTAATATTTTTTTTAAGGTCAAGGATGCATTTGAAGATGATGATGGTGGAAGAAAAGAATCTAAGCGATGATGCATAACTCCTTAAACTATGAAGCTCATATGTTGCGTACCCTTTTATTGCGTTTGTTGTGTTTGGTTGTTAGGGAGTGATCTGTACTCTTAACTTTTTCTGTTGTTTTGTTGTTTAGATGCTTTGTTCAAACCTTTTGGTATTAAATTTGTGTTTTGGAGATATGTAGCTAGCTAATTTAATAGTTTGGACATGTGTAATTAAACTTAATTTGATGATATGATATGATTTGGAGCGAGTTAATACGTATTATTACATTATATAGATTAATAATCTTGTCATTTATAATTTTAAATGTGTTCGTGCTATATATATAGTTAATTGCATTTGTTTGGTTTGGTTTTAATTAATTAGTTTCAGGTTGATTTTGCTTTGGGATAACATGAACGACTAAAAAAAAAATATTAAATTAAATTCTCGACGCTTTGTAGTGTCGAAACATGATTCGCGCAAAAAATTGTTGGTAAACCCGCTAAAAATATTACTACGCAGATGACCGTCGAGAAATATTTAGCTACACCAAACACCGTCGAGATTCTCGACGCAGAATAGCGCCAAAGATATTTTGTAGACGACAAAAACCGTCGAGATTCTCGACGCCCCAAAGCGTCGAGAATTTCTCTACGGCCAAATTCTCGACGCTGACTTGGTGCGTCGAGAAAATTTTTCTCGACAGTGTAAGGCGTCGAAAATTAGCCAAAAAAGCGTCGAAAAATGACGCGTTTTGTAGTAGTAATTACTACATTATTAGTATTTAGTTCATCGATCAATACATGTTTCGTAATACTCTGGCATGGTGGGGGAGGACATAGATCAGTAGATATTATAATATAAACGTATTGAAAATTGTGATTTTGTAATAACCCGACATTGTTTGTAATTTGTATCCGAATTAATCTGACTAAACATGAACCCGACCCGATATGAACCCTACCCGATTCCAATCCGGCTAAACCTGTTAACCAACCGAACCGAATTAACCCGACCCGACTACAATCCGACCCGATCTGACCCGACCCGATATGAACCCGACCTGATTATAACCTGAACCTGAACCGATATGAACCCGACTTAACCTGTTTATGACCCGGCCAAATATGAACCGACCCGATATGAAACCGATCCGATATGAACCCGACCCGATATGAACCTAACCCGATATGAACCCGTACCACATAACCCAAACCGAACCGTTAATTTTTCAACCCGACCCGAACCGAACCGATAGCAAAATGAACTGGTTTCAACCCGAACTGAAACCGTACCGATGACCCGATTTGATATCCCTAGCTAACCCTCTTGCGTCAAAGCATAAGTTTGTTTTAAAACCCCGCTATTTTGGACAAGAAACAACTGGGCTTTTGAGCGGGATTGAATTTTAGAATTTATAAGTAAAATTCTAATTTTTTATTACCCAAAGCTAGAGTTGTGAAAAGGGTTACTCAGGTCGGGTTTGGGGCAGGTCACCTCGGGTCTCGAGTAATCAGTTTAGGTCGTGTCGGGGTCACTTTGTTACCCGAGTTCAGTCGGGTCATGTTGGTGGCCGGGGTTCGGCCGTGTCATGTTGGTCGGGTACATTTTCGGGTTCGGGTCTTATCTATTCGGGTTTAAGCCGGTTTCGTAGTAGGTAATTTCAGGTTTGAGTCAAACTTAGATTGGATAATTATCGGGTCGATCAAAGTTCAGCTCGAGTTCACTCTCTACCTCGGGTCAAGATATGGTACGATAACTATCGTGTCTGGTCAAGGTTTAAACCTATGATTGTTTTTTTCTTATATTTTAAAAATTAATGTTCAATTTATTTCAAATGTGAATTTTGTTCAAATAAGGTGCTCGTGTGTTCTTGTCAAGTCAATACATATATAAAGTTAATATGGATTTCGAGTAAATAACTGATTTGGTCATCTAAAACATTCAAGTGTAAAATATTCACTCCACGGGTTTGGTCACTTACATGTAACATCGGGTAATAATCGGGTAAATGCCATTGTCGGGTCGGGTATCTAATCGGGTTTGGTGTCCGGTCGAGTCAGTTCGGTTATCGATAATCTTTCGGTTGGGTGTCGGGTCATACAACATCTGGTTGAAAATCGGATATCGATTTTTCGGGTCGTGTACATGTTGGGTTGAAGCCTTGCAGGTTACTTGTTTTACCAAAATTTCGGGTCATGCATGGTCGTACAGGGTTTGGTCGGTTTATGTCGGATTTTCGGGCTGTGTCAATTTTTAACAGCTCTACCAAACATTTTCTGGAAATTTGGGGTATGGTTGGCTCTAGTGCCCAGAGGAAATATTTTCGAATATCAGATATGTGATTGCAAATGCATATCATAGCAAAAGACAAAAAATAAATTAAATGGTACATTTTTAAACAAAAATGGAATTTTTTTTCCAAAATGGTACTTTTTTTACATGAATGGTACTTCCTTTTTTTGTCTTTTAGCTGATATGTGTATTGCCACACATATCTAATATGCGAAAAAACAACCTCAGTGCCCAAACCTTGAGCATTTTCGGGCCGGACTACCAGTGAACAAGGGGCCCCTCTTCCTCCTCTGGTCTAATTGACGGTAAAATGTCATTTTCCTGTGATTCAATAATTGTACAATTAACCCATACATTTAATACATGAAGCATGTCATTATCATCTAGTCAAGTAGTCATGACTTCCTATGAGTCCTTTCAACTGACTACTCCTATGATCTTCTGCATACAATGTGGTCCATTATTTGCATTGTGCTCTAGATACTGTTCACGGAGTCATCCAAAACAGTACCAGTAAAAAAGTAATCTCTTACGGAGTAACGAAAAAGATATACTACTATTTCATGCTTAAACAAGTTCTCTTCGGTACAGAATTTACCATGCTAAAATTGGAATGCTGCACCTAGAACAAAAACTAAGTTGTAAGTTGTAAGTTGTAAGTTGTAAGTTGTAAGTTGTAAGTTGTAACCAGTAACTACTAACAAGTAACAAGCTAAGGTACATTAGTACATTGTAGATTCTTATCAAAAGCCTTTGAAGTTTCATTTTTGAAGCTGCAGGGCCCATTCTGTCATGTTTAGATGCCCAACTATTTGTATTTCCTACTTCCTAAACTGCCACAACTCATCCAAAACCCACATGCCATCCTCTGCCATATCGTTTGCTAGCCAGTCATTTCCCTCCACGTGGCAGCCGGAGAACAGCATATCGGATGCTGACATAGAACCCAGGTCCATGTCATAGTTACAGCTATTCACAGAGTTAATATCATCTAGTACAATAGAGGAGCCGTCTTTGCTATTAGTGAGTTGGTCTTGGAATTCTAGGCTGGTGTTTGAGCATGAAGTATCTTTATTTGATGATGGTATAATATGTGATACTTGATCGGTGTTCATAGCTGTTGTATGATGATCAATCGAGTTCTGCTCGATTTTCTGAACCAATCTAGGCATGTAAAAACACCTTATTGCATCTATGAAACTTTGGCTATTGGCCTCCATATTAAGCTGTCTAGCCTGTTTTTGCACCCTCGTCCGCCAATAGTTCTTGATCTCATTATCTGTTCTTCCTGGTAGATGTGCTGCTATTTTTGACCATCTATCAACAAATAATAATCCACAAATTATCAATCATAGTTTTCATATTATGATTAGTAATTAATTAATTAATGTCATTGTAATGAGATTGTACGTGTATTCGTGTACATGTTTATAGTCTTAATATATATGGACCACCATGCGTCACCTCATGGTTTTTGATGAATGATGAGTGAGTGGAGTGCAATTTTGGCATGAAACTGATAGCAATTATGGTTCTCAAGTACCAAAAATGTCAAAGAGAATTAAACGTCTTACATGCTAATCATGCAAATGAAAACAACGAGTATTATGGTTTAGGGATAGACGAAAGACACGTTTTATCCCATGTAAATTAAAGTATATTGGCCGGACATGTAGCGCAACTGCACAAGACATGATGAGGATTAACATTTCGGTTCAGTTGCTAGTTGCTACTTTCACATCATATCATTTTACTATTTTACCCATTCCTAGGTGTTAGTCACATTATTTTAATTAATAATGCATATTCATAGTTAGTAACTAGTCTAATTACATTAATTTAGGAAGTACCCCGTATATTCTTTTATCGATCTATAGGGAAACCACGAACGTCTGTAAAAGGGGTAAAACAATAGGAAGCCATAAAAGTCCATGATATAGATTGCAGGCGGAAATGGAAATGGAAATGGAAATGGAAAGGAAATAAATAACAAGGAAATGGAAAGGAAATAAATAACTAAGGGAAATGGAAATTGCAGTCCATTATTAGTTGTTTGGTGTACCTTAGGAAATTGATCATGTGACCACACCTCTCGTACCAAACATTAGCTAATAGAATAGTGAAATGATTCTATTTTCATCACTTAAAAACTCTATACTAATAAGTTCTGTCCTAGTTTTGATAACTAGGTTGACCAATACTTTAGCAACAAAGAAAGTTCAAATATTTGAATCCGTTTATATAATTTTCTAAAGAAACGGGGATTAATTAGAAAGTTAAAATTACTCCTTAGCAGTACTTTTCAATTATAGCTCTAACTTTTTTATGGAACTAATGAACTATGTACAAAATTATAAATGCATGTCTTGATGAGAAATACAAATTGCATGCACCAAAAGAAAAGAAAAAAAGACAAACCTGTTACCCCATTTAGAATGAAGTTCAAGGATCAAAAGTTGTTCTTGTGGACTGAGATTGCCGCGCTTAATATCAGGTTTTAAGTAATTAAGCCATCTTAATCTGCAACTTTTCCCATTTCTTTTCAATCCTGATCAAGAAAAATGTCAACTTTAGACTAATTGTAATCAACAAACTATTTTATTAGTTGTTAATTCCCAAGAAATTAACAACTTACCCGCAGATTTTGCCAAGAAATTCCAACGACCTTCTCCATGACATGCAACATAATGGATCAACAAATTGTCTTCTTCAAGTGTCCATGGACCTCTCCTTACTTCCTCAGCAGCCTCCTGATCTTCTTGCTGGATTCTATTATTATTATTACTGATATTAATAAGATTGTCATCAGCTGGATTTTCTGTTTTCATTTGTTTTTTTTATTTTTATTTTGTGGGGGTTGGAATTTTGGGGTTGTGATTGAGTTCAGTTACAGACTTACAGTGATAGCTCTGTAACCAATTTATAAAAGGAAGGAGAGAGAAAGGAGAAAATTCTATTGAACAAAGGTTACTTGGAAAAGTAAATTTTGTACAAGTTTGTGTCACGTGCTTTTGCCTTGTTCTTTATTCCTTCTAAATCTTAACCAAATAGTACTGTATTCCTTTTTGGGTTTTTTCATTTGTTCTACTCCATAAAAAATGGAATAATCATGCACTTTCTAGTAATTAGTGTTTTTAACCACTTTTAATTTTACCACCAAAATATATTAAAGAAATATTCTTTCATTAGAATAGAAATGTTCTTTAAATAGCATCTTTCTCGTGCTCATAGATCGACTTATAATGTACTTGTACGTAGTAGTATATCATTCATGTTTGCACACAATGCGTGCTTGCCAATTTACATACATTGCTTAAAAGGAAAACAACTTGCTCCTCTAGACATAACTTCCTCCAACAAAAGGAGAAACATTAAATTCCTTAAATAACTTGTTTCCTACAATCGAACCTATATACAATTTCCTCAAATAAAAACGCATTTACTAATAATTTTCTTTAACATTTTCAAAAGTAAGTAAGACAGTCGAGCATTTTTTATCGGCAGCAGAGGATAACACTAACTATCCTTGCATTTTTGCATATCTCTTATACAAGAATCTCTCTCAGACTTCTTGATCTTTGAGCATCCAAACTTCATCTCGAATCGAGCAAGTGATACTTCTCACAAGGAATTTGCAGAGTACTACAGCTAAAAACCCAAGTGCAACGTTCCAAATTCGACATAATCGGAAATAGACGATTTGATTTTAGACATATATTGAACCACGCGACCGCATTGCCAAGCAATCCCTAGGACACAACTATTCTCGACATACTCTTAAACTAGGGCCCTGCTCCCTTCATTATAAACATATTTTCAAAATACTTCTAAATGAAGGAAATAAGGCCATTGGTCCAAGTTTGCATTTAATGCTAAGTCTAATGAACGCGGTTCAGTATTAGTTAACAAGTTAATAATTCAGTGAGATCAAGTGATCTGAATGCCTAGCTAGAGGTCGCTTCAGTTCAAGTGGAATTAATAACATTAATCTACAACTTACTCTTGACTGAATCCGTAGGATCAGACAAATAGTGCGTGAACGGATCAAGTATTTAAGTGAATATAATATTAATTAAGTACTCTATTTATATCATTCGGAAATGATGGATCTTTGTTCCAGTGGGAGCTCAAATCATCAAAAGGCAAAGAAAGAATATTTGCCGGGAATTAAGATATTACCGGAAACGAAAATATGGTTCATGACGAAACTATAAATATTATCCAACACGAAGATATTGCCGGAAACGGAAATATGGTTCGTATCGGAAAATATTAACGGAAATAGAATTATTACCGGAATCGGAAATATTGCCGGAAACGGAAATATTATCGGAATCGGAAATATTGCCGAAATCGGAAATATTGTCGGAATCGGAAATATTATCGGAAATGTAAATATTGTTCGAATCGGAAATAAATTCCGAGATTGGAAAACGAATCGGAAGCACGACGAGCGACTGCTTGAGGAGCAAGCCTGCAAAACGCAAGGCCCATCATAAGCGCCAGGCCCATCGTCCAGCAGGCATGCGCGCGCGAAGCAACATCAATGGGCCAGCAGCCACAGCGTGGCCTGCAAGCATTGCGTGGGCAGCAAGCACAAGGCAGCAGCGTGGGCCTCAAGCCACGCGTGTTGCAGCGAAGCCCAGTCGGCCTTGCCTTGCTTGCTTGTGCGACAAGAAGGATTGGGCGCCAAGCCTGCTTGCGCGGCAAGTAGCTAGGGCCTCAAGCTAACGTTTTCCTAAATCCTACCTAATAAGAATTTTAGGATGAATCTAATACTTAATTAGTGTTTGATTTTCCTAGAATACTAAGTGATTGTGTATAACTAGAATCCTAACGGGTTTAGTTAATCGACTCCTAGTAGTAATAAACTTCTCTATTTCCACCCTATAATTATGAGGTTCATGATCACATAATTTACAAGGTGAACAACTTTTGATAATACATTAAATTCAAGAGAGTTTAATATTTGTCTTTCACATATTATGAGTTCCCGAGTGCATAGAACCTTAGAGAATATCCTGTAGGGGAATACAGTTAAATACATATAACATGTGCGGAAGATCCCCAAAGCCAGGAAACATGTATAAAGCACAGATTAAGCATACTTACATTCGAAGCGTGTTTTCCCGAGTTTAGTATCAACGAACACGAACAAAGAACTCCAATTGTCATTCCTCTATTTGGTTCACCGACACGTTCAGATCCGTCTTGATAATCATAGCTTAGACAATATTCAAGAGTTTGTGCTTTTGGGAAGAACACATCCATGGAGGCTAAGAGAGAATTAAGGTTTCTCTCTCTTCCTTAGGGTTTGATGTGTGTATTCTGAATTGTGTGTGTTGGGAAAGTGTACTAAAGTTATTAGAATAACCTAGTAGTCATAATAAGCAAGCCAACAAAGTTGGCCGGCCAAGCCCACACGCAAAGGAAGCAGCAGGAGCGCACTGCTGGGCCGTGGGCCGCGTGCCGTTGCTACTCCCCTCTCCTTTGATCCGCGCGCGCCACACAACCAAGGCCTTTGTGTAGGGGAATACAGTTAAACATAATAACATGTGCGGAACAATCCCCAAAGCCAGGAAACATGTATAAAGCACGGATTAAGCAAACTTACATTCGAAGCGTGTTTTCCACAATAATCTGTCAACGAACACGAACAAAGAACTCCACTTGTCGGTCCTTTACTTGGTTCATCGACACGTTCAGATCCGTCTTGATTATCGTAGCTTAGACAATCGATCAAGATACTTTGCTTTTGGGAAGAACTCACTTTGGAGGCACATAGAGAATTAGGGTTCTCTGTGTCTCTAGGGTTTGAGTAATATGAATTGTGTGTGTTGGAAAATACAATATGCCTATTGTATTAATGATGTAACCGACCAAGAACCAAAGGCCTTGACCGGCCACATCACGCAAGCCACGGACCGCACCGCACAACTCCGCCCAGCGACACACTGCAGGCCGAAGCCCACATCGCGCGCGCCGAGCAGCTGGGCCGTGGGCCTGCTTGCTCGCGCTGCGTTGCTTGCTGTGCGTGCTGTTGCGTGCTCGCCCAATGGGCTGGCCTTGCTCGCCTTTGCTCGCGAGCTTGCTGGCTCGTTGGGCCTTGCACGCTTACGTGCTTGGCTCGACGGGCCGGCAACTCTGATGCCCTTCGTATTCGCGATTTAATATATTTCCGATATATTATTTATCGTTTCGTATACGACGATTCACCGTCGTACGATACGATTTATTCGTGTCGCCCAGCTTACGAATATTCGCGATACGATATACGATTCCGATGAAGGTCGTATCGTATAATACGTTTCCAACTAATTCCCGAAAAGCTATTAAATGAATTTCCGATTCATTTAACCCGGTGATCTGTTACGTGTCATTGGTGTGACCTTGTAGGTTCAGTCAAGAGTAAGTTGTGAGTTCAATATCCATTAGAACTCACTGATCGGAAGCATTGCTCCAGCTAGCTGTTCCTATCACTTGATCTCACTGAATTAATTGTTCGCAATTAATCTGAACCTTGGTATTAGACTTAATGCACCTTGGGTGAAGGACATATTTCCTTCAATCTTCTACTTGTCATTCAGACAAGTGTGCATCCACATTCCTTTGTCGCTTAGTGTTACTTACTGAACATAAGGTAATATCCAAGCCATCCTTATTAGGTCCAGAAGTGTTTCTCGGATTACAGAGTTCAACTGTCAAACTTTTGCAGAAGGTTAAGCCTAACCATTCTGAGCACGGCCATGCATTTTACAGTATCTAACTCTCCGAGAGGCCTTGTTACACAACAACACCATATCCTATCAAAGATAGGAGAACAATCCATTCTTGCAATCTATGAACAATAACTTTGATTCATAGTACGCCCAATAACTGCTTTTATAGCCTCCTTTTACGGTGCGACGTTTAGCTAGTATCAAAGCGAATTAATTCTCAAACGAGCAGACATAATCGCTCATGTTCTGAGGAACGGTTTCTAATCACCATTAATGAGAACTACCTATGACATGACTTTAATCTCTTAAAGCGTTCTCATGGTCAATCCGATACAAGATCCAATAAGTATCTATGCAAAAGATTCTGACATCCAGTCACTCTAGTTCAAGAAACAGAACTAAGTAATCTACTTGCAATCTAATATTCATTAGTCATTGGTCGTCCACCTTTCAATGACCTGGATTAGGGATCCTTTGTGACTTCAATATTCAAGTTCACTTATGGGTGTTTCTTTGTCGAAGAATCCATCTTGACATCCCATTTGAA
This sequence comes from Spinacia oleracea, assembly GCF_020520425.1. Taxonomy (NCBI): domain Eukaryota; kingdom Viridiplantae; phylum Streptophyta; class Magnoliopsida; order Caryophyllales; family Amaranthaceae; genus Spinacia; species Spinacia oleracea. The sequence continues at coordinate 93,932,525 of NC_079489.1, forward strand.
TGATTTGAATCACATGGACTTATCATTTAATACTAAACCAAGATTAAATGAACTATGAAATATAATTTCATAAATGATAAATTTTTAAACCAAATGCTTACCAATTTGTGGGCCTCTAACCCAAAATCAAGCATTTAATGTTATACAGATATAGGCCTTTCACCCAATACTTAAAACATTCATGGAACTCAAACTTGATTCCATATATGCATATAAATGTTGTGTATCATTCAATACAGAGGTTTAGTTTATCATACTTTGCTATCCTTAGCATCTTTTCTATCGAAAGCCTCTCGATGTAAGATGAAAAGATCTTTGAATATGTTTCTAGAATGATCTAGCCTTTCGTTGCTGTTTAAAATGATAATCATATCTAAAATAGAAAATCATCCAGGTAGCAGACTTGTGATCAACCTGAGTTCATTGAAGAACTCCCACCAAAAAAAAATTCCCTTTCATTGCTTCTTAGGCAACAATGAATTCATTTCAATTATGTAGAATTTCAAATGATGCTTCCTTTTGGAATGCTCCAACTAGTTCACATAGATGTGGGAGATACATCTTTCAACTGAGAACTTGGAAACTAATCATTGATTCAGTTTCCCATGCATCACATATGGTTTAGAACCTATGTAACCACCTTTTAATCACGACGCCTAATTGCCCGCGTTTGTTTGTGGTTTGCCTAACAACAAGATTCAACTTTTGCTTAGGCAAATGCATGTAGCATCAAAACTTTAGTTATCTTCACTTCCTCTTATCAAGTGCTCATCCTACATCTCCAAATGTATTGGATGTTCTTGATACTGTTCCAATGATCTTTGATTCAGATTAATAGAGATTGGTATAAACTCGTCACGATCCAATGTTCACGAGTTATCTTGGCGATCTATATATCACATTATACATGATTGATTGTAATGCAATAACCATTCGCATTTTAAAATCCATCCATGTGACTTTTAGCTTTATTCTGTTTCAAGAGATACTGAATCTTGCTAAAATCTTGGCATTGTCATGTGACATAAGGTGAAGGCACCTCTTCAAGGTCCTTCATGCTTAACTTTAGTGATAACAGCCTAGCTTTATACTTAGTTAAAGCATTCATAACTTAGACTTACTCATATGGGTTGAGAGTCTCTTTTGAGTCTCTCCATTGTGTTTGATTTAGTAATTACTTTTACAGAATCCAAACAACGCTTTAGATCCTATCAATTAGATCTTTAACCCAGTATGTTCTAAGTTTCGCCATGGTTCTAATATTGACAAATACTTTCAAATCTAACCATTTAGAATTTGAATGTCATTTTCAATACAGAGATATGTATCTCATATATAGAACCAATAAACTGGACTTAGCTCCCACTAAACTCCTCATCTATAAGATGATCCATATTTTCATAAAGCTATGATTGCTCAATAGCCTTTTAGACAAATATGGTCCAATTCCCACTTGCATGCTTTAATCTACGAATAGATTTCTTAAGCTTGCTCTTTTATCTAGCACCCAAAACCTTTACATTGTGTGATGTACACAATTCCTTTCTTCAAGTCCAATTGAGTAAGGTGTTTTGTTTTTCCAATTGTCATATTTCCATATGCAATGATTGCTAGATTTATCCAAAATAGTTCAAGCATTCCGACTTGGTGAAAAAGATTTCAACATTATCAACGCTGTGAAGTTGTTTACAATCTTTAACCACTAATCTAGCTTCTCTTTTGTATGTGTATACAATATCATCTTTGCATGTTTTGAAAACATGTTTGCAACCAATGGGAGTAAACCCTTTATGCAAATCAACGTTGTATGTTTAGAAAACATGTTTGCAACCAATGGGAGTGAACCCTTTATGCAAATCAACGTTCTATGTTTAGAAAACATGTTTGCAACTAATGGGAGTGAACCCTTTATGCAAATCAACGAAATCATAGATTTTATTCTTCAAGATGAAGGTACTTTGGATGAAATGGCCTCAAACCATTTTGTATGGCCTCGAACCATACTTATGTTTCTGATGGCCTCAAACCATACTTGGGAATTTTTAATTCGTCGTAGCTAACCTGTAAGTCGTATGTTTTTGAAGCACTTTCCAAAGTCTTTATAGTTTTCATTCCTCAAGATATCTATGTATCTATCTTGGTTGAATTCTATTCCTTATACGATTTACCTAGGTATTGAACATCAAACGTTAGTGTCTATAAAGACATTACTCAAGTCCTTTGAGTATTAGGATTCTCTTGAAGCACTTCTAAAGTCTTCATGAAGCTCTTCCAAAGGCTTCTAAGTACGGAGCTTTTCCAAAGACTCCTAAGTATCCTACATTTGTTTGTTGCTTGACTCGAAGTCCATTCGAGGTCATTTTTCTCCCACTTGCCTTTTTGGAAATATGATGGTTTCCTAACAGACATTATCTTAAGCAACAACCATATGTTCTCAGATTTGTGGTAGAATCAATACCTTTTGTTTCTATGAGTCGCTCATAAAGAAACATATATCTATCCTTGAGTTTGTTTGATGTAAACACTAACTCCCACTAGGTTTGACAACCCTAGATATATATGTACTGAAAAGATGTACTGAACCGAAGTTCAATACTTATGACATCTTATCCTTAGCTTTGACAACTTTTTTTAGTGTGAAAGTCACTTGAGAGTATCATTTAGAAACTATATAGGAAAATTGTCGTGATTATCGTTAATCGAAATAGATTCCGATTTCTCCATTTCTCCATTATCGTTATCGTTATGGAGCTTCGATTGTTATAATGCCATATAAACAATCTAGATAATCTTTCTTGGCTCATGCAAACATCACCTTGACCCAGCCTAGATGTTCCAAAATTCTTGCCAGGTTGATTTTATACCCTTTTGTGAATTGCATCGAAGCATTTCACACATTTCACTTCGAGTAAATATAGCCATATTTTCTCAAATTCTTGTGAAATAGGTAGGTCATAAAATCCATCTTTGGCCCATGAACTTCATTGTCTAGAAACTTCTAACAATAGTCCATTTCTATGTCATGTTCAACAAGCAAGACCCACGTGTCTTAAATTAACCAACTTTCAGAAATCCATGCCATGGAATCTTAGAATGTTGACTTGTTGATATGGTCGTATGACATGGCCAAAGATATGTGGAACACAAATCAAAATGTTTGATTTGAACCTTCTGAAGTTTGAGTGTGAAGAGATTCGTTTTTTTATTAATCAAGCATATGACTCAACCCTTAAATGACCATTTCATTCAAATAAACACTCAACGAAGGTTTTTGTTTACTTTGAATGTGAGTCTTTCCGTTGTCCAAACAGAAATTGATTATGATGATTAATAGAACATAATACCATTAAGTTCCAGCCTTTAGAAGGACTTTAAAACAAACATGATGACCCTACAATTAATGTAGCATAACTTTGCTTCATTTCCTACTTGTAGGTCAATAACCAGACTTAGCTCCCGAAATTTGAGTTCTTAACAAGAGTTTAGAATCTCAAGCGGTAATCTAATACCATAGGAGTTTATTTGCTAAGTCGTTTCTCTTTAACATAAACTTCAAGGTAGAACTTGAATATTGAATTCATTTCTTTTGTTCCCCTTTCCTATCCTTTCTAGCATGTTTTCTTATAGTCCTAAAGATTTTACTCTTTGCTTGATCTTCTTACTTTGTTACGCTTACAAAGTCCCTTTCTTTTGTTCACTTTGAATGACAACATCCAATGAGTCTAATTCATTATCGAATCAAAAGAAAATTGGTTGTTAACCATTGGTTATACATGAGTCTTTAACTCAATACTTCATTATTCCAAAACTACCCAGTATTCTGAATATATGAGGTCCAATTGGTCTACCATTCAAATTCTAGTTTGAAAACAACCATGAAGATCACTTTAAGAAAATAGCATTCAAGATACGCTCTCACTCTCCTTTTCTTTGAGAATCGCTCTCAAAAATAGTTACCAATCGATCGAGGAAATATTGCAGTTCTATTGTCCGAACGCAATAAGGTTGAAGATTGACTATTCTACAAAATGAACTAGCAAAGATTAACATTTATCATACTTTAATAACTTGAAATAAAAGCATTCACGCAATCATCAAAGCTATTAAACATTTCATTCATGCAAAAATAAAACATGGTCCAAAAAGAATGAAACGATTCCAAGACCCCAAAAGTCCTAAATCCTTAAGCAGCTTTAGCATGTCTTAAGTAGTTTAAGATTTTAGGTAAGCAAAACCTATTGCTAGTAATCTCCAAATTACTCTTGGTTAATAAATTAATGCCATAATTTATCCCATTGCCACAACATAATGCCATTGTTGTTTGAGTTGAAACCACAATCAACGTTCTCCTTTAGGACGCCTTACCACCTAAGTCAACTAAAATAGCACCTCGCTTTAGCGTAAACCTACTATCTTAGATCCCTAGATTTTTGTAAGTGCTTGATTTGGAAGGCAATTTTTAAACTCAATATTACTTTGGACCTAGTTGTTTCTATGTTGGTTCGATTATTTAGTGAACTTAATCTAATCGATTCACATGAAACAACCTGTTCATGCAAAGCATGCATACATACATTCATACATTCACGCATAATATATATATTAAATTGCATAAAGAAATGGTGATCTAGTATGGCCCAAAACATCTTGTCTTGAAGCATCCAATCTTCATCACCTCCTTGTTAGCTTGGCATCGTCTTGAATCTTCGTTCAAATGCTAACTTAAAGTTCTAAACATAGAAATACTTGAAAATAATAAAATTACATCAAAATTTCCATGGTACGCAGACCATAAAGATAGAACGGTACGCAGACCGTATTTAGCTATCCTAAATGGCCATACTAGTCACTAGGAGTACCTGCATTACATAAAATATATATTCTATGCATTCACCCATTCGTGTGCTAAAACGAATGGCCCATGTAAATATGCAAGTATTTACGTGAATTAATTAAAATTCACGTTCACATAAACGCGTCCTAAAAGATTAATCAATTTCCAAATTATTAATCCTTAGACTTTATTCTAATTAAAATTGAATTTAATTAAAATAATGCGACCTTCGAAAATAATTAAAATAATTATTTCATTTTAATTTCATTTAGTGGCTCCCACTCAAACCAATAATTATTCCGGATAATTAATTATGAAATATTAAATTAAAACTCGCTGCCCGGCCCAAGCAAATAAAATATTAAATTAAATATCCCGTTAGCCCAAATTAATGCAAATATGCGAAGCCCAACGAATTAAACGATTTTAACAAAAAGGTCCAATTACTTAGTCGGGCTAGGCTTGCGCCCAGCCCCATGCCTTGCGTGAGGCCCAAGAGCGCACGAGCAAGGCTCGCACACCTAGGCCCCATCGCGCGCGCGCAACGCGTCCCCGCAGCTATGCTGACCCTGCGTGCGTGTTGTGCGTCGTGTGTGTGCTGGACGTCGCACGGCTCGCGCCTTGCTTCGTCGCAGCCCCGCAAGCATACCCACCCGCCCCTTCCTCGCCCAGCGCGCACGAGGCACGCAGCGTAGCTGCTGCTGCCCGTGTCGCATGCGGCTCGGTCAAGCACAATGGCCCCGCATGGCTCGACGAGCCATACGTCCACCATGCTAATGTTCGTGCCCTTGGTTCGTGATACGGACCAACTTAATTAAAATTAAATTTAATTTCACGAACTTGCATTAATTTTATTTTTCAAAAAATTACGATTTTTATTTTCGAAAACAACGATTTTTAACGATTTAATAAATTCCAACGACAATCCAATTTCGTAAAATTATTAAATCAAGGGCTAACAATATTCAAACTTTTATGAACGAACGAATCAACATTAAAGTTTGAACTTTTAATTAACAAAATCCGAAGCTTTAAATCGTTCATAAACAATTAAATTTCAGATTTTTAATAATTTGGTTTAAGTGCGATTAAAACTAACGAAACCATTCAAAATTTTAATCCAATAATTTTTAAAATTAGCCACTGACCCATGAAATTATATCCCCTTTCCCAATTAACCGAATTATTAAACCAACATTAATTAAAATTCAATTAGGGTTTCAAATTTTACGAATTGGGGAAAGGAAAATTAGGGTTTATACTTATCGAAAACATCTGAACTTTTTACCATAGATCAATCATGTACCCAGAAATATTGTGTCAAAATTTCAAGAAATTCGGAGTAGCTTAGGTCGACCTTTTAATTGAATTACTGTCCGACACTTTTAATTTTTAATGAAAAATTAACAAAAACGACCAAAGAACGATATTTCGAGGCCTGTTTTCGCAATTCTATTCACATGAGTTGATCTTAGAACATCCTTTTCAATCAGATTAGGGTTTTCAAACTCGAAAAAACGATATTTTTTATTTCGGACCTGATTATTACGCAATTCGTCCAATAATTCGTAAAAATTCCGAAAATTCAACAAAAAATTCAAAATTTTCGACAGATGCAAAAACAATAAAATTATGCTAATTCATGCTTTGAATACATAAGGCTCATGATACCACTGTAGGGGAATACAGTTAAACATAATAACATGTGCGGAACAATTCCCAAAGCCAGGAAACATGTATAAAGCACAGATTAAGCAAACTTACATTCGAAGCGTGTTTTCCACAATAATCTGTCAACGAAGACGAACAAAGAACTCCACTTGTCGTTCCTCTACTTGGTTCACCGACACGTTCAGATCCGTCTTGATTATCGTAGCTTAGACAATCTATCAAGATACTTTGCTTTTGGGAAGAACTCACTTTGGAGGCACAGAGAGAATTAGGGTTCTCTGTGTCTCTAGGGTTTGAGTAATATGAATTGTGTGTGTTGGAAAATACAATATGCCTATTGTATTAATGATGTAACCGACCAAGAACCAAAGGCCTTGACCGGCCACATCACGCAAGCCACGGACCGCACCGCACAACCCCGCCCAGCGACACACTGCAGGCCGAAGCCCACATCGCGCGCGCCGAGCAGCTGGGCCGTGGGCCTGCTTGCTCGCGCTGCGTTGCTTGCTGTGCGTGCTGTTGCGTGCTCGCCCAATGGGCTGGCCTTGCTCGCCTTTGCTCGTGAGCTTGCTGGCTCGTTGGGCCTTGCACGCTTACGTGCTTGGCTCGACGGGCCGACAACTCCGATGCCCTTCGTATTCGCGATTTAATATATTTCCGATATATTATTTATCGTTTCGTATACGACGAATCACCGTCGTACGATACGATTTATTCGTGTCGCCCAGCTTACGAATATTCGCGATACGATATACGATTCCGATGAAGGTCGTATCGTATAATACGTTTCCAACTAATTCCCGAAAAGCTATTAAATGAATTTCCGATTCATTTAATCCGGTGATCTGTTACGTGTCATTGGTGTGACCTTGTAGGTTCAGTCAAGAGTAAGTTGTGAGTTCAATATCCATTAGAACTCACTGATCGGAAGCATTGCTCCAGCTAGCTGTTCCGATCACTTGATCTCACTGAATTAATTGTTCGCAATTAATCTGAACCTTGGTATTAGACTTAATGCACCTTGGGTGAAGGACATATTTCCTTCACTTTGGGCCAGCTTTGCATTGTCATGCGCGCTGCGCCCATGGGCCTTGCGCTTGTGCGCTCCGGCTCGTGGGTTGCTTTTGTGTTGCGATTAAATTATCTTACGACAATTTATTTATCGTTTCGTACATGACGATCCAATGTTGTACGATACGATTATTTCCCGGAAAAACTCCATGACCGGAAAAGGGAGAAAATCAGCCCCCTACACCAACTACCCTGCTAATTCATGGAGAAAGTAATTGGTTTTATTGGATTCGAAGATACATGGTTCGGGTTATAAAAATTACTTTCGGGCTTAGGTTAATTTAGGTCGGTCACATTCGGGTTCGGGTTTACAAATGCTTGTTCTAGACCCATAACTTTCGGTTTTGGGTCGACCCAACGGGTTGAGATATTTTAAAACGCTTATTATATTATTGTTAATTTGGTTAATAAATATAAAAATTGAGCGCATGAATTAACAAATTTTTATACACAAGTTTATATTTGGTCAAATACAACCATAAAATTAAGTATAATTCAAAATTAAAATCATATTACACCTAACAATATTAAAGATAGCGTGTTTATTGTGCTAGTTATAGCTCCTCATAATCTCATTTATTACTATAAATACAACGATTTTCTATCGGTCTGGTAAAAAACCGGTTCGGACAGATTTTGACCCATTACTTTTAAGGTTGTTGGGGATACAATCCGACTACGGGTCACAAAATCTTGTTGAAGACCCATTATTTTTCTGGTCGATTTCGAGTCGCGTTTTGGGGCAGGTCGATTTTTGACAGGTCTACTCAAAAGTATGTACCGCGTGCGGGTATAGTGACATAGTAGTGACATGATTTCAGTGGGTGACTAGTGAACAACAAGTTAGACCCTATTCTTCTTGGCTTAATTTTTGTTTTAGGGCTTGTTTTCCAGTTCAGTTCATTTCAGTTCAGGAGTATTCGATCAGTTCTGTTAATTTTAGTTCCATTTAGTTCAGTTCAAGTTAAGTTAAATTAAGTTCAGTTTAATTCAGTTAAGTTCAATTCAACTTATTATTATTATATAATAATTATTATTATAAAATTATTATAATTCTTTTATTCATATATAACTTATTATTTAATATTATTCATTAATTATTTATTATTTATTATTTGTTAATCCGAATTTATTATTTATAATTTATCACTTATAATTTATTTCTATTCAGTTAAGTTCATTTAAGTTAAGTTAAGTTTAGTTCAGTTCAATTAATTTCACTTCGGCTAATTTTAGTTTAGTTCAGTTTACCTCAAAAGAACATAGCCTTAGCCAAAAACTTAGTTCAATAGGAAAAGAAATTTAAAGCTAAAAACCAAATACCAAAATATTGAAAACCAATAAAAGTAAGAAAATTTGTAATTATTAATCCAACCTTTGCCCGATTTTCTTTAATTAAGCCTACCTATGCGATATTTTTAAATAATCCAACCTTTATGACCCAACTACTATTATTAAGCCTGGATGACCGGTTACCTGCTACAAAGTCAAGAAAAATTTGTAATTATTAATCCAACCTTTGCCCGATTTTCTTTAATAAGCCTACCTATGCGATATTTCTAAATAATCCAACCTATATGACCCAACTACTATTATTAAGCCTGGATGACCGGTTACCTGCTACAAAGTCAACGTTAAAAACGTTGACAACCTAAAGTTGGTTTCCCTCCTAAAATATCGGACACGTCATCATCACTTGCCACCTAAACAAGGATTTCATTTTTTTTCAAAAAACCCTTAACCCTTCTCTTCTCTGTACCGTGTTTCAATTCCTCTCTCCTCCATTACTGCTGCTTCAACCACAATTGTACTGGTTCATGACATCATCAGCGATTTTCTTGTGGAAATAGGTGACTTCATCCACGGGCATTCAAATTTCGTCTCCAAAATCGTACAATTGAAGGTGAACTTACAAACCTTAGCGTTTTTGTTCCTTTTTTGGTAAGTTTTGAATTTTGGGCTTCCTTGATGGTCAGTTCGTAAAAACCTGAGCTGTTGCAATAATATAGTTTTTTTTTTATGTTGTGGGATGTTGGTTATTTTGGTCTTGTTGGAAAATTAGAAAGAAAAAAAAAACCTTGAATTTGAAGAAGATCCAGATCCAACAGGCAATTGCTTTACCCCAGCCATAGCAATTGCTGATTATTTTTGATGAACTTCGAATGGAGAGGTATGAGGGATCGACAATGGTGGAGAAGAGGTAGAAGAGAAATAATGAAGAGGAGTGCATGCAGAGATGAAGCAGAAAATCGCAGAGGAGAGAGGAACGAAAATTAAAATAGCAATTAATGAAAATAAAGTGAAAAATAAAATTAAAAAAATTATAATTGTTATATGCCACGTAAGGGTGAATACCGCCTATAGCAGGTTAGTAACTTATTAGGCTTAATAATAGTAGTTGGGTCATAAATGCTGGATTATTTAGAAATATCGCATAGGTAGGCTTAATTAAAAAAAATCGAGCAAAGGTTGGATTAATAATTACAAATTTTCCTAAAAGTAAAAGCCAAAATATGAAAAAGTTAGCAAAAAAACCTTATTATCATAAACTCATTATCGTTCGGTATCATTTTTTGTTTCCGCATGATTACTATAGCTAGGTATGATTATTTTTTAGTTTTTTTTTTTTTTTGGTGTACCACCCGGTTCACCCTTAGGGTTAATCCGAAATCGGGGCGAGTTCTAAGTGAATAGGTTCCAATCCCTTCCTGTTGTGGGATCTTTTACGGTGATGACGCGTCACGCGTTCCTGGCACGAACTTCTAGCAACCTGCAAAACAAGAATATTCCCGTAGGAATATTCCCTCCGATGCCTAAGTAAGTATGGGCTAGAGAGAGAAGTGATTTTAGAGAGAAGGCAGAGCAAAAATAGTTTTAAGGTAGGTCAGAATGAATTGATTGCCTCTTACCTTGGGATCTGAGCTATTTAGAGGGCTAGGGTTTCTTGGGAATTGATCCCTCAACCCTAGCTGTGGGATGCGTTGCCCAATGGGGATTTAGGACACGTGTCCTAGGGCAAACATGGATGGGCCTTTTATAATTTGGGCCTGGTGGCCAACGAAGGTGAGCTTTTGGATAAGATGTTGCTCTTGTTTTGCTTAGGTTCCAAGGTCTTAGCCTGATAAGGCGTTTTTCCGTCGTTGAAAGATCAATGCCTCAATCAAACAAAATTTATAAAACCACTAGACTAACCAACTATATCAACTATAGTGGCAAGTAAAGGGATCGTCCCAAAGAAACGATGGTTCTTGAGTTTAAATGTCAAGCTAATTCGAACAAGAGGTTTGATTTGAATTATCACTAAGATGCTAAACTTACAATTAAACTAGATTGAATCAAGGAAGCTAAACGTTAGGGAGTTGGGGATAGTCTAGGGAAATCGGGGGAAATGAACTACCATATAGTAATCATGAATGATGTAATGAAATAGCACTTAGGGAAATGAAAACTAATGACGTACTCGCCACCTCTCGGATAGAGCACGCGAAGCAACCTAGCCTATGGAAAGCTTTTGCATAGTCCTAAGCTAGATTAGCAAGCATATAATAGGTGCTATCATTCACTTGCATGAACTAGGCTCACAATGTCTTGCCAAACCTAAATCATACATTCCAATCTAACTCAATCAACTAGCATTTGCAACTACTAATCAATTGATCATGGAAAATCCTAGCACTAAATCAATTTAATCACATCAATCATTAATCAATTAAATCATCAAATTCCCCTAATTAGGCCCCTAGATTCTCCCCTTTCCCTAACCTAAATCTACTCACTAGCCATTCTAGGAATCAAGAAATCCATTAATTCTACAATAGCAAGCATGAAATTGAAGGATTAAGAAGAGAGAATCAAAGACTAGAACAATCAATTGAACAATCAACAAGAGAATTAAAAATCAAAGTAACTAAGTAAAATCAAGAAGAATTCAAGAATTGAAGGAATTATAGAACAATCAACAATCACAACAAAAGCAAGAATTAAGAAATTGAATTGAATTGCACAAAATTAGAAGAAGAGTTTAGAGAATTACAAATTGATGCTTCAATGGAGGAGAGTTTCTCTCTCTAGAAATGCTGAAAAACTAACTTTGAGAATCTAAAATTATCAACTAAAATTCTGCTCTTAACAAAATAATCGAAAAATATATTTATAAGTTTCCCCAAATAGAAGCCAAAATTCGAATAAGAGCAGCCCGCGCAACCATTCGGTCGCACAGACCTTTTGTGCGACCGAACGTAAATGAGTCATTTGAGCGCATACTAGGTCCTGTGCGAGCGAAGGCAGCGAAGAACATTTCCTTCGTCATGTGCGACCGAATGAAGAACCATGTTCGGTCGAATGGGGTTTCTTTGGCTCATAATTCCTCTGCAGCACGATTCGGTCGAACGAAAAGCCTTGTGTGGTCGCACAACTCTTGTGCGGTCGAGTTGATGACCTTGTGCGGTCGCATCCCAAATTAGGGACATTCTGATCCCAAAAACCAAACCTGTGCGACCGAACAACAAAGCACGTTCGGTTGCACAAAACCTGTGCTGTCGAATTGAAGGCTCTGCGATCGCATCCCAAATTAGAGACCTTCTGATTCCAAAAATCAATCATGTGCGACCGAACAACAGAGCACGTTCGATCGCACAGAACTGGATATTCCTTGTACTCATTTGCACTCCTCTGTTCGGGCGCACAAACCATCACTCGATCGCACAAGCCCTGTTTTGGCTTGATTCTACTTGTTTTCCATCACTTTTCATCATAATTACCTATAAAGCACAAGATGGAACGAAACTTATAAAATTCACACAAAAAGCTATTAAAAACTATAAAAAAGTATAAAAACTAACATAAAATCCTAAGCTAAGAGCGACATAAATTTCGCTCATCAAACTCCCCCAAGCTAAGCGTTTGCTAGTCTCTAGCAAACTAAACTCAACTAGGAAAGAATGAGCAACTATTAGAATCCTAAAAACTGACAAACACAAAAAAAAAAACAGCAAATCTAATCAAGGCAAGACTAAGAATGAAAAGCACAAACCAAGAAAAGAAAGAAAGAAAATAAGAGGAAAAGAAAAGAGAAGAAAAGAAATCAAACTACAAAATCCAAGATAGGGCCTTTATTATGGAACGAGTATAAAAGAACACTGAAATTACCAATCAAATAAAGGAGTACACGCTAACTAATGTCCTAAATCGAGTGAAAGATTCAAGTTCCAAGCAAAGCGAACTAAGGGTGAACACTAATCAATTCCCCTTCAACCGAGCATACCACGTCAAATCTCTAGATATTTTCCACCCTCGAGAGTAGCGTCTCGAGACACCGCGAAGGCGCCGGAGAAAATAAGATAGGCTACCCGACATCTTAGCATGACAATCCCATTCCATAAACTTGACCAAATCCTCCCTCCACCGACAATGACTCAACTCAAAAGGGCCAAGAGGACTTTTAGGGTGTAACGTAGGCTAGGAGTAAGGTGTGGAACAAATTTGGTAATTTGGTGCTCATACCTAAAGTGAAGCGCAATAAGAACTCAACTCAAGCAAAACGAACCAAATACAAACTCATACCACTTATTTGGGGTACCCCCAAGCTTATTCCACAATAATTCTAAACTACAACTCTTTTTGCACTTTTCTTGATTTGATTTTCTCTCTTTTTTGTATTTCAATTGAAACTTTTCTTATTGCCTTGTTTTTCTCTATTTTTGGCTTTTTCAAAACTTTTGCTTTTGCTTATTAATTCACTATACACAACATATTTCCCAAACTTTGCCATTCATGCCAATAACAATCATTTCTTAACTTTGCATATTCATTCAAAACCTCAAGCATCATAACACAAAGCTTCACTATCACTTCTAAGGGTGAATATAAAACAAAGGCTAATAGGCTTGTAATTTGCTCATAAGAAATGAAGGGGCAAGGCTCAAATGGCTAGCAAGGGGGCAAATGCAAACAAAAACATATGAGAAAAATAGAAAATAAAGTCCTAAACTAAAAAGAAAAATAGTCACCGAAAGAAATGCCTCTATCGTCCCCTAAAGTAGTTCGGTCGCGGTCTCGGGAAGGAAATAGTCAAATTCGGGAAGTAGGAAATTCAATGCCAAGGATCCATGCCACTCAAAATATATGAATATGTGTTTGGGCTAATTTGAACATGAACCTCACATGGGAGCAAATACCACTCTCTCCGGTCTCAAATCACTAGAGAGATCGACACCATCTTACCACAAGCCAAGGGTTCAAGACGCATGCTACCCAAAGTTCTAACCAACTTCCTTAACACCAAATCCTAAATTCGACCCCAAGACATTAAAAACTGTTGGGAATAAAAGCATTCTAGTCTACAAGTTCCAATTTTATTTGCCCAAATCAAGAATATTGCCTAAGAAAACCTAGAAAAACTTGCCTTGACAAAAGGAAAGGAAAAAGAAGAAAAAGAAAGAAAATAAGAAAACACACCAAAAAGGAAAACAAAAAGAAACAAACAAAACAAAAGAAACTAAAATCAAACTAAAAACAAAAAATAAAGAACTAACATATACAAGTGCACAAAATGGTATGGTTTCCAAGACATGAGCAACACAAATAGGCAACTATACAACAAAACTCCCCCCAAGCTAGAAATAGGTCGTGTCCTCAAGGCCTAAAACTAAGCAAGGAGGGGCACAACTACCCATCCAACCAAATGCCCCATATGCAAGATGTTCGTCCCAAAGAATGCATGTGAGATAGAAGGATATTACCGGAAATGTCGTGGGAGAAAGTCCCGCAAAGAACCGGTAAAAATCGAACAAACTCACCAAAGTATCGACGAACAAGGCATTGGTGGAAAATGGGAACTCACATCAACGAAACCAATCCATAAAGAACACTAAAAAACAATCAAGAAAAATGTTAGTAGACAAGGCCAAATGGCCAAAACAAACACAAAACAAGCAAAACCCATCATCATATATACAACCACATGAAGTGGCAAGAAGATCACACCAACAAACATCAAACACTCCCCATAGCAAACCCCTACTCCGCACTTCTCCCCCAAGCTAATCACAAGCATACCATCACATCAAGATGGGAGAGAAATGGAGTGAATCCTAAGAAGAAGGGCCCGGGGCATGCCCTTTACCCTTTGCATCATAAATCCTCCAATGTTCATCCCGCTCAAGACAATAAGCAAGAGCCGCGTCATTGGTGAACGGGGTGAAATTGAAGGTGGGGTCCACATCGGGACCCGAAGCGTCGGTATAGGGCGGCCAACCATATTCGGGCACAAGGGGGTAGTTGCCATGGGGTGGCTCTCCTCGGGGGCAATCCCAACCACCCATATATCCCCTAGGCCACCCGGTGAAATCCTCGGGCCACTCACTAGGCCGATCCACCGTTGGGGGAGTGGGGTACATAGGGTCACCACGGTAGTCACTACCGCCCATCATAGTATAGTCATAGGGCGGAAAGGAGGGGGGAGTGACACCGGGTTGGGATGGACCCGTCCAATACAGGTAGGTGGGTGTATCTCCTCATTCCAACTAGGGATGGGCCCTTGTTGGGGAGGGTGGTAAGGGTAGTTGACATAGGGGGCAAAGTCCCCTTTGTCAACATGAAAGTCGTACACCCACCTACCGTAGTAAGACGAGTCAAAATCGGGAAATGAATCCCCCGTGCGGCTCCCTTGAGAAGCAAGAGAAGCCAAGACACATGCTTGGTCCTCTTGCCCTTGCAAGACAGTCGCAAGGGTGGATTGCAAACCCGTCATGTCAAAAGGAGAGGAGAGAGGTATGTTACCCATATTCGGAGGAGGAGGACTAGGAGACCGAGAGGGAGCTTGAGTAGGGTCGGTAGTGGTACCGGTAGGCTCGGAAGTGGCGGCGGCGGCGGCCTTGACAAACTTTTGATGTCGCGGAAGCAAGTAGCGGACATTAGGGGACCATGAAGTGCTAGGCGGGTGCGGAAGAAAGCACCAATCGTTCTTCCGCACAAGCCAAATCTATTGCGCCTCATTGGTGGTGTAGTGGAGCCAAGTAGCATTGAACATCGCCCGGATGTTTAAGAACTCACCACCGGCCACGGGAGGTAAAGCCGCCATCTCCTTGGCATGAGGGTTGTTCGGTAGAAGCCGAACAAGAAGAGTAAGCATGCCGCCAAGGAGGATGTCGGATTTATTCAAGTGGCTATCCCTAACCTCGATGATCCGGGAAATGAGCAATTGCCCGAAATCAAGTACCCCTTGCTCCTCTTGTGTGGCCAACCATAAGCTACCAAGTTCCGTGTCCGACAAGGCACCGGTAGCACCCTTAGAGAAAAGGGCATAGATGAGGAGCCGGCTCATGATGCGGATGGCCGGATGATGGAATGCGGAAGACTTGGCCGAGGGGGAGAAGAAATCCCCGTCGTTTCCGGTGAGCTCTCTCCACCAATGATTTTCATCATAGGTGTTAGCACATTCTGCCCTTGGGTTTGTGATGAAACCATGGTCCAAGTCGATGGAGAAGAGGGCATTGATTTGATTGTGGTTCAACTTGTATTGGTGACCGAAGACTTGAAAGCTCAATTCCACCACACTATCACCATCCTCATCTTCTACAAGGTTCTTCCGAGCCGAGGAGAGGAACTCCAATGTCAACCTTTTATAGGTTGGGGCACTCATCTTTGCGAACTCTTCCCACCCTAGGCCCTTGATCAACTTGTCAACCTCGGCCTCGACCCCCAAACGACGAACACTATTCCGATGGAAGAACTTGGTGGGATTAATTGTCCTCTTGGAAAGGAGCTCGAAGAAGTCCCAAGACCTTTGCTCGGCGAACTCAATTCCGAAAGTTTCCATGTTCGGCGGGGTTGGTGCCGTAGTTTTCTTCCTCTTTGATGAAGAGGTGGTCGCGGTTGCGGTGGGGTTCTTCTTGGAGCGTTTTGGTGCCATTGAGATGAGTGGATGCTAAGCAAAAATCTACAAAACAAAAAGAAACAAACCAAGACACACAAAGAAGGGTAAACTAAGTTAGTTCACAATCTAGGAAAAACGAACTACTACAAGAGCTAAGGTTAAACTATCTTCATCAATTCATCATCAAGCTCTAAACATTACACCAACTCCTCAAAAAGCTTGAACTAACCACATTACTCCACAACAATAACCACAATCAATCAAACAACACTTCCACAAACAAGTATAGTCAAAGTAGCTTAAAACCTCATAAAACCATCTCAAAAAGTTTAGAGCTTAAATGGAACAAGGAATTAAACATGCATAGCTCATCTAGACAATTTAAGATTAACCACAATACAAACACGCATCAACAAACACCCAAGAATCAATTATTTCAGAAAAAATCAAAAACAATATGAGCATGGTGAAAATGGAACGAAATACAAGAATTAAGGGAAAGAAATCATCACCACAACAACGGAAGTGGTGTAGGATCGATCCCAAGTATCCTCAAGAGCTCCAATTCACCACACACACAATTATGAACAATTTCACAAAAACCCTAGAAATTGGGGATTTTGCAAAAATCTGAAAATTTGGGATTTTTGGGGGTTGGGATGAATGAGATTGAGTGTATTTGATGAATGGGAAGTGAAATTTGTGAAGGGAAGTGAATGAATTTGATGAGGAGTAGTGGTAGCAAGTGAGAGAAGAGGGAGCAATGGAGAGGAGAGTCGAGCAAATGAAGGGAAAAAAGGGGAGGAGCTCGCGATGTTTCAAAATAAAGACATCAGAAACAGCTCCGCCAGGCTGTGCGATCGAACAAATTAAGTCGTTCGGTCGCACAGACCTTGTGCGATCGAATACCTGAAACTGTGCGAGCGTTTACCAAAAACTGGCCATTCTGTCTCAAAAACCTGGTTTGTGCGATCGAACGACAGAGCACGTTCGGTCGCACAAAACATGATTTTGCAAATGTTTTACAAGCTTCCCCTTTAAATCGAAAATTAAACTAATTAATGGAAATTAATGTACAAAATCTAACAAAAACTAAAACTAGGAGTTAGACAACCGGGTTGCCTCCAGGGTAGCTCTCGTTTAACGTCATTAGCTTGACGAATCCCCCCAAAGCTCATGGGGGGACAAGAGAGGAAAAGAATACACGGGTTGCCTCCCGGTAGTGCTCGTTTAACGTCATTAGCTTGACGGACCCCCCCCCCAAAAGTCAAGGGGGGTCAAACACAACAAACCTCGGGTCAACACTAGTCAACAAACCTTTCTTGGCCTCCTTGGGCACAAACCACTTACCCAAACCACCACTTAATGAGTGGGGATCAAACCAAGTCCTTTGAGGCATAGGATTGCCTTGCTTGGACTTCTTGCTCATACACTTCTTACCATTAGATGCCGGAGTGAGTGACTTTTCATCATCAAGATCCATCCCGAATGTGTCGGGAATGGTAATGAAGTCATCATAGGGATCTCCTTGCACAAAGGAACTCTCGTGCACATCCTTCTTCACCTTCCTATCAATCTCAAAATCACACTCAAGAACACAAGGATTGTTAGAAGCAATGGCACAAGAATGATTGTGCTCAACACAAGCAAGAGTGTCAACTTTCATGCAACTTTTCATTTTAGAGCAACAATGTTCATCAATTGCAAGCTTGAAACTAGCCTTGGCGTCTCCCGCTTTCAAGGTGATTAGTCCTTCTTGCACATCGATAAGAGCACCCGCGGTGGCCAAAAATGGCCTCCCCAAGATAATGGGGGTATGCGCATCCTCATCAATGTCCAAGACGACGAAATCCACAAGGAAAGTAAGCTCGCCAACAACTAGGGAAACATCCTCAACCTTGCCAATAGGATACTTGACCGAACGGTCGGCAAGTTGCAAGGTGATGTTGGTTGGGACAAGATCTCCAACGTCAAGCTTGGAAAACACCGAATAAGGTAGTATACTAACGCTAGCACCCAAATCACACAAGGCATTGCTTATTTCAAGCTCCTTAATAGCACATGGGATAGAAAAACTTCCCGGGTCTTTGAGTTTGGGTGGCGTTTTGTTAAGAATGATAGCACTACAATTTTCGGTGAGGTTCACCGTCTCCTTTATGTCGCAATTCCGCTTTCCATTCAAGATTTCCTTAAGAAATCTTGAGTAGGTAGGCATTTGTTTCAACGCATCCATAAAGGGGAGAGTGATATGCAATTTTCGAAGAACCTCAAGACATTTTGAGAATTGCACATCTAACTTGTGCCTTTTAACTCTTTGGGGATAGGGGGGAGGAGGAGTTGGGAGAGGAGGAAGAGGAGTCTCCTTCGACTTATCACCATCATTCATGTCGTCGACATAAGACTTCTCTTCCGCATCATCACGGTCCAAGGACTCATTTCCAATAGAACTCTCACCCCTAGAGCTAGGAGCTTCAACATGAGTAGCACTATCATCTATGGTCTTCCCACTCCTTGTCATAATTGCATACAATTGCTTAGGAGGTTGACCTTGGGGTGGGAGACTTGTATGCACTTGTTGCTCTTTGATAGTGTTAGCTAGTTGAGCAAGTTGGGTCTCAATCATCTTCAAGTGAGTGTTGGATTGCTTGAATCCATCCTCAAACTCGACATTCTTCTTGGCTTGCGCCCCCACAAACGACTCCATGAGAGCCTCAAGATTAGACTTAAGAGGCGGGAGTGGTGGAGGTGCAACGCCATAACCACTAAGGTTTGCTTGATATTTGTTGCCAAAGGTCCTCGGTCCATTGAATCCGGGAGGTGGCAATTGAGATGCACCATAAGGACCTCCCGAGTTCAAAGGATAACCCCCACTTGAGGCACCCCTAAATTGCCCATAAGAGTAGTTATAACCCTCTCCACCTTGATGGTTGGGATTATAACTCCCTTGGTTGTATTTGCCTTGATTGCCAAAACCTTGAGATTGACCATAGGGCGCTTGGCTTTGATAGCCTTGTGCTCTATAGCCACCTCGATTTTGGCTATCATACCCACTTCCTTGGCCGTAGCATTGGTGGGGACCATAAATAGAGGGCCCTATAGGTTGCCTAGCAAAATTAGGATTGTTAGGGTTATCATTCCTAGACCTCTCATTTACGACATTAGCATACTCTACATCAAACTCGCCTTCATACGAAGGGCCATAATCCACAAATGACAAGTTATGAACTTAGGGGCATGCATCGGGGGAAAGACTATAGTCTTGGCAATTTTCGCAAAAGAAGGTGCCCGGAGGCATTGATCCATAAGAACTAACCTTGCCCTTCCCCTTAGAGAGAAGAGTGGCCGAGGGAGAAGGGATTGTAAACGGTGATGGCGGTTGGCTCGGTGTGTTTTCGAGCTTCTCCAAGCGTGAGGTAAGATTCTCTATCATCCGTGCTTGCTCTATGGCGTACACCGAACCCTTACCATCTTCACCCCTACCTTTCCC
This sequence comes from Spinacia oleracea, assembly GCF_020520425.1. Lineage (NCBI taxonomy): Eukaryota > Viridiplantae > Streptophyta > Magnoliopsida > Caryophyllales > Amaranthaceae > Spinacia > Spinacia oleracea. Next base: position 93,952,463 of record NC_079489.1, read on the forward strand.
ATCATAATTCCTTGTGCCTACATGCCAAGATTGGTAGTTTCGAACTACATCCTCAATTATTTCCTCTATTTGATCCTCAGTTTTATTCATAATGGGGCCTCCCGCGCCCGCATCAAGACTTGTCTTCGAACTTGGACTCAACCCCAAGTAGAATGTTTGAAGCAACAACCATTTAAGGATCCCATGGTGAGGGCATTCCCTTTGGTACTCCTTAAAACGATCCCAAGCTTCGAAGAGTGACTCATCTCGCTTTTTCTCAAAGGATTGAATCTTGTGGCGACACTCCGCCGTCTTCCCATGCGAATAGAACTTGTTTAAGAATGCACTTGTCACTTCGGTCCAAGTGCGAAGTGAGTTGGGCTTGACCTCCTTGTCAAGCCAATCACTTTCTCGTCCAAGTAGAGAGAACCGAAACAATGTCAACCTCACATAATCCGATGTGACACCATTGTGCTTGATTGTGTCACAATAGTGCTCGAATTGTTTGAGATGCTCGTGAGGTGATTCATTACTCTTCCCACCAAAGGGGTGGCTTTGGACCAAATTGATCAAGGCGGACTTGATCTCAAAGTTGTTGGCACCCATTGTTGGGGCTTGAATACCACATGTAGCTTCGAATGCCCCCGGTATTCCCAAGTTCTTAACCGGGAGCGCCATGTTCTCAAAAACTTGCTCACTCTCTTGTTGTTCCTCACCAACACTCAACGATGTGAATCTGTTATTGCTTGATGAGCTAGACCGTACACGTCTTTTTCTCCTAAGTGTCCTCTCCAATTCAAGGTCAAGAGGATGGAGGGTCCTTTGACGAGCACGCCCCCTAACAAGCATACAAACTCAAGAAAAACCGTGAGCAATGCCAAGGAAAAAGAAAGCTAAGCGAAATTGCAATGATTTTGTCTAATAATGAACTAGTCTCAACTTAAAATCAAAAACAACAACCGTTCCCCGGCAACGGCGCCATTTTGATAGGGCGTTTTTCCGTCGTTGAAAGATCAACGCCTCAATCAAACAAAATTTATAAAACCACTAGACTAACCAACTATATCAACTATAGTGGCAAGTAAAGGAATCGTCCCAAAGAAACGATGGTTCTTGAGTTTAAATGTCAAGCTAATTCGAACAAGAGGTTTGATTTGAATTATCACTAAGATGCTAAACTAACAATTAAACTAGATTGAATCAAGGAAGCTAAACGTTAGGGAGTTGGGGATATTCTAGGGAAATCGGGGGAAATGAACTACCATATAGTAATCATGAATGATGCAATGAAATAGCACTTAGGGGAATGAAAACTAATGACGTACTCGCCACCTCTCGGATAGAGCACGCGAAGCAACCTAGCCTATGGAAAGCTTTCGCATAGTCCTAAGCTAGATTAGCAAGCATATAATATGTGCTATCATTCACTTGCATGAACTAGGCTCACAATGTCTTGCCAAACCTAAATCATACATTCCAATCTAACTCAATCAACTAGCATTTGCAACTACTAATCAATTGATCATGGAATATCCTAGCACTAAATCAATTTAATCACATCAATCATTAATCAATTAAATCATCAAATTCCCCTAATTAGGCCCCTAGATTCTCCCCTTTCCCTAACCTAAATCTACTCACTAGCCATTCTAGGAATCAAGAAATCCATTAATTCTACACTAGCAAGCATGAAATTGAAGGATTAAGAAGAGAGAATCAAAGACTAGAACAATCAACAAGAGAATTAAGAATCAAAGTAACTAAGTAATATCAAGAAGAATTCAAGAATTGAAGGAATTATAGAACAATCAACAATCACAACAAAAGCAAGAATTAAGAAATTGAATTGAATTGCACAAAATTAGAAGAAGAGTTTAGAGAATTACAAATTGATGCTTCAATGGAGGAGAGTTTCTCTCTCTAGAAATGCTGAAAAACTAACTTTGAGAATCTAAAATTATCAACTAAAATTCTGCTCTTAACATAATAATCGAAAAATCTATTTATAAGTTTCCCCAAATAGAAGCCAAAATTCGAATAAGAGCAGCCCGCGCAACCATTCGGTCGCACAGACCTTTTGTGCGACCGAACGTAAATGAGTCATTTGAGCGCATACTGGGTCCTGTGCGAGCGAAGGCAGCGAAGAACATTTCCTTCGTCATGTGCGACCGAATGAAGAACCATGTTCGGTCGAATGGGGTTTCTTTGGCTCATAATTCCTCTCCAGCACGATTCGCTCGAACGAAAAGCCTTGTGTGGTCGCATAACTCTTGTGCGGTCGATTTGATGACCTTGTGCGGTCGCATCCCAAATTAGGGACATTCTGATCCCAAAAACCAAACCCGTGCGACCGATGAGCGACATGTATGTCTCTCTTAGCTTAGGATTTTATGTTAGTTTTTATACTTTTTTATAGTTTTTAATAGCTATTTGTGTGAATTTTATAAGTTTCGTTCCATCTTGTGATTTGTAGGTGGTTATGATGAAAAGTGATGGAAAACAAGTAGAATCAAGCCAAAACAGGGCTTGTGCGATCAAATGATGGTTTGTGCGCCCGAACAAAGGAGTGTAAATGAGTACAAGGAATATCCAGTTCTGTGCGATCGAACGTGCTCTGTTGGTCGGTCGCACAGGATTGATTTTTGGAATCAGTAGGTCTCTAATTTGGGATGCGATCGCAGAGCCTTCAATTCGACAGCAGAAGTTTTGTGCGACCGAACGTGCTCTGTTGTTCGGTCGCACAGGTTTGGTTTTTGGGATCAGAATGTCCCTAATTTGGGATGCGACCGCACAAGGTCATCAACTCGACCGCACAAGAGTTGTGCGACCACACAAGGTTTTTCGTTCGAGCGAATCGTGCTGCAGAGGAATTATGAGCTAAAGAAACCCCATTCGACCGAACATGGTTCTTCGTTCGGTCGCACATGACGAAGGAAATGTTCTTCGCTGCCTTCGCTCGCACAAGACCCAGTATGCGCTCGAATGACTCATTTACGTTCGGTCGCACAAAAGGTCTGTGCGACCGAATGGTTGCGCGGGCTGCTCTTATTCGAATTTTGGCTTCTATTTGGGGAAACTTATAAATAGATTTTTCGATTATTTTGTTGAGGGTAGAATTTTAGTTGATAATTTTAGATTCTCAAAGTTAGTTTTTCAGCATTTCTAGAGAGATAAACTCTCCTCCATTGAAGCATCAATTTGTAATTCTCTAAACTCTTCTTCTAGTTTTGTGCAATTCAATTCAATTTCTTAATTCTTGCTTTTGTTGTGGTTGTTGATTGTTCTATAATTCCTTCAATTCTTGAATTCTTCTTGATTTTACTTAGTTACTTCAATTCTTAATTTTTTTGTTGATTGTTCAATTGATTGTTCTAGTCTTTGATTCTCTCTTCTTAATCCTTCAATTTCATGCTTGCTAGTGTAGAGTTAATGGATTTCTTGATTCCTAGATGGCTAGTGGGTAGATTTAGGTTAGGGAAAGGGGAGAATCTAGGGGCCTAATTAGGGGAATTTGATGATTTAATTGATTAATGATTGATGTGATTAAATTGATTTAGTGCTAGGATTTTCCATGATCAATTGATTAGGAGTTGCAAATGCTAGTTGATTGAGTTAGATTGGAATGTATGATTTAGGTTTGGCAAGACATTGTGAGCCTAGTTCATGCAAGTGAATGATAGCACCTATTATATGCTTGCTAATCTAGCCTAGGACTGTGCGAAAGCTTTCCATAGGCTAGGTTGCTTCGCTTGCTCTATCCGAGAGGTGGCGAGTACGTCATTAGTTTTCATTCCCCTATGTGCTATTTCATTGCATCATTCATGATTACTATATGGTAGTTCATTTCCCCCGACACTACAAGAAAATTTACATATAGAGGCAACACCTTGAGGCAATTACTTATTTATGGCCTCTAAGAGGGCCTTTTAGCAATAGTTAATCATGGTAGCCTCTAAAAATTATTTTTAGCGTCGGAGAAATTTAGGTTGCCTCTAAAAGTAATTTTTGGCATCAATAAAATATTGGTTGCCTCTAAAACATTTTTTTAGCATCAACAAAATTTAAGTTGCCCCTAAAAAGTACCTTTTGGCATTAATGAATTAAGAGTTGCCTCTAAAACATTTTTCTAGCGGTCAATGAAATTTGAGTTGCCCCTAAAAAGTACTTTTTAGCATTAATGTAATAATGGTTGCCTCTAAAACTTTTTTTTAGCATCAGTGAAATTTTGTTGCCCCTAAAAGTAATTTTTAGCATTAATGAAATAATGGTTGCCTCTAAAACTTTATTTCATAATCAGTTAAATTTTAGTTACCCCTAAAAGGTACTCCGTACTTTTTAACATTGATGAAATAATGGTTGCCTCAAAACCCCTTCTTTTAGCATCAATGAAATTTAAGTTGCCCCTAAAAAATAATTTTTAGCTTTAATGAAATAATGGTTGCATCTAAATTTTTTTTAGCATTTTTGAAATTTAAGTAACCCATAAAAAGTTATTTTTTAGCATTAATGAAGTAGTGAAATTTAAGTTTCATCTAATTTATTTTTTTAGTGGAATTGAAGTTACACCTCTCAATTTCGGGTCTTCACACCTTTTCGCTTCGCATCTTGGCCCCTTCTTCTCGCAAATTTCTACCAAGTTATTTTGATTTCGTTTATTGTTGTTTTTGCTTCGATCAATTCGATTTTGATTCAAAAACGTTATGAATATTTTTTGCTGAAATTCACAAATTTTTGTTGTTGTTCTTCGAATTTTTGGCCAAGTCTTTGGTTTTTATTTTTATTTTGTCTTTTATCCATATTTTGTTCTCATGACTTTGTTCATTTTTCCGACTTATCTTTCATGAATTAGGTTTCTGATTTATTTTTCCCTTAGATTTGTCAGGCTTTCTTCCTATATCATAAAATAAAGTAATTGATAAACCAATAGGAAAACAATATCATAAACTAATAGTAGCCTATGTAGGATTCGAACCTACATCATTGTGCAATTGCACAAAGCTCTGCCAATTGAGCTAATAGGCTCTTTTATTAGAAAAGTGTCATGATACTTTTAAGAGGAAAAAAGATTGTGTAGACATGCTTAACTTGAGCTAAATTGACTAATCAGATCAAGCAAATAAACCAAACAGCAGGTCAGCAAAAGTCAACCAAAGTCAACTCTAGCCAAACCCGAACATTCAGCAGCAATGCAGAAGGGTCCCTATCATGCACCACAGTCCTCTAGCTAACTCAATAAGTCTAAGTTTCCTCTAGCCTAACTGATCAGAATAACAAGGAGCAACGATCAACAATTAACAGAAACAAGAAAAACAACTAACACAACGCCAAGCAAAACAACCAACAAAGTTGCACGTCGGTAAGTAAGCAGAGCAGTAAGCGGATCAGAGTGCAGATCAGAGTAAGTAAGCTGGAACATTTGATTAGATGAATGTATAATTTAGGATTACATATATTAGAGGGAAATCAATCAATATTAGAATATATCTTCTATTATTGCCTCAAATATTCTGTTGTTTTAATGTGATGAACCCACCTAACCACAAAGTTGATCCTATTGTCTACAGCAGAAGGGTCAAGAAGAGGGCAACAGCAGCAGACTAGCCTAGCAGCAGCAAACAAAAGCAGCAGGACAAGAAGTTGTTGGTGGAGAGAACCATTGCCACCTAGCTACAAGACAAGCAGCAATTGAGGGAGTTGTACTTGATAGTAACTCTAGGAATTAAGTAGAGAAAAGATAGAGAGAGAAGGCATTGTGTATTCTAAAGAGTGTAACTGAGAGTTGTACTTAAATAAGGATTGATGATAATAGATCGGGGGAGAAAATACGACTTGCCCAGGCAATACGCCATTGAAAACCCCGGGTACAATCTGCAAGGAGTTCCCAGGTACCAATATGTGCATTTCATTTTGAAAATCTCAAAAAAAATTCCCATCTGATATAACAGTTGCTAATTAATTTTCCCATCTGATATAACAGTTGCTAATTAATTTGCCCATCTGATATAACAGTTGCTCATAAATCAATCATTTTTATAAATTTGCATTCTGTGAGAGCACATAGGATACACGTTGCTCATCTCCTGGTAAACTAAAAGTTGTTGAAACACAAATTTCAAGTCGTATTATGCATTATATTATAGAGATGATCAAGAATAGAGATAAAATGAACTAATCAGATCAGACAAAACAAACCAAACAGCATATCAGCAAAAGTCAACCAAAATCAACTCTTGCCAAACCTTAACATTCAGCAGCAAAGCAGTGGGTCACTGTCATGCACCATAGTCCTCTAGCTAACTCAATAATTCTAACTTTCCTCTAGCCTAACTGATCAGAATAACAAGAAGAAATGATCAGCAATACCTCTGTAACTATTAGACCAGCAGCAGTTGCGGCGTTCAAGTCAAAGTGATCGACTTTGATGCCCATACCCTTGCGTTTGTAGCACCTCTTGAAAGTTGGTTCCCTTCCAAGGATCCTTCACATCTGTTTTGTTTTATGCAGGTAACACATAGGTTGCTCCCATAAAGGCATTATTATCACATATTGTACATAACCTCTCCAAGTAGAATGAGAAAACTCAAGCAGACATGGGAAGAGGAGGTACAACAACCTCAGGAGCAGAAATGTGGTGGCTAGAGCCAAATAAGTCTCTTGCCAAAGAAGGTTCTCTGGAGATCTTGCCCAAGAGAAGGGGCAATTTTCTGGCTCATTTTTGTCATTGCTTGCACCATTAGATAAATCTTTGATTTTCTCCAGCGATAACCTATCCCTAGGGTCAATTTTTATGCCTGCAACAGTTATGAAACATCGATCAGATGTAAATAGTCCTCAGACATACATATAGATCCATACATCAGTCTTGCAAAAACGAACACAAAATGATGCCAACAATTTTTAGAACTATGAAGCCATTCCTCCAGTTTACCTTCAGTATATCTTCACTGCCCTACCAACTAAAGGACAACTATATGTTTGAAAAATGTCTACATTTAACTCTTTTGCTTTCTGTTCTTTCACTAGAGTCAAGAAATGTGTATGAGAGTGTAGTTTGGACTTTCATTGTGACAGGACCGGTACACCTCTTTCAAATACCATATCTTGCACACGACAGAAAACAGGGGATTTGTGGACATTTGTGAAAGTGAATCCCGCACAAACAAATTCAATGTTTGTTACAAAAGCAGAAGTAAATGCAACATGAGAACCTGAATCCTGACAGGATATTTAGTTTAGTAAAATTGCCAGGTGGGAAATTTAATAGCCTTGGAAAAGAAACATTACCAGTGACGTGACTATAGAAAGCAACAAGGGAACTGGACTACGAGAACCGAGGATGTTGGCATAGTGAAAAAATCACCTACAACACCGTGTTCTTCAGCCCAGCATTCAAGAGCCTACTTGTTGGGGTTAACTACAGCAACGAGGAAAGACTGGAAGCTATTTCCATAAACCCATTTCTGAAATAGACAGATGAGCTCAGAAGAAAGCAAACGGTATAATTCAAATGATGCTACAGAGTTGCTTATTCTTATGTGCAGCATAGATCAGACATACTGCACCAATTTCTGAGGCAAGAAGGTAATTATTCTCCAAGTTTTCAACTGAAACATATTCTCCCTATGAAAGCTTGAAGATGTTTTTTAAACTTATGTAAGAATAGCAATAATCTTAAACTTGAACTAAAATCTACACTCTAATGATCAATACTGCTTAACATCATAACATCAGGAAAAATTAGACAGACTCAGGGAAGTGTTTATTAAAGAAAATCAATATGTCAACAGCAAGAAAGAACAAAACAAAAGCAACAAATACAAACAAAAATTATAATACGATCGATCAATTTAGGGAAATTACCTAGAGATGGGAAATATATGGTTCTTTTTCCATTGTTTCGAATTTCATCCTACAAGATAAACAATAACTAATTTATTATCATTAAGGAAATTAAAAAAATCATGCATTCTATGGACATACATATCTTTGTGTAAATTCAAAGACCCTTTTTCTAGTAGCTTTGCGACTGAGATTAAGACAACCAACCAACTTCCAGCTAAACCAGAACATGCCATAATCAGCACCCAAACAAACTTCCTACTGCTTACCAGAACAAGCCCATCATCTCAGCACGAACACCCAGACCAACTTCTGCAAAGCTGCATCAACTCTATATACCACTAGGAGACTAAGTACCACATAACATGTTGACCAGAAGAGTACCTGCCAATATGAGCTGAAAGCTAGAGATCAGACCTGAGATAGTAAAACAAGAGTAGAACTCAAATGATGATATGAGACTTTCAAAAGCTTGTATAAGCCTGTATAGTTGGTTGTGTGGGCAGAACATAATCATAAAAATATGTGAACGGAAATTCTCCATTTAATAAATAGTGTTTCTAGTTCACAAAACTAAAGTAATACTCGGTTTAAGTACGTACACATATTCACATATATTGTGGAAGTTCAGATTAATCTAACACATCATGAATCTAACCTCATATCACAGCAATACTCAAAAGGGAGTCTTGAATCAGCAGGACACCTCCTATCTTTAATTTGTAAATAAAACTGCCAGGCAGGGAAGGAAAGGAAACAATAGATTTAGAGAAAATAACATGGTACTTTTTAAATTATCACAGTACGCATAAGGCACTACTTCCCTACCAAAATTCAAGGTTGCATTCAGAGTTAGCAAAGTCTTCATCCCTAAATGCCTAACTAGATAAAAAGGTAAAGCAAACAAAAGCCCCACTTAAATTGGAAGAAAAATGATTATATTGGATTACATCTCCCTCAAAACTCTCAAATTTCAACTAATCAATCACAAACATTACCTTCAAGACTCCCTCAAAAGAACAAAAACTATTGGATTTCAGACACAAAAGTTCACCCACAATGCCATAAAGAAACACAAAATTAGACCAGTCAATACAATACAATAGTAAAACAAAGTTAACGCCAGTCAAGTGTTCGACGATGCCCCAAGGAAAAATTATAAACAACAAGAGCATGTATTTAAATCATCACAACTCACTATGGAGAAAAAATCATTCTCATAAGGGAAACTATCAAAATTTTAAAATCTACAAAATTCAATTATGAATAACAAAAAATTAAATCAGCATAACTTTCAAATCAATTGAAGATTAACGAACAAGATTGGAGAAAATAATTACCCGAAAACTATGAGGACTTGTGATAATCTAAGCCCTTGAGATGAATGAAATCAAAATGAAACACCACCAGACTTATCAAACCATTTCCTGTTGTTAACGAGTAAGAGCTCTCTCGCTAGGATCTCGAGTGAGAATTGAGATAAGAATTTGGGGGAGAATGAAGTTGAGTTCCTAAACCTAGATCCAGAAGAAATGTCGCTGAAATGGGCAAGTGAAGAGGGAATGGGAAAGTGAAGAGGGAAATGGATTTTTTGACTGAAATTCGCCAAAGAGAAGGGCGGGTAGTCAAATTGGGTAATACTTAGTTTTGAGTGAAATTCATGAAAAGAGGGCGGGTAGTCTAATTGGATTTTATTCAATGTTGAATTTTTTTTTTTTTGAGGGAAATTTTATTCAATGTTGATTATTCGAGCTTAATTTGACAATTGCAAATTAATACAATTTTTAAATTTATATTTATTATCATTCATTTATTTATAATAGAGATGATTAAAATTCTTCCCATAAAAAAATTTGATTAAAATTCGGGTCGGGCCGTGCTTTAAAACAAAAAATAATACTCAAGCCTATAGATTTGGCATGGGATTTTGTGGGCCGAAACGGGCTTTATCGAGTCATGCTCGTGAAGGAAATAATGCCCTTGGTCCAAGTATGCATTCTATGATAAGTCTAATAAATGCGGTTCAGTATTAATTAACAAGTTAATAATTCAGTGAGATCAAGTGAGCTGAATGCCTAGCTAGAGGCCGCTTCAGTTCAAGTGGAATTAATGATATTAATCCACAGCTTACTCTTGACTGAACCCGTAGGGTCACACAAATAGTACGTAAACGGATCAAGTATTTAATGGCATTAAATACTCCATCTATGAATATTCGGAATCGACGGATCTTGGTTTCAGTGGGAGCTGAGATCGTCACAGGCAAGAAATGAATACTCCGGAAACGATGATATTACCGGAAACGGAAATATGGATCGTATCGGAAATATAAATATTATCCAAGTCGTAGATGTTGCCGGAAACGGAAACATGGTACGTATCGGAAAATATTATCGGAAATGGAAATATTGCCAGAATCGGAAATATTGCCGGAAACGGAAATATTGTCAGAATCGGAAATATTATCGGAATCGGAAAATAATTCCGGAAACGGAAATATTAAATATTTGTTCGAAACAGAAATTAATTCCGGAATCGGAAATATTAAATATTGTTCGTATCGGAAATGAATTCCGGAATCGGAAATTTAATCGGAAGCGTATCGTACGAATAAGCATCGGACGAGGCCTGCCGGACGAGGGCCCAGCACGAAGCCAGGCCATCGCCCAGCAAGCCAAGCGCGCCACACGAACAGCCAAGGCCACGCCAGGCCCAGCGCAAGGCCAGGCCCAGCAGGCCGTGGCAGCGCGCGCAGGAGCTACGTGGGCTTGTAGCTCGCGTAGGCCTCGCTGCATGGGCTGCTGCTCGCACGCACGCGCATGGGCGGCCCATCGTGGCTGCCGTGTGTGTGTGCGTAAGTGTTTGTGTTCATGCACGATTCCTAAAACATGCAGAGTTCGGTTAATGATTAAATTCCTAATTCTATTTGATAAATTAATTAATTAGAGTTCTTGTAGGATTCTAGGTTTAATTAATTTGTATCTGAATAGGATTCCAATTCCCTTTCCATACCCCTATAAATATGTGGCCTGGGTTCACAATTTATAACGAGTTTCAAAAGTATTCAAAGTGAGTTTTTGAGAGAAAAATTCAATCACACATCTTGCTCAAAAGTGCCGAAAATTCTAGTACCTTAAGGGCGATTCTAGTTGGTCAATCTTAAGGCGGATCCGGACGTGCTGTGGACTATCTACGGAGGGACGACACTTGGAGTCCTAAAGACTTGTTCTTGTTCGGTTCGGGCGCAGCTAGGGAGGGCACGCAACAAAGAGTATGCATCTAAATTATGCTATATGATTATGTGTAAATAATATGTATTCCTGGGTTAATGGTTGTTTCCGCATGATTTATGTAATATCATATGTATCATAACCTAACAGCTCGGGTTATAGTCTAAATTATCATGTTGTTATGCTATCCGAACCCACTTTTTTTCCAGGGGGGCCGGCCTATAGTTGGTCATATCTAATTTATAAATGGTTGCACCATTTTAACTTTTATTTTTGCCAATACACGATTTTGACGGTTAATATCCTATATTTTTGTTATTAGTTTATGTACATGTAAAAAAATAGTAGATGTTAATATATGAATAAGAAAATTTTGTCAAATAAAACCCAATAAAGTTGCATTTTTGCCAATTACAACCTCAACATGATTGAAACTTATAGGACTTGAACAGTGCCGATTGCAAGAGAGAGGTATAAAACATAACTGGAACTTATATGACATAAATGGAAACAATTTTAAATTGTTAAAACTGATTTGATCTAAACTTATTTAAATAAATAACTTAATTATTTGACTCGTAATGTTGTTGAGATTGTTTATACGGTTTTTTCATGAAATGTCCCTCAGGTTTGCAATAATGCACCAAATACCCTCGCGTCTTTCGAATCACATAATATACCCCTATTTTTGCCTAAGTTTGCACCAAATATCCCTAATCCGACATTCCGTTAGTCCTCCGTTAAGTCATGTTTATAATTCACAAAATGCCCCTATTTATAAACTTATTGCACAATATACACCTATTTGTAAAGTTATTTGCACCAAATACTCAAATTGCATGAATTGAATCTAACGGCTAGTTTGAATCTAGTCACATTGCCTCCTCATAATTCATCAGTTTCAATTTTCAGAAGAGCAACTCAAGGTAGTTTGAACCTTCTAACTCTATCATGAAATGACTAAATTAGGCTACCTCAACAACTTGGTTGTTCTGAAGAAAAAAAACCCAAATATCATGAAACTAAATTAGGCAGAGGCAACGAATTTCACTGCTAATAACAGGTTTCCTTGCGTTATTGAAATACTCATTGTCAGAGAAACATTATGAACAACTCTAATAACATCTACAAAATAAAATACAAGTGATTGGTATTGTGAGAAACAAGTGTTGTTGTTAAAGGCTGCATTTCTTGCCTACAAGATCCTTTCCATCAACATGTATACCCAACTGATCAATAGGAACAAAGTTGAACTTTGTTTCAGGGATATATACCCTTTCAACACTGGCTACCTCAACAACTGAGTTCTCATTGATGGTCATCTCGTAGTCATTTTTAGTCGTGTTGAACCTCTTATTAGCAACTTCAACAGATCCCTTTGAGATGTATTAAACCTTCCCTGCATCAAAGGTGTCAAAGAACTTCTTCTCTATCGCATTGAACATCGTTGCTTGTATTTGAGTACCCTACATTCATGAACTACTATATGAACAACTCTCAATTCAAACATGAAAGTGTAAAACATAGAGTTTGACTCATTCTAGATTATGCTTACATATTCATCAGTTAGCTCAACATTGAAGACATTCCCTTCTCCTCTCTCATTATAGAAGGTTCGTAGTGTCCCCTTGCTGGTAACTCGGACTTTGATGGTCCAGTTCCCTTGGTAAGGGTTCAAAGAACCAAGAGGGTACACTCTTCTAGTCATACCCATTCTTGCAGCAGGTGCAGCACTGCAATGTTAGGTTATGATACATATGACAATTCATAAATCATGCGGAAAAACCATAAACCCAGGAATACATATTATTTACACATAATCATTTAGCATAGAATAGATGCATACTCTTTGTTGCGTGCCTTCCCTAGCTGCGCCCGAACCGAACAAGAACAAGTCTTTAGGACTCCAAGTGTCGTCCCTCCGTAGATAGTCCACAGCACGTCCGGATCCGCCTTAAGATTGACCAACTAGAATCGCCCTTAAGGTACTATTATTTTCGGCACTTTATAGGCAAATGTGTGACTGAATTTTCTCTCAAAAACTCACTTTGAATACTTTGAAACTTGTGTTATAAATTGTGAGCCCTAGCCACATATTTATAGCGGTATGGAAAGGGAATCGAAATCCTATTCAGATACAAATTAATAAAACCTAGAATCCTACAAGAACTCTAATTTAATTAATTTATCAAATAGAATTAGGAATTTAATCATTAACCGAACTCTGCATGTTTTAGGAAACGTGCACGAACACAAACACTTGCACACACACGCACGACAGCCACGATGGGCCTCATGCGTGCGCGCGAGCAGCAGCCCACTCAGCGCCCGCGCGCGCTGCGCGCAGCCTGCTGGGCCTGGCCTTGCTGTTTGTGCGGCGCGCTTGGCTTGCTGGGCGATGGCCTGGCTTCGTGCTGGGCCTCGTCCGGCAGGCCTCGTCCGATGCTTATTCGTACGATGCGCTTCCGATTAAATTTTCCGATTCCGGAATTCATTTCCGATACGAACAATATTTAATATTTCCGATTCCGGAATTAATTTCCGTTTCGAACAAATATTTAATATTTCCGTTTCCGGAATTATTTTCCGATTCCGGTAATATTTCCGATTCTGACAATATTTCCGTTTCCGGCAATATTTCCGATTCTGGCAATATTTCCATTCTGGCAATATTTCCATTTCCGATAATATTTTCCGATACGTACCATGTTTCCGTTTCCGGCAACATCTACGACTCGGATAATATTTATATTTCCGATACGATCCATATTTCCGTTTCCGGCAATATCATCGTTTCCGGAGTATTCATTTCTTGCCTGTGACGATCTTAGCTCCCACTGAAACCAAGATCCCTCGGTTCCGAATATTCATAGATAGAGTATCTAATGCCATTAGATACTTGATCCGTTTACGTACTATTTGTGTGACCCTACGGGTTCAGTCAAGAGTAAGCTGTGGATTAATATCATTAATTCCACTTGAACTGAAGCGGCCTCTAGCTAGGCATTCAGCTCACTTGATCTCACTGAATTATTAACTTGTCAATTAATACTGAACCGCATTTATTAGACTTAACATAGAATGCATACTTGGACCAAGGGCATTATTTCCTTCAGTCTCCCACTTGTCCTTAGGGACAAGTGTGCATTTCCTAATTCCTTTGTCGCTCGATGCTTGCTCTTGAACATAAGGTAAGAGTTGTCATCCTTATTATGTCCAGAGGTGTTCCTCGGTTTCAGAGTTCAACTGATCAAATAAACAGATAATCATAGCCTATGATTCATCCGAGCACGGCCATGCATTTCACAGTTTCTAGCTCTCCGAGTGGCCTTGTACAACTTTTAAGCATCTCATCCCGATTTATGGGAGGACAATCCCAATCTTGCGATCTTGAGATTAGACTTCGTTTGATAGGTGATTACCTGAGCGTTGCCTTTATAGCCTCCTTTTACGGTGCGACGGTTGGTCAACGTCAAAGCAACCAGTTCTCAAACAAGTAATCTCAAATCACTCAGGTATTGAGGATTTAGTGTCTAATAATTTAATGAAATTTACTTATGACAGACTTTCATCTCTTACAGTAAAGTTTCATAGGTCTTGTCCGATACTAGTCTTCCCAAAGTAAGTATCTATGCAAATGATTATGACATTGCCATGTCCACATAGTTCAAGAAACAGAACTACTAGTCATCTTGCATTCTAATCGTCTAACGTTTTCTATGCGTCCAATTTTATAGAAAACTCCGATTAGGGACCATTTTCAACCTTTGACATTCAAGTTCACTTGATAGACATTTCTTAGTCACAGGACTGGTCCTGACAGTCTATCTTGAATATATCGTCAAATTGAAGGGACTCATCATTTAATAAACCACAAATTAAATGGAAAAATGAATTCCTTTCATTTATTGTGAATGATTAACCAATAATGTTTTACAAAGATTTAAACTCTAAAACTTTAAAACATTAAACAGAGACATCAAAGCCATTCTCCAATATGCTTGATTCCCATAGCTGCAGTGTGCGAGTTGTGCTTCGCTTGCGGCAGAGGTTTAGTTAATGGATCTGATATGTTGTCATCAGTTCCAATTTTGCTTATCTCGACTTCTTTTCTTTCAACGAACTCTCGTAGAAGGTGAAATCTACGAAGTACATGCTTGACTCTCTGGTGGTGTCTAGGCTCTTTTGCCTGTGCAATAGCTCCGTTATTATCACAATACAGGGCTATTGGTCCTTTAATGGAGGGGACTACACCAAGTTCTCCTATGAACTTCCTTAGCCATATAGCTTCCTTTGCTGCTTCATGTGCAGCAATGTACTCCGCTTCAGTTGTAGAATCCGCAATGGTGCTTTGCTTAGCACTTTTCCAGCTTACTGCTCCTCCGTTGAGGCAGAAGACAAACCCAGACTGTGATCTGAAATCATCTTTGTCGGTTTGGAAACTTGCGTCCGTATAGCCTTTAACAATTAATTCATCATCTCCACCATAGACCAGGAAGTCATCTTTGTGCCTTTTCAGGTACTTCAGAATATTCTTGGCAGCAGTCCAATGCGCCTCTCCTGGGTCTGACTGGTATCTGCTCGTAGCACTGAGTGCGTACGCAACATCCGGGCGTGTACATATCATAGCATACATTATTGAACCAATCAATGATGCATATGGAATCCCATTCATTCGTCTACGCTCATCAAGTGTTTTTGGGCACTGAGTCTTGCTTAGAGTCATTCCATGAGACATGGGTAGGTAGCCTCGCTTGGAGTCCTCCATCTTGAACCTATCAAGCACCTTATTGATATAAGTGCTTTGACTAAGTCCAATCATCTTTTTAGATCTATCTCTGTAAATCTTGATGCCCAATATGTACTGTGCTTCTCCTAGATCCTTCATCGAAAAACATTTCCCAAGCCAAATCTTGACAGAGTTCAACATAGGAATGTCATTTCCGATAAGCAATATGTCGTCGACATATAATACTAGGAAAGCAATTTTGCTCCCACTGACCTTCTTGTATACACAAGATTCGTCCGCGTTCTTGATGAAACCAAAGTCACTGACTGCTTCATCAAAACGTATATTCCAGCTCCTGGATGCCTGCTTCAATCCGTAGATTGATTTCTTTAGCTTGCATACCTTTTTAGCATTCTTTGGATCCTCAAAACCTTCAGGCTGTGTCATAAACACAGTTTCTGTTAAAACGCCGTTTAAGAAAGCAGTTTTGACATCCATCTGCCATATTTCGTAATCGTAATATGCAGCGATTGCTAACATTATTCGAATAGACTTTAGCATTGCAACTGGTGAAAAGGTTTCATCGTAATCCACACCGTGGACTTGCCTGTAACCTTTTGCAACCAATCTAGCTTTGAAAACTTCAAGTTTCCCATCCTTGTCCTTTTTCAGTTTGAAAACCCATTTGCTTCCAATGGCTTGGTAGCCATCTGGCAAATCGACCAAATCCCATACTTGGTTTTCAGACATGGAGTCTAATTCAGATTGCATGGCTTCTTGCCATTGCTTGGAGCTAGGGCTCGTCATAGCTTGCTTGTAAGTCGCAGGTTCATCACTTTCAAGTAATAGAACGTCATAGCTCTCGTTCGTCAAAATACCCAAGTACCTTTCCGGTTGAGATCTATATCTTTGCGATCTACGCGGGGTAACATTTCTAGATTGACCATGATTCTCACCAGATTCTTCTAAAGATCTCTGAGTTTCATCTTGAATGTCATCTTGAGCATTCTCTAGAGTTTGTTGTTCGACTCGAATTTCTTCGAGGTCTACTTTTCTCCCACTTGTCATTTTGGAAATGTGATCCTTCTCCAAAAAGACACCATCTCGAGCAACAAACACTTTGTTCTCAGATGTATTGTAGAAGTAATACCCCTTTGTTTCCTTTGGATAGCCCACAAGGATACATTTGTCAGATTTTGGATGAAGTTTGTCTGAAATTAATCGTTTGACGTATACTTCACATCCCCAAATCTTAAGAAAAGACACATTTGGAGGCTTTCCAAACCATAATTCGTATGGAGTCTTTTCGACAGCTTTAGACGGAGCTCTATTTATAGTGAGTGCAGCTGTATTTAGTGCATGTCCCCAAAATTCTAATGGAAGTTCGGCCTGACCCATCATTGACCTGACCATGTCTAGCAAGGTTCTGTTCCTCCGTTCTGACACACCGTTCCATTGTGGTGTTCCAGGAGGAGTCAATTCTGATAGAATTCCACATTCTTTCAGATGGTCATCAAATTCATAGCTCAGATATTCACCGCCTCTATCAGACCGCAGTGCCTTGATCTTCTTGCCTAATTGATTCTCTACTTCACTCTGAAATTCCTTGAATTTGTCAAAGGATTCAGACTTATGCTTCATTAGGTAGACATAACCATACCTACTGAAGTCATCAGTGAAAGTGATAAAGTAGCTGAAACCACCTCTAGCATTTGTACTCATTGGTCCACATACATCTGTATGGATTAAACCCAATAGTTCATTTGCTCTTTCTCCAACTTTAGAGAAAGGTTGCTTTGTCATTTTGCCAAGTAAACATGATTCGCATTTACCATAATCCTCTAAGTTAAATGGTTCTAGAATTCCTTCCCTTTGAAGTCTTTCTAAGCGTTTCAAGTTTATATGGCCTAATCGACAATGCCACAGATAGGTGAGATCTGAATCATCCTTTTTGGCCTTTTTGGTATTTATGTTATATACTTGTTTGTCGTGATCTAATAAATAAAGTCCATTGACTAATCTAGCAGATCCATAAAACATCTCTTTAAAATAAAACGAACAACTATTGTCTTTTATTATAAAGGAAAATCCCTTAGCATCTAAGCAAGAAACTGAAATGATGTTTTTAGTAAGACTTGGAACATGGAAACATTCTTCCAGTTCCAAAACTAGCCCGGAGGGCAACGACAAATAGTAAGTTCCTACAGCTAATGCAGCAATCCGTGCTCCATTTCCCACTCGTAGGTCGACTTCACCCTTGCTTAACTTTCTACTTCTTCTTAGTCCCTGTGGATTGGAACATAAGTGTGAGCCACAACCTGTATCTAATACCCAAGAAGTTGAATTAGCAAGTATACAGTCTATAACGAAAATACCTGAAGATGGAACGACTGTTCCGTTCTTCTGATCTTCCTTTAGCTTCAAGCAATCTCTCTTCCAATGCCCCTTCTTCTTGCAGTAGAAGCATTCGGA
Organism: Spinacia oleracea; assembly: GCF_020520425.1. Taxonomy (NCBI): domain Eukaryota; kingdom Viridiplantae; phylum Streptophyta; class Magnoliopsida; order Caryophyllales; family Amaranthaceae; genus Spinacia; species Spinacia oleracea. The sequence goes on from NC_079489.1 coordinate 93,970,712, forward strand.
TTCAGAAGTGGGTTGACTGACCTTCCTCTTTGCAGATTTGGCGCCAGTTTGCTTAGTTGGGCTGGCCTTGTTGCCACCTTTCTTAGCATTCCTCTTCTTTCCAGATTTCTTGAACTTGCCCCCACGCACCATAAGCACATCATGCTTATCACTTTTGAGCGTCTTTTCAGCGGTCTTCAGCATACCGTGAAGCTCAGTGAGCGTTTTGTCCAGACTATTCATATTGTAGTTCAGTTTGAACTGATCATACCCGCTATGAAGAGAATGGAGGATGGTGTCTATAGCCATTTCCTGAGAAAATTGCTGATCCAGCCGACTCATATTCTCAATGAGTCCAATCATTTTGAGAACATGTGGACTTACGGGCTCGCCTTTCTTAAGCTTGGTCTCAAGAATTTGCCTATGAGTCTCGAATCTTTCGACTCGAGCCAGATCTTGGAACATGTTCTTCAACTCACTGATGATTGTGAAAGCATCTGAGTTGATGAACGTTTTCTGCAGATCCGCACTCATGGTGGCGAGCATTAGACATTTCACATCCTTGTTGGCATCAATCCAACGATTGAGGGCTGCCTGAGTGACCCCGTCGCCTGCAGCTTCGGGCATCGCCTCATCTAGGACATACTCCTTTTCTTCCTGCATAAGAACTATTTGCAAGTTCCTTTGCCAGTCAAGGAAGTTTTTCCCGTTCAACTTCTCCTTTTCGAGAATTGATCGAATGTTGAATGAATTGTTGTTTGCCATATTAAAAACTACAATTGAAAAGAATAAACAAATAAATAACCATTCACAGTTTCTCTTAATAAACTTAAATTCTAGCATACATGCATAATTCAATGTTTATTAAGCATTTTATTCAAGTTATGTGTTCCGGCAGGTGTGAATAAAATGATTCCAAGATCCTAAAATCATTGAAGAACTAAGCACAGTTTGTCGACTTAATCCTAGAACATTTAGGTAAGCAAAAGCCTTTTGCTAATAGTCTAGAAACTATTCTTGGTTGATAGGTACGTCTAAGAACTTATTAGGTAAACCTATCGAATTTGCCACGACATAAAAGGACTCCTTACTTATATCGTTGAGTTTCACCAAAACTAACATGTACTCACAATTATTTGTGTACCTTGCCCCTTTAGGACCAATAAGTAACACCTCGCTGAGCGAAAACTATTACTAGATTGATGTAAAGGATATCCAAGCAAGTGTATATTTTGGCATGGCACCTTTTAACTCAATTTTTAAGTTTGGAACTTAAGGCTCTTACTATGTTGGTTAGATTTTAAGTGAACTAAAATCCTTAATCATGCAACATAATCAAGCTTTTGATCTCATGCATTTTAAGACATATTTAAAACAATAAATAACTTAAAACATGCATAAGATATTTGTGATCTAGTATGGCCCGACTTTATCTTGAAGCTTTGACTTCAAAGTCCGTCTTGAAAATCTCCGTGGGAGGCACCATTTTCTTCAAATAGGATAAGCTATAACTAATTACAACTATTTGATGGTTCGCAGACCATATTTGAATTGAAAAATAACTTTGGTACTTTAGACCAATTACATTCAAATTAATGGTACGCAGACCATATTTTCTATCCTATTTGGGCCATACTAGTCACTTCATAACCTGCAAAACAGTACATATACAATATATACCATTCACCCATTCATTATCATGAATGGCCCACATAGCTGGTTAGTAAAACACATTATGCATCACGTAAACATTTGCAGCAATTAATCAAGGGCACCAATAATCTACCAATTATTCAGTCCTTATTAATTCTAATCAAGTTGTTTTAACCTTAAGGATTTGTAGACCTAATCAAGAGTTTATGACTAAAAAGCGCTCCCACTTAAACCAATAAATTCATATGCTTTACCAATTTTAAACATAAAAATGTATTTCTAGTCCAACCGGAAACATACAAATTTAATTAAAATTTAAAGCTCATATCAATTTATAATTGAATCCAAAAATTTAATTTAATTTCAGTCGTATTTAAATTAATTCATGATTTTAATTTTAGTAAAATAATTAGAATAAATAACATTTATTATAATTATAATATTCAAAATTAAAATCCAAGAAAATAATTCAAATTATTAATTTTAAAATTAATTAAAATTACGTGAACTGAAATTTTCAAATTAAACATTCAAAACGATCTAATCGTAACGCAAACACCCTACGCGTTGCACGCCCATGGGCCGTACGCACACAGCCATTGCTGGCCATGTGCGCGCAGCCCATGCGCTCGTCGCATAGCTGCTGCTTCCCTATCGCAAGCCTCCGCACGCATTGGTGCTCGCTGCGCGCGCCAGCGCTCATCGCACGCGAGCTATCGCTCGCAGTGCGCGCGCGCGACATCGCTCGCTGGGCGCGCGACATCGCTCGCTGGGCGCGCGAGCCATCGCTCGCTGGGCGCGCGACATCGCTCGCTGGGCGCGTGACATCGCTCGCTGTGCGCGTGAGCCATCGCTCGCTGGGGCGCGACATCGCTCGCTGGGCGGGCGACATCGCTCGATGTGCGCGCGAGTAATGCTGGGCGCAGCGCTCGTGGCACGCGAGCTTGCGCTCGCTGCGCGTGAGGCTGCGCGCTCTTGTGCGAGGCAGCGCGCGTTGTGGCGCAGCTCGCTTGCTGCCCACACGCGACTGCCTTGGCTCGCTCTTCGCCCATGGCCATTCGTTCATTGCTCGTGGCACACGACACAAGGCAGGGCTGCTGCCTTGTGCTCGTGCACTACGCCCTTGCTCATTGCATTCGTGCCGCACGGGCGACGAGCTCCCTTGCTCGTCGTCGCATGCCCGCATTATACAACACCCCTTAAGGGTAACACGAAGCGTCCATTGCTTCGTGCGTGCAAGTTTTATGAACGAATCGCATAAAATTTAAAATTTATATTTAAAATTAATGACAAATTAATAAATAATATTAATTTCATAATTTTAGGGCGAAAAAATCGAAAATTTATTATCCAATTGATTTCCGATTGATATGGATTCAAGTCTAGGTCATAAAAATTTAAAATTTATCGTAAATTTACAATTTTTATGGTGGTTTTTAATCATAGGTTTCTAATTAAATTACAATTAATTATGAAAATCAAATTAATTCTAAATTATTCTAATTTTCAACAAATTAATCATAATTAATAATTAGATTGCATAATTAACAAGACTAGGCATTCAAACTTGTTAAACATATGCAGTAGGTCAATCAAAAATTCAAGATTTATCAACAAGAATCGCAAATATTTAATTTAACATCTTAAATTTACGAAATTTTGCATTCGAAAAACTAAAACCTTCGAAAAGTCATAGTTAGGCTTCGAATTTGAGAATTCTGGGTTCGGCAGAAAAATACTATTTTTGTCAAAATTTTTAGAATGCCTTTTACATGCGGAATTGACACAAAAATCACTCAATTCGGATGAGTAACGAAGAAACTGCCGAAAAACTGCGTACGTATAATTAAATAAACGCAATTTGCAATTAATTAACAATTACGAAAATTAATCACCCCTTTTAATTCTTGCAAATTTGTAATATTTAACCATGTTCATGCAATTTAGATTATGAAAATAATAAGGGGCTCGTGATACCACTGTTAGGTTATGATACATATGACAATTCATAAATCATGCGGAAAAACCATAAACCCAGGAATACATATTATTTACACATAATCATTTAGCATAGAATAGATGCATACTCTTTGTTGCGTGCCTTCCCTAGCTGCGCCCGAACCGAACAAGAACAAGTCTTTAGGACTCCAAGTGTCGTCCCTCCGTAGATAGTCCACAGCACGTCCGGATCCGCCTTAAGATTGACCAACTAGAATCGCCCTTAAGGTACTATTATTTTCGGCACTTTATAGGCAAATGTGTGACTGAATTTTTCTCTCAAAAACTCACTTTGAATACTTTGAAACTTGTGTTATAAATTGTGAGCCCTAGCCTCATATTTATAGCGGTATGGAAAGGGAATCGAAATCCTATTCAGATACAAATTAATAAAACCTAGAATCCTACAAGAACTCTAATTTAATTAATTTATCAAATAGAATTAGGAATTTAATCATTAACCGAACTCTGCATGTTTTAGGAAACGTGCACGAACACAAACACTTGCACACACACGCACGACAGCCACGATGGGCCTCATGCGTGCGCGCGAGCAGCAGCCCACTCAGCGCCCGCGCGCGCTGCGCGCTGCGCGCGCTGTGCGCGCTGTGCGCGCTGTGCGCGCTGTGCGCGCTGCGCGCTGCGCGCAGCCTGCTGGGCCTGGCCTTGCTGTTTGTGCGGCGCGCTTGGCTTGCTGGGCGATGGCCTGGCTTCGTGCTGGGCCTCGTCCGGCAGGCCTCGTCCGATGCTTATTCGTACGATGCGCTTCCGATTAAATTTTCCGATTCCGGAATTCATTTCCGATACGAACAATATTTAATATTTCCGATTCCGGAATTAATTTCCGTTTCGAACAAATATTTAATATTTCCGTTTCCGGAATTATTTTCCGATTCCGGTAATATTTCCGATTCTGACAATATTTCCGTTTCCGGCAATATTTCCGATTCTGGCAATATTTCCATTCTGGCAATATTTCCATTTCCGATAATATTTTCCGATACGTACCATGTTTCCGTTTCCGGCAACATCTACGACTCGGATAATATTTATATTTCCGATACGATCCATATTTCCGTTTCCGGCAATATCATCGTTTCCGGAGTATTCATTTCTTGCCTGTGACGATCTTAGCTCCCACTGAAACCAAGATCCGTCGGTTCCGAATATTCATAGATAGAGTATCTAATGCCATTAGATACTTGATCCGTTTACGTACTATTTGTGTGACCCTACGGGTTCAGTCAAGAGTAAGCTGTGGATTAATATCATTAATTCCACTTGAACTGAAGCGGCCTCTAGCTAGGCATTCAGCTCACTTGATCTAACTGAATTATTAACTTGTCAATTAATACTGAACCGCATTTATTAGACTTAACATAGAATGCATACTTGGACCAAGGGCATTATTTCCTTCATGCAACACACATAAAAGCACCATAAACACTAACCAAAACACTGTTAGGTTATGATTCATATGACAGTTCATAAATCATGCGGAAAAACCATAAAGCCAGGAAACATATTATTTACACATAATCATTTAGCATAGTTTAGATGCATACTCTTTGTTGCGTGCCTTCCCTAGCTGCGCCCGAACCGAACAAGAACAAGTCTTTAGGACTCCAAGTGTCGTCCCTCCGTAGATAGTCCACAGCACGTCCGGATCCGCCTTAAGATTGACCAACTAGAATCGCCCTTAAGGTTCTAATATTTTCGGTTAGGTAGGCAAGAATATTGGCTGATTTTTCTGCTTAAAAATCTTAGTTTTGAATACTTAAAACTTGTGTATAAATAATGACCCCTAGGCCTTTATTTATAGAGTTATGGAAAAGGAATCGTAATCCTAGTAGGATACGAATTAATTGAAATTAGAATCCTACATGAATTCTATTTAATTAATTTATCCAATTAGGAATAGGAATTTAATCATACACTAACTCTTGTAGATTTAGGAATCACGCATGAGCACAAACTCACACACACACGGCAGCCACAAGGGCTGCCCATGCGCGTACGAGCAGCAGCCCACGCAGCGCGGCCCACACATCCGTGGCCTTGGCGCGCGCTGGGCCTGCCTTGCGGTAGGCCTGGGCGCTGCCTTGGCTGGGCGATGGCCCGGCTTCGTGCTGGGCCTTCGTCCGGCAGGCCTCGTCCGATGCTAATTCGTACGATACGCTTCCGATTAAATTTCCAGTTCCGGAATTTATTCCCGATACGAACAATATTTAATATTTCCGATTCCGGAATTAATTTCCGTTTCGAACAAATATTTAATATTTCCGTTTCCGGAATTATTTTCCGATTCCGGTAATATTTCCGATTCTGACAATATTTCCGTTTCCGGCAATATTTCCGATTCTGGTAATATTTCCATTTCCAATAATATTTTCCGATACGTACCATGTTTCCGTTTCCGGCAACATCTACGACTTGGATAATATTCATATTTCCGATACGATCCATATTTCCGTTTCCGGCAATATCATCGTTTCCGGAGTATTCATTTCTTGCCTGTGACGATCTTAGCTCCCACTGAAACCAAGATCCGTCGGTTCCGAATATTCATAGATGGAGTATTTAATGCCATTAAATACTTGATCCGTTTACGTACTATTTGTGTGACCCTACGGGTTCAGTCAAGAGTAAGCTGTGGATTAATATCATTAATTCCACTTGAACTGAAGCGGCCTCTAGCTAGGCATTCAGCTCACTTGATCTCACTGAATTATTAACTTGTCAATTAATACTGAACCGCATTTATTAGACTTAACATAGAATGCATACTTGGACCAAGGGCATTATTTCCTTCAGTCTCCCACTTGTCCTTAGGGACAAGTGTGCATTTCCTAATTCCTTTGTCGCTCGATGCTTGCTCTTGAACATAAGGTAAGAGTTGTCATCCTTATTATGTCCAGAGGCGTTCCTCGGTTTCAGAGTTCAACTGATCAAATAAACAGATAATCATAGCCTATGATTCATCCGAGCACGGCCATGCATTTCACAGTTTCTAGCTCTCCGAGTGGCCTTGTACAACTTTTAAGCATCTCATCCCGATTTATGGGAGGACAATCCCAATCTTGCGATCTTGAGATTAGACTTCGTTTGATAGGTGATTACCTGAGCGTTGCCTTTATAGCCTCCTTTTACGGTGCGACGGTTGGTCAACGTCAAAGCAACCAGTTCTCAAACAAGTAATCTCAAATCACTCAGGTATTGAGGATTTAGTGTCTAATAATTTAATGAAATTTACTTATGACAGACTTTCATCTCTTACAGTAAAGTTTCATAGGTCTTGTCCGATACTAGTCTTCCCAAAGTAAGTATCTATGCAAATGATTATGACATTGCCATGTCCACATAGTTCAAGAAACAGAACTACTAGTCATCTTGCATTCTAATCGTCTAACGTTTTCTATGCGTCCAATTTTATAGAAAACTCCGATTAGGGACCATTTTCAACCTTTGACATTCAAGTTCACTTGATAGACATTTCTTAGTCACAGGACTGGTCCTGACAGTCTATCTTGAATATATCGTCAAGTTGAAGGGACTCATCATTTAATAAACCACAAATTAAATGGAAAAATGAATTCCTTTCATTTATTGTGAATGATTAACCAATAATGTTTTACAAAGATTTAAACTCTAAAACTTTAAAACATTAAACAGAGACATCAAAGCCATTCTCCAATATGCTTGATTCCCATAGCTGCAGTGTGCGAGTTGTGCTTCGCTTGCGGCAGAGGTTTAGTTAATGGATCTGACATGTTGTCATCAGTTCCAATTTTGCTTATCTCGACTTCTTTTCTTTCAACGAACTCTCGTAGAAGGTGAAATCTACGAAGTACATGCTTGACTCTCTGGTGGTGTCTAGGCTCTTTTGCCTGTGCAATAGCTCCGTTATTATCACAATACAGGGCTATTGGTCCTTTAATGGAGGGGACTACACCAAGTTCTCCTATGAACTTCCTTAGCCATATAGCTTCCTTTGCTGCTTCATGTGCAGCAATGTACTCCGCTTCAGTTGTAGAATCCGCAATGGTGCTTTGCTTAGCACTTTTCCAGCTTACTGCTCCTCCGTTGAGGCAGAAGACAAACCCAGACTGTGATCTGAAATCATCTTTGTCGGTTTGGAAACTTGCGTCCGTATAGCCTTTAACAATTAATTCATCATCTCCACCATAGACCAGGAAGTCATCTTTGTGCCTTTTCAGGTACTTCAGAATGTTCTTGGCAGCAGTCCAATGCGCCTCTCCTGGGTCTGACTGGTATCTGCTCGTAGCACTGAGTGCGTACGCAACATCCGGGCGTGTACATATCATAGCATACATTATTGAACCAATCAATGATGCATATGGAATCCCATTCATTCGTCTACGCTCATCAAGTGTTTTTGGGCACTGAGTCTTGCTTAGAGTCATTCCATGAGACATGGGTAGGTAGCCTCGCTTGGAGTCCGCCATCTTGAACCTATCAAGCACCTTATTGATATAAGTGCTTTGACTAAGTCCAATCATCTTTTTAGATCTATCTCTGTAAATCTTGATGCCCAATATGTACTGTGCTTCTCCTAGATCCTTCATCGAAAAACATTTCCCAAGCCAAATCTTGACAGAGTTCAACATAGGAATGTCATTTCCGATAAGTAATATGTCGTCGACATATAATACTAGGAAAGCAATTTTGCTCCCACTGACCTTCTTGTATACACAAGATTCGTCCGCGTTCTTGATGAAACCAAAGTCACTGACTGCTTCATCAAAACGTATATTCCAGCTCCTGGATTCCTGCTTCAATCCGTAGATTGATTTCTTTAGCTTGCATACCTTTTTAGCATTCTTTGGATCCTCAAAACCTTCAGGCTGTGTCATAAACACAGTTTCTGTTAAAACGCCGTTTAAGAAAGCAGTTTTGACATCCATCTGCCATATTTCGTAATCGTAATATGCAGCGATTGCTAACATTATTCGAATAGAATTTAGCATTGCAACTGGTGAAAAGGTTTCATCGTAATCCACACCGTGGACTTGCCTGTAACCTTTTGCAACCAATCTAGCTTTGAAAACTTCAAGTTTCCCATCCTTGTCCTTTTTCAGTTTGAAAACCCATTTGCTTCCAATGGCTTGGTAGCCATCTGGCAAATCGACCAAATCCCATACTTGGTTTTCAGACATGGAGTCTAATTCAGATTGCATGGCTTCTTGCCATTGCTTGGAGCTAGGGCTCGTCATAGCTTGCTTGTAAGTCGCAGGTTCATCATTTTCAAGTAATAGAACGTCATAGCTCTCGTTCGTCAAAATACCTAAGTACCTTTCCGGTTGAGATCTATATCTTTGCGATCTACGCGGGGTAACATTTCTAGATTGACCATGATTCTCACCAGATTCTTCTAAAGATCTCTGAGTTTCATCCTGAATGTCATCTTGAGCATTCTCTAGAGTTTGTTGTTCGACTCGAATTTCTTCGAGGTCTACTTTTCTCCCACTTGTCATTTTGGAAATGTGATCTTTCTCCAAAAAGACACCATCTCGAGCAACAAACACTTTGTTCTCAGATGTATTGTAGAAGTAATACCCCTTTGTTTCCTTTGGATAGCCCACAAGGATACATTTGTCAGATTTTGGATGAAGTTTGTCTGAAATTAATCGTTTGACGTATACTTCACATCCCCAAATCTTAAGAAAAGACACATTTGGAGGCTTTCCAAACCATAATTCGTATGGAGTCTTTTCGACAGCTTTAGACGGAGCTCTATTTATAGTGAGTGCAGCTGTATTTAGTGCATGTCCCCAAAATTCTAATGGAAGTTCGGCCTGACCCATCATTGACCTGACCATGTCTAGCAAGGTTCTGTTCCTCCGTTCTGACACACCGTTCCATTGTGGTGTTCCAGGAGGGGTCAATACTGATAGAATTCCACATTCTTTCAGATGGTCATCAAATTCATAGCTCAGATATTCACCGCCTCTATCAGACCGCAGTGCCTTGATCTTCTTGCCTAATTGATTCTTACTTCACTCTGAAATTCCTTGAATTTGTCAAAGGATTCAGACTTATGCTTCATTAGGTAGACATAACCATACCTACTGAAGTCATCAGTGAAAGTGATAAAGTAGCTGAAACCACCTCTAGCATTTGTACTCATTGGTCCACATACATCTGTATGGATTAAACCCAATAGTTCATTTGCTCTTTCTCCAACTTTAGAGAAAGGTTGCTTTGTCATTTTGCCAAGTAAACATGATTCGCATTTACCATAATCCTCTAAGTCAAATGGTTCTAGAATTCCTTCTCTTTGAAGTCTTTCTAAGTGTTTCAAGTTTATATGGCCTAATCGACAATGCCACAGATAGGTGAGATCTGAATCATCCTTTTTGGCCTTTTTGGTATTTATGTTATATACTTGTTTGTCGTGATCTAATAAATAAAGTCCATTGACTAATCTAGCAGATCCATAAAACATCTCTTTAAAATAAAACAAACAACTATTGTCTTTTATTATAAAGGAAAATCCCTTAGCATCTAAGCAAGAAACTGAAATGATGTTTTTAGTAAGACTTGGAACATGGAAACATTCTTCCAGTTCCAAAACTAGCCCGGAGGGCAACGACAAATAGTAAGTTCCTACAGCTAATGCAGCAATCCGTGCTCCATTTCCCACTCGTAGGTCGACTTCACCCTTGCTTAACTTTCTACTTCTTCTTAGTCCCTGTGGATTGGAACATAAGTGTGAGCCACAACCTGTATCTAATACCCAAGAAGTTGAATTAGCAAGTATACAGTCTATAACGAAAATACCTGAAGATGGAACGACTGTTCCGTTCTTCTGATCTTCCTTTAGCTTCAAGCAATCTCTCTTCCAATGCCCCTTCTTCTTGCAGTAGAAGCATTCGGATTCAGAAGTGGGTTGACTGACCTTTCTCTTTGCAGATTTGGCGCCAGTTTGCTTAGTTGGGCTGGCCTTGTTGCCACCTTTCTTAGCATTCCTCTTCTTTCCAGATTTCTTGAACTTGCCCCCACGCACCATAAGCACATCCTGCTTATCACTTTTGAGCGTCTTTTCAGCGGTCTTCAGCATACCGTGAAGCTCAGTGAGCGTTTTGTCCAGACTATTCATACTGTAGTTCAGTTTGAACTGATCATACCCGCTATGAAGAGAATGGAGGATGGTGTCTATAGCCATTTCCTGAGAAAATTGCTGATCCAGCCGACTCATATTCTCAATGAGTCCAATCATTTTGAGAACATGTGGACTTACGGGCTCGCCTTTCTTAAGCTTGGTCTCAAGAATTTGCCTATGAGTCTCGAATCTTTCGACTCGAGCCAGATCTTGGAACATGTTCTTCAACTCACTGATGATTGTGAAAGCATCTGAGTTGATGAACGTTTTCTGCAGATCCGCACTCATGGTGGCGAGCATTAGACATTTCACATCCTTGTTGGCATCAATCCAACGATTGAGGGCTGCCTGAGTGACCCCGTCGCCTGGAGCTTCGGGCATCGCCTCATCTAGGACATACTCCTTTTCTTCCTGCATAAGAACTATTTGCAAGTTCCTTTGCCAGTCAAGGAAGTTTTTCCCGTTCAACTTCTCCTTTTCGAGAATTGATCGAATGTTGAATGAATTGTTGTTTGCCATATTAAAAACTACAATTGAAAAGAATAAACAAATAAATAACCATTCACAGTTTCTCTTAATAAACTTAAATTCTAGCATACATGCATAATTCAATGTTTATTAAGCATTTTATTCAAATTATGTGTTCCGGCAGGTGTGAATAAAATGATTCCAAGATCCTAAAATCATTGAAGAACTAAGCACAGTTTGTCGACTTAATCCTAGAACATCTTAGGTAAGCAAAAGCCTTTTGCTAATAGTCTAGAAACTATTCTTGGTTGATAGGTACGTCTAAGAACTTATTAGGTAAACCTATCGAATTTGCCACGACATAAAAGGACTCCTTACTTATATCGTTGAGTTTCACCAAAACTAACATGTACTCACAATTATTTGTGTACCTTGCCCCTTTAGGACCAATAAGTAACACCTCGCTGAGCGAAAACTATTACTAGATTGATGTAAAGGATATCCAAGCAAGTGTATATTTTGGCATGGCACCTTTTAACTCAATTTTTTTAAGTTTGGAACTTAAGGCTCTTACTATGTTGGTTAGATTTTAAGTGAACTAAAATCCTTAATCATGCAACATAATCAAGCTTTTGATCTCATGCATTTTAAGACATATTTAAAACAATAAATAACTTAAAACATGCATAAGATATTTGTGATCTAGTATGGCCCGACTTCATCTTGAAGCTTTGACTTCAAAGTCCGTCTTGAAAATCTCCGTGGGAGGCACCATTTTCTTCAAATAGGATAAGCTATAACTAATTACAACTATTTGATGGTTCGCAGACCATATTTGAATTGAAAAATAACTTTGGTACTTTAGACCAATTACATTCAAATTAATGGTACGCAGACCATATTTTCTATCCTATTTGGGCCATACTAGTCACTTCATAACCTGCAAAACAGTACATATACAATATATACCATTCACCCATTCATTATCATGAATGGCCCACATAGCTGGTTAGTAAAACACATTATGCATCACGTAAACATTTGCAGCAATTAATCAAGGGCACCAATAATCTACCAATTATTCAGTCCTTATTAATTCTAATCAAGTTGTTTTAACCTTAAGGATTTGTAGACCTAATCAAGAGTTTATGACTAAAAAGCGCTCCCACTTAAACCAATAAATTCATATGCTTTACCAATTTTAAACATAAAAATGTATTTCTAGTCCAACCGGAAACATACAAATTTAATTAAAATTTAAAGCTCATATCAATTTATAATTGAATCCAAAAATTTAATTTAATTTCAGTCGTATTTAAATTAATTCATGATTTTAATTTTAGTAAAATAATTAGAATAAATAACATTTATTATAATTATAATATTCAAAATTAAAATCCAAGAAAATAATTCAAATTATTAATTTTAAAATTAATTAAAATTACGTGAACTGAAATTTTCAAATTAAACATTCAAAACGATCTAATCGTAACGCAAACACCCTACGCGTTGCACGCCCATGGACCGTACGCACACAGCCATTGCTGGCCATGTGCGTGCAGCCCATGCGCTCGTCGCATAGCTGCTGCTTCCCTATCGCAAGCCTCCGCACGCATTGGTGCTCGCTGCGCGCGCCAGCGCTCATCGCACGCGAGCTATCGCTCGCAGTGCGCGCGCGCGACATCGCTCGCTGGGCGCGCGAGCCATCGCTCGCTGGGCGCGCGACATCGCTCGCTGGGCGCGCGACATCGCTCGCTGTGCGCGCGAGCCATCGCTCGCTGGGGCGCGACATCGCTCGCTGGGCGGGCGACATCGCGCGCTGTGCGCGCGAGTAATGCTGGGCGCAGCGCTCGTGGCATGCGAGCTTGCGCTCGCTGCGCGCGAGGCTGCGCGCTCTTGTGCGAGGCAGCGCGCGTTGTGGCGCAGCTCGCTTGCTGCCCACACGCGACTGCCTTGGCTCGCCCTTCGCCCATGCCCATTCGTTCATTGCTCGTGGCACACGACACAAGGCAGGGCTGCTGCCTTGTGCTCGTGCACTACGCCCTTGCTCATTGCATTCGTGCCGCACGGGCGACGAGCTCCCTTGCTCGTCGTCGCATGCCCGCATTATACAACACCCCTTAAGGGTAACACGAAGCGTCCATTGCTTCGTGCGTGCAAGTTTTATGAACGAATCGCATAAAAATTTAAAATTTATATTTAAAATTAATGACAAATTAATAAATAATATTAATTTCATAATTTTAGGGCGAAAAAATCGAAAATTTATTATCCAATTGATTTCCGATTGTTATGGATTCAAGTCTAGGTCATAAAAATTTTAAATTTATCGTAAATTTACAATTTTTATGGTGGTTTTTAATCATAGGTTTCTAATTAAATTACAATTAATTATGAAAATCAAATTAATTCTAAATTATTCTAATTTTCAACAAATTAATCATAATTACAAATTAGATTGCATAATTAACAAGACTAGGCATTCAAACTTGTTAAACATATGCAGTAGGTCAATCAAAAATTCAAGATTTATCAACAAGAATCGCAAATATTTAATTTAACATCTTAAATTTACGAAATTTTGCATTCGAAAAACTAAAACCTTCGAAAAGTCATAGTTAGGCTTCGAATTTGAGAATTCTGGGTTCGGCAGAAAAATACTACTTTTGTCAAAATTTTTAGAATGCCTTTTACATGCGGAATTGACACAAAAATCACTCAATTCGGATGAGTAACGAAGAAACTGCCGAAAAACTGCGTACGTATAATTAAATAAACGCAATTTGCAATTAATTAACAATTACGAAAATTAATCACCCCTTTTAATTCTTGCAAATTTGTAATATTTAACCATGTTCATGCAATTTAGATTATGAAAATAATAAGGGGCTCGTGATACCACTGTTAGGTTATGATTCATATGACAGTTCATAAATCATGCGGAAAAACCATAAAGCCAGGAAACATATTATTTACACATAATCATTTAGCATAGTTTAGATGCATACTCTTTGTTGCGTGCCTTCCCTAGCTGCGCCCGAACCGAACAAGAACAAGTCTTTAGGACTCCAAGTGTCGTCCCTCCGTAGATAGTCCACAGCACGTCCGGATCCGCCTTAAGATTGACCAACTAGAATCGCCCTTAAGGTTCTAATATTTTCGGTTAGGTAGGCAAGAATATTGGCTGATTTTTCTGCTTAAAAATCTTAGTTTTGAATACTTAAAACTTGTGTATAAATAATGACCCCTAGGCCTTTATTTATAGAGTTATGGAAAAGGAATCGTAATCCTAGTAGGATACGAATTAATTGAAATTAGAATCCTACATGAATTCTATTTAATTAATTTATCCAATTAGGAATAGGAATTTAATCATACACTAACTCTTGTAGATTTAGGAATCACGCATGAGCACAAACTCACACACACACGGCAGCCACAAGGGCTGCCCATGCGCGTACGAGCAGCAGCCCACGCAGCGCGGCCCACGCATCCGTGGCCTTGGCGCGCGCTGGGCCTGCCTTGCGGTAGGCCTGGGCGCTGCCTTGGCTGGGCGATGGCCCGGCTTCGTGCTGGGCCTTCGTCCGGCAGGCCTCGTCCGATGCTAATTCGTACGATACGCTTCCGATTAAATTTCCAGTTCCGGAATTTATTCCCGATACGAACAATATTTAATATTTCCGATTCCGGAATTAATTTCCGTTTCGAACAAATATTTAATATTTCCGTTTCCGGAATTATTTTCCGATTCCGGTAATATTTCCGATTCTGACAATATTTCCGTTTCCGGCAATATTTCCGATTCTGGTAATATTTCCATTTCCAATAATATTTTCCGATACGTACCATGTTTCCGTTTCCGGCAACATCTACGACTTGGATAATATTCATATTTCCGATACGATCCATATTTCCGTTTCCGGCAATATCATCGTTTCCGGAGTATTCATTTCTTGCCTGTGACGATCTTAGCTCCCACTGAAACCAAGATCCGTCGGTTCCGAATATTCATAGATGGAGTATTTAATGCCATTAAATACTTGATCCGTTTACGTACTATTTGTGTGACCCTACGGGTTCAGTCAAGAGTAAGCTGTGGATTAATATCATTAATTCCACTTGAACTGAAGCGGCCTCTAGCTAGGCATTCAGCTCACTTGATCTCACTGAATTATTAACTTGTCAATTAATACTGAACCGCATTTATTAGACTTAACATAGAATGCATACTTGGACCAAGGGCATTATTTCCTTCAAACACACACACTAAAAAAACCATATATAGACACTAAAACAACCAATTTATAGCACAGCAAATTGGGAAATAAGCACAAGTAACTGGAATCAGTTTGATAACTAATGATTTCTTCATTAATTAAGAAGCAGATAAAGAATAAGAATTAATCTGAAGTTCAAACATAAACAAATCTTAGGAATTAATGGTACTTTACTGAATTGATAAAGACAAATCAGGATTATGAAATTACTAGAGTCGGGATTGATCGTTTCCAGGCACCCTCAAAATCAAATCTAAAACTCTCTGGGCAGCGAATCAAACCAAACCAAAAACGCCCAGAAATTCACCAACATTCATCTCAGTCAACGAAATCAAACCCAGCAGAAACGCCTAGAAATCAAAAGAACTAAGAATTAATTTGAAGAAATCAAACCTAGCAGAAGAAATTGCAAGAACGGTCAAAACAACGAACCAAGAATCTCAGTCAAACAGTTAGGCTCGCCGGCGACCATATATCGGAGATCGGCCTCCGCCGGGGAACAAAGAGGGGAGATCGGCCGCTACCGGCGACTAGAGAGCAGGATGAAGAACAGGGGAGAGGAGAGAGAAAGAGAAGAAGTTGAGATTTTTTTAATTTTTTGGAATTTATGCCAAAGAACATGCATTAAGGGCAAAATGGTAAACTATAGCTAACGGAGGACTAACGTCCGTTAACTGCAAGTGCATTTCATGAACAATACGAAAAAATAGGGGTATATTATGTGATTCGAAAGACGCGAGGGTATTTGGTGCATTATTGAAAACCTCAGGGGCATTTCATGAAAAAACCGTTGTTTATACTAAAATGGCATAATTCGTTTTGACTTTGTATGAATTCGTTAAAAATGGATCTAATTTATCAAAACGAAGACTACTTTATTATTTTCATTAAAATTACTGTAATTTAATTCATCATCAATAAAATAAGTTAATGTAAGTTCAAATAAGTCAAGTTAAGCAAAAATAAGGGTTTTCAGATAATTTACACACACAAATTGTTCTTTTCAACAACAATAGTTAGGTTTTGATAAGTTAATTTCAGTCAAATTCACTTTCAACTAAACAGAGCATTAGTTAATCGAATAAGTCAAATTTACTTATATACATGTGATAATATGTGTGCATTCTCTTTGCCGTATGAAAATTTAACTAATTTAAATTTATTGGAACTTATTAAACTTGCTTGATCTGAATTAAACTAATTTGACATGAGCATACCTGACTGCAATAGAGTAAATTATATAGTTAGAGTAACCTTTAACAACGCTCTTTTAATAGCCGGTTTTTCGACTAGCGATATTAAATTATTGAAAATTGCTATACAATACACCCTTTGTCCTTATTTGTTTGCCTATATTCTATTTTAGTTTGTCCATTCTTGTCTCATTTTCTTATATAGTAAAGCTTTATATGCACGCAATGTGCGATTTCATATAATTTAAAAACGCATGGAGAATAATACTTAACTAAACTTATCTTAATTTTACACAAGTGCTTGGGTTTTAGGCTATGTTTGGCATCATTAGCTGAAACTGTGCCGAAACTGATAAGATAGTTGAAACTAATAAGGTACCACCTGAAATTGATAAGGTGCTGAAATTGATAAGGTAACTGTTTGCATTACATGTTTGGAGTACATAAATAATGTAATGTTCAATTGGTGTTTTACACTAATACATATTCCCAACAATATCAACAATTAACGCTAAAACTTAGTTTCAACTTACGAAAAAAAAATTCTGGTTGTTCTTGTACCCTTTAAACACATTCTACCCCCGTTTCAAAATGATCTTTACACTTTACGTTTTTTTTCATAATGAACTTTATCGTGTGCTTTATGCGACTTTTGGAAATAAAACTAGTGTGTAGCCCGGGCGTTGCCCCGGGTTTTGACTTTTATTCGGGTCTTTTTTAAAATTATGTGCATGTAGAGATGGTGTCATCATCAAATTACGGTGGTAACATAAGATTAGTGGCCGATCAACAACCTCCCAGATCTAAAACCCCACATCCAAAAATTTAAACAAAGCCGTATCCTTTTTTTCAAAGTAATAACTGTACATTTATAAATTAAATAATCATTCCCTTTTTTGCATTCACTTTTATTCAATGTATTGTTTATTGTAAAAAGAATATACTTGCTTATATAGAAAGATATTACATAAGTTGTAGTTGGTTAAGATGGTAAGAAGTGTAACTTTTAACATAGAGGTCTACGTGACACGTATACGTTTTTCAAAACGCCTTTTAATATATTAGTATAGTATCTTAAGCTTAATTCTTACCCCGCAACATTATACTTTTCACTCACTTTCTTTTACTTTTATTTGTTTTTCTTACTTCCACTCACCTTTTTACACAATCTCTATTACTTTATCCATATTTTATTATACACAATCAACTTTTTACACACTCTTCCTTCTTGATCTTAATATTTACGCAAATGATAACAATACGTTAAAAAGAACATTATAAAACGGGATCATAAGAACATTATAAAATATTTCCTCAACAATATTGAATATTTTAATCAATATTCACTTTATCTAAGTTTTTTTGGCAAAGTAAACATTAACTTACTTTTTATTCTCGTAACAAGCATAATCTAATTCTAAAAAAAACTCAAGCCCACTCGTCTCTCCCAGACCCACAAATTTCTAATTGGAGTTACTCCTCCACCCTCTGTATTTTCCTGTATTCATACTCTCGCAGTCTTGCTCTCTTCATAATTTTTTAACCTCTATTTTCTCTTTCGTTCCTCCATTGTCATGGCTCAACCCTTTCATCTCAATACCGCAACTCAGATGCTCCCCAATTCGATTAATATACAAACGATCCAGGTAATTGTTACGGAGTATAATACTCCCTTTTTCCTCCAAATTTGTAGGCGTTTGTTGGTTCTTAATAAATTAGGGTTTTAAAAAAATATTGTTTTTTTTTCCAAAGATTCACTAATTACAGTGAAGTCTTCATTGAAGTTCCTGTTGTTAGGCCTTCCTCTACCCCGTCCGCATTCGATTTTCGGGTTAGAGTAACATAATCAGAAATTTGCGTAAGAACATGATTTTAACACTTGATACAGTTTCTTGTTGTTTATTTAATGTTTTTATTCTTACTTCTAGACATCTAAATTTGTATTGATCCTCCTATATTCTCAACTAAGTTTATTTAATTAATCATTTTAGATGTTTTCTTAGGTTGATTTCTGAGTTTGAAGTCCGGGGCAGTGAAAGTGATGGGGTTAGGATTGTGTGAAGGGTCGGATTTTTACTATATCAATTTACAAGGAAAAGCAAGGGGAAAGCGTTGTTCCTAATTTCATTTTATGAGTATTCTTTTCCTACCAAGTCTTTTTTTGTTTCTAGAATCCAAAAGTTATCATTTTGATTTTATAAGGTATACTTATTTGTAAGGTTAAAGAACAAATCACCTAATTTGTTTCATTTATCTCTTTTTCACCTTTTGTGTTTTTTTGCTGGCATAATTTCAATTTTGTTGGTAGATTTCTTATACTTTTGTTTTTCTCTCCGATCTTAATGTCATTTCTATGATTGAAACATCTATTGAAGGTTATGTTTATGTGATTTTTGATAAAATTGTCATTTAGGCATGCTGTTGAGTTAATCGACAATAAACTATGGAATGAATGTAAATTCTGCAGCCTCTTGTTCAAGCTTCCAAGGAACTCTTCAACTCGTGAGATCATGTTAGACGCTTGGTATATGAAAGCATTAAGTAATGACTGCAACAGGAACCTTGTGCGCGAAGTCCTTAATTTAACCTTTTATTGAGCGCATATATGGTAACATTAAAATTAGCCATTATGTTTTCTTCCTCAATGTTAATTTTGCTTAAGTTGAGTATTTGTTATGATGAAAATATTATGTGTTTGCTTGAGTAATGTTGTACATAATTTGAACTTTTTATTTTTGAGGATGAAATTAGAGAACGAAGCTACATCGATGTTTGTGATTTTTGTGTTGCCAGCATAGTTTTGTACAATGTGTAATCGCACCCTCACAGGAATGATATATGTTGCATTTAATGGAGTTAGTCGGTAGAGCGAATTGCACAGTGTAGCTAGGGATACTGATGTATGATCGAGAATGAAAAATGGAGGTTGCCATTATTTATGATTATGCACTAATTATCTTAGAATTGTTGTTTGCGTCGGGCAGGGGGTGTATCCATACATAAATTCCTAATTTATTTGTCTTCTTCCTTTGTTTTCAGGAGTTGATCTATGGCTTCTAACTCAAGGAATTTGCCTGAAGGTAGCTACCTGTATTACATCCCTTTCTTAGCATCAGGATTCGAGTTTTGTTCTAAGAATGTAGGCATTTAGAAAACTGATTTCTAATTTTATTTCTGATATTGCGGGAGAAAGAACAATCAAGCCAGATACTCAAACGTCATTATCGCAACTAGAATCTACCACTCAATAACCTATGAAAAAAAGACAAGTTAGATTTAGTGGTATTATAGCGCCCTAGACTTCTGAAAGTTAATTATATGCAATTTGACTTATTTTATTTCTGTTCTTTTTTGTTCAGGTCCTTTTCGTGGTCCAAGAGAGGCGTGCAACCAGGAAAGGTTAAGGTTCATATTCCATCATCATTGGGAGCTGTTGTGGGTGTGCATGCAAACCAATTTGTGGGTGAATGTGTTGATTGAGTGAAGGACATATGCCCTCTTAATGTTGAAAGATGAGATGATATCCCTCAAGAGGCATTAAATCAGCTGTATAGTAGGATTAAGGTGTGGAAACCTCATTATTTTGGTTCTGATTAGTTTTGGTTCAGACTAGTACATGTTTTTTAAGGCGAAGTTGATTGGCGATACTTTGTTGTAGGCAAAGTATGACTTTGGTGAAGGTCCACACAATTTCGGAAGTAATACACACTCAATGCTCTACCCTTTATAGGCATTGGAGAGAAAGATTGAAGGCTGGCCATTTTTCAAACTCCTCTTATTTGTTTAGTTATTTATGTACTGTATTTTTCTAGTTTGAATACCGATGTTTTACTTTTCCTAGGAACTTGAGGCAGAAGCTGGAGAAAGCGGGAGTGATCTACATGAAGATGAGCAGGAGGTCAATGAACTGGAGGCTAAGAAGAAACAACAAGAGTTAGAACAGAAACTTCGGTTAGTCATGGACAAGATTAGGTTGACATAAAGAAGTAAGTTTTAATTTTGTATATATACTTGTGGGAAAGGGGGGGTAAATGCCATAATTTTATGTGGTGATGCTGCCGAAATAGTCCATAGTTATGAGAAAGGGTCAAGATCAATAATCTAATGTAAATTGTTATACTGCATGTTAACTTGTAATATGATTGAGTTATTGTGACCAGTTCATATCGATTCCTACAATAAATTGTAGTTTGCCAAACTTTTTCAGTTTACAGAGATAAGAATCATAGTTCTCAAACCCTGCTAAGTTATTAATCTGCATTCAAATTTCCATGAACCTTTACCAGTAAGAATTAAAGCGAAGTGAACCTATAGAGCAGGCATAATGACAGTCATTGATCTGCATATTATTGTATTATTCCTGACTGTTTTAAGTTTCCAGTAACAGGACAGCAGGACTTATAGTTCTCCAACCCTACAACTTTCACCAGTTGAGAGTTTCCAATTAAGTATGGAATATTGACAAGTTTGTTATGCATCAGATCATGTTAGTTTGTGTAGAACTTGCATAGTTTGTACTGAACTACTGATTTTAAAGCATTTCAGACCGTCCTGATTTGTCTGAATGCAAAATTTCAGGCATGCTATGAGTATGTGGATGAGCATGGCCAAGAACTTTATTTGACACCAGCACTCTCGAAGACCTAACGGGATATTTTATAAACAAAATGGTGGTTGGTTGGCTTATAAACAAAATGGTGGTTGGGTGGCTTGTTGTCTCTAATCTTAGCCTTAGTTGCATAACTAGGCTGTTGTGTTTGTGTGTTTTGCTGCTCTCGATGCTCTGTTGTTGTTCTGATTCTTGTTACAGTTTATTCCAGTGCATTGCTGCTGTTTTTCTTAAAGCCTGAACACTACAAGAAAATTTACATATAGAGGCAACACCTTGAGGCAATGACTTTTTATGGCCTCTAAAAGTACTTTTTAGCATTAGTTAGTTATGGTAGCCTCTAAAAACTATTTTTAGCGTCGGTGAAATAAAGGTTGCCCCTAAAAGTACTTTTTAGCATTAGCAAAATAACGGTTGCCTCTAAAACCTTATTTTAGCATCAATAGAATTTAAGTTGCCTCTAAAAAGTACTTTTTAGCATTAATGAAATAATGGTTGCCTCTAAACCTTTATTTTAGCATCAGTGAAATTTAAGTTGCCCCCTAAAAGGTACTTTTAGCATTAATGAGATAATGGTTGCCTCTAAAACTTTTTTTTAGCATCAGTGAAATTTAAGTTACCCCTAAAAAGTACTTTTTTGCATTAATGAAATAATGGTTGCCTTAAAAACTTTTTTTTTTAGAATCAATAGAATTTAAGTTGCCCTTAAAAAGTACTTTTTTACATTGATGAAATAATGGTTGCCTCTAAAACGTTTTTTCAGCATCAATAAAATTTAGGTTGCTCCTAAAAGTTACATTTTAGCATTAATGAAATACTGGTTGCCCCTAAAACTTTTTTAGCAACAGTGAAATTTAAATTACCCCTAAAAAGTACTTTTTAACATTAATGAAATAATGGTAGCCTTTAAAACGGTTTTTTTAGCAACAGTGAAATTTGAGTCGCCCCAAAAAAGTAATTTTTAGCATTAATGAAATAACGGTTACCTCTAAAACTTTTTTTTAACGTCACTGAAATTTAGATTTTTCCGGAATGTTTTTTTTTTCATTAGTGATGTTTGGATAGCCTCTAAAAGTCTTTCTAAACATTAATGAAATTTAGATTGCTCTTAAAGGTTCTCGTATACAACGTTGCTAATTTGTATATAAATCAAACCATGATATTGTTTCTTTCCCTCACAATCTAGCCTTGCAACAAGTAATAGAACTCGCTATACGTGATCAACTTATACGAGGGTAAGTAAAAATATAAATTGACCCTTAACCCATTATACTTAAACCATTTACAACCAGTGACCATATATAAATAATATTCCCTACTATACAGAAAAGCATCGTGAATGTCATTTTTTGTTTCAAATCTAGCCTTTTGCTATGTTCCTTAGTTATTTATAGTGACTATACATTCGTTTTTATAGTAAATTATCTAAATAGAAAACAAGAGCTTGAACAATAAAGAAAGAATATTAAAGGAGTACAATAAGTTAAAGAGCAAAGTATTTTTATTCTAGTACACTTGAATAGGGCATAGAAACCAAATTAATACAAGTACAATATACATTATGAACAACTCTAAAAATAGATATTAATACAACTTCCTCCACAATAAGTTACAAATCAGGAGTGCAAAAGGATGTGATTCCATCTGAGATTACTGATCTCCCCAGCAAAAAAGCAAGATCTGTAAGCCAATGTTAGATAAAGCAAGATCTGAGATTACCGATCTCACCAGCAAAAGAGCTTCTAAGCCAATGTTCTAATTTCTGAAAAATCAGTAGTGCAAAAGGATGTGATTCTATCTGTCCAATCCTGGGGAAAAACAAGCTAGATAAAGAACATCAGATCAAAATAGATTCAAACACCTTGCAACTAGGGAAATCAAAAGACACTAACAGTAGCTCAAGTATTCCCAATTTTAATCTCAACATCCAAATCCAAGCATGCCTAGAAACAACATAAACTAACAAAAAAGCCTCTAAAATTTGAATGCAAAATAGGTGAGAAATAAACTGTGCAGGATCAATTACAAGGCTTATACCTCCGAAGAAAACTAAGTTCAAGGAAGAAGAAATACAGTCTTACTTCATTCCTAACTGCCCGAAGAAAGGCAGCTTGTGGACTTACAACTAGGCCTTGAGAGCTGGTGATGAACATTGATGTTGCAGATGTTGATAATGAGTTAGCAGTAGTTGAATATGTGGAGGAAATCTACAAGTTTTACAGGATCACATAAAACGAGTACTGTGTAATTGATTATATGTCATTGCAGCACCACATTAATGAAAAGATGAGGTTGATTCTGATTGATTGGCTGGTTGAAGTTCATAACAAGTTTGAACTTCTGCCTGAGACTCTTTACCTGACTATCGACTTAGTAGATAAGTATCTTTCGACAAAGGTTGTTTCGAGGATGGAACTTCAGTAGGTAGGCATCAGTTCGATGCTGTTAGCCTGCAAATATGAAGAGATTTGGGCACCTGAGGTGAATGATTTCATGTCTATTTCTGACAATGCATATACCCAAGAACAAATCCTTTCCACGGAGAAAGAGATATTAGGGAAGTTGGAGTCGAATTTAACAGTTGCTACTCCATGTCTTCCTTGTTAATACAAATAAACTAGAAACGAAACCTTGTTCAGGATTACCTTGATAAACCATCAAAGCAAGCAAGATAAGCATAAAATCTTCCCTAGATTTGCACCTCACACCTAAGCAGGATCACAGGAGAAATAACTAGGCAAATACACCCTAACGATTCTTCAGATCCAACCCTAAGCAGATTCCTAGAAAACAAATTCCCACTAAAATCCAGCATTTATAAGACAGATCAAGTGAACTTAACCCTTGCAAACCCCAAATCACAGCAGGCAAAGACCCAAAAAGCTGATTAACAGACCAGTTAAGCACAGATATTCAACACATGAGCTCGAACTATCAGGGATCTGCCCTGAAAACTTGCTATTAGCTAAATTAACATTTTGGGGTATTGGCAAAATTTTAATAGCCCGCTTTAAGTAAATTAAGACGACGAACAAAGAAAATAGAACACGCTAAGATATAAATGACTCTTAGATACATGTAAAGTTTGATGTAAAGGCATTATCTCAACAGATCGCAACATTAAACAAAACAAAATGATCGATTGAAGTAACCAACAATTTAATCCGATTGATAAACAAGCAACAACCAAATTCATAAATCAAACCGATCAATTAAAAAACCAAAATTTTAATCAAAATGCGGAAAATAGAAGTAGGAATTAAGAATAATTAGAACAGAAAATTACCTGATATTTGAAGGGGATCGAAGAGAAAGAAAGTGACAGGTCAAGAGTAGTCAGTCACCATACTAATTAAGCGCTTGAAAGACAGAGGAATCCTCCATAAATGCTGCTTCAAAACCCTAAGATAGAGAAAATGAGAAGAGATATAATATTACAGAGAAAATAAGCCAGCATGGTCAACTTTGGAACGTATCACACAAGTCAACAGTTCAGGTTATAAACATTACTGAACAAAGTAGGAAACAGAATTACAGCATCAAACAAAACTGAGCAGACCAGGAACACCAGAACGACAGTTAAAAGATCAACTCAATGTGCCACAATGCAGGACATCCGAAACAATAGCAACACAAGTAAAAACTTAGAATGGCATAATTGTATCATATTGTTTGCGTAATTAAGCTTATTGACCTTAGGTTAGATTAAGAACCTTTTCCTATTAGAGTCAATTACTTTCTTCTTTTTCTTGTGAATAATTGGATCATTTCATTTTCTCCAGGACTCCCCACCAACCCTAATAAAATTATGTGGGCTAAACCTCGGGAGTCCATACACATAAAATGGTTTTAAGCTGACTGGACTTAAAATGCAATGGGTGAAGGACATGTCAGATTACTATTTTTTGATTTAGGTGGGAAATGTTATACTTTAGGGGGGAAATGTTTTCAGTTTTTCCGCCACTTTCCTCTTCACAGCGGGTATTTCACCGCCCAAAACTCTCCTGAAAAATTGCCCGCCCAAATTTCACTTGACTAAAAAAAAAAAAAAAAAAAAAAGAACTGCCTGTCTTTTGCAACGGAAAATAGTCATTCCCTCAGATCTCTTATCTTTGCCGCAGATTTTTTTGACCGAATTGAAAATATATTAGCACAATTGACTTGGGTAACGTGGATATCTCTGATGATCTTCTCTATGGGATGGCAAAATCAGATCTTTCATTGGTGCACTTTCATCTCAGAAGGTGTAGAAATTTCACTCTCAGTGGTATATATGTTCTTTTGAACGCGTATCAGTCCTTACAGTCTTTCACTCTCAGTGAAAAATTTATTTGTTTATTTGAATCAATTAATGATATTTTTCTTAGTGAATCCGAATTAACTTATTGTGATTTTATCATTGTCGTATAATCTATAAACCATCAATTTATCAAGCGGAGTAACCAATGTTGTTAGTTTATGATGACGGAGAAACCTATGTACCTTATGTGTGTAATCATTTATTTTCGTGAGTAATTTATGTATGTTAACTTTTCTTATTAAATTAATTGTATATGTGAAATTAAAAATGAAATTATATGCTAGTATATGAATTAATTATTTGATTATATGAATAAATATGGTAAAATGGACATACCTATTTATATGTATAAAAGCATTGTATGATTTATTTAAATTTGTATTAATAATTAACTTGTTTAATTTCATTTGTTATTCCAGAGTACAATGGTTAGTATAGACCTTAATATTGAACCCGTCGTTGGAGAAAGAACTATTGTGAATTCAACTACGCCTACCACCCCTTGTCCAAGAATATGTTTTGAGTCCGGTCTTGAGTTTAGTGAATTTTACCATCGTTATGCTTACATGACGGGTTTTGAGTTGTTTGTAATTGGTAATAGGATAAAGAAGGAGTACAAGGATAAGGGTGTTAGTAAAATTAACTTTTGATGAAAATAAAAGGAAAATATAAATAACATCCTACTTGTGCACCCTCCTTACAAATTAATAATAATTAAATTGTTATTTATGTTACATTCTTTTCAAATATTTCTATCACTAACGACCAAGCTCGTTATTAATGTATTTATTAATTAGATGGTTATTTCGATCTAATTGTTTTAATTTTTTCGAGTATGTTAGGTGTCTCATGTGTTTTTATGGACAAATAAAGTACGTGTAAGCTCCCTCTCAAAGCCAACTCTTTCATGTGTCCAAAACAATTCTCATTCCCGGATAACCTAGTACACTGACACCTAAGTAAACTCGATCGTCTAAGCCAACCCTTTCATGTGTCCCGAACAATTCTCATTCCCGGATAACCTACTACCATGACACCTAAGTAAACTCATCCTCTAAGCCAACCCTTTCATGTGACCAGAAACAATTCTCATTCCTGGATAACCTAGTACCATGACACCTAAGTGAACTTGATCGTCTAAGCCAACCCTTTCATGTGTCCAAAACAATTCTCATTCCCGGATAAACTAATACACTGACACCTAACTAAACTCGATCGTCTAAGCCAACCCTTTCATGTGTCCCGAACAATTCTTATTCCCGTATAACCTAGTACCATGACACTTAAGTGAACTAGTTACGAGGATTAGCCAACCTTTCGTCCGACATGTAGGTGAGTAGGTGTAAGCTTTTCCAATTTTCAAATTAACTTTTGATGAAAATAAAAGGAAAATATAAATAACATCCTACTTGTGCACCCTCCTTACAAATTAATAATAATTAAATTGTTATTTTTGTTACATTCTTTTCAAATATTTCTATCACTAATGAACAAGCTCGGTATTAATGTATTTATTAATTACATGGTTATTTTGATGTAATTGTTTTAATGTTTTCGAGTATGTTAGTGTCTCGTGTGTTTTTATGGACAACTAAAGTATGTGTAAGCTCCCTCTATCAAAGCCAACATTTCATGTGTCCCGATCGATTCTCATTCCCGGATAACCTAGTACCATGACACCTAAATAAACTCATCGTCTAAGCCAAGCCTTTCATGTGTCCCGATCGATTCTCATTCCCGGATAACCTAGTACCATGACACCTAAGTGAACTCGATCGTCTAAGCCAACACTTCATGTGACCCGAACAATTCTTATTCCCGTATAACCTAGTACCATGACACTTAAGGAAACTAGTTACGAGGATTAGCCAACCCTTTCATGTGTCCAAAACAATTCTCATATTCCCGGATAACCTAGTACACTGACACCTAAGTAAACTCGATCGTCTAAGCCAACCCTTTCATGTGTCCAAAACAATTCTCATTCCCGGATAACCTAGTACACTGACACCTAAGTAAACTCGATCGTCTAAGCCAACCCTTTCATGTGTCCCGATTGATTCTTATTCCCGGATAACCTAGTACCATGACACCTAAGTAAACTCATCGTCTAAGCCAACCCTTTCATGTGTCCCGAGCGATTCTCATTCCCGGATAACCTAGTACCATGACACTTAAGTTAACTAGTTACGAGGATTAGCCAACCTTATTAGCAAGACACTTATGTAAACTATGTATAACAATAATATGGACACATACGTATCCCAAAACCAATAATAAGAAAATCACTTAATTAATATGTATACATGATAAACCAAATAACATCGAGGAAATTAAAAACGCATACACACTTCATTAGCAAATTAATGTTAAATCTATGGTGGATCCGGCTACTAATTGCTCATGCTGGTATTGGTTCTTTAGTTGATTGGCTGCAGCAACAACCCTTAGTATAGGCGGGAAACAATACAGTAGTGTGTAATAAAAAACAAAAACACATAAACTTGCATTCATCCCAATCTGTACTACAATTTCATCAATAAAATTAAATAGCACAACATGTTAAATAATTTCTTAAGGCTATAATAAAACATTTGCAACCCATATTAAGTCTAGTATTCCCGCCATTTCTCCAACATTTAAATTTTGTAGCAGGCCCTGCCCAAGATGTTGTGAATGAGATGCATTACAATCAGGCCTACATCGATATGGAAGATCAAGATTTTGTAAACAATGTGGTGTCCTCGTTCTGGAACTAAGGATGCTTGTAACGCTACAAAAATTCCGACCGACTTCGTAATAACCTAGTTTTTGTTGTACGTATTTGAACTAATGCTATGGAAACCTTTTGATGTTGCATACATTAAAGTAACGTATTAAGTAAGTTGGGTGAATGTTTGACAATCTTAAACTTGGATTAATACCGACTCAATCCCGAATTTTACTCCAAAACACGTTTGCGATAACCAAACTCCAAAACATATATTGTACAAAACAACGGATTGAGTGGTAATGGATTAAATAGGTTCATTAGCAATTCATAAAAAAAATACATGTTCTAATTTATATTACAACTTAATCTTTACACTAACTACAGTTTATACACAATACAATTTCAGAATTTTAATTGTATAAAAAATAATAAATCAGCGATTTCCTTTTTTACAATATAATTTACATTGTATTTTACAGATACTGAAACCAAACAAATACAATTTCTACGCAAAACCAACAATGGCTTCGGCCTCACGTCACAATGGTCACAACTACAACATTAACATAGAGCATTGCTTGCACGCTGGTCACGGGTTCGAGTACAGGCTTGAGCATAATAAAACGCGCATTCAACTTCTTGTTAGGTTATGATACATATGACAATTCATAAATCATGCGGAAAAACCATAAACCCAGGAAAACATATTATTTACACATAATCATTTAGCATAGAATAGATGCATACTCTTTGTTGCGTGCCTTCCCTAGCTGCGCCCGAACCGAACAAGAACAAGTCTTTAGGACTCCAAGTGTCGTCCCTCCGTAGATAGTCCACAGCACGTCCGGATCCGCCTTAAGATTGACCAACTAGAATCGCCCTTAAGGTACTATTATTTTCGGCACTTTATAGGCAAATGTGTGACTGAATTTTTCTCTCAAAAACTCACTTTGAATACTTTGAAACTTGTGTTATAAATTGTGAGCCCTAGCCTCATATTTATAGCGGTATGGAAAGGGAATCGAAATCCTATTCAGATACAAATTAATCAAACCTAGAATCCTACAAGAACTCTAATTTAATTAATTTATCAAATAGAATTAGGAATTTAATCATTAACCGAACTCTGCATGTTTTAGGAAACGTGCACGAACACAAACACTTGCACACACACGCACGACAGCCACGATGGGCCTCATGCGTGCGCGCGAGCAGCAGCCCACTCAGCGCCCGCGCGCGCTGTGCGCGCTGTGCGCTGCGCGTGCTGTGCGCGCTGTGCGCGCTGCGCGCTGCGCGCAGCCTGCTGGGCCTGGCCTTGCTGTTTGTGCGGCGCGCTTGGCTTGCTGGGCGATGGCCTGGCTTCGTGCTGGGCCTCGTCCGGCAGGCCTCGTCCGATGCTTATTCGTACGATGCGCTTCCGATTAAATTTTCCGATTCCGGAATTCATTTCCGATACGAACAATATTTAATATTTCCGATTCCGGAATTAATTTCCGTTTCGAACAAATATTTAATATTTCCGTTTCCGGAATTATTTTCCGATTCCGGTAATATTTCCGATTCTGACAATATTTCCGTTTCCGGCAATATTTCCGATTCTGGCAATATTTCCATTTCCGATAATATTTTCCGATACGTACCATGTTTCCGTTTCCGGCAACATCTACGACTTGGATAATATTTATATTTCCGATACGATCCATATTTCCGTTTCCGGCAATATCATCGTTTCCGGAGTATTCATTTCTTGCCTGTGACGATCTTAGCTCCCACTGAAACCAAGATCCGTCGGTTCCGAATATTCATAGATAGAGTATCTAATGCCATTAGATACTTGATCCGTTTACGTACTATTTGTGTGACCCTACGGGTTCAGTCAAGAGTAAGCTGTGGATTAATATCATTAATTCCACTTGAACTGAAGCGGCCTCTAGCTAGGCATTCAGCTCACTTGATCTCACTGAATTATTAACTTGTCAATTAATACTGAACCGCATTTATTAGACTTAACATAGAATGCATACTTGGACCAAGGGCATTATTTCCTTCAGTCTCCCACTTGTCCTTAGGGACAAGTGTGCATTTCCTAATTCCTTTGTCGCTCGATGCTTGCTCTTGAACATAAGGTAAGAGTTGTCATCCTTATTATGTCCAGAGGTGTTCCTCGGTTTCAGAGTTCAACTGATCAAATAAACAGATAATCATAGCCTATGATTCATCCGAGCACGGCCATGCATTTCACAGTTTCTAGCTCTCCGAGTGTCCTTGTACAACTTTTAAGCATCTCATCCCGATTTATGGGAGGACAATCCCAATCTTGCGATCTTGAGATTAGACTTCGTTTGATAGGTGATTACCTGAGCGTTGCCTTTATAACCTCCTTTTACGGTGCGACGGTTGGTCAACGTCAAAGCAACCAGTTCTCAAACAAGTAATCTCAAATCACTCAGGTATTGAGGATTTAGTGTCTAATAATTTAATGAAATTTACTTATGACAGACTTTCATCTCTTACAGTAAAGTTTCATAGGTCTTGTCCGATACTAGTCTTCCCAAAGTAAGTATCTATGCAAATGATTATGACATTGCCATGTCCACATAGTTCAAGAAACAGAACTACTAGTCATCTTGCATTCTAATCGTCTAACGTTTTCTATGCGTCCAATTTTATAGAAAACTCTGATTAGGGACCATTTTCAACCTTTGACATTCAAGTTCACTTGATAGACATTTCTTAGTCACAGGACTGGTCCTGACAGTCTATCTTGAATATATCGTCAAATTGAAGGGACTCATCATTTAATAAACCACAAATTAAATGGAAAAATGAATTCCTTTCATTTATTGTGAATGATT
The DNA here is from genome assembly GCF_020520425.1 of Spinacia oleracea. NCBI lineage: Eukaryota > Viridiplantae > Streptophyta > Magnoliopsida > Caryophyllales > Amaranthaceae > Spinacia > Spinacia oleracea. The sequence goes on from NC_079489.1 coordinate 94,001,880, forward strand.
AACCAATAATGTTTTACAAAGATTTAAACTCTAAAACTTTAAAACATTAAACAGAGACATCAAAGCCATTCTCCAATATGCTTGATTCCCATAGCTGCAGTGTGCGAGTTGTGCTTCGCTTGCGGCAGAGGTTTAGTTAATGGATCTGATATGTTGTCATCAGTTCCAATTTTGCTTATCTCGACTTCTTTTCTTTCAACGAACTCTCGTAGAAGGTGAAATCTACGAAGTACATGCTTGACTCTCTGGTGGTGTCTAGGCTCTTTTGCCTGTGCAATAGCTCCGTTATTATCACAATACAGGGCTATTGGTCCTTTAATGGAGGGGACTACACCAAGTTCTCCTATGAACTTCCTTAGCCATATAGCTTCCTTTGCTGCTTCATGTGCAGCAATGTACTCCGCTTCAGTTGTAGAATCCGCAATGGTGCTTTGCTTAGCACTTTTCCAGCTTACTGCTCCTCCGTTGAGGCAGAAGACAAACCCAGACTGTGATCTGAAATCATCTTTGTCGGTTTGGAAACTTGCGTCCGTATAGCCTTTAACAATTAATTCATCATCTCCACCATAGACCAGGAAGTCATCTTTGTGCCTTTTCAGGTACTTCAGAATATTCTTGGCAGCAGTCCAATGCGCCTCTCCTGGGTCTGACTGGTATCTGCTCGTAGCACTGAGTGCGTACGCAACATCCGGGCGTGTACATATCATAGCATACATTATTGAACCAATCAATGATGCATATGGAATCCCATTCATTCGTCTACGCTCATCAAGTGTTTTTGGGCACTGAGTCTTGCTTAGAGTCATTCCATGAGACATGGGTAGGTAGCCTCGCTTGGAGTCCGCCATCTTGAACCTATCAAGCACCTTATTGATATAAGTGCTTTGACTAAGTCCAATCATCTTTTTAGATCTATCTCTGTAAATCTTGATGCCCAATATGTACTGTGCTTCTCCTAGATCCTTCATCGAAAAACATTTCCCAAGCCAAATCTTGACAGAGTTCAACATAGGAATGTCATTTCCGATAAGCAATATGTCGTCGACATATAATACTAGGAAAGCAATTTTGCTCCCACTGACCTTCTTGTATACACAAGATTCGTCCGCGTTCTTGATGAAACCAAAGTCACTGACTGCTTCATCAAAACGTATATTCCAGCTCCTGGATGCCTGCTTCAATCCGTAGATTGATTTCTTTAGCTTGCATACCTTTTTAGCATTCTTTGGATCCTCAAAACCTTCAGGTTGTGTCATAAACACAGTTTCTGTTAAAACGCCGTTTAAGAAAGCAGTTTTGACATCCATCTGCCATATTTCGTAATCGTAATATGCAGCGATTGCTAACATTATTCGAATAGACTTTAGCATTGCAACTGGTGAAAAGGTTTCATCGTAATCCACACCGTGGACTTGCCTGTAACCTTTTGCAACCAATCTAGCTTTGAAAACTTCAAGTTTCCCATCCTTGTCCTTTTTCAGTTTGAAAACCCATTTGCTTCCAATGGCTTGGTAGCCATCTGGCAAATCGACCAAATCCCATACTTGGTTTTCAGACATGGAGTCTAATTCAGATTGCATGGCTTCTTGCCATTGCTTGGAGCTAGGGCTCGTCATAGCTTGCTTGTAAGTCGCAGGTTCATCACTTTCAAGTAATAGAACGTCATAGCTCTCGTTCGTCAAAATACCCAAGTACCTTTCCGGTTGAGATCTATATCTTTGCGATCTACGCGGGGTAACATTTCTAGATTGACCATGATTCTCACCAGATTCTTCTAAAGATCTCTGAGTTTCATCTTGAATGTCATCTTGAGCATTCTCTAGAGTTTGTTGTTCGACTCGAATTTCTTCGAGGTCTACTTTTCTCCCACTTGTCATTTTGGAAATGTGATCCTTCTCCAAAAAGACACCATCTCGAGCAACAAACACTTTGTTCTCAGATGTATTGTAGAAGTAATACCCCTTTGTTTCCTTTGGATAGCCCACAAGGATACATTTGTCAGATTTTGGATGAAGTTTGTCTGAAATTAATCGTTTGACGTATACTTCACATCCCCAAATCTTAAGAAAAGACACATTTGGAGGCTTTCCAAACCATAATTCGTATGGAGTCTTTTCGACAGCTTTAGACGGAGCTCTATTTATAGTGAGTGCAGCTGTATTTAGTGCATGTCCCCAAAATTCTAATGGAAGTTCGGCCTGACCCATCATTGACCTGACCATGTCTAGCAAGGTTCTGTTCCTCCGTTCTGACACACCGTTCCATTGTGGTGTTCCAGGAGGAGTCAATTCTGATAGAATTCCACATTCTTTCAGATGGTCATCAAATTCATAGCTCAGATATTCACCGCCTCTATCAGACCGCAGTGCCTTGATCTTCTTGCCTAATTGATTCTCTACTTCACTCTGAAATTCCTTGAATTTGTCAAAGGATTCAGACTTATGCTTCATTAGGTAGACATAACCATACCTACTGAAGTCATCAGTGAAAGTGATAAAGTAGCTGAAACCACCTCTAGCATTTGTACTCATTGGTCCACATACATCTGTATGGATTAAACCCAATAGTTCATTTGCTCTTTCTCCAACTTTTGAGAAAGGTTGCTTTGTCATTTTGCCAAGTAAACATGATTCGCATTTACCATAATCCTCTAAGTTAAATGGTTCTAGAATTCCTTCCCTTTGAAGTCTTTCTAAGCGTTTCAAGTTTATATGGCCTAATCGACAATGCCACAGATAGGTGAGATCTGAATCATCCTTTTGGGCCTTTTTGGTATTTATGTTATATACTTGTTTGTCGTGATCTAATAAATAAAGTCCATTGACTAATCTAGCAGATCCATAAAACATCTCTTTAAAATAAAACGAACAACTATTGTCTTTTATTATAAAGGAAAATCCCTTAGCATCTAAGCAAGAAACTGAAATGATGTTTTTAGTAAGACTTGGAACATGGAAACATTCTTCCAGTTCCAAAACTAGCCCGGAGGGCAACGACAAATAGTAAGTTCCTACAGCTAATGCAGCAATCCGTGCTCCATTTCCCACTCGTAGGTCGACTTCACCCTTGCTTAACTTTCTACTTCTTCTTAGTCCCTGTGGATTGGAACATAAGTGTGAGCCACAACCTGTATCTAATACCCAAGAAGTTGAATTAGCAAGTATACAGTCTATAACGAAAATACCTGAAGATGGAACGACTGTTCCGTTCTTCTGATCTTCCTTTAGCTTCAAGCAATCTCTCTTCCAATGCCCCTTCTTCTTGCAGTAGAAGCATTCAGATTCAGAAGTGGGTTGACTGACCTTCCTCTTTGCAGATTTGGCGCCAGTTTGCTTAGTTGGGCTGGCCTTGTTGCCACCTTTCTTAGCATTCCTCTTCTTTCCAGATTTCTTGAACTTGCCCCCACGCACCATAAGCACATCCTGCTTATCACTTTTGAGCGTCTTTTCAGCGGTCTTCAGCATACCGTGAAGCTCAGTGAGCGTTTTGTCCAGACTATTCATATTGTAGTTCAGTTTGAACTGATCATACCCGCTATGAAGAGAATGGAGGATGGTGTCTATAGCCATTTCCTGAGAAAATTGCTGATCCAGCCGACTCATATTCTCAATGAGTCCAATCATTTTGAGAACATGTGGACTTACGGGCTCGCCTTTCTTAAGCTTGGTCTCAAGAATTTGCCTATGAGTCTCGAATCTTTCGACTCGAGCCAGATCTTGGAACATGTTCTTCAACTCACTGATGATTGTGAAAGCATCTGAGTTGATGAACGTTTTCTGCAGATCCGCACTCATGGTGGCGAGCATTAGACATTTCACATCCTTGTTGGCATCAATCCAACGATTGAGGGCTGCCTGAGTGACCCCGTCGCCTGCAGCTTCGGGCATCGCCTCATCTAGGACATACTCCTTTTCTTCCTGCATAAGAACTATTTGCAAGTTCCTTTGCCAGTCAAGGAAGTTTTTCCCGTTCAACTTCTCCTTTTCGAGAATTGATCGAATGTTGAATGAATTGTTGTTTGCCATATTAAAAACTACAATTGAAAAGAATAAACAAATAAATAACCATTCACAGTTTCTCTTAATAAACTTAAATTCTAGCATACATGCATAATTCAATGTTTATTAAGCATTTTATTCAAGTTATGTGTTCCGGCAGGTGTGAATAAAATGATTCCAAGATCCTAAAATCATTGAAGAACTAAGCACAGTTTGTCGACTTAATCCTAGAACATCTTAGGTAAGCAAAAGCCTTTTGCTAATAGTCTAGAAACTATTCTTGGTTGATAGGTACGTCTAAGAACTTATTAGGTAAACCTATCGAATTTGCCACGACATAAAAGGACTCCTTACTTATATCGTTGAGTTTCACCAAAACTAACATGTACTCACAATTATTTGTGTACCTTGCCCCTTTAGGACCAATAAGTAACACCTCGCTGAGCGAAAACTATTACTAGATTGATGTAAAGGATATCCAAGCAAGTGTATATTTTGGCATGGCACCTTTTAACTCAATTTTTAAGTTTGGAACTTAAGGCTCTTACTATGTTGGTTAGATTTTAAGTGAACTAAAATCCTTAATCATGCAACATAATCAAGCTTTTGATCTCATGCATTTTAAGACATATTTAAAACAATAAATAACTTAAAACATGCATAAGATATTTGTGATCTAGTATGGCCCGACTTTATCTTGAAGCTTTGACTTCAAAGTCCGTCTTGAAAATCTCCGTGGGAGGCACCATTTTCTTCAAATAGGATAAGCTATAACTAATTACAACTATTTGATGGTTCGCAGACCATATTTGAATTGAAAAATAACTTTGGTACTTTAGACCAATTACATTCAAATTAATGGTACGCATACCATATTTTCTATCCTATTTGGGCCATACTAGTCACTTCATAACCTGCAAAACAGTACATATACAATATATACCATTCACCCATTCATTATCATGAATGGCCCACATAGCTGGTTAGTAAAACACATTATGCATCACGTAAACATTTGCAGCAATTAATCAAGGGCACCAATAATCTACCAATTATTCAGTCCTTATTAATTCTAATCAAGTTGTTTTAACCTTAAGGATTTGTAGACCTAATCAAGAGTTTATGACTAAAAAGCGCTCCCACTTAAACCAATAAATTCATATGCTTTACCAATTTTAAACATAAAAATGTATTTCTAGTCCAACCGGAAACATACAAATTTAATTAAAATTTAAAGCTCATATCAATTTATAATTGAATCCAAAAATTTAATTTAATTTCAGTCGTATTAATTCATGATTTTAATTTTAGTAAAATAATTAGAATAAATAACATTTATTATAATTATAATATTCAAAATTAAAATCCAAGAAAATAATTCAAATTATTAATTTTAAAATTAATTAAAATTACGTGAACTGAAATTTTCAAATTAAACATTCAAAACGATCTAATCGTAACGCAAACACCCTACGCGTTGCACGCCCATGGGCCGTACGCACACAGCCATTGCTGGCCATGTGCGCGCAGCCCATGCGCTCGTCGCATAGCTGCTGCTTCCCTATCGCAAGCCTCCGCACGCATTGGTGCTCGCTGCGCGCGCCAGCGCTCATCGCACGCGAGCTATCGCTCGCAGTGCGCGCGCGCGACATCGCTCGCTGGGCGCGCGAGCCATCGCTCGCTGGGCGCGCGACATCGCTCGCTGTGCGCGCGAGCCATCGCTCGCTGGGGCGCGACATCGCTCGCTGGGCGGGCGACATCGCTCGCTGTGCGCGCGAGTAATGCTGGGCGCAGCGCTCGTGGCACGCGAGCTTGCGCTCGCTGCGCGCGAGGCAGCGCGCGTTGTGGCGCAGCTCGCTTGCTGCCCACACGCGACTGCCTTGGCTCGCTCTTCGCCCATGCCCATTCGTTCATTGCTCGTGGCACACGACACAAGGCAGGGCTGCTGCCTTGTGCTCGTGCACTACGCCCTTGCTCATTGCATTCGTGCCGCACGGGCGACGAGCTCCCTTGCTCGTCATCGCATGCCCGCATTATACAACACCCCTTAAGGGTAACACGAAGCGTCCATTGCTTCGTGCGTGCCATGACACTTAAGTGAACTAGTTACGAGGATTAGCCAACCTTTCGTCCGACATGTAGGTGAGTAGGTGTAAGCTTTTCCAATTTTCAAATTAACTTTTGATGAAAATAAAAGGAAAATATAAATAACATCCTACTTGTGCACCCTCCTTACAAATTAATAATAATTAAATTGTTATTTTTGTTACATTCTTTTCAAATATTTCTATCACTAATGAACAAGCTCGGTATTAATGTATTTATTAATTACATGGTTATTTTGATGTAATTGTTTTAATGTTTTCGAGTATGTTAGTGTCTCGTGTGTTTTTATGCACAACTAAAGTATGTGTAAGCTCCCTCTATCAAAGCCAACATTTCATGTGTCCCGATCGATTCTCATTCCCGGATAACCTAGTACCATGACACCTAAATAAACTCATCGTCTAAGCCAAGCCTTTCATGTGTCCCGATCGATTCTCATTCCCGGATAACCTAGTACCATGACACCTAAGTGAACTCGATCGTCTAAGCCAACACTTCATGTGACCCGAACAATTCTTATTCCCGTATAACCTAGTACCATGACACTTAAGGAAACTAGTTACGAGGATTAGCCAACCCTTTCATGTGTCCAAAACAATTCTCATATTCCCGGATAACCTAGTACACTGACACCTAAGTAAACTCGATCGTCTAAGCCAACCCTTTCATGTGTCCAAAATAATTCTCATTCCCGGATAACCTAGTACACTGACACCTAAGTAAACTCGATCGTCTAAGCCAACCCTTTCATGTGTCCCGATTGATTCTTATTCCCGGATAACCTAGTACCATGACACCTAAGTAAACTCATCGTCTAAGCCAACCCTTTCATGTGTCCCGAGCGATTCTCATTCCCGGATAACCTAGTACCATGACACTTAAGTTAACTAGTTACGAGGATTAGCCAACCTTATTAGCAAGACACTTATGTAAACTATGTATAACAATAATATGGACACATACGTATCCCAAAACCAATAATAAGAAAATCACTTAATTAATATGTATACATGATAAACCAAATAACATCGAGGAAATTAAAAACGCATACACACTTCATTAGCAAATTAATGTTAAATCTATGGTGGATCCGGCTACTAATTGCTCATGCTGGTATTGGTTCTTTAGTTGATTGGCTGCAGCAACAACCCTTAGTATAGGCGGGAAACAATACAGTAGTGTGTAATAAAAAACAAAAACACATAAACTTGCATTCATCCCAATCTGTACTACAATTTCATCAATAAAATTAAATAGCACAACATGTTAAATAATTTCTTAAGGCTATAATAAAACATTTGCAACCCATATTAAGTCTAGTATTCCCGCCATTTCTCCAACATTTAAATTTTGTAGCAGGCCCTGCCCAAGATGTTGTGAATGAGATGCATTACAATCAGGCCTACATCGATATGGAAGATCAAGATTTTGTAAACAATGTGGTGTCCTCGTTCTGGAACTAAGGATGCTTGTAACGCTACAAAAATTCCGACCGACTTCGTAATAACCTAGTTTTTGTTGTACGTATTTGAACTAATGCTATGGAAACCTTTTGATGTTGCATACATTAAAGTAACGTATTAAGTAAGTTGGGTGAATGTTTGACAATCTTAAACTTGGATTAATACCGACTCAATCCCGAATTTTACTCCAAAACACGTTTGCGATAACCAAACTCCAAAACATATATTGTACAAAACAACGGATTGAGTGGTAATGGATTAAATAGGTTCATTAGCAATTCATAAAAAAAATACATGTTCTAATTTATATTACAACTTAATCTTTACACTAACTACAGTTTATACACAATACAATTTCAGAATTTTAATTGTATAAAAAATAATAAATCAGCGATTTCCTTTTTTACAATATAATTTACATTGTATTTTACAGATACTGAAACCAAACAAATACAATTTCTACGCAAAACCAACAATGGCTTCGGCCTCACGTCACAATGGTCACAACTACAACATTAACATAGAGCATTGCTTGCACGCTGGTCACGGGTTCGAGTACAGGCTTGAGCATAATAAAACGCGCATTCAACTTCTTGTTAGGTTATGATACATATGACAATTCATAAATCATGCGGAAAAACCATAAACCCAGGAAAACATATTATTTACACATAATCATTTAGCATAGAATAGATGCATACTCTTTGTTGCGTGCCTTCCCTAGCTGCGCCCGAACCGAACAAGAACAAGTCTTTAGGACTCCAAGTGTCGTCCCTCCGTAGATAGTCCACAGCACGTCCGGATCCGCCTTAAGATTGACCAACTAGAATCGCCCTTAAGGTACTATTATTTTCGGCACTTTATAGGCAAATGTGTGACTGAATTTTTCTCTCAAAAACTCACTTTGAATACTTTGAAACTTGTGTTATAAATTGTGAGCCCTAGCCTCATATTTATAGCGGTATGGAAAGGGAATCGAAATCCTATTCAGATACAAATTAATCAAACCTAGAATCCTACAAGAACTCTAATTTAATTAATTTATCAAATAGAATTAGGAATTTAATCATTAACCGAACTCTGCATGTTTTAGGAAACGTGCACGAACACAAACACTTGCACACACACGCACGACAGCCACGATGGGCCTCATGCGTGCGCGCGAGCAGCAGCCCACTCAGCGCCCGCGCGCGCTGTGCGCTGCGCGTGCTGTGCGCGCTGTGCGCGCTGCGCGCTGCGCGCAGCCTGCTGGGCCTGGCCTTGCTGTTTGTGCGGCGCGCTTGGCTTGCTGGGCGATGGCCTGGCTTCGTGCTGGGCCTCGTCCGGCAGGCCTCGTCCGATTCTTATTCGTACGATGCGCTTCCGATTAAATTTTCCGATTCCGGAATTCATTTCCGATACGAACAATATTTAATATTTCCGATTCCGGAATTAATTTCCGTTTCGAACAAATATTTAATATTTCCGTTTCCGGAATTATTTTCCGATTCCGGTAATATTTCCGATTCTGACAATATTTCCGTTTCCGGCAATATTTCCGATTCTGGCAATATTTCCATTTCCGATAATATTTTCCGATACGTACCATGTTTCCGTTTCCGGCAACATCTACGACTTGGATAATATTTATATTTCCGATACGATCCATATTTCCGTTTCCGGCAATATCATCGTTTCCGGAGTATTCATTTCTTGCCTGTGACGATCTTAGCTCCCACTGAAACCAAGATCCGTCGGTTCCGAATATTCATAGATAGAGTATCTAATGCCATTAGATACTTGATCCGTTTACGTACTATTTGTGTGACCCTACGGGTTCAGTCAAGAGTAAGCTGTGGATTAATATCATTAATTCCACTTGAACTGAAGCGGCCTCTAGCTAGGCATTCAGCTCACTTGATCTCACTGAATTATTAACTTGTCAATTAATACTGAACCGCATTTATTAGACTTAACATAGAATGCATACTTGGACCAAGGGCATTATTTCCTTCACTTCTTCCCTACCAACCCCCCACCCTTTTTTTCCCATTTTTTTTCCAATTCCCTGCTATTGTCCATTTTTATATATTTGTCAACAACAAACCATGTTTTTTATTTCCAAACTTAAACAAAACATTGATAAAATTAGGGAATATGGATATCAAACTAGGATGAAATAAGCAACAACAAAACAAATCCAACATTGGAAATATCGAAAAAAAAAATTACAAAATCAAAGAAAATACTCCATTGACATAACTGACATGTTCACAAAGTCACAAATTTACAAACTCCGTTACGAGAGTATGTTCTCATGTTTCCAGATCTACAAAAATAATAATGTAAAAAAAAAAAAATTGAAAAAAGATAAAGATAAAGTACTGATATGTCGGAGAAAACAAGAAATCAACAACCATGTCAAAATTAATTGGTATTACCAAGATCTAATTACCATAACCACATAAATCCACACCATTTTACCGCCACACTTCACAAATACAAAAGCCCACAAATTGCTTCTATAGAAGGTACTCTCATTTTTTCAGATCCAAAAGCACAACAAAAATGAATATCGGGTTTGTGAAAATCCATAAACTGCCATTCTCAAAACCATAAATGGGTTAGGGAAAACCATAACTGTCACAAAATGATTGAACAGCATCTAGAAAACTCAATTTAAGGAAGAAAAAGAAAAGCTAAGTCACTACATCAAGGATGTGGGTATAGAAGGTACTCTCATCTTATTCATTTTTGGCTTCCTGGTGCAGTTGATATACATTATTCAAGTGGAATCGAAATCACTTTGGAAGAGTGAAAAAGACTTTGGAGAGATGAATGAACATTGGTTTCATCGACATTTCAACAAAATTAAAAAAAATAAAAAATTGTTTTATTATTTGAAATTCAAATTCAAATTGTCCTTGAAATTTTTCAGATGACTAGGCAGTGACAAGGCAATGAGCTGGCATTGTTACCCAATTGGTGAGCATTTTAAGTCCAGTCAACTTAAAATGATTTTAGGTGTGGGTTTGGCGCTAAACCTCTGAAAACAGCTTTAAGAAATCACTAAATCTGCGTAATATTCCATGGGTGGTTGTGATTGCTTCTGGTGTCTGTATGCCATTACCTGCTAAGCATAAAAAAACTACAAATGCTCTGCATTTGCTTAAATAACCAGACAAGTTTCATATAAGGACTTGAACAACAAGATCCATAAGGGAAAAACAAAAAAACAACTGTATACAAATACCAAAAATTGGGCAATCTCAAGTGTCTGCTCGCAAAGGAAACAAACATCGGGGGAGTTGAAATCCCATTATGTGAGCTCGTGACACCTCTACTGCAGCTAGGCTAATCATTTAGATCAGCTAATGAGGTACTATATGCAAACAATAGTCGTTTTCTTACATCTGCCTGAACTGGAATCAAAATATAGATGTCCTATAGAACCTTGTATTGAGAAATTGATCCTCTTGACACCGCCTCGGGGAGTAAGACGACAAATGGCAGGCTTAGTGATGCCCTGGGAATTTATCCCTGAGCACCCTAATTGCTCCTCCCTTCCAATACCTATCCTTCCTTTCCTCTTCAATAATTTCCCATTAAAGCTAAAAATGGGTATCTATAAATCCACAAAATAACAATGTAATCAAAACAAATAGTGAAATTAACATAAATCCTACAATAGAACATAATTCTAATCTACATCAACAAGAACAAACACAAAAGCAGCAAAAAGTTGAGATCTGTAGATAAAACCCAGTTCTAGATAAACAATCTAAGCTCAATCGAACATCAAAAGAAAAGAAAAAGTAAACCCCATGCCAGAAAAACAAATCAAATTAAACCCACATCAAAAAAAGAAATCAAATTTTTTATTTAATTTCAATTACAAGGAGAATTGGAGTAAGGAGAGTGAATACTAACCTTGTGATCTGACTCAGAAGCAAAAGATGGAGAAGAGAAGAGAGAGAAAGTAAAGAAGATTAGGAAGGTGAAGATGGATCGTACGGTAGTGGGCGTGGCTGAGGAGAGAGATCAAACCAAAATCAACGGTGGGGATCTTCAGAGGCTGTAAAATTGAAAAGAAAATCAGAGGAAATCAAGAACAAATTAACGGCATTTAGAATTGTAGATGGGTATTTTTTGGGTTTACATTAAGTCAGAGACAGTGCGCTCTCCTTCCTGACGTATCTGGAAATGGTAGATGAAGAAAAGAAAGAAAATCATGTGCTCGCCGAGATTGATCTATTTCAAATTATATCATCTTGATGATGACGACTTACCCAGAAAATGAAAAGATCCCAGAGATTTCAATGGCGCAAATAAATTTTATGTTTCTCACCTCTCAATTTTCAATGGCGCCAGAATTTTCCCTCAATCTCCTTTCTATCGTTTATGGCGCTTAAACAAAAATTTCAGGAGACCAAGGATCGGCCCGAACGTCGTCGATATGGGCCAAGGCGTGAGCCGAAAACCGGGCGTTCTCTAACCTCGGTTGCCGAGGGTTGCTAGCCTTGAAGTCGTAAGGAGGGCAGTTAGAAAGAATCTCCCCACCTTCCAACTTGTATCCCAACACCTCGGGATCAAGAGCGGCCTCACCAAATGTTGTGTAAAGTTTAGTCACATATAGTATATATCTAAGTCTGGTTATTTGTTTAACTTAGCTTTAGCATTCATATCGAATTATAATAATTTGTAGAACATTAACAAATAATATATGTGGGAAATGGGAAGCAGTTTTCTTGACGGAAAAGGCGTCGAAAAAAGTGTATAGGTTCTTGACGAAGAAAGTGTCGTGAATTCTCTATTTCTCGACGCTTTTATGCATCAAACAATGCGTCAAATGTTTTCTCCGACGCTTTTATGTGTCAACAAATGGGTCAAAAAGCGTCGAAACAATACAAAATTTGTAGTAGTGATATCATTAGGGGCATAAGTAATTGACCCTAATTATATTTCGAGGCAAAATTATATGGTTGCCCCTAAATATATGTCTTTAGAATTAATGTTTAATATGTCTCTAAATATGTGATTGCCTCTTATTATAATCCGAGGCAAAGATATTGTTGCCCCTAATTATATTTTGAGGCAAAGATATAGGTTGCCTCTAATTATAATTCGAGACAAATATATATGTTGCCTCTAATTATATTTTGAGGCAATATTATGGGGTTGCCTCTAATTATATTTTGAGGCAAGGATATATGGTTGCCTCTAAATGTATGGGCTTTTAGGAGCAACACATTGTGTTGCCTCAAAAAGGGGCCTTTAGAGGCAACCACTAATTAGCGACGGACTTATTAGAGGCATCCACTTTTTTGCTTCAAAAACCCATTAGCGGCTAAATTCCCATTTTTAGGGACAATTATGACTTGCCTTTGTATCCGATTTTTCTAGTAGTGGAAGGTGAATGCAAATATGAAGAAGAGTTACATGTAGCATGTGGTATGGTTAGTTTGTACAAAACCACTTCAGACCGACTTGGTTTGACTTCTGTAGTTTTTGTTTCTTTGGGGTTCTTTTGTATTGGTTTTGTGGTTTGGTTGACTATCTTAGTTTTATGTAGTTACGGGCTTGCAGTTTGTTGCAAGGTCTAGGGTGTTTTATTTGGTTGAGCTTGTACAAATATTTGGTTCGCTTTTGGTATATAATATTACTAATTTACCAAAAAATTAGCTTATAAGTGATCGTGCTTGTAAATTTATGTAATAATATTCTAGATGTTCTGGTGCCTCTAAAAACCTTTCACGTAAGTTTCAAATTCCATCTAAATATCATTATTTGAAAAAAAGAAAAGAAAAAAGAAGATGTTGCCTCTAATTATATTTTGAGGCAATTTATATGGTTGCCCCTAAACATATGTGACTTTTAGAGGCAACCTCTAATTATATTTCGAGTTAAATTACATGGTTACCCCTAAATATATGTGCCTTTTGGAGGAAGTTTTGTATATTGCCTCTAATTATATTTCAAGGCAAAATTATATGGTTTCCCCTAAATGTATGCGACTTTTAGAAGCAATTTTTGTATTGCCTCTAATTATATTTTGAGGCAAAGTTATATCGTTGCCTCGATATATATATGGATTTTAGAGGCAACTTTATCTTGCCTCTAATTATATTTCGAGGCAAAGTTACATGGTTGCCCCTAAATATATACAACTTTTAGAAGCAATTTTTATATTGCCTCTAAATATATTTTGAGGCAAAGATATATCGTTGCCTCTAAATGTATGTGCTTTTAGAAGCAATGCGCTATATTGCCTCAAAAAGGGGCCTTTAGAGGCAACAACTAATTAGCGACAGACTTATTAGAGGCATCCACTTTTTTGCTTCAGAAAGCCATTAGAGGCTACATCCCCATTTTTAGAGGCAATTATGTGTTGCTCCTGTAAGTAATTTTTCTTGTAGTGCGATTTCCCTAGACTATCCCCAACTCCCTAACGTTTAGCTTCCTTGATTCAATCTAGTTTAATTGTTAGTTTAGCATCTTAGTGATAGTTCAAATCAAACCTCTTGTTCGAATTAGCTTGACATTTAAACTCAATAACCATCGTTTCTTTGGGACGATCCCTTTACTTGCCACTATAGTTGATATAGTTGGTTAGTCTAGTGGTTTTATAAATTTTGTTTGATTGTGGCGTTGATCTTTCAACGACGTAAAACGCCCTATCAAAATGGCGCCGTTGCCGAGAAACGGTTGTTGTTTCTGAGTTTAAGTTGAGACTAGTTCATTATTAGAAAATACAAAAACATTGCAATTTCGCTTAGCTTTCTTTTTCTTTGGCATTGCTCACGGTTTTTCTTGAGTTTGTATGCTTGTTAGGGGGCGTGCTCGTCAAAGGACCCTCCATCCGCTTGACCTTGAATTGGAGAGGACACTTAGGAGACAAAGGCGTGTACGGTCTAGCTCATCAAGCAATAACAGATTCGCATCGTTGAGTGTTGGTGAGGAACAACAAGAGAGTGAGCAAGTTTTTGAGAACATGGCGCTCCCGGTTAATAACTTGGGAATACCGGAGGCATTCGAAGCTACATGTGGTATTCAAGCCCCAACAACGGGTACCAACAACTTTGAGATCAAGCCCGCCTTGATCAATTTGGTGCAAAGCCACCCCTTTTGTGGGAAGAGTAATTAATCACCTCACGAGCATCTCAAACAATTCGAGCACTATTGTGACACAATCAAGCACAATGGTGTCACATCGGATTATGTGAGGTTGACATTGTTTTGGTTCTCTCTACTTGGGCGAGCAAGTGATTGGCTTGACAAGGAGGTCAAGCCCAACTCACTTCGCACTTGGACCGAAGTGACAAGTGCATTCTTAAACAAGTTCTATTCGCATGGGAAGACGGCGGAGTGTCGCCACAAGATTCAATCCTTTGAGCAAAAGCGAGAGGAGTCACTCTTCGAAGCTTGGGATCATTTTAAGGAGTACCAAAGGGAATGCCCTCACCATGGGATTCCTAAATGGTTGTTGCTTCAAACATTCTACTTGGGGTTGAGTCCAAGTTCGAAGACAAGTCTTGATGCGGGCGCGGGAGGCCCCATTATGAATAAAACTGAGGATCAAATAGAGGAAATAATTGAGGATGTAGTTCGAAACTACCAATCTTGGCATGTAGGCACAAGGAATTATGATGGGAAAGGTAGGGCTGAAGATGGTAAGGGTTCGGTGTACGCCATAGAGCAAGCACGGATGATAGAGAAGCTTACCTCACGCTTGGAGAAGCTCGAAAACACACCGAGCCAACCGCCATCACCGTCTACAATCCCTCCTCCCTCGGTCACTCTTCTCTCTAAGGGGAAGGGAAAGGTTAGTTCTTATGGCTCAATGCCTCCGGGCACCTTCTTTTGCGAAAATTGCCAAGACTATAGTCATTCCCCCGATGCATGCCCCTTAGTTCATAACTTGTCATTTGTGGATTATGGCCCTTCGTATGAAGGCGAGTTTGATGTAGAGTATGCTAATGCCGTAAATGAGAGGTCTAGGAATGATAACCCTAACAATCCTAATTTTTCTAGGCAACCTAGAGGGCCCTCCATGTATGGTCCCCACCAAGGCTATGGCCAAGGAAGTGGGTATGATAGCAAAAATCGAGGTGGCTATAGAGCATAAGGCTATCAAAGCCAAGCGCCCTATGGTCAATCTCAAGGTTTTGGCAATCAAGGCCAATACAACCAAGGGAGTTATAATCCCAACCATCAAGGTGGAGCGGGTTATAACTACTCTTATGGGCAATTTAGGGGTGCCTCAAGTGGGGGTTATCCTTTGAACTCGGGAAGTCCTTATGGTGCATCTCAATTGCCACCTCCCGGATTCAATGGACCGAGGACCTTTGGCAACAAATATCAAGCAAACCTTAGTGGTTATGGCGTTGCACCTCCACCACTCCCGCCTCTTAAGTCTAATCTTGAGGCTCTCATGGAGTCGTTTGTGGGGGCGCAAGCCAAGAAGAATGTCGAGTTTGAGGATGGATTCAAGCAATCCAACACTCACTTGAAGATGATTGAGACCCAACTTGCTCAACTAGCTAGCACTATCAAAGAGCAACAAGTGCATACAAGTCTCCCACCCCAAGGTCAACCTCCTAAGCAATTGTATGCAATTATGACAAGGAGTGGGAAGACCTTAGATGATAGTGCTACTCATGTTGAAGCTCCTAGCTCTAGGGGTGAGAGTTCTATGGGAAATGAGTCCTTGGACCGTGATGATGCGGAAGAGAAGTCTTATGTCGACGACATGAATGATGGTGATAAGTCGAAGGAGACTCCTCTTCCTCCTCTCCCAACTCCTCCTCCCCCTATCCCCAAAGAGTTAAAAGGCACAAGTTAGATGTGCAATTCTCAAAATGTCTTGAGGTTCTTCGAAAATTGCATATCACTCTCCCCTTTATGGATGCGTTGAAACAAATGCCTACCTACTCAAGATTTCTTAAGGAAATCTTGAATGGGAAGCGGAATTGCGACGTAAAGGAGACGGTGAACCTCATTGAAAATTGTAGTGCTATCATTTTAACAAAACGCCACCCAAACTCAAAGACCCGGGAAGTTTTTCTATCCCTTGTGCTATTAAGGAGCTTGAAATAAGCAATGCCTTGTGTGATTTGGGTGCTAGCGTTAGTATACTACCTAGCTTATTCAGTGTTTGCCAAGCTTGACGTTGGAGATCTTGTCCCAACCAACATCACCTTGCAACTTGCCGACCGTTCGGTCAAGTATCCTATTGGCAAGGTTGAGGATGTTCCCCTAGTTGTTGGCGAGCTTACTTTCCTTGTGGATTTCTTCGTCTTGGACATTGATGAGGATGCCCATACCCCCATTATCTTGGGGAGGCCATTTTTGGCCACCGCGGGTGCTCTTATCGATGTGCAAGAAGGACTAATCACCTTGAAAGCGGGAGACGCCAAGGCTAGTTTCAAGCTTGCAATTGATGAACATTGTTGCTCTAAAATGAAAAGTTGCATGAAAGTTGACACTCTTGCTTGTGTTGAGCACAATCATTCTTGTGCCATTGCTTCTAACAATCCTTCTGTTCTTGAGTGTGATTTTGAGATCGATAGGAAGGTGAAGAAGGATGTGCACGAGAGTTCCTTTGTGCAAGGAGATCCCTATGATGACGTCATTACCATTCCCGACACATTCGGGATGGATCTTGATGATGAAAAGTCACTCACTCCTGAATCTAATGGTAAGAAGTGTATGAGCAAGAATTCCAAGCAAGGAAATCCTATGCCTCAAAGGACTTGGTTTGGTCCCCACTCATTAAGTGGTGGTTTGGGTATGTGGTTTGTGCCCAAGGAGGCCAAGAAAGGTTTGTTGACTAGTGTTGACCCGAGGTTTGTTGTGTTTGACCCCCCTTGACTTTGGGGGGGGGGGGGTGGGGGTCCGTCAAGCTAATGACGTTAAACGACCGCTACCGGGAGGCAACTCGTGTATTCTTTCCCTCTCTTGTCCCCCCATGAGCTTTGGGGGGATTCGTCAAGCTAATGACGTTAAACGAGCGCTACCCGGGAGGCAACCCAGTTGTCTAACTCCTAGTTTTAGTTTTTGTTAGATTTTGTACATTAATTTCCATTAATTAGTTTAATTTTCTATTTAAAGGGGAAGCTTGTAAAACATTTGCAAAATCATGTTTTGTGCGACCGAACGTGCTCTGTCGTTCGATCGCACAAACCAGGTTTTTGAGACAGAATGACCAGTTTTTGGTAAACGATCGCACAAGGTCTGTGCGACCGAACGACTCTTTCTGTTCGATCGCACAGGTCTGTGCGACCGAACGGCTTAATCTGTTCGATCGCACAGCCTGGCGGAGCTGTTTCTGATGTCTTTATTTTGAAAAATCGCGAGCTCCTCCCCTTATTTCCCTTCATTTGCTCGACTCTCCTCTCCATTGCTCCCTCTTCTCTCACTTGCTACCACTACTCCTCATCAAATTCATTCACTTCCCTTTACAGATTTCACTTCCCATTCATCAAATACACTCAATCTCATTCATCCCAACCCCCAAAATTCGCAAATTTTCAGATTTTTGTAAAATCCCCAATTTCTAGGGATTTTGTGAAATTTTTGTTCATAATTGTGTGTGTGGTGAATTGGAGCTCTTGAGGACACTTGGGATCGATCCTACACTACTTTCTCTGCTTGTGGTGATGATTTATTTCCCTTAATTCTTGTATTTCGTTCCATTTTCACCATGTTCATATTGTTTTTGATTTTTCTGAAATAATTGATTCTTGGGTGTTTGTTGATGCATGTTTGTATTGTGGTTAATCTCTAATTGTCTAGATGAGCTATGCATGTTTAATTCCTTGTTCCATTTACGCTCTAGACTTTTTGAGATGATTTTGTGAGATTTTGAGCTCCTTTGACTGTACTTGTTTGTGGAAGTGTTGTTTGATTGATTGTGGTTATTGTTGTGGAGTAATGTGGTTAGTTCAATCTTGTTGAGGAGTTGGTGTAATGTTTAGAGCTTGATGATGAATTGATGAAGATAGTTTAACCTTAGCTCTTGTAGTAGTTCGTTTGTCCTAGATTGTGAACTAACTTAGTTTATCCTTCTTTGTGTGTCTTGGTTTGTTTCTTTTTGTTTTGTAGATTTTTGCTTACCATCCACTAATCTCAATGGCACCAAAACACTCCAAGAAGAACCCCACCGCAACCGCGACCACCTCTTCATCAAAGAGGAAGGCAACAACGGCACCAACCCCGCCGAACATGGAAACTTTCGGAATTGAGTTCGCCGAGCAAAGGTCTTGGGACTTCTTCGAGCTCCTTTCCAAGAGGACAATTAAGCCCACCAAGTTCTTCCATCGGGATAGTGTTCGTCGTTTGGGGGTCGAGGCCGAGGTTGACAAGTTGATCAAGGGCCTAGGGTGGGAAGAGTTCGCAAAGATGAGTGCCCCTACCTATAAAAGGTTGACATTGGAGTTCCTCTCCTCGGCTCGGAAGAACCTTATAGAAGATGAGGATGGTGATAGTGTGGTGGAATTGAGCTTCCAAGTCTTCGGTCGCCAATACAAGTTGAACCACAATCAAATCAATTCCCTTTTCTCCATCGACTCGGACCATGGTTTCATCACGATCCCAAGGTCCGAATGTGCTAACACCTATGATGAAAATCGTTGGTGGAGAGAGTTCACCGGAGACGACGGAGATTTCTTCTCCGCCTCGGCCAAGTCTTCCGCAATCCATCATCCGGCCACCCGCATCATGAGCCGGCTCCTCATCTATTCCCTTTTCTCTAAGGGTGCTACCGGTGCCTTGTTGGGCACGGAACTTGGTGGCTTATGGTTGGCCACACAAGAGGAGCAAGAGGTACTTGATTTCGGGCAATTGCTCATTTCCCGGATCATCGAGGTTAGGGATAGCCACTTGAATAAACCCGACATCCTCCTTGGCGGCATGCTTACTTTTCTTGTTCGGCTTCTATCGAACAACCCTCATGCCAAGGAGATGGCGGCTTTACCTCCCGTGGCCGGTGGTGAGATCTTAAACATCCGGGCGATGTTCAATGCTACTTTGCTCCACTACACCACCAATGAGGCGCAATGGATTTGGCTTGTGCGGAAGAATGATTGGTGCTTTCTTCCGCACCCCCCAGCACTTCATGGTCCCCTAATGTCCGCTACTTGCTTCCGCAGCAACAAAAGTTTGTCAAGGCCGCCGCCGCCTCCACTTCCGAGCCTACCGCGGTACCACTACCGAGCCTACTCAAGCTCCCTCTCGGTCTCCTAGTCCTCCTCCGAATATGGGTAACATACCTCTCTCCTCTCCTTTTGACATGACGGGTTTGCAATCCACCCTTGCGACTCTCTTGCAAGGGCAAGAGGACCAAGCAAGTGTCTTGGCTTCTCTTGCTTCTCAAGGGAGCCGCACGACGTTTTTCCGTCGTTGAAAGATCAACGCCTCAATCATACAAAATTTATAAAACACCTAGACTAACCAACTATATCAACTATAGTGGCAAGTAAAGGGATCGTCCCAAAGAAACGATGGTTCTTGAGTTTAAATGTCAAGCTAATTCGAACAAGAGGTTTGATTTGAACTATCACTAAGATGTTAAACTAACAATTAAACTAGATTGAATCAAGGAAGCTAAACGTTAGGGAGTTGGGGATAGTCTAGGGAAATCGGGGGAAATGAATTACCATATAGTAATCATGAATGATGCAATGAAATAGCACATAGGGGAATGAAAACTAATGACGTACTCGCCACCTCTCGGATAGAGCACGCGAAGCAACCTAGCCTATGGAAAGCTTTCGCATAGTCCTAAGCTAGATTCGCAAGCATATAATAGGTGCTATCATTCACTGGCATGAACTAGGATCACAATGTCTTGCCAAACCTAAATCATACATTCCAATCTAACTCAATCAACTAGCATTTGCAACTACTAATCAATTGATCATGGAAAATCCTAGCACTAAATCAATTTAATCACATCAATCATTAATCAATTAAATCATCAAATTCCCCTAATTAAGCCTCTAGATTCTCCCCTTTCCCTAACCTAAATCTACTCACTAGCCATTCTAGGAATCAAGAAATCTATTAATTCTACACTAGCAAGCATAAAATTGAAGGATTAAGAAGAGAGAATCAAAGACTAGAACAATCAATTGAACAATCAACAAGAAAATTAAGAATCAAAGTAACTAAGTAATATCAAGAAGAATTCAAGAATTGAAGGAATTATAGAACAATCAACAATCACAACAAAAGCAAGAATTAAGAAATTGAATTGAATTGCACAAAATTAGAAGAAGAGTTTAGAGAATTACAAATTGATGCTTCAATGGAGGAGAGTTTCTCTCTCTAGAAATGCTGAAAAACTAACTTTGAGAATCTAAAATTATCAACTAAAATTCTGCTCTTAACAAAATAATCGGAAAATCTATTTATAAGTTTCCCCAAATAGAAGCCAAAATTCGAATAAGAGCAACCCGCGCAACCATTCGGTCGCACAGACCTTTTGTGCGACCGAACGTAAATGAGTCATTCGAGCGCATACTGGGTGTGAGGGGGTCGAAAAAGCACGAGGCTAATGCGTGACCTCGTTCCTCGTGGGTGTGACGTTTCTTTTTGTCAAATCAAATGTAATTGGATTTCCTGTGAGTTTACACCGAATTGACTAGTAATATAGGAGTCGCCATTCAGTTTTTAATGACAATGAGAAAAACTGACAAAACCCGGTTATCGTGACATAAAGGGAGTGCAATTATGTTTGACCACGACGGCCATAGGTTCCCTTGTGATCCCTGGTGTGGGGATCGCTCAACGTACACCCGCAAGGCAGAGATTGAGAGTTTGGGGGACTGTAACTACCGAGAGGAGTACTCGCTCTTCGATAACTCCAGAGGCAGGATATCCTTACTAGCTCAACATAAATAATTGAAGGGACATGCGTTAACTATTAAACTAATCTGAATTGATTTTAGCAATATGCAACACATAATACTAGATCGATCGTGATTATCTGGTTTAGATTATTTTAAGGGACCTAGCATGATAGTTCAATTGTCCCAGATATTATCTTTGTTAGGCGTGATAGAACAATCAGATTAATAGTTTAACAATTTTATAAAAGGGGGATGAAAGCGATTAAATCATGCGAAGGGACACATTACGACGCACCCTTAAGAGGTGCGTCATGGTTCTTAGAAAACTAACCACTTTGGCTTTGCTATTTCTCCTTTTATTTAACGAATCTCAAGTTTCCGGGCTTAATTCTTCAGCTACAAGGGACAGGATACGTTCTGTTCGATTTTTGGATCGATTGCGACATAACGCGAGATCAATTTCGCACCGTGAGGCTTAGGCTTAGGGGTTGGAGTCAATACTCAGAATATGAATTGTGTGTGTTTTCACGTCGAATTTGGGGCTGTATTTATAGAAAAGAGTTTGTGGAAAGATAGAATTTTAGAGCACTAATCCAAGAAGAATTAGGAGAGAACACGTATCCAGGTAATTTCAGCGCCCAGGGCTGGGCGCCGAAGATTTCGGCGCCCAGAGACAAGCGTTGAAAATAGGGTTTGGGCCGTATTTCCTTGTCAGATTTGGACTCGTGGAATACGGAGTCCTTGAGACTTATCCGAGTCTTTTAGTGCGTATTAACTTTATGACGGAATGCGTTTGGGCCCGTTACGAACTCTAGGTTCGTTAGGATTTTAATTAATACGTAACTCTTATTTTCGAATTATACTAGGAATAGGATTCCTCTTGCAAATTCTATCTCTTTTAGGATTTATGTTGGAGTGCAACACCTAATTCTGACAGGTTTCTATCTTTTATGTCTTGCCCCTTTTAGCAACTACCCGTTACGGTAGTTACTATTTTTAGCAGGTTTCTATAAATAGCAGGTTCGGGTGAAATGAAAAGGGTGATCGAGATTCGTTATTTTATAGGAGATGCGTTGCCAAGTGGAGATTTATGTTCTCATCATCGAACCTTCCCTTTCAGGAATGGGGACAAAAGTAGGTGTCTATAGTTAGCCCCCACTTTGACTGAGTCTCGGGATGAGACGGTGATCAAAGTACTAGACGGAGTGCGTCACACAAGCCATGGTGTATGTGACCTGTTTTGCGAGGGTCTCACGAGCCCCCGAGTGATAACATTTGACTTAAGGGTCATCACTGGAAGTGTCGACATATCCCTCACGTGTCATTGGGATTTGTCAACGGATAGTATAGAAACTCCCTCACTTTGTCATTGGAAGTATCTAAAGATGCGTAGAAACTCCCTCACTTTGTCATTGGAAGTAGCTACAGATGTTTTCGAAATCAAAACTATAAAGTGTAATTGGGCCTGGCCAAGCCCAATCACGAGGTAAAATGTTTTAAAAGATTCTCATTTTCAGGGTTAGCTAAACGAGAAAACCCCCTTGTTTTTATGGGACGTAAAACGAAGGAAAATCCAGCACATCGTTCTTTTTTGGAAAAACGGAAAACCAATCCTTTAATTTTTGGAAAAAGGGAAAACCGATCATTTAATTTTTGGAAAAAGGGAAAACCGGAAAAAGTTATCGCTACGGCGACTAAGGACCTGCGCGGTTAGTGGCGCAGACCCCGCCGGCTAAAGATGGCGAGCCTGTCCGCTGAGGGTGGACACCCCGTCCGATAGAAGTGGACGAATCTGTTTTGAAATTTGAAAATAAGGACCTACGCGGTTTGTGACGTAGACCCCGCCGGCTGAAGATGGCGAGCCTGTCCGCTAAGGGTGGACACCCCGTCCGATAGAAGTGGACGAATCTATTTTGAAATTTGTTTGTGTTTTTTTTTGAAAATAAGGACCCACGCGGTTTGTGACGTAGACCCCGCCGACTGAAGATGGCGAGCCTATTTTATTTCGTTTTGAAGATTCTATTTTTCGAAAACTGAGGACCTGCGTGATTAGTAACGCAGACCCCGCCGGCTGAAGATGGCGAGCCTGTTTTGAATTTCTTATTTTCTTTTCATTTTGCCTATATATAAAAAAGGCTTTTGTGATTACAACCTGTTGGTGCGTCGCAATATTTCCTGATTAGGCGTGTCCTGTAAGTGGGCCCACACTGTGTATATTTTTTTGTTAACGAGATTTTACAACACCGTTTTTTTTTTTTTTTGTGGGAAAGAAATATCAAGACAACGGATATCTTACACAAAGAGGGGAGTCACGCGTGCCCCGACAGCGAATATTCGCTGTCCGGGAAGCATTTTCAGCGCCCAGCTCTGGGCGCGAGAATTTCTAACGCCCAGGGCTGGGCGTTGAAAATGCAAAGGGGAGACTGGTCTTTAAAAGACGCGACCCGTTTCCCTTCCTTCCCATTTCCACCATTTTCGCTCAAAAACTCCACTCATCTTACTGATTTTTCACTCGTTTTCTTCATTTTTCTTCACGAATTCTACTCCAAATCACTTCCTAATCCTCCCAATGTAAGTAATTTTCAGTAATTTTGAGCTTTTTTGTCAATTTATAGCATTTTTGTCAAGTGTTCTTGAGCTTGAAATTGATTTGGGGTTTTTGATTTTGTGCCCCTTTCTTTCAATTAGATAGTTGAAAATGTTCTACATGACATGTTAATTAGTTTGTGCATGTTAATTTTCGCAAGTATGTTGGTTTTTGTTGAATTTGGGCATATTTATACTAGCCCCCAAGTGTACCTACGATTCTAGTATTTTCTTGCAATGTAGGTGTTCTTGGTATATTGCTTGCGTTCCTCATAATTCATGAGTGACAAATTATGGAAGAATTTCGATTTTGCTGGAGTTAATTTTTGTTTAGGGAATTTTTTGCTCAATATGAACTTAGTACCATGTTTTTAGGGAACAAAAATTGTATGACTCCATTTCATGAGCGGAATGCACTCTTTTAGGGATTGGTGTGAGTGCCAGTTTTGTTAAAGGTATAATGCCTTATTGTTGTATGGTTGACCAGCATGTCTGGCGAGTCGTCACCGTCCTCGGGTGGCCACGCGGAGCGTGGCATGACGCGTCAGTCCACTGGTGCGGGACCTCTATGGGTGGGTCTTGAGTACTACGACGGTCGGGACCTGCACTACGACCTGAAGCATCACGTGACCACCCGCCTTCACGCGAGGAGGGATACTACGGTTCGTGGCTATGGTGCAGCGATGAGCGAGACTGTCTTTGATTACCTGAGTTCGGACTGAAGGAAATAATGCCCTTGGTCCAAGTATGCATTCTATGTTAAGTCTAATAAATGCGGTTCAGTATTAATTGACAAGTTAATAATTCAGTGAGATCAAGTGAGCTGAATGCCTAGCTAGAGGCCGCTTCAGTTCAAGTGGAATTAATGATATTAATCCACAGCTTACTCTTGACTGAACCCGTAGGGTCACACAAATAGTACGTAAACGGATCAAGTATCTAATGGCATTAGATACTCTATCTATGAATATTCGGAACCGACGGATATTGGTTTCAGTGGGAGCTAAGATCGTCACAGGCAAGAAATGAATACTCCGGAAACGATGATATTGCCGGAAACGGAAATATGGATCGTATCGGAAATATAAATATTATCCAAGTCGTAGATGTTGCCGGAAACGGAAACATGGTATGTATCGGAAAATATTATCGGAAATGGAAATATTGCCAGAATCGGAAATATTGCCGGAAACGGAAATATTGTCAGAATCGGAAATATTACCGGAATCGGAAAATTTAATCGGAAGCGCATCGTACGAATAAGCATCGGACGAGGCCTGCCGGACGAGGCCCAGCACGAAGCCAGGCCATCGCCCAGCAAGCCAAGCGCGCCGCACAAACAGCAAGGCCAGGCCTAGCAGGCTGCGCGCAGCGCGCAGCGCGCACAGCGCGCGCAGCGCGCAGCGCGCGCGGGCGCTGAGTGGGCTGCTGCTCGCGCGCACGCATGAGGCCCATCGTGGCTGTCGTGCGTGTGTGTGCAAGTGTTTGTGTTCGTGCACGTTTCCTAAAACATGCAGAGTTCGGTTATTGATTAAATTCCTAATTCTATTTGATAAATTAATTAAATTAGAGTTCTTGTAGGATTCTAGGTTTGATTAATTTGTATCTGAATAGGATTTCGATTCCCTTTCCATACCGCTATAAATATGAGGCTAGGGCTCACAATTTATAACACAAGTTTCAAAGTATTCAAAGTGAGTTTTTGAGAGAAAATTCAGTCACACATTTGCCTATAAAGTGCCGAAAATAATAGTACCTTAAGGGCGATTCTAGTTGGTCAATCTTAAGGCGGATCCGGACGTGCTGTGGACTATCTACGGAGGGACGACACTTGGAGTCCTAAAGACTTGTTCTTGTTCGGTTCGGGCGCAGCTAGGGAAGGCACGCAACAAAGAGTATGCATCAATTCTATGCTAAATGATTATGTGTAAATAATATGTTTTCCTGGGTTTATGGTTTTTCCGCATGATTTATGAATTGTCATATGTATCATAACCTAACAGTGGTATCACGAGCCCCTTATTATTTTCATAATCTAAATTGCATGAACATGGTTAAATATTACAAATTTGCAAGAATTAAAAGGGGTGATTAATTTTCGTAATTGTTAATTAATTGCAAATTGCGTTTATTTAATTATACGTACGCAGTTTTTCGGCAGTTTCTTCGTTACTCATCCGAATTGAGTGATTTTTGTGTCAATTCCGCATGTAAAAGGCATTCTAAAAATTTTGACAAAAATAGTATTTTTCTGCCGAACCCAGAATTCTCAAATTCGAAGCCTAACTATGACTTTTCGAAGGTTTTAGTTTTTCGAATGCAAAATTTCGTAAATTTAAGATGTTAAATTAAATATTTGCGATTCTTGTTGATAAATCTTGAATTTTTGATTGACCTACTGCATATGTTTAACAAGTTTGAATGCCTAGTCTTGTTAATTATGCAATCTAATTATTAATTATGATTAATTTGTTGAAAATTAGAATAATTTAGAATTAATTTGATTTTCATAATTAATTGTAATTTAATTAGAAACCTATGATTAAAAACCACCATAAAAATTGTAAATTTACGATAAATTTTAAATTTTTATGACCTAGACTTGAATCCATATCAATCGGAAATCAATTGGATAATAAATTTTCGATTTTTTCGCCCTAAAATTATGAAATTAATATTATTTATTAATTTGTCATTAATTTTAAATATAAATTTTAAATTTTATGCGATTCGTTCATAAAACTTGCACGCACGAAGCAATGGACGCTTCATGTTACCCTTAAGGGGTGTTGTATAATGCGGGCATGCGACGACGAGCAAGGGAGCTCGTCGCCCGTGCTGCACGAATGCAATGAGCAAGGGCGTAGTGCACGAGCACAAGGCAGCAGCCCTGCCTTGTGTCGTGTGCCACGAGCAATGAACGAATGGGCATGGGCGAAGAGCGAGCCAAGGCAGTCGCGTGTGGGCAGCAAGCGAGCTGCGCCACAACGCGCGCTGCCTCGCACAAGAGCGCGCAGCCTCGCGCGCAGCGAGCGCAAGCTCGCGTGCCACGAGCGCTGCGCCCAGCATTACTCGCGCGCACAGCGAGCGATGTCGCCCGCCCAGCGAGCGATGTCGCGCCCCAGCGAGCGATGGCTCGCGCGCACAGCGAGCGATGTCGCGCGCCCAGCGAGCGATGGCTCGCGCGCCCAGCGAGCGATGTCGCGCGCCCAGCGAGCGATGTCGCGCGCGCGCACTGCGAGCGATAGCTCGCGTGCGATGAGCGCTGGCGCGCGCAGCGAGCACCAATGCGTGCGGAGGCTTGCGATAGGGAAGCAGCAGCTATGCGACGAGCGCATGGGCTGCGCGCACATGGCCAGCAATGGCTGTGTGCGTACGGCCCATGGGCGTGCAACGCGTAGGGTGTTTGCGTTACGATTAGATCGTTTTGAATGTTTAATTTGAAAATTTCAGTTCACGTAATTTTAATTAATTTTAAAATTAATAATTTGAATTATTTTCTTGGATTTTAATTTTGAATATTATAATTATAATAAATGTTATTTATTCTAATTATTTTACTAAAATTAAAATCATGAATTAATTTAAATACGACTGAAATTAAATTAAATTTTTGGATTCAATTATAAATTGATATGAGCTTTAAATTTTAATTAAATTTGTATGTTTCCGGTTGGACTAGAAATACATTTTTATGTTTAAAATTGGTAAAGCATATGAATTTATTGGTTTAAGTGGGAGCGCTTTTTAGTCATAAACTCTTGATTAGGTCTACAAATCCTTAAGGTTAAAACAACTTGATTAGAATTAATAAGGACTGAATAATTGGTAGATTATTGGTGCCCTTGATTAATTGCTGCAAATGTTTACGTGATGCATAATGTGTTTTACTAACCAGCTATGTGGGCCATTCATGATAATGAATGGGTGAATGGTATATATTGTATATGTACTGTTTTGCAGGTTATGAAGTGACTAGTATGGCCCAAATAGGATAGAAAATATGGTCTGCGTACCATTAATTTGAATGTAATTGGTCTAAAGTACCAAAGTTATTTTTCAATTCAAATATGGTCTGCGAACCATCAAATAGTTGTAATTAGTTATAGCTTATCCTATTTGAAGAAAATGGTGCCTCCCACGGAGATTTTCAAGACGGACTTTGAAGTCAAAGCTTCAAGATGAAGTCGGGCCATACTAGATCACAAATATCTTATGCATGTTTTAAGTTATTTATTGTTTTAAATATGTCTTAAAATGCATGAGATCAAAAGCTTGATTATGTTGCATGATTAAGGATTTTAGTTCACTTAAAATCTAACCAACATAGTAAGAGCCTTAAGTTCCAAACTTAAAAATTGAGTTAAAAGGTGCCATGCCAAAATATACACTTGCTTGGATATCCTTTACATCAATCTAGTAATAGTTTTCGCTCAGCGAGGTGTTACTTATTGGTCCTAAAGGGGCAAGGTACACAAATAATTGTGAGTACATGTTAGTTTTGGTGAAACTCAACGATATAAGTAAGGAGTCCTTTTATGTCGTGGCAAATTCGATAGGTTTACCTAATAAGTTCTTAGACGTACCTATCAACCAAGAATAGTTTCTAGACTATTAGCAAAAGGCTTTTGCTTACCTAAGATGTTCTAGGATTAAGTCGACAAACTGTGCTTAGTTCTTCAATGATTTTAGGATCTTGGAATCATTTTATTCACACCTGCCGGAACACATAACTTGAATAAAATGCTTAATAAACATTGAATTATGCATGTATGCTAGAATTTAAGTTTATTAAGAGAAACTGTGAATGGTTATTTATTTGTTTATTCTTTTCAATTGTAGTTTTTAATATGGCAAACAACAATTCATTCAACATTCGATCAATTCTCGAAAAGGAGAAGTTGAACGGGAAAAACTTCCTTGACTGGCAAAGGAACTTGCAAATAGTTCTTATGCAGGAAGAAAAGGAGTATGTCCTAGATGAGGCGATGCCCGAAGCTGCAGGCGACGGGGTCACTCAGGCAGCCCTCAATCGTTGGATTGATGCCAACAAGGATGTGAAATGTCTAATGCTCGCCACCATGAGTGCGGATCTGCAGAAAACGTTCATCAACTCAGATGCTTTCACAATCATCAGTGAGTTGAAGAACATGTTCCAAGATCTGGCTCGAGTCGAAAGATTCGAGACTCATAGGCAAATTCTTGAGACCAAGCTTAAGAAAGGCGAGCCCGTAAGTCCACATGTTCTCAAAATGATTGGACTCATTGAGAATATGAGTCGGCTGGATCAGCAATTTTCTCAGGAAATGGCTATAGACACCGTCCTCCATTCTCTTCATAGCGGGTATGATCAGTTCAAACTGAACTACAGTATGAATAGTCTGGACAAAACGCTCACTGAGCTTCACGGTATGCTGAAGACCGCTGAAAAGACGCTCAAAAGTGATATGCAGGATGTGCTTATGGTGCGTGGGGGCAAGTTCAAGAAATCTGGAAAAAAGAGGAATGCTAAGAAAGGTGGCAACAAGGCCAGCCCAACTAAGCAAACTGGCGCCAAATCTGCAAAGAGGAAGGTCAGTCAACCCACTTCTGAATCCGAATGCTTCTACTGCAAGAAGAAGGGGCATTGGAAGAGAGATTGCTTGAAGCTAAAGGAAGATCAGAAGAACGGAACAGTCGTTCCATCTTCAGGTATTTTCGTTATAGACTGTATACTTGCTAATTCAACTTCTTGGGTATTAGATACAGGTTGTGGCTCACACTTATGTTCCAATCCACAGGGACTAAGAAGAAGTAGAAAGTTAAGCAAGGGTGAAGTCGACCTACGAGTGGGAAATGGAGCACGGATTGCTGCATTAGCTGTAGGAACTTACTATTTGTCGTTGCCCTCCGGGCTAGTTTTGGAACTGGAAGAATGTTTCCATGTTCCAAGTCTCCCTAAAAACATCATTTCAGTTTCTTGCTTAGATGCTAAGGGATTTTCCTTTTTAATAAAAGACAATAGTTGTTCGTTTTATTTTAAAGAGATGTTTTATGGATCCGCTAGATTAGTCAATGGACTTTATTTATTAGATCACGACAAACAAGTATATAACATAAACACCAAAAAGGCCAAAAAGGATGATTCAGATCTCACCTATCTGTGGCATTGTCGATTAGGCCATATAAACTTGAAACGCTTAGAAAGACTTCAAAAGGAAGGAATTCTAGAACCATTTGACTTAGAGGATTATGGTAAATGCGAATCATGTTTACTTGGCAAAATGACAAAGCAACCTTTCTCTAAAGTTGGAGAAAGAGCAAATGAACTATTGGGTTTAATCCATACAGATGTATGTGGACCAATGAGTACAAATGCTAGAGGTGGTTTCAGCTACTTTATCACTTTCACTGATGACTTCAGTAGGTATGGTTATGTCTACCTGATGAAGCATAAGTCTGAATCCTTTGACAAATTCAAGGAATTTCAGAGTGAAGTAGAGAATCAATTAGGTAAGAAGATTAAGGCACTGCGGTCTGATAGAGGCGGTGAATATCTGAGCTATGAATTTGATGACCATCTGAAAGAATGTGGAATTCTATCAGAATTGACTCCTCCTGGAACACCACAATGGAACGGTGTGTCGGAAAGGAGGAACAGAACCTTGCTAGACATGGTCAGGTCAGTGATGGGTCAGGCCGAACTTCCATTAGAATTTTGGGGACATGCACTAAATACAGCTGCACTCACTATAAATAGAGCTCCGTCTAAAGCTGTCGAAAAGACTCCATACGAATTATGGTTTGGAAAGCCTCCAAATGTGTCTTTTCTTAAGATTTGGGGATGTGAAGTATACGTCAAACGATTAATTTCAGACAAACTTCATCCAAAATCTGACAAATGTATCCTTGTGGGCTATCCAAAGGAAACAAAGGGGTATTACTTCTACAATACATCTGAGAACAAAGTGTTTGTTGCTCGAGATGGTGTCTTTTTGGAGAAGGATCACATTTCCAAAATGACAAGTGGGAGAAAAGTAGACCTCGAAGAAATTCGAGTCGAACAACAAACTCTAGAGAATGCTCAAGATGACATTCAGGATGAAACTCAGAGATCTTTAGAAGAATCTGGTGAGAATCATGGTCAATCTAGAAATGTTACCCCGCGTAGATCGCAAAGATATAGATCTCAACCGGAAAGGTACTTAGGTATTTTGACGAACGAGAGCTATGACGTTCTATTACTTGAAAGTGATGAACCTGCGACTTACAAACAAGCTATGACGAGCCCTAGCTCCAAGCAATGGCAAAAAGCCATGCAATCTGAATTAGACTCCATGTCTGAAAACCAAGTATGGGATTTGGTCGATTTGCCAGATGGCTACCAAGCCATTGGAAGCAAATGGGTTTTCAAACTGAAAAAGGACAAGGATGGGAAACTTGAAGTTTTCAAAGCTAGATTGGTTGCAAAAGGTTACAGGCAAGTCCACGGTGTGGATTACGATGAAACCTTTTCACCAGTTGCAATGCTAAAGTCTATTCGAATAATGTTAGCAATCGCTGCATATTACGATTACGAAATATGGCAGATGGATGTCAAAACTGCTTTCTTAAACGGCGTTTTAACAGAAACTGTGTTTATGACACAACCTGAAGGTTTTGAGGATCCAAAGAATGCTAAAAAGGTATGCAAGCTAAAGAAATCAATCTACGGATTGAAGCAGGCATCCAGGAGCTGGAATATACGTTTTGATGAAGCAGTCAGTGACTTTGGTTTCATCAAGAACGCGGACGAATCTTGTGTATACAAGAAGGTCAGTGGGAGCAAAATTGCTTTCCTAGTATTATATGTCGACGACATATTGCTTATCGGAAATGACATTCCTATGTTGAACTGTGTCAAGATTTGGCTTGGGAAATTTTTTTCGATGAAGGATCTAGGAGAAGCACAGTACATATTGGGCATCAAGATTTACAGAGATAGATCTAAAAAGATGATTGGACTTAGTCAAAGCACTTATATCAATAAGGTGCTTGATAGGTTCAAGATGGCGGACTCCAAGCGAGGCTACCTACCCATGTCTCATGGAATGACTCTAAGCAAGACTCAGTGCCCAAAAACACTTGATGAGCGTAGACGAATGAATGGGATTCCATATGCATCATTGATTGGTTCAATAATGTATGCTATGATATGTACACGCCCGGATGTTGCGTACGCACTCAGTGCTACGAGCAGATACCAGTCAGACCTAGGAGAGGCGCATTGGACTGCTGCCAAGAATATTCTGAAGTACCTGAAAAGGCACAAAGATGACTTCCTGGTCTATGGTGGAGATGATGAATTAATTGTTAAAGGCTATACGGACGCAAGTTTCCAAACCGACAAAGATGATTTCAGATCACAGTCTGGGTTTGTCTTCTGCCTCAACGGAGGAGCAGTAAGCTGGAAAAGTGCTAAGCAAAGCACCATTGCGGATTCTACAACTGAAGCGGAGTACATTGCTGCACATGAAGCAGCAAAGGAAGCTATATGGCTAAGGAAGTTCATAGGAGAACTTGGTGTAGTCCCCTCCATTAAAGGACCAATAGCCCTGTATTGTGATAATAACGGAGCTATTGCACAGGCAAAAGAGCCTAGACACCACCAGAGAGT
The DNA here is from genome assembly GCF_020520425.1 of Spinacia oleracea. Taxonomy (NCBI): domain Eukaryota; kingdom Viridiplantae; phylum Streptophyta; class Magnoliopsida; order Caryophyllales; family Amaranthaceae; genus Spinacia; species Spinacia oleracea. Next base: position 94,034,497 of record NC_079489.1, read on the forward strand.
CAAGCATGTACTTCGTAGATTTCACCTTCTACGAGAGTTCGTTGAAAGAAAAGAAGTCGAGATAAGCAAAATTGGAACTGATGACAACATATCAGATCCATTAACTAAACCTCTGCCGCAAGCGAAGCACAACTCGCACACTGCAGCTATGGGAATCAAGCATATTGGAGAATGGCTTTGATGTCTCTATTTAATGTTTTAAAGTTTTAGAGTTTAAATCTTTGTAAAACATTATTGGTTAATCATTCACAATAAATGAAAGGAATTCATTTTTCCATTTAATTTGTGGTTTATTAAATGATGAGTCCCTTCAATTTGACGATATATTCAAGATAGACTGTCAGGACCAGTCCTGTGACTAAGAAATGTCTATCAAGTGAACTTGAATGTCAAAGGTTGAAAATGGTCCCTAATCGGAGTTTTCTATAAAATTGGACGCATAGAAAACGTTAGACGATTAGAATGCAAGATGACTAGTAGTTCTGTTTCTTGAACTATGTGGACATGGCAATGTCATAATCATTTGCATAGATACTTACTTTGGGAAGACTAGTATCGGACAAGACCTATGAAACTTTACTGTAAGAGATGAAAGTCTGTCATAAGTAAATTTCATTAAATTATTAGACACTAAATCCTCAATACCTGAGTGATTTGAGATTACTTGTTTGAGAACTGGTTGCTTTGACGTTGACCAACCGTCGCACCGTAAAAGGAGGCTATAAAGGCAACGCTCAGGTAATCACCTATCAAACGAAGTCTAATCTCAAGATCGCAAGATTGGGATTGTCCTCCCATAAATCGGGATGAGATGCTTAAAAGTTGTACAAGGCCACTCGGAGAGCTAGAAACTGTGAAATGCATGGCCGTGCTCGGATGAATCATAGGCTATGATTATCTGTTTATTTGATCAGTTGAACTCTGAAACCGAGGAACACCTCTGGACATAATAAGGATGACAACTCTTACCTTATGTTCAAGAGCAAGCATCGAGCGACAAAGGAATTAGGAAATGCACACTTGTCCCTAAGGACAAGTGGGAGACTGAAGGAAATAATGCCCTTGGTCCAAGTATGCATTCTATGTTAAGTCTAATAAATGCGGTTCAGTATTAATTGACAAGTTAATAATTCAGTGAGATCAAGTGAGCTGAATGCCTAGCTAGAGGCCGCTTCAGTTCAAGTGGAATTAATGATATTAATCCACATCTTACTCTTGACTGAACCCGTAGGGTCACACAAATAGTACGTAAACGGATCAAGTATCTAATGGCATTAGATACTCTATCTATGAATATTCGGAACCGACGGATCTTGGTTTCAGTGGGAGCTAAGATCGTCACAGGTAAGAAATGAATACTCCGGAAACGATGATATTGCCGGAAACGGAAATATGGATCGTATCGGAAATATAAATATTATCCAAGTCGTAGATGTTGCCGGAAACGGAAACATGGTACGTATCGGAAAATATTATCGGAAATGGAAATATTGCCAGAATCGGAAATATTGCCGGAAACGGAAATATTGTCAGAATCGGAAATATTACCGGAATCGGAAAATTTAATCGGAAGCGCATCGTACGAATAAGCATCGGACGAGGCCTGCCGGACGAGGCCCAGCACGAAGCCAGGCCATCGCCCAGCAAGCCAAGCGCGCCGCACAAACAGCAAGGCCAGGCCCAGCAGGCTGCGCGCAGCGCGCAGCGCGCACAGCGCGCACAGCACGCGCAGCGCACAGCGCGCACAGCGCGCGCAGCGCGCAGCGCGCGCGGGCGCTGAGTGGGCTGCTGCTCGCGCGCATGCATGAGGCCCATCGTGGCTGTCGTGCGTGTGTGTGCAAGTGTTTGTGTTCGTGCACGTTTCCTAAAACATGCAGAGTTCGGTTAATGATTAAATTCCTAATTCTATTTGATAAATTAATTAAATTAGAGTTCTTGTAGGATTCTAGGTTTGATTAATTTGTATCTGAATAGGATTTCGATTCCCTTTCCATACCGCTATAAATATGAGGCTAGGGCTCACAATTTATAACACAAGTTTCAAAGTATTCAAAGTGAGTTTTTGAGAGAAAATTCAGTCACACATTTGCCTATAAAGTGCCGAAAATAATAGTACCTTAAGGGCGATTCTAGTTGGTCAATCTTAAGGCGGATCCGGACGTGCTGTGGACTATCTACGGAGGGACGACACTTGGAGTCCTAAAGACTTGTTCTTGTTCGGTTCGGGCGCAGCTAGGGAAGGCACGCAACAAAGAGTATGCATCAATTCTATGCTAAATGATTATGTGTAAATAATATGTTTTCCTGGGTTTATGGTTTTTCCGCATGATTTATGAATTGTCATATGTATCATAACCTAACACGGACGCCCAGGCTTTGGTGAGGGAGAGTTCGCTGTTCCCGGTGGTTGAGACTTTATGGGAGATACTGCGACGCAACATCTCCCTATCTTTTCTGCGGTCGTTCATGAGGTGGTGGTGGAATACCACCAACCCTTTCCACTTTCCTTGGGGTGAGATGACGATTACTCCCGAAGACTACACTGCTTTGACAGGCTTGACCTTTACAGGGATCCCCGTTCCTCTGAGGTCAGATGGCCCGCTGCCGACTGTTGCTGAGGGTTCTAGGCTCATGGGCTCGTGGCTGGGTCAGAGATTGCCTTCGTACCAGGCCCGTGGGATTCCCTATGCTGACTTGATGTGGGGCCTGGAGCGTGGGGTGGAGGAGTCGCCTTTGAGACAAGCCCGGCTGTTCTACCTCCATTTTATCACTTCCACTTTTTTGTCGGGTCCTACTGACACCTTTGACCCGAGGTGGATAGGCTTGGTGGAGCACGTGTCTTCGCTAGGCGACTACTGCTGGGGCGATTTGGGCTATGCGATGCTCGTAGGCCAGATGAGTTCGGCGGTGCGAGGCTCGGACCCGCGTAGACATCACTTTGTCATTGCATTGGCGGGAGTGCCGCGTTTGATTGAGGTATGTGCCTAGCTTTCCTTTTTTCTTTCTTGCCTTATTGGGCTTTTTTGATGTATTTTTTTTGTCTTTCTTTTAAAGCTGTGGGCCTTCGAGCATTTGCCTTGGCTGGCTCCCCGAAAGGGGCAAAGGCCTTTGGAGTACCCCGCCGGTCGTCGTTGGGGTTGGAAGAAGAAGCTGACGGCGCGTCCGCCACCCGATACCGTGTGGGATCTTATTCGGGATGGGAACCCCGAGCATGTGAATCCCTTTTCCTTTATCTCGTTTCTTATCATTCATTTATTGTTTCTGTGTGCGAGATCTGATTGTGTCTGTATTCACAAAACAGGTGGTCTGGACCCCATGGCTCTCCTTTAGGGGTGCGTACGCTTCGGTCAGGGATAGTTATGCCATGAGCCAGATGCGGGTTTTGTTTATTGGCCGTCGTGACCCTGTCTGGTACCTAGGAGAGCGGGTACGTATGCAGACCGTCGGAGTCTTTTCGGTGCCTCAGCCTCCACCCGCGACCATGTTGTCTACCCGTTCGATAGGCGAGGCCTGGAGGGTTCATTCGAGGATGGGCGTGCCGGTGACGGAGTTGGTGATAGCGGGAGCTAGCTATCATCAGTTCATCCTGGATTCTCTTCGTCTCCCGGAGCCCGGCGCTGTAAGTTGCTCTTTTTTATTTATTTTTTGCAGTGTTCTCATGTTCGTGCCCATGTGTTTATATTTATCGTGTTTTGTGTAGGAGCATCTTGACCCTTTGTTAGGGGGATGGGTGCCTCCCGATGCTCGGATCTCATATATTGGGGAGAGTGGATCCGAGGTTGTGGAGACTGTCCCGAAAGGCCGAGTTTTCCATGCTCCGCTCCCTGAGGGAGTACAGGCGGTATGCACCTTTCATTATGCATCTTTCTTATTTTTTCTGTTTTCTTTTGTTACTGACATTCCCATTTCAGGTTCCGGCCCGTACGGCCAATGCGATGGTGGGGGTGATCAACCGGTTAAAGTCCGCGTTGGTTCGGGCCCGATCTGCATTTTCTTGCAGGAGCCCCCGCTCTACTCAGGTAATGTGCCGGTTTATTTTTTTTGTACCTTTTATTTGGCTTTCTGTCACTCACTTTCCCTTTTTGTTTCTGCAGACAGGGACCGGGCGAGCCTGGGCCGATGACGCGGGACCGTCGGGATTCGGGGGACGCGACCCTGAGGAGAGAGAGCGGGCACGACACTCGCCCCTACGGAATCGTCGTTCTGATGTGGGGGTGAGTTCTTCTGGGGAGAGGTCCGAGCCGGAGCGTAGGCGACGTTCCGTGCCGGTGGCTCAAGAGCCCAACCCCGAGCTACAGCCACAGCCTCAATTTTGGGGCGATTCCGGCTGGGGGTCCTCACACTACGGGGGTTGGAGCGGATGGACTGGCGAGGCTTGGAGGCATGAAGCTGATGACGAGTCTTAGGCTTGCCTCCTCTTTTGTATTTATTCATTCTTGTATTTCGCATGTATATATGTTTTATTTATTTTCGCGAATCTTTGGTGCAAGAATGTTTTGAGCCTTCCATGGCTTGCTAGGTTGCCTTTATCAAATGAGGCCTCAACACATAGCATTATGACGGTACTAGCTTTCTAAACCAACGATGAATTTTGAAAAAAGAAAGAATTCCATATATTGTTTTCAATAGAAAAAATGAGTTCATACAAGAGTGCACACATATTTAGACTAGCCGACTACTTGGGGGTATTACATATGTATGTTTTCTTATGTCTACATTTGGGGTTTCCATTTTTTGCTGACTCGTGCCATACTCCTTTGTTGGGCTTGCTCCTGAATTATTTTTTTTGTGGCTTCGCTTTTCGTTCTATTTAGCCTTGCTCGTGCATGGGTTAGGGTATAGTGCCCTTTGTAATATCTTTTCCTCTCGATGTGTTCCATAACTTTATTATTATTATTATTTTTTATTGGACCGAATCCTTGGTAAGGATTGCCTACGTATCTTGTCAGAATCAGGTCGCGCGTAGTTCTAGCTATATGTTTTTTTTTTATTTTTTTATTTTTTTTTTATTTTTTTAATTTTTAAAGGGGTGTCCATTACACGTCTGCTACCCCCCCAAGTGTTCGTGGTTCTTTTGATGATCCGAAAAAGGAGTACGGACACTTGCAGAAGCGGGAGGATTGGTGGCAGGAGAGAATGACGGCCAAGCATGGGCGTTGGAAAGATCGGCGCCCAGGCCTGGGCGTGAAAAATAACAGTGCCCAGCCCTGGGCGTTGAAACTGTGTTCTTTGCGAGTTTTTTGCCCTTTCTACTTTAGCGAGTCTTTATGCCGTTCGGTTAGAGTAATGCGCAGAATGCTTGCTTATGAATTTAATGTGTATTATACACTAGTGGAAAAAGGGTCATTTGCATCGCACTTTTAAGCACATTTGCGTCGCACATCGTGCGTGGCAAAAGCTCTCGACGCAAATGACTAAAAGTCATTTGCGTCGCACATTTGTGCGACGCAAATGACCCTTATTTGCGTCGCACAATAAGTAAATGTGCGTGGAAAATAACTTTTCAGGCACCTTGTTGAAAAGTCATTTGCCACGCACATTAGGTAAATGTGCGACGCAAATGACCCTTATTTGCGTCGCACAATAAGCAAATGTGCGTGGCAAATGACTTTTCAGGCACCATGTTGAAAAGTCATTTGCCACGCACATTAGCTAAATGTGCGACGCAAATGACTTTTAGGCGCCAAAAAAAAAGTCATTTGCCACGCTTATTAGCTTAATGTGCGACTCAAATGACAATTTTAGCGCCAAAAAATTAAGTCATTTGCCTCGCACATTGAGCTAACGTGCGTGGCAAATGACTTAATTTTTTTTTTTAAATTCGTTTTTTAATATTTTAGTTGGAAATTCCGACATGATCGTCTTTGAAATTAGACGCTTCATTCCCAATACCGGGAATACATTTATAAATATTACCTGTCACAAAAGTTTACAACGTAATTAACGTTCCCAATAAAAGGCAATTAAATTCGTCATAGATCAACCAACATGTTACAACAAACATAAAATTATTACAACAAAGGTACGTAGCTAGCTAGAGATCAAGTTCATATTACAAATTAAGCTAAAAAATCGACATTGTTAATGAAGTAATCTGCCCAAAAATCTTTCACCTCATTAATCTCCTCCGGTGAATAAGGCAATGTTCTTGAAAAATCCTAAAAAAGTGTAAATAATTCAAGTTATCAACGATCGATCAATATAATAGTTTTGTGTACTTCAATTTATTATATAAAGTACGTAGTTTTTGAGAACATACCTTAGTAAGATCTTGACTATTACCATGATTCATTATTATGTCGTACATAAAACGCATGACGTAGTAGCCACAATCTAGTGATCCCGGTTGTTGAGCACACTAAATGCATTAAAATAAATAACACAAGTAAAATTTCTATCACATTGTATGTTATAATTTTGAAAAACTTGCTTCTTAGGTAAATAATAAACTAATTGTACTTGTGCTGGAATCCATGTTAATTTAGTTCCCTTAGATTGTCCACCTAGTCTCTTGTAACTCCGAAAAGCACTACACATTCGATAAAATATGCAATTATATATACTTTGTTTACACATGTAAATGCAATTATATACGTAGTAGCCACATTTAAGGCTAATTGAGTCGTTCTAGGTCATTTTTAGGCAAAAATGATGTTTTCGAACCCAACTTTGAACTAAAGAACCTAAGGAATGTTTTCAAACTTATTACACGTCTCATATGCATAGTTATAACTTTCTAAGGCTCTTTACAATCTATTATTTCACATTTAAGGCTAATTCGGTCGTTCTAGGTCATTTTTAGGCAAAAATGAAGTTTTCGATCCTAACTTTGAACTAAAGAACCTAAGGAATGTTTTCAAACTTATTCTACGTTAAATATGCTTATTTACAACTTTCTAAGGCTCTTTACAATCTATTATTTCACATTTAAGGCTAATTGGGTCGTTCTACGTCATTTTTAGGCAAAAATGAAGTTTTCGAACCCAACTTTGAACTAAAGAACCTAAGGAATGTTTTCAAACTTATTACACGTCTCATATGCATAGTTATAACTTTCTAAGGCTCTTTACAATCTATTATTTCACATTTAAGGCTAATTGGGTCGTTCTAGGTCATTTTTAGGCAAAAATGAAGTTTTCGAACCCAACTTTGAACTAAAGAACCTAAGGAATGTTTTCAAACTTATTACACGTCTCATATGCATAGTTATAACTTTCTAAGGCTCTTTACAATCTATTATTTCACATTTAAGGCTAATTGGGTCGTTCTACGTCATTTTTAGGCAAAAATGAAGTTTTGGAACCCAACTTTGAACTAAAGAACCTAAGGAATGTTTTCAAACTTATTACACGTCTCATATGCATAGTTACAACTTTCTAAGGCTCTTTACAATCTATTATTTCACATTTAAGGCTAATTGGGTCGTTCTAGGTCATTTTTAGGCAAAAATGAAGTTTTCGAACCCAACTTTGAACTAAAGAACCTAAGGAATGTTTTCAAACTTATTACACGTCTCATATGCATAGTTATAACTTTCTAAGGCTCTTTACAATCTATTATTTCACATTTAAGGCTAATTGGGTCGTTCTACGTCATTTTTAGGCAAAAATGAAGTTTTGGAACCCAACTTTGAACTAAAGAACCTAAGGAATGTTTTCAAACTTATTACACGTCTCATATGCATAGTTATAACTTTCTAAGACTCTTTACAATCTATTATTTCACATTTAAGGCTAATTGGGTCGTTATAGGTCATTTTTAGGCAAAAATGATGTTTTCGAACCCAACTTTGAACTAAAGAACCTAAGGAATGTTTTCAAACTTATTCTACGTTTAATATCCTTATTTACAACTTTCTAAGGCTCTTTACAATCTATTATTTCTCATTTAAGGCTAATTGGGTCGTTCTAGGTCATTTTTAGGCAAAAATGAAGTTTTCGAACCCAACTTTGAACTAAAGAACCTAAGGAATGATTTCAAACTTATTACACGTCTCATATGCATAGTTATAACTTTCTAAGGCTCTTTACAATCTATTATTTCACATTTAAGGCTAATTGGGTCGTTCTAGGTCATTTTTAGGCAAAAATAAAGTTTTCGAACCCAACTTTGAACTAAAGAACCAAAGGAATGTTTTCAAACTTATTACACGTCTCATATGCATAGTTATAACTTTCTAAGGCTCTTTACAATCTATTATTTCACATTTAAGGCTAATTGGGTCGTTCTACGTCATTTTTAGGCAAAAATGATGTTTTCGAACACAACTTTGAACTAAAGAACCTAAGGAATATTTTCAAACTTATTACACGTCTCATATGCATAGTTATAACTTTCTAATGCTCTTTACAATCTATTATTTCACATTTAAGGCTAATTGGGTCGTTATAGGTCATTTTTAGGCAAAAATGATGTTTTCGAACCCAACTTTAAACTAAAGAACCTAAGGAATGTTTTCAAACTTATTCTACGTTTAATATCCTTATTTACAACTTTCTAAGGCTCTTTACAATCTATTATTTCACATTTAAGGCTAATTGGGTCGTTCTAGGTCATTTTTAGGCAAAAATGAAGTTTTCGAACCCAACTTTGAACTAAAGAACCTAAAGAATGTTTTCAAACTTATTACACGTCTCATATGCATAGTTATAACTTTCTAAGGCTCTTTACAATCTATTATTTCACAATTAAGGCTAATTGGGTCGTTCTAGGTCATTTTTAGGCGAAAATGAAGTTTTCGAACCCAACTTTGAACTAAAGAACCTAAGGAATGTTTTCAAACTTATTACACGTCTCATATGCATAGTTATAACTTTCTAAGGCTCTTTACAATCTATTATTTCACATTTAAGGCTAATTGGGTCGTTCTACGTCATTTTTAGGCAAAAATGAAGTTTTGGAACCCAACTTTGAACTAAAGAACCTAAGGAATGTTTTCAAACTTATTACACGTCTCATATGCGTAGTTATAACTTTCTAAGGCTCTTTACAATCTATTATTTCACATTTAAGGCTAATTGGGTCGTTCTAGGTCATTTTTAGGCAAAAATGATGTTTTCGAACCCAACTTTGAACTAAAGAACCTAAGGAATGTTTTCAAACTTATTCTACGTTTAATATGCTTATTTACAACTTTCTAAGACTCTTTACAATCTATTATTTCACATTTAAGGCTAATTGGGTCGTTCTAGGTCATTTTTAGGCAAAAATGAAGTTTTCGAACCCAACTTTGAACTAAAGAACCTAAGGAATGTTTTCAAACTTATTACACGTCTCATATGCATAGTTATAACTTTCTAAGGCTATTTACAATCTATTATTTCACATTTAAGGCTAATTGGGTGGTTCTACGTCATTTTTAGGCAAAAATGAAGTTTTCGAACCCAACTTTGAATTAAAGAACCTAAGGAATGTTTTCAAACTTATTACACGTCTCATATGCATAGTTATAACTTTCTAAGGCTCTTTACAATCTATTATTTCACATTTAAGGCTAATTGGGTCGTTATAGGTCATTTTAAGGCAAAAATGATGTTTTCGAACCCAACTTTAAACTAAAGAACCTAAGGAATGTTTTCAAACTTATTCTAAGTTTAATATCCTTATTTACAACTTTCTAAGGCTCTTTACAATCTATTATTTCACATTTAAGGCTAATTGGGTCGTTCTAGGTCATTTTTAGGCAAAAATGAAGTTTTCGAACCCAACTTTGAACTAAAGAACCTAAAGAATGTTTTCAAACTTATTACACGTCTCATATGCATAGTTATAACTTACTAAGGCTCTTTACAATCTATTATTTCACATTTAAGGCTAATTGGGTCGTTCTAGGTCATTTTTTGGCAAAAATGAAGTTTTCGAACCCAACTTTGAACTAAAGAACCTAAGGAATATTTTCAAACTTATTACACGTCTCATATGCATAGTTATAACTTTCTAAGGCTCTTTACAATCTATTATTTCACATTTAAGGCTAATTGGGTCGTTCTAGGTCATTTTTAGGCAAAAATGATGTTTTCGAACCCAACTTTGAACTAAAGAACCTAAGGAATGTTTTCAAACTTATTCTACGTTTAATATGCTTATTTACAACTTTCTAAGGCTCTTTACAATCTATTATTTCACATTTAAGGCTAATTGGGTCGTTCTAGGTCATTTTTAGGCAAAAATGAAGTTTTCGAACCCAACTTTGAACTAAAGAACCTAAGGAATGTTTTCAAACTTATTACACGTCTCATATGCATAGTTATAACTTTCTAAGGCTCTTTACAATCTATTATTTCACATTTAAGGCTAATTGGGTCGTTCTACGTCATTTTTAGGCAAAAATGATGTTTTCGAACCCAACTTTGAACTAAAGAACCTAAGGAATGTTTTCAAACTTATTCTACGTTTAATATGCTTATTTACAACTTTCTAAGGCTCTTTACAATCTATTATTTAACATTTAAGGCTAATTGGGTCGTTCTAGGTCATTTTTAGGCAAAAATGATGTTTTCGAACCCAACTTTGAACTAAAGAACCTAAGGAATGTTTTCAAACTTATTCTACGTTTAATATGCTTATTTACAACTTTCTAAGGCTCTTTACAATCTATTATTTCACATTTAAGGCTAATAGGGTCGTTCTAGGTCATTTTTAGGCAAAAATGAAGTTTTCGAACCCAACTTTGAACTAAAGAACCTAAGGAATGTTTTCAAACTTATTACACGTCTCATATGCATAATTATAACTTTCTAAGGCTCTATACAATCTATTATTTCACATTTAAGGCTAATTGGGTCGTTCTAGGTCATTTTTAGGCAAAAATGATGTTTTCGAACCCAACTTTGAACTAAAGAACCTAATGAATGTTTTCAAACTTATTCTACGTTTTATATGCTTATTTACAACTTTCTAAGGCTCTTTACAATCTATTATTTCACATTTAAGGCTAATTGGGTCGTTCTAGGTCATTTTTAGGCAAAAATGAAGTTTTCGAACCCAACTTTGAACTAAAGAACCTAAGGAATGTTTTCAAACTTATTACACGTCTCATATGCATAGTTATAACTTTCTAAGGATCGTCCTAATCTATTATTCCACATTTAAGGCTAATTGAGTCGTTATAGTACATATTTAGGCAAAAATGACGTTTTCGAACCCAACTTTTAACTAAACAACTTAAGGAATGTTTTCAATCTTAGTACATGTCTCATATGCATAGTTATAACTTTCTAAGACTCGTACTAATCTATTATTCCACATTTAAGGCTAATTGGGTCGTTATAGTACATATTTAGGCAAAAATGACGTTTTCGAACCCAACTTTTAACTAAACCACTTAAGGAATGTTTTCAAACTTATTACATGTCTCATATGCATAGTTATAACTTTTTAAGCCTCGTACTAATCTATTATTCCACATTTAAGGCTAATTGGGTCGTTATAGTACATATTTAGGCAAAAATGACGTTTTCGAAACCAACTTTTAACTAAAGAACCTAAGGAATGTTTTCAATCTTATTACATGTCTCATATGCATAGTTATAACTTTCTAAGACTCGTACTAATCTATTATTCCACATTTAAGGCTAATTGGGTCGTTATAGTACATATTTAGGCAAAAATGACGTTTTCGAACCCAACTTTTAACTAAACAACTTAAGGAATGTTTTCAAACTTATTACATGTCTCATATGCATAGTTATAACTTTCTAAGCCTCGTACTAATCTATTATTCCAGATTTAAGGGTAATTGGGTCGTTATAGTACATATTTAGGCAAAAATGATGTTTTCGAACCCAACCTTTAACTAAACAACTTAAGGAATGTTTTCAATCTTATTACATGTCTCATATGCATAGTTATAACTTTCTAAGACTTGTACTAATCTATTATTCCACATTTAAGGCTAATTGGGTCGTTATAGTACATATTTAGGCAAAAATGACGTTTTCGAACTCAACTTTTAACTAATCTACTTAAGGAATGTTTTCAAACTTATTACACGTCTCATATGCATAGTTATAACTTTCTAAGACTCGTACTAATCTATTATTCCACATTTAAGGCTAATTGGGTCGTTATAGTACATATTTAGGCAAAAATGACGTTTTCGAACCCAACTTTTAACTAAAGAACCTAAGGAATGTTTTCAATCTTATTACATGTCTCATATGCATAGTTATAACTTTCTAAGACTCGAACTAATCTATTATTCCACATTTAAGGCTAATTGGGTCGTTATAGTACATATTTAGGCAAAAATGACATTTTCGAACCCAACTTTTAACTAATCTACAAATTAACTTGGTGAAAAAAATAGTTGCCAAAATAGTACCTATCTCACTATTTCTCTTTTTCAACATAAAATCCTTCATCATGATCTCGGCGCGTATAACTCATGTCAACATCGTCAATCATTTGAGGGATATGCCAGGAGGAAGGTGGAATCTCATTAAACTGGTCATCATACTCTTCTTCATCATCTACATCCTCAACGCCAAGTATTCTTCTTTTTCCTTCCAGGACAACTGACCAACTACGATCGGCAGGGTCAACCATGTAAAAGATTTGTTTTGCCTGTGATGCTAATATGAAAGGATCTGCAAGATGCCCAACTCGACTAAAGTTTACAAGTGTCAGGTACCCATGTTCATCCTTTTTGACACCGCGACTAATATCAACCCACATGCACCGGAATAGAGGAATCTTAAAATACTTATATTCCAACTCTAATATTTCTTCAATGACTCCATAGTAAGAGTTCGTCTTATCTACAAGTGTTCTATCTTTTACACTAGCATACTCTGAAGACAAACATATTGCCGTAACACCACTATTTTGCATCGTCGTTTTGTCATCTTGTCGCTTCGTGTAAAAAGAATAGCCATTGATGTCGTACCCCTCATAAGATATGACTTGACATTTAGGACCATATGCCAACCATCTCACCATGTCAGATACCTCATTAGGCGTGTCAGAAAATTGATCCATCACTCGACGCTTGAACCATGTGAGGAATGAACGATTATGCTCTTTTATCAGTTGAGGACCATTTTTTGAAGGATATTGCTCTCTAAGAAAGTTTATGTGCTCAGCCACGTATGGATGGACTTCACTAAGACTTTGCACCACAAACAGCTCAACCTTACACATCATTTTAGAACCGATTGATATCCTTTTCCTGCCAATTGTACCTTGACCCCCAAGTCTCCCATCATGTCTAGACTTTGGTACTCCGACTTCTTTCAAACGTGCCATATATTGAGAAACCCATGCAGCAACTTCCTCCGCGACGGTTCGTTGGACAATACTAGCTTCAGGTTTGGCCGGATTCATCACTCTATCTTTCAAGGTACCCATTTCCCGTTCAAAGGGATACATGTACCTCATATAAACTGGCCCACAAAGCTTAATTTCACGAACAAGATCAATAATCAAATGAGGCATCATGTCAAAGAATGATGGCGGAAAATACTTTTCAAACCGACACATGGTCTCAAGTACATCGGCCTGCAAATCATCCAGTATTGTTGGATTGATCACCTTGCTACAAATTGTGTTGAAAAAGAAACACAATCTTGTAATGGTATACCTCACTTGTGGCGGCAATATCCCTTGAATTGCAACCGGCAGCAATTGTTGCATCAACACGTGACAATCATGAGATTTCATTCCAACTAATTTCAAGTCAGACATGGACACAAGTCTACGAAAATTTGAAGAGTAACCAGCAGGGACCGTTAAGCCATACAAAGACTCACAAAAGCTAACTTTCTCCTTTTTAGACAAGGTGAAACAAGCTGGGGGAAGGTACCAACGTTTTCCCCTTTCTTGAGGTGCCAACTCGGAGCGACCCATAGCAGCCATATCTTGTCTAACTTTAGGCCCATCCTTCGTTTTCCCTTGCATATTCAACAATGTCCCAACAATGGCATCACAAACATTTTTCTCAATATGCATTACATCCAAACAATACCTAACTTCCAAATCTCCAATATGAGAGATCCCAAAAGATAGACCTCTTCTTGTAACCACCACTTGGCTGACCTTTATAAGGCTTACCAAACTCTGTCTCAATGTCTTTAACCCGTTCATAAACCTCACACGCACATAAGGGGGCAGGAGCTTCTCTCATCTCCAATTCTCCATTAAAATTAAGCTTCCTTCTCTTTTCGAAATGGGTGATCTTCAGGAAGATACATCCGGTAATCTATGTACACATCTTTCCCACAAAATTTTAGGCGCCTCGAGACCAAATCATCATGACAAACTGGACATGCCTTCTTTCCCTTTACAGAATACCCTGACAAATTTCCATAAGCCGGGAAATCATTTATCGTACAAAAAATCATGGCACGTAAAGTGAAATTGGTTTTGGTGTATGCATCAAACATCAACACCCCTTCATCCCACAACAATTTCAAATCTTCAATGAGTGGCTCTAGATACACATCTATGTCATTTCCGGGTTGTTTAGGCCCAGAGATTAAGAGCGACAACATGATGTATCTACGCTTCATGCATAACCAAGGAGGCAAATTGTATATGGTGAGAAGAACCGGCCAAGTGCTATATTGGGTACTAAGTGTCCCAAATGGGTTCATTCCATCCGTGCAAAGACCAAGCTTGAGATTCCGAACTTCTTCCCTAAAGACCTTGTACTTTTGATCAATGTTCCTCCATTGTGGAGAATCAGCAGGATGCCTCATTAACCCATCTTTCTTCCTCCCTTCGGCATGCCACCTCAAGAGTTTTGCAGTTTTCTCTTCTGAGAAAAGGCGCTTAAATCTTGGTATAATTGGAAGATACCAAAGAACCTTAGCCGGAGAAGGTTTCTTCTTAGTTGATGTTGCATCATTCTCCACGATCTTGTAACGGGACAATCCGCATCTTGGACACTCATGCAGATTTGCATACTGCTTTCGATACAACACGCAATCATTTGGACACGCGTGTATCTTCTCATAATCCATACCCAAAGGACACATAAGCTTCTGGGCCTCATAGTTAGACCTTGGAAGTTTGTTTCCTTCAGGAAGATTACCAGACGTGGCCTCCAAAAACTGTGAAAAACTCTTGTTGGTCAAACCGTTTTCCACCTTTAAGTTGAAATATTCGATGACGGCACCAAGTACAGTTTGTGTAGAACCAGGATATAACGGTGTTGCGGAAGCTTTGATTATACTATCATACATATGGGGACGCTCAACGAAATGATGGTCTTCCACATCATGCATCATATCATCTATCCTATCTTTCTCCTCTTCTTCCTCACTTTCAACACCAATATCATCCTCAATTTCATTATCATCACCATTATCACAATGATTATGCTGACTCGAGCTCGGCATACTAGAACTTGCCCCATGATCTATGCTCTCACCATGCCATGTCCACGTCGTGTAGTTACCCTTAAAACCGCGACGAACTATGTGATCAACAATATCATCAATATCCCGATACCCCCTTGAATTATTGCAATCACAACAAGGACACAAAATTAAACTTGATTCATGTTGTGATTGATGTTTCAAGGCAACCTTAATGAACTCTTGAATCCCTTATAAGAACCTTGTAGAAAATCGTTTACTACCATACATCCAACTCCGATCCATTTTCAACCACTAAAGATAAAACAATATGACCAAATTTTGTCAAAGGTTAGAATATATACTAGGCTATTCATATCATTATAAATCCATGGCTTCCAACAAAACCTACCATAACTAATAACAAGTTCCCATAGTACAATTCATTTCACATCACAAATTCACAAACCCGAATTTTGTAGCAAACCCAAAACATCATTTCATAACCTACACAAACCATCTCATAAACCTACACAAACCCAAAAATTCATTTCATAACCTTAATTCAATAAAACCTAAATGTAATAAACAAATAAATTCAACAAAACCAACTATTATAATAACCTATTACAATTCATCAAAAACTACAATTAAAATTCAACAAAACCTAAATCTTAAATGTGCACAATTAAAATTCAATTAAATAATATCCACAATCATAATATATTCAATCTTAAAATTCAACTAAAATGTACAATTAAAATTCAATCAAAATATCCAGAATTATAATTAAAATGCACAATTAAAATTCAATTAAAATTCAATTAAAATTCAATCTTAAATGTAAATAATACCTAATTAATTATTGAAGAGAGGAGAGATGTGAGAGCAACGGGATGTGCAGGGGGCGGTGGTGCAGGGGGCGGTGGTAGTAGGGGAAGTGTGCATGGGCGGCTGTGAGCCGCGACAGATGTGAGAGCAACGGCGGGTGAGCCGCGGCGACACTGTGCAGGGGGCGACGGAAAGAGCAGCCGCGGCGGCAGTACGTGACAGCGACAGGGAAGAGGGAGCAGGAGGACTTCCTTGGCCGTGGGCGGCAGTGAAGCAACGACGACGGCAATGAAGCAACGACGACGGCAGTGAACAGGGTGAAGCCGCCGGTGAAGCAGTATTGTTGTTTGTTTCGTTTGGGAGTGAAGCAGTGTTGTTGTTAATTTGTCGAGCAAAACCTAAGTCTGAAGCTTGAAAGCAATTAAGCGTGAGCGGGAAATTGAGGGGGAAAAAAAAAATCAAAAACACCGTGCGTCGCAGATTTACTAATCTGCGAGGCAAATGACTCTAGGAGTCATTTGCGTCGCAGATTAGTAAATCTGCGACGCACTGGATTGAGTAAATTGCGTCGCAGTTTAACTAATCTGCGACGCAAATGACTCTAGGGGGAATCCTAGAGTCATTTGCCTCGCAGTTTAACAAAGCTGCGACGCAAATGACTAAATTTTATGCTAAAATTTGTCATTTGCGTCACATGTTCAGAATGGCGTGGCAAATGCGGGGATGCAAATAAGCCTTTTTCCACTAGTGTTATTAGATGCCTTAAGTCCGGACTGAACTTTATTAAATAAAGTACTTTTTCAATTGGTCTAAATTCGTGAGGTTAGCGAATTCCGCTCCATCTATGTCGGCCAGTTGGACCGCTCCGCCGGGTAGGATAGTCTTTACAAAGTATGGTCCGGTCCAATTAGGCCGGAATTTTCCTCGGGGGTCCGTGTTAGGTGCACGGACCTCTTTTAACACGAAATCACCTTCTTTGATATTTCGAGGTTTGACTCTTTTGTTGAATTGCCTTGCGATACGCTTTTGATACACTTGCACGTGATGTAAACCTCTCAACCTCCGTTCGTCTAAAAGAACGAGCTCGTCGTACCTAGCTTGAACCCAATCGGCCTCGGGCAGCTTGCTTTCTAGGACGATCCGGAGAGAGGGAATTTCCAACTCGATCGGTTGAACTGCTTCCATTCCGTATACCAAGGAGTAGGGTGTTACTCCAATGGAGGTGCGGATTGAGGTTCGATAACCCCATAATGCAAAGTGTAATTTGTTGGGCCAATCCTTATAATTTTCGGCCATTTTTTCGATTATGACTTTAATGTTTTTGTTGGCCGCCTCTACCGCGCCGTTCATTTGCGGCCTGTAGGGAGAGGATTTATGGTGTTTGACATGATATTTTTCGAGCAGGTCTTGGACTTCGGCCCTAAAGTGGGAACCTTGGTCGCTTATGATTTCATGTGGAACGCCGTATCGACAGAATATGTTCTTTTCTAGGAATCGAGCTACATGCTTGGCCGTTAATTTTGCGTAGGAGACTGCCTCTACCCATTTAGTGAAGTAGTCAATTGCGACTAAAACGTACTCGTATCCCCCTACGCCTGTGGGTGTTACTTTGCCGATTATATCTATACCCCAGGTAGAAAAGGGCCATGGGGAAGTGAATGTGTATAGTTCTGAGGGAGGTAAGTGGTTAAGGTTACTGAAGATTTGGCATTTTGGGCAAGTTTTCACAAAGTGATGGCAATCGGTTTCCATGGTGGTCCAATAATACCCTGAGCGGGATATTTTTCGGGATAGCATTTTGCCGTTCATATGAGGTCCACACATGCCGCTATGGTATTCTTCCATTAGTCTTTGGGCTTTGTTTTGGTGAACACAAAGTAACTTGATTTTATTTGGCGTGTATTTGTACAATTCTCCCAGGATTATGCTATATTGCGACGCGAGGAGGCGTAGGGCCTTTTGTGCTCGCGGGGAGGTGTTTGGGGGGGAATTCCCCGCTTGTTTTGTAACGAAGGATGTCCGTATACCATGGTTCTTCTTCGGTGTTTTCAGGTTCGGAGTCTATGGCACAGCAATAAGCCGACTCTTTTCTTCGTTCGACCCGAAGGGTCATTCTGTCCCATTCATTCGGGATGTTGAGCATTGAAGCTAACTTTGCTAGTGCATCCGCGAATTGGTTGTCGTCTCTTGGTAAGTACGTATACTCGATTTTTTCGAATTGCTGAACTATTTGGTCTAAGTGAGCTTGATATTTTGAGAGACTAGTGCTTCGGACCTTCCATCTTTTGGATATATGGTTGATTATTAGGGAAGAATCCCCGAAGACTTGTAGATGTTTGACTCCGAGGCTAACTGCAGACTCAAGCCCAACTATGCAGGCTTCATATTCGGCGGCGTTGTTCGTGGCCTCGAAGTCAAGTTTGACGGAAATTGGTATATGGACCCCTTCAGGACTGACTAGGAGAACTCCGACACCGCATCCCTTCTGATTGGACGCGCCATCGAAGTATAGTGTCCAATAGTCGTCTCGTATCATCAGAAGTTCCTCGGCAGGGAGGAGGTAAGCTTCCGTGGTTTCCTCGTCCGTAGCATGCTCGGCCAGGAATTCGGCTACTGCTCTTCCTTTGATTGTTTTTTCTGGCATGAATTTTTGGTCGAACTCTGAGAGCATGACTAGCCACCTGGATAGGCGACCGTTTAAAGCGGGCTTTTCGAACATATATTTTAAGGGGACTAGTTGTGACACTATATGAACGGTGTGGGCCAATAGGTAATGTCTGAGTTTTTCGGACGCCCAGACGAGGGCGAGGCAGGTTTTCTCAAGTTTTGTATATCTCGTCTCGTACTGTATGAACTTCTTGCTCAAGTAGTAGATGGCTCGCTCGGATCCATGTACACACTGTGAGAGCATAGCTCCCGCTGCAGTATCCGTGACGGTTAGGTATAGGCGTAAAGGGATTCCAGGCAAAGGAGGGGAAAGGACGGGTGGTTTGCTTAGATATTCTTTGATTTTATCGAAGGCAATTTGGCATTGTTCATCCCATTCGGCTTTTTCTTCTTTTCTTAATTTTTTGAATATTGGCTCACAAGTCATAGTAAGCTTGGAAATGAACCTACTAATGTATTGCAGCTTTCCTAGGAAGCCCCTTATCTGTTTTTCAGTTTTTGGTGGGGGCATTTCGGTAATGGCTTATACTTGGATGGGTCAATCTTGATTCCCCGCGTACTAACTACATATCCTAGTAATTTACCAGAGGTTACCCCGAACACACATTTTTGTGGGTTTAGTCTCATGTTATATTTCAAGATTCGGGTGAAGAACTTTCTAAGTGCCTTGAGATGACCGTGTCGGTCTTTAGATTTGACGATCATGTCGTCTACATAGACCTCGATTTCTTTGTGTATCATGTCATGGAGTAACGTGGTGGCTGTTCTTTGATAGGTGGCCCCCGCGTTTTTCAAACCAAAAGGCATTACAGTGTAGCAATATGTACCCCAAGGGGTAATGAATGTTGTTTTTTCCATGTCTTCTTCTGCCATAAGTATTTGGTTATATCCTACGTACCCATCCATAAAGGATGGGTTATCCAGTATGGTGAAAGGTACTTAATGGATGGGTTATCCAGTATGGTGAAAGGTACTTAATGGATGGGTTATCCAGTATGGTGAAAGGTACTTGCACCGGCAAACCTTCCTTCAAGCCAGCAGTCTCGAAGACGTCTTTGCCATCGAAGGCGTCTCCAGCGCGTCAAAGGGTGTTTGCCCAAGACACTCCCAAGGCTGGTGAGTTTGCCTCTCCTAGTTCCCAAAGAGCTAAGACGGCGGTTGATCCACTTGGGGGAATTCCGGAAGACGTCCGCCAGAACATTCCTCTGAAGGCGGCGGAGAGGGCTAGGAATTCGGGTGGTAAATTTTACTCCAACATCGTAACCACTTGCCGTTCTTCGTCTGGTAGTTCTATAGTCTCTCCCCGAGATTCTAAGGCTGTTGTTTTTCCAGTAGAAATACCCGACCCTCAGAAAGCCATTGATGCTGAGTTAGATCAGATCCCTTCTTCAGGCCGGTTTACTTCTCAGGACCGCATCAAGATAATAAATCAAATGCGCAGTGCTATTCCCCCGAAGTACGCTGAGACTCTTCACGAGGCGGTCGAGACTCAGCTTGCTGCCTTACAATCCTCTGTGCTGGATGTAAGTTTTATTTTCCTTGTCTTTTAGGAGAACATTTTTGTTTCGATATTTATGCTTGCCGTTTTGCAGATGTTTATTCTGCTTAATTCGCTGAAGAAGTGGCGCACTTCCCTGGTGCACGAAGAGGCTAGACACCGCCTTCTTGCTATGCAGTGCGGCGATCAGCATTTTGCTGGACTAGAGGAGCTTCGACTCAACAGGAGGGAGGAGATTGACGCGCTGACCAAGTCCCTGGCTTCTCAACGTGCTGAAAATAAGCAGCGTCTTGAACAGATTGATCAGAACTTTTCTCATATTGAGGATCTATCTGAGAAGACAAAGGAGAAAGAGGCTGAGTTTTCTCATCTTGACGCCAAGTTTAAGGAGTTGGAGGCACAACTAGAGGCGGCTCGTAAGGAAGTGGCTACGTCCAAAGAGGTGCGTAGCCGTGCTGGGTGAAAGGTCGATCCGAGGGGGCATTGAGCTTGCTTGGAATGCAGAGTTTGGCAGTATGCACCCCTTCAGCGGGTTCGAGAAGTTCATCGATTATCAGGTGGAGGTGGAGAAAGCCCTGAAGGAAGGACGTCCTCCTCCTGAATTTGTTCCCAGCGATGATGACGAATGAGGCATTCTAGGGGCCTTATATTTTGGTTTTTTCTTGTTTTTGCGACGCCTTGCTTGATGGCGCTATGTGCATAATTTGTAATTATGACTGACTTATTGGAATGACTAGGCGTATTTTGAACGTTTTGTCCTTTGTTTCATCTTATTTGCCGTTCCTGTTAATATTTATGATGGTGGTTAGCTCAACATATATATAGCTGATGCCCCTAAATAGGTACGGCGATTATTTTCCTTGGTTCTTATTGCTCAGGTATTTAGCTACTTCATATAGCTATTGAAAAATGTGTATCCCCTGTGTTCTAGGTGATCAGCCTAGTGAGGGTGCTAATCTGGGCCACTTCTTAGGCCTTTAAACGAATAGTCTTTAATTCTTAAGAGAATGTTATTGTCTGTGCCTCTTTAAAGGATTAGATAACGTATTTGACATAAGTAAAGATACCTTAGCAAGGACGGCTTGCAGGGAGATTTTTCATTTAAAATTTATTATACCGTGCTACATGATGCATCTATAATGTGGACGTCTTCATTCTTACAAAGTGCTCATTCATTAATCAAGATAATATAGATGTCAATTTTTAGAAAAAGTATTTCTTCATGTTATCCGCATTCCAGGTACGTAAAATTAGACGCCCCTGCATATCTTGGATTCGGTAAGTTCCGTCTCGAACTTCTTCATAAATTTCGTATGGACCTTCCCAGGTAGGGGTGAGTTTCCCTTGTTCATTAGCACGTCCAACGGCTTCCATCTTCCTTAGCACAAAATCTCCAACTTTTAAGATTCTTCAAGAGACCCTTTTGTTGTACTTTATAGTCATCCGGAGTTTGTATAGTTCCTGGCGTAGAGCCGCATTCCCTTTGGTTTCTGGTAGGAAATCCAAGGCCGCTTTCATCATTTCCCAATTGGCATCTTCATCAAATAGCATGACGCGCAGAGTTGGTTCACACATTTCAATTGGTAGGACGGCTTCAGCTCCATATGCTAATAAAAATGGTGTTTCTCCTGTGGATTTTTTTTCCGTTGTTCGTATAGACCATAAGACATTGGGTAACTCGTCGGCCCACAACCCTTTTGCTTCATCAAGCTTCTTTTTCATCCCTTCAGAGATGATTTTGTTGAATGCTTCTACCTGTCCGTTTGCTTGAGGGCGGCCAACTGATGCAAAACATGCCGTGACGCCATGATCAACCAACCAGCTTTCTAGCTTGGGTGTCTTGAACTGTGGCCCATTATCAAAGACAATGGACTGAGGCACGTCGAATCTTGTAATGATGGTTTTCCAGATGAAGGCTCTTACGTCCTGTGCCTTGGTGTTTTTCAGGGCTTCAGCTTCTACCCATTTGGTGAAATAGTCGACAGCAACTATCACATAGAGCAGTCTTCCTGGGGCCGTCGTATAAGGACCTAATAGGCCCATCCCCCATTTGGTAAACGGTATAGGACTGGTGATGGGTGTTAGCTTCTGAGCCGGTCGTCGAATTAGATGAGCAAACCGTTGACATTTATCACACCGCTTAACCAAGTCAAGGGCGTCTTCTTTGAGAGTGGGCCAATGATATCCAGTTCTTAGAGCTTTTTCTGCCAAGGCCCTCCCCCTATGTGAGAGCTGCATAACCCCTGATGCAGATCTTCCAGTACTTCATGCCCTTTTTCTGGGGTTACGCAGCGAAGAAAAGGCCGTGAGAAAGATTTTTTGTATAAAGTCCCATTCCATATCTCGAACCAGGTGAATTTCTTTTGCAATCTTTCTGCCTGCTTGGGATCTTCAGGGAGCACCCCATTCATTTTGAAATTGACTATATCGTCCATCCAAGTGGTCGTCCTGTCTAGGATGGCCTCCCTCAAGACATCAATGCTCTTGGTCTGTTTTACCTCCCAAAATAAATGACGTGGTGTGTCGCAAGATGATGAGCTGGCCAACTTGGATAAGGCGTCCGCCTTGCTGTTTTCGGACCGTGGTATATGTTGTATTTCGAAGCTAGTCAGCTGTTGTACTTCTTGGCGGACTTTTTCCAAGTATTTCATCATGGCGTCGTCCTTGGCTTCATATTCTCCCTTTACTTGACTGACAATTAGCTGTGAGTCAGATAAGACCAGGACCTCTGCTTCCCTAGCTGCTTTGCTCATTTGGATTCCACATATCAAGGCTTCATACTCATCTTCATTGTTCGACGCCTAAAAGTTGAAGCGCATTGCATATTCATAGACATCCCCTTCTGGCGATTCGCAGATGATGCCAGCTCCACACCCATTTTGGGTGGTGGACCCATCCACATGGACTACCCATTGGGTCTATTCATTTTTCTAGTAGACTGGCCTAGTCATTTCCGCAATAAAGTCAGCAAAGGCCTGCCCCTTTATGGCCTTCCACGGCTCATATGAAATATCAAATGCATTAAGTTCAATTGCCCAACTGAGCATTCTCCCGGACGCTTCCAGGTTTGTAAATGGCCGTTTCAGAGGTTGATCTGTGTATACTATCAGCCGATGGGCCAAGAAGTAAGGGAGGAGCTTCTTGCTAGCCAAGAACAGAGTGAAACTGAATTTTTCAACAGTTGGGTACTTAAGCTCGACGTTCTGTAGCATGTGGCTGACGAAGTAGACGGGTAGTTGTATTCCATCCCTCTCTATAAGTAAGGTGGCTCTTAGAGCGTAGTCTGAGATGACAAGGTATAGGCATAGAACCTCCCCTGGGAGAGGGCTGACTAGTCGCGGCAGCGTGTGCAGATGCTCTTTTAAACGAAGGAGAGCGGCCTCTGCCTGTGGCGTCCATTCGAACTGGGTCCCCTTCTTGATGGTACTGAAGAAGTAATGACACTTATCTCCAGCTCTAGACAAAAATCGTCCCAAGGCGCCAAGGCAACCAGTCAAGCGTTGTACATCTTTAACTGTCTTTGGGGACGTCATAGTGATGACTGCTTGTACCTTGTCAGGATTGGCCTCAATGCCCCTCTCGTCAATTAGAAAACCGAGGAACTTGCCAGAAGTGACTCCGAAAATGCATTTCTTTGGATTGAGTCTCATTTGGTAAGCCCTAAGGGTCTCGAAGGTCTCTCGCAAATCGCCGAGGTGATCCGTCCTTTGTCTGCTTTTTACAATCATATCATCAATATAGGCTTCTATATTCCTCCCCAGCTGTTTCGCAAAAACTGTGTTCACCAAGCGTTGAAAGGTAGCTGGTGCTTTTTTCAGGCCGAACGACATCACCTTGTAACAGTACAGACCTTGCTCTGTGACATATGATGTCTTTTCCTAGTCTTCAGGCCATAAGGGGATCTGATGAAATCCAGAGTATGCGTCCATAAAGCTCATCATGGCGTGCCCCGCCGTTGAATCGACGTGGCAATCTATCTTTGGCAATGGAAAGTTGTCTTTGGGGCAGGCTTTATTTAAATCTGTATAGTCGACGCACATCCTCCACGTCCCATTGGGCTTGGGCACTAGTACTACATTAGCTACCCAGTCTGGATACTGACATGGACGTATGAAGCCTGCATTCATCAATTTTTGTACTTCAGCGGCGGCGGCTAAATTTATTGCCTATCCATGATTCCTTTTCTTCTGTCGTACTGGTTTCATGGCACTATCTACGCTCATTTTGTGCACAGCTACTGCCGGATCAATGCCTGGCATCTCTTCTACCGTGAAGGCGAATATCTCTTTGTATTCTCTTAGCAGTTGTACCAGTGCCGCTGCCATGGGATCGTCAGGCTGAATTCCAATGGGAACTGTTCGAGACGGGTCCGTTAGGTCTAGGACTATATCATAGTGCACTCCCACTAGCTCAGGACGTCTGTAAGCACTATGTGCCATAGGTGTCTCTTTGAGTTTACGCTGGCTTTTCAGTGGTTTCAACTGTTTGTTTTTCTTCGGAGAAGCCCCCCATGCTGCCGGTTCCATCGTAGATAGGTAACAATCTCTGGCCAGTGTTGGTTTCAATAGAGGGCTCCAATGCGCCCACTGCTTCCCACAAATTTAACTAGCAGTAAATGGGGGACAATTACAGCTTTTAGGTCATTGAGTGCTGGACGGCCGAGTATGATATTAAACGAGGTGAGTCTTGCTACAATCGTAAATCAAAAGGAACCTTCTTTAGTCACTGGAGGGGTGCTGATGGAGACGGGAAGCAGGATGGAGCCAATGGGGCGGACGACACTTCCCCCTAATCCTACTAAGGTCCTGAACACTTTTTCTATTGTTCTGGCGTCATGCTTCAATTTCTACAGGCATTGCAGACTGATTATGTCGGACGAGCTCCCCGTGTCTACCAGTACTCTTTTCACTCTGAGATTAGCCACCTTAATTTCCAGGACCAAAGGATCATCATCATATGGTGCTGCCGCCTTTCGGTAATCGTCTTTGGAAATTTTCAAATGAGGTAAATCCATTTGCGCGAGGCAGAGATAAGACGAACTTGATTGCCGTCCTTCCTTACACGGTTCTCCTTCCGCAATCCCTCCTGATATCACTGCCAAGAATCCTTCGTCCGAATAACTGTTGCTGTTGGGGCAAGGACTCGACTCCTCGCTTGCTCTTTCATTTGCATCTGCCAAACAGAGGTACTGACATAGGTATCCTTTAGCCGCGTAGCCATTCAATATCTTTCTCAGCATCCGACAGTTTTGAGTGTCGTGCCCCTTATCTCTGTGAAAAGCACAGAACAGGGCCTTTTGCTTCGAGGCAGCCGACCGTCTGGGGGACCGCTGCTCTAATCCAAGATTCCGTCCCTCAGCCAAGAGAATATCCTCAACAGCCGTATTGTATATAAACCGGTTTCCTGCTGACGGCTTTCTTCGTTTCCTTTTTACTTCATCGCCTCGGCCACTTTTTTCCCGTGTGAGGTTCACATGCCGCCTTCTAGAAGTTCAGGGGGAGTGACAATCCTGAGATTTGCAAGTTGGCTGCCGTGAAGGTAAGCTCGTCCGCCTTCCCAGACGCTCTTCTCTTACATGCTGACTTTCTTCCTCCAGACGCCGTCTCTCCTGGGGTGGATCATGGTCATCTGCTACTGGTTCCACCATTCTGCCGCTACCCTGCACCGGGTTGGCATCGCTGAAGGATCTGGTGATTTCTTCTTGGAGGACGTGCTGAAATCCTTCTTGCCATTCATCCGCAATGTTCTGATGGAGATCATTCAACAGGTACCGCAGGGACCTCGCGGAGGCCGGTCGGCTGGTTAAGGCGTCACAACGATTGCTAATCTTGTTTTTAACAGGGGGCTGCCCTCCACTGGTAGCAGACCGTGCTCTTTCCGCACTTTCCTCAGATTGCCGTTCGGCCATGATACTATACCTCCCCACAGACGGCGCCAAATGTTGTGGGATCTTTTACGGTGATGACGTGTCACGCGTTCCTCAGAGGTATCAAGTATGAGCTGGCACGAACTTCTGGCAACCTGCAAAACAAGAATATTCCCGTAGGAATATTCCCTCCGATGCCTAAGTAAGTATGGGCTAGAGAGAGAAGGGATTTTAGAGAGAAGGCAGAGCAAATATAGTTTAAAGGTAGGTCAGAATGAATTGATTGCCCCTTACCTTGGGATCTGAGCTATTTATAGGGCTAGGGTTTCTTGGGAATTGATCCCTCAACCCTAGCTGTGGGATGCGTTGCCCAATGGGGATTTAGGACACGTGTCCTAGGGCAAACATGGATGGGCCTTTAACAATTTGGGCTTGGTTGCCAACGAAGGTGAGCCTTTGGATAAGATGTTGCTCTTGTTTTGTTTAGGTTCCAAGGTCTGAGCCCTCTTCCAGGCCTTGGACCCATGAGTCGCCTGGGGAGGTCTGTACTTGTCATTTAGCCCCTTGGGCCTTATGGTGAAGATATTCAAGCCCACATCACTTCCCAATTGTTGTTATGGGGATAGTTAGGTGTGACTATTTTTTAGTTTATGATTCAATATAAATCATATAACTTTCAAAACCAAAAACCAAATATAGGGAACTAATTGTTTATTTTTATTTTTTTTATGGATAAAATCACGTTTGTGTCTCCACCCTTTTTGTCACCAATTTATTCGAGTTTTTCGTGCAAATGTAAAATGCCTTTTTAGATCTGACGAAATTGGATTCATTTGCAATCTTTTCTAGGAAATTAAATCTTTCTAATCCAATTAATTAAATAAATTCCCCTAAAAAAACCAATCCATATTATTAAAGCAGAGTGGTGAGGAATATGGGGGCTCCAAAACCCCAATCCTCGCCTCTCATGTTTCGTTATTTAAGGAAACTTAGGAAATAAAAAAATTAACAAATCCACATCACCACACACACAATTAATGGGGAGACTTGATTGGAAATAACAATAATAAAGGGTAATTAATAGACATGAAAGAATAAGGAAATAATTTAGACAATTACTCACTTTCAAATTTCATGACAAATCTATGATACAAAATGAAAACGTTACATATTTTAGCTTCTACAAAAAAAATTAACATATTTTAGACATGGAAGATCGAATTCTACATAGTTGCACAATACGAAAATAAAAATATTATAACTTTGGCAGAATTAAACATTGAAAATCAAATTACACAAAATTACTTCTAAGCTTACATGCACAATTGTACATATTTTCAACAGCTCTGCATTTTGCACTTGGCGCTACATTTTAGTTTCTCTACTATTGTAATATGCATGTCTACATTCTACCAAATTTTATGCCATTCTAATTAAATTAAACCGACAAACTCCAACAAAAAGGGTAAAAATTAACACATAAGGATATGAAGAAAAAATATATTAACCGAGGATTAGATCAATTGAAAGTAAATTTACAACTAAAGAAAAACAGAATAAGAGGAACTAGATCTGAGAAGTTGTTAAATCTAGAGAAAGAACGCTTTTTGAGAGAAAATCGCTTTTTCGACGATCGAAGCAGAATTGAAACATACCCTTAGGGGGCGTTTGGTTCGTACGGGGTAAAGGGAATGGAATCAACAAAAGGAAAGAAAGGGAATGGGAATAATTCCCTTTGATTTAAAATATTGTTTGGTTATCATTTTCAAAAGAAACCCCAGATTCCAAAAATGAAAGAGGAACAACAACAATCACTGTTACTCCACCCCAATCCCAACAATGGCGATATTCATATCAATGGAGGAATCGCATGATCTTGCTCCTTTCTCCATTTCTAATACATTTATCATCGTTATTTATACTACCATCTCACATCTTCCTTTCTCTCACCATTATACGGAGAGGCACAACCGAGTACAAAAGGTTAGCAGTCGCGAGCAGGAGACAGACCGCGACCAAAGCCGTAATCGATCATATTAACACGGCGGCGAAGCGCAGATCCTGGTGGCAGGAAAGAGAATAGAGTTCGGCGGAGGAAGAGAAGGAGGAGCGACGGTGGTCGGTTTTGGGTTGAGTATATCGGTTAGAGGTGGGGGTCTGGTTGTGGACGGCAGAGATGGCGGTGGTTTGGAGGTGGACAACAGAGCTGGTGGTGGTCTAGAGGTGGATGGAAAAGATGGTGGTGATTTGGTTGTGGGTTGAAGATCCAGGGTTAGAGGTGGGAGAAGGGGGTAGGGAAGTGAAGGGGGAAGGGAATGGAAAAGTCTAGGGGGGGTGGGGAATCAGTGTAGAGGATTTTTGGGTTAACTCAAACTTGAAAAAGGGTAAAGGGAATGATAAAAGAGACCTAACAAACAATAACAAAGGGAATGAAATCAGTTCATTCCCTTTCCCTTTGATTATTACCCCCAACCAAACGCCCCCTTAGAGTTTTTTTTAAGGGAATACTCTCAGTTTACCAAGTATAAACATATATGCAATTACACAAGTCAGCAAACCTATTAATTTTGTTGGCGTAAGGACGAGTAATTGTGTACAGATTGTTGAAGATTGAAAGAGAAATCTTGGAAAGAGGAGAACAATGAAGCTTATGCTTAATAATTGAGTTGGATGTCCTTTGACTAAGCTTGGTATACCACTATACCACATAGATTTTTTAACACATGAAAATACGATTATATTAACAAAACATTAAGGTAGGTTTGGTACAAAACCAACTTCCCTTCTGGTGAAGCAAATAACCGGCCATAAGATCATACCTCCCTTCTACATAATATTCCAATAACCTAGATAAACCTGGAGGCCACAAAAAATATTGATTGTCTATATAAGCCAAAAGATGAAACACTACTAAGGCACTTGAGAGAATTAATTGTTGGTGATTTCTCCATCTTCCATTTTAATAATGGTAATCGAATTATCCATTGTTGAACTGCTAACAACAAAAGTGAAGGAAATAATGCCCTTGGTCCAAGTATGCATTTAATGATGAGTCTAATAAATGCAGTTCAGTATTAATTACGCAAGTTAATAATTCAGTGAGATCAAGTGAACTGTATGCCTAGCTAGAGGCCGCTTCAGTTCAAGTGGATTAATAATATTAATCCACAACTTACTCTTGACTGAACCCGTAGGGTCACACAAATAGTACGTAAACGAATCAAGTATTTAAAGGCATAAAATACTCTATCTAATCAATATTCGGAATCGACGGATCTTGGTTTCAGTGGGAGCTGAGAACGTCAAAGGCAAGTAAATAAATACTCTGGAAACGATGATATTGCCGGAAACGGAAATATGGATCGTATCGGAAATATAGATATTATCCAAGTCGTAGATATTATCCAAGTCGTAGATGTTGCCGGAAACGGAAACATGGTACGTATCGGAAAATATTATCGGAAATGGAAATATTGCCGGAAACGGAAATATTGTCAGAATCGGAAATATTATCGGAATCGGAATATAATTCCGGAAACGGAAATATTAAATATTTGTTCGGGACGAAAATTAATTCCGGAATTGGAAATGTTAAATATTGTTCGTATCGGAAATGAATTCCGGAATCGGGAAATTAATCGGAAGTGCGTCGTACGAATTAGCATCGGACGAGCTTGCTAGACGAAGGCCCAGCACGAAGCCAGGCCCGCGTCCAGCAAGCCAGCGCGCCACGCGAACAACCATGGCCACGCCAGGCCCAGCAGGCCCTGGCTGCGCGCGCAGCTGCGTGCAATGGGCTGCGAGCAATGCTGCTGCTCGCGTGGGCTTGTAGCTCGCGTGGGCCGAGTGGCCGTGTGGGCTGTGCGCGGGCATGGCCTGCACGCTTGCGGGTCATGCTCGTGTAGATTTTGTGTTCACATACGAAACCTAAAGCGTATAGGATTCATTTGATGATTAAATTTCCTAATCCTAAAAAGATAAATTAATTAATTTTGAGTTCTGCTAGGATTCTAATTTAATTAATTCGTATCCTAGTAGGATTCAATTACTTATTCCATGGCCTATAAATATGAGATCAAGGCTCATAACTCAATTTTTTTTAATTTATAACTCAAACTCGTTATAAATATGAGATCTAACCAACATAGTAAGAGCCTTAAGTTCCAAACTTAAAAATTGAGTTAAAAGGTGTCATGCCAAAATAACACTTACTTGGATAACCTTTACATCAATCTTAGTAATAGTTTTCCGCCATAGCGAGGTGTTACTTATTGATTCTAAAGGGGTAAGGTACACAAATAATTGTGAGTACATGTTAGTTTTGGTGAAACTCAACGATATAAGTAAGGAGTCCTTTTATGTCGTGGCAAATGCGATAGGTTTACCTAATAAGTTCTTAGACGTACCTATCAACCAAGAGTAGTTTCTAGACTATTAGAAAAGGCTTTGCTTACCTAAAATATTTTAGAATTGAGTCTAAATATATAATGTGCTTAGTTCTTCAATGATTTAAGGATCTTGGAATCATTTTATTCACACATGCCGGAACACATAACTTGAATAAAATGCTTAATAAATGATAAATTATGCATGTTTGCTAGAATTTAAAGTTTATTAAGAGAAACTGTGAATGATTATTTATTTGTTTATTCTTTTTCAATTGTAGTTTTAACTATGGAAAACAACAATTCATTCAACATCCGATCAATTCTCGAAAAGGAGAAGTTGAATGGGAAAAACTTCCTTGACTGGAAAAGGAACTTGCAAATAGTTCTTATGCAGGAAGAAAAGGAGTATGTCCTGGAAGAGGCGATGCCCGAAGCCGCTGGCGACGGGGTCACTTAGGCAGCCCTCAATCGTTAGATTGATGCTGACAAGGATGTGAAATGTCTAATGCTTGCAACCATGGGTTCAGATCTACAGAAAACGTTCATCAACTCAGATGCTTTCACGATCATCAGTGAGTTAAAGAACATGTTCCAAGATCTCGCTCGAGTCGAAAGATTCGAGACCCATAGGCAAATTCTTGAGACCAAGCTTAAGAAAGGCGAGCCCGTAAGTCCACATGTTCTCAAAATTATTGGACTCATTGAGAATATGAGTCGGCTGGATCAGCAATTCTCTCAGGAAATGGCTGTAGACACCATCCTCCATTCTCTTCATAGCGGGTATGATCAGTTCAAGCTGAACTACAGTATGAATAGTCTGGATAAAACGCTCACTGAGCTTCATGGTATGCTAAAGACCGCTGAAAAGACGCTCAAAAGTGATAAGCAAGATGTGCTTATGGTGCGTGGGGGCAAGTTCAAGAAATCTGGAAAGAAGAGGAATGCTAAAGAAAGGTGGCAACAAGGCCAGCCAGACTAAGCAACCAGGCGGCACCAAATTTGAAAAGAAGAAGGTGAGCCAACCCACTTCTGAATCTGAATGCTTCTACTACAAGAAGAAGGGGCATTGGAAGAGAGATTGCTTGAAACTTAAGGAAGATTAGAAGAACGGAACAGTCATTCCATCTTCAGGTATTTTCGTTATAGACTGTCGTAGGGGGTTTTTTTGTGTAAAACTTGTTTCCCGTTCTCACAGAGGGGCGGTTCTTTAGAAAACCATAGAATTTTTGTACCTCGAAGGAGTCGCCACCAAACATTATTTAAAGTCTCGTTTGGAAAGACCGCAAGTGACTCTATTTTGGATAAGGCTTTGAATCCTCGAAACGGATGGGTGAGATCCGGGCACGGGAACAAAATGCTTATTCCGCGAGCTTTAGAAATATTCAAGTACGTTGGCACAACATTTTCGAAAAAATATACCCTAGATTAGACTATGTGGGTTTGAATTTAGAGCAAATAGAATCTCTAATTGTATGGTGGTCACTTTGCTTTAAAGATTGATTTAAGGAACCTAAGGCCGGTTTGTCCAAGAAATTATCTTTGTTAAGCGTGATGTAACCTTTGTATTTTGTTGTATTTAGCATGTGCGGTAATGAAAGCAATAAAGCAAATAAAGCAACATCACAATACTAAATAAAGTGCGGAATTAGTAAATACAAGACCCCCTAGAAAAGGACTAGGGAGTAGGTCCACATTGCCTAGAAATGGACTAGGCAAGTAAAGACGCGGAATTGAAAGTGCGGAATTGAAATTGCGGTATTGAAATTGCGGTATTGAAATTGCGGTATTGAAAGTGAGATATTGAAATTGCGGTATTGAAAGGTGCGATATTGAAATTGCAATATTGAAAGGTGCATAATTGAAATTTGTACTTGGCACATGAGATTCGAACGCCAAGCGGCTCCTTAAAAATAAGTGCGCCCGACACGAATTCAAAGCCAAAAATCTCAACTTGGGAGAGGTTGCTCAACTCAAATATCCTAGATTTTGCATGTTAAACTTGAACTTGAAAGCTTGAATATTGAAGTTTTGAACTTGAAATAATTGAAATTTGAACTCGAAAGGATCCTAGTTTAGGGAAGTAACCATGAACAACTCTAAACATGGTGAGATCTTGAAAATTGAAAACTTGAACTTGTATATTGAAAAATGGAGTTTTGAATCTCAAAAGACTAAACCTTTAAATGTTAAAAGGTGTCATCTTTGATTACCCCATATTTGAAGGTGATTCTAGTCCAAAGAGGTGATTGTAAACAACTTTGGACATCCTTGAATCTTGAAAGTTTGCATTTTGTATTTTGAAAAAGTTTGTATTTTTGGAAAACATATATGATTGTTGCAAGTGATGTTTTTAATGATTAAAAAAACACCAACTTGCTAATAATTTTGAAATCAAAGCAACATAGTTGATTAGAATGAGATTCGGATTTACCTAGTTAGGTTTAGGCAAGAGCTCCCAATTGCTTTTGAATTTAGGAATTTTGTATGTGTTTTTGAGGAGTTTTGAGTTGTATTTTGAGGCGTAATGTCAGAATTACGACGTTGTATTGTTGTTCTCCTCCTCATTATTCTGTAAATGAGGGGTATTTATAGGAAGAATGGGCGCAAGGCGCCAGCACACGCCAGCGCAGCACGCTGGACTAGCGCAGTGCGCTGCTGACGTGGCTTGAATGCCGCCAAAGCAAGGACGCGGGCTCCGTCCTTGTTTCGTCTTGTAGTGTTGTACCTGTTGTATGAATAGTACTAGGTTTGGCGTTTTGTATTTTCTTGGAGGTTAAGGAATCATTTAGCATCTAAAAACAAGCCTTTCTCGGGTTTTGAATTCCAGTTTTACGGGACGGGGCCCGGCATGCTCAGTTTTGTGGGTCAGCGCCCGAATTTGACTTGCCTTATATGATTTTGAGTGGAAAAGGCCTAGTAAAACCAATGGGATGGTCTACTAGATGAGATTGTACTTGGATTTTGAAATTGGATTTGGAAAGTTGTATTTTGTACCGAGAACCGAAAGGGGAACGGTCTCGGGGGTTGGATTTTGGATCTTGAATTTTGGAAGTATTCTTACCAATTGGGATTTCCTCCTGGAGTTATTCCAATCACCTAGTAAGGATAATGGTATCATCATCATCCCAAAGGGGAGACACAAATTAGGTGTCTACAATTGTATACTTGCTAATTCAACTTCTTGGGTATTAGATACAGGTTGTGGCTCACACTTATGTTCCAATTCGCAGGGAATAAGAAGAAGTAGAAGGTTAAGCAAGGGTGAAGTCGACCTACGAGTGGGAAATGGAGCAAGGATTGCTGCATTAGCTGTAGCAACTTATTATTTGTCGTTGCCCTCTGGGCTAGTTTTGGAACTGGAAGACTGTTTCCATGTTCCAAGTCTTACTAAAAACATCATTTCTGTTTCTTGCTTAGATGTTAAGGGATTTTCCTTTTTGATAAAAGACAATAGTTTTTCATTTTATTTTAAAGAGATGTTTTATGGATATTCTAGATTAGTCAATGGACTTTATTTATTAGATCACGACAAACAAGTTTATAACATAAATACCAAAAAAGCCAAAAAGGATGATTCAAATCTCACCTATCTGTGGCATTGTCGATTAGGCCATATTAACTTGAAACACATAGAAAGACTTCAAAAGGAAGGAATTCTAGAACCATTTGAGTTAGAGGATTATGGTAAATGCGAATCATGTTTACTTGGCAAAATGACAAAGCAACCTTTCTCTAAAGTTGGAGAAAGAGCAACTGAACTATTGGGTTTAATCCATACAGATGTATGTGGACCAATGAGTACAAATGCTAGAGGTGGTTTCAGCTACTTTATCACTTTCACTGATGACTTCAGTAGATATGGTTATGTCTACCTAATGAAGCATAAGTCTGAATCCTTTGATAAATTCAAGGAATTTCAGAGTGAAGTAGAGAATTAATTAGGCAAGAAGATTAAGGCACTGCGGTCTGATAGAGGCGGTGAATATCTGAGCTATGAATTTGATGACCATCTGAAAGAATGTGGAATTCTATCAGAATTGACTCCTCCTGGAACACCACAATGGAACGGTGTGTCGGAACGGAGGGACAGAACCTTGCTAGACATGGTTAGGTCAATGATGGGTCAGGCCGAACTTCCAATAGAATTTTGGGGACATGCACTAAATACAGCTGCACTCACTATAAATAGAGCTCCGTCTAAAGCTGTCGAAAAGACTCCATATGAGTTATGGTTTGGAAAGCCTCCAAAAGTTTCTTTTCTTAAGATTTGGGGATGTGAAGTATACGTCAAACGATTAATTTCAGACAAACTTCATCCAAAATCTGACAAATGTATCCTTGTGGGGTATCCAAAGGAAACAAAGGGGTATTACTTCTACAATACATCTGAGAACAAGGTGTTTGTTGCTCGAGATGGTATCTTTTTGGAAAGAGATCATATTTCCAAAATGACAAGTGGGAGAAAAGTAGACCTCGAAGAAATTCGAGTCGAACAACAAACTCTAGAGAATGCTCAAGATGACATTCAGGATGAAACTTAGAGATCTTTAGAAGTATCTGGTGAGAATCAAGGACCATCTAGAAATGTAACCCCGCGTAGATCGCAGAGATATAGATCTCAACCGGAAAGGTACTTAGGTACTTTGCAAACGAGAGCTATGACGTTCTATTACTTGAAAGTGATGAACCTGCGACTTACAAACAAGCGATGACGAGCCCTAGCTCCAAGTAATGGCAAGAAGCCATGCAATCTGGATTAGACTCCATGTCTGAAAACCAAGTTTGGGATTTGGTCGATTTGCCAGATGGCTACCAAGCCATAGGAAGCAAATGGGTTTTCAAACTGAAAAAGGACAAGGATGGGAAACTTGAAGTTTTCAAAGGTAGATTGGTTGCAAAAGGTTATAGGCAAGTCCACGGTGTGGATTACGATGAAACATTTTCACCAGTTGCAATGCTAAAGTCTATTCGGATAATGTTAGCAATCGCTGCATATTACGATTACGAAATATGGCAGATGGATGTCAAAACCGCTTTCTTAAACGGCGTTTTAACAGAAACTATGTTTATGACACAACCTGAGGGATTTGAGGATCCAAAGAATGCTAAAAAGGTATGCAAGCTTAAGAAATCAATCTACAGATTGAAGCAAGCATCAAGGAGCTGGAATATACGTTTTGATGAAGCAGTCAGTGACTTTGGTTTCATCAAGAACGCAGACGAATCTTGTGTATACAAGAAGGTCAGTGGGAGCAAAATTTCTTTTCTAGTATTATATGTCGACGACATATTACTTATCGGAAATGACATTCCTATGTTGAACTCTGTCAAGATTTGGCTTGGGAAATGTTTTTCGATGAAGGATCTAGGAGAAGCACAATACATACTGGGCATCAAGATTTACAGAGATAGATCTAAGAAGATGATTGGACTCAGTCAAAGCACTTATATCAATAAGGTGCTTGAAAGGTACAAAATGGCAGACTCCAAGCGAGGCTACCTACCCATGTCTCATGGAATGACTCTAAGCAAGACTCAGTGCCCAAAAACACTAGATGAGCGTAGATGAATGAATGGGATTCCATATGCATCATTGATTGGTTCAATAATGTATGCTATGATATGTACACCCCCGGATGTTGCGTATGCACTCAGTGCTACAAGTAGATACCAGTCAGACCCAGGAGAGGCACATTGGACTGCTGCCAAGAACATTATGAAGTACCTGAAAAAGCATAAAGATGATTTCCTGGTCTATGGTGGAGATGATGAATTAATTGTTCAAGGCTATACAGACGCAAGTTTCCAAACCGATAAAGATGATTTCAGATCACAGTCTGGGTTTGTCTTCTGCCTCAACGGAGGTGCAGTAAGCTGGAAAAGTGCTAAGCAAAGCACCATTGCGGATTCTACAACTGAAGCGGAGTACATTGCTGCACATGAAGCAGCAAAGGAAGCTATATGGCTAAGGAAGTTCATAGGTGAAATTGGTGTAGTCCCCTCCATTAAAGGACTAATAGCTCTGTATTGTGATAATAATGGAGCTATTTCACAGGCAAAGGAGCCTAGACACCACCAGAGAGTCAAGCATGTAATTTGTAGATTTCACCTTCTACGAGAGTTCGTTGAAAGAAAAGAAGTCGAGATAATCAAGATTGGAACTTATGACAACATCTCAGATCCATTAACTAAACCTCTGCCGCAGGCGAAGCACAACTCGCACACTGCAGCTATGGGAATCAAGCATGTTGGAGAATGGATTTGATATCCTTATTTAATGTTTTAAAGTTTTAGAGTTTAATACTTTGTAAAAACATTATTGGTTAATCATTCACATTAATGAATAGAATTCATTTTTCCATTTAATTTGTGGTTTATTAAATGATGAGTCCCTTCAATTTGACGATATATTCAAGATAGACTGTCAGGACCAGTCCTGTGACTAAGAAATGTCTATCAAGTGAACTTGAATGTCAAAAGTTGAAAATGGTCCCTAATCGGAGTTTTCTATAAAGATAGACGCATAGAAAACGTTAGACGACTAGAATGCAAGATGACTAGTAGTTCTGTTTCTTGAACTATGTGGACATGGCAATGTCGTAATCATTTGCATAGATACTTACTTTGGGAAGACTAGACAGACCTATGGAACTTTACTGTAAGAGATGAAAATCTGTCATAAGTAAATTTCATTAAAATTATTAGACACTAATCCTCAATACCTGAGTGATTTGAGATTACTTGTACGAGGACTGCTTACTTTGACGTTGTCAACCGTCGCACCGTAAAAGGAGGCTATAAAGGCAACGCTCAGGTAATCACCTATCAAACGAAGTCTAATCTCAAGATCGCAAGATTGAGATTGTCCTCCCATAAATCGGGATGAGATGCTGAAAGTTGTACAAGGCCACTCGGAGAGCTAGAAACTGTAAAATGCATGGCCGTGCTCAGATGAATCATAGGCTATGATTATCTGTTTATTTGATCAGTTGATCTCTGAAACCGAGAAACACCTCTGGAAATAATAAGGATGACAACTCTTACCTTATGTTCAAGAGCAAGCATCAAGTGACAAAGGAATTAGGAAATGCACACTTGTCCCTAGGGACAAGTGGGAGACTGAAGGAAATAATGCCCTTGGTCCAAGTATGCATTTAATGATGAGTCTAATAAATACGGTTCAGTATTAATTATTCAAGTTAATAATTCAGTGAGATCAAGTGAACTGTATGCCTAGCTAGAGGCCGCTTCAGTTCAAGTGGATTAATAATATTAATCCACAACTTACTCTTGACTGAATCCGTAGGGTCACACAAATAGTACGTAAACGGATCAAGTATTTAAAGGCATTAAATACTCTATCTAATCAATATTCGGAATCGACGGATCTTGGTTTCAGTGGAGCTGAGATCGTCAAAGGCAAGTAAATGAATACTCCGGAAACGATGATATTGCCGGAAACGGAAATATGGATCATATCGGAAATATAAATATTATCCAAGTCGTAGATGTTGCCGGAAACGGAAACATGGTACGTTTCGGAAAATATTATCGGAAATGGAAATATTGCAGGAATCGGAAATATTGCCGGAAAAGGAAATATTGTCAGAATCGGAAATATTATCGGAATCGAAAAATAATTCCGGAAACAAAAATATTAAATATTTGTTCGAGACGGAAATAAATTCCGGAATTGGAAATGTTAAATATTGTTCGTATCGGAAATGAATTCCGGAATCGGGAAATTAATCGGAAGTGCGTCGTACGAATTAGCATCGGACGAGCTTGCTAGACGAAGGCCCAGCACGAAGCCAGGTCCGCGTCCAGCAAACCAGCGCGCCACACGAACAACCAAGGCCACGCCAGGCCCAGCGCAAGGCCAGGCACAGCAGGCCGTGGCTGCGCGCGCAACTGTGTGCAATGGGCTGCGAGCAATGCTGCTGCTCGGGTGGGCTTGTAGCTCGCGTGGGCCGAGTGGCCGTGTGGGCTGTGCGCGGGCATGGCCTGCACGCTTGCGGGTCATGCTCGTGTAGAGTTTGTGTTCACATACGAAACCTAAAGCGTATAGGATTCGTTTGATGATTAAATTTCCTAATCCTAAAAAGATAAATTAATTAATTTAGAGTTCTGCTAGGATTCTAATTTAATTAATTCGTATCCTAGTAGGATTCGATTACTTATTCTATGGCCTATAAATATGAGATCAAGGCTCATAATTTATAACGAGTTTGAAGTATTCAAAGGTAAGAATTTGAGCCAAAAATTCAGTCAAAGACCTTGCCCATATAGCCGAATATTTTAGTACCTTAAGGGCGATTCTAGTTGGCCAATCTTAAGGCGGATCCGGACGTGCTGTGGACTTTCTACGGAGGGACGACACTTGGAGTCCTAAAGACTTGTTCTTGTTCGGTTCGGGCACAACAAGGGAGGGCACGCTACAAAGCGTATGCATCCTAATTATGCTAATTGTTATGTGGCAATTAATTTGGAATCCTGGCGTTTATGGTTTTTCCGCATGATTTATATTCGTTTATATGTATCATAACCTAAAAAAAAGGAGTAAAGTCCTTTGCCTTCGAAGAAGATCCTTCTGCCACATTCGAATCCTTTGAAACCTGAATGACCTCCTAACTATCGTACCAAAAAATATATGAGATGCATTTGAATTGGTTGCCACTTTGTTGATCACTGCAACTCTTGCCTCTGCTTCTTTTTTAACTTTTAATTTTGTTAAATGGCTACATTATTCTCGAAGAAACATTCAAGCCTAACTGAAACATGATCATTAATATCATAGCCAACTAAACATTAGTAAATCTGCCTTAGTTTGGGATGAAGGGATCATAGTAATGTGTGGTTGATATGATTAGAAAAAATAACATACACCATCCATATATAATAAATGACGCACTTGACCGACACAGAGTTTAAAGAGGGTGAGTTAATTTTATTAAAATAAAAATACAAGTGGGTAAGTGAGGGTATTAAGGTATTCAAATAATGTAAAAAAGGTAATGAGAAATAAAATATAGGTATTCGATCGCATCCCTTTTGTCGAATCGT
This sequence comes from Spinacia oleracea, assembly GCF_020520425.1. Lineage (NCBI taxonomy): Eukaryota > Viridiplantae > Streptophyta > Magnoliopsida > Caryophyllales > Amaranthaceae > Spinacia > Spinacia oleracea. The sequence continues at coordinate 94,074,106 of NC_079489.1, forward strand.
CATTTCAGAGATAAAGTTCGAACATTCAATTCTTTGTTGGCATTCACGTCTATAGGCGGTAGAAATAATTGACAACACTGTTAATGACGATGGAGGCCCCTATATCTTCCGCATAAGTGGTAGTAATCATCATAAAAATGGGTCTTTAATCCCAGAGCCAAAGAACTTGCTAAAGTTGGTGCAATTGTACATTTATGACATTGATAATGAAGTACAAAATCTCACGCATGTGATAGATGGTTCTGAATCTTCTATGATAAACCCCATAATCCTGTATAGAAGGACTACAAAAATGCTTGACATTGTAAATCCATATGGTGCGATGTTTTGGAATGCTATAACCATTTTGCGTGACCTATATGTGAATATTGAGATTTGCGGATTAGGATCATTCGGGCTAGAGAAGTTAGACAATATGTTCACACTTTTTTAGACACTCATGAATCTATAAAATTTTGGATACTTTTTTAGTTTCTTATTTCTGGTTTTATGTTTTGCATAAGGGACATAGAATATATAGAAACGTTTTGATATTGCCAAGTAATAAACATTATAATTGACATATTCGTTTAACAATTTTTATACTACGTACTTTTTATAGGTACCCGTGCATTAGCACGGGCACATACTAGTAAAAAATAATTCAAATTAACCATAGTATCATTCGTATCTAACCTTTATCTAGTACGATCAGTACGAACTCCATACCTCTGTATAGCCATTGCTTAATTGTCTTATTAGGCAGTTACGTCGTGAAAAAGGCGAGACCAATATCAGAGATGTGGGAGCAAAAACATATCAGATAAATGGAAACGCCATTTAAAAAAAAAAAATTAACACCATTTTCCCAAAACAAACGTCATTCTTCAAAAAGCAAATGCCATTTTTTAAAAACAAACGTCATTTTTCACATAAAAATTCCATTTTTCATATAAAAAACACAATTTGATTGATATGTTTTGTCCTTTAGTGTTTTGTCTTTTAGTGCTTGTTTTTTCTCTATTTTGTCGTTTTGTTGGCTGATACATCTTTGAATATATATCCAGAACATACTTTTTACGTGAATATACTATGTGTACACTAACCTTCATGTTCTATCTTAGTTAATAAGATCTTAAGAGAGTAGTACTTAAAATCTGATATCGATTTTCGTATATATCATTTGTCACTTTGTCCTTTGTGACTCTGTCTACACCCAAAAAAAGTTCTTGATAAAATTGAAACTAAATGTGGATTCTTGTGGAGCTACAGACTTACAGTTATGGCAAACCAGTTTGTCACTAAAGATAGCCTTTTAGTCTTTTACCATAGCATGTACATGGCCCCAAGAAATTAATAACCCAAGCCCATTAAGCTTAACGAAGTCAAGTTGCCACACGGCTACTACACCACGTAAAAGCTCATGTAAAGTCAGAGTTAAAACAAATACTTCCGATCATGTAAATTTGAGAGTGTAAGTTAAAAGTTTTGTGAATCCCAATCATGTAAATGAAAATCCGCTAATAAGCATATTATCTTAAATCATGGCCCGTTAGTTGTACTGTCGGTTTTCAGTTGGTTTTTATTTTTTTTTACAAAAGTCAAACGAAGTATGAATTATATTGAGTCGTGAACTAAGAACAAACACACACATATATTTAGTGTGGAGCCAGGATTTTATTTGGAGAGTTGGTAGTAGGGTTTTCAGGATTTTTAGGGTGTTGTGTCTGGTGATTCTCCACAACACACAACATATACTAAAAAAATGCATTGTCCTAAAATTAATACATATTCATATTACAATCAAATACCTACAAAATTATTACAATTATTCTCTACAGGTTTCACATGCGTGGTGGGAGGAGCTGTTATTCAAAACACTAAGATACCGGTTGTTTCTAAAGACTGGTCTCTTAGTCTTATCCCCTAGTTCTAGATTATAACCGATCTTTTAGCCCTCGACTATAATTTTTTTTCAATTTTTCTTTGAGGGGTTGGTGGATCTCCCTTGCACCCACGTGGCTCCGCTACTGCATATATTGATCATTTAGATTTTAAAAATCGAAAATTATCTTTTGTGATTTTCATAATTTTACTTTTTAAGAAACAGAAAATTGAAAAGAAAAAATAAATACGTACGAGGCCTAGAAAGGCACAGAACAATCAACCTCGACCACATTGAAACAATCGATAAGTAAATGTGAAATGTAAACTATAAAATTATACTGTGTGTATCATTAATTACGGACGATTCCCCTTAATCCTTTATGTAGAGCTGGCAAACTCTGACACGGTACGACAAAATGACATGAACTAAACATAAAAAAATCAAGTTAGTGTAAAGATATATGACATGTTTAATTAGATGGGTCAGATTAATGTTGAGAATCCTACATAGAACGGACACAAATCAACTTTCCTAAGAAAATATAGCCAATAATTTAATATAGTGGTGATAAATCTATAGAAACCGTCAAACTTATTGAACAAAGTAACGCATACGACATAAAAGAACGAGTTAATGTCAAGAATATCCATCGACACAACGATTTTATTAAACGTGGTGGATTATGATTGAATTTTTCAACACGTTTAATATTTGACAAGAACACTGTTAGTTCAGTAGGAACACTTGACAAGAGGGGGGGGTGAATTGTTTCTTGGGAACTTGGGTAAGTTTCTTGCGGAATTTAAACAATAAAGAGACTGAGAACAATGAGCGAAGAAAGATATAAAACGGAGGAACCTTCTTGACCCTAATCAAGAAGAACCTCACTACTCTTTTGTATTAATGCAATAACTCTATTACAAATACACTCTTTAACTCGAGTTCCTCTCGAACACGAGTTCCCCACAGCAATCCCCTTCGATTACTGTGCTACTCTTTCTCTCTCCGACTTAACTCTAAGTCGCTCCTTTTCTCTTTGACTTAACTCTAAGTCACTCTTTCTCTCTTTGACTTAACTCTAAGTCACTCAAGGATCACTCAATCCTTATACCTAAAATACAATATGATAGATAGATTCCAGTACGTAATAAAGCTTATAGTAATAAGGAACTCAAGGAACACTCTATTTTGCCAACTGATTCTTTTAAAACGTTTAAGCTCTTTAAGATAGATTTTGTAGAAATCAGTTGTATTTTCAAAAGCCAAAACTCTTCTCCTTTTATAGAGGAGTTTTACCTAAGGTTGGATACCCATGTTCTCCTCAACTACCCACTAACTGTTACTGCTCAGTAACATGGGCATAGTTGGAGAGAACAAGGAGACCAAATCAAAACATTATTTGCACGTTTAAACAGAAATACGTGGGAGAGTTTTAAGGATCATGGAAAATCTTTTGCTTGAGAAACAAGGATAATGAAAACAGAATCCTATGTTTACATTTATTCATTAAATTCATTTTATTTATTAACAAAGATTTTCCAACTTAAAACTCTTTTATAATTACAGTTAATATATTTCAATTTAAAACGTACCAAAATACTTAGGTTCCTTTTGTTTCAAATTACGTATAAACAATATTAAATACTTATATAAATCCTAAACATAAACTCATATGTTGTAGTCTTCATGTTGCACCTTTAGAAGCTTCACTCGAAGTCTTCCCAATTTGTTCCTTCTCTGGAACATCGAGGATCCACATAATATATGAGGATCTCGCCTTAGGAACTCGCCTAAGAATCTCGCCTTTGTAAACTTGCTTAATGATTATTTCTTCAATGTAGTGTTTGACATGGATCAATTACTTGCTTATATTCCACGTTTCTTAGTTTATCCAACTCAGGATCTCCTTAACTTAGCATTATCCCACTAAGGATCTCAGAACCTATTATGCAACATAACTTAACCAATAGTCAGGAGTTTGCTTTGTCATCATCAAAACTTTAGGGGCAATAATATTCCCCCTTTTTGGTGATGACAACAAAAGAAAACTTTCACTAAATGTAACAATAATCAATTAGCATAAATATAAAGTAATAAAATAAATAAAGTATTTTTATAATAATTAATCTAAACTTCCTAAATGAAATTAAGGAAAATTGAAATTAATTTTTAATAAGCGAAAATAAAATTAAAAACGAGAAATAAAATTTTATAAACTTACATCGAGAAGAGAGTAGTGAGACGGACTCATGTGATCAATTTAAGTTAAGTTTGCATTCATTTCCCCCTGTTGGCATTAACAAAAAGTAGAAAAATACAATACTAATATATACCGATTATAGCGCCCTCCGATCAACGGTTGGCAAACTAAGTTAGCCTCAAAGTTAAGTTCCAACGTACTAATTCGAATATAAAACATAATAATTAACAAGCCAAGTTTTTAGAGATACGATCCTTTAGGAGTTCCACAGAAATAAAAGAATAAAAATCGTATGGTTCCCAACAGAGGGTTACATACCAAAAAGAATAAAAAACAAAATAAAAAGTTCCAAAAAATCAAAAGCATAATGTAACACAAAAGCTAGGATCAGGGAAGATGGTTTGGGTATATAGCCAGTGTAGGTTGGTCCTTTCTCAACTGCATATCGATCCACACCCTGTCTCAATTTCTACTGCCTCTTGTAATTCTCCCACTTTCTCATAATTATTCTCATTAGCATAAAATTTATCAACAAATCAACAGAGAACTGTTCACCTTAGGAACCACGTTGTTAACCTTTCCATACCTTTTTTTTTTTTTTGTATAACAACGTCATCCCTTTAATATAATACATAACCCATAAATCCTCAATATTAATAGTAAACCTCGTCACCAATTTTGCATCATCAACCGAAGAAACACGGAATGTTGTACTTTCCCCCTGAGAACGAGCATTGCCCCTTATTCTTTTTCTGGTTCTTTTTTTTTTTTTTTTTTTTTCGGGTTTTTGGGGCTGGGTTGTTCAGTCTCTGACGGGTCGGGGCTGGATTGGTTGTTTGAGGTCGGGTCGGGAAGTAATGGGACAAGGGGTGGTGGTGGCTGGGCGGAATCGGGTGTGGGTTTGTGGGTTACCGGCGCCGCTTGGTTAGATGCGGCCTTCGCGGCTGGGTTACGGGAAGCGACAGCCACCAACGAGGGGACGTGGGTCGCCGTCTCTGGTGGCCCGCGTCTCATTGTGGTGCTATTTAGGGTGGCTGGCATGACGTAGGGAACAACGACCGTGCGCGGCTGAGAGAGGGGGACGAGACCGGCCGCTGGGTCACCATGGGCGAGGCCATAGGTCACGGCTGGCTAACTAGGGCCGCCGGTGATGGTGGTTGGTGTTTTAATTTGGAGGTTTTTGAATTTTAGGGTTTGAAATTGGGGATTTGTTATTTTTAGGGATTGTGGTGGTGAAATTGATGAGTTTTGAATTTGTGGTGGATTTGGGTATGAGAGATCCATAGGTGTGATACATTAGCTTTTAATTTTGGAAAAAATAAAATTTAATGGAATAAATAAATAAAAATATGGATATATAAAAAGAAATAAAAAAATAAAAGTAATTTGTGGAAAAATAAAAGATGGAAAAAAAATTGTAACAAAAAGAATATATCCACGATCCTCCTATTTTGGTAGAACTGTTTGAATCACGTATCTCATATTACTGACTAATTAAATACAAATTTTAATTCTAAATTTTTGGTTGTTCCTTAACAATGGTAAACTTCAGTTATGCTTTACGCACATGTATTTATAATGGTATACAGTAGTTATGCATAAATCTATAAAAGTCATACCTTGTGAGGAACTGTCCTGCTTACTTATCTTATCTTGATCATCCCGATGTCCAATCTCATTTTCCCGTGCTTCTCTATGCTTGTTTACTTTGCAAGATTCTTACAAAAACTTTCATTAGTTGTACCAAACAGTAAATTATTAATGTAAATTTGTACAACTAGTGAGTTAGATCCTTTTGATTTTAAAAATAGAATTTTATCAATTCTTCCTCCTTTAAAATCATTTTGTAAAAGAAACTTGGATAATCTCTCGTACCACGATCTAGGAGCCTGCTTTACCCCATAGAGAGCTTTGTCACGCTTATAGATGTGGTTCGGAAATTCGGGATTCTCAAAATTGGGGGTTTGTTCCACATAAACGTCTTCTTTAAGAAAATCATTTAAGAAAGCGCATTTGACGTCCATATGATACAACTTGAATCCCATAAAGGCTGCAAAAACAATTAATATACGAATAACTTCTAATCTAGCAACAGGTGCAAAAGTTTCTTCGAAATAAATACCTTCCTGTTGATTGTAGCCTTTGACTACTAACCTTGCCTTGTTCCTGATGATTGTTGCATGTTCATCGAGCTTGTTCCTGAACACCCACTTCAAACCTATGACCTTCTGATTCTTTGGTTTGGGTTTCAGATGCCACACCTTGTTCCTTTGGAACTCATTTAACTCATCTTACATGGCAGTGATCCAATCAGCATCTTCCAATGCTTTAGTGTGGTTCCTTGGTTTGATTGTGGAGAGAAACGCATGAAAAGCACATAAGTTCCTTAGTTGAGACCTTGTTTGAGTTCCTTTCCTAATTTCACTGATGATCAGATCCATTGGGTGAGAACTTTGATGTTTCCAGGGCTTAGGTTGAAATTGTGCCACTGGAACATCTAAGGTCTCCTCAGTTCCTTCTGTTTCCTGAGATCCCTGTTGAACTGTAACTTCTAATAGATCCTCTCCATCAGAAGTTTCTTGATGTTCTTCCGGTTCCTCAGGATCAGCAGTTTCTGGTTCCTCAGGATCAGCAGTTTCTGGTTCCTCAGGAACTCTTGGATTTCTTTTTACAAGAACTTCTTGGTTAGTGGTAGTTTCTCGTGTTTGTGGATCTGCTATTTCATTTTGCTGTCTTCCAGGAGAGATTTCCTCATCATTATCTGTAAAACGAATTAAACCAATTTCGAAATCTTCCTGTTCCTGAACTTCATCAAGATTGTCAGCTTCATCAAACATAATATATACAATTTTAACTCTTTGAAAAGAGTCTTTAAGAGAGGTGTTTCTGTCAGGTAACTGAAAGAACCTACCATGTACATCAGATTTAACATTATTGAGGTAGGTTATGTGTTCTTTGCTAAGTTCCATTGCCTTGTCACTTTGAGCCTTTATTACGCTAAGCCTTTTAAAATTTTCTAGAGTTTCTATCAATAATTCCACTAATTTATTTACAGACATAGATTGAAGAGTTGAGGAACTTACTTCACTTGATGGATCTTGGGTGGATTCATCGATCTTTGCCATAAGACAAAGGTTTGCTGTTTCTTCTGGTTGATCCTCATCTTCTTCTGAGTCAGTGGCTTCTTCCCAAGCTTCGATCATTGCCTTCTTGAAGTTGGGCTTGGCAAAGGTGGATTTGTTGAATCTTTCCTTATATTGATCCTTTCCCTTGCCTTTCCCTTTTTCATTTTCCCACTGAGGGCAGTCTTTGATTTGATGGTCAGAATCACCGCACTTAAAACATCCTTGGTCAGACTTGGAACCGCTTGGTTTTCTCATTGAGTTCCTTCCTCTTAGATTTCCAGGTTTAGAGTTCCTGTAAAATCTTTTCATTCTTCTGACCAACGTAGCAACCTCATCTTCATCAGGTTCTGAGTCCTCATGTTCCTCAGCCTTGAGAGCAAGGCCTCGGTTCTCAGGAACAGCTGCTCCTAGATGTAATTCATGAGTCATCAAGGATCCCGCAAATTGTTCAATGTTGAATTTGGTGAAGTCCTTTGTTTCAAACAATGCAGTGACCTTGGTTCTCCATCTATCATCCTGTGGCATGCTCCTTAGGATCTTCCTAACCTGTTCATCAGAGGGAATAATTCTTCCAAGAGAAACTAGCTCATTATTAATGTTAGTGAAACGAGTAAACATTTCCTGGATTGTTTCTCTTGGTTGCAGTTCAAAACGTTCATACTTAGACATTAATAAATCAATTTTAGAACGTTTGACCTCATTAGTTCCTTCATGAGTTATTTGAAGGAGATCCCAGATTTGCTTTGCGCTCTTGCACCCCATAACTCTGTTATGTTCGTGAGGTCCAAGGCCGCAATGCAAGATTTTCACAGCCATTGCATTGATTTCAAATTTCTCAAAATCTTCCTTAGTAAATTCAGACATGGGTTTAGGAACTACCTCATTTTGAGCATTGGTCATTGTTACCTTGAAATCACCAACTTCTATGACTCGCCAGACTTGATAGTTCTCTGCCTTGATATAGATCTCCATCCTGTTCTTCCAGTAGGTGTAGAATTTCGCGTTGAACATTGGAGGTCTTTGAATGGAATAACCTTCCTCGAGTTTCTCGTAAGCGTTCATACTTTCCAGGAACTTTTTCTCAACAGGGTTTCCTGTATTTTTGTGAGATCCTGCTCTGATACCAACTGTTAGTTCAGTAGGAACACTTTACAAGAGGGGGGTGAATTATTTCTTGGGAACTTGGGTAAGTTTCTTGCGGAATTTAAACAATAAAGAGACTGAGAACAATGAGCGAAGAAAGATATAAAACGGAGGAACCTTCTTGACCCTAATCAAGAAGAACCTCACTACTCTTTTGTATTAATGCAATAACTCTATTACAAATACACTCTTTAACTCGAGTTCCTCTCGAACACGAGTTCCCCACAGCAATCCCCTTCGATTACTGTGCTACTCTTTCTCTCTCCGACTTAACTCTAAGTCGCTCCTTTTCTCTTTGACTTAACTCTAAGTCACTCTTTCTCTCTTTGACTTAACTCTAAGTCACTCAAGGATCACTCAATCCTTATACCCAAAATACAATATGATAGATAGATTCTAGTACGTAATAAAGCTTATAGTAATAAGGAACTCAAGGAACACTCTATTTTGCCAACTGATTCTTTTAAAACGTTTAAGCTCTTTAAGATAGATTTTGTAGAAATCAGTTGTATTTTCAAAAGCCAAAACTCTTCTCCTTTTATAGAGGAGTTTTACCTAAGGTTGGATACCCATGTTCTCCTCAACTACCCACTAACTGTTACTGCTCAGTAACATGGGCATAGTTGGAGAGAAACAAGGAGACCAAATCAAAACATTATTTGCACGTTTAAACAGAAATACGTGGGAGAGTTTTAAGGATCATGGAAAATCTTTTGCTTGAGAAACAAGGATAATGAAAACAGAATCCTATGTTTACATTTATTAATTAAATTCATTTTATTTATTAACAAAGATTTTTCAATTTAAAGCTCTTTTATAATTACAGTTAATATATTTCAATTTAAAACGTACCAAAATACTTAGGTTCCTTTTGTTCCAAATTACGTATAAACAATATTAAATACTTATATAAATCCTAAACATAAACTCATATGTTGTAGTCTTCATGTTGCACCTTTAGAAGCTTCACTCGAAGTCTTCCCAATTTGTTCCTTCTCTGGAACATCGATGATCCACATAATATATGAGGATCTAGCCTTAGGAACTCGCCTAAGGATCTCGTCTTTGTAAACTTGCTTAATGATTATTTCTTCAATGTAGTGTCTGACATGGATCAATTACTTGCTTATATTCCACGTTGCTTAGTTTATCCAACTCAGGATCTCCTTAACTTAGCATTATCCCACTAAGGATCTCGGAACCTATTATGCAACATAACTTAACCAATAGTCAGGAGTTTGCTTTGGCATCATCAATACTTTAGGGTCAGCAGACACAAATAGGACCCTACACGATGCATTGCTATAGAGAAGCGAACGGCGTTACCGACCTTATATTGTAGTCCGTATACACAAAGTGTTGTTTGTGTAACAAAATTTTGAAAAATTCCCATTCTAGTTACGTAACGTTCGAATGCGACATTATAACTTCTGATTTGATGGGAGTTGCTTATATTTGGAGGTTACCATATATATATTCCTCAATTCTTGCACAGTATATGAATATCTTTTCCAGGGGATTGTAAAATGTCCTCATTCTATCTGTATTCATCTGTATAAGCTTATGCATTTAAATCAACAAGACTTGTCAGAGTGAAGAGGCATTATCTGTCATTTTCACCTTGGGGCTCCTGAAAGAGATCCATCAACCATAGGCTCTTTTTTTTTCCCTGATCCGAATGAGCAAATTACAAATTACAAACAACTTGAGTCTTTTCCATTAGGCTACAACCACATTAGTTGATTAAAAGAGGATACTATTAGACAAATTAATTAGAATGATGTTGACTAAAAATGATTGTAGTACAATAAGATAAAGAGAGGAGTAATGCCTTTCTAAGTTTACGAGGATACAAAATAGATATTATCCATAAGTAACCAATAGAAATACATCAACAATGACTTAAACTAATTGTACGATAGTAATATTTAAAGCATCAAAACTAACAAATTGTAGTATTTTATCAGACTCGATCCTTTTTGTAGTTGAATGAGACTGTATTTGGTGGACTATATATATTCTATAAAGATACATACATACTTATAAAGAAGGTAGCAGTAGTCAGAAGGGCCATGAACGAGGAAGCATCCCTCCTTGCCCTTCTCTAGCCGCTCTCTCTATCTCCTGAGTGTCACAACAATTGAGGTTTGTTGTTGTTAATCTCTGCAATAATCATGATCAAGAGTTCCAAACATAAATTATTTCATAGAAAGAAAGACACATTGTTAAACATTGTGATTTCGGGTTGTCATAGATCGATCACCTGCAGATTCTCAATCGCCTCCGCCTCAGGGGAGTTGAAATCATAGAACATACTTGCTGCTGATAGCTTCATGGAAAGGAACTAATCCAGAGTAGAAAAATTAAACCTTTTACTACTATTAATTTTTAAAAGATTGAAGAATCAATATATATGGATTTAATTCTTAGACTAACCTCAATTTGATTCTGTAAAGATTGTACGTAGTTGATAATTACATCTAACATAACAGCCATTCCCATTGTCTGCATTCGCGTATAATTGCTCAAATTTATGACAGTTATGTAAAGCAAGACGAGTATGAAACAAGTTAAACTACAACGACCGAGAAAGAGGTTCCTGGTTTTTACCTTGTAGCACCCTGGAACCAAATCTTGTAACAGTTTCAACTTGTCATTTATTCTCTCCCTTCTAACCTATTTCATACCACCTTTTTGTTATAAATAAAGAAGAAAAGTCTATGATCAAAAGAGGTTATATTATGAAGTACTTCGTATATAATAACTCACTCACCCTTTCTGCTAGACTGTGACTGTCAGTAGCTTGGCCTCTTTTAGCTCTTACATGAATTACTTCTTTCGGCTTCTCCACATCCTCCTTATCTTCGCCGGCTTTCCTCTTTCTTTTTTTCCCTGCTGCACTCTGTACATAATTAACATAAACATGAATTAAATAAAAAAACATATAGCATAAATCAAGGGAGACTAAAATATATACTCCACTTATGTTAAGTCGAATTAAGGTAAGAGAGAAAGCAAGAACTACTTTGTTTTTGACAATGCTCTTGTTACCACCTCCACATACAAAACCTGTAGGTGATTGTGAAGCTGTGGCAGGAGTCTCATCATTCGTGCAGAAAAGTTTGTTGTGGTGATTGGAAATACTCTCTGGGAGATGGAAAGGGAGCTGCTCGTTGGGCTGATTCGTGTTTATTACATTGTTTAAAATGTTGTTAATAGATAGATAATCTTGAACATGACAACTCAAAGACTGATTCAATCCAGGGAAAGTGTTAAATAGTTCCGAGTTCAGCTGTGAGAAAACAGCTGCAGGTTTAAGCACTTTCTGAATATCAGTAGTTAACTCTTCCATATTAGAAATTAAAGAGAGGGTATTCGTATAAAGTATAAACTATACTATTGTTGATTTGATATTGTATTATATATAGCAAATGATTAAGAGTTTATTATGGATTAATTAAGATATATCTGTAGTTACTCTTTAAGGATTAATTATGATGAAAATTAAGGAGATGAAAGAGGCCACGCACACTTCTCGATCTGGATGGTTTCATTAGCTTTAAATTTGCTTGGTAGGTCCTTTGTTTTATTCACATATTCAGTAAGGAGGAGGACCACTACTATTTGCCCTCTATTCAACTATGGGTGAAAATGAGACTTTTGTTCTTGTTGTTGGATGGGATTCAATTCATTGCTTTTGCATGACAGTTTTTGTAAATGTTTTTTTTTCTTTTTTGTGAATGAGACCCAAGGATAATTTAATTTACAAATGTGGGATGAGGGATTTAAACCTGAGAATTATCATATACAGTCTATAGCCCTCAGTGGTGACTACTAAATGTAACAGTACGTTCTAATGACACAAACAAAAGGAAGGTAACGAGTCCCAACTACTGTTTCTATACACAATAGATTGTCTACTGTTGTGCATGGTACAATCAAAACTATTTATTTGCGTACGTGCCGATTGTATATATGTTGAATAACCTCCTCTCCCATTTTAAAGAAGACTTTATTACTCTATCCGATCTATGTGATCTCCGGCACTTTCAATCTTCAGTAGAAGCACGTTGGGAAGAGGGATCCCCTTATGTTTTTATGCCTTTGCGAGGCATCGATCGTGGTACAAAAGAGTTTGTTGTAACATATATACAAGTACATAAGGTTAGGTAACGTTTGAAATATAGTTCAACCTAATTATGCATACCATAGCCCGTCGTTCTCATTAACAAAGCCTCAATAAGTAAATATAGATTAACAAAAGTGGATAGGACACAAACTGCATTTTACTTAACTTACTTTGACTCCAAATTATCCAAGTATGGAATAATTTACTTTAACTAGAAAATACAACTTCAAGATTCGCATCTCCATAAATCCTTGTTTGATATTACACGTTATGCTAATAAGTTAGTTCCAACTTTTCCAAGCCTAGCTAGTAGATGGTATGATAAGTTTTATGAGCCAAGATCGAGTTCTTGTTGGATTAATTAACTTCATTTGGTTGCCAGGGCCAAACACCAATATGTTAGGTCTACATAGTTGGAGGAGAGATTAACCACATACAACCTCTATCCCAAAACCAATTGATAATAAGTGGAGTAGCTTACCAAATTTATATGTTAATGTTTCTTCTCTTCATCGATTATGACAATTTTATTGGTCACATGTAGGTGTGTATTATATCTTTCATCGTACAATCTGCTTCTAAGACCTTTATCGTTTTGTTGGAAGTTCTAGTTGGAAACAACAAAGAAAGTAGTGCATAAGTGATAAGAGGGGAAATGTCCCACATTGATAAAATACCAACTTTCTTCTTTCTTAATTTATATATGAGGGTTTGAGTATCTCTATTACAAGTATTTTATGAACGCGATGCGTGCACGAATTTTAGAAATTTTATTGTGCCTAGTGTTCCATGCAAGCGATGCGTGCAGAATTTTACAAATTTTAGGCACCAAAAAGTCCATATTTTGCATATTGAGGTCATACAATACTCGTAGCCTTACATGACGAATGATCGAATCTTATGACCAATAAAAGCTATTAAAAAACTTAACATTATTTAGATACAACTAACATATCCCATCGAAAAACCAAAATTAGTACTGAAGTAAAGTTATTAAACATAAAAAATAGTAAGTATCACTTTCTTCGGTTGCTCGCAATATATTTATTTAACCACATGCACTCCTTCGCCCAATCGAGATGCAACACATAACCAACCGTATACGAATGTTCAGGATTAAAAGCTCCAGTTGGTGGATGTAGCACCCATGAAAAAGCTCTGTTTCCGAAACACGCAAATACTTTTTCCACCACTCGATTACGTCCATTAGATTGCATGAACGTTAAAAAATATATTAAGATATAAAAACAACATGAATTAATTAAGATATAATCAAGTTTTTCTTTTCTGCTAATACAAAGTTTTATTTTAAAATATAATATAAAAATAATTTATTATTTTGGTGCCTTTTGTTTTTATTTTCTATTTTTTTGTGCTTCCTTTTTTTTTCTTTTCTGCTTAAACAAAAATTTAAGACTTAAATTAAAAAAAATGTTTTAGTTTGATGCTATTTATATTTTACTTTCCGTGAAAATAAAAGTCTATTCATTTGCGTTTTAATAAAGTGTGGATAACGGGTCTATAATCAAACATAACTTGTCAAGCTAATAAGAGATATATATATTTTTTTTGAAGGAATAATAAGAGATATATAGTATTAATTTCTTTTTAAACTTATTTCGGATAATAGGCCGGCCCATTTCATTCTCAAATATTGATAATAGATTAATTGGGTCATTTCAGTAAAAATGTCAGCTGCCCTATTTCATTTTTGTTGCTCTCTTTATATCTCCTTAAACCTATTCGGATTTGTTTTACTTTTTCTCTCCTTCTCACCGCCGCTCATCCCCTCTTCTCTCTTCTTTGTTCCATTTTAGTTTGTTTTCCTTTCTCTTTCTTTTCTCACCACCGCCGATCTCACAACAGCAGCACTCTTCCCTCTTTTCTTCATTCCTTTCTCTCTCTAACCGGTTCTTCTTTGATCTCATCAAAAAATGTTTTTTCCTAAAATTGTTTCTTTCTATGTTTTGAGGTAAAAAATGGCGACAACACTATGAAATCTAAATATCGGGAGGATCTCTCTCCTTTCACATGTATATTACCCTTATTTTCGTCTTAAATTTGCCTTATTTGACCTTGATTTAGAATTTGGGTTAATAATCGACATTTACTTATGCACTTCATGTTTTTTGGGTTAATAATCGAAATTTACTTCATGCACAAAATCGAATTGTAGAATAGATAGTTATTTAGGGTTTGTTTAGCTAATTTAATTTGGGGTTTGTTTTCTCAGTTTTTGCTTAATTGATTTTTTTGGGAATTTTGATTTGCATGTCGTGTTGGAGAGAAAGCCGTCGAGGCGCTGGTCGAGGCGTTTGGGCGAGGCGTTTCGGCGAGACGATGGGAGGCGCATCTAGATTTCTGGTGAGTTTGTTGTAGATTCGTTTAATTTCTGGTCCCTGATTGTTTTTGTGTAATTCATTTTTGGTGTCCCTCTTATTCTCCAATGCATCACATCATTTAGAACAAATTAGGTACGGTGCACGGTGCATCCTCTCACGTTTCCCCTTACATGGGAGGAGAAAATGTAAAAGGAACCACTTATAGCCATACAGTTAATCTTAGATGCACGATACACCCGAGTACACCTAATAATTTTCACCCATCATTTGCATAGAGTCATGTAGTTACCATGATCAACAGATCAAGGTCCTTATATTACGGTTAAATCACTGTCATTATGAATAGCTTTACTACTATGTCATTTCTTAATTAAATTCATTGGCGTAGAAGATAACAACGTCCTAATAACATGGTTAGATTAAAATGATCAAGGTCCTATAATTAATATGGTTAAATTACCATCGTTTTGGATAATTTTACTGTAGTTAATAAAGAATGTGACTACTCCCTCCGTCCCGAAATACTCGAACCGATTTAACCGGCATATAATTTAATGCAGTGTAATTGACTTATTATATAATAATTCGTCCGTTCTTATTTACATTACACAATTAGGTTTTGGGCACTATTCACTACAACAAATTGTACTATTAACGACGGGAAATCCCGTCGCGAAAGGCCAATAATCGTTGATTAACGACAGGATTTCCTGTCGCGAACCCGTCATAAAAGGGGCCGTCGTTAATAGAAATCCCGTCGTAAATTAGTCGTAAACCCGTCGTAAAAGACATTTGCGACGGTTATTCCCGTCATTGTTTGGTTGTTAGCCCCGTCGCAAAAGGCTTTTGCGACGGGATTTTTGACCCGTCGTAATTAGGTTGTCGTTAAAGATGCAAATTCTTGTAGTGATTTACACAAACTCATTTGACTTGATTTTGTGGTTTATACTTAAGAAAAAGGTAGTCGTATGAGGTCTAATTAGATTCGTCTCAATGAATATTTTTTAAATATAAACTTTTTATAATTTTTTCTTATCTATAATTGGAGATATTAATGTTTTAAATCGGACATTGGCAAACGTGCCTAAATAATCAATATATGGTTTATGCACCCGGGTGCATAGTGTTCACCGTGCACCCTAATTTTAAATGAAAGAACATAAGGGATAATTGCAAAGAACATAGGTAATAGGAAGAACATAAAGGCAAAATACAAATAACATTGATAAAATATAACAATTTATCCCATAAATTTAGCACATTTTTTTGAAAAAAAATTATCAACAAATCTTCAAACTTATCATCAACTTCATGAAGAAAAACAAAGAATTTGTAAACAAGTGGAAGAACATTCTAGACTAAAGTGGAAAGAACTTATAGTTCAAACTCATAGAACATATATATACATAGAACATATACATCCATAGAACATGTAGTTCAAACCCAAAGAACATATAACTCAATCCAAAGAACTTATAACACAAACACAAAGAACACATACTAACTAAATTACCTAGCTACATTATAATCTAATTAATGAACGTCATCTTCAATCTCATACAGAAACAAAATTAGAAAAGTAAATACCAAAACACATGAAAAAAATTAAGAAAAAGTAAATACCAAAACACATGAAAAAAAATTAAGAAAAAGTAAATACCAAAACACATGAAAAAATTAAGAAATATATTTTCTTTCAACAACAAATTTGAAATGATAAAACGTTCAAATGTATAGAAAATCAAATCCTCTAAATTAGAATAGATAATTTTATATAAATGTCTTTTATTTTTAACTTCCCAACTAAAATATTTTAAAAAGATTCTATTCAACTTCCCTACTAAAAAAAGGATATCTAAAAATCTATTTTTTTTTCATTACTTGAAAAGTAAATAAGGCTTAAAACTACGTCGTTTTGCACGAGGTGCACAGTGCTCACTGTGCAGTCGAGTGTATAATCCAGTTAGCGCCTAAATAATTGTGTCATTTAAAAAAAAAAGTGGAAGTAGATATTAGATTATAGTTGATATTTGATAGTGGAGTAATTTTTTTTTTAGTATAGGCAGTGGAAAATGTATCAACTTTTTAAGGGATAGTGAAAATTGACTCACTTTTTAAAGTTTTTTTTAAGGAGTAGGGACATATATAAGTGGGTCCATGGGTAAGTATAATATTAATAAAAGTTTTTTTATTTATAGAAACGGTGTGAATAACCGGGACGACATTATAAGGAAAGTGGTGCAAGTATTATTTGATCCTTACAAGAAAGTAAAAATAGAAATTAAACAATTCATTTTGATATAGCGGATGGTAATGTACAAATTATTTGATTTCCGATTTAGAACAAATTCATCTTTTTTTAAATTGTTGCTATTTAGATTGAATATGTCGTACTAAAACATTTGCGTCTATTTTTATGCATATTTTATAATAATATATACGTCACTCTAATCGATAACGACCATCAAAAAATAACTTTCAAAATATAAGGTATGTTCTGCATCATCCTATTAAACAAAATTCTTATAATGTTAGTTATGTGTTACAAATCGACTTAGCTGATCGGAGGAACGCATGTGATTGGACAAGTACACCACGAGCAAAATAAATGTGGTGATTATTTATAATAAAACAATTTTAAGCTTCATATAATCTCGCACGCATCGCGTGCATATAAAGCTAGTATTACTTGTTTAAGGAAGGAAAATGGATATGGTGTGCGCGCATACACACACGTGCCACCGGCATGTCGATTTGGACTTGTGACTTAGGATTTTGGGGAATGCAATGGCGTGGGGTGGGTTGTGGGGCCATATATTATTTTTAATCGCCAACAGTTTGTTTAACTCTTTGTTACGAGAATCTTCCCTTGATTACCTGATGGTCAGAATTAATCAACCTTAATGGCCAGATTAATCAACCTTAATGGTCAGCTTTAATCAACCTTCATGGCCTTGATTACCGTAACGGTTCCGTTTTAATTGCTTAGCCGTTTTATGGCTATTGCAATTCCCTAGACACTGACTATATTATTTCCTTATGTTTTTCCCCCAAAAATAAATTCAACATAAATAAAAAAACCTAAACTCATATTCTCTCAATCTTGATCTCTTTCGTTTTTTGGGCAAGTATTCTAGTATCGAGACTTGTGAGTGCACACAATCCTTGGTGTAGTAACTTCGGAGGACAACCGCAAGCGTTCTACTGCACCAGGATAGCGCGGAATTGTCTTTTAGATCAGTAGTTCGACCACGACTTCAATTCAGTTTGTTCACCGCAACGTCGAGATACGTTGTTCTAATTATTTTATTTCATAACACATTCTACTGTCCTGCCTATAATTTTTTGATCACAAACCGGCCTTCGAACTCGAGTCTCCCATGCACAAAATGACTTATTTAGCTATACCAGAGGGTAAGCTAAACCATGCCCTATTTAAAGTTGTGTGATATGTTCGACCAATTTTTACGAGTGACAAAATGACCATGCTCCTAGCGTGATGATGGAACGTGATGCATACACACAAAACTTGTATACAACGGGGTGGTTAGTTTGTGAGGTTGGCTACATCGCAGTTCACCAGCAGTTTTTTTGCCTATACCCAGGGACAAAATCGTCTTTTCACTTAATTAGTTGAAAAGTCAAACAAAGTACTAAGTATCGGAAATAAATGACAGTATTCAATACAACAATGACAGTATTCAATACAACAATGACAACATTTATACAAACAATGACAAAGTATATGTAACACGTTTATCCAGTCATTTAAGTGGTCCCTTTACTATTTTTGTTTCATTTCGTTTTCTTCTTTTTGGATGATTATGACAGAGAGTATATGTAACACGTTTATCCAGTCATTTAAGTGATCCCTTTACTATTTTTGTTTCATTTCGTTTTCTTCTTTTTGGATGATTATGACAAATTTTAATACAACAATGACAGCATATACACAATAATAACAGTATTTATCTAACCTTTAACAGTATATAGCAAATTCGCAATATTTTTACCATTTATTTAAGAGGTGGGCCATCATTGCAATTTATTTTCTTTTCACCTTTTTTTTTTGTGGGTATGGGGCAAATACATCGCTGGTGAACTGCGATGTATCCTCCCTCGTTAGTTTGTTACTCTCCAATAATATCCTAAATGTCATATTAGTACGTGGAGCATAAAAGTTAATTTCGTGAAGGGGTGACTTTTATGTTACCTGCAGACAAAATTATGGAAGATAACATTGATTATGTGGAATGTGCTATTCAAATTAGGGAGTAGATATTTTTGTATGATAATTTTGGTTAGGCCAAAACTTTGTAATACGTGTAAGTTTACTAATAGCACAATTAATTTATTTTTGGTGTAGAGAGAGACAGCCAAGACTAAAGGGAGAAATAATGTAAACGGGATTCGTCTCCAGATTTTGAATAACACTCCTTAATAATTTAGTAACTAATTAACCAGTTGACATTCACTAATGAGCACTAGTATTCTATTAATGCAACATAAGAAATTTCTAAATTTGAGCATTAGTCTAATAAAGCTACAAATGAATGTATTCTGTAACTAATTACTCCCTCCATTCTTAAATATTAGTCATGTTTTGAATTTTCAACTCGTAAAACGTAAATATCTCAAAATACGTATGTTAAAAAAATATAAAAATTTGATATTGTTGAATTGTTAGATAAATAGTCTTCATTTAGTTGTTATGGGAGTTTTCTCCCACACGGAAGAAATATGATCTTTTGAGTGTCTTTAAATATACACATGTAACTCATATATTGAATATGTGTTCGGTTAAGTTGTTGGGTCAAGTGGAGCATTGGGCTTGGTGTGTTAGTATTGGGTTGGTAATATGGTTACATATTATTAATCAAGACTTAGCACTTAGCACGTGGCACACGCACAGTTTATTTAATGACATACTTAATTAACGTTAATCTTTTTTGCGGTTAATTAATTAATATTTCGGTATTAATTAATTATTTATTTTAAATAGGATAATACCAAAGGCAGTTATTTTATTAACTGTCATATTGGTTTCCTATTTAACCTAATCCATAAGATTAATGTAAATTACGTTCTTCTCATATTTCTCACAAATCACATGTTCATGAGAATGGATGATCTTGCTGTAATCTGTTCATATGATTAGGGAATCCTGGGGGTAGATTAGCTTTGAATCCCATCAGTAATATAGTGGGGGCTAATATTATCCTAAGGACAGAGATTAACTCGTCCTAATCTAGTTTCTGTATTTTAGTTTTCATAATTCAAAGTTTAGTTTATAACAATCTTAGGATAATATTATGGAGAGCACGATGAATATGTTCGGTAATGATACTGTGAAACTAGATCGTTTTGATGGAACCAACTTTCTGCGTTGGAAGGAGAAGATTTCGTTCTTGTTTACTGCTTTGAAGATTTTCTATGTTATGGATCCGAAGTTGGGGCCGTTACCAGAACCATCAGACAAGGACACCGAAGGGATGATTGCGGATCGTAAGAAGCGCACTGAAGATGAAATGATGTGTAGAGGTTATATTCTGAATTCCCTCTCTGGTCGTTTATATGATCTCTACACTTCAAAAGAGATGTGGAAATCCCTAGAGTTTAAGTATGCAACTGAAAAACAAAGGGCAAAAGAGATGTGGAAATCCCTAGAGTTTAAGTATGCAACTGAAAAACAAAGGGCAAATAAGTTTATTACTTTTAAATTCTTTGAATTTTCTATGGTTAATGGCACTTCTATTCTTGATCAAGTACATGAATTTCTGATATTGATTTATAAGTTTAAAGATCTTATGATAACCATTCCTGAGAAACTGATTGTGGGAGGGATTATTGTCAAGTTATCACCATCCTGGAATGATTACAGGAAAAAGTTGTTGCATACTTCTGAGTAATTTACTTTGGAAAAGATTCAGAAACACTTACGAATTAAAGAGAAAACTCGTACTCGTGAGAAGGATCTGAATGTTGCTTCTAGTTCTAAAGATAATTATATTAGTTAGAAGAATCAGAAGGGTAAGAGAAAGGCTAATAATAATTCTAATTCTTCTAACTCGAAGAAAAAGGGAAAGAAGGATATTTATGAAATTGTTTGTTACAATTGTGGAAAGACAGGGCACTTCAAACGTTTCTGCAGGAACCCTAAGAAGGAGAAGGAGCAAAATCAGAACCAAAACCAGAAGAAGAGTAATGAAGAGAAGGTGGTTGCAAACGTTGTTGAACAAAAAGACAACGAGATTACTTGTATGGTTTCTGATTTGCACATTGGAATGATCCAAGAGTTGCATATGGCTGCAGTTGCTACAAGTGATGATTGGTGGTATGATTCTGGTGCTACCACCCATGTTTGCAATAATCGCTCGCTCTTTAAGGATTATGTTGATGCCGTGATGGGCATGAAATTCTGTTGGGAGATCATCACCACTAGCAAGGTTCTTGGAACATGAAGTGTGGTGCTCCAATTTACTTCTAGAAAGAAAGTTACTCTTACTAATGTACTTCATGTTCCTTCTATTAGGAAGAATTTGGTTTCTGGTTTTGTTCTATGTAAGAAAGGACTCAAGGCTGTTTTAGAGTCCGATAAGATTATTTTATCTAAGGATGGTTCCTTTGTTGGAAAGGGTTATGTATCAGTTGACATGTTTAAGCTAAGTATCAATAAAGATGAAAGTTCTAATTATTTTTGTGTGCAATCTTTTGATTTCAGTTTTAATATAGAATGTACAACTTTTAATCTTTGGCATAATCGTTTGGGACATGTTAATTATCAAACAATGAAGTTTATGTGCAAAACGGAGTTATTTCTTATAGCAATGAACACAAAGATAAGTGTGAAATTTGTGTCCAAGCGAAAATGAAAAGAAAACCTTTCCAAAAGGTTGATAGACAATCTGAAATTTTAGAGCTTGTACATTTTGATATTTGTGAGTTAAATGGTGTTTTAACTAGAGGTGGCATTAGGTATTTTATTACTTTTATTGATGATTGTTCTAAATTTACCTATGTCTATTTAATGAGATCAAAAGATCAAGCATTTGACATGTCTCAAGTTTACAAAGCCATGGTAGAAACACAAAAGGGCAAGAAATTGAAAATCTTGAGAAGTGATAGAGGTGGGAATAATTTCCTACTAAATTACTTCATTTTGTGAAGACAATGGCATTGTTCACCAAATTAGTTTATAGACCTCAACAGAATGGGGTGGGAGAAAGGAAAAATGGAGTTTTGGTTGATATGGTAAATGCCATGATTGTTAACTCCAATTTCCCAACGAATTTATGGGGTGAGGCTTTACTAACTGCATGTCATGTACACAATAGAGTTCCTTCAAAGAAGCTGAAATTATCTCCTTATGAAATTTGTAGAGGAAGGAAACCTAATATTAGTTATTTTAGGGTATGGGGATGCTTATCTTATTACAAGGTCCCGAATCCTAAGAAAACTAAATTAGGTCCAAGAGCTTTGAAAAGTGTGTGTATGGGATATGCTGAAAATTCTAAAGCGTGTAGACTTTTGGGCTTAGACTCAAATTTCATTGTGGAATCTCGAGATGTAAAATTCTTTGAAAATAAATTTCGAAGTGATTCCGAAAAAGTTGATGAGTCTTTGCAGCAAGTTCCACAAACTGAAACAAGTTCTAACCCTTCTTCTAGCAATGTGAGGTTAAATCCTAATGATTCTGGTGAACCTAGTTAACCTAGAAGGAGTATAAGAGCTAGAAAGGAAAAGAACTTATGTCCTGATTTCATTAATTCACAAGCTATTGATTTTCTTGTGGAAGGTTATAGAGAAACAGTTACTAATAAAATCCCAATGATTCTCAATGCTGAAAATGAGAATGGTGATCCAAAGACATTTCGGGAAGCAATGGCTTATAGAAATTTAGCTTTTGGAAAGAGGCAATAGATGACGAGGTGGATTCTCTTGTATCTAACAACACTTGGGTCTTAGCAAATTTGCCTCCTGGTTCCAAAGCTATTGGATCTAAATGGGTTTTTAGGGTAAAGAAGAATGTGGATGATGAATCAATTAAAGTTTTCAAAGCTAGACTTGTGGGGTCAAGGTTTTAGTCAAAGAGAAGGAGTAGATTATTTTGATACATATGCTCCTGTGGTTAGAATTACATCCATAAGAGTCTTGATAGGTATTGCTGCTTTGAATGGATTGCATGTACACCAAATGGATGTTAAAACTGCTTTTCTAAATGGTGATTTAGATGAAGAGGTGTACATGAAGCAACCTGAAGGGTTTGTCCTTCCTGGTTATGAACATAAAGTTTGTAAGCTAATTAAATCATTGTATGGTTTAAAGCAATCTCCAAAGCAATGGCATGAGAAATTTGATTCTGCAATTTTGTCTCATGGTTTTGTTCGTAACTCTGCTGATGGATGTATATATTCTAAGTTTACAAAGGAATATGGTGTCATTTTATGGCTATATGTTGATGATATGTTAATCATTGGAAATAACATGGTTGGCATACATGAAACCAAGGCTTATTTAAGTTCTTGTTTCAAGATGAAAGACTTAAATGAGGTTGACACTATTTTAGGTATCAAAGTGAGAAAAAATAGTGGGGGTTATTCTTTGAGTTAGTCTCATTATGTTGAGAAAAGGTTTAAGAAATTTAAGCATTTGACTTTTAAAGAAGCAAACACCCCATATAATACATCATGTAAGCTTAGTGTGAACAGTCGAAGAGTTGTAGCTCAGCTAGAGTATGCTAGTGCAATTGGTAGTTTGATGTACTCTACTCATTGTACTAGACCTAATATTGTATTTGCAGTTTGCAAGCTTTCAAGGTTTACTAGAAATCCTAGTATAGAACATTGGAAAGCAGTTGGAAGAGTTTTTGGTTATTTGAAAAGAACCAAAGGTTATGCAAACACTATGGAAACTTTCCATCTGTACTTGAAGGATACATAGATTCTAGTTAGATATCTAGTGACGGGGATAAATCCACAAGTGGTTGGATTTTTATGCTCGATGGCGGTGTTGTTTCTTGGGCCTCAAAGAAACAAACTTGCATTACTCATTCCACCATGGAAGCTGAATTTTTAGCTTTAGGGGCAACAGGCAAAGAAGCGGAATGGTTAAGAAATATGTTATTATAAAGTTGTGGCCACAACCCATGCCAGCGATTTCTTTGCACTGCAATAGTGAGGCAACTTTGTCTAGAGCTTATAATAAGATTTATAATGGTAAGTCTAGACACATCAGTTTGAGACATGCATATGTAAGGCACTTGATATCCCAACGGGATTATAACTGTAATTTATGTAAGGTCTTGTAACAATTTGGTAGATCCTTTCACCAAAGGACTTCCAAGGGAAATGGTTTATGGAACAAGCCAAGAAATGGGCTTGAGACCTATTTGATTAAATCAACAACAATGGAAACCCAACCTTTTGTTATGTGTACCCATAATTAAATGGTTCAATGTGTTAACAACAACTTGTTGATAACTGATTAAGGTCACACTAGTTTGTCAATTATACTAGTGTATGATTTAAGGTGAGTTATATACTCTTAATGAAATTCTTTTAATAGAAGAATTTCACCTATATAGACATAAGAAGTGGTGCCGCTTCTAACAAGAGTTTCTAGGTCAAACTTTTGTAAATGTCTATGAACCAGGTGGAGCACATGGCCATAATAGTGCTACCTTTTTTATGAACATGTTAAAGGACATTTGTGTGTGAGGTTTATCCGATTCTAACATAAGGAATTTTGGCTCAAAAGCTTTCAGCTGCCATAAATTTCGTTAGTGTTTTAAAGAACCGTCACTAAGTGAAAGTTCAAATCGAAAGATACGTTTATGTATGCACATTCTGTCAAATTGAAGACTAAGTGGGGGATGGTTAGATAAATAGTCTTCATTTAGTTGTTGTGGAAGTTTTCTCCCACATGGAAGAAATATGATCTTTTGAGTGTCTTTAAATATACCAATGTAACTCATATATTGAATATGTATTGGGTTGAGTTGTTGGGCCAAGTAGAACATTGGGCTTGGCGTGCTAGTATTGGGTTGGTAATATGGCTATATATTATTAATCAAGACTTAGCACTTAGCACGTGGCACACGCACGGTTTATTTAATGACATACTTAATTAACGTTAATTTTTTTGCGGTTATTTAATTAATATTTAGGTATTAATTAATTATTTATTTTAAATAGGATAATTCGAAAGACAGTTATTTTATTCACTGTCATATTAGTTTCCTATTTAACCTAACCCATAAGGTTAATGTAATTATGTTCTTCTCATATTTCTCACAAATCACATGTTCATGAGAATGGATGATCTTGCTGTAATCCATTCATATGATTAGGGAATCATGGGGGTAGATTAGCTTTGAATCCCATCAGCAATATAGTGGGGACTAATATTATCCTAAGGACAGAGATTAACTCGTCCTAATCTAGTGTCTGTATTTTCGTTTTCATAATTCAAAGTCTAGTATAACATGAACTACACATGAATATATTTTGAATTACGTATAGGAAAAAAATTAGAAGATTTTCTTCAATTATGAATAGTGTCAAGATTCCAAATGGGACTAATATTCAAGAACATAGGGTGTATTAAATTAGTGGACGAAAAGTTTATGCGAGTTCATGAAATTGTTAGCGGCGTCACTTAGAGATTAAGTTGACCGTACCTGGTGTTCCGGTGTTGAAGCGGATGGAACAATGGGCTTCGAATGAAGGCCCTTTTGAGTGTGTTGAAGATCTTGCTAGCTTGAATGAGTGTTGTCCGAATTCACCTGCACAAAGACAATATTACTAGCCTCGGGGGTGTTTCCGAGGAAAGCCCCTCCGATGCCTAAGTAAGAACAATGCTCGGATTCTAGAGAGAGAAGTTCTCTACAGAGTAGTCTTAAGGCAATAAATTGGACGTACCTTGAGGTTTGAGCCTTGACGGCCTATTTATAGTGTTTGCATAATAAATGCCCATAGGTCATTTATTGCTATTGGGCCTTGGGCCTTGGTTGATGGCTGAATAACCTTTTTGGTTGTGGCAGGTTTGATGTTGTTGACTTGAGCCGTTGGGCTTTGGACTTAGTGGCCCAATTGATATTCAATTGGGAGCCCAAACAACATGCCCCCCAGACCTGGTCCATTTAGAATTAAATGGGTGGGTTTCCAGCTGTGAGAAGTCCAAAGGTTCCCTCTCTTTTTTCGAAAAGAGAGTGGTTTGAATTCGCGAATGGATGACAAGTGTTAAGGGGCGGAAGTTGGGCGGTTTTCAGAACGTGGCCTATAAATACCGCACTTCTTTCCTCATTTTGAACTTTATTCGCTCAAACGTTCTCCATACTTCTTAAGAATTCCGGTGATTTCCTTGGTGTTTTCTTCAGATCTTTGCAAATTCGCTGTGAATCTGCTTCGGGACCTGACTTCGTTTGTTTTATCGGCATTTTCCGCTTCCGGAGAGGTAATTTGCTTTTCGTTTTTGCTTCCTTTTACTTCTACTCTTTTCTGTGTGTCCTCGGCGCTTCCCAACTTGCCATGGCTGGGGGAAAATGGAAGAAGAAATCCGGTGTGGTGTCCTCCTCTAGTGGTGAGGAGGAGAATAAGGTGGCTTCCGAAGGGCCTAGATCAACGTCTCCCGAGGTTAGTGCTGAAGGGGGTTCGGGAAATGAAAACCATGCTGAATCGAGCCGAGGGGCTGGTGTGATGGGCCGCTTTCCCATTTGCCCTTTCTTTCCGAGGCGGTGGGAGGAGGCTGACCCCTTGGGGAGGCTTTCTAGCCTTTTTGAGGACAAAAACGAGATAGCTGGTCCGGATGGTGTGGCTGTTGATGGGAAGTGGTTGGTGAAAGCCAAGCAGGGGAGGTATCATCGGCTCGCCGAAGATTTGTATGGCATTCAGCATGCCTTGGGCTACTGGTGCGAGCTTCCGACGCAGAAGAATGCGAGGGTGACTCGTACTCCTCCAGAGTACATTGCTGTGTACCTCCATTATTTCGACTACGGGCTTCGGTTCCATTTATCGCTTGTGTGCTGGAGGAATACAACGTTTCTTTGGGCCAGCTGACGCCGAAGTCTATGCGCCATATTGTGGGGTATCGCTGGATGTGTGACTACCTCGGCTATGAGCCGTCGATCGAGGTTTTCAAAGAGATGCACGAGCTTGTTAGGAATGCAAACGCTGAGGCTGGATGGTGGGCCATCAATAATAAAAACAAGCGGAAAGGCGAGGACCTTTATATGACTGCCTTTCCGTACGTCTCTTCGATCCATGGGTGGAAGGATCAATGGTTGCTAGTCCGCGTTCCTGTGGATCCGAGGCATCCTCACTATTTTTCGCCTCCGAAGTGGTTCGTGAAGCCGGATCCTTCGATGTTGCGGGTTGGCTCCGTTGACAGAGAGAATTCTGACCACGCCATGCATCTGGAGTGGTTCAAAGCCAAGTCTACTCGGGAGCCGTTTCATTGGCTTCCGAACTTGCATTACATTACCTGGGAGGTCATCCTCGCTGCTGCCGGTCTCAGTAGGATCTACGACAGGGGTGAGGTTTTCTATGCTGAGATCGTGCTTCAATTGAGGTGTTAACCTCCCTTTTTATTTGTTTGAATGTCACCCTTTTTATCCTCTTTGTGCAGATCAAGGTGAGAAGGCTATCGTTCCCGAGGTGCTTGGTTATCAACTCAACGGTGATGGGGTTCTTACTCGTTGCCTGCCGTACGACTTCAAGAAGCAGAATCCTCGGCAGCCGAAGCTCGAGGATCACGAGTTCTCGGATCACGCTCTCGCACACTTGGGAGACGTTCGAGCTGACCCTTGGGACTCTCAGAATCCTGGAGAGGCCGTTCCGAGGCGGGCAGTGCTTCCTGAATTGGTAACTACCTCTGATCCGGTAACGCTGATTAGTTTGTTTCGTTTCGTTTAGAATTTGGTTCTGTGAACTCTTGTGGTTTTGGTTTTGACCTCGTCTCTTGTGTCTGTCTTTTAGGGACCGGAGGTAACAGCTGCTGCGCCTGTTATTTCCTCTGCTTCCTCTCCTTCTTCTTTTGCTGCTCCCGAAGTGAGCAATCTCGCATCCGTGCTTTTTCCACTTGTGTTTTGATCACCTCTCATGTGCTTTTTCTTTTGTAGGAGTCGAAGAAGTTGAAAAAGAGGAAGACTTTGGGAAGAGATACTTCTCCCAAGAGGCAGAAGAGAGAGAGGTCCCCTTCGAAGTTGAAGAAGAAAGTTACTTCTTCGTTCAAGGTAACTCCTAGTCCTGAGGTTCTCGAGTTTTTGAGCCGTCGTCCTTATCTGACTGAGGAAAGAATTCGGCAGGTTGTTGCCGCAGATCCTAGTCTCGCCGAGGCAGGTGAACGCTATCTTGCTCGGCAGAAGGGAGAGATGGGTCCACCTAAAAGCCTTCGGGGTAAGCTTCCGCTTCCTGGCCAGAAGCTGAAGAGTGTGGCGGTTCTGGTGCAAGACGAGCCTGTGAACAAGCCTATGGCCGAAGAGGTTTCTATACCTTCGCCTCTGAAGCCCTTGACTCCAGTGGGGGGGACTGTCGCTGACATTACTCCTATGGTGGAGAAATTCGAGGTTGACCCCCCTCTTGACTCCACCGAGGTTCCTGGTTCCGAGGGTGCTGCTGCGGCCGGGCAGGGGGATGATCTACAAATTCCCCTGAAGGTGGTAGTAGACCTTACCTCTTCGGGGAATGAGGAAGGTGGTCCTTCGGCTAGCAAGGGCGCTGATTTTGCGGTTCCTGAGGGTGGTGAGCCTGCTCAACAACACGGACTGAAGAGGAAGTTCCGTGAGACCTTAGGCTCTACATCTACCTCGTGAAGGAAATAATGCCCTTGGTCCAAGTATGCATTAAGTGTTAAGTCTAATAAATGCGGTTCAGTATTAATTAACAAGTTAATAATTCAGTGAGATCAAGTGAGCTGAATGCCTAGCTAGAGGCCGCTTCAGTTTAAGTGGAATTAATTATATTAATCCACAGCTTACTCTTGACTGAACCCGTAGGGTCACACAAATAGTACGTAAACGGATCAAGTATTTAATGGCATTAAATACTCCATCTATGGATATTCGGAATCGACGGATCTTGGTTTCAGTGGGAGCTGAGATCGTCACAGGCAAGAAATGAATACTCCGGAAACGATGATATTGCCGGAAACGGAAATATGAATCGTATCGAAAATATAAATATTATCCAAGTCGTAGATGTTGCCGGAAACGGAAACATGGTACGTATCGGAAAATATAATCGGAAATGGAAATATTGCCGGAATCGGAAATATTGCCGGAAACGGAAATATTGTCAGAATCGGAAATATTATCGAAATCGGAAAATAATTCCGGAAACGGAAATATTAAATATTTTTTCGAAACGGAAATTGATTCCGGAATCCGAAATATTAATATTGTTCGTATCGGAAATGAATTCCGAAACCGGGAATTTAATCGGAAGCGTATCGTACGAATAAACATCGGACGAGCTTGCTAGACGCAAGGCCTAGCACGAAGCTAGGCCCAACGCCTAGCAAAGCCCGCGCGCGACCAAAGCAAGCAAAGCCCAAACGCGAGAGCAAGGACAGCAGGCGCGCGCCCCTCGTGGGCTGCGAGCACTTGCTGGGCCTGGGCTCAGCGCGCGCGCGCATGGCGCCCCTCGTGGGCTGCTGCGTCTGCGTGAGTGTTTGTGCTTGCGTACGAAACCTTGATCGGTTAGGATTCGTATAAGATTGATTTCCTAAGTCTACTAGATAAATTAAGTGATTGAATTTTAGATTAATTCAGATTCACTAAATCGTTTCCTAGTAGGATTCTAATATCCGATACCCATGCCCTATAAATAGGTGATCAATGCTCACAATTTATATCGAGTATTCAAGTATTCAAAGTGATTTTTGAGAGCAAAAATTCAGTCATACAATTGCCGAAAATTCTAAGTACCTTAAGGGCGATCCTAGTTGGTCAAGCTTAAGGCGGATCCGGACGTGCTGTGGACTATCTACGGAGGGACGACACTTGGAGTCCTAAAGACTTGTTCTTGTTCGGTTCGGGCGCAGCTAGGGAAGGCACGCAACAAAGAGTATGCATCTAAACTATGCTAAATGATTATGTGTAAATAATATGCTTTCCTGGCTTTATGGTTTTTCCGCATGATTTATGAATTGTCATATGTATCATAACCTAACAGTGGTATCACGAGCCTCTTATTATTTTCATAATCTAAATTGCATGAACATGGTTAAATATTACAAATTTACAAGAATTAAAAGGGGTGATTAATTTTCGTAATTGTTAATTAATTGCAAATTGCGTTTATTTAATTATACGTACGCAGTTTTTCGGCAGTTTCTTCGTTACTCATCCAAATCGAGTGATTTTTGTGTCAATTCCGCATGTAAAAGGCATTCTAAAATTTTGACAAAAACAATATTTTTCGGCCGAACCCAGAATTCTCAAATTCGAAGCCTAACTATGACTTTTCGGAGATTTTAGTTTTTCGAATGCAAAATTTCGTAAATTTAAGATGTTAAATTAAATATTTGCGATTCTTGTTGATAAATCTTGAATTTTTGATTGACCTACTGTATATGTTTAACAAGTTTGAATGCCTAGCCTTGTTAATTATGCAATCTAATTTGTAATTATGATTAATTTGTTGAAAATTGGAATAATTTAAAATTAATTTGATTTTCATAATTAGTTATAATTTAATTAGATACCTATGATTAAAAACCACCATAAAAATTGTAAATTTATGTTAAATTTTAAATTTTTATGACCTAGACTTGAATCCATGTTAATCGGAAATCAATTAAATAATAAATTTTCGATTTTTCGCCCTAAAATTATGAAACTAATATTATTTATTAATTTGTCATTAATTTTGAATATAAATTTTAAATTTTTATGCGATTCGCTCATATAACTTGCACGCACAAAGCAATGGACGCTACGTGTTACCCTTAAGGGGTGTTGTATAGTGCGGGCATGTGACGACGAGCAAGGGAGCTCGTCGCCCATGCGGTACGAATGCAATGAGCAAGGCCATGGTGCACGAGCACAAGGCAGCAGCCCTGCCTTGTGTTGTGGGCTGTGTGCAATGGGCGAATGGGCGAGGGCGAGAGCAAGGCACGAGCAGTCGCGTGTGGGCAGCAAGCGAGCTGCGCCACAGCGCGCACTGCCTCGAGCAAGCGTGCGGAGCCTCGCGCGCAGCGAGCGCAAGCTCGCGTGCCACGAGTGCTATGCCCAAGCATCGATCGCTCGCGCGCAGCGAGCGCTATTGTGCGTGCGACGAGCGCTGCGCCCAGCGATGGCGTGCGAGTGCTTGTTGTGCGTGCGACGAGCGCTGCGCCCAGCGATGGCGTGCGAGTGCTTGTTGTGCGTGCGACGAGCGCTGCGCCCAGCGATGGCGTGCGAGTGCTTGTTGTGCGTGCGACGAGCGCTGCGCCCAGCGATGGCGTGCGAGTGCTTGTTGCGACGTGCGACGAGGGCTGCGCCCAGCGATGGCAAGCAGCTTGCTTGTTGCGACGTGCGACGAGAGCTGCGCCCAGCGATGGGCTGCGGTAGCATGCTCGTGCGTCGAGCGCTGGCGCGCGCAGCGAGCACCAGCTCGCGTGATGCCTTGCGATGGTGAGCAGCAGCGATGCGACGCAGCGCATGGGCTGCGCGCACATGGCCAGCGATGGCTGTGTGCGTGTGGCCCATGGGCGTGCGATGCGTGGGATTGTTGCGTTGCGATTAGATCGTTTTGAAATTTTAATTTGAAATTTTCAGTTTACGTAATTTTAATTAATTTTAAAATTAATAATTTAAATTATTTTCTTGGATTTTAATTTTGAATATTGTAATTATAATAAATTTTATTTATTCTAATTATTTTACTAAAATTAAAATCATGAATTAATTTAAATACGACTGAAATTAAATTAAACTTTTTGGATTCAATTATAAATTTATATGAGCTTTAAATTTTAATTAAATTTGTATGTTTCCGGTTAGACTAGAAATACATTTTTATGTTTAAAATTAGTAAAGCATATGAATTTATTGGTTTAAGTGGGAGCCCTTTTTAGTCATAAACTCTTGATTAGGTCTACAAATCCTTAAGGTTAAAACAACTTGATTAGAATTATTAAGGACTGAATAATTTGTAGATTATTGGTGCCCTTGATTAATTGCTGCAAATGTTTATGTGATGCATAATGTGTTTTACTAACCAGCTATGTGGGCCATTCATGATAATGAATGGGTGAATGGTATATATTGTATATGTACTGTTTTGCAGGTTATGTAGTGATTAGTATGGCCCAAATAGGATAGAAAATATGGTCTGCGTACCATTAATTTGAATGTAATTGGTCTAAAGTACCAAAGTTGTTTTTCAATTCAAATATGGTCTGCGTACC
Organism: Spinacia oleracea; assembly: GCF_020520425.1. Taxonomy (NCBI): domain Eukaryota; kingdom Viridiplantae; phylum Streptophyta; class Magnoliopsida; order Caryophyllales; family Amaranthaceae; genus Spinacia; species Spinacia oleracea. The sequence goes on from NC_079489.1 coordinate 94,106,300, forward strand.
ATCAAATAGTTGTAATTAGCTTTAATTATAGCTTATTCTATTTGAAGAAAATGGTGCCTCCCACGGAGATTTTTAAGACAGACTTTGAAGTTAAAGCTTCAAGATGAAGTCGGGCCATACTAGATCACATTTATCTTATGCATGTTTTAAGTTATTTATTGCTTTTAAATATGTCTTAAAATGCATGAGATCAAAAGCTTGATTATGTTGCATGATTAAGGATTTTAGTTCACTTAAAATCTAACCAACATAGTAAGAGCCTAAAGTTCCAAACTTAAAAATTGAGTTAAAAGGTGCCATGCCAAAATATACACTTGCTTGGATATCCTTTACATCAATCTAGTAATAGTTTTCGCTCAGCGAGGTGTTACTTATTGGTCCTAAAGGGGCAAGGTACACAAATAATTGTGAGTACATGTTAGTTTTGGTGAAACTCAACGATATAAGTAAGGAGTCCTTTTATGTCGTGGCAAAATCGATAAGTTTACCTAATAAGTTCTTAGACGTACCTATCAACCAAGAATAGTTTCTAGACTATTAGCAAAAGGATTTTTCTTACCTAAGATGTTTTAGGATTAAGTCGACAAACTGTGCTTAGTTGTTCAATGATTTTAGGATCTTGGAATCATTTTATTCACACCTGCCGGAACACATAATTCGAATAAAATGCTAATGACTTGTTTAAATTGCATGATTGCTTTCATTTTCAAGTTATTATTCATGATAAATGTTTAGACTTTGCATGCTTCAATGAATGTTTTAATTATTGTTTATAATTAACGGATTTTTCATGAAATACCCCCGAATTTTGGCGTAATTCACCAAATGCCCCTCGAATTTCAAAAATTCACCAAATGCCCCTCACAAATGAATTAATACCCAAAATACCCTTACTAATGATGCGCCGTTAGTCCTCCGTTAACCTAATTTTCAAATTCACCAAATACCCCTATTTTAATACTTATTTCACCAAATACCCTTATTCAGAAACTTAATTCACCAAATACCAATAACTTATGATTGATCCTATTCCAGCAAAAAAAGGACCAAGCCGCGCCTTTGGTAGTAACTGGAAATGGCATTGTAATTATGTCATTTCCATTTAGGTCCGATTCGGATCACTCATTTTGATGCTCAACAGCTAGTTTTTGTGTTTGAAAATTAGCCGTTGCTTATTGTTTGCTTATAAATACTCTTTTTCTGACTGTTTATTGTAGTTTTCCTATTATTTTGTTAATTTCATATCATTTTTGTCATGAGTTTTCTTTCAAAATCATCATCCACACCCAATGAGTCCACATATGTAAGAGTCCCAAATAAATTTTGTTATCATGGGAGAAAATTTGACATCCGAATATCTGATACAATACTCAATCTGAAGCTCCGGTACAACACTAAAACAGAAAACACTCCTAAAAACACCTCAAAACGTCGCAGCTCTTCAAGAAAATAGCTACTTCTTTTGTACCTTATTCTTTATGTGACCAAGTAATTATATTTACCATGCAATCGGAATGTATTCCTTTTTCAATATGGAAAATATCTTTAACATATGCAAAAAGATTAAAAATAAAGCTCTTATTAATTTTATTCTAACGCATATGTTCCAGCTACCTCGGCTTCTATTGCTTCCATGCCACATATTTAACGTTAACTCCCTTTTGTCTCCTGTCTCTACTGCCTCCAAACATCTTTCTTCAATCTCCTAACTTTCTCTCAACCTTACAGTCGAGGCATAAAGGTTTTCCCACCTTTCTTTTGAGCTAGGTCCTATTGACATGGTCAGATTTATGGACAAATGTCTATTTTTGGATTTGAGGGAACAAGAAAAAAAAAATGAAACTAAGGTATGTTCCAAAGCTCATGAACCAGTGAAAAAACATGAATCTTGGCACAAAGATTTGCCTCCAAACTCAAGATTTTCACATCATAAATCCAAGTTGAAATCGAGGTTGTGATAAAAATGTATGTGTTATTGAACTTGATTTCTTAGTTTCTTTACCATTCGGACAATAAGAAAATTAAGGTGTTAGCTTTAGATTGAATTACTTCAGCTTCACTTACATAAGATCCCTTTGAAAATGGGGTTTTTTGGCCTTTTGCTCAGCTAAAGTGCATTGTCTTTACTGGATGAGGCCTGAACTTATTGGATAATAATTGAAACTTACGAAGTGTTGTATCGGAACCTCAGATGGAAATTTCCTCCCATAATATTAGAAATTGTTTGGGACTCTTACATATGTGGATTCATGGGTGTGGATGATGATTTTGAAAGAAAACTCATGACAAAAATGATATGAAATTAACAAAACAATAGAAAAACTACAATAAATAGTCAGAAAAGGGGTTTTATAAGCAAACAATAAGCAACGACTAATTTTCAAACATAAAAACTAGCCGCTGAGCATCAAAATGGGTAATTTTAAGTTATGTGTATTTGGTGAATTAAGTTTCAGAATAGGGGTATTATATGAAATAAGTAATAAAATAGGGGTATTAGGTGAATTTAAAAATTAGTCTAACGGAGGACTAACGGCGCGTCATTAGTAAGGGTATTTTGGGTATTAAGTCATTTGTTAGGGGCATTTGGTGAATTTCTGAAAGTCGAGGGGCATTTGGTGAATTACGCCAAAATTCGGGGGTATTTCATGAAAAATCCATATAATTAAATATCTTGCACTGCAATAAATCCTTTTAGAAAGGTAACAGTAAATTTCCTCGATTGGTAGTGAATCCAAGAACGATTCACGGAAATGAGAGAAAGTGAGCAATTTAAATGTACGTTTCTTTAGCGACTTTTATGGTTGTTTTCGAATATCAAAGTCGAATGGCAAACCGATTGGTGCTTGTGAATTCAAAATACAATGTAGTTTTGAGATCATAAAGCATTGAGTTTAATACGCTCAGCTTTACCAATGGTTAACAACCTAATATCTTTGTCCATTTAATTCTCGAATGAGTCTAGTCCCTAGACATTCGAATAGATAGATGCTTAGAGAACTTTAGAAGCTTCTGGTAAGATCATCCAGTTGAAATAAAATGTTCAACATAAATTAAATGGAAAGAAACTTGTTGGAGTGACATTGGACATGTCTAACAAAATATAAAAGTCAACACTAGAGAATTCAATTCTTAAGGCTATAAGAAAGGGTACAAGAAATAGGAAAACAAAGGAACAGATGAAAGGAATTTACAATTCCGTTTCTACCTGTAAGTTTATGTTTAAAGAAAAGTGACCTAGCAATCAAACTTCCTTGGTATCATATACCGCTTGAGGTTCTTACTTCGGTAATAACTCAAACAATGGAAGCTAGGCTACACTAATGGCCTACAAGTGGGAAATGAAGCATGGCAATGCTACATTAGTTGTAGGGTCATCTAGTTTGTTTTAAGTCCTTTCAAAGGCTGGAACTTAATGGCTATTTTGTTCCATAATCAACATACCTAAATTTCTGTTTTCAAACACAGAAAGACTCACATTCAAGAAAAACAAAAACAATGTTTGTTTGTTTATTTGAATGAAATGGTCAATTACAGGTTGAGTCAATATGCTTGATTAAAACAAACAACTCTTTAAAGAACTTTACTAGGTTCAAATCAACCCCTTGATTTGAGTTCCACTAATCTTTGGCAATGTTGCTTAGACCATGTCAACAAATTAACATTCACAAGCTCTATTTTAATGGACTTTTGAAAGTTGGTTGATTTCTAGATCAACTTAAGACAAGCTAGTCTTACTTGTTGAAAGTAACAAAGAATATGAACTATTGTTAGAACGCCTAGACGATAGAGTTCAAAGCTAAAGAAAGGTTTTATGACTTTATTATTTCACATGGATTTGAGTGAATATAGGTTTATTTACTCAAATGTGATATAAGTTGAATCTGTTTGGCTAGTTCAAAGATTCAGAAGTATAAAATCCACTTGGCAAGAAATCATAAAGATCTAGGTTAGATCATGTTGATGATTACTTGAGACCAAATATGATCATCAATGATTGTGTGTTGTAATTTCACAATCTAGGTCCATAAGATATGGCGTATCTTAGTTGGAATAATCGAAGTCAATTAGTACTTGATTCGATCAATGATGGATCATAAAGACTTTTCCTATAATTTCTAAAACAAAATGCTCAACTACCACCAAACTAAACCAAATTCGTCAAAGCTATTGAAAAGTAATTTCAAAATATCTTTTTATAATATATCTAAAGAGTTCCTAAACTCAGTGGGAGCTTAGTGTTTGTTATTCAACAAACTAAGGCCCCAAATATAGATATATGTTTCATTGTGATTTATTCAAATGAGACACAAGGGTATTGTTTCTACCACGAATTTTTGAAAACATAATGTTTCTTTGCTCGAAATAATGTCCTTTTGGAGATTCGTTTCCAAAATGACAAGTGGGAGAAAATAGACCTCGAAAGTCTTCGAGTCGAACAACAAACATAAACGGACATTCCGGAGGCTTTTCGAAGTTCTTTAGAAAATCCGAACACGTATTCTTTAAGGACTTTAGAAGTGGCTTTAAAGAATAGACATCTCTTAGAAGACTTTACAAGTGCTTCAAGGAGTACAGAATATTGAAAGGACTTTCAAGTGGCTATTGATATTCTATTGTTTGATGTTCTATACCCAAGTAGGCATGGAGTTCAGGTCACTGAAGCTATGCGATTCTTCTATTAGATAGTGAAGAAACCTACAACTTGCAGTCAAACTATTATCATGTAGATGAATGAGTTTGTGACCTGTAAGAAAGCTATGACGAAACCCAGATTCCCTAAAATGGTTAGAGGCCATATATAGACTCAAATGTTTTAGATGGTTAAAGGCCATAAAACATAACCAATGTTTTGATGACAAAATTGAAATTTTGTTGATTTGCAAGAATAGTTTCACACCTATTGGTTGCAAAGTTTGTTTTAAGGATAAAAACCATCAAACATGAAATTGTGTTCACACACAAAGCTAGATTAGTTGCTAAAGGTTACAAGCAAATTCACGATGTGGATTGTGTTGAAACCTCATGCAAAATCGTAATGCTTAAGTCTATAATTCAAGCAATGATTGCATATTGGTACATATGGCAATTGGATGACAAAACATCTTCCTCAGTCAAATGTTGGAAGAAACTATGTACATGGTATGTCATAGGATTTGTGGATCCAAATAAATGCTTGAAAAGAAAAGCTAGTTTATAAAATCTAAGTACAGATTTAAGCAAGCAATTGGGAATTAGAAATGTATTTTAGTGAAGCTAATAAGTATTTTAGTTTCATAAAATGTACATGATTCTTATAGATATATAAGAAGTTTAGTGGGAGTACATAAAAACTTAACTGGTCCTGTGTGTATCACACACATATCTCTCTATTGTAAAATAACATTCAAATGCTAATGACTTAGATTTGAAATTATTCATCAATGATGGACCAAGGCGAAACTTAGTACATACTGGGTATTAAGATCTATTTACAAAGATCTTATATTAATGTTTTGGATTAAGTAATGGCATTTACTAAATCAAACACGAAAGACTCCATTGGAGATATTCGACCCATGTGAATAAATCTAAGTAATGAATGTTTGAACTATGTATAAGCATTTACTAAGTTAAACATCAAAGAATCTAATGAGATTCTTCACTTATATTATATGTCAAAGAATTTAGTTGGATTCAGTATCTACTGTAACTGAATGAGCTAAAGTTACATGAATAGAATTCAATTGGGAATTATTCTGCAAAAGAATTTATCATGTGTATAATATAATATGAGGATCGCCAAAAACGTATCGTATGACTTTAGGCATGACGAACATATACCAATCTCTATTGATCTAAGTGAAGATCAACTGGATTGAGATCAAGAACATGGTACTTGAAAAGGTACATAGGAATAGTTCTTGATTCAAGGAAATAAAGATATGCTAAATATTGATGCTACACGCATAAACACTGGCAAAGGATCAAGCAAGACCCTTTGGAGTTAACCGTTGACAAGGACGAGCTAAAGAGCATCGTGTTTTGAAATGGCAACATGGATTGGAGACCATGAGTTGTTGCGTGGGATATTAAAATATTAATTTCTATATTCTAAGATACAGCTGGAAAGTATTCCACATATCTTTGAACTGCTTGGATAAGTAATTCCAACCAAAGCATCACTAGCAACCTATAAATTTGAAGTAAAAGTACTTATTGCCTAAGAAGCAATAAAACAGAGTTGTTTATATTAATGAGTTCTTCATTGAACTTGGGTGGATCACATGTCTGCTAACTTGATGGCTCTTCATTGCAAAATGCGTAGAAGCACTATCGAAGTAAGAAAGACTAGATCACATAATAAACAAACTCAAAAGATCATATCATCCTATCTCGAATATCATTCGATGAAAAAGATATTAAGATTGGCAAAGCATGATAACTAAACCTATGCAACAAGTGAGAAGCAACACTCACATTGTAGCACTGGAAATCAAGCATAGCTTTGAATTCCATGAAATGTTTTAAAGATGGGTTCGAGGCCCATGGTTGTAAAACATTAGGGGTTGAACATTTATCATATATGAAATGTATTTTCATATTCCATTTAATCTTGGTTTAGTATTAAATGATGAGTCCCTTCAATTTGACGATATATTCAAGATAGACTGTCAGGACCAGTCCTGTGACTAAGAAATGTCTATCAAGTGAACTTGAATGTCAAAAGTTGAGAATGGTCCCTGGTCGGAGTTTTCTATAAAATTGGACGCATAGAAAACGTTAGACGACTAGAATGCAAGATGACTAGTAGTTCTGTTTCTTGAACTATGTGGACATGGCAATGTCATAATCATTTGCATAGATACTTACTTTGGGAAGACTAGTATCGGACAAGACCTATGAAACTTTACTGTAAGAGATGAAAATCTGTCATAAGTAAATTTCATTAAAATTATTAGACACTAAATCCTCAATACCTGAGTGATTTGAGATTACTTGTTTGAGAACTGGTTGCTTTGACGTTGACCAACCGTCGCACAGTAAAAGGAGGCTATAAAGGCAACGCTCAGGTAATCACCTATCAAACGAAGTCTAATCTCAAGATCGCAAGATTGGGATTGTCCTCCCATAAATCGGGATGAGATGCTTAAAAGTTGTACAAGGCCACTCGGAGAGCTAGAAACTGTGAAATGCATGGCCGTGCTCGGATGAATCATAGGCTATGATTATCTGTTTATTTGATCAGTTGAACTCTGAAACCGAGGAACACCTCTGGACATAATAAGGATGACAACTCTTACCTTATGTTCAAGAGCAAGCATCGAGCGACAAAGGAATTAGGAAATGCACACTTGTCCCTAAGGACAAGTGGGAGACTGAAGGAAATAATGCCCTTGGTCCAAGTATGCATTCAGTGTTAAGTCTAATAAATGCGGTTCAGTATTAATTAACAAGTTAATAATTCAGTGAGATCAAGTGAGCTGAATGCCTAGCTAGAGGCCGCTTCAGTTCAAGTGGAATTAATTATATTAATCCACAGCTTACTCTTGACTGAACCCGTAGGGTCACACAAATAGTACGTAAACGGATCAAGTATTTAATGGCATTAAATACTCCATCTATGGATATTCGGAATCGACGGATCTTGGTTTCAGTGGGAGCTGAGATCGTCACAGGCAAGAAATGAATACTCCGGAAACGATGATATTGCCGGAAACGGAAATATGGATCGTATCGGAAATATAAATATTATCCAAGTCGTAGATGTTGCCGGAAACGGAAACATGGTACGTATCGGAAAATATTATCGGAAATGGAAATATTGCCGGAATCGGAAATATTGCCGGAAACGGAAATATTGTCAGAATCGGAAATATTATCGGAATCGGAAAATAATTCCGGAAACGGAAATATTAAATATTTGTTCGAAACGAAAATTGATTCCGGAATCGGAAATATTAATATTGTTCGTATCGGAAATGAATTCCGAAACCGAAAATTTAATTCGAAGCGTATCGTACGAATAAACATCGGACGAGCTTGCTAGACGCAAGGCCTAGCACGAAGCTAGGCCCAACGCCTAGAAAAACCCGCGCGCGACCAAAGCAAGCAAAGCCCAAATGCGAGAGAAAGGACAGCAGGCGCGCGTCCCTCGTGGGCTGCGAGCACTTGCTGGGCCTGGGCTCAGCGCGCGCGCGCATGGCGCCCCTCGTGGGCTGCTGCGCCTGCGTGAGTGTTTGTGCTTGCGTACGAAACCTTGATCGGTTAGGATTCGTATAAGATTGATTTCCTAAGTCTACTAGATAAATTAAGTGATTGAATTTTAGATTAATTCAGATTCACTAAATCGTTTCCTAGTAGGATTCTAATATCCGATACCCATGCCCTATAAATAGGTGATCAATGCTCACAATTTATATCGAGTATTCAAGTATTCAAAGTGATTTTTGAGAGCAAAAATTCAGTCATACAATTGCCGAAAATTCTAAGTACCTTAAGGGCGATCCTAGTTGGTCAAGCTTAAGGCGGATCCGGACGTGCTGTGGACTATCTACGGAGGGACGACACTTGGAGTCCTAAAGACTTGTTCTTGTTCGGTTCGGGCGCAGCTAGGGAAGGCACGCAACAAAGAGTATGCATCTAAACTATGCTAAATGATTATGTGTAAATAATATGCTTTCCTGGCTTTATGGTTTTTCCGCATGATTTATGAATTGTCATATGTATCATAACCTAACACCTCGGTGCTGGAGCGTTTGGCTTACCCCTCTTTCGATGTACCGATCAGGAGGGTGCCTCGGAAGGTTAGGGACACCATGGATCGGTTTGCTCGGGCTTCTGTTCTGGGTGAAGATCCCGAGGCGCACCTCGAGTCTATGATTGGTCCTAGTGCTGCAAGGGAGAACATGCTTCGGGCATCCTTGATTGGCGTGTTCCTGGATAGGAGGCGAACCACCCTACTCAAATGGCTCAGTTTCATTTGAATTAGGTAGAGTAAATATTACTTCTTTTATGAACTTTGCTTTCATCTTTCTTTGGCATTTATTTTTCTTTTCATCCTCGTAGGCGCACTTCTGGTCCTCCTTTGCTGCTGAGTGCCTGTATTTTGACGAGGTGAAGCTGGCCAGGTTCGAAAAGCGCTACGATCATGACGTCCCTCTTCTGGATGAGAAGGCGAACACTCTCCTTGCCGAGCTTGAAGAGACAAAAGGCTTGGTTGTCGAGTTTACTCGGGAACAGACGGCTACACTTGAGTTGCTTGGCAAGGGGATTACCGATCTGAGGTCGAAGATGGAGGCTGATGCTCGGGAGCACGAGGCTCTTAAGAAAGAGAAGGCCGAGGAGAAGGTTAGTTTTGAGGCTGCGCTGAAGAGCAAGGATGCTGTTATTCTGAACCTTCGTGTGAGTGCTCAGAAGTTCACAGCTGCCCTTGAGCGGATTCCCGTGCTTGAGCATGAAGCTACCGAGCTTAAGGCTAAGATTCGCCAGCTCGAAGAGGAGAAGGCCTTGTTGTATACTGCCGGTCAGTGTCGAGACCAGTATTGGGAGGGGATCCTCGGTGCTCGTCGGATGTTCGCCAAGCATATGCCTGACTTCAAGTGGGCCGAGCATATGCCTCAGTGGCTCGAGGCTGAGGATAACTTGGTGGAATGTCAGGCTGATAGAGACGACGCTGCCAAGGAGCGCGAAGAAGCTGACAAGGAGCAGCAAGCTCGGAAGGTTGCCTCGGAAGATGACACCACTGCTGGCACTTCTTCACGATCTGCTCCTCAGGGACATGTTGGTGATGTCCCTTAGGGATTCGGGTAGTCGTCTTCTTCAGAGTCGGTCAGTTCCAGTTGAGGACCTCCGAACTTGTGCTTGACTCTCCCCATTTTGCCTCGGTGCTGCGTCGTACTTCAATAATTTCTTTTTGCTTTCTTTTAGTACTTCGGTAGGCCGATATTTATCTGTTGATGGCTGCCGATTTAGCTTTTAGGTCATTTTTGTTTCAATTTTTGAGGATTGCTCGCTGTGCCGAGTTGTAGTTGGTATGATTGTACTCGTTTCCCCCGAATATTGAATGAAAAATGACTTTGCTGTTTTTGTTTTACCTTCTTTTCCCTACCGAAGTACTTAGCTTTTTGCTTTTGAATCCATGAATTTTGTAAAGGCATTTTCTTTTGAGTTTTTCGACTCCGTGGACCTCTCTTAGCTTTTCGAGTTCCTCAGATCCGTGGATCTGCTAAGGGACTCGTTTTGCTGTTTGAGTTTGTCGAAGCCTTGCTGAAGAGCTTGATGGATTTGGGACCTTTAAGGTCTGGAACTTTGTTTAGAGTTTGCTTTTGAGCTCTTCAGATCCGTGGATCTGTTGAGAGTCTACTTTTGAGCTCTTTAAAGTTTGTAGGCGTTGTTTAGAGTCTGCTTCTGAGCTCTTCGGATCCGTGGATCTGTTAAGAGTCTACGTTTGAGCTCTTTAACGTCTGTTTCCGTTCTTCCGACTTCTTGTGGTTCGGAAACCTGGGCAAGAAGTCGCAAGTCTGACTCTTAGTTATGAGCTTCGGGGATCCTTGGATCTGAGCCGAACTCTTTATGACTATTCGAGAGACCCTGTTGCGAACGGAATTTCCCTTGGTATCGCGAATCCGGGGATTCTGGACGGTACCTTGCGGGTTGGATTGAGTCAGCTACTCCTTGGGTTTAGTTTTCAAGGAGTGGCTACCTCAGATTATTTTTAGCTTTGGATTGATCAGATCCGAAGTTGCATGCAAGTATATATATAAAAAATGGTAATAGAACAAAAGACATTAGAGATATGTTTAATGAAACACATGGTGCCAGTGGCTTTCCTCTTCTCATTAAACTTACTCGTTAAACTTACTTGGATTACAAAGGGGGTAAGGTCATACAAAATATTTCTTGAGAACATCGGCATTCCAATGGTTCTTCAAGATTGTTCCGTCTAACTGTTTAAGCATGAAGGTGCCAGTCCTCTTTTCGGAGTGGATGATGTATGGCCCTTCCCGTGTTGCCGAGAGTTTCCCATGGATCCTTCCCTTTTGAACTGCAGCAGCGTTCCTGAGCACTAGGTCCCCGACCTTCAAAGGTCTGGCATTGACTCTTCGGTTGTAGTGTTTTGTAACCCTCTGCTGGTAAGCTGCGTTGAGAGTTCTGGCTTCGTCCCGAGCTTCATCTAGTAGATCTAGGGCTTCGGTCAGAAGTTGATCATTGCTTTGTCCGTGGGTTCCATCATACTTGTTGTATGCTTGGACCCTCAAGCTTTATGTTCCGATCTCTAGAAGGATGACAGCTTCGGAACCGTATACCAAGTGGAAGGGCGTTTGTCCCGTGGCTTCTTTCTCGGTGGTCCGAAGGGACCAGAGTGTTCCAGGGAGCTCTTCTAGCCACTTACTCTTTTCGTCCTCGACTCTTTTCTTGAGTGCGTTAAGTATGAGTTTGTTTGCGGCTTCGGCTTGGCCGTTACTCTGAGGATGGCATACCGCCGAGTAGGCGAGGTGAATACCGAACTGTTTGCACCACGTCTGCAGTGGTGTGTTGTCAAATTTCTTTCCATGGTCAAAGACCATTAGCCTCGGTATACCGAACCTCGTGATGATGTTTTGCCAGATGAATTTGCGGCCTTGTGGCTCAGTGATGGACGAAACTGCTTCGGCTTCAATCCATTTGCTGAAATAATCGACTCCTACAATCAACCATTTCTTCTGGTTCACAGCCGAGGGGAATGGACCGATGATGTCCAAGCCCCATTGTGCAAATGGCAAGGGGTAGAGTGTTGACTGTAAGGTCTGAGCTGGCTGATGGATTGCTGGTGCGAACTTCTGGCATTTCTCGCACTTTCTTGTCAGCGCTTTTGCCTCGGAAACCATGGTGGGCCACCAGAACCCAGCCCTTAGTGCCTTGTGCGCCAATGCCCTGCCTCCGATGTGGTTTCCACATATGCCGAGGTGGATTTCCCTTAGGATGTAATCGACGTCAGTTGGGCCGACACATTTCAGCAGTGGGGCTGAGAATGACCTTCTCGTGAGTTCTCCGTTGGCGTCAATGACGAACCTTTGGTTGAATCTCTTCAACTTTCTTGCTTGCAGCTTGTCTTCGGGAAGTACTCCCCTCTCCTTGTATGCAATGACTGCGTCCATCCAGCTTGGTTTGGGACGTAGATTGCAGACTGTTGGGGGTGGCATGTCAATACTTCTTTCTTGGTGTACTTCCACATGGACCGACCTGTTTAGGTCGATGAGCGTTGGGCTTGCAAGTTTGGACAGTGCATCCGCTTGTGTGTTCTGGCCTCGGGGAATGAGGATGACTTCGAAGGATCTTAACTTTGACGTTAAGGATTTGATTTTTGCTAGGTAGGCTGTCATACTTGGCCATTTGGCCTCATACTCCCCTCGGATTTGGTTGGCTACGAGTTGAGAATCAGTTTTGAGGCAAACATGTTCGGCCTCCAGAGATAAGCATAGCTCTATCCCTGCGACCGCGGCCTCATATTCGGCCTCATTGTTGGTTGCTTTGAAACCGAACTTTAGGGAATATTCGATGCTTTTTCCTACTGGAGGTATCAGCACTACTCCGGCTCCTGAGCCGTTCACTGTGGAAGATCCGTCAGTGTATACTTACCATGTTCTTTTGGTGTTATCCAACATTTCCTGATATGAGCATTCGGCCAAAAAGTCAGCGAGCGCTTGTGCTTTGATGGCGGTCCTTGGCTGATACTTGATGCCGAACTCAGATAGCTCGAAAGCCCATGCAGCCAATCTTCCCGACCTCTCTATCTTGTCTAGCACTTTTTCCAGTGGTTGGTCAGTTAGCACCACTACTTGATGAGAATCGAAGTAGGGTCTAAGCTTTCGGGCAGCCACCACCACTGCGTATGCTACTTTTTCAATGAGTGGGTACCGAGTCTCAGCATCTGTTAGGGTTCGGCTGGTGAAGTAGATTGGCTGTTTCTTTTTCTCTTCTTCCCGCAGGAGTAACGCACTTACTGTCCCGGGGCTAACTGCGACGTATAAGTATAGGGTTTCCCCCTCTTTCGGCCTGGCTAGTGTTGGCAGTTGGGCCAGGTGAGCCCTGAGCTGTTGGAATGCATCCTTCTGCTCTTGTTCCCATGTTAGCTCGGGGTCTACTTTCCTCGGGACGCCTTTCTTTTTGGCAGGCTCTGCTTCTCCTCCTGGGAGGGTTTTTGGTTTGAGAGCTTTGAAGAAGGGTGCCCCCTTGTCCGAAGCTTTCGATATAAAATCTCGAAAGTGCGGCTAACCTGCCTGTTAGCCTTTGCACGTCTCTCTTCGTCTTTGGCTCGGGTAGGTCTAATGCGGCCTGGACCTTGTCCGGATTTGCATCAATTCCCCTTTCTCTCACCATGAATCTGAGGAACTTTCCTGCTCTAACCCCGAAGACACACTTCTTCGGGTTCAGCTTCATTTTGTACTTCCTCAGGTTGGCGAAGGTTTTGGCCAAATCTTTGATGTGATCCTCCCCCTTCACACTTTTCACAATGGAATCGTCCACATAGACTTCGACGTTCCTTCCTTTTTGATCGGCGAAGACGTGGTCAACTAACATTTGATAGGTGGCCCCGGCATTTTTCAATCCGAAGGGCATCATTCTATAGTTGAACACTCCCGCGCTTGTGATGAAGGCAGTTTTTGCTCTATCGTCGGGGTGCATGAATACTTGATGGTGCCCTGAAAAGGCGTCCATGAAGCTAAGCAATGCGTGGCCACTGGTGGAGTCCACTAGCTGATCTATCCTCGGGAGGGGATAGCAGTCTTTCGGGCAGGCTCGATTCAGGTTTGTGAAGTCGACGCACATGCGCCACGAGCCATTTGCTTTTTTGACCATGACCACGTTGGCCAACCACTTGGGGTACATGCACGGCTCAATGAAGACTGCTTCTTGCAGTTTTTTCACCTCTTCGGCGATAGCTTTATTTTTCTCCGAGGAGTAATTCCTTTTTTTCTGTTTGATTGGTCAGGCCTCGGCGTTGACATCCAGCTTATGACAGATCATCTCCGGATCTATCCCTGGCATATCGGCTGCCGACCATGCAAAGATGTCTTTGTGATCCCTCAACAACTGGATCAGATCGATTCGGAGTTTCGAGCTTAGGCCTCTGCGTATTCGGACACTTCTGTCTAAATCATCTTCCAGGGGAATGTCCTCCATTTCCTAATCTGGTCCGGGAGAAAGGGTTTCTGGTCGAGCATCAACCTCTGCGGGTTTTACCAAACTGCTCGGGCCCGCCTTTCTCCTCTTTGCATCGTTTTCCTCTTTTGGGGGGCTACTTTTCTCATCCTCATCTTTAGGACTGTCTCCTAGCTTCGGCTTTCGGATGGCAGTGTGACAGTTTGACCTTGCCACCTCCTGGTCACCTTTTATCCGTTCGGCGAAACCTGCGTCCGAGACGTACATCATCATCTAGTGGTACGTGGATGAGACTGCCTGTATCTTGTGAATCATGGTTCGTCCCATGATGACATTATACACCGAATCACAATCCATCACTAAGAACTCCTCTCGAACGTTTCTCGCCGCTAGGCCTTGGCCAATGGTAACGGGAAGAGTGATCTTTCCTCGTGGAATTGCTGTGGATCCATTGAAGCCGATCAGCGGGTAACTGACCTTAGTCAGTGACTCCTCTCCTTCTTAGAGGATGAGCTGCTCGAAGCAGTTTCTGAAGATGATGTTGACGGCGTTTCCTCCATCGACCAGTACTCTGTGAACGTTGTGGTTGTTGAGATCCATTTCGATTACCAATGGGTCGTCGTGTTTGTACTGGGTTCCGAGGCAATCATCAGCAGTAAAAGTCATGTTCAGGGGTGTAGGCTGGTTCTCCCCTACAGTGCTGAAGTTGACTCGGTGGGAGAGAGCCCTCAAGTGTTGCTTGCTGGCGTGGCCGGATCTTTGGCCTCCGAACACCACGAGAATTGGTTTTTTCTTTTGCCCTTCGGTCTCATGGACTCTTGTTTGGGCTTGCTCTTGTAGTTTTCCAGATGTTGCTTTTTCTTTTTCTTCCCTCTCCGTTCTTCGGTCGAGCAAGTATTGCTTTAAATAGCCTCGGCGGATGAGGTCCTCGATGTTATCCTTCAGCGAGTTGCATTCCTCGGTGGTATGGCCGAAGTCATCGTGAAACTCACACCACTTGTTCTTGTTTCTACGGAGGGGGTTCGATCTGAGCTTGTCTGGTAGCTTCCACTTTTCATCATCCTTGTGGAGGCTAAAGATTTCTCTTCGGGATGTGGTGAGTGGAGTGTAGTTGGTGTATCTGGGTTGAAATTCACCCTTCTTCCCATCTTTCTTTGGGCTCGCTTCTCTCGCACCCACCTTTTCTTTCCCCTTTCTTGAGTTGCCCTCGGGCTTACTCTGATTCATCTTGGTATCCCTCGTGTTCGAGGGGTACCTCAGCCTTGCTGCTGCCTTGTTGAACTCTTCCGTTCTGATGAACGCATCCGCCATTTGAAGTACGTCAGCTATCTTGGAGCGGTTTTTCATTGACAGTCTATCCCGGAATTTCCCCTCCCGAAGTGCGTGCTTCAAGGCGAAGATTTCTACATCTGGCTGCAGATTGGGGATGTTAGTTGATTCTTTCATGAACGTGGCCATGAAGTCCCGAAGACTTTCATCTCGTTCCTGTTGTATGGAGGTCAGTTCTGCGGTAGTTCGTTCGGGGCGATTATTGCTCACAAATTGTACGCAGAACCTCTTCTCCAGCTTCTTCCAGCTTTTGATCTATCCCTTCGGCAACGACCTGAACCA
Organism: Spinacia oleracea; assembly: GCF_020520425.1. NCBI lineage: Eukaryota > Viridiplantae > Streptophyta > Magnoliopsida > Caryophyllales > Amaranthaceae > Spinacia > Spinacia oleracea. The sequence goes on from NC_079489.1 coordinate 94,122,035, forward strand.
TTCCCCTGCAACTCCTGTCAACGTGGTTGGGAAGTATTTGCACCAACAAGCCTCGGAGTAGGGGCTCAAGAACATTTGCTGTTCGTAGGAGCTAACGTGATCCTTCGGATCCGTAATCCCGCTGAATATTAAGTGTGCGGGTAGCGTCACTTTGGGAATCTCCTCCATAACAATATCATTTGAGAACGGGGAAGATGCTGGGGTCATGATCTTCTTTCCTAGCCTCGCCCTGATACCTTCGCTCCTCGAGTTTCCTCTGTGGGATTGTTCGGTGGCGTGTAGGGGGCTAGGAGTTCGATCACTCCTCCTTCTCCTTCTTGACTGGCCACTGGCTTCGGTTTGCCTACTGGATCTGATGGGGCTGCCTAGCCTATCATGGACCGAAGGGCGCAACCTGCTGTGTACCGAGCTTCGGATCCGAGTGCGGTCACTTGCTCCGCTTAGGAGAGCTTGCGGTGTTGGAGATGGTGTTTCAAACCATTCTGGTTGCTGTTCTGCCCTTTGTTGCGTATCCCATGTACTCTCTCTCCATCTTGTCGTTAAGTGTGTTCCCGACATTGTAGGGAGAGTGTGTTCAGGTCCCGCAGTATCTTTGTTAGGCGGTGGCCTGTTAAGCAGAAGTTGTCGCCTGATTCTCCTCGCTTCTCGGCGATCCGCTGCCTGTTCCTGTTCTTTCTCATTGAAGAGGAAATTTTGCACGATGGTCATGGCTGCGGCGAGCTATTCTCGAAAAGGGAGTGGGGGTCTGCTAGCTGTTGCGGCGGTAGCCCTTGTCGGTTGTGATCTCGCCACTGAATGCAGTTGTTCTCCTTCATCGGATCCTGAATCCGTTTGGACAAGGACATCGTCCTGGTTGTCATTGTTGGGAATTTCCATTTCTCACGTGAAAATTGGGGTGTTTTTCAAGGCTTTAAAGTGTTCTTCCCCACAGACGGCGCCAAATTGTTCCGGTGTTGAAGCGGATGGAACAATGGGCTTCGAATGAAGGCCCTTTTGAGTGTGTTGAAGATCTTGCTAGCTTGAATGAGTGTTGTCCTAATTCACCGGCACAAAGACAATATTACTAGCCTCGGGGATGTTTCCGAGGAAAGCCCCTCCGATGCCTAAGTAAGAACAATGCTCGGATTCTAGAGAGAGAAGTTCTCTAGAGAGTAGTCTTAAGGCAATAAATTGGACGTACCTTGAGGTTTGAGCCTTGACGACCTATTTATAGTGTTTGCATAATAAATGGCCATAGGTCATTTATTGCTATTGGGCCTTGGGCCTTGGTTGATGGCTGAATAGCCGTTTTGGTTGTGGCAGGTTTGATGTTGTTGACTTGAGCCATTGGGTTTTGAACTTAGTGGCCAATTGATATTCAATTGGGAGCCCAAACACCTGGTACTCTGTTTCTTTTTATTTGCCCTATTTTCATTTTTAGAATGTCTTATACACAATTATATATGCCCTTTTTACACTTAATTTTTAGTAAAGTGAACTTTTACTATGATGCAAAGGGATGGACGGAGTACTAGTGTTAATATGTTATGCAAAGGGATGGACAGAGTACTAGTACTAGGAATTTTTACTATTATGAATTGATCTTTTTCTATACAAAAAGTTTTAGTTTAAAATATTTAACACTTTAGTAAGGGTAAAACAAAAGTTTCACAGAAAGACAATGAAAGACCTCAAACATTACCTTATAAAATAGAGATTTTGTACTAATAATTTTTATTACACAAAATTTTCTGAAAGGCCGATCTACGATAATATATTGTGTGGCGGCCTAAAAGAGGAAGGTTAGCCGCACCTATTATGTTCTATTAATTAGTTATCCATATTGATGTTATAAGTTTTCTTTATTGTAATTATAAGTTACTCCCTCCGTCTCTTTTTGTTTTTTACGTTTTCCGTTTTGGGTATTCCAAAATGTTCTTTACATTTCCTTTTATATAATCACCTAAATGATTTAATATTTTATCAAAATTTGTGTCCAATGATTATTTTAACCAATTAAATTCATTCGGTCATTTAATCTCTCACACTTTTCCATTGAGACATTAAATTTTTCTCATTTTCCCAATATCAAACTGTAGACACCTACTTTTGTCCCCATTCCCGAAAGGGAAGGTTCGATGATGAAAACATAAAATCTCCACTTGACAACGCATCTCCTCTAAAATAACGAATCTCGATTCCCCTTTTCATTTCATCCGAAACCTGCTATTTATAGAAACCTGTTATTTATGGAAACCTGCTAAAAATAGTAACTGCCGTAATGGGTAGTTGCTAAAAGTGGCAAGTCATAAAAGATAGAAACCTGTCAGAATTAGGTGTCGCACTCCAAGATAAATCCTAAATGAGATAGAGATTATGAGAGAATCTATTCCTAATATGATTCGAAAATAAGAGTCACGTATTAATTAAAATCCTAGCGAGCCTAGAGTTCGTAACGGGCCCAGACGCATTCCGTCACATGGTTAATACGCACTAAAAGACTCGATTAAATCTCAAACGCTCCGGATTCTAGGAATTCGAATCTGACTAAGAAAACGGCCCAGATCCTATTTTCAACGCCTGGCTCTGAGCGCCGAAATCTTGAGGGGGTCGAAAAAGCACGAGGCTAATGCGTGACCTCGTCCCTCGTGGGTGTGACGCTTCTTTTTGTCAAATCAAGTGTAATTGGATTTCCTATGAGTTTACACCCAATTGACTAGTAATATAGGAGTCGCCATTCAGTTTTTAACGACAATGAGAAAAACTGACAAAACCTGGTTATCGTGACATAAAGGGAGTGCAATTACGTTTGACCACGACGGCCGTAGGTTTCCTTGTGATCCCTGGTGGTGGGGATCGTTCAACGTACACCCGCAGGGTAGAGATTGAGAGTTCGGGGGACTGTAACTACCGAGAGGAGTACTCGCTCTTCCATAACTCCAGAGGCAGGATATCCTTACTAGCTCAACATAAATAATTGAAGGGACATGTGTTAACTATTAAACTAATCTGAGTCGATTTTAACAATATGCAACATATAATACTAGATCGAGCGCGATTATCTGATTTAGATTGTATTAAGGGACCTAGCATGATAATCCAATTTCCCAAAAACATGATCTTTATTAGGCGTGATAGAACAATCAGATTTAATTAGTTTAACAGTTCATAAAAGGGCGAGGAAAGCAATTAAATCATAGAAAAGGGACACATTACGACGCACCCTTGAGAGGTACGCCACGGTTCTCAGAAAACTAACCACTTTGACTTTGCTATTTCTCCTTTTATTTAACGAATCTCAAGTTATGGGACAGGATACGTTCTGTTCGATTTATGGATCGATTGCGACAGAACGCGTGATCAATTTCGCAGCGTGAGGCTTAGGCTTAGGGGTTGGAGTCAACATTCAGAATAATCATTGTGTGTTCCTTTCACGTCGAACTTAAGGCCCTATTTATAGAAAAGAGTTCGTGGAAAGATAGAATTGTAGAACTCTAATCCACGAAGAATTAGGAAAGAATACGTCCCAAGTATTTTCAGCGCCCATGCCTAGGCGCCGAAGATTTCGGCGCCCAGAGCCAAGCGTTGAAAATAGGATCTGGGCCGTTTTCTTAGTCAGATTCGGATTCCTAGAATCCGGAGCGTTTGAGATTTAATCGAGTCTTTTAGTGCGTATTAACCTTGTGATGGAATGCGTCTGGGCCCATTATGAACTCTGAGCTCGCTAGGATTTTAATTAATACGTGACTCTTATTTTCAAATCATATTAGGACTAGGAATCTCTCATAATCTCTATCTCATTTAGGATTTATGTTGGAGTGCAACACCTAATTCTGACAGGTTTCTATCTTTTATGACTTGCCACTTTTAGCAACTACCCATTACGGCAGTTACTATTTTTAGCAGGTTTCCATAAATAGCAGGTTTCTATAAATAGCAGGTTTCGGGTGAAATGAAAAGGGGAATCGAGATTCGTTATTTTATAGGAGATGCGTTGTCAAGTGGAGATTTTATGTTTTCATCATCGAACCTTCCCTTTCGGGAATGGGGACAAAAGTAGGTGTCTACAGTTAGCCCCCACTTTGACTGAGGCTTGGAGTAAGACGATGGTCAAAGTATTAGACAGAGTGCGTCGCACAAGCCATGGTGACCTGTTTTTGCGAGGGTCTCACGAGCCCCCGAGTGATAACATTTGACTTAAGGGTCATCACTTGAAGTGTCGACATATCCCTCACGTGTCATTGGGATTTGTCAACGGATAGTATAGAAACTTCCTCACTTTGTCATTGGAAGTATCTAAAGAGGCGTAGAAACTCCCTCACTTTGTCATTGGGAGTAGCTACAGATGTTTTCGAAATCAAAGCTATAAAGTGTAATTGGGCTGGCCAAGCCCAATCACGAGGTAAAAATGTTTTTAAAGATTCTCATTTTCAGGGTTAGCTAAACGAGAAAACCCCCTTGTTTTTATGGGATGTAAAACGAAGGAAAATCAAGCACATCGTTCTTTTTGGAAAAAACGGAAAACCATTCTTTTAAATTTTGGAAAAAAAAGGAAAGGCCACTCATATCGCTCTTTTTTGGAAAAAACGGAAAACCAATCTTTGGAAAAAGGGAAAGCTACTCACATCGTTCTTTTTCGGAAAAACGGAGAACCAATCTTTGGAAAAAGGGAAAGCTACTCACATCTTTCTTTTTTTGGAAAAACGGAAAACCAATCTTTTAAAAAAAAGGGAAAGCTACTCACATCGTTCTTTTTTGGAAAAAACAGAAAACCAATCTTTGGAAAAAAGGGAAAGCTCCTCACATCGTTCATTTTTGGAAAAAACGGAAAACCAGAAAAAGTTATCGCTGTAGTGATTAAGGACCTGCGCGGTTAGTGACGCAGACCCCGCCGGCTAAAGATGGCGAGCCTGTCCGCTAAGGGTGGACACCCCGTCCGATAGAAGTGGACGAATCTGTTTTTGAAATTTGAAAATAAGGACCTACGCGGTTTTGTGACGTAGACCCCGCCGGCTAAACACGGCGAACCTGTCCGCTAAGGGTGGACACCCCGTCCGGTAGAAGTGGACGAATCTATTTTGAAATTTGTTTTGTGTTTATTTTTTGAAAATGAGGACCTACGTGGTTTGCGCCGTAGACTCCGCCGGCTGAAGATGGCGAGCCTGTTTCATTTTGTTTTTTGAAGATTCTATTTTTCGAAAACTGAGGACCTGCGCGGCTAGTGACGCAGACCCCGCCCGCTGAGGGTGTGCGAGCCCATTTTGAATTTCTTGCTTTTTCATTTTGCCTATGCAGAAGGGCTTTTGTGATTACAACCTGTTAGTGGGTCGCAATATTTCCTGATTAGGTGTGTCCTATAAGTGGGTCCACACTGTGTATATTTTTTGTTAACGATATTGCAAAATACCCTTTTTGGGAAAGAAATATAAGGATAACGGATATTTTACACAAATAGGGATTGCGCGTGCCCGACAGCGAATATTCGCTGTCTGGGAAGCACTTTCATCGCCCAGCTCTGGGCGCGAGAATTCCTAACGCCCAGAGCTCGGCATTGAAAATATGAAGGGGAGACTGGTCTTTAAATACGCGGACCGTCTCCTTCCTTTCCCATTTCCACCATTTTCGCTCAAACTCCTCACTTCTGTCAACTAATTTTTTTTGCTCGTTTCTTCACTTTTCTTTGCCAATTCTATTCCAAGTCACTCCATATCTTCCCAATGTAAGTAATTTTCAGTAATTTTAAGCTTTTTTGTCAATTTCAGTATTTTTGGTCAAGTTTTTTGTGCATGAAATTGATTTGGGGGTTTTTGATTTTGTGCCCCTTTCCTTCAATTAGGTAGTTGGGAATGTTCTACATAACATTTTAATTATTTTGTGCATGTTAATTTTCGCAAGTATGTTGATTCTTGTTGAATTTGGGCATGTTTATACTAGCCCCCAAGTATACCTACGACTCTAGTGTTTTCTTACAATGTAGGTGTTTTTGGTATATTGCTTGCGTTCCTCATAATTCATGAATGACAAATTATGGAAGAATTTTGATTTTGTTGGAGTCAAAAATTGTTTTTACTTAGGAAATTTTTGCTTAATATGAACTTAGTATCATGTTTTTAGGGAACAAATATTGTATGACTCCATTTGATGAGTGGAATGCACTCTTTTTAGTGATTGGTGTGAGTGCCAATATTGTGAAAGGTATAATGCCTTGTTGTATCGTTGATCAGCATGTCTGACGAGTTGTCACATCCTTCTGGTGGCCACGAGGAGCGTGGCATGACGCGTCAGTCTACTGGCACGGGACCCCTATGGGTGGGTCCTGAGTTATACGACGGTCGGGACCTGCACTATGACCTAGAGCACCACGTGACTACCCGCCTTCACGCGAGGAGGGACACTACAGTTCGCGGCTACTGTGCAGCGACGAGCGAGACTGTTTTTGGTTTCCTGAGCTCGGACGCCCAGGCTTCGGTGAGGGCGAGCTCACTGTTTCCGGTGGTCGAGACTTTCTGGGAGATACTGCGGCTTAACATCTCCCTGTCCTTTCTGCGGTCGTTCATGAGGTGGTGGTGGGATACCACCAACACTTTCCATTTTCCTTGGGGTGAGATGACAATCACTCCCAAGGACTACACGGCTTTGACGGGCTTGACCTTTACAAGGAACCCCGTTCGCCTGAGGTCGGATGGCCCACCGCCGACCGTTGCTGAGGGTACCAGGATCCTGGGCTCGTGGATGGGCATGAGATTGCCTTTGTACCAGCCCCGTGGGATACCTTTTGCCGACTTGATGTGGGCCCTGGAGCATGGGGTGGAGGAGTCGTCTTCGAGACAGGCCCGGCTGTTCTACCTCCATTTTATTACTTCCACTTTTCTATCGGGTCCGACTGACACCTTTGACCCGAGGTGGATAGGCATGGTGGAGGACGTGTCTACGCTGGGTGACTATTGCTGGGGCGATTTGGGCTACGCGACGCTCGTCGGCCAGATGAGTTTGGCGGTGCGCGACTCAGACCCGTGTAGACGTCACTTTGTCATTACATTGGCGGGAGTGCCGCGTTTGATCGAGGTATGTGCCTAGCCTTTCTTTTGTTTTCTCGCTTTTACCGGGCCCCTTTTTTTTGACGTATTATTGTCTTTTCCTTTTATAGCTGTGGGCTTTTGAGCACTTGCCTTGGCTGGCTCCCCGAAAGGGGCAAAGGCCTTTGGAGTACCCTGCCGGTCATCGTTGGGGTTGGAAGAAGAAGCTGACTGCGCGTCCACCGCCCGATACCGTGTGGGATCTCATTCGGGACGGGAACCCTGAGCATGTACAGAATCTTATCCTCTATCTCGTATTTCGTCATTTTTCGTTTATTTTCTATGTGCGAGATCTGACCGTGTCTGTACGAAACAGGTGGTTTGGACCCCATGGCTCTCCTTTAGGGGTACTTATGCGTCGGTTAGGGATAGTTATGCCCTGAGCCAGATGCGGGTCTTGTTCGTTGGCCGCCGCGACCCTGTCTGGTACCTGGGAGAGCGGGTACGTATGTAGACGGTCGGGGTTTTTTCGGTGCCTAAGCCTCCGCCTGCGACCATGCTGTCTACTCGTTCGATAGGCGAGTCGTGGAGGGTCCACTCGAGGACTGGCGTGCCGGCGACGGAGTTGGTGATAGCGGGAGCTAGCTATTATCAGTTTATCCAGGATTCTCTTCGTCTCCCGGAGCCTGGCGTTGTGAGTTGCTCTCTCTTTTTGTACTGATTTCTTTTGTTAGGGTTTTCATGCTCGTGCCGATGTGTTTATGTTTACTGTGTTTTGTGCAGGAGTATCCTGACCCTTCGTTAGGGGGATGGGTGTTTCCCGATGCTCGGATCTCGTATACCGGAGAGAGTGGATCCGAGATTGTGGAGACTGTCCCGGAAGACCAGGTTTTCCATGCTCCGCTCCCTGAGGGAGTACAGGCGGTATGCACCTTTTATTTGTGCACTCTTCTTATATCTTTTGTTTTTTTTTTGTTACTAATATTCCTGTTTCACGTTCCGGCCCGTACGGCCAACGCGATGGTGGGGGTGATTAACCGGTTGAAGTCCGTGTTGGTTCGGGCCCGATCTGCACTTTCTTGCAGGAGCCCCCACTCCACTCGGGTAATGTGCCCTCTTTTTTTTCTTTTGATCTGTATCTTTTGTTTGGCTTTCCGTTACTCACCCTCCTTTCGTTTTTGCAGACGGGGGCTGGACGAGCCGGGGCTGACGACGCAGGTCCCTCGGGTGGGGAACGCGGTCGCGAGGAGAGAGAGAGGGCACGGCACTCGCCCCTACGGCATCGCCGTTCCGATGTGGGGGGGAGTTCTTCCGGGGAGAGGTCCGAGCCGGAGCGTAGGCGACGTTCCGTGTCGGTGGCTCGAGAGCCTAGCCCTGAGTTGCAGCCACAGCCTCATTTTAGGGGTGATTCTGGCTGGGGGTCCTCGTACCACGGGGAGTGGAGTGGATGGACCGGCGAGGCTTGGAGACATGAAGCCGATGACGAGTCTTAGGCTTGCCTCTTGTTTTGTATATATAAATTCTTGTATTTCGCATGCATATATATTTTATTTTATTTGCGAATTTTGGTGCAAGAATGTTTTGAGCCTTCAATGGGCTTTGCCTCAACATATTATAGCAGTACTAGCTTTCTAAACCAACGACGAATTTCAAAAAGAGAAAGAATTCCATATAAAAAATGAGTTCATACAAGAGTGCACACATATTCTTAGACTAGCCGACTACTTGGGGTATTACATATGCATGTTCACTATTTTTTCGGTTTTTGCCGACTCGTGCCATACTCCTTTGTTGGGCTTGTTCCTGAAAATTCTTGTGTCTTTGCTTTCATTTTATTTGGCCTTGCCCGTGCATGGGTTAGGGTATAGTGCCCTTTATAATATCCTTTTGTTTTGATGTGTTCCATGATTTTAATATTTTTTAATTTTTATTGGACCGAATCCTTGATAAGGATTGCCTACGTATCTTGTCAGAATCAGGTCGCGCGTAGTTCTAGCTATGATTTTTTGAAATTTTTGAAAGGGGTGTTCATTACACATCTTCTACCCCCCAAGTGTTCGTGGTTCTTTTGATGATCCGAAATAGGAGTACGGACACTTGCAGAAGCGGGAGGATAGGTGGCAAGAGAGAATGACGCCCAAATGCGGGCGTAGGAAATATCGGCACCCAGGCTTGGGCGTTAAAAATTTAGACGCCCAGTCATGGGCGCTGAAACTTTGTCCTTTGTCCTTTCTACTTTAGCGAGTTTTAAGCCGTTTGCTTAGAGTAATGCGCAGAATGCTTGCTTATGAGTCTTAATGTGTTTTACTAGATGCCTTAACTCCGGACTGAATTTTATTAAATATAGTACTTTTTCAATTGGTCTAAATTCGTGAGGTTAGCGAATTCCGCTCCATCTATGTCGGCTAGTTGGACTGCTCCGCCAGGTAGGATGGTCTTTACAAAATATGGTCCGGTCCAATTAGGCCGGAATTTTCCTCGAGGGTCCGTAGTAGGTGCGCGGACTTCTTTTAACACAAAATCGCCTTCTTTGATATTTCGAGGTTTGACTCTTTTGTTGAATTGCCTTGCGATGCGCTTTTGATACACTTGCGCGTGATGTAAAGCTCTCAACCTCCGTTCGTCTAAAAGGACGAGCTCGTCGTACCTAGATTGAACCCAATCGGCCTCGGGCAGCTTGCTTTCTAGGACTATCCGGAGGGAGGGAATTTCCAACTCGATCGGTTGAACTGCTTCCATTCCGTATACCAAGGAGTAGGGTGTTACTCCAATGGAGGTGCGGATTGAGGTTCGACAGCCCCATAATGCGAAGTGTAATTTGTTGGGCCAATCCTTATAATTTTCGGCCATTTTTTCGATTATGACTTTAATATTTTTGTTGGCCGCCTCTACCGCGCCGTTCATTTGCGGCCTGTAGGGAGAGGATTTATGGTGTTTGACATGATATTTTTCGAGCAGGTCTTGGACTTCGGCCCTAAAGTGGGAACCTTGGTCACTTATGATTTCATGTGGAACCCCGTATCGACAGAATATGTTCTTTTCTAGGAATCGAGCGACATGTTTGGCCGTTAATTTTGTGTAGGAGACTGCCTCTACCCATTTAGTGAAGTAATCAATTGCGACTAAAACGTACTCGTGTCCCCCTACGCCTGTTGGTGTTACCTTGCCGATTATATCTATACCCCAGGTGGAAAAGGGCCATGGAGAAGTGAAGGTGTATAGTTCTAAGGGAGGCAAGTGGTTTAGGTTACTGAAGATTTGGCATTTTGGGCAAGTTTTTACAAAGTGATGGCAATCGGTTTCCATAGTGGTCCAATAGTACCTTGAGCGGGATATTTTTCGGGATAGTATTTTTCCCTTCATATGAGGTCCGCACACGCCGTTATGGTATTCTTCCATTAGTCTTTGGGCTTGGTTTTGGTGGACACAAAGTAACTTGATTTTATTCGGCGTGTATTTGTACAGTTCCCCCAGAATTATGCTATATTGTGAAGCGAGGAGGCGTAGGGCCTTTTGTGCTCGCGGGGAGGTGTTTGGGGGGAATTCCCCACTTGTTTTGTAACAAAGGATGTCCGTATACCATGTTTCTTCTTCGGTGTTTTCAGGTTCAGAGTCTATGGCACAGCAATAAGCCGGCTCTTTCCTTCGTTCGACCCGAAGGGTCATTCCGTCCCATTCATTCGGGATGTTGAGCATTGAAGCTAGCTTTGCTAGTGCATCCGCGAATTGGTTGTCGTCTCTTGGTAAGTATGTATACTCGATTTTTTCGAATTGCTCTACTATTTGGTCTAAGTGAGCTTGATATTTTGAGAGACTAGTGCTTCGGACCTTCCATCTTTTGGATATATGGTTGATTATTAGGGAAGAATCCCTGAAGACTTGTAGATGCTTGACTCCGAGGCGAACTGCGGCCTCTAGCCCAACTATGCAGGCTTCATATTCGGCGGCGTTGTTTGTGGCCTCGAAGTCAAGTTTGACGGAAATTGGTATATGGGCCCCTTCGGGACTGACTAGGAGAACTCCGACGCCCCATCCCTTCTGATTGGAAGCACCATCGAAGTATAGTGTACAATAGTCGTCTCGTATCATCAGAAGTTCCTCCTCAGGGAGGAGGTAAGCTTCCGTGGTTTCCTCATTCGTGGCATGCTCGGCCAGGAACTCGGCTACCGCTCTTCCTTTGATTGTTTTTTCTGGCATGAATTTTAGGTCGAATTCGGAGAGCATGACTAGCCACCTGGACAGGCGACCATTTATGGCGGGCTTTTCGAACATATATTTTAAGGGGTCTAGTTGTGACACAATATGAACAGTGTGGGCCAATAGGTAATGTCTGAGTTTTTTAGATGCCCAGACGAGGGCGAGGCAGGTTTTCTCAAGTTCTGTGTATCTCGTCTCGTAGTGTATGAACTTCTTGCTCAAGTAGTAAATGGCTCGCTCGGATCCATGTACGCACTGTGAGAGCATAGCTCCTGCTGCAGTATCCGTGACGGTTAGGTATAGGCGTAAAGGGATTCCGGGCAAAGGCGGGGAAAGGACGGGTGGTTTGCTTAGATATTCTTTGATTTTATCGAAGGCAATTTGGCATTGTTCATCCCATTCGGCCTTTTCTTCTTTTCTTAACTTTTTGAATATTGGCTCACAAGTCATAGTAAGCTTGGAAATGAACCTACTAATGTATTGCAGCTTTCCTAGGAAGCCCCTTATCTGTTTTTCAGTTTTCAGTGGGGGCATTTCGGTAATGGCTTTGATCTTGGATGGGTCAATCTCGATTCCTCGCGTACTAACAACATATCCTAGCAATTTTCCAGAGGTTACCCCGAACAAACATTTTTGTGGATTTAGTCTCATGTTATATTTCAAGATTCGAGTGAAGAACTTTCTAAGTGCCGGGAGGTGACCGTGCCGGTCTTTAGATTTGACGATCATGTCGTCTACATAGACCTCGATTTCTTTGTGTATCATGTCATGGGGTAACGTGGTGGCTGTTCTTTGATAGGTGGCCCCCGCGTTTTTCAAACCAAAAGGCATTACAGTGTAGCAATATGTACCCCAAGGGGTAATGAAGGTTGTTTTTTCCATGTTTTCTTCTGCCATAAGTATTTGGTTATATCCGGCGTACCCGTCCATAAAGGAGAGAAGCGCGTGTTCTGCGGTGTTGTCTACTAGTATGTCAATGTGAGGTAGAGGGAACTCATCTTTGGCACTGGCTTTGTTGAGGTCTCAAAAGTCTACGCACATTCGCACTCGTCCATCTTTTTTAGCTACGGGGACAATATTGGCCACCCATTCCGGGTAGTTGGAGACTTTTATGAAGCCGGCGTCTAATTGTTTAGTGACTTCTTCTTTTATTATCAAGGCTATCTCTGGTTTAAGCCGCCGTAGCTTTTGTTTTACTGGCGTCATTTTGGGATCTAGCGGAATTTTATGCTCAGCGATTTCTCGATCTATTCCAGGCATGTCTTTGTAGGACCAAGCAAAGACACCCTCGAATTCCCGCAAAGTGGAGATTAGATCGGCCTTTTCAGTGGGAGTTAAGGTGAGGCCAATTTTAATGATTTTAGGATTTTCTGCTGTTCCAATATTTACCGATTATGTGTCCTCAATTATAGGAGTTTTGAGTTCTTGTTCATTTACAGCTTTTATTCATTCGGTATATTTCTTTTCTGGCTCTTTTTCGTGCTCATTAGTGGCGAGACATTCTGCATTATTACTCGGATTTTTAAGCAGCGTATACACAAAAGTTTAGTTTTTCTTATTAAAGTCATGAAGCATTACATCAAAAAGATCTCCCGGAGTAGATATTTCCGGGTCTAAACTATTTTTGGGAGGGGTTACAATTTTGCTAGGTTCGGACTCGGAGTCAGACTCGGATTCAGACTCTAATTCTTCGTACACCCGACTCTCTCCCGCAGATATCTTGAACTTCATCCCACGAGCATTATTCCATTTGAAAGTCTTGCGCCACCCTCGTTAGATTTGGTTATCTTTTGAGGGTGATGGAGCGATCAATTTAGTAGGATCGAACAATTCATCTTGAAGGGCTAATGCCATAATTTCTGTTTCATTCCTCGCTCTTTTCTTTTCTAACCCAAACGATAGCCCGAAAGCGTGCGAGTTGGGGAGCGTTTTTGGCATAGCGTGGTTCTTTGAGGCGAGTGGCCTTTGAGAACGTAGAGGGTCGTGTTCCAGAGCATGCATTTCTTGGGTTTGTGCGACCTCTAGGTATAGGTGTTCGGGATATGCTCCTTCCATCGCGCTCCTTGATGGCTTTCACGGGTAGGTATTCAGGGGCCCTGCATTATTGTTGTGGAGTAGGAGACACATTAGTTTGTTTCGTGAGTCGGTTTTTAGACATTTTATGACTACCCTTAAGTCGGACTAGTATATTTGGACTACTATGTTTGCAATTTGAACTCTTTATATTTTCGAAAATCTTCGCCCGTGTGACGTTCATAGTTATTAGCATGTTCGGTTTTGGTGCCAAGCATTGTCGTCGTAGGAGGCCTAACAACAACGCAAAGAGTTATTCTTTTTTATGAGTCGCTTTTAGAATCGAGTGCTTTTCTTACGCCCTCGCAGCAATTTTTTTTACGAACGGTTTTTTTGCTACGTGTTTTCTTTTTCGCGGGCACCGAGGCTGCTGCGCCTGACCAGAAGGCCAAACAGCAACATCAGCGCCCAGCGTCGGGCGTGAGAAATTCTGGCGCCCAGCCAGGGGCGTTGAAAATGCGTCCCTGACTGGTTCTCGTTTTCTGTTTGCGTCTACTTTTGTTTATGCGACTTCGATTTTGCGTGCTTGCCTAATAACGTCCTTTACGCGTTGTGCAGCGTTTGTGGGATTCGTTACAGGCCATCCCGAGCGTCGCTTATTTTTGTGGCGATCGTTCAGGTTTGCGGAACACGTATTTCGGTATAACTCTTTGGCAAATTGGTTTATGAATGTTTGGGCAATTTTTAAGGTCGTTGGTTTTTCTAGGATAGTTTGTCACACACAATCACATATTTCGCTACACATAACTAACATTACATCATGAAGCAATAATAATATGTCACGTAATTTATGATACGCTTCTATGGGTAGTTTTTTGCGCCTGGCTTGGTACCGCTTCTATCGCAGATCCACCACATGCCCAGGTCGGGGTAGTGCTTTCAACGGACGAATTTCGTCCCAGAAGGCCAAACCGCAAGTGCAAGCCAAGGGGGCATGCAGGCGAGAGGGACCTAGTGGGCGAGCGATTGGGTTTGGGACGGGTGTACTACTAGCGAAAGTGCCGAGTGGACAACATTCGAAGCGTATGCACCCCCCGGTTGGCGATGGGTATCCTTAGTCCCAACTCCCGAGATGAAACATCAAGGGAGCCAAGATTCGTTATGCGGTTCTGCCCGTTCACATTAATATGCTGATTTTCAGGTCGTCCCAACTTGATGGGGAAATAAACGCGGGGTAGGATCGTTTCACCCTTCGGATATTTTGATTACCTACAAGCACGAGTATTTCCTTCACTCTCCCCAGTGGAGTCGCCACTGTGAGGGGGTCGAAAATGAACGAGGCTAATGCGTGACCTCGTCCCTCGTGGGTGTGACGCTTCTTTTTGTCAAATCAAGTGTAATTGGATTTCCTGTGAGTTTACACCCAATTGACTAGTAATATAGGAGTCGCCATTCAGTTTTTAACGACAATGAGAAAAACTGACAAAACCCGGTTATCGTGACATAAAGGGTGTGCAATTACGTTTGACCACGACGACCGTAGGTTCCCTTGTGATCCCTGGTGGTGGGGATCGCTCAACGTACACCCGCAGGGTAGAGATTGAGGGTTCGGGGGACTGTAACTACCGAGAGGAGTACTCTCTCTTCGATAACTCCAGAGGCAAGATATCCTTACTAGCTCAGCATAAATAATTGAAGGGACATGCGTTAACTATTAAACTAATCTGAGTCGATTTTAACAATATGCAACATATAATACTAGATCGAGCGCGATTATCTGATTTAGATTGTATTAAGGGACCTGGCATGATAATCCAATTTGCCAAAAACATAATCTTTATTAGGCTTGATAGAACAATCAGATTTAATTAGTTTAACAGTTCATAAAAGGGCGAGGAAAGCAATTAAATCATAGAAAAGGGAAACATTACGACGCACCCTTGAGAGGTACGTCACGGTTCTCAGAAAACTAACCACTTTGACTTTGATTTCAAGTTATGGGACAGGATACGTTCTGTTCGATTTATGGATCGATTGCGACAGAACGCGTGATCAATTTCGCAGCGTGAGGCTTAGGCTTAGGGGTTGGAGTCAATACTCAGAATAATAATTGTGTGTTCCTTTCACGTCGAACTTAAGGCCCTATTTATAGAAAAGAGTTCGTGGAAAGATAGAATTGTAGAACTCTAATCCACGAAGAATTAGGAAAGAACACGTCCTAGGTATTTTCAGCGCCCAGGCCTGGGCGCAGAAGATTTCGGCGCCCAGAGCCAGGCGTTGAAAATAGGATCTGAGCCGTTTTCTTAGTCAGATTCGGATTCCTAGAATCCGGAGCGTTTGAGATTTAATCGAGTCTTTTAGTGCGTATTAACCTTGTGACGGAATGCGTCTGGGCCCGTTACGAACTCTAGGCTCGCTAGGATTATAATTAATACGTGACTCTTATTTTCGAATCATATTAGGAATAGGATTCTCTCATAATCTCTATCTCATTTAGGATTTATGTTGGAGTGCAACACCTAATTCTGACAGGTTTCTATCTTTTATGACTTGCCACTTTTAGCAACTACCCATTACGGCAGTTACTATTTTTAGCAGGTTTCCATAAATAGCAGGTTTCTATAAATAGCAGGTTTCAGGTGAAATGAAAAGGGGAATCGAGATTCGTTATTTTATAGGAGATGCGTTGTCAAGTGGAGATTTTATGTTTTCATCATCGAACCTTCCCTTTCGGGAATGGGGACAAAAGTAGGTGTGTACACAAACCAACTTTTTTTTGTTGTTGTTTAGTACTGTAGAATGTAAATTGACCTAAAATTCTTAATATTTTAAAATACTAACACTAAAATAACTGGACACTATTAAAAGAAAGTTTCAAGTGACACCTGCTTAGTACCGTTAAATATAAAATATCTAGGTAATAACAGTTAAGTAACATTAAATATTAAATATTTACTTTGTATATATTTTGTTGGACAATATAACTTATTCTCTACTTCCATACTATAACAATAAAAGTAATGAAAATTACTCAAAGACAATAAAACATGTTTGAAAAATGAATATAAGTCCATAATGGGTTTCGTAAACAAGGAACAATAGATGTATGAAATTAAAAATAAAAATGCTAAATAAAAGAGCCTAGCTAGGAACTGAACCTGCAACTAGCAACATGACAGCTTGTTATCACTACCAACTCAGCTAAATGAAATGAATAATTTATATTTGCAACTTTAACTATATATCTACAATTTTAGGGGGGGCCATGGCCTACCAAGGCCCCCATATAGCTTCGGTACTGCTCAATCGGTGTTTCGATCTAACTTAAATGCTAACTGCGGCTACGGAAAACGCTAAATTACCTAGTGGAGTATTAGACAGCTTAATAGGATAACTAGCAGAAGATGATAAAAGTCGTATGTGTATGTTCACGTACAATCTCCATCCTAACATATTGATATGGTCTAACAACGTATTGTCATGATTAACGGCTTAGCTGATAAATAAACTAAATATAGGAAGTTATGGCACATTAGAAAAAAAGTGCACAGATCTATAGGACTTCGCTGTAATCATTTTTAAACATGCAATCATAAGACAATAGATATTTAAAGAATAATACTCCCTAGTCCCTCCGTCCTAAAATTATAGTCCTATTTTTTAAATCGGGCGTCCCAAAATTACTAGTACTGTTTCTAATTTTGGCTATTAAGATCTCCGCTTTCTCATGTTTTATATTAATTAAAAATGCAACAAAAATCACACCCATGTACTATATTCCACTTTCCTATGTACTATATTCTCTTTTTCATGTAATTTATTCCACTTTTCCAGCCAACTCAATCATCATTTATACTTTATTCTACTTTTTCATGTATTACCCCCGTTTCTTTTTATTTGTTACGTTTGGACTTTTACACGTTTATTAACGTATAATAAAGATGTTTTTATTTTTTATTAAAAAAAATAAAACCAAGTAAAACTTCAATCCATTAATCATTATAACAACCAATAAGATTGTTTTATTTATCAAAATGAACCAATAATGAAAAAGCACACAAATTGTTAACTTAATATATTTTGGAATTGTAAAGAAATTTAAGCCCTGTTCTCCTGAACTTTATTTGGCTGAACTGAACTGAACTGAACTGAACTGAACTGAACTGAACTGAACTGTACTGAACTTAATGGAGCTGAACTGAACGAAACGGAACTGAACTTAATGGAGCTGAACTGAACTAAACTGAACTGAACTGAACTGAACTTAATGGAGCTGAATGGAGCTGAACTGAATTGAATGGAACTGAATGAATCTTAATGGAGCTGAACTGAACTGAACTGAACTGAACTTAATGGAGCTGAATGAAGATGAACTGAATTGAATGGAACTAAATGAATAATAAATAATAAATAATAAATAATAAATAATAAATAATAAATAATAAATAATAAATAATAAATAATAAATAATAAATAATAAATAATAAATAATAAATAATAAATAATAAATAATAAATATAAATAATAAATAATAAATAATAATAATAAATAATAAATAATAAATAATAAATAATAAATAATAAATAATAATAAATAATAAATAATAAATAATAAATAATAAATAATAAATAATAAATAATAAATAATAAATAATAAATAATAAATAATAAATAATAAATAATAAATAATAAATAATAATATAAATAATAAATAATAAATAATAAATAATAAATAATAAATAATAAATAATAAATAATAAATAATAAATAATAAATAATAAATAATAAATAATAAATAATAAATAATAATAATAAATAATAAATAATAAATAATAAATAATAAATAATAATAATAAATAATAAATAATAATAATAAATAATAAATATAATAATAAATAATAAAATAAATAATAATAATAAATAATAAATAATAAATAATAAATAATAAATAATAAATAATAAATAATAAATAATAAATAATAATAATAAATAATAAATAATAAATAATAAATAATAAATAATAAATAATAAATAATAATATAAATAATAAATAATAAATAATAAATAATAATAATAAATAATAATAATAAATAATAAATAATAAATAATAAATAATAAATAATAAATAATAAATAATAAATAATAAATAATAAATAATAAATAATAAATAATAAATAATAAATAATAAATAATAATAATAATAATAATAAATAATAAATAATAATAATAATAATAATAAATAATAAATAATAAATATAAATAATAAATATAAATAATAATAAATAATAAATAATAAATAATAAATAATAAATAATAAATAATAAATAATAAATAATAAATAATAAATAATAAATAATAAATAATAAATAATAAATAATAAATAATAAATAATAAATAATAAATAATAAATAATAAATAATAAATAATAAATAATAAATAATAAATAATAAATAATAAATAATAAATAATAATAATAAATAATAAATAATAATAATAAATAATAAATAATAAATAATAATAATAAATAATAATAATAAATAATAAATAATAAATAATAAATAATAAATAATAAATAATAAATAATAAATAATAAATAATAAATAATAAATAATAAATAATAAATAATAAATAATAAATAATAAATAATAAATAATAAATAATAAATAATAATAATAAATAATAAATAATAAATAATAAATATAAATAATAAATAATAAATAATAAATAATAAATAATAATAATAATAATAATAATAAATAATAAATAATAAATAATAAATAATAAATAATAAATAATAAATAATAAATAATAAATAATAAATAATAAATAATAAATAATAATAAATAATAAATAATAAATAATAAATAATAAATAATAAATAATAAATAATAAATAATAAATAATAAATAATAAATAATAAATAATAAATAATAAATAATAAATAATAAATAATAAATAATAAATAATAAATAATAAATAATAAATAATAAATAATAAATAATAAATAATAAATAATAAATAATAAATAATAAATAATAAATAATAAATAATAAATAATAAATAATAAATAATAAATAATAAATAATAATAATAAATAATAAATAATAAATAATAAATAATAAATAATAATAATAAATAATAAATAATAAATAATAAATAATAAATAATAAATAATAAATAATAAATAATAATAATAAATAATAAATAATAAATAACAAATAATAATAATAAATAACAATAATAAATAATAAATAATAAATAATAAATAACAAATAATAAATAATAAATAATAAATAATAAATAATAAATAATAAATAATAAATAATAAATAATAAATAATAAATAATAAATAATAAATAATAAATAATAAATAATAAATAATAAATAATAAATAATAAATAATAAATAATAAATAATAAATAATAAATAATAAATAATAAATAATAAATA
The DNA here is from genome assembly GCF_020520425.1 of Spinacia oleracea. Taxonomy (NCBI): domain Eukaryota; kingdom Viridiplantae; phylum Streptophyta; class Magnoliopsida; order Caryophyllales; family Amaranthaceae; genus Spinacia; species Spinacia oleracea. The sequence continues at coordinate 94,141,689 of NC_079489.1, forward strand.
ATAAATAATAAATAATAAATAATAAATAATAAATAATAAATAATAAATAATAAATAATAAATAATAAATAATAAATAATAAATAATAAATAATAAATAATAAATAATAAATAATAAATAATAAATAATAAATAATAAATAATAAATAATAAATAATAAATCATGAATCATAAATAACAAATAATAAATAATAAATAATAAATAATAAATAATAAATAATAAATAATAAATAATAAATAATAAATAATAAATAATAAATAATAAATAATAAATAATAAATAATAAATAATAAATAATAAATAATAAATAATAAATAATAAATAATAAATAATAAATAATAAATAATAAATAATAAATAATAAATAATTGTTGCATAGGTTACAACGTGAGTGTTGCTTCTCACTTGTTGCATAGGTTTAGTTATCATGCTTTGCCAATCTTAATATCCTTTTCATCGAATGTTCTTCGAGATATGATGATAAGATCTTTTGAGTTTGTTTATTATGTGGTCTAGTCTTTCTTACTTCGATAGTGGTTCTACGCATTTTGCAATGAAGAACCATCAAGTTAGCAGACATGTGATCCACCCAAGTTCAATGAAGAACTCATTAATATAAACAACTTTGTTTTATTGCTTCTTAGGCAATAAGTACTTTTACTTCAACTTTATAGGTTGCTAGTGATGCTTTGTTTGGAATTACTTATCCAAGCAGTTCACAGATATGTGGAATACTTTCCAGCTGTATCTTAGAACATAGAAATTAATATTTTAATTTCCCACGCAACAACTCATGGTCTTCAATCCATGTTGCCATTTCAAAACACGATGCTCTTTAGCTCGTCCTTGTCAATGGTTAACTCCAAAGGGTCTTGCTTGATCCTTTGCCAGTGTTTATGCGTGTAGCATCAATATTTAACACATCTTTATTTCCTTGAATCAAGAACTATTCCTATGTACCTTTTCAAGTACCATAAGTATTCTTGATCTCAATCTAGTTGATCTTCACTTAGATCAATAGAGATTGGTATATGTTCGTCATGCCTAAAGTCATACGATACGTTTTTGGCGATCCTCATATTATATCATATACATGATAAATTCTTTTGCAGAATAATTCCCAATTGAATTCTATTCATGTAACTTTAGCTCATTCAGTTACAGTAGATGCTGAATCCAACTAAATTCTTTGACATATAATATAGGTTAAGAATCTCATTTAGATTCTTTGATGTTTTAACTTAGTAAATGCTTATACATAGTTCAAACATTCATTACTTAGATTTATTCATATGGATCGAATATCTCCAATGGAGTCTTTCGTGTTTGATTTAGTAAATGTCATTACTAAACAATATCATAAGATCTTTGTAAATAGATCTTAATACCCAGTATGTACTAAGTTTCGCCTTGGTCCATCATTGATGAATAATTTCAAACCTAAGTCATTAGCATTTGAATGTTATTTCACAATGGAGAGATATGTGTGATACACATAGGACCAAATAAGTTTTACGTACTCCCACTAAACTTCTTATATATCTATAAGAATCATGTATATTTTATGAAACTAAAATGCTTATTAGCTTCACTAAAATACAGTTCCAATTCCCAATTGCTTGCTTAAATCTGTACTTAGATTTCATAAGTTAGCATTCCTTTTCAAGCATTTATTTGGATCCACAAATCCTATGACATGCCATGTACATAGTTTTCTTCCAACATTTAATTGAGGAATACGTTTTGTCATCCAATTGTCATATGTACCAATATGCAATCATTGCTTGAGTTATAGACTTGAGCATTACGATTATGCATGAGGTTTCAACACAATCCACGCCGTGAATTTGCTTGTAACCTTTAGCAACTAATCTAGTTTTGTGTGTGAACACAATTTCATGTTTGATGGTTTTTATCCTTAAAACAAACTTGCAACCAATAGGTGTGAAACTATTTTGCAAATCAACAAAATTTCAATTTTGTCATCAAAACATTGAGTATGTTTTATGGCCTCTAACGATTTAAAACATTTGAGTCTATATATGGCCTCTAACCATTTTAGGGAATCTAGGTTTCGTCATAGCTTTCTTACAAGTCACAAACTCATTAATCTACATGATAATAGTTTGACTGCAAGTTGTAGGTTTCTTCACTATCTAATAGAAGAATCGCATAGCTTCAATGACCCGAACTCCATGTTTCTTCACTATCTAATAGAAGAATCTCATAGTTCCAGTGACTTGAACTCTATGCCTACTAGGGTATAGAACATCAAACAATAGAATATCAATAGCCACTTGAAAGTCCTTTGAATATTCTGTTCTCCTTGAAGCACTTGTAAAGTCTTCTAAGAGATGTCTATTCTTTAAAAGCCACTTCTAAAGTCCTTAAAGAATACATGTTCGGATTTTCTAAAGCACTTCGAAAAAGCCTCCGGAATGTCCATTTATGTTTGTTGTTCGCCTCAAAGACTTTCGAGGTCTATTTTCTCCCACTTGTCATTTTGGAAACGAATCTCCAAAAGGACATTATTTCGAGCAAACAAACATTATGTTCTCAAAAATTCGTGGTAGAAACAATACCCTTGTGTCTCATTTGAATAAATCACAATGAAACATATATCTATACTTGGGGCCTTAGTTTGTTGAATAACAAACACTAAGCTCCCACTGAGTTTAGCAACTCTCTAGATATATTTTATGAAAAGTTATTCTGAAATTACTTTTCAATAGCTTTGACGAATTTGGTTTAGTTTGGTGGTAGTTGAGCATTTTGTTTTAGAAATTATAGGAAAAAGTCCTTATGATTCATCATTAATCGAATCAAGTACTAATTGACTTCGATTATTCCAACTAAGATATGCCATATGTTATGGACCTAGATTGTGAAATTACAACACACAATCATTGATGATCATATTTGGTCTCAAGTAATCATCAACATGATCTAACCTAGATCTTTATGATTTCTTGCCAAGTGGATTTTATACTTCTGAATCTTTGAACTAGCCAAACAGATTCAACTTATATCACATTTGAGTAAATAAACCTATATTCACTCAAATCCATGTGAAATAATAAAGTCATAAAATCTTCTTTAGCTTTGAACTTTATTGTCTAGGCGTTCTAACAATAGTTCATATCTTTTGTTACTTTCAACAAGTAAGACTAGATGTCTTAAAATGATCTAGAAATCAATCAACTTTCAAAAGTCCATCAAAATAGAGCTTTTGAATGTTAACTTGTTGATATGGTCTAAGCAACAATGCCAAAGATTAGTGGAACTCAAATCAAGGGGTTGATTTGAACCTAGTAAAGTTCTTTAAAGAGTTGTTTGTTTTAATCAAGCATATTGACTCAACCTGTAATTGACCATTTCATTCAAATAAACAAACAAACATTGTTTTTGTTTTTCTTGAATGTGAGTCTTTCTGTGTTTGAAAACAGAAATTTAGGTATGTTGATTATGGAACAAAATAGCCATTAAGTTCCAGCCTTTGAAAGGACTTAAAACAAACTAGATGACCCTACAACTAATGTAGCATTGCTATGCTTCATTTCCACTTGTAGGTCATTAGTGTATCCTAGCTTCCATTGTTTGAGTTATTACCGAAGTAAGAACCTCAAGCGGTATATGATACCAAGGAAGTTTGATTGCTAGGTCACTTCTCTTTAAACATAAACTTATAGGTAGAAACAGAATCGTAAATTCCTTTCATTCGTTCCTCGTTTTCCTATTTCTTGTACCCTTTCTTATAGTCTTAAGAATTGAATTCTTTAGTGTTGACTTTTATACTTTGTTAGACATGTCCAATGTCACCAACAAGGTTCTTTACCATTTTAATTTATGTTGAATATTTTGTTTCAACTAGATGATCTTACTAGAAGCTTCTAAAGTTCTCTAAGCATCGATCTATTCAAATGTCTAGGGACTAGACTCATTCGAGAAATAAATGGACAAAGATATTAGGTTGTTAACCATTGGTAATGCTGAGCGTTTAAACTCAATGCTTTATGATCTCAAAACTACAGTGTATTTTGAATTCACAAGCACCAATTGGTTTGCCATTCGATTTTGATACTCAAAAACAACCATAAAAGTCGCTATAAGAAACGTACATTTTAAATTGCTCATTTTCTCTCATTTCCGTGAATCGTTCTTGGATTCACTACCAATCGAGGAAATTTACTGTTACCTTTCTAAAAGGATTTACCGCAGTGCAAGATTTTTAATTATAAACAATAATTAAAACATACATTGAAGCATGCAAAGTCTAAACATTTATCATGAATAATAACTTGAAAATTAAAGCAATCATGCAATTCAAACAAGTTATTACATTTTATTCGAATTTATTGTTCCGGTAGGTGTGAATAAAATGATTCCAAGATCCTAAAATCATTGAAGAATTAAGCACAGTTTGTCGACTCAATTCTAAAACATCTTAGGTAAGCAAAAGCCTTTTGCTAATAGTCTAGAAACTACTCTTGGTTGATAGGTACGTCTAAGAACTTATTAGGTAAACCTATCGATTTTGCCACGACATAAAAGGACTCCTTACTTATATCGTTGAGTTTCACCAAAACTAACATGTACTCACAATTATTTGTGTACCTTGCCCCTTTAGGACCAATAAGTAACACCTCGCTGAGCGAAAACTATTACTAGATTGATGTAAAGGATATCCAAGCAAGTGTATATTTTGGCATGGCACCTTTTAACTCAATTTTTAAGTTTGGAACTTAAGGCTCTTACTATGTTGGTTAGATTTTAAGTGAACTAAAATCCTTAATCATGCAATATAATCAAGCTTTTGATCTCATGCATTTTAAGACATATTTAAAAGCAATAAATAACTTAAAACATGCATAAGATAAATGTGATCTAGTATGGCCCGACTGCATCTTGAAGCTTTAACTTCAAGATCCGTCTTGAAAATCTCCGTGGGAGGCACCATTTTCTTCAAATAGGATAAGCTATAATTAAAACTAATTACAACTATTTGATGGTACGCAGACCATATTTGAATTAAAAAAAAACTTTGGTACTTTAGACCAATTACATTCAAATTAATGGTACGCAGACCATATTTTCTATCCTATTTGGGCCATACTAGTCACTTCATAACCTGCAAAACAGTACATATACAATATATACCATTCACCCATTCATTATCATGAATGGCCCACATAGCTGGTTAGTAAAACACATTATGCATCACGTAAACATTTGCAGCAATTAATCAAGGGCACCAATAATCTACCAATTATTCAGTCCTTATTAATTCTAATCAAGTTGTTTTAACCTTAAGGATTTGTAGACCTAATCAAGAGTTTATGACTAAAAAGGGCTCCCACTTAAACCAACAAATTCATATGCTTTACTAATTTTAAACATAAAAATGTATTTCTAGTCTAACCGGAAACATACAAATTTAATTAAAATTTAAAGCTCATATAAATTTATAATTGAATCCAAAAAGTTTAATTTAATTTCAGTCGTATTTAAATTAATTCATGATTTTAATTTTAGTAAAATAATTAGAATAAATAAAATTTATTATAATTACAATATTCAAAATTAAAATCCAAGAAAATAATTTAAATTATCAATTTTAAAATTAATTAAAATTACGTAAACTGAAAATTTCAAATTAAAATTTCAAAACGATCTAATCGCAAAGCAACAACCCCACGCAACGTACGCCCATGGGCCGCACGCACACAGCCATCGCTGGCCATGTGCGTGCAGCCCATGCGCTGCGTCGCATCGCTGTTGCTTCTCTCCTTCGCAAGACATCACGCGAGCTGGTGCTCGCTGCGCGCGCCCCAGCGCTCGATGCGTTCGCTCGCCAGCGCTCGCTTTATGCGAGCCAGCGCTCGCTGCGCGAGGCATCGACGCTAGGCGTAGCACTCGTGGCACGCGAGCTTGCGCTCGCTGCGCGCGAGGCTCTGCACGCTTGCGCGAGGAAGTGCGCGCTGTGGCGCAGCTCGCTTGCTGCCCACACGCGACTGCTTTGCCTTGCTTTCGCCCTCGCCCATTCGTCCATTGCTCACAGCCCACGACACAAGGCAGGGCTGCTGCCTTGTGCTCGTGCACCATGGCCTTGCTCATTGCATTCCTACCGCATGGGCGACGAGCTCCCTTGCTCGTCGTCACATGCCCGCACTATACAACACCCCTTAAGGGTAACACGTAGCGTCCATTGCTTTGTGCGTGCAAGTTATATGAGCAAATCGCATAAAATTTAAAAAATTTATATTTAAAATTAATGACAAATTAATAAATAATAATAATTTCATAATTTTAGGGCGAAAAATCGAAAATTTATTATTCAATTGATTTCCGATTAACATGGATTCAAGTCTAGGTCATAAAAATTTAAAATTTAACATAAATTTACAATTTTTATGGTGGTTTTTAATCATAGGTATCTAATTAAATTATAATTAATTATGAAAATCAAATTAATTCTAAATTATTCTAATTTTCAACAAATTAATCATAATTACAAATTAGATTGCATAATTAACAAGGGTAGGCATTCAAACTTGTTAAACATATACAGTAGGTCAATCAAAAATTCAAGATTTATCAACAAGAATCGCAAATATTTAATTTAACATCTTAAATTTACGAAATTTTGCATTCGAAAAACTAAAACCTCCCAAAAGTCATAGTTAGGCTTCGAATTTGAGAATTCTGGGTTCGGCAGAAAAAGTCTATTTTTGTCAAAATTTTAGAATGCCTTTTACATGCGGAATTGACACAAAAATCACTCGATTTGGATGAGTAACGAAGAAAATGCCGAAAAACTGCGTACGTATAATTAAATAAACGCAATTTGCAATTAATTAACAATTACGAAAATTAATCACCCCTTTTAATTCTTGCAAATTTGTAATATTTAACCATGTTCATGCAATTTAGATTATGAAAATAATAAGAGGCTCTGATACCACTGTTAGGATATGATACATATGACAATTCATAAATCATGCGGAAAAACCATAAAGCCAGGAAAACATATTATTTACACATAATCATTTAGCATAGTTTAGATGCATACTCTTTGTTGCGTGCCTTCCCTAGCTGCGCCCGAACCGAACAAGAACAAGTCTTTAGGACTCCAAGTGTCGTCCCTCCGTAGATAGTCCACAGCACGTCCGGATCCTCCTTAAGATTGACCAACTAGGATCGCCCTTAAGGTACTATTATTTTCGGCACTTTATAGGCAAATGTGTGACTGAATTTTTCTCTCAAAAACTCACTTTGAATACTTGAATGCTCAATGTAAATATGTGACCCTAGGCACTTATTTATAGAGTTTATGGAAAGGAATTATAATCCTATTAGAATACAAATCTATTTAATTATAATCCTACTAGGACTCTAATTAAACAAACTTTATCTATTAGGATTAGATTTAATCATATTACGAATCCCGGTAGCCTTAGGATTCCGAGTAACACACACGAGTGGCGCACAAGCACCGCACGCCCGCACGCAGGCCTTGCGGCCCACGCCGAGCGCACAGCGCAATGCCCACTGTCGCAGCCTTGTCCGCGCGCGCGCCCAAGCTTCGGCTGGGCCTGGCTTTTGCGCTGGGCCTGGTCGTATGCTTGGCGTGTGGTTGTTGCGCTTGGCTTGCTGGGCGATGGCCCGGCTTCGTGCTGGGCCTTCGTCTGGCAGGCCTCGTCCGATGCTAATTCGTACGATACGCTTCCGATTAAATTCCCGGTTCCGGAATTCATTTCCGATACGAACAATATTTAATATTTCCGATTACGGAATTAATTTCCGTTTCGAACAAATATTTAATATTTCCGTTTCCGGAACTATTTTCCGATTCCGATAATATTTCCGATTCTGACAATATTTCCGTTTCCGGCAATTTTTCCGATTCCGGCAATATTTCCATTTCCGATAATATTTTCTGATACGTACCATGTTTCCGTTTCCGGCAACATCTACGACTTGGATAATATTTATATTTCCGATACGATCCATATTTCCGTTTCCGGCAATATCATCGTTTCCGGAGTATTCATTTCTTGCCTGTGACGATCTCAGCTCCCACTGAAACCAAGATCCGTCGATTCCGAATATCCATAGATGGAGTATTTAATGCCATTAAATACTTGATCCGTTTACGTACTATTTGTGTGACCCTACGGGTTCAGTCAAGAGTAAGCTGTGGATTAATATCATTAATTCCACTTGAACTGAAGCGGCCTCTAGCTAGGCATTCAGCTCACTTGATCTCACTGAATTATTAACTTGTTAATTAATACTGAACCGCATTTATTAGACTTAACATTGAATGCATACTTGGACCAAGGGCATTATTTCCTTCATTCTGTTTATCCGATTGACGCCAAGACTGAGAGGGCCCTGCGGAGCCGCCCTTTCAGTGTTGTAGATCAACATGTTCCTTCGTATTTCATCCTGCAACGTGGTACTCATATGTTGTTGGAAGGTTTGATTCATTTGTTGTTGGAATCCTGCCAGGATTTCACGCAGTGATCCCACCGAGACAGGCAAGTCCAAATTTTCATCCAGCACGGCGTCCCGGACACTGGGGCTTAGATGGCCGCCTGGTGGAGGTGCTTCCAGAACTGGTTCCTCCTCTACAATTACTGCGGCCTCCTGAACTCGGCGCGGCGTGTTTCCAACATTTGCAACTCGGTTTGCTTCGTCTATGCGGCGTTGACTCCTTTCCCGGGGCCGTCTCTCCTCTACTTCACCATTATACTCTCCTTCAGATTGCGGCTCGGCCATGATACTATACCTCCCCACAGACGGCGCCAAATGTTGTGGGATCTTTTACGGTGATGACGTGTCACGCGTTCCTCGGAGGTATCAAGTATGAGCTGGCACGATCCTCTAGCAACCTGCAAAACAAGAATATTCCCGTAGGAATATTCCCTCCGATGCCTAAGTAGGTATAAGCTAGAGAGAGAAGTAATTTAAGAGAGAATGCAGAGCAAAGATAGTTTTTTGGTAGGTGGGAATGAATTGAATGCCCCCTTTTACCTAGGGATCTGCACTATTTTATAGTGTTAGGGTTTCTTAGGATTTGATCCTCAAACCCTGACCAGATGATTGGGTGCTTTCCCAGATTAGGATATGTGTCCGATGATAGGAGGTCTGATTAGACCTGTTGGGCCCTTTAGATGTTGGGCTTTCCTGCAAGCTTTGAGCTTTTAGACATGATTTGACCAGGGATTCCTCCAATCAAATGGGGTCATGGGCCTAAGAGATGGGCCCTGGGTCTGAATGCGGATACGAGCTCCGCATGGATTCTGTTTATCCATGATGGAGAATCTTTGTCTTCGATTTTGGCCATCTTAATAAAGCCATGTGGAAGTCTATTATTTTAGGCCACATCATTTATTATGATTAGTTTATATAATCTCTCACACATAGCGTGCATATATGACTAGTAAAATATGGATAAAATAAGGGGAATGTGTAAAAAGGTAGGTGAGTATAAGAAGAAAAAAATAAATAAAGTGAGTGTGTGGAAAATCTTTAATATATAAGGGATCACATGAGGTCAATTTAATAATTTCACTTACGTTGTCCCCTTGTGGAAAGACTTAAATACCCTCTAGTGTTTTATTATTTAATTCAATTACATTTATTGCATGCAGTAACAAATCTAATATTTTAGTAGGAACACTAACAAGAGGGGGGGTTAATTGTTTAGAGTAACTTGGGTAAGTTTCTTGTGGATGGAACGTTGATCAATAAACATGAAATATGTGAAATTGAGGAAACTTATTGACATTAATCAAGAAGGAAAAACCTCAAATTCTTTTATATATTACCTCGAATAAAATACACTCAATACTCGAGTTTCTCTTGAACACGAGTTACTCACAACAATCCTTTTTTATTACTGTGCATGCTATTCTTTCCACAAACTCTCTCAGACTTAACTCTAAGTCTCACACGGATCACTCAATCCTTAAACCCCAAAATTACAGCTCGATTTATCAAACTCTTGTATTTAACAAAGCGTATATGTAATAAGGAACTTGAGGAACACGCTCTTTTGTAAGCCGACACTTTAAAAACTCTTAAGCTCTTTTTGGAAATAATGTGCATTGTCAGTTGTGATTTGAAAACTGAAATAACTTGTTCTTTTATAGATGAGCTTCATTAAGTTTGTTCCCATGGTTCCCTCAACTTCTTCTAACCCTTATTAGAAACAAGGGAGACTCAATCAAACCACCTTCAGCACGTTCAGTTGAAGAAAATACAGGGAGAAGTTTAAGGAACACGAAAAAGTCTTTTCCTTGGAAAACAAAGATTTGTAAAATAAAATCCAAAGTTAAATTTATTTATTTTGTTTTTATTTATTATTCGAAGACTTTTCTAATAAAACGTCATTTGATTTACAGTTAACATTTTCTCAAAAACGTACTAATCTACATGTGTTCCTTTTGTTCTAAGTTATATAAGCAATATTAAATACTTACATAAAACCTAAACATGTACAAACTCATATGTTGTATCTTTCATGTCTGCACCTCTTGGAAGCTTCGCTCGAAAACTTCACGCATTGTTCCTTTTTGTGGAACATCGAAGTTCCTCCTAATATATGAGGAACTCACCTCATGAACTCAGGTTTCGAATCTTGTAAAGTGATTGATTCTTCACAGTAGCTTCTAACATTGTTTGTGTTGCTTGTATACTCTCCACCATGCTTAGTTTGTCCAACTCAAGCACTCCCCAACTTAGCATTGTCCATCAAAGGATACCGTGACCTAAACAATACCACACTTAACTAATAATCAGGAAGTTTGCTTTGTCATCTTCAAAAATTAGGGTCAACAAATCAGTAAATACAGAAAGTATACGCCTAAAATAAACTAGGTAATTAACAGTAAGAGAATCTTTTATTGAGAATAAACTAATTTTGATTGAGATATTTTAAATCAGGAAAGAAGTGAAAATTAGGGAAAGTCACCTATAATCTTACATTAATGACAATCAAACTATTAAAAGTTTATATTATTTTAATAGTTTGATTGTCATTAATGTAAGATTATAGGTGACTTTCCCTAATTTTCACTTCTTTCCTGATTTAAAGATTCTCAATCAAAATTATTATTATTATATACATACATACATATATATATATATATATATATATATATATATATATATATATATATATATATATATATATATATATATATCAAATCATATATTAAATTATTACAATTGCTAAAATTATTCTAATGTAAAGGATTATAATTCCAATCATCTATTTTCACACCAAAATAATTCCAATTCCAATTGCATAATTACTGATTATCAGAGAAAGAAGGAAAAAAAGTCAATACGATATTCCAATAAAATATGAAATAACGATAAAATCTCACTAATTAAGGAGATAACACATAAACATCAAAATAATACCAAAATGTAGTCCATTAATAATTACAAAAATTACCAAAATTCGGAAGAACTAATTATATAATGACCCAAAACTTTGCAGAATCAATCACATAATTAACAAAATAAAAACGGAAAGTGTTAATGCATGAAAGAGGAAATTACCTAATTAACATTTTATGTAAAGTGTTAATGAATGAAAGAGGAAAACGGAAAATATTATTTCCTTGAATTCAAGAGTTTGATCGGCCACCATCAAATTGTATAAAAAGCTAATTACGTAATTGTAGGCTAGATTGCAGGTAATGTCTAATTTTCTATATAATTAATAAGCAATTCACTTATTAACGTTATTACTATATGTTGCTTTATTATCCCATTATATGATGATTCCAAATTTGCCAAAGTAAGGATTAAGGACATGATCATAAAGTAGTGCAAAAATCAAGTGAGACACATTATTTTATATGTTTAATTATTTTCTTAACTTTAATATTACATTCTTGTAAAATTTAGAAGCTTTCTATAGAGAGATCAATGGTGGGAATTTTTTTTAAAGGAACTTTGTGAACAATTTTTCTCACCCTGATATTTAAGGTCATTAGAACACAATTGATATTTTAATTTATTTTGGCACGCATCACGTGTATATAAGACTAGTTGTAAATATTACTACGAGTTAAGAAAGATAATGTATTAAATTTTCATGTCAAAAAATTGAATAAAGCAAAGTGCAAAGATTATGATAAAACGGACTAAAACATAAGTATAAAGATCATTTTGAACGGAGGCAGTAATTTCTACCATCCACTACCTCATAGGAACCGTCAGACTTATTGACAACAAATTTATAGTTATTGTTCTAGTTGTTGCCTTGTTCCAAGAAGTACACCCTCCGTCCCTTAATATTCGCGCCGATTTCCTTTTCGGATCGTCCCTTATTACTTGCACTGCTTCTATAAATGAAATTTTTTTACCAATATTATAGTGGCTTACTATTTACTGCCCCATATTACTCAAAATCGCCCCATTCATTTACCCATATACCCTTCTTTATTTACCCCCTCATTCAACATTTACCCATATACCCGCCCCAAATCTAACCACCACCACCGCCCACCACCCCCGGCCACCATCGCCGGCTACTACCATCACGCCGTAGGCGACAAAATGGCCGAGTATTCACAAGAGTTTTTTTTTATCTGGAATCTTTTTTAGAAACTTATGCATTTTTAGTTTGTACCATGGTACAGGCTTATGAATTTTAAGATTATACCATGGTATAAACTTATGAGTTTTTACCTTCGACTATGGTATTGACTTATGCAGTTTAAGCTTGTAACATGGAAGGAGCTAAAATTTCATAAGCTTGTATCATGGTACAAACTAAATATTCATAAGTCTATATTATTTAAGATTTTGATTTGTTGTTGCATTTGATTTAATGTAATCGGAAAAAAAAAGATACTAATGAAATTCTAGCTCCTTCCATGGTACGGGTTTATGAATTTTAAGCTCCTTCCATGGTACAAGCTTAAATTGCATAATTCAATGCCATGGTCGAAGCTAGAAACTCATAAGTTTGCACCATGGTACAAGCTTAAAATTCATAAGCCTGTACCATGGCATGCTAAAAATGCATAGGTTTCTTAAAAATTACGGGAAAAAAAAACTCATGTGAAGACTCGGCCATTTTTTCGCCTACGATGTGATGGTGGTGGCCGAAGGTGGTGGCCGGTGGTGGGAGAGAATTGGAAAGTAAGATTAAGTAAGGGTACTAATGGAAAATAAGGGAAAATAGTGGGGCGGTTTTGAGTAATATGGGGCGGCTTTTAGCGCTCCACATATTATATTATTTCTGACACTTACCTATTAACCCACTCCCCACAAAAAACATTTAAATATTCACATCCTCACTACTCACTTACGCATTTTCCACTAACTATATTAAAAAAATAATCCACTCTCACTTACCTATTAAATAATTAAGTCAATTTAAATATTTTAAACTCCGCACCGTTTAAACCGATGCGAAAGTATTAAGGGACGGAGGGAGTAATCGGTAATATCATATCTACTTTGTAGCCCGCATAACCAGGAGCAATAAAGTACAATGGATGATACTGTAATATTTTTCTGCTTGACTTCTTCTGTGAGTGGTACGGTCATGGTTGAAGAATTAATGAATTAATTGAATGATCTAATTAAATATCCCCAAGAAATAAAGATGATGTAACCTTTTTCAAGGAACTAGCTTAATGGCTTGTAGACTTGTAGTCTAAGTAGAAACCTTGAACCCCACTTGCTTTGGGAATTGGGATGTACACACAATCACAGAGAGGTGGATTTCTTTGGTTATTGCTAGGAGTTGTAGACTTTGACAAGGTGTCATTGGAGGAAGTATTTGCGCATATCAGATATGTATGGGCAAATACATATCAAAGACAAAATAGGAATAATAACAAAAAATAAATTCAATGGTACTTTTGAAACAAAATGGTACTTTTGTTTACAGAATGGTACTATTTTTTTTACAAAATGGTACTTTTTTTTACAGAATGGTACTTCCTATTTTGTCTTTTAACTATTTGTCTTTTAGCTGATATGTGTGTTTCCACACATATCTGATATGCGTAAAAACAACCTCTGTATTGTGTGCGAAAGTAAATATAACTAAATCAAAAAATAATTAAATAGGAAGAGAATCGGGTTTTGAGCGTAAATATGGAGCGATTAAGGGGCTTTTCATATTTTTATTGTGTTTTTTTAGTAGTAACTAGTATAGGACCCGTGCTATGCACGATTTACATATTTTAAATTTAAGTACAAAGTTAAATTAATTTAGAAAAGAAACATAGAAAAATACGTAGATTTTTTTATTCTTTATCACGCATCACCCATAATTTCATGTTAAAAATCAGTTATCATCCTATACTATGAGAGATGTCAATTCTCAACTTGAATAGTTGAACCCGTTGGGTTAGTCTGATCGTTTAGAATCCGAACTGTTAATAACTCGCGAGCTGGAACCCTAAACCCGATCCGATTATATTCAACTCGAACCAACCGGAAAGTATTAACCCCATTAAGATTTGAAACCGGATAATAAACTATTTCGCAGTAACCGATCCATTTCAACCCGAACCAAATGGATATGAAACCCGACCCGTTAATGACCAATTCATTTCAATCTGAACCGTTTGAACCCGAGAAAACCTGTGTACAACTCGAACTGTTTTAACCCGTAACCCGCTTAATCGAACCGTTTACAACTAGTAACCCGTTTCATTCGAATCATTTACAACCTATATCCCATTTAATCCCGTTACTGGTCTTAAATTCCTAACACTTTTAAAAGTTAATTATTTCCTTTGTAAACGTATTAGAATTTATAAATGTAACACTTTCAAAAGTTAGTTATTGCCTTTGTAAACGTATTAGAATTTAGAACGTATATAAAATTGTGATTTTATAATTTGGAACCAAATTTACCTGACCCTAAGTACAACCCACTACCCATTTTATCGCGCTACTAATTTATCCACATTGTATGAAAATAAATTGATAGAAACCTGAACCGATATACTTTTGAACATGATGTATAAACTTGAACCCGATGTAACCCAACTATACATGTTCAACCTGAAGGAAATAATGCCCTTGGTCCAAGTATGCATTCAATGTTAAGTCTAATAAATGCGGTTCAGTATTAATTAACAAGTTAATAAATCAGTGAGATCAAGTGAGCTGAATGCCTAGCTAGAGGCCGCTTCAGTTCAAGTGGAATTAATGATATTAATCCACAACTTACTCTTGACTGAACCCGTAGGGTCACACAAATAGTACGTAAACGGATCAAGTATTTAATGGCATTAAATATTCCATCTATGGATATTCGGAATCGACGGATCTTGGTTTCAGTGGGAGCAGAGATCGTCACAAGCAAGAAAAAAATACTCCGGAAATGATGATATTACCGGAAACGGAAATATGGATCGTATCGGAAATATAAATATTAATCCAAGTCGGAGATGTTGCCGGAAACGGAAACATGGTACGTATCGGAAAATATTATCGGAAATGGAAATATTGCCGGAATCGGAAATATTGCCGGAAACGAAATATTGTCAGAATCGGAAAATAATTCCGGAAAAGGAAATATTAATATTTGTTCGAAACGGAAATTAATTCCGAAATCGGAAATATTAAATATTGTTCGTATCGGAAATGAATTCCGGAACCGGGAATTTAATCGGAAGCGTATCGTACGAATAAGCATCGGACGAAGGCCTGCCGGACGAAGGCCCAGCACGAAGCCGGGCCATCGTCCAGCAAGCCAAACGCGCGCCACACGCCAAGCCAAGGCAACGCCCAGGCCCACCGCAAGGCAGGCCCAGCGCGCGCCAAGGCCATGGCTACGTTGTGGGCCTCGTGGCGTGGGCTGAGCGCGCGCGTGCATAGGCGCCCCTCGTGGGCTGCCGTGCGTGTGTGTGTTTGTGTTCATGCACGATTCCTAAAGCTATTAGGATTTGGTATATGATTAAATTCCTAATCCTAAAAGGATAAATTAATTAATTAGAGTTCTTATAGGATTCTAGTTTAATTAATTCGTATCCTAGTAGGATTCCTATTCCCTTTCCATACCTCTATAAATAAGAGCCTAGGGTCATAATTTATAGACACAATTGAAGTATTCTAAAGGTAAGTTTTTGAAAGAAAAATTCAGCCATAGACTTGCTACACAATAGCCGAAAATTCCTAGTAACCTTAAGGGCGATTCTAGTTGGTCAAACTTGAGGCGGATCCGGACGTACTGTGGACTATCTACGGAGGGACGACACTTGGAGTCCTGAAGACTTGTTCTTGTTCGGCTCGGGCGCAGCTAGGGAGGGCACGCTACAAAGTGTATGCACCTAAATTATGCTAAATGATTATGTGTAAATAATATGTTTCCTGGCATTAAGTTTTTCCGCATGATTTATGTTTTGTCATATGTATCATATTTTCATAATCTAAATTGCATGAACATGGTTAAATTATACAAATTTGCAAGGAATTAAAAGGGGTGATTAATTTTCGTAATTGTTAATTAATTGCAAATTGCGTTTATTTAATTATATGTACGCAGTTTTTCGACAGAATGTTCGTTACTCAACCAAATCGAGTGATTTTTATGTCAATTCCGCATGTAAAAGGCATTCTAAAATTTTGGCAAAACAAGTATTTTTCGCCGAAACCCGTAATTCCCAAATCTGAAGCCTAACCATGACCTTTCGAAGGTTTTAGTTTTTCGAACGCAAAAGTTTGTAAATTTAAGATGTTAAATTAAATATTTGCGATTCTTGTTGATAAATCTTGAATTTTTCACTGACCTACTATATATGTTTAACAAGTTTGAATGCCTAGCCTTGTTAATTATGCAATCTAATTTGTAATTATAATTAATTTGTTGAAAATTTGGATAATTTAGAATTGATTTGATTTTCATAATTAATTAATAATTTAATTAGATACCTATGATTAAAAACCACCATAAAAATTGTTAATTTGTGTTAAATTTTAAATTTTTATGACCTAGATTTGAATCCATGTTAATCAGAAATTAATTAATTAACAAATTTTCGATTTTTCGCCCTAAAATTATGAAATTAATATGATTTATTAATTTGTTATTAATTTTGGAAATAAAAGTTTTAATTTTTATGCAATTCGCTCATAAAACTTGCACGCACAAAGCAATGGAAGCTACGTGTTACCCTTAAGGGGTGTTGTATAGTGCGGGCATGCGACGACGAGCAAGGGAGCTCGTCGCCCATGCGGTACGAATGCAGCGAGCAAGGCAATGGTGCGCGAGCACAAGGCAGTAGCCCTGCCTTGTGTCTTGTGCTATGCGCGATGGGCGAGTGGGCAAGGGCGAGAGGCAAGGCAGCGAGCTGTCGCGTGTGGGCAGCAAGCGAGCTGCACCAATGTGCGCACAGCCTCGCGTAGCGAGCGCGGGCTCGCGCGCAGCGAGCGCTGGCTCGCGTGCAGCGAGCAATGCCTCGTGCAGCGAGCGCTGGCGCGCGCAGCGAGCACTGGCTCGCGCGCTTCGATTGATGCCTTGCGAGGGTGAGCAGCAGCAGACGCGACGCAGCACATAGGCTGCGCGCATCGTGGCCAGCGATGGCTGCGTGCGTGTGGCCTATGGCTGTGCGTTGCGTGGTGATGTGCGTACCTTGTGTTACGATTAAAAAATTTTAATTTGAAATTTTCAGTTCATGTAATTTTAATTAATTTTAAAATTAATAATTTAAATTGTTTTCTTGGATTTTAATTTTAAATATTATAATTATGATAAATTTTATTTATTCTAATTATTTTACTAAAATTAAAAATCTTGAATTAATTTAAATTCGACTGAAAATAAATTAAATGAGTGGATTCAATGATAAATTTATATGAGCTTTAAATTTTATTTAAATTTGTATGTTTCCGGTTAGACTAGAAATACATTTTTATGTTTAAAATTAGTAAAGCATATGAATTTATTGGTTTAAGTGGGAGCCCTTTTTAGTCATAGACTCTTGATTAGGTCTACAAATCCTTTAAGGTTAAAACAACTTGATTAGAATTAATAAGGACTGAATAATTGGTAGATTATTGGTGCCCTTGATTAATTGCTGCAAATGTTTATGTGATGCATACAATGTATTTTAACTAACCAATTATGTGGGCCATTCATGATAATGAATGGGTGAATGGTATATATTGTATATGTACTGTTTTGCAGGTTATGAAGTGACTAGTATGGCCCAAATAGGATAGAAAATATGGTCTGCGTACCATTAATTTGAATGTAATTGGTCTAAAGCACCAAATTTGTTTTTCAATTCAAATATGGTCTGCGTACCATCAAATAGTTGTAATTAGTTTTAATTATAGCTTATCCTATTTGAAGAAAATGACGCCTCCCACGGTGAAATTCAAGACGAAGTTTCCATTTTCGAGACGGACTTTGAAGTTGAAGCTTCAAGATGAAATCGGGCCATACTAGATCACATTTATCTTATGCATGCTTTAAGTTATTTATTGCTTTAAGTATGTCTTAATTATGCATGAGATTGTGGCTTGATTATGTTGCATGATTAAGGATTTTAGTTCACTTAAAGTCTAACCAACATAGTAAGAGCCTTAAGTTCCAAACTTAAAAATTGAGTTAAAAGGTGCCATGCCAAAATATACACTTGCTTGGATATCCTTTACATCAATCTAGTAATAGTTTTCGCTCAGCGAGGTGTTACTTATTGGTCCTAAAGGGGCAAGGTACATAAATAATTGTGAGTACATGTTAGTTTTGGTGAAACTCAACGATATAAGTAAGGAGTCCTTTTATGTCGTGGCAAAATCGATAGGTTTACCTAATAAGTTCTTAGGCGTACCTATCAACCAAGAGTAGTTTCTAGACTATTAGCAAAAGGCGTTTGCTTACCTAAAAGATTTTAGAATTGAGTCTAAATACATAATGTGCTTAATTCTTCAATGGATTTTAGGATCTTGGAATCATTTTATTCACACCTGCCGGAACACATAACTTGAATAAAATACTTAATGAACATTGAATTATGCATGTATGCTACAATTTAAGTTTATTAAGAGAAACTGTGAATGATTATTTATTTGTTTATTCTTTTCAATTGTAGTTTTACTATGGCAAACAACAATCAAAACATCATCATGGGTTCTGAGCTTATGGTCAAGCTGAACCTAACAAATTTTCTTGAATGGGAAGCTAAGCTAAGTGAAATAGTCAGACTCAATGGACTTGAGTATGTACTGTTACATCCCATGCCAAGCTACTATGCCAGAGACATGACCCCTGAAAGATTTGCCGCCTGGGATGCGGATCTCAAGAAGGTTATGAGTCTCATGCTGAGCAATATCCCTGATGAATGGGCTAGAAGGTTTGTAGCTTAAGAACCTTTTACGCTCATCAAGAATCTGAGGGATATCTGTCGTGGAAGCACGGAGGACAGAGACCTGAACGTCCATGAATTTATTGAATCAATGACTGGTCTGAAGGTTAGATCTGCCAACAGGTGTTATAGGATGGAAGTCCAAGAAACACATGCTCAGCTCCTTCGCGCTAAACACAGGGTAGGCGTCCCTGTAAGGTTCCATGTGGAGCTTATGCTTTCATACTTTGATCGCCTATGTCTACTAGGAACACCGATAAGCGAAAGGATGGCAGTCTCTATCTTGCTCAGTTCACTACACAGTGGGTTTGGTCGCTTCAAGCAACCATACCTAAGTGAACCAAGAGAAGAAACAGTTGCAGAGTTTGTTCACCTTATCAGAAAGGCTGAGATAGTACTCGACTGTGAAGCCAAAGATTTACTCAAGACTAAAGGGAGACACTTCAAGAATAGTGGAAAGTCCAAGGGCAATGCTAAGAAGCAGGACAAGTCCACATCAAGCTGTCTTTATTGTGATGGAATTGGCCATTACAAGAAAGAATGTCCAAAGCTAAAGGAAGATCAGAAGAACGGAACAATCGTTCCATCTTCAGGTATTTTCGTTATAGACTGTATACTTGCTAATTCAACTTCTTGGGTATTAGATACAGGTTGTGGCTCACACTTATATTCCAATCCACAGGGACTAAGAAGAAGTAGAAAGTTAAGCAAGGGTGAAGTCGACCTACGAGTGGGAAATGGAGCACGGATTGCTGCATTAGCTGTAGGAACTTATTATTTGTCGTTGTCCTCTGGGCTAGTTTTGGAACTGGAAGAGTGTTTCCATGTTCCAAGTCTTACTAAAAACATCATTTCAGTTTCTTGCTTAGATGCTAAGGGATTTTCCTTTTTAATAAAAGACAATAGTTGTTCGTTTTATTTTAAAGAGATGTTTTATGGATCTGCTAGATTGGTCAATGGACTTTATTTACTAGATCACGACAAACAAGTTTATAACATAAATACCAAAAAGGCCAAAAAGGATGATTCAGATCTCACCTATCTGTGGCATTGTCGATTAGGCCATATTAACTTGAAACGCTTAGAAAGACTTCAAAAGGAAGGAATTCTAGAACCATTTGACTTAGAGGATTATGGTAAATGCGAATCATGTTTACTTGGCAAAATGACAAAGCAATCTTTCTCTAAAGTTGGAGAAAGAGCAAATGAACTATTGGGTTTAATCCATACAGATGTATGTGGACCAATGAGTACAAATGATAGAGGTGGTTTCAGCTACTTTATCACTTTCACTGATGACTTCAGTAGATATGGTTATGTCTACCTAATGAAGCATAAGTCTGAATCCTTTGACAAATTCAAGGAATTTCAGAGTGAAGTAGAGAATCAATTAGGCAAGAAGATTAAGGCACTGCGGTCTTATAGAGGCGGTGAATATCTGAGCTATGAATTTGATGACCATCTGAAATAATGTGGAATTCTATCAGAATTGATTCCTCCTGGAACACCACAATGGAACGGTATGTCGGAACGGAGGAACATAACCTTGCTAGACATGGTTAGGTCAATGATGGGTCAGGCCGAACTTCCAATAGAATTTTGGGGACATGCACTAAATACAGCTGCACTCACTATAAATAGAGCTCCGGCTATAGCTGTCGAAAAGACTCCATATGAGTTATGGTTTGAAAAGCCTCCAAATGTGTCTTTTCTTAAGATTTGGGGATGTGAAGTATACGTCAAACGATTAATTTCAGACAAACTTCATCCGAAATCTGACAAATGTATCCTTGTGGGCTATCCAAAGGAAACAAAGGGGTATTACTTCTATAATACATCTGAGAACAAGGTGTTTGTTGCTCGAGATGGTATCTTTTTGGAAAAGGATCACATTTCCAAAATGACTAGTGGGAGAAAAGTAGACCTCGAAGAAATTCGAGTCGAACAACAAACTCTAGAGAATTCTCAAGATGATATTCAGGATGAAACTCAGAGATCTTTAGAAGAATCTGGTGAGAATCATGGTGAATCTAGAAATGTTACCCCGCATAGATCGCAGAGATATAGATCTCAATCGGAAAGGTACTTAGGTATTTTGACGAACGAGAGCTATGACGTTCTATTACTTGAAAGTGATGAACCTGCGACTTACAAGCAAGCTATGACGAGCCCTAGCTCCAAGCAATGGCAAGAAGCCATGCAATCTGAATTAGACTCCATGTCAGAAAACCAAGTATGGGATTTGGTCGATTTGCCAGATGGCTACCAAGCCATTGGAAGCAAATGGGTTTTCAAACTGAAAAAGGACAAGGATGGGAAACTTGAAGTTTTGAAAGCTAGATTGGTTGCAAAAGGTTACAGGCAAGTCCACGGTGTGGATTACGATGAAACCTTTTCACCAGTTGCAATGCTAAAGTCTATTCGGATAATGTTAGCAATCGCTGCATATTACGATTACGAAATATGGCAGATGGATGTCAAAACCACTTTCTTAAACGGCGTTTTAACAGAAACTGTGTTCATGACACAGCCTGAAGGTTTTGAGGATCCAAAGAATGCTAAAAAGGTATGCAAGCTAAAGAAATCAATCTACGGATTGAAGTAGGCATCAAGGAGCTGGAATATACGTTTTGATGAAGCAGTCAGTGACTTTGGTTTCATCAAGAACGCAGACGAATCTTGTGTATACAAGAAGGTCAGTGGGAGCAAAATTGTTTTTCTAGTATTATATGTCGACGACATATTACTTATCGGAAATGACATTCCTATGTTGAACTCTGTCAAGATTTGGCTTGGGAAAGTTTTTTCGATGAAGGATCTAGGAGAAGTACAGTACATATTGGGCATCAATATTTACAAAGATAGATCTAAAAAGGTGATTGGACTTAGTCAAAGCACTTATATCAATAAGGTGCTTGAAAGATTCAAGATGGCAGACTCCAAACGAGGCTACCTACCCATGTCTCATGGAATGACTCTAAGCAAGACTCAGTGCCCAAAAACACTTGATGAGCGTAGACGAATGAATGGGATTCCATATGCATCATTGATTGGTTCAATAATGTATGCTATGATATGTACACGTCCGGATGTTGCGTACGCACTCAGTGCTACGAGCAGATACCAGTCAGACCCAGGAGAGGCACATTGGACTGCTGCCAAGAACATTCTGAAGTACCTGAAAAGGCACAAAGATGACTTCCTTGTCTATGGTGGAGATGATGAATTAATTGTTACAGGCTATTCGGACGCAAGCTTCCAAACCGACAAAGATGATTTCAGATCACAGTCTGGGTTTGTCTTCTGCCTCAACGGAGGTGCAGTAAGCTGGAAAAATGCTAAGCAAAGCACCATTGCGGATTCTACAACTGAAGCGGAGTACATTGCTGCACATGAAGCAGCAAAGGAAGCTATATGGCTAAGGAAGTTCATAGGTGAACTTGGTGTAGTCCCCTCCATTAAAGGACCAATAGCCCTGTATTGTGATAATAACGGAGCTATTGCACAGGAAAAGGAGCCTAGACACCACCAAAGAGTCAAGCATGTACTTCGTAGATTTCACCTTCTACGAGAGTTCGTTGAAAGAAAAGAAGTCGAGATAAGCAAGATTGGAACTGATGACAACATATCAGATCCATTGACTAAACCTCTGCCGCAGGCGAAGCACAACTCGCACACTGCAGCTATGGGAATCAAGCATATTGGAGAATGGCTTTGATGTCCTTATTTAATGTTTTAAAGTTTTAGAGTTTAAATCTTAGTAAAACATTATTGGTTAATCATTCACAATAAATGAATAGAATTCATTTTTCCATTTAATTTGTGGTTTATTAAATGATGAGTCCCTTCAATTTGACGATATATTCAAGATAGACTGTCAAGACCAGTCATGTGACTAAGAAATGTCTATCAAGTGAACTTGAATGTCAAAGGTTGAAAATGGTCCCTGGTCGGAGTTTTCTATAAAATTGGACGCATAGAAAACGTTAGACGACTAGAATGCAAGATGAATAGTAGTTCTGTTTCTTGAACTATGTGGACATGGCAATGTCATAATCATTTGCATAGATACTTACTTTGGGAAGACTAGTATCGGACAGACCTATGAAACTTTGCTGTAAGAGATGAAAATTTGTCATAAGTAAATTTCATTAAAATTATTAGACACTAAATCCTCAATACCTGAGTGATTTGAGATTACTTGTTTGAGAACTGGTTACTTTGACGTTGACCAACCGTCGCACCGTAAAAGGAGGCTATAAAGGAAACGCTCAGGTAATCACCTATCAAACGAAGTCTGATCTCAAGATCGCAAGATTGGGATTGTCCTCCCATAAATCGGGATGAGATGCTAAAAGTTGTACAAGGCCACTCGGAGAGCTAGAAACTGTGAAATGCATGGCCGTGCTCAGATGAATCATAGGCTATGATTATCTGTTTTATTTGAAACCGAGAAACACCTCTGGACATAATAAGGATGACAACTCTTACCTTATGTTAAAGAGCAAGCATCGAGCGACAAAGGAATTAGGTAATGCACACTTGTCCCTAAGGACAAGTGGGAGACTGAAGGAAATAATTCCCTTGGTCCAAGTATGCATTCAATGTGAAGTCTAATAAATGCGGTTCAGTATTAATTAACAAGTTAATAAATCAGTGAGATCAAGTGAGCTGAATGCCTAGCTAGAGGCCGCTTCAGTTCAAGTGGAATTAATGATATTAATCCACAGCTTACTCTTGACTGAACCCGTAGGGTCACACAAATAGTACGTAAACGGATCAAGTATTTAATGGCATTAAATACTCCATCTATGGATATTCGGAATCGACGGATCTTGGTTTCAGTGGGAGCTGAGATCGTCACAAGCAAGAAAAGAATACTCCGGAAATGATGATATTACCGGAAACGGAAATATGGATCGTATCGGAAATATAAATATTAATCCAAGTCGTAGATGTTGCCGGAAACGGAAACATGGTACGTATCGGAAAATATTATCGGAAATTGAAATATTGCCGGAAACGGAAATATTGTCAGAATCGGAAATATTATCGGAATCGGAAAATAATTCCGGAAACGGAAATATTAAATATTTGTTCGAAACGGAAATTAATTCCGAAATCGGAAATATTAAATATTGTTCGTATCGGAAATGAATTCCGGAACCGGGAATTTAATCGGAAGCGTATCGTACGAATAAGCATCGGACGAAGGCCTGCCGGACGAAGGCCCAACACGAAGCCGGGCCATCGCCCAGCAAGCCAAACGCGCGCCACACGCCAAGCCAAGGCAGCGCCCAGGCCCACCACAAGGCAGGCCCAGCGCGCGCCAAGGCCATGGCTGCGGTTGTGGGCCTCGTGGCGTGGGCTGAGCGCGCGCGCGCATAGGCGCCCCTCGTGGGCTGCCGTGCGTGTGTGTGTTTGTGTTCATGCACGATTCCTAAAGCTATTAGGATTTGGTATATGATTAAATTCCTAATCCTAAAAGGATAAATTAATTAATTAGAGTTCTTATAGGATTCTAGTTTAATTAATTCGTATCCTAGTAGGATTCCTATTCCCTTTCCATACCTCTATAAATAAGAGCCTAGGGTCATAATTTATAGACACAATTGAAGTATTCTAAAGGTAAGTTTTTGAAAGAAAAATTCAGCCACACACTTGCTACACAATAGCCGAAAATTCCTAGTAACCTTAAGGGCGATTCTAGTTGGTCAAACTTGAGGCGGATCCGGACATACTGTGGACTATCTACGGAGGGACGACACTTGGAGTCCTGAAGACTTGTTCTTGTTCGGTTCGGGCGCAGCTAGAGAGGGCACGCTACAAAGTGTATGCACCTAAATTATGCTAAATGATTATGTGTAAATAATATGTTTCCTGGCATTAAGGTTTTTCCGCATGATTTATGTTTTGTCATATGTATCATAACCTAACACAACCCGACCCATTTCACATCAATATTAAGTTCAAATACTATCTCATTTTTTATTAGATACTTGTAAAGTTCAACCCGACCCATATTCGGTATCCGTACTCATAAAGTCATAAGCTTTTAGATATTAGTTAATTTAGTTGGTGATAGTTTTATATTTTTATTGATGTGTTTTCATTTGATTTATTGTTGGGAATTAAACACAAATTAGTTAAGTTGACAAGAATACGAAACATACTTGGAGTCAAATATAATTCTTGTTTGGTTTATATATTGTTACCTAGTTTAATTAAAATTGTAATTATGAAACTAGATATATTTTGGTATGCAACAATCTCTATAATTATCTAGACTTGGGGAGCAAGTATAATTCTAGTAGATGTGGGTTTCTAGTTTAGCCTATAAAAGGGGATTTAGGCCTAGCTAGAAAATATAAGAGGGAAAAACACATTGATGATAGAAATGATCAATTGAGGGGTTATTGTGTTATTTTGAAGGAACTTATTAATAGTTAAATTTCCTCACAAACACTTGTGTCTTATATTATTGTTTTTGCTATTTGTTCTATATTTCATATGCAGGGTTTGTTCTCAATCGTTCATGACACATGCTTGGTTATAACAAACTGGTATCAGAGCTGGGTTTAGCCATGGATGATTTCGGGAACAAGTACAAGGTAGAACTTTTTAATGGGAAGACGAACTCATTATGAAAAAGTACAATTAAGGATGTTCTTATACATCAAGGTCTTCACAAGACTTTGAGGATAAGAAATCCGATTCGGTGGACAACGACAAGTGAGAGGATATGAAACTACGGCCGGGTTACTAGTACGATTAGATTGACTCTTGCACCGGAGATCAAGTACAACGTCTTAGAGGATAATAATCAAAAAGAGTTGTGGGACAAATGGATTAAAATGTACGCATCTAAGTCATTGGTCAACAAGTATGTTGTTCTTGAAAAACGACCTTTATTCACTCGAGATGGAGGAAGACAACGCACTACTAAATCATCTAAATAAGTTTAATGGATTGATCATCCAATTGACGAGTTTAGATGTGAAAATCGAGGAGGAGGACATGATAATTTTTAAAAGTTATAACTCTGTGATAACTAGTTTACTTGTAGGGAAGACAACAATTGCTTTGGACGATATTGTAGTGGCGTTATTCAATGCGGAGAGGTTCATGAAACAAGGGGGATCGTCATCAATCCATGGAGGAGCAGGATTGGTAGTGGAGGGTAGTAGCAATAACTGGAAAGGCAAAAAGAAGGCGAGCAATACAAACCCTAACATCAAGTGTTGGTACTGTGACGAGGTAGGACATATACAATCAAAGTGAACTCGGTACAAGGAAGAATTGATGGTGTTGAGGAACAGTAAGGTTAGAGGTGCTGCTTCTATTTCTATTGATGAGGATATGACTCTAATGGTGGAGGAGAGTAAAGATCCAAAAGAAGGTTGGATTTTGGATCGGGATGCTCACAACATATTTGTTGTAGGAAGGAGTGGTTTACTTCTTATAAACAAAGTGATGGGTTGAGTGTTACCTTGCCTAACGGGAAAGAGGCTAAGGTTGAGGGTATAGGTGAGGTTGAGATCAACACACATGATGGGAAGAATCGAAAATTACGAGAGGTGAGGTATATTTCGAGACTTGATCACAATCTTATATATTTGGGTTTGTTTGGATGACTTGGATTATGCTTTTCATATTAAGGGAGGTCGTTTGGAGGTCAACAAAGACATGAGTGTGATCTCGAAGGGATGGCGTAACAAACAAAATCTCTTCATACTTGAAGGAGGTAGTGAGGGACAAGTTTTGGCTCGAGGGAAGGCAAGATGTGAAAGTTGTTCTTAGTTCGCGAAGAGACTAAGTTGAGTTTAAGGCAAGGTTTGTTAGAAAATAAACACAACTTAGTGAAGTTGACAAGAATACGAAATGTACTTGTAGTCAAATATAATTCTTGTCTGGTTTATATATTGTTACCTAGTTTAGTTAGAATTGTAATTAGGAAACTAGATATATTTTGGTATGTAACAATCTCTAGAATTATTTAGACTTGGGGAGCAAGTATAGTTCTAGTAGATGTGGATTTCTAGTTTAGCCTATAAAAGGGGGTTTAGGCCTAGCTAGAAAATATAAGAGGGAAAACCACATTGATGATAGGAATCATCAATTGAGGGGTTATTGTGTTACTTTGCAAGAACTTAATAATACGATAATATTTGAGGGGAGGAAATCTAAATTTCCTCACAAATACTTGTGTATTTTATATATTATTGTTTTTGCTATTTATTCTATATTATATTTGCAGGGTTTTTTCTCAATCGTTCGTGGCACGTGTTTGGTAATAACATTAATAAATAGCGGGATAAGTACATAGTTCTTAAAACGTTAATAACTAAAATTAAAATAACCAATAAAAAATTATTTCTAACACCTAATTGTTGTAGTTGTTAAAAATCGGTTATATATTTTCCATAAAAAAAATTCAACGCCGCACTTAACATATACTTTTTTGACGAACACCTAATTGTTGTAGTTGTAACCAATGTATCTGTTAATTAATTTATATGTAATATTTCCTTTTTTTATGTATAATAAGATAAATAAATAAAAGAGAGACATTTGTCAGCACCATATAGTCAAATTTTTAGTTTGAGGGAAACATAACATATTAATTTATTTATTCATAATTATACGAATCTTTAAAAAGGAGAATCTATCTTTAATTTATACTTTTACGTAAATGCAAGAATTGTAGAAACATTAAGCTATTGAGCAACGAAAAAAAAATGTGAATAATGGTATTGAGCTACAACTAAAGATTGGTATTCTACATGGCGACCTAATGGTATTGAAATTCCTACATAGTGGAAAATTTTTATTTTGATTTTCTATCTCATGGTATTACATACTATATCAAGGTGTCATTGACATATTATTTTCTTTAGTGTATGTCTAAACTGATATATGAGAGTGATAATTTCTCAATTATATATGCCAAATATATGAAGTTGAAAAATTACGTATCTTTAGTTTATGGTCCAATAGTAATATGTACATATGTTGAATAAGGCATGCTCTTAATAGTTTCAACATTTTTTCTGGACACTAAATAATGGAAATATTTTATACTTTTCCTTGGCTAAAAGGTATGAAATTTTAAGAGCAAAGAATATTTACATAAGTTTGTAGGTTGTCTTCCCTGATAAATACGGAGTAAACTAAAATATTAATTTAATTAAGATACAAGAAAATCATAAACTAATATAAAAATATCAAGTGAAATTCTACATGGCGACCTAATGGTATTGGAAATGCTACATAGTGGAATTTTTTTTATTTTGATTTTCTATCTCATGGTATTACATACTAAATCAAGGTGTTAATGACATATTATTTTCCTTAGTGATGTATTGGAGTGATAATTTCTCCACTATATATCTCAAATATATTAAGTTGAACAATTAAGTATCTTTAGTTTATGGTACAATAGTAATATGTATATATGTTGATTAAGGTATGACTTATTGAAATATTTAGTTCATATTCCTATACGTATGGGTTGTTTATAATCTCAATAAATATTACTTGTGGAGTATATACATAATAAACATTCCTATACGAGGGATAATTTTAATCGTTTTCCTATTATAGAATATAAGTAATGTAGTTTACTAATTAAACATTTTGCCTTCAGTTATTCATATATTGATGGTTAGTAAACTTAATACGTAGTATATAAGGTAATATAACTATAACTTCTTTTTTTCTGGAGGGAGGTTATACCTTTACTCTTGTACGTGGCACAATAAATCGATCATATTTAGTAATGCATATTTGCAGAAAATTTAATGCTTAATAATGCATATTAGCAGAATATTTGACATACCATAGTTAAGGTTTTTGTTTTAATTAATAATTATATTATAAGAGAGGCAAATCAGAGAGTGACACTTGTCAGTTCAACATTGATTTCCTCTCTTTTAGTATAGTTTTAAAATTGGAAGCCAGTAGGAATTATCTATAGCTAAAGGTAAGAAATGAAAACTTATTGTTTTTTTTATTATTTTTACATAGGCTGAATTTTACATAGAATAAAGAGTTTTACACAACTACACACTAAATTCTACAACAAAACTAAGGTCTTTATAGATCATTACACATATTAAACCAACAAAGTAAACATGAACAAACAATGAAAGGGAAATGTGATCTTCTCGCTTGAGCCCGTGATTGTTGAAAATGTCTTGCTTACACCACCTTTGATGCGGTGTCCCGCCAAGGCACTTTGTGACCGAGTTTTCTTTATAGTAGATGGTGCTGATGATAGGCCACTTACGACTAGGAGACTTTTGGAAGAACCTGCAGAACTTGGAAAACAAGAAAAGGGATGACAAAGAAACCATGCTACGGCCTAGGCTCATAGACCTTGTGTATTGCACACAAGCATCGAAATAGAACTTGTTTAGCATGCTATGAAACCCCATAAAATGGGGAGCAGTGTTCAGATACTGATTTTTGAAAGCGCTAAGAACAACTCTCAACGCTAACCTAAAAGAAGGGATAACAAAAGCTACCCTCCACGACCAAAGGACCTCCCAAACCAAATAACAACGGACCTTTCCAAAGTCTGTTTCCCCTTCCTTAATCAAACAACTAACACTACAACCCCAAGCCTACACCCAAATCAAAAGGACATGAACTCCATTATTCCAACATCAGCTACGGTGGAGGGAGGACACACCTGACCACACATTAACTCCCCCCACCTAACAAACAACCCCGCCATTTGAACAACCATAACGAGGTTAAACCACCTACAAACTGAATATATCTTCAGGATACATCCAAACAACACCAGAAAACTCAGACGAACACCACAACCAACAATCTTATACGGACAACACAAACCAAAACCAAGAAGAAACCAACACAAAACTGCCCAAATCAAAGTAGTACACCAAAACATATTAAAATCAGACTTAAAGAATAACACAAGGCAAAGTAGGGGAGGAATGGGCACAAGCACAAGAGGCAAAATTAACCCAAAATTGAAACCCTAAACTAACCTTTAACTTTACCGTCAAGATCGGGGTGATTCGACACTACAAGTCCTTGGTATCTACCTTTACAGTCAAGATCGGGGTGGTTTGACACTACAAGACTGCGGTAACTACCTTTACCGACCAGATCGGGGTGGTCCGACACACACAAGACGGGGCGATTAGAAAGGCTTGGGAAAAAACAAGCCACTTAACACAAGGCCTTGGAAAAACCAAGCCAAAACAGGTACCCAAGCAAATCAATAGAAATCAACCTGAAAACTTAGCTATTCCAATCCAAAAATTAAACCCTAACCCTAAAAGTTTACCTTTACCGACGACCGGCGGCAACGATTAAAGAAGGCTTGGAAAAGAAGCCTAGGTTGAGAGCTTGACCCCATCGATTACCTCCAAACCCAAAACAAGAACTTTGCTTGGCTAATCTGGAACACGAACAAGAAACCCTAAAAAAAAACCGAGGACCGCCTACAAGAAACTGTTAGGTTATGATACATATGACATTACATAGATCATGCGGAAACAACCATTAACCCAGGACAACATATTATTTACACATAATCATATAGCATAATTTAGATGCATACTCTTTGTTGCGTGCCCTCCCTAGCTGCGCCCGAACCGAACAAGAACAAGTCTTTAGGACTCCAAGTGTCGTCCCTCCGTAGATAGTCCACAGCACGTCCGGATCCGCCTTAAGATTGACCAACTAGAATCGCCCTTAAGGTACTAGAAAATTTCGGCACTTTATGAGCAAGATGTGTGTTTTAATTTTCTCTCAAAAACTCACTTTTGAATACTTTGAAACTTATTATAAATTGTGAGCCCTAGCCTCATATTTATAGGGGTATGGAAAGGGAATCGAAATCCTATTCAGATACAAATTAATTAAACCTAGAATCCTACAAGAACTCTAATTTAATTAATTTATCAAATAGAATTAGGAATTTAATCATTAACCGAACTCTGCATGTTTTAGGAAACGTGCACGAACACAAACACTTGCACACACACGCACGGCAGCCACGATGGGCCCCCAGGCGTGCGCGCGAGCAGCAGCCCACGCAGCGCCCGCGCGCGCTGTGCGCGCTGCGCAGCCTGCTGGGCCTGGCCTTGGCTGTTTGTGCGGCGCGCTTGGCTTGCTGGGCGATGGCCTGGCTTCGTGCTGGGCCTCGTCCGGCAGGCCTCGTCCGATGCTTATTCGTACGATGCGCTTCCGATTAAATTTTCCGATTCCGGAATTCATTTCCGATACGAACAATATTTAATATTTCCGATTCCGGAATTAATTTCCGTTTCGAACAAATATTTAATATTTCCGTTTCCGGAATTATTTTCCGATTCCGGTAATATTTCCGATTCTGACAATATTTCCGTTTCCGATAATATTTTCCGATACGTACCATGTTTCCGTTTCCGGCAACATCTACGACTTGGATAATATTTATTTTTCCGATACGATCCATATTTCCGTTTCCGGCAATATCATCGTTTCCGGAGTATTCATTTCTTGCCTGTGACGATCTTAGCTCCCACTGAAACCAAGATCCGTCGGTTCCGAATATTCATAGATGGAGTATTTAATGCCATTAAATACTTGATCCGTTTACGTACTATTTGTGTGACCCTACGGGTTCAGTCAAGAGTAAGCTGTGGATTAATATCATTAATTCCACTTGAACTGAAGCGGCCTCTAGCTAGGCATTCAGCTCACTTGATCTCACTGAATTATTAACTTGTTAATTAATACTGAACCGCATTTATTAGACTTAACATAGAATGCATACTTGGACCAAGGGCATTATTTCCTTCAGTCTCCCACTTGTCCTTAGGGACAAGTGTGCATTTCCTAATTCCTTTGTCGCTCGATGCTTACTCTTGAACATAAGGTAAGAGTTGTCATCCTTATTATGTCCAGAGGTGTTCCTCGGTTTCAGAGTTCAACTGATCAAATAAACAGATAATCATAGCCTATGATTCATCCGAGCACGGCCATGCATTTCACAGTTTCTAGCTCTCCGAGTGGCCTTGTACAACTTTTAAGCATCTCATCCCGATTTATGGGAGGACAATCCCAATCTTGCGATCTTGAGATTAGACTTCGTTTGATAGGTGATTACCTGAGCGTTGCCTTTATAGCCTCCTTTTACGGTGCGACGGTTGGTCAACGTCAAAGCAACCAGTTCTCAAACAAGTAATCTCATATCACTCAGGTATTGAGGATTTAGTGTCTGATAATTTAATGAAATTTACTTATGACAGACTTTCATCTCTTACAGTAAAGTTTCATAGGTCTTGTCCGATACTAGTCTTCCCAAAGTAAGTATCTATGCAAATGATTATGACATTGCCATGTCCACATAGTTCAAGAAATAGAACTACTAGTCATCTTGCATTCTAATCGTCTAACGTTTTCTATGCGTCCAATTTTATAGAGAACTCCGATTAGGGACCATTTTCAACCTTTGACATTCAAGTTCACTTGATAGACATTTCTTAGTCACATGACTGGTCCTGACAGTCTATCTTGAATATATCGTCAAATTGAAGGGACTCATCATTTAATAAACCACAAATTAAATGGAAAAATGAATTCATTTCATTTATTGTGAATGATTAACCAATAATGTTTTACAAAGATTTAAACTCTAAAACTTTAAAACATTAAACAGAGACATCAAAGCCATTCTCCAATATGCTTGATTCCCATAGCTGCAGTGTGCGAGTTGTGCTCCGCCTGCGGCAGAGGTTTAGTTAATGGATCTGATATGTTGTCATCAGTTCCAATTTTGCTTATCTCGACTTCTTTTCTTTCAACGAACTCTCGTAGAAGGTGAAATCTACGAAGTACATGCTTGACTCTCTGGTGGTGTCTAGGCTCTTTTGCCTGTGCAATAGCTCCGTTATTATCACAATACAGGGCTATTGGTCCTTTAATGGAGGGGACTACACCAAGTTCTCCTATGAACTTCCTTAGCCATATAGCTTCCTTTGCTGCTTCATGTGCAGCAATGTACTCCGCTTCAGTTGTAGAATCCGCAATGGTGCTTTGCTTAGCACTTTTCCAGCTTACTGCTCCTCCGTTTGAGGCAGAAGACAAACCCAGACTGTGATCTAAAATCATCTTTGTCGGTTTGGAAACTTGCGTCCGTATAGCCTTTAACAATTAATTCATCATCTCCACCATAGACCAGGAAGTCATCTTTGTGCCTTTTCAGGTACTTCAGAATATTCTTGGCAGCAGTCCAATGCGCCTCTCCTGGGTCTGACTGGTATCTGCTCGTAGCACTGAGTGCGTACGCAACATCCGGGCGTGTACATATCATAGCATACATTATTGAACCAATCAATGATGCATATGGAATCCCATTCATTCGTCTACGCTCATCAAGTGTTTTTGGGCACTGAGTCTTGCTTAGAGTCATTCCATGAGACATGGGTAGGTAGCCTCGCTTGGAGTCCGCCATCTTGAACCTATCAAGCACCTTATTGATATAAGTGCTTTGACTAAGTCCAATCATCTTTTTAGATCTATCTCTGTAAATCTTGATGCCCAATATGTACTGTGCTTCTCCTAGATCCTTCATCGAAAAACATTTCCCAAGCCAAATCTTGACAGAGTTCAACATAGGAATGTCATTTCCGATAAGCAATATGTCGTCGACATATAATACTAGGAAAGCAATTTTGCTCCCACTGACCTTCTTGTATACACAAGATTCGTCTGCGTTCTTGATGAAACCAAAGTCACTGACTGCTTCATCAAAACGTATATTCCAGCTCCTGGATGCCTGCTTCAATCCGTAGATTGACTTCTTTAGCTTGCATACCTTTTTAGCATTCTTTGGATCCTCAAAACCTTCAGGCTGTGTCATAAACACAGTTTCTGTTAAAACGCCGTTTAAGAAAGCAGTTTTGACATCCATCTGCCATATTTCGTAATCGTAATATGCAGCGATTGCTAACATTATTCGAATAGACTTTAGCATTGCAACTGGTGAAAAGGTTTCATCGTAATCCACACCGTGGACTTTCCTGTAACCTTTTGCGACCAATCTAGCTTTGAAAACTTCAAGTTTCCCATCCTTGTCCTTTTTCAGTTTGAAAACCCATTTGCTTCCAATGGCTTGGTAGCCATCTGGCAAATCGACCAAATCCCATACTTGGTTTTCAAACATGGAGTCTAATTCAGATTGCATGGCTTCTTGCCACTGCTTGGAGCTAGGGCTCGTCATAGCTTGCTTGTAAGTCGCAGGTTCATCACTTTCAAGTAATAGAACGTCATAGCTCTCGTTCGTCAAAATACCTAAGTACCTTTCCGGTTGAGATCTATATCTTTGCGATCTACGCGGGGTAACATTTCTAGATTGACCATGATTCTCACCAGATTCTTCTAAAGATCTCTGAGTTTCATCCTGAATGTCATCTTGAGCATTCTCTAGAGTTTGTTGTTCGACTCGATTTTATTCGAGGTCTACTTTTCTCCCACTTGTCATTTTGGAAATGTGATCCTTCTCCAAA
This sequence comes from Spinacia oleracea, assembly GCF_020520425.1. Lineage (NCBI taxonomy): Eukaryota > Viridiplantae > Streptophyta > Magnoliopsida > Caryophyllales > Amaranthaceae > Spinacia > Spinacia oleracea. Next base: position 94,176,577 of record NC_079489.1, read on the forward strand.
AAGACACCATCTCGAGCAACAAACACTTTGTTCTCAGATGTATTGTAGAAGTAATACCCCTTTGTTTCCTTTGGATAGCCCACAAGGATACATTTGTCAGATTTTGGATGAAGTTTGTCTGAAATTAATCGTTTGACGTATACTTCACATCCCCAAATCTTAAGAAAATATACATTTGGAGGCTTTCCAAACCATAATTCGTATGGAGTCTTTTCGACAGCTTTAGACGGAGCTCTATTTATAGTGAGTGCAGCTGTATTTAGTGCATGTCCCCAAAATTCTAATGGAAGTTCGGCCTGACCCATCATTGACCTGACCATGTCTAGCAAGGTTCTGTTCCTCCGTTCTGACACACCGTTCCATTGTGGTGTTCCAGGAGGAGTCAATTCTGATAGAATTCCACATTCTTTCAGATGGTCATCAAATTCATAGCTCAGATATTCACCGCCTCTATCAGACCGCAGTGCCTTAATCTTCTTGCCTAATTGATTCTCTACTTCACTCTGAAATTCCTTGAATTTGTCAAAGGATTCAGACTTATGCTTCATTAGGTAGACATAACCATACCTACTGAAGTCATCAGTGAAAGTGATAAAGTAGCTGAAACCACCTCTAGCATTTGTACTCATTGGTCCACATACATCTGTATGGATTAAACCCAATAGTTCATTTGCTCTTTCTCCAACTTTAGAGAAAGGTTGCTTTGTCATTTTGCCAAGTAAACATGATTCGCATTTACCATAATCCTCTAAGTCAAATGGTTCTAGAATTCCTTTCCTTTGAAGTCTTTCTAAGCGTTTCAAGTTTATATGGCCTAATCGACAATGCCACAGATAGGTGAGATCTGAATCATCCTTTTTGGCCTTTTTGGTATTTATGTTATATACTTGTTTGTCGTGATCTAATAAATAAAGTCCATTGACTAATCTAGCAGATCCATAAAACATCTCTTTAAAATAAAACGAACAACTATTGTCTTTTATTAAAAAGGAAAATCCCTTAGCATCTAAGCAAGAAACTGAAATGATGTTTTTAGTAAGACTTGGAACAAGGAAACATTCTTCCAGTTCCAAAACTAGCCCGGAGGGCAACGACAAATAGTAAGTTCCTACGGCTAATGCAGCAATCCGTGCTCCATTTCCCACTCGTAGGTCGACTTCACCCTTGCTTAACTTTCTACTTCTTCTTAGTCCCTGTGGATTGGAACATAAGTGTGAGCCACAACCTGTATCTAATACCCAAGAAGTTGAATTAGCAAGTATACAGTCTATAACGAAAATACCTGAAGATGGAACGACTGTTCCGTTCTTCTGATCTTCCTTTAGCTTTGGACATTCTCTTTTGTAATGGCCTATTCCATCACAATAAAGACAGCTTGATGTGGACTTGTCCTGCTTTGATTTAGCATTGCCCTTGGACTTTCCACCTTTCTTGAATGATCTCTTTCTAGCCTTGAGTAAATCTTTGGCTTCACAGTCCAGTACTATTTCAGCCTTTCTGACAAGGTGAATAAATTCTGCAACTGTTTCTTCTCTTGGTTCACTTAGGTATAGTTGCTTGAAGCGACCAAACCCACTGTGTAGTGAATTGAGCAAGACAGAGACTGCCATCCTTTCGCTTATTGGTGTTCCTAGTAGACTTAGGCGATCAAAATATGAACACATAAGATCCACATGGAACCTCAGTGGGACGCCTACCCTCTGTTTAGTGCGAAGGAGCTGAACATGTGTTTCTTGGACCTCCATCCTATAACACCTGTTGGGAGAACTAACCTTTAGACCAGACATTGATTCAATCAACTCATGGACGTTCAGGTCCCTGTCCTCCGTACTTCCACGACAGATATCCCTCAGATTCTTGATGAGCGTAAAAGGTTCATAGGCTACAAACCTTTTAGCCCAATCATCAGGGATATTGTTCAGCATGAGACTCATAACCTTTTTGAGATCCGCATCCCAGGCGTAAAATCTCTCAGGGGTCATGTCTCTGGCATAGTAGCTTGGCATGGGATGTGACAGTACATACTCAAGTCCATTGAGTTTGACTATTTCAACTAGCTTAGCTTCCCATTCAAGAAAATTTGTCAGGTTCAGCTTGACCATAAGCTCAGAACCCATGATGATGTTTTGATTGTTGTTTGCCATATTAATACTACAATTGAAAAGAATAAACAAATAAATAACCATTCACAGTTTCTCTTAATAAACTTAAATTCTAGCATACATGCATAATTCAATGTTTATTAAGCATTTTATTCAAATTATGTGTTCCGGCAGGTGTGAATAAAATGATTCCAAGATCCTAAAATCATTGAAGAACTAAGCACAGTTTGTCGACTTAATCCTAGAACATCTTAGGTAAGCAAAAGCCTTTTGCTAATAGTCTAGAAACTATTCTTGGTTGATAGGTACGTCTAAGAACTTTATTAGGTAAACCTATCGATTTTGCCACGACATAAAAGGACTCCTTACTTATATCGTTGAGTTTCACCAAAACTAACATGTACTCACAATTATTTGTGTACCTTGCCCCTTTAGGACCAATAAGTAACACCTCGCTGAGCGAAAACTATTACTAGATTGATGTAAAGGATATCCAAGCAAGTGTATATTTTGGCATGGCACCTTTTAACTCAATTTTTAAGTTTGGAACTTAAGGCTCTTACTATGTTGGTTAGATTTTAAGTGAACTAAAATCCTTAATCATGCAACATAATCAAGCTTTTGATCTCATGCATTTTAAGACATATTTAAAAGCAATAAATAACTTAAAACATGCATAAGATATTTGTGATCTAGTATGGCCCGACTTCATCTTGAAGCTTTAACTTCAAAGTCCGTCTTGAAAATCTCCGTGGGAGGCACCATTTTCTTCAAATAGGATAAGCTATAACTAATTACAACTATTTGATGGTACGCAGACCATATTTGAATTGAAAAATAACTTTGGTACTTCAGACCAATTACATTCAAATTAATGGTACGCAGACCATATTTTCTATCCTATTTGGGCCATACTAGTCACTTCATAACCTGCAAAACAGTACATATACAATATATACCATTCACCCATTCATTATCATGAATGGCCCACATAGCTGGTTAGTAAAACACATTATGCATCACGTAAACATTTGCAGCAATTAATCAAGGGCACCAATAATCTACCAATTATTCAGTCCTTATTAATTCTAATCAAGTTGTTTTAACCTTAAGGATTTGTAGACCTAATCAAGAGTTTATGACTAAAAAACGCTCCCACTTAAACCAATAAATTTATATGCTTTACTAATTTTAAACATAAAAATGTATTTCTAGTCTAACCGGAAACATACAAATTTAATTAAAATTTAAAGCTCATATAAATTTATAATTGAATCCAAAAAGTTTAATTTAATTTCAGTCGTATTTAAATTAATTCATGATTTTAATTTTAGTAAAATAATTAGAATAAATAAAATTTATTATAATTACAATATTCAAAATTAAAATCCAAGAAAACAATTTAAATTATTAATTTTAAAATTAATTAAAATTACGTGAACTGGAATTTTCAAATTAAACATTCAAAACGATCTTTAATCGTAACGCAAACACCCTACGCGTTGCACGCCCATGGGCCGCACGCACACAGCCATTGCTGGCCATGTGCGCGCAGCCCATGCGCTCGTCGCATAGCTGCTGCATCCCCATCGCAAGCCTCCGCACGCATTGGTGCTCGCTGCGCGCGCCAGCGCTCATCGCACGCGAGCTATCGCTCGCAGTGCGCGCGCGACATCGCTCGCTGGGCGCGCGACATCGCTCGCTGGGTGCACGACATCGCTCGCTGGGCGGGCGACATCGCTCGTTGTGCGCGCGAGCAATGCTGGGCGCAGCGCTCGTGGCACGCGAGCTTGCGCTCGCTGCGCGCGAGGCAGCGCGCGTTGTGGCGCAGCTCGCTTGCTGCCCACACGCGACTGCCTTGGCTCGCCCTTCGCCCATGCCCATTCGTCCATTGCTCGTGGCACACGACACAAGGCAGGGCTGCTGCCTTGTGCTCGTGCACTACGCCCTTGCTCATTGCATTCGTGCCGCACGGGCGACGAGCTCCCTTGCTCGTCGTCGCATGCCCGCATTATACAACACCCCTTAAGGGTAACACGAAGCGTCCATTGCTTCGTGCGTGCAAGTTTTATGAACGAATCGCATAAAAAATTTAAAATTTATATTTAAAATTAATGACAAATTAATAAATAATATTAATTTCATAATTTTAGGGCGAAAAATCGAAAATTTATTATCCAATTGATTTCTGATTGTTATGGATTCAAGTCTAGGTCATAAAAATTTAAAATTTATCATAAATTTACAATTTTTATGGTGGTTTTTAATCATAGGTTTCTAATTAAATTACAATTAATTATGAAAATCAAATTAATTCTAAATTATTCTAATTTTCAACAAATTAATCATAATTACAAATTAGATTGCATAATTAACAAGACTAGGCATTCAAACTTGTTAAACATATGCTGTAGGTCAATCAAAAATTCAAGATTTATCAACAAGAATCGCAAATATTTAATTTAACATCTTAAATTTACGAAATTTTGCATTCGAAAAACTAAAACCTTCGAAAAGTCATAGTTAGGCTTCGAATTTGAGAATTCTGGGTTCGGCAGAAAAATACTACTTTTGTCAAAATTTTAGAATGCCTTTTACATGCGGAATTGACACAAAAATCACTCAATTCGGATGAGTAACGAAGAAACTGCCGAAAAAACTGCGTACGTATAATTAAATAAACGCAATTTGCAATTAATTAACAATTACGAAAATTAATCACCCCTTTTAATTCTTGCAAATTTGTAATATTTAACCATGTTTATGCAATTTAGATTATGAAAATAATAAGGGGCTCGTGATACCACTGTTAGGTTATGATACATATGACATTACATAGATCATGCGGAAACAACCATTAACCCAGGACAACATATTATTTACACATAATCATATAGCATAATTTAGATGCATACTCTTTGTTGCGTGCCCTCCCTAGCTGCGCCCGAACCGAACAAGAACAAGTCTTTAGGACTCCAAGTGTCGTCCCTCCGTAGATAGTCCACAGCACGTCCGGATCCGCCTTAAGATTGACCAACTAGAATCGCCCTTAAGGTACTAGAAAATTTCGGCACTTTATGAGCAAGATGTGTGTTTTAATTTTCTCTCAAAAACTCACTTTTGAATACTTTGAAACTTATTATAAATTGTGAGCCCTAGCCTCATATTTATAGGGGTATGGAAAGGGAATCGAAATCCTATTCAGATACAAATTAATTAAACCTAGAATCCTACAAGAACTCTAATTTAATTAATTTATCAAATAGAATTAGGAATTTAATCATTAACCGAACTCTGCATGTTTTAGGAAACGTGCACGAACACAAACACTTGCACACACACGCACGGCAGCCACGATGGGCCCCCATGCGTGCGCGCGAGCAGCAGCCCACGCAGCGCCCGCGCGCGCTGTGCGCGCTGCGCAGCCTGCTGGGCCTGGCCTTGGCTGTTTGTGCGGCGCGCTTGGCTTGCTGGGCGATGGCCTGGCTTCGTGCTGGGCCTCGTCCGGCAGGCCTCGTCCGATGCTTATTCGTACGATGCGCTTCCGATTAAATTTTCCGATTCCGGAATTCATTTCCGATACGAACAATATTTAATATTTCCGATTCCGGAATTAATTTCCGTTTCGAACAAATATTTAATATTTCCGTTTCCGGAATTATTTTCCGATTCCGGTAATATTTCCGATTCTGACAATATTTCCGTTTCCGATAATATTTTCCGTACGTACCATGTTTCCGTTTCCGGCAACATCTACGACTTGGATAATATTTATTTTTCCGATACGATCCATATTTCCGTTTCCGGCAATATCATCGTTTCCGGAGTATTCATTTCTTGCCTGTGACGATCTTAGCTCCCACTGAAACCAAGATCCGTCGGTTCCGAATATTCATAGATGGAGTATTTAATGCCATTAAATACTTGATCCGTTTACGTACTATTTGTGTGACCCTACGGGTTCAGTCAAGAGTAAGCTGTGGATTAATATCATTAATTCCACTTGAACTGAAGCGGCCTCTAGCTAGGCATTCAGCTCACTTGATCTCACTGAATTATTAACTTGTTAATTAATACTGAACCGCATTTATTAGACTTAACATAGAATGCATACTTGGACCAAGGGCATTATTTCCTTCAGAAACGGCTCCGGCGATACAAGATCCGGCGAGAAGACAACACACTAAGAGGAGGTAGAAACTTCTTTTCGGAAAAAACCTTGGCTCCGTATTCGTCTTCCCTACCGGAGAACACCCTTCAATTACAAACACACACGCCAACGAAGTTGAAGGAGGCTCGCCGACGGCCGTTTAGTAACAGCGACCACCAGCGAGCCGCCTAAGTGAGCTGCTAGGGTTAGGGTTTGGGTAGAGAGAAGGTAGAGGAAATTATTTTAGAGAGAGAAAGTTCTAAACTATTCATCAAAAGTAAAGCACACGAAAACTTAATATTGATATTATAAATCGTGCATTGCACGGGTACTACATCGTGCATCACAAGATTGATATATATTCTATAATTTCAGATTAATATTGTTTGTATAGTATTATCTTATTATGTTCCTATTAATTGAAAGATTAGAGATAAGATTAAAATAATTGTCAAAAATAAAAACCTTCATGGTCTTTAATTGCACATGAAGAATAGACCATGAAGTATACAATAAATAATCCGAGATATATTACAACAAATCTAACATCTCAACCCTATTTTTTTACAATAAATAAATAATAGAACATGAAGTATTATTTTTTGACGGGATAGACCATGAAGTATACAATAAATAATTCGAGATAACTAACACTGGGAAACAAATTGTGATTGTTTGGTATCGCAAGGATATATTCTCAACCCCTATTTTTTAGGAAGTTGAACATAAATTACGTGATAGTATTGTTGGACTTTGAAATATTGGTTGCTTAAGTTACTCTATGGGCTGTAGATTTTGTTAAAAAAATCTAACATTTCATCCCTATTTTTTTTGGAAGTTGATCATAAATTACATGATATTACTGGACTTTGAAATATTGGTCGCTTTGTTTTTTAAAAACTTAATTATTTATATTGAAAGAGAAGCCAATCAATGAGTGACATTTGTCATCACCACATTGATTTCCTCTCTTTTAGTATATTATATAGATGTTAAGCTGTCAATTTGATGTGGATGTAAATAGAAATCTAATCAAATTCTCACTCATGATTATTTGAGTAGTGTTTTGATTCCCTTAGAATACTCCTAATCCAAGTAATCAAGCAATAACCTTAATTCACTACTAAAGGTGAATGTTACTCCTAACACTCAAACAAATCATCCATACGAATAATATTTTTTTGTATCAACTCTCTAACTTCTAATTAGGTTAGACACGATTTATTTATACTAGTAGTAAATAACAATCTTATTGGGCTTAAAAAGACCCAACTTACAAACTGCACCATACCATGACCTTTTTGGCTAGTAAAACATTAAAATAGATGTTATAAGGTAAGACTGTAACTAATGACTATTCGGTAAGCCAAGTAACACAACATAGAAACTCTTGTCGGGAAGCAAATAAATTAAAGCCAAGGGGGTCAAGAACTAAAGTGACCGCTTCTTCAAATGGTGCCTTTGATTCTACATCATTCTCCCCATCTTCAAAAGAATTTGTCCTCAATTCTGATCTTCGCGATAAGGTGATAAGTCCCCAATATTGAAGGTAGCACCCACCCCTCCAAAATCATCAGGTAGCTCAATCTTATATGCACTTTCACCGTACCTCTCAAAAACTCTAAAAGGGCCATCAACTCTCGGCATTAACTTATTTTTTCTCTTCCCTGGGAAACGTCCTTTTCTCAAATGTATGATCCCTATCCTCCAAACAAATCTTCCAAAGGGAACAACTATACAAAGCATAACGACAATCACCGCAATTTTCAAAACATGCCTCAAAGGGTGTTCACCAACCTAGGAATGACTTACTCTGATGAATTTGATTGGCTGACTGAGAAGGTGGTCATTACTCTCATCAGCCTGACGGAGGATCCACCATCTCACAAGAGGTCCAAGAGTTGTAACAAATATGCTTATTGTAAGTTTTACCGGGGCAATGGGCATGATACCGAGGACTATTACAAGCTTAAGCACTTAATTTAGAATATGGTGGATAACAAGATTCTACCACTCCCTCCAGGAGAGAAACAATCACCGGAATTTCTTGCCATCTCCGAAGATCATGGAGAAAAAGAGGAGGATTTTCCTTCAATCTTATCACCCGAGGCCTCAATTCCAAGAATGGAAGGTTCCAAAACCCATGGTCACTCCTGGCCTTGAAGAAAACATATGCCTACTATCAACTCTGAAAGCTCTGGGCTTTTACTGATTATGATCTCATTCTTTTTCTCAAGACTGCAATTAAGCTACATGGTATAACTTATAAGATCCTGGGGGTCACATACTTGGTCTTCTTCATTGGGTATAGTCGAAAGGTAGCCCAGTTCTTGGTCACCGACATTCAAGCCAAATATGACCTCCTATTTGGCAAGTCTTGGGTCAAAGAGTTACTAGACAACCCCTCATACTTTGCTCCAAAGGCCCTCAATCCAGAAGACACACTCATCCGAGAAACTATGGCTTTGCGCTAGGGGGAGTATGATGAGCTGTAATTTTATTTCCTCAAATGGGTGACTGTTGTTAATCGCATCTAGCCTAACCTTCCCGAAGGGAAATTGGTTCGAATGTTCCTACTCAACTTGAAAAAGACAGACAAGAGCCACTTCTCCAATGTTCAATACATCACCTGGGATCAAGTTTAGGATATAGCTTCTCATTTTTATGGCGGTGACCTCCTCGACGATGAAGACATGATCATTGGGAGCGCCCTTGTAACCGTGTCTTTGATTAACCTTATTTCAAATATCATGCCTAAAAGTTCAAGTCTTTAGTCTATGTTTCAATTTTCAAGTCCTAAGAGAGTCTAAGAGTCTAGAGTTAGAGTCTTGCATCAATCAGTCAATGCCCATAGAGGCCGAATGTCTATCTAAAGCTGTCGAGGTAATGACTCCTGAATTCAATAATACTTCAATTTCCTCTTCAAATTCCAAAACACCCTTCAACTTCGAATAACTTTGCTTCTCAAGAAACTGACCTTGAAATGGCAAAGAATTTGTGTAGAAAGCCCCTTACAAGCAGAGGCATACGCTATTCTACAAGCTTTAGCAGATGCTGCAAGATTTGCTTCGAATATCATCATCAAATCGGATTGCTTAGAAGCCATTACCTCCCTCAAACAACAATCTTCAACTAATTTCACAATATCTCATGTTATTAAAGCTTTTTACTCTTTAGTTAATAATGTAGACTATGTTGTTGTTAAAGCTAGTAGGAAAATTGTGAAGCCAGCCCATGACCTTGCTAACAAGGTTTCACGAGGATTGTTGGTTTAGCTTGTGTATTTTATTGCTGTCAAAAGAAAAAATACCACGCCCAAACGCGACCGATGGACAAATGATGGGTCAGGTTAAAGACCAAATTAGCCGTTCCCCATCCACTTTTATCAAAGGTAGTCCTCTCAGATGGTACCAATCCTCCAACCTCCACATCCTCTAACCCTCCCGCCTCCACGTTGGAAGCATCCTCCTCATCAGCTCGACTGGGTGAGCACTCGACAATCTTCCTCTGAGTAAGACGATTAGGCATACTAAGACATTCAAGTACAAAGTAAAAATTCTATCTTGGGGGGCTATCTTATACTAGTTCCCTAACATACCGAGTGGCACTACAAGTATGGCCATGGATCCTGATGCAAATATTCAAAGTCTTCACCAAGGCTGTCCATGCCTAAGAAATTGTTCCAAGTCTGCACCAACGCCTAGGTTATCCATGCCTAAGCAATTGTTCCAAGTCTACATCAACGCCTAGGCTATCCGAGCCTACCATTTCCCTACGAGGCTTCTCAAGGCACACATACAAGATTGATACACACATAAAAAAAGGCATCTACAAAATTCAAAATACAAGATAGGAATTTCCAAGTTCCAAGTTCCGAGAGTTCGTGTTCAAGATAGCTAAGAAATAATTTTCAATACAAGTACAAAAAGCTAGCACCTACTACTATAAACATTCCAACATTCCAAAATCTAAGATACCACCACTTTTCAATATACCTATCCCGTAGGTATGGGTGACCTCCCCCCAAAAGTAGTCAAGAAGTCAACATTTTTCAAATCTACATGCAAAATCAAGAGCCCTTAATTATATCTACCCAAGGGAGCAACATTTCTAGGCCTCATACATTAAAAAAGAAATTACAATACAAGAAAACATCCTACACATGCACCTAAGGTAATTTCAAAAGCAAATCTTGAAATATTATACAGATTAAGATAGGAGAGCAAAGACCAAAGCTTGAGAGCAAGAGCAATAGCAAAAAAAACAAGAAAAATTAGAAGCAAATGAGGGATGAATGAGCAACCAAGATCACGGAGCGGGTATTTATAACCCAAGCCAGCTTCAAGAGTTGGCCCCCCCCTGTAGACACCTACTTTTGTCCCCATTCCCGAAAGGGAAGGTTCGATGATGAGAACGTAAATCTCCACTTGACAACGCATCTCCTATAAAATAACGAATCTCAATTCCCCTTTTCATTTCACCCGAAACCCGCTATTTATAGAAACCTGCTATTTATGGAAACCTGCTAAAAATAGTAACTGCCGTAATGGGTAGTTGTTAAAAGTGGCAAGTCATAAAAGATAGAAACCTGTCAGAATTAGGTGTTGCACTCCGACATAAATCCTAAATGAGATAGAAATTGCGAGAGAATCCTATTCCTAATACGATTCGAAAATAAGAGTTACGTATTAATTAAAATCCTAACGAGCCTAGAGTTCGTAACGGGCCCAGATGCATTCCATCATAAAATTAATACGCACTAGAAGACTCGATTAAAGTCTCATACACTCCGGATTCTAAGAATCCTAATCTGACAAAGAAACGGCCCAGACCCCATTTTCAACGCCTGGCCTTAGGCGCCCAAATCTTCGGCCCCCAGCCCTGGACGCTGAAAATACCTGGGACGTGTTCTTTCCTAATTCCTCGTGGATTAGAGTTCTACAATTCTATCTTTCCACGAACTTTTTTCTATAAATAGGGCCCTAAGTTCGACGTGAAAGGACAACAACACACAATTATTATTCTGAGTATTGACTCTAAACCCCTAAGCCTAAGCCTCACGCTAAAAAACTGATCACGCGTTATGTCGCAATCGATCCAAATATCGAACAGAACGTATCCTGTCCTATAATTTGAGATTCGTTAAATAAAAGGAGAAATAGCAAAGTCAAAGTGGTTAGTTTTCTGAGTACCGTGACGCACCTCTCAAGGGTGCGTCGTAATGTGTCCCTTTTCCATGGTTTAATTGCTTTCCTCGCCCTTTTATGAACTGTTAAACTAATTAAATCTGATTGTTGTATCACGCCTAATAAAGATAATATGTTGGGAAATTGGATTATCATGCTAGGTCCCTTAAAAAAATCTAAATCAGATAATCGCGATCGATCTAGTATCATATGTTGCATATTGTTAAAATCAACTCAGATTAGTTTAATAGTTAACGCATGTCCCTTCAATTATTTATGCTGAGCTAGTAAGGATATCCTGCCTCTGGAGTTATCGAAGAGCGAGTACTCCTCTCGGTAGTTACCTTGCGGGTGTATGTTGAGAGATCCCCACACCAGGGATCACAAGGGAACCTACGGCCGTCGTGGTCAAACATAATTGCACTCTCTTTATGTCACGATAACCGGGTTTTATCAGTTTTTCTCATTGTCGTTAAAAAGTGAATGGCGACTCCTATATTACTAGTCAATTGGGTGTAAACTCACAGGAAATCCAATTACACTTGATTTGTCAAAAAGTAACGTCACACCCACGAGGGACAAGGTCACGCATTAGCCCCGTGCTTTTTCGACCCCCTCACAGTGGCGACTCCACTGGGGACAGTGAAGGAAATACTCGTGCTTGTAGGTAATCAAAATAGCCGAAGGGTGAAACGATCCTATCCCGCGTTTATTTCCCCATCAAGTTGGGACGACCTGAAAATCAGCATATTAATGTGAACGGACAGAACCGCATAAAGACTCTCGGCTCCCTCAGGGAGTTGGGACTAAGGATACCCATCGCCAACCGGGGGGTGCATACGCTTCGAATGTTGTCCACTCGGCACTTTCGCTAGTAGTACACCCGTCACAAACCCAATCGCTCGCCCATTAGTTCCCTCTCATTGGTGCATGCCCCCTTGGCTTACATCGTGATTGGCCTTTTGGGCGAAATTCGTCTGTTGAAGGCACTACCTCGACCGGGGCATGTGTTGGATCTGCGATAGAAGCGGTACCAAGCCAGGCGCAAAAACTACCCATAGAAGCCTATCATAAACTACATGACATATTATTATTGCCTCATGATGTAATGTTAGTTATGTGTAGCGAAATATGTGATTGTGTGTGACAAACAATGTTAGAAAATCAACGACCTTAAAAAAATTGCCCAAACATTCATAAACCAATTGGCCAAAGAGTTATACCAAGATACGTGTTCCGCAAGCCCGAACGATCGCCACAAAAATAAGCGACGCTCGGGATTGCCTGTAACGAATCCCACAAACGCTGCACAACGCGTAAGGACGTTATTAGGCAAGCACGCTAAATCAAAGTCGCATAAACAAAAAAATAGACGTGGACAGAAAACGAGAACCAACCAGGGATGCATTTTTAATGCCCCTGGCTGGGCGCCAAAATTTCTCACGCCCTACGCTGGGTGCTGAAGTTGCTGCCTGGACTTTTGGTCAGGCGCAGAACCCTCGGTGCCCGCGCAAAAAATATGTAGCAAAAAATAAACCGTTCGTAAAAATTGCTGCAAGGGCGTATGAAAAGCACTCGATTCTTAAAGCGACTAAAAATATATAAATACCTCTTCGAGTCGTTGTTAGGCCTCCTACGACGACAATGCTCGGCACCAAAACCGAACATGCCAGTAACTATGAATGTCACAATGGGCAAGTGTTTCGAAAATCAAAAGAATGACCAAAAGAAAGAACCAAAAGTGTACCAACAAAAGAAAGAGCGAAGAAACCAATAGAGAGAGTCAAAGTCTAGACATAGTAATGCTTGAAACTTTGGGGCCTAAACTTTAGCTTATCTTATGCATAGGACTGGTCCTGCCACTTGGTGCCGATCGGGAAAATCAAAGGTTAGTGCGTCTCGAAGATACATCGCCAACACCAAGTTTAGTGACTCCAAGCTCCGTCCGTCATCCCTCATTTCAAGGATCTCCGCTTCCCCAACCTCGATTCGCACCCTCAAACATGTCCATCGAAGAATTGCGAGACCAGATGGCCCAAATGACCCAACTCATGGGCCAACTGAAAATGGAAAACGAAGCCTTAGTGGCTGCACAAGCCAAAAATGACCTCGATAACGTGAAGAGGATTGAAAAAATGGTCCTACAGCAAACCATGGGGAGCAAGTACTTATCCCTTGATCCTGAACCTTTTCCTGGCAAACTACCAGAAAAGTTTAGTTCATCTGACTTACCAAAGTTTAAAGCCACGGATAACCCCCGTGATCATCTATTGAGCTTTGTGAATGCTATGAACTTGAAAGGCGTGGATAAGTCCAGGTATTTACCTGCCTTTCCTTTGTCCTTGGAACCTGTGCCGCTCAAATGGTACTACCACCAAGACCCTAAGCTCTTCCCCACTTGGGAAGACTTTGTCAATGTCTTCATCAAGCAATACTCGTCGAACGTGGATTTTCAAGTCACCATGCGCGAGCTGGAAGTTCTCTTCCAAAAGAAAAATGAAGGTTTCACAACCTACTTCGCTAGATGGAGGGACCAGGCAGCCCAGCTAATCAATAGGCCTCCCGAAACAGAATTGGTCCAAAAATTCATTGACAACCTGGACCCGACTTACAGACAACACCTTAGGTACATGGGACTTGACACTTAAAAAAGAGTTTATGATGTGGGAATAAAGATCGAGGATGACCTCGCAAAAACAATACAAAGTAAACCCGCATACAAAAGCAACGCCTACAACAGGGGCAACACATCCCAAGTCCAAGAAGTCCATGCCATGGAGGAGACTCCCGCCCGAAGAAACCCTGGAAGATGGGTCCGAGACCGAAAGTTTGCTCCACTCGGGTCGACTTTGGTACAAGCCTTTGAAAGACTAACCAACCAAGGAAAGTTAAGGCCTAAAGGCCCCACCCGTGACCCTCCTGTCAAGAACAAATATTGGGTCGAAGGTACTTACTGCAAATTTCATCAAGGAAATGGGCATGACACTGAAAACTGCTGGGGCCTAAAACATACGATCCAGGACATGATAGAGGATGAAGTGATACCGCTCCCTAATGTTGGCAAACCCAACAACAACAAAAGCCCACTCGGATCTTGTCACCTCTCTCTCGACCAACCAGAAAATGAGAACTTCGACCCTACGGTGTATATTACACCTCAAGGTGCACCACTCGCTGTGGTCCCTATGGATCGAATCGAGAGAGAAGTGTGTGGTGTATGGGATGATGATGCTGAAGATATCTACCTGTCTCAAGTTTCGGGCCAGGACCTCTTTACTGAAACTTGGCTCAGATATGCTCTCATTGACACCACCCCTCAGGAACCCGAAGTTGACAATCTCACCCGATCCGGAAGGATATATCAATCGGATATTCGCCCACCTCCTATGGACGATATCCCAGTCAGACAAACTCCTGAGAATGGACGTCACACCACCGTCGCGGAAGTCATTGAAAATCCTCTCTTGAAGCAGCTAAAAAGAACTAAGGCCGAGATCACCATCTGGGACCTCATGTGTACTTCAAAGGAACATCGCAAAAAGCTTATTCGCTCACTTGACCTCATCTCGGTACCTACAGATATCACACCTGACTCATTGGTTAGCCACGTCACGAGAGATGCTGGAGAAAAGGCCATAGTTTTCACTGACAAAGACTTGCCCAAGGAAGGGGGTGCTCATAATAAAGCCCTCTATCTAGTGGTAGGATGCAAAGGACAAAACATCCCCCTAGCACTCGTAGATAACGGTTCAGCGGTTAACGTTTGCCCATTGCGAGCCGCCCATTGCTTGGCGCTAGGAAGCGATGACTTCTAAACCTCCACGCAAGGGGTACGAGCCTATGATAACTCTCGAAGGCCTGTGTTGGGAAAAATCAACCTTACCATACAAACCGGGCCTGTGGCACGCACCACAGAGTTTCAAATAATCGACATCAAGCCCACTTTCAACCTCCTCTTGGGGCGACCTTGGCTCCATGACTTGGGAGGTGTGGATTCTACCTTGCACCAAATGGTTAAACTTAACCATAACGGGGTAATACTGGAAATCCGCGCCCCTCCCCTCGACGTCAATTGTACTATGGTTGGAACGGCCGAAACTGCAGACGACCTTTATGGGTTTCAAATGGATGAAGCGATCCAGTTCGTCGAAGATTATGATCCAACATTCCTAGACCCGCGCGCATCCCGAGTCGTCCCTAGAATGCTGTTAGCTCAAGGTTATTTCCCAGGAACCCGATTGGGCATAAGGAAGAAGGAATGCACATTCCATCCTTTACCCAAAAAATCTACTCCCTTTGGATTAGGCTATGAACCAACGGAGGAAGATATTGCTGACCGCCTGTCTAGGCTACGCCTCAACAAGGCCAAACAAACCACCCTCCTTCCCCCATATCAAAGGACCCTTACCGGGATGTTCATTCGGGAAGGAGAAGAACACCCATGCTGTGATTTACCTGAACCCTTCGTTCAGGATGGCTTGCTAAAACCCAGATTTGAAATTCCATGATTGCCACACCTTGGATGAGGCACCCCACCTCACCAAGACCAAAAAATAGCTGAAATATTGGACAACCAGGCTCTATGGACACTGTTTAACGAATCGAGGCCTATGGAGGACGAGACTGTGATGACTACCCTAGCTTTACAAGATGAAGCTTTCGATCCAACCCGGTTAATCTCTCCTGCATCAACACTAGAAGAGATCGAGAACGGATGGGTGAAGACATATCAGTGGGTCAACGCAAAAGGAATAGAATTCAAGATGAGTACCGGTGAAGGACCAAAGTTTTACAAAACTAAACCCAAGGCTTGAGCCATATAGAGCACCATAGTAAAAAGCGCCTAGTAGTTCTTTAGATTGGTAGAAAAAATAAAGGCTTTAGATGGTCCCAAGACCCCTTAGAATATAGGTTAATTTTATTTCAGTGTGTTTTCCTTACTTTCCAAATTAATAAAGGCGTAATATTCCTCCTAAAAACTTTATTTCTAACACTAAATAAGCACCAAACGTACTTGCAAAGAGGCGGCCCACTCTAGGCCCAATAAAACAAGGCCCACTCGGCCTTGAATCGTGACATCGAAATTCATCAAACCCCAAAAGAGAACCACATTATCATATTACCAAGGGTCTAACCCATGCAACCCAAAGAAAGCAAAAGAAACCATACAAATGTTGCTCAAAAAAAAAAAAAAACTCATAAAAATAAACGCCGCCCCCGGCATCAACACGCACCTCAGTCCACTCAAAAGCCTATACAAAGATCTTCATATCATCCACACACTAACCCCATTCTCAAAACTGTTTTGAGTCACGAATAGAAAAAATTAATCCGGACAAAAATGCGTCTCACGCTAACAGTCAAAAAAGCCTTCGAAATAGCCTCAAAATTGATTTTAATACAAGTGAAAAAACAAAAGCATAAAATAAAGAGAAAAGAAATATGTGCAAGAACATGTGAAGCAAAGCATCGAAAAACGACCGCCCAGAAGTCATTTTCAGCGCCCAGTGCTGGGCGCCGAAATCTTTGACGCCCCAGCCTGGGCGTTGAAACTCTCTGCTTACCTAAACTTTTTTCCAGAAAGTGTTCGTCATTTTATCCGCACATAACGGAAAAATAACGAACACTTGGGGGGGGGGGTACAACTCGTATCTAGATATGCGTACCAAAAAGCGTACCAAAAAGCGTACTAAAAAATAGCTGTACAAAAAACATGATTATCTAGATATGCGTACCAAAAAAAATACAGCAAAAAAAAAAAACAGCAGACGAAAATAATGATACTTCACTCATTTGACCGATTAAATAATATGTTTCCACCTCAGGGCATATCTATTAAGACCCGGCATCCTGGAATTTATTCTAGCTAGAACTACGCGCGACCTGATTCTAACAAAGATACGTAGGCAATCCTATTTTTGGATTCGGTCCAATTAAAATAGCAAAATATATATACATTGTGCAAAAGTGTTAGACATATATAAAATATAAAAAAAAGGGGAGAAGCAAAAACGAAAGTAAAAAATATAATAATAAAATACGCCTTTATTAAAAAATAATAAGAAGGAAAACAAAAGTGCTAGGAATGAAAAACAAACACAACTGGAATAAACAAAGGGCACCTACACCCTAGCAGGAACTACACTATTCTAGTTCTTCCGGATCATCAAATAAAGTCTTGTAGAGGGCATGGTTTGCAGGATCCACCCCCACAGTCTTCTGCACTGCCCCTATATCAATCTCCATAAGAACCGGCTTCTGGACACTAACTTCCAAAGATGCCAAGACTTCAGAAACATTCTCAGTTACAGCCTTCTCAGCCTCAAGGGCACAAACAATGGTGGGAGAAGGATTATCCACATCAACTAGATTGGTCACAGTTTCTACAGGCGGCTGAACCTTCCTAACCCATACCTTGTTCCGGCGACGATCTCCGCGAGAGCTTGCATTTCTTTTAGCAACGGCAGACCCCTTCATGTTAGGAATCGTCTTAGGCCTAGAACTGGAACGGGGAGGAATTTCCTTTCGCTTTCGATCAGGACAAGCTTTCACAGTCTTAATACCATGGGTGCGAGGATTGGCAGAATCACGGCCCTCATATCTAACCCGAATACGAGGTATCAAAATCTCTGCCGGCTCCCCATTTCGAGCCTCGGTCCTCACAGCTTTATCATCGGAGCTCATCCACAACTTATAGTTTTCAGAAAGAGCCACAAAGACATTTGTAGTTACGGCCCAACGCGGGAGACCATCATAATACTTAGCCCATGCTTGAACCCGTGCTTGTGAAAAGGCCGCTACTTTAGGTGGTACCGTATCAGAAAAGGGGATGGTCTGCCTTAAGCCGTATTGACGCATGGCTCGGTAAGGAAAGATATAAATGTGTCGGGATAGCCCCAACAAGGAAACATAAACCGATACATCAGAACCCCCCGTCATAGAAGTCAAACCCCACCACGGTACCACCCACTTAATAGAACAGATACCATGAGTAAAAAAGGAGGTCCACTAGGCCTCGTCCTGGCCTCGGTGCAAACACTTCCGGTTACCCAAGGCTATAGGGCGATACTGTTTAGGATCGGCAGGAATTTCTAAGAGCCTAAGTCGTTCCATGAGCCAAATCTGCAAAACACGGGTACGATCAGATTAAAAAATAATAAATAAACAAACGAAGCCTGGGGCGTAGTTTCAACGCCCAGGACCAGGCGCCGAAAATTCTAACACCCAGCCCTGGGCGCTGAAACTCAGCTCCAGGCAGGACGAGTAAAAAAGAATGCAAAAAAAAAAAGGTGCGCAAGGAAAAGATCGATTACCTGCAGTAATAGGGGGCTCCCCTTAAAATATTCAGATTTGGCATCCTTCTTCAGCTCATCCGCACTCAGCAAGGTCTCGGCAACAACCAACGGTATGATAGAGTAGAAACTTTCCATCTGGCTAATCAAGGGGATAATGATTCAACAAGCAAAATACAAGGGCTCCAATGTTCAATTTTTGTTCGGTCATATTGTTACTAGGTCTAAAATGATGTTTTACAAGCTTTGCCAAATTAACCTCATCACCTACAACAATCTCAGCAAGTGTGTTAGCATCTAGTCCTAGGAAAGCCCCTATGGTTGTTTTACCCTCTTCAATGGTGCCAGGAGTGGCAGGAGTAGCATTAGTAGGATAACCAAGGATCGCGGCAAATTCATCTGGCAAAGGACATATTTCGTTGCCCCGAAAGACAAAAACATGATGATCGGAATCCCAAAAGCTTAGGGATGCATGCAGAAAGTCATAATCAATATTAATTTGTTGTAAGCCTAAAAGTGCCTCTAAATGGTATTCTTTCAACAAAGCCTTTTCTGTAGGAGTAAGGGCTCGTAGCCAACGCCTAACAGCCCCTTGGAGTGAGAAAGGAGGAATCGACATAACGAAAGCAAGGAGTAATTAAAAACGCAGCAATTAAAAGAGAGAAGGAAATTGAGAGTGATGGAAAATAGGGACGTATCTAGCCCCTATATATAGCTGAACACATCAAGTGATATCCTGATCCCATTCGGAAACGCGTTAAGAAATCCGAAAATCAAAATTCGCCAGGAAAGGACTTTCAGCGCCCACGGCTGGGCGCCGAAATAATTAACGCCCTCCCTTGGGCGTTGAAAATGCAGCCCAAGGCTCAGATTTCACAAAAAGCGGAACAGGAAAGGACTTAAAACCGTGTCGCTAGACGCGAGGCCCTATTGCAATTAAGATCAAGCCCAAAAGCACCTTTAGAACCCAAATATCAAAAAATGAATGTTAAAACTTGGTCAAAACTTAGACTCGTCTCAAGGAATATATGTGTACACTTTTCAAAACAAATATGAGCAAAATAAATATCAAGGTCATTCTTCGAAACACCAAAAAATATTGTTAAGTCGTTGGTTTCTCAAAATAAAAAATGTTTGTTTGTCAAAAGATTAATCCGGACCAAGCTAAACCGAATATTATTGAAAAATAAACTTTGTCGCCCGGAAACTGAAGTCGTACTCCACGACTTCGTCAAAATAGCATACCACTATAAAGGTCGCTCGCACATACGAGCATGATCCCAGACATGATTAAAAGACCTTATAAGCTACGTACTTCTCTTGGCAAAAAATGACCGACGAGCCCAATCGCTTGGGGGCTCGCGAAAAAATATATACTCTAACAAAGAGTGTGCAAGGTTAAAATCATGTTCCCGGACTACGCTATACACATTCCCGTGTTTGGATAATCTCAAAGAAAAAACGGTATTTAAAAAATTATATATATCGTTAACAGAAATATACACAGTGTGGGCCCACTTATAGGACACACTTAATCAGGAAATATTGCGACCCACCAACAGGTTGTAAACACAAAAGCCCTTCTACATAGGCAAAATGAAAAGAAAGTAAGAAATTCAAAATGGGCTCGCCCACCTTCAACGGGCGGGGTCTGCGTCACTAGCCGCGCAGGTCCTCAGTTTTCGAAAAATAAAGTCTTCAAATTTAAAATAGGCTCGCCATCTTCAGCCGGCGGGGTCTACGTCACAAACCGTGTAGGTCCTTATTTTCAAAAAGCACAAACAAATTTCAAAATAGATTCGTCCACTTCTGTCGGACGGGGTGTCCACCCTTAGCGGACAGGTTCGCCATCTTCAGCCGACGGGGTCTACGTCACAAACCGCGTAGGTCCTTAGTCGCTGCAGCGATAACTTTTTTCTGGTTTTCCCTTTTTCCAAAAATAAAAGGATTGGTTTTCCGTTTTTCTAAAAAAGAACGATGTGCTGGATTTTCCTTCGTTTTACGTCCCATGAAAACAAGGGGGTTTTCTCGTTTAGCTAGCCCTGAAAATGAGAATCTTTAAAAACAGTTTTACCTCGTGGTTTGGCTTGGCCAGGCCCAATTACACTTTATAGCTTTAATTTCGAAAACATTTGTAGCTACTCCCAATGACAAAGTGAGGGAGTTCCTACGCCCTTTTAGATACTTCCAATGACAAAGTGAGGGAGTTTCTATACTATCCGTTGACAAATCCCAATGACACGTGAGGGAAATGTCGACACTTCCAGTGATGACCCTTAAGTCAAATGTTATCACTCGGGGGCTCGTGAGACCCTCGCAAAAGCAGGTCACCATGACTTGTGTGGCGCACTCCGTCTAATACTTTGACCATCGTCTTACTCCAAGACTCAGTCAAAGTGGGGGCTAACTGTAGACACCTACTTTTGTCCCCAGTCCCGAAAGGGAAGGTTCGATGATGTGAACGTAAATCTCCACTTGACAACGCATCTCCTATAAAATAACGAATCTCAATTCCCCTTTTCATTTCACCCGAAACCTGCTATTTATGGAAACTTCCTAAAAATAGTAACTGCCGTAATGGGTAGTTGTTAAAAGTGGCAAGTCATAAAAGATAGAAACCTGTCAGAATTAGGTGTTGCACTCCGACATAAATCCTAAATGAGATAGAAGTTGCGAGAGAATCCTATTCCTAATACGATTCGAAAATAAGAGTTACGTATTAATTAAAATCCTAACGAGCCTAGAGTTCGTAACGGGCCCAGATGCATTCCATCATAAAATTAATACGCACTAAAAGACTCGATTAAAGTCTCATACACTCCGGATTCTAAGAATCCTAATCTGACAAAGAAACGGCCCAGACCCCATTTTCAACGCCTGGCCTTGGGCGCCGAAATCTTCGGCGCCCAGCCCTGGGCGCTGAAAATACCTGGGACGTGTACTTTCCTAATTCCTCGTGGATTAGAGTTCTACAATTCTATCTTTGCACGAACTCTTTGCTATAAATAGGGCCCTAAGTTCGACGTGAAAGGAACAACAACAAACAATTATTATTCTGAGTATTGACTCTAAACCCCTAAGCCTAAGCCTCACGCTAAAAACCTGATCACGCGTTCTGTTGCAATCGATCCAAACATCAAACAGAACGTATCCTGTCCTATAATTTGAGATTTGTTAAATAAATGGAGAAATAGCAAAGTCAAAGTTCACTAGTGGAAAAAAGCTTATTTGCATCCCCGCATTTGCCACGCCATTCTGAACATGTGACGCAAATGACAAATTTTAGCATAAAATTTAGTCATTTGCGTCGCAGCTTTGTTAAACTGCGACGCAAATGACTCTAGGATGCCCCCCAGAGTCATTTGCGTCGCAGATTAGTAAAACTGCGACGCAATTAACTCAATCAAGTGCGTCGCAGATTTACTAATCTGCGACGCAAATGACTCTGGGGGGCATCCTAGAGTCATTTGCGTCGCAGTTTAACAAAGCTGCGACGCAAATGTGTTTTGATTTTTTTTTTTTCGAATTCGCGCTCAGCTTAATTGCTTAGGAACATTCTGACTTAGGTTAATATTGCTCGACAAACACTAGCTGCTTCCCTCCCAAACGAAACCAACACCAACACTAGCTGCTTTGTTCTCACCGGCGGCTTCACCCTGTTCACTGTCGTCGTTGCCTTCGCCGCCTTCCGTCGTTGCCGCGCCGTTCCTTTGCTGCTTCACTGCTTCGCCACTTCACTACTTCACTGATTCCTGCCCTTCTTCCTTTTTAGAGTCGCCGCCCACGGCCAAGGAAGTCATCCACGGCACGGCAGCCGCCCACGCCGCCGCCCACTCAGCCGCCCTTGTTCATTGTCGTCTCTCCTCTCTTAGGTATTGAATTTTAGTTTTGATATTTATGGAATTTTAATTGTGCATTTTAATTTTAATTGTGGACATTATAATTGAATTTTAATTATGCATTATAATTGAATTTTAATGGTTGATATTATTTGTTGAATTTTAATTGGGTACATTTTAGGATTTAGGTTTTGTTGAATTTTAGTTGTAGGTTTTGTTGAATTTTAGTTGAATTTTAATTGGGTACATTTTAGGATTTAGGTTTTGTTGAATTTTAGTTGTTAGGTTTTGTTGAATTAAAAGTTATGAAATGAAGTTTTGGGTATGAAATGAATTTAGGTGATATATGAAATCATGTTTTGGGTTTGCTACAAAATTTTGGATTTATAATGATATGAATAGCCTAGTTTATATTCTAACCTTTGACAAAATTTGGTCTAGTGGTTGAAAATGGATCGGAGTTGGATGTATGGTAGTAAACGATTTTCTACAAGGTTCTTACAAGGGATTCAAGAGTTCATTAAGGTTGCCTTGAAACATCAATCAGAACATGAATCAAGTTTAATTCTGTGTCCTTGTTGTGATTGCAATAATTCAAGGGGGTATCGGGATATTGATGATATTGTTGATCACATAGTTCGTCGCGGTTTTAAGGGTAACTACACGACGTGGACATGGCATGGTGAGAGCATAGATCATGGGGCAAGTTCTAGTATGCCGAGCTCGAGTCAGCATAATCATTGTGATAATGGTGATGATAATGAAATTGAGGATGATATTGGTGTTGAAAGTGAGGAAGAAGAGGAGAAAGATAGGATAGATGATATGATGCATGATGTGGAAGACCATCATTTCGTTGAGCGTCCCCATATGTATGATAGTATAATCAAAGCTTCCGCAACACCATTATATCCTGGTTCTACACAAACTGTACTTGGTGCCGTCATCGAATATTTCAACTTAAAGGTGGAAAACGGTTGGACCAACAAGAGTTTTTCACAGTTTTTGGAGGCCACGTCTGGTAATCTTCCTGAAGGAAACAAACTTCCAAGGTCTAACTATGAGGCCCAGAAGCTTATGTGTCCTTTGGGTATGGATTATGAGAAGATACACGCGTGTCCAAATGATTGCGTGTTGTATCGAAAGCAGTATGCAAATCTGCATGAGTGTCCAAGATGCGGATTGTCCCGTTACAAGATCGTGGAGAATGATGCAACATCAACTAAGAAGAAACCTTCTCCGGCTAAGGTGCTTTGGTATCTTCCAATTATACCAAGATTTAAGCGCCTTTTCTCAGAAGAGAAAACTGCAAAACTCTTGAGGTGGCATGCCGAGGGGAGGAAGAAAGATGGGTTAATGAGGCATCCTGCTGATTCTCCACAATGGAGGAACATTGATCGAAAGTACAAGGTCTTTAGGGAAGAAGTTCGGAATCTCAGGCTTGGTCTTTGCACGGATGGAATGAACCCATTTGGGACACTTAGTACCCAATATAGCACTTGGCCGGTTCTTCTCACCATATACAATTTGCCTCCTTGGTTATGCATGAAGCGTAGATACATCATGTTGTCGCTCTTAATCTCTGGGCCTAAACAACCCGGAAATGACATAGATGTGTATCTAGAGCCACTCATTGAAGATTTGAAATTGTTGTGGGATGAAGGGGTGTTGATGTTTGATGCATACACCAAAACCAATTTCACTTTACGTGCCATGATTTTTTGTACGATAAATGATTTCCCGGCTTATGGAAATTTGTCAGGGTATTCTGTAAAGGGAAAGAAGACATGTCCAGTTTGTCATGATGATTTGGTCTCGAGGCGCCTAAAATTTTGTGGGAAAGATGTGTACATGGATTACCGGATGTATCTTCCTGAAGATCATCCATTTCGAAAAGAGAAGGAAGCTTTTAATGGAGAATTGGAGATGAGAGAAGCTCCTGCCCCCTTATGTGCGTGTGAGGTTTATGAACGGGTTAAAGACATTGAGACAGAGTTTGGTAAAGCCTTATAAAGGTCAGCCAAGTGGTGGTTACAAGAAGAGGTCTATCTTTTGGGATCTCCCATATTGGAGAGATTTGGAAGTTAGGCATTGTTTGGATGTAATGCATATTGAGAAAAATGTTTGTGATGCCATTGTTGGGACATTGTTGAATATGCAAGGGAAAACGAAGGATGGGCCTAAAGTTAGACAAGATATGGCTGCTATGGGTCGCTCCGAGTTGGCACCTCAAGAAAGGGGAAAACGCTGGTACCTTCCCCCAGCTTGTTTCACCTTGTCTAAAAAGGAGAAAGTTAGCTTTTGTGAGTCTTTGCATGGCTTAAAGGTCCCTGCCGGTTACTCTTCAAATTTTCGTAGACTTGTGTCCATGTCTGACTTGAAATTAGTTGGAATGAAATCTCATGATTGTCACGTGTTGATGCAACAATTGCTGCCGGTTGCAATTCGAGGGATATTGCCGCCACAAGTGAGGTATACCATTACAAGATTGTGTTTCTTTTTCAACACAATTTGTAGCAAGGTGATCAATCCAACAATACTGGATGATTTGCAGGCTGATGTACTTGAGACCATGTGTCGGTTTGAAAAGTATTTTCCGCCATCATTCTTTGACATGATGCCTCATTTGATTATTCATCTTGTTCGTGAAATTAAGCTTTGTGGGCCAGTTTGTATGAGGTACATGTATCCCTTTGAACGGGAAATGGGTACCTTGAAAAATAGAGTGATGAATCCGGCCAAACCTGAAGCTAGTATTGTCCAACGAACCGTCGCGGAGGAAGTTGCTGCATGGGTTTCTCAATATATGGCACGTTTGAAAGAAGTCGGAGTACCAAAGTCTAGACATGATGGGAGACTTGGGGGTCAAGGTACAATTGGCAAGAAAAGGATATCAATCAGTTCTGAAATGATGTGTAAGGTTGAGCTGTTTGTGGTGCAAAGTCTTAGTGAAGTCCATCCATACGTGGCTGAGCACATGAACTTTCTTAGAGAGCAATATCCTTCAAAAAATGGTCCTCAACTGATAAAAGAGCATAATCGTTCATTCCTCACATGGTTCAAGCGTCGAGTGATGGATCAATTTTCCGACACGCCTAATGAGGTATCTGACATGGTGAGATGGTTGGCATATAGTCCTAAATGTCAAGTCATATCTTATGAGGGGTACGACATCAATGGCTATTCTTTTTACACGAAGCGACAAGATGACAAAACGACGATGCAAAATAGTGGTGTTACGGCAATATGTTTGTCTTCAGAGTATGCTAGTGTAAAAGATAGAACACTTGTAGATAAGACGAACTCTTACTATGGAGTCATTGAAGAAATATTAGAGTTGGAATATAAGTATTTTAAGATTCCTCTATTCCGGTGCAAGTGGGTTGATATTAGTCGCGGTGTCAAAAAGGATGAACATGGGTACCTGACACTTGTAAACTTTAGTCGAGTTGGGCATCTTGCAGATCCTTTCATATTAGCATCACAGGCAAAACAAATCTTTTACATGGTTGACCCTGCCGATCGTAGTTGGTCAGTTGTTCTGGAAGGCAAAAGAAGAATACTTGGCGTTGAGGATGTAGATGATGAAGAAGAGTATGATGAGCAGTTTAATGAGATTCCACCTTCCTCCTGGCATATCCCTCAAATGATTGACGATGTTGACATGAGTTATACACGCCGAGATCATGATGAAGGATTTTATGTTGAAAAAGAGAAATAGTGAGATAGGTACTATTTTGGCAACTATTTTTTCACCAAGTTAATTTGTAGATTAGTTAAAAGTTGGGTTCGAAAATGTCATTTTTGCCTAAATATGTACTATAACGACCCAATTACCCTTAAATGTGGAATAATAGATTAGTACGAGGCTTAGAAAGTTATAACTATGCATATGAGACATGTAATAAGTTTGAAAACATTCCTTAGGTTCTTTGGTTCAAAGTTGGGTTCGAAAATGTCATTTTTGCCTAAATATGTATTATAACGACCCAATTACCCTTAAATTTGGAATAATAGATTATTACGAGGCTTAGAAAGTTATAACTATGCATATGAGACATGTAATAAGTTTGAAAACATTCCTTAGGTTCTTTGGTTCAAAGTTGGGTTCGAAAATGTCATTTTTGCCTAAATATGTATTATAACGACCCAATTACCCTTAAATGTGGAATAATAGATTAGTACGAGGCTTAGAAAGTTATAACTATGCATATGAGACATGTAATAAGTTTGAAAACATTCCTTAGGTTCTTTGGTTCAAAGTTGGGTCCGAAAACGTCATTTTTGCCTAAATATGTACTATAACGACCCAATTACCCTTAAATGTGGAATAATAGATTAGTACGAGGCTTAGAAAGTTATAACTATGCATATGAGACATGTAATAAGTTTGAAAACATTCCTTAGGTTCTTTGGTTCAAAGTTGGGTTCGAAAATGTCATTTTTGCCTAAATATGTACTATAACGACCCAATTACCCTTAAATGTGGAATAATAGATTATTACGAGGCTTAGAAAGTTATAACTATGCATATGAGACATGTAATAAGTTTGAAAACATTCCTTAGGTTCTTTGGTTCAAAGTTGGGTTCGAAAATGTCATTTTTGCCTAAATATGTATTATAACGACCCAATTACCCTTAAATGTGGAATAATAGATTAGTACGAGGCTTAGAAAGTTATAACTATGCATATGAGACATGTAATAAGTTTGAAAACATTCCTTAGGTTCTTTGGTTCAAAGTTGGGTCCGAAAACGTCATTTTTGCCTAAATATGTACTATAACGACCCAATTACCCTTAAATGTGGAATAATAGATTATTACGAGGCTTAGAAAGTTATAACTATGCATATGAGACATGTAATAAGTTTGAAAACATTCCTTAGGTTCTTTGGTTCAAAGTTGGGTTCGAAAATGTCATTTTTGCCTAAATATGTACTATAACGACCCAATTACCCTTAAATGTGGAATAATAGATTAGTACGAGGCTTTAGGATAGTGGTGGTTGTTCAAAGGATGATGGATGGTTACACCTGATACTTCTTTATTCAGGGAATTTCCATACTCCTTGAATTCTTATGCAACTGGTCTCTATATTATGCTCATGGAGCTGGATATTATGTCATCCATGTTTGCACTCCCAAACTACCTCCCAACCCGGAAAAAAAACATCTTATTTGGATTTAAGTGTCTGCTAAGTTCCTGTGTACCATCTAATTGCTGGTTGTTAGTATCTGAAGGTTATTTCAGGAGCTTGGTTGTGCTTTCTTTGTTGCTTAATCTTTAAAGAACAGTCTGTTTTTGGGTGGGTTTGTGGACCAAAATTTTGCATATTCAAATTCATTCCCCAGCATTTGTACAGAACTGATCAGAACTGACCAGTTCTATGCACTGATCTGCACAGCTCAGATCAGAACTGTGCAGATCAGTGCACAGAACTGGTCAGAACTGATCAGTTCTGTGCACTGATCTGCATAGTTCTGATCTGAGCTGTGCAGATCAGTGCACAGAACTGGTCAGCTCTGATCAGTTCTGTGCACTGATCTGCACAGCTCAGATCAGAACTGTGCAGATCAGTGCACAGAACTGGTCAGTTCTGATCAGTTCTGTGCACTGATCTGCACAGTTCTGATCTGCACAGTTCTGATCTGAGCTGTGCAGATCAGTGCACAGAACTGGTCAGCTCTGATCAGTTCTGTGCACTGATCTGCACAGTTCTGATCTGAGCTGTGCAGATCAGTGCACAGAACTGATCAGTTCTGACCAGTTCTGTGCACTGATCTGCACAGTTCTGATCTGAGCTGTGCAGATCAGTGCACAGAACTGGTCAGCTCTGATCAGTTCTGTGCACTGATCTGCACAGTTCTGATCTGAGCTGTGCAGATCAGTGCACAGAACTGGTCAGCTCTGATCAGTTCTGTGCACTGATCTGCACAGTTCTGATCTGAGCTGTGCAGATCAGTGCACAGAACTGATCAGTTCTGACCAGTTCTGTGCACTGATCTGCACAGTTCTGATCTGAGCTGTGCAGATCAGTGCACAGAACTGGTCAGTTCTTTATTTTTATTTTAAAATCCTGCTTTTGAAGGTATGTAATTTTGATGATTTTCCAATGCAGTAGCGTCAGGCATGGATGAAGATCAACACGCAAATTCAGGTCCTTCTAACAAATCACCAAATCAAGTGCCCCAAAAGCAAAAAAAGAAGCCAAGAGGCCCTACAAAAGGAATAAAATCCATGCCCGGGGTTCCAAGAAAAATTGAATGGGATCACTTGGACCGACCCACAGGGAAATGGGCAACGGATTACAAGAATCACATTGGCGAGATAAGTCGCGCAAAGGTTTCAATATTGATCAGAACCTGGGAAGATGTTTCACAAGGAATAAAAGACACTTTGTGGGAAGACGTCAAGGTAACCGGTTTTATTTTGGAAATTCAGTTGTACATATCTACGTGTCTTTTTCATGTGCTAAAAGACTTTCTTGTTCCTTTTCTTTTTCTTTCATTTAGAGAGAATTTCATATCACAGATGAAACTAAGAAAGAAGTTGTCTTAAAGAGTTGTGATAAGCGTTGGAGGGAATTCAAATCAAGATTGGCGACTGGTTGGATTCGGGGTACAAGGAAAAGGCCAAAAGATGAAAAGATGCCATATGATTTGTATAGTTATATAACTAAGGATATATGGAAGGAATTTGTGAAGATACGTACCTCCGAAGAAGCTGAGGTATAAAAATTATTCTTATTTAAAGTCTTGTTATAATCTAAGTTTTATTTTGTTGTAATAATTTCTTTTACCCCCCTAAAATTAGGAAATAAGTGAGAAAGCAAGACAAAGTCAATCTTTCAACATATATCCTCATCATATGGGACAGAAATCATATGCTGAAATGACAAGTGAATGGCAGAGAAAAGGGTACATTCCCTCAGTTTCTTCGTCATCTGAAGGTTCCTCTGCGTCTACAATTTCTTCAAGTTTGCCGAGTAGGACATGTTTATGGCTTCTTGCAAGATCGAAACCAGATGAGAAAGGAAATCCTTACTTGCCGGATGAGGGCACACAAAAGGTCAAAGAAAATATTGTAAGTTCATTTAACAATTTTGCGTAATGTTGTGATTCCTCTAATTTCATATATGTTCTTAAATATGAAAACAAGTGTTGAACTTTTCTCAAAACCATTTGATTTCATGTAGGATGAATGGAAAAGGAAACAAGATGAAGGGGAATTTGTTCCCAAAAGTGCACGAGATGATGTCTTATCTCGTGCACTTGGTAAGACTAAAGAAGGGAGACCACTAACATTTGGTGGTGGAGTAGGCATCAAAGCTGTGTGGGGGACCGGAGAGCGGCGTAGCTTTCGACGGTATGGAGATGCGGAGATGGAGGAAATGGAAGCAAGAGTGACCAAAAGGGTCAAAGATGAGACAATACAAGAGATGAACTCCAAGATGGATGCCATGGTCATGGAGAAATTTATCACATTTGCTAAAGAACTTGGTGTCCAAATACCAAGCCATATGAGGATAGACGCAAATGTTCATAGTAGTTGTCGTTCCGGGGGTTTAGATCCATTTGCCGACATTACGGTATGATAATTTGTGTTTTTCAAGTACTTTGTTTCTAGTTAATTCTATTGAACTTTTCTAACATGTTACATTGTATTTGCGTTATTGTTCAAAATAAATAATAAGGAACCTGTCCCGTGCCATCTATACCTGAACATAGGCTCGGAGAAAGTCTTTGTTGCCTATGGTACCATATGTCCAGAGTTGCTCCTTGATCACCACAACGACGTCACGTCCGATAACGTGAAAGTGAGCGTTGATGATTTTCAGCCCGCGTACAAAGAAGCTCCCGTCCCCGTGCCTTCTCAATATATTAAGAAACTTGCTCAAGCTCATGGTACCTTCACTCAGTGGCCAAAACATTTGGTGTCGCTTACGAATGAGGAGGTAACTAACATATGCATGATAATTTGAAGTAGAACTATTATACCATGTATGCTCACTAATATGTATATCGTTATTTGAAAATCATACCTCAGGTAAACAAGCCTACAAGTAAAGAGCCTAAAGGGAAAGGGAACAAAGGGAAAGAGATAGTGGTTGGGGGAAGTGGAACAAAAGCGTCCAACACTAAATCAAAAACCTATTTCCTTGAAAATTATAAAGTGCAAAATTTGAGTGGTAAGTGCAATGTGATGAAAACTATGATGTTGGGATTAAAAGAAGGGGAGCACGTTAAGGTACATTGCACTAAAAGGACATTCAATATGGAAAAGGACTTTGAAATTAGTGTCACCGTTGAAGACACCGATCAACTTCTCTCGGGAGCATGGCTCAATATATCAATAATACAAGTTTTTGCTACGTGAGTTACCTAAATTCATATTTTGCCCCTAAATTTGATTTTTATGATTGTCTTAACGTTCTTACACTCTATATTATAGGGCTTTGAGTGAGTTGTGTTTTCACGATGATTGTCACCCCAATAGTATTGGATTCATGTGCCCGGAGATGATCTCGGCCACCATGTTAAAGTCCGATGCAGATCGAATTCTATTGTACATGACGAGGTCCATGAGTGCACTTAGTTCTAAGACATTCATCTTATGTCCATACTACGAAAAGTATGAAAATTACTTTGAACTTCGTTTTTAATTGATTGTTATAAATTTAACTTTTTTTTTTCTAACTACATACGTTTATTGTTTGTATGTAGGAGTCACTGGATGCTTTTAGTTCTTTGCTTGTCTAAACGTGAGGTCTACATATTTGATTCTCAACAGAAGAAGAGAAATTTGATGATTAAGGAGCCACTAAACAAGTAAGTAAAGTATGCATATGAAAATGCCATTTTTGCCAAAATTTTTGCCTTAGGTTCTTTAGTTCAAAGTTGGGTTCGAAAACATCATTTTTGCCTAAAAATGACCTAGGACGACCCAATTAGCCTTAAATGTGAAATAATAGATTGTAAAGGGACTTAGAAAGTTATAACTATGCATATGAGACGTGTAATAAGTTTGAAAACATTCCTTAGGTTCTTTGGTTCAAAGTTGGGTTCGAAAACATCATTTTTGCCTAAAAATGACCTAGGACGACCCAAATAGCCTTAAATGTGAAATAATAGATTGTAAAGGGCCTTAGAAAGTTATAACTATGCATATGAGACGTGTAATAAGTTTGAAAACATTCCTTAGGTTCTTTGGTTCAAAGTTGGGTTCGAAAACATCATTTTTGGCTAAAAATGACCTAGAACGACCCAATTAGCCTTAAATGTGAAATAATAGATTGTAAAGGGCCTTAGAAAGTTATAACTATGCATATGAGACGTGTAATAAGTTTGAAAACATTCCTTAGGTTCTTTGGTTCAAAGTTGGGTTCGAAAACATCATTTTTGCCTAAAAATGACCTAGGACGACCCAATTAGCCTTAAATGTGAAATAATAGATTGTAAAGGGCCTTAGAAAGTTATAACTATGCATATGAGACGTGTAATAAGTTTGAAAACATTCCTTAGGTTCTTTGGTTCAAAGTTGGGTTCGAAAACATCATTTTTGCCTAAAAATGACCTAGGACGACCCAAATAGCCTTAAATGTGAAATAATAGATTGTAAAGGGCCTTAGAAAGTTATAACTATGCATATGAGACGTGTAATAAGTTTGAAAACATTCCTTAGGTTCTTTGGTTCAAAGTTGGGTTCGAAAACATCATTTTTGGCTAAAAATGACCTAGAACGACCCAATTAGCCTTAAATGTGAAATAATAGATTGTAAAGGGCCTTAGAAAGTTATAACTATGCATATGAGACGTGTAATAAGTTTGAAAACATTCCTTAGGTTCTTTGGTTCAAAGTTGGGTTCGAAAACATCATTTTTGCCTAAAAATGACCTAGGACGACCCAAATAGCCTTAAATGTGAAATAATAGATTGTAAAGGGCCTTAGAAAGTTATAACTATGCATATGAGACGTGTAATAAGTTTGAAAACATTCCTTAGGTTCTTTGGTTCAAAGTTGGGTTCGAAAATATCATTTTTGCCTAAAAATGACCTAGGACGACCCAAATAGCCTTAAATGTGAAATAATAGATTGTAAAGGGCCTTAGAAAGTTATAACTATGCATATGAGACGTGTAATAAGTTTGAAAACATTCCTTAGGTTCTTTGGTTCAAAGTTGGGTTCGAAAACATCATTTTTGCCTAAAAATGACCTAGGACGACCCAATTAGCCTTAAATGTGAAATAATAGATTGTAAAGGGCCTTAGAAAGTTATAACTATGCATATGAGACGTGTAATAAGTTTGAAAACATTCCTTAGGTTCTTTGGTTCAAAGTTGGGTTCGAAAACATCATTTTTGCCTAAAAATGACCTAGGACGACCCAAATAGCCTTGAATGTGAAATAATAGATTGTAAAGGGCCTTAGAAAGTTATAACTATGCATATGAGACGTGTAATAAGTTTGAAAACATTCCTTAGGTTCTTTGGTTCAAAGTTGGGTTCGAAAACATCATTTTTGCCTAAAAATGACCTAGGACGACCCAAATAGCCTTAAATGTGAAATAATAGATTGTAAAGGGCCTTAGAAAGTTATAACTATGCATATGAGACGTGTAATAAGTTTGAAAACATTCCTTAGGTTCTTTGGTTCAAAGTTGGGTTCGAAAACATCATTTTTGCCTAAAAATGACCTAGAACGACCCAATTAGCCTTAAATGTGACTACTACGTATATAATTGCATTTACATGTGTAAATAAAGTATATAATTGCACTTACATGTAAAATATTCTTTGCATTTACATGTGTAAACAAAGTATATATAATTGCATATTTTATCGAATGTGTAGTGCTTTTCGGAGTTACAAGAGACTAGGTGGACAATCTAAGGGAACTAAATTAACATGGATTCCAGCACAGGTATATATATATATAATTAGTTTATTATTTACCTAAGAAATAAGTTTTTCAAAATTATAACATACAATGTGATAGAAATTTTACTTGTGTTATTTATTTTAATGCATTTAGTGTGCTCAACAACCGGGATCACTAGATTGTGGCTACTACGTCATGCGTTTTATGTACGACATAATAATGAATCATGGTAATAGTCAAGATCTTACTAAGGTATGTTCTCATAAACTACGTACTTTATATAATAAATTGAAGTACACAAAACTATTATATTGATCAATCGTTGATAAATTGAATTATTTACACTTTTTTAGGATTTTTCAAGAACATTGCCCTATTCACCGGAGGAGATTAATGAGGTGAAAGATTTTTGGGCAGATTACTTCATGAACAATGTCGAATTTTTAGCTTAATTTGTAATATGAACTTGATCTCTAGCTAGCTACGTACCTTTGTTGTAATAATTTTATGTTTGTTGTAACATGTTGGTTGATCGATCTATGACGAATTTAATTGCCTTTTATTGGGAACGTTAATTACGTTGTAAACTTTAGTGACAGGTATTAATTATAAATGTATTCCCAGTATTGGGAATGAAGCGTCTAATTTCAAAGACGATCATGTCGGAATTTCCAACTAAAATATTAAAAAACGAATATTTTTTTTAAAAAAATAAGTCATTTGCAACGCACGTTAGCTCAATGTGCGAGGCAAATGACTTAATTTTTTGGCGCTAAAATTGTCATTTGCAACGCACATTTAGCTAATGTGCGTTGCAAATGACTTTTCAGCACCATGCCTAAAAAGTTATTTGCGTCGCACATTTAGCTAATGTGCGACGCAAATAACTTTTCAGGCATGGTGCTGAAAAGTCATTTGCAACGCACATTAGCTAAATGTGCGTTGCAAATGAACCTTATTTGCGTCGCACATTTAGCTAATGTGCGTTGCAAATGACTTTTCAGCACCATGCCTGAAAAGTTATTTGCGTCGCACATTAGCTAAATGTGCGACGCAAATAAGGTTCATTTGCGTCGCACAAATGTGCGACGCAAATAACTTTTAGTCATTTGCGTCGAGAGCTTTTGCCACGCTTGATGTGCGACGCAAATGTGCTTAAAAGTGCGATGCAAATGACCCTTTTTCCACTAGTGGTTGTTAGTTTTCTGAGAACCGTGACGCATCTCTCAAGGGTGCGTCGTAATGTGTCCCTTTTCCATGGTTTAATTGCTTTCCTCGCCCTTTTATGAACTGTTAAACTAATTAAATCTGATTGTTCTATCACGCCTAATAAAGATAATATGTTGGGAAATTGGATTATCATGCTAGGTCCCTCAAAACAATCTAAATCAGATAATCGCGATCGATCTAGTATTATATGTTGCATATTGTTAAAATCAACTCAGATTAGTTTAATAGTTAACGCATGTCCCTTCAATTATTTATGATGAGCTAGTAAGGATATCCTGCCTCTGGAGTTATCGAAGAGCGAGTACTCCTCTCGGTAGTTACAGTCCCCCGAACCCTCATTCTCTACCTTGCGGGTGTATGTTGAGAGATCCCCACACCAGGGATCACAAGGGAACCTACGGCCGTGGTGGTCAAACATAATTGCACTCCCTTTATGTCACAATAACCGGGTTTTGTCAGTTTTTCTCATTGTCGTTAAAAACTGAATGGTGACTCCTATATTACTAGTCAATTGGGTGTAAACTCACAGGAAATCCAATTAAACTTGATTTGACAAAAAGAAACGTCACACCCACGAGGGACAAGGTCACGCATTAGCCCCGTGCTTTTTCGACCCCCTCACACCCCCCTTTAGGCGCATGCAGGAATCTCCGCGCGCTTCCCCGTGCTGAATATACGTGCTTTTTCGCTACGGTATTTTGCGCCAAGCATCAAATATCAAATCAAGAATCTTTCTCAGCAAGTACGGGTATGCATCTGTTTCCGCTACAACAACAGATAAATATTTCAAAGTATTCGAGCTTCAAAAAATATGAGAGATAAGACAAGGCACTCCTAATGGACTTATGCTCCGGGAAAGTCAAAATGTCGTGCCCCAATGTTCTTTTCCCTAGCGGAAACTTTTAAACCACTCCTCAGTGGATCAAGCCGGGTAAACCCAGACGGCGTATTCAATATTCAAAATTCAAAATTTTCAAGATCAAACCGTGTAAAACTCAAACGGCATATTCAACGTTCAAAATTCAAAATTTCCGATGCCAAGCTCCGACTCAGGAAAGGGTCGACGAAGTTCAAAGTCGAGTTGTCGAAGCCGATCGGAGGTAGACTCGACCCTTGTTTTTTTTCTAACGCTTGTTTTATGCAGGTACCGACGTAGAAAGGATGGTCTTGATTGCAGAACATCTTGACCATTCTCCTTCCTAATTCGAATACTTTGACTTTCGGTTTCCTCACCAAACGCTCAGTCAAAGTGGGGGCTTCTGTAGACACCAAATTCGTGTCTCTCCTTTAAGGGCAGATGACGAAACCATAAATGGATTTCTTAAGCTTGCATACCTTTCTCGCATTCCTTGGATCAATAAAATCCTCCGGTTGTTGATGAACACAATCTCTTCAAGTATACCATTGATGAGCGACTTTTGTGTCGCTCTTAGCTTAGGATTTTATGTTAGTTTTTATGCTTTTTTTTATAGTTTTTATAGCTTTTTGTATGCATTTTATAAGTTTCGTTCCATCTTATGCTTTACAGGTGATTATGATGAAAAGTGGTGGAAAACAAGTAGATTTGAGCCAAAACAGGGATTGTGCGATCGAGTGATGGTTTGTGCGCCCGAATAGAGTAGTGCAAATGGAGTTCATGGAATTTCCAGTTTTGTGCGATCGAATTCCCTCTGTTGTTCGGTCGCACATAATGGATTTCTGAGACAAAATTCCCCAAAATTGGAAAACGACCGCACAAGGCCTTATGTTCGACAGCACAACATTTGTTCGACCGCACAACTTTTTGAGTTCGACCGCACAAAAGTTATGCGCCCGATTAGTTCTTCTTGTTCGACCGAATAGAGCTGCAAAGGAGACTTGAGCCAAAGAAACCCCGTTCGACCGAACTGGATTTTACGTTCGATCGCACAGGACGAAGGAAATGATCTTCGCTGTCTTCGCTCGCACAGGACTGGATTTGGTCGAACAAAGTCATTTACGTTCGGTCGCACAGTGGGTACGTGCGACCAAATAGCTGCGCAGACTGCTCTTTTTCGAATTCTGGCTTCTATTTGGGGAAACTTATAAATAGATTTTTCGATTTATTCTGTAGGGAGGAGAATTTTAGTTGATAATTGGAGATTCTAAAAGTAGATTTTCAGCAATTCTAGAGAGAGAAACTCTCCTCCATTCAAGCTTCAATTTGTAATCCTTCTTCAATTTTGCAATTTAATTCTTAGTTTCTTAATTCTTGCTCTTGCTTTGTTGTTGATTGTTCTTCAATTCCTTAATTTCTTGAATTCTTGATTTCATTGATTGAAGTTACTTTGATTCTTAATTCCTAGTTGATTTTGCAATTGAATTCTAAAATTCTCTTCTCTTCTCTTACTCCTTCAATTTCATGCTTGCTAGCTTAGAATTAATGGATTGCTTAATTTCTAGAATGACTAGTGAGTAGAATTAGGTTAGGGAAAGGGGAGAATCTAGGGGCTTAATTAGGGGAAATTGATGATTGATTCATGTGATTAAATATGATTTGATGATAGGACATCCATGCTAATTGATTGGTAGTTGCAAATGCTATTCGATTAGAATCACGTGGAACCATAGGTTAGGTTTGGCAAGAGATTGTGGGCCTATCTTGTGTGATCAAATGGCGGTGCCTATTATATGCTAGTTAGTTTAATCTAGGATTAGGCAAAAGCTCTTCCGTGGATTAGACGCGTAGCGTTCCCTATCCGAGAGGTGGCGGGTTCGTCTTTAGATGATATTTGCCTAATCGTCACTTCGTTGCATGATCATCATTGCTAGATAGTTGAATTCATTTCCCCCGATTTCCCTAGTCTATCCCCGACTCCCTAACATCTCCCTTTCTTGATTCAATTTAGCATAATTCGTAGTTTTTAGATTCATAAAAGTGACAATTCAAAACCAAATTCTTGTTCGAAGTAGATTGACTTTCAAACTCGATAACCACCGTTTCTTTGGGACGATCCCTTTGCTTACCGCTAGCCGGTAGTTGAGTGGTTTTATAAATATTGTTTGCATAGGTTATTTTCTATCAACGACGGAAAATACACCTATCAAAATGGCGCCGTTGCCGGGGAAACGGTTGTTGTTTTTGAGTTTTAGTTGAGACTAGTTCATCATTAGAAAATACAAAAACATTGCAATTTCGCTTAGCTTTCTTTTTCCTTGGCATTGCTCACGGTTTTTCTTGAGTTTGTATGCTTGTTAGGGGGCGTGCTCGTCAAAGGATCCTCCATCCTCTTGACCTTGAATTGGAGAGGACACTTAGGAGACAAAGGCGTGTACGGTCTAGCTCATCAAGCAATAACAGATTCGCATCGTTGAGTGTTGGTGAGGAACAACAAGAGAGTGAGCAAGTGTTTGAGAACATGGCGCTCCCGGTTAAGAACTTGGGAATACCAAGGGCATTCGAAACTACATGTGGCATTCAAGCCCTAACAACGGGTGCCAACAACTTTGAGATCAAGCCCGCCTTGATCAATTTGGTGCAAAGCCACCCCTTTTGTGGGAAGAGTAATGAATCACCTCACGAACATCTCAAACAGTTCGAGCACTATTGTGTCACAATCAAGCACAATGGTTTCACATCGGATTATGTGAGGTTGACATTGTTTCGGTTCTCTCTACTTGGGCGAGCAAGTGATTGGCTTGACAAGGAGGTCAAGCCCAACTCACTTCGCACTTGGACCAAAGTGACAAGTGCATTCTTAAACAAGTTCTACTCGCATGGGAAGACGGTGGAGTGTCGCCACAAGATCCAATCCTTTGAGCAAAAGCGAGATGAGTCACTCTTCGAAGCTTGGGTTCGTTTCAAGGAGTACCAAAGGAAATGCCCACACCATGGGATTCCTAAATAGTTGTTGCTCCAAACATTTTACTTGGGGTTGAGTCCAAGTTCGAAGATAAGTCTTGATCCGGGCGCGGGAGGCCCCATTATGAATAAAATTGAGGATGAAATAGAGGAAATCATTGAGGATGTAGTTCAAAACTACCAATCTTGGCATGTAGGCACAAGGAATTATGATGGGAAAGGTAGAAGTGAAGATGGTAAGGGTTCGGTGTACGCCATAGAGCAAGCACGGATGATAGAGAACCTTACCTCACGCTTGGAGAAGCTCGAAAACACACCATTCGCGGGGAGAGCTTCGAGCCAACCGCCATCACCGTCTACAATCCCTCCTCCCTCGGCCACTCTTCTCTCTAAGGGGAAGGGCAAGGTTAGTTCTTATGGCTCAATGCCTCCGGGCACATTCTTTTGTGAAAATTGCCAAGACTATAGTCATTCCCCCTATGCATGCCCCTTAGCTCATAACTTGTCATTTGTGGATTATGGCCCTTCGTATGAAGGAGAGTTTGATGTAGAGTATGCTAATGCCATTAATGAGAGGTCTAGGAATGATAACCCTAACAATCCTAATTTTGCTAGGCAACCTAGAGGGACCTCCATGTATGGTTCCCACCAAGGCTATGGCCAAGGAAGTGGGTATGATAGCCAAAATCGAGGTGGCTATAGAACACAAGCTATCAAAGCCAAGCGCCCTTTGGTCAAGCTCAAGGTTTTGGCAATCAAGGCCAATACAACCAAGGGGGTTATAATCCCAACCATCAAGGTGGAGGGGGTTATAAATACTCTTATAGGCAATTTAGGGGTGCCTCAAGTGGGGGTTATACTTTGAACTCGGGAGTTCCTTATGGTGCATCTCAATTGCCACCTCCCGGATTCAATGGACCGAGGACCTTTGGCAACCAATATCAAGAAAACCTTAGTGGTTATGGCGTTGCACCTCCACACTACCGCCTCTCAAGTCTAATCTTGAGGCTCTCATGGAGACGTTTGTGGGGGCGCAAGCCAAGAAGAATGTCGAGTTTGAGGATGGATTCAAACAATCCAACACTCACTTGAAGATGATTGAGACCCAACTTGCTCAGCTAGCTAGCGCTATCAAAAAGCAACAAGTGCATATAAGTCTCCCACCCCAAGGTCAACCTCCTAAGAAATTGTATGCCATTGTGGCAAGGAGTGGGAAGACCTTAGATGATAGTGCTACGCATGTTGAAGCTCCTAGCTCTAGGGGTGAGAGTTCTATGGGAAATGAGTCCTCGGACCGTGATGATGCGGAAGAGAAGTCTCATGTCGACGACATGAGTGATGGTGATAAGTCGAAGGAGACTCCTCTTCCTCCTCTCCCAGCTCCTTTTTCCCCCTATCCCCATAGACACAAATGGGATGTGCAATTCGCAAAATTTCTTGTGATTCTTCGACAATTGTATGTCACTATCCCCTTTACGGATGCTTTGAAACAAATGCCTTCTTATACGAGATTTCTCAAGGAAATCTTGAGTGGGAAGCGAGATCTTGACGTAAAGGAGACGGTGAACCTCACCGAGAATTATAGTGCTATCATTCTTAACAAAACGCCACCGAAACTCAAAGACCCGGGAAGTTTTTCTATCTCTTGTGCTATTAAGGAGCTTGAAATAAGCAATTCCATGTATGATTTGGGTGCTAGCGTTAATATACTACCTTTTTCGGTGTTTGCCAAGCTTGACGTTGGAGATCTTGTCCCAACCAACATCACCTTGCAACTTGCCGACCGTTCGGTCAAGTATCCTATTGTTAAGGTTGAGGATGTTCCCCTAGTGGTTGGCGAGCACACTTTCCTTGTGGATTTCGTTGTCTTGGACATTGATGAGGATGCCCATACCCCCATTATCTTGGGGAGGCCATTTTAAGCCACCGCGGGTGCTCTTATCGATGTGCAAGAAGGACTAATCACTTTGAAAGCGGGAGACGCCAAGGCTAGTTTCAAGCTTGCAATTGATGAACATTGTTTCTCTAAAATGAAAAGTTGCATGAAAATTGACACTCTTGCTTGTGTTGAGAACAAACACTCTTGTGCTAATTCTTCTAACAATTTTCATGTTTCTAAGTGTGTTAATGAGCTTGCTAGGTCCTCTCTTGATGACAAGAATGTCCATGGAGTCCCAAAGGCGCTTGGGGATGAGCTTGAAGATGTTGTAACCATCCCTGAGATATTTGAAATGCATGTTGATGATGATAATGGAGCTAAACCCTCCAAAGTTTTTCATCGATCGGCTAAGAAAGCCAAGAAGTCAGCTAAGAGTCCATCGTGTCCCGAGGAGGGGCATGTTGGTGGATTATTTGGTTTCCGCCTCTTGAATGGTGATGTCGGTAAGATTTTTGTGCCCAAAGGGGCAAAGAAATGCATGTTGACTAGTGTTGACCCAAGGTTGGTTGTCTTTGACCCCCCTTGACCTTTTGGGGGGGTCCGTCAAGCTAATGACGTTAAACGAGCGCTACCGGGAGGCAACCCGTGTATTGGTCTCATTCTTGTCCCCCCATGAGCTTTGGGGGGATTCGTCAAGCTAATGACGTTAAACGAGCGCTACCCGGGAGGCAACCCGGTTGTCTAACTCCTAGCTTTAGTTTTTATTTGATTTTGTGCTTTAATTTCCATTAATTTGTTCTATTTTCGATTTAAATAGGAAGCTTGTGAAAATAGTGCAAAATCTTGTTTTGTGCGACCGAACGTGTCCTGTTGTTCGGTCGCACAAAACTCGTTTTTGAGGCAGAATGGCAAATCTTTGGCACTCGATCGCACAGCTCTGAAAATTCGACCGCACAAGGTCTGTGCGACCGAATGATCTTTTC
Source organism: Spinacia oleracea (assembly GCF_020520425.1). NCBI lineage: Eukaryota > Viridiplantae > Streptophyta > Magnoliopsida > Caryophyllales > Amaranthaceae > Spinacia > Spinacia oleracea. The sequence continues at coordinate 94,217,937 of NC_079489.1, forward strand.
CGTGCTATCGCACAGGTCTGTGCGACCGAACAACTTATTCTGTTCGATCGCACAACCTGGCGGGGTTGCCATTGCATGCATTTATTCGAAATTTCGCAAAGTTTCTTTTCTTTTCTTCTTCATTCGTCCGAATCTCATTCTCTCACTTCTCCATTACTCTCTTCTCTCACTTACTACTACTACTCCTCATCAATTTCACTTACTTCCCTTCACAAATTTCACTTCCCATTCATCAAATTCTCTCATTCTCATTCATCCCAACCCCCAAAATCCCCAAAATTTCAGATTTTTTTTGCAAAACACCCAATTTCTAGGGTTTTTGTGAAATTGTTCTCAATTGTGTGTGTGGTAAATTGGAGCTCTAGAGGCATCTTGGGATCGATTCTAGTCCACTTCCTTTGCTTGTGGTGATGATTTCTTTCCCTTAATTCTTATTTTTTCATTCCATTTTCACCATGTTCATAAAATGTTTGAATTTTCTGAAATTTTTGATTTTTGGGTGTTAGTTGATGCATGTTTGTGTTAAGTTTAGTCTTTAATTGTCTAGATGAGCTTTGCATGTTTAATTCCTTGTTCCATTTAAGCTCTAGACTTTTTGAGATGATTTAATGAGATTTTGGGATACTTTGATTTTATTTGTTTGTGGTGGTTAGTATGGAGTAATGTGGTTCGTTCAAGCTTGTTGAGGAGTTTGCGTAATGTTTAGAGCTTGATGAGGAATTGATGAAGATCGTTAACTCTTAGCTCTTGTAGTTGTTCGTTCGTCCTAGATTGTGAACTAACTTAGTTTATCCCTCTTTGTGTTTCTTGGTCTGTTTCTTTTTGTTTTGTAGATTTTTGCTTAGCATCAACTCATTTCAATGGCACCAAAGCTATCAAAGAAGAACCCCACCACAACCGAGGCCGCGATCACCTCTTCATCAAAGAGGAAAGCAACAACGGCACCAACCCCTCCAAACATGGAAACTTACGGAATTGAGTTCACCGAGCAACACTCTTGGGACTTCTTTGAGGTCCATTCCAAGAGGACTATTAAGCCCACTAAGTTCTTTCATCGGGAATGCGTTCATAGCTTGGGGGTTGAGGCTAAGGTTGACAAGTTACTCAAGGGCCTAGGGTGGGAAGAGTTTGCAAAGATGAATGCCCCTACATACAAAAGGGTGACTTTGGAGTTCCTCTCCTTGGCTCGAAAGAACTTTGTAGAAGATGAGGATGGTGACAAAGTAGTGGAATTGAGCTTCCAAGTTTTCGGGCTCCAATACAAGTTGAATAACAACCAAATCAATTCCCTCCTCTCCATCAAAACGAATATCGGTTACATCGTGAATCCAAGGGCCGAGTGTGCTAATGACTATAATGAAAACATTTGGTGGAGAGAGCTCACCGGAGATGATGGAGATTTCTTCTCCGCCTCGGCTAAGTCTTCCTCATTCCATCATCCGGCCATCCGGATCATGAGCCACCTCCTCATCTATGCCCTTTTCTCTAAGGGAGCTACCGGTGCCTAGTTGGGCACGGAACTTGGTGGTTTGTGGTTGGCCACTCAAGAGAAGCAAGGTGTGCTCGATTTCGGGCAATTGCTCATTTCCCGGATCATTGAGGTGCGGGATAGCCATTTGAACAAATCCGACATCCCCCTTGGTGGCATGCTCACTCTTCTTGTTCGGCTTCTACCGAACAACCCTCATGGCAAAGAGATGGATGCTTTGCCTCCCGTGGCCGGTGGTGAGTTCTTAAACATTCGGGCGATGTATAATGCTACTTGGATCCACTGCACCACCAACGAGACGCAATGGATTTGGCTTGTGAAAAAAGCCGATTGTGTTAGGTTATGATACATATGACAATTCATAAATCATGCGGAAAAACCATTTAGCCAGGAATACATATTATTTACACATAATCATATAGCATAGTTTAGATGGATACTCTTTGTTGCGTGCCTTCCCTAGCTGCGCCCGAACCGAACAAGAACAAGTCTTTAGGACTCCAAGTGTCGTCCCTCCGTAGATAGTCCACAGCACGTCCGGATCCGCCTTAAGATTGACCAACTAGAATCGCCCTTAAGGTACTAAAAATTTCGGCACTTATGAGCAAGGAATGTGACTGAATTTTTCTCTCAAAAAACTCACTTTGAATACTTGAAAAACTTATGAAAATATGTGACCCTAGGCACCTATTTATAGAGTTATGGAAAGGGTTTTGGAATCCTATTAGGATACTAATTTATTTAATTATAACCCTACTAGGACTCTAATTAAATAATCATTATCTAATAGTTTTAGGATTTAATCACACTTCGAATCCTGATTGCTTCAGGATTCCCGCACAAGCATTGCACGAGCACCGTACACCCGCGCAAGCCTTGCGGCCCACGCTAGGCGCACAGCGCTCCGCCCACTGCTGTGCTCTCGCGCGCGCGCCCAAGGCCTTGGCTGGGCCTGGCCTTGCGCTGGGCCTGGTCGAGGCTTGGCGTGCGATGGTGCGCGTTGGCTCGCTGGGCGACGGCCTGGCTTCGTGCTGGGCCTTCGTCTAGCGGGCCTCGTCCGATGCTAATTCGTACGATACGCTTCCGATTAAATTCCCGATTCCGGAATTCATTTCCGACACGAACAATATTTAATATTTCCGATTCCGGAATTAATTTCCGTTTCGAACAAATATTTAATATTTCCGTTTCCGGAATTATTTTCCGATTTCCGATAATATTTTCGATTCTGACAATATTTCCGTTTCCGGCAATATTTCCGATTCTGGCAATATTTCCATTTCCGATAATATTTTCCGATACGTACCATGTTTCCGTTTCCGGCAACATCTACGACTTGGATAATATTTATATTTCCGATACGATCCATATTTCCGTTTCCGGCAATATTATCGTTTCCGGAGTATTCATTTCTTGCCTGTGACGATCTCAGCTCCCACTGAAACCAAGATCCGTCGATTCCGAATATCCATAGATGGAGTATTTAATGCCATTAAATACTTGATCCGTTTACGTACTATTTGTGTGACCCTACGGGTTCAGTCAAGAGTAAGCTGTGGATTAATATCATTAATTCCACTTGAACTGAAGCGGCCTCTAGCTAGGCATTCAGCTCACTTGATCTCACTGAATTATTAACTTGTTAATTAATACTGAACCGGATTTATTAGACTTAACATTGAATGCATACTTGGACCAAGGGCATTATTTCCTTCAGTCTCCCACTTGTCCTTAGGGACAAGTGTGCATTTCCTAATTCCTTTGTCGCTCGATGCTTGCTCTTGAACATAAGGTAAGAGTTGTCATCCTTATTATGTCCAGAGGTGTTCCTCGGTTTCAGAGTTCAACTGATCAAATAAACAGATAATCATAGCCTATGATTCATCCGAGCACGGCCATGCATTTCACAGTTTCTAGCTCTCCGAGTGGCCTTGTACAACTTTTAAGCATCTCATCCCGATTTATGGGAGGACAATCCCAATCTTGCGATCTTGAGATTACACTTCGTTTGATAGGTGCTTACCTGAGCGTTGCCTTTATAGCCTCCTTTTACGGTGCGACGGTTGGTCAACGTCAAAGCAACCAGTTCTCAAACAAGTAATCTCAAATCACTCAGGTATTGAGGATTTAGTGTCCAATAATTTTAATGAAATTTACTTATGACAGATTTTCATCTCTTACAGTAAAGTTTCATAGGTCTTGTCCGATACTAGTCTTCCCAAAGTAAGTATCTATGCAAATGATTATGACATTGCCATGTCCACATAGTTCAAGAAACAGAACTACTAGTCATCTTGCATTCTAATCGTCTAACGTTTTCTATGCGTCCAATTTTATAGAAAACTCCGACTAGGGACCATTTTCAACCTTTGACATTCAAGTTCACTTGATAGACATTTCTTAGTCACAGGACTGGTCCGGACAGTCTATCTTGAATATATCGTCAAATTGAAGGGACTCATCATTTAATACTAAACCAAGATTAAATGGAATATGAAAATACATTTCATATATGATAAATGTTCAACCCCATTGTTTTACAACCATGGGCCTCAAACCCATCTTCTAAAACAGTTCATGGAATTTCAAAGCTCTGCTTGATTTCCAGTGCTATAATGTAAGTGTTGCTTCTCACTTGTTGCATAGGTTTAGTTATCATGCTTTGGCAATCTTAATATCCTTTTCATCGAATGTCTCTTCGAGATAGGATGATAAGATCTTTTGAGTGTGTTTAGTTTGTGATCTATTCTTTCTAGCTACAAGAGTGGTTCTACGCATTTTGCAATGAAGAGCCATCAAGTCATCAGACATGTGATCTACCCAAGTTCAATGAAAAACTCATTAATATAAACAACTCTGTTTTATTGCTTCTTAGGCAATAAGTACTTTTACTTCAACTGTTTAGGTTGCTAGTGATGCTTTGTTTGGATTTGCTTATCCAAGCAGTTCACAGATATGTGGATGACTTTCCAGCTGTATCTTTGAACATAGAAATTAATATTTTAATTTCCCACGCAACAACTCATGGTATCCAATCCATGTTGCCATTTCAAAACACGATGCTCTATAGCTCGTCCTTATCAATGGATAACTCCAAAGGATCTTGCTTGATCCTTTGCCAGTGTTTATGCGTGTAGCATCAATATTTAGCATATCTTTATTTCCTTGAATCAAGAACTATTCCTATGTACCTTTTCAAGTACCATAAGTATTCTTGATCTCAATCTAGTTGATCTTTACTTAGATCAATAAAGATTGGTATATGTTCGTCATGGCTAAAGTCATACGATACGTTTTTGGCGATCCTCATATTATATCATACATGATAAATTCTTTTGCAGAATAATTCCCAATTGAATTCTATTCATGTAACTTTAGCTCATCTAGTTTCAATAGATACTAAATCCAGCTAAATTCTTTGACATATAATATAGGTTTAAGAATCTTACATAGATTCTTTGATGTTTAACTTAGTAAATGCTTATACATAGTTCAAACATCCTTTACTTAGATTTATTCATATGGGTCGAATATCTCCAATGGAGTCTTTCGTGTTTGATTTAGTAAATGCCATTACTTAATCCAAAACAATATCATAAGATCTTTGTAAATAGATCTTAATACCCAGTATGTACTAAGTTTCGCCATGGTCCATCATTGATGAATAATTTCAAATCTAAGTCATTAGCATTTGAATGTTATTTCACAATAGAGAGATATGTGTGATACACATAGGACCAAATAAGTTTTACGTACTCCCACTAAACTTCTTATATATCTATAAGAATCATGTATATTTTATGAAACTAAAATGCTTATTAGCTTCACTAAAATACAATTCCAATTCCCAATTGCTTGCTTAAATCTGTACTTAGATTTTATAAGCTAGCTTTCCTTTTCAAGCATTTATTTGGATCCACAAATCCTATGACATACCATGTACATAGTTTATTCCAACATTTGATTGAGGAATACGTTTTGTCATCCAATTGCTATATGTACCAATATGCAATCATTGCTTGAATTATAGACTTGAGCATTACGATTATGCATGAGGTTTCAACACAATCCACACCGTGAATTTGCTTGTAACCTTTTAGCAACTAATCTAGCTTTGTGTTGTGAACACAATTTCATGTTTGATGGTTTTTATCCTTAAAACAGACTTGCAACCAATAGGTGTGAAACTATTCTTGCAAATCAACAAAATTTCAATTTTGTCATCAAAACATTGAGTATGTTTTATGGCCTCTAACCATTTAAAACATTTGAGTCTATATATGGCCTCTAACCATTTTAGGGAATCTGGGTTTCGTCATAGCTTTCTTACAAGTCACAAACTCATTAATCTACATGAAATAGTTTGACTGCAAGTTGTAGGTTTCTTCACTATCTAATAGAAGAATTGCATAGTTTCAGGGACCCGAACTCCATGTTTCTTCACTATCTAATAGAAGAATCTCACAGTTTCAGTGATTTGAACTCTATGCCTACTTGGGTATAGAACATCAAACAACAGAATATCAATAGCCACCTGAAAGTCCTTTGAATATTCTGTTCTCCTTGAAGCACTTGTAAAGTCTATGCCTACTTGGGTATAGAACATCAAACAACAGAATATCAATAGCCACTTGAAAGTCCTTTGAATATTCTGTTCTCCTTGAAGCACTTGTAAAGTCTTCTAAGAGATGTCTATTCTTTAAAGCCACTTCTAAAGTCCTTAAAGAATAAGTTCGGATTTTCTGAAGCACTTCGAAAAGCCTCCGGAATGTCCATTTATGTTTGTTGTTCGCCTCGAAGACTTTCGAGGTCCATTTTCTCCCACTTGTGATTTTGGAAACGAATCTCCAAAAGGACATTATTTCGAGCAAACAAACATTATGTTCTCAAAAATTCGTGGTAGAAACAATACCCTTGTGTCTCATTTGAATAAATCACAATGAAACATATATCTATACTTGGGCCTTAGTTTGTTGAATAACAAACACTAAGCTCCCACTGAGTTTAGGAGCTCTTTAGATATATTATGAAAAGATATTCTGAAATTACTTTTCAATAGCTTTGACGAATTTGGTTTAGTTTGGTGGTAGTTGAGCATTTTGTTTTAGAAATTATAGGAAAAGTCTTTATGATTCATCATTGATCGAATCAAGTACTAATTGACTTCGATCATTCCAACGTAGATATGTCATATCTTATGGAGCTAGATTGTGAAATTACAACACACAATCATTGATGATCATATTTGGTCTCAAGTAATCATCAACATGATCTAACCTAGATCTTTATGATTTCTTCCTAAGTGGATTTTATACTTCTGAATCTTTGAACTTAGCCAAACAGATTCAACTTATATCACATTTGAGTAAATAAACCTATATTCACTCAAAACCATGTGAAATAATAAAGTCATAAAACCTTTCTTTAGCTTTGAACTCTATCGTCTAGGCGTTCTAACAATAGTTCATATTCTTTGTTACTTTCAACAAGTAAGACTAGCTTGTCTTAAGTTGATCTAGAAATCAACCAACTTTCAAAAAGTCCATCAAAATAGAGCTTATGAATGTTAACTTGTTGATATGGTCTAAGCAACAATGCCAAAGATTAATGGAACTCAAATCAAGGGTTTGATTTGAACCTAGTAAAGTTCTTTAAAGAGTTGTTTGTTTTAATCAAGCATATTGACTCAACCTGTAATTGACCATTTCATTCAAATAAACAAACAAACAAGCATTGTTTTTGTTCTTCTGAATGTGAGTCTTTCTGTGTTTGAAGCAGAAATTTAGGTATGCTGATTATGGAACAAAATAGCCATTAAGTTCCAGCCTTTGAAAGGACTTAAAACAAACTAGATGACCCTACAACTAATGTAGCATTGCCATGCTTCATTTCCCACTTGTAGGTCATTAGTGTATCCTAGCTTCCATTGTTTGAGTTATTACCGAAGTAAGAACCTCAAGCGGTATATGATACCAAGGAAGTTTGATTGCTAGGTCACTTCTCTTTAAACATAAACTTATAGGTAGAAACGGAATCGTAAATTCCTTTCATTTGTTCCTCGTTTTCCTATTTCTTGTACCCTTTCTTATAGTCTTAAGAATTGAATTCTTTAGTGTTGACTTTTATACTTTGTTAGACATGTCCAATGTCACCCCAACAAGGTTCTTACCATTTAATTTATGTTGAATATTAAGTTTCAACTAGATGATCTTACCAGAAGCTTCTAAAGTTCTCTAAGCATCGATCTATTCGAATGTCTAGGGACTAGACTCATTCGAGAATTAAATGGACAAAGATATTAGGTTGTTAACCATTGGTAAAGCTGAGCGTATTAAACTCAATGCTTTATGATCTCAAAACTACATTGTATTTTGAATTTACAAGCACCAATCGGTTTGCCATTCGACTTTGATACTCGAAAACAACCATAAAAGTCGATATAAGAAACGTACATTTTAATTTGCTCACTTTCTCTCATTTCCGTGAATCGTTCTTGGATTCATTACCAATCGAGGAAATTTACTGTTACCTTTCTAAAAGGATTTATTGCAGTGCAAGATATTTAATTATAAACAATAATTAAAACATACATTGAAGCATGCAAAGTCTAAACATTTATCATGAATAATAACTTGAAAATGAAAGCAATCATGCAATTTAAACAAGTCATTAGCATTTTATTCGAATTATGTGTTCCGGCAGGTGTGAATAAAATGATTCCAAGACCCTAAAATCATTGAAGAACTAAGCACAGTTTGTCGACTTAATCCTAAAACATCTTAGGTAAGCAAAAGCCTTTTGCTAATAGTCTAGAAACTATTCTTGGTTGATAGGTACGTCTAAGAACTTATTAGGTAAACCTATCGAGTTTGCCACGACATAAAAGGACTCCTTACTTATATCGTTGAGTTTTACCAAAACTAACATGTACTCACAATTATTTGTGTACCTTGCCCCTTTAGGACCAATAAGTAACACCTCGCTGAGCGAAAACTATTACTAGATTGATGTAAAGGATATCCAAGCAAGTGTATATTTTGGCATGGCACCTTTTAACTCAATTTTTAAGTTTGGAACTTAAGGCTCTTACTATGTTGGTTAGATTTTAAGTGAACTAAAATCCTTAATCATGCAACATAATCAAGCCACAATCTCATGCATAATTAAGACATATTTAAAGCAATAAATAACTTAAAGCATGCATAAGATAAATGTGATCTAGTATGGCCCGACTTCATCTTGAAGCTTTAACTTCAAAGTCCGTCTTGAAAATCTCCGTGGGAGGCACCATTTTCTTCAAATAGGATAAGCTATAATTAAAACTAATTACAACTATTTGATGGTACGCAGACCATATTTGAATTGAAAAACAACTTTGGTACTTTGGACCAATTACATTCAAATTAATGGTACGCAGACCATATTTTCTATCCTATTTGGGCCATACTAGTCACTTCATAACCTGCAAAACAGTACATATACAATATATACCATTCACCCATTCATTATCATGAATGGCCCACATAGCTGGTTAGTAAAACACATTATGCATCACGTAAACATTTGCAGCAATTAATCAAGGGCACCAATAATCTACCAATTATTCAGTCCTTATTAATTCTAATCAAGTTGTTTTAACCTTAAGGTTTTGTAGACCTAATTAAGAGTTTATGACTAAAAGCGCTCCCACTTAAACCAATAAATTCATATGCTTTACTAATTTTAAACATAAAAATGTATTTCTAGTCTAACCGGAAACATACAAATTTAATTAAAATTTAAAGCTCATATAAATTTATAATTGAATCCAAAAAGTTTAATTTAATTTCAGTCGTATTTAAATTAATTCATGATTTTAATTTTAGTAAAATAATTAGAATAAATAAAATTTATTATAATTACAATATTCAAAATTAAAATCCAAGAAAATAATTTAAATTATTAATTTTAAAATTAATTAAAATTACGTAAACTGAAAATTTCAAATTAAACATTCAAAACGATCTAATCGCAACGCAAACACCCTACGCATCGCACGCCCATGGGCCACACGCACACAGCCATCGTTGGCCATGTGCGCGCAGCCCATGCGCTCGTCGCATAGCTGCTGCATCTTCCATCGCAAGCCATCGAACGCTGTGGTGCTCGCTGCGCGCGCTCCAGCGCTCGATGCACGCGAGCCATCGCTCGCTGTGTGCGCTCGCCAGTGCTCGCTGCGCGCGCTCCAGCGCTCGATGCACGCGAGCCATCGCTCGCTGTGCGCGCTCGCCAGCGCTCGCTGTGCGCACTCGCCAGCGCTCGCTGTGTGCGCTCGCCAGCGCTCGCTGTGCGCGCTCGCCAGCGCTCGCTGTGCGCGCTCGCTAGCGCTCGCTGTGCGCGAGCCATCGCTCGCTGGGCGCGAGCCATCGCTCGCTGGGCGCAGCACTCGTGGCACGCGAGCTTGCGCTCGCTGCGCGCGAGGCTGCGCGCGCTTGAGCGAGGCAGCGCGCGCTTGAGCGAGGCAGTGCGCGTTGTGGCTCAGCTCGCTTGCTGCCCACAAGCGACTGCCATGCCTTGCCTTCGCCCATGCCCATTCATTCATAGCTCGTGGCCCACGACACAAGGCAGGGCTACTGCCTTGTGCTCGTGCACCATGCCCCTGCTCATTGTATTCGTGCCGCACGGGCGACGAGCTCCCTTGCTCGTCGTCGCATGCCCGCACTATACAACACCCCTTAAGGGTAACACGAGGCGTCCATTGCTTTGTGCGTGCAAGTTATATGAACGAATCGCATAAAAAATTTAAAATTTATATTTAAAATTTATGAAAAATTAATAAATAATATTAATTTCATAATTTTAGGGCGAAAAATCGAAAATTTATTATTCAATTGATTTCCGATTATCATGGATTCAAGTCTAGGTCATAAAAATTTAAAATTTATCATAAATTTAAAATTTTTATGGTGGTTTTTAATCATAGGTTTCTAATTAAATTATAATTAATTATGAAAATTAAATTAATTCTAAATTATTCTAATTTTCAACAAATTAATCATAATTACAAATTAGATTGCATAATTAACAAGGCTAGGCATTCAAACTTGTTAAACATATACAGTAGGTCAATCAAAAATTCAAGTTTGAGAACTTCTTTTTACCATATTAGATTGACCTACTGTATATGTTTAACAAGTTTGAATGCCTAGCCTTGTTAATTATGCAATCTAATTTGTAATTATGATTAATTTGTTGAAAATTAGAATAATTTAGAATTAATTTAATTTTCATAATTAATTATAATTTAATTAGAAACCTATGATTAAAAACCACCATAAAAATTTTAAATTTATGATAAATTTTAAATTTTTATGACCTAGACTTGAATCCATGATAATCGGAAATCAATTGAATAATAAATTTTCGATTTTTCGCCCTAAAATTATGAAATTAATATTATTTATTAATTTTTCATAAATTTTAAATATAAATTTTAAATTTTTTATGCGATTCGTTCATATAACTTGCACGCACAAAGCAATGGACGCTTCGTGTTACCCTTAAGGGGTGTTGTATAGTGCGGGCATGCGACGACGAGCAAGGGAGCTCGTCGCCCGTGCGGCACGAATGCAATGAGCAGGGGCATGGTGCACGAGCACAAGGCAGCAGCCCTGCCTTGTGTCGTGGGCCACGAGCTATGAATGAATGGGCATGGGCGAAGGCAAGGCACGGCAGTCGCTTGTGGGCAGCAAGCGAGCTGAGCCACAACGCGCACTGCCTCGCGCAAGCGCGCGCAGCCTCGCGCGCAGCGAGCGCAATCTCGCGTGCCACGAGTGCTGCGCCCAGCGAGCGATGGCTCGCGCCCAGCGAGCGATGGCTCGCGCACAGCGAGCGCTGGCGAGCGCGCACAGCGAGCGATGGCTCGCGCACAGCGAGCGCTGGCGAGCGCGCACAGCGAGCGCTGGCGAGCGCGCACAGCGAGCGATGGCTCGCGTGCATCGAGCGCTGGAGCGCGCGCAGCGAGCACTGGCGAGCGCGGACAGCGAGCGATGGCTCGCGTGCATCGAGCGCTGGAGCGCGCGCAGCGAGCACCACAGCGTGCGATGGCTTGCGATGGAAGATGCAGCAGCTATGCGACGAGCGCATGGGCTGCGCGCACATGGCCAGCGATGGCTGTGTGCGTGTGGCCCATGGGCGTGCGATGCGTAGGGTGTTTGCGTTGCGATTAGATCGTTTTGAATGCTTAATTTGAAATTTTTCAGTTTACGTAATTTTAATTAATTTTTAAAATTAATAATTTAAATTATTTTCTTGGATTTTAATTTTGAATATTGTAATTATAATAAATTTTATTTATTCTAATTATTTTACTAAAATTAAAATCATGAATTAATTTAAATACGACTGAAATTAAATTAAACTTTTTGGATTCAATTATAAATTTATATCAGCTTTAAATTTTAATTAAATTTGTATGTTTCCGGTTAGACTTGAAATACATTTTTATGTTTAAAATTAGTAAAGCATATGAATTTATTGGTTTAAGTGGGAGCCCTTTTAGTCATAAACTCTTGATTAGGTCTACAAATCCTTAAGGTTAAAACAACTTGATTAGAATTAATAAGGACTGAATAATTGGTAGATTATTGGTGCCCTTGATTAATTGCTGCAAATGTTTACGTGATGCATAATGTGTTTTACTAACCAGCTATGTGGGCCATTCATGATAATGAATGGGTGAATGGTTATATTGTATATGTACTGTTTTGCAGGTTATAAGTGACTAGTTTGGCCCAAATAGGATAGAAAATATGGTCTGCGTACCATTAATTTGAATGTAATTGGTCTAAAGTACCAAAGCTGTTTTTCAATTCAAATATGGTCTGCGTACCATCAAATAGTTGTAATTAGTTATAGCTTATCCTATTTGAAGAAAATGGTGCCTCCCACGGAGATTTTCAAGACGGACTTTGAAGTCAAAGCTTCAAGATGAAGTCGGGCCATACTAGATCACATTTATCTTGTGCATGCTTTAAGTTATTTATTGCTTTAAATGTGTCTTAATTATGCATAAGATTGTGGCTTGATTATGTTGCATGATTAAGGATTTTAGTTCACTTAAAATCTAACCAACATAGTAAGATCCTTAAGTTCCAAACTTAAAAAAATTGAGTTATAAGGTGCCATGCCAAAATATACACTTGCTTGGATATCCTTTACATCAATCTAGTAATAGTTTTCGCTCAGCGAGGTGTTACTTATTGGTCCTAAAGGGGCAAGGTACACAAATAATTGTGAGTACATGTTAGTTTTGGTGAAACTCAACGATATAAGTAAGGAGTCCTTTTATGTCGTGGCAAAATCGATAGGTTTACCTAATAAGTTCTTAGACGTACCTATCAACCAAGAATAGTTTCTAGACTATTAGCAAAAGGTTTTTGCTTACCTAAGATGTTTTAGGATTAAGTCGACAAACTGTGCTTAGTTCTTCAATGATTTTAGGATCTTGGAATCATCTTATTCACACCTGCCGGAACACATAACTTGAATAAAATGCTTAATAAACATTGAATTATGCATGTATGCTAGAATTTAAGTTTATTAAGAGAAACTGTGAATGGTTATTTATTTGTTTATTCTTTTCAATTGTAGTTTTAAATATGGCAAACAACAATCAAAACATCATCATAGGTTCTGAGCTTATGGTCAAGCTGAACCTGGCAAATTTTCTTGAATGGGAAGCTAAGCTAGTTGAAATAGTCAAACTCAATGGACTTGAGTATGTACTGTCACATCCCATGCCAAGCTACTATGCCAGAGATATGACCCCTGAGAGATTTTACGCCTGGGATGCGGATCTCAAAAAGGTTATGAGTCTCATGCTGAACAATATCCCTGATGATTGGGCTAGAAGGTTTGTAGCCTATGAACCTTTTACGCTCATCAAGAATCTGAGGGATATCTGTCGTGGAAGCACGGAGGACAGGGACCTGAACGTCCATGAGTTGATTGAATCAATGTCTGGTCTAAAGGTTAGTTCTCCCAACAGGTGTTATAGGATGGAGGTCCAAGAAACACATGTTCAGCTCCTTCGCACTAAACAGAGGGTAGGCGTCCCACTGAGGTTCCATGTGGATCTTATGCGTTCATACTTTGATCGCCTAAGTCTACTAGGAACACCAATAAGCGAAAGGATGGCAGTCTCTATCTTGCTCAATTCACTCCACAGTGGGTTTGGTCGCTTCAAGCAACTACACCTAAGTGAACCAAGAGAAGAAACAGTTGCAGAATTTGTTCACCTTGTTAGAAAGGCTGAAATAATACTGAACTGTGAAGCCAAAGATTTACTCAAGGCTAGAAGGAGACCGTTCAAGAAAGGTGGAAAGTCCAAGGGCAATGCTAAATCAAAGCAGGACAAGTCCACATCAAGCTGTCTTTATTGTGATGGAATAGGCCATTACAAAATAGAATGTCCAAAGCTAAAGGAAGATCAGAAGAACGGAACAGTCGTTCCATCTTCAGGTATTTTCGTTATAGACTGTATACTTGCTAATTCAACTTCTTGGGTATTAGATACAGGTTGTGGCTCACACTTATGTTCCAATCCACAGGGACTAAGAAGAAGTAGAAAGTTAAGCAAGGGTGAAGTCGACCTACGAGTGGGAAATGGAGCACGGATTGCTGCATTAGCTGTAGGAACTTACTATTTGTCGTTGCCCTCCGGGCTAGTTTTGGAACTGGAAGAATGTTTCCATGTTCCAAGTCTTACTAAAAACATCATTTCAGTTTCTTGCTTAGATGCTAAGGGATTTTCCTTTTTAATAAAAGACAATAGTTGTTCGTTTTATTTTAAAGAGATGTTTTATGGATCTGCTAGATTAGTCAATGGACTTTATTTATTAGATCACGACAAACAAGTATATAACATAAATACCAAAAAGGCCAAAAAGGATGATTCAGATCTCACCTATCTGTGGCATTGTCGATTAGGCCATATAAACTTGAAACGCTTAGAAAGACTTCAAAAGGAAGGAATTCTAGAACCATTTGACTTAGAGGATTATGGTAAATGCCAATCATGTTTACTTGGCAAAATGACAAAGCAACCTTTCTCTAAAAGTCGGAGAAAGAGCAAATGAACTATTGGGTTTAATCCATACAGATGTATGTGGACCAATGAGTACAAATGCTAGAGGTGGTTTCAGCTACTTTATCACTTTCACTGATGACTTCAGTAGGTATGGTTATGTCTACCTAATGAAGCATAAGTCTGAATCCTTTGACAAATTCAAGGAATTTCAGAGTGAAATAGAGAATCAATTAGGCAAGAAGATTAAGGCACTGCGGTCTGATAGAGGCGGTGAATATCCGAGCTATGAATTTGATGACCATCTGAAAGAATGTGGAATTCTATCAGAATTGACTCCTCCTGGAACACCACAATGGAACGGTGTGTCGGAACGGAGGAACAGAACCTTGCTAGACATGGTCAGGTCAATGATGGGTCAGGCCGAACTTCCATTAGAATTTTGGGGACATGCACTAAATACAGCTGCACTCACTATAAATAGAGCTCCGTCTAAAGCTGTCGAAAAGACTCCATACGAATTATGGTTTGGAAAGCCTCCAAATGTGTCTTTTCTTAAGATTTGGGGATGTGAAGTATACGTCAAACGATTAATTTCAGACAAACTTCATCCAAAATCTGACAAATGTATCCTTGTGGGCTATCCAAAGGAAACAAAGGGGTATTACTTCTACAATACATCTGAGAACAAGGTGTTTGTTGCTCGAGATGGTGTCTTTTTGGAGAAAGATCACATTTCCAAAATGACAAGTGGGAGAAAAGTAGACCTCGAAGAAATTCGAGTCGAACAACAAACTCTAGAGAATGCTCAAGATGACATTCAGGATGAAACTCAGAGATCTTTAGAAGAATCTGGTGAGAATCATGGTCAAACTAGAAATCTTGCCCCGCGTAGATCGCAAAGATATAGATCTCAACCGGAAAGGTACTTAGGTATTTTGACGAACGAGAGCTATGACGTTCTATTACTTGAAAGTGATGAACCTGCGACTTACAAACAAACTATGACGAGCCCTAGCTCCAAGCAATGGCAAGAAGCCATGCAATCTGAATTAGACTCCATGTCTGAAAACCAAGTATGGGATTTGGTCGATTTGCCAGATGGCTACCAAGCCATTGGAAGCAAATGGGTTTTCAAACTGAAAAAGGACAAGGATGGGAAACTTGAAGTTTTCAAAGCTAGATTGGTTGCAAAAGGTTACAGGCAAGTCCACGGTGTGGATTACGATGAAACCTTTTCACCCGTTGCAATGCTAAAATCTATTCGGATAATGTTAGCAATCGCTGCATATTACGATTACGAAATATGGCAGATAGATGTCAAAACTGCTTTCTTAAACGGCGTTTTAACAGAAACTGTGTTTATGACACAGCCTGAAGGTTTTGAGGATCCAAAGAATGCTAAAAAAGGTATGCAAGCTAAAGAAGTCAATCTACGGATTGAAGCAGGCATCCAGGAGCTGGAATATACGTTTTGATGAAGCAGTCAGTGACTTTGGTTTCATCAAGAACGCAGACGAATCTTGTGTATACAAGAAGGTCAGTGGGAGCAAAATTGCTTTCCTAGTATTATATGTCGACGACATATTACTTATCGGAAATGACATTCCTATGTTGAACTCTGTCAAGATTTGGCTTGGGAAATGTTTTTCGATGAAAGATCTAGGAGAAGCACAGTACATATTGGGCATCAAGATTTACAGAGATAGATCTAAAAGGATGATTGGACTTAGTCAAAGCACTTATATCAGTAAGGTGCTTGATAGGTTCAAGATGGCGGACTCCAAGCGAGGCTACCTACCAATGTCTCATGGAATGACTCTAAGCAAGACTCAGTGCCCAAAAACACTTGATGAGCGTAGACGAATGAATGGGATTCCATATGCATCATTGATTGGTTCAATAATGTATGCTATGATATGTACACGCCCGGATGTTGCGTACGCACTCAGTGCTACGAGCAGATACCAGTCAGACCCAGGAGAGGCGCATTGGACTGCTGCCAAGAATATTCTGAAGTACCTGAAAAGGCACAAAGATGACTTCCTGGTCTATGGTGGAGATGATGAATTAATTGTTAAAGGCTATACGGACGCAAGTTTCCAAACCGACAAAGATGATTTCAGATCACAGTCTGGGTTTGTCTTCTGCCTCAACGGAGGAGCAGTAAGCTGGAAAAGTGCTAAGCAAAGCACCATTGCGGATTCTACAACTGAAGCGGAGTACATTGCTGCACATGAAGCAGCAAAGGAAGCTATATGGCTAAGGAAGTTCATAGGTGAACTTGGTGTAGTCCCCTCCATTAAAGGACCAATAGCCCTGTATTGTGACAATAACGGAGCTATTGCACAGGAAAAGGAGCCTAGACACCACCAGAGAGTCAAGCATGTACTTCGTAGATTTCACCTTCTACGAGAGTTCGTTGAAAGAAAAGAAGTCGAGATAAGCAAAATTTGAACTGATGACAACATATCAGATCCATTGACTAAACCTCTGCCGCAAGCGAAGCACAACTCGCACACTGCAGCTATGGGAATCAAGCATATTGGAGAATGGCTTTGATGTCTCTGTTTAATGTTTTAAAGTTTTAGAGTTTAAATCTTTGTAAAACATTATTGGTTAATCATTCACAATAAATGAAAAGAATTCATTTTTCCATTTAATTTGTGGTTTATTAAATGATGAGTCCCTTCAATTTGACAATATATTCAAGATAGACTGTCAGGACCAGTCCTGTGACTAAGAAATGTCTATCAAGTGAACTTGAATGTCAAAGGTTGAAAATGGTCCCTAGTCGGAGTTTTCTATAAAATTGGACGCATAGAAAACGTTAGACGATTAGAATGCAAGATGACTAGTAGTTCTGTTTCTTGAACTATGTGGACATGGCAATGTCATAATCATTTGCATAGATACTTACTTTGGGAAGACTAGTATCGGACAAGACCTATGAAACTTTACTGTAAGAGATGAAAATCTATCATAAGTAAATTTCATTAAAATTATTAGACACTAAATCCTCAATACCTGAGTGATTTGAGAATACTTGTTTGAGAACTGGTTGCTTTGACGTTGACCAACCGTCGCACCGTAAAAGGAGGCTATAAAGGCAACGCTCAGGTAATCACCTATCAAACGAAGTCTAATCTCAAGATCGCAAGATTGGGATTGTCCTCCCATAAATCCGGATGAGATGCTTAAAAGTTGTACAAGGCCACTCGGAGAGCTAAAAACTGTGAAATGCATGGCCGTGCTCGGATGAATCATAGGCTATGATTATCTGTTTATTTGATAAGTTGAACTCTGAAACCGAGAAACACCTCTGGACATAATAAGGATGACAACTCTTACCTTATGTTCAAGAGCAAGCATCGAGCGACAAAGGAATTAGGAAATGCACACTTGTCCCTAAGGACAAGTGGGAGACTGAAGGAAATAATGCCCTTGGTCCAAGTATGCATTCTATGTTAAGTCTAATAAATGCGGTTCAGTATTAATTAACAAGTTAATAATCCACAGCTTACTCTTGACTGAACCCGTAGGGTCACACAAATAGTACGTAAACGGATCAAGTATTTAATGGCATTAGATACTCCATCTATGGATATTCGGAATCGACGGATCTTGGTTTCAGTGGGAGCTGAGATCGTCACAGGCAAGAAATGAATACTCTGGAAACGATGATATTGCCGGAAACGGAAATATGGATCGTATCGGAAATATAAATATTATCCAAGTCGTAGATGTTGCTGGAAACAGAAACATGGTATGTATCGGAAAATATTATCGGAAATGGAAATATTGCCAGAATCGGAAATATTGCCGGAAACGGAAATATTGTCAGAATCGGAAATATTATCGGAATCGGAAAATAATTCCGGAAATGGAAATATTAAATATTTGTTCGAAACGGAAATTTATTCCGGAATCGGAAATATTAAATATTGTTCGTATCGGAAATGAATTCCGGAATCGGGAATTTAATCGGAAGCGTATCGTACGAATTAGCATCGGACGAGGCCCGCTAGACGAAGGCCCAGCACGAAGCCAGGCCGTCGCCCAGCGAGCCAACGCACACCAGCGCACGCCAAGCCTCGACCAGGCCCAGCGCAAGGCCAGGCCCAACTAAGGCCTTGGGCGCGCGCGCGCGGAGCGCAGCAACGGACCGAGCGCTGTGCGCCTAGCGTGGGCCGCAAGGCTTGCGCGGGTGTACGGTGCTCGTGCATTGCATGTGCGGGAATCCTGAAGCAATCAGAATTCGAAGTGTGATTAAATCCTAAAACTATTAGATAATGATTATTTAATTAGAGTCCTAGTAGGGTTATAATTAAATAAATTAGTATCCTAATAGGATTCCAAAACCCTTTCCATAACTCTATAAATAAGTGCCTAGGGTCACATATTTTCAGAGATTATTCAAGTATTCAAAGTGAGTTTTTGAGAGAAAAATTCAGACACATTTCTTACCTAAGAGTGCCGAAAATCTTTAGTACCTTAAGGGCGATTCTAGTTGGTCAATCTTAAGGCGGATCCGGACGTGCTGTGGACTATCTACGGAGGGACGACACTTGGAGTCCTAAAGACTTGTTCTTGTTCGGTTCGGGCGCAGCTAGGGAAGGCACGCAACAAAGAGTATGCATCTAAACTATGCTATATGATTATGTGTAAATAATATGTATTCCTGGCAAAATGGTTTTTCCGCATGATTTATGAATTGTCATATGTATCATAACCTAACATTGATGTGATGGTATGCTTGCGATTAGCTTGGGGGAGAAATGCGGGGTGGGGGTTTGCTTAGGGATCTTTTGATGCTTGTTGATGTTGTTGGTCTTCTTGCCACTTCGTGTAGCTGTACATATGATAATGATGAGTCTATGATGGTACTTTTGGTGTGTTTTGGCCATTTGGCCCTTGTCTACTAACATTTTTTTTCTTGCTTGCTTTTGAGCATTGTTTTGGTATGTTTCATCGCGGTGGGTTCACACTTTCCACCTTTTGCCTTACCCGTCTTTATTCTGGTGAGTTTGTTCGGGTTTTAATGGCTCTTTGCGGTACATACTCCCACGACAATTCCGGTAACATCCCTCTAACTCTATTGCATACTTTGGGGGACGGGCATATATAATGTTGGGGCATTTGGTTGGATGGGTAGTTGTGCCCCTCCTTGCTTGGTTTTAGGTCGTGAGGACATGGCCTAATTCTAGCTTAGGGGGAGTTTTGTTGTGTGGTTGGCTACTTGTTGATGCTCATTGCTATGAATCATACCATTATGTGCTTGTTTCCTTGTTTTTAGATTGATTTAGTTTGATTTTAGTTTCTTTTCTTTTTGTTTGTTTTGTTTGTTTCTCTTTGTTTCCCTTTTTGGTGTGTTTTCTTATTTTCTTCCTTTTTCTTTTGTTTTGATTTCCTTTTTGTCAAGGCAAGTTTTTCTAGGTTTTCTTAGGCAATATTCTTTATTGGGGCATATAAAATTGGAACTTGTAGATTAGAATGCTTTTATTCCTAATTGGTAGATTTTTACACGGTTCTTAATGTCTTGGGTCGAGTCTAGGATTTGGTGTCAAGAAAGTTGGTTGAACTATGGGTAGCATGCGTCATGAACTCTTGGCTTGTGGTAAGATGGTGTCGATTTCTGTAGTGATGTGAAGCCGGAGAGAATGGTATTTGCTCCCTTGTGAGGTTCATGCTCAAAAATAAGCCCAAACACATTTTCATATATTGAGTGGCATGGATCCTTAGCATTGACTTTCTTGTCTCCCGAGTTTGACCATTTCCTTCCCGAGACCGCAACCGAACTACTTTAGGGGACGATAGAGGCATTTCTTTCGGTGACTATTTTTCTTTTTAGTTCAGGACTCTATTTTCTTATTTTTCTCATATATTTTTGTTTGCATTTGCCCCTTTGCTAGCCATTTGAGCCTTGAACCTTCATTTCTTATGAGCACATTACAAGCCTAATAGCCTTTGTTTTGTTTTCACCCTTAGAAGTGATAGTGAAGCTTAGAGTTATGATGCTTGTTGTTTTGGAGTAATGATGCAAAGTTGAGGAATGAATGTTGTTTGGTATGAATGGCAAAGTTTTGGAAGAATGTTGTATATAGTGAATAATTGTTGCAAAAGCAAAAAGAGAGTAAAGTTTTGAAAAAAAAAGCCAAAAATAGAGAAAAAAAGAAGGCATGAAAAGTTTCATTTGAAACACAAAAAAGGAGGAAAATCAAATCATGGAAAAAACGCAAAAAAAGTTGTAGTTTAGAATTGTTGTTGAATAAGCTTGAGGGTACCCCAAATAAGTGGTACGAGTTTGTGTTTGGTTCAAAATCCTTGAGTTTAGTTCTATCATTGCGCTTCACTTTAGGTATGAGCACCAAATGGCCAAATTTGTTCCGCACCTTACCCCTACCCTACGTTACGCCCTAAAAGCCCTCTTAACCCTTTAGAGTTGAGTCATTGTCGGTGGAGGGAGGATTTGGTCAAGCTTAAGGAACAAGGTTGTAATGCTAAAATGTCCGGTAGCCTAATGTTGATTTTCTGGCGCCTTCGCGGTGTCTTAAGACGCTATTCTCAAGGGTGGATAAGATCTAGATATTTGACGTGGTATGCCCGGATATAGGGGGATTGACTAGTGCTAGCCCTTAGTTCACTTTGCTTAATGCTCGAATCTTTCACTCGGTTTAGGACATTAGTTAGCGTGTGCTCATTTATTTGATTAGTAATATTAGTGTTCTTCTATACTTGTTCCATAATAAAGCCCATCTTGAATTTTGTAGTTTAATTTCTTTTCTTCTTATTTTCTTTCTTTCTTTTCTTGGTTTGTGTTTTCCATTTTAGTCTTGCCTTGATAAGATTTGCTAGATTTTGATTTTGGTAAATTTTTAGATTCTGATTAGTTGCTCATTCTTCCTTAGTTGAGTTTAGTTTGCTAGCGACTAGCAAACGCTTAGTTTGGGGGAGTTTGATGAGCGACATTTATGTCGCTCTTAGCTTAGGATTTTATGTTAGTTTTTATGTTTTTTTTATAGTTTTTATAGCTTTTTGTGTGCATTTTATAAGTTTCGTTCCATCTTATGCTTTACAGGTGATTATGATGAAAAGTGGTGGAATACAAGTAGATTTTAGCCAAAACAGGGCTTGTGCGATCGAGTGATGGTTTGTGCGCCAGAATAGAGTAGTGCAAATGGAGTTCATGGAATTTCCAGTTTTGTGCGATCGAATGCCCTCTGTTGTTCGGTCGCACAGAATGGATTTCTGAGACGGAATGCCCCAAAATTGGAAAACGACCGCACAAGGCCTTATGTTCGACATCACAGCATTTGTTCGACCGCACAACTTTTTGAGTTCGACCGCACAAAAGTTGTGCGCCCGATTAGTTCTTCTTGTTCGACCGAATAGAGCTGCAAAGGAGACTTGAGCCAAAGAAACCCCATTCGACAGAACAGGATTTTACGTTCGGTCGCACAGGACGAAGGAAATGATCTTCGCTGTCTTCGCTCGCACAGGACTGGATTTGGTCGAACAAAGTCATTTACGTTCGGTCGCACAGTGGGTACGTGCGACCGAATCGCTGCGCGGGCTGCTCCTTTTCGAATTCTGGCTTCTATTTGGGAAAACTTATAAATAGATTTTTCAATTTATTCTGCAGGGAGGAGAATTTTAGTTGATAATTGGAGATTCTAAAAGTAGATTTTCAGCAATTCTAGAGAGAGAAACTCTCCTCCATTCAAGCTTCAATTTGTAATCCTTCTTAACTCTTCTTCAATTTTGCAATTTAATTCTTAGTTTCTTAATTCTTGCTCTTGCTTTGTTGTTGATTGTTCTTCAATTCCTTAATTTCTTGAATTCTTGATTTCATTGATTGAAGTTACTTTGATTCTTAATTCCTAGTTGATTTTGCAATTGAATTCTAAAATTCTCTTCTCTTCTCTTACTCCTTCAATTTCATGCTTGCTAGCTTAGAATTAATGGATTGCTTAATTTCTAGAATGACTAGTGAGTAGAATTAGGTTAGGAAAAGGGGAGAATCTAGGGGCTTAATTAGGGGAAATTGATGATTGATTCATGTGATTAAATATGATTTGATGATAGGACATCAAATGCTATTCGATTAGAATCACGTGGAACCATAGGTTAGGTTTGGCAAGAGATTGTGGGCCTATCTTGTGTGATCAAATGGCGGTGCCTATTATATGCTAGTTAGTTTAATCTAGGATTAGGCGAAAGCTCTTCCGTGGATTGGATGCGTAGCGTTCCCTATCCGAGAGGTGGCGGGTTCTTCTTTAGGTGCTATTTGCCTAAAAGTCACTTTGTTGCATGATCATCATTGCTAGATAGTTGAATTCATTTCCCCCGATTTCCCTAGTCTATCCCCGACTCCCTAACATCTCCCATTCTTGATTCAATTTAGCATAATTCGTAGTTTTTAGATTCTAAAAAGTGACAATTCAAAACCAAATTCTTGTTCGAACTAGATTGACTTTCAAACTCGATAACCACTGTTTCTTTGGGACGATCCCTTTGCTTACCGCTAGCTGTAGACACCTACTTTTGTCCCCATTCCCGAAAGGGAAGGTTCGATGATGAGAACATAAATCTCCACTTGGCAACGCATCTCCTATAAAATAACGAATCTCAATCCCCCTTTTCATTTCACCCGAAACCTGCTATTTATAGAAACCTGCTATTTATGGAAACCTGCTAAAAATAGTAAACTGCCGTAATGGGTAGTTGTTAAAAGTGGCAAGTCATAAAAGATAGGAACCTGTCAGAATTAGGTGTTGCACTCCAACATAAATCCTAAATGAGATAGAAATTGCGAGAGAATCCTATTTCTAATACGATTCGAAAATAAGAGTTACGTATTAATTAAAATCCTAACGAGCCTAGAGTTCGTAACCGGCCCAGACACATTCCTCCATAAAATTAATACGCACTAAAAGACTCGATTTAGTCTCATACACTCCGGATTCTAAGAGTCCGAATCTGACTAAGAAAACAGCCCAGACCCTATTTTCAGCGCCTGCCTCTGGGCGCCGAAATCTTCGGCGCCCAGCCCTGGGCGCTGAAATTACCTGGGACGTGTTCTTTCCTAATTCTTCGTGGATTAGAGCTCTACAATTCTATCTTTTCACGAACTCTTTTCTATAAATATAGCCCCAAGTTCGACGTGAAAGGAACACACACACAATAATTATTCTGAGTATTGACTCCAACCCCTAAGCCTAAGCCTCACGCTGCGAAATTGATCACGCGTTCTGTCGTAATCGATCCAAAAATCAAACAGAACGTATCCTGTCCCGTATCTTGAGATTCGTTAATTAAAAGGAGAAATAGCAAAGTCAAAGTGGTTAGTTTTCTGAGAACCGTGACGCACCTCTCAAGGGTGCGTCGTAATGTGTCCCTTTTCCATGATTTAATTGCTTTCCTCGCCCTTTTATGAACTGTTAAACTAATTAAATCTGATTGTTCTATCACGCCTAATAAAGATAATATTTTTGGGAAATTGGATTATCATGCTAGGTCCCTTAATACAATCTAAATCAGATAATCGCGCTCGATCTAGTATTATATGTTGTATATTGTGAAAATCAACTCAGATTAGTTTAATAGGTAACGCATGTCCCTTCAATTATTTATACTGAGCTAGTAAGGATATCCTGCCTCAGGAGTTATCGACGAGCCTGTACTCCTCTCGGTAGTTACAGTCCCCCGAACCCTCAATCTCTACCTTGCGGGTGTACGTTGAGAGATCCCCACACCAGGGATCACAAGGGAACCTACGGCCGTCATGGTCAAACATAATTGCACTCCATTTATGTCACGATAACCGGGTTTTGTCAGTTTTTCTCATTGTCGTTAAAAACGGAATGGCGACTCCTATATTACTAGTCAATTGGGTGTAAACTCACAGGAAATCCAATTACACTTGATTTGACAAAAAGAAGCGTCACACCCACGAGGGACGAGGTCACGCATTAGCCTCGTGCTTTTTCGACCCCCTCACAGTGGCGACTCCATTGGGGAAAGTGAAGGAAATACTCGTGCTTGTAGGTAATCAAAATAGCCGAAGGGTGAAACGATCCTACCCCGCGTTTATTTCCCCATCAAGTTGGGACGACCTGAAAATCAGCATATTAATGTGAACGGGCAGAACCGCATAACGAATCTTGGCTCCCTCGGGGAGTTTGGACTAAGGATACCCATTGCCAACCGGGGGATGCATACGCTTCGAATGTTGTCCACTCGGCACTTTCGCTAGTAGTACACCCGTCCCAAACCCAATCGCTCGCCCATTATGTCCCTCTCATTGGTGCATGCCCCCTTGGCTTACATCGTGATTGGCCTCTTGGTTGAAATTTGTCTGTTGAAGACACTACCTCGACCGGGGCATGTGTTGGATCTGCGATAGAAGCGGTACCAAGCCAGGCGCAAATGCTACCCATAGAAGCCTATCATAAAACTACATGACATGTAATTATTGCCTCATGATGTAATGTTAGTTATGTGTAGCGAAATATATGATTGTGTGACAAACCATGCTAGAAAACCAACGACCTTAAAAAATTGACCAAACATTCATAAACAAATTGGCCAAAGAGTTATACCAAAATACGTGTTCCGCAAACCCGAACGATCGCCACAAAAATAAGTGATGCTCGGGATGGCCCGTAACGAATCCCACAAACGCTGCACAACGCGTAAAGGACGTTATTAGGCAAGCACGCTAAATCAAAGTCGCATAAAAAAAAGTAGACGTAAACAGAAAACGAGAACCAGCCAGGGACGCATTTTCAACGCCCCTGGCTGGGCGCCAAAATTTCTCACGCCCTACGCTGGGCGCTGAAGTTGCTGCCTGGCCTTCTGGTCAGGCGCAGCAGTCTCGGTGCCCGCGCAAAAGATACCTAGCAAAAAAAAGCCATTCGTAAAAATTGCTACGAGGGCGTAAGAAAAAGCACTCGATTCTAAAAGCGACTTATAAAAAATAGATAACTCTTTGTGTCGTTTTTAGGCCTCCTACGACGACAATGCTCGACACCAAAACCGAACATGGTAATAACTATGAATGTCACAACGGGAAAGTGTTTCGAAAATCCAAAGAATGACCAAAAGAAAAACCAAAAAGTGTACCAACAAAAGAAAGAGCGAAAAAACCAATACAGAGAGTCAAAGTCTAGACTAAGTAATGCTTGAAACTTTGGGGCCTAAACTTCAGCTTATCTTATGCATAGGACTGGTCCTACCACTTGGTGCCGATCGGGAAATCAAAGGTTAGTGCGTCTCGAATATACATCGCCAACACCAAGTATAGTGACTCCAAGCTCCGTCCGTCATCCCTTATTTCAAGGATCTCCGCTTCCCCAACCTCGATTCGCACCCTCAAACATGTCCATCGAAGAATTGCGAGACCAGATGGTCCAAATGACCCAACTTATGGGCCAACTGAAAATGGAAAACGAAGCCTTAGCGGCTGCACAAGCCAAAGATAACCTCGATAACGAGAAGAGGATTGAAAAAATGGTCCTACATCAAACCATGGGGAGCAAGTACTTCTCCCTCGATCCTGAACCTTTTCCTGGCAAACTACTAGAAAAGTTTAGTTCATCTGACTTACCAAAGTTTAAAGCCACGGACAATCCCCGTGATCATCTATTGAGCTTTGTGAATGCCATGAACTTGAAGGGCGTGGACAAGTTCATGTATTTACTTGCCTTTCCTTTGTCCTTGGAACCTGTGCCGCTCAAATGGTACTACCACCAGGACCCTAAGCTCTTCCCCACTTGGGAAGACTTTGTCAATGTCTTCATCAAGCAATACTCGTCGAACAAGGATTTTCAAGTCACCATGCGCTAGCTGGAAGTTCTCTTCCAAAAAAAAATGAGGGTTTCACAACCTACTTTGCTAGATGGAGGGACCAGGCGGCCCAACTAATCAATAGGCCTCCCGAAACAGAATTGGTCCAAAAATTCATTGACAACCTGGACCCGGCTTACAGACAACACCTTAGGTACCTGGGACTTGACACTTTCAAAAGAGTTTATGATGTGGGAATAAAGATCGAGGATGACCTCGCAAAAACAATACAAAGTAAGCCTGCATATAAAAGCAACACCTACAACAGGGGCAACACATCCCAAGCCCAAGAAGTCCATGCCGTAGAGGAGACTCCCGCCCGAAGAA
Organism: Spinacia oleracea; assembly: GCF_020520425.1. NCBI lineage: Eukaryota > Viridiplantae > Streptophyta > Magnoliopsida > Caryophyllales > Amaranthaceae > Spinacia > Spinacia oleracea. Next base: position 94,244,666 of record NC_079489.1, read on the forward strand.
GCCCTGGAAGATGGGTCCGAGACCGAAAGTTTGCCCCACTCGGGTCGACTTTGGTACAAGCCTTTGAAAGACTAACCAATCAAGGAAAGTTGAGGCCTATAGGCCCCACCTGTGACCCTCCTGTCAAGAGCAAATATTGGGTCGAAGGTACATACTGCAAATTCCATCAAGGAAATGGGAATGACACTGAAAACTGCTGGAATCTAAAAAATACGATCCAGGACATGATAGAGGATGAAGTGATACCTCTCCCTAACGTTGGCAAACCCAACAAAAACAAGAGCCCACTCGGCTCTTGTCACATCTCTCTCGACCAACCAGAAAATGAGAACTTCGACCCTACGGTGTATATTACACCTCAAGGTGCACCCCTCGCTGAGGTCCCTATGGATCGAATCGAGAGAGAAGTGTGCGGTGTGTGGGATGATGATGCTGAAGATATCTACCTATCTCAAGTATCGGGCCAGGACCTCTTTACTGAAACTTGGCCCGGGTATGCTCTCATTGACACCACCCCTCAGGAACCCGAAGTCGACAATCTCACCCGATCCTGAAGGATATACCAACCGGATATTCGCCCACCTCCTATGGACGATATCCCAGTCAGACAAACTCCTGATAATGGACGGCACACCACCGTCGCAGAAGTCATTGAAAATCCTCTCTTGAAGCAACAAAAAAGGACTAAGGCCGAGATTACCATCTGGGATCTCATGTGTACTTCAAAGGAACATCGCGAAAAGCTTATTCGCTCACTTGACCTCATCTCAGTGCCTACGGATATCACACCTGACTCATTGGTTAACCACGTCACGAGAGATGCTGGAGAAAAGGCCATAGTTTTCACTGACAAAGACTTGCCCAAAGAGGGGGGTGCTCACAATAAAGCCCTCTATCTAGTGGTTGGATGCAAAGGAAAAAACATCCCCCTAGCACTCGTAGATAACGATTCGGCAGTTAACGTTTTCCCATTGCGAACCGCCCATTGCTTGGGGCTAGGAAAAAATGACTTCCAAACCTCCACGCAAGGGGTACGAGGCTATGATAACTCTCGAAGGCCTGTGTTGGGAAAAATCAACCTTACCATACAAACCGGGCCTGTGGAATGCACCACGGAGTTTCAAATAATCGACATCAAGCCCACTTTCAACCTCCTCTTGGGGCGACCTTGGCTCCATGACTTAGGAGGTGTGGCTTCTACCTTGCACCAAATGGTTAAACTTAACCATAACGGGGTAATACAGGAAATCCGCGCCCCTCCACTCGACATCAGTTGTACTATGGTTGGAACGGCCGAAACTACAAACGACCTTTATGGGTTTCAAATGGATGAAGCAATCCAGTTCATCGAAGACTATGGTCCAGCATACCTAGACCCGCGCGCATCCTGAGTCATCCCTAGAATGCTGTTAGCTCAAGGTTATTTCCCAGGAATCCCATTGGGCATAAGGAAGAAGGAATGCACATTCCATCCTTTACCCAACAAATCTACTCCCTTTGGCTTAGGCTATGAACCAACAGAGGAAGATATTGCTGACCGCCTGTCTGGGCTACGCCTTAACAAGGCCAAATAAACCACCCTCCTTCCCCCGTATCAAAAAACCCTTAACGGGATGTTCATTCGGGAAGGAGAAGAACACCCATGCTGTGATTTCCCTGAACCCTTCGTTCAGGATGGCTTGCTAAAACCCGGATTTGAAATTTTCCATGACTGCCACACCTTGGATGAGGCACCCCACCTCACCAAGACCAAAACAGCTGAAATATTGGACAACCAGGCTCTATGGACACTGTTTAACGAATCGAGGCCTATGGAGGACGAGACTGTGATGACTACCCTAGCTTTACAAGATGAAGGTTTCGATCCAACCCGGTTAATCTCTCATGCATCAACACTAGAAGAGATCAAGAACGGATGGGTGAAGACATATCAGTGGGTCAACGCAAAAGGAATAGAATTCAAGATGAGTACCGGTGAAGGACCAAAGTTTTACGAGACTAAACCCAAGGCTTGAGCCATATAGAGCACCTTAGTAAAAAGCGCCTAGTAGTTCTTTAGATTGGTAGAAAAAAAAGACTTTAGATGGTCCTAAGACCCCTTAGAATATAGGTTAATTTTATTGCAGTGTGTTTTCCTTACTTTCCAAATTAATAAAGGCGTAATATTTCTCCTAAAAACTTTTATTCTAACACTAAATGAGCACCAAACGTACTTGCAAAGAGGCAGCCCACTCTAGGCCCAATAAACGAGGCCCACTCAGTCTCGAATCGTGACATCGAAATTCATCAAACCTCAAAATGAACCACATTATCATATTACCAAAACATAAGGGTCTAACCCATGCAACCCAAAGAATGCAAAAGAGACCATGCAAATGTTGCTCAAGAAAAAAACTCATAAAAATAAACACCGCCCCGTCATCAACACGCACCTCATCCCACTCAAAAGCCTACACAAAGATCTTCATATCTTCCACACACTAACCCAATTCTCAAAACCGTTTCGAGTCACAAATAGGAAAAATTAAGCCGGACAAAAATGCGTCTCACGTTAACAGTTAAAAAGCCTCCGAAATTGCCTCAAAATTGATTTTAATACGAGTAAAAAGCAAAGCACAAAACAAAGAGAAAAGAAATAAATGCAAGAACATGTGAAGCAAAGTGTCAAAAACGACCGCCCAGAAATCATTTTCAGCGCCCAGGGCTGGGCGCCGAAATCTTTGACGCCCCAGCCTGGGCGTTCAAACTCTCTGCCTGCCTAAATTTTTTTCCAGAACTGCTCGTCATTTTATCCGCATATAACAGAAAAATAACGAACACTTGGGGGGTACAACATGTATTCAGATATGCGTACCAAAAAAACAGCCGTACAAAAAACACATGGAATTTCATTTTTATACGCGGCTTACGGCAAAAACAACAGACTAAAATAATGATAATACTTCACTCATTTTACCGATTAAATAATATGTTTCCACCTCAGGGCATATCTATTAAAATTCGGCATCCTAGAATTTATTCTAGCTAGAACTACGCGCGACCTGATTCTAACAAAGATACGTAGGCAATCCTATTTATGGATTCGGTCCAATTAAATAAAAAATATATATACATTGTGCAAAAGTGTTAGACATGTTTAAAATATAAAAAAAAAGGAGAAGCGAAAACGAAAGTAAAAAATAAAATACGCCTTTATTAAAAAATAATAAGAAGGAAAACAAAAGTGCTAAGAAGGAAAAAACAAACACAACTGAAATAAATAAAGGGCACCTACACCCTAGCAAGAACTACACTATTCTAGTTCTTCCGGATCATCAAATAAAGTCTTGTAGAGGGCAATGTTCGCAGGATCCACCCCCACAGTCTTCTCCGCTGCCCCTATATCAATCTCCATAAGAAGAGGCTCCTGGACACTACCTTCCAAAGATGCCAAAGCTTCAGAAACATTCTCAGTTTGAACAGTTACAGCCCGTTGTGAGGGGGTCGAAAAAGCACGAGGCTAATGCGTGACCTTGTCCCTCGTGGGTGTGACGCTTCTTTTTGTCAAATCAAGTGTAATTGGATTTCCTGTGAGTTTACACCCAATTGACTAGTAATATAGGAGTCGCCATTCAGTTTTTAACGACAATGAGAAAAACTGACAAAACCCGGTTATCGTGACATAAAGGGAGTGCAATTAAGTTTGACCACGACGGCTGTAGGTTCCCTTGTGATCCCTGGTGTGGGGATCTCTCAACATACACCCGCAAGGTAGAGATTGAGGGTTCGGGGGACTGTAACTACCGAGAGGAGTACTCGCTCTTCGATAACTCCAGAGGCAGGATATCCTTACTAGCTCAGCATAAATAATTAAAGGGACATGCGTTAACTATTAAACTAATCTGAGTTGATTTTAACAATATGCAACATATAGTACTAGGTCGAACGCGATTATCTGATTTAGATTGTTTTGAGGGACCTAGCATGATAATCCAATTTCCCAACATATTATCTTTATTAGGCGTGATAGAACAATCAGTTTTAGTTAGTTTAACAGTTCATAAAAGGGCGAGAAAAGCAATTAAACCATGGAAAAGGGACACATTACGGCGCACCCTTGAGAGGTGCGTCACGGTTCTCAGAAAACTAACCACTTTGACTTTGCTATTTCTCCTTTTATTTAACGAATCTCAAATTATAGGACAGGATACGTTCTGTTCCATGTTTGGATCGATTGCGACAGAACGCGTGATCAGTTTTGCAGCGTGAGGCTTAGGCTTAGGGGTTTAGAGTCAATACTCAGAATAATAATTGTGTGTTGTTGTGTGTTCTTTTCACGTCGAACTTAGGGCACTATTTATAGAAAAGAGTTCGTGGAAAGATAGAATTGTAGAACTCTAATCCACGAGGAATTAGGAAAGAACACGTCCCAGGTAATTTCAGCGCCCAGGACTGGGCGCCAAATATTTCGGCGCCCAGAGCCAGGCGTTGAAAATAGGATCTGGGCCGTTTCTTTGTCAGATTAGGATTCTTAGAATCCGGAGTGTATGAGACTTTAATCGAGTCTTTTAGTGCGTATTAATTTTATGATGGAATGCATCTGGGCCCGTTACGAACTCTAGGCTCGTTAGGATTTTATTTAATACGTAACTCTTATTTTCGAATCGTATTAGGAATAGGATTCTCTCGCAATTTCTATCTCATTTAGGATTTATGTTGGAGTGCAACACCTAATTCTGACAGGTTTTATCTTTTATGACTTGCCACTTTTAACAACTACCCATTACGGCAGTTACTATTTTTAGCAGGTTTCCATAAATAGCATGTTTCTATAAATAGCGGGTTTCGGGTGAAATGAAAAGGTGAATTGAGATTCGTTATTTTATAGGAGATGCGTTGTCAAGTGGAGATTTATGTTCTCATCATCGAACCTTCCCTTTCGGGAATGGGGACAAAAGTAGGTGTCTACACCCGCTCAGCCTCAAGGGCACAGACAATGGTGGGGGAAGGATTATCAACATCAACTGAATTACTCACTGTTTCTACTGGCGGTTGAGCCTTCCTAACCCATACATTGTTCCGGCGACGATCTCCGCGAGAGCTTGCATTTCTTTTAGCAACGGCAGGCCTCTTCATGTTAGGCATCTTCTTAGGCCTAGAACTGGAACGAGGAGGAACTTCCTTTCGCATTCGATCAGGACGAGCTTTCACAGTCTAATACCATGGGTGCGAGGATTGGCAGAATCACAACCCTCATATCTAACCCGAATACGAGGTATCAAAAGCTTAGCCGGCTCCCCATTTCGAGCCTCGGTCCTCACAGCTTTATCATCGGAGCTCATCCACAACTTGTAGTTTTCAGAAAGACCCACAAAGCCATTTGTAGCTACGGCCCAACGCGGGAGACCATCATAATACTTAGCCCATGCTTGAACCCGTGCTTGTGAAAAGGCCGCTATTTTAGGTGGTACCGTATCAGAAAAGGGGATAGTCTGCCTTAAGCCGTATTGACGCATGATTCGGTAAGGAAAGATATAAATGGGCCGGGATAGCCCCAACAAAGAAACATAAACCGATACATCGGACCCCCCCGCCATAGTAGTCAAACCCCACCACGGTACCACCCACTTAATAGAACAGATACCATGAGTAAGAAAGGAGGCCCACTCGGCCTCGTCCTGGCCTCGGTGCAAATACTTCCGGTTACCCAAGGCTATAGGGCGATAATGTTTAGGATCGGCATGAGTTTCTAAGAGCCTAAGTCGTTCCATGAGCCAAATCTGCAAAAAACGGGTACGATCAGATTAATCAATAAAAATAAAAAACGAAACCTGGGGGCGCAGTTTCAACGCCCAGGACCAGGCGCCGAAAATTCTAACGCCCAGCCCTGGGCGCTGAAACTCAGCTCCAGGCAGTATGCAAAAAAACATACATGTGCGCAAGGAAAAGATCGATTACCTGTAGCAATAGGGGGCTCCCCTTAAAATATTCAGATTTGGCATCCTTCTTCAGCTCATCCGCACTCAGCAAAGTCTCGGCAACAACCAACGGCATAATAGAATTGCAACTTTCCATCTGGCTAATCAAGGGGATCAACCTTATGTCACCGAACTCACCATTGTTATTCGACAGTAAATAATGATTCAACAAGCAAAATACAAGGGCTCGAACGTTCAATTTCTGTTCGGTCATATTTTTACTAGGTCCAAAGTGATGTTTTACAAGCTTTGCCAAATTAACCTCATCACCTACAACAATCTCAGCAAGCATGTTAGCATCTAGTCCTAGGAAGGCCCCTATGGTTGTTTTAGCCTCTTCAATGGTGCCAGGGTGGCAGGAGTAGCATTAGTAGGATAACCAAGGATCGCAGCAAATACATCTGGCAAAGGACATACTTCGTTGCCCCGAAAGACAAAAACATGATGATCAGAATCCCAAAAGCTTAGGGCTGCATGCAGAAAGTTATAATCAATATTAATTTGTTGTAAGCCTAAAAGTGCCTCTAAGTGGTATTCTTTCAACAAAGCCTTTTCTGTAGGAGTAAGGGCTCGTAGCCACCGCCTAACAGCTCATTGGAGTGAGAAGGGAGGAATAGACATGACAAAAGCAAGGAGGAATTAAACCTAAGCAACTATAAGAGAGAAGAATATTGAGAGTGACGAAAAAGAGGGACGTAATCTAGCCCCTATATATAGCTGAAGACATCAAGTGACATCCTGATCCCATTCGGAAACGCGTTAAGAAATCCGAAAACCAAAAATCGTCAGGAAAGGACTTTCAGCGCCCACGGCTGGGCGCCGAAATAATTAACGCCTAGCCTTGGGCGCTGTATATGCAGCCCAAGGCCCAGATCTCACAAAACGCGGAACAGGAAAGGACTTAAAACCGTGTTGCTAGACACAAGGCCCTACTGCAATCAAGATCAAGCCCAAAAGCACCTTTAGCACCCAAATAGCAAAAATGAATGTTAAAACTTGGTCGAAACTTAGACTCGTCTCAAGGAATATATGTGTACACTTTTCAAAACAAATATGAGCAAAATAAATATCAAGGTCATTCTTCGAAACACCAAAAAATATTGTTAAGTCGTTGGTTTCTCAAAATGAAAAATGTTTGTTTGTCAAAAGATTAATCCGGGCCAAGCCAAATCGGATGTTATTGGAAGATAAACTTCGTCACCTGAAGACTGAAGTCGCACTCCACGACTTCGCCAAAATAGCACACCACTATAAAGGTCGCTCGCACATACGAGCACGACCCCAAACATGATTAAAAGACGTTATAAAATACGTACCTCTCTTGGCGAAAATGACCGACAAGCCCAAGTTCTTGGGGGCTCGCGAAAAATATAGACTCCGAACAAAGAGTGTGCGGAGTTAAAATTATATTCCCGGACTACGCTATACGCAGTCCCATGTTTGGATAAACTCAAAGAACGGGTTTTCGACCTGAGAGAAAGGTCGTCGTTGACACTTGTACATGGTCCTCTAAGCAAAGATCAAATGGTGGAAAAAATCGAGCTGTAAAAACTAGCTCAAAAAGAAGACGGTCACAAGACAAAGGTCCATCTAAACCCGTTGTCAACCCACATTCAGGTTACAACTAAGTCCGAGCATCCCTCGAAAGAATTCGCCCTTGCAAGAATGAATAAAAGAAATTCTCAAAAGAAGTCACGATGAACAAAAAAATACGAACTTGCCCATCTTCAGTTGGCAAGATCGCGTCACGAACCAGGCGAGTTCCAAACCGAAAAACGAATTCAGGGACGTCCACCCTCAACGGACAGGGCTCGCCCACCCTCAGCGGGCGGGGTCTGCGTCACTAGCCGCGGAGGTCCTCAGTTTTCGAAAAATAGAATCTTCAAAAACAAAATGAAACAGGCTCGCCATCTTCAGCCGACGGGGTCTACGTCGCAAACCACGTAGGTCCTTATTTTCAAAAAGCACAAACAAATTTCACAATAGATTCGTCCATTTCTATCGGACGGGGTGTCCACCCTTAGCGGACAGGTTCGCCATCTTCAGCCGGCGGGGTCTACGTCACAAATCGCGTAGGTCCTTATTTTCAAATTTCAAACACAGATTCGTCCACTTCTATAGGACGGGGTGTCAACCCTTAGCGGACAGGCTCGCCATCTTTAGCTGGCGGGGTCTGCGTCACTAATCGTGCAGGTCCTTAGTCGCTGCAGCGATAACTTTTTCTGGTTTTCCGTTTTTCCAAAAAAGAACGATGTGAGTATTTTTCCTTTTTTCCAAAAATTAAAGGATTGGTTTTCCGTTTTTCCAAAAAAGAACGATGTGCTGGATTTTCCTTCGTTTTACGTCCCATAAAAACAATGGGGTTTTCTCGTTTAGTTAACCCTGAAAATGAGAATCTTTAAAAACATTTTTACCTCGTGATTGGGCTTGGCCAGGCCCAATTACACTTTATAGCTTTGATTTCGAAAACATCTGTAGCTACTCCCAATGACAAAGTGAGGGAGTTTCTACGCCTCTTTAGATACTTCCAATGACAAAGTCAGGGAGTTTCTATACTATCCGTTGACAAATCCCAATGACACGTGAGGGATATGTCGACACTTCAAGTGATGACCCTTAAGTCAAATGTTATCACTCGGGGGCTCGTGAGACCCTCGTAAAAACAGGTCAACATGACTTGTGTGACGCACTCCTTCTAGTACTTTGACCATCGTCTTACTCCAAGACTCAGTCAAAGTGGGGGCTAACCGTAGACACCTACTTTTGTCCCCATTCCCGAAAGGGAAAGTTCGATGATGAGAACATAAATCTCCACTTGGCAAGCATCTCCTATAAAATAACGAATCTCAATCCCCCTTTTAATTTCACCCGAAACCTGCTATTTATAGAAACCTGCTATTTATGGAAACCTGCAAAAAATAGTAAACTGCCGTAATGGGTAGTTGTTAAAAGTGGCAAGTCATAAAAGATAGGAACCTTTCAGAATTAGGTGTTGCACTCCAACATAAATCCCAAATGAGATAGAAATTGTGAGAGAATCCTATTTCTAATACGATTCGAAAATAAAAGTTACGTATTAATTAAAATCCTAACGAGCCTAGAGTTCGTAACGGGCCCAGACGCATTCCTTCATAAAATTAATACGCACTAAAAGACTCGATTAAGTCTCATACACTCCGGATTCTAAGAGTCCGAATCTGACTAAGAAAACGGCCCAGACCCTATTTTCAGCGCCTGGCTCTGGGCGCTGAAATTACCTGGGACGTGTTCTTTCCTAATTCTTCGTGGATTAGAGCTCTACAATTCTATCTTTCCACGAACTCTTTTCTATAAATATAGCCCCAAGTTCGACGTGAAAGGAACACACACACAATTATTATTCTGAGTATTGACTCCAACCCCTAAGCCTAAGCCTCACGCTGCGAAATTGATCACGCGTTCTGTCGCAATCGATCCAAAAATCGAACAGAACGTATCCTGTCCCGTATCTTGAGATTCGTTAAATAAAAGGAGAAATAGCAAAGTCAAAGTGGTTAGTTTTCTGAGAACCGTGACGCACCTCTCAAGGGTGCGTCGTAATGTGTCCCTTTTCCATGATTTAATTGCTTTCCTCGCCCTTTTATGAACTGTTAAACTAATTAAATATGATTGTTCTATCACGCTTACTAAAGATAATATTTTTGGGAAATTGGATTATCATGCTAGGTCCCTTAATACAATCTAAATCAGATAATCGCGCTCGATCTAGTATTATATGTTGCATATTGTTAAAATCAACTCAGATTAGTTTAATAGGTAACGCATGTCCCTTCAATTATTTATGCTGAGCTAGTAAGGATATCCTGCCTCTGGAGTTATCGACGAGCGAGTACTCCTCTCGGTAGTTAAAGTCCCCCGGACCCTCAATCTCTACCCTGCGGGTGTACGTTGAGAGATCCCCACACCAGGGATCACAAGGGATCCTACGGCCGTCGTGGTCAAACATAATTGCACTCCCTTTATGTCACGATAACCGGGTTTTGTCAGTTTTTCGCATTGTCGTTAAAAACTGAATGGCGACTCCTATATTACTAGTCAATTGGGTGTAAACTCACAGGAAATCCAATTACACTTGATTTGACAAAAAGAAGCGTCACACCCACGAGGGACGAGGTCATGCATTAGCCACGTGCTTTTTCGACCCCCTCACATTAGCCGGTAGTTGAGTGGGTTTATAAATATTGTTTGCATAGGTTATTTTCTATCAACGACGGAAAATACACCTATCAACCATTCAATAAGGAAGTTTTTACATCCATTTGCCAAATTTAGTAGTCATGAAATGCGGCAATAGCAAGGACTATTAGAACAGACTTAAGCAAGGTAACTGGAGAAAAGGTTTCATCATAGTCAACACCGTGAATTTCCCTGTAACCTTTTGCTAGAAATCTAGCTTTGTATACATATACATTTCCATCTTTATCTTTCTTCAATTTGAAGACCCATTTTCTTTAGATATGTGTGAACCTATCCGGCAAATCAACCAAATCCATTACTTGATTTTCAGGCATGAACTATATTTCAGATTTCATGGCCTCTAACCCTTTTGCGGAGATTGGCCTCGTCATAGATTCCTTTTAGGACATAGGTTCATCACTAACCAATATGAGAACTTCTAAGTTTTCAGTCAAGAGGACACCAGTCCATCTGTCCGGCTGAGCCTTAGTTCTATGTGATCTATGAGGGGAAACAACGTCTTGAGGAACTACTCCCACTGGCTCTTCCAAAGGCGTTGGAGGTTCTTCATCTTGAACTGCTTCCAAAGATTTCTCGATTCGTTTTTCCTCTCGAATCCCTTAGAGGTCTATTATTCTCCCACTTGTTAATTTGGAAATGTGATTTCTTTCCACAAAGACACTGTCACGAACAACGGATACTTTGTTATATGATTTTTGTAGAAGTAATACCCCTTAGTTTATTTTGGATACCAAAAAAAGAATCATTTGTCATATTTTGGTGCTAGCTTGTCCGAAATTAATCACTTGACATATGCTTCGCAACCCCAAATCTTGAGAAAAGACAACTTTAAAATTTTTCCAGTCCATAATTCATATGGAGTCTTTTCAACAGCTTTTGGCGAAGCACGATTCAGTGTGAGTGTTGTTGTTTGCAAAACATGTCCCCAAAATTGTATAGGTAGTTTTGCTTGTGTAGGGTGTTTTTTTAGTGTTTTGGATTCGTTCTGTTCGTATTTCGGGTACTTGTATTTCAGATTTTGTAAACGAAAGTTTTGGGACCTTGACATGTCCCAATTATAGGACATGTCAAGAACATAAATTTGGTAAAAAAAAAATCAAGAAACCTAACACTTGGTTTCGACTTGATTTTCTCAATCCCACCCTAGAAGGGGAGTCGAATACAAGGTTGGATCTAATGATTGAATAAAGAATTTAGCATTTAGAAAATAGGAAACCCAATTTAAAGGAAATAATATAGAATCTAAACCCTACGAATTTTGAACATTGGGTTTCGACGGAGTCGCTACCAAATAAGTTTTCGGGTCCGGTTTCGAAAGACCAAATTTGACTTGGGATAAGGCTAGGACTTGAAACTGACTGAAACTCGGGTAAGGGAACGAAATGGTTATTTGAGTAGATTTTGAAAGATGGTTTATACAATACAAGTATTATTTTCGGAGATAATCCTATCATGACACCACTATTAGGTGGTTGAGCATGCATATTTAGGACATTGAAATTGCTAATTTTGTATGGTGATCACTTTGCTTTAAGTCAAATTTAGGGAGCCTAAACAGGTTTCCAAAATTTATCTTTTTTAAGAGTGATTAGAACTTGTATATTGTTGATTTAGCATGTTGGGTGATGAAAGAAATAAACAAGTAAAACATCATTGCAGTAGAAAATAAAGTGCGGAGTTAGTAAAGATTATACATCACCACCTAGAAAAAGGACTAAACCACATCGCCTAGAAGGACTAGTCGAGTAAAATAGCATGAATAATAAGTGCGGAACTTTAAGGTGCAATGTTTAAAGATGCGAAATTGAAATGAGCAATAAAATAAGCAGTAAAACATTGAACTTGTATGATAGAAATTGCATAATTGAATATTGAAAATCCGATTGTGGAACACTTGCTCAAAAGTGATTTGGCTCCCCACGAATCCAAATCGTGTAAATAATCTCACTTCAAAATGAGTTGCTCATGAAAAGGTATCATCAATTTTATATATGAAAATTAAAATAAAGCATTGATATTGAACTTGAATATTGAACATTGAAGATTGAACTTGAAATTGGGAGGCTACGTTCTTAAAGATTAAGAATTTTAAATTTGAACATTTTGCCACTTGGTGCAGTGATCTTGAGAGACTTCCTCCATCCATTGATCACCTTTTTGCCTGGATCAATGAGCTTAGAAGGGTCAAAGTCTTTGATTTGAGTAATCATTTGGACCATGGTGTTACCAGAGATAATTGGTGCCATTTCTTGTCCAAACAAGAGACCAAATGCTTGAGGGTCTAGGCATTCTAAGATGGCCTCGTGTTGCATGGGAAAAACATCCTCTGGGAAGTGGCAGTCTTGAAAGATTTCGAATCCTGGGTAAACCACCCCTTTCGAAGAATCATATAAAGGATCTAGAAAGTCAAAGTACAAATCATCCTCTCCTTCCTTCACAAATTGGCCATTGAGAGTAAGTTGGTGGGGGTGTATCTTGAATTGAACATTGCCTTCCCGAGGAGCCTTTAGTTTGGCTACATGATGCTTGCCTTCTTTCTTAGTTGGCTTATGCCCCAGACCGAAACAACTAGTTATCCCTAAGTCTTAAACGGTGATTCTACTGTCCCAAAGTGACCATGTTTCATCATTTCATGCCTGGCAACATGGTACATGTCAAGTTCAGTTTCGATGGCTCCCACTTCGACACAAAATCCCCATAGGTCTTCATCTTTGTCATCGTGGTCAATGAGTATTAAAGCTTGGTTCTTGGATGTGATGCTTTTAGGGTGAAAATATTCCCTTTGACCTCCAATATGACTTTCTGATGAAGTGAAGAGGGCACATCCTTTAGATCATGAATCCAAGGTCGCCTAAGAAGCAAATTGAAGCTAGATTTGATGTTGAGCACTTGAAAGCTCGCTTTGCGCTCAATAGGTCCGGTTCGCAAAACGAGAGTTAGGGACCCCATGGCCTCACAACGAGTGTTATCATATGCACGGACACCTTCAGATGAGCTAGAAAAATCACTTTGAGTGAACCCCGGATTTTCAGTAGTGCGAAGAGGGCACACATTGATAGCCGACCTATTATCAACTAGAGTCATGGAAATGATCTTATTTTTCTATTCGACAGTCAAATTGTAGGGGAATACAGTTAAACATAATAACATGTGCGGAACAATCCCCAAAGCCAGGAAACTTGTATAAAGCACAGATTAAGCAAACTTACATTCGAAGCGTGTTTTCCACAATGATTTGTCAACGAACACGAACAAAGAACTCCACTTGTCGTTCCTCTACTTGGTTCACCGACACGATCAGATCCGTCTTGATTATCGTAGCTTATACAACTGATCAAGATACTTTGCCTTTTGGGATGAACACACTATGGAGGCACAGAGAGAATTAGGGTTATCTGTTTTCTCCTAGGGTTGTGTGTAATCAAAATTGTGATTGTACTAAGTTGGAAATTAGGTTATAAGGTTATTTACATAACCTTACTAACCGACCAAGCCTTGAGGCAAGGCCAGCTAGCAAGCCCCGCGTGAGACAAGCACAGCGAGCTGGGCCATGGGCCTCGCTGTTGTGGCTGTGTCGCTGCTTCGGCCCGCGCGCACACGTGCAACATCGCTCGGCCATGGGCCAGCGCTGCCGTGTTGCCTTGGCCCTTGCTTGCTTGCCTAGCGCGCTCCCATGGGCCTCGAGTGCTTCGTGCACTCGGCTCGTGGGCCGCTCTTCGTATTCGCGTTTAATATATTTCCGATATATTATTTATCGTTTCGTATACGACGAATCACCGTCGTACGATACGATTTACTCGGGTCGCCTAGCTTACGAATATTCGCGATACGATATACGATTCCGATGCAAGGTCGTATCGTATAATACGTTTCCAACTTAAACCCCAAAAAGCTATTAAATGAATTTTCGATTCATTTAATCTGGTGATCTGTTACGTGTCATTGGTGTGACCTTGTAGGTTCAGTCAAGAGTAAGTTGTGAGTTCAATATCCACTAGAACTCACTGATCGGAAGCATTGCTCCAGCTAGCTGTTCAGATCACTTGATCTCACTGAATTAATTGTTCGCAATTAATCTGAACCTTGGTATTAGACTTAATGCACCTTGGGTGAAGGACATATTTCCTTCAATCTCCCATTTATCATTCAGACAATTGTGCATCCACATTCCTTTGTCACTTAGTGTTACTTACTGAACATAAGGTAAGATCCAAGCCATCCTTATTAGGTCCAGAAGTGTTTCTCGGATTACAGAGTTCAACTGTCAAACTTTTGCAGAAGGTTAAGCCTAACCATTCTGAGCACGGCCACACAATTCACAGTATCTAACTCTCCGAGAGGCCTTGTTACACAACAACACCATATCCTATCAAAGATAGGAGGACAATCCATTCTTGCAATCTATGAACACTCACTTTGATTCATAGTACGCCCAATAACTGCTTTTATAGCCTCCTTTTACGGTGCGACGTTTAGCTAGTATCAAAGCGAACTAATTCTCAAACGAGCAGACATAATCGCTCATGTTCTGAGGAACGGTTTCTAATCACCATTAATGAGAACTACCTATGACATGACTTTAATCTCTTAAAGTGTTCTCATGGTCAATCCGATACAAGATCCAATAAGTATCTATGGAAAAGATTCTGACATCCAGTCACTCTAGTTCAAGAAACATAACTAAGTAATCTACTTGCAATCTAATATTCATTAGTCATTGGTCGTCCACCTTTTAATGACCTGGATTAGGGATCCTTTTGTGACTTCAATATTCAAGTTCACTTATGGGTGTTTCTTTGTCAAAGAATCCATCTTGACATCCCATTTGAATGATTTGAATCACATGGACTTATCATTTAATACTAAACCAAGATTAAATAAACTATGAAATATAGCATCAATGATAAATGTTTAAACCAAATGCTTACCAATTTGTGGGCCTCTAACCCAAAATCAAGCATTTAATGTTTTACAGATATAGGCCTTTCACCCAATACTTAAAACATTCATGGAACTCAAACTTGATTCCATATCTGCATATGAATGTTGTGTATCATTCAATGCAGAGGTTTAGTTTATCATACTTTGCTATCCTTAGCATCTTTTCTATCGAAAGCCTTTCGATGTAAGATGAAAAGATCTTTGAATATGTTTCTAGAATGATCTAGTCTTTTGTTGTTGTTTAGAATGATAATCATATCTAAAATAGAAAATCATCCAGGTAGCAGACTTGTGACCAACCTGAGTTCTTTGAAGAACTCCCACTAAAAACAATTCCCTTTCATTGCTTCTTAGGCAACAATGAATTCATTTCAATTATGTAGAATTTCAAATGATGCTTCCCTTTTGGAATGCTCCAACCAGTTCACATAGATGTGGGAGATACATCTTTCAACTGAGAACTTGGAAACTAATCATTGATTCAGTTTCCCATGCATCACATATGGTTTAGAACCTATGTTACCACCTTTTAATCACGAGGCCTAATTGCCCGTGTATGTTTGTGGTTTGCCTAACAACAAGATTCAACTTTTGCTTAGGCAAATGCATGTAGCATAAAAACTTTAGTTATCTTCACTTCCTCTTATCAAGTGCTCATCCTACATATCCAAATGTATTGGATGTTCTTGATATTGTTCCAATGATCTTTGATCCAGATCAATAGAGATTAGTATAAACTCGTCACGATCCAATGTTCACGAGTTATCTTGGCGATCTATATATCACATTATACATGATTGATTGTAATGCAAAAACCATTCGCATTTTAAAATCCATCCATATAACTTTCAGCTTCATTCTGTTTCAAGAGACACTGAATCTTGTTAAAATCTTGGCATTGCCATGTGATATAAGGTGAAGACACCTCTTCAAGGTCCTTCATGCTTAACTCTAGTGATAACAGCCTAGCTTTATACTTAGTTAAGCATT
This sequence comes from Spinacia oleracea, assembly GCF_020520425.1. NCBI lineage: Eukaryota > Viridiplantae > Streptophyta > Magnoliopsida > Caryophyllales > Amaranthaceae > Spinacia > Spinacia oleracea. The sequence goes on from NC_079489.1 coordinate 94,260,790, forward strand.
CATAACTTAGACTTACTCATATGGGTTGAGAGTCTCTTTTGAGTCTCTCCATTGTGTTTGATTTAGTAATTACTTTTACAGAATCCAAACAACTCTTTAGATCCTATCCAATAGATCTTTAACCCAGTATGTTCTAAGTTTCGCCATGGTTCTAATATTGACAAATACTTCAAATCTAACCATTTAGAATTTGAATGTCATTTTCAATAGAGAGATTTGTATCTCATATATAGAACCAATAAATTTGACTTAGCTCCCACTAAACTCCTCATCTATAAGATGATCCATATTTTCATAAAGCTATGATTGCTAAATAGCCTTTTAGACAAATATGGTCCAATTCCCACTTGCATGCTTTAATCTACGAATAGATTTCTTAAGCTTGCTCTTTTATCTAGCATCCAAAACTTTTACATTGTGTGATATACACAATTCCTTTCTACAAGTCCAATTGAGTAAGGTGTTTCGTTTTCCAATTGCCATATTGCCATATGCAATGATTACTAGATTTATCCAAAATAGTTCAAGCATTCCGACTTTCTGAAAAAGATTTCAACATTATCAACGCCGTGAAGTTGTTTACAATCTTTAACCTCCAATCTAGCTTCTCTTTTGTATGTGTATACAATATCATCTTTGTATGTTTTGAAAACATGTTTGTAACCAATGGGAGTAAACCCTTTATGAAAATCAACCAAATCATAGATTTGATTCTTTAAGATGAAGGTATTTTGGATGAAATGGCCTCAAACCATTTTGTATGGCCTCGAACCATACTTATGTTTTTGATGGCCTCAAACCATACTTGGGAATTTTATTTCGTCGTAGCTAACCTGTAAGTCGTATGTTTTTGAAGCACTTTCCAAAGTCTTCATAGTTTTCATTCCTCAAGATATCTATGTATCTATCTTGGTTGAATTCTATTCCTTATACGATTTACCTAGGTATTGAACATCAAACGTTTGTGTCTATAAAGACATTACTCAAGTCCTTTGAGTATTAGGATTCTCTTGAAGCACTTCTAAAGTCTTCATGAAGCTCTTCCAAAGGCTTCTAAGTACGGAGCTTTTCCAAAGACTCCTAAGTATCCTACATTTGTTTGTTGCTTGACTCGAAGTCCATTCGAGGTCATTTTTCTCCCACTTGCCTTTTTGGAAATATTGTGGTTTCCTAAAAGACACTATCTTAAGCAACAACCATATGTTCTCAGATTTGTGGTAGAATCAATACATTTTGTTTCTATGAGTCGCTCATAAAGAAACATATATCTATCCTTGAGTTTGTTTGATGTAAAAACTAACTCCCACGGGGTTCGACAACCCTAGATATATATGTACTAAAAAGATGTACTGAACCGAAGTTCAATCCTTATGACATCTTATCCTTAGCTTTGACAACCTTGTTTAGTGTGATAGTCACTTGAGAGTATCATTTAGAAACTATATAGGAAAATAGTCGTGATTATCGTTAATCGATAGATTCCGATTTCTCCATTTGGACATACCATATTCTTATGGAGCTTCGATTGTTATAATGCCATATAAACAATCTAGATAATCCTTCTTGACTCATGCAAACATCACCTTGACCCAGCCTAGATGTTCCGAAATTCTTGCCAAGTTGATTTTATACCCTTTTGTGAATTACATTGAAGCATTTCACACAATTCACTTTGAGTAAATATAGCCATATTTTCTCAAATTCTTGTGAAATAGGTAAGTCATAAAATCCATCTTTGGCCCATGAACTTCATTGTCTAGAAACTTCTAACAATAGTCCATTTCTATGTCATGTTCAACAAGCAAGACCCACGTGTCTTAAATTAACCAACTTTCAGAAATCCATGCCATGGAACTTAGAATGTTGACTTGTTGATATGGTCGTATGACATGGCCAAAGATATGTGGAACACAATTCAAAATGTTTGATTTGAACCTTCTAAAGTTTGAGTGTGAAGAGATTCGTTTGTTTATTAATCAATCATATGACTCAACCCTTAAATGACCATTTCATTCAAATAAACATTCAACGAATGTTTTTGTTTACTTTGAATGTGAGTCTTTTCGTTGTCCAAACAGAAATTGATTATGATGATTAATGGAACATAATACCAATAAGTTCCAGCCTTTAGAAGGACTTTAAAACAAACATGATGACCCTACAATTAATGTAGCACAACTTTGCTTCATTTCCCACTTGTAGGTCAATAACCAGACTTAGCTCCCGGAATTTGAGTTCTTAACAAGAGTTAGAACCTCAAGCGGTAATCTAATACCATAGGATTTTATTTGCTAAGTCGTTTCTCTTTAACACAAACTCTTAGGTAGAAATTGAATATTGAATTCATTTCTTTTGTTCCCCTTTCCTATCCTTTCTAGCACGTTTTCTTATAGTCCTAAAGATTTTACTCTTTGCTTGATCTTCTTACTTTGTTACGCTTACAAAGTCCATTTCTTTTGTTCACTTTGAATACAACATCCAATGAGTCTAATTCATCATCGAATCAAAAGAAAATTGGTTGTTAACCATTGGTTATACATGAGTCTTTAACTCAATACTTCATTATTTCAAAACTACCCAGTATTCTGAATATATGAGGTCCAATTGGTCTACCATTCAAATTCTAGTTTGAAAACAACCATGAAGGTCACTATAAGAAAATAGCAATCAATATACGCTCTCACTCTCCTTTTCTTTGAGAATCGCTCTCAAAAATAGTTACCAATTGATCAAGGAAATATCGCAGTTCTATTGTCCGAACGCAATAAGGTTGAAGATTTACTATTCTACAAAATGAACTAGCAAAGTAAAACATTTATCATACTTTAATAACTTGAAATAAAAGCATTCACGCAATCATCAAAGCTATTAAAACGTTTCATTCATGCAAAAAAGCAAAAACATGGTCCAAAATGAATGAAACGATTCCAAGACCCCAAAAGTCCTAAATCCTTAAGCAGCTTTAGCATGTCTTAAGTAGTTTAAGATTTTAGGTAAGAAAAACCTATTGCTAGTAATCTCCAAATTACTCTTGGTTAATAAATTAATAGCATAATTTATCCCATTGCCACAACATAATGCCATTGTTGTTTGAGTTGAAACCACAATCAACGTGCTCCTTTAGGACGCCTTACCACCTAAGTCAACTAAAATAGCACCTCGCTTTAGCGTAAACCTACTATCTTAGATCCCTAGATTTTTGTAAGTGTTGATTTGGAAGGCAATTTTTAAACTCAATATTACTTGGACCTAGTTGTTTCTATGTTGGTTCGATTATTAAGTGAACTTAAAACTAATCGATAAATATGAAACAACCTGTTCATGCAAAGCATACATACATTCATACATTCCCGCATAATATATATATATATATATATATATATATATATATATATATATATATATATATATATATATATATATATATATATATATATATATATAAATTGCATAAATAAATGGTGATCTAGTATGGCCCAAAACTTCTTGTCTTGAAGCATCCAATCTTCATCACCTCCTTGTTAGCTTTGCATCGTCTTGAATCTTCGTTCAAATGCTAACTTAAAGTTCTAAACTTAGAAATACTTGAAAATAATAAATTACATCAAAATTTTCATGGTACGCAGACCATATTTAAAACTTTACATTTAAAGATAGAACGGTACGCAGACCGTATTTAACTATCCTAAATGGGCCATACTAGTCACTTGGAGTACCTGCATTACATAAAATATACATTCTATGCATTCACCCATTCGTATGCTAAACGAATGGCCCATATTAATATGCAAGTATTTACGTGAATTAATTAAAATTCACGTTCACATAAACGCGTCCTAAAAGATTAATCAATTTCCAAATTATTAATCCTTAGACTTTATTCTAATTAAAATTGAATTTAATTAAAATAATGCGACCTATGAAAATAATTTAAAATAATTATTTCATTTTAATTTCGTTTAGTGGCTCCCACTCAAACCAATAATTATTCCGGATAATTAATTATGAAATATTAAATTAAAACTCGCCGCCCGGCCCAAGCAAATAAAATATTAAATTAAATATCCCGTTAGCCCAAATTAATGCAAATATACGAAGCCCAACGAATTAAACGATTTAAAAAAAATCCAATTGCTAAATCGGGCTAGGCTTGCGCCCAGCCCCGCCTTGTGTGAGGCCCAAGGGCACACGAGCAGAGCTCGCGCACCCCCAGCCCCATCGCGCGCTCGCGCACCGCGTCCCCACAGCATCGTGTGTGCATCGTGTGTGCTAGACGTTGCAAGGCTTGCGCCTCACTTCGTCGCAGCCCCGCAAGCTACCTCGCCTGCCCCTCCCTCGCCTAGCGCGCACGAGGCACGCAGCATAGCTGCTGCTGACCGTGTCACATGGCTCGGTCGAGCACAATGGCCTCGTATGGCTTGACGAGCCATACTTCCATCATGCCCATGTTCGTGTTTTTGGTTCGTAAAACGGACCAACTTAATTAAAATTAAATTTAATTCACGAACTTGCATTAATTTTAATTTCCAAAAAAAGTTACGATTTTTATTTTCGAAAAACAACGATTTTTAACGATTTAATAAACTTTAACGACAATCCAATTTCGTAAAATTAATAAATCAAGGGCTAACAATATTCAAACTTTCAAGAACGATCGAATCAACTTTAAAGTTTGAACTTTTAATTAAAGAAATCCGAAACTTTATATCGTTCATAAACAATTAAATTTCAGATTATTAATAATTTGGTTTAAGTGCGATTAAAATTAACGAAACCATTCAAAATTTTAATCCAATAATTTTAAAAAATAGCCACTGACCCATGAAATTATACCCCCTTCCCCAATTAACCGAATTATTAAACCAAAATTAATTAAAATTCAATTAGGGTTTCAAATTTTACGAATTGGGGAAAGTCAAAATTAGGGTTTATACTTATCGGAAAAATATGAAATTTTTACCATAGATTAAGCATGTACCCATAAACATTTTGTCAAAATTTCAAGCAATTCCGAGTAGGTCAGATTGACCTTTTAATTGAATTATTGTCCGACACTTTTAATTTTTAATGAAAAATTAACAAAAATGCCCAAAAAACGATACTTCGAGGCCTGTTTTCGCAATTCTATTCCCATGAATTGATCTTAGAAAATCTTTTTCCATCAGATTAGGGTTTTAAAAATCGAAAAAGCGATGATTTTTGATTTCGGACATGATTACACGCAATTTATCCAATAATTCGTAAAAAATTACGAAAAATCAACAAAAAGTCCAAAATTTCGACAGATGCAAAAACAATAATAATCATGCTAATTCATGCTTTGAATACATAAGGCTCTGATACCACTGTAGGGGAATACAGTTAAACATAATAACATGTGCGGAACAATCCCCAAAGCCAGGAAACATGTATAAAGCACAGATTAAGCAAACTTATATTCGAAGCGTGTTTTCCACAATGATCTGTCAACGAACACGAACAAAGAACTCCACTTGTCGTTCCTCTACTTGGTTCACCAACACAATCAGATCCGTCTTGATTATCGTAGCTTAGACAATTGATCAAGATACTTTGCCTTTTGGGATGAACACACTATGGAGGCACAGAGAGAATTAGGGTTCTCTGTTTTCTCCTAGGGTTGTGTGTAATCTGAATTGTGATTGTACTAAGTTGGAAATTAGGTTATAAGGTTATTTACATAACCTTACAAACCGACCAAGCCTTGAGGCAAGGCCGGCTAGCAAGCCCCGCGTGAGACAAGCACAGCGAGCTGGGCCATGGGTGTAGACACCTACTTTTGTCCCCATTCCCGAAAGGGAAGGTTTGATGATAAGAACATAAAATCTCCACTTGGCAACGCATCTCCTATAAAATAACGAATCTCGATCACCCTTTTCATTTCACCCGAACCTGCTATTTATGGAAACCTGCTAAAAATAGTAAATGTCGTAATGGGTAGTTGTTAAGAGTGGCAAGTCATAAAAGATAGAAACCTGTCAGAATTAGGTGTTGCACTCCAACATAAATCCTAAATGAGATAGAAATTACAAGAGAAATCCTATTCCTAATATGATTCAAAAATAAGAGTTACGTATTAATTAAAATCCTAACGAGCCTAGAGTTCGTAACCCCTAAGCCTAAGTCTCACGCTGCGAAATTGATCACGCGTTCTGTCGCAATAGATCCAAAAATCGAACAGAACGTATCCTGTCCCATAACTTGAGATTCGTTAAATAAACGGAGAAATAGCAAAGTCAAAGTGGTTAGTTTTCTGAGAACCGTGACGCGCCTCTCAAGGGTGCGTCGTAATGTGTCCCTTCGCATGATTTAATTGCTTTCCTCGCCCTTTTATAAACTGTTAAACTAATTAAATTTGATTGTTCTATCACGCCTAATAAAGATAATATTTTGGGAAATTGGATTATCATGCTAGGTCCCTTAAAACAATCTAAATCAGATAATCGCGATCGATCTAGTATTATGTGTTGCATATTGTTAAAATCAACTCAGATTAGTTTAATAGTTAACGCATGTCCCTTCCATTATTTATGCTGAGCTAGTAAGGATATCCTGCCTCTGGTGTTATCGACGAGCGAGTACTCCTCTCGGTAGTTACAGTCCCCCGAACCCTCAATCTCTACCTTGCGGGTGTATGTTGAGAGATCCCCACACCAGGGATCACAAGGGAACCTATGGCCGTCGTGGTCAAACATAATTGCACTCCCTTTATGTCACGATAACCGGGTTTTGTCAGTTTTTCTCATTGTCGTTAAAAACTGAATAGCGACTCCTATATTACTAGTCAATTGGGTGTAAACTCACAGGAAATCCAATTACACTTGATTTGACAAAAAGAAACGTCACACCCACGAGGGACGAGGTCACGCATTAGCCTCGTGCTTTTTCAACCCCCTCATAGTGGCGACTCCACTGGGGATAGTGAAGGAAATACTCGTGCTTGTAGGTAATCAAAATAGCCGAAAGGTGAAACGATCCTACCCCGCGTTTATTTCCCCATCAAGTTGGGACGACCTGAAAATCTGCATATTAATGTGAACGGACAGAACCGCATAACGAATCTTAGCTCCCTTGGATGTTTCATCTCGGGAGTTGGGACTAAGGATACCCATCGCCAACCGGGGGGTGCATACGCTTCGAATGTTGTCCACTCGGCACTATCGCTAGTAGTACACCCGTCCCAAACCCAATCGCTCGCCCACTAGGTCCCTCTCATTGGTGTATGCCCCCTTGGCTTACATCGTGATTGGCCTCTTGGGCGAAATTCGTCTGTTGAAGGCACTACCTCGACCGGGGCATGTGTTGGATCTGCGATAGAAGCGGTACCAAGCCGGCGCAAATACTACCCATAGAAGCCTATCATAAACTACATGACATATTATTATTTTGCCTCATGGTGTAATGTTAGTTATGTGTAGCGAATTACGTGATTATGTTATGATTGTGTGTGACAAATAATGCTAGAAAACCAACGGCCTTAAAAATTGCCAAAACATTCATAAACCAATTGGCCGAAGAGTTATACCAAGATACGTGTTCCGCAACCCCGAACGATCGCCACAAAAATAAGCGACGCTCAGGAGGGCCCGTAACGAACCCCACAACGCTGCACAACGCGTAAAGGACGTTATTAGGCAAGCACGCAAAATTAAGTCGCACATACAAAAAAATATACGCGAACAGAATACGAGCACCAGTCAGGGACGCATTTTCAGCGCCCCTGGCTGGGCGCCAATATTTCTCACACCCACCGCTGGGCGCTGAATTTGCTGCCTGGCCTTTGGTCAGGCACAGCAGCCTCGGTGCCCGCGCATAAAGTATACGTAGCAGTAAAAGAAAATTCGTGAAAATTGCTGCGAGGGCGTATGAAAAGGCACTCGATTCTAAAAGCGACTTGTAAAAAATAGAATAACTCTTTGTGTCGTTGTTAGGCCTCCTATGACGACAATGTTCGGCTCCAAAACCGAGCACGCTAATTGAAATAACCTTGAATGTCACATGGGCAAAGTATTCAAAAAATAATGTTCAAATGAAGTTTTCATGGAAAAATTATGTTTAAATAAAAAAAAAAAATCCGAGTCTAGACTAGGCTATGCCAAAGTACAATCTAAATCCTAAGTCTTAGTTGTCTTATCCGTAGAATCGGTCCTAATGCTTGGTGTCGTTCTACAAATTAAAAGGTTAAACCATATTGAGTCTCCCTTCCTAACATTTAAATCAATAAGCACGCATATGTAATTGTCATCCCTTGCTAAGAATCTACGGCCTCAATACTCTCTCTCACCAATAAAAAGAATATATTATGTAATTCAAGTATTTGCAAAATGGAAACAGTCACATTCTGAAAATCATTCCCCCATAGTCGCACAACCCCCAAAGTGAACCTAAGGTGTCAATACCATTAGCAAAAATTAATGGCCTCAAGGCTTATGATCACATTGGGTCACGACTATCATAGTCCTCTCGAGCCACTCGCTCCTCTAAATACACATAAGTACGGACTAAAAGATTTTCCATGAATGCAACATGACCAACCATGAAAATACCCAAATCGGCATACCATAAGGCTACCATTGGGGTAAAGCAATACACACTAAGAGGGAAGCCTCACTAATGATTCCAGTCTTGCAAAAATAAAAATTCGATCTCCTTAACTAACTACCTTGCCAACATTAAGCAAAATGGCGCATGACAAATGAATACCCAAGGATTAAAATCTAAAGTGTCAACCAACGAAAGTTATGGTCCAATTAGCCTAAGTCTGAAAGTTGCTTGGTCAAGTATTATAGGTTTACGCCACGTCATTATTTTGAGTCTAGGCCACCTCCTTATATTCCTACACGGGTCCTAATCAGAAAAATTAATGAAAGTTCGAGTCTAAATCACAAATTCCAATTAAATCCCGAAAACTGGAATTTGAAAAGAAGCAAAAAATTATTTTCGATGTAATTCTTTCGTTCAATTTCAATAAAGTAAAAACAACATTTTGAATCTACGCTATTTGCACATTTTAAGAAACGACTAAATACGCTTGCAAAGTAAGACAATTTAAAGGTCCACCCTAGGCCTACTAAAATTAAAGGTCCACCCTAGGCCTACTAAAATTAAAGGTCCACTATAGACCTACCAAACGAGGCTCACTCATTCTCGCCTCGTAACTCAAAGACCACAACCATCTACCTTTTAGCCCAAGTAAAAAGGGGGAGAAATCCCAAGCAAAAAGAAAAAAGAGAAAGAGAAAAGGGAGAGCGAAAAAATCGAGCCATGAAATACTTAAAGAGAAAGAGAAAAGGGAGAGCGAAAAGAGCGAGCCATGAAATACTTAGCCCGTACCTCCCAAAGTACGAAATTTACCCAAAAGAAAAAAGAGAAAAAGAAAAGGGACAGCGAAAAGAGCGAGCCATGGAATACTTATCCCGTACCTCCCAAAGTGAAACATTTACCCAAGTAAACGAAGGAAAAGAATTGAGTCAACCAATCCAAATCATGCCACAAAAACTACATAAAATTCTACGATGTCTACCCTTTCCAATCCTTATGTTCTTAGACGCCTTCACTCTAGGGCCCCTGTTCAGCTCATTTAACCCATCCATGTTCTCATTTCCATAACCCAAGAAACCATTACCTCGACTCTTGAACTTGTTGCCAACTGCAAACCACGTACGGCCATTGACACGTGTGCCATACCCATTATTTCCAAAGCCCAAACCTGCTCTTACACCACCATTAGTATAATGACCATATAACTTGTTTGTATACATCCTTGAGCCGTCCCCATGCTACTCATTGGCCTTGGTTGATGTAAACTCATGACACTAGCTCGAGGCTGCAAATTGTTAGTCCTAGCAGATGTAATCCTCATGCTTGACTAATACCTATACAAATTATCCTATCTCATTCGACCCGTCTTTCAAGTCGTCTTGAGTCACGGAAAAAAAAAACAAATGAAAAGTACGTTCTACGCTTAAAAAAATTAAATAATAATAAAAATAAATAAATAAATAATAAAAAAAACTTTGCAAAGCGCACAAAAAAAGAAAAGAAGCATTTAAAAAGGGGAAAAGAAGTATTTAGCGCACCAAAAAAGATCCGCCCAGGAATCACTTTCAACGCCCAGAGTTAGGCGCCGGAATCTTTAACGCCCCAGCCTGGGCGCTGAATCTCTCTGCCTGCCAAATTTTGTCCAGAAGTGCTCGTCATTTTATTCGCACATACACGGAAAAATAACGAACACTTGGAGGGGACAACACGTATTTAGATATACGTACCAGAAAACACATGAAAAGATTTTTGTGCAAATACATGTACTTAAGAAAATAAAACAAAATTTTGGCTTACGGCAAAGCAGCAGATTAAAATAATAATGAACTTCACTTATCTCATCCTATTTCAAACATTACGATTCCTCCTCAGAACGTACTTGTTTAATATCAGCATTCTAAGAAACCATTTTCTGGCTAAGAACTACGCAAGACCTGATTCCAAATTAAATCTATTTAAGGCGGATACGTAGGCAATCCATGATTCGGTCCAACCAATTCGCAAAAATGTTAAAACCTATAGAATAACAAGAATAAAAAATAGAGTCCCTTATTGAAATTTAATTACTTGCAATCCAAGTCGAAAGAAGAATTTAAGTCAAAGGAAGAATCCAAGTTATCAAGATGCCAAAATTAATGAGCACACATCAAAAAATAATAAGGGCACGTACCCTTGCCAGAAGGAGCACTCACACTCCTAGGCACTTAGCCAAGACTCAAAAGATCGCTTTGCCTCAATTGAATGGGGGCTGGCGCAAGCGTCCATGACCTCTAAAGTAGTCGACTTGACCCTCCCTTAAAGCGAACTAACTCACTTAAAGACCTTCTTTCACCACTAGACATAGTCGTTCGCTTAAAGACCTTCTTTCACCACTAGACACAGTCATAATCGCCAAGAAGTAGTAAAGGCAGTAAGCTTGCAATAAAGAGGATTGTTCTACGGCGTCGCCCCATCGTTCCTTCGAACTCAGGGCGCCCGTTCATGGTAATTCAAATGCTTGCGAATCCCCTTTGAAAATAAAAATCACACATTGCCAATAGGACAGGGCACTTAACCAAGGCTCACCCTACTCAGACATATGACACGGGCATCTAAAATCGAAATCTAAAAGCATCATTAATGGGTAGACATAATAGCAATTGGGGGCTAAAAATTGAAATGAAAGAGCTAGGGAAAGAACTAAGTATACCTTGACCTTTCGTGCAGACATACACCAAGTAAATCTAAGTCAATTTGAAAACGGTTTATATTCCCGCAATTCTCGAAAAGATGGCCCTAAAAGCCCAAAGCATGTGCCACACGGGCACAAGTAATATCTTGACGCCTGCACCCTGGCTTCCAGCAAATCCTTAGACAGCATTCCAAAAATCGTAATAGTATTTTGATTCACTCATGTAATCCTATACGAGCCCTTCTATAAGTCAACTTACTTAGGACACCTCGGATTGTACACAGTAGGACTCGGATTTCAAATAATTTTCAAAGACTTTTTCGAACATAATAAAGTGTTGTTGGTTTAAGCTAAGCATACGTTTATCTCGATGTTGCAAGTGAGTCAAAAGATTTTCTAAATATGATTATGGGTAAAGAAAGGCACCTAGCTTTTGGTCAAGGCACACTTCAACATGTGACTACCTTGACCATGGCAATGTCGCACAATACGACATTTACAAGAGAAGTAGCAAATCACTACTCGAACGTACCTCGCACTAAACGAGTCTGGTTCAAACTATTCATGATCCATGTCACCATGAATGCATAAAAACGTATGCCAAGCATTATAGCACCAAGCCAATCCCGTAGATACAATTGGGGGCTTGAGAAAAACACTCTAAAAATGCTTGAAATGACGATTTTATCGCAAATTCTCGACGCTAGTGCTATACATACATCATAGGGGCACAATCCTGAGGTTTAATCATGTAAAACGAACCTTAGAATGGCTACAACCCCTCCCAAATTCTAAGCACTACTTAGAATATATAAAGTCACCCCACTAACAAGGGTAACTGAAAATCGCGAGTCACCAAAACTCCGACCAAACCACTGCACATAACGCTCGCCCTACAAGCACCCGTTACACAGTCTACGTCGTTCCAAAGCAAAAGCAAAAGAAAAATCAAGGATGAAAAAAATAAAAACTGTCAAAATCCGCTCAGAAATCATTTTCAACGCCCAGAGCTGAGCGCCGATATCTTTAACGCCCCAGCCTGGGCGCTGATTCTCTCGGCTTCCCAAATTTGCCCAGGTATAAAAACAAGAAAGAAACATCCATGAATCCTCGCATCGAACGAAGTAATAAGCCGTGCACACCCACGCAGAAGGTGCTACACTTGTTCTAGCACCTGAACAAGGCGTGATGAAGTACTGCAATGCAAAAAATAATAATGATATCCCAACACCTGGAGGAATGTTCTAAGACACGCTGTTAGGCCACACAAGCCTACGTTGCACCATAAGGCCAACCATCCCACGGTACAAGTCTAAAAAAAGGAGTAAGGCATATTTCACTAATGTAGGCACGACCAAGAGCATGTGTAAAAGAGGCAAAGATTACTTATCGCCCAAATTCAAAATGCGGGCCACACGACTTCTACATTAAGGACTAAAGGTAGCAAAATATTACCTACCATGGAAGGGATAGCTCGCACCTACGTGAGCGGAACCCCAAGGCATCTTTCTCGAAAGAACCTACAAAAATCATACGCCAAAAGAAAGCATCCCTACATGCATACTTGGGGGCTCCAAGCTACGAAACGACCATAGAAAAATAAAAAAATCTCGAAGCAAATGTTTGAACAATCGAAAGGGCACGATACTTGAGCCCACTTCATGAATGGGCCTGAACCCTATCAAGTTTCTAAGCAAACTGTACAAAATCAGTCATTGCTCAAAAAAAATGATTCAAGCAAACTGATTAATGGACCGCACACAACGGCCATTCTATGAACGCTCGTTCGCACATACATATCATCATTCTAAGTATCGAATATTCACGAACGCGTTCAAAAGAAAAAATATATACGAGCGATCAAAACTATACGCCTCAAGGTATGTTCCTCCGGCCATATAGACTCGCCCAACTATTGAAATAACTGCACGCCTTAAGAGCGATAGTTCCTTTAATTAAGCGCCCCAAAGCGACAAACACCGTAGTCCACCAATCGGCTACGGCTTCTCGAGAAATCATCACTATCACTCAGCTCATTGTGATCTCTAATAAAATCCTACGTTCCAAAAATAAAGAAAAACAAAAGATAAGAGAATACGTAGAATTTCCAAGTGAAATAAGCAAACGGAAAAGAGGCAGATCCTGCCCAATAATCAACACCGACGCCAAATCCCACGCCTGACTTTGGGCGTTGAAGATGAATCCCACAATCGTTCTAAGCCAAGAAATGACGAACGAATAAGGAAAAAATAAACACCGTTGGTCCACTATTAGGCTACGGTTTCTCGAGAAATAATTGTTATTCACCAATCAACGATGATCTCAAATGAACGGTTCGTTCCAAAAATAGAATCTTTAGACGAAAAGAAAAAAAGAGAACGAACGAACAAGAGGCCAACTGTGTCACCAAGAAACCTGCCAAGAAAAGTCATTTTCAGCGCCCAGAGCTGGGCGCCGGAATCTTTAACGCCCAGGCCTGGGCGCCGAAAATGAGCCCGGACCTAGAAAAGGCGCCTGACTTCTATAGGGCCCTGCCATATCCATTCGACTCGAAAATTACCGATCTCTTTACTGAAAGTCGCACCTCACAGCTTTGTTAAGAGTAGCACACCACTACAAATATCGCTCGCACTTACAAGCACAATCCCAAACACGATCAAGGACATTACAAAATGCGTATCCCCAAGGAACCTCTTTGACAAGTAATGACCGTCAAGCACGAGTGCTTGGGGGCTCGAAAGAAAATATATTATGCAAAGTAAAAAACAATATTCCCAGACTACGCTGTACGAAGTCCGGTGTTTGGATGTCTCAAAAAATAAAATCGGTTTACGACCTCAAGACAAAGGTCGCCGTTGATACTTATACATAGTCCCCTAATCAAGGACCCAGGTAGTGGCAAAATTGAGCCGTAAAGACTAGCTCAAAACCATGAAAGATGATGACCACGAGACAATGGTCCGTCTAAGCACGTTGTCAACCCACATTCAGGTTGCAACTAAATCCGAGCATCCCTCGAAAGAAAATAAATTCTTCAAAAAACAAAAACAGGCTCGCCCACCTTCAGCGGGCGGGGTCTGCGTCACTAACCGCGCAGGTCCTCAGTTTTCGGAAAATAAAATCTTCAAATTCAAAATAGGCTCGCCATCTTTAGCTGGCGGGGTCTACGTCACAAACCGCATAGGTCCTTATTTTCAAAAAAAAGCAAACAAACTTCAAAACAGATTCGTCCACTTCTTTCGGACGGGGCGTCCACCCTTAGCGGACAGGCTCGCCATCTTTAGCCGTCGGGGTCTGCGCCACTAACCTCGCAGGTCAGCGATAAGTTTTTCTGGTTTTCCCTTTTCCAAAAATTAAAGGATTGGTTTTCCGTTTTTCCAAAAAAAGAACGATGTGAGTAGTTTTCCTTTTTTTCCAAAAATTAAAGGATTGGTTTTTCGTTTTTCCAAAAAAGAACGATGTGAGTAGTTTTCCTTTTTTCCAAAAATTAAAGGATTGGTTTTCCGTTTTTCCAATAAAAGCGATGTGAGTGATTTTCCCTTTTTTTTCAAAAAATTAAAGGATTGGTTTTCCGTTTTTCCAAAAAAGAACGATGTGCTGGATTTTCCTTCGTTTTACGTCCCATAAAAACAAGGGGGTTTTCTCGTTTAGCTAACCCTGAAAATGAGAATCTTTAAAAACCTTTTACCTCGTGATTGGGCTTGGCCAGGCCCAATTACACTTTATAGCTTTGATTTCGAAAACATCTGTAGCTACTCCCAATGACAAAGTGAGGGAGTTTCTACGCATCTTTAGATACTTCCAATGACAAAGTGAGGGAGTTTCTATACTATCCGTTGACAAATCCCAATGACACATGAGGGATATGTCGACACTTCAAGTGATGACCCTTAAGTCAAATGTTATCACTCGGGGGCTCGTGAGACCCTCGCAAAACAAGTCACATACACTATGGCTTGTGTGACGCACTCCATCCAGTACTTTGACCATCGTCTCATCCCGAGACGTAGTCAAAGTGGGGGCTAACTGTAGACACCTACTTTTGTCCCCATTCCCGAAAGGGAAGGTTCGATGATGAGACCATAAAATCTCCACTTGGCAACGCATCTCCTATAAAATAACAAATCTTGATCACCCTTTTCATTTCACCTGAACATCCTATTTATGGAAACATGCTAAAAATAGTAACTGCCGTAATGGGTAGTTGTTAAGAGTGGCAAGTCATAAATGATAGAAACCTGTCAGAATTAGGTGTTGCACTCCAACATAAATCCTAAATGAGATAGAAATTACAAGAGTAATCCTATTCCTAATATAATTCAAAAATAAGATTTACGTAATAATTAAAATCCTAACGAGCCTAGAGTTCCTAACGGGCCCAGACGCATTCCGTCATAAAGTTAATACGCGCTAAAAGACTCGAATAAGTCTCAAACACTCCGGATTCTAAGAGTCCACATCTGACAAAGAAAATGGCCAAGACCCTATTTTCAACGCCTGGCTCTGGGCGCCGAAATCTTCGGCGCCCAACCCTGGGCGCTGAAATACCAGGGTACGTATTCTCTCCTAATTCTTCTTGGATTAGAGCTCTACAATTCTATCTTTTCACGAACTCTTCCCTATAAATACAGCCCCAAATTCGACGTGAAGAGGACACACAACACACAATTCATATTTTGAGTATTGACTCCAACCCCTAAGCCTAAGCCTCACGCTGCGAAATTGATCACGCGTTCTGTCGCAATAGATCCAAAAATCGAACAGAACGTATCCTGTCCCGTAACTTGAGATTAGTTAAATAAAAGGAGAAATAGCAAAGTCAAAGTGGTTAGTTTTCTGAGAACCGTGATGCACCTCTCAAGGGTGCGTCGTAATGTGTCCCTTCGCATGATTTAATTGCTTTTCGCGCCCTTTTATAAACTGTTAAACTAATTAAATCTGATTGTTCTATCACGCCTAATAAAGATAATATTTTGGGAAATTGGATTATCATGCTAGGTCCCTTAAAACAATCTAAATCAGATAATCGCGATCGATCTAGTATTATGTGTTGCATATTGTTAAAATCAACTCAGATTAGTTTAATAGTTAACGCATGTCCCTTCAATTATTTATGCTGAGCTAGTAAGGATATCCTGCCTCTGGAGTTATCGACGAGCGAGTACTCCTCTCGGTAGTTACAGTCCCCCGAACCCTCAATCTCTACCTTGCGGGTGTATGTTGAGAGATCCCCACACCAGGGATCACAAGGGAACCTATGGCCGTCATGGTCAAACATAATTGCACTCCCTTTATGTCACGATAACCGGGTTTTGTCAGTTTTTCTCATTGTCGTTAAAAACTGAATGGCGACTCCTATATTACTAGTCAATTGGGTGTAAACTTACAGGAAATCCAATTACACTTGATTTTACAAAAAGAAACATCACACCCACGAGGGACGAGGTCACGCATTAGCCTCATGCTTTTTCGACCCCCTCACAATGGGCCTCGCTGCTGTGGCTGTGTCGCTGCTTCGGCCCGTGCGCACACGCGCAGCATCGCTCGGCCATGGGCCAGCGCTTCCGTGTTGCATTCGCCCTTGCTTGCTTGCCTAGCGCGCGCCCATGGGCCTCGAGTGCTTCGTACACTCGGCTCGTGGACCGCTCTTCGTATTCGCGTTTAATATATTCCCGATATATTATTTATCGTTTCGTATACGACGAATCACCGTCGTACGATACGATTTATTCGTGTCGCCTAGCTTACGAATATTCGCGATACGATATACGATTCCGATGCAAGGTCGTATCGTATAATACGTTTCCAACTTAAATCCCGAAAAGCTATTAAATGAATTTCCGATTCATTTAATCCGGTGATCTGTTACGTGTCATTGGTGTGACCTTGTAAGTTCAGTCAAGAGAAAGTTGTGAGTTCAATATCCACTAGAACTCAATGATCGGAAGCATTGCTCCAGCTAGTTGTTCCGATCACTTGATCTCACTGAATTAATTGTTCGCAATTAATCTGAACCTTGGTATTAGACTTAATGAACCTTGGGTTAAGGACATATTTCCTTCACAAATAGAGTGCTTTATGGTGCCCCCCCCCCCCCTTCAAGGGGGAGGTCTTCGTTAGTAAATGTGATCCCTTCTTCTTGTTTTGCAAGGAGCCCAACTAGGTCATTCAGAGTGGTTTCGGAGGTAATGTTCAACTTGACGAGGGGATTGATCAGGGCATTGCGGTGTTCAACTGAGGAAGTTATGAGTTGCCGAATGTTGACTTCTGCTTTATTCCGCTTCAACTGCTTGATAATTGGATTTTCTTTAATTAGGGATGAAAACTCGGTTGTTGGGACAACCCTATTAGTTGGTTCTTGAATTCTTCCCGACCGGGCCATAACTTGAACATTGTTTTTAGCTTTAGCGCCAAGATACCAATCAACATTCTCAATTTTCTAGAATTCATCATCTTCATAGATGTCCCTTATAGGAGGGTTATGGTAGACATCTTCACCATCACTTGCCCATATTCTACAAATATCATTATGAGGGAAACTCGTCAGGAAATCAGACGTTGGGTTTTCATTGGTTTTAATTTAGCTCATAGGATCATATGGTGCCTCTATGTTATCAATACAGTTAATAGGATTGAGGGGAACCTCCATATACTCAGCACAACCCCTAGGATCAAAGAGAGCCTCTTGATTTTCTTCAAGCGCTTTCAGACTAGCCTCGGCCTCTTCCATTCGTTTATAGAGATCGGCAATAACAAGAACCAATGAATACATTCTTTAGAATTGGACCTTCAAAGTAGTGAATCTGAAGAGCCTTTTGAGTCCTAGATTACACATGAAATGACTTTACAACATTGACTTTACCCGACTCAATGACATAATGATAAATATGCAAATGAAAATGAGACCTAGACAGAATTTAAGTGCCACTCCGCGAACTCGGATTTTGTATTTAGCTACCTTGGGGATCTCGCCCTTTTGTACTTGGACATTTACCGGTATTTGGAACCCGTTGGAAATTTACTAAAAGAGCTTCATTCTACTGTAGATTTGGACAAGGATTATTTTAGGCGAATTTTAACCCAATTTTTGTAGGCTTTTGGAACTTGTATTATTTCAAGGGAGTTTCAACCCATTGAAAGTTCTTGGAATTTGAAGGTTTTAATTAGGAATATTTCATTGGAAATTTCAACCCGTATGGAATGATGGATTTGTATTGTTTTTGGGGATTTTCAACCTGATATAGAACTTTGGATTATTTCTAGGGATTTACAACCCATGGAAGCTATGTAGAATTTGTATGGGGTTTATACTATTTTAGGGGACTTTCAACCCGTCAAATTTTTTTATATTCAGACTATTTCGAGGGGATTTCAACCAATTGGAAATGTTTTGGGAAATGTACTGTTTCTTGGGATTTTCAACCCGATATTGTAGAATGTGGTTTTGGCACTATTTCTAGGGATTTTCAACCCGTTGGAAGTATTTTGGAGATTGTATTAGGGTTTTGTATTATTTTTGGGGATTTTCAACCCGACTTGGAATGTGGTATTTGTATTACTTTTGGGGATATTCAACCCGATGGAAATTATTTTGAGATTGTATTTGAGGGTCATAACACGATTGAGTTGTAACACCCTAATAATTCCTTGCTTTTATAAAACCATTTTCCATCTGAATTAAAGGAATAATCAAAGTATTACCGCCACCGTGATAACGGCTAAGGCTAGTACCAGAATTACGAAGCGGAATTATTTAACTTTTAAAACAATAAATAAAAGTTAATGGTCTCCAAACAAGTTGGAACCATCATGGCCCAAACCAAAACACTTTAAATCAAAATCCATTACTAAACTTGAAATCGTTATAATCTAGACTAAATAAAAATTAGAGTTTAAAACATTGCAAGTAAATAAACTCTCCCATTCAACCCTTGAAAGATTACTTGGCCTGCAAGTCACCTCTAAAAATCGGTTTTACATTCTACTCCCCAACAATGCAAGTGCAAATGATGGATCATCATAGGGTCATTATGGCAAAGGCCATGACCAAAACACAAATCACTTAATTAGGGAAAGCTGAGTACAAACAAGCTAGAATGAGATCCTAAAACTATCATGCTTCATTCCAACAATAATAAACGAAACCACATGCAAAAGCCAACTGATAAAACAATTAATCATGACGACAAGAATCGACTCAAGACACGACTCTTGACTCATATATTAATTAGAACAAGCATCGAACGGGCCTAAAAAAAATATCCATTACGAAAGAGTGTTGGGAGCCCACCAAACACTATAAATATTCATTACAGAAGTATCCATTACGGAAGAAAGTAACCTTGTCGGACCATATCGACAGAACTTCAGCGCATAAAAACGAATGAAACAACATTTTATATCATTCGTTGGAGTAGAGACCCTTGGCAAGATACTCCCCTCATAGTTCATACTCAAGGTATATACATTCCAGGAGTTCTGAAACTTATTCAGATTGCACTTTACGTTTATTAATATTTTATTCAAAAAGCCGACTCAAGACACAATCAAGTAAGACATTCAATAAATGAACAATCAAATAATACTTCTTTTAAAATCATTAGGACTTGTGATCAATACATTCAAGACTAAAATGGAATTACTTCAGGGTTCCTCTCAACAAAGTATCGAGTCCACGACATACCAGTTAACATGCGGGTGTTGCACTCGGCACGAAATTCGTAATTCAATTCACCTTAACACATTAATGTATACCCTCCACGGCTGACTGGTCGAGGCACATGCGGTTACGAAATAGTGCAACATGACATGAATATACTTGGCTCATAAAATGGTAGACATTACGTACAATAGCATAAATCATTTCTTGCATGCGGATAAACCATACATGCATAAAACATACTTGGACAACATGTTTCTTATTTAAATTTAACAAACATAACCAATCATAACATGCTTGCTCACATACTAAAACATGAATCCAATAATCCAAGTAAACATGAATCACAACATATAATCATAATATGTATTCACATGAATTTAAGTTGGTCGCCTTAGACATGTACGTACCGTGAATACCTAAGTATGGGTGCCACTTTGTGATTAAATCATTTTAATTAGAAAACTCTTCCTATCATTAAATAAATAAAACTAAAAAATTATTATCCATGTTCATTTAATTCCTAGCAAAATTATCTAGTTTTAAAACACTGGAATTAATCAGAAATTAGTAGTTAATCATTAAAATAATAATTCCAATTAATCGTTTAAAACCCTGGCATGAATTTTAATTAATTCCATGCATTATACCCTTAAAAATCGACACTTTAGATTTAAAGAATCTGAAAATTATTATTAATTACCATAATTAAAATTGACATCTAATTCTGTTAAACAATTAGTCATACGAATTTATTCAAAACCATAATCATAGTTTGTAATTAAAACCAGTAAAACTCATAAAAATTGAAGCCTTAATATATATTTTAAGGAAATTTGGTGAAACACTACCTTTAAGTTTGGTGGTTTTGTGAATTGCTACCTTTTAAAAAGGAAATTATATTTTACTACCTTATACGTTTGGTTTGTTTGACTAACACTACCATTTGCCGTTTTTTGTTAATGTTTTACGTCTTTGGACTCCACTACAACGGTTATTTAATATGGCAAATGCACAAAATGACAAATGAACAGAGATATTTAAAAGAATAGAAGAAATACACGACGAAAAACATTAACGAAAAACGTCAAATGGTAGTGTTAGTCAAACAAACCAAACTTATAAGGTAGTTAAATTAAAAAAAGTTTTTATAAGGTAGCAATTCACAAAACCACCAAACTTAAAGGTAGTGTTTCACAAAATTTCCATATTTTAAATCTGAAAATTGCAACTACTATAATTAAAATCATCCTCAATAATCTAATCATCAAATCCTCAACTTTGGTGTTCATAACTAATCCCAAATACAATTTAAATCAATAATGAAAATAAAAATCATAATTTAAACACATAATTTAAATAGAGATATATTAGGAAGACGTGAAAGCATACATGCCGTCTTAAAGCACGTAGAATGCAAGGTGGTCGAGGGCGAGCAAGGTGGAGAGGCACGGCAGCAGCAACCTTGGTGGTGTTGTGTGCGATGGGCGAAGGCTGGGCGCGCAGGCAAGGGACAGCGAGCACGAAATGCAGCAGGATTTTAAAACAGATGTAACTCCTAATTTAAAACTTGAAATTAATCGATTCTTGAGTAAAAGTTCAAAAAAATTCGTGATCTACAACTTTGCAGAAGGAACTTTTGTCTAATAACGAACAAGGGTTTGAGAAATAAGGCCAAACAGAATTTCGACAAAAAGAGAGATTTAGGGTTAGGGTTACTCTTAAGTTTAATGAATAACGGTGAGTGATTTTGAGGGTAATCACCTATATTTATAGGCTTAGGAAATTCCAAGATGGGCTAGCTTAATTTGTTTGGACATGAACTTAGAATTAGATTGGGCTAGATTATTTTAAAACCGTTTTACTTTTGAAACCCAATTAAAATTTCCCAACCTAAATAAAAATCATTTTCTCTCTAATTAAAAATAATAAAATATTTTAAATGAATAAAATACATTTAAATAATATTTAAATGCAACTTTAATTTATAAAAATAATAAAATGCTTTATAAATATAATTAAATATATTAAACATTACTTTAAAATACGAGGTATTACAATGTACCCTCCTTAAAAGAAGTTTGGGTCCACATTGCCTAGAAGGACTAGGCAAGTAAAGTTGCATAATTGAAAGTGCGGAATTGAAATACGTTATTGAAAGTGCGGAATTGAAAGTGCGGAATTGAAAGGTGCATAATTAAAATTGTAATATTGAAATTTGAACTTGGGAACATGAAATCCGAACGCCAAACGGCTACTTAAAAATAAGTGCGTTCGACACGAATTCAAAGCCAAAAATCTCAAAACATGAAACTTTATTGTCTTTCTTGCAAAGTTTTAGGTTTTTGTACTCTTTAAATGATTAAACATGATAAACTTGGAGTGAAAAGTCAATAGAAAGCACTAAATAAAGCATAAAATAAGGGAAAATAAGGTAAAAAGTGTGAAATTCTACCGCACTCTACCCCCCTTAAAAGACACGAGTTAGGATCCCGTAACTTAACTAACCTCGGAGAAAGATCGAGATATTTCTTTCTCATATCGTCATCGGCTTCCCATGTTGCTTCTTCTGATTCTTGATTAGACCATAAAACTTTCACAATCTTTACATCCTTAGTTCTTGTACTACGCACTTTACTATCCAGGATTTTGACTGGTCTTTCCTCGAAAGATAAACTTTGGTATAATTCTATGGTTTGCGGTTGCAACATATGCGACTTATCCGGAACATACTTTCTCAACTGAGAGATGTGGGACACATTATGCACTTTATGCAAGTCCATTGGTAAAGCTAGTCTATAAGCTACCTTTCCTATCCATTCTAGGATCTCATAGGGACCTATGTACTTTGGGCTGAGATTTCCTTTCTTGTCAAACCTCATTACACCTTTCATTGGTGAAACTTTGACTAACACTTTGTCACCCACTTGAAATTCTTCGTCCCTACGTTCCAAGTCCGCATAGCTCTTTTGGCGATCTTACACTTCTTGAATCTTTGATTGGATATTTCAAATTTGGTTGATTGTGTCCTCTATCATTCGAGGTCCTAACACAACTGTCTCACTAATTTCGTTCCAACCTAGTGGACTTCTAAATTTCATTCCATACAAGGCCGACATTCTTATACTGGCGTGATAGCTATTGCTATAGGAAAATTCAACCACATCAAAACTATCTTCCCCACTTCCTTGGAAATCAATTACACATGCACGAAGCATATCCACAAGTGTCTGAATGGTTCTCTCAGTTTTTCCATCTGTGGCTGCATGGAACGCTGTACTCATTTTCATTGTTGTACCAAAGTTCTTTTGCACACTTTTCAAGAAGTTTGAAAGAAACCTTGAATCCCTATCTGATACGATATCCTTAGGAACTACTCGTAGTCTCACAACACACTTAATGTAACCCTTAGCAAGTTGCTCCATTTTCCAAGTCTCCTTTATTAGTATAAACACTGCTGACTTGGTCAGCCTATCTACCACAACCCAAATGGTATCATTTCCACCCTTCGACTTGGGCATACAAGTGACAAAGTCCATTGAAAAACAGTCCCACTTCCAACTCGGAATTTGTAATGGTTGAACCTTTCCTTGAGGTCTCCTATGACCTATTTTGACCTTCTGACAAGTTAAGTAGATTCTACAAACTAAGATACTTCATTGTTCATTCTTGGCCACCAATACACCTTCTTCATATCCTTATACAATTTGTCACCACCCAAGTGAACGGAATATGGTGTATTGTGACCTTCTTTGGTAAGTTTTTCCTTTAACTCTTCACACTTTTGAGGCGCACACCACCTTCCTATGTACCTCAAACTTCCATCCTCATGGATCTTAAAATCTTTTTCCTTTCCTTGCGAAATCTTTTCCTTGATTCGCTCTAGCTTTACGTCTCCAGCTTGATTTTCCTTAATCTCATCAAAGATTTATGGTTGAATAGTCAATGCATTCATCATGCCCTCCATACATTCGTTACTCACTTTCTTTAGGTTTTAATCGTTGCATATCCTTGCATAACTCATTAGCAACTACTAACGCATTTACACTATGACTTGATTTCCTTCTCAAAGCATCTGCAACTACATTGGCTTTTCCCTCGTGATATTGAATGTCTAAATCATAATCCTTAATCAACTTCATTCATCTCCATTGATTCATATTCAAATCCTTTGTGTGAATATGTACTTCAAACTTTTATGATCCGTGAATATCTTACATTTCACACCTTATAAGTAATGTCTCCATATCTTCAATGCAAACACTGCCGATGCTAACTTTAAATCATGGGTAGGGTAATTAGCTTCATACGGCTTCAACTTCTTTGATTCATACGCAATGACCTTCCCATTTTGCATCAATACACACCCTAAACCATTCTTTGACGCATCACTATACACATCATAGGTATCACTTCCATCTGGTAGAGTTAGCACTGGCGCGGTTGTCAAATGCGTCTTCAAAGCATGGAATGCTTCCTCACATTGCTCATTCCACTCAAACCTGGCTTCCTTTTTCATCAAAGTAGTCACTGGTTTGGATATGCTAGAGAAATCTTGCACAAAGCGTCTATAATAACCAGCTAAACCAAGAAAACATCGAATATCAGTGACACTCCTTGGAGTAGGCCATTCACTAACATCTTTAATCTTAGTAGGGTCCACTGCAACTCCTACTTTTGACACAAAATTTCCCAAAAATGCAACCTTCTCCAACCAAAATTCACACTTTAAGAATTTGGCATACAATTGGTTGTCTCTAAACGTATTCAACACGGACCTTAAGTGTTCAGCATGATCTCTTCGCTCTTCGAATACACTAAGATGTCATCTGTGAAAACCAATACAAACTTTTCCAAAATTGCATGGAATACACGATTCATCAAGTCCATTAATATTGCAGGTGCATTGGTCAATCCAAAAGGCAACTGTGAACTCATAATGACCGTATCTTGTCCTAAATGCAGTCTTTGGTATATCGTTATCCGTGATTCTCAATTGATGATAACCCAAACGTAAATCGATCTTCGAGAAGATTCTTTCTCCCTTTAATTGGTCAAACCGGTTATCTATCCTAGGTTAAGGATACTTGTTCATGATTGTGACCTTATTGAGTTCTCTGTAATCTATACAAAGCGTTATACTTCCGTCCTTCTTCTTCAAAAACATAACTAGTGCTCCCCATTGTGATGCACTTGGTTAATATAATATATGTTTCTCTAGCTAATTCTTCAATTAACCCTTCAACTCAGTTATTTCCGCTGGAGTCATTCTATACGGGGCTTTCGAATTAGGTGCGATTCCAGGTACTAAGTCTATGGTAAAATCAATAAGTCGATTGGGAGGCATTCCTGGGATCTCTTCCGGAAACATATCTAAAAAATCGTTTACTATTGCAATGTCCTCAGGTTTCTCCTTAACTTCACTATTGAGGTCTCTTATAGTTCATAAGAAATACTAGGTTCCCTTTGCTGACTAGACTCATGAGTTCCATTGCCGTGATGATTTCCTACACTCCTAGGCTTACCAAGACGACAATAGGATACCACTTTACTTAAGCTAGATCTCAAATGAACTTTATTTTGTTTCTCACAGTCAGTCTTGACTTTGAACATGGCCAACCAATCCATTCCTAAGATAACATTTAATTCTTCTAACTCAAACAGGTTAGATGGAAAAATAGTTTTGGCTATGGTCAACGGTACATTCCTATGAATCCTTGTAAATTTCACTATGCTACATGTTGGTACAATTATGGGGACCTCGGTGACTCTAGTTCCCAACACCCTTTCTCTTTTTTCCAGATCCACTTTCAACCTTATTATTCCTCACATGTAGTCCATAACGATGAGAAGCCTTTCTATATATAGAGGGTATCTAGAGAAGTAAAGGTCTCTCCAGATACTAACAACTGTAAATCCATCGATAAAACATTCTCAAACCTTTGAGCTAGAAGCTCCTCCGTTGGCACCACTTCAGGTGCAAACCTAGATAGCTTGATGAACTTAGAATAATACTCAGTCACAGAAAAACTATCCATCTTCAGCTCAATAAACTCTTGGGCTTTCTGTTTCTTCAAATAAAGTGGGTAACTTGTTCCTTAAGGCAACTTTGAATCCTGGAGTAGCTCTCAAGGCATTCTCACACCTCTGCCACCACAGATCAGCTTCTCACCTAAGGTAATACATAACACCATTTACCCTAAGGTTCTCTTGGACAGTTTACAGCCGTTATCATCTTATCAAATTCTCTCAGCAAATTCTCCAGCACACTAGGGTCAGACTCCCCTTGATACAATGGAGGCTTACTCTGGGATACCTTCTTGAACATTCCCCCAGCAGGGTCATTGATTGAATTTTTTTTCTAGTCTCTACTAGGTTCTAAAGTACTGCGGCTAGTTACCTACCAATATCGGCTATTCCTTGTTCATCCAAGGCTAACTTTAATGATTGGGTTTGACATGGACAACAATAAGGTTACAAACTAGCAAACCAATCAATTTTTTTTTGCAACAATGCATAAAATTTCGAACATGATGGGGAAAGTGGCGCCACCTATTCGCCATCCCCTAGACTTGTTCGAACCACATAGTTAAGCGGTAAATAACCACGATGCACTTAGTTAATAATTAATTCGAGAAATAAAACATAATAATCCCTTTGCGTTGATTGCTCGAACTCACTTGAATTAAAAATAACCTCAGAAACTTAGAGAAGAATTTTGAAAAAAAAACTGAGTACTTTTATTGCTTCAATGAGAATTACACATCCTTTAATCAATGAACAACTTGTTCAACTAGAACCATAAATAGTAGCTTTGCTACTTTATTGTTCAACATTAACTAGAAGAATTAACTAAGACAAACAATACTCAAATGCTATCGGCATCACACCTATCATCTCTATCTCTGTAATGTTATGGTGTGAAATCTTGAACTCTGGATCATCCATGTTATCTTCCGGAGCATAATATTTATCAATAACCTGATCGTCTTGTTGTGGCACGCTATTAACCTCACCATCTTGTCTAGTGAACCTACCATCTATGTCATCTCCTAATCCCCTAGCAAGTCTACCATCTTCATAGCACCTTTAGGCCAAGTCAATGATAGTAGTATAATAATCTCAGTATCATACCTCCACCTACCATCTACAATACCATACTTCCCCCGTTATGTGTATCATCCTCAAAATACATATCACTAAACTTATGCTTAAGCTCTATATAAGGTGTTCTATGGGGTAAACAATATACAATTATTTCAGCCATAACATCCGTATTCCTCAAATATGGTGTGTTCTTGAGTGTAGTGAAATAGTTCCATGCAAATTCCATATTTTTCACATACAAGTGTGGAGTCTCACTATCAAGCTTCTCTAATTGGCCTATATTGGAAAACTTTGATGGAAACATTCTTAAATCCTGAAAACACACAACTTAAAAGTCTTACTAACGTATTCCCATACAAGAAATCAACCCCAAAGAGATAAATTAAGTTCGGGAACTTAAACAAATTCAATGAACAAGTACGTGCTTACTCATGAATTATGAAGCAATTAATGTTCAAGGCTTTAAATAAATTCAAATAAGTAAACACTTAGAACATAAAAGACGCTTAAATTCATACTTAAACTAAATATGCCCTTCTTAATCTACCCTTTCTCACTTAGAAAAAATAATAATTAAGAAATAACTCCTAAATAATCGAAATTGTTTAAACTAAAATAATAAATTATTATTAAATAATTGAATAATTAAAATAATTAAATTCAAATTTAGATAAATATTTTTCTGAAAATAGAGTAAATAAATAGAAGAATAAAAATTTCGAATTTTTTTTCCCAAAATACGAAAATAAATTCGAATTAAATTTTAAAAAAATTTAAAAAAATTTAAAAAATTAAAATAAATAAATAATTATGACTATATAATTAAAAACAAACTCATAAATAAACTTAAATAATGGTATTTGGCTTTTAAAAATATTGAGTACTCAAAATATCGTCTTTGACTTTAGGAAAATAAAATTTCAAAATATCCTAAAGTTCTGCAAAAACCACTCAAATTGTAAGAATTACTATTAAGTAGCTTTTTGAATCGTAGCTTAAAGGATTACCACTTTGCACTATTATTTAATACAAATCAGCTCTTAAACTAAAGCTCCGAAAATACCACTTTGTAACCCCCTAATAATTCCTTGCTTTTATAAAACCGTTTTCGAACTTAAATAAAGGAATAACCAAAGTATTACCGCCACCGTGATAACAGCTAAGGCTAGTACGAGAATTACGCAGCGGAATTAACTAACTTTTAAAAGAATAAATAATAGTTAATGGTCTCCATACAAGTTGGAACCATCACAGCCCAAACCAAAATACTTTAAATCAAAATCCATTACTAAACTTGAAATCGTTATAGTCTAGACTAAATAAGATAATTAGTGTTTAAAACATTGCAAGTAAATAAACTCTCTCATTCAACCCTTTAAAGATTACTTGGTCTGCAAATCAATTAAAATTCTACTCCCCAACAATGCAAGTGCAAATGATGGATCATCATAGGGTCATTATGGCAAAGGCAATGACAAAAACACAAAGCACGTAATCAGCGAAAGCTGAGTACAAACAAGCTAGAATGAAATCCTAAAACTATCATGCTTCATTCCAACAATAATAAATAAAACCACATGAAAAAGCCAACTGATAAAACAATTAATCATGAAGACAAGACTTTACTCAAGACACAACTCTTGACTCATAGATTAATTAGAATAAGCATCGAACGGTCCTAAAGAAAATATTCATTACGGAAGAGTACACACTACTACAAAAACACCTTTATAAGTCATTGTGAGGGGGTAGAAAAAGCACGAGGCTAATGCGTGACCTTGTCCCTCGTGGGTGTGACGTTTCTTTTTGTCAAATCAAGTGTAATTGGATTTCCTGTGAGTTTACACCCAATTGACTAGTAATATAGGAGTCGCCATTCAGTTTTTAACGACAATGAGAAAAACTGACAAAACCCGGTTATCGTGACATAAATGGAGTGCAATTATGTTTGATCACGACGGCCGTAGGTTCCCTTGTGATCCCTGGTGTGGGGATCTCTCAACATACACCCGCAAGGTAGAGATTGAGGGTTCGGGGGACTGTAACTACCGAGAGGAGTACTCGCTCTTCGATAACTCCAGAGGCAGGATATCATTACTAGCTCAGCATAAATAATTGAAGGGACATGCGTTAACTATTAAACTAATCTGAGTTGATTTTAACAATATGAAACATATAGTACTAGGTCGAACGCGATTATCTGATTTAGATTGTTTTGAGGGACCTAGCATGATAATCCAATTTCCCAACATATTATCTTTATTAGGCGTGATAGAACAATCAGTTTTGGTTAGTTTAACAGTTCATAAAAGGGCGAGGAAAGCAATTAAACCATGGAAAAGGGACACATTACGACGCACCCTTGAGAGGTGCGTCACGGTTCTCAGAAAACTAACCAATTTGACTTTGCTATTTCTCCTTTTATTTAACGAATCTCAAATTATAGGACAGGATACGTTCTGTTCGATGTTTGGATCGATTGCGACAGAACGCGTGATCAGTTTTGCAGCGTGAGGCTTAGGCTTAGGGGTTTAGAGTCAATACTCAGAATAATAATTGTGTGTTGTTGTTTTTCACGTCGAACTTAGGGCCCTATTTATAGAAAAGAGTTCGTGGAAAGATAGAATTGTAGAACTCTAATCCACGAGGAATTAGGAAAGAACACGTCCCAGATAATTTCAGCCCCCAGGGCTGGGCGCCGAAGATTTCGGCGCCCAGAGCCAGGCGTTGAAAATAGGTTCTGGGCCGTTTCTTTGTCAGATTAGGATTCCTAGAATCCGGAGTGTATGAGACTTTAATCGAGTCTTTTAGTGCGTATTAGTTTTATGATGGAATACATCTGGGCCCGTTACGAACTCTAGGCTCGTTAGGATTTTAATTAATACGTAACTCTTATTTTCGAATCGTATTAGGAATAGGATTCTCTCGCAATTTCTATCTCATTTAGGATTTATGTTGGAGTGCAACACCTAATTCTGACAGGTTTCTATCTTTTATGACTTGCCACTTTTAACAACTACCCATTACGACAATTAATATTTTTAGCAGGTTTCCATAAATAGCAAGTTTCAGGTGAAATGAAAAGGGGAATTGAGATTCGTTATTTTATAGGAGATGCGTTGTCAAGTGGAGATTTATGTTCTCATCATCGAACCTTCCTTTCGGGAATGGGGACAAAAGTAGGTGTCTACAGTCACCCTTTTAGTGTCGCCTCAAATTAATGTGCGACACCAAAACATTTAGAGTCCCATTTTATAAAGCAGGCGACACATAAAGTTGCTAGCAGATATTACAAAGAGATTAGTGTGTCGCCTATGTTATAAAATAGGACTCTAAAATTTTTGGTGCCTCACATTATTAACAGGCGACACCTATTTCTTCTTAATTTTCATTTTATTTTATTTTTTTAAAATTCAAATGAAATACTTTCAGTGTCGTATGCGTTTAAAAATGAGACTCTAAAAGCTTTGGTGTCGACAATTAATAACAGGCGACACCTATGTTTTTTTAATAAAAACCAAATGAAAACCTTTACTGTCGCCTGAGATATAAAATGGGACTCTAAAAGTGTTGGTGTCACACATAAAACAGGCGACACCTTTTCCTCCTTAATTTTATTTCAATTTTATTTTCTTAAAAGTTGACTAGGAAATTTAAATATACGGCGTATCTTAATACGAAATAATAAAACAAGCGACACTATATTAGAATATAGCGTACATTACAATTAGAAAAAATAATTAAATAAATGAAATCTCGAAATTAAACCCGAAAACCTAATTTAAAAAATAAAATATAGGTATGATATCTCTCCTTATTTTAAAAGAATAATTAAACAATGTAGAAATTATGATCCAACTTTCAAGAATGCTGTGAGAATAATAAACTTACACCTTCCAAACGATTTGGAGGAATAATTTCCCAAATATTTCCCACCAAAAAGTAACTAAAAGTTTCCTAATCTTTAGGAATATGATCTGCACTCAATTTCGCAAGAAAAAAACTACACTCATTCAGTTCTAGGCTTCTAAAGCAAGCTCACACTGATTTCCTCCCAGTGCCGGGGCTATAATTACGGTATAACAATGGGGCCCTGTGCAATTTCTCAAAATGGGTCCCGTAATTCATTACTTTAATTAAAAAATTCGATTTTTATCAAACGAAAAACCATCCTTACTGTAGACACCTACTTTTGTCCCCGTTCCCGCAAGGGAAAGGTTCGATGATGAAAGCATAAAAACTCCACTTGACAACGCATCTCCTATAAAATAAACGAATCTCGATTCCCCATTTCATTTCACCCGAAACCTGCTATTTATGGAAACTTGCTAAAAATACTAACTGCCGTAAAAGGTAGCTTCTAAAAGTGGCAAATCATAAAAGATAGAACCCTGTCAGAATTAGGTGTTGCATTCCAACATAAATCCTAAATGAGATAGAAAACCGCGAGAATCCTATTCCTAATAGGATTCGGAAATAGGAGTTACGTATTAATTAAAATCCTAACGAACCTAGAGTTCGTAACGGGCCCAGACGCATTCCGTCATAAAATTGATACGGGCTAAAAGACTCGAATTAATCTCAAACTCTACGGATTTCAGGAATCCGAATCTGACTAAACAAAACTGCCCAGACCCTATTTTCAACGCCTGGCTCTGGGCGCCGAAATCTTCGGCGCCCAGGCCTGGGCGCTGAAAATACCTGGGTACGTCTCTTTTCCTAATTCTTTGTGGATTAGAACTCTGCAATTCTATCTTTCCACGAACTCTTCCCTATAAATAGGCCCCTAATTTCGACGTGAAAGAACACACACAACACACAATTCATATTATGAGTATTGACTCCAACCCACAAGCCTAAGCCTCACGCTGCGAAATTGTTCACGCATTCTGTCGCAATCGATCCATAAATCGAACAGAACGTATCCTGTCCCATAATTTGAGATTCGTTAAATAAAAAGGAGAAATAGCAAAGTCAAAGTGGTTAGTTTTCTGGGAACTGTGACGCACCTCTCAAGGGTGCGTCGTAATGTGTCCCTTTTCGATGATTTAATTGCTTTCCTCGCCCTTTTTATGAACTGTTAAACTAACTAAATCTGATTGTTCTACCACGTCTAACAAATATAATATTTTTGGGAAATTGGATTATCATGCTAGGTCCCTTAATGCAATCTAAATCAGATAATCGCGATCGATCTAGTATTATATGTTGCATATTGCTAAAATCAACTCAGATTAGCTTAATAGTTAACGCATGTCCCTTCAATTATTTATGCTGAGCTAGTAAGGATATCCTGCCTCTGGAGTTATCGACGAGCGAGTACTCCTCTCGGTAGTTACAGTCCCCCGAACCCTCAATCTCTACCTTGCGGGTGTATGCTAAGAGATCCCCACACCAAGGATCACAAGGGAACCTACGGCCGTCGTGGTCAAACATAATTGCACTCCCTTTATGTCACGATAACCGGGTTTTGTCAGTTTTTCTCATTGTCGTTAAAAACTGAATGGCGACTCCTATATTACTAGTCAATTGGGTGTAAACTCACAGGAAATCCAATTACACTTGATTGAATAAAAAGAATCATCACACCCACGAGGGACGAGGTCACGCATTAGCCTCGTGCTTTTTCGACCCCCTCACAGTGGCGACTCCACTGGGGATAGTGAAGGAAATACTCGTGCTTGTAGGTAATCAAAATAGCCGAAGGGTGAAACGATCCTACCCCGCGTTTATTTCCCCATCAAGTTGGGACGACCTGAAAATCAGCATATTAATGTGAACGGGCAAAACATCATAACGAATCTCGGCTCCCTCGGGAGTTGGGACTAAGGATACCTTTTTTCGCCAATAGGGGGGTGCATACGCCGCGCATGTTTCCCACTCGGTACTTGTGCAGGTAGTACACCTATCCCGAACCCAATCGCTCGCTCATTAGGTCCCTCTCGCCTGCATGCCCCCTTGGCTTGGACTTGCGGGTTGGCCTCTAGAGCGAAATTCGTCTGTTAAAGACACTACCTCGACCGGGGCATGTGTTGGATCTACGATAGAAGCGGTACCAAGCCAGGCGCAAATACTACCCATAGAAGCCTATCATAAACTACATGACATATTTAATTTTCAAATCCATGTTTGTAATGTAGTTATGTGTAGCGAACTATGTGACTTTGTTATGATTGTGCGTACGAATAATGCTAGACAAATAATGCTAGAAAACCAACAACCTTAAAAATTTCCCAAACATTCATGAACCAATTGGCCAAAGAGTTATACCAAAATACGTGTTCTGCAAACCCGAACGATCGCCACAAAAAAAAGCGACATTCGGGATGGCCTGTAACGAATCCCACAAACGCTGCACAATGCGTAAAGGACGTCATAAGGCAAGCACGCAAAATTAAAGTCGCAAAAACAAAAGTATACGCAAACAGAAAACGAGAACCAGCCAGGGACGCATTTTCAACGCCCCTGGCTGGGCGCCGAAATTTCTCACGCCCACTGCTGGGCGCTGAAGTGGCTGCCTGGCCTTTTGGTCAGGCAAAGCAGCCTCGGTGCCCGCGCAAAAAAAACACGTAGCAAAAAAACCTTTTCGTAAAAAAAATTGCTACGAGGGCGTAAGAAAAGCACTCAATTCTAAAAGCGACAAAAACATAAAAATAAATAACTCTTTGTGTCGTTGTTAGGCCTCCTACGACGACAATGCTCGGCACCAAAACCGAGCATGCTAATTAAACAACCTTGAATGTCACATGGGCAAAGTATTCAAAAAATAATGTTCGAATGAAGTCTTCAAGAAAAATAAATGTCCAAGTAAAAAATAAATAAATCCGAGTCTAGACTAGGTTATGCCAAAGTACAATCTAAATCCTAAGTCTTAGTTGTCTTATCCATAGAATTGGTCCTAATGCTTGGTGTCGTTCTGCAAGTTAAAAAGTTAAACCATATTGAGTCTCCCTTCCTAACATTTAAATCAATAAACACCCCTATGTAATTGTCATCCCTTGCTAAGAATCCACGGCCTCAATACTCTCTCTCGCCAATAAAAAGAATATATTATAGTATTTGCAAAATGGAAACAGTCACATTCTGAAAATCATTCCCCCATAGTCGCACAACCCCCAAAGTGAACCTAAGGTATCAATACCATTGGCAAAAAATTAATGGCCTCAAGGCTTATAAGCACATTGGGTCACGACTATCATAGTCCTCCCGAGCCACTCGCTCCTTTAAATACTCCTAAGTACGGACTAAAAGATTTTCCATGAATGCAACATGACCAACCTTGAAAATACCCAAATTGGCATACCATAAGGCTACCATTGGGGTAAAGCAATACACACTAAGAGAGAAGCCGCACTAATGATTCTAGTCTTGCAAAAATAAAAATTCGATCTCCCCAAATAACTACCTTGCCAATATTAAGCAAAATGGCGCATGACAAATGAACACCCAAGGGTTAAAATTTAAAGTGTCAACCAACAAAAGTTATGTTCCAATTAGCCTAAGTCTGAGAGTCGCTTGGTCAAGTGTTATAGGCTTACGCCACGTCATTATTTTGAGTCTAGGCCACCTCCTTGTATTCATACACGGGTTATATTCAGAAAGATTAATGAAAGTTCGAGTCTAAATCATAACTTCCAATTAAATCCCAGAAACTGGAATCTGAAAAGAAGCCAAAATTATTTTCGATGTAATTCTTTCGTTAAATTTCAATAAGGTAAAAATAACATTTTGAATCTACGCTATTTTCACATTTTAAGAAACGACTAAATACGCTTGCAAAAGTAAGACAATTTAAAAGGTCCACCCTAGGCCTACTAAAGCTAAAGGTCCACCCTAGGCCTACTGAAATTAAAGGTCCACTATAGGCCTACCAAACAGGGCTCACTCAGTCTCGCCTCGTTACTCAAAGACCACAACCATCTACCTTTTAGCCCAAATTGATTGAAGGATTTATGTTGGGGAGAAATCCCGAGCAAAAAGAAAAAAGAGAAAGAGAAAAGGGAGAGCGAAAAGAGCCATGAAATACTTAGCCCGTACCTCCCAAAGTGCGAAATCTACCCAAGTAAACGAAGGAAAAGAATTGAGTCAACCAATCCAAATCATAAAATTCTACGATGTCTACCCTTTCCAATCCTTATGCTCTTAGACACCTTCGCTCTGGGGTCCCTGTGCAGCTCATTTAACCCATCCATGTTCTCATCGCCATAACCCAAGAAACCATTACTTCAACTCTTGTTTCTGAACTTGTTATCAACTGCAAACCACGTACGACCATTGACACGTGCGTCATACCCATTATTTCCAAAACCTGCTCTTACACCACCATTAGCATAATGACCATATAACTTGTTTGAATACAACCTGTTGATATACCCTTGAGCCGTCCCCATGCTACTCATTGGCCTTGGTTGATATAAACTCAGGACACTAGCTTAAGGCTGCAAATATTGAATCCTAACAGATATAATCCTCATGCTTGACCAATACATATACAAATTATCCTATCTCATTCAACCCATCTTTCAAGCCGTCTTGAGTCACAAATAAAAAAGAGACAAATGAAGAGTACATTCTACGCTCAACGTAAAAATAAAAAAATTGTGAATAATAAAAAAGGAAACTTTGCAAAGCGCCTCTAAAGTTAGTCTAAAAAGAAAATGAAGCATTTAGCGCACCAAAAAGAATCCGTCCCAGAAGTCATTTTTAGCGCCCAGAGCTGGGCGCCGAAATCTTTAACGCCCAAGCCTGGGCGCTGATTCTCTCTGCTCGCCAAATATTGTCCAGAAGTGCTCGTCATTTTATCCGCACATGCACGGAAAAATAACGAACACTTGGGGGGTACAACACGTATTCAGACATACGTACCACCAAAAAAATACATGTACTCAAAAAAAAAATATAAAACAAATTTTTGGCTTACGGCAAGGCAGCAGATTAAAAATAATAAACTTCACTTATTCTACCGTTTCAAATAATATGTTTCCATCTCAGAACGTACTTATCAAATTCGGCATTCTAAGAAACCATTTTCTAGGCTAAGAACTACGCAAGACCTGATTCCAAATTAAATCTATTTAAGGCGGATACGTAGGCAATCCATGATTCGGTCCAACCAATTTGGTCAAAATATTAAAGCCTATAGAAAAACAAGAATAAAAAATAGAAGTCCCTTATTGAAATTTAATTACTTGCAACCCAAGTCGAAAGAAAAGTCAAAGGAAGAATCCAAGTCACCAAGATGCCAAAACGAGCACACATCGAAAAATAATAAGGGCACGTACCCTTGCCAGAAGGAGCACTCACACTCCTAGGCACTTAGAGAAGACTCAAAAAGATCGCTTTGCCTCAACTGAATGGGGGCTAGCGCAAGCGTCCATGAGCTCTAAAGTACTCGACTTGACCCTCCCTAAAGCGAACTAACTCACTTAAAGACTTTCTTTCACCACTAAACATAGTCGTTCACTAAAAGACGTTCTTTCACCACTAGACACAGTCATGATCGCCAACAAGTAGTAAAGGCAGTAAGCTTGCAACGAAAAAGATTGTTCTACGGTGTCGCCCCATCGTTCCCTCGACCTCAGGGCACCCGTTCATGGTAATTCAAATGCTTGCGAATCCCCTTTGAAAAAATCAGACATTGTCAATAGGACTTGGCACTTAACCAAGGCTCACCCTACTCAGACATATGACATGGGCATCTAAAATCGAAATCTAAAAGCATCATTAATGGGAAGACATAATAGCAATTGGGGGCTAAAAATGGAAATGAAAGAGCTAGGGAAAGAACTAAGTATACCTTGATCGACCTTTTGTGCAGACATACACCAAGTAAATCTAAGTCAATTTGAAAACGGTTTATATTCCCGCAATTCTGGAAAAGATGGCCCTAAACGCCTAAAGCATATGCCAAACAGGCACAAGTATATCTTGACGCCTGCACCCTGGCTTCCAGCAAATCCTTAGACAGCATTCCAAAAATCGTAACAGTATTTTGATTCACTCATGTGATCCTGTACGAACCCTTCTATAAATCAACTTGCTTGGGACACCTCGGATTGTACACAGTAGGATTCGGATTTTAAATAACTTCCAAATAATTTTCAAAGACTTCTTCAAGCATAATAAAGAGTCGTTGGTTTAATTTAAGTATGCGTTTATCCCGATGTTGCAAGTGAGTAAAAAAAAAATTTTAATATGATTATGGGTAAAGAAAGGCACCTAACTTTTGGTCAAGGCACACTTCCACATGTTACTACCTTGACCATGGCGATGTCGCATAATACGACATTTACAAGAGAAGTAGCAGGTCACTACTCGAACGTACCTCGCACTAAACGAGTCTGGTTCAAACTATTCATGATCCATGTCACCATGAATGCATAAAGACGTATGCAAAGCATTATAGCACCAAGCCAATCCCGTAGCTACAATTGGGGGCTTGAGAAAAACACTCTAAAAATGCTCGAAATGACGATTTTATCGCAAATTCTCGACGCTAATGCTATACATATGTCATAGGGGCTCAATCCTAAGCTTTAATCGTGCAAAACGAACCTTAGAATGGCTACAACCCCTCCCAAATTCTAAGCACTACTTAGGATATATAAAGTCACCCCACTAACAAGGGTAACTGAAAATCGCGAGTCACCAAAACTCCGATCAAACTACTGCACATAACGCTCGCCCTATAAAGCGCCCGTTACACAGTCTACATCGTTCCAAAGCAAAAGCGAAAGAAAAAAAAAATCAAAAAAAAACTGTCAAAGTTCTGCCCAGAAATCGTTTTCAACGCCCAGAGCTGGGCGCCGATATCTTTCGCCCCAGCCTGGGCGCTGAATATCTCTGCTTGCTAAATCTTGCCCTGATATAAAAACAAGAAAGAAAGACCTATAAATCCTCGCATCGAACGAAGTAATAAGCCGTGCAAACCCACGCAGAAGGTGCTACACTTATTCGAGCACCTGAACAAGGCATGATGAAATACTCCAATACAAATGATATCCCAACACCTGGAAGAATGTTCTAAGACACGCCGTTAGGCCACACAAGCCTACGTCGCACCATAAGTTCAACCGTCCCACGGTACAAGTCTAAAAGAAGAGTAAGGCATGTTGCACTAATGTAGGCACGACCAAGAGCACGTGTAAAAGAGGCAAAGACTACTTATCGCCCAAATTCAAAATGCAAGCCACACGACTTCTACATTAAGGATTAAAGGTAGCAAAATATTACCTACCATGGAAGGGATAGCTCGCACCTACACGAGCGGAACCCCAAGGCATCTTTCTCGAAAGAACCTACAAAAATCGTACGCCAAAAGGAAGCATCCCAACATGCATACTTGGGAGCTCCAAGCTACGAAACAACCATAGCAAAATAAAAAAAATCTCGAAGCAAATGTTTGAACAATCGAAAGGGCATGATGTTTGAGCCCACTTCATGAATGGGCCTGAACCCTATCAAGCTTCTAAGCAAACTATTGAAAATCAGTCGTTGCTCAAAACAAAATGAAACAATTCAAGCAATCTGATTAATGGACCGCACACAACGGCCATTCTATGAACGCTCGTTCGCACATACATATATCATCATTCACGAACACGTTCAAAAAAATATAAGAGCGATCAAAGTCTTACACCTCAAGGTATGTTCCTCGGGCCATATAGACTCGCCCAACTATCACAATAACTGTACGCCTTAAGAGCAACAGTTCCTTAAAATAATCGCCCCAAAGCAACAAGCACCGTAGTCCACCAATCGGCTACGGCTTCTCAAGAAAATCATCACGTTCTAAAAAAAAGGAAAAAAAAAGGGAAGAGAATACATAGAACTTCCAAGTGAAATAAACGAATGAACAAGAGGCCGACTTTGTCATCAAAAGACCAGCCCAAACAACACTTTCAACGCCCCACCTGGGCGTGAATTATTTCAACGCCCAGGCCTGGGCGCCGAAAATGAACCCAGGCTCAAAAAAAAAAGGCCCTAACTTCTATTGGGCCCTGCCGCATCCATTCGACTCGAAAATTGCCGAAAGTCGCACCTCACGACTTTGTCGAGAGTAGCACACCACTACGAAGATCGCTCGCACTTACGAGCACGATCCCAAACACAATCAAGGACATTACAAAATGCGTATCCCCAAGAACCTCTTTGACAAGAACTAACTGCCAAGCACGAGTGCTTGGTGGCTCGAAAGAAAATATATATTTCAAAAGAAAGTGTACAAAGTTAATATTCCCAGACTACACTCTACGAAGTCCCGTGTTTGGATAACCTCAAAAGATAAAACCGGATTACGACCTCAAGACAAAGGTCGCCGTTGATACTTATACATAATCCCCTAATCAAGGACCCAGGTAATGGCAAAATTGAGCCATAAAGACTAGCTCAAAACCATGAAAGAAGATGACCACAAGACAATGGTCCGTCTAAACACGTTGTCAACCCACATTAAGGTTGCAACTAAATCCGAGCATCCCTCGAAAGAATTCGCTCCTGCAAGAATAAATGAAAAGAAATTCTCAAAAGAAATCACAAGAAAAGAAATGAAATAGGGACTTGCCCACCTCAATCGGGCAAGATCGCGGCACACGAATCCCAAATCGAAAAGACGAATTCAGGTTCGCTCACCTCTAGCGAGCGGGGCGTCCACCCTTAGCGGACAGGGCTCGCCCACCCTCAGCGGGCAGGGTCTGCGTCACTAGCCGCGCAGGTCCTCGGTTTTCAACAAAAAATAAAGTCTTCAAATTTAAAATAGGCTCGCCATCTTCAGCCGGCGGGGTCTACGGTGCAAACCACGTAGGTCCTTATTTTCAAAAAACAAAATAAAATTTCAAAACAGATTCGTCCACTTCTATCGGACGGGGCGTCCACCCTCAGCGGACAGGTTCGCCATCTTCAGCCGGCGGGGTCTACGTCACAAACCGCGTAGGTCCTTATTTTCAAAACATCAAAACAGATTCGCCCACTTCTATCGGACGGGGCGTCCACCCTCAGCGGACAGGCTCGCCCACCTTCAGCGGGCGGGGTCTCCGTCACTAACCGCGCAGGTCCTTAGTCGCTGCAGCGATAACTTTTTCTGGTTTTCCCTTTTTCCAAAAATTAAAGGACTGGTTTTCCCTTTTTCCAAAAATTAAAGGATTGGTTTTCCGTTTTTCCAAAAAACAGCGATGTGCTGGATTTTCCTTCGTTTTACGTCCCATAAAAACAAGGGGGTTTTCTCGTTTAGCTAACCCTGAAAATGAGAAACTTTAAAAACATTTTTACCTCGTGATTGGGCTTGGCCAGGCCCAATTACACTTTATAGCTTTGATTTCGAAAAGCTTTGTAGCTACTCCCAATGATAAAGTGAGGGAGTTTCTACGCACCTTTAGATTCTTCCAATGACAAAGTGAGGAAGTTTCTATACTATCAGTTGACAAATCCCAATGACACGTGAGGGATATGTCGACACTTCAAGTGATGACCCTTAAGTCAAATGTTATCACTCGGGGGCTCGTGAGACCCTCGCAAAACAGGTCACATACACCATGGCTTGTGTGACGCACTCCGTCTAATACTTTGACCATCGTCTTATTCCAAGACTCAGTCAAAGTGGGGGCTAACTGTAGACACCTACTTTTGTCCCCGTTCCCGCAAGGGAAAGGTTCGATGATGAAAAGGTTCGATGATGAAAGCATAAAAACTCCACTTGACAACGCATCTCCTATAAAATAAACGAATCTCGATTCCCCATTTCATTTCACCCGAAACCTGCTATTTATGGAAACCTGCTAAAAATAGTAGCTGCCGTAAAAGGTAGCTTCTAAAAGTGGCAAATCATAAAAGATAGAACCCTGTCAGAATTAGGTGTTGCATTCCAACATAAATCCTAAATGAGATAGAAAACCGCGAGAATCCTATTCCTAATAGGATTCAGAAATAGGAGTTACGTATTAATTAAAATCCTAACGAACCTAGAGTTCGTAACGGGCCCAGACGCATTCCGTCATAAAATTGATACGCGCTAAAAGACTCGAATTAATCTCAAACTCTACGGATTTCAGGAATCCGAATCTGACTAAACAAAACTGCCCAGACCCTATTTTCAACGCCTGGCTCTGGGCGCCGAAATCTTCGGCGCCCAAGCTTGGGCGCTGAAAATACCTGGGTACGTCTCTTTTCCTAATTCTTTGTGGATTAGAACTCTGCAATTCTATCTTCACAAGAACTCTTCCCTTTAAATAGGCCCCTAATTTCGACGTGAAAGAACACACACAACACACAATTCATATTATGAGTATTGACTCCAACCCACAAGCCTAAGCCTCACGCTGCGAAATTGTTCACGCGTTCTGTCGCAATCGATCCATAAATCAAACAGAACGTATCCTGTCCCATAATTTGAGATTCGTTAAATAAAAAGGAGAAATAGCAAAGTCAAAGTGGTTAGTTTTCGGAGAACTGTGACGCACATCTCAAGGGTGCGTCGTAATGTGTCCCTTTTCGATGATTTAATTGCTTTCCTCGCCCTTTTTATGAACTGTTAAACTAACTAAATCTGATTGTTCTACCACGTCTAACAAATATAATATTTTTGGGAAATTGGATTATCATGCTAGGTCCCTTAATGCAATCTAAATCAGATAATCGCGATCGATCTAGTATTATATGTTGCATATTGCTAAAATCAACTCAGATTAGCTTAATAGTTAACGCATGTCCCTTCAATTATTTATGCTGAGCTAGTAAGGATATCCTGCCTCTGGAGTTATCGACGAGCGAGTACTCCTCTCGGTAGTTACAGTCCCCCGAACCCTCAATCTCTACCTTGCGGGTGTATGTTGAGAGATCCCCACACCAGGGATCACAAGGAAACCTACGGCCGTCGTGGTCAAACATAATTGCACTCCCTTTATGTCACGATAACCGGGTTTTGTCAGTTTTTCTCATTGTCGTTAAAAACTGAATGGCGACTCCTATATTACTAGTCAATTGGGTGTAAACTCACAGGAAATCCAATTACACTTGATTGAATAAAAAGAATCGTCACACCCACGAGGGACGAGGTCACGCATTAGCCTCGTGCTTTTTTGACCCCCTCACACTTACATAAATTTGTTGAAATGATAAAAATAACCCAAAAAACATTAATGAAATCACTTAAAAAGTGTAGCCCTCCTTGCATGTTGAAGGATATGAACGAAATTTGGGGAGGAATGGAT
Source organism: Spinacia oleracea (assembly GCF_020520425.1). Lineage (NCBI taxonomy): Eukaryota > Viridiplantae > Streptophyta > Magnoliopsida > Caryophyllales > Amaranthaceae > Spinacia > Spinacia oleracea. The sequence goes on from NC_079489.1 coordinate 94,302,989, forward strand.
GGGTTTTTGTTTCCCAAAGACCCAGTCAATTTCTCATTCCCGTGATTGAAGGGTGGTAATTTCCGAAAAAATAAATAAATGAGATTTCAATTTGGGGAAGAACTGAAGAAGGATAAAATTAACAAGATTTGAAGGATTTTGTTTGGGAACCAGGAACGACAACTGAAGGAATTAATTTGTCGCATTGTAATCTCCGAAATACGATGCCATAACTAAACTTTCCCAAAAAAAATTTTAAAAAAAAAAAGGAAAGTACAGCTGTCACTTGACAAAGTCAGACAAAAGATAATTTCGTTGGGATAGGAATCGAACCCGGGATCTCTATTGTATAGACAGATTGCCTTAACCAATGCCCAGCTCAGTTTTTGTGTATAATAAGCAGACTATTTACACTATGTACGATTTTAAAATTTGGGGGCCCTGTTCCGACGCTCACCCCGCGCCGCCCCAAAATCGGCCCTGTTTCCTCCCAAAACCTTCGGTAATCACACCAATTTCTCACCATCATCATTCATCCTCTCTCAACATCATCTCGACTTCTCGAGCAAGGAAAATTCATCATCACACAATTTATCATCACCCAATTCAGCACGCAATTCATCATCACCCAATTCATTATCGCCTAAACACAACATAAAGAGGTAAGATATTTATTTGATTCGTGAATTGATGCGTAATTGAAGTATTAATCCTAGAAATATTATTTATCTGTGTTTATGTTATTAGTTTTGGTCAATTATCAGATTAGGCGTTTTTTATCTTAAAATTATTGAATTCATATGATTCAATTGGGCGTTCTTTTCATCAACAAATATTCAATTGATATGTGGGGAGGTTTACGGGAGTGAAGTTCTGGGAGGGGGAAGGGGAGTTTATGGGAGTGAATCTGTTGGTGATTTCAGAGACGAAGCCAGAAAAAAATGTTGACGGGGCCGAACTTTTTATTGTTTTTAAGTTTCATTCGAAAATTTTACTAGTATTAATTAGGGAAAATAGAAAATTAATAGTTGTAAGACAATAAATAAATTTTAGGAATTACCCCCCCTTGTACTATTCAAAGGAAAGAAAAAAAAAGTAGTTATGACCCTCTAAATTAAAGGGAAAACGAATGGAAATAAAGAAAAAGGGGGGTGGGGTTGGAAAGCAAAATTGAAAATTTAGTAGATGCTGGGAATTGAAACTTGGTTATTTAGTTCTTCACCGAACTTCCAACCACAGCAGCACCTATATTCCTTGTCTGTAGTTACTAGAGTTAATACTGTATAAGCTGTTTCAAATCTCTGACAGGGGCCGGGGCCCCCTTGGGCCCTAACGTAGCTTCGTCCCTGGGTGAATTTTAGTTGGAGTGGGATATGATTTTTGGTACGGGATTGAAATAATTTGATTATAGAAAATATTGCATAACAAGAGTATGAAAAAGAATTGTGAATTGAGTTTCAACTTTCAAGCATGTGCATAATTATTGATAGATTACGTAAATAATTAATTGTTACTAAGGTTGTTTTTTTATTAAGATCAATGTTTAATTTGAAATAAGGGGAGGTTTACATTGGATTTTTGAATTTGTTGAATGGTGAATTTGATGAGATTATATGAATACTTAGTAAAGGATTGTCCTAGTTGTAGGCTGATATTTGTCAAAACCGATTTCTAATTGAAACTGGAGAGATATTCTAATATTTGACATAAGGGCGACATTTTAGGCCTTGTGGACAATCGGAAGAGTGACGTTTTATATGTTGTGATATTACAAGTGTTATTTCCAATTAAAAATATTACATATTTATTTGATTTAGTATATGGGAATACATAGTTGAAATTAATATATATGACATATTCATTGGTTAGATATGGACAAAAGTTGGATTTCACGTAACCGTACTACCCCTGAATTTCGTCAAGGGGTTAAGGAGTTCATTTGTATTGTACTTACACATAAAAAAGAAGGAGAAAAAATATGTTGTCGTTGTAAGACTTGTGGTAATATGCGTAAGATGTCTACATAAGATGAATTACAAGAGCATATTTTTTGCAATGGTTTTTCCAAAAATTATACTGATTGGATATGGCATGGTGAAGGGGAAACAGGTACTGAGAATCATAGCTACGAAGACCATGCAGAGGACTTAAATACTCACCATGGTAATGAAAATGAGGTACTTGATGAGGTGTCTGATGAGATGTTGCACGATACGGGCCACCTGTTTACGAAAGTTTGTTGACTGATGCTGAGACACCTTTGTATCCAGGGTGCAGTAAGTACACTCGATTAACAGGTGCACTAGAATTATTTGAACTGAAAGCGGGAGCCGGGTGGACTGATTTTCATTACTCAAAATTGATGGAAAAATTAAAAGATATGTTTTCCGAAGGTAACATGCTTCCGAGTTCTACTTACGCGACTAAGAAGATGTTGTGTCCGATGGGTTTCGATGCTGGGAAAATACATGCTTGCCCTAATCATTGCGTATTGTATAGAAAGGATTATAATGATTTGCATGAATGTCCAACTTGTGGGACATCGCGATATAAAGTGAAGAGCAACGGTTAAAACACCAATGAACCTGCTAAAGTAATGTGGTATCTACCTATAGTGCCTAGGCTCAAACGCTTGTTCGCTAATTCTAAAGATGCAGAGAATTTGACATGTCATGCAGACGGGCGAAATAAAGATTCCCCTCAATGGAAACATATTGATACTACTTTTCCGAATTTTAGTCGTGAAACAAGGAATTTAAGGCTAGGCTTATGTACAGATGGAATCAACCCATTTGGTAACATGAGTAGTCAGCATAGCACTTGGCCAGTTCTCTTGGTGAATTACAATTTACCACCTTGGTTGTGCATGAAGCGCAAATACATTATGTTGTCAATTTTTATATATGGGCCTAAACAACTTGGAAATGACATAGATGTGTACTTGGCACCACTGATTAAGGATTTGAAGAAGTTGTGGGATGAAGGTGAGCCTGTGTATGATGAATATCGTAAGGAAACATTTAATTTGCATCCTATGATCTTCTGCACAATTAATGACTTTCCTGCGTACGGGAATTTATCTGGCCATGTTGTCAAGGGATACAAAGCTTGTCGTATTTGTGAAGATGATACTGTAGACACCTAAATCGTGTCTCCCCATTGGGATGATGACGATACCATTGTCTTTGTTTGGTGGTTGGAACAACTCCGTACGGAAGTCCTGATTGCTAAGAACACATTCTAAAATCCAAGAGCCAAAGTCCAATACCCGAGGCCGTTCCCATTCCGGAACTCGGTACAAAATCCAAATTCCAAAAATCAATTTCAAAATCCAAGTACAATCTCGCCCAATGGACCACTCCATTGGTTTTACAAGGCCTTTTCCAGTCGAAATGACACTAAGCAATCCCAATTCGGGCGCCGACCCACAAAACCGAGCAAGCCGGGCCTCGTCCCGTAAAACCGAATTCAAAAACCCGAAAAGGCTTGTTTTTAGACGCAAACTAAGCCTTAATCCCCAAGAAAACACTAAGTGCCAACTTCGTACAATTCGTACAAAGGTACACCATTACAAGCCAAAATACAAGGACGGCATCTTCGTCCTTGTTTGGCAGCTTCTGCGCCACGTCAGCAGCGCCTAGCGCTGGCAGCTGCGCTGGACGCTGGCGTGGGCTGGCGTTTAGCTACAAATTTTCCTATTTAAACCCCATAATTCTGAGCATTTAGGGAGGGCAAATCGAAAACAGAACGTCGAAATACAAAAATTTCTACTCAAATCAAAATACAAAAAATCTCCAAAAATCTCATACAATTTCAAAGTTCTAAGCAATTGGGAGCTCCAAAAGGAATTCTAGCCTAAACCTAACTAGGTGTTTCCGAATCCCAACCTAATCTACAATGTTTCTATGATTTCTATTTCATAATGATTACTAAAGTTCACACTTTTATTCTTAAAAGTGTCACTTACAACAATAATATACTTTTGCAAAATCCACACTTTATGTGATACAAATACAAAATTCCATGATTCAATGATGTTTAAGGTTGTTTGTGTTAGGTTATGATACATATAATTGAATATAAATCATGCGGAAAAACCATAAAGCTAGGAATCCAAATTAATTACCACATAACAATTCGCATAATTTAGGATACATACACTTCGTAGCGTGCCCTCCCTAGCTGCGCCCGAACCGAACAAGAACAAGTCTAGGACTCCAAATGTCGTCCCTCCATAGATAGTCCACAGCACGTTCGGATCCGCCTTAGATTTAATTAACTAGAATTGCACCTAAGGTTCTATGAATATTTTCTAATATTATGGAAAATATTATACTTAGTTTTAATCCTTAAAACTAGACATATGATTGAAAATTATGTTCCAATAAATTTGTGAATGCCATCACATATTTATAGAGTAGGAATATGGAATTGGAATTTTAGTAGGACTCAAGAATTCTAACTCTATTAGAATTAGAGTTCCATTAAACTAGTAATTCAGAAAATTAATCTAATCCTAATCGCTTAAGGATTCGATGCATGCACAAACTCCAACACGCACACGAGCACGACCCACATGCGAGCAGGCCATGCCCGCTCGCGCTCAAAGCCCATCGCTGGCAGCCCACACGAGCTCGCTGCCTCGCAGCCCATGCGTTGCCTCGCAACCTTGTTGCTCGTAGCCTTGGTCGCAGCCTTGACGCGCTGGGCCTGGCCTTGCGCTGGGCCTAGCGTGCCTTTGGATGCTTTTGTCGCGCGCTGGGCTTGCTTGACGTGGGCCTGGCTTCGTGCTGGGCCTTCGTCTAGCAAGCTCGCCCGATGCTTATTTCGTACGACGTGCTTCCGATTAATTTTCGGACTCCGGCATTCATTTCCGATTCGAACAATATTTAACATTTCCGATTCCGGAATTAATTTCCGTTTCGAACAAATATTTAATATTTCCGATTCCGTAAATATTTTCCGATTCCGATAATATTTCTGATTCTGACAATATTTCCGTTTCCGACAATATTTCCGATTCCGGCAATATTTCCATTTCCGATAATATTTTCCGATACGTACCATGTTTCCGTTTCCGGAAACATCTACGACTTGGATAATATCTATATTTCCGATACGATCCATATTTCTGTTTCCGGCAATATCATCGTTTCCGAGTATCCATAATTTTCCTTTGACGATTTCAGCTCCCACTGGAACCGAGATCCGTCGATTCCGAATATCCATAGATGGATTATTTAATTCCATTAAATAATTGATCTATTCACGTACTATTTGTGTGACCCTACGGGTTCAGTCAAGAGTAAGCTGTAGATTAATATTATTAATTTCACTTGAACTGAAGCGGCCTCTAGCTAGGTATACAGTTCACTTGATCTCACTGAATTATTAACTTGTATAATTAATACTGAACCGCATTTATTAAACTTAGCATTGAATGCATACTTGGACCAAGGGCATTTTTTCTTTCAGTCTCCCACTTGTCCTTAGGGACAAGTGTGCATTTCATAATTCCTTTGTCGCTTGATGCTTTCTCTTGAACATAAGGTAAGAGTTGTCATCCTTATTATGCCCAGAGGTGTTTCTCGGTTTCAGAGTTCAACTGATCAAATAAACAGATAATCATAGCCTATGATTCATCTGAGCACGGCCATGCATTTTACAGTTTCTAGCTCTACGAGTGGCCTTGTACAACTTTCAGCATCTCATCCCGATTTATGGGAGGACAAACCCAATCTTGCGATCTTGAGATTAGACTTCGTTTGATAGGTGATTACCCGAGCGTTGCCTTTGTAGCCTCCTTTTACGGTGCGACGGTTGACAACGTCAAAGTAACCAGTTCTCAAACAAGTAATCTCAAATCACTCAGGTATTGAGGATTAGTGTCTAATAATTTTAATGAAATTTACTTATGACAGATTTTCATCTCTTACAGTAAAGTTTCATAGGTATGTCCGATACTAGTCTTCCCAAAGTAAGTATCTATGCAAAAGATTATGACATTGCCATGTCCACATAGTTCAAGAAACAGAACTACTAGTCATCTTGCATTCTAGTCGTCTAATGTTTTCTATGCGTCCATCTTTATAGAAAACTCCAACCAGGGACCATTTTCAACCTTTGACATTCAAGTTCACTTGATAGACATTTCTTAGTCACATCAGTGGTCCTGACAGTCTATCTTGAATATATCGTCAAATTGAAGGGACTCATCATTTAATACTATACCAACATTAAATGGAATATGAAAATACATTTCATATATGATAAATGTCCAACCCAAATGTTTTACAACCATGGGCCTCGAACCCATCTTTAAAACAATTAGTGGAATTCAAAACTATGCTTGATTTCCAGTGCCACAATGTGAGTGTTTTTTCTCACTTGTTTCATAGGTTTAGTTATCATGCTTTGCCAATCTTAATATCCTTTTCATCGAATGTTTTTCGAGATATGATGATAAGATCTTTTGAGTTTGTTTATTATGTGATCTAGTCTTTCTTACTTCAATATTGGTTCTACGCATTTTGCAATGAAGAACCATCAAGTCAGCAGACATGTGATCCACCCAAGTTCACTGAAGAACTCTTTAATGTAAACAACTCTGTTTTATCGCTTCTTAGGCAATAATTACTTTTACTTCAACTGGATAGGTTGCTTGTGATGCTTTGTTTGGATTTGCTTATCCAAGCAGTTCACAGATATGTGGAAGACTTTCCAGCTGTAACTTAGAACATAGAAATTAATATTTAATTTCCCACGCAACAACTCATGGTCTCCAATCCATGTTGCCATTTTCAAAACACGATGCATATAGCCCGTTCTTGCCAATGGTTAACTCCAAGGGGTACATGTCTTGCTTGATCCTTTGCCAGTGTTTATGCGTGTAGCATCAATATTTAGCATATCTTTATTTCCTTGAATCAAGAACTATTCCTATGTACCTTTTCAAGTACCATAAGTTTTTCTTGATTTCAATCTACTTGATCTTTACTTAGACAAATAGAGATTGGTATATGTTCGTTATGCCTATAGCCATACGATACATTTTTGGCGATCCTCATATTATATCATACATGATAAATTCTTTTGCAGAATAATTCCCAATTGAATTCTATTCATGTAACTTTAGCTATCCAATTTCAATAGATACTAAATCCAGCTAAATTCTTTGACATATAATATAGGTGAAGAATCTCATTAGATTCTTTGATGTTTAACTTAGTAAATGCTTATACATAGTTCAAACATTCATTACTTAGATGTATTCATATGGGTCGAATATCTCCAATGGAGTCTTTCGTGTTTGATTTAGTAAATGCCATCACTTGATACAAAACAATATTATAAGATCTTTGTAAATAGATCTTAATACCCATTATGCACTAAGTTTCGCCTTGGTCCATCATTGATGAATAATTTCAAATCTAAGTCATTAGCATTTGAATGTTATTTCACAATAGAGAGATATGTGTGTGATACACATAGGACCAATTAAGTTTTACGTACTCTCACCAAACTTCTTATATATCTATAAGAATCATGTACATTTTTATGAAACTAAAATACTTATTAGCTTCACTAAAATACAGTTCCAATTCCCAATTGCTTGCTTAAATCTGTACTTAGATTTTATAAGCTAGATTTCCTTTTCAAGCATTTATTTGGATCCACAAATCCTATGACATACCATTTACATAGTTTATTCCAACATTTGATTGAGGAATACGTTTTGTCATCCAATTTCCATATGTACCAATATGCAATCATTGCTTGATTTATAGACTTGAGCATTGCGATTATGCATGAGGTTTCAACATAATCCATGCCATGAATTTGCTTGTAACCTTTAGCAACTAATCTAGCTTTGTGTGTGAACACAATTCCATGTTTGATGGTTTTTATCCTTAAAACCAATTTGCAACCAATAGGTGTTTAATCTATTCTTGCAAATCAACAAATTTCAATTTTGTCATCAAAACATTAAGTATGTTTTATGGCCTTTAACCGTCTAAAACATTGAGTCTATATATGGCCTCTAACCATTTTAGGGAATCTAGGTTTCGTCATAGCTTTCTTACAAGTTCACAAACTCATTAATCTACATGATAATAGTTTGACTGTAAGTTGTATGTTTCTTCACTATCTAATAGAAGAATCTCATAGCTTCAGTGACCTGAACTACATGTTTCTTCACTATCTAATAGAAGAATCTTATAGTTTCAGCGAGTTAAACTCTATGCCTACTTGGGTATAGAACATCAAACAATAGAATATCTTTGAATATTCTGTTCTCCTTGAAGCACTTGTAAAGTCTTCTAAGAGATGTCTATTCTTTAAATCCACTTCTAAAGTCCTTAAAAATAAGTGTTCGGATTTTCTGAAGAACTTCGAAAAGCCTCCGGAATGTCCGTTTGTGTTTGTTGTTCGCCTCGAAGACTTTCGAGGTCTATTTTCTCCCAATTTTGGAAACGAATCTCCAAAAGGACATTATTTCGAGCAAACAAACATTATGTTCTCAAAAATTCTAGGTAGAAACAATACCTTTGTGTCTCATATGAATAAATCACAATGAAACACATATCTATATTTGGGCCTTAGTTTGTCGAATAACAAACACTAAGCTCCCACTGAGTTTAGCAACCCTTTAGATATTTATATAATTGATTATTCTGAAATTATTTTTCAATAGCTTTGACGAATTTGGTTTAGTTTGGTGGTAGTTGAGCATTTTGTTTTAGAAATTATAGAAAAAGTCTTTGTAATTCAACATTGATCGAATCAAGTACTAATTGACTTCTATCATTCCAACGTAGATATTTCCATATCTTATGGAGCTAGATCGTGAAATTACAACACACAATCATTGATGATCATTCTTGGTATAAGTAATCATCAACATGATCTAACCTAGATCTTTATGATTTCTTGCCAAGTGGATTTTATACTTCTGAATCTTTGAACTAGCCAAACAGATTCAAACTTCTATCACTTTGAGTAAATTAACCAATATTCACTCAAATCTAGGTGAAATAATAAAGTCATAAAATCTTTCTTTAGCTTTGAACTCTATTGTCTAGGGGTTCTAACAATAGTTCATATCTTTTGTTACTTTCAACAAGTAAGACTTGCTTTGTCTTGAATGATCTAGAAATCAATCAACTTTCAAAAGTCCATCAAAATAGAGCTTTAGAACGTTAACTTGTTGATATGGTCTAAGCAACAATGCCAAAGATTATTGGAACTCAGATCAAAGGATTGATTTGAACCTAGTAAAGTTTTTATTGTTAAAGAGTTGTTTGTTTTAATCAAGCATATTGACTCAACCCGTAAATGACCATTTCATTCAAATAAACAAACAAACATTGTTTTTGTTTTTCTTGAATGTGAGTCTTTCTATGTTTGAAGCAGAAATTTAGGTATGTTGATTATGGAACATAATAGCCATTAAGTTCCAGCCTTAAAAGGACTTAAAACAAACTAGATGACCCTACAACTAATGTAGCATTGCCATGCTTCATTTTCCACTTGTAGGTCAATAGTGTAGCCTAGCTTCCATTATTTGAGTTATTACCGAAGTAAGAACCTCAAGCGGTATATGATACCAAGGAAGTTTGATTGCTAGGTCACTTCTCTTTAAACATAAAATTTTAGGTAGAAACGGCATCGTAAATTCTTTTCCTTTGTTCTCTGTTTTCCTATTTCTTGTACCCTTCCTTATAGTCTTAAGAATTGAATTCTCTAGTGTTGACTTTTATACTTTGTTTAGACATGTCCAATGTCACTCCAACAAAGTTCTTACCATTGAATTTGTGTTGAATATTCTTTTTCAACTAGATGATCTTACCAGAAGCTTCTAAAGTTCTCAAAGCATCGATCTATTCGAATGTCTAGGGACTAGACTCATTTGAGAATTAAATGGACAGTGATATTAGGTTGTTAACCATTGGTAAAGCTGAGCGTTTAAACTCAATGCTTTATGATCTCAAAACTACATTGTATTTTGAATTCACAAGAACCAATTGGTTTTCCATTCGACTTTGATACTCGAAAACAACCATAAAAGTCGATATAAGAAACGTACATTTTTAAATTGCTCACTTTCTCTCGTTTCCGTGAATCGTTCTTGGATTCACTGCCAATCGAGGAAATATACTGTTACCCTTCTAAAAGGATTTATTGAAGTGCAAGAAATTTAATTATAAACAATAATTAAAACATACATTGAAGCATGCGAAGTCTAAACATTTATCATGAGTAATAACTTGAAAATTAAAGCAATCATGCAATTTAAACAAGTCATTGGCATTTTATTCGAATTTATTGTTCCGGCAGGTGTGAATAAAATGATTCCAAGATCCTTAAATCATTGAATAATTAAGCACATTATGTATTTAGACTTAATTCTAAAATATTTTAGGTAAGCAAATCATTTGCTAATAGTCTAGAAACTACTCTTGGTTGATAGGCACGTCTAAGAACTTATTAGGTAAACCTATCCCGTTTGCCACGACATAAAAGGACTCCTTACTTATATCGTTGAGTTTCACCAAAACTAACATGTACTCACAATTATTTGTGTACCTTACCCCTTTAGGATCAATAAGTAACACCTCGCTTAGGCGGAAAACTATTACTAAGATTGATGTAAAGTTTATCCAAGTAAGTGTTATTTTGGCATGGCACCTTTTAACTCAATTTTTAAAAGTTTGGAACTTAAGGCTCTTACTATGTTGGTTAGATTTTAAGTGAACTAAAATCCTTAATCTTGCAACATAATCAAGCCATAATCTCATGCATAATTAAGACATATTTAAAGCAATAAATAACTTAAAGCATGCATAAGATATAAATGTGATCTAGTATGGCCCGACTTCATCTTGAAGCTTCAACTTCAAACTCCGTCTTGAAAATGGATTGGAAACTCCGTCTTGAATTTCACCATGGGAGGCGTCATTTTCTTCAAATAGGATAAGCTATAATTTAAACTAATTACAACTATTTGATGGAGCGCATACCATATTTAAATTAAAAAAATTTGGTGCATTAGACTAATTTTACATTCAAATTAATGGTACGCATACCATATTTTCTATCCTATTTGGGCCATACTAGTCACTTTCCATAACCTGCAAAACAGTACGTATACGTACAATATATACCATTCACCCATTGATTTATCAATGAATGGCCCACATAGCTGGTTAGTAGAACATATTATGCATCACATAAATATTTGCAGCAATTAATCAAGGCTTCCAATAATCTACCAATTATTCAATCCTTATTAATTCTAATCAAGTTGTTTTAACCTTAAAGGAATGTAGACCTAATCAAGAGTTTATGACTAAAAGGCTCCTACTTAAACCAATAAATTTACATGCTTTACTAATTTTAAACATAAAATTGTATTTCCTAGTCTAACCGGAAACATACAAATTTAATTAAAATTTAAAGCTCATATAATATAATAATTGAATCCTTTGATTTATTTTCAGTTGAATTAAATAAATAAATTTAAATTTATTCAAGGATTTAATTTTAGTAAAATAATAAGTATAAATAAAATTTATAATATTTAGATTATTCATTAAATTCCGAGAAAAAAGATTAAATTACGAATTTTAAAATTAATTAAAATCGTTTCCGAACTGAAAATTTAAAATTAAATTCAAAGCGCATCAATCGGATCAAGACGAGGTCATGGGCTTGCGCCCATGCCCCGTCGAGTGCACGAGGCAGCAATGCCCCTCGAATGATCGCATGGCAATGCATGAGCAGGCCACACGCATACGCAGCCAGCCCAGCCACGCATGCGTGCAGCCCGCTTGCTCGACGCGTTCTAGTCTGCTCGATGGGCGAGGCAGCGCGCGTTGTGGCGCAGCATCCCTCGCTCCCCACGCGCGCCTGCTCGCTCCTTGTGCCTTGCCTCATCGCCCATCGCCCATGGCTCGCAGCACACACGCCCAGGCAGCCTACTGCCTTGCGCGCATGCCACGCCCGTTGCTCGCTGCATTCGTACCGCATGGGCAACTAGCTCGTCGTCGCATGCCCGCACTATAAAACACCCCTTAAGGGTAACACGTAGCGTCCATTGCTTTGTGCGTGTAACATTCATGAGCGAATTATATAAAAATTAAAACTTTTTAATTCAAATTTATAGACAAATTAATAAATCATTTTCATAAATTTAGGGCGAAAAATCGAAAATTTATTATTCAATTAATTTCCTATTATCATGGTTTCAAATCTAGGTCATAAAAATTTAAATTTTATAAAAAATTAACAATTTTTCTGGTGGTTTTTAATCATGGATACCTAATTAAATTGTCAATTAATTATGAAAATCAAATCAAATTCTAAATTTTTCGAATTTCAACAAATTAATTACAATTACAAATTAGGTTGTATAATTAACAAGCTTAGGCATATAAATTTGTTAAACATATAAAGTAGGTCAATCAAAAATTCAAGATTTAACAACAAGAAGCGCAAATATTTAATTTAACATCTTAAAAATTACAAATTTTGCGTTCGAAAAACTAAAACCTCCGAAAAGTCATAGTTAGGCTTCGAATTTGGGAATTCTGGCTTCGGCATCAAATCTTTGATTTTAGTCAAAATTTTAAAACACCGTTTACATGCGAAATACACTAAAATTATACGATTCCGGCCATTATTGACTAAACTGCCGAAAATTCTGCATACATATAATTGAATAATCGCACGAATTTGCAATTAATTACCAAAAATTGAAAATTTCGAATTAATTACCCCTTTAATTCATTGCAAATTTATAAAATTTAACCATGTTAACTAATTATTATGGAATTAATTAGAGGCTCGTGATACCACTGTTAGGTTATGATACATATAATTGAATACAAATCATGCGGAAAAACCATAAAGCCAGGAATCCAAATTAATTGCCACATAAAAATTAGCATAATTTAGGACACATACACTTTGTAGCGTGCCCTCCCTAGCTGCTCCCGAACCGAACAAGAACAAGTCTAGGACTCCAAATGTCGTCCCTCCGTAGATAGTCCACAGCACGTTCGGATCCACCTTAGATTTAATTAACTAGATTTGCACCTAAGGTTCTATGAAAATTTTCGAAGATTATGGCAAATATTATACTTAGTTTTAATCCTTAAAACTAGATGTATGATTGAAAATTATGTTCTAATAAATTTGTGAATGCCATCACATATTTATAGAGTAGGAATATGGAATTGGAATTTTACTAGGACTCAAGAATTCTAACTCTATTAGAATTAGAGTTCCCTTAAACTAGTAATTCAGAAAATTAATCTAATCCTAATCGCTTAAGGATTCGATGCATGCACAAACTCCAACACGCACACGAGCACGGCCCACATGAGAGCAGGCCATGCACGCGCGCGCGTTAAGCCCATGCGCTGCCTCACAGCCTTGTTGCTCGTAGCCTTGGTCGCAGCCTTGGTGCGCTGGGCCTGGCGTGCCTTTGGCTGCTTGTGTCGCGCGATGGGCTTGCTGGACGTGGGCCTGGCTTCGTGCTGGGCCTTCGTCTAGCATGCTCGTCCAATGCTTATTTCGTATAACGTGCTTCCGAATAATTTTTCGATTCCGGAAATCATTTCTGATTTGAACAATATTTAACATTTCCGATCCGGAATTAATTTCCGTTTCGAACAAATATTTAATATTTCCGATTCCGGAATTTTTTTCCGATACCGATAATATTTCGATTTCTGACAATATTTCTGTTTCCGGCAATATTTCCGATTCCGGCAATATTTCCATTTCCGATAATATTTTCCGATACGTACCATGTTTTCGTCTCCGGCAACATCTATGAGTTGGATAATATTTATATTTCCGATATGATCCATATTTCCGTTTACGGTAATATCATCGTTTCCAGAGTATCCATAATTTGCCTTTGACGATTTCAGCTCCCACTAGAACCGAGATCTGTCGATTCCGAATATCCATAGATGGAGTATTTATTTCCATTAAATACATGATCCATTCACGTACTATTTGTGTGACCCTACGGGTTCAGTCAAGAGTAAGCTGTGGATTAATATTATTAATTCCACTTGAACTGAAGCGGCCTCTAGCTAGGCATACAGTTCACTTGATCTCACTGAATTATTAACTTGTATAATTAATACTGAACCGCATTTATTATACTTAGCATTGAATGCATACTCGGACCAAGGGCATTATTGAAGGAAATAATGCCCTTGGTCCAAGTATGCATATAATATTAAGTCTAATAAATGCGGTTCAGTATTAATTAACAAGTTAATAATTCAGTGAGATCAAGTGAGCTGAATGCCTAGCTAGAGGCCGCTTCAGTTCAAGTGGAATTAATAATATTAATCCACAGCTTACTCTTGACTGAACCCGTAGGGTCACACAAATAGTACGTAAACGGATCAAGTATTTAATGGCATTAAATACTCCATCTATGGATATTCGGAATCGACGGATCTTGGTTTCAGTGGGAGCTGAGATCGTCACAAGCAAGAAATGAATACTCCGGAAACGATAATATTGCCGGAAACGCAAATATGGATCGTATCGGAAATATAAATATTATCCAAGTCGTAGATGTTGCCGCAAACGGAAACATGGTACGTGTCGGAAAAAATTATCGGAAATGGAAATATTGCCGGAATCGGAAATATTGCCGGAAACAGAAATATTGTCTGAATCGGAAATATTATCGGCATCGGAAAATAATTTCGGAAACGGAAATATTAAATATTTGTTCGAAACGGAAATTAATTCCGGAATCAGAAATATTAAATATTGTTCGTATCGGAAATGAATTCTGGAATCGGGAAATTAATCGGAAGCGTATCGTGCGAATTAGCATCGGACGATGCCTGCCAAACGAAGGCCCAGCACGAAGCCGGGCCATCGCCCAGCAAGCCAGCGCGCCACAACGCACCAGCCAAGGCTGCGCCAGGCCCACCGCAAGGCAGGCCCAGCGCGCGCCAAGACTGCGGCAGCGTGTGGGCCTCGTGGCAATGGGCTGCGAGCTCGCGGGTTGCGCGCGCGCGCATGGCGCCCCTCGTGGGCTGCTATGCGTGCGTGTGTGTGTTTGTGTGCTATACGAATCCTAAAGCTATCAGGTTTCGATATATGATTAAATTCCTAATCCTAAAAGGATAAAATTAATTAAATAAGAGTTCTATTAGGATTCTAGTTTAATTAATTCGTATCCTAATAGGATTCCAGTTCCTTTTCCATACCTCTATAAATAGGTGCCTAGGGTCATAATTTATAGATACAATTGAAGTATTCTAAAGGTAAAATTTTGAAGAAAAATCAGCCATACACTTGCACCATATTAGCCGAAATTCCTAAGCTACCTTAAGGGCGATTCTAGTTGGTCAAGCTTAAGGCGGATTCGGACGTGCTGTGGACTATCTACGGAGGGACGACACTTGGAGTCCTAAAGACTTGTTCTTGTTCGGTTCGGGCGCAGCTAGGGAGGGCACGCAACAAAGTGTATGCGTCTAAACTATGCTAAATGATTATGTGTAAATAATATGCTTTCCTGGCTTTATGGTTTTTCCGCATGATTTATGTTTTGTCATATGAATCATAACCTAACAGTGGTATCACGAGCCTCTTACTAAAAACATCATTTCTGTTTCTTGCTTAGATGCTAAGGGATTTTCCTTTTTAATAAAAGACAATAGTTGTTCGTTTTATTTCAAAGAGATGTTTTATGGATCTGCTAGATTAGTCAATGGACTTTATTTATTAGATCACGAAAAACAAGTTTATAACATAAATACCAAAAAGGCCAAAAAGGATGATTCAGATCTCACTTATCTGTGGCATTGTCGATTAGGCCATATTAACTTGAAACGCATGGAAAGACTTCAAAAGGAAGGAATTCTAGAACCATTTGACTTAGAGGATTATGGTAAGTGCGAATCATGTTTACTTGGCAAAATGACAAAGCAACCTTTCTCTAAAGTTGGAGAAAGAGCAACTGAACTATTGGGTTTAATCCATACAGATGTATGTGGACCAATGAGTACAAATGCTAGGGGTGGTTTCAGCTACTTTATCACTTTCACTGATGACTTCAGTAGATATGGTTATGTCTACCTAATGAAGCATAAGTCTGAATCCTTTGACAAATTCAAGGAATTTCAGAGTGAAGTAGAGGATCGATTAGGCAAGAAGATTTAGGCACTACGGTCTGATAGAGGCGGTGAATATCTGAGCTATGAATTTGATGACCATCTGAAAGAATGTAGAATTCTATCAGAATTGACTCCTCCTGGAACACCACAATGGAACGGTGTGTCGGAACGGAGGAACAGAACCTTGCTAGACATGGTTAGGTCAATGATGGGTCAGGCCGAACTTCCAATAGAATTTTGGGGACATGCACTAAATACAGCTGCACTCACTATAAATAGAACTCCGTCCAAAGCTGTTGAAAAGACTCCATATGAGTTATGGTTTGGAAAGCCTCCAAATGTGTCTTTTCTTAAGATTTGGGGATGTGAAGTATACGTCAAACGATTAATTTCAGACAAACTTCATCCAAAATCTGACAAATGTATCCTTGTGGGATATCCAAAGGAAACAAAGGGGTATTACTTCTACAATACATCTGAGAACAAGGTGTTTGTTGCTCGAGATGGTATCTTTTTGGAAAAGAATCACATTTCCAAAATGACAAGTGGGAGAAAAGTAGACCTCGAAGAAATTCGAGTCGAACAACAAACTCTAGAGAATGCTCAAGATGACATTCAGGATGAAACTCAGAGATCTTTAGAAGTATCTGGTGAGAATCATGGTCAATCTAGAGATGTAACCCCGCGTAGATCGCAGAGATATAGATCTCAACCGGAAAGGTACTTAGGTATTTTGACGAACGAGAGCTATGACGTTCTATTACTTGAAAGTGATGAACCTGCGACTTACAAACAAGCTATGACGAGCCCTAGCTCCAAGCAATGGCAAGAAGCCATGCAATCTGAATTAGACTCCATGTCAGAAAACCAAGTATGGGATTTGGTTGATTTGCCAGATGGCTACCAAGCCATTGGAAGCAAATGGGTTTTCAAACTGAAAAAGGACAAGGATGGGAAACTTGAAGTTTTCAAAGCTAGATTGGTTGCAAAAGGTTACAAGCAAGTCCACGGTGTGGATTACGATGAAACCTTTTCACCAGTTACAATGCTAAAGTCTATTCGGATAATGTTAGCAATCGCTGCATATTACGATTACGAAATATGGCAGATGGATGTCAAAACCGCTTTCTTAAACGGCATTTTAACAGAAACTGTGTTTATGACACAGCCTGAAGGTTTTGAGGATCCAAAGAATGCTAAAAAGGTATGCAAGCTAAAGAAATCAATCTACGAATTAAAGCAGGCATCCAGAAGCTGGAATATACGTTTTGATGAAGCAGTCAGTGACTTTGGTTTCATCAAGAACGCAGACGAATCTTGTGTATACAAGAAGGTCAGTGGGAGAAAAATTGCTTTCCTAGTATTATATGTCGATGACATATTACTTATCGGAAATGACATTCCTATGTTGAACTCTGTCAAGATTTGGCTTGGGAAATGTTTTTCGATGAAGGATCTAGGAGAAGCACAGTACATATTAGGCATCAAGATTTACAGAGATAGATCTAAAAAGATGATTGGACTTAGTCAAAGCACTTATATCAATAAAGTACTTGATAGGTTCAAGATGGCAGACTCCAAGCGAGGCTACCTACCCATGTCTCATGGAATGACTCTAAGCAAGACTCAGTACCCCAAAACACTTGATGAGCGTAGACGAATGAATGGGATTCCATATGCATCATTGATTGGTTCAATAATGTATGCTATGATATGTACACGCCCGGATGTTGCGTACGCACTTAGTGCTACGAGCAGACACCAGTCAGACCCAGGAGAGGCACATTGGACTGCTGCCAAGAATATTCTGAAGTACCTGAAAAGGCACAAAGATGACTTCCTGGTCTATGGTGGAGATGATGAATTGATTGTTAAAGGCTGATTTCAGACCGACAAAGATGATTTCAGATCACAGTCTGGGTTTGTCTTCTGCCTCAACGGAGGTGCAGTAAGCTGGAAAAGTGCTAAGCAAAGCACCATTGCGGATTCTACAACTGAAGCGGAGTACATTGCTGCACATGAAGCAGCAAAGGAAGCTATATGGCTAAGGAAGTTCATAGGTGAACTTGGTGTAGTCCCCTCCATTAAAGGACCAATAGCCCTGTATTGTGATAATAACGGAGCTATTGCACAGGCAAAGGAGCCTAGACACCACCAAAGAGTCAAGCATGTACTTCGTAGATTTCACCTTCTACGAGAGTTCGTTGGAAGAAAAGAAGTCGAGATAAGTAAGATTGGAACTGATGACAACATATCAGATCCATTGACTAAACCTCTACCGCAGGCGAAGCACAACTCGCACACTGCAGCTATGGGAATCAAGCATATTGGAGAATGGCTTTGATGTCCTTGTTTAATGTTTTAAAGTTTTAGAGTTTAATTCTTTGTAAAACATTATTGGTTAATCATTCACAATAATTGAATAGAATTCATTTTTCCATTTAATTTGTGGTTTATTAAATGATGAGTCCCTTCAATTTGACGATATATTCAAGAAAGACTGTCAGGACCAGTCCTGTGACTAAGAAATGTCTATCAAGTGAACTTGAATGTCAAAGGTTGAAAATGGTCCCTGGTCCAAGTATGCATATAATATTAAGTCTACTAAATGCGGTTCAGTATTAATTAACAAGTTAATAATTCAGTGAGATCAAGTGAGCTGAATGCCTAGCTAGAGGCCGCTTCAGTTCAAGTGGAATTAATGATATTAATCCACATCTTACTCTTGACAGAACCCGTAGGGTCACACAAATAGTACGTAAATGGATCAAGTATTTAATGGCATTAAATACTCCATCTATGGATATTCGGAATCGACGGATCTTGGTTTCAGTGGGAGCTGAGATCGTCACAAGCAAGAAATGAATACTCCGGAAACGATGATATTGCCGGAAACGGAAATATGGATCGTATCGGAAATATAAATATTATCCAAGTGGTAGATGTTGCCGGAAACGGAAACATGGTACGTATCGGAAAATATTATCGGAAATGGAAATATTGCCGGAATCGCAAATATTGCCGGAAACGGAAATATTGTCTGAATCGAAAATATTATCGGAATCGGAAAATAATTCCGGAAACGGAAATATTAAATATTTGTTCGAAACGGAAATTTATTCCGGAATCGGAAATATTAAATATTGTTCGTATCGGAAATGAATTCCGGAATCGGGAAATTAATCGGAAGCGTATCTTACGAATTAGCATCGGACGAGGCCTGCCAGACGAAGGCCCAGCACGAAGCCGGGCCATCGCCCAGCAAGCCAGTGCGCCACAACGCACCAGCCAAGGCTGCGCCAGGCCCACCGCAAGGCAGGCCCAGCGCGCGCCAAGGCTGCGGCAGCGTGTGGGCCTCGTGGCAATGGGCTGCGAGCTCGCGGGCTGCGCGCGCGCGCATGGTGCCCCTCGTGGGTTGCTGTGCGTGCGTGTGTGTGTTTCTGTGCTATACGAATCCTAAAGCTATCAGGTTTCGATATATGATTAAATTCCTAATCCTAAAAGGATTAAATTAATTAAATAAGAGTTCTATTAGGATTCTAGTTTAATTAATTCGTATCCTAATAGGATTCCAGTTCCTTTTCCATACCTCTATAAATAGGTGCCTAGGGTCATAATTTATAGATACAATTGAAGTATTCTAAAGGTAAGATTTTGAAGAAAAATCAGCCATACACTTGCACCATATTAGCCGAAATTCCTAAGCTACCTTAAGGGCGATTCTAGTTGGTCAAGCTTAAGGCGGATCCGGACGTGCTGTGGACTATCTACGGAGGGACGACACTTGGAGTTCTAAAGACTTGTTCTTGTTCGGTTCGGGCGCAGCTAGGGAGGGCACGCAACAAAGTGTATGCGTCTAAACTATGCTAAATGATTATGTGTAAATAATATGCTTTCCTGGCTTTATGGTTTTTCCGCATGATTTATGTTTTGTCATATGAATCATAACCTAACAATTATTTCCTTCAGTTTGTAATCACTTACTTAAACTAGAATCATCTTCCAAATATGGAGTAATCAAAGGTGAGGCCTTTCTAATGTTTAAAGGTCTAATCTTTGAGATTCAAGACTCCATTTTTCAATATACAAGTTCAAGTTTACAAATTTCAAGATCCAATGATGTTTAGGGTTGTTTGTAATCACTTCCCTAAACTAGGATCATTTCAATACTTGGAGCATATCAAAGATGAAATCTTTTCTACATTAAAAGATCCAATCTTTGAGATTCAAGACTCCTAAGTTCAACATTTCAAGTTCAACATTTCAAGTTCAAAAGCTCCATATTTCAAGTTCAACATTTCAAGTTCAAAAGTTCCAACATTTCAAGTTCAAAAATTCAATATTTCAAGTCCCATATTTCAAGTTCAATTTCTATATTCAAAATCTAGGACACTTTAGGATGATCAACTTGTCCTAAAGTTGAGATTTTTGTCTTTGAATCCGTGTCGGACGCACTTATTCTTAAGGAGTCGTTGGCGTTCGGATCTCATGTGCTAATGTTCAAGTTCAATATTGCACTCAATATTGCAATTTCAATAACGCCTTTCAATTATGCACTTTCAATTGTGCACTTTCAATAACGCCTTTCAATTATGCAATTTCATTTCCGCACTTTCAATTATGCAACTTTATTTGCCTAGTCCTTCTAGGCAATGTGGTTTCCCACCTAGTCCATTTCTAGGTGGTGTTGTACTTTACTAATTATGCATTCATTTTCTATTGTGATGTTGCTTTACTTGTTTATTGCTTTCATCACCTCACATGCTAAATACAAAATATAAGGTTACACCACGCTTAACGATGATAATTTCTTGGACAAACCGATCTTAGGTTCCCTTAAATTAACTTTAAAGCAAAGTGGCTACGATACAAAGTAGAAATTCAATTTGTTCTAAGTTCTAAATTCAAACCCACATAGTCTAAACTAGGGTATTTTCGAAAATGTTGTGCCACGCATTTGAATTATTTCTAAAGCTCGCGGAATAAGCATCTCGTTCCCTTGCCCGGATCTCACCCATTAGTTTCTAAGATTCAATGCCTTATCCTAATAGAGTCACTTTTTGGTCTTTCCAAACGGGACCCTTAAACATGTTTGGTGGCGACTCCTTCAAAATCCAAAAATACAAAGGTTTCTAAAAACCGCCCTCGTAGGGGAAATACGCTATAGGAAAAGTATGAAAAAACCCCTACCGATACCAAAGTTGTTCAATTGAAGAGCATCAAGAAGGTTGTATACCCATTTCAACGAGTATTTCTACCTCGCAATAACCCTTATCGTCGACTTCGCAAGGCTTTTAATGGAAATCCAGAACATAGATCTCCTCCTAAGCCTCTTACTGGTAAACAATTTTATGAATGTGTAAAGGACATCAATTGTGTTTTCTGCAAACCCTACAAGTCTCTTGGTGTCAAGCTATGTTATAAAATGACGTATGTATTTTGGATCTTGCCATATTGGGAACATCTTAGTGTAAGGCATTGTATTGATGTGATGCATGTTGAGAAAAATGTATTTGATAGTTTGATCGAAATGCTTCTGAACATGCCAGGGAAAACTAAAGATGGAAAGAAGGCTAGAAATGACATGGTCAATATGGGAACACGCCTTGAAATAATTCCTTGCTTTTATAAAACCATTTTCCAACTTAAAATAAAGGAATTACTAAAGTTTACCGCCACCGTGATAACGGCTAAGGCTAGTACCAGAATTATGCAGCGGAATTTAATGTCAACTAACTTTCAAAACAACATAAATAATAGTTATTGAGGCCTCCTACAAGTTGGAACCATAACGGCCCAAAAACCAAAGTATTAAAATTCAACAATCCAAAATATGATTAAAGTATTTAAAATAGTTTTAAAGTACGAAAGAATGCAACTCTCTCAATCATCCCAAGCCACATGATTTCGATCGTACTTCGATCTACCAACCTGCTATATTATTCTACTCCCCAACAATGCAAGTGGAAATGATGGATCATCATAGGGTCATTAAGGCAAAGGCCATGACCAAAAGACATAAAGCACGTAGTCAGCAAAAGCTGAGTACTTACAAAGCTAGAGTGAAATAAACTACAAACATGCATCATTCACTAAGTACTAATCATCATGCAAAAGCCATTTAATAATCAACACGTAAATCATGAATACAAGACTCGACTCTTGACTCGACTCTTAACTCACAATTTAATTAGAATAAGCTTCGAACGGGCCAAAAGAATACTTCCACAAAGGAAGGGTGTTGGGAGCCCACCAAACACCATAATAAATAATAAATAACGGACCATACCGAGTGTCGGGCCATATCGACGGAATTCCAGCACATAAATTGAATGAAACAACGTCTTGTATCATTAGTAGGACAACGAGCTTTCCGGCAAGTCTCCCCCCATTGTTCATACTCAAGGTATATACGTTCCAAGAGTGTTGAAGCTTGTTCTGGTTGCACTTTACGTTTATTAATAGTTTATTAAAGGCGAACTTGAGACTCAACAAACATACATACACACATACATACAATTAATAAACGACAACCAAAACAATTCATTTTAATTCCTTTAGGACTTGTGATCAATCAATCAAGATGTAGTGAAATTACTACCAAGTTCCTTCTCACAAAAGGTGAGATTCCACATCATGCCTATTTGTTAGGTTATGATACATATGACACTACATAGATCATGCGGAAACAACCATTAACCCAGGACAACATATTATTTACACATAATCATATAGCATAATTTAGATGCATACTCTTTGTTGCGTGCCCTCCCTAGCTGCGCCCGAACCGAACAAGAACAAGTCTTTTAGGACTCCAAGTGTCGTCCCTCCGTAGATAGTCCACAGCACGTCCGGATCCGCCTTAAGATTGACCAACTAGAATCGCCCTTAAGGTACTAGAAAATTTCGGCACTTTTGAGCAAGATGTGTGTTTTAATTTTCTCTCAAAAAAAACTCACTTTTGAATACTTTGAAACTTGTATATAAATTATGACCCCTAGGCCTTTATTTATAGAGTTATGGAAAAGGAATCGTAATCCTAGTAGGATACGAATTAATTGAAATTAGAATCCTACATGAATTCTATTTAATTAATTTATCCAATTAGGAATAGAAATTTAATCATACACTGACTCTTGTAGATTCAGGAATCACGCATGAGCACAAACTCACACACACACGGCAGCCACAAGGGCTGCCCATGCGCGTGCGAGCAGCAGCCCGCGCAGCACGGCCCACGCAGCCGTGGCCCTTGGCGCGCGCTGGGCCTGCCTTGCGGTAGGCCTGGGCGCTGCCTTGGCTGGGCTTGTGGCGCGCATGCTTGCTGGGCGATGGCCCCGGCTTCGTGCTGGGCCTTCGTCCGGCAAGCCTCGTCCGATGCTAATTCGTACGATACGCTTCCGATTAAATTTCCATTTCCGGAATCTATTTCCGATACGAACAATATTTAACATTTCCGATTCCGGAATTAATTTCCGTTTCGAACAAATATTTAATATTTCCGTTTCCGGAATTATTTTCCGATTCCGGCAATATTTCCGATTCTGACAATATTTCCGTTTCCGGTAATATTTCCGATTCTGGTAATATTTCCATTTCCAATAGTATTTTCCGATACGTACCATGTTTCCGTTTCCGGCAACATCTACGACTTGGATAATATTCATATTTCCGATACGATCCATATTTCCGTTTCCGGCAATATCATCGTTTCCGGAGTATTCATTTCTTGCCCGTGACGATCTTAGCTCCCACTGAAACCAAGATCCGTCGGTTCCGAATATTCATAGATGGAGTATTTAATGCCATTAAATACTTGATCCGTTTACGTACTATTTGTGTGACCCTACGGGTTCAGTCAAGAGTAAGCTGTGGATTAATATCATTAATTCCACTTGAACTGAAGCGGCCTCTAGCTAGGCATTCAGCTCACTTGATCTCACTGAATTATTAACTTGTTAATTAATACTGAACCGCATTTATTAGACTTAACATAGAATGCATACTTGGACCAAGGGCATTATTTCCTTCAGTCTCCCACTTGTCCTTAGGGACAAGTGTGCATTTCCTAATTCCTTTGTCGCTCGATGCTTACTCTTGAACATAAGGTAAGAGTTGTCATCCTTATTATGTCCAGAGGTGTTCCTCGGTTTCAGAGTTCAACTGATCAAATAAACAGATAATCATAGCCTATGATTCATCCGAGCACGGCCATGCATTTCACAGTTTCTAGCTCTCCGAGTGGCCTTGTACAACTTTTAAGCATCTCATCCCGATTTATGGGAGGACAATCCCAATCTTGCGATCTTGAGATTAGACTTCGTTTGATAGGTGATTACCTGAGCGTTGCCTTTATAGCCTCCTTTTACGGTGCGACGGTTGGTCAACGTCAAAGCAACCAGTTCTCAAACAAGTAATCTCAAATCACTCAGGTATTGAGGATTTAGTGTCTAATAATTTAATGAAATTTACTTATGACAGACTTTCATCTCTTACAGTAAAGTTTCATAGGTCTTGTCCGATACTAGTCTTCCCAAAGTAAGTATCTATGCAAATGATTATGACATTGCCATGTCCACATAGTTCAAGAAACAGAACTACTAGTCATCTTGCATTCTAATCGTCTAACGTTTTCTATGCGTCCAATTTTATAGAAAACTCCGATTAGGGACCATTTTCAACCTTTGACATTCAAGTTCACTTGATAGACATTTCTTAGTCACAGGACTGGTCCTGACAGTCTATCTTGAATATATCGTCAAGTTGAAGGGACTCATCATTTAATAAACCACAAATTAAATGGAAAAATGAATTTCTTTCATTTATTGTGAATGATTAACCAATAATGTTTTACAAAGATTTAAACTCTAAAACTTTAAAACATTAAACAGAGACATCAAAGCCATTCTCCAATATGCTTGATTCCCATAGCTGCAGTGTGCGAGTTGTGCTTCGCTTGCGGCAGAGGTTTAGTTAATGGATCTGATATGTTGTCATCAGTTCCAATTTTGCTTATCTCGACTTCTTTTCTTTCAACGAACTCTCGTAGAAGGTGAAATCTACGAAGTACATGCTTGACTCTCTGGTGGTGTCTAGGCTCTTTTGCCTGTGCAATAGCTCCGTTATTATCACAATACAGGGCTATTGGTCCTTTAATGGAGGGGACTACACCAAGTTCTCCTATGAACTTCCTTAGCCATATAGCTTCCTTTGCTGCTTCATGTGCAGCAATGTACTCCGCTTCAGTTGTAGAATCCGCAATGGTGCTTTGCTTAGCACTTTTCCAGCTTACTGCTCCTCCGTTGAGGCAGAAGACAAACCCAGACTGTGATCTGAAATCATCTTTGTCGGTTTGGAAACTTGCGTCCGTATAGCCTTTAACAATTAATTCATCATCTCCACCATAGACCAGGAAGTCATCTTTGTGCCTTTTCAGGTACTTCAGAATGTTCTTGGCAGCAGTCCAATGTGCCTCTCCTGGGTCTGACTGGTATCTGCTCGTAGCACTGAGTGCGTACGCAACATCCGGGCGTGTACATATCATAGCATACATTATTGAACCAATCAATGATGCATATGGAATCCCATTCATTCGTCTACGCTCATCAAGTGTTTTTGGGCACTGAGTCTTGCTTAGAGTCATTCCATGAGACATGGGTAGGTAGCCTCGCTTGGAGTCCGCCATCTTGAACCTATCAAGCACCTTATTGATATAAGTGCTTTGACTAAGTCCAATCATCTTTTTAGATCTATCTCTGTAAATCTTGATGCCCAATATGTACTGTGCTTCTCCTAGATCCTTCATCGAAAAACATTTCCCAAGCCAAATCTTGACAGAGTTCAACATAGGAATGTCATTTCCGATAAGCAATATGTCGTCGACATATAATACTAGGAAAGCAATTTTGCTCCCACTGACCTTCTTGTATACACAAGATTCGTCTGCGTTCTTGATGAAACCAAAGTCACTGACTGCTTCATCAAAACGTATATTCCAGCTCCTGGATGCCTGCTTCAATCCGTAGATTGACTTCTTTAGCTTGCATACCTTTTTAGCATTCTTTGGATCCTCAAAACCTTCAGGCTGTGTCATAAACACAGTTTCTGTTAAAACGCCGTTTAAGAAAGCAGTTTTGACATCCATCTGCCATATTTCGTAATCGTAATATGCAGCGATTGCTAACATTATCCGAATAGACTTTAGCATTGCAACTGGTGAAAAGGTTTCATCGTAATCCACACCGTGGACTTGCCTGTAACCTTTTGCAACCAATCTAGCTTTGAAAACTTCAAGTTTCCCATCCTTGTCCTTTTTCAGTTTGAAAACCCATTTGCTTCCAATGGCTTGGTAGCCATCTGGCAAATCGACCAAATCCCATACTTGGTTTTCAGACATGGAGTCTAATTCAGATTGCATGGCTTCTTGCCACTGCTTGGAGCTAGGGCTCGTCATAGCTTGCTTGTAAGTCGCAGGTTCATCACTTTCAAGTAATAGAACGTCATAGCTCTCGTTCGTCAAAATACCTAAGTACCTTTCCGGTTGAGATCTATATCTTTGCGATCTACGCGGGGTAACATTTCTAGATTGACCATGATTCTCACCAGATTCTTCTAAAGATCTCTGAGTTTCATCCTGAATGTCATCTTGAGCATTCTCTAGAGTTTGTTGTTCGACTCGAATTTCTTCGAGGTCTACTTTTCTCCCACTTGTCATTTTGGAAATGTGATCCTTCTCCAAAAAGACACCATCTCGAGCAACAAATACTTTGTTCTCAGATGTATTGTAGAAGTAATACCCCTTTGTTTCCTTTGGATAGCCCACAAGGATACATTTGTCAGATTTTGGATGAAGTTTGTCTGAAATTAATCGTTTGACGTATACTTCACATCCCCAAATCTTAAGAAAAGACACATTTGGAGGCTTTCCAAACCATAATTCGTATGGAGTCTTTTCGACAGCTTTAGACGGAGCTCTATTTATAGTGAGTGCAGCTGTATTTAGTGCATGTCCCCAAAATTCTAATGGAAGTTCGGCCTGACCCATCATTGACCTGACCATGTCTAGCAAGGTTCTGTTCCTCCGTTCTGACACACCGTTCCATTGTGGTGTTCCAGGAGGAGTCAATTCTGATAGAATTCCACATTCTTTCAGATGGTCATCAAATTCATAGCTCAGATATTCACCGCCTCTATCAGACCGCAGTGCCTTAATCTTCTTGCCTAATTGATTCTCTACTTCACTCTGAAATTCCTTGAATTTGTCAAAGGATTCAGACTTATGCTTCATTAGGTAGACATAACCATACCTACTGAAGTCATCAGTGAAAGTGATAAAGTAGCTGAAACCACCTCTAGCATTTGTACTCATTGGTCCACATACATCTGTATGGATTAAACCCAATAGTTCATTTGCTCTTTCTCCGACTTTAGAGAAAGGTTGCTTTGTCATTTTGCCAAGTAAACATGATTCGCATTTACCATAATCCTCTAAGTCAAATGGTTCTAGAATTCCTTCTCTTTGAAGTCTTTCTAAGCGTTTCAAGTTTATATGGCCTAATCGACAATGCCACAGATAGGTGAGATCTGAATCATCCTTTTTGGCCTTTTTGGTATTTATGTTATATACTTGTTTGTCGTGATCTAATAAATAAAGTCCATTGACTAATCTAGCAGATCCATAAAACATCTCTTTAAAATAAAACGAACAACTGTTGTCTTTTATTATAAAGGAAAATCCCTTAGCATCTAAGCAAGAAACTGAAATGATGTTTTTAGTAAGACTTGGAACATGGAAACATTCTTCCAGTTCCAAAACTAGCCCGGAGGGCAACGACAAATAGTAAGTTCCTACAGCTAATGCAGCAATCCGTGCTCCATTTCCCACTCGTAGGTCGACTTCACCCTTGCTTAACTTTCTACTTCTTCTTAGTCCCTGTGGATTGGAACATAAGTGTGAGCCACAACCAGTATCTAATACCCAAGAAGTTGAATTAGCAAGTATACAGTCTATAACGAAAATACCTGAAGATGGAACGACTGTTCCGTTCTTCTGATCTTCCTTTAGCTTTGGACATTCTCTTTTGTAATGGCCTATTCCATCACAATAAAGACAGCTTGATGTGGACTTGTCCTGCTTTGATTTAGCATTGCCCTTGGACTTTCCACTTTTCTTGAATGGTCTCTTTCTAGCCTTGAGTAAATCTTTGGCTTCACAGTCCAGTACTATTTCAGCCTTTCTGACAAGGTGAATAAATTCTGCAACTGTTTCTTCTCTTGGTTCACTTAGGTATTGTTGCTTGAAGCGACCAAACCCACTGTGTAGTGAATTGAGCAAGACAGAGACTGCCATCCTTTCGCTTATTGGTGTTCCTAGTAGACTTAGGCGATCAAAATATGAACACATAAGATCCACATGGAACCTCAGTGGGACGCCTACCCTCTGTTTAGTGCGAAGGAGCTGAACATGTGTTTCTTGGACCTCCATCCTATAACACCTGTTGGGAGAACTAACCTTTAGCCCAGACATTGATTCAATCAACTCATGGACGTTCAGGTCCCTGTCCTCCGTACTTCCACGACAGATATCCCTCAGATTCTTGATGAGCGTAAAAGGTTCATAAGCTACAAACCTTCTAGCCCAATCATCAGGGATATTGTTCAGCATGAGACTCATAACCTTTTTGAGATCCGCATCCCAGGCGTAAAATCTCTCAGGGGTCATGTCTCTGGCATAGTAGCTTGGCATGGGATGTGATAGTACATACTCAAGTCCATTGAGTTTGACTATTTCAACTAGCTTAGCTTCCCATTCAAGAAAATTTGTCAGGTTCAGCTTTACCATAAGCTCAGAACCCATGATGATGTTTTGATTGTTGTTTGCCATATTAAAAACTACAATTGAAAAGAATAAACAAATAAATAACCATTCACAGTTTCTCTTAATAAACTTAAATTCTAGCATACATGCATAATTCAATGTTTATTAAGCATTTTATTCAAGTTATGTGTTCCGGCAGGTGTGAATAAAATGATTCCAAGATCCTAAAATCATTGAAGAACTAAGCACAGTTTGTCGACTTAATCCTAGAACATCTTAGGTAAGCAAAAGCCTTTTGCTAATAGTCTAGAAACTATTCTTGGTTGATAGGTACGTCTAAGAACTTATTAGGTAAACCTATCGAATTTGCCACGACATAAAAGGACTCCTTACTTATATCGTTGAGTTTCACCAAAACTAACATGTACTCACAATTATTTGTGTACCTTGCCCCTTTAGGACCAATAAGTAACACCTCGCTGAGCGAAAACTATTACTAGATTGATGTAAAGGATATCCAAGCAAGTGTATATTTTGGCATGGCACCTTTTAACTCAATTTTTAAGTTTGGAACTTAAGGCTCTTACTATGTTGGTTAGATTTTAAGTGAACTAAAATCCTTAATCATGCAACATAATCAAGCTTTTGATCTCATGCATTTTAAGACATATTTAAAACAATAAATAACTTAAAAACATGCATAAGATATTTGTGATCTAGTATGGCCCGACTTCATCTTGAAGCTTTGACTTCAAAGTCCGTCTTGAAAATCTCCGTGGGAGGCACCATTTTCTTCAAATAGGATAAGCTATAACTAATTACAACTATTTGATGGTACGCAGACCATTTTGAATTGAAAAATAACTTTGGTGCTTTAGACCAATTACATTCAAATTAATGGTACGCAGACCATATTTTCTATCCTATTTGGGCCATACTAGTCACTTCATAACCTGCAAAACAGTACATATACAATATATACCATTCACCCATTCATTATCATGAATGGCCCACATAGCTGGTTAGTAAAACACATTATGCATCACGTAAACATTTGCAGCAATTAATCAAGGGCACCAATAATCTACCAATTATTCAGTCCTTATTAATTCTAATCGAGTTGTTTTAACCTTAAGGATTTGTAGACCTAATCAAGAGTTTATGACTAAAAAGCGCTCCCACTCAAACCAATAAATTCATATGCTTTACTAATTTTAAACATAAAATTGTATTTCTAGTCTAACCGGAAACATACAAATTTAATTAAAATTTAAAGCTCATATAAATTTATAATTGAATCCAAGAATTTAATTTAATTTCAGTCGCATTTAAATTAATTCATGATTTTAATTTTAGTAAAATAATTAGAATAAATTCCATTTATTATAATTATAATATTCAAAATTAAAATCCAAGAAATTAATTCAAATTATTAATTTTAAAATTAATTAAAATTACGTGAACTGAAATTTTCAAATTAAACATTCAAAACGATCTAATCGTAACGCAAACACCCTATGCGTTGCACGCCCATGGGCCGCACGCACACAGCCATTGCTGGCCATGTGCGCGCAGCCCATGCGCTCGTCGCATAGCTGCTGCTGTCCTATCGCAAGCCTCCGCACAGCGCCCCATCGCACGCGAGCTATCGCTCGCAGTGCGCGCGCGAGATCGCTCGCTGGGCGCGCTGGCTCGCTCGCTGTGCGCGCGAGTCATCGCTCGCTGGGGCGCGACATCGCTCGCTGGGCGAGCGACATCGCGCGCTGCGCGCACGAGCAGTGCTGGGCGCAGCGCTCGTGGCACGCGAGCTTGCGCTCGCTGCGCGCGAGGCTGCGCGCACTTGTGCGAGGCAGCGCGCGTTGTGGCGCAGCTCGCTTGCTGCCCACACGCGACTGCCTTGGCTCGCCCTTCGCCCATGCCCATTCGTTCATTGCTCGTGGCACACGACACAAGGCAGGGCAACTGCCTTGTGCTCGTGCACTACGCCCTTGCTCATTGCATTCGTGCCGCACGGGCGACGAGCTCCCTTGCTCGTCGTCGCATGCCCGCATTATACAACACCCCTTAAGGGTAACACGAAGCGTCCATTGCTTCGTGCGTGCAAGTTATTTGAACGAATCGCATAAAATTTAAAATTTATATTTAAAATTAATGACAAATTAATAAATATTATTAATTTCATAATTTTAGGGCGAAAAAATCGAAAATTTATTATCCAATTGATTTCCGATTGATATGGATTCAAGTCTAGGTCATAAAAATTTAAAATTTATCGTAAATTTACAATTTTTATGGTGGTTTTTAATCATAGGTTTCTAATTAAATTACAATTAATTATGAAAATCAAATTAATTCTAAATTATTCTAATTTTCAACAAATTAATCATAATTACAAATTAGATTGCATAATTAACAAGACTAGGCATTCAAACTTGTTAAACATATGCAGTAGGTCAATCAAAAATTCAAGATTTATCAACAGGAATCGCAAATATTTAATTTAACATCTTAAATTTACGAAATTTTGCATTCGAAAAACTAAAACCTTCGAAAAGTCATAGTTAGGCTTCGAATTTGAGAATTCTGGGTTCGGCAGAAAAATACTATTTTTGTCAAAATTTTAGAATGCCTTTTACATGCGGAATTGACACAAAAATCACTCAATTCGGATGAGTAATGAAGAAACTGCCGAAAAACTGCGTACATATAATTAAATAAACGCAATTTGCAATTAATTAACAATTACGAAAATTAATCACCCCTTTTAATTCTTGCAAATTTGTAATATTTAACCATGTTCATGCAATTTAGATTATGAAAATAATAAGGGGCTCGTGATACCACTGTTAGGTTATGATACATATGACACTACATAGATCATGCGGAAACAACCATTAACCCAGGACAACATATTATTTACACATAATCATATAGCATAATTTAGATGCATACTCTTTGTTGCGTGCCCTCCCTAGCTGCGCCCGAACCGAACAAGAACAAGTCTTTTAGGACTCCAAGTGTCGTCCCTCCGTAGATAGTCCACAGCACGTCCGGATCCGCCTTAAGATTGACCAACTAGAATCGCCCTTAAGGTACTAGAAAATTTCGGCACTTTTGAGCAAGATGTGTGTTTTAATTTTCTCTCAAAAAAAACTCACTTTTGAATACTTTGAAACTTGTATATAAATTATGACCCCTAGGCCTTTATTTATAGAGTTATGGAAAAGGAATCGTAATCCTAGTAGGATACGAATTAATTGAAATTAGAATCCTACATGAATTCTATTTAATTAATTTATCCAATTAGGAATAGAAATTTAATCATACACTGACTCTTGTAGATTCAGGAATCACGCATGAGCACAAACTCACACACACACGGCAGCCACAAGGGCTGCCCATGCGCGTGCGAGCAGCAGCCCGCGCAGCACGGCCCACGCAGCCGTGGCCCTTGGCGCGCGCTGGGCCTGCCTTGCGGTAGGCCTGGGCGCTGCCTTGGCTGGGCTTGTGGCGCGCATGCTTGCTGGGCGATGGCCCCGGCTTCGTGCTGGGCCTTCGTCCGGCAAGCCTCGTCCGATGCTAATTCGTACGATACGCTTCCGATTAAATTTCCATTTCCGGAATCTATTTCCGATACGAACAATATTTAACATTTCCGATTCCGGAATTAATTTCCGTTTCGAACAAATATTTAATATTTCCGTTTCCGGAATTATTTTCCGATTCCGGCAATATTTCCGATTCTGACAATATTTCCGTTTCCGGTAATATTTCCGATTCTGGTAATATTTCCATTTCCAATAGTATTTTCCGATACGTACCATGTTTCCGTTTCCGGCAACATCTACGACTTGGATAATATTCATATTTCCGATACGATCCATATTTCCGTTTCCGGCAATATCATCGTTTCCGGAGTATTCATTTCTTGCCCGTGACGATCTTAGCTCCCACTGAAACCAAGATCCGTCGGTTCCGAATATTCATAGATGGAGTATTTAATGCCATTAAATACTTGATCCGTTTACGTACTATTTGTGTGACCCTACGGGTTCAGTCAAGAGTAAGCTGTGGATTAATATCATTAATTCCACTTGAACTGAAGCGGCCTCTAGCTAGGCATTCAGCTCACTTGATCTCACTGAATTATTAACTTGTTAATTAATACTGAACCGCATTTATTAGACTTAACATAGAATGCATACTTGGACCAAGGGCATTATTTCCTTCACTATTAACATGAGGGTTGTGCCCTTGCACGACAAATCTTAATTCATTTCAAATAAAATATTCCCAACTGAACCCTACATGTGCGGTGGCATACGTGAGTTAACCCTTCACATGTGGTAAAATAAATAGTACAACGTGGTACGAATAATTGGCTCAAAAGTATGCTAGACATCCCGTACAATAGCATAACAATAAATAATTCATCCCTTGCATGTGAAACAAACCATCCACGCATAGATATTCAACAACATGATTGACAATGAAATCCATACTCATAATAATCCCAACATGCTTGTTCAACCAATAAATCAAATAATAATCCACATGATCGTTCACCAAAACAAATATGAATCCACCAAGTTCACATAAATATAATTCACATCAATAAAAATCATGTAATGTCCCTTGACAAATAAGTGTGGTCGCCCTAGACTTGTACGTACCTTGAATACCTAAGCGTAGGGGCCACTTTGCAAAACGATCACTTACTTAGAAATCACCTCCTATCATCAAAATAATAAAACTTTAATTATTTCCATGTTCATTAAATTTCCAGCAACTTTATAAAAT
Source organism: Spinacia oleracea (assembly GCF_020520425.1). NCBI lineage: Eukaryota > Viridiplantae > Streptophyta > Magnoliopsida > Caryophyllales > Amaranthaceae > Spinacia > Spinacia oleracea. The sequence continues at coordinate 94,336,745 of NC_079489.1, forward strand.
ATAAAACCTTGCTAAATAATTAGAATTCAATCTTTCTTTAATAAAATAATCGTCTCAATTCGTAAAACTAATCCCTAGTATGAAAACATACTTTTTCCACCCTTAAAATCAATAAAAATTGACACTTTAGACCTTTTTATAAATCTGAAAATATAATTGATTATCATAATTAAATTAATCACCTAATTATGCTAATCAATTGACCCATTAGGTCTAGGCTAAAACCCTAACTTGAATTCCCAATAAAACCAATTTAACATCACAAAAATCAATCCTTTATTAACTAAACAAATCTGAAAATTCATACTTTAGTAATTAAAATACGCCTCATGAATCAAAACATATAAATCCTTAAAATACGGTGTTCACAACCGATTCCCAACATTCTAATTATTCAAAAAAATAATAATAAAATAATTTAAAATACGGAATTGAAATAGAATAGGTAAGGAAGAAGAGAATTATACCAATCCGGCCTATAGCACGGAACAACCACGAAAATTGTACTATACAAATATATTTATAATTATTATAAAAATACGAGGTATTACAGCGAGTCCTTACATAATGTGAAAATTCCATCTGGATATTCGTCGAACATTCGAAACCTTGTGTCATTGAAATATTTGAAATTAGTTGGATTGAAGTCTCATAATTGTCATACTTTAATGCAAGAGATATTGTCGATTGCAATTAGGTCAATTTTACCATAACAAGTATGGAAAGCTATAATCAGACTTTGTTTATTTTTCAAAGCTATATGTTCGCGGGTACTTGATCCTGGTAAATTAGACTCTTTGGAATCACAACTCATTGTCACATTGTGTCAACTTGAGATGTATTTTCCACCCTCCTATTTCGACATCATGGTGCATATTCTTGTTCATTTGGTACATGTATCCGTTTGAGCGCAATATGGGTGATTTGAAAGGTTATGTGAGGAATCGATCTTGTCCAGAAGGCAACATAGTTGAGGGATATCTAACTGATGAGGTCCTTAGATATTGCATCGAGCATTTGGAAGAGTTAGAAACACTTGGACTTCCAAAGCCTTGTCACAATGAGGACAGAGTACAAGGTTTTGGTACAGTTGGTCGTAAAGTGTTGAACTTAAGTCGTGAAACAGTTGATCAAGCTTACCTCTATATCTTACAACAAATTGATGAGGTGCAACCATATTTGGCATGGAAGAGGTGAAATAATTTTGAGAGACGAACACAATCAATCTTTCATCAGATGGTTCAAACAGAAAGTGGCTCGTGATTTAAAACAAACACCAAATAATGTAAGTGAAGACATTGAATGGTTAGTGTTTGGACCAGATGCAAATGTTGTATCCTATGAAGGTTATGATATAAATGGATATTGTTTTAACACTAAGAGGAGGGATGCTAGTAGTACTACGCAGAATAGTGTTGTTTCTTTAGTGGCATAAGCTCTACATTTTTCTAGTACCAAGGACAATTGTCCACAACATGCAAAGATGAAATATTATGGCATGATTGAGGATATATTTGAACTTGATTTCGTTCAGTTTAGGGTGCCTGTATTTAAGTGTAACTGGGAGGATATAGGCAAAGGTGTGAACATAGATGACATGGGATACACGGTCGTTAACTAGTAGTAGCAGTAGCAGCAGCAGTAACAACAGCAGCAACAGTAGCAGTAGCAGTAGCAGTAGCAGCAGCAGCAGCAGCAGCAGCAGCAGCAGGAGCAGTAGTAGTAGCAGCAGTAGCAGTAGCAGTAGCAGTAGCAGTAGCAGCAGCAGCAGCAGCAGCAGCAGCAGTAGCAGTAGCAGTAGCAGTAGCAGTAGCAGCAACAACAGTAGTAGCATAGCAGTAGCAGCAGCAGTAGCACCATCACAGTAGCGGTAGAAGCAGTAGCATTAGTAGTAGCAGTAGCAGTAGTAGCAGCATTAGTAGTAGTAGTACTAGTAGTAGTAGTAGTAGTAGTAGTAGTAGTAGTAGTAGTTGTTGTTGTACATATGAACATGCTGATCAGAAAACTGAACCCAGTATGAAACCAATACCAAAACCGATTATAGGCCGAGTCAAGTTGGGAGTGACCGAGTGAGACACGTGCAATGGCATAAGAGAGTGTTAGAGATCATGGTATTGGCATGTGGATTATTCTTGCGTGGAACTGGTCCACAATAATATTAGGGTGGACACAAAATCAATAGTTTTTTTGTAGCATCCTTTTTACAATAATAGTGACCTTTATTGTATACTTTGAAAGTTGCTTAATTTGTACTTTAAAAATATCAACAAACAATATCTCTATTCCCCGTTCAAATAGACTGGAGTTTTATGAAAAACCTCAAAAGCCCCTCATATAATAACTATAATAAATTAAAAACAAAAATTTTTAGACATAGTAACACTAAAGCGAATTGTGACTTAAAACTTACATTATTCAAACACAATAAGTATCAATAAACATTGATTTGATAGTTTTTTCATTATAATAAAATAAATTGGGAATAAGTTGTTGACTTTATTTTAACACATCGTACATAATAAATTTAGTGGGTACCAAATCCATTATTAAGAACTAGATTAGATCCCGTGCACGCACGGATATTTAAAAATTATTATTGACCATCTTTTTTATAAAAATTTAAATTGAATTATTTATCCCTTAAATCTATTGCGTAATTAATAATCTCGAATGTACTCATTTTATCATATTTTAACATACTATGTATTATATATTTTATATGTTTAATATGATGATTGACTAAAATATTTGATTTATTTAATATGCTAATTTGACCAAAATATCGAGTAAGAATATTTTCTATTATTGACATGACAATTTGACTAAAATTTTATCAAACTTTTAATAATGGCATATTCCATAATACTATATTTTTTTCCATATACAAACATTTATACAAAAGGAGAGAAAATAAAAAAAGAATAAAATAAATATGTCTTTTTAGGAAAGAGTTTTTGACGGGAAATTTTTCACCATGAAATGACACGTGTCATTCCTGATGTCTCTTTTAGTATATAGTAATAGATATACTAATAGATAGATAGATTGGTGTTGGCATGTATGCTTCATGGAATCATGGTAGTTGAATTCCTCGACAGGTAGCAGCGCCCAACGGTCTAGCAATAAAGCTTGAAGCTACCATATATAATCACGAAAATTAAGCAACAATCAATTCAATAATGCTGCCGGCACCTACTACCTTCACGGCCGTGAATGTGACGCCGACATACTTCTCACCGGTGAAGGCTACTCACCTCCGTAATCTCCGCCCACTTCCATCGATACTTCAGCAGTTGGACTTGAACCGACGACGATGGCCCCTCTTCCATAATCGGAGGTCAATTCTTCCTGCCTGCGCTACTAATGCGCCTTTATTTGATCTCAAAACTGGCAAAGGGTAATTTAATTCCTTATTTTCAAGTTTTTTTTCATAGTTTCTCGCAAGTTAAGCTTCTTAGTTGAGTAATTACGAGTCTGGAATTTCAATTCTGTTGTGGGGAATTGTTTTTTATCTCTTTTATTTATAATTCATATGATTTTTCTGCATACTTGGGCAAATTTTGTAGAAAATTAGAAGTAAGCAAGTCTAATTTGGGGTTATGCCATTGTAACAATTTTGTAGAAAATGATGGGCAATATGAGTTTTATACTCTAACCATTTCGCTCTGGTTGTTAACTTGTTATACTTGAATAACACACTGTTAAAGAAGTGATTCATACAACCTCAGATCGTATTTGAGACTGATTCATAAGAAGATAAAAAGCTTGATCATGTGGCATCTTGTTAGAACTGTCTCAATATGTACTTGATAAATGGAAACTATATCTGAAATAAGTAATAAGTTCCCGATAATGAAATAAGGTGAAGAGTACAAAGCCTTAGAAGCATATTATAGTGGAGTTGTGCATATATTGCGGTCGAGTAAAGATTGGCATTTAGGACTTTCAATTTGAAGCATCCTGAAAATGAAATATACACAATCCAGATGAAATGGATCACAAAAGCTTATTATTAATCTAATTGTTGAGATTATCCTGTTTTATTTTCAGAATGGATGGGTTTTTCGAGATTGAATTGAAAGTACGTGACTATGAACTGGATCAATTTGGCGTTGTGAACAATGCCATCTATGCAAGTTATTGTGAACATGGTAGGTACTGAATCCACTTCACACTTTAAATAATCAGACTATATGATTTGCCTTAAATATTCTCTTTGCAAGACTCAACATCATTTTTATTGTTATTTTATCCCTTGCGATGATGCTCCGTTTCTTAAGTGTCTATGGTCCTTTACCTATTGCTTTTCTTTGTAATTGCTCTAAATGTGTGACCATTGTCTGCTATACATCAATACGAACAATTTTTCTTCAAGTTGGTGATTATTTATGCTCTAAAACAGCTAACATAAAACTTTGAAAAAGAAACTAAAGGAAGAAGACAAAAAATCATGCGGTTGTCTTCACCCAAAACACAAAGCAAGGAAGGGAATAAGAGACAATTTTTTTTTTAGGGAATAAGAGACATTACCACCCACGATTATCTGTAACACACAGAAGATATTGGTTGATGACCTTACCATTCATTATCATCATATTCTCTTGGAGACATTTATTCATGCAGTCAATATATATTTAAAAAATACTTAATTATATGCCATTTTCATAGGCAAGTAACTATATTAGGAAAAAATCTAGGAACAATGTGTAATAGTCTTATATAATACGTTGCACATCTAAATGTACAAAAGAATAAACTATCTCTGAAGTTGGAATTTCTTTACTTTAACTAAAATTTAAGATGTTTAATTTGGAGTATCATGCAACAATCCTTCCCTTGATCAAGAGGCCGAGCTTTAGTTTATTTTGAAGCTTTGTAAGGAAGTAAACTTAGGAGGGTTAGTTAACACATCATCAAGTCGTTTCACTTCTACAAAAAATTTGTGCTTCATATAATTGTTTTACATGGACTTGGCTCTACCTCCCACATGGATATGAGTGCGTAGAGGAACATGTTCAGGGTTTTGTTGTGACTGGTGGAAGAGGTCCAATAGGTGTAATAATTTTACCTCTTTTCTCCTCTATTTGCCATATCTAGCCTATAAGGATAGTGTGAAAGGGTTCTCGTATTGGAAACTACCAAATTGCACCCAATAAGTATTGAGATTCTAGGAATTTGTGTCTCGGTATGGGTGCTCTGGTAACATTTTTCCCAGTGTTTTTCCTGCTTACATTGGTGTCAGTTTATGGGCAAGCAATCATGTGTCCTTGTGTCCTACCCTTGCAATTCTGCGATTCTTACAATTCATGAGTAAATGGACTCTAGCATGAATGTCCACATGTCACACTCTATTTTCTCCAAAAAATAAATTAAATGTTTTTAGGGAATGTTATGTTCGGCATTCTATCAGTGATCGCGAAAGATGATCATAAAAAATAGAAAAGTATTTGATTGATCCGTCCCTGGTATATAAAAGAGCAAACTAAAGCCCAAAATCACTTACTATATGTTGCTTCCCAAGGTAAATTCAATTTGATGAACAGACCTCGGGATCAAATCTTAAGATCCTGTTGTATTTGCAGAATTATAAATTAAGAGATTACTCACATTTGAAATAACACAACACTAAGATCATAAATGTTTATATTACCGTAGTAGCTAACTACTAAAAGATACAACTATACAAGTCTATAGCTCTTTGATTTTGGAGAAAAGAGAAATTAAAAATTTGTCAGAGCAATTGGAGATTATTGGAGTAATTAGGGAAGAACAAATTGGAACAATTAAGAAAATTGAATGCAAGATGACTCAAAATTTGGGAGGTGGGAAAGTCCGGCAGTGTGCATGAAAAATTTAAAACCCACAGTAAACTAGGAGATTATGTTGTATTGATTTAGAATTAGAGTTTACAAGAGTATTGAGCAAAGCCTCTATCTAATTCTCACTCACAAGCACAAGGGTATAAAATGAAGAACTTCTCATAAACCCTAGATTTTTCTTTCTAATTTGTAGATACGTCAATAAATGCTACGAATAGAGTTGAGGATTGAACATGTTGAAGCTCACAATAAAATAGTAGCAGCCCGCCCGACAGTTCGGGCGAACATAAACCAGGTTCGGTCAGACCACCCTCTTTGCAGTAGCTATTGACTCTTTTTCCTTTATTTAGGTTCAGTCGAATCACCAATAGGTTCGACCAAACTTCTGACAGGTTCCGCCGAACCTCCATCAGGGCAGGTTCGACAGAACTTCTCTGCTTCTGGACAGCTCGTCGTCAAAACGACCTTATGATCAGGCGTTGAGAAGCTATTGAGACAAGATTTCACCTCCAACTAATGAGTAGATCACGAGGTATGTCTATTTTAAGTTGACCCTTTACTTGGAACCTCTCCTTAATTAATAGAGTCACCAATTCAAACAAAATAAACCATAAGCCATCGTTATTGATGGACCAACATACAACACAAAGAACACAAAGAAACTAGACTAGGCAATATAAAAGGTACAAGGTTCCTACGATGTCCATACAAATAGAATCAATGTGAAATCACCAATCATCAATACCAAGGTTCCCATCATTTTCATTTCCTGTTTCTTCTTTGGTTTAGTTTCCCTTTTCTGGTCCATTGTCATTCAGTTCTAGATTTTATTTATGTGAAGTAATAGGAAAACGAGAAGGGAAGAAAATAACAAACTTTCAATTTTATCTAATTGTGCGTAAGTGTTTTTCTCCATTTCGTATGCTTGTGGCAAAATAACTTCCTTCTCTATTTAGAAAATTTAATCATGTTCTATCAAGTGGGAGAACAGGTTCGTTTTACCCATATCATATCCTTTATCATTTTTGGTGGTAGGTTCTTAGCTTGTCATTTATCCACCATAGGAAGAGCTTTCGCACGTTCCTGGCTACTTTAGACATGTTTAGTTGTTTACCCTGCCAAATTCTGAATATCCAAGAAAATCATCTGAAATTCTTCCCTCTTACGTGCTAAAACAAAGTTGCCAAATGTCCATTTATTAGATGCAAACATGGAAAATAGTTGACCTTTCTGCTCTTTTAATTAATTTGATGTTATGTAAGAAGTTTGAAATTGTGTGACACCTGGTCCACAAGCTCCCTTCCATTTTCAATTCTTACGTCAAACAGTGGGGAATCATTTTAGGGTTTCTATCAGTTGTTATCTTGCCTTTGCAATCATCACACTATTTTTTATCTTTACATCTAAATCCTCTTACATAATTACATTGATACTTTGTCCTCCAATGATACTGTTTTGGAAGATTGGACATTCGAGTAAATTCTATTTCTTATCAAAAGAAGTAATACGAAGTAAAGTAATTCTAGCATTTGGTGTTTGGTCAATGTGGTGAGAAGCATATGGTGTAAAACATAACCTTTTCCTTTTCTCTACTGCTTTGTAGTTTGCAGCACTACTGTTGACAACTTCCATTACATAGCTTCTCCAAACTTTTTTCTAGATCAGCGTCTAGTGTCCCAAGCCCTTTTCCTGCTGTTTAGTCATATGTATCGATAGCTAAAAAAGAAGTCTCTCACCTATTTTTGTCACCTCGATTGAGCGTCTTTGTCTATTACTATGTACATCCAATAAACTGGTACAACCCTTTCTCTCCGTAGCCTCTTAACTCCTAAAGCATGGCACTATTTTAGTCACTTCTTTGTTTTAAAAAGTTTACCCTGATGTCTTTGAAACTTGGTGGTCTAAGTGACTAAATCTAACGTGGAAGTTGCAAATTTTTCAACCATGATCGCAAGAAAAGGAGTAACATTTGCCAGTTTTAAACAGAATACGACTCATGTTAAAAGAAAAGGCAATCTGTTGGCAAACTTCCTATCTTTTTTCTGAATAAATTTCTGGTAGTGTTTACACTCATTGCCTCAATTTGGTTACAGAAGAATCCACGTTGGCCCTCCTCCGCTCCTCCTCCGGTTGTTATTATTTCACACTTCCTCCGTTTTTTATCACTTCCTCCGTTCTTTATTATTTGCAGTGTTTGAGCTATTACACTTTTCGTACATTCTCCTTCACCATATTTTGTGGATTGTATATAAGAAAAAATAGACTTGTGGGATCTTGTTAGATTCGTCTCAATATATAATGTCAATATATCAACTTTTAATAATTTTTAATTAAAAACGATTTAAGATATTAAATTGTCAAAGTTATGCGTTGGTAAGCCTGAAACACCAGATGGTGGCAACCGTGAAAGTAGTAAAGAACAAAAGAAGAATTTTGGTATCATCTTCCTCACCAATATCATTAAGGGTTCTCCTTCTCCTTCCAGATCAAGCTGTGTTGGCATGCAAAAGTGATTTCAAAATTTGTGTTGCATCATCTGGAGATTGTAAAGGTTCAGCAATTTTGCGAGTCTTATGCTTCCACAGTATTTTCCTGCACAACACCACAATGTTTGCATCTTCTTTTGGGGGGAATATGATACATCTTAGTGCCATGCTATCTATTTTGGTCTATTCTGCTACCACAAGCTTTTTTCTTTTTTCATTTTTACAAAGCTTGAGAAACATTGAAAATTTTCCATGTTCAACAACTTCTAGACCTACACAGCGGAAGGGTAAAGGAGTTCAGCTTTCAACAAATCGACCTCACCTATAAGATATTATTTAATTCAGAAAGAAAATTCAGAACAAAATTAGGAGGGATTGGTATTACTTGCTTAATTATGTGGTTTAGTTATCTAATTCCAACATGTATTGACTGTATTGATCCTGACTAATAAAACTCAGTACCGAAGCTGCAAAAGTGCTAATTAGTGAATGCTAAAGGGAACAAATACTTACCTAGAATTAGCCAAAAGCAGCATGGACTGAATCATTTACTTAAATTCAGCTTGGTGTCTTCATTTTCACATGTAAAATGTGTATAGGGTAGAATAGTGGAAAGTACTTGCTTATTGCAGCAACAATTACATGAAATACCTTTGCTAATGAAGAAGAATAAATATAAGAGATAGTGAGATACAGACAAAAACACAGATTGTCAACATTAGAGGGTGCAAGTGAGGCAATTTTTCGTGCTTAGGTTCAATGGCTGATCGAACAATTCATGGGCCTGTGCCAATTTGTTCTGATGGGAGTTTGTAATAGAATGTCCATTTTATGGCATGCAGTAGGGTCAATAAAATTGATGTAGGATCAGGATTCAGGATTTCATTGATTTTGACAATGCTCTCTTTGTTTCAACATGGGTAATTTTTGAGTTTGACACAAGTTGTTTGGTCATATCTGGATTTTAGAGCTGTATGATCCTATTCCTATGTTCTGTAACAGTATTCTAACTACTTTTGTTCTTAGCCAAGTTTATGTGTCCTGGTGTACACTAATGTTGGAATGTCCAGCAGTAAGCCTGGACTCTCAAGGTGGAAGTGAAGAATTTATGTATCATCTGGCTTCTAACTTCCCCACCAAGAAAGAATTTGTTACTCTATAATAGGGAGTAAAATTAAAAGAAATCAGAATTTTGGGTTAGGCATTCTTCTTGAGCCTGAATGTCATGAAACATTGCAATTGGTGAAGTAATAGTATTCATAGCACAAACATTTATGAGTTTGTGTAGGAGTCGGTTGCTTATTGAAAAGCTTGCATGTCTTTGTGATAAAGAGAAATGACTTGGTGCCAATATCCATTTCAACAAGGTTTTTTAGACAACATGAAGATCCCATGTGTTATAAATTGGAGAGTGTAAGATCTAGAAAATGGGACATTTGGCTGTGATACAATGACATAGTTCAATATGGAATGAATGTTTAAATACTAGTACGTAGTGTATGATAGCAAAGTGAGATGTTTTGTCAAACATGTGTAAAATTTGTAAAAAAAGATCATATAAAAAAAAAAAAAAGCAAACAAACCAAATGTCCATTACATGTGGTCATGTTAGTGTTGTTCTTGGTTTCGATTTGTTATTTTTCCATATCTTACTTAAACTTTATGCAGCGCGTCACGAGCTTTTAGAAACCATTGGCCTGAGTGCTAACGCTGTTGCCCGCAGTGGTGATGCACTTGCATTGTCAGAGTTTTCTATCAAATTCCTTGCACCTCTTAGGGTATGTTTTCCACTTGTCTTGAACAGTTGCCTAAAGTGTTTCGTTATTCGTTGTGTATTTGTCTATGCATTGTTCTTGTTTAGTTATTTTTGTCATGAATTCTGTCTGTGATGCACTCCTAACTTCTAAGCAAAAACTGCTTGCAAATTTTCTTAAGACATGGAAAGACAAAATGTTATGATCAGGCCTTGAATAATAAAAATAGCATTGTGCCTAGTTTTAATTGGCAACATCGTTAGAAATAGATACAGACAATCTTGATAGGATTTGTTCTTATCCAAAGTCGTTATTTCAAAACTTGTTTTTATGTGCATAGGAAAAGATATAGGCATATAAGGACAAAATCATGTATTTTTCTCATTAATTACTGTCATATTTGTAGAAAATTTATAGTAATTGAGCTTAGAGATTTTAGTATTGATATCTTCAAGTATCTGGTTGGTTATGTAATATATATGGTCATTCCATGTAAAGCAGAGCGGAGACAAATTTGTTGTGAAGGCGAGGGTCTCAGACACCTCGGCTGTTCGCTTGTTCTTTGAGCATTTCATATACAAGTTGCCAAATCAAGAGGTTTGTTTTGTGTGTTGTCAGTTGCCAGTTGCCAGTTGCCAGTTGCCAGTTGCCAGTTGCCAGTTGCCAGTTGCCACTGCTTTATTACTGCATAGTGTTATTAATCCTCCCCTTGTTTTGCTTATACTGAAAGAGACATGTCATTTGTTTGACAGCCTATCATTGAAGCTAAGGGAACTGCCGTTTGGCTTGACAAAAATTACCGCCCTGTCCGTATACCTCCAGAGGCGAAATTCAAGTTAACTCAGTTTTTGAGGAATGGGACATCAAGTTGATTGTATAAAACCTCCTACTTTCATAGTTCCATTAAATAGGTAGAAAAGACCGTTAGTGTCTCTTCATCCCCCAAATGGTCGGTCTGTTGTTGGTTTCTGATTAATGGACTGGTTTTCTACTGTAGAGTTTAATTCCTTTGCTGATGGTCTGTCTGTTGTTGGTTTCTGATTAATGGATTGGTTTTCTGTTTTAGAGTTCTATTTCTTTGCTGATGGTTAGCTGTGATTTCCCATGGACTTTCCATTCAGTTATCTTGTATTCCTATTTATTCACCTAACTTTACTAGAGTTCGTGTTTCATTTTCTCTTACTACTTCGTAATTAACATGTGTTGCAATTTGACCGACAAATTATTTTAGGAGGGCGTGTTGATTTTATTAAAACAGTAGCTTTTCGGTAAGACCGCCTTACGGCGCGTGTAGGAAAGACCGGGTGAACAAACCACGCGCGCGTGGACTCACGCGCTATATAAAAAGAAAATATTTCTCTCTCCTCTCATTTTCTGCAAACACGGACTTATTCTTTGCTTCTCTCATCCTTCTCTCTGAAACCCTAATCTCTGGCTTCTCCTCAAAATCTCCTCCACCAAGAAGATCGAATCTCCAAACCACCTACACCATGGCCGTCAACTGGAGCAGCCGAAACGCCGTCGATCTCTCTCCTCTCTTCTCAGTGTTCTAAGCTTCCTTTCTCGACGGAGAAGACAACCATCACCACCATCATACTCGTCGTTGCCGCCTACCTTTCTCCCTCTTCGAATAGTCAAACTCACCGGTGATCTCCATCGTCCAAGTATCTGAATAAGTATTTTAATTTGGATTATGATTTTGTAATTTAGGTTTTTGATTTAGGTTATTTTAATAATTTGTATTTTGGATAGATCGTGTTCTTGGATCTACCAATTGTGCTGAATTTAGGTTTTTTATTTCCCTCTGATTCGTTGCGGTGGTTGTGGTTTTTAATTTTGTTGAATTTAGTCTCGCCACCCATCACCGGTGGATTCGCTGATGGTGAATTAGGCGGCGGCAAGGAAGTCGGAGGGAGGAATGGAGTCACAAGCCTCTAGTAGATGTAGTTTAGAAATTTGAAGTACTCCTGTAGTTTTTTTGTATAAATTTTTGTTTTAGTTATAAATTTTTTATATTCAGTTATGAAATTAAAGTGCTTTAGTTATCTTTTTGCATTTTATTTTTGGTTATAAGCAACAAATTATCAATGTCTTTTGATTTCAGATTTCTGAATATGTGAGATTTGATTTAATAGATGAAGTTATACATTTATATTCAAAAAATCTTAAATAAAACTTCGAAAATATTAACTAACTAAAACTCAAAACAATTTAACTAAAACGCAAAACAAAGAAACTAATACCGCTGAAACCTTGACTAAAGCTCAAAAAAATTTAACTAATACTTTTTTAAAAAAAAACTAAAAATATGTAACTAGAACTCTTTTTTTTTTTTTTTTTTGAAATCCTAACTAAAACGTCAAAAACCATAACTAAAACTTGAAAAATCCTAACTAAAAACTCAGAAAATCGTAATTGGTTTCATTGCTTTAACTAAATCGTTCCATTGCTTAATCAATTGGTTCTATTGCTTTAACTAAATCGTTTCATTATTTAACTAATTGAATTTCAAACTTAACTAATTGGTTCAATTGTTTAACTAATTGAATTTCAGGATTAACTAATTGGTTTCATTGCTTTAACTAAATCGTTTCATTGCTTAACTAATTGGTTTTATTGCTTAACTAATTGGTTTTATTGCTTAACTAATTGGTTCAATTGCTTAACTAATTGAATTTCAGGATTAACTAATTGTTTTCATTGCTTTAACTAAATCGTTTCGTTGCTTAACTAATTGGTTTTATTGCTTAATTAACTAATTGAATTTCAAACTTAACTAATTGGTTCGATTGCTTAACTAATTGAATTTCAGGCTTAACTATTTGGTTTCTTTGCTTTAACTAAATCGTTCCATTGCTTAACCAATTGGTTTCATTGCTTAACTAATATGTTACATTACTTGACTAATTGAATTTCATGTTTAACTAATTAGTTTCGTGCTTAACTGATTGATTTCATTGCTTCACTAATTAGTTTCATTGCATAACTAATTGATTCAATTGTGTAACTAATGGTTTCATTGATTAATTAATTGAATTTAAAACTTAACTAATTGGTCCAATTGGTTAACTAATTGAATTTCTTGCTTAACTAATTGGTTTCATTGCTTAACTAATAGGTTACATTGTTTGACTTATTGAATTTCAAGGTTCACTAATTAGTTACATTGCTTAACTAATTGGTTTCATTGCTTCACTAATTAGTTCCATTGCTTAACTAAGTGGTTATGTTGCTTAACTAATTGAATTTCAAGCCCAACTAAATGGTTTCATTGCTTAACTAAATGGTTTCATTGCTTAACTAATTGGTTTTATTTCTTAACTAATTAAATTCCAGAGTTAACAAATATACTTATTGATTTCGTTGCTTAACTATGAGTGTCGTTGCCTAACTAATTGGTTTCAGTGCTTAACTAATTGGTTTCATTGCGTAACTAAATAATCATATTGCTTAACTTATTAATGCCATTGCTTAACTACTTGGTTTTATTGCTTAACTAATTGATTTTATTGTTTAACTAATTAATTTTATTGTTTAACTAATTATTTCAAGTGTTTAACTAATTCAATTTCAGGCTCTCTATTGGTTAACTAATTGGTTCTATTGCGTAATTAATTAATTCAATTATTTAACTAATTTCTTTGCATTTTGTAACTTAAATAAAGCCCTGAAATTGATTGTCTGAACCTCAAAAATACATAAATAAAACTCAAAAGTTATAACTAAAACCAAGAAAGTCATAACTAAAAGTACAAAAATCTTAACTAAAACTCAGAAAACCAACAAAATATTTATTAACTAAAATAAAATTATTCTAAACTAATTTTTTTTAAACTTTAACTAAAAGGAAATACAGCATGACTAAAACAAAGTTATCTAAAACAATAAATAACTAAAACGATTTATTTCTTAACTAAATACAACAAAAAATATACCTAAAACAATAACCGAGATAACCGTAACTAAACCATTTAATTTATTAACTAAATACAACTAAAATATAACTAAAACAATAGAATTCTTGACTAAAACGAAAATAAATCTGACAACACCACCAACCAAAACTAAAACCTAGATCGCTGCCTCACTTAGCAGAGCTGCAATCGGAGATACGAGGAGCGACATTTTCGAAGTTGGCGTTGCCAGAGAGAATGTCATCGCGAACACATTGCAGATTCTAGGATGCAGGAAGCCTTTAACTTGCTGATTTGTAGACATTTTCTTAGATTTCTTGAGCTGCTATTGACGATGATGATTGCGCTTCTCTTTCTATCTGTTTCTATCTCCTCCGCCTTGATCGTCGTCGTTCGAACCAATTTCAGCTACATCAATCAAATTCAATTTCTAAGTAATTAACATTTTATCGGATAAAATGAGCAAGGAAAATCAAGAGAAGAGAGAAAATCCTTGAGAGAACAACAGACCTCTGGTCCTTTCTTTCACATCCCGTCGGCCATCGTCGCTTTCGAACACCTACGGCAGGAGCACCACCAAAACTTGTCGTTGCTCAACGCCGCTTGCCTTGCCGATTCACCGATCTAGCTCTTTTTCGCGTCCGCATCCACCACAACGACGAATAACATGCCACCATGCCACCACAAGCCACCACTAAGCCATCGCCGAATCTTCAGCGCCGCCATACCAGGCATCGGAGGAGAGAGGAGGCGGCGGTTTGGAAGAGATCGGCGTAGCAAATCGTGACCTACCTATCCGTGGTTGTGCCTCACAGCCGGGAAATTAGGGTTTGAGGAGAGAGAAAGAAGAAGGTTGTTTAGGAGAGAGAGAGGGGGAGGCAGACACTCGTTGGGGAGAGAGAGAAACGAATGGGTTTTCAAATGTGGTGAAAAGCAGCTTCTTTATTAGATCCGAAAATTAAAACCCATGACCCGTACCCGCGTGTGTTAACCCGCGAAAATTTGAAACCCAATTCAATAATAAGGTGGTATTTCCTGTAAGACCGTCTTTTATAAAAGTTTGTATTATTAAAAAAAGAATACAAAATTCTAGGCCTTAGGCATTAGGGTTGGTAACCCTATGGTGTGGACTGTGGTGGTTGATATAGAAGATGACATAACGTTAGTATTTTTAACAATAAAAAAAAGTTAAAGTTTTTGTTTTTCGTCACTGTGCATTTATGGCCATTGAAAATATGTGATGGAAAATTAAACACATACTTCGCGGCTCCATTACATAAATTGCGTAGTAATCGAATTGTTGCTTGTTATGACAATCGCAATTTTTAATACGATAATATCATAATATCAATAACTTAGCGACAACAAACGGCATGGAGTAACATTTAAAGTATTAAGAATTTAATACGAAGTATATGCATAAGTTAATTACTCCCTTCGTCCCGAAATACTCGAAACGTTTTCTTTAGTCTCGGATTACTTGCAACGTTTCTGAAAATGGAAACTTTTATTAATTATTATAGCAATTTCTCACTTACCCAAGGATCCACATACATCCCTATTTCCTAAAAAACATTAAAAAGTTCCACTACCCCCACCCCCTATGAGAACGAATAGACGGCATGCTGTGAGCTATTTGCTTACACATAACAAGGGCATTTTCGTAATTTCGCACCAACAAACAAACAAACCAGGAATAAGACAAAATGAATATGACAAACAGAAAAGGATAAAAGTAATAAATGAAAGAGAGGAAAATAACAGAAAAGGAGGAGAGAGAAAGTGGCATAAGGTATCATTTGTTTATTATTATTATTATTATTATCTGATATGATTCGATCTAATTTTTCGATCTAAGTTGCTTGGTGGTCCAGTCAGTACGGATTCCTCTTTTTGTAAGGAGTTGGTTTCGCAGCGTGTGTCGAAGACTGTTGTGTTGATGGATGTTGTGGCTAAGCTTAATGATCCCCAGTGTGAGTTGTTGCTTCTTCGTGCGTGTACTGGAGTCTCTAAACTCTACTTTGCTATGCGCACTTGTCCGCCTCATCTTTTCGAAGCGGCCCAATTATCCTTTGATGTGGCTCTTCGGGCTTCTTTAGAGCGTATCGTGACTGCTTCGGGACCTGGGTTCGGTGACTGGCAATGGCGTCTTGCCACCTTGCCTTATTCTTATGGAGGATTGGGTGTTTATTCAGCTGGTGATGTTCGGTATTATGCTTTTCTTGCATCCCGTTTGCAGTCTTCTGGTTTGCAGGATTCGCTTCTTCGGCTTTCAGGTGTTGATGGTCGGGGACCGGCCTTTGATGATGCTCTTGGTCTTTTCAATAGGACCGTGGATACCGACCTTATGAGTAGCCCTAGTGAGATCGCTGCCCCCACACTCATGAAGAAATTGGCAGACATATATTTCACGAAGGTTACGGATGATGCGGTATCCGCCTACTCCTTATCTTCACGTCATGTTGCCTTATGGAAATCACAGCAGGGGGATCACTCCTCAGCTTGGTTGCGGGCAGTCCCCATCTCAGGTTTGGGCCAGACTATGAACGGTAAGACTTATCGTTCGGTTCTTTACTATCGGTTGGGTATTCCTTTGTTCTCTGATTCGGCGTCGTGTTCTGCTTGCTCTCGGGTTTTTGATGGGGACATTTATGGGGATCATGCCGTGTCTTGTGCTGGGATCGTGGGTATCAAACATCGGCATAATGTTGTTCGTGATACCCTTTTGGATATTTGCTATCGGTCGGGGATTTCTGCTCGCAAGGAGGTTGATGTTGGGCTGACTAGTGAGGGTGATGGAGCTCTTCGTCCTGCAGATATATTGCTTTATTCATGGGATGGCGGTCTAGATGTGTGTGTTGACTTGACTGGGTCTTCTCCTATGACGCAATCTGGGTTGTCAGGCTTCGTTCCGGGTCGGGTTGTGGCGGTTGCAGCGCAGCGGAAGCTGGATAAGTATGCGGCACGTTGTAGGGCTTTGGGTTACGGTTTCTTTCCTTTTTTTTTCTCTTCTTTTGGGGAATTAGAGAAAGGGGCAGTTTCTTTGCTGAAGCGGGTCCAGGCGTACTCCAGGGCTCAAGACATTGGGGCGCGGGCTGCTGCCCACATTTTCAGCAGGATCGGGTTCGCCATAGATAGAGGAGTGGGGGCCCAGATTGTATCTCGGCTCCCCTCCAACTTCTTGTAGTCCACTTGATCTTTGTAGCTTGTTAAGCATGTAACGTTTTGGTGTTTTCTTATAATAATAATAATAATAATAATAATAATAATAATAATAATAATAATAATAATTATTATTATTATTATTATTATTATTATTATTATTATTATTATTATTATTTTTTTTTATTTTTTATTATTATGATTTTTTTTATCAAATGCTAACAAAGTTAATCAAAGTACAAAAAATTAGTGGGAAGCCGAGATACAATCTGGGCCCCTGCTCCTCTATCTATAACAAAGCCTATCCTAGTGAAAATATGAGCAGCAACACGAGCTCCAATGTCTTGAGTCTTAGAGAACTTATGAATCGCTTCAGCAACGCAATAACATCCTTATCTAGTTCCCCCAGAGAAGAAAATGAGAAATGAAGAAGTCCATAACCAATTGTCCAACAACTTGCTTCGTACTCGACCCACTTTCGACTAGCCGCATCAGTCACAACCCGTCCCGGAACAAAGCCGGAGAACCCAGATTGTGTCAAAGGAGAAAATCCCGTCAAGTCAACACACACATCACGATCCCGATCCCAAGAGTAGACTAACACATATGCAGATCGGAGAGCTCCGTCGTTCCCTCAACACAGACCAATATAAACCTCTTTCCGTGCCGAAATCCCAGAACGATAACAAACATCAAAAAGTGTATCCCAGACAACATTATGCTGATATTTAATACCCACAATACCAGCACAGGACACCGCATGATTACCGAAGGTATTCCCCGCAAAAATCCTGGAGCAAGCTAGCAGAATATGGTGACGAAACAGATAACAAAGGAAAACCCAACCGGTAACACAACACACATTGGTAAGCCTTATCATTCATCATGCGTCCCAAACAAGATATGGGGACCGCCTGAATCCAAGTAGAGGTGTGATCTCCCTACTGCGACTTCCACAATGCCGATAGTCGAGGAGATAAAGAGAAGGTGGATTTTGCAGAAGAAGTAACCTTTGTGAAATATATATCTGATAATTTCTTCATGAGTTTAGGGGCAGCGACATCAATAGGATTATTCAAAATGTCAGACTCCACAGTTCTATTAAATAAACTCAACGCATCTACAAAGGCTAGACCATGACCTACAATGCCAGCATAACGAAGAAGCTTTGTCTGCAAACCAGCAGATTGTAACTGAGAAGCAAGAAAAGCATAATGACGAACATCACCTACGGAATAAACACCAAGCCCTCCAAACGCAAAAGGTAAGGTGGCAAGTCGCCATTGCCATTCGCCAAACCCAGGCCCCGAAGCAGTAAGAATACGCTCTAAAGAGCCTCATCGAATATGCGCTGAGCCGCCTCAAAAATACAAGGAGGACAAGTATGAAAAGAAAAGTAGAGTTTAGAAACTCCGGTACATGCCCTAAGTTACAACTCACACTAAGGATAATCAAGCTTAACAACCTTATCCATAAGCACATTGGTCTTGGTCACCCTCTGCATCACAAGCTCACCATTGAAAACGGAACAGGAACTGGGAAGACCACCAAGAAACTTAACACTACCCAAAGGTCGAGAAATATTAGGGGGTAAGACACCCACAAGCCTGCTTCGAGGGTCTTTTATAGGCTAGAAAATTTTAGTTTTGTCCACGTTGAGATGCAACCTGAGACACAGACCTTCCTCCATAATCAACTGCAGAACCTTCCCCACCACCAAGGTGTCACCAATAATAGTGCCGTCATTCAAGTACCATGCCTGAAGACATGCATCAAAAGCGTCTCTGATTTTACACACCAGGGGTTGTAAAATCAAAGCAAAACGTAGAGGACCGAGGGGATCACCCTGTTGCACCCCCTGAGACGACCATAAGGTGTGCTCAACATAATACAATCTGGCAAGAGTAGAGTAGCAGAATTCAACCTATCGCGAAATGGCCGGACAATGATGTCGAACTTCACGTAACATGGCCGTTCAATCAACTAAATTAAAGGCATTTTGAAAATCCACCAACAACATTGAAAGACCTACCTCAGAACCCCGATCTTCAATCAACCGATTCACATCATGAAGAATTGCCTCACCACCTGTAGAAACCCCAACACCAAATTGAAGACCATAAAAATAACTTACCAAAGACGGACCAACCATAACAACACCGACCTTCGAAACCAGATGCCGCCAAACAGTACCCACAACAATAGGACGAATACCACCATCAGGCATGACATAAGGTATTAGGGGAGCACTAGCAATATACTCTCCCAAACCCATAGGATATTTTCCAGCTAAAAAGAGATTAACCACCCCAGAAATAAAGTCAACTTACTCATCTGAAACAGCCACAACACCACCACTCAAGCAATCCATAAGGTGGTGAGCTCGCAAATCGCCCCTCCCACAAGATGTGCCACCTAGAAAACTCCTAATACATTCCAAAACGACAGCAGAAGTATCGATGAGATGATGGTGATCAACAGGTATACCAGGCAATGGAGCCGGAAAAGAAGGATGTTTCGACTGTAAATCCGCAAGAGTGGCCTCATTATAAGGAGAAATCCCAGAAGAAGAAAGAACCCGGACTGCGGCGGTGTAATGGCCATCACAAATTTTCCTACGATACTGCTTGATATTACGCTTTGCCAAGTCAAGATCCTCGTCAGCATCCAACAAAGTTGGTGAACTAGGTGCCAAAATTTCCTGCAAAAGCAACATATGACCACCCGGCTCACTCCAAGTACGAATAGCACTGGCAATGCTCTCCTCCTACCGTTGCCTCTTAACGTCAGATGAGCACTCACAATTACTCCTCGTACTAAAAGTTTTAAGGATACATAGAGGCAACATGAGAAGATTAACCCAGCAAGAGATGTCATCAGGCTTGCAAATCACCTTATCAAGCGCGCCTTTCGAAACCCGGAAAAAACCCAAACAACATTTAGGTGGGATGGATTTCATAGTGCGAAGTCGTTTTGAAAGCCATATGTCAGGAAGAGTAACGGTAAAACCACAATCTTGTTCCTTGCACCATAGAATCTACATGAACGGTTACATCAGAAGTTAGTTGCGTTTAGAAAGATCATAGAGCACAAACCGAAAAACACCATCCCCAACATCGGTTGGGGCCACAAAATTAGAACCTTGGCCATGAAGACATTTAGAACGAAGAGAATGTGTCTTAAAACAATCCCCACAAAGCCAAATCCCCATACAACAGAAGGTTAACTCAACCTCAGTATAAATAACCAAGTTAGTGGTCAATCAGCTCTACAATGACGTTCACAAAGATGAATGATCAAAGAGCTCTTAGTAAGCCCATTCCCCCGCCATCTTGTAACCATTGACCCACAAAATGACAATGAAAACGCACCACATCGGTAGGCATTATAGAGCAAAAATAGGAACTCTATGCAACATAACACACACGACACACAACTCCACAATGAACCACAAAACATACGCAACATAATACACAATGTCACCTTTGAACAAAGGGAAGTGAAGTTATAACAACTTGAAACTTATCAATTCTTGATAATAATGATATGCCAACGCAACAACAACATCGCATCACACCACCGTGGAAGCTAGCACCGAAGCAGCACCACAAAAGAAACGAAACCGCAACACAACAGTACTACTGCCGGACCGCCGGCGAGTCAAGACCCCACAAATAACACCTGAAAAAGACGCCTGAAAAGCACCCTCACAAGCCCGTACTTGTCGCCGAAAACTGATCAAAAAATGCCCCGATAGCCGCTTGACACTTTCCCCGAAACTGATCAAAACCGCTCCTAATTACGCCGCCAAACACCCCAAAAACAGACCAAATACCCTCGCCTGAACCCTCGCCTGGGAATCGCACCTGCAACAGATCAAAAACGCACTCCAAGCCGCCTGAGAAACACACAAAACCAGACCAAAAACGCAGCAGAAACTGGACCGAAACCTACCCCAAAATAACTCATACAACCGCCTGAAACTGCAACGCCACCATGAGACCGTGTCCTAACCTACCGTCGTCGTGAAAGCCGCCGGAATAAGGACGTGGAACACCCTAATTTCCCATAATGCGATGCAACCGCCTGAAACTGCACCCCCACCGTGAGACCTTCTCCTAACCTACCGCCGTCGTGAAAGCCGCCGGAATAAGGACGCGGAACACCCTACTTGCCCATAATACGAACCCTAATCGCCCCTTTTGAGTGAAATTCTATTATTATTATTATTATTATTATTATTATTATTATTATTATTATTATCATTATTATTATTATTATTATTATTATGATCATGATCATTATTATCATTATTATTATTATTATCATTATTATTATTATTATGCTTATTATTATTATTATTATTATTATTATTATTATTATTATGGGAAAACACCAAAACGTTACAAGCTTAACAAGCTACAAAGATCAAATGAACTACAAGAAGTTGGAGGGGAGCCGAGATACAATCTGGGCCCCCACTCCTCTAGCTATGGCGAACCCGATCCTGCTGAAAATGTGGGCAGCTGCCCGTGCCCCAATGTCTTGAGCCCTGGAGTACGTCTGGACCCGCTTCAGCAAAGAAACAACCCCTTTCTCTAATTCCCCAAAAGAAGAGAAGGAAAAAGGAAAAAACCGTAACCCAAAGCCCTACAACGTGCCGCATACTTATCCTGCTTCCGCTGCGCTGCAACCGCCACAACGTGCCGCATACTTATTATTATTATTATTATTATTATTATGCTAACCAAGTCAATCAACGTATAAAAAATTAGTGGAAAGCCGAGAAAAATTATTATTATTATTATTATTATTATTATTAGTATTATTATTATTATTATTATTATAAATCAAATGCTAACAAAGTCAATCATTTTACAAATAATTAGTGGGAAGCCGAGATACAATCTGGGCCCTCACTCCTCTAGCTATAGCAAAGCCTATCCTGGTAAAAATATGAGCAGCAGCACGAGCCCTAATGCACTGAGTCCTAGAGAACTTCTGAACCTGCTTCAGCAACACAACAACATCCTTATTCAGCTCCCCCCAAAAGGTGAAAGAGAACGGAAGAACGCCATAACCAATTGTCCGACAACGTGCTTCGTACTTGACCCGCTTCCGTATAGCCGCACCCTTATTGTTATCCTTATTATTATTATTACTATTGCATCAAATGCTAACAAAGTCAACCAAAGTAAAAAAACTAGTGGGGAGCCGAGATACAATCTGGCCCAAACTCCTTTAGCTATAGCAAAGCTTATCTCTGTGAAGATATGAGCAACAGCACGAGCCCTAATTTCTTGAGTCTGAGAGAACTTCTGAACTCGCTTCAGCAACGCAACAACATCCTTATCCAGTTCCCCCAGAGAAGAAAAATAGAAAAGATGAAAACCATACCCAATTGCCAAGCTGCTTGTTTCGTACTTGACCCGCTTTCGATTAGCCGCGTCAGTCATAACCCGTCCCGGAACAAAGCCAAACAACCCAAATTGTGTCAAAGGAGAAGATCTTAACAAGTTAACACACACATCATGACCCCGATCCCAAGAACAGAATTACACGTCTGTAGGTCGGAGGGCTCCGTCCTTCCCTCCAGATAGTCCAATATCAACCCCTTTCCTTGCCGAGATCCCAGACTAATAACAAACATCAACAAGGATATCCTGAACAACATTATGTCGATGTTTAATACCCATAATACCGGCATACGACACCGCTTAGTCACCGAAGATATCCATGCCAAAACTCCTGGAGCAAGCAGAACACGGTGTCGAATAGAGAACAAAGGAACACCCAACCGGTAACACAACACACATCGTTAAGTCTTAGCATTTATCGTCTTTCCCAAACCCAATATGGGGACCGCCCGAATCCAAGAAGAGGTGTGATCTCCCTGATGTGATGTCCACAACGCCGATTGTCGAGGAGATAAATAAAAGGTGGATTCTGCAGATGCAATAACCTTTGTGAAATATATGTCTGCCAATTTCTTCATGAGTTTAAGGGCAGCAACCTCAATAGAATTACTCAAAATGTCAGACTCCACATTTCTATTAAATAGGCTCAACGCATCCTCAAAGGCTCGACCAAGACCAACAATGACAGCATGCCGTAAAAGCTTTGTATGCAAACCAGCAGACTGCAACCGAGAAGCAAGAAAAGCACAATGACGAATAACACCTGCGGAATAAACACCCATCCCTCCAAACGCAAAAGGTAAAGTGGCAAGTCGCTACTATCATTCGCTAAACCCGGGCCCTGAAGTAGTAACAATACGCTCCAAGGAAGATCGAAGAGCCCCATCGAATGTGCGCTGAGCCGCCTCAAAAATACAAGGAGGACAAGTAAGCAAAGCAAAGTAGAGTTTAGAAACTATGGTACATGGCCTTAGTAACAAAAACTCTAACTGAGGATCATCAAACATAGAAACCTTAGCCATAAGAAAAATAGTCTTGGTCATCCTCTGCATTACAAACTAACCATTAAAAACGGAGCTGGAACTGGCGGGACCACTAAGAAACTTAACACCATGCAAAGGTCGAGCAATATTAGGGGGGAAGACACCCACAAGCCTGTTTCGAGGGTCTTTAATAGGACAGAAAACTTCAGTTTTGTCCACGTTGAGGTGCAACCGGAAACAAGGCCCTTCCTCCATAATCCACTACAGAACCTTCCCCACCACCAAGGTGTACCCAATAACATTACCATGATCCAAATACCAAGCCTGAAGAGAAACATCAAAATTGTCTCTAATATTACACACCAGGGGTTGTAAAACCAAAGCAAAAAGCAGAGGACCAAGGGGATCACCCTGCTGCACCCCTTGAGACGACCATAAGGTGTTATTGGAGTAGAGTAACAGAATTCAACTCATCGCGAAATGGCCGGACAACGAAGAAAAACTTCACGTAACATTACCGCTCGATCAACTAAATTGAAGGCATTCCAAAAATCCACTAACAACATTGGAAGAGCCACATCAGATCTAAGATCCTCAATAACCGATTCACAACATGAAGAATTTCCTCACCACCTGCAGAAACCCCAACACCAACTTGAAGACCATCAAAATAACTTCCCAAAGATTGGCCAACCATAACAACACCGACCTTCAAAGCCAGACGCCGCCAAACAGTACCCACATCTATAGGACGAATACCACCACCAGGCTTGACAAGTGGTGTGAGAGGAGCACTGGTGATATACTCTCCCAAATCCATAGGACATTTTCCACCTAGAAAGATATTAACCACCCCAGAAATAGAGTCAACCAACTCATTTGAAACAGCCACAACAGCACCACTCAAGCAATCCATAAGGTCTTGAGCTCACAAACCGTCCCTCCCATGTGATGTGCCACGTGGAAAACTCCTAATCCGGTCTTAAACAACAGAAAAAGTAGCGATGAGATGATGGTGATCAACAAGTATATCAAGCAAGGTCGGAGCTGGAAAAGAAGGGTGTTTTAACTGTACGTAAATCCGCAAGAGTAGCCTCATTATAAGGTGCAACGCCTATAAGTACCAATATTATTATTTTTTTATTATTATTGTTATTATTATTATTTATTATTATTTTATTATTATTATTATAAGAAAATAAATCGTTTACACAAAGTTGGATGGGAGCTTAGCAACTAACTAAGCCCCGACACCTTTAATCAAGGCAAAACACAACTTTTGAAAAAGAAATGATCGAATGTTAGCATTTGCCTCATTATTCTTAGTAGCCCGTGTGACCCTAGATCAAGCAAAAGAGGATGCAAATATTTCTAAATCAATAAGCAAGTGCACGCTAATAGATGTCCAAAGGTCGAGTGAAAGATTCACATGCAAAGCTTCGAGAACTATGAATTTTACACCCCTCTTCCCCCCACAACCATTCTTACCGCGTCCCCTCTCAATATTCAAATCCACCCTCAAGGATAGCTTCTCATGACACCACGAAGGTGCCGAAAAAGAATAGAATTTCAAGAGAGAAAAGAACGCTTCATGACAATCTTGGCATGACTAACTCTCTCCATAGGCTTGACTTATTCCTCCCTCCACCGACAATGACTCAACTCTCTAAGGTGAAAGGATGTGTAGGGTGTAATGTTAGGCTAGGGTAAAGGGTGTGGAAAAAATTGGGATTTGGAGCTAAAACCTAAAGTGAAGCATCAAAATGAACTTAACTCAAGAAAATAGGACCAAAATCAAACTATACCACTTATTTGGGGTTCCCCCAAGCTTATTCAACAAACAAAACCAAACTAAACATCTTTTTCACTTTTCTCTTTTTTGTGTTTCAAGTGAAACTTTTCTATCTGCCTTATTTTTCTCTATTTTTGAGTTGCTTCACTATTTTAATTTCTATATATCACATATCAATTTTTTGGTTTGCTTCACTATTTTAACTTCTGTCATATATTGCTAATTCAAGTTTTTCCATGTCAATTTCTAATCCACTCAACTCAAAGCCACCAAATTTGACTTTTTTGTTTGCCTCAATTTTTTGGGTAACTTTTTGGGTTGCTTCACTATTTTAATTGGTTTGCTTCACTATTTTAATTTCTGTCATACATTACTAATTCAAGTTTTTCCATGTCAATTTCTAATGTCATCATCTGCCTTTAAGTTTTCCATGTTATACTGCATTCTTAATACAAAAAGAAAATTGAATGGGTCTTTTTAGTTTCTTTGTTTCGGTGTATACTGCTTACAGAGTATTTGCTATTTCATTTATTTTAGTTTTCGATTGTAGATAATCGGTTGTTGGGACGATAATTAGAAAAGTGGTGAACTTCTTCTTCTATGTTGTTACTACTCTAGGTATTATCTATTTCTTTCTAATTTTTCTGCGGTATTTCTCTTGAATTACTTTGTACTTTTCTGATTGCATAGTTTTAAATTTGCAGTTTTTGATTGTCAATAGTTCGTTGTTGGGACGATAGTTGAAGCAACTGGTGCTTGAAGCGAGTATACAGAGCAAGCATGAGGCTGATATGCGAAGAGAGAGAGCATTATCTTACGCATTCACTCATCAGGTATTATATTTGTATTTAACATATATCACTCTCTGTCTGTCTCGCTGTTTGGATGTTAACTTTTCTCTTAATAATAAACTTTGTGTGGGAAGATTAATTTGTAGGAACTGGTGCTTTTGTGCAGAAACTAGAAAGCCCTCCACATTAAATATTAAAAATTAAGGAAATTACATTGATGCATAGACTTGTGGATATTAATGTTGTTTTGTTTAAAATTTGCGCTTAGCTAAAAGCATGTTGAATTGCAATTTCTTGCTTGAGGCCTTATTCTACTTTCTTTTCCTTTGTAATTTTTTTGGTTGTTGTTCAGTTGTGGGAGAACCACACGATGGATTAGCATTAGGAAGCAGTAGGAAGTAAGCGATTATAATGCATCACTCTTTGCAAGATATTTTCGCTTGGTAATCTTTTTGGTGATATTGTGGAAATAGAAAGCTGGCCCTCAACTTCTTCCACATGGGATATATTGTAAATATAACTCAAAGCGTAATCTTTCTAATTGATTAATGTTGTATATAATACAAGATATTCTACTCTAACTCAACTCTAATATCATAACTCTACATATATTAGGATACTATTAGTATTAGTAGTATGGTACTACTATAACTCTATCTTTTTTTCTTTTTTTAAGGGTACTATAACTCTATCTTAACATATAGTATATATATATATATACAATGTGTTGGGGTTAGAAGCGCAAGCGGAAGCAAATGAAGAGATTGAGAAAATAGACAAGATAAAGAAAAAGAGATACACACAAACTAACGTGGGAAAAACCTTCAAAAGAGGTAAACAACCCACAAACGACGAACACTAATTATCCAATATATAAAAAGGGTACCACAAACGACAAACACTAATTATCCAATATATAAAGGGGGGGTATGAGAGTACAACCCCGAAGGGTACAAGATTATGGTATGACTCTCGAAGTTATATTATGGAGTATGGTGATGTGTTGTGTATTTATTTGATATTGTGTGTTAGTGATACAAAAGAGAGTATAATGGGTATTTATACTACAAGGGATAGCCTTGTCCTTGGAGCCCAAGTATTACAACCTTGGAGGCCAAGGGTCTTTAAGCCTTGGAGACCAAGTATTACATACTTGGAGGCCAAGGGTCTTCAAGCCTTGGAGACCAAGTAAATAATTAAATATTACTTGTAGTAATTAAAATTTGTGACATATACACAACACAATGGCATTATCAGGAAATTTGGTGGCATTGTTTTTCGTTCTTATGTCATAAAGCAAAAACGATGAAAGATTATATTTTCTATTTTGTTGGGATTGTTGCTTGGATTCAGATTTGATTATGAGCTGGAATTAGGTTTGGTTGGTCAGAGTTGGAATTTAGAATATATGTTTATCATGGACTGTAGCATATGATATGCTTGTCTAAGACTACAGGGAAGTCCTTACAACCATCAATTCCTTTTCCAAAAATAAACAATCAATTCAAGTATAGGAATCGTATTGAAGTTTTACATCGATCGATTCGAGTCCTTAACTGTGGGTTGTTTGCAGTTCAAGTATATTTAGTAGGAAGTATTACTAAAGGTTCCATTCCAATCCAATTTCTCCAGCCCAATCTTATATGAAACCAATTAACACCAACCCATGTACGATGCAGTAATGTCAGTGTTAACATTAGAGAAAGACTAGAGGCAAAAAAAAAATAGAAAGATATCATAAGCAAGAAATATGAACTATTTTAGTTGCGCTTTTAATTAGAAATTGTAGCTTTTATCATTGTTTCATAGCCACTCTATTTGCCATGTACTATGTACTACTTATTTTATAATAATAATCAACATCAATAGAGTCAATCTGTCATGTACTACTTATTTTTGTAATCAATATCAATATAGAGTCGATCCATCATGTAGTACTTAATTTATCATATAGGATATCAATATAAAGTTTCCTTATTTTCTGATTTGACGATCGTAACCAGGAAGGGATTCTAACATTTTAATATCCCGTGCTAATGAACCCTTAATTAGTGCTTTTTATGGACTCTAACTATAAAAATGTCATCACTGATTTTGAGATTGATGAAAGTATACCTGTTTTTTAACATGTTACTACTTTATGTATATTTGCAAATAGTTGGACTGGCAAATGCAATGATGAAACACTACAAGAGTATGGACGGATTGGAGGATGTTGTTGACATTGTCGGTACCTGTAAATATCTCTACATGTGCCTCTATATTGGTCGCTGCTTGTGGTGCCAAAGTAGCCCAGGTTGTAGCTCTGTCTTTGTTTCCCAATTGGTGTGTTGTGTGTGGGGCGGCGGGGTTTTAATGTCAAATTGAATCTGAATATCCGCTAATTATGTACAAATTACAGGGGCTTGTCTAATCCGCAGTGTGTTCATGGTATTGAATGTCAGTTGGCTCACCTAATTTTACAGGCTTAGATGAATGTGAGAGGAAAAGGTGGTTGGAGCTTACAGGGCGAGATACAAAATTCTCAATACCTGAGGAAGCAAGTGATTTTGGTTCTTGGAGGAATCTTCCACCAATGGAGTTTGAGCTAGAACTCCCTAATGTTTTGACAAAGGGTACTCAAAGAAAGGTGATTCCTGATACATGACTGAATTTTCAACTCAGACATTGAGGAATGGTCTCAGGAACGGGGTGGATCTCTCTCATGTTGCTAAGAAACAAAAGAAAGACTTTTACTCTAATGGTTGCATTGACAATGGCTTTCTACAAATTAACTCACATTCTACAATATGGTCTAATGAGCTTAGCGGTGTGATGAAGAATGTCTATGTTCCTGTCACAGCTGCAAAAAGTATATACAATGATGAAAAGGGGTTCTTGATTATTGTTAGCCTACTCTTTGCTGATCCTCAAAGGATGAGAGTTACATGAAATGGTAAAAGTAGCTTGTGTTAGCACAGCTTGCTCACCCCTGTGTGTGACTTTTGGATGGTTAAGAATGTACATATTGAACAATGCACATTATCAATTATAATATAGGATTATTGTTAGCATTGTTCAATATGTACATTTGTTTTGTTTCTTGACAAGGTTGACTTTTGGGATAGTTAAGAACTAGTATGATACCCGTGCGATGCACGACTTACGAAATCTTATTATTAAACTTGCACTACTCTTGAACAATTAGGATTTATTAACAAACTCGTCGTGATATAAAATTTATAGTCATAAACTTAGTACATAACACATACCTTATACGGTAAATAAAATGAAATCTAATAACAAAGAAGCTAAATGTCTTTTTGGACAGAAAATGATACTTCGTACAACACATTTATTATTCCGTATCATATTGGATCACCTTCATATAATATATACGTAGTAGAATAATTTCATAATGTTAAAATAAGAAGTGGAGATATAATCAAATAAATAAAAGTGAAAATATATTGAATATTAAAATAAACAAAGTGGAAATATATTGAATATAAAAATAAAAAAAGTCAACCATGTTTTACCAATTAGTCATTGTTATTATTACCAAGTAATATAACTTACCGTATTATCATTTCATTATTTTATTTTTTAAAAAAAAAGAAAAATAAAGAAGGGAAAGTGGATACTTTGTTTACCACCGACAACTTTGTTTATACTACTTAATCAACTACCATTATTGTAATAATAATAATAATCCCGTCAAAAATAAAATAAAATAATAATAATGTCTTAAAAATTAGAAAGTGGCTACTACTTGTAGCCCCAACATCGGCTCCTCGGCTCCTCCGCCCTTAACTTTCTAGATGCATCCTATCTTCTACAACTCCATAAGTTATCAATATCCATCCACAAACCATGATTTCATCATTTTGCAAGAATTTTTATTGCTTAAACCTAGATTTCATCATTTTAATATCCATATCATCCCAGCTTCACAAAATAATCGATGCCGAAGTTAGACCCAAATCAATTCAAATAGGAGAGAGAGTGTAGCTTAAATCAATCGACAATGGCGGTAATAGCTGGGTCTATTTTCGACACGGAGAAGTTAAAAGTGAATTGTCCTTCCTACTTTAAAATCGGTGCATGCAGACATGGCGACCAATGTTCCAGGCTTCACACAAAATAATCGATGCTGAATTTGATTGAAGATCAGTGAAGTAATTCTTGATCAAATCAATTATTTAATTGTTCTTTACTTTCAATATGTTAATTGTTGATTGAAATTGTTGTTTTAGGGGGAGATCTTGTCCGTTTTTTCTTGTTGCCGTGAAAAGTAAGCCGTGCGCAGTCGTAGCCAGTCAGCCAACCAGCCAGCCAGGTGACCAAGTTGCTCACATCAATCTCAAAGTCCAAGGGTCAGGGTCAGGTAATTTCCAAACAATTCTTTATTTGCATGATGGAGTTGCTAAATTTAAAAGAAATAACGTGAATTTTGTGTAAATAGTTAAATTTGAATTTTGAAATGTTGAGTTTGAAGTTTTGCACAGGTCCAAGAACTTGCGTATTCGATCTATATATTTTACTTATTTGAAATACGCATATTGCTAATTATGTTTATGGTCTAGTTTTTTGAAATACCGCTAGTTTGAATTATTTTTGAAATACCCATAAATAATTGTATGTGTATATCAATGTAGTACCTATTTATGTTTATCAGTTTGTATGTATCGTAAAAAGCAATAGACAATAATTTAGTAAATAAGACAATGAATGCTAAATTTGCTAGATAATTTTAAGTCTTGCAATCTATTATCTTTATCGCAATGGTAAAAGAAACTGTCAAAAATAAAAATGTCATGGTCTTTAACAAAACATAATATTAGAACAACCCACTTTCATAACCAAAAAAAATAAAAAATAAAGAGTTATCCATTGTTATCACTCCTTTGGGAACGTTCTTGACTTCTTGTAATTGCAAGAAAAGATACTTCATTTGATTCAAGCCATTGAGTAATGCACTACACATGTGAACATAAATGTAAATATTTGTGATATTATGGTCGTATCAATATATTTAGCAGAGAATGAAACAACCGTAAACATAATTATGAATGAAGCAATACCTTGTCATGGTAAATTTTGAAAGACTTCTTTGTATACTACGTTGTTTGTAGTATTATAAACCTGATTGTCCTTGTCACATATTAGAACCTTCAAACCTTTCTTGCTTGTAACTCGCGAGATTGCAACATAAAGTTGTCCATGGCTAAAAACGGGCTTAGGTAGATACAAACCAACATGTGAAAGCGATTGTCCTTGGCTTTTATTTATTGTCATAGAGAAACAAACTACCTACGGAAATTGCCTTCGTTGAAACTTGATCGGCAAATTGTTGTCAGTATCCGATGGACTCAAGACCATTCTTGGTATGAATACTTTATGTCCAATGTTACTACCTGAAATGATTTTAGCTTCAACAATATAGTTTCCTA
This sequence comes from Spinacia oleracea, assembly GCF_020520425.1. Taxonomy (NCBI): domain Eukaryota; kingdom Viridiplantae; phylum Streptophyta; class Magnoliopsida; order Caryophyllales; family Amaranthaceae; genus Spinacia; species Spinacia oleracea. The sequence continues at coordinate 94,368,295 of NC_079489.1, forward strand.
GCTGAGTTATCACCAACCTGGTACCATTGCATAAGCTAGATGACTGATTAATATTTCTGAGAAGCATAACAGGAACACCAACTTTCAATCTTATCCGATGATTAGGTAAGCCAGAACATCTAATGGAATTAAGGAACTCAACTGGATACATGTCTTCCATTCCCATAATTGCGTCTGCCTGATCAACGGTGTCAGAACTTAGGTACTCTTTCTCTTCTCCTGGCATTAAGGATAGCAAGTAATCATTTATAGCTTCTACATTATCATGATTCGGGGCAAGAGTTGCTCTTTCCTGAAAGTACTTTGGATCCCATAAATTCTGAAGAATAGATGGATAAGTACTATCTACAATAGCTTTCACTGGATTGATTGCTTCCTTTATCAGGTTGTCATCATGAATTTCTATGGTACCTTCACCATCATTTGGCTCTCCGACCTTACCATCTCCAATTTTCAATATCCACTCTGAAAATTCTCTTATTTCATTATTGTTTGAATCTGATTGTCCAACTTGAAGCCTCATGTTTCTTGTCAACTTTAAGACCTCACAAAAGTTCCACAGATAAGATGAGTTGATTGTGGAAAAAACAATATCTTGTCTACTTCCCTTCGGAATAACCGGAAGGATTTGTCGGAAATCTCCTCCAAAGACGATTACCTTACCCCCAAAGGGTTTATCTGAGGGTCTTAGAACATCCCTTAAGCTTCTGTCTAGAGCTTCAAAGCAGAACTTATTAATCATAGGAGCTTCATCCCAAATGATAAGACTTGTCTTCATTAAAAGCTCAGCCAAATCACTGCCCGGTTTTATATTACATGTTGAGTCTTCTGTTACACTCAAAGGAATTTTAAACCTAGAATGGGCCGTTCTCCCTCTCGGAAGGAGAAGTGATGCAATTCCACTTGAAGCAACGGGTAGCACAATTTCTCCTTTAGACCTTATAGCAGCACAAAGAGTTCTCCAAATAAAATTTTTTCCTGTGCCTCCATATCCATATATGAAAAAAACACCCCCTTCACATCTTTCCACCGCACCCATGATTTTGTTGTACACTTCTTTTTGTTCATCGGTGAGACTTGAGAAAAGCTTTTCATGCTCTTGATGTAATGCTGCTTTATCATATTGCAATTCATCTTGGATCAACTTGTTTCTCCCCTCTGACATGATCATGACATGATCATATCATCTGGAAACGGTATCATCGGAAAATTTCTAAGTGTGTTGCCATTACTTCTCAAAAAAAATTCGATTTCAGATAGAGTGTAATTCTTTAGTTGGTCATCTGATAACTCCAAGTCTGCACAAAGTGTAAAGTATACATATTAAGACAAAAATAGTATATAGATGGTTTACAAAAAAAAGTCAAAAATAGTATATAAAAATTCTATATAGATATTTGATGGTCTTATTATATGTATTATTTGTATTTTATATAAACATAGTATACAGATTAATACAAAAATAGTAGTATACAAATAAGACTTGTGTCTTAATAATTAAAATAGTATTTATGTTACGTGACCATACTCTTTATAAGCTAGATTTGTATATAATATATTTTCTTTGGTAAAATAGTATTTATTTTATCTAATTATACTTTTTTTAGTTTCTACTAAAACGGGTGCTATGTATTCTATAACTTCAGATAAATAAAATAATATATACATTAGAATTTTTAGTTACCGTCAATCTGAATTGTCCGCCTTTGTCTGTGAAGAATATCGTCCGATAGTAAGTGCCATGTCGCATTCCATACAAATTCTGGCCTTGATAAACTATCTGACAACAATAATATCGCAAAAAGATTTCTTAAATAGTGTGCACTACCCCAAAAACTTGCTTCGGTGATGCCATCAATGTACTCTTTGTCATCATCCAACAATCCTCTTGCGTAGCAAGCTTCCTTAAAAGAAGGGTATACAACACCATTTACCGTTATAATATCTTCGTAACATGTTGGACCTTTGACATGATTCAATAAAATTCTCAAATAGTATTTTTCACCGCAACTTGGGGGCACATGATAGATTCTTCCAATAGAAAAAAAAAGTTGTCTATCTTGCCATTTACCTTCTTTCCACACAAATTGTGTTGGAAACTCGACATAAGTTTTTCTAGCTTTTGCACTTGTCTTGTTAAACTCCATCCATGCCAAGAATTGAGATTTCTCAACGTTAGGCTTATTCAAGACTGCATCTATGTAATCATCATCTTTAAACACAACATTTTGCTAACCGGGAAGATGAAAAGTCAATCTTTGAACAGATGGAGTTCTATATTGCAAGTCAAACCCAAAAATTCTCCATACTTCCTCACATGGCGAAATATACCTGCGTAAATATTGTAAAGTGGAATAAAAGATATAATTGAACCACATGAATTTTAGTAATTATGCACTGCAACCACCAATTTACATAAGTACATGTATACAAATATAAACATACCTGCAATCATAGTATGCTTGAATTTCATCTATATTATCCGGATTCTCTTCAGACCCTTTGGACATGGCAGCAGTGGTTCGATCGTTTCCCTTATTTATATATTTAAATAAGTACTTAATCGACCTGTGTTGATTGCACCATTCAATGTTGATATGGGCGCCATATTTTAAGAGTAATGCAGGATTATATGGAACAACAAATCTATTGTCTAGCTTTACTCCATTCTTTTCGATAAACCTTCCATTATCCCGTCTTCTATATTTAGGATACCCTTCATTATCAACACTTGTTTCTTTTAAATATTCCTTAGGGAAATGTTTTGAACACTTCCTCATTTTCATACATGGCGAGCTTTTATTTAATTCACCGCACGGGCCATGCATCATGCAATCTCCCACAAGTTTATGCAACTCAGGATTAGTTGTTGCATCAGGAATTTCGGCGTGAATGATTTTATCAATTTCTTCACCGTTAGAAATTTTGTCTTCAGGATGCAAAATAAGAAGAATGTGAGCATGAGGCAATCCACGCTTTTGGAACTCCGCTGTGTAGACCACTGCAAACAAATAATTTAGTGGAGTGATTTAAAAATAAAAAAACGAAAGGTATATTTCATGCAAGAATTAAAAGATTCAAACATATTAAAGAATAAGAGGACATATCAGAGAATAAGAGGACAGTAAGGAGAATATTTAAATGGACCTACATGCGTTAACTCTGAAGGGGAATATCTTTTGTTCCTTGAGATAACTTATTAGTCGATCTAGCTTCATTTTAAAAACTCTACAAACGATATCTGGTCTATCCTCTGGCCTTAGACCTCTCTTTTCAACAAATCTTGTGATTTCAGGCCACTTTGGATTACAAGTAAAAGTGATAAATAAATCCGGATATCCATACCACTTGCATATAGCCATGGCATCTTAATAGTTTTGCATCATATAACGTGGTCCGCCTGTAAATGATGAAGGTAAGACTATTCTCTTCCCCGTAGTGGAAGGATCTGTGTCTCCTCTCATAACTGCATCTGCGAGATTCTTATACAATTCCGCTCTTAGCTTTTTCTGATTTGTTCGAACAAAACAAAGTCTCTCTGCCTCGATCATTGTATAAACATCAACCAAAAATTGTTGAAATAACTTTTTCGACGATAATAATGTGGCAGCTTCATTGAGTCTGTCTTGAATGCGGAATGCAAAATACTCTCTAATACTTACTCTACCCCTTTTTCTAGAAGAAGCTCCATTAGTGTCCCTTGTTGGAATATCAACCCTAAAACCATCCTCACCATATGGAAATAACAATGGGTATTGCATAGCAAGGTATGATGGGTGTAGCTCAGATTGTTTTTCAACAATAATATCTATATCCCCTGAGCTTCCTACATCACCAACAATAAGCGTTGCCACTTCAGATGCACTTGGGAGATTGTATTGAAGGAAATAGTGCCATTGGTCTAAGTATGCATATAATATTAAGTCTAATAAATGCGGTTCAGTATTAATTAACAAGTTAATAATTCAGTGAGATCAAGTGAGCTGAATGCCTAGCTAGAGGCCGCTTTAGTTCAAGTGGAATTAATGACATTAATCCACAGCTTACTCTTGACTGAACCCGTAGGGTCACACAAATAGTACGTAAACGGATCAAGTATTTAATGGCATTAAATACTCCATCTATGTATATTCGGAATCGACGGATCTTGGTTTCAGTGGGAGCTGAGATCGTCACAAGGAAGAAATGAATACTCCGGAAACGATGATATTACCGGAAACGGAAATATGGATCGTATCGGAAATATAAATATTATCCAAGTCGTAAATGTTGCCGGAAACGGAAACATGGTACGTATCGGAAAATATTAATGGAAATGGAAATATTGCCGGAATCGGAAATATTGTCGGAAACGGAAATATTGTCAGAATCGGAAATATTATCGGAATTAGAAAATAATTCCGGAAACGGAAATATTAAATATTTGTTCGAAACGGAAATTAATTCCGGAATCGGAAATATTAAATATTTTTCGTATCGGAAATGAATTCCGGAATCGGGAATTTAATCGGAAGCGTATCGTACGAATTAGCATCGGATGAGGCCTGCCAGACGAAGGCCCAGCACGAAGTCGGGCCATCGCCCAGTAAGCCAGCGCGCCACAACGCACCAGCCAAGGTTGCGCCAGGCCCACCGCAAGGCAGGCCCAGCGCGCGCCAAGGCTGCGGCAGCGTGTGGGCCTCGTGGCAATGGGCTGCGAGTGCTCGCGGGCTGCGCGCGCACGCATGGCGCCCCTCGTGGGCTGCTGTGCGTGCGTGTGTGTGTGTTCATATACGAATCCTAAAGCTATCAGGATTCGATATATGATTAAATTCGTAATCCTAAAAGGATAAATTAATTAAATAAGAGTTCTACTAGGATTCTAGTTTAATTAAATCGTATCCTAGTAGGATTCCAGTTCCTTTTCCATACCTCTATAAATAGGTGCCTAGGGTCATAATTTATAGATACAATTGAAGTATTCTAAAGGTAAGATTTTGAAGAAAAATCAACCATACACTTGCACCTAAATAGCCGAAATTCCTAAGCAACCTTAAGGGCGATTCTAGTTGGTCAAGCTTAAGGCGGATCCGGACGTGCTGTGGACTATCTACGGAGGGACGACACTTGGAGTCCTAAAGACTTGTTTTTGTTCGGTTCGGGCGCAGCTAGGGAGGGCACGCAACAAAGTGTATGCATCTACACTATGCTAAATGATTATGTGTAAATAATATGCTTTCCTGGCTTTATGGTTTTTCCGCATGATTTATGTTTTGTCATATGAATCATAACCTAACAGTGGTATCACGAGCCTCTTATTATTTTCATAATCTAAATTGCATAAACATGGTTAAATTTTACAAATTTGCAAGGAATTAAGAGGGGTGATTAATTTTCGTAATTGTTAATTAATTGCAAATTGCGTTTATTTAATTATATGTACGCAGTTTTTCGGCAGTTTCTTCGTTACTCATCCAAATCGAGTGATTTTTGTGTCAATTCCGCATGTAAAAAGCATTCTAAAATTTTGGCAAAACAAGTATTTTTCGCCGAAACCCGTAATTCCCAAATTTGAAGCCTAACCATGACCTTTCGAAGGTTTTAGTTTTTCGAACGCAAAAGTTTGTAAATTTAAGATGTTAAATTAAATATTTGCGATTCTTGTTGATAAATCTTGAATTTTTGATTGACCTACAGTATATGTTTAACAAGTTTGAATGCCTAGCCTTGTTAATTATACAACCTAATTTGTAATTATGATTAATTTATTGAAATTTGAATAATTTAGAATTAATTTAATTTTCATAATTAATTAATAATTTAATTAGGTACCAATGATTAAAAACCACCATAAAAATTGTTATTTTATGTTAAAATTTTAATTTTTATGACCTAGATTTGAATCCATGTTAATCGGAAATCAATTAATTAATAAATTTTCGATTTTTCGCCCTAAAATTATAAAATTAATATGATTTATTAATTTGTCATTAATTTTGGAAATAAAAGTTTTAAATTTTATGAAATTCGCTCATAAAATTTGCACGCACAAAGCAATGGACGCTGCGTGTTACCCTTAAGGGGTGTTGTATAGTGCGGGCAAGCGACGACGAGCAAGGGAGCTCGTCGCCCATGCGGTACGAATGCAGCGAGCAAAACGAGTAGCACGCGAGCACAAGGCAACAACCCTGCCTTGCGTCGAGTGCTGCGATGATGCATGGGCGGGTGGGCGAAGGAGCAAGGCGAGCGAGCATGGCAGGCGCGCGCGCGCCGGCAGCGAGGGGTGCCTCGCAGCACGAGCGCTGCCTCGCCCAGCCTCGCCAAGCAACTGCTGCGCTACGAAGCAGCGAGCGATGCTGCGCGCAAGCGTGGCTCGGCTTGCTGCGTTTACGCGTGGCAGCTGCTCGTGCCTTGCTGTGCGATCACTCGTGAGGGGCGATGCTGCCTCGTGGACACGACGGGGCATGGGCGCAAGCCCATGGCCTCGTCTTGACCCGATTGATGCGCTTTGAATTTAAATTTTAAATTTTCAGTTCGGAAACGATTTTAATTAATTTTAAAATTCGTAATTTAAATTGTTTTCTTGGATTTTAATTTTGAATATTATAATTATTATAAATTTTATTTATACTAATTATTTTACTAAAATTAAATCTTGAATTAATTTAAATTCGTTTAGTTCAACTGAAATAAATTAAATTAATGGATTGGATTATAAATTTATATGAGCTTTAAATTTTAATTAAATTTGTATGTTTCCGGTTAGACTAGAAATACATTTTTATGTTTAAAATTAGTAAAGCATATGAATTTATTGGTTTAAGTGGGAGCATTTTTAGTCATAAGCTCTTGATTAGGTCTACAAATCCTTTAAGGTTAAACAACTTGATTAGAATTAATATGGACTGACTAATTGGTAGATTTTTGGTGCCCTTAATTAATTGCTGCAAATATTTATGTGATGCATAACGTGTTTTACTAACCAGCTATGTGGGCCATTCATGATAATGAATGGGTGAATGGTATATATTGTATAAGTACTGTTTTGCAGGTTATGGAGTGACTAGTATGGCCCAAATAGGATAGAAAATATGGTATGCATACCATTAACTTGAATGTAATTGGTCTAATGCACCAAATTTGTTTTTCAATTTAAATATGGTCTGCGTACCATCAAATAGTTGTAATTAGTTTAATTATAGCTTATCCTATTTGAAGAAAATGGCGCCTCCCACGGTGAAATTCAAGACAAAGTTACCATTTTCAAGACGGACTTTGAAGTTGAAGCTTCAAGATGAAGTCGGGCCATACTAGATCACATTTATCTTATGCATGCTTTAAGTTATTTATTGCTTTAAATATGTCTTAATTATGCATGAGATTGTGGCTTGATTATGTTGCATGATTAAGGATTTTAGTTCACTTAAAATCTAACCAACATAGTAAGAGCCTTAAGTTCCAAACTTAAAAATTGAGTTAAAAGGTGCCATGCCAAAATAACACTTACTTGGATATCCTTTCTTCATCGATCTTAGTAATAGTTTTCCGCCATAGCGAGGTGTTACTTATCGATACTAAAGGGGTAAGGTACACAAATAATTGTGAGTACATGTTAGTTGTGGTGAAACTCAACGATATAAGTAAGGAGTCCTTTTATGTCGTGGCAAAATCGATAGGTTTACCTAATAAGTTCTTAGACGTACCTATCAACCAAGAGTAGTTTCTAGACTATTAGCAAAAGGCTTTTGCTTACCTAAAATGTTTTAGAATTGAGTCAAAATACATAATGTGCTTAATTCTTCAATGGTTTTAGGGTCTTGGAATCATTTTATTCACACCTGCCGCAACAATAAATTCGAATAAAATGCTAATGACTTGTTCAAATTGCATGATTGCTTTAATTTTCAAGTTATTACTCATGATAAATGTTTAGACTTTGCATGCTTCAATGTATGTTTTAATTATTGTTTATAATTAAATATCTTGCACTGCAGTAAATCCTTTTAGAAAGGTAACAGTAAATTTCCTCGATTGGTAGTAAATCCAAGAACGATTCACGGAAAAGAGAGAAAGTGAGCAATTTAAAATGTACGTTTCTTATAGCGACTTTTATGGTTGTTTTCGAGTATCAAAATTGAATGACAAATCAATTGGTGCTTGTGAATTCAAAATACATTGTAGTTTTGAGATCATAAAGCATTGAGTTTAAACGCTCAGCCTTACCAATGGTTAACAACCTAATATCTTTGTCCATTTAATTCTCGAATGAGTCTAGTCCCTAGACATTCGAATAGATCGATGCTTAGAGAACTTTAGAAGCTTCTAGTAAGATCATCTAGTTGAAACAAAATATTCAACATAAATTAAATGGTAAGAACCTTGTTGGAGTGACATTGGACATGTCTAACAAAGTATAAAAGTCAACACTAAAGAATTCAATTCTTAAGATTATAAGAAGGGTACAAGAAATAGGAAAACAAGGAACAAATGAAAGGAATTTACGATTCCGTTTCTACCTATAAGTTTATGATTAAAGAGAAGTGACCTAGCAATCAAACTTCCTTGGTATCATATACCGCTTGAGGGTCTTACTTCGGTAATAACTCAAACAATGGAAGCTAGGCTACACTAATGGCCTACAAGTGGGAAATGAAGCATGTCAATGCTACATTAGTTGTAGGGTCATCTAGTTTGTTTTAAGTCCTTTCAAAAGCTGGAGCTTAATGGCTATTTTGTTCCATAATCAGCATACCTAAATTTCTGTTTTCAAACATAGAAAGACTCACATTCAAGAAAAACAAAAACAATGTTTGTTTGTTTATTTGAATGAAATGGTCATTTACGGGTTGAGTCAATATGCATGATTAAAACAAATAACTCTTTAACAATAAAAACTTCACTAGGTTCAAATCAATCTCTTGATTTGAGTTCCACTAATCTTTGGCATTGTTGCTTAGACCATATCAACAAGTTAACATTCAAAAGCTCTATTTTGATGGACTTTTGAAAGTTGGTTGATTTCTAGATCATTCAAGACGAGCTAGTCTTACTTGTTGAAAGTAACAAAAGATATGAACTATTGTTAGAACACCTAGACAATAGAGTTCAAAGCTAAAGAAAGATTTTATGACTTCATTATTTCACACAGATTTGAGTGAATATAGGTTTATTTACTCAAAGTGATATAAGTTTGAATCTGTTTGGCTAGTTCAAATATTCAGAAGTATAAAATCCACTTGGCAAGAAATCATAAAGATCTAGGTTAGATCATGTTGATGATTACTTGAGTCAAGAATGATCATCAATGATTGTGTGTAGTAAAATTCACAATCTAGCTCCATAAGATATGGCATATCTAAGTTGAAATGATCGAAGTCGATTAGTACTTGATTCGATCAATGATGGATCATAAAGACTTCTCTTATAATTTCTAAAACAAAATGCTCAACTACCACCAAACGAAACCAAATTCGTCAAAGCTATTGAAAAGTAATTTCAGAATATCTTTTCATAATATATCTACGGAGTTCCTAAACTCAGTGGGAGCTTAGTGTTTGTTATTCAACAAACTAAGGCCCAAGTATAGACATATGTTTTATTGTGATTTATTCAAATGAGACACAAGGGTATTGTTTCTACCACGAATTTTTGAGAACATAAAGTTTGTTTGCTCGAAATGATGTCCTTTTGGAGATTCGTTTCCAAAATGACAAGTGGGAGAAAAATAGACCTCAAAAGTCTTCGAGGCAAACAACAAACATAAACGGACATTCCGGAGGCTTTTCGAAGTTCTTTAGAAAATCCGAACACGTATTCTTTAAGGACTTTAGAAGTGGCTTTTAAAGAATAGACATCTCTTAGAAGACTTTACAAGTGCTTCAAGGAGAACAGAATACTCCAAGGACTTTCAAGTGGCTATTGATATTCTATTTGTTGATGTTCTATACTCAAGTAGGCATAGAGTTAAAGTCACTGGAACTATGATATTCTTCTATTGGATAGTGAAGAAACATAGAGTTCGGGTCAATGAAACTATGAGATTCTTCTATTAGATAGTAAAGAAACCTACAACTTGTAGTCAAACTATTATCATGTAGATTAATAAGTTTGTGACATGTAAGAAAGCTATGACGAAACCTAGATTCCCTAAAATGGTTAGAGGCCATATATAGACTCAAATGTTTAAATGGTTAGAGGCCATAAAACATACTCAATGTTTTGATGACAAAAATTGAAATTTTGTTGATTTGCAAGAATAGTTCCACACCTATTGGTTGCAAGTTTGTTTTAAGGATAAAAACCATCAAACATGAAATTGTGTTCACACACAAAGCTAGATTAGTTGCTAAAGGTTACAAGCAAATTCACGGTGTAGATTGTGTACATATGGAAATTGGATGACAAAACATATTCCTCAATCAAATGTTGGAAGAGAACTATGTACATGGCATGTCATAGGATTTGTGGATCCAAATAATGCTTGAAATGAATGCTAGCTTATGAAATCTAAGTACAGATTTAAGCAAGCAATTGGGAATTGGAATTGTATTTTAGTGAAGCTAATAAGTATTTTAGTTTCATAAAATGTACATGATTCTTATAGATATATAAGAAGTTTAGTGGGAGTACATAAAAACTTAATTGGTCCTATGTGTATCACACACATATCTCTCTATTGTGAAATAACATTCAAATGCTAATGACTTAGGTTTGAAATTATTCATCAATAATGGACCAAGGCGAAACTTAGTACATACTGGGTATTAAGATCTATTTACAAAGATCTTATGATATTGTTTTGGATTAAGTAATGGCATTTACTAAATCAAACACGAAAGACTCCATTGGAGATATTCGACCCATATGAATAAATCTAAGTAAAGAATGTTTGAACTATGTATAAGCATTTACTAAGTTAAACATCAAAGGATCTAGATTAGATTCTTCACCTATATTATATGTCAAAGAATTTAGCTGGATTCAATATCTACTGAAATTGAATGAGCTAAAGTTACATGAATAGAATTCAATTGGGAATTATTCTGGAAAAGAATTTATCATGTATGATATAATATGAGGATCGCCAAAAACGTATCATATGACTTTAGGCATGACGAACATATACCAATCTCTATTGATCTAAGTGAAAATCAACTAGATTGAAATCAAGAAAAACTTATGGTACTTGAAAAGGTACATAGGATTAGTTCTTGATTCAAGGAAATAAAGATATGCTAAATATTGATGCTACACGCATAAACACTGGTAAAGGATCAAGCAAGATCCATTTGGAGTTAACCATTGGCAAGGACGAGCTATAGAGCATCGTGTTTTGAAATGGCAACATGGATTGGAGACAATGAGTTGTTGCGTGGGAAATTAAAATATTAATTTCTATGTTCTGAGATACTGATGGAAAGTCTTCCACATATCTATGAACTGCTTGGATAAGCGAATCCAAACAAAGCATCACTAGCAACCTATACAGTTGAAGTAAAAGTAATTATTGCCTAAGAAGCAATGAAACAGAGTTGTTTATATTAATGAGTTCTTCATTGAACTTGGGAAGATCACATGTATGTTAACTTGATGGTTCTTCATTGCAAAATGCGTAGAACCACTATCGAAGTAAGAAAGACTAGATCACATAATAAACAAACTTAAAAGATCTTATCATCATATCTCGAAGAACATTCAATGAAAAGGATATTAAAATTGGCAAAGCATGATAACTAAACCTATGCAATAATTGAGAAACAACACTCACATAGTGGCACTGGAAAACAAGCATAGCTTTGAATTCCGCGAACTGTTTTAAAGATGGGTTTGAGGCCCATGGTTGTAAAACATTGGGGTTGAACATTTATCATATATAAAATGTATTTTCATATTCCATTTAATCTTGGTTTAGTATTAAATGATGAGTCCCTTCAATTTGACGATGTATTCAAGATAGACTGTCAGGACCAGTCCTGTGACTAAGAAATGTCTATCAAGTGAACTTGAATGTCAAAAGTTGAAAATGGTCCCTGGTCGGGGTTTTCTATAAAATTGGACGCATAGAAAACGTTAGACGACTGGAATGCAAGATGACTAATAGTTCTGTTTCTTGAACTATGTGGACATGGCAATGTCGTAATCATTTGCATAGATACTTACTTTGGGAAGACTAGTATCGGACAGACCTATGAAACTTTACTGTAAGAGATGAAAATCTGTCATAAGTAAATTTCATTAAAATTATTAGACACTCAATCCTCAACACCTGAGTGATTTGAGATTACTTGTTTGAGAACTGGTTGCTTTGACGTTGACCAACCGTCGCACCGTAAAAGGAGGCTATAAAGGCAACGCTCAGGTAATCACCTATCAAACGAAGTCTAATCTCAAGATCACAAGATTGGGATTGTCCTCCCATAAATCGGGATGAGATGCTTAAAAGTTGTACAAGGCCACTCGGAGAGCTAGAAACTATAAAATGCATGGCCGTGCTCGGATGAATCATAGGCTATGATTATCTGTTTATTTGATCAATTGAACTCTGAAACCGAGAAACACCTCTGGACATAATAAGGATGACAACTCTTACCTTATGTTCAAGAGCAAGCATCGAGCGACAAAGGAATTTGGTAAATGCACACTTGTCCCTAAGGACAAGTGGGAGACTAAAGGAAATAGTGCCCTTGGTCCAAGTATGCATGTAATATTAAGTCTAATAAATGCGGTTCAGTATTAATTAACAAGTTAATAATTCAGTGAGATCAAGTGAGCTGAATGCCTAGCTAGAGGCCGCTTCAGTTCAAGTGGAATTAATGATATTAATCCACAGCTTACTCTTGACTGAACCCGTAGGGTCACACAAATAGTACGTAAATGGATCAAGTATTTAATGGCATTAAATACTCCATCTATGGATATTCGGAATCGACGGATCTTGGTTTCAGTGGGAGCTGAGATCGTCACAAGCAAGAAATGAATACTCCGGAAACGATGATATTACCGGAAACGGAAATATGGATCGTATCGGAAATATAAATATTATCCAAGTCGTAAATGTTGCCGGAAACGGAAACATGGTACGTATCGGAAAATATTAATGGAAATGGAAATATTGCCGGAATCGGAAATATTGTCGGAAACGGAAATATTGTCAGAATCGGAAATATTATCGGAATCAGAAAATAATTCCGGAAACAGAAATATTAAATATTTGTTCGAAACGGAAATTAATTCCGGAATTGGAAATATTAAATATTGTTCGTATCGGAAATGAATTCCGGAATCGGGAATTTAATCGGAAGCGTATCGTACGAATTAGCATCGGACGAGACCTGCCAGACGAAGGCCCAGCACGAAGCCGGGCCATCGCCCAGCAAGCCAGCGCGCCACAACGCACCAGCCAAGGCTGCGCCAGGCCCACCGCAAGGCAGGCCCAGCGCGCGCCAAGGCTGCGGCAGCGTGTGGGCCTCGTGGCAATGGGCTGCGAGTGCTAGCAGGCTGCGCGCGCACGCATGGCGCCCCTCGTGGGCTGCTGTGCGTGCGTGTGTGTGTTTGTGTTCATATACGAATCCTAAAGCTATCAGGATTCGATATATGATTAAATTCCTAATCCTAAAAGGATAAATTAATTAAATAAGAGTTCTATTAGGATTCTAGTTTAATTAATTCGTATCCTAGTAGGATTCCAGTTCCTTTTCCATACCTTTATAAATAGGTGCCTAGGGTCATAATTTATAGATACAATTGAAGTATTCTAAAGGTAAGATTTTGAAGAAAAATCAGCCATACATTTGCACCTAAATAGCCCAAATTCCTAAGCAACCTTAAGGGCGATTCTAGTTGGTCAAGCTTAAGGCGGATCCGGACGTGCCGTGGACTATCTACGGAGGGACGACACTTGGAGTCCTAAAGACTTGTTCTTGTTCGGTTCGGGCGCAGCTAGGGAGGGCACGCAACAAAGTGTATGCATCTACACTATGCTAAATGATTATGTGTAAATAATATGCTTTCCTGGCTTTATGGTTTTTCCGCATGATTTATGTTTTGTCATATGAATCATAACCTAACATGTATTTCCTCCCATCAGTTCCCCTTTTCCCAATAAGTCTTAGTTTGACATTTTAAGAATCATTAGATTTAAAACGATCCCTTGCCATTCTGAAAGCTTGAGCAATAGGGTTATGTCGATCAAGCATCCTCTTGAGATCATTAATAAGTTCATCATCAAAATCATCAGGGTTACTGGAAAATTTAATAAAAAGAAAGGTTAGAATCTAATTTTTTTCACATATCATGCAGTATACATATAATTTTAGAAAATAAACATTAGAAATACGTAGTTGGCCTGTGTGTATTCTTCCTATTTGAAACCTCATTTTCTGTGTCATATATGTAGAGTTGTGCAAATTTCGGAGATGATCCCGAAGTTGGCAACAAACTTCCTAACCTGTGATAATTTTGACCATGTAATCTAAAGGTGTAAGGTCCTCTCCCTTGATTGGCTGTTGAATCTATCTTGCCACCCATTGATGTAAATGCGAACATCCCATTATAAGGTCTTATATTATCTAGAAATGCCCTACTTTTAGGGTCCTCATTCTTCAAAAGACCACAAAGTGGCGGTGGTGGCTCTTTTAGTATAGGTAGTAGCACTTTTCCTTGTAAACAACCACTAGTGGAAAAACAATCATTTGCGTCGCTATAATTGCCTCGCTCATTGTAATGTGTGACGCAAAAATACTAATTTAACTTTTAAAATAGGACTTGCGTCGCTGTTTTACTGGCCTATGACGCAAAATTACCAAATACGAGAATTTTTTGTCATCTGCGTCGTTGTTTTGCTAATCTACGATGAAATGTACCTCTTGTTTGCGTCACACCTCATTAACCTGCGACGCACAGCTAGGAATCTAGCTGGATACTGCGCTAGGTTTACGAAACCTCTCCATCACAATTTCTCTGTCTCCCCTCTCTTTCTCTTTCTCTTTCTCTTTCATCTTCCTCTCTCCAGATCTCCATTGTTGAGACATCAACCTTTCTTTATCTCTCCTAGATTTCAAATCTCCTCCCCAAACTTCGTAACTCTCCTCTCTAAATTTATGTTAGTTTGTGAATTTGAGTTTTTTTTATTGAGATTGTTTGAACTTTAAATTGAGGATGCTACTTCTGAGAAAGGGACGGGTGATGACGAAGACGCCGCCGTCGACGAAGATGCTGTTGGTTCTTCTTCTAAGACTACTATGGTCGTCATTGATCACTGGTATACCTCTCTTTCTTTCTCTTTCCTCTCTATAATTTTTTCC
Organism: Spinacia oleracea; assembly: GCF_020520425.1. Classification (NCBI taxonomy): domain Eukaryota; kingdom Viridiplantae; phylum Streptophyta; class Magnoliopsida; order Caryophyllales; family Amaranthaceae; genus Spinacia; species Spinacia oleracea. Next base: position 94,383,576 of record NC_079489.1, read on the forward strand.
TTTGTTTTTAGGGTTTATGTGTTTTCTTGCTGTTAGATTTGTTGTTGGGTAGAAGACAATGGATTTTAATTTTCTGGGTTTCTTTGTGATTTTTTGGGTGATTTTTCCGGCTTTTCTTTAGTCAATTTTGGGCAATAATGTTCGTCATTTTCGACTCTTTTTGCTAGTATTTGCTGCCCTATTTTCTTAAAGATTTATTGATTTTTTGGGCAATTGTGCACGTATGTTGTTTGATTTTGTTGCCATTGTCTGAAGCTCTTTTGTTGGTAACTGATTATGTGAATTTTTTTGCTATCATTAGATATTTCATGGATAGAAGAGAATTGGGTTTAAAGAAAAATTGGTCTGCATTGTTAAATGTAATTCTCTGGTAATTGATTATTTGAATTTTTGGCCATCATCTGCATACTATCGTTTGAAATTATTGATTCATATCTTGATGCATAAAGTACATGGGTGAATTTAGAGTGGTTAGTGTCACTGTACAGTTCGACTTTGCATAGGGCTTTCGTGTAATTTGTGATACTAATCCTTCCCTTAACAGTTTATGAATCTGCTATGAATTTTTGTTTGAAGTCAAGCTTTAACAAATTGAGATGTATTACTAATTGAGTTTGCATCAGGGTACTATTTGTGTTCAATGTTGTTAGTAATATCATTAGGTTTTTTTTGTGTATATAAGATTGTGCTTTTGGCTTTACTATTCTTGGGATGAGGTGTGGGTGAAGGAGATGTTGGCTGAGAACTTCATTGTTGGGTTTTTTACAAGTGGGTTGTTTGATTTTTGATGAATTATGACCAATGCTTTCCATTACAAGTGGGTTGTTTGATTTAATTAAAAGAAATTAACTACATATTTTAATTTTCTACTCTACAGATTCGTTAATTCACTAGTCTTCTGTTTAATGTGTTTATTTGATTAATAGATTTTGCATTTCAAACAAATGAGAGAGAGAGAAATGGCAGAGGTCAACAAGAAGAGACGCTCAAGCCTTAATCCACTCTCTCCGTTCTTCTTATGCCGCCACTCCGACTAATCTCAAGGTTATCTCTTTCGCTCTCTTCACTTCTAATTAACCTTCTTTCTCTATTTTTATTTCCTGACTTTTTCTTTGCAGTGGTTGTTCTACAGATCATCGACCTATACAATGTTTATTCTACTCTACTACTCTAATCACTAGTAGAAAAAACCCTTATTGCAGCGGGCTTTTAGACCCCTGTTGCAGCGTACATCGTATGCTGCAACTGGGGGGCCTGCAACAAGTCTGAACTTGTTGCAGCGTACAAGTTCGCTGCAAAAAGTGATTTGTTGCAGCGGGCTTTTAGATGTACGCTGCAACAAGTGCCAAAAAATTGGCAAAATTTTGGACTTGTTGCAGCGTACATATAAAAGCCCGCTGCAACAGACTCAACTTTTTGCAGCGTACATTTATTTGTACGCTGCAACAAGTCTGAATTACTCAATTTTTTGCAGCGTACATTTATTTGTACGCTGCAACAAGTCTGAATTTTTGCGAAATTTTTTTCCCTTGTTGCAGCGTACAACATATATGTACGCTGCAAAAAAGCACTTTTGGCGGGAAAATTCTAATTTTGTTTAGGGATACCTAGAGTGCCTTGCACCAAATATAGAAACCTGTCAAAACAATAATAGAATAACGCAACCTGTATAACAAATATAAAAACAACAACTGGAGTTTTGTATATATCCCAAAACCAAAAGTGCACATACCGATACATTTAAATATATTTACGTTCCAATTTCAACGTACGCATACATTTTAACATAAAAGATTGTTCTATAACATCTAAACCAACACGATCAAGCGCCCTCAGGTCAATAATAAATACTTGGTGGTAAAAAACTTCGCCCATTGCTCACGAACCACATCAATTTCCTCACTAGCATAAGGCGCAGTCCTCGGAGTATAGACCTTACAAAAACAAAAAATTGATGGAGCATTAGATCGATTAAATGCAAATGAAATGTCACATTTTAACATTCAAGCAACTAATGACAATGTATTAATAGTCTAGAATACGAATCAATTAGTTACTTAATTACCTCATCTAGCCGGCCTTCATAGTCATGTTGTAACGTGACTATCTCTAACATGAACTTCATAACGTAATAGCCACACTCAGTTCCGCCGATTTGTTGAGCACACTGATTAAGAAACATAATACTTTATCTTGCAAGGCCAATAATTAATAAAAACAAAGCAAAAAGCTAATTAAGAAACATGTTATACCTCTATATGAATGGGTTTACACGACTTAAAACTCGTTTTATTCGGACAATGCCCACCATTGCACTTGTACACTTGGTATGCCCTAGAAAATTAACGAAACATGGGTACTCATGAATATGATTTTGGCTTAGGTTTCTTAAAGACTAATGTAATTTGTAAGCAAAAGAACTTACAAACTCAAGATTCCCCATGCATAATCTGTTCGACGTGGATCTCCAGCAGAATCGAAAATATATACATAACCTCTACGTAGGTCCATCACGTATAAATTCCAATGATTTCTGTATAATTTATAAATGATATATTAAATATTTAATAACAATAATAATTAATATTTTATATGAAACTTATATAATATAACACACTTACTCTTGATTATATGGGATTAAAAACCAATTAGTTAGGTTAGGATTACCCATCTTCTCCTTTTCAATTTCAGCTTGGAAAATGTTTTTCAAATACATTGTTGGCGCTCCAGGGTCGGCCTTGATTCTAGTGCTTGACATAATCTCGGGACAAATGAACGAAATCCGAGACATTTCAAATGATTTGGCATGATCGTGCAATAAACACCTACAAAATAAACAAGATTACACTATTAAGATCGATAAAGAGAAAAAACTTCAAAGAAATAATAGTTATATTAACAACAATAAAACATTTAATTACAATATGTAGACTTGGATCGCTGAAATGTTTAAGCACGCCCCGCGAAGGAACTCTCCTATATCAGACGCAGTTATGTATGTTTCTTGATCAAAATCCGAGTGCCAAACTGAGGCCGCCAATGGGATGGTAGTATTATCATATATATCATCAGGCGCCGAAGTCATGATAAACTGCAAGTATTTGCATGACGGGCCAAGACCTTGAATTGCATCGTGTACAAGTCCCGCTTTCTTGCTTTTGGTGGTTGATTCTTGTGTTTTACGATCACAACTACCCACGACCTCTAAGTTGGACTTAGGCTTAGAATTCGACTTCTTTGGATGCGAAAATTCCTATAACAATAGTCAATTAACATTAGTCATGTAATAAGAATCAAATGAGTCCTTAGGTTCTTTAGTTCAAATTTGGGAGCGAAAATGTCATTTTAGCTCAATATATGACCTATAACGACCCAACGAGCCTTAAATGTGCATAAATAGGTTCGAATGAGTTTTAGAAACTTAAAACTATGCATATTAGTCATGTAATAAGAATCAAATGAGTCCTTAGGTTCTTTAGTTCAAATTTGGGAGCGAAAATGTCATTTTAGCTCAATATATGACCTATAACGACCCAACGAGCCTTAAATGTGCATAATTAGGTTCGAATGAGTTTTAGAAACTTAAAACTATGCATATTAGTCGTGTAATAAGAATCAAATGAGTCCTTAGGTTCTTTAGTTCAAAGTTGGGAGCGAAAATGTCATTTTAGCTCAATATATGACCTATAACGACCCAACGAGCCTTAAATGTGCATAAATAGGTTCGAATGAGTTTTAGAAACTTAAAACTATGCATATTAGTCGTGTAATAAGAATCAAATGAGTCCTTAGGTTCTTTAGTTCAAAGTTGGGAGCGGAAATGTCATTTTAGCTCTATATATGACCTATAACGACCCAACGAGCCATAAATGTGCATAAATAGGTTCGAATTAGTTTTAGAAACTTAAAACTATGCATATTAGTCATGTAATAAGAATCAAATGAGTCCTTAGGTTCTTTAGTTCAAAGTTGGGAGCGGAAATGTCATTTTAGCTCAATATATGACCTATAACGACCCAACGAGCCTTAAATGTGCATAAATAGGTTCGAATGAGTTTTAGAAACTTAAAACTATGCATATTAGTCGTGTAATAAGAATCAAATGAGTCCTTAGGTTCTTTAGTTCAAATTTGGGAGCGAAAATGTCATTTTAGCTCAATATATGACCTATAACGACCCAACGAGCCTTAAATGTGCATAATTAGGTTCGAATGAGTTTTAGAAACTTAAAACTATGCATATTAGTCATGTAATAAGATTAAAATGAGTGTTTAGGTTCTTTAGTTCAAAGTTGGGAGCGAAAATGTCATTTTAGCTCAATATATGACCTATAACGACCCAACGAGCCTTAAATGTGCATAATTAGGTTCGAATGAGTTTTAGAAACTTAAAACTATGCATATTAGTCGTGTAATAAGAATCAAATGAGTCCTTAGGTTCTTTAGTTCAAATTTGGGAGCGAAAATGTCATTTTAGCTCAATATATGACCTATAACGACCCAACGAGCCTTAAATGTGCATAAATAAGTTCGAATGAGTTTTAGAAACTTAAAACTATGCATATTAGTCGTGTAATAAGAATCAAATGAGTCCTGAGGTTCTTTAGTTCAAATTTGGGAGCGAAAATGTCATTTTAGCTCAATATATGACCTATAACGACCCAACTAGCCTTAAATGTGCATAAATAGGTTCGAATGAGTTTTAGAAACTTAAAACTATGCATATTAGTCATGTAATAAGAATCAAATGAGTCCTTAGGTTCTTTAGTTCAAATTTGGGAGCGAAAATGTCATTTTAGCTCAATATATGACCTATAACGACCCAACGAGCCTTAAATGTGCATAATTAGGTTCGAATGAGTTTTAGAAACTTAAAACTATGCATATTAGTCGTGTAATAAGAATCAAATGAGTCCTTAGGTTCTTTAGTTCAAAGTTGGGAGCGAAAATGTCATTTTAGCTCAATATATGACCTATAACGACCCAACGAGCCTTAAATGTGCATAAATAGGTTCGAATGAGTTTTAGAAACTTAAAACTATGCATATTAGTCATGTAATAAGAATCAAATGAGTCCTTAGGTTCTTTAGTTCAAATTTGGGAGCGAAAATGTCATTTTAGCTCAATATATGACCTATAACGACCCAACGAGCCTTAAATGTGCATAATTAGGTTCGAATGAGTTTTAGAAACTTAAAACTATGCATATTAGTCATGTAATAATATTAAAATGAGTGTTTAGGTTCTTTAGTTCAAAGTTGGGAGCGAAAATGTCATTTTAGCTCAATATATGACCTATAACGACCCAACGAGCCTTAAATGTGCATAAATAGGTTCGAATGAGTTTTAGAAACTTAAAACTATGCATATTAGTCGTGTAATAAGAATCAAATGAGTCCTTAGGTTCTTTAGTTCAAAGTTGGGAGCGGAAATGTCATTTTAGGTTCGAATGAGTTTTAGAGGGTTTACCTTGGATGGTAAGTCTGTTGTCTTCTTTTGGGCCGCTAACACCGTTGTCTTTTTCTTGGAGCTACCATCCCTCTCTTTAGAAACATTAGACTTGGACTTCTTTTTAGGAGGTGAAATACAATCCTTTAAAATTCAACAAAAACAAGAGTAGGTAAGATGTCGAATGTGCTTGCGTGAACATATACATTCTAAACAATAAAACATATATACCTCGCCGTCTTCGAAAATCACTAAGTGTATGGGCCATTGCACAAAACTACCCAGAGCACCGCCTAAGTTAGTGAAACCATCTCCCGTAGGTACCGGAAGAATATCATCAACATGTCCGTCGTAAACAAAATCAACTTGGACTTTATAGTGACCAGGCTTCATCGATGTAAAATGTTGGGGCAATGCACCATCTGAGGGTTGTACCATACCATCCGCCACGACAATGTTGTTGCCTGAAACTTTCTCCTCAAGGGCAAGACGACATGGAGTCCTTTCCTTCATAAACAAAGGTTTCAATGCAACTTTGTAAGTGATACAGATTATTAAGTAAATGTCAACTAAAAACATAAAAGGATCAAGCAACTATGTTAAAAAAGAGTGACTACGTCGTACCTTTAGCTCGCGTGGTTGCGGCACTAAGATGTGACGAGTGGTTCTTGTAGCACTAACATCAAGGTCAACTCTGGCAGAATCATTTAAGTGGAGGTCATCAGGTATCGGGGTAGAAATGGAGTTTAGTTGTCCTGTTTTTAACAAGGTGCTTAGTTGCTTTTGGAGGGCCTCTGCCACCCTTTTCTCTACCCTTTTCTCTAATTCACCTTCAAACTCCTTTTTCACAGAAGCTCTGATTGATTCGTAATTTTCTGATGAAGCTTCACCATGGTCACTTCTACTATGTCGAATACACGGACCGAAAGCCTTTTTGATACCAACCATGCCACCTGTTCCCTTGACACGCCCACGATGATCTTTTTTCCCTATAGCTTTAGTGAGGGCATCCTCACCCTGTTCGAAAGAAAGATTTCCTTTTTCCTCTTCTGCAATGTACTCTAACTGCCAATTAGGAAAGTAAAATTACTTTATATTCTCTAATCAAAGCAAGTAAATATTAATTAATTATCGCTACTTACAGCTTTTGTTGCGATTTCAACAACTTCTGTATCGTTCGGGTCAATTTCCCACTTTCCCTCTTTATTTTGTACTTGATGGGCCAAAATCCACTCCTTTGATCTGTATTTTCTAACTCTATTAACATTTGAGGTCACTGATGAGTTCACCGAGGAGCTACTCGAGATAGGTAAAGCTGCATCTGGTGGAAGTCGTCCATCCTTTATCCAATCTAGTCGCTTTCTATTATAACCCTTTTGGCCGGTGCGATGTGGGTTCTTGTTGCATGATGCACTTTTCCTCGCCTTTTCACTACGAAGCTGTCAAAGACAACATAAAAAGATGGAAATAAATGTTTTTTCTGATAACTTTTTGTCCTAGAACCAATGTCAGTTTGCTACATGAAAAACTCTTTAAGGACAAGTTAAAGAAATATTATCATTACCAATGACTCTGGCAGGAAATAATGTTTAACAAAAGTCTTCCAATCATCCTCTGTGATATGGTTGTAGACATCCCAAGGCATCTTGTTTGTTTGATTTTTTGGCTTCTTTTCCTTCATAGTTATCCATCGGCGCACCAACTTGCTCTTGAAACAACTAAATCGTTTCGCCACACAAGAATGAAAATATTTCTCCCTCGAATGATTAGAATCATCAGTAATGTGGAACATAAGCTGTTAATAATTAAAAAAAGTTAGATTATAAAAATAGTATTTAAATCAAATTAAATAATCCCTAAAATATACAAATCAAGTTAATATCCAATGCTTACCTTAGTCTCCTCCCAAAACCCCTTCTTGATTTGCTCATCTACCTTTGGATATAATGGGACGTTAATATTAATTCTAGTAGCACAACTCCCAACTTGCTTCCCGTATTCATGAGACCATTGTCCATCGGGGACATTATATACATTATACTCAAGGAACATAGTCTTAGCGACTTTAACACCTTTTGACGGACCACGACCTTTAATGGTCTTTGTAATCGTACTAACATCTTGTGATTCGTCACGCGTTGTGGGAGTCTTGCCACCTTCTGATTCATGCCTAACAACAATTTGGTTTTCATTCATCGTACCTATGTTGTTCCTGCATCAAGTAAAACATACAGAAGAGTGGTTACAAAATGTGCGCGCAGCAGCAAATCAGTGCTCTAGCATACAGAAGGATATCAAATCAGTGCAGATATCACATATCAGATCAGCACTGATCAGTGCAGATCAGATCAGCACTGATCTGCACTGATCAGATCAGCACAGATCAGCACAGATCAGTGCTGATCAGATCTGCACTGATCAGTGCTGATCTGATCTGTGATATCTGCACTGATCTGTTCTGCACTGATCTGTGCTGATCTGATCTGCACTGATCAGTGCAGATCAGATCAGCACAGATCAGTGCTGATCTGATCTGCACTGATCAGTGCAGATCAGATCAGCACAGATCAGTGCTGATTAGATCAGCACAGATCAGTGCAGAACAGATCAGCACAGATCAGTGCAGAACAGATCAGCACAGATCAGTGCTGATCTGATCTGCACTGATCTGTGCTGACCTGATCTGCAATGTTCCCCCCTTGTTGATTTTGTTCGAATTATAACAATATGACTGTTGCATCTGCAGCTTGATCTTCGAATCTGGACTGAAGGAAAGATTGTTGCGATATGCAGCGAGCGCATTGCTTTTTAGTGAAAAGGGTGTTAATCCGTTCTTTGTGTCTTGGAATCGGTAATGGAGCACAAATCTCATATTAGTGGTATTAGTTTCATTCTTATGTATGTCTCTTGTTATGTTAGTTTTGTTCTACAGATTAGAGATATTCATTCATACATTTTAGCTACTGTAAACCTGTGTTAGATTACATAGGTTTAAAATAACTAAAATCTAGTAATGAATGTCTCTGATCTGTTTAACAAACTAACAGCATAAGAGATATGCATAAGAATTAAACTAATATCATTAACATGAGATCATTTTATCCCATATATCTTAATTTTTGGTATGTTGTCTTGAATCTATTAGCTCTGTTGATAGCTTATGTTTTCTATTTCACACTACTATCATATTTCTCTTTTAATCAGTTTTTTTAATCATTATATTGGATCGGTTTAGAGAGAGTTTAAAATGCTATAAAGTATAAATGGAAGATTTCTACGCTGTGTTCCTGCTACAGAAGTTTATTTTTCCTCTTGAAAGCAGAACTATATTCTTTTCTAATACAGTAATAGTAGTGTAATACAGAGTACAGGTCATCATCTGAATTTTTTTAAATTTATTTATCAGAGAGAAGGCTAAAGGTTCTCTAATTGCAGTTTCTCACCTAGATCAGTTACTCCTAATAACTGATTACAGCAACTTTCTCTTTAACTTGTATGACTGTTCAGTCCTTTCATCAGCCAAAAGCCACGTAGTTTAAGGATGCTCAGCTTCTTACTACAAACTCGATTTATTTAGAAGCTTGCAATAAGTTAGCTGATTAGCAAGCATTGAATTTATGAAGTTCAGTGTTCATTGTTTGATACTCTAGCTGGTAAATGATGATCACTGAGTTAAGTTTACAGGCTTGCTGAGTAGCAATAAACTAGATGTATGTCACATAGACACATGCTGAAAGTGCATTCTAGAAAATGTGTGATACAACACAAATTACTTAATCTAAGACCAGCTATAAGAGAAAGAAGTACTCCGCATATTAGAAAGTGGGCCCAATATACTTGAACTTGCGTTATCTTTTTTTCCTTTATATTTATCTTAAGCTTTGAAAAGAAGGCATGCTATAGAGAAGAGACCATTTCTTATGCTTTAGAAGTCACTAATTATGTTTATGATCCTAAAAGTTGACTTTCACTTGTTTTGTATCACACATTTTGACCATGTTTTGAATTTTAAAAGCTCCATTGTGATTAGACCCAAATATTATTGTTTGAAGTTAACACTACTACATTCTTTCTAGATAGATACACTGGGGTTGCTAGTGGAACAACCCCAGTTGACTACCTTTCCTTTTCCTCTCTTTTTCTACTAAGTCTTTCCTTTTCAATGGCAGAATCATTCTTCTACACGGACCCCCAGGTACTGGTAAAACATCATTGTGTAAAGCATTGGCTCAGAAGCTGTCAATTCGGTTCAGCTCCAGGTTTGGATGTGTTATGCAGCTTGAGATGTTTTATCACTCTGAGATATCCACAGTCCCAGTTGATTGAAGTTAATGCTCATTCTTTGTTCAGCAAATGGTTTTCAGAAAGTGGCAAATTGGTATGTGCTGCTCATCAAGCCTGATGTTAGTCCATTTACACATTTTCGCTCCCAGCTATGAACTAACGAACATAAGGACTCATTTTAACCTTTTAAATGATTAATATGATTAATTTTAACTTTCCAAGACTCGATCCGATCTATTTATTCACATTAGAGACTTGTTTGGTCGTTGTGGTTCATATTTATGATAAAATGAGGCATTTTTGCTCCCAACTATGAACTAAAGAACCTAAGAACTCATTTTTAGGCTAATATGACACTTTCGCTCCCAACTTTGAACTAACAAACCTAAACACTCATTTTAATCCTTTTAAATGATTAATATGATTAGTTTTAACTTTCCTAGACTCAATCCAATCAATTTATGCCATTTGAGACTTGTTTGATCGTTATGGTTCATATTTATGCTAAAATAAGACATTTTCGCTCCCAACTTTGAACTAACAAACCTAAACACTCATTTTAATCCTATTACATGACTAATATGCATAGTTTTAAGTTTCTAAAACTCATTCCAACCTATTTATGCACATTTAAGGCTCGTTGGGTCGTTATAGGTCATATATAGAGCTAAAATGGCATTTCCGCTCCCAACTTTGAACTAAAGAACCTAAACACTCATTTTAATCCTATTACATGACTAATATGCATAGTTTTAAGTTTCTAAAACTCATTCCAACCTATTTATGCACATTTAAGGCTCGTTGGGTCGTTATAGGTCATATATAGAGCTAAAATGACATTTTCGCTCCCAACTTTGAACTAAAGAACCTAAACACTCATTTTAATCCTATTACATGACTAATATGCATAGTTTTAAGTTTCTAAAACTCATTCCAACCTATTTATGCACATTTATGGCTCGTTGGGTCGTTATAGGTCATATATAGAGCTAAAATGACATTTTCGCTCCCAACTTTGAACTAAAGAACCTAATGACTCATTTTATTCTTATTACATGACTAATATGCATAGTTTTAAGTTTCTAAAACTCATTCGAACCTATTCATGCACATTTATGGCTCGTTGGGTCGTTATATGTCATATATAGAGCTAAAATGACATTTCCGCTCCCAACTTTGAACTAAAGAACCTAAACACTCATTTTAATCCTTTTAAATGATTAATATGATTAGTTTTAACTTACCTAGACTCAATCCAATCAATTTATGCCATTTGAGACTTGTTTGGTAGTTATGGTTCATATTTATGCTAATTTAGTCAATAAGGTCAATTTAGGTCAATTTATTCAACTAAGGTCAATTTAAGCCCGCTCGTTTTGATTTAGGTCATTCTAGCTCAAGATTAGGAGACATGTTAATTAGCGCTACACTAGGAGAAAACGCACAACTCACCAAAAGTAAATACGTGCTTTATTTTCCGATTCTGAGAACTTCTGAAAAGACACAAATCACCGAAAGCTTCTGAAAATTTCTGACTCGGGGATCTCAAGTCATCTGCACAGAAAGTTAGAAAACTTTGGTCAGGAACAAAAGTAAGATGTGGAAGTACAGTAAGAATTAAAGAAAGCTAGAAAAGTATAATCATGAACACAATGGAAGTATAAAATAAGAATTAAAGATGTGGAAGTACAAACTACACCTTCCTAAATGCTAGAAAAGATACATTTAATCTGATATTCAGTTAGCTAGAATTACCTATTCCCAGAAGCCAACTCATCTTATTCATTTACGGTTTATAACCCAAATTCCTTCCCTATGATCTGTACGCATATGATTAGTATTATTTGCATCTTCCTCCTCCGGTAACGGTTGAACAGCCGTTGGTAACAGGGGTGTTTCATCGTACTTGTCATACTCATCTTCATCCACAACATCATCAATACCCAGAATATTTCTCTTGCCTTGGGCAACTGCACGCCATATAGGATCAACATTGTCTACCACATAGAAAATTTGCTTAGCTTGTGATGCTAGAATGAATGGGTCGTCACTATCACTTAATCGATCAAAGTTAACCAATGTTAAACCAGGAAAAATTTCATCTTGTTTCACCCCATTATGGTTGTTGGCCCACTTGCACCGGAATACAGGGATCGTAAATTTGTTGTAATCAAGCTCCCATATTTCTTCGATAACACCATAATATGATTGTGTCGCATCAACCGGTCTTCTATCCTTGGCGCTTGCATAGACCCTAGATGCTGCAACATGCTTCACTCCACTATTCTGCACCACACTCTTTTCATCTTGTCTTCTAGTGTAGAATGTGAACCCATTGATATCATACCCTTCATAAGACAGAACACATAGTCGAGGACCTCGAGCTAACCACTGGACCATTTCAGAAACATCTAGATTTTTTTTCATTTCCTCGGCTACTTCCTTCTTAAACCAATCAACAAATGTGCGATTATGTTCTTGCATCAACGCTCTTTCCTTCAACTTAGGATTCTTTTGTTGCAATTCTAGAAAATGCTTATCTATGTAAGGATTGACCTCGGTAAGATGCTGCAACACACAAAGATGTGCCTTATTCTTCCTTTCAGATGGAGGCGAGATCACATTTTTACCAATTACCCCATGCCCTTCAAGCCTCCCTGCATGACGAGATTTTGGAAGACCTATTTGCTCAAGCCTTGTTAAGAATTCAGCTACATATTGAGATATCTCTTCCTCAAGGACTCCCCGAATGATACTACCCTCCGGCCTTGCCCGATTCTTTGTTTTGTCCTTTAAATGCCCAAAAAATCTCTCAAAAGGATACATCCATCTTAAGAACACCGGACCACATAACTTGATTTCTCGAACTAAATGGACAATTAAGTGCACCATAATATCAAAGAAAGATGGTGGAAAGTACATTTCAAATCGACACAAAGTTTCAACAATATCATTGTGCAAAGAATCTAATTTCTCCGGATCAATCACTTTAGCACATATAGAATTGAAAAACACACAAAGTTTTGTTATAACATGTCTCACGTGTTTCGGCAATATCCCACGAAGTGCAATTGGCAAAAACACATTAATCATTACATGGAAATCATGAGACTTCATACCAACCAACCTAAGGTCCGAGAGAGATACTAGGCGCTTTACATTCGACGAATATCCCGAGGGAACCTTAATTCCATGTAAGCACTCACAAAACTGCTTCTTCTCCTTTCTTGACATCGTGTAACACGCTGGAGGCAGATAAGTCTTAGTACCACCCGCACCAGATTTTTCAACAGGCCACAAATCTGGTCGAATATTCCTCTTTTTCATATCTTTCCGCACATTCTCATTGTCCTTAGTCTTTCCAGGCATGTTTAGCAAAGTCCCATGATAGCATCGCACACATTTTTCTCAATGTGCATTACATCGAGACAATGCCTAACCGACAAATCTCTCCAGTAGGGAAGATCCCATAATGGAGATACTTTCTTCCACAAAACACCCTTTTTAGACTTTGACTTGTAGCACTTGCCGTATTTGGTTTCAACATTTTTTATTCGTTCATAAACCTGTGATCCTGTCAAAGGCGTACGAGCTACTCTTTCCTCGGTGAACCCATTGAATTCTTTCTTCTTCTTACGATAAGGGTGATATCGACTGAGGTGCTTCCTGAAATCTGGGTAAACATTTTTCTTGAAATTATGCAACCATGTGGGCTTCATGTCCTCTTCACATATAGGGCATGCTTGTTCTCCTTTGGTTTTGTATCCAGACAAGTTTCCATATGCCGGAAAATCATTTATGGTACAAAAAACCATAGCTCGCAATGTAAAGCTTGAATTGGTGTGTGCATCGAACATTGAAACACCTTCATTCCACAATAATTTCAAATCATCTATGAGTGGAGCCAGGTACACATCTATGTCATTTCCAGGTTGCTTAGGCCCCGAGATGAGGAGTGATAACATGATATGCTTCCGCTTCATACACAGCCATGGAGGAAGATTATAAATTGCTAGAAGAACCGGCCATGTGCTATGTTGACTGCTTAGAGTTCCATATGGATTCACACCATCTGCACATAAAGCAAGCCTTAGATTTCTAACCTCCTTACCAAATTCAGGATATTTCTTATCAATATTTCTCCATTGAACAGAATCTGCAGGATGTCGAAGGAGTCCATCTTTCTTCCTCACTTCCGCATGCCACCTTAAGTTTTTTGCTTGTTTCTTCAATGAAAACATACGCTCAAACCTAGGTATGATTGGAAGATACCACAAAGACTTAGCAGGCGGGCCCCTCTTAGCTGAATTTGCCCCTTTGCGTTTGTAACGAGATGCGCCGCATGTTGGACACTCATCCAAATGTTCATGCTCTTTTCTGTAAAGCATACAATCATTTGGGCAAGCATCTATCTTGTCGACCTCTAGGCCTAAGGGACACATCAATTTCCTGGCATAATAGGTAGAGGTGGGGATGTTAGGTTATGATACATATGACATTACATAGATCATGCGGAAACAACCATTAACCCAGGACAACATATTATTTACACATAATCATATAGCATAATTTAGATGCATACTCTTTGTTGCGTGCCCTCCCTAGCTGCGCCCGAACCGAACAAGAACAAGTCTTTAGGACTCCAAGTGTCGTCCCTCCGTAGATAGTCCACAGCACGTCCGGATCCGCCTTAAGATTGACCAACTAGAATCGCCCTTAAGGTACTAGAAAATTTCGGCACTTTTATGAGCAAGATGTGTGTTTTAATTTTCTCTCAAAAAACTCATTTTTGAATACTTTGAAACTCATTATAAATTGTGAGCCCTAGCCTCATATTTATAGGGGTATGGAAAGGGAATCGAAATCCTATTCAGATACAAATTAATTAAACCTAGAATCCTACAAGAACTCTAATTTAATTAATTTATCAAATAGAATTAGGAATTTAATCATTAACCGAACTCTGCATGTTTTAGGAAACGTGCACGAACACAAACACTTGCACACACACGCACGGCAGCCACGATGGGCCCCCATGCGTGCGCGCGAGCAGCAGCCCACGCAGCGCCCGCGTGCGCTGCGCGCTGCGCGTGCTGTGCGCGCTGCGCAGCCTGTTGGGCCTGGCCTTGCGCTGGGCCTGGCGTGGCTGTTTGTGCGGCGCGCTTGGCTTGCTGGGCGATGGCCTGGCTTCGTGCTGGGCCTCGTCCGGCAGGCCTCGTCCGATGCTTATTCGTACGATGCGCTTCCGATTAAATTTTCCGATTCCGGAATTCATTTCCGATACGAACAATATTTAATATTTCCGATTCCGGAATTAATTTCCGTTTCGAACAAATATTTAATATTTCCGTTTCCGGAATTATTTTCCGATTCCGGTAATATTTCCGATTCTGACAATATTTCCGTTTCCGGCAATATTTCCGATTCTGGCAATATTTCCATTTCCGATAATATTTTCCGATACGTACCATGTTTCCGTTTCCGGCAACATCTACGACTTGGATAATATTTATATTTCCGATACGATCCATATTTCCGTTTCCGGCAATATCATCGTTTCCGGAGTATTCATTTCTTGCCTGTGACGATCTTAGCTCCCACTGAAACCAAGATCCGTCGGTTCCGAATATTCATAGATGGAGTATTTAATGCCATTAAATACTTGATCCGTTTACGTACTATTTGTGTGACCCTACGGGTTCAGTCAAGAGTAAGCTGTGGATTAATATCATTAATTCCATTTGACCTGAAGCGGCCTCTAGCTAGGCATTCAGCTCACTTGATCTCACTGAATTATTAACTTGTTAATTAATACTGAACCGCATTTATTAGACTTAACATAGAATGCATACTTGGACCAAGGGCATTATTTCCTTCAGTCTCCCACTTGTCCTTAGGGACAAGTGTGCATTTCCTAATTCCTTTGTCGCTCGATGCTTGCTCTTGAACATAAGGTAAGAGTTGTCATCCTTATTATGTCCAGAGGTGTTCCTCGGTTTCAGAGTTCAACTGATCAAATAAACAGATAATTATAGCCTATGATTCATCCGAGCACGGCCATGCATTTCACAGTTTCTAGCTCTCCGAGTGGCCTTGTACAACTTTTAAGCATCTCATCCCGATTTATGGGAGGACAATCCCAATCTTGCGATCTTGAGATTAGACTTCGTTTGATAGGTGATTACCTGAGCGTTGCCTTTATAGCCTCCTTTTACGGTGCGACGGTTGGTCAACGTCAAAGCAACCAGTTCTCAAACAAGTAATCTCAAATCACTCAGGTATTGAGGATTTAGTGTCTAATAATTTAATGAAATTTACTTATGACAGACTTTCATCTCTTACAGTAAAGTTTCATAGGTCTTGTCCGATACTAGTCTTCCCAAAGTAAGTATCTATGCAAATGATTATGACATTGCCATGTCCACATAGTTCAAGAAACAGAACTACTAGTCATCTTGCATTCTAATCGTCTAACGTTTTCTATGCGTCCAATTTTATAGAAAACTTCGATTAGGGACCATTTTCAACCTTTGACATTCAAGTTCACTTGATAGACATTTCTTAGTCACAGGACTGGTCCTGACAGTCTATCTTGAATATATTGTCAAATTGAAGGGACTCATCATTTAATACTAAACCAAGATTTAAATGGAATATGAAAACACATTTCATATATGATAAATGTTCAACCCCAATGTTTTACAACCATGGGCCTCTAACCCATCTTTAAAACATTTCATGGAATTCAAAGCTATGTTTGATTTCCAGTGCTACAACGTGAGTGTTGCTTCTCACTTGTTGCATAGGTTTAGTTATCATGCTTTGCCAATCTTAATATCCTTTTCATCGAATGTTCTTCGAGATATGATGATAAGATCTTTTGAGTTTGTTTATTATGTGATCTAGTCTTTCTTACTTCGATAGTGGTTCTACGCATTTTGCAATGAAGAATCATCAAGTTAGCAGACATGTGATCCACCCAAGTTTAATGAAGAACTCATTAATATAAACAACTCTGTTTTATTGCTTCTTAGGAAATAAGTACTTTTACTTCAACTGTTTAGGTTGCTAGTGATGCTTTGTTTGGATTTGCTTATCCAAGCAGTTCACAGATATGTGGAAGACTTTCCAGCTATATCTTAGAACATATTTAATTTCCCACGCAACAACTCATGGTCTTCAATCCATGTTGCCATTTCAAAACACGATGCTCTTTAGCTCGTCCTTGTCAATGGTTAACTCCAAAGGGTCTTGCTTGATCCTTTGCCAGTGTTTATGCGTGTAGCATCAATATTTAGCATATCTTTATTTCCTTGAATCAAGAAGTAATCCTATGTACCTTTTCAGGTACCATAAGTTTTTCTTGATCTCAATCTAATTGGTCTTCACTTAGATCAATAGAGATTGGTATATGTTCGTCATGCCTAAAGTCATACGATACGTTTTTGGCGATCCTCATATTATATCATACATGATAAATTCTTTTGTAGAATAATTCCCAATTGAATTCTATTCATGTAACTTTAGCTCATTCAATTTCAGTAGATACTGAATCCAGCTAAATTCTTTGACATATAACATAGGTGAAGAATCTCATTAGATTCTTTGATGTTAACTTAGTAAATGCTTATACATAGTTCAAACATCCTTTACTTAGATTTATTCACATGGGTCGAATATCTCCATTGGAGACTTTCGTGTTTGATTTAGTAAATGCCATTACTTAATCCAAAATAATATCATAAGATCTTTGTAAATAGATCTTAATACCCAGTATGTACTAAGTTTCGCCATGGTCCATTATTGATGAATAATTTCAAATCTAAGTCATTAGCATTTGAATGTTATTTCACAATAGAGAGATATGTGTGTGATACACATAGGACCAATTAAGTTTTAAGTACTCCCACTAAACTTCTTATATATCTATAAGAATCATGTATATTTTATGAAACTAAAATACTTATTAGTTTCACTAAAATACAGTTCCAATTCCCAATTGCTTGCTTAAATCTGTACTTAGATTTTATAAGCTAGCTTTCCTTTTCAAGCATTTATTTGGATCCACAAACTCTATGACATACCATGTACATATTGTATTCCATCATTTGATTGAGGAATACGTTTTGTCATCCAATTGCCATATGTACCAATATGCAATCATTGCTTGAATTATAGACTTAAGCATTACGATTTTGCATGAGGTTTCAACACAATCCATGCCATGAATTTGCTTGTAACCTTTAGCAACTAATCTAGCTTTGTGTGTGAACATAATTCTATGTTTGATGGTTTTTATCCTTAAAACAAACTTGCAACCAATAGGTGTGAAACTATTCTTGCAAATCAACAAAATTTCAATTTTGTCATCAAAACATTGAGTATGTTTTATGGCCTCTAACCATTTAAACATATAGTCTATATATGGCCTCTAACCATTTTAGGGAATCTATATTTCGTCATAGCTTTCTTACAAGTCACAAACTCATTAATCTATATGATAATAGTTTGACTGCAAGTTGTAGGTTTCTTCACTATTTAATAGAAGAATCTCATAGTTTCAGTGACTTGAATTCTATGCCTACTTGGGTATAGAACATCAAACAATAGAATATCAATAGCCACTTGAAAGTCCTTTGAATATTCTGTTCTCCTTGAAGCACTTGTAAAGTCTTCTAAGAGATGTCTTATTCTTTAAAGCCACTTGTAAAGTCCTTACAGAATAAGTTCGGATTTTCTGAAGCACTTCTAAAGCCTCCGGAATGTCCGTTTATGTTTGTTGTTCGCCTCGAAAACTTTCGAGGTCTATTTTCTCCCACTTGTCATTTTGGAAACGAATCTCCAAAAGGACATTATTTCGAGCAAACAAACATTATGTTCTCAAAAATTCGTGGTAGAAACAATACCCTTGTGTCTCGTTTGAATAAATCACAATGAAACATATATCTATACTTGGACCTTAGTTTGTTGAATAACAAACACTAAGCTCCCACTTAGTTTAAGAACTCTTTAGATATATTATGAAAAGATATTCTGAAATTACTTTTCAATAGCTTTGACGAATTTGGTTTAGTTTGGTGGTAGTTGAGCATTTTGTTTTAGAAATTATAGGAAAAGTCTTTATGATTCATCATTGATCGAATCAAGTACTAATTGACTTCGATCATTCCAACGTAGATATGCCATATCTTATGGAGCTAGATTGTGAAATTACAACACACAATCATTGATGATCATATTTGGTCTCAAGTAATCATCAACATGATCTAACCTAGATCTTTATGATTTCTTGCCAAGTGGATTTTATACTTCTGAATCTTTGAACTAGCCAAACAGATTCAACTTATATCACATTTGAGTAAATAAACCTATATTCACTCAAATCCATGTGAAATAATAAAGTCATAAAATCTTTCTTTAGCTTTGAACTCTATTGTCTAGGCGTTCTAACAATAGTTCATATCTTTTGTTACTTTCAACAAGTAAGACTAGTTGTCTTAAATTGATCTAGAAATCAATGAACTTTCAAAAGTCCATTAAAATAGAGCTTTTTAATGTTAACTTGTTGATATGGTCTAAGTAACAATGCCAAAGATTAGTGGAACTCAAATCAAGGGGTTGATTTGAACCTAGTAAAGTTCTTTAAAGAGTTGTTTGTTTTAATCAAGCATATTGACTCATTCCGTAAATGACCATTTCATTCAAATAAACAAACAAACAAGCATTGTTTTTGTTCTTCTGAATGTGAGTCTTTCTGTGTTTGAAGCAGAAATTTAGGTATGCTGATTATGGAACAAAATAGCCATTTAGTTCCAGCCTTTGAAAGGACTTAAAACAAACTAGATGACCCTACAACTAATGTAGCATTGCCATGCTTCATTTCCCACTTGTAGGTCATTAGTGTATCCTAGCTTCCATTGTTTGAGTTGTTACCGAAGTAAGAACCTCAAGCGGTATATGATACCAAGGAAGTTTGATTGCTAGGTCACTTCTCTTTAAACATAAATTTATAGGTAGAAACGGAATCGTAAATTCCTTTCATTTGTTCCTCGTTTTCCTATTTCTTGTACCCTTTCTTATAGTCTTAAGAATTGAATTCTTTAGTGTTGACTTTTATACTTTGTTAGACATGTCCAATGTCACCAAAAAGGTTCTTAACATTTAATTTATGTTGAATATTAAGTTTCAACTAGATGATCTTACCAGAAGCTTCTAAAGTTCTCTAAGCATCGATCTATTCGAATGTCTAGGGACTAGACTCATTCGAGAATTAAATGGACAAAGATATTAGGTTGTTAACCATTGGTAAAGCTGAGCGTATTAGACTCAATGCTTTATGATCTCAAAACCACAGTGTATTTTGAATTCACAAGCACCAATTGGTTTGCCATTCGACTTTGATATTCGAAAACAACCATGAAAGTCGCTATAAGAAACGTACATTTTAAATTGCTCACTTTCTCTCATTTCCGTGAATCGTTCTTGGATTCACTACCAATCGAGAAAATTTACTGTTACCTTTCTAGAAGGATTTATTGCAGTGCAAGATATTTAATTATAAACAATAATTAAAACATACATTGAAGCATGCAAAGTCTAAACATTTATCATGAATAATAACTTGAAAATAAAAGCAATCATGCAATTTAAACAAGTCATTAGCATTTTATTCGAATTATGTGTTCCGGCAGGTGTGAATAAAATGATTCCAAGATCCTAAAATCATTGAAGAACTAAGCACAGTTTGTCGACTTAATCCTAGAACATCTTAGGTAAGCAAAAGCCTTTTGCTAATAGTCTAGAAACTACTCTTGGTTGATAGGTACGTCTAAGAACTTATTAGGTAAACCTATCGATTTTGCCACGACATAAAAGGACTCCTTACTTATATCGTTGAGTTTCACCAAAACTAACATGTACTCACAATTATTTGTGTACCTTGCCCCTTTAGGACCAATAAGTAACACCTCGCTGAGCGAAAACTATTACTAGATTGATGTAAAGGATATCCAAGCAAGTGTATATTTTGGCATGGCACCTTTTAACTCAATTTTTAAGTTTGGAACTTAAGGCTCTTACTATGTTGGTTAGATTTTAAGTGAACTAAAATCCTTAATCATGCAACATAATCAAGCTTTTGATCTCATGCATTTTAAGACATATTTAAAAGCAATAAATAACTTAAAACATGCATAAGATATTTGTGATCTAGTATGGCCCGACTTCATCTTGAAGCTTTAACTTCAAAGTCCGTCTTGAAAATCTCCGTGGGAGGCACCATTTTCTTCAAATAGGATAAGCTATAACTAATTACAACTATTTGATGGTACGCAGACCATATTTGAATTGAAAAATAACTTTGGTACTTCAGACCAATTACATTCAAATTAATGGTACGCAGACCATATTTTCTATCCTATTTGGGCCATACTAGTCACTTCATAACCTGCAAAACAGTACATATACAATATATACCATTCACCCATTCATTATCATGAATGGCCCACATAGCTGGTTAGTAAAACACATTATGCATCACGTAAACATTTGCAGCAATTAATCAAGGGCACCAATAATCTACCAATTATTCAGTCCTTATTAATTCTAATCAAGTTGTTTTAACCTTAAGGATTTGTAGACCTAATCAAGAGTTTATGACTAAAAAAACGCTCCCACTTAAACCAATAAATTTATATGCTTTACTAATTTTAAACATAAAAATGTATTTCTAGTCCAACCGGAAACATACAAATTTAATTAAAATTTAAAGCTCATATCAATTTATAATTGAATCCAAAAGTTTAATTTAATTTCAGTCGTATTTAAATTAATTCATGATTTTAATTTTAGTAAAATAATTAGAATAAATAAAATTTATTATAATTACAATATTCAAAATTAAAATCCAAGAAAATAATTTAAATTATTAATTTTAAAATTAATTAAAATTACGTGAACTGAAATTTTCAAATTAAACATTCAAAACGATCTTTAATCGTAACGCAAACACCCTACGCGTTGCACGCCCATGGGCCGCACGCACACAGCCATTGTTGGCCATGTGCGCGCAGCCCATGCGCTCGTCGCATAGCTGCTGCATCCCCATCGCAAGCCTCCGCACGCATTGGTGCTCGCTGCGCGCGGCAGCGCTCATCGCACGCGAGCTATCGCTCGCAGTGCGGGCGCGACATCGCTGGGCGCGCGACATCGCTCGCTGGGCGGGCGACATCGCTCGCTGTGCGCGCAAGCAATGCTGGCTGTGCGCGCGAGTCCTCGCTCGTTGTGCGCGCGAGCAATGCTGAGCGCAGCGCTCGTGGCACGCGAGCTTGCGCTCGCTGCGCGCGAGGCTGCGCGCTCTTGTGCGAGGCAGCGCGCGTTGTGGCGCAGCTCGCTTGCTGCCCACACGCGACTGCCTTGGCTCGCCCTTCGCCCATGCCCATTCGTCCATTGCTCGTGGCACACGACACAAGGCAGGGCTGCTGCCTTGTGCTCGTGCACTACGCCCTTGCTCATTGCATTCGTGCCGCACGGGCGACGAGCTCCCTTGCTCGTCGTCGCATGCCCGCATTATACAACACCCCTTAAGGGTAACACGAAGCGTCCATTGCTTCGTGCGTGCAAGTTTTATGAACGAATCGCATAAAAATTTAAAATTTATATTTAAAATTAATGACAAATTAATAAATAATATTAATTTCATAATTTTAGGGCGAAAAAATCGAAAATTTATTATCCAATTGATTTCCGATTGTTATGGATTCAAGTCTAGGTCATAAAAATTTAAAATTTATCATAAATTTACAATTTTTATGGTGGTTTTTAATCATAGGTTTCTAATTAAATTACAATTAATTATGAAAATCAAATTAATTCTAAATTATTCTAATTTTCAACAAATTAATCATAATTACAAATTAGATTGCATAATTAACAAGACTAGGCATTCAAACTTGTTAAACATATGCAGTAGGTCAATCAAAAATTCAAGATTTATCAACAAGAATCGCAAATATTTAATTTAACATCTTAAATTTACGAAATTTTGCATTCGAAAAACTAAAACCTTCGAAAAGTCATAGTTAGGCTTCGAATTTGAGAATTCTGGGTTCGGCAGAAAAATACTATTTTTGTCAAAATTTTAGAATGCCTTTTACATGCGGAATTGACACAAAAATCACTCAATTCGGATGAGTAACGAAGAAACTGCCGAAAAAACTGCGTACCTATAATTAAATAAACGCAATTTGCAATTAATTAACAATTACGAAAATTAATCACCCCTTTTAATTCTTGCAAATTTGTAATATTTAACCATGTTTATGCAATTTAGATTATGAAAATAATAAGGGGCTCGTGATACCACTGTTAGGTTATGATACATATGACATTACATAGATCATGCGGAAACAACCATTAACCCAGGACAACATATTATTTACACATAATCATATAGCATAATTTAGATGCATACTCTTTGTTGCGTGCCCTCCCTAGCTGCGCCCGAACCGAACAAGAACAAGTCTTTAGGACTCCAAGTGTCGTCCCTCCGTAGATAGTCCACAGCACGTCCGGATCCGCCTTAAGATTGACCAACTAGAATCGCCCTTAAGGTACTAGAAAATTTCGGCACTTTTATGAGCAAGATGTGTGTTTTAATTTTCTCTCAAAAAACTCATTTTTGAATACTTTGAAACTCATTATAAATTGTGAGCCCTAGCCTCATATTTATAGGGGTATGGAAAGGGAATCGAAATCCTATTCAGATACAAATTAATTAAACCTAGAATCCTACAAGAACTCTAATTTAATTAATTTATCAAATAGAATTAGGAATTTAATCATTAACCGAACTCTGCATGTTTTAGGAAACGTGCACGAACACAAACACTTGCACACACACGCACGGCAGCCACGATGGGCCCCCATGCGTGCGCGCGAGCAGCAGCCCACGCAGCGCCCGCGTGCGCTGCGCGCTGCGCGTGCTGTGCGCGCTGTGCGCGCTGCGCAGCCTGCTGGGCCTGGCCTTGCGCTGGGCCTGGCGTGGCTGTTTGTGCGGCGCGCTTGGCTTGCTGGGCGATGGCCTGGCTTCGTGCTGGGCCTCGTCCGGCAGGCCTCGTCCGATGCTTATTCGTACGATGCGCTTCCGATTAAATTTTCCGATTCCGGAATTCATTTCCGAAACGAACAATATTTAATATTTCCGATTCCGGAATTAATTTCCGTTTCGAACAAATATTTAATATTTCCGTTTCCGGAATTATTTTCCGATTCCGGTAATATTTTCGATTCTGACAATATTTCCGTTTCCGGCAATATTTCCGATTCTGGCAATATTTCCATTTCCGATAATATTTTCCGATACGTACCATGTTTCCGTTTCCGGCAACATCTACGACTTGGATAATATTTATATTTCCGATACGATCCATATTTCCGTTTCCGGCAATATCATCGTTTCCGGAGTATTCATTTCTTGCCTGTGACGATCTTAGCTCCCACTGAAACCAAGATCCGTCGGTTCCGAATATTCATAGATGGAGTATTTAATGCCATTAAATACTTGATCCGTTTACGTACTATTTGTGTGACCCTACGGGTTCAGTCAAGAGTAAGCTGTGGATTAATATCATTAATTCCACTTGAACTGAAGCGGCCTCTAGCTAGGCATTCAGCTCACTTGATCTCACTGAATTATTAACTTGTTAATTAATACTGAACCGCATTTATTAGACTTAACATAGAATGCATACTTGGACCAAGGGCATTATTTCCTTCAGGGGATATCATTCCCTTCCGGCAAAAATTCACCTACCCACTCCAATAAGGTGTCAAAGTGTTCATCTCTCCAACCACCTTTACATTTGAGGTTGTAAAGTATTGACACACATTCCAACTTGCTGAATTTTGTACAACCGGGATACAATGAAGTTTCAGCAGCCTTTGATACTTGTTCGAACATCTGAGGTCGTTCGTCCAAGTGATCTTTCAGCCCATCCATCATCTCATTTATTTCATCATCTTCTTCCTCATCATCATCCGTCTCATTATTCTCATAAATATCATCATCACTCTCATTACTCTGAACATCAAATTCATGGACACTAGAACTTGGACGATCAGGTATTGTTTCACCATGCCAAAACCAAACATGGTAATCTTGCTTAAACCCACGTCGAAATAAATGATCCTCAATTTCATCAATGTCACCTAACCGCTTGATATTGTTACAATCACGGCAGGGACAATAGATTTTTTCGGCTTTTGTACTCCGTTGGTGTGCTAAAGCACATCTAATGAACTCTGCAACCCCACTCAAGTATTCTGCCGTAGTATGGTCACCATACATCCAACGACGACTCATTACTAATAACAACAACAAAAGGTTCCACACATAAACACATATATTAAGAAGTCACAAAATCATTAAGAAGTTCCGCAAATCTTTGGTTACATCATTTAAGTTTATCAATGCTTCACTGAAGTGATATTAGAAGTCCAAAAACAGTCCTAATAAGTAAAACGGAATGGATACTTAAGCATAGAATACTAATGTACACGTTTTATTATTACACTTACTATACTTATCCAAATTTTATTTATCGTAAAAATGATATGCACTTACTGTACTATTGATTTCAACTTTCAAAAGAGGAAAAGAGAAATTTTATGAAGATAATTAGATATATCAATACCTTATGCAATTGTTGAAATTCGAACAAGCACGATGATAGATTATGCTGGCAGTACGATCATCGCCCCTCTCTTCAACCATATGCGTATCTACCCATCTTCACAATTAACTGCAAATTAAAGAAATAATTGAAAAACAGCCAAAAAAATCTAAATAAAAATGAAAATCAAAACGAAAATCAAAACGAAAATCAAAACGAAAATCAAACGAAAATAGTTCGGGGGCCAAATTCAGATATTTCTCATAGAATGCATGTAACAGGAAATTAACTATCTACCACATCACCACGTAGCAATCACATTATTCAAGTTATTGGCATTAACGCAGCATTCAAGTGCGGAACTAAGTGCTTACGTAACCTCGGGGAAGGAAGAAGGGTAATGCCAGAATAAAATCCTGTAACCTGGGCTGTAAGAAGCCTTTCATATATGCTGATAGGCTTCAGTCGGCAAAAATGTGGTGTTATTTATCCTTTAAACCTATTGGAATCAGATATCTCTTTTGCCTAATAATGGAGGAGGTTGAAAAATACTCTAGGAACTTCCTTTACTCCAAACAAGGCTCTAGTATTCCAGGATTTAAAAGCTATCCTAAAGTGGCAGGTGGCCGGAATGTCGCACCCACAAAGCAGCAGCCAATAAGCTGATAAAAAGTGGGGCTCAGAAGATAGCAGACTTACAGTTAAAAATAATCTTTAATTGCTGAGATTTGACGAGTTCAGTTGGTAATGGGCACGATGTTCTGCATCACACTACTTATTTCTTTCAAGTTTATATATGATGTTTGTGTGGCTCGTATGCTAAAGTTTCTTAGAGGAAGGTTTTGAGAGGTACAAGAGCTAGTTCATGCGCATATGTGAGAGCCTTGAAAATGTTCAACTCTTCTTTTTCAGTGTAAATACTAAATAGTCTAAATCAGTGTGGACAAAGGCCAGTGATTTCCTGAAGGTCTTGGGTTTACAACGACCACTTAATGGTTTTGACTCACAACTGACTTGAGGTAAACTTGAGTCAAGCAGCCATCCCATATCGTCTGTACACAAAGGTTTGAGATCTTAAAACAGAATTTTAACCCAGATGGTTGGATAACAGAGATTATTTTGTAAGGTCCTGCAAATGAAGAGTTCCCCTTCCCAACTCTACCAAGAAGACGGGTGAATACTGATGTTTTTGAAGGGCCTGATACTACTGATCTAAGTGATGTATTCAACACTTTGAGCATACTCCGTAAAATAAATTAAAAAAATTAAAAAAAAAAAAAAAGGTAATCCAAAAGCCTCTTGGAAATCAGCAAAATAACATCCAAACAACAGTCTGAAGGGGTGAGTAGCAGTCAGCAACAGCCCTTAGGCCATTCCCCATTACTTGTTATGAGCAAGCTTAAATAGTGGCTGTGTGCTTTTTAAAGAAATAGATCTATACTCGGAAACATAGCAATCCCCATTTACTTCGTTGGGTCGTTAAGTTTCAAAAACGAAAATCAAAACGAAAATCAAAACGAAAATCAAAAACGAAAATCAAAAACAATAATCAAAACGAAAATCAAAAACTAAAATTGAACCCTAATCTGAAAACGAAAATAAAAAACGAAAATAAAAATTGAACACACCATACCACCTGAACCACGACGCCGAGCAACCACCGGAACCACGACGCGACGGGGAGATGCTGAACCACGGAACCAAGACAGCGACGCAGGGCTGAACCACGGAACCACGGAACCAAGACAGCGACGCAGGGCTGAACCACGACGCGACGGGGAGATGAGCAACCAACGGAACCAAGACAGCGACGCAGGGCTGAGCAACTCTTGGGTTTGACGGCGACGCAGGGCTGAGTTCGACGGCGACCTTGGATATTTGTTTAAGGGAAAAGGCTTGGAGCTATAGCAGAGAAGGAACAGAGATTGAGCGCGATTTGTACGTTGCAACTATAGGAAAGTAAAAATTTTAATTTGAAACGCGGACTTGTTGCAGCGGGCATTAACATGTACGCTGCAATAACTTCGGGTTGTTGCTGCGGGCTTTTATTTTGTACGCTGCAACAAACGCATTTGTTGCGAACAACTAAAATGTACGCTGCGATAACCCTTTAAAGGGTTTGACCCGCGTTGACCGACTGGTTGTTGAAGCGTATTTATACTTGTACGCTGCAACAAGGGGGCTGCAACAGGGGTTTTTTCTACTAGTGAATTCAGGTACTTCTCTTATAGACCTGCTTATTCTAATGCTTTGGTTGTTTTGAATTTTATTGTTTTTTGATGGATTTAATGTACTTGTCAATTGAATTGGAAGTTTGTAACTTAAGGTTGTTGATTGGAAAGAAGTCATGAACTATGTAGTTTTATTTATGGTGTTTTGGGTTTTATTTATGTATGCAAGGGAGAAGGATTTTTCTTCTGAGGTAGCTTAATCATTTCAGTGCGTAAATTTAATGGCAGGTTTTGAAACATCCTCATGTAAATATGTAATGGCTCTTTTAGGTGTTGTGCGTGTTAGAACTATACAATTGAAACTTGTATATAGCATAGTATGTGTCCCTCTGTTGTGTCTAGAAAATGTTTACTTATGTTATTTTTCCTTCAGTTGCTTTTTCACCATATGCACTCCGAGTAGTTTAACTTCATTGGAGTGGACTTGTTCTTTTTTCACTTGTCATTTTTTAATTTATATTCTACACAAATTGTTGAATTCAGTACAGGAAGTATGCACCTGCTGAACTTCAGGCTCAAGTGATAGTGGAAGCACTTAGCAACTCTTGGTATATATAATTCCACACCAAATTAAATTCGAGGATCGCTCTCTCAATTTTCGCTGATGACACTTGTTGGTCATGCGTCAAACATCTGCACGGCCTGTAGTAGAACTGTAAGTTATACTGGCTATCACACAATGGATTTTATTCCCCTTATTTGTCTGGGTGCATGGGTTGTTCTCTCCATTCGATACCTGAGGTTAGGACTGTCAACAGATTTGCTAATAGATAGTCATTCCTTTAGATGATTACATCTACGTGTTTAGTTGCATTTTTCATGCGATATATTTTGAATGCTTGTAAATTTTGAGATGAACGAATTTGAATGTGAAAATCTCAAGTTTTGTGATTGGAAATCAATCTCAAGCTTGATCCGTTTTGGTGTGGTTTGGTCAATTCATAAGAATATCATAGAATTGTGGCTCATAATTCGATGATTTAGGGAATAAGATGTTTGATAAAATAAAATTAAAATTAAAAACTGCTTAAAGAAATGTTCTTTTATGAAGATTTATTTGATTTATGCTCATTAGCTCTGAGAATTTCTTTTAAGTATAGTATTGGTGTTCAAGGGTAGGATGTCTGTTAATTAAAACATTACATATTACATCACACAAACTTAATTAATCTAACTGGTCTGCCAATAAGATCTGATCTTTATTGATGTTAGGCCAATGATCCGTTTTTGTATGGTGATATAATAGTTGCTGAAATGGTTGGTTTGGCTGGGGTTTTTCTTAATTGCAAATGATTGAAAATTACCATAAATGCTGCTGAAACTTGAGTAGTCAGTACCAATTTCGCAAATATCACTGCAGGATTTACAACTAATTTGTAACAGAGTGCTAGTTGCTTGATTACTTCCTTTTACTGGTAAGTCTGGTTGAATCAATGTAGCTAGCTGCATTTTATGTTACTAAGACTTGTCTAGAAGTGTTAAGAGTATACGTGTTCAAGTGTCTTACACGGCTGTCGAAGGAATGTTACTTCTATAATTTACTTTAAGTGTGTGCAATTTAAACTCATTCCATCTGAAATGGTATTGCAGGACAAGGTAGTGGTGTCATACAGAGAACTGCTAGTGAAGCAGTTCTAGTTACGTTAGTGGCAGCTCGTGACCGGATGTTGAAAAAGGCGGGAAAAAATTCTCGGGGGAAACTTGTTGTTTATTCAACGTCAGATGTGCGTGATTCTGTAACTGTTTAATGTCATGTTATGTTGGTTCATTTGTTAGATTAATTTATGCTCACGAGTAACTATGGATGGCAGGATCTTTTTTACTATATTGCAAGTGAACTTGCAAAATTTGTTACCCAAGAAGGTGAAGAATTTCGACTTCCTTGTGGTAGAGAAAGGGAACTCGGTTTTACCTTTTCGTTCCCTGTAATGCAAACATCCACTGACTCTGGAACTTTAATCACATGGGCAAAAGGCTTCTGTATAGATGATACGGTAAAACTTATTACCTTGGTGCTAAAATTTAGATATTAGTTAATTTTTATGACCATGGCTATTCTGTTATCTACAACCAGTGTGCTCTACTTTTGTTCTATTACAGTATAGCTTAGTGTTAGTGGTTCTAGAGAAATGTTGCTGAAGTCATAATGGTTGCTATGGCTTGTTGGGATATATTCAGGACTCACGATCACTTGCTAGCTTGTGAGTCTGGTTGCAAGATCCTGTTTACATATTAGATGTTGAAAAATAAATAACCTTGATTCGATATAATTTAAATGTCCATTGCCTTTGTAACTCGATCTCTAGCTAGCTAGTTCATTGTAATATTTAACTTAAACTTTTATGTTTAAAGTGTAGTTAGGTTATCAACATGTTGGTTGATCTATGGTGAATTTGCCTTTTATTGGGTTGTAAACTGTTTTGACAGGTATATATTAATGTATTATAACATTCCCGGTATTGGGAAGGATCAAATTACAAAGGAAACATTGCCGAAATTTTCACCTAGCTAGTTTACTTTTTTTTTATGCTCATATACTTGTACTGAAACCTGCTTATTTTATTTAATCTTTGGATTAAATAAAATCAGCAGCTCATTTTTTTTAGAATATCCAAAAGTCATTTGCGTCGCAGATTGGCTAAAACTGCGACGCAAATGACTTTTTTTTAACATGATGAAAAGTCATTTGCATCGCACTTTATCTAATCTGCGACACAAATGACTTTTTTTTAACATATTGAAAAGTCATTTGCGTCGCAGTTTAGCTAAACTGCGACGCAAATGACTTTTCGGCATGTTAAAAAAAAGTTATTTGCGTCGCAGGTTAACTAATCTGCGACGCAAATGACTCTAATTTGCGTCGCCTAAATGTGCGACGCAAATGACTTTTTTCATTTGCGTCGCAGCCAGTTGCGTCGCACCAATGTGCGACGCAAATGGGCTTAAATGACCGACGCAAATGACTGTTTTTCCACTAGTGAACACGACGAAAACTTTGGATCTTTTGGTTCACCTTTTTTCTTCTCCAATCTTTCCTCATACCAGTGCATCGCACCATAAAACTTACAAATATATGTCGGATCTCCAAGGTCCCAATACTCTGTGCAAACATTAAAAATTATGTCAGTCTGTAACTTAATATGCATGTGAAACAGATTGATTAATCTTAAGTATTCTCAATTTTTCATATGATATTATATACCTTGAACTCCTTGTGTATTAGTATTAGCTGTAATTCCATTGGTAGAAACGGAACTGTTGGCAGACTTGGCACCTATAACATATCATATTATCATGTGTGTAATCAAATTCAAATATAAATAGTATTTTAGGCATAAAACCCTAAAAGAATCTGATTACTTACCAGACTTTGAAATAGTAGCACTGGATGGAGTTCTTTTTGCAGTAGACTTCGTGAGATTTTTGTGTGTCCCTTTATAGTTTACTCATATCCATGTATATTAGTGTAGATTATATAAATCAATTACTGTACTCAATATTATCCTCATTTTTTTTAGTAATAACATACCTTGATCTCCATGAATATTTTCTTTGGTGGAAACGTAGTTATCAGCTCCTACATTATAGTATATTGAACTCTCAAAACCAAATACATCCGGTTTAGGTTTGTATATTATAATACATAAATCTGATTGTGTTTCTGATTACTTACCACTTGGAGTGCTTTTTGCAATAGAATTAGTGGCAACCCTTTTCTTTCTTTGTTCACTTTCACATTGACTGTAAGCATCCTTCCCTTGAACTTGGTTGTGAACCGGATTTGCTTCATGATACAATATCATTAATAAAGCTTAGCTAAGAGTTTCAACATGTCTTTTAATTCATAGTTCTTTCTGAAAACCAACTATTAAGGCATGCCAGATTATATTGTAATGATTAAAATGCGTTGAACTTTATAAAATTAACGAATAAAAAGTGATATATCTGACCATTTGAAATGTCGCTCAGTGGATTTCTCTGACCGGTATTGAGTGATTTTCCCCTTTGTTCCCTTGGTGGTAGTGGTCGCTCTATAACTCAGGATCAATAATTGTCAAGTTTGTATAATGTGTCGTTGCAATAAATAGATAAATAGTTAATGTATAAGAGAGGTTATGGTACTACCGGCATTATCAATTTCTCTTCTTTGGCGCTTCCTTGCCATAATCTCCTTCCTCCTTAGCCTCGCGAATGATGGAAAATTTGGATCCATAGATGAATTTTGTAATCAATGTGTAGAAATTTTTAATCCATATAATACAGACCAAGCTATAACATGTTAAAAACACAATTCAGCATATGTTTTGATCCGAAATAAAATCATATCATGTAATGTACCTTAGATTGATGTTATGTATAAAACAATGAATTTGTCCTGGAATTTTGTTGTAAGGATATAGAGATATACAATCAAAATTCCCTAACCCTAGTCAGATTTTCTATAAGCAAGCCATACATCAGATCTGTATAATTTAATGTTAGCATCCATTAAAGAATCTTGGAAGTATAATAAAAAGCAATTTAATCATATTTTAAGTATTTTCTATACATAAAGACATTTTACTATAAATAAGTCAGAAGATATTTGCATATCTATATACTATAAGATATATGCTAATATACTACGTACTAAAATTCTATATATATTTGATTTGTGAAAGATTTTTGAGTTCGATATCTATGCTAATATATTGTGATACATAACTTATATGTGCCCTGATAATTTTTTCTTTCTGGATTCTGGAAGCATAGCACTTAAACGTTTAATAGAGTATAAGATTTCTGGATTATCTGGATCTTTGAGTGTAATAAAAGGCAAGCCAAAAATAAGATCTGTATAAATTTAATGGTAGCATCCATTAAAGAATCATGGAAGTGTAATGAAAAGCAATTTTAGTATACATTTGTCATCCTAATATATTGTGATACATAACTTATATGTGCCCTGATAATATTTTTTTTCTGGATTCTGGAAGCATAGCACTTAAACGTTTAACAGAGTATAAGATTTCTGGATTCTCTGGATCTTTGAGTGTAATAAAAGGCAAGCCAAAAATAAGATCTGTATAAATTTAATGGTAGCATCCATTAAAGAATCATGGAAGTATAATGAAAAGCAATTTTAGTATATTTCAAGTATTTTCTATACATAAAGACACGTAACTCTAAATAAATAAGAAGATATTTGCATATATATATATCAATATTATATTTGATTAGTTTATAAAATTGATATTGATTCTTCATCCTATTGTCAGATAGGAGTTCTTTCTGAAAATATTTGTTGGTATATATAGAACCAATATATATATATATATATATATATATATATATATATATATATATATATATATATATATATATACAATTACTAGATATATATATCTGATTTGTGACAGATTTTTGAGTGCGATAAATTTTCTCATATATTGTGATACATAACTTATATGTTCCCCTGCTATATGTATTTTTTTTAATCCTTGAATCTCCTTATACTGGCTGAAACAAATCAACAGATGTTCCCCTCATAAGTGTACAGTGATATCTTATTTTGATTTTTGTAACATGAAAGATTATGGGCTTTTTAACTTGATACCCCGTTATTAGTACTCATAAATTAGAAGCATAATACTTAAACGCTTTACAGAGTATAAGATTTCTAGATTCTCTGTACATTTGAGAACTCATTCTTTAGGAAAGGAATGGACACACCAGTTTTATTATACCTAAAATATGATTCGGTGCACAAAACTTTAAAATTTTACAATATCTTTTTAATATATTTCTAAAAATCAAATCTGCAGGTACACACAGACGATCCAAATTTGGTGTGCACCGAATTTACCATTTTGTCGGTGTAACCTGCTAGTATTCCGTTCTAACTCCTTTAACTTCTTGTTTTCAGTCGCCCCGCACCTTGCAGAGATACTGGACTGAACTCTGAACCGTCATCGTGTGGTTTATCAAGAACTGATTGGATTATCCACCACATATGTCCTGAATGCAAGTTCTTCAATTGTTCTACATTTAAAAGCAGGGTAATGATTTTGAATCTGGAGCTTACCTTATGGGGTCCAACTTTTATGAAATTTGTAATGGGAAAATCCAGAGGGGTGCTACTGCTATGAACAACTGCTGCAGAGAGCACAATTGCAAAAACATTGAGAGATTGTCCAGCAAGTTTCCTAAGACAAGTTATCAAAGATGGGAGGACCAATCTGCATATCAATCTGATTTGATTTAATCATCATACATGTAGTTGCACCATTCTGGAGATTGTTTCTGTTTTTTCCTTAATATGAATTGAATGTAACTTTACTATCTTTTCTGGATAAGGTTCATCTGTTTTTGTACTCAGTATTATTTTCAAATTTTTTTCATCCCTATTACTCAGGCTCACGTGTCAGAGTCACTCAACACATGAACCTTTCAAGGGAAGCATTAAAGCCGTGGATGGTTCAACTCTTTGAATAAATGGACAACGGGTTAAAGTTAAAAACCAAGGTAACTAAATTACATTCAATCTGTGTAATATATCTGATTGGAATGAATATGATGTTATATATGATTGGGAGGAATATGATGTTATATAAACGTAGAAAAATATGATCACTTCCAAATATAAATATTAATTAGACTAATGTCATAATGAAACTAATATTTGAACCAAATAGATTCTAGATTGAAAATACTATAACCCCGAGAGGTCTTAAAACACACGTTTTGAAGTAAACTGTATTACTAAAGGAAAAACAAAACGCCTGCCCCATAACCCATTGCTTATTTCTTCTCCATCTTGATCACAACCTTCTTTCTGTTAGTAGATCTTTGCACCGAACTTGTTTCACCAACGTTCCCATCACTCGTAGCTTCCTCAAGAGGTCGTTTTTGTGGTGTGATAGTGCCCTCAATAAAGTCTTCACTATTACATATAACAGGTGTGGGGTCCTACAATTAGTAAACATAAATCGTTATATTATATAATAAGTATTTAAAACGTAGATATCAACTTTAGGGATTGATATATACAAACCTTCTTTTTCTCAGTTGAAGGTGTATTCGTATTATTAGTAGATTCAATCTCCACATCATTATCCTGTCAAAGGAATAAAAATAAACATAAATATTATATCTGACAGTTTATTCTTATTAAGAATTTCAATGTGAGAAACTTGATCAATACTTACTTGTGCCACCTCATTCACATCCAAGAACTTTTTTATCAAGTCTTCATCATCACTTAGCCTTACTACAGTGAACTTATCCCAATCTTGATCAAGATTGTATTTAGAGATTTGAATTCTAAATAAAAAATTTCTTTCCAAAAGCATCTGTAGTTCCTCTGGAAATGAATCACCCTTACCATCCTATAATCATAAATATAATTGATATAAATACACAATGTATGATGATTATGACACATAAGAAAATAAACTTTTTTCATGTTACTTTTACCAGTAATATTATTAAGGATCAATAGTTGTATACCTTCAATAAATTATCTTTCAAGTCCATTGCCGATATCTGTATAACCTGAAAAACCTCCCGATCAAACATGACAAAACTTGCTGATCCACTGTCATCCTCAACTGATACAGTCACCTTGCACCTAGCATTTTTTTATATATATAAAGTAATATGGTGAATATTCTTGGTTTTATTAAATGATCCTATAATATTTTAGTTATATAGATATGGCGAAATGTACCTTGGTGACGCAGATTTAACATGTGAATCACATTTTATGCACCAATATCTCCCACCACCTTCATAGTCAACCTTTTTGTTACAACTTTTGCACGAGTTATAATACCAGTTGGTATCCTTTTCAAAACCCACAATTGTGGCAACAGTGGCACAAAAGCATTCCTACAATATATAATTTATATCAAAGTTATTAGAAAATTCAATAAATTATTAGAAAATCCATAATATCTTTCACTTTCAACATATATCAACCATTAAAATCCACAATTGGTTGAGACAGTAATAAATCAATTATTAAATGTTATATCTACACAATACCTTATTAGTATCGGGTATCTCATCTAATTGCTTACGTTCAGACAATTTCATAAACTCGTCTTCTATGGAATGTGAATTCTGGCTTGACAAATGAGTGATACCCAGCAAGCGAGAAACATCCCCATCGGTGATGCTATAAAACAAAATATTGGTACAAATAAAACTTCTGCCACACAAATCATTCATATGTCATTAAAGAACCATAAATACACAGGTTGAGATATTACCTTTCCTTATAATCATTCACTTCTGAGATGTCCTCATTGATGAATATCTTGGTCGCAAAGAGTGAATTACAAAGTAACTTGATCTAGTACATGATATAACCAACAATAATAATTATTATAATACGAATTGAATTTTATCATACACCATGTAATAATTGTCAAGATGTGAACAGACATGTATAGTATTACCTCTCCATATCTTTATTTTAGCGAATTGTAGTATAATAATAGGACGTCCTTGGATACCCTCTTTTTTGTACTCAGACATTTGTTCAGCATATTTCCCCATACAGTACCACTTATTGTATTTTTGCTATAAAAACACAACAAAATTAGAATATAATTAAAATACACATCTATTCTCAGAATTAATAAGACACAAACAATCCATACTTTAAATCTTCTAACTCGAACATCACTTTGTAATTTGGTGTTCCATTGGTTGAAGTGTCAATTTTGTCGCTCATTGCAGTGCATTCTCCAATAACATCTATCATTGGATAAAAAAGAATACATTGTTAACATATAAACTAAATTCAAAAAATACTCTATATCATACCTACTAAAAATACATCATTGACCTCCTTTTTAAGCATCTTGTCGAAGGGCACAAAGTCAAATCCATGTAGTGAAAGTTGTACATTTTCACACTCCCTGACATTCGTTTTGTAAAAGAAAACGATTTTGTAGTCATGGCTAGTAGCCCTATGTTGACCACCTGTTTTTTTTACCAAAAAATTAGAGATAATACGGGTCGCGCCCTCTTTCACAAGATTCTTATAATTGTCAAACAGATGTTTGTTTATGGTTGCTTGTATTTTGGAGCCCTGTATGTAATATAGTAAATGATTAGCTATTATTAAAGATTTTAACAATAATAATTTACACAAACAAATTAAAAAAATCGACAACAATAAGAAAACAAACAAAATATTAAATTTCAGAATCACGAAGTTACCTTCTCATCCACCAATATTAATTCATGAGTGCCGATTACAGTATGGTCTTTGAAATCCAGTTGTTCCCAAAACCTTACAATCCTCACCTTCAATCTCCATGATTCTTTTAGGGGAGTGATATCTTTTATCATGGTGAATGCCATGATCTTTAGAATAATAGATAATAGTTACGTAGAAACTGATCATTTAACCCGAAGCTGTAATTCATTTATATAGGGCCATAATGTCCTATTTTTGTAGATTATTATATTATGGAATATATTGTTTGCTTGGTGGTGTATTATGATTAAATATATGTTATAATAAACCTCTAATATTTCATACCTTATATATTGCAGAAGGTGAATTGAAAAAAAGCAAAGATGTCGTATATGTTCCATCTCCAAAATATTTGATGCTGACATAAATATACGCAGCTGAAGATTTCATAGATATTTTAAATTTTCGTTTGGAATGGAATGAGTGTAATCGTTAAAATATAATAAGATTAATATTATGTTCTTGGTGGTTCCCATTATTATAGCCTAAAATATAGAATAATAGGCATGTGAAATAGAATATTAACCTTCTTTTTTATACGGTTAAACAAATCTGTAAAATTAATATTAAGTTTTTTGTGTTTCCTTTGTAATAGCCTAAAAAATAGGAGAGTAGGGATGTAAGATTGGACTGTTTATTTTTTCTGGAAGTTTTGTTATTTGATGCGTGATATTATCTTGTTACAAAATATTTGTTTCTTTAATTATTTTTTTAACATTTTTCTCAGCCGTTTTTTTTTTTTTTTTTGGAAAGTTAAACATTAGATTGGGAGATATTATTGTTTTGTGAAATATTTGTTGCTTTATTAAAAAAAAATAATAAAATTTCGTAGCCTTTTTTTCCTGGAAGTTTAAGATCATGTGCGGTATTATATTGTGTAATAAAAAGTTCATGCTTAGTTTTTTTTTAATTTTTTTTTAATATTAAAAGAGAGGACCAATCATGTGGTGACATTTGTCATCACCACATTGAGTTCCTCTCTTTTAGTATAGTATATAGATGAGGCATTTCTACTAATAAGACTATGTTTTATATAAGCCATATAGGCTTTAATGCTTTAATGGATTAGGAATGCTTAGATGGAGCATTTATTTAATTAAATTACGTTCTTATATTGTTCTCATATTCATGTAGGTGGTGTAATTTGAGGTTTTGGATCCTCTAGAGTTCTAAAATAAATCTACAAGGTAGAGTTTGAGCATATCAACCATTGAATGAAAAATCAATGGTTCATATATTATCTTTCCAAAATTCCCCTATTTTTTCTCATCAATATGAGCCATTGATTTTAAAATGTATGGTTTTGATACAAATCTATCTTGTAGAGTTTTATTAAAACCCTAGAGGATCCGGACTCGTAATTTGATGTTAGCTTTATTTAATTGGAGTAAACAATGACTTTCGTGAGATCCAAATGAGTGGGTTAGAACAATAGATCTTATTAAGGTCCTTTATGTTAGGTTATGATACATATGACAATTCATAAATCATGCGGAAAAACCATAAAGCCAGGAAAACATATTATTTACACATAATCATTTAGCATAGTTTAGATGCATACTCTTTGTTGCGTGCCCTCCCTAGCTGCGCCCGAACCGAACAAGAACAAGTCTTTAGGACTCCAAGTGTCGTCCCTCCGTAGATAGTCCACAGCACGTCCGGATCCGCCTTAAGATTGACCAACTAGAATCGCCCTTAAGGTACTTAGAATTTTCGGCACTTTATAGGCAATTGTATGACTGAATTTTGCTCTCAAAAACTCACTTTGAATACTTGAATTCTCGATGTAAATATGTGACCCTAGGCACCTATTTATAGAGTTATGGAAAAGGATTTGGAATCCTATTAGGATACTAATTTATTTAATTATAATCCTACTAGGACTCTAATTAAATAAACTAAATCTTTTAGGATTAGATTTAATCATATGACAAATCCCGGTAGCTTTAGGATTCGAGTAGCACACAAACACACACGCACGCACAGCAGCCCACGAGGGGCGCCATGCGCGCGCGCGCAGCCCGCAAGCTCGCAGCCCACTGCCGCAAGCCCACACGCTACCGTAGCCTTGGCGCGCGCTGGGCCTGCCTTGCGGTGGGCCTGGCGCAGCCTTGGCTGGTGCGTTTGTGGCGCGCTGGCTTGCTGGGCGAGGGCCCGGCTTCGTGCTGGGCCTTCGTCTGGCAGGCCTCGTCCGATGCTAATTCGTACGATACGCTTCCGATTAATTTCCCGATTCCGGAATTCATTTCCGATACGAACAATATTCAATATTTCCGATTCCGGAATCAATTTCCGTTTCGAACAAATATTTAATATTTCCGTTTCCGGAATTATTTTCCGATTCCGATAATATTTCCGATTCTGACAATATTTCCGTTTCCGGCAATATTTCCGATTCCGGCAATATTTCCATTTCTGATAATATTTTCCGATACGTACCATGTTTCCGTTTCCGGCAACATCTACGACTTGGATAATATTTATATTTCCGATACGATCCATATTTCCGTTTCCGGCAATATCATCGTTTCCGGAGTATTCATTTCTTGCCTGTGACGATCTCAGCTCCCACTGAAACCAAGATCCATCGATTCCGAATATCCATAGATGGAGTATTTAATGCCATTAAATACTTGATCCTTTTACGTACTATTTGTGTGACCCTACGGGTTCAGTCAAGAGTAAGCTGTGGATTAATATCATTAATTCCACTTGAACTGAAGCGGCCTCTAGCTAGGCATTCAGCTCACTTGATCTCACTGAATTAATAACTTGTTAATTAATACTGAACCGCATTTATTAGACTTAACATTGAATGCATACTTGGACCAAGGGCATTATTTCCTTCAGTCTCCCACTTGTCCTTAGGGACAAGTGTGCATTTCCTAATTCCTTTGTCGCTCGATGCTTGCTCTTGAACATAAGGTAAGAGTTGTCATCCTTATTATGTCCAGAGGTGTTTCTCGGTTTCAGAGTTCAACTGATCAAATAAACAGATAATCATAGCCTATGATTCATCCGAGCACGGCCATGCATTTCACAGTTTCTAGCTCTCCGAGTGGCCTTGTACAACTTTTAAGCATCTCATCCCGATTTATGGGAGGACAATCCCAATCTTGCGATCTTGAGATTAGACTTCGTTTGATAGGTGATTACCTGAGCGTTGCCTTTATACCCTCCTTTTACGGTGCGATGGTTGGTCAACGTCAAAGCAACCAGTTCTCAAACAAGTAATCTCAAATCACTCAGGTATTGAGGATTTAGTGTCTAATAATTTTAATGAAATTTACTTATGACAGATTTTCATCTCTTACAGTAAAGTTTCATAGGTCTTGTCCGATACTAGTCTTCCCAAAGTAAGTATCTATGCAAATGATTATGACATTGCCATGTCCACATAGTTCAAGAAACAGAACTACTAGTCATCTTGCATTCTAGTCGTCTAACGTTTTCTATGCGTCCAATTTTATAGAAAACTCCGACTAGGGACCATTTTCAACCTTTGACATTCAAGTTCACTTGATAGACATTTCTTAGTCACAGGACTGGTCCTGACAGTCTATCTTGAATATATCGTCAAATTGAAGGGACTCATCATTTAATAAACCACAATTTAAATGGAAAAATGAATTCTTTTCATTTATTGTGAATGATTAACCAATAATGTTTTACAAAGATTTAAACTCTAAAACTTTAAAACATTAAACAGGGTCATCAAAGCCATTCTCCAATATGATTGATTCCCATAGCTGCAGTGTGCGAGTTGTGCTTCGCCTGCGGCAGAGGTTTAGTCAATGGATCTGATATGTTGTCATCAGTTCCAATCTTGTTTATCTCGACTTCTTTTCTTTCAACGAACTCTCGTAGAAGGTGAAATCTACGAAGTACATACTTGACTCTCTGGTGGTGTCTAGGCTCCTTTGCCTGTGCAATAGCTCCGTTATTATCACAATACAGGGCTATTGGTCCTTTAATGGAGGGGACTACACCAAGTTCACCTATGAACTTCCTTAGCCATATAGCTTCCTTTGCTGCTTCATGTGCAGCAATGTACTCCGCTTCAGTTGTAGAATCCGCAATGGTGCTTTGCTTAGCACTTTTCCAGCTTACTGCTCCTCCGTTGAGGCAGAAGACAAACCCAGACTGTGATCTGAAATCATTTTTGTCGGTTTGGAAACTTGCGTCCGTATAGCCTTTAAAAATTAATTCATCATCTCCACCATAGACCAGGAAGTCATCTTTGTGCCTTTTCAGGTACTTCAGAATATTCTTGGCAGCAGTCCAATGCGCCTCTCCTGGGTCTGACTGGTATCTGCTCGTAGCACTGAGTGCGTACGCAACATCCGGGCGTGTACATATCATAGAATTCATTATTGAACCAATCAATGATGCATATGGAATCCCATTCATTCGTCTACGCTCATCAAGTGTTTTTGGGCACTGATTCTTGCTTAGAGTCATTCCATGAGACATGGGTAGGTAGCCTCGCTTGGAGTCCGCCATCTTGAACCTATCAAGCACCTTACTGATATAAGTGCTTTGACTAAGTCCAATCATCCTTTTAGATCTATCTCTGTAAATCTTGATGCCCAATATGTACTGTGCTTCTCCTAGATCTTTCATCGAAAAACATTTCCCAAGCCAAATCTTGACAGAGTTCAACATAGGAATGTCATTTCCGATAAGTAATATGTCGTCGACATATAATACTAGGAAAGCAATTTTGCTCCCACTGACCTTCTTGTATACACAAGATTCGTCTGCGTTCTTGATGAAACCAAAGTCACTGACTGCTTCATCAAAACGTATATTTCAGCTCCTGGATGCCTGCTTCAATCCGTAGATTGACTTCTTTAGCTTGCATACCTTTTTAGCATTCTTTGGATCCTCAAAACCTTCAGGCTGTGTCATAAACACAGTTTCTGTTAAAACGCCGTTTAAGAAAGCAGTTTTGACATCCATCTGCCATATTTCGTAATCGTAATATGCAGCGATTGCTAACATTATCCGAATAGACTTTAGCATTGCAACTGGTGAAAAGGTTTCATCGTAATCCACACCGTGGACTTGCCTGTAACCTTTTGCAACCAATCTAGCTTTGAAAACTTCAAGTTTCCCATCTTTGTCCTTTTTCAGTTTGAAAACCCATTTGCTTCCAATGGCTTGGTAGCCATCTGGCAAATCGACCAAATCCCATACTTGGTTTTCAGACATGGAGTCTAATTCAGATTGCATGGCTTCTTGCCATTGCTTGGAGCTAGGGCTCGTCATAGCTTGTTTGTAAGTCGCAGGTTCATCACTTTCAAGTAATAGAACGTCATAGCTCTCGTTCGTCAAAATACCTAAGTACCTTTCCGGTTGAGATCTATATCTTTGCGATCTACGCGGGGTAACATTTCTAGTTTGACCATGATTCTCACCAGATTCTTCTAAAGATCTCTGAGTTTCATCCTGAATGTCATCTTGAGCATTCTCTAGAGTTTGTTGTTCGACTCGAATTTCTTCGAGGTCTACTTTTCTCCCACTTGTCATTTT
Organism: Spinacia oleracea; assembly: GCF_020520425.1. NCBI lineage: Eukaryota > Viridiplantae > Streptophyta > Magnoliopsida > Caryophyllales > Amaranthaceae > Spinacia > Spinacia oleracea. The sequence goes on from NC_079489.1 coordinate 94,425,994, forward strand.
GGAAATGTGATCTTTCTCCAAAAAGACACCATTTCGAGCAACAAACACCTTGTTCTCAGATGTATTGTAGAAGTAATACCCCTTTGTTTCCTTTGGATAGCCCACAAGGATACATTTGTCAGATTTTGGATGAAGTTTGTCTGAAATCAATCGTTTGACGTATACTTCACATCCCCAAATCTTCAGAAAAGACACATTTGGAGGCTTTCCAAACCATAATTCATATGGAGTCTTTTCGACAGCTTTAGACGGAGCTCTATTTATAGTGAGTGCAGCTGTATTTAGTGCATGTCCCCAAAATTCTAATGGAAGTTTGGCCTGACCCATCATTGACCTGACCATGTCTAGCAAGGTTCTGTTCCTCCGTTCCGACACACCGTTCCATTGTGGTGTTCCAGGAGGAGTCAATTCTGATAGAATTCCACATTCTTTCAGATGGTCATCAAATTCATAGCTCAGATATTCACCGCCTCTAGCAGACCGCAGTGCCTTAATCTTCTTGCCTAATTGATTCTCTACTTCACTCTGAAATTCCTTGAATTTGTCAAAGGATTCAGACTTATGCTTCATTAGGTAGACATAACCATATCTACTGAAGTCATCAGTGAAAGTGATAAAGTAGCTGAAACCACCTCTAGCATTTGTACTCATTGGTCCACATACATCTGTATGGATTAAACCCAATAGTTCATTTGCTCTTTCTCCAACTTTAGAGAAAGGTTGCTTTGTCATTTTGCCAAGTAAACATGATTCGCATTTACCATAATCCTCTAAGTCAAATGGTTCTAGAATTCCTTCCTTTTGAAGTCTTTCTAAGCGTTTCAAGTTTATATGGCCTAATCGACAATGCCACGGATAGGTGAGATCTGAATCATCCTTTTTGGCCCTTTTGGTATTTATGTTATATACTTGTTTGTCGTGATCTAATAAATAAAGTCCATTGACTAATCTAGCAGATCCATAAAACATCTCTTTAAAATAAAACGAACAACTATTGTCTTTTATTAAAAAGGAAAATCCCTTAGCATCTAAGCAAGAAACTGAAATGATGTTTTTAGTAAGACTTGGAACATGGAAACATTCTTCCAGTTCCAAAACTAGCCCGGAGGGCAACGATAAATAGTAAGTTCCTACAGCTAATGCAGCAATCCGTGCTCCATTTCCCACTCGTAGGTCTGAAGGAAATAATGCCCTTGGTCCAAGTATGCATTCTATGTTAAGTCTAATAAATGCGGTTCAGTATTAATTAACAAGTTAATAATTCAGTGAGATCAAGTGAGCTGAATGCCTAGCTAGAGGCCGCTTCAGTTCAAGTGGAATTAATGATATTAATCCACAGCTTACTCTTGACTGAACCCGTAGGGTCACACAAATAGTACGTAAACGGATCAAGTATTTAATGGCATTAAATACTCCATCTATGAATATTCGGAACCGACGGATCTTGGTTTCAGTGAGAGCTAAGATCGTCACAGGCAAGGAATGAATACTCCGGAAACGATGATATTGCCGGAAACGGAAATATGGATCGTATCGGAAATATAAATATTATCCAAGTCGTAGATGTTGCCGGAAACGGAAACATGGTACGTGTCGGAAAATATTATCGGAAATGGAAATATTGCCAGAATCGGAAATATTGCCGGAAACGGAAATATTGTCAGAATCGGAAATATTACCGGAATCGGAAAATAATTCCGGAAACGGAAATATTAAATATTTGTTCGAAACGGAAATTAATTCCGGAATCGGAAATATTAAATATTGTTCGTATCGGAAATGAATTCCGGAATCGGAAAATTTAATCGGAAGCGCATCGTACGAATAAGCATCGGACGAGGCCTGCCGGACGAGGCCCAGCACGAAGCCAGGCCATCGCCCAGCAAGCCAAGCGCGCCGCACAAACAGCCATGCCAGGCCCAGCGCAAGGCCAGGCCCAGCAGGCTGCGCGCAGCGCGCAGCGCGCACAGCGCGCACAGCACGCGCAGCGCGCAGCGCGCACAGCGCGCACAGCACGCGCAGCGCGCAGCGCGCGCGGGCGCTGAGTGGGCTGCTGCTCGCGCGCACGCATGGGGCCCATCGTGGCTGCCGTGCGTGTGTGTGCAAGTGTTTGTGTTCGTGCACGTTTCCTAAAACATGCAGAGTTCGGTTAATGATTAAATTCCTAATTCTATTTGATAAATTAATTAAATTAGAGTTCTTGTAGGATTCTAGGTTTAATTAATTTGTATCTGAATAGGATTTCGATTCCCTTTCCATACCGCTATAAATATGAGGCTAGGGCTCACAATTTATAACACAAGTTTAAAAGTATTCAAAGTAAGTTTTTGAGAGAAAAATTCAGTCACACATTTGCCTATAAAGTGCCGAAAATAATAGTACCTTAAGGGCGATTCTAGTTGGTCAATCTTAAGGCGGATCCGGACGTGCTGTGGACTATCTACGGAGGGACGACACTTGGAGTCCTAAAGACTTGTTCTTGTTCGGTTCGGGCGCAGCTAGGGAAGGCACGCAACAAAGAGTATGCATCTAATCTATGCTAAATGATTATGTGTAAATAATATGTTTTCCTGGGTTTATGGTTTTTCCGCATGATTTATGAATTGTCATATGTATAATAACCTCACAGTGGTATCACGAGCCTCTTATTATTTTCATAATCTAAATTGCATAAACATGGTTAAATATTACAAATTTGCAAGAATTAAAAGGGGTGATTAATTTTCGTAATTGTTAATTAATTGCAAATTGCGTTTATTTAATTATACGTACGCAGTTTTTCGGCAGTTTCTTCGTTACTCATCCAAATCGAGTGATTTTTGTGTCAATTCCGCATGTAAAAGGCATTCTAAAATTTTGACAAAAATAGTATTTTTCTGCCGAACCCAGAATTCTCAAATTCGAAGCCTAACTATGACTTTTCGAAGGTTTTAGTTTTTCGAATGCAAAATTTCGTAAATTTAAGATGTTAAATTAAATATTTGCGATTCTTGTTGATAAATCTTGAATTTTTGATTGACCTACTGCATATGTTTAACAAGTTTGAATGCCTAGTCTTGTTAATTATGCAATCTAATTTGTAATTATGATTAATTTGTTGAAAATTGAATACTTTAGAATTAATTTGATTTTCATAATTAATTGTAATTTAATTAGAAACCTATGATTAAAAACCACCATAAAAATTGTAAATTTACGATAAATTTTAAATTTTTATGACCTAGACTTGAATCCATAACAATCGGAAATCAATTGGATAATAAATTTTCGATTTTTTCGCCCTAAAATTATGAAATTAATATTATTTATTAATTTGTCATTAATTTTAAATATAAATTTTAAATTTTTATGCGATTCGTTCATATAACTTGCACGCACAAAGCAATGGACGCTTCGTGTTACCCTTAAGGGGTGTTGCATAATGCGGGCATGCGACGACGAGCAAGGGAGCTCGTCGCCCATGCGGCACGAATGCAATGAGCAAGGGCGTAGTGCACGAGCACAAGGCAGCAGCCTTGCCTTGTGTCGTGTGCCACGACCAATGGACGAATGGGCATGGGCGTAGGGCGAGCCAAGGCAATCGCGTGTGGGCAGCAAGCGAGCTGCGCCACAACGCGCGCTGCCTCGCACAAGAGCGCGCAGCCTCGCGCGCAGCGAGCGCAAGCTCGCGTGCCACGAGCGCTGCGCCTAGCATTGCTCGCACGCACAGCGAGCGATGTCGCCCGCCCAGCGAGCGATGTCGCGCGCCCAGCGAGCGATGGCTCGCGCGCACAGCGAGCGATGTCGCCCGCCCAGCGAGCGATGTCGCGCGCCCAGCGAGCGATGGCTCGCGCGCCCAGCGAGCGATGTCGCGCGCCCAGCGAGCGATGTCGCGCGCGCACTGCGAGCGATAGCTCGCGTGCGATGAGCGCTGGCGCGCGCAGCGAGCACCAATGCGTGCGGAGGCTTGCGATAGGGATGCAGCAGCTATGCGACGAGCGCATGGGCTGCGCGCACATGGCCAGCAATGGCTGTGTGCGTACGGCCCATGGGCATGCAATGCGTAGGGTGTTTGCGTTACGATTAGATCGTTTTGAATGTTTAATTTGAAAATTTCAGTTCACGTAATTTTAATTAATTTTAAAATTAATAATTTAAATTATTTTCTTGGATTTTAATTTTGAATATTATAATTATAATAAATGTAATTTATTCTAATTATTTTACTAAAATTAAAATCATGAATTAATTTAAATGCGACTGAAATTAAATTAAACTTTTTGGATTCAATTATAAATTTATATGAGCTTTAAATTTTAATTAAATTTGTATGTTTCCGGTTAGACTAGAAATACATTTTTATGTTTAAAATTGGTAAAGCATATGAATTTATTGGTTTAAGTGGGAGCGCTTTTTAGTCATAAACTCTTGATTAGGTCTACAAATCCTTAAGGTTAAAACAACTTGATTAGAATTAATAAGGACTGAATAATTGGTAGATTATTGGTGCCCTTGATTAATTGCTGCAAATGTTTACGTGATGCATAATGTGTTTTACTAACCAGCTATGTGGGCCATTCATGATAATGAATGGGTGAATGGTATATATTGTATATGTACTGTTTTGCAGGTTATGAAGTGACTAGTATGGCCCAAATAGGATAGAAAATATGGTCTGCGTACCATTAATTTGAATGTAATTGGTCTAAAGTGCCAAAGTTATTTTTCAATTCAAATATGGTCTGCGAACCATCAAATAGTTGTAATTAGTTATAGCTTATCCTATTTGAAGAAAATGGTGCCTCCCACGGAGATTTTCAAGACGGACTTTGAAGTCAAAGCTTCAAGATGAAGTCGGGCCATACTAGATCACAAATATCTTATGCATGTTTTAAGTTATTTATTGCTTTAAATATGTCTTAAAATGCATGAGATCAAAAGCTTGATTATGTTGCATGATTAAGGATTTTAGTTCACTTAAAATCTAACCAACATAGTAAGAGCTTAAGTTCCAAACTTAAAAATTGAGTTAAAAGGTGCCATGCCAAAATATACACTTGCTTGGATATCCTTTACATCAATCTAGTAATAGTTTTCGCTCAGCGAGGTGTTACTTATTGGTCCTAAAGGGGCAAGGTACACAAATAATTGTGAGTACATGTTAGTTTTGGTGAAACTCAACGATATAAGTAAGGAGTCCTTTTATGTCGTGGCAAAATCGATAGGTTTACCTAATAAGTTCTTAGACGTACCTATCAACCAAGAATAGTTTCTAGACTATTAGCAAAAGGCTTTTGCTTACCTAAGATGTTTTAGGATTAAGTCGACAAACTGTGCTTAGTTCTTCAATGATTTTAGGGTCTTGGAATCATTTTATTCACACCTGCCGGAACAATAAAATCGAATAAAATGTTAATAACTTGTTTGAATTGCATGGTTGCTTTAATTTCAAGTTATTATTCATGATAAATGTTTAGACTTTGCATGCTTCAATGTATGTTTTAATTATTGTTTATAATTAAATATCTTGCACTGCAATAAATCCTTTTAGAAAGGTAACAGTAAATTTCCTCGATTGGTAGTGAATCCAAGAACGATTCACGGAAATGAGAGAAAGTGAGCAATTTAAAATGTACGTTTCTTTTAGCGACTTTTATGGTTGTTTTCGAAGATCAAAATCGAATGGCAAACCAATTGGTGCTTGTGAATTCAAAATACAATGTAGTTTTGAGATCATAAAGCATTGAGTTTAATACGCTCAGCTTTACCAATGGTTAACAACCTAATATCTTTGTCCATTTAATTCTCGAATGAGTCTAGTCCCTAGACATTCGAATAGATCGATACTTAGAGAACTTTAGAAGCTTCTGGTAAGATCATCTGGTTGAACCAAAATATTCAACATAAATTAAAATGGAAAAGAACCTTGTTGGTGACATTGGACATGTCTAACAAAGTATAAAAGTCAACACTAAAGAATTCAATTCTTAAGACTATAAGAAAGGGTACAAGAAATAGGAAAACAAAGGAACATATGAAAGGAATTTACGATTCCGTTTCTACCTATAAGTTTATGTTTAAAGAGAAGTGACCTAGCAATCAAACTTCCTTGGTATCATATACCGCTTGAGGATCTTACTTCGGTAATAACTCAAACAATGGAAGCTAGGATACACTAATGACCTACAAGTGGGAAATGAAGCATGGCAATGCTACATTAATTGTAGGGTCATCTAGTTTGTTTTAAGTCATTTCAAAGGCTGGAACTTAATGGCTATTTTGTTCCATAATCAGCATACCTAAATTTCTGCTTCAAACACAGAAAGACTCACATTCAGAAGAACAAAAACAATGCTTGTTTGTTTGTTTATTTGAATGAAATGGTCAATTACAGGTTGAGTCAATATGCTTGATTAAAACAAACAACTCTTTAAAGAACTTTACTAGGTTCAAATCAACCCCTTGATTTGAGTTCCACAAATCTTTGGCATTGTTGCTTAGACCATATCAACAAGTTAACATTCATAAGCTCTATTTTGATGGACTTCTGAAAGTTGATTGATTTCTAGATCATTTTAAGACAACTAGTCTTACTTGTTGAAAGTAACAAAAGATATGAACTATTGTTAGAACGCCTAGACAATGGAGTTCAAAGCTAAAGAAAGATTTTATGACTTTATTATTTCACATGGATTTGAGTGAATATTGGTTTATTTACTCAAATGTGATATAAGTTGAATCTGTTTGGCTAGTTCAAAGATTCAGAAGTATAAAATCCACTTGGCAAGAAATCATAAAGATCTAGGTTAGATCATGTTGATGATTACTTGAGACCAAATATGATCATCAATGATTGTGTGTTATAATTTCACAATCTAGGTCCATAAGATATGGCATATCTACGTTGGAATGATCGAAGTCAATTAGTACTTGATTCGATCAATGATGAATCATAAAGACTTTTCCTATAATTTCTAAAACAAAATGCTCAACTACCACCAAACTAAACCAAATTCGTCAAAGCTATTGAAAAGTAATTTCAGAATATCTTTTCATAATATATCTAAAGAGTTCTTAAACACAGTGGGAGCTTAGTGTTTGTTATTCAACAAACTAAGGTCCAAGTATAGATATATGTTTCATTGTGATGAGACACAAGGGTATTGTTTCTACCACGAATTTTTGAGAACATAATGTTTGTTTGCTCGAAATAATGTCCTTTTGGAGGTTCGTTTCCAAAATGACAAGTGGGAGAAAATAGACCTCGAAAGTTTTCGAGGCGAACAACAAACATAAACGGACATTCCGGAGGCTTTTCGAAGTGCTTCAGAAAATCCGAACTTATTCTATAAGGACTTTACAAGTGGCTTTAAAGAATAGACATCTCTTAGAAGACTTTACAAGTGCTTCAAGGAGAATAGAATATTCAAAGGACTTTCAAGTGGCTATTGATATTCTATTGTTTGATGTTCTATACCCAAGTAGGCATAGAGTTCAAGTCACTGAAACTATGAGATTCTTCTATTAGATAGTGAAGAAACATGGAATTCAGGTCACTGAAACTATGCAATTCTTCTATTAGATAGTGAAGAAACCTACAACTTGCAGTCAAACTATTATCATATAGATTAATGAGTTTGTGACTTGTAAGAAAGCTATGACGAAATATAGATTCCCTAAAATGGTTAGAGGCCATATATAGACTATATGTTTAAATGGTTAGAGGCCATAAAACATACTCAATGTTTTGATGACAAAAATTGAAATTTTGTTGATTTGCAAGAATAGTTTCACACCTATTGGTTGCAAGTTTGTTTTAAGGATAAAAACCATCAAACATGGAATTGTGTTCACGCACAAAGCTAGATTAGTTGCTAAAGGTTACAAGCAAATTCATGGCATGGATTGTGTTGAAACCTCATGCAAAATCGTAATACTTAAGTCTATAATTCAAGCAATGATTGCATATTAGTACATATGGATGACAAAACGTATTCCTCGGTCAAATGTTGGAATATAATATGTACATGGTATGTCATAGAATTTGTGGATCCAAATAAATGCTTGAAAAGAAAGCTAGCTTACGAAATCTAAGTACAGATTTAAGCAAGCAATTGGGAGTTGGAACTGTATTTTAGTGAAGCTAATAAGTATTTTAGTTTCATAAAATGTACATGATTCTTATAGATGTATAAGAAGTTTAGTGGGAGTACGTAAAACTTAATTGGTCCTATGTGTATCACACACATATCTCTCTATTGTGAAATAACATTCAAATGCTAAATACTTAGATTTGAGATTATTCATCAATGACGGACCAAGGCGAAACTTAGTACATACTGGGTATTAAGATCTATTTACAAAGATCTTATGATATTGTTTTGGATTAAGTAAATGGCATTTACTAAATCAAACACGAAAGTCTCCATTGGAGATATTCGACCCATGTGAATAAATCTAAGTAAAGGATGTTTGAACTATGTATAAGCATTTACTAAGTTAAACATCAAAGGATCTAAATAAGATTCTTAACCTATATTATATGTCAAAGAATTTAGCTGAATTTAGTATCTACTGAAACTAGATAAGCTAAAGTTACATGAATAGAATTCAATTGGGAATTATTCTGCAAAAGAATTTATCATGTATGATATAATATGAGGATCGCCAAAAACGTATCGTATGACTTTAGCCATGACGAACATATACCAATCTCTATTGATCTAAGTAAAGATCAACTAGATTGAGATCAAGAATACTTATGGTACTTGAAAAGGTACATAGGAATAGTTCTTGATTCAAGGAAATAAAGATATGCTAAATATTGATGCTACACGCATAAACACTGGCAAAGGATCAAGCAAGACCCTTTGGAGTTAACCATTGATAAGGACGAGCTATAGAGCATCGTGTTTTGAAATGGCAACATGGATTGGAGACCATGAGTTGTTGCGTGGGAAATTAAAATATTAATTTCTATGTTCTAAGATATAGTTGGAGAGTCTTCCACATATCTATGAACTGCTTGGATAGGTAAATCCAAACAAAGCATCACTAGCAACCTATACAGTTGAAGTAAAAGTAATTATTGCCTAAGAAGCAATAAAACAGGGTTGTTTAAAGTTCTTCACTGAACTTGGGTAGATCACCTATCTGCTGGCTTGATGGTTCTTCATTGAAAATGCGTAGAACCACTCTTGAAGCAAGAAAAACGTCTGCTAACTTAATGGTTCTTCATTGCAAAATGAGTAAAACCACCATCGAAGTAAGAAAGACTAGATCACATAATAAACAAACTCGAAAAGATCTTATCATCATATCTCGAAGAACATTCGATGAAAAGGATATTAAGATTGGCAAAGCATGATAACTAAACCTATGCAACAAGTGAGAAGCAACACTCACGTTGTAGCACTGGAAATCAAGCATAGCTTTGAATTCCATGAACTGTTTTAAAGATGGGTTTGAGGCCCATGGTTGTAAAACAATGGGGTTAAACATTTATCATATATGAAATGTATTTTCATATTCCATTTAATCTTGGTTTAGTATTAAATGATGAGTCCCTTCAATTTGACAATATATTCAAGATAGACTGTCAGGACCAGTCCTGTGACTAAGAAATGTCTATCAAGTGAACTTGAATGTCAAAGGTTGAAAATGGTCCCTAATCGGAGTTTTCTATAAAATTGGACGCATAGAAAACGTTAGACGATTAGAATGCAAGATGACTAGTAGTTCTGTTTCTTGAACTATGTGGACATGGCAATGTCATAATCATTTGCATAGATACTTACTTTGGGAAGACTAGTATCGGACAAGACCTATGAAACTTTACTGTAAGAGATGAAAGTCTGTCATAAGTAAATTTCATTAAATTATTAGACACTAAATCCTCAATACCTGAGTGATTTGAAGATTACTTGTTTGAGAACTGGTTGCTTTGACGTTGACCAACCGTCGCACCGTAAAAGGAGGCTATAAAGGCAACGCTCAGGTAATCACCTATCAAACGAAGTCTAATCTCAAGATCGCAAGATTGGGATTGTCCTCCCATAAATCGGGATGAGATGCTTAAAAGTTGTACAAGGCCACTCGGAGAGCTAGAAACTGTGAAATGCATGGCCGTGCTCGGATGAATCATAGGCTATGATTATCTGTTTATTTGATCAGTTGAACTCTGAAACCGAGGAACACCTCTGGACATAATAAGGATGACAACTCTTACCTTATGTTCAAGAGCAAGCATCGAGCGACAAAGGAATTAGGAAATGCACACTTGTCCCTAAGGACAAGTGGGAGACTGAAGGAAATAATGCCCTTGGTCCAAGTATGCATTCTATGTTAAGTCTAATAAATGCGGTTCAGTATTAATTAACAAGTTAATAATTCAGTGAGATCAAGTGAGCTGAATGCCTAGCTAGAGGCCGCTTCAGTTCAAGTGGAATTAATGATATTAATCCACAGCTTACTCTTGACTGAACCCGTAGGGTCACACAAATAGTACGTAAACGGATCAAGTATTTAATGGAATTAAATACTCCATCTATGAATATTCGGAACCGACGGATCTTGGTTTCAGTGGGAGCTAAGATCGTCACAGGCAAGGAATGAATACTCCGGAAACGATGATATTGCCGGAAACGGAAATATGGATCGTATCGGAAATATAAATATTATCCAAGTCGTAAATGTTGCCGGAAACGGAAACATGGTACGTGTCGGAAAATATTATCGGAAATGGAAATATTGCCAGAATCGGAAATATTGCCGGAAACGGAAATATTGTCAGAATCGGAAATATTACCGGAATCGGAAAATAATTCCGGAAACGGAAATATTAAATATTTGTTCGAAACGGAAATTAATTCCGGAATCGGAAATATTAAATATTGTTCGTATCGGAAATGAATTCCGGAATCGGAAAATTTAATCGGAAGCGCATCGTACGAATAAGCATCGGACGAGGCCTGCCGGACGAGGCCCAGCACGAAGCCAGGCCATCGCCCAGCAAGCCAAGCGCGCCGCACAAACAGCCATGCCAGGCCCAGCGCAAGGCCAGGCCCAGCGCAAGGCCAGGCCCAGCAGGCTGCGCGCAGCGCGCAGCGCGCACAGCGCGCACAGCACGCGCAGCGCGCAGCGCGCACAGCGCGCAGCGCGCACAGCGCGCACAGCACGCGCAGCGCGCGCGGGCGCTGAGTGGGCTGCTGCTCGCGCGCACGCATGGGGCCCATCGTGGCTGCCGTGCGTGTGTGTGCAAGTGTTTGTGTTCGTGCACGTTTCCTAAAACATGCAGAGTTCGGTTAATGATTAAATTCCTAATTCTATTTGATAAATTAATTAAATTAGAGTTCTTGTAGGATTCTAGGTTTAATTAATTTGTATCTGAATAGGATTTCGATTCCCTTTCCATACCGCTATAAATATGAGGCTAGGGCTCACAATTTATAACACAAGTTTAAAAGTATTCAAAGTGAGTTTTTAAGAGAAAAATTCAGTCACACATTTGCCTATAAAGTGCCGAAAATAATAGTACCTTAAGGGCGATTCTAGTTGGTCAATCTTAAGGCGGATCCGGACGTGCTGTGGACTATCTACGGAGGGACGACACTTGGAGTCCTAAAGACTTGTTCTTGTTCGGTTCGGGCGCAGCTAGGGAAGGCACGCAACAAAGAGTATGCATCTAATCTATGCTAAATGATTATGTGTAAATAATATGTTTTCCTGGGTTTATGGTTTTTCCGCATGATTTATGAATTGTCATATGTATCATAACCTCACAAGGTCGACTTCACCCTTGCTTAACTTTCTACTTCTTCTTAGTCCCTGTGGATTGGAACATAAGTGTGAGCCACAACCTGTATCTAATACCCAAGAAGTTGAATTAGCAAGTATACAGTCTATAACGAAAATACCTGAAGATGGAACGACTGTTCCGTTCTTCTGATCTTCCTTTAGCTTTGGACATTCTCTTTTGTAATGGCCTATTCCATCACAATAAAGACAGCTTGATGTGGACTTGTCCTGCTTTGATTTAGCATTGCCCTTGGACTTTCCACCTTTCTTGAACGGTCTCCTTCTAGCCTTGAGTAAATCTTTGGCTTCACAGTCCAGTATTATTTCAGCCTTTCTGACAAGGTGAACAAATTCTGCAACTGTTTCTTCTCTTGGTTCACTTAGGTATAGTTGCTTGAAGCGACCAAACCCACTGTGTAGTGAATTGAGCAAGATAGAGACTGCCATCCTTTCGCTTATTGGTGTTCCTAGTAGACTTAGGCGATCAAAGTATGAACGCATAAGATCCACATGGAACCTCAGTGGGACGCCTACCCTCTGTTTAGTGCGAAGGAGCTGAACATGTGTTTCTTGGACCTCCATCCTATAACACCTGTTGGGAGAACTAACCTTTAGACCAGACATTGATTCAATCAACTCATGGACGTTCAGGTCCCTGTCCTCCGTGCTTCCACGACAGATATCCCTCAGATTCTTGATGAGCGTAAAAGGTTCATAGGCTACAAACCTTCTAGCCCAATCATCAGGGATATTGTTCAGCATGAGACTCATAACCTTTTTGAGATCCGCATCCCAGGCGTAAAATCTCTCAGGGGTCATGTCTCTGGCATAGTAGCTTGGCATGGGATGTGACAGTACATACTCAAGTCCATTGAGTTTGACTATTTCAACTAGCTTAGCTTCCCATTCAAGAAAATTTGCCAGGTTCAGCTTGACCATAAGCTCAGAACCTATGATGATGTTTTGATTGTTGTTTGCCATATTTAAAACTACAATTGAAAAGAATAAACAAATAAATAACCATTCACAGTTTCTCTTAATAAACTTAAATTCTAGCATACATGCATAATTCAATGTTTATTAAGCATTTTATTCAAGTTATGTGTTCCGGCAGGTGTGAATAAAATGATTCCAAGATCCTAAAATCATTGAAGAACTAAGCACAGTTTGTCGACTTAATCCTAAAACATCTTAGGTAAGCAAAAGCCTTTTGCTAATAGTCTAGAAACTATTCTTGGTTGATAGGTACGTCTAAGAACTTATTAGGTAAACCTATCGATTTTGCTACGACATAAAAGGACTCCTTACTTATATCGTTGAGTTTCACCAAAACTAACATGTACTCACAATTATTTGTGTACCTTGCCCCTTTAGGACCAATAAGTAACACCTCGCTGAGCGAAAACTATTACTAGATTGATGTACAGGATATCCAAGCAAGTGTATATTTTGGCATGGCACCTTTTAACTCAATTTTTAAGTTTGGAACTTAAGGCTCTTCCTATGTTGGTTAGATTTTAAGTGAACTAAAATCCTTAATCATGCAACATAATCAAGCTTTTGATCTCATGCATTTTAAGACATATTTAAAAGCAATAAATAACTTAAAACATGCATAAGATAAATGTGATCTAGTATGGCCCGACTTCATCTTGAAGCTTTAACTTCAAAGTCCGTCTTGAAAATCTCCGTGGGAGGCACCATTTTCTTCAAATAGAATAAGCTATAATTAAAACTAATTACAACTATTTGATGGTACGCAGACCATATTTGAATTGAAAAACAACTTTGGTACTTTAGACCAATTACATTCAAATTAATGGTACGCAGACCATATTTTCTATCCTATTTGGGCCATACTAGTCAGTTCATAACCTGAAAAACAGTACATATACAATATATACCATTCACCCATTCATTATCATGAATAGCCCACATAGCTGGTTAGTAAAACACATTATGCATCACGTAAACATTTGCAGCAATTAATCAAGGGCACCAATAATCTACCAATTATTCAGTCCTTATTAATTCTAATCAAGTTGTTTTAACCTTAAGGATTTGTAGACCTAATCAAGAGTTTATGACTAAAAGGGCTCCCACTTAAACCAATAAATTCATATGCTTTACTAATTTTAAACATAAAAATGTATTTCTAGTCTAACCGGAAACATACAAATTTAATTAAAATTTAAAGCTCATATAAATTTATAATTGAATCCAAAAAGTTTAATTTAATTTCAGTCGTATTTAAATTAATTCATGATTTTAATTTTAGTAAAATAATTAGAATAAATAAAATTTATTATAATTACAATATTCAAAATTAAAATCCAAGAAAATAATTTAAATTATTAATTTTAAAATTAATTAAAATTACGTAAACTGAAAATTTCAAAACGATCCAATCGCAACGCCACAACCCCACGCAACGCACGCCCATGGGCCCCACGCACACAGCCATCGCTGGCCATGTGCGCGCAGCCCATGCGCTGCGTCGCATCGCTGCTACTGCTCTCCTTCGCAAGGCATCACGCGAGCTGGTGCTCGCTGCGCGCGCCAGCACTCGATGCACGCGAGCCATCGCTCGCTGCGCTCGCTCGCCAGCGCTCGCTTCATGCGAGCCAGCGCTCGTTGCGCGTGCTCGCCAGCGCTCGCTTTATGCGGGCCATTGCTCGCTGCGCGAGGCATCGACGCTGGGCGTAGCACTCGTGGCACGCAAGCTTGCGCTCGCTGCGCGCGAGGCTCCGCACGCTTGAGCGAGGCAGTGCGCGCTGTGGCGCAGCTCGCTTGCTGCCCACACGCGACTGTTGTGCCTTGCTTTCGCCCTCGCCCATTCGTCCATTGCTCACAGCCCACGACACAAGGCAGGGCTGCTGCCTTGTGCTCGTGCACCATGGCCTTGCTCATTGCATTCGTGCCGCATGGGCGACGAGCTCCCTTGCTCGTCGTCACATGCCCGCACTATACAACACCCCTTAAGGGTAACACGTAGCGTCCATTGCTTTGTGCGTGCAAGTTATATGAGCGAATCGCATAAAATTTAAAAAATTTATATTTAAAATTAATGACAAATTAATAAATAATATTAATTTCATAATTTTAGGGCGAAAAAATCGAAAATTTATTATTCAATTGATTTCCGATTAACATGGATTCAAGTCTAGGTCATAAAAATTTAAAATTTAACATAAATTTACAATTTTTATGATGGTTTTTAATCATAGGTATCTAATTAAATTATAATTAATTATGAAAATCAAATTAATTCTAAATTATTCTAATTTTCAACAAATTAATCATAATTACAAATTAGATTGCATAATTAACAAGGCTAGGCATTCAAACTTGTTAAACATATACAGTAGGTCAATCAAAAATTCAAGATTTATCAACAAGAATCGCAAATATTTAATTTAACATCTTAAATTTACGAAATTTTGCATTCGAAAAACTAAAACCTCCGAAAAGTCATAGTTAGGCTTCGAGTTTGAGAATTCTGGGTTCGGCAGAAAAATAACTATTTTTGTCAAAATTTTAGAATGACTTTTACATGCGGAATTGACACAAAAATCACTCGATTTGGATGAGTAACGAAGAAACTGCCGAAAAATTGCGTACGTATAATTAAATAAACGCAATTTGCAATTAATTAACAATTACGAAAATTAATCACCCCTTTTAATTCTTGCAAATTTGTAATATTTAACCATGTTCATGCAATTTTAGATTATGAAAATAATAAGAGGCTCGTGATACCACTGTTAGGTTATGATACATATGACAATTCATATCATGCGGAAAAACCATAAAGCCAGGAAAACATATTATTTACACATAATCATTTAGCATAGTTTAGATGCATACTCTTTGTTGCGTGCCCTCCCTAGCTGCGCCCGAACCGAACAAGAACAAGTCTTTAGGACTCCAAGTGTCGTCCCTCCGTAGATAGTCCACAGCACGTCCGGATCCGCCTTAAGATTGACCAACTAGAATCGCCCTTAAGGTACTTAGAATTTTCGGCACTTTATAGGCAATTGTATGAGTGAATTTTGCTCTCAAAAACTCACTTTGAATACTTGAATTCTCGATGTAAATATGTGACCCTAGGCACCTATTTATAGAGTTATGGAAAAGGATTTGGAATCCTATTAGGATACTAATTTATTTAATTATAATCCTACTAGGACTCTAATTAAATAAACTAAATCTTTTAGGATTAGATTTAATCATATGACAAATCCCGGTAGCTTTAGGATTCGAGTAGCACACAAACACACACGCACGCACAGCAGCCCACGAGGGGCGCCATGCGCGCGCGCGCAGCCCGCGAGCTCGCAGCCCACTGCCGCAAGCCCACACGCTGCCGTAGCCTTGGCGCGCGCTGGGCCTGCCTTGCGGTGGGCCTGGCGCAGCCTTGGCTGGTGCGTTTGTGGCGCGTTGGCTTGCTGGGCGATGGCCCGGCTTCGTGCTGGGCCTTCGTCTGGCAGGCCTCGTCCGATGCTAATTCGTACGATACGCTTCCGATTAATTTCCCGATTCCGGAATTCATTTCCGATACGAACAATATTCAATATTTCCGATTCCGGAATCAATTTCCGTTTCGAACAAATATTTAATATTTTCGTTTCCGGAATTATTTTCCGATTCCGATAATATTTCCGATTCTGACAATATTTCCGTTTCCGGCAATATTTCCGATTCCGGCAATATTTCCATTTCTGATAATAGTTTCCGATACGTACCATGTTTCCGTTTCCGGCAACATCTACGACTTGGATAATATTTATATTTCCGATACGATCCATATTTCCGTTTCCGGCAATATCATCGTTTCCGGAGTATTCATTTCTTGCCTGTGACGATCTCAGCTCCCACTGAAACCAAGATCCGTCGATTCCGAATATCCATAGATGGAGTATTTAATGCCATTAAATACTTGATCCGTTTACGTACTATTTGTGTGACCCTACGGGTTCAGTCAAGAGTAAGCTGTGGATTAATATCATTAATTCCACTTGAACTGAAGCGGCCTCTAGCTAGGCATTCAGCTCACTTGATCTCACTGAATTATTAACTTGTTAATTAATACTGAACCGCATTTATTAGACTTAACATTGAATGCATACTTGGACCAAGGGCATTATTTCCTTCACTTTAGGTGTAATTTTACATCATCTCACATTTTCAAGTTTACGAACTTTGCTCATGAATTAGTTTATAAACGAAGTTGAGTTAGCTTTTTAATTATTTCCCTCTTTTATTTTCGGATAGAAACTTTAAATTAAAATCTATTGGGTTGTGCAGGCAAAATTTCTTATATTCGTTTGGCTATTGTAAAATACAAACTTTTAGGAAAGACGGTCTAACCGTTAGACCAACTTTTAGATGAGTTGGACTTCCAATTTTCGCGGGTCAATCTAGCGGGTATGGATTCTATTTTCGGGTCCTATAAAATCCTAATTTTCACCAAACTTGAAACCCTAATTCACTTTCTCTCTCCTCCTGTGTGCTCTCTCTCTCTCCCCCAAGATCTCTCTACTCTCTCTCTCTCTCCTCAGGATATCATTTGTGCCGACGAGGTTGAAGCATGGGACGACGGCGACGAAAGATGGTGACGGCGGCGATGACGACGAAGGATGGTAATTCGTCCCTCTCTCTCCTCCGTTCTCCTCTGTTCTCCTTTGTTTCAGTTTTATTTTTGTTTCGATTATAATTCATTCAATTAGTTTTTGTTTTTCATTTTATTTGATAAGGATTTGATTGGTTTTTTTATGCGATTAGGTGATCTCGGCGGTCGTCAAACTACCGGAAACTAATCCCAATCTCGCAGATGTGGATGCAACGATGGATGCGCTAAGAGTGGTGGTTGTGGCTGGTTCCCGACGCCGAGTATTTCATTCGATTCACCGTCGATGAGAGGGAGGAAGGAGAATTTGGTGCTACCGCGCGTTGGTGTTGGTTTTGTTGAACCTTCGGTGGTGGCGGATGGTTGTGAGTTGTTGTTGGTGTTGTGGCGAGATGTCGAGTAGAGTAACTGGTGCTTACTGCTCCAGTTCATGCTTTACAAGCCTCTAATATGATTTTGGATTTGTATTGTAAATGTAAACTAATTTTGTTTTGTGTTATTTATTTTAGTAATGTTTAAATTAGTTATAGTTAAGAATTATTCTATTTTAGTTATACTTTTGGTATATTTAGTTATGAAATAAAATGATTTAGTTACATTGTTTTTTCATTCTAATTAATTTTTTAGTTATTCTTTCGTTGTGTCTAGTTAAAAATATTCTCATTTTAGTTAAGAATAGTACCGTTTTAGTTATGCAAAAACTTTGTTAGTTCGGAATAATTTTATATTAGTTAAGATTAAATTCAATTAGTTAAGCAATGAAACTAATTAGTTAAGTTTAAAATTCAATTAGTTAAACAATGAAAGTAATTAGTTAAGTTTGAAATTCAATTAGTTAAACAATGAAAGTAATTAGTTAAGTTTGAAATTCAATTAGTTAAGCGATGAAACCAATTAGTAAGCTTAAATCATTCGATACAGATGGAAAAAAATAGTTAGGAGAATTATAGGTCATAATTATAACTAATTAGTTAAGCAATCGAACCAATTAGTTAAACACTCAAACTAATTAGTTAAACAGTGAAACTAATAAGTTTACAGATATAAAGGAAGTATTTGGTAAGCCTGAATTTCAATTAGTTAAGCTTAAAATTCAATTAGTTAAGCAATGAAAACAATTAGTTAAGTACAAAGTTTTAATTTAAGATTTTCGAGTTTTAGTTATTATTTCAGAAGTTTTAGTTGAAAATAATTATGTTTTAGTAAAGATTATATTTGTTTTAGTTGAAAATCATTTCGTTTTAGTTAAGAATAATTTCGTTCCCATTTTATTTTATAATAAATTAAAAAACGACTTAAATGCTTAAAAAAGTATAACTAAACCATTTTATTTTATAACTAAATATAACAAAAGTTTAACTAAAAAGAATATATTAACAAATTTACACTTAATCATAAGTTTAATATAACAAAATTGGGATTTGTCGATGTACGTCTCAATAAAAAAAGATTTGCCTCTATTGCGCTGCATTTATATACAGTTCAGAAGAACGGGATGCAACGATACAAGATAAGCAATCATTAACAACGTCAAATTACATAATTTTAATGATTAACCTTAATTAAAACGAAATAATTTTTACTAACGAATTAGTTAAGCAATGCAACCAATTAGTTAAGCAATGCACCTAATTAGTTAAGCAATGAAACCAATTAGTTAAGCACTGAAACCAATTATTTAAGCAACGAATCCAATTTGTTAAGCAGTGGAACTAATTTGTTTAGAAATGAAACTAATGAATTTACAATTATAAATATACTAGTTGTTAAGCGTGAAATTCAATTAATTAAGCAATGAAACCAATTAGTTAAACAAATGATCAACTAGTTAAGCATTTAGACCAATTAGTTAAACGATGAAACCAATTAGTTAAGCAACCGAACAAATTAGTTAAGCACTGAAACCGTTTAGTTAAGCATTAGAACTAATTAGTTAAGATTTTCTGAGTTTTAGTTATGATTTTAGAAGTTTTAGTTAAGCTTTTCAAAGTTTTAGTTATGATTTCAGAAGTTTAAGTTATATGTTTCTAAGTTTAGTTAAGATTTTATAAGTTTTAGTTACGATTTTCTTAGATTTAGTTAAGAATAATCGTGTTTTAGTTAAGATTAAATCGTTAATGAAAATTCTTTACTAGTGACCCTAAAGTGATATTATAATGGGTCAGGTGTATTGTTTTTGGGCTTTGACCCATCCTTTCCTTGGAAAATGGTTTTGACTCATGTTGTTCCTATTTTCGTTAAAGTGATTTTTATAAGTATTTGTGAAGCGTGAAATTGAATTAGTTAAGCATTGAAAATAATTATTAAGCAATGAATCTGATTAGTAAGCACTGAAACTAATTAGTTAATCCTGAAATTCAATTAGTTAAGAAATGAAACCAATTAGTTAAGCAACGAAACTAATTAGTTTAGCAACAGAACCAATAAGTTTAGCCTTAAATTCAAATAGTTAAATCTGAAATTCAATTAGTTAAACATTAGAACCGATTAGTTAAGCAATGAAACCAATTAGTTAAGCAACGAAACGAAATAGTTAAAACAATGAAACCATTTCTTGACTAAAACAACTTTAATCATAATTAAGAAAAGATTTAACTAAACCATTTTATTTCATAACTAAATACAATAAAAGGGTAACTAAAATAATATTATTTTTAACTAAAACCAATAATCATTACAAATAAACCAAATGCGAAGTATACACTATTGCTCCTTCAAAATGGCCGGAAAAGGAATGTCTGCTTCCATTTTGCATTTCGCGTTTCTGCGTTCTTCCTAATTCTTTGTCTTTGCTTCAACATCCACCTGCAAAACCAAGCACGACTTAGTCACCACCCCTGTCTGCACCATCTCCTGCACCACACTCGGACTTCCCGATTATTTCGCTATGGCGAACAATATCTTGAATCCCCCCTCTCCGTTGCAAAGTGTGAAACTCTTAGGATCTTGAGATGAAATGAAGAGGCGGGGCAACAGGAGGTCCTGCGACCCACATCATCCTCTTTCAGCCTCACCCCTGTCTGCATACCACTGACCACCGATGCTAAGCCACCCACAACACTGCACACAAGAGGAGGCAGAGGAATTGAGTCCTTATCATCATCTTCTTTCCAGAAAACATAGTATGATTTCAACTACAATTTCTTGCCTGCTTCAAAGCACATATTGTATCAGACATGTCAAAGAAATATCCTATGATCTCAAGTGAATAAGTACATTGCTACCCAGTTCTGGGTAGATATTGTCAGCCTATCACAAGTTCCAGAATATGCAAATGTTCTACCTCAATTCTCCCTCACCGCCAAGACATATACAGACATTTAAAGCAAAATGCATACACACACTGACACACTCATGGATTTTCTTACTGGTCTAGTCCTCCATTTAATCATAACTAAACATATATTGTTCTTAACTAATACGATATTATTCTTAACTAATACGATATTATTCTTAACTAAGTATAACAAAAATATAACTAATTAAAGTTCAGATTCGATCAAACGTATTCTGAGCTACATGGAGTCTTACGAATTAAACCAGATTTTGTGTGTAACAACACAAACAGATGAAAAATTCAATCAATTGCAAGACAACCAACATAAAAACTAATGAATTAACATTTTAATTCAGAAAAACCCTAACCTTCTGATCTGATGTACAACTCCCACAAATCTTAACTAAACTAAGCAAATTGTTAACTAAATATAACCATGGATTAACTAATTTAATTCGTAACTGAAAACTAAACACAACAAAATGATAACTAAATATGAGAAATCATTAACTAATTTAATTCATAACTAAGCATGTCACATACTAAAATATCACAACTCAGAAGTAAAATTGAAAAGAGATTACTAAACTGTAAATTTCATCAACAATTTCATGCATATTCAAATGAATAATTTCAACTAAATCAGTGTAATGAAGAGACCTAAGATATATGCGAAGGAACGAAACCCTAGATCTGCGTTTTGAGTGTGAAATTGAACATGAAAAAAAACCTAAATCAAAATCAAAATTTTAAAAAAAATCTACCAGAATAATTCAGATAATTAGACGGTAGAGATCGTCTTCTGAGCTTGAGTTTGAGCTTGAGAAGGACGAGAGATCGCCGACGAATTTGATAAGGAGAGATGTCGGCAACGAGATCGATGGGCAGCGGTAGCGAGGTCAACGGCGGCGAGGAGGTGACGGAGACGGCGGCTGAGGTGTGTCCTTCTCTTGTGATGGAAGGAGGAACAGAAGAGAGAGAAAATGAGGTGGGAGGAGGAAGATAGAGAAAAGTGAAACGTAAGAGATGAAAGGAGGAAGAACGCAGAAACGCGAAATGAAAAATGGAAGGAGAGTTTTTTTTTTTTTTTTTATACCTGCGCGTGACTTCACGCGTGCGTGGGGAAACTTCCCGTCTCACAGGCGCGTGAGGGTTAGTCCGTCTGACACAAAAGCTTTTGATTGTAAAATTACTAATCCACACAATTTAATCCCATTAATTTTTAAAAGTATTTTCTGATTTTATGTATTAAAAAACCCCGTGCATTAGCACGGGCATACACTAGTGTCAAAAAAGGAAAAAGTTACACTTGTACCCGTACAAATGTTCTAGTACTTCCCTCCTTTGTTTGTTGTCGTAAACTCGTGGTATGTCGTGAATAAATTGGTTCTATATATAACTAAAAATGAACGGGACCCCACTACTATTTTGTCATTAGAAACACGTGGATGTGTGATTCGTCCAAACGTAAAGAGCACACAGATTGAAAATAGCAGTAACGTGAATAACTTGAATTGGCAGCAGTCGAAACCAGAAAGTTGAGGTCCTTTGACTTTATCAAACAGAGAAGCAAAATAAAAATGGCGGAAGAATCAGCAGAGATGAAACAAATGGGGAAGATGATAATAGCAATAGATGAGAGCGAGTGTAGTAGCTACGCGCTTAAGTGGGCGTTGCAAAATCTTGATGATAAGCTCAAATCTGGTGTTATTCTTTTTACAGCGGTTTCTATTGACTACAAGGGCGTCTTTGCTGGCGGTTATGGCTCTGTTCGTAAGTTCTTTCTCTTTTTTCTCTCCTGTCTTTTTAATTACTCCGTATATTTATGGGTTCATTTTTTGAATTGTTTCATTTTTCTTTTCTGCCTGAAATTAATGCGTTTGACATTAAATCGGGTTTTTCTAAAGATTAGAACAACTTCAGTGACAAGCTAATCATGTGATCTAAAATTTTAAGTTAATTGACTTAATACCTAGTTTGTAAAATCAATTCACTAAATCAGGGAGGTGGAAAAGAAATTCCAAATCAATACTACTACCTCCGTTCCTAATTTTGTCACATCATTTGCTATAAAGTTAATATTGAAACGATAATCTCAAATTGAGATCTTTGTTAGTGGAAAATTTCCAACCTTGCGAATTCGATAACCTTCTTTAAATAATTAAAATTGAAATTGAAATTATATGAATCTATTTCACTTCTTTTGTTGCAACTTATACATGTGAAGTTAATTGAACTTATATTAACTTATTTTGTCTTAAATAAACTTATCTTTGAAAATTTCTAAACTTATCTTATACTCCCTCCGTTCCATAATTATCTTCCTGTTTGACCAAAAACACGGATTTTAAGAAAAGTGGGATATAGTACATGAAAATGTGGAATATAGTACATGAAAATGTGGAATAAAGTACAAATGATGATTGAGTTGTATGGAAAAGTGGAATAAAGAACATGTGAAAGAGAATATAGTAAATGGGAAAAATAGAATATAGTACATGGGTGGGGTTTTCAATTCAATTTTAATTAATATAGTACATGATAAAGTGGGGACCTTAGTAGCCAAAATTAGAAACAGGAAGATAATTTTGGGACGCTCGTTTAGGACAGCATGAAGATAATTTTGGGACGGAGGGAGTATTATCTAAAATTATCTTTAACTTCACATAAATTATTACTCTGTATTTATGAATGAAAACAAAATAAGACGAGTCATAGTGTAAGTGGGATAAATGCGAAATAAACAATGGCTATATAAGGGTACTAAATTATTTCAAAAATGTGAAAGTTAAGAAAGAAATAAATAAAATAAGTGGGAGTGGGACCATGAGAAGAGTGATGAGATGTTACTAAATACTCCTATCAGTCCCTAAATACTCACACCGCTTCTTTTTTTGGCCGTCCCTTAATACTTGCACCGTTTCTATAAATGAAATTTTTTATCAATATTATATTATTTCTCACACTTATCTACTACCCCACCTACACCCCTATTCTTTACAAAATATTATTTAAAAATTCACATACTCCACTCACCACTCCCCACCTCTTACACATTTCACATTAACAATATTAAAAAAATACCCGACTATCAACTAACACCATTAAATTAATAAGTCAATTCAAATGTCTTAAACTCCGCAAACCGGTGCGAGTATTAAAGGACGGAGGGAGTATGTACTCTCTCTGTCATGTCTTCTTTATCATTTTTTTTTTGAATTTTAAGGCTATTTACGATTGAGCAAATTCTCCTAAATTCTTTTCAATATTATATTTCAAAACCTATTCGTGTGAAATTTTTTATATTTGTCTCGATATATAGTCTTATAATATAAAATATTTTATCATACTACCTCTGTTTTAAAAAGATCTTTACGCTTTGAAAAATGTGTCTAAAAATCAAAATTTTGACCATAAATTCTCACTATTATATCTATCAAAAATTATCATGAGATATCTTGTTAGATTCATCTCTAAATGTATTTTATAAATATCAATTTTTTATAATTTTTTGCCATACGAAATTGGATATATTAACGGTCAAACATTACACCGGAGTCCGTGCAAATAGTAACTGTAAAGATCTTTTTGAAACGGAGGTAGTATGTATTTCAAAAACTTTTGTGTGCTCTTGATCTACGGTATTTTACTGTACATCCAACCTAGCGCATAAAAAGTGAAAAATAAAACTCACTCAAGGTAAAAAGTGACCCAGACCAAAGATAAAAGTGTACCCGACTAAAGATATAAGTCACCTTATTCAAGGACTAAAATTACCTTACTCATTGATAAATGTGACCCTAACAAATGAAAATGTGACCCTAACAATAATCAATGAAGTGACTTTTATCAAGAGTGATATGCTTGTTACAAGTTCTAAGTATGACCAATACAACACCAACAACGAGAATATACCAATACACAAGCGTAATATAAATATACCAATACACAAGCGTAATGTATGCTTGTTACAAGTTCTAAGTATGACCAATACAACACCAACAACGAGAATATACCAATACACAAGCGTAATATAAATAGTAGGCTATGTGGGGCTTGAACCCACACTATGTGCAATATTGTACTTTGTTTTACCTTTTGAGTTAATAGCCTTGAAAAATAAGGTAACTTATAACTACAATAAAGAAAACTAATAACATCAATAAGGGTAACTAAAATAACAGAATAGGTGCGGATAACCTTCCTTTTTTGGACCGCCACACGATATATTATCGTAGATCGGTCTTTCTGAAAAGTTTGTGTATGTATTTAGAGTTATTCGTTTAAACATTTGATTGAAATTTGTGCAAAAGGCAAATAGGCCTAACAAAAGAGAAAAGATGGAGTACGTATATTTTTTTTTCAATGCTATTACGCTAATGTATTGTATTAAAAACAATTTTTTTATGAAATAAAATAAACTCAAACTTTGTCATGTATCATTCGAGAAATTAAAGACACGGTATAAAATTATCTCGTATATGTATTATTTTGTTCATTTGCCTTTAAATTTATGTTCTAGATCTTTTGAATTTAATATGTTGTATTATTGTTTCTAATTTGTACGGAATATATGTCAATTTCGAAATTAACATTTTTCTGTTTTTTTTCATTTTTTTCTCGAATTATAAATTACTTTGTTTTAGAGCCGATCAACATGGGCCCGGCCCAACCCGGTCCGGAAATTACCGGGTTTGTATATAAGAAAATATAGTTTCAATATTATTTAGAAAATATACAAAAAGAAAAGATATATACATAAAATATTATTTTAAGAGTTAGGTGAGTCTGAGGTGAGTCTGGAGATAATGTGTAAAAATATGGTGAGTTTTATGTGAGTCTGGATAATGAAAAAGTTAGTGAAAAGCTGATGTGGCAGAGTCTGAAAATTGAAAGTGAGTCTGGGGATAAACTCACCCTAATACGATTGAACATGGCTGGATCTCTAACCAATATCTTATGGGTACCCCATAAAAGCCATTGCAAAAATAAGATGGAAAACTATTCATGAAACCATCGTTTTTTCTAAACTTGTTCAGGTTTTTTTATGAGAAATTAGTCGTGCGCCCCAATTTTATTTTTTTATTTTTTATATGTAAATATCTTCTAAGAAATTATTTATTACGGAGTAGTTTAAAGATATTATGTTTTTCATTTATCACATATCTTACCCCTTTTTTTTCCCTTTTTTGCACTATCACGTACACTTTGAAATTAATTCTTGATTTATTTTTAATATTTCTCCAACTTTAATACTCCCTCCGTATTTATTTAAGAGATATACTTGGCCGGGCACGGGTATTAAGAAGAAAATTTGAATGAAATAAAGTAATAAAACAAGTGGGGTTGGGTAGATATTTTAATAAGTAAAACAAGTGGGGACCATGTTATTTAGGGGGGTTGGGGTCGGGGTAGGGTGTAGATATATTATTTAATTATATGGTGGGGTTGATAAGTTACTAAAAATGGCAAGTGTATCTCTTAAATAAATACGGCCGAAAAAGACAAGTGTATTCCTTAAATAAATACCGAGGGAGTAGTAAAGAATGCGAAGGAAAATCCCATAAAGAAGTGATAGTGGTGCATATCAATATTGGTATTTTTCATACTTCATATAAGGTAACTAGATTGGGTAGATATTCAAAAATTATATTTGACCATCTTTTTTATAAAATATGTATCCCTTATAATACACGCGTAATTAATAAATCTTGAGCGTACTCATTTAATATCTAATGTATTTTATATGTTT
Source organism: Spinacia oleracea (assembly GCF_020520425.1). Taxonomy (NCBI): domain Eukaryota; kingdom Viridiplantae; phylum Streptophyta; class Magnoliopsida; order Caryophyllales; family Amaranthaceae; genus Spinacia; species Spinacia oleracea. Next base: position 94,452,427 of record NC_079489.1, read on the forward strand.
AATATAATAATTTGACCAAAAATTCGATATGCTTAATATTTTAATTTGACCAAAATGTTGATTATATATATTTTTTATTATTGATATGTATTTGACTAAAATATTACCAAAATCATTTAATGCTGATATAATCTATAATCCTTACTTTTTTTCCATATATAACAGTTTATACAAAAGGAGATGAAATAAAATAAAATAAAATAAAATAGATATGTTATTTTAAGAAATGGGTTTTTGGCGGAAAAAAGTGCACCAGGAAGTGACACCCCGCACGTACGGTTTTTAGGGGGATCTGGTCTCGACCGGTCGGCGTGTCATTTCTGGTGTCTGTTTTAATATAATGTAATATTTGTGAATAGAAAGTACATGTATGAACGTATAATATATAATACATAAAAATTCTTTACTATAGTACGCGTATGGAATAGTAATTATAAAGTCGATAAACGAGTTAAGAATTTTTGGAACTTTTTTATAAAGAGTTTGAAACTCGTAATATTTTTTTGCTTGTTATTAGTACTCTCTTAGGTAAGAATTATCAGAAAATCAGTAATAGTATAAAATTTGAGATTTTTAGCATGTTCGACTTATATTTTTCAAATCCATGTATGGCTATGCATATTTTTTTAGATTTGTGCCATAGATTTATACAACATATAATATACGGAGAAGAAGGAAAGGAAATATTTTTTTGCAAAATACAAGTATTGAGTTTTCAAAAGTTTATTTAATAAAAAATAGAAAATATAATTAAGGAATTATCCGAAGATGACACTTGTCATTCCTAATGTCTCATTTATGATGTGAAAACATATCCTAAACGGAAAGTGCACCATTTAATAAAATATAAAAGTACGGAGGGAGTATAAATGTATAGGGTTACATGGCATCGTATGAAAAAAACAAACAATTTTCCCAAATCACAATATTAAGCAGCAGGTAGTTCATATTCCCTCTATTCCATGATGCTTCTCACTTATTCATTATGCGCAGTCTCCATTGTATTACTTTGACCAATAATAGTTTTAATTTCGCATTCGTAAAAAATAAAAAATGTGCTATATATAAAATTTACATTGAAAGAAATCCAATGAGATTTCACACGTTAATATTTTTTCTATTATCTATACTAATATATTAAAAGGCGTTGCGAAAAATGTTTATGTGCCACGTAGAACTCTCCTGTTTACGCCACGTCATTCACTCACCAAGGTTATGGGATGTTGTTGACAATTAAAAATCAATACAAAAAGGTTCGAACACAAGACCTCAAGTTTGGAGAATAACTCTCATTACCATCTTAACCAACCTCTAATTGTTGTTTATCAATGCACGTTAATTTATAAATACATGTTAACATGAAGTCTAAAACAACTAAATTTCTATGTTACCTCTTATTTCTTATGGACTATATTGAAATAAAAATAATAATTAAAATATTAGAAAAACCATGAATTAAACAATTAAAACATTAAAAAAATTACATGGCATTATAAAGGTAATGTACATGTGTAATTGATGAACTTAATAAATCTTTTCACTTTTATGGTCTACATGTATTTTAGTCAAATATTGAGTTGAAAAAGAATTTCGAATTTTAATTATTCAAAGTAGCAACCGGGGCATCGCCCGGGCTACACACTAGTTTATACTACTAATTGCGGTTAAAGTTTTTAAACTTTTACCATATGATAGTAAACATGAGGAATGTTATGGAACAGATGAAGTAGTTGATAAAGACACGGATTTTTGTAGTGTACGTAGTATCTTATTTCATAACAAATTTAATCTTTTTATAATGGAAAATTTGTAATTATTAATCCAATTTTTGCCCGATTTTCTTTAATTAAGCCTACCTATGCGATATTTCTAAATAATCCAACCTTTATGACCCAACTACTATTATTAAGCCTAACAAGTTACTAACATGCTATAGGCGGTATTCACCCTTACGTGGCATATAACAATTATAATTTATTTATTTTCCTTATTTCCTTTAATTGCTATTTTAATTTTCGTTCCTCTCTCCTCTGCGATTTTCTGCTTCATCTCTGAACTCCTCTCCATTATTTCTCTTCTACCTCTTCTCCACCATTGTCGATCCCTCATACCTCTCAATTCGAAGTTCATCAAAAATAATCAGCAATTGTTATGACTGGGGTAAAACAATTGCCTGGATCTGGATCTTCTTCAAATTCAAGGTTTTTTTTTCTTTCAAAATTTTCAACAAGACCATAATAACCAACATCCCACAACATAAAAAAAAAAAACTATATTATTGCAACAACTAGGGTTTTTACGAACTGACCATCAAGGAAGCCCAAAATTCAAAATTTACCAAAACAGGAACAAAAACGCTAAGGTTCATAAGTTCACCTTTAATTGTACGATTTTGGAGACGAAATTTGAATGCGCGTGGATGAAGTCACCTATTTCCACAAGAAAATCGCTGATGATGTCATGAACCAGTACAATTGTGGTTGAAGCAGAAGTGATGGAGGAGAGAGGAATTGAAACACGTTACAGAGAAGAGAAGGGTTAAGGGTTTTTTTGAAAAAAAACATGAAATACTTGTTTAGGTGGCAAGTGATGATGACGTGTCCAATATTTTAGCAGGGAAATCAACTTTAGGTTGTCAACGTTTTTAACGTTGACTTTGTAGCAGGTAACCGGTCATCCAGGCTTAATAATAGTAGTTGGGTCATAAAGGTTGGATTATTTAGAAATATCGCATAGGTAGGCTTAATTAAAGAAAATCGGGCAAAGGTTGGATTAATAATTACAAATTTTCCTTGACTTTGTTGCAGGTAACCGGTCATCCAGACTTAATAATAGTAGTTGGGTCATAAAGGTTGGATTATTTAGAAATATCGCATAGGTAGGCTTAATTAAAGAAAACCGGGCAAAGGTTGGATTAATAATTACAAATTTTCCTTTTATAATTACTAAAGTACAAAGTTTAAGAAAATAGTTTGAAATATACACTTTTTTTTTATCTGGTTTAGTATATTTGTGTGAAATAGAAAACATTACAAAATGGAGGTAGTATCTGAAGTGAAATGTTTCTACCCTTTAGATGGGGCACGTCTCATATACTTCCTTTGTTCTTTTGTTCTTTTTTATCCAATTTAAGAAGGACTGTTATATAGTGATTGTTAAACCGTTTTTTGAAATTCTAATTTATTATGGGCTTGTGTTTTAAGTGAAAATGTATGATTTAGATAGAGGTGGAATTTGAAGGTTGAAAAAATATATATTATATGATGAATTAATATTGAGTGTTAAAAGAGGAGATGACATGGAAGAGGCTAATATATATATTGGACTAATTTGATGTAGAATGAGGAAGATAAAATGGAAGACGCGTTGAAACTGTAAAGTAACAAATTGAAAAAAAAAACAAAACAAATTGATGGATGATATGGGGAGATGACATATGGTTTATAGTCATCTATGATTTTGCTTTTTAAATAATAGGTGTAGAGGTGTAGATGTTAAAGGGGGAGATGGAGTGGAAGAAGCTAATGAAAACCTGTATTGGATGATTGGTGAATTTGATGTTGAAATGGGATAATATAATTTACTAACATATTACCTCTATTTTATTAAGTTCTTTACGCTTTGAAAATGTGTCCAACAGTTTAAACTTTGACCATATATTCTCACTATTATGTCTATCCAAAATTATCATGAGATATCTTGTTAGATTCATCTCGAAATTTATTTTATAAATATCAACTTTTTATATTTTTTTACCATACTTAATTATAATTAGATATATTAACAATCAAACATCGCACCGGTGTCCGTGCAAATAGTAAATGTAAATAACTAATTGAAACAAAGGTAGTATGATATTGTTAAGTGTATAATACTATAATCGACATTTGAGTATTAAACTAGTTATCCCACATTAAAGAGATAGAAAGAAATTGACTAATAGATTGTGGCCTACTCTACCTATCACCAATTGGTTAAATTTAGGATGGAACGTTGTTAGGCTTATACATGGTCAATCTCTTCTCTTGTATAGGCTTAGTGTATGGTCTTGTGAGTTTATCATGGTATCGGAGCAACTCATTGTTTGTCACAAAAAGGGAGGGCCCACCGATGTTGAAGAATTTGCAATATGGAGAAGAGTTGAAGATCTGTTGGAGAAAGTAGCCCAACATTAGTGAATGCCCAAGTGGGGGTTTCAAGCTTAAAGGTGGCTCACATGTGAAGAGGAGTGTTAAGAGTATAATCCATATGTGAGTATTAAAATAGTTATCTCACATTGAATAAATAGAAAGGGAATGACTAACATATACAATTGGTAGGCTCTACCTATCACCAATTGGATTTAGGATGAAACCCCTTCAATCTTATATATGGTCAATCTCATGGGCTTGTTTATGGTCCCGTCAGACTTACTAGATATGGACCATGTGTCCATGTGGTACATACTCCAAGGGTAAACCAAAAATGTCCATTCAGCAAAGTGTTTAGTTAAATAATTTATTAGTGAAGTATAATTACTCCTCTAATATCATTATCCTAGTTGTTCCACTTTCTAGACTTCTAGTACTTGCAAGTTTGACAATGCAAAATTTTGTGTACTACTTTGTATATCATTACAACATTTACTTGGTGCATTTTTTGTTGTCTAATTAAACAGCTGCTGAACTACTGACATCAATCCGGGACAATCAGAACAAGCTTGCAAATTGTCTCCTAACGAAAGCCAAAGAAATCTGTGCACAACATGGGGTATGAACTTTTGTAATACTTAGAGTGCGTTCTATTCTCCTGATTTTCACTTATTTTTTTTGAACTTATCTTATCTGAACTTATTTGAACTTAAGTGAACTTATCTGAACTTATTAAAACTTATCAAAACTTATTTTAGTTAAAAGTTGTACTTGGTCAACCATTATTTTTCCTGAACTTATCTTATCTGAACTTAACTGAACTTATCTGAACTTATTTTCTCTGAAATAAGTGGAAATAAGGTGAATAGAACAGGGCCTAATTGGTTCATCATGGAAGATTTTAGGTGTACTCTGAGTTAGAGGCAAGCTTATTCATTTGTGAATTATAAGGCAAGCTTATTCATTTGTGAATTATAAGAGCTTGATTACCTGTTAATTTTATTCTGGACTTTCTCAGCTCCTTTCTGATTCAATTATTGATTTCTCTTTAAAATCGTTTACAGATGATCATGCATGTATGCTTTTATATTTGTGTTTTCGACGTAGCACCGGGAATGCTAAGCACTAAGCATATATACTAGAGCTTAGTCTTATAGAATAAACATTTAGATAGAAGATCTATCACATAATTAACATCCTGTCAAAAACAAAGTTCTCAATGTGCACTTGTTGATACTCGTTGTTTGAGTTGATGCAGGTTGATGCTGAGACCGTTTCTGTGATGGGCAATCCGAAAGAGATGATATGTGATGCTGTGGAGAAGTTTCACTGTAATTTACTTGTTATGGGAAGTCATAGCCGGGGAGCTATACAAAGGTTTGTCTAAAATTAGAGAATTTTATCTCAAGATTAAACTGTAACTTTTACAAATTATTTTGTGTTGCACAAATTAACGTCAACTTCAAAAGATTACACATAACTTTTCTTTTTTGGCCTCTTATATACTAATTGTTCCGGGTGTGGAATGAGAACAGCTGACTGTGGGATACTGGACTCCTGTCGAGATTGCCGGTTGATATCTGCACAACAGAATGGATTAACTAGCCTCGGGGGTGGTTCGAGGATCCCCCCTCCGATGCTTAAGTAAGATTACTGAGAGATTAAGAGATGATTAAGAGATGATTAGGAGATGATTAGAGAGTAAGAAAGAAGTGTGTTTAAGTGTTTGTGTACCTCATAGCAATAAATGAGGTGCTCCTTATATAGTCCAATCCAAGGGTACGATCTGTTAGGTCCCTTGTGGTTAGATAGCGACCTGTTGATAGTGACCCTTGGTTGGTTGTCTTCATGATAATGCCGGTATGGGGTCTGGCAAATAATGCCGGTTGAGGATATTTACCTAAGATGACCAGATTACCTGCAGGTTGAGTTTACATACGGGGAGTTCTGCCGGTACCAGGTGGTGCCGGTAGGACACCCCGTACAACTAGCCCCCTCAGAGTAAGCGCATATATGACAATTATTGCGCTTGCTCTGAGTTTAATGGGAAAAAATAAGTATTATTTTGATACCTGGTGGTACAACTAGCCCCCTCAGAGTGAAGCGCGGGCGCTGACTGTGTTGCGAGTGTTTCTGAGAAAAGACCGCGAACAGTTTGTCGACTGCCTTCGCTCTGAATGAGGAACTTTGTTGCTAGGTCCTTTGGAAAAAAGATTTGGACGACTAGCCCCCTTGTAAAAGGTTTGGACGACTAGACCCCTTGAAAAAAGATTTGGACGACTAGCCCCCTTGAAAAAAGTTTGGACGACTAGCCCCCTTGAAAAATATTTTGACGAATAGCCCCCTTGTAAAAGGTTTGGACGACTAGCTCCTTTGAAAAGAGATTTGGACGACTAGCCCCCTTGAAAAAAGATTTGGACGACTAGCTCCCTTGAAAAAGGATTTTGACGACTAGCTCCCTTGAAAAAGGATTTTGACGACTAGCCCCCTTGTAAAAGGTTTGGACGACTAGCGCCCTTGAAAAAAGTTTTTGACGACTAGCCCCCTTGTAAAAGGTTTGGACGACTAGCCCCTTGAAAAAGGATTTGGACGACTAGCCCCCTTGAAAAAAGATTTGGACGACTAGCCCCTTTGAAAAAAGATTTTAACGACTAGCCCCCTTGAAGATGCTGTGGGTGACTAGGCATTATTTTGAATTTTTATCGTGCAAGTGGCGGGAGATTGTTACCCACGTTCTCCCACGTGGCCTTCATCCCGAGCGTTATTTGGTGCGCTTAATCTGGGTCGTTCATTCTGAGTGTAACTGACCTTTTAACTGCTTGACTTACGGGTCGTGACGTTTTGCATACCCCCCTTTTGACCCATAAAAGGCCTTAACCTCTTCGAGATTTTTTATTTCACCCCCTTTTTTCTTGAACTTCCGACCTTTCTCTCTCTCTTCCCCTGGGGTTTTTCGCTGAACTTTGTTGCTGTTTGATTCTCAAGCTTTTGCTGTTGTTGTGGTTTGAATTTTCCAAGGTTTATTAGCCTCCCTTTTCGTTGTTACCGAATTTCGGGTTTTTCTTCCTCTCTTATTTTTGTGCTTGATTTTCTTTCGTTTATGTGTTTTTTGTAGGTTCTCCCTTTTTTTCTCTTTCGCGTGCTTCATTTGTATTTCAAACTCCAGAAAAACAGTAGGTATCCCCTCCTCTATTTTGCTACTCTTTGCTATACATATATTTTTGTTTTTGCATTTCTGTGGTGTCAAATTTTTTAATTATCCGCCGCCTTAAAAACAAAATGACCAAAAATTTGGGTGGGGACAACCCTTCTTCTCAGTCTTCTGGGTTTACCGGTTGGAGTGTTCCTCAAGAGAGTAATTGTAGTTGGGCCCGGGAGGAGCCGTACTCTCAATCTAATTTAAGACGGACTGCCATTCGTGAGGTTTATGACGAGGGTTTGAATCAGGCTGAGAGAGAGCGTTGTTATGCCCTACATCATCTGCGGGCTCGAATGATACGGGAAATGAGGTCTCATGAGCATCCTATTCCGGCTTCTGAGCCTGCTTTAGATGTTTCTCCCCTTTCGGTGCGGTATTATATTCGTGATTACCGGGAATTCTTGGATTCCGCCGGCAGTGGCCACGGGCAGTATGGAACTAATACTGGCAACTTCAGTGTTTCTTTTGGTCAGGCTGATAGGATGGCTTCCGAACAACAGGCTAGCACTAGTGGCCGCCGCCCTGGTAAAGAGCCTGTTAATGATGATATTGATATGGCTACCGGCAAATACTCCGATGGTGATTCCATCTTCGAGGATTCCGCCGGCAAGGATGTTGATGCTCATAGGGGTGATGATGGTGAAGATGCTGGCGTTTCTGGTAGGAATGACGCAGACATTGGAGACGACGGTATTGGTTCAGATGATGACGATCCGGCCGACGTGATAGTCGTTGAAGTTCTTGCGGATGAGGCTAAAGAACAGCCTTATTTTACCGACGACTCCGCGGATGTTCATAGGAAAGAAGAACACCCTCCCTTAAAAAGTATTCCTCGTACAACCGCGATTTTGACGTCTTGGCGCGATCTGATCATAAAGAAGAATCATGTGGTTCATGGAGGGACTTTTCTTGGATTGCCGGCCGAGTATAAGCTGGTAGTGCCGGATGAAGGTGCAACTATATTTGACTGTCCTCCCGGCCATATTGCTGTGTATGCGAAGCATTTCGATTTTGGGCTTCGCTTTCCTCTGCACCCCTTTGTTGAGAAAATATTCCGGGCTTGGAACGTCTGCTTGGCCCAAGTTACCCCTACTACCATCAGAACTGTTATCTCATATGTCTGGTTGTGTTTGTTTAAACAATGGCCGCTGACGTTGAATTTGTTCAAGCGGCTGTTATGGTTGAAGAAGGATGGAGAGACGGGGTGGATGTCGGCGTATAGCGCAACGAAGAGAAAGACTGTGCATCCTCCTTTGTCGAGCTGTAAAGATTGGCAGGATCGCTTTTACTTCGTTCAAGTTCCTGACGGCTTTTTGCTCCGACGGACATTTTCTAAACCCCGGCCTCGAATGGAGCAGTATAACCAGTGTGGTTTGGGCCGACGGGAGAGAAAGGCTTTTGATTATTTGGCGTGTGACATTTTAGATGTCGGCCTCAGCAAAAAACAGGCTGTTAATCGGAATTGGCTCCCTAATGCCTATTATATTTTGGGTAATCTGCCCTTGTCCGCTGTCGGCCTTTGCAACACCCACTGCTTTGGTAAACATATTTTCAGCTGAATGGGATGTACTTATTATTGCTATTTATAGCTTTGTGTATTGCATAAGTTTTTTGCCGGTTTTAATTGAGTCGTTGTCTTTGCAGGTACTAAAACATTGGATAGAGAAATTCTCGGATTTGACGAGAATTGGAGACCTGTGTGTACGCAGCCTCCGCCGCCTAAGGGAAAGTACGACACCATATCAACGTACTCCACACGGGCCTCATCCCGTCGCTCAATTGCTACTGTTGCAAAGAATCGTGTTGCCGGCGGTTCTAAAACCAAATCTTCGTCTGTCTCTATTCCAAAAACTGTGCAACCGCCCACTATGCAATCTAATCCAACCGGCCGTGGTGGGAAGACTCGAAAGAGGTTGTCACTTACTAGTGGGCGTTCTGACCCCACTAAGAAGTCTAAGGCCGCTGGCGGCGATGATGTTTCGGCTGCTGTTGACCAATACGAAATCCCTGCTGACGATGTTTTCAAAAAGACGGCTGATTCTGCTGTTGCGGTTCACCCGTTTCCGCAGCCGTCCATTGAGATTTTGGACGTGGAAGGTGGTGGCGGCGAGAATGAGGCTCCGTTTCAGCACTGTGCCACGTCGGCCGCAGTGACAGGGGGTAATTCTAGTATGCCTCCTGTTAGTCGTAGTGAGAATCGATCTGGTGATTCTCGACTGAATTATCATCTGCCGCTTCGTACCGGCGGTTGGATTGAGGATACCCCCTTTAAGATCCCGGAAGCAATGAAATCATGGTTCGGGTCTTCTGGCGGCGAACCCACCGATCAGTTCTACCCAAACATTGATCTGCTGTGTGGGGAGTTGGTGGCGACCGATTCTGCTAAGGACGGTGGGGATTTGGGCTACCGTGCTTTTCGGGATCTGATTACTCCTGCTGACAGGCCACAGGGTCAGATTGACGCCCCTGCTGCTCAGCATTTCAACGATTTGTACAAGGTATTTCTTGCTTAGTTTGCTACAACTTTCTATCCGGCTATTTTTGATTACTCACTTGTTTTTTTGTTTTGTTTCTTAGGCTGTTCAATCCAGCATGGATTTGTATTATGTCTATCGTTGGAACCAGATGCAGCTGACGCAAAATAGCATTGATATTGCCGAGCTGAAGAAGCGGGCTGAGGCGGCTGAATCTGCTTTGAAGATTAATGAGAAGAAGTTGGAGAGTGCTTCTTCGGATTTGGAGGCGGCGAACCGAAGGCTGGAAGAGGTTGAGCCGAAGCTGAAGGCTGAAACTGAGAGGGCAGACGGTCTGACTGAGGAGCTGACTGATCTTAACCAGAGTTTGCCTGTGGTGAAGAAGACTGCCGCCAAGAGAGCTGTTGATAAGCTTCTCCAGTCTGACTGGTTTAATGATATTCTTACTCTGCGCCATAACGGTGGTTGGTGCGCTGCTCATCGGGTCGTTTGCCATGTGAAGAAGCTGGATGAGGATGGGTGGCAAGAATTTGAGGATGGGTATGAGGAGAAAGAGCTGTACAAGGTTGCTACCGGCTTTGAGCCTCAGGAGCTACCCGAGGCTGTGATTTGCAATGCCAATCAAAGAACCTTGCCCCCCTTGCAAGTTCCAGAAGATGCCTACTGGTCTGGTGATGAGCATGCCGTTTGACGGTCTTGGCAGTCATCACCCTCCTCTTCTTGCGGATCCTCTACATGTTAGGGTTTTTTAGTTTAGGCGGTTGGCTTTTAACTTTTTGCCAGATGCTGTTAGGGCACTTATTGTTGATGTAACATATCTTAGAACATCGTTTTATTGTAGGGGTGTCGGTTTTTAACCAACATCTTTTGTGCCTTGTGATCAGCTAATCACTTCGCAAGATTTTTTGGTGATGGCTGTCGGTTTTTAGTGTTTTTTCTGCTGTAATCATGCATTTATAACAAGTAGTTTTTGATTTTATTAGCATGAACTCTTGTTTGTTGTCGGCCTTTCTATATTGTTAACTTGTTTGAACGATACACTTCGAAATGATTGTTATACTTCGAAATGGAGTGCATCTTAACAGCGTTTATTTTCTCTAACATTTTTAATTACAACAATTTATTATGGACTGCTACGCTTCACAGTAAAAGTGTCCATACGGCATTTATTTTCTTTACGGCTACTAATCACATCCACATAATTCGCTGAATGCTACGCTTCACAATGGAGTGCCCTTTACCGGCAATTATTTTCTCCAAAGTTACTAATCCCATCATCCTATTATGGACTGCTACGCTTCACAGTAAAGTGCCCAAACGGCATTTATTTTCTTTACTGTTACTGATCACATCCATATAATTCACTGAATGCTACGCTTCACAATGGAGTGCCCTTTAACGGCATTTATTTTCTCCAAAGCTACTAATCACAACAACTTTATTATGGACTGCTACGCTTCACAGTAAAGTGCCCAAACGGCATTTATTTTCTTTACTGTTACTGATCACATCCATACATTACCTTTTCGTGTTGATTTGTGCCGCGTTTGTTTTTTGCTTTTTTCTTCCTTCATTTATTGACTGGCCGTATTTGAGGACCGCCCTAATTATACATAACAGCAAAATGCAGACTGCTATTGCAATCAGTCTGCTCATACACAATCATTATAGTTTTTCAAACATAGTACTTTCTCAGAGTACTGGCGTTCCAGGAGTTTTTGAGCGCGGTACCATCCATTTGCATTAACCGGTATGATCCAGGAACTATTTCCTCCCATATCTGGTATGGTCCTTCCCAATTGGCTGTCAGCTTTCCTTGAGCATTTCCTTTTCCTGTTGCCGCCGTTCTCCGCAGTACTAGGTCTCCTGCTCCTAGAGGGCGGTGCTTAACTTTCTTGTTGTATGCTCTGCTCATTCTGCTTTTGTATGCTGCCGAGCTTACTTCTGCTTTCATGCGGATTTCTGGCATGAAATCCAACTGATGTCGCAGCAGCTGATCGTTTCTCTCCTCATCGTAATGCTGGATTCGCATGGTTGGCAGAGCCATTTCTGCCGGTATCACAGCCTCAGACCCGAAGCTCAATTTAAATGGACTCTCGCCGGTAGCCTCCTTGATAGCAGTTCTGTTGCACCACAGAATTTCTGGCATAAGATCTGCCCACTTGCCTTTACAGTCTTCTAGCTTCTTTTTCAGTGCAGCCAGGATTTGCTTATTCGCCGCCTCTGCTTGCCCATTGCTCTGTGGGTGACATACTGACGAGTGAGCTAACTTTACTCTGTATAAACCCAGGAAGCATTGTATGGGTGCACAATCAAACTGTGATCCATGATCAAAAACTATTGCATGCGGCAGCCCGAATCTTGTTATTATATTTTTCCATATGAACTTTTTCACCTGGTTTGCCGTTATTTTTGCTACCGGCTCTGCTTCTATCCACTTGGTGAAGTAGTCCACTGCTACTATTAAGAACTTGCGCCCTCCAGTCGCCATTGGGAATGGTCCAACAATATCCATTCCCCATTGTGCGAATGGGATTGGGTTCAGAATGGGCATCAAATCATTGGCCGGCAAGTTTATCACAACTGAAAACTTTTGACATTTCTCGCACTTTTTTACATAAGCTCGACAATCTTCTAACATTGTTGGCCAGTAATAACCTTCCCTTTGACAGATGATGGCAAGGGGTTTTCCACCGGCATGGTTCCCACATGTTCCTTCGTGCATCTCTTCGATCAGCCTTGCTGACTCGAATGCTGTCAGGCACCTTAAGAATGGCAGGCTAAATGACTTTTTGTACAACCGTCCCCACAGGATGATGTACCAAACCGAGTCCCTTCTTGTCTTTTTGGCTTCTGCCAAATCTGCTGGTAGAGCTCCAGTCTGTATGTATGTTTGGATATTATCGTACCATTCTGAGGTAGTTGTGATGGCCATGACCCGTATTACCTCCGACTCCGTACTTCGCTTATTCATGACTTCCATCATGACTGTTCTTTTCAAGTCGGCGACATTTGAACTTGCTAACTTTGATAGTGCGTCTGCCAGTGTGTTTTCTGCTCGGGGTACCAGATTAATGCTGTATTTCTCTAGTTGAGCCGACACCGACCTCAACTTCTCCAGGTATTTGACCATTGAAGGTTCTTTGGCCTCATATTCTCCGCTGAATTGACTTGCTACCAGCTGGGAGTCTGTTGTCAGTATTACTCTTTTGGCATCTGCTGCGAGGCACATTTGGATGCCGGCAATTGCTGCCTCGTATTCTGCCTCGTTGTTTGACGCGTTGAACGTAAACTTTATAGCATACTCAAAAATGTCTCCTGTTGGCGATTTCATGATTATTCCTGCCCCACTGTCTGTCTGTGCAGCTGAACCATCCACTGACACATCCCATACTTCAGCTTGTACTTCATCTTCTTGGTATGACGCTTCAACTATGAAGTCCGCCAATGCCTGGGCTTTGATTGCAGTTCTTGGCCGGAATTCCAAGTCAAACTCGGACAACTCTATTGCCCATTTTAGCAACCGGCCTGATGTATCTAGCTTGCTGATGGCCTTTTCGAGAGGAAAGTTTGTTAGCACTTCGATTGTATGCGCATCAAAGTATGGTCTTAACTTTCTAGTCGCGATGAGGACTGCATATGCCATTTTTTCCACCAACGTGTACCTTGTTTCTGGGCCGTTTAGCACATGGCTCACAAAATATACCGGCTGCTGCCCTTTGTTTTCTGTTTCGGCTACCAGTACTGCTGCAACTGTTTTTGGCTACGCCGATATGTACAATTGTAATTTGCCGCCCTCTTTTGCCCTTGCTATTGTTGGCAGGTTCTTTAAGTGACTTTTTAGAGCTTCAAAAGCCTCTTCCTCTGCCGGCCCCCATTTGAACTTCTTGTTTTGCCTCAAGGTTGTGAAGAAGGGCATTTGCTTATCTGCCGACTTGCTCACGAATCTGTTTAAGGCGGCCATTTTTCCTGTCAGCCGCTGTATGTCTTTTACGCTTTTGGGTTGCGGCAGACTGATGATTGCTTCTACTTTTTCGGGGTTAGCGTCTATGCCACGCTCGCTGACCAAGAAACCCAGGAATTTTCCCGACCTTACTCCGAAGACGCACTTTTTTGGGTTCAATTTCATCCTGTATTTCCTCAAAGTTTCGAAAGTTTCTCGGAGGTCGCTAACATGATCCTCCTCCTTCCGGCTTTTTACGATAGAGTCGTCTACATAGACCTCCACGTTTCTGCCTTTTTGGTCGGCAAACACCTTGTCGACCAGCCTTTGATACGTTGCCCCTGCATTCTTCAACCCGAATGGCATCGCCTTATAACAGAAAACTCCTGCATCCGTGATAAAGGCCGCCTTCTTCCTGTCTGATTTATGCAGGCTGACCTGATGATACCCTGAGAAAGCATCTAGGAAACTAAGCATCGCATGGCCGCTAGTGGAGTCTACCAGCCTATCAATCCGTAGTAGTGGGTAGAAATCTTTCGGACATGCTCTATTAAGGTTGGTGAAATCTACGCACATTCTCCATGACCCACTTGACTTTTTTACCATTACTACGTTTGCCAACCATTCAGGGTAGTCACATGGCTCAATGAAACCTGCCGCCAGCAGTTTATCCACCTCTTCTTATATTGCTGTCATTTTTTCCGTGGAGAAATTACGTTTTTTCTGCCGTACAGGCCTAACATTTCTGTCGGCGTTTAATCGGTGAACCATTATCTCTGGATCGATACCAGGCATCTCATCCGCCGAGAATGCGAAGATGTCCGCGTGCTCTCTCAGCAAGCTTATGAGGTTAACCTTCATGTCACTCCCCATTTCTGTACCGATCACGACTGTTCTATCCATGTTTCCAACCTCCAGCTCGATATTTTCTGTCAGACCATCTGGCATTGGTCTTGGTGCTGATACCGGCCTCTCATCAAAGTGTTCCATGTTCAGGTCGGTTCGACCCCTTTTTGTGCAGCTCTTCCTTTTTGACAGTTGTTCCTGTCTTGCCGGCTTAGTAGTCAAGTGTACCTCTTGCCTTGCCGGCTCAGTAGTCAAATTCACTTCTGGGACCATCCTTCCCGGTGTTCTCAAAGCAGTCAAGTAACAGGACCTTGCTGCCAACTGACTTCCCCTTATCTTTGCCGGCCTTTCCAGGTTCGACATATATATCATTGTCAAGTGATAGGTGGAGACTACCGCCTGCACGTCATGTATGAATGGGCGACCGATGATCACATTGTAGGCCGCTGGTACTTTAATGATTAGGAAATCCACCATGAGATCTCGCATTTCAGATCCTTCTCCGATTTTCACCGGCAGCCTTATACTACCCTCTGGGTACACTGTAGATCCTGAGAAACCGATTACTGGGTAGTTCACCCTTTGAAGCTCGTCCTCTGGTATGTGCAGTTGTTTGAAGGCTTCCCAGAAGATGATGTGAGCTGCCGCCGTCTACCAGTACTCTGTTCACATCGGCATTTGCTATATCAATTGTAAGAACTAGTGGGTCATCATGCGGAAAAATGATGCCTCTGCAATCCGACTCCGAGAATGTCATCACTGGTATGCTGGGTGGGTTAGGCCACACTCTTGTGTTATGAAAGTTTACCATGTGCCTGTGTTCCTCCAAGCTTCTACTGGCGCCGCTTATTGTCCCTCCGTGGACTGGGCCGCCAGAAATTACTGGCACTGGTTTCCGGCTGTTTTTGCTCGATTCTAGGCGGCTGATATGACTGCTCGATTCTAGGGTATTGTTGTTGATTTTGCTGTTGTGGCCGGTATGAATTGGTAGGGTTTCCCCCCACCGAGTTGTTGTTACCATTTCCTTGCCTCGCCCTATACTGCGAGAAATACCCCTTTCTGACCATATCCTCAATGTTATCTTTGAGGTCTCTGCAGTCCTCTGTTAGGTGGCCGTGCTCATTATGGAAGTCACAGAATTTCTTGACATTCCTTTCCCTACTCTGCATTGGTGGCGGCCTTCTCCAGCCGTCCATCTTGTTGTTTATGTTATAAATTGCCGTCCGCGGTGTGTTCAGCGGAGTGTAGTTATCAAAGAGTCCTCTGGACTCCCTTCTGTCTTGCCGGCTTCTCTGCCCTTGTGGATTGGCATTTCTGTTATTCTGGTTTCTCTGGCCTGCCCCTTGCTGATTATTGCTCTGATGAAAATTATTTCCTCCTTTTCCCGTCTGTGGGTTATAGCCTGGATTGTACCCGACATTTCCGCCGGTTTCCACTACCACATTGGAGATCTTCATCATTTCATCCCCCCTGATGTACTCGTTGGCCTTGTGCAGGACGTCACCCAGATTGGTGTATGACTTCCGGCTGAGATATTTCTTGAATTCGCACTCTTGCATTCCCCTCATAAGAGCCAGAACAGCAACCTCCTGCTGCAAATTGGGAATAGTGATTGACTCGTTGTTAAAGCGGGTGAGATAATCCCTTAACGGCTCTCTATCTCTTTGAGCGAACGACATCAACTCTCCCGATGATTTTTTTCTCTTCTGTTTGCTCACAAATCGTGACAAAAACGACGCCTGCAGCTGTCGGAAACTGTATATGGAGTGTGCCTCTATGCCCTTATACCAGCTCGCTGCAACTCCTAGGAGTGTAGATGGGAATACTTTGCACCACATGGCATCAGAATCAGTGTACAGCATCATGTGCTGTTCGAATGTGGTGCAGTGATCCTCCGGATCCGTCGTCCCATCGTATCTCCCTGTCGGGATTTTTATCCTTTCCATCCTTTCTTCTAGGATCTCTCGGCACAGAGGAGAATCCTTTGGCTGGATTGTCTGCCGTCTAGCTATCTGTAGAACCGGCGCTCTTCGTTCATATTCCGCGATGGGGACTTGCTCTGTTTCAGGCCATTCTGTTTCCGCCAGATCCGAGCGCTTTCTTTTTCTGGGGTGTTTTCTTGATTCAGGGCGATTAGGAGATCCCTAACAGGTAACTGGGGAACTGCCGACCTGGTCTTTCTTAGACTGTCGACTGACCCTAGCTGCGGCGAGGCTGGTAGCTCTGACAAAGCGGCCATCACCGCTGACAGTGTTTTCAATTGCTCTCCCGTGAATACTTCCGATAGAGGAGACAGACGCTCCTGCAGCGTCTGCTCCAGCGGAGTTTTCGGTTGCTCTCTGGCAGGGCTTTCTATTTCTAACTCATCATCGTCCTCCACTGTAAATTCCCTTTGTGCCGGTATCGAGGTGTTTTTTGTTGCTGGGCTTATAACTGATTGTGCTTATGACGGATGGGCGGGGTTTAGAAGTGAGGGTTGGAACTTGGAGATTGTCGCCGGTTGCAGGGTTGTTGCCTTTTCTTGACTTTTCTTTGATTTTTTACCGTCTTTCTGTGAGAAATCCATGTTGACTGTTCTACCGTTTCAAGGGATAAGGTCCTCTCCTTCTAGCGCCAATTGTTCCGAGTGTGGAATGAGAACAGCTGACTGTGGGATACTGGACTCCTGTCGAGATTGCCGGTTGATATCTGCACAACAGAATGGATTAACTAGCCTCGGGGGTGGTTCGAGGATCCCCCCTCCGATGCTTAAGTAAGATTACTGAGAGATTAAGAGATGATTAAGAGATGATTAGGAGATGATTAGAGAGTAAGAAAGAAGTGTGTTTAAGTGTTTGTGTACCTCATAGCAATAAATGAGGTGCTCCTTATATAGACCAATCCAAGGTTACGATCTGGTAGGTCCCTTGTGGTTAGATAGCGACCTGTTGATAGTGACCCTTGGTTGGTTGTCTTCATGATAATGCCGGTATGGGGTCTGGCAAATAATGCCGGTTGAGGATATTTACCTAAGATGACCAGATTACCTGCAGGTTGAGTTTACATACGGGGAGTTCTGCCGGTACCAGGTGGTGCCGGTAGGACACCCCGTACAACTAGCCCCCTTAGAGTAAGCGCATATATGACAATTATTGCGCTTGCTCTGAGTTTAATGGGAAAAAATAAGTATTATTTTGATACCTGGTGGTACACTAATAGTGTACTGAGGGTCTGTTTGGTTGAGATTACACATAACTTTTCTTTTTTCAGTTTTTGGCCTCTTATATACTAATATACAGTACATCTTTCTTGCAGGGCTTTTCTTGGAAGTGTTAGCAACTATTGCATTAATAATGCAAAGTGTCCTGTTCTTGTTGTAAGGCAACAAGTTTGAAGGACATCTTTGATTTCTGGTTATGTATTGATGTTATTTTAAGTATGCTGCTATTTTATACCAGCACGTTATGGTAAAATATTGTGCTGGAGTTGTTCTATTAAATTGAGGATAAAACTAGATCAGTCAAGCTCCATAGTACAAGGGTTGGCATTTTATCGCAGGAGACAAAACTTTGCAATGATGCTTTCTTCATATTGTCAAGTGTGAACACGCCACACCATCAATTAAATAAGCATTTGTGTAATGTCTAAACAAGAACAACAATGCGGGTGCCAGAATCACAAAATCTAAGTATAATTGTTTGATTTGCAGCCTTCTAATTTTGTGACAATGTTGCAAACAACGGCAAGTTTGTTAGAAAAACAGACGATTGAGTGTGGCAGCAAGTCGTACTCCCGCTTGTGCTAATCGTAGATTAACTATTGGTAAACGAGAAATGAAGTAATCATCTGCAATAATTGAATAGATTTGATGTCAATTAATTAGGTAGTAGCTAGATGGACATAACTTCCATAGTTCCATATAGGTATTGTTAATTGTTAGAACAATTATGAGTTACTCACCTTCTAGTGTTGAACCTTCATCTGCATCTTTGTATGCCCAACTGCAAGCTGCCTCTATGCTTTCTGATGCATATCTATGGAACAAAATATTCCACTTTTATATATATAATAAATTGTAACTATCTGATTGATTATAAGAAGTGAACTTAACTATTTGATTATAAAGTATAACTATACATTACCTCTGTTTCAAAATGATCTTTACCCTTTACGTTTTAGTCTGATTTATAGTGTTCTTTACACTTCGCTTTATTCTATTTCTGGATATCAAAAATCATTAATTTTCTTACCCCTCCTACCCCACAACATTAAAAAAAATTTCACTCACTTTTTTTTTTTTTTTTTTCTTATAACCACCCATATTTTTACACATTTCTCTTACTTTACCCATACTTTAATATATTCAATCAACTTTCCCATTTTTTATTTAGTAACCGTAAAGATCTTTATGAAACAGAGGTAGTAGTAAGAATTTTATCTTCTATATAAATCCGTCATATACTTCGTACAGGTTTTGGATTATGTGTACGTATGTACGGAGTATTGTTTAGAAATCTAACTGTAATCTATATTTTTCCTATATTAGGGGATGATACGATTTGGGGAGTTTTTAAACGACGCCCCCATTTTTCTAAAAACGCCCGCATATAGTGCAGAAAAATACGATTTTGCCCTTTAAAAATTCACCCCAGCTAATAATAATAATAATAATAACAATAATAATAATTTTTATTATAATTTTTATCATCATCATTATTATTATTATTATTATTATGAATTATTATTTTATTGGAGGGGTTGAACAATTAAAGGACAAATCCGTATTTTTCTACTTTAAATACGGGCGTTTTTAAAAAACGTTGACGTCGATTAATATTACACTATAATTTTCCATGTATTTCAAGTTAATATACGACGTATAAAAAGTTAAAGAAGAAACAAAAAGTAGGTTAGTAGATCGTACATGTTTGGACATGTTGGTTCGTCATGAGCGCAATTTTCCCACTCTGGAACTTGATCAGCCCATTCTTTCTATGTTTGCATATTTAAATTTAGTAAGAGAAAATGTATGTTAATTAATTGTTAGATTAAGATAGAAAATTAGTAAAGACTAATGGCAAAACCGTAATATTCTGCTGAATGGCGTGAATAAGGTCACCCAAATTTGAATGGTAGAAGCTTTGTTCTTCTGTTTCCATAATGCTGTCATCCCAAACCTGGATTCATTCAATTATTAATTTTTAATTTTTAATTTGTCTCAAGTGCAAGACCATAAGTATTAAGATTGACAAAAATGAACAAACCGCAAAAGAATATTCAAACCACAACATATGAATAGCTAATGTACTTAAAAAGTCAAAATATGTCAATTAAATAACCGAGGAAGTATGAAGTAAAACAATAAACTTACATGATGAAGATTTGTCTTTCTTGTGTACCAGTGCACATCTATGGTATTTCCTCCCTTGTCGGAAGCATGACTTACATGCAATGGCTAACCCGGCGACATAATTAAATGAATAGGATTAGTAATTATGAGGTCGTAGAAATACTGTTTGTTTCAATAAATGTGTTTTTCTCTAAAAAATAATAATTTTGGGTTGTTATAGGCTTAAATTAATTACAGGAACGTACATACCTGGTGAATGTCTCCCATGAAATGAGATAGGAAAAGAAGTGCTTCCGTGCCATTATCTGTTGTGATATACAAGTATTTAAATATAACACATTAGTATTGAGGTCGAGTCATTAATATAATAAATATAATATAATACTTCGGCCCTGTTCTTCTACTCTTTTTTTGGCTCAATAGTAATGAATTGAGATGAATTGAGATGAATGAATAGTAAATAAATAATATATCGTATAATAATAAATAATACTATTTCCGTTCCTAAATGATATTTACGCTTACTGTTTGCACGATAATTAAGGAACTTTGTTGACCATGCTATGGTGGAGGTAACAACTAACAAGTGAAAAAATAAGTTGCTATAAATTATCCAACAATGTGAGTGGATGAAAAGTAATTATATTAAAGTATTGTGAGTGGGTAAGTTATAGTGGACTCTCATGATAAAATATTGGAAGTTGTATGTTGTGATGGGCTAAATGAGAGTATAAATATTCTATGCCAAAAATGGAATAAACTATAGTGTAAAGAAATTTCAGGAACGGATGTAGTAAGTAATAAATAATTAATAACTTATAATAATAAATAATAAAAAATAAAAAAAATAATAATAATAATAATAATAACAATAATAATAAAAGATGAACAACGCAATATAATAATAGTTATTTTTAACAATATAATAATAAATAAAATAATAAAATAAGATTGAAATGAGTATAACGTCGTTCTTTTTAACTGAATTGAATGCAATTGAATGAACCTGAGCTGAACTAAACTGAATGTAACTGAAATTAAGTCCAAAAGAACATGACCTTCCTCACTGCATTCTTTTTTAAATACTGAGTACACAATTTGATTTTTGACATTATTCATATAATTTACTTTGACTATCAATTGTGATTTATACTTTCTTTTTGTTTTTGTTTCTTTGTTTTCTACTGCTGCTCTTGTTAATTAACTTCTGCTTTTATTGTATTCAGGGGCTCTACCTCTCAATTTCAACAAAAAAAATAATCACGTAGTCTTGTTATAATTGTCTCATTGTATAGATTTATATTATCAAGAATTTATAATTTTTACTCTTTGATAATTAAATATAAAATGATTGAAATATTGTATTGAGAAACTTGATAAAAAAAATTATGTCAACTAAAAAAAGGAGTATGAAATTGGCTAGTGCAATTAGGGCTGTCAAATCGGGTTATCGAATCGGTTATAAACGGTTCGGGTCACGTCGAAATAGGTTAATGTCGGGTCAATATTTCTATTCGGGTAGATTCCGATAACTTCAGCCTCAGTGAGGTCTGGTTATAAATTTTTTCGGATTAAACTCGGTTTCGGACCTAGCAACCTTGGTTCCGATCAACCTCGGGTTCCATTGGAACTGGTTTGGGTTTAAAACAATTTTGTATCGATTTGATTTGGTTCAGATTGTGTTTGGTTCGGGTGTATGTCGAATTCGGGGACAATTTGACCGATTTACTTCGGATACAGGTCATGTCTGGATCGACTAACTCTCGAATTCAGGCCGAATATGGATCGGTGAGTCTCGGTTTTCAGGTCGAGTTCGGATAAGACGTATCTTGGATTAGTTACGGATTGGGTTTGCGGTTCAAGTTTATATCAAGTTTAGTTTGTAATCTTGTGTTCTAATAATCGAGTGACTCTCGAATGTGTGATAAAAATAAGGTCACTTATTATTCTATGACTTCATGGAAAATAAAGATTTTTAAAAAATACTATTACTGTATCTCCAAATTATTTAATAAAATAGAATTTAGAATAATTTTTTATATTTAAGTTGGATTTACAAAATTTATAGTTCAATCCGGTTAACTTGAGTTACATAAATGACGAGTAAATTGAATAGGATTCGGGTAAAAGCGGGTGTTAATTTTTATTTTTTTATTCATCTCGGGTGAATTTCTTTTATCGGGTAAATTAGAGTCAGGTTATTTTCGGATGTCGAATTTAACCCGGTCGGATTAGCAACAATCTAACTTGACGAAAAGCTGAGTTGCCAAAAACAAAACTTGTGAAAAAGGAAAAAGAGTAAAAACAAAAGAACAAGCCCACAGGCCACAATCCATACCCCTTATCAATAAGCCTAGGCCGCCCGACAACATATCTCATTCATAGAGTGGTTTCGAGTTTTACCTAGAATTGGGTACGGGCTGGGCCAGCAAACAGGTTGCCTAAGACGGGCATGCATGACACGAGAGAAAGACAATGGGTTACATGGCCGTCTTCAAAAGTTTAGGGTCCTATGCCAATTATGAATGTATGAATTATTTGAAGATTTATCAATTTTTTTAGGATATACTTCTTCCGTTCCGCAATAGATGCATCATTTCTCTTGATTTTGGTATCTTAGACAATGTTAAGTAAGTCTTACATTGATTAGATAGAGTAAGTAGATTGTTATTCTTGTGGGCAAGAAGCTGAGTAGTGTAATTGTTGATTGCCCCGGCAACGCAATTGTCCTTGACGCCATCTTCATCCTTGCAATCCCCTTTTGAAAATTTTAGACCTTTTAAGCTGAGTACCGTTGATGATTAAGAATAAGGGGTAAAAAAAACAAGCATAAAGAAGGGCGTACTGTTATATTGGAAAGTGCATAGAGAATCAGGGACGTTAATGTAATGGAGGGATGAAGACCATTGATAATGGAACTTGACATGGTCTGCCCATGAACATACACTCCCCAAGTCCCCTTCCGCGTAATCTGGTAACAACCTCATTACTGCTTCATTTGCTCCTTCATTTAACCGCGACTGCCCTCAATTGTAACCAAAACCATTTAACAATGTCAAAGACGGACTATATTAAAACATACACCATAAATGACGCGTATTATTTTCTGGTATATAAGCCATTTATGTATGGAAAGAAAAAATAGAATTATAGAATATGATAGTATTAGACGGTTTTGGTAACATTTTAGTCAAATCTTTTATATCAATAATAGAAAATATATCATGCTCCATATTTTGGTCAAATTAACATATTAAACATATCGAATATTTTGGTCAAATTATCATATTAAACATACAAAATATATAATACGTAGTAGTACAAAAATTGCTTATTATTAGATGAATAAATGAGTGTGTTTAAGGCCCTCTTCGTAAAAATTAGCGGCAACGGATAGCGGTTAGCGGTTAGAGTAGCGGGTAGCAGTGAATAGTAGCGGGTCACGGTTAGCTGTCAAAGTAGCGGGTAACTAACATGAGAGTTTGCTAAAAGTAACAGTTGATATTGTAAAATTTGTCAAACGCTACCCACTACCTTAAAAGGTACACATTTTAACGGTTAACAAAAGCTATCCAACCGCTACCTCTATTGCTAACCGCAACCTAAACCGCTACCTTGCCAAACACTCACAAATTTACAAATAGTGTCTTGAAAAAGTCAAAACGCTACCCGCTACCTATAAATTTACCGTTGAACACGCCCTAAGATTTACTCTCTCCGTCCCGGAATACTCAAACCAATTTAACCGGCACAGATTTTAATGCAATGTAATAGACTTAATATTAATTGGATGGTACTCCCTCCGTATTTATTTAAGAGATACACTTGGACGGGCACAGGTATTAAGAAGAAAAATTGAATGAAATAAAATAATAAAGCAAGTGGAGTTGGATAGATATTTTAATAATTAAACAAATGGGGACCATGTCATTTTGGTGGGTGGGATGTGAGGTGGGTTTATGAAATTATTTGTTTAATAGGATGGTGGGTCATAGAATAAATTAGATGTATTATTTAATTAGATGGTGGGGTTGATAAGTTACTAAAAATGGCAAGTGTATCTCTTAAATAAATACGGCCGGAAAAGGCAAGTGTATCCCTTAAATAAATAAGGAGGGAGTAGTTGATAGTGAGTATTTTTTTAATATAGATAGTGAGAATTGTGTCAACTTTTTAAAAGAATAGTGGAAAATGACTCACTTTTAATGTTTTTAAGGAGTAGAGATATAAGTGGGTCCATGGGTAAGTATAATACTCCCCCCTTACTTATTTAAGGATACACTTGCCTTTTTCGGCCGTATTTATTTAAGAGATATACTTGTCATTTTTATCAACCCCCCATCTAATTAAATAATACATTTAATTTACCCTATGATCCACCATCCTATTAAACAAATAATTTTATAAACTCACCCCACCTCCCACCCCCAAAATGACATGGTCCCTACTTGTTTATTTATTAAAATATCTACCTAACCCTACTTGCTTTATTATTTTATTTCATTCAATTTTTCTTCTTAATACCCGTGCTCGGCCAAGTGTATCTCTTGAATAAATACAGAGGGAGTATCAATAAAATTTTGCCATTTATAAAAATAGTGCGAGTAATTCGAGGCGATTTTATTAGGAAAGCAGTGCAAGTATTCTGGGACGGGGGGAGTATTGATTATGGATTAGTTTTAAATAATGTAAATATTTCAGTTAAATTTTTTTTTTTTAAAGATGGAATAATTTTCAAATATTCATGTGTGCACGGAATTTAATCTAATATATAATACAAGTAGTACTCCGTACATCACAACTACACAACAACAATAACAAGTTAACAACCTTTATAATACACATACCATCAGTCTTATCGAATAAACAAAGATATCATTAGTTGCTTCACACTAATTATGGTCGTGACATAACATAAACCAATTTAGAATTCACCGAATTGTTAAAGTTTAAACTGACTTGAAATGATCCAAACAAAATATTATAGTGAAAAATTTGCTGGTAAAGTAATAAATTAACCTGAGCAATCCTGCAAACAGCGGTATGACCATCAGTGCCCCAGCAATGAACATCTGAGAAGAAAAGTGCAAGCAAGAGGAAACCCAAGCTTAATTTCACACTTGTCATTTTCTTTTGAATGAGAGATGATTTTATGATGCAATGTTCCTATGAATTGTGCAATATTCTTATATATATATATTAATGGGAAAAGGTCCCAAAAAGGAAGAAAAATATCACATAATAAAGTCCAAGTGTGAATGCTTTGATTCTGCGTAAAAAAGTGTGACATTTTGTGCTATATTCAGTAGCATATCTTTTGTTTTTATTTGTGTATCAAATCATATACTTTCTCTGTTTCGAAAAAATTCCTAACGCTTTGACTAACTAATACGTTTGTAAAAATTCAACTTTGACCATAATTATATCTAATTATAATTTTTTATGAATAATTTAATATTACGAAAGTATATAATAAAATCAATTCAACGATGTTTAATTTGATAACATTTTCTTATAATAAATTAACAAAAATACATGGTCAAAGTTGTTGTATGAATAGTGGAAAAACTAAAAGTGTTACAATTTGTTTGAAACGGAGGAAGTATTTTGTTGGATAATTACCACTTACCTCTCTAGCTCTCGATATATGTGCCTAACATTTTAGGTAAGAATGAGCGGTAAGGAATTACAAATGTTTGAAAAAGGGGATAGATTTTGTGAAACTTCGTGAATTAGAGTGATTTCATTGATCTTATATATATATAGTGGGTTATAACATTAGTCTGTATTAGAAAATCTAATGCGACTAGAAGTCTATTGTACATAAAATATTTTAAGAAATTCTATCTCTATCACACCCCCGCTGTCTTAGCGGGAAAAGGTCGTACGCATGTCGTAGTGGGAAATGTAATTCTAGAAGTAGATTACAAGGCCAACATGCTTCATCAACGACATTAGCGACGCCGCGGTATTCCGCCTCCGCACTTGATCTGGACAGTGTAGGCTGACGGTTAGAATACAAGGAAATGAGATTGTCCCATAAAAAACAACAATATCCTAAAGTTGAGCAACGAGTGCCTGGACACACTCCCCAATCTGCATTAGTATAAGTAATCAAGTACGTAGTGGTGGTAGGATATAAATGTAACCCATGATCAATGGTACTCTGAATGTAACGCATGATGCACTTTAATGCATTGAAGTGAGACCTTTGTGGATCACTTATAAAGAGGGAAACCTATTGTACCGCATAAGAAATATCAGAGCGAGTGAAGGTGAGGTACTAAAAAGCACCTGCTAAACTGCGGTTAAGAGTAGATATGTTACTGAAGGATCGGAATCTGCACTAAGTTTGAGTTAGTGTCCACAGGAGTAGCGGCAGGCTTACAAGTCCCCATGCTTGCACACTCCAAAATTTCCCATGCATACTGCTTCTATAAAGAAAGAAGCATAAAAGAAGGAGTACGAGGGACAAAAAATCCAGAAAATACACTACTACATTTCTTATCAGATGCAACGCCTAAAAACGTTGCATTAGGCATCAAAATCCGTCGCATTAGACCTAATGCGACGACAAATGACCCTTACATCCGGTGGCGTTGCATTAGGCCTAATGCGACGATCAGTGACCTAATGCAACGGGAAAATTAATACCGTCGCATTAGATAAACATCTAATGCGACGGTCCTTAGATGGGTGTCGCATTAGTTCTTTAGCTAATGCGACGAACATTTAAGCTAATGCGACGGTTATTTTAGCTAATGCGACGGTTATTTTAGCTAATGTGACGGATATCTACATTGGCTTAAAAGAATAATGCAACACGTTTTAGCCTAATGCAACGGTAATTTATTGTCAAAATAAATCGATATGTTGAGCACCTAATGCAACGGGTTCATTTATTCATAATAATAAATAATAATAATTAAAATTATTATTCTAAATTAAGAAAGGATGTCAATAATAAAAGATTTTCATTGACTTAAAGAGTAATATTACAATATTAGTGCCCATAGGACACATGCATTACAAAATAATCGTTCACTAATTAATTTAGTGTTTTTAATGACAAAATGCATAAAATTAAAATCCACATAAACAAATTCAACGTACATTACTAGAAATCATAAAATGACTCAAAAACAAACAAGAGCCTCCACCATGTCATTGCTAGATCTACATTTCTTCTCCATTTAGCTCACCATGCTCCTGCAAGTTTAAATCACGAATGGCCACAAGTTAGAGATGGTGCACTAGCTAAAACACGATAAATTAAATAATTTAATAAACTTCATATTTATTCAAATAAAGCATGAAATTTCAGACCCTAAACTTACTATGAGATGAGATGATGAATCTGTGCAGCAAACAATTCTATGAGATGATATATATTGGCAAAACCATTCTATGAGATGATGATTGTCAGAAATGTAGACAATATATATATGTCCAGCAAACAATATATATTTATTCATAAGTGGATTACTGCAGAACCACTCAAAATAAACTGTAATTGAATCTAATATAACCAACCAAATCAATTTCAGACCCTCAAACCATGTGAGTCTAGGTCTGCAAGGAGCAAAATCAGTAGTTAACTATTTTACCAGCATATCAACTTACAGAGGATTTAAAAAATAAATGAAACACAATGAGGATTTAAAAGTAAATTATAAAAGAAATAGATATGAAGTAGTAAATTATAAAAGTAACATTTCAAGCAACTCAATAATCAGTTGCCTGTAAATTGAATTTCTATTCAAATTATACTCACCAAAAAAAAGGACAAAATTTGAGAAACCCCTAGAAAATTAAACCCTTCGTTTTTTGGGAAACAAAAATCAGTATCCAACTACAAAATAGTATAACAGTTTTGCGTGTCACCACCTCCCATCTATCCAGAAATAGTATACATAGCATAAGCAGAAACATTAAGCATCCCAGAAGGAACAATGCAAAACCGGAAGAAGAGCAGAACAATAACATCAGCAGGGGAAGAACATAAGCAGGAGGTGGAGGACAACCTTAGCAGATCAGAATAGACAAGCAGCACCAAAACTGGTTAGAAGAATAGAATCTCAAATAAGCAAGCAACAAAAGCAGTCTGAAGCAGGTACAACAACTAAGAAAACAACAGCAACACTTTCCTAATGTGCAGCAAACAGCCAAGCACAACATCAAAATTCAATATTAGTCAGCTAAAGTAAAAAAACTCAAAACTCCAATCTGTATCATGTGCAACCGCTATGAATGTAGATCATTTCTTAAATTTTGGAATCGAACAGTAGCATAGTCCATAGTTTTCCCCATCTCAAGAAATAAACATTGCATACATTAGTCCATAGTTGTCCACTTCTTTTTAGAAGTTCAGAAGACAAAAAAAAAATAGAAAAGAAGGGAGACAGAAATCAGATTTTGTATTACAGAATGAGAAAATACAACATAATATAATGCCAAAACAAATATATTACCTGGTTAATTGTCCTACTTGTCCCCCCAGACTACCCGTTTTGCTCACTAACATGCGGCGACTAGATGCATCCTTTGGAATCGCTTTCACTAGCTGAAACACTACCGAGCATATATATATGACTTTCCAAATATGAAGGAAAAAAATAGATCGGAACAAAAAAATTCTAGTTAGTATACATGATCATTTGTATACTTGGTGAATTTAAGCAAATTGAAAACTCTAACTTTTGGATACATGATCATTTTAGAAACTGCAGTTTTGAATGACAATTGGCTTCAGACTGTAGACAATCCAAATCGAAGAAGTATTACCTAACAATAGAGAAAAGGAGTGAGTAGACCTAAAGAACAAGACGGCAAGGTCATTCTAAGCACAGAAAAGATACTGCATTTCCTTTTTCACTGTCATAAAAAACCAAACTAATTGTCCCTAGTTGAAATAGCCAAAACCAGGATCATGATAACTTTCAAGCCAATGTAAAAGGTAATCTTCAGGAGATCAACTTTCAAGCCATGCAAAATGACAACCTTGAGGAGATCAAAGCAAAGACTGATGCTGCAAACAAAGCCGTGTCAAAGATCGGGGAACATATGTCTGGCGGTCAAGGTGGTAGTTCAGGTGGTACTGGTACTGGTGACCAGACCCCTGAAGCCGAGTATGAAGAGGCCAAGAAGTAGACTGACTAACAGTCTGTGTTTTTAAAGTGCATATTATAAACATAAGTACATCACTTCAATTTTGTTTACTGTCCTGATTATGTGCAATATTTGTTGAATGTTGTGCTTCTCAGTGATTCTGAAACTTCGTTTTTCTTTTTCATGTTCTTCAGCAGACTCGTTTTTCAGGTTGTTTTTATTGCTATTATCTTTGAATAAACTTGTCCCTTTTCTTTGAGTTTCAGTGTGATCCAATTCTGCGCTACTTATATTATGCCCAAGCAACTGCTGCTGGTGAAATATATGGCCACACTAATAATTGAAGCAATGCCAATAACAGAGAGATAAGATGCAGAAAAGAGAAAGGTAACCAAGTAAGCAAAACATATCAATACAAGTAAAAATAACACTTCCGCTATATTTCTGTAACCATCTTAAGAAACGAAAACTCCAAAATGGTTTGGATTCAGAAGGCGTAAATTAGCAGGAAAAACGCAAAGTAATACAACCGTTCTCCAAGAAGAAACCTATGAAAGCTAAAAAATGAATGCATTGCACCAGGCATTTATGGAACAAGAACTGTTTACATGTCATACGACTCATATTGCCAAGTGCCAAAACTCTAAAATTTTCATTAATGTTTTTTCCAGAGTTGTAGTGAGCATAACTTTTTCCAGAATATGTTACAGGTGAGTCTCATGAAAACCAGCATAGATAGCAGCATATAAATAGCAGCATAGACAACATAATCTAAGACTTCAGCAAATAAATAGTAGTTTCAACTTTTTTACCTTTTTGTATGACAAGTGAAATTTTTAATTATCATGTTGCTAGTATTTTCATCCTCATTACCGCCTCCATCATACTCGAGTCATCATTTCGTTCTTCCACCTGGTTATTGTGATTTCCATTTGGAAAACCCGAACCATAAGTTTTTTCTTGTAGTATTTTCTTGGCTAAGAGCCCAACACCTTTAGCATTCGTTCTTTTTACATTCATTTTCAAATTCTCCATCCACATTCTTTCATATTCTTGAACTCTAACCTGATTGTGTAGACCAGAAAAGTTGGCCTTATTGGCTTTCATCTGCAAATGCCAAAAACCAGAAAAGCATGTCAAAAGGGAAAATCATGTACCTATAGTCCTATATGTCAAAACGAGATATGAAAGACATTAAAGAGTAAAAATAAGTTAGAATATGAATAAAAATTTCC
Source organism: Spinacia oleracea (assembly GCF_020520425.1). Classification (NCBI taxonomy): domain Eukaryota; kingdom Viridiplantae; phylum Streptophyta; class Magnoliopsida; order Caryophyllales; family Amaranthaceae; genus Spinacia; species Spinacia oleracea. The sequence continues at coordinate 94,482,691 of NC_079489.1, forward strand.
AGTAATTTCAATACCAGGCACTCAAACTAAAGCAACAGCAGCAAAACAAAAAGAACACGCCCAAAAAACAACAAGAAGTCATCCAACTGAAATACTAGCAGAAAGCAGATCACAACAAAAACACCACCTAGATGGCTACTGCTTCCTAGAGGCACAGAGAAACTAACGGACTAACTACAACACCCACCATACACAACACTTAAAACCATCTCGAATTATGTCTTATCACTCTTCCTATAAGGGTGGCAGATATTCATTTTTCCAGTCTAACAAACCAGCACAAATCACTCTAAAACCTAAATATTCTTCCAATAAAACACAGAATGAATGGCAAGTATCAAAAGAAAATGAAATATCAACCTTGTCATGTCAGCATTCCATGTAAAAGATTGAAACAGTGGAATAATATGAATTACTTTTCGTCTCACATTGTCATATGTTAACGACCAAAAAAATCATTATATTACTTGCTAAATGCTCAAAATTCATGTAAGTAATGTTCTGTACATTTAACAAATTTTCCCAAATATAACACAATTGAAAGTTATAGGCTAGAAACTCAGGACTGTATTCATCTTTCAACTATTAGACCTTCCATCATCAAAATTTAGTAAAACTAAATCAAATCTTTCAAATTTACAGAATATCATTCAATATTAAACTTTGAGAATTTTGACAAATGTGTAAAAAAGGGGAAAAAAAACAATATCGAACCAAACCCTCAAAAAATTATCCAAATTCATACAATTAATACACAAACCTGAATTGTGAATCAATTACTTACCGTGAATTACTCGGCTGGTTTAAGGAGAATTTGTTCTCGTAAGTTGCTCCAATTCAACCCTGTGACTCGATTAAGCGACGTGAGAGAGAGAATTTTCGCAACCAATGGCTAGACCTTGCAAGAAATTCGATTAAGCCTCGGACCAAATTGTGAATTGCAGATCAAATCACATTTCGAAACCCTAACTTTGTAAACGCTCTCAGTCTCTCTCCTCTCTATTTCTTCGGTGGAGTAGAAAGTGTTTGCGTTTTTCCTAATTTCTGTTTTCCATTTTTTTTTCTTTTTTTGGAAAATAATTTGTGGGAATAATTTAGGTGCGCGTGATTTGAAATTTTTGGAAATAATGGGAGGGAATAAATTGAAATCCATAACTGTTGCATTAGCCTAAAAAGGCATTGCATTAGACAACCTATTGCGACGGTTTATCATAGCCGTTACATTAGCTCAACCTTATGATGTGTTATAGAGAAAACCGTCGCATTAGCCCTATCTAATGCAACGGTTCTATATAAGTGTATTATCCTTCTTTGAACCGTCGCATCTGATTAGAAATGTAGTAGTGATAATTTAAGGGCCCCAAATCAGACATTGAAAATTTTGTCCTTAAATGGGTGATTATCCTGTCAAGTAGTGAGTCCGAAGAAGTGCATAAAATAATATCATCAACGTAAAGTATTGAGTATGTCATGTTATCACCTTGTTTAAAGGTGAATAAAGAAGTGTCACTCTTAGCAATGCCAAAACTCATTTGTAATAAAAATTGAGCAAACCTTTGATATCACACACAAGGAGCCTGTTTGAGTCCATATAGAGCCTGCATGTCAACGAATCCTGGAGGTTGGTGCATGTACACAATCTCCTGTAGGTCACCATGAAGAAAAAAATTTTGACATCTAGTTGATGAATAAACCACTTCCGATCCATAGCCAAAGTCACATGTCCTTGTATTAATTAAAGCAATATATTCATCTTGCATCGACGCATTCCAATTTCGGTAAGCCAAAGCTAATTTGTGATTTTTAGGAATGGGTGAACTGGTGAGTGTGGGGCCACTAGCTAGGGAGAACGGTTAGAACATATTTTGGGTTGGGTTTTAAAATCCTGTGTTGACTCTGGGTGATCCGAGGTGAGGGCGGGGGTGGTGGAATTGGGTGTAACACCCTAAATTTTTGGACCGAAAAATTTTGTGCGTTTACGTGTAATGATTATTTTTATATAAAATTTTATATGTTTTAAGGTGCTAGTGCGATGATTTCTTGTAGTGTTAGGCATGGGTTTTGGGCTGCACGAGCCGTGTGGTACTCATGGGGTAATTAGGGTTTGGCTTTCTAGTGCACGTTCATTCCCTCCTTCCCTCATGTTCTATAAGCATTCTCCTTCAGCATAACTGCACAATATCCATCCATTAATCCTCATTTAGTCTTCAAGGAATTATTAAGCTTTATTCAAGGTGGGGATTTAGCAAGCATTCACGTAAGTTCATAATTCTCTTCCCTTAAGTTTTCAGATTCTTTTATGTACATTTTTTGTACATAATCTAACAATTCATATTTAATTACGTCAAGGTTTTGAAGATCAATCAAGGGATTAATCTCCCTCCTTTCCTCCGTATTGTTTCCTTATGTCAATCTTGGAATTCAAGGTAATTAGTACAATCCTAAACTCCAGAAATCATGCTATGCTTAGATAAAGATTAGATACGAAATTAGGTTTGATTTAAGGGATTATTTTTAGGTGAATTATGTTTTACTTTTTAATATATATACGTAATATATATTGCAAAGGCTTAAGGTTTCGACTTGTAATACTAAAGGATCATCTACTTACAAGGTACACATGTGCATGTAATCTATATAAACATAAATGCTAATACTTTAGAATTGTAATCCAATTCAAATGACCCAATCCTAATTGATATATGCTTTCCGATGCTAATACTCCTGCTAGGCATAAGTCAACGCAACATATAATCTAATACTCTTGGACTAATTCGTCACCATTAGAATTGTATGCTAATTCGAATTCCTTCCTGCAACAAAATTAGCTTTCATTAGTAGGTTTAAGTTATAAGTTTATTCTGTTAATTAATCTTTGCCATTTAAATTCTATATTGTCTAAATGATTTTGCCCAATTTTTCATTTGTTCCGGCATGAATAGCTGCTATAAATCATGATGTTTTGTGTGTATAATTGGTTAAAAATACTTAGTATCATGTTAAGGTCAATAGGTAAAGTCATGGTTTAGGTTAGAACTAGGAAATAATTATGCTGTGAAATACTAGTGCGGGCGGCGAAATTCTGATAGCTTCTCGTATTTATTTTGATTAGATTACATGTATTACTATTATGGTGATTAGCTGTCATGTTTATTTTTTTTATTAGATTACATGTATTAGCATTATAGTGATTATCTAAGTGTTTGGGCTCCCAATTGGACACCGATTGGGCCAGCAAGTCCAAAGTCCAATGGCTCAAACACAACAACATCAAACCCTAATTGGCTATTCAGCCGCCAAACAAGGCCCAAGGCCCAAAACAGCAATAAATGATCTAAGGGTACATTTATTACATCAAACACTATAAATTGGCCGTCAAGGCTCACACCTCAAGGTACGTCCAATTTATTGCCTTAAGACTACTCTTTAGAGAACTCTCTCTAGGATCTGAGCATTGTTCTTAATTAGGCATCGGAGGGGCTTTCCTCGGAAACACCCCCGAGGCTAGTGACATTGTCATTGTGCAGGTAAAATTCGGACACAACTCAATCAAGCAAGCAAGATCTTCAACACTAATGAAAAGGGTCTTCATATGAATCCCATTGTTTCAACACCAGAACAATTTGGCGCCGTCTGTGGGGAGGAACACTTCAAAGCCTTGAAAAACTAACCGTTTTTGCTTCAAAAATGGATAACCCTAACAACGTCGTTCACAACGATTTCATCGTTCACACGGATTCAGAATCCGACGCGGAGATGCAGCCGCGGTCAGAGGGGAGGTCACAGCCGAGCAGGGCTACGACCGCCGTGACCGCAAGGCCTCCTATTCCAACCCGGGAAGAGCTCACCGCGGCCATAACCATCATGCAAAACTTCCTTTTCAACGAGAAGGAGCAAGGTCTGGAAAATGACTGACGCGAGGAGAGGAGAACTAGGCGACGGCTGAACATGCACCCTAACGAAGAGGTTACTAGACCTGACCGAATATTTCCTCCCCTGTCGGGAACTGTAGACACCTAAATCGTGTCTCCCCATTGGGATGATGACGATACCATTATCCTTGTTAGGTGGTTGGAACAACTCCGTATGGAAGTACCAATTGATGATACCATTATCCTTGTTTTCCCTTGTGGCTTTAATGGACTGCCCTTCCCCTTAAACTTATAAGAATCAAAGTTACCCTTAGGTTCAACAAGATTAGCTTTTGCAGAACCAGAAAACACAGATTGGCCCTTATCCATAATACGGTTCTCCTCCTCAATTTTCAGGTGACCTACGACTACGAGTTCCTCTAAGGTAAGGTCTTTCTTCTTATGCATTAATTGGTTTCTAAAATCCTTCCATGAAGGTGGCAGTTTCTCAATTAAAACAATAGCAAGGGTTATATCACAAATACCCAAACCCTCGACAGCCTTAGCAATGCAAATATTCTCATAATCATTAATCTGATCAATAATTGGTTTATCATCCTCAACTTGAAAATCTAACCACTTACTAACACAATAACGTTTAGTACCAGCATCATCAGTTCCATACTTTTTAGCTAAACCATCCCAAATATCCCTAGCATGATTATAACCCATATAAATATCAAGCAAAGCATTCGACATGTGATGCAACAATATTCCCTTATAGGTTCTATCATCCTTAGCAAACTTCACCTCAAAATCATGCAATTCAGATTCATCATCAAGTTTCACAACATCATAAATAACATACGCAACATCAATTTGTTCCAAATAAAATTTCATCCTAACAGCCCAACGTTTATAATTCTTTCCATCCAGAGGTTCCAATTTTGACATGTTAGGAATAAGAAATTTCAAATTCATAGCCATAATTAAATTTGTCCCTTAGATTGTTAGCTAAATAAATAATTGGAACAACTTAGCTGGATATTACGTGTACACAAACTGAATAATTTTTTCGCGCCGTGGCCGAACCACTGCTCTAAAAGGCAATTCTGCGCTACCTCTGATGCAGTAGAACACTTGCGGTTGCCCTCCAGGGTTAACACGACACCAAGGTTTGTGTGCAATCACATAATTAATTAAACCCACTTCTGACCAAAATGAATAACCCGACCCACAAAACCAACCCCACGCCCGCATTTGCCAAGTACCAAGTAGCAAGTACCAAGGCCCATGGCCCACGGCGCTCGCGCGTGTGTGTTGTTTATCCACCCATGCCACTCTCATGCCTTCTTAAACAAATGTTTCCCTCAAGTCCCCAAATATAAACATTGAAACTAGTTGGTGTTTTCCCATGTGGGACTTTTCATGTTCCCACTTTTTCCCACTCATTTTCTTTTGTATTCTCACTAGGACTTCCAACACAGGTTCAACCCCTTGACAATTATATGAATTTTGTCAATGTGGGCTAAATGAATCACTTAATAAACCTTGATTTTCAGGGTTTATGTATCAATAATCAAAATCATGCAAATTGATGTGAATGTGGAAGTAAGGGGAAGAAATTTGTTGATGTATAAGTACAAATTAATTGTTTTTCTGTTGGTTTTATTTTTTGTCAAGGATTTTTGGTTTTGTTAAATTGGATTATACTCAGTGCAGGAAAGGTTCAAGTATTCAATTATGAAATTGGAATCCCATAATTTCCAAACAAAAAGTGAATTTGAAATGATCAATTTGAAATTTTTAGTTTTTCATAAAGAATGGGGAGGTTTCTTTCTCTCGACATGCAGTTGTTCTTCGCTTAGAACACTTCAGGTTGTCACCGGTATTCCACGAGACTCTGGGGTAGGGTGATGCCATGATGGTCGGGGCATCGGTGTTTCAAGGTGGGGAGATTGATGGTAGTCGGGTGGTTGTCCTTCTTTGTGATGTGGTGGTTGCGTTAATTTTAATTTAGAGACAAACATTTCCGCACTTTTTCATACTTGGTTAGGTTGTTTAATATAATTTTGCTAAGTAAGGGCATAAAAGTTGTTTAACAACAGTAGAGTGCCAACTTAGAAAGCAACAAAAATAAGTTCCGCGGAGTAGAAAATCTCAAAACTTATTAACTCTTATCTTATTTGCGTTGAACTTATTCTTTTTTGTGATTTTTAGTAAGATAATTTAAGATAAGATAAATAAAATAAAATACAGGCCAGTAAGTTCACTAAAATATTATTTCTTTTAGTTGACAAGTATTCTTTTTGGGACTTTTTTTAGTTGACACGTTTTTATTTTTATATGATGCAATTCCAGATAGTGAAGGATCCACAAATTAAGTTTGTAATGGGATAAAAATTTAAGTACTTGTGAAAAATTATTTGACAGAAAGGTAAAAGTCACATAAATTCAAAATCCAAAATAACCGATTCGGTTGTAAGGAAAAAAGATACAATTCCACTTGCATGAACCCGGTCCACGCTATAATTAGCGTGGACCAGGGTAATTTCGTAAATAAGCTGTGATAGATCATGAGTATTTCACGTGATCTCCATCTTCTCTCCTCCTGCACTTCTGCTCCAGCTTCTCTCTTCTCTCTCGTAAATAAGCAGGGCTGAAGCAAGTGTTGACTGAAAGTGGACCAGATCTTGCAACATCAACAGCAATTGTAAAATCATCGTCGGTGAGAAAATGAAAAGGAAGCCAGAACTCTCCGTCATCCAAATCTTCTGCCATGTTTTTCAATGAAGTAATGAAAAGATTGAGAAGGCGGCAAATGTTTTTGGCGGTTAAAAGAAAGGTGAGAGGAGAGAGAGAAAGAAGGAGTTGCTGATAGTTGAAGATATAATGATGGAAGAGCCGAAGAGGTTCAAAGAGGAGTGTCACGTTAGGAGATTATGGAAAGAAATAAGGAAGAGTGGGAGAAAGTTGGGTGCCACTGCTATTTCTAACTTGTAACCCCGTTTATGGGCCTCTCTGCTCTTACTTCAATATAGTTATTCTAATATTATTATAGTTACTCTAATAATCATATAGTAACTTTAAGTTTATAATTACTCCATATAAATATATGTGATATAGTTTCTACGTAGATCATATAGTAACTTTTATGTTCATATAGTTATACATATATGTAATATAGTTACTGGAATAGTCATACAACAACTTCAAATTTATAACTATGAATATATGTGATATAGTTTCTGCATAGTTCATATAGTAACTCTCATATTGATATAGTTATACTTATACGTAATATAGTTACTCCAACAGTCATAAAAGGCATACATAGTCTTACATATGTAATATAGTTAAAAAGAGTAACTATATTATTTGGAGAGTAATTATAACATTTAAAGAATAACTATATATAAATTCTTGTTTTCCAAATCCTTCAAACACAAAGAGTATGTCTGCCGAAAAAACCCACAAAGAGGAAACTACGTATAATATACAAATTAACGATAACTATATTATTAAGAAACGTTATTATAACTTTGAAAGAGTAACTATATATATCCAATATGATAAATATATACAAGCAACCATCAAATAAAAAATAAACACAAAAATTTTGATCCAAGAAACCAAACATTCAATTATTCACACCAAAAGAACAATTCTTTTAATTTTTTAAATTTTATAATAAGAATCCAATTACTTAATTATGCATATACGAAAATATTGATTGTTTTATATCATATAGTAAATACTTCTATCGTACAGAAATAGTTTCTCTTCTATATCATATAGTAACTCTTTCTATTCTATAATTATTATATATCATATAGTTAATGTTATCAGAAAGAGTAACTATAAAAAAAATGAGAGTGATTATATATTAATTCTTGCAAACAAAAAGAGTAAATTATAGAAACTATATGTTCTGTAAAGTAACTATATCTTCATAATAGAAACTATGAAAATAATAATAATAAAGTCATTTCGATAAGAATAACTATTATATCAAAAGAGTAACTATATCATATAGAAAAGTAAATTTAACGATAGAACAATTACTATATTATAAAATAAACAATATGATATAGATGCTTTAGAGGTCATAGTAACTTTTTCTATTATATAGTTACAATTATATATCATATGATTACTGAAATAAAAAAAAGAGTAATTATTTCAAAAGTAAGAGTATTATAACTTTTGAACGATAATTAAGAAAAACATTAACTACATGGTTAGTCGTTTTTAACTACGACATTCTAATTATTTGCATCTATTAAATAAATTACATTAAACTCAAATGTTTTTTGAACTAAAAAATACTAATCGCCACGTTCACGTCCCTTCCTTCCACCAACACGTCCTCTCCTTCCTCTACCACGTCCTTGGTTTTCATTGTTGTCAAAATTTTATTCTTCTTCTTCTCCTGCTTTTGCTTTCCTTGTAGAAGTTATTCTTTGCACGACTTCAATTCTGGATGCATCATCTTTGTATTTCTGAATCAATAATGTATAAACTAAGTTAATAATTTAACATTTAAATATGAAAAAATAACATAGTAACCATGTAAAACATATAGTTTTTATTATGCGTATATAGTAACTCTTAGAATTAATGATGGTAAGATACTCGCAAAATTGCAGATATAATTATTGTTATTGTTGTAGTCATATAGTTACTATCATAATAATATAGTCACTTTTATTATTAATAACATATAGTAAAAAAAAGTACATAAAAAGAACATAATGATAATATAGTAACTGTTAAAAACATATAGTTACTATTATACATGATATAGTATCTCTTAATATTAATGGTAGTCATATACGAGCAGGGTTGCAGATATATTTATTGTTATGATCATAACATAGTAACTCTTATTACTAATAACATAGAGGACAATAAAGAGGCCAAACATAAAAATAACATTATAATATATATAAAAAACTATACCAAACATATAGTTACTATAATACAAGATATATATAATACCTATAAATATTATTGATGGTCATTTAGTCACAAAGTTGCAGACATAGTTGGTGTGATAATAATATAGTAACTCGATCCATAATATAGTAACTACATCACTAAAAATATAGGATAAACATAAAAAACATGCACATAACATAATAAACTAACATAGTACCTATTTCAAACATATAGTAACTATATAAAACATACAATAACTATTGAAGAAAATAAACATATGGTAACAAATCATGATAAAATAAACATACTACCTATTTCAAACATATAGTAACTATATAAATAATATAGTAACTATTGAAGATAATAAACATATGGTAACAAATCATGATAAAATAAACATTCTACGTATACCTATTTCAAACATATACTACGTAGTAACTATATAAATAATATAGTAACTATTGAAGAAAATAAACATATGGTAACAAATCATGATAAAATAAACATAGTACCTATTTTAAATATATAGTAACTATATAAACCATGTAGTAACTATATAAAATATATAATGACTATTATTATAATATAGTAACTATTGTACACATATAGTAACCATTATAATCATATAGTCATTATCTAAGAAGCGGACAAAATCATACTCTAAATAACATAGTACATAATGTAATCGTATAGTAACTATTATTTATCAAAAAGTCACTATAAACTGTTCATAACATAATAACTATCTTAAACACATAGTTACTGTTTTAAACTTATAATAACTTTCTAAAAAATATAGTAACTATTTTAAACACATAGTTTCTCTTTTAAAGTTATAGTAACTTTTTAAAAAATATAGTTACTCTAAAAACTACTACTAACATAAACACAACGAACATTCCAGTGACTATTAAAAACACTAGCTATTTCGCAACATAAATTAAAGGTAACTATATCATTTATATACTAACTATGTGAAACACTAACCCTAATGTCAACAAAGACAACAAACATTTCAAATCACTCACAAAATAATAACTATTGTACACATATTGTAACTATTGTACACATATAGTAACCATTAAAATTACATAGTACCTCTTTAAACCATGTAGTTACTGTATTACTCATATAGTTACTATTTGAAATCGTGAAGTCACTGATCGAATTCGCGAATTGAAAACGATATTTCGGTAAAACACAAACATTAATTTCTCCAAAACAACAAATATTTTTAATTTTAAATAAAAATAGACTTAAAATTCTTTAAAAAACAACAAACCGAGATGTTATCTCTAAAAATTCTTGCGAAGATTTGTAGACGAGCACAAATTCTTTGATTCGTTTTCGGCAACGACGAACCTCCTTCTTGATCTACTACTTCCTCCAATTTTTCCTCATCTAACAGATCCAATTATAAAAATTATAAGATAATTACGAAGAAAATCGAACAAAACATAGAAATTTGGGCTAAATTTTGAAAAGCATAGAGAGAAAATGAAGAGAGAAAAATAAAAGAGAAATGAAGAGAATGTAGATCTGAAATTTTGAAAAATAAAAAAGTTTAAAACATATATAAAGTGAGCTAGACACAAATCGCATTGAAACTCTATAGTAACTCTTTAAAACACATAGTTACTGTAATACGCATATAGTTACTATTTACAATCACAAAATAACTGTCACGTGACAATTACATATGTTGCCCATATAAATTACTCCGTTGACCAGGTTTATATTAGTGTAAATAAAAAACATATTGTCTTCGCCTTTTAATAGAAATACTTTGAAATACGTTTTCATGTTTTCTATGCATAATTCTATCTATTACTATATCTAATTATACAAATACATGTAATACAGTAAAAGTTTTAACTCTATTAGATTTTATTTTATTTTTTAATTGAGACGATTCTAATAATATTAATTTAATTTGGAAAATTTGGTAATATTAATCCAACATTTGGCCGATTTTCTTTTATTAATCCTACCTACGACATATTTTTTAATAATCCCACCTTTACCACCCAACGACTTTTATTGGGCCCAACACATTATAAACCTATTGTAGGCGATAATATGTCCCTACGTGGAAGTACTCTCTCTCGATATATTCAGTCATCATCATCAATTCATCACCATCTCGATGATTTTTTCACCGGTTATCGGTCACTTAAACCCAATAAAAGTCGTTGGGTAGTAAATGTGGGATTATTAAAAAAATATGTAGTAGGTGAGATTAATAAAAGAAAACCGGACAAATGTTGGATTAATATTACCAAATTTTCCTATTAATTTTTATTTTCGATAATAGAGGTCCATTTAGATCCTATCAGTGTCTTCTAGATCCGTCCCTATTTCCAATATTACCCTTACTCACCCCACATTACTTCTCCCTCACACTACCTCGTTGTTTTCATAATTAGGGGTATTATGGTCTTTAAACTTTCTCATTCAACCCTATTTAATTTTGTGCTAAAATGTAATGTATCATCTAAATAAAAATACAGCAAATAATATCTTATGAATTTATTAGCCTTTATTTTACTTTATTTTATATAATTAAACTTAAAATAAGTAAAAGTAATGAGGAGAAGAGAACCTAAATACTAGATGCACTTAGGTGCACCTAATAATTTTCAACGAAAATAATATGGAGCGGAAATTTTTACGACTTATTTCATACTCCCTATGTTCCTTAATACTCTCACCGTTTTGATTTTTTGCACTATTCACATAATTCACTCTGACCCCATTTTATTTCTAGTATATGAAAATAAATGTTAGTATACTTTCTCCGTTCCGCAAATATCGCACCATGTCGACTTTTGCACTATTCACGTTGTGCCTTTGACTATCTTTTGTAAAATATACGTAAAAAGCATGTAATCAAGTAGGATCTTATTAGATTCGTATCGATATATACTTTCTAAGTATAATTTTTTTTTAATAATTTTTACTTATACATAATTCAAGAGATAACGAGTCAAAGTCATGTGTTGGGAAGCGTGAAGTCAACATGGTGCAATATTTCCGGAACGGAGGAAGTATAATATATTGTTGGCTTAATCTTAATACTTCCTTCGTTCCGGAAATATCGCACCATATTTTTTTTTTACACTATTCACACTACGACTTTAACCATTTTTTGTGATTCGTACGTAAGGAAATTTTAGTCATGTGGGTTGTTGTGGGCAAAATTACCGTGCCTTCGTGTACCAATGAGGATGTGACACATGGCACGTATTGCGCCCCCTAAAGCAGAAATCATACGAAGTCTACTCCGAGGCATGGGTATTAATCTAGGTATCTACAGTGTATGTATTTAAGTGTGTATAAATGTATGTATAAAACCTATACCTGGAAAGGGGCTTAATTAGTATGTACCCCAAGTGAATGACTAAGCACAATAGGCCCAAACAGCCCACTATTGCCCAAAGAGGCCAGAGAATTGTAAGGAGAAAGGACACGTGTCCTCCTCCCATTCCCCAGCCAATCATGTAAGGGGAATATTAGGTCATTCCCCCAAAAACCTAGTACTATAAATATTCCCACTTCCCTAGAAAAAAGGGTCACAATCAATACATTCTAGAGCAATTACTGCTCTGCCTTCTCTCTACTTTCTCTCTCTATAAAAATACAATCTTGTTTAATCTGTAAAAGTTACCAAGAAACCTCCCAGGTATCTTACCGGAAAAACCCCACAACATTTGGCGCCGTCTGTGGGGAGGTACGGTAACATGGAAGATCAACGACAGGACAACGATGCTGGGCGGCCTACACGCGTAGAGCGGCCACCCCTCGAAAGAGAAATGCCGACTGAACATCATACGCCGGCCACAAGAATCACTGAAGATGCCGCACGTACATTTGCGGCCGGGCACACCCCTCGTCACACTGCCGAGGTAGAGGTGCTCAGCGAGGAGGACGACCAGGCCAATCGCATCCCTCCTGGAGGACACCTGGATCCTCGGGTGGATACGGTAATAGAGGAGAACCCTGATATGCCTGTCTCTGTGGGTGCTCTTCGGGCTATTTTGGCCGAGTTCCAAGCTGATGTAGGGAAGACAGTTAATGCTGAGGTACAGAAGAGTATGCTGATTTACACCACTGCTGTGGCTGCAAATCCTGAGAGGCCGGCAAGCAATAGGCCAACACTTTCTTTACGCCCCCCAAATGTCTGGACCAGGCTGACAGGCGAGGACCTAAGGAGACAGCCGCCAACAAGTCAGCCAAATCAGACCATGTCTTACCTACCACGCCGAATGCCACGGCGGCTGGTCGGAGAAACGTCCCGAGGACGTGAGCAGCCACGCGCAGAGCAGTTGCCCGACTCTGAGTCGGAACTTTCTGACACCGGGTCAACCCCCGTCATGCCGGATAGACCTCTCCCTCATCCAACTTATACGCATCTGAGCCAGGCACGCCCAGGGGCCACCCGTCCAACCCGTCAAACTCGCGGACGCGAGTCCTCCCTGCGGCTACCTTACTCCAGGCGTCAAGACCCTGTATATCACATTCAGGAGGGGGTGTCCAACATGGCATTAGGGCACACCACCCCTTTTGCAGACTCTATCATGAGAGCCCCGAGGGAACCCAAAGTCAAGCCGCCCAACATTGATGCTTACGATGGTACCACAGATCCGGACATGCACCTCTTGGTTTACCGGCATCACATGTATGTCCAAGGAACAACTGACTCAACTTGGTGTAAGTATTTCCCGGGCACACTCAAAGGAGTAGCCTCTAAGTGGTTCGAGAGACTTCCAGCCGGAACTATTCGCTCTTTTTCGGAGCTCGAGCTATTGTTCTCTACTCGGTTCATGGCTCACAAGGAAGAGAAGAAGACGAGCATGCATCTGAGTAGGATTCAGCAAGGGAAGGACGAGTCCCTGAGGAGTTATGTGAAGAGATTCAATCTAGAGGCAGGGCAAATTCCGGATTTGCCAGATGGTGTTGCATTCGATAACTTCATTCGAGGGCTTAAAAAGGGCTCTTTCAAGTTTGATCTGGTAAAGAAAAGCGTCCGAACAATGGCAGAAGTGCTGGATGAGGCGGAGGCCTTCATTCATGCAACAGAGATTTGCAGCGTCCCGAAAGACCCCAGAGGAAGTGATAACGCCGAGCTAGCGGCAAAAAAGGAGAAATTTGAAAAGAAGAACCGGCCTAACGGGACGTGGGCTATTGCAAAAGAATCAGACAGGGCCCCCGGAGCGGCAGGTCAGAAACGGCCCAGAACTTATGATCGGGAGCGTTTCGAGTATAACACAGACATGTACACAATTCTGATGGACGTCGGGTCCAAATATGACATTGATCGTCCATTTCCCATGAAGTCGCCACCAGAGAGTAGGGACCCCAAACTGTACTGTCACTTTCACAGTGACATTGGGCATGACACCAATGAATGTAAGAGCTTGAAAAGGGCATTGGATGGCCTAGCCACCAAGGGGTTCTTAAAAAGTTATATCAGCAGGAACACGGGAGGTTCAGGCAAACCCTTCTACAAGAAAAACAAATCCCCCCCCTCGGAGGAAGATGGGAATCGTACCGACCCGGAGTGCGTGGCAGTCATCTCAGGAGGATTGGCCGCCGGCGGGCCGACCATGAGGGGCCAGAAGGATTATGCCAAGCGACTGGGACAAGTGATGCTGTCCGGCAAGGCCACAGTTGACCCGTTTCCAAAAGTTGAAATCGGCGAGGCCGACCGTGGGAAAATCTCCACCCCGCATGACGATCCTTTGGTAATTGAGTTAAAAGTAGCTAACCTAAGGGTTAGGCGTATTTTGGTTGATACAGGAAGTTCGTCGGACATAATTAGTCTAGAGTGCTTGAATCGGCTGCAACATGATCCCTCAAAAATTGAGAAAATCCACTATCCCATTATAGGCTTCGGAGGTAGTGTCATCCACCCAGTCGGCATAATTACCCTTCCTCTGAGGATGGGAAATAAAAAGGAATCTCGGCAAATGGATGTCCGTTTTCTCATAGTGAAAGATCTGACGGCATATAACATCATCTTGGGGCGTCCCACGTTGAACAGGGCAAAGGCTGTCATTGTGACTCATCTGATGCTTCTTAAGATCATTTGTGACGATGGGAGCGTCAGCACTATACATGGTGACCAGCAACAAGCTAGAGATTGCTACCTAACCACCTTGAGTCCAGAAGCATGGGGGACGGGTGAAGAGAAAGGGACGTCGAGCAACAAACGAAAATGTGGCGACACGCAACCCAAGGTCGTCAAAGAAACATTAACTATCTCAGCAGGGCACATGGAAGAGAGACGCCCAGAGCCTGTTGGGGCCCATTTCAATGTGGTTTTAAACACAGACAAACCTGACAGAGTAGTGCCCATCGGGATTTCTCCTGACGACCCGCTGGCGGCAGAATTGGTCCACCTTTTGAGAGAATTTGAAGATATCTTTGCTTTCACGGTGGACGAAATGCCGGGTATTGACCCTGCTGTGGCCGTCCATAAGCTGAATGTGGACCCAAACTTTAAACCGGTTCGTCAGAAGAAAAGGAACCATGGGGAAGATAGAAATCAGGCGGCAGCCGCGGAAATACAGAAGTTGATGGAGGCTGGGTTCGTCAGGCCTAGTCAGTACCCCGACTGGGTTGCTAATGTGGTCCTCGTCAAAAAACCTAATGGTACCTGGAGAATGTGTGTTGATTACACCAACCTCAATAGGGCATGTCCAAAGGACAGTTTCCCATTGCCCAAGATTGACCGGCTCGTCGACTCTACAGCGGGGCATGCCATGATGAGCTTTATGGATGCCTACTCAGGGTTTCACCAGATTCCGTTGTGGCCTGACGACCAGGAGAAAACGTCATTTGTTACTGAACAAGGCCTTTACTGCTACAAGGTGATGCCGTTTGGGTTAAAAAATGCACCGGCCACTTTTCAGCGTCTTATTAACACTGTGTTCATTAAGCAGCTCGGCAGGAATATTGAAGCTTACATTGACGATATGATCGTAAAAAGTAAGCTGAGGGCGGCGCATATAACTGATCTCAGAGAGACATTTGAGACTATTCGAGCTTACAACATGAGGTTGAATCCTAAGAAGTGTGTGTTCGGGGTGACGGCAGGCAAATTCTTAGGTTTCTTGATTGATGAAAGAGGAATTGAAGCTAACCCAGACAAAATCCAGGCAGTAATTGATATGAGCTCACCAAAGACAGTGAAGGAGGTTCAGCGGCTCACAGGTTGCTTGGCCGCCCTGGGCAGATTCCTTTCCAGGGCTGGAGACAAGTGCCACTACTTTTTTAGATCTGTCAGAAAGAAGGCCAAGTTTGAATGGTCGGACGAGGCCGAGGCGGCATTGGTCAGATTAAAGGAGCACTTACACACCTTGCCTCGTCTTGTTAGTCCCTTGCTAGGAGAGACTTTGTACATGTATCTCGCCGTGTCCGAGCACTCGTTGAGTGCCGTTCTACTGACAGAGAGGGAGGGAATACAGATGCCGGTATACTTTGTCAGTCATGTTCTTCAAAATGCTGAAGTTAGATATCCTACAGTGGAAAAGTTTGGCTTAGCTCTGTTCATGGCCAGCAAAAAGCTCCGTCCTTATTTCTTAGCTCACAAAATTGTGATCTACACCGATCAGCCGCTCAAACTGCCCTTCACAAAGCTGGAGGCGTCAGGACGAATGCTGAATTGGGCAATAGAGCTGAACGCCTTTGATATCACCTATGAGCCGAGGAAAGCTGTCAAGGGGCAGGCATGTGCCGACTTCATTGTTGAAATGACGAGGCCAGACTTTGCCAAGAATACAAGCACAGTGTGGACAGTGTATGTAGACGGCTCATCCACACAGAATGGATGTGGAGCAGGGATAATCTGTCACTCCCCAGAAGGAGATACTTTTGAATATGCTATGCGATTTAACTTCCAGGCGTCAAATAATGAAGCCGAATATGAAGCCCTGCTTTGTGGCATTAAAATGTGTAAGGCGGCAGGCGCCGAGGAGATTGTAGCACTATCTGACTCCCAACTGATTGTGAGCCAAGTTAATGGGACCTACGAAGCTAGGGATCCGACTATGGTCAAATACATGCAGGCCGTCCATCAGGAAGTAGAGCCACTGAAAAGTTTTGAAGTAAGGCAAGTCCCTCGCTCGGAAAATAACCAAGCTGATGCCCTGTCAAAGTTGGCAAGTTCCGCGTCTTGTGATACCCCTCGGCACGTGTTCTGGGAGGTAAAAGAGCACAAAAGTGTTGAGCAAATGGAAGTGGAAACTCTTGACAGAACGTCCACATGGATGGATGACATAGTAAACTTCAAAATGAATGGAGTCTTGCCCGAAGACTCAAGGGAAGCGGCAAAACTTCAAAAGAAATGTTCTTGGTTTGAAATGTGGAACGGCACCCTCTACAAAAAGGCCTACTCCCGTCCTTTGTTAAGATGTGTAACACCTGAGAAGGGGCAGGAAATTTTAGAAGACCTTCATCAGGGGTTGTGCAGCTCGCATATTGGTGGAAGGGCTTTGGCTGAAAAGGCACTTCGAACCGGCTATTACTGGCCGACCCTTAAGGAGGACGCAATCTCACTGGTCAAGAAGTGTGACAAATGTCAGCGCTTTTCTCACCTAATACATCAACCGGCACGAGTTCTGACGCCCATTATAAGCCCAATTCCATTTGCTAAATGGGGGATGGATCTCCTAGGCCCATTCACGACCGCACCAGGAGGAAGGCGTTATGTCATCGTTGCCGTAGATTACTTCACCAAATGGGTGGAGGCAGAAGCGCTCAAAAACATAAAAACTGCTGATGTGAGAGCATTCATTTGGAAGAACATCATGACTCGCTTTGGGATTCCACAGGCTATAGTCTTCGATAATGGGCCCCAGTTTGAGACGCCTAAGCTGAAAGAGTGGCTGGCAGATCACGGTATACACACCTGTTTTGCATCAGTCGGACGACCCCAAGCCAATGGTCAGGTTGAGGCGTTCAACAAAATTATCTCTGAAGGAATTAAAAAGAAGCTTGACGAAGCCAAAGGTCTATGGGCTGATGAGCTGCCAAATGTCTTATGGTCCATCCGCACCACGGCTAAGAATTCAACCGGTGAAACGCCCTTCTTGCTAGCCTATGGCGCCGAGGCTGTCCTACCCATAGAAATGTGTGAGCCAACGTTGAGAGTCATGCTGTATGACGAAAATGCTAACTGGGAGACAATGAAAGCAGCCTTGGACTTTCTGCCCGAGGTTAGAGGAAATGCAGCGCTCAGGCAACAGCTGTACAAGATAAGGATGGCAAGAGAATACAACAAGAGAGTCTCTAATAGAGTGCTCAAAGTGGGAGATTTTGTCCTCAGAAAAATGGAGTCCACAGGACGAGCAAATGAACAAGGTAAGCTGACGCCCACTTGGGAGGGACCTTACGAGATCTATGATGAAGTTAGAGATGGAACCTACCGCATTCAAGACATGCAAGGCCGCCCTATTTCACGCACTTGGAATGCCGACAACCTCAAGAAATATTTCTTCTAAGATATGTGCTAAGCCTTGTCTTACTTACCACGATCCATTGCCCAAGGGGCGGCCTCTAATGGTCATAGTAGGGTAGTAATTACTTTTGTAACCGGCTAAATTCGCCTTGCAAAGTTATAAATAATACTACTCTATTTGTTTCGTAATATTTATTGTTCGCACAATGAATATAAACATATACACTCCAATGCATAACCAAAGCCTAATTGTATGACGGCCTGAGAAGTGGCCCAGATTAGCAAAAACTCAGCAAGACTAATTGTTTGAAGCCTAAGTAGTGGCCCAGATTAGCACCAAGTTGTAGGCTGATCACCTATCCAACTACCCTCCTAATATAAGCAAGCCGCTGGCCGACCATTACAGCATAATACGTGCCAGCGGCACGATTAACTTTGAAACATAGGTTGTTCGCTCAAAAGCCCAGCGGCATGAACAACTTTGAAACATAGGTTGTTCGCTCAAAAGCCCAGCGGCATGAACAACTTTGAAACATAGGTTGTTCGCTCAAAAGCCCAGCGGCATGAACAACTTTGAAACATAGGTTGTTCGCTCAAAAGCCCAGCGGCATGAACAAACTTTGAAACATAGGGTGTTTGCTAAAAAGCGCGGCGGCACGAATGTTTGGCCGGCCAGTCCGTTTGACGAGCATGTCTAGCGGCAATCATACCTATTGATTGACTTGCGTCAATCAATATCGTCATAGACACGCTCGCCAAAGAAAGTGACGACCAAAGTAGGGCCTAGCGCATGCTCAGTTGCCAGCGGCACCAAACACTTGGAAACAAAGGTTGTCCGCTCAAAAGTTCAGCGGCACGATTAACTTCGAAACAAAGGTTGCTTGCTAAAAAGCCCGGCGGCACGAATGTTTGGCCGGCCAGTCCGTTTGACGAGCATGTCTAGCGGCAATCATACCTATTGATTGACTTGCGTCAATCAATATCGTCATAGACACGCTCGCCAAAGAAAGTGACGACCAAAGTAGGGCCTAGCGCATGCTCAGTTGCCAGCGGCACCAAACACTTGGAAACAAAGGTTGTCCGCTCAAAAGTTCAGCGGCACGATTAACTTCGAAACAAAGGTTGCTTGCTAAAAAGCGCGGCGGCACGAATGTTTGGCCGGCCAGTCCATTTGACGAGCATGTCTAGCGGCAATCATACCTATTGATTGACTTGCGCCAATCAATATCGTTATAGACACGCTCGCCAAAGAAAGTGACGACCAAAGTAGGGCCTAGCGCCTACTCAGTTGCCTGCGGCATTAACGTGCTTAGTGTACTCTCGGATGCACCTTGGCAACCATACCTATTGATTAAGCCTATTAAGCCTATTGATCAAGGAATAATCAAACTATGAAGAGCAAGTAAATGCGAGATAGGAGAAACATCAAAAAACCTATTTACTTATAAAACAACGCCTGTAGAAAGGCGTGTGAAAGTAGCTCAGAATTCCTGACCAGGAAAAAGAAAGAGAATTGTTGTGTGCTCAGCAGGCACAATGATACAGACGCCATCAGCGCCAAAACTTTACAACATAATTGTTTTTGCCCTTAGGCACTGGAACGCTTGAATAAAATTTTTAAAAAAATAGGAAAGGAAGCAAATCAGGGGGCGGCCGCATCGTCCTCGTCATCAGATGATACAAACTCAGGGGGCGGCTGACCAAGACGTTCAGCAGCCAACACAGCGGCACTGTGCTCCATTCGCCGCTGGAACCACCCAAGATCATACTCTGACATGTGGCTCTCCCAGGCGTGCTTAACAGCGTCTTTGGTCGCTTGTTCCCCCTGATCATAGGATTCCAGAAGACGCTCACGCAAGGTGCGAACTTGCGATCTGGCCGTCTCTAGCTCCCCACGAAGATGCTCGGCTTCCTCAGCCGCCTCTTTGACCTGAGGGTACTCCCGCAACTGGTCCTGAAGCGCCCGTATTTCCGCCGCCGCTGTCTTGGCTTCCTCGACCATTGCCACCATGTCCTTGTCCTGCGCCAAGATCTTCTTAAGCAGCTCGGCCTTGTCAGATCTCAACGCAGCCACCTCCTTCGCTTGAAGGTCTATGGTCGTCTGCATCTGCAGGCGGACCTCTTCAATGGACTTGAACGCATAGTCACCATGGTGGGTGGACTCAGCCACCTGAGCTTTGAGCTCCTCAGCAGTGCGGGCCTTCCAGCTCTTGCAGAATTCCATGCGGCAGAACAACTGCAGAATAAGCTACATATTAGTAAATGACTCTAAAAGGGAAGACAAGTACAAGCAAGTTGGAAATAGACTTACGTCGAGAAGAGTGGCCTGGATCGCACCAAACTGGGCGTCAGTCTTGCGGCCAGGAAGAGAAGCAACATACTCAGCGGGGACGGCCTTAAAAACCTTGCGGCATATAGCCACCCTATCCTTTGACGAATAGTGTGGAGTAGCAGGTACGTTCTCATCCTCGGCAGCAGCTGCATCCTTCCCTTTGTCTTTGGCTATAGGAAAAACAATGGCCTTAGGATGACGCGGAGAGTAAGAAGAACTGCCAGAGGAGGCTCGATACGTCTGAACGACGTTCGAATAATACTTACCGCCCGAAGACCTAGCTCGGCGGGCCACCTCCGCCGGTATCTGAGAGCGGACGTCGGCCGGGATTCCCGAAAGAGGGTCCTCCACCAAGTCCACCACCAGAGACGGCTTGTCCACGCCCATCTCTTCGTCATCAGGGCATCCCCCCTCAGCAACCTTCGACTCGTCTTTCTTCACGAGACGGCGAGGTAGAGGCTTTGGCTTCTTGAAGGTACTCGGAGTCTCCGAGCCAGCCGGCACAGCTCTCTTCTTCAGCTGGGACAGAGTCGTCCCCTTCTTCTTCCCAGACGCCCTAGCCGCGTCCTTAGCTTGCTAAAAAAGAAAGGACAGTCAAATATTAGGCCTCGTCATCTATCACAAGCCACTCACAAGATAGTGGCTCGTCATTAAAAAGGACGACCGTCTTCAAAATGACGAGGCGTACCTCATCGATCACAAGCCACTCACAAGATAGTGGCTCGTCATTAAAAAGGACGCCCGTCTTCAAAATGACGAGGCGTACCTCATCGATCACAAGTCACTCACAAGATAGTGGCTCGTCATTAAAAAGGACGCCCGTTTTAAAAATGACGAGGCGTACCTTATCAATCACAAGTCACTCACAAGATAGTGGCTCGTCATTAAAAAGGACGCCCGTCTTAAAAATGACGAGGCGTACCTCATTAATCACAAGTCACTCAATAAATAGTGGCTCGCCATTAAAAAGGACGCCCGCCTTAAAAATGACGAGGCGTACCTTATCAAGTGCAAGTCAATCGCAGAAAAGTGGCTCGTCATTAAAAAGGACGCCCGTCCCAAAAATGACGAGGCGTACCCTATCAATCACGAGTCACTTGAAAAAACGCTAACTAAGGGGCCCGTCAATAAAAAGTGACGAGGCCTACCTTAGCAAACACGGGTCAGATATCAGGATATCGGCTCGTCACTAAAAAGACGTCCACTATAGACGCTGGACGGGAGAAGTTCAACTTGCAAAAAAGAAAAAAAAAAAAAAAAAAAAAAAAACGACAACCTAAGAGAATACTCACCTTCTCCTCCAACTCGGCCTTGGCTTTCTGCATCTTGGCCTCATAGATGTCCGCCATCCAATCGGTCATATCGCCCTTCCCAATATCCGCCGCCGATAGCTTGCTCATTCCTTCCTCTGTGAACAAAAGAAATCCAAAGTTAGAAAAAATTAATAGACCCACGCAGAACGGCACATAAATTGGCATACAACCTCGAGTCATGGAATATCCTAAGCCTACGGCCGCTAGAAAGGCCTCGTTCCGAAACTGGCTAATGTGCGGCAACCACTCGGCCGGCACATGGAAACTCTTATCCACTGTTAAGTGGTAAGTGTTGGCCCTGAACAGGACCATTATCTGATCCCACTCTTCGGCAGTAAGGGGGGGAAGGGGCTCGTCACGATCCATGAAGTTGGCGTCACAGTTCCAACGGCTCATTCTCTCATACATCTCCTGGTCGTCAGTGTAAAACACGACCCACCTCTTCCTCCACATATGCCACTTGCTGAGCTTGCCGACCACTGTCTGGTAGGTACCACGGCTGCTCAGATTAAACCACCCTTTGGCGGCACTGGGGGAACGAGAGAGGGAGACCAGATGCAGAAAGGCGTTGAAGGACGGCTCCACGTCGTTCAATGCACATTTGGCAATGTAGCCAAAGATATCCGCCCATGAGTTGGGGGTCAGCTGGGCCACCCCAATATTGAAACCGTCTAACACCTCCACAACGAAGGGGTGTGGAGGGAATCTCATGCCGAGTTTGATTGACGCTGCATACACAGGGAATTCTCCCTCGGCAAGCAGGCTGACGGTCGAGTCCAGACCGGCCGGCACGCGCATTTGGTACCCTTCCCCCACGCAGAGGTCATCCCTCATCTTGGCTCCGTGCCTGTCTAGCCACCGCATCCAGCCCACGTCTGGGTGAATCTCTGACGGAAGCAATTGGGCCTCCTCCCGTCCTCTGGGCCTAATAAGCTGGGGAGCAGCTTCTTGTTCCTCGGCGGCCGATGACAATGGAGCGACGCTTGGCTCCCCCACTGCCTGGCTCGCTGTACCCTCCGACGAGCTTGCCGCCTGCTCCCCCGCCTCGACGTACTCGTCGATCTCTTGAAAGAGTTCGGCAAATTCTTCGTCGACTGCCGAGGCGGTGGAAGAATATCTCTCCCTAGGAGGTGTCGATGCTTCTTCCCGCAAGCGCAGGCGCGTCGGATCTGCCGTTTGCTTGGTTCTAGCCATGCCTTCTGCATAGTGAACGAAGCACGGCTTAGGGGTGACCAACAATGAAGAAAAAGACGCGATTGGACGTCCGCCCCGACAAAAGATGAACGGCGGAAAAATCTTAAATAAAACCTTTAAACCCTTACCTAGTACTAAGAGGTCGGCCGCTAACAAAGGGAAAAATGACGAGAGGATAACAAAAACAAGAAAGGCGAAAACTAACCTTGAAAGATCTGCGAAGTACTTGGTGAAGAACAGGATGAGTTTCGCGAAGAACGAGATGAGTTTCGCGAAGAACGGGATGAGTGTGACGAGGAAAAGGATGAGTCTCCTGGTGGCCGGAAATCGCCTGATGGTGGTAGGAGCACGCCGGAAATCGCCTATGAAAGCTCTGTGAAAATGAAATGTAAAAAATGAAATTTACCCCCCCTCACCTCTATATATAGGGAGGGGCAAAATGGAGAAAGGTGACACGTGTCACCATCTCAACACCTGACCCAAAGACGAAGATGCAAAACAAGAGTCAAGAAGCGATACCCGGAATGTGTTTCCAGAAATGCCCTTCTTGAGGGGCAAATGTTGTGGGCAAAATTACCGTGCCTTCGTGTACCAATGAGGATGTGACACATGGCACGTATTGCGCCCCCTAAAGCAGAAATCATACGAAGTCTACTCCGAGGCATGGGTATTAATCTAGGTATCTACAGTGTATGTATTTAAGTGTGTATAAATGTATGTATAAAACCTATACCTGGAAAGGGGCTTAATTAGTATGTACCCCAAGTGAATGACTAAGCACAATAGGCCCAAACAGCCCACTATTGCCCAAAGAGGCCAGAGAATTGTAAGGAGAAAGGACACGTGTCCTCCTCCCATTCCCCAGCCAATCATGTAAGGGGAATATTAGGTCATTCCCCCAAAAACCTAGTACTATAAATATTCCCACTTCCCTAGAAAAAAGGGTCACAATCAATACATTCTAGAGCAATTACTGCTCTGCCTTCTCTCTACTTTCTCTCTCTATAAAAATACAATCTTGTTTAATCTGTAAAAGTTACCAAGAAACCTCCCAGGTAT
This sequence comes from Spinacia oleracea, assembly GCF_020520425.1. Lineage (NCBI taxonomy): Eukaryota > Viridiplantae > Streptophyta > Magnoliopsida > Caryophyllales > Amaranthaceae > Spinacia > Spinacia oleracea. The sequence goes on from NC_079489.1 coordinate 94,506,841, forward strand.
CTTACCGGAAAAACCCCACAACATGGGTCATGTTAGATTCGTATCGATATATATTTTCTAAATATTAAATTTTTATAACTTGTACTTGCACACTATTTGAGATATTAAGAGTCAAAGTAGGGGTTGGAGGATTAAAAGTCAGCCATGGTGCGATATTTCCGGAACGGAGGAAGTATATATATTTTCAAAATAATAAAATTTTAAAAGTTTTTATAATATGTATAATGATGGTCAAAGTTATACATTGACATAAGTATTCAGTCAAAACGGTGTAAGTATTAAGACACGGAGGGAGTATCAAATATGGAGATAGATATGGGTTTATAGCTTTTATTACAACCTTCTTACCCGTACCCATAAGACATAAGCAAAACACCAACTTCCACGCCACATCTATTACTATATACTAAAAGAGACACCAGGAATGACACGTGTCAATTCCTGGTGCGATTTTTTCCCGCCAAAAAATTTCTTCTTTTTTTGCTTTTTTTTAATTCTCTTAAAAAAGTACTGCAATAAATTACTGAATAATGAATGGGCTGTCAGCGAGAGATTTTAGGGATTGATTATCTAATTTTTGTTCCTTTATTTGATCTCTTAAAAAATTCCAAAAACAATTACTGAATATTGAATGGGATTTCAATTCAGCGAGATATTCTAGGGACTGATTTCAGCGAAAGAATATTGAATGGGCTGAAAATATATCGACAAGATTTCAGCTATAGAATTAGGAAAGATTTCAGCAATTTGTTTCAATTTAGGGTCAAACCAACGATTCTGAATGGGTATAATCAACGCCTTTGACCATAAATAAGATTTCAACATTACATAAATAATTAGATTACATAATATCCTAAAACGGAGAATCGTAATCTACGGAAAATTTATGGTAATTACCTGAGTCCGGATCCTCTAGAGTTTTAATAAAACTCTACAAGGTAGAGTTGTATCTAAACCATACATTTTAAGATCAATCAAGGGATTAATCTCCCTCCTTTCCTCCGTATTGTTTCCTTATGTCAATCTTGGAATTCAAGGTAATTAGTACAATCCTAAACTCTAGAAATCATGCTATGCTTAGATAAAGATTAGATACGAAATTAGGTTTGATTTAAGGGATTATTTTTAGGTGAATTATGTTTTACTTTTTAATATATATACGTAATATATATTGCAAAGGCTTAAGGTTTCGACTTGTAATACTAAAGGATCATCTACTTACAAGGTACACATGTGCATGTAATCTATATAAACATAAATGCTAATACTTTAGAATTGTAATCCAATTCAAATGACCCAATCCTAATTGATATATGCTTTCCGATGCTAATACTCCTGCTAGGCATAAGTCAACGCAACATATAATCTAATACTCTTGGACTAATTCGTCACCATTAGAATTGTATGCTAATTCGAATTCCTTCCTGCAACAAAATTAGCTTTCATTAGTAGGTTTAAGTTATAAGTTTATTCTGTTAATTAATCTTTGCCATTTAAATTCTATATTGTCTAAATGATTTTGCCCAATTTTTCATTTGTTCCGGCATGAATAGCTGCTATAAATCATGATGTTTTGTGTGTATAATTGGTTAAAAATACTTAGTATCATGTTAAGGTCAATAGGTAAAGTCATGGTTTAGGTTAGAACTAGGAAATAATTATGCTGTGAAATACTAGTGCGGGCGGCGAAATTCTGATAGCTTCTCGTATTTATTTTGATTAGATTACATGTATTACTATTATGGTGATTAGCTGTCATGTTTATTTTTTTTATTAGATTACATGTATTAGCATTATAGTGATTATCTAAGTGTTTGGGCTCCCAATTGGACACCGATTGGGCCAGCAAGTCCAAAGTCCAATGGCTCAAACACAACAACATCAAACCCTAATTGGCTATTCAGCCGCCAAACAAGGCCCAAGGCCCAAAACAGCAATAAATGATCTAAGGGTACATTTATTACATCAAACACTATAAATTGGCCGTCAAGGCTCACACCTCAAGGTACGTCCAATTTATTGCCTTAAGACTACTCTTTAGAGAACTCTCTCTAGGATCTGAGCATTGTTCTTAATTAGGCATCGGAGGGGCTTTCCTCGGAAACACCCCCGAGGCTAGTGACATTGTCATTGTGCAGGTAAAATTCGGACACAACTCAATCAAGCAAGCAAGATCTTCAACACTAATGAAAAGGGTCTTCATATGAATCCCATTGTTTCAACACCAGAACAATTTGGCGCCGTCTGTGGGGAGGAACACTTCAAAGCCTTGAAAAACTAACCGTTTTTGCTTCAAAAATGGATAACCCTAACAACGTCGTTCACAACGATTTCATCGTTCACACGGATTCAGAATCCGACGCGGAGATGCAGCCGCGGTCAGAGGGGAGGTCACAGCCGAGCAGGGCTACGACCGCCGTGACCGCAAGGCCTCCTATTCCAACCCGGGAAGAGCTCACCGCGGCCATAACCATCATGCAAAACTTCCTTTTCAACGAGAAGGAGCAAGGTCTGGAAAATGACTGACGCGAGGAGAGGAGAACTAGGCGACGGCTGAACATGCACCCTAACGAAGAGGTTACTAGACCTGACCGAATATTTCCTCCCCTGTCGGGAACTGTAGACACCTAAATCGTGTCTCCCCATTGGGATGATGACGATACCATTATCCTTGTTAGGTGGTTGGAACAACTCCGTATGGAAGTACCAATTGATGATACCATTATCCTTGTTTTCCCTTGTGGCTTTAATGGACTGCCCTTCCCCTTAAACTTATAAGAATCAAAGTTACCCTTAGGTTCAACAAGATTAGCTTTTGCAGAACCAGAAAACACAGATTGGCCCTTATTCTTAATACGGTTCTCCTCCTCAATTTTCAGGTGACCTACGACTACGAGTTCCTCTAAGGTAAGGTCTTTCTTCTTATGCATTAATTGGTTTCTAAAATCCTTCCATGAAGGTGGCAGTTTCTCAATTAAAACAATAGCAAGGGTTATATCACAAATACCCAAACCCTCGACAGCCTTAGCAATGCAAATATTCTCATAATCATGAATCTGATCAATAATTGGTTTATCATCCTCAACTTGAAAATCTAACCACTTACTAACACAATAACGTTTAGTACCAGCATCATCAGTTCCATACTTTTTAGCTAAACCATCCCAAATATCCCTAGCATGATTATAACCCATATAAATATCAAGCAAAGCATTCGACATGTGATGCAACAATATTCCCTTATAGGTTCTATCATCCTTAGCAAACTTCACCTCAAAATCATGCAATTCAGATTCATCATCAAGTTTCACAACATCATAAATAACATACGCAACATCAATTTGTTCCAAATAAAATTTCATCCTAACAGCCCAACGTTTATAATTCTTTCCATCCAGAGGTTCCAATTTTGACATGTTAGGAATAAGAAATTTCAAATTCATAGCCATAATTAAATTTGTCCCTTAGATTGTTAGCTAAATAAATAATTGGAACAACTTAGCTGGATATTACGTGTACACAAACTGAATAATTTTTTCGCGCCGTGGCCGAACCACTGCTCTAAAAGGCAATTCTGCGCTACCTCTGATGCAGTAGAACACTTGCGGTTGCCCTCCAGGGTTAACACGACACCAAGGTTTGTGTGCAATCACATAATTAATTAAACCCACTTCTGACCAAAATGAATAACCCGGCCCACAAAACCAACCCCACGCCCGCATTTGCCAAGTACCAAGTAGCAAGTACCAAGGCCCATGGCCCACGGCGCTCGCGCGTGTGTGTTGTTTATCCACCCATGCCACTCTCATGCCTTCTTAAACAAATGTTTCCCTCAAGTCCCCAAATATAAACATTGAAACTAGTTGGTGTTTTCCCATGTGGGACTTTTCATGTTCCCACTTTTTCCCACTCATTTTCTTTTGTATTCTCACTAGGACTTCCAACACAGGTTCAACCCCTTGACAATTATATGAATTTTGTCAATGTGGGCTAAATGAATCACTTAATAAACCTTGATTTTCAGGGTTTATGTATCAATAATCAAAATCATGCAAATTGATGTGAATGTGGAAGTAAGGGGAAGAAATTTGTTGATGTATAAGTACAAATTAATTGTTTTTCTGTTGGTTTTATTTTTTGTCAAGGATTTTTGGTTTTGTTAAATTGGATTATACTCAGTGCAGGAAAGGTTCAAGTATTCAATTATGAAATTGGAATCCCATAATTTCCAAACAAAAAGTGAATTTGAAATGATCAATTTGAAATTTTTAGTTTTTCATAAAGAATGGGGAGGTTTCTTTCTCTCGACATGCAGTTGTTCTTCGCTTAGAACACTTCAGGTTGTCACCGGTATTCCACGAGACTCTGGGGTAGGGTGATGCCATGATGGTCGGGGCATCGGTGTTTCAAGGTGGGGAGATTGATGGTAGTCGGGTGGTTGTCCTTCTTTGTGATGTGGTGGTTGCGTTAATTTTAATTTAGAGACAAACATTTCCGCACTTTTTCATACTTGGTTAGGTTGTTTAATATAATTTTGCTAAGTAAGGGCATAAAAGTTGTTTAACAACAGTAGAGTGCCAACTTAGAAAGCAACAAAAATAAGTTCCGCGGAGTAGAAAATCTCAAAACTTATTAACTCTTATCTTATTTGCGTTGAACTTATTCTTTTTTGTGATTTTTAGTAAGATAATTTAAGATAAGATAAATAAAATAAAATACAGGCCAGTAAGTTCACTAAAATATTATTTCTTTTAGTTGACAAGTATTCTTTTTGGGACTTTTTTTAGTTGACACGTTTTTATTTTTATATGATGCAATTCCAGATAGTGAAGGATCCACAAATTAAGTTTGTAATGGGATAAAAATTTAAGTACTTGTGAAAAATTATTTGACAGAAAGGTAAAAGTCACATAAATTCAAAATCCAAAATAACCGATTCGGTTGTAAGGAAAAAAGATACAATTCCACTTGCATGAACCCGGTCCACGCTATAATTAGCGTGGACCAGGGTAATTTCGTAAATAAGCTGTGATAGATCATGAGTATTTCACGTGATCTCCATCTTCTCTCCTCCTGCACTTCTGCTCCAGCTTCTCTCTTCTCTCTCGTAAATAAGCAGGGCTGAAGCAAGTGTTGACTGAAAGTGGACCAGATCTTGCAACATCAACAGCAATTGTAAAATCATCGTCGGTGAGAAAATGAAAAGGAAGCCAGAACTCTCCGTCATCCAAATCTTCTGCCATGTTTTTCAATGAAGTAATGAAAAGATTGAGAAGGCGGCAAATGTTTTTGGCGGTTAAAAGAAAGGTGAGAGGAGAGAGAGAAAGAAGGAGTTGCTGATAGTTGAAGATATAATGATGGAAGAGCCGAAGAGGTTCAAAGAGGAGTGTCACGTTAGGAGATTATGGAAAGAAATAAGGAAGAGTGGGAGAAAGTTGGGTGCCACTGCTATTTCTAACTTGTAACCCCGTTTATGGGCCTCTCTGCTCTTACTTCAATATAGTTATTCTAATATTATTATAGTTACTCTAATAATCATATAGTAACTTTAAGTTTATAATTACTCCATATAAATATATGTGATATAGTTTCTACGTAGATCATATAGTAACTTTTATGTTCATATAGTTATACATATATGTAATATAGTTACTGGAATAGTCATACAACAACTTCAAATTTATAACTATGAATATATGTGATATAGTTTCTGCATAGTTCATATAGTAACTCTCATATTGATATAGTTATACTTATACGTAATATAGTTACTCCAATAGTCATAAAAGGCATACATAGTCTTACATATGTAATATAGTTAAAAAGAGTAACTATATTATTTGGAGAGTAATTATAACATTTAAAGAATAACTATATATAAATTCTTGTTTTCCAAATCCTTCAAACACAAAGAGTATGTCTGCCGAAAAAACCCACAAAGAGGAAACTACGTATAATATACAAATTAACGATAACTATATTATTAAGAAACGTTATTATAACTTTGAAAGAGTAACTATATATATCCAATATGATAAATATATACAAGCAACCATCAAATAAAAAATAAACACAAAAATTTTGATCCAAGAAACCAAACATTCAATTATTCACACCAAAAGAACAATTCTTTTAATTTTTTAAATTTTATAATAAGAATCCAATTACTTAATTATGCATATACGAAAATATTGATTGTTTTATATCATATAGTAAATACTTCTATCGTACAGAAATAGTTTCTCTTCTATATCATATAGTAACTCTTTCTATTCTATAATTATTATATATCATATAGTTAATGTTATCAGAAAGAGTAACTATAAAAAAAATGAGAGTGATTATATATTAATTCTTGCAAACAAAAAGAGTAAATTATAGAAACTATATGTTCTGTAAAGTAACTATATCTTCATAATAGAAACTATGAAAATAATAATAATATAGTCATTTCGATAAGAATAACTATTATATCAAAAGAGTAACTATATCATATAGAAAAGTAAATTTAACGATAGAACAATTACTATATTATAAAATAAACAATATGATATAGATGCTTTAGAGGTCATAGTAACCTTTTCTATTATATAGTTACTATTATATATCATATGATTACTGAAATAAAAAAAAGAGTAATTATATCAAAAGTAAGAGTATTATAACTTTTGAACGATAATTAAGAAAAATATTAACTACATGGTTAGTCGTTTTTAACTACGACATTCTAATTATTTGCATCTATTAAATAAATTACATTAAACTCAAATGTTTTTTGAACTAAAAAATACTAATCGCCACGTCCACGTCCCTTCCTTCCACCAACACGTCCTCTCCTTCCTCTACCACGTCCTTGGTTTTCATTGTTGTCAAAATTTTCTTCTTCTTCTCCTGCTTTTGCTTTCCTTGTAGAAGTTATTCTTTGCACGACTTCAATTCTGGATGCATCATCTTTGTATTTCTGAATCAATAATGTATAAACTAAGTTAATAATTTAACATTTAAATATGAAAAAATAACATAGTAACCATGTAAAACATATAGTTTTTATTATGCGTATATAGTAACTCTTAGAATTAATGATGGTAAGATACTCGCAAAATTGCAGATATAATTATTGTTATTGTTGTAGTCATATAGTTACTATCATAATAATATAGTCACTTTTATTATTAATAACATATAGTAAAAAAAAAAGAACATAAAAAGAACATAATGATAATATAGTAACTGTTAAAAACATATAGTTACTATTATACATGATATAGTATCTCTTAATATTAATGGTAGTCATATACGAGCAGGGTTGCAGATATATTTATCGTTATGATCATAACATAGTAACTCTTATTACTAATAACATAGAGGACAATAAAGAGGCCAAACATAAAAATAACATTATAATATATATATAAAAAACTATACCAAACATATAGTTACTATAATACAAGATATATATAATACCTATAAATATTATTGATGGTCATTTAGTCACAAAGTTGCAGACATAGTTGGTGTGATAATAATATAGTAACTCGATCCATAATATAGTAACTACATCACTAAAAATATAGGATAAACATAAAAAACATGCACATAACATAATAAACTAACATAGTACCTATTTCAAACATATAGTAACTATATAAAACATACAATAACTATTGAAGAAAATAAACATATGGTAACAAATCATGATAAAATAAACATACTACCTATTTCAAACATATAGTAACTATATAAATAATATAGTAACTATTGAAGATAATAAACATATGGTAACAAATCATGATAAAATAAACATACTACGTATACCTATTTCAAACATATACTACGTAGTAACTATATAAATAATATAGTAACTATTGAAGAAAATAAACATATGGTAACAAATCATGATAAAATAAACATAGTACCTATTTTAAATATATAGTAACTATATAAACCATGTAGTAACTATATAAAATATATAATGACTATTATTATAATATAGTAACTATTGTACACATATAGTAACCATTATAATCATATAGTCATTATCTAAGAAGCGGACAAAATCATACTCTAAATAACATAGTACATAATGTAATCGTATAGTAACTATTATTTATCAAAAAGTCACTATAAACTGTTCATAACATAATAACTATCTTAAACACATAGTTACTGTTTTAAACTTATAATAACTTTCTAAAAAATATAGTAACTATTTTAAACACATAGTTTCTCTTTTAAAGTTATAGTAACTTTTTAAAAAATATAGTTACTCTAAAAACTACTACTAACATAAACACAACGAACATTCCAGTGACTATTAAAAACACTAGCTATTTCGCAACATAAATTAAAGGTAACTATATCATTTATATACTAACTATGTGAAACACTAACCCTAATGTCAACAAAGACAACAAACATTTCAAATCACTCACAAAATAATAACTATTGTACACATATTGTAACTATTGTACACATATAGTAACCATTAAAATTACATAGTACCTCTTTAAACCATGTAGTTACTGTATTACTCATATAGTTACTATTTGAAATCGTGAAGTCACTGATCGAATTCGCGAATTGAAAACGATATTTCGGTAAAACACAAACATTAATTTCTCCAAAACAACAAATATTTTTAATTTTAAATAAAAATAGACTTAAAATTCTTTAAAAAACAACAAACCGAGATGTTATCTCTAAAAATTCTTGCGAAGATTTGTAGACGAGCACAAATTCTTTGATTCGTTTTCGGCAACGACGAACCTCCTTCTTGATCTACTACTTCCTCCAATTTTTCCTCATCTAACAGATCCAATTATAAAAATTATAAGATAATTACGAAGAAAATCGAACAAAACATAGAAATTTGGGCTAAATTTTGAAAAGCATAGAGAGAAAATGAAGAGAGAAAAATAAAAGAGAAATGAAGAGAATGTAGATCTGAAATTTTGAAAAATAAAAAAGTTTAAAACATATATAAAGTGAGCTAGACACAAATCGCATTGAAACTCTATAGTAACTCTTTAAAACACACAGTTACTGTAATACGCATATAGTTACTATTTACAATCACAAAATAACTGTCACGTGACAATTACATATGTTGCCCATATAAATTACTCCGTTGACCAGGTTTATATTAGTGTAAATAAAAAACATATTGTCTTCGCCTTTTAATAGAAATACTTTGAAATACGTTTTCATGTTTTCTATGCATAATTCTATCTATTACTATATCTAATTATACAAATACATGTAATACAGTAAAAGTTTTAACTCTATTAGATTTTATTTTATTTTTTAATTGAGACGATTCTAATAATATTAATTTAATTTGGAAAATTTGGTAATATTAATCCAACATTTGGCCGATTTTCTTTTATTAATCCTACCTACGACATATTTTTTAATAATCCCACCTTTACCACCCAACGACTTTTATTGGGCCCAACACATTATAAACCTATTGTAGGCGATAATATGTCCCTACGTGGAAGTACTCTCTCTCGATATATTCAGTCATCATCATCAATTCATCACCATCTCGATGATTTTTTCACCGGTTATCGGTCACTTAAACCCAATAAAAGTCGTTGGGTAGTAAATGTGGGATTATTAAAAAAATATGTAGTAGGTGAGATTAATAAAAGAAAACCGGACAAATGTTGGATTAATATTACCAAATTTTCCTATTAATTTTTATTTTCGATAATAGAGGTCCATTTAGATCCTATCAGTGTCTTCTAGATCCGTCCCTATTTCCAATATTACCCTTACTCACCCCACATTACTTCTCCCTCACACTACCTCGTTGTTTTCATAATTAGGGGTATTATGGTCTTTAAACTTTCTCATTCAACCCTATTAAATTTTGTGCTAAAATGTAATGTATCATCTAAATAAAAATACAGCAAATAATATCTTATGAATTTATTAGCCTTTATTTTACTTTATTTTATCTAATTAAACTTAAAATAAGTAAAAGTAATGAGGAGAAGAGAACCTAAATACTAGATGCACTTAGGTGCACCTAATAATTTTCAACGAAAATAATATGGAGCGGAAATTTTTACGACTTATTTCATACTCCCTATGTTCCTTAATACTCTCACCGTTTTGATTTTTTGCATTCACATAATTCACTCTGACCCCATTTTATTTCTAGTATATGAAAATAAATGTTAGTATACTTTCTCCGTTCCGCAAATATCGCACCATGTCGACTTTTGCACTATTCACGTTGTGCCTTTGACTATCTTTTGTAAAATATACGTAAAAAGCATGTAATCAAGTAGGATCTTATTAGATTCGTATCGATATATACTTTCTAAGTATAATTTTTTTAAAATAATTTTTACTTATACATAATTCAAGAGATAACGAGTCAAAGTCATGTGTTGGGAAGCGTGAAGTCAACATGGTGCAATATTTCCGGAACGGAGGAAGTATAATATATTGTTGGCTTAATCTTAATACTTCCTTCGTTCCGGAAATATCGCACCATATTTTTTTTTTACACTATTCACACTACGACTTTAACCATTTTTTGTGATTCGTACGTAAGGAAATTTTAGTCATGTGGGTCATGTTAGATTCGTATCGATATATATTTTCTAAATATTAAATTTTTATAACTTGTACTTGCACACTATTTGAGATATTAAGAGTCAAAGTAGGGGTTGGAGGATTAAAAGTCAGCCATGGTGCGATATTTCCGGAACGGAGGAAGTATATATATTTTCAAAATAATAAAATTTTAAAAGTTTTTATAATATGTATAATGATGGTCAAAGTTATACATTGACATAAGTATTCAGTCAAAACGGTGTAAGTATTAAGACACGGAGGGAGTATCAAATATGGAGATAGATATGGGTTTATAGCTTTTATTACAACCTTCTTACCCGTACCCATAAGACATAAGCAAAACACCAACTTCCACGCCACATCTATTACTATATACTAAAAGAGACACCAGGAATGACACGTGTCAATTCCTGGTGCGATTTTTTCCCGCCAAAAAATTTCTTCTTTTTTTGCTTTTTTTTAATTCTCTTAAAAAAGTACTGCAATAAATTACTGAATAATGAATGGGCTGTCAGCGAGAGATTTTAGGGATTGATTATCTAATTTTTGTTCCTTTATTTGATCTCTTAAAAAATTCCAAAAACAGTTACTGAATATTGAATGGGATTTCAATTCAGCGAGATATCTTAGGGACTGATTTCAGCGAAAGAATATTGAATGGGCTGAAAATATATCGACAAGATTTCAGCTATAGAATTAGGAAAGATTTCAGCAATTTGTTTCAATTTAGGGTCAAACCAACGATTCTGAATGGGTATAATCAACGCCTTTGACCATAAATAAGATTTCAACATTACATAAATAATTAGATTACATAATATCCTAAAACGGAGAATCGTAATCTACGGAAAATTTATGGTAATTACCTGAGTCCGGATCCTCTATAGTTTTAATAAAACTCTACAAGGTAGAGTTGTATCTAAACCATACATTTTAAAATCAATGGCTCATATTGATGAGAAAAAATATGGAGAATTTTGGAAAGATAATATATGAACCATTGATTTTTATCCAATGTTTGATATGCTCAAACTCTACCTTGTAGAGTTATTTTGGAACTCTAGAGGATCCAAAACCTAATTACCTATATTACATAAGATATTTCCCGAATTATTATACATACAAAATCAAAGATCTTTGAATAATCAGCCGAAAATTCCTGGTGCGATTCCAAATCAACGCCTGTCACTCTGTCAAGAATATCTTCGACCATTAAGGTCTAGGCCACTGATTGAATTAAGGCATGCCCTCCTTTTCTATCAAAACAGTGTTAGGTTATGATACATATGACAATTCATAAATCATGCGGAAAAACCATTTAGCCAGGAATACATATTATTTACACATAATCATATAGCATAGTTTAGATGCATACTCTTTGTTGCGTGCCTTCCCTAGCTGCGCCCGAACCGAACAAGAACAAGTCTTTAGGACTACAAGTGTCGTCCCTCCGTAGATAGTCCACAACACGTCCGGATCCGCCTTAAGATTGACCAACTAGAATCGCCCTTAAGGTACTAAAGATTTTCGGCATTTTAGTCAAGGAATGTGTCTGAATTTTCTCTCAAAAACTCACTTTGAATACTTGAATAATCTATGAAAATATGTGACCCTAGGCACCTATTTATAGAGTTATGGAAAGGGTTTTGAAATCTTATTAGGATACTAATTTATTTAATTATAACCCTACTAGGACTCTAATTAAATAATCATTATCTAATAGTTTTAGGATTTAATCACACTTCGAATCCCGATTGCTTCAGGATTCCCGCACAAGCATTGCACGAGTACCGTACACCCGCGCAAGCCTTGCGGCCCACGCTAGGCGCACAGCGCTCGGCCCACTGCTGTGCTCTCGCGCGCGCGCCCAAGGCTTTGGCTGGGCCTGGAGTTGCGCTGGGCCTGGTCGAGGCTTGGCGTGCGATAGTGCGCGTTGGCTCGCTGGGCGACGGCCTGGCTTCGTGCTGGGCCTTCGTCTAGCGGGCCTCGTCCGATGCTAATTCGTACAATACGCTTCCGATTAAATTCCCGATTCCGGAATTCATTTCCGATACGAACAATATTTAATATTTCCGATTCCGGAATCAATTTCCGTTTCGAACAAATATTTAATATTTCCGTTTCCGGAATTATTTTCCGATTCCGATAATATTTCCGATTCTGACAATATTTCCGTTTCCGGCAATATTTCCGATTCTGGCAATATTTCCATTTCCGATAATATTTTCCGATACGTACCATGTTTCCGTTTCCGTTTCCGGCAACATCTACGACTTGGATAATATTTATATTTCCGATACGATCCATATTTCCGTTTCCGGCAATATCATCGTTTCCGGAGTATTCATTTCTTGCCTGTGACGATCTCAGCTCCCACTGAAACCAAGATCCGTCGATTCCGAATATCCATAGATGGAGTATTTAATGCCATTAAATACTTGATCCGTTTACGTACTATTTGTGTGACCCTACGGGTTCAGTCAAGAGTAATCTGTGGATTAATATCAATAATTCCACTTGAACTGAAGCGGCCTCTAGCTAGGCATTCAGCTCACTTGATCTCACTGAATTATTAACTTGTTAATTAATACTGAACCGCATTTATTAGACTTAACATAGAATGCATACTTGGACCAAGGGCATTATTTCCTTCAGTCTCCCACTTGTCCTTAGGGACAAGTGTGCATTTCCTAATTCCTTTGTCGCTCGATGCTTGCTCTTGAACATAAGGTAAGAGTTGTCATCCTTATTATGTCCATAGGTGTTCCTCGGTTTTAGAGTTCAACTGATCAAATAAACAGATAATCATAGCCTATGATTCATCCGAGCACGGCCATGCATTTCACAGTTTCTAGCTCTCCGAGTGGCCTTGTACAACTTTTAAGCATCTCATCCCGATTTATGGGAGGACAATCCCAATCTTGTGATCTTGAGATTAGACTTCGTTTGATAGGTGATTACTTGAGCGTTGCCTTTATAGCCTCCTTTTACGGTGCGACGGTTGGTCAACGTCAAAGCAACCAGTTCTCAAACAAGTAATCTCAAATCACTCAGGTATTGAGGATTTAGTGTCTAATAATTTTAATGAAATTTACTTATGACAGATTTTCATCTCTTACAGTAAAGTTTCATAGGTCTTGTCCGATACTAGTCTTCCCAAAGTAAGTATCTATGCAAACGATTATGACATTGCCATGTCCACATAGTTCAAGAAACAGAACTACTAGTCATCTTGCATTCGAATCGTCTAACGTTTTCTATGCGTCCAATTTTATTGAAAACTCCGACCAGGGACCCTTTTTCAACCTTTGACATTCAAGTTCACTTGATAGACATTTCTTAGTCACAGGACTGGTCCTGACAGTCTATCTTGAATATATCGTCAAATTGAAGGGACTCATCATTTAATAAACCACAAATTAAATGAAAAAATGAATTCTTTTCATTTATTGTGAATGATTAACCAATAATGTTTTACAAAGATTTAAACTCTAAAACTTTAAAACATTAAACAGAGACATCAAAGCCATTCTCCAATATGCTTGATTCCCATAGCTGCAGTGTGCGAGTTGTGCTTCGCTTGCGGCAGAGGTTTAGCCAATGGATCTGATATGTTGTCATCAGTTCCAATTTTGCTTATCTCGACTTCTTTTCTTTCAACGAACTCTCGTAGAAGGTGAAATCTACGAAGTACATGCTTGACTCTCTGGTGGTGTCTAGGCTCCTTTGCCTGTGCAATAGCTCCGTTATTGTCACAATACAGGGCTATTGGTCCTTTAATGGAGGGGAATACACCAAGTTCACCTATGAACTTCCTTAGCCATATAGCTTCCTTTGCTGCTTCATGTGCAGCAATGTACTCCGCTTCAGTTGTAGAATCCGCAATGGTGCTTTGCTTAGCACTTTTCCAACTTACTGCTCCTCCGTTGAGGCAGAAGACAAACCCAGACTGTGATCTGAAATCATCTTTGTCGGTTTGGAAACTTGCGTCCGTATAGCCTTTAACAATTAATTCATCATCTCCACCATAGACCAGGAAGTCATCTTTGTGCCTTTTCAGGTACTTCAGAATGTTCTTGGCAGCAGTCCAATGCGCCTCTCCTGGGTCTGACTGGTATCTGCTCGTAGCACTGAGTGCGTACGCAACATCCGGGCGTGTACATATCATAGCATACATTATTGAACCAATCAATGATGCATATGGAATCCCATTCATTCGTCTACGCTCATCAAGTGTTTTTGGGCACTGAGTCTTGCTTAGAGTCATTCCATGAGACATGGGTAGGTAGCCTCGCTTGGAGTCCGCCATCTTGAACCTATCAATCACCTTATTGATATAAGTGCTTTGACTAAGTCCAATCATCCTTTTAGATCTATCTCTGTAAATCTTGATGCCCAATATGTACTGTGCTTCTCCTAGATCTTTCATCGAAAAACATTTCCCAAGCCAAATCTTGACAGAGTTCAACATAGGAATGTCATTTCTGATAAGTAATATGTCGTCTACATATAATACTAGGAAAGCAATTTTGCTCCCACTGACCTTCTTGTATACACAAGATTCGTCTGCGTTCTTGATGAAACCAAAGTCACTAACTGCTTCATCAAAACGTATATTCCAGCTCCTGGATGCCTGCTTCAATCCGTAGATTGACTTCTTTAGCTTGCATACCTTTTTAGCATTCTTTGGATCCTCAAAACCTTCAGGCTGTGTCATAAACACAGTTTCTGTTAAAACGCCGTTTAAGAAAGCAGTTTTGACATCCATCTGCCATATTTCGTAATCGTAATATGCAGCGATTGCTAATATTATCCGAATAGACTTTAGCATTGCAACTGGTGAAAAGGTTTCATCGTAATCCACACCGTGGACTTGCCTGTAACCTTTTGCAACCAATCTAGCTTTGAAAACTTCAAGTTTCCCATCCTTGTCCTTTTTCAGTTTGAAAACCCATTTGCTTCCAATGGCTTGGTAGCCATCTGGCAAATCGACCAAATCCCATACTTGGTTTTCAGACATGGAGTCTAATTCAGATTGCATGGCTTCTTGCCACTGCTTGGAGCTAGGGCTCGTCATAGCTTGTTTGTAAGTCGCAGGTTCATCACTTTCAAGTAATAGAACGTCATAGCTCTCGTTCGTCAAAATACCTAAGTACCTTTCCGGTTGAGATCTATATCTTTGCGATCTACGCGGGGTAACATTTCTAGATTGACCATGATTCTCACTAGATTCTTCTAAAGATCTCTGAGTTTCATCCTGAATGTCATCTTGAGCATTCTCTAGAGTTTGTTGTTCGACTCGAATTTCTTCGAGGTCTACTTTTCTCCCACTTGTCATTTTGGAAATGTGATCTTTCTCCAAAAAGACACCATCTCGAGCAACAAACACCTTGTTCTCAGATGTATTGTAGAAGTAATACCCCTTTGTTTCCTTTGGATAGCCCACAAGGATACATTTGTCAGATTTTGGATGAAGTTTGTCTGAAATTAATCGTTTGACGTATACTTCACATCCCCAAATCTTAAGAAAAGACACATTTGGAGGCTTTCCAAACCATAATTCGTATGGAGTCTTTTCGACAGCTTTAGACGGAGCTCTATTTATAGTGAGTGCAGCTGTATTTAGTGCATGTCCCCAAAATTCTAATGGAAGTTCGGCCTGACCCATCATTGACCTGACCATGTCTAGCAAGGTTCTGTTCCTCCGTTCCGACACACCGTTCCATTGTGGTGTTCCTGGAGGAGTCAATTCTGATAGAATTCCACATTCTTTCAGATGGTCATCAAATTCATAGCTCAGATATTCACCGCCTCTATCAGACCGCAGTGCCTTAATCTTCTTGCCTAATTAATTCTCTACTTCACTCTGAAATTCCTTGAATTTGTCAAAGGATTCAGACTTATGCTTCATTAGGTAGACATAACCATACCTACTGAAGTCATCAGTGAAAGTGATAAAGTAGCTGAAACCACCTCTAGCATTTGTACTCATTGGTCCACATACATCTGTATGGATTAAACCCAATAGTTCATTTGCTCTTTCTCCAACTTTAGAGAAAGGTTGCTTTGTCATTTTGCCAAGTAAACATGATTCGCATTTACCATAATCCTCTAAGTCAAATGGTTCTAGAATTCCTTCCTTTTGAAGTCTTTTCTAAGCGTTTCAAGTTTATATGGCCTAATCGACAATGCCACAGATAGGTGAGATCTGAATCATCCTTTTTGGCCTTTTTGGTATTTATGTTATATACTTGTTTGTCGTGATCTAATAAATAAAGTCCATTGACTAATCTAGCAGATCCATAAAACATCTCTTTAAAATAAAACGAACAACTATTGTCTTTTATTAAAAAGGAAAATCCCTTAGCATCTAAGCAAGAAACTGAAATGATGTTTTTAGTAAGACTTGGAACATGGAAACATTCTTCCAGTTCCAAAACTAGCCCGGAGGGCAACGACAAATAGTAAGTTCCTACAGCTAATGCAGCAATCCGTGCTCCATTTCCCACTCGTAGGTCGACTTCACCCTTGCTTAACTTTCTACTTCTTCTTAGTCCCTGTGGATTGGAACATAAGTGTGAGCCACAACCTGTATCTAATACCCAAGAAGTTGAATTAGCAAGTATACAGTCTATAACGAAAATACCTGAAGATGGAACGACTGTTCCGTTCTTCTGATCTTCCTTTAGCTTCAAGCAATCTCTCTTCCAATGCCCCTTCTTCTTGCAGTAGAAGCATTCGGATTCAGAAGTGGGTTGACTGACCTTCCTCTTTACAGATTTGGCGCCAGTTTGCTTAGTTGGGCTGGCCTTGTTGCCACCTTTCTTAGCATTCCTCTTCTTTCCAGATTTCTTGAACTTGCCCCCACGCACCATAAGCACATCCTGCTTATCACTTTTGAGCGTCTTTTCAGCGGTCTTCAGCATACCGTGAAGCTCAGTGAGCGTTTTGTCCAGACTATTCATACTGTAGTTCAGTTTGAACTGATCATACCCGCTATGAAGAGAATGGAGGATGGTGTCTATAGCCATTTCCTGAGAAAATTGCTGATCCAGCCGACTCATATTCTCAATGAGTCCAATCATTTTGAGAACATGTGGACTTACGGGCTCGCCTTTCTTAAGCTTGGTCTCAAGAATTTGCCTATGAGTCTCGAATCTTTCAACTCGAGCCAGATCTTGGAACATGTTCTTCAACTCACTGATGATTGTGAAAGCATCTGAGTTGATGAACGTTTTCTGCAGATCCGCACTCATGGTGGCGAGCATTAGACATTTCATATCCTTGTTGGCATCAATCCAACGATTGAGGGCTGCCTGAGTGACCCCGTCGCCTGCGGCTTCGGGCATCGCCTCATCTAGGACATACTCCTTTTCTTCCTGCATAAGAACTATTTGCAAGTTCCTTTGCCAGTCAAGGAAGTTTTTCCCGTTCAACTTCTCCTTTTCGAGAATTAATCGAATGTTGAATGAATTGTTGTTTGCCATATTAAAAACTACAATTGAAAAGAATAAACAAATAAATAACCATTCACAGTTTCTCTTAATAAACTTAAATTCTAGCATACATGCATAATTCAATGTTTATTAAGCATTTTATTCAAGTTATGTGTTCCGGCAGGTGTGAATAAAATGATTCCAAGATCCTAAAATCATTGAAGAACTAAGCACAGTTTGTCGACTTAATCCTAAAACATCTTAGGTAAGCAAAAGCCTTTTGCTAATAGTCTAGAAACTATTCTTGGTTGATAGGTACGTCTAAGAACTTATTAGGTAAACCTATCGATTTTGCCACGACATAAAAGGACTCCTTACTTATATCGTTGAGTTTCACCAAAACTAACATGTACTCACAATTATTTGTGTACCTTGCCCCTTTAGGACCAATAAGTAACACCTTGCTGATCGAAAACTATGACTAGGTTGATGTAAAGGATATCCAAGCAAGTGTATATTTTGGCATGACACCTTTTAACTCAATTTTTAAGTTTGGAACTTAAGGCTCTTACTATGTTGGTTAGATTTTAAGTGAACTAAAATCCTTAATCATGCAACATAATCAAGCCACAATCTCATGCATAATTAAGACATATTTAAAGCAATAAATAACTTAAAGCATGCATAAGATAAATGTGATCTAGTATGGCCCGACTTCATCTTGAAGCTTTAACTTCAAAGTCCGTCTTGAAAATCTCCGTGGGAGGCACCATTTTCTTCAAATAGGATAAGCTATAATTAAAACTAATTACAACTATTTGATGGTACGCAGACCATATTTGAATTGAAAAACAACTTTGGTACTTTAGACCAATTACATTCAAATTAATGGTACGCAGACCATATTTTCTATCCTATTTGGGCCATACTAGTCACTTCATAACCTGCAAAACAGTACATATACAATATATACCATTCACCCATTCATTATCATGAATGGCCCACATAGCTGGTTAGTATAACACATTATGCATCACGTAAACATTTGCAGCAATTAATCAAGGGCACCAATAATCTACCAATTATTCAGTCCTTATTAATTCTAATCAAGTTGTTTTAACCTTAAGGATTCGTAGACCTAATCAAGAGTTTATGACTAAAAAACGCTCCCACTTAAACCAATAAATTCATATGCTTTACTAATCTTAAACATAAAAATGTATTTCAAGTCTAACCGGAAACATCCAAATTTAATTAAAATTTAAAGCCCATATAAATTTATAATTGAATCCAAAAATTTTAATTTGATTTCAGTCGTATTTAAATTAATTCATGATTTTAATTTTAGTAAAATAATTAGAATAAATAAAATTTATTATAATTACAATATTCAAAATTAAAATCCAAGAAAATAATTTAAAATTATTAATTTTAAAATTAATTAAAATTACGTGAACTGAAAATTTCAAATTAAACATTCAAAACGATCTAATCGCAACGCAAACACCCTACGCATCGCACGCCCATGGGCCACACGCACACAGCCATCGCTGGCCATGTGCGCGCAGCCCATGCGCTCGTCGCATAGCTGCTGCATCTACCCATCGCAAGCCATCGCACAAGTTGGTGCTCGTTGCGCGCGCGCCAGCGCTCGATGCACGCGAGCCATCGCTCGCTGTGCGCGCTCGCCAGCGCTCGCTGCGCGCGCTCCAGCGCTCGATGCACGCGAGCCATCGCTCGCTGTGCGCGAGCCATCGCTCGCTGTGCGCGAGCAATTGCTCGCTGCTCGCGATCGACGCTGGGCGCAGCGCTCGTGGCACGCGAGCTTGCGCTCGCTGCGCGCGAGGCTGCGCGCGCTTGCGCGAGGCAGTGCGCGTTGTGGCGCAGCTCGCTTGCTGCCCACACGCGACTGCCGTGCCTTGCCTTCGCCCATGCCCATTCGTCCATAGCTCGTGGCCCACGACACAAGGCAGGGCTGCTGCCTTGTGCTCGTGCACCATGCCCTTGCTCATTGCATTCGTGCCGCACGGGCGACGAGCTCCCTTGCTCGTCGTCGCATGCCCGCACTATACAACACCCCTTAAGGGTAACACGTAGCGTCCATTGCTTTGTGCGTGCAAGTTATATGAACGAATCGCATAAAATTTAAAAATTTATATTTAAAATTAATGACAAATTAATAAATTAATATTAATTTCATAATTTTAGGGCGAAAAATCAAAAATTTATTATTCAATTGATTTCCGATTAACATGGATTCAAGTTTAGGTCATAAAAATTTAAAATTTATCATAAATTTACAATTTTTATGGTGGTTTTTAATCATAGGTATCTAATTAAATTATAATTAATTATGAAAATCAAATTAATTCTAAATTATTCTAATTTTCAACAAATTAATCATAATTACAAATTAGATTGCATAATTAACAAGGCTAGGCATTCAAACTTGTTAAACATATACAGTAGGTCAATCAAAAATTCAAGATTTATCAACAAGAATCGCAAATATTTAACTTAACATCTTAAATTTACGAAATTTTGCATTCGAAAAACTAAAACTTTCGAAAAGTCATAGTTAGGCTTCGAATTTGAGAATTCTGGGTTCGGCAGAAAATTATTATTTTTGTCAAAATTTTAGAATGCCTTTTACATGCGGAATTGACACAAAAATCACTCGATTTGGATGAGTAACGAAGAAACTGCCGAAAAACTGCGTACGTATAATTAAATAAACGCAATTTGCAATTAATTAACAATTACGAAAATTAATCACCCCTTTTAATTCTTGCAAATTTGTAATATTTAACCATGTTCATGCAATTTAGATTATGAAAATAATAAGAGGCTCGTGATACCACTGTTAGGTTATGATACATATGACAATTCATAAATCATGCGGAAAAACCATTTAGCCAGGAATACATATTATTTACACATAATCATATAGCATAGTTTAGATGCATACTCTTTGTTGCGTGCCTTCCCTAGCTGCGCCCGAACCGAACAAGAACAAGTCTTTAGGACTCCAAGTGTCGTCCCTCCGTAGATAGTCCACAGCACGTCCGGATCCGCCTTAAGATTGACCAACTAGAATCGCCCTTAAGGTACTAAAGATTTTCGGCACTTTTAGTCAAGGAATGTGTCTGAATTTTCTGTCAAAAACTCACTTTGAATACTTGAATAATCTATGAAAATATGTGACCCTAGGCACCTATTTATAGAGTTATGGAAATGGTTTTGGAATCCTATTAGGATACTAATTTATTTAATTATAACCCTACTAGGACTCTAATTAAATAATCATTATCTAATAGTTTTAGGATTTAATCACACTTCGAATCCCGATTACTTCAGGATTCCCGCACAAGCATTGCACGAGTACCGTACACCCGCGCAAGCCTTGCGGCCCACGCTAGGCGCACAGCGCTCGGCCCACTGCTGTGCTCTCGCGCGCGCGCCCAAGGCTTTGGCTGGGCCTGGCCTTGCGCTGGGCCTGGTCGAGGCTTGGCGTGCGATGGTGTGCGTTGGCTCGCTGGGCGACGGCCTGGCTTCGTGCTGGGCCTTCGTCTAGCGGGCCTCGTCCGATGCTAATTCGTACGATACGCTTCCGATTAAATTCCCGATTCCGGAATTCATTTCCGATACGAACAATATTTAATATTTCCGATTCCGGAATCAATTTCCGTTTCGAACAAATATTTAATATTTCCGTTTCCGGAATTATTTTCCGATTCCGATAATATTTCCGATTCTGACAATATTTCCGTTTCCGGCAATATTTCCGATTCTGGCAATATTTCCATTTCCGATAATATTTTCCGATACGTACCATGTTTCCGTTTCCGTTTCCGGCAACATCTACGACTTGGATAATATTTATATTTCCGATACGATCCATATTTCCGTTTCCGGCAATATCATCGTTTCCGGAGTATTCATTTCTTGCCTGTGACGATCTCAGCTCCCACTGAAACCAAGATCCGTCGATTCCGAATATCCATAGATGGAGTATTTAATGCCATTAAATACTTGATCCGTTTACGTACTATTTGTGTGACCCTACGGGTTCAGTCAAGAGTAAGCTGTGGATTAATATCATTAATTCCACTTGAACTGAAGCGGCCTCTAGCTAGGCATTCAGCTCACTTGATCTCACTGAATTATTAACTTGTTAATTAATACTGAACCGCATTTATTAGACTTAACATAGAATGCATACTTGGACCAAGGGCATTATTTCCTTCAAACAGGACATTAATAACTTGACGCATATTGGATCATCATGAATTTTCTTGGCAACTTAATTGATTTTAGTTGAAATTTGAGAGAAGATGAATTAAATTTCTATGATCCATGGAGTGTTTGAGAATAATAGAAGATGAAGGGTAGGTGGAAAACACAGCGGAGACAACAATAAAGATTGAAGATGATGGTTTGATTAATGATGGCGGTGGAATTCCAAAAGTTAGCCCATTGTTTATTTTATTTTTACTTTTTTTTACGGCTAATATTTTTTGGTCTAAAAGTCCAAAACTTCACATTTTTATTTATTTCCTTTTTAAGTTATTTAAAATAATTTATAATAATCTATTTAATATAATTAAGTTATGGATGCATCATAGTTTTGGTAGCAATTTACCACGCACGTCTGTACGGGACCAAATTGGACGAAAGTACTACGGAATATCTATCTATATTTAATACATACTCCCCCTGTCTCTTTTTGTTCTTTACATTTGGTATTTTTCACGCGTTTTAACGATTAATTAATTTGCATCGAGATTCCTCAATTTTTTTTTATTTAAACAAGATAAATTACGTTTATTTATAATGTTTTCACTTTTATCAAAATTCTGATATTGGCAAATGAGAAAAATTTAATGTCCCAATGGAAAGTGTGAGAGATTAAATGACCTAATGAATTTAATTGGTTAAAATAATAATTGGATACAAATTTTGATTTAGAACTAAACCTAGGTAATAGATACTAAGTCATTTATGTGATAATATAAAAGAAAATGTAAAGAACATTTTGAAATACCCAAAAATAAAAACGTAAAAAACAAAAAGAGACGGAGGGAGTAGATATTTTCTGCCACTTCATCCACTTTAGTTATATTTAAAAAGTTTAGTGGTATAGGAAAATATATTGTATTTTTTTATTGCATTATGGAATGAAAAAATATATTGTTAGATCATTATGTTCTCAATTATTTTAAACTACCGTGCATGGCACGGGTCCTAAACTAATTTCAGAATATTTTCTAGTGGATGTCCAAGTGGCCAAATCAGTAGTACTTGGAATACAATCAGACACCACTATCTATCCACGTTTCAGGGCTTGCGCGGATACACCGTCAACTAGTTGAATGCCACAAATTTGTTTTGGCTTATGTTCCGCCAATGCCACACCAGCATTATTATTTTGTTAACATCTCGATCAATTTCTTATTTTATTTGTCAGCGTCACTCCCATATCTATCTTCTCCTAAAAGCGCGCTACTATTTCCCTTGTGTGGCAACTCTTTAATTATCTTTTTCCGTTTTGTTAATTATCCTTTATACTCTCGGATTATTCTTGAGTGGACCTGTTCCACAATAATATTAATGTGGACCCAAAATCAATAGTTTTCTCTAATACTTTTTTTACACTCGTACTGACCTTTATTGTTTATATAGTGATGTGGCAAAAAATAATTGGACATCGTGTCCCAATGATAGCTTGACACATGTCCTCCATAAATGGCACAAATGCCCAACTTGTTTGACAGGCCCAGTCCTAAAAAGGCACCTTAAATCCCTTTATTTCAAAACGCACCAGATAAGGACACATGTTTTCATCTCTAAAGATCAGCCAGTCATATAACTAGGGTTTTTGGACACTTCCCAAAAACCCTAGCCCTTTATATAGTCCAATTCCCAAGGTATAAGGGGCATGCAATTCATTCCCACCAACTATAAGCTATCTCTGCTCTGCCTTCTCTCTAAAATTACTTCTCTTTCTAGCCCATACTTACTTAGGCAACGGAGGGAATATTCCTACGGGAATATTCTTGTTTTGCAGGTTGCCAGAGGTTCGTGCCATCTCATACTTGATACCTCCGAGGAACGCGTGACACGTCATCACCGTAAAAGATCCCACAACATTTGGCGCCGTCTGTGGGGAGGTATAGTATCATGGCGGAACTGCAATCTAAGGAAAGAAGCCGGAGTGCCCTTCGACGCGTCAGCAAGCTCCCAGTCAGGACGCCTAGCCTTGCTCCCAGTCAGGACGCCTTGCTCCCAGTCAGGACGCCTAGCTCCCAGTCAGTACGCCTTGCTCCCGGTCAGGACGCCTTGCTCCCAGTCAGGACGCCTTCCTCCCAGTCAGGACGCCTTGCTCCCAGTCAGGACGCCTTGCTCCAGTCAGGACGCCTAGCTCCCAGTCAGGACGCCTTGCTCCTGGTCAGGACTTGCAAGCTCCCCTCAGGACATGCAAGCTCCCCATCAGGACTTGCTCTCATCAAGGCGCCTCATCAAGACTCCTCCTCAAGGCGCCTCATCAAGGCGCCTTATCAAGACTCCTCGTCAAGGCGCCTTATCAAGGCCTCTCATCAAGGCGCCTCATCAAGGCCTCTCATCAAGGCGCCTCATCAAGACTCCTCGTCAAGGCGCCTCATCAAGGCCTCTCATCAAGGCGCCTCATCAAGACTCCTCGTCAAGGCGCCTCATCAAGGCCTCTCATCAAGGCGCCTCATCAAGGCCTCTCATCAAGGCGCCTCATCAAGACTCCTCGTCAAGGCGCCTCATCAAGGCCTCTCATCAAGGCCTCTCATCAAGGCGCCTCATCAAGACTCCTCGTCAAGGCGCCTCATCAAGGCCTCTCATCAAGGCGCCTCATCAAGGCCTCTCATCCAGGCGCCTCATCAAGTCCCCTCGTCAAGACTTCTCATCAGGACTCCCAAGCTCCCCATTAGGACTTGCAAGCTCCCCATCAGGACTCCTCGACGGGACTTCTCGTCAGGACCCCTTGTCAGAACCTATAAAACCGAACGGCTTACTAAACGCCTACAAATATCGGGACTTACTCCCTCATGGACTTGCTCCCCATCGGGACTTGCTCCTCGTCAAGGCGCCTCATCAAGACGCCTTGTCAAAACTCCTTGTCAGGACTTGCAAGCTCCCCTCAAGACTTGCAAGCTCCCCATCGAACTTACTCCCTCATGGACTTGCTCCCCATCGGGACTTGCTCCCATCATGACTCAATAAAGATAGTCAATCAATATCGACGCCTTCTCATAGATGGCGTCAGAAAAGACTAATCGGTTGACGGCCTAAGGAGTGGCCTAGATTAGCGCACCAAATTAGATTGATCACCTAAAACACTGGGATTACCGTCCACATATGGGCAAAAAAATTCATTTCAAAAAACCAGCATATGACTGAAAAGGGATGAATACATAAAAAGTGCACAGAAGGCACAAAAATTCCTACATGCGCACACAACGCGAAAACCAAAATAAAGAGTGCCAAAAAGCACTAATGTTAATACAAAGCGCCGGCGCCGCGAAAACCAACAGTCAAAGAAAAGGTTAAGGACAAGGAGCGGTCAAACTACTATCCTGGACGTCCAGCTCGACGGAGGAATTCACTTCTTCCTCCACGTCTTCCTCCTCCCAATCAGGACTTGCAAGCTCCTATCATGACTTGCAAACTCCCATCATGACTCATGACTAGCCACATGTTAGAGCCCAAGTTTCTCTCTAAATGTGCCCCAAGTTGAGTCGCAACTGACAAAATGTTGCCTCCCGCCATAAGGTACTAGTTGAGTCGCTCATTAAATTTTCAAAGGTGACTTACCTTGTAAAAAAGATAAGACCCCCTTTGAGGGGCAAATGATGTGGCAAAAAATAATTGGACATCGTGTCCCAATGATAGCTTGACACATGTCCTTCATAAATGGCACAAAGGCCCAACTTGTTTGACAGGCCCAGTCCTAAAAAGGCACCTTAAAGCCCTTTATTTCAAAACGCACCAGATAAGGACACATGTCTTCATCCCTAAAGATCAGTCAATCATATAACTAGGGTTTTTGGACACTTCCCAAAAACCCTAGCCCTATATATAGTCCAATTCCCAAGGTAAAAGGGGCATGCAATTCATTCCCACCAACTTTAAACTATCTTTGCTCTGCCTTCTCTCTAAAATTACTTCTCTCTATATCCCATACTTACTTAGGCATCGGAGGGAATATTCCTCCGGGAATATTCTTGTTTTGCAGGTTGCCAGAGGTTCGTGCCAGCTCATACTTGATACCTCCGAGGAACGCGTGACACGTCATCACCGTAAAAGATCCCACAACATATAGTAACTATAATAAATCAAACACCAAAATTCTTAGACATTGTAACCATTTTTTGAAACATAGTAATCCTATGTTTTTAAAAGGAAATTGTGACTTAAAATCACATTATTCAAGCACAACATGTATCAATGACACTAATTTGATATTTTTGTTCATAATAATCCTAAGAAAATGCCAAAATAAATTAGGAACAAGTTGTTAACTTTATTTTAAGGCATGGTCCACAATAAATTTAGTGTGGACCAAGTCTATTTAAGAATTGGTGTATACTCCCTCTGTTTTTTTTTATGTCACTATATATTTTGAAATCTAAGACAATCTAATAAAAGTACAATTGTCATATGAATTTTAATAGATACCCCCCATCCTAAAATTATAGTCCTATTTTCCAAATCGGGCGTCCCATAATTATAGTCTCGTTTCCTTATTTGAACACAAAAAGTTTTTCATGTTACCCTCGTTTGGGACCACAAAACAAAAAGAAAATGTACTTTATTCCTTTTAACATGTATTATTTTCTCTTCCCCATGTATTTTATTCTTTTTTACATGTACTATATTCTACTTTTTCATCATCAATGTACTATATTTCAATTTTACATACACTTAATTCCACTTTTCTTAAAATTCGTGTTTTTAGTCAAACAGGACTATAATTTTTGGACGGAGTGAGTACTTCGTATAACTCATTTGGGTAAGAGAAATAAATAGTTGGGGGTTTTGATGGGGAAGAAAGTTTATTTGAAAGTAAACAAGTGGACCTTTGATATTTTTAAGGTATACAGGGGATAAATGTTAGACAAATATATAAAGATTCCAAAAGAGACAAATAAAAAAAAAATCACTCAATCAAACACCTTTAACCTAATACTCCTTCTGTCCCAAAATTATAGTGTTGTTTGACTAAAAACACGAATTTTAAGAAATGTAAAATATACTCCGTAGTTTGTGGGAAATTGAAATATTGTACATTGATGATTCATTTGTATGGGAAGTAGAATATATTACATGTAAAAATCAATAAAGTACATGGGTAGGTGTTGTGGGAGTTTTTCCAATGCTTGATGACGAGGAGGTATCAGGTTCCAAGTAGAGTCGAGTCCAGTCCACGTCGGCGGCGTACCTACAAAACCAGAGTATTCCCGGAGGAATATTCCCTCCGATGGTTAAGTAAGATTATGTTTTTTTTAGAAAGAAGTACTTAATGAAAAGAAAGCATTAACTATCTAGAATTAAAGGGTGTTTCTCTATCTAGGAACTTGTGTACCAATTCCTGGGAATCGAGTGTATTTATAGTCTCCCCCTTTTGGGGGGGGGGGGGACCCTAGAGGGGTTTATCATGATTGGCTAGTTTACTATAATGTCACAAGTGTCACTATCATAACATTCCCTATGGGCCATGGGCCTTTAAAGGAGAGTTGTACATTAAACTCAGCCATACATCATCATTGGCTGACTCCTAGGTGGCTGTCAAATAAGCAATTTTGTGCCACGTGTCGTGCCGCGATTGGGCCACATAGGCGGGGTATTTTTACCCACATCATTTGCCCCTCAAGAAGGGTAGTAGAGTAAAACAGTTTGTGTAGTGCCCATTCTTGATCATTCGATCTCTTAATCAGGTTCTTTTGAACCGAAGAGAGCGCGCCACGTGGCGTCTCTTCCCATTCTATCCTTCCTATATATATATGAAGGAGGGTAAAATTTTTCGATTTTTACTTTCTAAACTCCACCTTCTTGCTTTCTAGAGAGAGAATTTACAGCGAGATTTCTGACGCATTCTTGGATTCGGCCAGTTTCTTAGGACGCGGACGGATCGTGCGAGCCCTTCGTCTCCTTTCTGGGCGCCTGCTTTTGACGCCATTATCTCCGACATTTTTAAGGTTACTGTCTAACCCTCTCGTCCATAGTATTTATGTATGTCAGTAATTTTGCATGACTTTTGTCATTCGTTAATTTTTGCACCGTCCATTATTTCGGTCGATGTTTTTAAGGTTCTTGAGCCGTTAAGGTTGGAACTTCTAGGGATGGTGGTCTGATCTGCGCCGCACCAATATCCCTCATTTTTTAAGCCCGTCGTTAAGTTCGGCCTCCCATTGCGTCTTATGCTGGACACGACGGCGAGGACGAAAAAGACGGCTAACATTGCTGACTTGCGGCTAAGAGGTCAGCAAATGGACCCTTCTTTCTCAGGGGGGAGACCCGTCAGAGTGCCGGTGGGGGAAATAAGCCGGACTCCACTGGACGAGGCTAAAGGTGCTCGCCAAGGGGTTACATACTTTGATGAGTTTTGGATGAAGGAGATGGAAGATGTTGGTCGATCAAGACAGCCCGCCGACTCGTTCGAGGAGTCAGAGCAACATGAGAGCGACGTCGAGGCTGTGGGTGAGGAGGCCGAGGAGGTGATTGGAGTACCTCAAGTTGTTGCTGGAGGTGTACAGGGAGAAAATGCTCAAATTGTTGTGGATCAGATTGGGGCTGATCCGAAGGGGTTAAAGTGGTTGGAGAAACATGGGGAGAATTATGCCGCTGGCATGAATACTGGCCCTGGCTATGAGATGAGGTTTCCTGAAAGTGAGGCGTCCACTATTTTTGATGTGGGCCCAGGTGAATTTCCTGTGTAAGCTGGAGCTTTCAAAAGTGGTTTACGTTTTCCTATCCATCCTTTCGTGGAGGAAGTGTTGGATGGGGTCGGCATTAGTCTTTGCCAATTGTCACCCAATTCTTGGACGAACGTACTGGGGTACGTTGCTAAGTGTGAGTTGTTGGGCCTGAGGCCGTCTTTTAATGCCTTCCTTAGACTGGTGCGCTTCATAAGGTAAAGGGAGCCGAAGGTTGGTTCTAATTGGCTAACAAAGGTGAGTATGCGACTACCTTTGCCAAGGCGTCAAAACATCATTTCTGGAGGATGAGGTGGGTTGTTATGTGGACTGCGGACGAGGAGGCGGAGCTGAAGTTTAGCCGTTGGCAGTTGGAGCCTCGCTTTGCCGGGGGGAATGAGGAGTTGCCGGCCTTGACGGCGCAGGAGTGGGATCAGATCGCTGTCCACTTTCAGGCTGAGTCTGTGACGGTGCAGACTAAAAATTTGAACATCCCTAAATCTTGGCTCCCGTCATGTTCTCAGTTCAAGGACCCAGTGTTCTTGACGGTGGCTGGTCTAGATCATGGGTTAGACCAAGGTATCGAGGCATTACTGCTTTTGTGTGTTAGATATAATTTTCTAACTAATTGGTGTAAAAATATGCTTTTGCAGCTGTTGCCATGTCTAAGCTCCCGGCCCAGGAAAAAGGAGGAATTAGCACCAAGGAGTGGTTAACCCAAATGGTTGACCAGAAGCTGAAAGGGATCGTTCGAGGTGCTCCGGCGAAAGTAAGTTGTCTATTTTTATTAACTTTGATGTATTGGCTCGACATTTTTCTTTATGTTGATTTTTCTGTTATTACAGAAGGGTGAGAAGGGTCAGGCCGTCCCGAAGCGCAAGGCCGAAGACAAGGACGCCTCTACTGCAGGGAAGCGTCCCAAGGTCAAGGCGGGGATCAGGCATCCCAAAAAGGAGGACGTAGCGGAGAAGTCGACTAACTCTCCGGTAGAGGTCGTTCCCATGGCCGTGATTCCTTTGCGGCAGCATCCTCCTCAGATGGGTTCGGCCAAGAGGGGGGACGCCAGAGGAGGAGCCGGTCCCAGCATGAGGGCTGCTTCACCTACGCCGGTTGAGATCCTTGATGGTGAGGACGATCAACCATCGGCTCAGGCGGCCCAGACTCCGGAAGCGCCTCGTCCTCGTCCTCGGGGGAGCGACGATCCAGGTAGGTGTTGGATTCTTCAAGTTTAGTTGTTTTCCTGGTTAAGTACTTCTGTAAACTCCCACTTTTCTTTTGTACAGCTTCTGGCCGGCAGGCGGCATTGGATGAGGAAATCCGCAATATTCCTCCGTTTCGGCATTTCTCGTCCCGAGATAAGGCTAAGATCATCTCGTCGGTGATTAAAGCCGTGCCGAAGGAATATGTGGAGCAATTCCCTCCAGCAGCGGATGCGTAGTTTGGGGCTATGCAGGAATATGTGGACCCGAAGGAACTTTTGTTGTCGTTTCATTCCTTGTACTTAGCGGTAATTAACCTTTCACTTATATTTTTCTCGCAGCTGCTTATTAAAGCCGAGGGCTTTAAACGCTGGCGAGCTGACGTCACCAGTCAGCTTCAGCGGCAGGTGCATAAGGCTACCAACGCCGGCGACTATGCCATGGCGACGGTGGAAAAGGTTCGGTTAGAGGAGCAGGAGACCATTGAGGCTCAGAGCAAAGAGCTGGCCGTCCTGAGGAGTGACAAGAAGCAGTTCTTGATCAAAATTAATGAACAAGTTCTTGCTATTGAGACTCTTAATGCCGAAGCCCTTTCTGCCCAATCGTTCCTCCAAGAAGCCGAGGCCAAGGTGAAGGAAGCTGCAAGCTTGCGTCAGCAGGTGGCTAGTCTTGAAGAGATGGTCTCGGCTTCTCAGGCCGAGGTTTCTCAGGTCAAGGCTGAGGCTAAGTTGGTTGCGGAGGAGATGAGGGAAATGACCCGCCGAGCCTGGGACGCCTGCATGGAGGACTTCTCGTTCGCCTGGTTTGAACGGAAAATTCAAAAGCAGGGTGCAATCATTGCCGCCGAGAAACAAGGTCTTCCTCCTCCCGTGTTTGAGGATTCCGATGCCGAAGTGAGGAGGTGAACTCACCGGCTCAGGAGGAGGAGACTTCAGCTCAGCCAACCTCAAAGCCTGTTGTCGACGGTCCAGATGGTGTGGGCACGTCGACCTCTGCCAACTCTGTCGCTGCTCGTCCTGCTGGGCCCTAACTCCAATTCTCCTCATCAAAACCATAATCAGTTTTTATGGCGCCACGAGCCTCTGTAATGAATAATTTTTATTTCTATTTGACGCCTGGGGCGTTTGTTTGGATAATTTTTTTTATTTTTGCTGGTTTTGGCGCCGTTTTGAGCGCAGACATGTGGTGATGCGTCACCTTTTTATATTTATCGTTTTTACTTTGACTTTTGAACGACTTCTCTATTGTATGTTTTGTATATTATTGGACGTCTATCTTGTGCCCTAGAGCAGGTATTCGTAAGTCTCTGGACAGGACTCCTATACCCAAGTTTATTTTGGTTGATTGATTGACGCAAGTCAATCAATCAGTATGATTTCCGCTGAACTTGGGTATGGGGATTGTTTGAGCGGCTTTTGGTAACACATTCCTGAGTGCCTTAGATTCGTTTTAAGAGAACGGTTTCCGTAATTTTGATAGGTGATCAGCCTATATTTATGCTAATCTGGGCCACTCCTTAGGCTTCAATCAATTAGGCTTGGAAATGTTTTGCTAATCTGGGGCTACTTCTTAGGCCTTTATTCGATTAGGCTTTTTGCATGCATATGTTAGATAAATTAGTGTTTGATGTGCGAGTAATAAATAGTATGAAACAAGTAGAGTAGTATTATTTATACTTTGTAAGGCAAATTTAGCCAGTTACAAGAGAGGTTACTACCCTATCAGGACCGTTAGAGGTCATTTTCTAGGCAACAGATTCTTTCATAAAGGATGAAATCAGAATATATCTTAGAAAAAATATTTCTTGAGATTGTCTGCATTCCAGGTGCGCAGAATAGGTCGGCCTTGCTTGTCTTGAATACGATAGGTTCCATCCTTGACTTCATCATAGATCTCTTAGGGTCCTTCCCAAGTGGGCGTCAGCTTGCGTTGTTCATTGGCTCGTCCCACAGACTCCATCTTTCGGAGAACAAAATCCCCTACCTTGAGCACTCTTTTGGAGACTTTCTTGTTGTACTCCCTTGCCATCCTTATCTTGTACAATTGTTGCCTCAATGCCGCATTTCCTCTTACTTCAGGTAAAAAGTCCAGGGCCAACTTCATCATTTTCCAATTGGCATTCTCGTCATATAGCATGACTCTCAGTGTAGGTTCACACATCTCTATGGGTAGTACGGCCTCGGCACCATAGGCTAGCAAGAATGGGGTTTCGCCGGTGGAGTTCTTAGTTGTGGTGTGGATTGACCATAAGACGTTTGACAGCTCATCAGCCTATAGGCCCTTAGCTTCGTCCAGCTTCTTTTTGATCCCCTCGGAGATTATCTCGTTAAATGCTTCGACCTGGCCATTGGCTTGAGGTCGTCCTACAGAAGCAAAGCAGCTGTGTATGCCGTGGTCTGCTAACCATTCCTTCAGCTTAGGCGTCTCAAACTGAGGCCCATTGTCAAAGACGATAGCTTGTGGTATTCCGAAGCGATTCATAATATTTTTCCAGATAAACGCCCTTACATCACTAGTCCTTATATTCTTGAGGGATTCTGCTTCCACCCACTTGGTGAAGTAGTCAACGGCTACAATTACGTAGCGCCGGCCTCCAGGGGCTGCTGTATATGGTCCTAAAAAGTCCATTCCCCACTTGGCAAATGGAATGGGGCTCATGATAGGGGTGAGAGGGTGAGCCGGCCTGTGAATGAGATGAGCAAATCGTTGGCACTTGTCACACTTCTGCACCATGGCCAGGGCGTCTTCTCTCAAAGTGGGCCAGTAATACCAAGTTTGCAGGGCATTTTCAGCTAAAGCTCGTCCTCCAATATGGGAGCTACATAATCCCTGATGCAGGTCGTCCAGAATTTCTTTCCCTTTCTCAAGAGTGACGCACCACAGGAGGGGTCTGGAAAATGACTTCTTATACAAAACTCCATTCCACCATTCAAACCAAGAACTTTTCTTCTGAATTTTGGCGGCTAGACTTGAGTCGTCTGGAAGCGAGACGTCTACTTTATATGCAATGATAGGGTCCATCCAAGTTGACGACCGGTCAAGGATAGCTACCACAGGAGCGCACAACTCTTGTTCGATGCTTCGTCTTTCTTTCACTTCCCAAAACACATGACGCGGAGTATCACAGGAAGCTGAGCTAGCTAGTTTAGACAGGGCATCAGCCTGATTGTTCTCTGTTCTGGGAATCTGCTTAGTTTCGAAACTCTTCAAATGTTCTATTTCTTGACGCACAGCTTGCATGTATTTGATCATGTTGGGATCTCTTGCCTCGTAGTCCCCGTTTACTTGACTTACAATAAGCTGTGAGTCAGAAATGGCAAGTATTTCTTGAGCTCCGGCAGCTTTGCACATTTTTAGTAAAGCTTCATATTCAACCTCATTGTTAGATGTTTGGAATTTGAATCTCATGGCATACTCGTACTTGTCTCCTTCAGGGGATTGGCATATTATGCCGGCTCCACATCCGTTCTGGGTGGATGACCCATCTACATATACCGTCCAACGGGTCGCCACATTCTTCTCAAAAGTTGGCCTTGTCATTTCTGCAATGAAATGGGAAAATGCTTGCCCCTTGATAGCCTTTCGAGGTTCATATGAGATATCAAATGCATTCAGCTCAATTGCCCATTTGAGCATTCGCCCGGCAGCGTCTAGCTTAGTAAGTGGCTGTTTCAAGGGTTGGTCTGTGTATACCACCAGTTTGTGTGCCAGAAAGTAGGGACGCAGCTTTTTGCTTGCCATAAACAGCGCAAGTGCAAATTTCTCAATTGGAGGATATCTCAGTTCGACATTTTGCAGGACGTGGCTCACAAAATAGACGGGGAGTTGCACTCCCTCTCTTTCTGTTAACAACACAACACTCAAGGACCACTCGGAGATGGCCAGGTATACATACAAAGTTTCTCCTTGAAGAGGACTGACAAGCCGTGGTAAGGTGTGGAGATGTTCCTTTAATCGGACGAAGGCAGTTTTTGCCGATTCAGTCCATTCAAATTTGCTCTTCTTCTTGATCGTGCCGAAGAAATAATGACACTTGTCACCTGCTCTTGATAAGAACCGTCCCAGGGCCGCTAGACATCCAGTTAGGCGTTGGATTTCCTTTACTGATTTCGGCGACGTCATGTCTATTACTGCTTGTACTTTGTCAGGGTTGGCCTCAATTCCCCTTTCATCAATAAGGAATCCCAAGAACTTCCCAGCCGTTACTCCAAAAACACATTTCTTTGGGTTCAACCTCATCTGATATTTTCAGAGCGTCTCAAAAGTTTCTCTCAAATCAGCCAGGTGTTCTTCACGTTGCTTGCTTTTTACTATCATATCATCAATTTAGGATTCAATGTTTCGTCCCAACTGATTAGAGAAGATGGTGTTGACTAGACGCTGAAATATGGCCGGCGCATTCTTTAAGCCAAACGGCATTACTTTATAATAGTACAAGCCTTGCTCAGTAACAAATGACGTTTTTTCTTGATCCTCTGGCCATAAGGGAATCTGGTGAAAGCCAGAATAAGCGTCCATGAAGGACATCATGGCATGACCAGCCGTCGAGTCTACCAATCGGTCTATCTTGGGCAAAGGGAAGCTGTCTTTTGGCAAGGCCTTGTTTAAATCCGTGTAGTCCACATACATTCTCCAGGATCCATTAGGCTTTGGCACCAACATTACATTTGCTACCCAATTCGGATATTGACTTGGCCGAATGAACCCAGCATCTAGCAACTTCTGAACTTCCTCAGCTGCGGCTTTATTTCTAGCTTCCCCATGATTTATCTTCTTCTGACGAACAGGTTTTAAGGACTCATCTACATTGAGCTTGTGGACAGCCACACTTGGATCGATGCCCGACATCTCCTCAACGGCGAAAGTAAAGATGTCCTGTAACTCTCTCAGGAGGGTGACCAGATGTGCCCCAAGCTGATCGTCAGAAGAGACCCCTACTGGCACCGTCCTATCTGGACGTGCCTCGTCAAGGATGATTTCATAGTGACCGCCAACCGACTTAGGCCGTCTTGTCTCCATGTGGGCTGTGGCAATGGTAAAAGTTTCTTTCTTGACTTTATCTTCTATCTCATCTAGTTTTCTTTTTGAGCTTGCTCTGTTTTCATCAGCCTTGCTGCCTCCCCAAGCCTCGGGACTTAGTGTGGTGAGATAACAATCCCTTGCTAGTTGTTGATCACCATGGATAGTGCCGACTTGGCCTTTATCACAGACATACTTCATAAGCATAAGATGGGTGACGACTACTGCTTTGGCCTGATTCAAAGTGGGACGTCCCAAGATGATATTGTAAGCAGTGAGATCTTTCACAATCAGAAATCGGACGTTCAAGTTCTTACTCTGATGCCGGCCTCCCACTCGTAAGGGCAGGGTGATTATCCCTTGGGGATGAATTATGCCGCCTCCGAATCCAATGATCGGATAATGTATCTTTTCAATCGTGTTAGGATCATGTTCAAGACGATTCAGACAAGCTGTACTGATAATGTCTGACAAACTCCCCGTGTCTACTAAGATACGCCTTACTTTGAGGTTTGCCACTTTTAGCTCAATGACGAAGGGATCGTCATGAGGGGTGGCTATCTTTCCTCTGTCAGCTTCATAAATCTCTACTTTGGGAAAGTGATCCATTGGGGCTTTTCTTGACAACATTACCTGCCCCAACCGGCTTGCATAATGTTTTTGTCCTCTCATTGTTGGACCCCCAGTGGCTAGGCCTCCTGAGATGACGGCCACAAATTCTGGATCAGTGTCATTGTCATCACGTCGATATGACGGTGACTTACTTTTCTTGTAGAACTTTTTACCACTTCCCCCTGTGCTCGTGCTGAGATATGATTTCAGAAATCCTTTGGCGGCTAATCCATCAAGAGCTCTGCGCAGACTCTTGCAATCTTTTGTTTCGTGCCCTACATCACAATCGAACTTACAGTAAAGGGAGCTGTCCATGGTTTCTACCGGCGACTTCATAGGGAACGGACGATCAACCTCATATCTATCACTGACGTCTAGCAGTATCGTGTACAGGTCAGTGTTATACTCAAACCTCTCTTTGTCGTAGGGTCGTCCTCTCTTCTGTCCTTGGGAGGTGTTAGCCTGATATCCCTTCTTTTCAATAGCCCACGTCCCATTCGGACGGTTGGTCTTTTTTATCAGTCTTGTCCTTGCGCTGAGGATGGTCTGTAGTCTCAGTTCCCTTGGATTCCTTGGGGACAGAACAGATTTCGATGGCATGGATAAAGGACTCGGCCTCATCCAGAGCGTCGGACATAGTTCTCACACTCTTCTTTACCAAGTTAAACTTAAAGGAACCCTTCTTAAGTCCCCTAAAGAAGTTATCAAAGGCCACCCCATCAGGTAGGTCTGGAATCTGTCCTGACTCTAAATTAAAGCGTCGCACATAGCTACGCAAAGATTCGTCTTTCCCTTGTTGTATTCAGCCCAAATGCACGCTCGTCTTCTTTTCCTCTTTATAAGCCATAAATCTTGCAGAAAACAACATCTCCAGTTCTGCATAAGTGTTGATCGTTCCAGCGAGAAACTTCTCAAACCATTTCGAGGCAACCCCTTTCAGAGTGGACGAGAAGTATTGGCACCAGGTTGCATCAGTAGTCCCCTGGACATACATGTGATGACGATAGGCCAAAAGGTGCACGTCAGGATCAGAGGTGCCATCGTAGGCGTCAATAGCTGGTGGCTTCACCTTAGGCTCCTTAGGAGCATTCATAATGTCAGCACAGAATGGAGTGGTGTAGTCGAGGATGAGGCCGGCTACCCCCTGTTGAATATCGGATCTTGCCTTCTACCCTGGGACGTTCTACGTCGCTCGCTATCCGCGCGACTGACATGGGTCCTGGTGAGACGGCGCGAAGGAGCAGCAAGGGGTGAATCTTGCATGACAGGGGTGGAACCTGTATCTGACAGCTCAGTTTCTTGAGGCCTGTCTAGCTGAATGATTGGTACTCTTCTGGATGGTCCAGGTTCAGGCCGAGCGGTTGTTAGAATCCGACGCGGAGCCATAGGCTAGAAAGAAGTCCTAGTTCTGTCGAAGCGTCTGTCTCGGTCGTCATTTCGAGCTTGGTCTTGCCGCCAGACATTAGACCGAGTAAGCCCATTAAAGAATGGCATCCCCGTCCCATGAGACTGAGAGCGGATGGTCTTGATCTTATCCTGGAGTGTGTCCATCTGTGCCTTAAATCCGGCTAGACACCGGCAGGTCTGGGTTCTCTTCCATGACTGTATCGGCGTCAGCCCTCAAGTGACCACCAGGAGGAAATGAAGGCTGACCCGCCTCATCTTCCACCTGGACTTGCTCAGGTTGTGGTTCAGGACGGCCGTCCTGCCCCACAGATTGGTTACTTCTCTCGTCGTGGTTCAGGGAGGACGGTCACCATACATCGTGGTCTCATCGATTTCGTTTTGGTTGATGGGCGCGTCCCCGAAGTGCTGGATGTCTACCATGTTACCTTACCTCCCCACAGACGGCGCTAAATGTTGTGGGAGTTTTTCCAATGCTTGATGACGAGGAGGTATCAGGTTCCAAGTAGAGTCGAGTCTAGTCCACGTCGGGCGCGTACCTACAAAACCAGTATATTCCTAGAGGAATATTCCCTCCGATGCTTAAGTAAGATTAGGGTTTTTAGAAAGAAGTACTTAATGAAAAGAAAGCATTAACTATCTGGAATTAAAGGGTGTTTCTCTATTTAGGAACTTGTGTACAAATTCCTTGGGAATCGAGTGTATTTATAGTCTCCCCCTTTTGGGGGGGGGGGGGGGGAACCCTAGAGGGGTTTATCATGATTGGATAGTTTACTATAATGTGACAAGTGTCACTATCATAACATTCCCTATGGGCCATGGGCCTTTAAGGAGAGTTGTACATTAAACTCAGCCATACATCATCATTGGCTGACTCCTAGGTGGCTGTCAAATAAGCAATTTTGTGCCACGTGTCGTGCCGCGATTGGGCCATGTAGGCGGGGTATTTTTACCCACATCAGTATTTTTACCCACATGAGGGTAATATAGGAAGTATTTTATGTTCAAATAAGAAAAGAAGACTATAATTATGGGACGCCCGATTTGAAATACAGGACTGTAATCTTGGGACGAAGGCAGTAAAATATAATATTTTATCTTCTCTCTCTCCTCAAAACCCACCACATTTAGAGCATGTTTATCAAACAGTAAAATATAATATTTTACCTCCTCTCTCTCCCCAACACCAACCACATTTGGAGCATGTTTATCAAACACCAATTTTTGGTGCTTAAGAAAGAAAATTGAATAAAAAACAATAGAATGATTAGAGAGATGGGAGAGATGAGAGAGAAAGGAAGAGAGAGAGTAAAACCATTTAAAAATTGGTGTTCATTAACATCAAATGGAAAACCAATTTCATGCATGGAAAATTTGACATGTGGCATGAGGGGACCAAACAAATTTGTTTATTATTTTTAAATACTACTGAAGGAAATAATGCCCTTGGTCCAAGTATGCATTCTATGATAAGTCTAATAAATGCGGTTCAGTATTAATTAACAAGTTAATAATTCAGTGAGATCAAGTGAGCTGAATGCCTAGCTAGAGGCCGCTTCAGTTCAAGTGGAATTAATGATATTAATCCACAGCTTACTCTTGACTGAACCCGTAGGGTCACACAAATAGTACGTAAACGGATCAAGTATTTAATGGCATTAAATACTCCATCTATGAATATTCGGAACCGACGGATCTTGGTTTCAGTGGGAGCTAAGATCGTCACAGGCAAGAAATGAATACTCCGGAAACGATGATATTGCCGGAAACAGAAATATGGATCGTATCGGAAATATAAATATTATCCAAGTCGTAGATGTTGCCGGAAACGGAAACATGGTACGTATCGGAAAATATTATCGGAAATGGAAATATTGCCAGAATCGGAAATATTGCCGGAAACGGAAATATTGTCAGAATCGGAAATATTACCGGAATCGGAAAATAATTCCGGAAACAGAAATATTAAATATTTGTTCGAAACGGAAATTAATTCCGGAATCGGAAATGTTAAATATTGTTCGTATCGGAAATGAATTCCGGAATCGGAAATTTAATCGGAAGCGTATCGTACGAATAAGCATCGGACGAGGCCTGCCGGACGAGGCCCAGCACGAAGCCAGGCCATCGCCCAGCAAGCCAAGCGCGCCGCACAAACAGCCACGACAGGCCCAGCGCAAGGCCAGGCCCAGCAGGCCGTGGCAACGCGCACAGCGCGCGCAGCGCGCGCGGGAGCTGCGTGGGCTTGCAGCTCGCGCAGGCCTTGCTGCATGGGCTGCTGCTCGTGCGCACGCATGGGCGGCCCATCGTGGCTGCCGTGTGTGCGTGTGTAAGTGTTTGTGTTCGTGCACGTTTCCTAAAACATGCAGAGTTCGGTTAATGATTAAATTCCTAATTCTATTTGATAAATTAATTAAATTAGAGTTCTTGTAGGATTCTAGGTTTAATTAATTTGTATCTGAATAGGATTTCGATTCCCTTTCCATACCCCTATAAATATGAGGCTAGGGCTCACAATTTATAACAAGTTTAAAAGTATTCAAAAAGTGAGTTTTTGAGAGAAAATTAAAACACACATCTTGCTCATAAAAGTGCCGAAATTTTCTAGTACCTTAAGGGCGATTCTAGTTGGTCAATCTTAAGGCGGATCCGGACGTGCTGTGGACTATCTACGGAGGGACGACACTTGGAGTCCTAAAGACTTGTTCTTGTTCGGTTCGGGCGCAGCTAGGGAGGGCACGCAACAAAGAGTATGCATCTAAATTATGCTATATGATTATGTGTAAATAATATGTTGTCCTGGGTTAATGGTTGTTTCCGCATGATCTATGTAATGTCATATGTATCATAACCTAACAACTACTCCCTCCGTTTCTTTTTGTTTTTTACATTTTGCCCTTTCCACGTTTATTAACGACTAATTAATGTGCATTGAGATTCCTCTATTTTTTTATTTAAACAAGGAAAATTACGTTCATTTATAATGTTTCACTCTTACCAAAATTTTGATATTGGCAAAATGAGAAAAACTTAATGTCCCAATAGAAAACTATGAGAGATTAAACGACCCAAAAATTTAATGTCCCAATAGAAAATCGTGAGAGATTAAAAGCCCGCACTAAACCCCTTAAAATGAGCCCACACTTGAGGTTTTTTCCCGTAATTAATCACTAATTAAATTCATAAATTAAATCCCCCCTTTCTTTTTTCTTTCCTCCCCCGTTGCAGCCATGGCAGCCCCTGCTCATCGCCATGGTTGCCTCCAATTTCTCTCTCCTCTCTTTTACACAAACAACAACAACAACAACAAAAATATAAAACGAATTGATTGATTTGATTGTATTTGGAAGTGTAGACACCTACTTTTGTCCCCATTCCCGAAAGGGAAGGTTCGATGATGAAAACATAAATCTCCACTTGACAACGCATCTCCTATAAAATAACGAATCTCGATCACCCCTTTTCATTTCACCCGAAACCTGTTATTTATAGAAACCTACTATTTATGGAAACCTGCTAAAAATAGTAACTGCCGTAATGGGTAGTTTTTAAAAGTGGCAAATCATAAAAGATAGAAACCTGTCAGAATTAGGTGTTGCACTCCAACATAAATCCTAAATGAGATAGAAATTGCGAGAGAATCTTATTCATAATATGATTCGAAAGTGAGAGTTACGTATTAATTAAAACGGTTTTTTCATGAAATGCCCCTGAGGTTTCACGAAATTCACCAAATACCCCTGCGTGTTTCAAAATACATAGTATACCCCTATTTAAAGTTAAAGTGCACCAAATGCCCCTAGACTTAACGGCCGTTAGTGCTCCGTTAACGTTAGTTTACCTTTATACCCTTACTCACCCAATATTCTACATTTAACCTTTTTTTTTATAAAAAAAAAAAAATTCCTCTTTCTTATTCTTCTTCTCTCTCCTCTCCTCTCTGTTGTTCGACCCATCTTTCTCTCTTCTTCTTCTTCTTCTTCTTCTTCTCTCTCCTCTCTTCTTCTGCCATTTTTGCTCTCTTCACAAAAACAAATATTTCTACCCCATTGATTAGCCTAACCCAACACAAATTCATATCCGCATCCCAATCCGAATTCAACCTTATACTCTCTTCTGTGGGTTCGCCCTTCTTGTTTCTCCAATATCAGTTCAAGCGACGACTTATCCGACATGCTATTACCTCCGGTCAGCCCGTGTCGGTCGCCAATGAGAGCGGATCTCACCGCGGCGTGTCAGGCGTTCGCGACGATGGCGGAACCGGTTAAAAGTATTGCATTCTCCAACCCATTTCTCATCATCCCACGAAGTACCACTTGACAAGCACCGAAAAGGGATTGTGGGAGTTTAATTTTATTCGATTTTTCTGCAAATTAGGGACTGCTTTTCCATAATATTTGTGGATGACTTTTCTAGATTTTGGTGCAGTTTTGTGGGTGATATAATGGATAATTTGTTTGGGTTTGCAATTTTCAA
Source organism: Spinacia oleracea (assembly GCF_020520425.1). Taxonomy (NCBI): domain Eukaryota; kingdom Viridiplantae; phylum Streptophyta; class Magnoliopsida; order Caryophyllales; family Amaranthaceae; genus Spinacia; species Spinacia oleracea. The sequence continues at coordinate 94,548,520 of NC_079489.1, forward strand.
TTTTTTACCCAATTTGATTTTTTTGGGGTTTGCAATTTTAAAGATGGATAATGCGGTGAATCGGAGGAAGGCAATGAACGCGAGTTTCTCCAATCTACATTCCCGTATGTTCTTTTCTGGGTTCTTCCTTCTTGTATCTCCAATCTCAGTCCAATTTGTGGGCGATTATTTTCCAATTGTTGATGGTTCCAATTGTTTTTATTCATTTTCCATTTCAATTTGTATATAATTTCTACCATTAATAGTGTAATTTGGGGGTGTTTTGTATTGTTGGCTTGAATCAAATTGACATGGTGTTTTCTTATAATTGCATGTCTGATAAATCTTTTGATCTTTGTTGTTAAATATAGATCTCGTGTTCTTTTGTTGATATTGTAGTCGGGTTTTAATCTATTATGATTATAGCAATGAAATCGATGAAAGATTTGTTGCAAAGCGTAAAATATGGATTAGTCGTTAGTTGGACTGAATATGCTTCATTATGATGAAGTAGTTACCTAATACAGAGTATTTCGTATATGGCATCATCAATGTAGTGATTTAGAAATTTAACTACCAAGCTTGGACCCTTTTTGTATACACCTAAAAACAACCTTGATTTATGCATCAAAAGCACCAACACAACAACACTAAAACACACATTTGCAAGGACAATCATCCCGTTGAAAACTGACAAAGCAAATAGGAGTACTAGAGAAGATGGATCAGGAAAAGAGAAAGAAGGGATGGAGAGAAAAGAAAAAAGGCAGTTTGGGTATTTGGTGCAAAGAACTTTACAAATAGGTGTATATTATGCAAAAAGTTTATATATAGGTGCAATTAGTGAATTATAAACATGACTTAACGGAGGACTAACGGAAAGTCATAATAGGGGTATTTGGTGAACAGTATGAAAAAATTAGGGGTATACTATGTATTTTGAAACACGCAGGGGTATTTGGTGAATTTCGTGAAACCTCAGGGGCATTTCATGAAAAAACCGTAATTAAAATCCTAACGAGCCTAGAGTTCGTAACGGGCCCAGATGCATTCCGTCACAAGGTTAATACGCACTAAAAGACTCGATTAAGTCTCAAATACTCCGGATTCTAGGAATCCGAATTTGACTAAGAAAATAGCCCAGATCCTATTTTCAACGCCTGGCTCTGGGCGCCGATATCTTCGGCGCCCAGGCCTGGGCGCTGAAATTACCTGGGACGTGTTCTTTCCTAATTCCTCGTGGATTAGGGCTCTACAATTATATCTTTACATGAACTCTTTTCTATAAATATAGCCCAAGTTCGACGTGAAAAAAGGACACACAACACACAATTATTATTCTGAGTATTGACTCTAAACCCCTAAGCCTAAGCCTCACGCTGCAAAACTAATCACGCGTTCTGTCGCAATCGATCCATAAATCGAACAGAACGTATCCTGTCCCATAATTTGAGATTTGTTAAATAAAAGGAGAAATAGCAAAGTCAAAGTGGTTAGTTTTCTGAGAACCGTGACGCACCTCTCAAGGGTGCGTCGTAATGTGTCCCTTTTCTATGATTAAATTGCTTTCCTCGCCCTTTTATGAACTGTTAAACTAACTAAATCTGATTGTTCGATCACGCCTAATAAATATGATATTTTTGGGAAAATTGATTATCATGCTAGGTCCCTTAAAACAATCTAAATCAGATAATCGCGCTCGATCTAGTACTATATGTTGCATATTGATAAAATCAACTCAGATTAGTTTAATAGTTAACACATGTCCCTTCAATTATTTATGCTGAGCTAGTAAGGATATCCTGCCTCTGCAGTTATCGAAGAGCGAGTACTCCTCTCGGTAGTTACAGTCCCCCGAACCCTCAATCTCTACCTTGCGGGTGTATGTTGAGAGATCCCCACACCGGGGATCACAAGGGAACCTACGGCCGTCGTGGTCAAACATAATTGCACTCCCTTTATGTCACGATAACCGGGTTTTGTCAGTTTTTCTCATTGTCGTTAAAAACTGAATGACGACTCCTATATTACTAGTCAATTGGGTGTAAACTCACAGGAAATCCAATTACACTTGATTTGACAAAAAGAAACGTCACACCCACGAGGGACAAGGTCACTCATTAGCCTCGTGCTTTTTCGACCCCCTCACAGTGGCGACTCCACTGGGGATAGTGAAGGAAATACTCGTGCTCGTAGGTAATCAAAATAGCCGAAGGGTGAAACGATCCTACCCCGTGTTTATTTTCCCATCAAGTTGGGACGACCTGAAAATCAGCATATTAATGTGAACGGACAGAACCGCATAACGAATCTTGGCTCCCTTAGATGTTTCATCTCGGGAGTTGGGACTAAGGATACCCATCGCCAACCGGGGGGTGCATACGCTTCGAATGTTGTCCACTCGGCACTTTCGCTAGTAGTACACCCGTCCCAAACCCAATCGCTCGCCCATTAGGTCCCTCTCATTGGTGCATGTCCCCTTGGCTTACATCGTGATTGGCCTCTTGGGCGAAATTCGTCTGTTGAAGACACTACCTCGACCGGGGCATGTGTTTGATCTGCGATAGAAGCGGTACCAAGCCAGGCGCAAATAACTACCCATAGAAGCCTATCATAAACTACATGACATATTATTATTGCCTCATGATGGAATGTTAGTTATGTGTAGCAAAATATGTGATTGTGTATGACAAACAATGTTAGCAAACCAACGACCTTAAAAAATCGCCCAAACATTCATAAACCAATTTGCCAAAGAGTTATGCCGAAATATGTGTTCCGCAAACCCGAACGATCGCCACAAAAATAAGCGATGCTCGGGATGGTCTGTAACGAATCCCACAAACGCTGCACAACGCGTAAAGGACGTTATTGGGAAAGCACGCAAAATCGAAGTCGCATAAACAAAAGTAGACGCAAACAGAAAACGAGAACCAGCCAGGGACGCATTTTCAACGCCCCTGGCTGGGCGCCATAATTTCTCACGCCCTACGCTGGGCGCTGAAGTTGCTGCTTGGCCTTCTGGTCAGGCGCAGCAGCCTCGGTGCCCGCACAAAAGGAAAATACGTAGCACAAAAAACCGTTCGTAAAAAAAGAAATTGCTACGAGAGCGTAAGTAAAAGCACTCGATTCTAGAAGCGACTTAAAAAAAATTAATAAATGAATAACTCTTTGCGTCGTTGTTAGACCTCCTACGACGACAATGCTCGGCACCAAAACCGAACATGCTAATAACTATGAATGTCACACGGGCAAGTGTTTCGAAAAGCCAAAGAATGACCAAAAGCAAAAATAAACTAAAAGTGTACCAACAAAAGAAAGAGCGAAAAACCAATAGAGAGAGTCAAAGTCTAGACTAAGTAATGCTTGAAACTTTGGGGCCTAAACTTTAGCTTATCTGATGCACAGGACTGGTCCTGCCACTTGGTGCCGATCGGGAAATCAAAGGTTAGTACGTCTCGAAGATACATCGCCAACACCAGGTTTAGTGACTCCAAGCTCCGTCCGTCATCCCTCATTTCAAGGATCTCCGCTTCCCCAACCTCGATTCGCACCCTCAAACATGTCCATCGAAGAATTGCGAGACCAGATGGCTCAAATGACCCAACTCATGGGCCAACTGAAAAAGGAAAACGAAGCCTTAGCGGCTGCACAAGCCAAATATGACCTCGATAACGAGAAGAGGATTGAAAAAATGGTCCTACAGCAAACCATGGGGAGCAAGTACTTCTCCCTCGGTCCTGAACCTTTTCCTGGCAAACTACCAGAAAAGTTTAGTTCATCTGACTTACCAAAGTTTAAAGCCACAGACAATCCCCGTGATCATTTATTGAGCTTTGTGAATGCCATGAACTTGAAAGGCGTGGACAAGTCCATGTATTTACCTGCCTTTCCTTTGTCCTTGGAACCTGTGCCGCTCAAATGGTACTATCACCAGGACCCTAAGCTCTTCCCCACTTGGGAAGACTTTGTCAATGTCTTCATCAAGCAATACTCGTCGAACATGGATTTTCAAGTCACCATGCGCGAGCTGGAAGTTCTCTTCCAAAAGAAAAATGAGGGTTTCACAACCTACTTTGCTAGATGGAGGGACCAGGCGGCCCAACTAATCAATAGGCCTCCCGAAACAGAATTGGTCCAAAAATTTATTGACAACCTGGACCCGGCTTACAGACAACACCTTAGGTACCTGAGACTTGACAATTTCAAAAGAGTTTATGATGTGGGAATAAAGATCGAGGATGATCTCGCAAAAACAATACAAAGTAAACCCGCATACAAAAGCAACACCTACAACAGGGGCAACACATCCCAAGCCCAAGAAGTCCATGCCGTAGAGGAGACTCCCGCCCGAAGAAGCCCCGGAAGATGGGTCCGAGACCGAAAGTTTGCCCCACTCGGGTCGACTTTGGTACAAGCCTTCGAAAGACTAACCAATCAAGGAAAGTTGAGACCTATAGGCCCCACCCGTGACCCTCCTGTCAAGAGAAAATATTGGGTCGAAGGTACTTATCGCAAGTTCCATCAAGGAAATGGGCATGACACCGAAAACTGCTGGAACCTGAAAAATACAATCCAGGACATGATAGAGGATGAAGTGATACCTCTCCCTAACGTTGGCAAACCCAACAAAAACAAAAGCCCACTCGGCTCTTGTCACATCTCTCTCGACCAACCAGAAAATGAGAACTTCGACCCTACGGTGTACATTACGCCTCAAGGTGCACCACTCACTATCGACAACCTCACCCGATCCGGAAGGATATACCAACCAGATATTCTCCCACCTCCTATGGACGATATCCCAGTTAGGCAAACTCCTGAGAATGGACGACACGCCATCATCGCAGAAGTCATTGAAAATCCTCTCTTGAAACAACTAAAAAGAACTAAAGCCGAAATTACCATCTGGGATCTCATGTGTACTTCAAAGGAACATCGCGAAAAGCTTATTCGCTCACTCGACCTCATCTCAGTACCTACAGATATCACACCTGACTCATTGGTTATCCATGTCAAGAGAGATGCCGGATAAAACGCCATAGTTTTCACTGACAAAGACTTGCCCAAAGAGGGGGGTGCTCACAATAAAGCCCTCTATCTAGTAGTCGGATGCAAAGGACAAAACATCCCCCTAGCGCTCGTAGATAACGGTTCGGCGGTTAATGTTTGCCCATTGCGAACCGCCCATTGCTTGGGGCTAGGAAACGATGACTTCCAAACCTCCACGCAAGGGGTACGAGCTTATGATAACTCCCGAAGGCCTGTGTTGGGAAAAATCAACCTTACCATACAAACCGGGCCTGTGGCACTCACCACGGAGTTTCAAATAATCGACATCAAGCCCACTTTCAACCTCCTCTTGGGGCGACCTTGGCTCCATGACTTAGGAGGTGTGGCTTCTACCTTGCACCAAATGGTTAAACTTAACCATAACGGGGTAATACTAGAAATCCGCGCCCCTCCTCTCGACGTCAGTTGTACTATGGTTGGAACGGCCGAAACTGCAGACGACCTTTACGGGTTTCAAATGAAAGAAGCAAGCCAGTTCATCGAAGATTATGATCCAGCATTCCTAGACCCGCACGCATCCCGAGTCATCCCTAGAATGCTGTTAGCTCAAGGTTATTTCCCTGGAACCCCATTGGGCATAAGGAAGAAGGAATGCACATTCCATCCTTTACCCAAGAAATCTACTCCCTTTGGCTTAGGCTATGAACCAACGGAGGAAGATATTGCCGACCGCCTGTCTGGGCTACGCCTTAACAAGGCCAAACAAACCACCCTCCTTTCCCCGTATCAAAGAACCCTTAACGGGATGTTCGTTTAGGAAGGAGAATGACACCCATGCTGTGATTTCCCTGAACCCTTCGTTCAGGATGGCTTGCTAAAACCAGGATTTGAAATCTTCCATGACTGCCACACCTTGGATGAGGCACCCCACCTCACCAAGACTAGAACAACTGAAATATTGGACAACCAGGCTCTACGGACATTATTTAACGAATCGAGGCCTATGGAGGACGAGAGTGTGATGACTACCCTAGCTTTACAAGATGAAGGTTTCGATCCAACCCGGTTAATCGCTCCTGCATCAACAGTAGAAGAAATCGAGAACGGATGGGTGAAGACATATCAGTGGGTCAATGCAAAAGGAATAGAATTCAAGATGAGTACCGGTGAAGGACCAAAGTTTTACGAGACTAAACCCAAGGCTTGAGCCACATAGAGCACCTTAGTAAAAAGCGCCTAGTAGTTCTTTAGATTGGTAGAAAAAATAATAAAGACTTTAGACGGTCCTAAGACCCCTTAGAATATAGGTCAATTTTATTTCAGTGTGTTTTCCTTACTCTCCAAATTAATAAAGGCGTAATATTTCTCCTAAAATTTTATTCTAACACTAAGTAAGCACCAAATGTACTTGCAAAATACAAAAATAAAGAGGCGGCCCACTCTAGGCCCAATAAACGAGGCCCACTCGGTCTTGAAATCGTGCCATGGGAACCAATTCCCGAAATCCAAAAAATAAACCGTACCATCCCCTTCATATCCCCAAAACATAAAGGTCAACCAGTGTCATCATAAAAGTCAATCCATGCAACCCAAAGAAATCAAAGGAAATCAAAATCCAAAACAAATGCAAATGTTGCTTAAAAAGGGAATTAATAAAATGTAACCCCACCATACCCTTCAAAAACGACACGCACCTCAACCCACCCAAAAGCCTACACAAAGATCTTCATAACTCCCGCACCCTAACTCCATTTTCAAAGCCGTTTCGAGTCACGAATAGAAAAAATTAATCCGGACAAAAATGCGGCTCACGCTAACAAGCAAAAAAGCCTTCGAAATAGCCTCAAAATCAATTTTTATACAAGTAAAAAAGCAAAGCACTAAAACGAAGAAAAAGAAAAAAATGCAAGAACACGTGAAGCAAAGCGTCAAAAACGACCGCCAGAAATCATTTTCAGCGCCCAGAGCTGGGCGCCGAAATCTTTTGACGCCCCAGCCTGGGCGTTGAAACTCTCTGCCTGCCTAAATTTTTTAGAAGTGCTCGTCATTTTATCCGCACATAACGGAAAAAAAAACGAACACTTGTGGGGTACATCACGTAGGCTCACCAAAAAATATAGCCATACAAAAAATAGTCGAATTTCATTTTTTATGCGACTTACGGCAAAAAAAAAAACGGCAGACGAAAATAATGATAATACTTCACTCATTTGACCGGTTAAGTAATATGCTTCCACCTCAGGGCATATCTATCAAAATCCGGCATCTTAGAATTTATTCTAGCTAGAACTACGCGCGACCTGATTCTGACAAGATACGTAGGCAATCCTTACCAAGGATTCGGTTCAATAAAAAAAAACATATATAAATTGTGCAAAAAGTGTTAGACATATAAAAATATAAAAAAGAGGACAAACAAAAAATGAAAATGAAAAATAAAATACGCCTTTATTGAAAAATAATAAGAAGGAAAACAAAGTGCTAAGAAATGAAAACACAAACACAACTGAAATAAATAAAGGGCACCTACACCCTAGCAAGAACTACACTACTCTAGTTCTTCCGGATCATCAAATAAAGTCTTGTAGAGGGCAATGTTCGCAGGATCCACCCCCACAGTCTTCTGCGCTGCCCCTATGTAGACACCTACTTTTGTCCCTATTCCCGAAAGGGAAAGGATCGATGATGAAAACGTAAATCTCCACTTGACAACGCATCTCCTATAAAATAACGAATCTCGATTCCCCTTTTCATTTCACCCGAAACCTGCAATTTATAGAAACCTACTATTTATGGAAACCTGCTAAAAATAGTAAATGCCGTAATGGGCAGCTGTTAAAAGTGGCAAGTCATAAAAGATAGAAACCTGTCAGAATTAGGTGTTTCACTCCAACATAAATCCTAAATGAGATAGAAAACTGTGAGAATCCTATTCCTAATATGATTCGGAAATAAGAGTTACGTATTAATTAAAATCCTAACGAGCCTAGAGTTCGTAACGGGCTCAGACGCATTCCGTCATGAAATTAATACGCACTAAAAGACTCGATTAAGTCTCAAACACTACGGATTTCAGGAATCCGAATCTGACTAAGAGAACAGCCCAGACCCTATTTTCAACGCCTGGCTCAGGGCGCCGAAATCTTCGGCGCCTAGGCCTGGGCGCTGAAAATACCTGGGTACGTGTTTTCTCCTAATTCTTTGTGGATTAGAACTCTACAATTCTATCTTTCCACGAACTCTTCCCTATAAATACAGCCCCAAATTCGACGTGAAAAGAACACACAATTCATATTCTGAGTATTGACTCCAACCCTTAGCCTAAGCCTCACGCTGCGAAATTGTTCACGCGTTCTATCGCAATCGATCCATAAATCGAACAGAACGTATCTTGTCCCATAATTTGAGATTCGTTAAATAAAAAAGAGAAATAGCAAAGTCAAAGTGGTTAGTTTTCTGAGAACCGTGACGCACCTCTCAAGGGTGCGTCGTAATGTATCCCTTTTCGATGATTTAATTGCTTTCCTCGCCCTTTTTATGAACTGTTAAACTAACTAAATCTGATTGTTCTATCACGCCTAACAAATATAATATTTTTGGGAAATTGGATTATCATGCTAGGTCCCTTAATGCTACATAAATCAGATAATCGCGATCGATCTAGTATTATATGTCGCATATTGCTAAAATCAACTCAGATTAGTTTAATAGTTAACGCATGTCCCTTCAATTATTTATGCTGAGCTAGTAAGGATATCCTGCCTCTGGAGTTATCGAAGAGCGAGTACTCCTCTCGGTAGTTACAGTCCCATGAACCCTCAATCTCTACCTTGCGGGTGTATGTTGAGAAATCCCCACACCAGGGATCACAAGGGAACCTACGGCCGTCGTGGTCAAACATAATTGCACTCCCTTTATGTCACGATAACCGGGTTTTGTCTGTTTTTCTCGTTGTTGTTAAAAACTGAATGGCGACTCCTATATTACTAGTCAATTGGGTGTAAACTCACAGGAAATCCAATTAAACTTGATTGAATAAAAAGAATCGTCACACCCACGAGGGACGAGGTCACGCATTACCCTCGTGCTTTTTCGACCCCCTCACAGTGGCGACTCCACTGGGGATAGTGAAGGAAATACTCGTTCTTGTAGGTAATCAAAATAACCGAAGGGTGAAACGATCCTACCCCGCGTTTATTTCCCCATCAAGTTGGGACGACTTGAAAATCAGCATATTAATGTGAACGGGCAGAACCGCATAACGAATCTCGGCTCCCTCGGGAGTTGGGACTAAGTATACCTTTTTCCGCCAATAGGGGGGTGCATACGCCGCGCATGTTGCCCACTCGGTACTTGTGCAGGTAGTACACCTATCCCGAACCCAATCGCTCGCTCATTAGGTCCCTCTCGCCTGCATGCCCCCTTGGCTTGCACTTGCGGGTTGGCCTCTTGAGCGAAATTCGTCTGTTGAAGACACTACCTCGACCGGAGCATGTGTTGGATTTACGATAGAAGCGGTACCAAGCCAGGCGCAAATAACTACCCATAGAAGCCTATCATAAACTACATGACATGTTATTATCGCCTGACGATGAATGTTAGTTATGTGTAGCAAAATATGTGATTGTGTGTGACAAACTATCCTAGAAAACCAACGACCTTAAAAATTGACCAAACATTCATAGACTAATTTGCCAAAGAGTTATACCGAAATACGTGTTCCGCAAACCCGAATGATCGCCACAAAAATAAGCGACGCTCGGAATGGCCTGTAACGAATCCCACAAACGCTTCTACGCGTAAAGGACGTTATTAGGCAAGCACGCAAATAGAAGTCGCGTAAACAGAAGACAGAAAACGAGAACCAGCCAGGGACGCATTTTCAACGCCACTGACTGGGCGCTAGAATTTCTCCCGCCCCATGCTGGGCGCTGAAGTTGCAGCTGGGTCTTCTGGTCAGGCGCAGCAGCCTCGGTGCCCGCGCAAAAGGAAAATACGTAGCACAAAAATATGTTCGTAAAAAGAATTGCTACGAGGGCGTAAGAAAGGCACTCGATTCTAAAAGCGACTAAAAAAAAAATAACTCTTCGTGTCATTGTTAGGTCTCCTACGACGACAATGCTCGGCACCAAAACCGAGTATGCTAATTAAACGACCTTGAATGTCACATGGGCAAAGTATTCAAAAAATAATGTTCAAATGGAGTCTTCAAAGAAAAATAATGTTCGAATAAAAAAAAATCCGAGTCTAGACTAGGTTATGGCGAAGTACAATCTAAATCCTAAGTCTTAGTTGTCTTATCCATAGAATCGGTCCTAATACTTGGTGTCGTTCTGCAAGCTAAAAGGTTAAACCATATTGAGTCTCCCTTCCTAACACTTAAATCAATGAGCACCCATATGTAATTGTCATCCCTTGCTAGGAATCCACGGCCTCAATACTCTCTCTCGCCAATAAAAAGAATATATTATAGTATTTGCAAAATGGAAACGGTCACATTCTGGAAATCATTCCCCCATAGTCGCACAACCCCCAAAGTGAACCTAAGGTGTTAATACCATTGGCAAAGAAAAAAATTAATGGCCTCAAGGCTTATAATCACATTGGGTCACGACTATCATAGTCCTCTCGAGCCACTCGCTCCTCTAAATACTCCTAAGTACGGACTAAAAGATTTTCCATGAATGCAACATGACAAACCATGAAAATACCCAAATCGGCATACCATAAGGCTACCATTGGGGTAAAGCAATACACACTAAGAGAGAAGCCGCACTAATGATTCTAGTCTTGCAAAAGTAAAAATTCGATCTCCCCAATTAACTACCTTGCCAACATTAAGCAAAATGGCGCATGACAAATGAACACCCAAGGGTTAAAATCTAAAGTGTCAACCAACGAAAGTTACGGTCCAATTAGCCTAAGTCTGAGAGTCGCTTGGTCAAGTATTATAGGCTTACACCATGTCATTATTTTGAGTCTAGGCCACCTCCTTGTATTCATACACGGGTTATAATCAGAAAAATTAATGAAAGTTCAAGTCTAAATCACAACTTCCATCCCGGAAACCGGAATTTGAAAAGAAGCAAAAAATTATCTTCGATGTAATTCTTTCGTTAAATTTCAATAAGGTAAAAATAACATTTTGAATCTACGCTATTTTCACATTTTAAGAAACGACTAAATACGCTTGCAAAGTAAGACAATTTAAAGGTCCACCCTAGGCCTACTAAAATTAAAGGTCCACTATAGGCCTACCAAACGAGGCTCACTCAGTCTCGCCTCGTGACTCAAAGACCACAACCATCTACCTTTTAGCCCAAATTGAGTGAAGGATTTATGTTGAGGAGAAATCCCAAGCGAAAAGAAAAAAAGAGAAAGAGAAAAGGGAGAGTGAAAAGAGCGAGCCATGAAATGCTTAAAAAGAAAGAGAAAAGGGAGAGCGAAAAGAGCAAGCCGTGAAATACTTAGCCCGTACCTCCCAATGTGCGAAATTTACACAAGTAAAGCAAAGGAAAAGAATTGAGTCAACCAATCCAAATCATGCCACAAAAACTACATAAAGTTCTACGATTTCTACCTCTTCCAATCCTTATGTTCTTAGACGCCTTCGCTCTGGGGCCCCTGTTCAGCTCATTTAACCCACACATGTTCTCATTGCCATAACCCAAGAAACCATTACCTCGACTCTTGTTTTTGTTGTCGAACCACGTACGGTCATTGACACGTGCGTCATGCCCATTATTTCCAAAACCTGTTCTTACACCACCATTAGCATAATGACCATATAACTTGTGTGGATACATCTTGTTGATATACCCTTAAGCCGCCCCCATGCTACTCATTGGCCTTGATTCATGTAAACTCGTGACACAAGCTTGAGGCTGCAAATTATGAGTCCTAGCAGATATAATGCTCATGCTTGACCAATACCTATACAAATTATCCTACCTCATTCAACCCATCTTTCAAGCCGTCTTGATTCACAAACACAAAAAAAAGGAAACAAATGAAAATTGCAAAATAATAATAAAATGTGAATAATAAAAAAGAAACTTTGCAAAAGCGCCTCTAAAAGTCTAAAAAGAAAAACGAAGCATTTAGCGCACCAAAAAAGATCCGCCCAGAAATTATTTTAGCGCCCACAGCTGGGCGCCGAAATCTTTAACGCCCCAGCCTGGGCGCTGAATCTCTCTGCCAGCCAAATTTTGTCCAGAAGTGCTCGTCATTTTATCCGCACATACACGGAAAACTAAGGAACACTTGGAGGGGTACAACACGTATTCAGATATACGTACCACCAAGAAATACATGTACTCAAAAAAATATAAAACAAATTTTTGGCTTACGGCAAAGCAGCAGATTAAAATAATAAACTTCACTTATTCTACCGTTTCAAATAATATGTTTCCACCTCAGAACGTACTTGTTTAGAATCGGCATTCTAAGAAACCATTTTCTAGGCTAAGAACTACGCAAGACCCGATTCCAAATTAAATCTATTTAAGGAGGATACGTAGGCAATCCATGATTCGGTCCAACCAATTTGCAAAAATATTAAAGCCTATAGAAAAACAAGAATAAAAAATAGAAGTCCCTTATTGAAATTTAATTACTTGCAACCCAAGTCGAAAGAAAAATTTAAGTCAAAGGAAGAATCCAAGTCACCAAGATGCCAAAATTAATGAGCACACATCGAAAAATAATAAGGGCACGTACCCTTGCCAGAAGGAGCACTCACACTCCTAGGCACTTAGCCAAGACTCAAAAAAAAATTGCTTTGCCTCAATTGAATGGGGGCTAGCGCAAACGTCCATGACCTCTAAAGTACTCGACTTGACCCTCCTTAGAGCGAACTAACTCACTTAAAGACTTACTTTCACCCCTAGACATAGTCGTTCGCTTAAAGACCTTCTTTCACCACTAGACACAGTCATAATCGCCAACAAGTAGTAAAGGCAGTAAGCTTGCAATAAAGAGGATTGTTCTACGGCATCGCCCCATCGTTCATTCGAACTCAGGGCACCCGTTCATGGTAATTCAAATGTTTGCGAATCCCCTTTGAAAAAAAAAATCAGACATTGTCAATAGGACTTGGCACTTAACCAAGGCTCACCCTACTCAGACATATGACACGGGCATCTAAGATCGAAATCTAAAAACATCGTTAATGGGAAGACATAATAGCAACTGGGGGCTAAAAAAAATTGAAATGAAAGAGATAGGGAAAGAACTAAGTATACCTTGACCTTTTGTACAGACATACACCAAGTAAATCTAAGTCGATTTGAAAACGGTTTATATTCCCGCAATTCTGGAAAAGATGGCCCTAAAAGCCTAAAAGCATATGCCAAACGGGCACAAGTAATATCTTGACACCTGCACCATGGCTTCCAGCAAATCCTTAGACAGCATTCCAAAAATCGTAACAGTATTCTGATTCACTCATATAATCCTGTACGAACCTTTCTATAAGTCAACTTACCTAGGACACCTCGGACTGTACACGGTAGGATTCGGATTTTTTCAAATAATTTTCAAAGACTTCTTCGAACATAATAAAGAGTCGTTGGTTTAATCTAAGTATGCGTTTATCCCGGTGTTGCAAGTGAGTCAAAAAGATTTCTAAATATGATTATGGGTAAAGAAAGGCACCTAACTTTTGGTCAAGGCACACCTCCACATGTTACTACCTTGACCATCGCAATGTCGCACAATACGACATTTACAAGAGAAGTAGCAAAATCACTACTCGAACATACTTCGCACTAAACGAGTCTGGTTCAAACTATTCATGATCCGTGTCACCATGAATGCATAAAAACGTATGCCAAGCATTATAGCACCAAGACAATCTCGTAGCTACAGTTGGGGGCTTGAGAAAAACACTCTAAAAATGCTCGAAATGACGATTTCATCACGAATTCTCGACGCTAATGCTATACACACGGGATAGGGGCACAATCCTAAGCTTAAATTGTGTAAAACAAACCTTAGAATGGCTACAACCCCTCCCAAATTCTAAGCACTACTTATAATATATAAAGTCACCCCACTAACAAGGGTAACTGAAAATCGCAAGTCACCAAAACTCCGATCAAACTACTGCACATAACGCTCGCCCTACAAGCGCCCGTTACACAGTCTACCTCGTTCCAAAGCAAAAGCGAAAGAAAAAATCAAGGGATAAGAACTGCCCAAATATACCCAGAAATCATTTCCAACGCCCAGAGCTGGGCGCCGATATCTTTAACGCCCCGGCCTGGGCGCTGAATCTTTCTGCTTGTCAAAAATTTTCCCAGATATGAAAACAAGAAATAAACATCTATGAATCCTCGCATCGAACGAAGTAATAAGCCGTGCAAACCCACGCAGAAGGTGCTACACTTGTTCGAGCACCTGAACGAGGCGTGATGAAGTACTCCAATGCAATGATATCCCAACACCTGGAGAAATGCTCTAATACATGTTGTTAGGCCACACAAGCCTACGTCGCACCATAAGTTCAGCCATCCCACGGTGCAAGTCTAAAAAAAAGAGAGTAAGGCATATTGCACTAATGTAGGCACGATCAAGAGCACGTGTAAAAGAGGCAAAGACTACTTATCGCCCAAATTCAAAATGCAAGCCACACGACTTCTACATTAAGGATTAAAGGTAGCAAAATATTACCTACCACAAAAGGGATAGCTCGCACCTACACGAGCGGAACCCCAAGGCATCTTTTTCGAAAGAACCTACAGAAATCGTACGCCAAAAGGAAGCATCCCAACATGCATACTTGGGGGATCCAAGCTACGAAACGACCATAGCAAAAAAAAACTCGAAGCAAGTGTTTGAACGATCAAGAAGGGCACGATGCTTGAGCCTACTTCATGAATGGGCCTGAACCCTATCAAGCTTCTAAGCAAACTATTCAAAATCAGTCATTGCTCAAAAAAAATATGATTCAAGCAAACTGATTAATGGACCGCACATACATATCATCATTCTAAGTATCAAACATTCACGAACGCGTTCAAAAGGAAAAATATACAACAACAAGAGCGGTCAAAGTCTTACGCCTCAAGGTATGTTCCTCGGGCCATATCGACTCGCCCAACTATCGAAATAACTGTACGCCTTAAGAGCAACAGTTCCTTAAAATAATCGCCCCAAAGCGACAGGCACCGTAGTCCACCAATCGGCTACGGCTTCTCGAGAAAATCATCACGTTCTAAAAATAAAGGAAAAAACAAAAGAGAAGAGAATACATAGAACTTCCAAGTGAAATAAACGAATGAACAAGAGGCCAACTGTGTCATCAAAAGACCAGCCCAAACAACACTTTCAACGCCCCACCTGGGTGTGAATTATTTCAACGCCCAGGCCTGGGCGCCGAAAATGAACCCAGGCTCAAAAAAGGCCCTAACTTTGACCTAACTTCTATTTGGCCCTGCCGCATCCATTCGACTCGAAAATTGCCGGTTTCTTTACTGAAAGTCGCACCTCACGGCTTTGTCAAGAGTAGAACACCACTACAAAGATCGCTCGCGCTTACAAGCACGATCCCAAACACGATCAAGGACATCACAAATTGCGTATCCCCAAGGAACCCCTTTCACAAGAAATGACCGTCATGCACGAATGCTTGGGGGCTCGAAAGAAAATATATATTTCAAAAGAGAGTATGAAAAATTAAAACAATATTCCCAGACTACGCTGTACGAAGTGCCGTGTTTGGATGTCTCAAAAAAATAAAACCGGATTACGACCTCGAGACAAAAGTCGCCGTTGATACTTATACATAGTCCCCTAATCAAGGACCCAGGTAGTGGAAAAATTGAGCCAAAACGACTAGCTCAAAACCATGAAAAGGTGATGACCACGAGACTATGGTCCATCTAAACACATTGTCAACCCACATTCAGGTTGCAACTAAATCCGAGCATCCCTCGGAAGAATTCGGTCCTATAAGAATGAATAAAAAGAAATTCTCAAAAGAAATCACAAGAAAAAAATGAAATAGGGACTTGCCCACCTCAATCGGGCAAGATCGCGGCACACGAATCCCAAATCGAAAAGACGAATTCAGGTTCGCTCACCTCCAGCGAGCGGGGCGTCCACCCTTAGCGGACAGGGCTCGCCCACCTTCAGCGGGCGGGGTCTGCGTCACCAGCCGCGCAGGTCCTCAGTTTTCCAAAAATGAAGTCTTCAAAAACAAAATGAAACAGGCTCGCCATCTTCAGCCGGCGGGGTCTACGGCGCAAACCACGCAGGTCCTTATTTTCAAAAAAAAAACACAAAACAAATTTCAAAATAGATTCGTCCACTTCTATCGGACGGGGTGTCCACCCTTAGCGGACAGGTTCGCCATCTTTAGACGGCGGGGTCTACGTCACAAGCCGCGTAGGTCCTTATTTTCAAATATTCAAAAAATAGATTCGTCCACTTCTATCGGACGGGGTGTCCACCCTTAGCGGACAGGTTCGCCATCTTTAGCCGGCGGGGTCTACGTCACAAGTCGCGTAGGTCCTTAGTCGCTGCAGCGATAACTTTTTCTGGTTTTCCCTTTTCCAAAAATTAAAAGGATTGGTTTTCCTTTTTTTTCCAAAAAAGAGCGATGTGCTGGATTTTCCTTCGTTTTACGTCCCATAAAAACAAGGGGGTTTTCTCGTTTAGCTAGCCCTGAAAATGAGAATCTTTAAAAACATTTTTACCTCGTGGTTGGGTTTGGCCAGGCCCAATTACACTTTATAGCTTTGATTTCGAAAACATCTGTAGCTACTCCCAATGACAAAGTGAGGGAGTTCCTACACTTCTTTAGATCCTTCCAATGACAAAGTGAGGAGGTTTCTATACTATCCGTTGACAAATCTCAATGACACGTGAGGGATATGTCGACACTTCAAGTGATGACCCTTAAGTCAAATGTTATCACTCGGGGGCTCGTGAGACCCTCGCCAAAACAGGTCACCATGGCTTGTATGACGCACTCCGTCTAATACTTTGACCATCGTCTCATCCCGAGACTCAGTCAAAGTGGGGGCTAACTGTAGACACCTACTTTTGTCCCCATTCCCGAAAGGGAAAGGTTCGATGATGAAAACGTAAATCTCCACTTGACAACGCATCTCCTATAAAATAACGAATCTCGATTCCCCTTTTCATTTCACCCGAAACCTGCTATTTATAGAAACATGCTATTTATGGAAACCTGCTAAAAATAGTAACTGCCGTAATGGGCAGCTGTTAAAAGTGGCAAGTCATAAAAGATAGAAACCTGTCAGGATTAGGTGTTGCACTCCAACATAAATCCTAAATGAGATAGAAAACTGTAAGAATCCTATTCCTAATATGATTCGGAAATAAGAGTTACGTATTAATTAAAATCCTAACGAGCCTAGAGTTCGTAACGGGCACAGACGCATTCCGTCATGAAATTAATACGCACTAAAAGACTCGATTAAGTCTCAAACACTACGGATTTCAGGAATCCGAATCTGACTAAGAGAACAGCCCAGGCCCTATTTTCAACGCCTGGCTCTGGGCGCTGAAATCTTCGGCGCCTAGGCCTGGGCGCTAAAAATACCTGGGTACGTGTTTTTTCCTAATTCTTTGTGGATTAGAACTCTGCAATTCTATCTTTCCACGAACTCTTCCCTATAAATACATCCCCAAATTCGACGTGAAAAGAACACACAATTCATATTCTGAGTATTGACTCCAACACTTAGCCTAAGCCTCACGCTGCGAAATTGTTCACGCGTTCTATCGCAATCGATCCATAAATCGAACAAAACGTATCCTGTCCCATAATTTGAGATTCGTTAAATAAAAAAGAGAAATAGCAAAGTCAAAGTGGTTAGTTTTCTGAGAACCGTGACGCACCTCTCAAGGGTGCGTCGTAATGTGTCCCTTTTCGATGATTTAATTGCTTTCCCTCGCCCTTTTTATGAACTGTTAAACTAACTAAATCTGATTGTTCTATCACGCCTAACAAATATAATATTTTTGGGAAATTGGATTATCATGCTAGGTCCCTTAATGCTACTTAAATCAGATAATCGCGATCGATCTAGTACTATATGTCGCATATTGCTAAAATCAACTCAGATTAGTTTAATAGTTAACGCATGTTCCTTTAATTATTTATGCTGAGCTAGTAAGGATATCCTGCCTCTGGAGTTATCGAAGAGCGAGTACTCCTCTCGGTAGTTACAGTCCCCCGAACCCTCAATCTCTACCTTGCGGGTGTATGTTGAGAGATCCCCACACCAGGGATCACTAGGGAACCTACGGCCGTCGTGGTCAAACATAATTGCACTCCCTTTATGTCACGATAATCGGGTTTTGTCAGTTTTTCTCATTGTTGTTAAAAACTGAATGGCGACTCCTATATTACTAGTCAATTGGGTGTAAACTCACAGGAAATCCAATTACACTTGATTGAATAAAAAGAATCGTCACACCCACGAGGGACGAGGTCACGCATTAGCCTCGTGCTTTTTCGACCCCCTCAGACCCTATATCAATCTCCATAAGAACCGTCTCATGGACACTAACTTCCAAAGATGCCAAGGCTTCAGAAACATTCTCGGTTATAGCCCGCTCAGCCTCAAGGGCACAGACAATGGTGGGAGAAGAATTATTATCATCAACTAGACTAGCAACTGTTTCTATAGGCGGCTGAGCCTTCCTAACCCATACATTGTTCCGGCGACGATCTCCGCGAGAGCCTGCACTTCTTTTAACAACAGCAGGCCCCTTCATGTTAGGCACCTTTTTAGGCCTAGAACTGGAACGGGGAGGA
This sequence comes from Spinacia oleracea, assembly GCF_020520425.1. Lineage (NCBI taxonomy): Eukaryota > Viridiplantae > Streptophyta > Magnoliopsida > Caryophyllales > Amaranthaceae > Spinacia > Spinacia oleracea. Next base: position 94,567,304 of record NC_079489.1, read on the forward strand.
ACTTCCTTTCGCTTTCGATCAGGACGAGCTTTCACAGTCTTAATACCATGGGTGCGAGGATTGGCAGAATCACGGCCCTCATATCTGACCCGAATGAGAGGTATCAAAAGCTCAGCCGGCTCCCCATTTCGAGCCTCGGTCCTCACGGCCTTATCATCGGAGCTCATCCACAACTTATAGTTTTCAGAAAGACCCACAAAGCCATTTGTAGCTACGGCCCAACGCGGGAGACCATCATAATACTTAGCCCACGCTTGAACCCGTGCTTGTGAAAAGGCCGCTACTTTAGGTGGTACCGTATTAGAAAAGGGGATAGTCTGCCTTAAACCGTATTGACGCATGACTCGGTAAGGGAAAATATCAATGGGCTGAGATAGCCCCAACAAGGAAACATAAACCGATACATCAGAACCCCCCGTCATAGTAGTCAAACCCCACCACGGTACCACCCACTTAATAGAACAGATACCATGAGTAAAAAAGGAGGCCCACTCGGCCTCGTCCTGGCCTCGCTGCAAATATTTGCGGTTACCCAAGGCTATAGAGCGATAATGTTTAGGAATGGCAGGAGTTTCCAAGAGCCTAAGCTGTTCCACGAGCCAAATCTGCAAAAAACGGGTACGATAAAAAAAAAAAAAAAAAGAAAACGGTTCCTGGGGCGCAGTTTCAACGCCCAGGACCAGGCGCCGAAAATTCTAGCGCCCAGCCCTGGGCGCTGAAACTCAGCCCCAAGGCAGGACAAATAAAAAATATATATGCAAAAAAACGTATACGCGCGCAAAGAAAAAAAATCGATCACCTGCAGTAATAGGGGGCTTCCCTTAAAATATCCAGATTTGGCATCCTTCTTCAGCTCATCCGCACTCAGCAAAGTCTCGGCAACAACCAACGGCATAATAGAATAGCAACTTTCCATCTGGCTAATCAAGGGGATCAACCTTATGTCACCGAACTCACCATTATTATTCGACAGCAAATAATGATTCAACAAGCAAAATACAAGGGCTCGAATATTTAATTTCTGTTCGGTCATATTCTTACTAGGCCTAAAGTGATGTTTTACAAGGTTTGCCAAATTAACCTCATCACCTACAACAATTTCAGCAAGCATGTTAGCATCTAGTCCTAGGAAATCCCCTATGGTTGTTTTATCCTCTTCAATAGTGCCAGGAGTGGCAGGGGTAGCATTAGTAGGATAACCAAGGATCGCATCGAATTCATCTGGCAAAGGACATATTTCATTGCCCCGAAAGACAAAAACATGATGATCGGAATCCCAAAAGCTTAGGGCTGCATGCAAAAAATTATAGTCAATATTTATTTGTTGTAAGCCTAAAAGTGCCTCTAAGTGGTATTCTTTTAACAAAGCCTTTTCTGTGGGAGTAAGGGTTCGTAGCCAACGCCTAACAGCCCGTTGGAGTGAGAAAGTAGGAATCGACATGACGAAAGCAAGGAGTAACTAAAACACAGCAAAGAAAGAAGGAAATTAAGAGTGATGGAAAATAGGGACGTATCTAGCCCCTATATATAGCTGAACGCATCAAGTGACATCCTGATCCCATTCGGAAACGCGTTAAGAAATCCGAAAGTCAGAATTCGCCAGGAAAGGACTTTCAGCGCCCGAAGCTGGGCGCCGAAATAATTAACACCCAGCCTTGGGCGCCGAAAATGCAGCCCAAGGCCCAGATTTCACAAAACGCGGAACAGGAAAAGACTTAAAACCGTGTTGCTAGACACGAGGCCCTATTGCAATTAAGATCTAGCCCAAAAGCACCTTTAAGCTCCCAAATAGCAAAAATGAATGGTAAAACTTGGTCGAAACTTAGACTTGTCTCAAGGAACATATATGTACGCTTTTCAAAACAAATATGAAATATCAAGGTCATTCTTCGAAACACCAAAAAAATGTTGTTAAGTCGTTGGTTTCTCAAATAAAAAATGTTAGTCCGTCAAAAGATTAATCCGGGCCAAGCTAAACCGGATGATATTAAACCTTGTCGCCCAAAGACTGAAGTCGCACCCCATGACTTCGCCAAAATAGCACACCACTATGAAAGGTCGCTCGCACGTACGAGCACGACCCCAAACATGATTAAAAGACGTTATGAAGTATGCAAAAAATGACCAACAAAGCCCAAGTGCTTGGGGGCTCGCGAAAAGTATACTCCAACAAAGAGTGCGCAATCGAAATCACATTCCCGGACTATGCTATACGCCGTCCCATGTTTGGATGATCTCAAAAGAACAGGTTCGACCTCAGAGAAGGGTCGTCATTGACACTTGTACGTGATCCTCTGATCAAAGACCAAGTAGTGGCAAAATTCGAGCCGTAAAGACTAGCTCAAAACCACGAAAGCAGACGGTCGCAAGACAAAGGTCCGTCTAAACCCGTTGTCAACCCACGTTCAGGTTACAACTAAATTCGAGCATCCCTCGAAAGAATTCGCTATTGCCAGAATGAACAAAATGAAACAGGCTCGCCATCTTCAGCCGGCGGGGTCTACGGCACAAACCACGTAGGTCCTTATTTTCAAAAAATGAACACAAAACAAATTTCAAAATAGATTCTTCCACTTCTATCTGACGGGGTGTCCACCCTTAGCGGACAGGTTCGCCATCTTTAGCCGGCGGGGTCTACGTCACAAACCGCGTAGGTCCTTATTTTCAAATTTCAAAAATAGATTCGTCCACTTCTATCGGACGAGGTGTCCACCCTTAGCGGACAGGCTCGCCATCTTTAGCCGGTGGGGTCTGCGTCACTAACCGCGCAGGTCCTTAGTCGCTGCAGCGATAACTTTTTCTGGTTTTCCGTTTTTTCAAAAAAGAAAGATGTGAGTAGCTTTCCCTTTTTCCAAAGATTGGTTTTTCGTTTTTTCCAAAAAAGAACGATGTGCTAGATTTTCCTTCGTTTTACGTCCCATAAAAACAAGGGGTTTTCTCGTTTAGCTAACCCTGAAAATGAGAATCTTTAAAAACATTTTTACCTCGTGATTGGGCTTGGCCAGGCCCAATTACACTTTATAGCTTTGATTTCGAAAACATCTGTAGCTACTCCCAATCACAAAGTGAGGGAGTTTCTACGCACCTTTAGATCCTTCCAATGACAAAGTGAGGAAGTTTCTATACTATCCGTTGACAAATCCCAATGACACGTGAGGGATATGTCGAGACTTCAAGTGATGACCCTTAAGTCAAATGTTATCACTCGGGGGCTTGTGCGACGCACTCCGTCTAATACTTTGACCATCGTCTTACTCCAAGACTCAGTCAAAGTGGGGGCTAACTGTAGACACCTACTTTTGTCCCCATTCCCGAAAGGGAAGGTTCGATGATGAAAACATAAATCTCCACTTGACAACGCGTCTCCTATAAAATAACGAATCTCGATCACCCCTTTTCATTTCACCCGAAACCTGCTATTTATAAAAACCTGCTATTTATGGAAACTTGCTAAAAATAGTAACTGCCGTAATGGGTAGTTGTTAAAAGTGGCAAATCATAAAAGATAGAAACCTGTCAGAATTAGGTGTTGCACTCCAACATAAATCCTCAATGAGATAGAAATTGTGAGAGAATCCTATTCCTAATATGATTCGAAAGTGAGAGTTACGTATTAATTAAAATCCTAACGAGCCTAGAGTTTGTAACAGGCCCAGATGCATTCCGTCACAAGGTTAATACGCACTAAAAGACTCGATTAAGTCTCAAATACTCCGGATTCTAGGAATCCGAATCTGACTAAGAAAATAACCCAGATCATTTTTTCAACGCCTGTCTCTGGGCGCCGATATCTTCGGCGTCCAGGCCTGGGCGCTGATATTACCTGGGACGTGTTCTTTCCTAATTCCTCGTGGATTAGAGCTCTACAATTCTATCTTTCCACGAAATCTTTTCTATAAATATAGCCCAAGTTCGACGTGAAAAAAGGACACACAACACACAATTATTATTCTGAGTATTGACTCTAAACCCCTAAGCCTAAGCCTCACGCTGCAAAACTGATTACGCGTTCTGTCGCAATCGATCCATAAATCGAACAGAACGTATCCTGTCCCATAATTTGAGATTCGTTAAATAAAAGGAGAAATAGAAAAGTCAAAGTGGTTAGTTTTCTGAGAACCGTGACGCACCTCTCAAGGGTGCGTCGTAATGTGTCCCTTTTCTATGATTTAAGTGCTTTCCTCGCCCTTTTATGAACTGTTAAACTAACTAAATCTGATTGTTCGATCACGCCTAATAAATATGATATTTTTGGGAAATTGGATTATCATGCTAGGTCCCTTAAAACAATCTAAATCAGATAATCGCGCTCGATCTAGTACTATATGTTGCATATTGATAAAATAAACTCAGATTAGTTTAATAGTTAACACATGTCCCTTCGATTATTTATGCTGAGCTAGTAAGGATATCCTGCCTCTGGAGTTATCGAAGAGCGAGTACTCCTCTCGGTAGTTACAGTCCCCCGAACCCTCAATCTCTACCTTGCGGGTGTATGTTGAGAGATCCCCACACCAGGGATCACAAGGGAACCTACGGCCGTCGTGGTCAAACATAATTGCACTCCCTTTATGCCACGATAACCGGGTTTTGTCAGTTTTTCTCATTGTCGTTAAAAACTGAATGGCGACTCCTATATTACTAGTCAATTGGGTGTAAACTCACAGGAAAACCAATTACACTTGATTTGACAAAAAGAAACGTCACACCCACGAGGGACAAGGTCACGCATTAGCCTCGTGCTTTTTCGACCCCCTCACAGGAAGTAATTTCAAAATAAAACCCTCTCTCTTTTCTCTAAGAAAAACTCTCAAACCCTAGCGCCGTCTCCACCGACGGCTCGCTGGTGGCTTGAGAATCCTTGCTTGCTACAGATCACCGGCGAGCCGCAGTTTTTTTCGAGTTCTGTTGTTTGTAGATTGTAGATCGGAAAATAAAAATTAGTAGGTGTGAATTTCCAGCAAAGTTGAAGAAGGAGCAAAGTTTTTTCGTAATAAGAGGCTTCGATCTACTCTTATTTGCTCTTCTTTCTGCTGAAAAGGTTATTGGAGAAGCTAAGGCTAATTCCAGGTTTCGTGAGGGGGAGTTTGTGGGAGCAGATTCACTTAACCCTTGGGCGGGTATTCCGAGATCATCCTAATCGCCGCCGCCGTTAAAACGCCGGTAAAGGTAAAATTAAGAATTAGGGTTGCTTATTTGGGGTAAGAATCGCTCGTTTCTTTGGGTTGTGATTGTCTTTAAGTCTGAATCTATCCTAGTCGTTGCCGTCTCATTGTGTCAAAAAATGCCGACCTTGATGGTAAAGGTAAAGATTATGGTAGGGATTCCTAAGTTAGCCGTGTCTCCGTCGTCTTGTAGTGTCGAAAAACGCCGACCTTGATGGTAAAGGTAATCATTGGGCTAGGGTTTCTGTTTTTGGTCTTAAATTCGTTGTTGGTTTGGATTTGAACTCCTTAATTGTTGTCTCCTCGCTTTTGATTATGGAGGTTAGCTTAGTTGTTAGTGTTGTTTGGCTTTTATGTGTTTCTCTTGTAATTATGTTATGTGATTGTAGTGTAGTGTGGATAGTTGTTTGGTCTCTTTGTGGTTTTGGTGTGTACCTTTTGAAGTTTGTTGATGTAATTGGTAAGAAATTGTGCTTTTTGTTGTTGTGGTTTAAAATTGGATATGGTATGATAGCGAAGAAATTGGGTTTAGTTTATAGCCTTTGGGGGGTAGAGTGGAGTGATGTTCTTTCCCTTTCTGAAGTAGGGATGCTGAAGTTCGAAGGGAGAGGAAGGTTGTATGTGTTGCAAGTCACTCTGATCTTTGTTAGTTTCTTTGGAGACATGTTGTTATGTAGTTTGGCAAGGGAAGGAGTTTGTGTAAGGAAGGGCCAATGTTCACAGGTTCTAGTTGTCAGTTGGTTATTAGGATTAACCTTTGTTAATTTTCAATTTAGGTTAGTGTGGAGCTTTGTACTCTATGCTTTCAAAATCTTCAATTCAAACGCTGCTCTCCCATTTTTTGGGATTTATAGCATGCTTTTCGAGTCTCGTTTTGTGGCTCAAGATGCTTGTGATTCGATCAGAAGGTCTTTCCAGCTCGCTTGTGGTATTGTCAAACTTCCACTTCTTTCTTTGTACTCCAAGGTTAACAGGTTAGCAAGGATGCCTCACATTGGTTACCATTCCAATATTCGCTTTATCTCCTATAAAACAAAAACTACAGCCAATGGTGGCTTTGGCATGCTAATTTCCAGTGGATCGCTGGGTTGTGCAAGCAAGGTCATCCCGGCAAACAAAGGGAAGACACCAAAAGAGCCTACTATTCTCTCGGCGGTCAATGCTTTGTATTTTTGTTGTACTAATGTTGTATTAGTTTCTAAAGACCCTAGTATTCTAGTTTAGTTTGTTGTACTTTCTTTCATAATGCAAAATTATCCTATGTAAAAAAAAAACAACAATATAAAACACAACAATCTCAACAACTTAAAATTATCGCTCTCACAACAACAATACTTGATGAGATCGATTAAACAAAGAACCAATGGCTTCTCATCGTTAATCTATCTGTTTTCTCCTACCATTGATCTTTGTTCTCTGACTAGCAATAACATCAATTGTCTCTCCTCCACTTCTGCTCGTTTTGGTGTTCCGATTTACCAGCAACTCCGGCAACAAAAAATCCAACAACATCTACAAATCAATTTGTTTAATACCAGGAACTCAATTATTCTGCTCGCCCGAACACAATTTGTTATTCTGCTTGTTTTGGTGATCAAAAACAAATTGGGGAAAGAGAAAGGAAGTGGAGATGTTAATTTTTGAAAAATTCATGATTAACTAAGGAGTATAAGAATTTTTATTTTTATTTTTATAATCATATTATTTCATTGATACAAAGTAATATGACATCTACATACAAATTTGAATGTAACAAATACATAACAATCGAATCAAATAAAAACTTCCTTTCACCATACCTACGATCGTAAAATAACAAAAAATTTGTATCTCCTCTTTTATATCGTTGTGATTTTCGATCTTCTTCGATGAGGGGACTATAGATTTGTTTTAGCCGTGCCAAATATGATTTCGGATCCTTCTGATTCGCCTGATTGTAGTCGACTTCCTCTTCGATCCTGCACAAACCTTTTACAAAGAAACAACTTGAACTAAACTAAACACACAAAACTTAACTAGAATCAAACCCACCATAGGGTACTTACTACACTGAATATGTAGTTTATTGAAATCTAATGCAAAAAAAAACAAAACAGAATTGAAGAGAATGTGGCGAAAATAACCAAATTTCTTCCCTAGAAAACCCTAATTTTTGTAAATCCTAAAAAGAGAGAAAGAGGGAGTGGAACAAAGGAAGTATATATAAGCTAAGGATTATAGGTAAGTTAACTTAATTAGGATATTTTTTCCAGAATTATTTAATTGAGTGAAAGTTATAATTATGACATCATTCTCCTACGCCGTTGTAGACACCTACTTTTGTCCCCATTCCCGAAAGGGAAGGTTCGATGATGAAAACGTAAATCTCCACTTGACAACGCATCTCCTATAAAATAACGAATCTCAATTCCCCTTTTCATTTCACCCGAAACCTGCTATTTATAGAAACCTGCTATTTATGGAAATCTGCTAAAAATAGTAACTGCCGTAATGGGTAGTTGTTAAAAGTGGCAAGTCATAAAAGATAGAAAAATGTCAGAATTAGGTGTTGCACTCCAACATAAATCCTAAATGATATAGAAATTGCGAGAGAATCCTATTCCTAATACGATTCAAAAATAAGAGTTGCATATTAATTAAATCCTAACGAGCCTAGAGTTCGTAACGGGCCCAGACGCATTCCGTCATAAAATTATTACGCACTAAAAGACTCGATTAAGTCTCATACACTCCGGATTCTAAGAGTCCAAATCTGACAAAGAAAACAGCCCAAACATCATTTTAAACGCCCAGCCCTGGGCGCTGAAATTGCCTGGATCCTATTTTCAACGCCCAGAGCTGGGCGCCGAAATTTCTGACGCCCAGCCCTGGGCGCTAAAAATACCCTGGTACGTGTTTTCTCCTAATTCTTCTTGGATTAGAGCTCTACAATTCTATCTTTCCACGAACTCTTCTCTATAAATTTAGCCCTAAGTTCGACGTGAAAAGAACACAACACACAATTATTATTTTGAGTATTGACTCTAAACCCCTAAGCCTAAGCCTAAGCCTCACGCTGCTAAACTGATCACGCGTTTTTTCGCAATCGATCCATAAATCGAACAGAACGTATCCTGTCCCATAACTTGAGATTCGTTAAATAAAAGGAGAAATAGCAAAGTCAAAGTGGTTAGTTTTCTGAGAACCGTGACGCACCTCTCAAGGGTGCGTCGTAATGTGTCCCTTTTCTATGATTTAATTGCTTTCCTCGCCCTTTTTATGAACTGTTAAACTAACTAAATCTGATTGTTCTATCACGCCTAATAAATATGATATTTTTGGGAAATTGGATTATTATGCTAGGTCCCTTAATACAATTTAAATCAGATAATCGCGATCGATCTAGTATTATATGTTGCATATTGTTAAAATCGACTCAGATTAGTTTAATACTTAACGCATGTCCCTTCAATTATTTATGCTGAGCTAGTAAGGATATCCTGCCTCTGGAGTTATCGACGAGCGAGTACTCCTCTCGGTAGTTACAGTCCCCCGAACCCTCAATCTCTACCTTGCGGGTGCATGTTGAGAGATCCCCACACCAGGGATCACAAGGGAACCTACGGCCGTCGTGGTCAAACATAATTGCACTCCCTTTATGTCACGATAACCGGGTTTTGTCAGTTTTTCTCATTATCGTTAAAAACTGAATGACGACTCCTATATTACTAGTCAATTGGGTGTAAACTCACAGGAAATCCAATTACACTTGATTTGACAAAAAGAAACGTCACACCCACGAGGGACAAGGTCACACATTAGCCTCGTGCTTTTTCGACCCCCTCACAGCCGTTAGCCGGAATATGACTCGAGGATGTGATTTAGAGAAAGATATTAAGTTTGGGGTTGTGATTAACAAAAAATAAAGTTTGAGGTGGTAACTCGTAAAGAGGCAAGTTTATGAGGTTGTATTTTCCAAATTTTCCTAAAGTATATAATCAAATTATTAGTGGTATAATTAATTGTTATTACTTAAGTTAGTGACATTTTAATTGTTTATTAATTAAATTCGGCTAATAAATTTTTAAATAAAAAAATAGTTCAAAATTAAACAAAGTAAGACTTCTTTTGTTAAGGTATAAAATTAATATCAATAATAAACTTAAGACTTTTTTTTTTGATCTAAAGTGGATCAATATTGGTGTCTATTTATAGAGCTTAAAAAGTAAAGACATTCATAAATTTTTTTAGTTGTAATATTAATTTTATAGGCATTGTAAATATGCAATGGTGATATATATTTAACACTACAAATCTAAGTCATTGAAATAAATTTGCCACTTAAAAAAATAAAAGATAATCAATATTTTTTGTCCCCCATATTCCACATGTCAAGCTCTCCATAAAAAAGAATGGTTTTCCAAATATTGCAACTAAAAGAGAACAAATGATGATATATATATATATATATATATATATATATATATATGTATATATATATATATATGTATATATATATATATATATATATATATATATATATATATATATATATATATAAACAGTGAGACGACGGCGAGGGAGATAGAGGTAGATGTTGAGGAGAGAGGCAGAGAGACAACAATGAGGGAGTTTGCAAGAGCTGTGGTGAAGTTTGGGGAGGTTTATGAGAGAATTGAGAGCAAACAGGAATGGAATTGGAGAAGCAGAGGATGGAGTTGGCTAAGAATTGGAGTTTCAGAGGATGAATATGTTTTTTGATGGTCAAATTCAGTTCGAAAAATTCAAGCATTCTAACAAGAGTTTGCCTTAAGAGGTCAACTTTAAAGTTTTTGGTTGATTTTGATAGTTTTGTTTTCGAACAAAATCGAACCAAAAAATGAACGAAATCGAACCAAATTTTAACGAAATCGCCGGTGTTCAAATGAAGAGGAAGCGAACGTAAACAAACTAGAAATTGAACAAAATCACGAATATTTGAACAAAATCAAACCGGATTTCTCCGGTGTTCTAGCGAGGAAGGCCACGAATTAGTGCTTGTGGATAAAGTTAGAACACGCTTGAATAAATTTAAAACATGCTTGAATAAATTTAGAACACTGTTGAATAAAGTTACAACATGCTTGAATAAAGTTAGAACGTGTTTGAATAAAGTTAGAACATGCTTGAATGAATTTAGAACACTGTTGAATAAATTTAGAACATGCTTAAATAAATTTATAACATGCTTGAATGGATTTAGAACATGCTTGAATAAATTTAGAAAATGGTTGACTAAAGTTAGAACATGATTGAATAAATTTATAACATGCATGAATAAATTTAGAACATGCTTAAATAAATTTTGAAAAACGATTGAACAAAGTTAGAACATGCTTGGATAAATTTAGAAAGCTTGAATAAATTTAAAACATGCTTGAATAAATTTAGAACATGCTTGAGTGGATTTATAACATGCTTGAATAAATTTATAACATGTTTACTAATTTTGGAACATGCATGAATTAATTTTGAACAAGAGCTTGAAATTTTAGAACATGAATATATCAGTATATGTGTTGACTAGGTTCCCAATTTATACCTTTGGAACATGGTTGAATAATATTAGAACATGCTTGAATAAATTTAGAACATGGTTGAACAAAATCTAGAACATCGTTGAATAAATTTAAAACATGCTTGAATAAATTTAGGACATGAGTTTGAAAATGTAGAACATGTATATATGTATATATGTTGACTAGCTAGGTTCTCATGTTCTAAATTTAGAACATGGTTGAATAAATGTAGAACATGGTTGAATAAATTTAGAAGTGTTAGATGATTAATAATCATCAATTATTTTTAGCTAAAAAAAATAGTAAAACAACATAATCCTTTGAAAATTTAGAAAGCTTAAAATATTCAAAGGAAGATATCAATTTGCTAAATTTAGATAACCACTTTTAGCAAGTCTGAAAACTATATATATGAAGTTTGAAATCATATATTATATCATCCTAAAAAGAAAATAAACATAAGCTTAGAGGGAGAGAAAATTCTTTTGTGTAATTGGGGTTTGTAGTGTTGTAAACACTTGTTGTTTTTATCATATTCGGTATAAATTTTGCAGCATAGTTAGAGATACAACTATTTGTCAATTTATTTGTGTTATTAGAGCCGAGTTGGTGAATTCTGTTCGTATCCATAAATGAATCATCAAATACGATCCAAAGAAGTTAGATTTGAGTGGGAGCAATGGCTGCAGATGAAGGAAAGATAAAACTCGAGAAATTCGATGATGCAGATTTCGGGTTTTGGAAGATGCAGATCGAATATTACCTATACCAGAAAAAGCTTTATAAACCTCTCTCGGAAACTAAGCGAGAGGGAATGAAAGATGAAGATTGGAATCTTCTCGAAAAACAAGCCCTCGGAGTTATCCGATTAACGTTATCACGCAATGTTGCTTTTAATATAGCAAAGGAAAAGACCACGGCAGGTCTTATGAAAGCTCTCTCGATTATGTATGAGAAGCCATCGGCCTCAAATAAAGTTCATTTAATGAGGCGGTTATTCAATTTGCGGATGACGGAAGTGTTAGGTTATGATACATATGACAATTCATAAATCATGCGGAAAAACCATTTAGCCAGGAATACATATTATTTACACATAATCATATAGCATAGTTTAGATGCATACTCTTTGTTGCGTGCCTTCCCTAGCTGCGCCCGAACCGAACAAGAACAAGTCTTTAGGACTCCAAGTGTCGTCCCTCCGTAGATAGTCCACAGCACGTCCGGATCCGCCTTAAGATTGACCAACTAGAATCGCCCTTAAGGTACTAATAATTTTCGGCACTTTTAGGCAAGGAATGTGACTGAATTTTTCTCTCAAAAACTCACTTTGAATACTTGAAAACTTGTTATAAATTGTGAACCCAGGCCACATATTTATAGGGGTATGGAAAGAGAATTGGAATCCTATTAGGATACGAATTAATTAAATTAGAATCCTAATGAAACTCTTATTTAATTAATTTATCAAATAGGATTAGGAATTTAATCATTAAACGAATCCTGTACGTTTTAGGTTTCGTATGTGAACACAAACACCCACGCACGCACAGCAGCCCACGAGGGGCGCCATGCGCGCGCGCGCACAACCCGAGCAACGCAGCCCACGACTGCCGCAGCCTTGGGCGCGCGCTGGGCCTGCCTTGCGGTGGGCCTGGCGCAGCCTTGGGCTGGCGTGTTGTGGCGCGCGTTTCCCTTGCTGGACGTGGGCCTGGCTTCGTGCTGGGCCTTCGTCTAGCAAGCTCGTCCGATGCTAATTCGTACGACGCGCTTCCGATTAATTTTCCGATTCCGGAATTCATTTCCGATACGAACAATATTTAACATTTCCGATTCCGGAATTTATTTCCGTTTCGAACAAATATTTAATATTTCCGTTTCCGGAATTATTTTCCGATTCCGATAATATTTCCGATTCAGACAATATTTCCGTTTCCGGCAATATTTCCGATTCCGGCAATATTTCTATTTCCGATATTATTTTCTATTTCCGATTCCGGCAATATTTCCGAGAAACTGAAATGATGTTTTTAGTAAGACTTGGAACATGGAAACATTCTTCCAGTTCCAAAACTAGCCTGGAGGGCAACGACAAATAGTAAGTTCCTACAGCTAATGCAGCAATCCGTGCTCCATTTCCCACTCGTAGGTCGACTTCACCCTTGCTTAACTTTCTACTTCTTCTTAGTCCCTGTGGATTGGAACATAAGTGTGAGCCACAACCTGTATCTAATACCCAAGAAGTTGAATTAGCAAGTATACAGTCTATAACGAAAATACCTGAAGATGGAACGACTGTTCCGTTCTTCTGATCTTCCTTTAGCTTTGGACATTCTCTTTTGTAATGGCCTATTCCATCACAATAAAGACAGCTTGATGTGGACTTGTCCTGCTTTGATTTAGCATTGCCCTTGGACTTTCCACTTTTCTTGAACGGTCTCCTTCTAGCCTTGAGTAAATCTTTGGCTTCACAGTCCAGTATTATTTCAGCCTTTCTGACAAGGTGAACAAATTCTGCAACTGTTTCTTCTCTTGGTTCACTTAGGTATAGTTGCTTGAAGCGACCAAACCCACTGTGTAGTGAATTGAGCAAGATAGAGACTGCCATCCTTTCGCTTATTGGTGTTCCTAGTAGACTTAGGCGATCAAAGTATGAACGCATAAGATCCACATGGAACCTCAGTGGGACGCTACCCTCTGTTTAGTGCGAAGGAGCTGAACATGTGTTTCTTGGACCTCCATCCTATAACACCTGTTGGGAGAACTAACCTTTAGACCAGACATTGATTCAATCAACTCATGGACGTTCAGGTCCCTATCCTCCGTGCTTCCACTACAGATATCCCTCAGATTCTTGATGAGCGTAAAAGGTTCATAGGCTACAAACCTTCTAGCCCAATCATCAGGGATATTGTTCAGCATGAGACTCATAACCTTTTTGAGATCGGCATCCCAGGCGTAAAATCTCTCAGGGGTCATGTCTCTGGCATAGTAGCTTGGCATGGGATGTGACAGTACATACTCAAGTCCATTGAGTTTAACTATTTCAACTAGCTTAGCTTCCCATTCAAGAAAATTTGCCAGGTTCAGCTTGACCATAAGCTCAGAACCTATGATGATGTTTTAATTGTTGTTTGCCATATTTAAAAACTACAATGGAAAAGAATAAACAAATAAATAACCATTCACAGTTTCTCTTAATAAACTTAAATTCTAGCATACATGCATAATTCAATGTTTATTAAGCATTTTATTCAAGTTATGTGTTCCGGCAGGTGTGAATAAAATGATTCCAAGATCCTAAAATCATTGAAGAACTAAGCACAGTTTGTCGACTTAATCCTAAAACATCTTAGGTAAGCAAAAGCCTTTTGCTAATAGTCTAGAAACTAGTCTTGGTTGATAGGCACGTCTAAGAACTTATTAGGTAAACCTATCGATTTTGCCACGACATAAAAGGACTCCTTACTTATATCGTTGAGTTTCACCAAAACTAACATGTACTCACAATTATTTGTGTACCTTGCCCCTTTAGGACCAATAAGTAACACCTCGCTGAGCGAAAAATATTACTAGATTGATGTAAAGGATATCCAAGCAAGTGTATATTTTGGCATGGCACCTTTTAACTCAATTTTTAAGTTTGGAACTTAAGGCTCTTACTATGTTGGTTAGATTTTAAGTGAACTAAAATCCTTAATCATGCAACATAATCAAGCTTTTGATCTCATGCATTTTAAGACATATTTAAAAGCAATAAATAACTTAAAACATGCATAAGATAAATGTGATATAGTATGGCCCGACTTCATCTTGAAGCTTTAACTTCAAAGTCCGTCTTGAAAATCTCCGTGGGAGGCACCATTTTCTTCAAATAGGATAAGCTATAATTAAAACTAATTACAACTATTTGATGGTACGCAGACCATATTTGAATTGAAAAACAACTTTGGTACTTTAGACCAATTACATTCAAATTAATGGTACGCAGACCATATTTTCTATCCTATTTGGGCCATACTAGTCACTTCATAACCTGCAAAACAGTACATATACAATATATACCATTCACCCATTCATTATCATGAATGGCCCACATAGCTGGTTAGTAAAACACATTATGCATCACGTAAACATTTGCAGCAATTAATCAAGGGCACCAATAATCTACCAATTATTCAGTCCTTATTAATTCTAATCAAGTTGTTTTAACCTTAAGGATTTGTAGACCTAATCAAGAGTTTATGACTAAAAGGGCTCCCACTTAAACCAATAAATTCATATGCTTTACTAATTTTAAACATAAAAATGTATTTTTAGTCTAACCGGAAACATACAAATTTAATTAAAATTTAAAGCTCATATAAATTTATAATTGAATCCAAAAAGTTTAATTTAATTTCAGTCGTATTTAAATTAATTCATGATTTTAATTTTTGTAAAATAATTAGAATAAATAAAATTTATTATAATTACAATATTCAAAATTAAAATCCAAGAAAATAATTTAAATTATTAATTTTAAAATTAATTAAAATTACGTAAACTGAAAATTTCAAATTAAACATTCAAAACGATCTAATCGCAACGCAAACACCCTACGCATCGCACGCCCATGGGCCACACGCACACAGCCATCGCTGGCCATGTGCGCGCAGCCCATGCGCTGCGTCGCATAGCTGCTGCCTCTACCTTTCGCAAGCCATCGCACGAGTTGGTGCTCGCTGCGCGCGCGCCAGCGCTCGATGCACGCGAGCCATCGCTCGCTGTGCGCGCTCGATGTGCGCGCTCGCCAGCGCTTGCTGTGCGCGCTCGCCAGCGCTTGCTTGATGCGAGCCAGCGCTCGCTTTGTGCGAGCCAGCGCTCGCTGCGCGAGGCATCGACGCTGGGCGCAGCACTCGTGGCACGCGAGCTTGCGCTCGCTGCGAGCTAGGCTGCGCGCGCTTGTGCGAGGCAGTGCGCGTTGTGGCGCAGCTCGCTTGCTGCCCACACGCGACTGCCATACCTTGCCTTCGCCCATGCCCATTCGTCCATTGCTCATAGCCCACGACACAAGGCAGGGCAGCTGCCTTGTGCTCGTGCACCATGCCCTTGCTCATTGCATTCGTGCCGCATGGGCGACGAGCTCCCTTGCTCGTCGTCGCATGCCCGCACTATACAACACCCCTTAAGGGTAACACGTAGCGTCCATTGCTTTGTGCGTGCAAGTTATATGAACGAATCGCATAAAATTTAAAAAATTTATATTTAAAATTAATGACAAATTAATAAATTAATATTAATTTCATAATTTTAGGGCGAAAAATCGAAAATTTATTATTCAATTGATTTCCGATTATCATGGATTCAAGCCTAGGTCATAAAAATTTAAAATTTATCATAAATTTACAATTTTTATGGTGGTTTTTAATCATAGGTATCTAATTAAATTACAATTAATTATGAAAATCAAATTAATTCTAAATTATTCTAATTTTCAACAAATTAATCATAATTACAATTTAGATTGCATTATTAACAAGGCTAGGCATTCAAACTTGTTAAACATATACAGTAGGTCAATCAAAAATTCAAGATTTATCAACAAGAATCGCAAATATTTAATTTAACATCTTAAATTTACGAAATTTTGCATTCGAAAAACTAAAACCTTCGAAAAGTCATAGTTAGGATTTGAATTTGAGAATTCTGGGTTCGGCAGAAAAATACTACTTTTGTCAAAATTTTAGAATGCCTTTTACATGCGGAATTGACACAAAAATCACTCGATTTGGATGAGTAACGAAGAAACTGCCGAAAAACTGCGTACGTATAATTAAATAAACGCAATTTGCAATTAATTAACAATTACGAAAATTAATCACCCCTTTTAATTCTTGCAAATTTGTAATATTTAACCATGTTCATGAAATTTAGATTATGAAAATAATAAGAGGCTCGTGATACCACTGTTAGGTTATGATACATATGACAATTCATAAATCATGCGGAAAAACCATTTAGCCAGGAATACATATTATTTACACATAATCATATAGCATAGTTTAGATGCATACTCTTTGTTGCGTGCCTTCCCTAGCTGCGCCTGAACCGAACAAGAACAAGTCTTTAGGACTCCAAGTGTCGTCCCTCCGTAGATAGTCCACAGCACGTCCGGATCCGCCTTAAGATTGACCAACTAGAATCGCCCTTAAGGTACTAATAATTTTCGGCACTTTTAGGCAAGGAATTTGACTGAATTTTTCTCTCAAAAACTCACTTTGAATACTTGAAAACTTGTTATAAATTGTGAACCCAGGCCACATATTTATAGGGGTATGGAAAGAGAATTGGAATCCTATTAGGATACGAATTAATTAAATTAGAATCCTAATGAAACTCTTATTTAATTAATTTATCAAATAGGATTAGGAATTTAATCATTAAACGAATCCTGTACGTTTTAGGTTTCGTATGTGAACACAAACACCCACGCACGCACAGCAGCCCACGAGGGGCGCCATGCGCGCGCGCGCACAGCCCGAGCAACGCAGCCCACGACTGCCGCAGCCTTGGGCGCGCGCTGGGCCTGCCTTGCGGTGGGCCTGGCGCAGCCTTGGGCTGGCGTGTTGTGGCGCGCGTTTCCCTTGCTGGACGTGGGCCTGGCTTCGTGCTGGGCCTTTGTCTAGCAAGCTCGTCCGATGCTAATTCGTACGACGCGCTTCCGATTAATTTTCCGATTCCGGAATTCATTTCCGATACGAACAATATTTAACATTTCCGATTCCGGAATTTATTTCCGTTTCGAACAAATATTTAATATTTCCGTTTCCGGAATTATTTTCCGATTCCGATAATATTTCCGATTCAGACAATATTTCCGTTTCCGGCAATATTTCCGATTCCGGCAATATTTCTATTTCCGATAATATTTCCCGATACGTACCATGTTTCCGTTTCCGGCAACATCTACAACTTGGATAATATTTATATTTCCGATACGATCCATATTTCCGTTTCCGGCAATATCATCGTTTCCGGAGTATTCATTTCTTGCCCGTGACGATCTCATCTCCCACTGAAACCAAGATCCGTCGATTCCGAATATCCATAGATGGAGTATTTAATGCCATTAAATACTTGATCCGTTTTCGTACTATTTGTGTGACCCTACGGGTTCAGTCAAGAGTAAGCTGTGGATTAATATCATTAATTCCACTTGAACTGAAGCGGCCTCTAGCTAGGCATTCAGCTCACTTGATCTCACTGAATTATTAACTTGTTAATTAATACTGAACCGCATTTATTATACTTAACATTGAATGCATACTTGGACCAAGGGCATTATTTCCTTCAGGAAGGTGCATCGGTAGCTCAACATCTCAACGAACTTAATTCAATCACAACTCAATTAAGTTCAGTCGAAATAGATTTTGAAGATGAAGTTCGAGCATTGATACTTTTTTCTTCATTACCAGATAGCTGGAGTACTACAGTCACAGCTGTAGGTGGCTCGTCAGGAAGCAATAAGTTGAAATTTGACGACGTTCGTGATCTGGTTCTCAGTGAAGAGATCCGACGGAGAGAGTCGAGTGAATCATCAACCTCTTCAGTATTGCATACAGAGTCAAGAGGAAGAAATTCAACCAGAAGGAATGAACGTGGAAGATCAAGCTATCAAGGTAAATCTAGAAATTGGAGATCGAAATCAAGGACTCCCAATAATTCATCAAGCTCAAAAACTATCGAGTGTTTGAATTGTGGGAAGATTGGGCACTACAAAAATCAGTGCAAGAGTGCACCGAAAAATCAAGAAGTGAAGGCAGAAGCAAATATCACTTCTACCTTGGAAGGAGATGATGCGTTGATATGCTCTCTGGAGAGCAAGGAAGAGTCTTGGGTGTTAGACTCTGGAGCATCATTCCACGCTACTTCGAAGAAAGATTTCTTCGAGAGGTATGTCCTTGGAAACCTTGGGAAAGAATATCTTGGTGATGATCAACCTTGTGATATTGTTGGTAAAGGTGTAGTGAAGATTAAGTTAAATGGGTCAGTTTGGGAGCTAAAAGATGTCAGGCATATTCCTGACCTAAGAAAAAACTTGATCTCAGTCGGGCAGTTGGCTAGCGAAAGCTACACTACAAACTTCCAAAATGATAATTGGAATATTTCAAAGGGAGCAATGACTATTGCTCATGGTAAAAAGAGTGGTACTCTTTATATGACAGCAGGGGCATGTTGTTCAATTGCAGTTGCATCAGAAAATGAAAATTCTAAATTGTGGCACCAAAGACTTGGCCACATGAGTGAGAAAGGGATGAAGCTTATGCATTCAAAAGGAAAAATTCCAGAGTTACAGTCTGTTGAAGTAGACATTTATTAGGAGTGCATACTTGGAAAGCAGAAGAGAGTAAGCTTTCAGACTAGTGGTAGAACCCCAAAGAAGGAAAAGTTAGAGCTTGTTCACTCCGATGTTTGGGGACCAACAACTACTTCATCCATCGGAGGAAAGCACTATGTCACTTTTATTGATGATCATTCTCGGAAGGTATGGGTTTACTTTCTAAAACATAAATCTGAAGTGTTTGAAGCTTTCAAGGGATGGAAAGCTATGGTTGAAAATGAGACAGGTTTGAAAATCAAAAAATTTAGAACTGACAATGGTGGTGAATATGAAGACACCATGTTTAAGAAGTTTTGCTATGATCATGGAATAAGAATGGAGAGAACCGTACTTGGTACACCTCAATACAATGGTGTAGCTGAGCGTATGAACCGAACGTTGACAGAAAGAGCTAGAAGCATTCGTATACAGTCTGGTTTACCGAAGCAGTTCTGGGCAGAAGCAGTCAACACAGCATCTTACTTGATCAACCGAGGACCATCAACTCCGTTAGAATACAAAATACCAGAAGAGGTATGGAGTGGAAAAGAGATAAGTTTATCTCACTTAAAGGTATTCGGTTGTGTAGCATATGTGCATATTAGTGATCAAGGCAGGAATAAGCTTGATCCTAAATCTAGGAAATGTACTTTCATTGGATATGGTGGGGATGAGTTTGGATACCGCATCTGGGATGATGAAAACAAAAAGGTGATCCGTACTAGAGATGTGATTTTCAATGAAAGAGTTATGTACAAGGATAGACAAAAAACTGACGCTAGCGACTTAGTACAGAGTGGGCCAAAAGAAAAACCAAAAAGTGTACCAATAAAAGAAAGAGAAAAAAAAACTAATAGAGAGAGTCAAAGTCTAGACTAAGTAATGCTTGAAACTTTGGGGCCTAAACTTTGGCTTATCTTATGCATAGGACTGGTCCTGCCACTTGGTGCCAATCTGAAAATCAAAGGTTAGTGCGTCTCGAAGCTACATCACCAACGCAAGGTTTAGTAACTCCAAGCTCCGTCCGTCATTCCCCATTTCAAGGATCTCCGCTCCCCCAAACTCGATTCGCACCCTCAAACATGTCTATAGAAGAGCCACAGAACCAAATAACCCAAATGACCCTGCTCGTGAACCAACTAAAAATGGGAAACGAATCCTTAGCGACTGCGCAAGCCAAACATTTTGCATTACTGGTCATTTGGCCTCCTGAAACCGAATTAGCCCAAAAATTCATTGACAATCTGGACCCAACTTACAAACAACATCTTAGATACTTGAGCCTTGATACCTTCAAGAGGGTTTATGATATGGGAATAAAGATCGAGGATGACCTCACAAAAACAGTACAAAGCGAACCTGCATACAAGAGTAGCACCTACCGCAGGGGCTCCATGTCCCAAGCCCAAAAGGTCCATGCTGTAACCCGAAGGAGCCCGGGAAGGTGGACCCGAAATCGAAAGTTTGCCCCACTCGGGTCGACTCTAGTACAAGCTTTCCAAAGACTAACCAATCAGGGAAAACTAAGGCCCATAGGCCCCACACCCGACCCTCCAGTAAAAAATAAGCACCGGGTCGAGGGCGCTCGCTGCGAGTTCCAACAAGGGAATGGGCATCATACTGAAAACTGCTGGACACTAAAAAACACGATCCAGGATAGGATAGAGGAAATAATACCTCTCCCCAACGTGGGCAAACCCAACAACAACAAGAGCCCACTCGACTCTTGTCACATCTCTCTCGACCTACCAGAAAATGAGAACTTCGACCCTACGGTGTACATTACACCTCAAGGTGCACCACTCGCTGTGGTCCCTATAGATCGAATCGAGAGAGAAGTATGCGGTGTGTGGGATGATGATGCTGAAGATATCTACCTGTCTCAAGAATCGGGCCAGGACCTCTTTATTGAAACTTGGCCCGGATTTGAAGTTTCCCATGACTGCCACACCTTGGATGAGGCACCCCACCTCGCCAAGACTAAAACAGCTGAAATATTGGACAACCAGGCTCTATGGACATTGTTTAACGAATCGAGGCCTATGGAGGACGAGACTGTGATGACTACCCTAGCTTTACAAGATGAAGGTTTCGATCCAACCCGGTTAATCGCTCCTGCATCAACACTAGAAGAGATCGAGAACAGATGGGTGAAGACATATCAGTGGGTCAATGCAAGAGGAATAGAATTCAAGATGAGTACCGGTGAAGGACCAAAGTTTTACGAGAATAAACCCAAGGCTTGAGCCACATAAAGCACCTTAGTAAAAAGCGCCTAGTAGTTTTTTAGATTGGTAGAAAAAATAATAATAAAGACTTTAGATGGTCCAAAGACCCCTTAGAATTTAGGTCAATTTTATTTCAGTGTGTTTTCCTTACTCTCCAAATTAATAAAGGCGTAATATTTCTCCTAAAATTTTATTCTAACACTAAGTAAGCACCAAATGTACTTGCAAAATACAAAAATAAAGAGGCGGCCCACTCTAGGCCCAATAAACGAGGCCCACTCGGTCTTGAAATCGTGCCATGGGAACCAATTCCCGAAATCCACAAAATAAACCGTACCATCCCCTTCATATCCCCAAAACATAAAGGTCAACCAGTGTCGTTATGAAAGTCAATCCATGCAACCCAAAGAAATCAAAGGAAATCAAAGTCTAAAACAAGTGCAAATGTTGCTTAAAAAGGGAATTAATAAACCCCACCATACCCTTCACTAACGACACGCACCTCAACCCACCCAAAAGCCTACACAAATATCTTCATAAATCCCGCACCCTAACTCCATTTTCAAAGCCGTTTCGAGTCACGAATAGAAAAAATTAATCCGGACAAAAATGCGTCTCACGCTAACAGTCAAAAAAGCCTCCGAAATAGCCTCAAAATCAATTTTTATACAAGTAAAAAGCAAAGCACTAAAACGAAGAAAAAAGAAATAAATGCAAGAACACGTGAAGCAAAGCGTCAAAAACGACCGCCAGAAATCATTTTCAGCGCCCAGGGCTGGGTTCCGAAATCTTTGACGCCCCAGCCTGGGCGTTGAAACTCTCTGCCTGCCTAAATTTTTTTAGAAGTGCTCGTCATTTTATCCGCACATAACGGAAAAATAACGAACACTTGGGGGTACAGCACGTATCCAAATAGGCTTACCAAAAAATATAGCCATACAAAAAATAGTCGAATTCATTTTTACGCGACTTACGGCAAAAAAAAAACGGCAGACGAAGATAATGATAATACTTCACTCATTTGACCGGTTAAGGAATACGCTTCCACCTTAGGGCATATCTATTAAAATCCGGCATCCTAGAATTTATTCTAGCTAGAACTACGCGCGACCTGATTCTGACAAGATACGTAGGCAATCCTTACCAAGGATTCGGTCCAATAAAAAAAAACATATATAAACTGTGCAAAAAGTGTTAGACATATAAAAATATAAAAAAGAGGAGAAACAAAAAATGAAAATGAAAAATAAAATACGCCTTTATTGAAAAATAATAAGAAGGAAAACAAAGTGCTAAGAAATGAAAAAATAAACACAACTGAAATAAATAAAGGGCACCTACACCCTAGCAAGAACTATACTACTCTAGTTCTTCCGGATCATCAAATAAAGTCTTGTAGAGCGCAATGTTCGCAGGATCCACCCCCACAGTCTTCTGCGCTGCCCCTATCTCAATCTCCATAAGAACCGGCTCCTGGACACTAACTTCCAAAGATGCCAAGGCTTCAGAAACATTCTCGGTTATAGCCCGCTCAGCCTCAAGGGCACAACAATGGTGGGAGAAGAATTATTATCATCAACTAGACTAGTCACTGTTTCTATAGGCGGCTGAGCCTTCCTAACCCATACGTTGTTCCGGCGACGATCCCCGCGAGAGCCTGCACTTCTTTTAACAACAGCAGGCCCCTTCATGTTAGGCATCTTTTTAGGCCTAGAACTGGAACGGGGAGGAACTTCCTTTCGCTTTCGATCAGGACGAGCTTTCACAGTCTTAATACCATGGGTGCGAGGATTGGCAGAATCACACCCCTCATATCTGACCCGAATGCGAGGTATCAAAACCTCAGCCGGCTGCCCATTTCGAGCCTCGGTCCTCACGGCCTTATCATCGGAGCTCATCCACAACTTGTAGTTTTCAGAAAGACCCACAAAGCCATTTGTAGCTACGACCCAACGCGGGAGACCATCATAATACTTAGCCCACTCTTGAACCCGTGCTTGTGAAAAGGCCGCTACTTTAGGTGGTACCGTATCAGAAAAGGGGATAGTCTGCCTTAAACCGTATTGACGCATGACTCGGTAACGGAAAATATAAATGGGCCGAGATAGCGCCAATAAGGAAACATAAACCGATACATCAGAACCCCCCGTCATAGTAGTCAAACCCCACCACGGTACCACCCACCTAATAGAACAGATACCATGAGTAAAAAGGAGGCCCACTCGGCCTCGTCTTGGCCTCGGTGCAAATATTTTCGGTTGCCCAAGGCTATAGGGCGATAATGTTTAGGATCGGCAGGAGTTTCCAAGAGCCTAAGCCGTTCCATGAGCCAAATCTGCAAAAAAAACTGGTACGATCAAAAAAATAATAATAAGAAAACGGTTCCTGGGGCGCAGTTTCAACGCCCAGGACCAGGCGCCGAAAATTCTAGCGCCCAGCCCTCGGCGCTAAAACTCAACCTCAAGGCAGAGCGAATAAAAAATATGCAAAAAAAAACGTATACGTGCGCAAAGAAAATCGATTACCTGCAGCAATAGGGGGCTTCCCTTAAAATATTCAGATTTGGCATCCTTCTTCAGCTCATCCGCACTCAGCAAAGTCTCGGCAACAACCAACGGCATAATAGAATAGCAACTTTCCATCTGGCTAATCAAGGGGATCAACCTTATGTCACCGAACTCACCATTGTTATTCGACAGCAAATAATGATTCAACAAGCAAAATACAAGGGCTCGAATGTTCAATTTATGTTCGATCATATTCTTATTAGGCCTAAAGTGATGTTTTACAAGTTTTTCCAAATTAACCTCATCACCTACAACAACTTCAGCAAGCATATTAGCATCTAGTCCTAGGAAAGCCCCTATGGTTGTTTTACCCTCTTCAATAGTGCCAGGAGTGGCAGGGGTAGCATTAGTAGGATAACCAAGGATCGCAGCGAATTCATCTGGCAAAGGACATATTTCGTTGCCCCGAAAGACAAAAACATGATGATTGGAATCCCAAAAGCTTAGGGCTGCATGCAGAAAATTATAGTCAATATTAATTTGTTGTGAACCTGAAAGTGCCTCTAAGTGGTATCCTTTTAACAAAGCCTTTTCTATAGGAGTAAGGTCCCGTAGCCAACGCCTAACAGCCCGTTGGAGTGAGAAAGTAGGAATCGACATGACGAAAGCAAGGAGTAACTAGAACACAGCAAAGAAAGAAGGAAATTGAGAGTGATGGAAAATAGGGACGTATCTAGCCCCTATATATAGCTGAACGCATCAAGTGGCATCCTGATCCCATTCGGGAACGCGTTAAGAAATCCGAAAGTCAAAATTCGCCAGGAAAGGACTTTCAGCTCCCATAGCTGGGCGCCGAAATAATTAACGCCCAGCCTTGGGCGCCGAAAATGCAGCCCAAGACCCAGATTTCACAAAACGCGGAACAGGAAAGGACTTAAAACCGCGTTGCTAGACACGAGGCCCTATTGCAATTAAGATCAAGCCCAAAAGCACCTTTTGCTCCCAAATAAGCAAAAATAAATGTTAAAACTTGGTCGAAACTTAGACTTGTCTCAAGGAATAATTGTGTACACTTTTTGAATATCAAGGTCATTCTTCGAAACACCAAAAAAATGTTGTTAAGTCGTTGGTTTCTCAAATAAAAAAATGCTTGTCTGTCAAAAGATTAATCCGGGCCAAGCTAAATCGGATGTCGCCCGAAAACTGAAGTCGCACCCCACGGCTTCGCCGAAATAGCACACCACTATGAAAGGTCGCTCGCACATACGAGTACGACCCCAAACATAATTACAAGACGTTATGAAATACGCGAAAAATGACCGACAAGCCCGAGTGCTTGGGGGCTCGCGAAAAGTATACTCCAACAAAGAGTGCACAATCGAAATCACATTCCCGGACTACGCTATACGCCGTCCCATGTTTGGATGATCTCAAAAGAACAGGTTCGACTTCGGAAAAGGGTCGTCGTGGACACTTGTACA
Organism: Spinacia oleracea; assembly: GCF_020520425.1. Classification (NCBI taxonomy): domain Eukaryota; kingdom Viridiplantae; phylum Streptophyta; class Magnoliopsida; order Caryophyllales; family Amaranthaceae; genus Spinacia; species Spinacia oleracea. The sequence goes on from NC_079489.1 coordinate 94,592,584, forward strand.
TGGTCCTCTGATCAAAGACCGAGTGCTGGCAAAATTGAGCCGAAAAGACTAGCTCAAAACCATGAAAAGATGATAGCCACAAGACAAAGGTCCATCTAAGCACGTTGTCGACCCACATTTAGGTTCCAACTAAATCCGAGCATCCCTCGAAAGAATTCGCTCTTACAAGAATGAACAAAAAGAAATTCTCAAAAGAAATCACAAGAACAAATGAAATAGGGACTTGCCCACCTCAATCAGGCAAGATCGCGCCACGAACCACGCGAGTTCCAAATCAAGAAAAAACGAATTCAGGGACGTCCACCCTCAGCGGACAGGGCTCGCCCACCTTCAGCGGGCGGGGTCTGCGTCACTAGCCGCGCAGGTCCTCAGTTTTCGAAAAAATAAAATCTTCAAATTCAAAATAGGCTCGCCATCTTTAGCCGGCGGGGTCTACGTCACAAACCGCGTAGGTCCTTATTTTTAAAAAATAAACACAAAACAAATTTCAAAATAGATTCGTCCACTTCTATCGGACGGGGTGTCCACCCTTAGCGGATAGGTTCGCCATCTTCAGCCGGCGGGGTCTACGTCACAAACCGCGTAGGTCCTTATTTTCAAAATTTCAAAAACAGATTCGTCCACTTCTATCGGACGGGTTGTCCACCCTTAGCGGACAGGCTCGCCATCTTCAGCCGGCGGGGTCTACGTCACTAGCCGCGCAGGTCCTTAGTCGTTGCAGCGATAACTTTTTCTGGTTTTCCGTTTTTCCAAAAAAAACGATGTGAGTAGCTTTCCTTTTTTTAAAGGATTGGTTTTCCGTTTTTCCAAAAAAGCGATGTGAGTAGCTTTCTTTTTTTAGGATTGGTTTTCCGTTTCTCCAAAAAAGCGATGTGAGTAGCTTTCCTTTTTTTAAAGGATTGGTTTTCCGTTTTTCCAAAAAAAGCGATGTGAGTAGCTTTCCTTTTTTTAAAGGATTGGTTTTCCGTTTTTCCAAAAAAGCGATGTGAGTAGTTTTCCTTTTTTTTCAAAAATTAAAGGATTGGTTTTCCGTTTTTTCAAAAAAGAACGATGTGCTGGATTTTCCTTCGTTTTACAAAAACAAGGGGGTTTTCTCGTTTAGCTAACCCTGAAAATGAGAATCTTTAAAAACATTTTTACCTCGTGATTGGGCTTGGCCAGGCCCAATTACACTTTATAGCTTTGATTTCGAAAACATCAAGTAGCTACTCCCAATGACAAAGTGAGGGAGTTTTCTACGCCTCTTTAGATACTTCCAATGACAAAGTGAGGGAGTTTCTATACTATCCGTTGACAAATCCCAATGACACGTGAGGGATATGTCGACACTTCAAGTGATGACCCTTAAGTCAAATGTTATCACTCGGGGGCTCGTGAGACCCTCGCAAAAAACAGGTCACCATGGCTTGTGTGACGCACTCCGTCTAAATACTTTGACCATCGTCTTACTACAAGACTCAGTCAAAGTGGGGGCTAACTGTAGACACCTACTTTTGTCCCCATTCCCGAAAGGGAAGGTTCGTTGATGAAAACGTAAATCTCCACTTGACAACGCATATCCTATAAAATAACGAATCTCTATTCCCCTTTTCATTTCACCCGAAACCTGTTATTTATAGAAACCTTCTATTTTTGGAAACATGCTAAAAATAGTAACTGCCGTAATGGGTGGTTGTTAAAAGTGGCAAGTCATAAAAGATAGAAACCTGTCAGAATTAGGTGTTGCACTCCAACATAAATCCTAAATGAGATAGAAATTGCGAGAGAATCCTATTCCTAATACGATTCAAAAATAAGAGTTACGTATTAATTAAAATCCTAACGAGCCTAGAGTTCGTAACGGGCCCAGACGCATTCCGTCATAAAATTAATACGCACTAAAAGACTCGATTAAGTCTCATACACTCCGGATTCTAAGAGTCCGAATCTGACTAAGAAAACAGCCCAAACATCATTTTCAACGCCCAGCCCTGGGCGCTGAAATTGCCTTGATCCTATTTTCAACGCCCAGAGCTGGGCGCCGAAATGTCTGACGCCCAGCCCTGGGCGCTGAAAATACCCGTGTACGTGTTTTCTCCTAATTCTTCTTGGATTAGAGCTCTACAATTCTATCTTTCCACGAACTCTTCTCTATAAATATAGCCCTAAGTTCGACGTGAAAAGAACACAACACACAATTATTATTCTGAGTATTGACTCTAAACCCCTAAGCCTAAGCCTCACGCTGCAAAACTGATCACGCGTTCTGTCGCAATCGATCCATAAATCGAACAGAACGTATCCTGTCCCATAACTTGAGATTCGTTAAATAAAAGGAGAAATAGCAAAGTCAAAGTGGTTAGTTTTCTGAGATCCATGACGCACCTCTCAAGGGTGCGTCGTAATGTGTCCCTTTTCTATGATTTAATTGCTTTCCTCGCCCTTTTTATGAACTGTTAAACTAACTAAATCTGATTGTTCTATCACGCCTAATAAATATGATATTTTTGGGAAATTGGATTATTATGCTAGGTCCCTTAATACAATCTAAATCAGATAATCGCGATCGATCTAGTATTATATGTTGCATATTGTTAAAATCGACTCAGATTAGTTTAATAGTTAACGCATGTCCCTTCAATTATTTATGCTGAGCTAGTAAGGATATCCTGCCTATGGAGTTATCGACGAGCGAGTACTCCTCTTGGTAGTTACACTCCCCCGAACCCTCAATCTCTACCTTGCGGGTGTATGTTGAGAGATCCCTACACCAGGGATCACAAGGGAACCTACGGCCGTCGTGGTCAAACATAATTGCACTCCCTTTATGTCACGATAACCGGGGTTTGTCAGTTTTTCTCATTGTCGTTAAAAACTGAATGACGACTCCTATATTACTAGTCAATTGGGTGTAAACTCACAGGAAATTCAATTACACTTGATTTGACAAAAAGAAACGTCACACCCACGAGGGACAAGGTCACGCATTAGCCTCGTGCTTTTTCGACCCCCTCACAGCCGTTAGCCGGAATATGACTCGAGGCTGTTATTTAGAGAAAGATATTAAGTTTGGGGTTGTGATTAACAAAAACAAAGTTTGAGGTGGTAACTCGTAAAGAGGCAAGTTTATGAGGTTGTATTTTCCAAATTTTCCTAAAGTATATAATCAAATTATTAGTGGTATAATTAATTGTTATTACTTAAGTTAGTGACATTTTAATTGTTTATTAATTAAATTCGGCTAATAAATTTTTAAATAAAAAAATAGTTCAAAATTAAACAAAGTAAGACTTCTTTTGTTAAGGTATAAAATTAATATCAATAATAAACTTAAGACTTTTTTTTTTATCTAACGTGGATCAATATTGGTGTCTATTTATAGAGCTTAAAAAGTAAAGACATTCATATATTTTTTTAGTTGTAATATTAATTTTATAAGCATTGTAAATATGCAATGGTGATATTTATTTAACACTACAAAAATAAGTCATTGAAATCACTTTGCCACTGAAAAAAATAAAAGATAATCAATATTTTTTGTCCCCCATATTCCACATGTCAAGCTCTCCACAAAAAAGAATGGTTTTCCAAATATTGCAACTAAAAGAGAACAAATGATAATATATATATATATATATATATATATATATATATATATATATATATATATATATATATATATATATAAACAGTGAGACGACGGTGAGGGGGATAGAGGTAGATGTTGAGGAGAGAGACAACAATGAGGGAGTTTGCAAGAGCTGTGGTGAAGTTTGGGGAGGTTTATGAGAGAATTGAGAGCAAACAGGAATGGAATTGGAGAAGCAGAGGATGGAGTTGGCTAAGAATTGGAGTTTCAGAGGATAAATATGTTTTTTGATGGTCCAATTCAGTTCGAAAAATTCAAGCATTCTAACAAGAGTTTGCCTTAAGAGGTCAATTTTAAAGTTTTTGGTTGATTTTGATAGTTTTGTTTTCGAAAAAAATCGAACCAAAAAATGAACGAAATCGAACCAAATTTTAAAGAAATCGCCGGTGTTCAAGTGAGGAGGGCAGCGAACATAAAGAAACTAGAAATTGAACAAAATCACGAATATTTGAACAAAATCAAACCGGATTTCTCCGGTCTTCTAGCGAGGAAGGCCACGAATTAGTGTTTGTGGATAAAGTTTGAACACGCTTGAATAAATTTAAAACATGCTTGAATAAATTTAGAACACTGTTGAATAAAGTTAGAACATGCTTGAATAAAGTTAGAACGTGTTTGAATAAAGTTAGAACATGCTTGAATGAATTTAGAACACTGTTGAATAAATTTAGAACATGCTTAAATAAATTTATAACATGCTTGAATGGATTTAGAACATGCTTGAATAAATTTAGAAAATTGTTGACTAAAGTTAGAACATGATTGAATAAATTTATAACATGCATGAATAAATTTAGAACATGCTTAAATAAATTTTGAAAAACGATTGAACAAAGTTAGAACATGCTTGGATAAATTTAGAAAGCTTGAATAAATTTAAAACATGCTTGAATAAATTTAGAACATGCTTGAGTGGATTTATAACATGCTTGAATAAATTTATAACATGTTTACTAATTTTTGAACATGCTTGAATTAATTTTGAACAAGAGCTTGAAATTTTAGAACATGAATATATCAGTATATGTGTTGACTAGGTTCCCAATTTATACCATTGGAACATAGTTGAATAATATTAGAACATGCTTGAATAAATTTAGAACATGGTTGAACAAAATCTAGAACATCGTTGAATAAATTTAAAACATGCTTGAATAAATTTAGGACATGAGTTTGAAAATGTAGAACATGTATATATGTATATATGTTGACTAGCTAGGTTCTCATGTTCTAAATTTAGAACATGGTTGAATAAATGTAGAACATGGTTGAATAAATTTAGAAGTGTTAGATGATTAATAATCATCAATTATTTTTAGCTAAAAAAAATAGTAAATCAACATAATCCTTTGAAAATTTAGAAAGCTTAAAATATTCAATGGAAGATATCAATTTGCTAAATTTAGATAACCACTTTTAGCAAGTCTGAAAACTATATATATGAAGTTTGAAATCATATATTATATCATCCTAAAAACAAAATAAACATAAGCTTAGAGGGAGAGAAAAGCTTTGAAAGAATTTAGAGAAAATTCTTTTGTGTAATTGGGGTTTGTAGTGTTGTAAACACTTGTTGTTTTTATCATATTCGGTATAAATTTTGCAGCATAGTTAGAGATACAACTATTTGTCAATTTATTTGTGTTATTTCTACTAAAGTTTTATTCCCAATAATCTAATTCTAAAGGAAATTTGCATATTATTTCCTAACAACTGGTATCAGAGCCGAGTTGGTAAATTCTGTTCGTATCCATAAACGAATCATCAAGTACGATCCAAAGAAGTTTGATTTGAGTGGGAGCAATGGCTGCAGATAAAGGAAAGATAAAACTCGAGAAATTCGATGATGCAGATTTCGGGTTTTGGAAGATGCAGATCGAATATTACCTATACCAGAAAAAGCTTTATGAACCTCTCTCGGAAACTAAGCCAGAGGGAATGAAAGATGAAGATTGGAATCTTCTCGACAGACAAGCCCTCGGAGTTATCCGATTAACGTTATCACGCAATGTTTCTTTTAATATAGCAAAGGAAAAGACCACGGCAGGTCTTATGAAAGCTCTCTCGAATATGTATGAGAAGCCATCGGCCTCAAATAAAGTTCATTTAATGAGGCGGTTATTCAATTTGCGGATGACGGAAGGTGCATCGGTAGCTCAACATCTCAACGAACTTAATTCAGTCACAACTCAATTAAGTTTAGTCGAAATAGATTTTGAAGGTGAATTTCGAGCATTGATACTTTTTCTTCATTACCAGATAGCTGGAGTGCTACAGTCACAGCTGTGAGTAGCTCGTCAGGAAGCAATAAGTTGAAATTTGACGACGTTCGTGATCTGGTTCTCAGTGAAGAGATACGACGGAGAGAGTCGGGTGAATCATCAATCTCTTCAGTATTGCATACAGAGTGAAGAGGAAGAAATTCAACCAGAAGGAATGAACGTTGAAGATCAAGCTATCAAGGTAAATCTAGAAATTGGAGATCGAAATCAAGGACTCCCAATAATTCATGAAGCTCAAAAACTATCGAGTGTTGGAATTGTGGGAAGATTGGGCACTACAAAAATCAGTGCAAGAGTGCACCAAAAAATCAAGAAGCGAAGGCAGAAGCAAATATCACTTCTACCTTGGAAGGAGATGATGCGTTGATATGCTCTCTGGAGAGCAAGGAATAGCCTTGGGTGTTAGACTCTGGAGCATCATTCCACGCTACTTCGAAGAAAGATTTCTTCGAGAGGTATGTCCCAGGAAACCTTGGGAAAGAATATCTTGGTGATGATCAATCTTGTGATATTGTTGGTAAAGGTGTAGTGAAGATTAAGTTAACTGGGTCAGTTTGGGAGCTAAAAGATGTCAGGCATATTCCTGACCTAAGAAAAAACTTGATCTCAGTCGGGCAGTTGGCTAGCGAAAGCTACACTACAAACTTCCAAAATGATAATTGGAATATTTCAAAGGGAGCAATGACTATTGCTCATGGTAAAAAGAGTGGTACTCTTTATATGACAGCAGGGGCATGTTGTTCAATTGCAGTTGCATCAGAAAATGAAAATTCTAAATTGTGGCACCAAAGACTTGGCCACATGAGTGAGAAAGGGATGAAGCTTATGCATTCAAAAGGAAAAATTCCAGAGTTACAGTCTGTTGAAGTAGACATTTATTAGGAGTGCATACTTGGAAAGCAGAAGAGAGTAAGCTTTCAGACTAGTGGTAGAACCCCAAAGAAGGAAAAGTTAGAGCTTGTTCACTCCGATGTTTGGGGACCAACAACTACTTCATCCATCGGAGGAAAGCACTACTTTGTCACTTTTATTGATGATCATTCTCGGAAGGTATGGGTTTACTTTCTAAAACATAAATCTGAAGTGTTTGAAGCTTTCAAGAGATGGAAAGCTATGGTTGAAAATGAGACAGGTTTGAAAATCAAAAAATTCAGAACTGACAATGGTGGTGAATATGAAGACACCATGTTTAAGAAGTTTTTCTATGATCATGGAATAAGAATGGAGAGAACCGTACCTGGTACACCTCAACACAATGGTGTAGCTGAGCGTATGAATCGAACGTTGACAGAAAGAGCTAGAAGCATTGGTATACAGTCTGGTTTACCGAAGCAGTTCTGGGCAGAAGCAGTCAACACAGCATCTTACTTGATCAACCGAGGACCATCAACTCCGTTAGAATACAAAATACCAGAAGAGGTATGGAGTGGAAAAGAGATAAGTTTATCTCACTTAAAGGTATTCGGTTGTGTAGCATATGTGCATATTAGTGATCAAGGCAGGAATAAGCTTGATCCTAAATCTAAGAAATGTACTTTCATTGGATATGGTGGGGATGAGTTTGGATACCGCATCTGGGATGATGAAAACAAAAAGGTGATCCGTACTAGAGATGTGATTTTCAATGAAAGAGTTATGTACAAGGATAGACAAAAAACTGACGCTAGCGACTTAGTACTAAGTGGGCCGATGTTTGTTGATGAAGATTATGTCCCGGATAGTACAATGACAGAGTCAATTGTAAGGGAACCTCAACAAGATGAATCCGTTTGACAAATCACTATACCACAGTCCAACATGCCACAATCTTCTAGTCCAGTACCAGTATTGAGGAGGACTACTCGTCCACATGTGCCAAACAGTAAATATATGAATTATCTGTTATTGACTGATGAGGGAGAGCCTGAATGCTATAATGAAGCATGTCAGACCAGTGATGCTAGCAAGTGGGAGCTTGCAATGAAAGATGAGATGCAATCTTTGATCTCAAATCAGACATGGGAACTAATTGAGTTACCCATAGGTAAGAAAGCTCTTCACAATAAATGGGTATATCGAGTGAAAAAGGAGCATGATGGTTCCAAAAGATACAAAGCTCGATTAGTAGTCAAAGGATTCCAACAGAAAGAAGGAATTGACTACAATGAGAATTTTTGCACCTGTTGTGAAACTCAATACCATCAGAACAGTGTTGAGTATTGTTGCCATTGAAGATCTTCATCTTGAGCAATTAGATGTGAAGACTGCATTTCTTCATGGGGATCTGGATGAAGAGATATATATGCATCAACCAGAAGGCTTCTTAGAAAGTAAGAAAGAAAATATGGTGTGCAAACATAAGAAAAGTTTGTGTGGCCTAAAACAAGCCCCGAGACAGTGGTACAAAAGGTTTGATAACTTTATGCACAAGGAAGATTTTCAGAAGTGCAACGCTGATCACTGTTGCTACATCAAGAGATATCAATCCAGTTATATCATCTTACTACTTTATGTCGATGATATGCTCGTAGCAGGTTCAAATATGGATGATATAAGAAGGTTGAAACAACAATTGTCAAAGGAGTTTGACATGAAGGACTTAGGTCCAGCAAAGAAGATTCTTGGAATGCAAATTACAAGAGATAAGCATAAAGGTACTTTGCAATTATCTCAATCAGAGTACATCAAACGTGTTTTGCAGAGATTCAATATGAGTGACTCCAAGCCAGTTAGCACACCTTTGGCAAGTCATTTTCGGTTATCCAAGGATCAGTGCCCGCAGACGGAGGAAGATAAAGATTATATGGCTAGGTTCCTTATGCCTCAGCCATTGGGAGTTTGATGTACGCAATGGTTTGTACAAGGCCAGATATTGGACATGCAATGGGAGTTGTTAGCAGGTTTATGTCAAATCCAGGAAAAGTTCATTGGGAAGCAGTGAAATGGATTTTGAGGTATCTACGAGGTACCACAGATAAGTGTTTGTACTTTGGTAAAGGTGAATTAAAAGTACAAGGTTATGTAGATGCAGACTTTGGAGGTGAAGTCGACAATAGAAAGAGCACCACCGGCTATATATTCACAGTTGGAAATACAACGGTTAGTTGGATGTCGCAGTTACAGAAGATTGTTGCTTTATCCACCACAGAGGCTGAATACGTAGCAGTAACTGAAGCCAGTAAAGAGATGATATGGCTTCAAGGTTTGTTAACTGAGTTGGGATTCAAGAAGGAGAATAATGTTCTATATAGTGATAGTGAGAGTGCGATACACTTGGTAAAGAATTCAGCATTCCATTCTCGAACAAAGCATATTGGTCTTCGATATCATTTTATTCGATCTTTACTAGAGGATGAAGTGTTAAAATTGGAGAAAATTCAAGGAATTAAGAATCCGACAGATATGTTAACAAAGACGGTGACTATTGACAAACTGAAGTTGTGTTCAACTTTAGTTGGCCTACATGAGTGACATATGAGAAAGTTGTGCTGCATGAGTAAGGTGTGAAGACAGATTAAAATCAGTCTTCAAGTGGGAGATTGTTAGATGATTAATAATCATCAATTATTTTTAGCTAAAAAAAAATAGTAAATCAACATAATCCTTTGAAAATTTAGAAAGCTTAAAATATTCAAAGGAAGATATCAATTTGCTAAATTTAGATAACCACTTTTAGCAAGTCTGAAAACTATATACATATATTATATAATCCTAAAAAGAAAATAAAACATAAGCTTAGAGGGAGAGAAAAGCTTTGAAAGAATTTAGAGAAAATTCTTTTGTGTAATTGGGGTTTGTAGTGTTGTAAACACTTGTTGTTTTTATCATATTCGGTATAAATTTTGCAGCATAGTTAGAGATACAACTATTTGTCAATTTATTTGTGTTATTTCTACTAAAGTTTTATTCCCAATAATCTAATTCTAAAGGAAATTTGCATATTATTTCCTAACAAGAAGATGGTTGAGCAAATTTAGAACATGCTTAAATAATTTTAGAGCATGGTTGAACAAATTTAGAACATTGTTGAACACACACACACACACACACACACACACGCACGCACGCACGCGCACAGACACACACACACACATACACACACACACACATACACACACACACACACAAACACACACACACACACACACAACACACACACACACATGCACGCACGCACGCACGCACACACGCACGCATGCGCGCGCTCACACACACACACACACACACACACAAACACACACACACACACACACACACACACACACACACACACACACACATATATATATATATATATATATATATATATATATATATATATATATATATATATAATTTAAAATTGTGTTATATTGCATCTAATCACCATAAACAATAAGCAAAAAAATTGTCGCAAAATTATTCGTCTAGAGAAAAATACATTTAGACATTGTCTCTATTAAAACATCTATATAGATATTTATCCGAGTTATGCCCTTACTTGACGAAAAATCTAAATTTAACGGAATAGAGCAATAAAGAAATTGATGTAATCGTGATTCACTTGTTTATTTTTCTTGCATTGTACTCGCGTAACCACATGTAATTACCCACCCTATCAATTTGCAACGCATAACTAACCTTATAGGAATGTTATGATTGTTCAATCGTTGGAGGGAATACCTAAGGAAAAAAGGTGCACCCTAAAAGTTTGAATATTCTTTCCAAAACCCATGTGCGTACATTACGTTTATATGTAGAAAATTTTAGTTTTCGTATTTAGATTTTTTATAATAACTCTATTCCGGAATATTATTTGAAAAATTAACTGGTTTTTCTTTTACCCCTTTTAACTTAATTTTAGATATTATTGAAATTATTGAGAGATTGTGTAATTTTGGGAAAGACTGTTCATTGATCACGTGATTGCTTCACAAAATTGATGTAGTTAAAACATTATTTATATTTTTGTCACAAATATTTTTTTTGTTTTCTTTTCCTTACGTTATTGCTTAATTTCCTGTTCATTGACAAATCACCCCAAGTTAGTTTTTCATTTATATATTATTTGTTTAACGAAATTTGATTACTCTAGTTGTCATTAAGGGTATTGTAATGATTCGTATATTTTTTATAAAAGGTACCAAAACGTCAAACGTTAACGACCTCAGCATTTTTCCTTATAGAACAAATATTAGAAAAATATCAAGATATTTAAGTAAGTTTTGATATATATTTCCCTTAAAAGAAGATTATGACATATTTGTTAATCATTTTCATATTAACAATGAGAAAGAATCAAATAATACCTTATGATCCAAATGTGTTAACACATAAAATGTTTAAATAAGACCGTAAGTTATATTACCAAGAAAATTATACAATTAAATAAAATTAATCTGGTAAAAATGAAGTTTGTTGTTTTTTTAAATTGCCAACGTTTGTTTCTTGTTCTCCAATGACTTCCATCACTGGCTCACTGTTGCATTGCTCTAAAACGTTACCTTTTGAAGTTTTTATTTCTATTTCAATAAAATAGTAGACATAGATAATATTTCATTAACTGCTAATTAATCATGCTTTGACTTTTTCCATTTAATTGATTGCTTTCCTTATGAACATATCATATTTGATTATTTGCAAATTACCATTCATCGTTAGTTTATTAATTTACTAGTCTTATATGCACGCGATGCGTGCGAATATAGAAAAAAAAAATTTGATCCCCTTAAGCAACATATTGTAGAATCAAGATCAAATCGTCTTTTATTTTATATGCACGCAATGCGTGCAAAATGTATATTACAAATAACACAAAATTTTCATAATTTTTTTTGCGTTATCTTAAAAGAATTTTCAAAGGGGAAAATACATAATCTGAGTAATATGTGAAGAATTACATGTGAGCTTCCTTAAGGTTGGGCTTAATCATTAAAGACAATTTCATGATGCAATTTTCGGATATTTTATTAAAAAAAGCAATAAATGCTTTCAAAATTGTAGGAGTAGATTGTATAATTGTTTCTTTTAAAGGAAATGAAAGAAAATGTAGGAGGAGATTGAATAATTGCTTCCTTTAAGAGAAATGAGAGAGATTAGAGGAGGAGATTATAGAAGGAGATTAAATAATTGCTTCTTTCAAGGGAAAGGAGAGAAATTGTAGGAGGATTTTGCAGCTGTCACTAACTATGGAGTTATATTTTTTGACTTTTTAATTTCCTTTCTCAATTGCAGGTTTGCCTCAGGGATTAAATTGTGTTGACCTTTTTTTCTCTAGAAAATGGAATAATTGTGTGGTTTATGATTTCGGTAGCTATGACTCTATGAGCCTAACATCTCGTAGAGCCATTATCAGGGATTTTAGCTGCTACCCAACACCGATAAATAATATCAAAGTGAACACATATCCCAATTTACTTCAAATTAATTTACCATTTTTACAAATCATATCACATCATGTTTTATTGCTAATTATTGCGATTTCATAGCTTAAAAAAGCTTAAATTAAAACGCTGAATCACAAACTTCTACACTTTGCTTCCCCATTTATTAATTTCATTAGCAATTGTATGTCTAAACTCTAAAGTAAAAACCTTTAATTTCAACTTGTATTAATTTCCCCAGAAAGAAAGATTGAAACATACAACCAGAAAACATTAAATGATGAAGAAAAAAAATGTAGGAAAACACCTTCATTGAAAAAGAGAACGGCGTTATCAGCGAACATTTCCGTTCAAAAAAATGAATTTGTTTTGGCCTCCCATGAATCAGCTAAGCACCGAAAATCAAAGTTTTCAGCTTACATGGGGGCACATATAAATCTTTCTTTAAAATTAAGAAAATATTAAACCCAGAAAATTGACAAAAACAAAAATTAACATCCATGAAACACAATCGATTTCGACGATTTGTTCAATTGGAAGAAGAGCGTATTTATTTAGTCGCACAGACGAAGAAGATCGAAGGAGAGCATTTGAGGAAGGATAGACAAAACGTGAGGGAGGAGAGAGAGAAACGGTGGAGGAGAGAGAAGGTTTTGGCGTTTTGTGCGTTTGTTATTGCATTGCATAATAATCAGCTTTGATATTGAATTAATTTGTAAAAATGTGAAGGGTATATTAGTCTTTTATATGGGGGAACCAAAAGTGGGATTACTGAATTGCCCCTCCCCTCTTAGCTTATATAATAGAGATTTTATGTATTAGAAATTGATTAATTCAATTGTGAGCTAGTGAGGGTAATATAGACTATTTTATAGGGGACACTAAAAGTGGAATTACTATATAAACATCAGCTCCTCCCTTATAAACACTCAAATGGGAAGGTAGCTTAAAATGAGAAGAATGAGAAGGAATCTGACATGTTCAAATATCTTATATCAGACGGCCAAGATTAAATCCAATTTTCTTTTATTTCGTTCCCCTTCTTCACAAATTCTACCTCCCCTGAAACATATATCCATGGAACCCTCACCCATTCCTCCTCTTTTTCTCTCTCCTCTCCCTTACCTCCACCCAACCACCAGTCGCACCATCACCGTGTTCCCACCTGCTACAACCACCAAGCCTCCATCATCGTGCTCCAAGTTAGAAAAATAAAGAAAAAATTGAAAATAAAATGTAATGTAATGTTAAACAAGAGGAAAAAAGAATGAGCTAGGGATGAGATGGAATCCACAAATCACAATTATGTCGAAGAAGCACAAGCAAATCCTTTAATATTTGAGCTCAAAACGTATTAATGGCGGAAGTGTTTGAGCGAATTTGCTCATTATTTAAATGAGCAAAAAATTTGCTCATTTATTTAAATGAGCAAAAAAAATTTGCTCATTTGTTCAAATGAGCAAAAAAAATTGCTCATTTGTTCAAATGAGCTAAAAACTTTGCTCATTTAGTATAAATGAGCAAAAAAAAAAAACAAATGAGCAAATTTATTTGAATAAATAAGTAAACCTAAGTAGAACAAATCACCAATTTTGGGAACTTCCGTCGCCATTTTTACTGGGTTTCATGATGCAATTAAGAACAAATTGGATGCTCAATTGTTTTAACATAAAGAAGGCAACCCTTCTGCTCGGATACAGTATGCGTGCCTTTAATCAATTATATTGAAATCGCTAATCAAGAATCAGTTTGTGCGATTTTTATTTTTTTTTGCTGAATGTTGATTACTAATGAAAAGTGATATTATGGGTTGAACGTGAAGGAGCAGTTAGACAATCAGTAAATATGGAGGAGAGAGGAATTGAAAGGAGGGGGTGGGGCGTGAATATGGGGTTTATGATTGAGAAAAGAGGAGAGAGAAATGATTGAATGTGAAGGAGTAGGTAGAATTCAGTAAATATGGAGGAGATAGAAATTAAAAGGAGGAGGTAGTGCGTGGGGGCGTGGGGACGTGGGGTATGTGTTTTGGTCATTTGATTTCTTTGTAATGTTCTGTTACTTACACGCGTGAAATATAGAACGTTGGATCAATTTATATGCACGGTCAAGATCACTTCTCATCCTTCTCATTATAAGGATCTTCTCATTGGAGGGGGACCCTATATATATATATATATACATATATATATATATATATATATATATATATATATATATATATTAGTCTTATATGCACGCGATACGTGCACGATTTATCTCAAAAAAATTAATCGTCCCTATTTAAAAAATTCTAAACAGTAAAACAATTTAATATTCATGGGCTTAAATGATTAAAAATCAAAATCTTAGTACCAAAGTAAAGTAACTTAACATATAAAATAGTTTGTTTCTGCCTTGCTGCTTTAACCCGTTTGAGTGTGTAATTGATAGGCGAAATGAAATCCCCAGGGACGCCAATTGCTAATAATTGTTCAAGCAGTAATGAGAGCACATCAATGGCACTACTGGTGAAATGAATGAATACATCCCCATCATTGCTCTACCACTTCACTTGGAATAAATATTCTCGATTTGGTCCGTAGTTCTCTAAGTTTGCGACATCATCAAAAGGAATGGTTCAACATCAGGTTTGTTACTTGATAAATGCACACAGGTCCAGTTAAGAGCTCAAAGTTCAATATATTTAAGAAAATTTCCCTAAATATTAACACAATTGTAAGTTATAGAACCAGAACATCTAATGCATTCAATCATGGAAAAATTATCAACTGTTTTAAAAAAAAACTTCAACATAGGAAACACCCAATACATTCTAGGAGATGCCCAACACTTCATGATAAGAAGAGGCAGAGAAAGGCTAAAATTTCTAACCATGAGTCTGAAATACTAAATATGGGAAAGAAATATTTTAGTAGCCAAGTTACAGAAAGCATAAAATTATATTGATTTCTCCTATTAACAATTCAGGACAATACAGGAAGGAAGCATCTAAATGAACTTCCGAATTTCTAGGATTCATGATTACTATTCAATTGAAAAAAAGCCAAGCCAAAATATAAAATGCAAATAAAAGGTGAGGAAATCACTATAATTTCCAACATTGTCAAAGGAAAACTCCTAAAACTCTATTCAAGTCAAAATGCAACTCATATTAAAATACAGATGAAGCAGACTGAAATGACCAATTACAGAAACATTGCTCGGACTAATATCTATTCGGTACTTCAGTTAGTATCAGGCATCAGCCTACTGCATGAATCTAACCAAAAACATTTGAAGGACGTACATATTTGAAGAGTCGAGTGACTAATTCCTGGTGTTTTGGTAATAGAACATCTGAACATGTTTGAATGATGACATATATGAAGTGTAACTCTTGGTTGGCCAATAGGCATAGGATAAACTACCATGAAAATAGTGTACTCTATCAGTCCATTTGAAGAGTTTAGGAATCTACAATATGCCTAGGAATTCATCACAACTATCCAGCTTAACAGTACATTTATACCATGACAAATCAAAAGTTCCTAAAGGATTTAACAATGAGGTTTTTGAAATGGGAGAACTTGTGCAGAATCTGAATTGAAGTAAATAGAAGATGCTTCATTTAATTTTAATCATTTTTTGGGACTTGATTATAGAAGTATTTTCCCCATAAACTATTTTTTAGGCCTCGCCTTAAGAAAGTTTATGTAATCAACCAAAAAGAGAATATCAACAATCGACCACCCACCACTTTGTGTTCTTCTCTAGATATCCCCTATAGCTACTGCTTCCTCAAAATCAATTACTTTCTGATGGTTGACGGCCCGTCATTGAGTCACCCCTAGCTTCGATCCTTAACCCTGACATCCTTTCCGCAAACCATGCCATAGTATACAACAATCAAATACTACACCCAATACGGGGAATACAAACAGCAACAACAACTACCATTTCCCTTATCACAAATTGGGCAATATAATTCCTTTTTCAACGTCATCTACTGCTGAGATATACTACCATAATGACATGATAATCAGACAAACAGTACCAAATTGATGTTTGTTAATTCTCACAATTGCAATACCAACATCAAATAAATTACAACAAATGTTAACACTATATAAAAGAAAATAAAACTTTGGGCTAATTATAGTGGGGAGAAAGAAAGAGTACCGGATTAGAAGAGCAAACATTGGTGGAAGAGAAGAGACCGCGAGACAGAAGGTCGGTGAGAAACTCGGCAACAGTGCCACTGGTTGTCGGAATGGAACTGGATGGTGCCAGATAGGCGGAAGAAGAACCGTCCTCCATGGAAGCTCTCGATCCGATTCATAAGTTTCATTGCAAAAAATCAACAAATTCCTCAAACATTAAGCGCAAAATTCAGAAAAGTTAACATAAAATTACCTACCAAAGCCTAGTTGAAATTACGCAAGTTCAGAAACATTAACCGTTGATTCAAGCTGTTGCAAATGCAAAAAGAAAGTGAACGAAGAAATAAAATAGAGAAATTAAACGAAGTACCTGGGATTTAATTGACCCAAGTTTCAATTTGAATTCTTGAACGTGATGAGAGAAAATCCGATTTAGGTGATACTTTCTTGTTAAACCTTAATGAAGAAGCCCAATTAACCTTTGTCTTTTTCATTCGCGAAAGTGCAATTTGGGGGAAAAGGTGTGACCCTAGTTTTACCCAAATTTGGCTCTTAAAATGTTTTTTTTTTTTTGAAATATGGCTCTTAAAATGTTAATTGCAACTAAAATCTGGAAACATTCTTATCTTCTTTGTAAGCCATTCTGTTGTTTATCACTTCCAAATTAAATTTCGTCCAGTCTGCAAAGCACCAATAATCAACACTAAAATAAAATTGAAATATGGTATGAAAACCAATAATCAACACTAAAGCCATAGATTGTCATTAAAAAACTAAAACTAAAACTAATTCAATAACAGTCCAATTACAAAACAGTAATTCAAGAACAACCAAATACACAATTCAAACATTACCTATGTTTTAAATGAGCTAAGGGTGAAAATTAATCACAATTTACCATGAACCCCAAATGCACAATTAAACATCAATTGGTGAACTCCAAAATCAGGAAATTAACACACACACAAAAAACTAAAATTAGCACACAAAAAAAACAAAAACAAAAAAAATTAAGGAAAAACAAAAAAATTAATTGAGGGGGTAATGATGAAATTACCAGAAAAGATGAATTCCAAATTCAGAAATTGCAGAATTACCAAATTCGTGATCTGGGTATCTTGCAGATTGTAGAAAACTTCGATTTTTATAAAAACCCAAATTTGAGGCTTATGGGTGAAATCGATAAAACCAAATTTGAGGCTTCAAAAGAAGTTAATACAGACCTGAACCGATGAACAACAAAAATAATCAAAAAATAACACAAATAAATTGAAGAAAATTCATTGTCCAATCTAGAAAAAATTAAAATCGCAAGAATACATCAAAGCAAAAACGAAATGCATAGTCACATACAAATATACAATTCAATTCCAATTCCATACATGAGATTTGAAAGAGAAACCCGTTGAGATGATGAAGTTCAATTCGTCGGGTTTGCTCATGGAGGGAGGAGAGATCGAAGATGAGAGATTGAGGGAAGGGAGGAGAGAGAAAGCTCAAGGAAATAATGCCCTTGGTCCAAGTATGCATTTAATGATAAGTCTAATAAATGCGGTTCAGTATTAATTAAACAAGTTAATAATTCAGTGAGATCAAGTGAGCTGAATGCCTAGCTAGAGGCCGCTTCAGTTCAAGTGGAATTAATGATATTAATCCACAGCTTACTCTTGACTAAACCCGTAGGGTCACACAAATAATACGTAAACGGATCAAGTATTTAATGGCATTAAATACTCCATCTATGGATATTCGGAATCGACGGATCTTGGTTTCAGTGGGAGCTAAAATCGTCAAAGGCAAACAATGAATACTACGGAAACGATGATATTGCCGGAAACGGAAATATGGATCGTATCGGAAATATAAATATTATCCAAGTCGTAGATGTTGCCGGAAATGGATACATGGTACGGCTTGCGCGGGCTGTGCATCTCGCGTGGGCCGCAAGGCTTGCGCGGGCTGTGCGGCTCGTGCTCGTGCTCGTGCTCGTGCAACGCTTGTGTTCAATACGAATCCCAAAGCTAATGGAATTCGTTCTATGATTAAATCCTAATCCTAATAGATAGAATTTGTTTAATAGAGTTTTAATGAGGTTTTAATTAAACTAATTGGTATCCTAATATGATTCTAAATCCCTTTCCATAGCCCCATAAATATGTGCCTAGGTTCACAATTTATGGACGAGTTTTCAAGTATTCAAAGGTAAGATTTTCAAGCAAAAATCAGCCAAACACTTGCCACATATTAGCCGAAAATTCTAAGTACCGTAAGGGCGATTCTAGTTGGTCAAGCTTAAGGCGGATCCGGACGTGCTGTGGACTTTCTACGGAGGGACGACACTTGGAGTCCTAAAGACTTGTTCTTGTTCGGTTCGGGCGCAGCTAGGGAGGGCACGCTGCAAAGTGTATGCATCCTAGACTAATTATATGATTATGTGCAATTAATATGATTCCTGGCATTAAGGTTTTTCCGCATGATTTATGTTGTTCATATGTATCATAACCTAACAGTGGTATCACGAGCCTCTTATTAATTGCATGTTCTATTAATTGCTTAACATGGTTAAATTTTACAAATTTGCAAAGAATTAAAAGGGGTGATTAATTTTCGTAATTGTTAATTAATTGCAAATTGCGTTTATTTAATTATATGTACGCAGTTTTTCGGCAGTTTCTTCGTTACTCAACCAAATCGAGTGATTTTTGTGGCAATTCCGCATGTAAACGACATTCTAAAATTTTGATAAAAAATTATTTTTCGGCCGAACCCAGAATTCCCAAATTCGAAGCCTAACTATGACTTTTCGGAGGTTTTAGTTTTTCGAACGCAAAAGTTTGTAATTTTAAGATGTTAAATTGAATATTTGCGATTCTTGTTGTTAAATCTTGAATTTTTGATTGACCTACTGTATATGTTTAACAATTTTGAATGCCTAAGCTTGTTAATTATACAACCTAATTTGTAATTGTAATTAATTTGTTGAAATTCGAATAATTTAGAATTTGATTTGATTTTCATAATTAATTGACGATTTAATTAGGTATCCATGATTAAAAACCACTATAAAAATTGTTAATTTGTGATAAATTTTAAATTTTTATGACCTAGATTTGGATCAATGTTAATCGGAAATTAATTAATTATTAAATTTTCGATTTTTCGCCCTAAAATTTTGAAATTAATATGATTTATTAATTTGTCGTTAATTTTAAATTAAAAATTTTAAATTTTTATGAAAATCGCTCATGAATGTTGCACGCACAAAGCAATGGTCGCTACGTGTTACCCTTAAGGGGTGTTGTATAGTGCGGGCATGCGACGACGAGCAAGGGAGCTCGTCGCCCGTGCGGTACGAATGCAGCGAGCAACATAGCATGGCGCGCGCGCGAAGCGTTGGTGCTGGCCGTGTGTGCTATTCGATGGGCGAGGGCGACGAGGCAAGGCACAAGCGACGAGCAAGACGCGTGTGTGCAGCGATGGTGCTGCGCCACAGCTCGCCCAAGCAACGCAGCAGCAGACGCGACACAACACAAGGCTGCGCGCAGCGTGGCCAGCAATGGCTGCGTGTGCGTGTAGCGTGTGGCTGTGTGTGGCGTGTGGCTGTGTGTGCCTTGTGCAACGATCGATCGTACGGGGCGCACAACCTCATGGCTTGATGGGGCTTGGGCGCAAGCCCAAGTGCCTCGTCTTGCGACGATTGATATGTTTTGATTTTAATTTGAGATTTTCAGTTCGGAAATAATTTTAATTAACTTTAAAATTAATAATTTAAATTATTTTCTCGGAATTTAATTTTGATTATTATAATTATTATAAATTTTAATTTATACTAATTATTTTACTAAAATTAAACCTTGAATTAATTTAAATTCGTTTAATTGAACTGAAAATAAATTAAATGGATTCGATTATAATTTTATATGAGCTTTAAATTTTAATTAAAATTGTATGTTTCCGGTTAGACTAGAAATACATTTTTATGTTTAAAATTAGTAAATTATATAAAGTTATTGGTTTAAGTGGGAGCATTTTTAGTCATAAACTCTTGATTAGGTCTACAATCCTTTAAGGTTAAAACAACTTGATTAGAATTAATAAGGACTGAACAATTGGTAGATTATTGGTGCCCTTGATTAATTGCTGCAAATATTTATGTGGTGCATAACAATGTGTGCCAGCTATGTGGGCCATTCATGATAATGAATGGGTGAATGGTATATATTGTATATGTACTGTTTTGCAGGTTATTGAAAGTGACTAGTATGGCCCAAATAGGATAGTAAATATGGTCTGCGTACCATTAATTTGAATGTAATATTGGTCTAAAGTACCAAATTTTATTGCTTTTAAATATGGTCTGCGTACCATCAAATAGTTGTAATTAGTTTAATTATAGCTGATCCTATTTGAAGAAAATGGCGCCTCCCATGGTGAAATTCAAGACAGAGTTTCCAATCCATTTTCAAGACGGACTTTGAAGTTGAAGCTTCAAGATGAAGTCGGGCCATACTAGATCACATTTATCTTATGCATGCTTTAAGTTATTTATTGCTCTTAAATATGTCTTAATTATGCATGAGATTATGGCTTGATTATGTTGCATGATTAAGGATTTTAGTTCACTTAAAATCTAACCAACATAGTAAGAGCCTTAAGTTCCAAACTTAAAAATTGAGTTAAAAGGTGCCATGCCAAAATAACACTTACTTGGATAACCTTTACATCAATCTTAGTAATATTTTTCCGCCATAGCGAGGTGTTACTTATTGATTCTAAAGGGGTAAGGTACACAAATAATTGTGAGTACATGTTAGTTTTGGTGAAACTCAACGATATAAGTAAAGAGTCCTTTTATGTCGTGGCATATTCGATAGGTTTACCTAATAAGCTCTTAGACGTACCTATCAACCAAGAATAGTTTCTAGACTATTAGCAAAAGGCTTTTGCTTACCTAAAAGATTTTAGAATTGAGTCTAAATACATAATGTGCTTAATTCTTCAATGGTTTTTAGGGTCTTGGAATCATTTTATTCACACCTGCCGGAACACATAACTTGAATAAAATGCTTAATGAACATTAAATTATGCATGTATGCTAGAATTTGAGTTTATTAAGAGAAACTGTGAATGGTTATTTATTTGTTTATTCTTTTTCTATTGTAGTTTTACTATGGCAAACAACAATCAAAACATCATCATGGATTCTGCGCTTATGGTCAAGCTGAACCTAACGAATTTTCTTGAATGGGAAGCTAAGATTGTTGAAATAGTCAGACTCAATGGACTTGAGTATGTACTGTTGCATCCCATGCCAAGCTACTATGCCAGAGACATGACCTCTGAAAGATTTGCTGCCTGGAATGCGGATCTCAAAAAGGTTATGAGTCTCATGCTGAACAATATCCCTGATGAATGGGCTAGAAGGTTTGTAGCTTACGAACCTTTTACGCTCATCAAGAATCTGAGGGATATCTGTTGTGGAAGCACGGAGGACAGGGACCTAAACTTCCATGAGTTGATTGAATCAATGTCTGGTCTAATGGTTAGTTCTCCTAACAGGTGTTATAGGATGGAGGTCCAAGAAACACATGTTCAGCTCCTTCGCACTAAACAAAGGGTAGGCGTCCCACTGAGGTTCCATGTGGAGCTTATTCTTTCATATTTTGGTCGCCTGAGTCTACTAGGAACAACAATAAGCGAAAGGAAGGCAGTCTCTGTCTTTCTCAATTCACTGCACAGTGGGTTTGGTCGCTTCAAGCAACTATACCTAAGTGAACCAAGAGAAGAAACAGTTGTAGAATTTGTTCACCTTGTCAGAAAGGCTGAGATAATACTCGACTGTGAAGCCAAGGATTTACTCAAGGCTAAAGGGAGACCCTTCAAGACAGGTGGAAAGTCCAAGGGCAATGCTAAAACAAAGCAGGACAAGTCCACATCAAGCTGTCTTTATTGTGATGGAATAGGCCATTACAAAAGAGAATGTCCAAAGCTAAAGGAAGATCAGAAGAACGGAACGATCGTTCCATCTTCAGGTATTTTCGTTATAGACTGTATACTTGCTAATTCAACTTCTTGGGTATTAGATAAAGGTTGTGGCTCACACTTATGTTCCAATTCAAAGGGACTAAGAAGAAGTAGAAGGTTAAGCAAGGGTGAAGTCGACCTACAAGTGGGAAATGGAGCACGGATTGCTGCATTAGCTGTAGGAACTTATTATTTGTCGTTGCCCTTGTTAGGTTATGATACATATGACAATTCATAAATCATGCGGAAAAACCATTTAGCCAGGAATACATATTATTTACACATAATCATATAGCATAGTTTAGATGCATACTCTTTGTTGCGTGCCTTCCCTAGCTGCGCCCGAACCGAACAAGAACAAGTCTTTAGGACTCCAAGTGTCGTCCCTCCGTAGATAGTCCACAGCACGTCCGGATCCGCCTTAAGATTGACCAACTAGAATCGCCCTTAAGGTACTAAAGATTTTCGGCACTTTTAGTCAAGGAATGTGTCTGAATTTTCTCTCAAAAACTCACTTTGAATACTTGAATAATCTATGAAAATATGTGACCCTAGGCACCTATTTATAGAGTTATGGAAAGGGTTTTGGAATCCTATTAGGATACTAATTTATTTAATTATAACCCTACTAGGACTCTAATTAAATAATCATTATCTAATAGTTTTAGGATTTAATCACACTTCGAATCCCGATTGCTTCAGGATTCCCGCACAAACATTGCACGAGTACTGTACACCCGCGCAAGCCTTGCGGCCCACGCTAGGCGCACAGCGCTCGGCCCACTGTTGTGCTCTCGCGCGCGCGCCCAAGGCTTTGGCTGGGCCTGGCCTTGCGCTGGGCCTGGTCGAGGCTTGGCGTGCGATGGTGCGTGTTGGCTCGCTGGGCGACGGCCTGGCTTCGTGCTGGGCCTTCGTCTAGCGGGCCTCGTCCGATGCTAATTCGTACGATACGCTTCCGATTAAATTCCCGATTCCAGAATTCATTTCCGATACGAACAATATTTAATATTTCCGATTCCGGAATCAATTTCCGTTTCGAACAAATATTTAATATTTCCGTTTCCGGAATTATTTTCCGATTCCGATAATATTTCCGATTCTGACAATATTTCCGTTTCCGGCAATATTTCCGATTCCGGCAATATTTCCATTTCCGATAATATTTTCCGATACGTACCATGTTTCCGTTTCCGGAAACATCTACGACTTGGATAATATTTATATTTCCGATACGATCCATATTTCCGTTTCCGGCAATATCATCATTTCCGGAGTATTCATTTCTTGCCTGTGACGATCTCAGCTCCCACTGAAACCATGATCCGTCGATTCCGAATATCCATAGATGGAGTATTTAATGCCATTAAATACTTGATCCGTTTACGTACTATTTGTGTGACCCTACGGGTTCAGTCAAGAGTAAGCTGTGGATTAATATCATTAATTCCACTTGAACTGAAGCGGCCTCTAGCTAGGCATTCAGCTCACTTGATCTCACTGAATTATTAACTTGTTAATTAATACTGAACCGCATTTATTAGACTTAACATAGAATGCATACTTGGACCAAGGGCATTATTTCCTTCAGTCTCCCACTTGTCCTTAGGGACAAGTGTGCATTTCCTAATTCCTTTGTCGCTCGATGCTTGCTCTTGAACATAAGGTAAGAGTTGTCATCCTTATTATGTCCAGAGGTGTTTCTCGGTTTCAGAGTTCAACTGATCAAATAAACAGATAATCATAGCCTATGATTCATCCGAGCACGGACATGCATTTCACAGTTTCTAGCTCTCCGAGTGGCCTTGTACAACTTTTAAGCATCTCATCCCGATTTATGGGAGGACAATCCCAATCTTGTGATCTTGAGATTAGACTTCGTTTGATAGGTATTACCTGAGCGTTGCCTTTATAGCCTCCTTTTACGGTGCGACGGTTGGTCAACGTCAAAGTAATCAGTTCTCAAACAAGTAATCTCAAATCACTCAGGTATTGAGGATTTAGTGTCTAATAATTTTAATGAAATTTACTTATGACAGATTTTCATCTCTTACAGTAAAGTTTCATAGGTCTTGTCCGATACTAGTCTTCCCAAAGTAAGTATCTATGCAAATGATTATGACATTGCCATGTCCACATAGTTCAAGAAACAGAACTACTAGTCATCTTGCATTCTAATCGTCTAACGTTTTCTATGCGTCCAATTTTATAGAAAACTCCGACTAGGGACCATTTTCAACCTTTGACATTCAAGTTCACTTGATAGACATTTCTTAGTCACAGGACTGGTCCTGACAGTCTATCTTGAATATATCGTCAAATTGAAGGGACTCATCATTTAATAAACCACAAATTAAATGGAAAAATGAATTCTTTTCATTTATTGTGAATGATTAACCAATAATGTTTTACAAAGATTTAAACTCTAAAACTTTAAAACATTAAACAGAGACATCAAAGCCATTCTCCAATATGCTTGATTCCCATAGCTGCAGTGTGCGAGTTGTGCTTCGCCTGCGGCAGAGGTTTAGTTAATGGATCTGATATGTTGTCATCAGTACCAATTTTGCTTATCTCGACTTCTTTTCTTTCAACGAACTCTCGTAGAAGGTGAAATCTACGAAGTACATGCTTGACTCTCTGGTGGTGTCTAGGCTCCTTTGCCTGTGCAATAGCTCCGTTATTATCACAATACAGGGCTATTGGTCCTTTAATGGAGGGGACTACACCAAGTTCACCTATGAACTTCCTTAGCCATATAGCTTCCTTTGCTGCTTCATGTGCAGCAATGTACTCCGCTTCAGTTGTAGAATCCGCAATGGTGCTTTGCTTAGCACTTTTCCAGCTTACTGCTCCTCCGTTAAGGCAGAAGACAAACCCAGACTGTGATCTGAAATCATCTTTGTCGGTTTGGAAACTTGCATCCGTATAGCCTTTAACAATTAATTCATCATCTCCACCATAGACCAGGAAGTCATCTTTGTGCCTCTTCAGGTACTTCAGAATGTTCTTGGCAGCAGTCCAATGCGCCTCTCCTGGGTCTGACTGGTATCTGCTTGTAGCACTGAGTGCGTACGCAACATCCGGGCGTGTACATATCACAGCATACATTATTGAACCAATCAATGATGCATATGGAATCCCATTCATTCGTCTACGCTCATCAAGTGTTTTTGGGCACTGAGTCTTGCTTAGAGTTATTCCATGAGACATGGGTAGGTAGCCTCGCTTGGAGTCTGCCATCTTGAACCTATCAAGCACCTTATTGATATAAGTGCTTTTGACTAAGTCCAATCATCCTTTTAGATCTATCTCTGTAAATCTTGATGCCCAATATGTACTGTGCTTCTCCTAGATCTTTCATCGAAAAACATTTCCCAAGCCAAATCTTGACAGAGTTCAACATAGGAATGTCATTTCCGATAAGTAATATGTAGTCGACATATAATACTACGAAAGAAACTTTGCTCCCACTGACCTTCTTGTATACACAAGATTCGTCCGCGTTCTTGATGAAACCAAAGTCACTGACTGCTTCATCAAAACGTATATTCCAGCTCCTGGATGCCTGCTTCAATCCGTAGATTGACTTCTTTAGCTTGCATACCTTTTTAGCATTCTTTGGATCCTCAAAACCTTCAGGCTATGTCATAAACACAGTTTCTGTTAAAACATCTTTTAAGAAAGCAGTTTTGATATCCATCTGCCATATTTCGTAATCGTAATATGCAGCGATTGCTAACATTATCCGAATAGACTTTAGCATTGCAACTGGTGAAAAGGTTTCATCGTAATCCACACCGTGGACTTGCCTGTAACCTTTTGCAACCAATCTAGCTTTGAAAACTTCAAGTTTCCCATCCTTTTCCTTTTTCAGTTTGAAAACCCATTTGCTTCCAATGGCTTGGTAGCCATCTGACAAATCGACCAAATCCCATACTTGGTTTTCAGACATGGAGTCTAATTCAGATTGCATGGCTTCTTGCCATTGCTTGGAGCTAGGGCTCGTCATAGCTTGTTTGTAAGTCGCAGGTTCATCACTTTCAAGTAATAGAACGTCATACCTCTCGTTCGTCAAAATACCTAAGTACCTTTCCGGTTGAGATCTATATCTTTGCGATCTACGCGGGGTAACATTTCTAGATTGACCATGATTCTCACCAGATTCTTCTAAAGATCTCTGAGTTTCATCCTGAATGTCATCTTGAGCATTCTCTAGAGTTTGTTGTTCGACTCGAATTTCTTCGAGGTCTACTTTTCTCCCACTTGTCATTTTGGAAATGTGATCTTTCTCCAAAAAGACACCATCTCGAGCAACAAACACCTTGTTCTCAGATGTATTGTAGAAGTAATACCCCTTTGTTTTCTTTGGATAGCCCACAAGGATACATTTGTCAGATTTTGGATGAAGTTTGTCTGAAATTAATCGTTTGACGTATACTTCACATCCCCAAATCTTAAGAAAAGACACATTTGGAGGCTTTCCAAACCATAATTCGTATGGAGTCTTTTCGACAGCTTTAGACGGAGCTCTATTTATAGTGAGTGCAGCTGTATTTAGTGCATGTCCCCAAAATTCTAATGGAAGTTCGGCCTGACCCATCATTGACCTGACCATGTCTAGCAAGGTTCTGTTCCTCCGTTCTGACACACCGTTCCATTGTGGTGTTCCTGGAGGAGTCAATTCTGATAGAATTCCACATTCTTTCAGATGGTCATCAAATTCATAGCTCAGATATTCACCGCCTCTATCAGACCGCAGTGCCTTAATCTTCTTGCCTAATTGATTCTCTACTTCACTCTGAAATTCCTTGAATTTGTCAAAGGATTCAGACTTATGCTTCATTAGGTAGACATAACCATACCTACTGAAGTCATCAGTGAAAGTGATAAAGTAGCTGAAACCACCTCTAGCATTTGTACTCATTGGTCCACATACATCTGTATGGATTAAACCCAATAGTTCATTTGCTCTTTCTCCAACTTTAGAGAAAGGTTGCTTTGTCATTTTGCCAAGTAAACATGATTCGCATTTACCATAATCCTCTAAGTCAAATGGTTCTAGAATTCCTTCCTTTTGAAGTCTTTCTAAGCGTTTCAAGTTTATATGGCCTAATCGACAATGCCACAGATAGGTGAGATCTGAATCATCCTTTTTGGCCTTTTTGGTATTTATGTTATATACTTGTTTGTCGTGATCTAATAAATAAAGTCCATTGACTAATCTAGCAGATCCATAAAACATCTCTTTAAAATAAAACGAACAACTATTGTCTTTTATTAAAAAGGAAAATCCCTTAGCATCTAAGCAAGAAACTGAAATGATGTTTTTAGTAAGACTTGGAACATGGAAACATTCTTCCAGTTCCAAAACTAGCCCGGAGGGCAACGACAAATAGTAAGTTCCTACAGCTAATGCAGCAATCCGTGCTCCATTTCCCACTCGTAGGTCGACTTCACCCTTGCTTAACTTTCTACTTCTTCTTAGTCCCTGTGGATTGGAACATAAGTGTGAGCCACAACCTGTATCTAATACCCAAGAAGTTGAATTAGCAAGTATACAGTCTATAACGAAAATACCTGAAGATGGAACGACTGTTCCGTTCTTCTGATCTTCCTTTAGCTTCAAGCAATCTCTCTTCCAATGCCCCTTCTTCTTGCAGTAGAAGCATTCGGATTCAGAAGTGGGTTGACTGACCTTCCTCTTTTCAGATTTGGCGCCAGTTTGCTTAGTTGGGCTGGCCTTGTTGCCACCTTTCTTAGCATTCCTCTTCTTTCCAGATTTCTTGAACTTGCCCCCACGCACCATAAGCACATCCTGCTTATCACTTTTGAGCGTCTTTTCAGCGGTCTTCAGCATACCGTGAAGCTCAGTGAGCGTTTTGTCCAGACTATTCATACTGTAGTTCAGTTTGAACTGATCATACCAGCTATGAAGAGAATGGAGGATGGTGTCTATAGCCATTTCCTGAGAAAATTGTTGATCCAGCCGACTCATATTCTCAATGAGTCCAATCATTTTGAGAACATGTGGACTTACGGGCTCGCCTTTCTTAAGCTTGGTCTCAAGAATTTGCCTATGAGTCTCGAATCTTTCGACTCGAGCCAGATCTTGGAACATGTTCTTCAACTCACTGATGATTGTGAAAGCATCTGAGTTGATGAACGTTTTCTGCAGATCCGCACTCATGGTGGCGAGCATTAGACATTTCACATCCTTGTTGGCATCAATCCAACGATTGAGGGCTGCCTGAGTGACCCCGTCGCCTGCGGCTTCGGGCATCGCCTCATCTAGGACATACTCCTTTTCTTCCTGCATAAGAACTATTTGCAAGTTCCTTTGCCAGTCAAAGAAGTTTTTCCCGTTCAACTTCTCCTTTTCGAGAATTGATCGAATGTTGAATGAATTGTTGTTTGCCATATTTAAAAACTACAATTGAAAAGAATAAACAAATAAATAACCATTCACAGTTTCTCTTAATAAACTTAAATTCTAGCATACTTGCATAATTCAATGTTTATTAAGCATTTATTCAAGTTATGTGTTCCGGCAGGTGTGAATAAAATGATTCCAAGATCCTAAAATCATTGAAGAACTAAGCACAGTTTGTCCACTTAATCCTAAAACATCTTAGGTAAGCAAAAGCCTTTTGCTAATAGTCTAGAAACTATTCTTGGTTGATAGGTACGTCTAAGAACTTATTAGGTAAACCTATCGATTTTGCCACGACATAAAAGGACTCCTTACTTATATCGTTGAGTTTCACCAAAACTAACATGTACTCACAATTATTTGTGTACCTTGCCCCTTTAGGACCAATAAGTAACACCTCGCTGAGCGAAAACTATTACTAGATTGATGTAAAGGATATCCAAGCAAGTGTATATTTTGGCATGGCACCTTTTAACTCAATTTTTAAGTTTGGAACTTAAGGCTCTTACTATGTTGGTTAGATTTTAAGTGAACTAAAATCCTTAATCATGCAACATAATCAAGCCACAATCTTATGCATAATTAAGACATATTTAAAGCAATAAATAACTTAAAGCATGCATAAGATAAATGTGATCTAGTATGGCCCGACTTCATCTTGAAGCTTTAACTTCAAAGTCCGTCTTGAAAATCTCCGTGGGAGGCACCATTTTCTTCAAATAGGATAAGCTATAATTAAAACTAATTACAACTATTTGATGGTACGCAGACCATAATTGAATTGAAAAACAACTTTGGTACTTTAGACCAATTACATTCAAATTAATGGTGCGCAGACCATATTTTCTATCCTATTTGGGCCATACTAGTCACTTCATAACCTGCAAAACAGTACATATACAATATATACCATTCACCCATTCATTATCATGAATGGCCCACATAGCTGGTTAATAAAACACATTATGCATCACGTAAACATTTGCAGCAATTAATCAAGGGCACCAATAATCTACCAATTATTTAGTCCTTATTAATTCTAATCAAGTTGTTTTAACCTTAAGGATTCGTAGACCTAATCAAGAGTTTATGACTAAAAACGCTCCCACTTAAACCAATAAATTCATATGCTTTACTAATTTTAAACATAAAAATGTATTTCAAGTCTAACCGGAAACATACAAATTTAATTAAAATTTAAAGCCCATATAAATTTATAATTGAATCCAAAAATTTTAATTTGATTTCAGTCGTTTTAAAATTAATTCTTGATTTTAATTTTAGTAAAATAATTAGAATAAATAAAATTTATTATAATTACAATATTCAAAATTAAAATCCAAGAAAATAATTTAAATTATTAATTTTAAAATTAATTAAAATTACGTAAACTGAAAATTTCAAATTAAACATTCAAAACGATCTAATCGTAATGCAAACACCCTACGCATCGCACGCCCATGGGCCACACGCACACAGCCATCGCTGGCCATGTGCGCGCAGCCCATGCGCTCGTCGCATAGCTGCTGTATCTTCCCATCGCAAGCCATCGCACAAGTGGTGCTCGCTGCGCGCGCGCCAGCGCTCGATGCACGCGAGCCATCGCTCGCTGTGCGCGCTCGCCAGCGCTTGCTGCGCGCGCTCCAGCGCTTGATGCACCCGAGCCATCGCTCGCTGTGCGCGATCAACGCTGGGCGCAGCGCTCGTGGCACGCGAGCTTGCGCTCGCTGCGCGCGAGACTGCGCGCGCTTGCGCGAGGCAGTGCGCGTTGTGGCGCAGCTCGCTTGCTGCCCACACGCGACTGCCATGCCTTGCCTTCGCCCATGCCCATTCATTCATAGCTCGTGGCCCACGACACAAGGCAGGGCTGCTGCCTTGTGCTCGTGCACCATGCCCCTGCTCATTGCATTCGTGCCGCTCGGGCGACGAGCTCCCTTGCTCGTCGTCGCATGCCCGCACTATACAACACCCCTTAAGGGTAACACGTAGCGTCCATTGCTTTGTGTGTGCAAGTTATATGAACGAATCGCATAAAATTTAAAAATTTATATTTAAAATTAATGACAAATTAATAAATTAATATTAATTTCATAATTTTAGGGCGAAAAATCGAAAATTTATTATTCAATTGATTTCCGATTAACATGGATTCAAGTTTAGGTCATAAAAATTTAAAATTTATCATAAATTTACAATTTTTATGGTGGTTTTTAATCATAGGTATCTAATTAAATTATAATTAATTATGAAAATCAAATTAATTCTAAATTATTCTAATTTTCAACAAATTAATCGTAATTACAAATTAGATTGCATAATTAACAAGGCTAGGCATTCAAACTTGTTAAACATATACAGTAGGTCAATAAAAAATTCAAGATTTATCAACAAGAATCGCAAATATTTAACTTAACATCTTAAATTTACGAAATTTTGCATTCGAAAAACTAAAACCTTCGAAAAGTCATAGTTAGGCTTCGAATTTGAGAATTCTGGGTTCGGCAGAAAAATATTATTTTTGTCAAAATTTTAGAATGCCTTTTACATGCGGAATTGACACAAAAATCACTCGATTTGGATGAGTAACGAAGAAACTGCCGAAAAACTGCGTACGTATAATTAAATAAACGCAATTTGCAATTAATTAACAATTACGAAAATTAATCACCCCTTTTAATTCTTGCAAATTTGTAATATTTAACCATGTTCATGCAATTTAGATTATGAAAATAATAAGAGGCTCGTGATACCACTGTTAGGTTATGATACATATGACAATTCATAAATCATGCGGAAAAACCATTTAGCCAGGAATACATATTATTTACACATAATCATATAGCATAGTTTAGATGCATACTCTTTGTTGCGTGCCTTCCCTAGCTGCGCCCGAACCGAACAAGAACAAGTCTTTAGGACTCCAAGTGTCGTCCCTCCGTAGATAGTCCACAGCACGTCCGGATCCGCCTTAAGATTGACCAACTAGAATCGCCCTTAAGGTACTAAAGATTTTCGGCACTTTTAGTCAAGGAATGTGTCTGAATTTTCTCTCAAAAACTCACTTTGAATACTTGAATAATCTATGAAAATATGTGACCCTAGGCACCTATTTATAGAGTTATGGAAAGGGTTTTGGAATCCTATTAGGATACTAATAGATTTAATTATAACCCTACTAGGACTCTAATTAAATAATCATTATCTAATAGTTTTAGGATTTAATCACACTTCGAATCCCGATTGCTTCAGGATTCCCGCACAAGCATTGCACGAGTACCGTACACCCGCGCAAGCCTTGCGGCCCACGCTAGGCGCACAGCGCTCGGCCCACTGCTGTGCTCTCGCGCGCGCGCCCAAGGCTTTGGCTGGGCCTGGCCTTGCGCTGGGCCTGGTCGAGGCTTGGCGTGCGATGGTGCGCGTTGGCTCGCTGGGCGACGGCCTGGCTTCGTGCTGGGCCTTCGTCTAGCGGGCCTCGTCCGATGCTAATTCGTACGATACGCTTCCGATTAAATACCCGATTCCGGAATTCATTTCCGATACGAACAATATTTAATATTTCCGATTCCGGAATCAATTTCCGTTTCGAACAAATATTTAATATTTCCGTTTCCGGAATTATTTTCCGATTCCGATAATATTACCGATTCTGACAATATTTCCGTTTCCGGCAATATTTCCGATTCCGGCAATATTTCCATTTCCGATAATATTTTCCGATACGTACCATGTTTCCGTTTCCGGAAACATCTACGACTTGGATAATATTTATATTTCCGATACGATCCATATTTCCGTTTCCGGCAATATCATCATTTCCGGAGTATTCATTTCTTGCCTGTGACGATCTCAGCTCCCACTGAAACCATGATCCGTCGATTCCGAATATCCATAGATGGAGTATTTAATGCCATTAAATACTTGATCCGTTTACGTACTATTTGTGTGACCCTACGGGTTCAGTCAAGAGTAAGCTGTGGATTAATATCATTAATTCCACTTGAACTGAAGCGGCCTCTAGCTAGGCATTCAGCTCACTTGATCTCACTGAATTATTAACTTGTTAATTAATACTGAACCGCATTTATTAGACTTAACATAGAATGCATACTTGGACCAAGGGCATTATTTCCTTCTGTCCTCTGGGCTAGTTTTGGAACTGGAAGACAGTTTCCATGTTCCAAGTCTTACTAAAAACATCATTTATGTTTCTTGCTTAGATGCTAAGGGATTTTCCTTTTTAATAAAAGACAATAGTTGTTCGTTTTATTTTAAAGAGATGTTTTATGGATCTGCTAGATTAGTCTATGGACTTTATTTATTAGATCACGACAAACAAGTTTATAACATAAATACCCAAAAGGCCAAAAAGGATGATTCAGATCTCACCTATCTGTGGCATTGTCGATTAGGCCATATTAACTTGAAACGCATAGAAAGACTTCAAAAGGAAGGAATTCTAGAATCATTTGACCTGGAGGATTATGGTAAGTGTGAATCATGTTTATTTGGAAAAATGACAAAGCAACCTTTCTCTAAAGTTGGAGAAAGAGCAACTAAGCTATTGGGTTTAATCCATACAGATGTATGTGGACCAATGAGTACAAATGCTAGAGGTAGTTTCAGCTACTTTATCACTTTCACTGATGACTTCAGTAGATATGGTTATGTCTACCTAATGAAGCATAAGTCTGAATCCTTTGACAAATTCAAGGAATTTCAGAGTGAAGTAGAGAATCAATTAGGCAAGAAGATTAAGGCACTGCGGTCTGACATAGGCGGTGAATATCTGAGCTATGAATTTGATGACCATCTGAAAGAATGTGGAATTCTATCAAAATTGACTCCTCCTGGAATACCACAATGGAATGGTGTGTCGGAACGGAGGAGCAGAACCTTGCTAGACATGGTTAGATAAATGATGGGTCAGGCCGAACTTCCAATAGAATTTTGGGGACATGCACTAAATACAACTGCACTCACTATAAATAGAGCTCCGTCTAAAGCTGTTGAAATGACTCCATATGAGTTATGGTTTGGAAAGCCTCCAAAAGTGTATTTTCTTAAGATTTGGGGATGTGAAGTATACGTCAAACGATTAATTTCAGACAAACTTCATCCAAAATCTGACAAATGTATCCTTGTGGGCTACCCAAAGGAAACAAAGGGGTATTACTTCTACAATACATCTGAGAACAAGGTATTTGTTGCTCGAGATAGTATCTTTTTGGAAAAGGATCACATTTCCAAAATGACAAGTGGGAGAAAAGTAGACCTCGAAGAAATTCGAGTCAAACAACAAAATCTAGAGAATGTTCAAGATGACATGCATTCAGGATGAAACTCAGAGATCTTTAGAAGTATCTGGTGAGGATCAAGGACCATCTAGAAATTTAACCCCGCGTAGATCGCAAAGATATAGATCTCAACCGGAAAGGTACTTAGGTATTTTGACGAACGAGAGGTATGACGTTCTATTACTTGAAAGTGATGAACCTGCGACTTACAAACAAGCTATGACGAGCCCTAGCTCCAAGCCATGCAACCTGAATTAGACTCCATGTCAGAAAACCAACTTTGGGATTTGGTCGATTTGCCTGATGGCTACCAAGCCATAGGAAGCAAATGGGTTTTCAAACTGAAAAAGGACAAGGGTGGGAAACTTGAAGTTTTCAAAGCTAGATTGGTTGCAAAAGGATACAGGCAAGTCCACGGTGTGGATTACGATGAAACCTTTTCACCAGTTGCAATGCTAAAGTCTATTCGAATAATGTTAGCAATCGCTGCATATTACGATTACGAAATATGGCAGATGGATGTCAAAACCGCTTTCTTAAACGGCATTTTAACAGAAACTGTGTTTATGACACAGTCTGAGGGTTTTGAGGATCCAAAGAATGCTAAAAAGGTATGCAAGCTTAAGAAATCAATCTACGGATTGAAGCAGGCATCAAGTAGCTGGAATATACGTTTTGATGAAGCAGTCAGTGACTTTGGTTTCATCAAGAACGCAGACGAATCTTGTGTATACAAGAAGGTCAGTGGGAGCAAAATTGCTTTTCTACTATTATATGTCGACGACATATTACTTATCGGAAATGACATTCCTATGTTGAACTCTGTCAAGATTTGGCATGGGAAATGTTTTTCGATGAAGGATCTAGGAGAAACACAGTACATACTGGGCATCAAGATCTACAGAGATAGATCTAAGAAGATGATTGGACTTAGTCAAAGCACTTATATCAATAAGGTGCTTGAAAGGTTCAAGATGGAAGACTCCAAGCGAGGCTACCTACCCATGTCTCATGGAATGACTCTAAGCAAGACTCAGTGCCCAAAAACACTTGATGAGCGTAGACGAATGAGTGGGATTCCATACGCATCATTGATTGGTTCAATAATGTATGCTATGATATGTACACACCCGGATGTTGCGTATGCACTTAGTGCTACGAGCAGATACCAGTCAGACCCAGGAGAGGCACATTGGACTGCTGCCAAGAACATTATGAAGTGCCTGAAAAGGCACAAAGATGATTTCCTGGTCTATGGTGGAGATGATGAATTAATTGTTAAAGGCTATACGGACGCAAGTTTCCAAACCGACAAAGATGATTTCAGATCACAGTCTGGGTTTGTCTTCTGCCTCAACGGAGGTGCAGTAAGATGGAAACGTGCTAAGCAAAGCACCATTGCGGATTCTACAACTGAAGCGGAGTACATTGCTGCACATGAAGCAGCAAAGGAAGCTATATGGCTAAGGAAGTTCATAGGTGAACTTGGTGTAGTCCCCTCCATTAAAGGAGCAATAGCCCTATATTGTGATAATAATGGAGCTATTGCACAGGCAAAGGAGCCTAGACACCACCAGAGAATCAAGCATGTACTTCGTAGATTTCACCTTCTATGAGAGTTCGTTGAAAGAAAAGAAGTCGGGATAAGGAAGATTGGAACTGATGATAACATCTCAGATCCATTAACTAAACCTCTGCCGCAAGCGAAGCACAACTCGCACACTGCAGCGATGGGAATCAAGCATATTGGAGAATGGCTTTGATGTCCTTGTTTAATGTTTTAAAGTTTTAGAGTTTAATTCTTTGTAAAACATCATTGGTTTATCATTCACAATAAATGAATAGAATTCATTTTTCCATTTAATTTGTGGTTTATTAAATGATGAGTCCCTTTAATTTGACGATATATTCAAGATAGACTGTCAGGACCAGTCTTGTGACTAAGAAATGTCTATCAAGTGAACTTGAATGTCAAAAATTGAAAATGGTCCCTGGTCGGAGTTTTCTATAAAGATGGACGCATAGAAAACGTTAGACGACTAGAATGCAAGATGACTAGTAGTTTTGTTTCTTGAACTATGTGGACATGGCAATGTCGTAATCATTTGCATAGATACTTACTTTGGGAAGACTAGTATCGGACAGACCTATGAAAATTTACTGTAAGAGATGAAAATCTGTCATAAGGAAATTTCATTAAAATTATTAGACACTAATCCTCAATACCTGAGTGATTTGAGATTACTTGTTTGAGAACTGCTTA
The DNA here is from genome assembly GCF_020520425.1 of Spinacia oleracea. Taxonomy (NCBI): domain Eukaryota; kingdom Viridiplantae; phylum Streptophyta; class Magnoliopsida; order Caryophyllales; family Amaranthaceae; genus Spinacia; species Spinacia oleracea. Next base: position 94,628,985 of record NC_079489.1, read on the forward strand.
CTTTGACGTTGTCAACCGTCGCACCGTAAAAGGAGGCTATAAAGGCAACGCTCAGGTAATCACCTATCAAACGAAGTCTAATCCCAAGATCGCAAGATTGGGATTGTCCTCCCATAAATCGGGATGAGATGCTAAAAGTTGTACAAGGCCACTCAGAGAGCTAGAAACTGTAAAATGCATGGCCGTGCTCAGATGAATCATAGGCTATGATTATCTGTTTATTTGATCAGTTGAACTCTAAAACCGAGAAACACCTCTGGACATAATAAGGATGACAACTCTTACCTTATGTTCAAGAGCAAGCATCGAGCGACTAAGGAATTAGGAAATGCACACTTGTCCCTAAGGACAAGTGGGAGACTGAAGGAAATAATGCCCTTGGTCCAAGTATGCATTTAATGATAAGTCTAACAAATGCGGTTCAGTATTAATTAAACAAGTTAATAATTCAGTGAGATCAAGTGAGCTGAATGCCTAGCTAGAGGCCGCTTCAGTTCAAGTGGAATTAATGATATTAATCCACAGCTTACTCTTGACTAAACCCGTAGGGTCACACAAATAGTACGTAAACGGATCAAGTATTTAATGGCATTAAATACTCCATCTATAGATATTTGAAATCGACGGATCTTGGTTTCAGTGGGAGCTAAGATCGTCAAAGGCAAACAATGAATACTCCGGAAACGATGATATTGCCGGAAACGGAAATATGGATCGTATCGGAAATATATATATTATCCAAGTCATAGATGTTGCCGGAAACGGAAACATGGTAAGTATCGGAAAATATTATCGGAAATAGAAATATTGCCGGAATCGGAAATATTACCAAAAACGGAAATATTGTCAGAATCGGAAATATTATCGGAATCGGAAAATAATTCCGGAAATGGAAATATTAAATATTTTTTCGAAATGGAAATTAATTCCGGAATCGGAAATGTTAAATATTGTTCGAATCGGAAATGAATTCCGGAATCGGGAATTTAATCGGAAGCGCATCGTACGAATTAGCATCGGACGAGACTTGCTAGACGAAGGCCCAGCACGAAGCCAGGCCCGCGTCCAGCAAGCCAAGCGCCCAACACAACGCTGCCAAAGCCTCGCCAGGCCTAGCGTAAGGCCAGGCCCAGCAAGGCCATAGCGCGCGCGAGCTCATGGGTTGCGGGTTGTGCATCTCGCGTGGGCCGCAAGGCTTGCGCGGGCTGTGCGGCTCGTGCTCGTGCTCGTGCAACGCTTGTGTTCAATACGAATCCTAAAGCTAATGGAATTCGTTCTATGATCAAATCCTAATCCTAATAGATAAAAAAAAATTTAATAGAGTTTGTATCAGATTTTAATTAAACTAATTGGTATCCTAATAGGATTCTAAATCCCTTTCCATAGCCCTATAAATATGTGCCTAGGTTCACAATTTATGGACGAGTTTTCAAGTATTCAAAGGTAAGATTTTCAAGCAAAAATCAGCCAAACACTTGCCACATATTAGTCGAAAATTCTAAGTACCTTAAGGGCGATTCTAGTTAGTCAAGCTTAAGGCGGATCCGAACGTGCTGTGAAATTTCTACGGAGGGACGACACTTGGAGTCCTAAAGACTTGTTCTTGTTCGGTTCGGGCGCAGCTAGGGAGGGCACACTGCAAAGTGTACGCATCCTAGACTAATTATATGATTATGTGCAATTAATATGATTCCTGGCATTAAGGTTTTTCCGCATGATTTATGTTGTTCATATGTATCATAACCTAACAAAAGCAGGCGAGAGTGAAGAAGCAGCGGAGGGAGAGACGCGAAGGGTTTGAGAGTAAGAGTGGAGAGGGTATTGTAGTCCTTGCAATTGGGGACACGAAAATTGATGTTACAAAAACACCCTCAGTTGTTCCTTTATATAATAGAGATATATACTTCGTATATACTTTGTAGGATTTATTAATTTATCTATTCTTTTTATTTGACCAATTAGATTTTTGACATTATGCATATAATCTACTTTGATTATCAATTGAGATTTGTACGTAAGAAAAATATAGTTTTTTATCGTTGTATTATAATCGTATCATTAGGTCATTCTTCATATCGACTATTTCTTCAATCGGTTCAACTCAGTAGGCTCAACATTTTGCTTAATAATATTCTGACATGGTAGACCCATGCAGTATTCGATCCAAGTTAAAAACAAAAGAAAGAAAAATTATGAAAGCTTAATAAAACAAGTGGAGCGCTAAAAGCCGCCCTACATTACTCAAAACCGCCCCACTAATTCCCACTATTTTCCCTTCATACCCTTACTTATCCAACTTTCCAACTCTGATTCCCAACTTTCACCTCATCCATCTTGGAGAGAGAAAAGCGTATCTTCATCCAACCACCACCACACACCCACCTTCACCCAACGGCCGACCACCGTATTTTTGGCGTTGCTCGATGCGACGACCACTCTGTTTATCGCGTTGCTCGGAATAACGACCACCACCGTTGCTCTTCTTCTCGGTCGTTGCTCGGAATAACGACCACCACCGCTGCTCCATTCCCGTTGCTCGGAATAACGACCAGCCAGCCGTTGGTCGTTGAACAACCCAGCGACGACGACGACCCAGCGCATGCAGCCGTTGGTCATTGAACAACCCAGCGGCGCCGACGACCTAGCGCAGCGCAGCCGTTGTTCCTTTGGATCTAGCAGCAGCAGCACCGACGATGACGGGTCGCCGAAATCAACCTGCAACGAGAGCCAAGCAACCGTCGACGAGAACCAAGCAACTGGCGTCGAAGGGGGTTAAAAAAACCGGCCAATTTGTTCCATGTGTTTTTGGGGTTTGTAATTTTCTGTAATTTTCAATTTTATCAAGTCTACCACCACCACACATATGTTTTTTAGGGCTTGTTATTTTCTGTTCAATTAGTTCTTGTTTTTTATGCAATTTTCTGTTTTTTTGGGTTTTTAATTTTTTGTTTTGGGATGATATTTGTGATTTATTCGTTTGTTCAATTAGTTCGATTTTAATGACTAAGTGCAAATCAGATTGGATTTGGTTGAATTGTGTGGTTCATTTATTAAATTTGTTTGTTGAATTTGAAGTCTTGTTGTTGTATGTTAATCTTGTTGCGGAAGTTCAATCAGAAATCGAATTTGGGTTTAGGAAACATAGACTTATACGAATTCAGCTTAGTACATGGTCTAGACTTATGCAAATTAAGCCTCATCCATGGTAGGAGCTTTAAACTCAAAAGTCCCTTCCATGGATGGAGCCTAAAATGCATAAGTCTGTAAATGTTTTTTAACAAATTAAATGTACATAGACTTATGTGATTTAAGCTTCATCCATGGTTTAGACTTATGCAGATTAAGCTCACACAATGGAACGAGCTTAAAATTTATAAGTACCTTCCGTGGATGTAGCCTAAAATGCATAAGTCTCTAATTTCTTTTTTAACATAATAATAAACATAATAATTACAATTAAAATTAATTGTTATTATTATGTTTATTAATTTTAATTATTACGTTTTTAATTTGTATTGTTACTTAATTCTAAACATGATTTGTATTGATGATTAATTTTTTTTTACTATAAGCACGCTCGTACCATGAAAAAACTAGCGTAAATAGTAGAAAAAATGTTAAGAAATAATTCAAACATATAGCTTAGCAAGTACTCGTAGTGGCCCAATGATATAGAAAACCATATGAATGAATAAATATTAACTATATTTAAATATAGATTATTCGCATAAAATCAATTGCATATATATTTAAATATAAATTTTTCTTCCTATTAATTTAAATATACATATTAATTAGAATTATTACGTTTTTAATTTGTATTGTTAATTAATTATAAACATAATTTGTATTGATGATTAATTTTTTTTAACTCGTAGTTATAAATTATTATGATGGTAATTATTTATTGATTTTCAAATATATAGCAAAAAGTTGGAAAATCTTCCTCTGTGTATCTCACTAGCGATGTTGACTCCGGTGCTTGACATCTCATGTACAATTCTCCTCGTTTCCATGAGGACTTCACAATCTTAAACCCATTGTTAATAGCAATGTTTCTAGCCCACTCGACAGCAGCATCATCACTCGGAAATATTTCGGAAGTAACGAATTTTGGATTATAATTAATTCCATCGCTTCCAAAATCTAGGAACGGAACCTGCCCATTCAAAAAATTATTTATTAAAACCAAGTAATTTTAATTATCAGTAAGTATAATAATAAATTAATTAAAAAAACGAATTTAGTTTAGTCTACAAACTTATGAATTTGTAGCTTGCACCATGGTACAAGCTTATGAATTTCAAGCTCCTTCCATGGTACAAGCTTAAACTTCATAAGTTTGTACCATGGTCGAAGCTAAAAACTCATAAGTCTGTAAGCTTAAAATTCATAAGTTTGTACCATGGTACAAGCTAAATATTTATAAGTTTTTGAATATTTTTTCGGACTAAAAAAAAAAATTCTCTTGTAAATTCACAGACTTATGCATATTAAGCTCACACCATGGCGAAGACTTATGCATTTTAAGCTCATTCCATGGTACGAGCTTAAAATTCATAAGCCTATACCATGGTCGGAGCTCAAAATTCATAAGTCTCTATTTATTTTTTCCGATAACATTAAATCAAATGTAACAACAAATCAAAAACTTAAATAATATAGACTTATGAATTTCTAGCTTGCACCATGGTACATGCTTATGAATTTCTAGCTTGCACCATGGTACAAGCTTAAAATTCATAAGCCTATACCATGGTCGAAGCTCAAAATTCATTAGCCTATACCATGGTGCAAGCTAGAAATTCATAAGTTCCTTAAAAAATTTCCGAACAAAAAAAAAATTTTACCTCTTGCTAAGAATCGGCCATTGATAGTGGAGGTGTTGGCAGGCAGTGGCCGGAGTAGTTTTCCGGCGGTGGTGGCCGGGGGATGGCAGTCGGCGGTGGTTGCCGGCGGTGGTTGCCGACGGTGGTATCCGGCGAAGGTGGTATCCGGTGGTGGTGGTCAAAATTGAGGTGGGAAAGTATAAGGTAAATGAGGATGGTAATTGTTGAAAATGAAGGGTAAATATATAATAGGGTATATGGGTAAATGAATGAGACGACTTTGAGTAATATGTGACAGTAAATAGTAAGCCCCTAAAACAATTCCCCTATAAAACATGATTGGTTAGAAAATGATTATGGAATCTTTATAAATTCCTTTTTAAGTACCTTATCAATATACTCTAGTACAAGTTAAATTATATTTTTAGTTGCAAAGTCATATTTTAATATCATGATACAAATTTGTTGGTTTTTAATTTATTCTAGTTGATTGCTTGGAAAAGTATTTATCTTTCTAACCACCACCAAGTAAGCAACCAAGACTAATTCAATTCCCCTCACACTCAATTATATAAACCCTATCTTCTCCTCTACTTTACCCCTCTCATTATTTCTTTCATTCTTTCTCAAATTCAGCAATTTCTCCCTAACTCCATTTTAAAGCAACAATCCCCAATTTTGTGCCTCAAAAAACAATGGAAATCCCAGTAATTAATTTCGAAGCAGGCATAAACTCATTTCGTAATCCTTCATTAATTTATCGAGTTATCTCAAATTTCGAGCTCGGAAAATTATCATATTCTAATAGAATATGGAAATGGGGCGCTCTTTTTCTTGCTTTAGTATATGGTTTTAGTAGTCTTGTTAACAAAATCAAGTTGTTAGTCCTTTATTATCATAATAAATCCAAATCTTTATTAGCTGCTTCCGAACCTCTATTATCCTCTTTATACGATGAGTTTGATAGTGATACTGGTAGTGATTATGATGAGAACGACGACGTTTGCTCCTCCTGTGATTCTTCCTCAGACGAAGACGACGACGAAATAGAAGAGATGTGCAATGTATCTTTTGAAGACGACGATTTCAATGTGAAGGGTAGTTTCGATAATTTCAGTGAAAGCCCTATGCAAAAGGGTAAATTCAAGCTTATGCGCCGGAAACGAAGCTTCGTAGACAACTTTTCGTTGTCGGATCTCGTTAATGGAAACGGCGTCGTTAAGCTGTGGGATGGATTAGGTCTAGGAGTTGTAGATGTTGATAATGCGTTTTCTTTTTTGGATTTTGATAATTATGAGAATCACGATTTCATTAGTAGCTCGAATTTCAGTTCGCCGGCAGTGTTTATCTCCGCCGGAAGCGGAGGCGGGAAGTTAGGGTTAGACATTTGGGATTTGAGAACCGGTGGTGAATCACCGGTGGTTCGTTCACAGTGGCGGTCGGACCAGCGGGGCAAAATTGTGGGGATGGATTCCGGACGGACCGGGAAAGTGAGCGTTAGGAATGACGACAAAATGCTGTCGGCAGTTGGTGATGTAAGGAAGGTGGATACGCCGTTGACGGAGGAATGCGAGGAGGAGATGCGTTGGGACGCTGACGAGTGACGGCGTAAGCAGAACGACGGAGACCGGTAACGGTAAGTGGTAAACTCGCGAAGGTGGTGGGGATTGAGTACGAAGCGGCCTTTCTGGAATACGGTGCGGTGGCTGACAGCTGGATTTCCAAAGTAAAATGTGTTTCACGCGTCGGTGGAAAATGGATAGACGACTAATGTTTTGATTCGAAGATTTCCCTTCCAAAATGATGCACTACTATTATTAGTAAATATGAGTTGAATAATTCGTTGTAGATTAGGCAAAAAGATGGAGTTCTAAAAATGATGAACTCCTTCTTCAGTTCTTCTTTACTTTGTAAATACGTACAAGCTACGATTCTTTTTAAATTGAAAAACCTTATTTGTGACTCTAAATTGCGTTAGGAAATTATTTTCATCAAATTATTATACTTTGTACTGCGTAATTTGTTCGTAATTTCACCGAACATAGTAATTGGACTTATTAAATGAGCAAAATGCGAAGTGAGAGTATGATATTGAGTTTATACGTGTTATATTTCGGTATTTTTAAATGTACTATTAATCGACGTTCATATTTACTTAAAATATCCACCTAAAAAGTGTGAAAACTAGTTTCTACCCTTAATAAACCCATCCCCTTACCTTACCCAGTACTTACCCACATTCTTTCTCGCTCTAACCCAGCCACCTCCCATGTTCTCTCATAGTCTCGCTACCCTTTCCACTAACTGAGTCGTTGTCGCTTGCAACTGACCCTCCCCCCTCCACTCCTCCGTCGGTTATTGTTGTTGATTTGAAGAAACACCGTTGTTTCAATTGATCACCTTTCTGCTTCCCGCCGCCCCTCCACTTATTTGTTGTTGACTGTGGTTGTTGATTCACTTCCCGTCCTTTGAGCCCGTCAAACTTTGGGCTTTGTGCAGTTGGGCTCCTTGCACATCCTCATCATCGAGGCTGATGAGTTTCCAAATGGTGAAAAAACAAAAAAGTTGAACTCCAAATGTTATCTTAACTCTTGTGTGCCTTTTTCTTGATGTATCGATCTACTGAGATATTATTTGGGAATGTAGGCTATTAGGGTTAGTTTATCCCTGAAACTCAACCACAAACTCAAGATCTACCACTTTAATTTTCCACTAACTTTTACCCACCTTTTCATTATTCACACAAGAATTTTTCTATTTTTACACATTATCTTCAAACTCACCTCAAACTTACTTAAACTCTTAAGAAAAGACAATTAAGTAGGATAAAACTAGTATGGTACCGTGCGATGCACGATCTATAATCTTAATATTAATTTTGCATGAAATATAAACTACAATTATAGACAATTAATTATCATCATAGTAGAGCTTAGAGATATTATTCTAATTAAAATTAATGATAGATATATGTTTTTGCCCCATTCTCTGTTTTATTTATCAAATATATTAAAACCATATATGGGTATGTAAATGAAATTAGTTTCATCCCCGTTTATCACCCGTGTCATACATAAAGTTACGTTCATCCAACCTTTACTTCGATAGTCAATATATCCACCATCTAACTCATTACCCGATCACTAACACCTACGGAGTACTCGACCATCTACTTCATTTAGCTAGAGATGAATTCAAGGCGAATGGGTGAGGGATGGTCCTTCTGAAGAAAATATGCCCTTGGTCCAAGTCTGCATTCAAGGCATTTAATGCCAAGTCTAATAAATGCGGTTTAGATTTAATTAAGCAAGTTAATTTTTCAGTGAGATCAAGTGATCTGAATGCCAAGTTAGAGGTTGTTTCATTTATACAAGAAAAACAGTTTTGGGCAACGGAAAAGCATGGCGATGATGGATATTCAGATAATGAGGATGTGGATTTCCAAAAGACAACTTGAGTTCCTCAATTAATCTTGCGTTATTTTCCCTTAATTCTGAGGTTGAAAAGGATGTTTATATCTTCAAAGTTAGAAAGGCATATGCGATGGCATAAAGTTGATAATAAAGATGATGGTATAATGAAAAACCCAACAGGTTCAAAAGCATGGAAGTCTTTGAGCACAACATTTCCCGACTTTGCTAAAGACACACGTAATGTACGCTTGGGTTTAGCTAGTGATGGGTTTAATCTCGGGGATAACATGAGTAGTAGATATAGTATTTGGCCAGTGATGTTGGTTCCATATAATCTACCTCCTTAGATGTGCATGAAGAGTGATAAAATGTTATTATCTTTATTAATTATTGGTCCTAAATATCCAGGAAATGATATAGATGTATTTTTGCAACCTCTAATAGACGAACTTAAGGAATTATGGTAGTTTGGGGTAAAAACCTTTGATGCCCATGCCAAGGAGACCTTTAATGTAACACCCCGACTTCTAAACACCTTAAATTAGGTTAATTAACTTTAATTAGCAGCGGAAACCCTAATTTAGTCGGAGTGTCACATGCCGTGTCTCCCTCGTGGGAAATACAAGGCGACATAACCTTTTTAAATTACTAAATAAACTTTAATAATAATTAATTCTAGCATTGATTAAAGATTAATATTAAAATCTAACTCAAATCATGAAATCAAACTTAGAATTTAATTAATACATCCTTTTATTACTAATGACATAGTTATCTTTACTAAACAACGATCGTGAATTTGATGGTTGCATCCTCACTCTAAGGCATCCCATGATCTTCTTCGTACCTAAAACAAAAGCAACATCGTGAGCCGAGGCCCAGTAACATACTACCCTAACAACGTAAACTCATTTCAATTCATTTTATTTAATTTGCAATCAGGGAGAATGGAATATAGTAAAATACTTTAATAAACTCATTGCAGTAAAACTCATTTATATCTTGAAACTTTAATAGTTCCCATTATCTTTCATAAAACATCCCTTTTACTTGGTAACTGACAAGTTAGCCTTGCGGGATGTCTCCCACCTTGCGATAGTCCTCAAGGAGCACTCTCCCTTGTTGGACATACGCCCGTACCTAAATAGTTTCTCTTTTAGCTTGCGGTAACCCTCAAGGAGCACTCTCCCTTGTTGGGTATCCCGCGGTACGGCGGTACGTGCACGACCTAGAAATAGTAACCCCACTAACTGCCAGAACCTGTTACACTTTTATTTATCATGTTTCGTATCTTATTCGTAACTTATAAACATCATTCTTATAGATCATTCACAAGCATATTTAAATATCATCGTTCATAAAACACACTTTATAAATACATTTCATATCCCACAATCCAATAAAAACATATCATTATAAACATATTTCATAATCTCATAAAACACATTTCATAAAGGGATTGCGGGTGTTAGCAATAGATGTTACCTCAACCGTAGTTTATACGTCCCGTTCGATGGATCGTTCATCCTGAGCTCCAAGTCCGATTTCTTTTGAATATTAAACCATTGAATTAGTTATTAAAACGATAATAACCTAAAATTTATATTTTATAAATAAATTTTATAAGTAAAGAATTTATAAATAACGAATTTTAATAAGAAATATAATTTCATAATTTTACTAAAAACATTATAAATCAAAATTTTAATCAAACAATATATGTATATCATAAATCAATTTTCATAAATATTATTTAAATTCCGTTTTTGATAAATAAATCTAGTAATTTATTTTAGGAAAATAATAACGATTTAATAATGAATAATTATATCAAAAACAAAATTCATTAAAACATAAATATTGATTAATTGAAAAATCTGAAAATTCATATTTGTTTTAACCAAAGCCCAAAGATCCATAATTGGGCCAGCTTGTGTTTTGGGTTTATTAAAGCAAGCAAATAAAATCAGGCATTTTGGTTTTCTAAAAGTCGACCAAAGAGGGAAGGGGGTGCGAAACAGGGCACGAACAGGGGAGGAAAGAGGGGAGGTTGGGCGGCGGCCTCGGTGGCTCGGTTCGGTGGTCCGGCGTCGCAAGTCTGCACTGGCGAAGGCGACGGTGGTGAGGTTGGTTTCGCGGCGGCGAAACAACAAAGAAGGGGGAAAGGTGGTTAAGCGAACAGGGGAAGCAGGGGAAGGGGAGGAAAGGGGAGAAGGTGACCGGAGGTCTGGGCGGCGGTTCTGGGCGATACGGCGGCGCGAAAGGTCGCCGATGATGGTGGTTGTGGGTGCTGCGACATCGAGAGAAAGGAAGGGGGAGCACGAGCAAGGCGAAGACAAGGGAGAGTAACAGGGGAGTTCGGGGGTGTTCTAGGGCGGTTCTGGGCGGCGTCTCGCCGGGGATTGGGGAAGGAGGTGGGTTCGCACGGTGGCGAAGGTGGTTGGGAGCAGTGGTGCGACGCTGATGGTGCCGCAAGGGACGAAGAAAGAGAGAGGCATGGGAGGTGGGTGACCGAGAAGCAGGGGAAGTATGGTGATGGATGGTGGTCGTGGTGGTGTTAGGCGACAGTGGTGGTGTTGATAGGGTGGTAGGCAGTGGCGGGTAATGGTGGTGGTGGTAGGTTGCAGTGGCGGAAGCCACCGGCGGTGGTGGTTCGAACAAACAGTAAGCAAAAGGGGGTGGTATTGATTTTTAGTTATTGAAATTCAACTTGAAATTTGAGCTGATTGAATGAAGAATTGGGGCAGATATTTGCTCTGATTTATAGTTTTAAGTAGAGTGAAAGAGAAGCTAAAGTCCTTGGGGAGCAAGGCATGAACAAGGACGGAGTTGAGGGAAAGAGAGGAAGGAAGGAATTGCTTCCTTCTTCCTAGTACACGTGAAGAGCAAGGGAAGAGAAAAAGAAAAAGAAAAAAAAAATGAAGTTTTGGTTCTTTTAAGGCATTTTGTTTTTTTTTCTTGTTTGTCATTTCACTTTAGTTAGGCAAAAATTCAGAAAATTGATTTCTATTTTTAGGAAATTAATTTGAATAGAAATGTTTGATTAAAATTAAGTTTTAAAATAATCCTTTATAAAAATATCGTTAACGAAAAATAAATGTAGTTTTCGAATAAAATAAGAACGTTCCGAAATTATTAAAAAAAATCCGAAAATAATTAAAATTTAAAAAGGGCGTTAAGCTCGTAAATATGAAATTAAATTATAAACTGGAAAATAAATCGTGTAGCAATATTAAAAATTCAAGCGAAATAAATCTTCGTTAATTAAAATAAAGTTCGAATTTAGGATTTAAAACGATTTTAAGCTAAATAAAAATAATTAAGCATAATTAATCGAGTTTTAAAAATTCGGGGTATTACATTTTTACCCCCTTAGAAAAAGTTTCGTCCTCGAAACTTGAAAATTAGATTTATAAAATGATTGTTGAAAACTGAAAACGCTCGAATAAAAGTATGATGTTTTGTATTAAAACCAAGATCTCACAATTTCATTCCAATTCCGACAATGTCTAGCTTTCATTCCGCCATCTTCTTTGATGACTCCGCTTCAACTCGAGACCTAGAATCGAAGAGTAAAGAATACAAAAGGGGCAAAATTATATGTTGATCCTTAATCGTCATTAAGGTCAATTACATTCCGCCATCGTCTTTCGTATCTCCACTTTACTTCATAAAATAGGATCGAGGAGCAAAGAACATAAAAGGGACAAACTTGTTAGCATAGACTAGGCTCCCATTTTACTTTGTGATATCCGGTTTGAAAATATTTTCCACTAAAAATAGTAATTTTTAATACAAAATTATATGTAATGAAAATAAATATTTATCTAACAATTATACTAGCCAAGTAATTTGTAAAAATCATTTATTATAACAATCTCGTACTCTGAGCTCAGGAGAACTTCCATCGAAGGCGGCTTCCATGTAAAAAGATTAGTTATTACTAATGCAATCATGACATCATAAACATAATCCATAAAGTATATCATAATTCATAAATTGAAATTTCACTTTCAACATAAGCATAACATTCATATAATAATCATTTGATCTAACACATGAGCATGGTTGATAATACGTTTACATAAAACATCGCGATTCGTTCATTATATCATTCTTAGGCGACTATTTGGAGATATTGCGTTTTCGTTTGTTCTTGAGCTTCTTTGCTGTAGGAATCTTTTCGTTGACTTTCTTTATTCGATTCGTTTTGATTTCGATCTCCGCTCTTTTCTTCTACGTTGAATAACTTCGTTGACTACGTTCATTGCAGGGGTTCGAGTCAATCACGTGACAGAAAATACATCGTTGGACATACGACTTTGACCGTTACTTATTCTTAGTATTTCAGGTAGACAACCCTCGTATTTCGCGGATAATGCTAAGTCATCAAATGTGCCTTTATCAGAAACAATCTATCTTCCAGAAAACTTAGTTCAGACTACCTGGTTTTATAGACATGTCATTTTGTCGATTTTCTATTCTCAATTTCATTGCATTCCTCATTCATTCATAACTCATTTCGAATTTCATAACATTCATTGATATCATCAACCTGATACACAGACTAATTCTTGATAACTCATTTTGGTAGAATCCTAGCTCAAAGCTTTACATGCAAACTCAATTTCGTCTTTTCGATCACCACAAAACATGTTTTCCCATAACATTTTGCAAAACCTTAAATTATCTCACTTAGCTTTCTTTATGGAGATTATCAAGCATCCTTTCAGATAGATAGATAAAAACAATCCTTATAAATTATGCGGAATCGTAATCTAAGAATCGATTTCAATCGTAACTTCAATGCTTTAAACCTCGATTTAATTGTTGATTCGCCACTTACAAAATACAAAATCATGCTCTTTCGATACTCTATCATTCAATCTTTTGATATACTAATTCCTGATAACTCCTTTTGATAAAATCCTCAAAATCTTATTCATACGTCAACTAAAACGGGTCTTCTACCATAACTCATGTGGTTCATAACATTTATGTATAACTTCTTAGCTTCCTTAATAGAGGCATATCAATCATCTTTTAGATACTAGACTTTTGTACTTATATACCAAAATATTTATCATGGATAACACGGGAAGGTAACCCTAGAATCAATTTCATTCATAATTTGAACACTATAAACCTATAATAACCTTAACTTAATTAGTGATCCACCACTCGTGAAATACAACCTTATGCTCGTTTGATACTTAAACATTTATACTATCCTTAAAGATTCCATAACCATAAAAATTCCTCAAAACAATTCATATCCACAAAATCTTTGTGTTCGCACCGTGCTTTAACTTAACTTCTTTCAAGAAAACAGTAATGCTTAAACTTTGCCTAGTCTGTCTAGGGTAGGAAACTCATGACATGATAAACATGAAAACAAGGAAAGTTCGGATCCAAAGCGAAAGAGAGATAAATTAAAATAATACTAATGTTGGCGCCATCGTGAATGTTGCGCTTGTTGTGAGCTTCGTTCTTGGCATCGTTAATGCCCTCGACAATCGATATTTCGCATAATATATTCAATCAGGAAAACATAAATAACAGAAGAATAAATCCCTTTAATCCCGTTCCTACACTCACACTCATTCCATTTTAGCTTGACTTGATTTTAACATATTCTTTTTAACTTATTCCTTAAAACTCTTTGCTTAAAGCCTATTGAATTCTACTATGCGCAAAACCCGTAAGGTTTAGCACTTATGGTCTAGAACCTTGGCTCTGATACCAAACTGTAACACCCCGACTTCTAAACACCTTAAATTAGGTTAATTAACTTTAATTAGCAGCGAAAACCCTAATTTAGTCGGAGTGTCACATGCCGTATCTCCCTCGTGGGAAATACAAGGCGACATAACCTTTTTAAATTACTAAATAAACTTTAATAATAATTAATTCTAGCATTGATTAAAGATTAATATTAAAATCTAACTCAAATCATGAAATCAAACTTAGAATTTAATTAATACATCCTTTTATTACTAATGACATAGTTATCTTTACTAAACAACGATCGTGAATTTGATGGTTGCATCCTCACTCTAAGGCATCCCATGATCTTCTTCGTACCTAAAACAAAAGCAACATCGTGAGCCGAGGCCCAGTAACATACTACCCTAACAACGTAAACTCATTTCAATTCATTTTATTTAATTTGCAATCAGGGAGAATGGAATATAGTAAAATACTTTAATAAACTCATTGCAGTAAAACTCATTTATATCTTGAAACTTTAATAGTTCCCATTATCTTTCATAAAACATCCCTTTTACTTGGTAACTGACAAGTTAGCCTTGCGGGATGTCTCCCACCTTGCGATAGTCCTCAAGGAGCACTCTCCCTTGTTGGACATACGCCCGTACCTAAATAGTTTCTCTTTTAGCTTGCGGTAACCCTCAAGGAGCACTCTCCCTTGTTGGGTAACCCGCGGTACGGCGGTACGTGCACGACCTAGAAATAGTAACCCCACTAACTGCCAGAACCTGTTACACTTTTATTTATCATGTTTCGTATCTTATTCGTAACTTATAAACATCATTCTTATAGATCATTCACAAGCATATTTAAATATCATCGTTCATAAAACACACTTTATAAATACATTTCATATCCCACAATCCAATAAAAACATATCATTATAAACATATTTCATAATCTCATAAAACACATTTCATAAAGGGATTGCGGGTGTTAGCAATAGATGTTACCTCAACCGTAGTTTATACGTCCCGTTCGATGGATCGTTCATCCTGAGCTCCAAGTCCGATTTCTTTTGAATATTAAACCATTGAATTAGTTATTAAAACGATAATAACCTAAAATTTATATTTTATAAATAATAAATTTTATAAGTAAAGAATTTATAAATAACGAATTTTAATAAGAAATATAATTTCATAATTTTACTAAAAACATTATAAATCAAAATTTTAATCAAACAATATATGTATATCATAAATCAATTTTCATAAATATTATTTAAATTCCGTTTTTGATAAATAAATCTAGTAATTTATTTTAGGAAAATAATAACGATTTAATAATGAATAATTATATCAAAAACAAAATTCATTAAAACATAAATATTGATTAATTGAAAAATCTGAAAATTCATATTTGTTTTAACCAAAGCCCAAAGATCCATAATTGGGCCAGCTTGTGTTTTGGGTTTATTAAAGCAAGCAAATAAAATCAGGCATTTTGGTTTTCTAAAAGTCGACCAAAGAGGGAAGGGGGTGCGAAACAGGGCACGAACAGGGGAGGAAAGAGGGGAGGTTGGGCGGCGGCCTCGGTGGCTCGGTTCGGTGGTCCGGCGTCGCAAGTCTGCACTGGCGAAGGCGACGGTGGTGAGGTTGGTTTCGCGGCGGCGAAACAACAAAGAAGGGGGAAAGGTGGTTGAGCGAACAGGGGAAGCAGGGGAAGGGGAGGAAAGGGGAGAAGGTGACCGGAGGTCTGGGCGGCGGTTCTGGGCGATACGGCGGCGCGAAAGGTCGCCGATGATGGTGGTTGTGGGTGCTGCGACATCGAGAGAAAGGAAGGGGGAGCACGAGCAAGGCGAAGACAAGGGAGAGTAACAGGGGAGTTCGGGGGTGTTCTAGGGCGGTTCTGGGCGGCGTCTCGCCGGGGATTGGGGAAGGAGGTGGGTTCGCACGGTGGCGAAGGTGGTTGGGAGCAGTGGTGCGACGCTGATGGTGCCGCAAGGGACGAAGAAAGAGAGAGGCAGGGGAGGTGGGTGACCGAGAAGCAGGGGAAGTATGGTGATGGATGGTGGTCGTGGTGGTGTTAGGCGACAGTGGTGGTGTTGATAGGGTGGTAGGCAGTGGCGGGTAATGGTGGTGGTGGTAGGTTGCAGTGGCGGAAGCCACCGGCGGTGGTGGTTCGAACAAACAGTAAGCAAAAGGGGGTGGTATTGATTTTTAGTTATTGAAATTCAACTTGAAATTTGAGCTGATTGAATGAAGAATTGGGGCAGATATTTGCTCTGATTTATAGTTTTAAGTAGAGTGAAAGAGAAGCTAAAGTCCTTGGGGAGCAAGGCATGAACAAGGATGGAGTTGAGGGAAAGAGAGGAAGGAAGGAATTGCTTCCTTCTTCCTAGTACACGTGAAGAGCAAGGGAAGAGAAAAAGAAAAAGAAAAAAAAAATGAAGTTTTGGTTCTTTTAAGGCATTTTGTTTTTTTTTCTTGTTTGTCATTTCACTTTAGTTAGGCAAAAATTCAGAAAATTGATTTCTATTTTTAGGAAATTAATTTGAATAGAAATGTTTGATTAAAATTAAGTTTTAAAATAATCCTTTATAAAAATATCGTTAACGAAAAATAAATGTAGTTTTCGAATAAAATAAGAACGTTCCGAAATTATTAAAAAAAATCCGAAAATAATTAAAATTTAAAAAGGGCGTTAAGCTCGTAAATATGAAATTAAATTATAAACTGGAAAATAAATCGTGTAGCAATATTAAAAATTCAAGCGAAATAAATCTTCGTTAATTAAAATAAAGTTCGAATTTAGGATTTAAAACGATTTTAAGCTAAATAAAAATAATTAAGCATAATTAATCGAGTTTTAAAAATTCGGGGTATTACATTTTTACCCCCTTAGAAAAAGTTTCGTCCTCGAAACTTGAAAATTAGATTTATAAAATGATTGTTGAAAACTGAAAACGCTCGAATAAAAGTATGATGTTTTGTATTAAAACCAAGATCTCACAATTTCATTCCAATTCCGACAATGTCTAGCTTTCATTCCGCCATCTTCTTTGATGACTCCGCTTCAACTCGAGACCTAGAATCGAAGAGTAAAGAATACAAAAGGGGCAAAATTATATGTTGATCCTTAATCGTCATTAAGGTCAATTACATTCCGCCATCGTCTTTCGTATCTCCACTTTACTTCATAAAATAGGATCGAGGAGCAAAGAACATAAAAGGGACAAACTTGTTAGCATAGACTAGGCTCCCATTTTACTTTGTGATATCCGGTTTGAAAATATTTTCCACTAAAAATAGTAATTTTTAATACAAAATTATATGTAATGAAAATAAATATTTATCTAACAATTATACTAGCCAAGTAATTTGTAAAAATCATTTATTATAACAATCTCGTACTCTGAGCTCAGGAGAACTTCCATCGAAGGCGGCTTCCATGTAAAAAGATTAGTTATTACTAATGCAATCATGACATCATAAACATAATCCATAAAGTATATCATAATTCATAAATTGAAATTTCACTTTCAACATAAGCATAACATTCATATAATAATCATTTGATCTAACACATGAGCATGGTTGATAATACGTTTACATAAAACATCGCGATTCGTTCATTATATCATTCTTAGGCGACTATTTGGAGATATTGCGTTTTCGTTTGTTCTTGAGCTTCTTTGCTGTAGGAATCTTTTCGTTGACTTTCTTTATTCGATTCGTTTTGATTTCGATCTCCGCTCTTTTCTTCTACGTTGAATAACTTCGTTGACTACGTTCATTGCAGGGGTTCGAGTCAATCACGTGACAGAAAATACATCGTTGGACATACGACTTTGACCGTTACTTATTCTTAGTATTTTAGGTAGACAACCCTCGTATTTCGCGGATAATGCTAAGTCATCAAATGTGCCTTTATCAGAAACAATCTATCTTCCAGAAAACTTAGTTCAGACTACCTGGTTTTATAGACATGTCATTTTGTCGATTTTCTATTCTCAATTTCATTGCATTCCTCATTCATTCATAACTCATTTCGAATTTCATAACATTCATTGATATCATCAACCTGATACACAGACTAATTCTTGATAACTCATTTTGGTAGAATCCTAGCTCAAAGCTTTACATGCAAACTCAATTTCGTCTTTTCGATCACCACAAAACATGTTTTCCCATAACATTTTGCAAAACCTTAAATTATCTCACTTAGCTTTCTTTATGGAGATTATCAAGCATCCTTTCAGATAGATAGATAAAAACAATCCTTATAAATTATGCGGAATCGTAATCTAAGAATCGATTTCAATCGTAACTTCAATGCTTTAAACCTCGATTTAATTGTTGATTCGCCACTTACAAAATACAAAATCATGCTCTTTCGATACTCTATCATTCAATCTTTTGATATACTAATTCCTGATAACTCCTTTTGATAAAATCCTCAAAATCTTATTCATACGTCAACTAAAACGGGTCTTCTACCATAACTCATGTGGTTCATAACATTTATGTATAACTTCTTAGCTTCCTTAATAGAGGCATATCAATCATCTTTTAGATACTAGACTTTTGTACTTATATACCAAAATATTTATCATGGATAACACGGGAAGGTAACCCTAGAATCAATTTCATTCATAATTTGAACACTATAAACCTATAATAACCTTAACTTAATTAGTGATCCACCACTCGTGAAATACAACCTTATGCTCGTTTGATACTTAAACATTTATACTATCCTTAAAGATTCCATAACCATAAAAATTCCTCAAAACAATTCATATCCACAAAATCTTTGTGTTCGCACCGTGCTTTAACTTAACTTCTTTCAAGAAAACAGTAATGCTTAAACTTTGCCTAGTCTGTCTAGGGTAGGAAACTCATGACATGATAAACATGAAAACAAGGAAAGTTCGGATCCAAAGCGAAAGAGAGATAAATTAAAATAATACTAATGTTGGCGCCATCGTGAATGTTGCGCTTGTTGTGAGCTTCGTTCTTGGCATCGTTAATGCCCTCGACAATCGATATTTCGCATAATATATTCAATCAGGAAAACATAAATAACAGAAGAATAAATCCCTTTAATCCCGTTCCTACACTCACACTCATTCCATTTTAGCTTGACTTGATTTTAACATATTCTTTTTAACTTATTCCTTAAAACTCTTTGCTTAAAGCCTATTGAATTCTACTATGCGCAAAACCCGTAAGGTTTAGCACTTATGGTCTAGAACCTTGGCTCTGATACCAAACTGTAACACCCCGACTTCTAAACACCTTAAATTAGGTTAATTAACTTTAATTAGCAGCGAAAACCCTAATTTAGTCGGAGTGTCACATGCCGTATCTCCCTCGTGGGAAATACAAGGCGACATAACCTTTTTAAATTACTAAATAAACTTTAATAATAATTAATTCTAGCATTGATTAAAGATTAATATTAAAATCTAACTCAAATCATGAAATCAAACTTAGAATTTAATTAATACATCCTTTTATTACTAATGACATAGTTATCTTTACTAAACAACGATCGTGAATTTGATGGTTGCATCCTCACTCTAAGGCATCCCATGATCTTCTTCGTACCTAAAACAAAAGCAACATCGTGAGCCGAGGCCCAGTAACATACTACCCTAACAACGTAAACTCATTTCAATTCATTTTATTTAATTTGCAATCAGGGAGAATGGAATATAGTAAAATACTTTAATAAACTCATTGCAGTAAAACTCATTTATATCTTGAAACTTTAATAGTTCCCATTATCTTTCATAAAACATCCCTTTTACTTGGTAACTGACAAGTTAGCCTTGCGGGACGTCTCCCACCTTGCGATAGTCCTCAAGGAGCACTCTCCCTTGTTGGACATACGCCCGTACCTAAATAGTTTCTCTTTTAGCTTGCGGTAACCCTCAAGGAGCACTCTCCCTTGTTGGGTATCCCGCGGTACGGCGGTACGTGCACGACCTAGAAATAGTAACCCCACTAACTGCCAGAACTTGTTACACTTTTATTTATCATGTTTCGTATCTTATTCGTAACTTATAAACATCATTCTTATAGATCATTCACAAGCATATTTAAATATCATCGTTCATAAAACACACTTTATAAATACATTTCATATCCCACAATCCAATAAAAACATATCATTATAAACATATTTCATAATCTCATAAAACACATTTCATAAAGGGATTGCGGGTGTTAGCAATAGATGTTACCTCAACCGTAGTTTATACGTCCCGTTCGATGGATCGTTCATCCTGAGCTCCAAGTCCGATTTCTTTTGAATATTAAACCATTGAATTAGTTATTAAAACGATAATAACCTAAAATTTATATTTTATAAATAATAAATTTTATAAGTAAAGAATTTATAAATAACGAATTTTAATAAGAAATATAATTTCATAATTTTACTAAAAACATTATAAATCAAAATTTTAATCAAAAAATATATGTATATCATAAATCAATTTTCATAAATATTATTTAAATTCCGTTTTTGTTAAATAAATCTAGTAATTTATTTTAGGAAAATAATAACGATTTATTAATGAATAATTATATCAAAAACAAAATTCATTAAAACATAAATATTGATTAATTGAAAAATCAGAAAATTCATATTTGTTTTAACCAAAGCCCAAAGATCCAGAATTGGGCCAGCTTGTGTGTTGGGTTTATTAAAGCAAGCAAATAAAATCAGGCATTTTGGTTTTCTGAAAGTCGACCAAAGAGGGAAGGGGGTGCGAAACAGGGCACGAACAGGGGAGGAAAGAGGGGAGGCTAGGCGGCGGCTTGGGTGGCTCGGTTTGGTGGTCCGGCGTCGCAAGTCTGCACTGACGAAGGTGACGGTGGTGAGGTTGGTTTCGCGGCGGCGAAACAACAAAGAAGGGGGAAAAGTGGTTGAGCGAACAGGGGAGGAAAGGGGAGAAGGTGACCGGAGGTCTGGGCGGCGGTTCTGGGCGATACGGCGGCGCGAAAGGTCGCCGATGATGGTGGTTGTGGGTGCTGCGACATCGAGAGAAAGGAAGGGGGAGCACGAGCAAGGCGAAGACAAGGGAGAGTAACAGGGGAGTTCGGGGGTGTTCTAGGGCGGTTCTAGGCGGCGTCTCGCCGGGGATTGGGGAAGGAGGTGGGTTCGCACGGTGGCGAAGGTGGTTGGGAGCAGTGGTGCGACGCTGATGGTGCCGCAAGGGACGAAGAAAGAGAGAGGCAGGGGAGGTGGGTGACCGAGAAGCAGGGGAAGTATGGTGATGGATGGTGGTCGTGGTGGTGTTAGGCGACAGTGGTGGTGTTGATAGGGTGGTAGGCAGTGGCGGGTAATGGTGGTGGTGGTAGGTTGCAGTGGCGGAAGCCACCGGCGGTGGTGGTTCGAACAAACAGTAAGCAAAAGGGGGTGGTATTGATTTTTAGTTATTGAAATTCAACTTGAAATTTGAGCTGATTGAATGAAGAATTGGGGCAGATATTTGCTCTGATTTATAGTTTTAAGTAGAGTGAAAGAGAAGCTAAAGTCCTTGGGGAGCAAGGCATGAACAAGGACGGAGTTGAGGGAAAGAGAGGAAGGAAGGAATTGCTTCCTTCTTCCTAGTACACGTGAAGAGCAAGGGAAGAGAAAAAGAAAAAGAAAAAAAAAATGAAGTTTTGGTTCTTTTAAGGCATTTTGTTTTTTTTTCTTGTTTGTCATTTCACTTTAGTTAGGCAAAAATTCAGAAAATTGATTTCTATTTTTAGGAAATTAATTTGAATAGAAATGTTTGATTAAAATTAAGTTTTAAAATAATCCTTTATAAAAATATCGTTAACGAAAAATAAATGTAGTTTTCGAATAAAATAAGAACGTTCCGAAATTATTAAAAAAAATCCGAAAATAATTAAAATTTAAAAAGGGCGTTAAGCTCGTAAATATGAAATTAAATTATAAACTGGAAAATAAATCGTGTAGCAATATTAAAAATTCAAGCGAAATAAATCTTCGTTAATTAAAATAAAGTTCGAATTTAGGATTTAAAACGATTTTAAGCTAAATAAAAATAATTAAGCATAATTAATCGAGTTTTAAAAATTCGGGGTATTACATTTTTACCCCCTTAGAAAAAGTTTCGTCCTCGAAACTTGAAAATTAGATTTATAAAATGATTGTTGAAAACTGAAAACGCTCGAATAAAAGTATGATGTTTTGTATTAAAACCAAGATCTCACATTTTCATTCCAATTCCGACAATGTCTAGCTTTCATTCCGCCATCTTCTTTGATGACTCCGCTTCAACTCGAGACCTAGAATCGAAGAGTAAAGAATACAAAAGGGGCAAAATTATATGTTGATCCTTAATCGTCATTAAGGTCAATTACATTCCGCCATCGTCTTTCGTATCTCCACTTTACTTCATAAAATAGGATCGAGGAGCAAAGAACATAAAAGGGATAAACTTGTTAGCATAGACTAGGCTCCCATTTTACTTTGTGATATCCGGTTTGAAAATATTTTCCACTAAAAATAGTAATTTTTAATACAAAATTATATGTAATGAAAATAAATATTTATCTAACAATTATACTAGCCAAGTAATTTGTAAAAATCATTTATTATAACAATCTCGTACTCTGAGCTCAGGAGAACTTCCATCGAAGGCGGCTTCCATGTAAAAAGATTAGTTATTACTAATGCAATCATGACATCATAAACATAATCCATAAAGTATATCATAATTCATAAATTGAAATTTCACTTTCAACATAAGCATAACATTCATATAATAATCATTTGATCTAACACATGAGCATGGTTGATAATACGTTTACATAAAACATCGCGATTCGTTCATTATATCATTCTTAGGCGACTATTTGGAGATATTGCGTTTTCGTTTGTTCTTGAGCTTCTTTGCTGTAGGAATCTTTTCGTTGACTTTCTTTATTCGATTCGTTTTGATTTCGATCTCCGCTCTTTTCTTCTACGTTGAATAACTTCGTTGACTACGTTCATTGCAGGGGTTCGAGTCAATCACGTGACAGAAAATACATCGTTGGACATACGACTTTGACCGTTACTTATTCTTAGTATTTTAGGTAGACAACCCTCGTATTTCGCGGATAATGCTAAGTCATCAAATGTGCCTTTATCAGAAACAATCTATCTTCCAGAAAACTTAGTTCAGACTACCTGGTTTTATAGACATGTCATTTTGTCGATTTTCTATTCTCAATTTCATTGCATTCCTCATTCATTCATAACTCATTTCGAATTTCATAACATTCATTGATATCATCAACCTGATACACAGACTAATTCTTGATAACTCATTTTGGTAGAATCCTAGCTCAAAGCTTTACATGCAAACTCAATTTCGTCTTTTCGATCACCACAAAACATGTTTTCCCATAACATTTTGCAAAACCTTAAATTATCTCACTTAGCTTTCTTTATGGAGATTATCAAGCATCCTTTCAGATAGATAGATAAAAACAATCCTTATAAATTATGCGGAATCGTAATCTAAGAATCGATTTCAATCGTAACTTCAATGCTTTAAACCTCGATTTAATTGTTGATTCGCCACTTACAAAATACAAAATCATGCTCTTTCGATACTCTATCATTCAATCTTTTGATATACTAATTCCTGATAACTCCTTTTGATAAAATCCTCAAAATCTTATTCATACGTCAACTAAAACGGGTCTTCTACCATAACTCATGTGGTTCATAACATTTATGTATAACTTCTTAGCTTCCTTAATAGAGGCATATCAATCATCTTTTAGATACTAGACTTTTGTACTTATATACCAAAATATTTATCATGGATAACACGGGAAGGTAACCCTAGAATCAATTTCATTCATAATTTGAACACTATAAACCTATAATAACCTTAACTTAATTAGTGATCCACCACTCGTGAAATACAACCTTATGCTCGTTTGATACTTAAACATTTATACTATCCTTAAAGATTCCATAACCATAAAAATTCCTCAAAACAATTCATATCCACAAAATCTTTGTGTTCGCACCGTGCTTTAACTTAACTTCTTTCAAGAAAACAGTAATGCTTAAACTTTGCCTAGTCTGTCTAGGGTAGGAAACTCATGACATGATAAACATGAAAACAAGGAAAGTTCGGATCCAAAGCGAAAGAGAGATAAATTAAAATAATACTAATGTTGGCGCCATCGTGAATGTTGCGCTTGTTGTGAGCTTCGTTCTTGGCATCGTTAATGCCCTCGACAATCGATATTTCGCATAATATATTCAATCAGGAAAACATAAATAACAGAAGAATAAATCCCTTTAATCCCGTTCCTACACTCACACTCATTCCATTTTAGCTTGACTTGATTTTAACATATTCTTTTTAACTTATTCCTTAAAACTCTTTGCTTAAAGCCTATTGAATTCTACTATGCGCAAAACCCGTAAGGTTTAGCACTTATGGTCTAGAACCTTGGCTCTGATACCAAACTGTAACACCCCGACTTCTAAACACCTTAAATTAGGTTAATTAACTTTAATTAGCAGCGAAAACCCTAATTTAGTCGGAGTGTCACATGCCGTATCTCCCTCGTGGGAAATACAAGGCGACATAACCTTTTTAAATTACTAAATAAACTTTAATAATAATTAATTCTAGCATTGATTAAAGATTAATATTAAAATCTAACTCAAATCATGAAATCAAACTTAGAATTTAATTAATACATCCTTTTATTACTAATGACATAGTTATCTTTACTAAACAACGATCGTGAATTTGATGGTTGCATCCTCACTCTAAGGCATCCCATGATCTTCTTCGTACCTAAAACAAAAGCAACATCGTGAGCCGAGGCCCAGTAACATACTACCCTAACAACGTAAACTCATTTCAATTCATTTTATTTAATTTGCAATCAGGGAGAATGGAATATAGTAAAATACTTTAATAAACTCATTGCAGTAAAACTCATTTATATCTTGAAACTTTAATAGTTCCCATTATCTTTCATAAAACATCCCTTTTACTTGGTAACTGACAAGTTAGCCTTGCGGGACGTCTCCCACCTTGCGATAGTCCTCAAGGAGCACTCTCCCTTGTTGGACATACGCCCGTACCTAAATAGTTTCTCTTTTAGCTTGCGGTAACCCTCAAGGAGCACTCTCCCTTGTTGGGTATCCCGCGGTACGGCGGTACGTGCACGACCTAGAAATAGTAACCCCACTAACTGCCAGAACTTGTTACACTTTTATTTATCATGTTTCGTATCTTATTCGTAACTTATAAACATCATTCTTATAGATCATTCACAAGCATATTTAAATATCATCGTTCATAAAACACACTTTATAAATACATTTCATATCCCACAATCCAATAAAAACATATCATTATAAACATATTTCATAATCTCATAAAACACATTTCATAAAGGGATTGCGGGTGTTAGCAATAGATGTTACCTCAACCGTAGTTTATACGTCCCGTTCGATGGATCGTTCATCCTGAGCTCCAAGTCCGATTTCTTTTGAATATTAAACCATTGAATTAGTTATTAAAACGATAATAACCTAAAATTTATATTTTATAAATAATAAATTTTATAAGTAAAGAATTTATAAATAACGAATTTTAATAAGAAATATAATTTCATAATTTTACTAAAAACATTATAAATCAAAATTTTAATCAAAAAATATATGTATATCATAAATCAATTTTCATAAATATTATTTAAATTCCGTTTTTGTTAAATAAATCTAGTAATTTATTTTAGGAAAATAATAACGATTTATTAATGAATAATTATATCAAAAACAAAATTCATTAAAACATAAATATTGATTAATTGAAAAATCAGAAAATTCATATTTGTTTTAACCAAAGCCCAAAGATCCAGAATTGGGCCAGCTTGTGTGTTGGGTTTATTAAAGCAAGCAAATAAAATCAGGCATTTTGGTTTTCTGAAAGTCGACCAAAGAGGGAAGGGGGTGCGAAACAGGGCACGAACAGGGGAGGAAAGAGGGGAGGCTAGGCGGCGGCTTGGGTGGCTCGGTTTGGTGGTCCGGCGTCGCAAGTCTGCACTGACGAAGGTGACGGTGGTGAGGTTGGTTTCGCGGCGGCGAAACAACAAAGAAGGGGGAAAAGTGGTTGAGCGAACAGGGGAGGAAAGGGGAGAAGGTGACCGGAGGTCTGGGCGGCGGTTCTGGGCGATACGGCGGCGCGAAAGGTCGCCGATGATGGTGGTTGTGGGTGCTGCGACATCGAGAGAAAGGAAGGGGGAGCACGAGCAAGGCGAAGACAAGGGAGAGTAACAGGGGAGTTCGGGGGTGTTCTAGGGCGGTTCTAGGCGGCGTCTCGCCGGGGATTGGGGAAGGAGGTGGGTTCGCACGGTGGCGAAGGTGGTTGGGAGCAGTGGTGCGACGCTGATGGTGCCGCAAGGGACGAAGAAAGAGAGAGGCAGGGGAGGTGGGTGACCGAGAAGCAGGGGAAGTATGGTGATGGATGGTGGTCGTGGTGGTGTTAGGCGACAGTGGTGGTGTTGATAGGGTGGTAGGCAGTGGCGGGTAATGGTGGTGGTGGTAGGTTGCAGTGGCGGAAGCCACCGGCGGTGGTGGTTCGAACAAACAGTAAGCAAAAGGGGGTGGTATTGATTTTTAGTTATTGAAATTCAACTTGAAATTTGAGCTGATTGAATGAAGAATTGGGGCAGATATTTGCTCTGATTTATAGTTTTAAGTAGAGTGAAAGAGAAGCTAAAGTCCTTGGGGAGCAAGGCATGAACAAGGACGGAGTTGAGGGAAAGAGAGGAAGGAAGGAATTGCTTCCTTCTTCCTAGTACACGTGAAGAGCAAGGGAAGAGAAAAAGAAAAAGAAAAAAAAAATGAAGTTTTGGTTCTTTTAAGGCATTTTGTTTTTTTTTCTTGTTTGTCATTTCACTTTAGTTAGGCAAAAATTCAGAAAATTGATTTCTATTTTTAGGAAATTAATTTGAATAGAAATGTTTGATTAAAATTAAGTTTTAAAATAATCCTTTATAAAAATATCGTTAACGAAAAATAAATGTAGTTTTCGAATAAAATAAGAACGTTCCGAAATTATTAAAAAAAATCCGAAAATAATTAAAATTTAAAAAGGGCGTTAAGCTCGTAAATATGAAATTAAATTATAAACTGGAAAATAAATCGTGTAGCAATATTAAAAATCCAAGCGAAATAAATCTTCGTTAATTAAAATAAAGTTCGAATTTAGGATTTAAAACGATTTTAAGCTAAATAAAAATAATTAAGCATAATTAATCGAGTTTTAAAAATTCGGGGTATTACATTTTTACCCCCTTAGAAAAAGTTTCGTCCTCGAAACTTGAAAATTAGATTTATAAAATGATTGTTGAAAACTGAAAACGCTCGAATAAAAGTATGATGTTTTGTATTAAAACCAAGATCTCACAATTTCATTCCAATTCCGACAATGTCTAGCTTTCATTCCGCCATCTTCTTTGATGACTCCGCTTCAACTCGAGACCTAGAATCGAAGAGTAAAGAATACAAAAGGGGCAAAATTATATGTTGATCCTTAATCGTCATTAAGGTCAATTACATTCCGCCATCGTCTTTCGTATCTCCACTTTACTTCATAAAATAGGATCGAGGAGCAAAGAACATAAAAGGGATAAACTTGTTAGCATAGACTAGGCTCCCATTTTACTTTGTGATATCCGGTTTGAAAATATTTTCCACTAAAAATAGTAATTTTTAATACAAAATTATATGTAATGAAAATAAATATTTATCTAACAATTATACTAGCCAAGTAATTTGTAAAAATCATTTATTATAACAATCTCGTACTCTGAGCTCAGGAGAACTTCCATCGAAGGCGGCTTCCATGTAAAAAGATTAGTTATTACTAATGCAATCATGACATCATAAACATAATCCATAAAGTATATCATAATTCATAAATTGAAATTTCACTTTCAACATAAGCATAACATTCATATAATAATCATTTGATCTAACACATGAGCATGGTTGATAATACGTTTACATAAAACATCGCGATTCGTTCATTATATCATTCTTAGGCGACTATTTGGAGATATTGCGTTTTCGTTTGTTCTTGAGCTTCTTTGCTGTAGGAATCTTTTCGTTGACTTTCTTTATTCGATTCGTTTTGATTTCGATCTCCGCTCTTTTCTTCTACGTTGAATAACTTCGTTGACTACGTTCATTGCAGGGGTTCGAGTCAATCACGTGACAGAAAATACATCGTTGGACATACGACTTTGACCGTTACTTATTCTTAGTATTTCAGGTAGACAACCCTCGTATTTCGCGGATAATGCTAAGTCATCAAATGTGCCTTTATCAGAAACAATCTATCTTCCAGAAAACTTAGTTCAGACTACCTGGTTTTATAGACATGTCATTTTGTCGATTTTCTATTCTCAATTTCATTGCATTCCTCATTCATTCATAACTCATTTCGAATTTCATAACATTCATTGATATCATCAACCTGATACACAGACTAATTCTTGATAACTCATTTTGGTAGAATCCTAGCTCAAAGCTTTACATGCAAACTCAATTTCGTCTTTTCGATCACCACAAAACATGTTTTCCCATAACATTTTGCAAAACCTTAAATTATCTCACTTAGCTTTCTTTATGGAGATTATCAAGCATCCTTTCAGATAGATAGATAAAAAAAATCCTTATAAATTATGCGGAATCGTAATCTAAGAATCGATTTCAATCGTAACTTCAATGCTTTAAACCTCGATTTAATTGTTGATTCGCCACTTACAAAATACAAAATCATGCTCTTTCGATACTCTATCATTCAATCTTTTGATATACTAATTCCTGATAACTCCTTTTGATAAAATCCTCAAAATCTTATTCATACGTCAACTAAAACGGGTCTTCTACCATAACTCATGTGGTTCATAACATTTATGTATAACTTCTTAGCTTCCTTAATAGAGGCATATCAATCATCTTTTAGATACTAGACTTTTGTACTTATATACCAAAATATTTATCATGGATAACACGGGAAGGTAACCCTAGAATCAATTTCATTCATAATTTGAACACTATAAACCTATAATAACCTTAACTTAATTAGTGATCCACCACTCGTGAAATACAACCTTATGCTCGTTTGATACTTAAACATTTATACTATCCTTAAAGATTCCATAACCATAAAAATTCCTCAAAACAATTCATATCCACAAAATCTTTGTGTTCGCACCGTGCTTTAACTTAACTTCTTTCAAGAAAACAGTAATGCTTAAACTTTGCCTAGTCTGTCTAGGGTAGGAAACTCATGACATGATAAACATGAAAACAAGGAAAGTTCGGATCCAAAGCGAAAGAGAGATAAATTAAAATAATACTAATGTTGGCGCCATCGTGAATGTTGCGCTTGTTGTGAGCTTCGTTCTTGGCATCGTTAATGCCCTCGACAATCGATATTTCGCATAATATATTCAATCAGGAAAACATAAATAACAGAAGAATAAATCTCTTTAATCCCGTTCCTACACTCACACTCATTCCATTTTAGCTTGACTTGATTTTAACATATTCTTTTTAACTTATTCCTTAAAACTCTTTGCTTAAAGCCTATTGAATTCTACTATGCGCAAAACCCGTAAGGTTTAGCACTTATGGTCTAGAACCTTGGCTCTGATACCAAACTGTAACACCCCGACTTCTAAACACCTTAAATTAGGTTAATTAACTTTAATTAGCAGCGAAAACCCTAATTTAGTCGGAGTGTCACATGCCGTATCTCCCTCGTGGGAAATACAAGGCGACATAACCTTTTTAAATTACTAAATAAACTTTAATAATAATTAATTCTAGCATTGATTAAAGATTAATATTAAAATCTAACTCAAATCATGAAATCAAACTTAGAATTTAATTAATACATCCTTTTATTACTAATGACATAGTTATCTTTACTAAACAACGATCGTGAATTTGATGGTTGCATCCTCACTCTAAGGCATCCCATGATCTTCTTCGTACCTAAAACAAAAGCAACATCGTGAGCCGAGGCCCAGTAACATACTACCCTAACAACGTAAACTCATTTCAATTCATTTTATTTAATTTGCAATCAGGGAGAATGGAATATAGTAAAATACTTTAATAAACTCATTGCAGTAAAACTCATTTATATCTTGAAACTTTAATAGTTCCCATTATCTTTCATAAAACATCCCTTTTACTTGGTAACTGACAAGTTAGCCTTGCGGGACGTCTCCCACCTTGCGATAGTCCTCAAGGAGCACTCTCCCTTGTTGGACATACGCCCGTACCTAAATAGTTTCTCTTTTAGCTTGCGGTAACCCTCAAGGAGCACTCTCCCTTGTTGGGTATCCCGCGGTACGGCGGTACGTGCACGACCTAGAAATAGTAACCCCACTAACTGCCAGAACTTGTTACACTTTTATTTATCATGTTTCGTATCTTATTCGTAACTTATAAACATCATTCTTATAGATCATTCACAAGCATATTTAAATATCATCGTTCATAAAACACACTTTATAAATACATTTCATATCCCACAATCCAATAAAAACATATCATTATAAACATATTTCATAATCTCATAAAACACATTTCATAAAGGGATTGCGGGTGTTAGCAATAGATGTTACCTCAACCGTAGTTTATACGTCCCGTTCGATGGATCGTTCATCCTGAGCTCCAAGTCCGATTTCTTTTGAATATTAAACCATTGAATTAGTTATTAAAACGATAATAACCTAAAATTTATATTTTATAAATAATAAATTTTATAAGTAAAGAATTTATAAATAACGAATTTTAATAAGAAATATAATTTCATAATTTTACTAAAAACATTATAAATCAAAATTTTAATCATAAAATATATGTATATCATAAATCAATTTTCATAAATATTATTTAAATTCCGTTTTTGTTAAATAAATCTAGTAATTTATTTTAGGAAAATAATAACGATTTATTAATGAATAATTATATCAAAAACAAAATTCATTAAAACATAAATATTGATTAATTGAAAAATCAGAAAATTCATATTTGTTTTAACCAAAGCCCAAAGATCCAGAATTGGGCCAGCTTGTGTGTTGGGTTTATTAAAGCAAGCAAATAAAATCAGGCATTTTGGTTTTCTGAAAGTCGACCAAAGAGGGAAGGGGGTGCGAAACAGGGCACGAACAGGGGAGGAAAGAGGGGAGGCTAGGCGGCGGCTTGGGTGGCTCGGTTTGGTGGTCCGGCGTCGCAAGTCTGCACTGACAAAGGTGACGGTGGTGAGGTTGGTTTCGCGGCGGCGAAACAACAAAGAAGGGGGAAAAGTGGTTGAGCGAACAGGGGAGGAAAGGGGAGAAGGTGACCGGAGGTCTGGGCGGCGGTTCTGGGCGATACGGCGGCGCGAAAGGTCGCCGATGATGGTGGTTGTGGGTGCTGCGACATTGAGAGAAAGGAAGGGGGAGCACGAGCAAGGCGAAGACAAGGGAGAGTAACAGGGGAGTTCGGGGGTGTTCTAGGGCGGTTATGGGCGGCGTCTCGCCGGGGATTGGGGAAGGAGGTGGGTTCGCACGGTGGCGAAGGTGGTTGGGAGCAGTGGTGCGACGCTGATGGTGCCGCAAGGGACGAAGAAAGAGAGAGGCAGGGGAGGTGGGTGACCGAGAAGCAGGGGAAGTATGGTGATGGATGGTGGTCGTGGTGGTGTTAGGCGACAGTGGTGGTGTTGATAGGGTGGTAGGCAGTGGCGGGTAATGGTGGTGGTGGTAGGTTGCAGTGGCGGAAGCCACCGGCGGTGGTGGTTCGAACAAACAGTAAGCAAAAGGGGGTGGTATTGATTTTTAGTTATTGAAATTCAACTTGAAATTTGAGCTGATTGAATGAAGAATTGGGGCAGATATTTGCTCTGATTTATAGTTTTAAGTAGAGTGAAAGAGAAGCAAAAGTCCTTGGGGAGCAAGGCATGAACAAGGACGGAGTTGAGGGAAAGAGAGGAAGGAAGGAATTGCTTCCTTCTTCCTGGTACACGTGAAGAGCAAGGGAAGAGAAAAAAATAAGAAAAAAAAAATGAAGTTTTGGTTCTTTTAAGGCATTTTGTTTTTTTTTCTTGTTTGTCATTTCACTTTAGTTAGGCAAAAATTCAGAAAATTGATTTCTATTTTTAGGAAATTAATTTGAATAGAAATGTTTGATTAAAATTAAGTTTTAAAATAATCCTTTATAAAAATATCGTTAACGAAAAATAAATTTAGTTTTCGAATAAAATAAGAACGTTCCGAAATTATTAAAAAAAATCCTAAAATAATTAAAATTTAAAAAGGGCGTTAAGCTCGTAAATATGAAATTAAATTATAAACTGGAAAATAAATCGTGT
Source organism: Spinacia oleracea (assembly GCF_020520425.1). Classification (NCBI taxonomy): domain Eukaryota; kingdom Viridiplantae; phylum Streptophyta; class Magnoliopsida; order Caryophyllales; family Amaranthaceae; genus Spinacia; species Spinacia oleracea. Next base: position 94,661,366 of record NC_079489.1, read on the forward strand.
AGCAATATTAAAAATTCAAGCGAAATGTTTGCAGTGGTGGAAAATAAATCGTGTAGTAAAATTTAAAAATTCAAGCGAAATTCAAGGGGAAGTATGGTGATGGATGGTGGTCGTGGTGGTGTTAGGCGACAGTGGTGGTGTTGATAGGGTGGTAGGCAGTGGCGGGTAATGGTGGTGGTGGTAGGTTGCAGTGGCGGAAGCCACCGGCGGTGGTGGTTCGAACAAACAGTAAGCAAAAGGGGGTGGTATTGATTTTTAGTTATTGAAATTCAACTTGAAATTTGAGCTGATTGAATGAAGAATTGGGGCAGATATTTGCTCTGATTTATAGTTTTAAGTAGAGTGAAAGAGAAGCTAAAGTCCTTGGGGAGCAAGGCATGAACAAGGACGGAGTTGAGGGAAAGAGAGGAAGGAAGGAATTGCTTCCTTCTTCCTGGTACACGTGAAGAGCAAGGGAAGAGAAAAAAATAAGAAAAAAAAAATGAAGTTTTGGTTCTTTTAAGGCATTTTGTTTTTTTTTCTTGTTTGTCATTTCACTTTAGTTAGGCAAAAATTCAGAAAATTGATTTCTATTTTTAGGAAATTAATTTGAATAGAAATGTTTGATTAAAATTAAGTTTTAAAATAATCCTTTATAAAAATATCGTTAACGAAAAAGAAATTTAGTTTTCGAATAAAATAAGAACGTTCCGAAATTATTAAAAAAAATCCTAAAATAATTAAAATTTAAAAAGGGCGTTAAGCTCGTAAATATGAAATTAAATTATAAACTGGAAAATAAATCGTGTAGCAATATTAAAAATTCAAGCGAAATAAATCTTCGTTAATTAAAATAAAGTTCGAATTTAGGATTTAAAACGATTTTAAGCTAAATAAAAATAATTAAGCATAATTAATCGAGTTTTAAAAATTCGGGGTATTACATTTAATATGCGAACAGTGTTGTTGTGGACTACTAATGACTTTCCAGCTTATGCTAATTTTTCGGTTGGAGCACTAAAGGGGCTCTTGCATGCCCTAATTGTCATTTAGATACACAATCTCATTATTTGAAGCATGGACACAAGTATTGTTATATGGAACATCGAAGGTGGCTACCAGAAGATCATAAATGGAGGCTTAATAAGAGGTTGTTTGGTGGGAAAGTGCAAAGGGATCCTCCTCCTAATCATCTAACAGGGCATGATGTGATGGAGCAATTAACTGGATACTCAAATGTAGAGTTTGTAAAAGAGGTTAATGGAAAATGTAAGAGAGGGGAAAGATATATCGTGCATCAATGAACGTGAACGGAAACTGAGAGAAGATATGTTGAAAATGTTCGCGGACATGAGGTAAATTTTTGTTGCATTCTTATTTTTTAGATTTTTCAGAAATATTAATTAGGTTTTTAACCAGTCATGACTCATGTAACGTGCTTGAAATAAATATTTGGGGCAAAACTGAAAGAACAACCATTAAAAGAATTACTGAAACTAAGAATATCATTGACAGTAATCTGGACACTTGAATTCTCCTTAGCACTCGCCTGTAGTAGCTTTACCAGAGCCAAACAATTGGTTTCCAGTTCTTCATTTCGGAAACCCGCTTCATAGGCATAGTTAAGCCCAAACCACACTGCCTCTGCCTCCGCCTGTAGGGCTGTGATGTTTGCCACCCAACTTCCCCCCGCAGACATTACAATGTCACCAACTGCATCCCTAACTACCAAATCCACTCTCACCTTCCTTTCCTTAGTGATCGCAGCGTCCATGTTGATCTTATATGCACCCGAATGTGGGTGTTTCCAGTGGTGTGTGGCAGCAGTACAAGGATCATGTTGTAGCTCCTCTCTATCTGCTGATGTAATGCATTTTCCCAGCAGACTAGATGTCCTTCCACCACTACACTATAACCTTCCTGCATACTATTATTATTTTGCTGCCCATCATCTAATTCTTGCAACTATCCTATCAAAGTTGAATTAAAGTTATTAAACCCATCCAAATCAGGAACTTTTTAGTGTTGTTTCTTGACAAATTTGTTGCTTGACAACTTCTCTCGTTTGCTACCACCAATAATATGCTATAGACTATAATGAGCCTTGCTTTTTTTCAAAAAATAAAAATAAGAATACTAGCTCTTCTCACAGACAACCTTATCTTATCATTTTGAGTTTTGAAGCCGATCTTCAGAGGAAATCTACGTAGTGTACACTGGTAATTTACCAAGTTAATTTAAAGGAGCTTCTTTAGAATCATATACATTTGCCTTGTGAGACTAGTATTACACGGGAGATAGTTTATTACGCCTGTCTGCAAGTTGTAAGTTGCAAGGAACTTAAGAACTACAAGCAAACCAGTGACAACAATAATAGAGAATAGCAAGAAATAGAGGAAGTTATTTGTCATATTAATGGATAAAGCCAAGGCTTGTTTACAAAATAGAGAACTTTTCGAGAGGCTCTCAACTCTCCCACTTAACAATTCACTCTCAACATGCCTCTGTTCTCCTTCCCCTTTCCTATTTAAACACAACTTCTAATAATAGGACAAAAGCAATTAAACTAAAATGACTAGGACAAAAGCAATTAATGAACATCAGGGTTGCATCCACTAAGGGGGGTTGTTCCACCCCTCTGCCAAGGCTGTTGTAGTTGTACATAGTTAACGTCACTAATACTGTAATTAGTAGATTATTACTTGCTAACTAGAGGCAATGCTAAATGTGTTGCATAGTTGGATGCAATCACTGCACTTGGTTTCATGTTATTTGCAACAGTGATGACATAGTTGTGCATCAGAGTGTAGTGTAAGTGAAATACAAATAGGAAAAACATTCAGCTGTGAATTTCTGCCTTCTGTTTTCACTCTGAGTTTAAGTGCATATTTTTCCTCTACTGTTGGCTGACATTATCACCACGACCTATTTTATTAAGATGTAAGATTAAGTTAAGTTTTTCTATGACAAACCTCACAACTAATCACAAACTAAAATCCTTAGCTTATGAAAGTTGGATGCTCCTTTTGATAACCCTTTCTTTTCTCATCTACTGGCAAAATTTATCAACAAAGGTAGATTCTACCTCAACTTGTACTCTGCTGATTCTGTCATATTTGTTCATGCACAGGGAGGTATGAATTTCCAATGTAGTGTCACATAGCCACATAGAGATCAACTCGATCATGAACGCATCACTTCATTATGAGGTTCGCAAAGTTCACTATTTTCCAATCTTAAATGTTAAAAAAAATTTAGAAAATGGTTTCTGATGACATTATGTAGGTTACTACCAGGTCCCACCCCTTTTGAGACTCGATCAGTTTCTACATCTCTTGAAATTTGGCCTTTGTATTCATCCTATTTTTTATTTTTCCAGTTGGTGGTCTTATAAAGTAAATTTCCCATTGATTGAAGAAGAAATAAAGTAAGATTATTGTCCTGATATATGGTTACTGTTGTAGAAAAGAAGTCAGAAAAGAAGCAAAAAACTTAACTAAACTATAATAACATCACCAAACAAACCATTGCAAACCAAGACTGCCACCCAACAATTTCCTATTTCTTTATGAACTAAAATTTCTGGTTTTCTATCGTGGGACATTAGCACAGAAAATACAAATCAAAACCAACGAATTCAACCCAATAAATATAAATTATAGGAAATTCAAGAAAAAAAGAAAGTTCAATCAAACAACAATTAGGGTGATTGATATGCAGAGATAATTTTTAACTCATGAGTGCGAAAATAAAAGAAAGACATGGGAAGGAGAGAAAAACCTCGAAGAAGAGCAGTGCCCGATTCTCTTGACCTCGCCGTCGGTTCCCAACCTCCCACCCTGTAATATTTTTTCAAAAAAAAGTAGAAAATTGAATTAAATTGGGGCTTGAGCGCTGCAATTTATCTTCAAATTAACCGAAAAGAATGAATTCATAATTCTCAATACTTACCTGGTAATTTTCTTGGAGAAGAAATTTCGGATTCACGTCTTGAAGAGGAAGAGGAAGAGGGGAAGACAGGGAGGAGTAGTTAAGTTACTCGGTTCATGGAGTAGTGGGAAAATAATAAGCGAGTTTTGTTTTTCCGCCTTTTTATTGTTAAGGGCAACGAGAGATTGATTTTGGGCTGGGTTATTAACTTATAATGGGAAACGACATGGAAATAGGTGGTTGCACAGATATAGTAAACGACAATAACAAAATATTGCGTGGCCCAAAACATACTTTTGGGCAACGAATAATTGTATTGCCGCCCAGAAATGGTTTTGGGCTACCGAAAATCTTCTTCACGCACAAAATTAGACATTTGTGCAACAAAATCATACACCGTTGCCTTTTTTTCTATTTTGGGATACAAACATATTTTTCGTCGACCATACATTATTAACCCGTCGCCCAAACCTACTTTTCTTGTAGTGGTTAAAGTGGAATTAATATTATTAATGCCACAACTTACTCTTGACTGAACCCATAGGGCCACACAAATAGTACGTGAATAGATCAAGTATTTAGGTGAATGTTATATTCAGTAAATACTCTAATTATGGATAATCGAAAACATTGGATGTTGGTTTCAGTGGGAGCTAAACAAACCATCAAAAGACAAAGAAAGGATATTTGGCAGAAATGAAGATATTTCCAGAAAAGGAAATATGGTATATAACGGAAATATAAATATTATTGAAGACGTAGATATTGTCGGAAACGGAAATAGGGTTTATATCGGAAATATTATCGGAAATGGTAATATTGTCTGAATCGGAAATATTTTCGGAAACGGAAATATTATCTGAATTGGAAATATTGTCGAAATCGGAAATGTTATCGGAAACAGAAGTATTGTTTGAGTCGGAAATAATTCCGGAATTGGAAAATAAATTGGGAACGCGATCCATGAGCCGGGAGCATGGGCTAAAGGCCGTGTGCATCGCAGCCCATGGACAAGGTAAGCCAACAAGCCCACCGCAAGGCTAGCCCATGGGCGTGCCACAATGCCAAGCAGCGTGCGCGCCAGCGCATGTGCCAACAACGTCACCAGCGCCAACGCAAGGCCAACGTTATGGCCCAGAGAGCGCACTATCCCATCACCAGCCATGGCAGCAATGCATGCATGCCCTAGCAAGGCAACAACACGTTGCGGCTCAAAGGTTGCTTGCTCAGCAAGAAACTTGGGCCACAAGCATGTTGGCCAGCCGTTTCCTACCTAGGGTTTTGGGATTTTCCAAAAACCTAAACTAGGGTTCTTGCTAATTAGGGTTTTCCTACTTCCTATATATATATATATATATATATATATATATGTATATATATCATAATATAAACACGAGTTTTTCTCATCCTTGCCTATCCCCTAAAAGTGAGATCCCAAAATCATAAACCTTAGTTTATATCGTAGTTGGTACGATCAAAGGCGGATCCGAACATAGTGTGGACTTTCTAGGGAGGGACAACATTTGGCGTTCTAACTTGTTCTTGTTCGGTTCGGGAGAATCTAGGTAAGGCACGCATCACAAAGTATGTATACTAACTTATGCTAATTGACTAAGTGCAACTAATTTGGATTCTGGAATTTATGGTTTATCCTGCATGACATTGGATTGTTCATAACCTAACAGTGGTATCAGGAGCCTCTAATTAATTTCTTAATCAATTACATTAACATGGATTAAATTTTTTAAATTTGCAAAGAATTAAAGGGGTGAATTAATTTCGTGTAATTACTTGTGAATTCATGCAATTATTTCATTATATGTTCGCAGGATTTTCGGCAGTTTTGTCAATACTCATCGGAATCTTATGATTTTATAGTGAATTCCCCATGTAAACGGCGTTTTAAAATTTTGACAAAAAAATTATTTTCGGCCGTAACCGGAATTACCAAATTCGAAGCCTAACTATTAATTTTCGGAGGGTTTAGTTTTTTGAATGCATAATTTTAATATTAATGATGTTAAAATTAATATTTGCGAGTCTTGTTTAATAATTTTGAATTAATGAATGACCTACTGCATATGATTAACAATTTTAAGATTTAAATTCGTTAATTATGCTGCCTAATTTGTAATTATAATCAATTCATTGAATTTTCAAATAATTTGGAATTTGATTTGATTTTTCATAATTATAATTGATAATTTAATTTGGATCTCATGATTTAAAGACGACATAAAATTTGTTAAAGTTTGAATCTTTAAAATTTTATGAAGCCTAATTTTAATCCCTAAAGTTGAAGTAATTGGAAATTGTTTTAATTAATAAATTTTCGATTTTTCTCCCAAATTGTGTGAAATTAATATGATTTATTAATTTGTCATAAAATTAAAAATTATGAAAATTTTAATTTTAATAAACACGTTCACGAATTTGTAAACACGAACGAAGGGAGCAAGTGTGGCCTTAGGGGCTGCTACCATAAGCGCAGGCATACGACAACGAGCAAAGGAGCTCGTCGCCTATGCGGTGCGTTGTGGGGCGTGCAACAACACAAGGGGTGCACAGTGTGTGATCTATGGCTTGCACGCTGCGTGCTGCCTTGTGCATCGTGCAACAAGCGCATAGGAGCACTCAGTGTGCGAGCTGTGGTTGGGCGATGTGTGCTGCCTATGCGAGAGCGTGTAGGCGAGGAGCAGGTTAGGCAAGGCAACGAGCCAAGGTGTTCGTCCTGCTATGCAGCACGCGTGCCAGCCCTATCGACCAAAGCCGACGCGCAAACCCATGGGCGCTATGGCGTGCCCTTGTGCCAGCGCGCACAACCTCATGGCATAGCTGCTGCCTTGGCGAGGCATGGGCCTTGCCTTGGCTCTCTTGCTTATGTGCTATGGTTTGGGCTCCTGTGTACATTTTTGTGGTTTGATTTTTTTTTGAGCGACTAATTTTATTAGTTTTAATTCCGTGCTTATAATTTTCTCATAATTTAATTTTATTAGTTTAATTATGATAATTAATTTTATACTAATTATTTAAAAAAATTAAAACCTTGAATAAATTATCATTAATTTATTTTAATTAACTAAAAATTGGTTAATTAAGGGATTTAAAATAACGATTATACGAGATTTAAATTTTGAATTACATATGTGTTTTCCTATTGGATGTGGAAAAACATATTTATGTTCAAAAATTAGTAAACCATATAATACTTGGTTTGAGTGGGAGATTTTATTCTTATTTGGTTAAACTCTTGATTAGGTCCTTATTACCTTAGGATTAATAAACTCGATAAGAACAAATAAGGTCAAATAATTGGTAGATTCTTGAGCCCTTTTTAGTTGTTGCAAGTATTATGTGATGCATATTTTCTGCTAACTTGCTAAGTAGGTCCTTCATTGATAAATGATTGGGTGAATGGTATATTGTAAATATGTTGTTTTGCAGGTTGGGGAAAGTGACTAATATGCCCAAATAAGATAGAAAATATGGTTTGCGTAGCATTAAATTTGAATGTAAAATATGGTCTAAAGCACCATGGTTTTTATTCAAATATGGTGTGTGTACCATCAATTTGTTTTAATTAGTTTAATTATTGCAAATCATATTTGGTGAAAATGGCGCCTCCCATGGTGAAATTCAAGAACGGAGTATCCAATCCATTTTCAAGACGGAGTTTGAAGTTGAAGCTTCAAGATGAAGTCGGGCCATACTAGAGCACAAATTAATCTTATGCATACTTTAAGATATTTATTGTTTTAAATATGTCTTGATATTATGCATGAGATTGTGGCTTGCTTACGTTGCATGATTAAGGATTTTAGTTCACTAAAAATCTAACCAACATAGTAAAAGCCTTAAGTTCCAAACTTTAAAATTGAGTTAAAAGGTGTCATTCCAAAATAACACTTACTTGATAGAACCTTTCTTTCAAGTTAGTGATAGTTTTCCTCCAAAGCGAGGTTTCACTCTTGATTTTAAAGGGGTAAGGTACACCATTAATTTTCAATACATTTTTGAGGTCATTAATAATAGTTTTCTGCCAAAGCGAGGTGTCACTTCTTGATGCTAAAAAGTTGATGTAGACAATTAGTGGTGAGTACAAGTTGATTTATGTTGCACTCAACGATATAAGTAAGGAGTATTTTATGTCCTGGCAAATGGGATATGTTTTTCTAATAAGTCCTTAGACGTACCTATCAACCAAGAGTAGTTTCTAGACTATTAACAAACAGTTTTTGCTTACCTAAAATATTTTAGAATTAAGACAAGCCAAAGCATGCTTTTTTCTTCAATGATTTTTAGGATCTTGATTCATTTTATTCACACCTGCCAGAACTAAATATTTCGAATAAAATGCCAATGACTCGTTTAAATTGCATGATTGCTTTAATTTTCAAGTTATTACTCATGATAAATGTTTAAACTTTTCATGCTTCAATGCATGTTTTGATTATTGATTATAAGGTTTTCCACTACAATAAATCCTTTTGGAAAGGTAACAGTAAATTTCCTCGATTAGTAGTGGCATCCAAGCACGATTCAAGGAAACAAGAGAAAGAAAATGAGCAATTTAAAATGTACATTTCTTATAAATACTTTTATGGTTGTTTTGATTATAAAAAATCGAATGGAAAACCAATTGGTGCTTGTGAATTCACAATACAATGTAGTTTTGAAATCATAAAGCATTGAGTTGAAAACTCGATTTTACCAAAGATCAACAACCTAATATCTTTTTTCATTTGATTCTCGAGTGAGTCTAGATGCTAGACATTCGAATAGAACGATATTCAGAGAACTTTAGAAGCCTCTGGTGAGATCGTCTAGTTGAAGCAAATGTTCAACACGAATGAAATGGTAAGAACTTTGTTCAAATGACATTGGACATGCCTAAACGATATATAAAATACAATACTTGAGAAGTCAATCTTAAGACTATAAGAAAGGGTACAAGAAATAGGAAAGCAAGGAACAAGTGAAAGGAATTTACAATTCCGTTTCTACCTATAACCTTATGTTTAAAGAAAAGTAACCTAGCAATCAAACTTCCTTGGTATCATATACCACTTAAGTTTCTTACTTCAGACTTAACTCAAACGATGGAAGCTAGGCTATACTAATGACCTACAAGTGGGAAATGAAGCTTGGAATCGCTACATTAATTGTAGGGTCATCTAGTTTGTTTTAACTCCTTTTCAAGGCTGGAACTTAATGGTTATTTTATTCCATAATCGGCATACCAAAATTTCTATTTCAAACACAGGAAGACTCACATTCAAGGTATACAAAATAATGTTTGTTTGTTTATTTGAATGAAAATGGTCATTTACAGGTTGAGCCATGTATGCTTTATTAAATCAATCCAACAACTCTTTAACATAAAGAACTTTACTAGCTTCAAATCAATCTCTTGATTTGATTTGCACTAATCTTTGGCATTATTTCTTAGACCATGTCAAAAAGTTAACATTCTAAAGCTCTATTTTAATGGACTTTTAAAAGTTGAGTGATCATTCAAGATAAGAAATTCTTACTTATTGAAAGTAACAAAAGAAATTAACTATTGTTAGAACTCCTAGATAATAGAGTTCAAAGCTAAAGAAAGATTTTTTGACTTTATTATTTCACCTGGATTTGAGTGAATATGTATTTATTTACTCAATGTGATTGAATCCGTTTGACTAGTTCCAAAATTCAGAAGTATAGGTTTCCTTGTGATCCCTGTTGTGGAGATCTCTCAACGTACATCAAGCGGAGTAGAGATTGAGAGTTCGGGGGTTATTTACTAATACGGGGAGTGCCCAATATTAGCCCACGAGGCGGTCCTTACTAGTTCAATGCGACGACGAAAGAGACCTGCGTTATGCTACATTACTTATCTGAGTTGGTTTTAATGCACAAGTAATTAACTAAACAACGTCATAATAGTGATTTAGATTGATTCGAGGTGCTTAGCAATAATCAGGTTTGTCCCGAGATTATCTTATTAGACGTGATTAATAAAACAGATATGTGAACAGATTTATATGGTGAGGAAAGCGATAAAATGGTAGATTTCAGGTTATAGTATAGCGTAGGCTATACCACTTGCCATAGCAGAGCCTCCTTTTAGCTTTAGAACAACCTTTATACTGACTTTTAAACCCTTATCCTTCCTTTAATTCCGGCATAGTTTCCTCTTAGATTCCTCGGTTTTGGCTTATGAATCGGCTATAACTTTGGTAGTAGTTGGGATGGTTTGAATACTTGTACGGTCAGAGTTCTACTTAACAAGAGTTAATACGGCAGAACTATTACGAATACAGGACGGGATTTCAACAGAGATTTAATATACCAGAGAGGGAAGAGAGAATTCAGAATATCAGAGGAGTGAGACTGAATTGATGATTTAAATTGGGGTGCAGAAGGGATGTATTTATAGTGTAGGTAATCAAAATAAGATAGACATTTGAAGAATTTGAGTTTCGGTGAAAATCAAATGGATGAGCCAGAACAAAGTGGTGCATGCTACTGCAGCGATAGAAATTCCTAGCGCAAACCAGATAGAATTTCAAGGATTTTCAATTTCAGTGAGAATCAAATGGATGTGCCGGAAAAAAGTGCTGCATGCCATGTCTGCGCTAGAATTTTCTAACCCAGGTCTGCCAGTGCTAGAAACTTCTAGCGCAGGCAAATCTACAGATTTCCAGAAAATTCGATCTTTAACAGCTCATAACTCATTTGTACGAACTCGGATTGAATAATATCTTGATGGAAAGCTACGGAATCCTAATTTCCAATGCTGTTGGTCTTGCATCAATGGGATTTGTAAATCTCGATTTGTGGCCCAAAGAGTGGAGGTTGGTCCATTTTGGCAAAGCCCAAGTAAAAGCCTTATAACTTATTTGTTTTAAATCGTATTTGAGCTTATGATAAGTCTATTGAAAGCTTATTACAATATCAATACAATCATGTGATGTGCATGATCGAAATTATAATTTATAAGATAGACTTTGACTATGTAAGGACGTATCATTTTCTAAATGGGCTAACGATTGTATTCTAGGCACTCGCAAGCTTGTTTAAGTAACTTGGGTTAACATTTACATGTATTGTTTCGAATAAGTATGAGTTGGGGAAGTTTTATTATCCAAGATATGTTATTCTAAAGCCTAAACGCAAGCATTAGAACATTATGGTGCGTACAGGTGTGCTGTAATGCGGACAATTATATTCTATCTTTCTATCGATGCAACCACATATTAAGCAGTATCGGGATGCGAATACGACTATGTACGTGTCTAGTAATTTTAGAAAGCTTTATATTTATGGAAGTTTCTATATTTAACAGGTTCTGCTCCTAATGGTCTCCTCAGTCAGTGGAGGGTCGTTCTTCAACTAATCAGAGTGCATTTTTGACAAGTGGGTGATAGTTTCATCATTGAACACAATGTTTTGGGCCTGGGGACAAATGTAGGCGTCTACACTCGGAAGTTTGGATTGCCAATTCAAAGGTGTTTTTTTTTGTTCTTGACTAAATATTAGACTTAAGAAATGGGTTTCTCTAAATAAGAACAATTAGAAATTGGAATATCACGATCGTCTTAAGATTTAACCAAAATAACAAGTTAGGTAAGTGTCAAACTTGTATTTGGGAAATGGTTCCATGTCTATTAGTCAAGTGAGAGTTATAGTGCTCTCCTGGTCTAGCGTTGCTTTTGTATAGTTTTAAGATATAGGTTCTTTGAACAGAATGTGATAATCACTTATAAATTAAGAGTGCTAATTTATTCATTTCGAGGTATGAACTGACTGAATAATCCTTTTAGATAGTTAATGCTATCTATAAAAACATACTAATTATTTGGAATATGTCAGCGCGCTATTTCGGATGATTCAGACTCAAAGGTTGGACATGGATTTGACTCATAACACATAACGGATTTTTATGAAACTGCTGGACTGCAACAACTATACCTTTAAATCTGATACGATTTGGGCTGAAACTATCTCTAGATGATGGACTAAGGCTAGACCTACTGATTGATAGTTTACGGGCCTCACAGTTCTTAGTAAAACTATTTTTATGACCGTTTTGGTGTTTTTACTTTTGGCTATATGAGTTTGACTTTAAGTTACGTGATGAGGATTAAGGGAATCATCCTAGGTGTAAGCGGACTCTAGGGGAAAGACTCTAAGTGTGTGAAAACTCACTAGGATGTAATTCTAGGTGAGTGAGACTGGTGGAATTCAACTTGGTTTAAACTTTAAGAAACAATTATGGTTAAGACTTTAGGAAAATATTATGGTTAAGACTCTAAGTGGACTTACGCTAGATGAACTTAGGCTTTAATGGATATGCTGGATTCAAGGAATGACTCACATAAAGGGTGACAAACTCGGCTAGGATTTTTGACTCGACTTGACTCGTCCTTTGCCTCGAATATTATTAAGCGATTATAATGAGTAATTTGGTGTAAGTCCATTGTTTTTAACTAATTTTCGAAAACAAACTCTTTTCTTCTTTAGAAACTTTTTCTTTTAGTGAACGTCAAAGGTTATTTTAGCATGAACAATATTATTTCGGACATTATTGTTATTAGAGGATTAATAACTACTTTACGAATCGATATTTTTTAGTCATGTACATTTAGAAGTCATTGGCAGGAACTGAACCAGGGAGCGTTAGAATAGTCTAACGGTGGTATAAGCATCTTCAACTTTTTCTAGCGCGGAACTATTACGCGCTGGAAATATCCAGCGCCTGCAGGTCCTTTTGTGGCTTGTTCATGCAGTCGATTTGTTAGTGTTTTGGTCAGGTAGACTTTCCCGTAGCTTTATTTTACTGATCTAAGCCCTTTGTTTGAGTGACTGTGCATTCAAACATTCAGTATTCCGACACAAAAGTATAATTTGCGCGTACTAACCTTTGGGATTAATTTGTAAATGCTATTTTGGGTTAGTATTCATGACCATATTCGGTTGAACCTAATTCCGTGAAATTACCTTCGGCGCAATTTTGAATATTGCCGAAGACCTGTAGGCCTTTGATACGGAAGAATGGAAAAGGCATGTTGTGGAACAAGCTTTACTTCCGCAAGTCTGGGGCCCTTATGGTGGTGTTGAAGAATATGACGTTTAGGAGGAAACCACTTCATATGGAGAAGACTTGGCGATATTTACCGAGTCGCTCTACCTATTTTAGGGTGATGGCTACTCGTGCTGATCAGAATTGTATTGATTTTGAGCGTGTGTTGGCTCTTTGGTAATGTAGTTTAAGAGTGTATGTGCTCCTTATAATTTAGGGGGAATTCCTTGGTATTCATTTTGTTTCTCATTATATAGGGTTTTTTTTGTAATCTCTCTTGTAGTGGTATTTTTCGTATTCCGTATAGCTTGTACATTGAATTTTGTATGTAAGTTATGAGAGCTTGATGAGTCTTATTTAACATTGATGGAGTCACCACCAAACATATTAAGGGTCCCATTTGGGAGGACCAAAGTTGACTCTTTTTGGACAAGGCATTGAATCTTGAAACCGAATGTGTGAGATTCGGGTACAGGAACGAACCGCTTATTTTGGTAGGCTTTAGAAATATATTCAAACACAAGACAAGGATTGTTTTGTGAAATCCTAATCATGGCACTAGGTTGGCTGAATCATGCATTTAGAAGAAATTTCTACTTTTTACGTGGTCACTTTGCTTTAAAGTTAACTCAAGGAACCTAAGGCCGGTTTGTCCAAAAATTATCTTCGTTAAGCGTGATGTAACCTTTTGTATTTTGTTGTATTTAGCATGTTGGGTGATGAAAGCAATAAACATGTAAAGCATCATCACAAGTAGAAAAGGAATTATCGAAATGCGTACAACATCGTTTAGTTGCAAAACCACATCGCCTTGGCAATAGCGAGTAAAGGGTGCGATATTGAAATGGCAAGCATAGTAATAGTAAGAGCAATAATAATAGCAATCATCACTTAAGTAAATTAAGCGGATAAAGGCGCGTTATTGAAATTACGATATTGAAATAGCACTATTGTATTTGAAATCCGAACGCCAAGCAACTTCTTAATAATAAGTGTGTCAAACACAGATTCAATTCTCTAAAAATCTTAACTTTAGTTGAGTTGCTCATCTTGAAGTGTCATTGATTTTGAACATTGAAATAGAACTTGAAATAGAACTTGAACTTGAAAATGGAGGTTCAACATTAAATATTAAGAGATTTCATGCTAGAAAAATCTCATCTTTAACGTACTCCATGATTTGGAATGTTCTAGTTTAAAGAGAGGTTTCTCTCATTTAAACATCATTGAACTTGGACATTGAATTTTGTATTATGAACTTGAATTTTCACATGTTCTAGTTTAGAAAAGGGATTGCACTTTTCATAAACATCCTTGAACCTTTGAAAAGGTTTTGATTTTGTAATATTGTATGATGATTGTTGTAAGGAACACTTTCAAGAATGGAAGCCTCAACTTACTAATCAATTTATGAAAACAAAACATAAAGATTGAATCTTGAAACTTCTAAAGGTACTTTGGAAGATCATTTGAGAGGGGTTTCAAGTATGAAATCCCCTCAAAGATTACTCCTTTTGAGACATTTCCTAGTTCAAGTGAGTATGAACATCACAAGAACATCATAGGATTAGTAAACTTGAATAAGAAAGGTAGAAAATTGGATTAAATCATAGTAACTTGTATTAGGGATTCAGATTACCTTATAAGGGTTAGGTTAGACTTCCGATTTGTACTCCCAATTTCTTTGATGTTTAGTAAAATAGTAGGAAAATTGAAGATTTTTGAAGATTGAATTTGTGTGTGGTGTTGAGAGGAAAAATTCGTATTACAACCTCCTATTAAAATTCTCCTCCCCTAATCTAGTGAAAATGAGGGGTTTAAATAGGGGATTAGCTGGATAATAAACAAACCACGCCAGCACCAGGCGCAAGGGTTGCGCCAAGCGTTGCTGGCGTGTCGCAGAAGCCACCAAAAGAAGGACGATGACACTGTCCTTCTTGTACTAGAGGCTTCGTACCTTTGTTCTATCTTGGAGCATAGTGTTTTTCTTGGCGGTTAAGGCAAGAATTTGCGACAAAAAACCCTCCTTTTGAATTCGGGATTTGTATTTGGACTCGGTTTTACGGGACGGGGCCTGACATGCTCGGTTTTGTGGGTCGGCGCTCGATTTTCGATTGCTTAGTGGTATTTTAATTGGAAATGGCCTTGTTAAAATAATGAAGAGGTCCATTGGGGGATATTATGTATGGATTTGGAACTTGAATTTTGTACCGAGCTCCGAAATGGGAACGGGATCGCCAGTTGGACTTTGGATATTGGATTTTGGAATACATCTTAGCAATTGGGACTTCCGCACGGAGTTTCACCAGCCACCTAGCAAGGATAATGGTTTCTTCATCATCCCATTAGGGGAGACACGAATTAGGTGTCTATAGAAGCCCCCACTTTGACTAAGTGTTCGGTTAGGAAAGCGAAAGTCATTTTTTTAAAAAAGGCACGGAAAATAGTCAAGATGTTCTGCAATCAAGACCATTCTTTGTACGCTGGTACCTGCACAAGACAAGTGTTAGAAAAAAGGAAAGAGTCTACCTCCATGCGGCTTGATGACTCTGATCTTTGTATGGATTGCTTTTCTTTTCCCCCTTTGACTTAGAACGGGGCTTGGAATTAAAAATTTTGAATCTTGGATTTTGAATTTTGAACTTTGAATTTTTGAATTTTGAATACCCGGAGTGAATCCGTTGGGTTTTTGTACTTGCTTGAAATGCCGTCCGAGGCTTGAACCGTTGGGGAATACATCCACTGGGGAGAAGAATGTTTTTATTGACTATTGGAATTTTAATTTCTTTGATTTTCCCGGGGCTTGGGTCCGCTGGGAGTAGAAAACTTAAATCCACATATTTTTTGGACTTCGTATGCTTGAGATATTTATCTTTAAGTGTTGATGGAACAGATGTATACCCGTATTTATCGGAAAGGAGCCTGATTCGACGTTTGATGCCTAGTGCAGAAAATCGTAGCAACAAAGTACGTACAATTGCACGGAGGATCGCGCTAACATTCCGTTTGTGCGGATCACCAGGGCTTGTGCCTGACGCGCCACCAGAACCCAACGCGGAGATTTGAGTTTAATGTAATGTATAATAAGGAGCTTACGAAGCCAAGTTTAGAGGGATGTGACTAGAATTCTAGAGGACCTCTAATTTTAAGGCTATCAATCATTCTTTATGAGTATCTAATGAGTGCTTAAGACCTTCTGTTACTAAGAAGGTTACCTGATAATGGACTAGCTGAAGGGTATGGTAAATCCTTGTCTCACAGGAAATACTGTCAAGAATGTTCTAATTTCCTGTTATACGAGTCATCTGGTGGAGACTACTGGTCGGGGTCTTATCTTAAGTTTAAGTTGATCTAGAGAAGGGACTTAGACTTGTAAAATCTGAGACTACAATTCATGTGGTATATATAGTTTGGGAAGACACCTGAGAAAAATTGTTAAGAAGGAAGTTTTATAGGCTCTATAACATACCTAATGCTTAAGGACAAAACCTTGTAGATGGTGATAGGACCCAAGTTTTGTTGGACTTATTATTGGACTTATTATTGACCTTTCACGCTACACTAATCCCAATTTAAATGCGTAAGATCATGCACTGCAGGTTATCACCACTAACCCTCAAGACAATTATATACATGATGGAGACGTTCATGGAATTCAAAAGGAGTATTTCAAATAAGAAGATAACAATTTATGGGAATCTGAAAACTCATGCAAGCATCATATTGTAACAAAACTGAATAACATCAGCAAATTAAGCAGAACTCAAAAGTGTATATCTTTAAAATGAAAAGTAATAGCATAATCAAGGTACAATTCTCCTTCCATGCCTATCTATACACATGTAGAGTTGATACCATTTCAAACTTGAGGATATGGCTATTTGACTGAGTAAAACAATTTAGCTTTCATAAACATTGAGATCATTGACACCTAATTGGCTACCCCCTGCCCATACACCCAAAGAAGCAGAAAGAAAGCCATGTTGTGGAATGTGCCAGTGCTACATGGTAAAGTGGTACACTTGTGGACTAGTTCAACAGAACGAGATACTAAAGTACAATGAGGTGTGCGCCTTAAACCTGCGCTCTAGACTTTAGGACCCCTATTGTTTTTTAATTTCGTGCTTTAACTAAGTCTCTCACCTTACACGAGAAGACTGTCCCAAAATTTCCCTGCATATGCACATGGGCGAAACTACAGACTCCTTTACTCCCTCCTACATACAATCTATGTTACTTAGACTTACCAAAAATTCCGGACTCCAATACAACATCAAATTCCAACATACATATACATAAAGTTTTTCCATGTATTTCTACTATTTTATAGGATCACATCCAAATTTAACACAGGTAAAGATAGATGCAAGAACAAACTAACATATCTTAGAATAACTGTAGAGTAATAAATTCATCCATCAATTCCTTCCAACCACCTCAACCATCACTGTCAAAAAATCAATCCTCAAATAAGATCCTATTACCCTTAATCCATCCCTCTCATTCCAAGCATCGTATAAATCAATTCTTGTACATAACATTTGCAAACAAGCCACTCAATTCTAATCAATACCACAGTAAAGACCAATTTCAAATAATGCCTCACTGTATAGTTTAATTAGGGAAAAAGGATGAGAAGAGGTGAAGAACAATTACCTAAAATTACAAGAGCTGAAGAACTGGTGGTGGAGATGGTGGTTGTACGTGGTGGTGGAGACGGTGGTTGCGGTAGCGGTGGAAGTTCCAACCAAACCACAAACGTAGAAGAATTAGCAAGATGGAGAAGGGAATATGAGTAACGGTGGTGAGGGTTTTTTTGGTATGATGAGAAGACTAATGTGAGATACCTAATTGAAGTTAGGTTCTAGGTTCTTGGTTGGGTTTTTTTGGTGAGATCGTGGGTTTAGGAAGAGGTTTCTCTTCCCTGATACACGGGGTAAGGATTCGACGGGAATCCAAAAGGCCAGGCAAAAAAAATTCAGAACCTAATTACATTGAAAAATAAATTAAAATGACAATTCTATTTAATATGAGTAAGAAACTTGTTTAGAAAGATATCCGGTTTATTTGATTTTTTCTTAAATATAATATTATCTAAGAAACCATATATTTCAGGTATAAAGTTTCTTATATTTTTTTCTAAGAAACCACACTTCTAAGATAATTGGTTCCTTAATATAAGAAATCTAATAAGTGACATATGCGGTTCCCTAGTAATGGTTCCTTATCCAATATTTGTAGTAGTGCGCCTAAATTTGTCACGCTGACCAAGTCATCGCTGGAAAATTCAACGCTACCATCCTGTGTGCTATTATTTTCCAGCGCACGAATACTTTTTCCTCGCATTTAAGCCGCGAATCAGAACTTGAAAATCTAGAATCCAGTCCTTCGTGCAACCAATTCGGAAGACCAAAATACGTATTTGCCCTAAGCATTATGTAGGTCTGGCTGAAAATACCCATTCCGGAACGCATATTCAAAATTGCACCGAAGGTATTCTCACCAAATTGAAGCCTCATTAAGTCAAAATTAACAAAAATCCGCATTACCTTTTACCATTCAAACCCAAAGGCCACTACGCGCAAATTACTTGTCATTTGCGTCGAAATGTTGAACGTTTGAACGCACGAACGCTCAAACGAAGGGCACAGTTTGGTAAAATTTAAGCCACGGAACAAGACTGACTAAAAGAGGTAAATTTCACAAATGAGGAAAATTCTAGTGCACAACAGGCCAGCGCTGGAAAATTCCAATGTTGCGCTTTTAAGCGCTGTAATTTTCTAGCACCACTGGCTTCCCTCTCGACAGATTTTCGTGTTCCCTTTGGCTTAAACAAAAAAACGATTCGCCAATCTACCAGCAATTCAACACTAACTAGCTTTGTAAATCATTTTAATCTACCGACAAGATGAAGAAACATAATAGGTTATGTGAGTGTTCAAAACAGTAACACTATTGAATCAATCATAATAGCAACACAAACTCAGTCAAACTTAACAAGAAAGAATAAAAAAAATTTAGACAACCATTCTCATTCTTTAAATTAGGTTTGTTCCATACCAGATATTTCTGCAATCTCCTGATCGCCTTGCAGTAAAGGGCCCATCTCATTTTCTACAGATGTTTCAACGTGTGAAGAATTCATCTCCATATTTTCAGTAGCTTCTATTTCCCGCCTATTGTTAACATCCTCAGTGGAAGTGGTAGTGGAAGTGGAAGTAGCGGAGGTGGAAGCATTAACAGACACTTGAATCTTTGTTAAACGCCTTCTTTTTGTCATTGCAACCTGATATAACACTCTAACAAACAAATCAAATAAACATTTGGAATTCAATATTTATTTTGTGTTGTTGAACCAGAACCTCAACCGAGCAACCAATCAAGGTAAACAAAAAAAAACTGAGCTAGAACCTTAACTGAGCCTGACCTTCAACTGAGCAACCAATCAAGAAAGAAAAAAAATCAACTTTAAATGACCAGAAATAGCAAGGATGCAGCCTAATTTCACAACAAGCACATAACAAACTGGCTGAAACAATAATCATATATAACAATAATATGAAAAGATATTAATAATTCATAAATCAGGCACACTTCAAAATATTATTGAAAGCAAACATACTTTAAAGGTGTTAGGTTATGATACATATGACAATACATAAATCATGCGGAAAAACCATAAAGCCAGGAAAGCATATTATTTACACATAATCATTTAGCATAATTTAGGAGCATACACTTTGTAGCGTGCCCTCCCTAGCTGCACCCCAACCGAACAAGAACAAGTCTTTAGGACTCCAAATGTCGTCCCTCCGTAGATAGTCCACAGTACGTCCGGATCCGCCTCAAGATTGACCAACTAGAATCACCCTTAAGGTGCTAGGAATTTTTCGGCTATTGTTGTGCAAGTGTATGGCTGAGATTTCTTTCAAAAACTTACCCTTTGAATACTTCAATCGTATCTGTAAATAATGACCCTCGGCACTTATTTATAGAGGTATGGAAAAGGAACTGGAATCCTATTAGGATACTAATTAATTTAATTAGAATCCTGCTAGGACTCTATTTAAATAAACTTTATCTAATAGGTTTAGGATTTAATCTTTTATCGAATCCCGATAGCTTTAGGATTCGCACACGAGCATCGCACGAGCACCGTACACCCGCGCAGGCCATGCGGCCCACGCTGAGCGCACAACGCTCGGCCCATGCTACTGTCCGTGCGCCCCCATGGCTTCGGCTGGGCCTGGTCGAGGCTTTGGCGTGTGTTGGTGATGCGCGTGGCTTGCTGGGCGATGGCCTGGCTTCGTGCTGGGCCTTCGTCTAGCGAGCCTCGTCTGATGCTAATTCGTACGATACGCTTCCGATTAAATTCCCGATTTCGGAATTCATTTTCGATACGAACAATATTTAATATTTCCGATTCCGGAATTAAATTCCGTTTCGAACAAATATTTAATATTTCCATTTCCGAAATTATTTTCCGATTCCTATAATATTTCCGATTCTGACAATATTTCCGTTTCCGACAATATTTCCGATTCCGGCAATATTTCCATTTCCGATAATATTTTCCGATACGTACCATGTTTCCGTTTCCGGCAACATCTTGGATAATATTTATATTTCCGATACGATCCATATTTCCGTTTCCGGCAATATCATCGTTTCCGGAGTATTCATTTCTTGCTTGTGACGATCTCAGCTCCCACTGAAACCAAGATCCGTCGATTCCGAATATCCATAGATAGAGTATTTACTGCTATTAAATACTTGATCCGTTTACGTACTATTTGTGTGACCCTACGGGTTCTGTCAAGAGTAAGCTGTGGATTAATATCATTAATTCCACTTGAACTGACGCGGCCTCTAGCTAGGCATTCAGCTCACTTGATCTCACTGAATTATTAACTTGTTAATTAATACTGAACCGCATTTATTAGACTTAACATTGAATGCATACTTGGACCAAGGGCATTATTTCCTTCAAAAGGAACATAGATGTATGTTTTTCAAAATGAAATGAAATTTCTTTCTTTATTCTAACATATTACGCTACTATAACATTTATGCCTTGTACATCACTTAACATCCAGGTAAAGTCATCAATATCAATCTCAATATTTTTTTGCTCTGAACTTGATGCTTGAAATTCGTTCTCCATCGATAAATCTTGTTCAACACTATCATCACCCATGTCAAAAGTATCTCTTGGCCTTATTGGTTCAGGAATAAACCAATCACTTTGCGTTCTATCTTGTACATAAATAACCTGTTGAACTTGAGATGCAAAAACAAAAGGCTCATCGCTTAAACGCTCACCATAATCTATCGAGCTTGATAAATTTACGAGGGTAAAATTTAACTTATCTTTCTTCATTCCACTCGCATGATTCACATCCACCCAATTACACCTAAACAAGATGATGTTAAACTTATTATAATAATTCAACTCAATAATATCAGTTAACACCCCATAGTATGTCACGTCTCCCATTATAGGTCGCGTATCTCTTGAACTAGCGCTACTTTGTGTCTTTTCCACAACCACCACACCACTATTTTGAGTCTTCTTGTTCCTCTCATATTCTTTAGTACGGGATTTATAACCATTATTCATATTGAAAGCGTGAAATCTTCTTGCAATAGGCATTGGACCAAATGCAAGTGATTTCACATCATCTGTGATTCTTACATCACTTTGGTTATTGGGATCATTCACCTATACAAATTAAAAACAAAATTGTAAAAAATATCAATCAACCCATGTAGAAGAGAATACTAAAACTTTTAGATGAAAATAAAAGGATTCTAAGTACTTACAAAAGTTTTCAACCAGTCACTAAACTCTTCATTATGCATACGATCTAACACAATCGGTGTCGAACGAGTTCGTCTTGTAATTCTCTTAATGTGGGCAACATGTTCCCTGATGTTTTGCAATAAGTAAATAAATTTTAAGCTAAATGAAGGTAATAAAGGACAAGATTTGATAATAAGTGGTCATACCATCGTAATGATTTTATTTCCTTGCAATCAGAATTGAAAAGCACATATCGATGAGTTTGAGTCTTTTGTTTATCATCCATCATAAATCCTTCCATACGTCCATAAGGTTGTCCAATTGTGGGAAAAAGACCAGAAACTTTAGAAGTGGGTTGACTGACCTTCTTCTTTTCAGACTTGGCGCCAGTTTGCTTAGTTGGGCTGGCCTTGTTGCCACCTTTCTTAGCATTCCTCTTCTTTCCAAATTTCTTGAACTTGCCCCCACGCACCATAAGCACATCTTGCTTATCACTTTTGAGCGTCTTTTCAGCGGTCTTCAGCATACCGTGAAGCTCAGTGAGCGTTTTGTCCAGACTATTCATACTGTAGTTCAGTTTGAACTGATCATACCCGTTATGAAGAGAATGGAGGATGGTGTCTACAGCCATTTCCTGAGAGAATTGCTGATCCAACCGACTCATATTCTCAATGAGTCCAATCATTTTGAGAACATGTGGACTTACGGGCTCGCCTTTCTTAAGCTTGGTCTCAAGAATTTGCCTATGAGTCTCGAATCTTTCGACTCGAGCCAGATCTTGGAACATGTTCTTTAACTCACTGATGATCGTGAAAGCATCTGAGTTGAAGAATGTTTTCTGCAGATCTGCACTCATGGTGGCGAGCATTAGACATTTCACATCCTTGTTGGCATCAATCCAACGATTGGGGGCTGCCTGAGTGACCCCGTCGCCTGCGGCTTCGGGCATCGCCTCTTCCAGGACATATTCCTTTTCTTCCTGCATAAGAACTATTTGCAAGTTCCTTTGCCAGTTAAGGAAGTTTTTCCCGCTCAACTTCTCCTTTTCGAGAATTGATCAAATGTTGAATGAATTGTTGTTTGCCATAATGAAAACTACAATTGAAAAGAATAAACAAATAAATAACCATTC
Source organism: Spinacia oleracea (assembly GCF_020520425.1). Classification (NCBI taxonomy): domain Eukaryota; kingdom Viridiplantae; phylum Streptophyta; class Magnoliopsida; order Caryophyllales; family Amaranthaceae; genus Spinacia; species Spinacia oleracea. The sequence continues at coordinate 94,684,277 of NC_079489.1, forward strand.
ACAATTTCTCTTAATAAACTTAAATTCTAGCATACATGCATAATTCAATGTTCATTAAGCATTTTATTCAAGTTATGTGTTCCGGCAGGTGTGAATAAAATGATTCCAAGATCCTAAAATCCATTGAAGAATTAAGCACAGTTTGTCGACTCAATCCTAAAACATCTTAGGTAAGCAAAAACCTTTTTCTAATAGTCTAGAAACTATTCTTGGTTGATAGGCACGTCTAAGAACTTATTAGGTAAACCTATCGATTTTGCCACGACATAAAAGGACTCCTTAGTTATATCGTTGAGTTTCACCAAAACTAACATGTATTCACAATTATTTGTGTACCTTGCCCCTTTAGGACCAATAAGTAACACCTCGCTGAGCAAAAACTATTACTAGATTGATGTAAAGGATATCCAAGCAAGTGTATATTTTGGCATGGCACCTTTTAACTCAATTTTTAAGTTTGGAACTTAAGGCTTTTACTATGTTGGTTAGATTTTAAGTGAACTAAAATCCTTAATCTTGCAACATAATCATGTTAGGTTATGATACATATGACAATTCATAAATCATGCGGAAAAACCATTTAGCCAGGAATACATATTATTTACACATAATCATATAGCATAGTTTAGATGCATACTCTTTGTTGCGTGCCTTCCCTAGCTGCGCCCGAACCGAACAAGAACAAGTCTTTAGGACTCCAAGTGTCGTCCCTCCGTAGATAGTCCACAGCACGTCCGGATCCGCCTTAAGATTGACCAACTAGAATCGCCCTTAAGGTACTAAAGATTTTCGGCACTTTTAGTCAAGGAATGTGTCTGAATTTTCTCTCAAAAACTCACTTTGAATACTTGAATAATCTATAAAAATATGTGACCCTAGGCACCTATTTATAGAGTTATGGAAAGGGTTTTGGAATCCTATTAGGATACTAATTTATTTAATTATAACCCTACTAGGATTCTAATTAAATAATCATTATCTAATAGTTTTAGGATTTAATCACACTTCGAATCCCGATTGCTTCAGGATTCCCGCACAAGCATTGCACGAGTACCGTACACCCGCGCAAGCCTTGCGGCCCACGCTAGGCGCACAGCGCTCGGCCCACTGATGTGCTCTCGCGCGCGCGCCCAAGGCTTTGGCTGGGCCTGGCCTTGCGCTGGGTCTGGTCGAGGCTTGGCGTGCGATGGTGCGCGTTGGCTCGCTGGGCGACGGCCTGGCTTCGTGCTGGGCCTTCGTCTAGCGGGCCTCGTCCGATGCTAATTCGTACGATACGCTTCCGATTAAATTCCCGATTTCGGAATTCATTTCCGATACGAACAATATTTAATATTTCCGATTCCGGAATCAATTTCCGTTTCGAACAAATATTTAATATTTCCGTTTCCGGAATTATTTTCCGATTCCGATAATATTTCCGATTCTGACAATATTTCCGTTTCCGGCAATATTTCCGATTCTGGCAATATTTCCATTTCCGATAATATTTTCCGATACGTACCATGTTTCCGTTTCCGGCAACATCTACGACTTGGATAATATTTATATTTTCGATACGATCCATATTTCCGTTTCCGGCAATATCATCGTTTCCGGAGTATTCATTTCTTGCCTGTGACGATCTCAGCTCCCACTGAAACCAAGATCCGTCGATTCCGAATATCCGTAGATGGAGTATTTAATGCCATTAAATACTTGATCCGTTTACGTACTATTTGTGTGACCCTACGGGTTCAGTCAAGAGTAAGCTGTGGATTAATATCATTAATTCCACTTGAACTGAAGCGGCCTCTAGCTAGGCATTCAGCTCACTTGATCTCACTGAATTATTAACTTGTTAATTAATACTGAACCGCATTTATTAGACTTAACATAGAATGCATACTTGGACCAAGGGCATTATTTCCTTCAGTCTCCCACTTGTCCTTAAGGACAAGTGTGCATTTCCTAATTCCTTTGTCGCTCGATGCTTGCTCTTGAACATAAGGTAAGAGTTGTCATCCTTATTATGTCCAGAGGTGTTCCTCGGTTTCAGAGTTCAACTGATCAAATAAACAGATAATCATAGCCTATGATTCATCCGAGCACGGCCATGCATTTCACAGTTTCTAGCTCTCCGAGTGGCCTTGTACAACTTTTAAGCATCTCATCCCGATTTATGGGAGGACAATCCCAATCTTGTGATCTTGAGATTAGACTTCGTTTGATAGGTGATTACCTGAGCGTTGTCTTTATAGCCTCCTTTTACGGTGCGACGGTTGGTCAACGTCAAAGCAACCAGTTCTCAAACAAGTAACCTCAAATCACTCAGGTATTGAGGATTTAGTGTCTAATAATTTTAATGAAATTTACTTATGACAGATTTTCATCTCTTACAGTAAAGTTTCATAGGTCTTGTCCGATACTAGTCTTCCCAAAGTAAGTATCTATGCAAATGATTATGACATTGCCATGTCCACATAGTTCAAGAAACAGAACTACTAGTCATCTTGCATTCTAATCGTCTAACGTTTTCTATGCGTCCAATTTTATAGAAAACTCCGACTAGGGACCATTTTCAACCTTTGACATTCAAGTTCACTTGATAGACATTTCTTAGTCACAGGACTGGTTCTGACAGTCTATCTTGAATATATCGTCAAATTGAAGGGACTCATCATTTAATAAACCACAAATTAAATGGAAAAATGAATTCTTTTCATTTATTGTGAATGATTAACCAATAATGTTTTACAAAGATTTAAACTCTAAAACATTAAACAGAGACATCGAAGCCATTCTCCAATATGCTTGATTCCCATAGCTGCAGTGTGCGAGTTGTGCTTCGCCTGCGGCAGAGGTTTGGTTAATGGATCTGATATGTTGTCATCAGTACCAATTTTGCTTATCTCGACTTCTTTTCTTTCAACGAACTCTCGTAGAAGGTGAAATCTACGAAGTACATGCTTGACTCTCTGGTGGTGTCTAGGCTCCTTTGCCTGTGCAATAGCTCCGTTATTATCACAATACAGGGCTATTGGTCCTTTAATGGAGGGGACTACACCAAGTTCACCTATGAACTTCCTTAGCCATATAGCTTCCTTTGCTGCTTCATGTGCAGCAATGTACTCAGCTTCAGTTGTAGAATCCGCAATGGTGCTTTGCTTAGCACTTTTCCAGCTTACTGCTCCTCCGTTGAGGCAGAAGACAAACCCAGACTGTGATCTGAAATCATCTTTGTTGGTTTGGAAACTTGCGTCCGTATAGCCTTTAACAATTAATTCATCATCTCCACCATAGACCAGGAAGTCATCTTTGTGCCTTTTCAGGTACTTCAGAATGTTCTTGGCAGCAGCCCAATGCGCCTCTCCTGGGTCTGACTGGTATCTGCTCGTAGCACTGAGTGAGTACGCAACATCCGGGCGTGTACATATCATAGCATACATTATTGAACCAATCAATGATGCATATGGAATCCCATTCATTCGTCTACGCTCATCAAGTGTTTTTGGGCACTGATTCTTGCTTAGAGTCATTCCATGAGACATGGGTAGGTAGCCTCGCTTGGAGTCCGCCATCTTGAACCTATCAAGCACCTTATTGATATAAGTGCTTTGACTAAGTCCAATCATCCTTTTAGATCTATCTCTGTAAATCTTGATGCCCAATATGTACTGTGCTTCTCCTAGATCTTTCATCGAAAAACATTTCCCAAGCCAAATCTTGACAGAGTTCAACATAGGAATGTCATTTCCGATAAGTAATATGTCGTCGACATATAATACTAGGAAAGCAATTTTGCTCCCACTGACCTTCTTGTATACACAAGATTCGTCTGCGTTCTTGATGAAACCAAAGTCACTGACTGCTTCATCAAAACGTATATTCCAGCTCCTGGATGCCTGCTTCAATCCGTAGATTGACTTCTTTAGCTTGCATACCTTTTTAGCATTCTTTGGATCCTCAAAACCTTCAGGCTGTGTCATAAACACAGTTTCTGTTAAAACGCCGTTTAAGAAAGAAGTTTTGACATCCATCTGCCATATTTCGTAATCGTAATATGCAGCGATTGCTAACATTATCCGAATAGACTTTAGCATTGCAACTGGTGAAAAGGTTTCATCGTAATCCACACCGTGGACTTGCCTGTAACCTTTTGCAACCAATCTAGCTTTGAAAACTTCAAGTTTCCCATCCTTGTCCTTTTTCAGTTTGAAAACCCATTTGCTTCCAATGGCTTGGTAGCCATCTGGCAAATCGACCAAATCCCATACTTGGTTTTCAGACATGGAGTCTAATTCAGATTGCATGGCTTCTTGCCACTGCTTGGAGCTAGGGCTCGTCATAGCTTGTTTGTAAGTCGCAGGTTCATCACTTTCAAGTAATAGAACGTCATAGCTCTCGTTCGTCAAAATACCTAAGTACCTTTCCGGTTGAGATCTATATCTTTGCGATCTACGCGGGGTAACATTTCTAGATTGACCATGATTCTCACCAGATTCTTCTAAAGATCTCTGAGTTTCATCCTGAATGTCATCTTGAGCATTCTCTAGAGTTTGTTGTTCGACTCGAATTTCTTCGAGGTCTACTTTTCTCCCACTTTTCATTTTGGAAATGTGATCTTTCTCCAAAAAGACACCATCTCGAGCAACAAACACCTTGTTCTCAGATGTATTGTAGAAGTAATACCCCTTTGTTTCCTTTGGATAGCCCACAAGGATACATTTGTCAGATTTTGGATGAAGTTTGTCTGAAATTAATCGTTTGACGTATACTTCACATCCCCAAATCTTAAGAAAAGACACATTTGGAGGCTTTCCAAACCATAATTCGTATGGAGTCTTTTCGACAACTTTAGACGGAGCTCTATTTATAGTGAGTGCAGCTGTATTCAGTGCATGTCCCCAAAATTCTAATGGAAGTTCGGCCTGACCCATCATTGACCTGACCATGTCTAGCAAGGTTCTGTTCCTCCGTTCCGACACACCGTTCCATTGTGGTGTTCCTGGAGGAGTCAATTCTGATAGAATTCCACATTCTTTCAGATGGTCATCAAATTCATAGCTCAGATATTCACCGCCTCTATCAGACCGCAGTGCCTTAATCTTCTTGCCTAATTGATTCTCTACTTCACTCTGAAATTCCTTGAATTTGTCAAAAGATTCAGACTTATGCTTCATTAGGTAGACATAACCATATCTACTGAAGTCATCAGTGAAAGTGATAAAGTAGTTGAAACCACCTCTAGCATTTGTACTCATTGGTCCACATACATCTGTATGGATTAAACCCAATAGTTCATTTGCTCTTTCTCCAACTTTAGAGAAAGGTTGCTTTGTCATTTTGCCAAGTAAACATGATTCGCATTTACCATAATCCTCTAAGTCAAATGGTTCCAGAATTCCTTCCTTTTGAAGTCTTTCTAAGCGTTTCAAGTTTATATGGCCTAATCGACAATGCCACAGATAGGTGAGATCTGAATCATTCTTTTTGGCCTTTTTGGTATTTATGTTATATACTTGTTTGTCGTGATCTAATAAATAAAGTCCATTGACTAATCTAGCAGATCCATAAAACATCTCTTTAAAATAAAACGAACAACTATTGTCTTTTATTAAAAAGGAAAATCCCTTAGCATCTAAGCAAGAAACTGAAATGATGTTTTTAGTAAGACTTGGAACATGGAAACATTCTTCCAGTTCCAAAACTAGCCCGGAGGGCAACGACAAATAGTAAGTTCCTACAGCTAATGCAGCAATCCGTGCTCCATTTCCCACTCGTAGGTCGACTTCACCCTTGCTTAACTTTCTACTTCTTCTTAGTCCCTGTGGATTGGAACATAAGTGTGAGCCACAACCTGTATCTAATACCCAAGAAGTTGAATTAGCAAGTATACAGTCTATAACGAAAATACCTGAAGATGGAACGACTGTTCCGTTCTTCTGATCTTCCTTTAGCTTCAAGCAATCTCTCTTCCAATGCCCCTTCTTCTTGCAGTAGAAGCATTCGGATTCAGAAGTGGGTTGACTGACCTTCTTCTTTTCAGATTTGGCGCCAGTTTGCTTAGTTGGGCTGGCCTTGTTGCCACCTTTCTTAGCATTCCTCTTCTTTCCAGATTTCTTGAACTTGCCCCCACGCACCATAAGCACATCCTGCTTATCACTTTTGAGCGTCTTTTCAGCGGTCTTCAGCATACCGTGAAGCTCAGTGAGCGTTTTGTCCAGACTATTCATACTGTAGTTCAGTTTGAACTAATCATACCCGCTATGAAGAGAATGGAGGATGGTGTCTATAGCCATTTCCTGAGAAAATTGCTGATCCATCCGACTCATATTCTCAATGAGTCCAATCATTTTGAGAACATGTGGACTTATGGGCTCGCCTTTCTTAAGCTTGGTCTCAAGAATTTGCCTATGAGTCTCGAATCTTTCGACTCGAGCCAGATCTTGGAACATGTTCTCAACTCACTGATGATTGTGAAAGCATCTGAGTTGATGAACGTTTTCTGCAGATCCGCACTCATGGTGGCGAGCATTAGACATTTCACATCCTTGTTGGCATCAATCCAACGATTGAGGGCTGCCTGAGTGACCCCGTCGCCTGCGGCTTCGGGCATCGCCTCATCTAGGACATACTCCTTTTCTTCCTGCATAAGAACTATTTGCAAGTTCCTTTGCCAGTCAAGGAAGTTTTTCCCGCTCAACTTTTCCTTTTCGAGAATTGATCGAATGTTGAATGAATTGTTGTTTGCCATATTAAAAACTACAATTGAAAAGAATAAACAAATAAATAACCATTCACAGTTTCTCTTAATAAACTTAAATTCTAGCATATATGCATAATTCAATGTTTATTAAGCATTTTATTCAAGTTATGTGTTCCGGCAGGTGTGAATAAAATGATTCCAAGATCCTAAAATCATTGAAGAACTAAGCACAGTTTGTCGACTTAATCCTAAAACATCTTAGGTAAGCAAAAGCCTTTTGCTAATAGTCTAAAAACTATTCTTGGTTGATAGGTACGTCTAAGAACTTATTAGGTAAACCTATCGATTTTGCCACGACATAAAAGGACTCCTTACTTATATCGTTGAGTTTCACCAAAACTAACATGTACTCACAATTATTTGTGTACCTTGCCCCTTTAGGACCAATAAGTAACACCTCGCTGAGCGAAAACTATTACTAGATTGATGTAAAGGATATCCAAGCAAGTGTATATTTTGGCATGGCACCTTTTAACTCAATTTTTAAGTTTGGAACTTAAGGCTCTTACTATGTTTGTTAGATTTTAAGTGAACTAAAATCCTTAATCATGCAACATAATCAAGCCACAATCTTATGCATAATTAAGACATATTTAAAACAATAAATAACTTAAAGCATGCATAAGATAAATGTGATCTAGTATGGCCCGACTTCATCTTGAAGCTTTGACTTCAAAGTCCGTCTTGAAAATCTCCGTGGGAGGCACCATTTTCTTCAAATAGGATAAGCTATAATTAAAACTAATTACAACTATTTGATGGTACGCAGACCATATTTGAATTGAAAAATAACTTTGGTACTTTAGACCAATTACATTCAAATTAATGGTGCGCAGACCATATTTTCTATCCTATTTGGGCCATACTAGTCACTTCATAACCTGCAAAACAGTACATATACAATATATACCATTCACCCATTCATTATCATGAATGGCCCACATAGCTGGTTAGTATAACACATTATGCATCACGTAAACATTTGCAGCAATTAATCAAGGGCACCAATAATCTACCAATTATTCAGTCCTTATTAATTCTAATCAAGTTGTTTTAACCTTAAAGATTCGTAGACCTAATCAAGAGTTTATGACTAAAAAAACGCTCCCACTTAAACCAATAAATTCATATGCTTTACTAATCTTAAACATAAAAATGTATTTCAAGTCTAACCGGAAACATACAAATTTAATTAAAATTTAAAGCCCATATAAATTTATAATTGAATCCAAAAATTTTAATTTGATTTCAGTCGTATTTAAATTAATTCATGATTTTAATTTTAGTAAAATAATTAGAATAAATAAAATTTATTATAATTACAATATTCAAAATTAAAATCCAAGAAAATAATTTAAAATTATTAATTTTAAAATTAATTAAAATTACGTGAACTGAAAATTTCAAATTAAACATTCAAAACGATCTAATCGCAACGCAAACACCCTACGCATCGCACGCCCATGGGCCACACGCACACAGCCATCGCTGGCCATGTGCGCGCAGCCCATGCGCTCGTCGCATAGCTGCTGCATCTTCCCATCGCAAGCCATCGCACAAGTGGTGCTCGCTGCGCGCGCGCCAGCGCTCGATGCACGCGAGCCATCGCTCGCTGTGCGCGCTCGCCAGCGCTTGCTGCGCGCGCTCCAGCGCTTGATGCACGCGAGCCATCGCTCGCTGTGCGCGAGCAATTGCTCGCTGCGCGCGATCAACGCTGGGCGCAGCGCTCGTGGCACGCGAGCTTGCGCTCGCTGCGCGCGAGGCTTGGCGCGCTTGCGCGAGGCAGTGCGCGTTGTGGCTCAGCTCGCTTGCTGCCCACACGCGACTGCCATGCCTTGCCTTCGCCCATGCCCATTCATTCATAGCTCGTGGCCCACGACACAAGGCAGGGCTGCTGCCTTGTGCTTGTGCACCATGCCCCTGCTCATTGCATTCGTGCCGCTCGGGCGACGAGCTCCCTTGCTCGTCGTCGCATGCCCGCACTATACAACACCCCTTAAGGGTAACACGAAGCGTCCATTGCTTTGTGCGTGCAAGTTATATGAACGAATCGCATAAAAATTTAAAATTTACATTTAAAATTAATGACAAATTAATAAATTAATATTAATTTCACAATTTTAGGGCGAAAAATCGAAAATTTATTATTCAATTGATTTCCGATTATCATGGATTCAAGCCTAGGTCATAAAAATTTAAAATTTATCATAAATTTACAATTTTTATGGTGGTTTTTAATCATAGGTTTCTAATTAAATTATAAGTAATTATGAAAATCAAATTAATTCTAAATTATTCTAATTTTCAACAAATTAATCATAATTACAAATTAGATTGCATAATTAACAAGGCTAGGCATTCAAACTTGTTAAACATATACAGTAGGTCAATAAAAAATTCAAGATTTATCAACAAGAATCGCAAATATTTAATTTAACATCTTAAATTTACGAAATTTTGCATTCGAAAATCTAAAACCTTCGAAAAGTCATAGTTAGGCTTCGAATTTGAGAATTCTGGGTTCGGCAGAAAAAAATTATTTTTGTCAAAATTTTAGAATGCCTTTTACATGCGGAATTGACACAAAAATCACTCGATTTGGATGAGTAACGAAGAAACTGCCGAAAAACTGCGTACGTATAATTAAATAAACGCAATTTGCAATTAATTAACAATTACGAAAATTAATCACCCCTTTTAATTCTTGCAAATTTGTAATATTTAACCATGTTCATGCAATTTAGATTATGAAAATAATAAGAGGCTCGTGATACCACTGTTAGGTTATGATACATATGACAATTCATAAATCATGCGGAAAAACCATTTAGCCAGGAATACATATTATTTACACATAATCATATAGCATAGTTTAGATGCATACTCTTTGTTGCGTGCCTTCCCTAGCTGCGGCCGAACCGAACAAGAACAAGTCTTTAGGACTCCAAGTGTCGTCCCTCCGTAGATAGTCCACAGCACGTCCGGATCCGCCTTAAGATTGACCAACTAGAATCGCCCTTAAGGTACTAAAGATTTTCGGCACTTTTAGTCAAGGAATGTGTCTGAATTTTCTCTCAAAAACTCACTTTGAATACTTGAATAATCTATAAAAATATGTGACCCTAGGCACCTATTTATAGAGTTATGGAAAGGGTTTTGGAATCCTATTAGGATACTAATTTATTTAATTATAACCCTACTAGGATTCTAATTAAATAATCATTATCTAATAGTTTTAGGATTTAATCACACTTCGAATCCCGATTGCTTCAGGATTCCCGCACAAGCATTGCACGAGTACCGTACACCCGCGCAAGCCTTGCGGCCCACGCTAGGCGCACAGCGCTCGGCCCACTTCTGTGCTCTCGCGCGCGCGCCCAAGGCTTTGGCTGGGCCTGGCCTTGCGCTGGGCCTGGTCGAGGCTTGGCGTGCGATGGTGCGCGTTGGCTCGCTGGGCGACGGCCTGGCTTCGTGCTGGGCCTTCGTCTAGCGGGCCTCGTCCGATGCTAATTCGTACGATACGCTTCCGATTAAATTCCCGATTCCGGAATTTATTTCCGATACGAACAATATTTAATATTTCCGAATCCGGAATCAATTTCCGTTTCGAACAAATATTTAATATTTCCGTTTCCGGAATTATTTTCCGATTCCGATAATATTTCCGATTCTGACAATATTTCCGTTTCCGGCAATATTTCCGATTCTGGCAATATTTCCATTTCCGATAATATTTTCCGATACGTACCATGTTTCTGAAGGAAATAATGCCCTTGGTCCAAGTATGCATTCTATGTTAAGTCTAATAAATGCGGTTCAGTATTAATTAACAAGTTAATAATTCAGTGAGATCAAGTGAGCTGAATGCCTAGCTAGAGGCCGCTTCAGTTCAAGTGGAATTAATGATATTAATCCACAGCTTACTCTTGACTGAACCCGTAGGGTCACACAAATAGTACGTAAACGGATCAAGTATTTAATGGCATTAAATACTCTATCTATGGATATTCGGAACCGACGGATCTTGGTTTCAGTGGGAGCTGAGATCGTCACATGTAAGAAATAAATACTCCGAAAACGATGATATTACCGGAAACGGAAATATGGATCGTATCGGAAATATAAATATTATCCAAGTCGTAGATGTTGCCGGAAACGGAAACATGGTACGTATCGGAAAATATTATCGGAAATGGAAATATTACTAGAATCGGAAATATTGCCGGAAACGGAAATATTCTCAGAATCGGAAATATTACCGGAATCGGAAAATAATTCCGGAAACGGAAATATTAAATATTTGTTCGAAACGGAAATTAATTCCGGAATCGGAAATGTTAAATATTGTTCGTATCGGAAATGAATTCCGGAATCGGAAATTTAATCGGAAGCGTATCGTACGAATAAGCATCGGACGAGGCCTGCCGGACGAGGCCCAGCACGAAGCCAGGCCATCGCCCAGCAAGCCAAGCGCGCCGCACAAACAGCCACGCCAGGCCCAGCGCAAGGCCAGGCCCAGCAGGCCGTGGCAGCGCGCACAGCGCGAGCAGCGCGCGCGGGAGCTGCGTGGGCTTGCAGCTCGCAGGCCTCGCTGCGTGGGCTGCTACTCGTGCGCACGCATGGGCGGCCCATCGTGGCTGCCGTGTGTGCGTGTGTAAGTGTTTGTGTTCGTGCACGTTTCCAAAAACGTGCAGAGTTCGGTTAATGATTAAATTCCTAATTCTATTTGATAAATTAATAAAATTAGAGTTCTTGTAGAATTCTAGGTTTAATTAATTTGTATCTGAATAGGATTCCAATTCCCTTTCCATACCCCTATAAATATGTGGCCTGGGTTCACAATTTATAACGAGTTTTAAAAGTATTCAAAGTGAGTTTTTGAGAGAAAAATTCAGCCACACATCTTGCTCAAAAGTGCCGAAAATTCTAGTACCTTAAGGGCGATTCTAGTTGGTCAATCTTGAGGCGGATCCGGACGTGCTGTGGACTATCTACGGAGGGACGACACTTGGAGTCCTAAAGACTTGTTCTTGTTCGGTTCGGGCGCAGCTAGGGAGGGCACGCAACAAAGAGTATGCATCTAAATTATGCTATATGATTATGTGTAAATAATATGTAATCCTGGGTTAATGGTTGTTTCCGCATGATTTATGTAATATCATATGTATCATAACCTAACAGTGGTATCACGAGCCCCTTATTATTTTCATAATCTAAAATTCCATGAACATGGTTAAATATTACAAATTTGCAAGAATTAAAAGGGGTGATTAATTTTCGTAATTGTTAATTAATTGCAAATTGGATGTTAGTTGTTAAATGGCTTGTTTGTTAATTCTGGCTTGCACTTGGATGTTAGTTGTTATGACTCTCTAATAGAAGCGTCAATGTCAAGCCAGGATTTCCAATCTGCATTTTCTTTGTTTAGGGACATGAGGGATGCAAGAATATCGGAGCTAAAAGGAAGTTGTCAGTCCACTGTTGGGTAATGGAACATCTGGAATTCTGGAGGCAAAGGTGCTCCGTCCCAACTACTAGAAGAAAAAATGCTCCTGACTTAACAAAGGAAACATCTAGAGGTGAAGATGCTTGTGTACGTTAGATTCAAATTCTGCAATTTAAAAAGCAGTTTTGGTATTTGGTGCAAACAAATTTACAAATATGGGTATATTGTGCAAGACATTTATAAATAGGTGCATTTGGTGAATTATAAACATGACTTAACGGAGGACTAACGGAAAGTCAAAATAGGGGTATTTGGTGAACAATACGAAAAAAATAGGGGTATACTATGTATTTTGAAACACGCAGGGGTATTTGGTGAATTTCGTGAAACCTCAGGGACATTTCATGAAAAAACCGTTTAATTATACGTACGCAGTTTTTCGGCAGTTTCTTCGTTACTCATCCAAATCGAGTGATTTTTGTGTCAATTTCGCATGTAAAAGGCATTCTAAAATTTTGACAAAAATAATATTTTTCTGCCGAACCCAGAATTCTCAAATTCGAAGCCTAACTATGACTTTTCGAAGGTTTTAGTTTTTCGAATGCAAAATTTCGTAAATTTAAGATGTTAAATTAAATATTTGCGATTCTTGTTGATAAATCTTGAATTTTTGATTGACCTACTGTATATGTTTAACAAGTTTGAATGCCTAGCCTTGTTAATTATGCAATCTAATTTGTAATTATGATTAATTTGTTGAAAATTAGAATAATTTAGAATTAATTTGATTTTCATAATTAATTATAATTTAATTAGAAACCTATGATTAAAAACCACCAAAAAAATTGTAAATTTATGATAAATTTTAAATTTTTATGACCTAGACTTGAATCCATAACAATCGGAAATCAATTGGATAATAAATTTTCGATTTTTCGCCCTAAAATTATGAAATTAATAATATTTATTAATTTGTCATTAATTTTATAAATTATAAATTTTTTATGCGATTCGTTCATATAACTTGCACGCACAAAGCAATGGACGCTTCGTGTTACCCTTAAGGGGTGTTGTATAGTGCGGGCATGCGACGACGAGCAAGGGAGCTCGTCGCCCGTGCGGCACGAATGCAATGAGCAAGGCATGGTGCACGTGCACAAGGCAGCAGCCCTGCCTTATGTCGTGGGCCACGAGCAATGGACGAATGGGCATGGGCGAAGGGCGAGCCAAGGCATTCGCGTGTGGGCAGCAAGCGAGCTGCGCCACAACGCGCACTGCCTCGCGCAAGAGCGCGCAGCCTCGCGCGCAGCGAGCGCAAGCTCGCGTGCCACGAGCGATGTGCCCAGCGATGCTCGCGCGCACAGCGAGCGATGTCGCGCGCCCAGCGAGCGATGGCTCGCACGCACAGCGAGCGATGTCGCGCGCCCAGCGAGCGATGTCGCGCGCACAGCGAGCGATGGCTCGCGCGCACTGCGAGCGATGGCTCGCGTGCGACGAGCGCTGGCGCGCGCGCAGCGTGCGATGGCTTGCGATGGAAATGCAGCAGCTATGCGACGAGCGCATGGGCTGCGCGCACATGGCCAGCGATGGCTGTGTGCGAGCGGCCCATGGGCGTGCAATGCGTAGGGTGTTTGCGTTACGATTAAATCGTTTTGAATGTTTAATTTGAAATTTTTCAGTTTACATAATTTTAATTAATTTTAAAATTAATAATTTAAATTATTTTCTTGGATTTTAATTTTGAATATTGTAATTATAATAAATGTTATTTATTCTAATTATTTTACTAAAATTAAAATCATGAATTAATTTAAATAACGACTGAAATTAAATTAAACTTTTTGGATTCAATTATAAATTTATATGAGCTTTAAATTTTAATTAAATTTGTATGTTTCCGGTTAGACTAGAAATACATTTTTATGTTTAAAATTAGTAAAGCATATGAATTTATTGGTTTAAGTGGGAGCGTATTTTAGTCATAAACTCTTGATTAGGTCTACAAATCCTTAAGGTTAAAACAACTTGATTAGAATTAATAAGGACTGAATAATTGGTAAATTATTGGTGCCCTTGATTAATTGCTGCAAATGTTTACGTGATGCATAATGTGTTTTACTAACCAGCTATGTGGGCCATTCATGATAATGAATGGGTGAATGGTATATATTGTATATGTACTGTTTTGCAGGTTATGAAGTAACTAGTATGGCCCAAATAGGATAGAAAATATGGTCTGCGTACCATTAATTTGAATGTAATTGGTCTAAAGTACCAAAGTTATTTTTCAATTCAAATATGGTCTGCGAACCATCAAATAGTTGTAATTAGTTATAGCTTATCCTATTTGAAGAAAATGGTGCCTCCCACGGAGATTTTCAAGACGGACTTTGAAGTCAAAGCTTCAAGATGAAGTCGGGCCATACTAGATCACAAATATCTTATGCATGTTTTAAGTTATTTATTGCTTTTAAATATGTCTTAAAATGCATGAGATCAAAAGCTTGATTATGTTGCATGATTAAGGATTTTAGTTCACTTAAAATCTAACCAACATAGTAAGAGCCTTAAGTTCCAAACTTAAAAATTGAGTTAAAAGGTGCCATGCCAAAATATACACTTGCTTGGATATCCTTTACATCAATCTAGTAATAGTTTTCGCTCAGCGAGGTGTTACTTATTGGTCCTAAAGGGGCAAGGTACACAAATAATTGTGAGTACATGTTAGTTTTGGTGAAACTCAACGATATAAGTAAGGAGTCCTTTTATGTCGTGGCAAATTCGATAGGTTTACCTAATAAGTTCTTAGACGTACCTATCAACCAAGAATAGTTTCTAGACTATTAGCAAAAGGCTTTTGCTTACCTAAGATGTTCTAGGATTAAGTCGACAAACTGTGCTTAGTTCTTCAATGATTTTAGGATCTTGGAATCATTTTATTCACACCTGCCGGAACACATAATTTGAATAAAATGCTTAATAAACATTGAATTATGCATGTATGCTAGAATTTAAGTTTATTAAGAGAAACTGTGAATGGTTATTTATTTGTTTATTCTTTTCAATTGTAGTTTTAATATGGCAAACAACAATTCATTCAACATTCGATCAATTCTCGAAAAGGAGAAGTTGAACGGGAAAAACTTCCTTGACTGGAAAAGGAACTTGCAAATAGTTCTTATGCAGGAAGAAAAGGAGTATGTCCTAGATGAGGCGATGCCCGAAGCTGCAGGCGACGGGGTCACTCAGGCAGCCCTCAATCGTTGGATTGATGCCAACAAGGATGTGAAATGTCTAATGCTCGCCACCATGAGTGCGGATCTGCAGAAAACGTTCATCAACTCAGATGCTTTCACAATCATCAGTGAGTTGAAGAACATGTTCCAAGATCTGGCTCGAGTCGAAAGATTCGAGACTCATAGGCAAATTCTTGAGACCAAACTTAAGAAAGGCGAGCCCGTAAGTCCACATGTTCTCAAAATGATTGGACTCATTGAGAATATGAGTCGGCTGGATCAGCAATTTTCTCAGGAAATGGCTATAGACACCATCCTCCATTCTCTTCATAGCGGGTATGATCAGTTCAAACTGAACTACAGTATGAATAGTCTGGACAAAACGCTCACTGAGCTTCACGGTATGCTGAAGACCGCTGAAAAGACGCTCAAAAGTGATAAGCAGGATGTGCTTATGGTGCGTGGGGGCAAGTTCAAGAAATCTGGAAAGAAGAGGAATGCTAAGAAAGGTGGCAACAAGGCCAGCCCAACTAAGCAAACTGGCGCCAAATCTGCAAAGAGGAAGGTCAGTCAACCCACTTCTGAATCCGAATGCTTCTACTGCAAGAAGAAGGGGCATTGGAAGAGAGATTGCTTGAAGCTAAAGGAAGATCAGAAGAACGGAACAGTCGTTCCATCTTCAGGTATTTTCGTTATAGACTGTATACTTGCTAATTCAACTTCTTGGGTATTAGATACAGGTTGTGGCTCACACTTATGTTCCAATCCACAGGGACTAAGAAGAAGTAGAAAGTTAAGCAAGGGTGAAGTCGACCTACGAGTGGGAAATGGAGCACGGATTGCTGCATTAGCTGTAGGAACTTACTATTTGTCGTTGCCCTCCGGGCTAGTTTTGGAACTGGAAGAATGTTTCCATGTTCCAAGTCTTACTAAAAACATCATTTCAGTTTCTTGCTTAGATGCTAAGGGATTTTCCTTTTTAATAAAAGACAATAGTTGTTCGTTTTATTTTAAAGAGATGTTTTATGGATCTGCTAGATTAGTCAATGGACTTTATTTATTAGATCACGACAAACAAGTATATAACATAAATACCAAAAAGGCCAAAAAGAATGATTCAGATCTCACCTATCTGTGGCATTGTCGATTAGGCCATATAAACTTGAAACGCTTAGAAAGTCTTCAAAAGGAAGGAATTCTAGAAACATTTGACTTAGAGGATTATGGTAAATGCGAATCATGTTTACTTGGCAAAATGACAAAGCAACCTTTCTCTAAAGTTGGAGAAAGAGCAAATGAACTATTGGGTTTAATCCATACAGATGTATGTGGACCAATGAGTACAAATGCTAGAGGTGGTTTCAGCTACTTTATCACTTTCACTGATGACTTCAGTAGGTATGGTTATGTCTACCTAATGAAGCATAAGTCTGAATCCTTTGACAAATTCAAGGAATTTCAGAGTGAAGTAGAGAATCAATTAGGCAAGAAGATTAAGGCACTGCGGTCTGATAGAGGCGGTGAATATCTGAGCTATGAATTTGATGACCATCTGAAAGAATATGGAATTCTAT
Source organism: Spinacia oleracea (assembly GCF_020520425.1). Classification (NCBI taxonomy): domain Eukaryota; kingdom Viridiplantae; phylum Streptophyta; class Magnoliopsida; order Caryophyllales; family Amaranthaceae; genus Spinacia; species Spinacia oleracea. The sequence continues at coordinate 94,701,278 of NC_079489.1, forward strand.
CAGAATTGACTCCTCCTGGAACACCACAATGGAACGGTGTGTCGGAACGGAGGAACAGAACCTTGCTAGACATGGTCAGGTCAATGATGGGTCAGGCCGAACTTCCATTAGAATTTTGGGGACATGCACTAAATACAGCTGCACTCACTATAAATAGAGCTCCGTCTAAAGCTGTCGAAAAGACTCCATACGAATTATGGTTTGGAAAGCCTCCAAATGTGTCTTTTCTTAAGATTTGGGGATGTGAAGTATACGTCAAACGATTAATTTCAGACAAACTTCATCCAAAATCTGACAAATGTATCCTTGTGGGCTATCCAAAGGAAACAAAGGGGTATTACTTCTACAATACATCTGAGAACAAAGTGTTTGTTGCTCGAGATGGTGTCTTTTTGGAGAAGGATCACATTTCCAAAATGACAAGTAGGAGAAAAGTAGACCTCGAAGAAATTCGAGTCGAACAACAAACTCTAGAGAATGCTCAAGATGACATTCAGGATGAAACTCAGAGATCTTTAGAAGAATCTGGTGAGAATCATGGTCAATCTAGAATTGTTACCCCGCGTAGATCGCAAAGATATAGATCTCAACCGGAAAGGTACTTAGGTATTTTGACGAACGAGAGCTATGACGTTCTATTACTTGAAAGTGATGAACCTGCGACTTACAAACAAGCTATGACGAGCCCTAGCTCCAAGCAATGGCAAGAAGCCATGCAATCTGAATTAGACTCCATGTCTGAAAACCAAGTATGGGATTTGGTCGATTTGCCAGATGGCTATCAAGCCATTGGAAGCAAATGGGTTTTCAAACTGAAAAAGGACAAGGATGGGAAACTTGAAGTTTTCAAAGCTAGATTGGTTGCCAAAGGTTACATGCAAGTCCACGGTGTGGATTATGATGAAACCTTTTCACCAGTTGCAATGCTAAAGTCTATTCGGATAATGTTAGCAATCGCTGCATATTACGATTACGAAATATGGCAGATGGATGTCAAAACTGCTTTCTTAAACGGCATTTTAACAGAAACTGTGTTTATGACACAGCCTGAAGGTTTTGAGGATCCAAAGAATGCTAAAAAGGTATGCAAGCTAAAGAAGTCAATCTACGGATTGAGGCAGGCATCCAGGAGCTGGAATATACGTTTTGATGAAGCAGTCAGTGACTTTGGTTTCATCAAGAACGCAGACGAATCTTGTGTATACAAGAAGGTCAGTGGGAGCAAAATTGCTTTCCTAGTATTATATGTCGACGACATATTACTTATCGGAAATGACATTCCTATGTTGAACTCTGTCAAGATTTGGCTTGGGAAATGTTTTTCGATGAAGGATCTAGGAGAAGCACAGTACATATTGGGCATCAAGATTTACAGAGATAGATCTAAAAGGATGATTGGACTTAGTCAAAGCACTTATATCAATAAGGTGCTTGATAGGTTCAAGATGGCGGACTCCAAGCGAGGCTACCTACCCATGTCTCATGGAATGACTCTAAGCAAGACTCAGTGCCCAAAAACACTTGATGAGCGTAGACGAATGAATGGGATTCCATATGCATCATTGATTGGTTCAATAATGTATGCTATGATATGTACACGCCCGGATGTTGCGTACGCACTCAGTGCTACCAGCAGATACCAGTCAGACCCAGGAGAGGCGCATTGGACTGCTGCCAAGAATATTCTGAAGTACCTGAAAAGGCACAAAGATGACTTCCTGGTCTATGGTGGAGATGATGAATTAATTGTTAAAGGCTATACGGACGCAAGTTTCCAAACCGACAAAGATGATTTTAGATCACAGTCTGGGTTTGTCTTCTGCCTCAACGGAGGAGCAGTAAGCTGGAAAAGTGCTAAGCAAAGCACCATTGCGGATTCTACAACTGAAGCGGAGTACATTGCTGCACATGAAGCAGCAAAGGAAGCTATATGGCTAAGGAAGTTCATAGGTGAACTTGGTGTAGTCCCCTCCATTAAAGGACCAATAGCCCTGTATTGTGACAATAACGGAGCTATTGCACAGGCAAAAGAGCCTAGACACCACCAGAGAGTCAAGCATGTACTTCGTAGATTTCACCTTCTACGAGAGTTCGTTGAAAGAAAAGAAGTCGAGATAAGCAAAATTGGAACTGATGACAACATATCAGATCCATTAACTAAACCTCTGCCGCAGGCGAAGCACAACTCGCACACTGCAGCTATAGGAATCAAGCATATTGGAGAATGGCTTTGATGTCTCTGTTTAATGTTTTAAAGTTTTAGAGTTTAAATCTTTGTAAAACATTATTGGTTAATCATTCACAATAAATGAAAAGAATTCATTTTTCCATTTAATTTGTGGTTTATTAAATGATGAGTCCCTTCAATTTGACGATATATTCAAGATAGACTGTCAGGACCAGTCCTGTGACTAAGAAATGTCTATCAAGTGAACTTGAATGTCAAAGGTTGAAAATGGTCCCTAATCGAAGTTTTCTATAAAATTGGACGCATAGAAAACGTTAGACGATTAGAATGCAAGATGACTAGTAGTTCTGTTTCTTGAACTATGTGGACATGGCAATGTCATAATCATTTTCATAGATACTTACTTTGGGAAGACTAGTATCGGACAAGACCTATGAAACTTTACTGTAAGAGATGAAAGTCTGTCATAAGTAAATTTCATTAAATTATTAGACACTAAATCCTCAATACCTGAGTGATTTGAGATTACTTGTTTGAGAACTGGTTGCTTTGACGTTGACCAACCGTCGCACCGTAAAAGGAGGCTATAAAGGCAACGCTCAGGTAATCACCTATCAAACGAAGTCTAATCTCAAGATCGCAAGATTGGGATTGTCCTCCCATAAATCGGGATGAGATGCTTAAAAGTTGTACAAGGCCACTCGGAGAGCTAGAAACTGTGAAATGCATGGCCGTGCTCGGATGAATCATAGGCTATGATTATCTGTTTATTTGATCAGTTGAACTCTGAAACCGAGGAACACCTCTGGACATAATAAGGATGACAACTCTTACCTTATGTTCAAGAGCAAGCATCAAGCGACAAAGGAATTAGGAAATGCACACTTGTCCCTAAGGACAAGTGGGAGACTGAAGGAAATAATGCCCTTGGTCCAAGTATGCATTCTATGTTAAGTCTAATAAATGCGGTTCAGTATTAATGAACAAGTTAATAATTCAGTGAGATCAAGTGAGCTGAATGCCTAGCTAGAGGCCGCTTCAGTTCAAGTGGAATTAATGATATTAATCCACAGCTTACTCTTGACTGGACCCGTAGGGTCACACAAATAGTACGTAAACGGATCAAGTATTTAATGGCATTAAATACTCTATCTATGGATATTCGGAACCGACGGATCTTGGTTTCAGTGGGAGCTGAGATCGTCACAGGCAAGAAATGAATACTCCGGAAACGATGATATTACCGGAAACGGAAATATGGATCGTATCGGAAATATAAATATTATCCAAGTCGTAGATGTTGCCGGAAACGGAAACATGGTACGTATCGGAAAATATTATCGGAAATGGAAATATTACCAGAATCGGAAATATTGCCGGAAACGGAAATATTGTCAGAATCGGAAATATTACCGGAATCGGAAAATAATTCCGGAAACGGAAATATTAAATATTTGTTCGAAACGGAAATTAATTCCGGAATCGGAAATGTTAAATATTGTTCGTATCGGAAATGAATTCCGGAATCGGAAATTTAATCGGAAGCGTATCGTACGAATAAGCATCGGACGAGGCCTGCCGGACGAGGCCCAGCAGGAAGCCAGGCCATCGCCCAGCAAGCCAAGCGCGCCGCACAAACAGCCACGCCAGGCCCAGCGCAAGGCCAGGCCCAGCAGGCCGTGGCAGCGCGCGCGGGAGCTGCGTGGGCTTGCAGCTCGCAGGCCTCGCTGCGTGGGCTGCTACTCGTGCGCACGCATGGGCGGCCCATCGTGGCTGCCGTGTGTGCGTGTGTAAGTGTTTGTGTTCGTGCACGTTTCCTAAAACGTGCAGAGTTCGGTTAATGATTAAATTCCTAATTCTATTTGATAAATTAATTAAATTAGAGTTCTTGTAGAATTCTAGGTTTAATTAATTTGTATCTGAATAGGATTCCAATTCCCTTTCCATACCCCTATAAATATGTGGCCTGGGTTCACAATTTATAACGAGTTTTAAAAGTATTCAAAGTGAGTTTTTGAGAGAAAAATTCAGCCACACATCTTGCTCAAAAGTGCCGAAAATTCTAGTACCTTAAGGGCGATTCTAGTTGGTCAATCTTCAGGCGGATCCGGACGTGCTGTGGACTATCTACGGAGGGACGACACTTGGAGTCCTAAAGACTTGTTCTTGTTCGGTTCGGGCGCAGCTAGGGAGGGCACGCAACAAAGAGTATGCATCTAAATTATGCTATATGATTATGTGTAAATAATATGTAATCCTGGGTTAATGGTTGTTTCCGCATGATTTATGTAATATCATATGTATCATAACCTAACATTTTCCGTTTCCGGCAACATCTACGACTTGGATAATATTTATATTTCCGATACGATCCATATTTCCGTTTCCGGCAATATCATCGTTTCCGGAGTATTCATTTCTTGCCTGTGACGATCTCAGCTCCCACTGAAACCAAGATCCGTCGATTCCGAATATCCATAGATGGAGTATTTAATGCCATTAAATACTTGATCCGTTTACGTACTATTTGTGTGACCCTACGGGTTCAGTCAAGAGTAAGCTGTGGATTAATATCATTAATTCCACTTGAACTGAAGCGGCCTCTAGCTAGGCATTCAGCTCACTTGATCTCACTGAATTATTAACTTGTTAATTAATACTGAACCGCATTTATTAGACTTAACATAGAATGCATACTTGGACCAAGGGCATTATTTCCTTCAAATCAAGCCACAATCTCATGCATAATTAAGACACATTTAAAGCAATAAATAACTTAAAGCATGCATAAGATAAATGTGATCTAGTATGGCCCGACTTCATCTTGAAGCTTCAACTTCAAAGTCCGTCTCGAAAATCTCCGTGGGAGGCACCATTTTCTTCAAATAGGATAAGCTATAATTAAACTAATTACAACTATTTGATGGTACCCATACCATATTTGAATTGAAAAATAATTTTGGTACTTTAGACCAATTACATTCAAATTAATGGTACGCAGACCATATTTTCTATCCTATTTGGGCCATACTAGTCACTTCATAACCTGCAAAACAGTACATATACAATATATACCATTCACCCATTCATTATCATGAATGGCCCACATAGCTGGTTAGTAAAACACATTATGCATCACATAAATATTTGCAGGAATTAATCAAGGGCACCAATAATCAACAAATTATTCAGTCCTTATTAATTCTAATCAAGTTGTTTTAACCTTAAGGATTTGCAGACCTAATCAAGAGTTTATGACTAAAAAGGGCTCCCACTTAAACCAATAAATTCATATGCTTTACTAATTTTAAACATAAAAATGTATTTCTAGTCTAACCGGAAACATACAAATTTAATTAAAATTTAAAGCTCATATAAATTTATAATTGAATCCGCTTATTTAATTTATTTTCAGTCGTATTTAAATTAATTCATGATTTTAATTTTAGTAAAATAATTAGAATAAATGAAATTTATTATAATTATAATATTCAAAATTAAAATCCAAGAAAATAACTTAAATTATTAATCTTTAAAATTAATTAAAATTACGTAAACTGAAATTTTCAAATTAAAATTTTAAAGCGATCTAATCGTAAGATAAGGTGCGCAACATCATCACGCAACGCACAGCCATAGGCCACACGCACGCAGCCATCGCTGGCCATGTGCGCGTAGCCTATGTGCTGCGTCGCATTCGTCGCTGCACACCATCGCAAGGTACCATCGAAGCACACGAGGCAACTGCTAGCTGCGCGCGCCAGCGCTCGATGCACGCGAGCCATCGCTCGCTGCGCGCTGTCGTTCGATGCTGGGCGTAGCGCTCGTCGCACGCGAGCCATCGCTCGCTGCGCACGAGGCATCGCTCGCTTGCGCGAGGCAGTGCGCGTTGCACACGACTGCTCGCTGCCTTGCTCTCGCCCTTGCCCACTCGCCCATCTCTCACAGCACACGACACAAGGCAGGGCTGCTGCCTTGTGCTCGTGCACCATAGCCTTGCTCATTGCATTCGTACCGCATGGGCGACGAGCTCCCTTGCTCGTCGTCGCATGCCCGCACTATACAACACCCTTTAAGGGTAACACGTAGCGTCCATTGCTTTGTGCGTGCAAGTTATATGAGCGAATCGCATAAAAATTAAAAATTTTATTTTCAAAATTAATGACAAATTAATAAATCATATTAATTTCATAATTTTATGGCGAAAAATCGAAAATTTATTAATTAATTGATTTCCGATTAACATGGATTCAAGTCTAGGTCATAAAAATTTAAAATTTAACACAGATTTATAATTTTTATGGTGGTTTTTAATCATAGGTATCTAATTAAATTATTAACTAATTATGAAAATCAAATTAATTCTAAATTATTCCAATTTTCAACAAATTAATCATAATTACAAATTAGATTGCATAATTAACAAGGCTAGGCATTCAAACTTGTTAAACATATACAGTAGGTCAATCAAAAATTCAAGATTTATCAACAAGAATCGCAAATATTTAATTTAACATCTTAAATTTACAAAATTTTGCGCTCGAAAAACTAAAACCTCCTAAAAGTCATAGTTAGGCTTCGAATTTGAGAATTCTGGGTTCAGCCGAAAAATAATGTTTTTGTCAAAATTTTAGAATGCCTTTTACGTGCGGAATTGACACAAAAATCACTCGATTTGGATGAGTAACGAAGAAACTGCCGAAAAACTGCGTACGTATAATTAAATAAACGCAATTTGCAATTAATTAACAATTACGAAAATTAATCACCCCTTTTAATTCTTGCAAATTTGTAATATTTAACCATGTTTATGCAATTAGATGATGAAAATAATAAGAGGCTCGTGATACCACTGTTAGGTTATGATACATATGACAATACATAAATCATGCGGAAAAACCATAAAGCCAGGAAACCATATTATTTACACATAATCATTTAGCATAATTTAGGAGCATACACTTTGTAGCGTGCCCTCCCTAGCTGCGCCCGAACCGAACAAGAACAAGTCTTTAGGACTCCAAATGTCGTCCCTCCGTAGATAGTCCACAGTATGTCCGGATCCGCCTCAAGATTCACCAACTAGAATCGCCCTTAAGGTGCTAGGAATTTTTCGGCTATTGTTGTGCAAGTGTATGGCTGAATTTTCTTTCAAAAACTTACCATTTGAATACTTCAATCGTATCTATAAATAATGACCCTAGGCACTTATTTATAGAGGTATGGAAAAGGAACTGGAATCCTATTAGGATACTAATTAATTTAATTAGAATCCTCCTAGGACTCTATTTAAATAAACTTTATCTAATAGGTTTAGGATTTAATCTTTTATCGAATCCCGATAGCTTTAGGATTCGCACACGAGCATCGCACGAGCACTGTACACCCGCGCAGGCCATGCGGCCCACGCTGAGCGCACAGCGCTCGGCCCATGCTGCTGTCCGTGCGCGCCCATGGCTTCGGCTGGGTCTGGCTTGCGCTGGGCCTGGTCGAGGCTTTGGCGTGTGTTGGTGATGCGCGTGGCTTGCTGGGCGATGGTCTGGCTTCGTGATGGGCCTTCGTCTAGCGAGCCTCGTCCGATGCTAATTCGTACGATACGCTTCCGATTAAATTCTCGATTTCGGAATTCATTTCCGATACGAACAATATTTAATATTTCCAATTCCGGAATTAAATTCCGTTTCGAACAAATATTTAATATTTCCGTTTCCGGAATTATTTTCCGATTCCGATAATATTTCCGATTCTGACAATATTTCCGTTTCCGGCAATATTTCCGATTCCGGTAATGTTTCCATTTCCGGTAATATTTTCCGATACGTACCATGTTTCCGTTTCCGGCAACATCTTGGATAATATTTATATTTCCGATACGATCCATATTTCCGTTTCCGGCAATATCATCGTTTCCGGAGTATTCATTTCTTGCTTGTGACGATCTCAGCTCCCACTGAAACCAAGATCCGCCGATTCCGAATATCCACAGATAGAGTATTTAATGCTATTAAATACTTGATCCGTTTACGTACTATTTGTGTGACCCTACGGGTTCAGTCAAGAGTAAGCTGTGGATTAATATCATTAATTCCACTTGAACTGAAGCGGCCTCTAGCTAGGCATTCAGCTCACTTGATCTCACTGAATTATTAACTTGTTAATTAATACTGAACCGCATTTATTAGACTTAACATTGAATACATACTTGGACCAAGGGCATTATTTCCTTCAAAAGGAACATAGATGTATGTTTTTCAAAATGAAATGAAATTTCTTTCTTTATTCTAACATATTACGCTACTATAACATTTATGCCTTGTACATCACTTAACATCCAGGTAAAGTCATCAATATCAATCTCAATATTTTTTTGCTCTGAACTTGATGCTTGAAATTCGTTCTCCATCGATAAATCTTGTTCAACACTATCATCACCCATGTCAAAAGTATCTCTTGGCCTTATTGGTTCAGGAATAAACCAATCACTTTGTGTTCTATCTTGTACATAAATAACCTGTTGAACTTGAGATGCAAAAACAAAAGGCTCATCGCTTAAACGCTCACCAGAATCTATCGAGCTTGATAAATTTACGAGGGTAAAATTTAACTTATCTTTCTTCATTCCACTCGCATGATTCACATCCACCCAATTACACCTAAACAAGACGATGTTAAACGTATTATAATAATTCAACTCAATAATATCAGTTAACACCCCATAGTATGTCACGTCTCCCATTATAGGTCGCGTATCTCTTGAACTAGCGTAACTTTGTGTCTTTTCCACAACCATCACACCACTATTTTGAGTCTTCTTGTTCCTCTCATATTCTTTAGTACGGAATTTATAACCATTATTCATATTGAAAGCGTGAAATCTTCTTGCAATAGGCATTGGACCAAATGCAAGTGATCTCACATCATCTGTGATTCTTACATCACTTTGGTTATTGGGATCATTCACCTATACAAATTAAAAACAAAATTGTAAAAAATATCAATCAACCCATGTAGAAGAGAATACTAAAACTTTTAGATGAAAATAAAAGGATTCTAAGTACTTACAAAAGTTTTCAACCAGTCACTAAACTCTTCATTATGCATACGATCTAACACAATCGGTGTCGAACGAGTTCGTCTTGTAAATCTCTTAATGTGGGCAACATGTTCCCTGATGTTTTGCAATAAGTAAATAAATTTTAAGCTAAATGAAGGTAATAAAGGACAAGATTTGATAATAAGTGGTCATACCATCGTAATGATTTTATTTCCTTGCAATCAGAATTGAAAAGCACATATCGATGAGTTTAAGTCTTTTGTTTATCATCCATCATAAATCCTTCCATACGTCCATAAGGTTGTCCAATTGTGGGAAAAAGACCAGAAACATGGTCATTGTCACCACCAAGCGTACTATTCTTACTTGAAAGGTTGATTCGTCCTTCAACAACATCCATATATCTAGCACAATACACCAAGAACTCTTGAAGAAGATAGCCGTTGGCTATTGAACCCTCCGGACATGCTTTATTTCGCACATAATCATTAAGAGTTGACAAGTACCTAATAGACAAATTTTTTTGATATCTCCTAACTCAAAGAATTCTAAACTTAAAAAAAAGGATAAAGAAAATTATTTACCTCTCAATAGGATACATCAATCGGTTATGGATAGGACCGCCAATTTTAGCTTCATCGGACAAATGAACCACCAAATGCACCATAATAGTGAAAAAGGTTGGTGGAAAGATTTTCTCCATATTGCAAAGTGTTACCACCATTCTTTTTTGAAGTTTCTCCAACTCAATCACAACAAGGTTTTTAGCGCACAAAGCTCGAAAAATGTCGCATAACTCAATCAAAACGGAGGAAACCTTTTCATTGACGCTCTCTCGCATAGCCAGAGGAAGTAACTTTCGCTTCATCACACATCTCGAAATATTTGATGCATACCCATCTGGAAATTTAACATTCTCCAAGTACTTCACAAAATCGGTCTTTTGCATGATTACTTAAATTGTAAGGTGTAGGGGGAAAATAGAATTTACTACTTCCACCTTCCAAAGGCCATAAATGTTTTCTCACCCCGATTTCTTCCAAAGTACAAGGAGCCTTCAATTTATCCTTTGACTTCTTAGGCACATTTAAAATTGTGTTGATTATGTTATCACACATTTTTCTCTATATGCATCACATCAAGGTTATGTCGCAATAAATTATCCTTCCACTAAGGAATGTCAAACAACCTGCTTTCCTTTTTCCACGTGTTTTTTTTACCACACCACTTATTTCATCTTTAGTTGTTTTCCCAAGTGTAAACACGATGATCTTTAATCTTTCTAATACTTCGGATCCTGATGGTGGGATAAGAGCAGGTCTAAACTCCTTAGTATATTTTTCAAAGGATTTTTCATCATATCGATACTTATGATCTAAATCAAGAAACATTCGACCACCCAAGTAACAACACTTCCCACTATTGTTGTATCGCTTACACCACGTGTCCTTATTTCAACAAGGACATGCATTTTTACCAAAAACACACCAACCAGAAAAATTTCCATAAGCAGGAAAATCATTTATAGTCCAAAGAAGAGAAGCATGCAGTGAAGATGAAAGGTTTCCTTTTTGTAGGCATTATATGTTGGCACACCTACCTCCCATAGTTCTTTTAGATCATCTATAAGAGGTTGTAAGTAAGTGTTAATGTCATTTCCCGGGGCTTTAGGGGCAGGAATTATCATTGAAAGCATAAGATACTCCTTCTTCATGTACAACCATGGTGGCAAGTTATATGCCGCCAAAATGACTGGCCATGTGCTATATGTGCTTCGCTTTTCGCCAAAAGGATTGAAACCATCACTAGCTAATCCCAATCTTACATTTCGAGGTTCTAACGCGTAATCTGGATATTTCCTATCAAAACTCTTCCATGCCTCAGTATCAGCTGGGTGTCTCAAAACACTGTTCTCTTTTTTGCGATCCATGTCGCGCCATATCATATCTTAGGCGGTTTTGCATGACATGTACAACCTTTGGAGCCTTGGTTTCAAGGAAAAATACCTTAAAACCTTAATTGGAATTTTTATTTCTTTCTTTGCCTTAGAACTAGAAGAACCTCCCCTACACTCTTCACTTGAAGGTTTCCATTGAGATGCTCCACATACACTACTATTACCATCTTTAGCCTTGTCTTCCCGAAAAAGCATACAATCATTTGGGCACGCATGAATTTTCTCATAACTAAGAATTATTCCCTTAATCATTTTATCCTCCTCATAGAGGGAGTCCGGTATTGTTTCACCTTTGGGAAGGACCTTTTTCAAAAAATTTAGAAGTACATCAACTGAGTTGTCACACCATCTAAAAGAAGTATTGATGTGGTAAATGTGCAAAATAAATGAAAACTTAGAGAATTGATTACATCCAAGGTATAACTCTACCTCAACATCTTTCAACATTTTATTGAACATATCAACATTGAAATTCGAAATTTCATTATAAAGTTGCTCGATTTCAATCTCCGGATCAACTTGACCCTCTGCATTAAAAACATCACTGAGAATTGCATCATGACAACCGAAAGCATCTGCTAAGATTTGTGCAACATCATCCATATCAGCATTTGATTCGTCCTGAGTTGGACCAACGCCTACTATTGTTGATGTTGATCCTAGATCAACATCCGTAAACCATTTCTCAAAATCACGCATGGGTCCATATATTACTTAATGATCATAAACATCTTCCTCAGTATGCCTATGGTACCTTACACATTTGCTACAAGGGCAAGCAATCGTTCCATCACAAGCACTTTCAAATGCAAATTTTACAAACTTTTTGAGTCCTTCTTGGTGTTCCCTAGACCTGATGTCATAATCTGCACAACTATTACGCTTGCGTTTATCCATAATAAAAGTTCACTGCTATGCAAAAATATTTTATTGTTTTATTAGAAGGGCAAGTTATTAAAGAATGTCATACGTATATCTATAAGAAAATACCACAAAATTATAAATATTAAGTGAATTATATAATTATATAGTTATTTAAAGAGTTAAGTCACAATTCACAAGGTTAATTACCTCATAACAAGCAAGAAGCAAATAAGAAACCAATAATGTTTAACAATTAAAATAGAAAATGACTGACTATTAAAAACTATGCAAACAAGAAACGCCATATTCAACAAGAAATAGTGACAAGTAAAGGTAAAACATCATCAATTGAAGTACCCAACATGTTAAAAAATAAGTGCAAAATGATTTTAAAGAGGATTAATTAAAAGTTGGGCACAATCATTTGAAAGGGGGCACACATCACAAGGTGTGGAGAAAAGGCATGACTCACTTTGCTCTAGTTTGTGGAACAACACACTTCATTTTCAAAGACTACCAATTATTTTTAGAATTGTGGAGAACTTTTCACTAGAATTACCTCTGAACACAATTGTTATAAAAAGACTATGCACTGACATAAATGAAATGAATTTATAATGGTAAAGAGGATCATTGTGATTTTGCACAAGTAAAGGAGATCAACAAGCATGAGTTAATACCCTTAATTTTGTGGGTGACCTCCACATAGAAAGGTGTAACCAAGCTTCCTAGATGAAATTGAATACTCCTAAAATAAATTTGTAAACTTACATGCAAGTTAAGGACCAATCAGGACAATCACGATAGCCAAGAGGCTTTTCCCATATGTTTTCAATACTTTTCATAAAACTTCATAATAGTACAAACAAGCTTATTAAGTTAAGTTTACATAATTGTAGTGACAAAAGCTTGCATTATCTGATATCCTACAAGGCACGACATCCAACTGTTAAGCTAACTACTAGTTTAATTTAATTCAGGAACATAACAGAAAGTTCAATAGTTTTATCATTACTACGCGACCAGTACGACATCTATATACTTAAATCACGCTAAACTACACTCTTTCTAACCCCCTCATTCTGCCTCTCCAAGCAACATATGGACAATAAATCACGAACATGACGGTAATTCTATATATTCTTCTGCGCTAAGAATTCAAGGTACCATAAACAACCTCAGTCGTATAATTTATATGCACGAGTCAGACAACTACAAATACCCTTCAAAAAAATTTATCAACTTGAAATTTTTTAGTGTAACCAGAAGTCCTGATACGAGCAATCATGCTACATACAACATACAAAATTGAGTGACAAGTAGTGAAAAGCATGTATTACAATCATAAAACGGACTAAAACGAGAATAAGAATCAACTCAACATATTCTAGTCCTTGCACAGTTTTTTCTTCAACCAAAATTCCAATAAAGAACCAGATCGAATAAAGAACCAGACCAAATCTCAACCAAAATTAAAATAACCAGAGGACGAAATCTCAACCAAAATTCAAAAAGACCCAGAGGACCAAATCTCAACCAAAATTCAAATAAAGAACCAGAGGACCAATCTCAACCAAAATTCGAATAAAGAATCAGAGGACGAAATTTCAACCAAAATAGAGTTAGGAAAATTCAACCAAAATTCGAAAGGAAATAGAATATAAAATTCGAAAATCACCTGGAACTACTTCGTGAAATCAACAGAGAAGGGCGAATTCATTTGCTCTGAATATGCTTCGTGAAATCAACTGAGGATGGCCAATTCGTGTTTTCTGAATACCTCAATTTGGGGAAGGAGAGAAGTAATGACAAGGGAACAACCACAACCGAATTAATATGTAATTATCATCCAAATATAAAAAATAATTAGGAAAAGTCAACCAAAATTTGAAAAGGATTGGGAAATTCAGCAAAATTTCGAAAATAATTAGGAAAACTTAACAAAATTTCGAAAAAAATAAAAGTAAAAGAGGAAATTACCTTGAATTTGTGATGAAACAGCTGCACTGGAGTTTTGTAAAATCAGGTTAAGAATCAGAATGAAAACCCGATCAACGTTTGCGCGAATAATTTCACACCCTGCCTCAGAATCCCGCGCTTCGAGTTCAAGCTTTTGGTATCACCTATAGAGGATGAGAGAAAACTGATTTTAACCTAAGTTAAGAAAACAGAAGACAGTGGAGGGAAGTAAAAGTTTTTAGCGGGAAAAAAAATTCGCAAAAAAAATTTGAAGGAAAAGTTATGCGCAATTTTTGAAAAAATTGGGCGGTTTGCTTAGGAATAATATCTAATTAGTTTCTCGTATTGATTAATTAAAGGCTGATATAACGATAATTGTCTATATTATTTAATACACATTATTGACTTATAGTAATGATTATACATTAGTTATTAAATAATCGCCACGAAAAGGTAAAGTTACTAACATTTTGCATCGAGTGTGTCCGAAGTAATGACCAAAGGACTGCTTGACACACACCAAGGTTTCAAACCATTTCGTTATATGTCTTAAGAAGGATTAATAGACCAAGACGATATATATATATATATATATATATATATATATATATATATATATATATATATATATATATATATATATATATATATATATACATATATATATATATATATGTATATATATATATATATGTATATATATATATATATGTATATATATATATATATATATATATATATACATATATATACGTTTGAGGAATAACAGACATACTGAGGTTCTAGACAAAAATGAAATATATGTGTTCTGTTAAAAAATTCGTTCTTCCTCCTTGCTTCAGCAGCAAAGCTGTCTGGAAGTCTATCCCATCTTTGTACGCATATCATCTCTGGTTCGTTCAAAAATGACAGGAGTTGCCTGCAATTTTCCAATATTGAAGTTAGCATTTTGTTTTATTGTTTTATCTCTTGGATTTCAAGGATTATATCTGCGTTTCTCTTATTAAACAGATAAATTTTGTATTAGTAAACCTAGATAAATGAATTTACAATGATGCATGGATTCCATGTACAATCACCAAGAACTAATCAAGGAATATTAATTGTTCCAACAATGTTTTTCAAATCATTCCACATTTCGATTTTTCCCTTAAATTTATAAATAGCATATGTGATCAAGGTAGAAACTAGGTCGTTTACTAGTCTCTCCTAATCAAACAAATTAGCTAAACTAACCACTAAACACAAGTAAAGCGGTAAGCAAGGGTCAGAATCCACAAGGATTAAGGTGCGCTAATTTATGCTAATCGAACAACAAGCTAGGTCGAAACGAGTTGGAAAGTCAACTAACCAACTAAAACTAAATGAACTAAACTAAGAAATCAAAAGTGAACGAGATTAGGGAATGGGTCAAACACCAACAAATAATGGAATTGACATAAAAGAATTGAAAACGAGGGAGATTCACAAGCACTACATGATAAGCGTTGAATTCACAAATAGTTCCAACCATCTCCCGATGCGCGAACAATTTCCCTAAGCATCAAGGATGAACTCCCGTTCTACCCTATCATACCCGGGGTAAATCAAAGTCCTTATTCAACCAAATAGCCAAGCTTAGGTCTTTAATCCCTTTCCAACCCAACTAGACTACTCCAAGCAATCATGAAACACTTAATTGATCAAGTTAAATGCAACATGTATTGGAAATGCCTAAACATGTAATAATTTAATCATGAAAATCCCTAATTTCAAATCACAAACAACCAAACCAATCAATGTTGAGTTTTCACCAAACCCTCATCAATAAACTACTCCATAATCATAAAAACACAAAATTTATAGAAATTAACAACTAAAAACATGATTCTAGACATTAATAACAACTAATCTAAACATAAATCATTAAGCTAAACCAAAACAATTAAACTAATTAAAAAAATAAAAAAATAAAGCAATAAATAGAGAAATAAATAAAGAAATAGATAGAAGTGCTCATTGATTGATTGTTGGTTGCTCAATATAAATTGTCACACTTGCATATCAAAACCCCCAATTTTTCATTGATTTTCCTCACTTTATCTCTCTAAAAAAAAACTAACCTTAAACCCTAAACCCTGAGAGAAAGAAGAACTAAAGATAATTATTTACATTCTTCATGAAATTGGGTATTAAACTATTTATACCCTCTCCAAATAAAATAAAGAAAAAGAGTAAAAAGAGAAAAAAGAAGAAGGGTCAAAGAGAAAAGAAAAAGGAAAAAGGAAAAAGGAAAAAGGAATTAAAAGAGAATAAAAAGAAAAGGGAAAAGAAAATTGGAAAATCTAATATATATATATATATATATATATAAAAAGGGGAGTTTTTTCAAGAGATTTCGGAGCGCCACGTAAGAATTCCACGTCATCAAATTAAATTATAAAGATTAAAAAGATAATAAAATGATAATCAAGGTAAATTTAATCTAAATAAAAAAGATAAAGCCAAAGTAAATTTAATCTAAATAAAAAAGATAAAGCCAAGATAAGTTTAATCTAAATTAAAAAAAATAGTCCTTCTTCAATTATATATTTTGTCCTATAAAAACCATTAACAAATTTTCAAACTAATGCGTGCATACTCTTTTGAAAAGAAGAAAACCCTATTATAAAAATAAATTATGAATTAAGGCTTTTGACCTGTGAATCCATTACGTACAATACCGATTTCTACACTTGTTTCAGCTTTCATGGAATTCTTTTTTAAGCATAACAACTTCAATCCCCAAGATTTCTCAACTTTAAGAGTTAAGATATGTAAGTTTCCAAAAACCTGAAGGAGCTATCTAGCATAGATGCAGATTTTACACCAATCGTTGACCAGTAATCCTGTTGAATACTTTAAAATAGAGATTTATGGCATGAATGCATTTTGGACGCATCGTACGAGTTTACCATATGATTATTATGCTTTATTTTTTGCTATTGGAAATTTTTAGTATAATTTGTTGTGGTATGCAAGTTAATATTATTGAAATTTATTTTACATTGTAAATTAATTTGTTTTGTGATATTTTAGTATAATTTGTTTGTAGTATGCAAGTTAATATTATTGAGATTTATTTTAAATTGTAAACTAATTTTTTTTTTCCCTTTATCCTTCATAAATGATATTAAAAGTGTTTTGTATTCTTTATTTTCTTTACATAAATTTGGATGTTGCAACCCTGTCAAGATTCAACACTCTTCTATAAAGTTTGACAATAGTAAAGATAAGATTTTATTTTATAAGAGTTTTGGGAAATGAAAATACCATAAGTGACGATGAATTTTTTTTTTTTAAATCTGGCATATAGTAAAGTGCATTTAGATAAATCTTAGCAAAGATAATAAAATTAGTTATTTAGATGATCAAAGAAGTTTGTTTAGGGTAGAAATAGTCCATTTAGATAAATCTTAGCAAAGTAGAAAAATAGAACAATATATGTTAATAGATCAGTTCATATACGAAGTATATAATTTCATCAAAGATTTTTCTTATTTAGAGTAAAATTTTAATTTTAGCTTTGGTATTACAATTAGCCCAATTAGGAATATCATAGACTGAGCATAAGAGTTTTTCATAAACTTATACTTTCATATAAAATATAAGTCATTGTATTTTAAATATTGTTTTTTTTACCGTGCATCGCACGGGCTTCATACTAGTAGAAAACTAAAAGAAGAAAATAATCAGCTCCCCACATAAACGAGTAGACCACTCCATGAACAAAGAAACCGCAGCCCCTCTCCTTCGTTTTGCTCTCACAACTCCCTTCGTCCTTTTCTTTTTCGCAGTAGCTCTTTCGATGCTCTCCTCCATCAACAATCATCATCATCGTTGTTCATCATCCTCATCAACGGTCGTCGATCTTCACTCGCTGTTCCAATCCAATGGCTCTAAATCGGTGCTCTTATAATCAATCGAGACCGTCCAATTTCATTAATTCCGTACAAAAATCGAGCGCCCAAAAGTTCGGTCGAACGTTAATGGAGGTTCGGGCAAACCCATTTCTAGTTTGGGCGAACACACGGTGGGTTCGGCCGGACCCGGCCTTGTCAGGAACTGTAAATTTTCGGTTCGGTCGAACTTAATACGGGTTCGACCGAACCCAGTTACTCTGCTTTTTTGTTCTGTTTTGGCTGCGATTTTTGATTGTTATTTTGGTTTGTGGTATTGATGATGACGGTAGTCTTGGAGTTGCGTGGTGGTGCGCGATTGGAGAAGGTGCTGCGAGGCTGGTTTGTGAGGCAAGGTTGTTGCGGCGCGGTGAAGGATAATGAAGAGGGTGGTGTAGGCTAAGGTGGAGAGGAGGTAGTGTGGAGTTATTGGGCTTTAAGTTTGGGCTTTTGACATTGGAAATAGCTTGAACATAGACCATCCATAATTCAACTCCAAATCATGTACCTACACATAAAATCCAAATACGAGGGGAGAACGAAACAATATAGTATAAAAAGAAAATTATAAATAAAACTACGAGTAACTAAAAGGAAAAAAAAATAGATATAAATTATTAAAACTAACTAATTTAAACTATAAAATTATCAAAACAAATAAATTACGAAATTATGACCTAAAAACTAAGAAAAGTAACTAATTACATAAATTAAGCTATAAAATATAAAATAAAATAAACTAAGGCTAAAAGTGACTTAATTAGATAAAAAGTAGGAAAATAAAGTAGAAATTAAGTTAAAAACTACCCCTAGGAGTGACATAAATGTCACTCATCAAACCCCCCCAAGCTAAGCTTTTGCTTGTCCTCAAGCAAAACAAGTTGAAAAACGGGAATAGAATGAGATTTATTCAAATAAAACGAAAATAGAGAAAATTAAGGATGAGAATATATACACTAACTCACTGTCGTAGGAATCACGATTGCATTTAAGCACATGCAATAAGCTCTTTAAACCCCCTACATCGCTCTAGAGGGCGAGTGAGATCTCGCAAGGGTTTCCCACAAGATTAACCCATAACTCTTATTAAGACCGATTGAGAGATTTTGCCCTAAGTTATCTCATCAAGCATGGTTCACCAAACATGGTCGATTCAAACAAACTTTCATAGCATAACCATCATCAAAATGCATCCATGAATTAGGAATATAGGGGATAGACTAATCTAAGGTGCAAGAGAATCACAATCAAAGCATCGAATCATCAATTAGGTTCACTAAGGCATCCAAAAGTCAAAAATTATTCTCAAATGGATAAATATGATCACGACCACTAAAATGCACATTGACTCCTCCAAACTTGACTTTTGCTAAGAGAATCTTGGATTGTAAGATTAAATAATTTGAGTAATGGGTCTAAAGTCTCGATTCTTGAGCCGCAATGACATTCATCATCACTAGGGAAAACTTTACTTAATAAATCTTCAAGCTCCCACTCAAGCATCTAAACTAACCCACTTTCTCATGGACTTGTGGTATTTACCACTTATTGACTCTTTTTTTTCGTTTTGTAAATTTTAATAGGCTTATTATGCCTTGTGGGCTCATTGGCGCCACTTATTGACTCGAAATTGACACTTAGGCTTTCGCCTTGTGGGCTCATTGGCTCACTTATTGGGCTCGAAACATTAATCACAATCTTTTTTCTCTACAATCCAACTAACTCTTAGCATAGCTTATTCGGGGGAATGAAGTGCATCAAAGGGAATTAAGGTAGCAAAGAACATCCAAAAGAGAACAAAATAAACTCTTTTCAATCAAAGATTATCATTTAGAATTATCGAAAACTTTTTCAAGTTGAGACTCAAGCAACAAAGATTAAGCCATCCCTAATCGCCCTAACTCACACATGCAAATATCTAACGGAAATACATCTACTCAATTATCCAAATGACAAGGGAATCCACATTAAAAATCATCGAGATTATTTCTTTGGACAAGCAAATCATTTTTAGTGCTTTTATTCAATCATTTGGGACTTTTTTTTGGATTTTCTAAGATTTTTCGATTTTTTTTCAAAATTTTGAAAGAAAAGATAAATAAATAAATAAATAAAAAATAAGGAAAATATTTTTGGATTTTGAATTTCATAAAGAAAAAGAAAATAAAGAAACGAAAAGAATGAAGCCTCCTCCAAGCTAGCGAAAAGTTATCCCCCCAAGCTAGAATTAAGCATTGTCCTCAATGCTTGAAATAAAGACTCAAGGGAAGGGAGGGGGGGAAGAAAACACGCATTCACCCAATATACATAGTTCCGCAAATCACAACACATTAGAGAAAGAGAAATGGAGGCAACCAAATTAACATTTTCAACCATCCAACCTCATGCCCCAACAATTCATACGCCCGATCAACCAATGGAGTAACGAAAAGAAGGAGAGGAAGGACACTACCGGATAGTAGGTGGGTGTAAATACCCGTAAATGATCCAATTTCTCCATTTGAAGTCAACTTTATCCAAATTTGTGCTTTGCTTTCCTTATGCAATCAAGAATGATCGCTTATTCCACTTAAGTACCTAAAACAAAAATTGAAAAGAAACATAAGTAAGAACAAAAATAAAGAAAATGAAAGCAATAAAGCACGGGTTACTTCCCGAGAAAGGCTTGTTTAAGGTCCCACGAACGACATTTCTAGTAAATAACCCGACAAAGAACGCAAGAGTTTGTCAAATGCATCGGCACACATTTCAAGGAATAAAACATATGCAATGCTCAAAAGAAAAGCATGCACAAAGATTAGTGCCATTCTATGCCAACAAGGAGAAGGATGCCGAAAAGAAGTAGGATCAAAAGGGAAAACAAGAAAATAAGAAGAAGAAAAATCAAAAGAATTAGAAAAAGAAGAAATAATCGGCTAACTCTCCTCAACAAACTCTTTTTGGGGGGCAATATCACTCTTTTTCTTAAACATGATTGAATTGGGAACTTTGAGGATAATGGAGGCAAGATTATCATCTAATGGAGGTGGTTTGAGAAAAGAAAAAGGGTATGAGATGGGAAATGAGGGAACTAGGCCAAGCTTTCTTGAAAATGGGACATAAGGGGAAGGGGTAGAAACAAGGGCTTCACAAACAACTTCTCCCACATCACAAGACTTCAAAACATAAGCTTTTTCGACCAAAGGGTCCTCAATCGAGGATTTTTCCTCCAAATCACCATCATTTGCCTCAAAAACATCCTCAACCACCAAATGAGATGTCTTAATTTCACATTGACCAAAGAATTCACTCAAGGAAGGGGGGATATGAGAGGATGCATGCTCTAAAGATAGCGGAAAGGGAGTGAAATTAAGGTCACTTGAGATAGGAGTAAGAGACTCAAGAATCGAATCATCAATCAATAAGGGCTCATGATTCTCTACACCCTCAACTAACCAATCTCCAAAAGAGGCTACCTCACTCTCCTCAACATCATGCTCATCATATTCATCATCCCAAAAACCACCATCAAGATTTAGACTACTCTTTTCCAATTGATTTTCATTCTCAAAATTCATCAAATCATCATCAATAATAGCAAAATGGTCTATGGGTTTCCGAATAGCATTGATTTTAGCCTCAAGAAAGGTCATATGATCGGCTATTTGGTTGGCCCTAGAATTTAAGTCTTTGATGCAATTCTCAAGGAGAAGCTCCAAGTTAGATTTTGATGATTCCGAATGCATAGAATTTTGAACATCAACATGGGAAGCGGGGTCACAATCAAGCATGTGAGATTCAAAATCGGAGGTATGAGGGAAATCATGCGAATTCATGCAAATATTTGAAGGAATATGATAAGAAGCATAAAAAACATTTACATTAGAATACAACTCATTAACATGAGAATAAAGGGGAAAGGGATTAGAATCGTGCACAATTGGTTCACCATTAAAGACATGTGGAGCTTCAAGGAAATTCATGCAAAAACTAGAATCAACATTAGAAACATGAGAATCCCGAACACATATCCCATGATTGGTCATTTCCCAATCATAGGTATCTCTAGCTAACCAATTAAAAAAATTCCAAGCTTCATCGAATGATTTAGCCCGAAACCCACCATGAAACATATTCTCAACCATTCCCCTAGTAAGCTCATTAAGACCATCATAAACTACCTCACAAAATTCCCATAAATCAAACCTATGATCACTACCAAGATATTCCTCAAGTATTTCAAAATACCTCCAAGACGGTTCATGCTCAACTTGAGGAAACGAGAAATTTGCCATTTTTCGAATTTTCAAAATGAAACAAATAAATAAGAAAAACAAAAAGAACTATGCACAATGACCTAGACTCATCTAACTAACATAAACTAATGCAAACCGAAGTCCCCGACAACGACGCCATTTTGATCAAGGTAGAAACCAGGTCGTTTACTAGTCTCTCCTAATTAAACAAATTACATAAACTAACCACTAAACGCAAGTAAAGCGGTAAGCAAGGGTCGGAATCCACAAGGACTAAGGTGCGCTAATTTATGCTAATCGAACAACAAGCTAGGTCGAAACGAGTTGGAAAGTCAACTAACCAACTAAAAATAAATGAACTAAACTAAGAAATCAAAAGTGAACGAGATTAGGGAATGGGTCAAACACCAACAAATCATGGAATGGACATAAAAGAATTGAAAACGAGGGAGATTTACAAGCACTACATGATAAGCGTTGAATTCACAAATAGTTCCAACCATCTCCCGATGCGCGAACAATTTCCCTAAGCATTAAGGATGAACTCCCGTTCTACCCTATCATACCCGGGGTAAATAAAAGTCCTAATTCAACCAAATAGCCAAGCTTAGGTCTTTAATCCCTTTCCAACCCAACTAGACTACTCCAAGCAATCATGAAACACTTAATTGATCAAGTTAAATGCAACATGTATTGGAAATGCCTAAACATGTAATAATTTAATCATGAAAATCCCTAATTTCAAATCATAAACAACCAAACCAATCAATGTTGAGTTTTCACCAAACCCTAATCAATAAACTACTCCATAATCATAAAAACAAAAAAATTATAGAAATTAACAACTAAAAACATGATTCTAGACATTAATAACAACTAATCTAAACATAAATCATTCAGCTAAACCAAAACAACTAAACTAATTAAAACAATAAATAAATAAAGCAATAAATGGAGAAATAAATAAAGAGAGAGATAGAAGTGCTCATTGATTGATTGTTGGTTGCTCAATATAAATTGTCACACTTGCATATCAAAACCCCCAATTTTTCATTGATTTTCCTCACTTTATCTCTCTAAAAAAAGAAAACTAACCTTAAACCCTAAGAAAAAGAAGAACTAAAGCTAATTATTTACATTCTTCATGAAATTGGGTATTAAACTATTTATACCCTATCCAAATAAAATAAAGAAAAAGAGTAAAAAGAGAAAAAAGAAGAACGGTCAAAGAGAAAAGAAAAAGGAAAAAAAAAGGAAAAAGGAATTAAAAGAGAATAAAAAGAAAAGGGAAAAGAAAATTGGAAAATAGAAAACTAAAAGAAGAAAATAATCATCTCCCCACATAAACGAGTCAGACCACTCCATGAACAAAGAAACCGCAGCCCCTCTCCTTCGTTTTTCTCTCGCAACTCCCTTCGTCCTTTTCTTTTTCGCAGCAGCTCTTTCGATGCTCTCCTCCATCAACAATCATCATCATCGTTGTTCATCATCCTCATCAACGGTCGTCGATCTTCACTCGCTGCTCCAATCCAATGGCTCTAAATCGGTGCTCTTATAATCAATCGAGACCGTCCAATTTCATTAATTCCGTACAAAAATCGAGCGCCCAAAAGTTCGGTCGAACGTTAATGGAGGTTCGGGCGAACCCATTTCTAGTTTGGGCGAACACACGGTGGGTTCGGCCGGACCCGGCCTTGTCAGAAACTCTAAATTTTCGGTTCGGTCGAACTTAATACGGGTTCGACCGAACCCAGTTACTCTGCTTTTTTGTTCTGTTTTGGCTGCGATTTTTGATTGTTATTTTGGTTTGTGGTATTGATGATGACGGTAGTCTTGGAGTTGCGTGGTGGTGCGCGATTGGAGAAGGTGCTGCGAGGCTGGTTTGTGAGGCAAGGTTGTTGCGGCGCGGTGAAGGATAATGAAGAGGGTGGTGTAGGCTAAGGTGGAGAGGAGGTAGTGTGGAGTTATTGGGCTTTAAGTTTGGGCTTTTGACATTGGAAATAGCTTGAACATAGAGCATCAATAATTTCAACTCCAAATCATGTACCTACACATAAAATCCAAATAAGAGGGGAGAACGAAACGATATAGTATAAAAAGAAAATTATAAATAAAACTACGAGTAACTAAAAGGAAATAAAAATAGACATAAATTATTAAAACTAACTAATTTAAACTATAAAATTATCAAAACAAATAAATTACGAAATTATGACCTAAAAACTAAGAAAAGTAACTAATTACATAAATTAAGCTATAAAATATAAAATAAAATAAACTAAGGCTAAAAGTGACTTAATTAGATAAAAATGTAGGAAAATAAAGTAGAAATTAAGTTAAAAACTACCCCTAAGAGTGACATAAATGTCACTCATCAATATGCAACAGAAATAAAGAAGTAGGGGGGTTGTGTTTACCTGGACAACTCCATGGATTGCTTTGGGATCCTTTGAAACTACTGAAAAAGAGTTAACACCCGAGTTCCAAATAATGATGATACCACCCGCGACTCCCACTAGGTCAAATGTATCAAAAGAATTTAAAGGTAACCCCTCGCCAATTTCTTCAGCACAGGACATAGACACCCTAGTTTAAATAATGATAGCCATTTTTTGACCATGGTCGCTCATCAGCTGCATAAAGTCCTTAAACTATTTTCTCGCCATCCCTCTAGCATTCCATAGCAGAATCGACATAGGGGGTGAATTAGGGGTGGCCTTGCTAAACCTTTCCTCGTATTGTAGGAGCAATTGTTGTCCAAAATCACCATCTTATTCAGATAAGGGCTGAACTTCTCGAGTCCGTTGCTCTTGATTTGACTCCATACATTGTTTTCCCATTCTTCCTTGCGTTCCTCCAAGCAAAACACAGGGACAACTGACTTTCCTCTCGTTCCAGTAGAAATAATTTTACATTGTATGTCCCTGCCTCCCATTCCGCCATTCGCCAATCCCAAGTAATCAACAACGTTTTTCTTTCTATTAGAAGCACAGGTTCTGGATCCTATAGAAATTAGAGTTCCCATGGAAATACCAAGGGTGAGTACTCCTTTTTGAGTTGTATCATCCACCATCTCAACAAAATCGCCGCCACTTCGCTCATTGCTTCTGCATCCTGTAGATTTGCGATGTGTGCTGGAACTAATCTCCCCGGTTGTTCTGGGTGCACCATCTGCATATCGGTCGCATAGTGCGGTGCTTTCTCTGGATTGAGAATACAGTCCCTCATCAATTCGGGCCATACTCGGCTCCATTCCCCCACAATTCCCTGGTAATAGTAGTTTTTCAAATTTATCATCGTCGATGGGTGGGTCAGCGTCAGTGGTGTCCTTGTTGTAATTGAGTTCGCCTGGGTTTGGAGGATAAGGATGTGAAATGTAGGTGGAAAGGGGATCGGTTGGTAAGGAAATCTGTTAAGGAACTCTGCAATTCTGTTGGTGTAGGGGGTATTTTTGTCGTACTCTTTTTTTTTATTTCCCCTGCGGGCTTTGAAGGATTTGATTTTCTAAGGAGTCGCCACCAAACAATATTTTAGGGTCCCGTTTAGAAAGACCAAAAATGACTCTATTATTAATAAGACATTGAATCTTAGAAACGGATGGGTGAGATCCGGGAAAGGGAACGAAGTACTTATTCCGCCAGCTTTAAAAATTGTATTCGAGTACATGACAAGAAGCATTTTTGGAATACCCTAGTCATGAAAAGAAGCATTTTCGGAATATCCTAGTCATGACACTACGTTGGTTTGAACTTTGAATTTAGAACATAGAATTTCTACTTGTATCGTGATCACTTCGCTTTAAAGTTGATTGAAGGAACCTAAGGCCGGTTTGTCCAAAAATTATCTTTGTTAAGCGTGATATAACTTTGCATTTTGTTGGACTTAGCATGTGAGGTGATGAAAGCAATAAACACATAAAGCATCATCACAATAAGTAAAGGAATTATTGAAAGTGCGTACAAAACCACATCACCTTAAAGTAAGGTAAGTAAAGAGTGCGGAATTGAAATAGCAAGAATAAAGGTGCAGTATTGAAATGCGATATTGAAAGGTGCGATATTGAAATGCGTTATTGAAAGGTGCGATATTGAAAGGTGCGATATTGAAATGCGTTATTGAAATTGCGATATTGAAATGACGATATTGAAATTGCGATATTGAAATGACGATATTAAAATTGCGATATTGAAATGACGATATGAAATGGCGGCATTGAAACTATAGTATTTGAGATCCGAATGCCAAATGGCTACTTAATAATAAGTGCGTCCGACACGGATTTAATTCTAAAAATCTCAACTTTAGGATAAGTTACTCATCCCAAAGTGTCTTAGATTTTGAACTTGAATATTGAACTTGAATATAGAACTTGAATATTGAAACTTGAATATTGAAATTAGGAGTTTTGAATCTCAAAGGTTAGACCTTTTAATGTTAAAAAGGCCTCACCTTTGATGATCCATGACTTGAAATTGATTCTAGTTCAAGGAAGTGATTACAAACAACCTTAAACATCATAGAATCTTGAATATTGAATCTTGAACTTAGGAGGCTAAATGCTTAAAGTCTAAAACTTTTAATGTAAAAAAAGGTCTCAACTTTAATATGCTCCATAACTTTGAAATTGATTCTAGTTTAAGGAAGAGATTACAACAACCTTAAACATCATGGAATCCACAACTTGTATTTGAACCATAAAAGGGTTTTGATTTTGTAAAAATGTGTGATGTTGTAAGTAACACTTTTAAGAGTAAAAGTGTGAACTTTACTAATCATTTTTTAAATAAAGATTGAATCTTGTATGGCATAATGGAAATGGTGTTTTGGACAATAATTTGGAGAGGGTTTCAAGAGTGAAACCTCCCAAAGATGACACCTTTCGGCATAGTTTTCCTAGTTAATCAAGGGTATGAACCCTAATGATAACATCATAGGATTTTGGATTTAGAAAGGTAGAAGAGTAGAAAACATTGTAGATTTGAGTAGGGATTCGGAATTACCTAGTTAGGGTTAGGTTGGATTTCCGATTTGTGCTCCCAATTGCTTAAACAATCAAAATTGTATAGGAATTTGTAGATTGGAATTTGATTTTTGTGTTTTGATTTTGAGGGCTGATTTCGAAATTACGATGTTCTGTTTTTGATTTGTTGGCCTAAATACTTGGAAATGAGGGCTTAAATAAAGAATTAGCCGGCTAAAATCCAAAAGCCAGCGGCGCCCGGCGCAGGTGACGTGGCCTTGGAAACGCCAAAGCAAGGACGATGACACCGTCCTTGCATTTGTCTTTTGTGAATGTACCTTTGTACGAATCGTACGACTGTTGGCACGTAGTGAATGCTTAATGATTAAGGCTTTGATTTTGCGACTTAAACCAAGCCGTTTTCGGGTTTTGAACTCGGATTTACGGGACGGGGCCCGGCATGCTCGGTTTTGTAGGTCGGCGCCCGAATTTGGATTGTTTAGTGTCATTTTGACTGGAAAAGGCCTTATAAAACCAATGGAGAGGTCCATTGGGTGAGTTTGTGTCTGGATTTTGAAATTGATTTTTGGAAATTGAATTTTGTACCGAGTTCCGGAATGGGAACAGGCTCGAGAATTGGACTTTGGATTTTTGACTTTGGAATATATTTTAGCAATTGGGACTTTCGCACGGAGTTTTACCAACCACTGAGCAAGTGGATAATAGTATCGTCATCATCCCATTAGGGGAGACACGATTTAGGTGTCTACAGAAGCCCCCACTTTGACTGAGCTTCGGTTAGGAAAGCGATAGTCAAAGTTTTTGAATAGGGACGGAGAACGGTCAAGATGTTCTGTAATCAAGACCATTCTTTGTACGTCGGTACCTGAACAAGACAAGCGTTAGGAAAAAGGATAGAGTCTAACTCCCTGGGGCTATGACGACTCCGATTTTTATTTGCATTGCTTTTCCGCCTTTGGTTTAGAACGGAGCTTGGCATCGAAAATTTTGGATCTTGAATTTTTGAATTTTGAACTTTTGAATACCCGGAGTTGATCCTCTAGGGATATGTCCACTGGGGGAAAGGGTTTTTTATTGACTCTTAAGATTTTGAAATTTCGGCTTACTTTCCTGGAGCTTGGGTCCGTTTGGAATCGAACGCCTGAATTCTTGTATTTTTCGGACTTTGCATTCTTGAAATATTCCTCTGTTAACGTTGGAGAAACATGTGTATACAGGTATTTATAGGAAGGCAGCATGACTTGATGTTTGATGCCTGGTGCAAAAAACCGTAGTAGCAAACTACGTGCAATCAGCACGGAGGACCGCGCGGAGAATCTTCGCGCATGCTCAGAGGTGCTGCGTCCGGCGCAGGGACCCGCGCCCAACGCAGTGCTTGTTAGGTTATGATACATATGACAATACATAAATCATGCGGAAACAACCATTAAGCCAGGAATACATATTATTTACACATAATCATATAGCATAATTTAGATGCATACTCTTTGTTGCGTGCCTTCCCTAGCTGCGCCCGAACCGAACAAGAACAAGTCTTTAGGACTCCAAGTGTCGTCCCTCCGTAGATAGTCCACAGCACGTCCGGATCCGCCTTAAGATTGACCAACTAGAATCGCCCTTAAGGTACTAGAATTTTCGGCACTATTGAGCAAGGAATGTGGCTGAATTTTTCTCTTAAAACTCACTTTGAATACTTGAATTAATCTCTGAAAATATGTGACCCTAGG
This sequence comes from Spinacia oleracea, assembly GCF_020520425.1. Lineage (NCBI taxonomy): Eukaryota > Viridiplantae > Streptophyta > Magnoliopsida > Caryophyllales > Amaranthaceae > Spinacia > Spinacia oleracea. The sequence goes on from NC_079489.1 coordinate 94,730,160, forward strand.
CACGTATTTATAGAGTTATGGAAAGGGAATTGGAATCCTAGTAGGATACGAATTAATTAAACTTAGAATCCTATAAGAACTCTAATTAATTAATTTATCCTTTTAGGAATAGGAATTTAATCATATACTAATTCTAATAGTTTTAGGAATCGTGCATGAACACAAACTCACACACACACACGGCAGCCACGAGGGCCGCCCATGCGTGCGTGCGAGCAGCAGCCCACGCAGCGAGGCCCATGGCCTTAGGCGCGCGCTGGGCCTGCCTTGCGGTGGGCCTGGGCGCTGCCTTGGCTGGGCGCGCGTTTGGCTTGCGGGGCGATGGCCCGACTTCGTGCTGGGCCTTCGTCCGGCAGGCCTCGTCCGATGCTAATTCGTACGATACGCTTCCGATTAAATTCCCGGTTCCGGAATTCATTTCCGATACGAACAATATTTAATATTTCCGATTCCGGAATCATTTTCCGTTTCGAACAAATATTTAATATTTCCGTTTCCAGAATTATTTTCCGATTCCGATAATATTTCCGATTCTGACAATATTTCCGTTTCCGGCAATATTTTCGATTCTGGTAATATTTCCATTTCCGATAATATTTTCCGATACATACCATGTTTCCGTTTCCGGCAACATCTACGACTTGGATAATATTTATATTTCCGATACGATCCATATTTCCGTTTCCGGCAATATCATCGTTTCCGGAGTATTCATTTCTTGCCTGTGACGATCTCAGCTCCCACTGAAACCAAAATCCGTCGATTCCGAATATCCATAGATGGAGTATCTAATGCCATTAAATACTTGATCCGTTTACGTACTATTTGTGTGACCCTACGGGTTCAGTCAAGAGTAAGCTGTGGATTAATATTATTAATTCCACTTGAACTGAAGCGGCCTCTAGCTAGGCATTCAGCTCACTTGATCTCACTGAATTATTAACTTGTTAATTAATACTGAACCGCATTTATTAGACTTAACATAGAATGCATACTTGGACCAAGGGCATTATTTCCTTCAGTCTCCCACTTGTCCTTAGGGACAAGTGTGCATTTCCTAATTCCTTTGTCGCTTGATGCTTGCTCTTGAACATAAGGTAAGAGTTGTCATCCTTATTATGTCCAGAGGTGTTCCTCGGTTTCAGAGTTCAACTGATCAAATAAACAGATAATCATAGCCTATGATTCATCCGAGCACGGCCATGCATTTCACAGTTTCTAGCTCTCCGAGTGGCCTTGTACAACTTTTAAGCATCTCATCCCGATTTATGGGAGGACAATCCCAATCTTGCGATCTTGAGATTAGACTTCGTTTGATAGGTGATTACCTGAGCGTTGCCTTTATAGCCTCCTTTTACGGTGCGACGGTTGGTCAACGTCAAAGCAACCAGTTCTCAAACAAGTAATCTCAAATCACTCAGGTATTGAGGATTTAGTGTCTAATAATTTAATGAAATTTACTTATGACAGACTTTCATCTCTTACAGTAAAGTTTCATAGGTCTTGTCCGATACTAGTCTTCCCAAAGTAAGTATCTATGCAAATGATTATGACATTGCCATGTCCACATAGTTCAAGAAACAGAACTACTAGTCATCTTGCATTCTAGTCGTCTAACGTTTTCTATGCGTCCAATTTTATAGAAAACTCCGACTAGGGACCATTTTCAACCTTTGACATTCAAGTTCACTTGATAGACATTTCTTAGTCACAGGACTGGTCCTGACAGTCTATCTTGAATATATCGTCAAATTGAAGGGACTCATCATTTAATAAACCACAAATTAAATGGAAAAATGAATTCTTTTCATTTATTGTGAATGATTAACCAATAATGTTTTACAAAGATTTAAACTCTAAAACTTCAAAACATTAAACAGAGACATCAAAGCCATTCTCCAATATGCTTGATTCCCATAGCTGCAGTGTGCGAGTTGTGCTTCGCCTGCGGCAGTGGTTTAGTTAATGGATCTGATATGTTGTCATCAGTTCCAATTTTGCTTATCTCGACTTCTTTTCTTTCAACGAACTCTCGTAGAAGGTGAAATCTACGAAGTACATGCTTGACTCTCTGGTGGTGTCTAGGCTCTTTTGCCTTTGCAATAGCTCCGTTATTGTCACAATACAGGGCTATTGGTCCTTTAATGGAGGGGACTACACCAAGTTCACCTATGAACTTCCTTAGCCATATATCTTCCTTTGCTGCTTCATGTGCAGCAATGTACTCCGCTTCAGTTGTAGAATCCGCAATGGTGCTTTGCTTAGCACTTTTCCAGCTTACTGCTCCTCCGTTGAGGCAGAAGACAAACCCAGACTGTGATCTGAAATCATCTTTGTCGGTTTGGAAACTTGCGTCCGTATAGCCTTTAACAATTAATTCATCATCTCCACCATAGACCAGGAAGTCATCTTTGTGCCTTTTCAGGTACTTCAGAATGTTCTTGGCAGCAGTCCAATGCGCCTCTCCTGGGTCTGACTGGTATCTGCTCGTAGTACGCAACATCCGGGCGTGTACATATCATAGGATACATTATTGAACCAATCAATGATGCATATGGAATCCCATTCATTCGTCTACGCTCATCAAGTGTTTTTGGGCACTGAGTCTTGCTTAGAGTCATTCCATGAGACATGGGTAGGTAGCCTCGCTTGGAGTCCGCCATCTTGAACCTATCAAGCACCTTATTGATATAAGTGCTTTGACTAAGTCCAATCATCCTTTTAGATCTATCTCTGTAAATCTTGATGCCCAATATGTACTGTGCTTCTCCTAGATCCTTCATCGAAAAACATTTCCCAAGCCAAATCTTGACAGAGTTCAACATAGGAATGTCATTTCCGATAAGTAATATGTCGTCGACATACAATACTAGGAAAGCAATTTTGCTCCCACTGACCTTCTTGTATACACAAGATTCGTCCGCGTTCTTGATGAAACCAAAGTCCTTGACTGCTTCATCAAAACGTATATTCCAGCTCCTGGATGCCTGCTTCAATCCGTAGGTTGATTTCTTTAGCTTGCATACCTTTTTAGCATTCTTTGGATCCTCAAAACCTTCAGGCTGTGTCATAAACACAGTTTCTGTTAAAACGCCGTTTAAGAAAGCAGTTTTGACATCCATCTGCCATATTTCGTAATTGTAATATGCAGCGATTGCTAACATTATCCGAATAGACTTTAGCATTGCAACTGGTGAAAAGGTTTCATCGTAGTCCACACCGTGGACTTGCCTGTAACCTTTTGCAACCAATCTAGCTTTGAAAACTTCAAGTTTCCCATCCTTGTCCTTTTTCAGTTTGAAAACCCATTTGCTTCCAATGGCTTGGTAGCCATCTGGCAAATCGACCAAATCCCATACTTGGTTTTCAGACATGGAGTCTAATTCAGATTGCATGGCTTCTTGCCATTGCTCGGAGCTAGGGCTCGTCATAGCTTGTTTGTAAGTCGCAGGTTCATCACTTTCAAGTAATAGAACGTCATAGCTCTCGTTCGTCAAAATACCTAAGTACCTTTCCGGTTCAGATCTATATCTTTGCGATCTACGCGGGGTAACATTTCTAGATTGACCATGATTCTCACCAGATTCTTCTAAAGATCTCTGAGTTTCATCCTGAATGTCATCTTGAGCATTCTCTAGAGTTTGTTGTTCGACTCGAATTTCTTCGAGGTCTACTTTTCTCCCACTTGTCATTTTGGAAATGTGATCTTTCTCCAAAAAGACACAATCTCGAGCAACAAATACCTTGTTCTCAGATGTATTGTAGAAGTAATACCCCTTTGTTTCCTTTGGATAGCCCACAAGGATACATTTGTCAGATTTTGGATGAAGTTTGTCTGAAATTAATCGTTTGACGTATACTTCACATCCCCAAATCTTAAGAAAAGACACATTTGGAGGCTTTCCAAACCATAATTCGTATGGAGTCTTTTCGACAGCTTTAGACGGAGCTCTATTTATAGTGAGTGCAGCTGTATTTAGTGCATGTCCCCAAAATTCTAATGGAAGTTCGGCCCGACCCATCATTGACCTGACCATGTCTAGCAAGGTTCTGTTCCTCCGTTCCGACACACCGTTCCATTGTGGTGTTCCAGGAGGAGTCAATTCTGATAGAATTCCACATTCTTTCAGATGGTCATCAAATTCATAGCTCAGATATTCACCGCCTCTATCAGACCGCAGTGCTTTAATCTTCTTGCCTAATTGATTCTCTACTTCACTCTGAAATTCCTTGAATTTGTCAAAGGATTCAGACTTATGCTTCATTAGGTAGACATAACCATACCTACTGAAGTCATCAGTGAAAGTGATAAAGTAGCTGAAACCACCTCTAGCATTTGTACTCATTGGTCCACATACATCTGTATGGATTAAACCCAATAGTTCATTTGCTCTTTCTCCAACTTTAGAGAAAGGTTGCTTTGTCATTTTGCCAAGTAAACATGATTCGCATTTACCATAATCCTCTAAGTCAAATGGTTCTAGAATTCCTTCCTTTTGAAGTCTTTTCTAAGCGTTTCAAGTTTATATGGCCTAATCGACAATGCCACAGATAGGTGAGATCTGAATCATCCTTTTTGGCCTTTTTGGTATTTATGTTATATACTTGTTTGTCGTGATCTAATAAATAAAGTCCATTGACTAATCTAGCAGATCCATAAAACATCTCTTTAAAATAAAACGAACAACTATTGTCTTTTATTAAAAAGGAAAATCCCTTAGCATCTAAGCAAGAAACTGAAATGATGTTTTTAGTAAGACTTGGAACATGGAAACATTCTTCCAGTTCCAAAACTAGCCCGGAGGGCAACGACAAATAATAAGTTCCTACAGCTAATGCAGCAATCCGTGCTCCATTTCCCACTCGTAGGTCGACTTCACCCTTGCTTAACTTTCTACTTCTTCTTAGTCCCTGTGGATTGGAACATAAGTGTGAGCCACAACCTGTATCTAATACCCAAGAAGTTGAATTAGCAAGTATACAGTCTATAACGAAAATACCTGAAGATGGAACGACTGTTCCGTTCTTTTGATCTTCCTTTAGCTTTGGACATTCTCTTTTGTAATGGCCTATTCCATCACAATAAAGACAGCTTGATGTGGACTTGTCCTGCTTTGATTTAGCATTGCCCTTGGACTTTCCACCTTTCTTGAACGGTCTCCTTCTAGCCTTGAGTAAATCTTTGGCTTCACAGTCCAGTATTATTTCAGCCTTTCTGACAAGGTGAACAAATTCTGCAACTGTTTCTTCTCTTGGTTCACTTAGGTATAGTTGCTTGAAGCGACCAAACCCACTGTGTAGTGAATTGAGCAAGATAGAGAATGCCATCCTTTCGCTTATTGGTGTTCCTAGTAGACTTAGGCGATCAAAGTATGAACGCATAAGATCCACATGGAACCTTAGTGGGACGCCTACCCTCTGTTTAGTGCGAAGGAGCTGAACATGTGTTTCTTGGACCTCCATCCTATAACACCTGTTGGGAGAACTAACCTTTAGACCAGACATTGATTCAATCAACTCATGGACGTTCAGGTCCCTGTCCTCCGTGCTTCCACGACAGATATCCCTCAGATTCTTGATGAGCGTAAAAGGTTCATAGGCTACAAACCTTTTAGCCCAATCATCAGGGATATTGTTCAGCATGAGACTCATAACCTTTTTGAGATCCGCATCCCAGACGTAAAATCTCTCAGGGGTCATGTCTCTGGCATAGTAGCTTGGCATGGGATGTGACAGTACATACTCAAGTCCATTGAGTTTGACTATTTCAACTAGCTTAGCTTCCCATTCAAGAAAATTTGCCAGGTTCAGCTTGACCATAAGCTCAGAACCCATGATGATGTTTTGATTGTTGTTTGCCATATTAAAAACTACAATTGAAAAGAATAAACAAATAAATAATCATTCACAGTTTCTCTTAATAAACTTAAATTCTAGCATACATGCATAATTCAATGTTTATTAAGCATTTTATTCAAGTTATGTGTTCCGGCAGGTGTGAATAAAATGATTCCAAGATCCTAAAATCATTGAAGAACTAAGCACAGTTTGTCGACTTAATCCTAGAACATCTTAGGTAAGCAAAAGCCTTTTGCTAATAGTCTAGAAACTATTCTTGGTTGATAGGTACGTCTAAGAACTTATTAGGTAAACCTATCGATTTTGCCACGACATAAAAGGACTCCTTACTTATATCGTTGAGTTTCACCAAAACTAACATGTACTCACAATTATTTGTGTACCTTGCCCCTTTAGGACCAATAAGTAACACCTCGCTGAGCGAAAACTATTACTAGATTGATGTAAAGGATATCCAAGCAAGTGTATATTTTGGCATGGCACCTTTTAACTCAATTTTTAAGTTTGGAACTTAAGGCTCTTACTATGTTGGTTAGATTTTAAGTGAACTAAAATCCTTAATCATGCAACATAATCAAGCTTTTGATCTCATGCATTTTAAGACATATTTAAAAGCAATAAATAACTTAAAACATGCATAAGATAAATGTGATCTAGTATGGCCCGACTTTATCTTGAAGCTTTGACTTCAAAGTCCGTCTTGAAAATCTCCGTGGGAGGCACCATTTTCTTCAAATAGGATAAGCTATAACTAATTACAACTATTTGATGGTACGCAGACCATATTTGAATTGAAAAATAACTTTGGTACTTTAGACCAATTACATTCAAATTAATGGTACGCAGACCATATTTTCTATCCTATTTGGGCCATACTAGTTACTTCATAACCTGCAAAACAGTACATATACAATATATACCATTCACCCATTCATTATCATGAATGGCCCACATAGCTGGTTAGTAAAACACATTATGCATCACGTAAACATTTGCAGCAATTAATCAAGGGCACCAATAATCTACCAATTATTCAGTCCTTATTAATTCTAATCAAGTTGTTTTAACCTTAAGGATTTGTAGACCTAATCAAGAGTTTTATGACTAAAAGGGCTCCCACTCAAACCAATAAATTCATATGCTTTACTAATTTTAAACATAAAAATGTATTTCAAGTCTAACCGGAAACATACAAATTTAATTAAAATTTAAAGCTCATATAAATTTATAATTGAATCCAAAAGTTTAATTTAATTTCAGTCGTATTTAAATTAATTCATGATTTTAATTTTAGTAAAATAATTAGAATAAATAAAATTTATTATAATTACAATATTCAAAATTAAAATCCTAGAAAATAATTTAAATTATTAATTTTAAAATTAATTAAAATTACGTAAACTGAAAAATTTCAAATTAAACATTCAAAACGATCTAATCGTAACGCAAACACCCTACGCATCGCACGCCCATGGGCCGCACGCACACAGCCATCGCTGGCCATGTGCGCGCAGCCCATGCGCTCGTCGCATAGCTGCTGCATCTACCATCGCAAGCCATCGCACGCTTTGGTGCTCGCTGCGCGCGCTCCATCGCTCGCTGTGCGCGCGAGCCATTGCTCGCTGTGCGCGCGAGCCATTGCTCGCTGTGCGCGCGACATCGCTCGCTGTGCGCGCGAGCCATTGCTCGCTGTGCGCGCGACATCGCTCGCTGTGCGCGCGAGCCATTGCTCGCTGTGCGCGCGAGCCATTGCTCGCTGTGCGCGCGAGCCATTGCTCGCTGTGCGCGCGACATCGCTCGCTGTGCGCGCGAGCCATCGCGCGCGATCAACGCTGGGCGCAGCGCTCGTGGCACGCGAGCTTGCGCTCGCTGCGCGCGAGGCTGCGCGCTCTTGCGCGAGGCAGTGCGCATCGTGGCGCAGCTCGCTTGCTGCCCACACGCGACTGCCATGGCTCGCCTTTCGCCCATGCCCATTCGTCCATAGCTCGTGGCCCACGACACAAGGCAGGGCTGCTGCCTTGTGCTCGTGCACCATGCCTTGCTCATTGCATTCGTGCCGCACGGGCGACGAGCTCCCTTGCTCGTCGTCGCATGCCCGCACTATACAACACCCCTTAAGGGTAACACGAAGCGTCCATTGCTTTGTGCGTGTAAGTTATATGAACGAATCGCATAAAAATTTAAAATTTATATTTAAAATTAATGACAAATTAATAAATAATATTAATTTCATAATTTTAGGGCGAAAAATCGAAAATTTATTATTCAATTGATTTCCGATTGTCTTGGATTCAAGTCTAGGTCATAAAAATTTAAAATTTATCATAAATTTACAATTTTTATGGTGGTTTTTAATCATAGGTTTCTAATTAAATTATAATTAATTATGAAAATCAAATTAATTCTAAATCATTCTAATTTTCAACAAATTAATCATAATTACAAATTAGATTGCATAATTAACAAGGCTAGGTATTCAAACTTGTTAAACATATACAGTAGGTCAATCAAAAATTCAAGATTTATCAACAAGAATCGCAAATATTTAATTTAACATCTTAAATTTACGAAATTTTGCATTCGAAAATCTAAAACCTTCGAAAAGTCATAGTTAGGCTTCGAATTTGAGAATTCTGGGTTCGGCAGAAAAATATTATTTTTGTCAAAATTTTAGAATGCCTTTTACATGCGGAATTGACACAAAAATCACTCGATTTGGATGAGTAACGAAGAAACTGCCGAAAAACTGCGTACGTATAATTAAATAAACGCAATTTGCAATTAATTAACAATTACGAAAATTAATCACCTCTTTTAATTCTTGCAAATTTGTAATATTTAACCATGTTCATGCAATTTAGATTATGAAAATAATAAGGGGCTCGTGATACCACTGTTAGGTTATGATACATACTTCCTCCGTCTTTTAATACTCGCAACGTTTGTCAGTTTCACGCATGCCAATGCACAACTTTGATCACTTATATTTTAAATTCTCTTTATGCAAAAATTATAAAAAGTTGATATTTTGAAAATACACATTGAGACAAATCTAACAAGATCCCACATGACTATGTTTTATCTTATATAGAAAACACTACGAATAGTCAAAGTAGATTATATGAATAGTGGCAAAAGTCCAAACGTTGCGAGTATTAAAAGACGGAGGAAGTATGACAATACATAAATCATGCGGAAACAACCATTAAGCCAGGAATACATATTATTTACACATAATCATATAGCATAATTTAGATGCATACTCTTTGTTGCGTGCCTTCCCTAGCTGCGCCCGAACCGAACAAGAACAAGTCTTTAGGACTCCAAGTGTCGTCCCTCCGTAGATAGTCCACAGCACGTCCGGATCCGCCTTAAGATTGACCAACTAGAATCGCCCTTAAGGTACTAGAATTTTCGGCACTATTGAGCAAGGAATGTGGCTGAATTTTTCTCTTAAAACTCACTTTGAATACTTGAATTAATCTCTGAAAATATGTGACCCTAGGCACGTATTTATAGAGTTATGGAAAGGGAATTGGAATCCTAGTAGGATACGAATTAATTAAACTTAGAATCCTATAAGAACTCTAATTAATTAATTTATCCTTTTAGGAATAGGAATTTAATCATATACTAATTCTAATAGTTTTAGGAATCGTGCATGAACACAAACTCACACACACACACGGCAGCCACGAGGGCCGCCCATGCGTGCGTGCGAGCAGCAGCCCACGCAGCGAGGCCCATGGCCTTAGGCGCGCGCTGGGCCTGCCTTGCGGTGGGCCTAGGCGCTGCCTTGGCTGGGCGCGCGTTTGGCTTGTTGGGCGATGCCCCGACTTCGTGCTGGGCCTTCGTCCGGCAGGCCTCGTCCGATGCTAATTCGTACGATACGCTTCCGATTAAATTCCCGGTTCCGGAATTCATTTCCGATACGAACAATATTTAATATTTCCGATTCCGGAATCATTTTCCGTTTCGAACAAATATTTAATATTTCCGTTTCCGGAATTATTTTCCGATTCCGATAATATTTCCGATTCTGACAATATTTCCGTTTCCGGCAATATTTCCGATTCTGGTAATATTTCCATTTCCGATAATATTTTCCGATACGTACCATGTTTCCGTTTCCGGCAACATCTACGACTTGGATAATATTTATATTTCCGATACGATCCATATTTCCGTTTCCGGCAATATCATCGTTTCCGGAGTATTCATTTCTTGCCTGTGACGATCTCAGCTCCCACTGAAACCAAGATCCGTCGATTCCGAATATCCATAGATGGAGTATCTAATGCCATTAAATACTTGATCCGTTTACGTACTATTTGTGTGACCCTACGGGTTCAGTCAAGAGTAAGCTGTGGATTAATATTATTAATTCCACTTGAACTGAAGCGGCCTCTAGCTAGGCATTCAGCTCACTTGATCTCACTGAATTATTAACTTTTTAATTAATACTGAACCGCATTTATTAGACTTAACATAGAATGCATACTTGGACCAAGGGCATTATTTCCTTCAGTGCTGGGTTATAAATACCCCCTAGCCGTTTCCTTTGTGAGGGCACCTTCATTTTCTCTTTTCTCTTTCTCTCTCAAAGGTCGACTACTCTCTTCCCTTGATCTTGTTGCTCTTACCTTGTCCATGTAAGTATTTCATGCTTTTTTATGAAATAACTTTTAGGATTGCATGTAGTTTCGATTTTTGCACTTGAAATATTTGTTGATGCGATGATTGTATGGTAGTAGGTTTCTTGTATCTTATAGAAGAGAATTATTTGGTAGCCACTTAAACTTGAATTGTTGGAACTTGTAGAATTTCAAACCTTTCTTTGAATTTTGTATTGGGATTGTGTAGATAGTGACCCCATTGGTGATCTTGCTGGGTCTTTGTAAAAGAGTAGGCTAGGATAGCCTAGACGTTGTTGTAGAACTTGAATACCCTCTTCGGCATGGATAACCTAGGCGTTGGTGTAGAATTTGAATACCTGCTTCGGCGTGGATAGCCTAGGCGTTGGTGTAGAATTTGGATACGTGCTTAGGCGTGGAGAGCCTAGGCGTTGGTGTAGAATTTTCTCTTGACGTAGAGGTCCCTGACTAAACTTGTATTGCCACTGGGGATTATTTTTTTTGGAATCTTGATTTTTGTACGGGCTAGTATAAGATAGCCCCGAGGCTTGAATGTTGATTTATATTTTGTACTTTGAATGATTTAGTATGCCTCGTCATACTTGGAGGAAGCTTGCTGAACGCTCGACGGTTCGAGTGGCTATGGAGGACGCTTCGGATAATGAAGCGGCGGCGATGGATGGGCCAGCGCTGGGCATGGTACCGCGGACAGTACCTACCGTTTAAGGCGCCGGTTGGCAACCCTCTAATGTCACATTTCGACCAGAGTTTCATCTGTTACAGCGGCCAAGCGTTGACTTGGTGAGTTTTGTACTATATTTCGAACTTGTTTCTTGAACTTGTATAGGTATGAACTGATCCACCCATTTATAGGCTGACGGGGAGGCGATGCGCACCTATTGGTCCTTGAGGGATCTTTGTATCGTCTATCCGCTCGTTTATGACGCCGAGGAGACTCGGGCGATTGGGATTCAGACGGGTTTGGCTCCTTTCTGGGAGGCTTTGGGAGGCTTCCAAGGGAAGGCGGACATCAAATCCCGGCTGTAGGCCCTGCTGGAGCGGTGGTGGGATACCACCAACACTTTTCATATGGTATGGGGGGAGATCACCATCACCCCTTTTGAGTTTATTATGATCATGGGCCTCCCCTTTTCTGAGAGGGAGTCGGAGGGCGTCAGGGATTTGATTGGCCCAGTCATTGACTTGATTTCGGAGGGATCCTCTGCCTCCGTGGTGGTGATTATGACTAGGCTTTGTGTTAGAATCCAACCTTCCTTTACTTGTATTTCTCCTTTCTATTGCTTTCTAGGATCTTTCTAATAGTTTTCTAGGCTTTAGGGAGAATTATTATGTTACTGTAATTCCAGTGTTCACTGGCAAGTTTTAGGTAATTCAAAATAAACCTCCATGAGGGGTATGAACCAATACCTCTCATCAGAAGTTGCCTTTGCTTAATTCATGTGTTGTTGCTAGCCTTTATAGATATTGTGATGTTGCATGCTTTAAGCTTTCCAAGACCCATCAAAGTCCCTTGCAAAACAGATACACTCACGTCGTCGGTCCCGCTTGTGCCTGTTGTGCGCACACAAGCGCTCCGTTCGACCCTCGCTCTTGTCGCCAATAGGCAAGAGTGCCCTTTCACATTAGACGCTTACTCGTGCCCCTACGAGTCACAAGACACTCATTCCGCGCAAGGCTTGCCTCCTTGCCGCCAATAGGCAAGAGGGCGCCGCACTGATCCGGTGTCAAAACACTCGGACCATGACAGTTGGTATCAGAGCCAAGGCTCGACCTAGGCCCCGAAAGACACAAGAAAGAAAGAGATGTAAACGATCGAAGAAAGACTAGCATGGCTAGAAGGCAAGTCGGAAAGCTGGACCCGACTCGAGGAAATAGTGATTGGCCAAGCCAAAGATATAGAAAGACTCGAGGGTGCGGTCGATGAGCTCATGCAAGAGAAAGAAGCGCTTCAGGACAACTCAACTTTGTCCAGAAGCAAGATGAAGATGCCCAAGACAAATGCTCAACACTGATGCGCGCTGCAAGAAATGACTCGAGTGGAGGTGGTGCGATGAAGATCAAACCTCCAAAGCCTTGAGACTACAGTGGGGCTTGAGACTTGAAGGAGTTGATAACTTCCTCTTCGACATGGAGAAGTATTTCAGAATTTGTCAACTGAGTGACAATCTAAAGGTTGATACTGTGACCATGCACTTATCGGATGATGCGAAGCTATGGTGGCGCACAAAGCACGCCGACATCGAAGGTGGGAAGATCAAGATAGACACCTGGGAAGAGTTCAAGAAGGAACTCAAAGATCAATTCTATCTCGAGAACACCGAGTTTGTTGCAAGAATGAAGCTACAGTAGATCCGCCACAAGGGCTCCATACGCGACTATGTGAAGGAATACTCGGCCTGCATGTTGGAAATCCGAGACATGAATGAGAAAGATCGGTTGTTCAACTTTGTTCACGGGCTACAAGACTGGGCGCAGCGTGAAGTATTGAGGGCGAAAGTGGATACGCTTTCGGCCGCTATGACTGCTGCAGAGCGATTGATGGACTACTCCGCAGGAAGGGGTCATCGCTCGGAAGAATGAACAAGGGGGACGCCTACAAGCTCGGAGGGCCCGACTCCAAGCTTACCCAAGAGTGCGTGAAGTGACTCAAGGGTGTCGTCCAGCTAAGTCTGGGGATTCAAGAAAGGAAATGGGGGAGGAGATTCACAGAAATCCTGGTCATCACCTTCCGTATCAACAAAGGAATCCAAGATCAGGACGCCCTCGGGAAACCTTACTAGACTTAACTGTTTGCTATGTCGAGGCCCACAAAAATGTTGGGAGTGCAAACACAAAGGGGAGATCGACAACCTACAGGGGAAGTTGTCGGCCATGTCCGTGGAGGAAACCCCAAAAGAGACAGAAGAAGAAGCATGCCATGAAGACGACGAGCAACGCAGAATGAGTTCCGTCTACATGATGTATTCAATGGGGAAAGAGACCCCAAAGACAAGAGAGGAATCCACAGACATGATGTATGTGGACCTCGTGGTAAATGGGAGGAATGCTCGAGCCATGGTAGACACCGGTGCCTCTCACAACTTTGTGACCGAAGCAGAAGCCCGCAGATTGGGGTTAGTGCTCAAGAAAGGAGGCGGTAGCATGAAATCCGTCAACTCCAAAGCCAAACCGATTCTCGGTGTGGCAGAACAGGTGGAAGCAAAGTTGGGAGATTGGAAAGGAAAAATGAACTTCACTGTCGTCAACATGGACGACTTCAACCTTGTACTTGGATTGGAGTTCCTCCGCTCCAGAAAAGCAGTTGTAATGCCTCATTTGAATTCTTTGCTTGTAGCAGGTGGACAAACTTGTCCAGTTCGAAGTACATGTACTCCCACAAAGATAAAAGAGAAGGGCCGATTTCTTTCGGCAATGCGAGTGATGGAGCCACTCAGAAAGGCGTCATCCCAGATACCCCCTCGCATCAGAAACAAGAAACAAGATACAAGCTCAAGCCAAGCTGCTCCGAGCCAGAAACCAAAAACAAGGAAGACTTGGATTCACACGATTCACCAGCCTATCAAGACACAACAAGATTCAAGAAGACTCCAGCAACCGCCATCAACCAACGGCGCAGAGAAGACTACAGAGTTTAGAATAGGAGCTTTTTCTTTCATCTTTTGTAACTCTTGTAAGTCGACGAGGGCGTCGACAGCTTAAGTGGGGGATGATGTTAGAATCCAACCTTCCTTTACTTGTATTTCTCCTTTCTATTGCTTTCTAGGATCTTTCTAATAGTTTTCTAGGCTTTAGGGAGAATTATTATGTTACTGTAATTCCAATGTTCACTGGAAGGTTTTAGCCAATTCAAAATAAACCTCTATGAGGGGTATGAACCAATACCTCTCATCAAAAGTTGCCTTTGCTTAAATCATGTGTTGTTGCTAGCCTTTATAGATATTGTGCTGTTGTATGCTTTAAGCTTTCCAAGACCCATCAAAGTCCCTTGGAAAACAGATACACTCTCGTCATCGGTCCCGCTTGTGCCTGCTGTGCGCACACAAGCGCCCCGTTCGACCCTCGACCCTCGCTCTTGTCGCGAATAGGCAAGAGTTCCCTTTCAGATTAGATGCTTACTCGTGCCCCTACGAGTCACAAGACACTCATTCCAGACAATGCTTGCCTCATTGCCGCCAAAAGGCAAGAGGGCGCCGCACGGATCCGGTGTCAAAACACTCGGACCGTGACACTTTGCATGATGGATATATCCGCGGAGCAGAGGGTTCGGCTCTTTCTCCTAGCTCTTGTGAGTAGAGTGATGGCCCCGGGCAGGAATAGCCGCGTGTTGGTGGGCTTCATGAATGAAATGTGTCCTTCACCCAAGGTGCATTAAGTCTAATACCAAGGTTCAGATTAATTACGAAAAATTAATTAAGTGAGATCAAGTGATCGGAACAACTAACTGGAGCAATGTTTCCGATCAGTGAGTTCTAATCTATATTAGGCTCATAGCTTACTCTTGACTGAACCTATAAGGTCACACCAATGGCATGTAACATATCACTGGATTAAATGAATCGGAAATTCATTTAATAGCTTTTCGGGAATTAGTTCGGAAAAACATAATATACGATATGACGTTGGATCGAAATCATATATCTTATCGCGAATATTCTTAAGCTGGGCAAAACAAATAATCGTATCGTACGACGGTGATTCATCGTGTACGATACGATAAATAATAGCCAGAAGGCGTTCGTCGCGAATACGAGCCGCAAAGAAGGTTTCGGCCCGTCTAGCCAAGTGCGCATGAAAGCAAGGCCCAACGTGCCAGCAAGCTTGCGTGCAGCTAGCCCGTGGCACAGTGTGTGCGCGCAGCGATGGGAGAGCAAGCAAGGCCCACGACCCACTACTGCTGCTCGGCTGCTGTGTGGGCTTCGGCTGCTATCGTGGCTTCGGTGAGTGTGTCCGGTTACACAATATAACCTTTGGGTTATATTCCACACTCCCTAGTTGTTTTTCCAATCAGAAAACCTAATTCTAATATTACGTAGTTTCAGTTTTTCTCTCTACATAAAACTGTTCTTCCCAAAAAGCAAACACTCTTGAGTATTGTCTAAGCTACGATTATCAAGACGGATCTGAACGTGTCGGTGAACCAAAAAGAGTAACGACGATTGGAGTTCTTTATTTGTGTTCGTGAATCATAAACTCGGGAAAACACGCTTCGAATGTAATTTTCTTAATCTGTGCTTTATACATGTTTCATGGCTTTGGGGATTGTTCCACACATGTTATATGTATTTAACTGTATTCCCCTACAGTGGTATCAGAGCCTTATGTATTAAAGTAATTTTTAGCATGATTATATGTTTTTGTATGCTGTCGAATTTTCCTATATTTTTTGTAATTTTTTCGAATGTTTCTGGATTATTGGATAGATGGCAGAAAGCAGTTCTGAATTCGAAAATTATCAAAATTTCAATATTTAGGACCCTAATCGTATTGAAAACGATTATCCAAGATCAACTCAGGAGAACAGAATCACAAAACAGGCCTCGAAGTATGCGTTTTTGGGCGTTTTTGTTAATTAACGAATTAAAATTAACAAATTCGGAAAGTTTTACAATTAATTGGTTGACCTAAACTACTCAGAATTGATTGAAATTTTGTCCTACAGTTCTTTGGTATATTCTAAAATTATGGTAAAAGTTTCGGCCATAAATGTTAAGTATAAATCCTAATTTCACTTTTCCAAAATTTGTAATTTTTAGATCGCTAATTGATTTTTTAAATAATTTAGATCTGGAAATTTGGTTAATTGGGAAAGGGAATATAATTTCATATAAAGTGGCAGATTTTAAAAATTATTGGATTAAAATTTTGATTAGATTCGTTAATTTTAACCGTCACTTAAACCAAATTGATAAAAATCTGAATTTTGAATGTTTAGAACGATTTATAATTTTAGATTCGATTATAAAAAATGTTCAAATATTTGTTGACATTGTTCGTTCGTTAAATTTGAATATTGTTAGCCTACACTACTACAAAACGCGTTGTTTCTCGACGCTTTTCAGGCAATTTTCCGACGCCTTTGGTCGTCGAGAAAATATTTCTCGACGTTGTCAAGCAGCGTCGAGAATTTGGGCGTAGAGAATATCTCGACGCTCCGTTGCGTCGAAAACCTCGACGGGTTTTGTTGTCTACAATTAGATGTCGACGTGTACCTGCGTCGAGAATGTCGACGCTATTTGCCGTAGTAATATAATTTCTCGACGCTCTTCATCGTCCTAAATATATTTGCGGGTAAATTTTTATATTTTGCGGGAAATCGTTATGACGATTAACAGCGTCGAGATTTTAGTTTTCAATTTTTTTAAAAAAAAATTCCGCGAAGCAAATACAATCTTAAACTTGAAATCATACACAACTATATTATAGAAAAATTAAAATGACAGAGATGTCGATAACTTAAAGATATTTGTACTAATATTAATTTATATAATAATACGTTATAAACATATCATCAAAGTTTATACATTATCACCAAAGCACAAACTTAAAACTAACACAACGTCTTCTATAAATATTACAATTCCAATCGCCCTATTATTCTAAAATGTCATCTTAAAAACAAAAGCCATTCAAGGCCTATAAGTTCAAGTATATGGGCTTCATAGTTGAAGGAGCTATGCATCATCCCGGCCTATATTCCTTTCTTCCACCACCATAATCTTCAAACGCATCACGGGCCTTCAAAAGAACTTAAAAATGGTAAGTAATAGTTTCTCCCACGGTGTAAAAATAAATTAAGAGATGTCCACTATAAAGAATAAAACAATGACCAGATTGGTTATTACACCAAATGCAATAAGTATCAAATATATGAACTTCATATAATTTATTATTCTCCATAAGTTAGAGGGCGGCGTTTATAATTTGTTCGTACTATAAAGTTCAGTTGAGTTTTGTTGCACACATTAGTGACTCTTATCCGTACATAACTTATTTCTTTTTTGCTTTATTTTGTTTATAAAGACTGCTTGCCAGAGTTGACTCGTTAAAATAGGAGCAAGTGAATGTTCCTGCTTTGCATTAAAAAAACAGGCTTAGTCTAAACTGAAAGAGTTCCAGTTGCAGCTGAGTTTTGACAGACCCCATAATCATCAATCATAACAATCAATCAATCAATCCAGTAGTATTACTAAGCATAAGTTAGATAGATAGCAAAGGGCAGGCAGAAGTTCAGTTTTGTAAAGTTCGTAGAGTTCTTAACTAATTATAGTCAGTCAATCGATCACAAACTTCACATAATCAGACTTAGAAAGCATTAGAAATTCTAAGTGAAAGGGTTTAAACAATACCAGAGGGTTAGCCATACACAAGGCTGTTTGTGTAGCGTCTAGTTGCGTCGAAACGTCTCCACTGCAAACAGATTCTAAAACCTGAGAAAACAGCTATGTTCATTGTCTTAATCAGTTTTGCATTCTCATTGTACTTTTCTTTTATCTCTTCAGTGAATGTGCCGACAATAAAGGTTCCATCCTTCTTCCTATGAGAAGCTTGCCAAAGTTCTACTAGGCTCATACCTTCTTCAAGTTCATCTTCCTATAAGTAGCAATTCATAGAAACAAGTTATATGCAATATTATAAAGAGACAAACCACTGTGATAAGTTGTAGTGTAGTGGGTTTAATTGTTTTATACATAATCAACACGTGTATTCGCAAAGCTTGAACTACTAAGAAATTGACTCAGAGATGCTCGTGCCTCTTTTCCATACTCAGAAAATTTCTACAAAGTAATTAAACGTCTTCAAAAACGTGTATAGGGTTCAGGAATCACAAAGTGGTCCTTATAATACAAAGCCATAAATGACTATATTCTGGTGGCTGAATATAAGTTTTGTCGATCGAAATATGAAGTTCATATATTAAAAACTTACTTTCCCTTTGGGTGATTCCTAATAGCTGACCAAGTTCACCTAGTCTTGCTTGGAAACTCCAGTTGGCACATCTTTTTTAAGTTCTTCGATTGTTTACTCATCTGGTTCGTTGTATTTTCTCTTAAATTCAAACTTCTATTGCCTCCATACTCTATCAAGACGTTGGGAGAGCTAAGTTGTCATACTTTGTATCTTCAGGAATCACAAAGTGGTCCTTAAAAATTAAAGTAATACGAAGTCTTAAATGACTATATGAGTCAACACAATTTTTTTCAGTTCTGTATTGTTCTATAAAGTTCAAGTTCTACTTCGCAAAGTCCAGTTTTGTGTTACATATATTAGTGACTAATAAAGTTCAGTCAGTTGTTGCTTGTTAAAGACCCCCGAAAAACTAGAATTTCCAATGATATTTCTTAAGGCACACCTGGAGATATCATCACAACAACGATTTCCAATCAAAACAAATTTACCCAAAAAATCCCAAATGTACCTCAAAACTTATAATTAACCCAACATATAACACGAAGTTTAACCCAAAATAATTGAAAATCAAAAAACAACAAGTCAGAAACTCAACTGGTAACACTAATCCCTTATTCAGCCTCAAAATTTAGATTCAAACCCACCTTAACCCTATAGTTTTTCAAGATTTCAATCAGAATTATTACCATCCATAAAAAACAACCATATATCAGTTATTAACGAATTCACCATAAACAAACATCAAACATTAAAAATCAATGGAAAAATAACAAAGAACATACCCGGTGAAAGTGAAAAAGCTTGTAACCTTCCGCCATACTATGAGAATTGTGATTTCAATGGAGGGTTGAAGGTAGCAGACCAAGATCGAGCAACAGATCGACGAGAGGTGTTCTTTTTTCTTTTTCTTTTTTAGGGTTTTGGTGTTGGCGGTTTCTTGTTTCACCAAACTAAAACTGGAAGACCAGGGGCTAGCGGTAGAATTTTAGAGTTAAAGACACATGCTGCACACGTGACTAATTCTCGATGCTATTTAATGTCGAGACAATAGTTCGACTTCTAACAACGTCGAGAAACTTCGCGAGATTAAATCCTGCCTCAGCAAATTTGTACAGCTTCGAGAAACTACGGAAATTGCAGTAGTGTTGATCAAGAAATATGAAAATAATCTAAATTCAGCAGATGCTCAAACAGTCATCATCAACTTAGATAGTGTAATGAAATTAATTCTAGTACCAAACTCGTAAAATTGGGAACATGGAAATTAACAGGAAACAGGAAATGTAACTGGTAGGAATAGAGACATAGACTTAGAATAGACAAGCATGTTTTCTATCCTTCCAGGCACTAATAGAAAAAATTTATTCAGTATACTCTGTCATTCATGATGTTCATCAGTATGTTTCTTTGTATTAGAAAGGACTCAACTCAATAACTTACCAAATCCAGTTTCACCAAGATACAATACCATCAATTGAATCGAATAACTCTCCTGATATCTTTGTATAAAACTGCATGAAATCGCAAGGAAAGCTCAATGAAATCGATATGGTCACAAAGTTATTAAACAATTGCAAGAACTAATCAAGGATTTTTAACTTATTGAAGCAACGCTAATCAGCACACTATGACCCTTATGTCGACAGAGAACCGATCAACCAAGCTAATGGTAAGATAATGTAATTCTTTATGTACCATTTTTTCCAATAATTCCTACCAATGAAAACTGCTACCGTTTCTTCGCATCATCACAATCAAATAGAGTTTAAAGTTGGTCAATAGGCTATCTTACATAACGCATGTCATGAGTCCCCTTCCTAAATCATAGTATATGGGATTAGATATGTACAGCCCAAATCTTCTTCTTTATATTGAATATAATGAAATACCACGTAGTAGTAGATTGGGAAAGCATTAAATTGCATACTACTAGTAGTTAATAGCAAATAAAAAGTTGAAGATGGTCAAGTTATTTGCCTGATGCTTGATATTTAGAACTGAAAATATTACTGAAGCTTTCATTGTGCCTAAAATGGCCAGCAAACCACATGTGACAACAACTTAGAATAGCAGTTTACAATTACTCAATATAATCATCAATCAAACATGATACAACAGAAGATATTAAATGCATCATGGCTGCATCCACAGTCAGATACAAGAGGGGGAAAAAAGACTTGTAACAATTGAATTTTTATTCTAAAATTATCAATTAAGAAATCCCTTAGCATCTAATAACAAAAAGTGAAACGAAACTATAAAATTGTTCAAGCGGCAAATACTGCGAAAATAAAGAAGGGGTTGGACTATCATAAACAATCAATTAAACAAACTCAAACTTGGATTTTAATGTTGATTACAAACTCAAATTCCAGATCATTCACATGGATCAATAAACCAACATTGCATTTACCGAATCATCAAACCCGATAGTCAAATTAAACAAATTCCGGATCAATTTTTCTAACCAGAAATTAAACCTAGATTACTTCACCAACAAAAGGGAGAAAATAAATAAATTTATAAGATTGTAATTGTGAACTGACCTGACTACCTTCAAAGTATCCGGAATCGTGTTCAACGACGTTGAACGAAATCATAGAACCGAGATCTGAGAGCGATGAATCCTGAAAAATAGGTGAAAAAAATCAAATATTTTTAAAAATTCATTGGATTTTTAGGAGATGAAAAGTGAATTTCAAAGAAATGAAGAGAAAGAGGAGAACTTATTGAAAGAGATTATTAGAAATGTAGATCTGAAACCAGTGATTTGAGAGAGCATAGAAGTTACGGAGTACTATCAGTTTAGGGTTGAGATTGAGAAGTGAGAACGACGGGTGGGAGCGGGGTAAGTTCTCACCCAAAATGAATACGCGGAAAACCAAATAAGACCACGTGAGGGTCATGTGGCTGCGGACCAATATCTCGACACTAATATTAGACGAGAAAATTGAATGACATTTATAACCGTCGAGAAAACACGGATACCATAATTTGATACCAGCGGTTATCCTCACCTTCTTGGATATAGTGTCGAGAAATGACGCATTTTGTAGTAGTGCTAGATTTAATAAATTTTGCAAAATCGGAATATTGTAAAAATTAATTAAATCGTAATTTTGTTATTTTTTGAAAATAAAAACGATTAATTTGTTAATTTTGTGAAAAATAAATAATGCAAATGTGGTTCGTGAAATTGATATATAATTTTTTAATTAGTTGGTTCGTATGGCACGAACCAAAGGCACGAACAAGGGGTGTGCGGTGCGTGTGGCTCGTCGTAGCCCATGGGCGCTGCCTCCCCGCAGCACAGGCGCAGCAACGCAGGCAGCCAGTAAGCGAGCTGGCGTGCCGCGCGCGCTTGCTGAGAGAGCGTGCAAGGAAGGCAGGCCTTGGCTTGCAAGCAAGCAAGGGCGTGGCTGCCTTGCCTTGCGCGCAGCGACGAGCAGCAAGCACATCACGAGCACAACAATGCCACGAGCAGCGATGTCTGCTAGGGTGTGCGGTGAGGCTTGCGAGGCATGGGCGATGGGCTCGTGGCCTCGTAGGCCACAACGCACATGGCAGTGTTGGGCTGGGTGCAAGCCTAGCCCGCATTGCACAATTTTGGCTAATTTTGTTCGTTAGGCTTTAAAATTTAATATTTGCATTAAAATGGCTAACGGGGATAATTAATTAATATTTTATTTAACTTGGGCCGGGCCGTGAGTTTAATTAAATATTTAATATTAAATTATCCGAAATGAAATAATGGGTTGAGTGGGAGCCGCTTAATGAAATTAAAATGAAATAATTATTTTAATTATTTTCGTAAGGCACTTTATTTTAATTAAATTAAATTTTGATTAGAATAAATTCTAAGGATTAATAATTCGGAATTGATTAATCTTTTAGGACGCGTTTATGTGAACTTGATTTTTAAATAAATCACGTAAATACTTGCATAATTTAATTGGGCCTTTCGTTTTAGGATACGAATGGATGAATGCAAAGAATAGATATTTTATGTAATGCAGGTACTCCAAGTGACTAGTATGGCCAATCTAGGATAGTTAAATACGGTATGCGAACCGTTTTATCTTTGAACGTAAAGTTTTAAATATGGTATGCGTACCATTGAAATTTTGATGTAATTTTTTTAATTATTTCAAGTATTTCTAGTTTAGAACTTTAAGTTAGCATTGAATGAAGATTCAAGACGATGCCAAGCTAACAAGATGGTGAAGAAAATTGGATGCTTCAAGACAAGAGTTTTGGGCCATACTAGTTAACCAATTTTATTTATGCACCATATATTATGAATGTAGGAATATATTATGCATGAATGTTGTTTGTATGCTCGATTAGATTTAGTTCACTAAATAATCGAACCAACATAGAAACAACTAGGTCCAAAGTAATATTGAGTTTAAAAAAAATATTACCTTCCAAATCAAGCACTTACAAAAATCTAGGGATGTAAGGTAGTAGGTTCCCGCCAAAGCGAGGTGCTATTTTAGTTGACTTAGATGGTAAGGTATCCCAAAGGAACACGTTGATTGTGGTTTTAACTCAAACAACAATGGCATATGTTGTGGCAATGGGATATATTATGGTATTAATTTATTAACCAAGAGTAATTTGGAGATTACTAGCAATAGGTTTTTCTTCCTAGAATCTTAAAGGACTTAAGACATGCCAAAACTGCTTAAGGATTTAGGACTTTTAGGGTCTTGGAATCGTTTCATTCATTTTTGGACCATGTTTTGCTTTTGCATGAATGAAATGTTTAATAGATTTAATGATTGCATGTTAGCATTTATTTCAAAGTTATTAATTTATGAATGGTTATTTATTGCAAATTCTTTTCAAATGTAGTAATCAAATGGCCGCAAACAAAACAACAATCAAATCATCGGAAATTTTGGATGTCGAGTTAAACTTGACTAACTTTCTTGAATGGGAAAGGAAACTTATCAAAGTTTTAAATGTTAACGACATGCGCTATGTCATCGAACAACCTTTTCCTAGCTATTATGCGCGGGGTATGACTCCAAAAAGGTACAGAAATTGGGCACTTCACAAGTACCTTGTCTCGGGGTTTATCCTAAAGTCTATTCCCAAAAATTGGAGAGGGAGGTTCATTACCTTTGAGCCTCATGCTCTCCTAAGTCAAATTAGGGATAGATGTCGTGTGAGGTATCAACCCAAGGGCCAAATTGGTGGCAACGGGGTGAATTGGCTAATTCAATGAGCAATCTCAAACTCATTACCCCACACTAGTCGTGCCTAGAGAACGAGCTTCTAGAGGCACAAAAGCGCATTTACTCAACTAAGATGGACAGAAACACACCAATTCGGTCTCATGTGAATATGATGACTGGATTATTTTTCACAATTGAGAGACTTGGTAGTTCCATCAGATAGCCAATAGCTATTGCACTTGTGCTGAATTCTCTTCATAGGGATTATGAGGGGTTTAAGATGCAATATCTCTTTAACTAGAAAGAGAACACATTTAGTGAGCTATTGGTATTGTTCGAGAAATTTGAGAGAATCCTTAAGTTCAAGCAAGACCCTTTGAATATGAAGTGCACTATATTCAAGAAAGTGTGGAAGGGGAAGAAAAGCAAGGATGCATCTTCATCCACTCCCGGAGGGCAACTGGCGCCTTCCAAGAGCAAGATGAGGAAGACTCTTCTCCTTCAACATCACAATGCTTCAATTGTAATGAAATTGATCATTACAAACGAGATTGCCCCAAACTTAAGGAAGAGAAGAAGGATAGAAACGTCGCTTCTCCTTCAGGTATGTATGTTATACATTGTAATCTTGGTAATTCTACTTCTTGGGTATTAGATACTGGTTTTGGCTCACACTTATGTTCCAATTCGCAGGGACTAAGGAGAAGTAGAAAGCTTGATAAAGGCAAGATGGATCTACGCGTGGGAAATGGAGCACGGATTGCTGCATTTGCCGTAGGATCTTATTTTATTTCTTTGCCTAGATACGAGCAAACACATTTATAACATAAATACTAAAAAGGCTAAAACTGGTGATTCTGATCTCACATATCTGTAACATTGTCGATTAGGCCATATAAACACAAAACGCAGGGAATTACTTCAAAGGAAGGGCATTCTAGAATCATTCGACTTAGAGAAGATTGATCAATGCGAATCTCGTTTACTTGGCAAAATGACAAAGCGACCTTTCTCAAAGGTGGGAGAAAGAGCAAGCGAACTACTAGGGCTAATACATACGGACGTATGTGGGCCTATGAGTATGAAAGCTAAGGTGATTTAAGCTATTTCTTAACGTTTACGGACGATTTTAGTAGATATGGCTATATTTACTTAATGAAACACAAGTCTGAATCGTTTTGAGAAATTCCGAGATTTCATAATGAAGTAGAGAATCAACATGGCAAGAAAATCAAAGCTCTAAGATCAGATTGAGGAGGTGAATATCTTAGCCACGAGTTTGATGACCATGTAAAAGAATGCGGTATTCTTTCTGAATTGACTGCTCCGGGACACCTCAATGGAAAGGAGTGTCGGAACGGAGAAACAAGACCTTACTTGATATGGTCAGGTCAATGATGGGTCAAGCCGAACTTCCTTTACAATTTTGGGGACATGCGTTGCAAACAGCAGCACTCACACTGAATCGTGCTCCGTCAAAAGCTGTTGAAAAGACTCCATATGAATTATGGACTAGTAAACTTCCAAAGTTGTCTTTTCTAAAGATTTGGGGTTGCGAAGCATATGTCAAGCGATTAATTCTGGACAAGCTCGAACCAAAATCTGACAAATTTTTCTTAGTTGGGTATCCAAAAGAAACAAAGGGGTATTACTTCTACAAAAAGTCAGAGAACAAAGTATTCGTTGCTCGTGATGGTGTCTTTTTGGAAAGAAATTATATTTCCAAATTGACAAGTGGGAGAATAATAGACCTCAAAGAGATTCGAGATGAACAATGAACTCTTTAGAAGCAGTTCAAGATGAAGAACCTCCAAGGCCTTCAGAAGAGCCAGTGGGAGTAGTTCCTCAAGACGTTGTTGCCCCTCGTAGGTCACATAGAACTAAGGTTCAGCCGAAAAGATGGACAAGCGTCCTCTTGACTGAAAACTTAGATGTTCTCATATTAGATAGTGATGAACCTATGACTTACAAACAGGCTATGACGAGCCCAAGCTCCACTAAATGGTTAGAGGCCATGAAATCCGAGATAGACTCCATGTATGAAAATCAAGTCTGGGATTTGGTAGATTTGTGGGATGGGTTTACACCTATCGGTTGCAAATGGGTCTTCAAATTGAAGAAAGATAAAGATGGAATTGTATACAAATACAAGGCTAGATTGGTAGCAAAAGGGTACATGCAATTTTACGACGTTGTCTACGATGAAACCTTTTCTCTAGTCGCTATGCTTAAGTCTATTCGGATAATCCTTACGATTGCCGCGTTTCATGACTATGAAATATGGAAAATGGATGTCAAAACTACCTTCTTGAATGGTGTTCTTGAAGAGACCGTGTTTATAACACAGCCGGAGGGTTTTGTCGATCAAAAGAATCAAGGAAAGGTATGCAAGCTTAAGAAATCCATTTATGGATTAAAGCAGGCATCAAGGAGTTGGAATAAACGATTTGATGAAGCAGTCAATAAGTTTGGCTTCATCAAGAATTAGGACGAATCTTGTGTATATAAGAAATTCAGAAGGAGTAAAATTGCATTCCTAGTCTTGTATGTAGATGACATACTACTGATTGGAAACAAAATTCCTATGTTGGAGTCTGTAAATACTGGCTTGGAAAGTGTTTCTCAATGAAGGAATTAGGAGAGGCAAAATACATATTGGGCATGAAGATCTATAGGGATAGATCTAAGAGGATGATTGGACTAAGCCAGAGCACTTACATTGACAAAGTGCTAGCTAGGTTCAATAAAATTGAAGCCAAGAGAGGCCATCTACCCATGACACATGGAAAATATCAAAGCAAGACTCAGCGTGCCAAGACATCTGATGGGCATAGAAAGATGAATGAAATTCCATACACTTTGGCTATTGGATCCATCATGTATGCTATGATTTGTACAAGGCCGGATGTTTTGTTCGCACTCATTGCAACGAGCAGGTAACAGTCAGAACCAGGTGAGGCGCATTGGACTACTGTCAAAAATATCCTAAAGTACTTGAAAAGGAATAAGGATCAGTTTCTGGTCTATGGTGGTACAGATGAGTTGATTTCAGATCACAGTCTGGTTTTGTGTTTTGCCTCAATGGCAGAGCAGTAAGCTGGAAAAGTGCTAAGCAAAGCACTATTGCGGATTTCTACAACTGAAGCCGAGTACATTGCTGCCTCAGAAGCAGCAAAGGAAGCTGTTTGGATTCAAAAGTTCATCGAAGAACTTGGGGTTGTCCCCTCCAGTAAAGGACCAATGGCTTTGTATTGCGACAATAGCGAAGCCATTGACCAGGCAAAGGAGCCTAGGAGCCACCAGAAGTCCAAGCACGTACTGCGGTGATTTTACATACTTCGAGAAATCGTTGAACGAAAAGAAATCGAGATTTGCAAGGTTGGAACTAAGGACAACGTTGCGGATCTATTGACTAAACCGTTGCCACAAGTAAAGTACAACGCACATGTAGCAACCATGGGAATCAAGCATGTTGGAGAATGGCTTTGATTTTCTATGTTTTATTTTAAAACATCTGTTAGACCTGTGTTTAAAACAATTGGTTTAACCATTTCATATTTATAAAATTTCTTATTTCATATTCATTTAATTTGGTTTAGTATTAAATGAAAAGTCCAAGTGATTTAAAACATTCAAATGGGATGTCAATATGGATTCTTCGACAAAGAAACACCCACAAGTAAACTTGAATATTGAAGTCACAAAGGATCCCTAATCTAGGTCATTGAAAGGTGGACGACCAATGACTAATGAAGATTAGATTGCAAGTAGATTTGTAGTTCGGTTTCTTGAACTAGATTGACTGGATGTCAGAATCTTTTGCATAGATACTTATTAGATCTTGTATCGGATTGACCATGAGAACACTTTAAGAGATTAAAGTCATGTCATAAGCAGTTCTCGTGAATAGTGATTAGAACCATTCCTTAGAACAAGAGTAATTATGATTGCTCGTTTGAGAATTAGTTTGCTCTAATGCTAGCAAAACGTCGCACCGTAAACGGAGGCTATAAAAGCAGTTATTGGGCGTACTGTGAATCAAAGTGAGTGTTCATAGATTGCAAGAATGTATTGTCCTCCTATCTTTGATAGGCTATGGCGTTGTTGTGTAACAAGGCCTCTTGGAGAGTTAGATACTGTGTAAATGCATAACCGTGCTCAGAATGGTTAAGGCTTAACCTTCAGTAAAAGTTTAAAAGTTGAACTCAGTAATCCGAGAAACACTTCTAAACCTAATAAGGATGGCTTGGATCTTACCTTATGTTCAGCAAGTAACACTAAAAGACAAAGGAATGTGAATGCACACTTGTCTGAATGGCAAGTGGGAGACTGAAGGAAATGTGTCCTTCACCCAAGGTGAATTAAGTCTAATACCAAGGTTCATATTAATTACGAACAATTAATTCAGTGAGATCAAGTGATCGGAACAGCTAGCTGGAGCAATGCTTCCGATCAGTGAGTTCTAATCTATATTAGGCTCACAGCCTAATCTTGACTTAACCTATAAGGTCACACCAATGGCATGTAACAGATCACCGGATAAAATGAATCGGAAATTCATTTAATAGCTTTTCGGGAATTAGTACGAAAAAACATAATATACGATATGACGTTGGATCGGAATCGTATATCATATCGCGAATATTCGAAAGTTGGGCAAAACGAATAATTGTATCGTATGACGGTGATTCGTCGTGTACTATATGATAAATAATAGACGTATGGCGTTCGTCGCGAATACGAGCCGCAACGAAGCTGCCGGCCCGTCGAGCCTAGCGCGCATGCGCGCAAGGCCCAACGAGCCAGCAAGCTTGTGCGCAACAAGCAGCCATCCCGCGGCACAGCGTGTGCGCGCAGCGAAGGGGCATCAACGCAGCGAGCAGAGCAAGCAAGGCCCACATCCCACTGCTGCTGCTTGGCTGCTGTGTGGGCTTCGGCTGCTATGTCGCTTCGGTGAGTGTGTCCTTGTGTGGCTGGTTAAGGCCTTGTGCCTTGGCCGGTTACACAATATAACCTTAGGGTTATATCAAGACGGATCTGAACGTGTCGGCGAACCAAATAGAGGAACAACGATTGGAGTTCTTTGTTCGTGTTCGTGGATCATAAACTCGGGAAAACACGCTTCGAATGTAAGTTTGCGTAATCTGTGCTTTATACATGTTTCCTGCCTTTGGGGATTGTTCTGCACATGTTATATGTATTTAAATGTATTCCCCTACACTTCCTGGGGTCTTTGAAGGATTTGAGGGCTATTTTGGGCCTCAACTGGGGTGGTCTGGCATACGGCCACCTTTCGTACGAGATGAAGAACGCCTCCCGGACTGCACCGGAGAGCAAGGCGAGTGTAGCTGCTTTGTGGGGCGTGCTGGAGGTATTTGGAACTCCTTGTATTTTATATTTTGTACTTGCATGTTTGTATCTTGAATTTTGTATGCATAAGACTTGACTGGTGCCTTTACTTGCTTTTGAAGATTTGGGCGTATGAGCACTTTTAGAGCTTGGCTCCGGCTCACCCTATGGGAGCGGCTTATCCGTTTGCTGCCTCTTGGGAAGGAGCGGTGCGCAGCGACGTGTCTTTAGCGACCTTTCGCAGAGCTTTGCGGGTCTTGCCTGTTGGACAGGTATGCCTTTGTACTGTTCTGTGCTTTTATCATTGTTGTATTTGTATGCTTGTCTGAGCTATCTATCTTGTAGGTGGTCTGGCGCCCTTTTGATGGTGCACCTACACTTGCTTCGGCCATGCGGGCCTATTACTTTTAGGGACAGCGGGTTCTGTTCCGTGGGATGTACCGCCCTATGTGGTATCAGGGGAGCGGGTGACTCTTCAGCATAGTTGAGAGGGAGGTTTGTCCCTACTGATCCTCTGGAGACCATGCTGGCGTAGGTTGAGGATGTTGCCTAGCTCAATTCGGATGCTATGGAGACTAGAGGCGAGTCCGTTTGTCTCCCATGAGAGAACTTTGTGGATAGGAGAGGCCGACAAGATGACCTGTTGGCGAGGCTCGCTCCACCTGTACGCTTCGTACCGCCGGTGAGCTTTTGGATTTGAACCTTGTATTCTTGCATTCTTGTAGTCTTGTACTTTTGAATTCTTGTATTCTTGTATTCTTGTATAATCGGGTCACTGTATGTGTGCTTGTAGGAGGAGGAGGTTGACCCTGAGGATATCCCATATGCTGGCAGGGTCATTCGCTATGTCGACTCGGATGGAGAGCAGGTGGAGGTCACTGTTCCGGTGGCCTCTCCTCCACATCGGATGGCGTACGATGTTGTACCAGAGTATTACGCCGATGTAAGTGCCTTTGTATTTTCTTGAAATTGATTGTAGTCTTGTATCTGGAAATTGATTATGAATTTTGTATGCTGGCGCCTCGGGTGAGAGTGTGTCGTTGGATGCTTGTGATTGACTCCATGAAGAGGCATTGCGTCAATCTGACCAAGAAGCTTACTGGCCGGGACATAGAGTTGCATTCATTGAATGTGAGGATTTTGTATTCTTGAAACTTGTACATGAATATCTGATTCTTGGATTTCGAATCTTGTATAGGAGCGCCGTCGAGGTCGCATGGATTCTGTGGATAGGGGTTCCCCAGTAGAGACTTCGAGAGAGCGAGCTGGGCCGAGCTTAGGTCAGGGCCCGTGTACTAGTGCTGGTGCCCGTCAGATGCATTCAGATGTTGATAGGGAGCTGTCCCCTCTACTTATGCTCAGCCTACCAGGCATTCGTACTCTGCTGGAGGTATGAGCAGCCAGATGCCTTTCACGCCCCCCCTGGTGTGTATTTAGGAGCGAGCAGCTCCCAGTCTTGGAGTGCAGATCCTTGGGATTGTTGGTACGAGATAGAGCAGAGGCGCTAGGCCTATGATCTTGAGATGCAGCGCCGATTTATGACGACTCCGCAGGTTTATCAGTATCCTTCCTCAGCAGGGAACTCAGCGGCCTTCCGGTACCCTTTGTATTTCGGAGCAAGAGCCAGCTACTCATGGGACAGAGCTAGACCAGGATCTTGAGCGGTACATGAGCCGGAGCAGGAACAAGGAGCATGTGATTGATGTTGCGGCTGATGATGACTCGGATTGATCCTGCATGGTAGCGATTTCCAGCTATGCTTTGATTGGTTTGAGGATGTATGTATGGATATTTGTGGTTTGTATTTGTATTTGGATTTGTATGGTTGGATTTTGTATGATTCGAATTTGGATTTTGTATGATTTGAACTGGTATGATTTGAATTGGTGTGGTTTGTATTTGTGTGGGTTTGAATTGAATTTCGTATGCATTGTGTGTGCTTTTGAAATTTGTGGCTATATGTATGAATGCAAAATGAAAAAAAAAATTGCCAATTGGTGTACATACCCACTATAAGCCCCCACTTTGACTGAGGTTTTTTGGTTAGAAAAAGCGCAAGTCAAAGTATATTCAACTCTTGCTTATACACATGCTGATTCTAGCAAAAAATTCCCATTTTTTCGGGTGTACATACCCACTATAAGCCCCCACTTTGACTGAGGTTTTTTGGTAAGAAAAAGCGCAAGTCAAAGTATATTCAACTCTTGCTTCATGCACATGCTGACTCAACTTAGGACGCCGATCTAGGACTTGAATGCTTTGAATTTGAACAAATTGACCCAAAATTGACACGAAAAGACCCGAGTGCTGATTCAGACTGCTTGAATTTGCGCGGCTTGCGGCTTTTGGAATATTTCGCATGAATTAATGGGGCTTCTCTAGCTGTCCAAGGCTACAAAGAGCTCGTACTTGGAGTCATAAAGGGGATGTTGAGCTCTTCCTTGTTGCAGGCCTTGCGCCTGGCGGGCTATGACGCTCAGCGCAGGTGGTCCTTTCGAGTACCACCATAAGTGCTGGCGTTTGTATAAATAGGGAGCTTTCTGGATCATATTTCTTGCACCAATTCTTCTCTTCTCTTCTTTACCTTCTACTTCTTCCCAAAAAGAAAACAAACGGCTATATCATTTGAAAATGCCTTGAACTCTTGGCTTGGTTCGTTAGGCAAACTGGAGAAAAGGGAGCTGGATGGCATGCATCTTGGGGTGCTCGTTTCTTTCCGATTCGTGAAACTCGACATGCATTTCATCCTTGTTGCTTTGGAGGCTTGGGATCCGATTCACCACGTTTTCCGCTCTGGTAACAATGAGGTATGTCCCCTCCCTAAAGAGTTCAGTGGTATATTAGGGTGTCCCCTTATGCTAGAGCCTTGGATGCCTAGTGTTGAAGAACACTTTTTCTTGGCCTTTGAGAGGTATTTGGGCTTGAAGGCTCCACTTTTGAGTGATGTTGTATATGGCCGAGGGGTGGATTTTTCCCTCCTTGTCACTTACTTTGCTGGGCATGGCGTCCCCAGGGTTTTCCGCTTGAGGGCCTTGAGTTTTTGTATTTTTGCTCGCTTCCTCTATTCACAGCAGGGGTTTGGCAATGGCGATGCCTCCTTAATAGAGATTGTGGAGCGGTTTGCTACTGGTAGGGACTCAATGCCGCTCGTAATTGGTGAGACATTGATGGGCCTTGATATTCTGAAGTCGAACCCTTCTTCCTTTCCATCGGGAAGTCCGGTACTACTCCAAGTAAGGATCTGGAGCTTTCTTGTATTTTGAAATTGTACTTGTATCTTGAATATTGAATATTGAATTTTGAATTACTTTTCTTGTATTTTCCGCAAGGTCTGGCTTATGAAGAGACTCATGTTGTTGGCACCACCAGAGAACATGGAAAGCTATAATAGGAAAGGATTCACTGTGCGACCCATGATGTATGGCCGGCTTTCATTGGATGAGTGGCGTTGCGCACTCTCGGGGGTTGGATCTTGTATCAGGTGGGTAGTTCCTTAATGGGGAATTGCAGCTATGAGATATATTCCCGGCTCTATTTCTTTGAGAGTGCCTAGCCTTACAATGTTAGTCTTCTCTACTAGCCTGCTTGAGTGATGAGACAATAATGTTTGAAGCATGAAATACCGGATTGTGCGGAGGAGCACCCGAAACCTGTTGTACTGAATGCTGATCGCCTTGAAGTTTGGAGGCGGTATTGGGTTGCCAAACCATTCTTTAATATTCAATTCCCACCTGAGCCTGCTACTCTGTCTGCGGGGTACATTGTATGGATGAAAGGTCTAAGCCAAAGGGATATTTCTCTCTCCGGCCAAGCGGGAGCCCAAGGTTCTAGAACTAGGCACCCTGCATCAATTGGTTATGAAGAAGGTGACGGGAGTGTGGCCCGTCCGGTGCTTGACCGTTCTGGGTCCAAAGGAGGTTCGTCATCCTCCCGTCTTGGAAGACTAGCAAGTTCCTTCTCCGGCCGCTTGGGCAAGGGGAATATTGATGAATGATTGCAGGAAAAGCCAGGGGATAGTACTCAAGCTGCCAAGACTCAAGAGGATAGTCTCCCGACTCCAGATCTTTGTAGGCTAAATGTGTTTGAAGTTGTATTAGTAGGAAGTGTGTTTAAGAGTGTGTTTAGAAGCTATGTTTAGGAAGTGTGTTTAGTGCAAGTGAAAAGGCTTTGAACTTTGCTTCACTTGGTTCCAACCTTGTACTATGAATTAGCTTTGATGGAGGCTTTAAAGCCAAATAAAAGTTATTGTGTTAAATTCCGCTTGAACATGCTTTACATTTCATTTGCAAATTTGGAATAAGAACAACAACAACTATTTGAATTTTGAATTGATTTTTGGATGCCCTTAATTGAGGAAACTTTGAATTTTTTTGTATTAAAGTGGTCGGGCCTCGGAATGAGGTTGCCTACGTGTCCCATGAAGGAATCAGGCCGAACATAGTTCTAACATACAGAACTTTTCGAATTTGAATTTTGAATTTTGGTTTTAGAACTTAGACATAGAACTTCTTGAGCTAATCCAGGTTTGTCAAAGAACGGAACTCGGTCCCATCGACATCTGTTAATTTGACTGCTCCCCCGGAGAGGATTTTCTTGACAATGTATGGCCCGGCCCAGTTGGGTTTGAATTTTCCCCTTGGATCCATGAAAATCTTGCGAAGGGCTTTCAGGACAAGCTCGCCTTCCTTGATGTTTCGGGTTCTGACCCTCTTGTTGAAATGTCTGGCCACTCGCCCCTGATAGACTTGTACACGGTGAGCGGCTTGAAGCCGACGCTCATCGACCATGACTAGCTCGTCATACCTTGCTTGTACCCAAGCAACTTTTGGGATTTTTCTTTCGAGGACTATCCTGAGAGAAGGTATCTCTAGCTTAATATGTTGTACTACTTCCATTCCATAGACCAATGAAAATGGGGTTGCACCAGTTGACGTGCGGATTGAATTTCGATACCCCCACAATGCAAAGTGTAAATTTTGGGGCCAGTCTTTGTAATTGGTTGTCATTTTCATGATGATGGTTTTGACATTCTTGTTTGCTGCTTCAACTGCCCCAATAGTTTGCGGGCGATAAAGCGAAGAACGGTGATGGTCAATTTTGTAATCGGTGAATAGATCTTCACACTCTCTTTGGAAATGGGTTCCCTGGTCACTAATGAACTCGTGAGGAACACCGTATATGCATATGATGTTCTCTTGTATGAACTGGGCCACTTGCTTGGAACCCAACACTTTGAATGACCTGGATTTGACCCACTTGGTGAAATAATCGATTGCGACCAGTATGAACTCATGACCCCCGGTGCCTGTTGGAGTGACTTTGCCAATGACGTCGATACCCCAAGCTGAGAATGGCCATGGTGAAGATTGAAAATATAGCAAGGATGGGGGAATGTGCTTCAGGTTCGCATAATTTTGACAGATAGGACATTTCATGACGATCAAGTAGCAATCCCGTTCGAGGATGGTCCAGTAATACCGAGCCCTGATGACTTAGAGGGCCAACATCTTCCCATTCATGTGAGTACCACAGACCCTGGCATGCACGGTTTCCATAACTCTTTGTGCTTCATGCTTGTCAAAACATCGGAGATTGGGGACGTTAGAGGACCTCTTGTTTAGAACGCCGCCTTCTAGGACGTAGTTGGCCGACTGTAGGCGTAAAGCCCTTTGACTTTTGCTTTAAAAATGCGATGGATACTCAGAGTTTTGTAGGTACCTTTGGATGTCGGTAAACCAAGGCTCGTCATTGTCAGGCTCGACATCATCAATAGCATGGACATATGCTGCTTCTTGACGCGTTTCAAATATAAGGGGCATTTCAGCCATGCCATTTGGAATGTTGATCATTGATGCTAGTTTTTCCAGTGCGTCAGCGAACTGATTCTCCTCTTTTGGGAGGTATGTATAGCGAAGCTCCTCTACTTCCTCAGATAGCTTCTCGAGATAGGGCTGGTATGGGGCTAAGCTTTCGCTTCTGACTTTCCATTTGCCGGAAATCTGATTGATGATTAGGGAGGAATCCCCGTATACTCGAAGTTTCAGGAAGCCTAATGCTAAGGCGACTTCCAGGCCCATAATGTATGCTTCATATTCAGTCGCATTGTTTGTAACATTGAATTGTAACTTTGCTGATATGGGAATGTGAGTGTCGTCCGAGCTACTTGGATTACCCCGACACCACATCCGTTTTGATTTGAAGCACCGTCAAAGTGCAACGACCAACTGTCATCGCTTGTCATTAGAATTTGCTCATCGGATAGATCGTAATCCTCCTCTTCTGCCTTGATGGGACAGTCGGCTAGGAAGTCTGAAACTGCTGAACCCTTGATAGACTTTTGAGGAATGTACTTGAGATCGAATTCTTCTAGCATAACCAACCATCTGGATAACCTTCCGTTGAGAGCCGACTTTTCGAATAGGTACTTGAGAGGATCTGCTTTGCAAATTACGTACACTGTGTGGGAGAGCATGTAATGCCGGAGTTTCGTTGTGGCCCAAACCAAGGCGATATTGAGTCTTTCAAGTTGAGTATATCTGGTTTCGTACTCGAGTAACTTCTTACTTATATAGTACACGACATTTTCTTTGCCATCGATCTCTTGGGCGAGCATGGCCCGTACTGCTGAGTCAGTTGTTGTGAGGTAAAGCCTGAGGGGAGCCCGCGGTATTGCTGGCTTCAACACTGGTGGATTTGAAAGATAGTCCTTGATAGTGTCAAATGCATGTTCACAGTCTTTGTTCCATGCCTTGGGCTCACTCTTGCGGAGTTTTCGGAATACTGGCTCACAAATCATGGTGAGTTTCGAGATGAATCTGCAGATGAATACTGGCTCACAAATCATGGCGGTTTCATGTTTATAATGGCCTTGATCTTTGAAGGATTATCCTCGATGCTCCGAGAACTAATGATGTACCCGAGTAACTTGCCCGACGTTACCCCGAATGCACACTTTTGAGGAATCAGCCTCATATTGTATTGTCTGAGCCTACTGAAGATTTTTCGAAGTACTGTTGTATGCTAATATCGCTCTTTGGATTTGACGATCATGTCGTTAACATATACCTCGATTTCTCTGTGAATCATGTCGCTCACAATGGATGTGGTTGTTCTTTGATATGTAGCCCCCGCTGAAGGAAATAATGCCCTTGGTCCAAGTATGCTTTTAATGATAAGTCTAATAAATGCGGTTCAGTATTAATTGACAAGTTAATAATTCAGTCAGATCAAGTGAGCTGAATGCCTAGCTAGAGGCCGCTTCAGTTCAAGTGGAATTATATTAATGATATTAATCCACAGCTTACTCTTGACTAAACCCGTAGGGTCACACAAACAGTACGTAAACGGATCAAGTATTTCACTAGAGGAAAAAACCGCAAGTGCGGGCTCATTTTAAGGGGTTTAGTGCGGGCTTTTACATGTGCAGCACATGGCCTGCCCGCACTTGATGTTTCTCAAGTGCTGCCAAAATATTGGCAGCACTTGATATTTCAAGTGCTGCCAATTTGGAAAATGAGCCCGCACTTGACATATTTTGTGCTGCCAATTTTAGAATATGAGCCCGCACTTGATATATTTGGTGCTGCCAATTTTGAAAATGAGCCCGCACTTGACATATTTGGTGCTGCCAATATTTAAAATGAGCCCGCACTTGACATATTTGGTGCTGCCAAATTTAAAAATGTGCCCGCACTTGACATACAAATGGGCAGCACAAGCATAAAAATGAGCCGCACTTGATCTAGATTTGTTGTATAACCGATTTCCCTGCTACATATTACAATTGGACCAGGCCACTAATTAACCTCCATACATCATATAAAAAGTATCCAATTATATAGATAATTAAATTAAATAGTATATAATTGTAAATATAAAAGTAGATTACATTACAATCATTTGAAAAACTAGCTAGCATCCATAATTTAAGATTCAATACAAGAAAATATAAAAAACAATCACTGGTAATGAAGTTTGCCAACGTTTCTCGAACTTCATCTATCTCCTCAAAGGTGAAAGGCTGCTCCCTCGGATTATTGAATACCTTAAAAAGATCGACCATCAAAAAATATATATACACTTTAGTTATATTATAAATATTGAATCGTACAATAAATTAAGACTTAATTTGTTCATAACAAAGAAATAATGAATCGTATAATAATAAAATTGGTTAATTTCGGTCCCAACTTTCATCTAATAAACATAAATAAATATTTTAAAGTCCTTCCATGTTTAATAAATTTAGTTTTATGTTTCAAAGACTCATTCTCACCATTGTGGTGAACTTATGCACATTTAAGCTTCGTTAGTTCATTATCCGTCACGTTTTGACTAAAATGGCTAATTTCGGTCCCAACTTTCAACTAATGAACTTAAATGAGTATTTTAAAGTCTTTCCATGTTTAATACACTTTGTTTTATGTTTCAAAGTCTCATTCTCACCATTTTGGTGAACTTATGCACATTTAAGCTTCATTAGTTCATTATCGGTCACGTTTTGACTAAAATGGCTAATTTTGGTCCCAACTTTCAACTAATGAACTTAAATGAGTATTTTAAATTCTTTCCATGTTAAATACACTTAGTTTTATGTTTCAAAGACTTATTCTCACCATTTTGGTGAAATTATGCACATTTAAGCTTCGTTAGTTCATTACCGGTCACGTTTTGACTAAAATGGCTAATTTCGGTCCCAACTTTCAAATAATGAACTTAAATGAGTATTTTAAAGTATTTACATGTTTAATACACTTAGTTTTATGTTTCAAAGACTCATTCTCACCATTTTGGTGAACTTATGCACATTTAAGCTTCGTTAGTTCATTATCGGTCACGTTTTGACTAAAATGGCCAATTTCGGTCCCAACTTTCAACTAATGAACTTAAATGAGTATTTTAAAGTCTTTCCATGTTTAATACACTTAGTTTTATGTTTAAAAGACTTATTCTCACCATTTTGGTGAAGCTATGCACATTTAAGCTTCGTTATTTCATTATCGGTCACGTTTTGACTAAAATGACTAATTTCGGTCCTAACTTTCAACTAATGAACTTAAATAATAATTTT
Source organism: Spinacia oleracea (assembly GCF_020520425.1). Lineage (NCBI taxonomy): Eukaryota > Viridiplantae > Streptophyta > Magnoliopsida > Caryophyllales > Amaranthaceae > Spinacia > Spinacia oleracea. The sequence continues at coordinate 94,768,184 of NC_079489.1, forward strand.
AAAGTTTTTCCATGTTTAATACACTTTGTTTTATGTTTCAAAGACTCATTCTCACCATTTTGGTGAACTTATGCAAATTTAAGCTTCGTTAGTTCATTATCGGTCACGTTTTGACTAAAATGGCTAATTTTGGTCCCAACTTTCAACTAATGAACTTAAATGAGTATTTTAAATTCTTTCCATGTTAAATACACTTAGTTTATGTTTCAAAGACTTATTCTCACCATTTTGGTGAAATTATGCACATTTAAGCTTCGTTAGTTCATTACCGGTCACGTTTTGACTAAAATGGCTAATTTCGGTCCCAACTTTCAAATAATGAACTTAAATGAGTATTTTAAAGTATTTACATGTTTAATACACTTAGTTTTATGTTTCAAAGACTCATTCTCACCATTTTGGTGAACTTATGCACATTTAAGCTTCGTTAGTTCATTATCGGTCACGTTTTGACTAAAATGGCCAATTTCGGTCCTAACTTTCAACTAATGAACTTAAATGAGTATTTTAAATTCTTTCCATGTTTAATACACTTAGTTTTATGTTTGAAAGACTCATTCTCAACATTTTGGTGATGTTATGCACATTTAAGCTTCGTTAAGTTCATTATCGGTCACGTTTTGACTAATATGGTTAATTTCGGTCCTAACTTTCAACTAATGAACTTAAATGAGTATTTTAAAGTATTTCCATGGATAAGGCTTTTCCTTATTCTTTAAGTTGCCATACCCAAGATTCCTTTTAATTCTCTCCCTTTTTCTTCTTCCATTTGACATTTGAATCTGAGAACCAAGTTCTAGATCAAGATAGGTGATATGCGTATGGATTATACAAGTTTATTTCTCATTTACGCCCACCTAGGATAGGAACTGTGGCCCATCTATTTATTTTTAATCTGAACTAACTACTCTGGGCTTGCAAATGTTTTGTTTCCAATTTGTGTTTTGCAGAAAACCATTGTAGCTCCTTGAGTACCACCCATGGCTATATAATATTATAATACGGTATGCTTGCAGCCTATCAATCGCAATAACAATTTCATCAAACCGACCCCACATAAAAAGTTAAGCAAATGCAAGAAGACTCACTGCCAACTTGTAACCTAGCCGAAGTTGTTCATAGAGGCAGAACTGTATGGCGTCAAACGGCAAATCTCGAAGCAGAAACGATCGGTAACCCTGCAATGTGCAGATAAGAAAAGTATATCTTAAAACTGCATCCAAAGTATAATAATATACTTGGTATTGAACTTTCTAGTACAAGAACAATAAACACGGGAAAGACTTCAATGCATTTATAGAGAGGGAAAGAAAACATTAAGTACCACATATAGACAGACCTTTAAATCCTTCCTTAGCAACAATTAGACGCACAACATCAGGAGCTGAAACAAATTGTCCTGTTTGCATCCTCTGCTTAACAAGCTGCAACACATTACCATTAATATATTATAATTAGTACAAATCAGCAATACAGAACATTATACTTCCGCAACAAATGAGGATAATTACTTCAGTAGGAACACGAATTAGAGATGCATCCATTCCACCAACGGCACCTGCAGTCTGCACAAATTTGACAAAACAGAGAAAGCATATAATTATAAGGCAAGGGAGAAAACCCAGGTTAAACATACAACACGAATGGGGCAAGGAATTATCCCAAACCTCCTGTGATATGCACTTATGCAAGAAGGAAGTGTATGTGCAACTAACAAAATTTACCAGAGAGTTAGTTACTGCCTTTTGTAATAAGGGGAGGGAGGATATTATCTCATTTGTCGGATACCGGGAAGCAAGGGAAGGGTGAGCATGACGTAATATATAGCTAGAGATTGGGAGGGAAAGGCTTATGCTGAATATAGATAGAGAAATATTAGGAGATTATGAACTCGAAGTGTGAGTAGGTTGTAAAACTGGTTAGATAACACTGATCTGCAAATACAATCTAAAGTTCCCCTGCTTACTTCATTTCATGTTGATGTTGCTTATGAATTGCTTATTTTACCCCTTATTTTTGTTATCTGATTCAAATCAGCTAAGAAACATCTGGATTCTTAGCAATTTGCAATTGAGCATAATTATTGAGTGATTTTCATCCTCCCTTTGGTAAAAGAATAAAAAACAGTACGTAATAAAAAGCTTCCAAGTTACTGTTTTTATGAGGTAAAAAAAAATCTTCTCAACTTTAAACATTAAGGGAAACACTCAAGACTTATATACCCACAATCATTCCCTGCCAAAGGAACATGATAGTAAATTGCATGAAAATGTTGGAACTGGATATAGTTTCACGAAGAGTGGCAGTGGCAATATAGTCAAATCAATATTCATGGAAATCAATGCAGCTTAAGTGATGAACTTAGTTAACTAAGGCTCTGTTTGGCAAACACTTTCAGTCACCTTAAATGATTAGGTGCTATTAGTATAAGTCATCTTATATGATTAGAAGTGTTTGGTAGGGAGCTGAAATAGAATTTAAGGTGGGATAAGGGACTGAAATCCAGACGTTATTGGAAGTAACGTCTGTAGATCAGGAGCTGAAATTTTTCTTTTCCTTCAAACCAAAACCCAGGAAAATTGACTAATCAAATAAAAATAATAAAAAATTCCCAGAATCAATATTAAGAGCTTATATTACAGCAAAACTTGCAAATTTGATATATACCAAAATCCTAGAATTTAATCCAAACAGAACTTTATATAAACCATTGATTTCGAATCTACAGTGTTTTTTATTTCAAAAATAAACTAGAAGAAGATAAGAAGAAAGTAGAAGGATAGGGAAGATAGGCTGCAAGTACAGGGTAGAGGTCTAGAAGATTTCATTCGGTTGAGGAGTTGGTGAGAAATAGGGAAGATAAAAATCTTGGGGTTGGGCTATTGGTTTGTATTTGTTTTACAGGAAAAAGGTTAGGCTATTGGTTTTTATACCAGTATTGTTTTTTTTAATGGAATACTCGTATAAATTTTAGTTACAAATAAATAAATTAAATTAGGAGTTAATTGAGATTGTGTATTTTATTTGTAACTATTCATGACACATAAATATTTAGATATGGTAATGTCGGTATTATATAGAAAATTAATTAAACAATTACTTAAAATTTCAGGTACTTATAAAACTAGTTTTACCAAACAGCTGATGCAAATCAGTATCTTATTATTTTCAGGACCTTATTAATTTCAGGTGCTAACTTATCAATTTCAGTTACCTTATCAGTTTCAGCTCAATTTCAGCTAATGTTACCAAACAGAGCCTAACTTAACAAGCCAGAGTGTATGCAGGACTTTGTTAACTAAAAATCTGTAGGACGGGTATGGAACTATAGTCTATAGATTAAGCACAAAATATCAAAATATACAACACAATATTTATTTAGTAAGCGACCTGAATAGCAACAGACTTAGAGCTATCTAATGTTGGTGACTACTGTATGTAGGACATAACAAGGCAAAATTTACGCTTCCACGTTCTTATTTCAATTGCTGCTTAATTCATTTGTTCAGTTTGTGGAACAAATTGGTGCCAATAAACTGTGATCGAAAATGATAAAGGTCGCAACATGCGACCTTTAAGCCGTGTTACAATGATGACATGGCATTCCTATGTGTCATTATTTAAATTGGAAACTAAAATAGTTTACTCATATAACCTATTATACATGTTTCATAAAAAGGTAGGAAAATCTTAATATTCTAATTTGTTTCCTTTTTTATATCGACTAACTTATTTACATATTTTCATAGTAAAAATATTGCATTGATAGTAAAAATATTCTGATGACGCATAGGCTACGTGGCGCCTATATGTACCAATTAAACTGCGACACGTAAGATTGCGACAACTAAATGTTGTCGCAACTTGCGACCTTTATCATCATCCAACTGTGATATTGCAGTAATCGTGAATATAACTGTAGACAATATGGCGTAGTAATAACAAAAAGGGGTGAAAACAAAAGTTGGCAAAATACAATTCAGTGAAAATAATCAAAGAAAAACAGATAGTTACCTGGAAGACAACCTGATGCTCCAAACTACAAAAATCAACAACATATAATTGGGAAGTCCGGGTACCACAACTTTCACGATCTTTAATCTTCTCCATTACTTTAAATGTAAGCCGATCTAGCCAATCAACGCATTAAGAGTTTATCTCTCTATCTGCAAATACCCGGTGAAAATTTTAATCTTCTTGCACATTTCTTTTTCACCTTCGAAGAGCAGAAAGGAACTCTGCAAAACAATAAAATATGAAAGGAATCATATCACTCATTTTCTCAAAAAACATACACTCATCCACTCTTAACAGTTTATTCGACTTGAAAGAAATTTACCACAATTAGAAGCAAGACAAATCATTAATCTTAAAAAATGGAACAAGATTAAATGAATTCCACTTACTAAAGCTGCTTAAAGTCTTGCTTCCCTAGGACACACATTGTCGTATGTTATAACCTTACAAAGAATGTCAACTTAAGAGAAGTCAGGTAATATTTTTGTGAACATACAATTTACAGGACAATGAGGTTAAGACAATGTAACATAAGTCATGAATACAAAATTAGACAAATAAGCAAGCATTTCAAAGGGAAAAGAAAACAACAATACATACATACATACATTAAGATCACTTCTGGGTTTTGGAAAGTTAGCCTTCAAGTTATGCGAGAGAAATAGTACTCGAGGCCTTACGCCCTTACCATCTACCATACTGCAATCAGTTAGGGAAGAGATATCAGGATGATGAACTGGCATTAGTTCCGCGAAGAAGGGCTTGCTGGAAAAAAACCCAGGCTTGAAAGGTATTGTTTCAGGCTTAGCAGTGAAGTTGCAATGAACGGCTTGAGGATAAAACTCCAGAAACAATAGTAATTTGTTTTCTAACCAAGCAAGCAATAGAGTTAAATAACCAGTCCAATCAATTCAAAGTTATGCGTATTGCATTTTAAATTTCAACTTTGAAATACCTAATTGTCTGATCCTACTACAAAGCCCGCAAAATAATGTTGTCATGATTCTATCTACCGAAACTCTAGCTGCAACATGAACAGAATTACGTATGGACAATCTTTACAGAGACAGAATCATACCTTCAGAAAACTTGAAGAACAAGTAAAATTCAAACGTCAAATTACTTTCTCTAAATTAGACCACTGAACATTTCACAACAGCAGATAACCCAAACGTACACTTCTTACCCAAAATAAATAACTGTCATTCAAAGAATCAAATAACATGGAGTTAGTTCCGCGAAAAAGAGCTTGCTAGAAAAATCCCTAGGCTTGAAAGGTGTTGTTTCAGGCTTAGCAGTGAAGTTGCAATGAGCTGCTTGATTGTGTTCGTGATTAGAATGGGTCATGTCAACATAATTCTCAAACTTAAGAGTATGCGTTCAGACATTCTTTTCCAGCACATTCATCAAATTCAGACATTCTTTTCAACACATTATGATTATTTTCAAAGGAATTAAGATAGTGTACTGCAATTACACATACATTAGTCTTGGTTAATTACGCAGAATACGTAGCCTTAAGAGTCAGAGGACTCTCTTCACACCTGAGCCAATAACAGTTGTTACGCCCTGGGTAGAAAATACTGGGCGCAGACATAAATAGGAAGTGATAGGGATCAGACTCCCTTGTAATCCACAACACACACTAATGAGATGGAGATATGGAAAGAAAAGTTAAATGGACAAAGCAAAGTAAATATCAAAGTACATGTTACAAAAGCTGAAATAGTAAATTTTGTAATTTGATGATTGAATTTGGTTCCATAAATATCAACGACATTCAAATCGAACCAACCTTAAAAAAAATTACAGTTAAAATTGGCGAAAGATATATTTCAAGGGTAACCCTAAATGCCAAATTCCACTTAACAAATCCATTAGACTAATCAGAGTTTCTATTGTGTATTATTTTGTGTTAATCTCTTGCAACATTGAAGTGACTACAAATGTCAAATACAAACCATCATTATAATGTAACGGTCAATGTTGGAGAATGGAGAATCAAGAACAATGGGACACAAGTGCACAACACCATAACCAGTTCCAGCAATACCGAATACATTATTGACACTTTTGCATTGTATCAAAATGTATCCCATCATTCTACCACCATAATCATAACAGGTTAACAGGTTTACCTTCTCAATTTCATAGTTTCATGAGCAGCCTTAGTGAAAATGTGCAATACAATGAATTTGTCAACTATATGTAGAAAACCACAGCAGAATATACAAACACATCTAAATTTCATAAATTTTAGGCTGGAAACAAAAATTGGATACAACAATTGTAGTTCTAACTTAGTCAATATCACCACATAAATCTTATGATGCAAAAATAATCACGTTTTAGGAGAAAATTACTTGAAAAAACAAATTAAATTCAACAAATGGACAATTAAAATTTGAGAAATTCTCTCATGGTGTGGTGCACGTTAAGGTTGCTTTGCTAACGTACGCCACCCTTTTTAATGGCGAGGAAGAAGAAAACGCAGAAGCTTGAGATTGCTCAAGTTAATGAGCAAGCTTCTTCTCTTCTTCATCAAGAAGTTTCGAGGCCTAAGAACCAGAACCAACTCAGAAAACAAGTACTCATTCCTGATGAAACTCGGAGTAGTGAAGGTCTGGTGACACCGGTGCCGCCGCCTCATTTTGGCTATGCGCCGCCGTCGATGGAACGTATGGACAACTTTCAAGCTTGTCAGGATTCGATTAGTGGGTCGCAGTCAGTGCGCACTGATGTAAATCGACCGCCATCGTTGGTTGAAGCTTTGGAAGAGTTCTATGAGGATAGCCATCGAATGGTGGTGGGAAAGGATAGGGTGGACTTACTGGTGAGAAGTGTCAATGCTGCTCTCAAGGAGATGCAACATAGGAGTGCGTTGAAGGAGAACCCAGGTGTAGATCCAGCCCAGAAAACAGGGGATGTCCGTACACAAACAGAGTATGGAGTAAGTGGTGTGCAGCCAACTTAAAGGCGACTGGATATGGAGCCAAAACCATGGGTGAATCTGTTTAAAGGTAGTACACTTCCTTCTAAAGGTATTGCATTGAATTTTATTGCCCCCACAGTCTGTGATGGCACACCCATAGCTGTACTTGATAGGAATGAGATTCAAAAAATGAATGATCTGTGGGGAAATGCAATTGTCATGTATGTGGTTGGGGAAAAGCCTTCGATTGGTGCTATATTGAGATTCATTGAAAAATAATGGCATCAAGTTAGCAAACCTCAGATTTTCCTCCATGATGAGGGCTATTTTGTGATTAGATTTTAGTCAAAGAAGGACAAGGAATCAGTTCTGGTGGCTGGTCCTCATATGCTCTTTGGCAAACCTATGATAGTTAAACCTTGGACAACAAGTTTTAATTTCTAGGAGGAAATATTGAGGGTTGTTCCAGTGTGGATTAGATTGCCTAACTTACCATTAAGCTGTTGCGGGGGTGATTCATTGAGCAGAATAGGGAGCTTGCTTGGAGATCCTCTATTTACTGATGAATGTACTTCTAAGAAACAAAGAATATCCTTTGCTCGAATTCTCATTGAGGTGGATGTAATTGGTGAATTGCCTAAACCTGTGCAGATTCAGGATCCTATGGGTAACATTGTTAAACAGGTGGTTGAGTATGAGTGGCTGCCACCATACTGCCAGAAATGTAAGATTGTGGGACATGACTGTAAGCAGACAAAAGTTAATACTACAAGATTTAGACCAGCTGCTGTTCAGAGGAAAAAGGTTGTGAAGGTGTGAAAACCTAAAGCTGTGCAACCAGCTCTTGAAGCAAAAGCTACTGATGATTTGAATACTAAAAATGCTGCACAAGAGAATGATGGGGAGAATTGAGAGTTATCTGTTAATGATAGACCCTTTACTCCACTTGCTCCAGTTCTTGATGAAGGGTGGAGGGTTGTTTCAAGGAGAAGAAGAGATATAAGAACTCCAGCTCAAACTGTGGGGCTTTCTGAGGTTCATTTGAGTGGGGAGGATTTGGTTGTTGGTAGTGATGGAGTGGACTTCTCAACTGATCCACCATGAATATCAGTACCTGGAATGTGAGGGGATTGAATGATCCCATTAAAGTAGTTGAAATAAAGAAGTTATTGGCTAGTAATAACATTAGTGTTGTAGCTTTGTTAGAAACTAAAGTTCAGGAGAAGAATAGTAGTAAAATTCAAAAGAAAATAGGGATTGGGTGGCAGTGGATTATGAATTATGAGTGTTCTCCTAGGGGAAGGATTTGAATTGGCTGGAAGCATGCTGTGGTTTCAGTTCAACTTCTTCACAAAACTGAGTTCTGTGTCCACTATAATGTTACTATAAAGAATGGCCTGTTTAGTACTACCTTTTCAGCTGTGTATGGTTTACACTCTGTTGATATTAGAAGACCTATGTGGAGAGACATTACTAACTTTAGTAGTACTGTTACTTGTCCTTGGCTAGCCATGGGTGATTTGAATGCAGTTTTATTAGTTGCTGATAGGGTAAATGACAATGCAGTTACTGAGGGAGAAACTAAAGACTTTGATAGCTGTATGGATTCTGCAGGGTTGGCTGAGCTTAAAAGTTGTGGGAGTTACTACTTACTACTCTTGGAGCAATAAGGGGCAAGGTAATTTGAGAATATGTTCCAGAATAGATAGAGCTATTGCCAATGCACTGTGGCATTCTAAGTTTGTTGATGCTGTGGTGGATTACTTGCCTCCAGGCATCTCTGATCACTCCCCTCTATTTATGTCTTGTAATATTCACCTGGGAGGAGGTAGTAGACCTTTTAAATTTTTTAACTATATGGCAGATCATGCTAAATTTCTTGATGTGGTTAAAAAGGGATGGGATGTGTCCTGTCCAAGGAGTGGTTCCATGCTGAAGGTATGGACTAAGCTTAAAGCAGTAAAGCAAGGATTGAAGGAGCTTCATCACAAAGATTTTGCTAAGTTTGATGAGAGAATTGAGGGGTTAAGGGCTGATTTGGGTCAAATTCAGACTCAGTTAGCAGCTTGCCCTACTGATAGTAATGTGCAACAAAGTGAGAGGGAGTGTAGTGAGGCCCTTAAGAAGTTCTTGCACATTCAGGAAAGTGCATATAGACAGAAAGCAAGAATTCAGTGGTTGCAAGTAGGAGATTCTAATTCTAAGTTCTTTTTTAGTGCAATGAAGGAGAGGATAGCTAGGAATAGTATTGATATCTTATATGATGATTCAAGAAAGAAGCTAAGCACTACTCAGGAAATTCAGGAGGAAGTTAGCTCTTTCTATAAGCAATTGATTGGTACTGCAGCTAGCTCCTTGATTGGTGTGGATGTTGGGGTGGTTAGGAAAGGGAAACAACTTTCTGCTTCTGATGCAGAAATGTTGGTGGTTCCTATCTCAGATGCAGAAATTGATGCAACGATTAAAGGTATTGATATTAATAAGGCTCCTGGACTTGATGGTTTCAATAGTCTGTTTTTCCTTAAAGCTTGGGGGATTGTGAAAGCAGATATTTATGAAGCAGTGAAAGAGTTTTTCAGAACTGGAGTGATGCTGAAGCAAGTGAACAACACTTCAGTTACTCTTGTACCTAAGATTTAGAATGCTTCATGTGTGAAGGATTTTAGGCCAATAGCTTGCTGTTCAGTTATTTACAAAATTATCTCCAAAATTCTTACTGCTAGAATGCAAAGTGTTATTGGGACAGTTGTAAGTTGTTCTCAATCTGGTTTCATTCCTGGTAGATCTATTTCTGATAACATTTTGCTATCTTGTGAGTTGGTGAAGTGCTATTCTAGAAAACATATTTCTCCTAGGTGTATGATTAAGGTGGATCTGAAAAACGCTTATGACTCCTTGGAGTGGCCTTTCTTGAAAACTATGCTGTCAGAGTTAGGTTTCCCTGTGAAGTTTGTGAATTGGGTGATGCAGTGCCTCTATTCTGTCTCTTATTCTATTCTGATAAATGGTTGCCCCACAAAACCAATTCCTGCAAAGAAGGGTTTGAGACAAGGTGATCCTATCTCACCTTACTTGTTTTCTTTGGGTATGGAATATCTGTCAAGGTGTCTTGCTGCACTTGCTGATAATGCTGAGTTCTCTTATCACCCTAGATGCAAAAAGATGAACCTCACCCATATGATGTTTGCTGATGATTTATTGATGTTTTCCAGAGCTGATGAGAGTGCCGTGAAGGCTCTTTTTGATGCTTTTACCAAGTTTTCTTTGGCTTCTGGATTGGAGGCTAATTTGCATAAAAGTGAGGTTTACTTGGCTGGAGTTTCTGACTATGTTGCTTCCAATATTGTTAGCTCAATTGGGGTCCCTCAGGGGTCTTTTCCATTCAGATACCTGGGTGTGCCTCTCACAACTAGGAAGCTACCATTTACAGACTGCAAGCCTCTCATTGATAGAACTGTTGCTAGAATCAAGAGCTGGACTTCTAAATTTCTATCCTATGCAGGCAGATTACAACTGGTGAAATCTGTTCTTTTTGGTATCCAACTTTACTGGTGCCAGATTTTTGTTATGCCTAAAAAAGTGATGAAAGAAATTCAGAGAATTTGTAGATGTTTCTTGTGGTCAGGTACTGATGCAGAATCTAGGAAAGCTTCAATCTCTTGGGAGCAATTATGTTTTCCTAAGAGTTGTGGAGGGTTGAATCTTAAAGACCTAACTGTGCGGAATAAAGCAGCAGTTTTGAAGCACTGTTGGGCTTTAGCTTTGAAGCAGGATAAGCTATGGGTGAGGTGGATTCATGATTATTACATTCAGCATAGAGACTTCTGGACTATGCCAATTCCTAATGGTTTAACTTGGTCTTTAAGGAAAATTTGGCATAATAGAGAAGTATTTCTGCAAGCTAATGGAGTTGATCAGTTTGTGCAGGCTGGAAAATTTAGAATTCAGAAAATGTATAAGTTTCTTCATCCAGTTGGAGCTCAGGTGGGATGGAAGAGATTGATTTGTAATACCCATGCTAGTCCGAAGAGTACCTTCATTATGTGGCTAGCAGTGCAGAATAGGCTAGCTACAAAAGACATATTGATAAGATGGCAGTTGAATATTGATGATACCTGTGGCCTGTATCAGTTGGAAAGTGAAAGCTTGGAGCATTTGTTCTTCTCTTGTTCTTATTCTAAGGAGATTTGGAGACAGGTTCTGCTTTATCTAGGTGTGACTAGAATTGTGTTGCCTTGGCAAGAAGAAGTACAGATTGCAGTGAAGAGAAGCAGAAGTAAACAGAAGAAGGCTTGCAAGTATAGTATAGCTTTCATTGAGTCAGTTTACTGTATCTGGTTGCAAAGAAATTCTAAGGTGTTTAGGGATCATGTTGATCCAGTCAAAACTGTTGTTAGCAACATTATGTTTAATGTTGAGTGTAGATGTCAGTAGTGGCTGCTGTTAGCCTTAGCTAGCTTGTGTTGGTTAGCTTGTTGCTGCTGTTGTGTCTGGTGGACAGTTGGTGTTTTCATAGTTTGTTAATACTCTGATTACTTGGTAAATAAAGGTTATTATTATTTGGCAAAAAAAAAAAATTTTGAGAATTTCTGAAATCGAAAACAAAAGAGAGAAAGAGAAAACCTTAGAAAGGACACATTGCCGAAGAGATTGCAAAAGATGAAGGCATTTCTCCTGATCATCATTAGAATCAACCACGCAATTGAGAAGATCCAATGCCTCTTTTCCACACCTTGGTTTATCTGCTTCCATTTTTTCAGATTGAAGAACAACAAATTTGGGGGTTTAGCTGCTTCCATTTTTTCAGATTGAAGAACAGCATCGACGCGGCTGGAAGAGGAATCCTTTGTCGGTGGGGGGACACCAGTGGTGGCGCGACAAGTCGTTGGCTGTGTTCGGCGGTGGGTGAACAGCACCAAAGAACGAGAAGGGGAAGGAGGAAGGAGGAAAGCGGGAAACGAAAAAAATGGAAACCTGATTTTAGGAAATCTTTTGTGCTGCTCATTTGTAAATGAGCCCGCACTTGAAATTAAGTGCTGCCAATTTTCTAAAATGAGCCCGCACTTGTAAAATTGTATTTTTTCTTTTTTTTAGTGATCTCAAGTGCTTCCAATTTTCGAAAATGAGCCCGCACTTGTGAAATTGTATTTTTTTTTCTTTTTTTTAGTGATCTCAAGTGCTGCCAATTTACTAAATGAGCCGCATTTGATGGGAAGCACATGACCATTTTTCCTCTAGTCTTTAATGGAATTAAATACTCCATCTATGAATATTCGAAATCGATGGATCTTGGTTTCAGTGGGAGCTTAGATCGTCAAAGGCAAGAAATGAATACTCCGGAAACGATGATATTGCCGGAAACGGAAATATGGATCGTATCGGAAATATAAATATTATCCAAGTCGTAGATGTTGCCGGAAACGGAAACATGGTACGTATAGGAAAATATTATCGGAAATGGAAATATTACTAGAAATGGAAATATTGCCGGAAATGAAAATATTACCGCAAATGAAAATATTATCGGAAATGGAAATATTGCCGGAAACGGAAATATTGTCAGAATCGGAAATATTATCGGAATCGGAAAATAATTCCGGAAACGGAAATATTAAATATTTGTTCGAAACGAAAATTAAATCTGGAATCGAAAATGTTAATTATTGTTCGTATCGGAAATGAATTCGGGAATCGGGAATTTAATCGGAAAGCATATCGTACGAATTAGCATCGGACGAGGCTTGCTAGACGAAGGCCCAGCACGAAGCCAGGCCGACGCCCAGCAAGCCACACGCATCCAACACGCCAAGTGCTCGACCAGGCCCAGCGCAAGGCCAGGCCCAGCCAAGCCTTGGCGTGCGACAAGCTCAGCGATGGGCTGCGAGCATGGGCCTCAGCGCTGTGCGCTCGGCGTGGGCCGCAAGGCTTGCGTGCGGGCGTGTGGTGCTTGTGCGCTGCTCGTGTGCGTGACAAATCATAATGCTATCGGAATTCGTGCATTGATTAAAGCCTAATCCTAAAAGATTAAATTTATTATTTAGTGATCTAATAGGATTCTAATTAATAAATTAGTATTCTAACAGGATTCGAATTCCTTTTCCATAGTCCTATAAATATATGCCTAGGGTCATAATTTTAGGCACGAATTTTCAATAAGTATTCATACAATAAAACAGTGATTTTTGAACAGAAAAATCAGTCATTTTCTTGCCCCATAATAGCCGAAATTTATAGTACCTTAAGGGCGATTCTAGTTGGTCAATCTTAAGGCGGATCTGGACGTGCTGTGGAATATCTACGGAGGGACGACGCTTGGAGTCCTAAAGACTTGTTCTTGTTCGGTTCGAGCGCAGCTAGGGAGGGCACGCTACAAAGTGTATGCACCTAAATTATGCTAAATGATTATGTGTAAATAAATGTTTCCTGGCATTAAGGTTTTCCGCATGATTTATGTTTTGTCATATGTATCATAACCTAACAGTGGTATCACGAGCCTCTTATTATTTACATAATCTAAATTGCATGAGATGGTTAAATTTTACAAATTTGCAAAGAATTAAAAGGGGTGATTAATTTTCGTAATTGTTAATTAATTGCAAATTGCGTTTATTTAATTATATGTACGCAGTTTTTCGGCAGTTTCTTCGTTACTCATCCAAATCGAGTGATTTTTGTGTCAATTCCACATGTAAAAGGAATTCTAAAACTTTGACAAAATTAGTACTTTTCGGCCGAACACAGAATTCCCAAATTCGAAGCCTAACTATGACTTTTCGGACGTTTTAGTTTTTCGAACGCAAAAGTTTGTAAATTTAAAATGTTAAATTGAATATTTGCGATTCTTGTTGATAAATCTTGAGTTTTTGATTGACCTACAGTATATGTTTAACAAATTTGAATGCCTAGACTTGTTAATTATACAACCTAATTTGTAATTATGATTAATTTGTTGAAATTCGAATAATTTAGAATTGATTTGTTTTTCATAATTAATTAATAATTTAATTAGGTATCCATGATTAAAATCCACCATAAAAATTGTTAATTTGTGATAAATTTTAAATTTTTATGACCTAGATTTGAATCCATGTTAATCGGAAATTAATTGATTTATAAATTTTCAAATTTTCGCCCTAAAATTATGAAATTTATTAATTTGTCATAGATTTTAAATTAAAAATTAAAAATTTTATAAAATTCGCTCATAAACGTTGCATGCACAAAGCAAAGGACGCTAGGTGTTACCCTTAAGGGGTGTTGTATAGTGCGGGCACGCGACGACGTGCAAGGGAGCTCGTCGCCCGTGCGGTACGAATGCAGCGAGCAACCAAGGCATGGCGCGCGCACGAGGCATGGGAGCCTGGGTGTGTGTGCTGTGTGCTATGGGCGAAGGGCGATGGGCGTGGCACAAGACGAGGCGCGCGTGCGAGGGCGAGAGCTGGGTCGCCCAGCGATCGCTGACTCGCCACGAGAGCATGCTTGCGCCTAACGAGCGAGCACTCCTTCGGTAGCTGCTGCGATGCATGCGGGCGAGCAGGCTGCGCGCAAGCATGGCTTGGCTTGTTGCGTTTGCGCGTGGCTGTTGCTGCATTGTGCCTTGGGCGTGCCGTCGGTCGTGCACTCGATGGGGCTTGGGCGCAAGCCCAAGTGCTCGTCGTGTTACGATTGAGTCGTTTTGAATTTTAATTTGAGATTTTCAGTTCGGAAATAATTTTAATTAATTTTAAAAATAATAATTTAAATTGTTTTCTTGGTTTTTAATTTTGAATATTATAATTTTTTTAAAGTTTAATTTATATTAATTATTTTACTAAAATTAAAAACCTTGAATTAATTTCAATTCATTTAAATCAACTGAAAAATATATTAAACTAAATGGATTCGATTATAATTTTATATGAGCTTTAAATTTTAATTAAACTTGTATGTTTCCGGTTAGACTAGAAATACATTTTTATGTTTAAGATTAGTAAAGCATATAAAGTTATTGGTTTAAGTGGGAGCCTTTAGTCATAAACTCTTGATTAGGTCTACAAATCCTTTAAGGTTAAACAACTTGATTAGAATTAATAAGGACTGAATAATTGGTAGATTATTGGTGCCCTTGATTAATTGTTGCAAATATTTATGCGATGCATACGATGTGTTTTACTAACCAGCTATGTGGGCCATTCATGATAATGAATGGGTGAATGGTATATATTGTATATGTACTATTTTGCAGGTTATGAAGTAACTAGTATGGCCCAAATAGGATAGAAAATATGGTCTGCGTACCATTAATTTGAATGTAATTGGTCTAATGCACCAAAGTTTGTTTTTCAATTCAAATATGGTCTGCGTACCATCAAATAGTTGTAATTAGTTTAATTATAGCTGATCCTATTTGAAGAAAATGGCGCCTCCCACGGTGAAATTCAAGAAGTTCCCAATCCATTTTCAAGACGGACTTTGAAGTTGAAGCTTCAAGATGAAGTCGGGCCATACTAGATCACATTTATCTTATGCATGCTTTAAGTTATTTATTGCTTTTAAATATGTCTTAAATATGCATGAGATTGTGGCTTGATTATGTTGCATGATTAAGGATTTTAGTTCACTTAAAATCTAACCAACATAGTAAGAGCCTTAAGTTCCAAACTTAAAAATTGAGTTAAAAGGTGCCATGCCAAAATAACACTTACTTGGATAACCTTTACATCAATCTAGTAATAGTTTTACGCTCAGCGAGGTGCTACTTATTGATCCTAAAGGGTAAGGTACACAAATAATTGTGAGTACATGTTAGTTTTGGTGAAACTCAACGATATAAGTAAGGAGTCCTTTTATGTCGTGGCAAAATCGATAGGTTTACCTAATAAGTTCTTAGACGTGTCTATCAACCAAGAGTAGTTTCTAGACTATTCGCGAAAGGCTTTTGCTTACCTAAAAGATTTTAGAATTGAGTCTAAATACATAATGTGCTTAATTCTTCAATGGTTTTTAGGGTCTTGGAATCATTTTATTCACACCTTCCGGAACAATAAATTCGAATAAAATGCCAATAACTTGTTTAAATTGCATGAATGATTTAATTTTCAAGTTATTACTCATGATAAATGTTTAGACTTTGCATGCTTCAATGTATGTTTTAATTATTGTTTATAATTAAATATCTTGCACTGCAGTAAATCCTTTTAGAAAGGTAACAGTAAATTTCCTCGATTGGTAATGAATCCAAGAACGATTCACGGAAATGAGAGAAAATGAGCAATTTAAAATGTACGTTTCTTTTAGCGACTTTTATGGTTGTTTTTCTAGTATCAAAATCGAATTGCGAACCAATTGTTGCTTGTGAATTCAAAATACAATGTAGTTTGAGATCATAAAGCATTGAGTTTAAACGCTCAGCTTTACCAATGGTTAACAACCTAATATCTTTGTCCATTTAATCCTCGAATGAGTCTATCCATAGACATTCGAATAGATCGATGCTTAGAGAACTTTAGAAGCTTCTGTTAAGATCATCTAGTTGAAACAAAATATTCAACATAAATTAAATGGTAAGAACTTTGTTGGAGTGACATTGGACATGTCTAAGAAAGTATAAAAGTCAACACTAAATAATTCAATTCTTAAGAATATAAGAAAGGGTACAAGAAATAGGAAAACAAGGAACAAATGAAAGGAATTTACGATTCCGTTTCTACCTATAAGTTTATGTTTAAATAAAAGTGTCCTAGCAATCAAACTTCCTTGGTATCATATACCGCTTGAGGTTCTTACTTCGGTAATAACTCAAACAATGGAAGCTAGGCTACACTAATGGCCTACAAGTGGGAAATGAAGCATGGCAATGCTACATTAGTTATAGGGTCATCTAGTTTGTTTTAAGTCCTTTCAAAGGATGGAACTTAATGGCTATTTCGTTCCATAATCAGCATACCTAAATTTCTGTTTTCAAACACAGAAAGACTCACATTCAAGGAAAACAAAAACAATGTTTGTTTGTTTATTTGAATGAAATGGTCAATTACGGGTTGAGTCAATATGCTTGATTAAAACAAACAACTCTTTAACAATAAGAACTTTAATAGGTTCAAATCAACCCCTTGATTTGAGTTCCACTAATCTTTGGCATTGTTGCTTAGACCGTATCAACAAGTTAACATTCATAAGCTCTATTTCGATGGACTTTTTGAAAGTTGATTGATTTCTAGATCAATACAAGACAAGCTAGTCTTACTTGTTGAAAGTAACAAAAGATAAATATTGTTAGAACGCCTAGACAATAGAGTTCAAAGCTAAAGAAAGATTTTATGACTTTATTATTTCACCTAGATTTGAGTTAATATTGGTTTATTTACTCAATGTGATATAAGTTTGAATCTGTTTGGCTAGTTCAAAGATTCAGAAGTATAAAATCCACTTGGCAAGAAATCATAAAGATCTAGGTTAGATCATGTTGATGATTAATTAAGACCAAGAATGATCATCAATGATTGTGTGTTGTAATTTCACGATCTAGCTCCATAAGATATTGCATATCTAAGTTGGAATGATCGAAGTCAATTAGTACTTGATTCGATCAATGACTTTTCCTATAATTTCTAAAACAAAATGCTCAACTACCACCAAACTAAACAAAATTCGTCAAAGCTATTGAAAAGTAATTTCAGAATATCTTTTCATAATATATCTAAAGAGTTGCTAAACTCAGTGGGAGCTTAGTGTTTGTTATTCAACAAACTAAGGCCTAAGTATAGATATATGTTTCATTTTAATTTATTCAAATGAGGCACAAGGGTATTGTTTCTACCACGAATTTTTGAGAACATAATGTTTGTTTGCTCGAAATAATGTCCTTTTGGAGATTCGTTTCCAAAATGACAAGTGGGAGAAAATAGACCTCGAAAGTATTCGAGGCGAACAACGAACATAAACGGACATTCCGGAGGCTTTTCGAAGTTCTTCAGAAAATCCGAACACTTATTCTTTAAGGACTTTAGAGATGGCATTAAAGAATAGACATCTCTTAGAAGACTTTACAAGTGCTTCAAGGAGAACAGAATATTCAAAGATATTCTATTGTTTGATGTTCTATACCCAAGTAGGCATAGAGTTTAAGTCACTGAAACAATGAGATTCTTCTATTAGATAGTGAAGAATGATGGAGTTCAGGTCACTGAAGCTATGCGATTCTTCTATTAGATAGTGAAGAAACCTACAACTTGCAGTCAAACTATTATCATGTAGATTAATAAGATAATGACTTGTAAGAAAGCTATGACGAAACCTAGATTCCCTAAAATGGTTAAAGGCCATACATAGACTCAAATGTTTTAGATGGTTAAAGGCCATAAAACATAACCAATGTTTTGATGACAAAATTGAAATTTTGTTGATTTGTAAGAATGGTTTACACCTATTGGTTGCAAATTGGTTTTAAGGATAAAAACCATCAAACATGGAATTGTGTTAACACACAAACCTAGATTAGTTGCTAAAGGTTACAAGCAAATTCATGGCATGGATTGTGTTGAAATCTCATGCATAATCATAATGCTCAAGTCTATAAATCAAGCAATAATTGCATATTGGTACATATGGCAATTGGATGACAAAAACGAATTCCTCAATCAAATGTTGGAAGAAACTATGTACATGGTACGTCATAGGATTTGTGGATCCAAATAAATACTTGAAAAGGAAAGCTGGCTTATGAAATCTAAGTACAGATTTAAGCAAGAAAATTGGGAATTAAAACTGTATTTTAGTGAAGCTAATAAGTATTTTAGTTTCATAAAATGTACATGATTCTTATAGATATATAAGAAGTTTAGTGGGAGTACATAAAAACCTAATTGGTCCTATGTGTATCACACACATATCTCTCTATTGTGAAATAACATTCAAATGCTAATGACTTAGATTTGAAAGTATTCATCAATGATGGACCAAGGCGAAACTTAGTACATACTGGGTATTAAGATCTATTTATAAAGATCTGATGATATTGTTTTGGATTAAGTAATGACATTTACTAAATCAAACACGAAAGACTCCATTGGAGATATTCGACTCATATGAATAAATCTAAGTAAAGAATGTTTGAACTATGTATAAGCAGTTACTAAGTTAAACATCAAAGGATCTAAGTGAGATTCTTAACCTATATTATATGTCAAAGCATTTAGCTGGATTTAGTATCTACTGAAACTAGAATGAGCTAAAGTTACACGAATAGAATTCAATTGGGAATTATTCTGCAAAAGAATTTATCATGTATGATATAATATGAGGATCGCCAAAAACGTATCGTATGACTTTAGGCATGACGAACATATACCAATCTCTATTGATATAAGTTAAGATCAACTAGATTGAGATCAAGAATACTTATGGTACTTGAAAAGGTACATAGGAATAGTTCTTGATTCAAGGAAATAAAGATATGCTAAATATTGATGCTACACGCATAAACACTGGCAAAGGATCAAGCAAGATTCCTTTGGAGTTAACCATTGACAAGGACGAGCTATAGAGCATCGTGTTTTGAAAATGGCAACATGGATCGGAGACCATGAGTTGTTGCGTGGGAAATTAAATATTAATTTCTATGTTCTAAGATACAGATGAAAAGTCTTCCACATATCTATGTACTGCTTGGATAAGTAAATCCAAACAAAGCATCACTAGCAACCTAAACAGTTGAAGTAAAAGAATTTATTGCCTAAGAAGCAATAAAACAGAGTTGTTTATATTAATGAGTTCTTCATTGAACTTGGGAAGATCACATGTCTGTTGACTTAATGCTTCTTCATTGCAAAATGCGTAGAACCACTAATGTAGCAAGAAAGACTAGATCACAAAATAAACATACTCAAAAGATCTTATCATCATATCTCGAAGAACATTCGATGAAAAGGATATTAAGATTGGCAAAGCATAATAACTAAACCTATGAAACAAGTGAGAAGCAACACTCACGTTGTAGCATTGGAAATCAAGCATAGCTTTGAATTCCATGAACTATTTTAAAGATGGGTTTGAGGCCCATGGTTGTAAAACATTGGGGTTGAACATTTATCGTATATGAAATGTATTTTCATATTCCATTTAATCTTTGTTTAGTATTAAATGATGAGTCCCTTCAATTTGACGAAATATTCAAGATAGATTGTCAGGACCAGTCTTGTGACTAAGAAATGTCTATCAAGTGAACTTGAATGTCAAAATTTGAAAATGGTCCCTGGTCGGAGTTTTCTATAAAGATGGACGCATAGAAAACGTTAGACGACTAGAATGCAAGATGACTAGTAGTTCTGTTTCTTGAACTATGTGGACATGGCAATGTCATAATCATTTGCATAGATACTTACTTTGGGAAGCTAGTATCGGACAGACCTATGAAACTTTACTGTAAGAGATGAAAATCTGTCATAAGTAAATTTCATTAAAATTATTAGACACTAATCCTCAATACCTGAGTGATTTGAGATTACTTGTTTGAGAACTGCTTACTTTGACGTTGTTAACCGCGCAGCGTAAAAGGAGGCTATAAAGGCAACGCTCAGGTAATCACCTATCAAACGAAGTCTAATCTCAAGATCGCAAGATTGGGATTGTCCTCCCATAAATCGGGATGAGATGCTTAAAAGTTGCACAAGGCCACTCGGAGAGCTAGAAACTGTAAAATGCATGGCCGTGCTCAGATGAATCATAGGCTATGATTATCTGTTTATTTGATCAGTTGAACTCTGAAACCGAGAAACACCACTGAACGTAATAAGGATGACAACTCTTACCTTATGTTCAAGAGCAAGCATCGAGCGACAAAGGAATTAGGAAATCGATAAGTGGGAGACTGAAGGAAATAATGCCCTTGGTCCAAGTATGCATTTAATGGTAAGTCTAATAAATGCGGTTCAGTATTAATTGACAAGTTAATAATTCAGTGAGATCAAGTGAGCTGAATGCCTAGCTAGTGGCCGCTTCAGTTCAAGTGGAATTAATGATATTAATCCACAGCTTACTCTTGACTGAACCCGTAGGGTCACACAAATAGTACGTAAACGGATCAAGTATTTAATGGCATTAAATACTCCATCTATGAATATTCGGAATCGACGGATCTTGGTTTCAGTGGGAGCTGAGATCGTCAAAGGCAAGAAATGAATACTCCGGAAACGATGATATTGCCGAAAACGGAAATATGGATCGTATCGGAAATATAAATATTATCCAAGTCATAGATGTTGCCGAAAACGGAAACATGGTACGTATCGGGAAATACTATCGGAAATGGAAATATTACCGGAATCGGAAATATTGCCGGAAACGGAAATATTGTCAGAATCGGAAATATTGTCGGAATCGGAAAATAATTCCGGAAACGGAAATATTAAGTATTTGTTCAAAACGGAAATTAATTCTGGAATCGGAAATGTTAAATATTGTTCGTATCGGAAATGAATTCCGGAATCGAGAATTTAATCTGAAAGCGTATAGTACGAATTAGCATCGGACGAGGCTTGCTAGACGAAGGCCCAGCACGAAGCCAGGCCGAAGCCCAGCAAGCCACACGCATCCAACACACCAAGTGCTCGACCAGGCCCAGCGCAAGGCCAGGCCCAGCCAAGCCTTTGCGCGCGACAAGCTCAGCGATGGGCTGCGAGCATGGGCCTCAGCGCTGTGCGCTCGACGTGGGCCGCAAGGCTTGCGTGAGGGCGTGCGGTGCTTGTGCGCTGCTCGTGTGCGTGACGAATCCTAATGCTATTGGAATTCGGCATTGATTAAAGCCTAATCCTAAAAGATTAAATTTATTATTTAGAGATCTAATAGGATTCTAATTAATAAATTAGTATTCTAACAGGATTCGAATTCCTTTTCCATAGTCCTATAAATATATGCCTAGGGTCATAATTTTAGGCACTAGTTTTCAATAAGTATTCATACAATAAAACAGTGATTTTTAAACAGAAAAATCAGTCACTTTCTGACCCCATGAAAGCCGAAATTTATAGTACCTTAAGGGCGATTCTAGTTGGTCAATCTTAAGGCGGATTTGGACGTACTGTGCACTATCTACAGAGGGACGACGCTTGGAGTCCTAAAGACTTGTTCTTATTCGGTTCGGGCGCAGCTAGGGAGGGCACGCTACAAAGTGTATGCACCTAAATTATGCTAAATGATTATGTGTAAATAATATGTTTCCTAGCATTAAGGTTTTCCGCATGATTTATGTTTTGTCATATGTATCATAACCTAACACCCGCGTTCTTCAGTCCGAACGGCATAACTGTGTAACCATATGCACCCCACTAAGTAATGAAGGTTGTCTTCTCCATATCTTCCTCTGGCATGGGAATCTGATTGTAGATTGCGTACCCGTCCATGAAAGAGAGTAAGGAATTATTTGCTGTGTTGTCGACCAAGATGTCGATGTGAGGCAATGGAAAACTGTCTTTATGGCTAGCCCAGTTAAGATCTCTGTAATTAACGCACATTCGTACCTTGCCGTCCTTCTTTGGAACTATGACGACATTTGCAATCCATTCTAGATACTTTGCTTCTCGAATAAACCCGACCTCAAGCTGCTTAGAGACTTCTTCTTGAATTTTGAGGGAAACATCCGGTTTCATGCGACGGAGCTTCTGCTTGATGGGATTTAAAATTGGAATGAGGTGAATCGTATGTTGACCGATGCTTGGATCAAACCCTGGCATATCATGATAGGACAATGCAAAGACGTCTATGTACTCTGAAAGTAGCTTAATGAGTTCATCCCGCTCTGCTTGAGATAGAGTCAAACCAATCTGAACTAGTTTTCGATCACTGTTGTTAGAAAGGTTAACTTTTTCTGTTTCCTCAATTATGGCCGTCCTGTTTTCATAATTTTCGATAGCTTTTAAGATTTCAAGGTCAGTTTCTTGTGAAGCAAAGTTGTTTGGATTAGGAATGTGTTTTGAAGTTGAACTTGAAGAGTAGGAGGAAATTGAAGTATTATTGAAATTAGCAATCATTACATCGACAACTTTAACTTGAAGTTCGGCGTTTAGAGGCTCTTGATTGATGCAAGACTCTAGCCCTAGACTCTTAGACTCATCACTAGACTCAGATTCAGACTCATCCTCTGAATCAAACTCGCTCATCATAGATCTTTCGCCTACGGTAATCTTGAACATTTTGCCATTTGGAACAGTGATTTTGAGGGACTTCCTCCAGCCATTTACCATCTTCTCGCTAGGATCAATAATCTTAGACGGGTAAAAGTCTTCGATTTGAGTGATCATTTGAACCATAGCATCTTAAGAAATGACTGGTGTTACTTCTTGGCCGAACAAGAGACCAAAAGCTGATGAATCAAGGAATTCTGGGGTATCCTTGTTTTGTATGGGAGGTGCATCCTCGAGGAAGTGGCAGTCTTGAAAAATCTCGAAACCAGGGTAAAGGACCCCTTTTGAAGTGTCATAGAAAGGCTCTGGAAAATCAAAGTACAGGTCATCCTCTCCTTCTTTCATGAATTTCCCATTGAGTGTACGTTGATGAGGAGGAATTTTGAATTGGTCATTACCAGCTCGACGGGCTCTTAGCTTAGCCTCTTGTTGCTTGTTGTCATGCTTAGTTGGTTTGTATCCCAGGCCACTGTAGTTAATCTGACCATGGGGCTTGAAAGGAGATTCGGTAGGCGGTGGCAGAGTAGTGCCCAAGAAGAGCCCGTGCTTAATCATTATATGCCTTGACAAGGGATTCATTTTGGATTCCATGCTTCCTACTTCAGCACTGAACCCCCAAGGGTCTTCATCATTGTCATCATGCTCTATTAATATCATAGCCTTGTCAGCTATCTTGGTTCTTGAATGGGATGCATTCAGAGTAATGATATTTACTTGGACCTCCATTCAAACTTTCTGATGGAGTAAAGATGGTACATCTTTGAGGTCATTGGTCAAAGGTCTCCCCAAAAGGAGATTGAAACTTGCTTTGATTTTGAGAACTTGAAATCTCACCTTGCGCTCAATTGGGCCTGTTCGGAGTAAAAGGGTGAGAGTCCCTATTGCTTCGCAACGACTGTTGTCGTAGGCGCGAACGCCTTGGGAGGAGCTAGAAAAGTCACTAGGAATGAAGCCCAAATTCTCAGCAGTGCGAAGAGGACACACATTGATGGCTGACCCATTGTCCACTAGAGTCATGGGTATGATACTGTCTTTGTAGTCAACAGTCAGATAGAGTGCCTTGTGATGGCTTGCCCCCTCGGGCGGGAGGTCTTCATTTTTAAAGGTAATTCCTTCTTCTGGATTTGTCAGTAACCCGACCAGCTTGTCAGGAGTGACTTCTGGGGTAACATTCAACTTGACAAGAGCATTGATTAGAGCAGCGCGATGCTCCATAGAGGAAGACACGAGTTTTCAGATATTGACCTCTGCCTTTGTACCCCCTTCAACTGTTTGATCAAGGGATTCTCCTTGGTAGGTAGAGGGACATTAGTTGTGGGTGTTGTTCTGTTGGTTGGCTCTTGAATTCGGCCGGATCGAGTCATGAACTGAACAATGTTCTTTGCCTTAGTGTCCAAGTACTAGTTAGCATTCACAATTTCTTGACATTCATCGTTAGAGAGGTTCTCAATAGGAGGATCATGGTACATATCCCACATCCCACAAATATCTTATTGAGGCAATCCGGTGACAAACCCAGACTCCGAACTTTCATTTGATTGCTCCAGGTTGAGCATGGGTCTCTGGTTCTGAAAAAATTCCTCTACTTCGAAAGGATCCACAACATGGAAAAGTGTTTCCTGATTGTCTTCGAGAGCCCTTATGCGAGCCTCAGCTTCATCAACACGTTCATAGAGCTCTGCTACAGCTGTTGCTAGTGAAGTCATCTTAAATTGGATTTTGAGAGAATAAGTCCGAACACCTATTTAGCACATGACTTGAATTTAGAACTTGGACTTCCCGACATATGATATGACATAGCAATGAATGAGACCTAGACTTGACTCTAAATGCCACTCAGAAGATTCGGGATTTTGGAATTTGTACTTGTGTCCCGGATTTGCAACCCGTTGGAGATGTTTGAAAGGATTTTGAACCTATTGAGATTTGTATAAAAATTTGTACTAGTATCGAGATTTACAACCCGTTGGAAGTTTTTTTGAAAGGAGGTTCATTCTTTTGTGGAGGCGACCTCCTCGTACTAGAACTTGGAATATTGAAAGGGGATTTCGACCCATTGGATTTTGTATAATCTAATTAAGGGAGTTTTGACCCATCATAGAATATGAAATATTTTAGGGGAGTTTCAACCTGATAAGAAGGTAGAAATTGAATTTTGTATTATTTCAAGGGATTCTCAACCCGGGAGTAGAATTTGAAAATTGGATTTGGACAATGTTTGGGGAGTTTCAACCCATGAGAAGGAAAATTAGATTTTGAACTATTTCAAGGGGATTTCAACCCGTCAATGGAACTTGGAATATTTTGGGGGAATTTCAACCCATGATATAATTTGGAAAATGGAATTGTATTATTTCAAGGGATTTTCAACCCAATAGGAATGTAGAATTGGACTTGTATAATTAGTAGAAAAAATCACATTTGCAGCGCGGATAAAACAGGCTTTTTGCAGCGTTTTCGCGCGCTGCAATTGTGATGGCTGCAAATATTGTAAGTTTTTTTGCAGCGGACATAGGCGTTGCAAATAATAGGTAATTGCAGCGCGGGTAGACCTGTATAAGTTGTAAATAGTGTATGAGTTGCAGCGCGGTTCGACCCCTATAAGTTGCAAATAAAAAGTAGTTGCAGCTCCTTGTTTAGAAATATGTGCTGCTATTAGTTGTCATTTTGCAGCTCAGTGCCAGTACACGCGCTGTAACTAATTCTTTTAAAAAAAAAAAAATTAAATACAATAGCTCCGTTCAGATGCATATTTATATATTTATCCTTGGACAATCCTATTATTTTGACAAAAAATTATAATAAAAACATTATAAATAGTTTAATAGGTTGCAAAAAATTTGCCATAGTTTCCCTTGTAATTTTCGAAACCCGGACAAAACGGGAATTTATAAACACCTGTATATAAGACATAACATACATATATGTTCTAAGAACCATATATATGCTCCAAGTAGCATCCAATGTCATATCCAACACATAACAAAAACATAAAACATAACATTACTAGACAACAAACTCATTCGCCGGCATCCATCAAATAGTTGTCCTTAAAATACTTTGCCCATTGTTCTCGAGTTTCTTCTAACTCCTCATTAGAGTATGGCATTTCTCTTTGTACATAACCCTTCAAAAAGCAAAAACTTGGTATTAGTTACTCGAAAACTAATTTAAAAGAACTTGGTATAGGCATTGAGTGATTTGAATACCGTCATTTCCGCTCCCATTTTTGAACTAATGAACCTAATGATTCATTTTAAACTAATTACATGTTTTATATGCTTTGTTTAAACTTTCTAAGACTCATTCCAATCTAGTTATGCACGTTTAAGAATCGTTGGGTCGTTATAGGACATATTTAGGCCAAATTAAGGCATTTCACTACCAACTTTGCACCAAAGAACCTAAGGACTCATTTTAAACTAATACATGTTTTATATGCTATGTGCAAACTTTCTAAGACTCATTCCAATCAAGTTATGCACGTTTAAGACTTGTTGGGTCGTTACAGACATATTTAGGCTAAAATGATACATTTTCGTTCCCATTTCCGAACCCATGAACCTATGGACTCATTTTAAACTAATTACATGTTTTATATGCTTTTTTTAAACTTTATAACACTCATTCCAATATGGTTATGCACGTTTTAGGCTTGTTGGGTCGTTATGGACATATTTAGGCAAAAATGAGACATTTTCGCTCCCATTTTTGAACTAATGAACCTAATGATTCATTTTAAACTAATAACATGTTTTATATGCTTTGTTTAAACTTTCTAAGACTCAATCCAATCTAGTTATGCACGTTTAAGGCTCGTTGGGTCGTTATAGGACATATTAAGGACAAATTGAGGCATTTTCGCTACCAACTTTGCACTAAAGAACCAAAGGATTCATTTTAAACTAAATACATGTTTTATATGCTATGTTAAACTTTCTAACACTCATTCCAATCAAGTTATGCACGTTTAAGGATTGTTGGGTCGTTACGAACATATTTAGGCTAAAATGATACATTTTCGTTCCCATTTTCGAACTCATGAACCTATGGACTCATTTTAAACTAATTACATGTTTCATATGCTTTGTTTAAACTTTCTAAGACTCATTCCAATATGGTTATGCACGTTTTAGGCTTGTTGGGTCGTTATGGGCATATTTAGGCTAAAATGAGATATTTTCGCTCCCATTTTTGAACTAATGAGCCCAATGATTCATTTTAAAATAATTACATGTTTTATATGCTTTGTTTAAACTTTCTAAGACTCATTCCAATCTAGTTATGCACGTTTAAGGCTCGTTGGGTCGTTATAGGACATATTTAGGCCAAATTGAGGCATTTTCGCTACCAACCTTGCACTAAAGAACCTAAGGACTCATTTTAAACTAATTACATGTTTTATGTGCTATTTTTAAACTTTCTAAGACTCAATCAAGTTATGCACGTTTAAGGCTTTTTGGGTCGTTACGGACATATTTAGGCTAAAATGATACATTTTCGCTCCCATTTTCGAACTCATGAACCTATGGACTCATTTTAAACTAATTACATTTTTTATATGCTTTGTTTAAACTTTCTATGTATCATTCCAATATGGTTATGCACGTTTTAGGCTTGTTGGGTCGTTATGGACATATTTAGGCTAAAATGAGACATTTTCGCTCCCATTTTTGAACTAGTTGATTTAGCTATAAAGGCACGTCATTCCAAGTCACAAAGAAATTAATTTGCAGCGCATTAAGTCGTAGAAGAAGGTTCCTATAGGGATCTGACTCGTGAATTTCCTAGAATCACGCAACTTGAAGTAGTCTTCAGTAGAGAAGCTTGCTATAACTATTAAACTTAAATGGTAGCATAAACATGTTGTAGGATAAGAAAAGCAGACCATATGGGAAAATGAAAAAAAAGATAAAAATTCTCCGATTGTTTGTGAATAACGAGGGTATATAAAGAAATGTGATCGGGTTAAAGACCTTCATGGAAGACACTGGTACTTGAATCAGTTGTAGCGTGCTTGTCCAAACTCAACTCGGCATCTTCCTGCTCGTAGAGTTTGCTGTTTCCTGGAATAAACAGAAACCATCAGAGACACAAGTTCGTTATGTCTAATACGCACTAAAACATAAGTATGTAACTAACCATCAGTTGTCAACATAAAACCATCTTCGTCATCTGTTTTTTTCGGAAGCCGCTGGTTATCAACAAAGTAGTTGCCTACCATTCTGATGGTGGACGATTTTCAGACAACACATTGCTAGTGCACTCTCCTGTCAAAGATTCAAGCGAAAAACTGCTTCAGAAAATATGTTGGAATGAGTCTAAGAAAGTTAAAACTAATCATATGAAACATTTAATACGTTTGAAATCAATCCTTAGTTTCTTTAGTTAAAAATTGGGTGCGAAAATGTGAAAATTGGGTGCAAAATGCGAAAATGCGAAAATGGGGTGAGAAAATGCAAAAATCTGCATAGAATTGATCTGAACTGTGCAATGATCTGCATAAAACTGATCAGAACTATGCAGATCAGTGCACAGAACTTATCAGAACTGTGCAATGTTCTGCATAGAACTGATCAGAAATGTGCAGATCAGTGCACAGAACTAATCAGAAACTGTGCAGATCAGTTCACAGAACTGATCAGAAATTGTACAGATCAGTGCACAGTTCTGACCAGTTCTGTGCACTGACATCCAGCTTCAGAAAATGCAAATCATGCCTCTAATGCAAAATACTAGTCACATTGTGCGAACCTCACATATCACGCCCCAACTTGTTTTGATCATATGGCTATCAATTGAATTTATGCAGGAGATTAAACAATTTAATAACTTTGCCTATGGGAAATTGGGAATATATAGGTAGCTTACCTTGATTCAATATCAGGGTTCCGATTAGTCTTAACCACGTTTCCATTATAAAGATAACTTGGGGAAGAGCTACCAGTATCCAAGAAATATAGCAAAATTGCCATGGAACAACTACAAGCAAACATAGCAATAGCGCCAAAGATCCACAACAGAAGAGGGAAAGCAAAGTAGAATGCTCTCAATCGCAAAGACCAAAATAGGCATCCACGATTCAACTGTTGTGAGACATGTTCAATAAACTCGTCTCTCCCCTCGTCAGATAATTCCGGTACATTAAGCAAGAAATTGATATGTGCATAGTATCTGGTGGTCTGCATATTGCAGAAGAATGCTACAAGGAAGCATATCAGAACTGATAAGTATTTGGTTGTGTGTATGATATAGATTTCATTACTTGAGCTGCTCACAACAGCACTTATCAGGGAACTCAGAGTTATTGCCATTGTTGCTAATAGTGTGGACACCATTAAGTTGTTCCGTATTGTTTGTACAACCAGAACACCATTTTTTGCTGGACCCTGTTCACAAACATCATCTCAGGTCACAATATATATAATATAATTACCATACTAAAGCAATAAAAACTTGCAATAGAATCTCAACTACATCACCAATTCTGTTTTTTCTGTTAATTTTGGACAGTGGATCCAAGTAAGTTGGAGATGACTAACATATGAATAGTTTAAGGTGTTTTCCAACTAAACACTTTTACAAACAGATGACTATACATTACTTTTTTCAAGCATTAGTCACGGGTTCTAAACTAATTAAAAAAACCATTTCAGAACTCTGTTAACCGTTGTTCTCAAATATATTCCATAAATCTACTAGCAATAAGAGCTATACTGCGCACTCATTGTCTGACCTTCAACACGCGGTTCTAACTCCCGAATGACAGAACTATTAATCTGACCATGTGTTTTAAGGGTGACTCTTAGCAGTAAGATACAGACATCCTCCACCGATTGACAGAAAATCTAGATAACAAACACGAAAAAAAATAACCACCAAGATCGATACCGGACAGCTCACCAAAACACGAACAACCAAGAGAATGATCAAAGCATAAGTACAAGCAATGTTTCACAACAAATCACACCGACAAAACACCAATACTGATCCACCAACCCTAAGCTCACACAAAAACACAAATCGAAAATCCGAAAAACCCTAATTCATGCATTCCGCAACAACTTCAAACAACAATTAGGCAGAAAAAACACGATATCAGATCCAAGCCAAAAACCCTCAAAAATCGAATTAAAAACCTTCATTCTGATCATTCTTAGTGCCGGCCTTTGTCAAACCAAATGTTAAGGTTGCAGTAAATGCGAAAGGTAATAATTACTTTTCTACTCTACCAGCATGTCAAAAAGGAGCTTATAACTCTAAGCCTAGTGTCAAAAGGTGCAGGAAATGGATCTCCATTGCCAGAGGCTTCCAATCAAGTTGGTTCAAGAATGCCTGTACCCAAAGGCTTCCAATCAAGTTGGTTCAATATAACAGATTCAGACAACATTACCACATAAAACTAAACTGCTTTAATCTGTAGAATTAACCATATCCTTGAATTATAAAGATCAATACTACTGATAATTTCTACTGGTTCATAAAACATTGATCAATGTAAGCAAGGTCAAATGCTCAAATCACATAAAATACTGAATTCAGAACTTAATTTGAGTAAAATTCAGAACTTAAAACACAAAAAATATAATTCTTTGATTCTTAACATTACCAGAAAACAAACATCGAAAAAACCTTTTATCTCCCTTCTTCTCCCTTCAATTTTGAGGTAAAGGAGAATTTTGCGAAGTAGAAACACGAAGAAATCCCCTCTGCCAAAATGCAAGGCGGCGAAGAATTGACCATTGAAGAACTCACTTCGAACATCTCTACCTACAAAGAACAACTACAACAAGTAATTCTTTTTCCCATTATCTTGTACAATTTTACATCATATTTTTGCGACTTAGGGTTTATTACAATTTGATTTGTCAATTGACGTTTGTTGTTCTTGGAATTCAATTAGGGTAATTTGTTTTTATCAAAAATAAATTTTAAAAGGGGAAATTCGAGTGAACAAACCTAAGCAAGTACTGCAAAATCCTAGCTCCTTCTATCTCTACTTATCTGCAATTTGAGGGCTTGAATTGGAGGGAGGCGGTGTTGCCGGCGGCGGATGTTGAAAAGGAACAAGAAAACCCGACCGGTGGCTGGCGAGTTTGTATGTTTGAACAAGAAAACTTCGGCGCCTTTCTCTCTCTTCCGCCCCACCTTTATTTCTCTGTAGACATGAATGACGATTTGACACAAAGTCGAAACACTACAAGTTTACCTATCTCACAAACGCGTGCTATGGCTGGCGAAGGAACAAAGATGAAGAGGAAGGAGCGAGTAGGAAAGATTTGTGTAGAAGGAGCCATGGCTATGGAGATTCGAAAACCTTTCTCTTGAAATTCTAGATCTGTGGTGGTTTGAGAAGATGAGATTAAGCATCGAATATTGCGAAAAATCTTCCTTACAATTGCAGCAAAGTCGACAGGCAAAGGTTGCGAATATTCCGAGTTGCAGCATTCAATACGGCCAGAAGCTGCGATTACTTCGTTTAATTGCAACTTGTACAGTATGCCCGCGCTGCGAAATCCTATTTTTTTAAAAAATTAGCTTTTTCGCAGTGCTTGGTCACTGAAATTGCTGCGAATAGGTCATTTAAATATTGACCCGCGTTGACCAATGCTCGATTGCAACCCATATGACTTGCGTGAGTTGCAATTGATGAGTTGCAAATGAAGTTTTTTCTACTATTAAGGGATTTTCAACCCATGGGAATTGTTTTGGGGCATTGAATTTGTATTATTTTAGGGGAGTTTCAACCAAATAGGATTTGGAATATTTTAGGGGAATTTCAACCCATTGGATCTTGTACTATTTCTAGGGATTTTAAACCCAATTGAATCGGATTTGGAGTATTTTAGGGGAATTTCAACCCAAAGTCGAGTTTTTGGAATATTTTAGGGGAATTTCAACCCGATAGGATTTAAAATATTTTAGGGGAATTTCAACCCATTGGATCTTGTACTATTTCTAGGGATTTTCAACCCATTGGAATTCGGAAATATATTTGGGGAATTTCAATCCATTGGAAGTGCTTTTTGAACTTAGTATTTGGGAAAAATGGAAAGCAAGGGTTTTTGTAGCTTGAAAGTGAACTTGAAATTTGTATTTGATTTAGAACATGAACTTGGAATTTGAAAAGAGGATGTTTGTATAGAATATGAGGCCTTGAATTTGGAATTTTGAAGGGTTAGAACTTTTGGACTTGAAAATCCGGCATTACGCTGCCATCGGTTTTAAGCATTTGGAATTGGATTTGGAACTTTGATTTTTGAAAGGGGATTTGACTAGGAATTTGAAAGTTGAAACCCGACATTATGCCGCCTTGGATTTGGAAATTTGAAGAGTTGATCATATAATTTTGAGATTGAATTGGTTTTGAATGGAAAATCCGACATTATGCCATCATGGTTTTGAGACTTGAGGTTTGGGACATAGAACTTGAAATTTGAAAGTTTGAATTGAAGAATATGGACTTGGAAATTTGAACTTGAGGTTTTAAAGGTTGAATTGAGAAGTCGGCATTACGCCATCATGAGTTTGGACATTTGAACTTGAGGCTTTGAGGTTAGAATTGGGATTTTGAACTTGATGTTTGAAATATTGACTTTAAAAGTCAGTATTACGCCATCATGAGTTTGGACATTTGAACTTGAGGTTTTGAACATGTAATTGGAGGTTTGAATGCTTGAATTGGAAATCCGGCATTATGACGCCGTTGGATTGAATTTGGAATTTGGAACTTGAAATTTGGACTAGAAAATCCGGAATCATGACGCCGTTGATTGAATTTTGAATTTGGAATTTGAAATTTGGACTAGAAAATCCGGCAAAATGACGCCGGTTGGATTGGATTTGAAATTTTGCAATTTGTGCGTGAGGCGTGTTTAGGGGTTTTGAATCAAAGGGAGTGGCACTACTAAAAGACCATAAATCGGCAATTTTTAGATGCATGAGGTTTGAATGATGCTCCTAGGGGTTAGGTTTCCTAGTTGGAGGCTAATGGTTTTGGTAAAGCTTATAACTCAAGGTTAGTTATTCACGCGTGCAAAGACGCCCACACAATGCATAAATAGCTGTTGTCATACTAACATGGATTATGAATGCGACATGCAAAGTTCTCAACCTAAGGTCGGTCTAAGTTTTGTATGATGCAAGTGGTCGGCTTTGGGTGTCAAAAAGGGTGCTTGACTTAGAGGCAGATCTGGCAACAACTATTCACCTCCTCAAAGTGGAGGTGTTGGCTGGCGGACGACCTCCATACTTGACATCAGGAATGTCAAGCAAATGTCAAGTTTCGGTTGGCGCGGAAATGGTCACACACTTTGGTCGGGAACCGTATGGAGAGTCACCATTTCGTTGCCCCCGGGGCTAACCCGAATGTAAAACACATCCGTATTGGGAAAGGTAGAAATTCATTTTGCACAAATATAGTTTTCGAAAACATGTATGTCATGCCTAGAAATTTCAAATTGTACTCGAATATTGTATTTGAAAAGCTCGTTTCTCGGCATTCGTTCCAAAGGTTTGGGAGTGTCCTTAGAAATTCAAAACCAGAACTGACTCCCACTCAAAAACTTGGGCAACATGGGCAACCAGTCATTGGAAGCCACTGTGCTGGATGCAGGCAACAGCGTCTGGCGCACGGGTCTGCGCCCAACGCTGGAGCTGGCATCCAGAATTTGAGCGTGGCAGTGGCAAGTTGCTCAAAGAATGCTCGTATAATCGATTTTGAAATCAGAACTCCCCAGTGGAGTCGCCAGAATTGTATGGGGTATTTTTGTCGTACTCTTTTTTTTGTATTTCCCCTATGGGCTTTGAAGGATTTGAATTTCGAAGGAGTCGCCACAAAATAATTTTTTAGGGTCCCGTTTGGAAACACCAAAAATTACTATATTGTGGATAAGGCATTGAATCTTAGAAACGAATGGGTGAGATCCGGGCAAGGGAACGAAGTACTTATTCCGCGAGCTTTAAAAATTGTATTCGAGTATATGACAAGAAGAATTTTCGGAATACGCTAGTCATGACACTACGTTGGTTTGAACTTTAAATTTAGAACATAGAATTTCTACTTTTATCGTGATCACTTCGCTTTAAAGTTAATTGAAGGAACCTAAGGCCAGTTTGTCCAAAATTATCTTTGTTAAGCATGATGTAACTTTGCATTTTGTTAGATTTAGCATGTGAGGTGATGAAAGCAATAAACATATAAAGCATCATCACAATAAGTAAAGGAATTATTGAAAGTGCGTACAAAACCACATCACCTTAAAGTAAGGTGAGTTAAGAGTGCGGAATTGAAATAGAAAGAATAAAGGTGCAATATTGAAATGCGATATTAAAAGGTGCGATATTGAAAGGTGCGATATTAAAATGACAATATTGAAATAACGATATTGAAATTGCGATATTGAAATGACGATATTGAAATGGCAGTATTGAAATTGTAATATAGTATTTGAGATCTGAACGCCAAACGGCTACTTAATAATAAGTTCGTCCGACACGGATTCAACTCTAAAAATCTCAACTTTAGGATAAGTTGCTCATCCCAAAGTGTCTTAGATTTTTAACATGAATATTGAACTTGAACATAGAACTTGAATATTGAAACTTGAATATTGAAATTAGGAGTTTTGAATCTCAAAGGTTAGACCTGTTAATGTTAAAAAGGCCTCACCTTTGATGCTCCATGACTTGAAATTCAGTCTAGTTTAAGTAAGTGATTACAAACTGAAGGAAATAATGCCCTTGGTCCAAGTATGCATTCTATGTTAAGTCTAATAAATGCGGTTCAGTATTAATTAACAAGTTAATAATTCAGTGAGATCAAGTGAGCCGAATGCCTAGCTAGAGGCCGCTTCAGTTCAAGTGGAATTAATGATATTAATCCACAGCTTACTCTTGACTGAACCCGTAGGGTCACACAAATAGTACGTAAACGGATCAAGTATTTAATGGCATTAAATACTCCATCTATGAATATTCGGAACCGACGGATCTTGGTTTCAGTGGGAGCTAAGATCGTCACAGGCAAGAAATGAATACTCCGGAAACGATGATATTGCCGGAAACGGAAATATGGATCGTATCGGAAATATAAATATTATCCAAGTCGTAGATGTTGCCGGAAACGGAAACATGGTACGTATCGGAAAATATTATCGGAAATGGAAATATTGCCAGAATCAGAAATATTGCCGGAAACGGAAATATTGTCAGAATCGGAAATATTACCGGAATCGGAAAATAATTCCGGAAACGGAAATATTAAATATTTGTTCGAAACGGAAATTAATTCCGGAATCGGAAATATTAAATATTGTTCGTATCGGAAATGAATTCCGGAATCGGAAAATTTAATCGGAAGCGCATCGTACGAATAAGCATCGGACGAGGCCTGCCGGACGAGGCCCAGCACGAAGCCAGGCCATCGCCCAGCAAGCCAAGCGCGCCGCACAAACAGCCACGCCAGGCCCAGCGCAAGGCCAGGCCCAGCAGGCTGCGCAGCGCGCACAGCGCGCACAGCACGCGCAGCGCGCAGCGCGCGCGGGCGCTGCGTGGGCTGCTGCTCGCGCGCACGCATGGGGGCCCATCTTGGCTGCCGTGCGTGTGTGTGCAAGTGTTTGTGTTCGTGCACGTTTCCTAAAACATGCAGAGTTCGGTTAATGATTAAATTCCTAATTCTATTTGATAAATTAATTAAATTAGAGTTCTTGTAGGATTCTAGGTTTAATTAATTTGTATCTGAATAGGATTTCGATTCCCTTTCCATACCCCTATAAATATGAGGCTAGGGCTCACAATTTATAATAAGTTTAAAAAGTATTCAAAGTGAGTTTTTGAGAGAAAAATTCAGTCACACATTTGCCTATAAAGTGCCGAAAATAATAGTACCTTAAGGGCGATTCTAGTTGGTCAATCTTAAGGCGGATCCGGACGTGCTGTGGACTATCTACGGAGGGACGACACTTGGAGTCCTAAAGACTTGTTCTTGTTCGGTTCGGGCGCAGCTAGGGAAGGCACGCAATAAAGAGTATGCATCTAAACTATGCTAAATGATTATGTGTAAATAATATGTTTTCCTGGCTTTATGGTTTTTCCGCATGATTTATGAATTGTCATAGGTATCATAACCTAACAGTGGTATCACGAGCCCCTTATTATTTTCATAATCTAAATTGCATGAACATGGTTAAATATTACAAATTTTCAAGAATTAAAAGGGGTGATTAATTTTCGTAATTGTTAATTAATTGCAAATTGCGTTTATTTAATTATACGTACGCAGTTTTTCGGCAGTTTCTTCGTTACTCATCCGAATTGAGTGATTTTTGTGTCAATTCCGCATGTAAAAGGAATTCTGCCGAACCCAGAATTCTCAAATTCGAAGCCTAACTATGACTTTTCGAAGGTTTTAGTTTTTCGAATGCAAAATTTCGTAAATTTAAGATGTTAAATTAAGTATTTGCGATTCTTGTTGATAAATCTTGAATTTTTGATTGACCTACTGCATATATTTAACAAGTTTGAATGCCTAGTCTTGTTAATTATGCAATCTAATTTGTAATTATGATTAATTTGTTGAAAATTAGAATTATTTAGAATTAATTTGATTTTCATAATTAATTGTAATTTAATTAGAAACCTATGATTAAAAACCACCATAAAAATTGTAAATTTATGATAAATTTTAAATTTTTATGACCTAGACTTGAATCCATAACAATCGGAAATCAATTGGATAATAAATTTTCGATTTTTCGCCCTAAAATTATGAAATTAATATTATTTATTAATTTGTCATTAATTTTAAATATAAATTTTAAATTTTTATGCGATTCGTTCATAAAACTTGCACGCACGAAGCAATGGACGCTTCGTGTTACCCTTAAGGGGTGTTGTATAATGCGGGCATGCGACGACGAGCAAGGGAGCTCGTCGCCCGTGCGGCACGAATGCAATGAGCAAGGGCGTAGTACACGAGCACAAGGCAGGAGCCCTGCCTTGTGTCCTGTGCCACGAGCAATAGACGAATGGGCATGGGCGAAGGGCGAGCCAAGGCAGTCGCGTGTGGGCAGCAAGCGAGCTGCGCCACAACGCGCGCTGCCTCGCACAAGAGCGCGCAGCCTCGCGCGCAGCGAGCGCAAGCTCGCGTGCCACGAGCGCTGCGCCCAGCATTGCTCGCGCGCACAGCGAGCGATGTCGCCCGCCCAGCGAGCGATGTCGCCCGCCCAGCGAGCGATGTCGCGCGCCCAGCGAGCGATGTCGCCCGCCCAGCGAGCGATGTCGCGCGCCCAGCGAGCGATGGCTCGCGCGACCAGCGAGCGATGTCGCGCGCCTAGCGAGCGATGTCGCGCGCGCAGCGAGCACCAATGCATGCGGAGGCTTGCGATGGGGATGCAGCAGCTATGCGACGAGCGCATGGGCTGCGCGCACATGGCCAGCAATGGCTGTGTGCGTGCGGCCCATGGGCGTGCAACGCGTAGGGTGTTTGCGTTACGATTAAAGATCGTTTTGAATGTTTAATTTGAAAATTCCAGTTCACGTAATTTTAATTAATTTTAAAATTAATAATTTAAATTATTTTCTTGGATTTTAATTTTGAATATTGTAATTATAATAAATGTTATTTATTCTAATTATTTTACTAAAATTAAAATCATGAATTAATTTAAATACGACTGAAATTAAATTAAACTTTTTGGATTCAATTATAAATTTATATGAGCTTTAAATTTTAATTAAATTTGTATGTTTCCGGTTAGACTAGAAATACATTTTTATGTTTAAAATTAGTAAAGCATATGAATTTATTGGTTTAAGTGGGAGCGTATTTTAGTCATGAACTCTTGATTAGGTCTACAAATCCTTAAGGTTAAAACAACTTGATTAGAATTAATAAGGACTGAATAATTGGTAGATTATTGGTGCCCTTGATTAATTGCTGCAAATGTTTACGTGATGCATAATGTGTTTTACTAACCAGCTATGTGGGCCATTCATGATAATGAATGGGTGAATGGTATATATTGTATATGTACTGTTTTGCAGGTTATGAAGTGACTAGTATGGCCCAAATAGGATAGAAAATATGGTCTGCGTACCATTAATTTGAATGTAATTGGTCTAAAGTACCAAAGTTATTTTTCAATTCAAATATGGTCTGCGAACCATCAAATAGTTGTAATTAGTTATAGCTTATCCTATTTGAAGAAAATGGTGCCTCCCACGGAGATTTTCAAGACGGACTTTGAAGTCAAAGCTTCAAGATGAAGTCGGGCCATACTAGATCACAAATATCTTATGCATGTTTTAAGTTATTTATTGTTTTAAATATGTCTTAAAATGCATGAGATCAAAAGCTTGATTATGTTGCATGATTAAGGATTTTAGTTCACTTAAAATCTAACCAACATAGTAAGAGCCTTAAGTTCCAAACTTAAAAATTGAGTTAAAAGGTGCCATGCCAAAATATACACTTGCTTGGATATCCTTTACATCAATCTAGTAATAGTTTTCGCTCAGCGAGGTGTTACTTATTGGTCCTAAAGGGGCAAGGTACACAAATAATTGTGAGTACATGTTAGTTTTGGTGAAACTCAACGATATAAGTAAGGAGTCCTTTTATGTCGTGGCAAATTCGATAGGTTTACCTAATAAGTTCTTAGACGTACCTATCAACCAAGAATAGTTTCTAGACTATTAGCAAAAGGCTTTTGCTTACCTAAGATGTTCTAGGATTAAGTCGACAAACTGTGCTTAGTTCTTCAATGATTTTAGGATCTTGGAATCATTTTATTCACACCTGCCGGAACACATAATTTGAATAAAATGCTTAATAAACATTGAATTATGCATGTATGCTAGAATTTAAGTTTATTAAGAGAAACTGTGAATGGTTATTTATTTGTTTATTCTTTTCAATTGTAGTTTTTAATATGGCAAACAACAATTCATTCAACATTCGATCAATTCTCGAAAAGGAGAAGTTGAACGGGAAAAACTTCCTTGACTGGCAAAGGAACTTGCAAATAGTTCTTATGCAGGAAGAAAAGGAGTATGTCCTGGATGAGGCGATGCCCGAAGCTGCAGGCGACGGGGTCACTCAGGCAGCCCTCAATCGTTGGATTGATGCCAACAAGGATGTGAAATGTCTAATGCTCGCCACCATGAGTGCGGATCTGCAGAAAACGTTCATCAACTCAGATGCTTTCACAATCATCAGTGAGTTGAAGAACATGTTCCAAGATCTGGCTCGAGTCGAAAGATTCGAGACTCATAGGCAAATTCTTGAGACCAAGCTTAAGAAAGGCGAGCCCGTAAGTCCACATGTTCTCAAAATGATTGGACTCATTGAGAATATGAGTCGGCTGGATCAGCAATTTTCTCAGGAAATGGCTATAGACACCATCCTCCATTCTCTTCATAGCGGGTATGATCAGTTCAAACTGAACTACAGTATGAATAGTCTGGACAAAACGCTCACTGAGCTTCACGGTATGCTGAAGACCGCTGAAAAGACGCTCAAAAGTGATAAGCAGGATGTGCTTATGGTGCGTGGGGGCAAGTTCAAGAAATCTGGAAAGAAGAGGAATGCTAAGAAAGGTGGCAACAAGGCCAGCCCAACTAAGCAAACTGGCGCCAAATCTGCAAAGAGGAAGGTCAGTCAACCCACTTCTGAATCCGAATGCTTCTACTGCAAGAAGAAGGGGCATTGGAAGAGAGATTGCTTGAAGCTAAAGGAAGATCAGAAGAACGGAACAGTCGTTCCATCTTCAGGTATTTTCGTTATAGACTGTATACTTGCTAATTCAACTTCTTGGGTATTAGATACAGGTTGTGGCTCACACTTATGTTCCAATCCACAGGGACTAAGAAGAAGTAGAAAGTTAAGCAAGGGTGAAGTCGACCTACGAGTGGGAAATGGAGCACGGATTGCTGCATTAGCCGTAGGAACTTACTATTTGTCGTTGCCCTCCGGGCTAGTTTTGGAACTGGAAGAATGTTTCCATGTTCCAAGTCTTACTAAAAACATCATTTCAGTTTCTTGCTTAGATGCTAAGGGATTTTCCTTTTTAATAAAAGACAATAGTTGTTCGTTTTATTTTAAAGAGATGTTTTATGGATCTGCTAGATTAGTCAATGGACTTTATTTATTAGATCACGACAAACAAGTATATAACATAAATACCAAAAGGGCCAAAAAGGATGATTCAGATCTCACCTATCTGTGGCATTGTCGATTAGGCCATATAAACTTGAAACGCTTAGAAAGACTTCAAAGAGAAGGAATTCTAGAACCATTTGACTTAGAGGATTATGGTAAATGCGAATCATGTTTACTTGGCAAAATGACAAAGCAACCTTTCTCTAAAGTTGGAGAAAGAGCAAATGAACTATTGGGTTTAATCCATACAGATGTATGTGGACCAATGAGTACAAATGCTAGAGGTGGTTTCAGCTACTTTATCACTTTCACTGATGACTTCAGTAGGTATGGTTATGTCTACCTAATGAAGCATAAGTCTGAATCCTTTGACAAATTCAAGGAATTTCAGAGTGAAGTAGAGAATCAATTAGGCAAGAAGATTAAGGCACTGCGGTCTAATAGAGGCGGTGAATATCTGAGCTATGAATTTGATGACCATCTGAAAGAATGTGGAATTCTATCAGAATTGACTCCTCCTGGAACACCACAATGGAACGGTGTGTCGGAACGGAGGAACAGAACCTTGCTAGACATGGTCAGGTCAATGATGGGTCAGGCCGAACTTCCATTAGAATTTTGGGGACATGCACTAAATACAGCTGCACTCACTATAAATAGAGCTCCGTCTAAAGCTGTCGAAAAGACTCCATACGAATTATGGTTTGGAAAGCCTCCAAATGTGTCTTTTCTTAAGATTTGGGGATGTGAAGTATACGTCAAACGATTAATTTCAGACAAACTTCATCCAAAATCTGACAAATGTATCCTTGTGGGCTATCCAAAGGAAACAAAGGGGTATTACTTCTACAATACATCTGAGAACAAAGTGTTTGTTGCTCGAGATGGTGTCTTTTTGGAGAAGGATCACATTTCCAAAATGACAAGTGGGAGAAAAGTAGACCTCGAAGAAATTCGAGTCGAACAACAAACTCTAGAGAATGCTCAAGATGACATTCAGGATGAAACTCAGAGATCTTTAGAAGAATCTGGTGAGAATCATGGTCAATCTAGAAATGTTACCCCGCGTAGATCGCAAAGATATAGATCTCAACCGGAAAGATACTTAGGTATTTTGACGAACGAGAGCTATAACGTTCTATTACTTGAAAGTGATGAACCTGCGACTTACAAGCAAGCTATGACGAGCCCTAGCTCCAAGCAGTGGCAAGAAGCCATGCAATCTGAATTAGACTCCATGTCTGAAAACCAAGTATGGGATTTGGTCGATTTGCCAGATGGCTACCAAGCCATTGGAAGCAAATGGGTTTTCAAACTGAAAAAGGACAAGGATGGGAAACTTGAAGTTTTCAAAGCTAGATTGGTCGCAAAAGGTTACAGGCAAGTCCACGGTGTGGATTACGATGAAACCTTTTCACCAGTTGCAATGCTAAAGTCTATTCGGATAATGTTAGCAATCGCTGCATATTACGATTACGAAATATGGCAGATGGATGTCAAAACTGCTTTCTTAAACGGCGTTTTAACAGAAACTGTGTTTATGAAACAGCCTGAAGGTTTTGAGGATCCAAAGAATGCTAAAAAGGTATGCAAGCTAAAGAAGTCAATCTACGGATTGAAGCAGGCATCCAGGAGCTGGAATATACGTTT
This sequence comes from Spinacia oleracea, assembly GCF_020520425.1. Classification (NCBI taxonomy): domain Eukaryota; kingdom Viridiplantae; phylum Streptophyta; class Magnoliopsida; order Caryophyllales; family Amaranthaceae; genus Spinacia; species Spinacia oleracea. The sequence continues at coordinate 94,810,101 of NC_079489.1, forward strand.
TGATGAAGCAGTCAGTGACTTTGGTTTCATCAAGAACGCAGACGAATCTTGTGTATACAAGAAGGTCAGTGGGAGCAAAATTGCTTTCCTAGTATTATATGTCGACGACATATTGCTTATCGGAAATGACATTCCTATGTTGAACTCTGTCAAGATTTGGCTTGGGAAATGTTTTTCGATGAAGGATCTAGGAGAAGCACAGTACATATTGGGCATCAAGATTTACAGAGATAGATCTAAAAAGATGATTGGACTTAGTCAAAGCACTTATATCAATAACGTGCTTGATAGGTTCAAGATGGCGGACTCGAAGCGAGGCTACCTACCCATGTCTCATGGAATGACTCTAAGAAAGACTCAGTGCCCAAAAACACTTGATGAGCGTAGACGAATGAATGGGATTCCATATGCATCATTGATTGGTTCAATAATGTATGCTATGATATGTACACGCCCGGATGTTGCGTACGCACTCAGTGCTACGAGCAGATACCAGTCAGACCCAGGAGAGGCGCATTGGACTGCTGCCAAGAACATTCTGAAGTACCTGAAAAGGCACAAAGATGACTTCCTGGTCTATGGTGGAGATGATGAATTAATTGTTAAAGGCTATACGGACGCAAGTTTCCAAACCGACAAAGATGATTTTAGATCACAGTCTGGGTTTGTCTTCTGCCTCAACGGAGGAGCAGTAAGCTGGAAAAGTGCTAAGCAAAGCACCATTGCGGATTCTACAACTGAAGCGGAGTACATTGCTGCACATGAAGCAGCAAAGGAAGCTATATGGCTAAGGAAGTTCATAGGAGAACTTGGTGTAGTCCCCTCCATTAAAGGACCAATAGCCCTGTATTGTGATAATAACGGAGCTATTGCACAGGCAAAAGAGCCTAGACACCACCAGAGAGTCAAGCATGTACTTCGTAGATTTCACCTTCTACGAGAGTTCGTTGAAAGAAAAGAAGTCGAGATAAGCAAAATTGGAACTGATGACAACATATCAGATCCATTAACTAAACCTCTGCCGCAGGCGAAGCACAACTCGCACACTGCAGCTATGGGAATCAAGCATATTGGAGAATGGCTTTGATGTCTCTGTTTAATGTTTTAAAGTTTTAGAGTTTAAATCTTTGTAAAACATTATTGGTTAATCATTCACAATAAATGAAATGAATTCATTTTTCCATTTAATTTATGGTTTATTAAATGATGAGTCCCTTCAATTTGACGATATATTCAAGATAGACTGTCAGGACCAGTCCTGTGACTAAGAAATGTCTATCAAGTGAACTTGAATGTCAAAGGTTGAAAATAGTCCCTAATCGGAGTTTTCTATAAAATTGGACGCATAGAAAACGTTAGACGATTAGAATGCAAGATGACTAGTAGTTCTGTTTCTTGAACTATGTGGACATGGCAATGTCATAATCATTTGCATAGATACTTACTTTGGGAAGACTAGTATCGGACAAGACCTATGAAACTTTACTGTAAGAGATGAAAGTCTGTCATAAGTAAATTTCATTAAATTATTAGACACTAAATCCTCAATACCTGAGTGATTTGAGATTACTTGTTTGAGAACTGGTTGCTTTGACGTTGACCAACCGTCGCACCGTAAAAGGAGGCTATAAAGGCAACGCTCAGGTAATCACCTATCAAACGAAGTCTAATCTCAAGATCGCAAGATTGGGATTGTCCTCCCATAAATCGGGATGAGATGCTTAAAAGTTGTACAAGGCCACTCGGAGAGCTAGAAACTGTGAAATGCATGGCCGTGCTCGGATGAATCATAGGCTATGATTATCTGTTTATTTGATCAGTTGAACTCTGAAACCGAGGAACACCTCTGGACATAATAAGGATGACAACTCTTACCTTATGTTCAAGAGCAAGCATCGAGCGACAAAGGAATTAGGAAATGCACACTTGTCCCTAAGGACAAGTGGGAGACTGAAGGAAATAATGCCCTTGGTCCAAGTATGCATTCTATGTTAAGTCTAATAAATGCGGTTCAGTATTAATTAACAAGTTAATAATTCAGTGAGATCAAGTGAGCTGAATGCCTAGCTAGAGGCCGCTTCAGTTCAAGTGGAATTAATGATATTAATCCACAGCTTACTCTTGACTGAACCCGTAGGGTCACACAAATAGTACGTAAACGGATCAAGTATTTAATGGTATTAAATACTCCATCTATGAATATTCGGAACCGACGGATCTTGGTTTCAGTGGGAGCTAAGATCGTCACAGGCAAGAAATGAATACTCCGGAAACGATGATATTGCCGGAAACGGAAATATGGATCGTATCGGAAATATAAATATTATCCAAGTCGTAGATGTTGCCGGAAACGGAAACATGGTACGTATCGGAAAATATTATCGGAAATGGAAATATTGCCAGAATCGGAAATATTGCCGGAAACGGAAATATTGTCAGAATCGGAAATATTACCGGAATCGGAAAATAATTCCGGAAACGGAAATATTAAATATTTGTTCGAAACGGAAATTAATTCCGGAATCGGAAATATTAAATATTGTTCGTATCGGAAATGAATTCCGGAATCGGAAAATTTAATCGGAAGCGCATCGTACGAATAAGCATCGGACGAGGCCTGCCGGACGAGGCCCAGCACGAAGCCAGGCCATCGCCCAGCAAGCCAAGCGCGCCGCACAAACAGCCACGCCAGGCCCAGCGCAAGGCCAGGCCCAGCAGGCTGCGCAGCGCGCACAGCGCGCACAGCACGCGCAGCGCGCAGCGCGCGCGGGCGCTGCGTGGGCTGCTGCTCGCGCGCACGCATGGGGGCCCATCGTGGCTGCCGTGCGTGTGTGTGCAAGTGTTTGTGTTCGTGCACGTTTCCTAAAACATGCAGAGTTCGGTTAATGATTAAATTCCTAATTCTATTTGATAAATTAATTAAATTAGAGTTCTTGTAGGATTCTAGGTTTAATTAATTTGTATCTGAATAGGATTTCAATTCCCTTTCCATACCCCTATAAATATGAGGCTAGGGCTCACAATTTATAATAAGTTTAAAAAGTATTCAAAGTGAGTTTTTGAGAGAAAAATTCAGTCACACATTTGCCTATAAAGTGCCGAAAATAATAGTACCTTAAGGGCGATTCTAGTTGGTCAATCTTAAGGCGGATCCGGACGTGCTGTGGACTATCTACGGAGGGACGACACTTGGAGTCCTAAAGACTTGTTCTTGTTCGGTTCGGGCGCAGCTAGGGAAGGCACGCAACAAAGAGTATGCATCTAAACTATGCTAAATGATTATGTGTAAATAATATGTTTTCCTGGCTTTATGGTTTTTCCGCATGATTTATGAATTGTCATATGTATCATAACCTCACACAAACAACCTTATGGCCTGTTTGGTTAAGAGGATTTCATTTGAAATCCCGGAATTGGGCCAAATCCATTGTTTGGGAATGCAAAGGATTTGGAATTGGATTTGGCCCATTTCCAAGCCTTTTAACACTTAAACCTTACTGCTGGAATTTTAAATAACATGGGAAAAGCGGGGATTTGAAATCCAAAAATCACGTCTTTCTCGAGGTCTCTGTACTCTCCCTCTCGTGCCTCTTTCTCTCTGCTGCGTCGCTGCTCAGCCTCCATGCTTTCTCTCTCTTGCCTCGCCAATTGAGCTCAGCCTCCAAGCCTTCTCTCTCTTGATTCGCCAATTTATGTTTCAGGTACAAATTTCTAACTTTTTGGGTTTGTTTTTCCCCCAATTTTGTATTTTTAGGGTTCAAATTCTGGGATTCTTCCTCTATCCCCTCCTTACCCAGTATTATATCGTTCATTATTGGTTTGCAACTGCCGGCGAACTAAGAGTCCGATAAGACCACCACCGGTCCACCGCCACCATTTTCTCTCTCCTCTCCCAAACTCACCACACCCCAACCCCTGGTTTTCCACCACTCACCCTCTTAGCTTGCAACCAGAGTCTCTCCTCTATAACTACTCCACCGCCGCTTTCATAATGACCACCTCCAACGCCGTCTTCACGAGTCATGACTACCACCTCCATAACCATCTATCCACCCCTGTAACCGTCTTGTTCGTCGCTGCGTTGCTGGTTGTTTATCCTTTCAATTGCGGTGTGGAGCGTATATGTCAAAGGTTACAATCCATATCCTTTGATCTAGATTATTTCTCTAATTAATCATATGAAATAATTAGAGAAACTGGAACGTCCAGACCAGAGGATATGGTTGCAACCTTCCAGTTGCTCTAGTTATTGACATGAAATAATCTTTGTAAAAAAAAAGAATCACATGACATATCAATGATTTAGAAAGAAGAGGACTTATAGGGATGGAGGTTTCCTTTAAGAATCGGAAGAGATGAAAGTTAGAGTGAAATCCGCAATATTGATTAGTAAAAATAAGGGAAACTAATTATATAATTAGAATATGTTTGATTAATTTTTGTTGTTAGTAACTAATCTGTGTGAGAGACAGAGGGGGTGAATTTGAAATGATTATTTGAAATTCTTAGTTTTTAACAAACAAAGAATTTGGAATTGAATTCCAGTATTTGAATTTCCACATTTGAAATGAATCATTTCAAATGAAATAATGTATCCAAACACTACCTTAAACATCATAGAATCTTGAATATTGAATCTTGAACTTAGGAGCTAGGCTAAATTCTTAAAGTCCAAACCTTTTAATGTAAAAAAAGGTCTCAACTTTAATATGCTTCATAACTTTGAAATTGATTCTAGTTTAAGGAAGTGATTACAAACGATCTTAAACATCATGGAATCCACAACTTGTATTTGAACCATAAAAGGGTTTTGATTTTGTAAAAATGTGTGATTGTTGTAAGTAACAATTTTAAGAGTAAAAGTGTCAACTTTACTAATCATTTTTGAAATAAAGATTGAATCTTGTATGGTATAATGGAAATGGTGTTTTGGACAATCATTTGGAGAGGGTTTCAAGAGTGAAACCTCCCAAAGAAGACACCTTTTGGCATAGTTTTCCTAGTTAATCAAGGGTATAAACCCTAATGATAACATCATAGGATTTTGGATTTAAAAAGGTTGAAGAGTACAAAACATTGTAGATTTGAGTAGGGATTCGGAATTACCTAGTTAGGGTTAGGTTGGATTTTTGATTTGTGCTCCCAATTGCTTAAATATTTGAAATTGTATATGAATTAGTAGATTGGAGTTTGATTTTTGTGTTTTGGTTTTGAGGGCTGATTTCGAAATTACGGCGTTCTGTTTTTGATTTGCCGCCCTAAAATGCTTGGAAATGAGGGCTCAAATAGAGAATTAGCCGGCTAAAATCCAAAAGCCAGCAGCGCCCAGCGCAGGTAACTTGGCCCAGGAAACTCCAAAACAAGGACGATGACACCGTCCTTGCATTTGTCTTTTGTGAATGTACCTTTGTACGAATCGTACGACTGTTCCTTAATGATTAAGGCTTTGATTTTGCGACTAAAAATAAGCTATTTTCGGGCTTTGAACTCGGTTTTGAAGGAAATAATGCCCTTGGTCCAAGTATGCATTCAATGTTAAGTCTAATAAATGCAGTTTAGTATTAATTAACAAGTTAATAATTCAGTGAGATCAAGTGAGCTGAATGCCTAGCTAGAGGCCGCTTCAGTTCAAGTGGAATTAATGATATTAATCCACAGCTTACTCTTGACTGAACCCGTAGGGTCACACAAATAGTACGTAAACGGATCAAGTATTTAATGGCATTAAATACTCCATCTATGGATATTCGGAATCGACGGATATTGGTTTCAGTGGGAGCTGAGATCGTCACAGGCAAGAAATGAATACTCCGGAAACGATGATATTGCCGGAAACGGAAATATGGATCGTATCGGAAATATAAATATTATCCAAGTCGTAGATGTTGCCGGAAACGGAAACATGGTACGTATCGGAAAATATTATCGGAAATGGAAATATTTCCGGAATCGGAAATATTGCCGGAAAAGGAAATATTGTCAGAATCGGAAATATTATCGGAATCGGAAAATAATTTCGGAAACAGAAATATTAAATATTTGTTCGAAACGGAAATTGATTCCGGAATCGGAAATATTGAATATTGTTCGTATCGGAAATGAATTCCGGAATCGGAAAATTAATCGGAAGCGTATCGTACGAATTAGCATCGGACGAGGCCTGCCAGAGGAAGGCCCAGCACGAAGCCGGGCCATCGCCCAGCAAGCCAGCGCGCCACAAACGCACCAGCCAAGGCTGCGCCAGGCCCACCGCAAGGCAGGCCCAGCGCGCGCCAAGGCTACGGCAGCGTGTGGGCTTGCGGCAGTGGGCTGCGAGCTCGCGGGCTGCGCGCGCGCGCATGGCGCCCCTCGTGGGCTGCTGTGCGTGCGTGTGTGTTTGTGTGCTACTCGAATCCTAAAGCTACCGGGATTTGTCATATGATTAAATCTAATCCTAAAAGATTTAGTTTATTTAATTAGAGTCCTAGTAGGATTATAATTAAATAAATTAGTATCCTAATAGGATTCCAAATCCTTTTCCGTAACTCTATAAATAGGTGCCTAGGGTCACATATTTACATCGATCATTCAAGTATTCAAAGTGAGTTTTTGAGAGCAAAATTCAGTCATACAATTGCCTATAAAGTGCCGAAAATTCTAAGTACCTTAAGGGCGATTCTAGTTGGTCAATCTTAAGGCGGATCCGGACGTGCTATGGACTATCTACGGAGGGACGACACTTGGAGTCCTAAAGACTTGTTCTTGTTCGGTTCGGGCGCAGCTAGGGAGGGCACGCAACAAAGAGTATGCATCTAAACTATGCTAAATAATTATGTGTAAATAATATGTTTTCCTGGCTTTATGGTTTTTCCGCATGATTTATGAATTGTCATATGTATCATAACCTAACAGTGGTATCACGAGTCTCTTATTATTTTCATAATCTAAAATTGCATGAACATGGTTAAATATTACAAATTTGTAAGAATTAAAAGGGGTGATTAATTTTCGTAATTGTTAATTAATTGCAAATTGCGTTTATTTAATTATACGTAAGCAATTTTTCGGCAGTTTCTTCGTTACTCATCCAAATCGAGTGATTTTTGTGTCAATTCCGCATGTAAAAGGCCGAACCCAGAATTCTCAAATTCGAAGCCTAACTATGACTTTTCGGAGGTTTTAGTTTTTCGAATGCAAAATTTCGTAAATTTAAGATGTTAAATTAAATATTTGCGATTCTTGTTGATAAATCTTGAATTTTTGATTGACCTACTGTATATGTTTAACAATTTTGAATGCCTAGCCTTGTTAATTATGCAATCTAATTTGTAATTATGATTAATTTGTTGAAAATTAGAATAATTTAGAATTAATTTGATTTTCATAATTAATTATAATTTAATTAGATACCTATGATTAAAAATCACCATAAAAATTGTAAATTTATGTTAAATTTTAAATTTTTATGACCTAGACTTGAATCCATGTTAATCGGAAATCAAATGAATAATAAATTTTCGATTTTTCGCCCTAAAATTATGAAATTAATATTATTTATTAATTTGTCATTAATTTTAAATATAAATTTTTTAAATTTTATGCGATTCGCTCATATAACTTGCACGCACAAAGCAATGGACGCTACGTGTTACCCTTAAGGGGTGTTGTATAGTGCGGGCATGTGACGACGAGCAAGGGAGCTCGTCGCCCATGCGGCACGAATGCAATGAGCAAGGCCATGCTGCACGAGCACAAGGCAGCAGCCCTGCCTTGTGTCGTGGGCTGTGAGCAATGGACGAATGGGCGAGGGCGAAAGCAAGGCACAGCAGTCGCGTGTGGGCAGCAAGCGAGCTGCGCCACAGCGCGCACTGCCTCGCGCAAGCGTGCGGAGCCTCGCGCGCAGCGAGCGCAAGCTCGCGTTCCACGAGTGCTACGCCCAGCGTCGATGCCTCGCGCAGCGAGCGAGGCTCGCAGGATCGAGCGCTGGCAAGCGCGCGCAGCGAGCAATGGCTCGCATAAAGCGAGCGCTGGCGAGCGCGCAGAGCGCATGAAGCGAGCGCTGGCGAGCGAGCGCAGCGAGCGATGGCTCGCGTGCATCGAGTGCTGGCGCGCGCAGCGAGCACCAGCTCGCGTGATGCCTTGCGAAGGAGAGCAGCAGCAGCGATGCGACGCAGCGCATGGGCTGCGCGCACATGGCCAGCGATGGCTGTGTGCGTGTGGCCCATGGGCGTGCGTTGCGTGGGGTTTTTGCGTTGCGATTGGATCGTTTTGAAATTTTAATTTGAAATTTTCAGTTTACGTAATTTTAATTAATTTTAAAATTAATAATTTAAATTATTTTCTTGGATTTTAATTTTGAATATTGTAATTATAATAAATTTAATTTATTCTAATTATTTTACTAAAATTAAAATCATGAATTAATTTAAATACGACTGAAATTAAATTAAACTTTTTGGATTCAATTATAAATTTATATGAGCTTTAAATTTTAATTAAATTTGTATGTTTCCGGTTAGACTAGAAATACATTTTTATGTTTAAAATTAGTAAAGCATATGAATTTATTGGTTTAAGTGGGGGCCCTTTTAGTCATAAACTCTTGATTAGGTCTACAAATCCTTAAGGTTAAAACAACTTGATTAGAATTAATAAGGACTGATTAATTGGTAGATTATTGGTGCCCTTGATTAATTGTTGCAAATGTTTACGTGATGCATAATGTGTTTTACTAACCAGCTATGTGGGCCATTCATGATAATGAATGGGTGAATGGTATATATTGTATATGTACTGTTTTGCAGGTTATGAAGTGACTAGTATGGCCCAAATAGGATAGAAAATATGGTCTTCGTACCATTAATTTGAATGTAATTGGTCTAAAGTACCAAAGTTGTTTTTCAATTCAAATATGGTCTGTGTACCATCAAATAGTTGTAATTAGTTTTAATTATAGCTTATCCTATTTGAAGAAAATGGTGCCTCCCACGGAGATTTTCAAGACGGACTTTGAAGTTAAAGCTTCAAGATGAAGTCGGGCCATACTAGATCACATTTATCTTATGCATGTTTTAAGTTATTTATTGCTTTTAAATATGTCTTAAAATGCATGAGATCAAAAGCTTGATTATGTTGCATGATTAAGGATTTTAGTTCACTTAAAATCTAACCAACATAGTAAGAGCCTTAAGTTCCAAACTTAAAAATTGAGTTAAAAGGTGCCATGCCAAAATATACACTTGCTTGGATATCCTTTACATCAATCTAGTAATAGTTTTCGCTCAGCGAGGTGTTACTTATTGGTCCTAAAGGGGCAAGGTACACAAATAATTGTGAGTACATGTTAGTTTTGGTGAAACTCAACGATATAAGTAAGGAGTCCTTTTATGTCGTGGAAAAATCGATAGGTTTACCTAATAAGTTCTTAGACGTACCTATCAACCAAGAATAGTTTCTAGACTATTAGCAAAAGGCTTTTGCTTACCTAAGATGTTTTAGGATTAAGTCAACAAACTGTGCTTAGTTCTTCAATGATTTTAGGATCTTGGAATCATTCTATTCACACCTGCCGGGACACATAACTTGAATAAAATGCTTAATAAACATTGAATTATGCATGTATGCTAGAATTTAAGTTTATTAAGAGAAACTGTGAATGGTTATTTATTTGTTTATTCTTTTCGATTGTAGTTTTTAAATATGGCAAACAACAATCAAAACATCATAATAGGTTCTGAGCTTATGGTCAAGCTGAACCTGGCAAATTTTCTTGAATGGGAAGCTAAGCTAGTTGAAATAGTCAAACTCAATGGACTTGAGTATGTACTGTCACATCCCATGCCAAGCTACTATGCCAGAGACATGACCCCTGAGAGATTATACGCCTGGGATGCGGATCTCAAAAAGGTTATGAGTCTCATGCTGAACAATATCCCTGATGATTGGGCTAGAAGGTTTGTAGCCTATGAACCTTTTACGCTCATCAAGAATCTGAGGGATATCTGTCGTGGAAGCACGGAGGACAGGGACCTGAACGTCCATGAGTTGATTGAATCAATGTCTGGTCTAAAGGTTAGTTCTCCCAATAGGTGTTATAGGATGGAGGTCCAAGAAACACATGTTCAGCTCCTTCGCACTAAACAGAGGGTAGGCGTCCCACTGAGGTTCCATGTGGATCTTATGCGTTCATACTTTGATCGCCTAAGTCTACTAGGAACACCAATAAGCGAAAGGATGGCAGTCTCTATCTTGCTCAATTCACTACACAGTGGGTTTGGTCGCTTCAAGCAACTATACCTAAGTGAACCAAGAGAAGAAACAGTTGCAGAATTTGTTCACCTTGTCAGAAAGGCTGAAATAATACTGGACTGTGAAGCCAAAGATTTACTCAAGGCTAGAAGGAGACCGTTCAAGAAAGGGGGAAAGTCCAAGGGCAATGCTAAATCAAAGAAGGACAAGTCCACATCAAGCTGTCTTTATTGTGATGGAATAGGCCATTATAAAAGAGAATGTCCAAAGCTAAAGGAAGATCAGAAGAACGGAACAGTCGTTCCATCTTCAGGTATTTTCGTTATAGACTGTATACTTGCTAATTCAACTTCTTGGGTATTAGATACAGGTTGTGGCTCACACTTATGTTCCAATCCACAGGGACTAAGAAGAAGTAGAAAGTTAAGCAAGGGTGAAGTCGACCTACGAGTGGGAAATGGAGCACGGATTGCTGCATTAGCTGTAGGAACTTACTATTTGTCATTGCCCTCCGGGCTAGTTTTGGAACTGGAAGAATGTTTCCATGTTCCAAGTCTTACTAAAAACATCATTTCAGTTTCTTGCTTAGATGCTAAGGGATTTTCCTTTTTAATAAAAGACAATAGTTGTTCGTTTTATTTTAAAGAGATGTTTTATGGATCTGCTAGATTAGTCAATGGACTTTATTTATTAGATCACGACAAACAAGTATATAACATAAATACCAAAAGGGCAAAAAAGGATGATTCAGATCTCACCTATCTGTGGCATTGTCGTTTAGGCCATATAAACTTGAAACGCTTAGAAAGACTTCAAAAGGAAGGAATTCTAGAACCATTTGACTTAGAGGATTATGGTAAATGCGAATCATGTTTACTTGGCAAAATGACAAAGCAAACTTTCTCTAAAGTTGGAGAAAGAGCAAATGAACTATTGGGTTTAATCCATACTGATGTATGTGGACCAATGAGTACAAATGCTAGAGGTGGTTTCAGATTCTTTATCACTTTCACTGATGACTTCAGTAGATATGGTTATGTCTACCTAATGAAGCATAAGTCTGAATCCTTTGACAAATTCAAGGAATTTCAGAGTGAAGTAGAGAATCAATAAGGCAAGAAGATTAAGGCACTGCGGTCTGATAGAGGCGGTGAATATCTGAGCTATGAATTTGATGACCATCTGAAAGAATGTGGAATTCTATCAGAATTGACTCCTCCTGGAACACCACAATGGAACGGTGTGTCGGAACGGAGCAAAAGAACCTTGCTAGACATGGTCAGGTCAATGATGGGTCAGGCCAAACTTCCATTAGAAATTTGGGGACATGCACTAAATACAGCTGCACTCACTATAAATAGAGCTCCGTCTAAAGCTGTCGAAAAGACTCCATATGAATTATGGTTTGGAAAGCCTCCAAATGTGTCTTTTCTGAAGATTTGGGGATGTGAAGTATACGTCAAACGATTGATTTCAGACAAACTTCATCCAAAATCTGACAAATGTATCCTTGTGGGCTATCCAAAGGAAACAAAGGGGTATTACTTCTACAATACATCTGAGAACAAGGTGTTTGTTGCTCGAGATGGTGTCTTTTTGGAGAAAGATCACATTCCCAAAATGACAAGTGGGAGAAAAGTAGACCTCGAAGAAATTCGAGTCGAACAACAAACTCTAGAAAATGCTCAAGATGACATTCAGGATGAAACTCAGAGATCTTTAGAAGAATCTGGTGAGAATCATGGTCAAACTAGAAATGTTACCCCGCGTAGATCGCAAAGATATAGATCTCAACCGGAAAGGTACTTAGGTATTTTGACGAACGAGAGCTATGACGTTCTATTACTTGAAAGTGATGAACCTGCGACTTACAAACAAGCTATGACGAGCCCTAGCTTCAAGCAATGGCAAGAAGCCATGCAATCTGAATTAGACTCCATGTCTGAAAACCAAGTATGGGATTTGGTCGATTTGCCAGATGGCTACCAAGCCATTGGAAGCAAATGGGTTTTCAAACTGAAAAAGGACAAAGATGGGAAACTTGAAGTTTTCAAAGCTAGATTGGTTGCAAAAGGTTACAGGCAAGTCCACGGTGTGGATTACGATGAAACCTTTTCACCAGTTGCAATGCTAAAGTCTATTCGGATAATGTTAGCAATCGCTGCATATTACGATTACGAAATATGGCAGATGGATGTCAAAACTACTTTCTTAAACGGCGTTTTAACAGAAACTGTGTTTATGACACAGCCTGAAGGTTTTGAGGATCCAAAGAATGCTAAAAAGGTATGCAAGCTAAAGAAGTCAATCTACGGATTGAAGCAGGCATCCAGGAGCTGGAATATACGTTTTGATGAAGCAGTCAGTGACTTTGGTTTCATCAAGAACGCAGACGAATCTTGTGTATACAAGAAGGTCAGTGGGAGCAAAATTGCTAGTATTATATGTCGACGACATATTACTTATCGGAAATGACATTCCTATGTTGAACTCTGTCAAGATTTGGCTTGGGAAATGTTTTTCGATGAAAGATCTAGGAGAAGCACAGTACATATTGGGCATCAAGATTTACAGAGATAGATCTAAAAGGATGATTGAACTTAATCAAAGCACTTATATCAATAAGGTGCTTGATAGGTTCAAGATGGCGGACTCCAAGCGAGGCTACCTACCCATGTCTCATGGAATGACTCTAAGCAAGAATCAGTGCCCAAAAACACTTGATGAGCGTAGACGAATGAATGGGATTCCATATGCATCATTGATAGGTTCAATAATGTATGCTATGATATGTACACGCCCGGATGTTGCGTACGCACTCAGTGCTACGAGCAGATACCAGTCAGACCCAGGAGAGGCGCATTGGACTGCTGCCAAGAATATTCAGAAGTACCTGAAAAGGCACAAAGATGACTTCCTGGTCTATGGTGGAGATGATGAATTAATTGTTAAAGGCTATACGGACGCAAGTTTCCAAACCGACAAAGATGATTTCAGATCACAGTCTGGGATTGTCTTCTGCCTCAACGGAGGAGCAGTAAGTTGGAAAAGTGCTAAGCAAAGCACCATTGCGGATTCTACAACTGAAGCGGAGTACATTGCTGCACATGAAGCAGCAAAGGAAGCTATATGGCTAAGGAAGTTCATAGGTGAACTTGGTGTAGTCCCCTCCATTAAAGGACCAATAGCCCTATATTGTGATAATAACGGAGCTATTGCACAGGCAAAGGAGCCTAGACACCACCAGAGAGTCAAGCATGTACTTCGTAGATTTCACCTTCTACGAGAGTTCGTTGAAAGAAAAGAAGTCGAGATAAACAAGATTGGAACTGATGACAACATATCAGATCCATTGACTAAACCTCTGCCGCAGGCGAAGCACAACTCGCACACTGCAGCTATGGGAATCAAGAATATTGGAGAATGGCTTTGATGACCCTGTTTAATGTTTTAAAGTTTTAGAGTTTAAATCTTTGTAAAACATTATTGGTTAATCATTCACAATAAATGAAAAGAATTCATTTTTCCATTTAATTTGTGGTTTATTAAATGATGAGTCCCTTCAATTTGACGATATATTCAAGATAGACTGTCAGGACCAGTCCTGTGACTAAGAAATGTCTATCAAGTGAACTTGAATGTCAAAGGTTGAAAATGGTCCCTAGTCGGAGTTTTCTATAAAATTGGACGCATAGAAAACGTTAGACGACTAGAATGCAAGATGACTAGTAGTTATGTTTCTTGAACTATGTGGACATGGCAATGTCATAATCATTTGCATAGATACTTACCTTGGGAAGACTAGTATCGGACAAGACCTATGAAACTTTACTGTAAGAGATGAAAATCTGTCATAAGTAAATTTCATTAAAATTATTAGACACTAAATCCTCAATACCTGAGTGATTTGAGATTACTTGTTTGAGAACTGGTTGCTTTGACGTTGACCAACCGTCGCACCGTAAAAGGAGGCTATAAAGGCAACGCTCAGGTAATCACCTATCAAACGAAGTCTAATCTCAAGATCGCAAGATTGGGATTGTCCTCCCATAAATTGGGATGAGATGCTTAAAAGTTGTATAAGGCCACTCGGAGAGCTAGAAACTGTGAAATGCATGGCCGTGCTCGGATGAATCATAGGCTATGATTATCTGTTTATTTGATCAGTTGAACTCTGAAACCGAGAAACACCTCTGGACATAATAAGGATGACAACTCTTACCTTATGTTCAAGAGCAAGCATCGAGCGACAAAGGAATTAGGAAATGCACACTTGTCCCTAAGGCCAAGTGGGAGACTGAAGGAAATAATGCCCTTGGTCCAAGTATGCATTCAATGTTAAGTCTAATAAATGCGGTTCAGTATTAATTAACAAGTTAATAATTCAGTGAGATCAAGTGAGCTGAATGCCTAGCTAGAAGCCGCTTCAGTTCAAGTGGAATTAATGATATTAATCCACAGCTTACTCTTGACTGAACCCGTAGGGTCACACAAATAGTACGTAAACGGATCAAGTATTTAATGGCATTAAATACTCCATCTATGGATATTCGGAATCGACGGATCTTGGTTTCAGTGGGAGCTGAGATCGTCACAGGCAAGAAATGAATACTCCGGAAACGATGATATTGCCGGAAACGGAAATATGGATCGTATCGGAAATATAAATATTATCCAAGTCGTAGATGTTGCCGGAAACGGAAACATGGTACGTATCGGAAAATATTATCGGAAATGGAAATATTGCCGGAATCGGAAATATTGCCGGAAACGGAAATATTGTCAGAATCGGAAATATTATCGGAATCGGAAAATAATTCCGGAAACGGAAATATTAAATATTTGTTCGAAACGGAAATTGATTCCGGAATCGGAAATATTGAATATTGTTCGTATCGGAAATGAATTCCGGAATCGGGAAATTAATCGGAAGCGTATCATACGAATTAGCATCGGACGAGGCCTGCCAGACGAAGGCCCAGCACGAAGCCGGGCCATCGCCCAGCAAGCCAACGCGCCACAAACGCACCAGCCAAGGCTGCGCCAGGCCCACCGCAAGGCAGGCCCAGCGCGCGCCAAGGCTACGGCAGCGTGTGGGCTTGCGGCAGTGGGCTGCGAGCTCGCGGGCTTCGCGCGCGCGCATGGCGCCCTTCGTGGGCTGCTGTGCGTGCGTGTGTGTTTGTGTGCTACTCGAATCCTAAAGCTACCGGGATTTGTCATATGATTAAATCTAATTCTAAAAGATTTAGTTTATTTAATTAGAGTCCTAGTAGGATTATAATTAAATAAATTAGTATCCTAATAGGATTCCAAATCCTTTTCCATAACTCTATAAATAGGTGCCTACGGTCACATATTTACATCGAGCATTCAAGTATTCAAAGTGAGTTTTTGAGAGCAAAATTCAGTCATACAATTGCCTATAAAGTGCCGAAAATTCTAAGTACCTTAAGGGCGATTCTAGTTGGTCAATCTTAAGGCGGATCCGGACGTGCTGTGGACTATCTACGGAGGGACGACATTTGGAGTCCTAAAGACTTGTTCTTGTTCGGTTCGGGCGCAGCTAGGGAGGGCACGCAACAAAGAGTATGCATCTAAACTATGCTAAACGATTATGTGTAAATAATATGTTTTCCTGGCTTTATGGTTTTTCCGCATGATTTATGAATTGTCATATGTATCATAACCTAACAGGTTTTACGGGACGGGGCCCGGTATGCTCGGTTTTGTGGGTCGGCGCCAGAATTTGGATTGGTTAGTGTCATTTTGACTAGAAAAGGCCTTGTAAAATCAATGGAGAGGTCCATTGGGTGAGATTGTGTTTGGATTTTGAAATTGATTTTTGGGAATTGAATTTTTTAGCGAGTTCCGGAAAGGGATCGGGCTCATGAATTGGACTTTGGATTTTGGACTTTGGAATATATTTTAGCAAGTAGGACTTCCGCACGAAGTTGTGCCAACCACCTAGAAAGGATAATAGTATCGTCATCATCCCATTAGGGGAGACACGATTTAGGTGTCTATAGTTGGGTATCGTCGGTTCTGAGCAATCCATCTTCAGTGGTTGGTTTTCTGGGTAGGTGAAAACAACTTGTTCTATTTAAAGATGAAGTTGGATGGATGGGTAATATTTATTGGGGTTAAAATTAGGTTACAAACCATGAATCAAACACTTCGTATTGTCTTTTTCTAAACTTGACTAGTATACTATGATTCTAGGTCTTTACCTTTTTGGCTCTAGGTAGTGACCATCTTACATAAATCTACGACGCTTCATATATATTTAATGAACTGAAGTTTAAGTGTACTTCCCGATGTTACAGCTTTCCAATGTACTGTTTCCCCATGTACTGAGCCCCCTTCCACTCGATGAATCTCTATGAGACCCAACGGATCCCCTCAAAACACTTATTTTATCCTCTTTCTTAACTTTTCCCAAATACTATAATTACCATCTTACATAAATGTACAGCACTTCTACGATGCTTCAGATGTATTTAATGACCTCAACCACCACGGATAAAGGGTGTACTTACTAATCAAAGACCTGAACCATTAAGGAAGATGGCCTCCTTATTGGGTTTTTCCATGGGACCATTTACAATTATTAAGCTTAATTTATAATCTATTTAAGTTAAATAATATGGAGGATAACTACCAAACATATAAAATGGACATTAAAATACATCATTCAAAAACAATCTTAATCTAATTTTGACAGTGTCCATCTACATTTTTGGTCGTTACCTAAATTTATATTTACGTATTACAAGACAAGTGTTTTGTGTCCTTTATTTTCAATTAATATATACCTCAATTAAAGTGCAAAGCTTATATACTTTAATGTAAAAATTTCATGGTCACGGGATAGATACTTGGGATAAGGCACGAATAAGTTGCTTAAGTTCATCACGCCGTTTAATATAGCTTCACAAAGTATTTCACATCATGTAAACAATTTAGGAGCTGACCAAGTGACCTTCTGGTAATTCCCATAGGATGGTTTGTATTTGATTAAAATAACAAATTAATAATGTTACATTGCCAAATGTACCAATAGTGCGTAGGACTTTATAAAAATTTGTTGTTGTCAAATGAGTTGGATGTGTTAATATACACACGGCTTGACTACTCCAAAATACATAGGGCTTGGCTACTCCAAACTCTACTTTTGTTTCGCACATGCTTCTACCTTCTTTTACACCTTGTAGGGGGTTTTTTCGTACTTTCCTTTTTTGTATTTTCCCCTACGAAGGCTTTGTATGTTTTTGGATTTCGAAGGAGTCGCCACCAAACAATTTTAAGGGTCCAGTTTGGAAAGACCAAAGATGACTCTTTATGGGATAAGGCATTGAATCTTAGAAACGGATGGGTGAGATCCGGGCAAGGGAACGAAATGCTTATTCCGCGAGCTTTAAAAATTGTATTCGCGTACATGGAAAAGAGCATTTTCGAATAACCCTAGTCATGACACTATGTGGATTTGAACTTTGAATTTAGCATATAGAATTTCTACTTGTATTGTGACCACTTTGCTTTAAAGTTAATTTGAGGGAACCTAAGGCCGGTTTGTCCAAGAAATTATCTTTGTTAAGCGTGATGTAACTTTGTATTTTGTTGGATTTAGCATGTGAGGTGATGAAAGCAATAAACAAGTAAAGCAACATCACGATAAGTAAATGAATTATTGAAAGTGCGTACAAAACCACATCACCTTGAAAAAAGGTGAGTAAAGAGTGCGAAATTGAAATAGCAAGAATAAAGGTGCAATATTGAAATGCGATATTGAAAGGTGCGGTATTGAAATGTGTTATTGAAAGGTACGATATTGAAATGCTTTATTGAAAGGTACAATATTGAAATGACGATATTTAAATTGCGATATTGAAATTGTACTATTGTATTTGAGATCCGGACGCCAAACGACTACTTAATAATAAGTGCATCCGACACGGATTCAAGTCTAAAAATCTCAACTTTAGGACAAGTTGCTCATCCAAAAGTGTCTTAGATTTTGGGTTATAGAAGTTGAACTTAAAATATTGAATCTTGTACATTGAACTTGAATATTGAACTTAGCTAGGAGTCTTGAATCTCAAAGATTAGACCTTTTAATGTTAAAAAGGTTTCACCTTTGATGTGCTCCATAACTTGAAAATGATATTAGTTTAAGGAAGTGATTACAAACAACCTTAAACATCATAGAATCTTGAAAATGAAACTTGTACTTGAACATTGAAATGTGGAGTCTTGAATCTCAAAGATTAATACTTTTAATGTTAAAAGGCTTCACCTTTAATTTGCTCCATAACTTGAAAATGATTCTAGTTTAAGGAAGTGATTACAAACAACCTTAAACATCATGGAATCCATAACTTTGTACTTGAATGATAGAAATTGTTGATTTTTGTAAAAGTATGTGATTGTTGTAAGTGACACTTTTGAGAGCAAAAGTGTCAAATTTACTAATCATTTTGGAAGAAAAAATTGAATCTTGTATGGCATAATGGAAATGGTGTTTTTGGACAATCATTTGGAGAGGGTTTCAAGTATGAAACCTCCCCAAAGATGACACCTTTGTATGATTTTCCTAGTTACCAAAAGGCATGAAACCTAAATGGTAACATCATTGGAGTTTTGTATTAGAAAGGTAGAAGAATAGAAAACATTGTATATTAGAGTAGAGATTCGGAATTACCTAGTTAGGGTTAGGTTGGAATTCCTTTTAGAGCTCCCAATTGCTTGAACACTTGAAATTGTATAGGAATTAGAGGATTGAAAGTTGATTTTTGTATTTTGATTTTGAGATTGAATTTTGAAATTACGACGTCTGATTCTGATTTCGTGCCCTAAAATGCTTGAAAATCAGGGTTTAAATAAAAAATTAGATGGTTAAACGACAAATGCCAGCTGCGCCCAGCGTAGAGGCCTACGTCTGGCGCCGCTGACATGGCACAGGAAACGCCAACGCAAAGACGATTAAGGCACAGAATACCAATTTGTCTTTTGTGAATGTACCTTTGTACAAAATGTGCGAACTTTGGAACATAGCATTTGCTTAATGATTAAGGCTTTGATTTTGCGACTAAAAACTAGCCGTTTTTGGGTTTTCGATTTCGGTTTTACGGGACGAGGACCGGCTTGCTCGATTTTCTGGGTTGGCGCCCGAATTTGGATTGCT
This sequence comes from Spinacia oleracea, assembly GCF_020520425.1. Lineage (NCBI taxonomy): Eukaryota > Viridiplantae > Streptophyta > Magnoliopsida > Caryophyllales > Amaranthaceae > Spinacia > Spinacia oleracea. Next base: position 94,829,509 of record NC_079489.1, read on the forward strand.
TAGTGTCATTTTGATTGGAAAAGGCCTTGTAAAGCCAATGGTGTTAGGTTATGATACATATGACATTACATAGATCATGCGGAAACAACCATTAACCCAGGACAACATATTATTTACACATAATCATATAGCATAATTTAGATGCATACTCTTTGTTGCGTGCCCTCCCTAGCTGCGCCCGAACCGAACAAGAACAAGTCTTTTAGGACTCCAAGTGTCGTCCCTCCGTAGATAGTCCACAGCACGTCCGGATCCGCCTTAAGATTGACCAACTAGAATCGCCCTTAAGGTACTAGAAAATTCGGCACTTTTATGAGCAAGATGTGTTTTAATTTTCTCTCAAAAACTCACTTTTGAATACTTTGAAACTTGTATATAAATTATGACCCCTAGGCCTTTATTTATAGAGTTATGGAAAAGGAATCGTAATCCTAGTAGGATGCGAATTAATTGGAATTAGAATCCTACATGAATTCTATTTAATTAATTTATCCAATTAGGAATAGACATTTAATCATACACTGACTCTTGCAGATTCAGGAATCACGCATGAGCACAAACTCACACACACACGGCAGCCACAAGGACTGCCCATGCGTGCGAGCTGCAGCCCACGCAGCAAGGCCCACGCATCCGTGGCCTTGGCGCGCGCTGGGCTTGTGACGTGCGTGCTTGCTGGGCGACGGCCTGGCTTCGTGCTGGGCCTTCGTCCGGCAGGCCTCGTCCGATGCTAATTCGTACGATACGCTTCCGATTAAATTTCCATTTCCGGAATCTATTTCCGATACGAACAATATTTAATATTTCCGATTCCGGAATTAATTTCCGTTTCGAACAAATATTTAATATTTCCGTTTCCGGAATTATTTTCCGATTCCGGCAATATTTCCGATTCTGACAATATTTCCGTTTTCGGCAATATTTCCGATTCTGGTAATATTTCCATTTCCAATAATATTTTCCGATACGTACCATGTTTCCGTTTCCGGCAACATCTACGACTTGGATAATATTCATATTTCCGATACGATCCATATTTCCGTTTCCGGCAATATCATCGTTTCCGGAGTATTCATTTCTTGCCTGTGACGATCTTAGCTCCCACTGAAACCAAGATCCGTCGGTTCCGAATATTCATAGATGGAGTATTTAATGCCATTAAATACTTGATCCGTTTACGTACTATTTGTGTGACCCTACGGGTTCAGTCAAGAGTAAGCTGTGGATTAATATCATTAATTCCACTTGAACTGAAGCGGCCTCTAGCTAGGCATTCAGCTCACTTGATCTCACTGAATTATTAACTTGTTAATTAATACTGAACCGCATTTATTAGACTTAACATAGAATGCATACTTGGACCAAGGGCATTATTTCCTTCAGTCTCCCACTTGTCCTTAGGGACAAGTGTGCATTTCCTAATTCCTTTGTCGCTCGATGCTTGCTCTTGAACATAAGGTAAGAGTTGTCATCCTTATTATGTCCAGAGGTGTTCCTCGGTTTCAGAGTTCAACTGATCAAATAAACAGATAATCATAGCCTATGATTCATCCGAGCACGGCCATGCATTTCACAGTTTCTAGCTCTCCGAGTGGCCTTGTACAACTTTTAAGCATCTCATCCCGATTTATGGGAGGACAATCCCAATCTTGCGATCTTGAGATTAGACTTCGTTTGATAGGTGATTACCTGAGCGTTGCCTTTATAGCCTCCTTTTACGGTGCGACGGTTGGTCAACGTCAAAGCAACCAGTTCTCAAACAAGTAATCTCAAATCACTCAGGTATTGAGGATTTAGTGTCTAATAATTTAATGAAATTTACTTATGACAGACTTTCATCTCTTACAGTAAAGTTTCATAGGTCTTGTCCGATACTAGTCTTCCCAAAGTAAGTATCTATGCAAATGATTATGACATTGCCATGTCCACATAGTTCAAGAAACAGAACTACTAGTCATCTTGCATTCTAATCGTCTAACGTTTTCTATGCGTCCAATTTTATAGAAAACTCCGATTAGGGACCATTTTCAACCTTTGACATTCAAGTTCACTTGATAGACATTTCTTAGTCACAGGACTGGTCCTGACAGTCTATCTTGAATATATCGTCAAGTTGAAGGGACTCATCATTTAATAAACCACGAATTAAATAGAAAAATGAATTCCTTTCATTTATTGTGAATGATTAACCAATAATGTTTTACAAAGATTTAAACTCTAAAACTTTAAAACATTAAACAGAGACATCAAAGCCATTCTCCAATATGCTTGATTCCCATAGCTGCAGTGTGCGAGTTGTGCTTCGCTTGCGGCAGAGGTTTAGTTAATGGATCTGATATGTTGTCATCAGTTCCAATTTTGCTTATCTCGACTTCTTTTCTTTCAACGAACTCTCGTAGAAGGTGAAATCTACGAAGTACATGCTTGACTCTCTGGTGGTGTCTAGGCTCTTTTGCCTGTGCAATAGCTCCGTTATTATCACAATACAGGGCTATTGGTCCTTTAATGGAGGGGACTACACCAAGTTCTCCTATGAACTTCCTTAGCCATATAGCTTCCTTTGCTGCTTCATGTGCAGCAATGTACTCCGCTTCAGTTGTAGAATCCGCAATGGTGCTTTGCTTAGCACTTTTCCAGCTTACTGCTCCTCCGTTGAGGCAGAAGACAAACCCAGACTGTGATCTGAAATCATCTTTGTCGGTTTGGAAACTTGCGTCCGTATAGCCTTTAACAATTAATTCATCATCTCCACCATAGACCAGGAAGTCATCTTTGTGCCTTTTCAGGTACTTCAGAATGTTCTTGGCAGCAGTCCAATGCGCCTCTCCTGGGTCTGACTGGTATCTGCTCGTAGCACTGAGTGCGTACGCAACATCCGGGCGTGTACATATCATAGCATACATTATTGAACCAATCAATGATGCATATGGAATCCCATTCATTCGTCTACGCTCATCAAGTGTTTTTGGGCACTGAGTCTTGCTTAGAGTCATTCCATGAGACATGGGTAGGTAGCCTCGCTTGGAGTCCGCCATCTTGAACCTATCAAGCACCTTATTGATATAAGTGCTTTGACTAAGTCCAATCATCCTTTTAGATCTATCTCTGTAAATCTTGATGCCCAATATGTACTGTGCTTCTCCTAGATCCTTCATCGAAAAACATTTCCCAAGCCAAATCTTGACAGAGTTCAACATAGGAATGTCATTTCCGATAAGCAATATGTCGTCGACATATAATACTAGGAAAGCAATTTTGCTCCCACTGACCTTCTTGTATACACAAGATTCGTCTGCGTTCTTGATGAAACCAAAGTCACTGACCGCTTCATCAAAACGTATATTCCAGCTCCTGGATGCCTGCTTCAATCCGTAGATTGATTTCTTTAGCTTGCATACCTTTTTAGCATTCTTTGGATCCTCAAAACCTTCAGGCTGTGTCATAAACACAGTTTCTGTTAAAACGCCGTTTAAGAAAGCAGTTTTGACATCCATCTGCCATATTTCGTAATCGTAATATGCAGCGATTGCTAACATTATTCGAATAGACTTTAGCATTGCAACTGGTGAAAAGGTTTCATCGTAATCCACACCGTGGACTTGCCTGTAACCTTTTGCAACCAATCTAGCTTTGAAAACTTCAAGTTTCCCATCCTTGTCCTTTTTCAGTTTGAAAACCCATTTGCTTCCAATGGCTTGGTAGCCATCTGGCAAATCGACCAAATCCCATACTTGGTTTTCAGACATGGAGTCTAATTCAGATTGCATGGCTTCTTGCCATTGCTTGGAGCTAGGGCTCGTCATAGCTTGCTTGTAAGTCGCAGGTTCATCACTTTCAAGTAATAGAACGTCATAGCTCTCGTTCGTCAAAATACCTAAGTACCTTTCCGGTTGAGATCTATATCTTTGCGATCTACGCGGGGTAACATTTCTAGATTGACCATGATTCTCACCAGATTCTTCTAAAGATCTCTGAGTTTCATCCTGAATGTCATCTTGAGCATTCTCTAGAGTTTGTTGTTCGACTCGAATTTCTTCGAGGTCTACTTTTCTCCCACTTGTCATTTTGGAAATGTGATCCTTCTCCAAAAAGACACCATCTCGAGCAACAAACACTTTGTTCTCAGATGTATTGTAGAAGTAATACCCCTTTGTTTCCTTTGGATAGCCCACAAGGATACATTTGTCAGATTTTGGATGAAGTTTGTCTGAAATTAATCGTTTGACGTATACTTCACATCCCCAAATCTTAAGAAAAGACACATTTGGAGGCTTTCCAAACCATAATTCGTATGGAGTCTTTTCGACAGCTTTAGACGGAGCTCTATTTATAGTGAGTGCAGCTGTATTTAGTGCATGTCCCCAAAATTCTAATGGAAGTTCGGCCTGACCCATCATTGACCTGACCATGTCTAGCAAGGTTCTGTTCCTCCGTTCTGACACACCGTTCCATTGTGGTGTTCCAGGAGGAGTCAATTCTGATAGAATTCCACATTCTTTCAGATGGTCATCAAATTCATAGCTCAGATATTCACCGCCTCTATCAGACCGCAGTGCCTTAATCTTCTTGCCTAATTGATTCTCTACTTCACTCTGAAATTCCTTGAATTTGTCAAAGGATTCAGACTTATGCTTCATTAGGTAGACATAACCATACCTACTGAAGTCATCAGTGAAAGTGATAAAGTAGCTGAAACCACCTCTAGCATTTGTACTCATTGGTCCACATACATCTGTATGGATTAAACCCAATAGTTCATTTGCTCTTTCTCCAACTTTAGAGAAAGGTTGCTTTGTCATTTTGCCAAGTAAACATGATTCGCATTTACCATAATCCTCTAAGTCAAATGGTTCTAGAATTCCTTCCCTTTGAAGTCTTTCTAAGCGTTTCAAGTTTATATGGCCTAATCGACAATGCCACAGATAGGTGAGATCTGAATCATCCTTTTTGGCCTTTTTGGTATTTATGTTATATACTTGTTTGTCGTGATCTAATAAATAAAGTCCATTGACTAATCTAGCAGATCCATAAAACATCTCTTTAAAATAAAACGAACAACTATTGTCTTTTATTATAAAGGAAAATCCCTTAGCATCTAAGCAAGAAACTGAAATGATGTTTTTAGTAAGACTTGGAACATGGAAACATTCTTCCAGTTCCAAAACTAGCCCGGAGGGCAACGACAAATAGTAAGTTCCTACAGCTAATGCAGCAATCCGTGCTCCATTTCCCACTCGTAGGTCGACTTCACCCTTGCTTAACTTTCTACTTCTTCTTAGTCCCTGTGGATTGGAACATAAGTGTGAGCCACAACCTGTATCTAATACCCAAGAAGTTGAATTAGCAAGTATACAGTCTATAACGAAAATACCTGAAGATGGAACGACTGTTCCGTTCTTCTGATCTTCCTTTAGCTTCAAGCAATCTCTCTTCCAATGCCCCTTCTTCTTGCAGTAGAAGCATTCGGATTCAGAAGTGGGTTGACTGACCTTCCTCTTTGCAGATTTGGCGCCAGTTTGCTTAGTTGGGCTGGCCTTGTTGCCACCTTTCTTAGCATTCCTCTTCTTTCCAGATTTCTTGAACTTGCCCCACGCACCATAAGCACATCCTGCTTATCACTTTTGAGCGTCTTTTCAGCGGTCTTCAGCATACCGTGAAGCTCAGTGAGCGTTTTGTCCAGACTATTCATACTGTAGTTCAGTTTGAACTGATCATACCCGCTATGAAGAGAATGGAGGATGGTGTCTATAGCCATTTCCTGAGAAAATTGCTGATCCAGCCGACTCATATTCTCAATGAGTCCAATCATTTTGAGAACATGTGGACTTACGGGCTCGCCTTTCTTAAGCTTGGTCTCAAGAATTTGCCTATGAGTCTCGAATCTTTCGACTCGAGCCAGATCTTGGAACATGTTCTTCAACTCACTGATGATTGTGAAAGCATCTGAGTTGATGAACGTTTTCTGCAGATCCGCACTCATGGTGGCGAGCATTAGACATTTCACATCCTTGTTGGCATCAATCCAACGATTGAGGGCAGCCTGAGTGACCCCGTCGCCAGGAGCTTCGGGCATCGCCTCATCTAGGACATACTCCTTTTCTTCCTGCATAAGAACTATTTGCAAGTTCCTTTGCCAGTCAAGGAAGTTTTTCCCGTTCAACTTCTCCTTTTCGAGAATTGATCGAATGTTGAATGAATTGTTGTTTGCCATATTAAAAACTACAATTGAAAAGAATAAACAAATAAATAACCATTCACAGTTTCTCTTAATAAACTTAAATTCTAGCATACATGCATAATTCAATGTTTATTAAGCATTTTATTCAAGTTATGTGTTCCGGCAGGTGTGAATAAAATGATTCCAAGATCCTAAAATCATTGAAGAACTAAGCACAGTTTGTCGACTTAATCCTAGAACATCTTAGGTAAGCAAAAGCCTTTTGCTAATAGTCTAGAAACTATTCTTGGTTGATAGGTACGTCTAAGAACTTATTAGGTAAACCTATCGAATTTGCCACGACATAAAAGGACTCCTTACTTATATCGTTGAGTTTCACCAAAACTAACATGTACTCACAATTATTTGTGTACCTTGCCCCTTTAGGACCAATAAGTAACACCTCGCTGAGCGAAAACTATTACTAGATTGATGTAAAGGATATCCAAGCAAGTGTATATTTTGGCATGGCACCTTTTAACTCAATTTTTAAGTTTGGAACTTAAGGCTCTTACTATGTTGGTTAGATTTTAAGTGAACTAAAATCCTTAATCATGCAACATAATCAAGCTTATGATCTCATGCATTTTAAGACATATTTAAAACAATAAATAACTTAAAACATGCATAAGATATTTGTGATCTAGTATGGCCCGACTTCATCTTGAAGCTTTGACTTCAAAGTCCGTCTTGAAAATCTCCGTGGGAGGCACCATTTTCTTCAAATAGGATAAGCTATAACTAATTACAACTATTTGATGGTACGCAGACCATTTTGATTTGAAAAATAACTTTGGTGCTTTAGACCAATTACATTCAAATTAATGGTACGCAGACCATATTTTCTATCCTATTTGGGCCATACTAGTCACTTCATAACCTGCAAAACAGTACATATACAATATATACCATTCACCCATTCATTATCATGAATGGCCCACATAGCTGGTTAGTAAAACACATTATGCATCACGTAAACATTTGCAGCAATTAATCAAGGTCACCAATAATCTACCAATTATTCAGTCTTTATTAATTCTAATCGAGTTGTTTTAACCTTAAGGATTTGTAGACCTAATCAAGAGTTTATGACTAAAAACGCTCCCACTCAAACCAATAAATTCATATGCTTTACTAATTTTAAACATAAAATTGTATTTCTAGTCTAACCGGAAACATACAAATTTAATTAAAATTTAAAGCTCATATAAATTTATAATTGAATCCAAAAATTTAATTTAATTTCAGTCGCATTTAAATTAATTCATGATTTTAATTTTAGTAAAATAATTAGAATAAATTCCATTTATTATAATTATAATATTCAAAATTAAAATCCAAGAAATTAATTCAAATTATTAATTTTAAAATTAATTAAAATTACGTGAACTGAAATTTTCAAATTAAACATTCAAAACGATCTAATCGTAACGCAAACACCCTACGCGTTGCACGCCCATGGGCCGTACGCACACAGCCATTGCTGGCCATGTGCGCGCAGCCCATGCGCTCGTAGCATAGCTGCTGCTGTCCCAACGCAAGCCTCCGCATAGCGCCCATCGCACGCGAGATATCGCTCGCAGCGCGCGCGCGCGACATCGCTCGCTGGCGCGCGAGATCGCTCGCTGGGCGCGCAAGCTCGCTCGCTGCGCGCGCGAGCCATCGCTCGCTGGGGCGCGAGATCGCTCGCTGGCGCGCGAGATCGCTCGCTGCGCGCGCGCGAGCCATCGCTCGCTGGTGCGCGACATCGCTTGCTGGGCGGGCGACATCGCGCGCTGTGCGCGCGAGTGATGCTGTGCGCAGCGCTCGTGGCACGCGAGCTTGCGCTCGCTGCGCGCGAGGCTGCGCGCACTTGTGCGAGGCAGCGCGCGTTGTGGCGCAGCTCGCTTGCTGCCCACACGCGACTGCCTTGGCTCGCCCCTCGCCCATGCCCATACGTTCATTGCTCGTGGCACACGACACAAGGCAGGGCTGCTGCCTTGCGCTCGTGCACTACGCCCTTGCTCATTGCATTCGTGCCGCACGGGCGACGAGCTCCCTTGCTCGTCGTCGCATGCCCGCATTATACAACACCCCTTAAGGGTAACACGAAGCGTCCATTGCTTCGTGCGTGCAAGTTATTTGAACGAATCGCATAAAAAATTTAAAATTTATATTTAAAATTAATGACAAATTAATAAATCTTATTAATTTCATAATTTTAGGGCGAAAAATCGAAAATTTATTATCCAATTGATTTCCGATTGATATGGATTCAAGTCTAGGTCATAAAAATTTAAAATTTATCGTAAATTTACAATTTTTATGGTGGTTTTTAATCATAGGTTTCTAATTAAATTACAATTAATTATGAAAATCAAATTAATTCTAAATTATTCTAATTTTCAACAAATTAATCATAATTACAAATTAGATTGCATAATTAACAAGACTAGGCATTCAAACTTGTTAAACATATGCAGTAGGTCAATCAAAAATTCAAGATTTATCAACAGGAATCGCAAATATTTAATTTAACATCTTAAATTTACGAAATTTTGCATTCGAAAAACTAAAACCTTCGAAAAGTCATAGTTAGGCTTCGAATTTGAGAATTCTGGGTTCGGCAGAAAAATACTATTTTTGTCAAAATTTTAGAATGCCTTTTACATGCGGAATTGACACAAAAATCACTCAATTCGGATGAGTAATGAAGAAACTGCCGAAAAACTGCGTACATATAATTAAATAAACGCAATTTGCAATTAATTAACAATTACGAAAATTAATCACCCCTTTTAATTCTTGCAAATTTGTAATATTTAACCATGTTCATGCAATTTAGATTATGAAAATAATAAGGGGCTCGTGATACCACTGTTAGGTTATGATACATATGACATTACATAGATCATGCGGAAACAACCATTAACCCAGGACAACATATTATTTACACATAATCATATAGCATAATTTAGATGCATACTCTTTGTTGCGTGCCCTCCCTAGCTGCGCCCGAACCGAACAAGAACAAGTCTTTTAGGACTCCAAGTGTCGTCCCTCCGTAGATAGTCCACAGCACGTCCGGATCCGCCTTAAGATTGACCAACTAGAATCGCCCTTAAGGTACTAGAAAATTCGGCACTTTTATGAGCAAGATGTGTTTTAATTTTCTCTCAAAAACTCACTTTTGAATACTTTGAAACTTGTATATAAATTATGACCCCTAGGCCTTTATTTATAGAGTTATGGAAAAGGAATCGTAATCCTAGTAGGATGCGAATTAATTGGAATTAGAATCCTACATGAATTCTATTTAATTAATTTATCCAATTAGGAATAGACATTTAATCATACACTGACTCTTGCAGATTCAGGAATCACGCATGAGCACAAACTCACACACACACGGCAGCCACAAGGACTGCCCATGCGTGCGAGCTGCAGCCCACGCAGCAAGGCCCACGCATCCGTGGCCTTGGCGCGCGCTGGGCTTGTGACGTGCGTGCTTGCTGGGCGACGGCCTGGCTTCGTGCTGGGCCTTCGTCCGGCAGGCCTCGTCCGATGCTAATTCGTACGATACGCTTCCGATTAAATTTCCATTTCCGGAATCTATTTCCGATACGAACAATATTTAATATTTCCGATTCCGGAATTAATTTCCGTTTCGAACAAATATTTAATATTTCCGTTTCCGGAATTATTTTCCGATTCCGGCAATATTTCCGATTCTGACAATATTTCCGTTTCCGGCAATATTTCCGATTCTGGTAATATTTCCATTTCCAATAATATTTTCCGATACGTACCATGTTTCCGTTTCCGGCAACATCTACGACTTGGATAATATTCATATTTCCGATACGATCCATATTTCCGTTTCCGGCAATATCATCGTTTCCGGAGTATTCATTTCTTGCCTGTGACGATCTTAGCTCCCACTGAAACCAAGATCCGTCGGTTCCGAATATTCATAGATGGAGTATTTAATGCCATTAAATACTTGATCCGTTTACGTACTATTTGTGTGACCCTACGGGTTCAGTCAAGAGTAAGCTGTGGATTAATATCATTAATTCCACTTGAACTGAAGCGGCCTCTAGCTAGGCATTCAGCTCACTTGATCTCACTGAATTATTAACTTGTTAATTAATACTGAACCGCATTTATTAGACTTAACATAGAATGCATACTTGGACCAAGGGCATTATTTCCTTCAAATGGAGAGGTCCATTGGGTGAGATTGTGTTTGGATTTTGAAATCGATTTTGGAAATTGAATTTTGTACCGAGTTCAGTAATGGGAATGGTCTCGGGAATTGGACTTTGGATCTTGGACTTTGGAATGTGTTTTAGAATTCGGGACTTTCGCACGGAGTTGTACCTGTAGACACCTACTTTTGTCCCCATTCCCGCAAGGGAAAGGTTCGATGATGAAAGCATAAAAACTCCACTTGACAACGCATCTCCTATAAAATAAACGAATCTCGATTCCCCATTTCACCCGAAACCTGCTATTTATGGAAACCCGCTAAAAATAGTAACTACCGTAAAAAGGTAGCTTCTAAAAGTTGCAAATCATAAAAGATAGAAACCTGTCAGAATTAGGTGTTGCATTCCAACATAAATCCTAAACGAGATAGAAAACCGCGAGAATCCTATTCCTAAAAAGAATCGGAAATAAGAGTTACGTATTAATTAAAATCCTAACGAGCCTAGAGTTCGTAGCGGGCCCAGACGCATTCCGTCACAAATTGATACGCGCTAAAAGACTTAAATTAATCTCAAACTCTACGGATTTTAGAATCCGAATCTGACTAAACAAAAATTGCCCAGAACCTATTTTCAACGCCTGGCTCTGGGCGCCGAAATCTTCGGCGCCCAGGCCTGGGCGCTGAAAATACCTGGGTACGTTTCTTTTCCTAACTCTTTGCGGATTAGGACTCTGCAATTCTATCTTTCCACGAACCCTTCCCTATAAATAGGCCCCTAGTTTCGACGTGAAACGACACAACAACACATAATATATTCTGAGTATTGACTCTAAACCCCTTAGCCTAAGCCTCTCGCTGCGAAACTGTTCACGCGTTCTGTCGCAATCAATCCATAAATCGAACAGAACGTATCCTGTCCCATGATCGAGATTCGTTAAATAAAAAGGAGAAATAGCAAAGTCAAAGTGGTTAGTTTTCTGAGAACCGTGACGCACCTCTCAAGGGTGCGTCGTGATGTGTCCCTTTTCGATGATTTAACTGCTTTCCTCGCCCTTTTTATGAACTGTTAAACTAACCCAATCTGATTGTTCTATCACGCCTAACAAATATAATATTTTTGGGAAATCGGATTATCATGCTAGGTCCCTTAATGCTATTTAAATCAGATAATCACGATCGAATTAGTGTTATATGTTGCATGTTGCTAAAATCAACTCAGATTAGTTTAATAGTTAACGCATGTCCCTTCAATTATTTATGCTGAGCTAGTAAGGATATCCTGCCTATGGAGTTATCGACGAGCGAATTACTCCTCTCGGTAGTTACAGTCCCCCGAACCCTGAATCTCTACCTTGCGGGTGTATATTGAGAGATCCCCACACAAGGGATCACAAGGGAACCTACGGCCGTCGTGGTCAAACATAATTGCACTCCGTTTATGTCACGATAACCGGGTTTTGTCAGTTTTTCTCATTGTCGTTAAAAACTGAATGGCGACTCCTATATTACTAGTCAATTGGGTGTATACTCACAGGAAATCCAATTACACTTGATTGAATAAAAATAATCGTCACACCCACGAGGGACAGGTCACGCATTAGCCTCGCGCTTTTTCGACCCCCTCACAGTGGCGACTCAACTGGGGATAGTGAAGGAAATACTCGTGCTTGTAGGTAATCAAAATAGGCGAAGGGTGAAACGATCCTACCCCGCGTTTATTTCCCCATCAAGTTGGGACGACCTGAAAATCAACATATTAATGTGAACGGGCAGAATATCATAACGAATCTCGGCTCCCTCGGGAGTTGGGACTAAGGATACCTTTTTCGCCAATAGGGGGGTGCATACGCCGCGCATGTTTCCCACTCGGTACTTGTGCAGGTAGTACACCTATCCCGAACCCAATCGCTCGCCCATTAGGTCCCTCTCGCCTGCATGCCCCCTTGGCTTGCACTTGCGGGTTGGCCTCTTGGGCGAAATTCGTCTGTTGAAGACACTACCTCGACCGGGGCATGTGTTGGATCTACAATAGAAGCGGTACCAAGGCAGGCGTAAATAAACTACCATAGAAGCCTATCATAAACTACGTGGCATATTTAATTTTCAAATCCATGTTTGTGATGTAGTTATGTGTAGCGAAATATGTGATTGTGTGTGACAAACTATCCTAGAAAACCAATGACCTTAAAAATTTCCCAAACATTCATAGACTAATTTGCCAAAGAGTTATACCGAAACACGTGTTCCGCAAACCCGAATGATCGCCACAAAATAAGCGACGCTCGGGATGGCCTGTAACGAATCCCACAAACGCTGTTACGCGTAAAGGACGTTATTAGGCAAGCACGCAAATCGAAGTCGCGTAAACAGAAAACAGAAAACGAGAACCAGCCAGGGACGCATTTTCAATGCCCCTGGCTGGGCGCCAAAATTTCTCACGCCCACAGCTGGGCGCTGAAGTTGCTACTTGGCTTTCTGGTCAGGCTCAGCAGCCTCGATGCCCAAGCAAAAAGAAAATACGTAGCAAAAATATCCATAAAAAAGGAATTTCTACGAGGGAGTAAGAAAAGCACTCGATTTCAAAAGCGACTCGCGAAAAATTAATAACTCTTTGCGTCGTTGTTAGGCCTCCTACGACGGCAATGCTCGACACTAAAAGTCGACCATGCAAATAATCATGAATGTCACACGGGCAGAGATTTTCAAAAACATACAGAGTTCAAAGTGCACACATAACAGTCCAAATATACTAGTCCGACTTAAGGGTAGTCATAGAATGCCTATAAAACCGACTCACGAAACAAACTAATGTGTCTCCTACTCCACAACAATAATGCAGGGCCCCTGAGTACTTTCCCATGATAGCCATCAAGGAACACGATGGAAGAAGCATATCCCGAACATCTGTACCTAGAGGTCGCACAAACCCAAGAGATGCATGCTCTGGGACACGACCCTTTACGTTCTCAAAGGCCACTCGCCCCAAAGAACCATGCTATGCCAAAAACGCTCCCCAACTCACATGCTTTCGGACTATTGTTTGGGTTAGAAAAGAAAAGAGCGAAGAAAGAAACAGAAATTATGGCACTAGCTCTCCAAGATGAAGTGTTCGATCCTACTAAATTGATCGCTCCATCACCCTCGAAAGATGACCAAATCCAACGAGGGTGGCGCAAGACTTTCAAATGGACTAATGCTCGTGGGATGAAGTTCAAGATATCTGCGGTTGAGGGTCCAATGTACGAAGAATTAGAGTCTGAATCCGAGTCTGACTCCGAGTCCGAACCTAGCAAATTTGTAACGCCTCCCAAAAATAGTCTAGACCCGGAAATCTCTACTCCGGGAGATCTTTTTGATGTAATGCTTCATGACTTTAATAAGATAAACAAAACTTTTGAGTATGTGCCGTTTAAAAATCAGAGTAATAAGGCAGAATGTCTCGCCACTAATGAGCACGAAAAAGAGCCAGAAGAGGAATATACCGAACTAATAAAAGCTGTAAATGAATAAGAACTCAAAACTCCTATAATTCAGGACACATAATCGGTAAATATTGGAACAGAAGAAAATCCTAAAATTATTAAAATTGGCCTCACCTTAACTCCCACTGAAAAGGCCAATCTAATCTCCACTTTGCGGGAATTCGAGGGTATCTTTGCTTGGTCCTACAAAGACATGCCAGGAATAGATCGAGAAATCGCTGAGCATAAAATTCTGCTAGATCCCAAAATGACACCAGTAAAACAAAAGCTACGGCGGCTCAAACCAGAGATAGCCTTGAAAATAAAAGAAGAAGTCACTAAACAATTAGACGCCGGCTTTATAAAAGTCTCCAACTACCCAGAATGGGTGAGCAATATTGTCCCCGTAGCTAAAAAAGATGGACGAGTGCGAATGTGCGTAGACTTTTGAGACCTCAACAAAGCCAGTCCTAAAGATGACTTCCCCCTGCCTCACATTGACATACTAGTAGACAACACTGCAGAACACGCGCTCCTCTCCTTTATGGACGGGTACGCCGGATATAACCAAATACTAATGGCAGAAGAAGACATGGAAAAAATAACTTTCATTACCCCTTGGGGAACATATTGTTATACTGTAATGCCTTTTGGTTTGAAAAACGTGGGGGCCACTTATCAAAGAACAGCCACCACGTTACTCCATGACATGATACATAAAGAAATCGAGGTTTACGTGGACGACATGATTGTCAAATCTAAAGACCGGCGCGGTCACCTCCCGGCACTTAAAAAATTCTTCACTCGAATCTTCAAATATAACATGAGACTAAATCCACAAAAATGTGTGTTCGGGGTAACCTCGGGAAAATTGCTAGGATATGTTGTTAGTACGCGAGGGATCGAGATTGACCCATCTAAGATCAAAGCCATTACCTAAGTGCCCCCACCAAAAACTGAAAAACAGATAAGGGGCTTCCTAGGAAAGCTGCAATACATTAGTAGGTTCATTTCCAAGCTTACTATGACTTGTGAGCCAATATTCAAAAATTTAAGAAAAGAGGAAAAGGCCGAATGGGATGAACAATGCCAAACTGCCTTCGATAAAATCAATGAATACCTAAGCAAGCCACCCGTCCTCTCCCCACCTTTGCCTGGAATCCCTTTACGCCTATACCTAACCGTCACGGATACTGCAGCAGGAGCTATGCTCTCACAGTGTGTACATGGGTCCGAGCTAGCCATTTACTACTTGAGCAAGAAGTTCATACAGTACGAGACGAGATACACAGAACTTGAGAAAACCTGTCTCGCCCTCGTCTGGGCATCCAAAAAACTCAGGCATTACCTATTGGCCCACACTGTTCATATAGTGTCACAACTAGATTCCTTAAAATACGTGTTCGAAAAGCCTGCCCTGAGTGGTCGCCTGTCCAGGTGGCTAGTCATGCTCTCAGAATTCGACCTAAAATTCATGCCGGAAAAAACAATCAAAGGAAGAGCGGTAGCCGAATTTCTGGCCGAACATGCCACGAATGAGGAAACCCCGGAAGCTTACCTCCTCCCCGACGAGGAACTTCTGATGATACAAGACGACTATTGGACACTATACTTCGATGACGCGTCCAACCAAAAAGGATGCGGCGTCGGAGTTCTCCTAGTCAGTCCCGAAGGAGCCCATATACCAATTTCCGTCAAACTTGACTTCGAGGCCACAAACAATGCCGCCGAATACGAGGCCTGCATAGTTGGGCTAGAGGCCGCAGTTAGCCTCGGAGTCAAATACCTACAAGTCTTCGGGGATTCTTCCCTAATAATCAACCATATATCCAAAAGATGGAAGGTCCGAAGCACTAGTCTCTCAAAATATCAAGCTCACTTAGACCAAATAGTCGAGCAATTTGAAAAAATCGAGTATACGTACTTGCCAAGAGACGACAACCAATTCGCGGATGCACTAGCAAAGCTAGCTTCAATGCTCAACATCCCGAATGAATTGGACGGAATGACCCTTCGGGTCGAGCGAAGGAAAGAGCCGGCTTATTGTTGTGCCATAGACTCCGAACCTGAAAACACCGAGGAAGAACCATGGTACACGGAAATCCTTCGTTACAAAACAAGTGGGGAATTCCCCCCAAATACTTCCCCGCGAGCACAAAAGGCCCTGCGCCTCCTCGCTTCACAATATAGCATAATTCTGGGAGAACTATACAAATACACGCCGAATAAAATCAAGTTACTTTGTGTCCATCAAAACCAAGCCCAAAGACTAATGGAAGAATACCATAACGGCGTGTGCGGACCCCATATGAACGGAAAAATGCTATCCCGAAAAATATCCCGCTCAGGGTACTATTGGACCACTATGGAAACCGATTGCCATCACTTTGTAAAAACTTGCCCAAAATGCCAAATCTTCAGTAACCTTAACCATTTACCTCCCTCAGAACTATACACCTTCACTTCTCCATGGCCCTTTTCCACCTGGGGTATAGATATAATCGGCAAGGTAACACCAACAGGCGTAGGCGGACACGAGTACGTTTTAGTTGCAATTGATTACTTCACTAAATGGGTAGAGGCAGTCTCCTATGCAAAGTTAATAGCCAAACATGTCGCCCGATTCCTAGAAAAGAACATATTCTGTCGGTACGGGGTTCCACATGAAATCATAAGTGACCAAGGTTCCCACTTCAGGGCCGAAGTCCAAGACCTGCTCAAAAAATATCATGTCAAACACCATAAATCCTCTCCCTACAGGCCACAAATGAACGGCGCGGTAGAGGCGGCCAACAAAAATATTAAAGTCATAATCGAAAAAATGGCCGAAAATTATAAGGATTGGCCCAACAAATTACACTTCGCATTATGGGGCTATCGAACCTCAATCCGCACCTCCATTGGAGTAACACCCTACTCCTTGGTATACGGAATGGAAGCAGTCCAACCGGTCGAGTTGGAGATTCCCTCCCTCCGGATCGTCCTAGAAAGAAAGCTACCCGAAGCTGATTGGGTTCAAGCTAGGTACGACGAACTCGTCCTTTTAGACGAACGGAGGTTGAGAGCTCTACATCACGTGCAAGTGTATCAAAAGCGCATAGCAAGGCAATTCAACAAAAGAGTCGAACCTCGAAACATCAAAGAGGGCGATTTTGTATTAAAAGAAGTCTGCGCACCTACTACGGACCCTCGAGGAAAATTCCGGCCTAACTGGACAGGACCATATTTCGTAAAGACCATCCTACCTGGCGGAGCAGTCCAACTAGCCGACATAGATGGAGCGGAATTCGCTAACCTCACGAACTTAGACCAATTGAAAAAGTACTATATTTAATAAAATTCAGTCCGGAGTTGAGGCATCTAATAAAACACATTAAAACTCATAAGCAAACATTCTGCGCATTACTCTAAACAAACGGCATAAAACTCGATAAAGTAGAAAAAGTGAAGGACAAAACTTCAACGCCCAGGACTGGGCGCTGTTATTTCTAACGCCCAGGACTGGGCGCTGTTATTTCTAACGCCCAGGCCTGGGCGCCGATATTTTCTTCGCCCTAAAGCGGGCGTTGTTCTCTCTTGCCACCTACCCTCCCGCTTCTACAAAGTGTTCGTACTCCTTTTTCTAACCCTCAAAAGAACCACTAACACTTGGGGGGGGGGGGGGGGAAGCAGACGAATAATGAACACCCTTTCAAAAAAGTTTTTGAATTTCAAAAAAGCTAGAACTACGCGCGACCTGATTCTGACAAGATACGTTGGCAATCCTTCTCAAGGATTCGGTCCAATAATAAATTATAAAATAATAAAGTCATGCAACGCATAAGGAAGAAAAGATATCGCAAAGGGAACTCTACCCTAACCCATGCACGGGCAAGACCAAATAAAATGAAAAAGCCACAAGAGTTTCCAGGAACAAGCCCAACAAAGGAGTATGACACGAGTCGGCAAAAAACAAAAATAGTGAACATGCATATGTAATACCCCAAATAGTCGGTTAGTCTAAAAATATATGTGCACTCTTATATGAACTCAATATTTTTACGAAAGTCTTTTCCTTTTAAAAATTCGTCGTTGGTTTAGGAAGCTAATATTGCTATAATATGTTAAAACAAAGCCCACGGAAGGCTCAAAACATCCTTGCACCAAAGATCGCAAAATATATATATATACATGCGGAACACAAGAATGAATATGTATAAAACAGGAGGTAAGCCTAAGACTCGTCATCGGCTCCATGTCTCCAAGCCTCGCCGGTCCATCCACTCCACTCCCCGTGGTATGAGGGACCCCAGCCAGAGTCACCCCAAAAATGTGGTTGCGACTGCAACTCGGGGCTAGGCTCTCGGGCCACCGACACGGAACGCCGCCTACGCTCCGGCTCGGACCTCTCCCCGGAAGAACTCACCCCCGCGTCAGAACGGCGATGCCGTAGGGGCGAGTGATGTGCTCTCTCTCTCTCGCGACGACCGTGTCCCCCGCCCGAGGGACCCGCGTCGTCGGCCCCAGCACGCCCAGTAGCCGTCTGCAAAAAGGGACAAAAAAGAGAGTGAACAACCGAAAGCCAAAACCAAAGGTACAGATCAAAAGAAAAAAGAGAGGGCACATTACCCGAGTAGAGTGGGGGCTCCTGCAAGAAAGTGCAGATCGAGCTCAAACCAACGCGGACTTCAACCGGTTGATCACCCCCACCATCGCATTGGCCGTACGGGCCGGAACCTTAAACAAGAATGTCAGTAAAAAAAGAAAGAAAAAAATATAAAGAAGAGTACACAAATAAAAGGTGCATACCGCCTCTACTCCCTCAGGGAGCGGAGCATGGAAAACCCGGTCTTCCGGGAAAGTCTCCACAATCTCGGATCCACTCTCTCCGGTATACGAGATCCGAGCATCGGGAAGCACCCATCCCCCCAACAAAGGGTCAGGACCCTCCTGCACAAAACATAGTAGGCATAAACACATGGGCACGAACATGAAAACACTAAAATCAATACAAAGAGAGGAGGCAACTTACAGCGCCAGGCTCCGGGAGACGAAGAGAATCCTGGATAAAATGGTAATAGCTAGCTCCCTCTATCACCAACTCTGTCGCCGGCACACCAGTCCTCGAGTGGACCCTCCACGACTCGCCTATCGAGCGAGTAGACAGCATGGTCGCAGGCGGAGGCCTGGGCACCGAAAAAACTCCGACCGTCTGCATACGTACCCGCTCTCCCAGGTACCAGACAGGGTCCCGACGGCCAACGAACAAGACCCGCATCTGGCTCAAGGCATAACTCTCCCTGACCGAAGCATGGGTACCCCTAAACGAGAGCCATGGGGTCCAAACCACCTGTTTTCGTACAAAACGCAGTCAGATCTCGCACATGAAAAGAATGACGAAATACGAGATAGAGGATAAGATTCTGTACATGCTCAGGGTTCCCGTCCCGGATAAGATCCCACACGGTATCGGGCGGCGGACGCACTGTCAGCTTCTTCTTCCAACCCCAACGGCGACCGGCAGGGAACTCCAAAGGCCTCTACCCCTTTTGGGGAGCCAGCCAGGGTAAGTGCTCAAAGGCCCACAGCTGCAAAAGAAAAGGATAATAAAGCGTTAAAAAAAAGAGGCAGGGTAAAAGCGAGAAAAACAAAAGAAAGTCTAGGCACATACCCCGATCAAACGCGTCACTCCCGCTAATGTAATCACAAAGTGACGTATACTCGGGTCCGAGACGCGCACCGACAAACTCATCTGGCCGATAAGCGTCGCATAGCCTAAATCGCCCCAGCGATAGTCACCCAGTGTAGACACGTCCTCCACCATGCCTATCCACCTCGGGTCAAAGGTGTCAGTCGGACCCGATAGAAAAGTGGAAGTAATAAAATGGAGGTAGAACAGCCGAGCCTGTCTCGAAGGCGACTCCTCTACCCCGTGCTCCAAAGCCCACATCAGGTCAGCGAAAGGTATCCCACGGGGCTGGTACGAAGGTAACCTACTACCCATCCACGAGCCCAGGAGCCTGGTACCCTCAGCAACAGTCGGCGATGCGCCGTCCGACCTCAGACGAACGGGGTTCCCTGTAAAGGTCAAACCCGTCAAAGCTGTGTAGTCCTCAGTGGGATCGTCATCTCGCCCCAAATAAAATGGAAGTTGTTGGTGGTATCCCACCACCACCTCATGAACGACCGCAGGAAGGACAGGGAGATGTTGAGCCGCAGTATCTCCCAGAAGGTTTCAACCACCGGAAACAGTGAGCTCGCCCTCACCAAGGCCTGGGCGTCCGAGCTCAGATAGCTGAAAACGGTCTCACTCGTCGCGGCGCCATAGCCGCGAACCGTAGTCTCTCTCCTCGCGTGAAGGCGGGAAGTCACATGGTGCTCTAGGTCATAGTGTAGATCACGACCATCGTAAAGCTCAGGGCCCATCCATAGGGGACCCGGGCCAGTCGACTGACGCGTCATGCCACGCACCTCGTGGCCACCAGGAGGGGGTAACGACTCGTCAGACATGCTGATCAACAATACAACAAGGCATTATACCTTTGACAAAATTGGCACTCATACCGATCCCTAAAAAGAGTAAATTTCACCCATGAAATGGAGTCATACAATTTTTGTTCCCTAAAAAACATGATGTTAAGTTCATACTTAGCAAAATTCCCTAAGTAAAAATTAACTCCAGCAAAATCAAAATTCTCTCATAATTTGTCATTCATGAATTATGAGGAACGCAAGCAATATACCAAGAACACCTACATTATAAGAAAATACTAGATTCGTAGGAATACTTGGGGGCTAGCATGAAAATGCCCAAATTCAACAAAAACCAACATACTTGCAAAAATTAACATGCACAAACTAATTAACATGTTATGTGAAAGATTTCCAACTATCTAATTGGAGAAAAGGGGCACAAAATCAAAAACCCCCAAATCAATTTCATGCACGAAAATACTTGACAAAAATACTGAAATTGACAGAAAAGCTCAAAATTATTGAAAATTACTTACATTGGGAAGATTGGGAAGTAATTTGGAGTAGAATTCGTGAAGGAAAGTGAAGAAAACGAGCAAAAATCAGTAGAGAGAAGTGAAGAAGTTTGAGCGAAAATGGTGGAAATGGGAAAGGAAGGAGACGGTCCGCGAATTTAAAGACCAGTCCCCCTTTCGCATTTTCAACGCCCAGCTCTGGGCGTTAGAAATTCTCGCGCACAGGCCTAGGCGCTGAAAATGCTTCCCAGACAGCGAATATTCGTTGTCGGGCACGCGTACTCCCCTATTTTGTGTAAAGATATCCGTTATCTTATTTCTATCCCAAAAAAGAAAAAACGGTATTTTAAAAAATAATAATAATAATAAATAAAAAATAATAAAATAAAATATCGTTAAACAAAAATATACACAATGTGGACCCACTTATTGGACACATCTAATCAGGAAATATTACGACCCACCAACAGGTTGTAATCACAAAAGCCCTTCTACATAGGCAAAATAAGAAATTCAAAATGGGCTCGCCCACCCTCAGCGGGCGGGGTCTGCATCACTAGCCGCGCAGGTCCTTAGTTTTCGAAAAATAAAGTCTTCAAATTTAAAATAGGTTCGCCACCTTTAGCGGGCGGGGTCTACGTCAAAAACCGCGTAGGTCCTTATTTTCAAAAAAAATTTAAACAGATTCGTCCACTTCTATCGGACGGGGTGTCCACCCTCAGCGGACAAGGTTCGCCACCTTCAGCGGGCGGGGTCTACGTCACAAACCGCGTAGGTCCTTATTTTCAAAAATTTCAAAGCAGATTCGTCCACTTCTATCGGACGGGGTGTCCACCCTCAGCAGACAAGGTTCGCCACCTTCAGCGGGCGGGGTCTACGTCACAAACCGCGTAGGTCCTTATTTTCAAAAACATCAAACAAATTCGTCCACTTCTATCGGACGGGGGGTCCCCCTCAGAGGACAGGCTCGCCCACCTTCAGCGGGCGGGGTCTGCGTCACTAACAGCGCAGGTCCTTAGTCGCTGTAGCGATAACTTTTAGTGGTTTTCCCTTTTTCCAAAAATTAAAGGATTGGTTTGTTGGATTTTCCTTCGTTTTACATCCTATAAAAACAAGGGGGTTTTCTCGTTTAGCTAGCCCTGAAAATGAGAATCTTTAAAAAACGTTTTACCTCGTGATTGAGCTTGGCCAGGCCCAATTACACTTTACAGCTTTAATTTCGAAAACACCTGTAGTTACTCCCAATGACAAAGTGAGGGAGTTTCTATGCATCTTTAGACCCTTCCAATGACAAAGTGAGGAAGTTTCTATACTATCAGTTGACAAATCCCAATGACACGTGAGGGATGTGTCGACACTTAAAGTGATGACCCTTAAGTCAAATGTTGTCACTCGGGGGCTCGTGAGACCCTCGCAAAACAGGTCACATACACCATGGCTTGTGTGACGCACTCCGTCTAATACTTTGACCATCGTCTTACTCCAAGACTCAGTCAAAGTGGGGGCTAACTGTAGACACCTACTTTTGTCCCCATTCCCGCAAGGGAAAGGTTCGATGATGAAAGCATAAAAACTCCACTTGACAACGCATCTCCTATAAAATAAACGAATCTCGATTCCCCATTTCACCCGAAACCTGCTATTTATGGAAACCCGCTAAAAATAGTAACTGCCGTCAAAAGGTAGCTTCTAAAAGTGGCAAATCATAAAAGATAGAAACCTGTCAGAATTAGGTGTTGCATTCCAACATAAATCCTAAATGAGATAGAAAACCGCGAGAATCCTATTCCTAAAAAGATTCGGAAATAAGAGTTACGTTTCAGAGATGGGATAACCAAGCTTCCCGTACTTTGCCAGCTATGTTACATTTCCCTACCTTGGAAAGAGTCGACAGTTTAATTTAATAATAATAATTTAATATATTTAATTTAATATATTGGTAAATAGGAACACCCCCCACGTTTTCCCGAAGACCTAGAAGGCTAGAACCCCAACTTCCTATCACATTTTCGCACTCCGCCTCCTTCTATTCGCTTCAAGTATTCGATCCATTTCCAGATATGCTAATGGAGTTACAAGTTCGGCTACAAATTATTTACAGTTAAAGGTTTTTTTTTCACTCTCCCTTGCTCTCTATCTTACCTTGTTAATTACAATGTATATACGTGATTTATTGTAAAAAGTATGAATTTTGTTTACGGTTTGTTGAATTTGCACCTATTAATTTCTTCTTATTTGATAGTTTAGGGTTTCAATTAGTTTGCGAACTGTAGAAAATTTTTCCTTCACTTTGTATATGTATGCTATATTTTCTTTCTAATTGAGATTTGAGTTATGTCGGAGTATCTGCTCTCTATTTGAAACTTTTGTTCTCCAAAAGTTAATTGATGGCGGCCATTTTCATCTACTATTGTGTCGCAGCTAACTTGACTTAGGTATGCTAAATTTATTAACAAATTTTCTTTAGGTTTGTTTCAGAGTTGGATAATTTTAGGTTGGCGATGCTAATTGGTTAAATTGCTGGCCTCAGTGAATTGTACTGTCAGATTATTGGATAATGAGTTACATTCAAATTAACACCTCAAAAATTAATTTCTGTAAAGTAGATTTAGGATTCGTTATTGGAGCAGAGTTGAGTATGGAATAATGGGATGGAAGCTGACTGCTTTAAGAACCTTGATTTGAAGTAGAATGAATGAATTACCCATATAAGACTTCTGGTGCATTTTATTAGCTTATGTTTTCACTTTAATTTATGAGCATTTTTATAAGGAATAAGTATGTTTTAAATTCGAAGTTCGTTAGTTTTGTGATACGATGTAATTCATGCAATCACTTTATAAGTTGGTTGTGTTGATTTAAGAACACCACTTGATGTTGCTGATAAAGGATTACCTTATTACAGTCGAGACTCAAGAGCACGAAACCTAATGAGCTCCCTTATAAAAAATGTTTCAGATGGGTAATTGACTAATTGGGTAACATATTGTGATGAACAGTCTCGGTTGTTTCATTTGCAGCAACAAAATAAAATAAAAAAATGACATGTAACCTAAAAATGTTGTATAATATATACGTCGTACACCGTATTAGTATGGAGGGATAATTTTGGTATTTTCGAAATTTTGCGAGATTGTAGGAATTTTGTGCCTGTTCAAAACTGAAGAATGCACACACATTGTTTCTTGAGAGGATACCTGTTGTACATAGGCATGTTCTATCCATCAGGTGAACTTCCTAATTGGTGAATCAACTTTCTTTCTCTTTGATGTAGCTTCCATGATCTTCTCTTGTGTACTATCTGCTACTTCAGTTTGCATAGACTTGGATCTTGAGCTATGGTTATGTTTAGAAAATGAACAAAGAATTTGTTTTTGTTAACCTGGCTTTCTGGTTATTAGCCTAAATTAGATCCTGAAGAACTAATTCTTAGTTGCAATGTAAAATCAGCAAGTTTGTTATTTCTTAATTGACATAAGATATACAAAGTATACGTATAGACTATGCTAGAGCTCAAAGTGGTCTTAAACTTGAAAAATTGGAGTCGTTATTCAGTTTGTTGGACAAATTAATGTAACAGATATTTTACATCATTTCAAGCAAAGGAATCTAAACTAACCATAATTATTAGTTTCAGTGTTGTGTCCTTGAAAGCAATCCTCTTCAGGGGGTTCTTCTTCAATTTGATAGGGTTGGTACTGCAATTTCAGTGTTGTACATACCGTATCATGAATGTTGTTCATCACTTCTGCAGTAAATACATCCGAGTGTAGATACATTAACATCGAATTGACCATGCTAACCCGTACTAAAGAATCAAACGCGAACACATTAGGATCTAGATTATTCAAATTTTCGTCTGGATATTAACCTTGAACATGCGCATTCTCCCGTTCGCCTCCACCATGGTGTGGGTCAGATTCTTGATTACTCACCACACCAACACCTGCTTGGGTACCATCTGTCTGAACCCATACAGAGTTCGACACATCATATTGTGAGGGGGTCGAAAAAGCGCGAGGCTAATGCGTGACCTTGTCCCTCGTGGGTGTGACGATTATTTTTATTCAATCAAGTGTAATTGGATTTCCTGTGAGTATACACCTAATTGACTAGTAATATAGGAGTCGCCATTCAGTTTTTAACGACAATGAGAAAAACTGACAAAACCCGGTTATCGTGACATAAAGGGAGTGCAATTATGTTTGACCACGACGGCCGTAGGTTCCCTTGTGATCCCTGGTGTGGGGATCTCTCAATATACACCCGCAAGGTAGAGATTGAGGTTTTGGGGGACTGTAACTACCGAGAGGAGTAATTCGCTCGTCGATACATCCAGAGGCAGGATATCCTTACTAGCTCAGCATAAATAATTGAAGGGACATGCGTTAACTATTAAACTAATCTGAGTTGATTTTAGCAATATGCAACATATAATACTAATTCGATCGTGATTATCTGATTTAAAAAACATTAAGGGACCTAGCATGATAATCCGATTTCCCAAAAATATTATATTTGTTAGGCGTGATAGAACATTCAAATTAGGTTAGTTTAACAGTTCATAAAAAGGGCGAGGAAAGCAGTTAAATCATCGAAAAGGGACACATCACGACGCACCCTTGAGAGGTGCGTCACGGTTCTCAGAAAACTAACCACTTTGACTTTTCTATTTCTCCTTTTTATTTAACGAATCTCAATTATGGGACAGGATACGTTCTGTTCGATTTATAGATCGATTGCGACAGAACGCGTGAACAGTTTCGCAGCGAGAGGCTTAGGCTAAGGGGTTTAGAGTCAATACTAAGAATATATTATGTGTTGTTGTGTGTTGTTTCACGTCAAAACTAGGGGCCTATTTATAGGGAAGAGTTCGTGGAAAGATAGAATTGCAGAGTTCTAATCCGCAAAGAATTAGGAAAAGAGACGTACCCAGGTACTTTCAGCGCCCAGGCCTGGGCGCCGAAGATTTCGGCGCCCAAAGCCAGGCGTTGAAAATAGGGTCTGGGCAGCTTTGTTTAGTCAGATTCGAATTCCTAAAATCCGTAGAGTTTGAGATTAATTCGAGTCTTTTAGCGCGTATCAATTTCATGACGGAATGCGTCTGGGCCCGTTACGAACTCTAGGCTCGTTAGGATTTTGATTAATACGTAACTCTTATTTCCGAATCCTATTAGGAATAGGATTCTCGCGGTTTTCTATCTCATTTAGGATTTATGTTGGAATGCAACACCTAATTCTGAGAGGTTTCTAACTTTTATGATTTGCCACTTTTAGACGCTACCTTTTACGGCAGTTACTATTTTTAGCAGGTTTCCATAAATAGCAGGTTTCGGGTGAAATGGGGAATCGAGATTCGTTTATTTTATAGGAGATGCGTTGTCAAGTGGAGTTTTTATGCTTTCATCATCGAACCTTTCCCTTGCGGGAATGGGGACAAAAGTAGGTGTCTACAGTTAGCCCCCACTTTGACTGAGTCTTGGAGTAAGACGATGGTCAAAGTATTAGACGGAGTGCGTCACACAAGCCATGGTGTATGTGACCTGTTTTACGAGGGTCTCACGAGCCCCCGAGTGATAACATTTGACTTAAGGGTCATTACTTGAAGTGTCGACATATCCCTCACGTGTCATTGGGATTTGTCAACTGATAGTATAGAAACTTCCTCACTTTGTCATTGGAAGGATCTAAAGATGCGTAGAAACTCCCTCACTTTGTCATTGGGAGTAACTACAGATGTTTTCGAAATTAAAGCTGTAAAGTGTAATTGGGCCTGGCCAAGCCCAATCACGAGGTAAAACGTTTTTAAAGATTCTCATTTTCAGGGCTAGCTAAACGAGAAAACCCCCTTGTTTTTATAGGACGTAAAACGAAGGAAAATCCAACACATCGCTCTTTTTTGGAAAAACGAAAAACCAATCCTTTATTTTTGGAAAAAGGGAAATCCAATAAAAGTTATCGCTGCAGCGAATAAGGACCTGCACTGTTAGTGACACAGACCCCGCCCGCTGAAGGTGGGCGAGCCTGTCCGCTGAGGGTGGACCCCCCGTCCGATAGAAGTGGACGAATCTGTTTGATGTTTTTGAAAATAAGGACCTACGCGGTTTGTGACTTAGACCCCGCTGGCTGAAGATGGCGAACCTGTCCGCTGAGGGTGGAACCCCCCGTCCATTAGAAGTGGACGAATCTGTTTGATGTTTTTGAAAATAAGGACCTACGCGGTTTGTGACGTAGACCCCGCCGGCTGAAGATGGCAAACCTGTCCGCTGAGGGTGGACGCCCCGTCCGATAGAAGTGGACGAATCTGTTTTGATTTTTTTTTTTGAAAATAAGGACCTACGTGGTTTGCGCCGTAGACCCCGCCGGCTGAAGATGGCGAGCCTATTTTAAATTTGAAGACTTTCATTCTTCGAAAAATTGAGGACCTGCGCGGCTAGTGACGCAGACCCCACCCGCTGAGGGTGGGCGAGCCCATTTTGAATTTCTTATTTTGCCTATGTAGAAGAGACTTTGGTGATTACAACCTGTTGGTGGGTCGTAATATTTCCTGATTAGATGTGTCCTATAAGTGGATCCACACTGTGTATATTTAACAATATATTTTTTGAGATATCCAAACATGATATGGTGCGTGGCGCAGTCTGGGAATGTGATTTTGATTGCGCGCTCTTTGTTGCAGTCCGCTTTTCGCGAGCCCCCAAGTGTTGGGGCTCGTCGGTTGTTTTTCGCATCTTGTAATCATGTTTGGGGTGACGCTCGTATGTGCGAGCGACCTATAGTAGTGTGCTATTTTAGTGAAGCCGTGGAGTGCGACTTTAGCTTTCAGGCGACATCCGGTTTTGGCTTGGCCCGGATTATCCCTTTGACAGACAGCCATTTTCTATTTGGAAAACCAATGACTTGACGACACATATTTTTGGTGTTTCGAAGAATAACCATGATATTTAACTTGCTTTTTTTGAAAAGTGTACATGAGCGTTTTCTGAGATGAGTCTAAGTTTCGTCCAAGTTTCAATGTTATTATTATTTTTTGCTTATTTGGGAGTTAAAGGTGCTTTTGGCTTGATCTTAATTGTAATAGGGCCTCGTGTTTTAGCAACACGGTCTTAAGTTCTTTCCTATTCCGTGTTTTTGTGAAATCTGGGCCTTGGGCTGCATTTTCAGTGCCCAAGCTCAGGCGTTAAAAATTTCGGCGCCCAGAGGTGGGCGCTGAAAGTTCTTTCCTGGTAATATTTGATTTTCGGATTTCTAAACACGTTTCCGAATGGGATCAGGATGTTTATTGGGTGCGTTCAGCTATATATAGGGGCTAGATACGTCTTTATTTTCCACCACTCTCAAGTTCTTTCTCTCTTTATGCTGTGCTCTAATTATTTACTACTTTTTCCATGTCGACCCCTACTTTCTCACTCCAACGGACTGTTAGGCGTTGGCTACGAGCCCTTACTCCCACAGAAAAAGCTTTGTTAAAAGAATACCACTTAGAGGCACTTTTTCATGAAATACCCCCGAATTATGGCGTAATTCACCAAATGCCCCTCGACTTTCAGAAATTCACCAAATGCCCCTCACAAATGACTTAATACCCAAAATACCCTTACTAATGACGCGCCGTTAGTCCTCCGTTAGCCTAATTTTTAAATTCACCAAATACCCCTATTTTATTACTTATTTCATATAATACCCCTATTCTGAAACTTAATTCACCAAATACACATAACTTAAAATTACCCATTTTGATGCTCAGCGGCTAGTTTTTATGTTTGAAAATTAGCCGTTGCTTATTGTTTGCTTATAAAAACCCCTTTTCTGACTATTTATTGTAGTTTTTCTATTGTTTTGTTAATTTCATATCATTTTTGTCATGAGTTTTCTTTCAAAATCATCATCCACACCAATGAATCCACATATGTAAGAGTCCCAAACAATTTCTAATATTATGGGAGGAAATTTCCATCTGAGGCTCCGATACAACACTCAGTAAGTTTCAATTATGATCCAATAAGTTCAGGCCTCATCCAGTAAAGACAATGCACTTTAGCTGAGCAAAAGGCCAAAAAACCCCATTTTCAAAGGGATCTTATGTAAGTGAAGCTGAAGTAATTCAATCTAAAGCTAACACCTTAATTTTCTTATTGTCCGAATGGTAAAGAAACTAAGAAATCAAGTTCAATAACACATACATTTTTATCACAACCTCGATTTCAACTTGGATTCATGATGTGAAAATCTTGAGTTTGGAGGCAAATCTTTGTGCCAAGATTCATGTTTTTTCACTGGTTCATGAGCTTTGGAACATACCTTAGTTTCATTTTTTTTTCTTGTTCCCTCAAATCCAAAAATAGACATTTGTCCATAAATCTGACCATGTCAATAGGACCTAGCTCAAAAGAAAAGTGGGAAAACCTTTATGCCTCGACTGTAAGGTTGAGAGAAAGTTAGGAGATTGAAGAAAGATGTTTGGAGGCAGTAGAGACAGGAGACAAAAGGGAGTTAACGTTAAATATGTGGCATGGAAGCAATAGAAGCCGAGGTAGCTGGAACATATGCGTTAGAATAAAATTAATAAGAGCTTTATTTTTAATCTGTTTGCATATGTTAAAGATATTTCCCATATTGAAAAAGGAATACCTTCCGATTGCGTGGTAAATATAATTAATTGGTCACATAAAGAATAAGGTACAAAAGAAGTAGCTATTTTCTTGAAGAGTTGCGACGTTTTGAGGTGTTTTTAGGAGTGTTTTCTGTTTTAGTACGTGTTGTACCGGAGTTTCAGATTGAGTGTTGTATCAGATATTCGGATGTCAAATTTTCTCCCATGATAACAAAATTTATTTGGGACTCTTACATATGTGGACTCATTGGGTGTGGATGATGATTTTGAAAGAAAACTCATGACAAAAATGATATGAAATTAACAAAATAATAGGAAAACTACAATAAACCGTCAGAAAAAGAGTATTTATAAGCAAACAATAAGCAACGGCTAATTTTCAAACACAAAAACTAGCCGTTGAGCATCAAAATGAGTAATTTTAAGTTATTGGTATTTGGTGAATTAAGTTTCTGAATAAGGGTATTTGGTGAAATAAGTATTAAAATAGGGGTATTTGGTGAATTTGAAAATTAGGTTAACGGAGGACTAACGGCGCATCATTAGTAAGGGTATTTTGGGTATTAAGTCATTTGTGAGGGGCATTTGGTGAATTTCTGAAAGTCGAGGGGCATTTGGTGAATTACGCTAAAATTCGGGGGTATTTCATGAAAAATCCGAATTAATATTGACTATAATTTTCTGCATGCTGCCCTAAGCTTTTGGGACTCCGATCATCATGTTTTTTCCTTTTGGGGTAATGAAATATGTCCTTTGCCTGATGAATTTGCTGCGATCCTTGGTTATCCTACTAATGCTACTCCTGTTACCCCTGGCACTATTGAAGAGGGTAAAACAACCATAAGGGCTTTCCTAGGGCTAGATGATAACATGTTTGCTGAACTTGTTGTAGACGATAAGGTTAACTTGGCAAAACTCGTAAAACATCATTTTAGGCCTAGTAAGAATATGACTGAACAAAAATTGAACATTCTAGCCCTTGTATTTTGCTTGTTGAATCATTATTTGCTGTCGAATAATAATGGTGAGTTCGGTGACATAAGGCTGATCCCCTTCATTAGCAAGATGGAAAGTTGCTATTCTATTATGCCGTTGGTTGTTGCTGAGACTTTGCTGAGTGCGGATGAGCTGAAGAAGGATGCCAAATCCAAAATTTTTAAGGGAAGCCCCCTATTACTACAGGTAATCTATTTTTTCTTTGCGCACACATACGCCACTTTTATATATTTCTTTTCGCCTGGGGCTGAGTTTCAGCGCCCAGGGCTGGGCGCTGGAATATTCGGCGCCTGGTCCTGGGCGTTGAAACTGCGCCCCAGGAACCTTTTTTCTTTCTTTTCATTCTTTTGATTCGATCGTACCTGTTTTTGCAGATTTGGCTTGCGGAACGGCTTAGACTTTTGGAAGCTCCTGCCGATCCTAAACATTATCGCCCTATAGCTTTGGGTAACCGAAAATACTTGCACCAAGGCCAGGACGAGGCCGAATGGACCTCCTTTTTTACTCATGGCATTTGTTCTATTATGTGGGTGGTACCATGGTGGGGTTTGACTACTATGACAGGGGGGGTCTGATGTATCGGTTTATATTTCTTTGTTGGGGCTATCTTGTCCCATTTATATTTTCCCTTACTGAGTCATGCGTCAATATGGTTTAAGGCAGACTATCCC
Organism: Spinacia oleracea; assembly: GCF_020520425.1. NCBI lineage: Eukaryota > Viridiplantae > Streptophyta > Magnoliopsida > Caryophyllales > Amaranthaceae > Spinacia > Spinacia oleracea. The sequence continues at coordinate 94,860,628 of NC_079489.1, forward strand.
CTTTTCTGATACGGTACCACCTAAGGTAGCGACCTTTGCATAAACACGGGTCTTAGCGTGGGCTAGGTATTATGATGGTCTCCCGCGTTGGGCTGTAGCTACAAATGGGTTTGTGGGTCTTTCTGAAAACTATAAGTTGTGGATGAGTTCCGATGACAAGGATGTGAGGACCGAGGCTCGTAATGGGGAGCCGGCTGAGCTTTTGATACCTCGTATTCGTGTTAAGTATGAGGGTCCTGATTCCGCCAGACCTCGTACCTATAGTTTTAAGACTGTGAAAGCTCGTCCTGATCGAAAGCGAAAGGAAGTTCTTCCCCGTTCCAGTGTCAGGCCTAAAAAGATGCCTAACATGAAGGGGCCTGCTGTTGTTAAAAGAAATGCAAGCTCTCGCAGAGATCGTCGCCGGAACAATGTATGGGTTAGGAAGGCTCAGCCGCCTGTAGAAACAGTGGCTAGTCCAATTGATGATAGTAATCCTTCTCCCACCACTGTTTGTGCCCTTGAGGCTGAGCGGGCTATAACTAAGAATGTTTCTAAAGCTTTGGCATCTTTGGAAGTTAGTGTCCAGGAGCCAGTTCTTATGGAGATTGATATTGGGGCAGCGCAGAAGACTATGGGGGTGGATCCTGCGAACATTGCTCTCTTCAAGACTTTATTTGATGATCCGGAAGAACTAGAGTAGTGTAGTTCTTTGCTAGGGTGTAGGTGCCCTCTATTTATTTCAGTTGTGTTTGTTTTTATTCCTAGCACTTTGTTTTCCTTCTTATTATATTTTAATAAAGGCGTATTTTTAGTTTCCATTCAATTTTGTTTATACGTCTAACACTTTTTTACATAAAGAATATAATTTTTTTATTATTATTTGGACCGAATCCTTGGTAAGGATTGCCTACGTATCTTGTCAGAATCAGGTCGCGCGTGGTTCTTAGCTTTAGAATAAGTTCTAGTATGCCGGATTTCGGTAGATATGTCCCGAAGTGGAAACATATTACTTAATCTGTCAAATGAGTGAAGTATTTGCCATTATTTTCATCTGCCGTTTTCCATAGGTTGCGTAAAATTCGACCAATTTGTTGGTAAACCTATTTGGATACGTACTGTACCCCCCAAGTGTTCGTTATTTTTCCGTTGTGTGCGGATAAAATGACGAGCACTTTTCGGAAAAAGGAAAACTTTTGGCAGGCAGAGAGTTTCAACGCCCAGGCTGTGGCGTCAGAAATTTCGGCGCCCAGCCCTGGGCGCTGAAAATAACTTGGGCGGTCAATTTTGACGTTTTTGCTTCACATGTTCTTGCGTTTATTTCTATTTCGTTTTTTGTGCCTTGATATTTTGCTTCGTAGTTAAAGTTAATTTTTGAGGCTATTTTGGACGCTTTTTTGACTGTTAGCGTGAAACGCATTTTTGTCTAGATTAATTTTTTCTATTGGTGACTCAAAACAGTTTTGAAAATGGAGTTAGGGTGCGGAACTTATGAAGATCTTTGTGGAGGGTATGATGGAATCTATGTGAAACAGCTGTTGGTGGATTCTTCCTCCGTTGGTTCATAACCTAAGCCAAAGGGAGTAGATTTGTCGGGAAAAGGATGGAATGTGCATTCCTTCTTCCTTATGCCCAATGGGGTTCCTGGGAAATAACCTTGAGCCAACAGTATTCTAGGGATGACTCGGGATGCATGCGGGTCTAGGAATGCTGGATCATAATCTTCGATGAACTGGATTGCTTCTTCCATTTGAAACCCATAAAGGTCATCTACAGTTTCGGCCGTTCCAACCATAGTACAACTGACGTCGAGAGGAGGGGCGCGGATTTCTAGTATTACCCCGTTATGGTTAAGTTTAACCATTTGGTGCAAGGTTTAAGCCACACCCCCTAAGTCATGGAGCCAAGGTCGCCCCAAGAGGAGGTTGAAAGTGGGCTTGATGTTGATTATTTGAAACTCCGTGGTGCGTGCCACAAGCCCAGTTTATATGGTAAGGTTGATTTTTCCCAACACAAGCCTTCGGGAGTTATCATAAGCTCGTACCCCTTGTGAGGAGTTTTGGAAGTCATCGCTTCCTAGCCCCAAGCAATGGGCGGTTCGCAATGGGCAGACATTATCCACCGAACCATTATCTACGAGCGCTAGGGGGATGTTTTGTCCTTTGCATCCAACCACTAAGTAAAGGGCTTTATTGTGAGCACCCCCCTCTTTGGGTAAGTCTTTATCAGTGAAAACTATGGCCTTTTCTCCGGCATCTCTCGTGACATGGCTAACCAATGAGTCAGGTGTGATATCTGTGGGTACTGAGATGAGGTCAAGTGAGCGAATAAGCTTTTCGCGATGTTCCTTTGAAGTACACATAAGATCCCAGATGGTAATCTCAGCCTTGGTTCTCTTCAGTTGTTTCAGGAGAGGATTTTCAATGACTTCCGCGACGGTGGCGTGCCGCCTGTTCTCAGGAGTTTGCCTAATCGGGATGTCGTCCATAGGAGGTGGGTGAATATCCGGTTGGTATATCCTTCCGGATCGGGTGAGGTTGTCGACCTCGGGCTCCTGAGGGGTGGTGTCAATGAGAGCATACCCGGGCCAAGTTTCAGTGAAGAGGTCCTGGCCCGAGAATGGAGATAGGTAAATATCTTCAGCATCATCGTTCCACACACCGCACACTTCCCCCTCGATTCGATCCATAGGTACCACAGCGAGTGGTGCACCTTGAGGTGTAATATACACCGTGGGGTCGAAATTCTCTGGTTGGTCGAGAGAGATGTGACAAGAGCCGAGTGGGCTCTTGTTGTTGTTGGGTTTGCCAACGTTAGGGAGAGGTATTACTTCATCCTCTATCATGTCCTGGATCGTATGTTTTAGATGCCAGCAGTTTTCAGTGTCATGCCCATTTCCTTGATGGAATTTGCAGTAAGTACCTTCGACCCAATATTTTTTTTTGACAGGAGGGTCACGGGTGGGGCCTATAGGTCTCAACTTTCCTTGATTGGTTAGTCTTTCAAAGGCTTGTACCAAAGTTGACCCGAGTGGGGCAAACTTTCGGTCTCGGACCCATCTTACAGGGTATCTTCGGGCGGGAGCCTCTTCTACAGCATGGACTTCTTGGGCTTGGGGTGTGTTACCCCGGTTATAGGTGTTGGTCTTATATGCAGGTCTCTGTATGGTTTTGGCGAGGTCGTCCTCGATTTTTATTCCCACATCATAAACCCTTTTGAAAGTGTCGAGTCCCAGGTACCTAAGGTGTTGTCTGTAAGCCGGGTCCAAGTTCTCAATGAATTTTTGGACCAATTCTGTTTCGGGAGGCCTATTGATTAGCTGGGCCGCCTGGTCCCTCCATCTAGCAAAGTAGGTTGTGAAACCCTCATTTTTCTTTTGGAAGAGAACTTCCAGCTCGCGCATGGTGACTTGGAAATCCATGTTCGACGAGTATTGCTTGATGAAAACATTGACAAAGTCCTCCCAGGTGGGGAAGAGCTTAGGGTCCTGGTGATAGTACCATTTGAGCGGCACAGGTTCCAAGGACAAAAGAAAGGCAGGTAGGTACATGGACTTGTCCACGCCTTTCAAGTTCATGGTATTCACAAAGCTCAGTAGATGATCACGGGGGTTGTCCGTGGCCTTGAACTTTGGTAAGTCAGATGAACAGAACTTTTCTGGTAATTTGCCAGAAAAAGGTTCAGGCTCGAGGGAGAAGTATTTTCTCCCCATGGTTTGCTGTAGGACCATTTTTTCGATCCTCTTCTCGTTTTCGAGGTCATTTTTGGCTTGCGCAGCCGCTAAGGCTTCGTTTTCCATTTCAGTTGGCCCATGAGTTGGGTCATTTGGACCATCTGGTCTCGCAAATCTTGGATGGACATGTTTGGAGGTGCGAATCGAGGTTGGGGAAACGGAGATCCTTGAAATGAGGGACGACGGGCGAAGCTTGGAGTTACTAGACCTGGTGTTGGTGATGTATCTTCGAGACGCACTAGCCGTTGATTCCCTGATCGGCACCAAGTGGCAGGACCAGTCCTAGGCATAAGATAAGTTAAAGTTTAGGTGCCCAAAGTTTCAAGCATTACTTAGTCTAGACTTCGACTTTCTAAATTGGTGTTTTCTTTTCGCTCTTTCTTCTGTCGGTACACTTTTTGGGGTTTTTTATTTATTTTGGTCGCTCTTTGGATTTTCGAAACACTTGCCCGTGTGACATTCATAGTTGTTAGCATGTTCGGTTTTGGTGCCGAGCATTGCCGTCGTAAGAGGCCTAACGACGACACAAAGAGTTATTAATTTTTCGCGAGTCGCCTTTTGAAATCGAGTGCTTTTCTTACGCCCTCGTAGCAATTCTTTTGATGAGCATTTTTTGAGCTACGTACTTTCTTTTTGCTTGGGCACCGAGGCTGCTGCGCCTGACCAGAAAGCCAAGCAGCAACTTCAGCGCCCAGCAGTGGGCGTGAGAAATTTTGGCGCTCAGCCAGGGGCGTTGAAAATGCGTCCCTGGCTGGTTCTCGTTTTCAGTTTTCTGTTTATGCGACTTCGATTTGCGTGCTTGCCTAATAACGTCCTTTACGCGTAACAGCGTTTGTGTGAATCGTTACAGGCCATCCCGAGCGTCGCTTATTTTGTGGCAATCATTCGGGTTTGCGGAACACGTGTTTCGGTATAACTCTTTGGCAAATTAGTCTATGAATGTTTGGGCAATTTTTAAGGTCATTGGTTTTCAAGGATAGTTTGTCACACACAATCACATATTTCGCTACACAAAACTACATTACAAACATGGATTTGAAAATTAAATATGCCACGTAGTTTATGATAGGCTTCTATGGGTAGTATTTGCGCCTGGCTTGGTACCGCTTGTATCGTAGATCCAACACATGCCCCGGTCGAGGTAGTGTCTTCAACAGACGAATTTCGCTCAAGAGGCCAACTCGCAAGTGCAAGCCAAGGGGGCAGGCAGGCGAGAGAGACCTAATGGGCGAGCGATTGGGTTTGGGATAGGTGTACTACCTGCACAAGTACCGAGTGGGAAACATGCGCGGCGTATGCACCCCCCTATTGGCGAAAAAAGGTATCCTTAGTCCCAACTCCCGAGTGAGCCGAGATTCGTTATGATGTTCTGCCCGTTCACATTAATATGCTGATTTTCAGGTCGTCCCAACTTGATGGGGAAATAAACGCGGGGTAGGATCGTTTCGCCCTTTGGCTATTTTGATTACCTACAAGCACGGCTATTTTGGTACTGCAATTTCAGTGTTGTACATACCGTATCATGAATGTTGTTCATCACTTCTGCAGTAAATACATCCGAGTGTAGATACATTAACATCGACTTGACCATGCTAACCCGTACTAAAGAATCAAAGGCGAACACATTAGGATCTAGATTGTTCAAATTTTCGTCTGGATATTAACCTTGAACCTGCGCATTCTCCCATTCGCCTCCACCATGGTGTGGGACAGATTCTTGATTACTCACCACACCAACACCTGCTTGGGTACCATCTGTCTGAACCCATACAGAGTTCAACACATCATATTGTGAGGGGGTCGAAAAAGCGCGAGGCTAATGCGTGACCTTGTCCCTCGTGGGTGTGACGATTATTTTTATTCAATCAAGTGTAATTGGATTTCCTGTGAGTATACACCCAATTGACTAGTAATATAGGAGTCGCCATTCAGTTTTTAACGACAATGAGAAAAACTGACAAAACCCGGTTATCGTGACATAAAGGGAGTGCAATTATGTTTGACCACGACGGCCGTAGGTTCCCTTGTGATCCCTGGTGTGGGGATCTCTCAATATACACCCGCAAGGTAGAGATTGAGGGTTCGGGGGACTGTAACTACCGAGAGGAGTAATTCGCTCGTCGATACCTCCAGAGGCAGGATATCCTTACTAGCTCAGCATAAATAATTGAAGGGACATGCGTTAACTATTAAACTAATCTGAGTTGATTTTAGCAATATGCAACATATAATACTAATTCGATCGTGATTATCTGATTTAAAAAACATTAAGGGACCTAGCATGATAATCCGATTTCCCAAAAATATTATATTTGTTAGGCGTGATAGAACATTCAAATTAGGTTAGTTTAACTGTTCATAAAAAGGGCGAGGAAAGCAGTTAAATCATCGAAAAGGGACACATCACGACGCACCCTTGAGAGGTGTGTCACGGTTCTCAGAAAACTAACCACTTTGACTTTTCTATTTCTCCTTTTTATTTAACGAATCTCAATTATGGGACAGGATACGTTCTGTTCGATTTATGGATCGATTGCGACAGAACGCGTGAACAGTTTCGCAGCGAGAGGCTTAGGCTAAGGGGTTTAGAGTCAATACTCAGAATATATTATGTGTTGTTGTGTGTTGTTTCACGTCGAAACTAGGGGCCTATTTATAGGGAAGAGTTCGTGGAAAGATAGAATTGCAGAGTTCTAATCCGCAAAGAATTAGGAAAAGAGATGTACCCAGGTACTTTCAGCGCCCAGGCCTGGGCGCCGAAGATTTCGGCGCCCAGAGCCAGGCGTTGAAAATAGGGTCTGGGCAGCTTTGTTTAGTCAGATTCGAATTCCTAAAATCCGTAGAGTTTGAGATTAATTCGAGTCTTTTAGCGCGTATCAATTTCATGACGGAATGCGTCTGGGCCCGTTACGAACTCTAGGCTCGTTAGGATTTTGATTAATACGTAACTCTTATTTCCGAATCCTATTAGGAATAGGATTCTCGCGATTTTCTATCTCATTTAGGATTTATGTTGGAGTGCAACACCTAATTCTGACAGGTTTCTATCTTTTATGATTTGCCACTTTTAGACGCTACCTTTTACGGCAGTTACTATTTTTAGCAGGTTTCCATAAATAGCAGGTTTCGGGTGAAATGAAATAGGGAATCGAGATTCGTTTATTTTATAGGAGATGCGTTGTCAAGTGGAGTTTTTATGCTTTCATCATCGAACCTTTCCCTTGCGGGAATGGGGACAAAAGTAGGTGTCTACACATATGTACACTTCATATTTGTGGTGAGCGTACTGAGAGAAAATGAATGACATGCACTCTTTCGCGCGACATCATTACTAGTATAAATCTTAAAGTGTCTAAACACCTTTGTCAACCACATACCATAAGGAATTTTATTTGTCCTGCTTTCTTTATGTGCACTCCGAATAGTGTTGACAATCATTCTAGGGAGATTCATCTTCTTTTTCCGAAGAAGGCAAAACATAATAAAGACATCAACGTAAGTCAGGGATGACTTTCTACCGAGACGAGGATTGAGGGATCCATGAACTATAAGGTGTAGTAGTCGATTTATCGGTGGAAAATCGTTAATGAGAGGCTTAGTGTCTCTCATGGAATCATTGTCGTCAAGCAAGACCCTCACGCAATCTTGGACTTTAAAATCTTTACTTTTAATCCAAGCTAGCCCAGGTTCACCATGGATCCCCTCATGCGGAATGCCAAGAATACGTCCCAGCGTCTCTTCATTTAGATAAATGTCTATGCCTCTCACCCATGTACGAAGAATCCCTTCCTTTTTCACCCAAGGCCTCGATGTGGGTGTAGAACTCTCTCACAGGATCATCCCATATCTTCCCTTTATACTGTAGGAGGACATTGTTAGGTTATGATACATATGACTGAAGGAAATAATGCCCTTGGTCCAAGTATGCATTCTATGTTAAAGTCTAATAAATGCGGTTCAGTATTAATTAACAAGTTAATAATTCAGTGAGATCAAGTGAGCTGAATGCCTAGCTAGAGGCCGCTTCAGTTCAAGTGGAATTAATGATATTAATCCACAGCTTACTCTTGACTGAACCCGTAGGGTCACACAAATAGTACGTAAACGGATCAAGTATTTAATGGCATTAAATACTCTATCTATGGATATTCGGAATCGACGGATCTTGGTTTCAGTGGGAGCTGAGATCGTCACAGGCAAGAAATGAATACTCCGGAAACGATGATATTGCCGGAAACGGAAATATGGATCGTATCGGAAATATAAATATTATCCAAGTCGTAGATGTTGCCGGAAACGGAAACATGGTACGTATCGGAAAATATTATCGGAAATGGAAATATTGCCAGAATCGGAAATATTGCCGGAAACGGAAATATTGCCAGAATCGGAAATATTACCGGAATCGGAAAATAATTCCGGAAACGGAAATATTAAATATTTGTTCGAAACGGAAATTAATTCCGGAATCGGAAATATTAAATATTGTTCGTATCGGAAATGAATTCCGGAATCGGAAAATTTAATCGGAAGCGCATCGTACGAATAAGCATCGGACGAGACCTGCCGGACGAGGCCCAGCACGAAGCCAGGCCATCGCCCAGCAAGCCAAGCGCGCCGCACAAACAGCCACGCCAGGCCCAGCGCAAGGCCAGGCCCAGCAGGCTGCGCAGCGCGCGCGGGCGCTGCGTGGGCTGCTGCTCGCGCGCACGCATGGGGCCCATCGTGGCAGCCGTGCGTGTGTGTGCAAGTGTTTGTGTTCATGCACGTTTCCTAAAACATGCAGAGGATTCTAGGTTTAATTAATTTGTATCTGAATAGGATTCCAATTCCCTTTCCATACCCCTATAAATATGTGGCTTGGGTTCACAATTTATAACAAGTTTCAAAGTATTCAAAAAGTGAGTTTTTGAGAGAAAATTAAAACACACATCTTGCTCATAAAAGTGCCGAAATTTTCTAGTACCTTAAGGGCGATTCTAGTTGGTCAATCTTAAGGCGGATCCGGACGTGCTGTGGACTATCTACGGAGGGACGACAATTGGAGTCCTAAAGACTTGTTCTTGTTCGGTTCGGGCGCAGCTAGGGAGGGCACGCAACAAAGAGTATGCATCTAAATTATGCTATATGATTATGTGTAAATAATATGTTGTCCTGGGTTAATGGTTGTTTCCGCATGATCTATGTAATGTCATATGTATCATAACCTAACAGTGGTATCACGAGCCCCTTATTATTTTCATAATCTAAATTGCATGAACATGGTTAAATATTACAAATTTGCAAGAATTAAAAGGGGTGATTAATTTTCGTAATTGTTAATTAATTGCAAATTGCGTTTATTTAATTATACGTACGCAGTTTTTCGGCAGTTTCTTCGTTACTCATCCGAATTGAGTGATTTTTGTGTCAATTCCGCATGTAAAAGGCATTCTAAAATTTTGACAAAAATAGTTTTTTTCTGCCGAACCCAGAATTCTCAAATTCAAAGCCTAACTATGACTTTTCGAAGGTTTTAGTTTTTCGAATGCAAAATTTCGTAAATTTAAGATGTTAAATTAAATATTTTCGATTCTTGTTGATAAATCTTGAATTTTTGATTGACCTACTGCATATGTTTAACAAGTTTGAATGCCTAGTCTTGTTAATTATGCAATCTAATTTGTAATTATGATTAATTTGTTGAAAATTAGAATAATTTAGAATTAATTTGATTTTCATAATTAATTGTAATTTAATTAGAAACCTATGATTAAAAACCACCATAAAAATTGTAAATTTATGATAAATTTTAAATTTTTATGACCTAGACTTGAATCCATGTAAATCGGAAATCAATTGAATAATAAATTTTCGATTTTTCGCCCTAAAATTATGAAATTAATAATATTTATTAATTTGTCATTAATTTTATAAATTTTAAATTTTTTATGCGATTCGTTCATATAACTTGCACGCACGAAGCAATGGACGCTTCGTGTTACCCTTAAGGGGTGTTGTATAATGCGGGCATGCGACGACGAGCAAGGGAGCTCGTCGCCCGTGCGGCACGAATGCAATGAGCAAGGGCGTAGTGCACGAGCACAAGGCAGCAGCCCTGCCTTGTGTCGTATGCCACGAGCAATGGACGAATGGGCATGGGCGAAGGGCGAGCCAAGGCAGTCGCGTGTGGGCAGCAAGCGAGCTGCGCCACAACGCGCGCTGCCTCGCACAAGAGCGCGCAGCTTCGCGCGCAGCGAGCGCAAGCTCGCGTGCCACGAGCGCTGCGCCCAGCATTGCTCGCGCGCACAACGAGCGAGGACTCGCGCGCACAGCCAGCATTGCTCGCGCGCACAGCGAGCGATGTCGCGCGCCCAGCGAGCGATGGCTCGCGCGCCCAGCGAGCGATGGCTCGCGCGCCCAGCGAGCGATGTCGCGCGCGCACTGCGAGCGATAGCTCGCGTGCGATGAGCGCTGGCGCGCGCAGCGAGCACCAATGCGTGCGGAGGCTTGCGATGGGGATGCAGCAGCTATGCGACGAGCGCATGGGCTGCGCACACATGGCCAGCAATGGCTGTGTGCGTGCGGCCCATGGGCGTGCAACGCGTAGGGTGTTTGCGTTACGATTAAAGATCGTTTTGAATGTTTAACTTGAAAATTTAAGTTCACGTAATTTTAATTAATTTTAAAATTAATAATTTAAATTATTTTCTTGGATTTTAATTTTGAATATTGTAATTATAATAAATTTTATTTATTCTAATTATTTTACTAAAATTAAAATCATGAATTAATTTAAATACGACTGAAATTAAATTAAACTTTTGGATTCAATTATAAATTGATATGAGCTTTAAATTTTAATTAAATTTGTATGTTTCCGGTTGGACTAGAAATACATTTTTATGTTTAAAATTAGTAAAGCATATAAATTTATTGGTTTAAGTGGGAGCGCTTTTAGTCATAAACTCTTGATTAGGTCTACAAATCCTTAAGGTTAAAACAACTTGATTAGAATTAATAAGGACTGAATAATTGGTAGATTATTGGTGCCCTTGATTAATTTTTGCAAATGTTTACGTGATGCATAATGTGTTTTACTAACCAGCTAAGTGGACCATTCATGATAATGAATGGGTGAATGGTATATATTGTATATGTACTGTTTTGCAGGTTATGAAGTGACTAGTATGGCCCAAATAGGATAGAAAATATGGTCTGCGTACCATTAATTTGAATGTAATTGATCTAAAGTACCAAAGTTATTTTTCAATTCAAATATGGTCTGCGTACCATCAAATAGTTGTAATTAGTTATAACTTATCCTATTTGAAGAAAATGGTGCCTCCCACGGAGATTTTCAAGACGGACTTTGAAGTCAAAGCTTCAAGATGAAGTCGGGCCATACTAGATCACATTTATCTTATGCATGTTTTAAGTTATTTATTGTTTTAAATATGTCTTAAAATGCATGATATCAAAAGCTTGATTATGTTGCATGATTAAGGATTTTAGTTCACTTAAAATCTAACCAACATAGTAAGAGCCTTAAGTTCCAAACTTAAAAATTGAGTTAAAAGGTGCCATGCCAAAATATACACTTGCTTGGATATCCTTTACATCAATCTAGTAATAGTTTTCGCTCAGCGAGGTGTTACTTATTGGTCCTAAAGGGGCAAGGTACACAAATAATTGTGAGTACATGTTAGTTTTGGTGAAACTCAACGATATAAGTAAGGAGTCCTTTTATGTCGTGGCAAAATCGATAGGTTTACCTAATAAGTTCTTAGACGTACCTATCAACCAAGAGTAGTTTCTAGACTATTAGCAAAAGGCTTTTGCTTACCTAAAATGTTTTAGAATTGAGTCGACAAACTGTGCTTAAATCTTCAATGGTTTTAGGGTCTTGGAATCATTTTATTCACACCTGTCGGAACAATAAAATTGAATAAAATGCTAATAACTTGTTTGAATTGCATGGTTGCTTTAATTTCAAGTTATTATTCATGATAAATGTTTAGACTTTGCATGCTTCAATGTATGTTTTAATTATTGTTTATAATTAAATATCTTGCACTGCAATAAATCCTTTTAGAAAGGTAACAGTAAATTTCCTCGATTGGTAGTGAATCCAAGAACGATTCACGGAAAAGAGAGAAAGTGAGCAATTTAAATGTACGTTTCTTTTATCGACTTTTATGGTTGTTTTCGAATATCAAAATCAAATGGCAAACCAATTGGTGCTTGTGAATTCAAAATACACTATAGTTTTGAGATCATAAAGCATTGAGCTTAAACGCTCAGCTTTACCAATGGTTAACAACCTAATATCTTTGTCCATTTAATTCTCGAATGAGTCTAGTCCCTAGACATTCGAATAGATCGATGCTTAGAGAACTTTAGAAGCTTCTGGTAAGATCATCTAGTTGAAACAAAATATTCAACATAAATTAAAATGGTAAAGAACCTTGTTGGTGACATTGGACATGTCTAACAAAGTATAAAAGTCAACACTAAAGAATTCAATTCTTAAGACTATAAGAAAGGGTACAAGAAATAGGAAAACGAGGAACAAATGAAAGGAATTTACGATTCCGTTTCTACCTATAAATTTATGTTTAAAGAGAAGTGACCTAGCAATCAAACTTCCTTGGTATCATATACCGCTTGAGGTTCTTACTTCGGTAATAACTCAAACAATGGAAGCTAGGATACACTAATGACCTACAAGTGGGAAATGAAGCATGGCAATGCTACATTAGTTGTAGGGTCATCTAGTTTGTTTTAAGTCCTTTCAAAGGCTGGAACTAAATGGCTATTTTGTTCCATAATCAGCATACCTAAATTTCTGCTTCAAACACAGAAAGACTCACATTCAGAAGAACAAAAACAATGCTTGTTTGTTTGTTTATTTGAATGAAATGGTCATTTACGGAATGAGTCAATATGCTTGATTAAAACAAACAACTCTTTAAAGAACTTTACTAGGTTCAAATCAACCCCTTGATTTGAGTTCCACTAATCTTTGGCATTGTTGATTAGACCATATCAACAAGTTAACATTCAAAAGCTCTATTTTAATGGACTTTTGAAAGTTGGTTGATTTCTAGATCAACGTAAGACAAGCTAGTCTTACTTGTTGAAAGTAACAAAAGATATGAACTATTGTTAGAACGCCTAGACGATAGAGTTCAAAGCTAAAGAAAGATTTTATGACTTTATGGATTTGAGTGAATATAGGTATATTGACTCAAATGTGATATAAGTTGAATCTGTTTGGGTAGTTCCAAGATTCAGAAGTATAAAATCCACTTGGCAAGAAATCATAAAGATCTAGGTTAGATCATGTTGATGATTACTTGAGACCAAATATGATCATCAATGATTGTGTGTTGTAATTTCACAATCTAGGTCCATAAGATATGGCATATCGTAGTTGGAATAATCGAAGTCAATTAGTACTTGATTCGATCAATGATGAATCATAAAGACTTTTCCTATAATTTCTAAAACAAAATGCTCAACTACCACCAAACTAAACCAAATTCGTCAAAGCTATTGAAAAGTAATTTCAGGATATCTTTTCAATTATATATATCTAAAGAGTTGCTAAACTCAGTGGGAGCTTAGTGTTTGTTATTCAACAAACTAAGGCCCAAGTCTAGATATATGTTTCATTGTGATTTATTCAAATGAGACACAAGGGTATTGTTTCTACCACGAATTTTTGAGAACATAATGTTTGTTTGCTCGAAATAATGTCCTTTTGGAGATTCGTTTCCAAAATGACAAGTGGGAGAAAATAGACCTCGAAAGTCTTCGAGGCGAACAACAAACATAAACGGACATTCCGGAGGCTTTTCGAAGTGCTTCAGAAAAAAAAAACCGAACTTATTCTTTAAGGACTTTAGAAGTGGCTTTAAAGAATAGACATCTCTTAGAAGACTTTACAAGTGCTTCAAGGAGAACAGAATATTCAAAGGACTTTCAAGTGGCTATTGATATTCTATTGTTTGATGTTCTATACCCAAGTAGGCATAGAATTCAAGTCACTGAAACTATGCAATTCTTCTATTAGATAGTAAAGAAACCTACAACTTGCAGTCAAACTAAAACAAGTGACTTGTAAAAAAGCTATGACGAAACCCAGATTCCCTAAAATGGTTAGAGGCCATATATAGACTATATGTTTAATTGGTTAAAGGCCATAAAACATACTCAATGTTTTGATGACAAAATTGGAATTTTGTTGATTTGCAAGAATAGTTTCACACCTATTGGTTGCAAGTTTGTTTTAAGGATAAAAACCATCAAACATGGAATTGTGTTCACACACAAAGCTAGATTAGTTGCTAAAGGTTAAAAGCAAATTCATGGCATGGATTGTGTTGAAACCTCATGCAAAATCGTAATGCTTAAGTCTATAATTCAAGCAATGATTGCATATTGGTACATATGGCAATTGGATGACAAAACGTATTCCTCAATCAAATGTTGGAATATAATATGTACATGGTATGTCATAGAATTTGTGGATCCAAATAAATGCTTGAAAAGGAAAGCTAGCTTATAAAATCTAAGTACAGATTTAAGCAAGCAATTGGGAATTGGAACTGTATTTTAAGTGAAGCTAATAAGCATTTTAGTTTCATAAAATATACATGATTCTTATAGATATATAAGAAGTTTAGTGGGAGTACTTAAAACTTAATTGGTCCTATGTGTATTACACACATATCTCTCTATTGTGAAATAACATTCAAATGCTAATGACTTAGATTTGAAATTATTCATCAATGATGGACCATGGCGAAACTTAGTACATACTGGGTATTAAGATCTATTTACAAAGATCTTATGATATTGTTTTGGATTAAGTAATGGCATTTACTAAATCAAACACGAAAGTCTCCATTGGAGATATTCGACCCATGTGAATAAATCTAAGTAAAGGATGTTTGAACTATGTATAAGCATTTACTAAGTTAAACATCAAAGAGTCTAAATGAGATTCTTAACCTATATTATATGTCAAAGAATTTAGCTGAATTTAGTATCTACTGAAACTAGATAAGTTAAAGTTACATGAATAGAATTCAATTGGGAATTATTCTGCAAAAGAATTTATCATGTATGATATAATATGAGGATCGCCAAAAACGTATCGTATGACTTTAGCCATGACGAACATATACCAATCTCTATTGATCTAAGTAAAGATCAACTAGATTGAGATCAAGAATACTTATGGTACTTGAAAAGGTACATAGGAATAGTTCTTGATTCAAGGAAATAAAGATATGCTAAATATTAATGCTACACGCATAAACACTGGCAAAGGATCAAGCAAGACCCTTTGGAGTTAACCATTGATAAGGACGAGCTATAGAGCATCGTGTTTTGAAATGGCAACATGGATTGGAGACCATGAGTTGTTGCGTGGGAAATTGAAATATTAATTTCTATGTTCTAAGATACAGCTGGAAAGTCTTCCACATATCTGTGAACTGCTTGGATAAGTAAATCCAAACAAAGCATCACTAGCAACCTAAACAGTTGAAGTAAAAGTACTTATTGCCTAAGAAGCAATAAAACAGAGTTGTTTATATTAATGAGTACTTCATTGAACTTGGGTGGATCACATGTCTGCTAACTTGATGGCTCTTCATTGTAAAATGCGTAGAACCACCATCGAAGTAAGAAAGACTAGATCACATAATAAACAAACTCGAAAAGATCTTATCATCATATCTCGAAGAACATTCGATGAAAAGGATATTAAGATTGGCAAAGCATGATAACTAAACCTATGCAACAAGTGAGAAGCAACACTCACGTTGTAGCACTGGAAATCAAGCATAGCTTTGAATTCCATGAATTGTTTTAGAAGATGGGTTTGAGGCCCATGGTTATAAAACATTGGGGTTGAACATTTATCATATATGAAATGTATTTTCATATTCCATTTAATCTTGGTTTAGTATTAAATGATGAGTCCCTTCAAATTTGACGATATATTCAAGATAGACTGTCAGGACCAGTCCTGTGACTAAGAAATGTCTATCAAGTGAACTTGAATGTCAAAGGTTGAAAATGGTCCCTATTCGGAGTTTTCTATAAAATTGGACGCATAGAAAACGTTAGACGATTAGAATGCAAGATGACTAGTAGTTCTGTTTCTTGAACTATGTGGACATGGCAATGTCATAATCATTTGCATAGATACTTACTTTGGGAAGACTAGTATCGGACAAGACCTATGAAACTTTACTGTAAGAGATGAAAATCTGTCATGAGTAAATTTCATTAAATTATTAGACACTAAATCCTCAATACCTGAGTGATTTGAGATTACTTGTTTGAGAACTGGTTGCTTTGACGTTGACCAACCGTCGCACCGTAAAAAGAGGCTATAAAGGCAACGCTCAGGTAATCACCTATCAAACGAAGTCTAATCTCAAGATCGCAAGATTGGGATTGTCCTCCCATAAATCGGGATGAGATGCTTAAAAGTTGTACAAGGCCACTCGGAGAGCTAGAAACTGTGAAATGCATGGCCGTGCTCGGATGAATCATAGGCTATGATTATTTGTTTATTTGATCAGTTGAACTCTGAAACCGAGGAACACCTCTGGACGTAATAAGGATGACAACTCTTACCTTATGTTCAAGAGCAAGCATCGAGCGACAAAGGAATTAGGAAATGCACACTTGTCCCTAAGGACAAGTGGGAGACTGAAGGAAATATTGCCCTTGGTCCAAGTATGCATTCTATGTTAAAGTCTAATAAATGCGGTTCAGTATTAATTAACAAGTTAATAATTCAGTGAGATCAAGTGAGCTGAATGCCTAGCTAGAGGCCGCTTCAGTTCAAGTGGAATTAATGATATTAATCCACATCTTACTCTTGACTGAACCCGTAGGGTCACACAAATAGTACGTAAACGGATCAAGTACTTAATGGCATTAAATACTCTATCTATGGATATTCGGAATCGACGGATCTTGGTTTCAGTGGGAGCTGAGATCGTCACAGGCAAGAAATGAATACTCCGGAAACGATGATATTGCCGGAAACGGAAATATGGATCGTATCGGAAATATAAATATTATCCAAGTCGTAGATGTTGCCGGAAACGGAAACATGGTACGTATCGGAAAATATTATCGGAAAATATTATCGGAAATGGAAATATTGCCAGAATCGGAAATATTGCCGGAAACGGAAATATTGTCAGAATCGGAAATATTACCGGAATCGGAAAATAATTCCGGAAACGGAAATATTAAATATTTGTTCGAAACGGAAATTAATTCCGGAATCGGAAATATTAAATATTGTTCGTATCGGTAATGAATTCCGGAATCGGAAAATTTAATCGGAAGCGCATCGTACGAATAAGCATCGGACGAGACCTGCCGGACGAGGCCCAGCACGAAGCCAGGCCATCGCCCAGCAAGCCAAGCGCGCCGCACAAACAGCCACGCCAGGCCCAGCGCAAGGCCAGGCCCAGCAGGCTGCGCAGCGCGCACAGCGCGCACAGCACGCGCAGCGCGCAGCGCGCGCGGGCGCTGCGTGGGCTGCTGCTCGCGCGCACGCATGGGGCCCATCGTGGCAGCCGTGCGTGTGTGTGCAAGTGTTTGTGTTCGTGCACGTTTCCTAAAACATGCAGAGTTCGGTTAATGATTAAATTCCTAATTCTATTTGATAAATTAATTAAATTAGAGTTCTTGTAGGATTCTAGGTTTAATTAATTTGTATCTGAATAGGATTCCAATTCCCTTTCCATACCCCTATAAATATGTGGCTTGGGTTCACAATTTATAACAAGTTTCAAAGTATTCAAAAAGTGAGTTTTTGAGAGAAAATTAAAACACACATCTTGCTCATAAAAGTGACGAAATTTTCTAGTACCTTAAGGGCGATTCTAGTTGGTCAATCTTAAGGCGGATCCGGACGTGCTGTGGACTATCTACGGAGGGACGACAATTGGAGTCCTAAAGACTTGTTCTTGTTCGGTTCGGGCGCAGCTAGGGAGGGCACGCAACAAAGAGTATGCATCTAAATTATGCTATATGATTATGTGTAAATAATATGTTGTCCTGGGTTAATGGTTGTTTCCGCATGATCTATGTAATGTCATATGTATCATAACCTAACAATGACAATTCATAAATCATGCGGAAACAACCATTAAGCCAGGAATACATATTATTTACACATAATCATTTAGCACAATTTAGATGCATACTCTTTGTTGCGTGCCTTCCCTAGCTGCCCCCGAACCGAACAAGAACAAGTCTTTAGGACTCCAAGTGTCGTCCCTCCGTAGATAGTCCACAGCACGTCCGGATCCGCCTTAAGATTGACCAACTAGAATCGCCCTTAAGGTACTATTATTTTCGGCACTTTTAGGCAAATGTGTGACTGAATTTTTCTCTCAAAAACTCACTTTGAATACTTGAAAACTCGTTGTAAATATGTGACCCTAGGCACTTATTTATAGAGTTTACGGAAAGGAATTATAATCCTATTAGAATACAAATCTATTTAATTACAACCCTACTAGGATTCTAATTAAACAAAGTTTATCTATTAGGATTAGATTTAATCATATTACGAATTCCGGTAGCCTTAGGATTCCGAGTAACACACACGAGTGGCGCACAAGCACCGCACGCCCGCACGCAGGCCTTGCGGCCCACGCCGAGCGCACAGCGGAAGGCCCACTGCCGCAGCCTTGCCCGCGCGCGCGCCTAAGCTACGGTTGGGCCTGGCTTTAGCGCTAGGCCTGGTCGTATGCTTGGCGTGTGGTTGTTGCGCTTGGCTTGCTGGGCGATGGCACGGCTTCGTGCTGGGCCTTCGTCTGGCAGGCCTCGTCCGATGCTAATTCGTACGATACGCTTCCGATTAAATTCTCGATTCCGGAATTCATTTCCGATACGAACAATATTTAATATTTCCGATTCCGGAATTAATTTCCTTTTCGAACAAATATTTAATATTTCCGTTTCCGGAATAATTTTCCGATTCCGATAATATTTCCGATTCTGACAATATTTCCGTTTCCGGCAATATTTCCGATTCGATCCATATTTCCGTTTCCGGCAATATCATCGTTTCCGGAGTATTCTTTTCTTGCCTGTGACGATCTTAGCTCCCACTGAAACCAAGATCCGTCGATTCCGAATATCCATAGATGGAGTATTTAATGCCATTAAATACTTGATCCGTTTACGTACTATTTGTGTGACCCTACGGGTTCAGTCAAGAGTAAGCTGTGGATTAATATCATTAATTCCACTTGAACTGAAGCGGCCTCTAGCTAGGCATTCAGCTCACTTGATCTCACTGAATTATTAACTTGTTAATTAATACTGAACCGCATTTATTAGACTTAACATTGAATGCATACTTGGACCAAGGGCATTATTTCCTTCAGTCATCCCATCCTTGGAACAAAAACCACTCACGCATAATTTCCGCATTGCCTTTAGTGAAATACTGAAACTCAATGTTCTTCCCTGGCCAAACTGGTCGTTCTCTGAATTCGTTTTGGAATAGCTGTTGGTAGTTTTCATTCCTGAACCTTTTATCAGGTATGAAATTTCTACCACTACTGTTTTCATGTCGAGCACATTTTGCAGACTAATTCTTATTGTTCCGAATACCTGCTTGTTTTGAACGCGTAGGGGGCGTTTCTTTGGTAGTAGGTGCTTTCTGTCTAACTGTTATTTTCATTGGCTTTATCATTTCACCTTCGTATTAAACGAGAGTTAATTAGTCCCTCAACAATTGAGTACACATATCACACTCATAACAGAAAATAAACATCACTGTTGGCCATTTCCATTGTTATAAAGATAGCCAGTGTGATTAAAACAACAGATACAAAAAGAGTTGGAATGCAAATGAAATCAGTATTCATCAATCAGTTTCCAGAGCAACAATTTATCTGTCCTATTAAGAACATGTCCAAACTCCATTTATCCTATTCTAACCCACATCATTGTTGGCCATTTCCATTATTATAAAGATAGCCAGTTTGATTAACACAACAGATACAAAAAACTTGGAATGCAAAAAAAAATCAATATTCAACAATTACCAGAGCAACAATTTATCTGCCATATTAAGAACATGTCCAAACTCCATTTAGCCTATTCTAACCACTTTATGGCTTGAGAATCAGAGGGAAATTAAACATCATTGTACAAAATCATGTGAGAATGAACATCAGATTTACTCTACGGCTATCCATCCGTCATAAATATACACAATACAAACCAACTACACCCTTAAGCCCCTAAACCCTAATTTGTAGACCTTAAATCCTTAAGTTATAAATTTTATGATACTTTGGTTTAATTGACGTGGAATTCAAGTGTAATACCAACAAAAAACCAGAAGTGAAATACTTGAGAAGCCTGAATTATAATCGCCGATTATATTTTCGCGAAATCAAGACCGGGGTACTTGAAATTACAAACGGAAGAGGTTTTGCATAGAAATTAAAGAAGAAAGATGAAAAAATGGAAATAAGAGAAAGTCGAAGAACTACCGTAATAGATGTGGAGGTTGAGCAGTTACTGGAAGATGAATGCAGAGGTTTTTAGGAGAGAGGTTTTTATGAGAGAGAAGGAAGTTGAGAAGTTATGTGAGGAGAGAGAAAATAATTAGGGCTTAAGTTAAAATGTTGGGAATATTTTTCGTCTATCCCACGAAAACAAAAATTAAAAAATGACTTCAATTTTAAATCATGGGTCGAAAATTTAGGTTTTTTCAAAATTAAAATTCCTAATAATATTCCACTTTATCACGATACTTACTACTTTATTAATGGTTACTACCAACACTACATCGATAGATAAACAATATTGAGAATTAATTCAATTTACTATCTCATATACTAAAGTGTAGATGATCCTTTTTTTCTTATGACTAATAAATCCTATTTGTACATGTGTTTTAAGTAAATATTAAGTATATCTTTTTCAAATTTATGTAAAGTATCGTTACATCTAATCGATTATTCAATTCGATAGTTATTTCGGTCAGCCTCATAATAACGTGACCAAAGACGAATATGTGGTGTTAATGTTATTTGATTTCCAAATGTATTTTAAAGAACATGTGTCTTTCCCCGTTTTTGTTATTGGTGGAACATTATTCAACTATTAAAGGTGTTAATCTATATTTTTCTGATAATATCAACATTAGTATAACATAGGGCTAGAAAAACACCAACACTCCACTACACAAACAAAGGAAATACACATGACTAATGTGAATATTGTTAATTTTATAACTCTACTATTAATATGAATGCTAGTGACTTATCCTCGTGACCACTTTATGCAGATGTAAACCACTTATCCACTTGACTATATTATGCTACACTTTATATTTTTGTTGTTAAAATATAATGTGATGAAAAAATCAATAACTTAATAAGAGTTTGAGTTAATTATGATTATTTTTGGCAACAAAACATAGTTATAGTTATCCAAGCAATGTTTCCGTGCATCTCCCTAGCCAAAAAACTAGTTTACTATTCACTTAAGTCGTGAACCCAATATGGTTGAACCAAATGGAAATTCTAATATTGAACCAAATGGAAATTCTAATGTTTTTAGGCATTACAATTAAGAGTAAAAGTTACATAGTTACCATGTAACGCAATAAGTACACCAGGTATTCATTGCAATAGAAATTGATCATACGACTGTTAAAATACGAGAACGGTTATGTCCAAGACCTAGTTCTAGAGAATAAAAGTTGTCTTGAAATATCATACCCAAGAACCACAACCTATTTTCAAAAAAAAATTACTAGAAGTTCTGCACAATCCTTTCAAAACATAAGTTTATGGCAATTACCAAGTATGAACAGGACATTACCAAACTGAAGAACATATAAATCATGACAGCCATATATATTTCTTGGTCATTACCGAGTCATTAATTAGTAACCACTCACATAAGGTTTTTATAGTGGGGAATCAAGTTGTTAATAAGGACCATAAATGTAATGGGATCCTAACATTTTGGAACAGCCATATATTCTCCTTGGTGACTACCGAATCATTAATTGGTAACCCCTCATAAAAGGTTTTTATATTGGGGATTCAATTACTAACTTTACAAATATAAATTATTACATTTTGAATAATTAACTAGTTTGAACTCTAATAAATCCGAATTAGATCCTCTTAGAAAATAATGGTGAAACAAAATTAGAAAAATTACGACAATATCATCAATATAATATTGTTGTATCCTGTACTTTAAACAACGTAGTTCATGCAGAGTAGCCACCACGTTGATGGTTGGTCACTGCCCACTTACAAATAACTTGCGTATATTTAAGAAATCTGGTTTCTTAGTCACTGCCAACTTACAAGCAACTTGCGTATATTTAAGAAATATGGTTTTAACAACCCTGACGATGGAGAGTTCCAGACTTATGACCTGATATCACTGATATCACCATAGAATTAAGTAATACATTTATAAATCATTAAGTGAACATAAATCCATAAGGACATCATTTTCCCTCTCTCCCTTGCCCGTCTCCCCACCATCAGTATAGAGAATGGAAGAGTCCCTTTGTATGCATTCGCCTTAGCATTCTGTGGTGATGAAGTTCCCAAGTAATGAATCTTGGATCAATCTAGGCATATGAACTCACAACACAGATAACTCATAAGGAGGTTCCCCTCTGCAGTAGTTAAGCAAGCAAAACCAGTATGCATAAAGCAAACATTTGTTTCCAATACAAAATGTTTAAACAAAGGCCATCAAATTTAACAACATTTCCCCTGTGTTCTAACTACTTCGTGACTTGAGATTGAGAGGGAAATTAAAATCATTTGAGATTAAACATCATCTTTACTCTTAGACAATACATACTACGCGCATCAAGGTATATAATGACACCATAATTCTATAGTATATTCATTATACAAACCTAAAGGGAAAAATAACCCTTTTACTGAATAATATTCAACTCCAATTGTTCTAAAAATAATAGGATTTGCAAGATCTGCAACAATAATTTCCAAACCAAAGTTTACACAGGCCACCAATAATTTCACTTGCTACTTTTTGGCTTCAAATTGAGAGGGAGATCCAACATCAATGTATAAAATCATGTGAGACATCAGATTTAAAAAAGTACAATTCGTCCCTCAACATCAAAGGAAATGGAATAACCCTTTCTCTATTGTAAAAATTAAAAGTATCTGCAAGATCTGCAACAATAATTTCCAATTCTAGTTTAATTTTCAGACCGTAAACATAATTAATTGGTACTTTGGATGAACTTACCTCAAAATCATAAATGTATTGCCAACAGAACACGAGAACAGAAGTGTAGTCGGCGAAAATTAATATGCGAAAATATAAACTGGAGTACCTGAAATTATGTAATTCAATAATTCTGTAAGCTAAATAAGAAATCTCAAAGCAAATCTAAGAACATACCTTACTGGAGTTCAAAATTGGAGGGTGATTTTAGGGGGTTTTTTGGTGAGAGGAAGAGTAGGGGATTTATGCTGTTTAGGAGAGAGAAAGGTTTTCCGAGAAGAGAGAAAAAATTGGGGTTTTTATCAAACTTTTGGCAAGGAATTTCGGATGACCCGCGAATTAAAAAATTTGGAGAAACTGAATATTTTTGTAATTTTTAAGGTCCCGCCAACAATTATGTGTTCTTATTTTATCTTTTTTGGTCGAATTTTTAATCACGATGTCACTGATATACTAAAGGTAATTACCAGTTGTGAGGGGGTCGAAAAAGCTAGAGGCTAATGCGTGACCTCGTCCCTCGTGGGTGTGACGATTCTTTTTATTTAATCAAGTGTAATTGGATTTCCTGTGAGTTTACACCCAATTGACTAGTAATATAGGAGTCGCCATTCAGTTTTTAACGACAATGAGAAAAACTGACAAAACCCGGTTATCGTGACATAAAGGGAGTGCAATTATGTTTGACCACGACGGCCGTAGGTTCCCTTGTGATCCTGATCTCTCAACATACACCCGCAAGGTAGAGATTGAGGGTTCGGGGGACTGTAACTGCCGAGAGGAGTACTTCGCTCATCGATAACTCAAGAGGCAGGATATCCTTACTAGCTCAGCATAAATAATTGAAGGGACATGCGTTAATTATTAAACTAATCTGAATTGATTTTAGCAATATGCAACATATAATACTAATTCGATCGTGATTATCTGATTTAAATAGCATTAAAGGACCTAGCATGATAATCCGATTTCCCAAAAATATTATATTTGTTAGGCGTGATAGAACAATCAGATTAGGTTAGTTTAACAGTTCATAAAAAGGGCGAGGAAAGCAGTTAAATCATCGAAAAGGGACACATTACGACGCACCCTTGAGAGGTGCGTCACGGTTCTCAGAAAACTAACCACTTTGACTTTGCTATTTCTCCTTTTTATTTAACGAATCTCAATTATGGGACATGATACGTTCTGTTCGATTTATGGATCGATTGCGACAGAACGCGTGAACAGTTTCGCAGCGAGAGGCTTAGGCTAAGGGGTTTAGAGTCAATACTCAGAATATATTATGTGTTGTTGTGTGTTGTTTCACGTCGAAACTAGGGGCCTATTTATAGGGAAGAGTTCGTGGAAAGATAGAATTGCAGAGTTCTAATCCGCAAAGAATTAGGAAAAGAGACGTACCCAGGTACTTTCAGCGCCCAGGCCTGGGCGCCGAAGATTTCGCCGCCCAGAGCCAGGCGTTGAAAATAGGGTATGGGCAGCTTTATTTAGTCAGATTCGGATTCCTAAAATCCGTAGAGTTTGAGATTAATTCGAGTCTTTTAGCGCGTATCAATTTCATGACGGAATGCGTCTGGGCCCGTTACGAACTCTAGGCTCGTTAGGATTTTGATTAATATGTAACTCTTATTTCCGAATCCTATTAGGAATAGGATTCTCGCGATTTTCTATCTCATTTAGGATTTATGTTGGAGTGCAACACCTAATTCTGACAGGTTTCTATCTTTTATGATTTGCCACTTTTAGACGCTACCTTTTACGGCAGTTACTATTTTTAGCAGGTTTCCATAAATAGCAGGTTTCGGGTGAAATGAAATAGGGAATCGAGATTCGTTTATTTTATAGGAGATGCGTTGTCAAGTGGAGTTTTTATGCTTTCATCATCGAACCTTTCCCTTGCGGGAATGGGGACAAAAGTAGGTGTCTACACATATGTACACTTCATATTTATGGTGAGCGTACTGAGAGAAAATGAATGGCATGCACTCTTTCGCGCGACATCATTACTAGTATCAATCTTAAAGTGTCTAAACACCTTTGTCAACCACATACCATAAGGCATTTTATTTGTCCTGCTTTTTTTATGTGCACTCCGAATAGTGTTGACAATCATTCTAGGGAGATTTATCTTCTTTTTCCGAAGAAGGCAAAACATAATAAAGACATCAACGTAAGTCAGGGATGACTTTCTACCGAGACGAGGATTGAGGGATCCATGAACTATAAGGTGTAGTAGTCGATTTATCGGTGGAAAATCGTTAATGAGAGGCTTAGTGTCTCTCATGGAATCATTGTCGTCAAGCAAGACCCTCACGCAATCTTGGACTTTAAAATCTTTACTTTTAATCCAAGCTAGCCCAGGTTCATCATCGATCCCCTCATGCGGAATGCCAAGAATATGTCCCAGCGTCTCGTCATTTAGATAAATGTCTACGCCTCTCACCCATGTACGAAGAATCCCTTCCTTTTCACCCAAGGCCTCAATGTGGGTGTAGAACTCTCTCACAGGATCATCCCATATCTTCCCTTTATACTGTAGGAGGACATCCCATCCTTGGAACAAAAACCACTCACGCACAATTTTCGCATTGCCTTTAGTGAAATACTGAAACTCAATGTTCTTCCCTGGCCAAACTGGTCGTTCTCTGAATTCGTTTTGGAATAGATGTTGGTAGTCTTCATTCCTGAACCTTTTATCAGGTATGAAATTTCTACCACTACTGTTTTCATGTCGAGCACATTTTGCAGACTAATTCTAATTGTTCCGAATACCTGCTTGTTTTGAACGCGTAGGGGGCGTTTCTTTGGTAGTAGGTGCTTTCTGTCTAACTGTTATTTTCATTGGCTTTATCATTTCACCTTCGTATTAAACGAGAGTTAATTAGTCCCTCAACAATTGAGTACACATATCACACTCATAACATAAAATAAACATCACTGTTAGCCATTTCCATTATTATAAAGATAGCCAGTGTGATTAAAACAACAGATACAAAAAGAGTTGGAATGCAAATGAAATCAGTATTCATCAATCAGTTACCAGAGCAACAATTTATCTGCCCTATTAAGAACATGTCCGAACTCAATTTATCCTATTCTAACCCACATCATTGTTGGCCATTTCCATTATTATAAAGATAGCCAGTTTGATTAACACAACAGATACAAAAAACTTGGAATGCAAAAAAAAATCAATATTCAACAATTACCAGAGCAACAATTTATCTGCCCTATTAAGAACATGTCCAAACTCCATTTAGCCTATTCTAACCACTTTATGGCTTGAGAATCAGAGGGAAATTAAACATCATTGTACAAAATCATGTGAGAATGAACATCAGATTTACTCTACGGCTATCCATCCGTCATAAATATACACAATACAAACCAACTACACCCTTAAGCCCCTAAACCCTAATTTGTAGACCTTAAATCCTTAAGTTACAAATTTTATGATACTTTGGTTTAATTGACGTGGAATTCAAGTGTAATACCAACAAAAAACGAGAAGTGAAATACCTGAGAAGCCTGAATTATAATCGCCGATTATATTTTCGCGAAATCAAGACCGGGGTACTTGAAATTACAAACGGAAGAGGTTTTGCATAGAAATTAAAGAAGAAAGATGAAAAAATGGAAAGAAGAGTAAGTCGAAGAACTACCGTAATAGATGTGGAGGTTGAGCAGTTACTGGAAGATGAATGCAGAGGTTTTTAGGAGAGAGGTTTTTATGAGAGAGAAGAAAGTTGAGAAGTTATGTGAGGAGAGAGAAAATAATTAGGGCTTAAGTTAAAATGTTGGGAATATTTTTCGTCTATCCCACGAAAACAAAAATTAAAAAATGACTTCAATTTTAAATCATTGGGCCGAAAATTTAGGTTTTTTTAAAATTATAATTCCTAATAATATTCCACTTTATCACAATACTTACTACTTTATTAATGGTTACTACCAACACTACATCGATAGATAAACAATATTGAGAATTAATTCAATTTACTATCTCATATACTAAAGTGTAGATGATCCTTTTTTTCTTATGTCTAATAAATCCTATTAGTACATGTGTTTTAAGTAAATATTAAGTATATCTTTTTCAAATTTATGTAAAGTATCGTTACATCTAATCGATTATTCAATTCGATAGTTATCTCGGTCAGCCGCATAATAACGTGAGCAAAGACGAATATGTGGTGTTAATGTTATTTGATTTCCAAATGTATTTTAAAGAACATGTGTCTTTCCCCGTTATTGTTATTGGTGGAACATTATTCAACTATTAAAGGTGTTAATCTATATTTTTCTGATAATATCAACATTAGTATAACATAGGGCTAGAAAAACACCAACACTCCACTACACATACAAAGGAAATACACATGACTAATGTGAATATTGTTAATTTTATAACTCTACTATTAATATGAATGCTAATGACTTATCCTCGTGACCACTTTATGCAGATGTAAACCACTTATCCACTTGACTATATTATTCTACACTTTATATTTTTGTTGTTAAAATATAATGTGATGAAAAAATCAATAACTTAATAAGAGTTTGAGTTAATTATGATTATTTTTGGCAACAAAACATAGTTATAGTTATCCAAGCAATATTTCCGTGCATCTCCCTAGCAAAAAAACTTGTTTACTATTCACTTAAGTCGTGAACCCAATATGGTTGAACCAAATGGAAATTCTAATATTGAACCAAATGGAAATTCTAATGTTTTTAGGCATTACAATTAAGAGTAAAAGTTACATAGTTACCATGTAACGCAATAAGTACACTAGGTATTCATTGCAATAGAAATTGATCATACGACTGTTAAAATACGAGAACGGTTATGTCCAAGACCTAGTTCTAGAGAATAAAAGTTGTCTTGAAATATCATACCCAAGAACCTCAACCTATTTTCAACAAAAAATTACTAGAACTTCTGCACAATCCTTTCAAAACATAAGTTTATGGCAATTACCAAGTATGAACAGGACATTACCAAACTGAAGAACATATAAATCATGACAGCCATATTTATTTCTTGGTCATTACCGAGTCATTAATTAGTAACCACTCACATAAGGTTTTTATAGTCGGGAATCAAGTTGTTAATAAGGACCATAAATGTAATGGGATCCTAACATTTTGGAACAGCCATATATTCTCCTTGGTGACTACCGAATCATTAATTGGTAACCCCTCATAAAAGGTTTTTATATTGGGGATTCAATTACTAACTTTACAAATATAAATTATTACATTTTGAATAATTAACTAGTTTGAACTCTAATAAATAAGAATTAGATCCCCTTAGAAAATAATGGTGAAACAAAATTAGAAAAATTACGACAATATCATCAATATAATATTGTTGTATCATGTACTTTAAACAACGTAGTTCATGCAGAGTAGCCACCACGTTGATGGTTGGTCACTGCCCACTTACAAACAACTTGCGTATATTTAAGAAATCTGGTTTCTTAGTCACTGCCAACTTACAAGCAACTTGCGTATATTTAAGAAATATGGTTCCAACAAACCTGACGATGGAGAGTTCCAAACTTATGACCTGATATCACTGATATCACCATAGAATTAAGTAATACATTTATAAATCATTAAGTGAACATAAATCCATAAGGACATCATTTTCCCTCTCTCCCTTGCCCGCCTCCCCACCATCAGTATAGAGAATGGAAGAGTCCCTTTGTATGCATTCGCCTTAGAATTCTGTGGTGATGAAGTTCCCAAGTAATGAATCTTGGATCAATCTAGGCATATGAACTCACAACACAGATAACTCATAAGGAGGTTCCCCTCTGCAGTAGTTAAGCAAGCAAAACCAGTATGCATAAAGCAAACATTTATTTCCAATACAAAATGTTTAAACAAAGGCCATCAAATTTAACAACATTTCCCCTGTGTTCTAACTACTTCGTGACTTGAGATTGAGAGGGAAATTAAAATCATTTGAGATTGAACATCATCTTTACTCTTAGACAATACATACTACGCGCATCAAGGTATATAATGACACCATAATTCTATAGTATATTCATTATACAAACGTAAAGGGAAAAATAACCCTTTTACTGAATAATATTCAACTCCAATTGTTCTAAAAATAATAGGATTTGCAAGATCCGCAACAATAATTTCCAAACCAAAGTTTACACAGGCCACCAATAATTTCACTTGCTACGTTTTGGCTTCAAATTGAGAGGGAGATCCAACATCAATGTATAAAATCATGTGAGACATCAGATTTAAAAAAGTACAATTCGTCCCTCAACATCAAAGGAAATGGAATAACCCTTTCTCTATTGTGAAAATTAAAAGTATCTGCAAGATCTGCAACAATAATTTCCAATTCTAGTTTAATTTTCAGACCGTAAACATAATTAATTGGTACTTTGGATGAACTTACCTCAAAATCATAAATGTATTTCCAACAGAACACGAGAACAGAAGTGTAGTCGGCGAAAATTGATATGCGAAAATATAAACTGGAGTACCTGAAATTATGTAATTCAATAATTCTGTAAGCTAAATAAGAAATCTCAAAGCAAATCTAAGAACATACCTTATTGGAGTTCAAAATTGGAGGGTGATTTTAGGGGGTTTTTTGGTAAGAGGAAGAGGAGGGGATTTATGGTGTTTAGGAGAGAGAAAGGTTTTCCGAAAAGAGAGAAAAAATTGGGGTTTTTATCAAACTTTTGGCAAGGAATTTCGGATGACCCGCGAATTAAAAAATTTGGAGAAACTGAATATTTTTGAAATTTTTAAGGTCCCGCCAACAATTATGTGTTCTTATTTTGGTCGAATTTTTAATCACGATGTCACTGATATACTAAAGGTAATTACCAGTTGTGAGGGGGTCGAAAAAGCACGAGGCCAATGCGTGACCTCGTCCCTCGTGGGTGTGACGATTCTTTTTATTTAATCAAGTGTAATTGGATTTCCTGTGAGTTAACACCCAATTGACTAGTAATATAGGAGTCGCCATTCAGTTTTTAACGACAATGAGAAAAACTGAAAAAAACCCGGTTATCGTGACATAAAGGGAGTGCAATTATGTTTGACCACGACGGCCGTAAGTTCCCTTGTGATCCTGATCTCTCAACATACACCCGCAAGGTAGAAATTGAGGGTTCGGGGGACTGTAACTACCGAGAGGAGTACTTCGCTCATCGATACCTCCAGAGGCAGGATATCCTTATTAGCTCAGCATAAATAATTGAAGGGACATGCGTTAATTATTAAACTAATCTGAATTGATTTTAGCAATATGCAACATATAATACTAATTCGATCGTGATTATCTGATTTAAATAGCATTAAGGGACCTAGCATGATAATCCGATTTCCCAAAAATATTATATTTGTTAGGCGTGATAGAACAATCAGATTAGGTTAGTTTAACAGTTCATAAAAAGGGCGAGGAAAGCAGTTAAATCATCGAAAAGGGACACATTACGACGCACCCTTGAGAGGTGCGTCACGGTTCTCAGAAAACTAACCACTTTGACTTTGCTATTTCTCCTTTTTATTTAACGAATCTCAATTATGGGACAGGATACGTTCTGTTCGATTTATGGATCGATTGCGACAGAACGCGTGAACAATTTCGCAGCGAGAGGCTTAGGCTAAGGGGTTTAGAGTCAATACTCAGAATATATTATGTGTTGTTGTGTGTTGTTTCACGTCGAAACTAGGGGCCTATTTATAAGGAAGAGTTCGTGGAAAGATAGAATTGCAGAGTTCTAATCCGCAAAGAATTAGGAAAAGAGACGTACCCAGGTACTTTCAGCGCCCAGGCCTGGGCGCCGAAGATTTCGCCGCCCAGAGCCAGGCGTTGAAAATAGGGTCTGGGCAGCTTTATTTAGTCAGATTCGGATTCCTAAAATCCGTAGAGTTTGAGATTAATTCGAGTCTTTTAGCGCGTATCAATTTCATGACGGAATGCGTCTGGGCCCGTTACGAACTCTAGGCTCGTTAGGATTTTGATTAATATGTAACTCTTATTTCCGAATCCTATTAGGAATAGGATTCTCGCGATTTTCTATCTCATTTAGGATTTATGTTGGAGTGCAGCACCTAATTCTGACAGGTTTCTATCTTTTATGATTTGCCACTTTTAGACGCTACCTTTTACGGCAGTTACTATTTTTAGCAGGTTTCCATAAATAGCAGGTTTCGGGTGAAATGAAATAGGGAATCGAGATTCGTTTATTTTATAGGAGATGCGTTGTCAAGTGGAGTTTTTATGCTTTCATCATCGAACCTTTCCCTTGCGGGAATGGGGACAAAAGTAGGTGTCTACACATATGTACACTTCATATTTATAGTGAGCGTACTGAGAGAAAATGAATGACATGCACTCTTTCGCGCGACATCATTACTAGTATCAATCTTAAAGTGTCTAAACACCTTTGTCAACCACATACCATAAGGCATTTTATTTGTCCTGCTTTCTTTATGTGCACTCCGAATAGTGTTGACAATCATTCTAGGGAGATTCATCTTCTTTTTCCGAAGAAGGCAAAACATAATAAAGACATCAACGTAAGTCAGGGATGACTTTCTACCGAGACGAGGATTGAGGGATCCATGAAATATAAGGTGTAGTAGTCGATTTATCGGTGGAAAATCGTTAATGAGAGGCTTAGTGTCTTTCATGGAATCATTGTCGTCAAGCAAGACCCTCACGCAATCTTGGACTTTAAAATTTTTACTTTTAATCCAAGCTAGGCTAGGTTCATCATGGATCCCCTCATGCGGAATGCCAAGAATATGTCCCAGCGTCTCGTCATTTAGATAAATGTCTACGCCTCTCACCCATGTACGAAGAATCCCTTCCTTTTCACCCAAGGCCTCAATGTGGGTGTAGAACTCTCTCACAGGATCATCCCATATCTTCCCTTTATACTGTAGGAGGACATCCCATCCTTGGAACAAAAACCACTCACGCACAATTTTCGCATTGCCTTTAGTGAAATACTGAAACTCAATGTTCTTCCCTGGCCAAACTGGTCGTTCTCTGAATTCGTTTTGGAATAGCTGTTGGTAGTCTTCATTCCTGAACCTTTTATCAGGTATGAAATTTCTACCACTACTGTTTTCATGTCGAGCACATTTTGCAGACTAATTCTAATTGTTCCGAATACCTGCTTGTTTTGAACGCGTAGGGGGCGTTTCTTTGGTAGTAGGTGCTTTCTGTCTAACTGTTATTTTCATTGGCTTTATCATTTCACCTTCGTATTAAACGAGAGTTAATTAGTCCCTCAACAATTGAGTACACATATCACACTCATAACATAAAATAAACATCACTGTTAGCCATTTCCATTATTATAAAGATAGCCAGTGTGATTAAAACAACAGATACAAAAAGAGTTGGAATGCAAATGAAATCAGTATTCATCAATCAGTTACCAGAGCAACAATTTATCTGCCCTATTAAGAACATGTCCGAACTCAATTTATCCTATTCTAACCCACATCATTGTTGGCCATTTCCATTATTATAAAGATAGCCAGTTTGATTAACACAACAGATACAAAAAACTTGGAATGCAAAAAAAAATCAATATTCAACAATTACCAGAGCAACAATTTATCTGCCCTATTAAGAACATGTCCAAACTCCATTTATCCTATTCTAACCACTTTATGGCTTGAGAATCAGAGGGAAATTAAACATCATTGAACAAAATCATGTGAGAATGAACATCAGATTTACTCTACGGCTATCCATCCGTCATAAATATACACAATACAAACCAACTACACCCTTAAGCCCCTAAACCCTAATTTGTAGACCTTAAATCCTTAAGTTACAAATTTTATGATACTTTGGTTTAATTGACGTGGAATTCAAGTGTAATACCAACAAAAAACGAGAAGTGAAATACCTGAGAAGCCTGAATTATAATCGCCGATTATATTTTCGCGAAATCAAGACCGGGGTACTTGAAATTACAAACGGAAGAGGTTTTGCATAGAAATTAAAGAAGAAAGATGAAAAAATGGAAAGTAGAGTAAGTCGAAGAACTACCGTAATAGATGTGGAGCTTGAGCAGTTACTGGAAGATGAATGCAGAGGTTTTTAGGAGAGAGGTTTTTATGAGAGAGAAGGAAGTTGAGAAGTTATGTGAGGAGAGAGAAAATAATTAGGGCTTAAGTTAAAATGTTGGGAATATTTTTCGTCTATCCCACGAAAACAAAAATTAAAAAATGACTTCAATTTTAAATCATTGGGCCGAAAATTTAGGTTTTTTTAAACTTAAAATTCCTAATAATATTCCACTTTATCACAATACTTACTACTTTATTAATGGTTACCACCAACACTACATCGATAGATAAACAATATTGAGAATTAATTCAATTTACTATCTCATATACTAAAGTGTAGATGATCCTTTTTTTCTTATGTCTAATAAATCCTATTTGTACATGTGTTTTAAGTAAATATTAAGTATATCTTTTTCAAATTTATGTAAAGTATCGTTACATCTAATCGATTATTCAATTCGATAGTTATCTCGGTCAGCCTCATAATAACGTGAGCAAAGACGAATATGTGGTGTTAATGTTATTTGATTTCCAAATGTATTTTAAAGAACATGTGTCTTTCCCCGTTATTGTTATTGGTGGAACATTATTCAACTATTAAAGGTGTTAATCTATATTTTTCTGATAATATCAACATTAGTATAACATAGGGCTAGAAAAACACCAACACTCCACTACACATACAAAGGAAATACACATGACTAATGTGAATATTGTTAATTTTATAACTCTACTATTAATATGAATGCTAATGACTTATCCTCGTGACCACTTTATGCAGATGTAAACCACTTATCCACTTGACTATATTATGCTACACTTTATATTTTTGTTGTTAAAATATAATGTGATGAAAAAATCAATAACTTAATAAGAGTTTGAGTTAATTATGATTATTTTTGGCAACAAAACATAGTTATAGTTATCCAAGCAATGTTTCCGTGCATCTCCCTAGCCAAAAAACTTGTTTACTATTCACTTAAGTCGTGAACCCAATATGGTTGAACCAAATGGAAATTCTAATATTGAACCAAATGGAAATTCTAATGTTTTTAGGCATTACAATTAAGAGTAAAAGTTACATAGTTACCATGTAACGCAATAAGTACACTAGGTATTCATTGCAATAGAAATTGATCATACGACTGTTAAAATACGAGAACGGTTATGTCCAAGACCTAGTTTTAGAGAATAAAAGTTGTCTTGAAATATCATACCCAAGAACCACCACCTATTTTCAACAAAAAATTACTAGAACTTCTGCACAATCCTTTCAAAACATAAGTTTATGGCAATTACCAAGTATGAACAGGACATTACCAAACTGAAGAACATATAAATCATGACAGCCATATTTATTTCTTGGTCATTACCGAGTCATTAATTAGTAACCACTCACATAAGGTTTTTATAGTCGGGAATCAAGTTGTTAATAAGGACCATAAATGTAATGGGATCCTAACATTTTGGAACAGCCATATATTCTCCTTGGTGACTACCGAATCATTAATTGGTAACCCCTCATAAAAGGTTTTTATATTGGGGATTCAATTACTAACTTTACAAATATAAATTATTACATTTTGAATAATTAACTAGTTTGAACTCTAATAAATAAGAATTAGATCCCCTTAGAAAATAATGGTGAAACAAAATTAGAAAAATTACGACAATATCATCAATATAATATTGTTGTATCATGTACTTTAAACAACGTAGTTCATGCAGAGTAGCCACCACGTTGATGGTTGGTCACTGCCCACTTACAAACAACTTGCGTATATTTAAGAAATCTGGTTTCTTAGTCACTGCCAACTTACAAGCAACTTGCGTATATTTAAGAAATATGGTTCCAACAAACCTGACGATGGAGAGTTCCAAACTTATGACCTGATATCACTGATATCACCATAGAATTAAGTAATACATTTATAAATCATTAAGTGAACATAAATCCATAAGGACATCATTTTCCCTCTCTCCCTTGCCCGCCTCCCCACCATCAGTATAGAGAATGGAAGAGTCCCTTTGTATGCATTCGCCTTAGAATTCTGTGGTGATGAAGTTCCCAAGTAATGAATCTTGGATCAATCTAGGCATATGAACTCACAACACAGATAACTCATAAGGAGGTTCCCCTCTGCAGTAGTTAAGCAAGCAAAACCAGTGTGCATAAAGCAAACATTTATTTCCAATACAAAATGTTTAAACAAAGGCCATCAAATTTAACAACATTTCCCCTGTGTTCTAACTACTTCGTGACTTGAGATTGAGAGGGAAATTAAAATCATTTGAGATTGAACATCATCTTTACTCTTAGACAATACATACTACGCGCATCAAGGTATATAATGACACCATAATTCTATAGTATATTCATTATACAAACGTAAAGGGAAAAATAACCCTTTTACTGAATAATATTCAACTCCAATTGTTCTAAAAATAATAGGATTTGCAAGATCTGCAACAATAATTTCCAAACCAAAGTTTACACAGGCCACCAATAATTTCACTTGCTACTTTTTGGCTTCAAATTGAGAGGGAGATCCAACATCAATGTATAAAATCATGCGAGACATAAGATTTAAAAAAGTACAATTCGTCCCTCAACATCAAAGGAAATGGAATAACCCTTTCTCTATTGTAAAAATTAAATGTATCTGCAAGATCTACAACAATAATTTCCAATTCTAGTTTAATTTTCAGACCGTAAACATAATTAATTGGTACTTTGGATGAACTTACCTCAAAATCATAAATGTATTTCCAACAGAACACGAGAACAGAAGTGTAGTCGGCGAAAATTGATATGCGAAAATATAAACTTGAGTACCTGAAATTATGTAATTCAATAATTCTGTAAGCTAAATAAGAAATCTCAAAGCAAATCTAAGAACATACCTTACTGGAGTTCAAAATTGGAGAGTGATTTTAGGGGGTTTTTTGGTAAGAGGAAGAGGAGGGGATTTATGGTGTTTAGGAGAGAGAAAGGTTTTCCGAAAAGAGAGAAAAAATTGGGGTTTTTATCAAACTTTTGGCAAGGAATTTCAGATGACCCGCGAATTAAAAAATTTGGAGAAACTGAATATTTTTGAAATTTTTAAGGTCCCGCCAACAATTATGTGTTCTTATTTTGGTCGAATTTTTAATCACGATGTCACTGATATACTAAAGGTAATTACCAGTTGTGAGGGGGTCGAAAAAGCACGAGGCTAATGCGTGACCTCGTCCCTCGTGGGTGTGACGATTCTTTTTATTTAATCAAGTGTAATTGGATTTCCTGTGAGTTTACACCCAATTGACTAGTAATATAGGAGTCGCCATTCAGTTTTTAACGACAATGAGAAAAACTGACAAAACCCGGTTATCGTGACATAAAGGGAGTGCAATTATGTTTGACCACGACGGCCGTAAGTTCCCTTGTGATCCTGATCTCTCAACATACACCCGCAAGGTAGAAATTGAGGGTTCGGGGGACTATAACTACCGAGAGGAGTACTTCGCTCATCGATAACTCCAGAGGCAGGATATCCTTACTAGCTCAGCATAAATAATTGAAGGGACATGCGTTAATTATTAAACTAATCTGAATTGATTTTAGCAATATGCAACATATAATACTAATTCGATCGTGATTATCTGATTTAAATAGCATTAAGGGACCTAGCATGATAATCCGATTTCCCAAAAATATTATATTTGTTAGGCGTGATAGAACAATCAGATTAGGTTAGTTTAACAGTTCATAAAAAGGGCGAGGAAAGAAGTTAAATCATCGAAAAGGGACACATTACGACGCACCCTTGAGAGGTGCGTCACGGTTCTCAGAAAACTAACCACTTTGACTTTGCTATTTCTCCTTTTTATTTAACAAATCTCAATTATGGGACAGGATACGTTCTGTTCGATTTATGGATCGATTGCGACAGAACGCGTGAACAGTTTCGCAGCGAGAGGCTTAGGTTAAGGGGTTTAGAGTCAATACTCAGAATATATTATGTGTTGTTGTGTGTTGTTTCACGTCGAAACTAGGGGCCTATTTATAGGGAAGAGTTCGTGGAAAGATAGAATTGCAGAGTTCTAATCCGCAAAGAATTAGGAAAAGAGACGTACCCAGGTACTTTCAGCGCCCAGGCCTGGGCGCCGAAGATTTCGGCGCCCAGAGCCAGGCGTTGAAAATAGGGTCTGGGCAGCTTTGTTTAGTCAGATTCGGATTCCTAAAATCCGTAGAGTTTGAGATTAATTCGAGTCTTTTAGCGCGTATCAATTTCATGACGGAATGCGTCTGGGCCCGTTACGAACTCTAGGCTCGTTAGGATTTTGATTAATATGTAACTCTTATTTCCGAATCCTATTAGGAATAGGATTCTCGCGATTTTCTATCTCATTTAGGATTTATGTTGGAGTGCAACACCTAATTCTGACAGGTTTCTATCTTTTATGATTTGCCACTTTTAGACGCTACCTTTTACGATAGTTACTATTTTTAGCAGGTTTCCATAAATAGCAGGTTTCGGGTGAAATGAAATAGGGAATCGAGATTCGTTTATTTTATAGGAGATGCGTTGTCAAGTGGAGTTTTTATGCTTTCATTATCGAACCTTTCCCTAGCGGGAATGGGGACAAAAGTAGGTGTCTACACATATGTACACTTCATATTTGTGGTGAGCGTACTGAGAGAAAATGAATGACATGCACTCTTTCGCGCGACATCATTACTAGTATCAATCTTAAAGTGTCTAAACACCTTTGTCAACCACATACCATAAGGCATTTTATTTGTCCTACTTTCTTTATGTGCACTCCGAATAGTGTTGACAATCATTCTAGGGAGATTCATCTTCTTTTTCCGAAGAAGGCAAAACATAATAAAGACATCAACGTAAGTCAGGGATGACTTTCTACCGAGACGAGGATTGAGGGATCCATGAACTATAAGGTGTAGTAGTCGATTTATCGTTGGAAAATCGTTAATGAGAGGCTTAGTGTCTCTCATGGAATCATTGTCGTCAAGCAAGACCCTCACGCAATCTTGGACTTTAAAATCTTTACTTTTAATCCAAGCTAGCCCAGGTTCATCATGGATCCCCTCATGCAGAATGCCAAGAATACGTCCCAGCGTCTCGTCATTTAGATAAATGTCTACGCCTCTCACCCATGTACGAAGAATCCCTTCCTTTTCACCCAAGGCCTTGATGTGGGTGTAGAACTCTCTCACAGGATCATCCCATATCTTCCCTTTATACTGTAGGAGGACATCCCATCCTTGGAACAAAAACTACTCACGCACAATTTCCGCATTGCCTTTAGTGAAATACTGAAACTCAATGTTCCTCCCTGGCCAAACTGGTCGTTCTCTGAATTCGTTTTGGAATAGCTGTTGGTAGTCTTCATTCCTGAACCTTTTATCAAGTATGAAATTTCTACCACTACTGTTTTCATGTCGAGCACATTTTGCAGACTAATTCTAATTGTTCCGAATACCTGCTTGTTTTGAACGCGTAGGGGGCGTTTCTTTGGTAGTAGGTGCTTTCTGTCTAACTGTTATTTTCATTGGCTTTATCATTTCACCTTCGTATTAAACGAGAGTTAATTAGTCCCTCAACAATTGAGTACACATATCACACTCATAACAGAAAATAAACATCACTGTTAGCCATTTCCATTGTTATAAAGATAGCCAGTGTGATTAAAACAACAGATACAAAAAGAGTTGGAATGCAAATGAAATCAGTATTCATCAATCAGTTACCAGAGCAACAATTTATCTGCCCTATTAAGAACATGTCCAAACTCAATTTATCCTATTCTAACCCAAATCATTGTTGGCCATTTCCATTATTATAAAGATAGCCAGTTTGATTAACACAACAGATACAAAAAACTTGGAATGCAAAAAAAAAAATCAATATTCAACAATTACCAGAGCAACAATTTATCTGCCCTATTAAGAACATGTCCAAACTCCATTTAGCCTATTCTAACCACTTTATGGCTTGAGAATCAGAGGGAAATTAAACATCATTGTACAAAATCATGTGAGAATGAACATCAGATTTACTCTACGGCTATCCATCCGTCATAAATATACACAAT
Organism: Spinacia oleracea; assembly: GCF_020520425.1. Taxonomy (NCBI): domain Eukaryota; kingdom Viridiplantae; phylum Streptophyta; class Magnoliopsida; order Caryophyllales; family Amaranthaceae; genus Spinacia; species Spinacia oleracea. The sequence continues at coordinate 94,899,803 of NC_079489.1, forward strand.
ACAAACCAACTACACCCTTAAGCCCCTAAACCCTAATTTGTAGACCTTAAATCCTTAAGTTACAAATTTTATGATACTTTGGTTTAATTGACGTGGAATTCAAGTGTAATACCAACAAAAAACCAGAAGTGAAATACTTGAGAAGCCTGAATTATAATCGCCGATTATATTTTCGCGAAATCAAGACCGGGGTACTTGAAATTACAAACGGAAGAGGTTTTGCATAGAAATTAAAGAAGAAAGATGAAAAAATGGAAAGAAGAGAAAGTCGAAGAACTACCGTAATAGATGTGGAGGTTGAGCAGTTACTGGAAGATGAATGTAGAGGTTTTTAGGAGAGAGGATTTTATGAGAGAGAAGGAAGTTGAGAAGTTATGTGAGGAGAGAGAAAATAATTAGGGCTTAAGTTAAAATGTTGGGAAGTTGAGAAGTTATGTGAGGAGAGAGAAAATAAATACCCTTGAGAGGTGCGTCACGGTTCTCAGAAAACTAACCACTTTGACTTTGCTATTTCTCCTTTTTATTTAACGAATCTCAATTATGGGACAGGATACGTTCTGTTCGATTTATGGATCGATTGCGACAGAACGCGTGAATAATTTCGCAGCGAGAGGCTTAGGCTAAGGGTTGGAGTCAATACTCAGAATATAATTATGTGTTGTTGTGTGTGTTTTTCACGTCGAATTTGGGGCTGTATTTATAGGGAAGAGTTCGTGGAAAGATAGAATTGCAGAGTTCTAATCCATAAAGAATTAGGAAAAAACACGTACCCAGGTATTTTCAGCGCCCAGGCCTGGGCGCCGAAGATTTCGGCGCCCAGAGCCAGGCGTTGAAAATAGGGTCTGGGCTGTTTTCTTTAGTCAGATTCGGATTCCTGAAATCCGTAGATTTTGAGACTTAATCGAGTCTTTTAGTGCGTATTAACCTTGCGACGGGATGCGTCTGGGCCCGTTACGAACTCTAGGCTCGTTAGGATTTTAATTAATACGTAACTCTTATTTCCGAATCCTATTAGGAATAGGATTCTCGCGGTTTTCTATCTCATTTAGGATTTATGTTGGAGTGCAACACCTAATTCTGACAGGTTTCTATCCTTTATGATTTGCCACTTTTAGAAGCTACCTTTTACGGCAGTTACTATTTTTAGCAGGTTTCCATAAATAGCAGGTTTCTATAAATAGCAGGTTTCTGGTGAAATGAAAAGGGGAATTGAGATTCGTTATTTTATAGGAGATGCGTTGTCAAGTGGAGATTTATGCTTTCATCATCGAACCTTTCCCTTTTGGGAATGGGGACAAAAGTAGGTGTCTACAGTTAGCCCCCACTTTGACTGAGTCTTGGAATAAGACGATGGTCAAAGTACTAGACGGAGTGCGTCACACAAGCCATGGTGTATGTGACCTGTTTTGCGAGGGTCTCACGAGCCCCCGAGTGATAACATTTGACTTAAGGGTCATCACTTGAAATGTCGACATATCCCTCACGTGTCATTGGGATTTTTCAACGGATAGTATAGAATACTCCCTCACTTTGTCATTGGAAGTATCTAAAGAGGCGTAGAAACTCCCTCACTTTGTCATTGGGAGTAGCTACAGACACTAGTGGAAAAAGGCTCATTTGCATCGCACATTTAAGTGCATTTGCGTCGCACATTGTGCGTGGCAAAAGCTCTCGACGCAAATGACTAAAATCATTTGCATCGCACATTTGTGCGACGCAAATGACCCTCATTTGCGCCGCACATTAAGCAAATGTGCGACACAAATGACTTTTCAGGCACCATGTTGAAAAGTCATTTGCGTCGCACATTAGCTTAATGTGCGACGCAAATGACTTTTCAGGCGCCAAAAAATAAGTCATTTGCCTCGCACAATAGCTTAATGTGCGACGCAAATGACTATTTGAGCGCCAAAGAAATAAGTCATTTGCCTCGCACATTAGCTTAATGTGCGACGCAAATGACCTTTTTGGCACCAAAAAAATAAGCCATTTGCGTCGCACATTAAGCTAATGTGCGACGCAAATGACTTTGAATTTTGTAAAAAAAAATAGATATTTTACTATATATATATATATATATATATATATATATATATATATATATATATATATACATATACATATATATATATATATATATATATATATATATATATATATATATATGTATATGTATATATATATATATATATATATATATATATATATATATATATATATATATATATATATATATAGTAAAATGGACAACTCATATTATTAAATAGAACCACATCAAATCAATAAGACTAAATACGTAAAGGCAGTACCTTCATAAATCTTACAATACAAAAGCTTGAAATATCTACAACAATGTATTCCATCTAACGGTTTCTCTTGACACCCAACAAAAAAAAAATATTAGTTGCTGCCCAGAATCTTCTAGTGTTTCCCTTGCTTCTAGTGTAGTAGCAAAAAAAATAGATATTTTACTATATATATATATATATATATATATATACATATATATATATATATATATATATATATATATATAGTAAAATGGACAACTCATATTATTAAATAGAACCACATCAAATCAATAAGACTAAATACGTAAAGGCAGTACCTTCATAAATCTTACAATACAAAAGCTTGAAATATTTACAACAATGTATTCCATCTAACGGTTTCTCTTGACACCCAACAAAAAAAAAATATTAGTTGCTGCCCAGAATCTTCTAGTGTTTCCCTTGCTTCTAGTGTAGTATCGAGCAACGTCCTAACAATCATGGCCAAGGCGTAGCAAGTGATGAGAAAAGTGCATTTAGTATGTCAATCAAATTGGTTTTGGTGTACAGATCGTGAGTAGAAAACCAACCTTCACGAAATCATCCACTAGCAAAGCGGTTCCATCTAAAGAAACATTTTGGTTAAGGTGTGAATATAGTTAACACAAATGAGATGAGACCCTGAAGATGAAGCATAAAGAGGTTGAAAATGCATAAAAAAAAGCAGATATCAGGAAAAAAGAAACTGAATCTCACTGATTTATAGAAATATATGTTGCCAAATCTTTGGAGATGGCATAGATCTGCCCAGTTGCATGGCGGAAGTACTTGTTTCCATCTTCCCCAAACTTCCAGAATTCTGGTTCATGGTATTTAACATTCCTATGAAAAAACAAAAGAAATGCATAAGAGGGACATTGAAAATTATCTAAATACCAAGAAACAAAAAAAGAACAAATGGATGACCTATATAAAGAGGTCCTGGAAGCTTACTTATCAGCCAGAACGGGTCCAGATTTCATACATCCGATATACACTCTTGGTTTTGATCGATAATGAGCAAGAGTTGACGTAAAAACACCTGCAATAAAAAACAGATAATGAACAAAAATCATCAGAGACAGTGGATAATGGAAACCATGGTGGTGAGGGCAACATATGATAGATAATTAGATACAGAAATAACATTATTTTAAAAATGTACCTAAATTTAAATGTACATCGTCATCCACCTTGACATAAAAATCAGCATCCCATTTTCCAACAGCTGTGGAGAAGTATATCTTGGTTTTTGCAGACAATTCATGATATCCTTCAATATGCTCCTGAAAATGTTTTTGGACAAGATTCTCACAATGACCGAAAAGGTTAACCTGTACGTAGATATACTGAACTTGGGGATTGTATTATTACCAGCCTGAGAAAGTCATGATGCTGAGCTTCCTCGGAATCAATCGCTCGATCTAATATGCTGTTAGATGTAGCACTATTTCAAGAATGCATATTTCAGTCAGTGCACATTTCACAATAATTTAGCATTAAAAAAAAAAGCACATTTCACCACATTTATAACAAACTATCTTCCAATAGCTCCAACAGTCGAATGGAAAAAAATATGCACGGTTAGAACACAAAGGAGTATGACCACTATATCCAATGTCCTTTTCAGTCTCTCCACAAGCAATAAAAGCTTTGCTTGAAGTTTAAAGGATATGAAGTTTTAATCTTGGTGATTTGCAAGTTGCAACAACAAATCTCATACCAATCACACCAATGCTTTGATATATTATGTGTGTGCTTATCAATCATTTTTTTCATTATATCCATGTACTTCCTTAGGACTTTTAACCCTTTAAAGTACTATGATACAAACTCCCCTGAATGCCAAACTCTCCAGATTCCTCAAAAGATACTTGTCGTCCTAGTTCTTGTTTAAAGACTTAGTTTTTACTTCTTAACCAAGTAAATAACAATCAATCATTTTGAAACATATATGACAAGAATTCTTAGCATTGCACAAGAATAAAACCCTTGCTAGATATTAGATGACTAAGATAGTGTTGGTAAAACTTTATTTTATCTTATTTGTTCAGACAACATAAGTTTTTTTCCGAGACAAAAGAAGTCCGTGTAAGAAAAAATAAGTCTTTTTAAGGTGAACCAACCACATATTAGAGGAAGTGGACTCTTTGAAAGTACAGATCCAAGGCTAAGAAAATGTGTAAGTTAGAACACATATGAATTCTCTGCCCATCAACCCACCCTAAGCGTTAAAGATCATAACTAGAGGCACTGGGTAATGTCCATGTATGTTATATTACTGACCAGTAACTAATTAGGGTAGCTGGTATTGCAGTTATAAGGAATTCAGTTATTAAATTCATAGAGCTATCTTTATCGGCTATCAAATGAAAAGCTTGATTCTCTGATCTTCAATGTTCAATAAGCTCAAAGGATAATTTAAAAGTTTCAACCAATGGCCAGTTTAAAGAGTTGATCCAGGCAGGCAATCAGTCATTCGGCCATTCCAAAAGCACACCCACCCTGGTGACTGATGTTACTATCAGGAATTCAGGAGAAAACTATGGCCAATTTCATAGTCTTATTAATCATTCATAAGAAAGTATGGTGGCCTGTTTACATACATAATACTATTATCTGTATAATTCTTACAAGTGGATATCCATTTTAGTTGGAAGACTGTGTGTTCAATGTAGACAAAGTGACAAACTGCACATAAGATGAAGCCCTACTTGTATAATGGATTACACTTACATAATCTCCCTTCCAATCTACAAATGCAGAAACAACATAAGCAACTACTACTTGTCAACATAAGCAACAGAAACAACAAATGCAGAAAGATAGAATATATCACTACTTGTCAGAATTGTCACACAATTCAGAATTATTAGCAACTACTGACAAAAGAAAATTAAGAATATATTAGCAGCAAACAATTTATCTATAGTACCCAATTCATTGACAGTTCATTATAAAAGTTCCAAAAGTTAAATATACATTAAAAACAGCAATTAGTAACTGATTTTGAATTTAGAAAGGGAAAATGAATCTGAAAATGTAACTGTCATTAACGCAAAAACATAAGCTTCGATCACTAATCACTTATTGATCCACAATCCATTTGGGAACATAAGCAAGTTCAATCTAGCAGAACAGAAATGAAGTAACTTTAAATTCAAAATCCTAGATTCTCCATAATAACATAAGAAAGGGGCAAAAGATGATAAACTTCGACACCAACGTAGGAGAGTGAAAGTACACTCCCATATGGTGTGACAACAATTCAAATGGCAATTAAACAGTCTGATTGTCCCCAAATCACATCGGATCACATGATCCCAGGTGCATCAGTAAACTAGAAGTCTAACATTCACAATAATCAACAAACACCCAGATTCAATGTGGGATAATTGATCAAAGCAGTCAGATCACGCAACATAACACGCTCAGTGACTAAACTTAAGCATCATACTTCACAACACTAAAAATCCAGATCTGCGAAAAATTAATACGACCAAATTCCCACAAAATTAGAAATTAAAAACAACAACATTCATACTTCAGGTCAGCAATGTAGCATCTATATGGGAAATTGTTTTTTCAGATTAAAATCAACAAAAGATCTAATTTCCACCCAAATCACTACGATCACGATTCAAACCTACCCAGATCAACAACTAACAACTTCAAAAAAAAATCAAAATCCTCAATTAAAAGTTCAAAAACTCGAAAACAAAATACTCGAATTCACAAACTAACCAACATGATCAAACCCTAGATTTATAATAAAACAACAAAAAGAGGCGCAAAACTAATTAAACATGGAAACTAAGGTAGGAGAGAGAAAATACCTCAGCAGGAAGGTAATCATGGATGGCGGCGGAGTAAACGAGAGCTCCAACACCAACATGTTCAGCATATTACTCAGCGTTCAAAAATCAAACAATAATACCCAACGGAAACTGCAAACGAACATTAATTCTTCGAGATGTAGCCTTCTTCGTCGCGCCGGGACCTAGAATTTTTCCAGTTCTTGCCATTTTCGCACAGCTTAGATTTCCATTGATTAGAGTTTCGGAGGAGACAGAGAACAAGGTATTGGAGCCTTTGAAGGGAAGCGGGATAGTGGTGTTGTGGTTAGGGTGGGTTTCAAACAGGAGATCTAGAAAAAGGAGGATGAGAGAGAAAGAGATGTATGGAGGGAGGAGGCGGAAACCCTCTGTGAGGAAATGAATTAATTTTTAGGAATTTTAGGGTATCATTGCGTCGCCATATTAAAAAGCTGCGATGCAGTATAATCTTTGAGGATGGACTAGTCCTTTGCGTCGCCATATTAAAAAACTGCGACGCACTTGATTGAGTCATTTGCCTCGCAGTTTTGTTAATCTGCGACGCAACTGACTCTGTGAGCATTCTAGAGTCATTTGCCTCGCAAATTAACAAATGTGCGAGGCAAATGACTAAATTTTACGCTAAAAATTGTCATTTGCGTCATATGTTCAGAATGGCGTGGCAAATGCGGGGATGCAATTAAGCGTTTTTCTACTAGTGAGATGTTTTCGAAATCAAAGCTATAAAGTGTAATTGGGCCTGGCCAAGCCCAACCACGAGGTAAAAATATTTTTAAAGATTCTCATTTTCAGGGCTAGCTAAACGAGAAAACCCCCTTGTTTTTATAGGACGTAAAACGAAGGAAAATCCAGCACCCATGTTTTTATAGGACGTAAAACGAAGGAAAATCCAGCAAAAGTTATCGCTGCAGCGAATAAGGACCTGCGCGGTTTAATGGCGCAGACCCCGCCGGCTAAAGATAGCGAGCCTGTCCGCTAAGGGTGGACACCCCGTCCGATAGAAGTGGACGAATCTGTTTTTGAAATTTGAAAATAAGGACCTACGCGGTTTGTGGCGTAGACCCCGCCGGCTAAAGATGGCGAGCCTGTCCGCTAAGGGTGGACACCCCGTCCGATAGAAGTGGACGAATCTGTTTTTGAAATTTGAAAATAAGGACCTACGCGGTTTGTGGCGTAGACCCCGCCGGCTAAAGATGGCGAGCCTGTCCGCTAAGGGTGGACACCCCGTCCGATAGAAGTGGACGAATTTGTTTTGAAATTTGTTTGTGCTTTTTGAAAATAAGGACCTACGTGGTTTGTGACGTAGACCCCTCCGGCTGAAGAGGGCGAGCCTATTTTAAATTTGATGACTTTATTTTTCGAAAACTGAGGACCTGCGCGGCTAGTGACGCAGACCCCGCCCGCTGAAGGTGGGCGAGCCCTGTCCGCTAAGGGTGGACGCCCCGCTCGCTGGAGGTGAGCGAACCTGAATTCGTCTTTTCGATTTGGGATTTGTGTGCCGCGATCTTGCCCGATTGAGGTGGGCAAGTCCCTATTTCATTTCTTTTCTTGTGATTTCATTTGAGAATTTCTTTTCATTTATTCTTGCAGGAGCGAATTCTTTCGAGGGATGCTCGGATTTAGTTGCAACCTGAATGTGGGTTGACAACATGCTTAGACGGACCATTGTCTTGTGGTCATCATCCTTTATGGTTTTGAGTTAGTCCTTACGGCTCAATTTTGCCACTACCTGGGTCCTTGATTAGGGGACTATGTATAGGTATCAACGGCGACCTTTGTCTTGAGGTCGTAAACCGGTTTATTTTTTATTTTTTGAGACATCCAAACACGGAACATCGTATAGCGTAGTCTGGGAATATTGTTTTTAACTTTGTATACTCTATATTTTCTTTCGAGCCCCCAAGAATTCGTGCTTGATGATCATTTCTTGTTGAAGAGGTTCCTTGGGGATACACATTTCGTAATGTCCTTGATCGTGTTTGGGATTGCGCTCGTAAGTGCGAGCGATCTTTGTAGTGGCGTGCTACTTTTAACAAAGCCGTGAGGTGCGACTTTCGGCATTTTTAAAGTCGAATGAATATGGCAGGGCCCTATAGAAGTCAGAGGTGTTTTTTTTTTGGGTCTGTGATCATTTTCGGCGCCCAAGCCTGGGCGTTAAAGATTTCGGCGCCCATCACTGGGCGCTAAAAATAATTTCTGGCGAGGTTTCTTGATGACATAGTTGGCCTCTTGTTCATTCGCTTATTTCACTTGGAAGTTCTATGTATTCTCTCTTCTTTTGTTTTTTTTCTTTGTTTTTAGAACGTGATGATTTTCTTGAGAAGCCGTAGCCGATTGGTGGACTACGGTGCTTGTTGCTTTGGGGAGATTATTTTAAGGAACTGTTGCTCTTAAGACGTACAGTTATTGCGATAGTTGGGCGAGTCTATATGGCCCGAGGAACATACCTTGAGGTGTAAGACTTTGATCGCTCTTATATTTTTTTGAACGTGTTCGTGAATGATGATATGTATGTGCGAACGAGCGTTCATACAATGGCCGTTGTGTGCGGTCCATTAATCATATTGCTTGAATTGTTTCATTTTTTTTTGAGCAACGACTGATTTTGAATAGTTTGCTTAGAAGCTTGATAGGGTTCAGGCCCATTCATGAAGTGGGCTCAAACATCGTGCCCTTTCGATTGTTCAAACATTTGCCTCGAGATTTTTTTTTTATTTTGCTATGGTTGTTTCGTAGCTTGGAGCTCCCAAGTATGCATGTTGGGATGCTTCCTTTTGGCGTACGATTTTTGTAGGTTCTTTCGAGAAAGATGCCTTGGGGTTCCGCTCGTGTAGGTGCGAGCTATCCCTTCCGTGGTAGGTAATATTTTGCTACCTTTAATCCTTAATGTAGAAGTCGTGTGGCTTGCATTTTGAATTTGGGCGATAAGTAGTCTTTGCCTCTTTTACACGTGCTCTTGGTCTTGCCTACATTAGTGCAACATGCCTTACTCTTTTTTTAGACTTGTACCATGGGACGGTTGAACTTATGGTGCGACGTAGGCTTGTGTGGCCTAACGGCGTGTCTTAGAACATTCTTCCAGGTGTTGGGATATCATTTGCATTGGAGTACTTCATCATGCCTTGTTCAGGTGCTCGAATAAGTGTAGCACCTTCTGCGTGGGTTTGCACGTCTTATTACTTCGTTCGATGCGAGGATTCATAGGTGTTTCTTTCTTGTTTTTATATCAGGGCAAGATTTAGCAAGCAGAGATATTCAGCGCCCAGGCTGGGGCGTTAAAGATATCGGCGCCCAGCTCTGGGCGTTGAAAATGATTTCTGGGCAGAACTTTGACAGTTTTTTTTTGATTTTTTTTTCTTTCGCTTTTGCTTTGGAACGATGTAGACTGTGTAACGGGCGCTTTATAGGGCGAGCGTTATGTGCAGTGGTTTGATCGGAGTTTTGGTGACTCGCGATTTTCAGTTACCCTTGTTAGTGGGGTGACTTTATATATTCTAAGTAGTGCTTTAGAATTTGGGAGGGGTTGTAGCCATTCTAAGGTTCGTTTTGCACGATTAAAGCTTAGGATTGAGCCCCTATGACATATGTATAGCATTAGCGTCGAGAATTTGCGATAAAATCGTCATTTCGAGCATTTTTAGAGTGTTTTTCTCAAGCCCCCAATTGTAGCTACGGGATTGGCTTGGTGCTATAATGCTTTGCATACGTTTTTATGCATTCATGGTGACACGGATCATGAATAGTTTGAACCAGACTCGTTTAGTGCGGGGTATGTTCGAGTAGTGATTTGCTACTTCTCTTGTAAATGTCGTATTGTGTGACATTGCCATGGTCAAGGTAGTCACATGTTGAAGTGTGCCTTGACTAAAAGCTAGGTGCCTTTCTTTACCCATAATCATATTTTAAAATCTTTTTGACTCACTTGCAACGTTGAGATGGACGCACACTAAGCTTAAACCAACGACACTTTATTTGTCCGAAGAAGTCTTTAAAAATCATTTGAAAATTATTTAAAATCCGAGTCCTACTGTGTACAATCCGAGGTGTCCTAAGTAGGTTGACTTATAGAAGGGTTCGTACAGGATTACATGAGTGAATCAAAATACTGTTACGATTTTTGGAATGCTGTCTAAGGATTTGCTGGAAGCCAGGGTGCAGGCGTCAAGATATACTTGTGCCCTTTTGGCATGTGCTTTAGGCTTTTAGGGCCATCTTTTCCAGAATTGCGGGAATATAAACCGTTTTCAAATTGACTTAGATTTACTTGGTGTATGTCTGCACAAAAGGTCAAGGTATACTTAGTTCTTTCCCTAGCTCTTTCATTTCACTTTTTAGCCCCCAGTTGCTGTTATGTCTTCCCATTAATGATGCTTTCAGATTTCGATTTTAGATGCCCATGTCATATTCCTGAGTAGGGTGAGCCTTGGTTAAGTGCCAAGTCCTATTAACAATGTACCATTTTTTTTTCAAAGGGGATTAGCAAGCATTTGAATTACCATGAACGGGTGCCCTGAGTTCGAAGGAACGATGGGGCGATGCCGTAGAACAATCCTCTTTATTGCAAGCTTACTGCCCTTACTACTTTATGGCGATCATGACTGTGTCTAGTGGTGAAAGAAAGTCTTTAAGTGAGTTAGTTCCCTTTAGGGAGGGTCAAGTCGAGTACTTTAGAGGTCATGGACGCTTGCGCTAGCCCCCATTCAATTGAGGCAGAGCGATCTTTTGAGTCTTGGCTAAGTGCCTAGGAGTGTGAGTGCTCCTTCTGGCAAGGGTACGTGCCCTTATTATTCTTCGATGTGTGCTTATTTTGGCATCTTTGATGACTTGGATTCTTCCTTTGACTCAAATTTTCTTTCGACTTGGATTGCAACTAATTAAATTTGAATAACGGACTTCTATTTTTTATTCTTGTTTTTCTATAGGCTTTAATATTGGTTGGACCGAATCATGGATTGCCTACGTATCCGCCTTAAATAAACATAATTTGGAATCAGGTCTTGCGTAGTTCTTAGCCTAGAAAATGGTTTTTTAGAATGCCGATTTTAAACAAGTACGTTCTGAGGTGGAAACATATTATTTGAAACGGTAGAATAAGTGAAGTTTATTATTATTTTAATCTGCTGCCTTGCGGTAAGCCAAAAATTTGTTTTATATTTTTGAGTACATGTATTTTTCGGTGGTACGTATATATGAATACGTGATGTACCCCTCCGAGCGTTCGTTATTTTTCCGTGCATGTGCGGATAAAATGACAAGCACTTCTGGACAAAGTTTGGCGAGCAGAGAGAATCAGCGCCCAGGCTGGGGCGCTAAAGATTTCGGCGCCCAGCTGTGGGCGCTGAAAATTATTTCTGGACGGATCTTTTTTGGTGCGCTAAATGCTTCTTTTTCTTTTTAGACCAACTTTAGAGACGCTTTCGCAAAGTTTGCTTTTTTTATTATTTATTATTTTTTGTACTTTTCATTTGTTTTCTTTTTTATTCGTGACTCAAGAAGGCTTGATAGATGGGTTGAATGAGATAGGATAAGTTGGGTTGTATAGCATAAGGATTACATCTTCTAGGACTCACAATTTGCAGCCTCAAGTTAGTGTCATGAGTTTACATCAACCAAGGCCAATGAGTAGCATGGGGACGGCTCAAGGGTATATCAACAGGATGTATCCAAACAAGTTATATGGTCATTATGCTAATGGTGGTGTAAGAGCAGGTTTGGACTTTGGAGATGATGGGCATGACGCACGTGTCAATGGCCGTGCGTGGTTTGCGGTTGATAACAAGTTCAGGAACAAGAGTCGAGGTAATGGTTTCTTGGTTTATGGCAATGAGAACATGGATGGGTTAAATGAGCTGAGCAGGGACCCTAGAGCGAAGGCGTATAAGGATTGGAAAGGGTAGACATCGTAGAACTTTATGATTTGGATTGGTTGACTCAATTCTCTTCCTTCGTTTTACTTGTGTAAATTTCGCACTTTGGGAGGTACGGGCTAAGTTTTTTATGGCTTGCTCTTTTCGCTCTCCCTTTTCTCTTTCTATTTTTTCTTTTTTGCTCGGGATTTCCCCCCTCAACATAATTTTTTTTATTTGGGCTAAAAGGTAGATGGTTGTTGTCTTTGAGTCACGAGGCGAGATTGAATGAGCCTCGTTTGGTAGGCCTATAGTGGACCTTTAATTTTAGTAGGCCTAAGGTGGACCTTTAATTTTTGTTGGCCTAGGGTGGACCTTTAAATTGTCTTACTTTGCAAGCGTATTTAGTCGTTTCTTAAAATGTGCAAATAGCGTAGATTCAAAATGTTATTTTTACCTTATTGAAATTTAACGAAAGAATTACATCGAAGATAATTTTTTGCTTCAATTCTTTTCAGATTCCGGTTTCCGGGATTTAACTGGAAGTTGTGATTTAGACTCAAACTTTCATTAACCTTTCTGATTATAACCCGTGTATGAATACAAGGAGGTGGCCTAGACTCAAAATAATGACGTGGCGTAAGCCTATAATACTTGACCAAGCAACTCTCAGACTTAGGCTAATTGGACCATAACTTTAGTTGGTTGACACTTCAGATTTTAACCCTTGGGTGTTCATTTGTCATGCGCCGTTTTAATGTTGGCAAGGTATTTATTTGGGGAGATCGAATTTCCATTTTTACAAGGCTAGAATCATTAGTGCGGCTTCTCTCATAGTGTGTATTGCTTTACCCCAATGGTAGCCTTATGGTATGCCGATTTGGGTATTTTCATGGTTGGTCATGTTGCATTCATGGAAAATCTTTTAGTCCGTACTTAGTAGTATTTCAAGGAGTGAGTGACTCGAGAGGACTATGATAGTCGTGACCCAATGTGATCATAAGCCTTGAGGCCATTAATTCTTGCTAATGGTATTGACACCTTAGGTTCACTTTGGGGGTTGTGCGACTATGGGGGAATGATTTCCAAAATGTGACTGTTTCCATTTTGCAAATACTATAATATATTATTTTTATTGGTGAGAGAGAGTATTGAGACCGTAGATTCTTAGCAAGGGATGACAATTACATATGGGTGATTATTGATTTAAATGTTAGGAAAGGAGACTCAATATGTTTTAACCTTTTTATTTGCAGAATGACACCAAGCATTAGGACCGATTCTATGGATAAGACAACTAAGACTTAGGATTTAGATTGTACTTTAGCATAACCTAGTCTAGACTCGGATTTACTTATTTTCCATTTTCCATTTATTTTTTTTTGAAGACTTTATTCGAACATTATTTTTTGAATACTTTGCCCATGTGACATTCAAGGTCGTTTAATTAGCATGCTCAGTTTTGGTGCCGAGCATTGTCGTCGTAGGAGGCCTAACAACGACTCAAAGAGTTATTTATTTTTATTTTTTGTCGCTTTTAGAATCGAGTGCCTTTTCATACGCTCTTGCAGCAATTTTTACGAAAAGTTTTTTTTTGCTACGTGTTTTTTTTTTGCGCGGGCACCGAGGCTGTTGTTCCTGACCAAAAGGCCAGGCAGCAACTTCAGCGCCCAGCAGTGGGCATGAGAAATTCTGGCGCCCAGCCAGGGGCGTTGAAAATGCATCCCTGGCTGGTTCTAGTTTTTCTGTCTTCTGTTTATGCGACTTCGATTTGCGTGCTTGCCTAATAACGTCCTTTACGCGTTGTGCAGCGTTTGTGGGATTCGTTACAGCCATCCCGAGCGTCGCTTATTTTTGTGGCAATCATTCGGGTTTGCGGAACACGTATTTCGGCATAACTCTTTGGCAAATTAGTCTATGAATGTTTGGGCAATTTTTAAGGTCGTTGGTTTTCTAGGATAGTTTGTCACACACAATCACATATTTCGCTACACATAACTAACATTCATCATGAGGCGATAATCACATCTCATGTAGTTTATGATAGGCTTCTATGGGTAGTTATTTGCGCCTGGCTTGGTACCGCTTCTATCGTAGATCCAACACATGCCCTGGTCGAGGTAGTGTCTTCAACAGACGAATTTCGCTCAAGAGGCCAACCCGCAAGTGCAAGCCAAGGGGGCATGCAAGCGAGAGGGACCTAATGAGCGAGCGATTGGGTTCGGGTTAGGTGTACTACCTGCACAAGTACCGAGTGGGCAACATGCGCGGCGTATGCACCCCCCTATTGGCGAAAAAAGGTATCCTTAGTCCCAACTACCAAGGGAGCCGAGATTCGTTATGCGGTTCTGCCCGTTCACATTAATATGCTGTTTTTCAGGTCGTCCCAACTTGATGGGGAAATAAACGCGGGGTAGGATCGTTTCACCCTTCGGCTATTTTGATTACCTACAAGCACGAGTATTTCCTTCACTTCCCCAGTGGAGTCGCCACTGTGAGGGGGTCGAAAAAGCACGAGGCTAATGCGTGACCTCGTCCCTCGTGGGTGTGACGATTCTTTTTATTCAATCAAGTGTAATTGGATTTCCTGTGAGTTTACACCCAATTGACTAGTAATATAGGAGTCGCCATTCAGTTTTTAACGACAATGAGAAAAACTGACAAAACCCGGTTATCGTGACATAAAGGGAGTGCAATTATGTTTGACCACGAAGGCCGTAGGTTCCCTTGTGATCCCTGGTGTGGGGATCTCTCAACATACACCCGCAAGGTAGAGATTGAGGGTTCGGGGGACTGTAACTACCGAGAGGAGTACTTCGCTCGTCGATAACTCCAGAGGCAGGATATCCTTACTAGCTCAGCATAAATAATTGAAGGGACATGCGTTAATTATTGAACTAATCTGAATTGATTTTCGGAATATGCAACATATAATACTAATTCGATCGTGATTATCTGATTTAAATAGCATTAAGGGACCTAGCATGATAATCCTATTTCCCAAAAATATTATATTTGTTAGGCGTGATAGAACAATCAGATTAGGTTAGTTTAACAGTTCATAAAAAGGGCGAGGAAAGCAGTTAAATCATCGAAAAGGGACACATTACGACGCACCCTTGAGAGGTGCGTCACGGTTCTCAGAAAACTAACCACTTTGACTTTGCTATTTCTCCTTTTTATTTAACGAATCTCAATTATGGGACAGGATACGTTCTGTTCGATTTATGGATCGATTGCGACAGAACGCGTGAACAATTTCGCAGCGAAAGGCTTAGGCTAAGGGTTGGAGTCAATACTCAGAATATAATTATGCGTTGTTGTGTGTGTTTTTCACGTCGAATTTGGGGCTGTATTTATAGGGAAGAGTTCGTGGAAAGATAGAATTGCACAGTTCTAATCCATAAAGAATTAGGAAAAAACACGTACCCAGGTATTTTCAGCGCCCAGGCCTGGGCGCCGAAGATTTCGGCGCCCAGAGCCAGGCGTTGAAAATAGGGTCTGGGCTGTTTTCTTTAGTCACATTCGGATTCCTGAAATCCGTAGAGTTTGAGACTTAATCGAGGCTTTTAGTGCGTATTAACCTTGCGACGGGATGCGTCTGGGCCCGTTACGAACTCTAGGCTCGTTAGGATTTTAATTAATACGTAACTCTTATTTTCGAATCCTATTAGGAATAGGATTCTCGCGGTTTTCTATCTCATTTAGGATTTATGTTGGAGTGCAACACCTAATTCTGACAGGTTTCTATCCTTTATGATTTGCCACTTTTAGAAGCTACCTTTTACGGCAGTTACTATTTTTAGCAGGTTTCCATAAATAGCAGGTTCCTATAAATAGCAGGTTTCGTGTGAAATGAAAAGGGGAATTGAGATTCCTTATTTTATAGGAGATGCGTTGTCAAGTGGAGATTTATGCTTTCATCATCGAACCTTTCCCTTTCGGGAATGGGGACAAAAGTAGGTGTCTACACCAGTATATATCTAGGTATGTACCAAGTTAACTTCGATAGACATTAAATAAAGACTTAGTCAACTCATTATTCAATTTCTTACACTAATTTTAAGTTGTCTTACTCATTCTATTTTTCTTATCTCCAAATCATACTACTTGTACATGTAAAATAACCATTAAAGATATCTTATTCTTATTTATGTAAGATTATAATACAACTGAGTTTTCACTTGGAGATTTATCCCAGCCGCCATCTCTATAACGTGTAAATATTAGATTAATGTGTTTTCTCTGTCAATTGTAGTTGATATATAAAGAGGTTTAAATAACACGTGTCACTTGTAGTTGTTCGATATCGAAAGAGGTTTTAAATAACTCGTCTATTTCCTCATCAACATTCAGTCTCGCATTTATCGGGCATTACTGTTTATTACATGTGTGTTACCTATTGTATACTTACTCATCAACATTCACTCGCACATTTATCGGGCATTGGAGTTTATTATATGCGTGTTACCTATAGTCTATTTCCTCATCAACATTCAGTCTCGCATTTATCGGACATTGGAGTTTATTATATGTGTGTTACCTATAGTAACAACATTCTAACACGTGGCGATTAAAACAACAATATCCATTACAATTTTAATTGTTGTTATTATTAGTAAAAACAAAAATCAACTACATATCCAGAGCAATTAAATGTGTAACACTACTAAGTAGTATATTGATTTAAGTTTCACTATTAGTTTCATAGATGAACCAACCGACCCCTTATTAATGTTAAACCAAATGTAATTACCCCTATGTCTCTAAGAGTTATTAGTTAGAGTTAAAGTAACATCATAACTTACTACGTACACCTTACTCACTAGTAGCCTTCTTTATGGACCCAATAAGTACAACACACATATTTATTGCAATAGAAATCAATCTTAAAAATGTTTACCCATGAGAAAGCCCTCACTCTAACCAATACCCATTATTTTGGTGGGGAAAATACGTATGGAGATCTATTTTATAGATTAAAATCTTTTAACTAAATCTCATACCCAACTACCACAAAATTTACCTTTTCACTTTGAGACTTATTAAGTGGGTCACTACCGAGGGATATCTTGATCCTTACTTACAGATAATAACTTAAATTTAGAACCATGTTTTTCTGACGGAAAATACTAACCCATTACTCGGTAATGACCAACTGAAAATACTTTAACTAAATCTCATACCCAACTACCACAAAATTTACCTTTCAACTTTGAGACTTATTATGTGAGATACTACCGAGAATTATCTTGGTCATTACTTATAGATAATAACTTATACAACCATGTTTTGTGAAAGGTAACTACCGAGACATAAGTAGGAAATTACCAATTGGTACACAAATATGGTGTTATCCATCCATGTCAATAGTTGGTAATTACCCACACATGTTCACCAATTTATAATACCAATACAGAAAACTCATACTTTTTATTTTGAGAAAAATAATGATTGTTTTATTATTTTAACAAATAATACCTCCATTTAAAAATTACTAATCGTTTTAGTCTGTTTCATAATGTTAATAATTTATTTTATTTATGAACATGAAAATTAACCATCTTATCCTACTTCCCCACAACACGTATATGTTTTTCCTCATGTTATCTCACTTTGTTCATTTTTTTCTACCTCCACCCCGCATGTAGTACACATTTATCTAAATTTATCAATATTTTTTTATATTCACCTATCTAGTGACACTCTAGGTCTCGTTTGTCTTAATATTTGTTCTAATAACAACCGTCAATATCATTTTTAAACGGAGGTAATAATGTAATATGCGTCAGACAATTATTTTTATTATTATATTATAATTTTATTTTGCTAGTGATTTTTAAATATAATTACAAAGTTTCAGACTTACATTTCGATTGTTATGGGTAGTATCTGTATTTCTCATAGGCCATTACCACACTCCAGATACAAAAAAGGATAAACATTTAGTCATTAATACTCTATGCCATTGTTCCAGCAGTGGTGGTCTTGATAATTCATGTAACCACTGCCAACAGAACTAGTTTTATTTGGTTACTGTTATTTTGAATAGTTACATTAGTGAACATTGTGACTTTAAAACAAATATCACTCAGATTCCTAGCTGAAAATGTCATGCTTTAAAACTTTTCATTGCTTCTGACTTAGTTATTGGGAAACGAAACAATGCAAGGCTACAAGACCTAGGTACCTACCATGCATTCAATAAATGACATATGATTCAGGTACCTACCAAGCATGGAAATAGTGGGATATGACCATTCCATTCAATAAATGTCCTTGTTGAAGACTTTAAATAGATTTTCAATGCTTTTTTCTAAAAGAAGTCAGGTATTCACTACTACAAAAATAGCCTAAGAAACCGTGCAAAACAAGGCAAAGAAACCTCACTTTATACGTGAAGGAAATATGTCCTTCACCCAAGGTGCATTAAGTCTAATACCAAGGTTCAGATGAATTGCGAACAATTAATTCAGTGAGATCAAGTGATCGGAACAGCTAGCTGGAGCAATGCTTCCGATCAGTGAGTTCTAATGGATATTAAGCTCACAACTTACTCTATACTGAACCTACAAGGTCACACCAATAACATGTAACAGATCACCGGATTAAATGAATCAGAAATTCATTTAATAGCTTTTCAAGAATTAGTTTTGGAAAACGTATTATACGATACGACCTTGCGTCAGAATCGTATATCGTATCGCGAAATTCGTAAGCGGGGCGAAACGAATAACCGTATCGTACGACGGTGATTCGTCGTATATGATACGATAAATAATAGCCGTAAGGCATTAGTCGCGAATACGAGGAGCATCGGAGCTGCCGCCCCGTCGAGCCAAGGGCGCAAGGCCCAACGAGCCACCGAGCTCGCGAGCAAGGAAGCATGCCAGCCCGGGGCGTCGCACAAGTGCGCATCAACCGCACAACAGCGCTGCAGCGAGCACGCAAGGCCCACAGCCCAGCTGCTCAGCTGCGCGCACTGTGGGCTTTGGCCTGCTGTGTGTGTGGGCGCAACTGTTGGCTTGCGTGTGGAGATGTGGCCGGTCAAGGCCATTTGGTCTTTGCCCGGTTACATCATTAATATAATTAGGTTAAATTATATTTTTTCCACACACAACACACAATATGTTTTCCAAAACCCCTAAACCTAATTCTAATATTACGTTCTTCAGTTTCCTCTCTGTGAAAACTGTTCATCCCGAAAAGTAAAAACTATTGAGTGATTGTCTAAGCTAGGATTATCAAGACGGATCTGAACGTGTCGGTGAACCAAGTAGAGGAACGACAAGTGGAGTTCTTTTTTCGTGTTCGTTGATACAATACTCGGGAAAACACGCTTCAAATGTAAGTTTGCTTAATCTGTGCTTTATACATGTTTCTTGGCTTTGGGGATTGTTCCGCACATGTTATGTATGTTTAACTGTATTTCCCTACAGTGGTATCATGAGGCTTGTGTATTCAAAGCATTTTTTAGCATGATTTTATTGTTATTGCTGTTGTCGGATTTTTTGTAATTTTTGTTGATTTATTCGGAATTATTATGAATTATAGGATTAATTGCGTAATAGGTTCTGAAATAAAAAAGATTCGTATTTTCGACTTTTCTGACCCTAATCTAATTGCAAACGATTTTCTAAGATCAACTCATGCGAACGGAATTGCAAAAACAGGCCGCGAAGTTGTGTTTTCTGGACGTTTTTGTTAATTTTCGAGTTAAAATTAATAAAAATTCGGAACGTTTTTCAATTAATTGGTCAACCTAAACTACTCGGAATTGATTGCAATTTTGACACAATGCTGTTCGGTATATTCTTGAATTATGGCAAATATTGCAGACGATTTCGTTAAGTATAAACCCAAATTCGTAAATTTTAGATCGCTAATTCATTTTGTAAATAATTTGGATCTAGTAATTTGGTTAATTGGGAAAGGGAATATAATTTCATGGTCAGTGGCGAATTTTAAAAATTATTGGATTAAAATTTTAAATAGTTTCGTTAATTTTAATCGACACTTAAACCAAATTGATTAAAATCTGAAATTTAAATTTTTATGACAATTTAAAGGTTTAGATTTGATTATTTAAAAGTTCAAATTTTCAGTTGAAATCGTTCGTTCTTAAAATTTGAATAATGTTAGCCTTGATTTAATAATTTTAACGAAATTGGATTGTTGTTAAATTAATTAAATCATAAAAAATTGTTATTTTTCGAAAATAAAAATCGTAAATTTTTTTTAATGAAAAATAACTTAATGCAAAAGTTCGTGAAATTATATATATTTTTTTAATTAAGTTGGTCTGTAGGCACGAACCAAAGGCAATATCTTTTGGTGTGGTGGACGTGTGACTCGACGAGCCACGCGGGCTGCCACGCCTGTGCCGAGCCATAGCAACACGGGCAGCAGCAGCGTGCTGCGTGCCGCGTGCGCTGGGCGAGGAAGGGGCGAGCAAGGCAGGTGCCTTGGCTTGCGATAGCTGCGAGCAAGCAAGGCACCTTGCCTTGCGTTGCGTAGCGATGAGCACGACGAGCACACAGGGGCAGCAGCGATGCTGCGGGTACGTGGGCGCGGCTGCGAGGCGCATGGGCCTTGCTCGTGTGCCTCGTAGGTCACAACGTGCAATGCTGGGCTGGGGGCAAGCCTAGCCCGCACATGCACACAAACAATTTTTTTTTTGTTTTCGTTGGGCTTGACTTTTATGTTTGAATTAATTTGGGCTAACGGGATAATTAATAATTATTTTATTTACTTGGGCCGGGCCGCGAGTTTTATTTTAATATTTAAATAATTAATTATCCGGAATAATTATTGGTTTGAGTGGGAGACACTAAATGAAATTAAAAATGAAATAATTATTTTAATTAATTTCGTAGGTCGCATTATTTTAATTAAATTCAATTTTAATTAGAATAAAGTCTAAGGATTATTAATTTGGAAATTGATTAATCTTTTAGGATGCGTTTATGTGAACGTGAATTTTAATTAATTCATGTAAATACTTGCATAATTAATTGGGCCATTCGTTTTAGCATACGAGTGGGTGAATGCATAGAATATATATTTTATGTAATGCAGGTACTCCAAGTGACTAGTATGGCCATTTAGGATAGTTAAATATCCCACTAATCTGGAACTAGCTGATGCTGAGTTGAGAGCTATTCAGGATTATAAAGATAAGCATAAGATATATTTAGAGTTTTTGAGCCAAAAAGCAAAAGTAGCCTGGCTGAAAGATGGTGATGAAAACACTGCTTTATTTCATCAGAGTATCAGAAGCAGAAATTTGAAAAATCAAATTTACATTATCCATGATATGGGTGGTGTGTGGAAGGATAATCCTACTGAGGTTGCTGATGCCTTTCTAGAATATTACAAGCATCTTTTGGGGAGTAAACATGAGTCTATAACTCCCGTTTTGAAAAAGGTGGTGCAATTAGGTCCTGTGTGCCAAGCTCACCACAAAGCAATTCTGAATGCAAACTACACTACAGATGAAGTTAGGGCTGCTCTTTTCTCTATTCCAGGAGCAAAGGCACCTGGTCCAGATGGTTTTGGTTTTCATTTTTACAAAGACTCTTGGCACATTGTTGGAGATGAAGTTGTTGCTGCTGTTCTTGATATGCTGCAGCATGGTAAAATTTTAAAGGAGCTGAATCATACAGTAATTACCTTGATCCCAAAAACCAAATGCCCCAAAGATGTGACTGAATTTAGACCTATTTCTTAATGTAACACACTATACAAGTGTATTACTAAGGTCCTGTGTGGAAGGCTCAGACAGGTGTTGCCAGACCTTATTCTTGAAAACCAAGGGGGTTTTGTTCATGGTAGGTTCATTGTTCATAATATAATGGTTGTTCAGGATATGGTGAGACAGTATGGAAGGAAGGGAGTGAAACCTAGTTGTCTCATGAAAATTGATTTACAAAAAGCATATGACACTGTTGATTGGCAGTTTCTCCAGGAAATGTTAGAGCACTTGGATTTTCCATAACACTTTGTGAATTTGATCATGCAATGTACTTCCACCCCTATGTTCTCTCTGATGTTCAATGGTTCCATGCATGGGTTCTTTAAATCTAAGAGGGGGTTGAGACAATGTGATCCTATTTCACCACTCTTATATGTCATATGCATGGAGTGTCTGTCCTGAATCTTGCATAAAATGAGTGATATGCCTCTTTTTAGGTTCCATCCAAGGTGTAGAAAGATTAAACTCACTCACCTGTGCTTTGCTGATGATTTAATCCTATGTTGCAAGGGTGATTATTCATCTATCTTATTGCTGCTTAAGGCCTTTAAGCTGTTTTCTGACTCTTCTGGCCTCAAAGCTAATCAACAGAAGTCTTCCATATATTGTCATGGTATGTCAGAAAGTGATGTTCAGAGGGTGGTAGATGTATCTGGTTTTACCAGAAGCTATCTTCCTTTCAAATATTTGGGTGTTCCAATATGCTCTAAAAAGATCTCAGTTGCTCAATGCAGCCATCTGGTGGATAAAATCATAGCTAGAATCAAAATATGGAGTTCCAAAAATCTTTCTTATTCTACAAGAATGCAGTTGATCAATTCTGTTCTGCTGAGTCTGCATATTTACTGGGCTCAAATTTATGTGCTGCTAAAGAGTGTGTTACAAGATATTGGGAAGATCTGTAGGGCTTTCTTGTGGAGTGGGCAAGCCTACAGCCAGAAACCTAGTAATATTGCCAGGGAGAATACTTGTTGTGGGAAGCAATTTGGTGGTCTGGGATTTAGGGATATCATTCTGTGGAATACTGCAGCAATGGGTAAATATGTTTGGGCACTGGTTTCCAAGAAGGATAATGTGTGGATCAAGTGGATTTCTTCTGTGTATCTCAAGGATGGGGACTGGTGGGAGTATAAACCTCCAGTTTCTGCAAGTTGGTTTTGGAAGCAAATCTGTAAGACAAAAGAACAACTGAAGCAATTCTTCACTCAGACAGACTTAAGAGTAATGGCTACTTATTCTGTGAAGCAGGTTTATGAGAAAATAGCTGGAACTAAACCTAGAGTGCATTGGGATAAAGTGGTGTGGAATAGATTGAACAACCCAAAGCATACATTTATTGGCTGGTTAGCCATGCAGTCAAGGCTTCAAACCACCTCAAAGCTGGCCAGAATTGGAGTTAGTCAATCAGCTATGTGTTTGATCTGTAGGCAAGGAGATGAAACTCATAAGCATTTGTTTTTTCAATGTGTTTATAGTGGTGAATGCATTAGAGCAGTTAAATCCTGGCTGGGTGTGTCAAATAATAGTAACAGTCTAACTAATCTGGTTAGACAAATTGGGCATAGCAGATGTTCTAAATTCAAGAAGCAGGTATATTATGCAACTATGGTGGCAGCAGTGTACCTGATTTGGCAATGTAGGAATACTAGCTTCTGGGAGAACTATGTTCCTACTGTGACTCATACTGTGAACAAGTTGAAACAGGTGGTGAGAGGTAGAATCCATACTGTCATGCCTATAAGTGTTAGTAGAAGAGATAGTGAGTGGTTTATGAATTTGTAATGTTGGATAGCTTGATTTTTTTATGCAGCCTTGTTTAGCTTGTTCTTGCTGACTCCTTGTGTTTAGGGTCCAACCTAGTTGGTTCGTATTACTTGGAGTTAGCTTAGGTTGTATTCTTGTTTGATATTAATATTATCTCTCTCTTGCTTAGCAAAAAAAAAATACGGTCTGCGAACCGTTCTATCTTTGAATGTAAAGTTTTAAATATGGTCTGCGTACCATGGAAATTTTGATGTAATTTTATTATTTCAAGTATTTCTAGTTTAGAACTTTAAGTTAGCATTGAATGAAGATTCAAGACGATGCCAAGCTAACAAGATGGTGAAGAAGATTGGATGCTTCAAGACAAGAGTTTTGGGCCATACTAGTTCACCAAGTTTATTTATGCTTTTATATATTGAATGAATGTATATTATGCATGAATATGTTGTTTGTGTGACTCGATTAGATTTAGTTCACTAAATAATCGAACCAACATAGAAACAACTAGGTCCAAAGTAATATTGAGTTCAAAAGTTGCCTTCCAAATCAAGGACATACAAAAATCTAAGGATCTAACATAGTAGGTTTACGCCAAAGCAAGGTGCTATATTAGTTGACTTAGATGGTAAGGCGTCCCAAAGGAGCACGTTGATTGTGGTTTCAATTCAAACAACAATGGCATTATGTTGTGGCAATGGGATAAATTATGGTATTAATTTATTAACCAAGAGTAATTTGGAGATTACTAGAAATAGGTTTTGCTTACCTAGAATCTTAAAATACTTAAGACATGCCAAAGCTGCTTAAGGATTTAGGAATTTTAGGGTCTTGGAATCGTTTCATTCATTATGGACCATGTTTTATTTTTGCATGAATGAAATGTTTAATAGCTTTAATGATTGCGTGAATGCTTTTTTCAAGTTATTAAAGTATGATAAATGTTTTCTTTGCTAGTTCATTTTGTAGAAGGTAAGTCTTCAACCTTATTGCGTTCGGACAATAGAACTGCGATATTTCCTCGATCGATTGGTAACTATTTCAGAGCGATTCTCAAAGAAAAGGAGAGTGAGAGCGTATCTTGAATGCTATTTTCTTATAGTGATCTTAATTGTTGTTTTCAAACTAAAATTTGAATGGTAGACCAATTGGACCTCATATATTCAGAATACTGGGTAGTTTTGGAATAATGAAGTATTGAGTTAAAGACTCATGTATAACCAATGGTTAACAACCAATTTTCTTTTGATTCGATAATGAACTAGACTCATTGGATGTTGTCATTCAAAGTGAATAAAAGAAAGGGACTTTGTAAGCATAACAAAGTAAGAAGATCAAGCAAAGAGTAAAATCTTTAGGACTATAAGAAAACCTGCTAGAAAGGATAGGAAAAGGGAACAAAAGAAATGAATTCAAGATTCAATTTCTACTTAAAAGTCTGTGTTAAAGAGAAACGACTTAGCAAATAAACTCTTATGGTATTAGATTACCGCTTGAGGTTCTAACTCTTGTTAAGAACTCAAATTCCGGGAGCTAAGTCTGGTTATTGACCTACAAGCTAGTGGGAAATGAAGCAAAGTTGTGCTACATTAATTGTAGGGTCATCATGTTTGTTTTAAAGTCCTTCTAAAGGCTGGAACTTAATGGTATTATGTTCCATTAATCATCATAATCAATTTTTGTTTGGACAACGGAAAGATTCACATTCAAAGTAAACAAAAACATTCGTTGAGTGTTTATTTGAATGAAATGGTCATTTAAGGATTGAGTCATATGATTGATTAGTAAACAAACAAATCTCTTCACACTCAAACTTCAGAAGGTTCAAATAAAAAAAATTTGATTTGTGTTCCACATATCTTTGGCAATGTCATACGACCATATCAATAAGACAACATTCTAAAGATTCCATGGCATGGATTTCGAAAGTTGGTTAATTTAAGACACGTGGGTCTTGCTTGTTGAACATGACATCGAAATGGACTATTGTTAGAAGAGTCTAGACAATTGTGTTCATGGACCAAAGATGGATTTTATGACTTATCTATTTCACAAGGACTAGCTTGAGAAAATATGGCTATATTTACTCAACGTGAAATATGTGAAATGCTTCAATGCGATTCACAAAAGGGTATAAAATCAACTTGGCAAGAATTTTGGAACATCTAGGTTGGGTCAAAGTAATGTTTGCATGAGCTAAGAAAGATTATCTAGATTGTTTATATGGTATTATGACAATCGAAGCTCCATAAGAATATGGTATGTCCAAATGGAGAAATCGGAATCTATTCGATTAACGATAATCACGACTATTTTCCTATATAGTTTCTAAATGATACTCTCATGTGACTATCAAACTAAACAAAGTTGTCAAACCTAAGGATAAGATGTCATAAGGATTGAACTTCGGTTCAGTACATCTTTTCAGTACATATATATCTAGGGTTGTCAAACCCAGCGGGAGTTAGGGTTTACATCAAACAAACTCCAGAATAGATATATGTTTCTTTATGAGCGACTCATATAAACAAAAGGTATTGATTCTACCACAAATCTGAGAACATATGGTTGTTGCTCTAGATAATGTCTTTTAGGAAACCATCATATTTCCAAAAAGGCAAGTGGGAGAAAATGACCTCGAAGTGACCTCAAAAGGACTTCAAGTCAAGCAACAAACAAATGTAGGATACTAATTAGGAGTCTTTGGAAAAGCTCTGTACTTAGAAGCCTTTGGAAGAGCTTCAGGAATTTAGAAGTGCTTCAAGAGAATCCTAATACTCAAAGGACTTGAATAATGTCTTTATAGACACTGATGTTTGATGTTCAATACCTAGGTAAATCGTATAAGGAATAGAATTCAACCAAGATAGACTTTGGAAGTGCTTCAAAATATACGACTTACAGGTTAGCTACGACGAATTAAAATTCTCAAGTATGGTTTGAGGCCATCAGAAACATTATTATGGTTCGAGGCCATATAAAATGGTTTGAGGCCATTTTATCCAAAGTACATTCATCTTACAGAATCAAATCTATGATTTGGTTGATTTGCAGAAAGGGTTTACTCCCATTAGTTGCAAACATATATTCTAATGATAGAACGTTGATTTGCATAAGGGGTTCACTCCCATTGGTTGCAAACATGTTTTCAAAACATACAAAGATGATATTGTATACACATACAAAAGAGAAGCTAGATTGGTGGTTAAAGATTGTAAACAACTTCACGGCGTTGATAATGTTGAAATCTTTTTCACCAAGTCGGAATGCTTAAACTATTTTGGATAAATCTAGCAATCATTGCATATGGCATTATGGAAATTGGAAAATGAAACACCTTCCTCAATTGGACTTGTAGAAAGGAATTATGTACATCACACAATGTAAAAGTTTTGGATGCTAGATAAAAGTGCAAGCTTAAGAAATCTATTCGTAGATTAAAGCATGTAAGTGGGAATTGGAACATATTTTTCAAAAAGGTTGTTGAGCAATCATAGCTTTATATAAATATGGATCATCTTGTATATGAGGAGTTTAGTGGGAGCTAAGTCATGTTTCTTGGTTCTATATATGAGATACATATCTCTCCATTAAAAATGACCTTCAAATTCTAAATTGTTAGATTTGAAAGTATTTGTCAATATAGAACCATGGAGAAACTTAGAACATACTGGGTTAAAGAACTATTGGATAGGATCTGAAGCGTTGTTTGGACTCTGTAAAAGTAATTACTGAATCAAACACAATAGAGAGACTTATAAGAGAATCTCAACCCATATGAGTAAGTCTAAGTAATGAATACTTTAACTAAAGTATAAAGCTAGGTTGTTATCACTAAAGTTAAACATGAAGGACCATGAAGAGGTGCCTTCACCTTATATCACATGGCAATGCCAAGATTTTAGCAAGATTCACTATCTCTTGAAACAGAATAAAGCTAAAAGTTACATGGATAGATTTTCAAATGCGAATGGTTTTTGCATTACAATCAATCATGTATGATGTGATATATAGATCGCCAAGATAACTCGTGAACATTAGATCGTGACGAGTTTATACCAATCTCTATTGATCTAGATAAAAGATCATTAGAATCATATCAAGAACATCTAATACATTTGGATATGTACGATGAGCACTTGGTAAGAGGAAGTGAAGATGAACTAAAGTTTTGATGCTACATGCATTTTCCTAAGCAAAAGTTGAATCTTGTTGTTTGGAAACCACAAACATACACGGGCATTAAGGCTACGTGATTAAAAGGTGGTGAACTAAATCAATGATTAGTTTCCAAGTTCTCAGTTGAAAGATGTATCTCCCACATCGCTGTGAACTGGTTGGAGTATTCCAAGAGGGAAGCATCGTTTGCAATTCTGCATAATTGAAATGAACTGATTATTGCTTAAGAAGCAATGAAAGGGAATACTTTCTAGTGGGAGTTCTTCAATGAACTCAGGTTGATCACAAGTCTGCTAACTGGATAATTTTCTATTTTGAATACGAAATCATTCTAACAGCAATGAAAGACTAGATCATTCTATAAACATATTCAAAGATCTTTTCATCTTACCTCAAAAAGCTTTCGATAGATAGGATGCTAAGAATAGCAAAGTATGATAAACTAAACCTCTGCATTGAATGAGACACAACATTCATATGCAGAAATGGAGTCAAGTTTGAGTTCCATGAATGTTTTAAGTATTGGGTGAAAGCCCTATATCTATAAAACATTAAATGCTTGATTTTGGGTTAGAGGCCCACAAATTGGTAAGCATTTGGTTTAAACATTTATCATTAATGAAATTTATTATTTCATATTCATTTAATTTTGGTTTAGTATTAAATGATAAGTCCATGTGATTCAAATCATTCAAATGGGATGTCAAGACGGATTCTTCGACAAAGAAACACCCATAAGTGAACTTGAATATTGAAGTCACAAAAGATCCCTAATCCAGGTCATTGAAAGGTGGACGACCAATGACTAATGAAGATTATATTTCAAGTAGATTTTTAGTTCGGTTTCTTAAACTAGATTGCTTGGATGTCAGAATCTTTTGCAAAGATACTTATTGGATCTTGTATCGGATTGACCATGAGAAGACTTTAAGAGATTAAAGTCATGTCATAAGTAGTTCTCATTAATGGTGATTAGAACCATTCCTCAGAACATGAGAGATTATGTCTGCTCGTTTGAGAATTAGTTTGCTTTGATACTAGCTAAACGTCGCACCGTAAAAGGAGGCTATAAAAGCAGTTATTGGGCGTACTATGATTCAAAGTGAGTGTTCATAGATTGCAAGAATGGATTGTCCTCCTATCTTTGATAGGATATGGTGTTGTTGTGTAACAAGGCCTCTCGGAGAGTTAGATACTGTGAAAATGCATGGTCGTGCTCATAATGGTTAAGGCTTAACCTTATGTAAAAGTTTAACAGTTGAGTTCTGTAATCCGAGAAACACTTCTGGACCTAATAAGGATGGCTTGGATCTTACCTTATGTTCAGCAAGTAACACTAAGCGACAAAGGAATGTGAATGCACACTTGTCTGAATGACAAGTGGGAGACTGAAGGAAATATGTCCTTCACCCAAGGTGCATTAAGTCTAATACTAAGGTTCAGATTAATTTCGAACAATTAATTCAGTTAGATCAAGTGATCGGAACAGCTAGCTGGAGCAATGCTTCCGATCAGTGAGTTCTAATGGATATTAAACTCACAACTTACTCTTTACTGAACCTGCAAGGTCACACCAATGACATGTAACAGATCACCGGATTAAATGAATCGGAAATTTATTTAATATCGTTTTGGGAATTAGTTTTGGAAAACGTATTATACGATATGACCTTGCGTCGGAATCGTATATCTTATCGCGAATATTCGTAAGCTGGGCGAAACGAATAATCGTATCGTACGACGGTGATTCGTCGTATACGATACGACAAATAATAGCCGTAAGGCATTAGTCGCGAATATGAGGAGCATCGGAGCCGCCGGCCCATCGAGCCAAGCGCGCTAGCCAGCGAGCTCGCGCACAAGCAAGCAAGCCAGCCCGGGGCGTGGAACAAGCGCGCATCAACCGCACAGCAGCGTTGCAGCGAGCACGCAAGGCCCACGGCCCAACTGCTCGGCTGCGCGCACTGTGGGCTTCGGCCTGCAGTGTGGGTGGGCGCGGCTGTTGGCTTGCGTGTGGAGATTTGGCCGCTCAACGTCATTTGGTATTTGCCCAGTTACATCATTAATATAGTGATGTTAAATTATATTATTTCCACACACAACACAAAATCAGTTTTCCAAAAACCCTAAACCTAATTCTATTATTACGTTCTTCAATTTTCTCTTTGTGAAAACTGTTCATCACGAAAAGTAAAAACTCTTGAGTGATTGTCTAAGCTATGATTATCAAGACGGATCTGAACGTGTTGGTGAACCAAGTAGAGGAACGATAAGTGTAGTTCTTTGTTCCTGTTCGTTGATACAATACTCGGGAAAACACGCTTCGAATGTAAGTTTGCTTAATCTGTGCTTTATACATGTTTCCTGGTTTTGGGGATTGTTCCGCACATGTTATGTATGTTTAACTGTATTCCCCTACAATAAGGTGCCTAGGTAGTATATCTCTTAGCATAAGAGACCGGAGTTTTCGCCTGGTTTCTTTGATATATCTAAGAAACCTATTTTGACAGAAAACAGGTTTCTTAGATCCTTTCCTTTGAATTTAAATGCAAAGGATAGGAGACCGTATTGAAGAAATATGTGGTTTCTTTGACTGTACTAGGAAACCTCTTTCATACAAAGTGCGGTTCTTTTGATTATTTTAGGAGACTGTATTTTAAGCATCTACGGTTTCTTACTCCTGTGCGTGTGCAGCCTAAGAAACCAATTTTATTAAATATCTGGTTTCTTTGATTTTTACAAGTTTTTTTTAATTTAATTTAAATGGCTGATACAACCAATAAATTATTGGCATATAATATATTTTCAAATAGAAAGGTACCTGTTAGATTCCATCCAATATCCAAATTTTCTCAATGTTATAATAATAATCCATCAACTCTATATATATGGGTAAAAATAAATTCTCCAAACCGACTAATGTACCTACTTCTTCTTCTCCAAAGCAATAAATTAAATAAAATTACTGTAAAACATTCTCCAAATTCCAATCACACGTTCAAATCCAAAGTACTTCAAATGCATTAACTTGCCACGAGATTCCCAAAACATTTGTTACAAAGTTTCAATACGCACTAGCTACAAATATCATTCATAATCAACGTCCAAATGATCATTTTCGTCATCTTCATCAATATGATCATTGATAACTTGTTTTCTCTTGAAAAAATATGTAATCAAAGTATCCCGTGTCTCGTCAATCATCGCTTGAGAATAAGTGGTCAGGAAAGTATTGCATACAATACATAAAAATGATTAGAATAGGTATATGTTAAAAGATATAAATTAGGGGAAATTCATAAAAATAGTCCGAACTATTACTCTATCTTCTTTAAACAGTCCCATCTATTCAATAACTAACATACTGAACTTTGACGGTTGTTTTACTAAATTAGTCCCGGCCTTGATGAACCTGATTAGCATGTAAAACTGACCAGGTGGCACGTTGTGGTTGGTAGTTGGTACTCTTATTTATTTTTGATTATTAAATTAAGTCCAACCCCTTTACTCTCTCCAATTCTCCATTCTCCACCCGAACATAGTCAACCCAATAGCCCATCATAACCCCATTCTTTCTTCTACATTCCTCTTAGCAGTTACAATAATAGCCACCAGGGGGCCAAACTCCATCATGCTTCCTCTATCTCCACCAAATTCCAAATCACAAATCACTACCATCAACCCAATAATCAATCTCACATAAATGATTGTACATTTGTACCTTCTCGAATTCACTCACAGAAATTTAAGTACTATGAAAGGAGATGAAAATGCGAGGGACATATGTCTGCAATGATTTAAAGACCAATTTATGATTTTTGTAATTTTGTTGTGGGTGAGTGCAGGGTCATAAAGAATTTTGAATTATATTTATTTTTAAAATTCCAACATTTGGGTGTTTACTCGAACTGAAATTCCTCACTCTTTCCTGTAGGGGAATACAGTTAAACATAATAACATATGCGGAAACAATCCCCAAAGCCAGGAAGCATGTATAAAGGACAGATTAAGCGGACTTACGTTAGATGCGCGTTTTCCACAAATTGTCAACGAACACGAACTTAGAACTCCACTTGTCATTTCCTTACTTGGTTCACCGACACAATCAGATCCGTCTTGATTATCGTAGCTTAGACAATCGGATCAAAAGATTTGCTTTTGGGATGAACACACTTTGGAGGCACAGAGAGAGTTAGGGTTCTTTGTTTTCTCCTAGGGTTGTGTGACTGAATTGTGTTGTTGTGGAAAAGGGGTTAGAAGGTTATTAACATAACCTTACTAACCGACCAAGCCATAAGGCAAGGTCGGCCAGCAAGCCCGCGCAAGAACACACGAGCACGCACAACGAGCTGGGCCGTGGGCCGCGCTGCTGCTGTTGTGTCGTGGCCTTGGCCCGCGTCCACACACACGCAGCTGCTCGGCCATGGGCCAGCGCTGCTGCTGCTGTGTCGTGGCCTGCTTGCTTGCCCGGCGCGCCCATGGGCCTTGAGTGCTTCGTGCACTCGGCTCGTGGGCCGCTCTTCGTATCTGCGATTAAATATATTTCCGATATATTATTTATCATTTCGTATACGACGAATCACCATCGTACGATACGATTTATTCGTTTCGCCTAGCTTACGAATATTCGCGATACGATATACGATTCCGATGCAAGGTCATATCGTATAATATGTTTTCCAACTAATTTCCGATTCATTTAATCCGGTGATCTGTTACGTACCATTGGTGTGACCTTGTAGGTTCAGTCAAGAGTAAGCAGTGAGTTTAATATTTATTAGAATTCACTGATCGGAAGCATTGCTCCAGCTAGATGTTCTGATCACTTGATCTCACTGAATTAATTGTTCGCAATTAATCTGAACCTTGGTATTAGACTTAATGCACCTTGGGTGAAGGAAATATTTCCTTCAATCTCCCACTTGTCATTCAGACAAGTGTGCATTCACATTCCTTTCTCGCTTAGTGTTACTTACTGAACATAAGGTAAGATCCAAGCCATCCTTATTTGGTCCATAAGTGTTTCTCGGATTACAGAGCTCAACTGTTAAACTTTTGCAGAAGGTTAAGCCTTAACCATTCTGAGCACGATTATGCATTTTACAGTATTTAACTCTCTGAGAGGCCTTGTTACACAACAACACCATATCCTATCGAAGATAGGAGGATAATCCATTCTTGCAATCTATGAACACTCACTTGAATTCATAGTACGCCCAATAACTGCTTTTATAGCCTCCTTTTACGGTGCGACTTTTAGCTAGTATCAAAGCAAACTAGTTCTCAAACGAGCCGACATAATCGCTCATGTTCTGAGGAACGGTTTCTAATCACCATTAATGAGAGCTACCTATGACATGAATTTAATCTCTTAAAGTGTTCTCATGGTCAATCCGATACAAGATCCAATAAGTATCTATGCAAAAGATTTTCACATCCAGTCACTCTAGTTCAAGAAACAGAACTAAGTAATTTACTTGCAATCTAATCTTCATTAGTCATTGGTCGTCTACGTTTCAATGGCCTGGAATAGGGATCCTTTGTGACTTCAATATTCAATTTCACTTATGGGTGTTTCTTTGTCGAAGAATCCATCTTGACATCCCATTTGAATGATTTGAATCACATAGACTTATCATTTAATTCTAAACCATAATTAAATGAATGTGAAATAATGAATTTCATAAATATGAAATGGTTAAACAAATTGTTTTAAACATAGATCTAACAGATGTTCTAAAACAATACTTAGAAAATCAAAGCCATTCTCCAACATGCTTGATTCCCATGGTTGCTACATGTGCGTTGTGTTTCACTTGTGGCAACGGTTTAGTCAATGGATCCGCGACGTTGTCGTCAGTTCCAACCTTGCAAATCTCGATTTCCTTTCTTTCAACGATCTCTCGAAGTATATGAAATCGCCGCCGTACGTGCTTGGACTTCTGGTGGCTCCTAGGCTCCTTTGCCTGGGCAATGGCTCTGCTATTGTCACAATACAAAGCTACTGGTCCTTTAATGGAGGGGACAACCCCAAGTTCTTCGATGAACTTCTGAATCCAAACAGCTTCCTTTGCTGCTTCTGAGGCAGCAATGTACTCGGCTTCAGTTGTAGAATCCGCAATAGTGCTTTCCTTAGCATTTTTCTCCGCCGTTGAGGCAGAACACAAACCCAGACTGTAATCTGAAATCATCTCTGTCGGTTTGAAAGCTTGCGTCCGTATAGCCCTTAACAATCAACTCATCTGTACCACCATAAACCAAAAACTGATCCTTAGTCCTTTTCAAGTACTTTATGATATTCTTGGCCGCAGTCCAATGCGCCTCACCTGGTTCTGACTGGTACCTGCTCGTTGCACTAAGTGCGAATGAAACATCCGGCGTTGTACAAATCATAGCATACATGATGGATCCAATAGCCGAAGCGTCTGGAATCCCACTCATCTTTCGACGCTCATCAGATGTTTTGGGACACTGATTCTTGCTTAGATACGTGCCATGTGACATGGGTAGATGGCCTCTCTTGGCTTCCATCATATTGAACCTAGCTAGCACTTTGTCAATGTAAGTGCTTTGGCTTAGTCCAATCATCCTGTTAGATCTATCCCTATAGATCATGATGCCCAATATATACTGTACCTCTCCTAGGTCCTTCATTGAGAAACACTTTCCAAGCCAAGTCTTTACAGACTCCAACATAGGAATGTCGTTTCCAATAAGCAGTATGTCATCAACATACAAGACTACGAATGAAATTTTACTCCCACTGACCTTCTTGTATACACAAGATTCGTCCTGATTCTTGATGAAGCCAAACTTATTGACTGCTTCATCAAATCGTTTATTCCAACTTCTTGATGCCTGCTTTAGTCCGTAGATGGACTTCTTAAGCTTGCATACCTTTCCTTGGTTCTTTTGATCGACAAAAAACTTCCGGCTGCGTCATAAACACATTCTCTTCAAGAACACCATTCAAGAAAGCTGTTTTGACATCCATTTGCCATATTTCATAGTCATGAAAAGCGGCAATCGCAAGGATTAATTATCCGAATAGACTTAAGCATCGCGACTGGGGAAAAGGTTTCATCGTAGTCAACGTCGTGAACTAGCCTGTAACCTTTTGCTACCAATCTAGCTTTGTATATGTATACAGTTCCATCTTTTTCTTTCTTCAACTTGAAGACCCATTTGCATCAGATAGGTGTAAACCCATCCGGCAAATCAACCAAATCCCAGACTTGATTTTCAGACATGGAGTCTATTTCAGATTGCATGGCCTCTAACCATTTATTGGAGCTTGGGCTCGTCATAGCTTGCTTGTAAGTGATAGGTTCATCACTATCCAATATGAGAACGTCTAAGTTTTCATTCAAGGGGACGCCTGTCCATCTGTCCGAAATAAAAAATAGTTCTACTTGACTTACGAGGGGCAGCAACGTTTTGAAGAACTACTCCCACTGGCTCTTCTAAAGTGTTAGGTTATGATACATATAACAATACATAAATCATGCGGAAACAACCATTAAGCCAGGAATACATATTATTTACACATAATCATATAGCATAATTTAGATGCATACTCTTTGTTGCGTGCCTTCCCTAGCTGCGCCCGAACCGAACAAGAACAAGTCTTTAGGACTCCAAGTGTCGTCCCTCCGTAGATAGTCCACAGCACGTCCGGATCCGCCTTAAGATTGACCAACTAGAATCGCCATTAAGGTACTAGAATTTTCGGCACTCTTAGGTAAGAAATATGGCTGAATTTTTCTCTCAAAACTCACTTTGAATACTTGAATTTATCTCTGAAAATATGTGACCCTAGGCACGTATTTATAGAGTTATGGAAAGGGAATTGGAATCCTAGTAGGATACGAATTAATTAAACTTAGAATCCTATAAGAACTCTAATTAATTAATTTATCCTTTTAGGAATAGGAATTTAATCATATACTAATTCTAATAGTTTTAGGAATCGTGCATGAACACAAACTCACACACACACACGGCAGCCACGAGGGCCGCCCATGCGTGCGTGCGAGCAGCAGCCCACGCAGCGAGGCCCATGGCCTTAGGCGCGCGCTGGGCCTGCCTTGCGGTGGGCCTGGGCGCTGCCTTGGCTGGGCGCGCGTTTGGCTTGCTGGGCGATGGCCCGACTTCGTGCTGGGCCTTCGTCCGGCAGGCCTCGTCCGATGCTAATTCGTACGATACGCTTCCGATTAAATTCCCGGTTCCGGAATTCATTTCCGATACGAACAATATTTAATATTTCCGATTCCGGAATCAATTTCCGTTTCGAACAAATATTTAATATTTCCGTTTCCGGAATTATTTTCCGATTCCGATAATATTTCCGATTCTGACAATATTTCCGTTTCCGGCAATATTTCCGATTCTGGGAATATTTCCATTTCCGATAATATTTTCCGATACGTACCATGTTTCCGTTTCCGGCAACATCTACGACTTGGATAATATTTATATTTCCGATACGATCCATATTTCCGTTTCCGGCAATATCATCGTTTCCGGAGTATTCATTTCTTGCCTGTGACGATCTCAGCTCCCACTGAAACCAAGATCCGTCGATTCCGAATATCCATAGATGGAGTATCTAATGCCATTAAATACTTGATCCGTTTACGTACTATTTGTGTGACCCTACGGGTTCAGTCAAGAGTAAGCTGTGGATTAATATCATTAATTCCACTTGAACTGAAGCGGCCTCTAGCTAGGCATTCAGCTCACTTGATCTCACTGAATTATTAACTTGTTAATTAATACTGAACCGCATTTATTAGACTTAACATAGAATGCATACTTGGACCAAGGGCATTATTTCCTTCAGTCTCCCACTTGTCCTTAGGGACAAGTGTGCATTTCCTAATTCCTTTGTCGCTCGATGCTTGCTCTTGAACATAAGGTAAGAGTTGTCATCCTTATTATGTCCAGAGGTGTTCCTCGGTTTCAGAGTTCAACTGATCAAATAAACAGATAATCATAGCCTATGATTCATCCGAGCACGGCCATGCATTTCACAGTTTCTAGCTCTCCGAGTGGCCTTGTACAACTTTTAAGCATCTCATCCCGATTTATGGGAGGACAATCCCAATCTTGCGATCTTGAGATTAGACTTCGTTTGATAGGTGATTACCTGAGCGTTGCCTTTATAGCCTCCTTTTACGGTGCGACGGTTGGTCAACGTCAAAGCAACCAGTTCTCAAACAAGTAATCTCAAATCACTCAGGTATTGAGGATTTAGTGTCTAATAATTTAATGAAATTTACTTATGACAGACTTTCATCTCTTACAGTAAAGTTTCATAGGTCTTGTCCGATACTAGTCTTCCCAAAGTAAGTATCTATGCAAATGATTATGACATTGCCATGTCCACATAGTTAAAGAAACAGAACTACTAGTCATCTTGCATTCTAATCGTCTAACGTTTTCTATGCGTCCAATTTTATAGAAAACTCCGACTAGGGACCATTTTCAACCTTTGACATTCAAGTTCACTTGATAGACATTTCTTAGTCACAGGACTGGTCCTGACAGTCTATCTTGAATATATCGTCAAATTGAAGGGACTCATCATTTAATACTAAACCAAGATTAAATGGAATATGAAAATACATTTCATATATGATAAATGTTCAACCCCATTGTTTTACAACCATGGGCCTCAAACCCATCTTTAAAACAGTTCATGGAATTCAAAGCTATGCTTGATTTCCAGTGCTACAACGTGAGTGTTGCTTCTCACTTGTTGCATAGGTTTAGTTATCATGCTTTGCCAATCTTAATATCTTTTTCATCGAATGATATTCGAGATAGGATGATAAGATCTTTTGAGTTTGTTTATTATGTGATCTAGTCTTTCTTACTTCGATAGTGGTTCTACGCATTTTACAATGAAGAGCCATCAAGTTAGCAGACATGTGATCCACCCAAGTTCAATGAAGAACTCATTAATATAAACAACTCTGTTTTATTGCTTCTTAGGCAATAAGTACTTTTACTTCAACTGTTTAGGTTGCTAGTGATGCTTTGTTTGGATTTACTTATCCAAGCAGTTCACAGACATGTGGAAGACTTTCCAGCTGTATCTTAGAACATAGAAATTAATATTTTAATTTCCCACGCAACAACTCATGGTCTCCAACCCATGTTGCCATTTCAAAACACGATGCTCTATAGCTCGTCCTTATTAATGGTTAACTCCAAGGGAATCTTGCTTGATCCTTTGCCAGTGTTTATGCGTGTAGCATCAATATTTAGCATATCTTTATTTCCTTGAATCAAGAACTATTCCTATGTACCCTTTTTAAGTACCATAAGTTTTTCTTGATCTCAATCTAGTTGATCTTTACTTAGATCAATAGAGATTGGTATATGTTCGTCATGCCTAAAGTCATACGATACGTTTTTGGCGATCCTCATATTATATCATACATGATAAATTCTTTTGCAGAATAATTCCCAATTGAATTCTATTCATGTAACTTTAGCTTATCTAGTTTCAGTAGATACTAAATTTAGCTAAATTCTTTGACATATAATATAGGTTAAGAATCTCATTTAGACTCTTTGATGTTTAACTTAGTAAATGCTTATACATAGTTCAAACATCCTTTACTTAGATTTATTCACATGGGTCGAATATCTCCAATGGAGACTTTCGTGTTTGATTTAGTAAATGCCATTACTTAATCCAAAACAATATCATAAGATCTTTGTAAATAGATCTTAATACCCAGTATGTACTAAGTTTCGCCATGGTCCATTATTGATGAATAATCTCAAATCTAAGTCATTAGCATTTGAATGTTATTTTACAACAGAGAGATATGTGTGTGATACACATAGGACCAATTAACTTTTATGTACTCCCACTAAACTTCTTATATATCTATATGTAAATTTTATGAAACTAAAATACTTATTAGCTTCGCTAAAATATAGTTAAAATTCCCAATTGCTTGCTTAAATCTGCACTTAGATTTTATAAGCTAGCTTTCCTTTTCAAGCATTTATTTGGATCCACAAATCCTATGACATACCATGTACATAGTTTCTTCCAATATTTGATTGAGGAATACGTTTTGTCATCCAATTGCTATATGTACCAATATGCAATCATTGCTTGAATTATAGACTTGAGCATTTCGATTATGCATGAGGTTTCAACACAATCCACACCGTGAATTTGCTTGTAACTTTTAGCAACTAATCTAGCTTTGTGTGTGAACACAATTCAATGTTTGATGGTTTTTATCCTTTAAAACAAACTTGCAACCAATAGGTGTGAAACTATTCTTGCAAATCAACAAAATTTCAATTTTGTCATCAAAACATTGAGTATGTTTTATGGCCTCTAACCATTTAAAACATTTGAGTCTATATATGGCCTCTAACCATTTTAGGGAATCTGGGTTTCGTCATAGCTTTCTTACAGGTCACAAACTCATTAATCTACATTATAATAGTTTGACTGCAAGTTGTAGGTTTCTTCAATATCTAATAGAAGAATTGCATAGTTTCAGTGACCTGAATTCCATCATTCTTCACTATCTAATAGAAGAATCTCATTGTTTCAGTGACTTAAACTCTATGCCTACTTGGGTATAGAACATCAAACAATAGAATATCTTTGAATATTCTGTTCTCCTTGAAGCACTTGTAAAGGCTTCTAAGAGATGTCTATTCTTTAATGCCATCTCTAAAGTCCTTAAAGAATAAGTGTTCGGATTTTCTGAAGAACTTCGAAAAGCCTCCGGAATGTCCGTTTATGTTCGTTGTTTGCCTCGAATACTTTCGAGGTCTATTTTCTCCCACTTGTCATTTTGGAAACGAATCTCCAAAAGGACATTATTTCGAGCAAACAAACATTATGTTCTCAAAAATTCGTGGTACAAACAATACCCTTGTGTCTCATTTGAATAAATCACAATGAAACATATATCTATACTTGGGCCTTAGTTTGTCGAATGACAAACACTAAGCTCCCACTGAGTTTTGCAACTCTCTAGATATATTTTATGAAAAGTTATTCTGAAATTACTTTTCAATAGCTTTGACGAATTTGGTTTAGTTTGGTTGTAGTTGAGCATTTTGTTTTAGAAATTATAGGAAAAGTCTTTATGATTCATCATTAATCGAATCAAGTACTAATTGACTTCGATTATTCCAACTAAGATATGCCATATCTTATGGACCTAGATTGTGAAATTACACCACACAATCATTGATGATCATATTTGGTCTCAAGTAATCATCAACATGATCTAACCTAGATCTTTATGATTTCTTACCAAGTGGATTTTATAATTCGAATCTTTGAACTAGCCAAACAGATTCAACTTATATCACATTTGAGTAAATAAAACTATATTCACTCAAATCCATGTGAAATAATAAAGTCATAAAACCTTTCTTTAGCTTTGACCTCTATCGTCTAGGCGTTCTAACAATAGTTCATATTCTTTGTTACTTTAAACAAGTAAGACTACCTTGTCTTAAGTTGATCTAGAAATCAACCAACTTTCAAAAGTCCATTAAAATAGAGCTTTTGAATGTTAACTTGTTGATATGGTCTAAGCAACAATGCCAAAGATTAGTGGAACTCAAATCAAGAAGTTGATTTGAACCTAGTAAAGTTCTTTAAAGAGTTGTTTGTTTTAATCAAGCATATTGACTCAATCTGTAATTGACCATTTCATTCAAATAAACAAACAAACATTGTTTTTGTTTTTCTTGAATGTGAGTCTTTCTGTGTTTGAAAACAGAAATTTAGGTATGTTGATTATGGAACAAAATAGCCATTAAGTTCCAGCCTTTGAAAGGACTTAAAACAAACTAGATGACCCTACAACTAATGTAGCATTGCCATGCTTCATTTCCCACTTGTAGGTCATTAGTGTATCCTAGCTTCCATTGTTTGAGTTATTACCGAAGTAAGAACCTCAAGCGGTATATGATACCAAGGAAGTGTGATTCCTAGGTCACTTCTCTTTAAACATAAACTTATAGGTAGAAACGGAATTATAAATTCCTTTCATTTGTTCCTTTGTTTTCCTATTTCTTGTACCCTTTCTTATAGTCTTAAGAATTGAATTCTTTAGTGTTGACTTTTATACTTTGTTAGACATGTCCAATGTCACCAACAAGGTTCTGTACCATTTTAATTTATGTTGAATATTTTGTTTCAACTAGATGATCTTACCAGAAGCTTCTAAAGTTCTCTAAGTATCGATCTATTCGAATGTCTAGGGACTAGACTCATTCGAGAATTAAATGGAAAAAAGATTTTAGGTTGTTAACCATTGGTAAAGCTGAGCGTTTAAACTCAATGCTTTATGATCTCAAAACTACATTGTATTTTGAATTCACAAGCACCAATCGGTTCGCTATTCGACTTTGATACTCGAAAACAACCATAAAAGTCGCTAAAAGAAACGTACATTTTAAATTGCTTATTTTCTCTCATTTCCGTGAATCGTTCTTGGATTCACTACCAATCGAGGAAATTTACTGTTACCTTTCTAAAAGGATTTATTGCAGTGCAAGATATTTAATTATAAACAATAATTAAAACATACATTGAAGCATGCAAAGTCTAAACATTTATCATGAGTAATAACTTGAAAATTAAAGCAATCATGCAATTTCAACAAGTCATTAGCATTTTATTCGAATTATGTGTTCCGGCAGGTGTGAATAAAATGATTCCAAGACCCTAAAACCATTGAAGAATTAAGCACAGTTTGTCGACTCAATTATAAAACATTTTAGGTAAGCAAAAGCCTTTTGCTAATAGTCTAGAAACTATTCTTGGTTGATAGGTACGTCTAAGAACTTATTAGGTAAACCTATCGATTTTGCCACGACATAAAAGGACTCCTTACTTATATCGTTGAGTTTCACCAAAACTAACATGTACTCACAATTATTTGTGTACCTTGCCCCTTTAGGACCAATAAGTAACACCTCGCTGAGCGAAAACTATTACTAGATTGATGTAAAGGATATCCAAGCAAGTGTATATTTTGGCATGACACCTTATAACTCAATTTTTAAGTTTGGAACTTAAGGCTCTTACTATGTTGGTTAGATTTTAAGTGAACTAAAATCCTTAATCATGCAACATAATCAAGCTTTTGATCTCATGCATTTTAAGACATATTTAAAAGCAATAAATAACTTAAAACATGCATAAGATAAATGTGATCTAGTATGGCCCGACTTCATGTTGAAGCTTTGACTTCAAATTCCGTCTTGAAAATCTCCGTGGGAGGCACCATTTTCTTCAAATTGGATAAGCTATAACTAATTACAACTATTTGATGGTACGCAGACCATATTTGAATTGAAAAACAACTTTGGTACTTTAGACCAATTACAATCAAATTAATGGTACGCAGACCATATTTTCTATCCTATTTGGGCCATACTAGTCACTTCATAACCTGCAAAACAGTACATATACAATATATACCATTCACCCATTCATTATCATGAATGGCCCACATAGCTGGTTAGTAAAACACATTATGCATCACGTAAACATTTGCAGCAATTAATCAAGGGCACCAATAATCTACCAATTATTCAGTCCTTATTAATTCTAATCAAGTTGTTTTAACCTTAAGGATTTGTAGACCTAATCAAGAGTTTATGACTAAAAAGCGCTCCCACTTAAAACAATAAATTCATATGCTTTACTAATTTTAAACATAAAAATGTATTTCAAGTCTAACCGGAAACATACAAATTTATTAAAATTTAAAGCTCATATAAATTTATAATTGAATCCAAAAAGTTTAATTTAATTTCAGTCGTATTTAAATTAATTCATGATTTTAATTTTAGTAAAATAATTAGAATAAATAAAATTTATTATAATTACAATATTCAAAATTAAAATCCAAGAAAATAATTTAAATTATTAATTTTAAAATTAATTAAAATTACGTAAACTGAGAAATTTCAAATTAAACATTCAAAACGATCTAATCGTAACGCAAACACCCTACGCATCGCACGCCCATGGGCCGCACGCACACAGCCATCGATGGCCATGTGCGCGCAGCCCATGCGCTCGTCGCATAGCTGCTGCATCTACCATCGCAAGCCATCGCACGCTGTGGTGCTCGCTGCGCGCGCGCCAGCGCTCGACGCACGCGAGCCATCGCTCGCTGTGCGCGCTCGCCAGCGCTCGCTGCGCGCGAGCCATCGCTCGCTGTGCGCGCGAGCCATTGCTCGCTGTGCGCGCGAGCCATCGCTCGCTGTGCGCGCGAGCCATCACTCGCTGTGCGCGCGAGCAATTGCGCGCGATCAATCGCTGGGCGCAGCGCTCGTGGAACGCGAGCTTGCGCTCGCTGCGCGCGAGGCTGCGCGCGCTTGCGCGAGGCAGTGCGCGTCGTGGCGCAGCTCGCTTGCTGCCCACACGCGACTGCCATGGCTTGCCTTTCGCCCATGCCCTTTCGTCCATAGCTCGTGGCCCACGACACAAGGCAGGGCTGCTGCCTTGTGCTCGTGCACCATGCCTTGCTCATTGCATTCGTGCCGCACGGGCGACGAGCTCCCTTGCTCGTCGTCGCATGCCCGCACTATACAACACCCCTTAAGGGTAACACGAAGCGTCCATTGCTTTGTGCGTGCAAGTTATATGAACGAATCGCATAAAAATTTAAAATTTATATTTAAAATTAATGACAAATTAATAAAAAATATTAATTTCATAATTTTAGGGCGAAAAATCTAAAATTTATTATTCAATTGATTTCCGATTGTCATGGATTCAAGTCTAGGTCATAAAAATTTAAAATTTATCATAAATTTACAATTTTTATGGTGATTTTTAATCATAGGTTTCTAATTAGATTATAATTAATTATGAAAATCAAATTAATTCTAAATTATTCTAATTTTCAACAAATTAATCATAATTACAAATTAGATTGCATAATTAACAAGGCTAGGCATTCAAACTTGTTAAACATATACAGTAGGTAAATCAAAAATTCAAGATTTATCAACAAGAATCGCAAATATTTAATTTAACATCTTAAATTTACGAAATTTTGCATTCGAAAAACTAAAACCTTCGAAAAGTCATATTTATGCTTCGAATTTGAGAATTCTGGGTTCGGCAGAAAAATACTCTTTTTGTCAAAATTTTAGAATGCCTTTTACATGCGGAATTGACATAAAAATCACTCGATTTGGATGAGTAACGAAGAAACTGCCGAAAAACTGCGTACGTATAATTAAATAAACGCAATTTGCAATTAATTAACAATTACGAAAATTAATCACCCCTTTTAATTCTTGCAAATTTGTAATATTTAACCATGTTCATGCAATTTAGATTATGAAAATAATAAGGGGCTCGTGATACCACTGTTAGGTTATGATACATATGACAATACATAAATCATGCGGAAACAACCA
Source organism: Spinacia oleracea (assembly GCF_020520425.1). Lineage (NCBI taxonomy): Eukaryota > Viridiplantae > Streptophyta > Magnoliopsida > Caryophyllales > Amaranthaceae > Spinacia > Spinacia oleracea. The sequence continues at coordinate 94,943,934 of NC_079489.1, forward strand.
TTAAGCCAGGAATACATATTATTTACACATAATCATATAGCATAATTTAGATGCATACTCTTTGTTGCGTGCCTTCCCTAGCTGCGCCCGAACCGAACAAGAACAAGTCTTTAGGACTCCAAGTGTCGTCCCTCCGTAGATAGTCCACAGCACGTCCGGATCCGCCTTAAGATTGACCAACTAGAATCGCCATTAAGGTACTAGAATTTTCGGCACTCTTAGGTAAGAAATATGGCTGAATTTTTCTCTCAAAACTCACTTTGAATACTTGAATTTATCTCTGAAAATATGTGACCCTAGGCACGTATTTATAGAGTTATGGAAAGGGAATTGGAATCCTAGTAGGATACAAATTAATTAAACTTAGAATCCTATAAGAACTCTAATTAATTAATTTATCCTTTTAGGAATAGGAATTTAATCATATACTAATTCTAATAGTTTTAGGAATCGTGCATGAACACAAACTCACACACACACACGGCAGCCACGAGGGCCGCCCATGCGTGCGTGCGAGCAGCAGCCCACGCAGCGAGGCCCATGGCCTTAGGCGCGCGCTGGGCCTGCCTTGCGGTGGGCCTGGGCGCTGCCTTGGCTGGGCGCGCGTTTGGCTTGCTGGGCGATGGCCCGACTTCGTGCTGGGCCTTCGTCCGGCAGGCCTCGTCCGATGCTAATTCGTACGATACGCTTCCGATTAAATTCCCGGTTCCGGAATTCATTTCCGATACGAACAATATTTAATATTTCCGATTCCGGAATCAATTTCCGTTTCGAACAAATATTTAATATTTCCGTTTCCGGAATTATTTTCCGATTCCGATAATATTTCCGATTCTGAAAATATTTCCGTTTCCGGCAATATTTCCGATTCTGGGAATATTTCCATTTCCGATAATATTTTCCGATACGTACCATGTTTCCGTTTCCGGCAACATCTACGACTTGGATAATATTTATATTTCCGATACGATCCATATTTCCGTTTCCGGCAATATCATCGTTTCCGGAGTATTCATTTCTTGCCTGTGACGATCTCAGCTCCCACTGAAACCAAATCCGTCGATTCCGAATATCCATAGATGGAGTATCTAATGCCATTAAATACTTGATCCGTTTACGTACTATTTGTGTGACCCTACGGGTTCAGTCAAGAGTAAGCTGTGGATTAATATCATTAATTCCACTTGAACTGAAGCGGCCTCTAGCTAGGCATTCAGCTCACTTGATCTGAACCGCATTTATTAGACTTCACATAGAATGCATACTTGGACCAAGGGCATTATTTCCTTTATAAAGACCTTGGAGGTTCATCAACCTGAACTCCTTCTAAAGAGTTCGTTGTTCTTTGTTCGTCTAGAATCTCTCCGAGGTCTATTATTCTCCCACTTGTCAATTTGGAAATATGATTTCTTTCCAAAAAGACACCGTCACGAGCAACGAAAACCTTGTTGTTTGACTTGTTGTAGAAATAATACCCCATAGTTTCTTTTGGATACCCAACGAAGAAACATTTGTCAGATTTAGATTGTAGCTTGTCCGAAATTAATCGCTTGACATATGCTTCGCAACCCCAAATCTTCATAAAAGACAACTTTGGAAGTTTCCCAGTCCATAATTCGTATGGAGTCTTTTCAACAGCTTTTGACGGAGCACGATTCAGTGTGAGTGCTGCAGTTTGCAACGCATGTCCCCAGAACTGTAAAGGAAGTTCGGTCTGACCCATCAATGACCTGACCATATCGAGTAAGGTCCTGTTTCTCCGTTCTGACACTCCATTCCATTGAGGTGTCCCCAGAGCAGTCAATTCGGAAAGAATACCGCATTCTTTTAGATGGTCATCAAACTCGTGGCTATGATATTCACCTCCTCGATCCGATCTTAGAGCTTTGATTTTCTATCCATATTGATTCTCTACTTCATTTTGAAATTCTCAGAATTTCTCAAACAATTCAGACTTGTGCTTCATTAAATAAATATAGCCACATCTACTGAAGTCGTCCGTAAACGTTATGAAATAGCTGAACTCACCTCTAGCTTTCGTACTCATAGGCCCACATACGTCCGTATGTATTAGCCCTAGTAGTTCGCTTGCTCTTTCTCCCACCTTTGAGAAAGGTTGCTTTGTCATTTTGCCAAGTAAACAAGATTCGCATTGATCAATCTTGTCTAAGTCGAATGATTCTAGAATTCCTTTCCTTTAAAGTAATTCCATGAGCTTTGTGTTTATATGGCCTAATCGACAATGCCACAGAAATGTGAGATCCGAATCACCAGTTTTAGCCTTTTTGGTATTTATGTTATAAATGTGTTTGCTCGTATCTAGCACATAAAGACCGTTTTCTTATTGTGCTGAACCATAAAACATTCCATTTAAAGAAAAAGAACAACTCTTGTCTTTAAATTGAAAACTAAAACCTTTAGAATCCAAACTTGAAACGGAGATGATGTTTCTGGTGATACTAGGAACATAGTAACAGTTTTCTAGTTCCAGAAAAAAACCACTACGCAAAGAAATAAAATAAGATCCTACGGCTAATCCAGCAATCCGTGCTCCATTTCCCACGCGTAGATCCATCTCGCCTTTATCAAGCTTTCTACTTCTCCTTAGTCCTTGCGAATTGGAACATAAGTGTGAGCCACGTACCCAAGAAGTAGAATTAGCAAGATTACAATGTATAACATACATACCTGAAGGAGAAGCAACGTTTTCGTTCTTCTTCTCTTCCTTTAGTTTGGGGCAATCTCGCTTGTAATGACCAATTTCATTAAAATTGAAGCATTGCAATGTGGAAGGAGAAACATTCTTCTTTATCTTGCTCTTGGAAGGCACCAGCTGCCCTCCGGTAGTGGACGAAGATGCAGAATTGCTTTTCTTCCCCTTGCCTACTTTCTTGAATTTAGTGCACCTCACATTCAAAGGGTCTTGATTGAACTTAAGGATTTTGTCGAATTTCACGAGTAATTCCACAAGTTCACAGAATGTGCTCTCTTTCTGATTAAAGAGATAGTGCATCTTGAAACCCTCATAATCCTTATGAAGAGAATTCATCACTAGTGCAATAGCTATCGACTCTTTGACGAAACCACCAAGTCTCTCGATTGTGAAAAATAATCCAGACATCATATTCACATGAGACCGAATTGCTGTGTTTTTGTCCATCTTGACAGAGTAAATGCGCTTTTGTGCCTCTAGAAGTTCGATTTCTAGGCACGACTTGTGTGGGGTAATGAGCTTGAGATTGCTCATTGAATTAGCCAATTCATCAACCCTTTTGCCACCAGCTTGGCACATGGGTTGGAAACCCGCACAACATCTATCCTCGAGGCTCCTTAAGAGAGCATGAGGCTCAATAGTAATGAACCTCCCTCTCCAATTCTCAGGTATAGACTTAAGGATGAACTCCGTGACAAGGTACTTGTGAAGTGCCCAACTTCCGTACTTTTCAGGAGTCATGCCTCGGGCATCATAGCTAGGAAAATGTTGTTCAATGACATAGTGTATGCCATTAACTTTCAAAACTTCGACAAGTTTCCATTTCCATTCAAGAAAATTAGTCAAGTCTAACTCGACATCCAAAATTTCAGCTGATATGATTGTTGTTATGTTTGCGACCATTTTGATTACTACAATCGAAAAGAATTTGCAATAAATAACCATTCGTAAACTTCAATAACTTTGAAATAAAAGCAAACATGCAATCATTAAAGCTATTAAAACATTTCATTCATGCAAAAAGAAAAAATATGGTCCAAAATAAATGAAACGATTCCAAGACCCCAAAAGTCCTAAATCCTTAAGCAGCTTTAGCATGTCTTAAGTAGTTTAAGATTTTAGGTAATCAAAACCTATTGCTAGTAATCTCCAAATAAATTAATGCCATAATTTATACCATTGCCACAACATAATGACATTGTTGTATGAGTTGAAACCACAATCAACGTGCTCCTTTAGGACGCCTTACCACCTAAGTAAACTAAAATAGCACCTCGCTTTAGCGTAAACCTACTACCTTAGATCCTTAGATTTTTATAAGTGCTTGATTTGGAAGGCAATTTTAAAACTCAATATTACTTTGGACCTAGTTGTTTCTATGTTGGTTCGATTATTTAGTGAACTTTAATCTAATCGAGTCATAGGAAACAACCTATTCATGCAAAGCAAACATACATTCATACATTCACGCATAATATATATATATATATATATATATATATATATATATATATATATATATATATATATATATATATATGTTAAATTGCATAAATAAATGGTGATCTAGTATGGCCCAAAACATCTTGTCTTGAAGCATCCAATCTTCATCACCTCCTTGTTAGCGTGGCATCGTCTTGAATCTTCGTTCAAACGCTAACTTAAAGTTCTAAACTTAGAAATACTTGAAAATAATAAAATTACATCAAAATTTCCATGGTACGCAGATTATACTTAAAATTTTACATTCAAAGATAGAACGGTACGCAGACCGTATTTAACTATCCTAAATGGCCATACTAGTCACTTTGGAGTACCTGCATTACATAAAATATACATTCTATGCATTCACCCATTCGTGTGCTAAAACGAATGGCCCATATAAATATGCAAGTATTTACGTGAATTAAATAAAATTCACGTTCACATAAACGCGTCCTAAAAGATTAATCAATTTCCAAATTATTAATCCTTAGAATTTGTTCTAATTAAAATTGAATTTAATTAAAATAATGCGACCTACGAAAATAATTAAAAATAATTATTTCATTTTAATTTCATTTAGTGGCTCCCACTCAAACCAATAATTATTCCGGATATTTAATTATGAAATATTAAATTAAAACTCGCGGCCCGGCCCAAGCAAATAAAATATTAAATTAAATATCCCGTTAGCCCAAATTAATGCAAATATGCGAAGCCAACAAAATAAACAATTTTCAATGAAAAAAGTCCAAGTGCATAGTTGGGCTAGGCTTGCGCCCAGCCCATAGCCCTTGCGTGTGGCCTACGAGGCGCACGAGCAAGCTCGCACACCCCGCAGCCTGGCGCGCGCGCGTGCCCAAAGCTCGTCGCTGCCCTGCGCTGCGTCGTTGTGCCATCGCTGCGCTGGACGTCGCATGGCCTTGTGCCTTGCTTCGTCGCAGCACCCGCAAGCATCGCTTGCCCTTTCCTCGCCCAGCGTGCACGAGGCACGCAACACGCTTGCTGCTGCCCGTGTCGCTGCGGCTTGGCTCTCGTACAAGAGCCCGCATGGCCTTGCGAGCCATACGTCCACCACACATCATGTTCGTGCCTATGGTTCGTGCCTACTGACCAACTTAATTAAAATATAATTTAATTTCACGAACTTGCATTAATATTATTTTTCAAAAAGTTACGATTTTTATTTTTGAAAAACAACGATTTTAACGATTTAATAAACTTTAACGACAATCCAATTTCGTAAAATATTAAATCAAAGGCTAACATTATTAAAAATTTTTTTAATAACGAACGAATCAACTTGAAAATTTTGAACTTTTAAATAATAAAATCCGAAACTTTAAATCGTTCATTAACATTTAAATTTCAGATTTTTAATAATTAGGTTTAAGTGCGATTAAAATTAACGAAACCATTCAAAATTTTAATCCAATAATTTTTAAAATTTTCCACTGACCCATAAAATTATATCCCCTTTTCCAATTAACCGAATTATTAAACCAAATTTAATTAAAATTCAATTACGGTTCCAAATTTTACGAATTGGGGAAAGGGAAATTAGGGTTTATACTTGTGTCAGGAATATACCCAAAAAAATTGTGTCAAAATTTCAATCAATTCCGAGTAGTTTAGGTCGACCTTTTAATTGAATTACTGTCCAACGCCCAAAAAACGACACTTCGAGGCCTGTTTTTGCAATTCCGTTCGCATGAGTTAATCTTAGAAAATCCTTTTCAATCAGATTAGGGTTTTAAAACTCGAAAAAACGAATATTTTTGATTTCGGAACATATTATTACGCAATTCATCCAATAATTCGTAAAAATTCCGAAAATTCAACTAAAACTTCAAATTTTCGACAGATTTAAAAACAAATAAATCACGCTGAAACATACTTTGAATACATAAGGCTCATGATACCACTGTAGGGGAATACAGTTAAACATAATAACATGTGCGGAAACAATCCCCAAAGCCAGGAAGCATGTATAAAGCACATATTAAGCAGACTTACGTTAGAAGCGTGTTTTCCACAAATTGTCAACGAACACGAACTTAGAACTCTACTTGTTGTTCCGCTACTTGGTTCACCGACACGATCAGATCCGTCTTGATTATCGTAGCTTAGACAATCGATCAAGAGATTTGCTTTTGGGATGAACACACTTTGGAGGCACAGAGAGAATTAGGGTTCTCTGTTTTCTCCTAGGGTTGTGTGACTGAATTCTGTTGTTGTGGAAAAGGGGTTAGAAGGTTATTAACAAAACCTTACTAACCGACCAAGCCATAAGGCAAGGCCGGCCAGCAAGCCCGCGCAAGAACACACGAGCACGCACAGCGAGCTGGGCCGTGGGCCGCGCTACTGCTGCTGTGTCGTGGCCTTGACCAGCGCGCACACACACGGAGCTGCTCGGCCATGGGCCAGCACTGCTGCTGCTGTGTCGTGGCCTGCTTGCTTGCCCTACGCGCCCATGGGCCTTGAGTGCTTCGTGCACTTGGCTCGTGGGCCGCTCTTCGTATCCACGATTAAATATATTTCCGATATATTATTTATCGTTTCGTATACGACGAATCACCGTCGTACGATACGATTTTTTCGTTTCCCCTAGCTTACCAATATTCGCGATACGATATACGATTCCGATGAAAGGTCGTATCGTATAATACGTTTTCAAACTAATTCCCGAAAAGCTATTAAATGAATTTCCGATTCATTTAATCCGGTGATATGTTACGTGTCATTGGTGTGACCTTGTAGGTTCAGTCAAGAGTAAGCTGTGAGTTTAATATTCATTAGAACTCACTGATCGGAAGCATTGCTCCAGCTAGCTGTTCCGATCACTTGATCTCACTGAATTAATTGTTCGCAATTAATATGAACCTTGGTATTAGACTTAATACAGCTTGGGTAAAGGACATATTTCCTTCATTTCCCGTAAATAGCTTTACTCATTGATCATTGTTTTGTATTATAAGTCAAATTGAACCGCATTAACTTGAATATACGTTATATTGTTATTCTATATCTTGGATGGCTGGATCATGGCAGTGGAGTAAGATGATGATGAATGGGTATCGTATACATCCCCTTGATATTTTAGTAAGTTTGACATCTTTAGTTGCATTGAAAATCTTTAGAATTAAACATGTTGTCACATGTATATTATCTTTGAATCTCTAGTTTGAGGTTTAGAGTTCTATTTGCTAGCTGTTCCATGCATTTTATCTTTTAATCTCCAAGTTAAATGAGGTTTTTGACAGTAATAAGTCTTAATTATTTTTACTCTACTTATATGAAAGTTTTCTGTATAAATTTCATGTACAATTCTTTGAATTTATACTTTTCTGTTTGGATGAAATGCCTAAGTGCATGAATAATCAAAAGCAGTAAACATTCACCCTACGGCCAACATTAGGCATTGAGGTGACGACTTCATTTTGGACACTTCCATGGCAGGTACACTCTACCCTTTACTTGACAACCATTCCTATCTTCAATTTGTTGACCTTAGTATCCTTAAAGAGTTGACTGGTCCTATACCACCTCAACTAGGTAATTAAGTTGTCTAACCTGACCAAGCTTTTCTTAAACACTAATAATCTTAGTGGTTCACTATAGTTTTCTATTAGTGGTCTACACAAGTTTGAAAAATCTATATCTTACCCAAAATAGCCTATGTGACACCACATCCAACTCCATTTTTTGGTCAGAGAATCGACTATTTGGGTAAAACTACCTTCGTTTGTTTTATGACTTCACTAAACTTGATATTCATAATAACATACTCTCAAGTAAGATTCTTAACAACATTAACAAACTAAAGAGTCTTAAAATTTGGATTTGTCAATGACGTTATTTGTCCCTCGACTATAAGGTCTATGACAAAGTCACCTGACCAATTTTCTTCTTTGATAGGCCAACTTGTTTCTTTGTAAGTCTTAGTTCATGCTAATATGAGAACCAAAACATAAGTATAATTAATCTCTTACTCTTTACTTTTTATTTAAGTTCCTAGTTTTAGGAGCATGCGTCTTTGATTTAATATTGTCAGTAGACGCGTGCTCTATAAATTGGGTATATCTGCAACATCAATCTGTACTAATGAACTTTTGAGGTTGTGACTTCTTGAACTAAATGAAATTCACCAAAATTTCTTTTTCCTACGTTGACTCATTTGACAATCCTTTTTTTCTCTTGTTTTTGCAGTATTGAAGCAGCTTAGCTACCCATCCGTTGATCATGTCTTTGTAACTTCACTTCTTATATAAGGTTAGTTTCAAACCCTCTTTTGTGTTTTCTCAGTTATTTACTAAAGGAATTGTTGTCTTGGTTTCTCTTTTGACCTTTAGTGTTGCTGCTCTTCCAAGACGGCATTGAAAAAACCAATTATCAATAACGTAACATTAGACTATAGACACCATTACCTAGTAGCTGATATGTGAAGGAAATAATGCCCTTGGTTTAAGTATGCATTTAATGTTAAGTCTAATAAGTGCGGTTCAGTATTAATTGTACAAGTTAATAATTCAGTGAGATCAAGTGAACTGTATGCCTAGCTAGAGGTCGCTTCAGTTCAAGTGGAATTAATAATATTAATCCACAACTTACTCTTGACTGAACCCGTAGGGTCACACAAATAGTACGTGAACGGATCAAGTATTTAAAGGAATTAAATACTCCATTTATGGATATTCGGAATCGACGGATCTCGGTTTCAGTGGGTGCTGAAATCGTCAAAAGGCAAATTATGAATACCCCGAAAACGATGATATTGCCGGAAACGGAAATTGGATCGTATCGGAAATATAAATATTATCCCAGTCATAGATGTTGCCGGAAACGGAAACATGGTACGTATCGGAAAATATTATCGGAAATAGAAATATTGCCGGAATCGGAAATATTGCCGGAAACGGATATATTGTCAGAATCGGAAATATTATCGGAATCGGAAATATTAACTATTTGTTCGAAACGGAAATTAATTCCGTAATCGGAAATATTAAACATTGTTCGAATCGGAAATGAATTCCGGAATCGGAAAATTAATCGGAAGCGCGTCGTACGAAATAAACATCGGACGAGCTTTCTAGACGCAAGTCCCAGCACAAAGCCATGCCCACGCCTAGCAAGCCCAACGCGCAAGGCATAAGCAGCAACAGCCAAAGGCACGCAAGGCCCGGCGCAAGGCCAGGCCCATCGCGCCCTTAGGCTGCGAGCAAGACGCGGGCTGCAAGCATTCGTGGGCTGCGAGCCATCCGTGGGCTTCTCCGCGCGTGCGGGCATGGCCTACACTCTTGTGGGCCGTGCTCGTTTGTGTGTTGAAGTTCGTGCATGCATCAAATCTTTAAGCAATTAGGATTAGATTAAAAATTAATTTCCTAAAGTTACTAGTTTCAACTACAGTGTAATTCTAATAGATTTAGATTACTTGAAACCTAGTAGACTTCTAATTCCATTATTCCTACCCTATAAATATGTGATGGCTTTCACAATTTATGAACACATAATTTCAAGTATTCATCTAGTTTTAAGGATTAAAACTAACGATAATATTGCCTCAAATATTCGAATATTCATAATACCTTCGGTGCAATTCTAGTTAATTAAATCTAAGGCGGATCCGAACGTGCTGTGGACTATCTACGGAGGGACGACATTTGGAGTCCTAAACTTGTTCTTGTTCGGTTCGGGAGCAGCTATGGAGGGCACGCTACAAAGTGTATGTATCCTAAATTATGCTAATTGTTATGTGGCAATCAATTTGGATTCCTGTCTTTATGGTTTTTTCGCATGAAATATATATGATTTATATGTATCATAATCTAACAGTGGTATCACGAGCCTCTAATTAATTCCATAATAATTAGTTAACATGGTTAATTTTTATAAATTTGCAATGAATTAAAAGGGGTGATTAATTTCGAAATTTTAGATTTTTTGTAATTAATTGCAAATTCGTGCGATTATTTAATTATATGTTCGCGGAATTTTCGGCAGTTTAGTCAATAATGGTCGGAATCGTATAATTTTATAGTGTATTTCGCATGTAAACGGCGTTTAAAAATTTTGACTAAAATCAAAGATTTGATGCCAAACCCAGAATTCTCAAATTCGAAGCCTAACTATGACTTTTCGGAGGTTTTAGTTTTTCGAACGCAAAATTTGTAATTTTTAAGATGTTAAATTAAATATTTGCGATTCTTGTTTGTAAATCTTGAATTTTTTATTGACCTACTGTATATGTTTAACAAATTTAAATGCCTAAGCTTGTTAATTATACAACCTAATTTGTAATTGTGATTAATTTGTTGAAATTCGAGTAGTTTAGAATTTGATTTGTTATTCATAATTAATTGACAATTTAATTAGGTATCCATGATTAAAAACCACCATAAAAATTGTTCAATGTGGTAAATTTTAAATTTTTATGACCTAGACTTGAATCCATGATAATCAGAAATTAATTTGAATAATGAATTTTTAATTTTTCGCCCTAAAATTTTTGAAATTAATATGATTTATTAATTTGTCATTGATTTTAAATAAAACTTTTAATATTATATGCAATTCGCTCATAAAACTTGCACGCACAAAGCAATGGACGCTACGTGTTACCCTTAAGGGGTGTTGTATAGTGCGGGCATGCGACGACGAGCAAAGGAGCTCGTTGCCCATGCAGTACGAATGCAGCGAGCAAAGGAGCGTGGCATGCGCGCAAGGCAGTGGGCTTGCCTAGGAGCTATGTGCTACGAGCATGGGTGGATGGGGCGAAGGGGCAAGGCACAAGCGAGACGAGGCACGCGAGCAGCGAGCAAGCGCTGCTCGCCTAGCGCGCGCTGCCTCGCCCAGCGAGCAAGCCAGAACACAACGAGCAAGCAGGCTGCGCGCATGCGTGGCTTGCTGGGCTGGCTGCGTGTGCGTGTGGCCTGCTTGTGCCTTGCTGTGCGATCAGTCGAGGGGTGCTGCTGCCTCGTGAACTCGACGGGGCATGGGCGCAAGCCCATGGCCTCGTCTTGATCCGATTGATGCGCTTTGAATTTAATTTTTAATTTTCAATGGAAAACGATTTTGATTAATTTTAAATTTCGTAATTTAATTTTTTCTCGGAATTTAATTTTGAATATTTTAAGTATTATAAATTTTATTTATACTAATTATTTTACTAAAATTAAAACCTTCATTAAATTTAAATTAATTAATTTAATAAACTGGAAATAAATTAAAGGATTCAAATAATAATTTATATGAGCTTTAAATTTTAATTAAATTTGTATGTTTCCGGTTACACTAGGAGATATAATTTTATGTTTAAAATTAGTAAAGCATGAAAATTGATTGGTTAAGTGTGAGCGTTACAGTCATAAACTCGTGATTAGGTCTATATTCCTTTAAGGTTAAAACAACTTGATTAGAATTAATAAGGATTGAATAATTGGTACATTATTGGAACCCTTGATTAATTGCTGCAAATATTTATGTGATGCATAATATGTTCTACTAACCAGCTATGTGGGCCATTCATTGATAAATGAATGGGTGAATGGTATATTGTAAATGTACTGTTTTGCAGGTTATTGAAAGTGACTAGTATGTCCCAAATAGGATAGAAAATATGGTCTGCGTACCATTAACTTGAATATAAAATTGGTCTAATGCACCAAAGTTTTTAATTTAAATATGGTCTCCGTACCATCAAATAGTTGTAATTAGTTTAAATTAGCTTATTCTATTTAAAAATTGAGTTAAAAGGTGCCATGCCAAAATAACACTTACTTGGATAAACCTTTACATCAATCTTAGGAATAGTTTTCCGCCTAAGCGAGGTATTACTTATTGATCCTAAAGGTGTAAGGTACACAAATAATTGTGAGTACATGTTAGTTTTGGTGAAACTCAACGATATAAGTAAGGAGACCTTTTATGTCGTGGAAAATGAGATAGGTTTACCTAATAAGTCCTTAGACGTACCTATCAACCAAGAGTAGTTTCTAGACTATTAGCAAAGGCTTTGCTTACCTAAAATATTTTAGAATTGAGTCTAAATACATAATGTGCTTAATTCTTCAATGATTTAAGGATCTTGGAATCATTTTATTCACACCAGCCGGAACACATAACTTGAATAAAATGCTTAATAAATGATAAATTATGCATGTATGCTAGACTTTAAGTTTATTAAGAGAACTGTGAATGGTTATTTATTTGTTTATTCTTTTTCAATTGTAGTTTTAACTATGGCAAACAACAATTCATTCAACATCCGATCAATTCTCGAAAAGGAGAAGTTGAACGAGAAAAACTTACTTGACTGGCAAAGGAACTTGCAAATATTTCTTCTGTAGGAAGAAAAGGAGTATATCCTGGAAGAGGCGATGCCCAAAGCCGCAGGCGACGGGGTCACTTAGGCAGCCCTCAATCGTTGGATTGATGGCAACAAGGATGTAAAGTGTCTAATGATTGCAACCATGAGTGCAGATCTACAGAAAACGTTCATCAACTCAGATGCTTTCACAATCATCAGTGAGTTAAAGAACATGTTCCAAGATCTGGCTCGAGTCGAAAGATTCGAGACTCATAGGAAAATTCTGGAGACCAAGCTTAAGAAAGGCGAGCCCGTAAGTCCACATGTTCTCAAAATGATTGGACTCATCGAGAATATGAGTAGGCTGGATCAGCAATTTTCTCAGGAAATGGCTATAGACACCATCCTCCAATCTCTTCATAACGGGTATGATCAGTTCAAACTAAACTACAGTATGAATAGTCTGGACAAAATGCTCACTGAGCTTCACGGTATGCTGAAGACCGCTGAAAAGACGCTCAAAAGTGATAAGGAAGATGTGCTTATGGTGCGTGGGGGCAAGAAGAGGAATGCTAAGAAAGGTGGCAAGAAGGCCAGCCCAACTAAGCAAGCTGGCGGCACCAAGTATGAAAAGAAGAAGGTGAGCCAACCCACTTCTGAATCTGAATGCTTCTACTGCAAGAAGAAGGGGCATTGGAAGAGAGATTTCTTGAAGCGTAAGGAAGATCAGAAGAACGAAACAGTCGTTCCATCTTCAGGTATTTTGGTTATAGACTGTATACTTGCTAATTCAACTTCTTGGGTATTAGATACAGGTTGTGGCTCACACTTATCTTCCAATTCGCAAGGCCTAAGAAGAAGTAGAAGGTTAAGAAAGGGTGAAGTCGACCTACGAGTGGGAAATGGAGCACGGATTGCTGCATTAGCTGTAGGAACTTATTATTTGTCGTTTCCCTCTGGGCAAGTTTTGGAACTGGAAGAATGTTTCCATGTTCCAAGTCTTACTAAAAACATCATTTCTGTTTCTTGCTAAGATGCTAAGGGATTTTCCTTTTTAATAAAAGACAATAGTTGCTCGTTTTATTTTAAAGAGATGTTTTATGGATCTGCTAGATTACTCAACGGACTTTATTTATTAGATCATGACAAACAAGTTTGAAACATAAATACCAAAATTGCCAAAAAGAATGATTCAGATCTCACCTATCTGTGGCATTGTCGATTAGGCCATATGAACATAAAGCGCATAGAAAGACTTCAAAATGAAGGAATTCTAGAACCATTTGACTTAGAGGATTATGGTAAGTGCGAATCATGTTTACTTGGCAAAATGACAAAGCAACCTTTCTCTAAAGTTGGAGAAAGAGCAACTGAACTATTGGGTTTAATCTATACAGATGTATGTGGACTAATGAGTACAAATGCTAGAGGTGGTTTCAGCTACTTTATCACTTTCACTGATGACTTCAGTAGATATGGTTATGTCTACCTAATGAAGCATAAGTCTGAATCCTTTGACAAATTCAAGGAATTTCAGAGTGAAGTATAGAATCAATTAGGCAAGAAGATTAAGGCACTGCGGTCTGATAGAGGCGGTGAATATCTGAGCTATGAATTGGATGACCATCTGAAAGAATGTCGAATTCTATCAGAATTGACTCCCCCTGGAAAACCTCAATGGAACGGTGTGTCGGAACGGAGGAATAGAACCTTGCTAGACATGGTTAGATCAATGATGGGTCAGGCCAAACTTCCAATATAATTTTGGGGACATGCACTAAACACAGCTGCACTCACTATAAATAGAGCTCTGTCTAAAGTTGTTGAAAAGACTCCATATGAATTATGGTTTGGAAATCCTCCAAAAGTGTCTTTTCTTAAGATTTGGGGTTGTGAAGTATACGTCAAACGATTAATTTCAGAAAAACTTCAACCAAAATATTACAAATGTATCCTTGTGGGCTATCCCAAGGAAACAAAGTGGTATTACTTCTACAATACATCTGAGAACAAGGTGTTTGTTGCTCGAGATGGTATCTTTTTGGAAAGTAGACCTCGAAGAAATTCGAGTCGAACAACAAACTCTAGAGAATGCTCAAGATGACATTCAGGGTGAAACTTAGAGATCTTTAGAAGTATCTGGTGAGAATCAAGGACCATCTAGAAATAAAACCCCGCGTAGATCGCAGAGATATAGATCTCAACCGGAAAGGTACTTAGGTATTTTGACGAGCGAGAGCTATGAAGTTCTATTACTTGAAAGTGTTGAACCTGCGACTTACAAACAAGCTATGACAAGCCCTAGCTCCAAGAAATGGAAAGAAGCCATGCAATCTGAATTAGACTCCATGTCTGAAAACCAAGTTTGGGATTTGGTCGATTTTCCAGATGGCTACCAAGCCATAGGAAGCAAATGGGTTTTCAAACTAAAAAAAGACAAGGATGGCAAACTAGAAGTTTTCAAAGCTAGATTGGTTGCAAAAGGTTACAGGCAAGTCCACGGTGTGGATTACGATGAAACCTTTTCACCAGTTGCAATGCTAAAGTTTATTCCGATAATGTTAGCAATCGCTGCATATTACGATTACGAAATATGGCCGATGGATGTCAAAATCGCTTTCTTAAACGGCTTTGTAACAAAAACTGTGTTTATGACACAACCTGAGGGTTTTGAGGATCCAAAGAATGCTAAAAAGGTATGCATGCTTAAGAAATCAATCTACGGATTGAAGCAAGCATCAAGGAGCTGGAATATACGTTTTGATCAAGCAGTCAGTGACTTTGGTTTCATCAAGAACGCAGACGAATCTTGTGTATACAAGAAGGTCAGTGGGAGCAAAATCGCTTTTCTAGTATTATATGTCGACAACATGTTACTTATCGGAAATGACATTCCTATGTTGAACTGTGTCAAGATTTGGCTTGGGAAATGTTTTTTCGATGAAGGATCTAGGAGAAGCACAGTACATAATGGGCATCAAGATTTACAGGGATAGATCTAAAAGGATGATAGGACTTAGTCAAAGCACTTATATCAATAAGGTGCTTGAAAGGTTCAATATGGAAGACTCCAAGCGAGGCTACCTACCCATGTCTCATGGAAAGACTCTAAGCAAGATCACAGTCTGGGTTTGTCTTCTGCCACAACGGAGGAGCAGTAAGCTGGAAAAGTGCTAAGCAAAGCACCATTGCGGATTCTACAACTGAAGTGGAGTACATTGTTGCACATGAAGCAGCAAAGGAAGCTATTTGGCTAAGGAAGTTCATAGGTGAACTTGGTATAGTCCCCTCCATTAAAGGACCAATAGCTCTGTATTGTGATAATAATGGAGCTATTTCACAGGCAAAGGAGCCTAGACGCCACCAGAGAGTCAAGCTTGTACTTCGTACATTTCACCTTCTACGAGAGTTCGTTGAAAGAAAGGAAGTCGAGATAAGCAAGATTGGAACTGATGACAACATCTCAGATCCATTAACTAAACCTCTGCCGCAAGCGAAGCACAACTCGCACACTGCAGCTATGGGAATCAAACATATTGGAGAACGGCTTTGATATCCTTATTTAATGTTTTAAAGTTTTAGAGTTTAATACTTTGTAAAAAATTATTGGTTAACCATTCATAGAAATGAATAGAATTCATTTTCCATTTAATTTGTGGTTTATTAAATGATGAGTCCCTTCAATTTGACGATATATTCAAGATAGACTGTCTGGACCAGTCCTGTGACTAAGAAATGTCTATCAAGTGAACTTGAATGTCAAAAGTTGAAAAATGGTCCCTGGTCGGAGTTTTCTATAAAGATGGACGCATAGAAAATGTTAGACGACTAGAATGCAAGATGAGTAGTAGTTCTGTTTCTTGAACTATGTTGACAAGGCAATGTCGCAATCATTTGCATAGATACTTACTTTGGGAAGATCGACTAGTATCGGACAGACCTATGAAACTTTACTGTAAGAGATGAAAATCTGTCATAAGTAAATTTCATTAAAATTATTAGACACTAATCCTCAATACGTGAGTGATTTGAGATTACTTGCACTAGTGGAAAAAATACCTGTTGAGGGGGGCATTTTGGGTTTATTGAGGCGAACAAGGCCCGCTGCGACAGACGTAGCTTCAACAGCTCAGTGATCTGTTGAGGCGGGCTTTGTTCGCCTCAACAGGTGGTCTGTTGTGGGGGGCTTTCAAAAGCCCGCCTCAACAACCTCTACAGATAAGCGAAAAATAAGGACCTGTTGTGGGGGGCTTCACAGAAGCCCACCTCAACAGCCTCCTCTGTTGAGGCTCACTTCTTAAATGCCCCCCTCAACAGGTCCTTATTTTTGCGCCAAAACCTGTACATTGGCGCCATAAATTCATATGTTGTTGAGGCGTACATTAAAAGCCCCCTTCAACAACATTAATTTTTTTTTCCAAATTCTTTTAAAATATAAAATAGGCGGCAATAACCACAACTAGATATATACTCCATTGAGTATTGAAACCTGTACCCAATCAACACCAAAATAGCAAAGGTATGAATCTGCTTATCTTTGATAAATAAATCATTACATTAACTTCATTTATATTAACCCAACAGAGCAAAGCGTATATATAGTACGTATGTTTACAATTTTTAAACACCTAGCTAGTCTAACAAATTACAACTAATATTAACAACTAAAGACAAAAGGCTAGAGAGCTAATCTAACAAATGTCTCTAATCCAGCCACTTAGGTCCCTTTAGATCATGCATTACAAACCTTAAGTAAGGTCGTGTTGACTTTCTTCCAATCGACTCGATCCCTAGCCTGCAAGTTGCATGGAAGGAAAATATATATGAGTACCAAAGTTTACAATCACGATATTGTCTTTACATTCCATTGAAGCATAAAATGAAAAGATATAGTTGCAGACTATAGAGATAATTAAGTACGTTGTTGACCTATAACGACCCAATGAGCCTTAAATGTGCATACGTAGATTAGAATGAGTTTTAGAAAGTTAACAATATGCATATTAGTCATGTAATAAGAATCAAATGAGTCCTTAGGTTCTTTAGTTCAAAGTTGAGAGCGGAAATGTCATTTTAGCTCTAAACATGACCTATAACGACCTAATGAGCCTTAAATGTGCATCAATAGATTCGAATGAGTTTTAGAAAGTTAAAACTATGTATATTAGTCATGTAATAAGAATCAAATGAGTCCTTAGGTTCTTTAGTTCAAAGTTGGGAGCGGAAATGTCATTTTAGCTCTAAACATGACCTATAACGACCTAATGAGCCTTAAATGTGCATAAATAGATTCGAATGAGTTTTAGAAAGTTAAAACTATGTATATTAGTCATGTAATAAGAATCAAATGAGTCCTTAGGTTCTTTATTTCAAAGTTGGGAGCGGAAATGTCATTTTAGCTCTAAACATGACCTATAACGACCTAATGAGCCTTAAATGTGCATAAATAGATTCGAATGAGTTTTAGAAAGTTAAAACTATGTATATTAGTCATGTAATAAGAATCAAATGAGTCCTTAGGTTCTTTAGTTCAAAGTTGGGAGCGGAAATGTCATTTTAGCTCTAAACATGACCTATAACGACCTAATGAGCCTTAAATGTGCATAAATAGATTCGAATGGGTTTTAGAAAGTTAAAACTATGTATATTAGTCATGTAATAAGAATCAAATGAGTCCTTAGGTTCTTTAGGTTCTTTAGTTAAAACTATGTATATTAGTCATGTACGGGTCAATGTTTAGTGATGGGAAGCAAGATGAGGACTCGTATCCACGGGATAATCCCGAAAACCCATACGGGTTCCTCAAGTTCCCACAGGGATATGCAGTTGAGGTTGCATCATTGGGATCAAAGGTGAGAGGAGATGTCAGGAGATGTTGCTGTGTAGTTTCTGGTGGTGTTTATGATAACTTGCTTTTCTTCCCAGCAATTCAGTTGATCAAGGATAGGTATCCTGGTGTTCAGGTTGATATAATTACATCAGCTAGGGGTAAACAGACTTATGAAATGAATAAAAATGTGAGGTGGGCAACTGTTTATGATCTTGATGATAACTTTCCTGATCCTGAGTGCACTGACATGCTTGGACTTCTTAAGGTTGGTCACCCATTTTTTTCCCTTAAGCATCATACCTTCCAACTGTTAATATCTTGTAGCATATTGGGATTACCATCACAGTTAAAATGGATCACGGAACAGGATTCAAAAGATCAAGCAACAGAAAATCCTGAAAATCAGAACTACATACTCATAGAAAGAGAGTAGAAATTATACAAACAAAACTAGCAGGATTAGGGCATGCAACATTTTTGTTCATGACAACAGCCAGAGATGGAGTTAGCTATGTTTATCCCAATGTAAATGCAGCAGGAGCTGGACTCCTTCTGTCTGAAACATTTACACCATTACACCAGACAGTATGAACCTTTCAGAAGGAGGATATAACAT
The DNA here is from genome assembly GCF_020520425.1 of Spinacia oleracea. Lineage (NCBI taxonomy): Eukaryota > Viridiplantae > Streptophyta > Magnoliopsida > Caryophyllales > Amaranthaceae > Spinacia > Spinacia oleracea. Next base: position 94,962,883 of record NC_079489.1, read on the forward strand.
GTGAGAGATTTCAGTTTGACAGAATACAACTAATACATAAGCAAAACTCAATTCCTTATTTTTCTTATGGGATTTTAATGTTACACTAGGTACCATCAGATGATTGAATGGTTAGGCCGGCCAGTTAAGGACATACCACAACATCTAGCTTCCCCCTTAAAGGTTTCAATTTCAAGGAAGCTGAAAGAAGCTGTGGAAGCTAAATATAAAGAAGCAGGAGCAGAAAAGGGAAAATATGTAGTTTTTTGGCAGCAATTTTTACTAGCTCAGACAATGTAAGCTTGTTTTTACTTAAACTAAAGCCACATGAGAAACTATGCAAATCTAGCAATTCCAAAACATTGAATCTTCGTCATAGTTGCATCTGAGCAGTTGTTTTGAAAGATAACACTGTAAGAATGCAGTCTAAGCGTATATATTCTGACCACACACATGTATACAGCAAATTTTGACCACACACATGACCACTAGGTTACTAAAAAGACTACAACATTCTGCCTTTTTAGGAGAACCAATTCGAAGGTGAACTAGATCTAGCACATCTGCACACACATTCAACTTAAGGGTATCTAAGGGGCAAACGAACCCCACAATTCAAGTGCCGAGCAAACAAATGAAGCAAAGCAGAAACAATAACATACAGAGCAGCAACAGAAGCAAACAGAGGAGAAACACACAGATGGAAGTGAAATTCTAAAGACCACCAGATCAGAATTCACATGCAGCAGCAGCAAGACCAGCAGATTAGTATTCAAAGCAATAAATTAGCAAATCCAGCAGACTTGTAATTATGGAAAAATTAAAGAACTTTACCAAATCCATGAAGATATAAACGCTTCCATCTTTGTGTCTAAACAACCTAAGTAAATAAATACTCGGTTGTAAAAAACTTAGCCCATTGCTCACGAACCACATCTATTTCCTCATCGGTATAAGGCGCATTTCTTGGAGTGTAAGCCTGAAATAAGTAACATGATAAGTAATGCTACTTGTAAATTAAGAATTCTACTACGTAAAAGTACTAGTATTAGTAGTTCAACTAACATATGGTAACATAACGAACATTATCTAACCGCTCATCAGTGTTATGGTGTAACGTGACTATTTCATGCATGAACTTCATAACGTAATAGCCACACTCGCGGGCGCCGACTTGTTGAGCACACTGATTTGGAGATAAATCATAAATTATATATCCAAGTAGTTACCCAAAAAAAAAAGTAAAGCTAATTAGTAAGCATGATATACCTTTACATAGAAGCCTTTCAACCCCTGCATAGTCGCTCTATTCGGACAAATCCCATCATTAAACTTGTACACTTGGTATGCCCTGGAAGTTGAGTAAAACTTCATGAATCTGATTCGGCACGAAAAGAAATAACTTAAAAAGAATTGAAAGTAACTTACAAACACAAGATTCCCCATGCACTATTTTCTCGGTTGGAACCTATCGCAGAGTCGAAAATATACGCACAACCTCTACGTAGGTCTAACACGTACAAAATCCAATGATTTCTGCATTATATATAAATGTTATTGCAACCTTATGCATGAAAATAACAATAACATAGCTATTTACCAAATATCGATCAATCTCTAACACTTACTCTTGATGGTATGGGATCAAAAACCACTTGGTAATGTTAGGATCACCCTTCTTCTCCTTTTCAATTTCAGCATTGAAAACTACTTTCAAATACATTGATGCAGCCTGAGGGTTGGCCTTGATTCTAGAGCTTGACATTGCCTCGGGACAAACAAACCCAATCTGAGAGTTGTCAAATGCAAAGGTGTGTTCGTGGAATAAACACCTACAAAGTAAATGTATAATGCAAAAATTTCAAAAACTATTATAGTTGACAAAACCAAAAACAAAAATATCGATGGAAAAGTTTACATCATATAGACTTGGATCACTGAAATGTTGAGGCACGCCCCTCTAAGGAACTCTTCAACGTCAACCTCATATACATAAGTTTGTCGATCTTCGTCATAATGCCAAACCGAAGCGGGCAATGGGATTGAAGTATTTTTATATACATCACCGGGCGCCGTATTGATGATAAACTTCAAATAATTGCATGATGGGCCAAGACCTTGAATTGTGTCGTCTGCCAAATTTTGCTTCTTACTTTTGGCGGCTGATTCTTCAGTTTTACGATCACAACTACCTACCATCTCTTTGGATTTCTTAGAGTTCTTCGACTTCGATTTCGACTCCAACTTATTTGAGCATGAATTTTCCTGTAACAATAATGTTAAGCTAGCATGAAAAGTTCAGTTTTGATTTCAGTGTTGAAGCACAGGGGAGTGGGAAGCATATGGTTTACCTTGGCCGTTAACTTCAGTGTTGTCTTCTCTTTGGACCCTAAATCAAGTGTTGCCTTCTCTTTGACAATTAATTCTGTTGTCTTATCTTTGACAACTAATTCTGTTGTCTTCTCTTTGACAATTAATTCGTTTTTCTTCTCTTTGGAGCTACAAACCACCTCTTCAAAAATCTGACTCCTGGACTTCTTTGTTGGGCGTGGAGTAGAGTACTCCTAAACAGAGGTAGAAACCAAAGGAGTTCAAGGCTCTGAATCTAATTCTAAACAGAGGTAGGCAAATAGCAATAATAAATAAAAAGATGCATAACGCAATGAATGACAATTAATAATAAAAAATTTATACCTCGTCTTCTTCGAAAATCACCAAGTGAATTGGCCATTGCACAAAACTAGCAAGAGCCCTGCCTAAGTTATTGAATCCATCTCCAGTAGGTACCGGAAGAGTGTCATCATCATGTCCGTCGTAAATACAATCAACTTGGACCTTATAATGACTAGGCTTCATCGATCTAAAGTGTTGGTGCAACGAACCATCCAATGGGTACGCCATACCATCTGCCACTATCACTTTATTACCCAAAACTTTATCCTCAAGGGCAAGACGACATGGAGTTATGGCCTTCACAAATAAATTTACAAAATTTCAGAAATCACTACAAAGTACAATATTAAAAACCTAGCTAGGGGTGTTTTGAGTGTATGCACTATAGAGAATATATACCTTCAGCTCGCGTGGTTGCTGCGATGAACTCGGACAACAGGTTACGAGTGCACGGTTAACATCAAACTCATCACTTACAAGAGCAGAATCAAGTGCGGGGGTAGAGAGGGTGTTTAGTTGACCGGTTGCTTTCAATGTGGCTAGTTGGTTTTGGAGGGCCTCCGCCACCTTTCTCTCTAATTGATCTTCAAACTCCCTTCTCACCGAAGCTCTGATTGATTCGATAGCCTCCGGTGATGGTTCAATATGGCCACATCTACTACTTCGGTCTATTGGACCGAAAACAACTTTGTAACCGACATTAACTCCACCTGTTGCCTTGACACGCCCACGGTGATCCTTTTTTCCCATAGCCTTGGTGAGGGCATCTTCTCCCTGGGTGAATGAAATATTTCCTTTTCCCTCTTCTTCTATGTACTCCAACTATAAGAATTAGGAAAGTAAAAATTAGATGGTATACATGATGGAAAGGAGAACCAATCTTAGCAATAGAACTAGGAATTAGGAAAGAAAAGGATATAGAACGTAAAATTTCATATGCACTTACAGCCATCTTAGCAATATTTACGGCTTCTTTATCATTCGGGTCAACTTCCCACTTTCCCTCTTTGTTTTTAACTTGATGAGCCAAGATCCACTCTACTGATCTAAACTTCTTAAATCTATCTGGCGCTGTGGTGAGTGATGAGGTCACTGAGGAGGAGCCACTTGAGAGGGTTAAAGCTGCCTCTGGCGGTAGTCGCCCATCATTTATCCACTCTGGTCTCTTTCTAACATAACCCTTTTGGCCTGTGCGATGTGGGTGCTTGTTTTGTAATGCACTTTTACTTGCTTTTTCTCTACGAACCTGTCAAAAAACACATAAAGAACATGTCGAACATTTAAAGATGGCAACAACAAACTAATCATATAATTATATAAAAAAATATCTAGCAAAGTAAATTCATTATTACCAACATCTCCAGCTTTTTTCGTTCCATCACAAATGTTTTCCAATCATCCTCTGTGATTTGATGGTAGATGTCCCAAGGCATGTCATTTGTCTGATGTTTCGGCATTTTTTCTTTCTTAGTTATCCAACGCCGCGTTAACCTGGACTTGAAAGCTCCAAAGCGTTTCGCCACACACATATGAAAATATTTTTCTCTCCTTTTAGCCGGATCATCAATAATGTGGAACAGAAGCTGTTAATTTTATGGATAAGAGATTGTTAGAAACGTATGCTACACAAATAGATAATCTAGGAGAATACAAATCAAGTTTTTATTCAATGTTTACCTTGGTCTCCTCCCAAAACCCCTTCTTTGTGTGTTCATCTAACGTTGAATATTCTTTCACATTAATGTTAATTCTAGCAGCACAAGACCCAACTTGCTTCCCGTATTCTCCTGACCATTCTCCATCGGGGATTCCATATTGATTATACTGAAGATGCATAGGCTTTTTGGCTTGAACTCCTTTTGACGGACCACGGAATTTGGTCTTTTTACTAGTGTTGGTACCTTGTGATTCCCCCGTAGGATGACTAGCTCCATCAATTCCCTGTATTTCATTATCACGATGATCATCCATGGTAGCTACGGTCCTGCAACAAAGAAAAGAGAGCAATACTTAGTAAAGGGAGCAATACTTAGAAAAGAGAGCAATACTCAGTTTTCAGTTATAATAAAACAGAACTGTGCACTATATGCACAGAACTGATCTGAGCTGTGCAGATCAGTGCACAGAACTGATCAGAACTGACCAGTTCTGTGCACTGATCTGCACAGTTCTGATCTGAGCTGTGCAGATCAGTGCACAGAACTGATCAGAACTGACCAGTTCTGTGCACTGATCTGCACAGTTCTGATCTGAGCTGTGCAGATCAGTGCACATAACTGCACAGTTCTGATCAGTTTTGTCCACTGATCTGCACAGTTCTGATCTGGGCAGTGCAAATCAGTGCACAGAACAGAACTGATCAGTGCACTGAGAAGCTAAAACAGTACTTCACTGAGTTGATTAGTGCAATTGGCCAAAGAATCTCTGTTTATTTTGATGAATTTCAGTTGCATTGGAAAGAACTGATCAGCCTCTTTAATTTCAGTTGCATTGGAAAGAACTGATCAGCCTCTTTAATTTCAGTTGCATTGGAAAGAACTGATGAATTTCAGTTGCATTGGAAAGAACTGATCAGTCATCTTCAAAACGGTTTTTATGTACTTATCCATCATCAACCACCAGAAAGCAAACATCAGAAACTAAGTTACCAATCACAAAGCCATGCAAACAAGAACAGGTAATTGATATTATTAGACAAAATGTACTGAAAACTAACCTAGGAAAATTCAACTGCAATTTCTGCAACCTGTGCTTGGAACCTGGCTCACATAAGAGGATACGACATTCACCAAGTTTACACCTGTGTGAAAAAACCAGATAAAGTTAGTCAAGTTATTAGAAGTATCAGACTCTCAGTAACTTAAATAGGAGGGATAAAGTAGGAGACTATCACTGCAATTCCTCTTCACAATACAAGTGGCAATTGATTGGGGTTGAATTTTTAGAAAAAAAATATGAATTAATATCCACAAGTATCCTTCACTATTCAAATTTAAGTAGTCAAGATAACAAAAATTCCAAGGCGCACAGGCTTTCAGATATGAATAGAAAGAACAAAGTCAAAAACTTCAACAATGCATCAGAAGTGAAGCCCGAACTTACACATGTATGTTTCAATTACGATTCGTAACCCATATTCCTTCCGTATGATCTGTACGCATATGATTAGTATTATTTGCATCCTCCTCTTCTGGCAATGGTTGAACAACCATTGGTAACGGAGGTGTGTCATCATACTCATCATACTCATCTTCATCTACAACATCATCAATACCCAAAATATGTCTTTTTCCTTGGGCAACAACACGCCATCTAGGATCAATATTGTCAACCACATAAAAAACTTGCTTAGCTAGTGATGCTAGAATGAATGGCTCGTCACTGTCACTTAGTCGATCAAAGTTCACCAAGGTTAAACCCGGGAAAATTTCATCTTGCTTCACACCATTTTGGTTGTTAGCCCACTGACACCGAAAAACAGGGATCACAAAATAGGTATAATCAAGCTCCCATATTTCTTCGATAACACCATAATATGATTGTGTTGAATCAACCGGCCTTTTATCCTTAGCGCTTGCATAGGCCCTAGATGATGCAACAACCTTTACTCCACTATTTTGCACTACACTCTTTTCATCTTGCCTTCTAGTGTAGAATGTGAACCCATTGATATCATATCCTTCAAAAGATCGAACACATAGTCGAGGACCTCGAGATAACCACTTGATCGTATCAGAAACATCATGGTCTTGTTTCTTTCCAACTTCCTTCTTAAACCATTCAATAAATGTGCGATTATGTTCCCGCATCAACGCTCTTTCCTTCAACTTAGGATTACAATGTTGCAATTCAAGCAGATGCTTTTCTAAATAAGGATGAACCTCTGTAAGATGCTGCAACACACAAAGATGTGCCTTCTTCTTCCTCTCCGATGGAGGAGATATCACATTTTTACCAATTACTCCCTCCCCTGCGAGCCTACCAACATGTCGAGATTTTGGAAGTCCTATTGGTTCAAGGCTTGACAAAAACTCAGCTAGATATCCAGAAATCTCTTCTTTAAGGCCTCCCCGAATGATACTACCCTCTGGATTAGCCGGATTCCTTGCTTTGTCCTTTAAAGTCTTAAAAAATCTCTCAAAAGGATACATCCATCTTAAGAACACCGGACCACATAACTTGACTTCGCGAACTAAATGGACAATCAAATGCACCATTATATCAAAGAAAGAAGGCGGAAAATACATTTCAAATCGACATAGAGTTTCAACAACATCATTGTGCAAAGCATCCAAAGTCTCCGGATCAATCACCTTAGCACATATGGAATTGAAAAACAAACAAAGTTTTGTTATAACATATCTCACGTGTTTCGGCAATATCCCACGAAGTGCAATTGGCAAAAATACATTAATCAGTGCATGACAATCATGAGCCTTCATACCAATCAACCTAAGGTCCGAGAGAGACACTAGGCGCTTAACATTCGACGAATATCCCGAGGGAACCTTAATGCCATGTAAGCACTCACAACTTCTTCTTCTCCTTTCTCGACATTGTGTAACACGCTGGAGGCAGAAAGGTCTTTTTACCATCCTTTTTTTTAACAGGCCACAAATCTGGTCGAATATTCTTCTTTTTCATATCTTTCCGCACATTCTCATTGTCCTTGGTCTTTCCTGGTATGTTTAGCAAAGTCCCGATGATAGCATCGCACACATTTTTCTCAATGTGCATTACATCGAGACAATGCCTAACCGACAAATCTTTCCAGTAGGGAAGATCCCATAATGGAGACACTTTCTTCCATAAAACACCCTTTTTAGACTTGGACTTGAAGCACTTACCGTATTTGGTTTCAACATTTTTGATACGTTCATAAACTTGTGATCCTGTCAAAGGTGTACGAGCTACTCCTTCCTCGGTGAACCCATTGAATTCCTTCTTCTTCTTACGATAAGGATGATATCGACTAAGGTGCTTCCTGAAATCTGGGTAGATATTTTTCTTGAAATGATCCAACCGTGTGGGCTTCATGTCCTCTTCACATATAGGGCATGCTTGTTCTCCTTTGGTTTTGTACCCAGACAAGTTTTCATAGGCCGGAAAATCATTTATGGTGCAGAAAACCATTGCCCGCAATGTAAAGTTTGAGTTGGTGTGAGCATCGAACATTGGAACACCTTCATTCCACAAAAATTTCAAATCATCTATGAGTGGAGCGAAATACACATCTATATCATGTCCTGGCTGCTTAGGCCCTGAGATGAGGAGTGACAACATGATATACTTGCGTTTCATACACAACCATGGAGGAAGATTGTAAATTGCAAGAAGAACCGGCCAAGTGCTATGCTGACTACTCAGAGAGCCGTATGGATTCATCCCATCTGTACATAGAGAAAGTCTCAGATTTCTAACCTCCTTGCCAAATTCAGGATACTTCTTATCAATAGTTCTCCATTGAGGAGAATCAGCCGGATGTCTAAGGAATTCATCTTTCTTCCTCCCTTCCGCATGCCACCTCAGATACTTAGCATTCTTCTTTACGGAGAACAAGCGCTCAAACCTAGGTATGATCGGAAGATACCACAATACCTTGGCGGGCGGTCCCCTCTTAGCTGAATTGGCCCCTTTACGCTTGTAACGCGACATAGAACACGTTGGACACTTATCCAAATTTTCATACTCTTTTCTGTAAAGAATACAATCATTTGGGCAAGCATCTATCTTGACGGCCTCTAAGCCTAAGGGATTCGTCAATTTGTTGGCATAATAGGCAGAGGTGGGAATGTCATTGCCATCGGGAAACCAAAGACCTAGTCGTTTCAATAATTTCGTGAAACTTTCTTCGGTCCAACCACTCTCCGCTTTCAAGTTGGAAAGTGATGCCACACATTCTAACAATTTGAATTTTGTACACCCAGGGTACAAAGGCGTCTCAGCAGCCTTTAATACCTGCTCGAGTATGTGAGGTCGTCCATTCAAGTGATCTTTCACCGCATCCATCATTTCATTTATTTCATTATCTTCTTGCTCATCATCATCCATCTCATTATTCTCAGAAATATCAGAATCACTCACATCACTCTCATCACTCTCTGCCAGAACATCAAATTCATTCACACTAGAACTTGGACGATCAAGTATTTTCTCACCATGCCAAAACCAGACATGGTAATCTTGCTTAAACCCACGACGAAATAAATGATCCTGAATTTCATCAATATCAGCTAACCGCCTTACATTGTTACAATCACGGCAAGGACAATAGATCTTTGCGGCTTTCGTATTCCGTTGGTGTGCTAAAGCACATCTAAGGAACTCCTCAACCCCACTCAAGTATTCCACCGTAGTATGGTCACCGTACATCCAACAACGACTCATTTCTAATAACACAAGGTTTTACACAGAATTAGATAAATCAAGCCACAAATTCTTAATTTTGACACAAGAACTATACATCAGAAAAATGGTAAGACCTCATCTCAATTTTAAAACCAAACAAAACAGGAATATGTGTCAACATTAACATTTATTAGCTTCACATAAGATTTCACACGAATAAACTAAAATCGATTTAAGTATAAACTAGCTTGGCATAAGATCTTTGTTCTCTAATGATGCAATCTTATCCAAAGATAAAATATCAGTAAAAACCATCCTCCAGTACTCAATCAATAGATCCCAGCGATGCTCATGTTTAGGTTTTAAATTAGTTACGAAACCCGCATTCAGTGTAAATAAACCCATTTGCACATTAGGTTAGCGGAATTGGGAGACTACACTTTGAAACACTAACAGGGTAGCAGAAAAAAGGCAACGTATTCACTTGGATTGGGTTCTGTTCGGGTTAATTCGGTTTACTTCATATTCATTCAGCTAAAATCAGATCAATCTAGCGATATCCTCAAACTCTGACTACCTTTTTTCAAGTACAATACAGGTCCAATAAGAAATCTTGAAGTAAATAATCCAGTGAAGGCCAGGTTTATTACCACCAAGTCATATACAAGTAACCTCGTAGATGTCATTTTAGCATAATATCAAGGCAATCTGGCAGACAGTCAGTCAGCTCTAAGTATCAGAGAATAGTGATAAAAAAAAGAAAGGTGCTACCTCATAAACAAAAGAAAGTATCAGAGAACCTCATAACCTACCTCTACAACGGGTGCTATAGCATTTGAGCCACTATTTCCTCCCTTCCCAACATCAAGTTGAATTAAGATGTTGGCCTGAGATAAATCCACCCCAAATTCAGTCGCTCCTGGGTAATTAAGTCTCTTTAGTAGTCTGTCCAATGCCAAAAGCCAGACATTAAATCAAATGGCATTTCACCAAAAGCCATGTAATCCAAAACAGAAAACTAACCTAGCACGACAAATTCAAACAAAAATGAAATTCAAGCATTGAAACAAAAAACAGATGGAGTTAGGTCGAGCAGGAATTCAAACAAAAAACTGGGGCAATTAGGTCGATGAACAAGGGAAATCAAACAAAAATGAAATGAAGTGGAAAATGCACGAGAAAAAAGAGGATTATTACCCAAGTAATTGCAAATAAAAACTAACCTAGCTTCACAAATCGATTGTGTGAAACAGATGGAGTCGCGCGAAGGTAGGAAAGACGGCGGTGGGGAAACTCTCCTTCGGATGGTGGTGGTGGAGCCGCGCGGTGAGGAAGGTGGTGGTGGTGGTTATGGTGGTGGTGGAGTCGCGCGGTGAGGATAGGTATGCGTTGGAAGAGATGTGAAGTACGACGAGATGTGAAGAGATCTAGCTTATCTGTTTGGCGGTGGTTTTAATTGATTTAAATTTAATGTGTGCCTATTGAGGCGGGAAAATGAAGGCCCCCTTCAACAGAAAGACCCTATTGAGGCGGGCAATTAAAAGCCCCCTTCAACAGCTTCTTTCTATTGAGGCGGGCTAGGAAAGCCCCCTTCAACAGCTTCTGTAGAAGCGAACACCACAAAAGCCCGCCTCAACCTGTTAGTAAAATATTTGACCCGCGTTGACTAAGTAGCTATTGAGGCGCGCTTATGTATGCCCCCCTCAACAAGGGGGCTACAACAGGGGTTTTTTCCACTAGTGTTGTTTGAGAACTAGTTACTTTGACGTTGTCAACCGTCGCACCGTAAAAAGAGGCTATCAAGGCAACGCTCAGGTAATCACCTATCAAACGAGGTCTAATCTCAAGATCACAAGATTGGGATTGTCCTGCCATAAATCGGGATGAGATGCTGAAAGTTGTACAAGGCCACTCGGAGAGCTAGAAACTGTAAAATGCATGGTCGTGCTCAGATGAATCATAGGCTATGATTATCTATTTATTTGATCAGTTGAACTCTGAAACCGAGAAAACACCTCTGGACATAATAAGGATGACAACCCTTACCTTATGTTCATGAGCAAGCATCAAGCGACAAAGGAATTAGGCAATGCACACTTGTCCCTAAGGACAAGTGTTAGACTGAAGGAAGTAATGCCCTTGGTCCAAGGATGCATTTAATGCCAAGTCTAATAAATGCGGTTCAATATTAATTACACAAGTTAATAATTCAGTGAGATCAAGTGAACTGTATGCCTAGCTAGAGGTCGCTTCAGTTCAAGTGGAATTAATAATATTAATCCACAGCTTACTCTTGACTGAACCCGTAGGTTCACACAAATAGTACGTGAACGGATCAAGTATTTAAAGGATTTAAATACTCCCTTTATCGATATTCGGAATCGACGGATCTCAGTTCCAGTGGGAGCTGAAATCGTCAAAAGGAAAATGGTGAATACTCCGGAAAGATGATATTACCGGAAACGGAAATATGGATCGTATCGGAAATATAAATACTATCCAAGTCGTAGATGTTGCCGGAAACAGAAACATGGTACGTATCGGAAAAATATTATCGGAAATGGAAATATTGCCGGAATCGGAAATATTGTCATAATCGGAAATATTATCGGAATCGGAAAATAATTCCGGAATCGGAAATATTAAATATTTGTTCGAAAAGGAATTTAATTCCGGAATCTGAAATATTAAATATTGTTCGAATCAGAAATGAATTCAGGAATCGGAAAATTAATCGGAAGCGCGTCGTACGAAATAAACATCGGACGAGCTTGCTAGACGCAAAGCCCAGCACAAAGCTAGGCGTGGCCCGGCGCGCAAGGCACAAGCAGCAACAGCCAAAGGCACGCAAGGCCCAACGCAAGGCCAGGCCCAGCGCGCCCTTGGGCAGCTAGCAAGACGCGGGCTGCGAGCACTCGTGGGCTGCGAGACATATGTGGGCTTCCCCGCGCGCGCGGGCATGTCCTGCACTATTGTGGGCCGTGCTCGTGTGTGTGTTGAAGTTCGTGCATGCATCAAATCCTTAAGCAATTAGGATTAGATTAAAAAGATTAATTTCCTAAAGTTACTAGTTTCAACTAAAGTCTAATTCTAATAGATTTAAATTACTTGAAACCTAGTAGACTTCTAATTCCGTTATTCCTACCCTATAAATATGTGATGGCTTTCACAATTTATGAACACATAATTTCAAGTGTTCACCTAGTTTTAAGGATTAAAACTAACGATAATATTGCCTCAAATATTCGAATATTCATAATACCTTAGGTGCAATTCTAGTCAATTAAATCTAAGGTGGATCCGAACGTGTTGTGGACTATCTACGGAGGGACGACATTTGGAGTCCTAAACTTGTTCTTGTTCGGTTCGGGAGCAGCTAGGGAGGGCACGCTACAAAGTGTATGTATCCTAAATTATGCTAATTGTTATGTAGAAATTAATTTGGATTCCTGGCTTCATGGTTTTTCCGCATGAAAATATATATGATTTATATGTATCATAACCTAACAATATGTTGGATTTGTTTCTAAATCCGTCAGTGGCCTTGAGAAGTTTCATTTGCTTAATTGAGGTTTAAAAGTGTTGGTAGACTTTTTATTTTGGTCCTAGTTTAAAGTGCGTCCAAGTGCAATAGGAATTCGAGTGTTATTGGGTGTTAGTCTGCTAGTTTCGTCAGTAGTCCATCCACTATTTTGATGATTTTTTTTTAACCAAATTCATTGTGATGCAAAATTTAATATATAGACAAACCTGATTTTTCTTAATATTGATTGGTACACTAAAGGTGATTACTTGTCACATTTATCTGTATTTTTATACTCCAAGTCATCATAATGTATTTTCTCTTTTATGCTAAGCTTTACTTCGATTTAAGGACCTTGCGCTGATAATTTAAGTATCTTAGTTTCTTAATTTATTTTACATTTTTGTTCATTGAATGCCTTAGATATGATTTTATTGTTATTATATCATTCATGTTTTGGAGGTGGATTTGTTGTTAATTATCAAGGGTTAGTTTTTTAGTGGTGGATGTTTGATGAGCTAACAGGTCACGATATTGAGAGACACGAACTAGTGTTCTTAATGTATTTAACTTTTTACGATTGTTTTTCTTAATGTTTTTCTAAAGCCTATTAGCTCAAAATGGTAGAGCAATGTGTTGTTATACAAAGATGTAGGTTCAAGTCCTACATAGGCTGGAATAGTTGTAGTAAGTTAGGTTTGTTGCCAAAAATAAAGAAGAAGACCACGGTTAAACCCAATAGAATATGATTAATTTATAGCGGTTCCCCTTAACCGTTGTTGAATGGTGCCCCCACTTATAACAACGCTTACATTGATAGCGGTTGGAAACCGTTGTTAATTGCTATTTTTTACCATTGTTAATCGACATTTTTGTAGTAGTGAGACTAAAACACTCATTTTAACTAGTCTAAGTTTACAATTATCCAAAAAGCTTATCCCTTCAAGAACTTGTCCTTGGCCTTGATATGAATCAATGAGGAATAGACCCAGATGCTTTTGGATAATTGTAATGCTTTTTGGATAAGAATAAAAAACAAAAACGTTCTTGTGATGGTTGTGTAGGAAAAACAATAGCCAATCTAACCACCACATAGAATGATAAGGGAACTTGTTAGGGAAATTGATGCCTGAAACTAATTTCAAACGAGGTTGTGAATATAGGTTTTCCTCTACCGTATTTTCCTACATTAATCCTTAATAATTTCATACCACTTCCAAACATCCATGTGGTCAAAGAAAAATATGATTATGTAATTTCCTAAATCCTACCTAAACAAAAAAAGTAAATTAAAACAAAGAGGAACACAGGAAACTTACTTTCAGTTCAAATTTTGCAATTGACGTTGTATCGCAGATTTCTGTTAGCAATAATTTCACCTAGATAAGAAAAACAAGCATCACATCTACCATGAACTTTATCGGGAAGGATAAATGAGAAATACATAGAAAAAGGAAGGTAATAGGTGAGAATGCAGACATAAAGCCTTTTAAGAAAGAAACAGAAAGAGAAGAGATGAAAGTTCACCAGAGAAAAATTCATTATATTCTTAACAATCATGAAACATAATGACAATTTTGCTAGCTTATTCATTTAAAATCCCACAAAACAAGACACATAAGGCAATAAATAGAACTTCCTAGAAAAACTTAGTTCCTAGACACAGAAATCAATTGCTAAAGACTGAATACCACAAACAAAACTAGTAATAATCTTGTTTAATTAGTTCAGCCCCCAAAACATCACTATCAAACAATTTACAAATTCAGTTGCATACTTTGGAAGTGCTGCCAAACAAAACTTTGATAGAATACATGGATTTTGAAAAGAGATAAATAATGTAAATGATTTACGGAATTAAGAAACAGATGCAATGCCCAATGAATCTTCCTTCACTCATATATACAAATATCAAATTCTGAAAGATAACGAAATCGGAAAAAAGTATTACATTATGAGCCTTGTGGCATACAAATTCTACCAGTAAAATTTAATAGCGAAGGCATGAAGTTGAATCAAAATTTTCAGAACAGTAAATGATAAAACACTAGGTTAAACATGATATAACATGGAAATGAATATAACCTCGTCTGAATTTGGAATAAGCTGGCTAACTGAACCAGAGTTACTTTCCTCTTCTCCCACCTCTAGTTTTGAAGCAGTTGGCTCATCTGCACACGCATGCACATGACATTGTGAGCAATATGCAGGTATGAATAAAGGATAGCTACAGAGAGAAGAGAAATCACTCCCTTTTCTTTTCTATTATATTCATTTCCAGCAAATGCTTGTTAAACTAAACAGTTAGTTTCTTTTTACAAAAATCAAAGTTTTAATTCTTTGTAACACGGTACTATCATTATGAAATAATTAGTAGCGTCTTAAATTAAAATATCTTGCCAAACTAGTTTATTAATTTACATATCCACATGGGAAAAAATAGTATACTACTTATCAGTTATTTGCAGGTATTATAGAGAGAGAGACCTCATTGATATTTGATTTGAAAGACCAAAGAAACAGGCAAGCATACAATTAAAAACAGCTGCCCGCTTAAATATCTAAAATGATCTGGATACTAACCCTTTCAAGAATATATGAGTACAAAAGTTGAGGATGTAGTTCTATGAACATGAGATATGTTGCCCTTCTCCAAATTTAGATTGTCCTTATTAGGATTACAAAGGCCAACTTCCTTTTGAGTCGGGATAATGACACTACCAAAAAAAAAGAGAAATAAAAGAACACCATATCATTAGTGATCAATATCATATAGCAGATGGTGAATAACCCTATATATGAATTAAGAAAAACATAATTAATCTACAATGAGATGAATATGATTGAATTTGGACTGATACACGATACTTCATATACATGATTTTGATTTACTATTGCTAATAATTATGTTCATTTCAAATCAAGTGAACGAAAGAAAAAGGTTCAGACGAAAATTTGAAACTTTGGAAGAGTGATATCATTGACATTGTAGATTAAAAAATGAAGTTGCCACAAGCATTTGTTACAAAATATTTGTAGAGAAAATATATTCAGAATCGACAATGTACAGATCTCAAATCATTAGGGATCAAACTTCAATGTGACCCCGAAATTTCAACCAATTTGAAATTAATCACTCAAACACAAATTATTCAATGAAATAACCTTGTCGATCTTACAGGAAAATTCTCTAAATTGATAAAATAGTAAAATTATAATTAGGGGAAAAGGGTGAGAAGAGGTGAAGAACAATAACCTAGAATCACAAGAGATGAAGAACCGGCGGCAGAGACAGCGGTTGTACGTGGTGGTGGAGACGGTGGTTGCGGTAACAGTGGAGATAGTGGTTGCGATAGAGGTGGAAACAGTGGTTGCGGTAGCGGTGGAGATGGAGATGGAGATGGTGGTTGAACAAAACTAGAAGAATTAGGAAGATGGAGAAGGTATCGGGAATATGAGGAGCGGTGGTGAAGGTTTTTTTGGTATGATGAGGAGACTAATGTGAGATACCTATTGAAGTTAGGTTTTCTGGGTTCTTGGTGAATTGAAGTTGGTTTTTTTTCGTTGAGAAATGATTCCGCGGGAATTCAAAAGGCCAAATAATTCACAACCTAATAACATTAAAAAATAAATTAAAATGATTATCTATATAATTAATATGTAGTATATGAGTAAGAAACTAGTTTAGAAAGATCTCCAGTTTCTTTAATTCTATTCCAAATATAATATTATCTAAGAAACCATATATGTTAGGTATGAGGTTTCTTATATTTTTTCTGAGAAACCACACTTGTAAGATAATTGGTTCCTTAATCTAAGAAACCTAATAAGTGACTTATGCGGTGTAACACCCTAATAATTCCTTGCTTTTTATAAAACATTTTCCAACTTAAAACACGGGAATTACAAAGATATTATCGCCACCGTGATAACGGTTAAGGCTATTTACCAGAATTACGCAACGGAATTAACTAACTTTCAAACATATTAAACAAATAGTTAATGGTTATTAAAACAAGTTGGAACCGTTGAGGCCCAAAATAAAACAAACCATTTGAAATCCATTAATTGAAATAGTAGTATTAGTCATGACTATAAATAGAAATAAATAGAGTTTATAAAATACGGAAGCATAAAACTCTCAACTCGAATCGCATGATAATTTCTCCCGCAAGTTATTTCTACAAACCTTCTTTATTGAAAATCTACTCCCCAACAACGCAAATGCAATTGATGGATCATCATAGGGTCATTAAGGCAAAGGCCATGACCAGAAGACATTAAGCACGAAGTCAGCAAAAGCTGAGTACGAACAAACTAGAATAACATTCTAACCTAACATGCTTCACTCGACAATTAAATAATCAACATGCAAAAGCCATATCATAAACAAGTAAACATGGAGGCAAGACTCGACACGAGACACGACTCTTGACTCACAGTTTAATAAAAAGTAGCTTCGAACTGGTAAAGTAAAATATCCTCAAAAGGAAAGAAAAGGTGATGGGAGCCAACCATACACCAAGATAAGTCGGGATACTACCGACAATCGGGCCATAACGACAGGAATTCCAATGCACAACGGAATAAAAGAGAATGAAACAACGTCTTGTATCATTCTAGGAGTACAAGTTTTCCGGCAAGACTCCCCCCATTGTTCATACTCAAGGTATACACTTTACGGTTAATTAGTATATTATGTTCAAGGCGACTCTAGACACAACATACAACCAATGGAACAATTAAACAATTCAACAATGACTCTTTAATATTTTACTTCTTTAGGACTTGTGATCAAACAAGACTCAAGTGAAATTACTCCCATTGTTCCTTCTCAAAAACACTGTTTGAGATAACCCGACATTGCCTATTAACAAGCGGGGTGTGCCCTTACCACGAATTGTCCTTAATTCAATTCACATAGACTCTCTAACATATTCTACCCCTTTGGTAGAATATATATTGCTCACTGGGAATATTCGACTGGCTCAATAATTATGCTAGACATCCTGTACTATAGCATAATAATAATAACTTGCATGCGCACTACTCATACATGCAAAACAACTTGAACAACATGCTTGACATAATTCAACGATTATAAAAGTCCATAACATGATAGTTCAATAGAATCTACAAAGCATAATTCAATTCATAACATGCTCGTTCACATAGATTGAACAATAATAATAACATGCTCGTTCTCAACATTAAACATGAGTTCATAATAACATAATCATTCCCAATCATCAAACATGAATTCATAGCATATAAGTTCACATGATTCGCATTCAATACACTTCACAAAGTCCTCAAGGGATGGGTGGTCATCCTAGTCTTGTACGTACCTGGAATACCTAAGTACGGGGGCCACTGTGCGAATCACGACTCACTAGAAATCAACTCCTATAAAACAAAATAAGAGAACTAAATTATTATCCATGTTTAGTAAATTTCCAGCAACTATTTAAGAAGCTAAAACCCTTAGTTTAATTAGAATTCAATCAATAATTGTTAATTTAATAGTCTCAAATAGTCAACTCAAGTCCTAGCATAAAAACATTGACTTTTTTTTAGCTTTAAACCCCTTAAAAACCAACCTTTTAAAGCTTATAAACATTCTTAAATTTTGATTGATTCCCATAATTTAAATTTCCATTAAACTATGTAAATCAATTGCTTAATCAATTTGAAACCAAAACCTTACTAATAGTTTAATTCGAAAACATGTTTTGACTTCAAAAATCTACACTTTATAAACATATATAATTTGAAAATTATAATTTAAATCATCAAAACCAATATCTTCAATTAAAACATGATACAAACCCAATATGGTGTTCATAACCGTTTTAATTAATCCAAACAATCCAATAATTAAATTTAATCACAATACTTATATAAATTTAAAACTGAAAATTAATATTTTTGAAAACATATTTTTATTAAATCATTGATCGACACACACAAACACAACGATTAATTAAATCGTGCGTGTGTGCCGATCAACACACACCACCGCAATCGACAACAACAACCCAACAGCGCACGCAATGCACCATTAAGGCGCGCGCGCGAGGGACAGGGTAGGCGAGCAAGGCACAGCGCACAGCAGGGGAACAACGCACACACGAGCACGAGGCTCAGCGCACGACGGAACGCGGGGCTGCGGGCTGCGGGACACGGCACACGCGCACAACATCAGCTATGGGGCTGCACTGTGGGGCGAGGCACGAGGAGAGGGGCAGCAAGGGCGCGAGCACGCAGGCACTTGGTGTGCTATGCTGCGGCTGCGAGGCTTGGCACGCACGACATGACGCGAGGGCTGGGCACCACACACACGGCACACTCGTGCCTTGGGCTGCAAGGAAGCCGGTCAAAAAAGAGAGAGAGGAGAGGTGTGGGGTGTGCCGCAAGAAAGAGGGAGAGGAGAGGGAGTTTTTCTCTCCCATGTGGGCTAGGTTATGGTAGTTTGAGTTGGGCTTATTACCGGGCTCAATTCATTAAGGGGGCGTTTGGTTCACACGGGGTAAACGGAATGGAATCAAGAATGGGATAGAAGGGGAATGGGAATGAAACCCTTTGATTTAAAAAGTTGTTTGGGATGATTTTTTTTATTTTTCATTCATTTGTCCCCCAATGCCTCTCTTGCTCCCCTCCCTCAGCCGCCCACCCGACCTCCGCCCTCCCTCCGCCGCCCAACCAACCACCTTAACTTGCTCCATCCGCCGCCATGCCTCCTCCTCCGTCGCCCTCCTTCCGTCGCCCTCCCTCTACTTTTATCTTCTCACAATTTTATGGATAATTTAATGTTTAAATGTTCTAATTCGACTATAAAATCCTCAGATCTGAAGATTTCATAGCCGAATTTGACCATTTCAAGACATGATTTGCACAAAAAAGGTAATTTTCATTCTAATTTTTGTTTTTTTTTCAAGTTTTTAGGGTTGGGGTGGATTTCGGGGTGGTGATGGTGGCGGATCTGGGGGTGGTTTCGGGTGGTGGGGGTGGGTCAGGGGGTGGTTTCGGCTGGTGGGGGTGGGTCAGGGGGGAGTTTCGGCTGGTGGGGGGTGGGTAAGGGGGTGTTTTCGGGTGGTGTTGGTGGGTTTTGGGGTAGTTTCGGGTGGTGTTGGTGGGTTTTTGGGTGGTTTCGGGTGGTGTTGTTGGGTAGTTTCGAGTGGTGGGGGTGGGTAAGGGGGTGTTTTCGGGTGGTGTTGGTGGGTTTTTGGGTGGTTCCGGGTGGTGGGTGGGTAAGGGGGTGTTTTCAGGTGGTTTTGGGTGGTTTCGGGTAGTGGTGGTTAAGTGGTGATGTTCGTGTGGGGGTGGTGCAGGTGGTTATCTGGTGGTTCAGGTGACCTTTGGGTGTTATAAGGTGGTCAAGGTTAATTGAATGGTGGTCAACGTTTTTTTGGAGTGTTGGGGGAATGGGAATGGAAAAGTCTAGGGGGGGGTGGGGAATCAAGGTAGAAGGTTTTTGGGGTAACCCAAAAATGAAATTGGGTAAAGGGAATGGTGAAACATGTCAAACAAACAATAACAAAGGGAATGATATCAGTCCATTCCCTTTCCCTTTCCTGAAAACCCCCAACCAAACGCCCCCTAAATCCCTTGCAAGCTTTGTTGGGTTTAATTAAAACAAAACGACCGGGCTTTAAGTTTATTAAATTCGTTTTTGAAATACGACCAACAATTCCCGACTAAATAAATTCCTGTAATTTATTTTAAAAAAAATCCGGTTTCCAAAATAATTAATATTTAAATTAATTAAAATAAAAGCGCATTTAATTCTCATTAAATGAAATTAATTTGTAAAAATACAACGAAATGCTTTATAAATATAATAAAATATATTTAGAATAATAGAAAAATACGAGGTATTACAGTCTACCCTCCTTAAAAGAAGTTTCGTCCCGAAACTTGGGCACGGAAATCACAATTTTAAAACTAAACTTGAGACTATTTTTAGACTTTAGTGCGTTTTCTTTGCAAAAGTTTTAGTTGCTGTACTCTTTCAGTAATTCAACATGCAATAAACAGTGAAACTTCACCGGAAACAATGATTCAAGCATATCCTTAAGGGTAAATTGGGTAAATAAGGTAAAAAACGCGAAATTTTACCGCACTCTACCCCCCTTAAAGAAAACGAGTTACGGCCCCGTAACTCAACTGACCTCGGGAAAAAGCTCGGGATATTTCTTTCTCATTTCCTCCTCCGCTTCCCAGGTAGCTTCCACAGACTCTTGGTTAGACCACAACACTTTTACGATCTTAACATCCTTAGTTCGAGTGCTACGCACTTTGCTATCAAGTATCTTGACAGGTCTTTCCTCAAAGGTCAAACTTTGGTCAAACTCTATGGTCTCCGGTTGCAGTACATGAGACTTATCCGGGACATACTTCCTCAATTGGGACACATGAAACAAATTATGCACTCAATGCAAATCCATGGGCAAGGTTAGTCTATATGCTACCCTCCCTATCCGTTCTAAGATCTCATATGGGCCTATATATTTTGGGCTAAGCTTTCCCTTCTTCCCAAATCTCATCACTCCTTTCATTGGTGAAACCTTTAACAACACTTTGTCACCTATTTGGAACTCTTCATCCCTACGCTTTAAATCTGCGTAGCTCTTTTGGCGATCCTGCGCGGCTTGGGTTTTGGATTAAATAGTCTTAATCTGATTCATAGTGTCCTCTATCAATTGGGGACCTAGTACAACGGTTTCACTAATGTTACTCCAACATAGTGGACTTCTACATTTTCGTCCATACAGGGCTTCGAATGGTGCCATTCCAATACTGGCATGATAGCTATTGTTGTATGAAAACTCAATTCGATCTAGGCTATCTTCACATCCTCCTTGAAAATCAATCACACAAGCCCTTAGCATATCTTCTAGGGTTTGAATAGTCCTTTCGATTTGTCCATCCGTGGCTGGGTGGAATGCTGTACTCATTTTCAATGTGGTACCAAAGTTCTTCTGCACACTTTTCCGGAAATTCGAAAGGAACCTAGAATCTCTATCTGATACGATATCCTTATGAACTCCATGTAGTCTCACTACATGTTTGATGTAAGCTTTGGCAAGTTGTTCCAGTTTCCAGGTTTCTTTCATTGGTATGAACACTGCTGACTTAGTCAACCTATCGTCCACTTTTCGACTTGGGTAAACAGGTGACAAAGTCCATTGAGATATAGTCCCACTTCCAACTCGGAATTTCTAAAGGTTGGACCTTTCCCTGAGGTCTCCTATGCTCAATTTTAACCTTCTGACAAGTCAAACACCTTGCCACGAATTCAGCCACTTTGTTTTTCATCCTTGGCCACCAATAGACCTTCTTCAGATCCTTATACAGTTTGTCACCTCCCGGGTGAACAGAATATGGCGTATTGTGACCTTCTCTCATCAACTTCTCCTTTAGTTCATCACACTTTTGATGTACGCACCATCGTCCTTTATACCTCAACTTCCATCCTCGTGGATCTTAAAATCAACCTCATTTCCTTGCGAAATCTTCTCCTTGATCCGCTCCAGCTTAACATCACCATCCTGATTCTCCCTAATTTCATCAAATACTGACGACTGGATGGTTAAGGCATTCATCATACTCTCGAGGCATTCTCCACACACTATTTCTAGATTCAGTCGCTGCATGTCCTTACACAGCTCGTTAGCAACTACTAACGCATTCACACAATGACTTGATTTCCTACTCAAGGCATCTACTGAAGGAAATAATGCCCTTGGTCCAAGTATGCATTCTATGTTAAGTCTAATAAATGCGGTTCAGTATTAATTAACAAGTTAATAATTCAGTGAGATCAAGTGAGCTGAATGACTAGCTAGAGGCCGCTTCAGTTCAAGTGGAATTAATGATATTAATCCACAGCTTACTCTTGACTAAACCCGTAGGGTCACAAAAATAGTACGTAAACGGATCAAGTATTTAATAGGCATTAGATACTCCATCTATGGATATTCGGAATCGACGGATCTTGATTTCAGTGGGAGCTGAGATCGTCACAGGCAAGAAATGAATACTCCGGAAACGATGATATTGCCGGAAACGGAAATATGGATCGTATCGGAAATATAAATATTATCCAAGTCGTAGATGTTGCCGGAAACGGAAACATGGTACGTATCGGAAAATATTATCGGAAATGGAAATATTGCCAGAATCGGAAATATTGTCGGACACGGAAATATTGTCAGAATCGGAAATATTATCGGAATCGGAAAATAATTCCGGAAACGGAAATATTAAATATTTGTTCGAAACGGAAATTGATTCCGGAATCGGAAATATTAAATATTGTTCGTATCGGAAATGAATTCCGGAACCGGGAATTTAATCGGAAGCGTATCGTACGAATTAGCATCGGACGAGGCCTGCCGGACGGAGGCCCAGCACGAAGCCGGGCCATCGCCCAGCAAGCCAAACGCGCGCCACAAGCCCAGCCAAGGCAACGCCCAGGCCTACCGCAAGGCAGGCCCAGCGCGCGCCAAGGCCACTGCTGCGTGGGCTGCTGCTCGCACGCACGCGCATGGGCGGCCCTTGTGGCTGCCGTGTGTGTGTGTGAGTTTGTGTTCATGCACGATTCCTAAAACTATTAGAATTAGAGTTCTTATAGGATTCTAAGTTTAATTAATTCCTGTCCTACTAGGATTACAATTCCCTTTCCATAACTCTATAAATACGTGCCTAGGGTCACATATTTTCAGAGATTAATTCAAGTATTCAAAGTGAGTTTTGAGAGAAAAATTCAGCCACATTCCTTGCTCAATAGTGCCGAAAATTCTAGTACCTTAAGGGCGATTCTAGTTGGTCAATCTTAAGGCGGATCCGGACGTGCTGTGGACTATCTACGGAGGGACGACACTTGGAGTCCTAAAGACTTGTTCTCGTTTGGTTCGGGCGCAGCTAGGGAAGGCACGCAACAAAGAGTATGCATCTAAATTATGCTATATGATTATGTGTAAATAATATGTATTCCTGGCTAAATGGTTTTTCCGCATGATTTATGAATTGTCATATGTATCATAACCTAACAGTGGTATCACGAGCCCCTTATTATTTTCATAATCTAAATTGCATGAACATGGTTAAATATTACAAATTTGCAAGAATTAAAAGGGGTGATTAATTTTCGTAATTGTTAATTAATTGCAAATTGCGTTTATTTAAGTATACGTACGCAGTTTTTCGGCAGTTTCTTCGTTACTCATCCAAATCGAGTGATTTTTGTGTCAATTCCGCATGTAAAAGGCATTCTAAAATTTTGACAAAAATAGTGTTTTTCTGCCGAACCCAGAATTCTCAAATTCGAAGCCTAACTATGACTTTTCGAAGGTTTTAGTTTTTCGAATGCAAAATTTCGTAAATTTAAGATGTTAAATTAAATATTTGCGATTCTTGTTGATAAATCTTGAATTTTTGATTGACCTACTGTATATGTTTAACAAGTTTGAATGCCTAGCCTTGTTAATTATGCAATCTAATTTGTAATTATGATTAATTTGTTGAAAATTAGAATAATTTAGAATTAATTTGATTTTCATAATTAATTATAATTTAATTAGAAACCTATGATTAAAAACCACCATAAAAATTGTAAATTTATGATAAATTTTAAATTTTTATGACCTAGACTTGAATCCATGTAAATCGGAAATCAATTGAATAATAAATTTTCGATTTTTCGCCCTAAAATTATGAAATTAATATTATTTATTAATTTGTCATTAATTTTAAATATAAATTTTAAATTTTTATGCGATTCGTTCATATAACTTGCACGCACAAAGCAATGGACGCTTCGTGTTACCCTTAAGGGGTGTTGTATAGTGCGGGCATGCGACGACGAGCAAGGGAGCTCGTTGCCCGTGCGGCACGAATGCAATGAGCAAGGGCGTGGTGCACGAGCACAAGGCAGCAGCCTTGCCTTGTGTCGTGGGCCACGAGCTATGAACAAATGGGCATGGGCGAAAGGCAAGCCAAGGCAGTCGCGTGTGGGCAGCAAGCGAGCTGCGCCACGACGCGCACTGCCTCGCGCAAGAGCGCGCAGCGAGCTCAAGCTCGCGTGCCACGAGCGCTGCGCCCAGCTAGCGTTGATCGCGCGGAATTGCTCGCGCACAGCGAGCGATGCCTCGCGCGCACAGCGAGCGATGCCTCGCCCGCACAGCGAGCAATGGCTCGCGCGCACAGCGAGCGATGGAGCGCGCGCAGCGAGCACCATAGCGTGCGATGGCTTGCGATGGTAGATGCAACAGCTATGCGACGAGCGCATGGGCTGCGCGCACATGGCCAGCGATGGCTGTGTGCGTGCGGCCCATGGGCGTGCAATGCGTAGGGTGTTTGCGTTGCGATTAAATCGTTTTGAATGTTTAATTTGAAATTTTTTCAGTTTACGTAATTTTAAATAATTTTAAAATTAATAATTTAAATTATTTTCTAGGATTTTAATTTTGAATATTGTAATTATAATAAATTTTATTTATTCTAATTATTTTACTAAAATTAAAATCATGAATTAATTTAAATACGACTGAAATTAAATTAAACTTTTGGATTTAATTATAAATTTATATGAGCTTTAAATTTTAATTAAATTTGTATGTTTCCGGTTAGACTTGAAATACATTTTTATGTTTAAAATTAGTAAAGCATATGAATTTATTGGTTTGAGTGGGAGTCCTTTTAGTCATAAAACTCTTGATTAGGTCTACAAATCCTTAAGGTTAAAACAACTTGATTAGAATTAATAAGGACTGAATAATTGGTAGATTATTGGTGCCCTTGATTAATTGCTGCAAATGTTTACGTGATGCATAATGTGTTTTACTAACCAGCTATGTGGGCCATTCATGATAATGAATGGGTGAATGGTATATATTGTATATGTACTGTTTTGCAGGTTATGAAGTGACTAGTATGGCCCAAATAGGATAGAAAATATGGTCTGCGTACCATTAATTTGAATGTAATTGGTCTAAAGTACCAAAGTTATTTTTCAATTCAAATATGGTCTGCGTACCATCAAATAGTTGTAATTAGTTATAGCTTATCCTATTTGAAGAAAATGGTGCCTCCCACGGAGATTTTCAAGACGGACTTTGAAGTTAAAGCTTCAAGATGAAGTCGGGCCATACTAGATCACATTTATCTTATGCATGTTTTAAGTTATTTATTGCTTTTAAATATGTCTTAAAATGCATGAGATCAAAAGCTTGATTATGTTGCATGATTAAGGATTTTAGTTCACTTAAACTCTAACCAACATAGTAAGAGCCTTAAGTTCCAAACTTAAAAATTGAGTTAAAAGGTGCCATGCCAAAATATACACTTGCTTGGATATCCTTTACATCAATCTAGTAATAGTTTTCGCTCAGCGAGGTGTTACTTATTGGTCCTAAAGGGGCAAGGTACACAAATAATTGTGAGTACATGTTAGTTTTGGTGAAACTCAACGATATAAGTAAGGAGTCCTTTTATGTCGTGGGAAAATCGATAGGTTTACCTAATAAGTTCTTAGACGTACCTATCAACCAAGAATAGTTTCTAGACTATTAGCAAAAGGCTTTTGCTTACCTAAGATGTTCTAGGATTAAGTCGACAAACTGTGCTTAGTTCTTCAATGATTTTAGGATCTTGGAATCATTTTATTCACACCTGCCGGAACACATAACTTGAATAAAATGCTTAATAAACATTGAATTATGCATGTATGCTAGAATTTATTTGTTTATTCTTTTCAATTGTAGTTTTTAATATGGCAAACAACAATTCATTCAACATTCGATCAATTCTCGAAAAGGAGAAGTTGAACGGGAAAAACTTCCTTGACTGGCAAAGGAACTTGCAAATAGTTCTTATGCAGGAAGAAAAGGAGTATGTCCTAGATGAGGCGATGCCCGAAGCCGCAGGCGACGGGGTCACTCAGGCAGCCCTCAATGTCTAATGCCAACAAGGATGTGAAATGTCTAATGCTCGCCACCATGAGTGCGGATCTACAGAAAACGTTCATCAACTCAGATGCTTTCACAATCATCAGTGAGTTGAAGAACATGTTCCAAGATCTGGCTCGAGTCGAAAGATTCGAGACTCATAGGCAAATTCTTGAGACCAAGCTTATGAAAGGCGAGCCCGTAAGTCCACATGTTCTCAAAATGATTGGACTCATTGAGAATATGAGTCGGCTGGATCAGCAATTTTCTCAGGAAATGGCTATAGACACCATCCTCCATTCTCTTCATAGCGGGTATGATCAGTTCAAACTGAACTACAGTATGAATAGTCTGGACAAAACGCTCACTGAGCTTCACGGTATGCTGAAGACCGCTGAAAAGACGCTCAAAAGTGATAAGCAGGATGTGCTTATGGTGCGTGGGGGCAAGTTCAAGAAATCTGGAAAGAAGAGGAATGCTAAGAAAGGTGGCAACAAGGCCAGCCCAACTAAGCAAACTGGCGCCAAATCTGTAAAGAGGAAGGTCAGTCAACCCACTATTGAATCCGAATGCTTCTACTGCAAGAAGAAGGGGCATTGGAAGAGAGATTGCTTGAAACTAAAGGAAGATCAGAAGAACGGAACAGTCGTTCCATCTTCAGGTATTTTCGTTATAGACTGTATACTTGCTAATTCAACTTCTTGGGTATTAGATACAGGTTGTGGCTCACACTTATGTTCCAATCCACAGGGACTAAGAAGAAGTAGAAAGTTAAGCAAGGGTGAAGTCGACCTACGAGTGGGAAATGGAGCACGGATTGCTGCATTAGCTGTAGGAACTTACTATTTGTCGTTGCCCTCCGGGCTAGTTTTGGAACTGGAAGATTGTTTCCATGTTCCAAGTCTTACTAAAAACATCATTTCAGTTTCTTGCTTAGATGCTAAGGGATTTTCCTTTTTAATAAAAGACAATAGTTGTTCATTTTATTTTAAAGAGATGTTTTATGGATCTGCTAGATTAGTCAATGGACTTTATTTATTAGATCACGACAAACAAGTATATAACATAAATACCAAAAGGGCCAAAAAGGATGATTCAGATCTCACCTATCTGTGGCATTGTCGATTAGGCCATATAAACTTGAAACGCTTAGAAAGACTTCAAAAGGAAGGAATTCTAGAACCATTTGACTTAGAGGATTATGGTAAATGCGAATCATGTTTACTTGGAAAAATGACAAAGCAACCTTTCTCTAAAGTTGGAGAAAGAGCAAATGAACTATTGGGTTTAATCCATACGGATGTATGTGGACCAATGAGTACAAATGCTAGAGGTGGTTTCAGCTACTTTATCACTTTCACTGATGACTTCAGTAGGTATGGTTATGTCTACCTAATGAAGCATAAGTCTGAATCCTTTGATAAATTCAAGGAATTTCAGAGTGATGTAGAGAATCAATTAGGCAAGAAGATTAAGGCACTGCGGTCTGATAGAGGCGGTGAATATCTGAGCTATGAATTTGATGACCATCTGAAAGAATGTGGAATTCTATCAGAATTGACTCCTCCTGGATCACCACAATGGAACGGTGTGTCGGAACGGAGGAACAGAACCTTGCTAGACATGGTCAGGTCAATGATGGGTCAGGCCGAACTTCCATTAGAATTTTGGGGACATGCACTAAATACAGCTGCACTCACTATAAATAGAGCTCCGTCTAAAGCTGTCGAAAAGACTCCATACGAATTATGGTTTGGAAAGCCTCCAAATGTGTCTTTTCTTAAGATTTGGGGATGTGAAGTATACGTCAAGCGATTAATTTCAGACAAACTTCATCCAAAATCTGACAAATGTATCCTTGTGGGCTATCCAAAGGAAACAAAGGGGTATTACTTCTACAATACATCTGAGAACAAAGTGTTTGTTGCTTGAGATGGTGTCTTTTTGGAGAAAGATCACATTTCCAAAATGACAAGTGGGAGAAAAGTAGACCTCGAAGAAATTCGAGTCGAACAACAAACTCTAGAGAATGCTCAAGATGACATTCAGGATGAAACTCAGAGATCTTTAGAAGAATCTGGTGAGAATCATGGTCAATCTAGAAATGTTACCCCGCGTAGATCGCAAAGATATAGATCTCAACCGGAAAGGTACTTAGGTATTTTGACGAACGAGAGCTATGACGTTCTGTTACTTGAAAGTGATGAACCTGCGACTTACAAACAAGCTATGACGAGCCCTAGCTCCAAGCAATGGCAAGAAGCCATGCAATCTGAATTAGACTCCATGTCTGAAAACCAAGTATGGGATTTGGTCGATTTGCCAGATGGCTACCAAGCCATTGGAAGCAAATGGGTTTTCAAACTGAAAAAGGACAAGGATGGGAAACTTGAAGTTTTCAAAGCAAGATTGGTAGCAAAAGGTTACAGGCAAGTCCACGGTGTGATTACGATGAAACCTTTTCACCAGTTGTAATGCTAAAGTCTATTCGGATAATGTTAGCAATCGCTGCATATTACGATTACGAAATATGGCAGATGGATGTCAAAACTGCTTTCTTAAACGGCGTTTTAACAGAAACTGTTTTTATGACACAGCCTGAAGGTTTTGAGGATCCAAAGAATGCTAAAAAGGTATGCAAGCTAAAGAAATCAATCTACGGATTGAAGCAGGCATCCAGGAGCTGGAATATACGTTTTGATGAAGTAGTCAGTGACTTTGGTTTCATCAAGAACGCAGACGAATCTTGTGTATACAAGAAGGTCAGTGGGAGCAAAATTGCTTTCCTAGTATTATATGTCGACGACATATTCCTTATCGGAAATGACATTCCTATGTTGAACTCTGTCAAGATTTGGCTTGGGAAATGTTTTTCGATGAAGGATCTAGGGGAAGCACAGTACATATTGGGCATCAAGATTTACAGAGATAGATCTAAAAAGATGATTGGACTTAGTCAAAGCACTTATATCAATAAGGTGCTTGATAGGTTCAAGATGGCGGACTCCAAGCGAGGCTACCTACCCATGTCTCATGGAATGACTCTAAGCAAGACTCAGTGCCCAAAAACACTTGATGAGCGTAGACGAATGAATGGGATTCCATATGCATCATTGATTGGTTCAATAATGTATGCTATGATATGTACACGCCCGGATGTTGCGTACGCACTCAGTGCTACGAGCAGATACCAGTCAGACCCAGGAGAGGCGCATTGGACTGCTGCCAAGAACATTCTGAAGTACCTGAAAAGGCACAAAGATGACTTCCTGGTCTATGGTGGAGATGATGAATTAATTGTTAAAGGCTATACGGACGCAAGTTTCCAAACCGACAAAGATGATTTCAGATCACAGTCTGGGTTTGTCTTCTGCCTCAACGGAGGAGCAGTAAGCTGGAAAAGTGCTAAGCAAAGCACCATTGCGGATTCTACAACTGAAGCGGAGTACATTGCTGCACATGAAGCAGCAAAGGAAGCTATATGGCTAAGGAAGTTCATAGGTGAACTTGGTGTAGTCCCCTCCATTAAAGGACCAATAGCCCTGTATTGTGACAATAACGGAGCTATTGCACAGGCAAAAGAGCCTAGACACCACCAGAGAGTCAAGCATGTACTTCGTAGATTTCACCTTCTACGAGAGTTCGTTGAAAGAAAAGAAGTCGAGATAAGCAAAATTGGAACTGATGACAACATATCAGATCCATTAACTAAACCTCTACCGCAGGCGAAGCACAACTCGCACACTGCAGCTATGGGAATCAAGCATATTGGAGAATGGCTTTGATGTCTCTGTTTAATGTTTTGAAGTTTTAGAGTTTAAATCTTTGTAAAACATTATTGGTTAATCATTCACAATAAATGAAAAGAACTCATTTTTCCATTTAATTTTTGGTTTATTAAATGATGAGTCCCTTCAATTTGATGATATATTCAAGATAGACTGTCAGGACCAGTCCTGTGACTAAGAAATGTCTATCAAGTGAACTTGAATGTCAAAGGTTGAAAATGGTCCCTAGTCGGAGTTTTCTATAAAATTGGATGCATAGAAAACGTTAGACGACTAGAATGCAAGATGACTAGTAGTTCTGTTTCTTGAACTATGTGGACATGGCAATGTCATAATCATTTGCATAGATACTTACTTTGGGAAGACTAGTATCGGACAAGACCTATGAAACTTTACTGTAAGAGATGAAAGTCTGTCATAAGTAAATTTCATTAAATTATTAGACACTAAATCCTCAATACCTGAGTGATTTGAGATTACTTGTTTGAGAACTGGTTGCTTTGACGTTGACCAACCGTCGCACCGTAAAAGGAGGCTATAAAGGCAACGCTCAGGTAATCACCTATCAAACGAAGTCTAATCTCAAGATCGCAAGATTGGGATTGTCCTCCCATAAATCGGGATGAGATGCTTAAAAGTTGTACAAGGCCACTCGGAGAGCTAGAAACTGTGAAATGCATGGCCGTGCTCGGATGAATCATAGGCTATGATTATCTGTTTATTTGATCAGTTGAACTCTGAAACCGAGGAACACCTCTGGACATAATAAGGATGACAACTCTTACCTTATGTTCAAGAGCAAGCATCGAGCGACAAAGGAATTAGGAAATGCACACTTGTCCCTAAGGACAAGTGGGAGACTGAAGGAAATAATGCCCTTGGTCTAAGTATGCATTCTATGTTAAGTCTAATAAATGCGGTTCAGTATTAATTAACAAGTTAATAATTCAGTGAGATCAAGTGAGCTGAATGCCTAGCTAGAGGCCGCTTCAGTTCAAGTGGAATTAATGATATTAATCCACAGCTTACTCTTGACTGAACCCGTAGGGTCACACAAATAGTACGTAAACGGATCAAGTATTTAATAGGCATTAGATACTCCATCTATGGATATTCGGAATCGACGGATCTTGGTTTCAATGGGAGCTGAGATCGTCACAGGCAAGAAATGAATACTCCGGAAACGATGATATTGCCGGAAACGGAAATATGGATCGTATCGGAAATATAAATATTATCCAAGTCGTAGATGTTGCCGGAAACGGAAACATGGTACGTATCGGAAAATATTATCGGAAATGGAAATATTGCCAGAATCGGAAATATTGCCGGAAACGGAAATATTGTCAGAATCGAAAATATTATCGGAATCGGAATATAATTCCGGAAACGGAAATATTAAATATTTGTTCGAAACGGAAATTGATTCCGGAATCGGAAATATTAAATATTGTTCGTATCGGAAATGAATTCCGGAACCGGGAATTTAATCGGAAGCGTATCGTACGAATTAGCATCGGACGAGGCCTGCCGGACGGAGGCCCAGCACGAAGCCGGGCCATCGCCCAGCAAGCCAAACGCGCGCCACAAGCCCAGCCAAGGCAGGCCCAGCGCGCGCCAAGGCCACAGCTGCGTGGGCCTCGCTGCGTGGGATGCTGCTCGCACGCACGCGCATGGGCGGCCCTTGTGGCTGCCGTGTGTGTGTGTGAGTTTGTGTTCATGCACGATTCCTAAAACTATTAGAATTAGTATATGATTAAATTTCTATTCCTAAAAGGATAAATTAATTAATTAGAGTTCTTATAGGATTCTAAGTTTAATTAATTCGTGTCCTACTAGGATTACAATTCCCTTTCCATAACTCTATAAATACGTGCCTAGGGTCACATATTTTCAGAGATTAATTCAAGTATTCAAAGTGAGTTTTGAGAGAAAAATTCAGCCACATTCCTTGCTCAATAGTGCCGAAAATTCTAGTACCTTAAGGGCAATTCTAGTTGGTCAATCTTAAGGCGGATCCGGACGTGCTGTGGACTATCTACGGAGGGACGACACTTGGAGTCCTAAAGACTTGTTCTCGTTCGGTTCGGGCGCAGCTAGGGAAGGCACGCAACAAAGAGTATGAATCTAAATTATGCTATATGATTATGTGTAAATAATATGTATTCCTGGCTAAATGGTTTTTCCGCATGATTTATGAATTGTCATATGTATCATAACCTAACATCTGCAACTACATTGGCTTTTCCCTCATGGTATTGAATATCTAGGTCATAGTCCTTGATCAATTCCAACCACCTTCGTTGGCGCATATTTAAGTCTTTCTGTGTGAAAATTTACTTTAAGCTCTTATGATCCGTAAATATCCTACATTTCACACCATACAGATAGTGTCTCCATATCTTCAATGCAAACAGT
The DNA here is from genome assembly GCF_020520425.1 of Spinacia oleracea. Lineage (NCBI taxonomy): Eukaryota > Viridiplantae > Streptophyta > Magnoliopsida > Caryophyllales > Amaranthaceae > Spinacia > Spinacia oleracea. The sequence goes on from NC_079489.1 coordinate 94,995,561, forward strand.
ATGGCGGCTAACTCTAAATCATGGGTAGGGTAATTGGATTCATATGGCTTCAACTGCCTCGATGCATACGCAATCACTTTCCCGTTCTGCATCAACACACACCCTAAACCATTCTTAGAGGCATCACTATACACATCATAAGTACTGCTCTAATCTGGCAAAGTTAACACTGGCGCGGTTGTCAATCGCGTCTATAAGGCTTGGAACGCTTCCTCACACTGGTCATTCCATTCAAACTTCGTTTTTTCTTCATCAAGGTTGTCATTGGTTTGGCGATACTAGAAAAGTCTTGCATAAAGCGTCTATAATAACCCGCTAAACCAAGAAAACTTCGAATATCGGTGACACTCTTAGGTGTAGGCCACTCACTGACAGCTTTTATCTTTGCAGGGTCCACTGCAACTCCTTCCTTAGACACAAAATGTCCTAAGAACACAACTCTTTCTAGCCAGAATTCACACTTCGAGAATTTGGCTTACAACTTATTGTCTCTAAGGGTACTCAACACTGACCTTAAGTGTTACGCATGATCCTCCTCATTCTTAGAGTAGACCAGAATATCATCTATGAAAACCACTAAAAACTTGTCCAAGAATGCATGGAATACTCGGTTCATTAAGTCCATAAAGATCGCAGGTGCATTGGTTAACCCAAAAGGCATAATAGTGAACTCATAATGATCGTATCTAGTCCTAAATGCAGTCTTTGGGATATCGTGATCTGCGATTCTCAACTGATGATAACCTGACCTCAAGTTGATCTTTGAAAACATTCCCGCTCCTTTCAACTGGTCAAATATATCATCTATCCTAGGCAAATGTGACCTTATTGAGCTCCCTGTAGTCTATACAGAGTCTCATACTACCGTCCTTCTTCTTCACAAACAAGACTGGCGCTCCCCAAGGCGATGCACTTGGTCTAATATAACCTTTCTCTAGGAATTCCTCAAGTTGACCTTTCAACTCACTCATTTCGGCTGGAGCCATTCGGTATGGGGCTTTCGAGATAGGTGCAGTTCCGGGTGCTAAATCTATGGTAAAATCGATTGGTCGACTGGGCGGCATTCCCGGGATCTCTTCCGGAAACACGTCCAAGAATTCACTCACCACTGCAATATCCCCTGGTTGCTCTTTCATTACATGGTCTAGGTCTCTCACATTGCATAAGAAGACAGGGTTCCCATTGTGTACTAACTTCACGAGCTCCATTGCCGTGACGATTCCTACACTCCTAGGCTTCCCAAAACGGCGATACGATACCACATTTCCTAGACTAGACTTCAAGTGAATCTTCTGCTTCTCACAGTCAATTTTAGCTTTAAACATGGCCAACCAGTCCATTCCCAAAATCACATCTAAATCTCCTAACTCAAACTCAATTTGGCTAGACAAGAATATGGTCTTGGCTATGGTTAAAGGTACATTCCTATGGATCTTAGTGTATTTCACGATCTCACCGGTTGGTATCACTATGGGTACTTCTATTTCTTCGGGTTCTTTCAGTTCTAACTTCTTTAAGATACCCTTTGATATAAACGAGTAAGTCGCACCAGAATCAAATAGTACTTTAACTGAAACGGAGTTAATAGAAAAAGTACCAGCTATGACGTCAGACGAGTTTTCGGCTTCCTGCCTAGTGATCACATTCAGCTTTCCTTGGGAAACTCCCTTGTTATAGCCACTTCCATTGGCATTTCCATTGGCATTTCGGTTCCCATTTTGCTGATAGTTCCCTCCGGGCTTTCCATTACCCTGGCCACTATTGCCATTGTTACCATTCTAGTTACCCTTTGGTTTCCACCATTACTTCCTCCATTCCGATTTTGGTTATTCCGGTTGTTGTTCTGGCGGTTGCCTTGGTTACCTTGGTTGGGTTTCCCATTCTTGGCCCAACACTCAAATTCCCTATGGCCTAGCTTTTCACAAAACCTACAGACAACTTGGTTTCCATTACAGTCTCGACCTGGGTGATTAGTATGGCAACGTCTACACTCATAGACTCTCGTTCCATTCCCTGCAGACTGATTCTTATCTCCATTGTTACTGTGGAAATTATTCCTATTTCCACCCTGGTGTCCCTTGAACTGGAAATGGTTGTTTCCCTTGTTCTTCTTAAAATTCCCTTGATTCTGCTGACCACCACCTTGGTTTTGGTTTCCAACATCCTTCCTCTTTTCACCAATCCCATTCTTTCTTTGCTGCAGGCCATACAGATGGGCAGCTTTTCCATATAGGGTGTCAAGAGATGTAAAGGTCTCTCCAGCAAGCATTAGTTGCAAGTCCATAGTCAATCCACTCTCAAATCTTTGGGCTCTAAGCTCTTCCGTTGCCACCACTTCCGGTGCAAACCTAGACAACTCGATGAACTTCGAATAATACTCTGTTACAGACATGCCATCCATTTTGAACTCGATGAACTCTTGAGCTTTCTGCTTCTTCAGATATGGTGGGTAAAACTTGTTTCTTAAGTCTACCTTGAATGATTCCCATCCAAATCCAGGTGTAGCTCTCAAAGCATTCTCACATCTTTGCCACCATAGATCGGCTTCTCCCCTAAGGTAATAAACATCACTATAACCCTAAGGTTCTCTGGGCAATTGACAGCTACGATAATCTTATCGAACTCCCTTAGCCAGTTCTGAAGCACAGTCGGGTCTATCTCCCCTTGGTATAAAGGAGGCTTACTTTGGGCCACCTTCTTAAACATCTCACCAGCTGGATCAACTCCCTGGTTATTCCTATTCTGTGCTAAGTTCTGCACTACTTCAGCCAGTTGCCTGACCACGTCAGCAATTCCTTGGGTAGTCATTTCCCTTCTCCTGAATAAAACTAAAGACTAACTTTAACAACTGAGGTTGGACACTGCCTTACTAACACATTGCACTAGCTAGTCATTCAATTGGTGTACATACACAAAAAATTCGGACGCTAAGCCGGATAGGCGCCTGTTTATGTGCCGCTTTTCCCCTTAGTCCGCATCACAAAGTTCAAGTGGTGAAAGATTGAACCACCTTCCAAGTACAATTTCATTGAAGAAATGCATAAAATTCCTTTCCCGATAATCGCTCAAAGATAGTATAGTCTTAGAATTAAGGATATAAGAAGGAATTCTAGATTTTATTACTTTAAAAAAAAATATACGTCCTTTGGATCGTACTTTATTTGGAAACCACAAAACTGAACTACTAAAGCCATAAATAGTAGTGTGCTACTTTATTGCTTTAGTAAATCTAGGCACTAGCTATTACAAAAGCTTAAAAATGCTACTCAACTAACCAGCCACCCTTACAAACAGGTGAAGAGGGCTCATGGTTCAAAATCATCAAAGTCTTCCTTTGGATCAGACTCATACTCCATATCCTCATTGTTTTGCTGTTGCACACTGTTTACCTCATCATTGTCGATTTCAGGCTCAATTTCTGTGTCACTGGAGATCTTAATAGTGGGTTCAGGAATGATAAGGTTAGGGTTTTCAATCTCAACAACATCATCATCACTATCCTCATCCATCTGAGTCTCTGTATCATGATCTAATCCTGTAAGGTTGATGTTCTCTACCGTCTTACCATCATCAAAACATTCCTCCGTAAGTTCTATAATTGTAGTCATAATCTCCAAATCGTACCTCCATCTACCATCTAGAGTACCATACTTGTAGTAGTTAGGAATACCATTTTCCATATGCATATCCCGAAATCGGTTCTTAAGCTCTATGTATGGGTTCCTGGAAGGTAAGCAATGAATAACCATCTCTGCCATAACATCTTTCTTTCTTAGTTCAGGTAAGTTCTTCACTGTAGCAAAGTAATTTCAGGCAAACTCAATCTTCTTGACATAAATGTGTGGGGTCTCACAGTCTAGCTTTTCTAGGTTTCCTAGATTTGCGTACTTTGAAATCAACATCTTAACCCTGAAAGTGAACAACTACAAAGTCTTACTAAAGTGTTCCAAAAACAAAGTAAGTTCGTTGAGCCATACAATTTCAATACACAAGTACATGCTTAATCATGAATCGTGAGGCAATTAATCACATAAAGCAAAACAAAACATGATCAAACTTTAATTAAAAGATCACAAAGGCATAATCACATAAACACTTGATTAGAAAGACATACTTAGACAACACATACTTATTAACCCTTCTTATTCTACCCATTCCTCACTTAGAAAAGAATTAAAAAATTTCGAAATTAATTTAAATAAATAACTTCTAATATACGCGAAATTATTAGAAATTAAAATCGAAAATTTAAAATAATGACTCGAATAATTTAATTAATTCGATTATTTTCAAAAATAATTTAAAAGAATTAAATAAATAATTAAATAATTAATTCGGAATTTTCGAAAGAATATATTAATTTTTTTTTCGAAAATTCGGAAAATCCGAAAATAAAATTAAACTTTTTTTTTTTTTTTGAAAAACCCGAAAATATTTCGGAAATTCGAAAAATAATTCGAAATTTAAAATAATTTTCAAACACTAGAAATAGCTGGTATTTGGCTTTTCAAAATTTTGAGTACTCATAAATAACGTTTTGACTTTAGGAAAATAGTTTTCAAAAATTCTAAAGTTCCGCAATCGTAGTTTAAGGAGTTACCACTTTGCACTATTAATTAATGCAAAGCAGCTCTCAAACTAGAGCTCTGATACCACTTTGTAACACCCTAATAATTCCTTGCTTTTTATTAAACATTTTCCAACTTAAAACACAGGAATTACCAAGATATTACCGCCACCGTGATAACGGCTAAGGCTATTTACCAGAATTACGCAGTGGAATAAACTAACTTTCAAACATATTAAATAAATAGTTAATGGTTATTAAAACAAGTTGGAACCGTTGAGGCCCAAACTAAAACAAACCATTTGAAATCCATTAACTGAAATAGTAGTATTAGTCATGACTATAAATAGAAATAAATAGAGTTTATAAAATACGGAAGTATAAAACTCTCAACTCTAATCCCATGATAACTTCTCCCGCAAGTTATCTCTACAAACCTGCTTTATTGAAAATATACTCCCCAACAACGCAAATGCAATTGATGGATCATCATAGGGTCATTAAGGTAAAGGCCATGACCAGAAGACATGAAGCACGAAGTCAGCAAAAGCTGAGTACGAACAAGCTAGAATAACATTCTATCCTAACATGCTTCACTCGACAATTAAATAATCAACATGCAAAAGCCATATCATAAACAAGTAAACATGGAGGCAAGACTCGACACGAGACACGACTCTCGACTCACAGTTTAATAAAAAGTAGCTTCGAACGGGTAAAGTAAAGTATCCTCAAAAGGAAAGAAAAGGTGATGGGAGCCAACCATACACCAAGATAAGTCGTGCCATACCGACAGGAATTCCAATGCACAACGGCATAAAAGAGAATGAAACAACGTCTTGTATCATTCTAGGAGTACAAGTTTTCCGGCAAGACTCTCCCCATTGTTCATACTCAAGGTATATACGTTCCAAGAGTTTTGAAGCTCTTTGGGTTACACTTTACGTTAATTAGTATATTATGTTCAAGGCGACTCTAGACACAACATACAACCAATGGAACAATTAAACAATTCAACAATGACTCTTTAATATTTTACTTCTTTAGGACTTGTGATCAAACAAGACTCAAGTGAAATTACTCCCATTGTTCCTTCTCAAAAACACTGTTTGAGATAACCCGACATTGCCTATTAACAAGCGGGGTGTGCCCTTAGCACGAATTGTCCTTAATTCAATTCACATAGACTCTCTAACATATTCTACCCCTTTGGTAGAATATATATTGCTCACTGGCAATATTCGATTGGCTCAAAAATTATGCTAGACATCCTGTACTGTAGCATAATAATAATAATAATAATAATAATAATAATAATAATAATAACTTGCATGCGCACTACTCATACATGCAAACCAACTTGAACAACATGCTTAACATAATTCAACGATTATAAAATTCCATAACATGATAGTTCAATAGAATCTACAAAGCATAATTCAATTCATAACATGCACGTTCACATATATTTAACAATAATAATAACATGCTCGTTCTCAACATTAAACATGAATTCATAATAACATAATCATTCCCAATCATCAAACATGAATTCATAGCATATAAGTTCACATGATTCGCATTCAATACACTTCACAAAGTCCTCAAGGGATGAGTGGTCACCCTAGTCTTATACGTACCTGGAATACCTAAGTACGGGGGCCACTGTGCGAATCACGACTCACTAGAAATAAACTCCTATAAAACAAAATAAGAGAACTAAATTATTATCCATGTTTACTAAATTTCCAGCAACTATTTAAGAAACTAAAACCCTTAGTTTAATTAGAAATCAATCATTAATTGTTAATTTAATAGTCTCAAATAGTCAACTCAAGTCCTAGCATAAAAATATTGACTTTTTTTTAGCTTTAAAACCCTTAAAAACCAACCTTTTAAAGGTTATAAACATCTGAAAATTTTGATTGATTCCCATAATTTAAATTGCCATTAAATTATGTAAATCAATTGCTTAATCAATTTGAAACCAAAACCCTACTAATAGTTTAATTCCAAAACATGTTTTGACTTCAAAAATCCGCACTTTATAAACATATATAATCCGAAAATTATAATTTAAATCATCAAAACCAATATCTTCAATTAAAACATGATACTAACCCAATACGGTGTTCATAACCGTTTTAATTAATCCAAACAATCCAATAATTAAATTTAATCACAATACTTAAATAAATTTAAAATTTAAAATTAATATTTTTGAAAACATATTTTTATTAAATCATTGATCGACACACACACACACACAACGATTAATTAAATCGTGTGTGTGTGTGTCGATCAACACACACGACCGCAATCGACAACAGCAACACATCAGCGCACGCAGCGCACCAGCAAGGCGCGCGCGCGCGAGGGACAGGGTAGGCGAGCAAGGCACAACGCACATCAGGGGCACAGAGCACACACGAGCACGAGGCTCAGCGCACGACGGGATACGGGGCTGCGGGCTGCGGGACACGACACACGCGCACAGCATCAGCTATGGGGCTGCGCTGTGGGGCGAGGCACGAGGAGAGGGGCAGCAAGGGCGCGAGCACGCAGGCACTTGGTGTGCTACGCTGCGGCTGCGAGGCTGGGCACGCACGACACAACGCGAGGGCTGGGCACCACACACACGGCACACTCGTGCCTTGGGCTGCAAGGAAGCCGGTCGAAAAAGAGAGAGAGGAGAGGTGTGGGGTGTGCCGCAAGAAAGAGGGAGAGGAGAGGGAGTGTGAAGTTTGTGAGGGTTATGGTAGTTTGAGTTGGGCTTATTACCGGGCTCAATTCATTAAATCCCTTGCAAGCTTTGTTGGGTTTAATTAAAACAAAACGCTCGGGCTTTAAGTTTATTAAATTCGTTTTTGAAATACGACCCAACAATTCCAGGAATTTTTTTAAAATAAAAGCGCATTTATTTCTCATTAAATGAAATTAATTTGTAAAAATACAACGAAATGCTTTATAAATATAATAAAATATATTTATAATAATAGAAAAATACGAGGTATTACATGCGGTGCCGTAGCATTGGTTGCTTAGCCCATTTTTGTAGTAGTAATTGTTGGAAGACTAAAGTATGAAAATACATTGGTGATTACCATGCATGTATTCAAATCGTGGTAAATTACCTAGGTAACTACCATGAAAGCACAATCCAATGCATGATAAGTTCATAACACCTTTATAAATAAAGGTCTGTTTTTTATTTCCAATATCCATCACTTCCCTTTCTTTCTTATTTCAATCAACCATCCATATTTTATTTCCTTTCCCCTCTTATTCTCGACAGAAATGGCTTCCAATGTTCCGTACGTTCATCCTTAAACAATTTCCATGAAAAACTTGCCGATACAGTTTATTGGAGGGAAGCTGATGTGGGTAAAAATACCCCGCCTACGTGGCCGAATCGCAGCGCGACACGTGGCACATCTCAGTAGGCAAAAATTCTTACTTGACAGCTACTTAGGAGTCAGCAACTGATGATGTATGGCAGAGTTAAATGTACAAACCTCTTAAAGGCCCATGGCCCATAGAGAATATTATGATAATGACACTTGTCATACTTTGGTAAACTAGCCAATCATGTGAAACCTTCCTAGGGTTTCCCCCCAAAAGGGGGATACTATAAATACACTAAATTCCCAAAGAATTCACACAAGTTCCTAGATAGAGAAACATCCTCAATTTCAGATATTTAATGCGCGCTTTACTTTTTCCTAAGCACTTCTTCCTAAAAATCCTAATCTTACTTAAGCATCGGAGGGAATATTCCTACGGGAATATTCTTTTTTTGCAGGAAAGCCGCCCGACGTGGACTGGACTTGACTCTACGTGGAACCGGATACCTCCTCATCATCAACCATTGGAAAAACTCCCACAACATTTGGCGCCGTCTGTTGGGAGGTAAGGTAACATGGTTGACGTCCAGCACTTCGGAGACGCGCCCATCAATCGAAACGAATTTGATGAGACCACAATGAATGGTGATCGTCCTCCTCGAGGGAGAGACGAGAGAAGCAACCAATCTGTGGGGCAGGACGGCCGTCCTGATCCCCCTCCTGAACCACAACCTGAGCAAGTCCAGGTGGAAGATGAGACGGGTCAGCCTTCATTTCCTCCAAGTGGTCACTTGAGGGCCGACGCTGATACAGTCATGGAGGAGAACCCAGATCTGCTGGTGTTATCTGGTCAACTCAAAGATATTCTGGCCGGATTTAAGGCGCAGATGGACACACTTCAAGATGAGATCAAGACCATCCGCTCTCAGTCTCATGGGACGGGGATGTCGTTCTTTAATGGACTTACTCGGTCTAATGTCTGGCGGAAAGACCAAGCTCGAAATGGCGAGCATGACAGACGTTTCGACAAGACTAAGACTTCTTTCCAGCCTATGGCTCCGCGGCGGATTTTAACAAATGCTCGGCCAGAACCTGGACCGTCCAGAAGAGTACCAGTCATCCAGCTAGACAAGCCTCAAGAAACTGAGTTGTTAGACACAGGTTCCACCCCTGTTATGGAAGATTCACCCCTTGCTGCTCCTTCACGCCGTCTCACCAGGACCAATGTCAGTCGCGCCGACAGCGAGCGGCGTAGAACATCCCAGGGTAGAAGGCAGGACCCAATATGCCATATTAATCAGGGAGTAGCCGACCTCATCCTTGACTACACCACTCCATTTTGTGTTGATATTATGAACGCTCCCAAGGAGCCTAAGGTGAAGCCACCAGCTATTGACGCCTATGACGGCACCTCTGATCCTGATGTACATCTCTTGGCCTATCGTCACCACATGTATGTCCAAGGGACTACTGATGCAACTTGGGGCAAATACTTCCCGTCAACTCTGAAAGGTGTTGCCTCAAAATGGTTTGAGAAGTTTCTCGCCGGCACGATCAACACTTATGCAGAACTGGAAATGTTGTTTTCTGCAAGGTTCATGGGTTATAAGGAGGAAAAGAAGACGAGCATGCATTTGGGCCGAATGCAGCAAGGAAAAGACGAGTCCTTACGAAGCGATGTGCGATGTTTCAACTTGGAGTCGGGGCAAATTCCGGATTTACCTGACAGGTTGGCCTTTGACAACTTTTTTAGGGGACTTAAGAAGGGTTCCTTTAAGTTTGACTTGGTAAAGAAGAGTGTGAGAACTATATGATGCTCTGGACGAGGTCGAATCCTTTATCAATGCCACAGAAATCGGCTCCGTCCCAAAGGAATCTAAGGGAACTGAAACAGCAGACCACCCTTAGCGCAAAGACAAGACAGATAAAAAGACCAACTTTCGAATGGGACATGGGCTATTGAAAAGAAATGGTATCAGGCTAACACCTCCCGAGGGAAGAAGAGAGGACGACCCTACGATAAAGAGATATTTGAATATAACACTGACTTGTATACGATACTGCTGGACGTCAGTGATAGATATGAGATCGATCGCCCGTTCCCTATAAAGTCGCCGGTGGAAACCCGGGACAACTCTCTTTATTGTAAGTTCCATTGTGATGTAGGCCATGACACAAAAGATTGCAAGAGTCCGCGCAGAGGTCTTGATGGATTAGCCGCTAAAGGATTTCTGAAATCATATCTCAGCACGAGCACAGGGGGAAATGGTAAAAAGTTCTATAAGAAAAGTAAGTCACCGTCATATCGGCGTGATGGGAATGACACTAATCCAGAATGTGTAGCCGTCATCTCTGGAGGCCTAGCCGCTGGGGGCCCAACAATGAGATGGCAAAAGGATTATGCAAGTCGGTTGCGGCAGGTAATGTTGTCAGGAAAATCTCCAATGGATCACTTCCCTAAAGTAGAGATATGTGTGAAGGAAATAATGCCCTTGATCCAAGTATGCATAAAATATTAACTCTAATAAATGCGGTTCAGTATTAATTAACAAGTTAATAATTCAGTGAGATCAAGTGAGCTGAATGCCTAGCTAGAGGCCGCTTCAGTTCAAGTGGAATTAATAATATTAATCCACAGCTTACTCTTGACTGAACCCGTAGGGTCACACAAATAGTACGTAAATGGATCAAGTATTTAATGGCATTAAATACTCCATCCATGGATATTCGGAATCGACGGATCTTGGTTTCAGTGGGAGCTGAGATCATCAAAAGAAAGCAAGTGAATACTTCGGAAATGATGATATTGCTGGAAACGGAAATATGGATCGTATCGGAAATATAAATATTATCCAAGTCGTAGATGTTACCGGAAACGGAAACATGGTACGTATCGGAAAATATTATCGAAAATGGAAATATTGCCGGAATCGGAAATATTGCCGGAAACGGAAATATTGTCATAATCGGAAATATTATTGGAATCGGAAAATAATTCCGGAAACGGAAATATTAAATATTTGTTCAAAACGGAAATTAATTCCGGAATAAGAAGTATTAAATATTGTTCGTATCGGAAATTAATTCCGGAACCGGGATTTAATCGGAAGCGCATCGTAAGAATTAGCATCGGACGAGGCTTGCTAGACGAAGGCCCAGCACGAAGCCAGGCCCGCGCCCAGCAAGCCAAGCGCCCAAACACGGAGCTGCCACAGCCTCGCCATGCCCAGCGCAAGGCCAGGCCCAGCAAGGCCATAGGCGCGCGCGGGCTTATGCTCGTGGGCTGCGAGGCAGCGCCTGCTCGTGTGGGCCGCAAGGCCTGCGCGGGTGCGTGCGTTCCTCGTGGTCGTGCAACACTCTTGTTCGTAACGAATCCTAATCCTATTGGAGTTCGTGCATTGATTAAATCCTAATCCTAAAAGATTAAATTTATTATTTAGAGTTCTAATATGATTCTAATTAATAAATCCTTATCCTATTAGGATTATAATTCCTTTCCATAAACTTTATAAATAGGTGCCTAGGGTCACATATTTACATCGAGATTTGAAGTATTCAAAAGGTAAGATTTTCAAGCAAAATCAGCCAAACACTTGCAACCCAAATAGCCGAAAATCCTAGTTACCTTAAGGGCGATTCTAGTTGGTCAAGCTTAAGGCGGATCCGGACGTGCTGTGGACTATCTACGGAGGGACGACACTTGGAGTCCTAAAGACTTGTTCTTGTTCGGTTCGGGTGCAGCTAGGGAGGGCACGCTACAAAGTGTATGCATCTGAATTATGCTAAATGATTATGTGTAAATAATATGTTTCCTGGTTTTATGGTTTTTCCGCATGATTTATGTTTATTCATATGTATCATAACCTAACAGTGGTATCACGAGCCTCTTATTATTTTCATAATCTAAATTGCATGAACATGGTTAAATTTTACAAATTTGCAAAGAATTAAAGGGGTGATTAATTTTCGTAATTAATTGCAAATTGCGTTTATTTAATTAAATGTACGCAGTTTTTCGGCAGTTTCTTCGTTACTCATCCAATTCGAGTGATTTTTGTGTCAATTCTGCATGTAAAAGGCATTCAAAAATTTTGACAAAAATGGTGTTTTTTGGCCGAACCCAGAATTCCCAAATTCGAAGCCTAACTATGACTTTTCGGAGGTTTTAGTTTTTCGAACGCAAAAGTTTGTAAATTTAAGATGTTAAATTAAGTATTTGCGATTCTTGTTGATAAATCTTGAGTTTTTGATTGACCTACTGTATATGTTTAACAATTATGAATGCCTAGACTTGTTAATTATACAACCTAATTTGTAATTATGATTAATTTTTTGAAATTCGAATAATTTAGAATTGATTTGATTTTCATAATTAATTAATAATTTAATTAGGTATCCATGATTAAAATCCACCATAAAAATTGTTAATTTATGTTAAATTTTTAATTTTTATGACCTAGATTTGAATCCATGTTAATCGGAAATTAATTGAATAATAAATTTTCGATTTTTCGCCCTAAAATAATGAAATTAATATGTTTTATTAATTCGTCATTATTTTTAAATTAAAAATTTTAAATTTTTATGAAAACGCTCATGAATATTGCACGCACAAAGCAATGGTAGCTACGTGTTACCCTTAAGGGGTGTTGTATAGTGCGGGCACGCGACGACGAGCAAGGGAGCTCGTCGCCCGTGCGGTACGAATGCAGCGAGCAACAAAGCGTGGCGCGTGCGCGAAGCAAAGGAGCTGGCCGTGTGTGCTATGCGATGGGCGAGGGCGAAGGGCAAGGCATGCGGGCAATCGCGTGTGGGCAGCAAGCGAGCTGCGCCACAACGCGTACTACCGCGCGTAGCGAGCGCTGGCCCGCGAGCAGCGAGCGCTGCCTCGCGTGCAGCAGCAGACGCGACACATCATAGAGGCTGCGCGCATCGTGGCCAGCGATGGCTGCGTGTGCGTGTGGCCTATGGCTGTGCGTTGCGTGGTGATGTGCATACCTTGTGTTACGATTAAATCGTTTTAAATTTTAATTTGAGATTTTAAGTTCATATAATTTTAATTATTTTTAAAATTAATAATTTAAATTGTTTTCTTGGATTTTAATTTTGAATATTATAATTATTATAAATTTTAATTTATTCTAAGTATTTTACTAAAATTAAAAACCTTGAATTAATTTAAATTTGACTGAAAATAAATTAAATAAGTGGATTCAATTATAAATTAATATGAGCTTTAAATTTAAATTAAATTTGTATGTTTCCGGTTAGACTAGAAATAAATTTTTATGTTTAAAATTAGTAAAGCATATGAATTTATTGGTTTAAGTGGGAGCAATTTTAGTCATAAACTCTTGATTAGGTCTACAAATCCTTTAAGGTTAAACAACTTGATTAGAATTAATAAGGACTGAATAATTGGTAGATTATTGGTGCCCTTAATTAATTGCTGCAAATATTTATGTGATGCATACAATGTGTTTTAACTAACCAATTATGTGGGCCATTCATGATAATGATTGGATGAATGGTATATATATTGTATATGTACTGTTTTGCAGGTTATGAAGTGACTAGTATGGCCTAAATAGGATAGAAAATATGGTCTGCGTACCATTAATTTGAATGTAATTGGTCTAAAGCACCAAATTTGTTTTTCAATTCAAATATGGTGTGCGTACCATCAAATAGTTGTAATTAGTTTAATTATAGCTTATCCTACTTGAAGAAAATGGCACATCCCACGATGAAATTCAAGACGGAGTTTCCAATCCATTTTCAAGACGGACTTTGAAGTTGAAGCTTCAAGATGAAGTCGGGCCATACTAGATCACATTTATCTTATGCATGCTTTAAGTTATTTATTGCTTTTAAATATGTCTTAAATATGCATGAGATCAAAGCTTGATTATGTTTCATGATTAAGGATTTTAGTTCACTTAAAATCTAACCAACATAGTAAGAGCCTTAAGTTCCAAACTTAAAAATTGAGTTAAAAGGTGCCATGCCAAAATAACACTTACTTGGATATCCTTTACATCGATCTTAGTAATAGTTTTCCGCCATAGCGAGGTGTTACTTATCGATACTAAAGGGGTAAGGTACACAAATAATTGTAAGTACATGTTAGTTTTGGTGAATCTCAACGATATAAGTAAGGAGTCCTTTTATGTCGTGGCAAAATCGATAGGTTTACCTAATAAGTTCTTAGACGTACCTATCAACCAAGAGTAGTTTCTAGACTATTAGCAAAAGGCTTTTGCTTACCTAAAATGTTTTAGAATTGAGTCAAAATACATAATGTGCTTAATTCTTCAATCGTTTTAGGGTCTTGGAATCATTTTATTCACACCTGCCGGAACAATGAATTCGAATAAAATGCTAATGACTTGTTTAAATTACATGATTGCTTTAATTTTGAAGTTATTACTCATGATAAATGTTTAGACTTTGCATGCTTCAATGTATGTTTTAATTATTGTTTATAATTAAATATCTTGTACTGCAGTAAATCCTTTTAGAAAGGTAACAGTAAATTTCCTCGATTGGTAATGAATCCAAGAACGATTCACGGAAATGAGAGAAAATGAGCAATTTAAAATGTACGTTTCTTTTAGCGACTTTTATGGTTGTTTTCGAGTATCAAAGTCGAATGGCAAACCGATTGGTGCTTGTGAATTCAAAATACAATGTAGTTTTGAGATCATAAAGCATTGAGTTTCAACGCTCAGCTTTACCAATGGTTAACAACCTAAAATCTTTTTCTATTTAATTCTCGAATGAGTCTAAACCCTAGACATTCGAATAGATCGATGCTTACAGAACTTTAGAAGCTTCTGGTAAGATCATCTAGTTGAAACAAAACATTCAACATAAATTAAATGGTAAGAACTTTGTTGGAGTGACATTGGACATGTCTAAACAAAGTATAAAAGTCAACACTAGAGAATTCAATTCTTAAGGCTATTAGAAAGGGTACAAGAAATAGGAAAACAAAGGAACAAATGAAAGGAATTTACAATTCCGTTTCTACCTATAAGTTTATGTTTAAAGAGCAGTGACCTACCAATCAAACTTCCTCGGTATCATATACCGCTTGAGGTTCTTACTTCGGTAATAACTCAAACAATGGAAGCTAGGATACACTAATGACCTACAAGTGGGAAATGAAGCATGGCAATGCTACATTAGTTGTAGGGTCATCTAGTTTGTTTTAAGTCCTTTCAAAGGCTGGAACTTAATGGCTATTTTGTTCCATAATCAGCATACCTAAATTTCTGCTTCAAACACAGAAAGACTCACTTCAGAAGAACGAAAACAATGCTTGTTTGTTTGTTTATTTGAATGAAATGGTCATTTACGGGTTGAGTCAATATGCTTGATTAAAACAAACAACTCTTTAACAATAAAAACTTTACTAGGTTCAAATCAACCCCTTGATCTGAGTTCCACTAATCTTTGGCATTTTTGCTTAGACCATATCAACAAGTGAACATTCAAAGAGATCTATTTTGATGGACTTTTGAAAGTTGATTGATTTCTAGATCGTTCAAGACAAGCTATTGTTAGAACGCCTAGACGACAGAGTTCAAAGCTAAAGAAAGGTTTTATGACTTTATTATTTCACACAGATTTGAGTGAATATAGGTTTATTTACTCAATGTGATATAATTTTGAATCTGTTTGGCTAGTTCAAAGATTCAGAAGTATAAATCCCACTTGGTAAGAAATCATAAAGATCCAGGATAGATCATGTTAATGATTTCTTGAGACCAAAAATGATCATCAATGATTGTGTGTTGTAATTTCACAATGTAGCTCCATGAGATATGGTATATCTAAGTGGAATGATCGAAGTCAATTAGTACTTGATTCGATCAATGATGAATCATAAAGACTTTTCCTATAATTTCTAAACAAAATGCTCAACTACCACCAAACTAAACCAAATTCGTCAAAGCTATTGAAAAGATATTTCAAAATATCTTTTCATAATTATATATCTAAAGAGTTGCTAAAATCAGTGGGAGCTTCTTGTTTGTTATTCAACAAACTAAGGCCCAAGTATAGATATATGCTTCATTGTGATTTATTCAAATGAGACACAAGGGTATTGTTTCTACCATGAATTTTTGAGAACATAATGTTTGTTTGCTCGAAATAATGTCCTTTTGGAGATTCGTTTCCAAAATGACAAGTGGGAGAAAATAGACCTCGAAAGTCTTCGAGGCGAACAACAAACATAAACGGACATTCCGGAGGCTTTTCGAAGTTCTTCAGAAAATCCGAACACTTATTCTTAAGGACTTTAGAAGTGGATTTAAAGAATAAACATCTCTTAGAAGACTTTACAAGTGCTTCAAGGAGAACAGAATATTCAAAGGACTTTCAAGTGGCTATTGATATTCTATTGTTTGATGTTCTATACCCAAGTAGGCATAGAATTCAAGTCACTAAAACTATGAGATTCTTTTATTAGATAGTGAAGAAACATGGAGTTTAGGTCACTGAAGCTATGCGATTCTTCTATTAGATAGTAAAGAAACCTACAACTTGCAGTCCAACTATTATCATGTAGATTAATGAGTTTGTGACCTGTAAGAAAGCTATGACGAAACCTAGATTCCCTAAAATGGTTAGATGCCATAGATAGACTCAAATGTTTTGAATGGTTAGAGGCCATAAAACATACTCAATGTTTTGATGACAAAATTGAAATTTTGTGATTTGCAAGAATAGTTTTACACCTATTGGTTGCAAGTTTGTTTTAAGCATAAAAACCATCAAACATGAAATTGTGTTCACACAAAAAGCTAGATTAGTTGCTAAAGGTTACAAGCAAATTCACGTTGTGGATTGTGTTGAAACCTCATGCAAAATCGTAATGTTTAAGTCTATAATTCAAGCAATGATTGCATATTGGTACATATGGAAATTAGATGACAAAACTTATTCCTTAATAAAATGTTGGAATAACTATGTACATGGTATGTCATAGGATTTGTGGATCCAAATAAATACTTGAAAAGGAAACCTAACTTATGAAATCTAACTACAGATTTAAGCAAGCAAATTGGGAATTAAAACTGTATTTTAGTGAAGCTAATAAGTATTTTAGTTTCATAAAATGTACATGATTCTTATAGATATATAAGAAGTTTAGGGGGAGTACATAAAAACTCAATTGGTCCTATGTGTATCACACACATATCTCTCTATTGTGAAATAACATTCAAATGCTAATAACTTAGGTTTGAAATTATTCATCAATGATGGACCAAGGCGAAACTTAGTGCATACTGGGTATTAAGATCCATTCACAAAGATCTTATAATATTGTTCTGGATTAAGTAATGGCATTTACTAAATCAAACACGAAAGACTCCATTGGAGATATTCGACCCATATGAATAAATCTAAGTAAAAGATGTTTGAACTATGTATAAGCGTTTACTAAGTTAAACATCAAAGGATCTAAGTAAGATTCTTAACCTATATTATATGTCAAAGAATTTAGCTGGATTTAGTATCTACTGAAACTAGATGAGCTAAAGTTACATGAATAGAATTCAATTGGGAATTATTCTGCAAAAGAATTTAAAATGTATGATATAATATGAGGATCGCCAAAAACGTATCGTATGACTTTAGGCATGACGAACATATACCAATCTCTATTGATCTAAGTGAAGATCAACTAGATTGAGATCAAGAAAAACTTATGGTACTTGAAACGGTACATAAGAGTAGTTCTTGATTCAAGGAAATAAAGATATGGTAAATATTGATGCTACACGCATAAACACTGGCAAAGGATCAAAAAATATTCCTTTGGAGTTAACCATTGACAAGGACGAGCTAAAGAGCATCGTGTTTTGAAATGGCAACATGGATTGGAGACCATGAGTTGTTGCGTGGGAAATTAAAAATAATAATTTCTATGTTCAAGATATAGTTGGAAAGTCTTCCGCATATCTGTATACTGCTTGGATAAGTAAATCCAAACAAAGCATCAATAGCAACCTTAACAGTTGATGTAAAAGTACTTATTGCCTAAGAAGCAATAAAACAGGGTTGTTTTAAAGAGTTCTTCACTGAACTTGTGTAGATCACCTGTCTGCTGGCTTAATGGTTCTTCATTACAAAATGCGTAGAACCACTATCGAAATAAGAAAGACTAGATCACATAATAAACATACCCAAAATATCTTATCATCCTATCTCGAAGAACATTCGATGAAAGGATATTAAGATTGGCAAAGCATAATAATTAAACCTATGCAACAAGTGAGAAGCAACACTCACATTGTAGCACTGGAAAACAAGCATAGCTTTGAATTCCATGAACTGTTTTAAATATGGGTTTGAGGCCCATGGTTGTAAAACATTGGGATTGAACATTTATCATATATGAAATGTATTTTCATATTCCATTTAATCTTGGTTTAGTATTAAATGATGAGTCCCTTCAATTTGACGATATATTCAAGATAGACTGTCAGGACCAGTCCTGTGACTAAGAAATGTCTATCAAGTGAACTTGATTGTCAAAAGTTGAAAAATGGTCCTTGGTCGGAGTTTTCTATAAAGATGGACGCATAGAAAACGTTAGACGACTAGAATGCAAGATGACTAGTAGTTCTGTTTCTTGAACTATGTTGACAAGGAAATGTCGCAATCATTTGCATAGATACTTACTTTGGGAAGATCGACTAGTATCGGACAGACCTATAAAACTTTACTGTAAGAGATGAAAATCTGTCATAAGTAAATTTCATTAAAATTATTAGACACTAATCCTCAATACCTGAGTGATTTGAGATTACCTGTTTGAGAACTGGTTACTTTGGCGTTGTCAACCATCGCACCGTAAAAGGAGGCTATAAAGGCAACGCTCGGGTAATCACCTATCAAACGAGGTCTAATCTCAAGGTCACAAGATTGGGATTGTCCTGCCATAAATAGGGATGAGATGCTGAAAGTTGTACAAGGCTTGCTCATGAAACTGTAAAATGTATGGTCGTGCTCAGATGAATCATAGGCTATGATTATCTGTTTATTTGATCAGTTGAACTCAGAAACCGAGAAACAACTCTGGACATAATAAGGATAACAACCCTTACCTTATGTTCATGAGCAAGCATCAAGCGACAAAGGAATTAGGCAATGCACACTTGTCCCTAAGGACAAGTGGGAGACTGAAGGAAATAATTCCCTTCGTCCAAGGATGCATTTAATGCTAAGTCTAATAAATGCGGTTCAGTATTAATTATACAAGTTAATAATTCAGTGAGATCAAGTGAACTGTATGCCTAGCTAGAGGTCACTTCAGTTCAAGTGGAATTAATAATATTAATCCACATCTTACTCTTGACTGAACCCGTAGGGTCATACAAATAGTACGTAAACGGATCAAGTATTTAATGGCATTAAATACTCCATCTATGGATATTCGGAATCGACGGATCTTGGTTTCAGTGGGAGCTGAGATCGTCAAAAAGAAAGCAAGTGAATACTCCGGAAATGATGATATTGCCGGAAACGGAAATATGGATCGTATCGGAAATATAAATATTATCCAAGTCGTAGATGTTGCCGGAAACGGAAACATGGTACGTATCGGAAAATATTATCGGAAATGGAAATATTGCCGGAATCGGAAATATTGCCGGAAACGGAAATATTGTTAGAATCGGAAATATTATCAGAATCGGAAAAAAATTCCGGAAACGGAAATATTAAATATTTGTTCGAAACGGAAATTAATTCCGGAATCGGAAATATTAAATATTGTTCGTATCGGAAATGAATTCCGGAAACGGGAATTTAATCGGAAGCGCATCGTACGAATTAGCATCGGATGAGGCTTGCTAGACGTGCCCGTGCCCAGCAAGCCAAGCGCCCAAACACGGAGCTGCCACAGCCTCGCCAGGCCCAGCGCAAGGCCAGGCCCAGCAAGGCCATAGGCGCGCGCGGGCTTATGCTCGTGGGCTGCGAGGCAGCGCCTGCTCGTGTGGGCCGCAAGGCCTGCGCGCGTGCGTGCGTTCCTCGTGGTCGTGCAACACTCGTGTTCGTAACGAATCCTAATCCTATTGGAATTCGTGCGTTGATTAAATCCTAATCCTAAAAGATTAAATTTATTATTTAGAGTTCTAATAGGATTCTAATTAATAAATCCATATCCTAGTAGGATTATAATTCCTTTCCATAAACTCTATAAATAGGTGCCTAGGGTCACATATTTACATCGAGATTTGAAGTATTCAAAAGGTAAGATTTTGAAGCAAATCAGCCAAACACTTGCAACCCAAATAGCCGAAAATCCTAGTAACCTTAAGGGCGATTCTAGTTGGTCAAGCTTAAGGCGGATCCGGACGTGCTGTGGACTATCTACGGAGGGACGACACTTGGAGTCCTAAAGACTTGTTCTTGTTCGGTTCGGGCGCAGCTAGGGAGGGCACGCTACAAAGTGTATGCATCTGAATTATGCTAAATGATTATGTGTAAATAATATGTTTCCTGGCTTTATGGTTTTTCCGCATGATTTATGTTTATTCATATGTATTATAACCTAACAATGTGAAGCCGACAGAGGCAAGATAGCCACTCCTCATGACGATCCCTTGGTTATTGACCTGAAGGTAGCAAACCTCAAAGTAAGGCGGATCTTAGTAGACACGGGGAGTTCGTCAGATATTATCAGTACAACTTGTCTGAATCATCTGGAACACGACCCTAAGGCGATTGAAAAGATACATTACCCCATCATTGGATTCGGAGGCGGCTTAATTCACCCCAAGGAATCATCACTCTGCCCCTCCGAGTAGGAGGCCGACATCAAAGTAGGAACTTGAACGTCCGATTTCTGATTGTGAAAGACCTCACTGCCTAAAATATCATCTTAGGTCGTCCCACCTTAAATTAGACCAAAGCAGTGGTCGTCACTAATCTTATGCTTATGAAGTATGTCTGTGATAAAGGCCAATTCGGCACTATTCATGGCGAACAACAGCTAGCAAGAGATTGTTATCTCACTACACTAAGCCCCGAGGCCTGGGGACGCAGCAAGACTGATGAAGTCAGAATAGGTTCAAAAAGAAAACTAGACTAGATAGAAGGTAAAGTCAAGAAAGAAACATTTGTCATTTTCACGTCTCACATGGAGACAAGACGGCCTGAGCCGGTAGGTGGCCATTATGAAATCATCCTTGATGAAGCGCGTCCTAATAGGACGGTGCCTGTAGGGGTCTCTCCTGACGATCAGCTCGGGGCACAACTGGTTACCCTCTTGAGAGAATTCCAGGACATCTTTGCTTTCACTGTGGAGGAGATGAAGGGCATCGATCCAAGTGTAGCCGTCCATAAACTCAGCGTGGATGATTCCTTGAAACCTGTTCGTCAGAAGAAGAGAAATCATGGCGAGGCTAGATACAAAGCCGCAGCTGAGGAAGTACAGAATTTGTTAGATGCTGGATTCATACGGCCAAGTCAATATCCAGATTGGGTAGCTAATGTAGTGTTGGTGCCAAATCCTAATGGATCCTGGTGAATGTGTTTGGACTACACGGATCTAAACAAGGCCTGCCCAAAAGACAACTTTCCTCTGCCCAAGATAGACCGGTTGGTAGACTCGACGGCTGGTCATGCTATGATGTCCTTCATGGATGCCTATTCTGGTTTTAACCAAATTCCTTTATGGCCAGATGATCAGGAGAAAACTTCATTTGTTACTGAGCAAGGCTTGTACTGTTACAAAGTGATGTCGTTTGGCTTAAAGAATGCGCCGGCCACATTTCATCGTCTAGTTAACACTGTCTTCTCTAATCAGTTGGGACGGAACATTGAGGCCTACATTGATGATATGATAGTAAAAAGAAAGCAACGTGAAGAAGAGAAACTTTTGAGACACTCCGAAAGTATCAGATGAGACTGAATCCGAAGAAATGTGTCTTTGGAGTGACGACTGGAAAGTTCTTGGGATTCCTAATTGATGAAAGGGGAATTGCGGACAACCCTAACAAAGTACAAGCAGTGATAGATATGACGTCTCCAAAATCTGTAAAGGAGGTCCAACGTCTGACTGGATGCCTAGCAGACCTGGGACGGTTCTTATCAAGAGCAGGTGATAAGGGTCATTATTTCTTCGGCACAATCAAGAAAAAGAGCAAGTTTGAATGGACTGTATCGGCAGAAATTTCCTTCGTCTGATTAAAGGAACATCTCCACAACTTACCACGACTTGTCAGTCCCCTTCCAGGAGAAACTTTGTATGTATACTTGGCCATCTCGGAGTGGTCCTTAAGCGATGTGCTGTTGACAGAAAGAGAAGGAGTGCAACTCCCCGTCTATTTTGTGAGCCATGTCCTGCAGAATGCCGAATTGATATACCCTCCAATTGAGAAGTTTGCACTTGGACTTTTTATGGCAAGCAAGAAGCTGCGTCCTTACTTTCTGGCACACAAACTGGTGGTATACACAGATCAACCCTTGAAACAGCCGCTCACTAAATAGACGTCGCTTGGCGAATGCTCAAATGGGCAATTGAGTTGAATGCATTTGATATCTCATATGAACCTCGAAAGGCTATCAAGGGGCAATAATTAGCCGATTTCATTGCAGAAATGACGAGGCCAACTTTTGAAAAGAATGTGGCAACCCGCTGGATGGTATATGTAGATGTGTCGTCCACCCAGAACGATACGGAGCCGGCATAATATGCCAATCTCCTGAAGGAGATAAGTACGAGTACGCAATGAGATTCAACTTCCAAACATCTAACAATGAGGCTGAATACGAGGCTCTGCTGGCCGACATAAAAATGTGCAACGCTGCCTGAGCCCAAGAAATATTGGCTTTGTCTAACTCACAACTCATTGTAAGTCAAGTAAATGGAGACTATGAGGCAAGAGACCCCAACATGATTAAATACATGCAAGTTGTGCTTCAAGAAATAGAAAATTTGAAGAGTTTCGAGGCTAAGCAGATTCCCAGAACAGAGAACAATCAGGCCGATGCCCTGTCTAAGCTAGCTAGCTCAGCTTCCTGTGATACTCCACGTCATGTGTTTTGGGAAGTGAAAGAAAAACGAAGAATCGAACAAGAGTTATGTGCTCCTGTGGTAGCAATTCTTGACCGGTCGTCAACTTGGATGGACCCTTTCATTGCATACAAAGTAGACGGCTCACTTCCAGACGACTCAAGTCTAGCCGCCAAAATTCAGAAGAAAAGTTCTTAGTTTGAAAGTTGGAATGGAGTTTTGTATAAGAAGTCATTTTCCAGACCCCTTCTGCGGTGTGTCACTCCTGAGAAAGGGAAGGAAAGTCTGGACGACCTACATCAGGGATTATGTAGCTCCCATATCGGAGGACGAGCATTAGCTGAAAAAGCCCTACAAACTGGTTATTACTGGCCCACTCTGAGAGAAGACGCCTTGTCCATGGTGCAGAAGTGTGACAAGTGCCAACGATTTGCTCATCTCATTCAAAGGCTGGCTCACCCTCTCATCCCTATTCTGAGCCCCATACCGTTTGCCAAGTGGGGGATGGACCTGTTAGGACCATATACAGCAGTCCCTGGAGGCCGGCGCTACGTGATTGTAGCCGTCGACTACTTCACTAAGTGGGTAGAAGGAGAAGCACTCAAGAATATAAGGACTAGTGATGTAAGGGCGTTTATTTGGGAAAATATTATGACTCACTTCGGGATACCACAAGCTATCGTCTTTGATAATGGGCCTCAGTTTGAGACGCCTAAGTTGAAGGAATGGTTAGCAGACCATGGCATACACAGCTGCTTTGCTTCTGTAGGACGACCCCAAGCCAATGGCCAGGTCGAAGTTTTCAACAAGATAATCTCTGAGGGGATTAAACAAAAACTGACGAAGCTAAGGGTCTCTGGGCTGATGAGCTGCCAAATGTCTTATGGTCAATCCGCACCACGGCTAAGAACTCCACCGGCGAAACCCCATTCTTGCTAGCCTATGGTGCCGAGGTCGTACTCCCTATAGAAATGTGTGAACCTACGCTGAGGGTCATGCTATATGACGAGAATGCTAATTGGGAAATAATGAAATTGGCCTTGGACTTTTTGCCCAAAGCTAGAGGAAATGCAGCACTAAGGCAAAAGTTGTACAAGATAAGGATG
Source organism: Spinacia oleracea (assembly GCF_020520425.1). Taxonomy (NCBI): domain Eukaryota; kingdom Viridiplantae; phylum Streptophyta; class Magnoliopsida; order Caryophyllales; family Amaranthaceae; genus Spinacia; species Spinacia oleracea. Next base: position 95,019,615 of record NC_079489.1, read on the forward strand.
GCGAGGGAGTACAACAAGAAAGTCTCTAAAAGAGTGCTTAAGGTAGGAGACTTTGTTCTCCGAAAAATGGAGTATGTGGGACGAGCCAATGGGCAGGGCAAGCTAACGCCCACCTGGGAAGGACCCTATGACATCTATGATGAAGTCAGGGATGGAACCTATCGCATTCAAGACATGCAAGGCCGACCTATTCTGCGCACCTGGAATGCAGACAATCTCAAGAAAAAAAAATTCTAAGATGTATTCTGATTTCATCTTTCATTGAGGAATCTGTTGCCTAGAGAATGACCTCTAACGGTCCTGATAGGGTAATAATCTCTCTTGTAACCGGCTAAATTTCCCTTACAAAGTTATAAATAATACTACACTACTTGTTTCGTACTATTTATTACTCGCATTTCGAATACTAATTTATCTAACATATGCATGCAAACAGCCTAATCGAATAAAGGACTAAGAAGTGGCCCAGATTATCAACATTTCTAAGCCTAATTGATTGAAGCCTAAGAAGTGGCCCAGATTAGCACAAGTATAGGCTGACCACCTATCAAAATTATGGAAACCGTTCTCTTAAAATGAACGTTTATTTTTCCAAGGCATAAAGGATTACTCCTATATGCCGCGGCATAAATCATGCCGCTACCATTTTAAGACGGGGGCAAACCCCCAAACCAACAATCGTTTTCTCAAAACGAACGTTTATTTATAAGGCACATAGGAAAACTCCTATATGCCGCGGCAAAAATCATGTGGCCGCTACCATTTTAAGACGGGGGAGAACCCCCAAACAAACATTCGTTTTCTTAAAACGAACGTTTATTTTTCCAAGGCATATAGGATTACTCCTATATGCCGCGGCATGAAACATGCCGCTTCCATTTTAAGACGGGGGCAAGACCCCAAACCAACTATCGTTTTCTCAAAACGAACGTTTAGTTACAAGGCACATAGGACAATTCCTATATGCCGCGGCATAAATCATTCCACTACCATTTTAAGACGGGGGAAAACCCCTAAACCAACAATCGTTTTCTTAAAACGAACATTTAATTTTCCAAGGCATATAGGATTACTCCTATATGCCGCGGCATAAAACATGCCGCTTCCATTTTAAGATGGGGGCAAACCCCCAAACCAACAATCTCTTTCGCAAAACGAACTTTTATTTACAAGGCACATAGGACAACTCCTATATGCCGCGGCATAAATCATGCCGCTACCATTTTAAGACGGGGGCAAACACCCAAACCAACAATCATTTTCGCAAAACAAACGTTTGTTTACAAGACACATAGGACAACTCCTTTATGCCGCGGTATAAATCATGTCGCTACCATTTTAATACGGGGGCAAACCCCCAAACCAAAAATCGTTTTCTTAAAACGAACGTTTATTTTTCCAAGGCATATAGGATTACGCCTATATGTCGCGGCATAAAACATGCCGCTTCCATTTTAAGACGGGGGCAAACCCCCAAACCAACAATCGTTTTCTTAAAGCGAACGTTTATTTTTCCAAGGCGTATAGGATTACTCCTATATGACGCGACATAAAACATGCCGCTTCCATTTAAAGACGGGGGTGAACCCCCAAACCAGCAATCGTTTTCTCAAAAAGAACGTTTATTACAAGGCACATAGGATAACTCCTATATGCCGTGGCATAAATCATGCCGCTACCATTTTAAGACGGGGGCAAACACCCAAACCAACAATCATTTTCACAAAACAAACGTTTGTTTACAAGACACATAGGACAACTCCTATATGCCGCGGTATAAATCATGTCGCTACCATTTTAAGACGGGGGCAAACCCCCAAACCAAAAATCGTTTTCTTAAAACGAACGTTTATTTTTCCAAGGCATATAGGATTACCCCTATATGTCGCGGCATAAAACATGCCGCTTTCATTTTAAGACCGGGGCAAACCCCCAAACCAACAATCGTTTTCTTAAAGCGAACGTTTATTTTTCCAAGGCGTATAGGATTACTCCTATATGACGCGACATAAAACATGCCGCTTCCATTTAAAGACGGGGGCGAACCCCCAAACCAACAATCGTTTTCTCAAAAAGAACGTTTATTACAAGGCACATAGGATAACTCCTATATGCTGCGGCATAAATCATGCCGCTACCATTTTAAGACGGGGGCAAACCCCCAAACCAACAATCGTTTTCTTAAAATGAACGTTTATTTTTCCAAGGCATATAGGATTACTCCTATATGCCGGGGCATAAAACATGCCGCTTCCATTTTAAGACGGGGGCAAACCTCCAAACCAACAACCGTCGTTTTCTTAAAACGAACGTTTATTTTTCCAAGGCATATAGGATTACTCCTATATGCCGCGGCATAAAATATGCCGCTACCATGTTAAGACGGGGGCAAACCCCAAAACAACCGTTGTTTTCTCAAAACGAACGTTTATTGACATAGGATTAATCCTATATGCCGCGGCATAAAACATGTCTACACTAAAAGCAGCTCAACAATCCCCATACCCAACTTCAGCGGCAATCATACTGATTGATTGACTTGCGTCAATCAATCAACTTAAATAAACTTGGGCATGGGAGTCCTGTTCAGAGACTTACAAACACCTGCTTTGGGGCACAAAGATCGACGTCCAATAACACAAAACATACACAAATAACAGAGAAGGCGTTTAAAAGTCTCAAAGTGAAAACCTTAACATGAAAAGGTGACGAATCACCACTTGTTTGCGCACAAAACGGCGCCATATCAAAACAAAAATGAAAAATTATCCAAACAAACGACCTAGGCGTCGAACAGAAATAAAATTTTTTTCATTACAGACGCTCGCGGCGCCATAAAAACTTGTTTTGATGAGGAGAAGTGGAGTTAGGGTCTAGCAGGTTGAGCAGCGGCAGAGTTGGCAGAGGTCGACGCGTCCACACCATCTGCACCGTCGGCGGCGGGATGTGGGGCTGGCTGAGCAGAAGTTCCCTCCTCCTGGGCCTGTGAGTTCACCTCCTCATTTTCGGCGTCAGAATACTCGAACACGGGAGGAGGAAGATCTTATCGCTCGGCGGTAATGATGGCACCTTGCTTCTCAATCTGCCGTTCAAACCAGGAAAAATAGAAGTCCTCCATGCAGGCGTCCCAGGCTCGGCGAGTGTAGACACCTACTTTTGTCCCCATTCCCGAAAGGGAAGGTTCGATGATGAGAACATAAATCTCCACTTGGCAACGCATCTCCTATAAAATAACGAATCTCGATCACCCTTTTCATTTCACCCGAACCTGCTATTTATAGAAACCTGCTAAAAATAGTAACTGCCATAATAGGTAGTTGTTAAAAGTGGCAAGTCATAAAAGATAGAAACATGTCAGAATTAGGTGTTGCACTCCAACATAAATCCTAAAAGAGATAGAATTTGCAAGAGGAATCCTATTCCTAGTATAATTCGAAAGTAAGAGTTACGTATTGATTAAAATCCTAACGAACCTAGAGTTTGTAACGGGCCCAGACGCATTCCGTCATAAAGTTAATACGCACTAGAAGACTCGGATAAGACTCAAACACTCCGGATTCTAAGAGTCTGAATCTGACAAAGAACTCGGCCCAAACATCATTTTCAACGCCCAGCCCTGGGCGCTGAAATTGCCTGGATCCCATTTTCAACGCCCAGAGCTGGGCGCCGAAATCTTTAACGCCCAGCCCTGGGCGCTGAAATTACCTGTGTACGTGTTCTCTCCTAATTCTTCTTAGATTAGAGCTCTACAATTCTATCTTTCCACGAACTCTTCCCTTTAAATACAGCCCCAAATTCGACGTGAACACAACACACAATTCATATTCTGATTATTGACTCCAACCCCTAAGCCTAAGCCTCACACTGCGAAATTGATCCCGCGTTCTGTCGGAATTGATCCAAAAATCGAACAGAACGTATCCTGTCCCTTGTAGCTGAAGAATTAAGCCCGGAAACTTGAGATTCTTTAAATAAAAGGAGAAATAGCAAAGCCAAAGTAGTTAGTTTTCTGAGAATCGTGACGCACCTCTCAAGGGTGCGTCGTAATGTGTCCCTTCGCATGATTTAATCGCTTTCCTCGCCCTTTTATAAAACTGTTAAACTATTAAATCTGATTGTTCTATCACGCCTAACAAAGATAATATCTTGGGAAATTGAACTATCATGCTTGGTCCCTTAAATCAATCTAAACAAGATAATCATGATCGATCTAGTATTATGTGTTGCATATTGTTAAAATCAATTCAGATTAGCTTAATAGTTAACGCATGTCCCTTCAATTATTTATGTTGAGCTAGTAAGGATATCCTGCCTCTGGAGTTATCGAAGAGCGAGTACTCCTCTCGGTAGTTACAGTCCCCCGAACCCTCAATCTCTACCTTGCGGGTGTACGTTGAGAGATCCCCACACCAGGGATCACAAGGGAACCCATGGCCGTCGTGGTCAAACATAATTGCATTCCCTTTATGTCACGATAACCGGGTTTTGTCAGTTTTTCTCATTGTCGTTAAAAACTGAATGGCGACTCCTATATTACTAATCAATTGGGTGTAAACTCACAGGAAATCCAATTACACTTGATTTGACAAAAAGAAACGTCACGCCCACGAGGGACGAGGTCACGCATTAGCCTCGTGCTTTTTCGACTCCCTCATAGTGGAGACTCCACTGGGAATAGTGAAGGACACACTCGTGCTCGTAGGTGATCAAAATAGCCAAAGGGTGGAACGATCCTACCCCGCGTTTATTTCCCCATCAAGTTGGGACGACCTGAAAATCAGCATATTAATGTGAACGGCCAGAACCGCATAACGAATCTTGGCTCCCTTGGATGTTTCATCTCGGGAGTTGGGAGTAAGGATACCCATCGCCAACCGGGGGGTGCATACGCTTCGAATATTGTCCACTCGGCACTTTCGCTAGTAGTACACCCGTCCCAAACCCAATCGCTCGCCCACTAGGTCCCTCTCATTGGTGCATGCCCCTTTGTCTTACATCGTGATTGGCCTCTTGGGCGAAATTCGTCTGTTGAAGGCACTACCTCGACCGGGGCATGTGTTGGATCTGCGATAGAAGCGGTACCAAGCCGGCGCAAATACTACCTATAGAAGCCTATCATAAACTACATGAGATATTATTATTTTGCCTCATGGTGTAATATTAGTTATGTGTAGCAAATTACGTGATTGTGTTATGATTGTGTGTGACAAATAATGCTAGAAAACCAACGACCTTAAAAATTGCCCAAACATTCATAAACAAATTGGCCGAAGAGTTATACCAAGATACGTGTTCCGCAACCCCGAACGATCGCCACAAAAATAAGCGACGCTCAGGAGGGCCCATAACGAATCCCACAAAGATGCACAACACGTAAAGGACGTTATTAGGCAAGCACGCAAAATTAAGTCGCATATACAAAAAAAATATACGCGAACAGAATATGAGCACCAGTCAGAGACGCATTTTCAACGCCCCTGGCTGGGCGCCAATATTTCTCACGCCCAACGCTGGGCGCTGAAGTTGCTGCCTGGCCTTTTGGTCAGGCACAGCTGCCTCGGTGCCCGCGCATAAAGTATACGTAGCAGTAAAAGAAAATTCGTGAAAATTGCTGCGAGGGCGTATGGAAAGGCACTCGATCCTAAAAGCGACTTGTAAAAAATAAAATAACTCTTTGTGTCGTTGTTAGGCCTCATATGACGACAATGTTCGGCTCCGAAACCGAGCACGCTAATTAATTAACCTTGAATGTCACATGGGCAAAGTATTCAAAAAATAATGTTCAAATGAAGTTTTCAAGGAAAAATAATGTTCGAATAAAAAAAATAAATCCGAGTCTAGATTAGGCTATGCCAAAGTACAATCTAAATCCTAAGTCTTAGTTGTCTTATCCATAGAATCGGTCCTAATGCTTGGTGTCGTTCTGCAAGTTAAAAGGTTAAACCATATTGAGTCTCCCTTCCTAACATTTAAATCAATAAGCACCCATATGTAATTGTCATCCCTTGCTAAGAATCTACGGCCTCAATACTCTCTCTCACCATTAAAAATAATATATTATAGTATTTGCAAAATGGAAACAGTCACATTCCGAAAATCATTCCCCCATAGTCGCACAACCCCCAAAGTGAGCCTAAGGTGTCAATACCATTAGCAAAAATTAATGGCCTCAAGGCTTATGATCACATTGGGTCACGACTATCATAGTCTCATCGAGCCACTTGCTCCTTTAAATACTCCTAAGTACGGACTAAAAGATTTTCCATGAATGCAACATGACCAACAATGAAAATAACCAAATCGGCATACCATAAGGCTACCATTGGGGTAAAGCAATACACACTAAGAGGGAAGCCGCACTAATGATTCCAGTCTTGCAAAAAAAAAAAATCGATCTCCCCAACTAACTACCTTGCCAACATTAAGCAAAATGGCGCATGACAAATGGACACCCAAGGGTTAAAATCTAAAGTGTCAACCAACGAAAGTTATGGTCCAATTAGCCTAAGTCTAAAAGTTGCTTGGTCAAGTATTATAGGTTTACGCCACGTCATTATTTTGAGTCTAGGCTACCTCCTTGTATTCATACACGGGTTATAATCAAAAAAATTAGTGAAAGTTCGAGACTAAATCACAACTTCCAATTAAATCCAATAAACTGGAGTCTGAAAAGAAACAAAAAAATTTTTTCGATGTAATTCTTTCGTTAAATTTCAATAAAGTAAATATAACGTTTTGAATCTACGTTATTTGCACATTTTAAGAAACGACTAAATACACTTGCAAATTAAGACAATTTAAAGGTCCACCCTAGGCCTACTAAAGTTAAAGGTCCACTATAGGCCTACCAAACGAGGCTCACTCAGTCTCGCCTCGTGACTCAAAGATCACAACCATCTACCTTTTAGCCCAAATAACAAAAAAAAATTTGAAGGATTTATGTTGGGGAGAAATCCCAAGCAAAAAGAAAAAATAGAAAGAGAAAAGGGAGAGCGAAAAGAGCGAGCCATGAAATACTTAGTTCGTACCTCCCAAAGTGCGAAATTTACCCAAGTAAACGAAGGGAAAGAATTGAGTCAACTAATCCAAATCATGCCACAAAAACTACATAAAGTTCTACGATGTCTACCCTTCTAATCCTTATGTTCTTAGACACCTTCACTCTGGGGGCCCTGTTCAGCATATTTAACCCATCCATGTTCTCATTGCCAAAACCCAAGAAACCATTACCTTGACTCTTGTTCTTGAACTTGTTGTCAACTGCAAACCACGTACGGCCATTGACACGTGCGTCATACCCATTATTTCCAAAACCTGCTCATACATCACCATTAGCATAATGACCATATAACTTGTTTGAATACATCCTGTTGATATACCCTTGAGTCGTCCCCATGCTATTCATTGGCCTTGGTTGATGTAATCCTCGTGCTTGACTAATACCTATACAACTCATTCAACCCATTTTTCAAGCCGTCTTAAGTCACGAATAAGAAAAAATTAGACAAATGAAAAGTACATTCTACACTTAAAGTTAAAAAAAAAAAAAAACTTTTCAAAGCGCACAAAAAAAAGAGGCAAGAAGCAATGAAAAAAGGAAAAGAAGCATTTAGCGCACAAAAAAGATTCGCAAATATTTGGCACGAAACGAAAAGGAGCAGCGCAAAAAGACAGCCCAGAACACGCTTCAAAGCCCAGACCTGGGCGCCGAAAATAATAGCGCCCAGCCCTGGGCGCCGTTCTTGCTTTCAACTCCCAATTCCTAAAAGTGTTCGTATATTTTCCCATATACATGCGGAAGAATAACGAACACTTGGGGGGTAGAAGATCGTATAAAATATGCAAAATACGCGCGCTCCAAAATTTTCGTACACTTATTTCACCCTACTTTAAACATTACGGTTCCACTCGAACGTACTTGTTTAAAATCGGCATTCTAATAAACCATTTTCTAAGAATTACGCAAGACCTGATTCCAAATTAAATCTATTTAAGGCGGATACGTAGGCAATCCATGATTCGGTCCAACCAATTTGCAAAAATGTTAGAGCCTATAGAATAACAAGAATAAGAAATAGAGTCCCTTATTGAAATTTAATTACTTGCAATCCAAATCGAAAGAAAAACTTAAGTCAAAAGAAGAATCCAAGTCATCAAGATGCCAAAATGATCACACATCGAAAAATAATAAGGGCATGTACCCTTGCCAGAAGGAGCACTCACAGTCCTAGGCACTTAGCCAAGACTCAAAAGATCGTTTGCCTCAATTGAATGGGGGCTAGCGCAAGCGTCCATGACCTCTAAAGTACTCGACTTGACCCTCCCTAAAACAAACTAACTCGCTTAAAGACCTTCTTTCACCACTAGACACAGTCATAATCGCCAACAATTAGTAAAGGCAGTAAGCTTGCATTAAAGAGGATTGTTCTACGGCGTCGCCCCATCGTTCCTTCGAACTCAGGGCACCCGTTCATGGTAATTCAAATGCTTGCGAAACCCCTTTGAAAAAAATCAGACATTGTCAATAGGACTTGGAACTTAACCAAGGCTCACCCTACTCAGACATATGACACGGGCATCTAAAATCGAAATCTAAAAGCATCATTAATGGGAAGACATAATAGCAACTGGGGGCTAAAATATTGAAATGAAAGAGCTAGGGAAAAGAACTAAGTATACCTTGACCTTTTGTACAGACATACACCAAGTAAATCTAAGTCAATTTGAAAACGGTTTATATTCCCGCAATTCTGGAAAAGATGGCCCTAAAATCCCAAAGCATGTGCCACACGGGCACAAGTAAAATCTTGACGCCTGCACCCTGGCCTCTAGCAAATCCTTAGACAGAATTCCAAAAATCGTAACATTATTTTGATTCACTCATGTAATCCTGTACGAACCCTTCTATAAGTCAACTTACTTAGGACACCTCGGATTATACACAGTAGGACTCGGACTTCAAATAATTTTCAAAGACTTCTTCGAACATAATAAAGTGTCGTTGGTTTAAGCTAAGTATATTTCGATGTTGCAAGTGAGTCAAAAGATTTCTAAATATGGTTATGGGTAAAGAAAGGCACCTAGCTTTTGGCCAAAGTACACTTCAACATGTGACTACCTTGACCATGGCAATGTCGCACAATACGACATTTACAAGAGAAGTAGCAAATCACTACTCGAACGTATCTCGTACTAAACGAGTCTGGTTCAAACTATTCATGATCCATGTCACCATGAATGCATAAAAACGTATGCCAAGCATTATAGCACCAAGCCAATCCCGTAGCTACAATTGGGGGCTTGAGAAAAACACTCTAAAAATGCTCAAAATGACGATTTTATCGCAAATTCTCGACGCTAATGCTATACACACGTCATAGGGGCTCAATCCTAAGGTTTGATCGTGTAAAACGAACCTTAGAATGGCTACAACCCCTCCCAAATTCTAAGCACTACTTAGAATATATAAAGTCACCCCACTAACAAGGGTAACTGAAAATCGCGAGTCACCAAAACTCCGATCAAACTACTGCACATAACGCTCGCCTTACAAGCACCCGTTATACAGTCTACGTCGTTCCAAAGCAAAAGCAAAAGAAAAATCAAGGATACAAAACAAATTGTCAAATTCTGCCCAGAAATCATTTTCAACGCCCAGAGCTGGGCGCCGATATCTTTAACACCCCAGCCTGGGCGCTGATTCTTTCGGCTTGCTAAATTTGCCCAGGTATAAAAACAAGAAAGAAACAATCATGAATCCTCGCATCGAACGAAGTAATAAGCCGTGCACACCCACGCAGAAGGTGCTATACTTGTTCGAGCACCTGAACGAAGCGTGATGAAGTACTCCAATGCAGAAAATAATAATAATATCCCAACACCTGGAGAAATATTCTAATACATGCTGTTAGGCCACACAAGCACACGTCACACCATAAGTCCAACCATCCCACGGTACAAGTCTAAAAAAAAAGGAGTAAGGCATATTTCACTAATGCAGGCACGACCGAGAGCATGTGTAAAAGAGGCAAAGATTACTTATCGCCCAAATTCAAAATGCGGGCCACACGACTTCTACATTAAGGATTAAAGGTAGCAAAATATTACCTACCACGGAAGGGATAGCTCGCACCTACATGAGCGGAACCCCAAGGCATCTTTATCGAAAGAACCTACAAAAACCGTACGCCAAAAGGAAGCATCCCAACATGCATACTTGGGGGCTCCAAGCTACTAAACGACCATAGCAAAATAAAAAAATCTCGAACACTACTACAAAAATGTCCAAAGAGATCTCTAAAAACAGATCCCTTAGAGTAGTTAACGGGTCTCTTTGATTAAAAGGACCTCATATAAAAAATAACAGGTCTCTTATGCTAACATAGACCCACTTACTAGACAATGAAAGATAAAAAAGAGACCCGTTGACATTAATGAGAGGTCTTTGGTGTCGGGGGGGTCCACTGAGGGAAAAAGAAGAGACCCGTTATCTCTGTAACGGGTCTGTTCCTAATTCAATTAAAATTAATACGCAAGACAGAACTTGGAATCAAAACCCCTAAATCTTCCTTCCTTCCTTGTACCAGCGAAAACCAAGCCCCCTCCCCCATTTTTAGATATAATCAAATTCGCAATGAATTCTATCATTCCCAAATTCGCATCCCTTTTCCCTCAATCAAAAACCCACAAATATATCTTTCTACAGCTCACCAATTTCTTCAGCTCATCGGAGTTGAATAACAAACCCTAATTTTCGAAATTTGAATTTCTGTTTTTGAGCTTCAATTGTTTCAAATGCCAATGTCGTCATTGAAAGATGTATCAGCGTTGAAGGTTTTGTATGGGGAGTCAAGTCGCATAGCTCAAATAGAAGCTAACATAACAAGGGATGAATCGCAAGCTAAAAAAAAGTTTAAGAAATTTTTGGTAACGAATCTGTAAATCTATTTATCTCTCTTTACATTTTCAGTTGTTTTGGTGATTTGGTGTTTTACTTTTAATTGAATTTCGTTTTTTTGATTTGGTGTTGTACTTTTAGTTGAATGTTAGAGTAATTGCAATGTTTTTCTGTGAAAATTACCCTGCACTTTGGAAATATTTCTTCCACAAATTTGTATGATTTCTGTGAATTTTTTGAATATTAGATTTTTCTAACAAATTTGGTACTACAGGTCTTGTTTCTCTTCCTCTAAATCCTTTGAAAACTGTAAATTATTATGTAGAGGGGTTGAGGTTTTATCAGGAGTCTTGAAAATTAAATCTTACCCTTGATTTATTTCGTGAATGATATTGATATTATAGATGTTCTTTAGAAGGTGCTTTGATTATCTGAATAGATATGATAGGTTGTGATTGTAACTTTTGACATATCAAGTTGACAGGACACTAGTCTATCTTCACTAACCATCTAAACTGGTTTTCTGTAGAAATTAACTCTAGCTTATTTAAGTTGTTAACTTGATTTTCTAATTTCCTGATGATTAGAGTGCTTGGTTGCTCGACCTGGATAGATGATGTTGGGTTTTCCTATGGTCATTGCAGATTGTGCCGTAAGCAAAACTTCTGCTAACATTCTCAACTTTGAGCCTTTTTTAAACTTGGTAAACTTAGTAACATATTGTCATATTGTTGTATGTCTTAAATTCTGGTATATATGGCGGAATTTACTCGGAAAGATCTTCGAGGAGGGCAAATTCGACGTCGTAACTAATGTATAGTCTATAAGCAACTTCTTGTGCATATATTGTCTTGTGAACTTGAGATAAGACATTTTAATTAAGATAATCATGGGCAGAACTAGGCTATTGAGTCCTTTTTTTTTTGTCGAACATGTTGCTCCAAAAAGAGGGATCTACCTACATCTCACAAATATTCATCATATTTGAGATCAAGCAATGTGTGGTTGTTGAGAACTAAGTAGAGTGAACCTTTTATTTCTCACTTAATTTCTTTCATGTACAAAGTAGTTTTGCTGATTCTTTAGAAGCTCAAGTCTTTGTTTCTTGCCTTTCATAATTCTGTCAAAATTTAATTGGACCAGATAACATATTGTTTTATTTTGAGGCATCGACTGTTGGTATTTTGTCTATGCAGGTTTCCGTTTAGGTAAGAGTAAAGTTCTTATTTGAATAGCTTAACAGAGATAAATAAGGATCTATCCTTCAAAAATTGAGTTTAACACCATCATAGGATAAAAAAAGTGTATGTTTGAATTTCTGTTGTGAGAGTCTTGCATATAAAACAACCCCTTCCACGAGATATTAGGTTAGTTGAAGTAAATGTTTATCTTTTAGGTCTATCACTATGAGAATTCAGCTCAGGATACCTGGTTGTGTCACTATGCATGGTAAGCGGTTGATTCGCTGAGCTTGTGTAGTCTTAGATCCGTGTAACAGAAGTACTTCTAGTCCTTATTCGTTTGCCTTTTTTGACTGGACCATTGTTTCTCCTGGTGATGTTGTGGGTTGCTTGGGTTGAAAGATGATGTTGCCTTTAGTTCTCAGATCTAGAAAGTAAACCAATTAGAGAAGTTTCACTAGATTTTTTTTGGTGGGGGAGGTGGTGGCTTTGTAACTGGAGTGTGATCAACATAACTCTAAACCATGAATCAGGAAGTGAGCATCTGTTGTATATTAGAGGTCCTCTGAGAAGTTATGATTGTCAAGGCGTAGAAAGTGTATGAGTTGATCCGTAGTCAAATTACAATTTATGTGCATCCTTGAGAAATATTTTCAAATTAGGTTAAACACCCTGGTTGGATGACCAAATTGTCAGAAGACTTGGATCAGGTGCAATGTGAAAGGGGGCACATAATATAGTAGGAGTTTGATTAAATGCCATTTCTGGTTATTATTGGACCATGCAAGACAATACCTATATTCCTGATTACTAATCTGTTTTGTCGTGGAATTCATTTGTTTAATAACAACTATAAACTTTTGTTTATGCAGAGTCCATGCGAGCATGCCTACTGTCTTGATTGCGCGAGGAGTGATTCTATTTGCTATCTGTAAGTGCTTATAGCTTTTGAAATTCTGGCTGGGATTTTTCCTTTTAGATATATGGCGTATTCCATAAATGGTTACTACTAAATGATGTTTCATAGTTTATGAAAGCAGTTCAATACGTCCAAACGGGGCTTGTAGTTTTCAATTAACCTTTGGTATGATGTTGATGAACTGTCCTAAGCCCTTAATCGTAAGATTGAGTGAAATTGGTTACATAAAGCATGGGCAACAATTACCTTATAGGCTTATAGCTATCTTAAGCCCTGATGCGGATACCATCCCCATATAGTATGTTAATATTTATTTTATGCTAATGCCAGTTACGAATGTGAAGAGTTGCTGCATTCTTCAACTCTTTAGCGGCTTATACAGTAGGTGGTAATAAATGGTAGTAATGCTAATATATTTATGTCATTCACTAAATCACGAAAATAGTTCTACAATCTTGTGCTTATCAGCTTGTCTTGTTCTGCTTTTATAACTGGAGTTTCTTCATGTTGTTCTTCACAACTTTGGCTTGTGAATTAGTGATCTTATGCTTTATGTTTATGACTTGTAAAGTTGTGATCCTTGGACTCTCTCTCACTTGCTTTAGTTGTCTTGTAGTTATTTCTTCGAGCTCCCGGTGCCTACTCCGCAAACTAATATTGATGAATTCAAGAGCGTGATTGTGGATTAGATACGAATGTTGGAGCATGTTACGTTAGAATCATGCTTTGGGTGATCTTTCAAGACACAACTTAGGAAAAATATAGGTGGTAGTATGAAATGGCTTAATGCCATTTAATGTTCCAGCAAAACTTAATTGCATATGTATTTAGTTCTAAATTTTTGTTGTTAAGCATTGTATATGATACTAATATTATGATAATTTTGTTTTTGACGTTTTTCTTTTGGTGTTTATGCTACAGTTTTTTTTTTTTATTTAAAATATAGCTGAAAAGAGACCCGTCATCTATAATAATAGGTCTCTCCTTTTTCATAATAAAAAAATGTTAAAATGTCAAAGAGACCCCCTGTCTTCAATATTAGGTCTGAACTTTTTAACAAAGAGACCCCATTTCTTTAACAATGGGTCTCCTCTATTTATCAAAGAGACCTCATTTCTCTAATGGTGGGTCTCTTCCGCTATTAAATTATTTTTTGAGTCACTAGGAAAACAGACCCCCTTTCTCTAATAAAGGGTCTTTTCTTTCTTAATAAGAGATCCCCTCTAATGAGGGGGTCTCTTTATCAAAGAGACCTGTGAGATAGAGACCTGTCCAGGGAAGGTCTCTTTGGCATATTTGAAAGGGTCTCTTTGCCAATTTTTGTAGTAGTGGAAGCAAATGTTTGAACAATCGAAAGGGCACGATACTTGAGCCCACTTCATGAATGGGCCTGAACCCTATCAAGCTTCTAAGAAAACTATTCAAAATCAGTCGTTGCTCAAAAAAAATGATTTAAGCAAACTGATTAATGGACCGCACACAACGGCCATTCTGTGAACGTTCGTTCGCACATACATATCATCATTCTAAGTATCGAACATTCACGAACGCGTTCAAAAGAAAAAAATATATACGAGCGATAAAAAATATACGCCTCAAGGTATGTTCCTCGGGCCATATAGACTCGCCCAACTATTGCAATAACTGCACGCCTTAAGAGCGACAATTCCTTTAATTAAGAGCCCCAAAGCGACAAACACCGTAGTCCACCAATCGGCTAGGGCTTCTCGAGAAATCATCACGATCACTGAGCTCATTGTGATCTCAAATAAAATTCTACGTTCCAAAAATAAAGAAAAACAAAAGAGAAGAGAACACATAGAATCTCCAAGTGAAATAAGCGAGCGGAAAAGAGGCAGATCTACCCAATAATCAACTCCGACGCTAAATCCCACGCCTGACTTTGGGCGTTGAAGATTAATCCCACAATCGTTCTAAGCTAAGAAATGGCGAACGAATAAGGAAATAATAAACACCGTTGGTCCACTATTAGGCTACGGTTTCTCGAGAAATAATTATTCACCAATCAACGGTGATCTCAAATGAACGGTTCGTTCCAAAAAAAAAAAGAATCTCTAGACGAAAAGAAAAAAAAGAAAACGAACGAACAAGAGGCCAATTGTGTCATCAAGAAACCTCGCCATAAATCATTTTCAGCGCCCAGCGCTGGGCGCCGAAAATGAGACCAGACCCAGAAAAGGCTCTGACTTCTATAGGGCCCTGCCGTATCCATTCGACTCGAAAATTGCCGATTTCTTTACTAAAAGTCGCACCTCACGGCTTTGTTAAGAGTAGCACACCACTACAAAGATCGCTCGCACATACGAGCACAATCCCAAACATGATCAAGGACATCACAAAATGCGTATCCCCAAGGAATCTCTTTGACAAGAAATGACCATCAAGCACGAATGCTTGGGGGCTCGAAAGAAAATATATATTTCAAAAAGAGAGTATGCAAAGTTAAAACAATTTTCCCAGACTACGCTGTACGAAGTCCCGTGTTTGGATAACCTCAAAAGATAAAACCAGATTACGACCTCAAGACAAAGGTCGCCGTTGATACTTATACATAGTCCCCTAATCAAGGACCCAAGTAGTGGAAAAATTGAGCCGTAAAGACTAGCTCAAAACCATGAAAGATGATGATCACGAGACAATGGTCCGTCTAAGCACGTTGTCAACCCACATTCAGGTTGCAACTAAATCCGAGCATCCCTCGAAAGAACATAAATTCTTCAAAAAACAAAAACAGGCTCGCCCACCTTCAGCGGGCGGGGTCTGCGTCACTAACCGCGCAGGTCCTCAGTTTTCGAAAAATAAAATCTTCATATTCAAAATAAGCTCGCCATCTTTAGCCGGCGGGGTCTACGTCACAAACCGCGTAGGTCCTTATTTTCAAAAAAAGCAAACAAACTTCAAAACGGATTCGTCCACTTCTTTCGGACGGGGCGTCCACCCTTAGCGGACAGGCTCGCCATCTTTAGCCGGCGGGGTCTGCGCCACTAACCGCGCAGGTCCTTAGTCGCTGCAGCAATAACTTTTTCTGGTTTTCCCTTTTCCAAAAAATAAAGGATTGGTTTTCCGTTTTTTCCAAAAAAGAGCGATGTGAGTAGTTTTCCTTTTTTCCAAAAATTAAAGGATTCGTTTTCCGTTTTTTCCAAAAAAGAGCGATGTGAGTAGTTTTCCTTTTTTCCAAAAATTAAAGGATTGGTTTTCCGTTTTTTCCAAAAAAGAACGATGTGCTGGATTTTCCTTCGTTTTACGTCCCATAAAAACAAGGGGGTTTTCGCGTTTAGCTTACCCTGAAAATGAGAATCTTTAAAAACATTTTTACCTCGCGATTGGGCTTGGTCAGGCCCAATTACACTTTATAGCTTTGTTTTCGAAAACATTTGTAGCTACTCCCAATGACAAAGTGAGGGAGTTTCTACGCCTCTTTAGATACACCCAATGACAAAGTGAGGGAGTTTCTACGCCTCTTTAGATACTTCCAATGACAAAGTGAGGGAGTTTCTATACTATCCGTTGAAAAATCCCAATGACACATGAGGGATATGTCGACACTTCAAGTGATGACCCTTAAGTCAAATGTTATCACTCGGGGGCTCGTGAGACCCTCGCAAAACAAGTCACATACACTATGGCTTGTGTGACGCACTCCGTCCAATACTTTGACCATCGTCTCGTCCCGAGACTCAGTCAAAGTCGGGGCTAACTGTAGACACCTACTTTTGTCCCCATTCCCGAAAGGGAAGGTTCGATGATGAGAACATAAATCTGAATGAAATGGTCAATTACTGGTTGAGTCAATATGCTTGATTAAAACAAACAACTCTTTAAAGAACTTTACTAGGTTCAAATCAAACCCTTGATTTGAGTTCCATTAAATCTTTGGCATTGTTGCTTAGACCATATCAACAAGTTAACATTCATAAGCTCTATTTTGATGGACTTTTGAAAGTTGGTTGATTTCTAGATCAACTTAAGACAAGCTAGTCTTACTTGTTGAAAGTAACAAAGAATATGAACTATTGTTAGAACGCCTAGACGATAGAGTTCAAAGCTAAAGAAAGGTTTTATGACTTTATTATTTCACATGGATTTGAGTGAATATAGGTTTATTTACTCAAATGTGATATAAGTTGAATCTGTTTGGCTAGTTCAAAGATTCAGAAGTATAAAATCCACTCGGCAAGAAATCATAAAGATCTAGGTTAGATCATGTTGATGATTACTTGAGACCAAATATGATCATCAATGATTGTGTGTTGTTATTTCACAATCTAGCTCCATAAGATATGGCATATCTACGTTGGAATGATCGAAGTCAATTAGTACTTGATTCGATCAATGATGAATCATAAAGACTTTTCCTATAATTTCTAAAACAAAATGCTCAACTACCACCAAACTAAACCAAATTCGTCAAAGCTATTGAAAAGTAATTTCAGGATATCTTTTCAATTATATATATCTAAAGAGTTGCTAAACTCAGTGGGAGCTTAGTGTTTGTTATTCAACAAACTAAGGCCCAAGTCTAGATATATGTTTCATTGTGATTTATTCAAATGAGACACAAGGGTATTGTTTCTACCACGAATTTTTGAGAACATAATGTTTGTTTGCTCGAAATAATGTCCTTTTGGAGATTCGTTTCCAAAATGACAAGTGGGAGAAAATAGACCTCGAAAGTTTTCGAGGCGAACAACAAACATAAACGGACATTCCGGAGGCTTTTCGAAGTGCTTCAGAAAATCCGAACTTATTCTGAAAGGACTTTAGAAGTAGCTTTTAAAGAATAGACATCTCTTAGAAGACTTTACAAGTGCTTCAAGGAGAATAGAATATTCAAAGGACTCTCAAAGTGCCTGTTGATATTCTATTGTTTGATGTTCTATACCCAAGTAGGCATAGAGTTCAAGTCAATGAAGCTATGAGATTCTTCTATTAAATAGTGAAGAAACCTACAACTTGCAGTCAAACTATTATCATGTAGATTAATGAGTTTGTGACTTGTAAGAAAGCTATGACGAAACCCAGATTCCCTAAAATGGTTAGAGGCCATATATAGACTCAAATGTTTTTAAATGGTTAGAGGCCATAAAACATACTCAATGTTTTGATGACAAAATTGAAATTTTGTTGATTTGCAAGAATAGTTTCACACCTATTGGTTGCAAGTTTGTTTTAAGGATAAAAACCATCAAACATGGAATTGTGTTCACACACAAAGCTAGATTAGTTGCTAAAGGTTACAAGCAAATTCATGGCATGGATTGTGTTGAAACCTCATGCAAAATCGTAATGCTTAAGTCTATAATTCAAGCAATGATTGCATATTGGTACATATGGCAATTGGATGACAAAACGTATTCCTCAATCAAATGTTGGAATAAACTATGTACATGGTATGTCATAGGATTTGTGGATCCAAATAAATGCTTGAAAAGGAAAGCTAGCTTATGAAATCTAAGTCCAGATTTAAGCAAGCAATTGGGAATTAGAACTGTATTTTAGTGAAGCTAATAAGTATTTTAGTTTCATAAAATATACATGATTCTTATAGATATATAAGAAGTTTAGTGGGAGTACTTAAAACTTAATTGGTCCTATGTGTATTACACACATATCTCTCTATTGTGAAATAACATTCAAATGCTAATGACTTAGATTTGAAATTATTCATCAATGATGGACCATGGCGAAACTTAGTACATACTGGGTATTAAGATCTATTTACAAAAATCTTATGATATTGTTTTGGATTAAGTAATGGCATTTACTAAATCAAACACGAAAGTCTCCATTGGAGATATTCGACCCATGTGAATAAATCTAAGTAAAGGATGTTTGAACTATGTATAAGCATTTACTAAGTTAAACATCAAAGAGTCTAAATGAGATTCTTAACCTATATTATATGTCAAAGAATTTAGCTGGATTCAGTATCTGCTGAAATTGAATAAGCTAAAGTTACATGAATAGAATTCAATTGGGAATTATTCTGCAAAAGAATATATCATGTATGATATAATATGAGGATCGCCAAAAACGTATCGTATGACTTTAGCCATGACGAACATATACTAATCTCTATTGATCTAAGTGAAGATCAACTAGATTGAGATCAAGAATACTTATGGTACTTGAAAAGGTACATAGGAATAGTTCTTGATTCAAGGAAATAAAGATATGCTAAATATTGATGCTACACGCAGAAACACTGGCAAAGGATCAAGCAAGACCCCTTTGGAGTTAACCATTGACAAGGACGAGCTAAAGAGCATCGTGTTTCGAAATGGCAACATGGATTGGAGACCATGAGTTGTTGCGTGGGAAATTAAAATATTAATTTCTATGTTCTAAGATACAGCTGGAAAGTCTTCCACATATCTGTGAACTGCTTGGATAAGCAAATCCAAACAAAGCATCACTAGCAACCTAAACAGTTGAAGTAAAAGTACTTATTGCCTAAGAAGCAATAAAACAGAGTTGTTTATGTTAATTAGTTCTTCATTGAACTTGGGAAGATCACATATCTGTTGACTTAATGGTTCTTCATTGCAAAATGCGTAGTACCACTAATGTAGCAAGAAAGACTAGATCACAAAATAAACAAACTCGAAAAGATCTTATCATCATATCTCGAAGAACATTCGATGAAAAATATATTAAGATTGGCAAAGCATGATAACTAAACCTATGCAACAAGTGAGAAGCAACACTCACGTTGTAGCACTGGAAATCAAGCATAGCTTTGAATTCCATGAATTGTTTTAGAAGATGGGTTTGAGGCCCATGGTTATAAAACATTGGGGTTGAACATTTATCATATATGAAATGTATTTTCATATTCCATTTAATCTTGGTTTAGTATTAAATGATGAGTCCCTTCAAATTTGACGAAATATTCAAGATAGACTGTCAGGACCAGTCCTGTGACTAAGAAATGTCTATCAAGTGAACTTGAATGTCAAAGGTTGAAAATGGTCCCTAGTCGGAGTTTTCTATAAAATTGGACGCATAGAAAACGTTAGACGACTAGAATGCAAGATGACTAGTAGTTCTGTTTCTTGAACTATGTGGACATGGCAATGTCATAATCATTTGCATAGATACTTACTTTGGGAAGACTAGTATCGGACAAGACCTATGAAACTTTACTGTAAGAGATGAAAGTCTGTCATAAGTAAATTTCATTAAATTATTAGACACTAAATCCTCAATACCTGAGTGATTTGAGATTACTTGTTTGAGAACTGGTTGCTTTGACGTTGACCAACCGTCGCACCGTAAAAGGAGGCTATAAAGGCAACGCTCAGGTAATCACCTATCAAACGAAGTCTAATCTCAAGATCGCAAGATTGGGATTGTCCTCCCATAAATCGGGAAGAGATGCTTAAAAGTTGTACAAGGCCACTCGGAGAGCTAGAAACTGTGAAATGCATGGCCGTGCTCGGATGAATCATAGGCTATGATTATCTGTTTATTTGATCAGTTGAACTCTGAAACCGAGGAACACCTCTGGACATAATAAGGATGACAACTCTTACCTTATGTTCAAGAGCAAGCATCGAGCGACAAAGGAATTAGGAAATGCACACTTGTCCCTAAGGACAAGTGGGAGACTGAAGGAAATAATGCCCTTGGTCCAAGTATGCATTCTATGTTAAGTCTAATAAATGCGGTTCAGTATTAATTAACAAGTTAATAATTCAGTGAGATCAAGTGAGCTGAATGCCTAGCTAGAGGTCGCTTCAGTTCAAGTGGAATTAATGATATTAATCCACAGCTTACTCTTGACTGAACCCGTAGGGTCACACAAATAGTACGTAAACGGATCAAGTATTTAATGGCATTAAATACTCCATCTATGAATATTCGGAACCGACGGATCTTGGTTTCAGTGGGAGCTAAGATCGTCACAGGCAAGAAATGAATACTCCGGAAACGATGATATTGCCGGAAACGGAAATATGGATCGTATCGGAAATATGAATATTATCCAAATCGTAGATGTTGCCGGAAACGGAAACATGGTACGTATCGGAAAATATTATTGGAAATGGAAATATTACCAGAATCGGAAATATTGCCGGAAACGGAAATATTGTCAGAATCGGAAATATTACCGGAATCGGAAAATAATTCCGGAAACGGAAATATTAAATATTTGTTCGAAACGGAAATTAATTCCGGAATCGGAAATATTAAATATTGTTCGTATCGGAAATAAATTCCGGAACTGGAAATTTAATCGGAAGCGTATCGTACGAATTAGCATCGGACGAGGCCTGCCGGACGAAGGCCCAGCACGAAGCCGGGCCATCGCCCAGCAAGCACGCGCGCCACAAGCCCAGCCAAGGCAGCGCCCAGGCCTACCGCAAGGCAGGCCCAGCGCGCGCCAAGGCCACGGATGCGTGGGCCGCGCTACGTGGGCTGCTGCTCGCACGCGCATGGGCAGCCCTTGTGGCTGCCGTGTGTGTGTGAGTTTGTGCTCATGCGTGATTCCTAAATCTACAGAGTTAGTGTATGATTAAATTCCTATTCCTAATTGGATAAATTAATTAAATAGAATTCATGTAGGATTCTAATTTCAATTAATTCGTATCCTACTAGGATTACGATTCCTTTTCCATAACTCTATAAATAAAGGCCTAGGGGTCATTATTTATACACAAGTTTTAAGTATTCAAAACTAAGATTTTTAAGCAGAAAAATCAGCCAATATTCTTGCCTACCTAACCGAAAATATTAGAACCTTAAGGGCGATTCTAGTTGGTCAATCTTAAGGCGGATCCGGACGTGCTGTGGACTATCTACGGAGGGACGACACTTGGAGTCCTAAAGACTTGTTCTTGTTCGGTTCGGGCGCAGCTAGGGAAGGCACGCAACAAAGAGTATGCATCTAAACTATGCTAAATGATTATGTGTAAATAATATGTTTCCTGGCTTTATGGTTTTTCCGCATGATTTATGAACTGTCATATGAATCATAACCTAACAAAATCTCCACTTGGAAACGCATCTCCTATAAAATAACGAATCTCGATCACCCTTTTCATTTCACCCGAACCTGCTATTTATAGAAACCTGCTAAAAATAGTAACTGCCATAATAGGTAGTTGTTAAAAGTGGCAAGTCATAAAAGATAGAAACCTGTCAGAATTAGGTGTTGCACTCCAACATAAATCTTAAAAGAGATAGAATTTGCAAGAGGAATCGTATTCCTAGTATAATTCGAAAGTAAGAGTTACGTATTGATTAAAATCCTAACGAACCTAGAGTTTGTAACGGGCCCAGACGCATTCCGTCATAAAGTTAATACGCACTAAAAGACTCGGATAAGTCTCAAACACTCCGGATTCTAAGAGTCCAAATCTGACAAAGAACTCGGCCCAAACATCATTTTCAACGCCCAGCCCTGGGTGCTGAAATTGCCTGGATCCCATTTTAAACGCCCAGAGCTGGGCGCCGAAATCTTTAACGCCCAGCCCTGGGCGCTGAAATTACCAGGGTACGTGTTCTCTCCTAATTCTTCTCGGATTAGAGCTCTACAATTCTATCTTTCCACGAACTCTTCCCTATAAATACAGCCCCAAATTCGACGTGAACACAACACACAATTCATATTCTGAGTATTGACTCCAACCCCTAAGCCTAAGCCTCACGCTGCGAAATTGATCCCGCGTTCTGTCGCAATCGATCCAAAAATCGAACAGAACGTATCCTGTCCCTTATAGCTGAAGAATTAAGCCCGGAAACTTGAGATTCGTTAAATAAAAGGAGAAATAGCAAAGCCAAAGTAGTTAGTTTTCTGAGAATCGTGACGCACCTCTCAAGGGTGCGTCGTAATGTGTCCCATCTCCTCAAGGCTAGCGATCTGTTGCCGCAGGCCCACGGCTTCCTTCACCTTGGCTTCGGCTTCTTGGAGGAACGACTGGGCAGAAAGGGCTTCAGCATTGAGGGTTTCAATAGTAAATACTTGCTCATTTATTTTGATCAAGCACTGCTTCTTATCACTCCTCAGGACGGCCAGCTCTTTGCTCTGAGCCTCAATGGTCTCCTGCATCTCCAGCCGAACCTTCTCCACCGTCGCCATGGCATAGTCGCCGGCATTGGTGGCCCGATGAACCTGCCGCTGAAGCTGACTGGTTACTTCAGCTTGCCAGCGCTTAAAGCCCTCGACTTTAATAAGCAGCTGCGAGAAAAATACAAGTTAAGAAAGGATAATGACCGCAAAGTACAAAGACGAAACGACAACAAAAGTTGGACGCATACATCCAGGAGAACCGCCTGCATGGGCCCAAACTGCGCATCCGCCGCCGGAGGAAACTGCTCCACATAGTCCTTCGGCACAGCCTTAATCACCGACGAGATAATCTTAGCCTTATCTCGGGACGTGAAATGTCGTGACGGAGGAATGTTGCGAATTTCCTCGTCCAGTGTGTTAGGATTCCAGGTAGGTGTCAGAAGCTGGAATGATTCAGGTAGGTGTTAGGATTCTCGAGTTTAGTTGTTTTTTTTCATTAAGTGCTCTTGTAAACTCCTGTCTCTTCTTTGTGCAGCTTCTGACACCTACCTGGAATCCTAACACCTACCTGGACGAGGAAATTCGCAACATTCCTCCGTCACGACATTTCTCGTCCCGAGATAAGGCTAAGATTATCTGGTCGGTGATTAAGGCTGTGCCGAAGGACTATGTGGAGCAGTTTCCTCCGGCGGCGGATCATCGCTCACCCGGTGACGAGGCGCTTCCGGAGTACGGGCCGCCCGAGCCGTTGGCTGCTCGTCCTTGAAGGAAATAATGCCCTTGGTCCAAGTATCTATATAATGATAAGTCTAATAAATGCGGTTCAGTATTAATTATACAAGTTAATAATTCAGTGAGATCAAGTGAACTGAATGCCTAGCTAGAGGCCGCTTCAGTTCAAGTGGATTAATGATATAAATCCACATCTTACTCTTGACTGAACCCGTAGGGTCACACAAATAGTACGTAAACGGATCAAGTATTTAATGGCATTAAATAATCTATCTAATCAATATTCTGAATCGACGGATCTTGGTTTCAGTGGGAGCTGAGATCGTCAAAGGCAAAGAAATGAATATTCCGGAAACGATGATATTGCCTGATGAGCGGCATTTATGTCGCTCTAGGCCTAGGATTTTATAGAATTTTATTATGCTTTTTGTTAGTTTTTTATAGTTTTGTTGCATTTTTATCCCCTTATTCCATCTATGAACTTTTCAGGTAAAAATGTTGAAATGATGGAAAATACTTGAGAATTGCTCGAACTGAGCCCGTGCGATCGCACAGAATTTCTGTGTGTTCGCACGGGTCAGCAAAGTGGTCTCCAAAGTCAAGCAGGCTCGTGCGCTCGTGCCCCAGGAGTGTGTGCTCGCACGAAATCGAAAAAACGATGCAGGAACTATTTGGAATTTCGTACGATCGCACAAAGAAGAGCCCGCTCGCACGGATTTTTGGTGGGCTCGCACTGATTTTCCGTGCGAGCACATGAAGATTTCTCAGAATTGGGCTAAGTCAGGCCTGTGTGATCGCACGGGTTGTGAGCACGATCGCACGGATCGAAGAAGAAAAATCGTCGCTGAACACGTTCGCATGAAATCAGGGCCCGCTCGCACTGATGCGATCGCAGCTGGGTATGCTCGTTCGCACGGCTGCGCGGGATCCCCTTTTCGAGTTTAAACTTCTCATTTTTAGGGGTTTGTATAAATAAAATTTTCATTATTTTTATTAGAAGGGAAGTTAATTTCAGAAACAGAATTTAGGAAGTTTTAGAAGGTTTGCTCTTCAAGCTAGTGTTCTAGAGAGAGAAATTCATTGATTTCAAGCTTCAAATCTATAATTTCTTCAACTCTTCTCCTTTTATTGCAATTTAATTCAAGTTCTCAGTATTTTGTTCATGCTAATTTGTCATAGTTCTTTGATTGTTCTTCAACTTCTTCAACTTCTTGAACTTCTTTTGCTTTGATTTTAATTCTCAATTCTCTAGTTGTTGATTTTAGTTTGCAATTGAATTCTTGATTCTCTCCTCTTATTCCTTCAATTTCATGCTTGCTAGCTTAGTATTAATGGATTTGTTGATTCCTAGAATGGCTAGTGAGTAGATTTAGGTTAGGGAAAGGGGAGAATCTAGGGGCTTAATTAGGGGAAATTGATGATTTGATTGATGAATGATTGATGTGATTAAATTGATTTAGTGCTAGGATTTTCAATGATCAATTGAGTAGTAGTTGTAAAAGCTAGTTGATTGAATTACATTAGAATGTATGATTTAGGTTTGGCAAGACACTATGCGCCTAATTCATACAAGTGAATGATAGTTCCTATTATATGCAAGCTAATCTAGCTTAGGACTATGCGAAAGCTTTTCCATAGGATAGGTTGCTTCGCGTGCTCTATCCGAGAGGTGGCGAGTACGTCATTAGTTTTCATTCCCCTATGTGCTATTTCATTACATCATTCATGATTGCTAGATGGTAGTTCATTTCCCCCGATGTCCCTAGACTATCCCCAACTCCCTAACGTTTCCCTTCCTTGATTCAATCTAATTTAATTGTTAGTTTAGCTTAATAGTGATAACTCAAATCAATCCTCTTGTTCGAATTAGCTTGACATTTAAACTCGGGAACCATCGTTTCTTTGGGACGATCCCTTTACTTGCCACTATAGTCCATGTAGTTGGTTAGACTAGTGGTTCTATAAATTTTGTTTGATTGTGGCGTTGATCTATCAACGACGGAAAAATGCCCTATCAAAATGGCGTCGTTGCCAGAGAACGGTTGTTGTTTTTGAGTTTAAGTTGAGACTAGTTCATTATTAGAAAATACAAAAACATTGCAATTTCGCTTAGCTTTCTTTTTTCCTTGGCATTGCTCACGGTTTTTCTTGAGTTTGTATGCTTGTTAGGGGGCGTGTTCATCAAAGGAACCTCCATCCTCTTGACCTCGAATTGGAGAGGACACTAAGGAGACTAAGGCGTGTACGGTCTAGCTCATCAAGCCATAACAGATTCGAATCGTTGAGTGTTGGTGAGGAACAACAAGAGAGTGAGCAAGTTTTTGAGAACATGGCGCTCCCGGTTAAGAACTTGGGAATATCGGGGGCATTCGAAGCTACGTGTGGTATTCAAGCCCCCACAACGGGTGCCAACAAGTTTGAGATCAAGCCCTTCTTTATCAATTTGGTCCAAAGCCACCCCTTTTGTGGGAAGATTAATGAATCACCTCAAGAACATCTCAAACAATTTGAGCACTATTGTGACACAATCAAGCACAATGGTGTCACATCGGATTATGTGAGGTTGACATTGTTTCGGTTCTCTCTACTTGGGCGAGCAAGTGATTGGCTTGACAAGGAGGTCAAGCCCAACTCACTTCGCACTTGGACCGAGGTGACGAGTGAATTCTTAAACAAGTTCTATTCGCATGGGAAGACGGCGGAGTGTGATGGGTTATGATTCATATGAAAAAACATAAATCATGCGGAAAAACCATAAAGCCAGGAAAACATATTATTTATACATAATCATTTAGCATAGTTAAGATGCATACACTTTGTTGCGTGCCCTCCCTAGCTGCGCCCGAACCGAACAAGAACAAGTCTTTAGGACTCCAAATGTCGTCCCTCCGTAGATAGTCCACAGCACGTCCGGATCCGCCTTAAGCTTAACCAACTAGAATCGCCCTTAAGGTTGCTTAGGAATTTCGGTTATCATTGTGCAAGTGTATGGATGATTTTTCTTCAAAATCTTACCTTTAGAATAATTCAATTGTGTCTATAAATTATGACCCTAGGTACCTATTTATAGAGGTGAAAAGGAACTGGAATCCTATTAGGATACGAATTAATTAAACTAGAATCCTAATAGAACTCTTATTTAATTAATTTATCCTTTTAGGATTAGGAATTTAATCATATGTCAAAACCTAATAGCTTTAGGATTCGTATAGCACAAAAACACACACACGCATGCACAGCAGCCCACGAGGGGCGCCATGCGCGCGCGCGCAGCCCGCGAGCTCGCAGCCCATTGCCACAAGGCCCACACGCTGCCGCAGCCTTGGCGCGCGCTGGGCCTGCCTTGCGGTGGGCCTGACGCAGCCTTGGCTGGTGCGTTGCGGCGCGCTGGCTTGCTGGGCGATGGCCCGGCTTCGTGCTGGGCCTTCGTCTGGCAGGCCTCGTCCGATGCTAATTCGTACGATACGCTTCCGATTAATTTCTCGATTCCGGAATTTATTTCCGATACGAACAATATTTAATATTTCTGATTCCGGAATTAATTGTCGTTTCGAACAAATAATTAATATTTCCGTTTCCGGAATTATTTTCCGATTCCGATAATATTTCCGATTCTGACAATATTTCCGTTTCCGGCAATATTTCCGATTCCGGTAATATTTCCATTTCCGATAATATTTTCCGATACGTACCATGTTTCCGTTTCCAGCAACATCTACGACTTGGATAATATTTATATTTCCGATACGATCCATATTTCCGTTTTCGGCAATATCATCGTTTCCAGAGTATTCATTTCTTGCTTGTGACGATCTCAGCTCCCACTGAAACCAAGATCCGTCGATTCCGAATATCCATTGATGGAGTATTTAATGCCATTAAATACTTGATCCGTTTACGTACTATTTGTGTGACCCTACGGGTTCAGCAAGAGTAAGCTGTGGATTAATATCATTAATTCCACTAGAACTGAAGCGACCTCTAGCTAGGCATTCAGCTCACTTGATCTCACTGAATTATTAACGTGTTAATTAATACTGAACCGCATTTATTAGACTTAAAATTATATGCATACTTGGACCAAGGGCACTATTTCCTTCAGTCTCCCATTTGTCCTTAGGGACAAGTGTGCATTACCTAATTCCTTTGTCGCTCGATGCTTGCTCTTGAACATAAGGTAAGAGTTGTCATCCTTATTATGTCCAGAGGTGTTTCTCGGTTTCATAGTTCAATTGATCAAATAAACAGATAATCATTGCTATGATTCATCCGAGCACAGCCATGCATTTTACAGTTTCTAGCTCTCCGAGTGGCCTTGTACAACTTTTAAGCATCTCATCCCGATTTATGGGAGGACAATCCCAATCTTGCGATCTTGAGATTCGACTTCGTTTGATAGGTGATTACATGAGCGTTGCCTTTATAGACTTCTTTTACGGTGCGACGGTTGGTCAACGTCAAAGCAACTAGTTCTCAAACAAGTAATCTCAAATCACTCAGGTATTGAGGATTTAGTGTCTAATAATTTTAATGAAACTTACTTATGACAGATTTTCATCTCTTACAGTAAAGTTTCATAGGTCTGTCCGATACTAGTCTTCCCAAAGTAAGTATCTATGCAAATGATTACGACATTGCCATGTCCACATAGTTCAAGAAACAGAACTATTAGTCATCTTGCATTCCAGTCGTCTAACGTTTTCAACCTTTGACATTCAAGTTCACTTGATAGACATTTCTTAGTCACAGGACTGGTCCTGACAGTCTATCTTGAATATATCGTCAAATTGAAGGGACTCATCATTTAATACTAAACCAAGATTAAATGGAATATGAAAAATACATTTCATATATGATAAATGTTCAACCCCAATGTTTTACAACCATGGGCCTCAAACCCGGCCATTTTTCAAACAGTTCATGGAATTCAAAGCTATGCTTGATTTCCAGTGCTACAATGTGAGTGTTGCTTCTCACTTGTTGCATAGGTTTAGTTATCATGCTTTGCCAATCTTAATATCCTTTTTATCGAATGTTCTTCGAAATAGATGATAAGATCTTTTGAGTATGTTTATTTTGTGATCTTTCTTGCTTCAAGAGTGGTTCTACGCATTTTTCAATGAAGAACCATCAAGCCAGCAGACATGTGATCTATCCAAGTTCGGTGAAGAACTCTTTAACATAAACAACCCTTTTTTATTGCTTCTTAGGCAATAAGTACTTTTACTTCAACTTTATAGGTTGCTAGTGATGCTTTGTTTGGAATTACTTATCCAAGCAGTTCACAGATATGTGGAAGACTTTCCATCTGTATCTCAGAACATAAAAATTAATATTTAATTTCCCACACAATAACTCATGGTCTCCAATCCATGTTGCCATTTCAAAACACGATGCTCTTTAGCTCGTCTTTGTCAATGGTTAACTCCAAAGGAATCTTGCTTGATCCTCTGCTAGTGTTTATGCGTGCAGCATCAATATTTAGCATATCTTTATTTCCTTGAATCAAGAACTATTCCTATGTATTTTTTCAAGTACCATAAGTATTCTTGATCTCAATCTAGTTGATCTTCACTTAGATCAATAGAGATTGGTATATGTTCGTTATGCCTAAAGCCATACGATACATTTTTGGCGATCCTCATATTATATCATACATGATAAATTATTTTGAAGAATTATTCTCAATTGAATTCTATTCATGTAACTTTAGCTCATTCAATTTCAGTAGATACTGACATATAATATAGGTTTAAGAATCTCATTTAGACTCTTTGATGTTTAACTTAGTAAATGCTTATACATAGTTCAAACATCCTTTACTTAGATTTATTCATATGTGTCGAATATCTCCAATGGAGTCTGTCGTGTTTGATTTAGTAAATTCCATTACTTAATCTAAAACAATATTATAAGATCTTTGTAACCAGATCTTAATACCCAGTATGTACTAACTTTCGCCATGGTCCATCATTGATGAATAATTTCAAATCTAAGTAATTAGCATTTGAATGTTATTTCATAATAGAGAGATATGTGTGTGATACACATAGGACCAATTAAGTTTTATGTACTCCCACTAAACTTCTTATATATCTATAAGAATCATGTACATTTTATGAAACTAAAATACTTATTAGCTTCACTAAAATACAATTCCAATTCCCAATTGCTTGCTTAAATTTGTACTTAGATTTCATAAGCTAGCATTCATTTCAAGCATTATTATATTTGGATCCACAAATCCTATGACATGCCATGTACATAGTTTTCTTCCAACATTTGATTGAGGAATATGTTTTGTAATCCAATTGCCATATGTACCAATATGCAATTATTGCTTGAATTATAGACTTAAGCAATAGGATTTTGCATGAGGTTTCTGTTAGGTTATGATACATATGACAATTCATAAATCATGAGGAAACAACCATTAAGCCAGGAATACATATTATTTACACATAATCATATAGCATAATTTAGATGCATACTCTTTGTTGCGTGCCTTCCCTAGCTGCGCCCGAACTGGACAAGAACAAGTCTTTAGGACTCCAAGTGTCGTCCCTCCGTAGATAGTCCACAGCACGTCCGGATCCGCCTTAAGATTGACCAACTAGAATCGCCCCTAAGGTACTATAAATTTTCGGCACTTTTGAGCAAGATGTGTGACTGAATTTTTCTCTCAAAACTCACTTTGAATACTTGAATAACTCGTTTTAAATTGTGAACCCAGGCCACATATTTATAGGGGTATGGAAAGAGAATTGGAATCCTATTAGGATACGAATTAATTAAATTAGAATTATAATAAAACTCTTATTTAATTAATTTATCAAATAGAATTAGGAATTTAATCATTAAACGAATTCTGCACGTTTTAGGTTTCGTATGCGAACACAAACACTTACGCGAGCATGACCCGCAAGCGTGCAGGCCATGCCCGCGCACAGCCCACACGGCCGCACAGCCCACGCGAGCTACAAGCCCACGCGAGCTGCAGCAATGCTCGCAGCCCACTGCTCGCAGCCGCGCGCGCTGCGCGCGCTGCCACGACCTGCTGGGCCTGGCCTTGCGCTGGGCCTGGCGTGGCCTTGGCTTGCTTCGTGCTGGGCCCTCGTCCGGCAGGCCTCGTCCGATGCTTATTCGTACGATACGCTTCCGATTAAATTCCCGATTCCAGAATATATTTCCGATACGAAGAATATTTAATATTTTCGATTCCGGAATTAATTTCCGTTTCGAACAAATATTTAATATTTCCGTTTCCGGAATTATTTTCCGATTCCGATAATATTTCCGATTCTGACAATATTTCCGTTTCCGGCAATATTTCCGATTCCGGCAATATTTCCATTTCCGATAATATTTCCCGATACGTACCATGTTTCCGTTTCCGGCAACATCTACGACTTGGATAATATTTATATTTCCGATACGATCCATGTTTCCGTTTCCGGCAATATCATCGTTTCCGGAGTATTCATTTCTTGCCTTTGACGATTTCAGCTCCCACTGAAACCAAGATCCGTCGATTCCGAATATCCATAGATGGAGTATTTAATGCCATTAAATACTTGATCCGTTTACGTACTATTTGTGTGACCCTACGGGTTCAGTCAAGAGTAAGCTGTGGATTAATATCATTAATTCCACTTGAACTGAAGCGGCCTCTAGCTAGGCATTCAGCTCACTTGATCTCACTGAATTATTAACTTGTTAATTAATACTGAACCGCATTTATTAGACTTAACATAGAATGCATAGTTGGACCAAGGGCATTATTTCCTTCAGTCTCCCACTTGTCCTTAGGGACAAGTGTGCATTTCCTAATTCCTTCGTCGCTCGATGCTTGCTCTTGAACATAAGGTAAGAGTTGTCATCCTTATTATGTCCAGAGGTGTTCCTCGGTTTCAGAGTTCAACTGATCAAATAAACAGATAATCATAGCCTATGATTCATCCGAGCACGGCCATGCATTTCACAGTTTCTAGCTCTCCGAGTGGCCTTGTACAACTTTTAAGCATCTCATCCCGATTTATGGGAGGACAATCCCAGTCTTGTGATCTTGAGACTAGACTTCGTTTGATAGGTGATTACCTGAGCGTTGCCTTTATAGCCTCCTTTTACGGTGCGACGGTTGGTCAACGTCAAAGCAACCAGTTCTCAAACAAGTAATCTCAAATCACTCAGGTATTGAGGATTTAGTATCTAATAATTTTAATGAAATTTACTTATGACAGATTTTCATCTCTTACAGTAAAGTTTCATAGGTCTTGTCCGATACTAGTCTTCCCAAAGTAAGTATCTATGCAAATGATTATGAAATTGCCATGTCCACATAGTTCAAGAAACAGAACTACTAGTCATCTTGCATTCTAATCGTCTAACGTTTTCTATGCGTCCAATTTTATAGAAAACTCCGACTAGGGACCACTTTCAACCTTTGACATTCAAGTTCACTTGATAGACATTTCTTAGTCACAGGACTGGTCCTGACAGTCTATCTTGAATATATCGTCAAATTGAAGGGACTCATCATTTAATAAACCACAAATTAAATGGAAAAATGAATTCTTTTCATTTATTGTGAATGATTAACCAATAATGTTTTACAAAGATTTAAACTCTAAAACTTTAAAACATTAAACAGAGACATCAAAGCCATTCTCCAATATGCTTGATTCCCATAGCTGCAGTGTGCGAGTTGTGCTTCGCCTGCGGCAGAGGTTTAGTTAATGGATCTGATATGTTGTCATTAGTACCAATTTTGCTTATCTCGACTTCTTTTCTTTCAACGAACTCTCGTAGAAGGTGAAATCTACGAAGTACATGCTTGACTCTCTGGTGGTGTCTAGGCTCCTTTGCCTGTGCAATAGCTCCGTTATTATCACAATACAGGGCTATTGGTCCTTTAATGGAGGGGACTACACCGAGTTCACCTATGAACTTCCTTAGCCATATAGCTTCCTTTGCTGCTTCATGTGCAGCAATGTACTCCGCTTCAGTTGTAGAATCCGCAATGGTGCTTTGCTTAGCACTTTTCCAGCTTACTGCTCCTCCGTTGAGGCAGAAGACAAACCCAGACTGTGATCTGAAATCATCTTTGTCGGTTTGGAAACTTGCGTCCGTATAGCCTTTAACAATTAATTCATCATCTCCACCATAGACCAGGAAGTCATATTTGTGCCTTTTCAAGTACTTCGGAATGTTCTTGGCAGCAGTCCAATGCGCCTCTCCTGGGTCTGACTGGTATCTGCTCATAGCACTGAGTGCGTACGCAACATCCGGGCGTGTACATATCATAGCATACATTATTGAACCAATCAATGATGCATATGGAATCCCATTTATTCGTCTACGCTCATCAAGTGTTTTTTTTGGGCACTGAGGCTTGCTTAGAGTCATTCCATGAGACATGGGTAGGTAGCCTCGCTTGGAGTCCGCCATCTTGAACCTATCAAGCACCTTATTGATATAAGTTCTTTGACTAAGTCCAATCATCTTTTTAGATCTATCTCTGTAAATCTTGATGCCCAATATGTACTGTGCTTCTCCAAGATCTTTCATCGAAAAACATTTCCCAAGCCAAATCTTGACAGAGTTCAACAAAGGAATGTCATTTCCGATAAGTAATATGTCGTCGACATATAATACTAGGAAAGCAATTTTGCTCCCACTGACCTTCTTGTATACACAAGATTCGTCCGCGTTCTTGATGAAACCAAAGTCACTGACTGCTTCATCAAAACGTATATTCCAGCTCCTGGATGCCTGCTTCAATCCGTAGATTGACTTCTTTAGCTTGCATACCTTTTTAGCATTCTTTGGATCCTCAAAACCTTCAGGCTGTGTCATAAACACAGTTTATGTTAAAACGCCGTTTAAGAAAGCAGTTTTGACATCCATCTGCCATATTTCGTAATTGTAATATGCAGCGATTGCTAACATTATCCGAATAGACTTTAGCATTGCAACTGGTGAAAAGGTTTCATCATAATCCACACCGTGGACTTGCCTGTAACCTTTTGCAACCAATCTAGCTTTGAAAACTTCAAGTTTGAAAACCCATTTGCTTCCAATGGCTTGGTAGCCATCTGGCAAATCGACCAAATCCCATACTTGGTTTTCAGACATGGAGTCTAATTCAGATTGCATGGCTTCTTGCCATTTCTTGGAGCTAGGGCTCGTCATAGCTTGTTTGTAAGTCGCAGGTTCATCACTTTCAAGTAATAGAACGTCATAGCTCTCGTTCGTCAAAATACCTAAGTACCTTTCCGGTTGAGATCTATATCTTTGCGATCTACGCGGGGTAATATTTCTAGATTGACCATGATTCTCACCAGATTCTTCTAAAGATCTCTGAGTTTCATCCTGAATGTCATCTTGAGCATTCTCTAGAGTTTGTTGTTCGACTCGAATTTCTTCGAGGTCTACTTTTCTCCCACTTGTCATTTTGGAAATGTGATCTTTCTCCAAAAAGACACCATCTCGAGCAACAAACACCTTGTTCTCAGATGTATTGTAGAAGTAATACCCCTTTGTTTTCTTTGGATAGCCCACAAGGATACATTTGTCAGATTTTGGATGAAGTTTGTCTGAAATTAATCGTTTGACGTATACTTCACATCCCCAAATCTTAAGAAAAGACACATTTGGAGGCTTTCCAAACCATAATTCGTATGGAGTCTTTTCGACAGCTTTAGACGGAGCTCTATTTATAGTGAGTGCAGCTGTATTTAGTGCATGTCCCCAAAATTCTAATGGAAGTTCGGCCTGACCCATCATTGACCTAACCATGTCTAGCAAGGTTCTGTTCCTCCGTTCCGACACACCGTTCCATTGTGGTGTTCCAGGAGGAGTCAATTCTGATAGAATTCCACATTCTTTCAGATGGTCATCAAATTCATAGCTCAGATATTCACCGCCTCTATCAGATCGCAGTGCCTTAATCTTCTTGCCTAATTGATTCTCTACTTCACTCTGAAATTCCTTGAATTTGTCAAAGGATTCAGACTTATGCTTCATTAGGTAGACATAACCATATCTACTGAAGTCATCAGTGAAAGTGATAAAGTAGCTGAAACCACCTCTAGCATTTGTACTCATTGGTCCACATACATCTGTATGGATTAAACCCAATAGTTCATTTGCTCTTTCTCCAACTTTAGAGAAAGGTTGCTTTGTCATTTTGCCAAGTAAACATGATTCGCATTTACCATAATCCTCTAAGTCAAATGGTTCTAGAATTCCTTCCTTTTGAAGTCTTTCTAAGCGTTTCAAGTTTATATGGCCTAATCGACAATGCCACAGATAGGTGAGATCTGAATCATCCTTTTTGGCCTTTTTGGTATTTATGTTATATACTTGTTTGTCGTGATCTAATAAATAAAGTCCATTGACTAATCTAGCAGATCCATAAAACATCTCTTTAAAATAAAACGAACAACTATTGTCTTTTATTAAAAAGGAAAATCCCTTAGCATCTAGGCAAGAAACTGAAATGATGTTTTTAGTAAGACTTGGAACATGGAAACGATCTTCCAGTTCCAAAACTAGCCCGGAGGGCAACGACAAATAGTAAGTTCCTACAGCTAATGCAGCAATCCGTGCTCCATTTCCCACTCGTAGGTCGACTTCACCCTTGCTTAACTTTCTACTTCTTCTTAGTCCCTGTGGATTGGAACATAAGTGTGAGCCACAACCTGTATCTAATACCCAAGAAGTTGAATTAGCAAGTATACAGTCCATAACGAAAATACCTGAAGATGGAACGACTGTTCCGTTCTTCTGATCTTCCTTTAGCTTCAAGCAATCTCTCTTCCAATGCCCCTTCTTCTTGCAGTAGAAGCATTCGGATTTAGAAGTGGGTTGACTGACCTTCCTCTTTACAGATTTGGCGCCAGTTTGCTTAGTTGGGCTGGCCTTGTTGCCACCTTTCTTAGCATTCCTCTTCTTTCCAGATTTCTTGAACTTGCCCCCACGCACCATAAGCACATCCTGCTTATCACTTTTGAGCGTCTTTTCAGCGGTCTTCAGCATACCGTGAAGCTCAGTGAGCGTTTTGTCCAGACTATTCATACTGTAGTTCAGTTTAAACTGATCATACCCGCTATGAAGAGAATGGAGGATGGTGTCTATAGCCATTTCCTGAGAAAATTCCTGATCCAGCCGACTCATATTCTCAATGAGTCCAATCATTTTGAGAACATGTGGACTTACGGGCTCGCCTTTCTTAAGCTTGGTCTCAAGAATTTGCCTATGAGTCTCGAATCTTTCGACTCGAGCCAGATCTTGGAACATGTTCTTCAACTCACTGATGATTGTGAAAGCATCTGAGTTGATGAACGTTTTCTGCAGATCCGCACTCATGGTGGCGAGCATTAGACATTTCACATCCTTGTTGGCATCAATCCAACGATTGAGGGCTGCCTGAGTGACCCCGTCGCCTGCGGCTTCGGGCATCGCCTCATCTAGGACATACTCCTTTTCTTCCTACATAAGAACTATTTGCAAGTTCCTTTGCCAGTCAAGAAAGTTTTTCCCGTTCAACTTCTCCTTTTCGAGAATTGATCGAATGTTGAATGAATTTTTGTTTGCCATATTAAAAACTACAATTGAAAAGAATAAACAAATAAATAAACATTCACAGTTTCTCTTAATAAACTTAAATTCTAGCATACATGCATAATTCAATGTTTATTAAGCATTTTATTCAAGTTATGTGTTCCGGCAGGTGTGAATAAAATGATTCCAAGATCCTAAAATCATTGAAGAACTAAGCACAGTTTGTCGACTTAATCCTAAAACATCTTAGGTAAGCAAAAGCCTTTAGCTAATAGTCTAGAAACTATTCTTGGTTGATAGGTACGTCTAAGAACTTATTAGGTAAACCTATCGATTTTGCCACGACATAAAAGGACTCCTTACTTATATCGTTGAGTTTCACCAAAACTAACATGTACTCACAATTATTTGTGTACCTTGCCCCTTTAGGACCAATAAGTAACACCTCGCTGAGCGAAAACTATTACTAGATTGATGTAAAGGATATCCAAGCAAGTGTATATATTGGCATGGCACCTTTTAACTCAATTTTTAAGTTTGGAACTTAAGGCTCTTACTATGTTGGTTAGATTTTAAGTGAACTAAAATCCTTAATCATGCAACATAATCAAGCCACAATCTTATGCATAATTAAGACATATTTAAAGCAATAAATAACTTAAAGCATGCATAAGATAAATGTGATCTAGTATGGCCCGACTTCATCTTGAAGCTTTTACTTCCAAGTCCGTCTTGAAAATCTCCGTGGGAGGCACCATTTTCTTCAAATAGGATAAGCTATAATTAAAACTAATTACAACTATTTGATGGTACGCAGACCATATTTGAATTTAAAAAAAACAACTTTGGTACTTTAGACCAATTACATTCAAATTAATGGTACGCAGACCATATTTTCTATCCTATTTGGGCCATACTAGTCACTTCATAACCTGCAAAACAGTACATATACAATATATACCATTCACCCATTCATTATCATGAATGGCCCACATAGCTGGTTAGTAAAACACACTATGCATCACATAAACATTTGCAGCAATTAATCAAGGGCACCAATAATCTACCAATTATTCAGTCCTTATTAATTCTAATCAAGTTGTTTTAACCTTAAGGATTCGTAGACCTAATCAAGAGTTTATGACTAAAAAGGCGCTCCCACTTAAACCAATAAATTCATATGCTTTACTAATTTTAAACATAAAATGTATTTCAAGTCTAACCGGAAACATACAAATTTAATTAAAATTTAAAGCTCATACAAATTTATAATTGAATCCAAAAATTTTAATTTGATTTCAGTCGTGTTTAAATTAATTCATGATTTTAATTTTAGTAAAATAATTAGAATAAATAAAATTTATTATAATTACAATATTCAAAATTAAAATCCAAGAAAATAATTTAAATTATTAATTTTAAAATTAATTAAAATTACGTAAACTGGAAATTTCAAATTAAACATTCAAAACGATCTAATCGTAATGCAAACACCCTACGCATCGCACGCCCATGGGCCACACGCACACAGCCATCGCTGGCCATGTGCGCGCAGCCCATGCGCTCGTCGCATAGCTGCTGCATCTTCTCATCGCAAGCCATCGCACAAGTGGTGCTCGCTGCGCGCGCGCCAGCGCTCGATGCACGCGAGCCATCGCTCGCTGTGCGCGAGCAATTGCTCGCTTGCTGCCCACACGCGACTGCCGTGCCTTGCCTTCGCCCATGCCCATTCGTCCATAGCTCGTGGCCCACGACACAAGGCAGGGCTGCTGCCTTGTGCTCGTGCACCATGCCCCTGCTCATTGCATTCGTGCCGCACGTGCGACGAGCTCCCTTGCTCGTCGTCGCATGCCCGCACTATACAACACCCCTTAAGGGTAACACGTAGCGTCCATTGCTTTGTGCGTGCAAGTTATATGAACGAATCGCATAAAAATTTAAAATTTATATTTAAAATTAATGACAAATTAATAAATTAATATTAATTTCATAATTTTAGAGCGAAAAATCGAAAATTTATTATTCAATTGATTTCCGATTATCATGGATTCAGGCCTAGGTCATAAAAATTTAAAATTTATCATAAATTTACAATTTTTATGGTGGTTTTTAATCATAGGTTTCTAATTAAATTTATAATTAATTATGAAAATCAAATTAATTCTAAATTATTCTAATTTTCAACAAATTAATCATAATTACAAATTAGATTGCATAATTAACAAGGCTAGGCATTCAAACTTGTTAAACATATACAGTAGGTCAATCAAAAATTCAAGATTTATCAACAAGAATCGCAAATATTTAATTTAACATCTTAAATTTACGAAATTTTTCATTCGAAAAACTAAAACCTTCGAAAAGTCATAGTTAGGCTTCGAATTTTAGAATGCCTTTTACATGCGGAATTGACACAAAAATCACTCGATTTGGATGAGTAACGAAGAAACTGCCGAAAAACTGCGTACGTATAATTAAATAAACGCAATTTGCAATTAATTAACAATTACGAAAATTAATCACCCCTTTTAATTCTTGCAAATTTGTAATATTTAACCATGTTCATGCAATTTAGATTATGAAAATAATAAGAGCTTCGTGATACCACTGTTAGGTTATGATACATATGACAATTCATAAATCATGCGGAAACAACCATTAAGCCAGGAATACATATTATTTACACATAATCATATAGCATAATTTAGATGCATACTCTTTGTTGCGTGCCTTCCCTAGCTGCGCCCGAACCGAACAAGAACAAGTCTTTAGGACTCCAAGTGTCGTCCCTCCGTAGATAGTCCACAGCACGTCCGGATCCGCCTTAAGATTGACCAACTAGAATCGCCCCTAAGGTACTATAAATTTTCGGCACTTTTGAGCAAGATGTGTGACTGAATTTTTCTCTCAAAACTGACTTTAAATACTTGAATAACTCGTTTTAAATTGTGAACCCAGGCCACATATTTATAGGGGTATGGAAAGAGAATTGGAATCCTATTAGGATACGAATTAATTAAATTAGAATTATAATAAAACTCTTATTTAATTAATTTATCAAATAGAATTGGGAATTTAATCATTAAACGAATTCTGCACGTTTTAGGTTTCGTATGCGAACACAAACACTTACGCGAGCATGACCCGCAAGCGTGCAGGCCATGCCCGCGCACAGCCCACACGGCCGCACGGCCCACGCGAGCTACAAGCCCACGCGAGCTGCAGCAATGCTCGCAGCCCACTTCTCGCAGCTGCGCGCGCTGTGCGCGCTGCCACGGCCTGCTGGGCCTGGCCTTGCGCTGGGCCTGGCGTGGCCTTGGCTGTTCGTGTGGCGCGCTTGGCTTGCTGGGCGATGGCCTGGCTTCGTGCTGGGCCCTCGTCCGGCAAGCCTCGTCCGATGCTTATTCGTACGATACGCTTCCGATTAAATTCCCGATTCCGGAATATATTTCCGATACGAACAATATTTAATATTTTCAATTCCGGAATTAATTTCCGTTTCGAACAAATATTTAATATTTCCGTTTCCGGAATTATTTTCCGATTCCAATAATATTTCCGATTCTGACAATATTTCCGTTTCCGGCAATATTTCCTATTCCGGCAATATTTCCATTTCCGATAATATTTCCCGATACGTACCATGTTTCCGTTTCCGGCAACATCTACGACTTGGATAATATTTATATTTCCGATACGATCCATATTTCCGTTTCCGGCAATATCATCGTTTCCGGAGTATTCATTTCTTGCCTGTGACGATTTCAGCTCCACCTGAAACCAAGATCCATCGATTCCGAATATCCATAGATGGAGTATTTAATGCCATTAAATACTTGATCCGTTTACGTACTATTTGTGTGACCCTACGGGTTCAGTCAAGAGTAAGCTGTGGATTAATATCATTAATTCCACTTGAACTGAAGCGGCCTCTAGCTAGGCATTCAGCTCACTTGATCTCACTGAATTATTAACTTGTTAATTAATACTGAACCGCATTTATTAGACTTAACATAGAATGCATACTTGGACCAAGGGCATTATTTCCTTCAGTTTCAACACAATCCACACCGTGAATTTGCTTGTAACCTTTAGCAACTAATATAGCTTTGTGTGTGAACACAATTTCATGTTTGATGGTTTTTATCCTTAAACTTGCAACCAATAGGTGTGAAAATATTCTTGCAAATCAACAAAATTTCAATTTTGTCATCAAAACATCGAGTATGTTTTATGGCCTCTAACCATTTAAAACATTTGAGTCTATATATGGCCTCTAACCATTTTAGGGAATCTGGGTTTCGTCATAGCTTTCTTACTGGTCACAAACTCATTAATCTACATGATAATAGTTTGACTGCAAGTTGTAGGTTTCTTCACTATCTAATAGAAGAATCGCATAGCTTTAGTGACCTGAACTCCATGTTTCTGCACTATCTAATAGAAGAATCTCATAGTTTCAGTGACTTGAAATCTATGCCTACTTGGGTATAGAACATCAAACAATAGAATATCAATAGCCACTTGAAAGTTCTTTGAATATTCTGTTCTCCTTGAAGCACTTGTAAAGTCTTCTAAGAGATGTCTATTCTTTAAAAGCCACTTCTAAAGTCCTTAAAGAATACGTGTTCGGATTTTCCAAAGAACTTCGAAAAGCCTCCGGAATGTCCGTTTATGTTTGTTGTTCGCCTCGAAGACTTTCGAGGTCTATTTTCTCCCACTTGTCATTATGGAAACGAATCTTCAAAAGGACATTATTTCGAGCAAACAAAAATTATGTTCTCAAAAATTCGTGGTAGAAACAATACCCTTGTGTCTCATTTGAATAAATCACAATGAAACGTATATCTATACTTGGGCCTTAGTTTGTTGAATAACAAACACTAAGCTCCCACTGAGTTTAGGAACTCTCTAGATATATGATGAAAAGATATTATGAAATTACTTTTCAATAGCTTTGACGAATTTTGGTTTAGTTTGGTGGTAGTTGAGCATTTTGTTTTTAGAAATTATAGGAAAAGCCTTTATGATCCATCATTCATCGAATCAAGTACTAATCGACTTCGATCATTCCAATTTAGATATGCCATATCTTATGGAGCTAGATTGTGAATTTTACTACACACAATCATTGATGATCATTTTGGTCTCAAGTAATCATTAACATGATCTATCCTAGATCTTTATGATTTCTTGCCAAGTGGATTTCATACTTCTGAATCTTTGAACTAGCCAAACAGATTCAAACTTATATCACTTCGAGTAAATGAACCAATATTCACTC
The DNA here is from genome assembly GCF_020520425.1 of Spinacia oleracea. NCBI lineage: Eukaryota > Viridiplantae > Streptophyta > Magnoliopsida > Caryophyllales > Amaranthaceae > Spinacia > Spinacia oleracea. The sequence goes on from NC_079489.1 coordinate 95,061,228, forward strand.
AAATCTAGGTGAAATAATAAAGTCATAAAATATCTTTCTTTAGCTTTGAATTCTATTGTCTAGGCGTTCTAACAATAGTTCATATCTTTTGTTACTTTCAACAAGTAAGACTAGCTTGTCTTGAATTGATCTAGAAATCAATCAACTTTCAAAAGTCCATTAAAATAGAGCTTATGAATGTTAACTTGTTGATATGGTCTAAGCAACAATGCCAAAGATTAGTGGAACTCAAATCAAGGGGTTGATTTGAACCTAGTAAAGTTTTTATTCTTAAAGAGTTGTTTGTTTTAATCAAGTATATTGACTCAACCCGTAAATGACCATTTCATTCAAATAAACAAACAAACATTGTTTTTGTTTTTCTTGAATGTGAGTCCTTCTGTGTTTGAAGCAGAAATTTAGGTATGCTGATTATGGAACAAAATAGCCATTAAGTTCCAGCCTTGAAAGGACTTTAAAACAAACCAGATGACCCTACAACTAATGTAGCATTTCCATGCTTCATTTCCCACTTGTAGGCCATTAGTGTATCCTAGCTTCCATTGTTTGAGTCATTACCGAAGTAAGAACCTCAAGCGGTATATGATACCAAGGAAGTTTGATTGCTAGGTCACTTTTCTTTAAACATAAACTTACAGGTAGAAACGGAATTGTAAATTCCTTTCATCTGTTCCTTTGTTTTCCTATTTCTTGTACCCTTTCTTATAGCCTTAAGAATTGAATTCTCTAGTGTTGACTTTTATACTTTGTTTAGACATGTCCAACGTCACTCCAACAAAGTTCTTACCATTTATGTTGAATATTCAGTTTCAACTAGATGATCTTACCAGAAGCTTCTAAAGTTCTCTAAGCATCGATCTATTCGAATGTCTAGGGACTAGACTCATTCAAGAATTAAATGGACAAAGATATTAGGTTGTTAACTATTGGTAAAACTGAGCGTTTTAAACTCAATGCTTTATGATCTCAAAACTACGGTGTATTTTGAATTCACAAGCACCAATTGGTTTGCCATTCGATTTTGATATTCGAAAACAACCATAAAAGTCGATATAAGAAACGTACATTTTAAATTGCTCACTTTCTCTCATTTCCGTGAATCGTTCTTGGATTCACTACCAATCGAGGAAATTTACTGTTACCTTTCTAAAAGGATTTACTGCAGTGCAAGATATTTAATTATAAACAATAATTAAAACATACATTGAAGCATGCAAAGTATAAACATTTATCATGAATAATAACTTGAAAATTAAAGCAATCATGCAATTCAAACAAGTTATTAGCATTTTATTCGAATTTATGTGTTCCGGCAGGTGTGAATAAAATGATTCCAAGACCCTAAAATCCATTGAAGAATTAAGCACATTATGTATTTAGACTCAATTCTAAAATCTTTTAGGTAAGCAAAAGCCTTTTGCTAATAGTCTATAAACTACTCTTGGTTGATAGGTACGTCTAAGAACTTATCGATTTTGCCACGACATAAAAGGACTCCTTACTTATATCGTTGAGTTTCACCAAAACTAACATGTACTCACAATTATTTGTGTACCTTGCTCCTTTAGGACCAATAAGTAACACCTCACTGAGCGAAAACTATTACTATATTGATGTAAAGGATATCCAAGCAAGTGTTTATTTTGGCATGGCACCTTTTAACTCAATTTTTCAGTTTGGAACTTAAGGCTCTTACTATGTTGGTTAGATTTTAAGTGAACTAAAATCCTTAATCATGCAACATAATCAAGCTTCGATCTCATGCACATTTAAGACATATTTAAAAGAAATAAATAACATAAAACATGCATAAGATAAATGTGATCTAGTATGGCCCGACTTCATCTTGAAGCTTCAACTTCAAAGTCCGTCTCGAAAATGGTAACTTCGTCTTGAATTTCACCATGGGAGGCGCCATTTTCTTCAAATAGGATAAGCTATAATTAAACTAATTACAACTATTTGATGGTACGCAGACCATATTTGAATTGAAAAATAATTTTTTTACTTTAGACCAATTACATTCAAATTGATGGTACGCAGAACATATTTTCTATCCTATTTGGGCCATACTAGTCACTTCATAACATGCAAAACAGTACATATACAATATATACCATTCACCCATTCATTATCATGAATGGCCCACATAGCTGGTTAGTAAAACACGTTATGCATCACATAAATATTTGAAGCAATTAATTAAGGGCACCAATAATCTACCCATTATTCAGTCCTTATTAATTCTAATCAAGTTGTTTATCCTTAAAGGATTTGTAGACCTAATCAAGAGTTTATGACTAAAAATGCTCCCACTTAAACCAATAAATTCATATGCTTTACTAATTTTAAACATAAAAATGTATTTCTAGTCTAACCGGAAACATACAAATTTAATTAAAATTTAAAGCTCATATAAATTTATAATCGAATCAATTAATTTAATTTATTTCAGTTTGATTTAAACGAATTTAAATTAATTCAAGATTTAATTTAAGTAAAATAATTAGGATAAAATGTTTTTTACCACCTAAAAAAATCGAAAAATTGTTTTTTACCACCTAAAAAACTAAAACTTTTAGTTTACCACCTAAAAAAAATTTAAAAATTGTTTTTTACCACCTGAAAAATGGAATAGTAGATTAAAATGTTATGTAGGGGGTCACAATAACGACAATACTTCTAATATGTTCTATTCTTCCACGATTTCATGTATTTAACTCTATTTTCATCCCCCGTTTCCTTATTTTCCATTAATTTACATAAATTTTCACCACCATTAATTCACAAAATTGACAAAATTTAATGGAAGTAAAGAGTGAAAGGTGAAAGAGTTAAAGAAAATCACACAAGGAATGTATAAAATTGGAAGGAAATTGAATTAGGTAGCCATATATAAAGGTTTCATCTATTTTTTTGTTTTTTAGGTGGTGAAAAACAAGTTTTAATTATTTTTTAGGTGGTAAAATACAAGTTTTAATTTTTTAGGTGGTAAAAAACAATTTTTCGATTTTTGTAGGTGGTAAAAAACAATTTGTCCAAATAATTAGTATAAATAAAATTTATAATAATTATAATATTAAAAATTAAATTCCAAGAAAACAATTTAAATTACGAATTTTAAAATTAATTAAAATCGTTTCCGAACTGAAAATTAAAAAATTAAATTCAAAGCGCATCAATCGGGTCAAGACGAGGCCATGGGCTTGCGCCCATGCCCCGTCGAGTCCACGAGGCAGCATCGCCCCTCACCAGTGATCGCACAACAAGGCACGAGAAGCTGCCACGCGCAAACGCAGCAAGCCGAGCCACGCTTGCGCGCAGCATCGCTCGCTGCTTCGTAGCGCAGCAGTTGCTTGGCGAGGCTTGGCGAGGCAGCGCTCGTGCTGCGAGGCACTGCTCGCTGTCCGCGCGCACGCCTGCCTTCTCGCTCGCCTTGCTTCTTCGCCCATCCGCCCATGCTTCATCGCAGCACTCGACGCAAGGCAGGGTAGTTGCCTTGTGCTCGCGTGCTACATAGCGTTCATTGCTTTGTGCGTGCAAGTTTTATGAGCGAATTGCATAAAAATTAAAACTTTTATTTCCAAAATTAATGATGAATTAATAAATCATATTAATTTCATAATTTTAGGGCGAAAAATCGAAAATTTATTAATCAATTAATTTCCGATTCATATGGATTCAAATCTAGGTCATAAAAATTTAAAAATTAACACAAATTAACAATTTTTATGGTGGTTTTTAATCATTGGTACCTAATTAAATTATTAATTAATTATGAAAATCAAATTAATTCTAAATTATTCGAATTTCAACAAATTAATCATAATTACAAATTAGGTTGTATAATTAACAAGGCTAGGCATTCAAACTTGTTAAACATATACTGTAGGTCAATCAAAAATTCAAGATTTATCAACAAGAATCGCAAATATTTAATTTAACATCTTAAATTTACAAACTTTTGCGTTCGAAAAACTAAAACCTCCGAAAACTCATAGTTAGGCTTCGAATTTGGGAATTCTGGATTCGGCCGAAAATTACTATTTTTGTCAAAATATTAGAATGCCTTTTGCATGCGGAATTGACACAAAAATCACTCGATTTGGATGAGTAACGAAGAAACTGCCGAAAAACTGCGTACATATAATTAAATAAACGCAATTTGCAATTAATTAACAATTACGAAAATTAATCACCCCTTTTAATTCTTTGCAAATTTGTAAAATTTAACCATGTTTATGCAATTTAGATTATGAAAATAATAAGAGGCTCTTAATACCACTGTTGGGTTATGATTCATATGACAAAACATAAATCATACGGAAAAACCATAAAGCCAGGAAAACATATTTTTTACACATAATCATTTAGCATAGTTTAGATGCATACACTTTGTTGCGTGCCCTCCCTAGCTGCGCCCGAACCGAACAAGAACAAGTCTTTAGGACTCCAAATGTCGTCCCTCCGTAGATAGTCCACAGCACGTCCGGATCCGCCTTAAGCTTGACCAACTAGAATCGCCCTTAAGGTTGCTTAGGAATTTCGGCTATAATGGTGCAAGTGTATGGCTGATTTTTCTTCAAAATCTTACCTTTAGAATACTTCAATTGTGTCTATAAATTATGAACCTAGGTACCTATTTATAGAGGTATGGAAAAGGAACTGGAATCCTATTAGGGTACGAATTAATTAAACTAGAATCCTAATAGAACTCTTATTTAATTAATTTATCCTTTTAGGATACGGAATTTAATCATATGTCGAAACCTGATAGCTTTAGGATTCGTATAGCACACAAACACATACACGCACGCACAGCAGCCCACGAGGGGCGCCATGCGCGCGCGTAGCCCGCGAGCTCGCAGCCCATTGCCACGAGGCCCACACGCTGCCGCATCCTTGGCGCGCGCTGGGCCTGCCTTGCGGTGGGCCTGGCGCAGCCTTGGCTGGTGCGTTGTGGCGCGCTGGCTTGCTGGGCGATGGCCCGGCTTCGTGCTGGGCCTTCGTCTGGCAGGCCTCGTCCGATGCTAATTCGTACGATACGCTTCCGATTAATTTCCCGATTCCGGAATTTATTTCCGATACGAACAATATTTAATATTTCCGATTCCGGAATTAATTTCCATTTCGAACAAATATTTAATATTTCCGTTTCCGGAATTATTTTCCGATTCCGATAATATTTCCGATTCTGACAATATTTCCGTTTCCGGCAATATTTCCGATTCCGGTAATATTTCCATTTCCGATAATATTTTCCGATACGTACCATGTTTCCGTTTCCGGCAAAATCTACGACTTGGATAATATTTATATTTCCGATGCGATCCATATTTCCGTTTCCGGCAATATCATCGTTTCCAGAGTATTCATTTCTTGCTTGTGACGATCTCAGCTCCCACTGAAACCAAGATCCGTCGATTCCGAATATCCATAGATGGAGTATTTAATGCCATTAAATACTTGATCCATTTACGTACTATTTGTGTGACCCTACGGATTCAGTCAAGAGTAAGCTGTGGATTTATATCATTAATTCCACTTGAACTGAAGCGGCCTCTAGCTAGGCATTCAGCTCACTTGATCTCACTGAATTATTAACTTGTTAATTAATACTGAACCGCATTTATTAGACTTAATATTATATGCATACTTGGACCAAGGGCACTATTTCCTTCAGAGTGTCGCCACAAGATTCAATCCTTTTAGCAAAGGCGAGATGAGTCACTCTTCGAAGCTTGGGATCGTTTTAAGGAGTACCAAAGGGAATGCCCTCACCATGGGATCCATAAATGGTTGTTGCTTCAAACATTCTACTTGGGGTTGAGTCCAAGTTCAAAGACAAGTCTTGATGCGGGCGCGGGAGGTCCTATCATGAACAAAACTGAGGACCAAATAGAGGAAATCATTGAGGATGTAGTTCAAAACTATCAATCTTGGCATGTAGGCACAAGGAATTATGATGGGAAAGGTAGGAGTGAGATGGTAAGGGTTCGGTGTACGCCATAGAGCAAGCACGGATGATAAAGAAGCTTACCTCGCGATTAGAGAAGCTCGAAAACACACCAAGCCAACCGCCATCACCATCTACAATTCCACCTGCTTCGGCCACTCTTCTCAATAAGGGGAAGAGCAAGGTTATTTCTTATGATACAATGCGTCCGAGCACCTCCTTTTGCGAAAATTGCCAAGACTATAGTCCTTCCCCCAATGCATCCCCCTTAGTTCATAACTTGTCTTTTGTGGATTATGGTCCTTCTTATGAAGGCGATTTTGATATAGAGTATGCTAATGCCTTAAATGAGAGGTCTAGGAATGATAACCCTAACAATCCAAATTTTTCTAGGCAACCTAGAGGGCCCTCTATGTATGGTTCCCACCAAGGCTATAGCCAAGGAAGTGGGTATGATAGCCAAAATCGAGGTGGCTATAGAGCTCAAGGCTACCAAAGCCAAGCGCCCTATGGTAAACCTCAAGGTTTAGGCAATCAAGGCCAATACAACCAAGGGAGTTATAATCCCAACCATCAAGGTGGAGGGGGTTATAACTACCCCTATGGGAAATTTACGGGTGCCTCAAGCGGGGGTTATCATTTGAACTTGGGAGGTCCTTATGGTGCATCTCAACTACCACCTCCCGGATTCAATGGACCAAGGACCTTAGGCAATCAATTTCAACCAAACCCTAGTGGTTCTAGCTTTGCACCCCTACCACTCCCGCCTCTCAAGTCCAATCTTGAGGCTCTCATGGAGTCGTTTGTGGGGGCGCAAGCCAAGAAGAATGTTGAGTTTGAGGATGGATTCAAGCAATCCAATACTCATTTGAAAATAATTGAGACCCAACTAGCACAACTTGCTAGCACTATCAAAGAGCAACAAGTGCATACAAGTCTCCCACCCTAAGGTCAACCTCCTAAGCAAATGTATGCAATTGTGACAAGGAGTGGGAAGACTTTAGATGATAGTGCTACGCATGTTGAGGCTCCTTGCTCAAGGGGTGAGAGTTCTATGGGAAATGAGTCCTCGGACCGTGATGTTGCGGAAGAGAAGTCTCATGTCGACGACATGAGTGATGGTGATAAGTCGAAGGAGACTCATCTTCCTCCTCTCCCAATTCCTCCTCCCCCCTACCCTCAAAGATTTTCCGGTAAAAATCTTGATGAGCAATTTCATAAGTTTTGGGAAACCATTAGCAAGCTATAAGTGTCATTGCCTTTCACCAAGGCGCTCAAGCAAATGCCACATTATTCTCGGTTCATGAGAGACATTTTGAGCGGCAAAAGGACTTGTAGCACTTATGAAACCGTGCACCTAACGGAGCATTGTAGTGCTTTGATCTCAAGTGATTTTCCCCCAAAGCTCAAGGATCCCGGGAGCTTCTCGATTCCTTGTAGCATCCAAGAGCTTAAGTTTGATAACGCTCTATGTGATTTGGGGGCAAGTGTAAGTATTTTGCCGTTCAAAATCTATAAGAAACTTAGACTTGGCGATCTCACCCCTACCCCTATGTCCTTGCAATTAGCCGATTGCTCGGTTATGTTTCCATTGGGTAGAGTTGATGATGTTCCCCTAGTGATGGGGAAGTTGACTTTTCTTGTTGACTTCATCGTCTTGGATATCGATGAGGATGCCCATACCCCTATTATTCTAGGGAGGCCATTCTTGGCTACGGCGGGTGCTCTCATCGATGTTCAAGGTGGCCTTATCACCTTGAAGGCGGGAGATGCAAGGTTATTTTCAAGCTTGCAATTGATGAACATTGTTGCTCTAAGATGAGAAGTTGCATGAAGGTTGACACCCTTGCTTATGTTGAGCACAATCATTCTTGTGCTAATGCTTCTAACAATCCTTGTGTTTTTAAGTGTGATTTTGAGATTGATAGGAAAGTGAAGAAGGATATGCACGTGAGCTCCTTTGTGCTAGGCGATTCTTATGATGATGTCATCACCATTCCCGACACATTCGGGATGGACCTTGATGATGTGGGGTCACTCACTCCGGCATGTGATGGTAAGAGGTATATGAGCAAGAAGTCTAAGAAAGGCAATCCTGTGCCTAGGAGGACTTGGTTTGGTCCCCACTCAATAAGTGGTGGTTTGGGTAAGTTGTTTGTGCCCAAAGAGGCTAACAAGTGCATGTTGACTAGTAATGACCCAAGGTTGGTTGTCAAGCTAATGACGTTAAACGAGCGCTACCGGGAGGCAACCCGTGTATTGATTCCCTCTCTTGTCCCCCCCATGAGCTTTGGGGGGATTCGTCAAGCTAATGACGTTAAACGAGTGCTCCCGGGAGGCACCCCATGACTTCTATGCATGATTTTGGTATTGCTTCGTTGTTGTGGGTTCATTCTTCCTACCAATGCCTTGTCCGTCAATATTTTGGTGAGTTTGTTCGGTTTTTATCGGTTCTTTGCTGGAATTGCTCCCACGACATCTCCGGTAACATCCTTCTAACTCTATTGCATTCTTTGGGACGGGCATATTGCATATGGGGCATTTGGTTGGATGGGTAGCTGTGCCCCTCCTTGTTTAGTTTTAGGCCTTGAGGACATGGCCTAATTCTAGCTTGGGGGAAATTTTGTTGTGTAGTTGCCTATTTGTGATGCTCATGTCTTGAAACCATACCATTATGTGCACTGGTATATATTACTTTCTTTGTTTTTAGTTTGATTTAGTTCGATTTTAGTTTCTTTTCTTTTCGTTTGTTTTGATTGTTCCCTTTTGTTCTCCTTTTTGGTGTGTTTTCTTATTTTCTTCCTTTTCTTTCTTTTTCTTTTTTTTTCCCTTTCCTTTTGTCAAAGCAAGTTTTTCTAGGTTTTCTTACGCAAGATTCTTGATTTGGGCAAATAAAATTGGAATTTGTAGGTTAGAATGCTTTTATTCCTAATTGGTAGACGTTTGCACGGTTTTCAATGTCTTGGGTCGAATCTAGGATTTGGTGTTAAGAAAGTTGGTTGAACTTTGGGTAGCATGCATCTTGAACCCTTGGCTTGTGGTAAGACGGTGTCAGTCTCTCTAGTGACTTGAAACCGGAGAGAGTGGTATTTGCTCCCATGTGAGGTTCATGTTCAAATTAGCCCAAACACATATACATATATTGAGTGGCATGGATCCTTAGCATTGACTTTCTTACTTCCCGAATTTGACTATTTCCTTCACGAGACCGCGACTGAACTACTTTAGGGGACGATAGAGGCATTTCTTTCGGTGACTATTTTTCTTTTTAGTTTAGGAATCTAATTTCTATTTTTCATATATTTTTATTTGCATTTGCCCCCTTGCTAGCCATTTGAGCCTTTCCCCTTCATTTCTTATGAACACATTACAAGCCTAATAGCCTTTGTTTTATTTTCACCCTTAGAAGTGATAGTGAAGCTTTGAGTTATGATGCTTGTTGGTTTTGAATGAATATGCAAAGTTGAGGAATGATTGTTATTGGTATGAATGGCAAAGTTTGGGAAGTATGTTGTATATAGTGAATAAATAAGCAAAAGCAAAAGTTTTGAAAAAGCCAAAAATAGAGAAAAACAAGGCAATGAGAAAAGTTTCATTTGAAACACAAAAAAAGGAGAAAATCAAATCAAGAAAAGTGCAAAAGAGTTGTAGTTTAGAATAGTTGTTGAATAAGCTTGGGGGTACCCCAAAAAAGTGGTATGAGTTTGTATTGGGTTCGTTTTGCTTGAGTTGAGTTCTATCATTGCGCTTCACTTTAGGTATGAGCACCAAATTACCAAATTTGTTCCACACCTTACCCCTAGCCTACGTTACATCCTAAAAGTCCTCTTGACCCTTTTAAGTTGAGTCATTGTCGGTGGAGGGAGGATTTGGTCAAGTTTATGGAATGGGATTGTCATGCTAAGATGTCGGGTAGCCTATCTTATTTTCTCTGGTGCCTTCGCGGTGTCTCGAGACGCTACTCTCAAGGGTGGAAAAGATCTAGAGATTTGACGTGGTATCCTCGGTTGAAGGGGAATTGACTAGTGTTCACCCTTAGTTTGCTTTGCTTGGCATTCGAATCTATCACTCGACTTAGGACATTGGTTAGCGTGCATTTGTTTATTTGGTTAGTAATGTTAGCATTCTCTCATACCTGTTCCATAAAAAAGGCCCATTTCTTGAGTTTCGTAGTTTCATTTTTCATTTTTTCGTTTTCTTTCTTTTCTATTTTCTTTTCCTTTCTTTCTTTTTCTTTTCTTTATTTTTCTTTTCTTTTCTTTTCTTTTCTTGTTTTGTTTTTCATTTTAGGTCTTGCCTTGATTCAAATTTTTGGAAGAGTTATGGGTGATACTCTTTGGAAACCCTTGCGAGATCCCACTCGCCCTCATGAGCGATTTTGGGGTTTAAAGAGCTTGTTGCATGCGCTTAAATGCAACCGTGATTCCTACGAAAGTGAGTTAGTGTGCATTCTAGTAGTTATTATTTTCATAGTTTTAGATTTTGAATAATGGTTCATTCTCTCCTATTTCATGCTTGGTTTGCTAGGGACTAGCAAACGCTTAGCTTGGGGGAGTTTGATGAGCGGCATTTATGTCGCTCTAGGCCTAGGATTTTATAGAATTTTATTATGCATTTTTTTAGTTTTGTATAGTTTTGTTGCATTTTTATCCCCTTATTCCATCTATGAACTTTTCAGGTATAAATGTTGGAAATGATGGAAAAGACTAGAGAATTGCTCGAACTGAGCCCGTGCGATCGCACAGAATTTCTGTGTGTTCGCACGGGTTAGCAAAGTGGTCTCCAAAGTCAAGCAGGCTCGTGCGCTCGTTCCCCAGGAGTGTTAGCTCGCACGAAATCGAAAAAATTATGCAGGAACTATTTGGGATTTCGTGCGATCGCACAGAGAAGAGCCTGCTCGCACAAATTTTTGGTGGGCTCCCACTGATTTTCCGTCCGAGCACATGAAGATTTCTGAGAATTTGGCTAAGTCAGGCCTGTGCGATCGCACGGGTTGTGAGCACGATCGCACGGATCGAAGAAGAAAAATCGTCGCTGAACACGTTCGCATGGAATCAGGGCCCGCTCGCACTGATGCGATCGCAGCTGGGTATGCTCGTTTGCACGGCTGCGCGGGGTCCCCTTTTCGAGTTTAAACTTCTGATTTTTAGGGGTTTGTATAAATAGAATTTTCATTATTTTTATAAGAAGGGAAGTTAATTTCAGAAATAGAATTTAGGAAGTTTTAGAAGGTTTGCTCTTCAAGCTAGTGTTCCAGAGAGAGAAACTCATTGATTTCAAGCTTCAAATCTGTAATTTCTTCAACTCTTCTCTCTTTCTTGCAATTTAATTCAAGTTCTTAGTATTTTGTTCATGCTAATTTGTCATAGTTCTTTGATTGTTCTTCAACTTCTTGAACTTCTTTTGCTTTGATTTTAATTCTCCATTCTCTAGTTGTTGATTTTAGTTTGGAATTGAATTCTTGATTCTCTCCTCTTATTCTTTCAATTTCATGCTTGCTAGCTTAGTGTAGACACCTACTTTTGTCCCCATTCCCGCAAGGAAAAGGTTCGATGATGAAAGCATAAAAACTCCACTTGACAACCCATCTCCTATAAAATAAACGAATCTCGATTCCCTATTTCATTTCACCCGAAACCTGCTATTTATGGAAACCTGCTAAAAATAGTAACTGCCGTAAAAGGTAGCTTCTAAAAGTGGCAAGTCATAAAAGATAGAAACCTGTCAGAATTAGGTGTTGCATTCCAACATAAATCCTAAATGAGATAGAAAACTGCGAGAATCCTATTCCTAATAGGATTCGGAAGTAAGAGTTACGTATTAGTTTAAATCCTAACGAGCCTAGAGTTCGTAACGGGCCCAGACGCATTCCGTCACAAATTGATACGCGTTAAAAGACTCAAATTAATCTCAAACTCTACGGATTTTAGAATCCGAATCTGACTAAACAAAAAACTGCCCAGACCCTATTTTCAACGCCTGGCTCTGGGCGCCGAAATCTTCGGCGCCCAGGCCTGGGCGCTGAAAATACCTGGGTACGTTTCTTTTCCTAATTCTTTGCGGATTAGCACTCTGCAATTCTATCTTTCCACGAACTCTTCCCTATAAATAGGCCCCTAGTTTCGACGTGAAACAACACACAACAACACATAATATGCTCTGAGTATTGACTCTAAACCCCTTAGCCTAAGCCTCTCGCTGCGAAACTGTTCACGCGTTCTGTCGCAATCGATCCATAAATCGAACATAACGTATCCTGTCCCATAATCGAGATTCGTTAAAAAGGAGAAATAGCAAAGTCAAAGTGGTTAGTTTTCTGAGAACCGTGACGCACCTCTCAAGGGTGCGTCGTAATGTGTCCCTTTTCGATGATTTAACTGCTTTCCTCGCCCTTTTTATGAACTGTTAAACTAACCTAATATGATTGTTCTATCAGGCCTAACAAATATAATATTTTTGGGAAATCGGATTATCATGCTAGGTCCCTTAATGTTATTTAAATCAGATAATCACGATCGAATTAGTATTATATGTTGCATATTGTTAAAATCAACTCAGATTAGTTTAATAGTTAACGCATGTCCCTTCAATTATTTATGCTGAGCTAGTAAGGATATCCTGCCTCTGGAGTTATCGACGAGCGAATTACTCCTCTCGGTAGTTACAGTCCCCCGAACCCTCAATCTCTACCTTGCGGGTGTATATTGAGAGATCCCCACACCAGGGATCACAAGGGAACCTACGGCCGTCGTGGTCAAACATAATTGCACTCCCTCTATGTCACGATAACCGGGTTTTGTCAGTTTTTCTCATTGTCGTTAAAAACTGAATGGCTACTCCTATATTACTAGTCAATTGAGTGTATACTCACAGGAAATCCAATTACACTTGATTGAATAAAAAGAATCGTCACACCCACGAGGGACAGGTCACGCATTAGCCTCGCGCTTTTTCGACCCCCTCACAGTGGCGACTCCACTGGGGATAGTGAAGGAAATACTCGTGCTTGTAGGTAATCAAAATAGCCGAAGGGTGAAACGATCCTACCCCGCGTTTATTTCCCCATCAAGTTTGGACGACCTGAAAATCAGCATATTAATGTGAACGGGCAGAACATCATAACGAATCTCGGCTCCCTCGGGAGTTGGGACTAAGGATACCTTTTTTCGCCAATAGGGGGGTGCATATGCCGCGCATGTTTCCCACTCGGTACTTGTGCAGGTAGTACACCTATCCCGAACCCAATCGCTCGCTCATTAGGTCCCTCTCGCCTGCATGCCCCCTTGGCTTGCACTTGCGGGTTGGCCTCTTGAGCGAAATACGTCTGTTGAAGACAGTACCTCGACCGGGGCATGTGTTGGATCTACGATAGAAGCGGTACCAAGCCAGGCGCAAATACTACCCATAGAAGCCTATCATAAACTACGTGGCATATTTAATTTTCAAATCCATGTTTGTATTGTAGTTATGTGTAGCGAAATATGTGATTGTGTGTGATAAACTATCTTAGAAAACCAATGACCTTAAAAATTGCCCAAATATTCATAGACTAATTTGCCAAAGAGTTATACCGAAACACGTGTTCCGCAAACCCGAATGATCGCCACAAAATAAGCGACACTCGAGATGGCCTGTAACGAATCCCACAAACGCTGTTACGCGTAAAGGACGTTATTAGGCAAGCACGCAAATCGAAGTCGCATAAACAGAGAACAGAAAACGAGTACCAGTCAGGGACGCATTTTTAGCGCCCCTGGCTGGGCGCCAATATTTCTCGCGCCCACAGCTGGGCGCTGAAGTTGCTACCTGGCCTTTTGGTCAGGCACATCAGCCTCGGTGCCAACGCATGAAGAAAATGCGTAGCAAAAAAAAACAACTTTTCGTAAAAACAATTGCTACGAGGGCGTATGAAAAAGCACTCGATTCTAAAAGCGACTTGTAAAAAAATAAATAACTCTTTGTGTCATTGTTAGGCCGACGACGATGTTCGGCACCAAATCCGAGCATGCTAATTAAACCTTGAATGTCACATGGGCAAAGTATTCAAAAAATAAATGTTCGAATAAATTCTTCAAAAAAATAATAAATGTTCAAATAAATCCGAGTCTAGACTAGGCTATGACAAAATACAATCCAAATCCTAAGTCTTAGTTGTCTTATCCATAGAATCGGTCCTAATGCTTGGTGTCGTTCTGAAAGTTAAAAGGTTAAACCATATTGAGTCTCCCCTCCCAACATTTAAATCAATAAGCACGCATATGTAATTGTCATCCCTTGCTAAGAATCCACGGCCTCAATACTCTCTCACCAATAAAAAGAATATAATATAGTATTTGCAAAATGGAAACAGTCACATTCTGGAAATCATCCCCCATAGTTGCACAACCCCAAAGTGAACCTAAGGTGTCAATACCATGGGCAAGAAAAATTAATGGCCTCAAGGCTTATAATCACATTGGGTCACGACTATCATAGTCCTCTCGAGTCACTCGCTCCTTGAAATACTACTAAGTACGGACTAAAAGATTTTCCATGAATGCAGCATGACCAACCATGAAAATACCCAAATCGGCATACCATAAGGCTACCATTAGGGTAAAGCAATACACACTAAGAGAGAAGCCGCACTAATGATTCTAGTCTTGCATAAATCAAAATTCGATCTCCCCAACTAACTACCTTGCCAACATTAAGCAAAATGGCGCATGAAAAATAAACACCCAAGGGTTAAAATCTAAAGTGTCAACCAACGAAAGTTATGGTCCAATTAGCCTAAGTCTGAGAGTCGCTTGGTCAAGTATTATAGGCTTACGCCATGTCATTATTTTGAGTCTAGGCCACCTCCTTGTATTCATACACGGGTTATAATCAGAAAGATTAATGAAAGTTTGAGTCTAAATCACAACTTCCAATTAAATCCCAGAAACTGGAATCTCAAAGAAACAAAAAATTACTTTCGATGTAATTCTTTCGTTAAAATTCAATAAGGTAAAAACAACATTTTGAATCTACGCTATTTGCATATTTTAAGAAACGACTAAATACGCTTGCAAAGTAAGACAATTTAAAGGTCCACCCTAGGCCTGCTAAAATTAAAGGTCCACTATAGGCCTACCAAACGAGGCTCACTCAGCCTCGCCTCGTGACTCAAAGACCACAACCCTCTACCTTTTAGCCCAAATTTAAAATTGAAGAATTTATGTTAGGGAGGAATCCCAAGGAAAAAAGAAAGAAAAAATAAAAAGAGAAAAGGGAGAGCGAAAAGAGCAAGCCAGGGAATACTTATCCCGTAGTGCAACATTTACCTAAGTAAACGAAGGAAAAGAATTGAGTAGACACCTACTTTTGTCCCCATTCCCGCAAGGGAAAGGTTCGATGATGAAAGCATAAAAACTCCACTTGACAACTTATCTCCTATAAAATAAACGAATCTCGATTCCCTAACTCATTTCACCCGAAACCTGCTATTTATGGAAACCTGCTAAAAATAGTAACTGCCGTAAAAGGTAGCTTCTAAAAGTGGCAAGTCATAAAAGATAGAAACCTGTCAGAATTAGGTGTTGCATTCCAACATAAATCCTAAATGAGATAGAAAACTGCGAGAATCCTATACCTAATAGGATTCGGAAGTAAGAGTTACTTATTAGTTTAAATCCTAACGAGCCTAGAGTTCGTAACGGGCCCAGACGCATTCCGGTACAAATTGATACGCGCTAAAAGACTCAAATTAATCTTAAACTCTACGGATTTTAGAATCCGAATGTGACTAAACAAAAAACTGCCTAGACCCTATTTTCAACGCCTGGCTCTGGGCGCCGAAATCTTCGGCGCCCAGGCCTGGGCGCTGAAAATACTTGGGTACGTTTCTTTTCCTAATTCTTTGCGGATTAGAACTCTGCAATTCTATCTTTCCACGAACTCTTCCCTATAAATAGGCCCCTAGTTTCGACGTGAAACAACACACAACAACACATAATATGCTCTGAGTATTGACTCTAAACCCCTTAGGCTAAGCCTCTCGCTGCGAAACTGTTCACGCGTTCTGTCGTAATCGATCCATAAATCGAACATAACGTATCCTGTCCCATAATCGAGATTCGTTAAAAAGGAGAAATAGCAAAGTCAAAGTGGTTAGTTTTCTGAGAACCGTGACGCACCTCTCAAGGGTGCGTCGTAATGTGTCCCTTTTCGATGATTTAACTGCTTTCCTCGCCCTTTTTATGAACTGTTAAACTAACCTAATATGATTGTTCTATCACGCCTAACAAATATAATATTTTTGGGAAATCGGATTATCATGCTAGGTCCCTTAATGTTATTTAAATCAGATAATCACGATCGAATTAGTATTATATGTTGCATATTGTTAAAATCAACTCAGATTAGTTTAATAGTTAACGCATGTCCCTTCAATTATTTATGCTGAGCTAGTAAGGATATCCTGCCTCTGGAGTTATCGACGAGCGAATTACTCCTCTCGGTAGTTACAGTCCCCCGAACCCTCAATCTCTACCTTGCGGGTGTATATTGAGAGATCCCCACAGCAGGGATCACAAGGGAACCTACGGCCGTTGTGGTCAAACATAATTGCACTCCCTTTATGTCACGATAACCGGGTTTTGTCAGTTTTTCTCATTGTCGTTAAAAACTGAATGGCGACTCCTATATTACTAGTCAATTGAGTGTATACTCACAGGAAATCCAATTACACTTGATTGAATAAAAATAATCGTCACACCCACGAGGGACAGGTCACGCATTAGCCTCGCGCTTTTTCGACCCCCTCACACTTAGTATTAATGGATTTCTTGATTCCAAGAATGGCTAGTGAGTAGATTTAGGTTAGGAAAAGGGGAGAATCTAGGGGCTTAATTAGGGGAAGTTGATGATTTGATTGATGAATGATTGATGTGATTAAATTGATTTAGTGCTAAGATTTTCCATGATCAATTGAGTAGTAGTTTCAAATGCTAGTTGATTGAATTAGATTGGTATGTATGATTTAGGTTTGGCTATACATTGTATGCCTAATTTATGCAAGTGAATGATAGTTCCTATTATATGCAAGCTAATCTAGCTTAGGACTATGCGAAAGCTTTTCTATAGGCTAGGTTGCTTCGTGTGCTCTATCCGAGAGGTGGCGAGTACTTTATTAGTTTTCATTCCCCTATGTGCTATTTCATTATATCACTCATGATTGCTAGATGGTAGTTCATGTCCCCCGATTTCCCTAGACTATCCCCAACTCCCTAACGTTTCCCTTCCTTGATTAAATCTAGTTTAATTGTTAGTTTAGCTTAATAGTGATAACTCAAATCAATCCTCTTGTTCGAATTAGCTTGACATTTTAACTCGAGAACCATCATTTCTTTGGGACGATCCCTTTACTTTCCACTATATTCCATATAGTTGGTTAGTCTAGTGGTTCTATAAATTTTGTTTGATTGTGGCGTTGATCTACCAACGACGGAAAAATGCCCTATCATTGCCGGAAACGGAAATATGGATCGTATCGGAAACATAAATATTATCCAAGTCGTAGATGTTGCCGGAAACGGAAACATGGTACGTATCGGAAAATATTATCGGAAATGGAAATATTGCCGGAATCGGAAATATTGCCGGAAACGAAAATATTGTCTGAATCGGAAATATTATCGGAATCGGAAAATAATTCTAGAAACGGAAATATTAAATATTTGTTCGAGAGGGAAATTAATTCCGGAATTGGAAATGTTAAATATTGTTCGTATCGGAAATGAATTCCGGAATCGGGAAATTAATCGGAAGCGCGTCGTACGAATTAGCATCGGACGAGCTTGCTAGACGAAGGCCCAGCACGAAGCCAGGCCCACGCCCAGCAAGGGAGACGCACGCCACAACACGCCAGCCCAAGGCTGTTCCAGGCCCACCACAAGGCAGGCCCAACGCAAGCCCAAGGCTGCGGCAGCGTGTGGGCTTCGTGGCGAGTGGGCTGCGAGTGCTCGGGCTGCGCGCGCACGCATGGCACCCCTCGTGGGCTACTGTGCGTGCGTGTCTGTTTGTGTTCACTTACGAAACCTAAAGCGTATAGGATTCATTTGTTGATTGAATTTCCTAATCCTAAAAAGATAGATTAATTAATTTAGAGTTCTGCTAGGATTCTAATTTAACTAATTCGTATCCTAGTTGGATTTGATTGCTTATTCCATGGCCTATAAATATGAGTTCATGGCTCATAATTTACAACGAGTTTAAAGTATTCAAAGGTAAGAATTTGAGCAAAAATTCAGCCAAACACTTGCCCACATAGCCGAGTATTATTAGTACCTTAAGGGCGATTCTAGTTGGTAAATCTTAAGGCGGATCCGGACGTGCTGTGGACTTTCTACGGAGGGACGACACTTGGAGTCCTAAAGACTTGTTCTTGTTCGGTTCGGGCGCAGCAAGGGAGGGCACGCTACAAAGTGTATGCATCTAAATTATGCTAATTGTTATGTGGCAATTAATTTGGAATCCTGGCATTTATGGTTATTTCCGCATGATTTTTATTCGTTTATATGTATCATAACCTAACAGTGGTATCACGAGCCTCTAAATAATTCCATAATAATTGCTTAACATGGTTAAATTTTACAAATTTGCAAAGAATTAAAAGGGGTGATTAATTTTCGTAATTGTTAATTAATTGCAAATTGCGTTTATTTAATTATATGTACGCAGTTTTTCGGCAGTTTCTTCGTTAATCAACGAAATCGACTGATTTTTGTGTCAATTCCGCATGTAAAAGACATTCTAAAATTTTGACCTCGCAGGCTGACCGTCGAGTGAGCGGGCTGCGCGCAGCGTGGCCTGGGCTTGCAGCATTGCGTGTGGCCTGCTCGCGGGTGGTGCTGTACGATCAGTCGAGGGGCGATGCTGCCTCTTGCACTCGACGGGGCTTGGGCGCAAGCCCAAGTGCCTCGTCTTGTTACGATTGATTCGTTTTGATTTTAATTTTAAATTTTCAGTTCGGAAACGATTGTTAATTAATTTTTAAATTCGTAATTTAAATTGTTTTCTCATAATTTAATTTTGAATAATCTAATTATTATAAATTTTAATTTATACTAATTATTTTACTAAAATTAAAACCTTGAATTAATTTAAATTTATTTTAATTCAACTTAAAATAAATTAAATGGATTCAATTATAAATTTATATGAGCTTTAAATTTTAATTAAATTTGTATGTTTCCGGTTAGACTAGGAAATACATTTTTATGTTTAAAATTAGTAAAGCATATGAATTTATTGGTTTAAGTGGGAGCATTTTAGTCATAAACTCTTGCTTTGGTCTACATTCCTTTAACGTTAAACAACTTGATTAGAATTAATAAGGACTGAATAATTGGTAGATTATTGGTGCCCTTTATTAATTGCTGCAAATATTTATGTGATGCATAACATGTTTTACTAACCAGCTATGTGGGCCATTCATGATAATGAATGGGTGAATGGTATATATTGTATATGTACTGTTTTGCAGGTTATTGAAAAGTGACTAGTATGGCCCAAATAGGATAAAAAATATGGTTTGCGTACCATTAATTTGAATGTAATATTGGTCTAAAGTACCAAATTTTATTGCTTTTAAATATGGTATGCGTACCATCAAATAGTTGTAATTAGTTTAATTATAGCTTATCCTATTTGAAGAAAATGGCGCCTCCCATGGTGAAATTTAAGACGGAGTTGTAGGGGAATACAGTTAAACATAATAACATTTGCGGAAACAATCCCCAAAGCCAGGAAACATGTGTAAAGCACAGATTAAGCAAACTTACATTCGAAGCGTGTTTTCCACCATAAGCTGTCAACGAACACGAACAAAGAACTCCACTTGTCGTTCCTTTACTTGGTTCACCGACACGATCAGATCCGTCTTGATTGTCGTAGCTTAGACAATTGATCAAGATACTTTGCCTTTTGGGATGAACACGCTATGGAGGCACAGAGAGAATTAGGGTTCTCTATTTTCTCCTAGGGTTGTATGTATTGTGTTATGATTGTGCTAAGTTGGAAAAATAGGTTATAAGGTTATTTACATAACCTTACTAACCGACCATGCTATGAGGCAAGGCTGGCTAGCAAGCCCGCACACCAAACACACGGACACGGACAGCCAGTAGGCCGTGGGCCGCGCTGCTCCTGTCTCGTGGTCTCGGCCCGGACGCACGCGCACAGCTCCGCGCCACAAGGGCCTCGCTGCTGCTGCGTTTGCTTTGCTTGCTCGTTTAGTCGTGCGCGTACCCATGGGCCTTGAGTGCTTCGTGCACTCGGCTCGTGGGCCGCTCCTCTTATTCGCGATTAAATTTTTTTTCGATATATTATTTATCGTTTCGTAAACGACGAATCACCGTCGTATGATACGATTTATTCGTCTCGCCTAGCTTACAAATATTCGCGATACGATATACGATTCCGATGCAAGGTCGTGTCGTATAATACGTTTCCAACTTAAATCCCGAGAGGCTATTAAATGAATTTCCGATTCATTTAATTCGGTGATCTGTTACGTGTCATTGGTGTGACCTTGTAGGTTCAGTCAAGAGTAACTTGTGAGTTCAATATCCATTAGAACTCACTAATCGGAAGCATTGCTCCAGCTAGCTGTTCCGATCATCTGATCTCACTGAATTAATTATTCGCAATTAATCTGAACCTTTGGTATTAGACTTAATGCACCTTGGGTGAAGGACATATTTCCTTCAATCTCCCACTTGTCATTCAGACAATTGTGCATCCACATTCCTTTGTCACTTCGTGTTACTTACTGAACATAAGGTAACATCCAAGCCATCCTTATTAGGTCCAGAAGTGTTTCTCGGATTACAGAGTTCAACTGTCAAACTTTTGCAGAAGGTTAAGCCTTAACCATTATGAGCACGGCCATGCATTTTACAGTATCTAACTCTCCGAGAGGCCTTGTTACACAACAACACCATATCCTATCAAAGATAGGAGGACAATCCATTCTTGCAATCTATGAACACTCACTTTGATTCATAGTACGCCCAATAACTGCTTTTGTAGCCTCCTTTTACGGTGCGACGTTTAGCTAGTATCAAAGCGAACTAATTCTCAAACATAATCGCTCATGTTCTGAGGAACGGTTTCTAATCACCATTAATGAGAACTACCTATGACATGACTTTAATCTCTTAAAGTTTTCTCATGGTCAATCCGATACAAGATCCAATAAGTATCTATGCAAAAGATTCTGACATCCAGTCACTCTAGTTCAAGAAACAGAACTAAGTAATATACTTGCAATCTAATCTTCATTAGTCATTGGTCGTCCACCTTTCAATGACCTGGATTAGGGATCCTTTGTGACTTCAATATTCAAGTTCACTTATGGGTGTTTCTTTGCCGAAGAATCCATCTTGACATCCCATTTGAATGATTTGAATCACATGGACTTGTCATTTAATTCTAAACCACAATTAAATGAATATGAAATAAATAAATTTAATAAATATGAAATGGTTAAACCAATTGTTTTAAACTTAGATCTAACAGATGTTCTAAAACAATACTTAGAAAATCAAAGCGATTCTTCAACATGATTGATTCCCATGGTTGCTACATGTGCGTTGTGTTTCACTTGTGGCAACGGTTTAGTCAATGGATCCGCGACGTTGTCGTCAGTTCCAACCTCGCAAATCTCGATTTCCTTTCTTTCAGCGATCTCTCGAAATATATGAAATCGCCGCAGTACGTGCTTGGACTTCTGGTGGCTCCTAGGCTCCGTTGCCTGAGCAATGGCTCTGCTATTGTCGCAATACAAAGCCACTGGTCCTTTAATGGAGGGGACAACACCAAGTTCTTCGATGAACTTCCGAATCCTAACAGCTTCCTTTGCTGCTTCTGAGGCAGCAATGTACTCGACTTCAGTTGTAAAATACGCAATAGTGCTTTGCTTAGCACTTTTCCAGCTTACTGCTCCGCCATTGAGGCAGAACACAAACCCAGATTGTGATCTGAAATCATCTCTGTCGGTTTGAAAGCTTGCGTCCGTATAGCCCTTAACAATCAACTCATCTGTACCACCAAAAACCAAAAACTGATTCTTAGTCCTTTTCAGGTACTTTAGGATGTTCTTGGCAGCAGTCCAATGCGCCTCACCTGGTTCTGACTGGTACCTTCTCGTTGCACTGAGTGCGAACGAAACATCCGGCCTTGTACAAATCATAGCATACATGATGGATCCAATAGCCGAAGCGTATGGAATTCCACTCATCTTTCTACGCTAATCAGATGTTTTGGGACACTAATTCTTGCTTAGATATATGCCATGTGACATGGGTGGATGGCCTCTCTTGGCTTCCATAATATCAAACCTAGCTAGCACTTTGTCAATGTAAGTGCTTTGGCTTAGTCCAATCATCCTCTTAGATCTATCCCTATAGATCTTGATGCTCAATATGTACTTTGCCTCTCCTAAGTCCTTCATTGAGAAACACTTTCCAAGCCAAGTCTTTACAGACTCCAACATAGGAATGTCGTTTCAAATAAGCAGTATGTCTTCAACATACAAGACTAGGAATGCAATTTTACTCCCACTGACCTTCTTGTATACACAAGATTCGTCCTGATTCTTGATGAAGTTAAACTTATTGACTGCTTCATCAAATCGTTTTTTCCAACTCCTTGATGTCTGCTTTAGTCCGTAGAGGGACTTCTTGAGCTTGCATACCTTTCCTTGGTTCTTTTGATCGACAAAACCTTCGGCTATGTCATGAACACAGTCTCTTCAAGAACACCGTTCAAGAAGGCAGTTTTGACATCCATTTGCCATATTTTATAGTCATGAAACGCGGCAATCGCAAGGATTATCCGAATAAACTTAAGCATCGCGACTGAAGAAAAGGTTTCATCATAGTCAACGCCGTGAACCTTGCCTATAACCTTTTGCTACCAATCTAGCCTTGTATATGTATACAATTCCATCTTTGTCTTTCTTCAACTTGAAGACCCATTTGCATCCGATAGGTGTGAACCCATCCGGCAAATCAACCAAATCCCAGACTTGATTTTCAGACATAGAGTCTATTTCAGATTGCATGGCCTCTAACCATTTAGTGGAGCTTGGGCTCGTCATAGCTTGCTTGTAAGTCATAGGTTCATCACTATCCAATATGAGAACGTCTAAGTTTTCAGTCAAGAGGACGCCTGTCCATCTGTCCGGCTGAAAAATAGTTCTATTTGACCTACGAGGGGCAACAACGTTTTGAGGAACTACTCCCACTGGCTCTTCTAAAGACCTTGGAGTTTCATCAACCTGAACTGCTTCTAAAGAGTTCTGAGTTCGTTGTTCGTCTCGAATCTCTTCGAGGTCTATTATTCTCCCACTTGTCAATTTGGAAATATGATTTCTTTCCAAAAAGACACTGTCACGAGCAACGAAAACCTTGTTGTCTGACTTGTTGTAGAAATAATACCCCATAGTTTCTTTTGGATACCCAATGAAGAAACATTTGTCCGATTTAGGTTGTAGCTTGTCCGAAACTAATCGCTTGACATATGCTTCGCAACCCCAAATCTTCAGAAAAGACAACTTTGGAAGTTTCCCAGTCCATAATTCGTATGGAGTCTTTTCAACAACTTTTGACGGAGCACGATTCAGTGTGAGTGCTGTAGTTTGCAACGCATGTCCCCAGAACTGTAAAGGAAGTTCGGCCTGACCCATCATTGACCTGACCATATCGAGTAAGGTCCTGTTTCTCCGTTCCGACACTCCATTCCATTGAGGTGTCCCCGGAGCAGTCAATTCAGAGAGAATACCGCATTCTTTTAGATGGTCATCAAACTCGTGGCTAAGATATTCACCTCCTCGATCCGATCTTAGATCTTTGATTTTCTTGCCATGTTGATTCTCTACTTCATTTCGAAATTCTCTGAATTTCTCAAACGATTCAGACTTATGCTTCATTAAGTAAATATAGCCATATGTACTGAAGTCGTCCGTAAACGTTATGAAATAGTTGAACTCACCTCTAGCTTTCGTACTCATACGCCCACATACGTCCGTATGTATTAGCCCTAGTAGTTCTCTTGCTCTTTCTCCCACCTTTGAGAAAGGTTGCTTTGTCATTTTGCCAAGTAAACAAGATTCGCATTGATCAATCTTCTCTAAGTCGAATGATTCTAGAATTTCTTTCCGTTGAAGTAATTCCATGCGCTTTATGTTTATATGGCCTAATCGACAATGCCACAGAAATGTGAGATCAGAATCACCAGTTTTAGCCTTTTTGGTATTTATGTTATAAATGTGTTTGCTCGTATCTAGCACATAAACACCGTTTTCTTGTTGTGCTGAACCATAAAACATTCCATTCAAAGAAAAAGAACAACTATTGTCTTTAAATTGAAAACTAAAACCTTTAGAATCCAAACTTAAAACGGAAATGATGTTTCTGGTGATACTAGGAACATGGTAACAATTTTCTAGTTCCACAACAAACCCACTAGGCAAAGAAATAAAATAAGATCCTACGGCTAATGCAGCAATCCGTGCTCCATTTCCCACGCGTAGATCCATCTCGCCTTTATCAAGCTTTCTACTTCTCCTTAGTCCCTGCGAATTGGAACATAAATGTGAGCCACAACCAGTATCTAATGCCCAAGAAGTAGAATTAGCAAGATTACAATGTATAACATACATACTCGAAGGAGAAGCAACGTTTCCGTCCTTCTTCTCTTCCTTTAGTTTGGGGCAATCTCGCTTGTAATGACTAATTTCATTACAATTGAAGCATTGCGATGTAGAAAGAGAAGCATTCCTCTTCATCTTGCTCTTGGAAGGTGCCAGATGCCCTCCGGGAGTGGACGAAGATGCATCCTTTCTTTTCTTCCCCTTGCCTACTTTCTCGAAGTTAGTGCACCTCACATTCAAAGGGTTTTGATTGAACTTGAGGATTTTCTCGCATTTCATGAGTAATTCCACAAGTTCACAGAATGTGCTCTCTTTCTGATGAAAGAGATAGTGCATCTTAAAACCCTTATAATCCTTATGAAGAGAATTCAGAACTAGTGCAATAGCTATTGAATCTTTGATGGAACCCACAAGTCTCTCAATTGTGAAAAATAATCTAGACATCATATCCACATGATACCGAATTGATGTGTTCTTGTCCATCTTGACAGAGTAAATGCGCCTTTGTGCCTCGAGAAGTTCGATTTCCAGGCACGACTTGCTTGGGGTTATGAGCTTGAGATCGCTCATCGAATTAGCCAATTCGTCAACCCCATTGCCACCAGTTTGGCACAAGGGTCGAAAACCCGCACACTTATCCTCGAGGCTACTTAGGAGAGCATGAGGTTCAAAAGTAATGAACCTCCCTCTCCAACTCTCAGGGATAGACTTAAGGATGAACTCCGTGACAAGGTACTTGTGAAGTGCCCATCTTCTGTACCTTTCAAGAGTCATGCCTCGCGCATCATAGCTAGGGAAAGGTTGTTCAATGACATAGTGAAAATTAGTCAAGTCTAACTCGACATCCAGAATTTCAGCTGATATGATTGTTGTTATGTTTGCGACCATTTTGATTACTACAATCGAAAAGAATTTGCAGTAAATAACCATTCATAAAATTCAATAACTTTGAAATAAATGCAAAAACATGCAATCATTAAAGCTATTAAAACCTTTCATTCATGCAAAAAGAAAAAACATGGTCCAAAATGAATGAAACGATTCCAAGACCCCAAAAGTCCTAAATCCTTAAGCAGCTTTAGCATGTCTTAAGTAGTTTAAGATTTTAGGTAAGCAAAACCTATTGCTAGTAATCTCAAAATTCTTCTTGGTTAATAAATTAATGCCATAATTTATCCCATTGCCACAACTTAATGCCATTGTTGTTTGAGTTGTAACCACAATCAACGTGCTCCTTTAGGGCGCCTTACCACCTAAGTCAACTAAAATAGCACCTAGCTTTAGCGTAAACCTACTATCTTAGATCCCTAGATTTTTGTAAGTGTTGATTTGGAAGGCAATTTTTAAACTCAATATTACTTGGACCTAGTTGTTTCTATGTTGGTTCGATTATTTAGTGAACTTAAAACTAATCGATTCATAGGAAACAACATGTTCATGCAAAGCATACATACATTAATACATTCACGCATAAAATATATATATATATACATATATATATATATATATATATATATATATATATATATATATATATATATATATATATATATATATATATATAGAAGTGCATAAATAAATGGTGATCTAGTATGGCCCAAAACATCTTGTCTTGAAGCATCCAATCTTCATCACCTTCTTGTTAGCTTGGCATCGTCTTGAATCTTCGTTCAAATGCTAACTTAAAGTTCTGAACTTAGAAATACTTGAAAATAATAAATTACATCAAAATTTCCATGGTACGCATACCATATTTAAAACTTTACATTCAAAGATAGAACGGTACGCAGACCGTATTTAACTATCCTAAATTTGGCCATACTAGTCACTTGGAGTACCTGCATTACATAAAATAGACATTCTATGCATTCACCCATTCGTGTGCTAAAACGAATGGCCCATATAAATATGCAAGTATTTACGTGAATTAATTAAAATTCACGTTCACATAAACGCGTCCTAAAAGATTAATCAATTTCTAAATTATTAATCCTTAGACTTTATTCTAATTAAAATTGAATTTAATTAAAATAATGCGACCCACGAAAATAATTAAAATAATTATTTCATTTTAATTTCATTTAGTTGCTCCCACTCAAACCAATAATTATTCCGGATAATTAATTATGAAATATCAAATTAAAACTCGCGGCCCGGCCCAAGCAAATAAAATATTAAATTAAATATCCTGTTAGCCCAAATTAATGCACATATACGAAGCCCAACGAAATAAACAATTTTCAACGAAAAAAGTCCGATTACGTAGTTGGGCTAGGCTTGCGCCCAGCCCTATGCCTTGCGTGTGGCCTAAGAGGCGCACGAGCAAGGCTCGCACACCCCCAGGCCCCTCGTGCGCGCGCGTCTCCACAGCATCGTTGCCCCTGCGCTGTGTGTTGTGCGTTCGTGTGTGCTGGACGTCGCATGGCTCGCGCCTTGCTTTGTCGAGGCCCCCCGCAAGCGTCCCGCCTGCCCCTTTCCTCGCCCAGCGCGCACGAGGCACGCAACACGCTTGCTGCTGCCCGTGTCGCTGCGGCTCGGCCTTCGTGTAGCAGCCCGTATGGCTCGACGAGCCATACGTCCACCACACTCGTGTTCGTGCCTTTGGTTCGTGACACGGACCAACTCAATTAAAATTAAATTTAATTTCACGAACTTGCATTAATTTTATTTTTCAAAAAGTTACGATTTTTATTTTCGAAAAACAACGATTTTTAACGATTTAATAAACTTTAACGACAATCCATTTTCGTAAAATATTAAATCAAAGGCTAGCATTATTCAAATTTTTATGAACGAACGAATCAACATTAAAATTTGAACTTTTAATTAATAAAATGCAAAGCTTTAAATCGTTCTTTAACATTTAAATTTCAGATTTTTAATAATTTGGTTTAAGTGCGATTAAAATTAACGAAACCATTCAAAATTTTAATCCAATAATTTTTAAAATTATCCATTGACCCATGAAATTATATCCCCTTTCCCAATTAACCGAATTATTAAACCAAAATTAATTAAAATTCAATTAGGGTTTCATATTTTACGAATTGGGGAAAGGCAAAATTAGGTTTTATACTTATCGGAAAAATCTGAAATATTACCCATAGATCAAGAATATACACAGAAAGATTGTGTCAAAATTTCAAGCAATTCCGAGTAGTTTAGGTCGACCTTTTAACTGAATTATTGTTCGACACTTTTAATTTTTAATGAAAAATTAACAAAAACGCCCGAAAAAACGATACATCGAGGCCTGTTTTTGCAATTCCGTTCACATGAGTTGATCTTAGAAAATCGTTTTCCTTCAGATTTGGGTTTTAAAACTCGAAAAAACGAACATTTTTTATTTCAGACCTGATTATTACGCAATTCATCCAATAATTCGTAAAAATTCCGAAAATTCAACAAAAAATTCAAAATTTTCGACAGATGCAAAAACAATAAAATCATGCTAATTCATGCTTTGAATACATAAGGCTCATGATACCACTGTAGGGGAATACAGTTAAACATAATAACATGTGCGGAAACAATCCCCAAAGCCAGGAAACATGTATAAAGCATAGATTAAGCAAACTTACATTCGAAGCGTGTTTTCCACAATAATCTGTCAACGAACACGAACAAAGAACTCCACTTGTCGTTCCTCTACTTGGTTCACCGACACGATCAGATCCGTCTTGATTATCGTAGCTTAGACAATTGATCAAGATACTTTGCCTTTTGGGATGAATACACTATGGAGGCACAGAGAGAATTAGGGTTCTCTGTTTTCTCCTAGGGTTGTGTGTATTGTGTTATGATTGTGCTAAGTTGGAAAAATAGGTTATAAGGTTATTTACATAACCTTACTAACCGACCAAGCCATGAGGCAAGGCCGGCTAGCAAGCCCGCACGCCAAACACACGTACACGCACAGCCAGTGGGCCGTGGGCCGCGCTGCTGCTGTGTCGTGGTCTCGGCCCGCACGCACGCACACAGCTCCGCTCCACAAGGGCCTCGCTGCTGCTGCGTTTGCTTTGCTTGCTAGCCTAGTCGTGCGCGCGCCCATGGGCCTTGAGTTCTTCATGCACTCGGCTCGTGGGCCGCTCCTCGTATTCGCGATTAAATATATTTTCGATATATTATTTATCGTTTCGTATACGATGAATCACCGTCGTACGATACGATTTATTCGTCTCGCCTAGCTTACGAATATTCGCGATACGATATACGATTCCGATGCAAGGTCGTATCGTATAATACGTTTCCAACTTAAATCCCGAGAGGCTATTAAATGAATTTCCGATTCATTTAATCCGGTGATATATTACGTGTCATTGGTGTGACCTTGTAGGTTCAGTCAAGAGTAAGTTGTGAGTTCAATATCCATTAGAACTCACTGATCGGAAGCATTGCTCCAGCTAGCTGTTCCGATCACTTGATCTCACTGAATTAATTGTTCGCAATTAATCTGAACCTTAGGTATTAGACTTAATGCACCTTGGGTGAAGGACATATTTCCTTCAGGAGTTTCCAATCCTTTTTCAAGACGGACTTTGAAGTTGAAGGTTCAAGATGAAGTCGGGCCATACTAGATCACATTTATATCTTATGCATGTTTTAAGTTATTTATTGCTTTAAATATGTCATAATTATGCATGAGATTATAGCTTGATTATGTTGCATAATTAAGGATTTTAGTTCACTTAAAATCTAACCAACATAGTAAGAGCCTTAAGTTCCAAACTTAAAAATTGAGTTAAAAGGTGTCATGCCAAAATAACACTTACTTGGATAACCTTTACATCAATCTTGGTAATAGTTTTCCGCCATAGCGAGGTGTTACTTATTGATTCTAAAGGAGTAAGGTACACAAATAAATTGTGAGTACATGTTAGTTTTGGTGAAACTCAACGATATAAGTAAGGAGTCCTTTTATGTCGTGGCAAATGCGATAGGTTTACCTAATAAGTTCTTAGACGTACCTATCAACCAAGAGTAGTTTCTAGACTATTATCAAAGGCTTTGCTTACCTAAAATATTTTAGAATTGAGTCAAAATAAATAATGTGCTTAATTCTTCTATGATTTAAGGGTCTTGGAATCATTTTATTCACACATGCCGGAACACATAACTTGAAAAAAATGCTTAATAAATGATAAATTATGCATGTTTGCTAGAATTTAAAGTTTATTAAGAGAAACTGTGAATGGTTATTTATTTGTTTGTTCTTTTTCAATTGTAGTTTTACTATGGCAAACAACAATCAAAACATCATCATGGGTTATGAGCTTATGGTCAAGCTGAACCTAACGAATTTTCTTGAATGGGAAGCTAAGCTTGTTGAAATAGTCAGACTCAATGGACTTGAGTATGTACTGTTACATCCCATGCCAAGCTACTATGCCAGAGACATGACCCCTGAAAGATTTGCCGCCTGGGATGGGATCTCAAAAAGGTTATGAGTCTCATGCCACTAGTAGAAAAAACCCCTGTTGCATCCCCCTTGTTGCAGCGTACAAGTAATAATACGCTTCAACAACCAGTCGGTCAACGCGGGTCAAACCCTTTAAAGGGTTATTGCAGCGTACAAATTAATTGCCCCCTGCAAAAGAGCTTTTTGCAGCGTACATAATAAAAGCCCCCTGCAATAAGTCTTTTATTTTGCAGCGTACATGGTAAAAGCCCCCTGCAATAACATATTTGTAAATTTTTTTCGCTGCAACTTTAACTCAGACCAAACATTTCTATCTCAAACCTCGTGACCATTTCGAAATTCATATCCCACTCAGTAGTCTCTTCTTCTTCTCTCGATCTTCCTCTCCTTCGCACCGTACACCTGGTCCTTCTTCTTCGATCTTCCCTCAGCTCTACCTGAAACACGGCAGACCTTGCCCCTTCTTCTTCTTCGATCTTCCTCGCTGGCCTTCTTCTTCTTCCCTCTGCGTTTTTCTCTCTCCTCTGCTTCTCAATAAATTAGGGTTTGTGAATTAGAATTTGGGGATTTGGAAGTTAGGGCTTTTCGTATCGGTGGCAGAGCACCACTCAGAACCACTCCACAACAGCGGCTTGAGTGACTGACGACAGCCGACAGTGGTGGTCGACGGAGCAAGCCGAGATTACTTGAGAGTTGAGACGAAACGGAGAGGCAAGTAATATAAGCAACTTAATAGGTTTAATTGTTTTCTTGTGGATTGATTTGTCTTTAATACTTAGCAGTTTTGGAAATTCGCATCATCCGGATTCACTTAGCTTGCTGGTAATTTCCCTGTACTCACAGATTTGTTTCAATCAGTTGTTTGCAGTTTGTTTTTTTAAAATCTTGCTGTTTTTTTAATTAAGAAGTATAAGTTAGATTGTCCTGGATTTGAGAATTTGATAACATGATAGATTGAAGAATGATGATGGTTTTGGGTTTAATTTGTTAGGAAAATGCCTTTTTGGGTTATGTTGCTAGTATTTCGCGGGTCTTGATCATCTAATATTCATCGTATAAATCAACAGGGTAAACGAATCGATCGTTGCTGCTAGCCTTTTGCCCTTTTACTTCGAAATGGATCATTGTTTTTAGTTTCAGTCTGAGTTATTGTTAACGATTAGTCACAACTTCTTGTTTGTTTTATGACTGTATTTATTCCTGAAACCACTTCTTGTTTGTTAATTTGGTGAATTAATTTTTCAAATTGTTTGATTCATATGTTAATTTAATGAATTCATTGGTTTATTTCATAATATTTGGTGATGTTATTCTTTTAGTGTAAATTGATCTTTGTGAAAATTTTCACTGTATTTGGGCTTGTTACGGGGTCGGAATTATTGGGTTTACCTTATGGTAATTTTCTTGATGCTAGGGCTTCCAAGAAACCTGCATTTTAGCATCGTCTTTCTAGAGAACCGCAAACTCATTGGCGATCGGCGTCGACTTCTCCGGCGAGGTATTCCCGTCTCTTAATCTCTCTCCTTCCCTTTCTTCTGCCTCACCCCTCCTGCTGCTTGTGATTTCTTCCCTTTTCTCAAATATTTTATATTGTTTGAGTTGTGTACTTATCAAGTCTGTTTTTTGGTTTTTTTTTTTATGTATGATTTGGATGTAAATGCTTTTGTTATGAATTGTATTTTCCTGTTGGGCCAAGTCTGTTTGTGGATTATTTCGGAGATTGTTTCGGAGGTTTGCTCTTTTCTTTGTGTGTCACTAATAAGAACTTCCAACAAAAATTAGGAAGGAAAGATGAATTAAGGTAGTGTTTTGGTTTAGCAGAGTTTCGGTGAGATTGATATTATTAGAATAATGTCAGATTGTCAGGGTGCTATAAGCCACATTTTTAGAGATTTTGGTGGATTTTCTGTGCGTTTTAGCTCTTTTTGCTGGCTAAAGATAAAAATAGTGTCTCAGCCAGGGAACCAAGGCCTGTGGATATTGTTTGGTTTACATAGTGTGTTAACGTCCATTGATTCCTTCAAGAATTTACTTTTATCAGTACTAGTGTTTAGGTAATACAATGTGGTACTTCATTGTCTTTAAGTTACCTGTAATTGCTATTGATTGTTTTAGTTTAGTATTTGGCACAACTTGTATTTAACTGTTCTTGTGCTTTGCATCAGTCATTTTAGTCTTTCATATTTTAGTTTTCTACTGGCCTCATTGTAGTTCTAGTAAGAGCCAAATAAGTCATTGGAGACAAAAATGTTCTAACCTGCTAACAAAGCAGCCTTCTCCTGGAAAAAACCAGCTAACAATCACTTTTTATTATCGGTATTTCGCTCTGTGGTCTGATATATCACTTTCACCATCATGCTGGATTGCTGGTATGTATAGTAATCTCAGAAAAAGACTGTTACTCGTATCCTTGTACTGTTGTACACTTACTGCCATTGATAACTCTTAGTTTCCCATGATTATTTAGGGAAATAGGCTGGAAATTGTAACTAGTTGTTTATGTTATTGTTTCATTTGAAGGTTTATGCTTTAGATGCAAACCGCAGCAATTTCTGAAAATTAAAATAGCACTGATATTCTGCTTCTGACAGGTTCTAACATTGGTGTTACTGGATCTTCCTGGACTTCTGTTTTTCTCCACATATACTCTCCTTGTCCTCTTTTGGGCAGAGATCGATCATCAGGTAGAGTGTAATCTGATGTTGCCTTGCTTACATTTGAAAATGACAACATTCATTTCATCTTAGCTCCTTTTCCGCCTAACAAGTGCCTACTTTTTCAGGCTAGATATCTACCAACTGATAAGCTGAGGCTTGTTTACATATTGCTAAACGCTGGAATTTACTTCATACAGGTTTATTACATCTCATGTTTACTTTATCTTTCATGTTAGTGATTTGTTACCAGTTTATTTTCAAAGGGTTGAACCCATGATAGTTATATTTTATGCTTTAGGTTTGTATCTAGATTTTTCTCTGGGTGTATAACAATGAAGCATTGGAAACCGTAGGACGGATCTTTATTGCAGGTTCAATTCGTTTTTGTTATTGATGATGATTTTTTTTGTTATGGGACCACTATTTTCAGACTGTTTAAACTTCTTTATATTCTGTCAGCTGTCTCATTTGTTGCTGCGATCAGTTTCTTGTTTTACGGACGAAGGTCAGTTTTTGAATGTTTGAGTAGTTTGATCGTCTATAACCGAACAACAATGCAAATTTGGTATACCAGTATACTTCGTATCTGTATTTACTTGTCATGTTTTCTATGAACGACTCCAGATTGTTTGTAATGCTGAGACAGTTCCCAATTGAATCTAAAGGAAGAAGTAAGAAGTTATACAAGGTTTGTCTTCTTTCCTTAAACATTTTTAGTCCAGTTTCCCGCGTAATTTCTAAGTTCTAACCTGCTAACAAAGCAGCCTTCTCCTGGAAAAAACCAGTTAATAGACAACGCCTAAATGAGTTTAAAGCCAATAAAACCTAGGGTAATGTTAGCTCTCCTCAAAGCTGGTCTCATTTATCAGGCCATTATCCTGAGATAAACCAGTTTAAAGCTAGTAAAACCCTTTAAACAGGAGTCAAAGTGTACTGCCGTTATATACAACACCCATGAACAACCTAAATATGACCTATAGAAACAAATAAGAGCACGGGAGAAAACAACACTGTTATTTCAGAATAGAGTCTTAACTCAGTCGACGAGCTAATACCCCTCTTCTCTCTCTTTCTTCCCCTCAACCCTGCTTGTAATAGATTTCCTGTGTGACCTGGCTACTGCTCACAAATTCATCAGATAAGATCTGATAACTTCTTAATATTTGAAGATAGGTCTTTAAAATTTTAGTTTGGCCTAATAACTCTATATTTTACATTGTGTTTTATCCTATTTACAAGAGTTTTAGGGATATTTCTTTCTTAGTTCCTTGAATGTTAAAATGTGACATTTCATTTGCATTTAATCTAATGCTCCCTACAAATTTTTGTTTTTGTAAAGGTCTATACTCCGAGGAATGCGCCTTATGCTAATGAGGAAATTGATGTGGTTCGTGAGCAATGGTCTATACTCCGAGGAATGCGCCTTATTATTGGCCTGAGCGCGCTTGATCGAGTTGGTTTAGATGTTATAGAACAATCTTTTATATTAAAATGTATGCGTATGTTGAAATTGGGACGTACATATATTTAAATGTAGTACGTGTATTTTGGTTTTATGATATATACAGAACACCAGTTATTGTTTTTATATTTGTTATACAATTTGAGATATTATTATTGTTGTGACAGGTTTCTATATTTGGTGCAAGGCACTCTAGCTATCCCTAAATAAAATAAAATTTTTTCCGCCAAAAGTGATTTGTTACAGCGTACATATGTATATGTACGCTGCAACAAGGCTGTAAAATTTGGCAAAAATTATGACCTTTTGCAGCGTACAAATAGATGTTCGCTGCAACAGGATGGGTTTTTTGCAGCGTACAAATTGCAAGTCATGATTTTAGCAAATTTTTCACCCTTGTTGCAGCGTACAAATATATGTACGCTGCAAAAAATCACTTTTTGCAGCGAACAATGTACGCTTACAAGTTTAGACTTGTTGCAGGCCCCCCAGCTGCAGCATACGATGTACGCTGCAACAGGGGTCTAAAAGCCCGCTGCAATAAGGGTTTTTTCTACTAGTGAGCTGAACAATATCCCTGATGAATGGGCTAGAAGATTTGTAGCTTAAGAACCTTTTATGCTCATCAAGAATCTGAGGGATATCTTTCGTGGAAACACAGAGGACAGGGACCTAAATGTGCATGAGTTGATTGAATCAATGTCTGGTCTAAAGGTTGGTTCTCCTAACAGGTGTTATAGGATGGAGGTCCAAGAAACACATGTTCAACTCCTTCGCACTAAACAGAGGGTAGGCGTCCCACTGAGGTTCCATGTGGAGCTTATGCTTTCATATTTTGATCGCCTAATTCTGCTAGGAACACCAATAAGCGAAAGGATGGCAGTCTCTATCTTGCTCAATTCACTACACAGTGGGTTTGGTCGCTTCAAGCAACTATACCTAAGTGAACCAAGAGAAGAAACAGTTGCATAATTTGTTCACCTTGTCAGAAAAGCTGAGATAATACTCGATTTTGAAGCCAAAGATTTACTCAAGGATAAAGGGAGACCTTTCAAGAAAGGTGGAAAGTCCAAGGGCAATGCTAAGACAAAGCAAGACAAGTCCACATCAAGCTATCTTTATTGTGATGGAATAGGCCATTAAAAGAGAGAATTTCGAAAGCTAAAGGAAGATCAAAACAACGGAACAGTCGTTCCATCTTCAGGTATTTTCGTTATAGACTATATACTTGCTAATTCAACTTCTTGGGTATTAGATACAGGTTGTGGCTCACACTTATGTTCCAATTCACAGGGACTAAGAAGAAGTAGAAAGTTAAGCAACGGTGAAGTCGACCTACGAGTGTGAAATGGAGCACGGATTGCTGCATTAGCTGTAGGAACTTATTATTTATCGTTGCCATCTGGGCTAGTTTTGGAACTGGAATACTGTTTCCATGTTCCAAGTCTTACTAAAAACATCATTTATGTTTCTTGCTTAGATGCTAAGGGATTTTCCTTTTTAATAAAAGACAATTGTGGTTCGTTTTATTTTAAAGAGATGTTTTATGGATCTGCTAGATTAGTCAATGGACTTTATTTATTAGATCACGACAAACAAGTTTATAACATAAATACCAAAAAGGCCAAAAAGGATGATTCAGATCTCACCTATCTGTGGCATTGTCGATTAGGCCATATTAACTTGAAACGCATAGAAAGACTTCAAAAGGAAGGAATTCTAGAACCATTTGACTTAGAGGATTATGGTAACTGCGAATCATGTTTACTTGGCAAAATGACAAAGCAACCTTTCTCTACAGTTGGAGAAAGAGCAACTGAACTATTGGGTTTAATCCATACAGATGTATGTGGACCAATGAGTACAAATGCTAGTGGCGGTTTCAGCTACTTTATCATTTTCACTGATGACTTCAGTAGATATGATTATGACTACCTAATGAAGCATAAGTCTGAATCCTTTGACAAATTCAAGGAATTTCAGAGTGAAGTAGAGAATCAATTAGGCAAGAAGATTAAAGCACTGCGGTCTGACAGAGGTGGTGAATATCTGAGCTATGAATTTGATGACCATCTGAAAGAATGTGGAAATCTATCATAATTGACTCCTCCTGGAACACCACAATGGAACGGTGTGTCGGAACGGAGGAACAGAACTTTGCTAGACATGGTTAGATCAATGATAGGTCAGGCCGAACTTCCAATAGAATTTTGACTGCAAGTTATAGGTTTCTTCACTATCTAATAGAAGAATCTCATAGTTCCAGTGACTTGAACTCTATGCCTACTTGGGTATAGAACATCAAACAATAGAATATCAATAGCCACTTGAAAGTTCTTTGAATATTCTGTTCTCCTTGAAGCACTTGTAAAGTCTTCTAAGAGATGTCTATTCTTTAAAAGCCACTTCTAAAGTCCTTAAAGAATACGTGTTCGGATTTTCCAAAGAACTTCGAAAAGCCTCCGGAATGTCCGTTTATGTTTGTTGTTCGCCTCGAAGACTTTCGAGGTCTATTTTCTCCCACTTGTCATTATGGAAACGAATCTTCAAAAGGACATTATTTCGAGCAAACAAAAATTATGTTCTCAAAAATTCGTGGTAGAAACAATACCCTTGTGTCTCATTTGAATAAATCACAATGAAACGTATATCTATACTTGGGCCTTAGTTTGTTGAATAACAAACACTAAGCTCCCACTGAGTTTAGGAACTCTCTAGATATATGATGAAAAGATATTATGAAATTACTTTTCAATAGCTTTGACGAATTTTGGTTTAGTTTGGTGGTAGTTGAGCATTTTGTTTTTAGAAATTATAGGAAAAGCCTTTATGATCCATCATTCATCGAATCAAGTACTAATCGACTTCGATCATTCCAATTTAGATATGCCATATCTTATGGAGCTAGATTGTGAATTTTACTACACACAATCATTGATGATCATTTTGGTCTCAAGTAATCATTAACATGATCTATCCTAGATCTTTATGATTTCTTGCCAAGTGGATTTCATACTTCTGAATCTTTGAACTAGCCAAACAGATTCAAACTTATATCACTTCGAGTAAATGAACCAATATTCACTCAAATCTACGTGAAATAATAAAGTCATAAAATATCTTTCTTTAGCTTTGAATTCTATTGTCTAGGCGTTCTAACAATAGTTCATATCTTTTGTTACTTTCAACAAGTAAGACTAGCTTGTCTTGAATTGATCTAGAAATCAATCAACTTTCAAAAGTCCATTAAAATAGAGCTTATGAATGTTAACTTGTTGATATGGTCTAAGCAACAATGCCAAAGATTAGTGGAACTCAAATCAAGGGGTTGATTTGAACCTAGTAAAGTTTTTATTCTTAAAGAGTTGTTTGTTTTAATCAAGTATATTGACTCAACCCGTAAATGACCATTTCATTCAAATAAACAAACAAACATTGTTTTTGTTTTTCTTGAATGTGAGTCCTTCTGTGTTTGAAGCAGAAATTTAGGTATGCTGATTATGGAACAAAATAGCCATTAAGTTCCAGCCTTGAAAGGACTTTAAAACAAACCAGATGACCCTACAACTAATGTAGCATTTCCATGCTTCATTTCCCACTTGTAGGCCATTAGTGTATCCTAGCTTCCATTGTTTGAGTCATTACCGAAGTAAGAACCTCAAGCGGTATATGATACCAAGGAAGTTTGATTGCTAGGTCACTTTTCTTTAAACATAAACTTACAGGTAGAAACGGAATTGTAAATTCCTTTCATCTGTTCCTTTGTTTTCCTATTTCTTGTACCCTTTCTTATAGCCTTAAGAATTGAATTCTCTAGTGTTGACTTTTATACTTTGTTTAGACATGTCCAACGTCACTCCAACAAAGTTCTTACCATTTATGTTGAATATTCAGTTTCAACTAGATGATCTTACCAGAAGCTTCTAAAGTTCTCTAAGCATCGATCTATTCGAATGTCTAGGGACTAGACTCATTCAAGAATTAAATGGACAAAGATATTAGGTTGTTAACTATTGGTAAAACTGAGCGTTTTAAACTCAATGCTTTATGATCTCAAAACTACGGTGTATTTTGAATTCACAAGCACCAATTGGTTTGCCATTCGATTTTGATATTCGAAAACAACCATAAAAGTCGATATAAGAAACGTACATTTTAAATTGCTCACTTTCTCTCATTTCCGTGAATCGTTCTTGGATTCACTACCAATCGAGGAAATTT
Source organism: Spinacia oleracea (assembly GCF_020520425.1). NCBI lineage: Eukaryota > Viridiplantae > Streptophyta > Magnoliopsida > Caryophyllales > Amaranthaceae > Spinacia > Spinacia oleracea. The sequence continues at coordinate 95,099,622 of NC_079489.1, forward strand.
ACTGTTACCTTTCTAAAAGGATTTACTGCAGTGCAAGATATTTAATTATAAACAATAATTAAAACATACATTGAAGCATGCAAAGTATAAACATTTATCATGAATAATAACTTGAAAATTAAAGCAATCATGCAATTCAAACAAGTTATTAGCATTTTATTCGAATTTATGTGTTCCGGCAGGTGTGAATAAAATGATTCCAAGACCCTAAAATCCATTGAAGAATTAAGCACATTATGTATTTAGACTCAATTCTAAAATCTTTTAGGTAAGCAAAAGCCTTTTGCTAATAGTCTATAAACTACTCTTGGTTGATAGGTACGTCTAAGAACTTATCGATTTTGCCACGACATAAAAGGACTCCTTACTTATATCGTTGAGTTTCACCAAAACTAACATGTACTCACAATTATTTGTGTACCTTGCTCCTTTAGGACCAATAAGTAACACCTCACTGAGCGAAAACTATTACTATATTGATGTAAAGGATATCCAAGCAAGTGTTTATTTTGGCATGGCACCTTTTAACTCAATTTTTCAGTTTGGAACTTAAGGCTCTTACTATGTTGGTTAGATTTTAAGTGAACTAAAATCCTTAATCATGCAACATAATCAAGCTTCGATCTCATGCACATTTAAGACATATTTAAAAGAAATAAATAACATAAAACATGCATAAGATAAATGTGATCTAGTATGGCCCGACTTCATCTTGAAGCTTCAACTTCAAAGTCCGTCTCGAAAATGGTAACTTCGTCTTGAATTTCACCATGGGAGGCGCCATTTTCTTCAAATAGGATAAGCTATAATTAAACTAATTACAACTATTTGATGGTACGCAGACCATATTTGAATTGAAAAATAATTTTTTTACTTTAGACCAATTACATTCAAATTGATGGTACGCAGAACATATTTTCTATCCTATTTGGGCCATACTAGTCACTTCATAACATGCAAAACAGTACATATACAATATATACCATTCACCCATTCATTATCATGAATGGCCCACATAGCTGGTTAGTAAAACACGTTATGCATCACATAAATATTTGAAGCAATTAATTAAGGGCACCAATAATCTACCCATTATTCAGTCCTTATTAATTCTAATCAAGTTGTTTATCCTTAAAGGATTTGTAGACCTAATCAAGAGTTTATGACTAAAAATGCTCCCACTTAAACCAATAAATTCATATGCTTTACTAATTTTAAACATAAAAATGTATTTCTAGTCTAACCGGAAACATACAAATTTAATTAAAATTTAAAGCTCATATAAATTTATAATCGAATCAATTAATTTAATTTATTTCAGTTTGATTTAAACGAATTTAAATTAATTCAAGATTTAATTTAAGTAAAATAATTAGGATAAAATGTTTTTTACCACCTAAAAAAATCGAAAATTTGTTTTTTACCACCTAAAAAACTAAAACTTTTAGTTTACCACCTAAAAAAAATTTAAAAATTGTTTTTTACCACCTGAAAAATGGAATAGTAGATTAAAATGTTATGTAGGGGGTCACAATAACGACAATACTTCTAATATGTTCTATTCTTCCACGATTTCATGTATTTAACTCTATTTTCATCCCCCGTTTCCTTATTTTCCATTAATTTACATAAATTTTCACCACCATTAATTCACAAAATTGACAAAATTTAATGGAAGTAAAGAGTGAAAGGTGAAAGAGTTAAAGAAAATCACACAAGGAATGTATAAAATTGGAAGGAAATTGAATTAGGTAGCCATATATAAAGGTTTCATCTATTTTTTTGTTTTTTAGGTGGTGAAAAACAAGTTTTAATTATTTTTTAGGTGGTAAAATACAAGTTTTAATTTTTTAGGTGGTAAAAAACAATTTTTCGATTTTTGTAGGTGGTAAAAAACAATTTGTCCAAATAATTAGTATAAATAAAATTTATAATAATTATAATATTAAAAATTAAATTCCAAGAAAACAATTTAAATTACGAATTTTAAAATTAATTAAAATCGTTTCCGAACTGAAAATTAAAAAATTAAATTCAAAGCGCATCAATCGGGTCAAGACGAGGCCATGGGCTTGCGCCCATGCCCCGTCGAGTCCACGAGGCAGCATCGCCCCTCACCAGTGATCGCACAACAAGGCACGAGAAGCTGCCACGCGCAAACGCAGCAAGCCGAGCCACGCTTGCGCGCAGCATCGCTCGCTGCTTCGTAGCGCAGCAGTTGCTTGGCGAGGCTTGGCGAGGCAGCGCTCGTGCTGCGAGGCACTGCTCGCTGTCCGCGCGCGCGCCTGCCTTCTCGCTCGCCTTGCTTCTTCGCCCATCCGCCCATGCTTCATCGCAGCACTCGACGCAAGGCAGGGTAGTTGCCTTGTGCTCGCGTGCTACATAGCGTTCATTGCTTTGTGCGTGCAAGTTTTATGAGCGAATTGCATAAAAATTAAAACTTTTATTTCCAAAATTAATGATGAATTAATAAATCATATTAATTTCATAATTTTAGGGCGAAAAAATCGAAAATTTATTAATCAATTAATTTCCGATTCATATGGATTCAAATCTAGGTCATAAAAATTTAAAAATTAACACAAATTAACAATTTTTATGGTGGTTTTTAATCATTGGTACCTAATTAAATTATTAATTAATTATGAAAATCAAATTAATTCTAAATTATTCGAATTTCAACAAATTAATCATAATTACAAATTAGGTTGTATAATTAACAAGGCTAGGCATTCAAACTTGTTAAACATATACTGTAGGTCAATCAAAAATTCAAGATTTATCAACAAGAATCGCAAATATTTAATTTAACATCTTAAATTTACAAACTTTTGCGTTCGAAAAACTAAAACCTCCGAAAACTCATAGTTAGGCTTCGAATTTGGGAATTCTGGATTCGGCCGAAAATTACTATTTTTGTCAAAATATTAGAATGCCTTTTGCATGCGGAATTGACACAAAAATCACTCGATTTGGATGAGTAACGAAGAAACTGCCGAAAAACTGCGTACATATAATTAAATAAACGCAATTTGCAATTAATTAACAATTACGAAAATTAATCACCCCTTTTAATTCTTTGCAAATTTGTAAAATTTAACCATGTTTATGCAATTTAGATTATGAAAATAATAAGAGGCTCTTAATACCACTGTTGGGTTATGATTCATATGACAAAACATAAATCATACGGAAAAACCATAAAGCCAGGAAAACATATTTTTTACACATAATCATTTAGCATAGTTTAGATGCATACACTTTGTTGCGTGCCCTCCCTAGCTGCGCCCGAACCGAACAAGAACAAGTCTTTAGGACTCCAAATGTCGTCCCTCCGTAGATAGTCCACAGCACGTCCGGATCCGCCTTAAGCTTGACCAACTAGAATCGCCCTTAAGGTTGCTTAGGAATTTCGGCTATAATGGTGCAAGTGTATGGCTGATTTTTCTTCAAAATCTTACCTTTAGAATACTTCAATTGTGTCTATAAATTATGAACCTAGGTACCTATTTATAGAGGTATGGAAAAGGAACTGGAATCCTATTAGGGTACGAATTAATTAAACTAGAATCCTAATAGAACTCTTATTTAATTAATTTATCCTTTTAGGATACGGAATTTAATCATATGTCGAAACCTGATAGCTTTAGGATTCGTATAGCACACAAACACATACACGCACGCACAGCAGCCCACGAGGGGCGCCATGCGCGCGCGTAGCCCGCGAGCTCGCAGCCCATTGCCACGAGGCCCACACGCTGCCGCATCCTTGGCGCGCGCTGGGCCTGCCTTGCGGTGGGCCTGGCGCAGCCTTGGCTGGTGCGTTGTGGCGCGCTGGCTTGCTGGGCGATGGCCCGGCTTCGTGCTGGGCCTTCGTCTGGCAGGCCTCGTCCGATGCTAATTCGTACGATACGCTTCCGATTAATTTCCCGATTCCGGAATTTATTTCCGATACGAACAATATTTAATATTTCCGATTCCGGAATTAATTTCCATTTCGAACAAATATTTAATATTTCCGTTTCCGGAATTATTTTCCGATTCCGATAATATTTCCGATTCTGACAATATTTCCGTTTCCGGCAATATTTCCGATTCCGGTAATATTTCCATTTCCGATAATATTTTCCGATACGTACCATGTTTCCGTTTCCGGCAAAATCTACGACTTGGATAATATTTATATTTCCGATGCGATCCATATTTCCGTTTCCGGCAATATCATCGTTTCCAGAGTATTCATTTCTTGCTTGTGACGATCTCAGCTCCCACTGAAACCAAGATCCGTCGATTCCGAATATCCATAGATGGAGTATTTAATGCCATTAAATACTTGATCCATTTACGTACTATTTGTGTGACCCTACGGATTCAGTCAAGAGTAAGCTGTGGATTTATATCATTAATTCCACTTGAACTGAAGCGGCCTCTAGCTAGGCATTCAGCTCACTTGATCTCACTGAATTATTAACTTGTTAATTAATACTGAACCGCATTTATTAGACTTAATATTATATGCATACTTGGACCAAGGGCACTATTTCCTTCAGAGTGTCGCCACAAGATTCAATCCTTTTAGCAAAGGCGAGATGAGTCACTCTTCGAAGCTTGGGATCGTTTTAAGGAGTACCAAAGGGAATGCCCTCACCATGGGATCCATAAATGGTTGTTGCTTCAAACATTCTACTTGGGGTTGAGTCCAAGTTCAAAGACAAGTCTTGATGCGGGCGCGGGAGGTCCTATCATGAACAAAACTGAGGACCAAATAGAGGAAATCATTGAGGATGTAGTTCAAAACTATCAATCTTGGCATGTAGGCACAAGGAATTATGATGGGAAAGGTAGGAGTGAGATGGTAAGGGTTCGGTGTACGCCATAGAGCAAGCACGGATGATAAAGAAGCTTACCTCGCGATTAGAGAAGCTCGAAAACACACCAAGCCAACCGCCATCACCATCTACAATTCCACCTGCTTCGGCCACTCTTCTCAATAAGGGGAAGAGCAAGGTTATTTCTTATGATACAATGCGTCCGAGCACCTCCTTTTGCGAAAATTGCCAAGACTATAGTCCTTCCCCCAATGCATCCCCCTTAGTTCATAACTTGTCTTTTGTGGATTATGGTCCTTCTTATGAAGGCGATTTTGATATAGAGTATGCTAATGCCTTAAATGAGAGGTCTAGGAATGATAACCCTAACAATCCAAATTTTTCTAGGCAACCTAGAGGGCCCTCTATGTATGGTTCCCACCAAGGCTATAGCCAAGGAAGTGGGTATGATAGCCAAAATCGAGGTGGCTATAGAGCTCAAGGCTACCAAAGCCAAGCGCCCTATGGTAAACCTCAAGGTTTAGGCAATCAAGGCCAATACAACCAAGGGAGTTATAATCCCAACCATCAAGGTGGAGGGGGTTATAACTACCCCTATGGGAAATTTACGGGTGCCTCAAGCGGGGGTTATCATTTGAACTTGGGAGGTCCTTATGGTGCATCTCAACTACCACCTCCCGGATTCAATGGACCAAGGACCTTAGGCAATCAATTTCAACCAAACCCTAGTGGTTCTAGCTTTGCACCCCTACCACTCCCGCCTCTCAAGTCCAATCTTGAGGCTCTCATGGAGTCGTTTGTGGGGGCGCAAGCCAAGAAGAATGTTGAGTTTGAGGATGGATTCAAGCAATCCAATACTCATTTGAAAATAATTGAGACCCAACTAGCACAACTTGCTAGCACTATCAAAGAGCAACAAGTGCATACAAGTCTCCCACCCTAAGGTCAACCTCCTAAGCAAATGTATGCAATTGTGACAAGGAGTGGGAAGACTTTAGATGATAGTGCTACGCATGTTGAGGCTCCTTGCTCTAGGGGTGAGAGTTCTATGGGAAATGAGTCCTCGGACCGTGATGTTGCGGAAGAGAAGTCTCATGTCGACGACATGAGTGATGGTGATAAGTCGAAGGAGACTCATCTTCCTCCTCTCCCAATTCCTCCTCCCCCCTACCCTCAAAGATTTTCCGGTAAAAATCTTGATGAGCAATTTCATAAGTTTTGGGAAACCATTAGCAAGCTATAAGTGTCATTGCCTTTCACCAAGGCGCTCAAGCAAATGCCACATTATTCTCGGTTCATGAGAGACATTTTGAGCGGCAAAAGGACTTGTAGCACTTATGAAACCGTGCACCTAACGGAGCATTGTAGTGCTTTGATCTCAAGTGATTTTCCCCCAAAGCTCAAGGATCCCGGGAGCTTCTCGATTCCTTGTAGCATCCAAGAGCTTAAGTTTGATAACGCTCTATGTGATTTGGGGGCAAGTGTAAGTATTTTGCCGTTCAAAATCTATAAGAAACTTAGACTTGGCGATCTCACCCCTACCCCTATGTCCTTGCAATTAGCCGATTGCTCGGTTATGTTTCCATTGGGTAGAGTTGATGATGTTCCCCTAGTGATGGGGAAGTTGACTTTTCTTGTTGACTTCATCGTCTTGGATATCGATGAGGATGCCCATACCCCTATTATTCTAGGGAGGCCATTCTTGGCTACGGCGGGTGCTCTCATCGATGTTCAAGGTGGCCTTATCACCTTGAAGGCGGGAGATGCAAGGTTATTTTCAAGCTTGCAATTGATGAACATTGTTGCTCTAAGATGAGAAGTTGCATGAAGGTTGACACCCTTGCTTATGTTGAGCACAATCATTCTTGTGCTAATGCTTCTAACAATCCTTGTGTTTTTAAGTGTGATTTTGAGATTGATAGGAAAGTGAAGAAGGATATGCACGTGAGCTCCTTTGTGCTAGGCGATTCTTATGATGATGTCATCACCATTCCCGACACATTCGGGATGGACCTTGATGATGTGGGGTCACTCACTCCGGCATGTGATGGTAAGAGGTATATGAGCAAGAAGTCTAAGAAAGGCAATCCTGTGCCTAGGAGGACTTGGTTTGGTCCCCACTCAATAAGTGGTGGTTTGGGTAAGTTGTTTGTGCCCAAAGAGGCTAACAAGTGCATGTTGACTAGTAATGACCCAAGGTTGGTTGTCAAGCTAATGACGTTAAACGAGCGCTACCGGGAGGCAACCCGTGTATTGATTCCCTCTCTTGTCCCCCCCATGAGCTTTGGGGGGATTCGTCAAGCTAATGACGTTAAACGAGTGCTCCCGGGAGGCACCCCATGACTTCTATGCATGATTTTGGTATTGCTTCGTTGTTGTGGGTTCATTCTTCCTACCAATGCCTTGTCCGTCAATATTTTGGTGAGTTTGTTCGGTTTTTATCGGTTCTTTGCTGGAATTGCTCCCACGACATCTCCGGTAACATCCTTCTAACTCTATTGCATTCTTTGGGACGGGCATATTGCATATGGGGCATTTGGTTGGATGGGTAGCTGTGCCCCTCCTTGTTTAGTTTTAGGCCTTGAGGACATGGCCTAATTCTAGCTTGGGGGAAATTTTGTTGTGTAGTTGCCTATTTGTGATGCTCATGTCTTGAAACCATACCATTATGTGCACTGGTATATATTACTTTCTTTGTTTTTAGTTTGATTTAGTTCGATTTTAGTTTCTTTTCTTTTCGTTTGTTTTGATTGTTCCCTTTTGTTCTCCTTTTTGGTGTGTTTTCTTATTTTCTTCCTTTTCTTTCTTTTTCTTTTTTTTTCCCTTTCCTTTTGTCAAAGCAAGTTTTTCTAGGTTTTCTTACGCAAGATTCTTGATTTGGGCAAATAAAATTGGAATTTGTAGGTTAGAATGCTTTTATTCCTAATTGGTAGACGTTTGCACGGTTTTCAATGTCTTGGGTCGAATCTAGGATTTGGTGTTAAGAAAGTTGGTTGAACTTTGGGTAGCATGCATCTTGAACCCTTGGCTTGTGGTAAGACGGTGTCAGTCTCTCTAGTGACTTGAAACCGGAGAGAGTGGTATTTGCTCCCATGTGAGGTTCATGTTCAAATTAGCCCAAACACATATACATATATTGAGTGGCATGGATCCTTAGCATTGACTTTCTTACTTCCCGAATTTGACTATTTCCTTCACGAGACCGCGACTGAACTACTTTAGGGGACGATAGAGGCATTTCTTTCGGTGACTATTTTTCTTTTTAGTTTAGGAATCTAATTTCTATTTTTCATATATTTTTATTTGCATTTGCCCCCTTGCTAGCCATTTGAGCCTTTCCCCTTCATTTCTTATGAACACATTACAAGCCTAATAGCCTTTGTTTTATTTTCACCCTTAGAAGTGATAGTGAAGCTTTGAGTTATGATGCTTGTTGGTTTTGAATGAATATGCAAAGTTGAGGAATGATTGTTATTGGTATGAATGGCAAAGTTTGGGAAGTATGTTGTATATAGTGAATAAATAAGCAAAAGCAAAAGTTTTGAAAAAGCCAAAAATAGAGAAAAACAAGGCAATGAGAAAAGTTTCATTTGAAACACAAAAAAAGGAGAAAATCAAATCAAGAAAAGTGCAAAAGAGTTGTAGTTTAGAATAGTTGTTGAATAAGCTTGGGGGTACCCCAAAAAAGTGGTATGAGTTTGTATTGGGTTCGTTTTGCTTGAGTTGAGTTCTATCATTGCGCTTCACTTTAGGTATGAGCACCAAATTACCAAATTTGTTCCACACCTTACCCCTAGCCTACGTTACATCCTAAAAGTCCTCTTGACCCTTTTAAGTTGAGTCATTGTCGGTGGAGGGAGGATTTGGTCAAGTTTATGGAATGGGATTGTCATGCTAAGATGTCGGGTAGCCTATCTTATTTTCTCTGGTGCCTTCGCGGTGTCTCGAGACGCTACTCTCAAGGGTGGAAAAGATCTAGAGATTTGACGTGGTATCCTCGGTTGAAGGGGAATTGACTAGTGTTCACCCTTAGTTTGCTTTGCTTGGCATTCGAATCTATCACTCGACTTAGGACATTGGTTAGCGTGCATTTGTTTATTTGGTTAGTAATGTTAGCATTCTCTCATACCTGTTCCATAAAAAAGGCCCATTTCTTGAGTTTCGTAGTTTCATTTTTCATTTTTTCGTTTTCTTTCTTTTCTATTTTCTTTTCCTTTCTTTCTTTTTCTTTTCTTTATTTTTCTTTTCTTTTCTTTTCTTTTCTTGTTTTGTTTTTCATTTTAGGTCTTGCCTTGATTCAAATTTTTGGAAGAGTTATGGGTGATACTCTTTGGAAACCCTTGCGAGATCCCACTCGCCCTCATGAGCGATTTTGGGGTTTAAAGAGCTTGTTGCATGCGCTTAAATGCAACCGTGATTCCTACGAAAGTGAGTTAGTGTGCATTCTAGTAGTTATTATTTTCATAGTTTTAGATTTTGAATAATGGTTCATTCTCTCCTATTTCATGCTTGGTTTGCTAGGGACTAGCAAACGCTTAGCTTGGGGGAGTTTGATGAGCGGCATTTATGTCGCTCTAGGCCTAGGATTTTATAGAATTTTATTATGCATTTTTTTAGTTTTGTATAGTTTTGTTGCATTTTTATCCCCTTATTCCATCTATGAACTTTTCAGGTATAAATGTTGGAAATGATGGAAAAGACTAGAGAATTGCTCGAACTGAGCCCGTGCGATCGCACAGAATTTCTGTGTGTTCGCACGGGTTAGCAAAGTGGTCTCCAAAGTCAAGCAGGCTCGTGCGCTCGTTCCCCAGGAGTGTTAGCTCGCACGAAATCGAAAAAATTATGCAGGAACTATTTGGGATTTCGTGCGATCGCACAGAGAAGAGCCTGCTCGCACAAATTTTTGGTGGGCTCCCACTGATTTTCCGTCCGAGCACATGAAGATTTCTGAGAATTTGGCTAAGTCAGGCCTGTGCGATCGCACGGGTTGTGAGCACGATCGCACGGATCGAAGAAGAAAAATCGTCGCTGAACACGTTCGCATGGAATCAGGGCCCGCTCGCACTGATGCGATCGCAGCTGGGTATGCTCGTTTGCACGGCTGCGCGGGGTCCCCTTTTCGAGTTTAAACTTCTGATTTTTAGGGGTTTGTATAAATAGAATTTTCATTATTTTTATAAGAAGGGAAGTTAATTTCAGAAATAGAATTTAGGAAGTTTTAGAAGGTTTGCTCTTCAAGCTAGTGTTCCAGAGAGAGAAACTCATTGATTTCAAGCTTCAAATCTGTAATTTCTTCAACTCTTCTCTCTTTCTTGCAATTTAATTCAAGTTCTTAGTATTTTGTTCATGCTAATTTGTCATAGTTCTTTGATTGTTCTTCAACTTCTTGAACTTCTTTTGCTTTGATTTTAATTCTCCATTCTCTAGTTGTTGATTTTAGTTTGGAATTGAATTCTTGATTCTCTCCTCTTATTCTTTCAATTTCATGCTTGCTAGCTTAGTGTAGACACCTACTTTTGTCCCCATTCCCGCAAGGAAAAGGTTCGATGATGAAAGCATAAAAACTCCACTTGACAACCCATCTCCTATAAAATAAACGAATCTCGATTCCCTATTTCATTTCACCCGAAACCTGCTATTTATGGAAACCTGCTAAAAATAGTAACTGCCGTAAAAGGTAGCTTCTAAAAGTGGCAAGTCATAAAAGATAGAAACCTGTCAGAATTAGGTGTTGCATTCCAACATAAATCCTAAATGAGATAGAAAACTGCGAGAATCCTATTCCTAATAGGATTCGGAAGTAAGAGTTACGTATTAGTTTAAATCCTAACGAGCCTAGAGTTCGTAACGGGCCCAGACGCATTCCGTCACAAATTGATACGCGCTAAAAGACTCAAATTAATCTCAAACTCTACGGATTTTAGAATCCGAATCTGACTAAACAAAAAACTGCCCAGACCCTATTTTCAACGCCTGGCTCTGGGCGCCGAAATCTTCGGCGCCCAGGCCTGGGCGCTGAAAATACCTGGGTACGTTTCTTTTCCTAATTCTTTGCGGATTAGCACTCTGCAATTCTATCTTTCCACGAACTCTTCCCTATAAATAGGCCCCTAGTTTCGACGTGAAACAACACACAACAACACATAATATGCTCTGAGTATTGACTCTAAACCCCTTAGCCTAAGCCTCTCGCTGCGAAACTGTTCACGCGTTCTGTCGCAATCGATCCATAAATCGAACATAACGTATCCTGTCCCATAATCGAGATTCGTTAAAAAGGAGAAATAGCAAAGTCAAAGTGGTTAGTTTTCTGAGAACCGTGACGCACCTCTCAAGGGTGCGTCGTAATGTGTCCCTTTTCGATGATTTAACTGCTTTCCTCGCCCTTTTTATGAACTGTTAAACTAACCTAATATGATTGTTCTATCAGGCCTAACAAATATAATATTTTTGGGAAATCGGATTATCATGCTAGGTCCCTTAATGTTATTTAAATCAGATAATCACGATCGAATTAGTATTATATGTTGCATATTGTTAAAATCAACTCAGATTAGTTTAATAGTTAACGCATGTCCCTTCAACTATTTATGCTGAGCTAGTAAGGATATCCTGCCTCTGGAGTTATCGACGAGCGAATTACTCCTCTCGGTAGTTACAGTCCCCCGAACCCTCAATCTCTACCTTGCGGGTGTATATTGAGAGATCCCCACACCAGGGATCACAAGGGAACCTACGGCCGTCGTGGTCAAACATAATTGCACTCCCTCTATGTCACGATAACCGGGTTTTGTCAGTTTTTCTCATTGTCGTTAAAAACTGAATGGCTACTCCTATATTACTAGTCAATTGAGTGTATACTCACAGGAAATCCAATTACACTTGATTGAATAAAAAGAATCGTCACACCCACGAGGGACAGGTCACGCATTAGCCTCGCGCTTTTTCGACCCCCTCACAGTGGCGACTCCACTGGGGATAGTGAAGGAAATACTCGTGCTTGTAGGTAATCAAAATAGCCGAAGGGTGAAACGATCCTACCCCGCGTTTATTTCCCCATCAAGTTTGGACGACCTGAAAATCACCATATTAATGTGAACGGGCAGAACATCATAACGAATCTCGGCTCCCTCGGGAGTTGGGACTAAGGATACCTTTTTTCGCCAATAGGGGGGTGCATATGCCGCGCATGTTTCCCACTCGGTACTTGTGCAGGTAGTACACCTATCCCGAACCCAATCGCTCGCTCATTAGGTCCCTCTCGCCTGCATGCCCCCTTGGCTTGCACTTGCGGGTTGGCCTCTTGAGCGAAATACGTCTGTTGAAGACAATACCTCGACCGGGGCATGTGTTGGATCTACGATAGAAGCGGTACCAAGCCAGGCGCAAATACTACCCATAGAAGCCTATCATAAACTACGTGGCATATTTAATTTTCAAATCCATGTTTGTATTGTAGTTATGTGTAGCGAAATATGTGATTGTGTGTGATAAACTATCTTAGAAAACCAATGACCTTAAAAATTGCCCAAATATTCATAGACTAATTTGCCAAAGAGTTATACCGAAACACGTGTTCCGCAAACCCGAATGATCGCCACAAAATAAGCGACACTCGAGATGGCCTGTAACGAATCCCACAAACGCTGTTACGCGTAAAGGACGTTATTAGGCAAGCACGCAAATCGAAGTCGCATAAACAGAGAACAGAAAACGAGTACCAGTCAGGGACGCATTTTTAGCGCCCCTGGCTGGGCGCCAATATTTCTCGCGCCCACAGCTGGGCGCTGAAGTTGCTACCTGGCCTTTTGGTCAGGCACATCAGCCTCGGTGCCAACGCATGAAGAAAATGCGTAGCAAAAAAAAACAACTTTTCGTAAAAACAATTGCTACGAGGGCGTATGAAAAAGCACTCGATTCTAAAAGCGACTTGTAAAAAAATAAATAACTCTTTGTGTCATTGTTAGGCCGACGACGATGTTCGGCACCAAATCCGAGCATGCTAATTAAACCTTGAATGTCACATGGGCAAAGTATTCAAAAAATAAATGTTCGAATAAATTCTTCAAAAAAATAATAAATGTTCAAATAAATCCGAGTCTAGACTAGGCTATGACAAAATACAATCCAAATCCTAAGTCTTAGTTGTCTTATCCATAGAATCGGTCCTAATGCTTGGTGTCGTTCTGAAAGTTAAAAGGTTAAACCATATTGAGTCTCCCCTCCCAACATTTAAATCAATAAGCACGCATATGTAATTGTCATCCCTTGCTAAGAATCCACGGCCTCAATACTCTCTCACCAATAAAAAGAATATAATATAGTATTTGCAAAATGGAAACAGTCACATTCTGGAAATCATCCCCCATAGTTGCACAACCCCAAAGTGAACCTAAGGTGTCAATACCATGGGCAAGAAAAATTAATGGCCTCAAGGCTTATAATCACATTGGGTCACGACTATCATAGTCCTCTCGAGTCACTCGCTCCTTGAAATACTACTAAGTACGGACTAAAAGATTTTCCATGAATGCAGCATGACCAACCATGAAAATACCCAAATCGGCATACCATAAGGCTACCATTAGGGTAAAGCAATACACACTAAGAGAGAAGCCGCACTAATGATTCTAGTCTTGCATAAATCAAAATTCGATCTCCCCAACTAACTACCTTGCCAACATTAAGCAAAATGGCGCATGAAAAATAAACACCCAAGGGTTAAAATCTAAAGTGTCAACCAACGAAAGTTATGGTCCAATTAGCCTAAGTCTGAGAGTCGCTTGGTCAAGTATTATAGGCTTACGCCATGTCATTATTTTGAGTCTAGGCCACCTCCTTGTATTCATACACGGGTTATAATCAGAAAGATTAATGAAAGTTTGAGTCTAAATCACAACTTCCAATTAAATCCCAGAAACTGGAATCTCAAAGAAACAAAAAATTACTTTCGATGTAATTCTTTCGTTAAAATTCAATAAGGTAAAAACAACATTTTGAATCTACGCTATTTGCATATTTTAAGAAACGACTAAATACGCTTGCAAAGTAAGACAATTTAAAGGTCCACCCTAGGCCTACTAAAATTAAAGGTCCACTATAGGCCTACCAAACGAGGCTCACTCAGCCTCGCCTCGTGACTCAAAGACCACAACCCTCTACCTTTTAGCCCAAATTTAAAATTGAAGAATTTATGTTAGGGAGGAATCCCAAGGAAAAAAGAAAGAAAAAATAAAAAGAGAAAAGGGAGAGCGAAAAGAGCAAGCCAGGGAATACTTATCCCGTAGTGCAACATTTACCTAAGTAAACGAAGGAAAAGAATTGAGTAGACACCTACTTTTGTCCCCATTCCCGCAAGGGAAAGGTTCGATGATGAAAGCATAAAAACTCCACTTGACAACTTATCTCCTATAAAATAAACGAATCTCGATTCCCTAACTCATTTCACCCGAAACCTGCTATTTATGGAAACCTGCTAAAAATAGTAACTGCCGTAAAAGGTAGCTTCTAAAAGTGGCAAGTCATAAAAGATAGAAACCTGTCAGAATTAGGTGTTGCATTCCAACATAAATCCTAAATGAGATAGAAAACTGCGAGAATCCTATACCTAATAGGATTCGGAAGTAAGAGTTACTTATTAGTTTAAATCCTAACGAGCCTAGAGTTCGTAACGGGCCCAGACGCATTCCGGTACAAATTGATACGCGCTAAAAGACTCAAATTAATCTTAAACTCTACGGATTTTAGAATCCGAATGTGACTAAACAAAAAACTGCCTAGACCCTATTTTCAACGCCTGGCTCTGGGCGCCGAAATCTTCGGCGCCCAGGCCTGGGCGCTGAAAATACTTGGGTACGTTTCTTTTCCTAATTCTTTGCGGATTAGAACTCTGCAATTCTATCTTTCCACGAACTCTTCCCTATAAATAGGCCCCTAGTTTCGACGTGAAACAACACACAACAACACATAATATGCTCTGAGTATTGACTCTAAACCCCTTAGGCTAAGCCTCTCGCTGCGAAACTGTTCACGCGTTCTGTCGTAATCGATCCATAAATCGAACATAACGTATCCTGTCCCATAATCGAGATTCGTTAAAAAGGAGAAATAGCAAAGTCAAAGTGGTTAGTTTTCTGAGAACCGTGACGCACCTCTCAAGGGTGCGTCGTAATGTGTCCCTTTGATTTAACTGCTTTCCTCGCCCTTTTTATGAACTGTTAAACTAACCTAATATGATTGTTCTATCACGCCTAACAAATATAATATTTTTGGGAAATCGGATTATCATGCTAGGTCCCTTAATGTTATTTAAATCAGATAATCACGATCGAATTAGTATTATATGTTGCATATTGTTAAAATCAACTCAGATTAGTTTAATAGTTAACGCATGTCCCTTCAATTATTTATGCTAAGCTAGTAAGGATATCCTGCCTCTGGAGTTATCGACGAGCGAATTACTCCTCTCGGTAGTTACAGTCCCCCGAACCCTCAATCTCTACCTTGCGGGTGTATATTGAGAGATCCCCACAGCAGGGATCACAAGGGAACCTACGGCCGTTGTGGTCAAACATAATTGCACTCCCTTTATGTCACGATAACCGGGTTTTGTCAGTTTTTCTCATTGTCGTTAAAAACTGAATGGCGACTCCTATATTACTAGTCAATTGAGTGTATACTCACAGGAAATCCAATTACACTTGATTGAATAAAAATAATCGTCACACCCACGAGGGACAGGTCACGCATTAGCCTCGCGCTTTTTCGACCCCCTCACACTTAGTATTAATGGATTTCTTGATTCCAAGAATGGCTAGTGAGTAGATTTAGGTTAGGAAAAGGGGAGAATCTAGGGGCTTAATTAGGGGAAGTTGATGATTTGATTGATGAATGATTGATGTGATTAAATTGATTTAGTGCTAAGATTTTCCATGATCAATTGAGTAGTAGTTTCAAATGCTAGTTGATTGAATTAGATTGGTATGTATGATTTAGGTTTGGCTATACATTGTATGCCTAATTTATGCAAGTGAATGATAGTTCCTATTATATGCAAGCTAATCTAGCTTAGGACTATGCGAAAGCTTTTCTATAGGCTAGGTTGCTTCGTGTGCTCTATCCGAGAGGTGGCGAGTACTTTATTAGTTTTCATTCCCCTATGTGCTATTTCATTATATCACTCATGATTGCTAGATGGTAGTTCATGTCCCCCGATTTCCCTAGACTATCCCCAACTCCCTAACGTTTCCCTTCCTTGATTAAATCTAGTTTAATTGTTAGTTTAGCTTAATAGTGATAACTCAAATCAATCCTCTTGTTCGAATTAGCTTGACATTTTAACTCGAGAACCATCATTTCTTTGGGACGATCCCTTTACTTTCCACTATATTCCATATAGTTGGTTAGTCTAGTGGTTCTATAAATTTTGTTTGATTGTGGCGTTGATCTACCAACGACGGAAAAATGCCCTATCATTGCCGGAAACGGAAATATGGATCGTATCGGAAACATAAATATTATCCAAGTCGTAGATGTTGCCGGAAACGGAAACATGGTACGTATCGGAAAATATTATCGGAAATGGAAATATTGCCGGAATCGGAAATATTGCCGGAAACGAAAATATTGTCTGAATCGGAAATATTATCGGAATCGGAAAATAATTCTAGAAACGGAAATATTAAATATTTGTTCGAGAGGGAAATTAATTCCGGAATTGGAAATGTTAAATATTGTTCGTATCGGAAATGAATTCCGGAATCGGGAAATTAATCGGAAGCGCGTCGTACGAATTAGCATCGGACGAGCTTGCTAGACGAAGGCCCAGCACGAAGCCAGGCCCACGCCCAGCAAGGGAGACGCACGCCACAACACGCCAGCCCAAGGCTGTTCCAGGCCCACCACAAGGCAGGCCCAACGCAAGCCCAAGGCTGCGGCAGCGTGTGGGCTTCGTGGCGAGTGGGCTGCGAGTGCTCGGGCTGCGCGCGCACGCATGGCACCCCTCGTGGGCTACTGTGCGTGCGTGTCTGTTTGTGTTCACTTACGAAACCTAAAGCGTATAGGATTCATTTGTTGATTGAATTTCCTAATCCTAAAAAGATAGATTAATTAATTTAGAGTTCTGCTAGGATTCTAATTTAACTAATTCGTATCCTAGTTGGATTTGATTGCTTATTCCATGGCCTATAAATATGAGTTCATGGCTCATAATTTACAACGAGTTTAAAGTATTCAAAGGTAAGAATTTGAGCAAAAATTCAGCCAAACACTTGCCCACATAGCCGAGTATTATTAGTACCTTAAGGGCGATTCTAGTTGGTAAATCTTAAGGCGGATCCGGACGTGCTGTGGACTTTCTACGGAGGGACGACACTTGGAGTCCTAAAGACTTGTTCTTGTTCGGTTCGGGCGCAGCAAGGGAGGGCACGCTACAAAGTGTATGCATCTAAATTATGCTAATTGTTATGTGGCAATTAATTTGGAATCCTGGCATTTATGGTTATTTCCGCATGATTTTTATTCGTTTATATGTATCATAACCTAACAGTGGTATCACGAGCCTCTAAATAATTCCATAATAATTGCTTAACATGGTTAAATTTTACAAATTTGCAAAGAATTAAAAGGGGTGATTAATTTTCGTAATTGTTAATTAATTGCAAATTGCGTTTATTTAATTATATGTACGCAGTTTTTCGGCAGTTTCTTCGTTAATCAACGAAATCGACTGATTTTTGTGTCAATTCCGCATGTAAAAGACATTCTAAAATTTTGACCTCGCAGGCTGACCGTCGAGTGAGCGGGCTGCGCGCAGCGTGGCCTGGGCTTGCAGCATTGCGTGTGGCCTGCTCGCGGGTGGTGCTGTACGATCAGTCGAGGGGCGATGCTGCCTCTTGCACTCGACGGGGCTTGGGCGCAAGCCCAAGTGCCTCGTCTTGTTACGATTGATTCGTTTTGATTTTAATTTTAAATTTTCAGTTCGGAAACGATTGTTAATTAATTTTTAAATTCGTAATTTAAATTGTTTTCTCATAATTTAATTTTGAATAATCTAATTATTATAAATTTTAATTTATACTAATTATTTTACTAAAATTAAAACCTTGAATTAATTTAAATTTATTTTAATTCAACTTAAAATAAATTAAATGGATTCAATTATAAATTTATATGAGCTTTAAATTTTAATTAAATTTGTATGTTTCCGGTTAGACTAGGAAATACATTTTTATGTTTAAAATTAGTAAAGCATATGAATTTATTGGTTTAAGTGGGAGCATTTTAGTCATAAACTCTTGCTTTGGTCTACATTCCTTTAACGTTAAACAACTTGATTAGAATTAATAAGGACTGAATAATTGGTAGATTATTGGTGCCCTTTATTAATTGCTGCAAATATTTATGTGATGCATAACATGTTTTACTAACCAGCTATGTGGGCCATTCATGATAATGAATGGGTGAATGGTATATATTGTATATGTACTGTTTTGCAGGTTATTGAAAAGTGACTAGTATGGCCCAAATAGGATAAAAAATATGGTTTGCGTACCATTAATTTGAATGTAATATTGGTCTAAAGTACCAAATTTTATTGCTTTTAAATATGGTATGCGTACCATCAAATAGTTGTAATTAGTTTAATTATAGCTTATCCTATTTGAAGAAAATGGCGCCTCCCATGGTGAAATTTAAGACGGAGTTGTAGGGGAATACAGTTAAACATAATAACATTTGCGGAAACAATCCCCAAAGCCAGGAAACATGTGTAAAGCACAGATTAAGCAAACTTACATTCGAAGCGTGTTTTCCACCATAAGCTGTCAACGAACACGAACAAAGAACTCCACTTGTCGTTCCTTTACTTGGTTCACCGACACGATCAGATCCGTCTTGATTGTCGTAGCTTAGACAATTGATCAAGATACTTTGCCTTTTGGGATGAACACGCTATGGAGGCACAGAGAGAATTAGGGTTCTCTATTTTCTCCTAGGGTTGTATGTATTGTGTTATGATTGTGCTAAGTTGGAAAAATAGGTTATAAGGTTATTTACATAACCTTACTAACCGACCATGCTATGAGGCAAGGCTGGCTAGCAAGCCCGCACACCAAACACACGGACACGGACAGCCAGTAGGCCGTGGGCCGCGCTGCTCCTGTCTCGTGGTCTCGGCCCGGACGCACGCGCACAGCTCCGCGCCACAAGGGCCTCGCTGCTGCTGCGTTTGCTTTGCTTGCTCGTTTAGTCGTGCGCGTACCCATGGGCCTTGAGTGCTTCGTGCACTCGGCTCGTGGGCCGCTCCTCTTATTCGCGATTAAATTTTTTTTCGATATATTATTTATCGTTTCGTAAACGACGAATCACCGTCGTATGATACGATTTATTCGTCTCGCCTAGCTTACAAATATTCGCGATACGATATACGATTCCGATGCAAGGTCGTGTCGTATAATACGTTTCCAACTTAAATCCCGAGAGGCTATTAAATGAATTTCCGATTCATTTAATTCGGTGATCTGTTACGTGTCATTGGTGTGACCTTGTAGGTTCAGTCAAGAGTAACTTGTGAGTTCAATATCCATTAGAACTCACTAATCGGAAGCATTGCTCCAGCTAGCTGTTCCGATCATCTGATCTCACTGAATTAATTTATTCGCAATTAATCTGAACCTTTGGTATTAGACTTAATGCACCTTGGGTGAAGGACATATTTCCTTCAATCTCCCACTTGTCATTCAGACAATTGTGCATCCACATTCCTTTGTCACTTCGTGTTACTTACTGAACATAAGGTAACATCCAAGCCATCCTTATTAGGTCCAGAAGTGTTTCTCGGATTACAGAGTTCAACTGTCAAACTTTTGCAGAAGGTTAAGCCTTAACCATTATGAGCACGGCCATGCATTTTACAGTATCTAACTCTCCGAGAGGCCTTGTTACACAACAACACCATATCCTATCAAAGATAGGAGGACAATCCATTCTTGCAATCTATGAACACTCACTTTGATTCATAGTACGCCCAATAACTGCTTTTGTAGCCTCCTTTTACGGTGCGACGTTTAGCTAGTATCAAAGCGAACTAATTCTCAAACATAATCGCTCATGTTCTGAGGAACGGTTTCTAATCACCATTAATGAGAACTACCTATGACATGACTTTAATCTCTTAAAGTTTTCTCATGGTCAATCCGATACAAGATCCAATAAGTATCTATGCAAAAGATTCTGACATCCAGTCACTCTAGTTCAAGAAACAGAACTAAGTAATATACTTGCAATCTAATCTTCATTAGTCATTGGTCGTCCACCTTTCAATGACCTGGATTAGGGATCCTTTGTGACTTCAATATTCAAGTTCACTTATGGGTGTTTCTTTGCCGAAGAATCCATCTTGACATCCCATTTGAATGATTTGAATCACATGGACTTGTCATTTAATTCTAAACCACAATTAAATGAATATGAAATAAATAAATTTAATAAATATGAAATGGTTAAACCAATTGTTTTAAACTTAGATCTAACAGATGTTCTAAAACAATACTTAGAAAATCAAAGCGATTCTTCAACATGATTGATTCCCATGGTTGCTACATGTGCGTTGTGTTTCACTTGTGGCAACGGTTTAGTCAATGGATCCGCGACGTTGTCGTCAGTTCCAACCTCGCAAATCTCGATTTCCTTTCTTTCAGCGATCTCTCGAAATATATGAAATCGCCGCAGTACGTGCTTGGACTTCTGGTGGCTCCTAGGCTCCGTTGCCTGAGCAATGGCTCTGCTATTGTCGCAATACAAAGCCACTGGTCCTTTAATGGAGGGGACAACACCAAGTTCTTCGATGAACTTCCGAATCCTAACAGCTTCCTTTGCTGCTTCTGAGGCAGCAATGTACTCGACTTCAGTTGTAAAATACGCAATAGTGCTTTGCTTAGCACTTTTCCAGCTTACTGCTCCGCCATTGAGGCAGAACACAAACCCAGATTGTGATCTGAAATCATCTCTGTCGGTTTGAAAGCTTGCGTCCGTATAGCCCTTAACAATCAACTCATCTGTACCACCAAAAACCAAAAACTGATTCTTAGTCCTTTTCAGGTACTTTAGGATGTTCTTGGCAGCAGTCCAATGCGCCTCACCTGGTTCTGACTGGTACCTTCTCGTTGCACTGAGTGCGAACGAAACATCCGGCCTTGTACAAATCATAGCATACATGATGGATCCAATAGCCGAAGCGTATGGAATTCCACTCATCTTTCTACGCTAATCAGATGTTTTGGGACACTAATTCTTGCTTAGATATATGCCATGTGACATGGGTGGATGGCCTCTCTTGGCTTCCATAATATCAAACCTAGCTAGCACTTTGTCAATGTAAGTGCTTTGGCTTAGTCCAATCATCCTCTTAGATCTATCCCTATAGATCTTGATGCTCAATATGTACTTTGCCTCTCCTAAGTCCTTCATTGAGAAACACTTTCCAAGCCAAGTCTTTACAGACTCCAACATAGGAATGTCGTTTCAAATAAGCAGTATGTCTTCAACATACAAGACTAGGAATGCAATTTTACTCCCACTGACCTTCTTGTATACACAAGATTCGTCCTGATTCTTGATGAAGTTAAACTTATTGACTGCTTCATCAAATCGTTTTTTCCAACTCCTTGATGTCTGCTTTAGTCCGTAGAGGGACTTCTTGAGCTTGCATACCTTTCCTTGGTTCTTTTGATCGACAAAACCTTCGGCTATGTCATGAACACAGTCTCTTCAAGAACACCGTTCAAGAAGGCAGTTTTGACATCCATTTGCCATATTTTATAGTCATGAAACGCGGCAATCGCAAGGATTATCCGAATAAACTTAAGCATCGCGACTGAAGAAAAGGTTTCATCATAGTCAACGCCGTGAACCTTGCCTATAACCTTTTGCTACCAATCTAGCCTTGTATATGTATACAATTCCATCTTTGTCTTTCTTCAACTTGAAGACCCATTTGCATCCGATAGGTGTGAACCCATCCGGCAAATCAACCAAATCCCAGACTTGATTTTCAGACATAGAGTCTATTTCAGATTGCATGGCCTCTAACCATTTAGTGGAGCTTGGGCTCGTCATAGCTTGCTTGTAAGTCATAGGTTCATCACTATCCAATATGAGAACGTCTAAGTTTTCAGTCAAGAGGACGCCTGTCCATCTGTCCGGCTGAAAAATAGTTCTATTTGACCTACGAGGGGCAACAACGTTTTGAGGAACTACTCCCACTGGCTCTTCTAAAGACCTTGGAGTTTCATCAACCTGAACTGCTTCTAAAGAGTTCTGAGTTCGTTGTTCGTCTCGAATCTCTTCGAGGTCTATTATTCTCCCACTTGTCAATTTGGAAATATGATTTCTTTCCAAAAAGACACTGTCACGAGCAACGAAAACCTTGTTGTCTGACTTGTTGTAGAAATAATACCCCATAGTTTCTTTTGGATACCCAATGAAGAAACATTTGTCCGATTTAGGTTGTAGCTTGTCCGAAACTAATCGCTTGACATATGCTTCGCAACCCCAAATCTTCAGAAAAGACAACTTTGGAAGTTTCCCAGTCCATAATTCGTATGGAGTCTTTTCAACAACTTTTGACGGAGCACGATTCAGTGTGAGTGCTGTAGTTTGCAACGCATGTCCCCAGAACTGTAAAGGAAGTTCGGCCTGACCCATCATTGACCTGACCATATCGAGTAAGGTCCTGTTTCTCCGTTCCGACACTCCATTCCATTGAGGTGTCCCCGGAGCAGTCAATTCAGAGAGAATACCGCATTCTTTTAGATGGTCATCAAACTCGTGGCTAAGATATTCACCTCCTCGATCCGATCTTAGAGCTTTGATTTTCTTGCCATGTTGATTCTCTACTTCATTTCGAAATTCTCTGAATTTCTCAAACGATTCAGACTTATGCTTCATTAAGTAAATATAGCCATATGTACTGAAGTCGTCCGTAAACGTTATGAAATAGTTGAACTCACCTCTAGCTTTCGTACTCATACGCCCACATACGTCCGTATGTATTAGCCCTAGTAGTTCTCTTGCTCTTTCTCCCACCTTTGAGAAAGGTTGCTTTGTCATTTTGCCAAGTAAACAAGATTCGCATTGATCAATCTTCTCTAAGTCGAATGATTCTAGAATTTCTTTCCGTTGAAGTAATTCCATGCGCTTTATGTTTATATGGCCTAATCGACAATGCCACAGAAATGTGAGATCAGAATCACCAGTTTTAGCCTTTTTGGTATTTATGTTATAAATGTGTTTGCTCGTATCTAGCACATAAACACCGTTTTCTTGTTGTGCTGAACCATAAAACATTCCATTCAAAGAAAAAGAACAACTATTGTCTTTAAATTGAAAACTAAAACCTTTAGAATCCAAACTTAAAACGGAAATGATGTTTCTGGTGATACTAGGAACATGGTAACAATTTTCTAGTTCCACAACAAACCCACTAGGCAAAGAAATAAAATAAGATCCTACGGCTAATGCAGCAATCCGTGCTCCATTTCCCACGCGTAGATCCATCTCGCCTTTATCAAGCTTTCTACTTCTCCTTAGTCCCTGCGAATTGGAACATAAATGTGAGCCACAACCAGTATCTAATGCCCAAGAAGTAGAATTAGCAAGATTACAATGTATAACATACATACTCGAAGGAGAAGCAACGTTTCCGTCCTTCTTCTCTTCCTTTAGTTTGGGGCAATCTCGCTTGTAATGACTAATTTCATTACAATTGAAGCATTGCGATGTAGAAAGAGAAGCATTCCTCTTCATCTTGCTCTTGGAAGGTGCCAGATGCCCTCCGGGAGTGGACGAAGATGCATCCTTTCTTTTCTTCCCCTTGCCTACTTTCTCGAAGTTAGTGCACCTCACATTCAAAGGGTTTTGATTGAACTTGAGGATTTTCTCGCATTTCATGAGTAATTCCACAAGTTCACAGAATGTGCTCTCTTTCTGATGAAAGAGATAGTGCATCTTAAAACCCTTATAATCCTTATGAAGAGAATTCAGAACTAGTGCAATAGCTATTGACTCTTTGATGGAACCCACAAGTCTCTCAATTGTGAAAAATAATCTAGACATCATATCCACATGATACCGAATTGATGTGTTCTTGTCCATCTTGACAGAGTAAATGCCCCTTTGTGCCTCGAGAAGTTCGATTTCCAGGCACGACTTGCTTGGGGTTATGAGCTTGAGATCGCTCATCGAATTAGCCAATTCGTCAACCCCATTGCCACCAGTTTGGCACAAGGGTCGAAAACCCGCACACTTATCCTCGAGGCTACTTAGGAGAGCATGAGGTTCAAAAGTAATGAACCTCCCTCTCCAACTCTCAGGGATAGACTTAAGGATGAACTCCGTGACAAGGTACTTGTGAAGTGCCCATCTTCTGTACCTTTCAAGAGTCATGCCTCGCGCATCATAGCTAGGGAAAGGTTGTTCAATGACATAGTGAAAATTAGTCAAGTCTAACTCGACATCCAGAATTTCACCTGATATGATTGTTGTTATGTTTGCGACCATTTTGATTACTACAATCGAAAAGAATTTGCAGTAAATAACCATTCATAAAATTCAATAACTTTGAAATAAATGCAAAAACATGCAATCATTAAAGCTATTAAAACCTTTCATTCATGCAAAAAGAAAAAACATGGTCCAAAATGAATGAAACGATTCCAAGACCCCAAAAGTCCTAAATCCTTAAGCAGCTTTAGCATGTCTTAAGTAGTTTAAGATTTTAGGTAAGCAAAACCTATTGCTAGTAATCTCAAAATTCTTCTTGGTTAATAAATTAATGCCATAATTTATCCCATTGCCACAACTTAATGCCATTGTTGTTTGAGTTGTAACCACAATCAACGTGCTCCTTTAGGACGCCTTACCACCTAAGTCAACTAAAATAGCACCTAGCTTTAGCGTAAACCTACTATCTTAGATCCCTAGATTTTTGTAAGTGTTGATTTGGAAGGCAATTTTTAAACTCAATATTACTTGGACCTAGTTGTTTCTATGTTGGTTCGATTATTTAGTGAACTTAAAACTAATCGATTCATAGGAAACAACATGTTCATGCAAAGCATACATACATTAATACATTCACGCATAAAATATATATATATATACATATATATATATATATATATATATATATATATATATATATAGAAGTGCATAAATAAATGGTGATCTAGTATGGCCCAAAACATCTTGTCTTGAAGCATCCAATCTTCATCACCTTCTTGTTAGCTTGGCATCGTCTTGAATCTTCGTTCAAATGCTAACTTAAAGTTCTGAACTTAGAAATACTTGAAAATAATAAATTACATCAAAATTTCCATGGTACGCATACCATATTTAAAACTTTACATTCAAAGATAGAACGGTACGCAGACCGTATTTAACTATCCTAAATTTGGCCATACTAGTCACTTGGAGTACCTGCATTACATAAAATAGACATTCTATGCATTCACCCATTCGTGTGCTAAAACGAATGGCCCATATAAATATGCAAGTATTTACGTGAATTAATTAAAATTCACGTTCACATAAACGCGTCCTAAAAGATTAATCAATTTCTAAATTATTAATCCTTAGACTTTATTCTAATTAAAATTGAATTTAATTAAAATAATGCGACCCACGAAAATAATTAAAATAATTATTTCATTTTAATTTCATTTAGTTGCTCCCACTCAAACCAATAATTATTCCGGATAATTAATTATGAAATATCAAATTAAAACTCGCGGCCCGGCCCAAGCAAATAAAATATTAAATTAAATATCCTGTTAGCCCAAATTAATGCACATATACGAAGCCCAACGAAATAAACAATTTTCAACGAAAAAAGTCCGATTACGTAGTTGCGCTAGGCTTGCGCCCAGCCCTATGCCTTGCGTGTGGCCTAAGAGGCGCACGAGCAAGGCTCGCACACCCCCAGGCCCCTCGTGCGCGCGCGTCTCCACAGCATCGTTGCCCCTGCGCTGTGTGTTGTGCGTTCGTGTGTGCTGGACGTCGCATGGCTCGCGCCTTGCTTTGTCGAGGCCCCCCGCAAGCGTCCCGCCTGCCCCTTTCCTCGCCCAGCGCGCACGAGGCACGCAACACGCTTGCTGCTGCCCGTGTCGCTGCGGCTCGGCCTTCGTGTAGCAGCCCGTATGGCTCGACGAGCCATACGTCCACCACACTCGTGTTCGTGCCTTTGGTTCGTGACACGGACCAACTCAATTAAAATTAAATTTAATTTCACGAACTTGCATTAATTTTATTTTTCAAAAAGTTACGATTTTTATTTTCGAAAAACAACGATTTTTAACGATTTAATAAACTTTAACGACAATCCATTTTCGTAAAATATTAAATCAAAGGCTAGCATTATTCAAATTTTTATGAACGAACGAATCAACATTAAAATTTGAACTTTTAATTAATAAAATGCAAAGCTTTAAATCGTTCTTTAACATTTAAATTTCAGATTTTTAATAATTTGGTTTAAGTGCGATTAAAATTAACGAAACCATTCAAAATTTTAATCCAATAATTTTTAAAATTATCCATTGACCCATGAAATTATATCCCCTTTCCCAATTAACCGAATTATTAAACCAAAATTAATTAAAATTCAATTAGGGTTTCATATTTTACGAATTGGGGAAAGGCAAAATTAGGTTTTATACTTATCGGAAAAATCTGAAATATTACCCATAGATCAAGAATATACACAGAAAGATTGTGTCAAAATTTCAAGCAATTCCGAGTAGTTTAGGTCGACCTTTTAACTGAATTATTGTTCGACACTTTTAATTTTTAATGAAAAATTAACAAAAACGCCCGAAAAACGATACATCGAGGCCTGTTTTTGCAATTCCGTTCACATGAGTTGATCTTAGAAAATCGTTTTCCTTCAGATTTGGGTTTTAAAACTCGAAAAAACGAACATTTTTTATTTCAGACCTGATTATTACGCAATTCATCCAATAATTCGTAAAAATTCCGAAAATTCAACAAAAAATTCAAAATTTTCGACAGATGCAAAAACAATAAAATCATGCTAATTCATGCTTTGAATACATAAGGCTCATGATACCACTGTAGGGGAATACAGTTAAACATAATAACATGTGCGGAAACAATCCCCAAAGCCAGGAAACATGTATAAAGCATAGATTAAGCAAACTTACATTCGAAGCGTGTTTTCCACAATAATCTGTCAACGAACACGAACAAAGAACTCCACTTGTCGTTCCTCTACTTGGTTCACCGACACGATCAGATCCGTCTTGATTATCGTAGCTTAGACAATTGATCAAGATACTTTGCCTTTTGGGATGAATACACTATGGAGGCACAGAGAGAATTAGGGTTCTCTGTTTTCTCCTAGGGTTGTGTGTATTGTGTTATGATTGTGCTAAGTTGGAAAAATAGGTTATAAGGTTATTTACATAACCTTACTAACCGACCAAGCCATGAGGCAAGGCCGGCTAGCAAGCCCGCACGCCAAACACACGTACACGCACAGCCAGTGGGCCGTGGGCCGCGCTGCTGCTGTGTCGTGGTCTCGGCCCGCACGCACGCACACAGCTCCGCTCCACAAGGGCCTCGCTGCTGCTGCGTTTGCTTTGCTTGCTAGCCTAGTCGTGCGCGCGCCCATGGGCCTTGAGTTCTTCATGCACTCGGCTCGTGGGCCGCTCCTCGTATTCGCGATTAAATATATTTTCGATATATTATTTATCGTTTCGTATACGATGAATCACCGTCGTACGATACGATTTATTCGTCTCGCCTAGCTTACGAATATTCGCGATACGATATACGATTCCGATGCAAGGTCGTATCGTATAATACGTTTCCAACTTAAATCCCGAGAGGCTATTAAATGAATTTCCGATTCATTTAATCCGGTGATATATTACGTGTCATTGGTGTGACCTTGTAGGTTCAGTCAAGAGTAAGTTGTGAGTTCAATATCCATTAGAACTCACTGATCGGAAGCATTGCTCCAGCTAGCTGTTCCGATCACTTGATCTCACTGAATTAATTGTTCGCAATTAATCTGAACCTTAGGTATTAGACTTAATGCACCTTGGGTGAAGGACATATTTCCTTCAGGAGTTTCCAATCCTTTTTCAAGACGGACTTTGAAGTTGAAGGTTCAAGATGAAGTCGGGCCATACTAGATCACATTTATATCTTATGCATGTTTTAAGTTATTTATTGCTTTAAATATGTCATAATTATGCATGAGATTATAGCTTGATTATGTTGCATAATTAAGGATTTTAGTTCACTTAAAATCTAACCAACATAGTAAGAGCCTTAAGTTCCAAACTTAAAAATTGAGTTAAAAGGTGTCATGCCAAAATAACACTTACTTGGATAACCTTTACATCAATCTTGGTAATAGTTTTCCGCCATAGCGAGGTGTTACTTATTGATTCTAAAGGAGTAAGGTACACAAATAAATTGTGAGTACATGTTAGTTTTGGTGAAACTCAACGATATAAGTAAGGAGTCCTTTTATGTCGTGGCAAATGCGATAGGTTTACCTAATAAGTTCTTAGACGTACCTATCAACCAAGAGTAGTTTCTAGACTATTATCAAAGGCTTTGCTTACCTAAAATATTTTAGAATTGAGTCAAAATAAATAATGTGCTTAATTCTTCTATGATTTAAGGGTCTTGGAATCATTTTATTCACACATGCCGGAACACATAACTTGAAAAAAATGCTTAATAAATGATAAATTATGCATGTTTGCTAGAATTTAAAGTTTATTAAGAGAAACTGTGAATGGTTATTTATTTGTTTGTTCTTTTTCAATTGTAGTTTTACTATGGCAAACAACAATCAAAACATCATCATGGGTTATGAGCTTATGGTCAAGCTGAACCTAACGAATTTTCTTGAATGGGAAGCTAAGCTTGTTGAAATAGTCAGACTCAATGGACTTGAGTATGTACTGTTACATCCCATGCCAAGCTACTATGCCAGAGACATGACCCCTGAAAGATTTGCCGCCTGGGATGGGATCTCAAAAAGGTTATGAGTCTCATGCCACTAGTAGAAAAAACCCCTGTTGCATCCCCCTTGTTGCAGCGTACAAGTAATAATACGCTTCAACAACCAGTCGGTCAACGCGGGTCAAACCCTTTAAAGGGTTATTGCAGCGTACAAATTAATTGCCCCCTGCAAAAGAGCTTTTTGCAGCGTACATAATAAAAGCCCCCTGCAATAAGTCTTTTATTTTGCAGCGTACATGGTAAAAGCCCCCTGCAATAACATATTTGTAAATTTTTTTCGCTGCAACTTTAACTCAGACCAAACATTTCTATCTCAAACCTCGTGACCATTTCGAAATTCATATCCCACTCAGTAGTCTCTTCTTCTTCTCTCGATCTTCCTCTCCTTCGCACCGTACACCTGGTCCTTCTTCTTCGATCTTCCCTCAGCTCTACCTGAAACACGGCAGACCTTGCCCCTTCTTCTTCTTCGATCTTCCTCGCTGGCCTTCTTCTTCTTCCCTCTGCGTTTTTCTCTCTCCTCTGCTTCTCAATAAATTAGGGTTTGTGAATTAGAATTTGGGGATTTGGAAGTTAGGGCTTTTCGTATCGGTGGCAGAGCACCACTCAGAACCACTCCACAACAGCGGCTTGAGTGACTGACGACAGCCGACAGTGGTGGTCGACGGAGCAAGCCGAGATTACTTGAGAGTTGAGACGAAACGGAGAGGCAAGTAATATAAGCAACTTAATAGGTTTAATTGTTTTCTTGTGGATTGATTTGTCTTTAATACTTAGCAGTTTTGGAAATTCGCATCATCCGGATTCACTTAGCTTGCTGGTAATTTCCCTGTACTCACAGATTTGTTTCAATCAGTTGTTTGCAGTTTGTTTTTTTAAAATCTTGCTGTTTTTTTTAATTAAGAAGTATAAGTTAGATTGTCCTGGATTTGAGAATTTGATAACATGATAGATTGAAGAATGATGATGGTTTTGGGTTTAATTTGTTAGGAAAATGCCTTTTTGGGTTATGTTGCTAGTATTTCGCGGGTCTTGATCATCTAATATTCATCGTATAAATCAACAGGGTAAACGAATCGATCGTTGCTGCTAGCCTTTTGCCCTTTTACTTCGAAATGGATCATTGTTTTTAGTTTCAGTCTGAGTTATTGTTAACGATTAGTCACAACTTCTTGTTTGTTTTATGACTGTATTTATTCCTGAAACCACTTCTTGTTTGTTAATTTGGTGAATTAATTTTTCAAATTGTTTGATTCATATGTTAATTTAATGAATTCATTGGTTTATTTCATAATATTTGGTGATGTTATTCTTTTAGTGTAAATTGATCTTTGTGAAAATTTTCACTGTATTTGGGCTTGTTACGGGGTCGGAATTATTGGGTTTACCTTATGGTAATTTTCTTGATGCTAGGGCTTCCAAGAAACCTGCATTTTAGCATCGTCTTTCTAGAGAACCGCAAACTCATTGGCGATCGGCGTCGACTTCTCCGGCGAGGTATTCCCGTCTCTTAATCTCTCTCCTTCCCTTTCTTCTGCCTCACCCCTCCTGCTGCTTGTGATTTCTTCCCTTTTCTCAAATATTTTATATTGTTTGAGTTGTGTACTTATCAAGTCTGTTTTTTGGTTTTTTTTTTTATGTATGATTTGGATGTAAATGCTTTTGTTATGAATTGTATTTTCCTGTTGGGCCAAGTCTGTTTGTGGATTATTTCGGAGATTGTTTCGGAGGTTTGCTCTTTTCTTTGTGTGTCACTAATAAGAACTTCCAACAAAAATTAGGAAGGAAAGATGAATTAAGGTAGTGTTTTGGTTTAGCAGAGTTTCGGTGAGATTGATATTATTAGAATAATGTCAGATTGTCAGGGTGCTATAAGCCACATTTTTAGAGATTTTGGTGGATTTTCTGTGCGTTTTAGCTCTTTTTGCTGGCTAAAGATAAAAATAGTGTCTCAGCCAGGGAACCAAGGCCTGTGGATATTGTTTGGTTTACATAGTGTGTTAACGTCCATTGATTCCTTCAAGAATTTACTTTTATCAGTACTAGTGTTTAGGTAATACAATGTGGTACTTCATTGTCTTTAAGTTACCTGTAATTGCTATTGATTGTTTTAGTTTAGTATTTGGCACAACTTGTATTTAACTGTTCTTGTGCTTTGCATCAGTCATTTTAGTCTTTCATATTTTAGTTTTCTACTGGCCTCATTGTAGTTCTAGTAAGAGCCAAATAAGTCATTGGAGACAAAAATGTTCTAACCTGCTAACAAAGCAGCCTTCTCCTGGAAAAAACCAGCTAACAATCACTTTTTATTATCGGTATTTCGCTCTGTGGTCTGATATATCACTTTCACCATCATGCTGGATTGCTGGTATGTATAGTAATCTCAGAAAAAGACTGTTACTCGTATCCTTGTACTGTTGTACACTTACTGCCATTGATAACTCTTAGTTTCCCATGATTATTTAGGGAAATAGGCTGGAAATTGTAACTAGTTGTTTATGTTATTGTTTCATTTGAAGGTTTATGCTTTAGATGCAAACCGCAGCAATTTCTGAAAATTAAAATAGCACTGATATTCTGCTTCTGACAGGTTCTAACATTGGTGTTACTGGATCTTCCTGGACTTCTGTTTTTCTCCACATATACTCTCCTTGTCCTCTTTTGGGCAGAGATCGATCATCAGGTAGAGTGTAATCTGATGTTGCCTTGCTTACATTTGAAAATGACAACATTCATTTCATCTTAGCTCCTTTTCCGCCTAACAAGTGCCTACTTTTTCAGGCTAGATATCTACCAACTGATAAGCTGAGGCTTGTTTACATATTGCTAAACGCTGGAATTTACTTCATACAGGTTTATTACATCTCATGTTTACTTTATCTTTCATGTTAGTGATTTGTTACCAGTTTATTTTCAAAGGGTTGAACCCATGATAGTTATATTTTATGCTTTAGGTTTGTATCTAGATTTTTCTCTGGGTGTATAACAATGAAGCATTGGAAACCGTAGGACGGATCTTTATTGCAGGTTCAATTCGTTTTTGTTATTGATGATGATTTTTTTTGTTATGGGACCACTATTTTCAGACTGTTTAAACTTCTTTATATTCTGTCAGCTGTCTCATTTGTTGCTGCGATCAGTTTCTTGTTTTACGGACGAAGGTCAGTTTTTGAATGTTTGAGTAGTTTGATCGTCTATAACCGAACAACAATGCAAATTTGGTATACCAGTATACTTCGTATCTGTATTTACTTGTCATGTTTTCTATGAACGACTCCAGATTGTTTGTAATGCTGAGACAGTTCCCAATTGAATCTAAAGGAAGAAGTAAGAAGTTATACAAGGTTTGTCTTCTTTCCTTAAACATTTTTAGTCCAGTTTCCCGCGTAATTTCTAAGTTCTAACCTGCTAACAAAGCAGCCTTCTCCTGGAAAAAACCAGTTAATAGACAACGCCTAAATGAGTTTAAAGCCAATAAAACCTAGGGTAATGTTAGCTCTCCTCAAAGCTGGTCTCATTTATCAGGCCATTATCCTGAGATAAACCAGTTTAAAGCTAGTAAAACCCTTTAAACAGGAGTCAAAGTGTACTGCCGTTATATACAACACCCATGAACAACCTAAATATGACCTATAGAAACAAATAAGAGCACGGGAGAAAACAACACTGTTATTTCAGAATAGAGTCTTAACTCAGTCGACGAGCTAATACCCCTCTTCTCTCTCTTTCTTCCCCTCAACCCTGCTTGTAATAGATTTCCTGTGTGACCTGGCTACTGCTCACAAATTCATCAGATAAGATCTGATAACTTCTTAATATTTGAAGATAGGTCTTTAAAATTTTAGTTTGGCCTAATAACTCTATATTTTACATTGTGTTTTATCCTATTTACAAGAGTTTTAGGGATATTTCTTTCTTAGTTCCTTGAATGTTAAAATGTGACATTTCATTTGCATTTAATCTAATGCTCCCTACAAATTTTTGTTTTTGTAAAGGTCTATACTCCGAGGAATGCGCCTTATGCTAATGAGGAAATTGATGTGGTTCGTGAGCAATGGTCTATACTCCGAGGAATGCGCCTTATTATTGGCCTGAGCGCGCTTGATCGAGTTGGTTTAGATGTTATAGAACAATCTTTTATATTAAAATGTATGCGTATGTTGAAATTGGGACGTACATATATTTAAATGTAGTACGTGTATTTTGGTTTTATGATATATACAGAACACCAGTTATTGTTTTTATATTTGTTATACAATTTGAGATATTATTATTGTTGTGACAGGTTTCTATATTTGGTGCAAGGCACTCTAGCTATCCCTAAATAAAATAAAATTTTTTCCGCCAAAAGTGATTTGTTACAGCGTACATATGTATATGTACGCTGCAACAAGGCTGTAAAATTTGGCAAAAATTATGACCTTTTGCAGCGTACAAATAGATGTTCGCTGCAACAGGATGGGTTTTTTGCAGCGTACAAATTGCAAGTCATGATTTTAGCAAATTTTTCACCCTTGTTGCAGCGTACAAATATATGTACGCTGCAAAAAATCACTTTTTGCAGCGAACAATGTACGCTTACAAGTTTAGACTTGTTGCAGGCCCCCCAGCTGCAGCATACGATGTACGCTGCAACAGGGGTCTAAAAGCCCGCTGCAATAAGGGTTTTTTCTACTAGTGAGCTGAACAATATCCCTGATGAATGGGCTAGAAGATTTGTAGCTTAAGAACCTTTTATGCTCATCAAGAATCTGAGGGATATCTTTCGTGGAAACACAGAGGACAGGGACCTAAATGTGCATGAGTTGATTGAATCAATGTCTGGTCTAAAGGTTGGTTCTCCTAACAGGTGTTATAGGATGGAGGTCCAAGAAACACATGTTCAACTCCTTCGCACTAAACAGAGGGTAGGCGTCCCACTGAGGTTCCATGTGGAGCTTATGCTTTCATATTTTGATCGCCTAATTCTGCTAGGAACACCAATAAGCGAAAGGATGGCAGTCTCTATCTTGCTCAATTCACTACACAGTGGGTTTGGTCGCTTCAAGCAACTATACCTAAGTGAACCAAGAGAAGAAACAGTTGCATAATTTGTTCACCTTGTCAGAAAAGCTGAGATAATACTCGATTTTGAAGCCAAAGATTTACTCAAGGATAAAGGGAGACCTTTCAAGAAAGGTGGAAAGTCCAAGGGCAATGCTAAGACAAAGCAAGACAAGTCCACATCAAGCTATCTTTATTGTGATGGAATAGGCCATTAAAAGAGAGAATTTCGAAAGCTAAAGGAAGATCAAAACAACGGAACAGTCGTTCCATCTTCAGGTATTTTCGTTATAGACTATATACTTGCTAATTCAACTTCTTGGGTATTAGATACAGGTTGTGGCTCACACTTATGTTCCAATTCACAGGGACTAAGAAGAAGTAGAAAGTTAAGCAACGGTGAAGTCGACCTACGAGTGTGAAATGGAGCACGGATTGCTGCATTAGCTGTAGGAACTTATTATTTATCGTTGCCATCTGGGCTAGTTTTGGAACTGGAATACTGTTTCCATGTTCCAAGTCTTACTAAAAACATCATTTATGTTTCTTGCTTAGATGCTAAGGGATTTTCCTTTTTAATAAAAGACAATTGTGGTTCGTTTTATTTTAAAGAGATGTTTTATGGATCTGCTAAATTAGTCAATGGACTTTATTTATTAGATCACGACAAACAAGTTTATAACATAAATACCAAAAAGGCCAAAAAGGATGATTCAGATCTCACCTATCTGTGGCATTGTCGATTAGGCCATATTAACTTGAAACGCATAGAAAGACTTCAAAAGGAAGGAATTCTAGAACCATTTGACTTAGAGGATTATGGTAACTGCGAATCATGTTTACTTGGCAAAATGACAAAGCAACCTTTCTCTACAGTTGGAGAAAGAGCAACTGAACTATTGGGTTTAATCCATACAGATGTATGTGGACCAATGAGTACAAATGCTAGTGGCGGTTTCAGCTACTTTATCATTTTCACTGATGACTTCAGTAGATATGATTATGACTACCTAATGAAGCATAAGTCTGAATCCTTTGACAAATTCAAGGAATTTCAGAGTGAAGTAGAGAATCAATTAGGCAAGAAGATTAAAGCACTGCGGTCTGACAGAGGTGGTGAATATCTGAGCTATGAATTTGATGACCATCTGAAAGAATGTGGAAATCTATCATAATTGACTCCTCCTGGAACACCACAATGGAACGGTGTGTCGGAACGGAGGAACAGAACTTTGCTAGACATGGTTAGATCAATGATAGGTCAGGCCGAACTTCCAATAGAATTTTGGGGACATGCACTAAATACAGTTGCACTCACTATAAATAGAGCTCCGTCTAAAGCTGTTGAAAATACTCCATATGAGTTATGGTTTGGAAAGCCTCCAAAAGTGTCTTTTCTTAAGATTTGGGGATGTGAAGTATACGTCAAACGATTAATTTCAGACAAACTTCAACCAAAATCTGACAAATGTATCCTTGTGGGCTACCCAAAGGAAACAAAGGGGTATTACTTCTACAATACATCTGAGAACAAGGTGTTTGTTTCTCGAGATGGTATCTTTTTGGAAAGAGATCACATTTCCAAAATGACAAGTGGGAGATAAGTAGACCTCAAAGAAATTCGAGTCGAACAACAAACTCTAGAGAATGATCAAGATGACATTCATGATGAAACTCAGAGATCTTTAGAAGTATCTGGTGAGAATCAAGGATCATCTAGAAATGTAACCCCGTGTAGATCGCAGAGATATAGAACTCAACCGGAAAGGTACTTAGGTATTTTGACGAACGAGAGCTATGACGTTCTATTACTTGAAAGTGATGAACCTGCGACTTACAAACAAGCTATGATGAGCCCTAGCTCCAAGCAATGGCAAGAAGCCATGCAATCTGAATTAGACTCCATGTCTGAAAACTAAGTTTGGGATTTGGTCAAATTGCCAGATGGCTACCAATCCATTGGAAGCAAATGGGTTTTCAAACTGAAAAAGGACAAGGATGGGAAACTTGAAGTTTTCAAAGCTAGATTGGTTGCAAAAGGTTACAGGCAATTCCACGGTGTGGATTACGATGAAACCTTTTCACCAGTTGCAATGCTAAAGTTTATTCGGATAATGTTAGCAATCGCTGCACATTACGATTACGAAATATGGAAGATGGATGTCAAAACCGCTTTCTTAAACGGCGTTTTAACAGAAACTGTGTTTATGACACAGCCTGAGGGTTTTGGGGATCCAAAGAATGCTAAAAAGGTATGCAAGCTTAAGAAATCAATCTACGGATTGAAGCAAGCATCAAGGAGCTGAAATATATGTTTTGATGAAACAGTCAGTGACTTTGGTTTCATCAAGAACGTAGACGAATCTTGTGTATACAAGAAGGTCAGTGGGTGCAAAATTTCTTTTCTAGTATTATATGTCAACGACATATTACTTATCGGAAATGACATTCCTATGTTGAACTCTGTCAAGATTTGGCTTGGGAAATGTTTTTCGATGAAGGATCTAGGAGAAGCACAGTACATACTGGGCATCAAGATTTACAGAGATAGATCTAAGAAGATGATTGGTCTTAGTCCAAGAACTTATATCAATAAGGTGCTTGAAAGGTTCAGGATGGAAGACTCCAAGCGAGGCTACCTACCCATGTCTCATGGAATGACTCTAAGCAAAACTCAGTGCCCAAAAACACTAGATGAGCGTAGACGAATGAATGGGATTCCATATGCATCATCGATTGGTTCAATAATGTATGCTATGATATGTACAAGCCCGGATGTTGCGTATGAACTCAGTGCTACGAGCAGATACCAGTCAGACCTAGGAGAGGCACATTGGACTGCTGCCAAGAACATTCTGAAGTACCTGAAAAGGCACAAAGATGATTTCCTGGTCTATGGTGGAGATAATGAATTAATTGTTAAAGGCTATATGGACGCAAGTTTCCAAACCGACAGAGATGATTTCAGATCACAGTCTGGGTTTGTCTTCTGCCTCAACGGAGGTGCAGTAAGCTGGGAAAGTGCTAAGCAAAGAACCATTGCGGATTCTACAACTTAAGCGGAGTACATTGATGCACATGAAGCAGCAAAGGAAGCTATATGGGTAAGGAAGTTCATAGGTGAACTTGGTGTAGTCCCCTCCATTAAAGGACCAATAGCTCTGTATTGTGATAATAATGGAGCTATTGCACAGGCAAAGGAGCCTAGACACCACCAGAGAGTCAAGTACGTACTTCGTAGATTTCACCTTCTACGAGAGTTCGTTGAAAGAAAAGAAGTCGAGATAAGCAAGATTGGAACTGATGACAACATCTCAGATCCATTAACTAAACCTCTGCCGCAGGAGAAGCACAACTCGCACACTGCAGCTATGGGAATCAAACATTATTGGTTAATCATTCACATTAATGAATAGAATTTATTTTTCCATTTAATTTGTGGTTTATTAAATGATGAGTCCCTTCAATTTGACGATATATTCAAGATAGACTGTCAGGACCAGTCCTGTGACTAAGAAATGTCTATCAAGTAAACTTGAATGTCAAAAGTTGAAAATGGTCCCTAGTCGGAGTTTTCTATAAAGATAGACGCATAGAAAACGTTAGACGACTAGAATGCAAGATGACTAGTAGTTCTGTTTCTTGAACTATGTGGACATGGCAATGTCGTAATCATTTGCATAGATACTTACTTTGGGAAGACTAGTATCGGACAGACCTATGAAACTTTACTGTAAGAGATGAGAATCTGTCATAAGTAAATTTTATTAAAATTATTAGACACTAATCCTCAATACCTGAGTGATTTGAGATTACTTGTTTGAAAACTACTTACTTTGACGTTGTCAACCGTCGCACCATAAAAGGAGGCTATAAAGGCAATCACCTTTCAAACAAAGTCTAATCTCAAGATCGCAAGATTGGGATTGTCCTCCATAAATCGGGATGAGATGCTGAAAGTTGTACAAGGCCACTCGGAGAGCTAGAAACTGTAAAATGCATGGCCGTGCTCAGATGAATCATAGGCTATGATTATCTGTTTATTTGATCAGTTGAACTCTGAAACCGAGAAACACCTCTAGATATAATAAGAATGACAACTCTTACCTTATGTTCAAAAGCAAGCATCGAGTGACAAAGGAATTAGGAAATGCACACTTGCCCCTAAGGACAAGTGGGAGACTGAAGGAAATAATGCCCTTGGTCCAAGTATTCATTTAATGATAAGTCTAATAAATGCGGTTCAGTATTAATTATACAAGTTAATAATTCAGTGAGATCAAGTGAACTGGATGCCTAGCTAGAGGCCCCTTCAGTTCAAGTGGATTAATGATATTAATCCACAGCTTACTCTTGACTGAACCCGTAGGGTCACACAAATAGTACGTAAACGGATCAAGTATTTAATGGCATTAAATACTCTATCTAATCAATATTCGGAATCGACGGATCTTGGTTTGAGTGGGAGCTGAGATCGTCAAAGGCAAAGAAATGAATACTCCGGAAACGATGATATTGCCGGAAATGGAAATATGGATCGTATCGGAAATATAAATATTATCCAAGTCGTAGATGTTGCCGGAAACGGAAACATGGTACGTATCGGAAAATATTATCGGAAGTGGAAATATTGCCGGAATCGGAAATATTGCCGGAAACGGAAATATTTTCAGAATCGGAAATATTATCGGAATCGGAAATATTATCGGAATCGGAAAATAATTCTGCAAACGGAAATATTAAATATTAGTTCGAGACATAAATTAATTCCGGAATCGAAAATGTTAAATATTGTTCGTATCGGAAATGATTTCGGGAATCGGAAAATTAATCGGAAGCGCGTCGTACGAATTAGCATCGGACGAGCTTGCTAGACGAAGGCCCAGCACGAAGCCAGGCCCACGTCCAGCAAGGGAAACGCGCGCCACAACACGCCAGCCCAAGGCTGCGCCAGGCCCACCGCAAGGCCGGCCCAGCGCGCGCTCAAGGCTGTGGCAGCGTGTGGGCTTCGTGGCGAGTGGGTTGCCAGTGCTCGGGCTGCGCGCGCGCATGGCGCCCCTCGTGGGCTGCTGTGTGTGCGTGTGTGTTTGTGTTCACTTACGAAACCTAAAGCGTATAGGATTCATTTGTTGATTGAATTTCCTAATCCTAAAAAGATAGATTAATTAATTTAGAGTTCTGCTAGTATTCTAATTTAATTAATTCGTATCCTAGTAGGATTCGATTTCTTATTCCATGGCCTATAACTATGAGTTCAGGGCTCATAATTTACAACAAGTTTCAAGTATTCAAAGGTAAGAATTTGAGCAAAAACTCAGCCAAACACTTGCCCATATAGCCGAGTATTATTAGTACCTTAAGGGCGATTCTAGTTGGTCAATCTTAAGGCGGATCCGTACGTGCTGTGGACTTTCTACGGAGGGACGACACTTGGAGTCCTAAAGACTTATTCTTGTTCGGTTCGGGCGCAGCAAGGGAGGGCACGCTACAAAGTGTATGCATCTAAATTATGCTAATTGTTATGTGGCAATTAATTTGGAATCCTGGCTTTTATGGTTATTTCCGCGTGATTTATATTCGTTTATATGTATCATAACTTTATAGTCCTCACCATCGAGGATCTCAACCGATGTAGGCGAAAGATCCCTCTTGCTGGGTCCAGCTCCTCCTTTAGCGTCTCCCTTCTTGGCCGAACCCTCTAGAGTAGGATGCTGCCGCAAAGGAGTCACGACCATGGGAATGACCTCGACACGGGAATCAGCCGACCTCTCAGCCACGTCCTCCTTCTTAGGACGCTTAATTCCCGCCTTAACCTTGGGACGCTTCCCCGCAGTAGAGGTGTCCTTGTCCTCGACCTTGCGCTTCGGGCCGGCCTGACTCTTCTCGCCCTTCTGCAAAAACAGAACAGGTAACATAAAGGAAAATGCCGAGCCATATACCAAGGCTAATAAAAAATAAACAACTTACTTTTTCCAGGGCACCTCCAGCGATCCCCTTCAGCTTCTGGTCAACCATTTGAGTCAACCACTCTTTGGTGCTAATTCCTCCTTTTTCCTGGGCTGGGAGCTTAGACATGGCAACGGCTGCAAAAAAGATTTTTATACCTTTGTTAGTTGGCAAATAATATCTAACACAAATAAGCAGTAATGCCTTGATACCTTGGTCTAACCCATGATCTAGACCAGCCGCCGCCAGAAACACTAGATCTTTGAACTAAGAACATGACGGGAGCCAGGATTTAGGGATGTTCAAGTTCTTAGTCTGCACTGTCACAGACTCAACCTGAAAGTGGACAGCAATCTGATCCCACTCCTGTGCCGTTAAGGCCGGCAACTCCTCATTTCCCCAAGCAAAGCGGGGCTCCAACTGCCAAAGGCTAAACTTCAGCTCAGCCTCCTCGTCCGCGGTCCACATCACCACCCATCTCATTCTCAAAAAATGAGGTTTTGACGGCTTGTCAAAGGTAGTAGCATACTCACCTTTCTTAGCCAATTGGAACCAACCTTCGGCTCCCTTTACCTTCTGAAAACGCACCAGCCTAAGAAAAGCATTAAAAGACGGCCTCAGGCCCAACAACTCACACTTTGCAACGTACCCAAGTACGTTCGTCCAAGAATTGGGTGACAATTGGCAAAGACCAATGCCGAACCCATCCAACACTTCCTCCACAAAAGGATGGACTGGAAATCGTAAACCACTCTTGAAAGCCCCAGCATATACAGGAAACTCACCTAGGCCCACGTCCAAAATAGTGGACGCCTCGCTTTTAGGAAACCTCATCTCATAACCGGAGCCGGTATTCATGCCAGCGGAATAATTCTCCTCATGTTTCTCTAACCATTTTAACCACTTCGGATCAGCCCCAATCTGATCTGCAGAAATTTGAGCATTCTGCCCCTTTAAACCTCCAGCAACAACCTGAGGCACTATAATTGCCTCCTCTTCGGCCTCCTCACCCACAACCTCGCCGTCGCTCTCATCTTGCTCCGACTCCTCGAACGAGTCGGCGGGTTGTCTTGATGGACCAGCATCTTCCATCTCCTCCATCCAAAACTCATCAAAGTATGTAACTCCTTGACGAGAGCTTTTAGCCTCGCCTGGCGGAGTCCAGCTTATTTCCCCCGCCGGCACTCTGATGGATCTCCCCCCTGAGAAAGAAGGGTCCATCTGCTGACCCCTTAGCCGCAAGTCAGCAATGTTTGCTGTTTTTTTCGTCCTCGCCATCGTGTCCTGCATAACACGCAATGGGAGGCCAAACTTAACAACGGGCTTAAAAAATGAGGGATATTGGTGCGGCGCAGATTAGACCACCATATCCAGAAGTTCCAACCTTAACGGCTCAAGAACCTTAAACACCGCATAAAATAACGGACGGTGCGAAAATTGACGAATGACAAAGGTAATGCAAAAATTACTGACATAAATAAGATTACAGACGAAATGGTTAGGCAATTACCTAAAAAAATTTCGGAGATGATGACGTCAAAATCAGGCGGCACAGAAAGGAGACGTAGGGCTTGCACAATCCTTCTTCGTCCTAAGAAATCGGCCGAATTAAAGAATTCGTCAGGAATTTCTCTGCAAATTCTCTCTCTAGAAAGCAAGGAGGTTGATTTTTGAAAGTAAAAATCGAAAATTTTACCCCACCTCCATATATATAGTAAGGGCAGAAATGGAAGAGTCGCCACTTGGCGCCCTATCTTCGGTCCCCGGAATCTGATTAGGAAATCAACAGTCAAGAATGGGTACTACAAAAGTCATTTTACTCTACTACCCTTCTTGAGGGGAAAATGATGTGGGTAAAAATACCCCGCCTACGTGGCCGAATCGCAGCGCGACACATGGCACATCCCAGTAGGCAAAAATGCTTACTTAACAGCCACTTAGGAGTCAACAAATGATGATGTATGGCTGAGTTAAATGTACAAACCTCATAAAGGCCCATGGCCCATAGAGAATATTATGATAATGACACTTCTCGTATTATGGTAAACTAGCCAATCATGTGAAACCTTCCTAGGGTTTTCCCCCAAAAGGGGGAGACTATAAATACACTCAATTCCCAAGGAATTGACACAAGTTCCTAGATATAGAAACATCCTCAATTTCAGATATTTAATGCTTTACTTTTTCCTAAGCACTTCTTCCTAAAAACCCTAATCTTACTTAAGCATCGGAGGGAATATTCCTACGGGAATATTCTTCTTTTGTAGGAAAGTCGCCCGACGTGGACTGGACTCGACTCTACGTGGAACCGGATACCTCCTCGTCATCAACCATTGGAAAAACTCCCACAACAGAAGCCAACAAGCAGAAGTCTTTCTTGGCTGAAACATGAACTCATCGGCCTTGGGTTCTGGGTAAGCAAGGTGTGGGGATAATGGGACGGGTTTGGTTTCTTAGGATATGCCTTCGTTGATTTTGGGGGGCGCCAAGACCATTTTGAGTCTGATGCACGGTTGGCTAGACAGTATGAGCTGGCAGGGCATGGTAGAACACACTACCTGTCTAATATGGGAGCCCCGGCTGGGATTTATGCATGGCTGGCCACGAGGATAGACGCTCGTTTGTTTAGAGGTGCTCATATGTGCTATCAGACTGCTGATATAGCAACAATAGCTGGAATCACCGCGGAAACGACGGTGCATGAGAGCATTAGGACATATGAAGCAGTTTTAGCCGGTTTTAACAATATGTACAATCTTGTTTGAACGTCTCGTCCATGCAGTGATGGTGGTGAAGCTGGTGGTGCTTCCATGGATGATGATGCAGTCTCTGTTTCATGTACTAGTTTTATTTCCTATTTTCTGCATCCCTGTTTTAATAATCTATAGGCAGCCAAGTTAATCTATATATGCTGCCTTTATATTTTGTGTTTTTTGTTGTTTTTTATGTTACCCTAATAATATATAATTTTGTTTGTGTTTTATCTCTTAATTCGTTATCTGTTGAATGTATATGATGTACTTGTTTTTTCTCTTAGACGTTTGATAAGTGTCCTAACTTCTACAACTATTTGGTAATTTCACTCAGCTAACTATTATACTTCATCTTATATGGTCGTAAATGTCCATAAATATATTTGGTAATGGCCCATTGAACTACCATATGAAGGAAATATGTCCTTCACCCAAGGTGCATTAAGTCTAATACCAAGGTTCAGATTAATTGCGAAAAATTAATTCAGTGAGATCAGATGATCGGAACAGCTAGCTGGAGCAATGCTTCCGATCAGTGAGTTCTAATGGATATTGAACTAACAACTTACTCTTGACTGAACCTACAAGGTCACACCAATGACACGTAACAGATCACCGGATTAAATGAATCGGAAATTCATTTAATAGCTTTTCGGGATTAAGATTGGAAAAGTATTATACGATACGACCATGCATCGGAATCGTATATCGTATCGCGAATATTCGTAAGCTAGGCGACACGAATAAATCGTATCGTACGACGGTGATTTGTCGTATACGAAACGATAAATAAATATATCGGAAATATATTTAATCGCGAATACAAGGAGCGGCTCACGAGCCGAGTGCACGAAGCACTCGAGTCCCATGGGCGCGCGCATAGGCGAGCAAGCAAAGCGCGGCAACAACGAGGCCCAAGTGGCGAGGGTTGTGCGCGTGCGTGCGGGCCGAGACCACGACACAGCAGCAAGCGCGGCCCATGGCCCCTTCGCTGTGCGTGTCCGTGTGACTTGGCGTGCAAGGCTTGCTAGTCGGCCTTGCCTCTTGGCTTGGTCGGTTAGTAAGGTTATGTAAATAACCTTACAACCTAATTTCCTACTTAACACAATCACAATTCAGATTACACACAACCCTAGGAGAAAACAGAGAACCCTAATTCTCTCTGTGCCTCCATAGTGTGTTCATCCCAAAAGGCAAAGTATCTTGATCAATTGTCTAAGCTACGATAATCAAGACGGATCTGAAGGTGTCGGTGAACCAAGTAGAGGAACGAC
The DNA here is from genome assembly GCF_020520425.1 of Spinacia oleracea. Taxonomy (NCBI): domain Eukaryota; kingdom Viridiplantae; phylum Streptophyta; class Magnoliopsida; order Caryophyllales; family Amaranthaceae; genus Spinacia; species Spinacia oleracea. The sequence continues at coordinate 95,143,524 of NC_079489.1, forward strand.
AAGTGGAGTTCTTTGTTCGTGTTCGTTGACATATTATTGTGGAAAACACGATTTGAATGCAAGTTTGCTTAATCTGTGCTTTATACATGTTTCCTGGCTTTGGGGATTGTTCCGCACATGTTATTATGTTTAACGGTATTCCCCTACAGTGTTATCATGAGCCTGATGTATTCAAAGCATGAATTAGCATGATTATTATTGTTTTTGCATTTGTCGAAAAATTTGGAAGTTTCTTGATTTTTCGGAATTTTGTTGATTTTTCGGAATTTTTACGAATTATTGGATGAATTGCGTAATAAACCCTAATCTGATGGAAAACAATTTTCTAAGATCAACTCAGGAGAATAGAATTGCGAAAACAGGCCTCGAAGTATCGTTTTTGGGCGTTTTTGTTAATTTTTCATTAAAAATTGAAAGTGTCGGACAGTAATTCAATTAAAAGGTCGACCTAAGCTACTCGGAATTGCTTGAAATTTTGACACAATGTTGCTGGGTACATGCTTGATCTTTGGTAAACGTTTCTGATTTTTCCAATAAGTATAAACCCTATTTTTACCTTTCCCCAATTCGTAAAATTTGAAACCCTAATTGAATTTTAATTAATTTTGGTTTAATAATTCGGTTAATTGGGAAAGGGGATATAACTAAATGGTTCAGTGGCTAATTTTAAAAATTATTGGATTAAAATTTTGAATGGTTTCGTTAATTTTAATCGCACTTAAACCAAATTATTAAAATCTGAAATTTCATTGTTTATGAACGATTTAAAGCTTCGGATTTTATTAATTAAAAGTTCAAACTTTAAATGTTGATTCGTTCGTTCATAAAAGTTTGAATATTGTTAGCCCTTGATTTAATAATTTTACGAAATTGGATTGTCGTTAAAGTTTATTGAATCGTTAAAAATCATTGTTTTTCGAAAATAAAAATCGTAACTTTTTGAAAAATAAAATTAATGCAAGTTGGTGAAATTAGATTTAATTTTAATTAAGTTGGTCCGTATCACGAACCAAAGGCACGAACACATGTGTGTTGTGGGCGTGTGGCTCGACGAACCATCGTGCGCAATCGAGTCGCAGCGACGCGGGCAGCAGCATGCACGCTACGTGCCGCGCGCGCTGGGCGAGAGGTCAAGGGCGTGTGTTGCGCGCATTGCAGGGTGCAAGCCCTTGCGATGGTGCAGCGATGCGCTACGACGAGTCGAGCAAGGCACGTAAGGCAGCAACGATGCTGCGGGTACGCATGCGCTGGCATGCGATGGGTGCGAGCTATGCTCGCATGCCTCGTAGGCCATGCGATGGCTGCGGGCTATGCTCGTGTGCCTCGTAGGCCACGCAATGCTAATGGGCTGGGCGCAAGCCTAGCCCAAGTAAGCACATGACAATTTTTTTTTTGTTGGGCTTGACTTATTTGCATTAATTTGGGCTAACAGGATATTTAATTTAATAGTTTATTTTCTTGGGCCGGGCCGTGAGTTTTAATTTAATATTTCATAATTAATTATCCGGAATAATTATTGGTTGGAGTGGGAGCCATTAAATGAAATTAAAATGAAATAATTAATTTTTAATTATTTTCGTAGGTCGCATTATTTTAATTAAAATCAATTTTAATTAGAATAAAGTCTAAGGATTAATAATTTGGAAATTGATTAATCTTTTAGGACGCGTTTATGTGAACGTGAATTTTAATTAATTCACGTAAATACTTGCATACTTACATGGGCCATTTGTTTTAGCACACGAATGGGTGAATGCATAGAATGTATATTTTATGTAATGCAGGTACTCCAAGTGACTAGTATGGCCAATTTAGGATAGTTAAATACGGTCCGCGTACCGTTCTATCTTTGAATGTAAACTGTTAATATGGTCCGCGTACCATGGAAATTTTGATGTAATTTATTATTTTCAAGTATTTCTAAGTTTAGAACTTTAAGTTAGCATTTGAACGAAGATTCAAGACGATGCAAGCTAACAAGGAGGTGATGAAGATTGGATGCTTCAAGACAAGATGTTTTGGGCCATACTAGATCACCATTTATTTATGCACTTCTATATATATTATGCGTGAATGTATGAATGTATGTATGCTTTGCATGAACAGGTTGTTTCCTATGAATCGATTAGTTTTAGGTTCACTAAATAATCGAACCAACATAGAAACAACTAGGTCCAAGTAATATTGAGTTTAAAAATTGCCTTCCAAATCAACACTTACAAAAATCTAGGGATCTAAGATAGTAGGTTTACGCTAAAGCGAGGTGCTATTTTAGTTGACTTTGGTGGTAAGGCGTCCTAAAGGAGCACGTTGATTGTGGTTACAACTCAAACAACAATGGCATTAAGTTGTGGCAATGGGATAAATTATGGCATTAATTTATTAACCAAGAGTAATTTGGATATTACTAGCAATAGGTTTTGCTTACCTGAAATCTTAAACTACTTAAGACATGCTAAAGCTGCTTAAGGATTTAGGACTTTTGGGGTCTTGGAATCGTTTCATTCATTTTGGACCATGTTTTTGCTTTTTGCATGAATGAAATGTTTTAATAGCTTTAATGATTGCATGTTTTTCTTTTTTTTCAAAGTTATTGAATTGTATGAATGGTTATTTATTGCAAATTCTTTTCGATTGTAGTAATCAAAATGGCCGCAAACAATAACACCTTCAATCTGCGATCAATTCTTGACAAGGAGAAGTTGAATGGCAACAATTTCCTTGACTGACAAAGGAACTTACAAATAGTTCTTATGCATGAGGAAAAAGAATATGTCCTTGAGGAAGAGTTACCGGAAGAGGCTGGGCCAGAGGTAACTCAAGCTGCCCTTAATCGTTGGATTCAGGCCAACAGGGATGTCAAATGTGTGATGGTTGCATCCATGAGTCCTGAACTTCAGAAAACGTTCATTAACTCGGATGCTTACCAAATCATCTCGGAGTTGAAGAACATGTTTCAGGATCAAGCCAGAATCGAAAGATTCGAGACTCAGAGGTTGATCCTTGAGACTAAGCTCAAGAAAGGACAACCAGTGAGCCCACATGTTCTTAAAATGATTGGACTCTTTGAGAACATGAGAGCTCTAGATTCTGACGTCTCAAATGAAATGGCTATTGACATCATTCTCCATTCGCTTCATAATGGCTATGATCAGCTCAAGTTGAATTACAACATGAACAGCATGGAGAAATCTCTTACTGAGCTTCACGGTATGCTGAAAACCTCTGAAAAGACGCTCAAGCAAGAGAACAAGAACGATATGCTTATGGTGCGTAAGGGCAAGAACTTCAAGAAATCAGGCAAGAATAAGGGCAAGAAGGGTAAGGGCAAGGCTTCGCCCTCATCCAAGTCCAACGACGCCAGTTTTGGTAAACAGAAAAGGGCGAATCGTTCTCCTGCCGACTCTGAATGCTTCTACTGCAAGAAGAAGGGGCATTGGAAGAGGGATTGCTTGAAGAAGAAGGAAGATGAGAAGAACGGGAACGTTGCTTCTACTTCAGGTATATATGTTATACATTGTAATCTTGCTAATTCTACTTCTTGGGTATTAGATACTGGTTGTGGCTCACACTTATGTTGCAATTCACAGGGACTAAGGAGAAGTAGAAGGCTTGATAAAGGCGAGATGGATCTACGCGTGGGAAATGGAGCACGGATTGCTGCATTAGCCGTAGGATGTTATTTTATTTCTTTGCCTAGTGGGTTTGTTTTGGAACTAGAAAACTGTTACTACGTTCCTAGTATCACCAGAAACATTATTTCCGTTTTAAGTTTGGATTCTAAAGGTTTAAGTTTTCAATTTAAAGACAATAGTTGTTCTTTTTCTTTGAATGGAATGTTTTATGGTTCAGCACAACAAGAAAACGGTCTTTATGTGCTAGATACGAGCAAACACATTTATAACATAAATACCAAAAAGGCTAAAACTGGTGATTCGGATCTCACATTTCTGTGGCATTGTCGATTAGGCCATATAAACATAAAGCGCATGGAATTACTTCAACGGAAAGGAATTCTAGAATCATTCGACTTAGAGAAGATTGATCAATGCGAATCTTGTTTACTTGGAAAAATGACAAAGCAACCTTTCTCAAAGGTGGGAGAAAGAGCAAGCGAACTACTAGGGCTAATACATACGGACGTATGTGGGCCTATGAGTACGAAAGCTAGAGGCGAGTTCAGCTATTTCATAACGTTTACGGACGACTTCAGTAGATATGGCTATATTTACTTAATGAAGCACAAGTCTGAATCGTTTGAGAAATTCAGAGAATTTCAAAATTAAGTAGAGAATCAACATGGCAAGAAAATCAAAGCTCTAAGATCGGTTCGAGGAAGTGAATATCTTAGCCACGAGTTTGATGACCATCTAAAAGAATGCGGTATTCTTTCTGAATTGACTGCTCCGGGGACACCTCAATGGAATGGAGTGTCGGAACGGAGAAATAGGACCTTACTCGATATGGTCAGGTCAATGATGGGTCAGGCCGAACTTCCTTTACAGTTCTGGGGACATGCGTTGCAAACTGCAGCACTCACACTGAATCGTGCTCCGTCAAAAGCTGTTGAAAAGACTCCATACGAATTATGGACTGGGAAACTTCCAAAGTTGTCTTTTCTGAAGATTTGGGGTTGCGAAGCATATGTCAAGCGATTAATTTCGGACAAGCTATAACCTAAATCTGAAAAATGTTTCTTCGTTGGGTATCCCAAAGAAACTATGGGGTATTATTTCTACAACAAGTCAAACAACAAGGTTTTCGTTGCTCGTGACGGTGTCTTTTTGGAAAGAAATCATATTTCCAAATTGACAAGTGGGAGAATAATAGACCTCGAAGAGATTCGAGACGAACAACGAACTCAGAACTCTTTAGAAGCAGTTCAGGTTGATGAACCTCCAAGGTCTTTACAAGAGCCAGTGGGAGTAGTTCCTCAAAACGTTGTTGCCCCTCGCAGGTCAAATTGAACTATTTTTCAGCCGGATAGATGGACAGGCGTCCTCTTGACTGAAAACTTAGACGTTCTCATATTGGATAGTGATGAACCTTTTACTTACAAGCAAGATATGACGAGCCCAAGCTCCATTAAATGGTTAGAGGCCATGCAATCTGAAATAGACTCCATGTCTGAAAATCAAGTCTGGGATTTGGTTGATTTGCCGGATGGATTCACACCTATCGGATGCAAATGGGTCTTCAATTTGAAGAAAGACAAAGATGGAATTGTATACATATACAAGGCTAGATTGGTAGCAAAAGGTTACTGGTAAGTTCACGGTGTTGACTACGATGAAACCTTTTCTCCAGTTGCGATGCTTAAGTCTATTCGGATAATCCTTGCGATTGCCGCTTTTCATGACTATGAAATATGGCAAATGGATGTCAAAACTTCCTTCTTGAACGGTGTTCTTGAAGAGACTGTGTTCATGACACAGGCGGAGGGTTTTGTCGATCAAAAGAACCAAGGAAAGGTATGCAAGCTTAAGAAGTCCATCTACGGACTAAAGCAGGCATCAAGGAGTTGGAATAACCGATTTGATGAAGCAGTCAATAAGTTTGGCTTCATCAAGAATCAGGACGAATCTTGTGTAGACAAGAAGGTCAGTGGGAGTAAAATTGTATTCCTAGTCTTGTATGTTGACAACATACTACTTATTGGAAACGACATTCCTAAGTTGGAGTCTGTAAAGACTTGGCTCGGGAAGTGTTTCTCAATGAAGGACTTAGGAGAGGCACAGTACATATTGGGCATCAAGATCTATAGGGATAGATCTAAGAGAATGATTGGACTAAGCCAAAGCACTTACGTTGACAAAGTTCTAGCTAGGTTCAATATGATGGAAGCCAAGAGAGGCCATCTACCCATGTCACATGGCATATATCTAAGCAAGAATCAGTGTCCTAAAACATCTGATGAGTGTAGAAAGATGATTGGAATTCCATACGCTTCGGCTATTGGATCCATCATGTATGCTATGATTTGTACAAGGCCGGATGTTTCGTTCGCACTCAGTGCAACGAGCAGGTACCAGTCAGAACCAGGTGAGGCGCATTGGACTGCTGCCAAGAACATCCTAAAGTACCTGAAAAGGACTAAGGATCAGTTTCTGGTTTATGGTGGTACAGATGAGTTGATTATTAAGGGCTATACGGACGCAAGCTTTCAAACCGACAGAGATGATTTCAGATCACAGTCTGGGTTTATGTTCTACCTCAATGGAGGAGCAGAAAGCTGGAAAAGTGCTAAGCAAAGCACTATTGCGGATTCTACAACTGAAGTCGAGTACATTGCTGCCTCAAAAGCAGCAAAGGAAGCTTTTTGGATTCGGAAGTTCATCGTAGAACTTGGTGTTGTCCCCTCCATTAAAGGACCAGTGGCTTTGTATTGCGACAATAGCGGAGCCATTGCCCAGGCAACGGAGCCTAGGAGCCACCAGAAGTCCAAGCACGTACTGCGGCGATTTCATATACTTCGAGAGATCGTTGAAAGAAAGGAAATCGAGATTTACAAGGTTGGAACTGACGACAACGTCGCGGATCCATTGACTAAACCGTTGCCACAAGTGAAACACAACGCACATGTAGCAACCATGGGAATCAAGCATGTTGGAGAATGGCTTTGATTTTCTAAGTATTGTTTTAGAACATCTGTTAGATCTATGTTTAAAACAATTGGTTTAACCATTTCATATTTATGAAATTTATTCATTTCATATTCATTTAATTGTGGTTTAGAATTAAGTGATAAATCCATGTGATTCAAATCATTCAAATGGGATGTCAAGATGGATTCTTCGGCAAAGAAACAACCATAAGTGAACTTGAATATTGAAGTTACAAAGGATCCCTAATCCAGGTCATTGAAAGGTGGACGACCAATGACTAATGAAGATTAGATTGCAAGTAGATTACTTAGTTCTGTTTCTTGAACTAGAGTGACTGGATGTCAGAATCTTTTGCATAGATACTTATTGGATCTTGTATCGGATTGACCATGAGAACACTTTAAGAGATTAAAGTCATGTCATAAGTAGTTCTCATTAATGGTGATTAGAAACCGTTCCTCAGAACATGAGCGATTATGTCTGCTCGTTTGAGAATTAGTTCGCTTTGATACTAGCTAAACGTCGCACCGTAAAAGGAGGCTATAAAAGCAGTTATTGGGCGTACTATGAATCAAAGTGAGTGTTCATAGATTGCAAGAATGGATTGTCCTCCTATCTTTGATAGGATATGGTGTTGTTGTGTAACAAGGCCTCTCGGAGAGTTAGATACTGTAAAATGCATGGCCGTGCTCAGAATGGTTAGGCTTAACCTTCTGCAAAAGTTTGACAGTTGAACTCTGTAATCCGAGAAACACTTCTGGACCTAATAAGGACTTTGGATCTTACCCTATGTTCAGTAAGTAACACTAAGTGACAAAGGAATGTGGATGCACACTTGTCTGAATGACAAGTGGGAGATTGAAGGAAATATGTCCTTCACCCAAGGTGCATTAAGTCTAATACCAAGGTTCATATTAATTGTGAACAATTAATTCAGTGAGATCAAGTGATCGGAACAGCTAGCTGGAGCAATGCTTCCGATCAGTGAGTTCTAATGGATATTGAACTCACAACTTACTCTTGACTGAACCTACAAGGTCACACCAATGACACGTAACAGATCACCGGATTAAATGAATCAGAAATTCATTTAATAGCTTTTCGGGATTTAAGATTGGAAACGTATTATACGATACGACCTTGCATCGGAATCGTATATCGTATCGCGAATATTTGTAAGCTAGGCGACACGAATAAATCGTATACGAAACGATAAATAAATATATCGGAAATATATTTAATCACGAATACAAGGAGCGGCCCACGAGCCGAGTGCACGAAGCACTCGAGGCCCATGGGCGCGCGCATCGGCGAGCAAGCAAGGCGCGGCAGCAGCAAGGCCCAAGTGGCGAGGGTTGTGCGCGTGTGTGCGGGCCGAGACCACAACACAGCAGCAAGCGCGGCCCACGGCCCCTTCGTTGTGCGTATCCGTGTGAATTGGCGTGCAAGGCTTGCTAGCCGGCCTTGCCTCTTGGCTTGGTCGGTTAGTAAGGTTATGTAAATAACCTTACAACCTAATTTCGAAGTTAACACAATCACAATTCAGATTACACACAACCCTAGGAGAAAACAGAGAACCCTAATTCTCTCTGTGCCTCCATAGTGTGTTCATCCCAAAAGGCAAAGTATCTTGATCAATTGTCTAAGCTACGATAATCAAGACGGATCTGAACGTGTCGGTGAACGAAGTAGAGGAGCGACAAGTGGAGTTCTTTGTTCGTGTTCGTTGACATATTATTGTGGAAAACACGCTTCAAATGTAAGTTTGCTTAATCTGTGTTTTATACATGTTTCCTGGCTTTGGGGATTGTTCCGCACATGTTATTATGTTTAACTGTATTCCCCTACACCATACTGGTTTTTTAATCATCATTGTGCATTGGTAGTGGCCACAAATATTCATAGACAGTACTATAATCAGGGTTTGTAACTCAAGTTTGGTAATTTCCACGTCCGGGAATTAATTCTAAATTCAACTAATGTTCATCGTCTTCTTCCTTCAAACACAAAAATTTTCAACATCTTTTTCCTCGGACCCCCAATAACTTACATGCACCCAACTGTCAATGTGTAACTTTGAATTCAACAAACAACATTACAAAGTACACTGTCAACAAAATTTCTAGATCTAAAACATAAAGTTGCAACACGGATCTGAAAATTTGATAAACCATTTTTAAAACAATTATTAACCAAACTTCGACAACCATTTCTCATTATCATCAAATTAATCTGCGTTCGGAAACGTTGCATCTCTCGTTGACAACCATCGTCATTCAATTTTTTTTTCCTGGAGTGAGCGGTTGAAGATGATGGAAATATTAAAATGGTGTACTGAGAGAGTTGAGAAGGGGAGTGGATGTCGGGGGCAGGAGATGACGACAGCGCGCTCCGATATGGTTTTGCCGGTGAATTTTCCGGCGCCGACATAGGAGAGGGGGAGGAGAAAAAAACTCAAAAGTTAATTATTTTCCTAATTATTTTTTGAAATTATTTATTGATTTTCACAAAAATAAATATATTGATTTTTCATACTTCTCAAACATAAATTAAAGGATTTATGGATAAAAAATAAAGATAAAAGAAAATAAAAAATTAGATAAAAGAAAATCAATTTATGTGGTCCATATTAATTCAACTACCATGGTCATTTTTATGATGACTATCTTAGAATTTTTAATGAGTTAGTAGGTTAGGACCCATGCTACCAATGGTTTTTACTAAAATAATTTATTATTCCATTAGTAAATAAAATAAAAGACTTGTGATATTAGGAAAACATGAAAGTAAAACTGATATATGCAAAAGTATAAACTCAAAGTGTATAAAATAAATATTCAGATGAACTCAATTTGCATACTCCCTCCGTTCTTGTTTATTAGTCCCCTTTCCGTATTAGGATGTTTTTTTTATTAGTCCCTTTTAAAATCTTTTCTTATTTGTTCAACAATTATTCTCCTTTTACCCTTGTACTTCCTCCGATTTTTAATACTCGCAACATTTGTGATTTATACACTATTCACATATTATACTTTCATCATTGTTGGTGATTTATGTGTAAGGTAAAACATAGTCATGTGGGTTCTTGTTAGATTCGTCTTAATGTGTATTTTCAAAATATTAAATTTTTATAATTTTTTCTTAAAGAAAATTAAATATATTAATGATCAAAGTTGTGCAATGACATGCGTGAAAGTGAAAAATGTTGAGAATAAAATGAACGGAGGAAGTATTACAATAATTAATTCATTTTTCGTCCCAAATAAATATGCACGTGATCCCTTTAATTTAACAACATTAAAGACTCCACCTATCCATATTTTCGTAATTTTGTCTCTCTCCTACACACATGGGTAAGATTCTTTAGAGATTCACATGCAAGGTGTCTTTTTAGTGGATTTTTCAATTTTTCAAAAGGGACTAATAAACAAGAATGGAGGGAGTATTACAATACAAAGTTAATGATTATTGTTGTATACTTGCATGCATAAAGATCGATCTAACAAACTTAACCAAACCAAAATGGCCGAAACAAAACTCTTTTTGTCAAAAGAAGAGTGATCCGAGAACTATTTCTGAAAAATAGACAACCCAAAAAGACCCAGGCATAACTGAGTTAGTCAAATAGTTAGAATTGAATACAATTTTGAGAAATGGACTTCTAATGTTAATCTACTTACCATGTATTATTGTTTTAATTAACATTCGTACTCACCGTGTCTTATTATTATTATTATTATTATTATTATTATTATTATTATTATAATAATAATAATTATTATTATTATTATAATTATTATTATTATTATAAAGAAGCGATTACACAAAGTTGGATGCTAGCCTAGCTACTAATTGGGCTCCAACACCCTTATTCAAAGCAAAACACAAACGATGAAAAAGAAAAGAACGAATATTAGCAACAGCCGTGTTACTCTAAGCAACCCGTGAGACCCTAGCCATGAACTCGAGGGCATCACACCTAGTTCTCCAAAGGTGTAGAAAGCAAAAGCGATAAAACCATATCTGTTGTCTATGCACTTCGCTTCATACATCTTCTTCTTCCTGGCAACAGCATTAGCGACATCAACCCCAGGAGCAAAAGCATCAACTCCTGGCCCGGTGGATGGAGAGATACCTCTGACATCTAAGCATACCTTTTTCCCTTTGTCCCAAGAGTAGACAAGAAGGTCTGCAGAATGGAGATCTCTCCCTTAGATAGAAAACCGAAAGGCACCTCCTTCTGCACAACAACCCCAGCCTACGAACAGATATATCCCCTAACACATCTCGAACCAAGTTATGGCGGAATTTCAGGCCAACATCATTACCACAAAATACTGCGTGATCCCCAAAATGATCTATGACTTTCGAAGAGCAGCAAGGACAAGTAAAGTCAGGAGGGAACATAGGAATCGCAAGGCGATAACAGAAAACACACCTGAATTGTCTTGGGTGCATCGTCTTCCCTAACCCCTCAATAGGGAGGGCTCTCAAGAAATCTAAGGAGTGCGCCGCTCGGTTTCCAATGAGTATAGCCTTTTCTCTGGAACTCGGGTTGTGCTGTCCCATCATATTCTTCTCTACCATATCAAAGTACACTGTAGCCAACTTTTTCATAAACGGGGGGGCTGGTACCACACGGCAAAGATCGAGAGGATCGAAATGACACAAATCCCGAAAGCTATTTAAAGCTAAATCATCTTCTTTATTATTATTATTATTATTATTATTATTATTATTATTATTATTATTATTATTATTATTATTATTATTATTATTATTATTTTTATTATTATTATTGTTGTTGTTGTTGTCGTTGTCGTTATTGTAATTGTTAGAGGACCAACTCAACCAAAATCTTAACCTTATGGTTGAAACCCCAAGATTAATTTTATACTCTATCACGCCCCCTCACATGAAAGCCCTTTGGGATTGAAGTGTGGATGCAGCATGGGCCTCCTCATACACAGCGCCAAATATTCCACTTTGAAAGGAGGGGTGGATGAGATTTGAACCCGTGACCTTTGCGTCACGCTGGCTCTGATACCATGTCAGTGGACCAACTCAACCAAAATTTTAAGCTTATGGTTGAAGCCCCAAGATTAGTTTCATAATCTATAATCTACGGTAATTAATAGCAGACCAACATTGTGAAAGAGGGAAGAAGAAGGCTCAATTGGAATGGATCCTGCTTTTAATTTTAATAAAGAGGTATTTAGGGTAATATCTTTATGGATGAAGCTACCTAATCTACCATTAAACTGTTGGAGTGCAGGATCATAAAGTGGGATTGGAAGTTTACTAGGTGTGGCGTCTACACTAATGATAGCACTTCTTCTCAATAGAGGATTTCATTTGCATGGTTGCTGATTGAAATTGATATAACTACCGAGTTGCCTAACCATATCTTGATCGAAGACCCGAGTGGAAAAGTGTTCAAGCCAATGGTTACCTATGGTTGGAAACCTAAGTATTGTAAGGCTTGACACTATTATGATTGTGAACAAGAGCAGTGTTACAATAAGCAATATAGCAAGGTACCACAGATTGCTAGGCCTAAAGTTCGAAACGTGTGGGTTCCTAAACAGGTGGTTCGCCATGATCAACCTTCAAACTCCACCACACCTGTGCAACCACCTATTGTTATGCAATCTGGAGATGATCTAGGATGGAAACTTATGAAGGAAATAATGCCCTTGGTCCAAGTATGCATTCAATGTTAAGTCTAATAAATGCGGTTCAGTATTAATTAACAAGTTAATAATTCAGTGAGATCAATTGAGCTGAATGCCTAGCTAGAGGCCGCTTCAGTTCAAGTGGAATTAATGATATTAATCCACAGCTTACTCTTGACTGGACCCGTAGGGTCACACAAATAGTACGTAAACGGATCAAGTATTTAATGGCATTAAATACTCCATCTATGGATATTCGGAATCGACGGATCTTGGTTTCAGTGGGAGCTGAGATCGTCACAAGCAAGAAATGAATACTCCGGAAACGATGATATTACCGGAAACGGAAATATGGATCGTATCGGAAATATAAATATTATCCAACCCGTAGATGTTGCCGGAAACGGAAACATGGTACGTATCGGAAAATATTATCGGAAATGGAAATATTGCCGGAATCGGAAATATTGCCGGAAACGGAAATATTGTCAGAATCGAAAATATTATCGGAACCGGAAAATAATTCCGGAAACGGAAATATTAAATATTTGTTCGAAACGGAAATTAATTTCGGAATCGGAAATATTAAGTATTGTTCGTATCGGAAATGAATTCCGGAATCGGGAATTTAATCGGAAGCGTATCGTACGAATTAGCATCGGACGAGGCTTGCTAGACGAAGGCCCAGCACGAAGCCAGGCCATCGCCCAGCAAGCCACACGCATCACCAACACACGCCAAGCCTCGACCAGGCCCAGCGCAAGCCAGGCCCAGCCAAGGCCTTGGGCGCGCCGGGGGCATGGGCCGAGGCGTTGTGCGCTCAGCGTGGGCCGCAAGGCCTGCGCGGGTGTACGGTGCTCGTGCGATGCTCGTGTACGAATCCTAAAGCTATTGGGATTCGATAAAAGATTAAATCCTAAACATATTAAATAAAGTTTATTTAATAGAGTCCTAGCAGGATTCTAATTAAACTAATTAGTATCCTAATAGGATTATGATTCCTTTTCCATACCTCTATAAATAGGAGCCTGGGGTCATAATTTATAGACACCATTGAAGTATTCTAAAGGTAAGATTTTGCAGAAAAATCAGCCATACACTTGCACCATATTAGCCGAAATTCCTAAGCTACCTTAAGGGCGATTCTAGTTGGTCAAGCTTAAGGCGGATCCGGACGTGCTGTGGACTATCTACGGAGGGACGACACTTGGAGTCCTAAAGACTTGTTCTTGTTCGGTTCGGGCGCAGCTAGGGAGGGCACGCAACAAAGTGTATGCATCTAAACTATGCTAAATGATTATGTGTAAAAAATATGCTTTCCTGGCTTTATGGTTTTTCCGCATGATTTATGTTTTGTCATATGAATCATAACCTATCAGTGGTATCACGAGCCTCTTATTATTTTCATAATCTAAATTGCATAAACATGGTTAAATATTACAAATTTGCAAGGAATTAAAAGGGGTGATTAATTTTCGTAATTGTTAATTAATTGCAAATTGCGTTTATTTAATTATATGTACGCAGTTTTTCGGTAGAATGTTCGTTACTCAACCAAATCGAGTGATTTTTGTGTCAATTCCGTATGTAAAAGGCATTCTAAAATTTTGACAAAAATAAATTTTTTCGCCGAAACCCAGAATTCCCAAATTCGAAGCCTACCTATGACTTTACGGAGATTTTAGTTTTTCGAACGCAAAATTTTGTAAATTTAAGATGTTAAATTAAATATTTGCGATTCGTGTTGATAAATCTTGAATTTTTTATTGACCTACTGTATATGTTTAACAAGTTTGAATGCCTAGCCTTGTTAATTATGCAATCTAATTTGTAATTATGATTAATTTGTTGAAATTCGAATAATTTAGAATTGATTTGATTTTCATAATTAATTAATAATTTAATTAGATACTTATGATTAAAAACCACCATAAAAATTGTTAATTTGTGTTAAATTTTAAATTTTATGATCTAGATTTGAATCCATGTTAATCGGAAATTAATTGATTAATAAATTTTCGATTTTTCGCCCTAAAATTATGAAAATAATATGTTTTATTAATTTGTCATTAATTTTGAATTAAAAATTTTAAATATTTATGCAATTCGCTCATAAAACTTGCACGCACAAAGCAATGGACGCTACGTGTTACCCTTAAGGGGTGTTGTATAGTGCGAGCATGCGACGACGAGCAAGGGAGCTTGTCGTCCATGCGGTACGAATGCAGCGAGCAAGGCGAGTGGCGCGCGAGCACAAGGCAGCAGCCTTGCCTTGTGTCGAGTGTTGCGCGCATGTGGGCGATGGGCGAACAGCGATGGCATGGCACGAGGAGATGCGCGCGCGCGAGGGCGAGAGCTGGTCGCCCAGCGATCGCTGCTCCGCGCACCAACACGCGTAGCCTCGAGCGCTTGCTTGCGCGAGCGAGCGAGCACCATCGTAGCTGCTGCAATGCTATGGGTAGGCAGGCTGCGCACAAGCGTGGCTTGGCTTGCTGCATTTGCGCCTGGCTGCTGCTACGATGTGCCATGGGCCAGCGATAGGCCGAGCAATCGACGGGGCTTGGGCGCAAGCCCAAGTGCTCGTTATGTTACGATTGTCGAGTTTTAAATTTTAATTTGAGATTTTCAGTTCATGTAATTTTAATTTGAGATTTTCAGTTCATGTAATTTTAATTAATTTTAAAATTAATAATTTAAATTGTTTTCTTGGATTTTAATTTTGAATATTATAATTATTATAAATTTTATTTATTCTAATTATTTTACTAAAATTAAAAACCTTGAATTAATTTAAATTCGACTGAAAATAAATTAAATAAGTGGATTCAATTATAAATTTATATGAGCTTTAAATTTTAATTAAATTTGTATGTTTCCGGTTAGACTAGAAATACATTTTTATGTTTAAAATTAGTAAAGAATATGAATTTATTGGTTTAAGTGGGAGCCCTTTTTAGTCATAAACTCTTGATTAGGTCTACAAATCCTTTAAGGTTAAACAACTTGATTAGAATTAATAAGGACTGAATAATTGGTAGATTATTGGTGCCCTTGATTAATTGCTGCAAATGTTTATATGATGCATACAATGTGTTTTAACTAACCAATTATGTGGGCCATTCATGATAATGAATGGATGAATGGTATATATTGTATATGTACTGTTTTGCAGGTTATGAAGTGACTAGTATGGCCCAAATAGGATAGAAAATATGGTCTGTGTACCATTAATTTGAATGTAATTGGTCTAATGCACCAAATTTGTTTTTCAATTTAAATATGGTCTGCGTACCATCAAATAGTTGTAATTAGTTTTAATTATAGCTTATCCTATTTGGAGAAAATGGCGCCTCCCACGGTGAAACTCAAGACGAAGTTTCCATTTTCGAGACGGACTTTGAAGTTGAAGCTTCAAGATGAAGTCGGGCCATACTAGATTACATTTATCTTATGCATGTTTTAAGTTATTTATTGCTTTTAAATATGTCTTAAATATGCATGAGATCAAAGCTTGATTATGTTGCATGATTAAGGATTTTAGTTCACTTAAAATCTAACCAACATAGTAAGATCCTTAAGTTCCAAACTTAAAAATTGAGTTAAAAGGTGCCATGCCAAAATAACACTTACTTGGATATCCTTTACATCGATCTTAGTAATAGTTTTCCGCCATAGCGAGGTGTTACTTATCGATACTAAAGGGGTAAGGAACACAAATAATTGTGAGTACATGTTAGTTTTGGTGAAACTCAACGATATAAGTAAGGAGTCCTTTTATGTCGTGGCAAAATCGATAGGTTTACCTAATAAGTTCTTAGACGTACCTATCAACCAAGAGTAGTTTCTGGACTATTAGCAAAAGGTTTTTGCTTACCTAAAAGATTTTAGAATTGAGTCTAAATACATAATGTGCTTAATTCTTCAATGGATTTTAGGATCTTGGAATCATTTTATTCACACCTGCCGGAACACATAACTTGAATAAAATGCTTAATGAACATTGAATTATGCATGTATGCTAGAATTTAAGTTTATTAAGAGAAACTGTGAATGGTTATTTATTTGTTTATTCTTTTCAATTGTAGTTTTAACTATGGAAAACAACAATCAAAACATCATCATGGGTTCTAAGCTTATGGTCAAGCTGAACCTAACAAATTTTCTTGAATGGAAAGCTAAGCTAGTTGAAATAGTCAGACTCAATGGACTTGAGTATGTACTGTTACATCCCATGCCAAGCTACTATGCCAGAGACATGACCCCTGAGAGATTTTTCGCCTGGGATGCGGATCTCAAAAAGGTTATGAGTCTCATGCTGAACAATATCCCTGATGAATGGGCTAGAAGGTTTGTAGCTTATGAACCTTTTACGCTCATCAAGAATCTAAGGGATATCTGTCGTGGAAGCACGGAGGACAGGGACCTGAACGTCCATGAGTTGATTGAATCAATGTCTGGTCTAAAGGTTAGTTCTCCCAACAGGTGTTATAGGATGGAAGTCCAAGAAACACATGTTCAGCTCCTTCGCACTAAACAATGGGTAGGCGTGCCACTAAGGTTCCATGTGGATCTTATGCTTTCATATTTCGATCGCCTAAGTCTGCTAGGAACACCAATAAGCGAAAGCATGGCAGTCTCTATCTTGCTCAATTCACTGCACAGTGGGTTTGGTCGCTTCAAGCAACTATACCTAAGTGAACCAAGAGAAGAAACAGTTGCAGAATTTGTTCACCTTGTCCGAAAGGCTGAGATAATACTGGACTGGGAAGCCAAAGATTTACTCAAGGCTAAAGGGAGACCGTTCAAGAAAAGTGGAAAGTCCAAGGGCAATGCTAAATCAAAGCAGGACAAGTCCACATCAAGCTGTCTTTATTGTGATGGAATAGGCCATTATAAAAGAGAATGTCCAAAGCTAAAGGAAGATCAGAAGAACGAAACAGTCGTTCCATCTTCAGGTATTTTCGTTATAGATTGTATACTTGCTAATTCAACTTCTTGGGTATTAGATACAGGTTGTGGCTCACACTTATGTTCCAATTCACAGGGACTAAGAAGAAGTAGAAAGTTAAGCAAGGGTGAAGTCGACCTACGAGTGCGAAATGGAGCACGGATTGCTGCATTAGCCGTAGGAACTTATTATTTGTCGTTGTCCTCTGGGCTAGTTTTGGAACTGGAAGAGTGTTTCCATGTTCCAAGTCTTACTAAAAACATCATTTCTGTTTCTTGCTTAGATGCTAAGGGATTTTCCTTTTTAATAAAAGATAATAGTTGTTCGTTTTATTTTAAAGAGATGTTTTATGGATCTGCTAGATTAGTCAATGGACTTTAATTATTAGATCACGACAAACAAGTTTATAACATAAATACCAAAATGGCCAAAAAGGATGATTCAGATCTCACCTATCTGTGGCATTGTCGATTAGGTCATATTAACTTGAAACGCATGGAAAGACTTCAAAAGGAAGGAATTCTAGAACCATTTGACTTGGAGGATTATGGTAAGTGCGAATCATGTTTACTTGGCAAAATGACAAAGCAACCTTTCTCTAAAGTTGGAGAAAGAGCAACTGAACTATTAGGTTTAATCCATACAGATGTATGTGGGCCAATGAGTGCAAATGATGTGGGTGGTTTCAGCTACTTTATCACTTTCACTGATGACTTCAGTAGATATGGTTATGTCTACCTAATGAAGCATAAGTCTGAATCCTTTGACAAATTCAAGGAATTTCAGAGTGAAGTAGAGAATCAATTAGGCAAGAAGATTAAAGCACTGCGGTTTGATAGAGGCGGTGAATATCTGAGCTATAAATTTGATGACCACTTGAAAGAATGTGGAATTCTATCAGAATTGACTCCTCCTGGAACACCACAATGGAACGGTGTGTCGGAACGGAGGAACAGAACCTTGCTAGACATGGTTAGGTCAATGATGGGTCAGGCCGAACTTCCATTAGAATTTTGGGGACATGCACTAAATACAGCTGCACTCACTATAAATAGAGCTCCGTCTAAAGCTGTCGAAAAGACTCCATATGAGTTATGGTTTGGAAAGCCTCCAAAAGTGTCTTTTCATAAGATTTGGGGATGTGAAGTATACGTCAAACGATTAATTTCAGACAAACTTCATCCGAAATCTGACAAATGTATCCTTGTGGGCTATCAAAAGGAAACAAAGGGGTATTACTTCTACAATACATCTGAGAACAAGGTGTTTGTTGCTCGAGATGGTGTCTTTTTGGAGAAGAATCACATTTCCAAAACGACAAGTGGGAGAAACGTAGACCTCGATGAAATTCGAGTCAAACAACAAACTCTAGAGAATGCTCAAGATGACATTCAGGATGAAACTCAGAGATCTTTAGAAGTATCTCGTGAGAATCATGGTCAATCTAGAGATGTAACCCCGCGTAGATCGCAGAGATATAGATCTTAACCGGAAAGGTACTTAGGTATTTTGACAAACGATAGTTGTGACGTTCTATTACTTGAAAGTGATGAACCTGCGACTTACAAACAAGCTATGACGAGCCCTAGCTCCAAGCAATGGCAAGAAGCCATGCAATCTGAATTAGACTCCATGTCAGAAAACCAAGTATGGGATTTGGTCGATTTGCCAGATGGCTACCAAGACATTGGAAGCAAATGGGTTTTCAAACTGAAAAGGACAAGGATGGGAAACTTGAAGTTTTCAAAGCTAGATTGGTTGCAAAAGGTTACAGGCAAGTCCACGGTGTGGATTACAATGAAACCTTTTCACCAGTTGCAATGCTAAAGTCTATTTGGATAATGTTAGCTATCGCTGCATATTACGATTAAGAAATATGGCAGATGGATGTCAAAACCGCTTTCTTAAACGACGTTTTAACAGAAACTGTGTGTATGACACAACCTGAAGGTTTTGAGGATCCAAAGAATGCTAAAAAGGTATGCAAGCTAAAGAAATCAATCTACGGATTGAAGCAGGCATCAAGGACCTGGAATGTATGTTTTGATGAAGCAGTCAGTGACTTTGGTTTCATCAAGAACGCGGACGAATCTTGTGTATACAAGAAGGTTAGTGGGAGCAAAATTGCTTTCCTAGTATTATATGTCGATGACATATTACTTATTGGAAATGACATTCCTATGTTAAACTCTGTCAAGATTTGGCTTGGGAAATGTTTTTCGATGAAGGATCTAGGAGAAGCACAGTACATATTGGGCGTCAAGATTTACAGAGATAGATCTAAAAGGATGATTGGACTTAGTCAAAGCACTTATATCAATAAGGTGCTTGATAGGTTCAAGATGGCAGACTCCAAGCGAGGCTACCTACCCATGTCTCAGGGAATGACTCTAAGCAAGACTCAGTGCCCAAAAACACTTGATGAGCGTAGACGAATGAATGGGATTCCATATGCATCATTGAGTGGTTCAATATTGTATGCTATGATATGTACACGCTCGGATGTTGCGTACGCACTCAGTGCTTCGACCAGATACTAGTCAGACCCAGGAGAGGCACATTGGACTGCTGCCAAGAATATTCTGAAGTACTTGAAAAGGCACAAAGATGACTTCCTGGTCTATGGTGGAGATGATGAATTAATTGTTAAAGGCTATACGCGCGGACGCAAGTTTCCAAACCGACAAAGATGATTTCAGATCACAGTCTGGGTTTGTCTTCTGCCTCAACGGAGGTGCAGTAAGCTAGAAAAGTGCTAAGCAAAGCACCATTGCGGATTCTACAACTTAAGCGTAGTACATTGCTGCACATGAAGCAGCAAAGGAAGCTATATGGCTAAGGAAGTTCATAGGTGAACTTGGTGTAGTCCCCTCCATTAAAGGACCAATAGCCCTGTATTGTGATAATAACGGAGCTATTGCACAGGCAAAGGAGCCTAGACACCACCAAAGAGTCAAGCATGTACTTCGTAGATTTCACCTTCTACGAGAGTTCGTTGAAAAAAAAGAAGTCGAGATAAGCAAGATTGGAACTGATGACAACATATCAGATCCATTGACTAAACCTCTGCCGCAGGCGAAGCACAACTCGCACACTGCAGCTATGGGAATCAAGCATATTGGAGAATGGCTTTGATGTCCTTATTTAACGTTTTAAAGTTTTAGAGTCTAATTCTTTGCAAAACATTATTGGTTAATCATTCACAATAAATGAATAGAATTCATTTTTCCATTTAATTTGTGGTTTATAAATGATGAGTCCCTTCAATTTGACGATATAATCAAGATAGACTGTCAGGACCAGTCCTGTGACTAAGAAATGTCTATCAAGTGAACTTGAATGTCAAAGGTTTAAAATGGTCCCTGGTCGGAGTTTTCTATAAAATTGGACGCATAAAAAACGTTAGACGACTGGAATGCAAGATGACTAGTAGTTCTGTTTCTTGAACTATGTGGACATGGCAATGTCGTAATCATTTGCATAGATACTTACTTTGGGAAGACTAGTATCGGACAGACCTATGAAACTTTACTGTAAGAGATGAAAATCTGTCACAAGTAAATTTCATTAAAATTATTAGACACTAAATCCTCAATACATGAGTGATTTGAGATTACTTGTTTGAGAACTGGTTGCTTTGACGTTGACCAACCGTCGCACCGTAAAAGGAGGCTATAAAGGCAACGCAAAGGTAATCACCTATCAAACGAAGTCTAATCTCAAGATCGCAAGATTGGGATTGTCCTCCCATAAATCGGGATGAGATGCTTAAAAGTTGTACAAGGCCACTCGGAGAGCTAGAAACTGTGAAATGCATGGCCGTGCTCGGATGAATCATAGGCTATGATTATCTGTTTATTTGATCAGTTGAACTCTGAAACCGAGAAACACCTCTAGACATAATAAGGATGACAACTCTTACCTTATGTTCAAGAGCAAGCATCGAGCGACAAAGGAATTAGGAAATGCACACTTGTCCCTAAGGACAAGTGGGAGACTGAAGGAAATAATGCCCTTGGTCCAAGTATGCATTCAATGTTAAGTCTAATAAATGCGGTTCAGTATTAATTAACAAGTTAATATGAGCTGAATGGCTAGCTAGAGGCCGCTTCAGTTCAAGTGGAATTAATGATATTAATCCACAGCTTACTCTTGACTGAACCCGTAGGGTCACACAAATAGTACGTAAACGGATCAAGTATTTAATGGCATTAAATACTCCATTTATGGATATTCGGAATCGACGGATCTTGGTTTCAGTGGGAGCTGAGATCGTCACAAGCAAGAAATGAATAATCCGGAAACGATTATATTACCGGAAACGGAAATATGGATCGTATCGGAAATATAAATATTATCCAAGCCGTAGATGTTGCCGGAAACGGAAACATGGTACGTATCGGAAAATATTATCGGAAATGGAAATATTGCCGGAATCGGAAATATTGCCGGAAACGGAAATATGGTCAGAATCGGAAATATTATCGGAATCGGAAAATCATTCCGGAAACGGAAATATTAAATATTTGTTCGAAACGGAAATTAATTTCGGAATCGGAAATATTAAGTATTGTTCGTATCGGAAATGAATTCCGGAATCGGGAATTTAATCGGAAGCGTATAGTACGAATTAGCATCGGACGAGGCTCGCTAGACGAAGGCCCAGCACGAAGCCAGGCCATCGCCGAGCAAGCCACACGCATCACCAACACACGCCAAGCCTCGACCAGGCCCAGCGCAAGCCAGGCCCAGCCAAGGCCTAAGGCGCGCGCGCGGACACAGGCAGCGGGCATGGGCCGAGGCATTGTGCGCTCAGCGTGGGCCGCAAGGCCTGCGCGGGTGTACGGTGCTCGTGCAATGCTCGTGTGCGAATCCTAAAGCTATTGGGATTCGATAAAAGATTAAATCCTAAACCTATTAGATAAAGTTTATTTAATAGAGTCCTAGCAGGATTCTAATTAAACTAATTAGTATCCTAATAGGATTATGATTTCTTTTCCACACCTCTATAAATAGGAGCCTAGGGTCATAATTCATAGACACAATTGAAGTATTCTAAAGTTAAGATTTTGAAGAAAAATCAGCCATACACTTGCACCATATTAGCCGAAATTCCTAAGCTACCTTAAGGGTGATTCTAGTTGGTCAAGCTTAAGGCGGATCCGGACGTGCTGTGGACTATCTACGGAGGGACGACACTTGGAGTCCTAAAGACTTGTTCTTGTTCGGTTCTGGCGCAGCTAGGGAGGGCACGCAACAAAGTGTATGCATCTAAACTATGCTAAATGATTATGTGTAAATAATATGCTTTCATGGCTTTATGGTTTTTCCGCATGATTTATGTTTTGTCATATGAATCATAACCTATCAACTTATGGCTAAAATATCTGGTCTAATCAACCCTACCCAGTCTACTAGTCACAATAACTCTTTTACTACATTGGACAAGTATTTGGAGGATGAAATTGATATGGAGGAGATGGATGCAGATCAGAGGCATGTTGATGAGATAAAAGGGGGTCGTTTGCAGCCTGAAAAATATCATGTTTTATTAAAGTAAATCTCTGTTCATGGAATGTGAGAGGTTTGAATAATACTCTCAAGCTCTCTGAGGTGAAAAATATTGTTGCTACTAATAATATTAAATTCCTTGCTATAATTGAGACTTGAGTAAGGGGTCTAAGCTTCAAAATATTAGTAACAAAAGTTGGTAGAAATTGGTGTTGGGAAACAAATTATATGCATAGCAATAAGGGTAGAACATATCTCGGCTGGAATCCTCTTGAAGTTGATGTGCAAATTATTAGTATCTCTAAGCAAATCATTCATTGTGCTATTAAGGGCAACGATGGGATTATTTCCTTTTATTTTTATGAAATATATGGCTTGCAAACAATCGAGGACTGGAAAGGGTTATAGAGGAAATTTAGGATTTTACTAATATTGAATCAAATGAAGTTCGTACCGATAGTTTTCCTTGACTTGCTGGTGATTTCAGAACTTCTTGATCTCTGATCATGCTCCTACTTTGATTAATTTCCATCCCAACTCTGATGGGGGAAGTCGACCATTAAAATTCTTTAATTACATTGTTGATTGTATATCTTTCTTTCCTTTACTCAAGGAGTGTTGGAAAAAGGATGTTGGGCCTGGTACGTACATGTTTCATTTATGGAGGAAGTTGTTGGTGGTTAGGGGAAGTCTTAAGCTCTTACACAAGGAGGAGTTTGCTGGTGTTGTTAGGTTATGATACATATGACAATTCATAAATCATGCGGAAAGACCATTTAGCCAGGAATACATATTATTTACACATAATCATATAGCATAGTTTTAGATGCATACTCTTTGTTGCGTGCCTTCCCTAGCTGCGCCCGAACCGAACAAGAACAAGTCTTTAGGACTCCAAGTGTCGTCCCTCCGTAGATAGTCCACAGCACGTCCGGATCCGCCTTAAGATTGACCAACTAGAATCGCCCTTAAGGTACTAAAGATTTTCGGCACTTATAGTCAAGAAATGTGTATGAATTTTCTCTCAAAAACTCACTTTGAATACTTGAATAATCTATGAAAATATGTGACCCTAGGCACCTATTTATAGAGTTATGGAAAGGGTTTTGGAATCCTATTAGGATACTAATTTATTTATTTATAACCCTACTAGGACTCTAATTAAATAATCATTATCTAATAGTTTTAGGATTTAATCACACTTCGAATCCCGATTGCTTCAGGATTCCCGCACAAGCATTGCACGAGCACCGTACACCTGCGCAAGCCTTGCGGCCCACGCTAGGCGCACAGCGCTCGGCCCATTGCTGTGCCCTTGCGCGCGCGCCCAAGGCCTTGGCTGGGCCTGGCCTTGCGCTGGGCCTGGTCGAGGCTTGGCGTGCGCGTTGGCTCGCTGGGCGACGGCCTGGCTTCGTGCGGGGCCTTCGTCTAGCGGGCCTCGTCCGATGCTAATTCGTACGATACGCTTCCGATTAAATTCCCGATTCCGGAATTCATTTCCGATACGAACAATATTTAATATTTCCGATTCCGGAATCAATTTCCGTTTCGAACAAATATTTAATATTTCCGTTTCCGGAATTATTTTCCGATTCCGATAATATTTCCGATTCTGACAATATTTCCGTTTCCGGCAATATTTCCGATTCTGGCAATATTTCCATTTCCGATAATATTTTCCGATACGTACCATGTTTCCGTTTCCGGCAACATCTACGACTTGGATAATATTTATATTTCCGATACGATCCATATTTCCGTTTCCGGCAATATCATCGTTTCCGGAGTATTCATTTCTTGCCTGTGACGATCTCAGCTCCCACTGAAACCAAGATCCGTCTATTCCGAATATCCATAGATGGAGTATTTAATGCCATTAAATACTTGATCCGTTTACGTACTATTTGTGTGACCCTACGGGTTCAGTCAAGAGTAAGCTGTGGATTAATATCATTAATTCCACTTGAACTGAAGCGGCCTCTAGCTAGGCATTCAGCTCACTTGATCTCACTGAATTATTAACTTGTTAATTAATACTGAACCGCATTTATTAGACTTAACATAGAATGCATACTTGGACCAAGGGCATTATTTCCTTCAGTCTCCCACTTGTCCTTAGGGACAAGTGTGCATTTCCTAATTCCTTTGTCGCTCGATGCTTGCTCTTGAACATAAGGTAAGAGTTGTCATCCTTATTATGTCCAAAGGTGTTTCTCGGTTTCAGAGTTCAACTGATCAAAATAAACAGATAATCATAGCCTATGATTCATCCGAGCACGGCCATGCATTTCACAGTTTCTAGCTCTCCGAGTGGCCTTGTACAACTTTTAAGCATCTCATCCCGATTTATGGGAGGACAATCCCAATATTGTGATCTTGAGATTAGACTTCGTTTGATAGGTGATTACCTGAGCGTTGCCTTTATAGCCTCCTTTTACGGTGCGACGGTTGGTCAACGTCAAAGCAACCAGTTCTCAAACAAGTAATCTCAAATCACTCAGGTATTGAGGATTTAGTGTCTAATAATTTTAATGAAATTTACTTATGACAGATTTTCGTCTCTTACAGTAAAGTTTCATAGGTCTTGTCCGATACTAGTCTTCCCAAAGTAAGTATCTATGCAAATGATTATGACATTGTCATGTCCACATAGTTCAAGAAACAGAACTACTAGTCATCTTGCATTCTAATCGTCTAATGTTTTCTATGCGTCCAATTTTATAGAAAACTCCGACTAGGGACCATTTTCAACCTTTGACGTTCAAGTTCACTTGATAGACATTTCTTAGTCACAGGACTGGTCCTGACAGTCTATCTTGAATATATCGTCAAATTGAAGGGACTCATCATTTAATACTAAACCAAGATTAAATAGAATATGAAAAATACATTTCATATATGATAAATGTTCAACCCTAATGTTTTACAACCATGGGCCTCAAACCCATCTTATAAAACAGTTCATGGAATTTCAAAGCTATGCTTGATTTCCAGTGCTACAATGTAAGTGTTGCTTCTCACTTGTTGCATAGGTTTAGTTATCATGCTTTGCCAATCTTAACATCCTTTTCATCGAATGTTCTTTGAGATATGATGATAAGATCTTTTCGAGTTTGTTATTTATGTGATCTAGTCTTTCTTACTTCGATGGTGGTTTTACTCATTTTGCAATGAAGAACCATCAAGTTAGCAGACGTTTTTCTTGCTTCAAGAGTGGTTCTACGCATTTTTCAATGAAGAACCATCAAGC
The DNA here is from genome assembly GCF_020520425.1 of Spinacia oleracea. Classification (NCBI taxonomy): domain Eukaryota; kingdom Viridiplantae; phylum Streptophyta; class Magnoliopsida; order Caryophyllales; family Amaranthaceae; genus Spinacia; species Spinacia oleracea. The sequence continues at coordinate 95,169,513 of NC_079489.1, forward strand.
CAGCAGATAGGTGATCTACCCAAGTTCAGTGAAGAACTTTAAACAACCCTGTTTTATTGCTTCTTAGGCAATAATTACTTTTACTTCAACTGTATAGGTTGCTAGTGATGCTTTGTTTGGATTTACCTATCCAAGCAGTTCATAGATATGTGGAAGACTCTCCAACTATATCTTAGAACATAGAAATTATTATTTTAATTTCCCACGCAACAACTCATGGTCTCCAACCCATGTTGCCATTTTCAAAACACGATGCTCTATAGCTCGTCCTTATCAATGTTTAACTCCAAAGGGTCTTGCTTGATCCTTTGCCAGTGTTTATGCGTGTAGCATCAATATTTAGCATATCTTTATTTCCTTGAATCAAGAACTATTCCTATGTACCTTTTCAAGTACCATAAGTATTATTGATCTCAATCTAGTTGATCTTTACTTAGATCAATAGATATTGGTATATGTTCGTCATGGCTAAAGTCATACGATACGTTTTTGGCGATCCTCATATTATATCATACATGATAAATTCTTTTGCAGAATAATTCCCAATTGAATTCTATTCATGTAACTTTAGCTTATCTAGTTTCAGTAGATACTAAATTCAGCTAAATTCTTTGACATATAATATAGGTTAAGAATCTTATTTAGATCCTTTGATGTTTAACTTAGTAAATGCTTATACATAGTTCAAACATCCTTTACTTAGATTTATTCACATGGGTCGAATATCTCCAATGGAGACTTTCGTGTTTGATTTAGTAAATGCCATTACTTAATCCAAAACAATATCATAAGATCTTTGTAAATAGATCTTAATACCCAGTATGTACTAAGTTTCGCCATGGTCCATCATTGATGAATAATTTCAAACCTAAGTCATTAGCATTTGAATGTTATTTCACAATAGAGAGATATGTGTGTAATACACACAGGACCAAATAAGTTTTACGTACTCCCACTAAACTTCTTATATATCTATAAGAATCATGTATATTTTATGAAACTAAAATGCTTATTAGCTTCACTAAAATACAGTTCCAATTCCCAATTGCTTGCTTAAATCTGTACTTAGATTTCATAAGTTAGCATTCCTTTTCAAGCATTTATTTGGATCCACAAATCCTATGACATGCCATGTACATAGTTTTCTTCCAACATTTGATTGAGGAATACGTTTTGTCATCCAATTGTCATATGTACCAATATGCAATCATTGCTTGAGTTATAGACTTGAGCATTACGATTATGCATTAGGTTTCAACACAATCCATGCCATGAATTTGCTTGTAACCTTTAGCAACTAATCTAGCTTTGTGTGTGAACACAATTCAATGTTTGATGGTTTTTATCCTTAAAACAAACTTGCAACCAATAGGTGTGAAACTATTCTTGCAAATCAACAAAATTTCAATTTTGTCATCAAAATATTGAGTATGTTTTATGGCCTTTAACCAATTAAACATATAGTCTATATATGGCCTCTAACCATTTTAGGGAATCTGGGTTTCGTCATACCTTTCTTACAAGTCACTTCTTTTAGTTTGACTGCAAGTTGTAGGTTTCTTTACTATCTAATAGAAGAATTTCATATTGACCTGATCTCTATGTTTCTTCACTATCTAATAGAAGAATCTCATAGTTTCAGTGACTTGAATTCTATGCCTACTTGGGTATAGAACGTCAAACAATAGAATATCAATAGCCACTTGAAAGTCCTTTGAATATTCTGTTCTCCTTGAAGCACTTGTAAAGTCTTCTAAGAGATGTCTATTCTTTAAAGCCACTTCTAAAGTCCTTAAAGAATAAGTCCGGTTTTTCTGAAGCACTTCGAAAAGCCTCCGGAATGTCCGTTTATGTTTGTTGTTCGCCTCGAAGACTTTCGAGGTCTATTTTCTCCCACTTGTCATTTTGGAAACGAATCTCCAAAAGGACATTATTTCGAGCAAACAAACATTATGTTCTCAAAAATTCGTGGTAGAAACAATACCCTTGTGTCTCATTTGAATAAATCACAATGAAACATATATCTATACTTGGGCCTTAGTTTGTTGAATAACAAACACTAAGCTCCCACTGAGTTTAGCAACTCTCTAGATATATATTATCGAAAAGATATTCTGAAATTTCTTTTCTATAGCTTTGACGAATTTAGTTTAGTTTGGTGGTAGTTGAGCATTTTGTTTTAGAAATTATAGGAAAAGTCTTTATGATTCATCATTAATCGAATCAAGTACTAATTGACTTCGATTATTCCAACTAAGATATGCCATATCTTATGGGCCTAGATTGTGAAATTACAACACACAATCATTGATGATCATATTTGGTCTCAAGTAATCATCAACATGATCTAACCTAGATCTTTATGATTTCTTTCCAAGTGGATTTTATACTTCAGAATCTTTGAACTAGCCAAACAGATTCAACTTATATCACATTTGAGTAAATAAACCTATATTCACTCAAATCCATGTGAAATAATAAAGTCATAAAACCTTTCTTTAGCTTTGAACTCTATTGTCTAGGCGTTCTAACAATAGTTCATATCTTTTGTTACTTTCAACAAGTAAGACTTGTCGTCTTAAATTGATCTAGAAATCAATGAACTTTCAAAAGTCCATCAAAATAGAGCTTTTGAATGTTAATTTGTTGATATGGTCTAAGCAACAATGCCAAAGATTAGTGGAACTCAAATCAAGGGGTTGATTTGAACCTAGTAAAGTTCTTTAAAGAGTTGTTTGTTTTAATCAAGCATATTGACTCATTCCGTAAATGACCATTTCATTCAAATAAACAAACAAACAAGCATTATTTTTGTTCTTCTGAATGTGAGTCTTTCTGTGTTTGAAGCAGAAATTTAGGTATGCTGATTATGGAACAAAATAGCCATTTAGTTCCAGCCTTTAAAACAAACTAGATGACCCTACAACTAATGTAGCATTGCCATGCTTCATTTCCCACTTGTAGGCCATTAGTGTAGCCTAGCTTCCATTATTTGAGTTATTACCGAAGTAAGAACCTCAAGCGGTATATGATACCAAGGAAGTTTGATTGCTAGGTTACTTCTCTTTAAACATAAACTTATAGGTAGAAACGGAATCGTAAATTCCTTTCATTTGTTCCTCGTTTTCCTATTTCTTGTACCCTTTCTTATAGTCTTAAGAATTGAATTCTTTAGTGTTGACTTTTATACTTTGTTAGACATGTCCAATGTCACCAACAAGTTTCAAACCATTTAATTTATGTTGAATATTAAGTTTCAACTAGATGATCTTACCAGAAGCTTCTAAAGTTCTCTAAGCATCGATCTATTCGAATGTCTAGGGACTAGACTCATTCGAGATTTAAATGGACAAAGATGTTTAGGTTGTTAACCATTGGTAAAGCTGAGCGTATTAAACTCAATGCTTTATGATCTCAAAACTACAGTGTATTTTGAATTCACAAGCACCAATTGGTTTGCCATTCAACTTTGATGTTCGAAAACAACCATAAAAGTCGCTATAAGAAACGTACATTTTAAATTGCTCACTTTCTCTCATTTCCGTGAATCGTTCTTGGATTCACTACCAATCGAGGAAATTTACTGTTACCTTTCTAAAAGGATTTATTGCAGTGCAAGATATTTAATTATAAACAATAATTAAAACATACATTGAAGCATGCAAAGTCTAAACATTTATCATGAATAATAACTTGAAATTAAAGCAACCATGCAATTCAAACAAGTTATTAGCATTTTATTCGATTTTATTGTTCCGGCAGGTGTGAATAAAATGATTCCAAGACCCTAAAATCATTGAAGAACTAAGCACAGTTTGTCGACTTAATCCTAAAACATCTTAGGTAAGCAAAAGCCTTTTGCTAATAGTCTAGAAACTATTCTTGGTTGATAGGTACGTCTAAGAACTTATTAGGTAAACCTATCGATTTTGCCACGACATAAAAGGACTCCTTACTTATATCGTTGAGTTTCACCAAAACTAACATGTACTCACAATTATTTGTGTACCTTGCCCCTTTAGGACCAATAAGTAACACCTCGCTGAGCGAAAACTATTACTAGATTGATGTAAAGGATATCCAAGCAAGTGTATATTTTTGGCATGGCACCTTTTAACTCAATTTTTAAGTTTGGAACTTTAAGGCTTTTACTATGTTTGTTAGATTTTAAGTGAACTAAAATCCTTAATCATGCAACATAATCAAGCTTTTGATCTCATGCATTTTAAGACATATTTAAAAGCAATAAATAACTTAAAACATGCATAAGATAAATATGATCTAGTATGGCCCGACTTCATCTTGAAGCTTTAACTTCAAAGTCCGTCTTGAAAATCTCCGTGGGAGGCACCATTTTCTTCAAATAGGATAAGCTATAATTAAAACTAATTACAACTATTTGATGGTACGCAGACCATATTTGAATTAAAAAATAACTTTGGTACTTTAGACCAATTACATTCAAATTAATGGTGCGCATACCATATTTTCTATCCTATTTGGGCCATACTAGTCACTTCATAACCTGCAAAACAGTACATATACAATATATACCATTCACCCATTCATTATCATGAATGGCCCACATAGCTGGTTAGTAAAACACATTATGCATCACGTAAACATTTGCAGCAATTAATCAAGGGCACCAATAATCTACCAATTATTCAGTCCTTATTAATTCTAATCAAGTTGTTTTAACCTTAAGGATTCGTAGACCTAATCAAGAGTTTATGACTAAAAGCGCTCCCACTTAAACCAATAAATTCATATGCTTTACTAATTTTAAACATAAAAATGTATTTCAAGTCTAACCGGAAACATACAAATTTAATTAAAATTTAAAGCCCATATAAATTTATAATTGAATCCAAAAATTTTAATTTGATTTCAGTCGAATTTTAAATTAATTCATGATTTTAATTTTAGTAAAATAATTAGAATAAATAAAATTTATTATAATTACAATATTCAAAATTAAAATCCAAGAAAATAATTTAAATTATTAATTTCAAAATTAATTAAAATTACGTGAACTGAAAATTTCAAATTAAACATTCAAAACGATCTAATCGCAACGCAAACACCCTACGCATCGCACGCCCATGGGCCACACGCACACAGCCATCGCTGGCCATATGCGCGCAGCCCATGCGCTCGTCGCATAGCTGCTGCATCTTCCATCGCAAGCCATCGCACAAGTGGTGCTCGCTGCGCGCGCGCCAGCGCTCGACGCACGCGAGCCATCGCTCGCTGTGCGCGCTTGCTGCGCGCGCTCCAGCGCTTGATGCACGCGAGCCATCGCTCGCTGTGCGCGAGCAATTGCGCGCGATCAACGCTGGGCGCAGCGCTCGTTGCACGCGAGCTTGCGCTCGCTGCGCGCGAGGCTGCGCGCGCTTGCGCGAGGCAGTGCGCGTTGTGGCGCAGCTCGCTTGCTGCCCACACGCGACTGTCGTTCCATGCCTTCGCCCATGCCCATTCATCCATAGCTCGTGGCCCACGACACAAGGCAGGGCTGCTGCCTTGTGCTCGTGCACCATGCCCTTGCTCATTGCATTCGTGCCAGACGGGCGACGAGCTCCCTTGCTCGTCGTCGCATGCCCGCACTATACAACACCCCTTAAGGGTAACACGAAGCGTCCATTGCTTTGTGCGTGCAAGTTATATGAACGAATTGCGTAAAAATTTAAAATTTATATTTAAAATTAATGACAAATTAATAAATTAATATTAATTTCACAATTTTAGGGCGAAAAATCGAAAATTTATTATTCAATTGATTTCCGATTATCATGGATTCAAGCCTAGGTCATAAAAATTTAAAATTTATCATAAATTTACAATTTTTATGGTGGTTTTTAATCATAGGTTTCTAATTAAATTATAATTAATTATGAAAATCAAATTAATTCTAAATTATTCTAATTTTCAACAAATTAATCATAATTACAAATTAGATTGCATAATTAACAAGGCTAGGCATTCAAACTTGTTAAACATATACAGTAGGTCAATCAAAAATTCAAGATTTAACAACAAGAATCGCAAATATTTAATTTAACATCTTAAATTTACGAAATTTTGCATTCGAAAAACTAAAACCTTCGAAAAGTCATAGTTAGGCTTCGAATTTGAGAATTCTGGGTTCGGCAGAAAAATATTATTTTTGTCAAAATTTTAGAATGCCTTTTACATGCGGAATTGACACAAAAATCACTCGATTTGGATGAGTAACGAAGAAACTGCAGAAAAACTGCGTACGTATAATTAAATAAACGCAATTTGCAATTAATTAACAATTACGAAAATTAATCACCCCTTTTAATTCTTGCAAATTTGTAATATTTAATCATGTTCATGCAATTTAGATTATGAAAATAATAAGAGGCTCGTGATACCACTGTTAGGTTATGATACATATGACAATTCATAAATCATCCGGAAAAACCATTTAGCCAGGAATACATATTATTTACACATAATCATATAGCATAGTTTTAGATGCATACTCTTTGTTGCGTGCCTTCCCTAGCTGCGCCCGAACCGAACAAGAACAAGTCTTTAGGACTCCAAGTGTCGTCCCTCCGTAGATAGTCCACAGCACGTCCGGATCCGCCTTAAGATTGACCAACTAGAATCGCCCTTAAGGTACTAAAGATTTTCGGCACTTATAGTCAAGAAATGTGTCTGAATTTTCTCTCAAAAACTCACTTTGAATACTTGAATAATCTATGAAAATATGTGACCCTAGGCACCTATTTATAGAGTTATGGAAAGGGTTTTGGAATCCTATTAGGATACTAATTTATTTAATTATAACCCTACTAGGACTCTAATTAAATAATCATTATCTAATAGTTTTAGGATTTAATCACACTTCGAATCCCGATTGCTTCAGGATTCCCGCACAAGCATTGCACGAGCACCGTACACCCGCGCAAGCCTTGCGGCCCACGCTAGGCGCACAGCGCTCGGCCCATTGTTGTGCCCTTGCGCGCGCGCCCAAGGCCTTGGCTGGGCCTGGCCTTGCGCTGGGCCTGGTCGAGGCTTGGCGTGCGATGGTGCGCGTTGGCTCGCTGGGCGACGGCCTGGCTTCGTGCTGGGCCTTCGTCTAGCGGGCCTTGTCCGATGCTAATTCGTACGATACGCTTCCGATTAAATTCCCGATTCCGGAATTCATTTCCGATACGAACAATATTTAATATTTCCGATTCCGGAATCAATTTCCGTTTCGAACAAATATTTAATATTTCCGTTTCCGATAATATTTCCGATTCTGACAATATTTCCGTTTCCGGCAATATTTCCGATTCTGGCAATATTTCCATTTCCGATAATATTTTCCGATACGTACCATGTTTCCGTTTCCGGCAACATCTACGACTTGGATAATATTTATATTTCCGATACGATCCATATTTCCGTTTCCGGCAATATCATCGTTTCCGGAGTATTCATTTCTTGCCTGTGACGATCTCAGCTCCCACTGAAACCAAGATCCGTCGATTCCGAATATCCATAGATGGAGTATTTAATGCCATTAAATACTTGATCCGTTTACGTACTATTTGTGTGACCCTACGGGTTCAGTCAAGAGTAAGCTGTGGATTAATATCATTAATTCTACTTGAACTGAAGCGGCCTCTAGCTAGGCATTCAGCTCACTTGATCTCACTGAATTATTAACTTGTTAATTAATACTGAACCGCATTTATTAGACTTAACATAGAATGCATACTTGGACCAAGGGCATTATTTCCTTCAGGTGTTTCTCAACGAATTGAGCGGGCTAGACAGGCCTCAAACGATGTTCAATCTCAACTGCAAGTCGTTAGTAATTATGATCTTCACAATCAAGAGAAAAATGTATCCATAAGCTTAGGAAATGGTTGGGTGTTAAGGAATGTGCTCTTAGGAAAAAATTAAGGTTCACTTTGATAAATGTGGGGGACTCTAATCATAAGTTTTTCTTTAACTCCGTGAAATAATGAAGGATATTTGCAAATTGAAATTTTCTTGGTTCTACTGCTCCTAGTCTGCCTAGTGTTCACTTTCCTACCCTCCGAATAGGTACACTTGATAATACTGCTAGAGAGATGCGATGTGGTACAATTACTAAGGGAGAGATTGATATAGCCTTGATGGGTATTGGAAATGATAAGGCCCTTAGGTCTGATGGCCTAAGTGAAGTTTTTTACAAGAGTTCGTCTATCGTAAAAGATGTTGTATATGCTGATGTTGCAAAGTTCTTTAGTTCTAGAAAGATTTCAACAATTTCTTATGCCCTACATGTATGTCCTGGACGTTAAAGAAGATTTTTAATAGATATGAGTTAATATGTGTTGCTGGAGGTTGAAATAGAGTGTGTAAGAACGGGACCTTCTCTATCAACCTTATATATAAGGTCTTGTTGGGTTCTCATACTAAATTTCCTTGAAGGAGAACCATTTGCAAGAATATGGAAACCCCTATATGTATTTTTCATCTCCTAGTTTGTTGTTTTTAATAAACTTCCCACTTTGGATAAGCTTATCTAATGGAGGGTTGTTACTGATAATATTTGTTGTCTTTGTGGCATTGCCCTAGAATCAACTGAACACCTAGTTTTTCAATGTACTTATTCTGCTAGAATATGGAATTCATTGTTGTCAAAGCTTGGTATTTGTAAGCAAGCAAGTGGGTTTCATGCTCAGGTAACTTAGGCTCTGAAATACACCAAACGGTAGGGAGAGAAGCATAAACTTTACGTGATGTGTTTCACATAATAAATCTACCAGATTTGGTTGCAGAGGAATGATACTGTTTTCAAAGAGATTAGCTTCAAGGTGGCATGTCGAAGCAATGATTAGATGAAGCATCTCCTTGTAGATAGTTAGTTTTGCACTTGCTGTTGTTTTTCTTGTTGTTTTTGTTGTGTGGGCTATTTCCCTTTAGTTGTAATATTGTGTTAGCATAGCTACTAGTTTGTTGTGGGGAAGCTTTTGTACTGGTTTTCCTTGCTTTTGGTAATAAAATCATTTATTTGCCAAAAAAATTAGTAGACTAACATTAGAATTCCAGTCATCAATATTATTTGAATTAATTAAAAAGTTATAATATACAGAAATAAAATAAATTTGTAAAGGAAAAAATAATATTGATTCATCTTCCCTCCAAGAATATATCAAATAGTTATATTTATGGTTTTACTTCATTTTTATCTTAGTTTCATAAAAAATGTATTTTTTAAAAAAAGTAAAAAAAAATGGCGGAAAAAAATTGCACCAGGACGTGACACGTGTCATTGCTATCATTCCTGTTGTCCGTTTTAGTATAATGTAATAGATAAACAAAAATGACTTTTTACTCTTTTAAAAAAAACCTTAATTTTTTCTATACTACATCACCCCTTTTTATTTGCTCCATTTAACATTTTACGGTATTATAGATGGGTCTAAAAACGTAAATAAATCCAATTCTACAAGCATAAAAATACTAAAATAATTGATCGAGATTTAAAATATATACATTGAAACAAATCTAACAATACCTCACATTTTTTTTAGATATGAGTACGTAGCTTTAGCTTAAAAATTTAAAGAATGGTTCCAAGTTTCCCACATTAGTTCCTCCAGGTTGGACAATAGTAGAGAAATTAAAGTACACCCTATTGCTATTAAAAAAATTGTCATAAACATCAGGGTGCGAGAATGAGACTGTGATTAATGAGAATGGTGCAAACATTTAGGGACGGAGGGAGGTAGAATCTAATGATTATTAGCATGACAAGAACAATGAGTAAGAATTATCTACATTCTATAATAACGCGTTTGTTATATGGGAATGAGAATTCGGGGGAATTGGGTGTGAAATCAATATGGGAATTTGTGGGTGGAAATTTATCAGTACTTGATATCTTTCTCATTGTCTTGTTTGGGTAGTGATGAGAAATAGATAGAGAATTTATTATTAAATTACTCAAACACCTTTACAATACGTACGACTCGTGTTTCTTTTTCAATCACGACATTCTGGGCATTTTGCTCATTCCTCATTTCTCTTCACCAATTATCAGCCCCGTCCTTTGAGAATAATATAAGGGAATTGATTCGTCCAACATTTCTCATTCCCAAACACATGATTATTTCTCTTTCCCACTTAACAAACACAAGAAAATTACCAAGTAGGGAAATTATCATTCCCATCCACATTTTATACTAAACAAGCACACTCTAAGGGAACACTGGGGGTTTTTTATTTTCTGGTGCCCTTGTGAAATCTCATTATACATGGAAAAAACTAATTAATTGTTCAAATAAAATACATGTTATTTTGTTTAAATGAAAAAATAAATTAATTCATCATCTATTTCAAAAAACTATCATTTTCAAACAAAAAGTACGAAATTTTTTCATTTATCTAAGCAAATACTTCATTTATTTATTTTTATTTGCAATAATACTTGTATTCTGGTGTTGAAACAATGGGATTTGGATTGAAAGCCCTTTCGTTGTTGTGGAAGATCTAACTTGCTTGAATGAGTTGTGTCCGAAATTACCTGCACAATGAACAAAGTAACTAACCTCGGGGGTGTTCCGAGGAAAGCCCCTCCGATGCCTAAGTAAGCACAATGCTCGGATTCTAGAGAGAGAGTTCTCTAGAGAATAGTGTTAAAGCAATAAATTGGAAGTATCTTGATTGTTGAGCCTTGGCGGCTGACTTATAGTGTTTGTGTACTAAATGTCCTTAAGTCATTTATTACTTGATGGGTCGTGCGCCTTAGATGGCTGGTGAGCCTTTTGATGGGTGAAGGGCTTATATGCTGTTTTGCAGCCTATTGGGCTTTTGGGTTGTACGCCCAATTGGGAGTCAATAGGGCGCCCAAACAACATGCCCCCTAGACCTGATCCATTTAGAATAAAATAGACGGGTATTCATATGCTTTTAGAAGTCCAAAAGTATCGTCTCTTTATTAAAAAAAGGTGGTTTTGAATTCATGCTTTGATAACAAGAGTCGGTCGTTTCTTCAGCTTCATTTGATCGCGTGGTGTAGATTTAAGCGGAAGTTGGGCGGATTCTAGGAGGTTTCCTTATAAATACTCGACCCAATTCAACATTTCAATCTTTATCCACACCGTTATTTCAAAATTCGCATAGTTTCGGCGTTTTCCCTTCTTCGAATTCTTCAGATCTTTACCAGTTCACTTAGAATTTACTTCGGGGCTTTTCACCATTTCATTTGTCGGCGAATTTCGCTTCAGAGGAAGGAAATTTTCTTGTAGGTTTCTTGTTTTTTCTGTATTTTTCTATTCTTCCCTACCCTTTAAACCCTAGGTCTAGGATCCTTAACCATGGCTGGGGGCAGGTGGAAGAAGAAGTCCACTGTAGTTTCGTCCTCTAGTGAGTGGGATGAGAAAGAGGTTCCACTGGAAGCCGAGAGATGCTTCTCAGGACCTCGAAACTCCAGGGAGTGTCGATGTTGCAGGCAGACCTTAGGTTGAGGTTCGTGTTGAGTCAAACCAAGGGGCTGGCATTACTTGTCGTTTTCCCATTCGTGCTTACTATCCTCGTCGTCTTCAGGAGAAGAACTCGAATGGGAGGCTTGCGCCCATTTTGCATGACGTTTTTGGGATCGATGGTCCGGCGAACCGAGTAGTCGACAGCGTATGACTAGTAGAAGCAGGCAGGGGTGCTGTTGGCTGAGGATCTGTACGATATCCAATATGCTCAGGGGTATTGGTGTGAGCTCTCCACCCAAGAGAATGCGAGGGTGACTCGCCCTCCTCCTGGCTTCATTGTTGTTTATACCCTTCACTTCGATTAAGGTCTTCAGTTTCCTTTGGATCCCTTCGTCTCCAGGATGTTGATGGAGTATACCATTTTGTTGGCTCAGCTGACACCAAAATCAATGTGGCAAATCATTGGGTATCGATGGATGTGCGATTACCTCGGATATCCACCTTCTTTGCGAGTCTTCAAAGTGATGCATGAGATCCAGAGAAATTTGAATGCGGGACATGGCTGGTGGACCATAGTCAATAAGAGGGCTCGGAAGAACGAGGTCACTTATCTGACAGCGTACACTTATGTCTCCTCAGTTCATGAATGGAAGGGACAGTGGCTTCTGGTTCGTCTACCCGTTGATCCGAAGCACCCTAATTTTTATAGGGCGCTGAAGTGGTTTGTTAAGGTTGATCAGGAGATGTCGAGGGTGGGCTCCATCAACCCTAAGAATTCGGACCATACCGACCTTTTGAAATGGTTCCAAGGTAGAACGACTAAGGAGCCTGAATTCTGGCTTCAGAATGTGCATTATATCACTTGGGAGGTCATCCTCGCTGCTGCCTGTCTCAGCAGGATTTTTTAGAAGGGTGAGTTTCTTGTGCTGAGATCGTGCCTCAACTGGGGTATTTGCATCCCTCTTTTGAGGTTCTGATCCTGACCTTATTCTTTTTTCTTGTGAAGAGACTGGGATAGCTGCTATTGATCCCAAGGTGCTCGGCTACGTCAAAGAGACCAACACGATTCTTCAACATGTGCCTCGGTACGATTTCAACAAGCATAATCCTCGTCAGACGAAGTTGGAGGCTCACGTTATGTCCAAGGATTCTCGTGTTGGGTTGAATGACGTTCGCGTTGATCCTTGGGATTCTGCGAATCAAGTAGAGGTGTTTCCTTTGTGAACCGTTCTTCGTGACTTGGTAACTACCTCTGATCTGGTAACTTTTCTGTAGATTATTTTGTTTCTAAGTTTTCTCTGTTTCTTCTTCGAAAATAACTCTCAGATTTGTGCCTCGTTTCCTCTTTTTAGGGTCCATAGGTGGTCGCTGCTGCACCCATTATCTCTTCGGCCTCGTCTCCTCTTTCTCTTGTTGTGGTTGAGGTAATGATGCCCCTTTCTTCTGGATTCTTTTCGTCTTTACGTCTGATGTTAACGTTTTCTCTGCTTTTCCTTAGGAGAAAGGACAAAAAAAGAAGAATCAGAAGTCTCCTGAGCCGAGGGAGAGCAAGAGGTAGAAGATCTCTTCTAAGCCGAAGGAGAAGGTTAGCTCTTACGCCGTAGCTCTAGTTTTTACTCATCATTGGTTCGTTATTAACCAAGTTTTTATCAAGCAGGTAGTTGCTGAGACTCCCAATAAACCAGAAGTTGGTGAGATGGGTCCTCCGAAGAATTGCTAAGGTTTGATTCCTTTGTCGGGTGCTAAGTTGATCAAGAGTGTGGTGGAGGTCGTTGGTCAAGGCCCGGTTGACCAGCCTGAGGTAGACAAGTCAACTGATGTGCCTACGCCTCTTCAGGGTGTCGTTTTGGCTCCGACTTCCGATGCCACAGCCGAGAAAATCCTTCATTTCTTCAGACAAGACGTCGATCTGCCCTTGGATTATTCTGCTCAGCCTCGTCCCGAAAGGGATGAGAGGATTGTTATTGAGTTGGATGCTGAGCCGAATGGTCCTGGGAGTGAGGTTGTCGTTCAGCAGAACGTCAAGGTTCCGTACGCTACTACCGAAGGTGGGGATGGTTCGGCTCGAGGAGTCAAGAGGCAACGTTCCTCGCTAGGGTCGACCTCTACTTCCGTTTTGGAGAGGTTGATGAATTTTCACCCATGTGCTAACGTTCCCTTCAAGCGCATCCCCCGAGCTGCTCGGGAGACCATGGGTCGATATGCCTCCGCTTCGGCGAGCAGGGAGGTTCCTGTTCATGACTTGGAGTCTATCTTGGGCCCCAAGGCTACACAGGAGCATATGATGCGCGGCGTTCCTGGCTTTAGGGTGCCTGGTAAGACCGAGCCTCATCCTACTTATATGGATCAGGACCATCTAAGCGAGGTATGTCTTTTTTGTGCGTTTTTCTTGTTTTATTTTCCTTTGAGTTTCTAATCCTCCCTCTTTCTCAAGCTACGTGTTGGTCCACGTTCTCTCATGAGTGCAACTATTGAGAGGAATATTTGGTTCGGAAGTATGATGAGGTCTTCACTTCTGACATCAACTTCCTCAATACCGAGCTCTAGAATCTTCGGACCCATGTTGCTAAGCTATGCTCCGGCATGGATACGGCCAAGGCCGAGATCGAGGAGGCTCTCCAGACTCTGGTTGAGCAGAGTCATGCCGAGGCTGAGGAGGTTAGTCAAGTTCGGCAAGATTACGAGCTTGTTCAAATGAGAATGGCGGAGCAGGAAGGCCGCAATTTTCACCAACGTGAGATCTTTATAGAGGTTGATGCTGAAGCACGAAATGTGCCCGTGCTTAATGGGAATCTGAAGCTGAGCGGTGAGAAATGCCAAAGGCTCGAAAAAGAGCGGGTTGATCTTTATACTGCTAAGCAGTGTCAAGATGAGTACTGGAATGGCATTCTTGGTGCTCGTTAGATGTTTGCTAAAAACATGCCTACCTTCAACTGGGAGAAGAATGTTACGGCTTGGCTTGAGGCTAAAGATCACATGGTCGAGTGTCAAGCCGATCATGATGATGCCAAGAAGGTTGAGGAAGAAGTTGACGAGGAAGCACGCCGAAGGAAGGTTTCCTCTGAGGGCGATACTAATGTGTCTAGTTCCTCTAATCCGATCTTTCCTGATTCTGAGCCTGACTCTTTAGTCCCTTAGGAACTCGGGAAGTGGTCTTCTTCAGAGTCTGTCGGTTTCTGTTGAGGACCTCCGAATTTGGGCTTTAAACCTCTCCTTCTTTTTGCTTCAGTGATGCATTGTACTTTAATAGTTTCATTTTGTTTTTGCTTCCTTGTACTTCGGTAGGCTGATATCATCTGTTCATGGCTGCCGATTTTAGCTCTGCTCCATTTTCTTTTTAATTTTTGAGGAACTCTTTGTTAGTACTCACTTTTATTGGTTTTGTACTCGTATATGCCTCCCCTCAGATATTAAATAGAACATGGCTTCGTTTTGCTAAGTATCGTTTTGTATTCTTGCTTGTTTTCTTCTTTTAAGCTTTCTGGATTTGAGGATCCTTCTAAGGACCTGGTTTTAGCCAATAATTCTTGTGATCCGAAGATTTGTCCAAGTTCTTCAAATCCAAATATTTGTTTAAGACCTTTCTTTTTCCATGTTCTTCAAATCCGAGGATCTGTTTAAGAGCTTGATTTTATCCAAGTTCATCAAATCCGAAGATCTATTTAAGAGCTTTCTTTTTTCCAAGTTCTTCAAATCCGAAGATCTGTTTAAGAACTTGATTTTATCCAAGTTCTCCAAATCCGAAGATCTGTTTAACAACTTGCTTTTGTCCAAGTTCTTCAAATCCGAAGATCTGTTTAAGAACTTGCTTGTTCTTTCAGTTTCTTGTGATCTGAAGATCTGGGCAAGAAACTGCTAGTCTTTCTCTTAGTTATGTGACTTCGAATACCCGAGGGTATTTTTCCCCATTTTAGTCTAAGTTATGTGATCCGAGGACCTGTCCAGAGCTTGTTTTAACTTATTTCGAGCCACTTTTGTTTAGAACAGAGTTTTTCCAAGGTACCGCAAATCCGAGGATTTTGGACGGGATCCTACTTGGTTATTTTGAGTTAACTATTTCTTGGATTTCCATCCAAGGAATGGTTATCCCATGTTGATTTTAGGCTTGGTGACCGAAAGATCATTTCCGAAGAAGCATGCATATAATTTAATTGTGATAAAATACGATACACGAAGATATATTTAATGAAACACATGGGGCCAGCGGACTTTTTTTTCTCATTAAACAACTTACTTGGATTGCAAAGGGTGTTTCTTATACAAAGTATTTCTTGAGAACATCGACATTCCAATGGCTCTTCAAAACTTGCTCATCTAGCTGTCTGAGCATATAGGTGCCAGGTCTTTTTTCAGAGTGGGTGACATAAGGTCATTCCCAAGTTGTCGAGAGCTTTCCATGGATCCTCCCTTTTTGAGCAGCTACAACGTTCTGAGCACCAAATCTCCGACCTTTATAGGTCTGGAATTGACTCTTCGGTTGTAGTGCTTGCTAACCCTTTGTTGATAGGTTGCGTTCAGAGTTCTGGCATCGTCCCGAGCTTAATCCAGCTGATCTAGTGCTTCGGATAAAATTTGATCATTTCTTTCTCCCTAAACTCCATCGTACTTGTTGTATGACTGGATTCTTAAGATTTATGTGCCGATCTCTAAAGGGATGACAGCCTCAGATCCGTACACCAAATGGAAGGGTGTCTGCCCAGTGGCCTCTTTTTGGGTAGTCCGAAGGAACCAGAGTGTTCCTGGAAGCTCCTCCATCCACTTTCTCTTTTCATCCTCCACTCTCTTCTTGAGTGCATTGAGGATCAGCTTGTTTGCGGCTTCGGCTTTCCCGTTGCTCTAAGTGTGGCATACTGCTGATAGGCTAAGTGTATGCCAAATTGCTTCCACCAGCTCTGCAGTAGGGTGTTATCAAACTGTTTCCCATGGTTGCAGACCATCAGTGTCGGTATGCCGAACCTCGTGATGATGTTTTGCCAGATGAATTTTCGGACTTGGGCTTATGTGATGGCTGAAACTGCTTCGACTTCGATCCATTTGCTGAAGTAATGAACTCCTACAATCAGCCACTTCTTCTGGTTTACAGCCGAGGGAAATGGACCAATGATGTCCAATCCCCATTTTGCAAATGGTAAGGGGTAGAGTGTTGACTGTAGGGTTTGAGCTGGTTGAAGGATAGCCGGTGCGAATTTCTGGCACTTCTTATACTTCCTCGTCATTGCCTTTGCCTCGGAAACCATGGTGGGCCACCAGTATCAGGCTCGGAGTGCCTTATGTGCTAAGGTCCTTCCTCCGATATAGTTTTCGCAGATGCCCAGGTGGATTTCTCTCAGAATGTAGTCGGCATCGGTTGGCCCGACGCACTTTAATAGTGGGGCTGAGAAATATTTCCTCATGAGCTCTCCGTTGGCATTGATGATGAACCATTTGTTGAATCTTTTCTACTTTCTAGCTTATAGCTTCTTTTCGGAAGTTCTGCCCTCTCCTTGTATGTTATGATTGCGTCCATCCAGCTCGGCTCAGGGTGCAGGTTGCACACTGTGGGGGGTGGAAATCAATGCTTCTTTCTTGATAAACTTCCACATGGACCGACCCATTCAGGTCGATGATCGTTGAGCTTACAAGTTTTGACAATGCGTCAGCTTGTGTATTTTGACCTCGGGGAATGAGGATGACTTCGAAGGATCTTAACTTTGACGTTATGAGTTTGATCTTAACAAAATAGAGGAATTATTCTTTTCCGAGAAGTAATTCCTCTTATTTTTTTTGATTGGTCGGGCTTCGATGCTGACATCCAGCTTATGATATATCATCTTCGGATCTATACCTGGCATGTCAGCTGCCAACCATGAAAAGATGTCTTTGTGATCTCTCAGCAGCTAGATGAGATCAATTCGCAGCCCCGAGCTCAGGCCTCTGCCTATTCGGATGCTCTTGTCTGAATCATCTTCCAGGAAGACGTCCTCCATTTCTTGATCTGGCTCAGGAGAAGGAGTTTCGGGCAGAGCATCGACCTTTGCAGGTTTCACCAGACCGCTAGGTCCGGCCTTTCTCCTCTTAGCCTCTAGTGAAGGCTCTTCTTTTTCATCCTCATCATCTTCGGAACCATCTCCTAGTCTTGGCTTTCGGATGGCAGTATGGCAAGTTCTCCTTGCGACTTCTTGATTTCCTTTTATCCGCTCGGAAAAGCCTGCGTCCGAGACGTACATCATCGTCTGATTGTACGTGGATGGAATGACCTGCATTTTGTGGATCATGGTTCGTCCCATGATGACATTGTATACTGAGTCGCAGTCCATCACTAGGAATTCTTCTCGGACATTCCTTGCAGCTTGGCCCTTGCCGATTGTGACTGGCTAGGTGATCTTTCCTCGAGAAAATGTTGCGGAGCCATTGAATCCAATCAGCGGGTAGCTGACTTTCGTTATTGACTCCTCTTCTTCCTCCAGGATCAGCTATTCAAAACAGTTTCTGAAGATGATGCTGACGGCGCTTCCCCCGTCGACCAGTACTCTGTGCACATTGTGGTTGTTGAGATCCATGGAGATTACCAGTGGATCTTCGTGTTTATACAGGACCCTGAGACAGTCATCAGCGGTGAAAGTCATGTTTGGAGGATGGGGTTCCTTCTCCCCTACAGCGCTGAAGTTAACTCGGTGGGAGAGAGCTCTTAGATGCTTCTTACTGGCGTGGGTGGACCTCTGCCCTCCAAATACCACTAAGATGTCATTTTTCTTGTGCCCTATAGCTTCGTGGGTTCTCTTTTGGGGTTGCTCTTGTGGCTTGCCACTCGGAGCTTTTTCGTTTTCCAGCGCTCCTTCCCTTCGGTCAGCCAGTTATTGCTTGAGATACCCTCGGCGGACGAAGTCCTCGATGTTATCCTTCAGCTGGTTACACTCTTCGGTGTTATAGCCGAAGTCATCGTGGAACTCGCACCACTTGTTTCTATTTCTGTGATTGGGGTTGGACCTGAGTTTGCCTGGCTTCTGCCATTTCTCATCGTGCTTGTGGAGGCTGTAAATTTCATTTTGGGGGAGAGAGAGTGGAGTGTAGTTGGTGTATTTGGGTTGAAGATCACCCTTTTTCCCTTCTTTCTTCGGGCTACCATCTTTCGCGCCATGCTTCTCTTTCCCTTTTCTGGAGCTGCCCTCGGGCTTGCTCTGATTTGCTTTTGTATCCTTCGGTTCCGAGGAACCTTTTAATTTTGCAGCAGCTTTGTTGAACTCTTCGGTTCTGATGAACGCATCTGCCATTTGGAGCACATCAGCTATTTTGGTGGGGTTCTTCATTGAAAACTTGTCATGGAACCGTCCCTCCTGGAGAGCGTGTTTTAGCGCGAAGATCGCCTCGTCGTCTTGCAGGTTTGGGATGTTGGTTGATTCTTTCATAAACCTTGCCATGAAGTCCTGGAGACTTTCGCCTCTCTCTTGTTGAATCGAGGTAAGTTCGGCAGTAGTTCGCTAGGGGCGATTGTTACTGACGAACTGTAGACAGAATTTTTCACTTAGATCTTTGAAGCTGTCGACCGAACCCTTCGGCAGTGATCTGAACCATTCTCCCGCCACTCCGATTAGCGTGGTTGGGAAATATTTACACCAACAAGTTTCA
Source organism: Spinacia oleracea (assembly GCF_020520425.1). Classification (NCBI taxonomy): domain Eukaryota; kingdom Viridiplantae; phylum Streptophyta; class Magnoliopsida; order Caryophyllales; family Amaranthaceae; genus Spinacia; species Spinacia oleracea. The sequence continues at coordinate 95,188,556 of NC_079489.1, forward strand.
GATTGGGGGCTCATGTAATACCCTGATACTTCCCTATATTTTTAATTCCATTTTCCGACTAATATAAAAGAATTAACAAGATATTACCGCCACCGTGATAACGGCTAAAGCTATTTACCAGAATTACGCAGCGGAATTTAACTAACTTTCAAATAAAATAAATAGTGAATGGTCGTTTATCAACTTGGTGTTGGCAGTTTTTGTTAGGAAATACAAAAGAAAAGAGTGTAAAAATGTGAATGGTGTTTTTGTCCCACATTGAAATAATTACTCATTACCTCTTTGTTTATATATTGGGTTGAAGGTGTAACTCTTGTTTGAGAAAGTGTGAGAGTGGTATGGATGGACACATAGCACACACACGTGCGCGCTGGCCGGGTTAGGTCGGGCCATGGGCCTTGGGCTCTTGGGAATGTGATGCACGGGCGTGGGGTGGGTTTTGTGGGCCTTACAAATCCTTTTTGTACCGGGTTGTTTCGGTTAAAACATTGTTATGGGAATCTGTATTGATTACGTAACTGTTGATTTAATTAGCTTTAATGGAGACCGTTACAATATTTATTATTCTGGCCATTTTTTGGTCTCTTGCTTTTCCTAATGTTTGATTACTTAATCAAACTTTGTACCTTCCCAAAATATATACACAATACACAGTTCCAGAAAAATCAAACACATGCTTTCTCTCCCAAATGGCTCTCGGTTTTGGGCATATGTTCTGACTCCATTCGGGTTTGTGCATGCACACAAATTCGAAGTTGTGTTAATCCTGGAGGGCGGCCGCTTCTGTACTACTGCACCAGGAGGTAGTGCGGAATCGTCTTTTAGGACGGTGGTACCCGATGGCGCAACAATTGTTCGTTACATGTTCATCTGATTGTTCGCATCTTCCAGATAAGTCTATTCTATCTACATTCTTATAGCAGCATTATTTTTATATTGTGAAAATATGCAAAAATCTAAAAGACGATTGATATGTGTTGCGTATATTTTTGATGTTGTTGTTATAGATGTTGATCTCTTTAATTGGTCGGAGTTATAAGACGATCTGGAAATATACGAAATCGGGAAACACGAAATTTTTGTTGATATTCCTTGACCTTGAAATCAAATTGTCGTTATCAAGGGGAGTTTTATACATTTCTACTAATATTAATTTTAGTACATATTTTATTGTTGTTATTTGTGAAAGAAAATATGGTTATTAAATCAATCAATATGGTAACTGTATTTTATGAAGCTTTTATGCAGTTAATATGAATTTGTTGCACCTGGTTATTTGTGATATGTATGATTCATTTTCGGGAATGTAATACGGAGTATTGCATATGGTAGTATTTTTTTTGGGGGGGATAATTGATTTACCTGGTGTTAGTTTGAATTGAATCTTTACATGTTGATATAAATTGCTATGAAGGTCATTTGCTTGTAACGGTAATTCATTCACATGATTTCTGTTTATAATTGCTTTGATTTCCTTGTAATGAGAATTTCCATTTATGATCATTTCTTTTTATAGCAGGTTTACCTGCTTAGTTGATTGGTTGATCCTGTTTATTAAGTTATTGCTCACATGTTGTTTTGATTCTTTTAATTGACTGAACCTATAATTTTGGTTTGGGTTATATGGAATTGATTTTCGTAAGGACTGGATTAGCATTTTAGTTGACTGTTTTTATCCGATTTTTGTGCGAGCATGAATTGCAGCTCTTTCCGTGATTAATATATGTAATACGTTTGGCTCTGTACTCTGATTTAACCTCTGACTCAGACTAGCTTTTATCAATAGACTAGCTAAAGGGACGCATTTCAGACTAGCTAAAGGGACGCATTTCAGACTAGCTAAAGGGACTCATTTCATGTTGTAACTTGTAAACATAGTTGGGAAGTTTTTTCAATTGATCTTGTTTACTCTTAAAAGACCAACTCAAGTATAGATTTCTCTTAGTAGATTCCTTAACTGGTTAAGCGCCTTGATCTAATAGTGTGGTTGGTTGGATTTCTTATTCTCGACTTATGTAGTTCTGTCATTTGTCTTGATGGTGATTCTAGACACCTAATTCGTGTCTCCCCTTTGGGATGATGACGATACCATTATCCTTGTTAGGTGATTGGAATAACTCCAGGCGGAAATCCCAAATGCTAAGAATACTTCCAAAATTCAAGATCCAAAATCCAACCCCGAGACCATTCCCCTTTCGGTTCTCGGTACAAAATACAACTTTCCAAATCAAATTTCAAAATCCAAGTATAAGGCAAGTCTCAAATAGTAGACCATCCCATTGGTTTTACTAGGTCTTTTCCACTCAAAATCATATATAAGGCAAGTCAAATTCGGGCGCCGACCGCCAAAACCGAGCATGCCGGGCCCCGTCCCGTAAAACCGGAATTCAAAATCCCGAGAAAGGCTTGTTTTTAGACGCTAAACGATGCCTTAACCACCAAGAAAATACAAAACGCCAAACCTAGTACTATTCGTACAACAGGTACAACGCTACAAGACGAAACAAGGACGATTCCCCGTCCTTGCTTTGGCGGCATTCAAGCCACGTCAGCAGCGCACTGCGCTGGCCTGGCGCCTTGCGCTGGCGTGTGCTGGCGTTTTGCACCATTCCCTCCTATAAATACCCCTCATTTCCATCGAAAAAAGGGGGAGCACAACAATACAACGTCGTAATTTCGACATTACGCCCCAAAATACAACTTAAAAACTCCTCAAAAACACATACAAAATTCCTAAATTCCAAAGCAATTGGGAGCTTTTGCCTAAATCTAACAAGGTAAATCCGAATCCCATTCTAATCTACCATGTTGCTTTGATTTCTAAATGATTTCTAATCTACACATGTTTTCCGAAAATACAAACTTTTTCAAAATACAAAATACAATTTTCAAAGATTTAAGGATGTCCAAGTTGTTTACAATCATCACTTGGGCTAGAATCACCATCAAACATGGGGTAATCAAAGATAAACACCTTTTAACATTTAATGGTTTAGTCTTTTGGGATTCAAAACTCCATTTTCAATATACAAGTTCAAGTCTTCAATTTTCAAAGATCTTGCCATGTTTAGGGTTATTCATAGTTATTTCCCTAAATTAGGATCATTTCAAGTTCAAATTTCAATCATTTCAAGTTCAAAGATTTAAATATTCAAGCTTTCAATTTCAAGTTTAAACATGCAAAATCTAGGATATTTGGGTTGAGCAACCTCTCCCAAGTTGAGATTTTTGGCTTTGAATTCGTGTCGGGCGCACTTATTTTTAAGGAGCCGCTTGGCGTTCGAATCTCATGTTCCCAAGTACAAATTTCAATTATTCACCTTTCAATATTGCAATTTCAATATCGAACCTTTCAGTATCGCACTTTCAATATCGCACTTTCAATACCGCAATTTCAATACCGAAATTTCAATTCCGCACTTTCAATTCCGCATATTTACTTGCCTAGTCCATTTCTAGGCAATGTGGACCTACTCCCTAGTCCTTTTCTAGGGGGTCTTGTATTTACTAATTTCGCACTTTATTTGGTATTGTGATGTTGCTTTATTTTCTTTATCGCTTTCATCACCAACATGCTAAATACAACAAAATACAAAGGTTACATCACGCTTAACAAAGATATTTTTGGACAAAACGACCTTAGGTTCCTTAAATCAATCTTTAAAGAAAAGTGACCACCGTACAATTAGAAATTCTATTTTGCTCTAAATTCAAACCCACATAGTCTAATATAGGGTTTATTTTCGAACTAATGTTGTGCCAACGTACTTGAATATTTCTAAAGCTCCCCGAATAAGCATTTTCGTTCCCGATCCCGGATCTCACCCATCCGTTTCAAGGATTCAAGGCCTTATCTAAAAATAGAGTCATTTGCGGTCTTTCCAAACAAGACCTTAAATAAAGTTTGGTGGCGACTCCCTCGAGGTGCAAAAATTCAAACAGTTCTCTAAACGAGCCGGCCGGCCTCCTAAACCCCCTTGTAGGAAACGTGGAAAAATCTTCAAAAAAATCCCCCTACAATTATGGCGACTCCACTGGGGACTTTTCTAGTTTCAATTCGAAAATGCTAGCAAATTTCGAGCAACCGGCCACTGATCTGCCGAAGTACTGGATGCCAGCATTGGCGCCAGGCGCAGCCCCTGCGCCCAACGCCATAGTCTGCATCCAGGACAGTGGCTCACAGTGGCTTGTCGCCCACTTTTGCTCAACTTTTCGTGTTGGGAGTTAGTCTATTTTTGCATCTGGAAGGACGCTCCCAAGCCTTGTGAACGAGTGCCGAAAAACGAGCTTTACAAATACAAATTCAAGTACGATTTCAATTTCAATTTCTAGGCATTTCATACATTTTTCGAAAACCATATTGTGCAAAATGAATTTCTACCTTTGCCCAAACGGATGTGTTCTACATTCGGGCTAGCCCCGAGGGTAACGAAATGGTGACTCTCCATACGGTTCCCGACCAAAGTGTGTGACCATTTCCGCGCCTACCGAAGCTTGGCATTTGCTTGACATTCCCGATGTTAAGTATGGAGGTTGTCTGCCGACACACACTTCCCTCAACCGGAATGTGAAAGCTTGTCACCGGATCCGTCTCTTAGCACAGTACCTTTTGACACCCAAAGCCGACCACTTGCATCATACAAAAATTAGACCGACCTTAGGTTGAGAACTTTGCATGAAGCATTCATATTCATGATTAGTGTGACAACGTGCTTCTTGTGCATTGTGTGGGCGTCTTTGCATGCGTGAATGGCTAACCTCGAGTTCTAGCTTGCCAAAACCAATTAGCCTCCAACTAGGAAACCAAACCCCTAGGAGCATCATTCAAATCTCATGCATCTAAATCGCCGATTTTAGGATCTTTAGGAGTGTCACTCCATTTGATTCAAAACCCTTAAACACGCCTCACGCACAAATGCCAAATTCAAAATTCAACCCAACGGCGTCATAATGCCGGATTTTCGAGTCCAAATTCCAAATGCCAAATTCAAAGTTCAATCCAACGGCGTCATAATGCCGGATTTTCGAGTCCAAAATTCCAATTTTCAAGTTCAAAAAGCAATCCAACGGCACCATAATGCCGGATTTCCTACTTTCTTCCAAGTCAAAGTTCAAATCCAACGGCGTCATAATGCCGGATTTTTCAGTCCAAACTTCGAGTTTCGACTTCAAGATCAAATTTTCTAATCCAAAACCTCAATTTTCAAGTCCAAATCCAACGGCGCCATAATGCCGGATTTTCCAAACTCAAGTTTCGATTTTCAAGTCAAATTCAACCCAACGCCGTCATAATGCCGGATTTCCTAGTCTTCAAGCTTCAAGTTCGAATTCAAACTTTCTAGTCTAAAACTTCAATTTTCAAATGCAACCCAACGGCGTCATAATGCCGGATTTTCTAGTCCAAAGTTCGAGTTTCAAATTTCAAGACGAGACTCAATCCAACGGCGCCTTAATGCCGGATTTTCTAGTCCAAAGTTTCAAACTTCAAACTTCAAAGTCAAAAACCACAAATCCAACGGCGTCATGCCGGATTTCCTATTTCAAACATTCAAGTCTTCAAGCATCGAAGTCAAGTTGCCAATTCCAAGTCTCAAAACCTCAAAATTCAAATGCCAAAGTTCATGACCGGCATAATGCCAACTTTTCAACTCCAACTTTCAAACCTCAAATTCCGTGTCAATCTTTCGAATTTCAAGTCCTATGCTCAAAACTTCAAATTCCAAATCCATGCCGTCGTAATGTCAATTTTCCATTCCATATTTCAAACCTCAAGCTCGAAGTTCAAAAATTCCAAACCTTCAAATCTCAAATCCTACACTCCAAGTCCACGGCGGCATAACGCCGGACTTTCAAGTTCCCAAATTCAATGTCTCAAATCCACGGCGGCATAATGCCGGATTTTCCAAATACGAAGCTTCATGTTCTACATACAAAATGCGTCCTTTTCCATTTCAAAATTCAAACTTCGAGTGAAATTCAAATTCCAACGGGTTGAAAATCCCCTGAAATAATACAAATTCCAATGGGTTGAAATTCACTTCAAATACTCCAATTCCAATGGGTTGAGATTCCCCTTAAATATTGACGGGTTGAAAATCCCCTAAAATAATACAAACCCCATTCCAAATATTTCCAACGGGTTGAAAATCCCCTGAAATAATACAAGTTCGAATTCTACGGGTTGAAAATCCCCAGAAATAATACAAGTCCAATCTTCCAACGGGTTGAAAATCCCCTGAAATAATACAAATTCCAATTCTCAAGCGGGTTGAAATTCCCTTCAAATATTCCAGATCCAATGGGTTGAAACTCCCCTAAAAAATTGACGGGTTAAAATTCCCTTTAAATAATACAAAATCAATTCCCTTTCAATCGGGTTGAAATTCCCTTCAAATATTCAAAGTCCAATGGGTTGAAACTCCCCTGAAACATTGACGGGTTGAAATTCCCTTGAAATAATACAAAATTCAATTCCCTAGTACAAGTCCAATTTCCAAATTCTCGAGCGGGTTGAAATCCCCTTCAAATAAGTCCAATTTCCAATAGGTCGGAATATTCCTTTTCCAAGTTCTAGTACAAGAGCCAACTTTCACAAAAGAATGAACGCTCCTCTCGAACATTTCCAACGGGTTACAAATCCCAAATACAAGTACAAAATCCAAAATCCCGAATCTTCGGAGTGACATTTAGAGTCAAGTCTAGGTCTCATTCATTGCATGCATATCATATCATGTGTCGGGAAGTCCAAGTTCTAAAATCGTCTGGTGTGTTCTAACTAGGAGTCCGAAGATCCTGTGGGTTCGTCGAAGAGGAGAAAGGTTGAAAAGGAATCCATCAGCCCTAGCTTCCCTCATAGCCGGCATCGAACGAGCAGCCAGTTCATCTCCTACAAATCAAACTCCCAGTTCCATTCAAGAAACAGGCCAAATTTCTGCCTCTAAACAACTCGCTCAACTCCTAACGGCTTTCGCCAGCCTCAGTGCCAATGTGGAGAGCATAAGCAACCGATTAGGTGTCGTGGAACAGGGCGCGCCCACTGATTACTTAACCAAGAAGATCGAGAGTCTTGTCAGTAAGGTTACCAATCAAGAGAACTACTTTGACACCTCAATGGAAGACAACCTCAAGGGGAGGGCTAATCTGCCAGACAAATTCTCCGCCAATGACATTCCAAAGTTCAAATCAACTGACAATCCCAAGTACCATCTCAAGAATTTCAGAGCTACAATGGCCATCAAAGGGGTCGAACTCGAGCTATACCCGGTGGTATTCCCTATGTCTCTGGAACCTGTCTGCCAGAAATAGTACTATTCACTCAAGGAACATCAAACAAATACATGGGAGGCAGTTGCTCGAGCATTCATGGAGCAATATCAACCCAACATTCAACTTCAAACTACTCTAAGGGAACTAGAGGTTCTCAGGCAATGGCCTCAGGAAGGCTTCACTACTTACCTCAACCGATGGAGAGAAATGGCATCCCAAATGGTAACCCGGCCCTCCGAGAGAGAATTAGTCAAGATTTTCATTGTCGGTCTTCTTCCGAAATACAATGCTCACATGAAGTACCTAGGCCTGGAAAGCTTCAATAGAACCTACGACATCGGGGTCCACATAGAGGATGACCTAATGAAAGCACCCGCAGCCCCAGCTCCACAAACTGACAAAGGGAAGGGAAGGAGACCTGAGACAACACACAAAGTTCAAGAGGTTAACGCCCTAGAGGCTCCTCAAGGTCCAAAGTCAAACAACTTCAAAAGAAATGCTAATCAGCGCAACTATCAAGGCAGGCCCCAAAGATTCTTCACAAACCTCGGGATGTCTTACAGTGAGGCATTCGATCGGCTGGTCGAAAAACAAGTCATAGCACCAATCGGACCAACACCCGATCCTCCAGTTGACAAAAGATCTAAGAGTTGGGATCCGACAGCTCATTGCGAATACCATCAAGGGAAGGGTCATGACATCGAAGATTGCTACAAGCTCAAGCACTTGATCCAGAATATGGTCGACAACAAGACCTTACCCTTACCCCCAGGGGCTAAGCAAACCCCCTTGTACAAGCCATCTCCTATGACTGCGAAGATGAAGAAGAGGAGTTTCCATGCAATCTGATATCCAAGCCGGGCTACGAGATTATGGTTCCAAGCTTTTGCCATCTACTTCCAAGTGCTCAAAACTGGGTGATCCCCGAGCCTAGGGTAACCACCGACATTCAAGAAAACATCTGTCCACTCGCCACCGTGAAGGCTTTAGGGTTCTCCGAGTACGATCTCATGTTGAGTGCCCAACAAACTGTCAAACTCCAGGGTGTCACATACAAAGTCTTGGGAGCACTTGAGCTGGTTTTCTCCTTTGACACCTATTGCGACAATGCTGAGTTCCTGGTAATCGATGTGCCTACTAACTTCGAACTACTATTTAGAGAGCCTTGGTTCGAGGAATACTAGATGGCCCTGCCTGCCTCACCCTCAAAGGTTCAAGCTTCTGAGACACTCTCATCAAGCAAAAGCCGGTTGTACGCCAGGAAAAGGATGAGTGCATTCAAGAATACTACCACAGATGGGCAATCTCCGCTCGTACAATTCAGCCTGAGCAACCAGATGGCAAAATGGTGAGAATGTTCATCTTAGGGCTCAACACTTCATGCAAAGGCAGCTTTGCCGCATTTCCTTACAGCACATGGAACCAAGTCTGGGATCAAGTCATGAAAGTCAGTGCATGCAACCCCATCTTTGATGATTATGACGATTATGGCGCAGATGTCTGGGAATACCCTGAGAACTATCTTTACGATTAGTGTCTTTGTCCAGGTCCAGAGTCTGTCTTTCAATTTCCGAGTCTAGCAATGAGTCTAAGTGTCTAGAACTAGAGTCTTGCATCAATCAAGAGCCTCTAAAGGTCGAGCTTCAAGTCAAAACAGTCGATGTAATGATTGCTGATTTCAATAACACTTCAATTTCTACTTACTCTTCGAGTCCTAATTCAAAATCAAATCCTAATCCACACAACTTTTCTTCACAAGAAACTGACCTTGAAATTCTAAAAGCTATCGAAAATCTTGAAAACAGGACGCCCATAATTGAGGAAACAGAAAAAATCAACCTTTCTTACAACAGTGAGTCAAAACTAGTTCAGATTGGTTTAACTCTTTCTCAAGCAGAGCGGGACGATCTTATCAAGCTACTTTCAGAGTATGTAGACGTCTTCGCATGGTCCTATCATGATATGCGAGGGTTGATCCAAGCATCGGTCAGCATACAATTCCCCTCATTCCAAGTTCAATACCAGTCAAGCAGAAACTCCGTCGCATGAAACCAGACGTTTCCCTCAAAATTCAAGAAGAAGTCTCTAAGCAGCTAGAGGCCGGGTTTATTCAAAAGTCCAAACTGAAGGAAATAATGCCCTTGGTCCAAGTATGCATTCAATGTTAAGTCTAATAAATGCGGTTCAGTATTAATTAACAAGTTAATAATTCAGTGAGATCAAGTGAGCTGAATGCCTAGCTAGAGGCCGCTTCAGTTCAAGTGGAATTAATGATATTAATCCACAGCTTACTCTTGACTGAACCCGTAGGGTCACACAAATAGTACGTAAACGGATCAAGTATTTAATGGCATTAAATACTCCATCTATGGATATTCGGAATCGACGGATCTTGGTTTCAGTGGGAGCTGAGATCGTCACAGGCAAGAAATGAATACTCCGGAAACGATGATATTGCCGGAAACGGAAATATGGATCGTATCGGAAATATAAATATTATCCAAGTCGTAGATGTTGCCGGAAACGGAAACATGGTACGTATCGGAAAATATTATCGGAAATGGAAATATTGCCGGAATCGGAAATATAGCCGGAAACGGAAATATTGTCACAATCGGAAATATTATCGGAATCGGAAAATAATTCCGGAGACGGAAATATTAAATATTTGTTCGAAACGGAAATTGATTCCGGAATCGGAAATGTTGAATATTGTTCGTATCGGAAATGAATTCCGGAATCGGGAATTTAATCGGAAGCGTATCGTACGAATTAGCATCGGACGAGGCCCACTAGACGAAGGCCCAGCACGAAGCCAGGCCATCGCCCAGCGAGCCAACACGCACCATCGCATGCCAAGCCTCAGGCCCAGCGCAAGGCCAGGCCCAGCCAAGGCCTGGGGCGCGCGCGAGAGCACAGCAGCAGTGGGCCGAGCGCTGTGCGCCTAGCGTGGGCCGCAAGGCTTGCGCGGGTGTACGGTGCTCGTGCAATGCTTGTACGGGAATCCTAAAGCAATCGGGATTCAAAATATGATTAAATCCTAAAACTATTAGATAATGATTATTTAATTAGAGTCCTAGTAGGGTTATAATTAAATAAATTAGTATCCTAATAGGATTCCAAATCCTTTTCCATAACTCTATAAATAGGTGCCTAGGGTCACATATTTGTATAGATTATTCAAGTATTCAAAGTGAGTTTTTGAGAGAAAAATTCAGTCACACATTTGCCTATAAAGTGCCGAAAATAATAGTACCTTAAGGGCGATCCTAGTTGGTCAATCTTAAGGCGGATCCGGACGTGCTGTGGACTATATACGGAGGGACGACACTTGGAGTCCTAAAGACTTGTTCTTGTTCGGTTCGGGCGCAGCTAGGGAAGGCACGCAACAAAGAGTATGCATCTAAACTATGCTAAATGATTATGTGTAAATAATATGTTTTCCTGGCTTTATGGTTTTTCCGCATGATTTATGAATTGTCATATGTATCATAACCTAACAGTGGTATCACGAGCCTCTTATTATTTTCATAATCTAAATTGCATGAACATGGTTAAATATTACAAATTTGCAAGAATTAAAAGGGGTGATTAATTTTCGTAATTGTTAATTAATTGCAAATTGCGTTTATTTAATTATACGTACGCAGTTTTTCGGCAGTTTCTTCGTTACACATCCAAATCGAGTGATTTTTGTGTCGATTCCGCATGTAAAAGGCATTCTAAAACCCAGAATTCTCAAATTCGAAGCCTAACTATGACTTTTCGAAGGTTTTAGTTTTTCGAATGCAAAATTTCGTAAATTTAAGATGTTAAATTAAATATTTGCGATTCTTGTTGATAAATCTTGAATTTTTGATTGACCTACTGTATATGTTTAACAAGTTTGAATGCCTAGCCTTGTTAATTATGCAATCTAATTTGTAATTATGATTAATTTGTTGAAAATTAGAATAATTTAGAATTAATTTAATTTTCATAATTAATTATAATTTAATTAGATACCTATTATTAAAAAAATTATAAATTTATGATAAATTTTAAATTTTTATGACCTAGACTTGAATCCATGTTAATCGGAAATCAATTGAATAATAAATTTTCGATTTTTCGCCCTAAAATTATGAAATTAATATTATTTATTAATTTGTCATTAATTTTAAATATAAATTTTTTAAATTTTATGCGATTCGTTCATATAACTTGCACGCACAAAGCAATGGACGCTACGTGTTACCCTTAAGGGGTGTTGTATAGTGCGGGCATGTGACGACGAGCAAGGGAGCTCGTCGCCCATGCGGCACGAATGCAATGAGCAAGGCCATGGTGCACGAGCACAAGGCAGCAGCCCTGCCTTGTGTCGTGGGCTATGAGCAATGGACGAATGGGCGAGGGCGAATGCAAGGCACAGCAGTCGCGTGTGGGCAGCAAGCGAGCTGCGCCACAACGCGCACTGCCTCGCGCAAGCGCGCGGAGCCTCGCGCGCAGCGAACGCAAGCTCGCGTGCCACGAGTGCTACGCCCAGCGTCGATGCCTCGCGCAGCGAGCGCTGGCTCGCACAAAGCGAGCGCTAGCAAGCGCGCGCAGCGAGCGCTGGCCCGCATAAAGCGAGCGCTGGCGAGCGAACGCAGCGAGCGATGGCTCGCGTGCATCGAGCGCTGGCGCGCGCGCAGCGAGCACCAGCTCGCGTGGTGCCTTGCGAAGGATAGCAGCAGCAGCGATGCGACGCAGGGCATGGGCTGCGCGCACATGGCCAGCGATGGCTGTGTGCGTGTGGCCCATGGGCGTACGTTGCGTAGGGTGTTTGCGTTGCGATTAGATCGTTTTGAAATTTTAATTTGAAATTTTCAGTTTACGTAATTTTAATTAATTTTAAAATTAATAATTTAAATTATTTTCTTGGATTTTAATTTTGAATATTGTAATTATAATAAATTTTATTTATTCTAATTATTTTACTAAAATTAAAATCATGAATTAATTTAAATACGACTGAAATTAAATTAAACTTTTTGGATTCAATTATAAATTTATATGAGCTTTAAATTTTAATTAAATTTGTATGTTTCCGGTTAGACTAGAAATACATTTTTATGTTTAAAATTAGTAAAGCATATGAATTTTTTGGTTTAAGTGGGAGCCCTTTTAGTCATAAACTCTTGATTAGGTCTACAAATCCTTAAGGTTAAAACAACTTGATTAGAATTAATAAGGACTGAATAATTGGTAGATTATTGGTGCCCTTGATTAATTGCTGCAAATGTTTACGTGATGCATAATGTGTTTTACTAACCAGCTATGTGGGCCATTCATGATAATGAATGGGTGAATGGTATATATTGTATATGTACTGTTTTGCAGGTTATGAAGTGACTAGTATGGCCCAAATAGGATAGAAAATATGGTCTGCGTACCATTAATTTGAATGTAATTGGTCTAAAGTACCAAAGTTGTTTTTCAATTCAAATATGGTCTGCGTACCATCAAATAGTTGTAATTAATTATAGCTTATCCTATTTGAAGAAAATGGTGCCTCCCATGGCGATTTTCAAGACGGACTTTGAAGTTAAAGCTTCAAGATGAAGTCGGGCCATACTAGATCACATTTATCTTATGCATGTTTTTAAGTTATTTATTGCTTTTAAATATGTCTTAAAATGCATGAGATCAAAAGCTTGATTATGTTGCATGATTAAGGATTTTAGTTCACTTAAAATCTAACCAACATAGTAAGAGCCTTAAGTTCCAAACTTAAAAAATTGAGTTAAAAGGTGCCATGCCAAAATATACACTTGCTTGGATATCCTTTACATCAATCTAGTAATAGTTTTCGCTCAACGAGGTGTGACTTATTGGTCCTAAAGGGGCAAGGTACACAAATAATTGTGAGTACATGTTAGTTTTGGTGAAACTCAACGATATAAGTAAGGAGTCCTTTTATGTCGTGGCAAAATTGATAGGTTTACCTAATAAGTTCTTAGACGTACCTATCAACCAAGAATAGTTTCTAGACTATTAGCAAAAGGCTTTTGCTTACCTAAAATATTTTAGGATTAAGTCGACAAACTGTGCTTAATTCTTCAATGGTTTTAGGATCTTGGAATCATTTTATTCACACCTGCCGGAACACATAACTCGAATAAAATGCTAATGACTTGTTTAAATTGCATGATTGCTTTCATTTTCAACTTATTATTCATGATAAATGTTTAGACTTTGCATGCTTCAATGTATGTTTTATTTATTGTTTATAATTAAATATCTTGCACTGCAATAAATCCTTTTAGAAAGGTAACAGTAAATTTCCTCGATTGGTAGTGAATCCAAGAACGATTCAAGGAAATGAGAGAAAATGAGCAATTTAAAATGTACGTTTCTTTTAGAGACTTTTATGGTTGTTTTCGAGTATCAAAGTCGAATGGCGAACCGATTGGTGCTTGTGAATTCAAAATACAATGTAGTTTTGAGATCATAAAGCATTGAGTTTAAACGCTCAGCTTTACCAATGGTTAACAACCTAAAATCTTTTTTCCATTTATTTCTCGAATGAGTCTAGTCCCTAGACATTCGAATAGATCGATGCTTAGAGAACTTTAGAAGCTTCTGGTAAGATCATCTAGTTGAAACAGAATATTCAACATAAATGGTAAGAACTTTGATAAAATGACATTGGACATGTCTAACAAAGTATAAAAGTCAACACTAGAGAATTCAATTCTTAAGACTATAAGAAAGGGTACAAGAAATAGGAAAACAAAGGAACAAATGAAAGGAATTTACGATTCCGGTTCTACCTATAAGTTTATGTTTAAAGAAAAGTGACCTAGCAATCAAACTTCCTTGGTATCATATACCGCTTGAGGTTCTTACTTCGGTAGTAACTCAAACAATGGAAGCTAGGCTATACTAATGACCTACAAGTGGGAAATGAAGCATGGCAATGCTACATTAGTTGTAGGGTCATCTAGTTTGTTTTAAGTCCTTTCAAGGCTGGAACTAAATGGCTATTTTGTTCCATAATCAGCATACCTAAATTTCTGTTTTTCAAACACAGAAAGACTCACATTCAAAACAAAAACAATGTTTGTTTGTTTATTTGAGTGAAATGGTCAATTACAGGTTGAGTCAATATGCTTGATTAAAACAAACAACTCTTTAACAATAAAAACTTTATTAGGTTCAAATCGACCCCTTGATTTGAGTTCCACTAATCTTTGGCATTGTTTCTTAGACCATATCAACAAGTTAACATTCAAAATCTCTATTTTGATGGACTTTTGAAAGTTCATTGATTTCTAGATCAATTTAAGACGACTAGTCTTACTTGTTGAAAGTAACAAAAGATATGAACTATTGTTAGAACGCCTAGACAATAGAGTTCAAAACTAAAGAAAGATTTTATGACTTTATTATTTCACATGGATTTGAGTGAATATAGGTTTATTTACTCAAAGTGATATAAGTTTGAATCTGTTTGACTAGTTCAAAGATTCAGAAGTATAAAATCCACTTGGCAAGAAATCAAAAAGATCTAGGTTAGATCATGTTGATAATTACTTGAGACCAAATATGATCATCAATGATTGTGTGTTGTAAATTTACAATCTAGGTCCATAAGATATGGCATATCTTAGTTGGAATAATCGAAGTCAATTAGTACTTGATTCGATTAATGATGAATCATAAAGACTTTTCCTATAATTTCTAAAACAAAATGCTCAACTACCACCAAACTAAACCAAATACGTCAAAGCTATTGAAAAGTAATTTCAGGATATCTTTTCAATTATATATATCTAAAGAGTTGCTAAACTCAGTGGGAGCTTAGTGTTTGTTATTCAACAAACTAAGGCCCAAGTCTAGATATATGTTTCATTGTGATTTATTCAAATGAGACACAAGGGTATTGTTTCTACCACGAATTTTTGAGAACATAATGTTTGTTTGCTCGAAATAATGTCCTTTTTGGAGATTCGTTTCCAAAATGACAAGTGGGAGAAAATAGACCTCGAAAGTTTTCGAGGCGAACAACAAACATAAACGGACATTCCGGAGGCTTTTCGAAGTTCTTTAGAAAATCCGAACACGTATTCTTTAAGGACTTTAGAAGTGGCTTTAAAGAATAGACTTCTCTTAGAAGACTTTACAAGTGCTTCAAGGAGAATAGAATATTCAAAGAACTTTCAAGTGGCTATTGATATTCTGTTGTTTGATGTTCTATACCCAAGTAGGCATAGAGTTCAAGTCACTGGAACTATGAGATTCTTCTATTAGATAGTGAAGAAACATGGAGTTCAGGTCATTGAAGCTATGCGATTCTTCCATTAGATAGTGAAGAAACCTACAACTTGCAGTCAAACTATTATCATGTAGATTAATGAGTTTGTGACTTGTAAGAAAGCTATGACGAAACCTAGATTCCCTAAAATGGTTAGAGGCCATATATAGACTCAAATGTTTTAAATGGTTAAAGGCCATAAAACATACTCAATATTTTGATGACAAAATTGAAATTTTGTTGATTTGCAAGAATAGTTTCACACCTATTGGTTGCAAGTTTGTTTTAAGGATAAAAACCATCAAACATGAAATTGTGTTCACACACAAAGCGAGATTAGTTGCTAAAGGTTACAAGCAAATTCATGGTGTGAATTGTGTTGAAACCTCATGCATAATCGTAATGCTCAAGTCTATAATTCAAGCAATGATTGCATATTGGTACATATAGCAATTGGATGACAAAACGTATTCCTCAATCAAATGTTGGAATAAACTATGTACATGGTATGTCATAGGATTTGTGGATCCAAATAAATGCTTGAAAGAGAAAGCTAGCTTATAAAATCTAAGTACAGATTTAAGCAAGCAATTGGGAATTGGAATTATATTTTAATGAAGCTAATAAGTATTTTAGTTTCATAAAATATACATGATTCTTATAGATATATAAGAAGTTTAGTGGGAGTACATAAAAACTTAATTGGTCCTATGTGTATCACACACATATCTCTCCATTGTAAAATAACATTCAAATGCTAATGACTTAGATTTGAGATTATTCATCAATGATGGACCATGGCGAAACTTAGTACATACTGGGTATTAAGATCTATTTACAAAGATCTTATGATATTGTTTTGGATTAAGTAATGGCATTTACTAAATCAAACACGAAAGTCTCCATTGGAGATATTCGACCCATGTGAATAAATCTAAGTAAAGGATGTTTGAACTATGTATAAGCATTTACTAAGTTAAACATCAAAGAGTCTAAATGAGATTCTTAACCTATATTATATGTCAAAGAATTTAGCTGAATTTAGTATCTACTGAAACTAGATAAGCTAAAGTTACATGAATAGAATTCAATTGGGAATTATTCTGCAAAAGAATTTATCATGTATGATATAATATGAGGATCGCCAAAAACGTATCGTATGACTTTAGGCATGACGAACATATACCAATCTCTATTGATCTAAGTGAAGATCAACTAGATTGAGATCAAGAATACTTATGGTACTTGAAAAGGTACATAGGAATAGTTCTTGATTCAAGGAAATAAAGATATGCTAAATATTGATGCTACACGCATAAACACTGGCAAAGGATCAAGCAAGATTCCCTTGGAGTTAACCATTTATAAGGACGAGCTATAGAGCATCGTGTTTTGAAATGGCAACATGGATTGGAGACCATAAGTTGTTGCGTGGGAAATTAAAATAATAATTTCTATGTTCTAAGATATAGTTGGAGAGTCTTCCACATATCTATGAACTGCTTGGATAGGTAAATCCAAACAAAGCATCACTAGCAACCTATACAGTTGAAGTAAAAGTGATTATTGCCTAAGAAGCAATAAAACAGGGTTGTTTAAAGTTCTTCACTGAACTTGGGTAAATCACCTATCTGCTGGCTTGATGGTTCTTCATTGAAAAATGCGTAGAACCACTCTTGAAGCAAGAAAAACGTCTGCTAACTTGATGGTTCTTCATTGCAAAATGAGTAAAACCACCATCAAAGTAAGAAAGACTAGATCACATAATAAACAAACTCGAAAAGATCTTATCATCATATCTCGAAGAACAATCGATGAAAATGATATTAAGATTGGCAAAGCATGATAACTAAACTTATGCAACAAGTGAGAAACAACACTCACATTGTAGCACTGGAAATCAAGCATAGCTTTGAATTCCATGAACTGTTTAAAAGATGGGTTTGAGGCCCATGGTTGTAAAACAATGGGGTTGAACATTTATCATATATGAAATGTATTTTCATATTCCATTTAATCTTGGTTTAGTATTAAATGATGAGTCCCTTCAATTTGACGATATATTCAAGATAGACTGTCAGGACCAGTCCTGTGACTAAGAAATGTCTATCAAGTGAACTTGAATGTCAAAGGTTGAAAATGGTCCCTAGTCGGAGTTTTCTATAAAATTGGACGCATAGAAAACGTTAGACGACTAGAATGCAAGATGACTAGTAGTTCTGTTTCTTGAACTATGTGGACATGGCAATGTCATAATCATTTGCATAGATACTTACTTTGGGAAGACTAGTATCGGACAAGACCTATGAAACTTTACTGTAAGAGATGAAAATCTGTCATAAGTAAATTTCATTAAAATTATTAGACACTAAATCCTCAATACCTGAGTGATTTGAGATTACTTGTTTGAGAACTGGTTGCTTTGACGTTGACCAACCGTCGCACCGTAAAAGGAGGCTATAAAGGCAACGCTCAGGTAATCACCTATCAAACGAAGTCTAATCTCAAGATCGCAAGATTGGGATTGTCCTCCCATAAATCGGGATGAGATGCTTAAAAGTTGTACAAGGCCACTCGGAGAGCTAGAAACTGTGAAATGCATGGCCATGCTCGGATGAATCATAGGCTATGATTATCTGTTTATTTGATCAGTTGAACTCTGAAACCGAGAAACACCTCTGGACATAATAAGGATGACAACTCTTACCTTATGTTCAAGAGCAAGCATCGAGCGACAAAGGAATTAGGAAATGCACACTTGTCCCTAAGGACAAGTGGGAGACTGAAGGAAATAATGCCCTTGGTCCAAGTATGCATTCAATGTTAAGTCTAATAAATGCGGTTCAGTATTAATTAACAAGTTAATAATTCAGTGAGATCAAGTGAGCTGAATGCCTAGCTAGAGGCCGCTTCAGTTCAAGTGGAATTAATGATATTAATCCACAGCTTACTCTTGACTGAACCCGTAGGGTCACACAAATAGTACGTAAACGGATCAAGTATTTAATGGCATTAAATACTCCATCTATGGATATTCGGAATCGACGGATCTTGGTTTCAGTGGGAGCTGAGATCGTCACAGGCAAGAAATGAATACTCCGGAAACGATGATATTGCCGGAAACGGAAATATGGATCGTATCGGAAATATAAATATTATCCAAGTCGTAGATGTTGCCGGAAACGGAAACATGGTACGTATCGGAAAATATTATCGGAAATGGAAATATTGCCGGAATCGGAAATATTGCCGGAAACGGAAATATTGTCAGAATCGGAAATATTATCGGAATCGGAAAATAATTCCGGAGACGGAAATATTAAATATTTGTTCGAAACGGAAATTGATTCCGGAATCGGAAATGTTGAATATTGTTCGTATCGGAAATGAATTCCGGAATCGGGAATTTAATCGGAAGCGTATCGTACGAATTAGCATCGGACGAGGCCCGCTAGACGAAGACCCAGCACGAAGCCAGGCCATCGCCCAGCGAGCCAACACGCACCATCGCATGCCAAGCCTCGACCAGGCCCAGCGCAAGGCCAGGCCCAGCCAAGGCCTGGGGCGCGCGCGCGAGAGCATAGCAGCAGTGGGCCGAGCGCTGTGCGCCTAGCGTGGGCCGCAAGGCTTGCGCGGGTGTACGGTGCTCGTGCAATGCTTGTACGGGAATCCTAAAGCAATCGGGATTCAAAATTGAAGGAAATAATGCCCTTGGTCCAAGTATGCATTCTATGATAAGTCTAATAAATGCGGTTCAGTATTAATTAACAAGTTAATAATTCAGTGAGATCAAGTGAGCTGAATGCCTAGCTAGAGGCCGCTTCAGTTCAAGTGGAATTAATGATATTAATCCACAGCTTACTCTTGACTGAACCCGTAGGGTCACACAAATAGTACGTAAACGGATCAAGTATTTAATGGCATTAAATACTCCATCTATGAATATTCGGAACCGACGGATCTTGGTTTCAGTGGGAGCTAAGATCGTCACAGGCAAGAAATGAATACTCCGGAAACGATGATATTGCCGGAAACGGAAATATGGATCGTATCGGAAATATAAATATTATCCAAGTCGTAGATGTTGCCGGAAACGGAAACATGGTACGTATCGGAAAATATTATCGGAAATGGAAATATTGCCAGAATCGGAAATATTGCCGGAAACGGAAATATTGTCAGAATCGGAAATATTACCGGAATCGGAAAATAATTCCGGAAACGGAAATATTAAATATTTGTTCGAAACGGAAATTAATTCCGGAATCGGAAATATTAAATATTGTTCGTATCGGAAATGAATTCCGGAATCGGAAAATTTAATCGGAAGCGCATCGTACGAATAAACATCGGACGAGGCCTGCCGGACGAGGCCCAGCACGAAGCCAGGCCATCGCCCAGCAAGCCAAGCGCGCCGCACAAACAGCCACGCCAGGCCCAGCGCAAGGCCAGGCCCAGCAGGCTGCGCAGCGCGCACAGCGCGCACAGCACGCGCAGCGCGCAGCGCGCGCGGGCACTGCGTGGGCTGCTGCTCGCGCGCACGCATGGGGGCCCATCGTGGCTGCCGTGCGTGTGTGTGCAAGTGTTTGTGTTCGTGCACGTTTCCTAAAACATGCAGAGTTCGGTTAATGATTAAATTCCTAATTCTATTTGATAAATTAATTAAATTAGAGTTCTTGTAGGATTCTAGGTTTAATTAATTTGTATCTGAATAGGATTTCGATTCCCTTTCCATACCCCTATAAATATGAGGCTAGGGCTCACAATTTATAACAAGTTTAAAAGTATTCAAAAAGTGAGTTTTTGAGAGAAAATTAAAACACACATCTTGCTCATAAAAGTGCCGAAATTTTCTAGTACCTTAAGGGCGATTCTAGTTGGTCAATCTTAAGGCGGATCCGGACGTGCTGTGGACTATCTACGGAGGGACGACACTTGGAGTCCTAAAGACTTGTTCTTGTTCGGTTCGGGCGCAGCTAGGGAGGGCACGCAACAAAGAGTATGCATCTAAATTATGCTATATGATTATGTGTAAATAATATGTTGTCCTGGGTTAATGGTTGTTTCCGCATGATCTATGTAATGTCATATGTATCATAACCTAACAGTGGTATCACGAGCCCCTTATTATTTTCATAATCTAAATTGCATGAACATGGTTAAATATTACAAATTTGCAAGAATTAAAAGGGGTGATTAATTTTCGTAATTGTTAATTAATTGCAAATTGCGTTTATTTAATTATACGTACGCAGTTTTTCGGCAGTTTCTTCGTTACTCATCCGAATTGAGTGATTTTTGTGTCAATTCCGCATGTAAAAGGCATTCTAAAATTTTGACAAAAACAGTATTTTTCTGCCGAACCCAGAATTCTCAAATTCGAAGCCTAACTATGACTTTTCGAAGGTTTTAGTTTTTCGAATGCAAAATTTCGTAAATTTAAGATGTTAAATTAAATATTTGCGATTCTTGTTGATA
Organism: Spinacia oleracea; assembly: GCF_020520425.1. NCBI lineage: Eukaryota > Viridiplantae > Streptophyta > Magnoliopsida > Caryophyllales > Amaranthaceae > Spinacia > Spinacia oleracea. Next base: position 95,209,578 of record NC_079489.1, read on the forward strand.
AATCTTGAATTTTTGATTGACCTACTGCATATGTTTAACAAGTTTGAATGCCTAGTCTTGTTAATTATGCAATCTAATTTGTAATTATGATTAATTTGTTGAAAATTAGAATAATTTAGAATTAATTTGATTTTCATAATTAATTGTAATTTAATTAGAAACCTATGATTAAAAACCACCATAAAAATTGTAAATTTATGATAAATTTTAAATTTTTATGACCTAGACTTGAATCCATAACAATCGGAAATCAATTGGATAATAAATTTTCGATTTTTCGCCCTAAAATTATGAAATTAATATTATTTATTAATTTGTCATTAATTTTAAATATAAATTTTAAATTTTTATGCGATTCGTTCATAAAACTTGCACGCACGAAGCAATGGACGCTTCGTGTTACCCTTAAGGGGTGTTGTATAATGCGGGCATGCGACGACGAGCAAGGGAGCTCGTCTCCCGTGCGGCACGAATGCAATGAGCAAGGGCGTAGTGCACGAGCACAAGGCAGCAGCCCTGCCTTGTGTCGTGTGCCACGAGCAATGGACGAATGGGCATGGGCGAAGGGCGAGCCAAGGCAGTCGCGTGTGGGCAGCAAGCGAGCTGCGCCACAACGCGCGCTGCCTCGCACAAGAGCGCGCAGCCTCGCGCGCAGCGAGCGCAAGCTCGCGTGCCACGAGCGCTGCGCCCAGCATTGCTCGCGCGCACAACGAGCGAGGACTCGCGCGCACAGCCAGCATTGCTCGCGCGCACAGCGAGCGATGTCGCCCGCCCAGCGAGCGATGTCGCGCGCCCAGCGAGCGATGGCTCGCGCGCCCAGCGAGCGATGTCGCGCGCCCAGCGAGCGATGTCGCGCGCCCAGCGAGCGATGTCGCGCGCGCACTGCGAGCGATAGCTCGCGTGCGATGAGCGATGGCGCGCGCAGCGAGCACCAATGCGTGCGGAGGCTTGCGATGGGGATGCAGCAGCTATGCGACGAGCGCATGGGCTGCGCGCACATGGCCAGCAATGGCTGTGTGCGTGCGGCCCATGGGCATGCAACGCGTAGGGTGTTTGCGTTACGATTAAATATCGTTTTGAATGTTTAATTTGAAAATTTCAGTTCACGTAATTTTAATTATTTTTAAAATTAATAATTTAAATTATTTTCTTGGATTTTAATTTTGAATATTGTAATTATAATAAATGTTATTTATTCTAATTATTTTACTAAAATTAAAATCATGAATTAATTTAAATACGACTGAAATTAAATTAAACTTTTTGGATTCAATTATAAATTGATATGAGCTTTAAATTTTAATTAAATTTGTATGTTTCCGGTTGGACTAGAAATACATTTTTATGTTTAAAATTAGTAAAGCATATAAATTTATTGGTTTAAGTGGGAGCGCTTTTAGTCATAAACTCTTGATTAGGTCTACAAATCCTTAAGGTTAAAACAACTTGATTAGAATTAATAAGGACTGAGTAATTGGTAGATTATTGGTGCCCTTTATTAATTGCTGCAAATGTTTACGTGATGCATAATGTGTTTTACTAACCAGCTATGTGGGCCATTCATGATAATGAATGGGTGAATGGTATATATTGTATATGTACTGTTTTGCAGGTTATGAAGTGACTAGTATGGCCCAAATAGGATAGAAAATATGGTCTGCGTACCATTAATTTGAATGTAATTGGTCTAAAGTACCAAAGTTATTTTTCAATTCAAATATGGTCTGCGTACCATCAAATAGTTGTAATTAGTTATAACTTATCCTATTTGAAGAAAATGGTGCCTCCCACGGAGATTTTCAAGACGGACTTTGAAGTCAAAACTTCAAGATGAAGTCGGGCCATACTAGATCACATTTATCTTATGCATGTTTTAAGTTATTTATTGTTTTAAATATGTCTTAAAATGCATGAGATCAAAGCTTGATTATGTTGCATGATTAAGGATTTTAGTTCACTTAAAATCTAACCAACATAGTAAGAGCTTAAGTTCCAAACTTAAAAATTGAGTTAAAAGGTGCCATGCCAAAATATACACTTGCTTGGATATCCTTTACATCAATCTAGTAATAGTTTTCGCTCAGCGAGGTGTTACTTATTGGTCCTAAAGGGGCAAGGTACACAAATAATTGTGAGTACATGTTAGTTTTGGTGAAACTCAACGATATAAGTAAGGAGTCCTTTTATGTCGTGGCAAAATCGATAGGTTTACCTAATAAGTTCTTAGACGTACCTATCAACCAAGAATAGTTTCTAGACTATTAGCAAAAGGCTTTTGCTTACCTAAGATGTTTTAGGATTAAGTCGACAAACTGTGCTTAGTTCTTCAATGATTTTAGGGTCTTGGAATCATTTTATTCACACCTGCCGGAACAATAAAATCGAATAAAATGCTAATAACTTGTTTGAATTGCATGGTTGCTTTAATTTCAAGTTATTATTCATGATAAATGTTTAGACTTTGCATGCTTCAATATATGTTTTAATTATTGTTTATAATTAAATATCTTGCACTGAAGTAAATCCTTTTAGAAAGGTAACAGTAAATTTCCTCGATTGGTAGTGAATCCAAGAACGATTCACAGAAATGAGAGAAAGTGAGCAATTTAAAATGTACGTTTCTTATAGCGACTTTCATGGTTGTTTTCGAATATCAAAGTCGAATGGCAAACCAATTGGTGCTTGTGAATTCAAAATACACTGTAGTTTTGAGATCATAAAGCATTGAGTCTAATACGCTCAGCTTTACCAATGGTTAACAACCTAATATCTTTGTCCATTTAATTCTCGAATGAGTCTAGTCCCTAGACATTCGAATAGATCGATGCTTAGAGAACTTTAGAAGCTTCTGGTAAGATCATCTAGTTGAAACTTAATATTCAACATAAATTAAATGTTAAGAACCTTGTTGGTGACATTGGACATGTCTAACAAAGTATAAAAGTCAACACTAAAGAATTCAATTCTTAAGACTATAAGAAAGGGTACAAGAAATAGGAAAACGAGGAACAAATGAAAGGAATTTACGATTCCGTTTCTACCTATAAATTTATGTTTAAAGAGAAGTGACCTAGCAATCAAACTTCCTTGGTATCATAAACCGCTTGAGGTTCTTACTTCGGTAACAACTCAAACAATGGAAGCTAGGATACACTAATGACCTACAAGTGGGAAATGAAGCATGGCAATGCTACATTAGTTGTAGGGTCATCTAGTTTGTTTTAAGTCCTTTCAAAGGCTGGAACTAAATGGCTATTTTGTTCCATAATCAGCATACCTAAATTTCTGCTTCAAACACAGAAAGACTCACATTCAGAAGAACAAAAACAATGCTTGTTTGTTTGTTTATTTGAATGAAATGGTCATTTACGGAATGAGTCAATATGCTTGATTAAAACAAACAACTCTTTAAAGAACTTTACTAGGTTCAAATCAACCCCTTGATTTGAGTTCCACTAATCTTTGGCATTGTTACTTAGACCATATCAACAAGTTAACATTCAAAAGCTCTATTTTAATGGACTTTTGAAAGTTCATTGATTTCTAGATCAATTTAAGACAACTAGTCTTACTTGTTGAAAGTAACAAAAGATATGAACTATTGTTAGAACGCCTAGACAATAGAGTTCAAAGCTAAAGAAAGATTTTATGACTTTATTATTTCACATGGATTTGAGTGAATATAGGTTTATTTACTCAAATGTGATATAAGTTGAATCTGTTTGGCTAGTTCAAAGATTCAGAAGTATAAAATCCACTTGGCAAGAAATCATAAAGATCTAGGTTAGATCATGTTGATGATTACTTGAGACCAAATATGATCATCAATGATTGTGTGTTGTAATTTCACAATCTAGCTCCATAAGATATGGCATATCTACGTTGGAATGATCGAAGTCAATTAGTACTTGATTCGATCAATGATGAATCATAACGACTTTTCCTATAATTTCTAAAACAAAATGCTCAACTACCACCAAACTAAACCAAATTCGTCAAAGCTATTGAAAAGTAATTTCAGAATATCTTTTCATAATATATCTAAAGAGTTCCTAAACTCAGTGGGAACTTAGTGTTTGTTATTCAACAAACTAAGGCCCAAGTATAGATATATGTTTCATTGTGATTTATTCAAATGAGACACAAGGGTATTGTTTCTACCACGAATTTTTGAGAACATAATGTTTGTTTGCTCGAAATAATGTCCTTTTGGAGATTCGTTTCCAAAATGACAAGTGGGAGAAAATAGACCTCGAAAGTTTTCGAGGCGAACAACAAACATAAACGGACATTCCGGAGGCTTTTCGAAGTGCTTCAGAAAATCCGAACTTATTCTTTAAGACTTTAGAAGTGGCTTTAAAGAATAGACATCTCTTAGAAGACTTTACAAGTGCTTCAAGGAGAACAGAATATTCAAAGGACTTTAAGTGACTATTGATATTCTAATGTTTGATGTTCTATACCCAAGTAGGCATAGAATTCAAGTCACTGAAACTATGAGATTCTTCTATTAGATAGTAAAGAAACATAGAGATCAGGTCAATGAAACTATGAGATTCTTCTATTAAATAGTGAAGAAACCTACAACTTGCAGTCAAACTATTATCATGTAGATTAATGAGTTTGTGACTTGTAAGAAAGCTATGACGAAACCTAGATTCCCTAAAATGGTTAGAGGCCATATATAGACTCAAATGTTTTAAATGGTTAGAGGCCATAAAACATACTCAATGTTTTGATGACAAAATTGAAATTTTGTTGATTTGCAAGAATAGGTTCACGCCTATTGGTTGCAAGTTTGTTTTAAGGATAAAAACCATCAAACATGGAATTGTGTTCACACACAAAGCTAGATTAGTTGCTAAAGGTTACAAGCAAATTCATGGTGTAAATTGTGTTGAAACCTCATGCATAATCGTAATGCTCAAGTCTATAATTCAAGCAATGATTGCATATTGGTACATATAGCAATTGGATGACAAAACGTATTCCTCAATCAAATGTTGGAATAAACTATGTACATGGTATGTCATAGGATTTGTGGATCCAAATAAATGCTTGAAAGAGAAAGCTAGCTTATAAAATCTAAGTACAGATTTAAGCAAGCAATTGGGAATTGGAACTGTATTTTAAGTGAAGCTAATAAGTATTTTAGTTTCATAAAATATACATGATTCTTATACATATATAAGAAGTTTAGTGGGAGTACATAAAAACTTAATTGGTCCTATGTGTATCACACACATATCTCTCCATTGTAAAATAACATTCAAATGCTAATGACTTAGATTTGAGATTATTCATCAATGATGGACCATGGCGAAACTTAGTACATACTGGGTATTAAGATCTATTTACAAAGATCTTATGATATTGTTTTGGATTAAGTAATGGCATTTACTAAATCAAACACGAAAGTCTCCATTGGAGATATTCGACCCATGTGAATAAATCTAAGTAAAGGATGTTTGAACTATGTATAAGCATTTACTAAGTTAAACATCAAAGAGTCTAAATGAGATTCTTAACCTATATTATATGTCAAAGAATTTAGCTGAATTTAGTATCTACTGAAACTAGATAAGCTAAAGTTACATGAATAGAATTCAATTGGGAATTATTCTGCAAAAGAATTTATCATGTATGATATAATATGAGGATCGCCAAAAACGTATCGTATGACTTTAGGCATGACGAACATATACCAATCTCTATTGATCTAAGTGAAGATCAACTAGATTGAGATCAAGAATACTTATGGTACTTGAAAAGGTACATAGGAATAGTTCTTGATTCAAGGAAATAAAGATATGCTAAATATTGATGCTACACGCATAAACACTGGCAAAGGATCAAGCAAGATTCCCTTGGAGTTAACCATTGATAAGGACGAGCTATAGAGCATCGTGTTTTGAAATGGCAACATGGATTGGAGACCATGAGTTGTTGCGTGGGAAATTAAAATAATAATTTCTATGTTCTAAGATATAGTTGAAGAGTCTTCCACATATCTATGAACTGCTTGGATAGGTAAATCCAAACAAAGCATCACTAGCAACCTATACAGTTGAAGTAAAAGTGATTATTGCCTAAGAAGCAATAAAACAGGGTTGTTTAAAGTTCTTCACTGAACTTGGGTAGATCACCTATCTGCTGGCTTGATGGTTCTTCATTGAAAAATGCGTAGAACCACTCTTGAAGCAAGAAAAACGTCTGCTAACTTGATGGTTCTTCATTGCAAAATGAGTAAAACCACCATCGAAGTAAGAAAGACTAGATCACATGATAAACAAACTCGAAAAGATCTTATCATCATATCTCGAAGAACATTCGATGAAAAGGATATTAAGATTGGCAAAGCATGATAACTAAACCTATGCAACAAGTGAGAAGCAACACTCACGTTGTAGTACTGGAAATCAAGCATAGCTTTGAATTCCATGAATTGTTTTAGAAGATGGGTTTGAGGCCCATGGTTATAAAACATTTGGGTTGAACATTTATCATATATGAAATGTATTTTCATATTCCATTTAATCTTGGTTTAGTATTAAATGATGAGTCCCTTCAAATTTGACGATATATTCAAGATAGACTGTCAGGACCAGTCCTGTGACTAAGAAATGTCTATCAAATGAACTTGAATGTCAAAGGTTGAAAATGGTCCCTAGTCGGAGTTTTCTATAAAATTGGACGCATAGAAAACGTTAGACGATTAGAATGCAAGATGACTAGTAGTTCTGTTTCTTGAACTATGTGGACATGGCAATGTTATAATCATTTGCATAGATACTTACTTTGGGAAGACTAGTATCGGACAAGACCTATGAAACTTACTGTAAGAGATGAAAATCTGTCATAAGTAAATTTCATTAAATTATTAGACACTAAATCCTCAATACCTGAGTGATTTGAGATTACTTGTTTGAGAACTGGTTGCTTTGACGTTGACCAACCGTCGCACCGTAAAAGGAGGCTATAAAGGCAACGCTCAGGTAATCACCTATCAAACGAAGTCTAATCTCAAGATCGCAAGAATGGGATTGTCCTCCCATAAATCGGGATGAGATGCTTAAAAGTTGTACAAGGCCACTCGGAGAGCTAGAAACTGTGAAATGCATGGCCGTGCTCGGATGAATCATAGGCTATGATTATCTGTTTATTTGATCAGTTGAACTCTGAAACCGAGGAACACCTCTGGACATAATAAGGATGACAACTCTTACCTTATGTTCAAGAGCAAGCATCGAGCGACAAAGGAATTAGGAAATGCACACTTGTCCCTAAGGACAAGTGGGAGACTGAAGGAAATAATGCCCTTGGTCCAAGTATGCATTCTATGATAAGTCTAATAAATGCGGTTCAGTATTAATTAACAAGTTAATAATTCAGTGAGATCAAGTGAGCTGAATGCCTAGCTAGAGGCCGCTTCAGTTCAAGTGGAATTAATGATATTAATCCACAGCTTACTCTTGACTGAACCCGTAGGGTCACACAAATAGTACGTAAACGGATCAAGTATTTAATGGCATTAAATACTCCATCTATGAATATTCGGAACCGACGGATCTTGGTTTCAGTGGGAGCTAAGATCGTCACAGGCAAGAAATGAATACTCCGGAAACGATGATATTGCCGGAAACGGAAATATGGATCGTATCGGAAATATAAATATTATCCAAGTCGTAGATGTTGCCGGAAACGGAAACATGGTACGTATCGGAAAATATTATCGGAAATGGAAATATTGCCAGAATCGGAAATATTGCCGGAAACGGAAATATTGTCAGAATCGGAAATATTACCGGAATCGGAAAATAATTCCGGAAACGGAAATATTAAATATTTGTTCGAAACAGAAATTAATTCCGGAATCGGAAATATTAAATATTGTTCGTATCGGAAATGAATTCCGGAATCGGAAAATTTAATCGGAAGCGCATCGTACGAATAAACATCGGACGAGGCCTGCCGGACGAGGCCCAGCACGAAGCCAGGCCATCGCCCAGCAAGCCAAGCGCGCCGCACAAACAGCCACGCCAGGCCCAGCGCAAGGCCAGGCCCAGCAGGCTGCGCAGCGCGCACAGCGCGCACAGCACGCGCAGCGCGCAGCGCGCGCGGGCGCTGCGTGGGCTGCTGCTCGCGCGCACGCATGGGGGCCCATCGTGGCTGTCGTGCGTGTGTGTGCAAGTGTTTGTGTTCGTGCACGTTTCCTAAAACATGCAGAGTTCGGTTAATGATTAAATTCCTAATTCTATTTGATAAATTAAAATTAGAGTTCTTGTAGGATTCTAGGTTTAATTAATTTGTATCTGAATAGGATTTCGATTCCCTTTCCATACCCCTATAAATATGAGGCTAGGGCTCACAATTAATAACAAGTTTAAAAGTATTCAAAAAGTGAGTTTTTGAGAGAAAATTAAAACACACATCTTGCTCATAAAAGTGCCGAAATTTTCTAGTACCTTAAGGGCGATTCTAGTTGGTCAATCTTAAGGCAGATCCGGACGTGCTGTGGACTATCTACGGAGGGACGACACTTGGAGTCCTAAAGACTTGTTCTTGTTCGGTTCGGGCGCAGCTAGGGAGGGCACGCAACAAAGAGTATGCATCTAAATTATGCTATATGATTATGTGTAAATAATATGTTGTCCTGGGTTAATGGTTGTTTCCGCATGATCTATGTAATGTCATATGTATCATAACCTAACAATAATATGATTAAATCCTAAAACTATTAGATAATGATTATTTAATTAGAGTCCTAGTAGGGTTATAATTAAATAAATTAGTATCCTAATAGGATTCCAAATCCTTTTCCATAACTCTATAAATAGGTGCCTAGGGTCACATATTTGTATAGATTATTCAAGTATTCAAAGTGAGTTTTTGAGAGAAAAATTCAGTCACACATTTGCCTATAAAGTGCCGAAAATAATAGTACCTTAAGGGCGATCCTAGTTGGTCAATCTTAAGGCGGATCCGGACGTGCTGTGGACTATATACGGAGGGACGACACTTGGAGTCCTAAAGACTTGTTCTTGTTCGGTTCGGGCGCAGCTAGGGAAGGCACGCAACAAAGAGTATGCATCTAAACTATGCTAAATGATTATGTGTAAATAATATGTTTTCCTGGCTTTATGGTTTTTCCGCATGATTTATGAAGTGTCATATGTATCATAACCTAACACAAGTATCCAGATTTTTCAAGGTATTGGGTTCCGAGCAAGTGTCCCAGTTCATTCAAGAAAACATTATATGCATATATGGTGTTCCTCACAAGTCCATCAGTGATCAAGGAACCCATTTCCAAGGAGAATGTGAAGACCCATTCGACAAGTACAAGATTCAAAATTCAAGATCTATAATCTCTAACCGAGCAAGGTTGTGCCAAGCAAGGCATCTACAATTCCAAAGTACAAAATTCAAGTTTTATAATCTCTAACCGAGCAAGGTTTTGCCAAGCAAGGCATCTACGATTCCAAAGTACAAAATTCAAGTTCTATTATCTCTAACCGAGCAAGGTTGTGCCAAGCAAGGCATCTACAATTCCAAAGTACAAAATTCAAGTTACAAACTCCAAAGGTTCAAGTTCTAAAAACATCTTCAAGCTTCAACAGTTCAATCTTCAATACAACAATCCCAACGGACCCATGCTCCGGGAGATTCAACATCATCGATCTTCACCTTATCGCCCACAAACCAATGGGGCAGTCGAAGCAGCCAACAAGAATGTCAAGACCATCATCATGAAAAATAACTACCAATTACAAGGACTGGCCCTAAAAGCTGCATTTCGCATTGTGGGGATATCGAACTTCAATTCGCACTTCAACTGGTGCAACTCCGTTCTCATTAGTCTATGGAATGGAAGCAGTACAACCTATCGAGCTAGAGATACCTTCTCTAAGGATAGTCCTCGAAAGCAAAATCCCAGAAGTTGCATGGGTACAAGCAAGATGTGACGAGCTAGTCATGCTCGATGAGCGTCGGCTTCAAGTCGCTCACCATGTACAAGTCTATCAGCGTCGAGTGGCCAGACATTTCAACAAAAGGGTCAGAACCCGAAACATCAAGGAAGGCGAGCTTGTCCTGAAAGCCCTTCGCAAAAGCACCATGGACCCAAGGGGAAAATTCAAACCCAACTGGGCAGGCCCGTACATTGTCAAGAAGATCCTCTCAGGGGGAGCAGTCGAACTAACAGACATCGACGGAACCGAATTCAGATCTCTTACCAACCTCGATCAACTCAAGAAGTTCTATGTCTAAGTTCCTTGTTCAAATTCAAGAATCCAAGTTCAGGTCTTGTAAGGTAGTCAGAACTACGTCCGGCCTGATTCCCTAACGGGACACGTAGGCAACCTCATCACGAGGCCTGGCCACTTTAATACAAAAAATTCAAAGTTTCCTCAATTAAGGGCTTCCTAAAAATCAAATCAAATTTCAAAGTTCAATTGTTGTTATTCCAAATGTGCCAATTCAAAGCAAAGCATGTTCGAGCGGAATTTAACACAACAACTTTTATTTGGCCCTAAGGCCTTCAAAGCTAATTCAAATACAAAGTCGGGATCAAGTGAAGCAAAGTTCAAAAGCCTTTTCACTTCCTAAACACATTTTCTAAACACATCTTCCAAACACATTCCAAACACAATTCCTTCCAATACAATTTCGAACACATTTAGCCTACAAAGATCTAGGGTCGGGCGACTATGCTCTCGAGTCTTGGCACCTTGAGTACTATCCCCTGGCTCCTCCCGCAATTAATCATCAATCTTCCCCTTGCCAAGCGGCGGGAGAAGGAACTTGCAAGCCTTCCAAGACGGGAGGACGACGAACCTCCTTTGGATCGGGGCCACACTCCCGTCACCTTCCTCATAGTCAGTTGATGCAGGGCATCTAGCTCTAGAACCTCGGACTCTAGCTGGTCCGGAGAGAGAAATGTCCTTCTGGCTTAGGCCGCTCATCCATACAATATACCCCGCAGACAGAGTAACTGGCTCGGGTGGGAACTGGCTATTCAAGAATGCTTTGGCGACCCAATACCGCCTCCAAACTTCAAGTCGATTTGCATTCAGCACAACAGGTTTCGGGTTCTCTTCAATACAGTCCGGGATCTCTTGTTTCAAGCCATACTGTCTCATCACTCGGGCAGGCGAGTAGAAGACCAGCATTGTGAGGCTTAGCACCCTCAAAGCAATAGAACCACGGGCATGTCTCATAGCAGCAATACCCCACCAAGGAACTACCCACCTTATACAAGATTCAATCCAAGAGAGTGCACACCGCCACTCATCCAATGAAAGCCGACCATACAACGTGGGTCGCACAGTGAAACCCTTTCTATTATAGCTCTCCATGTTCTCCGGTGGTGCCACCAACATGAGCCTCTCCATGAGCCAAACCTTGGGGAATATACAAGAAGCACGTTCAAAATTCAACATTCAAAATTCAAATACAAGTAGAAAATTCAATATACAAGAGAGCTTCAGATCCTTACTTGGAGTAACACCGGACTTCCCAATGGCAAAGAAGAGGGGTCCGACTTCAGCATATCAAGGCCCATCAATGTTTCGCCAATCACAAGCGGCATTGGGTCCCGACCATTAGCAAACTTCTCTACAATCTCTATTAGGGAGGCATCACCATTGCCAAACCCCTGCTTCAAAAAGAGGAAGCGAGCGAATATACAAAAACTCAAGGCTCTCAGGCGAAAAACTTTGGGAACATCAAGCCCAGCAAAGTAGGTGACAAAGAGGGACAAATCCACCCCTCTGCCATATATAACAGCACTCAAAAGTGGGGGCTTCAAGCCCAAATTACTTTCAAAACTCAAGAAAAAGTGTTCTTCAACACTAGGCATGCATGGCTCCAACAACAAGGGCCACCCCAATATGGCACTAAATTCCTCAGGGAGGGGACATACCTCATTATTTTCAAAACGGAAGACAAGATGATTCGGGTCCCAAGCCTCCAGAGCAGCAAGAATGAAGTGCAAATCCAATTTTACAAACCGGAAAGAGACGAGCACCCCAAGATGCATGCCATCAAACTCCCTTTTCTCCAATTTTCCTAGCGAACCAAGCCACGAGTTCAAGGCACTTTCAAAGGACACAGCCATACTTTCTTTTCTTTTCGAGAGGAAGTAGTATGCAATGATAGCAGGGAAGGATTGATGCAAGAAATGATCCAACAATCTCCCTATTTATACAAGAGTCGGCTTGTACGACAGCCCACAGGCGCCAGGCGCCAAGCCCGCGCCAGACGCCGGGAGCCTGCGCCAAAGGACGAGGCCACCGTCCTCTCTTATGACTCCGAGTACACACTCTTTAGTGTTTCGGACAGCAGAGTACAACCTCCAATATTCAAGATTCCAAAGCCGCAAGCCGCGCAATTTCAAGCAGTCCGGATCAACGCTTCGGGCAAATTTCGGGTCAATTTTATTCAAAATTCAAGCATTCTAGTCCTAGATCGACGTCCTAAGTCGAGTCTGCATATGCATTAGCAAAAGTTGAATATACTTTGACTTGCGCTTTTCCTAACCAAAAAACCTCAGTCAAAGTGGGGGCTTATAGTGGGTATATACACCCGAAAAAAATGGGCAAATTTTTTCAAATTTTTTGCAAAATTATCATGCATGCATATAGCTATAAAATTTCAAGGCACACACAACGCATACAATTTCAAGCATTCAAACATACAAAAGCCAATATTCAAAAAACTTCAAACCAATTCAAGTTCAAAGCCAATTCAACCATACAAAATTCAAGTGTCAAACCAAAATATAATACAATCTAGCCTATACAAAATCAACCCAGGCAAGCTGGAACTCGCTACCATGCAGGGTCAGTCTCAATCATCACCAGCAGTGATATCAATCACGGGTGCCTTGTCCCTATTACGCCTCCTAAGGCGCTCCAGCTCCGTCCCAGGGGTACTAGGATCCTCCTCCGAGATACGAAGTGTGCTAGTGGAGGGATGAACTCCCTACTGAGAAGAGGAATACTGATAAGGCGGCGGCATCGGCATATACGGGTACGACCCAAACATGCATCTGAGTCTGACGCATCCTCTCCATCTCCGCATAGCAAGCCCATGAACCTGCACCCCAAGGCTGAGGGCCACTTCCCCCGAAGTAGTAACCGGAAGGAGGAACAAAGGGCCGTGAACCGCTAGCACCTCCAAATGAATGCCTGGTGGGATCAACATGTACAAAAGGGGAAGCTCCCCGCTCAGCATCAGAATGCCTCTGATGAGCACCAGCACCGGACCCCTGTCCCAGCTCCAAGCTCGGTCCCTCTTGTCCCAAGGACGTCTCCGCCTGAGGCTCTCTGTCAACGGAATCTCTACGGTCTCGACGGCGCTCCTATACAAAATACAATTTCAAGAATCAATTTCCTAGTTTGAATTTCCAGTATACAAGTTTCAAGATCAAGTGAGGTACCTCTTTGTTCCGGCCAGAAAGCTTCCGGGTCAGCTTGGCGCACTGCCTCTTCCAAGAATCAATCAAGAGCATCCAGCGACACACTCTCACCCGAGGCGCCTGCATACAAAGTTCAAGATCAATCTTCCCATACAAAGTTACAAACAGTTTCAAAAATGCAACAGTACTTACAGGGGCGTAATGCTCAGGTACAGCATCATATGATTTCCGGTGCGGAGGAGAAGCCCAAGGAATGGTCTCCACCACCTCTTCCCCGTCCGAGTTCTCATAGCGGAGGATCCTATCAGCATGAGGATTGTCCTCAGAATCAACCTCGTCCTCCTACATACAATTATACAATCATACAATCATGCAATCAATAAAGGAATACAAGAATACAAGATACAAGATTCAAAAGCTCGCCGGCAGTACGAAGCGTACTGGTGGGGCCAACCTCCTCAGGAAGTCATCATAGCTACCCTTCCTGTGTACAAACTCTCTCCAAGAGCGGCAAACAGCCTCGCCCCTAGCCTCCGCATAGAGTCCGCATAGACTCCGGTGGATCCTTGGGGACAACCCTATCCCCTGAATGGTGTTGAAGGGACACTCGCTCCCCCAGATACCACATATGGCGGTACACCCCTGGAAGCAAAACCCGCCGCCCAGACAGGAAATAGGCACGAGCAGCCGAGACAGGTACAACCGCGTTGGCGAAAGGACGCCATACCACCTGCAAAGCAAACAACTCAGACAACAGTACAAATACAAATACAAGAGAGCAAAACAGTACAAAAGATTACATCTTCAGCGGATAGAACTCTCCAAGCCCTGCGTGAAGCCGCCAGAGACGCACCAACGCGCACCGCTCCTATCCAAGAGGCAGCATACGGATAAGCCGCATCTCTAGTACGCTCCGGCGCCAAAGTCGAAAAGTGCTCATAGATCCAAATATTTTAAGGAACAAGCAAAACATCAGTCAAGTTCAAAATACAAGCATACAAGTACAAAGTACAAAGTACAAGGAGTCTCAAATACCTCCAGTACGCTCCACAGAGCAGCCATGCTCGGGTCATTCCCCAGTGCAGTCCGGGAAGCCCGCTTCATCTCGTACAAAAGGTGGATGTATGCCAAGCCACCCTAGTTATAGCTCGAAACAGTTCGCAAGTCCCGCAAAGTGGACAAAATTTTAATGTGCACCCGACTGTTCCTACTCGGGGCCATCACTCTACTCACCAAGGCTAGGAGGAAAAGCCTAACCCTCTGCTCCGCGGACACACCCCCACCGCAGATAGCCTCCACAATCACCTTCACGGAAGCGTGAGCATCATCATCAGACAAGTCAACAACAGGGCGGAGCAAGTCCCTGGCAGCGGCCGAGCGCCACGTCAGCTCAGAATCAAAGGTCAAATTCCTCTCAGAAAAAGGAAGACCTGTAATCATAGCAAATTCAAGAGGGGTAATAGTGATCTCCCCCCATGCCATGTGGAAAGTGTTGGTGGTATCCCACCACCGCTCTAACAAAGCCCAAAAATGGTTTTTAATCCCCGTTCTCCTCGGAGAACCTCCCATGGTGCGCCAGAAATCGGCCAGGCCCATCTGCGACCAAATCTCCATAGCCTCCTCATCAACACGAAGAGCTTTAAAGGCCCTCTAAACCTCCACCAAGGACCAGTAAGTACGGAACGGCTTTCCATCGGCCTACAGGTGAATGAGTTAGCTCAAGCCTATACAATTACAAAGTACAAACCCAAAACACAGTACAAGACTCACCATGCCAGGGCGAGGCCGCTGAGACAAGTGTCAATCCGGCCGAAACACCAGGTCGGAAGGGATCCAACCAGTACCAAGGAAAGCGGGCGCATCTCGGGGAACCATACCCCCACCTGGCGCATTTATTGCAGCCGCTTCATCATCCGAAGCGTCTTCCTCGGCAGCTCGAACCACAGATGATTCAGCGAGCTTCCTCCGAGTGTGACGAGGCATACTAAATCAAGTAGCATATAAAGTGTCGAAATTCTAAACTGGGGGCTATCCTATACTGGCCTATCCGAAGTCAAAAGATTCGAAACAAAAATCCCCAGTGGATCTCTCGTTCAAGATACAAAAATTCCTACACCAACGCCTAGGCTACCCACGCCGAAGCAGGTATTCAAATTCCTACACCAACGCCTAGGCTACCCACGCCGAAGCAGGTATTCAAGTTCTACATCAACGCCTAGGCTATCCATGCCGAAGCAGACACAAGTTCAAAAAAATTCAAAAGTACAAGTTCCAACAGTTCAAGTTCAAGTGGCTATCAAACAGTTTTCTACAAGATTCAAGAAGCTTAAGCATACGAGCATCATTTCAATGTACGAGAAAATCAAAACTACATGCAATCCTAGAGTTATTTCATAAGCAAAAACATGAAAAACTTACATGGACGAGGCAAGAACAAGACCAAGGGAAGAGCTTAATCGACCTTTGAGAGAGAAAAGAGCAAAGAATTCAAGAGAATGTGCCTCAAAATGGCACGGCAAGGGGAGCTTTTATAGCTCAGCCCCGCGCCAGGCACCGCCCCAGCGCACTGCGCTGCCCTGATGCATGCGCGAATCTGCAACGCGCTGTCTCCCGTGCTGATTGCACGTCCTTCGCTGTTACGGTCTTCCGCACCAAGCATCATACGTCGCATCGAACCATCCATCGAAAATACGGGTATACACCTGTATCTCCAAGTGCAAACAGATGAATATTTCAAGAATACAAAATCCAAAAAATACAACGACTCAGGCGCCCAACTCCCAACGGACCCAAGCTCCGGGAAAGTCAGTCGAAATTTCAAAAATCTAAGGGCCAGCGAAAAGCTCTTATCCCCAGCAAAGCACATCCCCAACGGATTAAATCCGGGTATTCAAATTCAAAAATTCAAGATTCAAATTTTCGATGCCAAACTCCGCCCTGAAGTGAAGGCGAAAAAATACCAGTACAAACCGGAGTCATCACCAACCGCACCGAGGTAGACTCTATCCTTTTTTCTAATGCCTGTTTTATGCGGGTACCGGCGTACAAAGAGTGATCTCGATTGCAGAACATCTTGACCATTCTCCGTCCCTTTCGAAATAATTTGACTTGCGCTTTCCTAACCGAACGCTCAGTCAAAGTGGGGGCTTCTGTAGACACCTAATTCGTGTCTCCCCTTTGGGATGATGACGATACCATTATACTTGTTAGGTTATTGGAATAACTCCAGGCGGAAATCCCAATTGCTAAGAATGCTTTCAAAATTCAAGATCCAAAATCCAACCCCGAGACCGTTCCCCTTTCGGTTCTTGGTACAAAATACAACAATCCAAATCCAATTTCAAAATCCAAGTACAATCTCAACTAGTAGACCATCCCATTGGTTTTACTAGGCCATTTCCACTCAAAATCATATAAGGCAAGTCAAATTCGGGCGCCGACCCACAAAACCGAGAATGTCGGGCCCCGTCCCGTAAAACCGGAATTCAAAACCCTAGAAAGGCTTGTTTTTAGACGCTAAACGATGCCTTAACCTCCAAGAAAATACAAAACGCCAAACCTAGTACTATTCGTACAATAGGTACAACGCTACAAGACGAAACAAGGACGATTCCCCGTCCTTGCTTTGGTGGCATTCAAGCCACGTCAGCAGCGCACTGCGCTGGCCTGGCGCCTTGTGCTGGCGTGTGCTGGCGTTTTGCACCATTCCCTCCTATAAATACCCCTCATTTCCATCGAAAAAAGGGGGAGCACAACAATACAACGTCGTAATTTCGACATTACGCCCCAAAATACAACTCAAAAACTCCTCAAAAACACATACAAAATTCCTAAATTCCAAAGCAATTGGGAGCTCTTGCCTAAATCTAACTAGGTAAATCAGAATCCCATTCTAATATAGTATGTTGCTTTGATTTCTTAATGATTAGCAAGTTGGTGTTTTTAATCAATAAAAAACACCACTTGCAACAATCACACATGTTTTCCAAAAAGACAAACTTTTTCAAAATACAAAATACAATTTTCAAAGATTCAAGGATGTCCAAGTTGTTTACAATCATCACTTGGGCTAGAATCACCATCAAACATGGGGTAATCAAAGATAAACACCTTTTAACATTTAAAGGTTTAGTCTTTTGAGATTCAAAACTCCATTTTCAATATACAAGTTCAAGTCTTCAATTTTCAAAGATCTTGCCATGTTTAGAGTTATTTATAGTTATTTCCCTAAACTAGGATCATTTCAAGTTCAAATTTCAATCATTTCAAGTTCAAATTTCAATCATTTCAAGTTCAAAGATTTCAATATTCAAGCTTTCAATTTCAAGTTTAAACATGCAAAATCTAGGATATTTGGGTTGAGCAACCTCTCCCAAGTTGAGATTTTTGGCTTTGAATTCGTGTCGGGCGCACTTATTTCTAAGGAGCCGCTTGGCGTTCGAATCTCATGTGCCCAAGTACAAATTTCAATTATGCACCTTTCAATATTGCAATTTGAATATCGCACCTTTCAGTATCGCACTTTCAATATCGCACTTTCAATACCGCAATTTCAATACCGCAATTTCAATACCGCAATTTCAATTCCGCACTTTCAATTCCGCATCTTTACTTGCCTAGTCCATTTCTAGGCAATGTGGACCTACTCCCTAGTCCTTTTCTAGGGGGTCTTGTATTTACTAATTCCGCACTTTATTTAGTATTGTGATGTTGCTTTATTTGCTTTATCGCTTTCATCACCAACATGCTAAATACAACAAAATACAAAGGTTACATCACGCTTAACAAAGATATTTTTGGACAAACCGGCCTTAGGTTCCTTAAATCAATCTTTAAAGCAAAGTGACCATCGTACAATTAGAAATTCTATTTTGCTCTAAATTCAAACCCACATAGTCTAATCTAGGGTTTATCTTCGAACTAATGTTGTGCCAACGTACTTGAATATTTCTAAAGCTCGCCGAATAAGAATTTTCGTTCTCGAGCCCGGATCTCACCCATCCGTTTCAAGGATTCAAGGCCTTATCCAAAAATAGAGTCATTTGCGATCTTTCCAAACAAGACCTTAAAAAAAGTTTGGTGGCGAATCCTTCGAGGTGCAAAAATTCAAACGGTTCTCTAAACGAGCCGGCCAGCCTCCTAAACCCCCTTGTAGGAAACGGGGAAAAATCTTCAAAAAAAATCCCCTAAAGTGATAAGACTATTAGTCTTGTTGTATTATACTTCATACGAAGTATAGGTTATCTGCCCCGAAGGCCGAGGGAAGGGTATCATAAAATCAGGTCACTTAAACAACGATTTGCATTATGTTGTTATGCAGATTGGGATATTAATATATGCATACACTTGTTGTTACAACTGTTAAAACAGTTACTCTGGGTGCATCTTTACGCACCAACCTTTACTTGTTGATTTTGAAAATCAGTTTGGTACATTTAATTTTTTGATTATTTTGTACATATAACTATTGGAGAAGCGGTTACCACAAACTACGGTGGTTGAGTTTGGTTAATTATTTTTCAGAATTTATTTGGAGTATTTAAAATTTGTTTTAAGTGCTTAAATATTATTATGGATTATTGGTGTTGTCTCTTTGTACGCTATTTACACAGAAAACGTTCGCAAGAGTCGTGGTAGTACTCGAACCACGAGGCTTTGATGGGTTGCATATGACCGTGCCTCGATGAGTTTCAAAGTTGAGATGGGTAATGTTACTCGACTTACCCGTTGTGAAATTTGGCGATATAGGGGAAGCTCCTTATTTTCATGTTGTCATGTACTTTAACTTTTTTACATATTTTAGTTTATATACCTTCTCATAGTCTCATGTTAGGTATTTTATTTAATACTCTAGCAGGGAATGTGGGGGTTGAGGTTAAAACTTGAATATTAATCAGTAAGGCGTGATATGAAATTGATCGCTAGTAAGATTGTGCAGGTGTGTTAGACGTACTCAAAAGTTGACATGACTACTCTTCTGCGATGCTAGAAATACTAATGTGGGATTGCTCGTATACTACTTGGTAAACTAGTGCAGTGATAGTAGCATACCCATCAGGCACGGTAGTAGCTAGTGAAGTCGTAGATTTCATTACAATATAGTTTTCAAACTATTTTTGTTCCTATATGCTCTATTTGTGCCCCTTTTATGCATATTATTTATTTTGGTAAATAGATTGTGCAATGTGGGGGTGAGCTAGTTTTTGAGACTAACTAATAAGTTTGTTGCAAAATTGGTTATGGTGAGTGTTTTTAAAGCTATGAATGATTCGTTTCAAGCACTTACGTACATAGTGGTATGAGAAGTTTTATTAAAAACCACTCTTCTTCTTGGCTTGTAATGCTTGGAATTTATTGCATGTTTGTAGCCTAAACTATTAGCTTTGAGTGTGCCATTATGGATTGTGGTAATAATATGTTGTTGGTTCTCACACGCTATAATGATGTAGGTGAGACTAATGTTTCTAATTTCTTAAGCCAATATGAAGGTTCGAGGTCAATTATATGATACTTGATGGCTTGGTAAGGCAAATGAGTTGGTACATGTACATTTATTCTTATTCTCACTACATGGAGAGTGTTTGGTAATCGTACACTCGTTGTAGTTCTAGCGTATTGTTGTTAGTTTTTGAGAAAGAACCCCCAAAATATTATGCTAATGTGTTTGTAAGTATAATGCGGTGCCCACTTACTCTTGGTTGTTGTTGCTTTACAGTTGGGATGATCATATCATTACTAGTAAATGTGTTCTTCACCGGGTGATAGTGTGTAATGTTATGAAAAGATGCAAAGCATAAGTATATTGCACTTTACATTATGAAGCTTAGCTCATAGGCTGAATTCAAGATGTCAAAAGAACAAGGTCTGTAAGTTGGTTAAGTCGTACGTTGAAAGACTTAAGCAAGCTCCTAAATGACGGTATTACAAGTTTGACAAGACTATGTCTGGTAATGTTTTCATGTCATTGAAGGTGACTCTTGTGTTTATTCTAAGCACGATTCTCTTGATTGTGTGATCGTTTGTCTTTACGTGGATGATATAATAATGTTTGACACTAACTTGGATCGAATAAATGAGATAAAAGAATTTTTAAATTCAGAATTTTAAAATGATAAACCATGGATGAGGCAAATGTGATTTTGGGAGTAAAATTTATAAGGACTCCAAATGGAATTTTTCTTGGTCTGTCTCACTAAGCTGAAGAAATTGCTTAAAACGTTTTTCTCATTTAATGTCGATCAAGTTAGGACTCCTTTTTGATCCAAACATCCACTTAAAGATAAAAGTGATCTAGTTTGTCAAATCTGGATATGCTAAGATTGTTAGTGGTATTATGTTTCATATGAACTACACTACGCTTGACATTGATTATTCTGTGAGTGGTTTGAGCAGGTACAATAATAGCCCAAGTAATGATTATTGGGATGCTATAAGGTGATTGCTTCGGTACCATGTAGGTACCTTGGATTGGAGTTTGCACTACTCCAAATTTTTAGGAGTGATTAGAGGGATCATGTGATGCCTATTTGGTATCTGATAATTATAAAGTCCACTCCAGTAGTTGTTATTCTTCACCCTAGGGGGTGGAGCTGCATCTTTGAAATCTTGTACAGACTGTTATGACTAATATGGAATATGAATTTATTGATATTGAATTGGCAGGTTATGAGGCAAAATGGTTGAGGAATGTGCATGCAGATATTCCAGTGTGGGGGGAAGCCAGCTCCTTCAGTTGCAATTGTTGTTGCAAAGAACCATGCCTATAATGGAAGAAAGACACGTCCGTTTGAGGTATAAAGCCGTCAAAGATATGTTGTCTATTGAGTAAATCTTTAGACCGTGTAAAGTCTGAAATGAATAAAGCGGATCCGTAAACGAAATGCCTATAATAAAAACTAGTTTTGGAAACATTAGAAGGGATGGGCTTGAGGCCCATTGGATGAATTATAAAGTAATGAACTCCTACTCTCAGAGTTCAAAGGACGATATTATGATACAATTCGGAAGCACAAAATTTTATTTTGTCCATCCCCTAGATGTTATTTTGTGCTTGCTACAATAGGAAAGAGGTTGACCATACGGCTCTTAATGAACCCATATCCATATTTTTGGTGGGGTGAAGGTAGCTCACACTTGATGGGATTCACCTACGTATGTGTGGAAGTGTGGCCGCTTCCTATGAGAATTGTGATATGGGCTATTCTCTAGAGCACCTATGAGCATATCCAGGTCGGACGTATGGCCAGTATAAGGCGTCACTTTATTCGCGGAGTCAGAATATCATACATATTCAGTTGCGTGCTTTGAGTGACGGGTTTCTAACCCCCTATCAAGTTCAATATGAAAGTCACTTGGTAGGAAAGAGATCATAGCTCAAATGTCACTAAGTGTTAATTCAAGTCGAAAGACATTGGAACCTATTCAATTGGTATGTTTTCTCCAAAACCAATTCCTTCTTTTATTTCTTTTTCTCATCTTCGAACCTGTGGGGGAGTTTTGGAAGTTCTTGTTAGGAAATACAAAAGAAAAGAGTGTAAAAATGTGAATGGTGTTTTTGTCCCACATTAAAATAATTACTCATTACCTCTTTGTTTATATATTGGGTTGAAGGTGTAACTCTTGTTTGAGAAAGTGTGAGAGTGGTATGGGTGGACACATAGCACACACACGTGCGCGCGTGCCGGCTAGCCGGGTTGGGTCGGGCCATGGTGATAAGCGTGTTTTCCGTCGTTGATAGAAAACCACCTATGCAAACAATATTTATAAAACACCTAAACTACCGGTTATATTGACTATAGCGGCAAGCGTAGGGATCGTCCCATAGGAATGGATATGTTTGACTATTCAATCTATGCGTTCACAAGCTAGTTCGGATGGAATTTGAGTTTTGAATTCTAATCTAGTGAAAGCTAGAAATGCAAACAAATAAAGAAACTCTAGAGATTTCGGGAATAGGCTATGGAAATCGAATCAAAGGAAGCACAAGGTCCAAACATTCATGAATATACAACGACATAGCAAATAGGGGAATGAAAACTAATGACGAACCCGCCACCTCTCGGATAGGGAACGCTAAGCGTCTAACCCACGGAAGAGCTTTCGCCTAATCCTAGATTAAACTAACTAGCATATAATAGGAACCATCATTCACTTGCACAAATTAGGCTCACAATGTCTTGCCAAACCTAATCATACATTCCAATCTAATCCAATCGAATAGCATTCATGACTACTACTCAACTAGTCATGGAAATCCTATCACTAAATCACATTTAATCACAACATCAATCATGAATTTCCCAAAGCTTCTCCAAATTCAATCCCAAAGCTTCATCCCTAACCTCTAGACTAACCTACTCAATTAGCATGATTAACATCAACATTAAACTAACATCAATCCTAATCATGAATCTAATTGCAACAATGAAGCTAATTGAATCAAGAAAATTCAAACCACAAAAAATTGGGGAAAAAATCAAGAACATTCAAAATGAGAAACTAATTCTAGAATTCAAGCATGAAATCAAATCATAACGAAATTAACAAATAAATTAAAGAATTAAAGAACAAAATCAAAAGAAGAATTAGAAAAGTAAGAATTATACCAAAATTGGGGGGAAAACCTTGAAGAACAAATTCTGAAATTGAAGAACAATGGCTACGAATTTGATGAACTAAAACAGAAATCTAGTGTTTGATTTTGTGAAATTGAAACCTAAAATCTAATCTAACAATACTCTAATCTAATCTACGCTAATCTTCGCTGCTGCCTTGCTACGCTAATATAATTCTCACTCTAATTCTCTACACTCTGCGCTAATCTAATCGCTGCCCTTTTATACTGCTGACTGCGTGCCTGCTGCGTGCTACCTGTGCGAACGCACGTCTGGGTAAGCCCGATCGCACGAATCAAAGCTGAGTTCCTGCATCGATTTTGACAATTCGTGTGGTCGCACAAAAGTCCAGTGTGCTCGCACACCAAACTTGTGTGCTCGCACAACTGGCAGCTCTTGCTGTTTTTGCGTGTTGCTTTGGCTGCTATTCTTCTTGCTCGTTGCTTCTATTCTTCTTGCTATAAGGCTGCTGTAACACTTGCTTATTGCTGCTGTTGTGTAGCTACAGGGCTGCTATCAAGGTACTCAAGTGAGCAGCAACGAAGCTCAAACAACAGCAGCCAAGTAGACGCTCGTGTAGCTGCTGTACTTGTTCGATTGCTGCTGTTGTTGCGTGTTATATTCAGTGTTGTGGCAGCTATTCTATGCTCGTGCCCAGCCACTATCAAGGGGCAAGCAAGGCTCGTGAAAACGAGCTCAAAAGGGGCTGCTTCAAGGCCTGTACAAGGCTGTTTATGCGCACAAGTACAGCAGCTATGGCTGCTGTTTGAGCGCACTTGTGGGTTATTTCTGTGGCTTTTCTTGCTGCTGTTGGCGTGTAATACTGCAGGGATATAGCTGCTATGGATGCTCTTATGTTGCTGCTGCCAAGGCACATGTTGGAAAGCCCACGGAGCTGCTGCAAGGGCACGAATACAGCAGCTCTAAACTGCTGCAGTGGCTGTTGTTGTTCGTGTGTGTGTCCACTACAGTGGCTGCCATTGCTTGCTCTTGTATGCACTACAATTGCTGTTGCTATGGCCTGTTGTTGAGACAATGCAAGGCTCGTGGCAGCAACTAAATGCTTGCCTAGCTGCACACACACACAACAGCAAAGTGCCGTAAAACATTAGCAAATCGTATAGCATTTTGTTAAAAATCGAAAATCAAATTATTCATTCGTTTCGCATTTTTACAAATCGTAAAACATATAACTCGTCGACAAGCATAATGACACATTATTAACACGTTAATACTCAAAACGACTCTTACGCAATGAGAATGCTCACAAAAGGCACGTTTAGAGCAAAAACGACTAAAATCTACGCAAGACGAGAAAATATTACGATTAATGCAAAAATGCGATAAACGAACTAAAAACGATAAAACTAAGCGAAAATAATAATAAAATTCTAATAAAATGAACTAAAATCCTAAGCTAAGAGCGACAAAAATGTCGCTCATCACATGGGCCTTGGGCTCTTGGGAATGTGATGCGCGGGCGTGGGGTGGGTTTTGTGGGCCTTACATATTCTTTTTGTACCGGGTTGTTTCGGTTAAAACATTGTTACGGGAATCTGTATTGATTAAGTAACTGTTGATTTAATTAGCTTTAATGGCGGCCGTTACAATATTTATTATTCTGGCCGTTTTTTGGTCTCTTGCTTTTCCTAAAGTTTGATTATCTAATCAAACTTTGTACCTTTCCAAAATATATACACAATACAAAGTTCCAGAAAAATCAAACACATGCTTTCTCTCCCAAATGGCTCTCGGTTTTGGTCATATGTTCTGACTCCATTCGGGTTTGTGCGTGCACACAAATTCGGAGTTGTGTTAATCCTGGAGGGCGACCGCTTCTGTTCTACTACACCAGGAGGTATTGCGGAATCGTCTTTTAGGACAGTGGTACCCCACAGCGCAACAATTGTTCGTTACATGTTCATCTGATTGTTCGCATCTTCCAGATAAGTCTATTCTATCTACATTCTTATAGCAGCATTATTTTTATATTGTGCAAATATGCAACAATCTAAAAGACGATTGATATATGTTGCGTATGTTTTTGATGTTGTTGTTATAGATGTTGATCTCTTTAATTGGTCGGACTTATAAGACGATCTGGAAATATACGAAATCGGGAAACATGAAATAGTTGTTGATATTCCTTGACCTTGATATCAGATTGTCGTTATCAAGGGGAGTTTTCTATATTTCTACTAATATTAATTTTAGTACATACTTTATTGTTGTTATTTGTGAAAGAAAATATGGTGATTAAATCAATCAATATGGTAACTGTATTTTATGAAGTTTTTCTAGCAGCATTATTTTTATATTTTGCAAATATGCAATACTTGGAACCATTAAAGCACAAAAACCAAATATTAAATCGTTAGAAAATCCATTAACTAAAGTTTAAATCAATACTGCATTTCTGACTAAAAATAAAAGTAGAGTTTATAAAGTACGGAAGCGAACATAAACTGTCAAACACAACTCCCATGATAACTTCTCCCGCAAGTTATCTCTACAAACATGTTTTATTAAAATCTACTCCCGAACAACGCAAATGCAATGATGGATCATCGTAGGGTCATTAAGGCAAAGGCCATAACCAAAAGACATAAAGCACGAAATCAGCAAAAGCTGAGTATGAACAAGCTAGAATAACATTCTATCCTAACATGCTTCACTCGACGAACTAATAATCCACATGCAAAATCCATTTAATAACAAGTAAACATGGAGACAAGACTCGATACTTGACACGATTCTTGAATCACGGTTTAATTAAGAAGTAGCTTCGAACGGGTAAAAGAAAGTATCCTCAAAATGAAAGAAAAGGGTGATGGGAGCCAACCATACACCAAATAATAATAAGTCTGACTCCTACCGACAGTCGGGCCATACTGACGGAAATCCAGTGCATAAAAGCATAAAAAGAAAGAATGAAACAACGTCTTGTATCATTCAAGGAGTACAAGTTTTCCGGCAAGACTCCCCCCCATTGTTCATACTCAAAGTATATACGTTGCAAGAGTTTTGAAGCTCATTCTGAGTTTCACTTTACGTTAATTAATATTTTATGTACAAGGAGACTCAAGACTCAACAACAAAGCAAGCAATCAAACATTAACACTTCATTTTAATCCTTTAGGACTTGTGATCAAACATAGGACTCAAGTGATATTACTCCTATTGTTCCTTCTCAAAACATTGTTTTAGATAACCCGACATTTCCTGTTAATAAGCGGGGTGTTCCCATAGCACGAATAGTCCTTAGTTCAATTCACATAGACTTCCTAAACATATTCTACTTGGCGGTAAAATAAATAATGCACTGGGGCATAACCACTTGGCTCAAAGTGTGCTAGACATCCCGTACAATAGCATAAACATAAAATTTCATGTAGAACACTCATACATGCATATAAACTTGACCAACATGCTTGACATAATTCAGCGATTATAAAAGATCACAATATGATTGTTCACAAAGCTTCATAAAGCAATAATAACTCATAACATGCTTGTTCACACATCAAACATGAATTCACATAAGTCACATGATTCACAATCAATAAACATCACATAATCCTCAGGGAATAGGTGGTAACCCTAGACATGTACGTACCTTGAATACCTAAGTACGGGGGCCACTTTGTGAATCAAGGCTCAAAGCTAGAAATCACCTCCTATAATTAAAATAAGGAAACTTAATTATTATCCGTGTTTACTAAATTTCCAGCAACTTTTATAGATTCTAAAACTCTCGTTTTAGTTAGGAAATAGTCGTTATTTAATTAATTAATAGTCTCAAATAGCCAACTCAAGTCCTAGTGTAAAACATTGACTTTTGGACCTTAAAATCATTAAAAATCAACACTTTAAATCCTTATAATAAATCTGAAAATTTAAGTTCATTCCCATAATTTAAATTGACATTAAATTATGTAAATCGATTGCCTATTAGGTTAGGATTAACACCCTAACAATAAATAAGCATAAAGATCGTATTTTGGTCATAAAAATCGACACTTTAAATAATTATTAAATCTGAAAATAATAATTCATATAATTAAAATCATCCTCATGAATTCAAATATGAAAATCATCACAATACGGTGTTCATAACCGTTGACAGCAATATAATAATTAAAAATCAATAATTTCAAATACGGAATTGAAATAGAATAGGCAAGGAAGAAGAGAAATATACCAAACCGGCCTATAGCACGGTACAATCACGAATTTAATGTGATTGGGCGAAAAAGGGCCAAAAATATACGGAGTATATGGAACACAAACACACGACACACACGAGGGTCGTGTGTGCGTGCGAGTGGGCAGCGAACACAGCAGCAACCAACGCACGAGCGCGGGGCAAGGCTCGCGTGTGTGCAGCGAGGGGCGAGGGGCGAAACAAGGCCTCGGCTAGGGCTACCTCGTCAACGCAACAACGCAACACAACACAACACCAGTGCCGTGTGTTGTGTGCCACGAGGGCGAGAGAGAGGCGAGCGAAAAAGAGTGTGAGTGTGTGTGAGGCCGTGCGCAAGAGGCAGCAGCGGCACGAGGGGAGGGCGAGGCTCGCGTGTGTGCTCGAAGGCACGAGGAGAGGGGCGAGCAGCGAGGAAGGCACGAGGCTCGTGATTTCTTGCGAGTGAAGGCACGGACAAAGGAGAGAAAAGAGAGGAGAGAGAGAACTCTGATTTTTGTGAGGGGATAAATTAATGGGAGGGGTTATATTTATAGGTTCCTAATCTGATTTTTGTGAGGGGATCAATTAATGGGAGGGGTTTGCATTGGGCTTTGCAATTCGGGTTTGGGTTAGCATTTAATACTTAAAACTCAGTTGGGTTCAGCAACTGGATTGAATTGGACTCGGAATTGAATTTAAATTATTTTGAAATACGACCCAATAAATTCCCGGTAATAAACAATAAATTTATTTAAAACATTCCGGGTTTTATAAAAATAATAATTATTTTATTTAAATAAAAATACATTTAAATTAGAATTAAATGAAATTTAATTTCTAAAAAAATCCTTAAAAACACTTTATAAATATAAAAAAAATATATTTATAAATTCAGAAAAATTGGAGGTATTACAGCTCAAGAACATCTGCTGCTCGTAGGAGATTACGTGGTCTCGCCGATCAGTGGTCTCGTTGTATGTCAGGTGCGCTGGCAGCCTAACCTTCGTGATCTCCTCCATGAACAATTCTTCAAAGAATGGGTAGGACGTTGGAGTCATGACCTTCTTCCCTAACCTCGCTCTGATTCCTCCACTTCCTGAGGTTCCTGCATGGGAACGCTCAGGAGTGCGTCGAGGGCTAGGGGTACGATAATGTCTCCTCTTCCTTCTCCTTGCCGCTCGGCTACTGGTTTCAGGTCGTTCATCGAACTTACTCGATTCACCAATTCTTTCGTGCACCGAAGGTCTTAGCCTACTGAGCACTGCACTTCGGATCCGAGTAGGTTGACTTGCAGTCGTTTCATTGCTTTGGAAAGTTCGCGGGATGGGTGACCTAAACCATTCTGGTTGAGCTTGGGCTTGTTCTTGGGTTCTCCAAGTGCTCTCATCCCATCTTGTCGACAAGTGTGTTCCTGTCATAGATGGGGGTGTTCGGATAGATCTGGAGGGTGCCTCACTCGACGTCGGCTCCAGGTAAACTTGCCTCCTCACCCTCCGTTGTGTGCGGCGGTCGTTTCTCGGGTTTTGCTCCTTTTCGTTGGAAAGGTAGTTCTGCATGATGGTTATAGTCGCGGCGAGCTCTTCCCTCGAGGGGACCGGAGGTCTAGAGGTTGCTTGCGTGTGAGTGTGCGTTGTCCGACTTGGTTGTGGACGCACTTCACATTCGCCAGACTCGTAGTCGTGAATGTTTTCCATCTTGGATGAAAAATGGTGGTTTTTTCGAAGCTTTGTAGTGTACTCCCCACAGACGTCGCCAAATTGTTCCGGTGTTGAAACAATGGGCTTCAGATTGAAGGCCCTTTCGGTGTTGTGGAAGATCTAACTTGCTTGAATGAGTTGTGTCCGAAATTACCTGCACAATGAACAAAGTAACTAGCCTTGGGGGTGTTCCGAGGAAAGCCCTCCGATGCCTAAGTAAGAACAATGCTCGGGTTCTAGGTAGAGAGTTCTCTAGAGAGTAGTGTTAAAGCAATAAATTGGAAGCACCTTGATTGTTGAGCCTTGGCGGCTCATTTATAGTGTTTGTATAGTAAATGCCCTTAGGTCATTTATTACATGATGGGCGGTGGGCCTTAGATAGCTGGTGAGCCTTTTGATGGGTGAAGGGCTTATATGTTGTTTTGCAGCCTATTGGGCTTTTTGGTTGTAGGCTCAATTGGGATTCAATTACGCGCCCAAACACTTTGTTTTTTTACGTTTTTGTCAATGCATAACTTGAACAATCAATATCTTTAATTATCGATAAGCAAATTTATTAAAAAAAATTATGATACCCGGAAATATATACTTTGAGGCGAATCTAACTAGATCCTACATGAATATGTTTATTCTTTAAGTGTAGATCATAAAAATTAAATAAAGTAAAATATATGAATAGTGTAAAAATAAATTTGTGCAAGTAAAAAGAATAATGATGTTTCACTTTCTACTTTTAAAGCTTGCAAATGCATATTTTATATCATTTTTATCTCTAATCATACATTAGTAATGATAGATAATGTATTTATGTTAATAATTAACTTTTAATTATTTAATTACTGTTGTACCCTTCCTAACCCTAATGTAGCTTGTATACATAAACATTCTGATAATGAATGAAAGGCACGGGAAAACACTTCCTACATGGTATCAGCTAGGTCTCCTCTTCCTAAACCCTAATTCTGCAGTCTCCCTCTTCCTCCCTACCTTCATCTTCCTCGTGCACACAGCTTCCATGGCCGACAAACCCACCTTCCATTTTGCCCTTGCAGTCACTAACGTCAAGTCCCTCGTCTCCATCACACTTGACCTCGAAACCGGCTAATATCATGAATGGGCCACCCTTTTCAAAGTGAAGGCCATGGTGTACTCGGTTCTTGACCATATCATCCCCCCTACGGATGAAACCGAACTCTGTGCTTCCCTTGCCGCCAAAGCTGCTGATCTCCCCTTCTGGAAACGCCTCGACGTTGTGGTTCTTCAATGGATTTATGCCACGGTTTCCCCGGATATTCTAACCTCCATTCTTGTCGTCGATGACCTAGCTGCATATGCTTGGAAGCGGGTTCATCAAATCTTTCTCGACAACCAGAATTACAGAGCAGCTTCTCTTGAAACGGAATTGACCACCACAAAAAGGGATGAGTTCTCCTCGATTGTTGCTTATTACAACCGCATGAAATCCATTGCTGACCAGTTAGCCAACGTTGGCTCCCCTATTTCTGACCAATGTTTGGTGTTGCGCACCCTTGCTGGTCTGCCCGACGCATACTCTTACTTCGTCACCAACATTCAGTAAAAGAAATTCTACCCACCTTCACCCAATTGTGCTCACGGTTGAAGCTCCATGACTCTAATGCCAAAGAACGTGCTCGGGATTTAGAATCTGCAACAGCTCTCATTGTGGATGATGAGAATGCCTCACCGCCTCCTTCGCATCATCATGGAGGTAATCCTAACAACCATGGTCGTAATTCCAATAACAATTACAATAATAATCGTGGAAGGAGGAATTACAATAATCGTGGAAAGGGCAACAATAATAACAACAACCACAATAGAGGCTGCAACTCCGGTCGCGGTAGTGGCCAACCCAATAACCACCAGCCCGCAGTGGCCTAGGCAGCAGCTCCACAATGGCAGTTTCCCACCTAGCCCGCATGGCAGTACCAGCAGCAGTGGGCATCGCCCCCTTGTCCATACCCCACTTCTGTTTGGCCAGGTTCTGTCATGCGTCCCCCAAGGCCCAATTCAGCTGCAGGGGTCTATGGCCCAGCTCCGAGGCCTCCACAGGCATACACAATGCAGGCCCCTTCCTCTTCAGGATATGAACCTACGGACATCAAAGCCGCAATGCACACTCTTTCTCTTCACCACCCAAATGAAAATTGGTATATGGATACTGGAGCAACCTCTCACATGACCGCCAATTCAAGTACTCTCACGTCTTATTTTAATTTGAGCAAAAATACTAGTATTGTTGTAGGTAATGGTAGCACTATCCCAATTCATGGTTGTGGTCATACTTCACACACTCCAGCAAACCCCCCCCCCCCCTGCATCTTAAAAATGTCTTACATACCCCGAAACGCGTAAAAAATCTCATTTCCGTTCGAAAGTTCACTCATGATAATAATGTGTCTATTGAATTTGATCCCCTTGGGTTTTCTATGAAGGATTTACGGACGGGGAATCACCTCATGAGATGTGAGAACACCGGGGAACTCTATCCTCTCACCTCCACAAAAAGAGCCAGCCCACCATCAACTTTCTTAGCTGCCTCTGCAGATTTATGGCACTCTTGCCTAGGGCATCCGGGCCCCTCCATTCTTAGTTCTCTCCGCAATAGTGATTTAATTCTATGTAATAAGGCTCGCACCTCTTTTTGTAGTTCTTGTCCTTTGGGAAAGCATATTAAACTTCCTTTTCTTGATTCTCATTCTACTACTTCTATGCCATTCACAGTGATTTGTGGACATCTCCCGTTTTGAGTTCTAATGGGGATCGTCATTATGTTTTTTTTTTTTGGATAACTACAATAACTTTTTGTGAACCTTCCTTATCTCCACAAAATCTCAAGTCTACTCTATATTCCAATACTTTAAGGCACTTGTATGAACTCAATTCGAACGGGACATTAAAAACATTCAATGTGATAATGGGCGGGAATTTGATAATGGACCCTTTCATTCTTTTTGCGCCACCAATGGCTTGACTTTTCGATTTTTGTGCCCTCATACCTCACCTCAAAATGGTAAGGCGGAACGCAAAATCAAATCAACCAATAACATTGTGCGTACGTTACAAGCTCATGCATCTACGCCCCCTTCTTTCTAGCATCATGCACTTCAAATGGCCACCTATCTTCTCAATGTTCTCCCTTCCAAACTCTTGGGTGATAAGTCTCCTACTCAAATCCTCTACCAAAAGACTCCCTCCTATTCTCATATTCTAGTTTTTGGGTGTTTGTGTTTCCCGCTCTTTTCGTCTACCACTATCAATAAGCTACAAGAACGATCAACACCTTGTGTCTTTTTGTGGTACCCATCGAATCATAGAGGGTACAAATGCTATGACTTGTCAAGTAAGAAAATCATAATTTCAAGGCATGTCATATTTAATGAGGAACAATTTCCATTTTCAAATATTAATTCTCCAAAATATACATCTTATGATTTTTTGGATGCTGAACTCTCCCCACATCTCAAGTATCTCTTTTCTACTGTCAGCCCAACACCACCTCCCACTGCTGCCAACCTCACCCCACATTCCATACGACCCAATTCAATTCGGATCACTCTCCCACCCAATCTGCCAACCGCATGGACCCCACTGCTCAACCCACTTTGTCTTCTACCTCTCCTACCAACCCACAACACTCCACAACAGGCCCATCCAATACAGTATCGTCCCCCATCAACGCCGGACCGACTGCCATTGGCCCAACTACCCTGCAGCCCACCCGTATGGCCACAAGAGCACAACATGGGATTTACAACCCAAAATCCCATTTAACTTAAGCACCTCCACTACTTCTATTTTTCCTATTCCGCGGAATCCCGTGAGTTCTTTAAATGATCTAAATTGGAAGGTTGCCATGGTTTATGAATATGATGCTCTTATTAAAAATAAGACGTGGGAGTTGGTGCCCCGTCCTGCTAATGTCAATCTTATTCGTTTTATGTGGATTTTCAAACATAAAAAGAAATCTAACGGTTCTTTTGAGAGGCACAAAGCCCGTCTTGTAGGTGATGGCAGGTCCCAACAGTTTGGGGTTGATTGTGACGAGACTTTTAGTCCGATAGTGAAACCGGCCACCATTCGGACTGTTTTGAGCATTGCTTTATCCCGTTCTTGGCCCATTCATCAGTTGGATGTCAAGAACGCGTTTCTTCATGGAAATCTTAATGAGATAGTCTACATGCATCAGCCAATGGGATTCAAAGATCCAAACCATCTGGATTATGTCTGTCTGTTGAAAAAGTCATTGTATGGGCTTAAACAAGCTCCCCGGGCATGGTACCAAAGGTTTGCTGACTATGTCTATACCATTGGTTTCTCTCACAGTCGGTCCGACCACTCTCTTTTTATTTATTGTCATGGTGCTGATATTGTCTATATTCTGCTATATGTTGATGAATATCATTCTCATAGCCTCTTCGGATGCTCTCAGAAAGCATCTAATGTCTTTACTCAGTGTTGTGTTCGCCATGAAGGACTTGGGTCCTTTGAGCTATTTTTTGGGTATTGCTGTTACCCGCCCCTCCAGTGGTATGTTCTTGTCTCAGAAAAATTATGCAACCGACATCATTGAGCGTGCAGGAATGACCAACTGCAAACCCAGTCATAATCCAGTTGACACACACGCCAAGCTCGGTGCCTCCGCTGGAGACTCTTATGATGACCCCACACATTACCGCGCCCTTGCGGGTGCCTTAAAGTATCTTACATTCACCAGACCAGACATTTCTTATGCAGTTCAACAAGTGTGCCTCCACATGCATGATCCGAAAAACGATCACATGAATGCTCTCAAGCGCACAATGCGCTATCTCCAAGGTACTCTTGCTTTCGGTCTCCATCTGTATAAGTCTCCTATTGCTTCTCTTATCTCCTATACAGATGCAGATTGGGGTGGTTATCCAGACACTCGTCGTTCCACCTCCGATTATTGTGTTTTTCTTGGTGATAACCTCCTCTCTTGTTCCTCCAAACGCCAACCTACTCTATCCAAGTCCAGTGCCGAGGCCGAATACAGAGGCGTGGCTAATGTAGTATCTGAATCATGTTGGCTCCAAAATCTTTTGTTATAGCTACATTGGTTTATTGCGATAATGTTAGTGCGATCTATATTTCCGGCAATCCAGTTCAACATCAGCGCACTAAACATATTGAAATGGATATACACTTCCTACGAGAAAAAGTTGCCCTTGGAGAAGTTCGTGTTCTTCATGTTCCGTCCCGTTACCAGATTGCCAACAACTTTAGCAAAGGGCTTCCGCGCGTCCTATTTGATGATTTCCGGGACAGTCTAAGCGTACGACTCCCTCCCGCTTCGACTGCGGGGGTGTGATAGATAATGTTTTTATGTTAATAATTAATTTGTAATTATTTAATTACTGTTGTACCCTTCCTAACCCTAATGTATCTTGTATACATAAACATTCTGATAATAAATGAAAGGCACGAGAAAACACTTCCTACAACTAAGAATAATAAAATTTTGATATTTTCAAAGTACTAATTGTGACGTATCAAACAAGACACCATATGAATATGTTTTTCTTATATTGGAAAAAAATTGCCAGATGCTTTTCAAGTTTAAATAGTGTCAAAAATCTGAATGGAAACATCATAACAAAACGGATGAAGTGTTTCATGACCTTTGACCTTTTTTCCCAATAATTTACAATATCTATACCTAGTATTTAAAAACTGAAACCATAGATTAGAATGTGACAAGTAATCATATGTTATAATGTGACATGTGTCTTCACACCACAATCTTCTCTTTTTTTTTAAAAAAAAGACAAAAATCAAATACATCATTATTAATGTACACGTCCTTGTGTTTAAAGAGGGAAAACTCAAAAGACCTCCCCTCCAAAAAAAAAAACCTGAAAAAACTAAAAACATTCATACAAATAAATAATAATAATTTAATGAGCTAAGTTAAATTGTTATTAATATTTCATAACAATAACATTAATAAACATTAGTTCTTACTAAATAGAAGGCATAAGAAACTAAACATCTTGCTAGGATGAACCATCAACTTCCCATCTTCAATGCGCTCCTTATAAATAAATTGACTAACCACGTACCATTTTTGTTACATCACTTGCACAATCAACTATATATAATCACACATTTTCAGAGGTTATGTGTGTTTTACTTTATGTGTATATTCTTTTTTTTTTCTATGGCTAAATATCAATTTTCGTCAAATTATTAAGATTACTTTAATAACCGTTTGTTTTTATAGACATTATATTATAAGTTACATTTTCATCACCTTTGATTGATTGTTCTCACTAAATGTTGTTAGATTAACTTAGTAATAACCTTAACACATACATAATGTGATTTTATTAATTTATAACTTACATTAAGCAAAAAATTACGAATACACGTAAATAATCTAAAACTTCATACTCCCTCCGTATTTATTTAAGGGATACACTTGTCTTTTCTGGCCATATTTATTTAAGAGATACACTTGCCATTTTTAGTAAATTATCAACCCCACCACCTAATTAAATAATACATCTAATTTACCTTATGACCCACCATCCTATTAAACAAATAATTTCATAAACTCACTCCACCTTCCACCCCTAAAATGACATGGTCCTTACTTATTTAATTATTAAAATATCCACCCAACCACACTTGCTTTATTACTTTATTTCATTCAATTCTTCTTCTTAATACCCGTGCCCGGCCAAGTGTATCTCTTAAATAAATACGGAGGGCGTAATATTTAAATTATTGTATGTTGAGCAATGTAACTATATAAGTTCTTATAAAATTTTACAAAATGCTCCCGTGCATTGCACGGGTCAAAATGCTAGTTAAATTAAGATATCACGTACTCACCGGTCATCAATTAATCATATACATAGACGCTAGTATGGTAATTATGCTCAAGTTAGTGCCTTGGCCTAAGTTATTTTAGAAGCCCATGCTGCTCTCTTCTTTTGTAGTTTGGGCTTCTAATTTTTCATGATTTGTGGGCTGCTTTTGACATGTTTTGTTTTTGTCAAAATAATTCTCCAAGGGCAAAATTTGAAAAGGTGAAGTTTCCTTTTATGAGAAAATATTTCAAACTACTCAAATTAGAAGTACAATGGGTAATACTTGCCAAAATCATATGTTTATTGGTGAGGAGGATGCCCAAGTCTTGAATAGGCCAGTCTTAAAGGAGGAGATTAAACTCAATTTACATTAAATGGACCCAATTGAAAGTTCATGTCCTGATAGAAGTCAGCCTGTGTTTTCCAGAAATATTGGGATGCCTTGGGTGATTGTTTAGTAAAATTTTGTGTTGATTGTTTCTCTAAAGCATGTATTCTAATAGACATTAATAATTCCTACATCACTTATTCCAAAGTTAGACAAGCCAAAAACTATGGCGGGTTTTAGACCAATTAGGCTGTGCAATACCATTTATAAGTTGGTGACCAAGATCATTTCTAGTAGATTGAGGCCAATTTTGGATAACATCATAAGCCCATTACAATATAGTTTTATTAAAGAAAGGGCCATAAAGAATAACGTTATCATAGTCAAAGAAGTGGCCCATGTTTTTCACAAATGTAAGAAGGATAGGAATATAATGACCCTAAAATTGGATCTCATCCAAGACTCTTGTTAGCTTTCATTTTTGGACTCACTTGTTCGTCTTGTCATGTGTTGTATCACTACTCCTCGTATTAACATTTGACGGAACGAGGACTTTACACATGAACGTATCCCAACGAGAAGAATGCGACAAGGTGATCTTTTATCCTCCTATATTTTTGTGTTGTGCCTTGATAGGTTGTCTACTTTAATTGATTAGGCGGTTAGAGTTGGTTCTTGCGAGCTAGTTAAGTTGACTTCTAGTATAAGTTTATCTCATGTGTTTTATGCGGGTAGCGTCTTTTTGTTTGAAAATGATTCTGCAGCAAATATAGAAAGTATTATGACCACTTTAATTGATTTTAGTGAAATGTCAGATTTGAGAATTCATATGAAGAAATCTTCTTTAAATTTTCCAGTCCATATGAATCATGTTTTATGAGAGTTTTTAGCTTCCACTTACGATTTTCGTACCACTTTTTTTTTGGGGAAGTATTTAGGGGCAGATATTAGGCCCAATAAATTAAAAATCTCTAACTTTATGGGATTAGTGGATAAACTTTGGATAAAATCCAGGAGACGCAATAAAAATTACTAAACATGGTAAGTCGGTGTACCTTTATTAAATCGGTTTTGAACATGTATCATCTTTATTCAATGCAAACTTTTATTTTACATATGACGGTGATTAACACTATTGAGAAGGGAAGTAGAATTTTTTTTTGTGGATAAAATAAAGATTTAGTGCCCTCGTCTGTCTATGATTTAATTTCTGCAATACCATTATCCATTAAGGATCATCAAGAGGATTTTATTAGATGGACTGAAACTTAAGGACTGGGTTTTTACTATAAAATAAATTTTCCTTTCTTTTAGTTCTCAATCTATCAACACCTTCAGTCAGTGTTTTTTCTCTTGGAATTCATGATGGAAAATTAAATTACCTTTCAAGTACAAAATGCTAATTTGGAACTGTTCCCATGAAGTCTTACGAGTGGCAGAACACCTTGCATAACAAAGTTGGATTTCATTTCTCCTATCTGCTCTAGATGTACGTCCTACCCTGAAAATCATATCAATCTTTTTAGAGATTGTTAGGAGTCTAGCATCTTATGGAATTACATTTTTTAAAGGCTACAGTGTCAACCAAAAATTAATCTAAACTCCTCAGGTCGTGTAAAACGTCAACATAATCTAAACAATGGAATTAAAACATACACATTAAATCTTACTTAAGGCTGGTATACAGTAAATATTGTTAGGGGATTTAAAATTAAATCAAAGTGTTTAAAATTTATCCTATATATGTAAAAGTTATGTACTTCCTCCGTCTTTTAATACTCGCAACGTTTGGACTTTTGCCACTATTCATATAATCTACTTTGACTATTCATAGTGTTTTTTATATAAGATAAAACATAGTCATGTAGGATCTTGTTAGATTCGTCTCAATGTATATTTTCAAAATATCAACTTTTTATAATTTTTGCATAAAGAGAATTTAAGATATAAATGATCAAAGTTGTGCATCGGCATGCGTGAAACTAACAAACGTTGCGAGTATTAAAAGACGGAGGAAGTATATTTTTGTGATAAATTTTTCTCTGTAATAAATTACTAATAACCTATAAAGATAATCAAATAACTATTAAAAATATTTATCTGTCAAAAATTATTGTATAACATAAACTTTAATTAAAAATGTTTAAGTTACCAAAGTTGGGTAAAAGTTACCCCGGTGTACGATAAATTTATATATTGTACACATCGAATACGCTCAAGACATTTTGATTAAAATAAGGGAGAATCACCTACTCTGTAATCCCTCCGTATTTTTTAAGAGTCAGAATTACTACTTCCGGCCGTATTTTTAGGAGTCATAATTCCATTTTTGATCACTTTAACACTCACTTCCCAATTGTTTATTATGTTTTATTTTTCTATGAGTCCACTTAAATCATCAATAATTCTATTTTTGGTAACTTTTACAACCCACTTGTTATTTTGATATTTCTTTATTGCCAAATATCCCACTTGCATCATTATTATATCAAATTTAACTATATTTTCTTAATACTTGTATCGGTCAACATGTGACTCTTTAAAAATACGGAGGGAGTATAAGCGCAAGACATCTTGAGTAAAGTAACGGATAATCACCTACATAGTACTGTAATTTTTTTCCCAAAATCTAATATATATATATATATATATACATATATATATATAAAGGAGGCATATTTGCTGAAATATTAGAGCGCCACCTAGGATTACTATTGGTTTCGGCCAATGAAAAATAAGATTTCTAATTTATTTATGAATTAAAAAAACAAGTGCCACGTAGATAATTAATTAGGTGCCACGTAGATATTTTAATTAATTAATTACTAATATATACAACTCCACCCAAAATCAAACACTCTAATAATTAAAAAATAAATCTAAAATAAAATTCATCCAAAATCAAACAATAATCTAAAATAAAATTCATGCATCCAAAATCAAACACTAATCTAAAATAAAATTCATCCAAAATCAAACACTAATCTAAAATAAAATTCAATCTAAAATCAAACACTAATCCAATATTAGAGCAACACGTAGGAAATCTAATGCTTTCGGTCAATGAAAAATAGTATTTTGAAACTATTTTGAATTATAAAAGTCGAGTGCCATGTAGATAAGTAATTAGGCGCCACGTAGACATTTTTATTAATTAATTATAAATATTACGCATATACAATTTCATCCAAAATCAAACACTTTAATCATTAAAAAATAAATCTAAAATGAAATTCAATCCAAAATAAAAAATAATCTAATCTAATCTAACATATAAATATAACAGTTCGTATATATAGGAGTTTTATTTCAACTTAACAATTTAATAAAATTCGTGCTTCGCATGGGCTAAAATCTAGTTAAACATAATTATAAACGTAGTTTTGCTTGCTCATTAATTTTTGTTTCAACTGGATGATTATATTAATAATTTGTATAAGCATGCGAAGCACAATCCTCCCACCCCCCACCCAAACATACCTTAAACAAGCACCAATGCAGTACCACATAGGTCAGACAAAACATACCCAATCCACGAGGCTTGATGAGCCTAACGCACCGCACACCTCAACCAGGCCACTACTAGAGGAAGGCCAAGGGAGTGCATGCACTCAGAACACTCAGAACAACGCCTGTACTTTGATCAACTATTGTTCCCTTTCTTCTCACTCCAAATATACCTTTTTTTTTAGAGTACTTAATTATGAAGGTATGAATGGAAAAGTGCATTCTTTGTTTGATGCGTGAGTGAGGTTTTGGTTTCTTCACCTGATATGGTATAATCTTCACCTGAGTACGGAGTAACAAATAAGAATAAGGTGGAAAAAACAAAGTTTAACTAGTTAAAGAGTTCATAAAGAGAACATAATGAGGGTATAAATGTCACTGCACACCAAAAAACTTTCTATATATATTGTATGTATATATATATATATATATATATATATCTTGTTCCAAAAATAATAACATTTCCATTTTAGTGAAGTACATGTAGCAAGTAAAAGTAAACGAATCCGTTCCATAAATTCTGCTCATTTACTTTGTACTACTTCGTTTAACTTCATACTTTCTATGTTTCTGAATACTTGCAATTATATTCTTGCCTCTTTCAGCCGTTTCTGAATACTTGCTACAGTTTCTCGTTTTATATGTGTCTACTAATTCGCTATTGTTTCTTTCGCTTTTTAACCCCACTTAAATCAACTCTGTATTATTTCTCTCTCACATAAACAAGTGAAAAATAACTATTAACTCCACTTACATAGTGATTTATTCATTTTTACATACCACCCACAAACATTCATAAAATTACGTGTAAACAATAATATTATAAGTATCCAGAAACGATGGAGTAACAAAGAAAACAAGGAAGTAATGTAAACATATACTCCGTATAATTTAATTATGGAGGAGAGAGATAGAGGGAGTAGCTTGCAACTCAGTATAGGATCGTGCGCTAGTAAGGCATGCGGGACTGATTATAGAGTAGTTCAAAAAGGCTTTTGTCTTTGAGCATTATTATTATTCAAATGAGGTTTAGAAGAAAGTTGATATTTGTAGTAGTTCTAGTATAATACACAATGCTCGATCAATCCACCCACTTTTCAATGCTTTTGTCTTTCACTCTTTTCATTCATCCTCGGATCTCTCATTCTTTGCTCGTCGTAATTCCCCCTTAATACTCGTGTATGAGAATATATGTTTCTTTCTTACCCACTTTGTTTATGTTCCACTAGCTAGGACCCAAGTCCAGAGGTTATTTTTTTTTGCAATTAGTTTAGAGGAATACTTAGGTGTAGGTAACAACTAAATTTTCCAAGTCGGGCACAACTCGACTTGATTTGGATTGGATCATATTCTAATAAATTCAGGTAAGTTCAGATAAGGTAAAATCAGATAAGATAAGTGTTGACCAAATATAGTTCATAACTAAAATAAGTTTTGATAAGTTCAAATAAGTTCAGATAAGACAAATTCACAAAAATAAGTGAAAATCAGTTGAATAGAACGCACCCAAATATTTTTTTTCTGTTCTTAAACGAAGTTTTTAATAACATAAAATCAATTTTTATCAACGGTTGTTGGGAAAATCAGAGAAAAATATTATTTATTTGGAATGTAAAGTGATTAGTGAGATTTTAGGAGTTTAGCGTATCGACAAAAATACTTAAGTTGAGAAAATATAAGAAAAAAACTTATCAGACAATTATTAAATATCATTTTCTTTTGGAATTGAATAATATCCGTAACTGTTACCATACCCGTACCCTCGATCTATCCAAATTTTTGGATATGGTATTGATTTGATAACCATATTAGTTATAATACCCTATTTTCTAGATTGAGTATATAATTATAACAGGCTTTCAGGTTTATAAGTAATTTTGTTAGACCCACTTTTTAACACTTGTTTTACATAAAATAAAAAATAAATAATTAATTTTTGTTTGGGTATTGTCATATAAGAACATCTTTGAGTGTAATTTGTTTATTCATTTATTAACTATTGTAGGTTAAGAATATAATGCATTTTTTTGAAAATTTTATATGAAAATCAAAAAAATATTTTGCTATTTTGCTTTTACGGAGTTTCCGTAATAGCTTACTATGTATATTATAGAAAGAGTAATATCAAAAAAACTGTGATTTTTTTCCATTCCCAACATAAATGTTCTTCAAATCAGTAATAATATGTATTTTATTTAGGCAAATTTGCCAAAAAGGACCTTTTATAACACAAATTTTGCGAGAAAGGACCTTATATAAATTTTTTTGTGAAAACACACCTTAAAGTAATTTTTTTTGCGAGAAAGGACCTAAGGAAATTTTCCGGCATTGACTGAGCTTTTCCGGCCATTGACTTGCACGTGAGCAGCACGCGTGGCTTACGTTGGCTAAAGACATTGATTTTCCCGAGTCTTGACTTTTCAAACTTGATTTTATTTCGACTTTTTTTTCAACTTTAGGTTTTAAATCTTAGAATTTTGGAGGAAAATTGGGTGTAATTAGCAAAATAAAGCCACACGTGCTTCTCACGTGCAAGTCAATGGCCGGAAAAGCTTAGTCAATGCCGAAAATTTACTTTTGGTTGTCTTTCGCAAAAAAAAAGTACATTAAGGTGTGATTTCACCAAAAAAAAATTATATAAGGTCCTTTCTCGCAAAAAAATTTACATTAAGGTGTGATTTCACAAAAAAAATTATATAAGGTCCTTTCTCGCAAAATTTGGGTTATAAAAGGTCCTTTTTAACAAATTTGCCTTTTATTTATCCTTGTCGTAATACATGAAATAATAATTTATTTTTTCATATATACTTGTATTAAATAGAAGGAAATAATACAAAGTAAGAAAAAAAATCAGGAAATCTAATATTTTAAAATATTCTTAAAATATTTTTTTTAAAATAAAGAAAAAATAATATTAAGGACTCACCAAGACGTAACACGTATCATTTTTGGTGGGTATTTTAGTATATAGTAATAGATAGAAGTGAAAATGAAGCGAAACTATCAATAAACTACTTGAGTTCAAGCTCGGTTAAAGCTCATTCATGGTCGTTTATTTAATAAATGAGTCGAGCTTGAAAAACTTTTGAAGCTCGTTTAATAAACGAGTTTAAACTTGAACATATATATGCTCGTTCATTTAAGTTAGCTAATAACTCGCTTTATTTATGTTCATGAACATCTCGCTTTATTTATGTTCATGAACAAGCTTATCTATTATGTTTATAATCAAATTTGTCATACATAATTGTTTTATTATTCGTAAAATTCATATTTTAACTTTTAACATCAAAAAAATATCATTGAATAACATTAATTATAATTGAATTTGAAATGCTAAATTAGTGCACATTCGGAATATAATTTCCAACAGGTTAAACTCTTAAGAAAAAAAGCTCGTTTACGAACTTATTCGATTTATAAACACGACGTTTAAAAACACAAAATCTCTTAAACAAATCGAGCTTGAGAAAACTTTTGATCTCGGTTGAAAGCTCAGGCTTGGGTACGAGCTGAATTAAATGAACATGAATATAAACATGAATATAAATCGAAGTACTCATCTAGGCTCGATCAGCTCGTTTGCACCCTTATTTGTATGGCCTACAGTTTGGAAATCACCTTAGCTAAATACGAAGTATTTAGTTTTATTTATAATTGCTACTCCGTAGTATGTAATCATTTTGTAATCCGACACATTTTATAAAGACAAGTTGCCATCTACTACATGTTACTTGCTTAAAGTAATTAAACAAATGAAACTACTCTTCAACTCCACTAGAACTATATTATAAGGTTTGGCACTTCTCAATATGGATTGCTTTATTTCTTGCATTTATATCTAGAGTTCTAAAACGGAAACAAAATAATTTTACAATTAATTCAATCCCATCATTCAAACTTCAAAAAAAAAAACTCTTGATATTATGCCAACTAAGCCACATGTAAGTAACACCAATTCAAGTCTTAAACCCTAAACAATCGTCCTCAAAACAACCCTAGGGCCAGCTAGATCCGGTCCCGTAACTAATTAACCTTGATTAATAAGAAGAACTAGTGTGTGGCCCGGGCGTTGCCCCGGGTTTTAACTTTTAATTTGATTTATTTGTTGTAAATATGTGCCCACATAAATGGTGTAGCCATAGAATTATGGTGGTGACACAAGATTAGCGGTCAATTAGCAACCTTCCCAAGCTGAAACCTCACATCCGAAATTCAAAACAAAGTCGGAACATTTTCTTCATCATTAGTTGATTCATTACTCTGGACATTATTAGTTCATCGTCTACCCAATGACACTTTTATACCCATTGGTGGTCCCTATCACATTTCTCCTCACATGTTAGGAGAAAATGTAAGAGAGTTTACGGTGCACCCGTGTGCATGTATATTGTTCTATAATTACTAACCGTCAATGTTTCTCCTCTTACCCCGGGCTTATTTTTTGTTTTGAGGCTTAATCTAGGAAAATAATAATTGTATATTTATAAATGAAGTAATCATTCCCTTTTTTTAGCATTTAATTTTATTCAATTTGTTATTTATTGTAAAAGAACATATACATTTATATAGAAAATATATCATAAGTTGTAGTTGGTTAATTAAGATGGTATGAAGTGCAACATTTAACAAAGAGGTTAGGTGTTCGATCCTTGCTACATGTTTTTTGGTTGTCAATAACATGTCATGATGCTGATTAGTGGTGACGTGGCGTAATAAGGAGGGATATACGTAACACGTATACGTTCTCAAGAACGCCTTTTAATATATTAGTATAGATGTTTATTAAGGCTATGTTTGGTAACTCATATAAGATGCCTTAAATGATAAGAAGCTGAAAAATATAAAGGTGCGCAAATGATTAGTTGTGTTTGGTAACCACCCCAAACTAGATTTAATGGGCTAAAATGAGCTGAAATTATACGTTATTCAAACTAACGTTTGAAAGTAAGGATTTAAAATTTTTATTTCTATATATTTTTTTTTAATCCTTTCTACAATCTTCAGATTTATTGATTTACAGAAGGGTGTGCAACTGATGGGCTCTGGTGCCACAAAACTACCAGCGGCAGAACCGTAGAACCCGTAGAAGCATTGAATAGAGACAACAAAGTACAACAGAGGATCACCAGTTCACCAACACCATCTCAAATGTCCTGAATTCGTTAATTATTAATTATTTAAAATCTTCATTGTTGGAAATTGGGTGAAGGAGAAAGCTATGGTTACTCTTGAGGCCATTACAATAAATGATATTTTGGTGTCCCCTATAGAATAGTCGATGTTATTCTCGTTAATAATTTGAAATAATAT
The DNA here is from genome assembly GCF_020520425.1 of Spinacia oleracea. Taxonomy (NCBI): domain Eukaryota; kingdom Viridiplantae; phylum Streptophyta; class Magnoliopsida; order Caryophyllales; family Amaranthaceae; genus Spinacia; species Spinacia oleracea. Next base: position 95,254,497 of record NC_079489.1, read on the forward strand.
AAATTATTAATGTATAATTAATGCCAAGATTTAGGAAAATTTAATGCGAATTGCAACCTATGCTATTTTCATAAGGAAATCAATCTGATTGGAAAAAACTCAAAACAAGATTATTTAGCGACAATAATTATTCAATTAAATATGCATATAATATATACTTGTAGTATTAAATTTTGCAAGATTATGAGTAAATACAAAGTACTAAAGCGCATCAATTTGTACAGTAACAAACAATGTGAGTATTAATTATACACTAGAGATATAGGAAAAAAATATGCTTTACTCGGTAAAAGATTAGTGTTCAATAAAAAGTACTAAAAGTCAATGAATCATGCTCCGTATAATTATACAATAACGATGTTGGACCAAAAAATTAAAAAAATAATAATTGGTAAAAAGGTATGCGTAGTTCTTGAGTTCTATATTAGACGAAAATGAAAATCAAGATACGCAAGATCGAAAGTCAAAACTACTCCCTCCGTCCCTTTTTATTCTTTACGCTTTCCGTTTTCAGTGTCCAATTTTAATCTTTACATTTAGAATCTTTCCTTTTATATTGTATCATAAATGTTCTTGATATTCTGTCAAAAAATGTTGCAAGTGATTATTTTATTTAATTAATATCATGGGAAACTAAACGTTTTCCACTTTCTCATTGTCACATTACATCTCTCAGACTTTTCGAATGAATATTTTGGATAAAAGCGGAAACATTATAAATATAATATTAATTAGTTGTAAATCGTGTGCGTGATACCAAACATAAAGAATAAAAAATGACGGAGGAAGTTATATATAATTTTTTAAGGGAAAATCAACATTTGATTTGATTTTATAGGTTATTGATACGGCCTTGCCCTACAGAGTTTAGGCTGCTTATTCAACATGTTTCAATCTACTGTAACTACATACTCTTCGGGTTTTAATCGGTTATATTGAGTTTCACATTAAAAGAGAAAATATTTAAGTTTATGTAGTCTAATAGATGTAATCGGCTCATGGAAAAAGAATTCTCAACTTTTGAACCAAAACTTTTCGTGGGTGTTACCTAGACCAGTTGAATATTTTAATCCAAAACATTCATATAGGGATAATTATGTGATGCTATTCGATTGGACAAAAAAGTACACATGGTTAAGCAATATCTTGCAAGCAAAGAAAAAAAATGAAGCACAATATTTATATGTTTAATTTATTTACATTAGTACTAAAATTTTGATTTTTCTTCATGTAAGGGCAAGACCGCATGAGTATTACATTGTTTCACTATTTAGAATTTTGGTTCATGAGATGATGTCTATTTTTCTTTAGATGAACTTTGTGAACAATTTTTTGCATGTTGTTTGTGTTGATTATTTGTAATATCAAAAGTTTTGAATTTTTATATATAGACTCGCTGGCAGTGGCGGAGCCAGGATTTCACGGATGCTGGGTCACCATTCTACGCCGCTCACCATACAATCATAAATCAATGTTTAAATTAAAAAAAATATATTAATACTTAAAACAAAATATTCCAAATGTAACAAGTATTAATTATTACAACCAAACTAATTCCTAAATCAACAAATTCCTAAATCAACTATTTAAATATCAAAATCAACAAATTCCTAATTCCTCAATAATTCGACAATTCCTCAACAATTCAATTCAATTCAATTCAACAATTCAATTCCTCACAAATTCAATTCAATTCTTAATTCCTCAACAATTCAATTCCTAATTCCTCAACAATTCAATTCAATTCAACAATTCAATTCAATTCCTAATTCCTCAACAATTCAATTCAATTCAACAATTCAATTAAATTCAATTCAACAATTCAATTCCTCACAAATTCCCAAATATCACAATTCACAAACAATATGTAAATAATCCAAATTCACAAATTCACAAATATCACAATTTACAAATTATCAACGTATTACAATTCACAAATTCACAAATCAAAATTCAATTATTATCAATAGTGTAAAATTTATAGGTTTAATAATTAAAAATTTAATGTTTAATAATTAAAAAGGAAAAATTGATATTATCGGTCCCAACTATGGCCGATTTACTTTAAAAGGTCCCAACTTTTGATTATGTCAGGGTGGTCCCAACTATAGAGAGTGTTTTCCAAAAATGGTCCCTTAGTTAAAATTAAGTGCTAAATAACTTAATTAACACTCATATCTCTCGTGCAATAATCATATTTTTTAATTAAATGAAGTAAATGGAACAGTATGATATGCTTAAATCAACTTAATTAATAGTTTAATAAACCAAAGGACCATTCTTGGAAAACACACCTTAAAGTTGAGACCACTCTAGAATAATCAAAAGTTGGGACCTTTAAAAGTTAAACGGCCATAGTTGGAACTGTCAATATCAATTTTTCCTTAAAAATATACAATTTAAACAATTAAACGGTTATACCTCAAAACTCAAATCACGATTCACGACTCACGAGCTTAGGCAGAAGGCACTGCTCGACGACGGCTCCTCCTCGAGTCCTCGCCTCCTCCGCTCCTCCGTCGGTGCTCGGCTAGTCGCTGCTCCTCAGCTCCTCATCTTCCTCGGTGCTCGACGGCGACGCTGGTCACGACTCACGCTGCTCGGTTCTTCTTCCCCGAATCCCCGCGACCACGGACTGACTCGGTTCTGCTGCGGATGAACGGATCTGGGTTCGGTCTTCGGTGGTCGGAACTCGGATGACCTGGTGGAGTGGTGACCCGGTGGCTGGTGGGCCGGTTGCGGCCTGCGTGGCTGCGTCGAAGAGAGAGGGAGTCAGGGATTAGGTTTTGTGTTTTGGCTGCTACTTCCCTGCTTTCCAACTTCCACAGAGAGATAGAAGGATGTAGAGCGCGTTATTTTTTTTCAAAATTAAATTTTTTTTTTTTAAAAATATTAGTGGGTCACGTGACCTAGGTTGCCCAAGCCTAGGTCCGCCACTGCTCGCTGGAGTCACGCACGCATGGCGTGCATATATAAGACTAGTTATTTTATAAATAAACTCTTAAGAGGTTTGACTTTTTGGTGTCCCCCTTATAAGATACAGAATACTCATAATACCGCTATCGAAATGACCATATTTATTTATTTTTTCAATTTGAGAATATATACCAAATACTTCTAGTTTTCTAACATGCAAGCAAGTATTTTTAGTACATGAAAAGAAAAGAGTATCTTAACAAATAGAACTAAATATTCTTGTCTCCTCAATGATATCATGTACAATCTAGGATCTAAAATGTATACAATCTAACATCACATTCGCAGTATCTCTGTATCTACATCTGTACATCATCATTCATCCATGACCATTAACGATTTCTCTTACAACAAACTCTGATAGAACATTTTTGTTTTGGTCCTTCCAACTAATAATACATTTGGCGTGTTAATTAGTTGCGTATTATAAATATATTGTATTGTGGATGCCCATTATACCCCTGACATCCTTATTCTATATAATACATGTATATGTACATATTATATTGATGGGAATAATAATCATAACTGCCCGTTTCTCTCTTCCTCTCTCTCCCTTTCTCCCTAATTTTATAACACGTTTCTCTCTTTTTGTTTTATTAGCCTATAAAGTTATGTTGGGATAATGTCTTCTATGTGGTTTCTTGGTGATTCATTTCATGGCAGAGTGATATTGTAATGTTAAATTTACTAACTTATTACGAGGTCAATGGCATGATTGATGTAGTAAAAGTTGTGGAGGCCGGTTATTTCAATAACTTACATTCCGATCCTACTAGAAGTGGGACCTTGAAAACGACGGAAGTGATTTTGAATATGGTGATACAACTTAATTAGACGTTGTTGATTTCTGAACTTCCCCCGAAGGGACTAATTAAGTCTAAGAGTGTGTAGACACCTACTTTTGTCCCCATTCCCGAAAGGGAAGGTTCGATGATGAAAACATAAATCTCCACTTGACAACGCATCTCCTATAAATAACGAATCTCAATTCCCCTTTTCATTTCACCCGAAACATGCTATTTATAGAAATCTGCTATTTATGGAAACCTGCTAAAAATAGCAACTGCCATAATGGGTAGTTGTTAAAAGTGGCAAGTCATAAAAGATAGAAACCTGTCAGAATTAGGTGTTGCACTCCAACATAAATCCTAAATGAGATAGAGATTATGAGAGAATCCTATTCCTAATATGATTCGAAAATAAGAGTCGCGTATTAATTAAAATCCTAACTAGCCTAGAGTTCGTAACCGGCCCAGACGCATCCCGTCACAAGGTTAATACGCACTAAAAGACTCAATTAAATCTCAAATACTCCGGATTCTAGGAATCCGAATCTGACTAAGAAAACAGCCCAGATCCTATTTTCAACGCCTGGTTCTGGGCGCCGAAATCTTCGGCGCCCAGGCCTGGGCGCTGAAATTACCTGGGACGTATTCTTTCCTAATTCCTCGTGGATTAGAGCTCTACAAATCTATCTTTCCACGAACTCTTTTCTATAAATAGTGCCTTAAGTTCGACGTGAAAAGGACACACAACACACAATTAATATTCTGAGTATTAACTCTAAACCCCTAAGCCTAAGCCTCACGCTGCAAAACTGATCACGCGTTCTGTCGCAATCGATCCATAAATCGAATAGAACGTATCCTGTCCCATAATTTGAGATTCGTTAAATAAAAGGAGAAATAGCAAAGTCAAAGTGGTTAGTTTTCTGAGAACCGTGACGCACCTCTCAAGGGTGCGTCGTAATGTGTCCCTTTTCTATGATTTAATTGCTTTCCTCGCCCTTTTATGAACTGTTAAACTAACTAAATCTGATTGATCGATCGCGCCTAATAAATATGATATTTTTGGGAAATTGGATTATCATGCTAGGTCCCTTAAAACAATCTAAATCAGATAATCGCGTTCGATCTAGTACTATATGTTGCATATTGCTAAAATCAACTCAGATTAGTTTAATAGTTAACGCATGTCCCTTCAATTATTTATGCTGAGCTAGTAAGGATATCCTGCCTCTGGAGTTATCGATGAGCGAGTACTCCTCTCGGTAGTTACAGTCCCCCGAACCCTCAATCTCTACCTTGCGGGTGTATGTTGAGAGATCCCCACACCAAGGATCACAAGGGAACCTACGGCCGTCGTGGTCAAACATAATTGCACTCCCTTTATGTCACGATAACCGGGTTTTGTCAGTTTTTCTCATTGTCGTTAAAAATTGAATGGCGACTCCTATATTACTAGTCAATTGGGTGTAAACTCACAGGAAATCTAATTACACTTGATTTGACAAAAAGAAACGTCACACCCACGAGGGACAAGGTCACGCATTAGCCTCGTGCTTTTTCGACCCCCTCACAGTGGCGACTCCACTGGGGATAGTGAAGGAAATAATCGTGCTTGTAGGTAATCAAAATAGACGAAGGGTGAAACGATCCTACCCCGCGTTTATTTCCCCATCAAGTTGGGACGACCAGAAAATTAGCATATTAATGTGAACGGACAGAACCGCATAACGAATCTTGGCTCCCTTGGTGTTTCATCTCGGGAGTTGAGACTAAGGATACCCATCGCCAACCGGGGGGTGCATACGCTTCGAATATTGTCCACTCGGCACTTTCGCTAGTAGTACACCCGTCCCAAACCCAATCGCTCGCCCATTAGGTCCCTCTCATTGGTGCATGCCCCCTTGGCTTACATCGTGATTGGCCTCTAGGGCGAAATTCGTCTGTTGAAGACACTACCTCGACCGGGGCATGTGTTGGATCTGCGATAGAAGCGGTACCAGGCCAGGCGCAAAAACTACCCATAGAAGCCTATCATAAACTACGTGACATTTCATTATTGCTTCATGATGTAATGTTAGTTATGTGTAGCGAAATATATGATTGTGTGTGACAAACTATCCCAGAAAAACCAACGACCTTAAAAATTTCCCAAACATTCATAAACCAATTTGCCAAAGAGTTATACCGAAATACATGCTCCGCAAGCCCGAACCATCGCCACAAAAATAAGCGACGCTCGGGATGGCCTGTAACGAATCCCACAAACGCTGCACAACGCGTAAAGGACGTTATTGGGCAAGCACGCAAAATCGAAGTCGCATAAACAAAAGTAGACGCAAACAGAAAACGAGAACCAGCCAGGGACGCATTTTCAACGCCCCTGGCTGGGCGCCATAAATTCTCACGCCCTACGCTGGGCGCTGAAGTTGCTGCTTGGCCTTCTGGTCAGGCGCAGCAGCCTCGGTGCCCGCGCAAAAGGAAAATACGTAGCACAAAAAACCGTTCGTAAAAAAAAAAAGTTGCTACGAGAGCGTAAGAAAAAGCACTCGATTCTAGAAGCGACTTAAAAAATATATAAATAAATAAATAACTCTTTGCGTCGTTGTTAGACCTCCTACGACGACAATGCTCGGCACCAAAACCGAACATGCTAATAACTATGAATGTCACACGGGCAAGTGTTTCGAAAATCCAAAGAATTACCAAAAGAAAAAAAAAACTAAAAGTGCACCAACAAAAGAAAGAGCGAAAAACCAATATAGAGAGTCAAAGTCTAGACTAAGTAATGCTTGAAACTTTGGGGCCTAAACTTTAGCTTATCTTATGCATAGGACTGGTCCTGCCACTTGGTGCCGATCGGGAAATCAAAGGTTAGTACGTCTCGAAGATACATCGCCAACACCAGGTTTAGTGACTCCAAGCTCCGTCCGTCATCCCTCATTTCAAGGATCTCCGCTTCCCCAACCTCGATTCGCACCCTCAAACATGTCCATCGAAGAATTGCGAGACCAGATGGCTCAAATGACCCAACTCATGGGCCAACTGAAAATGGAAAACGAAGCCTTAGCGGCTGCACAAGCCAAAAATGACCTCGATAACGAGAAGAGGATTGAAAAAATGGTCCTACAGCAAACCATGGGGAGCAAGTACTTCTCCCTCGATCCTGAACCTTTTCCTGGCAAACTACCAGAAAAGTTTAGTTCATCTGACTTACCAAAGTTTAAAGCCACGGACAATCCCCGTGGTCATCTATTGAGCTTTGTGAATGCCATGAACTTGAAAGGCGTGGACAAGTCCATGTACTTACCTGCCTTTTCTTTGTCCTTGGAACCTGTGCCGCTCAAATGGTACTATCACCAGGACCCTAAGCTCTTCCCCATTTGGGAAGACTTTGTCAATGTCTTCATCAAGCAATACTCGTCGAACATGGATTTTCAAGTCACCATGCGCGAGCTGTAAGTTCTCTTCCAAAAGAAAAATGAGGGTTTCACAACCTACTTTGCTAGATGGAGGGACCAGGCGGCCCAACTAATCAATAGGCCTCCCGAAACAGAATTGGTCCAAAAATTCATTGACAACCTGGACCCGGCTTACAGACAACACCTTAGGTACCTGGGACTTGACACTTTCAAAAGAGTTTATGATGTGGGAATAAAGATCGAGGATGATCTCGCAAAACAATACAAAGTAAACCCGCATACAAAAGCAACACCTACAACAGGGGCAACACATCCCAAGCTCAAGAAGTCCATGCCGTAGAGGAGATTCCTGCCCGAAGAAGCCCAGGAAGATGGGTCCGAGACCGAAAGTTTGCCCCACTCGGGTCGACTTTGGTGCAAGCCTTCGAAAGACTAACCAATCAAGGAAAGTTGAGACCTATAGGCCCCACCCGTGACCCTCCTGTCAAGAGCAAATATTGGGTCGAAGGTACTTATTGCAAGTTCCATCAAGGAAATGGGCATGACACCGAAAACTGCTGGAACCTAAAAAATACAATCCAGGACATGATAGAGGATGAAGTGATACCTCTCCCTAACGTTCGCAAACCAAACAACAACAAGAGCCCACTCGGCTCTTGTCACATTTCTCTCGACCAACCAGAAAATGAGAACTTCGACCCTACGGTGTACATTACGCCTCAAGGTGCACCACTCGCTGTGGTCCCTATGGATCGAATCGAGAGGGAAGTGTGCGGTGTGTGGGATGATGATGCTGAAGATATTTACCTATCTCAAGTGTCGGGCCAGAACCTCTTTACTGAAACTTGGCCCGGGTATGCTCACATTGACACCACCCCTCAGGAGCCCGAGGTCGACAACCTCACCCGATCCAGAAGGATATACCAACCGGATATTCGCCCACCTCCTATGGACGATATCCCAGTTAGGCAAACTCTTGAGAATGGACGGCACGCCACCGTCGCAGAAGTCATTGAAAATCCTCTCTTGAAACAACTAAAAAGAACCAAAGCCGAAATTACCATCTGGGATCTCATGTGTACTTCAAAGGAACATCGCGAAAAGCTTATTCGCTCACTCGACCTCATCTCAGTACCTACAGATATCACACCTGACTCATTGGTTAACCACGTCATGAGAGATGCCGGAGAAAAGGCCATAGTTTTCACTGACAAAGACTTGCCCAAAGAGGGGGGTGCTCACAATAGAGCCCTCTATCTAGTAGTTGGATGCGAAGGACAAAACATCCCCCTAGCGCTCGTAGATAACGGTTCGGCGGTTAATGTTTGCCCATTGCGAACCGCCCATTGCTTGGAGCTAGGAAACGATGACTTCCAAACCCCCACGCAAGGGGTACGAGCTTATGATAACTCCCGAAGGCCTGTGTTGGGAAAAATCAACCTTACCATACAAACCGGGCCTGTGGCACGCACCACGGAGTTTCAAATAATCGACATCAAGCCCACTTTCAACCTCCTCTTGGGGCGACCTTGGCTCCATGACTTAGGAGGTGTGGCTTCTACCTTGCACCAAATGGTTAAACTTAACCATAACGGGGTAATACTAGAAATCCGCGCCCCTCCTCTCGACGTCAGTTGTACTATGGTTGGAACAGCCGAAACTGCAGACGACCTTTACGGGTTTCAAATGGAAGAAGCAATCCAGTTCATCGAAGATTATGATCCAGCATTCCTAGACCCGCACGCATCCCGAGTCATCCCTAGAATGCTGTTAGCTCAAGGTTATTTCCCTGGAACCCCATTGGGCATAAGGAAGAAGGAATGCACATTCCATTCTTTACCCAACAAATCTACTCCCTTTGGCTTAGGCTATGAACCAACGGAGGAAGATATTGCTGACCGCCTGTCTGGGCTACGCCTTAACAAGGCCAAACAAACCACCCTCCTTCCCCTGTACCAAAGAACCCTTAACGGGATGTTCGTTCGGGAAGGAGAAGGACACTCATGCTGTGATTTCTCTGAACCCTTCGTTCAGGATGGCTTGCTAAAACCAGGATTTGAAATCTTCCATGACTGCCACACCTTGGATGAGGCACCCCACCTCACCAAGACTAAAACAGCTGAAATATTGGACAACCAGGCTTTTTGGACATTGTTTAACGAATCGAGGCCTATGGAGGACGAGACTGTGATGACTACCCTAGCTTTACAAGATGAAGGTTTCGATCCAACCCGGTTAATCGCTCCTGCATCAACACTAGAAGAGATCGAGAACGGATAGGTGAAGACATATCAGTGGGTCAATGCAAAAGGAATAGAATTCAAGATGAGTACCGCTGAAGGACCAAAGTTTTAGGAGACTAAACCCAAGGCTTGAGCCACATAGAGCACCTTAGTAAAAAGCTCCTAGTAGTTCTTTAGATTGGTAGAAAAAAATAATAAAGACTTTAGATAGTCCTAAGACCCCTTAGAATATAGGTCAATTTTATTTCAGTGTGTTTTCCTTACTTTCCAAATTAATAAAGGCGTAATATTTCTCCAAATTTTTTTTATTCTAACACTAAGTAAGCACCAAATGTACTTGCAAAAAACAAAAATAAAGAGGCGGCCCACTCTAGGCCCAACAAACGAGGCCCACTCGGTCTTGAAATAGTGCCATGGGTACCAATTTCCGAAACCCACAAAATAAACCGTACCCTCCCCTTTATATCCCCAAAACATAAAGGTCAACCAGTGTCATCATAAAAGTCAATCCATGCAACCCAAAGAAATCAAAGGAAATCAAAATCCAAAACAAATGCAAATGTTGCTTAAAAAGGGAATTAATAAAATGTAACCCCATCATACCCTTCAAAAACGACACGCACCTCAACCCACCCAAAAGCCTACACAAAGATCTTCATAACTCCGGCACCCTAACTCCATTTTCAAAGCCGTTTCGAGTCACGAATAGAAAAAATTAATCCGGACAAAAATGTGTCTCACGCTAACAGTAAAAAAAGCCTCCGAAATAGCCTCAAAATCAATTTTTATACAAGTAAAAAGCAAAGCACTAAAACGAAGAAAAAAAATAAATGCAAGAACACGTGAAGCAAAGCGTCAAAAACGACCGCCAGAAATCATTTTCAGCGCCCAGGGCTGGGGGCCGAAATCTTTGACGCCCCAGCCTGGGCGTTGAAACTCTCTGCCTGCCTAAATTTCTTAGAAGTGCTCGTCATTTTATCCGCACATAACGGAAAAATAACGAACACTTGGGGGGTACATCACGTATCCAAATAGGCTCACCAAAAAATATAGCCATACAAAAAATAGTCGAATTTCATTTTTTTACGCAACTTACGGCAAAAAAAAACGGCAGACGAAAATAATGATAATACTTCACTCATTTGACCGGTTAAGTAATATGCTTCCACCTCAGGGCATATCTATCAAAATCCGGCATCTTAGAATTTATTCTAGCAAGAACTACGCGCGACCTGATTCTGACAAGATACGTAGGCAATCCTTACCAAGGATTCGGTCCAATAAAAAAAAACATATATAAATTGTGCAAAAAGTGTTAGACATATAAATATATAAAAAAGAGGAGAAACAAAAAAGAAAATGAAAAATAAAATACGCCTTTATTGAAAATTAATAAGAAGGAAAACAAAGTGCTAAGAAATGAAAAAACAAACACAACTGAAATAAATAAAGGGCACCTACACCCTAGCAAGAACTACACTACTCTAGTTCTTCCGGATCATCAAATAAAGTCTTGTAGAGGGCAATGTTCACAGGATCCACCCTCACAGTCTTCTGCGCTGCCCCTATATCAATCTCCATAAGAACCGGCTCCTGGACACTGAAGGAAATAATGCCCTTGGTCCAAGTATGCATTCTATGTTAAGTCTAATAAATGCGGTTCAGTATTAATTAACAAGTTAATAATTCAGTGAGATCAAGTGAGCTGAATGCCTAGCTAGAGGCCGCTTCAGTTCAAGTGGAATTAATGATATTAATCCACAGCTTACTCTTGACTGAACCCGTAGGGTCACACAAATAGTACGTAAACGGATCAAGTATTTAATGGCATTAAATACTCTATCTATGAATATTCGGAATCGACGGATCTTGGTTTCAGTGGGAGCTGAGATCGTCACAGGCAAGAAATGAATACTCCGGAAACGATGATATTGCCGGAAACGGAAATATGGATCGTATCGGAAATATAAATATTATCCAAGTCATAGATGTTGCCGGAAACGGAAACATGGTACGTATAGGAAAATATTATCGGAAATGGAAATATTGCCAGAATCGGAAATATTGCCGGAAACGGAAATATTGTCAGAATCGGAAATATTACCGGAATCGGAAAATAATTCCGGAAACGGAAATATTAAATATTTGTTCGAAACGGAAATTAATTCCGGAATCGGAAATATTAAATATTGTTCGTATCGGAAATGAATTCCGGAATCGGAAAAATTAATCGGAAGCGCATCGTACGAATAAGCATCGGACGAGGCCTGCCGGACGAGGCCCAGCACGAAGCCAGGCCATCGCCCAGCAAGCCAAGCGCGCCGCACAAACAGCCACGCCAGGCCCAGCGCAAGGCCAGGCCCAGCGCAAGGCCAGGCCTAGCAGGCTGCGCAGCGCGCACAGCGCGCGCAGCACGCACAGCGTGCGCAAGCACGCGCAGCGCGCAGCGCGCGCGGGCGCTGCGTGGGCTGCTGCTCGCGCGCACGCATGGGAGCCCATCGTGGCTGCCGTGCGTGTGTGTGCAACTGTTTGTGTTCGTGCACGTTTCCTAAAACATGCAGAGTTCGGTTAATGATTAAATTCCTAATTCTAATTGATAAATTAATTAAATTAGAGTTCTTGTAGAATTCTAGGTTTAATTAATTTGTATCTGAATAGGATTCCAATTCCCTTTCCATACCCCTATAAATATGTGGCCTGGGTTCACAATTTATAACAAGTTTAAAAGTATTCAAAGTGAGTTTTTGAGAGAAAAATTCAGTCACACATTTGCCTATAAAGTGCCGAAAATAATAGTACCTTAAGTGCGATTCTAGTTGGTCAATCTTAAGGCGGATCCGGACGTGCTGTGGACTATCTACGGAGGGACGACACTTGGAGTCCTAAAGACTTGTTCTTGTTCGGTTCGGGCGCAGCTAGGGAAGGCACGCAACAAAGAGTATGCATCTAAATTATGCTATATGATTATGTGTAAATAATATGTTGTCCTGGGTTAATGGTTGTTTCCGCATGATCTATGTAATGTCATATGTATCATAACCTAACAGTGGTATCACGAGCCCCTTATTATTTTCATAATCTAAATTGCATGAACATGGTTAAATATTACAAATTTGCAAGAATTAAAAGGGGTGATTAATTTTCGTAATTGTTAATTAATTGCAAATTGCGTTTATTTAATTATACGTACGCAGTTTTTCGGCAGTTTCTTCGTTACTCATCCGAATTGAGTGATTTTTGTGTCAATTCCGCATGTAAAAGGCATTCTAAAATTTTGACAAAAATATAATTTTTCTGCCGAACCCAGAATTCTCAAATTCGAAGCCTAACTATGACTTTTCGAAGGTTTTAGTTTTTCGAATGCAAAATTTCGTAAATTTAAGATGTTAAATTAAATATTTGCGATTCTTGTTGATAAATCTTGAATTTTTGATTGACCTACTGCATATGTTTAACAAGTTTGAATGCCTAGTCTTGTTAATTATGCAATCTAATTTGTAATTATGATTAATTTGTTGAAAATTAGAATAATTTAGAATTAATTTGATTTTCATAACTAATTGTAATTTAATTAGAAACCTATGATTAAAAACCACCATAAAAATTGTAAATTTATGATAAATTTTAAATTTTTATGACCTAGACTTGAATCCATAACAATCGAAAATCAATTGGATAAAAAATTTTCGATTTTTTCGCCCTAAAATTATGAAATTAATATTATTTATTAATTTGTCATTAATTTTAAATATAAATTTTAAATTTTATGCGATTCGTTCATAAAACTTGCACGCACGAAGCAATGGACGCTTCGTGTTACCCTTAAGGGGTGTTGTATAATGCGGGCATGCGACGACGAGCAAGGGAGCTCGTCGCCCGTGCGGCACGAATGCAATGAGCAAAGGCGTAGTGCACGAGCACAAGGCAGCAGCCCTGCCTTGTGTCGTGTGCCACGAGCAATGAACGAATGGGCATGGGCGAAGGGCGAGCCAAGGCAGTCGCGTGTGGGCAGCAAGCGAGCTGCGCCACAACGCGCGCTGCCTCGCACAAGAGCGCGCAGCCTCGCGCGCAGCGAGCGCAAGCTCGCGTGCCACGAGCGCTGCGCCCAGCATTACTCGCGCGCACAGCGAGCGATGTCGCCCGCCCAGCGAGCGATGTCGCGCGCCCAGCGAGCGATGGCTCGCGCGCCCAGCGAGCGATGTCGCGCGCCCAGCGAGCGATGGCTCGCGCGCCCAGCGAGCGATGTCGCGCGCCCAGCGAGCGATGTCGCGCGCCCACTGCGAGCGATAGCTCGCGTGCGATGAGCGCTGGCGCGCGCAGCGAGCACCAATGCGTGCGGAGGCTTGCGATGGGGATGCAGCAGCTATGCGACGAGCGCATGGGCTGCGCGCACATGGCCAGCAATGGCTGTGTGCGTGCGGCCCATGGGCGTGCAACGCGTAGGGTGTTTGCGTTACGATTAAAGATCGTTTTGAATGTTTAATTTGAAAATTTCAGTTCACGTAATTTTAATTAATTTTAAAATTAATAATTTAAATTATTTCTTGGATTTTAATTTTGAATATTGTAATTATAATAAATTTTATTTATTCTAATTATTTTACTAAAATTAAAATCATGAATTAATTTAAATACGACTGAAATTAAATTAAACTTTTGGATTCAATTATAAATTGATATGAGCTTTAAATTTTAATTAAATTTGTATGTTTCCGGTTGGACTAGAAATACATTTTTATGTTTAAAATTAGTAAAGCATATAAATTTATTGGTTTAAGTGGGAGCGCTTTTTAGTCATAACCTCTTGATTAGGTCTACAAATCCTTAAGGTTAAAACAACTTGATTAGAATTAATAAGGACTGAATAATTGGTAGATTATTGGTGCCCTTGATTAATTGCTGCAAATGTTTACGTGATGCATAATGTGTTTTACTAACCAGCAATGTGGGCCATTCATGATAATGAATGGATGAATGGTATATATTGTATATGTACTGTTTTGCAGGTTATGAAGTGACTAGTATGGCCCAAATAGGATAGAAAATATGGTCTGCGTACCATTAATTTGAATGTAATTGGTCTAAAGTACCAAAGTTGTTTTTCAATTCAAATATGGTCTGCGAACCATCAAATAGTTGTAATTAGTTATAGCTTATCCTATTTGAAGAAAATGGTGCCTCCCACGGAGATTTTCAAGACGGACTTTGAAGTCAAAGCTTCAAGATGAAGTCGGGCCATACTAGATCACAAATATCTTATGCATGTTTTAAGTTATTTATTGCTTTTAAATATGTCTTAAAATGCATGAGATCAAAAGCTTGATTATGTTGCATGATTAAGGATTTTAGTTCACTTAAAATCTAACCAACATAGTAAGAGCCTTAAGTTCCAAACTTAAAAATTGAGTTAAAAGGTGCCATGCCAAAATATACACTTGCTTGGATATCCTTTACATCAATCTAGTAATAGTTTTCGCTCAGCGAGGTGTTACTTATTGGTCCTAAAGGGGCAAGGTACACAAATAATTGTGAGTACATGTTAGTTTTGGTGAAACTCAACGATATAAGTAAGGAGTCCTTTTATGTCGTGGAAAATTCGATAGGTTTACCTAATAAGTTCTTAGACGTACCTATCAACCAAGAATAGTTTCTAGACTATTAGCAAAAGGCTTTTGCTTACCTAAGATGTTCTAGGATTAAGTCGACAAACTGTGCTTAGTTCTTCAATGATTTTAGGATCTTGGAATCATTTTATTCACACCTGCCGGAACACATAATTTGAATAAAATGCTTAATAAACATTGAATTATGCATGTATGCTAGAATTTAAGTTTATTAAGAGAAACTGAGAATGGTTATTTATTTGTTTATTCTTTTCAATTGTAGTTTTTAAATATGGCAAACAACAATCAAAACATCATCATGGGTTCTGAGCTTATGGTCAAGCTGAACCTGACAAATTTTCTTGAATGGGAAGCTAAGCTAGTTGAAATAGTCAAACTCAATGGACTTGAGTATGTACTGTCACATCCCATGCCAAGCTACTATGCCAGAGACATGACCCCTGAGAGATTTTACGCCTGGGATGCGGATCTCAAAAAGGTTATGAGTCTCATGCTGAACAATAACCCTGATGATTGGGCTAAAAGGTTTGTAGCCTATGAACCTTTTACGCTCATCAAGAATCTGAGGGATATCTGTCGTGGAAGTACGGAGGACAGGGACCTGAACGTCCATGAGTTGATTGAATCAATGTCTGGTCTAAAGGTTAGTTCTCCCAACAGGTGTTATAGGATGGAGGTCCAAGAAACACATGTTCAGCTCCTTCGCACTAAACAGAGGGTAGGCGTCCCACTGAGGTTCCATGTGGATCTTATGTGTTCATATTTTGATCGCCTAAGTCTACTAGGAACACCAATAAGCGAAAGGATGGCAGTCTCTGTCTTGCTCAATTCACTACACAGTGGGTTTGGTCGCTTCAAGCAACTATACCTAAGTGAACCAAGAGAAGAAACAGTTGCAGAATTTATTCACCTTGTCAGAAAGGCTGAAATAGTACTGGACTGTGAAGCCAAAGATTTACTCAAGGCTAGAAAGAGACCATTCAAGAAAGGTGGAAAGTCCAAGGGCAATGCTAAATCAAAGCAGGACAAGTCCACATCAAGCTGTCTTTATTGTGATGGAATAGGCCATTACAAAAGAGAATGTCCAAAGCTAAAGGAAGATCAGAAGAACGGAACAGTCGTTCCATCTTCAGGTATTTTCGTTATAGACTGTATACTTGCTAATTCAACTTCTTGGGTATTAGATACAGGTTGTGGCTCACACTTATGTTCCAATCCACAGGGACTAAGAAGAAGTAGAAAGTTAAGCAAGGGTGAAGTCGACCTACGAGTGGGAAATGGAGCACGGATTGCTGCATTAGCCGTAGGAACTTACTATTTGTCGTTGCCCTCCGGGCTAGTTTTGGAACTGGAAGAATGTTTCCATGTTCCAAGTCTTACTAAAAACATCATTTCAGTTTCTTGCTTAGATGCAAAGGGATTTTCTTTTCTAATAAAAGACAATAGTTGTTCGTTTTATTTTAAAGAGATGTTTTATGGATCTGCTAGATTAGTCAATGGACTTTATTTATTAGATCACGACAAACAAGTATATAACATAAATACCAAAAAGGCCAAAAAGAATGATTCAGATCTCACCTATCTGTGGCATTGTCGATTAGGCCATATAAACTTGAAACGCTTAGAAAGACTTCAAAAGGAAGGAATTCTAGAACCATTTGACTTAGAGGATTATGGTAAATGCGAATCATGTTTACTTGGCAAAATGACAAAGCAACCTTTCTCTAAAGTTGGAGAAAGAGCAAATGAACTATTGGGTTTAATCCATACAGATGTATGTGGACCAATGAGTACAAATGCTAGAGGTGGTTTCAGCTACTTTATCACTTTCACTGATGACTTCAGTAGGTATGGTTATGTCTACCTAATGAAGCATAAGTCTGAATCCTTTGACAAATTCAAGGAATTTCAGAGTGAAGTAGAGAATCAATTAGGCAAGAAGATTAAGGCACTGCGGTCTGATAGAGGCGGTGAATATCTGAGCTATGAATTTGATGACCATCTGAAAGAATGTGGAATTCTATCAGAATTGACTCCTCCTGGAACACCACAATGGAACGGTGTGTCAGAACGGAGGAACAGAACCTTGCTAGACATGGTCAGGTCAATGATGGGTCAGGCCGAACTTCCATTAGAATTTTGGGGACATGCACTAAATACAGCTGCACTCACTATAAATAGAGCTCCGTCTAAAGCTGTCGAAAAGACTCCATACGAATTATGGTTTGGAAAGCCTCCAAATGTGTCTTTTCTTAAGATTTGGGGATGTGAAGTATACGTCAAACGATTAATTTCAGACAAACTTCATCCAAAATCTGACAAATGTATCCTTGTGGGCTATCCAAAGGAAACAAAGGGGTATTACTTCTACAATACATCTGAGAACAAAGTGTTTGTTGCTCGAGATGGTGTCCTTTTGGAGAAGGATCACATTTCCAAAATGACAAGTGGGAGAAAAGTAGACCTCGAAGAAATTCGAGTCGAACAACAAACTCTAGAGAATGCTCAAGATGACATTCAGGATGAAACTCAGAGATCTTTAGAAGAATCTGGTGAGAATCATGGTCAATCTAGAAATGTTACCCCGCGTAGATCGCAAAGATATAGATCTCAACCGGAAAGGTACTTAGGTATTTTGACGAACGAGAGCTATGACGTTCTATTACTTGAAAGTGATGAACCTGCGACTTACAAACAAGCTATGACGAGCCCTAGCTCCAAGCAGTGGCAAGAAGCCATGCAATCTGAATTAGACTCCATGTCTGAAAACCAAGTATGGGATTTGGTCGATTTGCCAGATGGCTACCAAGCCATTGGAAGCAAATGGGTTTTCAAACTGAAAAAGGACAAGGATGGGAAACTTGAGGTTTTCAAAGCTAGATTGGTCGCAAAAGGTTACAGGCAAGTCCACGGTGTGGATTACGATGAAACCTTTTCACCAGTTGCAATGCTAAAGTCTATTCGAATAATGTTAGCAATCGCTGCATATTACGATTACGAAATATGGCAGATGGATGTCAAAACTACTTTCTTAAACGGCGTTTTAACAGAAACTGTGTTTATGACACAGCCTGAAGGTTTTGAGGATCCAAAGAATGCTAAAAAGGTATGCAAGCTAAAGAAGTCAATCTACGGATTGAAGCAGGCATCCAGGAGCTGGAATATACGTTTTGATGAAGCAGTCAGTGACTTTGGTTTCATCAAGAACGCGGACGAATCTTGTGTATACAAGAAGGTCAGTGGGAGCAAAATTGCTTTCCTAGTATTATATGCCGATGACATATTGCTTATCGGAAATGACATTCCTATGTTGAACTCTGTCAAGATTTGGCATGGGAAATGTTTTTCGATGAAGGATCTAGGAGAAGCACAGTACATATTGGGCATCAAGATTTACAGAGATAGATCTAAAAAGATGATTGGACTTAGTCAAAGCACTTATATCAATAAGGTGCTTGATAGGTTCAAGATGGCGGACTCCAAGCGAGGCTACCTACCCATGTCTCATGGAATGACTCTAAGCAAGACTCAGTGCCCAAAAACACTTGATGAGCGTAGACGAATGAATGGGATTCCATATGCATCATTGATTGGTTCAATAATGTATGCTATGATATGTACACGCCCAGATGTTGCGTACGCACTCAGTGCTACGAGCAGATACCAGTCAGACCCAGGAGAGGCGCATTGGACTGCTGCCAAGAACATTCTGAAGTACCTGAAAAGGCACAAAGATGACTTCCTGGTCTATGGTGGAGATGATGAATTAATTGTTAAAGGCTATACGGACGCAAGTTTCCAAACCGACAAAGATGATTTCAGATCACAGTCTGGGTTTGTCTTCTGCCTCAACGGAGGAGCAGTAAGCTGGAAAAGTGCTAAGAAAAGCACCATTGCGGATTCTACAACTGAAGCGGAGTACATTGCTGCACATGAAGCAGCAAAGGAAGCTATATGGCTAAGGAAGTTCATAGGAGAACTTGGTGTAGTCCCCTCCATTAAAGGACCAATAGCCCTGTATTGTGATAATAACGGAGCTATTGCACAGGCAAAAGAGCCTAGACACCACCAGAGAGTCAAGCATGTACTTCGTAGATTTCACCTTCTACGAGAGTTCGTTGAAAGAAAGGAAGTCGAGATAAGCAAAATTGGAACTGATGACAACATATCAGATCCATTAACTAAACCTCTGCCGCAGGCGAAGCACAACTCGCACACTGCAGCTATGGGAATCAAGCATATTGGAGAATGGCTTTGATGTCTCTGTTTAATGTTTTAAAGTTTTAGAGTTTAAATCTATGTAAAACATTATTGGTTAATCATTCACAATAAATGAAATGAATTCATTTTTCCATTTAATTTGTGGTTTATTAAATGATGAGTCCCTTCAACTTGACGATATATTCAAGATAGACTGTCAGGACCAGTCCTGTGACTAAGAAATGTCTATAAAGTGAACTTGAATGTCAAAGGTTGAAAATGGTCCCTAGTCGGAGTTTTCTATAAAATTGGACGCATAGAAAACGTTAGACGATTAGAATGCAAGATGACTAGTAGTTCTGCTTCTTGAACTATGTGGACATGGCAATGTTATAATCATTTGCATAGATACTTACTTTGGGAAGACTAGTATCGGACAAGACCTATGAAACTTTACTGTAAGAGATGAAAGTCTGTCATAAGTAAATTTCATTAAATTATTAGACACTAAATCCTCAATACCTGAGTGATTTGAGATTACTTGTTTGAGAACTGGTTGCTTTGACGTTGACCAACCGTCGCACCGTAAAAGGAGGCTATAAAGGCAACGCTCGGGTAATCACCTATCAAACGAAGTCTAATCTCAAGATCGCAAGATTGGGATTGTCCTCCCATAAATCGGGATGAGATGCTTAAAAGTTGTACAAGGCCACTCGGAGAGCTAGAAACTGTGAAATGCATGGCCGTGCTCGGATGAATCATAGGCTATGATTATCTGTTTATTTGATCAGTTGAACTCTGAAACCGAGGAACACCTCTGGACGTAATAAGGATGACAACTCTTACCTTATGTTCAAGAGCAAGCATCGAGCGACAAAGGAATTAGGAAATGCACACTTGTCCCTAAGGACAAGTGGGAGACTGAAGGAAATAATGCCCTTGGTCCAAGTATGCATTCTATGTTAAGTCTAATAAATGCGGTTCAGTATTAATTAACAAGTTAATAATTCAGTGAGATCAAGTGAGCTGAATGCCTAGCTAGAGGCCGCTTCAGTTCAAGTGGAATTAATGATATTAATCCACAGCTTACTCTTGACTGAACCCGTAGGGTCACACAAATAGTACGTAAACGGATCAAGTATTTAATGGCATTAAATACTCTATCTATGAATATTCGGAATCGACGGATCTTGGTTTCAGTGGGAGCTGAGATCGTCACAGGCAAGAAATGAATACTCCGGAAACGATGATATTGCCGGAAACGGAAATATGGATCGTATCGGAAATATAAATATTATCCAAGTCGTAGATGTTGCCGGAAACGGAAACATGGTACGTATCGGAAAATATTATCGGAAATGGAAATATTGCCAGAATCGGAAATATTGCCGGAAACGGAAATATTGTCAGAATCGGAAATATTACCGAAATCGGAAAATAATTCCGGAAACGGAAATATTAAATATTTGTTCGAAACGGAAATTAATTCCGGAATCGGAAATATTAAATATTGTTCGTATCGGAAATGAATTCCGGAATCGGAAAAATTAATCGGAAGCGCATCGTACGAATAAGCATCGGACGAGGCCTGCCGGACGAGGCCCAACACGAAGCCAGGCCATCGCCCAGCAAGCCAAGCGCGCCGCACAAACAGCCACGCCAGGCCCAGCGCAAGGCCAGGCCCAGCAGGCTGCGCAGCGCGCACAGCGCGCGCAGCACGCACAGCGCGCGCAAGCACGCGCAGCGCGCAGCGCGCGCGGGCGCTGCGTGGGCTGCTGCTCGCGCGCACGCATGGGAGCCCATCGTGGCTGCCGTGCGTGTGTGTGCAAGTGTTTGTGTTCGTGCACGTTTCCTAAAACATGCAGAGTTCGGTTAATGATTAAATTCCTAATTCTAATTGATAAATTAATTAAATTAGAGTTCTTGTAGAATTCTAGGTTTAATTAATTTGTATCTGAATAGGATTCCAATTCCCTTTCCATACCCCTATAAATATGTGGCCTGGGTTCACAATTTATAACAAGTTTAAAAGTATTCAAAGTGAGTTTTTGAGAGAAAAATTCAGTCACACATTTGCCTATAAAGTGCCGAAAATAATAGTACCTTAAGTGCGATTCTAGTTGGTCAATCTTAAGGCGGATCCGGACGTGCTGTGGACTATCTACGGAGGGACGACACTTGGAGTCCTAAAGACTTGTTCTTGTTCGGTTCGGGCGCAGCTAGGGAAGGCACGCAACAAAGAGTATGCATCTAAATTATGCTATATGATTATGTGTAAATAATATGTTGTCCTGGGTTAATGGTTGTTTCCGCATGATCTATGTAATGTCATATGTATCATAACCTAACAGATACTAACTTCCAAAGACGCCAAGGCTTCAGAAACATTCTCGGTTATAGCCCGCTCAGCCTCAAGGGCACAGACAATGGTGGGAGAAGAATTATTATCATCAACTAGACTAGCCACTGTTTCTACAGGCGGCTGAGCCTTCCTAACCCATACATTGTTCTGGCGACGATCTCCGCGAGAGCCTGCACTTCTTTTAACAGCAGCAAGCCCCTTCATGTTAGGCACCTTTTTAGGCCTAGAACTGGAACGGGGAGGAACTTCTTTTCGCTTTCGATCAGGACGAGCTTTCACAGTCTTAATACCATGGGTGCGAGGATTGGCAGAATCACGGCCCTCATATCTAACCCGAATGCGAGGTATCAAAAGCTCAGCCGGCTCCCCATTTCGAGCCTCGGTCCTCACAGCCTTATCATCGGAGCTCATCCACAACTTGTAGTTTTCAGAAAGACCCACAAAGCCATTTGTAGCTACGGCCCAACGCCGGAGACCATCATAATACTTAGCCCACGCTTGAACCCGTGCTTGTGAAAAGGCCGCTACTTTAGGTGGTACCGTATCAGAAAAGGGGATAGTCTGCCTTAAACCGTATTGACGCATGACTCGGTAAGGGAAAATATAAATGGGCCGAGATAGCCCCAACAAGGAAACATAAACTGATACATCAGAACCCCCCGTCATAGTAGTCAACCCCCACCACGGTACCACCCACTTAATAGAACAGATACCATGAGTAAAAAAGGAGGCCCACTCGGCCTCGTCCTGGCCTCGGTGCAAATATTTTCGGTTACCCAAGGCTATAGGGCGATAATGTTTAGGATCGACAGGAGTTTCCAAGAGCCTAAGCCGTTCCACGAGCCAAATCTGCAAAAAACGGGTACGATCAAAAAAATAATAATAAAAAGAAAACAGTTCCTGGGGCGCAGTTTCAACGCCCAGGACCAGGCGCCGAAAATTCTAGCGCCCAGCCCTGGGCGCTGAAACTCAGCCCCAAGGCAGGACGAATAAAAATATATATGCAAAAAAAAAACGTATACGTGCGCAAAGAAAAAAAATCGATTACCTGCAGTAATAGGGGGCTTCCCTTAATATATTCAGATTTGGCATCCTTCTTCAGCTCATCCGCACTCAGCAAAGTCTCGGCAACAACCAACAGCATAATAGAATAGCAACTTTCCATCTGGCTAATCAAGGGGATCAACCTTATGTCACCGAACTCACCATTGTTATTCGACAGCAAATAATGATTCAACAAGCAAAATACAAGGGCTCGAATATTCAATTTATGTTCGGTCATATTCTTACTAGGCCTAAAGTGATGTTTTACAAATTTTGCCAAATTAACCTCATCAGCAAGCATGTTAGCATCTAGTCCTAGGAAATCCCCTATGGTTGTTTTACCCTCTTCAATAGTGCCAGGAGTGGCAGGGGTAGCATTAGTAGGATAACCAAGGATCGCAGCAAATTCATCTGGCAAAGGACATATTTCGTTGCCCCGAAAGACAAAAACATGATGATCGGAATCCCAAAAGCTTAGGGCTACATGCAGAAAATTATAGTCAATATTAATTTGTTTTAAGCCTAAAAGTGCCTCTAAGTGGTATTCTTTTAACAAAGCTTTTTCTGTAGGAGTAAGGGCCCGTAGGCAACGCCTAACAGCCCGTTGGAGTGAGAAAGTAGGAATCGACATGACGAAAGCAAGGAGTAACTAAAAACACAGCAAAGAAAGAAGGAAATTAAGAGTGATGGAAAATAGGGACGTATCTAGCCCCTATATATAGCTGAACGCATCAAGTGACATCCTGATCCCATTCGGAAACGCGTTAAGAAATCCGAAAGTCAAAATTCGCCAGGAAAGGACTTTCAGCGCCCGAAGCTGGGCGCCGAAATAATTAACGCCCAGCCTTAGGCGCCGATAATGCAGCCCAAGGCCCAGATTTCACAAAAACGCGAAACAGGAAAAGACTTAAAACCGTGTTGCTAGACACGAGGCCCTATTGCAATTAAGATCAAGCCTAAAAAGCACCTTTAAGCTCCCAAATAGCAAAAATGAATGGTAAAACTAGGTCGAAACTTAGACTTGTCTCAAGGAATATATATGTACACTTTTCAAAACAAATATGAAATATCAAGGTCATTCTTCGAAACACCAAAAAAATGTTGTTAAGTCGTTGGTTTCTCAAATAAAAAAAATGTTTGTCTGTCAAAAAATTAATCCGGGCCAAGCTAAACCGGATGATATTAAACCTTGTCGCCCGAAGACTGAAGTCGCACCCCAAGACTTCGCCAAATAGCACACCACTATGAAAGGTCGCTCGCACATACGAGCATGACCCCAAACATGATTAAAAGACGTTATGAAATATGCGAAAAATGACCAACAAAGCCCAAGTGCTTGGGGGCTCGCGAAAAGTATACTCCAACAAAAAGTGCGCAATCAAAATCACATTCCCGGACTACGCTATACGCCGTCCCATGTTTGGATGATCTCAAAAGAACAAGTTCGACCTCAGAAAAGGGTCGTCATTGACACTTGTAAATGGTCCTCTGATCAAAGACCAAGTAGTGGCAAAAATCGAGCCGTAAAGACTAGCTCAAAACCACGAAAGCAGACGGTCGCAAGACAAAGGTCCGTCTAAACCCGTTGTCAACCCACGTTCAGGTCACAACTAAATTCGAGCATCCCTCGAAAGAATTCGCTCTTGCAAGAATGAACAAAAGAAATTCTCAAAAAAGAAATCAC
The DNA here is from genome assembly GCF_020520425.1 of Spinacia oleracea. Classification (NCBI taxonomy): domain Eukaryota; kingdom Viridiplantae; phylum Streptophyta; class Magnoliopsida; order Caryophyllales; family Amaranthaceae; genus Spinacia; species Spinacia oleracea. The sequence goes on from NC_079489.1 coordinate 95,278,840, forward strand.
GATGAAAAAATAGGAAACTTGCCCATCTCAGTTGGCAAAATCACGTCACGAACCACGCGAGTTCCAAAACGAAAAACGAATTCAGGGACGTCCACCCTCAGCGGACAGGGTTCGCCCACCCTCAGCGGGCGGGGTCTGCGTCACTAGCCGCGCAAATCCTCAGTTTTCGAAAAATAGAGTCTTCAAAAAAAAACAAAATGAAACAGGCTCGCCATCTTCAGCCGGCGGGGTCTACCGCGCAAACCACGTAGGTCCTTATTTCAAAAAGTAAACACAAAACAAATTTCAAAACAGATTCGTCCACTTCTATCGGACGGGGTGTCCACCCTTAGCGGACAGGCTCGCCATCTTTAGCCGGCGGGGTCTACGTCACAAACCGCGTAGGTCCTTATTTTCAAATTTCAAAAACAGATTCGTCCACTTCTATCGGACGGGGTGTCCACCCTTAGCGGATAGGCTCGCCATCTTTAGCCGGCGGGGTCTGCGTCACTAACCGCACAGGTCCTTAGTCGCTGCAGCGATAACTTTTTCTGGTTTTCCGTTTTTCCCAAAAAGAACGATGTGAGTAGCTTTCCTTTTTTCCAAAGATTGGTTTTCCGTTTTTTCCGAAAAAAGAAAGATGTGCTGGATTTTCCTTCGTTTTACGTCCCATAAAAACAAGGGGGTTTTCTCGTTTAGCTAACCCTGAAAATGAGAATCTTTAAAAACATTTTTACCTCGTGATTGGGCTTGGCTAGGCCCAATTACAATTTATAGCTTTGATTTCAAAAACATCTGTAGCTACTCCCAGTGACAAACTGAGGGAGTTTCTACGCACCTTTAGATCCTTCCAATGACAAAGTGAGGAAGTTTCTATACTATCCGTTGACAAATCCCAATGACACGTGAGGGATATGTCGACACTTCAAGTGATGACCCTTAAGTCAAATGTTATCACTCGGGGGCTCGTGAGACCCTCGCAAAAACAGGTCACCATGGCTTGTGTGACGCACTCCGTCTAATACTTTGACCATCGTTTTACTCCAAGACTCAATCAAAGTGGGGGCTAACTGTAGACACCTACTTTTGTCCCCATTCCCGAAAGGAAAGGTTCGATGATGAAAACATAAATCTCCACTTGACAACGCATCTCCTATAAAATAACGAATCTCAATTCCCCTTTTCATTTCACCCGAAACCTGCTATTTATAGAAACCTGCTATTTATGGAAACCTGCTAGAAATAGCAACTACCGTAATGGGTAGTTGCTATTCGGGAATCCGAAGACTTCGGCGCCCAGAGCCAGGCGTTGAAAATAGGGTCTGGGCTGTTTTCTTAGTCAGATTCGGATTCCTGAAATCCGTAGAGTTTGAGACTTAATCGAGTCTTTTAGTGCGTATTAACCTTTGCGACGGGATGCGTCTGGGCCCGTTACGAACTCTAGGCTCGTTAGGATTTTAATTAATACGTAACTCTTATTTCCGAATCATATTAGGAATAGGATTCTCGCAGTTTTCTATCTCATTTAGGATTTATGTTGGAATGCAACACCTAATTCTGACAGGTTTCTATCCTTTATGATTTGCCACTTTTAGAAGCTACCTTTTACGACAGTTACTATTTTTAGCAGGTTTCCATAAATAGGAGTTTTCTATAAATATCAGGTTTCGGGTGAAATGAAAAGGGGAATTGAGATTCGCTTATTTTATAGGAGACGCGTTGTCAAGTGGAGATTTATGCTTTCATCATCGAACCTTTCCCTTTCGGGAATGGGGACAAAAGTAGGTGTCTACACATCCTGAAGATGAAGAAAGATGAATATGTTTATTGAAATTGATATGTACCATTATTTCAATGAATACTCCAGAAGAGTATAAGCTATCTTTTTATAAGTTTTGTTAAATTTTCTTGCTATTATAAATGAGACACCAGTTTGTGTCATCGTATCACATCACAATATGTTTAATAATTACAGTGATCCCTTTGGGAAGATAACCAGTAGTTATCGAATGAAATATTTATATTATATTATATGCATACGATGTGATAATTCAGGCCATCCGGGTTTAGGAAAACCCGTCATGAGAATTTGAAAATTCTTGTCAAATAAAAATTTATGTGCTGACATTCCCTCATATGTTGTATATATTCAAAGGCAAGACATAATGATGAGGTTGAGTTGTATTTCAATATAATAGTTATAATGAATTGATTGAGAAAATAAATACAAGAGATATTAATGACTTTGAAAACTTGTATAATGATATGATAGGTGACTTGAAGTTCACCATGATAGTAATTAAGTGACCCCAAGTTCACCAAAAATGATAGTAAGTGACTTGAAGATCACCAAGAAGTATACAAGTGTTTTGTGATTGATTTAAGCATCCTAGATCTCTTGATTGGGGCAATCATATATACGTCAGCACGAAATGAGAAAATATGAAGGAAAAAAAAATACAACTGCACAGTGCATCTACTCTCCATGATTAATGTTGATCTCCAGAAGAGAATGAAAATATGAAAAATTTATTAAAATACACGTCGAAAAGTGTATTATTAGTTGGTGAAGGCTTTTATGCCCCATAATATATTGAAAATGTTTTCCCAACTTAGGGGGAGACGAGCAAGAATAAGTTGGCAAAATTAAAAGATAATAAATTGATCCCCATATGAGTAAGTGTACATGCCAACCTTATGTCCTCGAAATATGTTGGACATAAATATATATGACTTAATTATGTTAGTTTTACATGTCTAGAGACATAAAAGTATATGATAGTCATAGTGCTCGATGTTACATATAGTAAGTGTTGAGAAGTATATCTTGCCAATATTTATTTAAATCTCTACACCTGAAGTGTAGATTATATATACGGTTCCAACATAGCGATGAAATATAGATTTATTTATATGAAAAGGGCAAGATGATGCAGTTGATGATATTATTGAAAAGAAAGAAAAACACTATTATATAGTGTATGAAATACCCTTGAAGTGGTATAGATATCTGAACTATAATAGATGGCCCATGAGAAAAAAAAATGAAGGGTACCTATTGAATAAGAATTCAGATATCATTGAAGAATAGCATGCAAAGTATATGTTGAAGAATTTTGATGATACCGGTAGATGATGGAACCTAACTAGAATGCATATGCGAGAAATAATGGATTTTGAATAGGGGATCGTAAATCTATGTCTATTTCAATGTAGACATAACTATAATGATCAAATGAGCTCATGGACCTGAAGTCCAACAAGTTATGGATTTGAAATATCCACACTGTACAGTGTTTTGCATTTGAGTCTTTCATTCATATACATGTGTAGTTAATAGGTAAATGCATCATTCATCATACATTTAGTTTGTTTTATATTTTATCATGGTATGATGTAGAATTATCCAGTTATAATTTCATATTACATGTTTCAAAACTATTATGATGTCGTATATGAATATGCATCCAAAGAATGGTATGACAGATTGGCAACTTTATGAATATTATAAGAGGAGTTTCTTACTCCAATGGGCGAATAGTTGCGACAGAAGTATATATATATATATATATATATATATATATATATATATATATATATATATATATATATATATATATAATGTTGATTTAATAACATGTTATGAATCATGTAACTAAGAAAAGTTCCTGAAGAACTTATACATGATGTTCTTAAACATCTAGCCCTTTAAGTTTTACATATGAATGTCATAACATTGATCAAATATTATCTAAACTCTTGAAGAGTGTTTTTGAACTGTCGTCTCAACCAGTAGTTTGAGTACTTGAGAATAATAAAGCATGCATATTAGTTTATTCACGGAAGAATTCTTGTACAAATATGAGTTGATTCAAAATGATAAGATAAGAGTATGTAATGTCCTTACATTGAGTTTTATTTTAGGGTCCAGAAGAACCATAAATCACATTATTCCCTAAGTTGGACAGTGATATTATTATTTATCATGTATTGTCATGAAAGTATGACTAGAGAAATTTTGATCAACATTGATGATTACTACTACTTATGACCTCCAGAAGAAGGTTTACATATGTCCAATACGAAAGCTAGGATACATTTTGTAATATTATATGCAAGAATATATATTTATTTCAGGTATTATTTTCAAAAGTTTGGTGATATAAATACTCACCTAGTGCATACAAGTGAAGATTTGAAAATTCAAGTTAAATGGTGGAGAATCAAATTTCAAGGAGCTACATGTTGATACATTTGAAAATTTATCAACAATATTATATTCATTGAACTTGAAGATCTCAAGTTATGTATTCACCAGGGGGAGAAAATACGCGTTGCACTCTTTTTCCCTTAACCATGGTTCTGTCCCATTGGGTTTTCCTGGTAAGGTTTTTAACGAGACAATATCCCAAGCGTATTATGATGAGTGTTGTACTCTTTTCCTTCACTAGGTTTTTATCCCACAGGGTTTTCCTTGAAAGGTTTTTAATGAGGCATCATCTCATGTATATTATAGGGTCATTGTATTATTTTAGATAATGGACATCCAAGGGGGAGTGTTATAAATATATTGTATTGTGGATGCCCATTATACCCCTGACATCCTTATCCTATATAATACACGTATATGTACATATTATATTGATTGGAATAATAATCATAAGTGCCCGTTTCTCTCTTCCTCTCTCTCCCTTTCTCCCTAATTTTATAACATTGCGAACCTTATTGATGTAAGATTGTAATCCCTTGCATGGACCTGGTCCACGCCATAATTAGCGTGGACCAGGGTATTTTTGTAAATTAACGTGAACTGGGTAATCGGCGTCTTATATTATAGAAACTATAGGTTCTGTATAGTAACTATATCTTCAGAATAGTAACTATGAAAAAAAAAAAATAATAATAATATAGTCATTTTGATAAGAATAATTATTCTATCTAAAGAGTAACTATATCATATAGAAATGTAATTTTAATTGTAAAACAATTACTATAAAAATAAGAACAATTATATATTCATTCTAGCAGAGAAAAAGAGTATATTATAGAAACTATAGGTTCTGTAAAGTAACTATATCTTTAAAATAGTAACTATGAAAAAATAATAATAATATAGTCATTTCGATAAGAATAATTATTCTATCTAAAGAGTAACTATATCATATAGAAAAGTAATTTTAACTGTAAACACAATTACTATAAAAATAAGATTAAGTATATATTCATTCTTCTAAACAAAAAGAGTAAATTATAGAAACTATAGGTTCTGTAAAGTAACTATATCTTCAAAATAGTAACTATGAAAATAATGAAGTAATAATATAGTCATTTCGATAAGAATAATTATTCTATCCAAAGAGTAACTATATCATATAGAAAAGTAACTTAGCTGTAGAACCATTACTATATTATAAAAAAAACAGTATGATATGTAGATGCTTTAAAGGTCATATATAACTTTTTCTATTATATAGTTACTATTGTATATCACATAATTACTGAAATAAAAAAGAGTAACTATATCAAAAGTAACAGTAATTACAACTCCTGGACAGTAATAAAGAAAACATTAACTACTTGGTTAGTTGTTTTAGCTACGACATTCTAATTGTTTGCATTTATTAAATAAACCAGGTTAAACTAAAATATTTTTTGAACTAAAAAATAATAATCGACACGTCCACGTCTCTTTTTTCCACCAGCACGTCCTCTCCTTCCTCTACCACGTCCTTGGTTTCCATTGTTGTCAAGATTTTCTTCTTCTCTTGCTTTTGTTTTTCTTGCAAAATGTATTCTTTGCACGACTTCAATTCTGGGTGCATCATCTTTATATTTCTGAATCAATAATATTTAAACTAAGTTAATGATTTAACATTTAAATATGAAAAAATAACAAAATAACTATGTAAAACATATAGTTTCTATTATGCATCATATAGTAACTCTTATAATTAACGATGGTAAGATACTCGTAGAATTGCAGATAAAGTTATTGATATTGTTATATTCATATACTCCCTCCGTTCCATAATGTTCCTCACTTTTCCATTATGCGCGGTCTCCAATGCACTACTTTGACCGTTAATAATTTTAATTTCATATTAGTAAAAATTATAAAAGTTTGATATTTATAAAATTTATATCGAACCGAATCCAATGATATCCCACAAGTTAAAATTTATACTCTTAATCATACTATTAATTACGGTCAAAGTTTTTAAACTTTGACCCTATGAATAGTAAACATGAGGAACATTATGGAACAGAGGGAGTAGTTAATTACTGTCATAATAATATAGTCACTTTTATTACTAATAACATAGAGTATAAAGAAAGAACATAAAAAGAACATAATGATAACATAGTAACTATTAAAAACATATAGTTACTATTATACATATATGATATAGTATCTCTTAATATTAATGATAGTCATATACGAGCAGGGTTGCAGATATAGTTATTGTTATGATCATATAATTATTGTGATCATAACATAGTAACTCTTATTACTAATAACATAGAGGACAACAAAGAGGCTGAACATAAAAATAATATTATAATATACATAAAAAACTATACCAAACATATAGTTACTATAATACAAGATATAATACCTATAAATATTATTGATGGTCATTTAGTCACAAAGTTTCAGACATAGTTGGTGTGATAATAATATAGTAACTCGATCCATAATATAGTAACTACATCACTAAAAATATAGAATAAACAAAAACATGCACATAACATAATAAACTAACATAGTACCTATTTCAAACATTTAGTAACTATATAAAACATACAATAACTATTGAAGAAAATAAACACATGGTAACAAATCATGATAAAATAAACATACTACCTATTTCAAACATATAGTAACTATATAAATAATATAGTAACTATTAAAGAAAATAAACATATGGTAACAAATCATGATAAAATAAACATAGTACCTATTTCAAATATATAGTAATTATATAAACCATATAGTAACTATATAAAACATATAGTGACTATTATTATAATATAGTAACTATTGTACACATATAGTAACCATTATAATCATATAGTCACTATCTAAGAAGCAGACAAAAACATACTCTAAATAACATAGTACATAATGTAATCGTATAGTAATTATTATTTATCAAAAAGTCACTATAAACTGTTCATAACATAATAACTATCTTAAACACATAGTTACAGTTTTAAACTTATAATAACTTTCTAAAAAAATATAGTAACTATTTTAAACATATAGTTACTGTTTTAAAGTTATAGTAACTTTTTAAAAAATATAGTTACTCTAAAAACTACTAGTAATATAAACACAACGAAGATTCCAGTGACTATTAAAAACACTATTTCGCAACATAAATTAAAGGTAACTATATCATTTATATACTAACTATGTGAACCACTAACCCTAATTTCAACAAAACAACAAACATTTCAAATCACTCAACAAAATAATAACTATTGTACACATATAGTAACCATTAAAATAATATAATAACTATTATACACATATAGTAACCATTAAAATTACATAGTACCTATTTAAACCATATAGTTACTGTATTGCTCATATAGTTACTATTTGAAATCGTGAAGTCACTGATCGAATTCGCGAAGTGAAAACGATTTTTCGGTAAAACACAAACATTAATTTCTCATAAACAACAAATATTTTCAATTTTAAATAAACATAGACTTAAAATTCTTTAAAAAACAACAAACCGAGATGTGATCTCTAAAAATTCTTGCGAAGATTTGTAGACGAGCGCAATTTCTTCGATTCGGTTTCGGCAACGACGAACCTCCTTCTTGATCTACTACTTCCTCCAATTTTTCCTCATCTATTAGATCCAATTATAAGATAATTACGAAGAAAATCGAACAAAACCTAGAAATTTGGGCTAAATTTTGAAAAGCATAGAGAGAAAATGAAGAGAGAGAAATGAACAAAATGTAGATCTGAGGATTTGAAAAATAAAAAGTTTAAAACGTATATAAAGTGGGCTAGACACAAATCACATTGAAACTCTACAAAACAGATAGTAACTCTTTAAAACACATAGTTACTGTAATACGCATATAGTTACTATTTAAAATCACAAAATAACTGTCACGTGACAGTTACACATGTTTCCCATACAAATTACTCCGTTGCCAGTTAGCGTGGACCAGGTTTATATTAGTGTAAATATATGTTAGGAATAGATTTTCCTTAGTTTATATTACTGTAAAATGTAGTATATATACAAGTTTATAGTAGGCCTTAACCAACTAGGCCCAATGACTAAATACATTAGCTAAATTAATTACAATAACGCTTACCACCCCCCTCTCAAGTTGGAGCATGTAAGTAACAAATGTCCAACTTGTCGAGTAAGTATAAAAACTGACGTTTACCCAAAGCCTTGTTGAAGATATCTGCCAATTTTTCATCCGTTCATACATGACTAGCACGAATAATACCTTCCTGTATCCCATCATGTACATAGTGACAGTCAACCTCAATATGCTTCGTCCATTCGTGAAATACGGGATTTTGTGCGATATGCAGAGCAGATTGTGAAGGAAATAATGCCCTTGGTCCAAGTATGCATTCTATGTTAAGTCTAATAAATGCGGTTCAGTATTAATTAACAAGTTAATAATTCAGTGAGATCAAGTGAGCTGAATGCCTAGCTAGAGGCCGCTTCAGTTCAAGTGGAATTAATGATATTAATCCACAACTTACTCTTGACTGAACCCGTAGGGTCACACAAATAGTACGTAAACGGATCAAGTATTTAATGGCATTAAATACTCCATCTATGAATATTCGGAATCGACGGATCTTGGTTTCAGTGGGAGCTAAGATCGTCACAGGCAAGAAATGAATACTCCGGAAACGATGATATTGCCGGAAACGGAAATATGGATCGTATCGGAAATATAAATATTATCCAAGTCGTAGATGTTGCCGGAAACGGAAACATGGTACGTATCGGAAAATATTATCGGAAATGGAAATATTGCCAGAATCGGAAATATTGCCGGAAACGGAAATATTGTCAGAATCAGAAATATTACCGGAATCGGAAAATAATTCCGGAAACGGAAATATTAAATATTTGTTCGAAACGGAAATTAATTCCGGAATCGGAAATGTTAAATATTGTTCGTATCGGAAATGAATTCCGGAATCGGAAATTTAATCGGAAGCGTATCGTACGAATAAGCATCGGACGAGGCCTGCCGGACGAGGCCCAGCACGAAGCCAGGCCATCGCCCAGCAAGCCAAGCGCGCCGCACAAACAGCCACGCCAGGCCCAGCGCAAGGCCAGGCCCAGCAGGCTGCGCAGCGCGCACAGCACGCGCAGCGCGCAGCGCGCGCGGGCGCTGTGTGGGCTGCTGCTCGCGCGCACGCATGGGGCCCATCGTGGCAGCCATGCGTGTGTGTGCAAGTGTTTGTGTTCGTGCACGTTTCCTAAAACATGCAGAGTTCGGTTAATGATTAAATTCCTAATTCTATTTGATAAATTAATTAAAATTAGAGTTCTTGTAGGATTCTAGGTTTAATTAATTTGTATCTGAATAGGATTCCAATTCCCTTTCCATAACCCTATAAATATGTGGCCTGGGTTCACAATTTATAACGAGTTTTAAAAAGTATTCAAAGTGAGTTTTTGAGAGAAAATTCAGCCACACATCTTGCTCAAAAGTGCCGAAAATAATAGTACCTTAAGGGCGATTCTAGTTGGTCAATCTTAAGGCGGATCCGGACGTGCTGTGGACTATCTACGGAGGGACGACACTTGGAGTCCTAAAGACTTGTTCTTGTTCGGTTCGGGCGCAGCTAGGGAAGGCACGCAACAAAGAGTATGCATCTAAACTATGCTAAATGATTATGTGTAAATAATATGTTTTCCTGGCTTTATGGTTTTTCCGCATGATTTATGAATTGTCATATGTATCATAACCTAACAGTGGTATCACGAGCCCCTTATTATTTTCATAATCTAAATTGCATAAACATGGTTAAATATTACAAATTTGCAAGAATTAAAAGGGGTGATTAATTTTCGTAATTGTTAATTAATTGCAAATTGCGTTTATTTAATTATACGTACGCAGTCTTTCGGCAGTTTCTTCGTTACTCATCCGAATTGAGTGATTTTTGTGTCGATTCCGCATGTAAAAGGCATTCTAAAATTTTGACAAAAATAGTATTTTTCTGCCGAACCCAGAATTCTCAAATTCGAAGCCTAACTATGACTTTTCGAAGGTTTTAGTTTTTCGAATGCAAAATTTCGTAAATTTAAGATGTTAAATTAAATATTTGCGATTCTTGTTGATAAATCTTGAATTTTTGATTGACCTACAGCATATGTTTAACAAGTTTGAATGCCTAGTCTTGTTAATTATGCAATCTAATTTGTAATTATGATTAATTTGTTGAAAATTAGAATAATTTAGAATTAATTTGATTTTCATAATTAATTGTAATTTAATTAGAAACCTATGATTAAAAACCACCATAAAAATTGTAAATTTATGATAAATTTTAAATTTTTATGACCTAGACTTGAATCCATAACAATCGGAAATCAATTGGATAATAAATTTTCGATTTTTTCGCCCTAAAATTATGAAATTAATAATATTTATTAATTTGTCATTAATTTTATAAATTTTAAATTTTTTTTTATGCGATTCGTTCATAAAACTTGCACGCACAAAGCAATGGACGCTTCGTGTTACCCTTAAGGGGTGTTGTATAATGCGGGCATGCGACGACGAGCAAGGGAGCTCGTCGCCCGTGCGGCACGAATGCAATGAGCAAGGGCGTAGTGCACGAGCACAAGGCAGCAGCCCTGCCTTGTGTCGTGTGCCACGAGCAATGGACGAATGGGCATGGGCGAAGGGCGAGCCAAGGCAGTCGCGTGTGGGCAGCAAGCGAGCTGCGCCACAACGCGCGCTGCCTCGCACAAGAGCGCGCAGCCTCGCGCGCAGCGAGCGCAAGCTCGCGTGCCACGAGCGCTGCGCCCAGCATTGCTCGCGCGCCCAGCGAGCGATGTCGCGCGCCCAGCGAGCGATGGCTCGCGCGCCCAGCGAGCGATGGCTCGCGCGCCCAGCGAGCGATGGCTCGCGCCCAGCGAGCAATGTCGCGCGCGCACTGCGAGCGATAGCTCGCGTGCGATGAGCGCTGGCGCGCGCAGCGAGCACCAATGCGTGCGGAGGCTTGCGATGGGGATGCAGCAGCTATGCGACGAGCGCATGGGCTGCGCGCACATGGCCAGCAATGGCTGTGTGCGTGCGGCCCATGGGCGTGCAACGCGTAGGGTGTTTACGTTACGATTAAAGATCGTTTTGAATGTTTAATTTGAAAATTTCAGTTCACGTAATTTTAATTAATTTTAAAATTAATAATTTAAATTATTTTCTTGGATTTTAATTTTGAATATTGTAATTATAATAAATGTTATTTATTCTAATTATTTTACTAAAATTAAAATCATGAATTAATTTAAATAACGACTGAAATTAAATTAAACTTTTTGGATTCAATTATAAATTTATATGAGCTTTAAATTTTAATTAAATTTGTATGTTTCCGGTTAGACTAGAAATACATTTTTATGTTTAAAATTAGTAAAGCATATGAATTTATTGGTTTAAGTGGGAGCGTATTTTAGTCATAAACTCTTGATTAGGTCTACAAATCTTTAAGGTTAAAACAACTTGATTAGAATTAATAAGGACTGAATAATTGGTAGATTATTGGTGCCCTTGATTAATTGCTGCAAATGTTTACGTGATGCATAATGTGTTTTACTAACCAGCTATGTGGGCCATTCATGATAATGAATGGGTGAATGGTATATATTGTATATGTACTGTTTTGCAGGTTATGAAGTGACTAGTATGGCCCAAATAGGATAGAAAATATGGTCTGCGTACCATTAATTTGAATGTAATTGGTCTAAAGTACCAAAGTTATTTTTCAATTCAAATATGGTCTGCGAACCATCAAATAGTTGTAATTAGTTATAGCTTATCCTATTTGAAGAAAATGGTGCCTCCCATGGAGATTTTCAAGACGGACTTTGAAGTCAAAGCTTCAAGATGAAGTCGGGCCATACTAGATCACAAATATCTTATGCATGTTTTAAGTTATTTATTGTTTTAAATATGTCTTAAAATGCATGAGATCAAAAGCTTGATTATGTTGCATGATTAAGGATTTTAGTTCACTTAAAATCTAATCAACATAGTAAGAGCCTTAAGTTCCAAACTTAAAAATTGAGTTAAAAGGTGCCATGCCAAAATATACACTTGCTTGGATATCCTTTACATCAATCTAGTAATAGTTTTCGCTCAGCGAGGTGTTACTTATTGGTCCTAAAGGGGCAAGGTACACAAATAATTGTGAGTACATGTTAGTTTTGGTGAAACTCAACGATATAAGTAAGGAGTCCTTTTATGTCGTGGCAAAATCGATAGGTTTACCTAATAAGTTCTTAGACGTGCCTATCAACCAAGAGTAGTTTCTAGACTATTAGCAAAAGGCTTTTGCTTACCTAAAATGTTTTAGAATTGAGTCGACAAACTGTGCTTAATTCTTCAATGGTTTTAGGATCTTGGAATCATTTTATTCACACCTGCCGGAACACATAATTTGAATAAAATGCTAATAACGTGTTTTGCATGGTTGCTTTAATTTCAAGTTATTATTCATGATAAATGTTTAGACTTTGCATGCTTCAATGTATGTTTTAATTATTGTTTATAATTAAATATCTTGCACTGCAATAGATCCTTTTAGAAAGGTAACAGTAAATTTCCTCGATTGGTTGTGAATCCAAGAACGATTCACGGAAAAGAGAGAAAGTGAGCAATTTAAAATGTACGTTTCTTATAGCGACTTTTATGGTTGTTTTCGAATATCAAAATCGAATGGCAAACCAATTGGTGCTTGTGAATTCAAAATACACTGTAGTTTTGAGATCATAAAGCATTGAGTTTAATACGCTCAGCTTTACCAATGGTTAACAACCTAATATCTTTGTCCATTTAATTCTCGAATGAGTCTAGTCCCTAGACATTCGAATAGATCGATGCTTAGAGAACTTTAGAAGCTTCTGGTAAGATCATCTAGTTGAAACAAAATATTCAACATAAATGGTAAAGAACCTTGTTGGTGACATTGGACATGTCTAACAAAGTATAAAAGTCAACACTAAAGAATTCAATTCTTAAGACTATAAGAAAGGGTACAAGAAATAGGAAAACGAGGAACAATGAAAGGAATTTACGATTCCGTTTCTACCTATAAGTTTATGTTTAAAGAGAAGTGACCTAGCAATCAAACTTCCTTGGTATCATATACCGCTTGAGGTTCTTACTTTGGTAATAACTCAAACAATGGAAGCTAGGATACACTAATGACCTACAAGTGGGAAATGAAGCATGGCAATGCTACATTAATTGTAGGGTCATCTAAGTTTGTTTTAAGTCCTTTCAAAGGCTAGAACTTAATGGCTATTTTGTTCCATAATCAGCATACCTAAATTTCTGCTTCAAACACAGAAAGACTCACATTCAAAGAAAAACAAAAACAATGTTTGTTTGTTTATTTGAATGAAATGGTCAATTACAGGTTGAGTCAATATGCTTGATTAAAACAAACAACTCTTTAAAGAACTTTACTAGGTTCAAATCAACCCCTTGATTTGAGTTCCACAAATCTTTGGCATTGTTGCTTAGACCATATCAACAAGTTAACATTCATAAGCTCTATTTTGATGGACTTCTGAAAGTTGATTGATTTCTAGATCATTTTAAGACAACTAGTCTTACTTGTTGAAAGTAACAAAAGATATGAACTATTGTTAGAACGCCTAGACAATGGAGTTCAAAGCTAAAGAAAGATTTTATGACTTTATTATTTCACATGGATTTGAGTGAATATAGGTTTATTTACTCAAATGTGATATAAGTTGAATCTGTTTGGCTAGTTCAAAGATTCAGAAGTATAAAATCCACTTGGCAAGAAATCATAAAGATCTAGGTTAGATCATGTTGATGATTACTTGAGACCAAATATGATCATCAATGATTGTGTGTTGTAATTTCACAATCTAGCTCCATAAGATATGGCATATCTAAGTTGGAATGATCGAAGTCGATTAGTACTTGATTCAATCAATGATGGATCATAAAGACTTTTCCTATAATTTCTAAAACAAAATGCTCAAATACCACCAAACTAAACCAAATTCGTCAAAACTATTGAAAAGTAATTTCAGAATATCTTTTCATAATATATCTAAAGAGTTCTTAAACTCAGTGGGAGCTTAGTGTTTGTTATTCAACAAACTAAGGTGCAAGTATAGATATATGTTTCATTGTGATTTATTTAAATGAGACACAAGGGTATTGTTTCTACCACGAATTTTTGAGAACATAATGTTTGTTTGCTCGAAATAATGTCCTTTTGGAGATTCGTTTCCAAAATGACAAGTGGGAGAAAATAGACCTCGAAAGTCTTCGAGGCGAACAACAAACATAAACGGACATTCCGGAGGCTTTTCGAAGTGCTTCAGAAAATCCGAACTTATTCTTTAAGGACTTTAGAAGTGGCTTTAAAGAATAGATATCTCTTAGAAGACTTTACAAGTGCTTCAAGGAGAACAAAATATTCAAAGGACTTTCAAGTGGCCATTGATATTCTATTGTTTGATGTTCTATACCCAAGTAGGCATAGAATTCAAGTCACTGAAACTATGAGATTCTTCTATTAGATAGTAAAGAAACATAGAGATCAGGTCAATGAAACTATGAGATTCTTCTATTAAATAGTGAAGAAACCTACAACTTGCAGTCAAACTATTATCATGTAGATTAATGAGTTTGTGACTTGTAAGAAAGCTATGACGAAACCTAGATTCCCTAAAATGGTTAGAGGCCATATATAGACTCAAATGTTTTAAATGGTTAGAGGCCATAAAACATACTCAATATTTTGATGACAAAATTGAAATTTTGTTGATTTGCAAGAATGGGTTCACACCTATTGGTTGCAAGTTTGTTTTAAGGATAAAAACCATCAAACATGGAATTGTGTTCACACACAAAGCTAGATTAGTTGCTAAAGGTTACAAGCAAATTCATGGTGTAAATTGTGTTGAAACCTCATGCATAATCGTAATGCTCAAGTCTATAATTCAAGCAATGATTGCATATTGGTACATATAGCAATTGGATGACAAAACGTATTCCTCAATCAAATGTTGGAATAAACTATGTACATGGTATGTCATAGGATTTGTGGATCCAAATAAATGCTTGAAAGAGAAAGCTAGCTTATAAAATCTAAGTACAGATTTAAGCAAGCAATTGGGAATTGGAACTGTATTTTAGTGAAACTAATAAGTATTTTAGTTTCATAAAATATACATGATTCTTATAGATATATAAGAAGTTTAGTGGGAGTACTTAAAACTTAATTGGTCCTATGTGTATCACACACATATCTCTCTATTGTGAAATAACATTCAAATGCTAATGACTTAGATTTGAAATTATTCATCAATAATGGACCATGGCGAAACTTAGTACATACTGGGTATTAAGATCTATTTACAAAGATCTTATGATATTATTTTGGATTAAGTAATGGCATTTACTAAATCAAACACGAAAGTCTCCATTGGAGATATTCGACCCATGTGAATAAATCTAAGTAAAGGATGTTTGAACTATGTATAAGCATTTACTAAGTTAACATCAAAGAATCTAATGAGATTCTTCACCTATATTATATGTCAAAGAATTTAGCTGGATTCAGTATCTACTGAAATTGAATGAGCTAAAGTTACATGAATAGAATTCAATTAGGAATTATTCTACAAAAGAATTTATCATGTATGATATAATATGAGGATCGCCAAAAACGTATCGTATGGCTTTAGGCATAACGAACATATACCAATCTCTATTGATCTAAGTGAAGATCAACTAGATTGAGATCAAAAATACTTATGGTACTTGAAAAGGTACATAGGAATAGTTCTTGATTCAAGGAAATAAAGATATGCTAAATATTGATGCTACACGCATAAACACTGGCAAAGGATCAAGCAAGACCCTTTGGAGTTAACCATTGATAAGGACGAGCTATAGAGCATCGTGTTTTGAAAATGGCAACATGGGTTGGAGACCATGAGTTGTTGCGTGGGAAATTAAAATAATAATTTCTATGTTCCAAGATATAGTTGGAGAATCTTCCACATATCTATGAACTGCCTGGATAGGTAAATCCAAACAAAGCATCACTAGCAACCTATACAGTTGAAGTAAAAGTAATTATTGCCTAAGAAGCAATAAAACAGGGTTGTTTAAAGTTCTTCAGTGAACTTGGGTAGATCACCTATCTGCTGGCTTGATGGTTCTTCATTAAAAAAATGCGTAGAACCACTCTTGAAGCAAGAAAAACGTCTGCTAACTTGATGGTTCTTCATTGCAAAATGAGTAAAACCACCATCGAAGTAAGAAAGACTAGATCACATAATAAACAAACTCGAAAAGATGTTATCATCATATCTCGAAGAACATTCGATGAAAAGGATATTAAGATTGGCAAAGCATGATAACTAAACCTATGCAACAAGTGAGAAGCAACACTCACGTTGTAGCACTGGAAATCAAGCATAGCTTTGAATTCCATGAATTGTTTTAAAAGATGGGTTAGAGGCCCATGGTTGTAAAACATTGGGGTTGAACATTTATCATATATGAAATGTGTTTTCATATTCCATTTAATCTTGGTTTAGTATTAAATGATGAGTCCCTTCAATTTGACAATATATTCAAGATAGACTGTCAGGACCAGTCCTGTGACTAAGAAATGTCTATCAAGTGAACTTGAATGTCAAAGGTTGAAAATGGTCCCTAATCGGAGTTTTCTATAAAATTGGACGCATAGAAAACGTTAGACGATTAGAATGCAAGATGACTAGTAGTTCTGTTTCTTGAACTATGTGGACATGGCAATGTCATAATCATTTGCATAGATACTTACTTTGGGAAGACTAGTATCGGACAAGACCTATGAAACTTTACTGTAAGAGATGAAAATCTTTCATAAGTAAATTTCATTAAATTATTAGACACTAAATCCTCAATACCGGAGTGATTTGAGATTACTTGTTTGAGAACTGGTTGCTTTGACGTTGACCAACCGTCGCACCGTAAAAGGAGGCTATAAAGGCAACGCTCAGGTAATCACCTATCAAACGAAGTCTAATCTCAAGATCGCAAGATTGGGATTGTCCTCCCATAAATCGGGATGAGATGCTTAAAAGTTGTACAAGGCCACTCGGAGAGCTAGAAACTGTGAAATGCATGGCCGTGCTCGGATGAATCATAGGCTATGATTATCTGTTTATTTGATCAGTTGAACTCTGAAACCGAGGAACACCTCTGGACATAATAAGGATGACAACTCTTACCTTATGTTCAAGAGCAAGCATCGAGCGACAAAGGAATTAGGAAATGCACACTTGTCCCTAAGGACAAGTGGGAGACTGAAGGAAATAATGCCCTTGGTCCAAGTATGCATTCTATGTTAAGTCTAATAAATGCGGTTCAGTATTAATTAACAAGTTAATAATTCAGTAAGATCAAGTGAGCTGAATGCCTAGCTAGAGGCCGCTTCAGTTCAAGTGGAATTAATGATATTAATCCACAGCTTACTCTTGACTGAACCCGTAGGGTCACACAAATAGTACGTAAACGGATCAAGTATTTAATGGCATTAAATACTCCATCTATGAATATTCGGAATCGACGGATCTTGGTTTCAGTGGGAGCTAAGATCGTCACAGGCAAGAAATGAATACTCCGGAAACGATGATATTGCCGGAAACGGAAATATGGATCGTATCGGAAATATAAATATTATCCAAGTCGTAGATGTTGCCGGAAACGGAAACATGGTACGTATCGGAAAATATTATCGGAAATGGAAATATTGCCAGAATCGGAAATATTGCCGGAAACGGAAATATTGTCAGAATCGGAAATATTACCGGAATCGGAAAATAATTCCGGAAACGGAAATATTAAATATTTGTTCGAAACGGAAATTAATTCCGGAATCGGAAATGTTAAATATTGTTCGTATCGGAAATGAATTCCGGAATCGGAAATTTAATCGGAAGCGTATCGTACGAATAAGCATCGGACGAGGCCTGCCGGACGAGGCCCAGCACGAAGCCAGGCCATTGCCCAGCAAGCCAAGCGCGCCGCACAAACAGCCACGCCAGGCCCAGCGCAAGGCCAGGCCCAGCAGGCTGCGCAGCGCGCACAGCGCGCACAACACGCGCAGCGCGCAGCGCGCGCGGGCGCTGTGTGGGCTGCTGCTCGCGCGCACGCATGGGGCCCATCGTGGCAGCCATGCGTGTGTGTGCAAGTGTTTGTGTTCGTGCACGTTTCCTAAAACATGCAGAGTTCGGTTAATGATTAAATTCCTAATTCTATTTGATAAATTAATTAAAATTAGAGTTCTTGTAGGATTCTAGGTTTAATTAATTTGTATCTGAATAGGATTCCAATTCCCTTTCCATAACCCTATAAATATGTGGCCTGGGTTCACAATTTATAACGAGTTTTAAAAAGTATTCAAAGTGAGTTTTTGAGAGAAAATTCAGCCACACATCTTGCTCAAAAGTGCCGAAAATAATAGTACCTTAAGGGCGATTCTAGTTGGTCAATCTTAAGGCGGATCCGGACGTGCTGTGGACTATCTACGGAGGGACGACACTTGGAGTCCTAAAGACTTGTTCTTGTTCGGTTCGGGCGCAGCTAGGGAAGGCACGCAACAAAGAGTATGCATCTAAACTATGCTAAATGATTATGTGTAAATAATATGTTTTCCTGGCTTTATGGTTTTTCCGCATGATTTATGAATGGTCATATGTATCATAACCTAACAGATTGACTTTCACAAAACAAGTCCATCGCCCGAGGATGCGCCACTCCAAGACTACTCAACAGCACCCGTAGCCATTTAAACTCTGTCGTTGCGGCTGCCATAGAACGGTTCGGCCTCCGTGGAAGAACGCGAAATGGTGCGTTGCTTCTTTGTCTTCCAAGAGATAGGAGAATGGCCAAGAAAGATCAACCAACAGGTTATCGAATTCCTCGTTAAAGGACAACTGGTCCAATCAGAATCACACCAACCTGTCAACTGTAGATCACAATCTGCACGAAGGAGGATTCCTTGTCCCGGACACCCTTTCAAGTAACGAATTGTACGTAGCACTGCGTCCCAATGTTCTTGGCGAGGACTTTGCATGAATTGTGCTAGAATATGAACCGTATATGCCAAATCATGACGAGTGAAGGAAAAATAGATGAGACGACCCAATAGACGGCGGTACATTTCAGGATCATCAATGAGAGCACCCTTTGCCAATGCCAAATTATGATTCTATTCAATCGGGAAGGTTGCCGGCCAGGACCTTAGAAGATCGGCTTCTGCGATAATATCAAGAGTGTAATTACGTTGACACAGAAAAATTCCCTCGGGACTGCGAGCCACTTCAATGCCAAGAAAGTACTTCAAGACCCCGAGATCCTTCATATGAAAGCATTCGCCCAAATATTTCTTAAAAGTAGAAATTGCGGAAGAATCTTTCCCAGAAATAATCAAATCATCTACGTACACTAGGACACTTAGCTGAATGTGTCCCTACGTCAACGCGAAAAGAGAGTAGTCAGAGTAGGACTGGGAAAAACCATACCGCTTCAAGGAAGCAACTAACTTAGCAAACTAACACCTGGTGGCTTGACAGAGACCATATAGTGATTTTTTCAATCGACAGACCATACCCGGTTTTCCCCTGTGAAAACCCTGGGGCGGCTTCATATATACTTCCTCGTCGAGGTCACCATGAAGGAATGCGTTGTGAATGTCCATTTGATGGAGTTCCCAATTTTTCGCAGCCGCAATAGCCAAGAAAGCCTGAACTATGACCATTTTTGCAACAGGAGCAAATGTCTCATTATAGTCAATTGCCGAAAATAACAAGACAGGCCTTAAGTCGTTCTATCTTGCCATTCGCATGAAACTTAATCTTGTAGACCCACTTGCAACCCAAAGCCTTCTTTCCGGGAGGTAACTCCTCCATGACCCATGTTTCATTATCTTCCAATGCACCAATTTCTTTCTGCATTGCCTCTCTCCATCTGGTATCCTTCATGGCCTCATTAAAAATACGTGGCTCAAGTCCTGCAATTACAGCTGCAAGAAATACACGGTGTATAATAGAAAAAATTTCACAATTCACAAAGTGTGCTATGGGATAAGGAGTACCTAGGGAGCTAGGAGGCGTAGGTGAACTTTGTGATGGACCCGGATCCTTTACAGTATGTGCGACACAGTCTTTCATCCAACCCTGTGGGCGCCTCTCCATTGAACCACGTTCTAAACCAAGAGGGACACTCGTTGAGCTGCTGCCCGAGAGATGTTCGGTAGCTTGTTGTTGGCCTAGCGTTACAGTACTGTTTATCTGCTGTTGTTCTGGCTCAGCACTGCTAGCCGGCTGTTGTGTACCAGCTGTAGTGCTCGCCTGGGTCTGACTAGAAGCTGCGTGGCTAGCCTGCTGCTCGGTGTGCAGCGATGTGCAGGCCGGCTGTATGGGCAGCGTGCAAGAGGGCGTGGGCACCTCTGTGGGAGATGCAGCAGCAGCAACATCAGATGCATCATCGACGACCACATTATCATCAGCAATATTGACGTCCAAAACATGCTCCAAATCGTCCAAGAAATCCAAATTAACAGCCACAGTGTCATTAGGTGCTACAGTAACCCCTACATTGTCGTTAGAGACCCCATTATTCAATCTTGTCGCATAAACAAATGGGAATTCATTTTCAAGGAATTGGACGTCATGTGACACAAATAATTCACCCGTCTCAAGATCATATAGCTTCCACCTCTTCTTTCCATGTGGGTATCCCACAAACACACATTTCCAACTACGAGATGCAAACTTATCCCCCTTAGCTTTTTGGTTATGAGCAAAGCACAATGAGCCAAAGACTTTCAATTCATTATAATTCGGTACCGTACCAAAGTGAATTTCATATGGTGTCTTGTTTTGCGAAAAGCGAGATGGAGTGCGATTAATCAAATGCACCGCACCAAGAACACATTCACCCCAAAAACTGAGTGGCAGATTACCTTGAAACATCAATGCACGCCCCACATTTAATATATATTGATGTTTACGTTCAACACAACCATTTTGTTGCGGTGTACCAACACAAGAAGTTTGAAATATGATTCCATGTTCATTAAAGTATGGGAGCATAAATTTAAATTCAGTGCCATTATTGCTTCTCACCAATTTGATAGACACCTCAAATTGACATTGAATCATAGCAAAGAAAGAACAGAATGCAGAATAAACCTCTATTTTGGAATTCAATAAATAAACCCAAGCACCTCTCGAAAAATCATCAACCAAAGTCAAAAAATATTGTGCACCACAACTAGAAGGAGTTTTATATGCTCCACACAAATCACAATGTATTAATTCAAAAATCCGACTAGCTCTACTATCACTACCTGGAAAACTTGCCCGTGATTGTTTTGCTTGAGGAAAAACTTCACGCGCTTTATTCAATGATTTACTACTAGAACTAGAACTGATAGTAGGAACTAACTTGACAACTCTGTCCGACGGATGCCCCACTCGCCTATGCCATAATTCAAATTCGGAAATTGCCGGAGTTGTTACCGCACATACTGTAGGGATTTGCCGGAAGTAGTAGAGTCCATCAGACCGTTTGGCGGGTCCAATCAGGCTCCTCGAATGGTCCTGTATAGCACACAATTTATTAGTGAAACGAACAAAACAATGTGAATTATTGATCATTTGAGACACCGATATTAAATTGCAACGTAATTCAGGCACAAATAAAAAAATTTCAAGGGATAATTTATCAGTCAAAATAACATGGCCTGCCGACAAAGCAGTGGCCTATCTTCCATCAAGAAGACCAACGTTACAAAGAGTAATTGGCATGATGTTAGTCAAGCAAGTCTAATCTCCAGTGACATGTCGAGATGCACCGGTGTCAATAATCCAAGATGAAGAGAAATACTCACCATTCATTTTATCTTGCTTGTTTTGATTAACTGTATTTAAGAGAACTTGGATATGTTCAGGTTTGAGGTCGTCGAGCGACACCCTTGCATTGTTAGAATTTTGTGCACTGCTACTGCTTCCCAGACCCTGCGGACTATTACCACTACTCTGCGCCCCTATGTTTTTGTTCATAATGGTGCTGCTGCCTATAGTATTAGCCCGCGCTGAGCTGTTGGCAGGTTGCCTGCTCTTATCATCGGCAGGGGTAGCAGATGCCCGAGACCCTGAGCCACCTTTTCCGGTACGATGTTGTTCCAACCACCAATCCGGGTACCCATTTAATTTGAAACAGGTAGAGGTATCGTGCCCCGTTCTATGACAGTGCGAGCAAGATAATTTAGACTTATCTCTCCAACAATCATTGTTTCCCTTCCATCGATCAGTAGGAACAACAAAGGCATGTGCCTCGGCAGGATCCTTCACAGCTTTCCCTGCTGCTTTGCCACGCGATTCCTCTTCCTGGAGCAGCACCTCTAGAGCCTCTTCGAGAGAAGCAAGTGGTTTTTGAGACAATAGGTTTGTACGTACAATGGCATAAAGATCGTCATCCAAGCCTATCAAAAATCGGTGAAATTTTTCTTCTACCTTATCCTATTCATACCTCCCAGCAACATCACAAGTGCATAGCCCACATTTACAACCATGAGGAGGCTTTAATTGAGCAAGATCATCATAAAAGCCAATAAGCAGATTTTAGTAATCTTCAACGGACGCTCCCTTGGTCTGTTTGCAGTTGGTTATTTTCGCCCGTATGTGTTGCAGGTGAGGCCCTGTTGAAACAAATAACTATTTCTCTAAATAATCCCACAAAGGCTTGGACTCGACCATATATGGGATCGTTGTGGCAAGTTTTAGAACCATAGTTTTGAGAAGCCATGCCACAATCATGGAATTATTAGTGTCCCGGTCAAGCAATTTAGAGTCTTTCGTCTGTTTGGTGATTGTTCCATCAACGAAACCAAACTTCCGGCGCGATTTTAAGGATAAATTGATCGCCCTAAATCACGCCAAATAGTTATCTTTACCCTTAAGGGCCACGTGAGTAATCAAATTGCTCGGTTGGTCGCCAAAGTAAAGGTTGTTAGGTTATGATTCATATGACAAAACATAAATCATGCGGAAAAACCATAAAGCCAGGAAAGCATATTATTTACACATAATCATTTAGCATATACACTTTGTTGCGTGCCCTCCCTAGCTGCGCCCGAACCGAACAAGAACAAGTCTTTAGGACTCCAAGTGTCGTCCCTCCGTAGATAGTCCACAGCACGTCCGGATCCGCCTTAAGCTTGACCAACTAGAATCGCCCTTAAGGTACATAGAATTTTCGGCTATTGTAGGCAATTATATGACTGAATTTTTGCTCTCAAAAATCACTTTGAATACTTGAATCGTGTATACAAATAATGACCCTAGGCCCTTATTTATAGAGGTATGGAAAAGGAATTGTAATCCTACTAGGATGTGGATTTGTTAATTAGAACTTTATTAGGACTCTAAATAACAAAGCAAATCTAATAGGATTAGGATTTTAATCTTCGCACGAATCCTAATAGGATTAGGATTTCCCGCACACGCATCGTACAAGCCGTGCACCCGCGCAGGCTTTACGGCCCACGACAAGCGCACAGCCCATGTGCGGTGCTGCGCGCGCGCGCGCCCTTGGCTGTGCCTGGTCGAGGCGTGCGTTGCTGCGTGCGGCTCGCTGGGCGATGGCCTGGCTTCGTGCTGGGCCTTCGTCTAGCGGGCCTCGTCTGATGCTAATTCGTACAATACGCTTCCGATTAAATTCCCGATTCCGGAATTCATTTCCGATACGAACAACATTTAATATTTCCGATTCCGGAATTAATTTCCGTTTGGAACAAATATTTAATATTTCCGTTTCCGGAATTATTTTCCGATTCCGATAATATTTCCGATTCTGACAATATTTCCGTTTCCGGCAATATTTCCATTTCCGATAATATTTTCAGAGACGTACCATGTTTCCGTTTCCGGCAACATCTATGACTTGGATAATATTTATATTTCCGATACGATCCATATTTCCGTTTCCGGCAATATCATCGTTTCCTGAGTATTCATTTCTTGCCTGTGACGATCTCAGCTCCCACTGAAACCAAGATCCGTCGATTCCGAATATCCATAGATGGAGTATTTAATGCCATTAAATACTTGATCCGTTTACGTACTATTTGTGTGACCCTACGGGTTCAGTCAAGAGTAAGCTGTGGATTAATATAATTAATTCCACTTGAACTGAAGCGGCCTCTAGTCAGGCATTCAGCTCACTTGATCTCACTGAATTATTAACTTGTTAATTAATACTGAACCGCATTTATTAGACTTAATATTATATGCATACTTGGACCAAGGGCACTATTTCCTTCAGTCTCCCACTTATCCTTAGGGACAAGTGTGCATTTCCTAATTCCTTTGTCGCTCGATGCTTGCTCTTGAACATAAGGTAAGAGTTGTCATCCTTATTATGTCCAGAGGTGTTCCTCGGTTTCAGAGTTCAACTGATCAAATAGACAGATAATCATAGCCTATGATTCATCCGAGCACGGCCATGCATTTCACAGTTTCTAGCTCTCCGAGTGGCCTTGTACAACTTTTAAGCATCTCATCCCGATTTATGGGAGGACAATCCCAATCTTGCGATGTTGAGATTAGACTTCGTTTGATAGGTGATTACCTGAGCGTTGCCTTTATAGCCTCCTTTTACGGTGCGACGGTTGGTCAACGTCAAAGCAACCAGTTCTCAAACAAGTAATCTCAAATCACTCAGGTATTAAGGATTTAGTGTCTAATAATTTTAATGAAATTTAGTTATGACAGATTTTCATCTCTTACAGTAAAGTTTCGTAGGTCTGTCCGATACTAGTCTTCCCAAAGTAAGTATCTATGCAAATGATTATGACATTACCATGTCCACATAGTTCAAGAAACAGAACTACTAGTCATCTTGCATTCTAATCGTCTAACGTTTTCTATGCGTCCAATTTTATAGAAAACTCCGACTAGGGACCATTTTCAACCTTTGACATTCAAGTTCACTTGATAGACATTTCTTAGTCACAGGACTGGTCCTGTCAGTCTATCTTGAATATATCGTCAAATTGAAGGGACTCATCATTTAATACTAAACCAAGATTAAATGGAATATGAAAATACATTTCATATATGATAAATGTTCAACCCTGATGTTTTACAACTAAAACATTTCATGGAATTCAAAGCTATGCTTGATTTCCAGTGCTACAACGTGAGTGTTGCTTCTCACTTCTTGCATAGGTTTAGTTATCACGCTTTGCCAATCTTATCATCCTTTTCATCGAATGTTCTTCGAGATATGATGATAAGATCTTTTGAGTATGTTTATTTTGTGATCTAGTCTTTCTTGCTACATTAGTGGTTCTACGCATTTTGCAATGAAGAACCATTAAGTCAACAGAAATGTGATCTTCCCAAGTTCAATGAAGAACTCATATAAACAATTCTATTTTATTGCTTCTTAGGCAATAATTACTTTTACTTCAACTGTATAGGTTGCTAGTGATGCTTTGTTTGGATCTACTTATCCAAGCAGTTCACAGATATGTGGAAGACTCTCCAACTATATCTTAGAACATAGAAATTATTATTTTAATTTCCCACGCAACAACTCATGGTCTCCAACCCATGTTGCCATTTCAAAACACGATGCTCTATAGCTCGTCCTTATCAATGGTTAACTCCAAGGGAATCTTGCTTGATCCTTTGCCAGTGTTTATGCGTGTAGCATCAATATTTAGCATATCTTTATTTCCTTGAATCAAGAACTATTCCTATGTACCTTTTCAAGTACCATAAGTATTCTTGATCTCAATCTAGTTGATCTTCACTTAGATCAATAGAGATTGGTATATGTTCGTCATGCCTAAAGTCATACGATACGTTTTTGGCGATCCTCATATTATATCATACATGATAAATTCTTTTGCAGAATAATTCCCAATTGAATTCTATTCATGTAACTTTAGCTCATTCAATTTCAGTAGATACTGAATCCAGCTAAATTCTTTGACATATAATATAGGTTAAGAATCTTACTCAGATCCTTTGATGTTTAACTTAGTAAATGCTTATACATAGTTCAAACATTCATTACTTAGATTTATTCACATGGGTCGAATATCTCCAATGGAGACTTTCGTGTTTGATTTAGTAAATGCCATTACTTAATCCAAAACAATATCATAAGATCTTTGTAAATAGATCTTAATACCCAGTATGTACTAAGTTTCGCCATGGTCCATCATTGATGAATAATCTCAAATCTAAGTCATTAGCATTTGAATGTTATTTCTCAATAGAGTGATATGTGTGTGATACACATAGGACCAATTAAGTTTTACGTACTCCCACTAAACTTCTTATAAATCTATAAGAATCATGTACATTTTATGAAACTAAAATACTTATTAGCTTCACTAAAATACAATTCCAATTCCTAATTGCTTGCTTAAATCTGTACTTAGATTTTATAAGCTAGCTTTTTCTTTCAAGCATTTATTTGGATCCACAAATCCTATGACATACCATGTACATAGTTTATTCCAACATTTGATTGAGGAATACGTTTTGTCATCCAATTGCTATATGTACCAATATGAAATCATTGCTTGAATTATAGACTTGAGCATTACGATTATGCATGAGGTTTCAACACAATTCACACCATGAATTTTCTTGTAACCTTTAGCAACTAATCTCGCTTTGTGTGTGAACACAATTTCATGTTTGATGGTTTTTATCCTTAAAACAAACTTGCAACCAATAGGTGTGAACCTATTCTTGCAAATTAAGAAAATTTCAATTTTGTCATCAAAACATTGAGTATGTTTTATGGCCTCTAACCATTTAAAACATTTGAGTCTATATATGGCCTCTAACCATTTTAGGGAATCTAGGTTTCGTCATAGCTTTCTTACAAGTCACAAACTCATTAATCTACATGATAATAGTTTGACTGCAAGTTGTAGGTTTCTTTACTATCTAATAGAAGAATTGCATAGTTTCAGTGACCTGAACTCCATGTTTCTTCACTATCTAATAGAAGAATCTCATAGTTTCAGTGATTTGAACTCTATGCCTACTTGGGTATAGAACATCAAACAATAGAATATCAATAGCCACTTGAAAGTCCTTTGAATATTCTGTTCTCCTTGAAGCACTTGTAAAGTCTTCTAAGAGATGTCTATTCTTTAAAGCCACTTCTAAAGTCCTTAAAGAATACGTGTTCGGATTTTCTAAAGAACTTCGAAAAGCCTCCGGAATGTCCGTTTATGTTTGTTGTTCGCCTCGAAGACTTTCGAGGTCTATTTTCTCCCACTTGTCATTTTGGAAACGAATCTCCAAAAGGACATCATTTCGAGCAAACAAACATTATGTTCTATAAAATTCGTTGTAGAAACAATACCCTTGTGTCTCATTTGAATAAATCACAATGAAACATATATCTATACTTGGGCCTTAGTTTGTTGAATGACAAACACTAAGCTCCCACTGAGTTTTGCAACTCTCTAGATATATTTTATGAAAAGTTATTCTGAAATTACTTTTCAATAGCTTTGACGAATTTGGTTTAGTTTGGTGGTAGTTGAGCATTTTGTTTTAGAAATTATAGGAAAAGTCTTTATGATTCATCATTGATCGAATCAAGTACTAATTGACTTCGATCATTCCAACGTAGATATGCCATATCTTATGGAGCTAGATTGTGAAATTACAACACACAATCATTGATGATCATATTTGGTCTCAAGTAATCATCAACATGATCTAACCTAGATCTTTATGATTTCTTGCCAAGTCGATTTTATACTTCTGAATCTTTGAACTAGCCAAACAGATTCAACTTATATCACATTTGAGTAAATAAACCTATATTCACTCAAATCCATGTGAAATAATAAAGTCATAAAATCTTTCTTTAGCTTTGAACTCTATTGTCTAGGCGTTCTAACAATAGTTCATATCTTTTGTTACTTTCAACAAGTTAGACTAGTTGTCTTAAATTGATTTAGAAATCAATTAACTTTCAAAAGTCCATGAAAATAGAGCTTTTGAATGTTAACTTGTTGATATGGTCTAAGCAACAATGCCAAAGATTAATGGAACTCAAATCAAGGGTTTGATTTGAACCTAGTAAAGTTTTTATTTAAAGAGTTGTTTGTTTTAATCAAGCATATTGACTCAAACCGTAAATGACCATTTCATTCAAATAAACAAATAAACAAGCATTGTTTTCGTTCTTCTAAATGTGAGTCTTTCTGTGTTTGAAGCAGAAATTTAGGTATGCTGATTATGGAACAAAATAGCCATTAAGTTCCAGCCTTTGAAAGGACTTAAAACAAACTAGATGACCCTACAACTAATGTAGCATTGCCATGCTTCATTTCCCACTTGTAGGTCATTAGTGTATCCTAGCTTCCATTGTTTGAGTTATTACCGAAGTAAGAACCTCAAGCGGTATATGATACCAAGGAAGTTTGATTGCTAGGTCACTTCTCTTTAAACATAAACTTATAGGTAGAAACGGAATCGTAAATTCCTTTCATTTGTTCCTCGTTTTCCTATTTCTTGTACCATTTCTTATAGTCTTAAGAATTGATTTCTTTAGTGTAGGCTTTTATACTTTGTTAGACATGTCCAATGTCACTCCAACAAGGTTCTTACCATTTAATTTATGTTGAATATTCTGTTTCAACTAGATGATCTTACCAGAAGCTTCTAAAGTTCTCTAAGCATCGATCTATTCGAATGTCTAGGGACTAGACTCATTCGAGAATTAAATGGAAAAAATATTTTAGGTTGTTAACCATTGGTAAAGCTGAGCGTTTAAACTTAATGCTTTATGATCTCAAAACTACATTGTATTTTGAATTCACAAGCACCAATTGGTTTGCCATTCGATTTTGATATTCAAAAACAACCATAAAAGTCGCTAAAAGAAATGTACATTTTAAATTGCTCATTTTCTCTCATTTCCGTGAATCGTTCTTGGATTCACTACCAATCGAGGAAATTTACTGTTACCTTTCTAAAAGGATTTACTGCAGTGCAAGATATTTAATTATAAACAATAATTAAAACATACATTGAAGCATGCAAAGTCTAAACATTTATCATGAGTAATAACTTGAAAATTAAAGCAATCATGCAATTTCAACAAGTTATTAGCATTTTATTCGAATTTATTGTTCCGGCAGGTGTGAATAAAATGATTCCAAGATCCTAAAATCATTGAAGAATTAAACACAGTTTGTCGACTTAATCCTAAAACATCTTAGGTAAGCAAAAGCCTTTTGCTAATAGTCTAGAAACTATTCTTGGTTGATAGGTACGTCTAAGAACTTATTAGGTAAACCTATCGATTTTGCCACGACATAAAAGGACTCCTTACTTATATCGTTGAGTTTCACCAAAACTAACATGTACTCACAATTATTTGTGTACCTTGCCCCTTTAGGACCAATAAGTAACACCTCGCTGAGCGAAAACTATTACTAGATTGATGTAAAGGATATCCAAGCAAGTGTATATTTTGGCATGGCACCTTTTAACTCAATTTTTAAGTTTGGAACTTAAGGCTCTTACTATGTTGGTTAGATTTTAAGTGAACTAAAATCCTTAATCATGCAACATAATCAAGCTTTGATCTCATGCATTTTAAGACATATTTAAAAGCAATAAATAACTTAAAACATGCATAAGATAAATGTGATCTAGTATGGCCCGACTTCATCTTGAAGCTTTAACTTCAAAGTCCGTCTTGAAAATCTCCGTGGGAGGCACCATTTTCTTCAAATAGGATAAGCTATAATTAAAACTAATTACAACTATTTGATGGTACGCAGACCATATTTGAATTGAAAAACAACTTTGGTACTTTAGACCAATTACATTCAAATTAATGGTACGCAGACCATATTTTCTATCCTATTTGGGCCATACTAGTCACTTCATAACCTGCAAAACAGTACCTATACAATATATACCATTCACCCATTCATTAACATGAATGGCCCACATAGCTGGTTAGTAAAACACATTATGCATCACATAAACATTTGCAGTAATTAATCAAGGGCACCAATAATCTACAAATTATTCAGTCCTTATTAATTCTAATCAAGTTATTTTAACCTTAAGGATTTGTAGACCTAATCAAGAGTATATGACTAAAAGGGCTCCCACTTAAACCAATAAATTCATATGCTTTACTAATTTTAAACATAAAAATGTATTTCTAGTCTAACCGGAAACATACAAATTTAATTAAAATATAAAGCTCATATAAATTTATAATTGAATCCATAAATTTAATTTAATTTCAGTCGTATTTAAATTAATTCATGATTTTAATTTGAGTAAAATAATTAGAATAAATAAAATTTATTATAATTACAATATTCAAAATTAAAATCCAAGAAAATAATTTAAATTATTAATTTTAAAATTAATTAAAATTACGTAAACTGAAAATTTCAAATTAAAATTTCAAAACGATCTAATCGCAACGCAACAATCCCACGCAACGCACGCCCATGGACCACACGCACACAGCCATCGCTGGCCATGTGCGCGCAGCCCATGCGCTGCGTCGCATCGCTGCTGCTCACCATCGCAAGGCATCAATCGAACACGCGAGCTGGTGCTCGCTGCGCGCGCCAGCGCTCGATGCACGCGAGCCATCGCTCGCTGCGCGCCTGCCTTTCCCACACGCGAGCTTGCGCTCATCGCACGAGGCAGCAGTATGCGAGCTGGTGCTCGCTGCGCGCGAGCAATCGACGCTGTGCGTAGCGCTCGTGGCACGCGAGCTTGCGCTCGCTGCGCGCGAGGCTCTGCATGCTTGCGCGAGGCAGTGCGCGCTGTGGCGCAGCACGCTTGCTGCCCACACGCGACTTCTCGTGCCTTGCTCTCTCCCCTGCCCACACGCCCATTGCTCACAGCCCACGACACATGGCAGGGCTGCTGCCTTGTGCTCGTGCACCATGCCCTTGCTCGCTGCATTCGTACCGCATGGGCGACGAGCTCCCTTGCTCGTCGTCGCATGCCCGCACTATACAACACCCCTTAAGGGTTACACGTAGCGTCCATTGCTTTGTGCTTGCAAGTTATATGAGCGAGTCGCATAAAAATTAAAAATTTATATTCAAAATTAATGACAAATTAATAAATAATATTAATTTCATAATTTTAGGGCGAAAAATCGAAAATTTATTATTTAATTGATTTCCGATTAACTTCAAGTTATATGTGCGTGCAAGTTTAATTGATTTATTATTAATTTCAAGTCTAGGTCATAAAAATTTAAAATTTAACATAAATTTACAATTTTTATGGTGGTTTTTAATCATAGGTATCTAATTAAATTATAACTAATTATGAAAATCAAATTAATTCTAAATTATTCCAATTTTCAACAAATTAATCATAATTACAAATTGGATTGCATAATTAACAAGGCTAGGCATTCAAACTTGTTAAACATATACAGTAGGTCAATCAAAAATTCAAGATTTATCAACAAGAATCGCAAATATTTAATTTAACATCTTAAATTTACGAAATTTTGCATTCGAAAAACTAAAACCTCCGAAAAGTCATAGTTAGGCTTCGAATTTGAGAATTCTGGGTTCGGCCGAAAAATCACTCGATTTGGATGAGTAACGAAGAAACTGCCAAAAAACTGCGTACGTATAATTAAATAAACGCAATTTGCAATTAATTAACAATTACGAAAATTAATCACCCCTTTTAATTCTTGCAAATTTGTAATATTTAACCATGTTCATGCAATTTAGATTATGAAAATAATAAGAGGCTCGTGATACCACTGTTAGGTTATGATTCATATGACAAAACATAAATCATGCGGAAAAACCATAAAGCCAGGAAAGCATATTATTTACACATAATCATTTAGCATAGTTTAGATGCATACACTTTGTTGCGTGCCCTCCCTAGCTGCGCCCGAACCGAACAAGAACAAGTCTTTAGGACTCCAAGTGTCGTCCCTCCGTAGATAGCCCACAGCACGTCCGGATCCGCCTTAAGCTTGACCAACTAGAATCGCCCTTAAGGTACTTAGAATTTTCGGCTATTGTAGGCAATTATATGACTGAATTTTTGCTCTCAAAAATCACTTTGAATACTTGAATCGTGTATACAAATAATGACCCTAGGCCCTTATTTATAGAGGTATGGAAAAGGAATTGTAATCCTACTAGGATGTGGATTTGTTAATTAGAACTTTATTAGGACTCTAAATAACAAAGCAAATCTAATAGGATTAGGATTTTAATCTTCGCACGAATCCTAATAGGATTAGGATTTCCCGCACACGCATCGTACAAGCCGTGCACCCGCGCAGGCCTTGTGGCCCACGACAAGCGCACAACCCATGTGCGGTGCTGCGCGCGCGCGCGCCCTTGGCTGGGCCTGGCCTTGCGCTGGGCCTGGTCGAGGCGTGCGTTGCTGCGTGCGGCTCGCTGGGCGATGGCCTGGCTTCGTGCTGGGCCTTCGTCTAGCGGGCCTCGTCCGATGCTAATTCGTACGATACGCTTCCGATTAAATTCCCGATTCCGGAATTCATTTCCGATACGAACAACATTTAATATTTCCGATTCCGGAATTAATTTCCGTTTCGAACAAATATTTAATATTTCCGTTTCCGGAATTATTTTCCGATTCCGATAATATTTCCGATTCTGACAATATTTCTGTTTCCGGCAATATTTCCATTTCCGATAATATTTTCAGAGACGTACCATGTTTCCGTTTCCGGCAACATCTACGACTTGGATAATATTTATATTTCCGATACGATCCATATTTCCGTTTCCGGCAATATCATCGTTTCCGGAGTATTCATTTCTTGCCTGTGACGATCTCAGCTCCCACTGAAACCAAGATCCGTCGATTCCGAATATCCATAGATGGAGTATTTAATGCCATTAAATACTTGATCCGTTTACGTACTATTTGTGTGACCCTACGGGTTCAGTCAAGAGTAAGCTGTGGATTAATATAATTAATTCCACTTGAACTGAAGCGGCCTCTAGTCAGGCATTCAGCTCACTTGATCTCACTGAATTATTAACTTGTTAATTAATACTGAACCGCATTTATTAGACTTAATATTATATGCATACTTGGACCAAGGGCACTATTTCCTTCAAAGGTAGAATGGAGAAGAAGGGTCGAGTTTGCCATCTTCGCTAGCCATGAATATAGTACTTTGTGAGAAGCATAATTTTTTCGTGAGAAAAAATAGGGTTTTTAGGTGTTTTAGGGTTTATTGGTTTCTAGCTCTGATACCATGTTAGGAATTGATTTTCCTTAGTTTGTATTACTGTAAAATGTAGTATATATACAAGCTAATACTAGGCCTTAACGAACAAGGCCCAATGACTAAATACATTAGCTAAACCAATTACAATAAGGCTTAACACCCTGTGTAGAAAACTATCTAATTTGGATATATAGTAGATGTCATCAAGTTCAGTTGGTTAAAGTAATGTGGGTGACCCATGACATGGGATCACATTTGGTTTACATTATTTTTGTCTTATGAACCTCTCTTCATTACAAAATTACTACGGAGTAATATTTAAGTGGAGAACGTTGGACGGCGGTGATGTTCTCAAATGTGAAGTGTAAAATTATGAATCTCCATGATCGGAGAGTATTCCATTGATCAGTATTTATAGGTTAAAATGTGTATGACAGTACTAATTGTGTTATAAAACCTCCATTAATATGATAATATTTACATAAAATGTATCATAATCTTCAGATGAGAATATTTGAGTAATATTCTTTATCACACCCCTGTAGTCATACGGGAGGATGTCGTACGCTAAGAATGGATCTATCTGAAATCCAAGAATAGTTCTATAGACATGTCTTTTGTGAAAATGTCAGCAAAATGATACCCTGAAGGGACATGAATAACCTGTATGTGTCCCAAAGCTACCTTTTTACAAACAAAATGTATATCAATCTCGACATGTTTGGTACGTTGGTGTTTAACAGAGTTTGTAGACAAATAAATCACACTGACATTATCAAGATAAATAATGGTAGCTAGCCTGACGGAGAGGACAATGTAGCTCATGTAAAAGATTACCGAGCCAACAAGCCTCGGAAACAACGTTTTCGACGCCTCGGTATTCTGCTTCTGCGCTTATTGACTTAGACAATGTAGGTTGACATGTTGACGACTAGGAAATATATTACCCACCAAAATACAACGGTATTCCTAAGTCGAACGACGGGTGTCTGGGCATCCACCCCAATCCTCATCTATGTAAGTGATCAAACACAAAATAGGAGAAAGAAAATGTAACGTGCATAGTAGAAAAAAGTTCATTTGCAGCGTGCATAAGGGCTTTTTTTCAGCGTTTTTGAGCATGTAATCGTGAGGGCTGTAAATAATGGACTTTTATTCGGAGCGAGTATAAACGGTACATAAAGATATTATTTACAACGCGTGTTGTTTACACGAGATGTGCAAAGTCTATTATTCACAATGTATTGTTGTTTGTGTGCGCTGCAAAAAGAGGTTTTCAAAGGTATAATTTTGACAATATTTGCAATGTTCCTAAACGTAGCGCGTTGAAAATAGTCCATTTATTTTTGGAAAAACAATTAAATTTCAGCAGCAGTAGCTATCCATAATGTTTTGTAGCACAATCATCAATTTCTTTGTTCATGTGCGACTTATCTATGTAATAATTTTTTAAACTTTTCACTTTTAAAATTTGTTTCTTTGAAATTGGGCTTTTAAATTTAAGTGGTCAAGCCCTGCAAGAGTTTTCCTACATATCCATGGTGGAATCAGGCCGTACGTAGCTCTTGGTTTTGTAAAATTTGCAATTGATTTTGACACCTGTGCTTGAACAACTCAATTCAGCTTTGGAGGGTTGTAACAGAGCTAGGTTTGGAAGATGGATGGGTTAGAGGTTCAGGTTCTCACTCCCGATTTTGATTCGGATGCTTTGATCTTGGATATTGCCATGTCAAATTATGGCACTTTGATCTTTGAACTTTGAAATTTGAAACTTGATTGTTGAAAATTAAATCTTGAATGTTTGCCTCTTAAGTTTTTTGGAAATTTGAATTTTGGAATGCGTGCCTCTTCTGCTTTGGCACTTTTTAAATGTGAAGGAGTGCCTCTTCTACTTTGGCTCTTTGAATGTTGAATGCTTGGATTCTGGAACTTGATGTTGTATTCTTCTTCCCATCCCAAGGTTATGGTAAGGTACGTTGAATAGGACATGTTTTTGTATGGTTGTCTTGTGAGGATTTCCTATAAGGCTTTCTGTATCGTTGATTTATAAAAGAGGGAATGGATTCTCTGTTTGAATTTAAATGGTTCTTTTTGAGGCTTTGGGCTTGCCGCATGTAATTGGGGTTCCGGTGCCTTGAATCAATTGCAAAATTTTGAGCCCTCAGAAAGATCTTTAAGCACAATTATTTTTTTGTAAAGACGATCAAATTAGGTAATAAATGCTCATGTTATTGATTGGAAATTGAAAATGCATACATGGAGGTCCTAATGCTGGACTAGCGGAGTAAGCGTAGAAAAACATAGAAAAAATATATGGAATCATGAGCAAGATTTCGAGGTTGCACGCTTATGGCTTTTTAGTCATCTTCATCATTGGAACCACCAGTCTCAATCTCTTTCGGCTCGCACGCCTGATCCTAACTGAGTGGATCTTCATTGGATGAGTGCTCTTCGGTGTCAGCCCTGACCTCATTGTCTTGGTCATCTTCAATATCGACCCTAATTTGGTAGGCCCTTTTAAAAGTATCGAGGCTCAAATAGACCATGTGATTCTTGTACTTTGGAAGGGGACTTACAATGAAGGTTTTACCAGCTTTTCCTCTGAAGGCCTTGATACCATTAGGAAATCAACCTTTCTCCACTTGTTGACATAGGTGGTGAACCCTTCATGTTTTCCTTGCTGGAGCACTTCCAACTCATGTAGAGTGGTTTGAAGTTCGATGTTAAGCTTGTACTGGCTCATGAATGCTTGAGTGGCACCTTCCCAAGTATTAGTGTCTTTGTCCTTCAGAGAATAGAACCACTTTTGGCAGACTAACTCTAGTGACATGGGGAAGACGAAGGAAAAGAGCTCCGGATTGACTCCCTTGATGGTCATCACAACTTGAAAGTTTCGAAGATGGTACTTAGGATTTTCAGTTGACTTGAACTTGGGGATGTCATTGGCAGAGAACTCTTTAGGCAAGCTCACTTTCCCCTTCAGTGGAACATTAGTCGGGGCATAAAAGTAGTGCTCATTCTTGGTGATTTGTTCACCATGCTCTCGATTTTCTTTGCAATGTTAGCCAGTGAATGCACAGTTTCGACTGCTCTTAATTGGGTATCGACCTCTTCGAGCATGGTGGTGATTTTGGCCACTGCCGCCATGAGTTAATGGAATTTCTCAATTGTTCTTATTGTTTCTTGAAGTTGATGGAGATTTGAAGGCAAGGACTAGGGGAGCTATACCCAACTTTTCCCTTTGTTGCCGAAGCGAAAGCGTTTCTCAGACCTAAACACATTAACGCGCAATTATGACTTTGACGAATGAAAAAAGATGCGACTCATGACCACTCAAGACATAGACAAAGGACTTATGATATGCAAATGCATGCTTTGAACTAGAAGACCCTTAAGCACCATTATGCTCCCCCACTAGTCGTTAGGTATGGGGGCGGAACATAAGTGATAATACTTTCTCCACTTGACTCAATCATATGGAACTACACTAGGTATAGTAGCAAAGGGGTATGTAGGGGATCGAACTCTTGGGAATCAATCGTTTTTTACACTAGCAAGGGACATGCACTCACTAGATACTATACTTTTCACTAATTGTACAAACGAGGGGTGTAAAAAATATAAAAGGATAAGACTAGGGAAAAGGATTCCACCTAGTATATCTCTGGAAAGTCAAGGTCTATTTACTCTACTCAAGCATGGTCATTTGGCGAATTACAAGTTAGTCTAGGGAGCATTATAAACTACTACAAACCATTCCCACCCGATGGTCACAGTGTGGTTCAAGAGTCTAGCGTTGTGTTTCCGATTTCCTACCTAGGTTCCCGATGGTCACGGTGAAAACTAGGTAAATGGAAATGAGGCTCAACATACACTATAGACACGCTACTAGAGTCAACACAAAGAACGGGCGCTTTCCCGTGTCAATAGGGAGCGTTTCCGATGTCAACAGATCTATGATCAATGCCTATCTAGGAGAACAACTATAGCGCATGAATCTCTCTTTTCCTTGGGGTTTGGAACAAGGTAAAAAACAACAAGGGAAAATCCTAAGGGGTCTATCATGCAAGCTACGATCAACCTAAGGTATCTAGAAAGCAAGGGTCAACCTAAGGCACCTAATTAAGATGCTCAGACACCCATCTCAAGCAAGGACATAATCCCACAATAACTAGCAAAGCCAAACCAAGACCAAACTAACACACACAAGTAGAGAGAAACACCATTTATGCCATAATTCTACTAGGGGTCACTTAACCCCTAGGTCGAAGCTAACTACTCACACATAGTTACACTTAAACCAAGTAGATCTAAGTAAGCTACACATGAAAACATGATTTTTCTATTTTGGGTAAAGAACTTCACCTAAGAGTAAGGCCCACGAGCTCGACAAGCCAGCGCCAACTCTGGCTTGTTTGATTGTTATAGGTCAAATTTGAAATATAATGGTTGTTTTCGCTCCCAACTCTCAACTAATGAAGCTAAACAGGTACTCCCACCGTCCCAAATTACTCTTTACACTTACTTTTGCACAAAGTTTTAGGTGATAAGTGGTTGATTAGTTATCAATTATTATTTTATTGAAAAATTAGATCTGATAGGAATTAGTGGGGTAATTAATTGAATTAGAGTGGTGTGGGGACAAAAAAAAATTAGTGAAAAATTAGATCTGATAGGAATTAGTGGGGTAGTTAATTCAATATTTAGCATATCTTTATTTCCTCGAATCAAGAACTATTCCTATGTACCTTTTCAAGTACCATAAGTTTTTCTTGATCTCAATATAGTTGAACTTTACTTAGATCAATAGAGATTGGTATATGTTCGTCATGCCTAAAGTCATACGATACGTTTTTGGCGATCCATATATTATATCATACATGATAAATTCTTTTGCAGAATAATTCCCAATAGAATTCTATTCATGTAACTTTAGCTCATCTAGTTTCAGTAGATACTAAATCCAGCTAAATTCTTTGACATATAATATAGGTTTAAGAATCTTATTTAGACTCTTTGATGTTTAACTTAGTAAATGCTTATACATGGTTCAAACATCCTTTACTTAGATTTATTCACATGGGTCGAATATCTCCAATGGAGTCTTTCGTGTTTGATTTAGTAAATGCCATTACTTAATCTAAAACAATATTCTAAGATCTTTGTAAATAGATCTTAATACCCAGTATGTACTAAGTTTCGCCATGGTCCATCATTGAAGAATAATTTCAAATCTAAGTCATTAGCATTTGAATGTTATTTCACAATAGAGAGATATGTGTGTGATACACATAGGACCAATTAAGTTTTACGTACTCCCACTAAACTTCTTATATATCTATAAGAATCATGTACATTTTATGAAACTAAAATACTTATTAGCTTCACTAAAATACAGTTCCAATTCACAATTGCTTGCTTAAATTTGTACTTGGATTTCATAAGCTAGCTTTCCTTTTCAAGTATTATTTAAATCCACAAATCCTATGACATACCATGTACATAGTTATTCCAACATTTGATTGAGGAATACGTTTTGTAATCCAATTGCCATATGTACCAATATGCAATCATTGCTTGATTTATAGACTTGAGCATTAAGATTATGCATGAGGCTTCAACACAATCCACGTCGTGAATTTGCTTGTAGCCTTTAGCAACTAATCTATCTTTGTGTGTGAACACAATTCCATGTTTGATGGTTTTTATCCTTTAAAACAAACTTGCAACCAATAGGTGTGAAACTATTCTTGCAAATCAACAAAATGTCAATTTTGTCATCAAAACATTGATTATGTTTTATGGACTTTAACCATCTAAATCATTGAGTCTATATATGTCCTCTAACCATTTTAGGGAATCTAGGTTTCGTCATAGCTTTCTTACAAGTCACAAACTCATTAATCTATATGATAATAGTTTGACTGCAAGTTATAGGTTTCTTCACTATCTAATAGAAGAATCTCATAGTTTCAGTGACCTGAACTCTATGTTTCTTTACTTGGGTATAGAACATCAAACGATTGAATATCAACAGGCACTTTGAGAGTCCTTTGAATATTCTGTTCTTCTTGAAGCACTTGTAAAGTCTTCTAAGAGATGTCTATTCTTTAAAGCCACTTCTAAAGTCCTTAAAGAATAAGTGTTCGGATTTTCGAAAGAACTTCGAAAAGCCTCCAGAATGTCCATTTATGTTTTTTGTTCGCCTCGAAGAATTTCGAGGTCTATTTTCTCCCACTTGTCATTTTGGAAACGAATCTCCAAAAGGACATTATTTCGAGCAAACAAACATTATGTTCTCAAAAATTCGTGGTAGAAACAATACCCTTGTGTCTCATTTGAATAAATCACAATGAAACATAAATCTATACTTGGGTCTTAGTTTGTCGAATAACAAACACTAAGCTCCCACTGAGTTTAGCAACTCTTTAGATATATATTATCGAAAAGATATTCTGAAATTACTTTTCAATGGCTTTGACGAATTTGGTTTAGTTTTGGTGGTAGTTGAGCATTGTTAGAAATTATAGGAAAAGTCTTTATGATTCATCATTAATCGAATCAAGTACTAATTGACTTCGATCATTCCAACTTAGATATACCATGTCTTATGGAGCTCGATTGTGAAATTATAACACACAATCATTGATGATCATTCTGACTTAAGTAATCATCAACATGATCTAACCTAGATCATTATGATTTCTTGCCAAGTGGATTTTATACTTCTGAATCTTTGAACTAGCCAAACAGATTCAAATTTATATCACTTTGAGTAAATAAATCCATATAATCTAGGTGGAATAATAAAGTCATAAAATCTTTCTTTAGCTTTGAACTCTATTGTCTAGGCGTTCTAACAATAGTTCATATCCTTTGTTACTTTCAACAAGTAAGACTTTCTTGTCTTGAATTGATCTAGAAATCAATCAACTTTCAAAATTCCATTAAAATAGAGCTTTTGAATGTTAACTAGTTGATATGGTCTAAGCAACAATGCCAAATATTTGTGGAACTCAAATCAAGGGGTTGATTTGAACCTAGTAAAGTTCTTATTGTTAAAGAGTTGTTTGTTTTAATCAAGCATATTGACTCAACCCGTAAATGACCATTTCATCCAAATAAACAAACAAACATTGTTTTTGTTTTTCTTGAATGTGAGTCTTTCTGTGTTTGAAACAGAAATTTAGGTATGCTGATTATGGAACAAAATAACCATTAAGTTCCAGCCTTGAAAGGACTTAAAACAAACTAGATGACCCTACAACTAATGTAGCATTGACATGCTTCATTTCCCATGTGTAGGTCATTAGTGTATCCTAGATTCCATTGTTTGAGTTATTACCGAAGTAAGAACCTCAAGCGGTATATGATACCAAGGAAGTTTGATTGCTAGGTTACTTTTCTTTAAACATAAACTTATAGGTAGAAACGAAATTGTAAAATTTCTTTCATTTGTTCCTTGTTTTCATATTTCTTGTACCCTTTCTTATAGTCTTAAGAATTGACTTCTGTAGTGTTGACTTTTATACTTTGTTAGACATGTCCAATGTCACTCTATCAAAGTTCTTACCATTTTAATTTATGTTGAATATTTTGTTTCAATTAGATGATCTTACCAGAAGCTTCTAAAGTTCTATAAGCATCGATCTATTCGAATGTCTAGGGACTAGACTCATTCGAGAATTAAATGGACATAGATGTTAGGTTGTTAACCATTGGTAAAGCTGAGCGTTTAAACTCAATGCTTTATGATCTCAAAACTACATTGTATTTTGAATCCACAAGCACCGATCGGTTCGCCATTCGACTTTGATGCTCGAAAACAACAATAAAAGTCGCTAAAAGAAACGTACATTTTTAAATTGCTCATTTTCTCTCATTTCCGTGAATCGTTCTTGGATTCACTACCAATCGAGGAAATTTACTGTTACCTTTCTAAAAGGGTTTACTGCAGTGCAAGATATTTAATTATAAACAATAATTAAAACATACATTGAAGCATGCAAAGTCTAAACATTTATCATGAGTAATAACTCGAAAATTAAAGAAATCATGCAATTTAAACAAGTCATTGGCATTTTATTCGAATTTATTGTTCCGGCAGGTGTGAATAAAATGATTCTAAGATCCTTAAATCATTGAAGAATTAAGCACATTATGTATTTAGACTTAATTCTAAAATATTTTAGGTAAGCAAAGCCTTTGCTAATAGTCTAGAAACTACTCTTGGTTGATAGGTACGTCTAAGAACTTATTAGGTAAACCTATCGCATTTGCCACGACATAAAAGGACTCCTTACTTATATCGTTGAGTTTCACCAAAACCAACATGTACTCACAATTTTTTGTGTACCTTACCCCTTTAGAATCAATAAGTAACACCTCGCTATGGCGGAAAACTATTACTAAGATTGATGTGAAGGTTATCCAAGTAAGTGTTATTTTGGCATGGCACCTTTTAACTCAATTTTTTTTTTTTTTTGGAACTTAAGGCTCTTACTATGTTGGTTAGATTTTAAGTGAACTAAAATCCTTAATCATGCAACATAATCAAGCCATAATCTCATGCATAATTAAGACATATTTAAAGCAATAAATAACTTAAAACATGCATAAGAAATAAATGTGATCTAGTATGGCCCGACTTCATCTTGAAGCTTCAACTTCAAAGTCCGCCTTGAAAATTGATTGGAAACTCCGTCTTAAATTTCACCTTGGGAGGCGCCATTTTCTTCAAATAGGATAAGCTATAATAAAACTAATTACAACTATTTGATGGTACGCAGACCATATTTAAAAGCAATAAAATTTGGTACTCTAGACCAATATTACATTCAAATTAATGGTACGCAGACCATATTTTCTATCCTATTTAGGCCATACTAGTCACTTTTCAATAACCTGCAAAACAGTACATATACAATATATACCATTCACCCATTCATTATCATGAATGGCCCACATAGCTGGTTAGTAGAACATGTTATGCATCACATAAATATTTGCAGCAATTAATCAAGGGCACCAATAATCTACCAATTATTCAGTCCTTATTAATTCTAATCAAGTTGTTTACCTTTAAAGGAATGTAGACCTAATCAAGAGTTTATGACTAAAATGCTCCCACTTAAACCAATAAATTCACATGCTTTACTAATTTTAAACATAAAAATGTATTTCCTAGTCTAACCGAAAACATACAAATTTAATTAAAATTTAAAGCTCATATAAATTTATAATTGAATCCATTTAATTTATTTTTCAGTTGAATTAAATGAATTTAAATTAATTCAAGGTTTTAATTTTAGTAAAATAATTAGTATAAATTAAATTTATAATAATTAGATTATTCAAAACTAAATTCCGAGAAAACAATTTAAATTACGAATTTTAAAATTAATTAAAAAATGTTTCCGAACTGAAAATTTAAAATTAAAATTAAAACGCATCAATCGTAACAAGACGAGGCACTTGGGCTTGCGCCCAAGCCCCGTCGAGTGCACGAGGCAGCATCGCCCCTCGACTGATCGTACAGCACCACGCGAGCAGGCCACACGCAACGCAGCAAGCCCAGGCCACGCTACGCGTAGCCTGCCTCACTCGACGCGTTTGCTTGCTTCGCTGGGCGCGGCAATGCGCGCTGTGGCGCAGCTTGCTTGCTGCCCACACGCGACTGCTCGCGTGGCTTGCGCCAATGCCCATCTCCCTCGCCCCCTCGCCCACGCTGCACACAGCACTCGACACAAGGGCAGCGTGCTGCCTTGTGCTCGTGTACCATGGCCCTTGCTCGCTGCATTGTACCGGATGGGCGACGAGCTCCCTTGCTTGTCGTCGCATGCCCGCACTATACAACACCCCTTAAGGGTAACACGTAGCTTCCATTGCTTTGTGCGTGCAAGTTTTATGAGCGAATTTCATAAAAATTAAAACTTTTATTTCAAAATTAATGACAAATTAATAAATCATATTAATTTCATAATTTTAGGGCAAAAATTCCAAAATTTATTAATAAATTAATTTCCGATTATCATGGATTCAAGTCTAGGTCATAAAAATTTAAAATTTATCATAAATTAACAATTTTATGGTGGTTTTTAATCATGGATACCTAATTAAATCGCCAATTAATTATGAAAATCAAATCAAATTCTAAATTATTCGAATTTCAACAAATTAATTACAATTACAAATTAGGTTGTATAATTAACAAGCATAGGCATTCAAATTTGTTAAACATATACAGTAGGTCAATCAAAAATTCAAGATTTAACAACAACGCAAATATTTAATTTAACATCTTGAAATTACAAACTTTTGCGTTCGAAAAACTAAAACCTCCGAAAAGTCATAGTTAGGCTTCAAATTTGGGAATTCTGGGTTCGGCCGGAAAAAAAAAATTTGTCAAAATTTTAGAATGCCTTTTACATGCGAA
The DNA here is from genome assembly GCF_020520425.1 of Spinacia oleracea. Classification (NCBI taxonomy): domain Eukaryota; kingdom Viridiplantae; phylum Streptophyta; class Magnoliopsida; order Caryophyllales; family Amaranthaceae; genus Spinacia; species Spinacia oleracea. The sequence goes on from NC_079489.1 coordinate 95,322,818, forward strand.
ATTGACACAAAAATCACTCGATTTCGTTGAGTAACGAAGAAACTGCCGAAAAACTGCGTACATATAATTAAATAAACGCAATTTGCAATTAATTAACAATTACGAAAATTAATCACCCCTTTTAATTCTTTGAAAATTTGTAAAATTTAACCATGTTAAGTAATTATTATGGAATTAATTAGAGGCTCGTGATACCACTGTTAGGTTACGATACATATAAACGAATATAAATCATGCGGAAAAACCATAAATGCCAGGATTCCAAATTAATTGTCACATAACAATTAGCATAATTACGATGCATACTCTTTGTAGCGTGCCCTCCCTTGCTGCGCCCGAACCGAACAAGAACAAGTCTTTAGGACTCCAAGTGTCATCCCTCCGTAGAAAGTCCACAGCACGTCTGGTTCCGCCTTAAGATTGACCAACTAGAATCGCCCTTAAGGTACTAAAAATATCCGGCTATTTGTGGGCAAGTGTATGACTGAATTTTTGGCTCAAATTCTTACCTTTGAATACTTCAAAACTTGTTATAAATTATGAGCCTTGATCTCATATTTATAGGCCATGGAATAAGTAATCGAATCCTACTAGGATACGAATTAATTAAATTAGAATCCTAGTAGAACTCTTCTTTAATTAATTTATCTTTTAGGATTAGGAATTTAATCATTAAACGAATCCTATACGCTTTAGGTTTCGTATGTGAACACAAAAACACACGCACGCACAGCAGCCCACGAGGGGCGCCATGCGCGCGCGCGCACAGCCCGAGCAACGCAGCCCACTTGCCACGAAGCCCACGACTGCCGCAGCCTTGGACGCGCGCTGGGCCTGCCTTGCGGTGGGCCTGGCGCAGCCTTGGACTGGCGTGTTGTGGCGCGCGTTTCCCTTGCTGGACGTGGGTCTGGCTTCGTGTTGGGCATTCGTCTAGCAAGCTCGTCCGATGCTAAAACGTACCATGTTTCCGTTTGTGAGGGGGTCGAAAAAGCACGAGGCTAATGCGTGACCTCGTCCCTCGTGGGTGTGACGATTCTTTTTATTCAATCAAGTGTAATTGGATTTCCTGTGAGTTTACACCCAATTGACTAGTAATATAGGAGTCGTCATTCAGTTTTTAACGACAATGAGAAAAACTGACAAAACCCGGTTATCGTGACATAAAGGGAGTGCAATTATGTTTGACCACGACGGCCGTAGGTTCCCTTGTGATCCCTGGTGTGGGGATCTCTCAACATACACCCGCAAGGTAGAGATTGAGGGTTCGGGGGACTGTAACTACCGAGAGGAGTACTTCGCTCGTCGATAACTCCAGAGGCAGCATATCCTTACTAGCTCAGCATAAATAATTGAAGGGACATGCGTTAACTATTAAACTAATCTGAGTTTATTTTAGCAATATGCAACATATAATACTAGATCGATCGTGATTATCTGATTTAAATAGTATTAAGGGACCTAGCATGATAATCCAATTTCCCAAAAATATTATATTTGTTAGGCGTGATAGAACAATCGGATTTAGTTGGTTTAACAGTTCATAAAAAGGGCGAGGAAAGCAATTAAATCATCGAGAAGGGGCACATTACGACGCACCCTTGAGAGGTGCGTCACGGTTCTCAGAAAACTAACCACTTTGACTTTGCTATTTCTCCTTTTTATTTAACGAATCTCAAATTATGGGTCAGGATACGTTCTGTTCGATTTATGGATCGATTGCGACAGAACGCGTGAACAATTTCGCAGCGTGAGGCTTAGGCTAAGGGTTGGAGTCAATACTCAGAATATGAATCGTGTGTGTGTGTGTCCTTTTCACGTCGAACTTAGGGCCTTATTTATAGAAAAGAGTTCGTGGAAAGATAGAATTGTAGAACTCTAATCCTCGAGGAATTAGGAAAAAACACGTCCCAGGGATTTTCAGCGCCCAGGCCTGGGCGTCAAAGATTTCGGCGCCCAACTTTGGGCGTTGAAAATAGGATCCAGGCAATTTCAGCGCCCAGGGCTGGGCGTTGAAATTGCTGTTTGGGCCGTTTCTTTGTCAGATTCGGACTTTTAGAATCCGGAGTGTATGAGACTTAATCGAGTCTTTTAGTGCGTATTAATTTTATGATGGAATGCATCTGGGCCCGTTACGAACTCTAGGCTCGTTAGGATTTTAATTAATACGTAACTCTTACTTTCGAATTATATTAGGAATAGGATTCTCTCGCAATTTCTATCTCATTTAGGATTTATGTTGGAGTGCAACACCTAATTCTGACAGGTTTCTATCTTTTATGACTTGCCACTTTTAACAACTACCCATTACGGCAGTTACTATTTTTAGCAGGTTTCCATAAATAGCAGGTTTCTATAAATAGTAGGTTTCGGGTGAAATGAAAAAGGGGTATTGAGATTCGTTATTTTATAGGAGATGCGTTGTCAAGTGGAGATTTATGTTCTCATCATCTAACCTTCCCTTTCGGGAATGGGGACAAAAGTAGGTGTCTACACCGTTTCCGGTAACATCTACGACTTGGATAATATTTATATTTCCGATACGATCCATATTTCAGTTTCCGGCAATATCATCGTTTCCGGAGTATTCATTTTGTTTGCCTTTGACGATCTTAGCTCCCACTGAAACCAAGATCCGTCGATTCCGAATATGTATTAGATAGAGTATTTAATGCCATTAAATACTTGATCCGTTTACATACTATTTGTGTTACCCTACGGGTTCAGTCAAGAGTAAGTTGTGGGAACTGAAGCGGCCTCTAGCTAGGCATTCAGTTCACTTGATCTCACTAAATTATTAACTTGTATAATTAATACTGAACCGCATTTATTAGACTTATCATTAAATGCATACTTGGACCAAGGGCATTATTTCCTTCATCAAGCACCTTATTGATATAAGTGCTTTGACTAAATCCAATCATCTTTTTAGATCTATCTCTGTAAATCTTGATGCCCAGTATGTACTGTGCTTCTCCTACATCCTTCATCGAAAAACATTTCCCAAGCCAAATCTTGACAGAGTTCAACATAGGAATGTCATTTCCGATAAGTATTATGTCGTCGACATATAATACTAGAAAAGCAATTTTCCTCCCACTGACTTTCTTGTATACACAAGATTCGTCTGCGTTCTTGACGAAGCCAAAGTCACTAACTGCTTCATCAAAACGTATATTCCAGCTCCTTGACGCTTGCTTCAATCCGTAAATGGATTTCTTAAACTTGCATACCTTTTTAGCATTCTTTGGATAATCAAAACCCTCAGGTTGTGTCATAAACAAAGTTTCTGTTAAAACGTCGTTTAAGAAAGCGGTTTTGACATCCATCTGCCATATTTCGTAATCGTAATATGCAGCGATTGCTAACATTATCCGAATAGACTTTAGCATTGCAACTGGTGAAAAGGTTTCACCGTAATCCACACCGTGGACTTGCCTGTAACCTTTCGCAACCAATCTAGCTTTGAAAACTTCTAGTTTCCCATCCTTGTCCTTTTTCAGTTTGAAAACCCATTTGCTTCCTATGGCTTGGTGTAGACACCTACTTTTGTCCCCATTCCCGAAAGGGAAAGGTTCGATGATGAAAACGTAAATCTCCACTTGACAACGCATCTCCTATAAAATAACGAATTTCATTACCCCTTTTCATTTCACCCGAAACTTGCTATTTATAGAAACCTGCTATTTATAGAAACTTGCTAAAAATAGTAACTGCCGTAATAGGTAGTTGTTAAAAGTGGCAAGTCATAAAAGATAGAAACCTGTCAGAATTAGGTGTTGCACTCCAACATAAATCCTAAATGAGATAGAAATTGCGAGAGAATCCTATTCCTAATATGATTCGAAAGTAAGAGTCACGTATTAACTAAAATCCTAACGAGCCTAGAGTTCGTAACGGGCCCAGACGCATCCCGTCACAAGGTTCATACGCACTAAAAGACTCAATTAAATCTCAAATACTCCGGATTATAGGAATCCGAATCTGACTAAGAAAAATAGCCCAGATCCTATTTTTAACGCCTGGCTCTGGGCGCCGAAATCTTCGGCGCCCAGGCCTGGGCGCTGAAAGTACCTGGTACGTGTTTTTTCCTAATTCCTCGTGGATTAGAGTTCTGCAATTCTATCTTTCCATGAACTCTTTCCTATAAATAGACCCTTAAGTTCGACGTGAAAAGGACACAACAACACACAATTATATTCTGAGTATTGACTCTAAACCCCTAAGCCTAAGCCTCACGCTGCAAACTGATCACGCGTTCTGTCGCAATCGATTCATAAATCGAACAGAACGTATCCTGTCCCATAATTTGAGATTCGTTAAATAAAAGGAGAAATAGCAAAGTCAAAGTGGTTAGTTTTCTGAGAACCGTGACGCACCTCTCAAGGGTGCGTCGTAATGTGTCCCTTTTCCATGGTTTAAATGCTTTCCTCGCCCTTCTATGAACTGTTAAACTAACTAAAATCTGATTGTTCGATCACGCTTAATAAATTTGATATTTTTGGGAAATTGGATTATCATGCTAGGTCCCTTAAAACAATCTAAATCAGATAATCGCGCTCGATCTAGTATTATATGTTGCATATTATTAAAATCAACTCAGATTAGTTTAATAGTTAACGCATGTCCCTTCAGTTATTTATGCTGAGCTAGTAAGGATATCCTGCGTCTGGAGTTATCGAAGAGCGAGTACTCCTCTCGGTAGTTACAGTCCCCCGAACCCTCAATCTCTACCCTGCGGGTGTACGTTGAGCGATCCCCACCACCAGGGATCACAAGGGAACCTACGGCCGTCGTGGTCAAACATAATTGCACTCCCTTTATGTCACGATAACCGGGTTTTGTCAATTTTTCTCATTGTCGTTAAAAACTGAATGACGACTCCTATATTACTAGTCAATTGGGTGTAAACTGACAGGAAATCCAATTACACTTGATTTGACAAAAAAGAAGCGTCACACCCACGAGGGACGAGGTCACGCATTAGCCTCGTGCTTTTTCGACCCCCTCACACTTGGTAGCCATCTGGAAAATCAACCAAATCCCAAACTTGGTTTTCATACATGGAGTCTAATTCAGATTGCATGTCTTCTTGCCATTGCTTGGAGCTGGGGCTCGTCATAGCTTGTTTGTAAGTCGCAGGTTCATCACTTTCAAGTAATAGAACTTCATGGCTCTCGTTCGTCAAAATACCTAAGTACCTTTCCGGTTGAGACTTATATCTCTGCGGTCTACGCGGGGTTACTTTTCTAGATGGTTCTTGATTCTCACCAGATACTTCTAAAGATCTCTGAGTTTCATCCTGAATGTCATTTTGATCATTCTTTAGAGTTTGTTGTTCGACTCGAATTTCTTCGAGGTCTACTTTTCTCCCACTTGTCATTTTGGAAATGTGATCTCTTTCCAAAAAGATACCATCTCGAGCAACAAACACCTTATTCTCAGATGTATTGTAGAAGTAATACCCCTTTGTTTCCTTTGAATAGCCCACAAGGATACATTTGTCAGATTTTGGTTGAAGTTTGTCTGAAATTAATCGTTTGACGTATACTTGACAACCCCAAATCTTAAGAAAAGACACATTTGGAGGCTTTGCAAACCATAACTCATATGGAGTCTTTTCGACAGCTTTAGGCGGAGCTCTATTTATTGTGAGTGCAGCTGTGTTTAGTGCATGTCCCCAAAATTCTATTGGAAGTTCAGCCTGACCCATTATTTATCTAACCATGTCTAGCAAGGTTCTATTCCTCCGTTCTGACACAACGTTCCATTGAGGTGTTCCAGGAGGAGTCAATTCTGATAGAATTCCACATTCTTTCAGATGGTCATAAAATTCATAGCTCAGATATTCACCGCCTCTATCAGACCGCAGTGCCTTAATCTTCTTGCCTAACTGATTCTCTACTTCACTCTGAAATTCCTTGAATTTGTCAAAGGATTCATACTTGTGCTTCATTAGGTAGACATAACCGTATCTACTGAAGTCATCAGTGAAAGTGATAAAGTAGCTGAAACCACCTCTAGCATTTGTACTCATTGGTCCACATACATCTGTATGGATTAAACCCAATAGTTTAGTTGCTCTTTCTCCAACTTTAGAGAAAGGTTGCTTTGTCATTTTTCCAAGTAAACATGATTCGCACTTACCATAATCATCTAAGTCAAATGGTTCTAGAATTCCTTGCTTTTGAAGTCTTTCTATGCGCTTCACGTTAATATGGCCTAATCGACAATGCCACAGATATGTGAGATCTGAATCATTCTTTTTGGCCTTTTTGGTATTTATGTTATAAACTTGTTTGTCATGATATAATAAATAAAGCCCATTGACTCATCTAGCAGATCCATAAAACATCTCTTTAAAATAAAACGAGCAACTATTGTCTTTTATTAAAAAGGAAAATCCCTTAGCATCTAAGCAAGAAACAGAAATGATGTTTTTAGTAAGACTTGGAACATGGAAACATTCTTCCAGTTCCAAAACTAGCCCAGAGGGAAACGACAAATAATAAGTTCCTACAGCTAATGCAGCAATCCGTGCTCCATTTCCCACTCGTAGGTCAACTTCACCCTTGCTTAACCTTCTACTTCTTCTTAGTCCCTGCGAATTGGAACATAAGTGTGAGCCACAACCTGTATCTAATACCCAAAAAGTTGAATTAGCAAGTATACAGTCTATAACGAAAATACCTGATGATGGAACTACCGTTCCGTTCTTCTGATCTTCCTTAAGCTTTGGACATTCTCTCTTGTAATGGCCAATTCCATCACAATAAAGACAGCTTGGTGTGGATTTATCCTGCTTTGTCTTCTTTCTGGGAACTGAATCAACATTTCCCTTGGACTTTCCACCTTTCTTGAAGGGTCTCCCTTTAGCCTTGAGTAAATCTTTGGCTTCACAGTCGAGTCTTATCTCAGCGTTTTTGACCTGGTGAACAAACTCTGCAACTGTTTCTTCTCTTGGTTCACTCATGTATAGTTGCTTAAAGAGACCAAACCCATTGTCGATTCCGAATATCCATAAATGGAGTATTTAATTCACTTAAATACTTGATCCGTTCACGTACTATTTTGTGACCCTACTGGTTCAGTCAAGAGTAAGCTGTGGATTAATATTATTAATTCCACTTGAACTGAAGCGGCCTCTAGCTAGGCATATAGTTCACTTGATCTCACTGAATTATTAACTTGCATAATTTAATTAATACTGAACCGCATTTATTAGACTTAGCATTTAATGCATACTTGGACCAAGGGGATTATTTCCTTCATGAGCCACAACCAGTATCTAATACCCAAGAAGTTGAATTAGCAAGTATACAGTCTATAACAAAAATACCTGAAGATGGAACGACAGTTCCGTTCTTCTGATCTTCATTTAGCTTCAAGCAATCTCTCTTCCAATGCCCCTTCTTCTTATAGTAGAAGCATTCAGATTCAAAAGTGGGTTGGCTCACCTTCTTCTTTTCAGATTTGGTGCCGCCAGTTTCCTTAGGTGGGATGGCTTTCTTGCCACCCTTCTTAGCATTCCTCTTCTTTCCAGATTTCTTGAACTTTGCCCCCACGCACCATAAGCACATGTTGCTTATCACTTTTGAGCGTCTTTGCAGCGGTCTTAATCATACCGTGAAGCTCAGTGAGCGTTTTGTCCAGACTATTCATGTTGTAATTCAGTTTGAACTTATTATACCCGCTATGAAGATAGTGGAGGATGTTGTCTACAGCCATTTCTTGAGAGAACTATTGATCCAGCCGACTCATATTCTCAATTAATCCAATCATCTTGAGAACATGTGAACTTACGGTCTCGCCCTTCTTGAGCTTGGTGTCAAGAATTTGTCTATGAGTCTCGAATCTTTCGACTCGAGCTAGATTTTGGAACATGTTCTTTAACTCACTAATGATCGTGAAAGCATATGAGTTGATGAACGTTTTCTGTGGATCTGAACTCATGGTTGCAAGCATTAGAAATTTTACATCCTTGTGGGTATCAATCCAACGATTGAGGGCTGCCTGAGTGACCCCGTCGCCCGCGGCTTCGGGCATCGCCTCTTCTAGGACATACTCCTTTTCTTCCTGCATAAGAACTATTTACAAGTTCCTTTGCAAGTCAAGGAAGTTTTTCCCGCTCAACTTCTCCTTTTCCAGAATTGATCGAATGTTGAATGAATTGTTGTTGCCATAATTAAAACTACAATTGAAAAGAATAACCAAATAAATAACCATTCATACATGCTCTTAATAAACTTAAATTCAAGCATAAATGCATAATTCAAAATTTATTAAGCATTTTATTCGAGTTTTTGGGTTCCGTTAGGTGGGAATAAAATAATCCAAGATCCTCAAAATCATTGAAGAATTAAGCACATTATGTATTTAGACTCAATTCTAAAATATTTTAGGTAAGCAAATCCTTTTCTAATAGTCTAGAAACTACTCTTGGTTGATGGGTATGTCTAAGAACTTATTAAGTAAACCTATCCCATTTGCCACGGCATAAAAGGACTCCTTACTTATATCTTTGAGTTTTACAAAAACTAACATGTACTCACATCTAATGTGTACCTTACCCCTTTAGAATCAATAAGTAACACCTCTCTATGGCGGAAAACTATTACTAGATTGATGTAAAGGTTATCCAAGTAAGCGTTATTTTGGAATGGCACCTTTTAACTCAATTTTAAAGTTTGGAACTTAGGGCTCTTACTATGTTGGTTAGATTTTAAGTGAACTAAAATCCTTAATCATGCAACATAATCAAGTCACAATCTCATGCATAATATCAAGACATATTTAAAGCAATAAATATCTTAAAGCATGCATAAGATTTAAATGTGATCTAGTATGGCCCGACTTCATCTTGAAGCTTCAACTTCAAACTCCGTCTTGAAAATGGATTGGAAACTCCGTCGTGAATTTCACCATGGGAGGCGTCATTTTCTTTAAATAGGATATGCTATAATTAAACTAATTACAACTATTTGATGGTACGCAGACCATATTTAAATAAAAACTTTGGTGTGTTAGACCAATTTTACATTCAAATTAATGGTACGCAGACCATATTTATTATCCTATTTGGGCCATAATAGTCACTTTCCACAACCTGCAAAACAGTACATTTACAATATACCAATGACCTACTTAGCAAGTCTGTAGAAAATTATGCATCACATAAACATTTGCAGCAACTAATCAAAGGTTCCAACAATCTACAAATTATTCAACCTTATTAGTTCTAATCGAGTTGTTTTAACCTTAAAGGAATAAAGACCTAATCAAGAGATTAATGACTAAAAGCTCCCACTAAAACCAAGAATTTACATGCTTTACTAATTTTAAACATAAAATTGTATTTCCTAGTCCAATAGGAAACTTACAAATTTAATTAAAATTTTAAGCTCACATAAAATAATTTTAAATCCCTTAATTATTTTCCAGGATTGAGTAAAATTAATTAATTATAATTTTACCAAGATTTTAATTTTATTAAAATAATTAGTATAAAATAAATTATGCTAATTAAATTAATCAAAATTAAATTTCGAGAAAAATTAAAATTACGAAATTAAATTAATTAAAATCGTTGTTCAACGGAAAAATTATAACGAAACGACCCAACAAACTAAGGCAAGGCCGTAGGCCAAAGCCCACGCCTCACCCAAGCCGTACAGCAACAGCGCCCATGGGCCGCGTGCACGAGTGCAGTGCCCACGACCTGCTCTGTCGATGGTTGTGTGGTGCATTACAGCGAGCAATGCAGCAGCCAACGTTGTGCTTGCTCTTGTGCGCTGGGCAGTGGGCTAGGCGCAGCGGCACGCGAGCTCCCTTGCTCGTCGTGTTGCTCGCCCTGCCTCTTGCCTTGCGCTGGATGCTTGTCGCCTTGCTCGTCACTCGCACAGCTCACACCGCACAGGCCCTGTGCCCACGCATGTTTATGCATTCCTCGCTGCCTAGTACCGCATGGGCGACGAGCTCCCTTGCTCGTCGTCGCATGCCCGCACCATGCAACACCCCTTAAGGGTAACACTCAGCTTCCATTGCTTCGTGCGTGCAAGATTGTGAACGATTCATAAAAATCAAAATTTTTATAATTAAATTTAACGACAAATTAATAATCCATACTAATTTAACTAAATTTAGGCGAAAAATCAAAAATTTATTAATCAAATTAATTTCCGATTACATTATTTCTTAGGGATTAAAATCTAGGTCAAAAATTTTTAAAATTTTTCAATTTTAAAAAATTTCATGGTGGTTTTTAATCATATGATCCTAATTAAATTATCAATTAATTATGAAAATAAAAAAAATCTGAATTATTTGAAATTCAACAAATTTATTATAATTACGAATTAGGTTGTATAATTAAAAAAATTAAACCTTAAAATTGTTAAACATATACAGTAGGTCAATCATAAATTCAATATTTACATACAAGATTCGCAAATATTTAATTTAACATCATAAAAATTACAAATGTTAATTCGAAAAACTAAAACCTCCGAAAAGTCATAGTTAGGCTTCGAATTTGGGAATTCTGGGTTCGATATCAAATCTATGATTTTTGTCAAAATTTTAAAACGTCAATTACATGCGGAATTCACTATAAAAACATATGATTTCGACCATTATTGACAAAACTGCCAAAAATCCTGCGAACATATAATCAAATAATTGCACGAATTTGCAATTAATTACAATAACGAAATTGATCACCCCTTTAATTCATTGAAAAATTATAAAATTTAATGTTAACTATAATTTATAATGGAATTAATTAGAGGCTCGTGATACCACTGTAATGTTATGAACAATATAAACAATATATATTCATGAGGAGAAACCATAAAGACAGGAATCAAAATTAATTGCCACATTGTCAATTAGCATAATTTAGGGTACATACAATGTGGTGCGTGCCTTCCCTAGTTGCTCCCGAACCGAACAAGAACAAGTTTTAGAGCTCCAATTATCGCTCCTCCGTAGATAGTCCACAACAAGTTCAGATCCGTCTTAGGTAACCAACTAGGATATTTGCTAAGGTTTTATGCACTCGGGTTAGGCTATTAAATATGTTCTCCCTTGAACACAATCTATGTAAAGTATATTGTATGGGTTGTATGAATTGTGAACACTAAACACATATTTATAGAGTAGGAAATAGAGACTTAGAGTTCTACTAGGAACCAATTACTAATCCTATCAGGATTACTGTTAATTAGAATCTTTGGATTAATAAAACACCTAGTGTTTGAATCTAATCCTAACTATCTAATTCTAATAGAAGTAGGAAAACTTTACTTAAAGCCAAAGTTTACTTGGAGACTAAGTAATCAGACAAAGCTTGAAGCACAAGACGAGCGCAACCAACGCAGCCACAAGGGCCCACGCTGGCGCGCGCGCCTGGCCAGGCCCAACCGCAGACGCTGCTGGCCTATGGCCCAACGCGCACACTGTTGTTGGCCTTGGCCTTTGGCGTTGCTTCTTGCCTTGGCTCGTCGCGGCCCACTGCTTTCCTGGCCCATCGCACAAGGTTGGGCGCTGGTGCTGGGCTTAGCGCCTAGCGATGTGGGCTCGGCCTTTCGCTCATCGAGCGATGGGGTAGCTCGCTTGCCGGCTTGTCGCTCGTCCAGCTTCCGATTCGTTTTCCGATTCCGGAATTTATTTCCGTTTCGAACAAATATTTACGTTTCCGTTAATATTTCCTATATCGGTAATAATTTCCTATTCCGACAATATTTCTGATTCCGATAATATTTCCGTTTCCGGCAATATTTCCGATTCCGACAATATTTCTATTTCCGATAATATTTTCCGATACGAACCATGTTTCCGTTTCCGGAAACATCTACGACTTGGATAATATTTATATTTCCGTCATGAACCATATTTCCGTTTCCGGCAACATCTTCATTTTCAGAATATTCTTTACTTTACCTTTTGACGATTTCAACTCCCACTGGAACCAAGATCCGTCATTTCCAAATGATCATAAATAGAGTACTTAGTGAACAATATATTCACTTAAATACTTGATCCGTTCACGTACTATTTGTGTGACCCTACGGGTTCAGTCAAGAGTAAGTTGTGGATTAATATTATTAATTCCACTTGACCTGAAGCGGCGTCTAGCTAGGAATTAAGTTCACTTGATCTCACTGAATTATTAACTTGTTTAATTAATACTGAACCGCATTTATTAGACTTAGCATTAAATGCATAAATGCATACTTGGACCAAGGGCATTATTTCCTTCAAATTCAGCCATGAAACCCCTTAAGGTTACTCCTTTTTGTGTAAAAATTAATTTTTATGAGTTTTGAACTCACTAAACATCATTGATTTATTGGAAAATATTGAACATTAGTGCATAAAGATGGCATTTTAGGACTCGGGTTACCAAGATTTGCTAGGTTGAAGCCTCCAATATGATTTACCAATTGCTTGAATATTAAAAAATGTAAGTTACTTTTTAAAGATTGAATTTTGGAGAGGATTTAGAAAGTGAGGTTCGATTTTAGCATTACGGCGTTAGGTTATTTCTGATTTTTCCCCCTCCTTCTCATTTCTGGAGAAATGAGGGATTTATATAGAAAAGTGGTTGGAAAGATGTCGAAAGGCTTGTGCCTGGCGCATGTGCCTTGCTGGCGCCTGGCGCAACGAATGCTGGAAAAAAAGGACGATGACGCGGTCCTTTTAGGCGCGCTGGCAGCTATACCTTGTACTATTTAGACGCTTATGGGAATGTGCATTGCTAAGGAAGGTAATTTGTACGATTTTGAAAGCGTCGCTTTGCGATTTTGCATAATTTTGGACTCGATTTTACGGGTCGGAGCCCGGGATGCTCGGTTATGTGGCTCGCCTCCTGAATTTGGATTTTTTAATGTCATTTTGATTGAAAATATGATTCGGAGACCAATGGTGATGTCCGTTTTGAGAGTTTGAGTTTGAATTTTGGAAATGGAATTTTGTATCGATTTCCTGGATGGGAACGGACTTAGGGATTGAATTTTAGATGATTGGATTTGGAATAATTTCATTATATTTTAGCAATTGGGGCTTCCGCTCGGAGCTGCACCAACCTTGAAGTTAGGCTAATGGTTTCGTCATCGGCCCTAAGGGGGAGACACAAAATTAGGTGTATATAATCGAATACTAGTCGAATAAACCAAAACCAAATGACCAAGAAAAATATCAAAGTTGTGGTGTATATAGTCGTCAACTGAAAATCGAACATACAAAGATCAAATGACCAAGAACAAGATCAAAGGTGTATGTATATAGTTGAAAAACTAAAAATTGAACATTAAAAATCAAAGATATGTTGATCAAGTGACTGAGAACAAGATTGAAGGTGTATGCATATAGTCGAAAACTGAAAATAGATCATTAAGAATCAAAGATACAAACAAATGACCAAGAACAAAATGAAATATATTTCCAAAGCCTTGTCATAAATCTAGGTACAGAATACATTATTTCTCACCAAGATCACTTTGTAGTTAAGTCGCGATGTTAGGACTAATATTGCATCAATCTACTTCAATGTCATCTCGTTTACTCTTGTGATCTGAGTATGCATTATCTTCTGACTTACCAGCAGAGCCCTTTGAACGTACTTTCTATGTGCCTGTAACACCGGCCAGTCAAATATCTAGAAAATTTCTCAATCAATCAGCTAATACCACAAGGATAATTATGCAAAAGCTAATAAAAAAAACCCATTTCAACAAACACAAAATTAATCAACAAATAACCATAAGAAAAATCGAAAACCCATTTACCGTAGATGTCAAATCAGTGAAGATAATATGTTCCTCCTAAATTTGTAATGATGTTGAACATTGAATAAAAAACCCAATTGAACATTATTAGACACGAGTGAACACGAGAGAAAAGAGAGTGAAGAACCAGCGAGATGCTAAAGAAAATGTGCACGTTAACCTCTTGTGCACTTCTACAATTGCAATAGGGTTACTCAAAAACCACAAATATCATAGCCCTAATTTGTAAAATTCATCCTATACGAGAAATTAATTCATAATGCTCAACTAATTAAAGTAAAATTAAATTTTAAGACCGAAGAAAAAAGGAACTGGAAAAAATTATAAACTAGCCTTGAGAAAAGAAGAGAAACATCAGCTAGCTAGATAGGGAGGCCGGCGACAAGGAGAATAGAAGTTGGGGGTGAGTACTATGGCAGAGGCGAGCAAGGTGGTGGTGGCGGCGATGAGAAGAAGGATATAGATCGGAAAATATTAGTGTGATGGGAGTGGTGAGTGCATGAGATAAGGCGAGTCAGCGCAGGAGAGGACCTTCCAGCAGTAGGCGAGTTAGCTTCCAGAAACACAGGCGAGTCGCGCAGGGGGAGAAACGTGGGTGGGGGATATGGCAGCCACGACGTGGTGATGCTTTTTGGGTGGGCGGTGTTGGGGAAGCAAGGAGAGAAGCAATCGAGAATGAAGCAAGCAGAGGAAGCAGTGAGAAACAAAAAAAGCGGGAATGAAATTTGGTGTGGGAAGGAATTTTTTCATTTCCAAACTAACCTAAGTGAAGTAGTGAAAAGGGAGGTCTAAGTTCTTGTGGGGTGAATAGTAACCCCCAAGAACTTGTAAAATTTGCATCTTGTGCTTGGGTGAATAGAAAACCCCAAAAACTTACTTAAAAAAAATTAATTTCAATCAAGTGCTTGGGGTTTCTCTAAGACCCAAGTACTTGGCTCAGAGCACTTGAGGTTCTTTCTACTAGTGTGCATGTCCTAAACAATGAAAAATGTGAAAGGTTGGATCCCAATTTTTATACTTATCTCTTAGAATAACAAGACAAAAGAAACTACTACGTACATGATAACTCTTGTACGCCCCCACATTAATTTATTAGCCCCATTTAGAATATTTGGAAATACTAATAAATGGAATATATTGCTTCACCTTACCCTTTTTGGCTCTCTCTACACCAAAAAATATGTTTCTACGAGTAGTATTACTAGTATGTGTTGGTCAATGAATGTACTTCGTGCTACGAGTAGTATGTGATGAATTTAAGTGGGTTTCTTCAAAAGATTGTGTGTGTATTTGATGTACAATACATTTATTGTATATCAGAGTAAATTGTAACCAATTTTTGGTAATTTTTAACAAGTTTTGATTAACTTTTTATGTTATGAATTAATTTTTGATAATAAACTTTTTAAAGTACTACCCTGTATATAGTTACATTTATACATTACTAGTGATTTTGAAAGGATGAATTTCATTAAAGTGAAAAAAAGTATCATTAAAAATCAAATAACTTTTATATTATATAGGGATAACTTTTAAACATTTTAGGGTAACTTTATATCGCCTTAGAGCAAGATCAATCATAAGCCTTAAGACTTAGATTTTGCTGACATGGTATATGCATGCCCCACCTAATCTTAAGACAATACAACATTGAAGTGGGTGGATCTTAACAAAATCTTAAATTGAGTCAGGAAAAATCAAGAGTCAACTTAAGACTCAATGTTTGAGTTGAATAAAATATAAAATAACATTATATCTAAATTTACGTCTTAAATGATTTTTAAAAGAGAAAAACTAAATTTGTTCGAAGTTAGAAGTCATCTTTACTCTCGTCGCGCGCTTTCCCATCTTTCTCCTTCTCTCCTTTTCCATTGTTTATTTTCTTGGCCGTCGTAGGCCGAAAATAGTCTAATTTCTTCGAAAATTAGACTATTTTCGACCCTCTTTTTTCATTTAATTCTAGTTATTGTCTTAAATTCAATAAATTTTCATTATATGGCGGAATTCGTCCTTGTTTGTTAGTTTCCGTATGGTGAAGTTATTTTTAGTATGTTTGGTTTGTCATTCACTCGTAGTGGTACGTTTATGTATAATTAGTTCATTGGTAAAGTTTTATGCGGGATCGCAACATAGATCAATTTTCTGAGTACATTCAGATGAATCAAGTGGAAATCATCATCGCATCTACAACAAATCGTTAGACCCTCTCTCTAAAAAGGTTGCATGTTCCAGGGCTATATAATGAAGGATAAGCCTACTTGGAGTAATTAAGCTAAAATAATTAAGCTTTAGTTTTTAATTCAATATTGCTATCGTGTTTTCTAGTCCTTTAAAGCTGTTATTTTGTCACCTACTGCACATGTATGTGTACCAGTGATGAGTTTTCTCAAGGGCATAAGGTTGGTAGGGTTTGTTCTCTCTTTGGCATTGTTCAGCCGCATTATATAAATGCGTGCAAGTGTTTTGTAAGGCAAGCAATCTGAATACAATACAAAAGAGCTTTCCTTTCTTTCCTCTTCTTTATTTTCTGCACTTATGTTCTTAATTCCATGCACAAGTTGTGAGATTTTCTTCATCACAATTAGTGACAATCTAGTTATCATGGTATCAGGGCCAAGCTTGTGTATATGGAATAGAATACTACTACGTTGAAAGATCAAAGGTTTGACCTTTGAATCTGAAAATCCCTTCTGTCTCATTCTTCTCTTTCTCCTTCTTCATTTTCTCTGAATCTCTTCTTCTCTCTTTCTCTGAATTTTTTGTGAATCTCTCTCTCATTCTTCTTCTATAAAACACTTCTTGTTCCTTAAGAAAGTCTGCATCTTACTCACCAAATCAGTGAAAATGTCAAAACTGACGTTTGCTGACATTCAAAACCCTTTGTTCCTCTATCCTTCTAATGCAAATGTAATAAGCATTGATAAGCTGCAAGGAGCTGATGATTACAGGGCATGGAGAAGAAGCATGGAGATCAACATGTCCTCTAAAAGAAAGATGGGATTTATCACTTGTGCATAGTGCAAGACACTGAAGATGAGGTAAAATCTGAACTCTGGGATATATGAAACAATATGGCCATTGCTTGGATTCATAACAATGTTTCTATATCCATAAAAAAATCTATTATTTACACTACCTCTACTAAAGAAATCTGGAGTCAACTAGAAGTTAGATTTTCCTTGACTCATGGGTCCAGAAAATACAGAATAAACAAAGACCTCTATAATACTAAACAGAATGCTAGCTCAATCAATGACTACTACACTGCTCTAAGTGTCTTGTGGGAAGAACTGGATTCTATGAACATGTTGCCTACTATTACTAATATCACTGGGGATATTAGAAAATTGCTGTAAGTTGTTGATCGACAGAAAGAGGAATCCAGGTTATTTCAGTTCTTGAATGGTCTGAATGACAAATATGGACTTCAAAGGAGTCAAATCTTGATGATGACTCCTCTTCCCACCGTTGAAAGTGCATGTTCAGTGTTGCAACAGGAAGAATCTCAAAGAGAGGTTTTGAAATTCACTAAACCTGAAACTGAAATGTCTGCAATGTTTACTAAAACTCAGTCTGATAGAGTAGAAACTATTTGCAAGGCATGTGGTGTGAAGGGTCACTTGACTGAGAAGTGTTGGACTATCGTTGGATGCCCAAAATGGCACTCCAGGCATGTAAGGTTCCTCCAAAACCTGGTAATTGAGAAAACGTGGCTTCCTCATCATCCTATTCAAGATGGAATGTGGGAAAGAGCAACCCTCCTAGAGTTGCAGCAGATGTTCAGATTAGTGAAACAAAATCTGAAACAGGTGTGTTGTTCACTCCAAAACAGTTGGATCAACTGGCTAAATTGTTGCCCAACCTAGTGACTAAATCAACTTCCAGGCACACTGATACTGATGATGAGTTAGATGTTCATTTTTGGTATAATTTCTTGCTATCGTGTTGCAGAACTGAGTGGTGCATGGATAGTTGACTCTGGAGCTTTGGATCATATGACTCCACACCTCCATTATCTGACTGAACCTGTTACAGCAAAAAGTGGTCCTACCAACTAGTGAAACTTCCATGATATCTCACGTGGGAAAAGAAACTCTTGGAACATACATTGTGCTAAAAAATGTGTTGTGTGTCCCGAAATTCCGACATAACTTGCTCTTTGTATAAAAGCCGATCAAGGAAAGCAATTGTGAAGTACTCTTCTATCCCACGCACTGTGTAATAGAAGACGGCAAGACAAAGAAGACTTTGGGTGTAGGAAAGGCAAGAAATGGTCTTTACTACCTGGAGAAAAATGATGTTGAAACTTTGAAACAATCTAAAAATGCTCACTTTGGTCTGACTGCAAAAAGGGCTGCTGAAGAGTACATATTGTGGCACAATAGACTTGGACATGCCTCTCTCTCAAAGTTGGAACACTTGGAATGTGTGAAGCCTTACCTGACAGCAAAAAAATGAAGTAGTGTGCATCACTTGTCCCATTGCTAAGTTTGCAAAGGTGCCTTTCAATCTGAGTTCTTCTCATGCTGCTGAGATATTTGAACTGGTTCATATGGATATTTGGGGTCCTTACAAAGTTGACACAAGGAATAAATTCAAGTATTTCATGACAATTGTTGATGATCATTCAAGAATGACATGGGTATACCTGCTGCAATACAAATCTCAGTCCCTAGATACTCTTGTAATGTTTCAGAATTATGCAAAAAACCACTTCAGTAAATCCATCAAGCACTTGAGAACTGATAATGCACTGGAATTTGATGATGAAGAGTGCCCAAAATTCTTCTCTGGAAATGGAATTCTTCACCAAACTTCATGTGTGGGAACACCTCAACAGAATGCAAGAGTTGAGAGGAAGCACAGACATGTTTCGGAAATGGGAAGAGCACTGAGATTCCAAGATTCACTGCCTTTGCATTTCTAGGGTGATTGTGTGATGACTGCTGCTCATATAATAAACAGAATTCCTTTTAAGATCCTTGAAAATAAGACTCCATTTGAAGTTTTGCATAACAAAAAGCCAGAGTATGAACACTTAAGAGTGTTTGGATGTTTGGCCTTTGCTCCAAACCCATAAATCACCACAGATAAGTTCAAGGCAAGAGGAGTACCTTATGTTAAGTTGGGTTACCCACCATCTCAGAAGGGGTATAGACTATTGAATCTTATTACAAGGCAAGTTATGGTGACAAGACATGTGAAATTCAAGGAACATATCTTCCCTTTCCAATCAGATGCTGAAAACTCATACATAAAACCTCTACCTCAACCCTTGCCAAACACAAACTGTTTTCCACCATCTGATCTGTTTGACATATTACAACATGACAGTGATGCTGAACCTAATGAAGACATCAACAACATCCCTGAAATTGACTCACCTACTCACACACATCAAATCACTGAACCAGAATCTGAACCTGAGGGAGACCAGTCAGAGGATTCCAATCTTCCCCATGATGAGGATGTAGCCCCAAGAAGATCATCAAGATCTCACTCTGCACCAGTGTGGTCAAAAGACTATGTGATGAAGAACAATTCAAGTTCCCAACACATAGCTAATCTAGCTGAGTATGAGATTCATAACACCTTCTATTGCTTCCTGGTAACACTAAACAACATCAGTGATCCAATATCATTCAAACAAGTTGTCACATAGTCAAAATGGGTCAATGTTATGAACAGAGAGTTGGATGCATTGGAACTGAATGATACATGGGATATATGTATCCTACCTTCAGGGAAACAGGCCATTGGGTGTAAATGACTGTTCAAAACCAAATTTCATCCTGATGGGAAAATGGACAAAAACAAGTCAAGATTGGTTGCTTTAGAAAGAAAACAGAAGTATGGACAAGACTATGCTGAAACATTTTATCCAGTGGCAAAGATGACCACTTTTAGGACCATCTTGGCAGTAGCAGCAATGCAAGACTGGTATGTGTTTCAGATGGATGTAACCAATGCCTTCCTACATGGAGACTTGTATGAAGATGTGTACATGAAACTGCCTCAAGGTTATACTGGAATAGGGAGCAGAATCAAACTGAATGATGATGATGATTGTGTTGTGCCTCAGAAAGTTGTGTGCAAACTCAAAAAATCCATGTATGGCTTGAAGCAAGCTCCAAGACAATGGTTTGCCAAACTTTTAGAGACACTATTTAGATTTAGTTATAACCGATCCAAGTCAGACTACAGCTTGTTCACAAAGACAAATGGTCAAGAAATCACCTTGATATTGTTATATGTTGATGATCTTATGATATGTAGCACAAACCAGACAGAAATTGCAACTCTCAAAGAAATGTTGTCTAAGTCATTTCACATGAAATACCTTGGAGAATTGTCCTACTTTTTAGGTCTTGAAGTATTCAGATCCTCTTCTGGTTTCTTTGTGTCTCAAAGAAAATATGCCTTGGATCTACTCAACGAACATCAGATGGTTGATGTAAAACCTGTACAACTTCCCATGGAATCAAATCTGAAACTCACCACAGACAAGGGAGAGCTACTTCCTTCCCCTACTCCATATCAGAGGTTGTTGGGTAGGTTGATCTACATGTCCATTACAAGGCCTAACATTTCATTCATTGTCCAACCCTTGAGCCAATTCATGCATCAGCCAATGTCAGTTCATATGCAGGCTGCCAAAAGGCTACTGAGATACATTGCTGGTACTGTCAATCAAGGCATATTGCTTGCTTCCACCTCTGCAGCCACACTTACAGCTTATTGTGACAGTGATTGGACTGGATGTCCAATATCAAGAAGATCAACCTCAGACTATTGCATCTTCTTGGGAAAATCACCTGTTTCTTGGAAAGCAAAGAAACAATCAGTTGTGGCTAGATCATCAGCTGAATACAGGGCTATGGCCTTGACCTCTTGTGAAGTAACATGGCTGACATATTTATTGAAGGATCTTGGTTTGTCTTCTCTACCACCTGCAGTGCTAAAATGTGACAATCAAGTTGCTCTCTATTGCTGCTAGTCATGTTCTCCATGAGAGAACAAAGCACTTGGAAGTTGACTGTCACTTCATTAGAGACAAAGTGCAGAATGGCAGCATTGTCACTTAACAAGTACCCTCCACTGAACAGATTGCAGATGTTATAACCAAGATTTTCACTGTGAAGCAACACCAGTATCTCTTGGATAAGTTGGGAGTTACAACTCACAACTTGAGGGGGAGTAATGAAGGATAAGCCTACTTGGAGTAATTAAGCTAAAATAATTAAGCTTTAGTTTTTAATTCAATACTGCTATCTTGTTTTCTAGTCCTTTAGAGCTGCTATTTTGTCACCTATTGCACATGTATGTGTACCAGTGATGAGTTGTCTCAAGGGCATAAGGTTGGTAGGGTTTGTTCTCTCTTTGGCATTGTTCAGCCGCACTATATAAATGCGTGCAAGTGTTTTGTAAGGCAAGCAATCTGAATACAATACAAAAGAGCTTTGTTTGATTCAATTTGTCGTGTATTTGTTTAAATAGTATGACTCTTATTAATGAATTAACTTTCCTTTAAAAAGAAAAAAACTGAATTAATTCAAATCTGAAGAGTCTTAACAATAATTTATTTATTAAATACTAATGAAAAGATGACATGGAATATACAAAACTATTAAGACAAGACTCCCCTAAACTTGCTCTAGTGATTAGCCCTAAGTCTTAAGACTTTAGTTATGCTGACATGGAATATGACTACCAAGTCTTAAGATTAGACAAAGGAATTTTTAGCATTGAAAAGGGTAAGTCTTGACAAAGTCTTAAATTGAGTCTTGAAAAAACTAAGACTCAACTTTTCGTGGTGGGAAAATTTAGCAGGCCATGTGTGAGTTGAATAAAATAATAAAATAACATATGGTGCATAAAAATGCAAGTCTTAAATAAGTTTGAAGGGTGAAGTGATAAATTTAATTGAATCTTAAAAGTCATATTAGCAATAGTTTAATTATTTATTAGAGCAACATCAAGGGGGTCTTGTCTTAAGATTTTCTTCATTTGCCATGTCAGCATTTCATTAATATTAAATAATTAAATTATTGTTAAGACTCCTTAAGATTCAATCAAATTTAGCTCTTCACCCATTAAATCATTTAAGACTTGTAAATTTATGTAAAATATCATTTTATTATTCAATTTAACTCATATACCAAGTCTTAAGTTCAGTCTTAATTTTTCAAGACTCACTTTAAGACTTTGGTAAGACTTGTCTATTTCAATGCTAAAATTTATATATGTTTGATCTTAAGACTGATTAATCATATGTCATGTCAACACAACTCATGTCTTAAAACTTGGGGTTGATCATGCTCAAAGATGACATGACATATTAAAAAAAGTCTTAAGACAAGAACCCATTAATCTTGCTATTACATTATTTTATTATACACATGTCTTAATTAAAGTTATGATTAGTTTTTTTGTTATTTATGATTTTTCTTTAAATTTAAATATTTTGAATATAAGAAAAGTACACTTTACGTTGACCAGAAAAAGAAAATTTGCAAAGATCTAAAGTTTGTCGAGTAATAAAACAAAAAGGGACCGCATAAAACTAAAAACAACCTTTCTCCGTGCTCCGTCTAAGAACCCTTCAATTTTCGTGACATATCTTAAAGTTTTTATCCACAGAGTCCTAAAAAAATATTTTGTGGGGCCAAAAGAATACTATTAGGAGAATTTTTGCCGTGTGCCAAATTCATGGCCTGCTAAATTTTCTAAGGGGGGGCGAAATACGTTGTTGCATATTTGTGGGGTTAAAGTTTATTCTACTCATCTAAGATGCCAATATAGATTTAGGCCTCAAGCACTATGTCGAGAAGACTACTCCCTCCGTAACTAAATAAATGATTAGTTCATTTGATCGGCATGAAGTTTAACGAATGTGAATTGTTTTATTATAGAATGAAAGAAGTGGGATAGTTGTGGATTACATAATTGAAGTACTCTCTCTGTTCCTAATTTTTTTTTTCGTTTATCATTTTACGTTGTATTAAGGAGAATGTAAAATTATAAAATTAATTATTGTTGTATTTTTATGGGAAATTGTTGCCTTTTGATTTCATTTTCATAAGAAAACAAAATAGTTGTAAAGGTTGTGAGCCAATACAGTTTAGGGTAAAATTGACAACTCATTAATCCATCCAAACTTCAACCAACCAATGAGATTACAAGGTTTTTTTTATTGATGACCTAATAGAATTATGATTAAGATTCCAAAGACAATATTAAAAGGGAAAAAAAAAGTAAGGGGATATCATTTTGGTACACCTTAAAACGAAACGGAAAAATATTTAGGGACGGAGGGAGTAAAAGATAATAAAAGTAGGGATAATTGTGGAATAAATGATTAAAAATTAGTAGTGAGATACTCCCTCCGTATTTTAAAAAGAGATACACTTTTTTTAAACGGTCGTATTTTAAAAAGAGATACATTTTCCTTTTTTGACATGTTTTGGTCCCCACTTCCATTATATTAATATTTCTCTCTTTCTTGTGATCTCCACACTTACCCACATCATCTTTTTACTATAATAAATAATTCAACCAATTACCCTACTTTTATCTTATTTTAATAAATTCAACTCACTCTCTTAAAACATGTGACGGTCAAATTGTTTCTCTTTTTAAAATACGAATGGAGTATTTAGTATAAGAAAAATATAATAAAATAAGGGGGAAATTTTCCCAAAATAAAAGGTGCATCAATCACTTTATTACGGCCGATTAAAGTGACTACAATTGAAAATTATCTATTTTTTAACTAATCTTCACTTTGGATACCAACGCGCGGATGGTACAGGCGCGTGCACCTAGATCTAGGTGCACCTGCACCAAAACGCAGAAAAATAAGAACAAAACGCAAAAACATAAAAAAGCAATAAAAAACATAAAAGAACACAAAAACATAAAAGAAAGAACATCAAGAATTAAACCAAAAGAACAATAAGTAAAACAGGAAAGAACAATAGCATTGAAAACGCAGAAAAATAAGAACAAAACGCAAAAACATAAAAAAGCAACAAAAAACATAAAAGAACACAAAAATATAAAAGAAAGAACATCAAGAATTAAACCAAAAGAACAATAAGTAAAACAGGAAAGAACAATAGCATTGAAAACCAAAAAAGGTTAAAACAACAAATAAATAAAAACACGTAAAAGAACAATAAGTAAAAACACGTAAAAGAACATAAAACACTAAAAAGAAAGAACATCAGCAATTAAACGAAAGAACAAATAGAAAAGAACAATCATATTAAAAACCAAAAAGATTAAAACACGTAAAAGAACATAATACACTAAAATGAAAGAAGATCAGAAAGTAAAGGAAAAGAACAAAAAGAAAAAAAGAAAAACACAAACATATTAAAAACCAGAAAGGTTAAAACAAGGAAAGAACGATTTCTCTGCACTTTTAAAAAGAACATGGCAAATGCAACACCAGACGCACAAAATAACAAAAGAACCAACGAAAAGAACAACAAAAACGTTAAAAAGTGAAAAAACCGCCAAACAGAAGTTTTTTATTGAAATAATGAACGTGGCAAGAAAAAAACTGCAAAACAGAAGTTTTCCTATGAAAACATAAAACGTGGCAGTTAATTTCTCTCTCCTCAAAATCTTTTAATAAAAAAAAAATTAAATAAGTTACTTGTCTTTCATTTTGTATTTTAAAAAATTAAAAAATAGATTACTGTTTAAAATAAAAAAAATAAAAAAATATAATTTAAGTAAAAACAGTAATAAAAAACAAATTTAAAAATACTAACAACAGATAATAAAAAGAACACAAAGGAGACTCAAACGAACATCATTTTCTTTACTTATAGGCCAAAAGAACAAAAGAGCGGACGAAAAGAACAACAAAAAAAAAGGAAGTTTAAATTTGAAAATACTGTAGCAGTTATTTTCTCTCTCTTCAATTTATCATATATAAATACATCATTGAATGCGACATTTATTTTCATTTTCACACTCAACCTACATGCAAAACCTTCACTCACCAACAATCAAAAAAACAGTGCAAAACCTTTCAAATTCTTGCAAATCCGAACTTCCCCAATTTGGAATTCTACTATTTTCACTCTAAAAACTTCCCCAATTTGTTTTTTGGAAGTGATAATCTGGTTACAAAAACTTGAACCCTAACAATTGAAAATGGGGAAATCGAAAAAAGGAGAAGAAGTTGATGCGAAATGTTCTATTGAGTAAGAATTCAACTTCATTTTTCTTTTCTATTTCTTGAATTTCAGTTTAATTTTAATTTTTAGAGAATTTCCCATGAATTTTAATTTTCTATAAAATTTCATTTGAAGGGATGATATTCCTTTGACAACGACTTTATTGAACTTAAGAAACAAAAAGAAGAAAGAGAAAGAAATTACACCAACAATTGATGCGGATTTGTTGGAAGATATCAACAAAGAAATTTTAGAAACGGAAGAAGAAGAAGAGAGCGAGTAAGTGGATTTTTTAAACAAAAACCTTGGTTCATTTACACCTTCTGTTTGTTCTTTTTGTTTTCCTTAATGTTCTAATTACAATAACGAAACCAAATACATTTTTTAACGAATTTAAAAGAAGATCTACATTTATGTTTTTTTTAAATGTATTTTAAGTCACTGAATCATACACTTAGAAGAACAATGGTATAGATTTAAAAGAACAACGAATGTTAACTCAAAAGAACAGCGGAAATTTAAATTGAATAAGTAGATCTATGTTCTTTTATTTATTTACTGTCTGTTCTTTTTATTAGCCCTACTGTTTTGACGAGCTTAAACCTAGATCTATAATTTTGTTCTTATCTATTGAATTTGATCTATGTTCTTTTTTATCTATGTTCTTATCTATAAAAACTTAAAAGAACCAACTGTGCAGGTTTAAAGAACAATCAATGTAGACTCAAAAGAACAACCAATGTACACTCAAAAGAACAGTACAGTATTAATGTAGGCTTAAAAAGAACTATGCATCTGGAAGAAAAGAACAGTCCATGTCTACTTAAAAGATCACTTGCATTAAAAGAACAATCAATGAAAATTAAAAAAAACAATGTGCTTAGATTTGATGAGATGGTGTTCTTTTTACTTGTTCTTAAATGTATTTAAAAAAAAGAACAATCAATCACGGATAAAAGAACAAACCATCTACATTTAAAAGACAAACCTAAAACTGTTAGCACACAGTAAAAGAACACTTAATAGAAAGAACATAACAAAAGGAACATATAAGCATACCTTAATCCTCAGCAAATGATCACAATCCTCTTGAATTTCATTATCTCCTTCAATTTTCTTTCTACGAAAATTAGCAAATTGTATTTTTTCATCTCCTGAGAATTAGTATTCTGATTAATTCACTAATTCTCAAAAAAACAGGAACAATAATGCGAAAAGTTGGAGAGAAAATAATCGCATTTCACTCTTTCTCTCTCTTAAATTCTCTCTTCTGTTGAGAGAAAATAAAACCTCTCATTTTTCTCTCTCTAAAATGTGTTGCTAAAATTATGAAATGATGAATGAATGAGAATATGGAGGACAAACATTATTTATATATTGTATATGAAAAAATAAAAAAATCAGATGAATAAGATATTGTGCAAGGGTGCAGGATGAGAACTGTGCACTTGTTTTTTGTGTTGTTCCTTTTTTCATAATATGTGTTCTTTCCAAAAGCATAGCTGTGTTCTTTTGTACACGACATGTTGTTCTTTTTCCATTACATGTGTTATTTTAAACATTTTTCTGTTGTTCTTTTTTCATAACATGTGTTTTTGGTGTTGTTCTTTTTTTCATGACATATGTTTTTTCATTATAGACTTTCCAAACAAAGGAAAGCATTGCAAGAACAACAGAAGATGGTGCAAGCACTTCAGAAAAAGCTGCTACAACAGGAAAAGCAGCTGGATCTGATTGAACAAAAAAAGAAGGGTGGAGAAGGACAAAAAAATTCCAGCAAAGATCCTGAAAAGCAGGAAGAAACTGAAAAGAAAGAGCATGAAGTAAAAGTGCATGAAGAAGTGAAAGAACCTGAAAAAGAGGAGGCTGAGGTAAAAGTTCCAGAAGAGCTGGATGAACCAGAAAGAAAAGAAAAGAAAACGAACTTAAAAATTACTTTGAGGTATCATCTGTGTTTGTTAATACTATTTCATATTTACATTGTAGTTGTTATTTTCGTTTCTTAAACATACTTTTGCATTTATGTTTTTACTAGAAAGAAAAAAGACGGAGAAGAAGCTGGTGAGGAACCTGAAAAAGCAAAGGGGAAGTCTAGGAAATCAATACCAAACAGGAAAAGGACAAGGTAACTTACATAAATGGTGTTCTTTTTATTTTCTGTGTTTTACTTTTTTTTTACTACTTATGTTCTATTGTTTTGGTCAACAGAAGTCAATTGCTGAAAGAAGAATTTCCCGATCTTATAAAAGAGGTAAAGCAGGAATTGGAAGAGGCACATAAGAAGAAGAGCTTGTTGCCTGCTGAGAAAATTTCAACAAAAAAAGTTGCACCAAATGCTAAGAAGGGGAATGGAGTTACTTTGAAAAAGACTACAGCACTTAAGGTAAACTTCACATTACCCTTTTTCAATCATTTTATTTACCTTAATGTTATATTATAATAGAGATAAATGCTGTGTTTTAAATAAAGAATGTTCTTTTTTTCCTGTCTTGTTTTCTTTACATCATCATTTATGTTCTTTTTTCATTCAGAGGGGTAGCAAAGTTAATCAGATAGTTGTGAGGGAGGTTTATGAAGACGAGGAAGATGAAGAAGGAGGTGAAGAAGAAGGTGAAGAAGTAGAAGAGGAAAGTGAACCCTTAATGAAGAAGGGGAAAAAAGTAGTTGAGAAGGTCAAAAATTTTCTTAAGTTATTTGTTCTTTTTCTTCCATATAATGTTCTTTTACTCCCTGACTAATGTTCTTTATATTTTTTCTTTTTTCCAGAGAGCAACAAGAAGTAAACAAATTGTTGTTTCTGATGAGGTCATGGAGGTGGTGGATGATGAGAAACCAAAATCTTTGGTTGTTGCCAAACCAAAACCTGAAGAAAGGAAACTAAATCTAAGGCAAACTCCGCAATTGATGATGCGATTCTTGAGGGGAATTGCATCTAATGAACCACATGATATAAGAAAACAACAAGCCATCGTGGAGTTAGGCTTTGGATCTCTTCTGCAACTTGACATCCCACAAAACGAAAATCCATTCCCGTACGAGTTGGTTAGGAATTTCAACTCGTCCGACCGTTCCTTGCATCTACCAAAGTCTTCCCTTGATATTACTGTAGAGGATGTATACCTGGTGTACGGTATACCTATTGGAGGAGCTCCGGTCGTGGAATGGACGGATGAACAAGATCCTGAAGTGTTGAGGGTTTTTGCTGAATTTTGGGCATACTGGCAAGTGAAGTTTGGATGCCCAAAATTGAAAGAAATGGTTGAAAAACTGATCAAAGATGACACTCCAGTTGATGATAACTGGAAGAGATCTTTCCTAGTGGTTGCAGTTAACACCTGCATTAAATCTACTACTAATTTATCGGTAAACATCAAAATTCCTTTGTTTCTCATTAATGTTCTTTTATTTCTCATTAATGTTCTTTTGTTTGCGTATTATGTTCTTTTAAATGTTTATTAATATTTTTATTGTTCTTTTATTTGTTTGTCGAATTCCATGTTCTTTCTTTCTCTTTCACTGTTCTTTTATTCTGTATGATATTCCATGTTCTTTCTTACATCAAAATTCCTTTGTTTCTCATTAATGTTCTTTTATTTCTCATTAATGTTCTTTTGTTTGCGTATTATGTTCTTTTAAATATTTCTCACTGTTCTTTTATTCTGTATGATATTCCATGTTCTTTCTTACATCAAAATTCCTTTGTTTCTCATTTATGTTCTTTTATTTCTCATTAATGTTCTTTTGTTTGCGTATTATGTTCTTTTAAATGTTTATTAATATTTATTGTTCTTTTATTTGTTTGTCGAATTCCATGTTCTTTCTTTCTCTTTCACTGTCCTATTGTTGTACTTTCCTTTATATGAATTTTAGTTGTGTTCTTTTCAGTTGTATTCAATATTCTTTTGCTCTTCTTTCATTGTTCTTTTCATTCTCTCTAATGTTCCTTTATTTTCTATTGAATGTTCTATTTTCTTATTCTATTTAAAATCATAATTAATGTTCTTTTCTTTTATATTTTTCTGTTTCAAAAGCCAAACTTCAGATTCCTAGCAAGCACTGTTGACTTGGAGCAAGTGAGGAATCTAAATTGGTGCCAGTATGCATACACCAGCCTTCTTGGGGCAGCTATGTACTGGAATGTGGACCGTAGCAGATGGTTTGCTGGTCCACTACCATTTCTAATGGTAAATTTCAATCATTAAGCTAGCATTTCCCTTTGTTATATATATTACTTTCATCTTCTTCTTTCACCTAACTAACAATAAATTATGTTGTTATTGTTAAATTAGGTATGTTATTTCGATCGGGTGCAGATCATGGAAGAGTACCCTCCAAGGAACTTCCCCCTAATTTCTTGCTGGACAAGAGATATGATAAGCAGCAGGGTACGCAATGACAATGCTACAGGCTTCGGACATGGCTTGATTCTGGACAGAATTCAAGGTCCACCTGAGCTACAACTGTTAGGTTATGATTCATATGACAATTCATAAATCATGCGGAAAAACCATAAACCCAGGAAAACATATTATTTACACATAATCATTTAGCATAGATTAGATGCATACTCTTTGTTGCGTGCCTTCCCTAGCTGCGCCCGAACCGAACAAGAACAAGTTTTTAGGACTCCAAGTGTCGTCCCTCCGTAGATAGTCCACAGCACGTCCGGATCCGCCTTAAGATTGACCAACTAGAATCGCCCTTAAGGTACTATTATTTTCGGCACTTTTGAGCAAGATGTGTGGCTGAATTTTTTTTCTCAAAAACTCACTTTGAATACTTTGAAACTTGTGTTATAAATTGTGAGCCCTAGCCTCATATTTATAGCGGTATGGAAAGGGAATCGAAATCCTATTCAGATACAAATTAATTAAACCTAGAATCCTACAAGAACTCTAATTTAATTAATTTATCAAATAGAATTAGGAATTTAATCATTAACCGAACTCTGCATGTTTTAGGAAACGTGCACGAACACAAACACTTGCACACACACGCACGGCAGCCACGATGGGCCCCATGCGTGCGCGCGAGCAGCAGCCCACTCAGCGCCCGCGCGCGCTGCGCGCTGCGCGTGCTGTGCGCGCTGTGCTCGCTGCGCGCTGCGCGCAGCCTGCTGGGCCTGGCCTTGCGCTGGGCCTGGCGTTGCTGTTTGTGCGGCGCGCTTGGCTTGCTGGGCGATGGCCTGGCTTCGTGCTGGGCCTCGTCCGGCAGGCCTCGTCCGATGCTTATTCGTACGATGCGCTTCCGATTAAATTTTCCGATTCCGGAATTCATTTCCGATACGAACAATATTTAATATTTCCGATTCCGGAATTAATTTCCGTTTCGAACAAATATTTAATATTTCCGTTTCCGGAATTATTTTCCGATTCCGGTAATATTTCCGATTCTGACAATATTTCCGTTTCCGGCAATATTTCCGATTCTGGCAATATTTCCATTTCCGATAATATTTTCCGATACGTACCATGTTTCCGTTTCCGGCAACATCTACGACTTGGATAATATTTATATTTCCGATACGATCCATATTTCCGTTTCCGGCAATATCATCGTTTCCGGAGTATTCATTTCTTGCCTGTGACGATCTTAGCTCCCACTGAAACCAAGATCCGTCGGTTCCGAATATTCATAGATGGAGTATTTAATGCCATTAAATACTTGATCCGTTTACTTACTATTTGTGTGACCCTACGGGTTCAGTCAAGAGTAAGCTGTGGATTAATATCATTAATTCCACTTGAACTGAAGCGGCCTCTAGCTAGGCATTCAGCTCACTTGATCTCACTGAATTATTAACTTGTTAATTAATACTGAACCGCATTTATTAGACTTATCATAGAATGCATACTTGGACCAAGGGCATTATTTCCTTCAGTCTCCCACTTGTCCTTAGGGACAAGTGTGCATTTCCTAATTCCTTTGTCGCTCGATGCTTGCTCTTGAACATAAGGTAAGAGTTGTCATCCTTATTATGTCCAGAGGTGTTCCTCGGTTTCAGAGTTCAACTGATCAAATAAACAGATAATCATAGCCTATGATTCATCCGAGCACGGCCATGCATTTCACAGTTTCTAGCTCTCCGAGTGGCCTTGTACAACTTTTAAGCATCTCATCCCGATTTATGGGAGGACAATCCCAATCTTGCGATCTTGAGATTAGACTTCGTTTGATAGGTGATTACCTGAGCGTTGCCTTTATAGCCTCCTTTTACGGTGCGACGGTTGGTCAACGTCAAAGCAACCAGTTCTCAAACAAGTAATCTCAAATCACTCAGGTATTGAGGATTTAGTGTCTAATAATTTAATGAAATTTACTTATGACAGATTTTCATCTCTTACAGTAAAGTTTCATAGGTCTTGTCCGATACTAGTCTTCCCAAAGTAAGTATCTATGCAAATGATTATGACATTGCCATGTCCACATAGTTCAAGAAACCGAACTACTAGTCATCTTGCATTCTAGTCGTCTAACGTTTTCTATGCGTCCAATTTTATAGAGAACTCCGACTAGGGACCATTTTCAACCTTTGACTTTCAAGTTCACTTGATAGACATTTCTTAGTCACAGGACTGGTCCTGACAGTCTATCTTGAATATATCGTCAAATTTGAAGGGACTCATCATTTAATACTAAACCAAGATTAAATGGAATATGAAAATACATTTCATATATGATAAATGTTCAACCCCAATGTTTTATAACCATGGGCCTCAAACCCATCTTCTAAAACAATTCGTGGAATTCAAAGCTATGCTTGATTTCCAGTGCGACAATGTGAGTGTTGCTTCTCACTTGTTGCATAGGTTTAGTTATCATTCTTTGCCAATCTTAATATCCTTTTTCATCGAATGTTCTTCGAGATATGATGAAAAGATCTTTTCGAGTTTGTTTATTATGTGATCTAGTCTTTCTTACTTCGATGGTGGTTTTACTCACTTTGCAATGAAGAACCATCAAGTTAGCAGACGTTTTTCTTGCTTCAAGAGTGGTTCTACGCATTTTTCAATGAAGAACCATCAAGCCAGCAGATAGGTGATCTACCCAAGTTCAGTGAAGAACTTTAAACAACCCTGTTTTATTGCTTCTTAGGCAATAATTACTTTTACTTCAACTGTATAGGTTGCTAGTGATGCTTTGTTTGGATTTACCTATCCAAGCAGTTCATAGATATGTGGAAGACTCTCCAACTATATCTTAGAACATAGAAATTATTATTTTAATTTCCCACGCAACAACTCATGGTCTCCAATCCATGTTGCCATTTCAAAACACGATACTCTATAGCTCGTCCTTATCAATGGTTAACTCCAAAGGGTCTTGCTTGATCCTTTGCCAGTGTTTATGCGTGTAGCATCAATATTTAGCATATCTTTATTTCCTTGAATCAAGAACTATTCCTATGTACCTTTTCAAGTACCATAAGTATTCTTGATCTCAATCTAGTTGATCTTCACTTAGATCAATAGAGATTGGTATATGTTCGTCATGCCTAAAGTCATACGATACATTTTTGGCGATCCTCATATTATATCATACATGATAAATTCTTTTGCAGAATAATTCCCAATTGAATTCTATTCATGTAACTTTAGCTTATCTAGTTTCAGTAGATACTAAATTCAGCTAAATTCTTTGACATATAATATAGGTTAAGAATCTTATTTAGATCCTTTGATGTTTAACTTAGTAAATGCTTATACATAGTTCAAACATCCTTTACTTAGATTTATTCATATGGGTCGAATATCTCCAATGGAGACTTTCGTGTTTGATTTAGTAAATGTCATTACTTAATCTAAAACAATATTATAAGATCTTTGTAAATAGATCTTAATACCCAATATGTACTAAGTTTCGCCATGGTCCATTATTGATGAATAATTTCAAATCTAAGTAATTAGCATTTGAATGTTATTTCATAATAGAGAGATATGTGTGTGATACACATAGGACCAATTAAGTTTTACGTACTCCCACTAAACTTCTTATATATCTATAAGAATCATGTATATTTTATGAAACTAAAATACTTATTAGCTTCACTAAAATACAATTCCAATTCCCAATTGCTTGCTTAAATCTGTACTTAGATTTCCTAAGCTGGCATTCATTTCAAGCATTATTTGGATCCACAAATCCTATGACATGACATGTACATAGTTTTCTTCCAACATTTGATTGAGGAATATGTTTTGTCATCCAATTGCCATATGTACCAATATGCAATCATTGCTTGATTTATAGACTTGAGCATTACGATTATGCATGAGGTTTCAACACAATCCATGCCATGAATTTGCTTGTAACCTTTTAGCAACTAATTTAGCTTTGTGTTGTGAACACAATTTCATGTTTGATGGTTTTTATCCTTAAAACAGACTTGCAACCAATAGGTGTGAAACTATTCTTGCAAATCAACAAAATTTCAATTTTGTCATCAAAACATTGAGTATGTTTTATGGCCTTTAACCAATTAAACATATAGTCTATATATGGCCTCTAACCATTTTAGGGAATCTATATTTCGTCATAGCTTTCTTACAAGTCACAAACTCATTAATCTATATGATAATAGTTTGACTGCAAGTTGTAGGTTTCTTCACTATTTAATAGAAGAATCTCATAGTTTCATTGACCTGATCTCTATGTTTCTTCACTATCTAATAGAAGAATCTCATAGTTTCAGTGACTTGAATTCTATGCCTACTTGGGTATAGAACATCAAACAATAGAATATCAATAGCCACTTGAAAGTCCTTTGAATATTCTGTTCTCCTTGAAGCACTTGTAAAGTCTTCTAAGAGATGTCTATTCTTTAAAGCCACTTCTAAAGTCCTTAAAGAATAAGTTCGGTTTTTCTGAAGCACTTCGAAAAGCCTCCGGAATGTCCGTTTATGTTTGTTGTTCGCCTCGAAGACTTTCGAGGTCTATTTTCTCCCACTTGTCATTTTGGAAACGAATCTCCAAAAGGACATTATTTCGAGCAAACAAACATTATGTTCTCAAAAATTCGTGGTAGAAACAATACCCTTGTGTCTCATTTGAATAAATCACAATGAAACATATATCTAGACTTGGGCCTTAGTTTGTTGAATAACAAACACTAAGCTCCCACTGAGTTTAGCAACTCTTTAGATATATATAATTGAAAAGATATCCTGAAATTACTTTTCAATAGCTTTGACGAATTTGGTTTAGTTTGGTGGTAGTTGAGCATTTTGTTTTAGAAATTATAGGAAAAGTCTTTATGATTCATCATTGATCGAATCAAGTACTAATTGACTTCGATTATTCCAACTACAATATGCCATATATTATGGACCTAGATTGTGAAATTACAACACACAATCATTGATGATCATATTTGGTCTCAAGTAATCATCAACATGATCTAACCTAGATCTTTATGATTTCTTGCCAAGTGGATTTTATACTTCTGAATCTTTGAACTAGCCAAACAGATTCAACTTATATCACATTTGAGTAAATAAACCTACATTCACTCAAATCCATGCGAAATAATAAAGTCATAAAATCTTTCTTTAGCTTTGAACTCTATTGTCTAGGCGTTCTAACAATAGTTCACATCTTTTGTTACTTTCAACAAGTAAGACTAGCTTGTCTTAAGTTGATCTAGAAATCAACCAACTTTCAAAAGTCCATTAAAATAGAGTTTTTGAATGTTAACTTGTTGATATGGTCTAAGCAACAATGCCAAAGATTAGTGGAACTCAAATCAAGGGGTTGATTTGAACCTAGTAAAGTTCTTTAAAGAGTTGTTTGTTTTAATCAAGCATATTGACTCATCCCGTAAATGACCATTTCATTCAAATAAACAAACAAACAAGCATTGTTTTTGTTCTTCTGAATGTGAGTCTTTCTGTGTTTGAAGCAGAAATTTAGGTATGCTGATTATGGAATAAAATAGCCATTTAGTTCCAGCCTTTGAAGGGACTTAAAACAAACTAGATGACCCTACAACTAATGTAGCATTTCCATGCTTCATTTCCCACTTGTAGGTCATTAGTGTATCCTAGCTTCCATTGTTTGAGTTATTATCGAAGTAAGAACCTCAAGCGGTATATGATACCAAGGAAGTTTGATTGCTAGGTCACTTCTCTTTAAACATAAACTTATAGGTAGAAACGAAATCGTAAATTCCTTTCATTTGTTCCCCGTTTTCCTATTTCTTGTACCCTTTCTTATAGTCTTAAGAATTGAATTCTTTAGTGTTGACTTTTATACTTTGTTAGACATGTCCAATGTCACCCCAACAAGGTTCTTAACATTTAATTTATGTTGAATATTAAGTTTCAACTAGATGATCTTACCAGAAGCTTCTAAAGTTCTCTAAGCATCGATCTATTCGAATGTCTAGGGACTAGACTCATTCGAGAATTAAATGGACAAAGATATTAGGTTGTTAACCATTGGTAAAGCTGAGCGTTTAAGCTCAATGCTTTATGATCTCAAAACTACAGTGTATTTTGAATTCACAAGCACCAATTGGTTTGCCATTCGAATTTGATATTCGAAAACAACCATAAAAGTCGATATAAGAAACGTACATTTTAAATTGCTCACTTTCTCTCTGTTCCGTGAATCGTTCTTGGATTCACTACCAATCGAGGAAATTTACTGTTACCTTTCTAAAAGGATTTATTGCAGTGCAAGATATTTAATTATAAACAATAATTAAAACATACATTGAAGCATGCAAAGTCTAAACATTTATCATGAATAATAACTTGAAATTAAAGCAACCATGCAATTCAAACAAGTTATTAGCATTTTATTCGATTTTATTGTTCCGGCAGGTGTGAATAAAATGATTCCAAGATCCTAAAACCATTGAAGAATTAAGCACAGTTTGTCGACTCAATTCTAAAACATTTTAGGTAAGCAAAAGCCTTTTGCTAATAGTCTAAAAACTACTCTTGGTTGATAGGTACGTCTAAGAACTTATTAGGTAAACCTATCGATTTTGCCACGACATAAAAGGACTCCTTACTTATATCGTTGAGTTTCACCAAAACTAACATGTACTCACAATTATTTGTGTACCTTGCCCCTTTAGGACCAATAAGTAACACCTCGCTGAGCGAAAACTATTACTAGATTGATGTAAAGGATATCCAAGCAAGTGTATATTTTGGCATGGCACCTTTTAACTCAATTTTTTTTAAGTTTGGAACTTAAGGCTCTTACTATGTTGGTTAGATTTTAAGTGAACTAAAATCCTTAATCATGCAACATAATCAAGCCACAATCTTATGCATAATTAAGACATATTTAAAGCAATAAATAACTTAAAGCATGCATAAGATAAATGTGATCTAGTATGGCCCGACTTCATCTTGAAGCTTTAACTTCAAAGTCCGTCTTGAAAATCTCCGTGGGAGGCACCATTTTCTTCAAATAGGATAAGCTATAACTAATTACAACTATTTGATGGTACGCAGACCATATTTGAATTGAAAAATAACTTTGGTACTTTAGACCAATTACATTCAAATTAATGGTACGCAGACCATATTTTCTATCCTATTTGGGCCATACTAGTCACTTCATAACCTGCAAAACAGTACATATACAATATATACCATTCACCCATTCATTATCATGAATGGCCCACATAGCTGGTTAGTAAAACACATTATGCATCACGTAAACATTTGCAGCAATTAATCAAGGGCACCAATAATCTACCAATTATTCAGTACTTATTAATTCTAATCAAGTTGTTTTAACCTTAAGGATTTGTAGACCTAATCAAGAGTTTATGACTAAAAAGCGCTCCCACTTAAACCAATAAATTCATATGCTTTACCAATTTTAAACGTAAAAATGTATTTCTAGTCTAACCGGAAACATACAAATTTAATTAAAATTTAAAGCTCATATAAATTTATAATTGAATCCAAAAAGTTTAATTTAATTTCAGTCGCATTTAAATTAATTCATGATTTTAATTTTAGTAAAATAATTAGAATAAATAACATTTATTATAATTATAATATTCAAAATTAAAATCCAAGAAAATAATTTAAATTATTAATTTTAAAATTAATTAAAATTACGTGAACTGAAATTTTCAAATTAAACATTCAGAACGATCTAATCGTAACGCAAACACCCTACGCGTTGCACGCCCATGGGCCGCACGCACACAGCCATTGCTGGCCATGTGCGCGCAGCCCATGCGCTCGTCGCATAGCTGCTGCATCCCTATCGCAAGCCTCCGCACGCATTGGTGCTCGCTGCGCGCGCCAGCGCTCATCGCACGCGGGCTATCGCTCGCAGTGCGCGCGCGACATCGCTCGCTGGGCGCGCGACATCGC
This sequence comes from Spinacia oleracea, assembly GCF_020520425.1. Lineage (NCBI taxonomy): Eukaryota > Viridiplantae > Streptophyta > Magnoliopsida > Caryophyllales > Amaranthaceae > Spinacia > Spinacia oleracea. The sequence goes on from NC_079489.1 coordinate 95,360,141, forward strand.
TCGCTGGGCGCGCGAGCCATCGCTCGCTGGGCGCGCGACATCGCTCGCTGGGCGGGCGACATCGCTCGCTGTGCGCGCGAGCAATGCTAGGCGCAGCGCTCGTGGCACGCGAGCTTGCGCTCGCTGCGCGCGAGGCTGCGCGCTCTTGTGCGAGGCAGCGCGCGTTGTGGCGCAGCTCGCTTGCTGCCCACACGCGACTGCCTTGGCTCGCCCTACGCCCATGCCCATTCGTCCATTGGTCGTGGCACACGACATAAGGCAGGGCTGCTGCCTTGTGCTCGTGCACTACGCCCTTGCTCATTGCATTCGTGCCGCACGGGCGACGAGCTCCCTTGCTCGTCGTCGCATGCCCGCATTATACAACACCCCTTAAGGGTAACACGAAGCGTCCATTGCTTCGTGCGTGCAAGTTTTATGAACGAATCGCATAAAAATTTAAAATTTATATTTAAAATTAATGACAAATTAATAAATAATATTAATTTCATAATTTTAGGGCGAAAAATCGAAAATTTATTATCCAATTGATTTCCGATTGTTATGGATTCAAGTCTAGGTCATAAAAATTTAAAATTTATCATAAATTTACAATTTTTTTATGGTGGTTTTTAATCATAGGTTTCTAATTAAATTACAATTAATTATGAAAATCAAATTAATTCTAAATTATTCTAATTTTCAACAAATTAATCATAATTACAAATTAGATTGCATAATTAACAAGACTAGGCATTCAAACTTGTTAAACATATACAGTAGGTCAATCAAAAATTCAAGATTTATCAACAAGAATCGCAAATATTTAATTTAACATCTTAAATTTACGAAATTTTGCATTCGAAAAACTAAAACCTTCGAAAAGTCATAGTTAGGCTTCGAATTTTAGAATGCCTTTTACATGCGGAATTGACACAAAAATCACTCAATTCGGATGAGTAACGAAGAAACTGCCGAAAAACTGCGTACGTATAATTAAATAAACGCAATTTGCAATTAATTAACAATTACGAAAATTAATCACCCCTTTTAATTCTTGCAAATTTGTAATATTTAACCATGTTCATGCAATTTAGATTATGAAAAAAATAAGGGGCTCGTGATACCACTGTTAGGTTATGATTCATATGACAATTCATAAATCATGCGGAAAAACCATAAACCCAGGAAAACATATTATTTACACATAATCATTTAGCATAGATTAGATGCATACTCTTTGTTGCGTGCCTTCCCTAGCTGCGCCCGAACCGAACAAGAACAAGTTTTTAGGACTCCAAGTGTCGTCCCTCCGTAGATAGTCCACAGCACGTCCGGATCCGCCTTAAGATTGACCAACTAGAATCGCCCTTAAGGTACTATTATTTTCGGCACTTTTGAGCAAGATGTGTGGCTGAATTTTTTTTCTCAAAAACTCACTTTGAATACTTTGAAACTTGTGTTATAAATTGTGAGCCCTAGCCTCATATTTATAGCGGTATGGAAAGGGAATCGAAATCCTATTCAGATACAAATTAATTAAACCTAGAATCTTACAAGAACTCTAATTTAATTAATTTATCAAATAGAATTAGGAATTTAATCATTAACCGAACTCTGCATGTTTTAGGAAACGTGCACGAACACAAACACTTGCACACACACGCACGGCAGCCACGATGGGCCCCATGCGTGCGCGCGAGCAGCAGCCCACTCAGCGCCCGCGCGCGCTGCGCGTGCTGTGCGCGCTGTGCTCGCTGCGCGCTGCGCGCAGCCTGCTGGGCCTGGCCTTGCGCTGGGCCTGGCGTTGCTGTTTGTGCGGCGCGCTTGGCTTGCTGGGCGATGGCCTGGCTTCGTGCTGGGCCTCGTCCGGCAGGCCTCGTCCGATGCTTATTCGTACGATGCGCTTCCGATTAAATTTTCCGATTCCGGAATTCATTTCCGATACGAACAATATTTAATATTTCCGATTCCGGAATTAATTTCCGTTTCGAACAAATATTTAATATTTCCGTTTCCGGAATTATTTTCCGATTCCGGTAATATTTCCGATTCTGACAATATTTCCGTTTCCGGCAATATTTCCGATTCTGGCAATATTTCCATTTCCGATAATATTTTCCGATACGTACCATGTTTCCGTTTCCGGCAACATCTACGACTTGGATAATATTTATATTTCCGATACGATCCATATTTCCGTTTCCGGCAATATCATCGTTTCCGGAGTATTCATTTCTTGCCTGTGACGATCTTAGCTCCCACTGAAACCAAGATCCGTCGGTTCCGAATATTCATAGATGGAGTATTTAATGCCATTAAATACTTGATCCGTTTACGTACTATTTGTGTGACCCTACGGGTTCAGTCAAGAGTAAGCTGTGGATTAATATCATTAATTCCACTTGAACTGAAGCGGCCTCTAGCTAGGCATTCAGCTCACTTGATCTCACTGAATTATTAACTTGTTAATTAATACTGAACCGCATTTATTAGACTTATCATAGAATGCATACTTGGACCAAGGGCATTATTTCCTTCAACAACTGTACAGGGAGGAGATGGAGCTGCTCAAACAGCAAAAAGCACTCAGTGAACAACCACCACCACTTCTTCTTCAACACCCACAACAACAACAGCAGCAACATGATGAACAACCATCGCAGCAACCACTGCAGCAACCACAACAGCAACATCAACACCAAGAGCCTAACTGGTCCACAAATGATGTGTCCAGAGAACATCAAGGTGCACCAGTGACTCAACTCGGGGATGACAAAGATTTGCCAGAGCAACAGGCAGACCCCAGTGAGAAAGCAAAAGTCCCTTCTACAATTGAGGTAAAAATTAAATTCACTCAACAAAACCATTGCATTTATTTTTTCAACGTTTTTGTTGTAATGTTCTTTTTCCTCCAACAAATGTTCTTTTACGTACTCAATATAATCTTTTTTCCTACCATGTTTTTTGCTTTTTGTGTTTATGTTCTTTTTATCAAAAACTAGTTCTTTACGTTCTTTTACATGTTCTTTTAAATGTTTATTCATGTTATTTAAGCATGTTCTTTTTTCTTAAAAAGATGTTCTTTACATTTGAATGTTCTTTTATATGTTTAAGCATGTTATTTACATGTTCATTTATCTCTTTAACATGTTCTTTCGATCTTTAACAATGTTTCTATGCTCTACTTGAATGTTCTTTTAGGGATCTCTCTTGTTCTTTTTTCCATTCGAATGTTCTTTTTATTTATCCAGTCCTTATTGTTGTTATTGTTAAACAGGAATTCCATGCTGAATTCACTAAAACCACTACTGAACTCAGTAGTGTCATGAACAAGTTCAACGACTTATTGTCGTTGTCCAGAAAGTTCTTTGACACTACTATTGATGTCAAAAAAAGTCTGCCATTCAATATGGCAAAAATGTGGTCAACATGCTCTGGAACTGAAATTCCAGTTACTTTTGAGAAGGGCAACTCTACAGAAGAGCGGCAAGAAGGAAGGAATACTGAGGAGATTGGTTCAATCCTCAGTCAAGATAAAGAATTTTTCAGTTCAGACTACTTCACAATACTATTTGAGGAAGCAGTACGAAAGGCAACAGAAGGAAATGAAAGAAAGGAAATCAAGGAATCTGAGGATGTTACATTTGATTTGCCACCATTTTTAACACCTCCGATCATGCCTTCCCAGCCTAATGTATTTGCTGATTTGACATTGAAGCTTGGAATGGTTTCCGATTCAAATCCTCCTCCTCAGGCACACGACTTTGAAGAGGAAATGAGATTAGAAGCAATCTTGGCAAACAAAACTTTGACTGAACGTGATTTGGAGACAATTTCAGGGGACAACAAAGATGAAGCTGAAAAACAACAGCCACCTACAGAAAAAACTGAGTATGCGTTCTTTTAAAACAGTTCACATACACATGTATAATAAATATGTGACTGTTTCTTTCATTATTCACAATGTTCTTTTATAAACAATTATTTGTTTTTTTATTCGTTTGATTTGTTCTTTTTATTAATTCTCTGTCTTTATACAATTATTTAATGGATCTTTTGTTTCTTTTATTCGGAATGTTCCTTTCATATATTTCTTTATGTTCTTTCTATATTTACTTTAATATCTTCCTACTTTTAATATTAACTTATATGTTCTTTTTCATTGCACTTTTGTTCTTTAATTCTTCTCATTGTGTTCTTTGTTCCTCCTCACATGTTCTTTTTTTTTTTTGTAATACACAGAGAACCTGAAAATGTGAGATCAGATATGGAAGGTTTAATCCAAGGAGCTGAAGATGGAAAACCAATGTCTCCAACCGTTAGAACTGAAGACTCCGAGTTTCAGACTATGGAAGGTTTAATCAAAGGAGCTGAAGATGGAAACCCCATGTCTCCAACTGTTAGAACTGAAGAATCCGAGTTTAAGACTCCAACTGCCGCTGAGTCGCAGACTGAAATGGAAACTCCATCAATATTCCTGAAGTAAGACTACTGTATTTTATTAAAATATAATTTTCATAATCTTCAATTTAATGTTATTTTCTTTCTCTCTTTTGTTCTTTTTATTTATAGTAATATATTCTTTTCTTTCCACTCTTTTAGCACTCCAAGTGCGGTGTACTCGCAACCAGAAAATGCACCTACATCTATGAACATAGAGTATGACTACTGCATTTTATTTTATAAGTTATTTTTCGTTTATTATTACAAGTTATTTTTCATTATCATTTATAAAATGTTCTTTTCTTTTCACTTTGTTGTTCTTTTTATTGTTAGTCTGAATTCGTTTTTCCCGCTAATATGTTCTTTTTACTTTATAATGTCTTTGTTTTCATAAGTGAGGAAGAGGATCCAGATAACGTACAAGTACCTAAACTTGTTAAGAGAAAGAAAAATGTTCCCCTCAAGTTACTGTCACCCTTCTTAACTCAGTATTCACACCTACTGGTTGGGGAAGAACAGTTGAATCAAAAGGAAAAGGACATGCGATGCGTACTGGATTATGCCTTTGGAAAGGGAAGCCCAACGTAAGAATTTTATACTATTACAAGTATTTGAATGTAGATGTTCTTTTTGTACATGTTCTTATGGAAATTTTATTTTCATTCTTATAACAGTCAGGTGTTGTACACTGATGATTGGAATATAGTTACCAGAGAAGAGTTTCAAACCCTAGGTATATATTTAATTATTGGAATTTAAAATGTTCTTTTAAATGCTGTTGATGTTCCTTTTACTCATATTTTTGTTCTTTTCCTTTAAAACAGCTCCCAATGTGTGGGTGATGAATAATGTTATTGACACTTTTGCAAGAATACTGAATGATGATCCAGATCAAAGTGTCAAGAGTAACTTGAAGTTCTATTTCTCTACAATCCCTTTCGTAAGTTTTAATATCACTAAAAAATCATATTTTCGTACTTCTTCAATAATTTTTATTATATAACATATATTTAAAATTATTTTTTTTTCGGTGCAGAATATGCTCTGCCAGAATGAACCGTATGGTGGATCACAGGATAGTCAAGCAACCGAAAGCAAACGCTTAGAAAATTTTATTTTAAGTGTACGCCATGAGTATGAAACTGCTGGTGTGAAGTCTTTGAAGGGATTCCATCTGGTAAAATTATAAAATTGTTCTTTTCTTTTTTACATATGTTCCTTTTCCTTTGTTTAATGTTCTTTTCTCTGCTTGTAGTTGTTCTTTCCAGTCTGGTCTGGTGATCATTTTTATCTCATTGTAATCAACCAAAAGGCGAAGAAGGTGGAGATCATTGACAATCTCTCCTTACCTGAAGGAATTACATATGATGATAAATATAAAACATTTGCAGAAAGAACTGTAAGTCTATTTGAAGAATTTCCTCTTATATATTTTATTTGTTCTTTCCTTTGTTGTTCTTTATTCTTTTACTAAATTAAATGTTCTTTTTTCCTTCCTTTGTTGTTCTATGTTTCTTTGTTGTTCTTTGTTCTTTGTTCTTTTACTAAGTTAAATGTTCTTTTTATTTCAGTTTGAAGCATGGACAATATTTTCTGAACAAGAAGGACATTCTTTGCGGAAGGCACAGATTTCAGCATATGAAATTGTGTTGCTTGAAATGCCATGGAAGAACAGAACAAACAAGACTGATTGTGGGGTATATGCAATGAGGCATATGGAGACCTACAAAGGCAACCAGACTTGGAATTGTGGCTTCAAAAACACAGATGAAGATGTAAGTAAATTTTGAATATATGTACGTATATTATTTTAATATATAATCTTTTATTAATGTACTATTTTATGTTTTCAGAAAGACTTTATTTGCAGGCTGAGAATGCGGTACGGTACTGAAATCTTATTATCCGTTCTGAACAAAAGGCATGAGCTAATGTATCTGGCATTGAAGAGAGCTAATCAAGTTGAATAGTTGGTTGTTTTCATGAAGGCAGAATAATATTTACCTTTTATTAGAAGTATGCTTTAAAAAACAATGGTATATTTTGTAGATATGGTTATTGCTGGAGTTATGGGTTGTTCTTTTAAACATGTGTGGTGTTCTTTTGGAAACAATTAGATGTTCTAGTAGTTGCAGATAAGTAGTTTGGATATTTTAAACAAGTATTTCAATTAAAGGTTCAAGTTCTTTTCAATCCCAGACCATGTTCTTCTATATCATGGGATATGTTCTTTCCTTTCCAAAATTCTTTTTATTCTCTTTTAGTAAGTTCTTTTCACATTTAAGCATATACTCCTTTATGCAATAATTTTGCAATCCTAATTGCACAAAAATCAAAACAAAAATAAGAATATATACAACTAAAAATTCTCATTTCAAAATATTGAATGAGCCAAACATCAGTAGCCCGTAAAAATATACATCAAAAGAGTAAAAGAACATTATTGAGAATACAAAAACAAATGATTAAAAACACAACAAACTAAAAATAAAAATATTACCAATCGTAAATGAATCTACAAAGGTTGTATGTGTACTCCAAAATAATCATCTGGAACATATGCTTCCAATTGTGAATTTGAAGATGTTGGATGAACCAAAACCCCACCAACAGGTAAATTTATGATACACTGAAAAAGAACAAACAAACAATAAGGAATAAAAGAACATGATAAAGAAGAAAAAAGAACAAAATAGATAATAAAAAAGAACAGTTCAAAAAAGAACGTAATAAACATTAAAAGAACAAATAGATGTTTTTTTTAAAAATGAACTGTTTAGCAAAAAGAACATAAACAAAAAGACGAAAGAACATATAGAAAGAAAAACGAACAATGATAAACAAAAGGAACAAACTAAAGGAATAAAAGAACAAATAGATTATTAAAAAGAACAGAACATAATAAAGTAAACTAAAAGATCATAAACAAAAAGGATAAATAGAACATAAAAATGGAAAAAAGAACAATGATAAACAAAAAGAACATTCCAAAGTAATAAAAGAACAAATAAATGTTTAAAAAGAACAGTTTACCTGATCAGTAGACTGAGTTTCCTCCCTCAAATTATCAACATGTCTTTCTCTTCTCTTGTTCCAACCTTTCAGTTTATTGCGTTTCTTCTCAACAATTCCTTTAGGTCTCACATTCCTCTCATTAGCCTTTTCAGTCCCGTTCTTAATCTTCCTCTTTCGCTTTGGTGGATTTTGAATCATTGTTGGAATGACTTTTTCAGCAATCGGTTCAACAACATCCGGCAAAACTGTGTCTGTTGAAGGCTCAATGCCATCAAGTAGAGTTTCTTCTCGCACATACTTGTTTGATACATTACCATCCCCTTCAACACCACCAATATACTCCTTCACTTTGCATGACATATCCAACACACCCAAATCAATAAGCTTCCTTGCAGCCGGACAATGTTGAGCTTCATTTATAACTTTAATGCAATTTCTTATGCTTTGCATCCTCCATACTGAAGCAGAAACAACACTTACTTCATTATCTCTATCTTCTCCTTCTTCAACAATCATGTTCATAGCCTTTTTGGTCCATCTCTTCATAATGTATTGTTTGGGAATCTCTTCAACATTATGGACAATGAAAACTCGAAGAATATGAGAACAAAGAACTCCTATCTCTCCATATGACTTGCAAGTACAATCAACAACCACTCTTGCTCATTAAACATCACAACATGTCTAATAAAATCCTTTGTAGGATGCCCAACAATGTACTTAGAAACTGGAAACTCATAGGAAATGCGTTGACACCTCAAACCAATTGCTTTGATGAATCGTTGCTCAAATATCAAATATATTGCAATGGTATACACATCCCGCGCATGCAAACATAACATGTTATCCGCACATGCGTAATATCTATTTCCAGTAGAAGAATTATAATCTCCCTTGTTCTCCTTACTTCTCCATTCATCAATTACATCTAAAAAACACTTATAAAAATCACATAAACCATTCGTTTTATGCAACCTCCTAGAAATAGAATGATTTGTCGTCTCACTCCTTTGAGAAGATAAAATACCCCCAGAAAACCACTCTTTGTTATATGCAGGACACCATTTCTCTTTCAAATCATATAACCTCTCTATCCATTTGTGTGTCTTGCAATTGTAATCAGTCATAAGACTACAAAAGAACAAACGAGGAGAACAAAAGAACAATCAGAGACACAAAACGAACACCCTGAGTAAAACAAAGAACAAATGAAGACAAAAAAAGAACAATATACAGTACAATAAAACTTGAAAAGAAAGTACACACAATCACAGTTCAAGAAGTATGGACTCTATTAAACAAAGAAAAGAACATTAAAATACCAGATTAAAAGAACAAGTTTCATCAACCATGAAAAGAACACTATTTAACATTACAAAAAACATGTCGTCGAATGAAAAGAACAAAACAAAATTTTAAATACTAATCAGTCTATTAGCAAAATAATTTTTACCTATTCCAATAATGCTCGAACTCAGCAACTGTGTCAGTATATTTCAAAACATAATCAAAGCGACGTTTGAAACCTTCTTTGGCCATAACACCTTTGATGTTTACAACAGCATTTTCCCCAATGTGCCATGTACACAAACGATGCCTCGATTTTGGAAACACTTCCCTAAAAAACCATAAACCAAAAAAATAGATAAAAATATAAACTAAACAAAAAGACAAAAGAAAAAGAACATAAAAAATAGTACAAAAATACAAAAGAACAAAAGTGTTTGATGAACGAACATACAAACAACCTAAAAGAACTTTACCTTATAGCCTTGTCCATGGCAGAAGATTGATCAGTCATGATAGTCACAGGTTGCTTCCCTCCCATTGAAGTCAAAAAAGAATTAAAAAGCCAGTCAAAAGTACCTGCCTTCTCATTCAATATAAAACCCACTCCAAACATGATATTTTGAGTGTGAAGATTCATTCCAACAAAAGGCCCACAAATCATATCGTATTTATTAGTACGATAAGTTGTATCATGAATCAATAAATCACCAAAAGCTTCATAATCAGACCGCATTCTTCCATCTCTCCAAAAAAAATTGATCAACTGATTCTCTTCATTCAATTGAAAATCATAATAAAAATCATGTTCTTTAGCTTGCCTCATAGCGAACCATCTGATCAACTGATTTGAATCACAACCATCCAACTTTTTCTTCTTCTCTGCCAAAACAGCATCATACGCGTCAGGAACAGTGAACCCTAAATTCGCCTCACCACCAACTTCTTTCCTCATAGCTCTAAGAACATCAGCAAGCTTCGTGCCACTACAAGTAAAAGTAGTAAGAAAAGCCAATTGTTCCTTTGAAATGTGCCTATGTGACCTAATAAGGTGTCTCTTATTAGCAGGAACCATTGAATGGTTATGCAGACGGGAATGTTTAGAAAGAACATACACTCCAGTTTTCTTATCAACATCAAACTGAACTGAAGCCTTGCATCCAGTTCTCCTATCAATTTTTTTAAAGGATTTAGGCACAACACCATCTGGATTTTTAAACCCCTCGTATGCACAAACAAAAAACCGTTGTCGAACTATTCTAGTACCACTTCTATACTCCTTTTTACCCTTCCTAGTACCAAAACCATTCCTAAATGCATGACTGTTGTATAACTCATACGCCTCATCATCATCCTTAACTACACTTCCCTCTAATGAAACTGGTTCTTCAAAATCTGCATGACGATAAAAAAGAACACAAAGAACATCATAAGTATGATAAAGGAACAAACACAAGACGTAAACGAACATTGTGATAAACAAGTAAAAGTACAATTCATGTACCTTGGCCAACAACCACATAGGATTCTGGATCCTCATTAGCATCATTTTGTTCTGAATTATTAACTGAATTATTTAATATATCTGGAAATTTATAAAATAAAAAAAATCAGAAAAAGAAAAGAACAAAAGAACTTAAAAGAACAGTAGCCATTAAAAAGAACAATGCACAGAGTAAACGAACAATCCATGTAGACTGAAAAGAACACTAGGCATGAAAAGAACAATCAATGAAGAGTTAAAAGAACAATCAATTAGTCAATCAAAAGAACACATTAAAACTTAAAAGAACAATTTGGGCAGATATAAAAGAACAACCAATAAAGAATAAAAAACAACAGTACCTATTAGAAAAGAACAATGCATCAAGAGTAAATTACACACTCCAACTAGACTGGAAAGAACACTACGCATTAAAAGAACAATCAATAAACAGTTAAAAGAACAATCAGTTTTGTCAATCAAAAGAACACATTAAAACCTAAAAGAACAATATCGGCATAATTATCAACAATCAATTTTGTCAATCAAAAGAACAATGTAAACTCATAAAAACATAAAAGAAAAATCCGTGCAAATATAATAAAAAAACCAATAAAGAATCAAAGGAACAGTAACTATTAAAATGAACAATAAAAATAGAGTAAACGAACACAAAAAGAACACTATGACTTAAAGAACAATCAATGAAGAGTTAAAAGAACAATCAATAAAGAACAATCAGTGTTTATTTGAAAAGCTAAATATAATAAAAAGGAACGTCTCAATACGTATTCTTAACATGTTCATTTGATACTGAAAAATGTTCTTCTGAAATGATACAATGTTCTTTTCTGCAAACAGACAAAATCAACGTATCTTCCTTAAATATAATAGTTATTACAGAATCAGTTTCACCACATAAATGAAATAAATGCGAAATCAACGAAAAAACCAATTCGTAACCTTCATTATCAACAATCACCAAAATCAACAAAGAATGAGATTCAAAATTAAATTAATCAAACTAATTACAATCACAAAAAACATAAAAAGTACGATTATTATGAAATCGAAATCATAAAATCAAAGAAAAATGCAACTCGTTATTACAAATTGAAAGAATACCTTCGTAACTCTGATTTTCAGCTGAAGAATTCAGATGACAAGAAGAAGAATCATTCGAAATTGATGTTGAAACAGAGAAATCATGGAATATTTGAGAATTTTCCATCAGTTTCTCTCTCTAAAAAAAATTTATGCACAAATGTAAGCTTTCTCTCTCCTATTCACACTTTTTGAATTCAAAATTATGAAGCCCAGACATATAAAAAGGAGCGAAGAACAAAAAAAATCGCGAAAACTAAACAGGGAAGAACAGAGCACATGATGTTCTTTTGTATTGTGAGACTTGTTCTTTTTAACTGCAGAATTAATGAAAATACGCGTTTTGTTTTAAAATGTTTGCGTTTTAATCCCAGTGCACCTAGATCTAGGTGCACACGCCTGCACCATCGAAATTGCGTTTGGATACACGCTAACAGGAAGTGAATCTATGTGTAAGTATTGTCATGTCAAGTTTGCAAGAAAGTTGATCTTTATTTTATTAATTTCTTTATTAATAAAAAAATCAAGATAATTTTACAATGGCTACATTAATTTCGTAGTGACTACAATTTTTAATTTTGATCTTATATTTTGATATACGAAAACTACACCGTTTATTTATTTTTTTGACATGACTTTTAAGGAAAATTAAAAATTAATTATTCTTTTTAAACGGAATTTTTCATAGAAAAGATCTTAAACGTTAGGAGTTAGTTCTCAAAGTAGGAAAACCTATTTTATGTACAATAAAAGTAATACGGGCGGTTGTTGAGTACTTGAGTGGTTAAGAGAATATGATGAACGATGATGATAGTATTTGATTGATACTGTGGATTTGTGATGTTTGCGAATTTAATTCAGAAACTTTTGTGTAAGACCGCCTAACGGTTATATCACTTTTTTGGTATTAACTAAACTAGTGTAAAACATAACTAAAAGTAATAAAATTATAACTAATTAAATAACAAAATAGTTAAGGTATAAAGACAAATAGTTACATTTATGAGTAGAATAGTTATTATTTTTTAACAAACTTATTATTAACTAAAACTCATAAAATCTTAACTCATTGATCTCATTGATTAACTAATCAATTTCATTGTTTTACTAATTGGTTCGGTTGCATAACTAATTAGTTTCATTGCTTAACTAATTGGATTTCAAACTTAACTAATTGGTTTCCGTGGTTAACTAATTAGTTATAGTGTATACCTAATGGGTTCCAGTGCATAAAAGTGGTTTAACCGTTAGACCGTCTTTACTAAAAGTTTGTAAATCTAATAAGAGAGATATATGTGCCTTTTTTTTTTTTTGAAACGCAGTTTTTATTTTATTTTATTTTTATATGGTTAAACAAATAAACGTATAAAATTTAGGAAAAATTAACAATAATAATCCGAACTATGGATGGTATTCTAAAAATAATCTTAACTATCGATTATTCCACTATAATCCCAACTATCAACCTAGCCTTCCCAAAACAGTCTTAGATTTTTGTCGACCTCTTCAACAGGTAAAATAGATTAGGTGTCGTAATATTATTGGTCCAATAACTTTTTTTTTCTATCTAACTTCCTCCTCCTCTTCTCCGGCATGTCAACAACTGAAATCAAGACTTTGCTTGATTAATCACCAACTCACTGTTAATTGCCATCGCATGATCCTTATTATCAAAAACAACATACCTTCATGATATTAACCTTGCTTAATTTTACATAAAATCCCCTGATTTACGTCTTCTTTGTATTCTTGTTCAACAGATTTTTGTTTTTTATGAACTTGTGATGTGGGTTTTCTTCTTTTTAATAATAGTAGAACAGGAAACTATGTTAAAATGTAAAAGGAATGGGGATGGGGAAATTAAATTTGAGAAGAGTGGATTTGTATTCATATTATCCATCTTTGAATCTTTGATGAAGGATCTAATGCAAACTTCATGAACAAAACTCACGTGCAGGAGAAAGATAGGTGATTACAAAAACTCAGACAATCAAGTACCTACCGAACAATCTGGTTAGAGATAGTTCCGGTATTGAATGTGAGTTGGGATATTGTCGTGGTTTTTTATTGAGAAAGAAAAGGGGTTGAAGTGTTATGGTACGCTAAGGTGGAGGGAGAGAGACATATGAAAGGTGAATAAAATAAGGGAAGAAGTCTAGAAGAAAAAACCGGCTTCGTAGGTAAATGGTAAACTGAGATTGATTTTGGAAGGCTAGGTTGATAGTTGGGATTATAGTGGAATAATTGATAGTTGGGATTATTTTTAGAAGACCACCGATAGTTCGGATTATTATTGTTAATTTTTCCTAAAATTTATCCTTAAAACTGAAGGATTGAGATTTACTAAAATTACGGTGGCTATCATTTTATCATAGTCATTGAGAAACCTTCTAATTATATGAAAGATTTATTTTGTACGGAGTAAAATTTGTTGTATATCATATTTGATAAAAAAAAAATTCTATTAGGTTATTATATTTGATTTTTTTTCAAATTTGACACGGTAGTCGGAAACAATGACCATATTGGTTAGATTATGAAAAAAGATTGAGAATAATTATAACTAGTAAAAATAGTGTACATGTTAAAGAACATACTTCCTCTATTTCGAAATAATTGAGACACTTATGTATTTCACAACAACCAATATAAATGATTGGAATGTACTCGTAAGAAATAAGTATGGGAAAAGTGAAATGTTGTAAGAAAAGAATAATAAAAAAATTAGGTTGATTGAAGTGGTATAAAAAAAGAAGAATAAAAAATAGGTTAGGTGGAAAATTATGAGTAAAAAAATAATGGCCCTGTTTGGTGATTAGCGGTTAGCGGTTAGCTGTAGCGGATTGAATTAACAGTTTTGACTAGCTGATTGAATTAGCAGTTTTGACTAGCGGATTGTATTAGCAGTTTGCGTAAAAGTGTTTGGTAAATAGCTGTTACCTGTTAGCTGTTTGAATATGTAAAATGATAAATAAGGACATGATTCATATTGAATTGTTTAACTTAAAAGTACAAATTGTTAATATGATAGATATACATGTAATAATATATTTTTCTACGGAGTACATGTTTGTGCAAATAAATAAATAAATAATATTCTCTTACTAATATCTAAAATAAAATTGTGAGATGAACTTTATAGTTTGTATATTAATTTTTTATTGAAGTTCATTTATGAATTAATCTAAAAAACATTAAAAAAAATTTAAAAATAGCAGAAAAAACAGAAAATTTTAAAATAAATCAGAAAAATTACACCAATGAGGCAGGGGAGGAGGGAAATTAAGAGGAAAAACTAAAAAAAAAAGAAGTGGCGCAGGGGAGTAGAAAAAAAAATATCAGATAACATAGAAAAAACAAGACAGAAAAAAATATACACAGAAAAACAAGCTAGAAAATAAAAATTAAAAAAAAAAAAAAAACAGAAATTTCCCCCAAAATTGGCACGGGTAGGGGAATTAAAAAAGAGAGCAAAAATTAATCAAGAAAAATAAATCAGATAACAAAAAAAAGAGTAAAAGGAGGAGATAAAAGGGGAGAAAAACAAAAAACATAGAAAATCATGAAAAAAATAAACCGCAGGAGGTAGAAGGAGAAAAAAAAATCAAGAAGATCTTCTAAAAAAAAAAAATAGTGCACAGGAGGTAGAAAAAAAACGTAGAGGTAAGGGGAAAAAACAGAAAAAATATCATCTAAAAACAAGAAAAAAAATGCAGAAATAATTTACAAAAAATTCAAGATAAATAGAAAAGGGCAGTAAATAACAAGAAAAAAATTGGGAAAGAAAAAAAATTACAAGGAAGGAAGGATTCTGAATCTACTATGAAGGTGAAAGTTTGAGAGAGTTAATTTTGAGAGACCTTCATTTTGAACAGTTGGTGAAAGAGAATCAATTAATGGAATGTAGTAGAATGAATTAAAGAAATGCAGTAGGTTGTTGAGGAAAATATTGAAAATCCACATTAAAATCTGAATCCTCTATTAAAAAACGCTGTTATGAGCTACTTTTTTTATTTCGCGGTTTGAGGAGAATAAGCTATTCCAATCCTCTAACAACCAAACACCCCAATTAGAGGTTTTGAAAGGTCAAACCTCTAAATTGCTCCAATCCTCTAATTTTCTACCAAACCTCTAACAACCAAACACCACCAATATAAAAGTAGATTGAGTGGAAAGTTGTAAGTAAAGTGGAAAAAAGAGTAGTGTGAATCTATTAAATATGATGAGTTATATACCAAAATTAGAATAAATCACATTGTCCCTATTATTTTGAAACATCAATTTTAAAGAAACTGTCCAATTATTTCGAAACGGGTAACAGGGTTGAAGAAAGAAAAGTTGTTAAGACCCTCTTTTACCCAGAAAGTAATTATGCAATTGGATACAATACCAAGCATATTGGTGAAAAGTGAAACATTATGTGATAGAGCTTGTGTATTTTCAACCCTAAGATGTCATGATCGACATCAAGAAGAATATATATAGTTATGGTATAGGGATTATAGCTAGGTCCCTAAGATATAATTTCCAATAAAAGGCCTAATTTACCACCTACACTTTTAAAATGTCATTTTTTCCCATACTACAGTAATATCTATACTCATATATTGAAAAGGGTTTTTTACAAAGTATATGTTGAAGGAATTATGTCCTTAGACATTTCCGGCAATTACTAAATATAAATAGGAATTAATTATGAGGATAATAAGTTAATTATTTTAGTAATCATATTTGCTTGCTAGAGAATAAATGTGATTAGCAGGACAATATTGATTGGACCTACAACTAAAATATATTAATCCTATAAGGTCACACATATAAGCATTAATTGGAATGGGCCCAAAAGGCCCGATGGCAACCGGTCTGTTAAGGGAAGAATGTTGGGCTTTAGTTTTGTGTTAACCTAAAACTCTCACATTATAATAGTTATAATGTCAGGGATTTAGAAACGACGTTCATTCAATATATCTCGCAAAAAGGAAAACACAAAAACCCTAATTCTTATTTCTCTGAAACGACGTTCTTCCCAAACAAAGCAAGAGATTGATCGTGATCGTTCTCTTCCGTACTAGCATACGTGGGATTCAATTGGTGCTTGTGGACTAAGTAGAGGAGCAACAAGTGGGGCTCTAAGATCTTCGAAGCTTGCATACGAACGGGAGAACACGCTACAAAGGTGATTGTTCTTTTGACTTAATCTGATCTATACTATTGTTATGCATGAGATCCTGTGATAGATGTTAGGAAATTGTTTCCTGAAATTCCGCTTTATGCATCTATATGTTCCTACAGTGGTATCAGTTTTAGCCTCTTGCATAATATTTTATGATCATGATTGTATGCAACATTATTATTTTGATTCAATTAAGGGAAGATTTATTTATGGCTTGAATTTGCAAAATTAATATATGATATTAATTGATTGGAATCATTAAATCGTGATTTAATTAATTTTTGCTCAAATTAAATTTATAAAATTCCGAAATTTTTATCACAGGGTCGAAATTAACAGTTAATATCACATAAAAAATTTCGGATTTTTTAAAATAAAATTCGTCAGATTTTAAATTATTTATTGGTTAATAAGATTAATCATGGAAATAATTTGTTAACAATTAAAGATTTGATTTTTAATTTGTTAAATAAATCTACTTATTATCCCCTAAATTTTATACAATAGCCGAAATTTTTTGGTAATTTTTTAACTATTTTTCGGAATTTTTGTATATTAATCATTGAATTTGGTTAATTTTTATGTTTAATTCGATTAATCATAAAATTTAAGGATAACAATTAAATTTTTTGATTTTGTTTGTTAAGAAAATTCAATAGAACCTCCTAATAATTTAATTCGAATTTTTCGGATTATAATTGTTATTTTTTTGAATTATTTGAATAAAATGAGATAATTATGCCCTAAATTTGAATTCTTGTTAGATTTAATTTGAATAAAGATTCTAATTAAAATCTAACTTTAAACAAACCTAAAATTTAGTTTTAATTTTGTTAATTTATTCAAATTTTCTGACATAATTTTCGGATTATCACCCCTAATTAAATTGTTAATCTTTAAACAAAGTTGGATAAAGATTAATTAAATTTGGGTAATTGTTGCACAAATTTAAAGATTTACCCACCATGGCTGGGTGGCCCCACCTGCGACGGTGGAGCCACGGTGGAGGGTTGCTAAAGGCGACGGTCAGGCAGCGGCGACCTGCTGCAGAACAACACCGCGCACGTTCGACGTGCGGTGGTTGTTGTCCAGGTTCCGGGCCACGCTGCTGGACTTCTGCTGCCGGCGTTTTTCGGGTGGCTGGTCTGACCAGCGCGACAAGGGTCTTCAGGCGCGTTATTCCGGCGGTAATTTGGTGCTGCCCGGCGCCGTCCCCAGGTGGTGGCGTTAGGGTGTTGGGTTAAGTCGGGCTTTTGTGAGGTAAATCGCAGCAGGTTATCATTAAATAAATAAAATATATATATATATATATATATATATATATATATATATATATATATATATATATATATATATATATATATATATATATATATATATATATATATATATGGAAATTAAAATCAGATTCCCTAGTTAGTTTGACTATTTGACTATTTTGACTATTCTAGCCATATTTAAATAGTAATTGAAATAAAATAATAAAGTTTCCTAAGTAATGTTAAACTTAAATTGTTTAAGTTTTTATAATTATTTTGGAAATATTATTTGCCTATTAACAGTTAATAAGTAAATAATTTGTGTTTAATATAGTTTGATATTATATGCGTGTATGGAATATATATGATATTTTGTTACAGGCAAGTGACTAGTATGGCCCAAAATAGGATAGAAAATACGATCTGCGTATCGTTTTGTATTCTTGTAAGTTTTGAAATACGATCTGCGAATCGTTCTATATTATTGTAATTTAATTTAAAAGTTTAAATTAGATTATAAAGTTCGTATTATGAGCTCGATGGAGTAACAAGGTTCAATCCGAAATTCAAGGATGGAGATCCAAGAAAGATGAACAGGAACCCAAGAAGATTTGAGCTTATTTTTTAGGGGCCATACT
Source organism: Spinacia oleracea (assembly GCF_020520425.1). Lineage (NCBI taxonomy): Eukaryota > Viridiplantae > Streptophyta > Magnoliopsida > Caryophyllales > Amaranthaceae > Spinacia > Spinacia oleracea. The sequence continues at coordinate 95,378,522 of NC_079489.1, forward strand.
AGGATCACATTTATTTTTATGCATTTTATATTGCCTTAAAATTCTTATTGAGTTTATGTATGTAGTTATTTAAAGCAATGTGTTCACTTTTAATTAAGCAACATAGTAAACTTAGGTCCCAAATAATATTGAGTTTATGTGCTTTTCCATACAACACCTATAAAGCCTTAGATCATGAGTAATAGGTTCTGCCAAAGCAGGGTGTTGCTTATAATTCCGGGGATAGTAGGGTAGGTTTTTGAAACTTACATGTTAATGTTTGGTTTAACTCAACAAAACCATCAAAAGACAAAGTTTTGGGTTTTGAGGCTAAGAGATAGGAAAATACAAAGAGTTGTTAACCTGTCTACCAAGAGTTATAATCAGTTATAATTAGTAAAATGTTTACTTACCTCGAATACTATAAATTAAAGTAGCAGGGCCAAAGTCCGTTTGATTGTAGTGGGAGGGGATCTTGGTTAATTTTTTATTCAATGGGGACTTCTAATTTTGAATAAAGGGTAGTAGTGAATTGAATTTGTTTAATTGCTACTTTTGATAAACATTATATTGAATCTTGCTTTACCTTTTATTGTAGTTATCATGTCTGGTGTAAACAACAACTCTACTTTTAACTTGCGCCCTCTAATTCAAAAAGACAAACTGAATGCTACCAACTTCCTACAATGGAAAATGGCTGTGAGAATTGTTCTCAGAGAGGAAGGAAAAGAAAGTGTTCTTGACAATCCTCTCCCTGAACCCCTGCCAGAAAATGCTACTGCAGCTCAAAGGCGAGCTAGACAAACTCTAGAGGATAACTTCCTGCAAGTAACATGCTTGATGCTTGCTTGCATGGAACCAGAGTATCAAAAACGTTTTGATGGTCTGGATGCATACAACATAATCCAGCAACTGAAAACTTTGTTTCAGAAAAATGCTAGATTGGAGAGATTTGAAGCAAACTACAAACTTCTAGATTCCAAGTTGGAAGAGGGGAGGCCCGTTGGTCCGCATGTGTTCGATTTGATTGGACATTTTCATACCATGGAGAAATTGGGCTTCCCTTATCCTAAGGACCTGGCAACTGACATAGTCATCAGATCCTTGCCTGAAGATTTTCATAACTTTAAGTTAAACTTCTACATGCAAGGAGGGGAGGCTACCCTGCAAGAGTTGCATGGTTCACTAACTCAGGCTGAGAGAAACTTACCAAGTAAACCTAAACATAAGGATGTTCTAATGGTTAGTAAAGGTAAGCAGTTCAAGAAGAAAGGGGCTCCCATGAAGAAGAACAAGGGCAAGGTAGTTGCCAATGAGAACTCTTCAACCAAGCCAAAGGCCACTCCAAAGGCTAAGGTAGCTGCTCAACATGAGTGCTACCACTGCCACAAGATTGGTCATTGGAAGAGGAACTGCCCCAAGTATCTGGAGGAAAAGAAGACTGGTGCTTCAATTTCAGGTATCTATGTCATAGAAGTTAATTTAGCTACAACTGCTTCTTGGGTATTTGATACCGCTTGTGGATCTCACATTATTGGTAATGTGCAGGGACTAAAAAGAAGTAGGAGCTTGAGCAAAGGCGAAGTGGATCTCCGAGTAGGCAATGGAGCAAGAGTTGCTGCTTTAGCTGTAGGAGATTATAGTTTACGCTTGCCTTCTGGTTTAATATTAGAACTTTATAATTGTTATTACGTTCCAGTTATTACCAAGAACATAATTTCTATTCCGATTTTGGATTCGAAAGGTTTTTCATTTCAAATTATGGATAATTGTTGTTCAGCATATTTGAATGGTATGTTCTATGTCTCTGCTAAATTATCAAATGGTTTGTATGTACTAGACTTAAAAAACCATATCTAACACATAGAAAACAAGAAACACAAACCAAATGATTTGAACCCTACTTACCTATGGCATTGTCGATTAGGCCACATAAGCTCAAAGCGCATAGAGAAACTTCATAAGGATGGAATTCTCAAATCATTTGATTTTGAATCATTTGAAGTATGTGAGTTTTGCTTAATGGGGAAAATGACAAAGTCTCCTTTCACAGGCTCAAGTGAAAGGGCCAATGATCTTTTAGCCCTCATACATACTGATGTGTGCGGACCTATGAGTACTTTGGCTAGGGGAGGGTACGGGTATTTCATTACTTTTACTGATGATGTGAGCAGATTTGGATATGTTTACCTCATGCGGCATAAGTCGGAATCCTTTGAAAAGTTCAAGGAATTCCAAAATGAAGTACAAAACCAACTTGGAAAGAAAATTAAAGCATTGCGATCCGATCGTGGTGGTGAATATTTATCTCAAGAGTTTGGTGATCATTTGAAAGATTGTGGAATACTTTCGCAATTGACTCCACCAGGGACACCACAATTGAATGGGGTTTCCGAAAGAAGGAACTGAACTCTATTAGATATGGTTTGGTCCATGATGAGTCTTGCTAACCTTCCTGTCTCATTTTGGGGATTTGCGCTTGAAACATCGGCATTCACACTCAACAGAGCTCCGTCCAAAGCAGTAGAAAAGACGCCATATGAGATGTGGACTAGAAAAGATCCAAAATTGTCTTTTCTAAGGACATGGGGTTGTGAAGTTTATGTAAAACGTTTACTTTCTGATAAGCTTTCACCCAAGTCCGATAAGTGTCTTTTTGTGGGTTACCCAAAACAGACTAAGGGATACTACTTCTACAACCAAAGCGAAAACAAAGTGTTTGTTGCTCGCGATGGTGTCTTTCTGGAAAAGGAGTTTATTTCCAGAAAAACAAGTGGGAGTAATGTATAGCTCGAAGAAATTCGAGATGAGCAACAAATGGATGAGGTTCACACCTCGTCAGAGACGACCCAGCATGAAAATGCTCAGGAGGCGGTGCATTCCATTCATGCGCCTTCTACCGTCCCACTTGGAGATAATCCATGCGAAGTCCCTCAACCTAATGAGGTGGAAACTTCTCCTGTTGTTCCCCAACGTAGGTCTAGTAGGACCGTCATTCCGTCAAAGAGATATATTGATTTCCTTTTGACTGAAAGTTCTGAAATAGAGATTTTAGAACATGAGGAACCTACTAGCTACACAAATGCTTTGACGAGTCAAGACTCCTAGAAATGGCTTGAAGCCATGAGATCCGAAATGGATTCGATGTTTGAAAATCAAGTATGGGACTTGGTTGCTTTGCCTGATGGGGTTAAACCCATAGGTTGCAAATGGATTTTCAAACTGAAAAAGGACAAAGATGGAAACATTGATGTCTTTAAGGCAAGACTAGTGGAAAAAGGTTTTAGACAAATTCATGGTATCGACTATGATGAAACCTTCTCACCAGTAGCCATGCTGAAATCCATCAGGATAATTCTTGCGATTGCTGCCTTTCATGACTATGAGATCTGGCAGATGGACGTCAAAACCGCTTTCTTGAATGGGTTCTTAACAGAGGATGTGTACATGACACAACCACAAGGTTTTGAAGATCCAAACATTCCAAGAAAAGTTTGCAAGCTTAAGAAGTCCATTTATGGGCTTAAGCAAGCATCCCGGAGTTGGAACCTCAGATTTGATGAGGCGGTCAAATCTTTTGGCTTCCTTAGAAATGAAGAGGAATCTTGTATATACAAGAAGTTTAGTGGGAGTAGTATTTCTTTCCTGGTCTTTTATGTGGATGACATACTTCTCATAGGAAACGACAAGACCATGCTTGAGTCAGTCAAGGAATGGCTTAAAAGTTGTTTTTCCATGAAAGACCTAGGAGAAGCTGAGTACATCTTGAGAATAAGGATCCATAGAGATAGATCCAAAAGGCTGATTGGACTTAGCCAAGAGACTTATATTGATAAGGTTCTTGCAAGATTCAAGCTGGAAAACTCCAAAAGAGGTTTCATTCCCATGCAACATGGCATTTCACTTGGCAAGACTCAGTGTCCTTCGACACCTGATGAGGTCAAGCGCATGAGTAATGTCCCTTATGCTTATGCAGTAGGGTCCATTATGTATGCCATGGTATGCACTCGACTGGATGTTGCATATGCTTTGAGGATGTGCAGCAGATACCAGTCAAACCCAGGAGAGGCGCACTGGATGGCAGCAAAGAATATCCTTAAGTACTTAAGAAGGACTAAGGATAATTTCTTGGTCTATGGTGGAGATAATGAGTTGGTTGCCACTGGATACACCGATGCAAGCTTCCAAAGTGACAAAGATGATTTCCGATCACAATCTGGTTTCATATTTTGTCTAAATGGAGGGGCTGTGAGCTGGAAGAGTTCTAAGCAGAGTACCATCGCAGATTCTATAACAGAGGCTGAGTATATTGCAGCAAGTGATGCAGCAAAAGAAGCAGTTTGGATCAAAAAGTTCATTAGTGAACTTGGTGTAGTTCCTAGCATTGAAAATGGCATTGAGTTATATTGTGACAACAATGGTGCCATTTCTCAGTCCAAGGAACCCAGATCGCACCAAAAATCCAAACATGTGCTCAGGAGATTCCATCTTATTCGAGAGATCGTTGAAAGTGTTAGGTTATGATACATATGACAATTCATAAATCATGCGGAAAAACCATAAAGCCAGGAAAGCATATTATTTACACATAATCATTTAGCATAGTTTAGATGCATACACTTTGTTGCGTGCCTTCCCTAGCTGCGCCCGAACCGAACAAGAACAAGTCTTTAGGACTCCAAGTGTCGTCCCTCCGTAGATAGTCCACAGCACGTCCGGATCCGCCTTAAGCTTGACCAATTAGGATCGCCCTTAAGGTACTTAGAATTTTCGGCTATTGTAGGCAATTGTATGACTGAATTTTTTCTCTCAGAAATCACTTTGAATACTTGAATCGTATGTACAAATAATGACCCTAGGCCCTTATTTATAGAGGTATGGAAAAGGAATTGTAATCCTACTAGGATGTGGATTTGTTAATTAGAACTTTATTAGGACTCTAAATAACAAAGCAAATCTAATAGGATTAGGATTTTAATATTCGCATGAATCCTAATAGGATTAGGATTTCCCGCACACGCATCGTACAAGCCGTGCACCCGCGCAGGCCTTGCGGCCCACGACAAGCGCACAGCCAATGTGCGGTGCTGCGCGCGCGCGCGCCCTTGGCTGGGCCTGGTCGAGGCGTGCGTTGTTGCGTGCGGCTCGCTGGGCAATGGCCTGGCTTCGTGCTGGGCCTTCGTCTTGCGGGCCTCGTCCGATGCTAATTCGTACGATACGCTTCCGATTAAATTCCCGATTCCGGAATTCATTTCCGATACGAACAACATTTAATATTTCCGATTCCGGAATTAATTTCCGTTTCGAACAAATATTTAATATTTCCGTTTCCGGAATTATTTTCCGATTCCGATAATATTTCCGATTCTGACAATATTTCCGTTTCCGGCAATATTTCCGATTCCGGCAATATTTCCATTTCCGATAATATTTTCCGATACGTACCATGTTTCCGTTTCCGGCAACATCTACGACTTGGATAATATTTATATTTCCGATACGATCCATATTTCCGTTTCCGGCAATATCATCGTTTCCGGAGTATTCATTTCTTGCCTGTGACGATCTCAGCTCCCACTGAAACCAAGATCCGTCGATTCCGAATATCCATAGATGGAGTATTTAATGCCATTAAATACTTGATCCGTTTACGTACTATTTGTGTGACCCTACGGGTTCAGTCAAGAGTAAGCTGTGGATTAATATCATTAATTCCACTTGAACTGAAGCGGCCTCTAGCTAGGCATTCAGCTCACTTGATCTCACTGAATTATTAACTTGTTAATTAATACTGAACCGCATTTATTAGACTTAACATAGAATGCATACTTGGACCAAGGGCATTATTTCCTTCAGTCTCCCACTTGTCCTTAGGGACAAGTGTGCATTTCCTAATTCCTTTGTCGCTCGATGCTTGCTCTTGAACATAAGGTAAGAGTTGTCATCCTTATTATGTCCAGAGGTGTTTCTCGATTTCAGAGTTCAACTGATCAAATAAACAGATAATCATAGCCTATGATTCATCCGAGCACGGCCATGCATTTCACAGTTTCTAGCTCTCCGAGTGGCCTTGTACAACTTTTAAGCATCTCATCCCGATTTATGGGAGGACAATCCCAATCTTGCGATCTTGAGATTAGACTTCGTTTGATAGGTGATTACCTGAGCGTTGCCTTTATAGCCTCCTTTTACGGTGCGACGGTTGGTCAACGTCAAAGCAACCAGTTCTCAAACAAGTAATCTCAAATCACTCAGGTATTGAGGATTTAGTGTCTAATAATTTTAATGAAATTTACTTATGACAGATTTTCATCTCTTACAGTAAAGTTTCATAGGTCTGTCCGATACTAGTCTTCCCAAAGTAAGTATCTATGCAAATGATTATGACATTGCCATGTCCACATAGTTCAAGAAGCAGAACTACTAGTCATCTTGCATTCTAGTCGTTTAACGTTTTCTATGCGTCCAATTTTATAGAAAACTCCGACCAGGGACCATTTTCAACTTTTGACATTCAAGTTCACTTGATAGACATTTCTTAGTCACAGGACTGGTCCTGACAGTCTATCTTGAATATTTCGTCAAATTGAAGGGACTCATCATTTAATACTAAACCAAGATTAAATGGAATATGAAAATACATTTCATATATGATAAATGTTCAACCCCAATGTTTTACAACCATGGGCCTCAAACCCATCTTTAAAACAGTTCATGGAATTCAAAGCTATGCTTGATTTCCAGTGCTACAACGTGAGTGTTGCTTCTCACTTGTTGCATAGGTTTAGTTATCACGCTTTGCCAATCTTAACATCCTTTTCATCGAATGTTCTTCGAGATATGATGATAAGAACTTTTGAGTATGTTTATTTTGTGATCTAGTCTTTCTTGCTACATTAGTGGTACTACGCATTTTGCAATGAAGAACCATTAAGTCAACAGACATGTGATCTTCCCAAGTTCAATGAAGAACTCATTAATATAAACAACTCTGTTTTATTGCTTCTTAGGCAATAAGTACTTTTACTTCAACTGTTTAGGTTGCTAGTGATGCTTTGTTTGGATTTACTTATCCAAGCAGTTCACAGATATGTGGAAGATTTTCCAGCTGTATCTTTGGAACATAGAAATTAATATTTTAATTTCCCACGCAACAACTCATGGTCTCCAACCCATGTTGCCATTTCAAAACACGATGCTCTATAGCTCGTCCTTATCAATGGTTAACTCCAAGGGAATCTTGCTTGATCCTTTGCCAGTGTTTATGCGTGTAGCATCAATATTTAGCATATATTTATTTCCTTGAATCAAGAACTATTCCTATGTACCTTTTCAAGTACCATAAGTATTCTTGATCTCAATCTAGTTGATCTTCACTTAGATCAATAGAGATTGGTATATGTTCGTCATTCCTAAAGTCATACGATACGTTTTTGGCGATCCTCATATTATATCATACATGATAAATTCTTTTGCAGAATAATTCCCAATTGAATTCTATTCATGTAACTTTAGCTCATTCAATTTCAGTAGATAGTGAATCCAGCTAAATTCTTTGACATATAATATAGGTTAATAATCTCACTTAGATCCTTTGATGTTTAACTTAGTAAATGCTTATACATAGTTCAAACATTCTTTACTTAGATTTATTCACATGGGTCGAATATCTCCAATGGAGTCTTTCGTGTTTGATTTAGTAAATGCCATTACTTAATCCAAAACATTAATATAAGATCTTTGTAAATAGATCTTAATACCCAGTATGTACTAAGTTTCGCCTTGGTCCATCATTGATGAATAATTTCAAATCTAAGTCATTAGCATTTGAATGTTATTTTACAATAGAGAGATATGTGTGTGATACACACAGGACCAGTTAAGTTTTTATGTACTCCCACTAAACTTCTTATATATCTATAAGAATCATGTACATTTCATGAAACTAAAATACTTATTAGCTTCACTAAAATACATTTCTAATTCCCAATTGCTTGCTTAAATCTGTACTTAGATTTCATAAGCTAGCTTTCTTTTTCAAGCATTTATTTGGATCCACAAATCCTATGACATACCATGTACATAGTTTATTCCAACATTTTATTGAGGAATTGTTTTGTCATCCAATTGCCATATGTACCAATATGCGATCATTGCTTGATTTATAGACTTGAGCATTACGATTATGCATGAGGTTTCAACACAATCCACGCCGTGAATTTGCTTGTAACCTTTAGCAACTAATCTAGCTTTGTGTGTGAACATAATTTCATGTTTGATGGTTTTTATCCTTAAAACAAACTTGCAACCAATAGGTGTGAAACTATTCTTGCAAATCAACAAAATTTCAATTTTGTCATCTAAACATTGAGTATGTTTTATGGCCTCTAACCATTTAAAACATCTGAGTCTATATATGGCCTCTAACCATTTTAGGGAATCTGGGTTTCGTCATAGCTTTCTCACAGGTTATAAACTCATTAATCTATATGATAATAGTTTGACTGCAAGTTGTAGGTTTCTTCACTATCTAATAGAAGAATCGCATAGCTTTAGTGAACTGAACTCCATGTTTCTTCACTATCCAATAGAAGAATATCATAGTTCCAGTGACTTGAACTCTATGCCTACTTTGGGTATAGAACATCAAACAAATAGAATATCAATAGCCACTTGAAAGTCCTTTGAATATTCTGTTCTCCTTGAAGCACTTGTAAAGTCTTCTAAGAGATGTCTATTCTTTAAAAGCCACTTCTAAAGTCCTTAAAGAATACGTGTTCGGATTTTCTAAAGAACTTCGAAAAGCCTCCAGATTGTCCGTTTATGTTTGTTGTTCGCCTCGAAGACTTTCGAGGTCTATTTTCTCCCACTTGTCATTTTGGAAACGAATCTCCAAAAGGACATTATTTCGAGCAAACAAACATTATGTTCTCAAAAATTCGTGGTAGAAACAATACCCTTGTGTCTCAATTGAATAAATCACAATGAAACATATATCTATACTTGGGGCCTTAGTTTGTTGAATAACAAACACTAATCTCCCACTGAGTTTAGGAACTCTTTAGATATATTATGAAAAGATATTTTGAAATTACTTTTCAATAGCTTTGACGAATTTGGTTTAGTTTGGTGGTAGTTGAGCATTTTGTTTTAGAAATTATAGGAAAAGTCTTTATGATCCATCATTGATCGAATCAAGTACTAATTGACTTCGATTATTCCAACTAAGATATGCCATATCTTAGGGACCTAGATTGTGAAATTACAACACACAATCATTGATGATCATATTTGGTCTCAAGTAATCATTAACATGATCTAACCTAGATCTTTATGATTTCTTGCCAAGTGGATTTTATACTTCTGAATCTTTGAACTAGCCAAACAGATTCAACTTATATCACATTTGAGTAAATAAACCTATATTTACTCAAATCCATGTGAAATAATAAAGTCATAAAATCTTTCTTTAGCTTTGAACTCTATTGTCTAGGCGTTCTAACAATAGTTCAAATCTATTGTTACTTTCAACAAGTAAGACTAGTTGTCTTAAATTGATCTAGAAATCAGTCCATCGAAATAGAGCTTTTGAATGTTAACTTGTTGATATGGTCTAAGCAACAATGCCAAAGATTAGTGGAACTCAAATCAAGGGGTTGATTTGAACCTAGTAAAGTATTTATTGTTAAAGAGTTGTTTGTTTTAATCAAGCATATTGACTCAACCCATAATTGTCCATTTCATTCAAATAAACAAACAAACATTGTTTTTGTTTTTCTTGAATGTGAGTCTTTCTGTGTTTGAAAACAGAAATTTAGGTATGCTGATTATGGAACAAAATAGCCATTAAGTTCCAGCCTTTGAAAGGACGTAAAACAAACTAGATGACCCTACAACTAATGTAGCATTGCCATGCTTCATTTCCCATTTGTAGGCCATTAGTGTAGCCTAGCTTCCATTGTTTGAGTTATTACCGAAGTAAGAACCTCAAGCGGTATATGATATCAAGGAAGTTTGATTGCTAGGTCACTTCTCTTTAAACATAAACTTATAGGTAGAACCGGAATCGTAAATTCCTTTCATTTGTTCCTTTGTTTTCCTATTTCTTGTACCCTTTCTTATAGTCTTAAGAATTGAATTCTCTAGTGTTGACTTTTATACTTTGTTAGACATGCCCAATGTCATTTTATCAAAGTTCTTACCATTTATGTTGAATATTCTGTTTCAACTAGATCGATGATCTTACCAAAAGCTTCTAAAGTTCTCTAAGCATCGATCTATTCGAATGTCTAAGAACTAGACTCATTCGAGAATTAAATGGAAAAAGGATTTTAGGTTGTTAACCATTGGTAAAGCTGATTGTTAAACTCAATGCTTTATGATCTCAAAACTACATTGTATTTTGATTTCACAAGCACCAATCGGTTTGCCATTCGACTTTGATACTCGAAAACAACCATAAAAGTCGATATAAGAAACGTACATTTTAAATTGCTCACTTTCTCTCATTTCCGTGAATCGTTCTTTGGATTCATTACCAATCGAGGAAATTTACTGTTACCTTTCTAAAAGGATTTACTGCAGTGCAAGATATTTAATTATAAACAATAATTAAAACATTCATTGAAGCATGCAAAGTCTAAACATTTATCATGAATAATAACTTGAAAATGAAAGCAATCATGCAATTTAAACAAGTCATTAGCATTTTATTCGAATTATGTGTTCCGGCAGGTGTGAATAAAATGATTCCAAGATCCTAAAATCATTGAAGAATTAAGCACAGTTTGTCGACTTAATTCTAAAACATCTTAGGTAAGCAAAAACCTTTTGCTAATAGTCTAGAAACTATTCTTGGTTGATAGGCATGTCTAAGAACTTATTAGGTAAACCTATCGATTTTGCCACGACATAAAAGGACTCCTTACTTATATCGTTGAGTTTCACCAAAACTAACATGTACTCACAATTATTTGTGTACCTTGCCCCTTTAGGACCAATAAGTAACACCTCGCCGAGCGAAAACTATTACTAGATTGATGTAAAGGATATCCAAGCAAGTGTATATTTTGGCATGGCACCTTTTAACTCAATTTTTAAGTTTGGAACTTAAGGCTCTTACTATGTTGGTTAGATTTTAAGTGAACTAAAATCCTTAATCATGCAACATAATCAAGCCGCAATCTCATGCATAATTAAGACATATTTAAAGCAATAAATAACTTAAAGCATGCATAAGATAAATGTGATCTAGTATGGCCCGACTTCATCTTGAAGCTTCAACTTCAAAGTCCGTCTCGAAAATCTCCGTGGGAGGCACCATTTTCTTCAAATAGGATAAGCTATAATTAAACTAATTACAACTTATTTGATGGTACGCAGACCATATTTGAATTGAAAAACAATTTTGGTACTTTAGACCAATTACATTCAAATTAATGGTACGCAGACCATATTTTCTATCCTATTTGGGCCATACTAGTCACTTCATAACCTGCATAACAGTACATATACAATATATACCATTCACCCATTCATTATCATGAATGGCCCACATAGCTGGTTAGTAAAACACATTATGCATCACATAAACATTTGCAGCAATTAATCAAGGGCACCAATAATCTACAAATTATTCAGTCCTTATTAATTCTAATCAAGTTGTTTTAACCTTAAGGATTTTTAGACCTAATCAAGAGTATATGATTAAAAAGGGCTCCCACTTAAACCAATAAATTCATATGCTTTACTAATTTTAAACATAAAAATGTATTTCTAGTCTAACCGGAAACATACAAATTTAATTAAAATTTAAAGCTCATATAAATTTATAATTGAATCCACAAATTTAATTTAATTTCAGTTGTATTTAAATTAATTCATGATTTTAATTTTAGTAAAATAATTAGAATAAATTTTTTTTATTATAATTACAATATTCAAAATTAAAATCCAAGAAAATAATTTAAATTATTAATTTTAAAATTAATTAAAATTACGAAAACTGAAAATTTCAAATTAAAATTCTAAAACGATCTAATCGTAGCGCAACAACCCCACGCAATGCACGCCCATGGGCCACACGCACACAGCCATCGCTGGCCATGTGCGCGCAGCCCATGCGCTGCGTCGCATCGCTGCTGCTTACCATCGCAAGGCATCAATCGAACACGCGAGCCAGTGCTCGCTGCGCGCGCCAGCGCTCGATGCACGCGAGCCATCGCTCGCTGCACGCCCCAGCGCTCGATTCATGCGAGCCATCGCTCGCTGCGCTCGCTTGCCAGCGCTCGATCCATGCGAGCCATCGCTCGCTGCGCGCCTGCCTTTCCCGCACGCGAGCTTGCGCTCATCGCACGAGGCAGCAGTATGCGAGCTGGCGCTCGCTGCGCGCGAGCCATCGACGCTGTGCGTAGCGCTCGTGGCACGCGAGCTTGCGCTCGCTGCGCGCGAGGCTTCGCACGCTTGCGCGAGGCAGTGCGCGCTGTGGCGCAGCTCGCTTGCTGCCCACACGCGACTGCTCGTGCCTTGCTCTCGCCCTTGCCCATGCGCCCATTGCACACAGCCCACGACACAAGGCAGGGCTGCTGCCTTGTGCTCGTGCACCATGCCCTTGCTCGCTGCATTCGTACCGCATGGGCGACGAGCTCCCTTGCTCGTCGTCGCATGCCCGCACTATACAACACCCCTTAAGGGTAACACGTAGCGTCCATTGCTTTGTGCGTGCAAGTTATATGAGCGAGTCGCATAAAAATTAAAAATTTATATTCAAAATTAATGACAAATTAATAAATAATAATAATTTCATAATTTTAGGGCGAAAAAATCGAAAATTTATTATTTAATTGATTTCCGATTAACATGGATTCAAGTCTAGGTCATAAAAATTTAAAATTTAACATAAATTTACAATTTTTATGGTGGTTTTTAATCATAGGTATCTAATTAAATTATAACTAATTATGAAAATCAAATTAATTCTAAATTATTTCAATTTTCAACAAATTAATCATAATTACAAATTAGATTGCATAATTAACAAGGCTAGGCATTCAAACTTGTTAAACATATACAGTAGGTCAATCAAAAATTCAAGATTTATCAACAAGAATCGCAAATATTTAATTTAACATCTTAAATTTACGAAATTTTGCATTCGAAAAACTAAAACCTCCGAAAAGTCATAGTTAGGCTTCGAATTTGAAAATTCTGGGTTGGGCCGAAAAATATTAGTTTTGTCAAAATTTTAGAATGCCTTTTACATGCGGAATTGACACAAAAATCACTCGATTTGGATGAGTAACGAAAAAACTGCCGAAAAACTGCGTACGTATAATTAAATAAACGCAATTTGCAATTAATTAACAATTACGAAAATTAATCACCCCTTTTAATTCTTGAAAATTTGTAATATTTAACCATGTTTATGCAATTTAGATTATGAAAATAATAAGAGGCTCGTGATACCACTGTTAGGTTATGATACATATGACAATTCATAAATCATGCGGAAAAACCATAAAGCCAGGAAAGCATATTATTTACACATAATCATTTAGCATAGTTTAGATGCATACACTTTGTTGCGTGCCTTCCCTAGCTGCGCCCGAACCGAACAAGAACAAGTCTTTAGGACTCCAAGTGTCGTCCCTCCGTAGATAGTCCACAGCACGTCCGGATCCGCCTTAAGCTTGACCAACTAGGGTCGCCCTTAAGGTACTTAGAATTTTCGGCTATTGTAGGCAATTGTATGACTGAATTTTTGCTCTCAAAAATCACTTTGAATACTTGAATCGTATGTACAAATAATGACCCTAGGCCCTTATTTATAGAGGTATGGAAAAGGAATTGTAATCCTACTAGGATGTGGATTTGTTAATTAGAACTTTATTAGGACTCTAAATAACAAAGCAAATCTAATAGGATTAGGATTTTAATCTTCGCATGAATCCTAATAGGATTAGGATTTCCCGCACACGCATCGTACAAGCCGTGCACCCGCGCAGGCCTTGCGCCCCACGACAAACGCACAGCCCATGTGCGGTGCTGCGCGCGCGCGCGCCCTTGGCTGGGCCTGGCCTTGCGCTGGTCCTGGTCGAGGCGTGCGTTGCTGCGTGCGGCTCGCTGGGCGATGGCCTGGCTTCGTGCTGGGCCTTTGTCTAGCGGGCCTCGTCCGATGCTAATTCGTACGATACGCTTCCGATTAAATTCCCGATTCCGGAATTCATTTCCGATACGAACAACATTTAATATTTCCGATTCCGGAATTAATTTCCGTTTCGAACAAATATTTAATATTTCCGTTTCCGGAATTATTTTCCGATTCCGATAATATTTCCGATTCTGACAATATTTCCGTTTCCGGCAATATTTCCGATTCCGGCAATATTTCCATTTCCGATAATATTTTCCGATACGTACCATGTTTCCGTTTCCGGCAACATCTACGACTTGGATAATATTTATATTTCCGATACGATCCATATTTCCGTTTCCGGCAATATCATCGTTTCCGGAGTATTCATTTCTTGCCTGTGACGATCTCAGCTCCCACTGAAACCAAGATCCGTCGATTCCGAATATCCATAGATGGAGTATTTAATGCCATTAAATACTTGATCCGTTTACGTACTATTTGTGTGACCCTACGGGTTCAGTCAAGAGTAAGCTGTGGATTAATATCATTAATTCCACTTGAACTGAAGCGGCCTCTAGCTAGGCATTCAGCTCACTTGATCTCACTGAATTATTAACTTGTTAATTAATACTGAACCGCATTTAGTAGACTTAACATAGAATGCATACTTGGACCAAGGGAATTATTTCCTTCAGAAAGAGGGGATGTGAAAGTAAGCAAGGTTCATACTGAAGATAACATGGCTGATCCTCTGACTAAACCGCTTGCTCAACCTAAGCATGAGAGTCATACTAGGTCTATGGGGCTTAGGCATATGGGATAATGGCTTTAGTTTGTTTACTTTATGTTTACAATTGTAAAGACATTTATTATGCTTTGAATGTTTATCAATAAAAGTTCATTCTTATTTAATTGTTTGGTTTAGTATTAAATAAAATGTCCAAATAACTTGTGTTTTCAAATAGGATTATCGAAAACGTTTTGATAATGGAACCCTATAAAGTGAACTGAAATCACAACTTCTTAAGTCCCTAGTCTGAATCACTAAATTGTACATAAGTGATTTATGAGAAGACTAGCATGTAATTAATTGATAGTGCAGTTCCATGGGCTATGGAGACATAGGGATGTCTAATTGATTATATGGATGTATACTTGATGCATTGAGACTTGACCTAACTAGATTCTAAAAGTAGAATCAAAATTCTATATTTAGTGGATTCCTTAGACATGAGTATGTCTTAATAACCATGAGACAATTAGTTTAACCTTGACTCTGTCAAACGCAGCGCCGTAAAAGGAGGTTATAAAAGCAGTGATCAGGTGGGCTAAGAATTGAGTGGGAGTTATGGTCATACAAGAGTGAATAAGTCCTCCTATTTGATAGGAATGGTGTCTGGGCCTCTTGATGAGCGAGAACTGAAAAATTGCATGGCCATGCGGAATGGGATTAAAATGTTAATCTTTATTTGAACAGTTCGAACTCGGCGATCAAGAAACTAGAATTTGAGAATAACAGTGTGTTATCAAATTTTGGCATTAAGAGACTTAAGGAATTTAGCATTGCGTTCTTGTCTTCGGACAAGTGGGAGATTGAAGGAATTATGTCCTTAGACATTTCCGGCAATTACTAAATATAAATAGGAATTAATTATGAGGATAATAAGTTAATTATTTTAGTAATCATATTTGCTTGCTAGAGAATAAATGTGATTAGCAGGACAATATTGATTGGACCTACAACTAAAATATATTAATCCTATAAGGTCACACATATAAGCATTAATTGGAATGGGCCCAAAAGGCCCGATGGCAACCGGTCTGTTAAGGGAAGAATGTTGGGCTTTAGTTTTGTGTTAACCTAAAACTCTCACATTATAATAGTTATAATGTCAGGGATTTAGAAACGACGTTCATTCAATATATCTGGCAAAAAGGAAAACACAAAAACCCTAATTCTTATTTCTCTGAAACGACGTTCTTCCCAAACAAAGCAAGAGATTGATCGTGATCGTTCTCTTCCGTACTAGCATACGTGGGATTCAATTGGTGCTTGTGGACTAAGTAGAGGAGCAACAAGTGGGGCTCTAAGATCTTCGAAGCTTGCATACGAACGGGAGAACACGCTACAAAGGTGATTGTTCTTTCGACTTAATCTGATCTATACTATTGTTATGCATGAGATGCTGTGATAGATGTTAGAAAATTGTTTCCTGAAATTCCGCTTTATGCATCTATATGTTCCTACATATGTGTCACGTGAACCCTCTCTCATAAGAAACATGACATGTCATCAACATAGCAAGAAATATACATACAAAAATTTTGCATAGTATGTCTCGAACATGAAATACTATCTACTAACCTCTTACAATTATTTTATATTTTCACTAGATGTTGATGGAAAACACATTTTATTTTGATATCAAAGAATTTCTAAGTAGAGAAAATAGTTCATAATAACAATTATTCATACTAAAATAAAATTATATTATTCAAATTAGAAATCTTGGCATTGCCTGAGATACATACTAGCTTAAATGAATTAATGTAAACGATAGTATTTCGGTAGATAATAGCTATCACATCTTAACGGGCATTATATTTATATTGCTAACAGATCACATACTACTATGTACTCCAAACGTAAACCAATCCTTTAAAGATCGTATTAAGACTATAAGACGAATCATATAGAGAATCGTCTCACAATATTGCATGGATGCCAAAACCCATATGAAAGTAAAGGAAAAGATACAGTGGTTTAGCCTCCGTTCGTTGATGGAAAACATTTTTCCTAAAAAAGTTAAAAATTTATTTATTTTCTTTGTTTATTTTGTTGATTATCAAAAATAAGTTTTCTTTTAAAAAGTAGGGATGCTGGCATGTCATATTTTTCTCTCCTTCAATCTATCTCTTATTTTCATGACTATTTTACTCTTCTGTCCTTTATTGTTTGTCTCATTCATTATATGTGTTTTACTCCTATTAAAAGATGGATGAGTGAAATTGAGAAGAGACAAAAGTGAAAGAACAAATTAATGTATTTTATTTGAGAAAAAAATTATGGTCCCACGATCATTTTTAGTAATTGACCAATCTTTTGGGAATGGACTAGAATGGAAAACCAAGGTCTTTCACAAGTCCGGTGTACAATAATTTTATTGTACAACGAAATAACTTTTAGATGTTTTGATTAATTTTTATATTATGAAAAAAAATATAATGGATAAATATTTTAAAAGGTCACATGATTACATTTATATATTATCAGTGATTTTAAAAGGATATTTTTATTTATTAAAGTGAATAAATTTTTATTAGTAATAAATAGATAACTTTTATATCAAGTTAACTTTTATTCTGACGTATAATATTTATTGTACCTCAACTTTAAATAAGAATTTGTAAATGAAAAATGGGCAAACAAAAAGGGACGGGGATTATTTTACTATACCTTTTGTTGCAAAAATACAATAAACCAAAGGAAAACCATTTTACATGCAATATCATTAACCTTTGAAAATATTTTTCGTTGAAGTAAACGGGGCATTAGATCATCATGCATGTATTGGATGTTAATAATCATGAGTCATGACATAAGTTATAAGAAGAAATTATATTCTTTCAAATTTCATTTCTCCCAAAACGTGTAGGTGAGTCATATACAAAGTAACACAGACGAGTGGACGACTTTCGAACTCATATTTCAAAATCACCATTGTAGTTTGTAACGCTACTAATCTGCAAGTACATTAGAGAAGGAAAATTTGTTTTTGTTTTCTGATTTAGAATCGTTCATAAACCAAGGCAAAATTGTTAGAAATTAGATATCCCATGAACCTCAAATAGAAGGAAAAAAACTCCCCACCCATATTTACCCAAATTAACTGCCGCACCCACCCATATTCAGAAAACATAAGAGAGATTGAAATGTTAAAAGTTAAAAAAAGAAAATTAAAAAAAAAAAAAAACAGAGAATTAGGAGCTGGAAAAAGCTGTAAAACCTACTCCTCCAAGAAGCGCTTCACAATCTTCATGCTTGGTTCTACTACTTCTCTGTTCCAAATATCTGACCTACTCTTCGATCCTTCCAAAACTGCTCTAAACGTTTCTGTACCGTCGATTCTATGTAGTCTCCATCCACCATTTCTCAGCCGTTGGATCTTTTCAATCTGAGTCTTAGCAAGTTGGCACGTGTTTTCCTTGATAGTCCTCACTGCATCGTCATATAAACCTCTCCGCACTCGATCTCTCTCCTCCTTACACGCGTCGCAACCACCGTTGTATCTAAAGTACCGTTCAAATTCTGGTACCCCAATCGCCTTCGTTAACCCGGTGTCAGGCGCCAGCTCATCCACCATCCCTGACTCGTAAAACTCAGCTAACTCGTTTACCATCCCCGAGTCAAGCATATCATCAACTCGCTTTGCTAAATATTCGTTTAACACCGGCAATGAAACGTCGATCCAGAGGAAACAACACCGGAACCGTAACTCGGAACAAACTGGGCCACCGCCGTTGAACACATCCGAGTCAGGGCTAAACCTTTTGGCTAGAAGCGCGTATATCAAGGAGTTAGACCCACCCACCACCAATGGCAGGTTCCCGCGCGCCGCGATTCCAGAAATGACGGAGGAAGCTCGAGCTCGGTATTGAGCCGGAGTCAACTCGCCATGAATCTCTGAGTCAATTTCGTCGATCAAATGGTGAGGAACGCCGAGTCGCTCCTCCATTGGGATTTTATTCGTCGTAATATCAAGCCCTTTGTAAACTTGGATCTTATCCGAGTTTATAACTTCAAAGGGAAAACAGGTGCCCAGCTCAATCGAAAGACCCGACTTTCCTGAACCAGTAGGCCCCAATATAACAACCGCTTTCACCTCTTTCTCCTTCCCTCGACGCCGGTAAAGGCGGCCGTTTCCGGCGGTGGAATGAAAAGCGCCCGTATTAAGCACCGTCGTTGTGGGTAGTTTATAAACAGAGAGAAGAGAGGAAGTGGTTGCATAAGAGAAAAAAGAATTGCAGCGTAATGAACGCAAGGAAAGTCTCATAGGAGTAGAAAGCGAGAGAGAGAGAGAGAGAGAGAGAGAGAGAGTGAGTGAATAAATGAGTAATCCGTACTTTTAAGGAATGCAGAGAGAGAGAGGATAATGAGGTGTAAAACCCACACAGAAAAGCTGATGTTTGAGGAGAGAGAAAAATGCAAGGAAGAAAATGAAGGAGGTAGTCAGGTACTGTAGCAGTAAGGAGTAAGGAGGAAGCAGTGTGAGTAAATTTGCAGAAGACGATGGCATGCGGCGCAGTTTTCCACGAAATAGTACTCTAAATTAGTGATGTTGGTTTGGCGTTTTTCAAACACTGGAAGGGGTGGAGCGGATGGATGGAATGTTGTACGAGGGATGAAACATTGAAATGAAATAGAAGCTCCAATCTTTTTTTTTTGTTCGTATATATAAGCATTTTTTTTACGGGACAAACAACTTCTTCATACGGTGTTCATATTAGTACTCTTTCGTTTTTTTTTATTAGTCTCATTATATGCAGGCAATGCGTAAGAGAGTATATATATAAAATTAAATTTGTATTATTGCAACTAATCACCTCAAATAATAGACAAGAAAAACTATTCACAAAGTTATTTTAAAGAAAAATTAGACACCATTAATTTCAACATGAACCAAACAACTAAATAGTGAAACAAAATAATACGTATGCCTTTACATGACGAATATTTAAATTGTGATCATAATATAAATAAAGTAAACATATAGTAAAATATTGTGTTTCACTTTTTATTTTTTTGCTCACAATATACTGTCTAACCACGTGCACTTATTCACTCAATCGATTTGCAACACATAACTAACATGATTATTATGTTCTTGATTAAAATATTCAATTGGTGTCATCCACGAAAAAGCTTTGGTTATGAAGGTTGAGAATTCTTTTCCATGAGCCGATTATGTCTTCTTTTTTTTTTTTTTTTTTCCTTTTTGACATAAGCTTATAGAACAAATTAAGGAAAACTACTAAAATTTAAAAGTAACGTAGAAGCTGAAGTTGCTAGATCATGAGCCCTCTGAACTTGATGACGATCTACCTTGTTGACACAACACCAGCAAAAAGTTTTCCCCATTTTCTTAATTTCCGCAATAGTCCACCTGACCTGCACATCTGAAAAATCATCCAATCTTAAAAGTTCAACTAATAGTTGTGAATCTGTCAAAATTGTAACTCTTGCTATCGAAGCTTGTGACGCCCAACATAAAGCTAGAAGACAAGCTTTAGCCTCTGCTTGTAACGCAGAATGCGCAGTACCAGATTGCACCCCTCCCAAAGTACTTACCTTCTGGATCTGATGCCCTTCTAGTACCCAACCCATTCCTGCATTCTTAGTTGACTTGTGCCACGACCCATCCTCCAAAATTATAGCTGGAGTTCCCTGGAATTCAGTACCAGAAATGATAGCCCTGAAAAACCCCGGTGGAAAAGCTAAAGTATCCTCTGGGGGATGGAGAAAACCTAGATAAGGTTGGTTATGACTCTGAAGGGTTCCATTGTCATTCAATCCATTATTGATAATCGATTGAACAGTCGCCATCGACGTAATTTCACCCCTAAACACACAGTTATTCCTTGTTAACCAGAGCCCCCAAAGTGTACTAATAAAGTATACCATTCTCGGACTGCTCTTTCCATCCTGACGTTGAAATTGTCGGATATAAAACAAAACCCATTCCGAAAAGGACATGGTTTCGTTGAGTTCTGAGTGGATAGCTAGTAATCCACTCCTCCAAACTTGTTGCGCGAAGTTACAAAACCGGAAAAGGTGTTGTAAATCTTCCTCCCCTCTATTACATAAATCACAAGAAATGGAAACTTGAATACCTTTCTTCCCCAGATTGACCTTGGTTGCAATTCCGTTATGCAGCAGTTTCCACAAAACAATTTCCACTTAGGATGGATACCCAGAGACCAAAGCATCTTATAAGTGTTATTCCCTGGAACATTAGTACTGTCAGAAACCTCCTCCATTGCCATCATAGCATAAGCATTTTTAACTGTCAATTCACCTGACTTCTGAAATTTCCAGTAAAGGAGATCATCAATATTTGAAGTTGGAAGCTCCATGGCAACTATTTTTCGAGCATCCTGGAATTCGAAACATGCACGAACCTTGTCATGGTCCCACCCCATACCCAAAGGACGAATGAAATGATGAACTTTCCAGTCCTTCGCTTGCAGTAACGTAACATTTGAATTAAAAATAGGAACTTCACCCTCAACCCACCTATTTCCCCCTGCCAAAACTTTCCTTCCATTCCCAATTTTCCAGCTACAACCTTTAAGAATATTGTTGAAAGCTCTTCCCATGCCACGCATACCCCAAGAAAGAGCACGCCCTCTAACTGAAGCTTGAACCCCGGATTGTAATGGCTTTGCAAACTTATGATTAACAATAGCAGCTAACATAGAATGGGGGTTATTACTTAAACGCCAAATATGCTTCATGAGTAAAGCCTTATTTAAGCAGGACGTACCTCGAATGCCTAAACCACCTAGTCCCCTAGGGAGCTGCAGAACTTGCCTATTAACCCAATGTATTCCTTTATTTGAATTTCCAACCCAAAAAAACCTAGTTATAATTGAGTCAAGCTTGGTTGTTAAGGAAAGAGGAATTTCCATGCAATTGAAAATATGGGAAACCATGGCAATAAGAATAGAATTGATAAGAATCAATTTTTGAGGTTGTGACAGGCAACAAGAATTCCAAGCCGCAACTTTTCCTGCTACCTTGTCAACTAAGAATTGAAACTTGGTGTGCTTTGTACCTATCAAGTCAACCGGGACTCCCAGATGTGTTCCTAAGTTTGGAACCAAATGCATTTTGAGAATATCTTTGAATATTTCCTTCTCAACTACAGGGGTATTAGGACTAACCTTAAAATGAGATTTTTGCAAATTCAGTTGTTGACCTGAAATATCACAAAATCTATGAAGAACCTTCAAAACCTGGGAGTAGCTATCCCTAGTAGTAGTAAAGAAGAGTAGCGCGTCATCAGCAAAGAAAAGATGTGTCATCTGGGGTCCACCCCTTGTAAGGCATATTCCTTTAAAGAACCTTAAGTCATTACCCAACTGAAGCATTCGAGAATGAATATCCATGCAGAACAAGAACAAAAAAGGGGATAAAGGATCCCCTTGACGAATACCACAGTTTGGCCTAAACTGATCAGATGTATGACCATTAACTAAAACTTTGTATGAAACTGTTGAAATACATTGGTGAACCAGTTGAATCCAGTGTTGCGGAAAACCATAAGATCTAAGCACTCGAAGAAGGAAGTCCCAATGAACTCGATCATAAGCCTTACTCATATCAATTTTCAGTGCGGCCAGGTAACCCTTACCTCAGCGTCGAGTATTAATTTTCTCAATAATCTCATGACTCAATAATATATTATCTGTCATGAATCTTCCAGAGATGAACGCATGTTGCGAAGGAGAAATTATACTTGGAAGAACAACTTTCATTCTTGCAACCAAACACTTTGAAGCACATTTATATACTGTATTGCACAGGCTTATTGGTCTCAGATGACCAGTTTCTTCTGGAAAATCACGCTTTGGAATCATAACCAAGAGAGAATGGTTCCACTCCTTCAGAAGATACCCTGTTGTTAAGAAACTCCTAACTGCATTACAAACTGAAGATCCTACCTTCTCCCAATGTTTCTTAAAAAACCCCGCAGTGAAACCATCTGGTCCTGGAGTTTTTGAACTATCCATTGCAAACATAGCAGTCCTAATATCCTTATCCAAGAACGGACTATTTAGCATAACTACATGGGTAGAGGAAACCTGTGGCAAATCCATTTCTCGCAGCACTAAATCAACTTTATCATTAGCAGGAAGAACACATTCACTCTTGAAAACTTGTTTCAGAGAGTCAACCACATGGTCCTGAACATCTTGCTGACCCTCAACCCAGTTTCCATTCTCGTTTTTAAGAGTCAAGATTTCATTCTTTTTCTGTCTGACCTTGACTCTTGAGTAAAGCAAAGACGTTGGAAAATCTCCTTCCGCTACCCAACGTTCCTTCATTCTTTGCCTCCAGAATTGAACTTTCAAAGAGGCATGGGAAAAAGCTTCATCTACTCTGTTGATATAACATTCCCCTTGACTTAGACTTTGCACATTTGCACCCGTTGAAGAAAGAGTATCATTCATCTCCCTCCAATTAACACCCCACAATTTCTTGTTTCTGAGACACCAGGACTTAATTTTTAAACGAAGGGAAACTAGTCTTCTAGAAAGCAAAAACATAGAAAATCCTTGAGTAATATCCTTCCAAACACTGTCAACTAAATGACAAACCTCTGCAAATTGAAGACACCAATTTTCAATTTGATAAGGTCTCGATTTCTTATGAACAACAACATCATTATCAAAAATAATTGCTGCATGGTCTGAGGCAATAAAAGGTTGGTTGTAGATTTTTCTATCAGGGAATGATAAAAACCAATCATTAGTCATATAACCTCGATCTAAGCGTTCCAAAATTAGATTATGGTCATGCCTCTTATTTGTCCAAGTAAATATAGGGCCCGAAAAAGGAACCTCGAGAAGGTGACTATCTAACCGAAATTGATTAAATACATCCCAACCACGTATGAATGTAGTTCCTCCCAATTTATCTTCAAAAGATTCTAATTGGTTAAAGTCTCCTAAAATTAAACAAGTTGGGTAAAGGTAAAGAAAATGCAACATTTGATCCCAAACCTGCTTCCTATCATCAACCAACGGAGCACCATAAAAGAACATTATGTAGGATATATTTGCAATATTTTCCACTATTTTACATAGTACAAAATTTGAGGAGCTAAACAAACAACTAATATCATACTTGCTCCACCCTAGAACCAACAAGCCTCCACTAGAGCCTACAGAGTCTACATCATTACAAAAGGTAGGACTACTACTACTAAACATTCTTTCAGCAAGGCTAACTGGCATCTTAGTCTCCGACAAAAACAAAAGCATAGGTGAATGAACACGCAAAAGCCAAAAGACATATGGTAACTTAGGAGTTTGAACACCATTTAATCCCTAAAAAAATTCCTATTTAATTTTAATTTCAATATAAATGTAAAAAAATTCCTTTTTAATTTTAAACTCAATATGAGCTAATTAAAATCAGAAAAGTATTTAGTTTGTAGATTGGAACTTGTTGAAATACTTATTTTATTTTAGAAGTTAAGCAGCCTAAAATGTGTTATGCAAGGTCGAAGCAATAACATATAAAACCAAATCAGATATTGATTTTTTCTTAAAATAATCAGATATTAGTTTTGACCTTCGATCTTGCATATATATATATATATATATATATATATATATATATATATATATATATATATATATATATATATATATATATATATATATATATATATATATATATATATATATATATATATATATATATATATATATATATATATATATATATATATATATATATATATATATATATATATATATATATCGTCCAATATAAAACTCTAGAACTACACATTATTTTACCTACATTATTAATCAACATTATTACTAAATTCTTTTGTTGGTCCTACATCTTTAATTTATAGCTATACGGAGCATGATTTAATGTCCAAATTCAATTTCCGAATCAAACTCAAGTTTCAAATTCAATTTCAAGTTACAAAGATCCTTGCCCGCCATTACTCTCAAATACAAAATTCCAAAAAACATTTCCAATGGGTTGAAAATCTCTATAAATAATATGAATTCCAAAAAACACTTCCAACGGGTTGAAAATCCCTAGTCATAATACAAAATTTCAATGGGTTGAAAATTCCTAGAAATAATACAAAATTTAAAATTCCAATGGGTTGAAAATCCCTAGAAATAATACAAAATTCAAAAAAATTTCCAATGGGTTAAAAATCCCTAGAAATAATACAAAATTCAATCTCCCCCAATGGGTTGAAATTCCCCTGAAATATTCCAAGTTCTATTGTTGGGTTGAAATCCCCCTAAAATACTCCAAGTTCTATTGTCGGGTTGAAATCCCCCTAAATATTCCAAGTTCTATTGTCAGGTTGAAATCCCCCTAAAATATTCCGAGTTTTATTGTCGGGTTGAAATCCCCCCTAAAATATTCCAAGTTCTATTGTTGGGTTGAAATTCCCCTGAAATATTCCAAGCTCTATTACTAGGTTGAAATTCCCCTAAAATATTTCAAGTCCAAATGTCGAGTTGAAACTTCCTCTTAAATATTTCAAAATCTTATTCAAAAGAATGTAGCCTTCATTTAATACAAAATAATGAAGCTCCTCTACAAACATTTCTAGCGGGTTGTAAATCCCGATACGAGTACAAGATCCAAATAGGTTGAAACTCCTCTGAAATATTTCCAATGGGTGGTAAATCCCAATACAAGTACAATGTCCAAAATCCCGAATCTTCGGAGTGGCATTTAGAGTCAGTCTAGGTCTCATTCATTTGCATGCATATCATGTCATGTGTCGGGAAGTCCAAGTTCTAAATTCAAGTCATGTGTCTCATAGGTGCTCGGACTCATTCTCTCAAAATCAATTCAAGATGGCTTCACTGGCAACAACTATTTCTGAGCTATAGGACCGTGTTGATGAAGCTTAAGCTCGCATAAGGGCTCTCGAAGACAATCAAGAAACTCTTTTCAATGCTGCAAGCCCTGTTGAGGTTGAGGAAATTTCTCATACCCCTGTGAACTATTTTGACAACCTGGAGCCAACATTTGATCCTACGCAATTTTGGCAAACGAAGATCTAGAGTCCGGGTTCATTATTGGGCTTCCTCAAGAAGATATTTGTGGATATGGGTTAGCGACGACGAAGATGTATACCATAACCCTCCTATTGAGAACATCTCCGATGATGAGTGCTAGGAGATTGTGAACGCAGATTTATACTTGGGCCCTAAGGCAGGAAATAGTGTTCAGGTTATGACCGATCCGACAGAATTCAAGAACCAGCCGACGGGACTGTCCCAACAACTAATATCCCTCCACTCATTGAGGAGAATCCACTGATCAAGCAACTGAAACGTACAAAAGAAGAGGTTAAAATTTGGCACCTTATAACTTCCTCTATTGAACATCGCACTGCCCTGATCAATGCTCTAGTCAAATTGAACATCACTCCGAAAGTTACCCCCGATGAGTTGGTAGGGTTGTTAACAAATCTAGAAGAAGGGTTTGAAGGAAATAATGCCCTTGGTCCAAGTATGCATTTAATGTTAAGTCTAATCAATGCGGTTCAGTATTAATTAACAAGTTAATAATTCAGTGAGATCAAGTGAGTTGAATGCATAGCTAGAGTCTGCTTCAGTTCAAGTGGAATTAATGATATTAATCCACAGCTTACTCTTGACTGAACCCGTAGGGTCACACAAATAGTACGTAAACGGATCAAGTATTTAGTGGCATTAAATACTCCATCTATGGATATTCGGAATCGACGGATCTTGGTTTCAGTGGGAGCTAAGATCGTCAAAGGCAAGTAAATGAATACTCCGGAAACGATGATATTGCCGGAAACGGAAATATGGATCGTATCGGAAATATAAATATTATCCAAGTCGTAGATGTTGCCGGAAACGGAAACATGGTACGTATTGGAAAATATTATCGGAAATGGAAATATTGCCGAAATCGGAATTATTGCCGGAAACGAAAATATTGTCAGAATCGGAAATATTATCGGAATCGGAAAATAATTCCGGAAACGGAAATATTAAATATTTGTTCGAAACAGAAATTAATTCCGGAAACGAAAATGTTAAATATTGTTCGTATCGGAAATGAATTCCGGAATCGGGAATTTAATCGGAAGCGCATCGTACGATTTAGCATCGGACGAGACTTGCTAGACGAAGGCCCAACACGAAGCCTGGCCCGCGTCCAGCAAGCCAAGCGCCCAACACAAACGCTGCCAAAGCCTCGCCAGGCCCAACGCAAGGCCAGGCCCAGCAAGGCCATGGCACGCGCGCTCGTGGGCTGCGAGCTGCGCTTGCTCGTGTGGGCCGCAAGGCCTGCGCGGGTTTGTGCGGTACGCTCGTGGTCGTACGACGTTTGTGTTCGATACGAACCCTAAAGATATTGGAATTTGTTCTATGATTAAATCCTAATCCTAATAGATAGAATTAGTTTAATAGAGTTTTAATGGAATTCTAAATTAAACTAATTGGTATCCTAATAGGATTCAAAATCCCTTTCCATGACTCTATAAATATGTGCCTAGGTTCACAATTTATGGACGAGAATTCAAGTATTCAAAGCTAGGATTTTTAAGCAAAAAAATCAGCCAAACACTTGCACCCTAATAGCCGAAAATTCTAAGAACCTTAAGGGCGATTCTAGTTGGTCAAGCTTAAGGCGGATCCGGACGTGCTGTGGACTTTCTACGGAGGGACGACACTTGGAGTCCTAAAGACTTGTTCTTGTTCGGTTCAGGCGCAGCTAGGGAGGGCACGCTACAAAGTGTATGCATCCTAGACTAATTATATGATTATGTGCAATTAATATGATTCCTAGCATTAAGGTTTTTCCGCATGATTTATGTTGTTCATATGTATCATAACCTCATAGTGGTATCACGAGCCTATTATTATTTGCATAATCTATAAATTGCTTAACATGGTTAAATTTTACAAATTTGCAAAGAGTTAAAAGGAGTGATTAATTTTCGTAATTGTTAATTAATTGTAAATTGCGTTTATTTAATTATATGTACGTAGTTTTTCGGCAGTTTATTCGTTACTCAACCAAATCGGGAAATTTTTGTGTCAATTCCGCATGTAAAAGGCATTCTAAAATTTTGACAAAAATTACTCTTTCTCGGCCGAACCCAGAATTCCCAAATTCGAAGCCTAACTATGACTTTTCAGAGGTTTTAGTTTTTTGAACGCAAAAGTTTGTAATTTTAAGATGTTAAATTGAATATTTGCGATTCTTGT
The DNA here is from genome assembly GCF_020520425.1 of Spinacia oleracea. Taxonomy (NCBI): domain Eukaryota; kingdom Viridiplantae; phylum Streptophyta; class Magnoliopsida; order Caryophyllales; family Amaranthaceae; genus Spinacia; species Spinacia oleracea. Next base: position 95,406,657 of record NC_079489.1, read on the forward strand.
TGATAAATCTTGAATTTTTGATTGACCTACTGTATATGTTTAACAAATTTGAATGCCTAGACTGTTAGGTTATGATACATATGACATTACATAGATCATGCGGAAACAACCATTAACCCAGGAAACATATTATTTACACATAATCATTTAGCATAGTTTAGATGCATACTCTTTGTTGCGTGCCTTCCCTAGCTGCGCCCGAACCGAACAAGAACAAGTCTTTTAGGACTCCAAGTGTCGTCCCTCCGTAGAAAGTCCACAGCACGTCCGGATCCGCCTTAAGATTGACCAACTAGAATCGCCCTTAAGGTACTCAGAAAATTCGGCACTTTTGGGGCAAGATGGGTGTTTGAATTTTCTCTCAAAAACTCACTTTTGAATACTTTGAAACTTATGTATAAATTATGACCCCTAGGCCTTTATTTATAGAGTTATGGAAAAGGAATCGTAATCCTAGTAGGATGCGAATTAATTGGAATTAGAATTCTACATGAATTCTACTTAATCAATTTATCCAATAGGAATAGACATTTAATCATACACTGACTCTTGCAGATTCAGGAATCTCGCATGAGCTCAAACTCACACACACACGGCAGCCACAAGGGCTGCCCACGCATGCGAGCAGCAGCCCACGCAGCGCGGCCCACGCATGCGTGGCCTTGTGCGCGCTGGGCTGTGGCGTGCGTGCTTGCTGGGCGATGGCCTGGCTTCGTGCTGGGCCTTCGTCCGGCAGGCCTCGTCCGATGCTAATTCGTACGATACGCTTCCGATTAAAATTCCATTTCCGGAATCTATTTCCGATACGAACAATATTCAATATTTCCGATTCCGGAATTAATTTCCGTTTCGAACAAATATTTAATATTTCCGTTTCCGGAATTATTTTCCGATTCCGGTAATATTTCCGATTCTGACAATATTTCCGTTTCCGGCAATATTTCCGATTCTGGTAATATTTCCATTTCCAACAATATTTTCCGATACGTACCATGTTTCCGTTTCCGGCAACATCTACGACTTGGATAATATTCATATTTCCGATACGATCCATATTTCCGTTTCCGGCAATATCATCGTTTCCGGAGTATTCATTTCTTGCCTGTGACGATCTTAGCTCCCACTGAAACCAAGATCCGTCGGTTCCGAATATTCATAGATGGAGTATTTAATGCCATTAAATACTTGATCCGTTTACGTACTATTTGTGTGACCCTACGGGTTCAGTCAAGAGTAAGCTGTGGATTAATATCATTAATTCCACTTGAACTGAAGCGGCCTCTAGCTAGGCATTCAGCTCACTTGATCTCACTGAATTATTAACTTGTTAATTAATACTGAACCGCATTTATTAGACTTAACATAGAATGCATACTTGGACCAAGGGCATTATTTCCTTCAGTCTCCCACTTGTCCTTAGGGACAAGTGTGCATTTCCTAATTCCTTTGTCGCTCGATGCTTGCTCTTGAACATAAGGTAAGAGTTGTCATCCTTATTATGTCCAGAGGTGTTCCTCGGTTTCAGAGTTCAACTGATCAAATAAACAGATAATCATAGCCTATGATTCATCCGAGCACGGCCATGCATTTCACAGTTTCTAGCTCTCCGAGTGGCCTTGTACAACTTTTAAGCATCTCATCCCGATTTATGGGAGGACAATCCCAATCTTGCGATCTTGAGATTAGACTTCGTTTGATAGGTGATTACCTGAGCGTTGCCTTTATAGCCTCCTTTTACGGTGCGACGGTTGGTCAACGTCAAAGCAACCAGTTCTCAAACAAGTAATCTCAAATCACTCAGGTATTGAGGATTTAGTGTCTAATAATTTAATGAAATTTACTTATGACAGACTTTCATCTCTTACAGTAAAGTTTCATAGGTCTTGTCCGATACTAGTCTTCCCAAAGTAAGTATCTATGCAAATGATTATGACATTGCCATGTCCACATAGTTCAAGAAACAGAACTACTAGTCATCTTGCATTCTAATCGTCTAACGTTTTCTATGCGTCCAATTTTATAGAAAACTCCGACTAGGGACCATTTTCAACCTTTGACATTCAAGTTCACTTGATAGACATTTCTTAGTCACAGGACTGGTCCTGACAGTCTATCTTGAATATATCGTCAAGTTGAAGGGACTCATCATTTAATAAACCACAAATTAAATGGAAAAATGAATTCCTTTCATTTATTGTGAATGATTAACCAATAATGTTTTACAAAGATTTAAACTCTAAAACTTTAAAACATTAAACAGAGACATCAAAGCCATTCTCCAATATGCTTGATTCCCATAGCTGCAGTGTGCGAGTTGTGCTTCGCTTGCGGCAGAGGTTTAGTTAATGGATCTGATATGTTGTCATCAGTTCCAATTTTGCTTATCTCGACTTCTTTTCTTTCAACGAACTCTCGTAGAAGGTGAAATCTACGAAGTACATGCTTGACTCTCTGGTGGTGTCTAGGCTCTTTTGCCTGTGCAATAGCTCCGTTATTATCACAATACAGGGCTATTGGTCCTTTAATGGAGGGGACTACACCAAGTTCTCCTATGAACTTCCTTAGCCATATAGCTTCCTTTGCTGCTTCATGTGCAGCAATGTACTCCGCTTCAGTTGTAGAATCCGCAATGGTGCTTTGCTTAGCACTTTTCCAGCTTACTGCTCCTCCGTTGAGGCAGAAGACAAACCCAGACTGTGATCTGAAATCATCTTTGTCGGTTTGGAAACTTGCGTCCGTATAGCCTTTAACAATTAATTCATCATCTCCACCATAGACCAGGAAGTCATCTTTGTGCCTTTTCAGGTACTTCAGAATATTCTTGGCAGCAGTCCAATGCGCCTCTCCTGGGTCTGACTGGTATCTGCTCGTAGCACTGAGTGCGTACGCAACATCCGGGCGTGTACATATCATAGCATACATTATTGAACCAATCAATGATGCATATGGAATCCCATTCATTCGTCTACGCTCATCAAGTGTTTTTGGGCACTGAGTCTTGCTTAGAGTCATTCCATGAGACATGGGTAGGTAGCCTCGCTTGGAGTCCGCCATCTTGAACCTATCAAGCACCTTATTGATATAAGTGCTTTGACTAAGTCCAATCATCCTTTTAGATCTATCTCTGTAAATCTTGATGCCCAATATGTACTGTGCTTCTCCTAGATCCTTCATCGAAAAACATTTCCCAAGCCAAATCTTGACAGAGTTCAACATAGGAATGTCATTTCCGATAAGCAATATGTCGTCGACATATAATACTAGGAAAGCAATTTTGCTCCCACTGACCTTCTTGTATACACAAGATTCGTCCGCGTTCTTGATGAAACCAAAGTCACTGACTGCTTCATCAAAACGTATATTCCAGCTCCTGGATGCCTGCTTCAATCCGTAGATTGACTTCTTTAGCTTGCATACCTTTTTAGCATTCTTTGGATCCTCAAAACCTTCAGGCTGTGTCATAAACACAGTTTCTGTTAAAACGCCGTTTAAGAAAGCAGTTTTGACATCCATCTGCCATATTTCGTAATCGTAATATGCAGCGATTGCCAACATTATTCGAATAGACTTTAGCATTGCAACTGGTGAAAAGGTTTCATCGTAATCCACACCGTGGACTTGCCTGTAACCTTTCGCAACCAATCTAGCTTTGAAAACTTCAAGTTTCCCATCCTTGTCCTTTTTCAGTTTGAAAACCCATTTGCTTCCAATGGCTTGGTAGCCATCTGGCAAATCGACCAAATCCCATACTTGGTTTTCAGACATGGAGTCTAATTCAGATTGCATGGCTTCTTGCCATTGCTTGGAGCTAGGGCTCGTCATAGCTTGCTTGTAACTCGCAGGTTCATCACTTTCAAGTAATAGAACGTCATAGCTCTCGTTCGTCAAAATACCTAAGTACCTTTCCGGTTGAGATCTATATCTTTGCGATCTACGCGGGGTAACATTTCTAGATTGACCATGATTCTCACCAGATTCTTCTAAAGGTCTCTGAGTTTCATCCTGAATGTCATCTTGAGCATTCTCTAGAGTTTGTTGTTCGACTCGAATTTCTTCGAGGTCTACTTTTCTCCCACTTGTCATTTTGGAAATATGATCCTTCTCCAAAAAGACACCATCTCGAGCAACAAACACTTTGTTCTCAGATGTATTGTAGAAGTAATACCCCTTTGTTTCCTTTGGATAGCCCACAAGGATACATTTGTCAGATTTTGGATGAAGTTTGTCTGAAATTAATCGTTTGACGTATACTTCACATCCCCAAATCTTAAGAAAAGACACATTTGGAGGCTTTCCAAACCATAATTCGTATGGAGTCTTTTCGACAGCTTTAGACGGAGCTCTATTTATAGTGAGTGCAGCTGTATTTAGTGCATGTCCCCAAAATTCTAATGGAAGTTCGGCCTGACCCATCATTGACCTGACCATGTCTAGCAAGGTTCTGTTCCTCCGTTCTGACACACCGTTCCATTGTGGTGTTCCAGGAGGAGTCAATTCTGATAGAATTCCACATTCTTTCAGATGGTCATCAAATTCATAGCTCAGATATTCACCGCCTCTATCAGACCGCAGTGCCTTGATCTTCTTGCCTAATTGATTCTCTACTTCACTCTGAAATTCCTTGAATTTGTCAAAGGATTCAGACTTATGCTTCATTAGGTAGACATAACCATACCTACTGAAGTCATCAGTGAAAGTGATAAAGTAGCTGAAACCACCTCTAGCATTTGTACTCATTGGTCCACATACATCTGTATGGATTAAACCCAATAGTTCATTTGCTCTTTCTCCAACTTTAGAGAAAGGTTGCTTTGTCATTTTGCCAAGTAAACATGATTCGCATTTACCATAATCCTCTAAGTCAAATGGTTCTAGAATTCCTTCCCTTTGAAGTCTTTCTAAGCGTTTCAAGTTTATATGGCCTAATCGACAATGCCACAGATAGGTGAGATCTGAATCATCCTTTTTGGCCTTTTTGGTATTTATGTTATATACTTGTTTGTCGTGATCTAATAAATAAAGTCCATTGACTAATCTAGCAGATCCATAAAACATCTCTTTAAAATAAAACGAACAACTATTGTCTTTTATTATAAAGGAAAATCCCTTAGCATCTAAGCAAGAAACTGAAATGATGTTTTTAGTGAGACTTGGAACATGGAAACATTCTTCCAGTTCCAAAACTAGCCCGGAGGGCAACGACAAATAGTATGTTCCTACAGCTAATGCAGCAATCCGTGCTCCATTTCCCACTCGTAGGTCGACTTCACCCTTGCTTAACTTTCTACTTCTTCTTAGTCCCTGTGGATTGGAACATAAGTGTGAGCCACAACCTGTACCTAATACCCAAGAAGTTGAATTAGCAAGTATACAGTCTATAACGAAAATACCTGAAGATGGAACGACTGTTCCGTTCTTCTGATCTTCCTTTAGCTTCAAGCAATCTCTCTTCCAATGCCCCTTCTTCTTGCAGTAGAAGCATTCGGATTCAGAAGTGGGTTGACTGACCTTCCTCTTTGCAGATTTGGCGCCAGTTTGCTTAGTTGGGCTGGCCTTGTTGCCACCTTTCTTAGCATTCCTCTTCTTTCCAGATTTCTTGAACTTGCCCCCACGCACCATAAGCACATCCTGCTTATCACTTTTGAGCGTCTTTTCAGCGGTCTTCAGCATACCGTGAAGCTCAGTGAGCGTTTTGTCCAGACTATTCATACTGTAGTTCAGTTTGAACTGATCATACCCGCTATGAAGAGAATGGAGGATGGTGTCTATAGCCATTTCCTGAGAAAATTGCTGATCCAGCCGACTCATATTCTCAATGAGTCCAATCATTTTGAGAACATGTGGACTTACGGGCTCGCCTTTCTTAAGCTTGGTCTCAAGAATTTGCCTATGAGTCTCGAATCTTTCGACTCGAGCCAGATCTTGGAACATGTTCTTCAACTCACTGATGATTGTGAAAGCATCTGAGTTGATGAACGTTTTCTGCAGATCCGCACTCATGGTGGCGAGCATTAGACATTTCACATCCTTGTTGGCATCAATCCAACGATTGAGGGCTGCCTGAGTGATCCCGTCGCCTGGAGCTTCGGGCATCGCCTCATCTAGGACATACTCCTTTTCTTCCTGCATAAGAACTATTTGCAAGTTCCTTTGCCAGTCAAGGAAGTTTTTCCCGTTCAACTTCTCCTTTTCGAGAATTGATCGAATGTTGAATGAATTGTTGTTTGCCATATTAAAAACTACAATTGAAAAGAATAAACAAATAAATAACCATTCACAGTTTCTCTTAATAAACTTAAATTCTAGCATACATGCATAATTCAATGTTTATTAAGCATTTTATTCAAGTTATGTGTTCCGGCAGGTGTGAATAAAATGATTCCAAGATCCTAAAATCATTGAAGAACTAAGCACAGTTTGTCGACTTAATCCTAGAACATCTTAGGTAAGCAAAAGCCTTTTGCTAATAGTCTAGAAACTATTCTTGGTTGATAGGTACGTCTAAGAACTTATTAGGTAAACCTATCGAATTTGCCACGACATAAAAGGACTCCTTACTTATATCGTTGAGTTTCACCAAAACTAACATGTACTCACAATTATTTGTGTACCTTGCCCCTTTAGGACCAATAAGTAACAACTCGCTGAGCGAAAACTATTACTAGATTGATGTAAAGGATATCCAAGCAAGTGTATATTTTGGCATGGCACCTTTTAACTCAATTTTTAAGTTTGGAACTTAAGGCTCTTACTATGTTGGTTAGATTTTAAGTGAACTAAAATCCTTAATCATGCAACATAATCAAGCTTTTGATCTCATGCATTTTAAGACATATTTAAAGCAATAAATAACTTAAAACATGCATAAGATATTTGTGATCTAGTATGGCCCGACTTCATCTTGAAGCTTTGACTTCAAAGTCCGTCTTGAAAATCTCCGTGGGAGGCACCATTTTCTTCAAATAGGATAAGTTATAACTAATTACAACTATTTGATGGTACGCAGACCATATTTGAATTGAAAAACAACTTTGGTACTTTAGACCAATTACATTCAAATTAATGGTACGCAGACCATATTTTCTATCCTATTTGGGCCATACTAGTCACTTCATAACCTGCAAAACAGTACATATACAATATATACCATTCACCCATTCATTATCATGAATGGCCCACATAGCTGGTTAGTTAAACACATTATGCATCACGTAAACATTTGCAGCAATTAATCAAGGTCATCAATAATCTACCAATTATTCAGTCCTTATTAATTCTAATCGAGTTGTTTTAACCTTAAGGATTTGTAGACCTAATCAAGAGTTTATGACTAAAAGCACTCCCACTCAAACCAATAAATTCATATGCTTTACTAATTTTAAACATAAAATTGTATTTCTAGTCTAACCGGAAACATACAAATTTAATTAAAATTTAAAGCTCATATAAATTTATAATTGAATCCAAAAATTTAATTTTAATTTCAGTCACATTTAAATTAATTTATGATTTTAATTTTTGGTAAAATAATTAGAATAAATGCCATTTATTATAATTATAATATTCAAAATTAAAATCCAAGAAATTAATTCAAATTATTAATTTTAAAATCAATTAAAAATTACGTGAACTGAAATTTTCAAATTAAACATTCAAAACGATCTAATCGTAACGCAAACACCCTACGCGTTGCACGCCCATGGGCTGTACGCACACAGCCATTGCTGGCCATGTGCGCGCAGCCCATGCGCTCGTTGCATAGCTGCTGCTGTCCCATACGCAAGCCTCCGCACAGCGCCCACCGCACGCGAGCTATCGCTCGCAGCGCGCGCGCGTTACCGCGCTCGCTGGTGCGCGAGATCGCTCGCTGGTGCGCGCGAGCCATCGCTCGCTGGGGCGCTGCATCGCTCGCTGGCGCGCGAGATCGCGCGCTGGCGCGCGAGATCGCTCGCTGGTGCGCGCGAGCCATCGCTCGCTGGGGCGCTGCATCGCTCGCTGGCGCGCGAGATCGCGCGCTGGCGCGCGAGATCGCTCGCTGGTGCGCGCGAGTGATGCTGGGCGCAGCGCTTGTGGCGCGCGAGCTTGCGCTCGCTGCGCACGAGGCTGCGCGCTCTTGTGCGAGGCAGCGCGCGCTGTGGCGCAGCTCGCTTGCTGCCCACACGCGACTGCCTTGGCTCGCCCCTCGCCCATGCCCATCCGTTCATTGCTCGTGGCACACGACACAAGGCAGGGCTGCTGCCTTGTGCTCGTGCACTACGCCCTTGCTCATTGCATTCGTGCCGCACGGGCGACGAGCTCCCTTGCTCGTCGTCGCATGCCCGCATTATACAACACCCCTTAAGGGTAACACGAAGCGTCCATTGCTTCGTGCGTGCAAGTTATTTGAACGAATCGCATAAAAATTTAAAATTTATATTTAAAATTAATGACAAATTAATAAATATTATTAATTTCATAATTTTAGGGCGAAAAATCGAAAATTTATTATCCAATTGATTTCCGATTGTTATGGATTCAAGTCTAGGTCATAAAAATTTAAAATTTATCGTAAATTTACAATTTTTATGGTGGTTTTTAATCATAGGTTTCTAATTAAATTACAATTAATTATGAAAATCAAATTAATTCTAAATTATTCTAATTTTCAACAAATTAATCATAATTACAAATTAGATTGCATAATTAACAAGACTAGGCATTCAAACTTGTTAAACATATGCAGTAGGTCAATCAAAAATTCAAGATTTATCAACAGGAATCGCAAATATTTAATTTAACATCTTAAATTTACGAAATTTTGCATCCGAAAAACTAAAACCTTCGAAAAGTCATAGTTAGGCTTCGAATTTGAGAATTCTGGGTTCGGCAGAAAAATACTATTTTTGTCAAAATTTTAGAATGCCTTTTACATGCGGAATTGACACAAAAATCACTCAATTCGGATGAGTAACGAAGAAACTGCCGAAAAACTGCGTACATATAATTAAATAAACGCAATTTGCAATTAATTAACAATTACGAAAATTAATCACCCCTTTTAATTCTTGCAAATTTGTAATATTTAACCATGTTCATGCAATTTAGATTATGAAAATAATAAGGGGCTCGTGATACCACTGTTAGGTTATGATACATATGACATTACATAGATCATGCGGAAACAACCATTAACCCAGGAAACATATTATTTACACATAATCATTTAGCATAGTTTAGATGCATACTCTTTGTTGCGTGCCTTCCCTAGCTGCGCCCGAACCGAACAAGAACAAGTCTTTTAGGACTCCAAGTGTCGTCCCTCCGTAGAAAGTCCACAGCACGTCCGGATCCGCCTTAAGATTGACCAACTAGAATCGCCCTTAAGGTACTCAGAAAATTCGGCACTTTTGGGGCAAGATGGGTGTTTGAATTTTCTCTCAAAAACTCACTTTTGAATACTTTGAAACTTATGTATAAATTATGACCCCTAGGCCTTTATTTATAGAGTTATGGAAAAGGAATCGTAATCCTAGTAGGATGCGAATTAATTGGAATTAGAATTCTACATGAATTCTACTTAATCAATTTATCCAATAGGAATAGACATTTAATCATACACTGACTCTTGCAGATTCAGGAATCTCGCATGAGCTCAAACTCACACACACACGGCAGCCACAAGGGCTGCCCACGCATGCGAGCAGCAGCCCACGCAGCGCGGCCCACGCATGCGTGGCCTTGTGCGCGCTGGGCTGTGGCGTGCGTGCTTGCTGGGCGATGGCCTGGCTTCGTGCTGGGCCTTCGTCCGGCAGGCCTCGTCCGATGCTAATTCGTACGATACGCTTCCGATTAAAATTCCATTTCCGGAATCTATTTCCGATACGAACAATATTCAATATTTCCGATTCCGGAATTAATTTCCGTTTCGAACAAATATTTAATATTTCCGTTTCCGGAATTATTTTCCGATTCCGGTAATATTTCCGATTCTGACAATATTTCCGTTTCCGGCAATATTTCCGATTCTGGTAATATTTCCATTTCCAACAATATTTTCCGATACGTACCATGTTTCCGTTTCCGGCAACATCTACGACTTGGATAATATTCATATTTCCGATACGATCCATATTTCCGTTTCCGGCAATATCATCGTTTCCGGAGTATTCATTTCTTGCCTGTGACGATCTTAGCTCCCACTGAAACCAAGATCCGTCGGTTCCGAATATTCATAGATGGAGTATTTAATGCCATTAAATACTTGATCCGTTTACGTACTATTTGTGTGACCCTACGGGTTCAGTCAAGAGTAAGCTGTGGATTAATATCATTAATTCCACTTGAACTGAAGCGGCCTCTAGCTAGGCATTCAGCTCACTTGATCTCACTGAATTATTAACTTGTTAATTAATACTGAACCGCATTTATTAGACTTAACATAGAATGCATACTTGGACCAAGGGCATTATTTCCTTCATAGACTTGTTAATTATACAACCTAATTTGTAATTATGATTAATTTGTTGAAATTCGAATAATTTAGAATTGGTTTGATTTTCATAATTAATTAATGATTTAATCATAAAAATGGTTAATTTATGATAAATTTTAAATTTTTATGACCTAGATTTGAATCCAAGTTAATCGGAAATTAATTGATTAATAAATTTTCGATTTTTTGCCCTAATATTATGAAATTAATATGATTTATTAATTTGTCATTAATTTTGAATTAAAAATTTTAAATTTTTATGAAAAACGCTCATAAATGTTGCATGCACAAAGCAATAGACGTTACGTGTTACCCTAAAGGGATGTTGTATAGTGCGGGCACGCGACGACGAGCAAGGGAGCTCGTCGCCCGTGCGGTACGAATGCAGCGAGCAACATAGCATGGAGCGGGCGAGGCAAAGGTGCTGGCCGTGTGTGCTATGTGATGGGCGTGGGCAATGGGCAAGGCACTGCGAGCAGTCGCGTGTGGGCAGCAAGCGTGCTGCGCCACAACGCGCACTGCCTCGTGCCAGCGTGCGATGGCTCGCACCGGCGAGCACTGGCTCGCGTGCAGCGAGCGATGCCTCGCGAGGGAAAGCAGCAGTAGACGCGACACAACACAGAGGCTGCGTGCAGCGTGGCCAGCGATGGCTGTGTGTGCGTGTGGCGTATGGCTGTGTGTGCCTTGTGCAATGATCGATCGAGCGGGGCGTAGCTGCCTCGTGGCTCGATGGGGCTTGGGCGCAAGCCCAAGTGCCTCGTCTTGTGACGATTGATACGTTTTGTTTTTTAATTTTGAATTTTCAGTTCGGAAATAATTTTAATTAATTTTAAAATTAATAATTTAAATTGTTTTGTCGGGATTTAATTTTGATTATTATAATTATTATAAAATTTTAATTTATACTAATTATTTTACTAAAATTAAACCTTGAATTAATTTAAATTCGTTTAATTCAACTGAAAATAAATTAAATGGATTCGATTATAATTTTATATGAGCTTTAAATTTTAATTAAACTTGTATGTTTCCGGTTAGACTAGAAATACATTTTTATGTTTAAAATTAGTAAAGCATATAAAGTTATTGGTTTAAGTGGGAGCATTTTTATTCATAAACTCTTGATTAGGTCTACAAATCCTTTAAGGTTAAAACAACTTGATTAGAATTAATAAGGACTGAATAATTGGTAGATTATTGGTGCCCTTGATTAATTGCTGCAAATATTTATGTGATGCATAACAATGTGTTTTACTAACCAGCTATGTGGGCCATTCATGATAATGAATGGGTGAATGGTATATATTGTATATGTACTGTTTTGCAGGTTATGAAGTGACTAGTATGGGCCAAATAGGATAGAAAATATGGTCTGCTTACCATTAATTTGAATGTAATTGGTCTAATGCACCAAAGTTTGTTTTTCAATTCAAATATGGTCTGTGTACCATAAATAGTTGTAATTAGTTTAATAATAGCTTATCCTATTTGAAGAAAATGGCGCCTCCCATGGTGAAATTCAAGACGGAGTTTCCAATCCATTTTCAAGACGGACTTTGAAGTTGAAGCTTCAAGATGAAGTCGGGCCATACTAGATCACATTTATCTTATGCATGCTTTAAGTTATTTATTGCTTTAAATATGTCTTAATTATGCATGAGATTATGGCTTGATTATGTTGCATGATTAAGGATTTTAGTTCACTTAAAATCTAACCAACATAGTAAGAGCCTTAAGTTCCAAAGTTTAAAAATTGAGTTAAAAGGTGCCATGCCAAAATAACACTTACTTGGACAACCTTTACATCAATCTAGTAATAGTTTTACGCTCAGCGAGGTGATACTTATTGATCCTAAAGGGGTAAGGTACACAAATAATTGTGAGTACATGTTAGTTTTGGTGAAACTCAACGATATAAGTAAGGAGTCCTTTTATGTCGTGGCAAAATTGATAGGTTTACCTAATAAGTACTTAGACGTACCTATTAACCAAGAGTAGTTTCTAGACTATTAGCAAAAGGCTTTTTGCTTACCTAAAAGATTTTAGAATTGAGTCTAAATACATAATGTGCTTAAATTCTTCAATGGTTTTAGGATCTTGGAGCCATTTTATTCACACCTTCCGGAACAATAAATTCGAATAAAATGCTAATAACTTGTTTAAATTGCATGAATGCTTTAATTTTCAAGTTATTACTCATGATAAATGTTTTGACTTTACATGCTTCAATGTATGTTTTAATTATTGTTTATAATTAAATATCTTTTACTGCAATAAATCCTTTTAGAAAGGTAACAGTAAATTTTCTCGATTGGTAGTGAATCCAAGAACGATTCACGGAAATAAGAGAAAATGAGCAATTTAAAATGTACTTTTCTTTTAGCGACTTTTATGGTTGTTTTCGAATATCAAAGTCGAATGGCAAACCGATTGGTGCTTGTGAATTCAAAATACAATGTAGTTTTGAGATCATAAAGCATTGAGTTTAAACGCTCAGCTTTACCAATGGTTAACAACCTAATATCTTTTTCCATTTAATTCTCGAATGAGTCTAGTCCCTAGACATTCGAATAGATCGATGCTTAGAGAACTTTAGAAGCTTCTGGTAAGATCATCTAGTTGAAACAGAATATTCAACATAAATAAAATGGTAAGAACTCTGTTGGAATGACATCAGACATGTCTAACAAAGTATAAAAGTCAAACACTAGAGAAGTTGATTCTTAAGACTATAAGAAAGGGTACAAGAAATAGGAAAACAAGGAACAAATGAAAGGAATTTACGATTCTGTTTCTACCTATAAGTTTATGTTTAAAGAAAAGTAACCTAGCAATCAAAATTTTTTGGTATCATATACCGCTTGAGGTTCTTACTTCGGTAATAACTCAAATAATGGAAGCTAGGCTACACCAATGGCCTACAAGTGGGAAATGAAGCATGGCAATGCTACATTAGTTGTAGGGTCATCTAGTTTGTTTAAGTCCTTTAAAAGGCTGGAACTTAATGACTATTTTGTTCCATAATCAACATACCTAAATTTCTGCTTCAAACACAGAAAGAGTCACATTCAGAAGAACAAAAACAATGCTTGGTTTTTTGTTTATTTGAATGAAATGGTCATTTATGGGTTGAGTCAATATGCTTGATTAAAACAAACAACTCTTTAACAATAAAGAACTTTACTAGGTTTAAATCAACCCCTTGATTTGAGTTCCACTAATCTTTGGCATTGTTGCTTAGACCAAATCAACAAGATAACATTCTAAAGCTCTATTTTGATTGATTTCTAGATCATTCAAGACAAGTAGTCTTACTTGTTGAAAGTAACAAAAGATATGAACTATTGTTAGAACGCCTAGTCAAAAGATATGAACTATTGTTAGAACGCCTAGACAATAGAGTTCAAAGCTAAAGAAATATTTTATGACTTTATTATATCACCTGGATTTGAATGAATATTGGATTATTTACTCAATGTGATATAAGTTTGAATCTGTTTGGCTAGTTCAACGATTCAGAAGTATAAAACCCACTTGGCAAGAAATCATAAAGATATAGGTTAGATCATGTCGATGATTACTTTAAGACCAAAAATGATCATTAATGATTGTGTGTAGTAATTTTCACGATCTAGCTCCATAAGATATGGCATATCTAAGTTGGAATGATCGAAGTCAATAGTACTTGATTCGATCAATGATGATTCATAAAGACTTTTCCTATAATTTCTAAACAAAATGCTCAACTACCACTAAACTAAACCAAATTCGTCAAAGCTATTGAAAAGTAATTTCAGAATATCTTTTCGATAATATATATCTAGAGAGTTGCCAAACTCAGTAGGAGCTTAGTGTTTGTTATTCGACAAACTAAGGCCCAAGTATAGATATATGTTTCATTGTGATTTATTCAAATGAGACACAAGGGTATTGTTTCTACCACGAAATTTTGAGAACATAATGTTTGTTTGCTCGAAATAATATCCTTTTGGAGATTCGTTTCCAAAATGACAAGTGGGAGAAAATAGACCTCAAAAGTATTCAAGGCGAACAACAAACATAAACGGACATTCCGGAGGCTTTTCGAAGCTCTTTAGAAAATCCGAACACGTATTCTTTAAGGACTTTAAAAGTGGATTTAAAGAATAGACATCTCTTAGAAGACTTTACAAGTGCTTCAAGGAGAACAGAATATTCAAATGACTTTCAAGTGGCTGTTGATATTCTATTGTTTGATCGATGTTCTATACCCAAGTAGGCATAGAGTTCAAGTCACTGAAACTATGAGATTCTTCTATTAAATAGTGAAGAAACATGGAGTTCAGGTCACTGAAGCTATGAGATTCTTCTATTAGATAGTGAAGAAACCTACAACTTACAGTCAAACTATTATCATTAGATTAATGAGTTTGTGACTTTAAGAAAGCTATGTCGAAACCTAGATTCCCTAAAATGGTTAGAGGCCGTATATAGACTTAATGTTTAATGGGTTAAAGGCCATAAAAACATACTCAATGTTCTGATGACAAAATTGAAATTTTGTTGATTTGCAAGAATGATTAATATCTATTGGTTGCAAATTGGTTTTAAGGATAAAAACCATCAAACATGGAATTTTGTTCACAACACAAAGCAAGATTAGTTGCTAAAGGTTACAAGCAAATTCATGGCATGGATTGTGTTGAAACCTCATGCATAATCGTAATGCTCAAGTCTATAATTCAAGCAATGATTGCATATTGGTACATATGGCAATTGGATGACAAAACATCTTCCCCAGTCAAATGTTGGAAGAAACTATGTACATGGCATGTCATAGGATTTGTGGATCCAAATAAATGCTTGAAAAGGAAAGCTAGCTTATGAAATCTAAGTACGGATTTAAGAAAGCAATTGGGAATTTGAACTGTATTTTAGTGAAGCTAATAAGTATTTTAGTTTCATAAAATGTACATGATTCTTATAGATATATAACAAGTTTAGTGGGAGTACGTAAAACTTAATTGGTCCTATGTGTATCACACACATATCTCTCTATTGTGAAATAACATTCAAATGCTAATGACTTAGATTTGAAATTATTCATCAATGATGGACCATGGCGAAACTTAGTACATACTGGGTATTAAGATCTATTTAAGATCTTATAATATTGTTTTAGATTAAGTAATGGCATTTACTAAATCAAACACGAAAGACTCCATTGGAGATATTCGAACCATGTGAATAAATCTAAGTAATGAATGCTTGTACTATGTATAAGCATTTACTAAGTTAAACATCAAAGGATCTAAGTGAGATTCTTAAACCTATATTATATGTCAAAGAATTTAGCTGGATTCAGTATCTACTGAAATTGAATGAGCTAAAGTTACATGAATAGAATTCAATTGAAAATAATTCTGCAAAAGGATTTATCATGTATGATATAATATGAGGATCGCCAAAAATGTATCGTATGGCTTTAGGCATAACGAACATATACCAATCTCTATTGATCTAAGTGAAGATCGACTAGATTGAGATCACGAAAAACTTATGGTACTTGAAAAGGTACATAGGAATAGTTCTTGATTCAAGGAAATAAAGATATGCTAAATAGTTGATGCTACACGGATAAACACTGGCAAAGGATCAAGCAAGACCCTTTGGAGTTAACCATTGGCAAGGACGAGCTATAGACCATCGTGTTTTGAAATGGCAACATGGATTGGAGACCATGAGTTGTTGCGTGGGAAATTAAATATGGATGAGATGCTTAAAAGTTGTACAAGGCCACTCGGAGAGCTAGAAACTGTGAAATGCATGGCCGTGCTCGGATGAATCATAGGCTATGATTATCTGTTTATTTGATCAGTTGAACTCTGAAACCGAGAAACACCTCTGGACATAATAAGGATGACAACTCTTACCTTATGTTCAAGAGCAAGCATCGAGCGACAAAGGAATTAGGAAATGCACACTTGTCCCTAAGGACAAGTGGGAGACTTAAGGAAATAATGCCCTTGGTCCAAGTATGCATTTAATGTTAAGTCTAATAAATGCGGTTCAGTATTAATTAACAAGTTAATAATTCAGTGAGATCAAGTGTGTTGAATGCCTAGCTAGAGGCCGCTTCATTTCAAGTGGAATTAATGATATTAATCCACAGCTTACTCTTGAATGAACCCGTAAGGTCACACAAATAGTACGTAAACGGATCAAGTATTTAATGGCATTAAATACTCCATCTATGGATATTCGGAATCGACGGATCTTGGTTTCAGTGGGAGCTAAGATCGTCAAAGGCAAGTAAATGAATACTCCGGAAACGATGATATTGTCGGAAACGGAAATATGGGTCGTATCGGAAAATATAAATATTATCCAAGTCATAGATGTTGCCGGAAACGGAAACATGGTACGTATCGGAAAATATTATCGGAAATGGAAATATTGCCGGAATCGGAAATATTGCCGGAAACGGAAATATTGTCAGAATCGGAAATATTATCGGAATCGGAAAATAATTCCGGAAACGGAAATATTAAATATTTGTTCGAAACGGAAATTAATTCCAAAATCGGAAATGTTAAATATTGTTCGTATCGGAAATGAATTCCGGAATCGGGAATTTAATCGGAAGCGCATCGTACGAATTAGCATCGGACGAGACTTGCTAGACGAAGGCCCAGCACGAAGCCAGGCCCGCGTCCAGCAAGCCAAGCGCCCAACACAAACGCTGCCAAAGCCTCGCCAGGCCCAGCGCAAGGCCAGGCCCAGCAAGGCCATGGCGCGCGCGCTCGTGGGTTGCGAGCTGCGCCTGCTCGTGGGTTGCGAGCTGCGCCTGCTCGTGTGGACTGCAAGGCTTGCGTGGGTTTGTGCGGTACGCTCGTGGTCGTACGACGTTTGTGTTCGATACGAATCCTAAAGCTATTGGAATTTGTTCTATGATTAAATCCTAATCCTAATAGATAGAATTAGTTTAATAGAGTTTTAATGGAATTCTAAATTAAAATAATTGGTATCCTATTAGGATTCTAAATCCCTTTCCATGACTCTATAAATATGTGCCTAGGTTCACTATTTATGGACGAGAATTCAAGTATTCAAAGCTAGGATTTTTAAGCAAAAAAATCAGCCAAACACTTGCACCCCAATAGCCAAAAATTCTAAGAACCTTAAGGGCGATTCTAATTGGTCAAGCTTAAGGCGGATCCGGACGTGCTGTGGACTTTCTACGGAGGGACGACACTTGGAGTCTTAAAGACTTGTTCTTGTTCGGTTCGGACGCAGCTAGGGAGGGCACGCTACAAAGTGTATACATCCTTGACTAATTATATGATTATGTGCAATTAATATGATTCCTGGCGTTAAGGTTTTTCCGCATGATTTATGTTGTTTATATGTATCATAACCTCACAGGGTTCACTTTCACAGATGAAGACCTTCTGCCTGAGGGGGCGAGCCATTATAAGGCACTCTATATGACTGTTGAATACAAAGACAAAATCATTCCAATGACTCTGGTAGACAATGGATCTTGCATCAATGTGTGCCCACTCCGCACTGCTGAAATTTTGGGGTTCACTCAAAGTGACTTTTCTAGCTCCTCTCAAGGTGTTCGTGCCTATGATAATACTCGTCAGGAAGCCATGGGAACTCTCACCCTTCTATTGCGAACAGGTCCTATTAAGGGCAAAGTAAGCTTTTAAGTGCTCAACATCAAACCAGGTTTCAATCTCCTTCTGGGTAGACCTTGGATCCATGATCTCAAAGCTATACCTTCTTCACTCCATCAGAAAGTTTGAATGGAGGTCAAGGGGAATATCATTACCCTGAATGCATCTCATCCAAGAACCAAGATAAGTGAAAAAACCTTGATACTAATAGAGCATGATGACAATGACAAAGACCTTTGGGGGTTCGGCGCCGAAGTAGGAGCCATCAAATCCAAAATGAATACAATGGCAAGGCACATAATGGTCAAACGTGGACGCTTTTTGGGTACCACTCTGCCACCACCTATCGAATCTGCTTTCAAGACTTCAGGACATACTAATTGCTTTGGCCTGGGATACAAGCCAACTAAACATGATAGAAAACAGCAAGAAGCCAAACTAAGGGCTCACCGAGCAGGCAATGATCAGTTCAAGCTACACCCTCATCAGCGCACACTCAATGGTCAATTTGTGAAGGAAGGAGAAGATGATTTATACTTTTACTTTCCAGAACCTTTCTATGATGCTTCAAAAGGGATTATCTACCACGGGTTCGAGATCTTTCACGACTGCCATTTTGTCGAAGATACCCATCCAATACAAGACAAGGCCGCTCCTGAATGCAGTGATTCACCAGCTTTTGGTCTTCTGTTCGACCAAGAAGTAGCACCAATCATCTCTGAGGAAACCATGGTCCAAATGATCACTCAAATCAAAGACTTTAATCCATCCCAGCTTATTGCTCCTAGCGAGTAGATGGTCAAAGAATGGAGGAAGTCTCTCAAGATTACTGTTACAAATGGCAAGATGTTCAAAATTATTGTGTAAGGTTATGAATAATACAAACAATATAATTCATGCCGAAAAACGATAAAGCCAGGAATCCAAATTAATCGCCACATAGTCAATTAGCATAATTTAGGTTACATACAATGTGATGCGTGCCTTCCCTAGCTGCTCCCGAACCGAACAGGAACAAGTCTTTAGAGCTCCAAGTGTCGCCCCTCCGTAGAAAGTCCACAACACGTTCTGATCCGCCTTAGGTTCAACCAACTAGGATATTACTTAAGGTTTTATGCACTCGGGTTAGGCTATAAACTATGCTCCCCCTTGTACACAATATATGTAAAGAATATGTTTTGATGTGTATAAATTATGAGGGCTAGCCTCATATTTATAGGGTAGGAAATAAGGAATTTTGGTCTTACTAGGAAAACAATTACCGATCCCATTAGGATTGAAATTCTTAATCAATTAGAATTGTAGCAATAATTAAACACTTAATTAATTCAATTCTAGTAGGACTAGGAAAACTAATACTTAAGGCCAAAGTTACTTGGCGACTAAGTAAACGGACTTTGCTTGAAGCCCAAGACGAAGAAACCAACCCAGCCACAAGGGCCACGCTGGCGCGCATGCCAGGCTAGGCCCAAACGCAGCCGCTGCTGGCCCAAGGCCCAGCACGGTGTAGTTTGGCCTTGGCGGGCTGCTTGCCTTGGCGTGCTCGCGGCCCACAGTGCTCCAGGCCCATCTCCTATGGATGGGCGCTGGCGCTGGGCTTCGTGCTCAGTGTTGTGCGCTCGGCCTCATGCTTGTCGAGCGATGGGCCGGCTCGCTTGCCGGCTTGTCGCTTGTCGAGCTTCTGATTCGTTTTCAGATTCTGGAATCTATTTCCGTTTCGAACAAATATTTCCGTTTCCGTTAATATACAATGTATCTAAGTATTGACCATGAATTAAACATGAAAAATAGACCCTGAATAGAAAAATACCCCCCGCATAGAAAATAGACCCCGCATTGATGTGGATGATAGGAGAAACCAAATGAATTAACGGTTTTTTCATGAAATGCCCCTGAGTTTTGAAGAAATTCACCAAATGCCCCTCAGGTTTCCAAAATTCACCAAATGCCCCCCACTATTTAACAAATACACTAGATACCCTTAATAAGCATTTTCTGTCAATTCCTTTAGATTTCCGTTAACTTTACTCCTAATTAACTCTACTAAACCGTACTTATCTAATTACCCTAATTAATTATTATTTTAAAAATTAAAATAAAAAACTTAATTTTCCTTTATTTTTTGGAAATTTTGTGAAACACTACCTTAATATTTGGACGTGTTGTGAATTACTTTTTTATATTTTCTACCATATAAGTTTGTTATGGTTTAGTAACACTACCTTGTAACAACAAACTTAATTTAAATCTTTATGTTTGTGGGCTCCACCCCAACAACCTGAAATCAAAGCATTCCAAGAAACCATATCCCATTCAGATATTTTGTCGAACACCAACTGTGCAATGTCCATTCTCCCAGTTTTCGAGTAAAAATCAACCAAAGTAGTCTGCACAAAAAAATTCCTACCAAACTCAGTTCTTATAACAACACCATGAATCTCTTTACCTAATTTTACATCACAAAGAGCTGAACATGCCTTAATTACATAAGGTTGCGTTTGGAAATACGGAATTGATTTCAAATAATGGAATTCAATTTCAGGAATTGAAAAATTGGAATTCAATTTCTAATTTTGCGTTTGGGAAACATCAGAATTTCAATTCCATCATTTCAAATTTCAGTATGCTGTTTGGTAATGAGAGGTATTTAAATTGACCTCTAGAATTTAGTTCCGCAACTATGCTTACACAAATTATTTGATACAATTATAACATCTAAATCATCTTAATCCAAGAAAGTAATTTGCAGTTCACATTGCCTACTCGTGTCAGCTTGTGTTCTTTCCTTTTTTTTCACTTCTTAGTAATTTAATAACTCCAGTTTGCACACATGATTTGAATTAAAATTGATTATGTGTAAATTAAACATTAATTAAATAAGCTCTATGAAATTAATTTATTAATCAACCTAATGACTACAAAAAATAAAAATCATTTTATTAACAAGATTCAAAATTGGGGAAAAACCAAACCCTAACTCTTAGAATCTTGTTGCGTTCATAATCATCTGCTTGTTACGGTGTCCCGTTAATCATCTTGTGGTGGACAAAAGTGTCAAGTCGAACATCTGGAAAATGGCGGTGGCGGCGGTAGCGACAACAACAGAGAAGTTGTGAGGCGGCGAAGTAGAGGTTGCGAGGGAAGGGGATAAACAACGAAGGGTGAAGAAGGAGAGAGAACTATGGACGAAGAGGAGTGATAATCGAAAGAAGTTGGGGGGAAGAGAGAGGTTAACTGGTAGTCAGCGATGGCGACAAGCAGAGGGGAAAGGAAACCAACAACGTGAAGCATATGAGAGAGAAAAGGATTTCAAATGACGTCTTTTATTCTGTAATTTCAAATTCTTTGTTTTGGTCTATTTTTTGGGAGGCTTGGAATTGGGCCAAATACAAATCCAAATTCTTGGAGTAGCCAAACAAGTCATTTGTCCCAATTCCAGAATTTCAAATTAAATCAATGATTCCACACAAGCCATAAGGGAGCGTATAATTACCATCAGAATACCAAAATACTTGGAAGTTTTGTACACAGATATTACATCTTGGTATTAACCCAAGTCACAAAGATGCTTAATTCATCCGAAAGGATGCCTTAGGTTGGCCTACTTCGAGGGCCTAACCTAGTTTTCTCTCCGTATATTAAAAAAAAAACAAGCTGCTTAATTATCAAATTATGCAACAACAAACAATGGTTATTTGATGCATAGAATGCAGACAAGCCAAGTTCAGTGTTACCCAGATGGATGGAACGTCTGATGAAGTCGGAAATAACGAGATTATAATTAGTCAACCTAGTTAAATAATTAGTGAATTGAGTGGATTTAAGTGTTCATCTTTATTGCAGACTTTGATTATGGATCGAACCTAGCATCGGGATGAAGAGAAAATTGCAATGTTTCTATAATGAAGAGGAAATAAGTTGCCGAAAGGACGAAAGTGGATTAGGAATGGTTATGGAACAAAGATGGCCCTCTTTCGTGAAACCTTTGTCGTGTTCATATATCTCACTGTTTCAGACCCTTTGTTTAGATGGAATTCCTGGCAGTAGTTGAGAGGGGATATAGATTGAGAAAGAGAACATATATATATTGAGAAAGAAAACAAAGATTGAGAAATGAGAGGACAAAGATTGAGAAAGAGAACATAGATTGATAAATGAGTAGACAAAGATTGAGAAAGAGAAAAGAGATTAAGAAAGAGGAACAAGAAATGAGAAAGGAGAAATTCGTTGGTAGGGAAGTAAATGGAGGACTCCGGGTAAATTCAAGTTCAAAATGGAATAAAGCCCGTTTGGCCGGGGTCCACAAGCGGAGAAATTTAATGTCTGATGTTAAAAGGTAGCTTTACTCAAACATATGAAACTTATAAGGTAGGAAAATATATAAAAAAAACCCATTTATAAGGTAGTAATTCACAAAACGTCCAAACTGAAGGAAATAATGCCCTTGGTCCAAGTATGCATTTAATGATAAGTCTAATAAATGCGGTTCAGTATTAATTAACAAGTTAATAATTCAGTGAGATAAAGTGAACTGTATGACTAGCTAGAGGCCGCTTCAGTTCAAGTGGAATTAATGATATTAATCCACAACTTACTCTTGACTGAACCCGTAGGGTCACACAAATAGTACGTAAACAGATCAAGTATTTGATGGCATTAAATACTCCATCTATGGATATTCGGAATCGACGGATCTTGGTTTCAGTGGGAGCTGATATCGTCAAAGGCAAACAATGAATACTCCGGAAACGATGATATTGCCGGAAACGAAAATATGGATCGTATCGGAAATATAAATATTATCCAAGTCGTAGATGTTGCCGGAAACGGAAACATGGTACGTATCGGAAAATATTATCGGAAATAGAAATATTGCCGGAATGTGAAATATTGTCGGAATCGAAAATATTATTGGAATCGGAAAATAATTCCGGAAACGGAAATATTAAATATTTGTTCGAAACGGAAATTAATTCCGTCGGAAATGTTAAATATTGTTCGTATCGGAAATGAATTCCGGAATCGGGAAATTAATCGAAAGCGCGTCGTACGAATTAGCATCGGACGAGACTTGCTAGACGAAGGCCCAGCACGAAGCCAGGCCCACGTCCAGCAAGCTAGCGCGCCACACAAGGCAACCAAGGCCATGCCAGGCCCAGCGCAAGGCCAGGCCCAGCAGGCCAAGGCTGCCAGCAAGCTGCGCGCGCGACGGGCTGCGAGCATTGCGGCTCGCGTGGGATGCGAGGCTCGCGTGGGCCCCAAGGCTTGCGTGGGCTAAGAGCATGCAAGGGCGATGCTCGTATGCGTGTGTTTGTGTCCGATACAAATCCAAAATCTAAAGGGATTCATTCAATTATTAAATTCCTAATCCTAATGGATAAATTAGTTAATAAGAGTTTTAATAAAATTCTAATTAAGCTAATTAGTATCCTAATAGGATTCCAATTCCCTTTCCATAATCCTATAAATATGTGGCCCTGGTTCACAATTTAAGGACGATTTTCAAGTATTCAAAGGTAAGAATTTAAGCAAAAATTCAGCCAAACACTTGCCCCATATCAGCTGAATATTACTAGTACCTTAAGGGCGATTCTAGTTGGTCAATCTTAAGGCGGATCCGGACGTGCTGTGGACTGTCTACGGAGGGACGACACTTGGAGTCCTAAAGACTTGTTTTTGTTCGGTTCGGGCGCAGCTAGGGAGGGCACGCTACAAAGTGTATGCATTCTAGACTAATTATTTGGTTATGTGCAATTAATTTGAATCCTGGTATATAGGTTTTTCCGCATGATTTATGTTGTTCATATGTATCATAACCTAACAGTGGTATCACGAGCCTCTAATTAATTGCATAATCAATTATTGCTTAACATGGTTAAATTTTACAGATTTGCAAAGAATTAAAAGGGGTGATTAATTTTCGTAATTGTTAATTAATTGCAAATTGCGTTTATTTAATTATATGTACGCAGTTTTTCGGCAGTTTCTTCGTTACTCAACGAAATCGAGTGATTTTTGTGTCAATTCCGCATGTAAAAGGCATTCTAAAATTTAAATTGTTTTCTCGGAATTTAATTTTGATTATTATAATTATTATAAATTTTAATTTATACTAATTATTTTACTAAAATTAAAACCTTGAATTAATTTAAATTCGTTTTATTCAACTGAAAATAAATTAAATGGATTCGATTATAATTTTATATGAGCTTTAAATTTTAATTAAACTTGTATGTTTCCGGTTAGACTAGAAATACAATTTTATTTTTAAAATTAGTAAAGCATATAAAGTTATTGGTTTAAGTGGGAGCCTTTAGTCATAAACTCTTGATTAGGACTACAATCCTTTAAGGTTAAAACAACTTGATTAGAATTAATAAGGACTGAATAATTGGTAGATTATTGGTGCCCTTGATTAATTGCTGCAAATATTTATGTGATGCATAACATGTGTTTTACTAACCAGCTATGTGGGCCATTCATGATAATGAATGGGTGAATGGTATATATTGTATATGTACTGTTTTGCAGGTTATTCAAAGTGACTAGTATGGCCCAAATAGGATAGAAAATATGGTTTGCTTACCATTAATTTGAATGTAATATTGGTCTAAAGTACCAAATTTTATTGCTTTTAAATATGGTCTGCGTACCATCAAATAGTTGTAATTAGTTTTATTATAGCTTATCCTATTTGAAGAAAATGGCGCCTCCCATGGTGAAATTCAAGACGGAGTTTCCAATCCATTTTCAAGACGGACTTTGAAGTTGAAGCTTCAAGATGAAGTCGGGCCATACTAGATCACATTTATATCTTATGCATGTTTTAAGTTATTTATTGCTTTAAATATGTCTTAATTATGCATGAGATTATGGCTTGATTATGTTGCATGATTAAGAATTTTAGTTCACTTAAAATCTAACCAACATAGTAAGAGACTTAAGTTCCAAACTTAAAATTGAGTTAAAAGGTGTCATGCCAAAATAACACTTACTTGGATAACCTTTACATCAATCTTAGTAATAGTTTTCCGCCATAGCGAGGTGTTACTTATTGATTCTAAAGGGGTAAGGTACACAAATAATTATGAGTACATGTTAGTTTTGGTGAAACTCAACGATATAAGTAAGGAGTCCTTTTATGTCGTGACAAATGGGATAGGTTTACCTAATAAGTTCTTAGACGTACCTATCAACCAAGAGTAGTTTCTAGACTATTAGCAAAGGCTTTGCTTACCTAAAATATTTTACAATTGAGTCTAAATACATAATGTGCTTAATTCTTCAATGATTTAAGGATCTTGGAATCATTTTATTCACACCTGCCGGAAAAATAAATTCGAATAAAATGCTAATGACTTGTTTAAATTGCATGATTGCTTTAATTTTCAAGTCATTACTCATAATAAATGTTTAGACTTTGCATGCTTCAATGCATGTTTTAATTATTGTTTATAATTAAATATCTTTTACTGCAATAAATCCTTTTAGAAAGATAACAGTAAATTTCCTTGATTGGTAGTGAATCCAAGAACGATTCACGGAAATGAGAGAAAGTGAGCAATTAAAATGTACGTTTCTTTTAGCGACTTTTATGGTTGTTTTCGAGTATCAAAGTCGAATGGTAAACCGATTGGTGCTTGTAATTTAAAAATACCATGTAGTTTTGAGATCATAAAGCATTGAGTTTAAACGCCCAACTTTACCAATGGTTAACAACCTAATATCTTTGTCCATTTAATTCTCGAATGAGTCTAGTCCCTAGACATTCGAATAGATCGATGCTTAGAGAACTTTATAAGCTTCTGGTAAGATCATCTAGTTGAAGCAAATATTCAACATAAATAAAGTGGTAAGAACTTTGTTGGAGTGACATTGGACATGTCTAAACAAAGTATAAAAGTCAACACTAAAGAATTCAATTCTTAAGACTATAAGAAAGGGTACAAGAAATAGGAAAACAAGGAACAAATGAAAGGAACTTATGATTCCGTTTCTACCTATAAGTTAATGTTTAAAGAGAAATGACCTAGTGTGAGGAGGTCGAAAAAGCACGAGGCTAATGCGTGACCTCGTCCCTCGTGGGCGTGACGTCGTCAGATCAAGTGTAGTTAGATATCCTGTGAGTTTACACCCAATCGACTAGTAATATAGGAGTCGCCATTCAGTTTTTAACGACAATGAGAAAAACTGACAAAACCCGGTTATCGTGACATAAAGGGAGTTGCAATTATGTTCGACCATGACAGTCATAGGTTCCCTTGTGACCCCTGGTGTGGGGATCGCTCAACGTACACCCGCAGGGAAGAGATTGAGAGTTGGGGGGACTATAACTACCGAGAGGAGTGCTCATCGATAACTCCAGAGGTAGGTTATCCTTACTAGCTCAGCATAAATAATTGAAGGGACATGCGTTAAACTATTAAACTATTCTGAATTGATTTTAGCAATATGCAACACATAACACTAAATCGATCGTGATTATCTTATTTAGATTGATTTAAGGTACCTAGCATGATAATTCAATTGTCCAAGGTATTATCTTATTAGACATGATAGATCAATCAAGTTAATAGTTTGACAATTTTATAAAAGGGTGATGAAAGCGATTAAATCATATGAGGGACACATTACAACGTACCCTTGAGAGGTGCGTTACGGTTCTCAGAAAACTAACCACTTGGGTTTGCTATTTCTCCTTTTATTTAACGAATCTCGGGTTTCTAAGCAGTGTTCCAGTATTTAGGCCTAATTCATCAGCTACAAGGGGCAGGATGCGTTCTGTTCGACTTTTAGGTCGATTGCGACAGAACGCCGGATCAATTTCGCAGCGTGAGGCTAGGCTTAAGGCTAGAGTCAATACTCAGGTTATGGAATTGCGTGTTGTGTGTCCTCTTCACATCGGTTTTTACGCTGTATTTATAGGGAAAGAGTTTGTGGAAAGATAGATTTTTAGAATACGAATCCAAAAAGAATTCGGAGACGACACGGCCCCAGGCATTTTCAGCGCCCAGGGCGTTGAAAATGGGATCTGGGCCGAGTTCTTTGTCAGATTTGGACTCTTAGAACGCGGAGCTGTTGAGACTTATCCGAGTCTTTTAGTGCGTATTAACTTTATGACGGAATGCGTCTGGGCCCGTTACGAACTCTAGGTTCGCTAGGATTTTAATTAATACGTAACTCTTACTTTTGAATTACACCAGGTATAGAATTCCTTTTGCAAATTCTATCTCTTTTAGGATTTATGTTGGAGTGCAACACCTAATTCTGACAGGTTTCTATCTTTTATGACTTTGCCACTTTTAACAACTACCTTTTACGGCAACTACTATCTTTAGCAAGTTTCCATAAATAGCAGTTTCGGCTGAAATGAAAAGGGTGATTGAGATTCGTTACTTTATAGGAGATGCGTTGCGAAGTGGAGATTTGTGTTCTCATCATCGAACCTTCCCTTTCGGGAATGAGAACAAAAGTAGGTGTCTACAGTTAGCCCCTACTTTGACTGAGTCTCGGGATGAGACGATGGTCAAAGTACTAGACGGAGTGCGTCATACAAGCCATGGTGTATGTGACCTGTTTTGCGAGGGTCTCACGAGCCCCTGAGTGATAACATTTGACTTAAGGGTCATCACTTGAAGTGTTAACACATTCCTCACGCGTCATTGGAACCTGTTAACCGATAGTATAGAAACTCCCTCACTTTGTCAATGGAAGTATATAAAGATGTTTTCGAAATCAAATCTATAAAGTGTAACTAGGCCTGGCCAAGCCCATTCACGAGGTAAAACGTTTTAAAAGATTCCCATTTTTAAGGTTAGCTAAACGAGAAAACCCCCTTGTTTTTATAGGACGTAAAATGAAGGAAAATCCAGCACATCGCTTTTTTGTGGGAAAACGGAAAACCAATCCTTTGATTTTTGGAAAAGGGAAACCAGAAAAAGTTATCGCTGCAGCAACTAAGGACCTGCGCGGTTAGTGGCGCAGACCCCGCCCGCTGAAGATGGGCGAGCCTGTCCGCTAAGGGTGGACGCCCCGTCCGATAGAAGTGGACGAATCTGTTTTGATGTTTTGAAAATAAGGACCTACGCGGTTTGTGACGTAGACCCTGCCGGCTGAAGATGGCGAGCCTGTTTTTGTGTTTTTGAAGATTTCATTTTTTGAAAACTGAGGACCTGCGTGGTTAGTGACGCAGACCCCGCCCGCTGAAGGTGGGCGAGCCCTGTCCGCTAAGGGTGGATGCCCCGCCTGCTGGAGGTGAGCGAACCTGGATTCGTCTTTTCGATTTGGGACCCGCGCGGTTCGTGGCGCGATCTTGCCCGATTGAGATGGGCAAGTCCCTATTTCATTTGTTCTTGGGATTTCTTTTGAGGATTTCTTCTTTATTCATTCTTGTAAGAGAGAATTCTTTCGAGGGATGCTCGGATTTAGTTGCAACCTGAACGTGGGTTGGCAACGTGCTTAGACGGACCATTGTCTTGCGGTCATCATCTTTCATGGTTTTGAGCTAGTCTTTACGGTTCAATTTTGCCGCTACCTGGGTCCTTGATTAGGGGACTACGTATAAGTATCAACGGCGACCTTTGTCTTGAGGTCGCAATCCGATTTTATCTTTTGAGATTATCCAAACACGGGACTTCGTACAGCGTAGTCTGGGAATGTTGTTTTAACTTTGCATACTCTCTTTTGAAATGTTTATTTTCTTTCGAGCCCCCAAGCATTTGTGCTTGACGGTCATTTCTTGTCAAAGAGGTTCCTTGGGGATACACGTTTTGTAATGTTCTAGATCGTGTTTGGGATCGTGCTCGTAAGTGCGAGCGATCTTTGTAGTGGTATGCTACGTTGATAAAGTCGTGGAGTGCGACTTCATTTTCCGGGCGACAAAGTTTGCTCCATTTTTCAATAATTAATACATCGAGCTTATTTTGGCCCGTATTGATCTTTTGACAAATAAACACTTTTTAATTTGAGAAACCAACGACTTGATTTTTTTTTTTGTGTTTCGAAGAATGACTTTGTTTATATTTTTCTGTATCGCCTTATCAGAATGTACATATATTTTTCCTGAGATGAGTATAAGTTTCGACAAGCTTTAACATTTGTTTTCACTATTCGGGTTCTAACGGTGCTTTGGGCTTGATCTTGATTACAACAGTGCCTCGCACGATTTTAAGTCCTTTCCTGGTGTAGACACCTACTTTTGTCCCCATTCCCGAAAGGGAAGGTTAGATGATGAGAACATAAATCTCCACTTGGCAACGCATTCCCTATAAAATAACGAATCTCAATCACCTTTTCATTTCAGCCAAAACTGCTATTTATGAAAACCTGCTAAGAATAGTAACTGCCGTAAAAGGTAGTTGTTAAAAGTGGCAAATTCATAAAAGATAGAAACCTGTCAGAATTAGGTGTTGCACTCCAACATAAATCCTAAAAGAGATAGAATTTACATTCCTGGTATAATTCGAAAATAAGAGTTACGTATTAATTAAATTCCTAACGAACCTAGAGTTCGTAACGGGCCCAGACGCATTCCGTCATAAAGTTAATACGCACTAAAAGACTCGGATCAATCTCAAAAGCTCCGTGTTTTAAAGAGTCCAAATCTGGCAAGAACTCGGCCCAGATAACATTTTCAACGCCCAGCCCTGGGCGCCGAAATCTTTGGCGCCCAGCCCTAGGCGCTGAAAACGCCTAGGGCCGTTTTATTTCCGGATTCTTTTTGGATTCGCATTCTAAAAATCTATCTTTCCACAAACTCTTTCCCTATAAATACAGCCCCAAAACCGACGTGAAGAGGACACACAACACACAATTCCATAACCCGAGTATTGACTCTAGCCTTAAGCCTAGCCTCACGCTGCGAAATTGATCCGGCGTTCTGTCGCATTCGACCCAAAAGTCGAACAGAACGCATCCTGTCCCTTGTAGCTGATGAATTAAGCCTAAATACTGGAACACTGCTTAGAAACCCGAGATTCGTTAAATAGAAGGAGAAATAGCAAAGCCAAGTGGTTAGTTTTCTAAGAACCGTGACGCACCTCTCAAGGGTGCGTTGTAATGTGTCCCTCATATGATTTAATCTCTTTCATCACCCTTTTATAAAATTGTCAAACTATTAACTTGATTGATCTATCACGCCTAATAAGATAATACCCTAGACAATTGAATTATCATGCTAGGTACCTTAAATCAATCTAAATAAGATAATCACGATCGTTTTAGTATTATGTGTTGCATATTGCTAACAATTCAGAATAGCTTAATAGTCTAACGCATGTCCCTTTAATTATTTATGCTGAGCTAGTAAGGATAACCTGCCTCTAGAGTTATCGATGAGCACTCCTCTCGGTAGTTACAGTCCCCCGAACTCTCAATCTCTGCCCTGCGGGTGTACGTTGAGCGATCCCCACACCAGGGATCACAAGGGAACCTATGGCCTTCGTGGTCGAACATAATTGCACTCCCTTTATGTCACGATAACCGGGTTTTGTCAGGTTTTCTCATTGTCGTTAAAAACTGAATGGCGACTCCTATATTACTAGTCGATTGGGTGTAAACTCACAGGAAATCTAACTACACTTGATCTGACAACGTCACGCCCACGAGGGACGAGGTCATGCATTAGCCTCGTGCTTTTTCGACCCCCTCACAGTGGCAACTCCACTGGGGAACGTTAATGAAATACCCGTGCCCGTAGGTAATCAAAATAGCCGAAGGATGAAACGATCCTACTTCGCGTTTATTTCCGTATCAAGTTGGGACGACCTGAAAATCAGCATATTAATGTGAACGGACAGAACCGCATAACGAATCTCGGCTCCCTTGGCATGTTTCATCTCGGGAGTTGGGACTAAGGATACCCATCGCCAACCGAGGGGTGCATACGCTTCGAATGTTGTCCACTCGGCACTTTTCGCTAGTAGTACACCCGTCCCAAACCCAATCGCTCGCCCACTAAGGTCCCTCTCATTAGTGCATGCCCCCTTGGCTTACATCATGATTGGCCTCTGGGAACGAAATTCGTCTGTTGAATGCACTACCTCGACCGGGGCATGTGTTGGATCTACGATAGAAGGGGTACCAAGCCAGGCGTAAATATTACCCATAGAAGCCTATCATAAACTACGTGACATATTATTTTTTGCTTCATGTTGTAATGTTAGTTATGTGTAGCGAATTACGTGATTGTGTTGTGATTGTGTGTGACAAATAATGCTAGAAAACCAACGACCCTAAGAATTGCCCAAACATTCATAAACACCAATTGGCCAAAGAGTTATACCTAAATACATGCCCCGCAGTCCCGGGCGATCGCCACAAAAATAAGCGACGCCCAGGACGGCCTGTAACGGATCCCACGACGCTGCATAACGCACAAAGGACGTTATTGGGCAAGCACGCAAAATTAAGTCGTATGTACGAAAAAAATAGACGAACAGAATACGAGTACCAGTTAGGTTCTGCTTGGCCTTTTGGCCAGGCACCGCATCCTCGGTGCCCGCGCACAAATATACGTGGCAATGAAAAAATTCGTAACAAAGTTGCTACGAGGACGTATGGAAAAGGCACTCGATTCTAAGAACGGCTTATAAAATAAATAACTCCTTGTGTCGTCATTAGGCCTCCTATGACGACAATGTTCGGCACCAAAACCGAGCATGCTAATTAAAATAACCTTGAATGTCACATGGGCAAGGTATTCAAAAAATAATGTTCAAATAGAGTCTTCAAAGAAAAATAATGTTCGAATGAAAAATAAATAAATCCGAGTCTAGACTAGGCTATGCCAGAGTACAATCTAAATCCTAAGTCTTAGTTGTCTTATACATAGAATCGGTCCTAATGCTTGGTGTCGTTCTGCAAGTTAAAAGGTTAAACCATATTGAGTCTCCCTTCCTAACATTTAAATCAATAAGCACCCATATGTAATTGTCATCCCTTGCTAAGAATCTACGGCCTCAATACTCTCTCTCACCAATAAAAAGAATATATTATGTAATTCAAGTATTTGCAAAATGGAAACAGTCACATTCTGAAAATCATTCCTCCATAGTCGCACAACCCCCAAAGTGAAACTAAGGTGTCAATACCATTGGCAAAAAAATTAATGGCCTCAAGGCTTATGATCGCATTGGGTTACGACTATCATAGTCCTCTCGAGCCACTCGCGCCTTGAAATACTCCTAAGTACGGACTAAAAGATTTTCCATGAATGCAACATGACGAACCATGAAAATACCCGAATTGGCATGCCATAAGGCTACCATCGGGGTAAAGCAATACACACTATGAGGGAAGCCGCACTAATGATTCTAGTCTTGCAAAAATCGATCTCCCCAACTAACTACCTTGCCAACATTAAGCAAAATGGCGCATGACAAAGAACACCCAAGGGTTAAAATCTAAAGTGTCAACCAACGAAAGTTATGGTCCAATTAGCCTAAGTCTGAGAGTCGCTTGGTCAAGTATTATAGGCTTACGCCACGTCATTATTTTGAGTCTAGGCCACCTCCTTGTATTCATACACGGGCTATAATCAGAAAAATTAACGAGAGTTCGAGTCTAAATCACAACTTCCAATTAAATCCCGGAAACTGGAATCTGAAAAGAAGCAAAAAGATTATTTTCGATGTAATTCTTTCGTTAAATTTCAATAAAGTAAAAATAACATTTTGAATCTACGCTATTTGCACATTTTGAGAAACGACTAAATACGCTTGCAAAGTAAGACAATTTAAAGGTCCACCCTAGGTCTATTAAAATTAAAGGTCCACTATAGGCCTACCAAACGAGGCTCACTCAGTCTCGCCTCCACAACCATCTACCTTTTAGCCCAAATAAAAGGGGGAAAGTTCCAAGCAAAAAAAAAGAGAAAAAAGAGAAAGAGAAAAGGGAGAGCGAAAAGAGCGAGCCATGAAATACTTAGCCCGTACCTCCCAAAGTGCGAAATTTACCCAAGTAAACGAAGGAAAAGAATTGAATCAACCAATCCAAGTCATACCACAAAAACTACATAAATTTCTACGACCTCCTACGCTTTCCAATCCTCATGCTTGACTAATACCTATATAAATTATCCTATCTCATTCAACCCATCTTTCAAGCCGTCTTGAGTCACGAATAAAAAAGACAAATGAAAAATACATTCTACGCTTAACGTAAAAAAAAAAATAATAAAAAAGAAACTTTGCAAAGCGCCTTTAAAGTTCATCTAAAAAGAAAAAGAAGCATTTAGCGCACAAAAAAGATTCGCAAATATTTGGCACAAAACGTAAAGGAGCAGCGCAGAAAGGCAGCCTAGAACACATTTTCAGCGCCCAGACCTGGGTACCAAAAATAATAACGCCCAGCCCTGGGCGCCGTTCCTGCTTATCACTTTTCAACTCCCACTTCCTAAAAGTGTTCGTATATTTTCCTATATACATACGGAAGAATAACGAACACTTGGGGGTAGAAGATCATATACGCAAAAAAATACGCAAAATACGCGCGCTCCAAAATTCGTACACTTATTTCACCCTATTTCAAACATTACGATTCCACTCGAACGTACTTGTTCAAAATCGGCATTCTAAGAAACCATTTTCTGACTAAGAACTACGCAAGACCTGATTCCAAATTAAATCTATTTAAGGCGGATACGTAGGTAATCCATGATTCGGTCCAACCAATTTGCAAAATGTTAAAGCCTATAGAATAACAAGAATAAAGAATAGAGTCCCTTATTGAAATTTAATTACTTGCAATCCAAGTCGAAAGAAAAATTTAAGTCAAAGGAAGAATCCAAGTCATTAAGATGCCAAAATGAGCACACATCGAAAAATAATAAGGGCACGTACCCTTGCCAGAAGGAGCACTCACACTCCTGGGCACTTAGCCAATACTCAAAAGATCGCCTTGCCTCAATTGAATGGGGGCTAGCGCGAGCGTCCATGACCTCTAAAGTACTCGACTTGATCCTCCCTAAAGCAAAGTAACTCACTTAAAGACCTTCTCTCACCACTAGACACAGTCATAATCGCCAACAAGTAGTAAAGGCAGTAAGCTTGCAATAAAGAGGATTGTTCTACGGCATCGCCCCATCGTTCCTTCGAACTCAGGGCACCCGTTCATGGTCATTCAAATGCTTGCGAATCCCCTTTGAAAAAATCAGACATTGTCAATAGGACTTGGCACTTAACCAAGGCTCACCCTACTCAGACATATGACACGGGCATCTAAAATCGAAATCTGAAAGCATCATTAATGAGAAGACATAATAGCAAATGGGGGCTAAAAATTGAAATGAAAGAGCTAGGGAAAGAACTAAGTATACCTTGACCTGTTGTGCAGACATACACCAAGTAAATCTAAGTCAATTTGAAAGCGGTTTATATTCCCGCAATTCTGGAAATGATGGCCCTAAAAGCCTAAAGCATGTGCCACACGGGCACAAGTAATATCTTGACGCCTGCACCCTGGCTTCCAGCAAATCCTTAGACAGCATTCCAAAAATCGTAACAGTATTTTGATTCACTCATGTAATCCTATACGAACCCTTCTATAAGTCAACTTACTTAGGACACCTCGGATTGTACACAGTAGGACTCAGACTTCAAATAATTTTCAAAGACTTCTTCGAACATAATAAAGTGTCGTTGGTTTAAGCTAAGTATGCGTTTATCTCGATGTGGCAAGTGAGTCAAAAAGATTTCTAAATATGATTATGGGCACCTAGCTTTTGGTCAAGGCACACTTCAACATGTGACTACCTTGACCATAGCAATGTCGCACAATACGACATTTACAAGAGAAGTAGCAAATCACTACTCGAACGTACCTCGCACTAAACGAGTCTGGTTCAAACTATTCATGATCCATGTCACCATGAATGCATAAAAACGTATGCCAAGCATTATAGCACCAAGCCAATCCCGTAGCTACAATTGGGGGCTTGAGAAAAACACTCTAAAAATGCTCGAAATGACGATTTTATCGCAAATGCTTTACGCTAATGCTATACACACGTCATAGGGGCACAATCATAAGGTTTGATCATGTAAAACGAACCTTAGAATGGCTACAACCCTCCCAAATGCTAAGCGCTACTTAGAATATATAAAGTCACCCCACTAACAAGGGTAACTGAAAATCGCGAGTCACCAAAACTCCGATCAAACTACTGCACATAACGCTCGCCCTGCAAGCGCCCGTTATACAGTCTACGTCGTTCCAAAGCAAAAGCGAAAGAAAAAAAAAAAAAAAAAAGAAGAAGAAAGAAACATCTATGAATCCTCGCATCGAACGAAGTAATAAGCCGTGCACACCCACGCAGAAGGTGCTACACTTGTTCGAGCACCTGAACGAGGCGTGATGAAGTACTACAATGCAAAAAATAATAATGATATCCCAAACACCTGGAGGAATTTTCTAAGACACGCTGTTAGGCCTCACAAGCCTACGTCGCACCATAAGTTCAACCATCCCACGATACGAGTCTAAAAAAAAAGAGTAAGGCATATTGCACTAATGCGGACACGACCAAGAGTATGAGGCAAAGACTACTTATCGCCCAAATTCAAAATGCAAGCCACACGACTTCTACATTAAGGATTAAAGGTAGCAAAACATTACCTACCACGGAAGGGATAGCTCGCACCTACACGAGCGGAACCCCAAGGCATCTTTCTCGAAAGAACCTACAAAAATCGTACGCCAAAAGGAAGCATCCCAACATGCATGCTTGGGGGCTCCAAGCTACGAAATGGCCATAATAAAAAAAGGTCTCAAAGCAAATGTTTGAACGATCAAAAGGGCACGATGCTTGATCCCACTTCATGAATGGGCCTGAACCCTATCAAGCTTCTAAGCAAATTATTCAACATCAGTCATTGCTCAAAAAAAAAAAAAATATGATTCAAGCGAACTGATTAATGGACCGCACGCAACGGCCATTCTATGAACGCTCGTTCGCACATACATTCTAAGTATCGAACATTCACGAACACGTTCAAGAGAAAAACTATACGTTCAAAATAACAACAAGAGCGATCAAAGTCTTACGCCTCAAAGTATGCTCCTCGGGCCATATGGACTCGCCCGACTATTGCAATAACTGTACGCCTTAAGAGCAACAGTTCCTTTAAATAATCGCCCCAAAGCGATAAACACCGTAGTCCACCAATCGGCTACGGCTTCTTGAGAAATCATCACGAGAAAGTCCTGCCTGGGACGCACTTTCAACGCCCAGGACCAGGCGCCAGATATTCCAACGCCCAGCTCTGGCCGCTGAAAATCAGCTCAACTCATTGTGATCTCCAAAATTCTACGTTCCAAAAATAAAGAAAAACAAAAGAGAAGAGAATACGTAGAATTTCCAAGTAAAAAAGAGGCCAATTGTGTCATCAAAAGACCAGCCAAAATAATATTTCCAACGCCCCACTTGGGCGTGAATTATTTCAACGCCCAGGCCTAGGCGCCGAAAATGAGCCCAGGCCCAAAAAAAGGCCCTGACTTCTATATGGCCCTGCCGTATCCATTCGACTCGAAGATTGCCGATTTCTTTACTGAAAGTCGCACCTCACGGCTTTGTTAAGAGTAGCACACCACTACAAAGATCGCTCGCACTTACGAGCACGATCCCAAACACGATCAAGGACATTACAAAATACGTATCCCCAAAAAACCTCTTTGACAAGAACTGGCCGTCAAGCATGAGTGCTTGGGGGCTCGAAAGAAAGTATATATTTCAAAAGAGAGTATGCAAAGTTAAAACAATATTCCAAGACTACGCTGTACAAAGTCCCGTGGTTGGATAATCTCAAAAGATAAAACCAGATTACGACCTCAAGACAAAGGTCACCGTTGATACTTATACATAGTCCCCTAATCAAGGACCCAAGTAGTGGCAAAATTGAGCCGTAAAGACTAGCTCAAAACCATGAAAGATGATGACCACGAGACAATGGTCCGTCTAAGCACGTTGTCAACCCACATTCAGGTTGCAACTAAATCCGAGCATCCCTCGAAAGAAAATAAAATTCTTCAAAAAAAACAAAAACAGGCTCGCCCACCTTCAGCGGGCGGGGTCTGCGTCACTAACCGCACAAGTCCTCAGTTTTCGAAAATGAAATCTTCAAAAACACAAAACAGGCTCGCCATCTTCAGCCGGCGGGGTCTACGTCACAAACCGCGTAGGTCCTTATTTTCAAAACAACAAAACAGATTCGTCCACTTCTATCGGACGGGGCATCCACCCTTAGCGGACAGGCTCGCCCACCTTCAGCGGGCGGGGTCTGCGCCACTAACCGCGCAGGTCCTTAGTCATTGCAGCAATAACTTTTCCCGGTTTATCTTTTTCCAAAAATCAAAGGATGGTTTATCTTTTTCCAAAAATCAAAAGACGGTTTATCTTTTTCCAAAAATCAAAAGATGGTTTATCTTTTTCCAAAAATCAAAAGATGGTTTCCCTTTTCCAAAAATCAAAGGATGGTTTATCTTTTTCCAAAAATCAAAGGATGGTTTATCTTTTTCCAAAAATCAAAAGATGGTTTTCCTTTTCCAAAAATCAAAGGATTGGTTTTCCGCTTTTCCAAAAAGAGTGATGTGCTGGATTTTCCTTCGTTTTACGTCCTATAAAAACAAGGGGGTTTTCTGGTTTAGTCAACCCTGAAAATGAGAATCTTTAAAAACATTTTACCTCGTGATTGGGCTTGGCCGGGCCTAATTAAACTTTATAGCTTTGACTTCGAAAACATCTTAGATACTTCCAATGACAAAGTGAGGGAGTTTCTATACTATCAGTTAATAGATTCCAATGACACGTGAGGAATGTATTAACACTTCAAGTGATGACCCTTAAGTAAAATGTTATCACTCGGGGGCTCATGAGACCCTCGCAAAACAGGTCACATACACCATGGCTTGTATGACGCACTCCGTCTAGTACTTTGACCATCGTCTCATCTCGAGACTCAGTCAAAGTGGGGGCTAACTGTAGACACCTACTTTTGTCCCCATTCCCGAAAGGGAAGGTTCCATGATGAGAACATAAATCTCCACTTGGCAACGCATCTCCTATAAAATAACGAACCCCAATCACCTTTTCATTTCAGCCAAAACTGCTATTTATGGAAACCTGCTAAGAATAGTAACTGCCGTAAAAGGTAGTTGTTAAAAGTGGCAAAGTCATAAAAGATAGAAACCTGTCAGAATTAGGTGTTTCACTCCAACATAAATCCTAAAAGAGATAGAATTTACATTCCTGGTATAATTCGAAAATAAGAGTTACGTATTAATTAAATTCCTAACGAACCTAGAGTTCGTAACGGGCCCAGACGCATTCCGTCATAAAGTTAATACGCACTAAAAGACTCGAATAAATCTCAAAATCTCCGTGTTTTAAAGAGTCCAAATCTGACAAGAACTCGACCCAGATAACATTTTCAACGCCCAGCCCTGGGCGCCGAATTCTTTGGCGCCCAGCCCTGGGCGCTGAAAATGCCTAGGGCCGTTTTATTTCCGGATTCTTTTTGGATTCGTATTCTAAAAATCTATCTTTCCACAAACTCTTTCCCTATAAATACAGCCTCAAAACCGACGTGAAGAGGACACACAACACACAATTCCATAACCCGAGTATTGACTCTAGCCTTAAGCCTAGCCTCACGCTGCGAAATTGATCCGGCGTTCTGTCGCAATCGACCCAAAAATCGAACAGAACGCATCCTGTCCCCTGTAGCTGATGAATTAAGCCTAAATACTGGAACACTGCTTAGAAACCCGAGATTCGTTAAATAAAAGGAGAAATAGCAAAGCCAAGTGGTTAGTTTTCTGAGAACCGTGACGCACCTCTCAAGGGTGCGTTGTAATGTGGCCCTCATATGATTTAATCGCTTTCATCACCCTTTTATAAAATTGTCAAACTATTAACTTGATTGATCTATCACGCCTAATAAGATAATACCCTCGACAATTGAATTATCATGCTAGGTACCTTAAATCAATCTAAATAAGATAATCACGATCGATTTAGTATTATGTGTTGCATATTGCTAAAATCAATTCAGAATAGCTTAATAGTCTAACACATGTCCCTTCAATTATTTATGCTGAGCTAGTAAGGATAACCTGCCTCTGGACTTATCAATGAGTATTCCTCTCGGTAGTTACAGTCCCCCGAACTCTCATTCTCTGCCCTGTGGGTGTACGTTGAGAGATCCCCACACCGGGGATCACAAGGGAACCTATGGCCGTCGTGGTCGGACATAATTGCACTCCCTTTATGTCACGATAACCGGGTTTTGTCAGTTTTTCTCATTGTCGTTAAAAACTGAATGACGACTACTATATTACTAGTCGATTGGGTGTAAACTCACAGGAAATCTAACTACACTTGATCTGACAACGTCACGCCCACGAGGGACGAGGTCATGCATTAGCCTCGTGCTTTTTCGACCCCCTCACACCTGGTCCGCGTTTTGAAGGGTCCGGGTCTTGGATTAGATTTCCGGCGCCCCTGGCAAGGCGTTAGTAATTTCGACGCCCAGCCTTGGGCGCTGGAAATGCTATTTCGACAGTTTTCTTTTCTTAATTCCAGATTTCTTAACACGTTTCCGAATGGGACAGGATGTCACTTGATGCTTTCGTGTATATATAGGGGTCAAGTACGTCTTTCTTTTTCACCACTCTCCATCTCCCTTTCTCTCACAATTGCCTAGCTTTTACTCTTTCCTATTTTTGCCATGTCGATTCCTCCTTTCTCCCTCCACCGAGTTGTTAGGCGTTGGCTAAGAGCCCTTAACCCCACAGAAAAGGCTTTGTTGAAAGGATACCACTTAGAGGCATTCTTAGGCTTACAACAAATTAATATTGATTATAACTTTCTGTATGCAACCCTAGATTTTTGGGATTCTGATCACCATGTTTTTGTTTTTCGGGGCAATGAAGTATGCTCTCTGCCAGATGAGTTTGCCGCGATCCTTGGTTATCCTACCAATGCTACTCCTGCTACCCCTGGCACTATTGAAGAGGGTAAAACAACCATAGGGGCTTTCCTAGGACTAGATGCTAACATGCTTGCTGAGATCGTTGTGGGTGATAAGGTTAATTTGGCAAAGCTTGTGAAACACCATTTTAGACCTAGTAAGAATATGAACGAACAGAAATTGAATATTCGAGCATTGGTATTCTGCTTGTTCAACCACTATTTACTGTCGAATAATAATGGCGAGTTCGGTGACATAAGGTTGTTCCCCTTAATTAGCCAGATGGAGAGTTGTTATTCCATTATGCCGTTGGTTGTTGCCGAGACCTTACTGAGTGCGGATGAGTTAAAGAAGGATGCCAAGTCTGAAATTTTTAAGGGGAGCCCCCTATTGTTGCAGGTAATCGATCGTTTATTTACGCGCACATATTTATTTTTTATTCTTTTCGTTTTCCCCTGCCTGAAGCTGATTTTCAGCGCCCAGGGCTGGGCGTCGTATATTATGGCGCCTGGTCCTGGGCGTTGAAAGTGCGTCCCAAGCATTATTATTTTTCTGATCGTACCCGTTTTTTTGCAGATTTGGCTCATGGAACGACTCAGGCTTTTAGAAACTCCCGCCGATCCTAAACGTTATCGCCCTATAGCCTTGGGTAACCGAAAGTATTTACATCAAGGCCAGAACGAGGCCGAGTGGGCCTCCTATTTTACTCATGGCATTTGCTCTATTAAGTGGGTGGTACCGTGATGGGGTTTGACTAATATGACGGGGGGTTCCGAGGCATTAGTTTATGTTTCTTTGTTGGGGTTATCTCGGCCCATTTACATCTTTCCTTACCGAGTCATGCGACAGTACGGCTTTAGGCAGACTATCCCATTTTCCGATACGGTACCACCTAAAGTAGCGGTCTTTTCCGAAGCGAGGGTTCAAGCGTGGGCTAAGTATTATGGTGGCCTCCCGCGTTGGACCGTGGCTGCCGATGGCTTTGTGGGTCTTTCTGAAAACTACAAGTTGTGGATGAGTTCCGATGATAAGGCTGTGAGAACTAAGGCTCGAAATGAAGAGCCGGCTGAGCTTTTGATACCTCGAGGTAGGGCTAAGTATGAGAGCCGTGATTCTGCTAATCCTCGTGACCATGGTATTAAGACTGTAAAAGCTCGTCCTGATCGAAAGCGAAAGGAAGTTGCTCCCCGTTCCAGTTCTAGGCCTAAAAAGGTGCCTAACATGAAGGGGCCTGCTGTTCACAAAAGAAATGCAAGCTCTCGCGGAGATCGTCGCCGGAATAATGTATGGGTTAGAAAAGTTCATCCCCTAGTAGAACCAGTGGCTAATCCAATTGATGTTGATAATCCTTCCCCTCCCATTGTTTGTACCCTTGAGGCTAAGCGGGCTATAGCTGTTCAAACCGAAAGTGTTTCTGAGGCCTTGGCATCCTTGGAAGTTAGTGTCAAGGAGCCTGTTCTTATGGAGATTGATATAGGGGCAGCGCAGAAGCCTGTGGAGGTGGACCCTGCGAACATTGCCCTCTACAAGACTTTATTTGATGATCCGGAAGAACTTGAGTAGTGTAGTTCTTGTTAGGGTGTAGGTGCCCTTTATTTATTTCAGTTGTGTTTGTTTTTCATTCCTCAGCACTTTTGTTTTCCTTCTTATTTATTTTTAAATATTAATAAAGGCGTGATGTTATTTTTCTTTTATTCCTTTTGTTTCTCTTTTTTTTATTTGCTCATTTCTAACACTTATGCACGTTTTTTTTATTTGATTGGACCGAATCCCTAAACAAGATTGCCTACGTATCCTTGTTAAATTACTTTAACTTAGAATCAGGTCGCGTGTAGTTCTAGCTAAAATAGATTCTAGGATGCCGAATTCGATAAGTATGTTCTGAGATGGAAACATATTATTTGAAACGGTAGAATAAGTGAAGTTTATTATTTATTTTTAATCTGTTGCTTTGCCGAATTTCAAAAAATTGTTTTTGCATTCTATTTTTTGAGTACACGTTTTTTGCGCATCATTTTTTCATGTGTTTTTTTTGTGGTGCGTATACGTGCTGTACCCCCCAAGTGTTCGTTATTTTTCCGTGTATGTGCGGATAAAATGATGAGCACTTCTAGGCAAAAGTCGGCAAGCAGAGAGATTCAGCGCGCAGGCTGGGGCGTTAATAATTTCGGCGCCCAGCCCTGGGCGCTGAAAATAATTCCGGGGCGAGTTTCTTGGCGCGTTGGTTCTTTTCCTTGACATGTTCTTGCATTTATTTCTTTTCCTTTGTTTTGTTTTACTCGTTGTTCGTCAGGAATCGATTTTCACGCTATTTTGCTAAAATATTATTCTAACACTAAACACACTGAAAATAAATTATTCAACATTCTAGGGGACCGAAATCATCTAAAGGGGTTCTTAGGACCATATCTGGGGCTTTATTCTTTCTATCATCTAAAGAACTAATAGGCGTTTTGCTAAAGTGCTCTCTACGGCGCCTCCTTCTTTAGGTAAGTGTTTGTCAGTAAAAACTATTGCTTTTTCCTCAACATCTCTTGTGACGTGGTTAACCAACGAGTCAGGTGTGATGTCCGCAGGGACTGAGATGAGGTCAAGTGAGCGAATGAGTTTTTCACGATGTTCCTTTGAAGTGCACATGAGATCCCAGATGGTAATCTCGGCTTTAGTTCTTTTTAGTTGCTTCAAGAGAGGATTTTCGATGACTTCTGCGACGGTGGTGTGCCGCACATTTCAGGAGTCTGTCTGACTGGGATGTCGTCCATAGGGGGTGGGCGAATATCCTGTTGGTATACCCTTCCGGACCGAGTGAGATTGTCAACTTCGGACTCTTGAGGGGTGGCGTGAATGGGAGCATGCCCGGGCCAAGTTTCAGTAAAGAGGTCCTTGCCCGACACTTGAGACAGGTAGACATCTTCAGCATCATCATCCCACACACAACACACTTCTCTCTCGATTTGATCCATAGGGACCACGGTGAGTGGTGCACCTTGAGGCGTGATATACACCGTAGGGTCAAAGTCCTTATTTTCTGGTTGGTCGAGAGAGATGTGACAAGAACCGAGTGGGATCTTGTTGTTGTTGGGTTTGCCAACATTAGGGAGAGGTATTATTTCATCCTCTATCATATCCTGGATTGTTTTTTTTTAGATTCCAGCAGTTTTCAGTGTCATGCCCATTTCCTTGATGGAATTTGCAATAGGTGCCCTCGACCCAATATTTACTTTTGAATGAAGGGTCAGGTGTGAGGCCTATGGGCCTTAGCTTTCCTTGATTGGTTAGTCTTTGGAAGGCTTGTACCAG
Organism: Spinacia oleracea; assembly: GCF_020520425.1. Taxonomy (NCBI): domain Eukaryota; kingdom Viridiplantae; phylum Streptophyta; class Magnoliopsida; order Caryophyllales; family Amaranthaceae; genus Spinacia; species Spinacia oleracea. The sequence goes on from NC_079489.1 coordinate 95,450,054, forward strand.
AGTCGACCCGAGTGGGGCAAACTTTCGATCTCGGGTCCACCTTCCAGGGCTCCTTCGGGTTGGGGTTTCCTCTAAGGCGTGGACCTCTTGGGCTTGAGGCGTGTGGCCCCTGTTGTAGGTGTTACTTTTGTATGCAGGCTTGATTTGTACTGTTTTTGCAAGGTCATCCTCGATCTTTATTCCTATATCATAAACCCTTTTGAAGGTATCAAGGCCCAAGTACCTAAGGTGTTGTTTATAAGATGGGTCTAGGTTGTCAATGAACTTTTGGACCAATTCTGTTTCAGGAGGCCTATTGATTAGTTGGGCCGCTTGGTCTCTCCATCTAGAAAAATAGGTCGTGAAACCTTCATTTTTCTTTTGGAAGAGTACTTCCAGCTCGCGCATGGTGACTTGAAAATCCATGTTCGACGAGTATTGCTTGACGAAGACATTGACAAAGTCCTCCCAAGTGGGGAAGAGCTTAGGGTCCTGGTGGTAATACCATTTGAGTGGCACAGGTTCCAAGGACAAAGGAAAGGCAGGCAAATACATGGACTTGTCCACACATTTCAAGTTCATGACATTCACGAAGCTTAAGAGATGATCACGGGGATTGTCCGTGGCTTTGAACTTTGGTAAGTCAGATAAACTGAACTTTTCCGGTAGTTTGCCGGGAAAAGGTTTAGGATCGAGGGAGAAATACTTTCTCCCCATGGTTTGCTGCAGAACCATTTTTTCGATCTTCTTCTCGTTATCGAGGTCATTTTTGGCTTGCGCGGCTGCTAAGGATTCGTTTTCCATGCTCAGTTGGTTCATAAGTTGGGTCATTTGGACCATTTGGTCTCGTAATTCTTCCATGGACGTGTTTGAGGGTGCGAATCGAGGTTGGAGAAGCGGAGATCCTTGAAAGGGGGAATGGCGGATGGAGCTTGGAGTTACTAGACCTTGTGTTGGTGATGTAGCTTCAAGACGCACTAACCTTTGATTTTCAGATCGACACCAAGTGGCAGAACCAGCCCTATGCATAAGACAAGCTAAAGTTTAGGCCCAAACTTAAGCATTACTCAGTCTAGACTTCCGACTCTTTCTATTGGTTTTCTATTCTCACTTATGTTGGTACACTTTGGCTCTTCTTTTAGTCATTCTTTGGATTTTCGAAACATTTACCCGTGTGACATTCAACGTTATTTTAAGTAGCACGCTCGGTTTTGGTGCTGAACATTGTCGTCATAGGAGGCCTAATAACGACACAAGGAGTTGTTTATTTTATAAGTCGTTCTTAGAATCGAGTGCCTTTTCATACGTCCTCGTAGCAAATTTATTACGAATTTTTTATTGCTACGTATATTTTATGCGCGGGTACTGAGGCTACCGTACCTGACCAAAAGGCCAGGCAGCAACTTCAGCACCCAGTAGGGGCGTAGAAAATATTTGGCGCCCAGCCAGGGGCGTTGAAAATGCGTCCCTGACTGGTACTTGTATTTTGTTCGTCTATCCTTTTTTTCGTACGACTTAATTTTGCGTGCTTGCCTAATAACGTCCTTTACGCGTTGTGCAGCGTTGTGGGATCCGTTACAGGCCGTCCTAGGCGTCGCTAATTTTTGTGGCGATCTCCCGGGGTTGCGGAACACGTATTTTGGTATAACTCTTCGGCCAATTGGTGTTTATGAATGTTTGGGCAATTTTTAGGGTCGTTGGTTTTTCGGTATTATTTGTCACACACAATTTCAACACAATCACATAACTCGCTACACATAACTAGCATTACAACATGAAGCAAGAATAATATGTCACGTAGTTTATGATAGGCTTCTATGGGTAATATTTGCGTCTGCCTTGGTACCGCTTCTATCGTAGATCCAACACGTGCCCCGGTTGAGGTAGTGCATTCAACAGACGAATTTCGTCCCAAGAGGCCAATCACGATGTAAGCCAAGGGGGCATGCACCAATGAGAGGGACCTAGTGGGCGAGCGATTGGGTTTGGGACAGGTGTACTACTAGCAAAAGTGTCGAGTGGACAACATTCGAAGCGTATGCACCCCCCGAGTGGCGATGGGTATCCTTAGTCCCAACTCCCGAGATGAAACACACCAAGGGAGCCAAGATTCGTTATGCGGTTCTGTCCGTTCACATTAATATGCTGATTTTTAGGTCGTCCCAACTTGATAAGGAAATAAACACGGGGTAGGATCGTTTCACCCTTCGGCTATTTTAATTACCTACGAGCACGAGTATTTCATTAACGTCCCCAGCAGAGTCGCCACTGTGAGGGGGTCGAAAAAGCACGAGGCTAATGCGTGACCTCGTCCCTCGTGGGCGTGACGTCGTCAGATCAAGTGTAGTTAGATTTCCTGTGAGTTTACACCCAATCGACTAGTAATATAGGAGTCGCCATTCAGTTTTTAACGACAATGAGAAAACTGACAAAACCCTGTTATCGTTACATAAAGGGAGTGCAATTATGTTCGACCACGACGGCCATAGGTTCCCTTGTGATCCCTGGTGTGGGGATCGCTCAACGTACACCCGCAGGGCAGAGATTGAGTGTTCGGGGGACTGTAACTACCGAGAGGAGTGCTCATCGATAACTTTAGAGGCAGGTTATCCTTACTAGCTCAGCATAAATAATTGAAGGGACATGCGTTAAACTATTAAACTATTCTGAATTGATTTTAGCAATATGCAACACATAACACTAAATCGATCGTGATTATCTTATTTTGATTGATTTAAGGTACCTAGCATGATAATTCAATTGTCCAAGGTATTATCTTATTAGGCGTGATAGATCAATCAAGTTAATAGTTTGACAATTTTATAAAAGGGTGATGAAAGCGATTAAATCATATGAGGGACACATTACAACGCACCCTTGAGAGGTGCATTACGGCTCTCAGAAAACTAACCACTTGGCTTTGCTATTTCTCCTTTTATTTAACAAATCTCGGGTTTCTAAGCAGTGTTCCAGTATTTAGGCTTAATTCATCAGCTACAAGGGACAGGATGCGTTCTGTTCGACTTTTGGGTCGATTGCGACAGAACGCCGGATCAATTTCGCAGCGTGAGGCTAGGCTTAAGGCTAGAGTCAATACTCAGGTTATGGAATTGTGTGTTGTGTGTCCTCTTCACGTTGGTTTTGAGGCTGTATTTATAGGGAAAGAGTTTGTGGAAAGATAGATTTTTAGAATACGAATCCAAAAAGAGTTCGGAGACGACACGGCCCCAGGCATTTTCAGCGCCCAGGGCTGGGCGCCGATGATTTCGGCGCCCAGATCCAGGCGTTGAAAATGGGAACTGGGCCGAGTTCTTTGTCAGATTTGGACTCTTAGAACGCAGAGCTTTTGAGACTTATCCGAGTCTTTTAGTGCTTATTAACTTTATGACGGAATGCGTCTGGACCCGTTACGAACTCTAGGTTCGCTAGGATTTTAATTAATACGTAACTCTTACTTTCGAATTACACCAGGAATAGAATTCCTTTTGCAAATTCTATCTCTTTTAGGATTTATGTTGGAGTGCAACACCTAATTCTGACAGGTTTCTATCTTTTATGACTTTACCACTTTTAACAACTACCTTTTACGGCAGCTACTATATTTAGCAAGTTTCCATAAATAGCAGTTTCGGCTGAAATGAAAAGGGTGATTGAGATTCGTTACTTTATAGGAGATGCGTTGCCAAGTGGAGGTTTGTGTTCTCATCATCGAACCTTCCCTTTCGGGAATGGGGACAAAAGTAGGTGTCTACACCTAGCAATCAAACTTCCTTATAATATACCGCTTGAGGTTCTTACTTCGGTAATAACTCAAACAATGGAAGCTAGGCTACACTAATGACCTACAAGTGGAAAATGAAGCATGGCAATGCTACATTAGTTGTAGGGTCATCTGGTTTGTTTTAAGTCCTTTCAAAGGCTGGAACTTAATGGCTATTATGTTCCATAATCAGCATACCTAAATTTCTGCTTCAAACACAGAAAGACTCACATTCAGAAGAAAAAAAAAACAATGCTTGTTTGTTTGTTTATTTTGAAATGGTCATTTACGGGCTGAGTCAATATGCTTGATTAAAAAAAAACAACTCTTTAACAATAAAAACTTTACTAGGTTCAAATCAACCCCTTGATTTGAGTTCCACAAATCTTTAGCATTGTTACTTAGACCATATCAACAAGTTAACATTCAAAAGCTCTATTTTTATGGACTTTTGAAAAGTTGATTGATTTCTAGATCAATGCAAGACAAGCAAGTCTTACTATTTGAAAGTAACAAAAGATATGAACTATTGTTAGAACCCCTAGACAATAGAGTTCAAAGCTAAAGAAAGATTTTATGACTTTATTATTTCACCTAGATTTGAGTGAATATTAGTTTATTTACTCAAAGTGATATAAGTTTGAATCTGTTTGGCTAGTTCAAAGATTCAGAAGTATAAAATCCACTTGGCAAGAAATCATAAAGATCTAGTTTAGATCATGATTACTTAAGTCAAGAATGATCATCAATGATTGTGTGTTGTAATTTCACGATCTAGCTCCATAAGATATGGCATATCTAAGTTGGAATGATTGAAGTCAATTAGTACTTGATTCGATCAATGATGAATCATAAAGAATTTTCCTATAATTTCTAAACAAAATCCTCAACTACCACCAAACTAAACCAAATTCGTCAAAGCTATTGAAAATAATTTCAGAATATCTTTTCAATAATATATAATATATCTAAAGACTTGCTAAACTCAGTGGGAGCTTAGTGTTTGTTATTCAACAAACTAAGGACCAAGTATAGATATATGTTTCATTGTGATTTATTCAAAAGAGACACAAGGGTATTGTTTCTACCACGAATTTTTGGGAACATAATGTTTGTTTGCTCGAAATAATGTCCTTTTGGAGATTCGTTTCCAAAATGACAAGTGGGAGAAAATAGACCTCGAAATTCTTCGAGGCGAACAACAAACATAAATGGACATTCCGGAGGCTTTTCGAAGTTCTTCAGAAAATCCGAACACTTATTCTTTAAGGACTTTAGAAGTGGCTTTAAATAATAGACATCTCTTAGAAGACTTTACAAGTACTTCAAGGAGAACGGAATATTCAAAGGACTTTCAAGTGGGTATTGATATTCTATTGTTTGATGTTCTATAACCAAGTAGGCATAGAGTTCAAGTCACTGAAACTATGAGATTCTTCTATTAGATAGTGAAGAAACATGGAGTTCAGGTCACTGAAGCTATGAGATTCTTCTATTAGATAGTGAAGAAACCTACAACTTGCAGCCAAACTATTATCATGTAGATTAATGAGTTTGTGACCTGTAAGAAAGCTATGACGAAACCCAGATTCCCTAAAATGGTTAGAGGCCATATATAGACTCAAATGTTTTAGATGGTTAAAGGCCATAAAACATAATCAATGTTTTGATGACAAAATTAACATTTTGTTGATTTGCAAGAATAGTTTCACACCTATTTGTTGCAAGTTTGTTTTAAGGATGAAAACCTTCAAACATGAAATTGTGTTCACACACAAAGCTAGATCAGTTGCTAAAGGTTACAAGCAAATTCACGGCGTGTATTGTGTTGAAGCCTCATGCATAATTGTAATGCTCAAGTCTATAAATCAAGCAATGATTGCATATTGGTACATATGGCAACTGGATGACAAAACGTATTCCTCAATCAAATGTTGGAATAACTGTTAGGTTATGATACATATGAACAACATAAATCATGCGGAAAAACCTTAATGCCAGGATACATATTAATTGCACATAATCATATAATTAGTCTAGGATGCATACACTTTGTAGCGTGCCCTCCCTAGCTGCGCCCGAACCGAACAAGAACAAGTCTTTAGGACTCCAAGTTTCGTCCCTCCGTAGAAAGTCCACAACAAGTCCGGATCCGCCTTAAGATTGACCAACTAGAATCCCCCTTAAGGTACTACTTATTTTCGGCTAAATAGGCAAGAGTTATGGCTGATTTCTCTGCTTAAAAATCCTAGCTTTGAATACTTGAAAACTTGTTGTATAAATTTGTGACCCTAGGCACATATTTATAGAGTATGGAAAAAGATTTAGAATCCTATTAGAATACCAATTAGTTTAATTAGAATCCCTTTAGGACTCTATTAAATAAATTCTATCTACTAGGATTAGGATTTAATCATAGAACGAATTCCAGTAGCTTTAGGATTCGTATCGCACACAACCGCACATGAGCACGAGCACCGCACAGCCCGCGCAAGCCTAGCGTCCCACGCGAGCTGCACAGCTCGCAGCCCATTTGCTCGCAGCCCACATAGATCGTGCGCGCGCCATGCCTTGCTAGGCCTGGACTTGCGATGGGCCTAGCGAGGCTTTGGCGTGTGTGTTGGGCGCTTGGCTTGCTGGGCGCGGGCCTGGCTTTGTGCTGGGCCTTCGTCTAGCAAGTCTCGTCCGATGCTAATTCGTACGATGCGCTTCCGATTAAATTCCCGATTCTGGAATTCATTCCCGATACGAACAATATTTAACATTTCCGATTCCGGAATTAATTTCCGTTTTGAAAAAATATTTAATATTTCCGTTTCCGGAATTATTTTTCGATTCCGATAATTTTTCCGATTCTGACAATATTTCCGTTTCCGGCAATATTTCCGTTTCCGGCAATATTTCCGATTCCGGCAATATTTCCGATTCCGGCAATATTTCCATTTCCCATAATATTTTCCGATACGTACCATGTTTCTCTTTCCGGCAACATCTACGACTTGGATAATATTTATATTTCCGATACGATCCATATTTCCGTTTCCGGCAATATCATCGTTACTGGAGTATTCATTTACTTGCCTTTGACGATCTTAGCTCCCACTGAAACCAAGATCCGTCGATTCCGAATATCCATAGATGGAGTATTTAAAGCCATTAAATACTTGATCCGTTTACGTACTATTTGTGTGACCCTACGGGTTCAGTCAAGAGTAAGATGTGGATTAATATCATTAATTCCACTTGAACTGAAGCGGCCTCTAGCTAGGCATTCAGCTCACTTGATCTCACTGAATTATTAACTTGTTAATTAATACTGAACCGCATTTATTAGACTTTAACATTATATGCATATTTGGACCAAGGGCATTATTTCCTTCAGTCTCCCACTTGTCCTTAGGGACAAGTGTGCATTTTCCTAATTCCTTTGTCGCTCGATGCTTGCTCTTGAACATAAGGTAAGAGTTGTCATCCTTATTACGTCCAGAGGTGTTTCTCGGTTTCAGAGTTCAACTGATCAAATAAACAGATAATCATAGCCTATGATTCATCTGAGCACGGCCATGCATTTTACAGTTTCTAGCTCTCCGAGTGGCCTTGTACAACATTTAAGCATCTCATCCCGATTTATGGGAGGACAATCCCAATCTTGCGATCTTGAGATTAGACTTCGTTTGATAGGTGATTACCTGAGCGTTGCCTTTATAGCCTCCTTTTACGGTGCGACGGTTGGTCAACGTCAAAGTAAGCAGTTCTCAAACAAGTAATCTCAAATCACTCAGGTATAGAGGATTAGTGTCTAATAATTTTAATGAAATTTACTTATGACAGATTTTCATCTCTTACTGTAAAGTTTCATAGGTTTGTCCGATACTAGTCTTCCCAAAGTAAGTATCTATGCAAATGATTGTGACATTGCCATGTCCACATAGTTCAAGAAACAGAACTACTAGTCATCTTGCATTCTAGTCGTCTAACGTTTTCTATGCATCCATATTTATAGAAAACTCCGGCCAGGGACCATTTTCAACTTTTGACATTCAAGTTCACTTGATAGACATTTCTTAGTCACAGGACTGGTCCTGACAGTCTCTCTTGAATATTTCGTCAAATTGAAGGGACTCATCATTTAATACTAAACCAAGATTAAATGGAATATGAAAGTACATTTCATATATGATAAATGTTCAATCCCCATGTTTTACAACGATAGGCCTCGAACCCATCTTTAAAACAATTAGTGCAATTCAAAACTATGCTTGATTTCCAGTGCCAGAATGTGAGTGTTGTTTCTCACTTGTTGCATAGGTTTAGTTATCATAATCTTAATATCCTTTTCATCGAATAATATTCGAGATATGATGATAAGATCTTTTAAGTTTGTTTATTATGTGATCTAGTCTTTCTTACTACAATAGTGGTTCTACGCATTTCTCAATGAAGAACCATCAAGTTAGCAGACGTTTTTCTTGCTTCAAGAGTGGTTCTACGCATTTTTCAATGAAGAACCATTAAGCCAGCAGATAGGTGATCTACCCAAGTTCAGTGAAGAACTTTAAACAACCCTGTTTTATTGCTTCTTAGGCAATAATTACTTTTACTTCAACTGTATAGGTTGCTAGTGATGCTTTGTTTGGATTTACTTATCCAAGCAGTTCATAGATATGCGGAAGACTTTCCAACTATATCTTAGAACATAGAAATTATTATTTTTAATTTCCCACGCAACAAATCATTGTCTCCAATCCATGTTGCCATTTCAAAACACGATGCTCTTTAGCTCGTCCTTGTCAATGGTTAACTCCAAAGGAATCTTTCTTGATCCTTTGCCAGTGTTTATGCGTGTAGCATCAATATTTAGCATATCTTTATTTCCTTGAATCAAGAACTACTCTTATGTACCTTTTCAAGTACCATATGTTTTTCTTGATCTCAATCTAGTTGATCTTCACTTAGATCAATAGAGATTGGTATATGTTCGTCATGCCTAAAGTCATACGATACGTTTTTGGCGATCCTCATATTATATCATACATGATAAATTCTTTTGCAGAATAATTCCCAATTGAATTCTATTCATGTAACTTTAGCTCATCTAGTTTCAGTAGATACTAAATCCAGCTAAATTCTTTGACATATAATATAGGTTAAGAATCTTACTTAGATCCTTTGATGTTTAACTTAGTAAACGCTTATACATAGTTCAAACATCTTTTACTTAGATTTATTCACATGGGTCGAATATCTCCAATGGAGTATTTCGTGTTTGATTTAGTAAATGCCATTACTTAATCTGTAACAACATTATAAGATCTTTGTAAATAGATCTTAATACCCAGTATGTACTAATTTTCGCCATGGTCCATCATTGATGAATAATTTCAAATCTAAGTCATTAGCATTTGAATGTTATTTCACAATAGAGAGATATGTGTGTGATACACATAGGACCAATTAAGTTTTATTACTCCCACTAAACTTCTTATATATCTATAAGAATCATATACATTTTATGAAACTAAAATACTTATTAGCTCCATTAAAATACAGTTTTAATTCCCAATTTTCCTTCTTAAATCTGTACTTAGATTTCATAAACTAGCATTCATTTCAAGCATTATTTGGATCCATAAATCCTATGACATGCCATGTAAATAGTTTTCTTCCAACATTTGATTGAGGAATACGTTTTGTCATCCAATTGCCATATGTACCAATATGCAATTATTGCTTGAATTATAGACTTAAGCATTACGATTTTGCATGAGGTTTCAACACAATCCACGCTGTGAATTTGCTTGTAACCTTTAGCAACTAATCTAGCTTTGTGTGTGAACACTATTCCATGTTTGATGGTTTTTATCCTTAAAACCAATTTGCAACCAATAGGTGTTAACCTATTCTTACAAATCAACAAAATTTCAATTTTGTCATCAAAACATTTATTATGTTTTTATGGCCTTTAACCAATTAAACATTAAGTCTATATATGGCCTCTCACCATTTTAGGGAATCTGGGTTTCGTCATAGCTTTCTTATAGGTCACAAACTCATGATAATAGTTTGACTGCAAGTTGTAGGTATCTTCACTATCTAATAGAAGAATCGCATAGCTTCAGTGACCTGGACTCCATGTTTCTTCACTATCTAATAGAAGAATCTCATAGTTTCAGTGACTTGAACTCTATGCCTACTTGGGTATAGAACATCAAACAATAGAATATCAATAGCCACTTGAAAGTCCTTTGAATATTCTGTTCTCCTTGAAACACTTGTAAAGTCTTGTAAGAGATGTCTATTCTTTAAAGCCACTTCTAAAGTCCTTATAGAATACGTGTTCGGATTTTCTAAAGAACTTCGAAAGCCTCCGGAATGTCCGTTTATGTTTGTTGTTCGCCTCGAAGACTTTCGAGGTCTATTTTCTCGCGCTTGTCATTTTGAAAACGAATCTCCAAAAGGACATTATATCGAGCAAACAAACATTATGTTCTCAAAAAATTCGTGGTAGAAACAATACCCTTGTATCTCCTTTGAATAAATCACAATGAAACATATATCTATACTTGGGCCTTAGTTTGTCGAATAACAAACACTAAGCTCCCACTGAGTTTAGCAACTCTTTAGATATATAATTTATTGAAAAGATATTCTGAAATTACTTTTCAATAGCTTTGACGAATTTGGTTTAGTTTGGTGGTAGTTGAGCATTTTGTTTTAGAAATCATAGGAAAAGTCTTTATGATTCATCATTGATAGAATCAAGTACTAATTGACTTCGATCATTCCTACGTAGATATGACTTATCTTATGGAGCTAGATCGTGAAATTACAACACACAATCATTGATGATCATTCTTGACTTAAGTAATCATCAACATGATCTGACCTAGATCTTTATGATTCCTTGCCAAGTGGATTTTATACTTCTGAATCTTTGAACTAGCCAAACAGATTCAAACTTATATCACATTGAGTAAATAAACCAATATGCACTCAAAACCATGTGAAATAATGAAGTCATAAAATCTTTCTTTAGCTTTGAACTCTATTGTCTAGGCGTTCTAACAATAGTTCATATCTTTTGTTACTTTCAACAAGTAAGACTAGCTTGCCTTGAATTGATCTAGAAATCAATCAACTTTCAAAAGTCCATCAAAATAGAGCTTATGAATGTTAACTTGTTTATATGGTCTAAGCAACAATGCCAAAGATTAGTGGAACTCAAATCAAGGGTTTGATTTGAACCTAGTGAAGTTTTTATTGTTAAAGAGTTGTTTGTTTTTAATCAAGCATATTGACTCAACCCGTAAATGACCATTTCATTCATATAAAACAAACAAACATTGTTTTTGTTCTTCTGAATGTGAGTCTTTATGTGTTTGAAAACAGAAATTTAGGTATGCTGATTGTGGAACAAAATAGCCATTAAGTTCCAGCCTTTGAAAGGATTTAAAACAAACTAGATGACCCTACAACTAATGTAGCATTGCCATGCTTCATTTCCCACTTGTAGGCCATTAGTGTAGCCTAGCTTCCATTGTTTGAGTTATTACCGAAGTAAGAACCTCAAGAGGTATATGATACCAAGGAAATTTGATTACTAGGTTACTTTTCATTAAACATAAACTTATAGGTAGAAACGGAATTGTAAGTTCCTTTCACTTTGTTCCTTGTTTTCATATTTCTTGTACCCTTTCTTATAGTCTTAAGAATTGAATTCTCTAGTGTTGACTTTTATATTTTGTTAGACATGTCCAATGTCACTCCAACAAAGTTCTTACCATTTATGTTGAATATTTTGTTTCAACTAGATGATCTTACCATTAAATATCTATTCGAATGTCTAGGGATTAGACTCATTCGAGAATTAAATGGAAAAATATATTAGGTTGTTAACCATTGGTAAAGCTGATCGTGTAAACTCAATGCTTTATGATCTCAAAACTACATTGTATTTTGAATTCACAAGCACCAATCGGTTTGCCGTTCGACTTTGATAATCGAAAACAACCATAAAAGTCGCTATGAGGAACATACATTTTAAATTACTCATTTTCTCTCATTTCCGTGAATCGTTCATGGATTCATTACCAATCGAGGAAATTTACTGTTACCTTTCTAAAAGGATTTACTGTAGTGCAAGATATTTAATTATAAACAATAATTAAAACATACATTGAAGCATGCAAAGTCTAAACATTTATCATGAATAATAACTTGAAAATTAAAGCAATCATGCAATTTAAACAAGTTATTAGCATTTTATTCGAATTTATTGTTCCGGCAGGTGTGAATAAAATGATTCCAAGACCCTAAAAACCATTGAAGAATTAAGCACATTATGTATTTTGACTCAATTCTAAAATCTTTTAGGTAAGCAAATGCCTTTTGCTAATAGTCTAGAAACTACTCTTGGTTGATAGGTACGTCTAAGAACTTATTAGGTAAACCTATCGATTTTGCCACGACATAAAAGGACTCCTTACTTATATCGTTGAGTTTCACCAAAACTAACATGTACTCACAATTATTTGTGTACCTTACCCCTTTAGGATCAATAAGTAACACCTCGCTGAGCGTAAAACTATTACTAGATTGATGTAAAGGTTATCCAAGTAAGTGTTATTTTGGCATGGCACCTTTTAACTCAATTTTTTTAAGTTTGGAACTTAAGGCTCTTACTATGTTGGTTAGATTTTAAGTGAACTAAAATCCTTAATCATGCAACATAATCAAGCCATAATCTCATGCATGATTAAGACATATTTAAAGCAATAAATAACTTATAACATGCATAAGATAAATGTGATCTAGTATGGCCCGACTTCATCTTGAAGCTTCAACTTCAAAGTCCGTCTTGAATTTCACCGTGGGAGGCGCCATTTTCTTCAAATAGGATCCGCTATAATTAAACTAATTACAACTATTTGATGGTACGCAGACCATATTTGAATTGAAAAACAAATTTGGTGCATTAGACCAATTACATTCAAATTAATGGTACGCAGACCATATTTTCTATCCTATTTGGGCCATACTAGTCACTTCATAACCTGCAAAACAGTACATATACAATATATACCATTCACCCATTCATTATCATGAATGTCCCACATAGCTGGTTAGTAAAAACATGTTGTATGCATCACATAAATATTTGCAGCAATTAATCAAGGGCACCAATAATCTACCAATTATTCAGTCCTTATTAATTCTAATCAAGTTGTTTAACCTTAAAGGATTTGTGGGCCTAATCAAGAGTTTGTGACTAAAAATTGCTTCCACTTAAACCAATAACTTTATATGCTTTACTAATTTTAACCATAAAAATGTATTAAATTTCTAGTCTAACCGGAAACATACAAGTTTAATTAAAATTTAAAGCTCATATAAAATTATAATCGAATCCATTTATTTAATTTATTTTTCAGTTGAATAAATTTAAATTAATTCAAGGTTTAATTTTAGTAAAATAATTAGTATAAATAAAATTTATAATAATTATAATATTCAAAATTAAAATCCGAGAAAACAATTTAAATTATTAATTTTAAAATTAATTAAAATTATTTCCGAACTGAAAATTTAAAATTAAAATTCAAAACGACTCAATCGTAACACGACGAGCACTTGGGCTTGCGCCCAAGTCCCATCGTGTGCACGACTGGTCGCTGCACAAGGCACACATAGCTCCACGCAACACGCAGCCACAAGCCACACGCACACGCAGCCATCGCTGGCCACGCTGCGCGCAGCCTCTGTGCTGTGTCGCGTCTGCTGCTGCTTTCCTTCGCGAGGCATTGCTCGCTACACGCGAGCCATCGCTCGCTGCGCGAGCCAGCGCTCGCTGGCGCGAGCCTTCACTCGTTGGCGCGAGGCAGTGCGCGCTGTGGCACAGCTCGCTTGCTGCCCACACGCAACTGCTCGGTTTGCCCTGCCCCTCGCCCACCCCCATCGCATAGCACACACGACCAACACCTTTGCTTCGCGCGCGCGCCATGCTATGCTGCTCGCTGCATTTGTACCGCACGGGCGACGAGCTCACTTGCTCGTCGTCGCGTGCCCGCACTATACAACACCCCTTAAGGGTAACACGTAGCTTTCTTTGCTTTGTGCGCGCAACATTTATGAGCGTTTTCATAAAAAAATTTAATTTTTAATTTAAAATTAACGACAAATTAATAAATCATATTAATTTCATAATTTTAGGGCGAAAAATCGAAAATTTATGAATCAATTAATTTCCGATTAACATGGATTCAAATCTAGGTCATAAAAATTTTAAATTTAACATAAATTAACAATTTTTATGGTGGATTTTAATCATGGATACCTAATTAAAATATTAATTAATTATGAAAAACAAATCAATTCTAAATTATTCGAATTTCAACAAATTAATCATAATTACAAATTAGGTTGTATAATTAACAAGTCTAGGCATTCATAATTGTTAAACATATTCTGTAGGTAAAAAAAAAAACCAAGATTTATCAACAAGAATCCCAAATATTCAATTTAACATCTTAAATTTACAAACTTTTGCGTTCGAAAAACTTAAACCTCCGAAAAGTCATAGTTAGGCTTTGAATTTGGGAATTCTAGGTACGGCCGAAAAAATTTATTTTTGTCAAAATTTGATAATGCCTTTTACATGCGAAATTGACACAAAAATCACTCGATTTGGTTGAGTAACGAATATTCTGCCGACAAACTGCGTACATATAATTAAATAAACGCAATTTTCAATTAATTACTAAAACTAATCACCCCTTTAATTCCTTGAAAATTTGTAAAATTTAACTATGTTCATGCAATTTAGATTATGAAAATAATAAGAGGCTCGTGATACCACTGTTAGGTTATGATACATATGACAAAACATAAATCATGCGGAAAACCTTAATGTCAGGAAACATATTATTTACACATAATCATTTAGCATAATTCAGATGCATACACTTTGTAGCGTGCCCTCCCTAGCTGCGCCCGAACCGAACAAGAACAAGTCTTTAGGACTCCAAGTGTCGTCCTTCCGTAGATAGTCCACAGCACGTCCGGATCCGCCTTAAGCTTGACCAACTAGAATCGCCCTTAAGGTTCTAAGAATTTTCTGCTAATAGGCTACAAGTGTTTGGCTGATTTTGTTCCAAAATCTTACCATTGAATACTTCAAATCTCGATCTAAATATGTGACCCTAGGCACCTATTTATAGAGTTTATGGAAAGAAATTATAATCCTATTAGAATACAAATCTATTTAATTATAATCATACTAGGACTCTAAATAAACAAACTTTATCTATTAGGATTAGATTTAATCATATTAAGAATCCCGATAGCCTTAGGATTCCGAGTAACACACACGAGTGGCAATGCACCGCACGCAGGCCTTACAGCCCACGCACAGCGCACGGCCCACTCGTCGCAGCCCCTTGCTCCGCATGCGCGCGCGCCCAAGGCCTTGGCTGGGCCTGGCCTTCGCGCTGGGCCTGGTCTTGGCTTTGGCGTGTGTTTGCGCTTTGGCCTGCTAGGCGATGGCCCGGCTTCGTGTTGGGCCTTCGTTTGGCAGGCCTCGTCCGATGCTAATTCGTACGATACGCTTCCGATTAAATTCTCGATTCCGGAATTCATTTGCGAAACGAACAATATTTAATATTTCCGATTCCGGATTTAATTTCCGTTTCGAACAAATATTTAATATTTCCGTTTTCGGAATTATTTTCCGATTTCGATAATATTTCCGATTCCGGCAATATTTCCGATTCCGGCAATATTTCCGATTCCAGCAATATTTCCATTTCCAATAATATTTTCCGATACGTACCATGTTTCCGTTTCCGGCAACATCTACGACTTGGATAATATTTATATTTCCGATACGATCCATATTTCCGTTTCCGACAATATCATCGTTTCCGGAGTATTCACTTGCTTGCCTTTGACGATCTCAACTCCCACTGAAACCAAGATCCGTCGATTCCGAATATCCATAGATGGAGTATTTAATGCCATTAAATACTTGATCCGTTTACGTACTATTTGTGTGACCTTACGGGTTCAGTCAAGAGTAAGCTGTGGATTAATATCATTAATTTCACTTGAACTGAAGCGGCCGGCCTCTAGCTAGGCATTCAGCTCACTTGATCTCACTGAATTATTAACTTGTTAAGTAATACTGAACCGCATTTATTAGACTTTAACATTATATGCATACTTGGACCAAGGGCATTATTTCCTTCACTTCCTTAGACATATAGCTTCCTTTGCTGCTTCATGTCCAGCAATGTACTCCGCTTCAGTTGTAGAATCCGCAACGGTGGTTTGCTTAGCACTTTTCCAGCTTACTGCACCTCCGTTGAGGCAGAAGACAAACCCAGATTGTGATCTTAAATCATCCTTGTCTGTTTGGAAACTTGCGTCCGTATAGCCTTTAACAATTAATTCATTATCTCCACCATAGACCAGGAAATCATCTTTGTGCCTTTTCAGATACTTCAGAATGTTCTTGGCAGCAGTCCAAAGTGCCTCTCCTGGGTCTGACTGGTATTTGCTCGTAGCACTGAGTGCGTACGCAACATCCGGGCGTGTACTTATCATTGCATACATTATTGAACCAATCAATGATGCATATGGAATCTCACTGAGTGCGTAAGAAACATCCGGGCGTGTACATATCAGTTCTTCTTCTAGATCTTTCATCGAAAAATATTTCCCAAGCCAAATCTTGACAGAGTTCAACATAGGAATGTCATTTCCGATAAGTAATATGTCGTCGACATATAATACTAGAAAAGAAATTTTGCTCCCACTGACCTTCTTGTATACACAAGATTTGTCTGCCTTCTTGATGAAACCAAAGTCACTGACTGCTTCATCAAAACGTATATTCCAGCTCCTTGATGCCTGCTTCAATCCGTAGATTGATTTCTTAAGCTTGCATACCTCTTTAGCATTCTTTGGATCCTCAAAACCCTCAGGCTGTGTCATAAACACAGTTTCTGTTAAAACGCCGTTTAAGAAAGCGGTTTTGACATCCATCTGCCATATTTCGTAATCGTAATATGCATCGATTGCTAACATTTTCCGAATAGACTTTAGCATTGCAACTGGTGAAAAGGTTTCATCGTAATCCACACCGTGGACTTGCCTGTATCCTTTTGCAACCAATCTAGCTTTGAAAACTTCAAGTTTCCCATCCTTGTCCTTTTTCTGTTTGAAAACCCATTTGCTTCCTATGGCTTGGTAGCCATCGGGCAAATCGACCAAATCCCAAACTTGGTTTTCTGACATGGAGTCTAATTCAGATTGCATGTGTAGACGCCTACTTTTGTCCCCATTCCCGAAAGGGAAGGTTTGATGATGAGAACATAAATCTCCACTTGGCAACGCATCTCCTATAAAATAACGGATCTCAATCACCCTTTCATTTCAGCCAAAGCTACTATTTATAGAAACCTGCTAAGAGTAGTAACTACCGTAAAAGGTAGTTGTTAAAAGTGGCAAAATCATAAAGATAGAAACCTGTCAGAATTAGGTGTTGCACTCCAACATTAATCCTAAAAGAGATAGAATTTGCATTCCTGGTATAATTCGAAAATAAGAGTTACGTATTAATTAAAATCCTAACGAACCTAGAGTTCATAACGGGCCCAGACGCATTTCGTCATAAGTTAATACGCACTAAAAGACTCGGATAAATCTCAAAAAGCTCCGTGTTCTAAGAGTCCAAATCTGAGAAAGAACTCGGCCCAGATCCCATTTTCAACGCCTGGATCTGGGCGCCGAAATCTTTGGCGCCCAACCATTGGCGCTGAAAATGTCTGGGGCCATTTTGTTCCCGGATTATTTTTGGATTCGCATCTTAAAATCTATCTTTCCACACACTCTTTTCCTACAAATACAGCCTCAAAACCGACGTGAAAACACACATAATTCCATAACCTGAGTATTGACTCTAGCCTTAAGCCTAAGCCTCACGCTGCGAAATTGATCCAGCGTTCTGTCGCAATCGACCCAAAAGTCGAACAATAGGCATCCTGCCCCTTGTAGCTTGATGAATTAAGCCTAAATACTGGAACATTGCTTAGAAACCCGAGATTCGTTAAATAAAAGGAGAAATAGTAAAGCCAAGTGGTTAGTTTTCTGAGAACCACAACACACCTCTCAAGGGTGCGTTGTAATGTGTCCCTCATATGATTTAATCGCTTTCATCACCCTTTTTTAAAATTGTCGAACTATTAAATTGATTGATCTATCACGCCTAATAAGATAATACCTTAGACAATTGAATTATCATGCTAGGTACCTTAAATCAATCTAAATAAGATAATCACGATCGATTTAGTATTATGTGTTGCATATTGCTAAAATCAATTCAGAATAGTTTAATAGTTTAACGCATGTTCCTTCAATTATTTATGCTGAGCTAGTAAGGATAACCTGCCTCTGGAGTATTATCGATTAGCGCTCCTCTCGGTAGCTACAGTCCCCCGAACTCTCAATCTCTTCCCTGCGGGTGTACGTTGAGCGATCCCCACACTAGGGATCACAAGGGAACATTGCACTCCCTTTACGTCACGATAACCGGGTTTTGTCATTTTTTCTCATTGTCGTTAAAAACTGAATGGCGACTCCTATATTACTAGTCGATTGGGTGTAAACTCACAGGAAATCCAATTACACTTGATCTGACAACGTCACGCCCACGAGGGACGAGGTCACGCATTAGCCTCGTGCTTTTTCGACCCCCTCACAGTGGCGAATCCACTGGGGATGTTAATGAAATACTCGTGCTCGTAGGTAATCAAAATAGCCGAAGGGTGAAAGGATCCTACCTCGCGTTTATTTCCCTATCAAGTTGGGACGACCTGAAAATCAGCATATTAATGTGAACGGACAGAACCGCATAACGAATCTTGGCTCCCTTGGCATGTTTCATCTCGGGAGTTGGGAAGAAGGATACCCATCACCACCCGGGGGGTGCATACGCTTCGAATGTTGTCCACTCGGCACTTTCGCTAGTAGTACACCTATCCCAAACCCAATCGCTCGCCCACTAGGTCCCTCTCATTGGTGCATGCCCCCTTGGCTTACATCGTGATTGGCCTCTTGGGACGAAATTCGCTCGTGAATGCACTACCCCGACCGGGGCATGTGTTGGATCGACGATAGAAGAGGTACCAAGGCGGCGCAAATATTACCCATAGAAGCCTATCATAAACTACGTGACATATTATTCTGCTTCATGTTGTAATTTTAGTTGTGTGTAGCGAATTATGTGATTGTGTTGAGACAAATAATACTAGAAAACCAACGACCCTAAAAATTGCCCAAACATTCATAAACACCAATTGGCCAAGGAGTTATACCAAAATACGTGTTCCGTAGCCCTGGGCGATCGCCACAAAAATAAGCGACACCCAGGACAGCCTGTAACGGATCCCACAACGCTGCACAACGCGTAAAGGACGTTATTAGGCGAGCACGCAAAATTAAGTCATATATACGAAAAAAGGATACGCGAACAGAGTACGAGTACCAGTTAGGGACGCATTTTCAGCGCCCCTGGCTGGGCGCTAATCATTTTCAACGCCTCGGTACCCGCACATAAAATATACGTAGCAATAAAAAAAATTCGTAACAAATTTGCTACGAGAACGTATGAAAAAAGGCACTCGATTCTAAGAACGACTTATAAAATAAATAACTCTTTGTATCGTCATTAGGCCTCCTACGACTACAATGTTCGGCACCAAAACCGAGCATGCTAATTAAAATAACTTTGAATGTCACATGGGCAAATGTTTCGAAAATCCAAAGAATGACCAAAAGAAGAGCCAAAAGTGTACCAACAAAAGTGAGAATAGAAAACCAATAGAAAGAGTCAGAAGTCTAGACTAAGTAATGCTTAACTTTGGGCCTAAACTTTAGCTTGTCTTATGCATAGGGCTGGTTCTGCCACTTGGCGTCGATCTGAAAATCAAAGGTTAGTGCGTCTCGAAGCTACATCACCAACACAAGGTCTAGTAACTCCAAGCTCCATCCGTCATTCCCCCTTTCAAGGATCTCCGCTTCTCCAACCTCGATTCGCACCCTCAAACACGTCCATGGAAGAATTACGAGACCAAATGGTCCAAATGACCCAACTTATGAATCAACTGAAAATGGAAAACGAATCCTTAGCGGCTGCGCAAGCCAAAAATGACCTCGATAACGAGAAGAAGATCGAAAAAATGGTTCTGCAGCAAACCATGGGGAGAAAATATTTCTACCTCGATCCTAAACCTTTTCCCGGCAAACTACCGGAAAAGTTCAGTTCATCTGACTTACCAAAGTTCAAAGCCACGGACAATCCCCGTGATCATCTCTTGAGCTTTGTGAATGCCATGAACTTGAAAGGAGTGGACAAGTCCATGTATTTGCCTGCCTTTCCTTTGTCCTTGGAACCTATGCCACCCAAATGGTACTACCACCAGGACCCTAAGCTCTTCCCCACTTGGGAGGACTTTGTCAATGTCTTCGTCAAGCAATACTCGTCGAACATGGATTTTCAAGTCACCATGCGCAAGTTGGAAGTCCTCTTCCAAAAGAAAAACGAAGGTTTCACGACCTATTTTGCTAGATGGAGAGACCAAGCGGCCCAACTAATCAATAGGCCTCCTGAAACTGAATTGGTCCAAAAATTCATTGACAACCTGGATCCAGCTTATAAACAACCCCTTAGGTACTTGGGCCTTGATACCTTCAAAAGGGTTTATGATGTAGGAATAAAGATCAGGGATGACCTCGCAAAAACAGTACAAAGTAAGCCTGCATACAAAAGTAATACCTACAACAGGGGCCACACGCCTCAAACCCAAGAGGTCCACGCCGTAGAAGAAACCCCAACCCGAAGGAGCCTTGGAAGGTGGACCCGATATCGAAAGTTTTCCCCACTCGGGTCGACTCTGGTACAAGCCTTCCAAAGACTGACCAATCAAGGAAAGCTAAGGCCCATAGGCCCCACACCGGACCCTTCATTCAAAAATAAATATTGGGTCGAGGGCACCTATTGCAAATTCCATCAGGGAAATGGGCACGATACTGAAAACTGCTGGAATCTAAAAAACACGATCCAGGATATGATAGAGGATGAAGTAATACCTCTCCCTAACGTTGGCAAACCCACCAACAACAAGAGCCCACTCGGTTCTTGTCACATATCTCCCGATCAACCAGAAAATAAGAACTTTGACCCTACGGTGTATATTACGCCTCAAGGTGCACCACTCCCCATGGTCCCTATGGATCAAATCGAGAGAGGAGTGTGCGGTGTGTGGGATGATGACGCTGAAGATGTCTACCTGTCTCAAGTATCGGGCCAGGACCTCTTTACTGAAACTTGGCCCGGGCATGCTCCCACCGACACCACCCCTCAAGAGTCCGAAGTTGACAATCTCACTCGGTCCGGAAGGGTATACCAACAGGATATTCGCCCACCTCCCGGGGAAGACATCCCAGTCAGACAGACTCCTGAAAACATACGGCACACCACCGTCGCAGAATCATCGAAAATCCTCTCTTGAAGCAACTAAAAGAAATAAAGCCGAGATTACCATCTGGGATCTCATGTGCACTTCAAAGGAACATCGTGAAAAACTTATTCGCTCACTTGACCTCATCTCAGTCCCTACGGACATCACACTTGACTCGTTGATTAACCACGTCACAAGAGATGTTGAGGAAAAAACAATAGTTTTTACTGACAAAGACTTACTTAAAGAAGGAGGCGCCCACAATAAGGCCCTCTATCTAGTGGTTGGATGCAAAGGATAAAACATCCCCCTATCACTCGTAGATAACGGTTCAACGGTAAATGTTTGCCCATTGCGAACCGCCCATTGCTTGGGGCTAGGAAGCGATGACTTCCAAACCTCCACGCAAGGGGTATGAGCTTATGATAACTCTCGAAGGCCTGTGTTGGGAAAAATCAACCTCACAATACAAACCGGGTCCGTGGAACGTACCACGGAGTTTCAAATAATCGACATCAAGCCCACTTTCAACCTCCTCTTAGGACGCCCTTGGCTCCATGACTTAGGAGGTGTGGCTTCTACCTTGCACCAAATGGTTAAACTTAATCATAACAGGGTAATTCTGGAAATACGCGCCCCTCCTCTTGGCGTCAGTTGTACTATGGTTGGAACGACCGAAACTGCAGAAGACCTTTACGGTTTTCAAGTGGATGAAGCCATCCAAGTCATTGAGGACTATAATTTAGCATTTCTAGATCCGCGTGCATCCCGGTTCATCCCTAAAATATTGCTAGCTCGAGGCTATTTCCCGGGAACTCCATTGGGCATAAGGAAGAAGAACTACATGTTCCATCCCCCACCCAACAAATCTACTCCCTTTGGCGTACGCTATGAACCAACGGAGGAAGATATTGCTGACCACTTATCTAGGCTACGCCTTAAGCCAGCCAAGACAAAACAAGCCACCCTTCTCCCCCCATATCAAAGAACCCTTAATGGTATGTTTGTCCGGGAAGGAGAAGAACACGCATGCTGTGACTTCCCCGAACCCTTCGTCCAGGATGGCCTGCAAAAGCCCGGATTTGAAATTTTCCATGACTATCATACTTTGGATGAGGCACCCCACCTCACCAAGACTGAAACAGCTGAAATATTGGACAACCAAGCTCTATGGACATTGTTTAACGAATCAAGGCCTATGGAGGATGAGACTGTGATGACTACCCTAGCTCTACAAGATGAAGGTTTCGATCCAACTTGGTTAATCGCTCCTACAAACATTAGAAGAGGCCGAGAACGGATGGGTGAAGACATGTCAATGGGTCAACGCAAAGGGAATAGAGTTCAAGATGAGTACAGGCGAAGGACCAAGGTTCTACGAGACTAAACCCAAGGCTTGAGCCGTAGAGAGCACTTTAGCAAAACGCCTAGTAGTTCTTTAGATGATAGAAAGAATAAAGCTCTAGATATGGTCCTAAGAACCCTTAGAATATTGATTAATTTATTTCAGTGTGTTTTCCTTACTTTCCAAATTAATAAAGGCGTAAATATTCTCCTAAAATATTATTCTAACACTAAATAAGCACTAATCATACTTGCAAATATAAAAATAAAAAATGTAAGGAAGCGGCCCACTGTAGGCCCAATAGCAAGGCCCACTCGATCTTGAATCGTGACATCGAAACCAATTCCCGAAAATCCACAAAATAAACCACACCATCCCCTTCATATTTCCAAGACATAAAGGTCAAACCCGTGCAACCCAAAGAAACCAAAAGAAATCAATTCCAAACAATGCAAATGTTGCTCAAAAACAAAAAAAAAATTCATAAAACATGAACCCATCATCCCCGTTATTAACAACACGAACCTCAACCCACCCAAAAAACCTACGCAAAGATCTTCATATCTTCCGCACGCTAACTCCATTTTCAAAGCCGTTTCGAGTCACGGATAGAAAAAATTAATCCAAACGAAAATGCGTCTAACGCTAACAGTCCAAAAAGCTTCCGAAATAGCGTCAAAATTGATTTCTTACGAATAAAAAGTAAAATGAAAAAAAGGGGGAATAAACGCACGAACATGTGAAGAAAAAGAAGCAGCGCGCCAAGTGTAGACACCTACTTTTGTCCCCATTCCCGAAAGGGAAGGTTCGATGATGAGAACATAAATCTCCACTTGACAACGCATCTCCTATAAAACAACGAATCTTAATCACCCTTTTCATTTCACCCGAAGCCTGCTATTTATGGAAACCTGCTAAAAATAGTTATTGTCGTAAAGGGTAGTTGCCAAAAGTAGTAAGAACAAAAAGATAGAAACCTGTCAGAATTAGGTGTTGCACTCCAACATAAATCCTAAAAGAGATAGAAATTGTAAAAGGTATTCTATTCCTATCGCAGTTTGTGAGGGGGTCGAAAAAGCAGGAGGCTAATGCGTGACCTCGTCCCTCGTGGGTGTGACGATTCTTTTATTCAATCAAGTGTAATTGGATTTCCTGTGAGTATACACCCAATTGACTAGTAATATAGGAGTCGCCATTCAGTTTTTAACGACAATGAGAAAAACTGACAAAACCCGGTTATCGTGACATAAAGGGAGTGCAATTATGTTTGACCACGACGGCCGTAGGTTCCCTTGTGATCCCTGGTGTGGGGATCTCTCAACATACACCCACAAGGTAGAGATTGAGGGTTCGGGGGACTGTAACTACCGAGAGGAGTACTTCGCTCGTCGATAACTCCAGAGGCAGGATATCCTTACTAGCTCAGCATAAATAATTGAAGGGACATGCGTTAACTATTAAACTAATCTGAGTTGATTTTAGCAATATGCAACATATAATACTAGATCGATCGCGATTATCTGATTTAAATAGTATTAAGGGACCTAGCATGATAATCCAATTTCCCAAAAATATTATATTTGTTAGGCGTGATAGAACAATCAGATTTAGTTAGTTTAACAGTTCATAAAAAGGGCGAGGAAAGCAATTAAATCATCGAAAAGGGACACATTACGACGCACCCTTGAGAGGTGCGTCACGGTTCTCAGAAAACTAACCACTTTGACTTTGCTATTTCTCCTTTTTATTTAACGAATCTCAATTATGGGACAGGATACGTTCTGTTCGATTTATGGATCGATTGGGACAGAACGCGTGAACAATTTCGCAGCGTGAGGCTTAGGCTAAGGGGTGGAGTCAATACTCAGAATATGAATTGTGTGTGTCCCTTTCACGTCGAATTTGGGGCTGTATTTATAGGGGAGATTTCGTGGAAAGATGGAATTGCAGAGTTCTAATCCACAAAGAATTAGGAAAAAACACGTACCCAGGTATTTTCAGCGCCCAGGCCTAGGCGCCGAAGATTTCGGCGCCCAGAGCCAGGCGTTGAAAATAGGGTCTGGGCTTGTTTTCTTAGTCAGATTCGGATTCCTGAAATCCGTAGTGTTTGAGACTTAATCGAGTCTTTTAGTGCGTATCAATTTCATGACGGAATGCATCTGGGCCCGTTACGAACTCTAGGCTCGTTAGGATTTTAATTAATACGTAACTCTTATTTCCGAATCATATTAGGAATAGGATTCTCGCAGTTTTCTATCTCATTTAGGATTTATGTTGGAGTGCAACACCTAATTCTGACAGGTTTCTATCTTTTATGACTTGCCACTTTTAGAAGCTACCTTTTACGGCAGTTACTATTTTTAGCAGGTTTCTATAAATAGCAGGTTTCGGGTGAAATGAAAAGGGGAATTGAGATTCGTTTATTTTATAGGAGATGCGTTGTCAAGTGGAGATTTATGATTTCATCATCGAACCTTCCCTTTCTGGAATGGGGACAAATGTAGGTGTCTACAGTTAGCCTCCACTTTGACTAAGTCTTCGAGTAAGACGATGGTCAAAGTATTAGACGAAGTGCGTCATACAAGCCATGGTGACCTGTTTTGACGAGGGTCTCACGAGCCCCCGAGTGATAACATTTGACTTAAGGGTCATCACTTGAAGTGTCGACATATCCCTCACGTGTCATTGGGATTTGTCAACGGATAGTATAGAAACTTCCTCACTTTTTCATAGGAAGTATCTAAAGAGGCGTAGAAACTCCCTCACTTTGTCATTGGGAGTAGCTACAGATGTTTTCGAAATCAAAGCTATAAAGTGTAATTGGGCCTGGCCAAGCCCAACCACGAGGTAAAAATGTTTTTAAAGATTCTCATTTTCAGGGCTAGCTAAACGAGAAAACCCCCTTGTTTTTTATGGGACGTAAAACGAAGGAAAATCCAGCACATCACTCTTTTTTGGAAAAAACGGAAAACCAATCCTTTTAATTTTTGGAAAAGGGAAAACCAGAAAAAGTTATCGCTGCAGCGACTAAGGACCTGCGCGGTTAGTGGCGCAGACCCCGCCGGCTAAAGATGGCGAGCCTGTCCGCTAAGGGTGGACACCCCGTCCGATAGAAGTGGACGAATCTGTTTTTCAAATTTGAAAATAAGGACCTATGCGGTTTGTGACGTAGACCCCGCCAGCTAAAGATGGCGAACCTGTCCGCTAAGGGTGGACACCCCGTCCGATAGGAGTGGACGAATCTATTTTGAAATTTGTTTGTGCTTTTTTAAAATAAGGACCTACGTGGTTTGTGACGTAGACCCCGCCGGCTGAAGATGGCGAGCCTATTTTAAATTTGAAGACTTTTTTTTTCGAAAACTGAGGACCTGCGCGGCTAGTGACGCAGACCCCGCCCGCTGAGGGTAGGCGAGCCCATTTTGAATTTCTTATTTTGCCTACGTAGAAGGGCTTTTGTGATTACAACCTGTTGGTGGGTCGCAATATTTCCTGATTAGGTGTGTCCTATAATTGGGTCCACACTGTGTATATTTTTAACGATGTTGCAAAATATCGTTCTTGGGAAACAAATATCAAGATAACAGATATTTTACACAAAATAGGGGATTGCGCGTGCCCGACAGCGAATATTCGCTGTCTGGAAGCATTTTCAGCGCCCACCTCTGGGCGCGAGAATTTCTAACGCCCAGAGCTGGGCGTTGAAAATGCGAAAGGGGAGACGGGTCTTTAAATTCGCGGACCGTCTCCTTCCTTTCCCATTTCCACCATTTTCGCTCAAGCTCCTCATCTCTTTTAACTAATTTCTTGCTCGTTTCTTCACTTTTCTTTACGAATTCTACTCCAAATCACTTCCTAATCTTCCCAATGTAAGTAATCTTCTGTAATTTTGAGCTTTTTTGTCAATTTCAATATTTTTGTCAAGTATTTTTATGCATTAAATTGATTTGGGGTTTTTTGATTTTGTGCCCCTTTCCTTCAATTAGATAGTTGGAAATGTTCCTAATAACATGTTAATTAGTTTGTGCATGTTAATTTTGGCAAGTATGTTGATTTTTGTTGAATTTGGGCATTTTCATGCTAGCCCCCAAGTATACCTACGACTCTAGTGTTTTCTTGCAATGTAGGTGTTCTTGGTATATTGCTTGCGTTACTCATAATTCATGAATGACAAATTATGGAGGAATTTTCACTTTGTTGGGGTTAATTAAAAAATTTTCACTTAGGGAATTTTTTTGCTCGATATGAACTTAGTGTCATGTCTTAGGGAACAAAAAATTGTATGACTCCAATTTATGAGCGGAATGCACTCCTTTAATGACTGGTGTGAGTGCCAGTTTTGTTAAAGGTATAATGCCTTATTGTATTATTGATCAGCATGCCTGACGAGTCGTCACCTCCTTCTGGTGGCCACGAGGAGCGTGGCATGACGCGTCAGTCTACTGGCGCGGGTCCCCTATGGGTGGGCCCTTAGCTCTACGACGGTCGTGATCTGCACTACGACCTAGAGCACCACGTGACTTCCCGCCTTCACGCGAGGAGAGAGACTACGGTTCGCGGCTATGGCGCAGCGACGAGTGAGACCGCTTTTAGCTTCCTAAGCTCGGACGCCCAGGCTTTGGTGAGGGCGAGCTCACTCTTTCCGGTGGTCGAGACCTTCTGGGAGATACTGCGGCTTAACATCTCCCTGTCCTTTCTGCGGTCGTTCATGAGGTGGTGGTGGGATACCACCAACACCTTCCATTTTCCTTGGGGAGAGATGACGATCACTCCCGAGGACTACACGGCTTTGACGGACTTGACCTTTACAGGGAATCCCGTTCATCTGAGGTCGGATGGCCCATCGCCGACTGTTGCTGAGGGTACCAGGCTCCTGGGCTCGTGGATGGGTAGGAGATTGCCTTCGTACCAGCCCCGTGGGATACCCTTCGCTGACCTGATGTGGGCCTTAGAGCATGGGGTAGAGAAGTCGCCTTCGAGACAGGCTCGGCTGTTCTACCTCCATTTTATTACTTCCACTTTTCTATCGGGTCCGACTGACACCTTTGACCCGAGGTGGATAGGCATGGTGGAGGACGTGTCTACACTAGGTGACTATCGCTGGGGCGATTTGGGCTATGCGACGCTCGTCGGCCAGATGAGTTTGGCGGTGCGCGACTCGGACCCGAGTAGACGTCACTTTGTGATTACATTAGCGGGAGTGCCGCGTTTGATCGAGGTATGTGCCTAGACTTTCTTTTGTTTTCTCGCTTTTACCGGGCCTCTTTTTTTTGATGTTTTATTGTCTTTTCTTTTTGCAGCTGTGGGCCTTTGAGCACTTACCTTGGCTGGCTCCCCGAAAGGGGCAGAGGCCTTTAGAGTTCCCTGCCGGTCGCCGTTGGGGTTGGAAGATGAAGCTGACAGTGCGTCCACTGCCCGATACCGTGTGGGATCTTATTCGGGACGGGAACCCTGAGCATGTACAGAATCTTATCCTCTATCTCGTATTTCGTCATTCTTTTTATTTTCTATGTGCGAGATCTGACCGTGTTTGTACAAAAACAGGTGGTTTGGACCCCATGGCTCTCTTTTAGGGGTACTCATGCTTCGGTCAGGGATAGTTATGCCCTGAGCCAGATGCGGGTTTTGTTTGTTGGCCGCCGGGACCCTGTCTGGTACCTGGGAGAGCGGGTACGTATGCAGACGGTCGGGGATTTTTCGGTGCCTAGGCCTCCGCCTGCGACCATGTTGTCTACTCGCTCGATAGGCGAGTCGTGGAGGGTCCACTCGAGGACTGGCGTGCCGGCGACGGAGTTGGTGATAGAGGGAGCTAGCTATCATCAGTTTATCCAGGATTCTCTTCGTCTCCCGGAGCCTGGCGCTGTAAGTCGCCCTCTCTTTTCGTATTGATTTTAGTGTTTTCATGCTCGTGCCCATGTGTTTATGTCTACTGTGTTTTGTGCAGGAGTGTCCTGACCCTTCGTTGGGGGGATGGGTGCTTCCCGATGATCGGATCTCGTATACCGAAGAGAGTGGATCCGAGATTGTGGAGACTTTCCCGGAAGACCGGGTTTTCCATGCTCCGCTCCCTGAGGGAGTACAGGCGGTATGCACCTTTTATTTGTGCACTCTTCTTATATCTTTCTTTTTTTTCTTTTGTTACTAACATTCCTGTTTCAGGTTCCGGCCCATACGGCCAACGCGATGGTGGGGGTGATCAACCGGTTGAAGTCCGCGTTGGTTCGAGCCCGATCTGCACTTTCTTGCAGGAGCCCCCACTCTACTCGGGTAATGTGGCCTTTTTTTCTTTTGATCTGTACCTTTTGTTTGGCTTTCTGTTACTCACTCTCTTTTTGTCTTTTCTTGTAGACGGGTGCTGGACGAGCCGGGGCTGACGACGCGGGTCCCTCGGGCGAGGGACACGATCTTGAGAGAGAGAGGGCACGGCACTCGCCCCTACGGCATCGTCGTTCTGACGCGGGGGTGAGTTCTTCCGGGGAGAGGTCCGAGCCGGAGCGTAGGCGACGTTCCGTGTCGGTGGCCCGAGAGCCTAGCCCCGAGTTGCAGTCATAGCCTCATTTTTTGGGTGATTCTGGCTGGGGGCCCTCATACCACGTGGAGTGGAGTGGATGGACCGGCGAGGCTTGGAGACATGGAGTCGATGACGAGTCTTAGGCTTACCTCCTGTTTTGTATATATTCATTCTTGTATTCCGCATGTATATATATTTTTTGCGATTTTTTGGTGCAAGAATGTTTTGAGCCTTCCGTGTGCTTTGCTTTGACATATTATAGTAATTTTAGCTTTCTAAACCAAGGACAAATTTTGAAAAGAGAAAGAATTCCCTAAAAATAATGAGTTCATACAAGAGTGCACACATTTTTTTAGACTAACCGACTACTTGGGGTATTACATGAGCATGTTCACTATTTTTCGTTTTTTGCCGACTCGTGCCATACTCCTTTGTTGGGCTTGTTCCTGAAGATTCTTGTGGCGTTGTTTTTCATTCTTATTTGATCTTGCCCGTGCATGGGTTAGGGTATAGTGCCCTTTGCAATATCCTTTCTTCTTGATGCGTTGCATGACTTTATTATTTTTTAATTTTTATTGGACCGAATCCTTGATAAGGATTGCCTACGTATCTTGTCAGAATCAGGTCGCGCGTAGTTCTAACTTTTGAAAAAAAATAAATTTGAAAGGGTGTTCATTACACGTCTGCTTCCCCCCCAAGTGTTCGTGGTTCTTTTGATGGTTCGAAAAAAGGAGTACGAACACTTGCAGAATCGGGAGGATAGGTGGCAAGAGAGAATGACGCCCGTTCAAGGGCGAAAGAAATATCGGCGCCCAGGCCTGGGCGTGAAAAATAACAGCGCCCAGTCCTGGGCGTTGAAGTTTTGTCCTTCGCTTTTCCTACTTTATCGAGTTTTATGCCGTTTGCTTAGAGTAATGTGCAGAATGTTTGCTTATGATTCCTAACGTGTTTTATTAGATGCCTTAACTCCGGACTGAATATTTTTTTAAATATAATACTTTTTCAATTGGTCTAAGTTCGTGAGGTTAACGAACTCCGCTCCATCTACGTCAGCTAGTTGGACTGCTCCGCCAGGTAGGATGGTCTTTACAAAATATGGTCCTGTCCAGTTAGGCCGGAATTTTCCTCGAGGGTCCGTAGTAGGTGCGCGGACTTCTTTTAATACAAAATCGCCTTCTTTGATATTTCGAGGTTTGACTCTTTTGTTGAATTGCCTTGCGATGCGCTTTTGATACACTTGCACGTGATGTAAAGCTCTCAACCTCCGTTCGTCTAAAAGGACGAGCTCGTCGTACCTAGCTTGAACCCAATCAGCTTCGGGTAGCTTGCTTTCTAGGACGATCCGGAGGGAGGGAATTTCCAACTCGATCGGTTGAACTGCTTCCATTCCGTATACCAAGGAGTAGGGTGTTACTCCAATGGAGGTGCGGATTGAGGTTCGATAGCCCCATAATGCGAAGTGTAATTTGTTGGGCCAATCCTTATAATTTTCGGCCATTTTTTCGATTATGACTTTAATATTTTTGTTGGCCGCCTCTACCGTGCCGTTTATTTGCGGCCTGTAGGGAGAGGATTTATGGTGTTTGACATGATATTTTTCGAGCAGGTCTTGGACTTCGGCCCTAAAGTGGGAACCTTGGTCACTTATGATTTCATGTGGAACCCCGTATCGACAGAATATGTTCTTTTCTAGGAATCGAGCGACATGTTTGGCCGTTAATTTTGCATAGGAGACTGCCTCTACCCATTTAGTGAAGTAATCAATTGCGACTAAAACGTACTCGTGTCCCCCTACGCCTGTTGGTGTTACCTTTGCCGATTATATCTATACCGAGGTGGAAAAGGCCATGGAGAAGTGAAGGTGTATAGTTCCGAGGGAGGCAAATGGTTAAGGTTACTGAAGATTTGGCATTTTGGGCAAGTTTTTACAAAGTGGTGGCAATCGGTTTCCATAGTGGTCCAATAGTACCCTGAGCGGGATATTTTTCGGGATAGCATTTTTCCGTTCATATGGGGTCCGCACACGCCGTTATGGTATTCTTCCATTAGTCTTTTGGCTTGGTTTTGGTGGACACAAAGTAACTTGATTTTATTCGGCGTGTACTTGTACAGCTCTCCCAGAATTATGCTATATTGTGAAGCGATGAGGCGTAGGGCCTTTTGTGCTCACGGGGAGGTGTTTTGGGGGAATTCTCCACTTGTTTTGTAACGAAGGATGTCCGTATACCATGGTTCTTCTTCGGTGTTTTCAGGTTCGGAGTCTATCGCACAGCAATAAGCCAGCTCTTTCCTTCGCTCGACCCGAAGGGTCATCCCGTCCCATTCATTCGGGATGTTGAGCATTGAAGCTAGCTTCGCTAGTGCATCCGTGAATTGGTTGTCGTCTCTTGGTAAGTACATATACTCGATTTTTTCAAATTGCTCGACTATTTGGTCTAAGTGAGCTTGATATTTTGAGAGACTAGTGCTTCGGACCTTCCATCTTTTGGATATATGGTTGATTATTAGGGAAGAATCCCCGAAGACTTGTAGATGTTTGACTCCGAGGCTAACTGCGGCCTCTAGCCCAACTATGCAGGCCTCGTATTCGGCGGCGTTGTTTGTGGCCTCGAAGTCAAGTTTGACGGAAATTGGTATATGGGCCCCTTCGGGACTGACTAGGAGAACTCCGACGCCGCATCCTTTCTGGTTGGACGCGCCATCGAAGTATAGTGTCCAATAGTCGTCTCGTATCATCAGAAGTTCCTCGTCAAGGAGGAGGTAAGCTTTTGTGGTTTCCTCATTCGTGGCATGCTCGGCCAGGAATTCGGCTACTGCTCTTCCTTTGATTGTTTTTTCGGGCATGAATTTTAGGTCGAATTCTGAGAGCATGACTAGCCACCTGGACAGGCGACCATTTAGGGCGGGCTTTTCGAATACGTATTTTAAGGGGTCTAGTTGTGACACTATATGAACAGTGTGGGCCAATAGGTAATGTCTGAGTTTTTTGGATGCCCAGACGAGGGCGAGGCATGTTTTCTCAAGTTCTGTGTATCTCGTCTCGTACTGTATGAACTTCTTGCTCAAGTAGTAAATGGCTCGCTCGGATCCATGTACACACTGTGAGAGCATAGCTCCCGCTGTAGTATCCGTGACGGTTAGGTATAGGCGTAAAGGGATTCCAGGCAAAGGCAGGGAGAGGACGGGTGGTTTGCTTAGGTATTCTTTGATTTTATCGAAGGCAGTTTGGCATTGTTCATCCCATTCGACTTTTTCTTCTTTTCTTAATTTTTTGAATATTGGCTCACAAGTCATAGTAAGCTTGGAAATGAACCTACTAATGTATTGCAGCTTTCCTAGGAAGCCCCTTATCTGTTTTTCAGTTTTTGGTGGGGGCATTTCGGTAATGGCCTTGATCTTAGATGGGTCAATCTCGATTCCTCGCGTACTAACAACATATCCTAGCAATTTTCCCGAGGTTACCCCGAACACACATTTTTGTGGATTTAGTCTCATGTTATATTTCAAGATTCGGGTGAAGAACTTTTTAAGTGCCGGGAGGTGACCGTGCCGGTCTTTAGATTTGACGATCATGTCGTCTCCATAGACCTCGATTTCTTTGTGTATCATGTCATGGAGTAACGTGGTGGCTGTTCTTTGATAGGTGGCCCCCGCGTTTTTCAAACCAAACGGCATTACAGTGTAACAATATGTACCCCAAGGGGTAATGAAAGTTGTTTTTTCCATGTCTTCTTCTGCCTTGAGTATTTGGTTATATCCGGCGTACCCGTCCATAAAGGAGAGGAGCGCGTGCTCTGCGGTGTTGTCTACTAGTATGTCAATGTGAGGTAGAAGGAAGTCATCTTTGGGACTGGCTTTGTTGAGGTCTCGAAATTCTACGCACATTCGCACTCGTCCATCTTTTTTAGCTACGGGGACAATATTGGCCACCCATTCTGGGTAGTTGGAGACTTTTATAAAGCCGGCGTCTATTGTTTAGTGACTTCTTCTTTTCTTTTTAAGGCTATCTCTGGTTTGAGCCGCCGCAGCTTTTGTTTTACTGGCGTCATTTTGGGATCTAGCGGAATTTTATGCTCAGCGATTTCTCGATCTATTCCTGGCATGTCTTTGTAGGACCAAGCAAAGACACCCTCGAATTCCCGCAAAGTGGAGATTAGATCGGCCTTTTCAGTGGGAGTTAAGGTGAGGCCAATTTTAATGATTTTAGGATTTTCTTTTGTTCCAATATTTACCGATTCTGTGTCCTCAATTATAGGAGTTTTAAGTTCTTGCTCATTTACAGCTTTTATTAGTTCGGTATATTCCTCTTCTGGCTCTTTTTCGTGCTCATTAGTGGCGAGACATTCTGCATTATTACTCAGATTTTTAAGCGGCATATACTCAAAAGTTTTGTTTATCTTATTAAAGTCATGAAGCATTACATCAAAAAGATCTCCCGGAGTAGAGATTTCCGGGTCTAAACCATTTTTGGGAGGGGTTACAGTTTTGCTAGGTTCGGACTCGGAGTCAGACTCGGATTCAGACTCTAATTCTTCGTACATCGGACCCTCTCCCGCAGATATCTTGAACTTCATACCACGAGCATTAGTCCATTCGAAAGTCTTGCGCCACCCTCGTTGGATTTGGTCATCTTTTGAGGGTGATGGAGCGATCAATTTAGTAGGATCGAACACTTCATCTTGAAGAGATAATGCCATAATTTATGTTTCATTCTTCGCTCTTTTCTTTTCTAACCCAAACAATAGCCCGAAAGCATGTGAGTTGGGGAGCGTTTTTGGCATAGCATGATTCTTTGGGGCGAGTGGCCTTTGAGAACGTATAGGGTCGTGTCCCAGAGCATGCATCTCTTGGGTTTGTGCGACCTCTAGGTATAGATGTTCGGGATATGGTTCTTCCATCGCGTTCCTTGATGGCTATCATGGGCAGGTATTCAGGGGCCCCGCATTATTGTTGTGGAGTAGGAGACACATTAGTTTGTTTCGTGAGTCGGTTTTTTTTTTAGACATTCTATGACTACCCTTAAGTCGGACTAGTATATTTGGACTGCTATGTGTGCACTTTGAACTCTTTATATTTTCGAAAAATCTCTGCTCGTGTGACGTTCATAATTATTTGCATGGTCGACTTTTGGTGTCGAGCATTGCCGTCGTAGGAGGCCTAACAACGACGCAAAGAGTTATTAATTTTTTCACGAGTCGCTTTTGAAATCGAGTGCTTTTCTTACGCCCTCGTAGCAATTATTTTTACGAACATTTTTTTGTGCTACGTATTTTCCTTTTGCGCGGGCACCGAGGCTGCTGCGCCTGACCAGAAGGCCAAGCAGCAACTTCAGCGCCCAGCGAGGGGCGTGAGAAATTCTGGCGCCCAGCCAGGGGCGCTGAAAATGCGTCCCTGACTGGTGCTCGATTTCTTTTTGCGTATATTTTTCGTTTATGCGAGTTGATTTTGCACGCTTGCCTTATAACGTCCTTTACGCGTTGTACAGCGTTTGTGGGATTCGTTATGGGCCATCCCGAGCGTCGCTTATTTTTGTGGCGATCGTTCGGGTTTGCGGAACGCGTATTTCGGTATAACTCTTTGGCAAATTGGTTTATGAATGTTTGGGCAATTTTTAAGGTCGTTGGTTTTCTAGCATTATTTGTACGCACAATCATAACATAGTCACATAGTTCGCTACACATAACTACATTACAAACATGGATTTGAAAATTAAATATGACACGTAGTTTATGATAGGCTTCTATGGGTAGTATTTGTGCCTGGCTTGGTACCGCTTCTATCGTAGATCCAGCACATGCCCCGGTCGAGGTAGTGTCTTCAACAGACGAATTTCGCTCAAGAGGCCAACCCGCAAGTGCAAGCCAAGGGGGCATGCAGGCGAGAGGGACCTAATGAGCGAGCGATTGGGTTCGGGATAGGTGTACTACCTGCACAAGTACCGAGTGGGAAACCTGCGCGGCGTATGCACCCACCTATTGGCGAAAAAAGGTATCCTTAGTCCCAAATCCCGAGGGAGCCGAGATTCGTTATGCGGTTCTGCCCGTTCACATTAATATGCTGATTTTCAGGTCGTCCCAACTTGATGGGGAAATAAACGCGGGGTAGGGTCGTTTCACCCTTTGGCTATTTTGATTACCTACAAGCACGAGTATTTCCTTCACTATCCCCAGTGGAGTCGCCACTGTGAGGGGGTCGAAAAAGCACGAGGCTAATGCGTGACCTCGTCCCTCGTGGGTGTGACGATTCTTTTATTCAATCAATTGTAATTGGATTTCCTGTGAGTATACACCCAATTGACTAGTAATATAGGAGTCGCCATTCAGTTTTTAACGACAATGAGAAAGACTGACAAAACCGGGTATCGTGACATAAAGGGAGTGCAATTATGTTTGACCACTGTGAGGGGGTCGAAAAAGCGCGAGGCTAATGCGTGACCTTGTCCCTCGTGGGTGTGACGATTCTTTTTATTCAATAAAGTGTAATTGGATTTCCTGTGAGTATACACCCAATTGACTAGTAATATAGGAGTCGCCATTCAGGTTTTAACAACAATGAGAAAAACTGACAAAACCCGGTTATCGTGACATAAAGGGAGTGCAATTATGTTTGTCCACGATGGCCGTAGGTTCCCTTGTGATCCCTGGTGTGGGGATCTCTCAATATACACCCGCAAGGTAGAGATTGAGGGTTCGGAGGACTGTAACTACCGAGAGGAGTACTTTGCTCGTCGATAACTCTAGAGGCAGGATATCCTTACTAGCTCAGCATAAATAATTGAAGGGACATGCGTTAACTATTAAACTAATCTGAGTTGATTTTAGCAATATGCAACATATAATACTAATTCGATCGTGATTATCTGATTTAAATAACATTAAGGGACCTAGCATGATAATCCGATTTCCCAAATATATTATATTTGTTAGGCGTGATAGAACAATCATATTAGGTTAGTTTAACAGTTCATAAAAAGGGCGAGGAAAGCGGTTAAATCATCGAAAAGGGACACATTACGACGCACCCTTGAGAGGTGCGTCACGGTTCTCAGAAAACTAACCACTTTGACTTTGCTATTTCTCCTTTTTATTTAACGAATCTCAATTATGGGACAGGATACGTTCTGTTCGATTTATGGATCGATTGCGACAGAACGCGTGAACAGTTTCGCAGCGAGAGGCTTAGGCTAAGGGGTTTAGAGTCAATACTCAGAATATATTATGTGTTGTTGTGTGTTGTTTCACGTCGAAACTAGGGGTCTATTTATAGGGAAGAGTTCGTGGAAAGATAGAATTGCAGAGTTCTAATCCACAAAGAATTAGGAAAAGAGACGTCCCAGGTAATTTCGGCGCCCAGCTCTGGGCGTCAAAGATTTCGGCGCCCAGGGCTGGGCGTTGAAAATAGAGATCCATGTAATTTCAGCGCCCAGGGCTGGGCGTCAAAGATTTCGGCGCCCAGCTCTGGGCGTTGAAAGTGATGTCTGGGCCGAATTCTTTGTCAGATTCGGATTCCTGAAATCCGTAAAGTTTGAGATTAATTCGACCTCTTTTAGCGCGTATCAATTTTGTGACGGAATGCGTCTGGGCCCGTTACGAACTCTAGGCTCGTTAGGATTTTGATTAATACGTAACTCTTATTTCCGAATCCTATTAGGAATAGGATTCTCGCGGTTTTCTATCTCATTTAGGATTTATTTTGGAGTGCAACACCTAATTCTGACAGGTATCTATCTTTTATGATTTGCCACTTTTAGAAGCTACCTTTTACGGCAGTTACTATTTTTAGCAGGTTTCCATAAATAGCAGGTTTCGGGTGAAATGAAATGGGGAATCGAGATTCGTTTATTTCATAGGAGATGCGTTGTCAAGTGGAGTTTTTATGCTTTCATCATCGAACCTTTCCCTTGCGGGAACGGGGACAAAAGTAGGTGTCTACAGTTAGCCCCCACTTTGACTGAGTCTTGGAGTAAGACGATGGTCAAAGTATTAGACGGAGTGCGTCACACAAGCCATGGTGTATGTGACCTGTTTTGCGAGGGTCTCACGAGCCCCCGAGTGATAACATTTGACTTAAGGGTCATCACTTGAAGTGTCGACATATCCCTCACGTATCATTGGGATTTGTCAACTGATAGTATAGAAGCTTCCTCACTTTGTCATTGGAAGGATCTAAAGATGCGTAGAAACTCCCTCACTTTGTCATTGGGAGTAGCTACAGAGTTTTTCGAAATCAAAGCTATAAAGTGTAATTGGGCCTGGCCAAGCCCAATC
The DNA here is from genome assembly GCF_020520425.1 of Spinacia oleracea. Lineage (NCBI taxonomy): Eukaryota > Viridiplantae > Streptophyta > Magnoliopsida > Caryophyllales > Amaranthaceae > Spinacia > Spinacia oleracea. Next base: position 95,487,429 of record NC_079489.1, read on the forward strand.
ACGAGGTAAAACGTTTTTAAAGATTCTCATTTTCAGGGCTAGCTAAACGAGAAAACCCCCTTGTTTTTATAGGACGTAAAACGAAGGAAAATCCAACACATCATTCTTTTTTGGAAAAACGAAAAACCAATCCTTTAATTTTTGGAAAAAGGGAAAACCAATCCTTTAATTTTTGGAAAAAGGGAAAACCGATCCTTTAATTTTCGGAAAAAGGGAAAACCGATCCTTTAATTTTCGGAAAAAGGGAAAACCGATCCTTTAATTTTCGGAAAAAGGGAAAACCGATCCTTTAATTTTCGGAAAAAGGGAAAACCGATCCTTTGATTTTCGGAAAAAGGGAAAACCGATCCTTTGATTTTCGGAAAAAGGGAAAACCGATAAAAGTTATCGCTGCAGCGACTAAGGACCTGCGCTGTTAGTGACGCAGACCCCGCCCGCTGAAGGTGGGCGAGCCTGTCCGCTGAGGGTGGACCCCCCGTCCGATAGAAGTGGACGAATTTTTTTTGATATTTTTGAAAATAAGGACCTACGCGGTTTGTGACGTAGACCCCGCCGGCTGAAGATGGCGAACCTGTCCGCTGAGGGTGGACGCCCCGTCCGATAGAAGTGGACGAATCTGTTTTGAAATTTTATTTTGTTTTTTTTTGAAAATAAGGACCTACGTGGTTTGCGCCGTAGACCCCGCCGGCTGAAGATGGCGAGCCTATTTTAAATTTGAAGACTTTATTTTTCGAAAACTGAGGACCTGCGCGGCTAATGACGCAGACCCCGCCCGCTGAGGGTGGGCGGGCCCATTTTGAATTTCTTATTTTGCCTATGTAGAAGAGCTTTTGGTGATTACAACCTGTTGGTGGGTCGTAATATTTCCTGATTAGATGTGTCCTGTAAGTGGGTCCACACTGTGAATATTTTTTGAGATATCTAAACATGATATGGTGTGTGGCGCAGTCTGAAAATGTGATTTTGATTGCGCGCTCCTTGTTGGAGTCCATTTTTTGCGAGCCCCCAAGCACTGGGGCTCGTCGGTTGTTTTTCGCATCTTGTAGTCATGTTTGGGGTCATGCTCGTATGTGCGAGCGACCTTCTATAGTAGTGTGCTACTCTTAACAAAGCCGTGAGGTGCGACTTTCAGTGAAGAAATCGGCAATTTTCAAGCCGAATGAATAGGGCAGGGCCCAATAGAAGTTAGGGCCTTTTCATCCTGGATTCATTTTCGGCGCCCAGGCCTGGGCGTTGAAATAATTCACGCCCAGGTGGGGCGTTGAAAGTGTTGTTTGGGCTGGTCTTTTGATGACACAGTTGGCCTCTTGTTCATTCGTTTATTTCACTTGGAAGTTCTATGTATTCTCTTTTCTTTTGTTTTTTCTTTATTTTTAGAACGTGATGATTTTCTTTGAGAAGCCGTAGCCGATTGGTGGACTACGGTGCTTGTCGCTTTAGCGCGATTATTTTAAGGAACTGTTGCTCTTATGGCGTACAGTTATTGCAATAGTCGGGCGAGTCTATATGGCCCGAGGAACATACCTTGAGGTGTAAGACTTTGATCGCTCTTATATTTTTTTGAACGTGTTCGTGAATGATGATATTTATGTGCGAACGAGCGTTCATAGAATGGCCGTTGTGTGCGGTCCATTAATCAGTTTGCTTGAATCATTTTTTTTATTTTTTTTTAGCAATGACTGATTTTGAATAGTTTGCTTAGAAGCTTGATAGGGGTCAGGTCCATTCATGAAGTGGGCTCAAACATCGTGCCCTTTCGATTGTTCAAACATTCGCTTCGAGATTTTTTATTTTGCTATGGTTGTTTCGTAGCTTGGAGCTTCCAAGTATGCATGTTGGGATGCTTCCTTTTGGCGTACGATTTTGTAGGTTCTTTCGAGAAAGATGTCTTGGGGTTTCGCTCGTGTAGGTGCGAGCTATCCCTTTCGTGGTAGGTAATATTTTGCTACCTTTAATTCTTAATGTAGAAGTCTTGTGGCTTGCATTTGGGCGATAAGTAGTCTTTGCCTCTTACTCTTGGTCGTGCTTGCATTAGTGCAATGTGCCTTACCCTTTTTTAGACTTGTACCGTGGGATGGTTGAACTTATGGTGCGACGTAGGCTTGTGTGGCCTAACGGCGTATCTTAGAACATCCCTCCAGGTGTTGGGATATTATTATTTTTTGCATTGAAGTACTTCATCACGCCTCGTTCAGGTGCTTGAACAAGTGTAGCACCTTCCGCGTGGGTTTGTATGGCTTATTACTTCGTTCGATGCGAGGATTCATAGGTGTTTCTTTCTTATTTTTATATCTGGGCAAAACATGGCTAGCAGAAAGATTCAGCGCCCAGGCTGGGGCGTTAAAGATATCGGCGCCCAGCTCTGGGCGGTGAAAATGATTTCTGGGCAGAACTTTGACAGTATTTTTTCTTTCGCTTTTGCTTTGGAACGAGGTAGACTGTGTAACGGGCGCTTGTAGGGCGAGCGTTGTGTGCAGTAGTTTGATCGGAGTTTTGGTGACTCGCGATTTTCAGTTACCCTTGTTAGTGGGGTGACTTCATATATTCTAATTAGTGCTTTAGAATTTGGGAGGGGTTGTAGCCATTCTATGGTTCGTTTTTACAATTAATGCTTAGGATTGAGCCCCTATGATGTATGTATAGCATTAGCGTCGAGAATTTGCGATGAAATCGTCATTTCGAGCATTTTTAGAGTGTTTTTCTCAAGCCTCCAACTGTAGCTACGGGATTGGCTTGGTGCTATAATGCCTTGCATACGTTTTTGTGCATTCATGGTGACACGGATCATGAATAGTTTGAACTATACTCGTTTAGTGCGAGGTATGTTCGAGTAGTGATTTTGCTGCTTCTCTTGTAAATATCGTATTGTGCGACATTGCCATGGTCAAGGTAGTCACATGTTGAAGTGTGCCTTGACCAAAAGCTTGGTGCCTTTCTTTACCCATAATCGTATTTAGAAATCTTTTGACTCACTTGCAACATTGAGATAAACGCATACTTAGCTTAAACCGACGACACTTTATTATGTTCGAGGAAGTCTTTGAAAATCATTTGAAAATTATTTAAAATCCGAGTCCTACTGTGTACAATCCGAGGTGTCCTAAGTAAGTTGCCTTATAGAAGGGTTCATACAGGATTACATGAGTGAATCAAAATACTGTTACGATTTTTGGAATGCTGTCTAAGGATTTGCTGGAAGCCAGGGTGCAGGCGTCAAGATATACTTGTGCCCGTTTGGCATGTGCTTTAGGCTTTTGGGGCCATCTTTTCCAGAATTGCGGGAATATAAACCGTTGTCAAATTGACTTAGATTTACTTGGTGTATGTCTGTATAAAAGGTCGAGGTATACTTAGTTCCTTCCCTATCTCTTTCAGTTCAATTTTTAGCCCCCGGTTGCTATTATGTCTTCCCATTAATGATGCTTTTAGATTTCGATTTTAGATGCCCGTGTCATATGTCTGAGTAGGGTGAGCCTTGGTTAAGCGCCAAGTCCTATTGACAATGTACCATTTATTTTTTCAAAGGGGATTAGCAAGCATTTGAATTACCATGAACGGGTGCCCTGAGTTCGAAGGAACGATGGGGCGGTGCCGTAGAACAATCCTCTTTATTGCAAGCTTACTTCCCTTACTACTTGTTGGCGATCATGACTGTGTCTAGTGGTGAAAGAAAATCGTTAAGTGAGTTAGTTCGCTTTAGGGTGGGTCAAGTCGAGTATTTTAGAGGTCATGGATGCTTGCGCTAGCCCCCATTCAATTGAGGCAGAGTGATCTTTTGAGTCTTGGCTAAGTGCCTAGGAGTGTGAGTGCTTCTTCTGGCAAGGGTACGTGCCCTTATTATTTTTCGATGTGTGCTCATTTAATTTTGGCATCTGAATGACTTGGATTCTTCCTTTGACTTAAATTCTTCTTTCGACTTGGATTGCAAGTAATTAAGTTTCAATAAAGGACTCTATTTTTATTCTTGTTTTTTCTATAGGCTTTAATATTTTTGCAAATTGGTTGGACCGAATCATGGATTGCCTACGTATCCGCCTTAAATAGATTTAATTTGGAATCAGGTCTTGCGTAGTTCTTAGCCTAGAAAATGGTTTCTTAGAATGCCGAATTCGATAAGTATGTTCTGAGATGGAAACATATTATTAGAAATTGTAGAATAAGTGAAGTTTATTATTATTTTAATCTGCTGCCTTGCCGTAAGCCAAAAATTTGTTTTATATTTTTTTTTTGAGTACATGTATTTTTTTGGTGGTACGTATGTCTGAATACGTGTTGTACCCCTCCAAGTGTTCATTATTTTTCCGTGCATGTGCGGATAAAATGTTGAGCACTTCTGGACAAAATTTGGCAAGCAGAGAGATTCGGCGCCCAGGCAGGGGCGCTAAAGATTTCGGCGCCCAGGTGTGGGAGCTGGAAATGTTTCCTGGGCGGATATTTTTTGGTGCGCTAAATGCTCCTTTTTCTTTTTAGACTAACTTCAGAGGCGCTTTGCAGAGTTCCTTTTTTATTATTTATTACTTTTTTGTATTTTTCATTTGTTTTTTTTTTATTTGTGACTCAAGACGGCTTGAAAGATGGGTTGAATGAGATAGGGTAATTTGTATAGGTATTGGTCAAGCATAAGGGTTACATCTGTTAGGATTCATACTTTACGGCCTCAGGCTAGTGTCACGAGTCTACATCAATCAAGCCCAATGAGTAGCATAGGGACGACTCACAAGTTATATGGTCATTATGCTAATGGTGGTGTAAGAGCAGGTTTTGGTTTTGGAAATAATGGGTATGACGCACGTGTCAATGACCGTGCGTGGTTTGCAGTTGACAACAAGTTCAGGAACAAGAGTCGAGGTAATGGTTTCTTGGGTTATGGCAATGAGAACATGGATGGGTTAGGTGAGCTGAACAGGGACCCCAGAGCGAAGGCGTCTAAGAACATAAGGATTGGAAAGGGTAGACAACGTAGAACTTTATGATTTGGATTGGTTGACTCAATTCTTTTCCTTTGTTTACTTGGGTAGATTTCGCACCTTGGGAGGTACGGTCTAAGTATTTCATGGCTCGCTCTTTTCGCTCTCCCTTTTCTCTTTCTATTTTCTCTTTTGCTTGGGATTTCTCCCCAACATAAATCCTTCAATTTTTTATTTGGGCTACAAGGTAGATGGTTGTGGTCTTTGAGTCACGAGGCGAGACTGAGTGAGCCTTGTTTCGTAGGCCTATAGTGCACCTTTAATTTGTCTTACTTTGCAAGCGTATTTAGTCGTTTCTTAAAATGTGCAAATAGCGTAGATTCAAAATGTTATTTTTACCTTATTGAAATTTAACGAAAGAATTACATCGAAAATAATTTTTTGTTTTTACTTTTTCACACTCCGGTTTCCGGGATTTAATTGGAAGTTGTGATTTAGACTAGAACTTTCATTAATCTTTCTGATTATGACCCGTGTATGAACACAGGGAGGTGGCCTAGACTCAAAATAATGGCGTGGCATAAGCCTATAATACTTGACCAAGCGACTCTCAGACTTAGGCTAATTGGACCATAACTTTCGTTGGTTGACACTTTAGATTTTAACCCTTGGGTGTTCATTTGTCATGCGCCATTTTGTTTAATGTTGGCAAGGTAGTTAATTGGGGAGATCGGATTTTTATTTTTGCAAGGCTAAAATCATTAGTGCGGCTTCTCTCTTAGTGTGTATTGCTTTTACCCCAATGGTAGCCTTACGGCATGCCGATTTGGGTATTTTCATGGTTGGTCATGTTGCATTCATGGAAAATCTTTTAGTCCGTACTTAGTAGTATTTCAAGGAGTGAGTGACTCGAGATGACTATGATAGTCGTGACCCGATGTGATCCTAAGCTTGAGGCCATTAATTTTTCTTGCCAATGGTATTGACACCTTAGGTTCACTTTAGGGGTTGTGCGACTATGGGGGAATGATTTTCAGAATGTGACCGTTTCCCTTTTGCAAATACTATAACATATTCTTTTTATTGGTGAGAGAGAGTATTGAGGCCGTAGACTCTTAGTAAGGGATGACAATTACATATGGGTGCTTATTGATTTAAATGTTAGGAGGGGAGACTCAATATGGTTTAACCTTTTAACTTGCAGAACGACACCAAGCATTAGGACCGATTCTATGGATAAGACAACTAAGACTTAGGATTTGGATTGTACTTTGGCATAGCCTAGTCTAGACTCGGATTTATTCATTTTCTATTTGAACATTTATTTTTTTCTTGAAGACTTTATTCGAACATTATTTTTTGAATACTTCGCCCATGTGACGTTCAAGGTTTAATTAGCATGCTCGGCTTTGGTGCCGAACATCGTCGTCGTAGGAGGCCTAACAACGACACAAAGAGTTATTTATTTTTTACAAGTCGCTTTTAGAATCGAGTGCTTTTTTCATACGCCCTCGTAGCAATTGTTTTTACGAGAAGTTTTTTTTGCTACGTATATTTTTTTATGCGCGGGCACCGAGGCTGCTGTGCCTGACCAAAGGCCAGGCAGCAACTTCAGCGCCCAGCATTGGGCGTGAGAAATATAGGCGCCCAGCCAGGGGCGTTGAAAATGCGTCCCTGACTGGTACTCGTTTTCTGTTCGCGTATATTCTTTTGTTTTTGCGACTTCGATTTTGCGTGCTTGCCTAATAACGTCCTTTACGCGTTGTGCAGCGTTTGTGGGATTCGTTACAGGCTGTCCCGAGCGTCGCTTATTTTGTGGCGATCATTCGGGTTTGCGGAACACGTGTTTCGGTATAACTCTTTGGCAAATTAGTCTATGAATGTTTGGGCAATTTTTAAGGTCATTGGTTTTCTAGGATAGTTTGTCACACACAATCACATATTTCGCTACACATAACTACATTACAAACATGGATTTGAAAATTAAATATGCCACGTAGTTTATGATAGGCTTCTGTGGGTAGTATTTGCGCCTGGCTTGGTACCGCTTCTATCGTAGATCCAACACATGCCCCGGTCGAGGTAGTGTCTTCAACAGACGAATTCCGCCCAAGAGGCCAACCCGCAAGTGCAAGCCAAGGGGGCATGCAGGCGAGAGGGACCTAATGGGCGAGCGATTGGGTTCGGGATAGGTGTACTACCTGCACAAGTACCGAGTGGGAAACACGCGCGACGTATGCACCCCCCTATTGGCGAAAAAAGGTATCCTAAGTCCCAACTCCCGAGGGAGCCGAGATTCGTTATGCGGTTCTGCCCGTTCACATTAATATGCTGATTTTCAGGTCGTCCCAACTTGATGGGGAAATAAACGCGGGGTAGGATCGTTTCACCCTTCGGCTATTTTGATTACCTACAAGCACGAGTATTTCCTTCACTATCCCCAGTGGAGTCGCCACTGTGAGGGGGTCGAAAAAGCGCGAGGCTAATGCGTGACCTTGTCCCTCGTGGGTGTGACGATTCTTTTTATTCAATTAAGTGTAATTGGATTTCCTGTGAGTATACACCCAATTGACTAGTAATATAGGAGTCGCCATTCAGTTTTTAACAACAATGAGAAAAACTGACAAAACCCGGTTATCGTGACATAAAGGGAGTGCAATTATGTTTGACCACGACGGCCGTAGGTTCCCTTGTGATCCCTGGTGTGGGGATCTCTCAATATACACCCGCAAGGTAGAGATTGAGGGTTCGGGGGACTGTAACTACCGAGAGGAGTACTTCGCTCGTCGATAACTCCAGAGGCAGGATATCCTTACTAGCTCAGCATAAATAATTGAAGGGACATGCGTTAACTATTAAACTAATCTGAGTTGATTTTAGCAATATGCAACATATAATACTAATTCGATCGTGATTATCTGATTTAAATAACATTAAGGGACCTAGCATGATAATCCGATTTCCCATATATATTATATTTGTTAGGCGTGATAGAACAATCATATTAGGTTAGTTTAACAGTTCATAAAAAGGGCGAGGAAAGCGGTTAAATCATCGAAAAGGGACACATTACGACGCACCCTTGAGAGGTGCGTCACGGTTCTCAGAAAACTAACCACTTTGACTTTGCTATTTCTCCTTTTTATTTAACGAATCTCAATTATGGGACAGGATACGTTCTGTTCGATTTATGGATCGATTGCGACAGAACGCGTGAACAGTTTCGCAGCGAGAGGCTTAGGCTAAGGGGTTTAGAGTCAATACTCAGAATATATTATGTGTTGTTGTGTGTTGTTTCACGTCGAAACTAGGGGTCTATTTATAGGGAAGAGTTCGTGGAAAGATAGAATTGCAGAGTTCTAATCCACAAAGAATTAGGAAAAGAGACGTCCCAGGTAATTTCGGCGCCCAGCTCTGGGCGTCAAAGATTTCGGCGCCCAGGGCTGGGCGTTGAAAATAGAGATCCATGTAATTTCAGCGCCCAGGGCTGGGCGTCAAAGATTTCGGCGCCCAGCTCTGGGCGTTGAAAGTGATGTCTGGGCCGAATTCTTTGTCAGATTCGGATTCCTGAAATCCGTAAAGTTTGAGATTAATTCGACCTCTTTTAGCGCGTATCAATTTTGTGACGGAATGCGTGTGGGCCCGTTACGAACTCTAGGCTCGTTAGGATTTTGATTAATACGTAACTCTTATTTCCGAATCCTATTAGGAATAGGATTCTCGCGGTTTTCTATCTCATTTAGGATTTATGTTGGAGTGCAACACCTAATTCTGACAGGTTTCTATCTTTTATGATTTGCCACTTTTAGAAGCTACCTTTTACGGCAGTTACTATTTTTAGCAGGTTTCCATAAATAGCAGGTTTCGGGTGAAATGAAATGGGGAATCGAGATTCGTTTATTTCATAGGAGATGCGTTGTCAAGTGGAGTTTTTATGCTTTCATCATCGAACCTTTCCCTTGCGGGAACGGGGACAAAAGTAGGTGTCTACAACCACGACGGCCGTAGGTTCCCTTGTGATCCCTGGTGTGGGGATCTCTCAACATACACCCGCAAGGTTGAGATTGAGGGTTCGGGGGACTGTAACTACCGAGAGGAGTACTTCGCTCGTCGATAACTCCAGAGGCAGGATATCCTTACTAGCTCAGCATAAATAATTGAAGGGACATGCGTTAACTATTAAACTAATCTGAGTTGATTTTAGCAATATGCAACATATAATACTAATTCGATCGTGATTATCTGATTTAAATAACATTAAGGGACCTAGCATGATAATCCGATTTCCCATATATATTATATTTGTTAGGCGTGATAGAACAATCATATTAGGTTAGTTTAACAGTTCATAAAAAGGGCGAGGAAAGCGGTTAAATCATCGAAAAGGGACACATTACGACGCACCCTTGAGAGGTGCGTCACGGTTCTCAGAAAACTAACCACTTTCACTTTGCTATTTCTCCTTTTTATTTAACGAATCTCAATTATGGGACAGGATACGTTCTGTTCGATTTATGGATCGATTGCGACAGAACGCGTGAACAGTTTCGCAGCGAGAGGCTTAGGCTAAGGGGTTTAGAGTCAATACTCAGAATATATTATGTGTTGTTGTGTGTTGTTTCACGTCGAAACTAGGGGTCTATTTATAGGGTAGAGTTCGTGGAAAGATAGAATTGCAGAGTTCTAATGCACAAAGAATTAGGAAAAGAGACGTCCTAGGTAATTTCGGCGCCCAGCTCTGGGCGTCAAAGATTTCGGCGCCCAGGGCTGGGCGTTGAAAATAGAGATCCATGTAATTTCAGCGCCCAGGGCTGGGCGTCAAAGATTTCGGCGCCCAGCTCTGGGCGTTGAAAGTGATGTCTGGGCCGAATTCTTTGTCAGATTCGGATTCCTGAAATCCGTAGAGTTTGAGATTAATTCGAGTCTTTTAGCGCGTATCAATTTTGTGACGGAATGCGTGTGGGCCCGTTACGAACTCTAGGCTCGTTAGGATTTTGATTAATACGTAACTCTTATTTCCGAATCCTATTAGGAATAGGATTCTCGCGGTTTTCCATCTCATTTAGGATTTATGTTGGAGTGCAACACCTAATTCTGACAGGTTTCTATCTTTTATGATTTGCCACTTTTAGAAGCTACCTTTTTCGGCAGTTACTATTTTTAGCAGGTTTCCATAAATAGCAGGTTTCGGGTGAAATGAAATGGGGAATCGAGATTCGTTTATTTCATAGGAGATGCGTTGTCAAGTGGAGTTTTTATGCTTTCATCATCGAACCTTTCCCTTGCGGGAACGGGGACAAAAGTAGGTGTCTACAACCACGACGGCCGTAGGTTCCCTTGTGATCCCTGGTGTGGGGATCTCTCAACATACACCCGCAAGGTTGAGATTGAGGGTTCGGGGGACTGTAACTACCGAGAGGAGTACTTCGCTCGTCGATAACTCCAGAGGCAGGATATCCTTACTAGCTCAGCATAAATAATTGAAGGGACATGCGTTAACTATTAAACTAATCTGAGTTGATTTTAGCAATATGCAACATATAATACTAATTCGATCGTGATTATCTGATTTAAATAACATTAAGGGACCTAGCATGATAATCCGATTTCCCATATATATTATATTTGTTAGGCGTGATAGAACAATCATATTAGGTTAGTTTAACAGTTCATAAAAAGGGCGAGGAAAGCGGTTAAATCATCGAAAAGGGACACATTACGACGCACCCTTGAGAGGTGCGTCACGGTTCTCAGAAAACTAACCACTTTCACTTTGCTATTTCTCCTTTTTATTTAACGAATCTCAATTATGGGACAGGATACGTTCTGTTCGATTTATGGATCGATTGCGACAGAACGCGTGAACAGTTTCGCAGCGAGAGGCTTAGGCTAAGGGGTTTAGAGTCAATACTCAGAATATATTATGTGTTGTTGTGTGTTGTTTCACGTCGAAACTAGGGGTCTATTTATAGGGTAGAGTTCGTGGAAAGATAGAATTGCAGAGTTCTAATCCACAAATAATTAGGAAAAGAGACGTCCTAGGTAATTTCGGCGCCCAGCTCTGGGCGTCAAAGATTTCGGCGCCCAGGGCTGGGCGTTGAAAATAGAGATCCATGTAATTTCAGCGCCCAGGGAAGGGCGTCAAAGATTTCGGCGCCCAGCTCTGGGCGTTGAAAGTGATGTCTGGGCCGAATTCTTTGTCAGATTCGGATTCCTGAAATCCGTAGAGTTTGAGATTAATTCGAGTCTTTTAGCGCGTATCAATTTTGTGACGGAATGCGTGTGGGCCCGTTACGAACTCTAGGCTCGTTAGGATTTTGATTAATACGTAACTCTTATTTCCGAATCCTATTAGGAATAGGATTCTCGCGGTTTTCCATCTCATTTAGGATTTATGTTGGAGTGCAACACCTAATTCTGACAGGTTTCTATCTTTTATGATTTGCCACTTTTAGAAGCTACCTTTTTCGGCAGTTACTATTTTTAGCAGGTTTCCATAAATAGCAGGTTTCGGGTGAAATGAAATGGGGAATCGAGATTCGTTTATTTCATAGGAGATGCGTTGTCAAGTGGAGTTTTTATGCTTTCATCATCGAACCTTTCCCTTGCGGGAACGGGGACAAAAGTAGGTGTCTACAACCACGACGGCCGTAGGTTCCCTTGTGATCCCTGGTGTGGGGATCTCTCAACATACACCCGCAAGGTTGAGATTGAGGGTTCGGGGGACTGTAACTACCGAGAGGAGTACTTCGCTCGTCGATAACTCCAGAGGCAGGATATCCTTACTAGCTCAGCATAAATAATTGAAGGGACATGCGTTAACTATTAAACTAATCTGAGTTGATTTTAGCAATATGCAACATATAATACTAATTCGATCGTGATTATCTGATTTAAATAACATTAAGGGACCTAGCATGATAATCCGATTTCCCATATATATTATATTTGTTAGGCGTGATAGAACAATCATATTAGGTTAGTTTAACAGTTCATAAAAAGGGCGAGGAAAGCGGTTAAATCATCGAAAAGGGACACATTACGACGCACCCTTGAGAGGTGCGTCACGGTTCTCAGAAAACTAACCACTTTCACTTTGCTATTTCTCCTTTTTATTTAACGAATCTCAATTATGGGACAGGATACGTTCTGTTCGATTTATGGATCGATTGCGACAGAACGCGTGAACAGTTTCGCAGCGAGAGGCTTAGGCTAAGGGGTTTAGAGTCAATACTCAGAATATATTATGTGTTGTTGTGTGTTGTTTCACGTCGAAACTAGGGGTCTATTTATAGGGTAGAGTTCGTGGAAAGATAGAATTGCAGAGTTCTAATCCACAAAGAATTAGGAAAAGAGACGTCCTAGGTAATTTCGGCGCCCAGCTCTGGGCGTCAAAGATTTCGGCGCCCAGGGCTGGGCGTTGAAAATAGAGATCCATGTAATTTCAGCGCCCAGGGATGGGCGTCAAAGATTTCGGCGCCCAGCTCTGGGCGTTGAAAGTGATGTCTGGGCCGAATTCTTTGTCAGATTCGGATTCCTGAAATCCGTAGAGTTTGAGATTAATTCGAGTCTTTTAGCGCGTATCAATTTTGTGACGGAATGCGTCTGGGCCCGTTACGAACTCTAGGCTCGTTAGGATTTTGATTAATACGTAACTCTTATTTCCGAATCCTATTAGGAATAGGATTCTCGCGGTTTTCCATCTCATTTAGGATTTATGTTGGAGTGCAACACCTAATTCTGACAGGTTTCTATCTTTTATGATTTGCCACTTTTAGAAGCTACCTTTTTCGGCAGTTACTATTTTTAGCAGGTTTCCATAAATAGCAGGTTTCGGGTGAAATGAAATGGGGAATCGAGATTCGTTTATTTCATAGGAGATGCGTTGTCAAGTGGAGTTTTTATGCTTTCATCATCGAACCTTTCCCTTGCGGGAACGGGGACAAAAGTAGGTGTCTACAACCACGACGGCCGTAGGTTCCCTTGTGATCCCTGGTGTGGGGATCTCTCAACATACACCCGCAAGGTTGAGATTGAGGGTTCGGGGGACTGTAACTACCGAGAGGAGTACTTCGCTCGTCGATAACTCCAGAGGCAGGATATCCTTACTAGCTCAGCATAAATAATTGAAGGGACATGCGTTAACTATTAAACTAATCTGAGTTGATTTTAGCAATATGCAACATATAATACTAGATCGATCGCGATTATCTGATTTAAATAGTATTAAGGGACCTAGAATGATAATCCAATTTCCCAAAAATATTATATTTGTTAGGCGTGATAGAACAATCAGATTTATTAAGTTTAACAGTTCATAAAAAGGGCGAGGAAAGCAATTAAATCATCGAAAAGGGACACATTACGACGCACCCTTGAGAGGTGCGTCACGGTTCTCAGAAAACTAACCACTTTGACTTTGCTATTTCTCCTTTTTATTTAACGAATCTCAATTATGGGACAGGATACGTTCTATTCGATTTATGGATCGATTGCGACAGAACGCGTGAGCAATTTCGCAGCGTGAGGCTTAGGCGAAGGGGTGGAGTCAATACTCAAAATATGAATAGTGTGTGTCCCTTTCACGTCGAATTTGGGGTTGTATTTATAGGGGAGAGTTCGTGGAAAGATAGAATTGCAGAGTTCTAATCCACAAAGAATTAGGAAAAAACATGTACCCAGGTATTTTCAGCGCCCAAGCCTGGGCACCGAAGATTTCGGCGCCCAGAGCCAGGCGTTGAAAATAGGGTCTGGGCATGTTTTCTTAGTCAGATTCGGATTCCTGAAATCCGTAGTGTTTGAGACTTAATCGAGTCTTTTAGTGCGTATCAATTTCATGACGGAATGTATCTGGGCCCGTTACGAACTCTAGGCTCGTTAGGATTTTAATTAATACGTAACTCTTATTTACGAATCATATTAGGAATAGGATTCTTGCAGTTTTCTATCTCATTTAGGATTTATGTTGGAGTGCAACACCTAATTCTGACAGGTTTCTATCTTTTATGACTTGCCACTTTTAGAAGCTTCCTTTTACGGCAGTTACTATTTTTAGCAAGTTTCTATAAATAGCAGGTTTCGGGTGAAATGAAAAGGGGAATTGAGATTCGTTTATTTTATAGGAGATGCGTTGTCAAGTAGAGATTTATGTTTTCATCATCGAACCTTCCCTTTCGAGAATGGGGACAAATGTAGGTGTCTACATTGTTCGATAAAAGAGTTAACGTATTAATTAAACTCATAACGAACCTAGAGTTCGTAAAGGGCCCAGACGCATTCCGTCGTAAATTGATACGCACCAAATAACTCGGATTAAGTCTCTTAATGAACTCCGTACTCTAGAGTCCAATATGACAAAGAATTCTGCCCAAACCCTATTTTCAACGCCAAGCCCTTAATACAATCTAAATCAGATAATCGAGCTCGATCTAGTATTATATGTTGCATATTGTTAAAATCGACTCAGATTAGTTTAATAGTTAACGCATGTCCCTTCAATTATTTATGCTGAGCTAGTAAAGATATCCTGCCTCTGGAGTTATCGAAGAGCGAGTACTCCTCTCGGTAGTTACAGTCCCCCGAACCCTCAATCTCTACCTTGCGGGTGTATATTGAGAGATCCCCACACCAGGGATCACAAGGGAACCTACGGCCGTCGTGGTCAAACATAATTGCACTCCCTTTATGTCACGATAACCGGGTTTTGTCAGTTTTTCTCAATGTTGTTAAAAACTCAATGGCGACTCCTATATTACTAGTCAATTGGGTGTATACTCACAGGAAATCGAATTACACTTCATTGAATAAAAAAAATCGTCACACCCACGAGGGACAAGGTCACGCATTAGCCTCGCGCTTTTTCGACCCCCTCACAGTAGTCAAACATAATTGCACTCCCTTTATGTCACGATAACCGGGTTTTGTCAGTTTTTCTCATTGTCGTTAAAAACTGAATGGCGACTCCTATATTACTAGTCAATTGGGTGTAAACTCATAGGAAATCCAATTACACTTGATTTGACAAAAAGAATCGTCACACCCACGAGGGACGAGGTCACGCATTAGCCTCGTGCTTTTTCGACCCCCTCACAGTGGCGACTCCACTGGGGATAGTGAAGGAAATACTCGTGCTCGTAGGTAATCAAAATAGCCGAAGGGTGAAACGATCCTACCCCGCGTTTCTTTCCCCATCAAGTTGGGACGACCTGAAAATCAGCATATTAATGTGAACGGGCAGAACCGCATAACGAATCTTGGCCCCTCAGGGAGTTAGGACTAAGGATACCCATCGCCAACCAGGGGGTGCATACGCTTCGGATGTTGTCCACTCGGCACTTTCACTAGTAGTACACCCGTCCCAAACCTAATCGCTCGCCCATTAGGTCCCTCTCATTGGTGCATGCCCCCTTGGCTTACATCGTGATTGGCCTCTTGGGCGAAATTCGTCTGTTGAAGGAACTACCTCGACCGGGGCATGTGTTGGATCTGCGATAGAAGCGGTACCAAGCCAGGCGCAAATACTACCCATAGAAGCCTATCATAAACTACATGACATATTATTACTTTGCCTCATGATGTAACGTTAGTTATGTGTAGCGAATTATGTGATTGTGTGTGACAAATAATGCTAGAAAACCAACGACCTTAAAAATTGCCCAAACATTCATAAACCAATTGGCCAAAGAGTTATACCAAAATACGTGTTCCGCAAACCCGAACGATCGCCACAAAAATAAGCGACGCTCGGGATGGCCCGTAACGAATCCCACAAACGCTGCACAACGCGTAAAGGACGTTATTAGGCAAGCACGCAAAATTAAGTCGCATCTACAAAAAATATACGCGAACAGAATACGAGTACCAGTCAGGGACACATTTTCAGCGCCCCTGGCTGGGCGCCAAATATTCTCACGCCCACAGCTGGGCGCTGAAGTTGCTGCCTGGCCTTTTGGTCAAGCACAGCAGCCTCGGTGCCCGCGCATAAAGTATACGTAGCAGTAAAAAAACTTTTCGAGAAAATTTCTACGAGGGCGTATGAAAAGGCACTCGATTCTAAAAGCGACTAAAAAAATAATAAATAACTCTTTGTGTCGTTGTTAGGCCTCCTATGACGACGATGTTCGGCGCCAAAACCGAGCATGCTAATTAAAATAACCTTGAATGTCACATGGGAAAAGAATTCAAAAAAAATAATGTTCAAATAGAGTTTTCAAGGAAAAATAATGTTCGAATAAAAAATAAATATATCCGAGTCTAGAATAGGCTATGCCAAAGTACAATCTAAATCCTAAGTCTTAGTTGTCTTATCCATAGAATCGGTCCTAATGCTTGGTGTCGTTCTGCAAGTTATAAGTTTAAACCATATTGAGTCTCCCTTCCTAACATTTAAATCAATAAGAACCCATATGGAATTGTCATCCCTTGCTAAGAATCTACGGCCTCAATACTCTCTCTCACCAATAAAAAGAATATATTATGTAATTCAAGTATTTGCAAAATAAAAACAGTCACATTCTGAAAATCATTTCCCCATAGTCGCACACCCCCCAAAGTGAACCTAAGGTGTCAATACCATTAGCAAAAATTAATGGCCTCAAGGCTTATGATCACATTGGGTCACGACTATCACAGTCCTCTCGAGCCACTCGCTCCTTGAAATACTCCTAAGTACAGACTAAAAAGATTTTCCATGAATGCAACATGAAGAACCATGAAAATACCCAAATCGGCATGCCATAAGGCTACCATTGGGGTAAAGCAATACACGCTAAGAGGGAAGCCGCACTAATGATTCTAGTCTTGCAAAAATGAAAATTCGATGTCCCCGACTAACTACCTTGCCAACATTAAGCAAAATGGCGCGTGACAAATGAACACCCAAGGGTTAAAATCTAAAGTGTCAACCAACAAAAGTTATGGTCCAATTAGCCTAAGTCTGAGAGTTGCTTGGTCAAGTATTATAGGCTTACGCCACGTCATTATTTTAAGTCTAGGCCACCTCCTTATATTCATACACGGGTTATAATCAGAAAGATTAATGAAAGTTCGAGTCTAAATCACAACTTCCAATTAAATCCCGAAAATTAGAATCTGAAAAGAAGCAAAAAAATTATTTTCGATGTAATTCTTTCGTTAAATTTTAATAAGGTAAAAACAACATTTTGAATCTACGCTATTTGCACATTTTAAGAAACGACTAAATATGCTTGCAAAGTAAGATAATTTAAAGGTCCACCCTAGGCCAACTAAAATTAAAGGTCCACCCTAGGCCTACTAAAATTAAAGGTCCACTATAGGCCTACCAAACGAGGCTCACTCAGTCTCGCTTCGTGACTCAAAGACCACAACCATCTACCTTTTAGCCCAAATAAAAAATTTATGTTGGGGAGAAATCCCAAGAAAAAAGAGAAAATAGAAAGAGAAAAGGGAGAGCGAAGAGAGCAAGCCATGAAATACTTAGCCCGTACCTCCCAAAGTGCGAAATTTACCCAAGTAAACGAAGGAAAAGAATTGAGTCAACCAATCCAAATCATGTCACAAAAACTACATAAAGTTCTACGATGTCTACCCTTTCCAATCCTTATGTTCTTAGACGCCTTCGCTCTGGGGCCCCTGTTCAGCTCATTTAACCCATCCATGTTCTCACCGCCATAACCCAAGAAACCATTAACTCGACTCTTGTTCTTGAACTTGTTATCAACTGCAAACCACGTACGGCCATTGACACGTGCGTCATACCCATTATTTCCAAAGCCCAAACCTGCTCTTAAGCCACCATTAGCATAATAACCATATAACTTGTTTGGATACATCCTGTTGATATACCCTTGAGCCGTCCCCATGCTACTCATCGGCCTTGGTTGATGTAAACTCATGACACTAGCTTGAGGCTGCAAATTGTGAGTCCTAGCAGATGTAATCCTCATGCTTGACTAAATACCTATACAAATTATCCTATCTCATTCAACCCATCTTTCAAGCCGTCTTGAGTCACGGATAAAAAAGAAGACAAATGAAAAGTACAAAAAAATAATAAATAAATAAAAAAAAACTTTGCAAAGCACCTTTAAAGTTCGTCTAAAAAAAAAGGGGAGGGGGGCATTTTGCGCACCAAAAAAAGATTCGCCGAGAAATCATTTTCAGCGCCCAAGCCTGGGCGCCGAAATCTTTAACGCCCACCTGGGCGCTGAATCTCTCTGCTGGCTAAAATTTGTCCAGAAGTGCTCGTCATTTTATCCGCCCATACACGGAATAATAACGAACACTTGGAGGGGTACAACACGTATTCAAATATACGTACCAAAAAAAACACATGAAAAGATTTTTGTGCAAATGCATGTACTTAAAAAATAATAATAAAACAAATTTTTGGCTTACGGCAAAGCAGCAGATTAAAATAATAATAAACTTCACTTATTCTACCATTTCAAATAATATGTTTCCACCTCATAATGTACTTGTTTAAAATCGGCATTCTAAGAAACCATTTTCTAGGCTAAGAACTACGCAAGACCTGATTCCAAATTAAATCTATTTAAGGCGGATACGTAGGCAATCCATGATTCGGTCCAACCAATTTGCAAACATATTAAAGCCTATAGAAAAACAAGAATAATAATAGAAGTCCCTTATTGAAATTTAATTACTTGCAATCCAAGTCGAAAGAAAAATTTAAGCTAAAGGAAGAATCCAAGTCATCAAGATGCCAAAACAAGCACACATTGAAAGTAAATAAGGGCACGTACCCTTGCCAGAAGGAGCACTCACACTCCTAGGCACTCAGCCAAGACTCAAAAGATCGCTTTGCCTCAATTGAATGGGGGCTAGCGCAAGCGTCCATGACCTCTAAAGTACTCGACTTGACCCTCCCTAAAGCGAACTAACTCACTTAAAGACCTTCTTTCACCACTAGACATAGTCGTTCGCTTAAAGACCTTCTTTCACCACTAGACACAGTCATAATCGCCAACAAGTAGTAAAGGCAGTAAAGAGGATTGTTCTACGGCATCGCCCCATCGTTCCTTCGAACTCAGGGCACCCGTTCATGGCAATTCAAATGCTTGCTAACCCCCTTTGAAAAAAAATCAGACATTGTCAATAGGACTTGGCACTTAACTAAGGCTCACCCTACTCAGACATATGACACGGGCATCTAAAATCGAAATCTGAAAGCATCATTAATTGGAAGACATAACAGCAACTGGGGGCTAAAAATTGAAATGAAAGAGCTAGGGAAAGAACTAAATATACCTTGACCTTTTGTACGGACATACACCAAGTAAATCTAAGTCAATTTGAAAACGGTTTATATTCCCGCAATTCTGGAAAAGATGGCCCTAAAAGCCTAAAGCATATGCCAAACGGGCACAAGTATATCTTGACGCCTGCACCCTGGCTTCCAGCAAATCCTTAGATAGCATTCCAAAAATCGTAACAGTATTTTGATTCACTCATGTAATCCTGTACGAACCCTTCTATAAGTCAACCTACTTAGGACACCTCGGATTGTACACAGTAGGACTTGGATTTCAAATAATTTTCAAAGACTTCTTCGAACATAATAAAATGTCGTTGGTTTAATCTAAGTATGCGTTTATCTCAATGTTGCAAGTGAGTCAAAATATTTCTAAATATGATTATGGGTAAAGAAGGGCACCTAGCTTTGGTCAAGGCACACTTCAACATGTGACTACCTTGACCATGGCGATGTCGCATAATACGACATTTACAAGAGAAGTAGCAGATCACTACTCGAACGTACCTCGCACTAAACGAGTCTGGTTCAAACTATTCATGATCCATGTCACCATGAATGCATAAAGACGTATGCAAAGCATCATAGCACCAAGCCCATCCCGTAGCTACAATTGGGGGCTTGAGAAAAACACTCTAAAAATGCTCGAAATGACGATTTTATCGCAAATCCTCGACGCTAATGCTATACACACGTCATAGGGCTCAATCCTAAGGTTTGATCGTGTAAAACGAACCTTAGAATGGCTACAACCCCTCCCAAATTCTAAGCGCTACTTAGAATATATAAAGTCACCCCACTAACAAGGGTAACTGAAAATCGCGAGTCACCAAAACTCCGATCAAAAATATACGCCCCAAGGTATGTTCCTCGGGCCATGTAGACTCGCCCAACTATTACAATAACTGCACGCCTTAAGAGCCACAGTTCCTTTAAATAAAGCGCCCCCAAAGCAACAAACACCGTAGTCCACCAATCGGCTACGGCTTCTCGAGAAAATCATCACGTTCCAAAAAAAATAAAAGAAAAAACAAAAGAGAAGAAAAGAAAAGACGTAGGATTTCCAAGTGAAATAAACGAGCGAACAAGAGGCAAACTGTGCCATCAAGAAACCTCGCCAGAATTCATTTTCAGCGCCCAGCGCTGGGCGCCGAAATCTTTAACGCCCAGGCATGGGCGCCGAAAATAATCCCAGACCCACAAAAAAGGGGGGCCCTGACTTCTATAGGGCCCTGCCGTATTCGTTCGACTCGAAAATTGCGGATTTCTGAAAGTTGCACCTCACGGCTTTGTTAAAAGTAGCACACCACTACAAAGATCGCTCGCACTTACGAGCACAATCCCAAACACGATCAAGGACATTACAGAATGCGTATCCCCAAGGAACCTCTTTGACAAGAAATGACCGTCAAGCACGAGTGCTTGGGGGCTCGAAGGAAAATATATATTATGCAAAGTTAAAACAATATTCCCAGACTACGCTGTACAAAGTCCCATGTTTGGATGTCTCAACAAAAAAAAAAACCGGATTACGACCTCAAGACAAAGGTCGCCGTTGATACTTATACATAGTCCCCTACTCAAGGACCCAAGTAGTGGCAAAATTGAGCCGAAAAGAATAGCTCAAAACCATGAAAAGATGATGGCCACAGGACAATGGTCCGTCTAAGCACGTTGTCAACCCACATTCAGGTTACAACTAAGTCCGAGCATCCCTCGAAAGAATTCGCTCCTACAAGAATGAATAAAAAGAAATTCTCAAAAGAACAAATGAAATAAGGACTTGCCCACCTCAATCGGGCAAGATTGCGCCACGAACCACGCGAGTCCCAAACTGAAAAGATGAATTCAGGTTCGCTCACCTCCAGCGAGCGGGGCGTCCACCCTTAGCGGACAAGGCTCGCCCACCTTCAGCGGGCGGGGTCTGCGTCACTAGCCGCGCAGGTCCTCAGTTTTCGAAAAATAGAATCTTCAAAAAACAAATGAAACAGGCTCGCCATCTTCAGCCGGCGGGGTCTACGTCACAAACCACGTAGGTCCTTATTTTCAAAAAGAATAAACAAATTTCAAAATAGATTCGTCCACTTCTATCGGACGGGGTGTCCACCCTTAGCGGACAGGTTCGCCATCTTCAGCAGGCGGGGTCTACGTCACAAACCGCGTAGGTCCTTAATTTCAATTTCAAAAACAGATTCGTCCACTTCTATCGGACGGGGTGTCCACCCTTAGCGGACAGGCTCGCCATCTTTAGCCGGCGGGGTCTGCGCCACTAACCGCGCAGGTCCTCAGTTTTCGAAAAAGAATCTTCAAAAAAAAAAATTGTTTACAGGCTCGCCATCTTTAGCCGGCGGGGTCTGCGCCACTAACCGCGCAGGTCCTTAGTCGCTGCAGCGATAACTTTTTTTTGGTTTTCCGTTTTTCCCAAAAACGATGTGAGTAGCTTTTGGTTTTCCGTTTTTCCAAAAAAGAACGATGTGATTAGCTTTTGGTTTTCCGTTTTTTCCAAAAAAGAACGATGTGAGTAGCTTTCCCTTTTTCCAAAGAATGGTTTTTCGTTTTTCCAAAAAAGAACGATGTGAGTAGCTTCCCTTTTTTCCAAAGATTGGTTTTCCGTTTCTCCAAAAAAGAACGATGTGAGTAGCTTCCCCTTTTTCCAAATATTGGTTTTCCGTTTTTTCCAAAAAAGAAAGATGTAAGTAGCTTCCCTTTTACCAAAGATTGGTTTTCCGTTTTTCCAAAAAAAGAACGATGTGAGTAGCTTTCCTTTTTTCCAAAATTTAAAAGAATGGTTTTCCGTTTTTTTTCAAAAAGAACGATGTGCTGGATTTTCCTTCGTTTTACGTCCCATAAAAACAAGGGGGTTTTCTCGTTTAGCTAACCCTGAAAATGAGAATCTTTAAAAACATTTTTACCTCGTGATTGGGCTTGGCCAGGCCCAATTACACTTTATAGCTTTGATTTCGAAAACATCTGTAGCTACTCCCAATGACAAAGTGAGGGAGTTTCTACGCCTCTTTAGATACTTCCAATGACAAAGTGAGGGAGTATTCTATACTATCCGTTGACAAATCCCAATGACACGTGAGGGATATGGCGACACTTCAAGTGATGACCCTTAAGTCAAATGTTATCACTCGGGGGCTCGTGAGACCCTCGCAAAAACAGGTCACTATGGCTTGTGCGACGCACTCCGTCTAATACTTTGACCATCGCCTTACTCCAAGACTCAGTCAAAGTGGGGGCTAACTGTAGACACCTACTTTTGTCCCCATTCCCGGAAGGGAAGGTTCGATGATGAGAACATAAATCTCCACTTGACAACGCATCTCCTATAAAACAACGAATCTCAATCACCCTTTTCATTTCACCCGAAGCCTGCTATTTATGGAAACCTGCTAAAAATAGTAACTGTCGTAAAGGGTAGTTGCTAAAAGTAGTAAGAATAAAAAGATAGAAACCTGTCAGAATTAGGTGTTGCACTCCAACATAAATCCTAAAAGAGATCGAAATTGTAAAAGGAATTCTATTCCTATCGCAGTTCGATAAAAGAGTTAACGTATTAATTAAACTCATAATGAACCTAGAGTTCGTAAAGGGCCCAGACGAATTCCGTCGTAAATTGATACGCACCAAATAACTCGGATTAAGTCTCTTAATGAACTCCGTACTCTAGAGTCCAATCTGACAAAGAATTCTGCCCATACCCTATTTTCAACGCCCAGCCCTGGGCGCCGAAATCTTTGACGCCCAGAGCTGGGCGCCGAAAATACCTGGGACGGATTCTTTTCCTAATCCGTTTCGTATTCAAAATCCTGAAAATCTATCTTTCTACGCCCCTCTTTCCTATAAATAGACCCCTAAAGCCGACGTGAAAAACAACACACAATTATTATTCTGAGTATTGACTCCAACCCCTAAGCCTAAGCCTCACGCTGCAAAATTTGTCACGCGTTCTGTCGCAATCGATCCATAAATTGAACAGAACGTATCCTGTCCCATAACTTGAGATTTGTTAAATAAAATGAGAAATAGCAAAGTCAAAGCGGTCAGTTTTCTGAGAACCGTGACGTACCTCTCAAGGGTGCGTCGTAATGTGTCCCCTTTCTATGATTTAATTGCTTTCCTCGCCCTTTTATGATCTGTTAAACTAATTAAATCTGATTGTGCTATCACGCCTAATAAAGATTATGTTTTTTGGGAAATTGGATGATCATGCTAGGTCCCTTAATACAATCTAAATCAGATAATCGCGCTCGATCTAGTATTATATGTTGCATATTGTTAAAATCGACTCAGATTAGTTTAATAGTTAACGCATGTCCCTTCAATTATTTATGCTGAGCTAGTAAGGATATCCTGTCTTTGGAGTTATCGAAGAGCGAGTACTCCTCTCGGTAGTTACAGTCCCCCGAACCCTCAATCTCTACCCTACGGGTGTACGTTGAGCGATCCCCACCACCAGGGATCACAAGGGAACCTACGGGCGTCGTGGTCAAACATAATTGCACTTCCTTTATGTCACGATAACCGGGTTTTGTCAGTTTTTCTCATTGTCGTTAAAAACTGAATGGCGACTCCTATATTACTAGTCAATTGGGTGTAAACTCACAGGAAATCCAATTACACTTCATTTGACAAAAAGAAGCGTCACATCCACGAGGGACGAGGTCACGCATTAGCTGAAGGAAATAATGCCCTTGGTCCAAGTATGCATTCAATGTTAAGTCTAATAAATGCGGTTCAGTATTAATTAACAAGTTAATAATTCAGTGAGATCAAGTGAGCTGAATGCCTAGCTAGAGGCCGCTTCAGTTCAAGTGGAATTAATGATATTAATCCACAGCTTACTCTTGACTGAACCCGTAGGGTCACACAAATAGTACGTAAACGGATCAAGTATTTAATGGCATTAAATACTCTATCTATGGATATTCGGAATTGACGGATCTTGGTTTCAGTGGGAGCTGAGATCGTCACAAGCAAGAAATGAATACTCCGGAAACGATGATATTGCCGGAAACGGAAATATGGATCGTATCGGAAATATAAATATTATCCAAGTCGTAGATGTTGCCGGAAACGGAAACATGGTACGTATCGGAAAATATTATCGGAAATGGAAATTTTGCCGGAATCGGAAATATTGTCAGAATCGGAAATATTATCGGAATCGGAAAATAGTTCCGGAAACGGAAATATTAAATATTTGTTCGAAACGGAAATTAATTCCGGAATCGGAAATATGAAATATTGTTCGTATCGAAAATGAATTCCGGAACCGGGAATTTAATCGGAAGCGTATCGTACGAATAAGCATCGGACGAGGCCTGCCGGACGAAGGCCCAGCATGAAGCCAGGCCATCGCCCAGCAAGCAAAGACGCACGCCAACGCCCAGCCCAAGGCAGCGCCAGGCCCATCGCAAGGCAGGCCCAGCGCGCCAAGGCAAGGCTGCCCAGCGTGGGCTGCGTGGGCCGAGCGCACGCGTGCGGGCGCCCTCGTGGCTCCGTGCGTGTGTGTTTGTGTCCATGCACAATTCCTAAATCTATTAGGATTTGGTGTATGATTAAATTCCTATTCCTATTAGGATTATTTAATTAATTAGAGTCCTTGTAGGATTCTAAGTTTAATTAAATCGTATCCTACTAGGATTCCAATTCCCTTTCCAAACCTCTATAAATAAGGGCCTAGGGTCATAATTTAGAAATACGATTGAAGTATTCAAAAGGGTAAGTTTTGAAAGAAAATTCAGCCACACTCTTGCACAATAATAGCCGAAAATTCCAAAGCACCTTAAGGGCGATTCTAGTTGGTCAATCTTGAGGCGGATCCGGACGTACTGTGGACTATCTACGGAGGGACGACACTTGGAGTCCTAAAGACTTGTTCTTGTTCGGTTCGGGCGTAGCTAGGGAAGGCACGCTACAAAGTGTATGCATCTATGCTATGCTAAATGATTATGTGTAAATAATATGCTTTCCTGGCTTTATGGTTTTTCCGCATGATTTATGTATTGTCATATGTATCATAACCTAACAGTGGTATCACGAGCCTCTTATTATTTTCATAATCTAAATTGCATAAACATGGTTAAATATTACAAATTTGCAAGAATTAAAAGGGGTGATTAATTTTCGTAATTGTTAATTAATTGCAAATTGCGTTTATTTAATTATATGTACGCAGTTTTTCGGCAGTTTCTTCGTTACTCATCCAAATCGAGTGATTTTTGTGTCAATTCCGCATGTAAAAGGCATTCTAAAATTTTGACAAAAATAATAATTTTCGGCCGAACCCTGAATTCTCAAATTCGAAGCCTAACTATGACTTTTCGGAGGTTTTAGTTTTTGGAACGCAAAATTTTGTAAATTTAAGATGTTAAATTAAATATTTGCGATTCTTGTTGATAAATCTTGAATTTTTGATTGACCTACTGTATATGTTTAACAAGTTCGAATGCCTAGCCTTGTTAAATATGCAATCTAATTTGTAATTATGATTAATTTGTTGAAAATTGGAATAATTTAGAATTAATTTGATTTTCATAATTAGTTAATAATTTAATTAGATACCTATGATTAAAAACCACCATAAAAATTGTAAATTTGTGTTAAATTTTAAATTTTTATGACCTAGACTTGAATCCATGTTAATCGGAAATCAATTAATTAATAAATTTTCGATTTTTCGCCCTAAAATTATGAAATTGATATGATTTATTAATTTGTCATTAATTTTGAAAATAAAATTTTAATTTTTATGCGATTCGCTCATATAACTTGCACGCACAAAGCAATGGACGCTACGTGTTACCCTTAAGGGGTGTTGTATAGTGTGGGCATGCGACGACGAGCAAGGGAGCTCGTCGCCCATGCGGTACAAATGCAATGAGCAAGGCTATGGTGCACGAGCACAAGGCAGCAGCCCTGCCTTGTGTCGTGTGCTGTGAGCGATGGGCGAGTGGGCAAGGGCGAGAGCAAGGCAGCGAGCAGTCGCGTGCAACGCGCACTGCCTCGCGCAAGCGAGCGATGCCTCGCGCGCAGCGAGCGCTGGCTCGCGTGCGACGAGCGCTACGCCCAGCATTGAACGACAGCGCGCAGCGAGCGATGGCTCGCGTGCATCGAGCGCTGGCGCGCGCAGCGAGCAGTTGCCTCGTGTGCTTCGATGGTACCTTGCGATGGTGTGCAGCGACGAATGCGACGCAGCACATAGGTTGCGTGCACATGGCCAGCGATGGCTGCGTGCGTGTGGCCTATAGCTGTGCGTTGCGTGATAATGTTGCGCACCTCATGTTACGATTAGATCGTTTTAAAATTTTAATTTGAAATTTTCAGTTTACGTAGTTTTAATTAATTTTAAAATTAATAATTTAAATTATTTTCTTGGATTTTAATTTTTAATATTATAATTATAATAAATTTCATTTATTCTAATTATTTTACTAAAATTAAAATCATGAATTAATTTAAATACGACTGAAAATAAATTAAATTTGTGGATTCAATTATAAATTTATATGAGCTTTAAATTTTAATTAAATTTGTATGTTTCCGGTTAGACTAGAAATACATTTTTATGTTTAAAATTAGTAAAGCGTATGAATTTATTGGTTTAAGTGGGAGCCCTTTTAGTCATAAACTCTTGATTAGGTCTACAAATCCTTAAGGTTAAAACAACTTGATTAGAATTAATAAGGACTGAATAATTTGTAGATTATTGGTGCCCTTGATTAATTGCTGCAAATATTTATGTGATGCATAACGTGTTTTACTAACCAGCTATGTGGGCCATTCATCATAATGAATGGGTGAATGGTATATATTGTATATGTACTGTTTTGCAGGTTATGAAGTGACTAGTATGGCCCAAATAGGATAGAAAATATGGTCTGCGTACCATTAATTTGAATGTAATTGGTCTAAAGTACCAAAATTGTTTTTCAATTCAAATATGGTCTGCGTACCATCAAATAGTTGTAATTAGTTTAATTATAGCTTATCCTATTTGAAGAAAATGGTGCCTCCCACGGAGATTTTCGAGACGGACTTTGAAGTTGAAGCTTCAAGATGAAGTCGGGCCATACTAGATCACATTTATCTTATGCATGCTTTAAGTTATTTATTGCTTTAAATATGTCTTAATTATGCATGAGATTGTGGCTTGATTATGTTGCATGATTAAGGATTTTAGTTCACTTAAAATCTAACCAACATAGTAAGAGCCTTAAGTTCCAAACTTAAAAATTGAGTTAAAAGGTGCCATGCCAAAATATACACTTGCTTGGATATCCTTTACATCAATCTAGTAATAATTTTCGCTCAGCGAGGTGTTCCTTATTGGTCCTAAAGGGGCAAGGTACACAAATAATTGTGAGTACATGTTAGTTTTGGTGAAACTCAACGATATAAGTAAGGAGTCCTTTTATGTCGTGGAAAAATCGATAGGATTACCTAATAAGTTCTTAGACGTGCCTATCAACCAAGAATAGTTTCTAGACTATTAGCAAAAGGTTTTTGCTTACCTAAGATGTTTTAGGATTGAGTCGACAAACTGTGCTTAATTCTTCAATGGATTTTAGGATCTTGGAATCATTTTATTCACACCTGCCGGAACACATAACTTGAATAAAATGCTTAATGAACATTGAATTATGCATGTATGCTAGAATTTAAGTTTATTAAGAGAAACTGTGAATGGTTATTTATCTGTTTATTCTTTTCAATTGTAGTTTTAATTATGGCAAACAACAATTCATTCAACATTCGATCAATTCTCGAAAAGGAGAAGTTGATCGGGAAAAACTTCCTTGACTGGCAAAGGAACTTGCAAATAGTTCTTATGCAGGAAGAAAAGGAGTATGTCCTGGAAGAGGCGATGCCCGAAGCCGCAGGCGACGGGGTCACTCAGGCAGCCCTCAATCGTTGGATTGATGCCAACAAGGATGTGAAATGTCTAATGCTCGCCACCATGAGTGCAGATCTGCAGAAAACGTTCATCAACTCAGATGCTTTCACGATCATTAGTGAGTTAAAGAACATGTTCCAAGATCTGGCTCGAGTCGAAAGATTCGAGACTCATAGGCAAATTCTTGAGACCAAGCTTAAGAAAGGCGAGCCCGTAAGTCCACATGTTCTCAAAATGATTGGACTCATTGAGAATATGAGTCGGCTGGATCAGCAATTCTCTCAGGAAATGGCTGTAGACACCATCCTCCATTCTCTTCATAACGGGTATGATCAGTTCAAACTGAACTACAGTATGAATAGTCTGGACAAAACGCTCACTGAGCTTCACGGTATGCTGAAGACCGCTGAAAAGACGCTCAAAAGTGATAAGCAAGATGTGCTTATGGTGCGTGGGGGCAAGTTCAAGAAATCTGGAAAGAAGAGGAATGCTAAGAAAGGTGGAAACAAGGCCAGCCCAAGTAATCAAACTGGCGCCAAGTCTGAAAAGAGGAAGGTCAGTCAACCCACTTCTGAATCCGAATGTTTCTACTGCAAGAAGAAGGGGCATTGGAAGAGAGATTGCTTGAAGCTAAAGGAAGATCAGAAGAACGGAACAGTCTTTCCATCTTCAGGTATTTTCGTTATAGAGTGTATACTTGCTAATTCAACTTCTTGGGTATTAGATACAGGTTGTGGCTCACACTTATGTTCCAATCCACAGGGACTAAGAAGAAGTAGAAAGTTAAGCAAGGGTGAAGTCGACCTACGAGTGGGAAATGTAGCACGGATTGCTGCATTAGTTGTAGGAACTTATTATTTGTCGTTGCCCTCTGGGCTAGTTTTGGAACTGGAAGAATGTTTCCATGTTCCAAGTCTTACTAAAAATATCATTTCAGTTTCTTGCTTAGATGCTAAGGGATTTTCCTTTTTAATAAAAGACAATAGTTGTTCGTTTTATTTTAAAGATATGTTTTATGGATCTGCTAGATTAGTCAATGGACTTTATTTATTAGATCACGACAAACAAGTTTATAACATTGTCGATTAGGCCATATAAACTTGAAACGCTTAGAAAGACTTCAAAAGGAAGGAATTCTAGAACCATTTGACTTAGAGGATTATGGTAAATGCGAATCATGTTTACTTGGCAAAATGACAAAGAAACCTTTCTCTAAAGTTGGAGAAAGAGCAACTGAACTATTGGGCTTAATCCATACAGATGTATGTGGACAAATGAGTACAAATGCTAGAGGTGGTTTCAGCTACTTTATCACTTTCACTGATGACTTCGGTAGATATGGTTATGTCTACCTAATGAAGCATAAGTCTGAATCCTTTGACAAATTCAAGGAATTTCAGAGTGAAGTAGAGAATCAATTAGGCAAGAAGATTAAGGCACTGCGGTCTGATAGAGGCGGTGAATATCTGAGCTATGAATTTGATGACCATCTGAAAGAATGTGGAATTCTGTCAGAATTGACTCCTCCTGGAACACCACAATGGAATGGTGTGTCGGAACGGAGGAACAGAACCTTTCTAGACATGGTCAGGTCAATGATGGGTCAGGCCGAACTTCCAATAGAATTTTGGGGACATGCACTAAATACAGCTGCACTCGCTATAAATAGAGCTCCGTCTAAAGCTGTCGAAAAGACTCCATATGAGTTATGGTTTGGAAAGCCTCCAAATGTGTCTTTTCTTAAGATTTGGGGATGTGAAGTATACGTCAAACGATTAATTTCAGACAAACTTCATCCGAAATCTGACAAATGTATCCTTGTGGGCTATCCAAAGGAAACAAAGGGGTATTACTTTTACAATACATCTGAGAACAAGGTGTTTGTTGCTCGAGATGGTGTCTTTTTGGAGAAAGATCACATTTCCAAAATGACAAGTGGGAGAAAAGTAGACCTCGAAGAAATTCGAGTCGAACAACAAACTCTAGAGAATGCTCAAGAAGACATTCAGGATGAAACTCAGAGATCTTTAGAAGAATCTGGTGAGAATCATGGTCAATCTAGAAATGTTACCCCGTGTAGATCGCAAAGATATAGATCTCAACCGGAAAGGTACTTAGGTATTTTGACGAACGAGAGCTATGACGTTCTATTACTTGAAAGTGATGAACCTGCGACTTACAAACAAGCTATGACGAGCCCTAGCTCCAAGCAATGGCAAGAAGCCATGCAATCTGAATTAGACTCCATGTCTTAAAACCAAGTATGGGATTTGGTCGATTTGCCAGATGGCTACCAAGCCATTGGAAGCAAATGGGTTTTCAAACTGAAAAAGGACAAGGATGGGAAACTTGAAGTTTTCAAAGCTAGATTGGTTGCAAAAGGTTACAGGCAAGTCCACGGTGTGGATTACGATGAAACCTTTTCACCAGTTGCAATGCTAAAGTCTATTCGAATAATGTTAGCAATCGCTGCATATTACGATTACGAAATATGGCAGATGGATGTCAAAACCGCTTTCTTAAATGGCGTTTTAACAGAAACTGTGTTCATGACATAGCCTGAAGGTTTTGAGGATCCAAAGAATGCTAAAAAGGTATGCAAGCTAAAGAAATCAATCTACGGATTGAAGCAGGCATCCAGGAGCTGGAATATACGTTTTGATGAAGCAGTCAGTGACTTTGGTTTCATCAAGAACGCAGACGAATCTTGTGTATACAAGAAGGTCAGTGGGAGCAAAATTGTTTTCCTAGTATTATATGTCGACGACATATTACTTATCGGAAATGACATTCCTATGTTGAACTCTGTCAAGATTTGGCTTGGGAAATGTTTTTCGATGAAGGATCTAGGAGAAGCACAGTACATATTGGGCATCAAGATTTACAGAGATAGATCTAAAAAGATGATTGGACCTAGTCAAAGCACTTATATCAATAAGGTGCTTGATAGGTTCAAGATGGCAGACTCCAAGCGAGGATACCTACCCATGTCTCATGAAATAACTCTAAGCAAGACTCAGTGCCCAAAAACACTTGATGAGCATAGACGAATGAATGGGATTCCATATGCATCATTGATTGGTTCAATAATGTATGCTATGATATGTACACGCCCGGATGTTGCGTACGCACTCAGTGCTACGAGCAGATACCAGTCAGACCCAGGAGAGGCACATTGGACTGCTGCCAAGAATATTCTGAAGTACCTGAAAAGGAACAAAGATGACTTCCTGGTCTATGGTGGAGATGATGAATCAATTGTTAAAGGCTATACGGACGCAAGTTTCCAAACCGACAAAGATGATTTCAGATCACAGTCTGGGTTTGTCTTCTGCCTCAACGGAGGTGCAGTAAGCTGGAAAAGTGCTAAGCAAAGCACCATTGCGGATTCTACAACTGAAGCGGAGTACATTGCTGCACATGAAGCAGCAAAGGAAGCTATATGGCTAAGGAAGTTCATAGGTGAACTAGGTGTAGTCCCCTCCATTAAAGGACCAATAGCCCTGTATTGTGATAATAACGGAGCTATTGCAAAGACAAAGGAGCCTAGACACCACCAAAGAGTCAAGCATGTACTTCGTAGATTTCACCTTCTACGAGAGTTCGTTGAAAGAAAAGAAGTCGAGATAAGCAAGATTGGAACTGATGACAACATATCAGATCCATTGACTAAACCTCTGCCGCAGGCGAAGCACAACTCGCACACTGCAGCCATGGGAATCAAGCATATTGGAGAATGGCTTTGATATCCTTATTTAATGTTTTAAAGTTTTAGAGTTTAAATCTTTGTAAAACATTATTGGTTAACCATTCAAAATAAATGAATAGAATTCATTTTTCCATTTAATTTGTGGT
Source organism: Spinacia oleracea (assembly GCF_020520425.1). Classification (NCBI taxonomy): domain Eukaryota; kingdom Viridiplantae; phylum Streptophyta; class Magnoliopsida; order Caryophyllales; family Amaranthaceae; genus Spinacia; species Spinacia oleracea. The sequence continues at coordinate 95,519,347 of NC_079489.1, forward strand.
TTATTAAATGATGAGTCCCTTCAATTTGACGATATATTCAAGATAGACTGTCAGGACCAGTCCTGTGACTAAGAAATGTCTATCAAGTGAACTTGAATGTCAAAAGTTGAAAATGGTCCCTGGTCGGAGTTTTCTATAAAATTGGACGCATAGAAAACGTTAGACGACTAGAATGCAAGATGACTAGTAGTTCTGTTTCTTGAACTATGAGGACATGGCAATGTCATAATCATTTGCATAGATACTTACTTTGGGAAGACTAGTATCGGACAGACCTATGAAACTTTACTGTAAGAGATGAAAATCTGTGATAAGTAAATTTCATTAAAATTATTAGACACTAAATCCTCAATACCTGAGTGATTTGAGATTACTTGTTTGAGAACTGGTTGCTTTGACGTTGACCAACCGTCGCACCGTAAAAGGAGGCTATAAAGGCAACGCTCAGGTAATCACCTATCAAACGAAGTTTAATCTCAAGATCGCAAGATTGGGATTGTCCTCCCATTAATCGGGATGAGATGCTTAAAAGTTGTACAAGGCCACTCGGAGAGCTAGAAACTGTGAAATGCATGGCCGTGCTCAGATGAATCATAGGCTATGATTATCTTCTTATTTGATCAGTTGAACTCTGAAACCGAGAAACACCTCTGGACATAATAAGGATGACAGCTCTTACCTTATGTTCAAGAGCAAGCATCGAGCGACAAAAGAATTAGGAAATGCACACTTGTCCCTAAGGACAAGTGGGAGACTGAAGGAAATAATGCCCTTGGTCCAAGTATGCATTCAATGTTAAGTCTAATAAATGCGGTTCAGTATTAATTAACAAGTTAATAATTCAGTGAGATCAAGTGAGCTGAATGCCTAGCTAGAGGCTGCTTCAGTTCAAGTGGAATTAATGATATTAATCCACAGCTTACTCTTGACTGAACCCGTAGGGTCACACAAATAGTACGTAAACGGATCAAGTATTTAATGGCATTAAATACGCTATCTATGGATATTCGGAATCGACGGATCTTGGTTTCAGTGGGAGCTGAGATCGTCACAAGCAAGAAATGAATACTCCGGAAACGATGATATTGCCGGAAACGGAAATATGGATCGTATCGGAAATATAAATATTATCCAAGTCGTAGATGTTGCCGGAAACGAAAACATGGTACGTATCGGAAAATATTATCGGAAATGGAAATATTGCCGGAATCGGAAATATTGCCGGAAACGGAAATATTGTCAGAATCGGAAATATTATCGGAATCGGAAAATAGTTCCGGAAACGGAAATATTAAATATTTGTTCGAAACGGAAATTAATTCCGGAATAGGAAATATTAAATATTGTTCGTATCGGAAATGAATTCCGGAACCGGGAATTTAATCGGAAGCGTATCGTACGAATAAGCATCGGACGAGGCCTGCCGGACGAAGGCCCAGCACGAAGCCAGGCCATCACCCAGCAAGCAAAGACGCACGCCAACGCCCAGCCCAAGGCAGCGCCAGGCCCACCGCAAGGCAGGCCCAGCGCGCCAAGGCAAGGCTGCCCAGCGTGGGCTGCGTGGGCCGAGCGCACGCGTGCGGGCGCCCTCATGGCTCCGTGCGTGTGTTTGTGTCCATGCACAATTCCTAAATCTATTAGGATTTGGTGTATGATTAAATTCCTATTCCTATTAGGATTATTTAATTAATTAGAGTCCTTGTAGGATTCTAAGTTTAATTAAATCGTATCCTACTAGGATTCTAATTCCCTTTCCAAACCTCTATAAATAAGGGCCTAGGGTCATAATTTAGAAATACGATTGAAGTATTCAAAAGGGTAAGTTTTGAAAGAAAATTCAGCCACACTCTTGCACAATAATAGCCGAAAATTCCTAAGCACCTTAAGTGCGATTCTAGTTGGTCAATCTTGAGGCGGATCCGGACGTACTGTGGACTATCTACGGAGGGACGACACTTGGAGTCCTAAAGACTTGTTCTTGTTCGGTTCGGGCGCAGCTAGGGAAGGCACGCTACAAAGTGTATGCATCTATGCTATGCTAAATGATTATGTGTAAATAATCTGCTTTCTTGGCTTTATGGTTTTTCCGCATGATTTATGTATTGTCATATGTATCATAACCTAACATTAGCCTCGTGCTTTTTCGACCCCCTCACACCAAGAAATCTACCCAGAAATCATTTTCAGCGCCCAAAGCTGGGCGCCGAAATCTTTAACGCCCCAGCCTGGGCGCTGAATCTCTCTGCTTGCCAAATTTTGCCCAGAAGTGCTCATCATTTTATCCGCACATACACGGAAAAATAACGAACACTTGGAGGGGTACAGCACGTATTCACGTATTTAGATATACGTACCACAAAAAAAAAAACACATGAAAAAATGATGTGCAAAATACATGTACTCAAAAAAATAAAACAAATTTTTGTTTTACGGCAAAGCAGCAGATTAAAAAAAAAATAATAAACTTCACTTATTCTACCGTTTCAAATAATATGTTTCCATCTCAGAACATACTTATCAAATTCGGCATCCTAGAATTTATTCTAGCTAGAACTACACGCGACCTGATTCTAAGTTAAAGTTATTTAACAAGGATACGTAGGCAATCCTATTTATGGATTCGGTCCAATCAAATAAAAAATATAATGTGCATAAGTGTTGGAAATAAGCAAATAAAAAAAAAGGGAGATAAGCAAAACGAAAACAAGAAAAATAAAATTACGCCTTTATTAATATTTAAAAATAATAAGAAGGAAAACAAAAAGTGCTAAGGAATGAAAAACAAACACAACTGAAATAAATAAAGGGCACCTACACCCTAACAAGAACTACACTACTCGAGTTCTTCCGGATCATCAAATAAAGTTTTGTAGAGGGCAATGTTCGCAGGGTCCACCTCCACAGGCTTCTGCGCTGCCCCTATATCAATCTCCATAAGAACAGGCTCCTTGACACTAACTTCCAAGGATGCCAAGGCCTCAGAAACATTTTTAGTTTGAACAGCTATAGCCCGCTCAGCCACAAGGGCACAAACAATGGTAGGAGAAGGATTATCAACATCAATTGGATTAGCCACTGGTTCTACTAGGGGCTGAACTTTCCTAACCCATACATTATTCCGGCGACGATCTCCGCGAGAGCTTGCATTTCTTTTGTGAACGACAGGCCCCTTCATGTTAGGCATCTTTTTAGGCCTAGGACTGGAACGGGGAAGAACTTCCTTTCGCTTTCGATCAGGACGAGCTTTTACAGTCTTAATACCATGGTCGCGAGGATTAGCAGAATCACGGCTCTCATACTTAGCCCTACCTTGAGGTATCAAAAGCTCAGCCGGCTCTTCATTTCGAGCCTTAGTTCTCACAACCTTATCATCGGAACTCATCCACAACTTGTAGTTTTCAGAAAGACCCACAAAGCCATCTCTAGCCACGGTCCAACGCGGGAGGCCACCATAATACTTAGCCCACGCTTGAACCCGTGCTTGTGAAAAGACCGCTACTTTAGGTGGTACCGTATCGGAAAACGGGATAGTCTGCCTTAAGCCGTATTGTCGCATGACTCGGTAAGGAAAGATATAAACGGGCCGAGATAACCCCAACAAAGAAACATAAACTAACACCACGGAACCCCCCGTCATATTAGTCAAACCCCACCACGGTACCACCCACTTAATAGAGCATATGCCATGAGTGAAATAGGAGGCCCACTCGGCCTCGTCCTGGCCTTGGTGCAAATACTTTCGGTTACCCAAGGCTACAGGGCGATAGTGTTTAGGATCGGCAGGAGCTTCTAGAAGCCTAAGTAGTTCCATGAGCCAAATCTGCAAAAAACGGGTACGATCAGAAAAATAATAATAAACGAAAGTCCTGCCTGGGACGCACTTTCAACGCCCAGGACCAGGCGCCAGAAATTCCGACGCCCAGCTCTGGGCGCTGAAAATCAGCTCCAGGCAGGGGGCTGTCGAGACAAACGAAAAAGGAAAAGAATAAAAAGTATATGCGAATAAACGATCGATTACCTGCAGCAATAGGGGGCTCCCCTTAAAAATTTCAGACTTGGCATCCTTTTTTAATTCATCCGCGCTCAGTAAGGTCTCGGCAACAACCAACGGCATAATGGAATAGCAACTCTCCATCTGGCTGATCAAGGGGATCAACCTTATGTCACCGAACTCGCCATTGTTATTCGACAGTAAATAGTGGTTCAACTAGCAGAATACAAATGCTCGAATATTCAATTTCTGTTCAGTCATATTTTTACTAGGTCTAAAGTGATGTTTTACAAGCTTTACCAAATTAACCTTATCACCCACAACGATCTCAGCGAGCATGTTAGCATCTAGTCCTAGGAAAGCCCCTATAGTTGTTTTACCCTCTTCAACAGTGCCAGGGGTAGCAGGAGTAGCATTGGTAGGATAACCAAGGATCGCAGCAAATTCATCTGGCAAAGGGCATACTTCATTGCCCCAAAAGACAAAAATATGGTGATCAGAATCCCAAAAGTCCAGGGCCGCATACAGAAAATTATAATCAATATTAATTTGTTGTAAGCCTAAGAATGCCTCTAAGTGGTATCCTTTCAACAAAGCCTTTTCTGTGGGATTAAGGGCTCTTAACTAGCGCCTAACAACTCGTTGGAGGGAGAAGGGAGGAATCAACATGGCAAGAGCAGGGAAGAATAAATGCTAAGCAATTGCAAAAAAGAGGAAGATTGAGAGTGGTGAAAAAGAAAGACGTACTTAACCCCTATATATACAAGAAAGCATCGAGTGACATCCCAATCCCATTCGGAAACGCGCTAAAAAATCCTGGAACTGCCAAAATAGAACTTCCAACGCCCAAGGCTGGGCGCCGAAATTTTTAACGCCTGGCCTGGGGCGCCGGAAATGTAGCCCAAGGCCCGGATCCTTCAAAACGCGGAGCGGGAAAGGACTTAAAACCGTGTTAATAGACACGAGGCCCTGTTGTAATCAAGATCAAGCCCAAAGCACCTTTAGAGCCCGAATAGTGAAAACAAATGTTAAAGCTTGTCGAAACTCAGACTCATCTCAAGAAAAAAATATGTGTACATTTTTCAAGGCAATATAGAAAAGATAAAAATCAAGGTCATTCTTCGAAACAAAAAAAATCAAAATTAAAAAATCAAGTCGTTGGTTTCTCAAATTAAAAAGCGTTTATTTGTCAAAAGATCAATCCGGGCCAAAGTAAGCTCGATGTATTAATTATTGAAATAATGAAGCAAACTTTGTCGCCCGAAAAATGAAGTCGCACACCACGACTTCATCAAAGTAGCATACCACTACAAAGATCGCTCGCACTTACGAGCACGATCCCAAACACGATCAAGAAAATTACAAAATGCGTATCCCCAAGGAACCTCTTTGACAAGAAATGACCGTCAAGCACGAGTTCTTGGGGGCTCGAAAGAAAATATATATTTCAACAGAGAGTATGCAAAGTTAAAACAATATTCCCAGACTACGCTGTACGAAGTCCCGTGTTTGGATAATCTAAAAAGATAAAACCGGATTACAACCTCAAGACAAAGGTCGCCATTGATACTTATACATAGTCCCCTAATCAAGGACCCAGGTAGTGGCAAAATTGAGCTGTAAAGACTAGCTCAAAACCATGAAAAATGATGACCACGAGACAATGGTCCGTCTAAGCACGTTGTCAACCCACATTCAGGTTGCAACTAAATCCGAGCATCCCTCGAAAGAATTCGCTCTTACAAGAATGAATAAAAAGAAATTCTCAAAAGAAATCACAAGAACAAATGAAATAGGTACTTGCCCACCTCAATCGGGCAAGATCGCGGCACGTACCACGCGAGTCCCAAATCGAAAAGACGAATTCAGGTTCGCTCACCTTCAGCGGGCGGGGTCTGCGTCACTAACCGCGCAGGTCCTCAGTTTTCGAAAATGAAAAGAAAATAAATCCTTCAAAAAACAAAAACACACTCGCGCACCTTCAGCGGGCGGGGTCTACGTCACTAACCACGCAGGTCCTTAGTCGCTGCAGCGATAACTTTTCCCGATTTATCCTTTTCCAAAAATCAAAGGATGGTTTCCCTTTTCCAAAAATCAAAGGATGGTTTCCCTTTTCCAAAAATCAAAGGATGGTTTCCCTTTTCCAAAAATCAAAGGATTGGTTTTCCGCTTTTCCAAAAAAGAGCGATGTGCTGGATTTTTTCTTCGTTTTACAAGGGGGTTTTCTTGTTTAGCTAACCCTGAAAATGAGAATCTTTAAAACATTTTACCTCGTGATTGGGCTTGGCCAGGCCTAGTTACACTTTATAGCTTTGATTTCGAAAACATCTTTAGATACTTCCAATGACAAAGTGAGGGAGTTTCTATACTATCAGTTAACAAATTCCAATGACGCGTGAGGAATGTGTTAACACTTCAAGTGATGACCCTTAAATCAAATGTTATCACTCGGGGGCTCGTGAGACCCTCGCAAAACAGGTCACATACACCATGGCTTGTATGACGCACTCCGTCTAGTACTTTGACCATCGTCACATCTCGAGACTTAGTCAAAGTGGGGGCTAACTGTAGACGCCTACTTTTGTCCCCATTCCCGAAAGGGAAGGTTCGATGATGAGAACATAAATCTCCACTTGGAAACGCATCTCCTATAAAATAACGGATCTCAATCACCCTTTCATTTCAGCCAAAGCTACTATTTATAGAAACCTGCTTAGAGTAGTAACTGCCGTAAAAGGTAGTTGTTAAAAGTGGAAAAATCATAAAGATAGAAACCTGTCAGAATTAGGTGTTGCACTCTAACATAAATCCTAAAAGAGATAGAATTTGCATTCCTGGTATAATTCGAAAATAAGAGTTACGTATTAATTAAAATCCTAACGAACCTAGAGTTCGTAACGGGCCCAGACGCATTCCGTCATAAGTTAATACGCACTAAAAGACTCGGATAAATCTCAAAAAGCTCTGTGTTCTAAGAGTCCAAATCTGACAAAGAACTCGGCCCAGATCCCATTTTCAACGCCTGGATCTGGGCGCCGAAATCTTCGGCGCCTAGCCCTGGGCGCTGAAAATGTCTTGGGCCGTTTTATTCCCGGATTCTTTTTGGATTCGTATCTTAAAATCTATCTTTCCACACACTCTTTTCTTATAAATACAGCCTCAAAACCGACGTGAAAACACACATAATTCCATAACCTGAGTATTGACTCTAGCCTTAAGCCTAAGCCTCACGCTGCGAAATTGATCCAGCGTTCTGTCGCAATCGACCCAAAAGCCGAACAGAACGCATCCTGCCCCTTGTAGCTTGATGAATTAAGCCTAAATACTGGAACATTGCTTAGAAACCCGAGATTCGTTAAATAAAAGGAGAAATAGTAAAGCCAAGTGGTTAGTTTTCTGAGAACCACAACGCACCTCTCAAGGGTGCGTTGTAATGTGTCCCTCATATGATTTAATCGCTTTCATCACCCTTTTATAAAATTGTTGAACTATTAAATTGATTGATCTATCACGCCTAATAAGATAATACCTTGGAGAATTGAATTATCATGCTAGGTACCTTAAATCAATCTAAATAAGATAATCACGATCGATTTAGTATTATGTGTTGCATATTGCTAAAATCAATTCAGAATAGTTTAATAGTTTAACGCATGTCCCTTCAATTATTTATGCTGAGCTAGTAAGGATAACCTGCCTCTGGAGTATTATCGATGAGCACTCCTCTCGGTAGCTACAGTCCCACGAACTCTCAATCTCTGCCCTGCGGGTGTACGTTGAGCGATCCCCACACTAGCGACCACAAGGGAACCTATGGCCGTCGTGGTCGAACATAATTGCACTCCCTTTATGTCACGATAACCGGGTTTTGTCAGTTTTTCTCATTGTCATTAAAAACTGAATGGCGACTCCTATATTACTAGTCGATTGGGTGTAAACTCACAGGAAATCCAATTACACTTGATCTGACAACGTCACGCCCACAAGGGACGAGGTCACGCATTAGCCTCGTGCTTTTTCGACCCCCTCACAGCATGGCTTCTTGCCACTACTTGGAGCTAGGGCTCGTCATAGCTTGTTTGTAAGTCGCAGGTTCATCACTTTCAAGTAATAGAACGTCATAGCTCTCGTTCGTCAAAATACCTCAGTACCTTTCCGGTTGGGATCTATATCTCTGCGATCTACGCGGGGTTACATTTCTAGATGGTCCATGATTCTCACCAGATACTTCTAAAGATCTATGAGTTTCATCCTGAATGTCATCTTGAGCATTCTCTAGATTTTGTTGTTCGACTCGAATTTCTTCGAGATCTACTTTTCTCCCACTTGTCATTTTGGAAATGTGATCCTTTTCCAAAAAGATACCATCTCGAGCAACAAACACCTTGTTCTCAGATGTATTGTAGAAGTAATACCCCTTTGTTTCCTTTGGATAGCCTACAAGGGTACATTTGTCAGATTTTAGATGGAGTTTGTCTGAAATTAATCTTTGACGTATACTTCACATCCCCAAATCTTAAGAAAAAGACACATTTGGAGGCTTTCCAAACCATAACTCATATGGAGTCTTTTCAACAGCTTTAGACGGAGCTCTATTTATGGTGAGTGCAGCTGTATTTAGTGCATGTCCCCAAAATTCTATTGGAAGTTCGGCGTGACCCATCATTGATCTAACCATGTCTAGCAAGGTTTTGTTCCTCCGTTCTGACACACCGTTCCATTGTGGTGTTCCAGGAGGAGTCAATTCGGATAGAATACCACATTCTTTCAGATGGTCATCAAATTCATAGCTCAGATATTCACCGCCTCTATCAGACCGCAGTGCCTTAATCTTCTTGCCTAATTGATTCTCTACTTCACTCTGAAATTCCTTGAATTTTTCAAAGGATTCAGACTTATGCTTCATTAGGTAGACATAACCATTTCTACTGAAGTCATCAATGAAAGTGATAAAGTAGCTGAAAGCACCTCTAGCATTTGTACTCATTGGTCCACATACATCTGTATGGATTAAACCCAATAGTTCAGTTGCTCTTTCTCCAACTTTAGAGAAAGGTTGCTTTGTCATTTTGCCAAGTAAACATGATTCGCATTTACCATAATCCTGTAAGTCAAATGGTTCTAGAATTCCTTCCTTTTGAAGTCTTTCTATGCGTTTCAAGTTAATATGGCCTAACCGACAATGCCACAGATAGGTGAGATCTGAATCATCCTTTTTGGCCTTTTTGGTATTTATGTTATAAACTTGTTTGTCGTGATCTAATAAATTAAGTCCATTGACTAATCTAGCAGATCCATAAAACATCTCTTTAAAATAAAACGAGCAACTATTGTCTTTTATTAAAAAGGAAAATCCCTTAGCATCCAATCAAGAAACAGAAATGATGTTTTTAGTAAGACTTGGAACATGGAAACACTCTTCCAGTTCCAAAACTAGCCCAGAGGGCAACGACAAATAATAAGTTCCTACAGCTAATGCAGCAATCCGTGCTCCATTTCCCACTCGTAGGTCGACTTTACCCTTGCTTAACCTTCTACTTCTTCTTAGTCCCTGTGGATTGGAACATAAGTGTGAGGCACAACCTGTATCTAATACCCAAGAAGTTGAATTAGCAAGTATACAGTCTATAACAAAAAAACCTGAAGATAGAACGACTGTTCCGTTCTTCTGATCTTCCTTTAGCTTTGGACATTCTCTTTTGTAATAGCCTATTCCATCACAATAAAGACAGCTTTGTCCTGCTTTGTTTTAGCATTGCCCTTGGACTTTCCACCTTTCTTGAAGGGTCTCCCTTTAGCCTTGAGTAAATTTTTGGCTTCACAGTCGAGTATTATCTCAGCCTTTCTGACAAGGTGAACAAATTCTGCAACTGTTTCTTCTCTTGGTTCACTTAGGTATAGTTGCTTGAAGCGACCAAACCCACTGTGCAGTGAATTGAGCAAGATAGAGACTGCCATCCTTTCGCTTATTGGTGTTCCTAGCAGACTTAGGCGATCAAAATATGAAAGCATAAGCTCCACATAGAACCTCAGTGGGACGCCTACCCTCTGTTTAGTGCGAAGGAGCTGAACATGTGTTTCTTGGACCTCCATCCTATAACACCTGTTAGGAGAACTAACCTTTAGACCAGACATTGATTCAATCAACTCATGGACGTTTAGGTCCCTGTCCTCCGTGCTTCCACGACAGATATCCCTCAGATTCTTGATGAGCGTATAAGGTTCGTAAGCTACAAACCTTCTAGCCCATTCATCAGGGATATTGTTCAGCATGAGAATCATAACCTTTTTGAGATCCGCATCCCAGGCGGCAAATCTTTCAGGGGTCATGTCTCTGGCATAGTAGCTTGGCATAGGATGCAACAGTACATACTCAAGTCCATTGAGTCTGACTATTTCAACAAGCTTAGCTTCCCATTCAAGAAAATTTGTTAGGTTCAGCTTAACCATAAGCTCAGAACCCATGATGATGTTTTGATTGTTGTTTGCCATAGTTAAAACTACAATTGGAAAAGAATAAACAAATAAATAACCATTCACAGTTCTCTTAATAAACTTAAATTCCAGCATGCATGCATAATTTAATGTTCATTAAGCATTTTATTCAAGTTATGTGTTCCGGCAGGTGTGAATAAAATGATTCCAAGACCCTAAAACCATTGAAGAATTAAGCACATTATGTATTTAGACTCAATTCTAAAATCTTTTAGGTAAGCAAAAGCCTTTTTCTAATAGTCTAGAAACTACTCTTGGTTAATAGGTACGTCTAAGAACTTATTAGGTAAACCTATCAATTTTGCCACGACATAAAAGGAATCCTTACTTATATCGTTGAGTTTCACCAAAACTAACATGTACTCACAATTATTTGTGTACCTTACCCCTTTAGGATCAATAAGTAACACCTCGCTGAGCGTAAAACTATTACTAGATTGATGTAAAGGTTATCCAAGTAAGTGTTATTTTGGCATGGCACCTTTTAACTCAATTTTTTAAAAGTTTGGAACTTAAGGCTCTTACTATGTTGGTTAGATTTTAAGTGAACTAAAATCCTTAATCATGCAGCATAATCAAGCCATAATCTCATGCATAATTAAGACATATTTAAAGCAATAAATAACTTAAAGCATGCATAAGATACATGTGATCTAGTATGGCCCGACTTCATCTTGAAGCTTCAACTTCAAAGTCCGTCTTGAAAATGGATTGGAAACTCCGTCTTGAATTTCACCATGGGAGGCGCCATTTTCTTCAAATAGGATAAGCTATAATTAAACTAATTACAACTATTTGATGGTACGCAGACCATATTTGAATTGAAAAACAAACTTTGGTGCATTAGACCAATTACATTCAAATTAATGGTACGCAGTCCATATTTTCTATCCTATTTGGGTCATACTAGTCACTTCATAACCTGCAAAACAGTACATATACAATATATACCATTCACCCATTCATTATCATGAATGGCCCACATAGCTGGTTAGTAAAACGCATTGTTATGCATCACATAAATATTTGCAGCAATTAATCAAGGGCACCAATAATCTACCAATTATTCAGTCCTTATTAATTCTAATCAAGTTGTTTTAACCTTAAAGGATTTGTAGACCTAATCAAGAGTTTATGACTAAAATGCTCCCACTTAAACCAATAACTTTATATGCTTTACTAATTTTAAACATAAAAATGTATCTCTATTCTAACCGGAAACATACAAGTTTAATTAAAATTTAAAGCTCATATAAAATTATAATCGAATCCATTTATTTAATTTATTTTCAGTTGAATTAAATGAACTTAAATTAATTCAAGGTTTTTTATTTTAGTAAAATAATTAGTATAAATTAAAATTTATAATAATTATAATATTCAAAATTAAAATCCGAGAAAACAATTTAAATTGTTAATTTTAAAATTAATTAAAATTATTTCCGAACTGAAAATCTAAAATTAAAAACAAAACGTATCAATTCGCAAGACGAGGCACTTGGGCTTGCGCCCAAGCCCCATCGAGCTACGAGGCCCCCATGCCCCGTGCCATTGATCGTTGCACACGGCTTGCACAGCCACACCGCACACACAGCCATATGCCACGCATACACGCACCCATGCTGGCTACGCTGCGCGCAGCCTTGTGCTGTATCGTGGCTGCCTACCTCTCGGCGGGCCTGGTGCGTCGTGGCGCAGCACATCGCTTCCCACACGCATCTTACTCGTCGCATGTGCTTGCCCATTGCCCTCGTCGATCGCCCAGCATGCATGCTTAGGCTTCAAGCCTTGCGTGCCGCCTAGCTTGTTGCTCGCTGCATTCGTACCGCACGGGCGACGAGCTCCCTTGCTCGTCGTCGCGTGCGCGCACTATACAACACCCCTTAAGGTAACACGTAGCTTCCATTGCTTTGTGCGTGCAACATTTATGAGCGTATTTCATAAAAATTTTAATTCAAAATTAATGACAAATTAATAAATCATATTAATTTCATAATTTGAGGGAGAAAAATCGAAAATTTATTAATCAATTAATTTCCGATTAACTTGGATTCAAATCTAGGTCATAAAAATTTAAAATTTATCATAAATTAACAATTTTTATGGTGATTTTTAATCATTGATACCTAATTATTCGAATTTCAAATCAATTCTAAATTATTCGAATTTCAACAAATTAATCATAATTACAAATTAGGATGTATAATTAACAAGTCTAGGCATTCAAATTTGTTAAACATATACAGTAGGTCAATCAAAAATTCAAGATTTATCAACAAGAATCGCAAATATTCAATTTAACATCTTAAATTTACAAACTTTTGCGTTCGTAAAACTAAAACCTCCGAAAAGTCATAGTTACGCTTCGAATTTGGGAATTCTGGGTTCGGCCGATAAAGAGTATTTTTGTCAAAATTTTAGAATGCCTTTTACATGCGGAATTGACAAAAAAATCACTCGATTTGGATAAGTAACGAAGAAACTGCCGAAAAACTGCGTACATATAATTAAATAAACGCAATTTGCAATTAATTAACAATTACGAAAATTAATCACCCCTTTTTAATTCTTTGCAAATTTGTAAAATTTAACCATGTTTAAGCAATTATAGATCATGCAATTAATAAGGGGCTCGTGATACCACTGTTAGGTTATGATACATATGAACAACATAAATCATGCGGAAAAACCTTAATGTCAAGATACATATTAATTGCACATAATCATATAATTAGTCTAGGATGCATACACTTTGTAGCGTGCCCTCCCTAGGTGCGCCCGAACCGAACAAGAACAAGTCTTTAGGACTCCAAGTGTCGTCCCTCCGTAGAAAGTCCACAGCACGTCCGGATCCGCCTTAAGATTGACCAACTAGAATCGCCCTTAAGGTACTACTTATTTTCGGCTAAATAGGCAAGAGTTATGGCTGATTTCTCTACTTAAAAATCCTAGCTTTGAATACTTGAAAACTTGTTGTATAAATTTGTGACCCTAGGCACATATTTATAGAGTATGGAAAAGGATTTAGAATCCTATTAGAATACCAATTAGTTTAATTAGAATCCCTTTAGGACTCTATTAAATAAATTCTATCTACTAGGATTAGGATTTAATCATAGAACGAATTCCAATAGCTTTAGGATTCATATCGCACACAACCGCATACGAGCACGAGCACCGCACAGCCCGCGCAAGCCTCGCGGCCCACGCGAGCTGCACAACTCGCAGCCTACATAGCTCGCGCGCGCGCCATGCCTTGCTGGGCTTGGCCTTGCGCTGGGCCTGGCGAGGCTTTGGCGTGTGTGTTGGGGGCTTGGCTTGCTGGGCGAGGGCCTGGCTTCGTGCTGGGCCTTCGTCTAGCAAGTCTCGTCCGATGCTAATTCGTACGATGCGCTTCCGATTAAATTCCTGATTCCGGAATTCATTTCCGATACGAACAATATTTAACATTTCCGATTCCGGAATTAATTTCCGTTTCGAACAAATATTTAATATTTCCGTTTCCGGAATTATTTTCCAATTCCGATAATATTTCCGATCTGACAATATTTCCGTTTCCGACAATATTTTCGATTCCGACAATAATTCCATTTCCGATAATATTTTCCGATACGTACCATGTTTCCGTTGTCGGCAACATCTACGACTTGGATAATATTTATATTTCCGATACGATCCATATTTCCGTTTCCGGCAATATCATCGTTACCGGAGTATTCATTTACTTGCCTTTGACGATCTTAGCTCCCACTGAAACCAAGATCCGTCGATTCCGAATATCCATAGATGGAGTATTTAATGCCATTAAATACTTGATCCGTTTACGTACTATTTGTGTGACCCTACGGGTTCAGTCAAGAGTAAGCTGTAGATTAATATCATTAATTCCACTTGAACTGAAGCGGCCTCTAGCTAGGCATTTAGCTCACTTGATCTCACTGAATTATTAACTTGTTAATTAATACTGAACCGCATTTATTAGACTTAACATTAAATGCATACTTGGACCAAGGGCATTAATTCCTTCAATAACTATGTACATGACATGTCATAGGATTTGTGGATCCAATTAATGCTTGAAATGAATGCTAGCTTATGAAATCTAAGCATGGATTTAAGCAAGCAATTGGGAATTGGAACTGTATTTTAGTGAAGCTAATAAGCATTTTAGTTTCATAAAATGTACATAAATCTTATAGATGTATAAGAAGTTAAGTTGGAGTACATAAAACTTAATTGGTCCTATGTGTATCACACACATATCTCTCTATTGTGAAATAACATTCAAATACTAATGACTTAGATTTGAAATTATTTATCAATGATGGACCAAGGCGAAACTTAGTACATACTAGGTATTAAGATCCATTTACAAAGATCTTAGAATATTGTTTTAGATTAAGTAATGGCATTTACTAAATCTAACACGAAAGACTCCTTAGGAGATATTCGACCCATATGAATAAATCTAAGTAAAGAATGTTTGAACTATGTATAAGCATTTACTAAGTTAAACATCAAAGGATCTAGATGAGATTCTTCACCTATATTATATATCAAAGAATTTAGCTGCATTTAGTATCTACTGAAACTAGAATGAGCTAAAGTTACATGAATAGAATTCAATTGGGAATTATTCTGCAAAAGAATTTATCATGTATAATATAATATGAGGATCGCCAAAAATGTATCGTATGACTTTAGGCATGACGAACATATACCAATCTCTATTGATCTAAGTAAAGATCAACTAGATTGAGATCAAGGAAAACTTATGGTACTTGAAAAGGTACATAAAAATAGTTCTTGATTCAAGGAAATAAAGATATGCTAAATATTGATTCTACACGCATCAACACTGGCAAAGGATCAAGCAAGATTCCTTTGGAGTTAACCATTGACAAGGACGAGCTAAAGAGCATCGTGTTTTGAAATGGCAACATGGATTGGAGACCATGGGTTGTTGCGTGGGAAATAAAAATAATAATTTCTATGTTCTAAGATATAGTTGGAAAGTCTTCCACATATCTATGAACTGCTTGGATAGGTAAATCCAAACAAAGCATCACTAGCAACCTATACAGTTGAAGTGAAAGTACTTATTGCCTAAGAAGCAATAAAACAGGGTTGTTTATGTTAAAGAGTTCTTCATTGAACTTGGGTAGATCACATGTCTGTTGACTTAATAGTTCTTCATTGCAAAATGCGTAGAACCACTATTTAAGTAAGAAAGACTAGATCACATAATAAACAAACTCAAAAGATCTTATCATCCTATCTCGAAAAACATTCGATGAAAGGGATATTAAGATTGGCAAAGCATGATAAGTAAACCTGTGCAACAAGTGAGAAGCAACACTCACATTGTAGCACTGGAAATCAAGCAAAGCTTTGAAATCCATGAACTGTTTTAAAGATGGGTTAGAGGCCCATGGTTGTAAAACGTAGGTGTTGAACATTTATCATATATGAAATATATTTTCATATTCCATTTATTCTTGGTTTAGTATTAAATGATGAGTCCCTTCAATTTGACAATATATTCGAGATAGACTGTCAGGACCAGTCCTGTGACTAAGAAATGTCTATCAAGTGAACTTGAATGTCAAAAGTTGAAAATGGTCCCTGGTCGGAGTTTTCTATAAAGATGGACGCATAGAAAACGTTAGACGACTAGAATGCAAGATGACTAGTAGTTCTGTTTCTTGAACTATGTGGACATGGCAATGTCGTAATCATTTGCATAGATACTTACTTTGGGAAGACTAGTCTCGGACAGACCTATGAAACTTTACTGTAAGAGATGAAAATCTGTCATAAGTAAATTTCATTAAAATTATTAGACACTAATCCTCAATACCTGAGTGATTTGAGATTACTTGTTTGAGAACTGCTTACTTTGACGTTGTCAACCGTCGCACCCTAAAAGAAGGCTATAAAGGCAACGCTCAGGTAATCACATATCAAACGAAGTCTAATCTCAAGATCGCAAGATTGGGATTGTCCTCCCATAAATCGGGATGAGATGCTGAAAAGTTGTACAAGGCCACTCGGAGAGCTAGAAACTGTAAAATGCATGGTCGTGCTCAGATGAATCATAGGCTATGATTATCTGTATATTTGATCAGTTGAACTCTGAAACCGAGAAACACCTCTAGACATAATAAGGATGACAACTCTTACCTTATGTTCAAGAGCAAGCATCGAGTGACAAAGGAATTAGGAAATGCACTCTTGTCCCTAAGGACAAGTGGGAGACTGAAGGAAATAATGCCCTTGGTCCAAGCATGCATTTAATGATAAGTCTAATAAATGCGGTTCAGTATTGATTAACAAGTTAGTAATTCAGTGAGATCAAGTGAACTGTATGCCTAGCTAGAGGCCGCTTCAGTTCAAGTGGAATTAATGATATTAATCCACAGCTTACTGTTGACTGAACCCGTAGGGTCAAACAAATAGTACGTAAACGGATCAAGTATTTGATGGCTTCAAATACTCCATCTATGGATATTCGGAATCGACGGATCTTGGTTTCAGTGGGAGTTGAGATCGTCAAAGGCAAACAATGAATACTCCGGAAACGATGATATTGCCGGAAACGGAAACATGGATCGTATCGGAAATATAAATATTATCCAAGTCGTAGATGTTACCGGAAACGGAAACATGGTACGTATCGGAAAATATTATCGGAAATGGAAATATTGCCGGAATCTGAAATATTGCTGGAAACGGAAATATTGTCGGAATCGGAAATATTATTGGAATCGGAAAATAATTCCGGAAACGGAAATATTAAATATTTGTTCGAAACGGAAATTAATTCCGGAATCGGAAATGTTAAATATTGTTCGTATCGGAAATGAATTCCGGAATCGGGAAATTAATCCGAAGCGCGTCGTACGAATTAGCATCGGACGAGACTTGCTAGACGAAGGCCCAGCACGAAGCCAGACCCACGTCCAGCAAGCCAGCTGAAGGAAATAATGCCCTTGGTCCAAGTATGCATTCTATGTTAAGTCTAATAAATGCGGTTCAGTATTAATTAACAAGTTAATAATTCAGTGAGATCAAGTGAGCTGAATGCCTAGCTAGAGGCCGCTTCAGTTCAAGTGGAATTAATGATATTAATCCACAGCTTACTCTTGACTGAACCCGTAGGGTCACACAAATAGTACGTAAACGGATCAAGTATTTAATGGCATTAAATACTCCATCTATGAATATTCGGAACCGACGGATCTTGGTTTCAGTGGGAGCTAAGATCGTCACAGGCAAGAAATGAATACTCCGGAAACGATGATATTGCCGGAAACGGAAATATGGATCGTATCGGAAATATAAATATTATCCAAGTCGTAGATGTTGCCGGAAACGGAAACATGGTACGTATCGGAAAATATTATTGGAAATGGAAATATTACCAGAATCGGAAATATTGCCGGAAACGGAAATATTGTCAGAATCGGAAATATTGCCGGAATCGGAAAATAATTCCGGAAACGGAAATATTAAATATTTGTTCGAAACGGAAATTAATTCCGGAATCGGAAATATTAAATATTGTTCGTATCGGAAATAGATTCCGGAAATGGAAATTTAATCGGAAGCGTATCGTACGAATTAGCATCGGACGAGGCTTGCCGGACGAAGGCCCAGCACGAAGCCGGGGCCAATCGCCCAGCAAGCATGCGCGCCACAAGCCCAGCCAAGGCAGCGCCCAGGCCTACCGCAAGGCAGGCCCAGCGCGCGCCAAGGGCCACGGCTGCGTGGGCCGTGCTACGCGGGCTGCTGCTCGCACGCGCATGGGCAGCCCTTGTGGCTGCCGTGTGTGTGTGAGTTTGTGCTCATGCGTGATTCCTGAATCTACAAGAGTCAGTGTATGATTAAATTTCTATTCCTAATTGGATAAATTAATTAAATAGAATTCATGTAGGATTCTAATTCCAATTAATTCGCATCCTACTAGGATTACGATTCCTTTTCCATAACTCTATAAATAAAGGCCTAGGGGTCATAATTTATACACAAGTTTCAAAGTATTCAAAAGTGAGTTTTTGAGAGAAAATTAAAACACACATCTTGCTCAAAAGTGCCGAAATTTTCTAGTACCTTAAGGGCGATTCTAGTTGGTCAATCTTAAGGCGGATCCGGACGTGCTGTGGACTATCTACGGAGGGACGACACTTGGAGTCCTAAAAGACTTGTTCTTGTTCGGTTCGGGCGCAGCTAGGGAGGGCACGCAACAAAGAGTATGCATCTAAATTATGCTATATGATTATGTGTAAATAATATGTTGTCCTGGGTTAATGGTTGTTTCCGCATGATCTATGTAGTGTCATATGTATCATAACCTAACAGTGGTATCACGAGCCCCTTATTATTTTCATAATCTAAATTGCATGAACATGGTTAAATATTACAAATTTGCAAGAATTAGAAGGGGTGATTAATTTTCGTAATTGTTAATTAATTGCAAATTGCGTTTATTTAATTATATGTACGCAGTTTTTCGGCAGTTTCTTCATTACTCATCCGAATTGAGTGATTTTTGTGTCAATTCCGCATGTAAAAGGCATTCTAAAATTTTGACAAAAATAGTATTTTTCTGCCGAACCCAGAATTCTCAAATTCGAAGCCTAACTATGACTTTTCGAAGGTTTTAGTTTTTCGAATGCAAAATTTCGTAAATTTAAGATGTTAAATTAAATATTTGCGATTCCTGTTGATAAATCTTGAATTTTTGATTGACTTACTGCATATGTTTAACAAGTTTGAATGCCTAGTCTTGTTAATTATGCAATCTAATTTGTAATTATGATTAATTTGTTGAAAATTAGAATAATTTAGAATTAATTTGATTTTCATAATTAATTGTAATTTAATTAGAAACCTATGATTAAAAACCACCATAAAAATTGTAAATTTACGATAAATTTTAAATTTTTATGACCTAGACTTGAATCCATATCAATCGGAAATCAATTGGATAATAAATTTTCGATTTTTCGCCCTAAAATTATGAAATTAATAATATTTATTAATTTGTCATTAATTTTAAATATAAATTTTAAATTTTTATGCGATTCGTTCAAATAACTTGCACGCACGAAGCAATGGACGCTTCGTGTTACCCTTAAGGGGTGTTGTATAATGCGGGCATGCGACGACGAGCAAGGGAGCTCGTCGCCCGTGCGGCACGAATGCAATGAGCAAGGGCGTAGTGCACGAGCACAAGGCAGCAGCCCTGCCTTGTGTCGTGTGCCACGAGCAATGAACGAATGGGCATGGGCGAAGGGCGAGCCAAGGCAGTCGCGTGTGGGCAGCAAGCGAGCTGCGCCACAACGCGCGCTGCCTCGCACAAGTGCGCGCAGCCTCGCGCGCAGCGAGCGCAAGCTCGCGTGCCACGAGCGCTGCGCCCAGCACTGCTCGCGCGTGCGCGCGCGATGTCGCTCGCCCAGCGAGCGATGTCGCGCCCCAGCGAGCGATGGCTCGCGCGCGCAGCGCGCGATGTCGCTCGCCCAGCGAGCGATGTCGCGCCCCAGCGAGCGATGGCTCGCGCGCTCAGCGAGCGAGCCAGCGCGCCCAGCGAGCGATCTCGCGCGCGCGCACTGCGAGCGATAGCTCGCGTGCGATGGGGCGCTGTGCGGAGGCTTGCGATAGGACAGCAGCAGCTATGCGACGAGCGCATGGGCTGCGCGCACATGGCCAGCAATGGCTGTGTGCGTGCGGCCCATGGGCGTGCAACGCGTAGGGTGTTTGCGTTACGATTAGATCGTTTTGAATGTTTAATTTGAAAATTTCAGTTCACGTAATTTTAATTAATTTTAAAATTAATAATTTGAATTAATTTCTTGGATTTTAATTTTGAATATTATAATTATAATAAATGGAATTTATTCTAATTATTTTACTAAAATTAAAATCATGAATTAATTTAAATGCGACTGAAATTAAATTAAATTTTTGGATTCAATTATAAATTTATATGAGCTTTAAATTTTAATTAAATTTGTATGTTTCCGGTTAGACTAGAAATACAATTTTATGTTTAAAATTAGTAAAGCATATGAATTTATTGGTTTAAGTGGGAGCGCTTTTTAGTCATAAACTCTTGATTAGGTCTACAAATCCTTAAGGTTAAAAACAACTCGATTAGAATTAATAAGGACTGAATAATTGGTAGATTATTGGTGCCCTTGATTAATTGCTGCAAATGTTTACGTGATGCATAATGTGTTTTACTAACCAGCTATGTGGGCCATTCATGATAATGAATGGGTGAATGGTATATATTGTATATGTACTGTTTTGCAGGTTATGAAGTGACTAGTATGGCCCAAATAGGATAGAAAATATGGTCTGCGTACCATTAATTTGAATGTAATTGGTCTAAAGTACCAAAGTTATTTTTCAATTCAAATATGGTCTGCGAACCATCAAATAGTTGTAATTAGTTATAGCTTATCCTATTTGAAGAAAATGGTGCCTCCCACGGAGATTTTCAAGACGGACTTTGAAGTCAAAGCTTCAAGATGAAGTCGGGCCATACTAGATCACAAATATCTTATGCATGTTTTTAAGTTATTTATTGTTTTAAATATGTCTTAAAATGCATGAGATCAAAAGCTTGATTATGTTGCATGATTAAGGATTTTAGTTCACTTAAAATCTAACCAACATAGTAAGAGCCTTAAGTTCCAAACTTAAAAATTGAGTTAAAAGGTGCCATGCCAAAATATACACTTGCTTGGATATCCTTTACATCAATCTAGTAATAGTTTTCGCTCAGCGAGGTGTTACTTATTGGTCCTAAAGGGGCAAGGTACACAAATAATTGTGAGTACATGTTAGTTTTGGTGAAACTCAACGATATAAGTAAGGAGTCCTTTTATGTCGTGGCAAATTCGATAGGTTTACCTAATAAGTTCTTAGACGTACCTATCAACCAAGAATAGTTTCTAGACTATTAGCAAAAGGCTTTTGCTTACCTAAGATGTTCTAGGATTAAGTCGACAAACTGTGCTTAGTTCTTCAATGATTTTAGGATCTTGGAATCATTTTATTCACACCTGCCGGAACACATAACTTGAATAAAATGCTTAATAAACATTGAATTATGCATGTATGCTAGAATTTAAGTTTATTAAGAGAAACTGTGAATGGTTATTTATTTGTTTATTCTTTTCAATTGTAGTTTTTAATATGGCAAACAACAATTCATTCAACATTCGATCAATTCTCGAAAAGGAGAAGTTGAACGGGAAAAACTTCCTTGACTGGCAAAGGAACTTGCAAATAGTTCTTATGCAGGAAGAAAAGGAGTATGTCCTAGATGAGGCGATGCCCGAAGCTCCTGGCGACGGGGTCACTCAGGCTGCCCTCAATCGTTGGATTGATGCCAACAAGGATGTGAAATGTCTAATGCTCGCCACCATGAGTGCGGATCTGCAGAAAACGTTCATCAACTCAGATGCTTTCACAATCATCAGTGAGTTGAAGAACATGTTCCAAGATCTGGCTCGAGTCGAAAGATTCGAGACTCATAGGCAAATTCTTGAGACCAAGCTTAAGAAAGGCGAGCCCGTAAGTCCACATGTTCTCAAAATGATTGGACTCATTGAGAATATGAGTCGGCTGGATCAGCAATTTTCTCAGGAAATGGCTATAGACACCATCCTCCATTCTCTTCATAGCGGGTATGATCAGTTCAAACTGAACTACAGTATGAATAGTCTGGACAAAACGCTCACTGAGCTTCACGGTATGCTGAAGACCGCTGAAAAGACGCTCAAAAGTGATAAGCAGGATGTGCTTATGGTGCGTGGGGGCAAGTTCAAGAAATCTGGAAAGAAGAGGAATGCTAAGAAAGGTGGCAACAAGGCCAGCCCAACTAAGCAAACTGGCGCCAAATCTGCAAAGAGGAAGGTCAGTCAACCCACTTCTGAATCCGAATGCTTCTACTGCAAGAAGAAGGGGCATTGGAAGAGAGATTGCTTGAAGCTAAAGGAAGATCAGAAGAACGGAACAGTCGTTCCATCTTCAGGTATTTTCGTTATAGACTGTATACTTGCTAATTCAACTTCTTGGGTATTAGATACAGGTTGTGGCTCACACTTATGTTCCAATCCACAGGGACTAAGAAGAAGTAGAAAGTTAAGCAAGGGTGAAGTCGACCTACGAGTGGGAAATGGAGCACGGATTGCTGCATTAGCTGTAGGAACTTACTATTTGTCGTTGCCCTCCGGGCTAGTTTTGGAACTGGAAGAATGTTTCCATGTTCCAAGTCTTACTAAAAACATCATTTCAGTTTCTTGCTTAGATGCTAAGGGATTTTCCTTTATAATAAAAGACAATAGTTGTTCGTTTTATTTTAAAGAGATGTTTTATGGATCTGCTAGATTAGTCCATGGACTTTATTTATTAGATCACGACAACCAAGTATATAACATAAATACCAAAAAGGCCAAAAAGGATGATTCAGATCTCACCTATCTGTGGCATTGTCGATTAGGCCATATAAACTTGAAACGCTTAGAAAGACTTCAAAGAGAAGGAATTCTAGAACCATTTGACTTAGAGGATTATGGTAAATGCGAATCATGTTTACTTGGCAAAATGACAAAGCAACCTTTCTCTAAAGTTGGAGAAAGAGCAAATGAACTATTGGGTTTAATCCATACAGATGTATGTGGACCAATGAGTACAAATGCTAGAGGTGGTTTCAGCTACTTTATCACTTTCACTGATGACTTCAGTAGGTATGGTTATGTCTACCTAATGAAGCATAAGTCTGAATCCTTTGACAAATTCAAGGAATTTCAGAGTGAAGTAGAGAATCAATTAGGCAAGAAGATTAAGGCACTGCGGTCTGATAGAGGCGGTGAATATCTGAGCTATGAATTTGATGACCATCTGAAAGAATGTGGAATTCTATCAGAATTGACTCCTCCTGGAACACCACAATGGAACGGTGTGTCAGAACGGAGGAACAGAACCTTGCTAGACATGGTCAGGTCAATGATGGGTCAGGCCGAACTTCCATTAGAATTTTGGGGACATGCACTAAATACAGCTGCACTCACTATAAATAGAGCTCCGTCTAAAGCTGTCGAAAAGACTCCATACGAATTATGGTTTGGAAAGCCTCCAAATGTGTCTTTTCTTAAGATTTGGGGATGTGAAGTATACGTCAAACGATTAATTTCAGACAAACTTCATCCAAAATCTGACAAATGTATCCTTGTGGGCTATCCAAAGGAAACAAAGGGGTATTACTTCTACAATACATCTGAGAACAAAGTGTTTGTTGCTCGAGATGGTGTCTTTTTGGAGAAGGATCACATTTCCAAAATGACAAGTGGGAGAAAAGTAGACCTCGAAGAAATTCGAGTCGAACAACAAACTCTAGAGAATGCTCAAGATGACATTCAGGATGAAACTCAGAGATCTTTAGAAGAATCTGGTGAGAATCATGGTCAATCTAGAAATGTTACCCCGCGTAGATCGCAAAGATATAGATCTCAACCGGAAAGGTACTTAGGTATTTTGACGAACGAGAGCTATGACGTTCTATTACTTGAAAGTGATGAACCTGCGACTTACAAGCAAGCTATGACGAGCCCTAGCTCCAAGCAATGGCAAGAAGCCATGCAATCTGAATTAGACTCCATGTCTGAAAACCAAGTATGGGATTTGGTCGATTTGCCAGATGGCTACCAAGCCATTGGAAGCAAATGGGTTTTCAAACTGAAAAAGGACAAGGATGGGAAACTTGAAGTTTTCAAAGCTAGATTGGTTGCAAAAGGTTACAGGCAAGTCCACGGTGTGGATTACGATGAAACCTTTTTACCAGTTGCAATGCTAAAGTCTATTCGAATAATGTTAGCAATCGCTGCATATTACGATTACGAAATATGGCAGATGGATGTCAAAACTGCTTTCTTAAACGGCGTTTTAACAGAAACTGTGTTTATGACACAGCCTGAAGGTTTTGAGGATCCAAAGAATGCTAAAAAGGTATGCAAGCTAAAGAAGTCAATCTACGGATTGAAGCAGGCATCCAGGAGCTGGAATATACGTTTTGATGAAGCAGTCAGTGACTTTGGTTTCATCAAGAACGCGGACGAATCTTGTGTATACAAGAAGGTCAGTGGGAGCAAAATTGCCTTCCTAGTATTATATGTCGACGACATATTGCTTATCGGAAATGACATTCCTATGTTGAACTCTGTCAAGATTTGGCTTGGGAAATGTTTTTCGATGAAGGATCTAGGAGAAGCACAGTACATATTGGGCATCAAGATTTACAGAGATAGATCTAAAAGGATGATTGGACTTAGTCAAAGCACTTATATCAATAAGGTGCTTGATAGGTTCAAGATGGCGGACTCCAAGCGAGGCTACCTACCCATGTCTCATGGAATGACTCTAAGCAAGACTCAGTGCCCAAAAACACTTGATGAGCGTAGACGAATGAATGGGATTCCATATGCATCATTGATTGGTTCAATAATGTATGCTATGATATGTACACGCCCGGATGTTGCGTACGCACTCAGTGCTACGAGCAGATACCAGTCAGACCCAGGAGAGGCGCATTGGACTGCTGCCAAGAACATTCTGAAGTACCTGAAAAGGCACAAAGATGACTTCCTGGTCTATGGTGGAGATGATGAATTAATTGTTAAAGGCTATACGGACGCAAGTTTCCAAACCGACAAAGATGATTTCAGATCACAGTCTGGGTTTGTCTTCTGCCTCAACGGAGGAGCAGTAAGCTGGAAAAGTGCTAAGCAAAGCACCATTGCGGATTCTACAACTGAAGCGGAGTACATTGCTGCACATGAAGCAGCAAAGGAAGCTATATGGCTAAGGAAGTTCATAGGAGAACTTGGTGTAGTCCCCTCCATTAAAGGACCAATAGCCCTGTATTGTGATAATAACGGAGCTATTGCACAGGCAAAAGAGCCTAGACACCACCAGAGAGTCAAGCATGTACTTCGTAGATTTCACCTTCTACGAGAGTTCGTTGAAAGAAAAGAAGTCGAGATAAGCAAAATTGGAACTGATGACAACATATCAGATCCATTAACTAAACCTCTGCCGCAAGCGAAGCACAACTCGCACACTGCAGCTATGGGAATCAAGCATATTGGAGAATGGCTTTGATGTCTCTGTTTAATGTTTTAAAGTTTTAGAGTTTAAATCTTTGTAAAACATTATTGGTTAATCATTCACAATAAATGAAAGAAATTCATTTTTCCATTTAATTTGTGGTTTATTAAATGATGAGTCCCTTCAATTTGACGATATATTCAAGATAGACTGTCAGGACCAGTCCTGTGACTAAGAAATGTCTATCAAGTGAACTTGAATGTCAAAGGTTGAAAATGGTCCCTAATTGGAGTTTTCTATAAAATTGGACGCATAGAAAACGTTAGACGATTAGAGTGCAAGATGACTAGTAGTTCTGTTTCTTGAACTATGTGGACATGGCAATGTCATAATCATTTGCATAGATACTTACTTTGGGAAGACTAGTATCGGACAAGACCTATGAAACTTTACTGTAAGAGATGAAAGTCTGTCATAAGTAAATTTCATTAAATTATTAGACACTAAATCCTCAATACCTGAGTGATTTGAGATTACTTGTTTGAGAACAGATTGCTTTGACGTTGACCAACCGTCGCACCGTAAAAGGAGGCTATAAAGGCAACGCTCAGGTAATCACCTATCAAACGAAGTCTAATCTCAAGATCGCAAGATTGGGATTGTCCTCCCATAAATCGGGATGAGATGCTTAAAAGTTGTACAAGGCCACTCGGAGAGCTAGAAACTGTGAAATGCATGGCCGTGCTTGGATGAATCATAGGCTATGATTATCTGTTTATTTGATCAGTTGAACTCTGAAACCGAGGAACACCTCTGGACATAATAAGGATGACAACTCTTACCTTATGTTCAAGAGCAAGCATCGAGCGACAAAGGAATTAGGAAATGCACACTTGTCCCTAAGGACAAGTGGGAGACTGAAGGAAATAATGCCCTTGGTCCAAGTATGCATTCTATGTTAAGTCTAATAAATGCGGTTCAGTATTAATTAACAAGTTAATAATTCAGTGAGATCAAGTGAGCTGAATGCCTAGCTAGAGGCCGCTTCAGTTCAAGTGGAATTAATGATATTAATCCACAGCTTACTCTTGACTGAACCCGTAGGGTCACACAAATAGTACGTAAACGGATCAAGTATTTAATGGCATTAAATACTCCATCTATGAATATTCGGAACCGACGGATCTTGGTTTCAGTGGGAGCTAAGATCGTCACAGGCAAGAAATGAATACTCCGGAAACGATGATATTGCCGGAAACGGAAATATGGATCGTATCGGAAATATAAATATTATCCAAGTCGTAGATGTTGCCGGAAACGGAAACATGGTACGTATCGGAAAATATTATTGGAAATGGAAATATTACCAGAATCGGAAATATTGCCGGAAACGGAAATATTGTCAGAATCGGAAATATTGCCGGAATCGGAAAATAATTCCGGAAACGGAAATATTAAATATTTGTTCGAAACGGAAATTAATTCCGGAATCGGAAATATTAAATCTTGTTCGTATCGGAAATAGATTCCGGAAATGGAAATTTAATCGGAAGCGTATCGTACGAATTAGCATCGGACGAGGCTTGCCGGACGAAGGCCCAGCACGAAGCCGGGGCCAATCGCCCAGCAAGCATGCGCGCCACAAGCCCAGCCAAGGCAGCGCCCAGGCCTACTGCAAGGCAGGCCCAGCGCGCGCCAAGGGCCACGGCTGCGTGGGCCGTGCTACGCGGGCTGCTGCTCGCACGCGCATGGGCAGCCCTTGTGGCTGCCGTGTGTGTGTGAGTTTGTGCTCATGCGTGATTCCTGAATCTACAAGAGTCAGTGTATGATTAAATTTCTATTCCTAATTGGATAAATTAATTAAATAGAATTCATGTAGGATTCTAATTCCAATTAATTCGCATCCTACTAGGATTACGATTCCTTTTCCATAACTCTATAAATAAAGGCCTAGGGGTCATAATTTATACACAAGTTTCAAAGTATTCAAAAGTGAGTTTTTGAGAGAAAATTAAAACACACATCTTGCTCAAAAGTGCCGAAATTTTCTAGTACCTTAAGGGCGATTCTAGTTGGTCAATCTTAAGGCGGATCCGGACGTGCTGTGGACTATCTACGGAGGGACGACACTTGGAGTCCTAAAAGACTTGTTCTTGTTCGGTTCGGGCGCAGCTAGGGAGGGCACGCAACAAAGAGTATGCATCTAAATTATGCTATATGATTATGTGTAAATAATATGTTGTCCTGGGTTAATGGTTGTTTCCGCATGATCTATGTAGTGTCATATGTATCATAACCTAACACCAGCGCGCCACATAAGGCAACCAAGGCCACGCCAGGCCGAGCGCAAGGCCAGGCCCAGCAGGCCAAGGCTGCCAGCAGGTTACGCGCGTGACGGGCTGCGAGCATTGCTGCTCGCGTGGGCTGCAAGGCTCGCGTGGGCCGCAAGGCTTGCGTGGGCTAAGCGCCCGCAAGGGCGATGCTCGTATGCGTGTGTTTGTGTCCGATACAAATCCTAAATCTAAAGGGATTCATTCAATGATTAAATTCCTAATCCCAATGGATAAATTAGTTAATAAGAGTTTTAATAAAATTCTAATTAAGCTAATTAGTATCCTAATAGGATTCCAATTCCCTTTCCATACTCCTATAAATATATGGCCCTGGTTCACAATTTAAGGACGAGTTTCAAGTATTCAAAGGTAAGAATTTAAGCAAAAATTCAGCCAAACACTTGCCCTAAATCAGCCGAATATTACTAGTACCTTAAGGGCGATTCTAGTTGGTCAATCTTAAGGCGGATCCGGACGTGCTGTGGACTGTCTACGGAGGGACGACGCTTGGAGTCCTAAAGACCTGTTCTTGTTCGGTTCGGGCGCAGCTAGGGAGGGCACGCTACAAAGTGTATGCATTCTAGACTAATTATTTGGTTATGTGCAATTAATTTGAATCCTGGCATATAGGTTTTTCCGCATGATTTATGTTGTTCATATGTATCATAACCTAACACAAACATTAAGGTAGTGTTTCACAAAATTTCCTTATTTTTTCCCTTTTGTTTTTCTCTAACTGTCTTCCATTCTTTTTCCCATGTGGAAACCACGGAACCCATGGTAGCTCACCATCATGGTCATCCCCTTTATCTCTCTCCTCCTCCCCTTCAATGCCCCTATTCCTCTCTCCTCTTATCTTCACCACCTCTACGAGCCCCCTGCGCGCCAACTGCCTTTACCACCACCCGCCGGCGCCCCCTTCCAATCATCGCCGCCAAATCTCTCTCCTCCCTTCTTCATTCTTCCTCTTCGCCTCACCATTGAAATCTGGAGATCAATTGCCTACTTGGGTATTCCATTCTTCGGTCAGTCCCCTATTTTCAATCTAAGCAATTGAAAAATAAAATCGATCTCAAATCTATTTAATTCTAGAAAAGTAACTTAACAATAAGCCTCAAAACCTTGATAAAAGCAGGCAAATCAGTTGGCGTACATGAATAAAATCATTGCCGCCATAAATCACAATCAAAACAAATATAAAAATTCATTATTGATTTACTTCACAAATATGTGATTTCTGTGGGTGGTGTAATTGAATGGTTTGCGGTGGTTTGATGATAAAGAAAATTAGGTTTTGGGCTTCGGGTTCGATGGGGATGAAGGAGGAAAATAATAGTTTGCAGATTTTTGCAGAACTATGGTAAGTTTCCGGTGAGGATTGGGGGAAATGCGGTGGAATGATGCTATTGTAGAGAAGTGGTGGAGGAGGAAACAGAAGGAGGTTACAGGGGAATTGGAATTGGAGAGGCTCCATATTGAAGGAAATAATGCCCTTGGTCCAAGTATGCATTTAATGGTAAGTCTAATAAATGCGGTTCAGTATTAATAATACAAGTTAATAATTCAGTGAGATCAAGTGAACTGTATGCCTAGCTAGAGGTCGCTTCAGTTCAAGTGGATTAATGATATTAATCCACAACTTACTCTTGACTGAACCCGTAGGGTCACACAAATAGTACGTAAACGGATCAAGTATTTAATGGCATTAAATACTCCATCTATGGATATTCGGAATCGACGGATCTTGGTTTCAGTGGGAGCTGAGATCGTCAAAGGCAAATAAATGAATACTCCGGAAACGATGATATTGCCGGAAACGGAAATATGGATCGTATCGGAAATATAAACATTATCCAAGTCGTAGATGTTGCCGGAAACGGAAACATGGTACGTATCGGAAAATATTATCGGAAATTCAGTCATCTATTTGTCTAATAACGAGAGTTTTAGGCATAAAATTCAGTCATCTATTTGCCTAATAATAGCCGAAAATTCAGTCATCTATTTGCCTAATAATAGCCGAAAATCCTATTTCTAAGTATTCAAGAGAGTTTTAGGCATAAAATTCAGTCATCTATTTTTCTAATAATAGCCGAAAATCATAGTACCTTTGGGGCGATTCTAGTTAGTCAAACCTAAGGCGGATCCGGACGTGTTGTGGACTTTCTACGGAGGGACGACACTTGGAGTCCTAAAGACTTGTTCTTGTTCGGTTCGGGCGCAGCAAGGGAGGGCACGCTACAAAGAGTATGCGTCCTAAATTATGCTAATTGTTATGTGGCAATTAATTTGGCATCCTGGCTTTTATAGTTTTTCCGCATGATTTATATTCATTTATATGTATCATAACCTAACACATATGTTCACTGAATTTGTGAGAGTTTATTTTGATTTCTATTTTTGAATTTGAAAGGGAGAAAGGAGAGGAAGCTAGGGAACTGAGGGAAGTAACAGAGGCAGGCACATGCGAGGTAGGAAACGTCAGTAGGCATATGGATTGGGTATCCATGGAAGAAAGAGAGAGGGAAGATAAAAGGGGCAAGTTAGGAGGAAGGTTAGTGGTGGGTTGACTGTTGGTTTTTTTTAAATAGTTAATTAGGATAATTAGGAGTTAATTAGTTTAGTTAAGGAAAAAGTTAGCGGAGCTAACGGGAAACCGTCATTAAAGGCATCTTGTGTATTAAGTTTATAAATAAGGGTATCTAATGTATTTGTTAAAAAGTGGAGGACATTTGGTAAATTTTGAAAACGTGAATGGCATTTGGTGAATTTTGGAAACGTGAGGGGCATTTGGTGAATTTCTTCAAAACTCATGGATATTTCATGAAAAATCTGATAAATTAAACATTGATTTATATATGACGGAGGACCCGATTTACATGTCCCGGGTTTTGCAAGGCACCCCAAAACATAGTAAGGCCCAAATAAATTAAGACTCCCAATTGGGCCAAGCCAGGCCACCGTACTTATTGTTTTCAAACGGGACCCGGAGGAACCATCTTGAGCTGTTTAATATGTTTACAGATCCAAATCACATAGTCAAGTATCCTTTGAAACCAGTTCCCCCCAAATTTGAAATTCTGCAATAGAGTCTCCACATCTCCACCGTCGCAACAACCAAACCAACCACCATCTCCACTGGGCACTGCCTCCACTGGAATCACCACTGTGAGCCATCTTTAAAGCACCATTACCCAACTAGGTTTTTTTTTTTTTTTTTCATTTGGAGAATTGCTCTGGCGTCCGTTCAAAAGCCACTGCACATTCTTTTAGAACAGAAATTCATCTCTTTATTACAATCATGTAAGAAAACCAATCACCTTTATCAAATACAAGCTCAAGTCATTGTTCATGGGATAAATCGTAGCTACTATGTAGTCCCCAAACTCATTTCCCGGTCGGTGGAACTCAAGCACGTGAGGTATGCGCGCCAAGTGTTCGATGAATTGCTTGAACCAGATGATGTTATTTACAATGTCATGTTTAAAGGGTACAGCCAAAATGGAATGCATAAAGAAGTGATTTCTTTGTTTGGAAAAATGATGGAATGCTATGTAAAGCCTAGCTGTTATACATTTCCTATGAT
Organism: Spinacia oleracea; assembly: GCF_020520425.1. Classification (NCBI taxonomy): domain Eukaryota; kingdom Viridiplantae; phylum Streptophyta; class Magnoliopsida; order Caryophyllales; family Amaranthaceae; genus Spinacia; species Spinacia oleracea. The sequence goes on from NC_079489.1 coordinate 95,550,869, forward strand.
TTTGAAATCTTGTGGCAAGTTGTCGGCATTGTGTGAGGGTGAGCAAGTTCATTCTCTTGTGTTAAAGAAGGGGTTTAGGACAAACTTGTTTGTGGGTAATACATTGATTGAGATGTATTCGGGTTCCGGTGAAGTTGGACATGCGTATAAGGTGTTTTGTGAGATGACTTTGAGGAATGTTGTTGCTTGGACCTGTATGATCAATGGGTTTATTTCATGTGGGGATGTGAAATCAGCTAGAGAGATTTTTGACTTGGTGGTTGAGAGGGATGTTGTATTATGGAACACTATGATCTCAGGCTATATAGAAATTGGAGATATGGAGAGTGCGCATAAGCTCTTTGATGAAATTACATGTAAGGATACTATGTTGTGGAACACTATGTTGAATGGGTATGCGAATAGTGGGAACATTGAGGCTTGCGAGGAATTGTTTGAAGTGATGCCAAAGAGGAATGTTTTTTCTTGGAATGGACTGATTGGTGTATATGCAAATTATGGCTGTTTTAATGAAGCTTTGACTACATTCAAGCGAATGCTGTCAGAGGCTAAGGTGCTTCCAAATCATGTAACCTTGGCTACTGTATTGTCAGCTTGTGCACGATTGGGAGCACTTGACTCAGGGATGTGGTTGCATATCTATGCCCAACGGATCGGATATAAAGGGAATATTTCTGTTGAAAATGCTCTGATGGACATGTATGGGAAATGTGGAAAAATAGAAAATGCTAAAGATGTGTTCAAGGGCTTGGTTAAGAGAGACTTGGTATCTTGGAATACCATTATTGGTGGTTTAGCAATGCATGGTCATGCTTCAGATGCTTTAGCCATCTTTGATCAAATGAAAAATGCTGGGATACAACCCGACGGAGTGACCTTTGTGGGTGTTCTTTGTGCTTGTACTCACATTGGTTTAGTTGATGAAGGGCTGGCTTATTTTCAGAGCATGTCTGATTATTCCATCAGTCCTCACATTGAACATTATGGTTGTTTGGTTGATTTATATTCCCGATCAGGTCATCTGTTGGCGGCCCTTCATTTAGTAAAAATGATGCCCATGAAGGCAGATTCTGTCATATGGTCCTGTTTACTTGGGGCCTCTAGGACCTACAAAAATATGGAGGTAGCTGAGCTGGCTCTTGAACATCTGATTGAACTTGAACCATGGAACCCAGCACATTACCTCACATCGTCAAACATATATCGAGATGCTGGAAAATGGGAAAATATGGCTAAGCTAAAAGTAGCCATGAAGGATACTAGCTTTAGTAAAATACCTGGTTACAGCATGATAGAGATTCATGATGAAGCAGTCGAATTCTATTCATCGGATCAGAGGCATCCTAAGATGTTAGAAATATGTGTATGTTTGACAAGTTTGTCCAAGCTAATACAGTCACCAAGGTTCCGACCTGAGGAGATGGGGCTTCAGTAGGAAAGCCTCAATATCAATATAACAGGCCAGGTATGCTATGCTATGATACTTCAATTGGGTCTTCCATGAATAGCAGGTTTTAATTACAATAACCATTTTGAAATTTTTTCACGGAATTACATGGAAAATTCAATAGCATCTGTTGTTAATTTGTATACTACCTACATTTTCTACTGCTCTACATGAAGACATATGCCTCATAATTCCACAAAAGGTAGCAAAGAACAGGACACGTTTTTAAAAAAATTAAGTCGCTAACCATGTAACTTTACAATGGATGCTAATTGCTAACCTTCTTCCGGAGCTGAATGGATTGTTAAATATGGACAATTTAACATTCAATCCTCAACTATCATTGTTGTTTCCGTCTTGTTGAGGACAAAGGTTTGTAATGAAAAATAAGATACGGATGCCCTATATTTCTCAAGTGATTCAATTGACCAGGACGAAACATCAAAAGTTGAATGAAACCAACATTATTCTAGCAAATAAAAACATTAATGGTTTCATATAACATTAGCAATTTCATACAAACCCAAATAATAATATAATACCTAGATGATACGTGCGAAAAATAGTTTCCGGAAAGGCGGAAACCAACACAAAGAAGAAAACAAATTTGCCGAGTACGACTATACAAGCAAATTGGGAGTTAAGCACATGAATGAGCCCCAAACTATCACTTTTTTCACCACTTGGGACCTGTTAACTTTTTTTTCACCCTTTGGGACCTGTGGTTGAGATTCCGGCCAGTTAACCCAACGTTAACCCACCTGAGAGAATTTACACTTTAAAAAAAATGAAGAATATTTAAAATGAAAAAGAAGTTGTTGGAAGCTGTGGGAACAATCAATTAATAGTTGATTACATTGTCTTTGTTCAACTATAAACCCCAAAAAAGACAGAGAAACAACTTCATTTGCCAAAACTCCAAAAATATTCAAGCATTTGCTGCAACTACAAAATCCAAAAAGACAACATTGTTTTGTTGCAAGCCCAAAACTCAAAAAATGACAGGAGTTATAAAATTCTTCAGATTGCATCCAACATTTCCCTTAGTTCCAAACATTCCTCCAACAACAAGCTGCATAGTTGAACATGAACAACAATGAGATAATTTGTGATTGTCATAAAATTGCAAAGAAAAGAATTTCATGGCTGGGACAAAACAATAGCAGAATCCTCTAGTTTATTTTTTGGACTTTGCTGGCTTCTAAATAGTTTCAAAGCATGGTTAATGGTAGAGGTTTGAAAAATGTAAAATAAGTGCATGAAGAGGTTTTCCAAACCACTGTAAACTAAATAAGTAAAATATTGTATCATTGCGGTTTTGTGGACTTGATATTTACTATCTTACAATGTACCTTCGATTATTGGAATTGCAACTCAGAAAAATAAGACAGCAGAGTTCCGATATTTAAATCAGTTGAACAATATTGTTCAATGCTCAAATGATCCGAGAGCATGACAGTAATCCTAGTCTAGAAACAATACACACTTTAAAATAAAGAATATCCAGAACTTAGAAAGGGAAGCAATTTAGCTAGAAATTAACACGTAGTTGATCTCTTAGTTTATGTGGCTTACGTCCAAGTTTAGCTTGTATGAATGAAAAGACATAGGAACAAATGCCATGAACAACTACCCACATTCCAATCGAGAGCTAGACTGCTAAATTCAGAAAAAACTACATTTATTTGCAGATTCTCATGAGTTTTTTTTATTTCCAACTAAATAATTTTTTAAAAATAAAACTATGTAAGAGTATTATTTCAACGTAGTTTATTATTTTTTCATATCTTTTAGAAATAAAACTATAAAAACATGGCACTCATAAAGGCTTCGTAGTCTTCCGTATCTAGGCGTTAGACCACCTACGGTATTATGTTGTCTTTTTCAAGAAAAGTAATTTAAATTAAAATATTGGAAATAAATTGAAATTTCTTACCTTGTAATGGACTTAGAATAATTTTGTTGGTCCCTTATATAATGAGTCAAATACTGTGATACTTGTTCTGTTTGTTGTGTTGCTTACTTGACTTTCATTGAAGTTCAACATCTGCATCCACAAATCACATTAGTATCTTCAATTTGTAAATGAAAATGAAAATATTAGTAATTTATATAATCATAGAAAGCACATTACATTGGTTGCTTGTCTTTGGAATCCATTTGAGTATGAGAAAACACCAACACCCCCGTTGTGCATAGGGACAGTGTGGTGGGACTGTTGAGTTGATGTAGCAACACTTGCATCCCGCTTCTTCTGCTTAGGTGCATTCTGCTTTGGCTGCTTAGGTGCCTTAGGTGGTTGATCTGCCTTTAGTGGTGCAGAACACTTTCTCTTGTTGTGTCCTGCTTCACCACAGTTGCTGCACCTCATTGTAATCCCTTTTTTGGTCAACCTTGTACCAGTAACTTCTCCAACAGATGGCTTTCTTTTGACTGTAGGCCTATTGTGAATCTTTTTCACTGGAGGTGCGACTATGGAGGCATAGGGTGACTGAGGCCAATCTTGAGGGCCATTAAGTGGCTCTAATGGGAATTCGTATGCCTTCAGATATGTGTTCTTTGAGAAGTAGTGTGATAAATAGTGTTCAGGCATTTCCTTAGCTTTCCATATCGCAGCAACTGCATGATTACATGGCACTCCACTTAGTTGCCAAGCATTGCAACTACATGTTCTTTCAAGCAAGCTCACCACATATCTTGTTTGAGATAAACCTTCTCTGACCCCATAACAGAAGTGACCATCCCAAAATGCAAGCCAACCCCTAGCATCAACCTTTGATTTCTCCAACTTTGCTTTTATCCTTGGGCATATGTCAACTTCTTTATTTGCAATGAAGTCCCTTTTTTTGTGTAGCCTCTCCATTAACCCTTCCCTAATGTCTTCAAGCATTGTTATGATTGGTTTATGCCTTGATGATAAGATATAGGCATTGAACACCTCATTCATGTTATTGTCAATGCAATCACAATGAGAAGTTGTAGTAAAAAAGGCCCTCACCCACTTTTTATAGTTTCTCTTCTTTAAATCTGATGCAGCTTCTTTAGATATGTTAGCAAAGAGTTGCATGTTGGAATCATACTCAGCTTCTGTGGTGCTTTTTGCAATCTTCCAGAAACCTCTTCTATATTGCACTCCACCACCAAACACTTGCCTGAAATTACAGTAGACATGTCTGGCACAACATCTAGTATCTGCTTTAGGCCATATCAGAGAAACAGCTCTGAGCAACCCTTTTTGTTGATCAGACATGATTGTGTAACCATGACCATCACTCGTTCCAAGGTCATCCGCCAGCAACTGTAAGAACCAGCTCCAAGTCTCAGTGTCTTCAACTTCAACACAAGCCCAAGCAATAGGGAACATTTGGTTGTTTCCATCCCTACCAACTGCTACAAGAAGTTGACCACCAAAGGGACCTTTCAAAAAACATCCATCAATACCAAAAAAGGGCCTGCATCCAGCCAAAAACCCCTTCTTAATTGCATTAAAGCAAACATACAAGCTCTTAAAAACACCATTGTTCAGTTTGAACTTGATAGTGTTCATTGGATTTGTCCTTTTAATCTCTTCAGCATATCTATTTAGAAGACCATATTGCTCCTTATATTCACCAAGTATAAGTCCTTGTGCCTTTCTTCTAGCTTTCAGTGCAAGCCACAATGATGCCTTGACTCCTTTTTCAGCCCATAATGTGTCCACTATCTCTTGGCATTTGATGTAAGGGTTGATCTTGAACTTTTGATGGTATATCTTTGCAATCCAAGCTGCCCTGATCTTCTTTACTACTGGTAACCTACCACAATTGTGCTGAGGAACAAGGGTCTTGACAATTAAGTGTCCTTTTCCTCTTATAAGTGAGGTGTACACATAGAAAGGGCACTTCTCTGCTTTACATCTAGCTCCAAGCTTCTTGGCATCATTCCTTGTGAAGTATGTATCTCTCCCAACAGACAAGCAATAGTTAGTCATTGCATCTCTAAACTCAACTGCGTTCTCAAACTCTTGACCTAAGTAGAACGGACAATCTTGTTCAAGCAACCCACCATCTGAGGTAACAATTGTCTTCCTCGCCTTCTGCTTTTTCTTTGGACATGGTTGTGCTAAGAGGTAACCATAATCATCCTCATCCTCAGAATTTGGAGGGCTCTCAAATTCAGAAGATTCACCCTCATAATCAGAACTTCCTTCTTCAATATCCTTTCCCTTCCTCTCAGCTAGCCTTCTAAGTGACTTAACTCAAGGCCTCAGGTTGTTCAATAGTGATATCTTCAATCAATTCTTCATCATGTTCTGTAAATACATCTAGCATCCTATACTCCTTTAGTAGACTAATGAACATTCCAAATGTAGTGTCATCATAACCTAAGAACATAATTCCTTGTTCAATGTCTTTCAAAGGGTCACAGTAGTGTGTCTTAATAATGTTATTGTAACCTAAAGAATTGATCAATGTCCTAAGGTATCTCGGACTCAAATCACTAGGAAGGTCATTGACCAACTTCACATCACCCCCGAAATAACTTAATTTTGGATTGTTAACCCACTTTCCTCCGTGATGAATGACAATACACATTGGTATATCCATATCCTGTACCAATAAAAAATGAAACAAAATAAAGTCATTATTTGGTTGAACCTAAAATAAGTGAAAGACACAATAAAAATGAAACATAATAAGGGATGATGATACTTTATTTGATCATCTAAAATGAAATGAGAAGTATTTAAACCTCACTGTTCACATCTAATCATCTTGCAATCACTAACAAGAAATTTTAGCATGAAATTTTACACAATAAAATACACTTAGTCACACTCAAAAATATTCACTAAAGTCTCCATACCTAGATAATATTATGTACAACAGAGGGAGAATGGAATTTCAAGTATAACAAAAGTGATATAGCATCATTAAGGGACTAGTTCCTTTGAGACCAACACACTGCCAATGTAACTAGCTTTCATAACTTCACAACTTCGTAAATTCCTTATTGTCTTATTCAACGAGGTAAAATCACCTTAGTAGAACAAGACTACCTTTCCACTAAAAATTGGAAGAAAAGTAAAATTACCATCTAATATGTAGTTTGTTAAAAAGAAAAAGTATGCGGCTTCTCCGAAAGTCTTTCCAGCCCTTAGCATATCACCAATTCATATATGATATTCATCAAAAATATCCTTCCCAAATCCTAACTTAAATCCAACAATTATTCATAAAACCATATTAAACACATTATAAACATAAGTATACCATATCTAAACATGTCAAGAACACAATTCAATAGCCACAACTTCATGATTATAAACCTTCCCCTGTTATACCATGAAAATACCCTTCCCAAACCCTAACTAAAACCCACAAACTAAAACAATAGAATTTCATGATGATAAGAAAAAAATATATAACCAAAATACATACCTTGATGATTGTTGTGTTTTTAATCAAACAAAAACCGAGCTTGAAGCTTTGAAGGACCTTCAATGGAGTTTGTGGTGTTTTAAGGGGATGGAGTTCGCAGGAAGTGAGGAAGCAGGGAATTGTCGTTTCTTTTCTTTTTGGGTGAAACAACAATTTTTGTTTTTGGGTTACTGTACAACAAAATCAACCGACGTTTTTACGGCCCATAGTTAACCACAGTTAACAATTTCCAACTCAAACTCATTCTAGGTCCTAAACGGTGAGGAAAAAAAATATAGGTCCCAAACGGTGAAAAAAGTAATAGTTTAGGGCCCATTTGTTTGCTTAACTCAGCAAATTGGTGATGCTAAAAATTGTGGTACAAACAAATGGGGCGTTGTTTTGGCGTTGCTTCCTTGGTTCCATGTGCTTTTACGGAGTAGTACTCAATATCAAAATATTCAACACATGCCCTTCAAAAAATCACCCAATATTTACACATGCAATGTGCAAATCAGCAAGTAAGCCCCTTTGAATTAATTTTCCACCAACCCAACAATATGAAACTTTCTCTCTCCTCAACACTGCGACCATCTCCTTCACCATTTTGTACTAACTGCATCACATCTAAACATTCTCTGCCCGTGATCAAATGTCAGCAACAATCAACGCCTCAGAAATCAAGCTGGTCTAACCTAAAGGCGGCGATGGGTAAGAAAATCAGAAAGAAAGGTCTTGAAGATTTAAGTGATGAACTCTATGAGTTTTCATCTGTAAATCTTGATCATGCTCCTGCCCGCAGACAAGTCCGATCCGCTTTCATTGATTTTCATCAGCAGCTTGATCATGTTTTGTTTAAGGTTATTTTTTTTATTAGATTTTTCTATTACTCACTTTTATTTCTAAATGTAGCTAAATTCTAAAAAATGCCAAATTATTATAATTAATTATATTTTTTTTTTTTTTTTTGGAACTTTCCATTGACTAATGTTTTACTTGTTCTTTGATTTTGTAGCTTGCTCCTCCTGGGATCAGAACAGAGGAGGTAATTATGCATTTATGCTAACCTTGTATTTTAATTTAATTTCCGTGTTTAGAATAATCTGTTTAACTGAAAATAATGAAAATGGTTTTAGGTCTTTGTTTTTGGAACAGCTGCCTTAAATTACATAAAAACAATCATTTGCAAAGTTGAAATTTTTATGATTTGGGGCGATTAAGCTTGTTGTACACTATACAGCCGTTGTATTATTTGTGTAGAAGCTTGGGGGGAAATGAAAGATACCCTCTTATGAAAGTTGAACTTATTTATTTTATTTAGTTTTTACTTTCTTGCAAAATTCATGGTAGTTAATTGTTCATATGGGTTAATGATGTGAATGCTTGTGACTTGATTATCTAGTGGTACGAGTTGAATTCGAAAGGGCTAGAGATTTTTTGTAAGAGCTGGTTGCCAAAAGCAGGAGAACAAATCAAAGGTGTTGTTTGCTTTTGCCATGGATATGGTGATACCTGCACTTTTCTCTTTGAAGGTATCATGGGATACGAACAATATAATGTATAATTTCGAATCATTAGCATTCTTTTTGGTTTAATTAAAGTTTATGGGACAAAATTCGTAATTGTAGGTATCGCAAGGAGAATTGCAGGGTCTGGGTATGCTGTATATGCTGTGGACCATCCTGGTTTTGGTCTTTCTGATGGATTGCATGGTTACATTTCGAATTTTGACAATTTAGTTGATAATGTGATTGAACAATATGCTAAAATTAAAGGTCTGCTCACTCTGCTGTGTTATCTTAGTGTTGCCAGTTTTACAATTGTTTTTGCTTCTTTTCTCGCCAACTGTTTGTTTGAATTTTTTTGGCTGATTGTGCTTCAGTTATAATATGACAGCAAGGCCAGAGTTGCAAGGTCTGCCTCGTTTCATTTTCGGACAGTCCATGGGTGGTGCGGTTGCATTAAAAACTCATCTCAAAGAGCCTGATCAATGGGATGGAATGATTCTTGCTGCTCCTATGTGCAGAGTAAGCTAACCTCAACCAAAACTCGCTATATAGGAAAAAGCTGTGGACTGAACTCTGATACCCGGTGCTTAAACCAATTTGCTCTTTTTTTAATAGCACACCTGAATGCCTGATCCTGAAAACTGCTTGTCGTTCAAGCTGCATTTCCATACTCTCTGGAATGTTGCTCTTTTGTTGGTCTAAATTTGTCGGAAGTTTACTTTGCATGTGTGAACCTTGCATAATTGGCATTCCATATGCATATAATCCTTGCTACTCCAAAGCTTTGCTATTGAAAATGGCTCATCTTGTGAATTGCAATAAGTATCTTATGGATGCACACAGGATGTTGTATGTTGTGTGCCTGTTCTGTATCACGGCCAGTTTTCAGTTTTATGATTTTGAAAGTCATATGATTTAGATTTAATCTTGAACTAAAAAAAATCGTATCTATAGTAATCATGTTAATTTTGAAAACTGACAACAAACAACAAAAAAAGCTGGAAACTAATTTTTGTGGTTACCATATCATTTTTGTTAGTTTTATAAAAAACTGAAAACTGAGAACAAAAAACCATGTCGGCCGAGACCTTAGTTTTTGGGTATATTTTTGTATTGTAGAAGTAACCATGGTTTTTAATTTATATCTTGCTTTGTCAGGAGGATGATAGTTCTTCGATCAGGTTATTGGTCTAAGATTCATGAGCTTTGATTATAGTCTGTACATTTCAAAGTATGTGCCAAATGGTTAAGTCACATTAAGTTGCCTCTTTCCATCCAAAAGGGATGCTAATGATTTCTAAATTAGTCCCAGAATATCGTCAAACATTCCCATAATGTGGCATGTATAGATATGGAGGGAGTAGCAAGCTACACATGACCGTACATATAAATTCATGAAAAACAGTCTGCTGAAACTTTGTCATCAGGATGTTTTTATTATGCATACGGCATTTTATAATTTCTGAATTAAAGATTTATCTGACCCTTCCTGTGTACTTTTAAGGTTGCTGAGGAAGTGATGCCTCCTGCTTTGATGTTGAAAGTTGCAAATTGCCTCTCAAATTTTATTCCAGAAGTCAAATTCCTTCCGACCCAAGACCTAGCAGAGCTTGCATTTAGAAACTTGAAGTACAGGAAATTGGTTTGTGATTGATCCCTCCTTGAAATTTGTTGTCTGCCAATTTGCATTGCTGTATGGCTGATTGTTGTTTTCTGGGATTTAAGAACTCCATTGACTGTTCTACTATGTTCATATATCTCAAGGCACCTGTCCATATAAGAAGTAGGCCATACATAGTTGACTGTTCTAGTATGTTCTGTTTTTTGTTAGGCTTACTACAACATGATAAGTTACTCTGGTCGTGTGCGACTAAAGACTGCGATGGAGATATTGAAGGTCACGAGTGAAATCGAGTCAAATGTCGACAAGGTTGGACTTTTAGTAATCTTTGATCAGACCTTCAATATAAGTTGAGATGAAACTAATACTCTTTAAACATTACCGCAGGTCTGTTCTCCATTGTTGGTTATTCATGGAGCAGGAGATATGGTGACAGATCCAAATGTGAGCAAATTCCTCTATGAGAAAGCTTCAAGCAAGGATAAGACCTTGAAACTCTATGAAGGTGGTTATCATTCCATTCTTGAAGGAGAACCTGATGACACAATTTTCGCTGTTTTTGATGATATTATCAAATGGCTTGACGCTAGGTGCTCCACTTGATTGAATTTTTTTCATTCTTTTGCTGGAATGGGTCGGGAATTTAGGGTAAAATTCTGGTGTAGCCCTGCCTTTTTTTTTTTGTGTAAAACATTTTGCATTGGTTATTGGTATTGTAAGGGTAACCATTAAGGATATGTTTGGTATAAATTTAGGAAAGGAAATTAAAAGAAAATAAATAAAAAGGAAAAAGGATAATGTTAACTATTATTATTATAAGTTGTTATATCTTGGAAAATAGATCACTTTGTAACAAATAGTGAATTGATGAGGGCAACAATTTTGTTACCATAGGGATTGGGAGAGGTAAGAAAGGGGGTAATGGTTACCCTTAGAAAAGGGACTGTGTTTTCATATCTCTCATATCAAACATTGGGTAATAGAAGTAGTTAAGGATTCCATTTCCATTACTTAAAACCACTATACCAAACATACTCTTAAGTCTTAACCAGCACTACGGAGAAGTTTGATTGGCGTCCTAGAGCATGAAAGTTAGTTTTTAGACCGGAAGTAAATAAATTGTGAAGTAACTAGTTTCGTAACTTTACCCTTTTTCACCTTCATTACCAAGGTGTTATCGGCTTGTCGTGCCATCAATCCAAATACCGTGTTTCACCTTCACTACCAAGGTGTTATCGGCTTGTCGTGCCATCAATCCAAAGATAGAATGAGATGTAAATATAACCCACGAACCATTGAGAAATGAAGGAAGAAAAGGGAGAATGAAAAGAAGAGTAATGAAATACGGAGAGTAGTAAGGCCGCCGTAAGGGGAAAATAATTTTGGCATACGAATTGTTTGATGTTGGCATAAGTCATGCTAATAAGGTGCAATTTTCTATGCTTTTATAAGGGTGTACCAAAATCAACTTATATTAAGGACATGCACTAATATTGCCCACGTATGCTACGACTCTACGAGAAAGAAAAGCACATGATCCAAGGCTAATATTTGAATTCTTTATAGTGGTCCTAATATTTGAACACCAACTTTCCACATTAAATACCACGAAAATAAAAGTGAAAATCATTGATAATTAAATTCACTTTTACATGCTGGTCCATTATTGAAAAATGAAAATGAAAGGTGAGAAAGAAACAACAATAATAATTTCATATTTCTCTTGGGTACATAGTTTGATCGATCATTGGCCATTTTCTTGTATGTTGTCTGGCCAACATATTGTGATTAGATATGTTTTGTTATGTGTCTTGATGTCTAGGGTTGCTAATCGAGTTGAGCGCGCAGCTCGCCACCAATAATAACTTGCACTCAGTTTAATTTGAGACTTTAACAAGTTGATTTGACAAAACTTTAACTCTATTTGATAAGGCCATGAGTAACTCGATAGATAGGTTTGGTGCAAAACAATGAACAACAATAAGTTTTTTACCGTATTGAAGGAGTAAAATCATTTGTTGTTGGTCATGATACACCATAGTTGTCTACTCCGGAAGAAACTAGCCATTTGAGGCCCAACAATCTTTGTAATATATTTTACAAATGTGCTTTCAGGAGCTTCGAAAATCGCCTAAACTCTTGCTTCTGACAATAATCGCGAATCTCAACATCCTTATATAACAGGAAGTGAGGAAGGTATATGTGAGATAATATTATTCTTAGTCATAAGTTAGTGACATATATCAATGGCGGGAAAAGGAAACGGTTCTAATTTCGCGGCAATTAAAGTGAACATAAGTAAGGCTCATGATCTCGTTCAATAAGATTTCCTGCTTAAGGTTTTACATGCTTTTGGGTTTCCTTCCTTATGGGTTAAACTGATTGAACATTATATTTCCACTGTCTTGTATAAAGTCTTCATCAACAGAAGATTTTTGCGCACTTTTTTTTTGCGCACTTTCTTCCTAGGTGTTGTATTTTTATTATCCCTTACTTTTACGAATTCATAATGCATTTATTCATTCCTAAAGCATTTTAAAATTGATTTAATGATATTTTGTCATATGATTTTAAAGGAAAAGTTTTAACTGCATTTAATGATTTATTCAATGTATTAAAACATGTCATTAAAAAAATATATCAAACAACTAAGAAGACCTTAGTACATCTCCAGTGTCTTCAACATCATATTCAATGGCAATTAACCAACCATCACATGAATCCATGTCTGAAGCAAAATACTAAGCAGACGGTGATGCTCTCTGTCTCTCTGTAATATATTTTTTTACTCGATAATTGTTTTTGTAAATTTGTTTGTTGAGATCTATTTTCTTACGAGTATTTCAAATGTAGTATTGTTCCATTGGGTTTGGTTGTTTTTTATACTTGAGGATACAACCGACAATCACATTATGTTGGAGTATAATTTCTGCTCGTTAAGATGGCGATCTGTGGACTTTACCATAATTGGTTTTAAAAAAAAAAACTTATTGGTTGTTAGAATAGTTAGTGGATTGAAGTCTTATTTTTTGGCAAATTTGCAAAAAATTGACATTTTATAACCCAAAAATTTCGAAAAACAACCTTTTAAATTTTTTTGTGAAGTATTTTTTTATGCGAAAGACAACTAAAACCAACTTTCCGGCATTGACTGTCATTTTCCGAATATTGACCATCACGTGATAGCTTAGATGGCTAATTACACCCCTTTCCCTACAAATCCCCAACTACAAAAGCTTAAAAACAAATCCCACTGTTTATTCCTCCCCAACCCCCAAGAGTCGAAAAAAACCCCTAAACCTAACCGCTAATCTCGTTGTAACTCACTGCCACACCATAGGTATTTTATACCGCTGTATCAAACCCGAAAACCTCTTCCTTGACGCTAAGGGGAGGCTCAAGCTATCCGATTTTGGACTCTCGACAGTCGTTAATGACCCCAATTTCTCCCACCACCCACAAATCTGTTAGGTTATGATTCATTTGACAAAACATAAATCATGCGGAAAAACCATAAAGCCAGGAAAGCATATTATTTACACATAATCATTTAGCATAGTTTAGATGCATACACTTTGTTGCGTGCCCTCCCTAGCTGCGCCCGAACCGAACAAGAACAAGTCTTTAGGACTCCAAGTGTCGTCCCTCCGTAGATAGTCCACAGCACGTCCGGATCCGCCTTAAGCTTGACCAACTAGGATCGCCCTTAAGGTACTTAGAATTTTCGGCTATTGTAGGCAATTATATGACTGAATTTTTGCTCTCAAAAATCACTTTGAATACTTGAATACTCGATATAAATTATGAGCCCTTAACTCATATTTATAGACCATGGAATAAGTAATCGAATCCTACTAGGATACGAATTAATTAAATTAGAATCCTAGTAGAATTCTTATTTAATTAATTTATCTTTTAGGATTAGGAATTTTAATCATTAAACAAATCCTATACTCTTTAGGTTTCGTATGTGAACACAAACTCTACACGAGCATGACCCGCAAGCGTGTAGGCCATGCCCGCGCACAGCCCACACCGCCGCTCGGCCCACGCGAGCCGCAAGCCCACGCGAGCAGCAGCACAGCTCGCAGCCCATTGCTGCGCGCGCTGCGCGCGCTGCCATGGCCTGCTGGGCCTGGCCTTGCGCTGGGCCTGGCGTGGCCTTGGCTGTTCATGTGGCGCGCTTGGCTTGCTGGGCGATGGTCTGGCTTCGTGCTGGGCCCTCGTCCGGCAGGCCTCGTCCGATGCTTATTCGTACGATACGCTTCCGATTAAATTCCCGGTTCCGGAATTCATTTCCGATACGAACAATATTTAATATTTCCGATTCCGGAATCAATTTCCGTTTCGAACAAATATTTAATATTTTTGTTTCCGGAATTATTTTCCGATTCCGATAATATTTCCGATTCTGACAATATTTCCGTTTCCGGCAATATTTCCGATTCCGGCAATATTTCCATTTCCGATAATATTTTCCGATACGTACCATGTTTCCGTTTTCGGCAACATCTACGACTTGGATAATATTTATATTTCCGATACGATCCATATTTCCGTTTCCGGCAATATCATCGTTTCCGGAGTATTCATTTCTTGCCTGTGACGATCTCAGCTCCCACTGAAACCAAGATCCGTCGATTCCGAATATCCATAGATGGAGTATTTAATGCCATTAAATACTTGATCCGTTTACGTACTATTTGTGTGACCCTACGGGTTCAGTCAAGAGTAAGCTGTGGATTAATATCATTAATTTCCACTTGAACTGAAGCGGCCTCTAGCTAGGCATTCAGCTCACTTGATCTCACTGAATTATTAACTTGTTAATTAATACTGAACCGCACTTATTAGACTTAACATAGAATGCATACTTGGACCAAGTGCATTATTTCCTTCAGTCTCCCACTTGTCCTTAGGGACAAGTGTGCATTTCCTAATTCCTTTGTCGCTTGATGCTTGCTCTTGAACATAAGGTAAGAGTTGTCATCCTTATTATGTCCAGAGGTGTTTCTCGTTTTCAGAGTTTAACTGATCAAATAAACAGATAATCATAACCTATGATTCATCCGAGCACGGCCATGCATTTCACAGTTTCTAGCTCCCCGAGTGGCCTTGTACAACTTTTAAGCATCTCATCCCGATTTATGGGAGGACAATCCCAATCTTGCGATCTTGAGATTAGACTTCGTTTGATAGGTGATTACCTGAGCGTTGCCTTTATAGCCTCCTTTTACGGTGCGACGGTTGGTCAACGTCAAAGCAACCAGTTCTCAAACAAGTAATCTCAAATCACTCAGGTATTGAGGATTTAGTGTCTAATAATTTTAATGAAATTTACTTATGACAGATTTTCATCTCTTACAGTAAAGTTTCATAGGTCTTGTCCGATACTAGTCTTCCCAAAGTAAGTATCTATGCAAATGATTATGACATTGCCATGTCCACATAGTTCAAGAAACAGAACTACTAGTCATCTTGCATTCTAGTCGTCTAACGTTTTCTATGCGTCCATCTTTATAGAAAACTCCGACCAAGGACCATTTTCAACTTTTGACATTCAAGTTCACTTGATAGACATTTCTTAGTCACAGGACTGGTCCTGACAGTCTATCTTGAATATATCGTCAAATTTGAAGGGACTCATCATTTAATACTAAACCAAGATTAAATGGAATATGAAAATACATTTCATATATGATAAATGTTCAACCCCAATGTTTTATAACCATGGGCCTCAAACCCATCTTTAAAACAGTTCATGGAATTCAAAGCTATGCTTGATTTCCAGTGCCACAATGTGAGTGTTGTTTCTCACTTGTTGCATAGGTTTAGTTATCATGCTTTGCCAATCTTAATATCCTTTTCATCGAATGTTCTTCGAGATAGATGATAAGATCTTTTGAGTATGTTTATTTTGTGATCTAGTCTTTCTTGCTACAATAGTGGTTCTACGCATTTTGCAATGAAGAACTATTAAGTCAACAGACATGTGATCTACCCAAGTTCAGTGAAGAACTCTTTAACTTAAACAACCCTGTTTCATTGCTTCTTAGGCAATAATTACTTTTACTTCAACTGTATAGGTTGCTAGTGATGCTTTGTTTGGATTTGCTTATCCAAGCAGTTCACAAATATGTGGAAGACTTTCCAGCTGTATCTTAGAACATAGAAATTAATATTTAATTTCCCACGCAACAACTCATGGTCTCCAATCCATGTTGCCATTTCAAAACACAATGCTCTATAGCTCGTCCTTGTCAATGGTTAACTTCAAAGGAATCTTGCTTGATCCTTTGCCAGTGTTTATGCGTGTAGCATCAATATTTAGCATATCTTTATTTCCTTGAATCAAGAACTATTCCTATGTACCTTTTCAAGTACCATAAGTTTTTCTTGATCTCAATCTAGTTGATCTTCACTTAGATCAATAGAGATTGGTATATGTTCGTTATGCCTAAAGCCATACGATACGTTTTTGGCGATCCTCATATTATATCATACATGATAAATTCTTTTGCAGAATAATTCCCAATTGAATTCTATTCATGTAAGTTTAGCTCATCTAGTTTCAGTAGATACTAAATCTAGCTAAATTCTTTGACATATAATATAGGTTAAGAATCTTACTTAGATCCTTTGATGTTTAACTTAGTAAACGCTTATACATAGTTCAGACATCTTTTACTTAGATTTATTCACATGGGTCGAATATCTCCAATGGAGTATTTCGTGTTTGATTTAGTAAATGCCATTACTTAATCCAAAACAATATTATAAGATCTTTGTAAATAGATCTTAATACCCAGTATGTACTAAGTTTCGCCATGGTCCATCATTGATGAATAATTTCAAATCTAAGTCATTAGCATTTGAATGTTATTTCACAATAGAGAGATATGTGTGATACACATGGGACCAATTAAGTTTTACGTACTCCCACTAAACTTCTTATATATCTATAAGAATCATGTATATTTTATGAAACTAAAATGCTTATTAGCTTCACTTAAAATACAGTTCCAATTCCCAATTGCTTGCTTAAATCTGTACTTAGATTTCATAAGTTAGCATTCCTTTTCAAGCATTTATTTGGATCCACAAATCCTATGACATGCCATGTACATAGTTTTCTTCCAACATTTGATTGAGGAATACGTTTTGTCATCCAATTGTCATATGTACCAATATGCAATCATTGCTTGAATTATAGACTTGAGCATTACGATTATGCATGAGGTTTCAACACAATCCATGTCATGAATTTGCTTGTAACCTTTAGCAACTAATCTAGCTTTGTGTGTGAACACAATTCCATGTTTGATGGTTTTTATCCTTAAAACAAACTTGCAACCAATAGGTGTGAAACTATTCTTGCAAATCAACAAAATTTCAATTTTGTCATCAAAACATTGGTTATGTTTTATGGCCTTTAACCATCTAATACATTTAAGTCTATATATGGCCTCTAGCCATTTTAGGGAATCTGGGTTTCGTCATAGCTTTCTTACAGGTCACAAACTCATTAATAGTTTGACTGCAAGTTGTAGGTTTCTTCACTATTAATAGAAGAATCTCATAGTTTCATTGACCTGAACTCTATGCCTACTTGGGTATAGAACATCAAACAATAGAATATCAACAAGTACTTTGAGAGTCCTTTGAATATTCTGTTCTTCTTGAAGCACTTGTAAAGTCTTCTAAGAGAT
Organism: Spinacia oleracea; assembly: GCF_020520425.1. Lineage (NCBI taxonomy): Eukaryota > Viridiplantae > Streptophyta > Magnoliopsida > Caryophyllales > Amaranthaceae > Spinacia > Spinacia oleracea. The sequence continues at coordinate 95,568,553 of NC_079489.1, forward strand.
GTCTATTCTTTAAAGCCACTTCTAAAGTCCTTAAAGAATACGTGTTCGGATTTTCTAAAGAACTTCGAAAAGCCTCCGGAATGTCCGTCTATGTTTGTTGTTCGCCTCGAAGACTTTTCGAGGTCTATTTTCTCCCACTTGTCATTTTGGAAACGAATCTCCAAAGGGACATTATTTCGAGCAAACAAACATTATGTTCTCAAAAATTCGTGGTAGAAACAATACCCTTGTGTTTCATTTGAATAAATCACAATGAAACATATATCTATACTTGGGCCTTAGTTTGTTGAATAACAAACACTAAGCTCCCACTGAGTTTAGGAACTCTCTAGATGTATTTTACGAAAAGTTATTCTGAAATTACTTTTCAATAGCTTTGACGAATTTGGTTTAGTTTGGTGGTAGTTGAGCATTTTGTTTTAGAAATTATAGGAAAAGTCTTTATGATTCATCATTAATCGAATCAAGTACTAATTGACTTCGATTATTCCAACTAAGATATACCATATCTTATGGACCTAGATTGTGAAATTACAACACACAATCATTGATGATCATATTTGGTCTCAAGTAATCATCAACATGATCTAACCTAGATCTTTATGATTTCTTGCCAAGTGGATTTTATACTTCTGAATCTTTGAACTAGTCAAACAGATTCAAACTTATATCACTTTGAGTAAATAAACCTATATTCACTCAAATCCATGTGAAATAATAAAGTCATAAAATCTTTCTTTAGCTTTGAACTCTATTGTCTAGGCGTTCTAACAATCGTTCATATCTTTTGGTTTTTTCAACAAGTAAGACTAGTCGTCTTAAATTGATCTAGAAATCAATGAACTTTCAAAAGTCCATAGAGCTTTTGAATGTTAACTTGTTGATATGGTCTAAGCAACAATGCCAAAGATTAGTGGAACTCAAATCAAGGGGTTGATTTGAACCTAGTAAAGTTTTTATTGTTAAAGAGTTTTTTTGTTTTAATCAAGCATATTGACTCAACCCGTAATTGACCATTTCACTTAAATAAACAAACAAACATTGTTTTTGTTTTTCTTGAATGTGAGTCTTTCTGTGTTTGAAAAACAGAAATTTAGGTATGCTGATTATGGAACAAAATAGCCATTAAGTTCCAGCCTTTGAAAGGACTTAAAACAAACTAGATGACCCTACAACTAATGTAGCATTGCCATGCTTCATTTCCCACTTGTAGGCCATTAGTGTAGCCTAGCTTCCATTGTTTGAGTTATTACCGAAGTAAGAACCTCTAGCGGTATATGATACCAAGGAAGTTTGATTGCTAGGTCACTTTTCTTTAAACATAAACTTACAGGTAGAAACGGAATTGTAAATTCCTTTCATCTGTTCCTTTGTTTTCCTATTTCTTGTACCCTTTCTTATAGCCTTAAGAATTGAATTCTCTAGTGTTGACTTTTATATTTTGTTAGACATGTCCAATGTCACTCCAACAAGGTTCTTTCCATTTAATTTATGTTGAATATTCTGTTTCAACTAGATGATCTTACCAGAAGCTTCTAAAGTTCTCTAAGCATCGATCTATTCGAATGTCTAGGGACTAGACTCATTCGAGAATTAAATGGACAAAGATATTAGGTTGTTAACCATTGGTAAAGCTGAGCGTTTAAGCTCAATGCTTTATGATCTCAAAACTACAGTGTATTTTGAATTCACAAGCACCAATTGGTTTGCCATTCGATTTTGATATTCGAAAACAACCATAAAAGTCGCTAAAAGAAACGTACATTTTAAATTGCTCATTTTCTCTCATTTCCGTGAATCGTTCTTGGATTCACTACCAATCGAAGAAATTTACTGTTACCTTTCTAAAAGGATTTACCGCAGTGCAAGATATTTAATTATAAACAATAATTAAAACATACATTGAAGCATGCAAAGTCTAAACATTTATCATGAATAATAACTTGAAAATTAAAGCAATCATGCAATTAAAACAAGTTATTAGCATTTTATTCGAATTTATTGTTCCGGCAGGTGCGAATAAAATGATTCCAAGATCCTAAAACCATTGAAGAATTAAGCACAGTTTGTCGACTCAATTCTAAAACATTTTAGGTAAACAAAAGCCTTTTGCTAATAGTCTAGAAACTATTCTTGGTTGATAGGTACGTCTAAGAACTTATTAGGTAAACCTATCGATTTTGCCACGACATAAAAGGACTCCTTACTTATATCGTTGAGTTTCACCAAAACTAACATGTACTCACAATTATTTGTGTACCTTGCCCATTTAGGACCAATAAGTAACACCTCGCTGAGCGAAAACTATTACTAGATTGATGTAAAGGATATCCAAGCAAGTGTATATTTTGGCATGGCACCTTTTAACTCAATTTTTAAGTTTGGAACTTAAGGCTCTTACTATGTTGGTTAGATTTTAAGTGAACTAAAATCCTTAATCATGCAACATAATCAAGCTTTGATCTCATGCATTTTAAAACATATTTAAAAGCAATAAATAACTTAAAACATGCATAAGATAAATGTGATCTAGTATGGCCCGACTTCATCTTGAAGCTTCAACTTCAAAGTTCGTCTTGAAAATCTCCGTGGGAGGCACCATTTTCTTCAAATAGGATAAGCTATAATTAAAACTAATTACAACTATTTGATGGTACGCAGACCATATTTGAATTGAAAAACAACTTTGGTACTTTAGACCAATTACATTCAAATTAATGGTACGCAGACCATATTTTCTATCCTATTTGGGCCATACTAGTCACTTCATAACCTGCAAAACAGTACATATACAATATATACCATTCACCCATTCATTATCATGAATGGCCCACATAGCTGGTTAGTAAAACACATTATGCATAACATAAACATTTGCAGCAATTAATCAAGGGCACCAATAATCTACAAATTATTCAGTCCTTATTAATTCTAATCAAGTTGTTTTAACCTTAAGGATTTGTAGACCTAATCAAGAGTATATGACTAAAAGGGCTCCCACTTAAACCAATAAATTCATATGCTTTACTAATTTTAAACATAAAAATGTATTTCTAGTCTAACCGGAAACATACAAATTTAATTAAAATTTAAAGCTCATATAAATTTATAATTGAATCCAAAAAGTTTAATTTAATTTCAGTCGTATTTAAATTAATTCATGATTTTAATTTTAGTAAAATAATTAGAATAAATAAAATTTATTATAATTACAATATTCAAAATTAAAATCCAAGAAAATAATTTAAATTATTAATTCTAAAATTAATTAAAATTACGTAAACTGAAAATCTCAAATTAAAATTTCAAAACGATCTAATCGCAACGCAACAACCCCACGCAACGCACGCCCATGGGCCACATGCACACAGCCATCGCTGGCCATGTGCGCGCAGCCCATGCGCTGCGTCGCATTGCTGCTGCTCACCATCGCAAGGCATCAATCGAACACGCGAGCTGGTGCTCGCTGCGCGCGCCAGCGCTCGCTGCACGCGCCAGCGCTCGCTGCACGCGAGCCATCGCTCGCTGCGCTCGATCCATGCGAGCCATCGCTCGCTGCGCGCCTGCCTTTCCCGCACGCGAGCTTGCGCTCATCGCACGAGGCAGCAGTATGATAGCTGGCGCTCGCTGCGCGCGAGCCATCGACGCTGTGCGTAGCGCTCGTGGCACGCGAGCTTGCGCTCGCTGCGCGCGAGGCAGTGCGCGCTGTGGCGCAGCACGCTTGCTGCCCACACGCGACTGCTCGTGCCTTGCTCTCGCCCCTGCCCACACGCCCATTGCTCACAGCCCACGACACAAGGCAGGGCTGCTGCCTTGTGCTCGTGCACCATGCCCTTGCTCGCTACATTCGTACCGCATGGGCGACGAGCTCCCTTGCTCGTCGTCGCATGCCCGCACTATACAACACCCCTTAAGGGTAACACGTAGCGTCCATTGCTTTGTGCGTGCAAGTTATATGAGCGAGTCGCATAAAAATTAAAAATTTATATTCAAAATTAATGACAAATTAATAAATAATATTAATTTCATAATTTTAGGGCGAAAAAATCGAAAATTTATTATTTAATTGATTTCCGATTAACATGGATTCAAGTCTAGGTCATAAAAATTTAAAATTTAACATAAATTTAAAATTTTTATGGTGGTTTTTAATCATAGGTATCTAATTAAATTATAACTAATTATGAAAATCCAATTAATTCTAAATTATTCCAATTTTCAACAAATTAATCATAATTACAAATTAGATTGCATAATTAACAAGGCTAGGCATTCAAACTTGTTAAACATATACAGTAGGTCAATCAAAAATTCAAGATTTATCAACAAGAATCGCAAATATTTAATTTAACATCTTAAATTTACGAAATTTTGCATTCGAAAAACTAAAACCTCCGAAAAGTCATAGTTAGGCTTCGAATTTGAGAATTCTGGGTTCGGCCGAAGAATGCCTTTTTTTTGCGCACTTTCTTCCTAGGTGTTGTATTTTTATTATCCCTTACTTTTACGAATTCATAATGCATTTATTCATTCCTAAAGCATTTTAAAATTGATTTAATGATATTTTGTCATATGATTTTAAAGGAAAAGTTTTAACTGCATTTAATGATTTATTCAATGTATTAAAACATGTCATTAAAAAAATATATCAAACAACTAAGAAGACCTTAGTACATCTCCAGTGTCTTTAACATCATATTCAATGGCAATTAACCAACCATCACATGAATCCATGTATGAAGCAAAATACTAAGCAGACGATGATGCTCTCTGTCTCTCTGTAATATATTTTTTTACTCGATAATTGTTTTTGTAAATTTGTTTGTTGAGATCTATTTTCTTACGAGTATTTCAAATGTAGTATTGTTCCATTGGGTTTGGTTGTTTTTTATACTTGAGGATACAACCGACAATCACATTATGTTGGAGTATAATTTCTGCTTGTTAAGATGGCGATCTGTGGACTTTACCATAATTGGTTTAAAAAAAAAAAATTATTGGTTGTTAGAATAGTTAGTGGATTGAAGTCTTATTTTTTGGTAAATTTGCAAAAAATTGACATTTTATAACCCAAAAATTTCGAGAAACAACCTTTAAATTTTTTGTGAAGTAAGACCTTAAACTATTTTTTTATGCGAAAGACAACTAAAACCAACTTTCTGGCATTGGCTGTCATTTTCCGAATATTGACCATCACGTGATAGCTTAGATGGCTAATTACACCCCTTTCCCTACAAATCCCCAACTACAAAATCTTAAAAACAAATCCCACTGTTTATTCCTCCCCAACCCCCAAGAGTCGAAAAAAACCCCTAAACCTAACCGCTAATCTCGTTGTAACTCACTGCCACACCATAGGTATTTTATACCGCTGTATCAAACCCGAAAACCTCTTCCTCGACGCTAAGGGGAGGCTCAAGCTATCCGATTTTGGACTCTCGACAGTCGTTAATGACCCCAATTTCTCCCACCACCCACAAATCTGTTAGGTTATGATTCATATGACAAAACATAAATCATGCGGAAAAACCATAAAGCCAGGAAAGCATATTATTTACACATAATCATTTAGCATAGTTTAGATGCATACACTTTGTTGCGTGCCCTCCCTAGCTGCGCCCGAACCGAACAAGAACAAGTCTTTAGGACTCCAAGTGTCGTCCCTCCGTAGATAGTCCACAGCACGTCCGGATCCGCCTTAAGCTTGACCAACTAGGATCGCCCTTAAGGTACTTAGAATTTTCGGCTATTGTAGGCAATTATATGACTGAATTTTTGCTCTCAAAAATCACTTTGAATACTTGAATACTCGATATAAATTATGAGCCCTTAACTCATATTTATAGACCATGGAATAAGTAATCGAATCCTACTAGGATACGAATTAATTAAATTAGAATCCTAGTAGAATTCTTATTTAATTAATTTATCTTTTAGGATTAGGAATTTTAATCATTAAACAAATCCTATACTCTTTAGGTTTCGTATGTGAACACAAACTCTACACGAGCATGACCCGCAAGCGTGTAGGCCATGCCCGCGCACAGCCCACACCGCCGCTCGGCCCACGCGAGCCGCAAGCCCACGCGAGCAGCAGCACAGCTCGCAACCCATTGTTGCGCGCGCTGCGCGCGTTGCCATGGCCTGCTGGGCCTGGCCTTGCGTTGGGCCTGGCGTGGCCTTGGCTGTTCGTGTGGCGCGCTTGGCTTGCTGGGCGATGGCCTGGCTTCGTGCTGGGCCCTCGTCCGGCAGGCCTCGTCCGATACTTATTCGTACGATACGCTTCCGATTAAATTCCCGGTTCCGGAATTCATTTCCGATACTAACAATATTTAATATTTCCGATTCCGGAATCAATTTCCGTTTCGAACAAATATTTAATATTTTCGTTTCCGGAATTATTTTCCGATTCCGATAATATTTCCGATTCTAACAATATTTTCGTTTCCGGCAATATTTCCGATTCCGGCAATATTTCCATTTCCGATAATATTTTCCGATACGTACCATGTTTCCGTTTCCGGCAACATCTACGACTTGGATAATATTTATATTTCCGATACGATCCATATTTCCGTTTTCGGCAATATCATCGTTTCCGGAGTATTCATTTCTTGCCTGTGACGATCTCAGCTCCCACTGAAACCAAGATCCGTCGATTCCGAATATCCATAGATGGAGTATTTAATGCCATTAAATACTTGATCCGTTTACGTACTATTTGTGTGACCCTATGGGTTCAGTCAAGAGTAAGCTGTGGATTAATATCATTAATTTCCACTTGAACTGAAGCGGCCTCTAGCTAGGCATTCAGCTCACTTGATCTCACTGAATTATTAACTTGTTAATTAATACTGAACTGCACTTATTAGACTTAACATAGAATGCATACTTGGACCAAGGGCATTATTTCCTTCAAAATCATCAACCCCCCTCCCCCCCCCCCCCCCCCCCTCAATCTCAAACCCTAGAGAGAGAACCCCCCCCCCCCCAATATCTTCCATACCCGACCACCATGACAGGGATGGCCAAGCCAAAGAAGCACACCACCAAGGAACTCACGGCGAAACTCGACGCTGCAACCACCAATTGCGACGGAGGTAAAGTCGTGTTGTTGATCGTACATGCGCCGCAAAAGGAGGTCATGCGAAGATGGAATGCCCTCTTTGCAAAGTCGTCGCCCAAATGTGAACTCGATAAAAATTCATCATGAAGCTAAACACCATAAAATCCCTTTCGATGAGAATAAGATCAACAATCTCCATGCTTCAACACCTCTAGCAGCAACATCTTCCACAAAATGAATACACCAAACTTTCCAAAATCAGGATGTAGACAGTCGAACAATGTTGGAGAATGATTGAATTGAGAAAACAACACCCTTTTGAGCTTGTGAATTCATTTTTTGGGAACAAGAACAAAGGGAACAAAAATTTCAATGATTTTTTTTGGGTTTTCTTGTTAAAGGAAAGGCTTTTATATGGGAGAATAGGAGGAAATATGGGTGTGGTTAGCCAAAAAGAAGAACATGTTCCCTGCACATGCAAGTCAATCGTCGGATATTTTGAGTCAACGCCGGAAATAAGCATTTGGTTGTATCTCGCAAGTTTTTTTTTAATTTAAGGTTTTACTTCAAAAAAAAATTAAAGGTTGTTCCTTACAAATTTTTGTTATAAGAGTTCCTTTTTAGCAACTTTTCCTTCTTTTTTTTGAATGAAAAGTTAAAGTTGGTTTCACTTTATCAAAAAAGACAATAATAAAGTGAAAAATGATTAGTGAATGGAATAATTTGCATTTAAAAAAAAATTATCCTATTTAATTATACATTAAATCGCGTGCATGATATCAAATGTACTCCGTAATGAACAAAAAAAGACGGAGGGAGTACATATTTTGGAGATTAATACATCATCCGTCCCTTTTTGTTTTTTACGTTTGGTATCATGCATGCAATTTAACGTACTGTATAACTAATGAGGATAAATATATATTTTTTTACAAGAAAAATAAGCAAATTACTTCATTCTTTAATCAATCTTTCACTTTATCCAATATCCATTTATTTCTTTTTTGGATAAAGTGAAAGCTACTCCCTCCGTCCCTTTTACTCCATCCATCCCTTTTTATTTTTTATGCCTTCCGTTAAAAAAATCTAGTGTCCCATTTTAATCTTCACATTTAAAATCTTTCCTTTTATATTGTATCATAAATGTCCTAAATATTCTATCGAAAACCGTGCAAGTGATTATTTTAATTAATTACAATTATTGAGACATTAAACTTTTCACAATTTTTCTTTGGGACATTAAATATCTCACACATTCCCAGTGTCATATTATCGATAAAAGTGAAAACATTACCGATAAACGTAATTTGCATTGTTTAATCGATAAAAGTGAAAACATTACCGATAAACGTAATTTGCATTGTTTAAAAAAGATATGAATCTTTATCAACATTAATTAGTTGTTAAATTGCATGTTGCATGATGCCAAACGTAAAGAATAAAAAGGTACGGAGAGAGTAATTCTTTACGTTTGGTATCACGCATGCGATTTATCAAATAATTAATGTGGATACAGATTCTGTTTTACTTAAACAATGCAAATTACGTTTATTAATAATATTTTCACTTTTATCAAAATTTTGACATTGGGAAAATAAGAAAAATTTAATGTTCTAATTGGAAAGTGTGAGAGATTTAATGGTTAAAATGACCAAAAAATTTAATTGGAAAGTGTGAGAAATTTAATGGCTAAAAGCCGCCCCATATTACTCAAACCCGCCCCACTATTTTTCCTTGTTTTCCATTAGTACCCTTAATTAATCTTACTTTCCAATTCTCTCCCACCACAGACGGCTACCACCTCCGTCCACCATCGCCGGCCTCTACCTCCGGCCACTACCATCACGTCGTCGGCGACAAAATGGCCGAGTCCTCATAAGAGTTCTTTTTTTTTGTCCGGAATTTTTTTTAGAAACTTGTGCATTTATAGCTTGTACCATGGTACAGGCTTATGAATTTTAAGCTTGTACCATGGTACAAACTTATGAGTTTTTAGCTTCGACCATGGTGTGAGGGGGTCGAAAAAGCACGAGGCTATTGCGTGACCTCGTCCCTCGTGGGTGTGACGCTTCTTTTTGTCAAATCAAGTGTAATTGGATTTCCTGTGAGTTTACACCCAATTGACTAGTAATATAGGAGTCGCCATTCAGTTTTTAACGACAATGAGAAAAACTGACAAAACTCGGTTATCGTGACATAAAGGGAGTGCAATTATGTTTGACCACGACGGCCGTAGGTTGAACTTATGGTGCGACGTAGGCTTGTGTGGCCTAACGGCGTGTCTTAGAACATTCCTCCAGGTGTTGGGATATTATTATTTTTTGCATTGGAGTACTTTATCATGCCTCGTTCAGGTGTTCGAACAAGTGTAGCATCTTCTGCGTGGGTTTGCATGGCTTATTACTTCGTTCGATGCGAGGATTCATAGGTGTTTCTTCCCCCTTTTTTTTATCTGGGCAAAACTTGGCTAGCAGAAAGATTCAGCGCCCAGGCTGGGGCGTTAAAGATATCGGCGCCCAGCTCTGGGCGTTGAAAGTGATTTCTGGGTAGAATTTTGACACTTTTTTTTTGATTTTTTTTTCTTTCGCTTTTGCCTTGGAACGAGGTAGACTGTGTAACGGGCGTTTGTAGGGCGAGCGTTATGTGCAGTAGTTTGATCGGAGTTTTGGTGACTCGCGATTTTCAGTTACCCTTGATAGTGGGGTGACTTTATATATTCTAAGTAGTGCTTTAGAATTTGGGAGGGGTTGTAGCCATTCTAAGGTTCGTTTTACACGATTAAAGCTTAGGATTGTGCCCCTATGACATGTGTATAGCATTAGCGTCGAGAATTTGCGATAAAATCGTCATTTCGAGCATTTTTAGAGTGTTTTTCTCAAGCCCCCAATTGTAGCTACGGGATTGGCTTGGTGCTATAATGCTTGCATACGTTTTTATGCATTCATGGTGACATGGACCATGAATAGTTTGAACCAGACTCGTTTAGTGCGAGGTACGTTCGAGTAGTGATCTGCTACTTCTCTTGTAAATGTCGTATTGTGCGACATTGTCATGGTCAAGGTAGTCACATGTCGAAGTGTGCCTTGACCAAAATCTAGGTGCCTTTCTTTACCCATAATCATATTTAAAAATCTTTTTGACTCACTTGCAACGTTGAGATAGACGCATACTAAACTTAAACCAACGATACTTTATTATGTCCGAAGAAGTCTTTAAAAATCATTTGAAAATTATTTAAAATCCGAGTCCTACTGTGTACAATCCGAGGTGTCCTAAGTAAGTTGACTCATAGAAGGGTTCGTACAGGATTACATGAATGAATCAAAATACTGTTACAATTTTTGGAATGTTGTCTAAGGATTTGCTGGAACCCAGGGTGCAGGCGTCAAGATATACTTGTGCCCGTTTGGCATATGCTTTAGGCTTTTAAGGCCATCTTTTCCAGAATTGCGGGAATATAAACCGTTTTCAAATTGACTTAGATTTACTTGGTGTATGTCTGCACAAAAGGTCAAGGTATACTTAGTTCTTTCCCTAGCTCTTTCATTTCAATTTTTTAGCCCCCAGTTGCTGTTATGTCTTCCCATTAATGATGTTTCAGATTTCGATTTTAGATGCCCGTGTCATATGTCTGAGTAGAGTGAGCCTTGGTTAAGTGCCGAGTCCTATTGACAATGTCTGATTTTTTTTAAAAGGGGATTCGCGAGCATTTGAGTTACCATGAACGGGTGCCCTGAGCTCGAAGGAACGATGGGGCAACGCCGTAGAACAATCCTCTTTATTGCAAGCTTACTGCCTTCACTACTTGTTGGCGATTATGACTGTGTCTAGTGGTGAAAGAAGGTCTTTAAGCTAACGACTATGTCTAGTGGTGAAAGAAAGTCTTTAAGTGAGTTAGTTCGCTTTAGGGAGGGTCAAGTCGAGTACTTTAGAGGTCATGGACGCTTGCGCTAGCCCCCATTCAATTGAGGCAAAGCGATCTTTTTGGGTCTTGGCTAAGTGCCTAGGAGTGTGAGTGCTCCTTCTGGCAAGGGTACGTGCCCTTATTATTTTTCGATGTGTGCTCATTTTGGCATCTTGATGACTTGGATTCTTCTTCGTGCTTTCAATTTTTCTTTCGACTTAGATTGCAAGTAATTAAATTTCAATAAGGGACTTCTATTTTTATTCTTGTTTTTCTATAGGCTTTAATATTGGTTGGACCGAATCATGGATTGCCTACGTATCCGCCTTAAATAGATTTAATTTGGAATCAGGTCTTGCGTAGTTCTTAGCCTAGAAAATGGTTTCTTAGAATGCCGAATTCGATAAGAATGTTCTGAGATGAAAACATATTATTAGAAAATGGTTTCTCAAAATGCCGATTTTAAACAAGTACGTTCGAGTGGAAACATATTATTTGAAACGGTAGAATAAGTGAAGTTTATTATTATTTTAATCTGCTGCTTTGCCGTAAGCCAAAATTTTGTTTTATATTTTTTTGAGTAGTACATGTATTTTTTGGTGGTACGTATATCTGAATACGTGTTGTACCCCTCCAAGTGTTCGTTATTTTTCCGTGCATGTGCGGATAAAATGACGAGCACTTCTGGACAAAATTTTAGCAAGCAGAGAGAATCAGCGCCCAGGCTGGGGCGCTAAAGATTTCGGCGCCCAGCTCTGGACGCTGATAATGGCTTCTGGGCGGATCTTTTTTTTTAGTGCGCTAAATGCTTCTTTTCCTTTTTAGACTAACTTTAGAGGCGCTTTGCAAAGTTTGCTTTTGTATTATTTACATTTTTTGTACTTTTCATTTGTCTTTTTTTTTATAATCCTGACTCAAGACGGTTTGAAAGATGGGTTGAATGAGATAGGATAATTTGTATAGGTATTGGTCAAGCATGAGGATTATATTTGCTAGGGCTCACAATTTGCAGCCTCGAACTAGTGTCATGAGTTTACATCAACCAAGGCCAATGAGTAGCATGGGGACGGCTCAAGGGAATATCAACAGGCTGTATTCAAACAAGTTATATGGTCATTATGCTAACGGTGGTGTAATAATGGGTTTGGGCTTTGGAAATAACGGGTATGACGCACGTGTCAATCGCCGTGCGTGGTTTGCAAGAGTCGAGGTAATGGTTTCTTGGGTTATGGCAATGAGAACATGGATGGGTTAGATGAGCCGAACAGGGGCCCCAGAGCGAAGGCGTCTAAGAACATAAGGATTGGAAAGGGTAGATATCGTAGAATTTTATGATTTGGATTGGTTGACTCAATTCTTTTCCTTCGTTTACTTGGGTAAATTTCGCACTTTGGGAGGTACGGGCTAAGTATTTCATGGCTCGCCCTTTTCGCTCTCCCTTTTCTCTTTCTATTTTTTCCTTTTTGCATGGGATTTGTCCCCAACATAAATCCTTCAAAAATTTTATTTGGGCTGAAAGGTAGATGGTTGTGGTCTTTGAGTCACGAGGCGAGACTGAGTGAGCCTCGTTTGGTAGGCCTATAGTGGACCTCTAGCTTTAACAGGCCTAGGGTGGACCTTTTAATTGTCTTACTTTGCAAGCGTATTTAGTCGTTTCTTAAAGTGTGCAAATAGCGTAGATTCGAAACCTTGTTTTTACCTTATTGAAATTTAACGACAGAATTGCATCGAAAATAACTTTTTTTTTGCTTCTTTTCAGATTCCAGTTTCTGGGATTTAATTGGAAGTTGTGATTTAGACTCGAACTTTCATTAATCTTTCTGATTATAACCCGTGTAGGAATATAAGGAGGTGGCCTAGACTCAAAATAATGACGTGGCATAAGCCTATAATACTTGACCAAGCGACTCTCAGACTTAGGCTAATTGGACCATAACTTTCGTTGGTTGACACTTCAGATTTTAACCCTTGGGTGTTCATTTGTCATGCGCCATTTTGCTTAATGTTGGCAAGGTAGTTAATTGGGGAGATCGAATTTTCATTTTTGCAAGGCTAGAATCATTAGTGCGGCTTCTCTCTTAGTGTGTATTGCTTTTACCCCAATGGTAGCCTTATGGTATGCCGATTTGGGTATTTTCATGGTTGGTCATGTTGCATTCATGGAAAATCTTTTAGTCTGTACTTAGTAGTATTTCAAGGAGCGAGTGACTCGAGAGGACTATGATAGTCGTGACCCAATGTGATCTTGAGCCTTGAGGCCGTTAATTTTTGCTAATGGTATTGACACCTTAGGTTCACTTTGGGGGTTGTGCGACTATGGGGGAATGATTTTCAGAATGTGACTGTTTCCATTTTGCAAATACTACAATGTATTCTTTTTATTAGTGAGAGAGAGTATTGAGGCCGTGGATTCTTAGCAAGGGATGACAATTACATATGGGTGCTTATTGATTTAAATGTTAGGAAGGGAGACTCAATATGGTTTAACCTTTTAACTTGCAGAGCGACACCAAGCATTAGGACCGATTCTTATGGATAAGACAACTAAGACTTAGGATTTAGATTGTACTTTGGCATAGCCTAGTCTAGACTCGGATTTATTTGAACATTTATTTTTTTCTTGAAGAGTTTATTCGAACATTATTTTTTGAATACTTTGCCCATGTGACATTCAAGGTCGTTTAATTAGCATGCTCGGTTTTGGTGCCGAGCATTGTCGTCGTAGGAGGCCTAACAACGACACAAAGAGTTATTTATTTTTATTTTTTTAGTCGCTTTTAGAGTCGAGTGCCTTTTCATACGCCCTCGTAGCAAAAAAAATTCACGAATTTTTTTTTTTGCAACGTATTTTCTTCATGCGTGGGCACCGAGGATGCTGCGCCTGACCAGAAGGCCAAACAGCAACTTCAGCGCCCAGCGTAGGGCGTGAGAATTTCTGGCGCCCAGCCAGGGGCGTTGAAAATGCGTCCCTGGCTGGTTCTCGTTTTCTGTTTGCGTCTACTTTTGTTTACGCAACTTCGATTTTGCGTGCTTGCCTAATAACGTCCTTTACGCGTTGTGCAGCGTTTGTGGGATTCGTTACAGGCCATCCCGAGCGTCGCTTATTTTTGTGGCGATCGTTCGGGTTTGCGGAACACGTGTTTCGGTATAACTCTTTGGAAAATTGGTTTATGAATGTTTGGGCAATCTTTAAGGTCGTTGGTTTTCTAGGACAGTTTGTCACACACAATCATATATTTCGCTACACATAACTAACATTCCATCATGAGGCAATAATAATATGTCATGTAGTTTATGATAGGCTTCTATGGGTAGTTATTTGCGCCTAGCTTGGTACCGCTTCTATCGTAGATCCAACACATGCCCCGGTCGAGGTAGTGTCTTCAGCAGACGAATTTCGCTCAAGAGGCCAACCCGTAAGTGCAAGCCAAGGGGGCATGCAGGCGAGAGGGACCTAATGAGCGAGCGATAGGGTTTGGGACGGGTGTACTACTAGCGAAAGTGCCGAGTGGACAACATTCAAAGCGTATGCACCCCCCGGTTGGCGATGGGTATCCTTAGTCCCAACTCCCAAGATGAAATACCAAGGGAGCCAAGATTCGTTATGCGGTTCTGTCCGTTCACATTAATATGCTGATTTTCAGGTCGTCCCAACTTGATTGGGAAATAAACGCGGGGTAGGATCGTTTCACCCTTCGGCTATTTTGATTACCTACAAGCACGAGTATTTCCTTCACTATCCCCAGTGGAGTCGCCACTGTGAGGGGGTCGAAAAAGCACGAGGCTATTGCGTGACCTCGCCCCTCGTGGGTGTGACGCTTCTTTTTGTCAAATCAAGTGTAATTGGATTTCCTGTGAGTTTACACCCAATTGACTAGTAATATAGGAGTCGCCATTCAGTTTTTAACGACAATGAGAAAAACTGACAAAACCCGGTTATCGTGACATAAAGGGAGTGCAATTATGTTTGACCACGACGGCCGTAGGTTCCCTTGTGATCCCTGGTGGTGGGGATCGCTCAACGTACACCCGCAGGGTAGAGATTGAGGGTTCGGGGGACTGTAACTACCGAGAGGAGTACTCGCTCTTCGATAACTCCAGAGGCAGGATATCCTTACTAGCTCAGCATAAATAATTGAAGGGACATGCGTTAACTATTAAACTAATCTGAGTTGATTTTATCAATATGCAACATATAGTACTAGATCGAACGCGATTATCTGGTTTAGATTGTTTTAAGGGACCTAGCATGATAATCCAATTTCCCAAAAATATCATATTTATTAAGCGTGATCGAACAATCAGATTTCAGTTAGTTTAACAGTTCATAAAAGGGCGAAGAAAGCAATCAAACCATGGAAAAGGGACACATTACGACGCACCCTTGAGAGGTGTGTCACGGTTCTCAGAAAACTAACCACTTTGACTTTGCTATTTCTCCTTTTATTTAACGAATCTCAAATTATGGGACGGGATACGTTCTGTTCGATTTATGGATCGATTGCGACAGAACGCGTGATCAGTTTTGCAGCGTGAGGCTTAGGCTTAGGGGTTTAGAGTCAATACTCAGAATATAATTGTGTGTTGTGTGTCCTTTTCACGTCGAACTTAAGACCCTATTTATAGAAAAGAGTTCGTGGAAAGATAGAATTGCAGAACTCTAATCCACGAGGAATTAGGAAAAAACACGTACCAGGTATTTTCAGCGCCCAGTGCCGGGCGTCAAAGATTTCGGCGCCCAGCTCTGGGCGTTGAAAATAGGATCCAGGCAATTTCAGCGCCCAGGGCTGGGCGTTGAAATTGCTGTTTGGGCCGTTTCTTTGTCAGATTCGGACGCTTAGAATCCGGAGCGTATGAGACTTAATCGAGTCTTTTAGTGCGTATTAATTTTATGACGGAATGCGTCTTGGCCCGTTACGAACTCTAGGCTCGTTAGGATTTCAATCAATACGTGACTCTTATTTTCGAATTGTATTAGGAATAGGATTCTCTCGCAATTTCTATCTCATTTAGGATTTATGTTGGAGTGCAACACCTAATTCTGACAGGTTTCTATCTTTTATGACTTGCCACTTTTAACAACTACCCATTACGGCAGTTACTATTTTAAGCAGGTTTCCATAAATAACAGGTTTCTATAAATAGCAGGTTTCGAGTGAAATGAAAAGGGGTGATCGAGATTCGTTATTTTATAGGAGATGCGTTGTCAAGTGGAGATTTACGCTTTCATCATCGAACCTTCCCTTTCGGAAATGGGGACAAAAGTAGGTGTCTACACATGGTATTGACTTATGCAATTTAAGCTTGTACCATGGAAGAGCTTAAAATTCATAAGCCCGTACCATGGAAGAAGCTAAACAATCATAAGTCTTTATTTTTTTTGTCCGATTACATTAAATCAAATGCAACAACAAATCAAAACCTTAAAAATTATAGACTTGTGAATATTTAGCTTGTATCATGTTACAGGCTTATGAATTTTTAGCTCCTTCCATGGTACAAGCTTAAACTGCATAAGTCAATATCATGGTCGAAGCTAAAAACTCATAAGTCTGTACCATGGTACAAGCTTAAAATTCATAAGCCTGTACCATGGTACAAGCTAAAAATGCATAAGTTTCTAAAAAAAATTCCGGAAAAAAAAGAGAAAATCTTGTGAAGACTCGGCCGTTTTGTCGTCGACGACGTGATGGTGGCTGTGGTGGTTAGATTTGGGGTGGGAAGGTAAGAGGGTAAATAAGGGGGGTAAATAAGGAGGGTATATATATGGGTAAATAAATGGGGCGGTTTTGAGTAATATGGGGCGGTAAATAGTAAGCCCCTTAAAATAATCACTTGATTCGATTTTTGACTAAATATTAGGAATTTTGTGCTACATTATAAAAGGAAATGTTTCAAATCAAAGATTAAAATGGGTTACCTAAAACGACTACTTAAAAAGAATAAAAAAAAGACGGAGGAAGTAATTTTTATTTTTTATTAAAAAAAGTTGAATAAAATAGGACTTCAATCTACTAATTAATCCAACAAACAAAAGATTGCTTTATTTATTATTTGTACCAGTTAAGACAAAGTACACATATGACTAGATAAAAGGAAGATTCTCAATGTAAAGGATAAAATGGAACACCCTAAACAAAATGCTAGACCTGATAAAAATACGTGTCAGGCAGGGCCACACCTTAAAAATTCTGCCCATCAGGTTGGGCTGACTGAGCCAAACTTCGGGCCAATATTTGCTGCCAAAAAACGGTATTTCTGGCCATTTCGGGTCGGACTAATTTTATAACTTGAGTTACCTAAAACCCACTGGAAATAAGTAAAATTGGACCGAGTCGAGCCCAAAAAGTTCTGCCCTGTTTTTTTTGGTCGGGTCGGGCTCATGATGATTAGATCTACAAAATATTTCCTCCGATTTGAAATACTCGCAACGTTTATCAATTTCACGCATGCCAATGCACAATTTTGATCATTAATATATTAAATTCTACGGTTTTTTCATGAAATGCCCCTGAGGTTTCACGAAATTCACCAAATACCCCTGCGTGTTTCAAAATACATAGTATACCCCTATTTAAACTTAAAGTGCACCAAATGCCCCTAGACTTAACGGCCGTTAGTGCTCCGTTAACGTTAGTTTACCTTTATACCCTTACTCACCCAATATTCTACATTTAACCTTTTTTTTAAAAAATAAATAAAAATTCCTCTTTCTTATTCTTCTTCTCTCTCCTCTCCTCTCTGTTGTTCGACCCATCTTTCTCTCTTCTTCTTCTTCTTCTTCTTCTTCTTCTTCTTCTTCTTCTTCTTCTGCCATTTTTGCTCTCTTCACAAAAACAAATATTTCTACCCCATTGATTAGCCTAACCCAACACAAATTCATATCCGCATCCCAATCCGAATTCAACCTTATACCCTCTTCTGTGGGTTCGCCCTTCTTGTTTCTCCAATATCAGTTCAAGCGACGACTTATCCGACATGCTATCACCTCCGGTCAGCCCGTGTCGGTCGCCAATGAGAGCGGATCTCACCGCGGCGTGTCAGACGTTCGCGACGATGGCGGAACCGGTTAAAAGTATTGCATTCTCCAACCCATTTCTCATCATCCCACGAAGTACCACTTGACAAGCACCGAAAAGGGATTGTGGGAGTTTAATTTTGTTCGATTTTTCTGCAAATTAGGGACTGCTTTTCCATAATATTTGTGGATGACTTTTCTAGATTTTGGTGCAGTTTTGTGGGTGATATAATGGATAATTTGTTTGGGTTTGCAATTTTCAATTTTTTACCCAATTTGATTTTTTTGGGGTTTGCAATTTTAAAGATGGATAATGCGGTGAATCGGAGGAAGGCGATGAACGCGAGTTTCTCCAATCTACATTCCCGTATGTTCTTTTCTGGGTTCTTCCTTCTTGTATCTCCAATCTCAGTCCAATTTGTGGGCGATTATTTTCCAATTGTTGATGGTTCCAATTGTTTTTATTCATTTTCCATTTCAATTTGTATATAATTTCTACCATTAATAGTGTAATTTGGGGGTGTTTTGTATTGTTGGCTTGAATCAAATTGACATGGTGTTTTCTTATAATTGCATGTCTGATAAATCTTTTGATCTTTGTTGTTAAATATAGATCTCGTGTTCTTTTGTTGATATTGTAGTCGGGTTTTAATCTACGGATTTTTCACGAAATACCCCCGAATTTTGGCGTAATTCACCAAATGCCCCTCGACTTTCAGAAATTCACCAAATACCCTTCACAAATGACTTAATACCCAAAATACCCTTACTAATGACGTGCCGTTAGTCCTCCGTTAACCTAATTTTCAAATTCACCAAATACCCCTATTTTAATACTTATTTCACCAAATACCCTTATTCTGAAGCTTAGTTCACCAAATACCAATAACTTAAAAACACCTCAAAACGTCGCAACTCCTCAAGAAAATAGCTACTTCCTTTGTACCTTATTCTTTATGTGACCAAGTAATTATATTTACCACGCAATCGGGAGGTATTCCTTTTCCAATATAGGAAATATCTTTAACATGTGCAAACAGATTAAAAATAAAGCTCTTATTAGTTTTATTCTAACGCATATGTTCCAGCTACCTCGGCTTCTATCGCTTCCATGCCACCTATTTAACGTTAACTCCCTTTTGTCTCTTGTCTCTACTGCCTCCAAACATCTTTCTTCCATCTCCTAATTTTCTCTCAACCTTACAGTCGAGGCATAAAGATTTTCCCACTTTTCTTTTGAGCTAGGTCCTATTGAGATAGTCAGATTTATGGACAAATATCTATTTTTGGATTTGAGGGAACAAGAAAAAAAAATGAAACTAAGGTATGTTCCAAATCTCATGACCTAGTGAAAAAACACGAATCTTGGGACAAAGATTTGCCTCCAAACTCAATATTTTCACATCATGAATCCAAGTTGAAATCGAGGTTGTGATAAAAATGTATGCGTTATTGAACTTGATTTCTTAGTCTCTTCACCATTCGGACAATAAGAGAATTAAGGTGTTAGATTTAAATTGAATTACTTCAGCTTCACTCACATAAGATTCCTTTGAAAAGGGGTGTTTTTTGGCCTTTTGCTCAGCTAAAGTGCATTGTCTTTACTGGATGAGGCCTGAACTTATTGGATCATAATTGAAACTTACTGAGTGTTGTATCGGAGCCTCGAATGGAAATTTCCTCCCACAATATTAGAAATTGTTTGGGACTCTTACATATGTGGATTCATGGGTGTGGATGGTGATTTTGAAAGAAAACTCATGACAAAAGTGATAAGAAATTAACAAAACAATATAAATAGTCAGAAAAGGGGTTTTTATAAGCAAACAATAAGCAAAGACTAATTTTCAAACATAAAAACTAGCCGTGGAGCATCAAAATGGGTAATTTTAAGTTATGGGTATTTGGTGAATTAAGTTTCATAATAAGGGTATTATGTGAAATAAGTAATAAATAGGGGTATTTGGTGAATTTAAAAATTAGGCTAACGGAGGACTAACGGCGCGTCATTAGTAAGGGTATTTTGGGTATTAAGTCATTTGTGAGGTGCATTTGGTGAATTTTTGAAAGTCGAGGGGCATTTGGTGAATTACGCCAAAATTCGGGGGTATTTCATGAAAAATCCGTTTAATCTATTATGATTATAGCAATGAAATCGATGAAAGATTTGTTGCAAAGCGTAAAATATGGATTAGTCGTTAGTTGGACTGAATATGCTTCATTATGATGGAGTAGTTACCTAATACAGAGTATTTCGTATATGGCATCATCAATGTAGTGATTTAGAAATTTAACTACCAAGCTTGGACCCTTTTTGTATACACCTAAAAACAACCTTGATTTATGCATCAAAAGCACCAACACAACAACACTAAAACACACATTTGCAAGGACAATCATCCCGTTGAAAACTGACAAAGCAAATAGGAGTACTGGAGAAGATGGATCAGGAAAAGAGAAAGAAGGGATGGAGAGAAAAGAAAAAAGGCAGTTTGGGTATTTGGTGCAAAGAACTTTACAAATAGGTGTATATTATGCAAAAAGTTTATATATAGGTGCAATTAGTGAATTATAAACATGACTTAACGGAGGACTAACGGAAAGTCATAATAGGGGTATTTGGTGAACAGTATGAAAAAATTAGGGGTATACTATGTATTTTGAAACACGCAGGGGTATTTGGTGAATTTCGTGAAACCTCAGGGGCATTTCATGAAAAAACCGTAAATTCTATTCAAGCAAAAATTATAAAAAATTGATGTTTTGAAAATATGCCTTTAGACGAATCTAACAAGATTCCACATGACTATATTTTATCTGACATATAAATTACCCATACTAATCAAAGTAGAATATGTGAATAGTATAAAAAGTTCAAACGTTGCTAGTATTTAGGGTAGTATGAAACTGAAAATTATTAGGTGCACCCGGGTGTAACGTGCACCCAATATTATATTTTACGGAGTATATCCATTGGTGGTCTTCATCACATTTTCTTCTTATATGTAAAGAGAAAATGTGAGAGGGTGCACAATACACCCGAGTATATGTAATATACTTCCTACGTTCATAAATACTCACAAAGTTTATCACTTTTACGCATGCCGATGAACAATGTAAATCGTTAATATCTTAAATTCTTTTCAAGCAAAAATTATAAAAAGTTGATATTTTAAAAATACGTATTGAAATAAATCCAACAAGATCTAATCAAACGTTTGCCGGTATTGAGGAAGTATATTCTAGAATGAAACAACAAAAAGGGCTGTGAAATAGTAATGCTTAGTTTCACCTTGGTGTTCCTATTAAACTTATTTCCGTAGCTAAAATATATTTTGTTAATTTTTGTGAACTTTTAAAAGTTTATTTGACGGATTAAAAAAAAAAGAACGAGTAGTTGACTATCAAAAGGTCTTGTGCGCACAAGGTGTACAATAAATTTATTGTACACCAAGATAACTTTAACCCTTTTCTTTGTAACTTTAACCTAGTTTTGATTAACTTTTATATTAGTAAAAAAAATTGATAGATAAATATTTTAAATGGTTAAATGATTAATTTTATACATTATTAGTGATTTTGAAGAAATAAGTTTTACTAAAATGAAAAAATTTATCACTTAAAAATAGATAACTTTTACATATATAAGCTTAACTTTTAAGCATTTTGGGTTAACTTTTACCTTGGTGTACAATATTTATCGTACACCCATTGTAAATAAGAATTTGTGGTTGACTATTGATGATCGATTGATTGGGGGAATTTTGGGATGGGACGCCAATTGTTGCCAGTTCAATCAAATTCCACCGAACCACTCACACAAGTGTGACGAAGAACAAATCTTCCCCGAATTTCGTAAGGGTTTACATAATTTTCTGGTTTCAATCCAATGTCAGTGTTGAATCAGCTCTTCAGTCGGGGTGTTCTCGGCACTAGATGGTTAGCTCATTACTAACTACCCTTTTCTTCAAATCATAATTCTGTATTTCAATTGTTGCTGGTTTATGGCATTTCGATCTTTCAATTACCCTTCTTTTGTGATGTAGATTGCGTCTATTAGTTTTTACTTGATTTAGGGTTTAGTGAATTGATTATGCTGAATTGCTGACATTTGTTTTGCATCAAAACATGCTTAAAATGATTTGGGGTTTAGGCAATTATTATGCTGAATTGCTGGTATTTGATTTGTAGCAAAACTTGCTTAAATTTGGCGATCTCCCGTATCAAATTGCTGCAAAATAGGAGAGATGCCCAGCTCAAGCAGATGCGCAAGGAGATAGCTCAGTTTTTGCGGACTGGCCAGGAAGCCATTGCTAGAATACGGGTATTTGCTCCATGTCATGTAATATCTTGCTCCTATTATGTTAGAAAGTATACTACGAAATATCAAAAAGGAAAATACAGTTTTTTTTTTCTTTGCTTTTAACGGGGAAGAACAATGGCAATACTACCTCCACAAAGATAAAATAGATCTCTAAACCACAGGCCCCTAAAGCACAACTCGTACTCCACCACTTCTAGATCGACGCGAGCAATTATTTTTGATATCTTCGCATCTTTCTAAGTGAGCCATTTGCAATATGAGCACGAATTTTTTCGATCAACGAGTTGATTAAAATCGTAAACCTATAAGAATCCCGATTACCTTCTCAATTATTGAAACCCTAAAAATATTCTCATCACTATTAATGAAAATCAAGAACTTAGCAAAAGTTAGGAAAAACCCATAAAATTTGGGAACAAAAATTAGCAACAAAATGAAAGAGTAAAACAAAAACCGAAAGGAAAACAAGTTCTTCGGAAATTATATTATTTTCCGCCTTAATGGCCAAAAAATCTGAGACCCTAGAAGAGAAGGGTGAAGAGAGAGAAATGAGAGGGGGAAAAAAGAGAGGGCGATAGTTTTGGAAAATTCAGAAACTAGATTAAGGCGCGTTACACTTTCTTAGGACAACATTAGCCCCATTACTCTGCTGCCGGGATTACAATGACTAATTACCCCGAGAATACTTGAACAGTAGAACACATTTCTATTCTCCATAAATATGTTTGTCGAAGTTATTTTGAGAGATGAATAAAACCAACTGACGTTTAACTTCTGTCAATTAATACTTATAGGAAAAAGAATTGGCAATTATCAAAATTGTCATCTGATATTATCCTTAATTATTTATTCATATTATATTACTAGTTTATACTAATAAAAAAATTACTGTTAATGAAACCATTTTAATATCCTAATTAAACCGTGTGTGCTCGTTCCTCGTGCAAAGTGCTAAATCTATGATTAGAAATATATATCCAATCCACACACTAGCATTGCCCCAAGTCCAAGTCCAAGCCCAAATATTAGCTCGAACCAATTACTTAACCGAAGCATAATTAGATATATAGAGAAATATTCCCTATGTTAGGACCGAAAAACCACACACACAACATGTTTATTAAGAAAGTAGCACTATTATGGCTATGGCCATGTGCTCACGATGTACATTTACAAAATTTTGACCCAAAAACTTTTGTTAGAAGTGGCACCACTTTTTATGTCTATATAGGTGAAATTTCTTTATCACTAGAATGTCATTAAGAGTCTGTAACTCATCCTAAAAAGAATTTCAGGAATATCCCTTACCCTTTTTCGGGTTAGAAGAAGTAGAGTTATTGTTTGCCGTTCTTTTACCCTTCTGATTCTTCCGACTTACATAATTCATTTTAGAACTAGAAGCAACATTTAAATCCTTCTACGATTTTGAGTTTCCTCTTCAATTCGTAAGCGTTTATGTATATGTTCTAAAGTGCATTCCTCTTAATAGCATTCTAGGACGGTGCTAATTTGGCAATAATCCCTCTCACAATCAACTTTTCACGAATGGTTATCATCAGTTCTTTACACTTAAAAGTTCATATAAGAAATTCATGCAACTTGATCAAGTATAGAAGTGTTTTTAGGAATGATTATCATCACTTCTTTAAACTTAAAAATCAATTTAAAGAAATTCATAATTAAATTAGCAGTGATTTCCACCTCTCCTCGTTTTTCAGCACCATACTTAAATTCCAGTGATTTCCACATCTCCTTTGTAACTGAATTGGAGTATAGAGATCATACAAACAATGAATATACCCTCTACACAATATCTCATATTCGGTGTGGTTTTCATGTTCCACAATCATCACCCCTTTGATGTCCTTACCTGATGGATCCTGAACATAGAAAATCTTCAAAGTAGTGAGTAGGAACGATATCTTCTCCTTCCAATGCAGAAAATTGGTTCCGTCAAAACGATCCAATATGGGTCCTTAGATCATCAAATTCGAATGGTCCAAATGATTCACGTGTCATTAATGAGATTTTCGTAATTATGGAACTTTCCAAACCGGTTCCCAGTTTCTTTACTTTAAAGAAATTTCATTTATTTTTTGACCGATTTCATTTATTTTACTAGTTTTTCATTTACTTTTAGTATTAAAATTAACGTAAACTAGACCAAAGCGATATTTAATAAAAGAGATTGAAATGTTAGTTTTCAATGTTGATGTTTTAAGGAATTATGGTTATTGATATGATTTCTTCCTTAAAAGTTAAAAATCTAAAGTGTAAGAATTGCATATTTGGTTAATTACTTTTGAGTTAATATGATTTACTTTAATGTCTTTTTGCTTTACTTTTAAGGAATTTGCTTCTCATTCTCATTATAGACTTGGTTCTCATTAGAACCTGGTCGTATATAACGTTAATTTTCTTTTCAGTTTAATAGTTCATCCGTTCTTTTTTAGAAGTTTGACTTTTGACATTATTCATACAATCCACTTTGATTATCAATTGTGATTTATATTTAAGAAAAATATAGTCATGTAGGGTCTTGTTATAATCATCTCATTGTATAGATTTATAATATCAACTTTTATAATTTTCCCCTATGATTAAAATATTGCATTGGCGAACGTGATTAAAAGAAATGTGTCAACTAAAAAAGGACGGAGGAAGTATAAATAATGATATTTTATATTAATCAATATGTAAGGATAATATCAAATGACTATTTTGATAACTGCCAATTCTTTTCTGTCAAAATAATTTCTACTAACATGTGTATGGAGAATAGAAATCTGTTGTACTTCTGTTCTGTAGATTAAGTATTCTTGGGGGTAATTAGCCATATTAAACCCAACAACATAGTGATGGTGGCTAATATAATCTTAAAGAAAGTGTAATCACGCCTTAATCTAGTTTCTGTATTTTCCGTTTTGATATTTCTTAGTATTTCTAACATATTAAGCTGATGCATATTATGTGAGATATCGTACAACTGATGTACATTCTGACTTTCTTTTCTAAGGTGGAGCATGTTATACGAGAACAAAACATATGGGAAGCATATGAGATTTTGGAGATGTTCTGTGAATTTGTTCTTGCACGTGTGCCTATTCTTGAAAGTCAGAGGTATTTTACCTAAGACATCTCACCAACTTTTTTCTCTTTGATATTTGATGGATGCATTTTGGACTAGCAAAGGAAAATGTGTTTTAGTTCTCTGCTTGTCATGCTTGCAGAACATTCACACTTCATGAGGAGGCTAGTGCTTACGTATTCCTTAAAAGTTTTTAACTTGGATTAATACGATTCAAGTCAAATATAGTTTATTCTATGTCATGTAAATATTTGTTCCAGATTACTTTATTATATATGTTTGTGTTTGTGATCTTGTTTTTTACCTGTAAGATTTCATCTATGGAGGATGAGTTTTGGATTTTGACGTCTCCCTGTGTCTTCTCATTCTGATAATAATAGAAGTCTAATTAAAGAGATTAGATGGTACTGCCTATAACAATAAGGTGCACTTTCTTTTTCGTAGAGCACTAATGGTAGGTCGGTATAGAGATACAACATGGTGGAAGAAAATAAAGTAAAGAAGGAGATTAGGGAAACTAGGTTGGTAGCTGAACTGGTAACGTGTAGGACTGAAGAGAATATTGTATTGAAGGAAGCGGTTTGGAATGCAAAGCTTAGTTGGTTCGAAAGAAAGAGAAATGATATCTACAAGATGGTGTGATGGATTGAGATGAAGATTAGAGATCTAGTATAGAGATCAAACTATCTAAAGGTAGGTGGAAAGAGTACTTCAGCGATTGCTTTAGCAGAATTTGAAAATCATGTTGGTGTGTCGAAAGGGATCTCTACATGAATTGCAAAGTGAGGTGATGGTTTTAGGCAAGGGTTGGTCTCATTGCTAGCACGCCTTTTCGGCAAGTGATGGACAACCAAAAAGTGATTGCAGGAGTACTTTTATGCCCATCTACAAGCACAAAGGTGTTGTGCAAATTTGTTCAAATTATGGTGGGAAAAAAATAATAAATTATACCATGAAGTCATAAGAATGGGAGAATAAATGGGTATAGACCAAAAACTGAGAATTTCAGTAAGTGTGTGAAAGTGTTTGATAACCAGTTTGAGTTTATTCATAGGAGACCTAATACAGAAGTCATTTACCTACCGAGAGAACCAATAGAGCAATTTGTTAAAATAAAAGAGAATGTACGTGATTTTTACCGCCGTCGAGAAGACTTATAATAAGGTACCAAAAGACGTAGTTTAGTGTTGTTGATAAAAAGGAGCATATGCTATCTGGCAAACATATCTCATAAGTAAGAACATATACAGGGATGCAACAAATGTTAGAATAAGAGTGTGCATGATTTTCCCATGGTTTACTCCGAGGATATGGCCTTAGTCTTATCTTCATTGTAATGATTACATACGAGTTGACAAGGTCCATACAAGATGAGGTGCAGGTGCCAAGGTGGGGAGCAGGGGCTTTGTTGAGAAAATTTACGTGTTCTTTTTTAATCTTTCTATCCCACCTGCTTGTGGGCCTTATGGTTGCTATTCTCATTGTTTTCGTGATTAATACAAAGAAATATTTCTTTTACGTAAATTCTTCTGTAAACAGTATAGTACTTACGATTGTCAAATATGATTGTAGGCAATGTCCTTCAGAGTTACAGGAGGCTATAGCAAGCATAATATTTGCAGCTCCCAGGTGCTCTGATTTGCCGGACCTCCTGCAAGTTAAAAATCTGTTCACTTCAAAATATGGAAAGGAATTTATTTCAGCTGTCTGTGAACTCCGGCCTGATACTAGTGTTAACCGTACAGTTGAGAAAAACTAGTCTTTTCTTTACACTTTTTCATGCATGATATTGTGGTAGAAGATCCAATATCGTTGTTCTAGAATTTATATGTTACAACTTTGGATTCTCTGGTCTTTCCATTGCAGATAATTGAGAAACTTTCTGCTAATGCCCCATCTGCACAACTAAGACTCAAGCTTCTGAAGGATATTGCAAAAGAGTATAATGTCAACTGGGATTCTTCAGAAACTGAAGTAGAATTCAGTAAGAAACATGATGATCTCCTGGTGTGCTTTTTTTCCCTTTCTTGCTATTTCTTCTGCACTTCAGTTCTATCCCTTGCCTTGCTTATCATCCAGTAGATAGGCCTCTATGATGTGATTTAATGACAAAGTCCAGTACTTTGAAAGGGAAATTTGCACCAAGGTATTGGAGCATGTTGAATAATGTGCTTAAGATGCCTGTGACTTAAGATGTAAATGATTGTTAAACTTGGACTTGGGCGTTGGAGCATGTTATGTATTGGAGCTTGTATCACTAGTTCATTACCTGCATTGTCGCTGGTTCACCATAAAATACATGATTTCCTTTCCTCTTTAAGCAAAAACCACATGGTGAAACATAAATTTGGAACCTTCCAGTATTTTATTCATAGGTATATGTCTGTTAAGTGTTAGCTAGCTGCAGCTGCCCCCTGAGATCTTTTCCTCAAGCCTCCCTTTCCTGTTGTACAACAAATGTAATCATATAAATCGTCGGTTTTCGGACCCAACGCTGACAATCAGCCCATATCTCACGCTACGGTGTGATATGGTGGAGGCTTTGATGGTAGAGTATCACCAAATTCGTGTGAAACCAGAGGACCATCTATTATGAACTGGTAAATACAATCAGCCCATATCTCCCCATAATAGGCAGAGTATCACCAAATTCGTGTGAAACCAGAGGACACTCACAAGACGGCGTTCCGGACTCATGAAGGACATTACTAATTTCTCGTAATGACGTTTGGCTTGACCTACGGGCCTGCTAATCTACACAGATACTCTAATTACCAGAAACCAGACCAATTGATTAATAACATCACACTCAGCTCTTTCTTCTTGCAAATGTGACCTATTCCCCATCTCTCATCACATTCGAAGCATAATCCTTTCTCTCTCTTCTCCTGATACTCCCTCTCTGTTAATCTATTGGTCTCACCGGAAAATTTGGAGGTGGTGATCGGCCGGATTGGCGCTGCGTTGCTGGATGTGTGAGAACCCACCCAAGACGGAGCACTGGTCTGTAGTTGCTTCCTCTAGTCGCTGGGTTTGATTGAAACAAGTGGGAGTTGTTTTGTGGAGTTTGGGCTCCTGAATTAGAATTATTTTGAGGGTTAGAAATTGGGATTTTACTGAAATACGAAAATGGCCCACTTCTTGCTGACCCAAATCCTCCCCTTACCCGATTTCGCTCCTCCACCCGAATAGCCAAGTGCATGGTCTGTTCTAGGCCGTACGGGTTTAATAAACGGATCTCTGATTTTATCTCTTCCTTTAACCCGTTTATAAATTGCCCCATTAGAATACTCTTGGGTACATCCTCTAATGGAGAAACCAATTCTGTGAACAGCCTTTGATACTCCTCCACCGTCGACGTTTGTGTGGTGGCGAGCCATTGCTCGTGAAGTCGAGCCATTGCTCGTGAAGTGTTCCTGCATTTGTGGATCTGTATTTTGACAGCACCTTTACCTTCAACTCAACCCATGTTCTCATCGGGTGACGCCGCGATTTGAAGGTGTACCATCGTAATGCGTCGCCTTCCATGGAGACTACAGCTGCCTCCATTTTCTCCTTCTCATTCAACTTATAAAAGTCAAAATACTTCTCTCCCCTAAGAATCCAACCATCGGGATCCTTCCCTTCGAACAACGGCATATCCAGGTTGTGATACTTCCAGTGACCGCCGTTCCCTCCACCGCCGTCGTCGAACCCAACTCTCTCAAAGTTCCTGCCAGCCCGCCTCTCTTGGTTCACTTGATTTTCCGAGCAATCCTCCCCCTCTAGGTTCTGAGCAGGAGGTTTGTTAGCCAACAATTTCTTTATCTCTTCTTGAAACTGCTCCTGGTTTCTTTTCATCAAAGCCAGTTGACAGGTTTGATCTTCTCTGAATCGATCCATTCTCCCCTCTAAACGCACAGTGGCTGCTTCCACTGCCTCTTGGTTTTCCTGGGTATCCTCTGCGCTCTTGGAAACGAAGTTCTGCGCCAGCGTCTTTTGAAAGGCTTCCATCCCTTCGGCAAGGAGTTGCTGAACCTTGCTCTCCAAACCTTCCATCCCCTGTCTGACGCCGGTAAGTCCCCCTTCTAAGGCCTCAAATCTCTGTGAATTTAAGTTCACCATGGTGCTTGTTCGTCCCTGGGCTCGTGGCTGCTGTGATACCAAGTGCAATGTTCCTGCAAATCTCAACAACAACCATCAGAATAACAGAGCAAAACACAGCAAATGAAAGAAAAGGAATGTGGATTTCTGGATTACTCAATTGTATGATTACAAAAGTAATAGCTTTAGGCTATCAATCTCTTAGTTTAGTGACTTTAGGTCACAACTCTCAATACTCAATACAGTTCACACACCGTTCTCTCTCTCCTACTCTTCCTATTTATGCAATAGAGAATAAGCGTAGTACACTTCATTAATTGGTGCAGCTGGCTCCCTTCTTGTCTGCTAGCAGTGGCAACGGTCCTGTGCTCACTTCCCTCTACTTGCTTTGGTTGTGCTCTTCCTGTAGTCTGCCTGCTTCTGTTGTTTGTTGTCTCTGCTTGTTCCTTCTGCTGTAACCAAAACGGACAGGTGGATTAGGTTGGTGGTGGTCCATTACACGTATGTAATGTAACTTAGATTATGAACGTGACAAGTTGATAAAAGTAACAGATAGATAACTCAAAAGTCACGGTTATGAAGGAAGCACAAGTCGCGGTTGTGTGTTTGGTTTAACTTCCTAAATCTAGATAGCGTAAGCTCATCAAATTCAATCAAACAACTCTCTGATTTCTTTCATTAATTTCATGGCCTTTAAATAGGCTAGAAAAGACAAACCTATTTGGAGTAGGAAAATTCCAATGCAAGCCTTAAACAAATTTTAATCCGACCTGAAATAAAAATCCTATTCCTAGTACAACTTGGAACCATAAATTGACCCAAACTAGGCTTAAAAAATAAAAACGAAGTCTAACTAATTAGGAGTTGAAAAGAAAATCCTAATTGACTCAGGAACTAGAAACTGAAACAGAATCCTAATGTAATTAGAAGCTGTAAACGAATTCAGAACAATTCTTAAACAACCTAGAGATTGAAAATCACGAAACAAAAATCCTAAACAAGTTGGGAAATTGCATGAAAACCAATTCTTGAGTCGACCACGAGCCAAAACCACGAAACACTCACTCAAGCGAGTGCTGAAAACAGGACTCTTAAACACTAATCAAAGAAGAACCATGCTTGATCACACATAAAGTTCTCTGTTGGTGAATGATCCATTAGCATTCCTCTTAAAATTATAATTCTCATAACTGCTGGATGTATACTGGCTAACATGTGATGTTCCACAATTGTCTTGATTCCTATGTAGTAGCCTCACTGCTCTCAAGTTTAGTTCCCAAACCACGAACAGGTAAAAACATGAACTTTCTAGATTAGCACCTTGATCATCAGCTTACTAGAAACATTCATCTACACTAATGTAGGATTATATAGATGCATAAAGCGGAATTTCAGGAAACAATTTCCTAACATCTATCACAGGATCACATGCATAACAATAGTATAGATCAGATTAAGACGAAAGAATAATCACCTTTGTAGCGTGTTCTCCCGTTCGTATGCAAGCTTCGAAGATCTTAGAGCCCCACTTGTTGCTCCTCTACTTAGTCCACAAGCACCAATTGAATCCCACGTATGCTAGTACGGAAGAGAACGATCAAAATCAATCTCTTGCTTTGTTTGGGAAGAACGGCGTTTCAGAGAATGAGAATTAGGGTTTTTGTGTTTTCCTTTTTGTCAGATATTGAATGAACGTAATTCCTAACTCCCTGACATTATAACTATTATAATGTGAGAGTTTTAGGTTAACACAAAGCCCAACTTTATTTCTCTTAACAGGCCGATTGTCATAGGACCTTTTGGGCCCATTCCAATTAGTGCTTATATGTGTGACCTTATAGGATTAATATATTTTAGTTGTAGGTCCAATCAATATTGTCCTACTAATCACATTTATCTCTAGCAAGCAAATATGATTACTAAAATAATTAACTTATTATCTTCATAATTAATTCCTATTTATATTTAGTCATTGCCGGAAATGTCTAAGGACATAATTCCTTCAATCTCCCACTTGTCCGAAGACAAGAACGCAATGCTAAATTCCTTAAGTCTCTTAATGCCAAAATTTGATAACACACTGTTATTCTCAAATTCTAGTTTCTTGATCGCCGAGTTCGAACTGTTCAAATAAAGATTAACATTTTAATCCCATTCCGCATGGCCATGCAATTTTCAGTTCTCGCTCATCAAGAGGCCCATACACCATTCCTATCAAATAGGAGGACTTATTCACTCTTGTATGACCATAACTCCCACTCAATTCTTAGCCCACCTGATCACTGCCTTTATAACCTACTTTTACTGCTCGGCGTTTAACAACGTCAAGGTTAAACTAATTGTCTCGTGGTTATTAAGACATACTCATGTCTAAGGAATCCACTAAATATAGAAGTTTGATTCTACTTTTAGAATCTAGTCAGGTCAAGTCTCAATGCATCAAGTATACATCCATATAATCAATTAGACATCCCTATGTCTCCATAGCCCATGGAACTGCACTATCAATTAATTACATGCTAGTCTTCACATAAATCACTTATGTCCGATTTAGTGATTTAGACTAGGGACTTTAATAAGTTGTGATTTCAGTTCACTTTATAGGGTTCCATTATCAAAACGTTTTCGATAATCCTATTTGAAAACACAAGTTATTTGGACATTTTATTTAATACTAAACCAAACAATTAAATAAGAATGAACTTTTATTGACAAACATTCAAAGCATAATAAATGTCTTTACAATTGTAAACATGAAGTAAACAACCTAAAGGCATTCTCCCATATGCCTAAGCCCCATAGACCTAGTATGACTCTCATGCTTAGGTTGAGCAAGCGGTTTAGTCAGAGGATCAGCCACGTTATCCTCAGTATGTACTTTTCTTACTTTCACATCTCCTCTTTCAACGATCTCTCGAATAAGATGGAATCTCCTGAGCACATGTTTGGATTTTTGGTGTGATCTGGGTTCCTTGGACTGAGAAATGGCACCATTATTGTCACAATAAAACTCAATGCCATTTTCAATGCTAGGAACTACACCAAGTTCATTAATGAACTTTTTGATCCAAACCACTTCTTTTGCTGCATCACTTGCTGCAATATACTCAGCCCCTGTTGTAGAATCTGCGATGGTACTCTGCTTAGAACTCTTCCAGCTCACAGCCCCTCCATTGAGACAAAATATGAAACCAGATTGTGATCGGAAATCATCTTTGTCACTTTGGAAGCTTGCATCGGTGTATCCAGTGGCAACCAACTCATTATCTCCACCATAGACCAAGAAATTATCCTTAGTCCTTCTCAAGTACTTAAGGATATTCTTTGCTGCCATCCAGTGCGCCTCTCCTGGGTTTGACTGGTATCTGCTGCACATACTCAAAGCATATGCAACATCCGGTCGAGTGCATACCATAGCATACATAATGGACCCTACTGCAGAGGCATAAGGAACATTACTCATGCGCTTGACCTCATCAGGTGTCCTTCGACACATGAGTCTTGCTAAGTGAAATGCCATGTTGCATGGGAATGAAACCTCTTTTGGAGTTTTCTAGCTCGAACCTTGCAAGAGCCTTATCAATATAAGTCTCTTGGTAAGTCCAATCAGCCTTTTGGATCTATCTCTATGAATCCTTATTCCCAAGATGTACTCAGCTTCTCCTAGGTCTTTCATGGAGAAACAACTTTTAAGCCATTCCTTGACTGATTCAAGCATGGTCTTGTCGTTTCCTATGAGTAGTATGTCATCCACATACAAGTCCAGGAAAGCAATACTACTCCCACTCAACTTCTTGTATATACAAGATTCCTCTTCATTTCTGAGGAAGCCAAAAGATTTGACTGCCTCATTAAATCTGAGGTTCCAACTCCGGGATGCTTGCTTTAGTCTATAGATGGACTTCTTAAGCTTGCAAACTTTCCTTGGACTGTTTGGATCTTCAAAACCTTGTGGTTGTGTCATGTACACATCCTCTTTCAAGAACCCATTCAAGAAAGCGGTTTTGACGTCCATCTGCCAAATCTCATAGTCATGAAAGGCAGCAATCGTAAGGATTATCCTAATGGATTTCAGCATGGCTACTGGTGAGAATAGTCAATACCATGAATTTGTCTAAAACCTTTTGCCACTAGTCTTGCCTTAAAGACATCAATGTTTCCATCTTTGTCCTTTTTCAGTTTGAAAATCCATTTGCAACCAATGGGTTTAACCCCATCAGGCCAAGCAACCAAGTCCCATACTTGATTTTCAAACATCGAATCCATTTCGGATCTCATGGCTTTGAGCCATTTCTCGGAGTCTTGACTCGTCAAAGCATTTGTGCAGTTAGTAAGTTCCTCATGTTCTAAAATCTCTATTTCAGAATTTTCTGTCAAAAGGAAATCAATATATCTCTTTGACGGAATGACGGTCCTACTAGACCTACGTTGGGGAACAACAGGAGAAGTTTCCACCTCATTAGGTTGAGGGACTTCGCATGGATTATTTCCAAGTGGGACGGTAGAAGGCGCGTGAATAGAATGCACCGCCTCCTGAGCATTTTCATGCTGGGTCATCTCTGACGAGGTGTGAACGTCATCCATTTGTTGCTCATCTCGAATTTTTTTCGAGATATGCATTACTCCCACTTGTTTTTCTGGAAATAAACACCTTTTCCAGAAAGACACCATCGTGAGCAACAAACACTTTGTTTTCGCTTTGGTTATAGAAGTAGTATCCCTTAGTCTGTTTTGGGTAACCCACAAAATGACATTATCGGACTTGGGTGAAAGCTTATCAGAAAGTAAACGTTTTACATAAACTTCACAACCCCATGTCCTTAGAAAAGACAATTTTGGAACTTTTCCAGTCCACATCTCATATGGCGTCTTTTCTACTGCTTTGGACGGAGCTCTGTTGAGTGTGAATGCCGCTGTTTCAAGCGCAAATCCCCAAAATGAGGCAGGAAGGTTAGCAAGACTCATCATGGACCGAACCATATCTAATAGAGTTCGATTCCTTCTTTCGGAAACCCCATTCAACTGTGGGTCTCTGGTGGAGTCAATTGCGAAAGTATGCCACAATCTTTCAAATGATCACCAAACACTTGAGATAAATATTTACCACCACGATCGGATCGTAATGCTTTAATTTTCTTTCCAAGTTGGTTTTGTACTTCATTTTGGAATTCCTTGAACTTTTCAAAGGATTCCGACTTATGCCGCATGAGGTAAACATATCCAAATCTGCTTACATCATCAGTAAAAGTAATGAAATACCCGTACCCTCCCCTAGCCAAAGTACTCATAGGTCCGCACACATCAGTATGTATGAGGGCTAAAAGATCATTGGCCCTTTCACTTGAGCCTGTGAAAGGAGACTTTGTCATTTTCCCCATTAAGCAAAACTCACATACTTCAAATGATTCAAAATCAAATGATTTGAGAATTCCATCCTTATGAAGTTTCTCTATGCGCTTTGAGCTTATATGGCCTAATTGACAATGCCATAGGTAAGTAGGGTTCAAATCATTTGGTTTGTGTTTCTTGTTTTCTATGTGATAGATATGGTTTTGTAAGTCTAGTACATATAAACCATTTGATAATTTAGCAGAGACATAGAACATACCATTCAAATATGCTGAACAACAATTATTCATAATTTGAAATGAAAAACCTTCCGAATCCAAAATCAGAATAGAAATTATGTCCTTGGTAATAACTGGAACGCAATAACAATTATAAAGTTCTAATATTAAACCAGAAGGCAAGCATAAACTATAATCTCCTACAGCTAAAGCAGCAACTCTTGCTCCATTGCCTACTTGGAGATCCACTTCACCTTTGCTCAAGCTCCTACTTCTTTTAAGTCCCCGCACATTACCAATAATGTGAGATCCACAAGCAGTATCAAATACCCAAGAAGCAGTTGTAGCTAAATTAACTTCTATGACATAGAAACCTGAAGTTGAAGCACCAGTCTTCTTATCCTCCAGATACTTGGGGCAGTTCCTCTTCCAATGACCAATCTTGTGGCAGTGGTAGCATTCATGTTGAGCAACTACCTTAGCCTTAGGAGTGGCCTTTGGCTTGGTTGAAGAGTTCTCATTGGCAACTACCTTGCCCTTGTTCTTCTTCATGGGAGCCCCCTTCTTCTTGAACTGCTTACCTTTACTAACCATTAGAACATCCTTATGTTTAGGTTTACTTGGTAAGTTCCTCTCAGCCTGAGTTAGTGAACCATGCAACTCTTGCAGGGTAGCCTCCCTCCTTGCATGTAGAAGTTCAACTTAAAGTTATGAAAATCTTCAGGCAAGGATCTGATGACTATGTCAGTTGCCAGGTCCTTAGGATAAGGGAAGCCCAATTTCTCCATGGTCTGAAAATGTCCAATCAAATCGAACACATGCGGACCAACGGGCTTCCCCTCTTCCAACTTGGAATCCAGAAGTTTGCAGTTTGCTTTATATCTCTCCAATCTAGCATTTTTCTGAAACAAAGTTTTCAGTTGCTGGATTATGCTGTAGGCATCCACACCATCAAAACGTTTTTGATACTCTGGTTCCATGCAAGCAAGCATCAAGCATGTTACTTGCAGGGAGTTATCCTCTAGAGTTTGTCTAGCTCGCTTTTGAGCTGCAGTAGCATTTTCTGGCAGGGGTTCAGGGAGAGGATTGTCAAGAACACTTTCTTTTCCTTCCGCTCTGAGAACAACAACCATTTGCCATTGTAGGAAGTTGGTAGCATTCAGTTTGTCTTTTTCAATTAGAGGGCGCAAGTTAAAAGTAGAGTTGTTGTTTGCACCAGACATGATAACTACAATAAAAGGTAAAGCAAGATTCAATATAATGTTTATCAAAAGTAGCAATTAAACAAATTTAATTAACTACTACCCTTTATTCAAAATTAGAAGTCCCCATTGAATAAAGAATTAACCAAGATCCCCTCCCACTACAATCAAACGGACTTTGGCCCTGCCACTTTAATTTATAGTACTTGAGGTAAGTAAACATTTTACTAATTATAACTGATTATAACTCTTGGTAGACAGGTTAACAACTCTTTGTATTTTCCTATCTCTTAGCTTCAAAACCCAAAACTTTGTCTTTTGATAGTTTTGTTGAGTTAAACCAAACATTAACATGTAAGTTTCAAAAACCTACTCTACTATCCCCGGAATTATAAGCAACACCCTGCTTTGGCAGAACCTATTACTTATGATCTAAGGCTTTATAGGTGTTGTATGGAAAAGCACATAAACTCAATATTATTTGGGACCTAAGTTTACTATGTTGGTTAATTAAAAGTGAACACATTGCTTTAAATAACCACATACATAAACTTAATAAGCATTTTAAGGCAATATAAAATGCATAAAATTAAATGTGATCCTAGTATGGCCCCTAAAACTTAAGCTCAAATCTTCTCGGTTTCCTGTACATTTTTCTTGGATCTTCATCCTTGAATTTCTGATTGAACCTTCTTACTCCATCGAACTCATAATACGAACTTTATAATCTAATTTAAACTTTTAAATTAAATTACAACAATACAGAACGATGCGCAGATCGTATTTCAAAATTTACAAGAATACAAAAACGATACACAGATCGTATTTTCTATCCTATTTTGGGCCATAATAGTCACTTGCCTGTAACAAAATATCATATATATTCCATACACACATATAATATCAAAATATATTAAACACAAAATATTTACTTATTAACTATTAATAAGCAAATAACATTTCCAAAATAATTATAATAACTTAAACAATTTAAGTTCGACGTTTTTTAGGAAACTTTATTATTTTAATTCAATTACTATTTAAATATAGCTAGAATAATCTCATTAATCAAGAATTTACATTTATTGAAAACTTATGGATTTATGCTCAACATAGAAATATTATTTCCAATAAAAATTATTTTCAAAATATCCCTGTCCAACTTTTTGAACACGATTTTGAAACAAAAAAAATTATATATCTTTCCAAATCATCCTAAACTGATTTAGGAAATCCTTTAATTACAGATTTCCACAACTTTCCGGAATGCCCCTGTGCGAAAATTAAACCTGTGATTTCAATAATAATATTTTTTTTTTTTTTTTTTTTGAGAACCGAACAACAGACTAGCAGTATTCCAAATTAATAACTTCCCGAAGACTCACTAGCACCGCAAGCCAGCAACCACCAGGGCCGCCGGCCAGAAGCCACCATCCCCGGGTCATTTCCACGGATAACCCAGCCACGCCGGCCGACCCGACCACCAGCAGAAGCCGGAAGCCCGGCCGACCAGCGAGCCAGGCCAACCACCGATCCTACGCAACCGCAGCGAGCCAGGCGCAACAACCGCGTCAATACGCCGCCTACGCTGCCGCCCGTCGCCGCCCCTTCTGCTGCCGGAAGGCCGCCCTAATTCTCCCTCCACCATGGCTCCACCGTCGCAGGTGGTGCCACCCAGCCATGGTGGGCAATTTTCATTTAAATTGTGCAACAATAACTAATTTAAATTAATCTTTATCCAACCTTTGTTAATGATTAAAAAACTTAATTAGGGTTTAATAATCCGAAAATTATGCTAGAAAATATTGAATAAATCAACAAACCTTAAACTGAATTTTAGGGTTGTTACTAATTAGATTTCAATTTATAATCTTATTAAAATTAAATCTAACAATAATTCAAAATCTAAGGCATACTTATCTTATTTTATTCAAAAAATTCAGAAAAATAACAATTATTTCCCGAAAAATTCGAAGTAAATTACCAGGCTGATCTATTGAATTTTCTTAACAAATAAAATCAAGAATTTTAATTGTTATCCTTAAATTTTATGATTAATCGAATTAAACATAAAAATTAACCAAATTCAATAATTAATATACAAAAATTCCGATAAATAGTTAAAAAAAATACCAAAAAATTTCGGCTATTGTATAAAAATTAGGGGATAATCAGTAGATTGATTTAACAAATTAAAAATCAAAAATTTAATTGTTAACAAATTATTTTCATGATTAATCTTATTAACCATTAAATAATTTAAAATCTGACGAATTTAATTTTAAAAAATCCGAAATTTTTTGTGTGAAATTAACTATTAATTTCGGCCTTATGATAAAAGTTTCGGAATTTTATAAATTTACTTTATGCAAAAATTAAATAAATCACGATTTATTAATTCCAATCAATTAATATCATATATTAATTTTGCAAATTCAAGCCATAAATAAATCTTCCCTTAATTGAATCAAAATAATAATGTTGCATACAATCATGATCATAAAATA
The DNA here is from genome assembly GCF_020520425.1 of Spinacia oleracea. Taxonomy (NCBI): domain Eukaryota; kingdom Viridiplantae; phylum Streptophyta; class Magnoliopsida; order Caryophyllales; family Amaranthaceae; genus Spinacia; species Spinacia oleracea. The sequence goes on from NC_079489.1 coordinate 95,607,312, forward strand.
TTATGCAAGAGGCTAAAACTGATACCACTGTAGAATTATATAGATGCATAAAGCGGAATTTCAGGAAACAATTTCCTAACATCTATCACAGGATCACATGCATAACAATAGTATAGATCAGATTAAGACGAAAGAATAATCACCTTTGTAGCGTGTTCTCCCGTTCGTATGCAAGCTTCGAAGATCTTAGAGCCCCACTTGTTGCTCCTCTACTTAGTCCACAAGCACCAATTGAATCCCACGTATGCTCGTACGGAAGAGAACGATCAAAATCAATCTCTTGCTTTGTTTGGGAAGAACGGCGTTTCAGAGAATGAGAATTAGGGTTTTTGTGTTTTCCTTTTTGTCAGATATTGAATGAACGTAATTCCTAACTCCCTGACATTATAACTATTATAATGTGAGAGTTTTAGGTTAACACAAAGCCCAACTTTATTTCTCTTAACAGGCCGATTGTCATAGGACCTTTTTGGCCCATTCCAATTAGTGCTTATATGTGTGACCTTATAGGATTAATATATTTTAGTTGTAGGTCCAATCAATATTGTCCTACTAATCACATTTATTCTCTAGCAAGCAAATATGATTACTAAAATAATTAACTTATTATCTTCATAATTAATTCCTATTTATATTTAGTCATTGCCGGAAATGTCTAAGGACATAATTCCTTCAACTACGATACTACTTCACAACCTTCTGTAAGTCTCTTGACTGTTCTCGTTCGCTGTTTCACGAAACAACTTCTCCAACAAGGTCTGTCATACACACACACTCCAGATCCTGCTTTTACATGACACCTGCTGTCTAACTTTGCTTCTTGCCACGTCAACTTCCAGCTTACACACCAAGTGTGGCCTACATAACTCCTTGATAACCACCTCTTGCCCTCTTATGCCTTAATGCTCTCTAGTTCACGTGACTTATCATCGTCTCATGTGTTTGTCCTGGTTGTGTTAGACCTGGTCTCTGCCTATTGCCATCAACACTGCATGCACCGGTTATGATTGAAAAATCTCATAGCTAGGGAATTAAGTGTATCTACCTCAACATCATACTTAGAAGTTAACAAAGCTCCTAAATTTTGTATAATGTATCACATGTCATTCCAATGTCATACCAAATCATGCTAACAGTTCTGAACTTGAAAACAATGCGAGGAAAGAAAACATCCCAAATTTTGTAAATTGTGCTTCTTCGCTAAACCTGTATTGTTGAATTGGTTTATTTTTGTGACCTTCACCTTTTTAGAACGCAATTGATTTTTTAAGATGAAAATTGTTGTTTGTACACTATTCACATAATCTAATTTGACGATTTATCCTTTAGAAAAACACATTGTCAATTGGGGCCTTATCAGTTCGTCTCAATGTATATTTTCTTAATATCAATTTTTTTACAATTTTTTCATGGAGTGCCCCTGAGATTTCATGTAAGGCAGCAAAAACCCACCAAGTTCCAAAAATACATAAAATTCCCTTATTTTTTCAGAAATGCACCAAATGCCTTGGAGTTTGGACTTAACGGCCGTTAATGTTCCGTTAGCGTTACTTTACCTTTATGCCTTTACTCCTACCTTTTTCTTTTCTTTCTCTCCCCTTTCCTTCTCTTTTCTTTCCTGAAGCATTACATACATGGCAGCCACTCGCTTCGAGTGAGCCCCCCGCCCACCCACCCACCCACCCACCCACCCACCACGCCAACCATATAACAAATTACAATTCAAACCGGATCCATAGACATACGAACACATCTGTGAATCCCGTCTTCCCCGCTTTCCGTCTTCCTCTTCTTCCTTACTTTACTCTCAAGCAGCCCACTAGAAGCACATCTCTCTCATTTTCTCTTCTCCTCTTCAGCCCAGATACGTTACCCTTTTCTCTCTCCTCTTCTCTTCTCAAACTCTTACTCCTCTTCATTTTTTGCGCATAATCTTTCAACTGTGCTCTTTAAAGATTATGGGTTCGAGGGTGGTGGTGTACCGTTAACGGCGGCGTGTGCTTGCGGAGAGGGTGGCTGGGCAATGGTGAACAATGAGCTTGTTGGGAGACGGGAGAGAGAGCAATGAGGGGTTAATGATTTAATTGGGGATTAGTGGTTTAATTACCGTTTAATGAGGGTTTTAAATAGTTGATTATCATTAAAACTAACGGCGCTAGATTTTTGTTATGTCCAAGAACATTTGGTGCATTACTGAAAAAATAGGGGTAATTTAAGTATTTTTGAAACTTAGTGAGTATTTGGTGCATTACGCAAAACCTCGGGGGCATTAATTTCTACTTAATGATATTTAGAGATTTTAATTGTTCAAGAAGTGCATTTGCAAGTGCCCTAATTCCATTGGGTCATCGAGAATGAAACAAAGGAAGCGTATATTATGTATATTAAAACTTTGACCAGTTTGGAGTTTGAAGAGTTGTGCCATAGTTCAGTCATTTTTTAAAAAAATTGTTTTTTCTTTCCCGACCTCTTTATGTCCTCAAAGGAGCTCTAGACGCTCCAGTCTTGCATGTGTATTGTGTGACGAATGTCCTTGTATGCTTCAACCTTATTTTCTCTCTCTGTTTCCTATTGCTCTTCCTATTATTTGGTTTCTAGCCTTTTACTAGAGCCATTCTGTTATGATCTTCTGAATTCTCAATTATACTTCTGTTACAGTCACTTGCAAAGTATGAAGACCTCTGGGGTGTCTGTAGTTATGTATTAAGCTGACGAATCTAGAGGAACCATCTGGGTTGTACTGTTTATTGATATCAGTATCATAAAGGTGATACTCGAATTTAATTTGTGTATAGAACCTTCACGAAAAGGTTATAAGTCCATAGTGTTTTGCATACCTTGCTCGTAGATAGTGTTATGCCTATCAGCCTATGTATCCAGACGATGCAATAGGATCCACTAACAATTTTGTAAAGTGGCTTAGGCCTTGTTTGATGATAGGGAAATTCATTAATGTCACTTTCTCTAATCTAGGTGGAAAAACAAACAAGGAATTTCATATATGTGCAAGAAGTACCTATAATTGTGATTTCAATCACAATTTAATTAATTGTTGAAAATTACACAAGTTAGTTAATGTAGAAGATTGTACAGTTCTACTGCCGTGCCGTCGTTATGCTACTTCTCCAAAATTAATAACAATTCTATCAGGTGATGCTTTGAGACATTGCATGTATAATGTTTTATCAGGGAATAGGAAAAGCGTGGTCACTTGTTTTCCTGGTTGACCAATTTCTAGAAGAGGCCGAGATTTTATCTAGTCTTCTCTTTTGACATTGGGTAGTGTCCCTTTCAAACAGGGATGGGCTGTTATCAACCTTAGCGAATAAGTATACTTTACTCACTCATTAGAAGATTAATTACTTGCTTTAATGGATGTTTTTGAGATGGCTATAGATATGAAAAAATGACCACGAAAAATGGATCCCATACTGACGGGGTTTCACTCTAGAGATGTAATGCAGTTATTTCTATTCCTTATTGTTGTTGACTTTTATTTTTGTAAAAGGGAAGTTGTTGACGTTATTTTGTGTATGTGTTGATATCATCTTGGTTACCTTAAAGCTTGCACTACTGAACTTGGAGATGATGTTTCACACTTACAATGGAAGTATTCTATCTTAAATTTGGGGGAACATTTGCTGATGAGGTGCTTAGGAGTTTAGTTGGTGAATGGTCAAGTTCTCTCTTTGCCTATTTACATGGTTATCAACTTACAGAGTATCACTGGACCAGCCATAGTAAGATTAAGAAACTTCATCAAGCTAACATAATATGTAGGTTTCGTGACTTTAATACAATATTAAACTCCTTTTGTCCCATATTACTTTCCAAACTTTCTCTTCCACTGTTCTTTCTCCAACCTACACCTTCTCTTACTTTGTATCCATTTCTGCTATTTAGAATCTCCTAGTCAAATGCGATCTTGCGAAATAACGTAGGACAAAGAGAATATATTAGTTGTTGCAAAAACGTTAATTTAGGCTTTATTCTCTTCACCTTATTCTTATTGCTTATTAGACCAGACCAGACCTGACCAGAAAATTCAGACCAAACCAGACCAGTAATAGAAAAAAGCGCTCACATAAAACATTCAGGCCATATCAAATTAGGAAAAATCAGATAACACCAGACCAGAAACTAGAAAAATCAGACAAGACTAGGTGAAGAGAGCGTATTAGTTCTTCGTATTTGATTTTTTGTGTTTTTGAGCTGGGAAATTAAGTTTTATTGTTTATTAAAAGCATAGAACTGTTTATAGGATAGTCGGAGGCCAATTCGTGAAGATCCTTCAGTTTCTGCACGTCCCATCCAGATATTGCATCATAATTCATCGCCTTCCAATGGGGCACAGTCTGTCATGCCTCCAACTTCAACAGGAAAACTGAGTGTACGAGGTCTTCAAATTTCTAACTATACCGACAACCAGCCAGTATTGAGTACCGATGGGACAAGGGTATCAAACCAAAGTAGCAGAGGGGAAAGCCCAGTTGGTGATGGTAAAAGGGATTCAGGATCACATGCTGCTGACATATTAGAGAAAGCTAGAGCTGCCATTGCCTCAGCGGAGCGGGCATCAGCTGCAGCCAGAGAAGCTGCACAATTGGTGAATGTAAATTTTGGGTCGTTGAAGTTAGAAGAAGGGAATGGCTCTGTTATGTTAAGTTGAGTTCTGTTCCATATGTAAAAGGCATTTCTTTTCTGTTGCGTATATATCTTCCTTGCTGTAATCTGTTCTTGCATGGGTGCTCAAGGCTTCCGAATTTAATTCCAAATTTCTAGCTACTGGAACAGAGGCCGAAATAACCACTCTTTGTATGTGGTAGAGCAAAAATTTGATTTGCAGTTAATTGAAAGCTGTGTAGTTAGTTAGATATTGCCAAGCTCGCTTTTCCAGTGTAAGGCAGTGGTGAGGATTATACTCTATAGTATTTTCTTTCTTTAATAAGTGTCCTTATACTCTTTAAGGGTAATATACATTGTTAATGATATGCATAAAAAAGCAACACAAGTTGGTGGAGTTGGTGAGAACCCACCTTATGACCTGAGCCCCATAAACTTCGAAATGTTTGGGAGTGGTTCAAGCAAATACTTGCGTAGCTGGGCTGATTAACTTGTGATGGTAAGTTTACCCTACAACGGATGTCAACACGATATGTCTTAATTTTAGATTGATAATTGATGGAGAAAGGAAATGTATACGTAATGTTAACTTATTTTTTTATTTTTTTTTTATATATGTACTCTCAACGTCTAAATTTAAACTTCATAATTGACTTTTCACTAGGTTTTATGCGATAAGTTATTGTGAACTTATCTACAAAAAAAATTGATACTGAAAGAATTTTTTAATTGAAAGTGAGTAGATTAAGACCCTGTGCATTATGGATTAGGGTGAAACCAGCTACTCTCTCCGTCCCAAAATATAGTACATGTTTTTCATTTTGGGTGTCCCAAAATGTTGTGCTTGTTTTCCATTTTGGATGTCCCAAAATGTGGTCTAATATTTAATGTTTGTACCTAGAAAATAGAGTGGTCCTATCATTAATGTTTCTATCATGAAAACGTGGTCCATAATTTATTAGTTTTTTGTCTTTTTGTTTTAAAAATAAAATAAATTGCGTACTTTTCTACTAAAGTACAATAATATTAATTTCTCATGTTCTTTTTCAAGTTTCTTAATTCATGTAAAATAGGTCAAACAAGTACTATATTATGGGACGGAAGGAGTAATTTTTTTATTTTTATAAAAGCGACGCTTCCTTTGATTGGAATAAAAAGCTGTAGTCTACCTTGAAGGCTTGAACCACTCATATTCATCCCCAATTTATTCTCTCGACACTCACATTCTTTCCATTCCCATTAAGGCAATAAATTTTCAAATCTTCTACATTCCATTCACCTTAATTTCTCGTTAATTTTCTTAATTTAACCAAACCATGAATTAAATACTCACTTTTCCCTCTCAATTGCTCAATTAATAACATTCATGAACTTTTTTAATCTCATTGTTCAATTTTCTGTCAATTCATGAATTAAATCAAAATTTCTTCCCAATTAAATCACCTATTTTTTTTTTATATCAAAGGGCTATCTTCTCACCCAATCTCTGACTATCTACATTTTCATAAAATGATCGATCAAATAAGTTTCAAATTTTTGTTTGAGACCAAAAATCAGATTAATAATATCATTCAACGACATCCAATCCAATCATTGAAGTCCTATTGCTAGAGTTTTAGTCGTTGTATCTCTCTATATCATTTCCTCTCCCAAAAGGAAACCCTAAAACACCTTACCTTAATCGCAACTATCCTTGCGGCCGCAAGCTCACTAGTAGCCTGAACAAACGGCTGTCGGCGAGCCTGTTCAACAATTTTAGCTTTTCCGGGAGGGAAGAGGAAGAAGGAACCAAACTCTTCTCCGTCGGAAGCTCCACCTGATGAGCGGCATATATGTCGCTCTAAGTTTAGGATTTTATAGAATTTTATTATGCTTTTTGGTAGTTTTGTATAGCTTTTGTTACATTTTTATGCCCTTATACCATCTTTGCACTTTTCAGGAAAATGTTGGAGAATGTGAAGGAAATAATGCCCTTGGTCCAAGTATGCATTCTATGTTAAGTCTAATAAATGCGGTTCAGTATTAATTAACAAGTTAATAATTCAGTGAGATCAAGTGAGCTGAATGCCTAGCTAGAGGCCGCTTCAGTTCAAGTGGAATTAATGATATTAATCCACAGCTTACTCTTGACTGAACCCGTAGGGTCACACAAATAGTACGTAAACGGATCAAGTATTTAATGGCATTAAATACTCCATCTATGGATATTCCGAATCGACGGATCTTGGTTTCAGTGGGAGCTGAGATCGTCACAGGCAAGAAATGAATGCTCCGGAAACGATGATATTGCCGGAAACGGAAATATGGATCGTATCGGAAATATAAATATTATCCAAGTCGTAGATGTTGCCGGAAACGGAAACATGGTACGTATCGGAAAATATTATCGGAAATGGAAATATTGCCGGAAACGGAAATATTGTCAGAATCGGAAATATTATCGCAATCGGAAAATAATTCCGGAAACGGAAATATTAAATATTTGTTCGAAACGGAAATTAATTCCGGAATCGGAAATATTAAATATTGTTCGTATCGGAAATGAATTCCGGAATCGGGAAATTAATCGGAAGCGTATCGTACGAATTAGCATCGGACGAGGCCTGCCAGACGAAGGCCCAGCACGAAGCCGGGCCATCGCCCAGCAAGCCAGCGCGCCACAACGCACCAGCCAAGGCTGCGCCAGGCCCACCGCAAGGCAGGCCCAGCGCGCGCCAACTCTGCGGCAACGTGTGGGCCTCGTGGCAATGGGCTGCGAGCTCGCGGGCTGCGCGCGCGCGCATGGCGCCCCTCGTGGGATGCTGTGCGTGCGTGTGTGTGTTTGTGTGCTATACGAATCCTAAAGCTATCAGGTTTCGACATATGATTAAATTCCTAAACCTAAAAGGATGAATTAATTAAATAAGAATTCTATTAGGATTCTAGTTTAATTAATTCGTATCCTAATAGGATTACAATTCCCTTTCCATACCTCTATAAATAAAGGCCTAGGGTCATTATTTTGTATCGAGTATTCAAGTATTCAAAGTGATTTTTGAGAGCAAAAATTCAGTCATACAATTGCCTATATGTGCCGAAAATTCTAAGTACCTTAAGGGCGATCCTAGTTGGTCAAGCTTAAGGCGGATCCGGACGTGCTGTGGACTATCTACGGAGGGACGACACTTGGAGTCCTAAAGACTTGTTCTTGTTCGGTTCGGGCGCAGCTAGGGAAGGCACGCAACAAAGAGTATGCATCTAAACTATGCTAAATGATTATGTGTAAATAATATGCTTTCCTGGCTTTATGGTTTTTCCGCATGATTTATGAATTGTCATATGTATCATAACCTAACAGAATGATGGGAAAAGAGTGGAAATATGCTCGAATCAAGCCCGTGCGATCGCACGGGAATTCTGTGCGTTCGCACGGGTCAGCAGACTTGGCCTTAAAGTCAATCAGGCCGTGCGATCGAGTTCCAGAAGTGTGTGTTCGCACGAAAATCGCAAAAACGATGCAGAAACTATTCAGAATTTCGTGCGATCGCACCAGAAATGAGTCCACTCGCACTGATTTTTTGCATGCTCGCACAGAATTTCCGTGCGAGCACATAAAGAATTTTGAATATTTTGGCTAAGTAAAGACCGTGCGATCGCACAGATTATGAGCCCGTTCGCACCATGCGAAGAAGAGAATCGTTGTTGAGAACGATCGCACAGATCTGGGGCACGTTCGCACCGATGCGATCGCACCTGGGTCTCCGCGATCGCATCGCTGTGCGGGCTGACCTTTTCGAGTTTAAATTTCTATTTTCTTAGGGGTTGTATAAATAGAATTTTCATTTTTTATTATTAAGAATTAATTTCAGAAATAGAATTTTAAGAAGTTTTAGAAAGTTTGCTCTTCAAGCTTAGTTTTCTAGAGAGAGAAACTCCATTGCTTTGAAGCTTCAAGTTGTAATTTCTTCAACTCTTCTCAATTCCTTGCAATTTTAATTCAAGTTCTTAGTTCTTTGTTCATGCTATTTTGTTATTGTTCTTTGATTGTTCTTCAACTTCTGAATTCCTCTTGCTTTGATTTTAGTTTCATTGATTCTCAATTCTTTAATTGATTTTGCAATTGAATGCTCAACTTCTTGATTCTTTCCTTCTACTCCTTCAATTACATGATTGCTTGCCTAGAATTCATGAATTTCCTTATTTCAAGTATGTGTATTGAGTAGATTTAGGTTAGGGAAAGGGGAGAATCTAGGGGCTTAATTAGGGGAAATTGATGGTTGAATGTTGATTGATTGATGTAATTAAATTTGATTTAGTGATAGGATATCCATGACTAATTGAGTAGTAGTTGCAAATACTAGTTGATTGGAATTGATTGGATTGCATAGCTTAGGTTTGGCAAGACATTGTGAGCCTATTTTGTGCAAGTGTATGGTGGTTCCTATATGCAAGTTTATCTAGTTTAGGATTAGGCGAAAGCTCTTTCATAGATTAGATGCTTCGCGTGCTCCATCCGAGAGGTGGTGAGCACGTCATTCGATTCCATTCCCCTATGCACTAAGTCGTTGCATCATCATGATTGAGTGATTGTTTAGATCGTTTCCCCCAATTCCCTAGGCTATCCCCGACTCCCTAGCGTTTCCCTATATTGTTTAATTCCTTGATTGATTAGCTTAGTTTCCTTAGAAATTAATTCAAACCAACTCTTCTCTAAACTAGCTTAACGCCTTGACTCAATGCACACCGTTTCTATGGGACGATCCCTATACTTGCCTCTATTGCAATATTACCGGTTAGTTAGGAGTTTATAAATTTTGTTTGGTCGGGTGGTTTTCTTTTCTACAACGGAAAAACACCTTTTCAAAATGGCGCCGTTGCCGGGGAACGGTTGTTGTTATTGAGTTTTGTTGAGACTAGTTTACCATTAGAAAAATACAAAAATATTGCGTTCTTGTTTGTTTTCTTTTCCTTTGAAATACTCACGTGTTTCTTTGAGTTTGTATGCTTAATAGAGGTCGATCACGTCAAAGGTCTGTTAGGTTATGATACATATGACAATTCATAAATCATGTGGAAAAACCATAAAGCCAGGAAAACATATTATTTACACATAATCATTTAGCATAGTTTAGATGCATACTCTTTGTTGCGTGCCTTCCCTAGCTGCGCCCGAACCGAACAAGAACAAGTCTTTAGGACTCCAAGTGTCGTCCCTCCGTAGATAGTCCACAGCACGTCCGGATCCGCCTTAAGATTGACCAACTAGAATCGCCCTTAAGGTACTATTATTTTCGGCACTTTATAGGCAAATGTGTGACTGAATTTTTCTCTCAAAAACTCACTTTGAATACTTTGAAAACTTGTTATAAATTGTGAGCCCTAGCCTCATATTTATAGGGGTATGGAAAGGGAATCGAAATCCTACTCAGATACAAATTAATTAAACCTAGAATCCTACAAGAACTCTAATTTAATTAATTTATCAAATAGAATTAGGAATTTAATCATTAACCGAACTCTGCATGTTTTAAGAAACGTGCACGAACACAAACACTTGCACACACACGCACGGCAGCCACGATGGGCCCCCATGCGTGCGCGCGAGCAGCAGCCCACGCAGCGCCCGCGCGCGCTGCGCGCTGCGCAGCCTGCTGGGCCTGGCCTTGCGCTGGGCCTGGCGAGGCTGTTTGTGCGGCGCGCTTGGCTTGCTGGGCGATGGCCTGGCTTCGTGCTGGGCCTCGTCCGGCAGGCCTCGTCCGATGCTTATTCGTACGATGCGCTTCCGATTAAATTTTCCGATTCCGGAATTCATTTCCGATACGAACAATATTTAATATTTCCGATTCCGGAATTAATTTCCGTTTCGAACAAATATTTAATATTTCCGTTTCCGGAATTATTTTCCGATTCCGGTAATATTTCCGATTCTGACAATATTTCCGTTTCCGGCAATATTTCCGATTCTGGCAATATTTCCATTTCCGATAATATTTTCCGATACGTACCATGTTTCCGTTTCCGGCAACATCTACGACTTGGATAATATTTATATTTCCGATACGATCCATATTTCCGTTTCCGGCAATATCATCGTTTCCGGAGTATTCATTTCTTGCCTGTGACGATCTTAGCTCCCACTGAAACCAAGATCCGTCGGTTCCGAATATTCATAGATGGAGTATTTAATGCCATTAAATACTTGATCCGTTTACGTACTATTTGTGTGACCCTACGGGTTCAGTCAAGAGTAAGCTGTGGATTAATATCATTAATTCCACTTGAACTGAAGCGGCCTCTAGCTAGGCATTCAGCTCACTTGATCTCACTGAATTATTAACTTGTTAATTAATACTGAACCGCATTTATTAGAATTATCATAGAATGCATACTTGGACCAAGGGCATTATTTCCTTCAGTCTCCCACTTGTCCTTAGGGACAAGTGTGCATTTCCTAATTCCTTTGTCGCTCGATGCTTGCTCTTGAACATAAGGTAAGAGTTGTCATCCTTATTACGTCCAGAGGTGTTCCTCGGTTTCAGAGTTCAACTGATCAAATAAACTGATAATCATAGCCTATGATTCATCCGAGCACGGCCATGCATTTCACAGTTTCTAGCTCTCCGAGTGGCCTTGTACAACTTTTAAGCATCTCATCCCGATTTATGGGAGGACAATCCCAATCTTGCGATCTTGAGATTAGACTTCGTTTGATAGGTGATTACCTGAGCGTTGCCTTTATAGCCTCCTTTTACGGTGCGACGGTTGGTCAACGTCAAAGCAACCAGTTCTCAAACAAGTAATCTCAAATCACTCAGGTATTGAGGATTTAGTGTCTAATAATTTAATGAAATTTACTTATGACAGACTTTCATCTCTTACAGTAAAGTTTCATAGGTCTTGTCCGATACTAGTCTTCCCAAAGTAAGTATCTATGCAAATGATTATGACATTGCCATGTCCACATAGTTCAAGAAACAGAACTACTAGTCATCTTGCATTCTAATCGTCTAACGTTTTCTATGCGTCCAATTTTATAGAAAACTCCGACTAGGGACCATTTTCAACCTTTGACATTCAAGTTCACTTGATAGACATTTCTTAGTCACAGGACTGGTCCTGACAGTCTATCTTGAATATATCGTCAAATTGAAGGGACTCATCATTTAATAAACCATAAATTAAATGGAAAAATGAATTCATTTCATTTATTGTGAATGATTAACCAATAATGTTTTACAAAGATTTAAACTCTAAAATTTTAAAACATTAAACAGAGACATCAAAGCCATTCTCCAATATGCTTGATTCCCATAGCTGCAGTGTGCGAGTTGTGCTTCGCCTGCGGCAGAGGTTTAGTTAATGGATCTGATATGTTGTCATCAGTTCCAATTTTGCTTATCTCGACTTCTTTTCTTTCAACGAACTCTCGTAGAAGGTGAAATCTACGAAGTACATGCTTGACTCTCTGGTGGTGTCTAGGCTCTTTTGCCTGTGCAATAGCTCCGTTATTATCACAATACGGGGCTATTGGTCCTTTAATGGAGGGGACTACACCAAGTTCTCCTATGAACTTCCTTAGCCATATAGCTTCCTTTGCTGCTTCATGTGCAGCAATGTACTCCGCTTCAGTTGTAGAATCCGCAATGGTGCTTTGCTTAGCACTTTTCCAGCTTACTGCTCCTCCGTTGAGGCAGAAGACAAACCCAGACTGTGATCTAAAATCATCTTTGTCGGTTTGGAAACTTGCGTCCGTATAGCCTTTAACAATTAATTCATCATCTCCACCATAGACCAGGAAGTCATCTTTGTGCCTTTTCAGGTACTTCAGAATATTCTTGGCAGCAGTCCAATGCGCCTCTCCTGGGTCTGACTGGTATCTGCTCGTAGCACTGAGTGCGTACGCAACATCCGGGCGTGTACATATCATAGCATACATTATTGAACCAATCAATGATGCATATGGAATCCCATTCATTCGTCTACGCTCATCAAGTGTTTTTGGGCACTGAGTCTTGCTTAGAGTCATTCCATGAGACATGGGTAGGTAGCCTCGCTTGGAGTCCGCCATCTTGAACCTATCAAGCACCTTATTGATATAAGTGCTTTGACTAAGTCCAATCATCTTTTTAGATCTATCTCTGTAAATCTTGATGCCCAATATGTACTGTGCTTCTCCTAGATCCTTCATCGAAAAACATTTCCCAAGCCAAATCTTGACAGAGTTCAACATAGGAATGTCATTTCCGATAAGCAATATGTCGTCGACATACAATACTAGGAAAGCAATTTTGCTCCCACTGACCTTCTTGTATACACAAGATTCGTCCGCGTTCTTGATGAAACCAAAGTCACTGACTGCTTCATCAAAACGTATATTCCAGCTCCTGGATGCCTGCTTCAATCCGTAGATTGACTTCTTTAGCTTGCATACCTTTTTAGCATTCTTTGGATCCTCAAAACCTTCAGGCTGTGTCATAAACACAGTTTCTGTTAAAACGCCGTTTAAGAAAGCAGTTTTGACATCCATCTGCCATATTTCGTAATCGTAATATGCAGCGATTGCTAACATTATCCGAATAGACTTTAGCATTGCAACTGGTGAAAAGGTTTCATCATAATCCACACCGTGGACTTGCCTGTAACCTTTTGCGACCAATCTAGCTTTGAAAACTTCAAGTTTCCCATCCTTGTCCTTTTTCAGTTTGAAAACCCATTTGCTTCCAATGGCTTGGTAGCCATCTGGCAAATTGACCAAATCCCATACTTGGTTTTCAGACATGGAGTCTAATTCAGATTGCATGGCTTCTTGCCACTGCTTGGAGCTAGGGCTCGTCATAGCTTGCTTGTAAGTCGCAGGTTCATCACTTTCAAGTAATAGAACGTCATAGCTCTCGTTCGTCAAAATACCTAAGTATCTTTCCGGTTGAGATCTATATCTTTGCGATCTACGCGGGGTAACATTTCTAGATTGACCATGATTCTCACCAGATTTATCTAAAGATCTCTGAGTTTCATCCTGAATGTCATCTTGAGCATTCTCTAGAGTTTGTTGTTCGACTCGAATTTCTTCGAGGTCTACTTTTCTCCCACTTGTCATTTTGGAAATGTGATCCTTCTCCAAAAAGACACCATCTCGAGCAACAAACACTTTGTTCTCAGATGTATTGTAGAAGTAATACCCCTTTGTTTCCTTTGGATAGCCCACAAGGATACATTTGTCAGATTTTGGATGAAGTTTGTCTGAAATTAATCGTTTGACGTATACTTCACATCCCCAAATCTTAAGAAAAGACACATTTGGAGGCTTTCCAAACCATAATTCGTATGGAGTCTTTTCGACAGCTTTAGACGGAGCTCTATTTATAGTGAGTGCAGCTGTATTTAGTGCATGTCCCCAAAATTCTAATGGAAGTTCGGCCTGACCCATCATTGACCTGACCATGTCTAGCAAGGTTCTGTTCCTCCGTTCCGACACACCGTTCCATTGTGGTGTTCCAGGAGGAGTCAATTCTGATAGAATTCCACATTCTTTCAGATGGTCATCAAATTCATAGCTCAGATATTCACCGCCTCTATCAGACCGCAGTGCCTTAATCTTCTTGCCTAATTGATTCTCTACTTCACTCTGAAATTCCTTGAATTTGTCAAAGGATTCAGACTTATGCTTCATTAGGTAGACATAACCATACCCACTGAAGTCATTAGTGAAAGTGATAAAGTAGCTGAAACCACCTCTAGCATTTGTACTCATTGGTCCACATACATCTGCATGGATTAAACCCAATAGTTCATTTGCTCTTTCTCCAACTTTAGAGAAAGGTTGCTTTGTCATTTTGCCAAGTAAACATGATTCGCATTTACCATAATCCTCTAAGTCAAATGGTTCTAGAATTCCTTCTCTTTGAAGTCTTTCTAAGCGTTTCAAATTTATATGGCCTAATCGACAATGCCACAGATAGGTGAGATCTGAATCATCCTTTTTGGCCTTTTTGGTATTTATGTTATATACTTGTTTGTCGTGATCTAATAAATAAAGTCCATTGACTAATCTAGCAGATCCATAAAACATCTCTTTAAAATAAAACGAACAACTATTGTCTTTTATTAAAAAGGAAAATCCCTTAGCATCTAAGCAAGAAACTGAAATGATGTTTTTAGTAAGACTTGGAACATGGAAACATTCTTCCAGTTCCAAAACTAGCCCGGAGGGCAACGACAAATAGTAAGTTCCTACGGCTAATGCAGCAATCCGTGCTCCATTTCCCACTCGTAGGTCGACTTCACCCTTGCTTAACTTTCTACTTCTTCTTAGTCCCTGTGGATTGGAACATAAGTGTGAGCCACAACCTGTATCTAATACCCAAGAAGTTGAATTAGCAAGTATACAGTCTATAACGAAAATACCTGAAGATGGAACGACTGTTCCGTTCTTCTGATCTTCCTTTAGCTTTGGACATTCTCTTTTGTAATTGTCTATTCCATCACAATAAAGACAACTTGATGTGGACTTGTCCTGCTTTGATTTAGCATTGCCCTTGGACTTTCCACCTTTCTTGAATGGTCTCTTTCTAGCCTTGAGTAAATCTTTGGCTTCACAGTCCAGTACTATTTCAGCCTTTCTGACAAGGTGAATAAATTCTGCAACTGTTTCTTCTCTTGGTTCACTTAGGTATAGTTGCTTGAAGCGACCAAACCCACTGTGTAGTGAATTGAGCAAGACAGAGACTGCCATCCTTTCGCTTATTGGTGTTCCTAGTAGACTTAGGCGATCAAAATATGAACACATAAGATCCACATGGAACCTCAGTGGGACGCCTACCCTCTGTTTAGTGCGAAGGAGCTGAACATGTGTTTCTTGGACCTCCATCCTATAACACCTGTTGGGAGAACTAACCTTTAGACCAGACATTGATTCAATCAACTCATGGACGTTCAGGTCCCTGTCCTCCGTACTTCCACGACAGATATCCCTCAGATTCTTGATGAGCGTAAAAGGTTCATAGGCTACAAACCTTTTAGCCCAATCATCAGGGATATTGTTCAGCATGAGACTCATAACCTTTTTGAGATCCGCATCCCAGGCGTAAAATCTCTCAGGGGTCATGTCTCTGGCATAGTAGCTTGGCATGGGATGAGACAGTACATACTCAAGTCGATTGAGTTTGACTATTTCAACTAGCTTAGCTTCCCATTCAAGAAAATTTGCCAGGTTCAGCTTGACCATAAGCTCAGAACCCATGATGATGTTTTGATTGTTGTTTGCCATATTAAAACTACAATTGAAAAGAATAAACAAATAAATAACCATTCACAGTTTCTCTTAATAAACTTAAATTCTAGCATACATGCATAATTCAATGTTTATTAAGCATTTTATTCAAATTATGTGTTCCGGCAGGTGTGAATAAAATGATTCCAAGATCCTAAAATCATTGAAGAACTAAGCACAGTTTGTCGACTTAATCCTAGAACATCTTAGGTAAGCAAAAGCCTTTTGCTAATAGTCTAGAAACTATTCTTGGTTGATAGGTACGTCTAAGAACTTATTAGGTAAACCTATCGAATTTGCCACGACATAAAAGGACTCCTTACTTATATCGTTGAGTTTCACCAAAACTAACATGTACTCACAATTATTTGTGTACCTTGCCCCTTTAGGACCAATAAGTAACACCTCGCTGAGCGAAAACTATTACTAGATTGATGTAAAGGATATCCAAGCAAGTGTATATTTTGGCATGGCACCTTTTAACTCAATTTTTAAGTTTGGAACTTAAGGCTCTTACTATGTTGGTTAGATTTTAAGTGAACTAAAATCCTTAATCATGCAACATAATCAAGCTTTTGATCTCATGCATTTTAAGACATATTTAAAACAATAAATAACTTAAAACATGCATAAGATATTTGTGATCTAGTATGGCCCGACTTCATCTTGAAGTTTTGACTTCAAAGTCCGTCTTGAAAATCTCCGTGGGAGGCACCATTTTCTTCAAATAGGATAAGCTATAACTAATTACAACTATTTGATGGTTCGCAGACCATATTTGAATTGAAAAAATAACTTTGGTACTTTAGACCAATTACATTCAAATTAATGGTACGCAGACCATATTTTCTATCCTATTTGGGCCATACTAGTCACTTCATAACCTGCAAAACAGTACATATACAATATATACCATTCACCCATTCATTATCATGAATGGCCCACATAGCTGGTTAGTAAAACATGAAGGAAATAATGCCCTTGGTCCAAGTATGCATTCTATGTTAAGTCTAATAAAAGCGGTTCAGTATTAATTAACAAGTTAATAATTCAGTGAGATCAAGTGAGCTGAATGCCTAGCTAGAGGCCGCTTCAGTTCAAGTGGAATTAATGATATTAATCCACAGCTTACTCTTGACTGAACCCGTAGGGTCACACAAATAGTACGTAAACGGATCAAGTATTTAATAGCATTAAATACTCCATCTATGAATATTCGGAACCGACGGATCTTGGTTTCAGTGGGAGCTAAGATCGTCACAGGCAAGGAATGAATACTCCGGAAACGATGATATTGCCGGAAACGGAAATATGGATCGTATCGGAAATATAAATATTATCCAAGTCGTAGATGTTGCCGGAAACGGAAACATGGTACGTGTCGGAAAATATTATCGGAAATGGAAATATTGCCAGAATCGGAAATATTGCCGGAAACGGAAATATTGTCAGAATCGGAAATATTACAGGAATCGGAAAATAATTCCGGAAACGGAAATATTAAATATTTGTTCGAAACGGAAATCAATTCCGGAATCGGAAATATTAAATATTGTTCGTATCAGAAATGAATTCCGGAATCGGAAAAAATTAATCGGAAGCGCATCGTACGAATAAGCATCGGACGAGGCCTGCCGGACGAGGCCCAGCACGAAGCCAGGCCATCGCCCAGCAAGCCAAGCGCGCCGCACAAACAGCCACGCCAGGCCCAGCGCAAGGCCAGGCCCAGCAGGCTGCGCGCAGCGCGCACAGCACGCGCAGCGCGCAGCGCGCACAGCGCGCACAGCACGCGCAGCGCGCGCGGGCGCTGAGTGGGCTGCTGCTCGCGCGCACGCATGGGGCCCATCGTGGCTGCCGTGCGTGTGTGTGCAAGTGTTTGTGTTCGTGCACGTTTCCTAAAACATGCAGAGTTCGGTTAATGATTAAATTCCCAATTCTATTTGATAAATTAATTAAATTAGAGTTCTTGTAGGATTCTAGGTTTGATTAATTTGTATCTGAATAGGATTTCGATTCCCTTTCCATACCGCTATAAATATGAGGCTAGGGCTCACAATTTATAACACAAGTTTCAAAGTATTCAAAAGTGAGTTTTTTGAGAGAAAATTAAAAACACACATCTTGCTCCAAAAGTGCCGAAATTTTCTAGTACCTTAAGGGCGATTCTAGTTGGTCAATCTTAAGGCGGATCCGGACGTGCTGTGGACTATCTACGGAGGGACGACACTTGGAGTCCTAAAGACTTGTTCTTGTTCGGTTCGGGCGCAGCTAGGGAAGGCACGCAACAAAGAGTATGCATCTAAATTATGCTATATGATTATGTGTAAATAATATGTTGTCCTGGGTTAATGGTTGTTTCCGCATGATCTATGTAATGTCATATGTATCATAACCTAACAGTGGTATCACGAGCCCCTTATTATTTTCATAATCTAAATTGCATGAACATGGTTAAATATTACAAATTTGCAAGAATTAAAAGGGGTGATTAATTTTCGTAATTGTTAATTAATTGCAAATTGCGTTTATTTAATTATACGTACGCAGTTTTTCGGCAGTTTCTTCGTTACTCATCCGAATTGAGTGATTTTTGTGTCAATTCCGCATGTAAAAGGCATTCTAAAATTCTCAAATTCGAAGCCTAACTATGACTTTTCGAAGGTTTTAGTTTTTCGAATGCAAAATTTCGTAAATTTAAGATGTTAAATTAAATATTTGCGATTCTTGTTGATAAATCTTGAATTTTTGATTGACCTACTGCATATGTTTAACAAGTTTGAATGCCTAGTCTTGTTAATTATGCAATCTAATTTGTAATTATGATTAATTTGTTGAAAATTAGAATAATTTAGAATTAATTTGATTTTCATAATTAATTGTAATTTAATTAGAAACCTATGATTAAAAACCACCATAAAAATTGTAAATTTACGATAAATTTTAAATTTTTATGACCAAGACTTGAATCCATAACAATCGGAAATCAATTGAATAATAAATTTTCGATTTTTCGCCCTAAAATTATGAAATTAATATTAATTATTAATTTGTCATTAATTTTAAATATAAATTTTAAATTTTTATGCGATTCGTTCATATAACTTGCACGCACGAAGCAATGGACGCTTCGTGTTACCCTTAAGGGGTGTTGTATAATGCGGGCATGCGACGACGAGCAAGGGAGCTCGTCGCCCGTGCGGCACGAATGCAATGAGCAAGGGCGTAGTGCACGAGCAAAAGGCAGCAGCCCTGCCTTGTGTCGTGTGCCACGACCAATGGACGAATGGGCATGGGCGTAGGGCGAGCCAAGGCAGTCGCGTGTGGGCAGCAAGCGAGCTGCGCCACAACGCGCGCTGCCTCGCACAAGAGCGCGCAGCCTCGCGCGCAGCGAGCGCAAGCTCGCGTGCCACGAGCGCTGCGCCTAGCATTGCTCGCGCGCACAGCGAGCGATGTCGCCCGCCCAGCGAGCGATGTCGCCCGCCCAGCGAGCGATGTCGCGCGCACAGCGAGCGATGTCGCCCGCCCAGCGAGCGATGTCGCGCGCCCAGCGAGCGATGGCTCGCGCGCCCAGCGAGCGATGTCGCGCGCCCAGCGAGCGATGTCGCGCGCCCAGCGAGCGATGTCGCGCGCCCAGCGAGCGATGTCGCGCGCGCACTACGAGCGATAGCTCGCGTGCGGTGAGCGCTGGCGCGCGCAGCGAGCACCAATGCGTGCGGAGGCTTGCGATAGGGATGCAGCAGCTATGCGACGAGCGCATGGGCTGTGCGCACATGGCCAGCAATGGCTGTGTGCGTGCGGCCCATGGGCGTGCAATGCGTAGGGTGTTTGCGTTACGATTAGATCGTTTTAAATGTTTAATTTGAAAATTTCAGTTCACGTAATTTTAATTAATTTTAAAATTAATAATTTAAATTATTTTCTTGGATTTTGATTTTGAATATTATAATTATAATAAATGTTATTTATTCTAATTATTTTACTAAAATTAAAATCATGAATTAATTTAAATGCGACTGAAATTAAATTAAACTTTTTGGATTCAATTATAAATTTATATGAGCTTTAAATTTTAATTAAATTTGTATGTTTCCGGTTAGACTAGAAATACATTTTTATGTTTAAAATTGGTAAAGCATATGAATTTATTGGTTTAAGTGGGAGCGCTTTTTAGTCATAAACTCTTGATTAGGTCTACAAATCCTTAAGGTTAAAACAACTTGATTAGAATTAATAAGGACTGAATAATTGGTAGATTATTGGTGCCCTTGATTAATTGCTGCAAATGTTTACGTGATGCATAATGTGTTTTACTAACCAGCTATGTGGGCCATTCATGATAATGAATGGGTGAATGGTATATATTGTATATGTACTGTTTTGCAGGTTATGAAGTGACTAGTATGGCCCAAATAGGATAGAAAATATGGTCTGCGTACCATTAATTTGAATGTAATTGGTCTAAAGTACCAAAGTTATTTTTCAATTCAAATATGGTCTGCGAACCATCAAATAGTTGTAATTAGTTATAGCTTATCCTATTTGAAGAAAATGGTGCCTCCCACGGAGATTTTCAAGACGGACTTTGAAGTCAAAGCTTCAAGATGAAGTCGGGCCATACTAGATCACAAATATCTTATGCATGTTTTAAGTTATTTATTGTTTTGAATATGTCTTAAAATGCATGAGATCAAAAGCTTGATTATGTTGCATGATTAAGGATTTTAGTTCACTTAAAATCTAACCAACATAGTAAGAGCCTTAAGTTCCAAACTTAAAAATTGAGTTAAAAGGTGCCATGCCAAAATATACACTTGCTTGGATATCCTTTACATCAATCTAGTAATAGTTTTCGCTCAGCGAGGTGTTACTTATTGGTCCTAAAGGGGCAAGGTACACAAATAATTGTGAGTACATGTTAGTTTTGGTGAAACTCAACGATATAAGTAAGGAGTCCTTTTATGTCGTGGCAAATTCGATAGGTTTACCTAATAAGTTCTTAGACGTACCTATCAACCAAGAATAGTTTCTAGACTATTAGCAAAAGGCTTTTGCTTACCTAAGATGTTCTAGGATTAAGTCGACAAACTGTGCTTAGTTCTTCAATGATTTTAGGATCTTGGAATCATTTTATTCACACCTGCCGGAACACATAATTT
Organism: Spinacia oleracea; assembly: GCF_020520425.1. Lineage (NCBI taxonomy): Eukaryota > Viridiplantae > Streptophyta > Magnoliopsida > Caryophyllales > Amaranthaceae > Spinacia > Spinacia oleracea. Next base: position 95,628,339 of record NC_079489.1, read on the forward strand.
GAATAAAATGCTTAATAAACATTGAATTATGCATGAATTTAAGTTTATTAAGAGAAACTGTGAATGGTTATTTATTTGTTTATTCTTTTCAATTGTAGTTTTTAATATGGCAAACAACAATCAAAACATCATCATGGGTTCTGAGCTTATGGTCAAGCTGAACCTGACAAATTTTCTTGAATGGGAAGCTAAGCTAGTTGAAATAGTCAAACTCAATGGACTTGAGTATGTACTGTCACATCCCATGCCAAGCTACTATGCCAGAGACATGACCCCTGAGAGATTTTACGCCTGGGATGCGGATCTCAAAAAGGTTATGAGTCTCATGCTGAACAATATCCCTGATGATTGGGCTAGAAGGTTTGTAGCCTATGAACCTTTTACGCTCATCAAGAATCTGAGGGATATCTGTCGTGGAAGTACGGAGGACAGGGACCTGAACGTCCATGAGTTGATTGAATCAATGTCTGGTCTAAAGGTTAGTTCTCCCAACAGGTGTTATAGGATGGAGGTCCAAGAAACACATGTTCAGCTCCTTCGCACTAAACAGAGGGTAGGCGTCCCACTGAGGTTCCATGTGGATCTTATGTGTTCATATTTTGATCGCCTAAGTCTACTAGGAACACCAATAAGCGAAAGGATGGCAGTCTCTGTCTTGCTCAATTCACTACACAGTGGGTTTGGTCGCTTCAAGCAACTATACCTAAGTGAACCAAGAGAAGAAACAGTTGCAGAATTTATTCACCTTGTCAGAAAGGCTGAAATAGTACTGGACTGTGAAGCCAAAGATTTACTCAAGGCTAGAAAGAGACCATTCAAGAAAGGTGGAAAGTCCAAGGGCAATGCTAAATCAAAGCAGGACAAGTCCACATCAAGCTGTCTTTATTGTGATGGAATAGGCCATTACAAAAGAGAATGTCCAAAGCTAAAGGAAGATCAGAAGAACGGAACAGTCGTTCCATCTTCAGGTATTTTCGTTATAGACTGTATACTTGCTAATTCAACTTCTTGGGTATTAGATACAGGTTGTGGCTCACACTTATTATCCAATCCACAGGGACTAAGAAGAAGTAGAAAGTTAAGCAAGGGTGAAGTCGACCTACGAGTGGGAAATGGAGCACGGATTGCTGCATTAGCTGTAGGAACTTACTATTTGTCGTTGCCCTCCGGGCTAGTTTTGGAACTGGAAGAATGTTTCCATGTTCCAAGTCTTACTAAAAACATCATTTCAGTTTCTTGCTTAGATGCTAAGGGATTTTCCTTTATAATAAAAGACAATAGTTGTTCGTTTTATTTTAAAGAGATGTTTTATGGATCTGCTAGATTAGTCAATAGACTTTATTTATTAGATCACGACAAACAAGTATATAACATAAATACCAAAAAGGCCAAAAAGAATGATTCAGATCTCACCTATCTGTGGCATTGTCGATTAGGCCATATAAACTTGAAACGCTTAGAAAGACTTCAACGGGAAGGAATTCTAGAACCATTTGACTTAGAGGATTATGGTAAGTGCGAATCATGTTTACTTGGCAAAATGACAAAGCAGCCTTTCTCTAAAGTTGGAGAAAGAGCAAATGAACTATTGGGTTTAATCCATACAGATGTATGTGGACCAATGAGTACAAATGCTAGAGGTGGTTTCAGCTACTTTATCACTTTCACTGATGACTTCAGTAGGTATGGTTATGTCTACCTAATGAAGCATAAGTCTGAATCCTTTGACAAATTCAAGGAATTTCAGAGTGAAGTAGAGAATCAATTAGGCAAGAAGATTAAGGCACTGCGGTCTGATAGAGGCGGTGAATATCTGAGCTATGAATTTGATGACCATCTGAAAGAATGTGGAATTCTATCAGAATTGACTCCTCCTAGAACACCACAATGGAACGGTGTGTCAGAACGGAGGAACAGAACCTTGCTAGACATGGTCAGGTCAATGATGGGTCAGGCCGAACTTCCATTAGAATTTTGGGGACATGCACTAAATACAGCTGCACTCACTATAAATAGAGCTCCGTCTAAAGCTGTCGAAAAGACTCCATACGAATTATGGTTTGGAAAGCCTCCAAATGTGTCTTTTCTTAAGATTTGGGGATGTGAAGTATACGTCAAACGATTAATTTCAGACAAACTTCATCCAAAATCTGACAAATGTATCCTTGTGGGCTATCCAAAGGAAACAAAGGGGTATTACTTCTACAATACATCTGAGAACAAAGTGTTTGTTGCTCGAGATGGTGTCTTTTTGGAGAAGGATCACATTTCCAAAATGACAAGTGGGAGAAAAGTAGACCTCGAAGAAATTCGAGTCGAACAACAAACTCTAGAGAATGCTCAAGATGACATTCAGGATGAAACTCAGAGATCTTTAGAAGAATCTGGTGAGAATCATGGTCAATCTAGAAATGTTACCCCGCGTAGATCGCAAAGATATAGATCTCAACCGGAAAGGTACTTAGGTATTTTGACGAACGAGAGCTATGACGTTCTATTACTTGAAAGTGATGAACCTGCGACTTACAAGCAAGCTATGACGAGCCCTAGCTCCAAGCAATGGCAAGAAGCCATGCAATCTGAATTAGACTCCATGTCTGAAAACCAAGTATGGGATTTGGTCGATTTGCCAGATGGCTACCAAGCCATTGGAAGCAAATGGGTTTTCAAACTGAAAAAGGACAAGGATGGGAAACTTGAAGTTTTCAAAGCTAGATTGGTTGCAAAAGGTTACAGGCAAGTCCACGGTGTGGATTACGATGAAACCTTTTCACCAGTTGCAATGCTAAAGTCTATTCGAATAATGTTAGCAATCGCTGCATATTACGATTACGAAATATGGCAGATGGATGTCAAAACTGCTTTCTTAAACGGCGTTTTAACAGAAACTGTGTTTATGACACAGCCTGAAGGTTTTGAGGATCCAAAGAATGCTAAAAAGGTATGCAAGCTAAAGAAGTCAATCTACGGATTGAAGCAGGCATCCAGGAGCTGGAATATACGTTTTGATGAAGCAGTCAGTGACTTTGGTTTCATCAAGAACGCGGACGAATCTTGTGTATACAAGAAGGTCAGTGGGAGCAAAATTGCTTTCCTAGTATTATATGTCGACGACATATTGCTTATCGGAAATGACATTCCTATGTTGAACTCTGTCAAGATTTGGCTTGGGAAATGTTTTTCGATGAAGGATCTAGGAGAAGCACAGTACATATTGGGCATCAAGATTTACAGAGATAGATCTAAAAAGATGATTGGACTTAGTCAAAGCACTTATATCAATAAGGTGCTTGATAGGTTCAAGATGGCGGACTCCAAGCGAGGCTACCTACCCATGTCTCATGGAATGACTCTAAGCAAGACTCAGTGCCCAAAAACACTTGATGAGCATAGACGAATGAATGGGATTCCATATACATCATTGATTGGTTCAATAATGTATGCTATGATATGTACACGCCCGGATGTTGCGTACGCACTCAGTGCTACGAGCAGATACCAGTCAGACCCAGGAGAGGCGCATTGGACTGCTGCCAAGAATATTCTGAAGTACCTGAAAAGGCACAAAGATGACTTCCTGGTCTATGGTGGACATGATGAATTAATTGTTAAAGGCTATACGGACGCAAGTTTCCAAACCGACAAAGATGATTTCAGATCACAGTCTGGGTTTGTCTTCTGCCTCAACGGAGGAGCAGTAAGCTGGAAAAGTGCTAAGCAAAGCACCATTGCGGATTCTACAACTGAAGCGGAGTACATTGCTGCACATGAAGCAGCAAAGGAAGCTATATGGCTAAGGAAGTTCATAGGAGAACTTGGTGTAGTCCCCTCCATTAAAGGACCAATAGCCCTGTATTGTGATAATAACGGAGCTATTGCACAGGCAAAGGAGCCTAGACACCACCAGAGAGTCAAGCATGTACTTCGTAGATTTCACCTTCTACGAGAGTTCGTTGAAAGAAAAGAAGTCGAGATAAGCAAAATTGGAACTGATGACAACATATCAGATCCATTAACTAAACCTCTGCCGCAGGCGAAGCACAACTCGCACACTGCAGCTATGGGAATCAAGCATATTGGAGAATGGCTTTGATGTCTCTGTTTAATGTTTTAAAGTTTTAGAGTTTAAATCTTTGTAAAACATTATTGGTTAATCATTCACAATAAATGAAAAGAATTCATTTTTCCATTTAATTTGTGGTTAATTAAATGATGAGTCCCTTCAATTTGACGATATATTCAAGATAGACTGTCAGGACCAGTCCTGTGACTAAGAAATGTCTATCAAGTGAACTTGAATGTCAAAGGTTGAAAATGGTCCCTAATCGGAGTTTTCTATAAAATTGGACGCATAGAAAACGTTAGACGATTAGAATGCAAGATGACTAGTAGTTCTGTTTCTTGAACTATGTGGACATGGCAATGTCATAATCATTTGCATAGATACTTACTTTGGGAAGACTAGTATCGGACGAGACCTATGAAACTTTACTGTAAGAGATGAAAGTCTGTCATAAGTAAATTTCATTAAATTATTAGACACTAAATCCTCAATACCTGAGTGATTTGAGATTACTTGTTTGAGAACTGGTTGCTTTGACGTTGACCAACCGTCGCACCGTAAAAGGAGGCTATAAAGGCAACGCTCAGGTAATCACCTATCAAACGAAGTCTAATCTCAAGATCGCAAGATTGGGATTGTCCTCCCATAAATCGGGATGAGATGCTTAAAAGTTGTACAAGGCCACTCGGAGAGCTAGAAACTGTGAAATGCATGGCCGTGCTCGGATGAATCATAGGCTATGATTATCTGTTTATTTGATCAGTTGAACTCTGAAACCGAGGAACACCTCTAGACATAATAAGGATGACAACTCTTACCTTATGTTCAAGAGCAAGCATCGAGCGACAAAGGAATTAGGAAATGCACACTTGTCCCTAAGGACAAGTGGGAGACTGAAGGAAATAATGCCCTTGGTCCAAGTATGCATTCTATGTTAAGTCTAATAAAAGCGGTTCAGTATTAATTAACAAGTTAATAATTCAGTGAGATCAAGTGAGCTGAATGCCTAGCTAGAGGCCGCTTCAGTTCAAGTGGAATTAATGATATTAATCCACAGCTTACTCTTGACTGAACCCGTAGGGTCACACAAATAGTACGTAAACGGATCAAGTATTTAATAGCATTAAATACTCCATCTATGAATATTCGGAACCGACGGATCTTGGTTTCAGTGGGAGCTAAGATCGTCACAGGCAAGGAATGAATACTCCGGAAACGATGATATTGCCGGAAACGGAAATATGGATCGTATCGGAAATATAAATATTATCCAAGTCGTAGATGTTGCCGGAAACGGAAACATGGTACGTGTCGGAAAATATTATCGGAAATGGAAATATTGCCAGAATCGGAAATATTGCCGGAAACGGAAATATTGTCAGAATCGGAAATATTACCGGAATCGGAAAATAATTCCGGAAACGGAAATATTAAATATTTGTTCGAAACGGAAATCAATTCCGGAATCGGAAATATTAAATATTGTTCGTATCAGAAATGAATTCCGGAATCGGAAAAAATTAATCGGAAGCGCATCGTACGAATAAGCATCGGACGAGGCCTGCCGGACGAGGCCCAGCACGAAGCCAGGCCATCGCCCAGCAAGCCAAGCGCGCCGCACAAACAGCCACGCCAGGCCCAGCGCAAGGCCAGGCCCAGCAGGCTGCGCGCAGCGCGCAGCGCGCACAGCGCGCACAGCACGCGCAGCGCGCGCGGGCGCTGAGTGGGCTGCTGCTCGCGCGCACGCATGGGGCCCATCGTGGCTGCCGTGCGTGTGTGTGCAAGTGTTTGTGTTCGTGCACGTTTCCTAAAACATGCAGAGTTCGGTTAATGATTAAATTCCCAATTCTATTTGATAAATTAATTAAATTAGAGTTCTTGTAGGATTCTAGGTTTGATTAATTTGTATCTGAATAGGATTTCGATTCCCTTTCCATACCGCTATAAATATGAGGCTAGGGCTCACAATTTATAACACAAGTTTCAAAGTATTCAAAAGTGAGTTTTTTGAGAGAAAATTAAAAACACACATCTTGCTCCAAAAGTGCCGAAATTTTCTAGTACCTTAAGGGCGATTCTAGTTGGTCAATCTTAAGGCGGATCCGGACGTGCTGTGGACTATCTACGGAGGGACGACACTTGGAGTCCTAAAGACTTGTTCTTGTTCGGTTCGGGCGCAGCTAGGGAAGGCACGCAACAAAGAGTATGCATCTAAATTATGCTATATGATTATGTGTAAATAATATGTTGTCCTGGGTTAATGGTTGTTTCCGCATGATCTATGTAATGTCATATGTATCATAACCTAACAAAACACATTATGCATCACGTAAACATTTGCAGCAATTAATCAAGGGCACCAATAATCTACCAATTATTCAGTCCTTATTAATTCTAATCAAGTTGTTTTAACCTTAAGGATTTGTAGACCTAATCAAGAGTTTATGACTAAAATACGCTCCCACTTAAACCAATAAATTCATATGCTTTACTAATTTTAAATATAAAAATGTATTTCTAGTCTAACCGGAAACATACAAATTTAATTAAAATTTAAAGCTCATATAAACTTATAATTGAATCCAAAAAGTTTAATTTAATTTCAGTCGTATTTAAATTAATTCATGATTTTAATTTTAGTAAAATAATTAGAATAAATAAAATTTATTATAATTACAATATTCAAAATTAAAATCCAAGAAAATAATTTAAATTATTAATTTTAAAATTAATTAAAATTACGTGAACTGAAATTTTCAAATTAAACATTCAAAACGATCTTTAATCGTAACGCAAACACCCTACGCGTTGCACGCCCATGGGCCGCACGCACACAACCATTGCTGGCCATATGCGCGCAGCCCATGCGCTCGTCGCATAGCTGCTGCATCCCCATCGCAAGCCTCCGCACGCATTGGTGCTCGCTGCGCGCGCCAGCGCTCATCGCACGCGAGCTATCGCTCGCAGTGCGCGCGCGACATCGCTAGCTGGGCGCGCGACATCGCTCGCTGGGCGCGCGACATCGCTCGCTGGGCGCGCGACATCGCTCGCTGGGCGCGCGACATCGCTCGCTGGGCGCGCGACATCGCTCGCTGGGCGCGCGACATCGCTCGCTGGGCGCGCGAGCCATCGCTCGCTGGGCGCGCGACATCGCTCGCTGGGTGGGCGACATCGCTCGCTGTGCGCGCGAGCAATGCTGGGCGCAGCGCTCGTGGCACGCGAGCTTGCGCTCGCTGCGCGCGAGGCTGCGCGCTCTTGTGCGAGGCAGCGCGCGTTGTGGCGCAGCTCGCTTGCTGCCCACACGCGACTGCCTTGGCTCGCCCTTCGCCCATGCCCATTCGTCCATTGCTCGTGGCACACGACACAAGGCAGGGCTGCTGCCTTGTGCTCGTGCACTACGCCCTTGCTCATTGCATTCGTGCCGCACGGGCGACGAGCTCCCTTGCTCGTCGTCGCATGCCCGCATTATACAACACCCCTTAAGGGTAACACGAAGCGTCCATTGCTTTGTGCGTGCAAGTTATATGAACGAATCGCATAAAAAATTTAAAATTTATAAAATTAATGACAAATTAATAAATATTATTAATTTCATAATTTTAGGGCGAAAAATCGAAAATTTATTATCCAATTGATTTCCGATTGTTATGGATTCAAGTCTAGGTCATAAAAATTTAAAATTTATCATAAATTTACAATTTTTATGGTGGTTTTTAATCATAGGTTTCTAATTAAATTACAATTAATTATGAAAATCAAATTAATTCTAAATTATTCTAATTTTCAACAAATTAATCATAATTACAAATTAGATTGCATAATTAACAAGACTAGGCATTCAAACTTGTTAAACATATGCAGTAGGTCAATCAAAAATTCAAGATTTATCAACAAGAATCGCAAATATTTAATTTAACATCTTAAATTTACGAAATTTCGCATTCGAAAAACTAAAACCTTCGAAAAGTCATAGTTAGGCTTCGAATTTGAGAATTCTGGGTTCGGCAGAAAAATACTACTTTTGTCAAAATTTTAGAATGCCTTTTACATGCGGAATTGACACAAAAATCACTCGATTTGGATGAGTAACGAAGAAACTGCCGAAAAACTGCGTACGTATAATTAAATAAACGCAATTTGCAATTAATTAACAATTACGAAAATTAATCACCCCTTTTAATTCTTGCAAATTTGTAATATTTAACCATGTTCATGCAATTTAGATTATGAAAATAATAAGGGGCTCGTGATACCACTGTTAGGTTATGATACATATGACAATTCATAAATCATGCGGAAAAACCATAAAGCCAGGAAAACATATTATTTACACATAATCATTTAGCATAGTTTAGATGCATACTCTTTGTTGCGTGCCTTCCCTAGCTGCGCCCGAACCGAACAAGAACAAGTCTTTAGGACTCCAAGTGTCGTCCCTCCGTAGATAGTCCACAGCACGTCCGGATCCGCCTTAAGATTGACCAACTAGAATCGCCCTTAAGGTACTATTATTTTCGGCACTTTATAGGCAAATGTGTGACTGAATTTTTCTCTCAAAAACTCACTTTGAATACTTTGAAAACTTGTTATAAATTGTGAGCCCTAGCCTCATATTTATAGGGGTATGGAAAGGGAATCGAAATCCTACTCAGATACAAATTAATTAAACCTAGAATCCTACAAGAACTCTAATTTAATTAATTTATCAAATAGAATTAGGAATTTAATCATTAACCGAACTCTGCATGTTTTAGGAAACGTGCACGAACACAAACACTTGCACACACACGCACGGCAGCCACGATGGGCCCCCATGCGTGCGCGCGAGCAGCAGCCCACGCAGCGCCCGCGTGCGCTGCGCGCTGCGCGTGCTGTGCGCGCTGTGCGCGCTGCGCAGCCTGCTGGGCCTGGCCTTGCGCTGGGCCTGGCGAGGCTGTTTGTGCGGCGCGCTTGGCTTGCTGGGCGATGGCCTGGCTTCGTGCTGGGCCTCGTCCGGCAGGCCTCGTCCGGCAGGCCTCGTCCGATGCTTATTCGTACGATGCACTTCCGATTAAATTTTCCGATTCCGGAATTCATTTCCGATACGAACAATATTTAATATTTCCGATTCCGGAATTAATTTCCGTTTCGAACAAATATTTAATATTTCCGTTTCCGGAATTATTTTCCGATTCCGGTAATATTTCCGATTCTGACAATATTTCCGTTTCCGGCAATATCTCCGATTCTGGCAATATTTCCATTTCCGATAATATTTTCCGATACGTACCATGTTTCCGTTTCCGGCAACATCTACGACTTGGATAATATTTATATTTCCGATACGATCCATATTTCCGTTTCCGGCAATATCATCGTTTCCGGAGTATTCATTTCTTGCCTGTGACGATCTTAGCTCCCACTGAAACCAAGATCCGTCGGTTCCGAATATTCATAGATGGAGTATTTAATGCCATTAAATACTTGATCCGTTTACGTACTATTTGTGTGACCCTACGGGTTCAGTCAAGAGTAAGCTGTGGATTAATATCATTAATTCCACTTGAACTGAAGCGGCCTCTAGCTAGGCATTCAGCTCACTTGATCTCACTGAATTATTAACTTGTTAATTAATACTGAACCGCATTTATTAGACTTATCATAGAATGCATACTTGGACCAAGGGCATTATTTCCTTCAAGGTCTCTCCTCCCTCTTGACCTTGAATTGGAGAGGACACTAAGGAGATTAAGGCGCGTTCGAACTCGCTCGTCAAGCCACAACCGGTTTGAATCCTTGAGTGTAGGCATGGAACAAGAAGAGAGTGAGCAAGCCTTTGAAACCGTGGCGCTCCCGGTTAAGAATTTGGGTATACCGGGAGCATTTGAAGCAACATGTGGTATCCAAGCTCCCACAACCAATACTAATAACTTCGAAATCAAACCCGCTTTGATTAACTTGGTTCAAAGCCATCCTTTTTGTGGGAAGAGCAACGAGTCACCACACGAGCACCTAAAGCAATTCGAACATTATTGTGATACAATCAAACACAATGGTGTGACTTCGGACTGTAACACCCTAATAATTCCTTGCTTTTTATAAAACATTTTCCGACTTAAATCACAGGAATTACCAAGATATTACCGCCACCGTGATAACGGCTAAGGCTATTTACCAGAATTACGCAGCAGAATTAACTAACTTTCAAAACATATTAAATAAATATTAAATGGTAATTAAAACAAGTTGGAACCGTTGAGGCCCAAACTAAACAAACCGTTTGAAATCCATTAACTGAAAATAGTAGTATTAGTCGAAACGATAGTCATGACTAAATAAAAATAAAGAGTAAATAGAATTTATAAAATACGGAAGCATAAAACTCTCAACTCGAATCCCATGATAACTTCTCCAGCAAGTTATCTCTACAGACCTGCTTATTTAAAAATCTACTCCCCAACAACGCAAATGCAATTGATGGATCATCATAGGGTCATTAAGGCAAAGGCCATGACCAGAAGACATGAAGCACGAAGTCAACAAAAGCTGAGTACGAACAAGCTAGAATAACATTCTATCCTAACATGCTTCACTCGACAATTAAATAATCCACATGCAAAAGCCATATAATAAACAAGTAAACATGGAGACAATACTCGACACGAGACACGACTCTTGACTGTAATCCCCCGTAATTTTATACATTTTATTTATATATTTTAACTAATATTTAGTATATCTAATATATATTTAAACATAAATTACGGATTTTAGAAACGAATATAATTGAAATATAATTATTTTATTTCATTTCGAACACTTTTAATGATTATGAAATCAAAATGTATTTTCGAGTTTTACTTTAAAACGAATTCGAGTTGCAAAACCATGTTCTATTGAAATTAGAAAACAAGTCCTAACCCATTAAGGATATCCTACTCCTAGCCCAATTGGGAAAAGCCCAAACAAAAAATAAAACCCTCCCCTTCTCCTTCCTGATTCACGTAAAGCAGAAAAAAAAAGAGAAAAAGAGAGACAAGGAGCCTTCTTCAACCCTCGACCAGCAGCCTCATCGACCTCCACCGCGCCGCCGTCCCAGCCACCGTTCGGTATCTCTCCTCCTCCCCTTGTTCTTTCTTTCTTTTTTCGTTCCTTTCCCCCCCTCTGTTTTTCGTTGTCCATTAGCTTAGCCCTTTTCGTTTTTCGCAGCATCACCGCGGCCCAGCCACCGTCGCCGGTAGACCTTGCCGCGAGCCACTGTCGTTCCGCCGTCCAGCTTTTCTCTCTCCCTAATTCGTGGTTATTTCTTAAACCCTAAGTAACTAATTATTTTAAATAAAAGTTGTTAATTTAAATTATGTTCTTGATATTAAATTTATAATTTTTATGGCTTGAACATGATTTTCAGTTTTGGGTTGCTAATTATAAACGAATTATTTTCAGTTTTGGTTAATTAAAAATTGAGTTAGGGTTTATTCATGATTTATTAGTTTGAGTTAAGTTTTCTTGAATTAAAGTTATGAGTTTTGTGGTTTAAATTATAAATTTGAGATTATATGAATTTTATAATAAAGTTATTAATTTTCAGATTATCTAATTATATTGAAATATTGGTTTTTGATTGTTTAAAGTATGAAATTCAAAGTTTTTATGATTATTAATCATGATAGGTTGAGTATGGATCATTGAATTGGTTGTGTTGAGATACTAGGAACGTAGATTGACCATGGTGAAGCTTTTAAATGAATTTATATTGCTGAAAATTTAAAGTACGATGTTTGCAAAAGTTTTCAACGAATTTCAATCACTAGTTCAATAATTATGATGCTAGGAAATCAAATGTTTAAGTTTTGATATTGGGGAAGGCTCTAAATATGTTTAGGATACATTTAGAATGCTTTATTATGGTTGCCAATGATTAGAGGTTGATTGAGATTACTTGTTGGTTGTTTTAGGCGGAGAATTCTCTTTAGGCGACTTTTGAAAGTGTTAAAGTGGCCTATTAGTTTGTTTACACAAGGTACGTACATACCTGTGTGCTTGGAATGTGTGCTAATTGTTGAAACCATGTTGAATTGTTGATGAACTTGGTTATGTTAATGTTGTTGATGAACTTAGTCAGGTTGAAATTGCATGTTTGATACTGTTGGATGAACATATTAAACCTTTATTGCATTTTGAGGATTATAACATGTTAGTATGGAAGATTGATGCAAACATGTTTGATTGGGAACACTAGATTATTCAGTATATAATTCAGATCAATTAATTGTTGTTCCCTTTTTAGCTTTTCACTACTTTATGAGGGCGGAGGACCTTATTTAGTAAGTTGAAACCTTATACCCATATTCAGGGGTTGATCAGTATTAAAGAAAAGATTGGAGTTAATTGGAATGAGTCTTGTTTGATGCCTTTGTGATCACTTACTCAATTCCAAGATACAAACAGTTATAAATAAATGTGAGTTGCATGCCTTAGGTGATTGTTGAGTCATAACAGGGTGTCAATTTGTAAATCATGTAAAGTGAAACTGAGTAGCAATAGCTTTAGACTGTGCACGTCTAGAGTGACGGACAAACAGGAGTTGGGGTTCATGGTGGTAGCCCATGGCCTTTCATTCGGACCGGATTGATCACCGCGTCCTATTTTCAGTCAAACGTTCCTCGATATCGCAGGTCACTGAGGTTACGGAGTCGCGCCCGTACCTCGCCTAGCTAGAAAACTCGGTCCATTGCCTATTTCAATTAAAATAATATTATTGTTATAAAAGTCTAGTCCAGTCTAGCCTAGTCTAGTTAAGTATGGTCGTCAGATTATCATGCTTTGTCTGCCCTTAATTATGTTTAATAGTATCATGTTAGGATTATTATTGCTTTAGTATGTAGTACTCAGCTTTGCTGATTACGTGCTTTGTTTGTGTGTGTTGATCATGGCTATGCCTTATTGATCCTGTGATGACCCATCTTTGGTGAGCAGTCTCTAGGGATCAATAAGCATTGCCCATCTACAGGTTTGAAGATGATGCATCATTGGGATCGGGATTAGAGAGCTTGTAGTTCTATTTGTTTAATTAAGTGATTCAATTTGTTAACTTGGATTTGAAACTTGTCGTACTATTCGTATTTCCTTATTTCAGTTAATTGTTTTGGACCTAATATGTAATAGATTAATTATGAACCCAAAAGTTAGTTTTATGTTTTCCGCTGCAAAATTCTGAATAAGCCGTACGTTTTTACACGGGCGATAATACTTTGATAATTCCCTAGAGTTATATTTAAAAAGGGGTTATTTTAGAAAATGGGAATTGTCGGGGTGTTACAAAGTGGTATTTTTGAGCTAAAGGTTTTACTGACATTTCGTGTCTACCTTTTATATCTTAGGCGCCTAACCAACTAATTAGTTACGTAAAAGTAATTTCACACTAGTGAATAAATTTAAAGTTATTAGCTAGAAATGTTTGAATTTATTTTAATATTGACTCTTGAATCGTGCTTTGAAATACGTTTTTGGTTATGCGAATTAATGTATTTCGATTCTTTTGAAATTCAAATTAATATTTCAAAAAAAAAAAAAAAAAAAAAAAAATTTTTTTTACTGCTGCTGCTGCTATAGTACCGTAAAAAAAAAAAAAAAAAAAAAAAAAAAAAAAAAAAAAATTATTATTTATCGTTTAATAGTTATTCTTTTAATCAATCCAATTCTTATAAATCATTCTTGTTTTATTCTTTTATGCTTCAATGTTTGATATACTATGATTATTTTGAGAGTTGGGTAGTATAGGAAAGGGCATATAGAATAGAATCATTGTGTCTGCATTATGTCAACATGATTGTAATTTCTCTACCTGCTAACTGTCGTGTCTTTCCTATGCTTTGCGATTGATATACATTCTTGCTCATTGTGTATTGTGGGATCATACGGTAAGTGAGAGTACTAATTACTAACATAGAAACTATGTTTAATTGTTATAGATCTCTAATCATGTCTGGCATGGAAGGAAATAGAATAGGGAGCAACTCTAACCCTATTATTCTAAGCGATGATGAAAATGAAATGGATTACGAGTCTGACATTAACAGTTACACCAGCCATGAACTTGTTCTGCGTCGAGTTTTAAGAGCAGGAGAACCTGATAGTGATGATGAAGCCCTTCGTGAATTTGATCGTGCTAGAGGGCAAACTAGGGTCGATATTTATCAAGCTGTTTTGAGACCTGAAAGCGATTCGGAGCCTGAGTTTGAGCATGAATTTGGGTTTGAGTTCGAACAAGAATTTGAGTTTGAGTTCGAGCATGAATTGGAGGTTGAACCTGAGTTTGAGTTTGAGCCTGAACATGAACCTGAACCTGAACCTGAGCCTGAGCCAGAGGAAGCTAATCATCAACTTCAAGGTCTACGAAGATCCTCTAGGCCAAGAAAAGAAGCTTATTATTTTGATATGGATGATGATGATGAACTTAAATATGAGTTATTCACCCTAGAAGGTTATAGCGAATCAAAGGACAAGTCTGATGATGTTTCCCTTTAGCTTTGCTTACATATTTAGTTGTGTGTGAGAAAAATGTTGGACAATCCGCCCAACCATAGTTTATGTTTATATCGTAGAACCTTTTTACGTTATTTTGAGAACAGGTGTGTGTTAATATTTAGGATTGTTATTGACATTCTTCTGAGGAATAAAAGTTAGATTATTGACTATCTAAAGGATCAAAGTTTTACGGGCACGCAAGGGGAATGTTTTCTTCTTTTATTCTAACTTATTATTCGTGATGATTGAAGTTATTCCTCGTCTCTCAGTTGAATGTTTTGCATGATTGTTCATTTCGTGTGCATTTGGAATGTTAATGTGATATTGCATTGCTAGAGGATAATGTAAGTAAAGTTTAGAACCTGAATTAGAGCATATTAATTTCAGGTCGCGCTCTAGGATGGCCAATAATAGTGACCTAGCTGCTGCTATTCGCCTCTTGGCGGAAAAACTAACCCAGGAAAGAACTGAGCGTCCCGATTCTGCAGGGGACATGTTTGAAAGGCTTGCAAAAGTTAAGCCACCATACTTTAAGGGGCAGGCAGACCCCACCTTCCTTGAAAACTGGATCAGGGAATTTGAGAAACTATTTGGGGTGGTAAACTGTCCTGAGCATATGAAAGTAGGCCAAGCTGTCCTCTACCTGAAAGATGAGGCCGACCTTTGGTGGAGGGAAAATGGGACTAGACTAAGTGCTGCTGAGGGATTCAATTGGGATTCTTTTATTGTTGCTTTGAGGGGGAAGTTTTATCCTCCTTTTATGAGGAAGCAGAAAGCCCAGGAATTTATCAACCTTAGGATGGGGAATTTGACCATTGCTGAATACTACAGTAAGTTTATAGCTTTGTCGAGGTTTGCACCTGAGGTGGTATCTACTGAGGAACTAAAGGCTCAGAGGTTTGAACAGGGGTTAACCGATGAGATCCAACTGGGATTAGGCGGGGAAACCTTTACGTCCTTAGACATTGTGTATGGAAGAGCTGCCCATATTTATGGCCTGCAGACCAGGAGGGACAAAAAGAATATTGTTGTTGGGGATAAAAGGAAAGAGTTTAATGCTGGGGGAAGTCAGGGGAACTTCAAAAGGAATAGAAATGGAAATGGGAATGGTAATGATAATGGTAACTTTCAGGGAAGGAATAACCAGGGGAACAACTACACCAACAAAAACCAGCCTAACAGAGTGCATCACTGTAAGATGTGCAACAACAATCACCCTGGGAAGGACTGTAAGGGGGAATTGGTAACTTGCAACTACTGTCGTAAGAAGGGGCATAGAGAGTATGAGTGCTTTACAAAGCAGAAGAGAGAGCAGAATGGTAGTGGGAGTAGTAACCAAGGGAAACCAGGGTTTAACCATTCGGGGAACCAAGGTTCGAAGCCTGCTGGGGCACCAAACAACCAGGGAAACCAAAACAAACCTGCCAATGGAAACAACAATAACAACAAGGCTCCCGGAAAGCTGTTCGTAATGAGTAGAAATGAAGCTGAACGTTCTACAGACGTAGTTTCGGGTACTTTCTCTATCAACTCCTTACCTGTTAAAACATTGTTTGATTCAGGGGCAACATATTCTTTTATTTCGACCTCTATTGTTAAAAATTTGAAGTTAGTAGATTTTGAGGCAATTGATTTACCTGTTAGTATGCCTAATGGTGCAACTATAAGGTGTACGAAATTATTTAAGAACTTGCCTTTGAAGATAAAAGATTGCACTTTTCCATCTAATTTGATAGAATTTAGTTTGGGGGAACTAGATGTGATTCTGGGGATGGATTGGCTAAGCTTATACAAGGCCAGGATAGATTGTGAGATTCAGAAAGTAAGCCTAAAGAACCCTACTGGGAAGTCAATATCATATAGACGTTTTGGGAAGTCTAGGAACTTTGGGGTGATCTCCGCATTACAAGTGAGGAAACTGGTCAATAAAGGGTGTGAACTATTTTTCTGTAGTGTCCAAGATGTAAGTAAGAAAGTTGGGGTAAAGATAGAGGATGTCCCAATCGTAAGAGAATTTGTAGATGTATTTCCGGATGAGATTCCGGGTATGCCACTGGCTAGAACACTTGAATTTACCATAGAGTTAAATCCCGGAACCGCACCTATATCCAAAGCACCTTATAGGATGGCACCCCCAGAAATGAGTGAGTTAAAGACACAATTGCAGGACTTGTTCGACAAGGGGTACATTAGGCCTAGTGCATCACCGTGGGGAGCTCCAGTATTGTTTGTCAAAAAGAAAGATGGGAGTATGCGGCTATGTATTGATTATAGGGAGTTGAACAACGTAACAATCAAAAACAAATATCCTTTGCCTAGGATAGATGACCTGTTTGACCAGTTGAACGGGGCAAGTGTATTCTCAAAGATTGATTTGCGTTCGGGATATCACCAGTTGAAGGTAGCTGAAAAAGACATTCCTAAGACTGCATTTAGGACTCGTTATGGCCATTATGAGTTTACAGTAATGCCTTTTGGGTTAACCAATGCACCCGCCATATTTATGGATCTGATGAATAGGATTTTCCATGAGTTCCTAGATAAGTTTGTGGTGGTATTCATTGATGATATTCTGATCTATTCGAGGAATGAAAAGGAACACGATGATCATTTGAGGGTTATCTTGGAGACGCTTAGGAAGAACCAGTTGTATGCAAAGTTCTCTAAGTGTGAATTCCGCCTGGAAAAGGTAGCATTTTTGGGGCATTATGTGTCAAAAGAAGGGGTCTCTGTGGATCCTGCCAAAATTCAAGCTGTGAGTGAGTGGCCTACTCCAAGGAATGTGTCGGATATTCGGAGTTTCTTAGGTCTAGCTGGGTATTATAGGAGATTTGTGAGAGATTTCTCAAAGATAGCAAGACCCATGACCAACTTGATGAAGAAAGAATCAAAATTTGAGTGGAGCGAAAAATGTGAGGAAGCCTTCCAAATTCTCAAAGAGCGTTTAACCTCAGCACCTGTTTTAACCTTGCCTGATGGGAATGAAGGGTTTGAGGTATATAGTGATGCGTCGAAGAATGGGTTGGGGTGTGTATTACAGCAAAATGGGAAGGTGATTGCGTATGCGTCGCGTCAATTAAAACCATATGAGGCTAATTACCCTACCCACGATCTAGAGCTAGCTGCGATTGTTTTCGCTTTGAAAATTTGGAGACATTACCTCTATGGGGCAACATGTAAGATCTTCACAGACCACAAAAGCCTAAAATACATTTTCACCCAGAAAGATCTCAACATGAGACAAAGAAGATGGTTAGAGTTGATCAAGGACTATGATTTGAACATTCAGTACCATGAGGGGAAAGCAAATGTAGTTGCCGATGCATTGAGTAGGAAATCTAGCCATAGTATGAATGTCTTGGTAGTGCCTGAAGAGTTGTGTCGAGACATGCAGAAACTTAGCCTGGAAATAGTAAATCCTGGGGAAACCAAAGCAAAACTGAGTGCATTGTCATTGGGGTTGTCCATATTCGAGGAGATTAGAGAAAGTCAAGCTGGGGATGAGTACTTAGGGAAGATCAAAGAAAAGATGGGTCAAGGGAAAGAAGTGGATTTCAAGATTCATGAGGATGGTAGTTTGAGGTTCAAAGGGAGATGGTGTGTACCACAGAAGTGTGAAGAACTCAAGAGACGTCTTATGGATGAGGGGCATAATACTCCATATTCTGTGCACCCTGGGGGTGACAAGTTGTACAAAGACCTGAAGCAAATCTATTGGTGGCCTAATATGAAACGGGAAGTTGCCGAGTTTGTGTCTAGATGCCTAACCTGTCAGAAAGTCAAAATAGACCACAAAAGACCCATGGGGAAAGTTCAACCTTTAGAAGTGCCTGGATGGAAGTGGGATTCCATTTCGATGGATTTTGTTACTGCCTTGCCTAGATCAAAGAACGGAAATGATACCATTTAGGTTATTGTGGACCGTCTAACAAAATCAGCCGTGTTTATTCCAATTAAAGAGACATGGAAAAAGAAACAGCTCGCAAAGACTTACATTATGCATGTAGTGAGGTTGCATGGGGTCCCAACCGATATTATCTCAGACCGTGATTCAAGATTCCTCTCGAAATTTTGGCAAAAGGTCCAGTTGAACCTTGGGACAACTTTGAAAATGAGCACTGCTTTCCACCCTGCAACCGATGGTCAGACTGAGAGAACTAACCAGACTATGGAAGATATGTTGAGGGCTTGTGCGATTGACTTTAAGGGTAGTTGGGAAGACCATCTAGACTTGATCGAATTTTCATACAACAATAGCTACCATGCAAGCATTAAGATGGCACCTTTTGAGGCACTATATGGGAGAAAGTGTAGAAGTCCCACCTGCTGGAATGATTTCAGTGAGAATATAGTCTTGGGAACGGAAATCATTGAGGAGACTGTCAGGAATGTAAAAATGATTCAGGCTAGAATTCAAGCTGCCCAGGATAGGCAAAAGAGTTATGCGGATTTGAAAAGAAGAGATGACGAATTTGCAGTAGGTGATAAAGTGTTCTTGAAAGTATCACCAACCAAGGGTGTGATGAGATTTGGGAAAAAGGGCAAGCTAAGTGCCAAGTATGTAGGCCCATATGAGATTCTGCAACGAATAGGGAAAGTAGCATACAAGTTAGCCTTGCCAATGGAGTTCGAAAAGATGCACGACGTGTTTCACATTTCCCAATTAAAGCGCTATATCCCTGATGAGCGTCATATCTTAGAGCCTGAGAGAATTCAGATTGATAGTAGCCTCACATACGAAGAAAGGCCTGTGAAAATCCTTGACAGAAGAGTGCGTAGTACACGCAATAAGGACGTCAGCATAGTGAAAGTGCTTTGGTCGAACCACGAGTACGAAGAGGCAACGTGGGAAGCCGAAGCTGAAATGAAGATCAAGTATCCAGAGTTATTTTCTGAGGTGAGTTACGAGGGCGTAACTCGTTTTCTTTAAGGGGGGTAGAATGCGATAGAAATTCGCGCTTTTTACTTATTTTTATGATATTTTATGCATTTCATGCTTATTTTAGCAACCTTTACATGTTGATGCAAGTAAATAGATTCTCCACATAAGAAATTTGTGTTCTTGGGTATTGCAAGTAACTCTTAGTTGGCAAAAGAGTGCACAAGAGTGGCACAAAGTACTTCTACAATTAGAATAAGTTGAAAAGTTTGGAAAAATATGTGAATTTTCGTGCCATGTTTCGGGACGAAACTTCTTTTAAGAGGGGTAGATTGTAATCCCCCGTAATTTTATACATTTTATTTATATATTTTAACTAATATTTAGTATATCTAATATATATTTAAACATAAATTACGGATTTTAGAAACGAATATAATTGAAATATAATTATTTTATTTCATTTCGAACACTTTTAATGATTATGAAATCAAAATGTATTTTCGAGTTTTACTTTAAAACGAATTCGAGTTGCAAAACCATGTTCTATTGAAATTAGAAAACAAGTCCTAACCCATTAAGGATATCCTACTCCTAGCCCAATTGGGCAAAGCCCAAACAAAAAATAAAACCCTCCCCTTCTCCTTCCTGATTCACGTAAAGCAGAAAAAAAAAAGAGAAAAAGAGAGACAAGGAGCCTTCTTCAACCCTCGACCAGCAGCCTCATCGACCTCCACCGCGCCGCCGTCCCAGCCACCGTTCGGTATCTCTCCTCCTCCCCTTGTGCTTTCTTTCTTTTTTCGTTCCTTTCCTCCCCTCTGTTTTTCGTTGTCCATTAGCTTAGCCCTTTTCGTTTTTCGCAGCATCACCGTGGCCCAGCCACCGTCGCCGGTAGACCTTGCCGCGAGCCACTGTCGTTCCGCCGTCCAGATTTTCTCTCTCCCTAATTCGTGGTTATTTCTTAAACCCTAAGTAACTAATTATTTTAAATAAAAGTTGTTAATTTAAATTATGTTCTTGATATTAAATTTATAATTTTTATGGCTTGAACATGATTTTCAGTTTTGGGTTGCTAATTATAAACGAATTATTTTCAGTTTTGGTTAATTAAAAATTGAGTTAGGGTTTATTCATGATTTATTAGTTTGAGTTAAGTTTTCTTGAATTAAAGTTATGAGTTTTGTGATTTAAATTATAAATTTGAGATTATATGAATTTTATAATAAAGTTATTAATTTTCAGATTATCTAATTATATTGAAATATTGGTTTTTGATTGTTTAAAGTATGAAATTCAAAGTTTTTATGATTATTAATCATGATAGGTTGAGTATGGATCATTGAATTGGTTGTGTTGAGATACTAGGAACGTAGATTGACCATGGTGAAGCTTTTAAATGAATTTATATTGCTGAAAATTTAAAGTACGATGTTTGCAAAAGTTTTCAACGAATTTCAATCACTAGTTCAATAATTATGATGCTAGGAAATCAAATGTTTAAGTTTTGATATTGGGGAAGGCTCTAAATATGTTTAGGATACATTTAGAATGCTTTATTATGGTTGCCAATGATTAGAGGTTGATTGAGATTACTTGTTGGTTGTTTTAGGCGGAGAATTCTCTTTAGGCGACTTTTGAAAGTGTTAAAGTGGCCTATCAGTTTGTTTACACAAGGTACGTACATACCTGTGTGCTTGGAATGTGTGCTAATTGTTGAAACCATGTTGAATTGTTGATGAACTTGGTTATGTTAATGTTGTTGATGAACTTAGTCAGGTTGAAATTGCATGTTTGATACTGTTGGATGAACATATTAAACCTTTATTGCATTTTGAGGATTATAACATGTTAGTATGGAAGATTGATGCAAACATGTTTGATTGGGAACACTAGATTATTCAGTATATAATTCAGATCAATTAATTGTTGTTCCCTTTTTAGCTTTTCACTACTTTATGAGGGCGGAGGACCTTATTTAGTAAGTTGAAACCTTATACCCATATTCAGGGGTTGATCAGTATTAAAGAAAAGATTGGAGTTAATTGGAATGAGTCTTGTTTGATGCCTTTGTGATCACTTACTCAATTCCAAGATACAAACAGTTATAAATAAATGTGAGTTGCATGCCTTAGGTGATTGTTGAGTCATAACAGGGTGTCAATTTGTAAATCATGTAAAGTGAAACTGAGTAGCAATAGCTTTAGACTGTGCACGTCTAGAGTGACGGACAAACAGGAGTTGGGGTTCATGGTGGTAGCCCATGGCCTTTCATTCGGACCGGATTGATCACCGCGTCCTATTTTCAGTCAAACGTTCCTCGATATCGCAGGTCACTGAGGTTACGGAGTCGCGCCCGTACCTCGCCTAGCTAGAAAACTCGGTCCATTGCCTATTTCAATTAAAATAATATTATTGTTATAAAAGTCTAGTCCAGTCTAGCCTAGTCTAGTTAAGTATGGTCGTCAGATTATCATGCTTTGTCTGCCCTTAATTATGTTTAATAGTATCATGTTAGGATTATTATTGCTTTAGTATGTAGTACTCA
This sequence comes from Spinacia oleracea, assembly GCF_020520425.1. Taxonomy (NCBI): domain Eukaryota; kingdom Viridiplantae; phylum Streptophyta; class Magnoliopsida; order Caryophyllales; family Amaranthaceae; genus Spinacia; species Spinacia oleracea. Next base: position 95,650,332 of record NC_079489.1, read on the forward strand.
GCTTTGCTGATTACGTGCTTTGTTTGTGTGTGTTGATCATGGCTATGCCTTATTGATCCTGTGATGACCCATCTTTGGTGAGCAGTCTCTAGGGATCAATAAGCATTGCCCATCTACAGGTTTGAAGATGATGCATCATTGGGATCGGGATTAGAGAGCTTGTAGTTCTATTTGTTTAATTAAGTGATTCAATTTGTTAACTTGGATTTGAAACTTGTCGTACTATTCGTATTTCCTTATTTCAGTTAATTGTTTTGGACCTAATATGTAATAGATTAATTATGAACCCAAAAGTTAGTTTTATGTTTTCCGCTGCAAAATTCTGAATAAGCCGTACGTTTTTACACGGGCGATAATACTTTGATAATTCCCTAGAGTTATATTTAAAAAGGGGTTATTTTAGAAAATGGGAATTGTCGGGGTGTTACATTGACTCACAGTTTAATAAAAAGTAGCTTCGAACGGGTAAAGTAAAGTATCCTCAAAAGGAAAGAAAAGGGTGATGGGAGCCAACCATACACCAAAATAAGTCGGGCTACTACCGACAGTCGGGCCATACCGACAGGAATTCCAATGCACAACGGCATAAAAGAGAATGAAACAACGTCTTGTATCATTCTAGGAGTACAAGTTTTCCGACAAGACTCCCCCCATTGTTCATACTCAAGGTATATACGTTCCAAGGGTTTTGAAGCTCTTTGGGTTACACTTTACGTTAATTAGTATATTATGTTCAAGGCGACTCAAGACACAACATACAAACAATCGAACAATTAAACAAGTAAACAATGACTCTTTAATATTTTACTTCTTTAGGACTTGTGATCAAACAAGACTCAAGTGAAATTACTCCCATTGTTCCTTCTCAAAAACACTGTTTGAGATAACCCGACATTGCCTATTAACAAGCGGGGTGTGCCCTTAGCACGAATTGTCCTTAATTCAATTCACATAGACTTCTAACATATTCTACCCCTTTGGTAGAATATATATTGCTCACTGGAAATATTCGACTGGCTCAATAATTATGCTAGACATCATGTACTATAGCATAATAATAATAACAACTTTCATGCGCACTACTCATACATGCAAACCAACTTGAACAACATTCTTGACATAATTCAACGATTATAAAAGTCCATAACATGATAGTTCAACAGAATCTATAAAGCATAATTCAATTCATAACATGCTCGTTCACATAGATTCAACAATAATAACAACATGCTTGTTCTCAACGTTAACATGAATTCATAATAACATATTCATTCCCAATCATTAAACATGAATTTCCAACATATAAGTTCACATGATTCACATTCAATACACTTCACAAAGTCCTCAAGGGATGGGTGGTCACCCTAGTCTTGTACGTACCTGGAATACCTAAGTACGGGGGCCACTGTGCGAATCACGACTCACTAGAAATCAACTCCTATAAACAAAACCAGAGAACTAAATTATTATCCATGTTTACTAAATTTCCAGCAACTATTTAAGATACTAAAACCCTTAGTTTAATTAAAAATCATTCATTAATTGGTAATTTAATAGTCAACTCAAGTCCTAGTATAAAAACATTGACCTTTTCGCTTTAAAACCCTTAAAAACCAACTTTTTAAAGCTTATAACCAATCTGAAAATTTTGATTGATTCCCATAATTTAAATTGACATTAAATTATGTAAATCAATTGCTTAATCAATTTGAAACCAAAACCCTAGCAATAGTTTAATCCGAAAACATGTTTTGACTTCAAAAATCCACACTTTATAACATATAAAATCTGAAAATCATAATTTAAATCATCAAAACCAATCTCTTTAATTAAAACACAATACTAACCCAATACGGTGTTCATAACCGTTTTAATTAATCTAAACAATCCAATAATTAAACTCTTCACAATAATTAAATCAACTTGAAAACTGAAATTTAATATTTTTGAAAACAAAAATTGGTTTAAACAATTGATCAACACACACACACACACAACGATTAATTAATCGTGTGTGTGTGTGCCGACCAACACACACGACCACAACAATAATAGCAGCAGCGACGCACGCACCACAGCACGGGCGCGCGCGCGCGAGGGACAGGGCAGGCGACGAGGGCGCTGGGCACAACAAGACACACGCACGCACACAACGTGCGCACGAGGGGACAAGCGAGCACGACCACGCAACCTCGCAGGCACATAGTGCTACGCTGCGGTGCAGGACGGGCGAGAGAGACGGGCGAGAGAGACGGCGAGGGGCTGGCTTGCGCTGCAAGCAAGGGCGCACGAAGAAGAGGGAGTGCGGGTGGAGTGTGCCGCAAGGAGAGAGGGAGAGGAGAGAGAGAGATTTCTGAATTTTTGGTTGTGAGGGTTTGACATGGGGTCTTATTTATAGGTTGCTCTCCTTTGTGGGCTAGGTTAGGGTAATTTTGAGTTGGGCTTGCTTTCGGGCCTAGTTCATTAATTTCCTTGCAAGCTTTGTTGGGTTTAATTAAAACAAAACGACCGGGCTTTAAGTTTATTAAATTCGTTTTCGAAATACGACCCAACAATTCCCGATTAAATAAATTCGTTGAATTTATTTAATAAAGATACGGTTTTTGAAATAATTAATATTTAAATTAATTAAAAATAAAAGTGCATTTAATTCTCATTAAATGAAATTAATTTGTAAAAATACAACGAAATGCTTTATAAATACAATAAAATATATTTATAATAAAAGAAAAATACGAGGTATTACAGGACTATGTGCGGTTGACTCTATTCCGTTTCTCTCTCCTTGGGCGAGCTAGCGATTGGCTTGACAAGGAAGTCAAGCCAAATTCACTTCGCACTTGGAATGAAGTGACTAGCGCATTTTTGAGCAAGTTCTACTCTCATGGCAAGACGGCGGAATATCGCCACAAAATTCAATCATTTGAGCAAAAGTGGGATGAATCTCTTTTTGAAGCTTGGGACCGATTCAAAGAATACCAAAGGGAGTGCCCTCACCATGGGATCCCTAAGTGGTTGCTACTTCAAACGTTCTACTTGGGATTTAGCCCAACCTCCAAGACGAGTCTAGATGTGGGGGCGGGTGGTCCCATCATGAACAAGACCGAAGATCAAATAGAAGAGATAATTGAGGATGTGGTCCAAAATTATCAAGCTTGGCACGTTGGTGCAAGGGACTATGATGGCAAGGGTAGGAATGATGATGGTAAAGGGTCGGTATATGCTATGGAGCAAGCTAGGATCATTGAGAAGCTTAGCTCGAGATTGGAAAAGCTAGAGAGCACACCAAGTCAACCACCATCACCATCGATAATTCCACCACCTTCGACTACTCTTCTCACCAAGGGGAAGAGCAAGGTTAGTTCCTATGACACAATGCCTCTGGGCACATCTTTTTGTGATAATTGTCAAGACTATGGTCATTTCCCTAATGCTTGTCCTTTGGTGCATAATGTGTCTTATGTGGATTATGGCCCTTCTTGTGAAGGTGATTTTGATATGGAATATGCCCATGCTTTGAATGAGAGGTCTAGAAATGATAACCCCAATAATCAAAACTTTGCTAGGCAAGCACCTAGAGGGCCCCCTATGTATGGATCCTACCAAGGCTATGGTCAGGGAGGTGGGTATGATAGTCAAGGCCGAGGTGGCTATAGAGCGCAAGGCTATCAAGGGCAAGCACCCTATGGTCAATCTCATGGTCTTGGCAATCAAGCCCAATACAATCAAGGTAGTTATAATCCTAACCACCAAGATGGAGGGGGTTACAACTACTCTTATGGGCAATTTAGGGGTGCCTCTAGTGGGGGTTATCCGTTGAACTCGAGAGGTCCATATGGTGTTTCTCAATTTCCACCTCCCGGATTCAATGGACCGAGGACCTATGGCAACCAATTCCAACAAAACCATAGTGGTTATGGAAATGCACCTCCACCGCTCCCGCCTCTCAAGTCTAATCTTGAGGCTCTCATGGAGTCGTTCGTGGGGGCGCAAGCCAAGAAGAATGTTGAGTTTGAGGATGGATTCAAGCAATCCAACACTCACTTAAAGATGATGGAAACCCAATTAGCTCAACTTGCTAATACCATTAAGGAACATCATGCGCATACTAGTCTCCCACCCCAAAGTCAAGTTCCAAAGCAAATGAATGCCATAGTGACAAGGAGTGGGAGGATTTTAGATGATGTTCCTAGACCTAATAAGGTTTCTAAGTCCAATGGGAAGGGTCAAGAGGGAGTCGTTGAGCCTAGCGACAATGATCTGGTAGAAGAGGAGCCTCCCATCGATGATGTGGGTGATACTCCTATACCAAAAGAGGCAACTCTTCTACCTCTCCCCACTCCTAAACTTTCCTATCCCCAAAGATTCATAAGGAACAAGTTAGATGTGCAATTCTCAAAATTCCTTGATGTTCTTCGAAAATTGCATATCATTATCCCCTTTACGGATGCGTTGAAACAAATGCCAACCTACTCGAGATTTCTTAAGGAAATCTTGAGTGGGAAGAGAGATTGCGACGTAAAGGAGACGGTGAACCTCACCGAAAATTGTAGTGCTATTATTCTTAACCAAATGCCACCCAAACTCAAAGACCCGGGTAGTTTCTTTATCCCTTGTGCTATTAAGAAGCTTGAAATAAGCAATGCCTTGTGTGATTTGGGTGCTAGTGTTAGTCTAATGCCTTATTCGGTGTTTGCCAAGCTTGAAGTTGGTGATCTTGTCCCAACCAACATTACATTGCAACTTGCCGACCGTTCGGTCAAATATCCTATTGGCAAGATTGAGGATGTACCCTTGAGAGTTGGTGGATTTGTGATCTCCGTCGTTTTGTGGTCCTAGACATAGATGAGGACGTGCATGTCCCTATTATTCTTGGTTGCCCAATTTTGGCCATGGCGGGGCCCAGTATTGATGTCAAGCAAGGGAAAATTACTTTGAAAGTTGGGAAGGATAGTTTGTTTTTTGACTTGAATAAGGCCATGAGTTATCCTAGTTCTACTAATGAGAAATGTTTCTTGGTCGACTCTTTTGATCCCTCAGTGCATGACATGCATGAGAACTTGCTCACTACTAACGATCCACTTGAGTTTGCTCTTTTGAAAAGAGAAGGCTTAGGTGATTTAGGGGTTGAAGAGGCCAACTACAAGGAACTATTGGATTCTACCTCACCTTGCGCTCAATCGGAACAATGCTTGATTGTGCTTGATCGAAATGAAGCTTCGGATAATCATGAATGCCGAATCGGTAAGGAAGCTCCTAAGGTAGAGCTCAAACCTCTACCTTCGAGCTTAAGGTACGTCTTTCTCGGTCCAAATTCTTCTTACCCCGTTATTATCAACTCTTCTTTGGACGACGAGCAAGTGCTCAAGCTCACTAATGTTTTGAAACGTCATCAAAGGGCTTTGGGCTACACCATTGATGATTTGGAAGGTGTTAGCCCAACACTTTGCATGCATCATATCGAGCTTGAGGACAATGCCGTCCCACATCGTGAAAGGCAACGAAAGCTTAATCCACATTTGGGAGAGGTAGTTAAGAAGGAAATCATGAAACTTTTGGCGGCCAGGATCATCTATCCTATTTCAAATAGTCGATGGGTGTCCCTGGTCCATGTTGTCCCCAAGAAAGGTGGGATGATGGTAGTAAAGAATGCACATGGAGAGCTCATTTCCACCTAGAAGGTAACCGGGTGGCGCATGTGCATCGACTACCGCCAACTCAATCTTTCTACTAAGAAAGACCAGTTTCCTTTACCATTTATTGATCAAATGCTTGAACGGCTAACCAAACATAAGTATTTTATCTTTCTTGATGGCTATTCCGGGTTCTTCCAAATCCCCAAAAACCCGGAAGACCAAGAGAAAACTACATTTACTTGCCCTTATGGGACATTTGCCTATAGGAGGATGCCTTTCGGGGTTTGCAATGCCCCCGGGACGTTCCAAAGGTGCATGTTGAGTATTTTTGGTGACATGCTCGAGGAAGAAATGGAAGTTTTCATGGACGAATTTTCGGTGGGAGGTGCCACCTATGAGGAGTGCCTCATCAATCTCGGAAAGTGTCTTGAGAGGTGTGAGAAGGTTAACTTGGTGCTCAATTGGAAAAAATGCCACTTCATGGTGAAGGAAGGAATTATTCTCGGGCACAAGGTCTCTCACCGTGGTATTGAGGTAGATAGAGCGAAAATCGAGGTCATAGAGAAGCTACCTCCCCCGGTCAATGTTAAGGGGATTCGGTCCTTTCTTGGGCATGCCGGATTCTATAGGCGGTTCATTAAAGATTTTTCATTGATTGCTCGGCCTCTCACCAACCTCCTCCAAAAGGAGTGCGACTTTCACTTTGATGCCGCGTGTCTCAAAGCCTTCAACACAATCAAGAGTGCCCTTATTTCTACTCCTATAGTTCAAGCTCCGGATTGGTCTCTTCCTTTCGAGTTGATGTGTGACGCAAGTGATTTCTCGGTTGGGGGAGTCCTTAGTCAACGAAAGGAAAAAAAGCTTCATGTGATCTACTATATGTCTAAGACTCTTAATCAAGCACAAGCTAACTACACCACGACCGAGAAGGAATTTCTCGCCATTGTGCATGCCTTTGAAAAGTTTAGGACTTATTTGGTGGGGTCGAAGACTATTGTGTATACGGATCACGCGGCAATTTGATATCTTATGGAAAAGAAAGAGGCCAAACCTAGACTCATTCGTTGGGTGCTCCTCCTCCAAGAATTCGACATCGAAATTCGAGATAAAAAGGAGCCGAAAATGTGGTGGCCGACCACCTATCTAGGCTAGAACTTGGAGGTGAGGCTACGGATGATGTGCCAATTGAAGATGCTTTGCGAGATGATACCTTGTACATGGTTGGGAGTTCATCCCTTCCTTGGTTTGTTGACATAGTGTATTATTTGGCTTGTGGGGTGATTCCCGAAGATCTCACAACTCAAGAGCGCCGCAAGTATGATGCTAGGCGCTATATTTGGGATGAGCCCACATTGTTGAGACGGTGCCCGGATGGCCTTTTAAGGAGGTGTATTCCGGATGAAGAGTTCACTAGTGTTCTTCGTATGTGCCACTCTTCCCCTTTTGGTGGGCATATGGGAGGTGATAGAACCGCTTCCAAGATCCTTCAAAGTATGTTGTGGTGGCCCACCCTTTTTCGGGATGCTTGGGCATTTGTCAAGTCTTGTGATCATTGTCAAAGAACGGGAAATATTTCCAAGAGACATGAGATGCCACAAAATCCTATCTTGGAGTTGGAGGTGTTCGATGTGTGGGGTATCGACTTCATGGGTCCTTTCCCTCTTCTTATGGCAATCTCTATATTCTTGTGGCGGTTGACTATATTTTACAGTGGGCGGAAGCCATTGCCTCTCCCACCAATAATCACAAAGTGGTTATCAATCTCTTCAAGAAGATCATCTTTCCGCGTTTTGGGGTTCCTAGGGCCTTGATTAGTGATGGAGGATCCCACTTTGCCCATGGGAAGTTCAAGACCCTCTTGCGGAAGTATGGTGTTCATCAAAAAGTGGGCGTAGGTTATCATCCTCAAACTAGCGGCCAAGTGGAAGTTACCAATCGGGAAATCAAGTCTATTCTCGAAAAGTCGGTTGCCAAGAACCGCAAGGATTGGTCCATCAAGCTTGATGACGCCTTATGGGCGTATAGAACGGCTTTCAAAACGCCGATAGGGATGACTTCTTACAAGCTTGTTTATGGCAAGAATGGCCAATTTCCGGTAGAGCTTGAGCACAAAGCCATGTGGGCCATCAAAACTCTGAATTTTGAACTAACTAGTGCGGGTGAGCGACGCTTGCTTGACCTCCATGAGCTAGAGGAGCTCCGCATGAATGCCTATGACTCGACGAGCATCTACAAAGCCCGGTCTAAACAATATCATGACGCTAGGATTGCAAAGAGAGAGTTCAAGGAGGGGGAGAAAGTCCTCCTTTATAACTCCCGGTTGAAGTTGTTCCCGGGAAAACTCAAGTCCCGGTGGAGCGGTCCATTCGATGTTGTTCGGGTCTCCCCGCATGGTGCAATCGAGATTCGGAAATGATGATTCCGATTCCTTCAAAGTGAATGGTCATCGCCTCAAACACTATTACACGGGTGATCCTATTGGCTCCTTTGCTTCCTTGAACCTCAAAGACCCCCCATGAATTTGGGGGGATTCGTCAAGCTAATGACGTTAAACGAGCGCTTCCAGGAGGCACCCCGCGGCCTTTATGCATATTCTTGGTTTGGTTTCTTTGAGGTGGGTTCACGCTTTCCATTATTTGCCTTGTCCGTGATTTTTTGGTGAGTTTGTTCGGTTTTTACCGGTTCTTTGCGGGACTTGCTCCCACGGCATATCCGGTAATATCCTTCTATCTCATATGCATTCTTTGGGACGAGCATATTTCTTGTGGGGCATTTGGTTGGATGGGTAGCTGTGCCCCTCCATAGTTTTGTTTTAGGCCTTGGGGACATGGTCTAATTCAAGCTTGGGGGGAGTTTTGTTGTGTGGTTGCCAATTTGTGATGCTCATTTCTTTGAAATCATACCTTGTGTGCACTTGTATATATTAGTTTCTTTTGATTCTTTTTGTTTTCCTTTTGGTGTGATTTCTTCTTTTCTTCCTTTTTTTCTTTCCTTTTTCTTTGTTTTCCTTTCCTTTTGTCAAGGCAAGTTTTTCTAGGTTTCTTAGGCAATATTCTTGATTTGGGCAAATAAAATTGGAACTTGTAGCTTAAAATACTTTTATTCCTAATTGGTAGATGTTTGCACGGTTTTCAATGTCTTGGGTCGAATCTAGGATTTAGGTGTCAAGAAAGTCGGTTGAACTTTGGGTAGCATGCGTCTTGAACCCTTGGCTTGTGGTAAGATGGTGTCAATCTCTCTAGTGACTTGAAACGGAGAGAGTGGTATTTGCTCCCATGTGAGGATCATGTTCATATTAGCCCAAACACATTGTTTACACATATTGAGTGGCATGGATCCTTGGCATTGACTTTCTTATCTCCCGAGTTTGACTATTTCCTTCCCGAGACCGCGACTGAACTACTTTAGAGGACGATAGAGGCATTTCCTTTCGGTGACTATTTTTCTTTTTAGTTAGGACTTTATTTTCTATTTTCTATATAAATTTGTTTGCATTTTCCCCCTTGCTAGCCATTTGAGCCTTTCCCCTTCATTTCTTATAAGCACATTACAAGCCTATTAGCCTCTGTTTTATTTTCACCCTTAGAAGTGATAGTGAAGCTTTGAGTTACGATGCTTGGTGGTTTTGAATGATTATGCAAAGTTGAAGAATGATTGATATTGGTATGAATGGCAAAGTTTGGGAATTATGTTGTATATAGTGAATAAATGATGCTTATGCAAAAAAAAAAAAAGAAAGGAATGTTTTGAAAAAGCCAAAAATAGAGAAAAACAAGGCAATGAGAAAAGTTTCATTGGAAACACAAAAAAAGAGAAAATATAATCAAGAAAAGTTCAAAAAGAGTGTTAGTTTAGGATTGTTGTTGAATAAGCTTGGGGGTACCCCAAATAAGTGGTATGAGTTTGTTTTGGTTCGATTTGCTTGAGTTGAGTTCATTCATTGCGCTTCACTTTAGGTATGAGCACCAATTACCAAATTTGTTCCACACCTTACCCCTAGCCTACGTTACACCCTAAAAAGTTCTCTTGACCCTTTTGAGTTGAGTCTTTGTCGGTGGAGGGAGGATTTTGGTCAAGTTTATGGAATGGATTGTCATATAAGATGTCGGGTAACCATCTCTTTTCCCTTGCAATTCTTGTTTTCCGGCGCCTTCGCGGCGTCATGAGAAACTATTCTTAAGGGTGGATGGGATCTAGAGATTTGACGTGGTATGCTCGGTTGAATGGGAATTGATAAGTGCGAACCCTTAGTTCTCTTTGCTTGGCATTTGAATCCTTCACTCGACTTAGGACATTGGTTAGCGTGTATTCGTTTATTTGGTTAGTAATATTAGCATTCTCTCATACTTGTTCCATAATGAAGGCCCTTATCTTGAATTTTGTAGTTTCATTTTTCTTTCTTTTCTATTTTCTTTTCCTTTCTTTCTTTTTCTTTTCTTCCTTTTTCTTGGTTTGTTTTTCATTTTAGGTCTTGCCTTGATTGTGTTCTTGGAAGAGTTATGGGTGGTTCTCTTTGGAAATCCTTGCGAGATCCCACTCGCCCTCATGAGCGATTGTGGAGTTTTAAGAGCTTGTTGCATGCGCTTAAATGCAACCGTGATTCCTACGAAAGTGAGTTAGGTTGTATATTCTTTAAGTTCTCGTTTTCTTAGTTTTTAGATTCTCAATAATATGCTCATTCTTCCCTATTTCGTGCTTAGTTTGCTAGAGACTAGCAAACGCCTAGCTTGGGGGAGTTTGATGAGCGACATTTATGTCGCTCTAAGTTTAGGATTTTATAGAATTTTATTATGCTTTTTGGTAGTTTCGTATAGCTTTTGTTACATTTTTATGCCCTTATACCATCTTTGCACTTTTCAGGAAAAATGTTGGAGAATGATTGGAAAAGAGTGGAAATATGCTCGAATCAGGCCCGTGCGATCGCACGGGAATTCTGTGCGTTCGCACGGGTCAGCAGACTTGGCCTTAAATCCAATCAGGCCATGCGATCGAGTTCCAAAAGTGTGTTTTCGCACGAAATCGCAAAAACGATGCAGGAACTATTCAGAATTTCGTGCGATCGCACCAGAAATGAGCCCGCTGGCACTGACTTTTTGCGTGCTCGCACAGAATTTCCGTGCGAGCACATGAAGAATTTTGAATATTTTGGCTAAGTCAAGACCGTGCGATCGCACAGATTATGAGCCCGTTCACACCATGCGAAGAAGAGAATCGTTGCTGAGAACGATCGCACAGATCTGGGGCACGTTCGCACCGATGCGATCGCACCTGGGTCTCCGCGATCGCATAGCTGCGCGGGCTGACCTTTTCGAGTTTAAATTTCTATTTTCTTAGCGGTTGTATAAATAGAATTTTCATTTTTTATTATTAAGAATTAATTTCAGAAATAGAATTTTAAGAAGTTTTAGAAAGTTTGCTCTTCAAGCTTAGTTTTCTAGAGAGAGAAACTCCATTGCTTTGAAGCTTCAAGTTGTAATTTCTTCAACTCTTCTCAATTCCTTGCAGTTTTAATTCAAGTTCTTAGTTCTTTGTTCATGCTATTTTGTTATTGTTCTTTGATTGTTCTTCAACTTCTTGAATTCCTCTTTGCTTTGATTTTAGTTTCATTGATTCTCAATTCTTTAATTGATTTTGCAATTGAATGCTCAACTTCTCGATTCTTTCCTTCTACTCCTTCAATTACATGATTGCTTGCCTAGAATTCATGAATTTCCTAGTTTCAAGTATGTGTAGTGAGTAGATTTAGGTTAGGGAAAGGGGATAATCTAGGGGCTTAATTAGGGGAAATTGATGGTTGAATGTTGATTTATTGATGTAATTAAATTTGATTTAGTGATAGGATATCCATGACTAATTGAGTAGTAGTTGCAAATACTAGTTGATTGGAATTGATTGGATTGCATAGCTTAGGTTTGGCAAGACATTGTGAGCCTATTTTGTGCAAGTGAATGGTGGTTCCTATATGCAAGTTTATCTAGTTTATGATTAGGAGAAAGCTCTTCCATAGATTAGATGCTTCGCGTGCTCCATCCGAGAGGCGGTGAGCACGTCATTCGATTCCATTCCCCTATGCACTAAGTCGTTGCATCATCATGATTGCTTGATTGTTTAGATCGTTTCCTCCAATTCCCTAGGCTATCCCGACTCCCTAGCGTTTCCCTATATTGTTTAATTCCTTGATTGATTAGATTAGTTTCCTTAGAAATTAATTCAAACCAACTCTTGTCTAAACTAGCTTAACGCCTTGACTCAATGCACACCGTTTCTATGGGACGATCCCTATTCTTGCCACTATAGCAATATAGCCGGTTAGTTAGGAGTTTATAAATTTTGTTTGGTCGGGTGGTTTTCTTTTCAACGACGGAAAAACACCTTATCACCACCCTCTTCTTAATGTGCGGCTCTTCCATCGGAAATATCGGATCTAAGGGTTCGTTAGTTTAGTTCGTTCAATCAAGCAAGGGCTTGATTTTGTTTGTTGTTTTTTGGACGTTTTCGGCCTGGGTTCGCACTTCGTCTATTCCTATTCTTCCCTACTCACATCCCTATTAAATGCAAGTAAAGGTAAAGCGTCGCCGCCTATAATTCGAAGGTAAAGGTGAAGTTTAGGGTTAAGTTTTCAATTTCAGGATAGAATTACTATTTTGGTTATGTTCCAATTGTTTAGGGGGTTCTGGCTCTCTAATGCCAAAGGTTTGCTAACCGTCGTCGCTTCGAAATGTCCGATACACCCCTATCTTGACGGTAAAGGTAAAGGTTAGTTAAGGTTTTCAGTTTTGGAGTTTGGGCCAATTCCTTTCCTCTAGGTTCCGTAGGCTCGTTGGTTCGTGTCATGTTAGATTGTTTGGTTGGTTTTATGTTTTGGCTGTGGTTGTATATGTAATATCCCGTATTTTTATTAATCATAAATATATTTAGTATATTTTGTAAAGTATTTTTGAGGAATTTTTAATTAAAGTTGCATTTAAATATTTATCTTAATATATTTTCATTAATTAGAAATATTAATTATTTCTAATTGGATGAGAAAATCATTTTAAAGTTAAGTTGGGGAATTTAATTGGGTTGTAGAAAAGAAAATGAATTTAGACGAGCCAAGACCAATGATATTTTAAATTAAAGTCCAAACGAATTTATGCAGCGCAATTTGTATGTAATGAAAGCCCCAAAGGGAATTTCTAACGCCCATTAAAGTTATCGAAACCTATAAGTAGCCCATGATTCCCTTATAAACCTCCTCAAAATTTCTTAAAGCCCTAAATTCTCTCTCTTCTCTCTCCCTTGTTCCTGCTCTCTCCTTCCCTTGTGTGTCTCTTCGTCCATGCTCACCCGCCCGTACGAGAGAAAGCAAGGCAGCGCCCGCCTGCCCTCGCGTCACCGCCCGCCTGCCCTCGTGCCCAGTGCCCCTGCCCTCTCCTCTCGTGCGCACCAGCTCTCCTGCCATCTCCTTCCGTGCACCCCGCGCGACTACAACAACGAGTAACGCCCCGCGTGCTCCGTCGATGCTCCTCTCCTCCGTGCACGACCGTGCATCGTCCCTCTCTCCACCCTTTCGATGTGCTCTTTTATTGTGGTCAACCGGTGTGTTTTTGTTACTCTTATCTCTCCTCTATTTTTAAATTATCGTTATTTAAATTAATTATTTTGGGATTGTTGTTAATGACATTAAAAATTATATTTTTATATGTTTATGATTGATAATTTAAAGTATAATTGGAGAGTGAATTTTCAGATTTGATTTAAAAAAGCATGAATTTTTAATGATTTTAATTATGTTTTGTGATTAGGGTTTTAAATTAAAAGTGTATGATTGATTGATTAGCATAATTAAACAGCAACTTTAATTATGATAATTGATTATAATTTTCAGATTACTTTATAAGTATTAAAGTGTCGATTTTTAAGGGTTTTATGCATGAAATTAATAAATTTTCATGTTAGGGTTTCAAGGAAGTAATTAGGATGATTATTTATATAAAATCTATTCATTTTTAATTAACTAAGGCGATTTAGAATTAAAATATGTTGTTGGAAATTTATTAAACATGGTGATTAATTAAGGTATTATTTTAATATAGGAGAAGACTTTTAATTGATTAGATTGAATCACAAGGTGCGCAACTCAAGGTACGTACAAGTCTAGGGATAACCTAATATCCATGTTTGTACATGTTAAGTATGTGATTGATTTGTGATTCATGTTACTTGGATGTTGTTCATGTTTGATTGTATGGCAAGCATGTTTATTTACGAGGTTATGTTTGCTAAATTGGTTGAGCAAGCATGTTATCCAAGTATGGTTTATGTATATACTATTTATATGCACGTAAGGAGTGTATTTATGTTTGTATGTAATGTCAAGCATGTTAAGGGTTGTTTATACTTTGTACTTAATGTTAAGCATTCAAGGATAGCTTAAAGTATTACGCACATAGGGGCACGAGCTCACATGTTAATATAATCATGCGAGGAGGAGGAAAGGATTAGGATTTATTCGTATCTTTCAGGACACAACCCTTATGTTAAGTTGATCATGATGAGACTCACATGTTAATATAATAATGTTGAGAAGGAGTAGAAAGGAATTAATAGATGTTTCAACACCCTAATAAAAAAGGCTTGCATTTGAGTGGTTTCGAAGAGGTGATCACCTCCTTCGTCACCATGGGAAGACCTCGAAAACTCAAGCCAAATCTTCTGGAAAGAAGTCGAAAAAACACGATGATGGTGCAATTCCTAAGCCACACACTCGAGAAACTGCAAAGAACCACCAAGCTTCATCAATGGTGGAGGATGATGTCATCTCTGAAAAATCGATAGTAGACCCAGATGATCAACTCTTCAATTAACCTGAAATTCTTACTCCAAAATCGTCTTTGGCCGCTCTACAACACCGATCACAGGTTCGAAATGATTTCAATGTTTGGATTAATGGATTACAATCTGGAAATGATGTTCGCACCCTTTTAAATTCAAATTTGAGAACAGGCGCGAACGATTCTACTCTGTCTGCAAAATCGATTGAACATGTTAATGAAACTAATTAGCCTCATGATGATCTGATTAGACCTGATATTGTGAATCCCATACCCCCCCTGCAATGATTGAATTAGATGATATTGAGGATGAAATAACTTTATGGAAATCCGCAGTTGTATGCTATGTTTTGGGGGCTCCTCAACATGTCGTGGAGGGTTTTGTCCATCCAATTTGGGGGAAACTGGGGATTGATAAGGTGGCATTGGTTGGAAATGGACTGTTCCTAGTTAGATTTGCAACTATGGAGAACTGTCAGAAGGTGATCAATGGAGGTGCTCAATTTTTTGACTCAAAACCTTTAATCATTAAACCATGGTCTGAAGACATCAATTATGCAAAGGACCCAGTTAAACAAGTTCCTGTATGGATCGAACTACCTGGTCTTGAGGTGAAGTACTGGGGGGAGAAGAGCTTGTTTAAAATTGCTGGACAGGTTGGACATGCTCTTAAGGTTGATCAGGCAACTAGGAATAGGGATAAGCTGATGTTTGCAAAAGTTTTGGTGGAGGTTACATTGGGCCAACACTATCCCAAATCCATTCCGTTTGTGAATGAGAAAGGTACATTAGTGGAGAAAAATGTAGAATATGATTGGCTCCTAATTGTGTGCACTTCTTGCAAGGGTATTGGTCATGCTAGCCAAACCTGTTCCAAGACCAACAAGCCCATCAAGGTTAATAAACCTATAAAGAAAGTTTGGCAACCTAAAGCTATTCAGAGAACTAACCAGGAGGTTGAACCCACAGTAGAGCATGCCACTGATCAGGTGGTTAGCACAATTCATACAGAAGGGTTTGTGCAGGCTACTTCTTTCAGTAGACAACACTGTCAGCAACTAAAACCAGTTCACACAAGGAACAACTTTGAGATATTAGTGAACAATGGTGATGATGAGGATGACGCTGAAACTGTAGTTAATGGGGTTAGTCTGTTAGATCAGGGGTTGATCATCCCTCTATCTAATGGATAATATCATTTGTTGGAATGTGAGGGGATTGAATGGAAGAGCCAAGCAAACTGAGGTAGGGAGATTCATTCATTCCCACATGGCTAAACTATTCTGTCTCCTTGAAACAAAGGTCAAGGCACCAAAAATGGGTGACTTGTACCTTAACATCTGTCCTGGTTGGAACTTCACTACCAACCTGAGTTGTTCTTCTACAGGTAGAATAATCATTGCTTGGGACCCTTCTACATTTCATGTAGACATACTGTCTATGAGTGGGCAGCACATTCATTGTTTTATCAAACCAAAAAGCACTGGTGTTGGGTTTCAGAGCACTTTCATCTATGGGATGAATGGAAAGAATGAGAGAGTTCCTCTATGGGATACTCTAACTCACATTACTGATCACTCAGTCAACCATGGGTAATAATGGGGGATTTCAATGCCCTTAGGGAGATTGAAGATAGAATTGGAGGCCCTGCCAGACTTGGAGATATCCAAGCCATGAGAAATTGCATGTTCTATTGTGATTTCACCACTATTAAAACAGTTGGTAGACAGTATACATGGAATAATAAACAAGAGGGAAAGGCTAGAGTTTTTTCCAGAATTTATAGAGTTATGTCCAATGCTAGCTTGATTGATCTTTTCCCTACCGCTGAGGCTAACTTCCTTCCTGAAGGTGAGTTTGATCACAGTCCTATGCTTCTTAGTTTCTACAAAAATGATAAATTAAAAAGACCATTCAGATTCTTTAATATGTGGGCTCATGCTGACAATTTCCTTGACATTGTGCAAACCAACTGGGAGAAACCTGTCTATGGTTACACCATGTACAAAATTTTGCAGAAACTCAAATGGTTGAAGACTGATTTGAAACAGTTGAACAAATATGGGTTTAGTAATGTTGAAGAAGAAAATACAAGACTATACTCAAACTTACTACAGATCCAAACTAACTTGTATACCTGCCCTAATAATGAAAGCTTGGCCAGTGCTGAAAAAATAGATGCAGCTGAGTATAAGCGTGCTCACAATGCCTACATTTCTTACCTCCATCAAACAAGCAAGATCAATTGGTTGATTTAGGGGATGAGAACACTAGAGTGTTTCATCAGAGCATAAACCAGAGAAGAAGGCACAACACAATTCACTCAATCCAGAATATGCAAGGGGAATGGGTTACAACAATAGATGGAATGAAGGAGGCTTTTACTCAATTTTACTCAGACTTGTTCTGTACTCAAATGGACCAAAGAACTCATGTTAATCCTGTGATTGTAAACAGAGGTCCAAGGCTTACTGAATCTCAGAAATCTTTGCTGGATTGCACCTTCACAGTGGAGGATGTGAAGAAGGTTCTTTACTCCATCCCTAACCACAAAACCCCTGGTATGGATGGTTATAATAGATATAATAAAGGATGACCTTCATAAGGCTTTCACAGATTTCTTCTCCACAGGGAAGATTCTCAAAGAAGTCAATGTGACTTCAATCACCCTAATTCCTAAATGCCCAGTTCCAGCTTCTGTAGGTGATTTCAGACCAATTGCCTGTTGTTCTGTCATTTACAAGTGTATCTCAAAGCTTCTTTGCAGTAAACTTAGCAAGGTTTTCCCTGAGTTGATCTCCCCTAACCAAGGAGCTTTTGTCTCTGGTAGGTCCATTCTACACAATGTGCTTATTTGTCAGGACATAGTGAAAATGTATAACCAAGCTCATACTCCTCCCTGTTGCCTAATGAAAGTTGACATCAAAAAGGCATATGACATAGTAGAATGGTCCTTCATTGAGGAAATTTTGATTGAGCTTGGGTTTCCTACTTTCTTTGTCAACCTAATTATGACTTGTCTCTCAACAACAAGATATTCCCTTCTGATCAATGGTATCCCTTCTGATCTGATTCATCCTAAGAGAGGGCTTAGACAAGGTGACCCCCTCTCTCCCCTTCTCTTTACTCGTTGCATGGAGTATTTCTCCAGGGATATGTCAACAATTGGTGAACACCCTCAATTCCAATTTCATACCAGGTGTAGAGCTCTTCATCTGAACCACCTTTGCTTTGCTGATGATCTCTTGATGTTCTGCAAAGGTGATCTTACCTCAGTCAGCCTGTTATTGGAAGATTTTCATCTGTTTTCTAGCACTACTGGCTTACAAGCTAATCCTATCAAGTCTTCAGTGTACTGTTGTGGCATTTCCACTACTGACAAAGAAGGAATTG
Source organism: Spinacia oleracea (assembly GCF_020520425.1). NCBI lineage: Eukaryota > Viridiplantae > Streptophyta > Magnoliopsida > Caryophyllales > Amaranthaceae > Spinacia > Spinacia oleracea. The sequence continues at coordinate 95,668,177 of NC_079489.1, forward strand.
GAGCTATTTCTAGTTTCAGTTTTGGGGAGCTACCCTTTAGATACTTGGGTGTGCCAATCAGTACTAGGAAACTTCAAGCTGGTGAGTGTGAGAAATTAGTGAACAAAATGGTGGCTAGAATTAAAACATGGAGCCCAAGACACTTATCATTTGCAGGAAGAATGCAGCTGGTCAACTTAGTTTTGATGAGTATCATTGTGTACTGGAGTCAAATCTTCATTCTCCCTAAGAGCATTATTAGGAAGATAAATGCTGTTTGCAGAGCTTATTTATGGCATGGTACCTATGATGATAGTAGATTTGGTCCAATTGCTTGGACTAATCTTTGTGAGTCTAAAACACATGGGGGTCTAGGTTTTAGGAACCTTGCTATTTGGAATCAAGCAGCAGTTGGAAAATTGACATGGGCCATTGCCCAGAAGGAAGATAATCTTTGGGTCAAATAGGTTCATGCAGTCTATATTAAACAAAAAAATTGGCTGGTGTATATGCCCTCTGTAGCAGCAAGTGGGGCTATCAAGTACATCTGTAAAGTCATACTGGATTGCACCAACAGGCTCCACTCTTACACTTGGTTAAGATCTCCTAAATACTCTATTGGTGACATGTAGAAACATCTATGTGAGAAAAAAGCTAAGACCAACTGGCCCCCTTTTGTTTGGAACAGGTTTACAACTCCCAAACACAGGATCATACTGTGGCTGGACCTTCAAGGAAGATTAAAAACCAAAGCTAGATTATACCCTATGGGGTTACTGGTGATGACCTTTGTGCTCTATGTGGTTTGCATCCAGAGACAAGCTCCCACCTGTTCTTTTCTTTCCACTACAGTACTAAATGCTGCAAGAAAGTTCTCCAGTGGTTGGGTTTTACTACACACAGAACAAATCTGTCCATGCTGCTTAAATGGATTAACATATACTGTAATGGATCATTCAGGAAAAAATTTCCTATGCAGTTGTTGCTGGAGTGGTGTATCAGATCTGGAAAGCAAGGAACTCATCTATTTGGGATTCATTGGTTCCTTCTATGGATAGTGGCATCAGTTGTATTCAGTTTGGCACTAGGCATAGGATTAAGAATATCCTAGGTTAGAAAGTGAGTACTAGAGATATGGAGTGGTTGTATTCCCTTTAATAGTGCTGGTCTGTTGCTCTTTTAAGCTTTGTTCTGCCTTGCTTTGGTGGAGGGAGTCCTTCCTAGAAGGTTTGTCTCCCCTTAGCATGGTTTAGTTTGTAATAGTTGTTGATTAATCTATAAAACTCTCCCCACTTGTCTAAAAAAAAGAAAGGAATTAATAATTGAGAGTCAAATGTTCTCTGATCACAAGTACTAAAGGATATTAAAAGAAGAATTATTTGTTTGGTTAATTGATGATTAATTATTTTATTTAATTGAGTCCTGAGTCAGCCTTTCAAATAAAATATTAATAACGTAAAGTGAAAAAGGATAAGCTTCAAAGCTCTTGGAACGTATGTACCTCGAGTATGAACAATGGGGGGAGTACTCGGTCTTAGTGTCGTTTGCTTCTAATGGTGATACAAGACGTTGTATTATTCATTTATGTGCTGGAATTCAGTCACCCTTAGTGACATACTCCCTCCGTCCCTTAATACTCGCCCCACTTTCCTTATAAAGTCGTCTCTTAATACTCTGCCCCGTTTCTATAAATGACATACTTTTACTAATATTATATCATTTCTCTCACTTACCATGGACCCACATATACTCTTACTTCCTTCAAAAAACATTTAAAAAATTCAACTCAACCCCACCCCACACATTTATTTGACACATTTTTCACTAACTATATTAAAAAAATACTCCACTATCAACTACCACTAGAGGAAAAATCCTTATAGATTGCTCATCAAATGTTGCTCTTATCAAACAAGTGCAACCTTTAAGAAAAAAAAAATCTGAAAATCTTCCCTCCAATATACAAGCGCATCCTTTAACCTAGGAACTAAAAAACAAAGTTCCACACTTACTGCTCACAGCTCTCAGCTCCCTGCAAACCATCTCCCTGCACAGGTGACTGGCGAAGCCACCGACTCTCTCCTCCTATTCTCGTTCTTTGCCTTAATTTAGTGTTGATATTCGTTAATTTTCTTAATCTTTTCTATTCAATTGATATGAAAGTCTCAGACTTTTTGTTGTTAGGTTTTAGTTCTGCAAAAATGTCGCGTGTATACGTGGAAACTTGGATCCACGGGTGACTGAGCGAGAGCTTGAAGAAGAGTTTTGTGTTTTAGGAGTTATTCGATGGTCAGGCTTCCTCAATTGAGTCTTTGTTTGAAATTGGATGCTCAATTTGTGCTTGTTTCTTCCATTTTCTGGTTACTTCCGGTTTGATGATAACTATGCAATTTAGTTTCTGGGTATTTTGTCATTTGGTGTTGTTTTGGGTGAAATTGCATTTTGTTGGCATATTGGATTATTTGATTAGGGATTTAGGGATATTTAAATTCATTAATGTTGTTAGAAACAGTCTTTGATAGTTAACAACCTTGATAGTTAGTCTTTGATAGATTTGTTTAGGCTGCAACTATTATTCTTTGACGGAATAAATTTTTTAGGCTGCAGCAGTTAGTTGTGAGATTGTAGTGCAACAGGTAGTCGTAAGCTTGTAGTTGCAGACTTGCAGTTGCAACAGTTAGTGGTAAGCTTGTAGTTGCATCAGTTGTAGTTGTTGTTTGGTAGTTGTAGCAGGTAGGTGTTTTAGACGTCAAAGTTTGGGTGACATTGTGATGGTCATTTGTAACACAATGTAACAGGTTTGACATTCTTAAACATTATCTTCTACTTCGATGATGATTAATGAAATACAACAGTTAATCAGTTATTATTATCTAAACCTTTCGTTACCGATTATCTAATTAGCCTCTCAAAAAATGATGTTATAAAGAGGCAGTGTCCACTGCCTGCTGGACTTACAGTAGCATGACTTGTAGACTTACATTAGCATGACTTGTAGAACACAATAATCACATTATACCCACATAGTAATGGCAAACAGATCCTTGAACACAAGAGATTTATATGTAAGCAAAAGTTTATAACTTTACATATAAGCAGAAGTTTACAAATTTACTAAAAAAAAAGTGCAGTGGCTTTATGCTTCATTTCTTCCTACGTATAATTAGTTGACTTACTTCATTTCTTCCTATGTTCAGAGGTGTTAGCGGCAATGCAAGAGGCCAAATAGAAATAACAGTTTGGGTCTTTTAAAAGAGCTGACTTAATTATATGCTTTAAATTGTTTTATTTTTTTTTAAAAAATTTCTGCTATGATTAAAGGTGAGTAAAAGGTTAGTTAAGTTGTCGGAAAGTGAATTTGAAAAATGAGCCTTTTTAGAAGTTCTTTGGATATACCAGTTTGATAGAATTACGAAATGATTGATGCTACTATGCTAATAATGTCAGGGGAATCATGTGGCACTTTTGTATGCATTTGCAGAAATGGGACTTAAGTTGCGCATGGATTTGCCTGAGCAGGCAATGGAGGTGACAACGGTCTTCTTTCGTAACTCAACTCATGCAAGCGAAGCTGCTGTGAGTATCGGATTTGGTGTCAAGGTTTCCGGTTTACTTTTCTAATCTTCTTTTACTAAAGCCGAGTTCTCTGTACAGGAAACGTTAAAAAAGTTCTTAGAAGAAAGAGAAAAAAAATTGAAGGCCTTACAAGAAAAGATGTAGCTTGGTGAAAAAGAAGCTAAACGATTTAGTCTTGTAAGTTTGGTCTAAGTTTTTACTGAATGGTACTACTCTATGACTCTTGTCACACATGTATGTAAACATTCTAATGGCTTTTTCTAGGTTGATGCCTTCCCTGGAGATATAGTGATATTTACACGTGTGCTTAATCTTTTAAGAGGTTAGTGCGTAAATGCCTTAACTAGATAATTTTTGTCATAAACATATAACTAATCATATGAATCATTAAAAAGGTTTAGAATTTGAATATAAGTTCGTTTGTTGATAGTTGGGATCGAAAATGCCATTTTTGGCCACAAATGACCTATATCGACCCAAATGACCCATAGGCGTGCATAACAAACTTGAAATGAGTCTTATAAACATATAACTAATCATATGAATCATGAAAAACGTTTAGAATATGGAAATAGGTTCGTTTGTTGGTAGTTGGGATCGAAAATGCCATTTTTGGCCATAAATGACCTATACCGACCCAAATGACCAATAGGCGTGCATAAAGAACTTTAAATGAGTCTTATAATCATATAACTAATCATATAAATCATTAAAAAGTTTTAGAATGTGGATATAGGTTCGTTTGTTGGTAGTTGGGATCGAAAATGCCATTTTTGGCCATAAATGGCCTATATCGACCCAAATGACCAATATGCGTGCATAACGAACTTGAAATGAGTCTTATAAACATATAACTAATCATATGAATCATGAAAAACGTTTAGAATATGGAAATAGGTTCGTTTGTTTGTAGTTGGGATCGAAAATGCCATTTTTTTTTTTGCCATAAATGACTTATATCGACCGAAATGACCCACAGGCGTGCATAACCAACTTGAAATGAGTCTTATAAACATATAACTAATCATATGAATCATGAAAAAGGTTTAGAATTTGAATATAAGTTCGTTTGTTGATAGTTGGAATCGAAAATGCCATTTTTGGCCATAAATGACCTATATCGACCCAAATGAACCATAGACGTGCATAACTAGCTTGAAATGAATTTCATAATCATATAACTAATCATATGAATCAGGAAAAACGTTTAAAATATGGAAATAGTTTTGTTTGTTGGTAGTTGGGATCGAAAATGCCATTTTTGGCCATAAATGACCTATATCGACCCAAATGACCCATAGGCGTGCATAACGAACTTGAGATGAGTCTTATAAACATATAACTAATCATATGAATCATGAAAAATATTTAGAAAGTGTTCTTAGGTTCATTTGTTGATATTTGGGATCGAAAATGCCATTTTTGGCCAAATATGATCTATATTGAGCCAAATGAGCCTTAGATGTGCATAAAGAACATGAAATGAATCTTAGTAAACTCAGAAAGTTGTTTTCTCTACCAATATAATTTATGTTTTCGCATATGAAACTTAATTTAATTTATTGGTTTGCATGTAAGTTGTTCTTTTAAAGGTTTTCAAAACTCCAAGGGAGGGGCCCTTTACCAAAGAGGAGTTAGATGAAGTTCGAGACAAGTGGGCTACTTACTTCAACGACTGTGAACTACCCTCAGTGTAAATAGAGCAGGCTTGTAGTTATCCGTGACTCTTACATTACTTTGTTATTTATTGATTTAATTAATTACATTTGAATTAATTCGGTAATATTATTGGAAATTTGAAATTTATATCATTTTTGAGGAATGTCAAGCTGATGTTTGGTGAAACAGTATTCTGTAAATTATAATGCAGAATTTTATTTTGCAAAATCAGAAATTATATTGCAGAATCAGGAATTATATTGCAGATTTTTTTTTAAAAAAAAAAAAAAAACTCAAAAGTTGCCCTTGTTTCAAACAAGAGCAACTTATGTGAAGCTTATAAGTTGCCCTTGTTAAGGGCAACTTTTGATAAATTGCCAAAAGTGACCCAGCCATATGTTTCCCTTATAAAGGGCAACTTATAAGCCTATTTTAAGGGCAACTTATGATGTTTTTTCCTCTAGTGTACCACTTAATAAATTAATAAGTCAATTAAATTGACTAAAACTCTGTCGATCAAACCGGGGGTATTAATGGACAGAGGGAGTAGGTTATTATTTTACTTAGTGTTTGGTTGGTTCCCAACACTATTCCACTTGGACCCAGGAGGACGGAAACCCATTTGATGCTTATTCCAATCTTAATTAAATTGTAAAGTCATGAGTCATGTCAAGTCTTGTCATATTGATGTTGAATTGGTTTATGGATGTGGCTTTTGCATGTGAAGTTAGTTATTTACTTTGGAGGGAAAAACCCCAAACTCTTTTATAGAAGGAAAAACCCCAATCTCTTTTGTTATTACTAAAATTCCTCGATTACAATTAATACTCACAATAAATTGAGCTCCTCTCAAACACGAGTTTCTCACTGCAATCCCCTTCGATTACTGTTCTGGTCTTCCCCTCTTTCTCTTAGACTTAACTCAAAGTCTCACAAGGATCACTCAACCCTTTATACCCCAAATTACAACTCAATAGTTATGAGAACTCTAGTATTTAGTAAAACTTAGTAGTATTAGGAACTTAGGGACACACTGCTTAGAAAACTAACTCTTTGAAAACTTGTAAGCTCTTAAGGATAGAAAATGCGTTTGTGAGTTATATTTTTTATCAAACTAAAACTTAGCCTTTTTATAGAGGAGTCCTAACTAGGTTAGCTCCCCTAACTCCCTCAACCTCCACTAACTGCCATGTCTTGAAAGTCACTTCCCACGTTCACGGAGGTTGAGTGATACAAGGTTTTACTAAGTCAAAACAGTTTAGAAAACGTTAACTTGCTGAGAAATATAGGGAGAAATTTCAGTAAACAAGAAATTTTGTTTTACTTGAAAAATAAGGTTTTATTAAAAACAGAATCCAAGAATTATATTTATGAAAAACCTTTTTATTTTATATACTTATCTTTATTAAAATAGTAAATCAAGTTAACAAATTGCAGACCTATATTTCGACCAAATAAATCAAGACATTTGCGTTCTTTCTAGTTCCTCGTACCATTAAGCAATATAAAATATTTACATAAAGCATAAACATAAACTCATATGATTTAGTCTTTATGATGCTCCTTTTGGAAGATTAACTCTGATGCTTGAAGGTCAAGTTCCAACTCTGGAACTTTCATCTGAAATTTTGACATAGAACTTGTTAAGTTGTCGAGGCTTGTGAATGCTTCTTATATTATCTTCATGATGAAAAAGTGTTTCTCTTAGCTTGTCCACCTCTAGATTTCCTTAGCTTAGTGTGTTCCCCCTCAGGAACTCGGACACTTATCTTTTTACACAATCAAATAGTATTAGGAAGTTTGCGTTGTCATCATCCAAAATAAATAGGGTGAACATGTTTTAATTGCTTGGACGAAGGAAGAGTAGTTAGTTTTTGGGAGGATCATTGTTTTGGAATTTTGGTTGTGGTTTGTTGTTGGAGGTTAACTTGTGTTAATCTTCCTTTATGTTAGGTCAAGTGTAGCTTTTGACTCTTTCAAAATCTAATATTTGAACGATGCTCCTCAATTTTCGGGGGGTGCATAGCATGTTACCCAAGTCATGTTCAGTGACTCTAAACGATTGTGTGATATTGATAAGGTTTAACCAAATTGCCCATAACATTGTTTCTCTCCCTACAAGGAAATCATGCACAACGAGTGGTCTTGGCACGACAACACCTTGTTGTGGTGTAAACAAGACTTGAACAATCAAGGAGCACCACGAGAAGAGCCGACTACCCTACCGGATTTTAAGCTCGTGTATTTTTGTTATGTTGTTTATAATGGTCTACAAAGATCCTAATACTTTGTTTAGTTTGTAAACTTTTTCATTTATGCAAAATTAAACATATGTAAAAAAAAAAATAGTGGGAAGTGGGAATTTGGGAAAGGACATAGGGTATAAGACTCATTTTCGAAGAACAACCTGGGTGAGGACCTTGAGGTAATTGTATTTTTTTTCTTACTAAGATCACGAGAGTACCATTTCTGTTTTTATTTTTATTTTCTTAATGATGCGATTATTACTTAACTACTAGTGCACATTTTTTAAATTAGAAGGGAGTAGTATGTGATGTATTGATTGATAATAGCTTGAAATTGTTTTTTTTTTGACATGGGATGAAATTTGCATAAAAAAATAAAGTGCATTGGATGTTATTTACAATTCAACTAAAGTGGTTTGAGTTTTTGGTGCATCCATTTGTAAAAATATAATTGTCATAATATGAAATATTTTTGAATTAACTAATTATTCAAATTGCACATTTGTTTACATTAGGGGCGTAATTTTCAAGATTAGAATAGGGCCCTAAAAATATTTAAGATGACCGTGAATATGAGAGGATGTGAAACTTTTCAGAACACTAGAACAACAACAGGGACATCGTTTATGATACAAGAGACTACCTTTTCAGAACAGATGCCATCACATAATAAGGACAATATTTCCTTTTCTAGCGAACCACATGGAATAGGAAGGTGAAACAAAGCTTGCAAGAGTTTTCTCAAGTACAGAGTAGTCGACTAGCTAGGGATTCATGAACTACATAGGCATGCATGACTAACAATAGCAATTACTTCTTATAGGGGCCAATTTTGCTGCCGTATAACTCAATCGTGAATCTCACTAAATTAAGAATTTAAGCTTGTAGGGCCAGTTCTAAGCCTTACGATATATGGGGCTACGCAAATCAAGTCTTATTCTTAACTACTCCCTATCATCCCTATTACTTTGTCCTATTTGTCATTTTCAATTACTCGTGTAAAACTTTTAATATAAATGGAGTATTTTACATCAATGGGGTTTGCACGTACTATGTATACAATAAATTTATTATGAATTGGATTAACTGTTACTCAACCTTGGATAGCTTTTGTATTATAATTTATTTTATGGATAAACATTTTAAAGGGTCACATAGTTACTTTTTAAACATTATTATTGATTTTGAAAGTATAATTTTTATTAAAGAAAAATAAATTATCACTAAAAAATAGATAGCTTTTGCATTATAATTGGATAACTTTTAAACATTTTGACTTGGCTTTTACTCTGATATATAATATTTATTATACGCTACGTTTAAATAAGAAGTACTGTGTGGCCTGGTGATGCCCCGGTTGCTACATTAAATAGTTAAAATTTTAAAGTTTTCTTAAGCTCAGTATTTGACGAAAATACTTGTATTCTATAGAGTAAAAAACATCAATTAAGTTCGTCAAATACATAGACATACTACGTATCATGCCAAGTAATTTTTCAATTAGACCGTGTTATAATTTGTATAATTTTTTTATCGTGGAACTAAGTTTGTCAAATAAATAAATGCCGATACCAAATTAGATAAATATGTAGGCATGCAGCTATGAAGGGCAGTCCTATAGTTGATGTTTGTGGGACTTATGACATCATGTTTCTTTATGGCAGTCATAATGCTTTAATTCTTTTTAACCCCAAAATAGTCCATAGAAATTAAAAGTCACATAAATTAGTTGTTTTAGACTTCATGTTAACATTTATTTATAAATTAATGTGAACAAATAAACCACAATTGGTGGTTGGTTAAGATGGTAATGAGAGTTATCATCCACACTTGAGGTCTGGTGTTTGAACCTCATTGTATTGCTTTTTGGTTGTCCATGTTATGAAATGACATGACACTTGGTGTGTGGATGATGTGGCGTAATGGGGAGAGTACTACGTGGTACATAAGCGTAATTCACAACGGCATTTAATATATTAGTATAGATTTGTAGTTTCACAATGCTCGCCGAAAACTAGTAACCACTATAATCGATGGATTCTTGACATTCCAATATTTAAGACTAACTAATACTGAAGCCCGTGCATTGTACGGGTTTGTCAATTTTCGTACATCTTTGTCTTATTATACCATCGTATATAAATAGCTGTATAAAGTATACCTGTAATAGAAAGTTAAAATAGGTCCCTTTTCAAGTTGGAGTATAAATGTGTTCTTAATATTTAAAATGTTTATGAATAAGGCACTCAAAGAAAAACCGAGTTATGAAATAGTTTGTTCAATAATGGAAAGCTCGAGTTAATTATTCATGTGATCTCAACAAAATCATTACATATATTTTGTATAAGTATAGACTTCCCCTGTCCTTATTTATTCGCCCCATATTCTATTTAATCCATCCCTTAGATATTTGTTTGTTTTCTTATATTGTATTAAATCTTCAGCATTTACCCCATTTACATAAACTCGTAAAAACTAAAAAAACAACGTAAAAGAGCGTTTGACCTCCGCACTTGTTGCCGCGTCAGTTGAAACCTTATGAGACTAATTAGCCTACCCATAACCTATAGCTAGCTGTTATCGTGTTCGCCTTGAATATTTGGAGACATTACCTTTATGGGGCAACATATAAGATTCTTACCGACCATAAAAGTCTGAAATTTTGGCAAAAGGTCCAGTTGAATCTCGGGGACAACAGTGAAAATGAGTACTGCCTTCCACCCTGCAATCGATGGTCAGCCTAAGAGGACTAACCAAACAATGGAAGAGATGTTGAGAGCATTTGCTATTGACTTTAAGGGTAGTTGGGAAAACAACCTAGATTTGATTGAATTTTCTTACAACAATAGTTACCATACGAGCATTAAGATGACTCCTTTTGAGGTAATGTACGGAATGAAGCGCAGAACTCTCACTTGCTGGAATGATTTTCGTGAAAATATTGTATTGGGGAAAGTAGTCGTTGAAGGAGAATTATCCAAAGTTTTCCCTGAGATGAGTTACGAGGGCGTAACTCGTTTTCTTTAAGGGGGTAGAATGAGATAGAAATTCGCGCTTTTTACCTATTTTTATGTCAATTTTATGAATTTTATGCTCATTTTTAGCAACTTATACATATTGATGCAAAGTAAATAGATTCTCCGCATAAGAAAAATGTTTTCATAAGTAACACAAGCAACTTTAAATTGGCAAAAGAGTGCACATGAGTGGCACAGGTACTTCTACAGTAAGAATAAGTTGAAAATTTTTGAAAAATGTGGGAATTTTCGTGTCAAGTTTCAGGACGAAGCTTCTTTTAAGAGGGGTAGATTGTAATCCCCAGTAAATATATAAATTTAATTAATATATCTTAATGTAAAGTTATTTATATTTTAATAGAATTTATGAATTTTAGTAATAAATATATAATTAACGTATATTTATTTTATTTAATTACATTCTAAATATTTTAACGATTTATGCAATCAAAAATGATTTTAGAATTTTATTTTGAAAAGAATTTGAATCACGAAAATACGTTTCAATTTGGAAAACACTTCTAATCGGTATTGGATTCAAACACTAAAAGCAATTCTAATCCTAACCCAATTAGTAAAGCCCACAAGTAAATAAACCCCAAAAGTTACTCATAGTTATTCTCTCTCCTCTCAACTCACAAACCCACAAAAAATTCACGTAAATCACTCTCTTCCTTCCCGAACTCATGCATTCATGTGAACCACTGTTGCTCGCCTCCTTGGTTGTTTCAGCGCCACCGGACCACCGTCGCTGCGCTACCAGTCCTCCTCCGCCGTTGGTACTCCTCGTCCTCGTCCTCCTCCTTCTCCCCTGTCGTTTTTCTTTTTTTTTCTTTTGTTTTTTTCTCTCCTTCTTATTTCGTTTCTCTCCTCTTTAATGGATGTTTTCTGTTCACTCAACCAGACACCTCCGGCCACCGTCGATCACGCCACCATCCCGCGCCGCTCCACTGACCACCCGCGCGCCATCCCTCGCTCCTTCCTTCGGCCAGCGTTCTTCTTGCTTCCTCTTTCGTTTCCTTCGTGCTTTGCCTCCCCCTTCTCACGTGGCTGCAGACGCACCACCATCACCAGCGCGCGTCACCAGCCGTGCCACGCCACCAGCCATCGACAGCTTGCTGTCGCGCCGCCTTACCGCCGACCAGCACTTCCTCCTTCTATCTATTTTGGTTATTTCTTTAAACCCTAAACTATTTAATGTTTTGATTTTGTTTTAGTAAGTTAATTAATGTTTTCATGCTTTAAAGTTATGGTTTTAATTATGTAAATACAGAATTCAGATTTATATATTTGCATAATGAATTTATTAATTTTCAGATTTATTAATTTTGTTAAATAAGGGTTTTTAATTATTAAAGAATGAATTTTTAAAGTTTAGTTTATTTTAAAATCATGGTAGGATGATTATGAATTATTAAAATTATTATTTTTATGTTCTTAAGCATGGTAATTATGTTTTGGAGAAGTTTTTAATTATTTTAGGTTGCTGGAATTTTAAAAAGGGATGTTTATTGGACTTTATGATGATTTGTGACCGTTAGTGTACTAATCACTATGCTAGGAGGTTAAGTAGTTAAGGTTTTATGTTGGGGAATGTTCTAAATATGTTTAGGATTTTTTTAGAATACTTTATTATTTCTGTGAATTATTAGAAGTTGATTGGGAATCTTTGTTGGTTGTTTTAGGCAGAGAATTCTCAATAGGCGACTATTGAAATTGTTAAAGTGGCCTATCATTTTGTTTACACAAGGTACGTACATATCTGTGTATTTGTGGATGTGGGCTATTGTTGAAACTATGTTGAATGTATTTATGAAGTGGTTTATGTTGAAATTTCATGTTCAATGTCGTTGAATGAATGAGTTGAGCATAGAACTTTATCATAAGAATTATAACATGTGAGCTTGGATTATTGGTGTAAGCATATCAGTTGGGAACTTTATATTATTTATATATATATTGTTTTAGATCTATTGATCGTTGTTTCCTTTTAGCATTTCACTACTTTATGAGGGCCGAGGACTTTGTTTAGTAAGTTCATACTTTACACCAATATAAAGGTGGTTAACCATTATTAAAGGAAATGTTGAATTAATTGGAATGGGTCCTTGATTGATAGTTTTGTGATTGCTTACTTAATTCCAAGATAAAAACAGTCGTGAATACTTGTTGATTATATGATCTATGTCTTTGACGATTCATAACAAAGTATTAATTGGTAAATCATGTAAAGTGAAACTGAGTAGCAATAGCTTAGACTGTGCACGTCTAAAGTGACGGACAATCAGGAGTTGGGGTCACGGGTCGCCTATGGCTTTTTCTGGGACCGGATTGATCACCTGTTCTATTTTATTCAAAAGTTCCTCGATATCGCAGGTTATTGTGGTTACGGAGTCGCGCCCGTACCTCGTCTTCCTTAGTGAAGGCTTCTAGTAGACAACTCGGTCCATTGACTATTTCAATTAAAATAATATTAATGTTATAAAAGTCTAGTCCAGTGTAGTCAAACGTGGCCTTCAAGTTAAAATGTTTTGGTTGTCCTTACTTATGCTTTATTAGTATCATGCTAGGAATATTTATTCATTGATTTAGTATGTAGTACTCAGCTTTGCTGATTACGTGCATTGTTTGTGTGTGTTGATCATGGCTATGCCTTATTGGCCATGTGATGACCCATTTTGGTGAGTAGTCTCTAAGGATCAATAAGAATTGTCCATCAACAGGTTTTAGGATGATGAATAATTGGGTTTGGGATTGGAGAGCTTGTAGTTTAATTTGATTTGTTAAGTTGACCTTGGTTTGTTTAATTGGATTTTAAATTTGTTGAATTAGTTACATTGACATTATTTTCGTTGATTGGTTTTGGGGTTAATTCCGTAGTTGACTATTTATGAATTCAAAGTTAGTTTTATGTTTTCCGCTGCTAAATTCTGAATAAGCCGTTACGTTTTCACACGGGCGATAATACTTTAATAATTCTCTATATTTATATTTACAAAAAAGGTTATTTTAGAAAAGGGAGAATTGTCGGGGTATTATAAAGTGGTTTGTTTGAGCTATAGGTTTGATTGACTTTTCGTGTTTACTTTTTAAATTTTTAGGCGCCTAACTAACTAATTATTTACTTAAAACGAATTTCGTTGAATTAACCTACAACTATTAAATTAAATAAATTGAAATATATTCGTTATTATTTAGAAAAGGTCCGAATTTATCTTAAGTTCAAATTTTATGATTATGTGATTCGAAAATTTTTCGTTTATGTGAATTAAGTGCGTTTTCTCAAAATTAAATTAAATATATTCGAAATTTAATAATAATAAAAAAAAGAATTTTTTTTTGCTCACTGCTGCTATAGTACCGTATTTTTTTAAAAAAATTCCCTTTATTATTTATTCGTTTAATAATTTTTTTTTTATTAATCATCCTTGTTTTATTATTCAAATGCTTCAATGCTTTACTTATTTTGATTTATTACGAGAGATGGGTAGTATAGGGAATGGCATATAGGATAGAATTATACGTGTACTAGTAGATAGTTAATTCTAGTATAATAAGTTAATTGCTATGTGCATGTGTTAAATGTTTAGGGCTCCATTTGGTAGGGCGTAAAACATTTTCCGGGAAAATATTTTTCCTCTATTTTCGATTTTACATTGTTTGGTTTGCGAAGGAATGTAAAACCATTTTCCTAGGAGTAAAGTTGCTCTCCCAGTGATGGAGGGAAAATTGTTTTCCTTCCTTTTGCATTATCTCTCTTCTACACTCTTCTCACTACTTGCTTACTTTACCTTTCGTTTTCCTTTTGTTTCTTCATTTTTCTTACATGCAACCAAACAACGGAAAACTAATTTTGGAATTGTGTTTTCCATTGTAAATTGTTTTCCATGAAAATCATTTTACACTGAAAATGTTTTACACCCTACCAAACAGAGCCTAAGTGTTGCATTTAAATGTGCATAAAAGAAATTGTTTGATTCCACCAAACTTATAGTTTTATTGAATTTTGATTATGGTTTGGTTGGAAAATCGTTAGTAAGACCTTAAGTTGTCTCTTTCAGGAATAAAATGTTTCTTTCCAAGTACACGAACATAGGATCCCTTCAGAAGATCGACGAAGAGACCGCTTATTTCTTTGTGAAGAAAGTCGTGTTTGGATGTGAGTATTTTTCTAGGATACAAGGCCAACCCATCTTAATGAGGGAAGACACCATAGCATCCACTATTTCTCATTGCTTACCTAACAAAATTCCATACCTAGAACTCAAAGATAGGTTTAGAGACATGCATTCTGCTGATGGAACACCAAATTCGGCTAAGTATATAACTAGGGATGGTAGGTGGAGATATGACTCAGAGATCCTGACCACCATTATTGAGGTCGCAGAAAATGGGTTCAAGGAGGGTAGAAACTTATGGAGTCATGCCTGGGATACAATTATAGAGGAACCTGTGGGAGTTGGTGCAAATAATTATCTAGAGGGAAATGATGTAGCCGTGGAGGATGAAAATATAGAGGTTGAGGCAGAAAACCCTAACCCAGAGGCCAATGAGCCTACCATTGAGATCTTTAGTTATTCAGATGAGGAGCCTGAAGCTTATGGTGAAATGGCAAGTGAGCCTCATCAAGATGAAGGCATGGAAGAAGACTCATACCCGGAGGAAGAGTTCAACGAATCTTGAAGATCTAGATTTCACTCCGCAAGTCTCCAAGAAAAGAACAGATAGGCAAGATGCCGCAAGCATTTGAAGTTGTAATAGTTAGTTAGTCCTTTTATGTTTTGGAGAATAAGTAGGAAAGCTACAACAGTTTAAAGTTAAAGCAATAGGAGTTTGATTTGTTCTTTATTCTTTTCAAGGATGTAATAAACTTTAATAGAGTTAGCAATTAAAGTTAAAGTATTCTTTGAATTTTGAGAATTCCATAATACTCCAAGTTCTAAGTAGCACGCAAGGGATTAATTCTTTTATTGTTTGCATACTCAATGTGAATTGTGGATCAATTTAATTGCCACAAAAATAGTAAGTGTTTTGAGTGCATAAAGGAAACGAGGGGCGATCTAGATCCTTATGACCAATATGATTCAAAATGTTATGCCTTATGTGCTGAATGTGGATATTCTTTATGGATGACTGACGATGATTACTCTAATATTGTTGTACTTTCTTGAACAAGTGTTTGTTGATGCGATCTCTATGATCAAAACTTTCCTTTATAAAGAATACCTATGTGTTATGTATCGAACCTAAAGTAGAATATATTAATTAAGGTCGCGCTCTAGAATGGCCAACATAATGACCTAGCTTCCGCTATTCGCCTCTTGGCGGAAAAGCTGATCCAAGAAAGAACTGAGCGCCCCGATTCTGCAGGGGACATGTTTGAAAGGCTTTCTAAAGTTAAGCCACCATACTTCTAGGGGCAAGCAGATCCGACCTTCCTAGAAAACTGGATTAGGGAGTTCGAAAAACTCTTTGGGGCGGTAAACTGTCCTGAAAACATGAAAGTAGGTCAAGCTGTCCTTTACTTGAAAGATGAGGCCGCTCTGTGGTGGAGGGAGAATGGAACTAGGCTAAGTGATGCCGAGGGGTTTAACTGGGACTCATTAATTATTGCATTGAGGGGAAATTTTTACCCTCCTTTTATGAGAAAGCAAAAAGCACAGGAATTCATAAACCTTAGGACGGGAAGTATGACCATCGCTGATTACTATAGAAAATTTATAGCGCTGCCGAGGTTTGCACCTGAGATTGTAGCCATGGAGGAGCTAAAGGCTCAGAGGTTCGAGTAAGGGTTGACCGATGAGATCCAGCTGGGATTAGGTGGGGAAACCTTTACATCTTTAGATATTGTGTATGGGAGAGCTTCCCATATATATGGCTTGCAGTCCAGAAGGGACAAGAAAAATGTCGTTGCTGGGGAGAAAAGAAAAGAGTTTAATTAACTCCGTACTAGTTAAAACATTGTTTGATTCGGGGGAAACTTATTCATTTGTTTCCTCCTCTATTGTTAAAAGTTTGAAGTTAGTAAATTCAGAACGTAAGTTTAAGGAACCCTATTGGAAAGTTGACCTCATATAGACGTTTTGAGAAATCTAAGAACTTTGAGTTATTTCTGTAATGCAAGTGAGAAAGTTAATGAAAAAGGAGTGTGAACTAAATTATTGTAGTGTGCTAGATGTAAGTAAAGAAGTTGGGGCAAAGATAAAGGATTTCCCAATTATGAATGAATTCATGGATGTGTTTCCTAGTGAGATTGCAGGTATGCCACCTGGTAGAGCCGTTGAGTCCCCTATAAACTTAGTTCCTAGAACGTCACCTTCTGAAATGAACGAATTGAAGACACGGTTGCAAGAGTTGTTCGATAAGGGTTATATTATGCCTAGTGCACCATCGTGGGGAGCTCTGGTGTTGTTTGTTAAGAAGAAATATGGGAGTATGGGATTGTATATCAATTTTAGGGAGCTAAACGATGTAATCATCAGGAACAAGTATCCTTTGCCTAGGGTAGATGACCTATTTGATCAATTGAATGGGGAAAGTGTGTTGTCGAAGATTGATTTGCGTTCGGGTTATCACCCATTGAGGAGAGCTGATAAGGATATACCTAAGATCTCATTAGGACTCGTTATGGCCATTATGAGTTTACAGTAATGCCTTTTGGGTTAACCAATGCACCTGCCATATTTATGGATTTGATAAATAGGATTTTCCACGAATTCCTTGATAAGTTTGTTGTTGTATTTATTGATGATATCCTGATTTATTCAAAGAATGAAAAGAGCATAATGAAATCTTGAGGATCATGTTGGAAACGCTTAGGAAGAATCAATGGTATGCCAAGTTCTCTAAGAGTGAGTTTCGTTTGGGTAAAGTATCATTTTTGGATCATTATGTGTCAAAGGAAGGAGTCTCTGTAGGCCAGCTAAGATCTAACCCGTGAGTGAGTGACCTACTCTAAAGGAATGTGTTTGATATCCGAAGTTTTCTAGGCCTAGCTGACTATTATAGGAGGTTTGTGAAAGACTTTTGGAAGAGAGAAAAACCAATGCCCAACTTGATGAAAAAGGAATCGAAATTTGAGTGGAGTGAAAAAAGGTGAGGAAGCTTTCCAGATTTTAAAAGAGCGTTTGACATCCGCACTTGTTGTCGCGTCAGTTAAAACCTTATGAGACTAATTAGCATACCCATAATCTAGAGCTAGCTGTTATCGTGTTCGCCTTGAAGATTTGTAGACATTACCTTTATGGGGAAACATATAAGATCCTTACCGACCACAAAAATCTGAAATTTTGGCAAAAGGTCCAGTTGAAACTTGGGGACAACAGTGAAAATGAGTACTGCCTTCCACCCTGCAACCGATGGTCAGCCTGAGAGAAATAATCAAACAATGGAAGAGATGTAGAGAGAATTTTCTATTGACTTTAAGGGTAGTTGGGAAAACCACCTAGATTTGATTGAATTTTCTTACAACAATAGGTACCGTGCGAGCATTAAGATGGCACCTTTTGAGGCAATGTATGGAAAGAAGGGTAGAAGTCCCACTTGCTGGAATGATATTTCGTGAAAATATTGTATTGGGGAAAGTATTCGTTGAAGGATAAATATCCAAAGTTTTCCCTGAGATGAGTTACGAGGGCGTAACTCGTTTTCTATAAGGGGGGTAGAACGCGATAGAAATTCACGCGTTTTACCTATTTAATTTTATGGCAATTTTATGCATTTAATGCTCATTTTTAGCAACTTATACATGTTAATGCAAAGTAAATATATTCTCCGCATTAGAAAAAGGTGTTCATAAGTAACATAAGCAACTTTAAATTGGAAAAAGAGCGCACATGAGTGGCACAAGTGCTTCTACAGTAAGAATAAGTTGAAAACTTTTCAAAAATGTGGGAACTTTCGTGTCATGTTTCGAGATAAAACTTCTTTTAAGAGGGGTAAATTGTAATCCCCCATAAATTTATAAATTTTATTAATATATTTTAACGTATAGTTATTTATATTTTAATAGAATTTACAAATTTTAGTAATAAATATATAATTAATGTATATTTATTTTATTTAATTACATTATAAGTATTTTAAGGATTTATACAATCAAAAATAATTTTAGAATTTTATTTTGAAAATAATTTGAATCACGAAAATACGTTTCAATTTGGAAAACACTTCTAATCGGTTTTGGTTTAAACACTAAAAGCAATTCTAATCCTAGCCCAATTAGTAAAGCCCACAAGTAAATAAACCCCAAACCCCAAAAGTAATTCACAATTATTCTCTCTCCTCTCAACTCACAAACCCACAAAAAAATTCACATAAATCACTCTCTTCCTTCACGAACTCATTCACGTGAACCACTGTTGCTCGCCTCCTTGGTTGTTAAAGCGCCGCCGGACCACCGTCGCTGCGCCACCAGTCCTCCAACGCAGTCGGTACTACTCATCCTCCTCCTTCTCCCCTTTCGTTTTTGTTTTTCTTTCTTTTGTTTTTTTTCGCTCCTCCTTAATTCTTGTTTTCTGTTTACTCAACCAGACACCTCCGGCCACCGTCGGTTGCGCCACCATCCCTCGCCGCGCCACTAACCACCCGTGCGCCAGCCATCGCTGCTGCCATCGGTCAGCGTTCTTCTTGCTTCCTCTTTCGTTTCCTTCGTTCTTTGCCTCCCCCTTCACACATCGCTGCAGACGCACCACTACCACCACCACCTGCGTGCGTCACTAGCCGTGCCATGCCACCAGCAACCGACAGCCTGCTGGCGCGCCGCCTTACCGCCGGCCATCACTTCCTCCTTCTCTCTATTTTGGTTATTTCTTTAAACCCTAAACTAATTAATGTTTTGATTTTGTTTTAGTAAGTTAATTAATGTTTTCATGCATTAAAATTATGGTTTTAATTATGTAAATATAGAATTCAGATTTATATATTTGCATAATGAATTTATTAATTTTCAGATTTATTAATTTTGTGAAATAAGGGTTTATAATTATTAAAGAATGAAATTTAAAAGGTTTAATAGGTTTAAAATCATGGTAGGATGATTATTAATTATTAAAATTATTATTTTATGTTCTTAAGAGTGGTAATTATGGTTTGGAGAAGCTTTTAATTATTTTAGATTGCTGGAATTTCAAAAGGGATGTTTATTGGAGTTTATGATGATTTGTGACCGTTAGTGTACTAATCACTATGCTAGGAGGTTAAGTAGTTAAGTTTTTATGTTGGGGAATGTTCTAAATATGTTTAGGATTTATTTAGAATACTTTATTATTTATGTGAATTATTAGAAAATGATTGGGAATCTTTGCGGGTTGTTTTAGGCGGAGAATTCTCAGTAGGCGACTTTTGAAATTGTTAAAGTGGCCTATCAATTTGTTTACACAAGGTACGTAAATACCTATGTATTTCTGGACGTGTGCTATTGTTGAAACTATGTTGAATGTATTTATGAACTGGTTTATGTTGAAATTTCATGTTCAATGTCGTTGAATGAATGCGTTGAGCATAGAACATTATTATAAGAATTATAACATGTTAGCATGGAGGATTGTTGTAAGCATATCAGTTGGGAACTTTATATTACTTAGGAAAATTTGCCAAAAAGGACCTTTCATAACTCAAATTTTGCGAGAAAGAACCTTATATAATTTTTTTTGTGAAATCAAACCTTAATGTAAATTTTTTTGCGAGAAAGGACCTAAGGGAAGTTTCCGGTATTGACTGAGCTTTTCCGGCCATTGACTTGCGCGTGAGCAGCATGTGTGGCTTAACTTGGCTAAAGACATTGATTTTTCTCGGGTCTTAAATTTTCAAACTTGATTTAATTTCGATTTTTGTTTTCAACTTTAGATTTTTAAGCTTAGAATTTTGGAGGAAAACTTGGTTTGGTTAGCAAAATAAAGCCACACGTGCTTCTCACGTGCAAGTCAATGGCCGGAAAAGCCTAATCAATGCCGGAAACTTACTTTTGGTTGTCATTCGCAAAAAAAAAATTACATTAAGGTGTGATTTCGCAAAAAAAAATTATATAAGGTACTTTCTCGCAAAAAACATTTACATTAAGGTATGATTTCACAAAAAAAATTATATAAGGTCCTTTCTCGCAAAATTTGGGTTATAAAAGGTCCTTTTTAGCAAATTTTCCTATTACTTATATATATATTGGTTTAGATAGATTGATCGTTGTTCTTTTTTATCATTTCACTACTTTATAAGGGCCGAGGACCTTGTTTAGTAAGTTGATACTTTACACCTATATAAAGGTGGTTAACCATTATTAAAGGAAATGTTGAATTAATTGGAATGAGTCCTTGATTGATAGTGAAGGAAATAATGCCCTTGGTCCAAGTATGCATTCTATGATAAGTCTAATAAATGCGGTTCAGTATTAATTAACAAGTTAATAATTCAGTGAGATCAAGTGAGCTGAATGCCTAGCTAGAGGCCGCTTCAGTTCAAGTGGAATTAATGATATTAATCCACAGCTTACTCTTGACTGAACCCGTAGGGTCACACAAATAGTACGTAAACGGATCAAGTATTTAATGGCATTAAATACTCCATCTATGAATATTCGGAACCGACGGATCTTGGTTTCAGTGGGAGCTAAGATCGTCACAGGCAAGAAATGAATACTCCGGAAACGATGATATTGCCGGAAACGGAAATATGGATCGTATCGGAAATATGAATATTATCCAAGTCGTAGATGTTGCCGGAAACGGAAACATGGTACGTATCGGAAAATATTATTGGAAATGGAAATATTACCAGAATCGGAAATATTGCCGGAAACGGAAATATTGTCAGAATCGGAAATATTACCGGAATCGGAAAATAATTCCGGAAACGGAAATATTAAATATTTGTTCGAAACGGAAATTAATTCCGGAATCGGAAATATTAAATATTGTTCGTATCGGAAATAAATTCCGGAACTGGAAATTTAATCGGAAGCGTATCGTACGAATTAGCATCGGACGAGGCCTGCCGGACGAAGGCCCAGCACGAAGCCAGGCCATCGCCCAGCAAGCACGCGCGCCACAAGCCCAGCCAAGGCAGCGCCCAGGCCTACCGCAAGGCAGGCCCAGCGCGCGCCAAGGCCACGGATGCGTGGGCCGCGCTGCGTGGGCTGCTGCTCGCACGCGCATGGGCAGCCCTTGTGGCTGCCGTGTGTGTGTGAGTTTGTGCTCATGCGTGATTCCTAAATCTACAAGAGTTAGTGTATGATTAAATTCCTATTCCTAATTGGATAAATTAATTAAATAGAATTCATGTAGGATTCTAATTTCAATTAATTCGTATCCTACTAGGATTACGATTCCTTTTCCATAACTCTATAAATAAAGGCCTAGGGGTCATTATTTATATACAAGTTTTAAGTATTCAAAACTAAGATTTTTAAGCAGAAAAATCAGCCAATATTCTTGCCTACCTAACCGAAAATATTAGAACCTTAAGGGCGATTCTAGTTGGTCAATCTTAAGGCGGATCCGGACGTGCTGTGGACTATCTACGGAGGGACGACACTTGGAGTCCTAAAGACTTGTTCTTGTTCGGTTCGGGCGCAGCTAGGGAAGGCACGCAACAAAGAGTATGCATCTAAACTATGCTAAATGATTATGTGTAAATAATATGTTTCCTGGCTTTATGGTTTTTCCGCATGATTTATGAACTGTCATATGAATCATAACCTAACAGTGGTATCACGAGCCCCTTATTATTTTCATAATCTAAATTGCATGAACATGGTTAAATATTACAAATTTGCAAGAATTAAAAGGGGTGATTAATTTTCGTAATTGTTAATTAATTGCAAATTGCGTTTATTTAATTATACGTACGCAGTTTTTTCGGCAGTTTCTTCGTTACTCATCCGAATTGAGTGATTTTTGTGTCAATTCCGCATGTAAAAGGCATTCTAAAAATTTTGACAAAAATAGTTTTTTTCTGCCGAACCCAGAATTCTCAAATTCGAAGCCTAACTATGACTTTTCGAAGGTTTTAGTTTTTCGAATGCAAAATTTCGTAAATTTAAGATGTTAAATTAAATATTTGCGATTCTTGTTGATAAATCTTGAATTTTTGATTGACCTACTGCATATGTTTAACAAGTTTGAATGCCTAGTCTTGTTAATTATGCAATCTAATTTGTAATTATGATTAATTTGTTGAAAATTAGAATAATTTAGAATTAATTTGATTTTCATAATTAATTGTAATTTAATTAGAAACCTATGATTAAAAACCACCACAAAAATTGTAAATTTACGATAAATTTTAAATTTTTATGACCTAGACTTGAATCCATAACAATCGGAAATCAATTGGATAATAAATTTTCGATTTTTTCGCCCTAAAATTATGAAATTAATATTATTTATTAATTTGTCATTAATTTTATAAATTTTAAATTTTTATGCGATTCGTTCATATAACTTGCACGCACGAAGCAATGGACGCTTCGTGTTACCCTTAAGGGGTGTTGTATAATGCGGGCATGCGACGACGAGCAAGGGAGCTCGTCGCCCGTGCGGCACGAATGCAATGAGCAAGGGCGTAGTGCACGAGCACAAGGCAGCAGCCCTGCCTTGTGTCGTGTGCCACGAGCAATGAACGAATGGGCATGGGCGAAGTAGCGAGCCAAGGCAGTCGCGTGTGGGCAGCAAGCGAGCTGCGCCACAACGGGCGCTGCCTCGCACAAGAGCGCGCAGCCTCGCGCGCAGCGAGCGCAAGCTCGCGTGCCACGAGCGCTGCGCCCAGCATTACTCGCGCGCACAGCGAGCGATGTCGCCCGCCCAGCGAGCGATGTCGCGCCCCAGCGAGCGATGGCTCGCGCGCACAGCGAGCGATGTCGCGCGCCCAGCGAGCGATGTCGCGCGCCCAGCGAGCGATGGCTCGCGCGCCCAGCGAGCGATGTCGCGCGCCCAGCGAGCGATGTCGCGCGCGCGCACTGCGAGCGATAGCTCGCGTGCGATGAGCGCTGGCGCGCGCAGCGAGCACCAATGCGTGCGGAGGCTTGCGATAGGGAAGCAGCAGCTATGCGACGAGCGCATGGGCTGCGCGCACATGGCCAGCAATGGCTGTGTGCGTACGGCCCATGGGCGTGCAACGCGTAGGGTGTTTGCGTTACGATTAGATCGTTTTGAATGTTTAATTTGAAAATTTCAGTTCACGTAATTTTAATTAATTTTAAAATTAATAATTTGAATTATTTTCTTGGATTTTAATTTTGAATATTATAATTATAATAAATGTTATTTATTCTAATTATTTTACTAAAATTAAAATCATGAATTAATTTAAATACGACTGAAATTAAATTAAATTTTTGGATTCAATTATAAATTGATATGAGCTTTAAATTTTAATTAAATTTGTATGTTTCCGGTTGGACTAGAAATACATTTTATGTTTAAAATTGGTAAAGCATATGAATTTATTGGTTTAAGTGGGAGCGCTTTTTAGTCATAAACTCTTGATTAGGTCTACAAATCCTTAAGGTTAAAAACAACTTGATTAGAATTAATAAGGACTGAATAATTGGTAGATTATTGGTGCCCTTGATTAATTGCTGCAAATGTTTACGTGATGCATAATGTGTTTTACTAACCAGCTATGTGGGCCATTCATGATAATGAATGGGTGAATGGTATATATTGTATATGTACTGTTTTGCAGGTTATGAAGTGACTAGTATGGCCCAAATAGGATAGAAAATATGGTCTGCGTACCATTAATTTGAATGTAATTGGTCTAAAGTACCAAAGTTATTTTTCAATTCAAATATGGTCTGCGAACCATCAAATAGTTGTAATTAGTTATAGCTTATCCTATTTGAAGAAAATGGTGCCTCCCACGGAGATTTTCAAGACGGACTTTGAAGTCAAAGCTTCAAGATGAAGTCGGGCCATACTAGATCACAAATATCTTATGCATGTTTTAAGTTATTTATTGTTTTAAATATGTCTTAAAATGCATGAGATCAAAAGCTTGATTATGTTGCATGATTAAGGATTTTAGTTCACTTAAAATCTAACCAACATAGTAAGAGCCTTAAGTTCCAAACTTAAAAATTGAGTTAAAAGGTGCCATGCCAAAATATACACTTGCTTGGATATCCTTTACATCAATCTAGTAATAGTTTTCGCTCAGCGAGGTGTTACTTATTGGTCCTAAAGGGGCAAGGTACACAAATAATTGTGAGTACATGTTAGTTTTGGTGAAACTCAACGATATAAGTAAGGAGTCCTTTTATGTCGTGGCAAATTCGATAGGTTTACCTAATAAATTCTTAGACGTACCTATCAACCAAGAATAGTTTCTAGACTATTAGCAAAAGGCTTTTGCTTACCTAAGATGTTCTAGAATTAAGTCGACAAACTGTGCTTAGTTCTTCAATGATTTTAGGATCTTGGAATCATTTTATTCACACCTGCCGGAACACATAACTTGAATAAAATGCTTAATAAACATTGAATTATGCATGTATGCTAGAATTTAAGTTTATTAAGAGAAACTGTGAATGGTTATTTATTTGTTTATTCTTTTCAATTGTAGTTTTTAATATGGCAAACAACAATTCATTCAACATTCGATCAATTCTCGAAAAGGAGAAGTTGAACGGGAAAAACTTCCTTGACTGGCAAAGGAACTTGCAAATAGTTCTTATGCAGGAAGAAAAGGAGTATGTCCTAGATGAGGCGATGCCCGAAGCTGCAGGCGACGGGGTCACTCAGGCAGCCCTCAATCGTTGGATTGATGCCAACAAAGATGTGAAATGTCTAATGCTCGCCACCATGAGTGCGGATCTGCAGAAAACGTTCATCAACTCAGATGCTTTCACAATCATCAGTGAGTTGAAGAACATGTTCCAAGATCTGGCTCGAGTCGAAAGATTCGAGACTCATAGGCAAATTCTTGAGACCAAGCTTAAGAAAGGCGAGCCCGTAAGTCCACATGTTCTCAAAATGATTGGACTCATTGAGAATATGAGTCGGCTGGATCAGCAATTTTCTCAGGAAATGGCTATAGACACCATCCTCCATTCTCTTCATAGCGGGTATGATCAGTTCAAACTGAACTACAGTATGAATAGTCTGGACAAAACGCTCACTGAGCTTCACGGTATGCTGAAGACCGCTGAAAAGACGCTCAAAAGTGATAAGCAGGATGTGCTTATGGTGCGTGGGGGCAAGTTCAAGAAATCTGGAAAGAAGAGGAATGCTAAGAAAGGTGGCAACAAGGCCAGCCCAACTAAGCAAACTGGCGCCAAATCTGCAAAGAGGAAGGTCAGTCAACCCACTTCTGAATCCGAATGCTTCTACTGCAAGAAGAAGGGGCATTGGAAGAGAGATTGCTTGAAGCTAAAGGAAGATCAGAAGAACGGAACAGTCGTTCCATCTTCAGGTATTTTCGTTATAGACTGTATACTTGCTAATTCAACTTCTTGGGTATTAGATACAGGTTGTGGCTCACACTTATGTTCCAATCCACAGGGACTAAGAAGAAGTAGAAACTTAAGCAAGGGTGAAGTCGACCTACGAGTGGGAAATGGAGCACGGATTGCTGCATTAGCTGTAGGAACTTACTATTTGTCGTTGCCCTCCGGGCTAGTTTTGGAACTGGAAGAATGTTTCCATGTTCCAAGTCTTACTAAAAACATCATTTCAGTTTCTTGCTTAGATGCTAAGGGATTTTCCTTTATAATAAAAGACAATAGTTGTTCGTTTTATTTTAAAGAGATGTTTTATGGATCTGCTAGATTAGTCAATGGACTTTATTTATTAGATCACGACAAACAAGTATATAACATAAATACCAAAAAGGCCAAAAAGGATGATTCAGATCTCACCTATCTGTGGCATTGTCGATTAGGCCATATAAACTTGAAACGCTTAGAAAGACTTCAAAGGGAAGGAATTCTAGAACCATTTGACTTAGAGGATTATGGTAAATGCGAATCATGTTTACTTGGCAAAATGACAAAGCAACCTTTCTCTAAAGTTGGAGAAAGAGCAAATGAACTATTGGGTTTAATCCATACAGATGTATGTGGACCAATGAGTACAAATGCTAGAGGTGGTTTCAGCTACTTTATCACTTTCACTGATGACTTCAGTAGGTATGGTTATGTCTACCTAATGAAGCATAAGTCTGAATCCTTTGACAAATTCAAGGAATTTCAGAGTGAAGTAGAGAATCAATTAGGCAAGAAGATCAAGGCACTGCGGTCTGATAGAGGCGGTGAATATCTGAGCTATGAATTTGATGACCATCTGAAAGAATGTGGAATTCTATCAGAATTGACCCCTCCTGGAACACCACAATGGAACGGTGTGTCAGAACGGAGGAACAGAACCTTGCTAGACATGGTCAGGTCAATGATGGGTCAGGCCGAACTTCCATTAGAATTTTGGGGACATGCACTAAATACAGCTGCACTCACTATAAATAGAGCTCCGTCTAAAGCTGTCGAAAAGACTCCATACGAATTATGGTTTGGAAAGCCTCCAAATGTGTCTTTTCTTAAGATTTGGGGATGTGAAGTATACGTCAAACGATTAATTTCAGACAAACTTCATCCAAAATCTGACAAATGTATCCTTGTGGGCTATCCAAAGGAAACAAAGGGGTATTACTTCTACAATACATCTGAGAACAAAGTGTTTGTTGCTCGAGATGGTGTCTTTTTGGAGAAGGATCACATTTCCAAAATGACAAGTGGGAGAAAAGTAGACCTCGAAGAAATTCGAGTCGAACAACAAACTCTAGAGAATGCTCAAGATGACATTCAAGATGAAACTCAGAGATCTTTAGAAGAATCTGGTGAGAATCATGGTCAATCTAGAAATGTTACCCCGCGTAGATCGCAAAGATATAGATCTCAACCGGAAAGGTACTTGGGTATTTTGACGAACGAGAGCTATGACGTTCTATTACTTGAAAGTGATGAACCTGCGACTTACAAGCAAGCTATGACGAGCCCTAGCTCCAAGCAATGGCAAGAAGCCATGCAATCTGAATTAGACTCCATGTCTGAAAACCAAGTATGGGATTTGGTCGATTTGCCAGATGGCTACCAAGCCATTGGAAGCAAATGGGTTTTCAAACTGAAAAAGGACAAGGATGGGAAACTTGAAGTTTTCAAAGCTAGATTGGTTGCAAAAGGTTACAGGCAAGTCCACGGTGTGGATTACGATGAAACCTTTTCACCAGTTGCAATGCTAAAGTCTATTCGAATAATGTTAGCAATCGCTGCATATTACGATTACGAAATATGGCAGATGGATGTCAAAACTGCTTTCTTAAACGGCGTTTTAACAGAAACTGTGTTTATGACACAACCTGAAGGTTTTGAGGATCCAAAGAATGCTAAAAAGGTATGCAAGCTAAAGAAATCAATCTACGGATTGAAGCAGGCATCCAGGAGCTGGAATATACGTTTTGATGAAGCAGTCAGTGACTTTGGTTTCATCAAGAACGCGGACGAATCTTGTGTATACAAGAAGGTCAGTGGGAGCAAAATTGCTTTCCTAGTATTATATGTCGACGACATATTGCTTATCGGAAATGACATTCCTATGTTGAACTCTGTCAAGATTTGGCTTGGGAAATGTTTTTCGATGAAGGATCTAGGAGAAGCACAGTACATATTGGGCATCAAGATTTACAGAGATAGATCTAAAAAGATGATTGTACTTAGTCAAAGCACTTATATCAATAAGGTGCTTGATAGGTTCAAGATGGCGGACTCCAAGCGAGGCTACCTACCCATGTCTCATGGAATGACTCTAAGCAAGACTCAGTGCCCAAAAACACTTGATGAGCGTAGACGAATGAATGGGATTCCATATGCATCATTGATTGGTTCAATAATGTATGCTATGATATGTACACGCCCGGATGTTGCGTACGCACTCAGTGCTACGAGCAGATACCAGTCAGACCCAGGAGAGGCGCATTGGACTGCTGCCAAGAACATTCTGAAGTACCTGAAAAGGCACAAAGATGACTTCCTGGTCTATGGTGGAGATGATGAATTAATTGTTAAAGGCTATACGGACGCAAGTTTCCAAACCGACAAAGATGATTTCAGATCACAGTCTGGGTTTGTCTTCTGCCTCAACGGAGGAGCAGTAAGCTGGAAAAGTGCTAAGCAAAGCACCATTGCGGATTCTACAACTGAAGCGGAGTACATTGCTGCACATGAAGCAGCAAAGGAAGCTATATGGCTAAGGAAGTTCATAGGAGAACTAGGTGTAGTCCCCTCCATTAAAGGACCAATAGCCCTGTATTGTGATAATAACGGAGCTATTGCACAGGCAAAAGAGCCTAGACACCACCAGAGAGTCAAGCATGTACTTCGTAGATTTCACCTTCTACGAGAGTTCGTTGAAAGAAAAGAAGTCGAGATAAGCAAAATTGGAACTGATGACAACATATCAGATCCATTAACTAAACCTCTGCCGCAAGCGAAGCACAACTCGCACACTGCAGCTATGGGAATCAAGCATATTGGAGAATGGCTTTGATGTCTCTGTTTAATGTTTTAAAGTTTTAGAGTTTAAATCTTTGTAAAACATTATTGGTTAATCATTCACAATAAATGAAAGGAATTCATTTTTCCATTTAATTTGTGGTTTATTAAATGATGAGTCCCTTCAACTTGACGATATATTCAAGATAGACTGTCAGGACCAGTCCTGTGACTAAGAAATGTCTATCAAGTGAACTTGAATGTCAAAGGTTGAAAATGGTCCCTAATCGGAGTTTTCTATAAAATTGGACGCATAGAAAACGTTAGACGATTAGAATGCAAGATGACTAGTAGTTCTGTTTCTTGAACTATGTGGACATGGCAATGTCATAATCATTTGCATAGATACTTACTTTGGGAAGACTAGTATCGGACAAGACCTATGAAACTTTACTGTAAGAGATGAAAGTCTGTCATAAGTAAATTTCATTAAATTATTAGACACTAAATCCTCAATACCTGAGTGATTTGAGATTACTTGTTTGAGAACTGGTTGCTTTGACGTTGACCAACCGTCGCACCGTAAAAGGAGGCTATAAAGGCAACGCTCAGGTAATCACCTATCAAACGAAGTCTAATCTCAAGATCGCAAGATTGGGATTGTCCTCCCATAAATCGGGATGAGATGCTTAAAAGTTGTACAAGGCCACTCGGAGAGCTAGAAACTGTGAAATGCATGGCCGTGCTCGGATGAATCATAGGCTATGATTATCTGTTTATTTGATCAGTTGAACTCTGAAACCGAGGAACGCCTCTGGACATAATAAGGATGACAACTCTTACCTTATGTTCAAGAGCAAGCATTGAGCGACAAAGGAATTAGGAAATGCACACTTGTCCCTAAGGACAAGTGGGAGACTGAAGGAAATAATGCCCTTGGTCCAAGTATGCATTCTATGATAAGTCTAATAAATGCGGTTCAGTATTAATTAACAAGTTAATAATTCAGTGAGATCAAGTGAGCTGAATGCCTAGCTAGAGGCCGCTTCAGTTCAAGTGGAATTAATGATATTAATCCACAGCTTACTCTTGACTGAACCCGTAGGGTCACACAAATAGTACGTAAACGGATCAAGTATTTAATGGCATTAAATACTCCATCTATGAATATTCGGAACCGACGGATCTTGGTTTCAGTGGGAGCTAAGATCGTCACAGGCAAGAAATGAATACTCCGGAAACGATGATATTGCCGGAAACGGAAATATGGATCGTATCGGAAATATGAATATTATCCAAGTCGTAGATGTTGCCGGAAACGGAAACATGGTACGTATCGGAAAATATTATTGGAAATGGAAATATTACCAGAATCGGAAATATTGCCGGAAACGGAAATATTGTCAGAATCGGAAATATTACCGGAATCGGAAAATAATTCCGGAAACGGAAATATTAAATATTTGTTCGAAACGGAAATTAATTCCGGAATCGGAAATATTAAATATTGTTCGTATCGGAAATAAATTCCGGAACTGGAAATTTAATCGGAAGCGTATCGTACGAATTAGCATCGGACGAGGCCTGCCGGACGAAGGCCCAGCACGAAGCCAGGCCATCGCCCAGCAAGCACGCGCGCCACAAGCCCAGCCAAGGCAGCGCCCAGGCCTACCGCAAGGCAGGCCCAGCGCGCGCCAAGGCCACGGATGCGTGGGCCGCGCTGCGTGGGCTGCTGCTCGCACGCGCATGGGCAGCCCTTGTGGCTGCCGTGTGTGTGTGAGTTTGTGCTCATGCGTGATTCCTAAATCTACAAGAGTTAGTGTATGATTAAATTCCTATTCCTAATTGGATAAATTAATTAAATAGAATTCATGTAGGATTCTAATTTCAATTAATTCGTATCCTACTAGGATTACGATTCCTTTTCCATAACTCTATAAATAAAGGCCTAGGGGTCATTATTTATATACAAGTTTTAAGTATTCAAAACTAAGATTTTTAAGCAGAAAAATCAGCCAATATTCTTGCCTACCTAACCGAAAATATTAGAACCTTAAGGGCGATTCTAGTTGGTCAATCTTAAGGCGGATCCGGACGTGCTGTGGACTATCTACGGAGGGACGACACTTGGAGTCCTAAAGACTTGTTCTTGTTCGGTTCGGGCGCAGCTAGGGAAGGCACGCAACAAAGAGTATGCATCTAAACTATGCTAAATGATTATGTGTAAATAATATGTTTCCTGGCTTTATGGTTTTTCCGCATGATTTATGAACTGTCATATGAATCATAACCTAACATATAGTTTTGTGATCGCTTACTTAATTCCAAGATAAAAACAGTTGTGAATACCTGTTGATTATATGATTATGTGATTGGCGAGTCATAACAAAGTATTAATTGGTAAATCATGTAAAGTGAAACTGAGTAGCAATAGCTTAGACTGTGCACGTATGAAGTGACGAACAATCAGGAGTTGGGGTCATGGGTCGCCTATGGCTTTTTCTTGGACCGGATTGATCACCTGTTCTATTTTATTCAAAAGTTCCTTGATATTGCAGGTCATTGGGGTTACGGAGTCGCGCCCGTACCTCGTCTTCCTTGGTGAAGGCTTCTAGTAGACAACTCGGTCCATTGATTATTTCAATTAAAATAATATTAATGTTATAAAAGTCTAGTCCAGTCTAGTCAAACGTGGCCTTCAAGTTCATATGTTTTGGTTGTCCTTACTTATGCTTTATAAGTATCATGCTAGGAATATTTATTCATTGATTTAGTATGTAGTACTCAGCTTTGCTGATTACGTGCGTTGTTTGTGTGTGTTGATGATGGCTATGCCTTACTGATCATGTGTTGACCCATTTTGGTGAGTAGTCTCTAAGGATCAATTAGCATTGTCCATCTACAGGTTTGAGGATGATGTATCACTAGGTTAGGGATTGGAGAGCTTGTAGTTTAATTTGACTTGTTAAGTTGACCTTGGTTTGTTTAATTGGACTTTAAATTTGTTGAATTAGTTACATTGACTTTATTTTTGTTGATTGGTTTTGAGGTTAATTCCGTAGTATTTATGAATTCAAAGTTAGTTTTATGTACCCCGCTTCAAAATTCTGAATAAGCCGTTACGTTTTCACACGGGCGATAATACTTTGATAATTCTCTATATTTATATTTACGAAAAATGTTATTTTTGAAAAGGGAGAATCGTCGGGGTATTACAAAGTGGTTATTTTGAGCTATAGGTTTTATTGAATTTTCGTGTCTACTTTTTTAATTTTTAGGCGCCTAACTAACTAATTATTTACTTAAAACGAATTTCGTTGAATTAAGCAACAACTATTAAATTTAATAAATTGAAATATTTTTGTTATTATTTTGAAAAGGTCCGAATTTATTTTAAATTCAAATTTTATGATTATGAGGATGTGTGCTATTGTTGAAACTATGTTGAATGTATTTATGAACTTGTTTATGTTGAAATTTCATGTTCAATGTCGTTGAATGAATGTGTTGAGCATAGAATTTTATTATAAGAATTATAACATGTTCGCATGGATGATTGGTGCAAGCATGTCAGTTGGGAACTTTATATTATTTATATATATATATATATATATATATATATATATATATATATATATATATATATATATAAATATATTGGTTTAGATCGATTGATCGTTGTTCCCTTTTAGCATTTCACTACTTTATGAGGGTCGAGGACCTTGTTTAGCAAGTTGATACTTTATACCTATATAAAGGTGGTTAACCATTGTTAAAGGAAAGGTTGAATTAATTGGAATGAGTCCTTGATTGATAGTGTTGTGATCGCTTACTTAATTCCAAGATAAAAACAGTTGTGAATACTTGTTGATTATATGATTTTTGTGATTGACGAGTCATAACAAAGTATTAATTGGTAAATCATGTAAAGTAAAACTGAGTAGCAATAGCTTTAGACTGTACACGTCTGAAGTGACGGACAATCAGGAGTTGGGGTCATGGGTCGCCTATGGCTTTTTCTGGGACCGGATTGATCACCGGTTCTATTTTATTCAAAAGTTCCTCGATATCGAAGGTCATTGGGGTTACGGAGTCGCGCCCGTACCTCGTCTTCCTTAGTGAAGGCTTCTAGTAGACAACTCGGTCCATTGACTATTTCAATTAAAATAATATTAATGTTATAAAAGTCTAGTCCAGTCTAGTCAAACGTGGCCTTCAAGTTAATATGTTTTGGTTGTCCTTATTTATGCTTTATTAGTATAATGCTAGGGATATTTATTCATTGATTTAGTATGTAGTACTCAGCTTTGCTGATTACGTGCGTTGTTTGTGTGTGTTGATCATGGCTATGCCTTATTGATCTTGTGATGACACATTTCTGTGAGCAGTCTCTAAGGATCAATAACCATTGTCTATCTACAGGTTTGAAGATGATGCATCATTGGGTTCGGGATTGGGGAGGATGTAATTTAATTTGATTTTTTTAGTTTACCTTGGTTTGTTTAATTGGATTTTAAACTCGTTGAATTAGTTACATTGACTTTATTGTTGTTGGTTGGTTTTGGGGTTAATTTCGTAGTTGACTATTTATGAATTCAAAGTTAGTTTTATATTTTCCGCTGCAAAATTATGAATAAGGCGTTACGTTTTCACACGGGCGATAATACTTTGATTTTTTATCTATATTTATATTTACGAAAAAGGTTATTTTTGAAAACGGAGAATTGTTGGGGTGTTACAGTTACTCTTCTTTTTCTTTTTTCTCTTTGCAAAGCTTTTTCATTTGATTTATCATTCATATTTTTTCTATTACTTTGGTGTATCCTTAGAGCAAATCAGATTTAAAAAAGACTTTTAATGTCTTGTTATTTGTTCATCATGGGTAACATAAAGAATGAAAAGGATATGTACAAAACATGGAAAAGTAGAAGTAGGATAAATTTCCGATGAAATCTACTATCCTTTTTTTTGTTATCATCTTCTTAAATATTTATCTTATCACTATGGGTAATATACACAGAGTATAAATGGAAGAGATAGAATATGATAAATTTCCGTTATGACATTTTATTCATATGGAGTGTTTTGAAAGATAACAATAAGGTTATGTTAATTATCATTTTTTTAAATATTTATCTTATCATTTTAAATATCCTTATTGTTATCTTTTGGAGAATATTTAAAGCGTCCATGTAGGATTTCTAAGTCGTCATAACATATAAATAACTAATAATTTAGGTTATATATATAGGGATGGCATCGGGTAGGATCCGAACCGGATCCTCCAGGGTCTAGATCCAGATTCGTTTTTTAGGCAAGGATCCAGATCCTACCCGAATCCGTTGGATAATGAAATTGAGGATCTAGATCCGGATCCTATGGAGATCCTATGGATCCGGGTCCAAAACGGATCCTCACTTATTTTTTCATCAAGCGACCCTAATTTTCATTTTAACCTGAAAACATAGTTTAATATAACTTCAATAACAATGTTATTTCGCTAGACGCTGGCTCGGTGGTGTGGCTGTTGTTCGCTAGACGCTGCTCGGTGGTGACGTGGTGTGGCTCGGTTAATGGTTCGTGGTGTCGGTTCCGGCTCGATCGTGGTTCCCTAGGTTCGTGGTTCGTTGGTTGTGGACGCTGGTTGTTGGTTGGATTTCGGCTGGTGGTCGCTAGTTGGGTTCCGGCGGCCGATAGGTGTTTTTCCGGCTGCCGAGATAGACAAAAACAAAGCTGGGCTGACGGGGAACGAAAGAGAGAGAGAGAGAGTAACGGCTGTGAGGAAAAAAAGAAACAAAGATTTAGGGTTTTCATTTTACTCTTTGTTTCTATATTTTCAATTTTTTTTTTAAAAAAAACGGGTAAACGGATCCGGTTCCAGGTAATGACTTAGGACCCGATCCAGATCCGTTTATAAAGCCAAGGATCCAGATTCTACCCGGATCCGTTGGGTCCAAAAATTGAAGATCCAGATCCGTTGAAAACAGATCTGGATCCACGGATCCGGGTCGGGTCCATTACCCACTGCCATCCCTATATTATATATATATATATATATATATATATATATATATATATATATATATATATATATATATATATATATATATATATATATATATATATATATATATACATACATATATGTATACATATATATATACTAGTCTTCTATGCACGCGATGCGTGCGAGATAATATCTGAACTTTAAATTATTTTATTGCAACTAATCACCAATAATAATATAAGGCTCTATGTACCTAATTTATTCATAAATTATTTTATTCATAACTAATCACCAATAATAATATAAAGTCTTATATGCACGCGATGCGTGCGGAATTACATAAAAACTTAAAATTGTACTATTACAACTAAATATAAATATTAGATTAAAAAAAATGTTCACAAAATTCATATTTAAAAAATTTAAGGTTATACTATACAATCAAACATCTAAATAGTAAAACGGAGTAATCATGCCCTTTACATGACAAAGAATCTAATCTTAGTACCAAAATAAAGAAATTATATCAATGACACAAATATGATAAATAAATAAAAATAAAAATAAACTGATTTCTCTTCTTTGTACTTCTGGCTCTTTCCATGGGCAGTTTCCTGAAATAATGACATCCCACAACAGTAACTAAACCGGCATACAATTGAATTAAATGCACAACTGAATTAAATACACAACTGAATCATCAACAACTTTTCTAGCGAAGTTACAACAATGTTTGATGTTTCGCCTTTTCTTCTTCTCCACATCATGAATCCTTACTAATAACCAACATATTTCAAAATAGTAAGGAACATCAAAGTTTTATTAGCATTAAAGTAGTTAAACCATTAAACACTGTGAATTACTACCCGGTCAGAATTACAGTAATCAATGGCACGATTAAAGCTAATCAGAACAACTGAACTAATTAACAACAGGTAATCAATGGCACAATTAAAGCTAAGAATTCTCTAACTGCTACACCAAGGTAAGATCCCTCATATTGCTCATTTTGGAGCATCTTCACCACCCTGCAAGCAGTCACATTCGACAATTAACGTACTCGGGTTGCAAGGCAATGTTATTTTAACCCCAAACACGATTGATTTTGCCTCCACAATGCTTGCCTCCCTCACCTCCTCCATTTGCTGGCAGCCTGCACATACCACATCCCCTAAATGGTCACGTATGACAGCACCCAGACCAACCCCTTTATATCCGAACTTCGCTCAGTCAACATTTAGCTTAAGCCCACCAGTAGGGGGGCTTCTCGATGCATCCTACCCTCTGTACTACTCCCCCTCCCCACACTACTTGGCAACCAATATCCCATCAGATAGGACTCGGCTCCAACAACTACTTCTGCCGGGTGCTTAGAACAGCCCCCATGCATTGCTATAGCCCATGCCAACATCTCCACCTTTGCTAACTCTTCCCCACTGAAGCTTCTCATACACCAACTTACCCACTCCAACACACTGTCACCTAACCTTCAATTCCCTGAGCCACCTCATCCCATCCCCATGTTCCCAGACCTAGAAGCATAGATAATCAATGATGTTTATCCTATATCTATTTTTTTTAATTACCTGAAATATGGTCAAACATTCATAAACTAAAAGGACAAAATAAGTTCAAAGTGATATGAAAACCAAAAAGACATGTAGAGTTTTTATTTTATAGGCGTCAGTTCATAGAATTACAAATATTGAGGGAAGAAGTTAGACTACTTTACGGTGAATTTGTAACTCATCCCATCATCAACTATTAGTAATTTTATGTAATTTATCAACTCATCCCATAATCGAATATAAAAAAAAAACAATTATTAAATGAAATTAATTGATGAACCATAAGTAAGCAGAAAATAAAGAAAAGGAGACCTGCCGTTGAGATCAGAAGAAAGAGTTATTCGACATTGACAATGAATTGCTGTTCTTCATCAACTTGTTTTTCTCTAATAATTGCAGCAACGTCTAAAAATAGAGAAGAGATTCGACTCCAAAGTTACTCATCACCGTCTGCGAAATTTATTGATTCAATTCAAGTTAGCTACATTTGGTTTGATTTAAAAACTGAACGGAAAATAAGAAAATTAGTACTGCTACTTGCATCATAAGCTTCGTTGATCTGGTGGAAACTGATTGACCAATTATCTCCTCTGCATATATCTGGATGATACTGCAATGTATTACCACCAAATTACAATCAAATCGACAGTAATTAAAGAGAACACACTTCAAATTCCACAATAATCAACCGGAAACCATAGTTTATTCATAAAACGCTGCTCAAATAGTGAAATGTTTCAAATTAAAAGAAAAACGATGATTTTTTTTATAAAGTCGGACACCTCCGGTCAGATCAACTATGAAACAGAAACTCTACCTGCAAATGAAGGTCTTTTAGAGACTTTTTTTTTGCCTGTTTCTATCTACATTAACATTGAATCCCAAATTCAAGCAGGTGAATTATTGATAGAACCCAGAAACAGATAATTTGGATGCTTTTCCATACCGATGTGTGTACTATTCCAGTAGTATAGGAACAAATATGATCAATTGAACAAAAAATAAATTACACAAACACACTCTTCATTCCCTTAATTCATGAAATCTGGCTCACCAAGGAGGCAATGGAGTATGACGCTTAAACTACAAAATTTTACCTTTGATTTCTTTTATTTGTACCAAAAAAGAATGGAATCCTAAATGTCCATATTTAAATTTAAAACCTCTAAACTTGATCAGTTCTACCAGAATTGGTTTCACTGTTTTTGTTTATCTTAGATGGAACTTTTTACAATAATTTTTCCATTAAACTTATAGTATTACAGAAACAATAATTAATCAAAATGAGTAACAAAAAATATAAGGAAGAAATAAATTACCATGGAAGAGGGCATTAAGATATGGAGGACGATGAAGAACAGCAGTACAACTATGCGAATTTCCTTCAACCAGCACCGGCTAAGATAATCGAATAACAAAAAAAAAAAAAAAACAATTAGTAAATGTAATTAATTGATGAACTAATCCATAATTATTGAAGAGCCTGTTAAGAAATTCAAACCAAAATCGGAAAAAACACATGATCAACAAAATCTCCAGAATCAATTCGAAATCTCCAGATCTCATAATAATTGTGAAAAAAAATGAAATTTAATTATCTGAAGATTAAAGAAGTAATATTTACCACTTTCGAGAACTTGTCATTATTGCCCAAAATGGGCGAATTTCCAGGATATCCTAAACCCAAACCCGAACCCATTCCCACAGTCAGATCCTCCACCTTTACCCCACCCACCACCATCGGAATCTCTTTCCTCCTCCACCACACTCCCCTGTTCTTCCTCCTCAACCACCCTCTCTCAAACCCAACCCACCGTTCATTAACAACCTCGATCCCAACCCAGAATCTGACCCGATACCCGCCCCAAAAGGACTTCGTTTAGGGGAAACGGCGGTGAGATGGCGGAGATCTTTTAAGACAAAAAAAACCTTTGAGAGAGAAAGGTATAACTGAAGATTTGAGAGAGGGAGAAAACGCAAAAAATTACCTTAATGCCGCTTTGAGACGCGATTTGCTGAGGAATGATGGCGAAGAAGTGGAACCTAGAAATGACGGCGAGCGATGGCTTTTCTCAAGGTGGTCGACATTGATTTAGGATTGAGGTTTTTGCGGGGCGGGGGGGGGGGGAGAGAAATTGGGGGTTTATTTTAGGGCTAGACGGGTAATAACTCTAATCGGGAAGTGGGGGGTATTTTGGTCTTTTAATTTGGGGACACGAAAAGTTAATTTACTATTTTAACCTCAGCTGTTCCTTTATATAATAGAGATATGTATATATATATATATATATATATATATATATATATATATATATATATATATATTAGATTTCCAATTTTAGTGTCCCTATTAATTATGTGGGGTAGACTTTAGGTGATTTGTTTCTTTCTATTTTTCGGCCCTTCTTGAGATCGTTGACAAGGTTTGTGGAGTCTGTGTAAATGGTGATGCTTAGAAGTGAAGAAGCGATAGCCCATTCCATCCATTTTTGACATGCAGAAGCTTCAGCTTGAATGGGTGGTGAGCCATTTCCAAATTACATCCACCTACAATATCCCCATTCAGAGAATCTTGTTGATTCAAAACGCAACCATACCTTCTCTTTTAGAACATTTCTTCCATGCTTCATCTACTTGAATGCAGGTGATGTTAGTATTTGAACATTGGTATTGACTTATGTGAACATGAAGAAATCCTAGAGGATAAAAAGATCCACCAGTTGTTGAACCTGTAATCATGAGACTTGGTGCTTGAGAAAATATGACAGTATTCCAACACCCATTGATATCAGCTAGAACTGACGCATAGTCTCTTTCCCGACCTCTGAAAAATTGGTTATTCCTCGTGACCTATAATGCCCACAAACAATCAAGAAAATAAGGCAGCCTATCCCCATGCTTTCCATCATGGCTTAAAAAAAGTCAAATATAGTGAAGAACCTAGTCTGTTAGTAAACCGCAAGCATCACACAAAGTATCTACCTGAATACCTTTAGAGATAAGATTAACATTAGTTGCTAGAGAGTAGAACCCCCTTAATAAATTTCCACAGAAACAACTTCCACTTTGGAGGCAAACCAAGAGACCAAAGTTTTTTTTTATAAAAACCATTCAAAGACTTGCCTAGTTGTTCTAGAAGAATGTGACAACTATCCTTTTGCAAGAAAGCGTAACCCGATTTTATTGTATAGAAACCCGACTTATGCCCTTCCCAATACAAGTAATCATCAGAAGTCGAAGGAAATTATGTCGCAGGGATATCACATGCATCCTCATGCTCAAAAGTTTCCCTAATTAAATGGGAATCCCATCTCCCCAGGCCAGGAAAAATAAACTTATTTACCTTCCAACTTTTGACATACGATAACCGAAAATTTTAATTAAACACAAGAGTCTTACCAGTAACCCATTTATCCTTAGGTGCTAGGATAGTGGTACTGGAACCTACCTTCCATGCAGAACCTTGGAATAACAAACCTTCCCCTTTCCTAGAACCCCTGAAACCCCAAGAAAGTTGATTGTGAGCCTTGTACCCGCTTTCATTGATGATAATCCTTTTGCCGTATAAACCTTGCAAATTAAAAGTTGTGAATTTCGGTGCATTCTTTTTTTTTCATCAGGAAGGTCGTGTTAAAGGTTGAAATATTTCGAATTCCTAGGCCTCCCATACCTTTTGGTAAATGAAGAATCTCCCTTCGAACCTAGTGCATTCCCTTATTTCCTTGTTTAGCCTAGAGAAAACTTGCTATCATCGAATCAATCTTGTTCCCAATCCCTTTTTGACTTTCCATGTAATTCATAATATTCGATATCATTGAAATAACCAAGAAATTAACGAGAACAAGCTTTTGTTTTTGGAATAAACACATACCATTCTAGGACGTGAGAAGAGAAGCAACTTTGTCAACCAGATAATAAAAATGAGCACTCTTTGTCCCCATTATATCAATTGGAACTCCCAAATGTTTTTGGAAAATCAAAACTTGTGGCATACGTAACTCTTATTAACATTGTTGTTGAAAAGCTGCTGTTGAATTGGGACTGAATTTGACGAAAGATTTCTGCAAATTCAATTGTTGTCTTGAAGCCGCACAAAATCTTCCAATTATTGAACTTAGATTCGCAGCGTGAAATAAAACAATAGCATCATCAGAATATACCAAATGCGAAGTACGTGGTCCACAACTCGAAGTTTTAATACCCTGATAAAGATTAATGTCCTGTCACAACTTCATCATACGCCCTAAAACATCCACATATAAAAGAAATAAATAAGGCAACAAGAGATATCCCTGTCACAATCCACAATTAGGCTAGAAAGGTTTGTCGATCTTCCATTTAGATGAACCTTGTACGAGACCGTCGAAATACATTGCTCCATCAGATGGATCCAAAAAGGCGCAACCCCACAACCCCTTAGAACTTTCAGCAAAAAAAATAATTTAACTCTGTCATAATCTTTACTCATGTCGATTTTGATTGCATCCAGACAAGCACCAATACCTCTCCTACTGTTTACGCAACTTAATGACTCATGACTTATAGGAATGTTCACTAGAAGAAAAATCGTCATGTGCTTCCCTTCAAGTGCGGCTCATTTAGTAAATAGGCAGCACTTGGAAACACTAAAAAAGAAAAAATAATGCATTTTCACAAGTGCGGGCACATTTTAGAAAATTGGCAGCACTTGAGTTCAAGTGCGGGCTTTAAACTCAAGTGCGGGCTCACAAATGAGCCGCACAAAAGTTCTCTGAAAATAGAGGCAACATTATATTTTTTTTTCATTTTCTCGGTCCTCCTCTTCACCTCCTCTTCTTCTACTTCTACTTCAACCATAGTCATCGTTGCTGCTGCTTCTGCCACCGCCATCGCCGCCGTTGCTTCTTCCTTCGTCGCTTCTGAGATGAAGAATGTAGTCTCAAGGTTATTCCATATTGTTCGCCCCCCATCAACCCACAGAACCAGAAGCTTTGAGTTGCCCTAATTTGAAGAAATCGTTAAACGATTCTACTTAATTAAATTTTCCCAGGTAATTACACTTTCAATATGTGATTCAATTTTCGTTTTAGTTTAATTTCGATTTACAATTAAAGTTCATATGGTCGAATCTGTTGAAATTCATTTAGATTTGTTCTCATTTTCCCGCTCCTCCTCCCATCACATTCGTTCTTCACAGGGGAGCGACATTGAAGAAAAATCACAGCACCTGAAACGGAGAAGACGACCATAGTAGGAGAAGCAAAGCCACGGGATAAAAGGAGGCAACACCAACCATCATTATTCCAGTTCGTTGCTTCACCTGCAGTAAGGTAATCTCTCTTTGCGAATTAATTGTTCGTCGCATTCTTTTTCTACGGTTTTGTCTGTGTTGGTTTAGGGTTTTGCTAAAACCCCAATTGCTTCAAATTGTTGATGACTTTTGTAGTTGTTGAATGTGTTCAAGTAATCAGAAACAAATGGGACACTTACCTTGACCTTCTTCTAGCTGATTACACCGAAGGGTACTCCAATTCTTGAATCTTTTCGTTCTCTATGTGTCTATTTGTTTTTTATTTTTACTTCAGTTAGTGTTTGGGTTTGAGTTTTCTAGTTTTTGTTAGATTAAGTTTTTTAGTTATTAGTATATGTTAATTATAGGACATACTTGATTATTATTGTTGAAGACCTTGAACATTAGATTTTAAATCTTGTTAAAATTTGGGAATTACTTGAAATTGGTTGATAAAAATCGTCATGTTTGCGTCTCCCTCCTGGTATTTGATGTGATGAACATGTATGTAA
Organism: Spinacia oleracea; assembly: GCF_020520425.1. NCBI lineage: Eukaryota > Viridiplantae > Streptophyta > Magnoliopsida > Caryophyllales > Amaranthaceae > Spinacia > Spinacia oleracea. The sequence goes on from NC_079489.1 coordinate 95,710,485, forward strand.
ATTGGAATGGTTATGTTGTGCTGTTGTTGGTGGTGTTGTTGATGTTCTTGCATTTTTTTTTAATCTAGATAATTAGATAGAAAACCCCCAAACCCTAGATATTTGTCAATCGCTTCAACTAATAATGCCTAATCTAGATAATTTGCTTCTACCTTCTTCTCTAAACAGGTGTAAGAAAGGAGCGAGCTGCACTTGGGGCTATCTTATTCTTGTTGGCTTTCTTGTATGCTTTATGGCCAATGTGCATCCACTCTCCCATTCCCTCACCTGATTAAGGTAACCATTATGATTTGAATCTCCTGCTAATGCTCTAAAATTCTGTGTGTGTGTGTGTGCGCACTTGCCTGATCCTTTTGTATTGAAGTTCTATAAGATATCCCTTGGAGGCTTGAACTCTTCACTTTTCCCAGATTGCAACTTTTATTTATTTATATTATATGGTGTTTTTGTTGAACCGTAAATACATAAACACAGTTGTCTATAGTTCATGCATGGTTGTATTTATCGGGCTATATGGTTTGGGGAAGTAAGGTGTATGAACTTTTCCCCTTGAATGCTATGCAATAAACTATTCCTAGTTTCTCTCCCACCCTTGCAACTATTACAGTAGTCTCTCTGGTATCTTCTATTTTACTAATGTTTCTGATATGCTTGGCTGATCTGATCTATGATCTTTTGTTGGTTAGCTCCTTAATATCATCATCTTCATTCTAACCACAAATTGTTTCAGGTGTATGGGACATAATAAAGGCTGGGTGGAAGCGGCCTCCATGTTTACTGGTTCAGTAATAGAATTGAAGACGTGCAATGCTGCTTTGCTTGAAGGCACTGGAAAATCCTGGGAAGAGGTAGGGTCACAACTATTTACTCTATTTCTAGATTTTTTGTAATTATCTTTTCAAAATGGATAAATCAGATGATAAGAGTGCTTTTAGCAACCAGAACAGAGGTAGATTAGGTGTCTCGGCTGGTCTGCTGTCACATCAATGATTAAGACCCAAATAGTTTTTGAAGTTTAACGGACTTGATTTGTAGCTGTACATGTTACTTGTTAGTACTCTTTTTTAAAGATGGATTTCAAGAATAATACAAACTTGTTAACAATAAGTAGATTTGTGTTAACAATAAGTAGATTTGCAACTGCATACTAGAATTTAGGAAGTGAAGATCATCGTCTTACAATTCAGTAGCAGCATAACACCTTCATTAAAGCTAATTGCCCAACTTCATTCTTAAGAACAGAGAAAACATTGAGTTTTACAGAGGAAGTAATTATTGTATTATTGCTAAAAAAAAGTGTTCATTTTTATTGTAATGAACGAGAATACAAGATGAGGATGTAAAACTATATACTAAGTTCACAAATATTACAAGAATCATTAGATGTATGAAAAAGAAGTTGGAGGCTTCTTACATCAGGAAATTCTGGAACTAAGTTTTACTGTTTGTTGATGTTATTGCTGAGCTGTAGTAAGCACTACAACAGTGCCACATAGGCACGTAGGTTAACAGCATGATCGTCGTCCTGATCAATTTCTTGTTGCTGCATGCTGATGGTCATCTGTTCGATCATTTTTCATTTTGTCAGCATGTTTATCAACACTGGATTATGAAAAGGTTTCTTCAAGAAGTCCTGCTTTTGTACTGGATGGTGTTTTTTTTAAGTTATTATTTTTTGTTTGCTAAGGATTGTTTTGCTGATGGATAAAATATCAAGTAGAGCAAGATTGCTTAGTTTTTTAGTTCATTTGTTAACTCCTTTTCAGGGGATTTCGTTGCTCATATTCCTGGCTAACTGAAGTGTAAAAGATGATGGAAGAGGATTGGCCATTATTTGAGTGTATAAGATGGACAGGAAAATAAGTTTGTCCCATGTTTGTTTGTTTGAACCTTAACTGTTTAAAAGAAATTACGAGTTTAATGGGGAAGGATTCTGTATGACCTGGTGGAATATGCTGATCCTGTGCTGCTGTTCTATTCTTTAGTTCTGTGAATAAAGCTGTTAATGCTAGGAATAAGCCAAAGTTGACCTTGATTAATTGGCTTGAATCTAAAGATTTTTCTTGTAATGATATTCTGATTAATATTAGGCCTTTTGTGATTCTGGTACTCCAGCAACGGGAAGACGTCCACATGTTTTTAGTTTTTTGGTAGAAACTTGAAGGTTTAGAGAAAAATTATGAGTTACGTGATGCTTCTTGATGCTCAGGAGTTTCTTGTATTGAATATGAGAATAAGATAAATAATTTGTTGTTCATATAAGGAGTACTTAAAGTTGATAACACGACGGCCACAAGTACCCTTAGTTTTTGTCTCCTGTTTTTCAAGAAATATGATCCACGAGCTTACTGATCATAGGACATTGACATCTCTTGAACTTTGTCTTTTACCATTTGTTTTAGGTCAAATGGATTCATAATTAACTATAGCATTTAAGTTCAGCTAAAAACCTTTGACTTGAATTTTCAGATGATCTTATCGTTTTTACTCCCATTTGCTCTCGTTCCACTTCCCAAATTTACCAGCAGTAAGGCAAAGATGGGTGTTCATGCTAACTCATTCATGGTAAGTTCTTTAGATTTTAAAAAAGAGCCTGAGTTCTGATGGTAAAGCTATGAATGAATTAGAACTGATCATACCCGACTTGAAAACATTCAAAGCACATTATGTTTTAGTGACAGGAAACGTCGTCTCTGAGACCTGATGTAATGTTTTTTCTATCCATGATTCCATGTACAACTTTCGGCAGGCACCTGGATGATTGGCTTCGTGATCATGGTCATTAACATTTACTTCATTGCAAGCAGTTATATCAAGGTACTGATACATAACAAGTTAAAACTAGTAGCTGCCATATTTAGTGGAATACTCGGCCTTTTGGGATTACTGATATATTTGTCTGCAATTGCATACCTTATGATCCGTAAAAACAGATAGAATACCCAACTCTTGGCAATAACAAGGCATGAAGATCAACAAATTCCTGGAGAAGACATAGTTAACATGCAACTGCCTCAAAGAAGGACAAATTAATGCAGACGATATTGAGTAATTGGTGAGAGTCTAAATTTAAGATTAAAATGGAACAATATTCATGAACTTTTCTGAAATGTTTCAAGTTAGTAACTGTTAGGTTATGATACATATGAATAAACATAAATCATGCGGAAAAACCATAATGCCAGGAAACATATTATTTACACATAATCATATAGCATAGAGATTGCATGGCTTCATGCCGTTTAAGATTGCATGGCTTCATGCCATTGCTTAGAGCTAGGGCTCGTCATAGCTTGTTTGTAAGTCGCAGGTTCATCACTTTCAAGTAATAGAACATCATAGCTCTCGTTCGTCAAAATACCAAAGTACCTTTCAGGTTGAGATCTATATCTCTGCGATCTACGCGGGGTTACATCTTTAGATTGTCCATGATTCTCACCAGAAACTTCTAAAGATCTCTGAGTTTCATCCTGAATGTCATCTTGAGAATTCTCTAGTGTTTGTTGTTCGACTCGAATTTCTTCGAGGTCTACTTTTCTCCCACTTGTCATTTTGGAAATGTGATCTTTCTCCAAAAAGACACCATCTCGAGCAACAAACACCTTGTTCTCAGATGTATTGTAGAAGTAATACCCCTTTGTTTCCTTTGGATAGCCCACAAGGATACATTTGTCGGATTTCGGATAAAGTTTGTCTGAAATTAATCGTTTGACGTATACTTCACATCCCCAAATCTTGAGAAAAGACACATTTGCAGGCTTTCCAAACCATAACTCATATGGAGTCTTTTCGACAGCTTTAGACGGAGCTCTATTTATAGTGAGTGCAGCTGTATTTAGTGCATGTCCCCAAAATTCTAATGGAAGTTCGGCCTGACCCATCATTGACCTGACCATGTCTAGCAAGGTTCTGTTCCTCCGTTCCGATACACCGTTCCATTGTGGTGTTCCAGGAGGAGTCAATTCTGATAGAATTCCACATTCTTTCAGATGGTCATCAAATTCATAGCTCAGATATTCACCGCCTCTATCAGACCGCAGTGCCTTAATCTTCTTGCCTAATTGATTCTCTACTTCACTCTGAAATTCCTTGAATTTGTCAAAGGATTCAGACTTATGCTTCATTAGGTAGACATAACCATATCTACTGAAGTCATCAGTGAAAGTGATAAAGTAGCTGAAACCACCCCTAGCATTTGTACTCATTGGTCCACATACATTTGTATGGATTAAACCCAATAGTTCAGTTGCTCTTTCTCCAACTTTAGAGAAAGGTTGCTTTGTCATTTTGCCAAGTAAACATGATTCGCATTTCCATAATCCTCTAAGTCAAATGGTTCTAGAATTCCTTCCTTTTGAAGTCTTTCCATGCGTTTCAAGTTAATATGGCCTAATCGACAATGCCACAGATAGGTGAGATCTGAATCATCCTTTTTGGCCTTTTTGGTATTTATTTTATAAACTTGTTTGTCGTGATCTAATAAATAAAGTCCATTGACTAATCTAGCAGATCCATAAAACATCTCTTTAAAATAAAACGAACAACTATTGTCTTTTATTAAAAAGGAAAATCCCTTAGCATCTAAGCAAAAAACAGAAATGATGTTTTTAGTAAGACTTGGAACATGGAAACATTCTTCCAGTTCCAAAACTAGCCCAGAGGGCAAAGACAAATAATAAGTTCCTACAGCTAATGCAGCAATCCGTGCTCCATTTCCCACTCGTAGGTCGACTTCACCCTTGCTTAACTTTCTACTTCTTCTTAGTCCCTGTGAATTGGAACATAAGTGTGAGCCACAACCTGTATCTAATACCCAAGAAGTTGAATTAACAAGTGTACAGTCTATAACAAAAATACCTGAAGATGGAACGACTGTTCCATTCTTCTGATCTTCCTTTAGCTTCAAGAAATCTCTCTTCCAATGCCCCTTCTTCATGCAGTAGAATCATTCGGATTCAGAAGTGGGTTGACTGACCTTCCTCTTTTCAGACTTGGCGCCAGTTTGCTTAGTTGGGCTGGCCTTGTTGCCACCTTTCTTAGCATTCCTCTTCTTTCCAGATTTCTTGAACTTGCCCCCACGCACCATAAGCACATCTTGCTTATCACTTTTGAGCGTCTTTTCAACGGTCTTCAGCATACCGTGAAGCTCAGTGAGCATTTTGTCCAGACTATTCATACTGTAGTTCAGTTTGAAGTGATCATACCCGTTATGAAGAGAATGGAGGATGGTGTCTACAACCATTTCCTGAGAGAATTGCTGATCCAGCCGACTCATATTCTCAATGAGTCCAATCATTTTGAGAACATGTGGACTTACGGGCTCGCCTTTCTTAAGCTTGGTCTCAAGAATTTGCCTATGAGTCTCGAATCTTTCGACCCGAGCCAGATCTTGGAACATGTTCTTTAACTCACTTATGATCGTGAAAGCATCTGAGTTGATGAACGTTTTCTGTAGATCTGCACTCATGGTTGCAAGCATTAGACATTTCACATCCTTGTTGGCATCAATCCAACGATTGAGGGCTGCCTGAGTGACCCCTTCGCCTGCGGCTTCGGGCATCGCCTCTTCCAGGACATACTCCTTTTCTTCCTGCATAAGAACTATTTGCAAGTTCCTTTGCCAGTCAAGGAAGTTTTTCCCGCTCAACTTCTCCTTTTCGAGAATTGATCGAATGTTGAATGAATTGTTGTTTGCCATAATTAAAACTACAATTGAAAAAGAATAAACAAATAAATAATCATTCACAGTTTCTCTTAATAAACTTTAATTCTAGCATACATGCATAATTCAATGTTCATTAAGCATTTTATTCAAGTTATGTGTTCCGGCAGGTGTGAATAAAATGATTCCAAGATCCTAAAAACCATTGAAGAATTAAGCACATTATGTATTTAGACTCAATTATAAAATCTTTTAGGTAAGCAAAAGCCTTTTGCTAATATTCTAGAAACTACTCTTGGTTGATAGGTACGTCTAAGAACTTATTAGGTAAACCTATCGATTTTGCCACGACATAAAAGGACTCCTTACTTATATCGTTGAGTTTCACCAAAACTAACATGTACTCACAAATATTTGTGTACCTTACCCCTTTAGTATCGAAAAGTAACACCTCGCTATGGCGGAAAACTATTACTAAGATCGATGAAAAAAGGATATCCAAGTAAGTGTTATTTTGGCATGGCACCTTTTAACTCAATTTTTAAGTTTGGAACTTAAAGCTCTTACTATGTTGGTTAGATTTTAAGTGAACTAAAATCCTTAATCATGCAACATAATCAAGCTTCGATCTCATGCATATTTAAGACATATTTAAAAGCAATAAATAACTTAAAGCATGCATAAGATAAATGTTATCTAGTATGGCCCGATTTCATCTTGAAGCTTCAACTTCAAAGTCCGTCTTGAAAATCTTCGTGGGAGGCGCCAATTTCTTCAAATAGGATAAGCTATAATTAAACTAATTACAACTACTTGATGGTACACAGACCATATTTGAATTGAAAAACAAATTTGGTACTTTAGACCAATTACATTCAAATTAATGGTACGCAGACCATATTTTCTATCCTATTTGGGCCATACTAGTCACTTCATAACCTGCAAAACAGTACATATACAATATATACCATTCACCCATTCATTATCATGAATGGCCCACATAGCTGGTTAGTAAAACACGTTATGCATCACATAAATATTCGCAGCAATTAATCAAGGGCACCAATAATCTACCAATTATTCAGTTCTTATTAATTCTAATCAAGTTGTTTAACCTTAAAGGATTTGTAGACCTAATCAAGAGTTTATGACTAAAATTGCTCCCACTTAAACCAATAAATTCATATGCTTTACTAATTTTAAACATAAAAATGTATTTCTAGTCTAACCAGAAACATACAAATTTAATTAAAATTTAAAGCTCATATAAATTTATAATTGAATCCACTTATTTAATTTATTTTTCAGTTCGATTTAAATTAAATCAAGGTTTTTAATTTTAGTAAAATAATTAGAATAAATTAAAATTTATAATAAATATAATATTCAAAATTAAAATCCAAGAAAACAATATAAATTATTAATTTTAAAATTAATTAAAATTACATGAACTGAAAATCTCAAATTAAAATTTAAAACGATTTAATCGTAACACAAGGTACGCACATCACCACGCAACGCACAGCCATAGGCCACACGCACACGTAGCCTTCGCTGGCCACGATGCGCGCAGCCTCTGTGCTGTGTCGCGTCTGCTGCTACTCACCCTCGGAAGGCACTGCACGCGAGCCAGCGCTCGTTGCACGCGGGCCAGCGCTAGCTGCGCACGGCAGTACGCGCTGTGGCGCAGCTCGCTTGCTGCCCACACGTGATTGCTCGCTTGCCTTGCCCCTCGCCCTCGCCCATCGCATAGCACACACGCTTTGTTGCTCGCTGCATTCGTACCGCACGGGCGACGAGCTCCCTTGCTCGTTGTCGCGTGCCCGCACTATACAATGAAGGAAATAATGCCCTTGGTCCAAGTATGCATTCTATGTTAAGTCTAATAAATGCGGTTCAGTATTAATTAACAAGTTTATAATTCAGTGAGATCAAGTGAGCTGAATGCCTAGCTAGAGGCCGCTTCAGTTCAAGTGGAATTAATTATATTAATCCACAGCTTACTCTTGACTGAACCCGTAGGGTCACACAAATAGTACGTAAACGGATCAAGTATTTAATGGCATTACATACTCTTTCTATGGATATTCGGAATCGACGGATCTTGGTTTCAGTGGGAGCTGAGATCGTCACAAGCAAGAAATGAAGGAAATAATGCCCTTGGTCCAAGTATGCATTCTATGTTAAGTCTAATAAATGCGGTTCAGTATTAATTAACAAGTTAATAATTCAGTGAGATCAAGTGAGCTGAATGCCTAGCTAGAGGCCGCTTCAGTTCAAGTGGAATTAATAATATTAATCCACAGCTTACTCTTGACTGAACCCGTAGGGTCACACAAATAGTACGTAAACGGATCAAGTATTTAATGGCATTAGATACTCCATCTATGGATATTCGGAATCGACGGATCTTGGTTTCAGTGGGAGCTGAGATCGTCACAGGCAAGAAATGAATACTCCGGAAACGATGATATTGCCGGAAACGGAAATATGGATCGTATCGGAAATATAAATATTATCCAAGTCGTAGATGTTGCCGGAAACGGAAACATGGTACGTATCGGAAAATATTATCGGAAATGGAAATATTACCAGAATCGGAAATATTGCCGGAAACGGAAATATTGTCAGAATCGGAAATATTATCGGAATCGGAAAATAATTCCGGAAACGGAAATATTAAATATTTGTTCGAAACGGAAATTGATTCCGGAATCGGAAATATTAAATATTGTTCGTATCGGAAATGAATTCCGGAACCGGGAATTTAATCGGAATCGTATCGTACGAATTAGCATCGGACGAGGCCTGCCGGACGAAGGCCCAGCACGAAGTCGGGCCATCGTCCAGCGAGCCAAACGCGCGCCCAGCCAAGGCAGCGCCCAGGCCCACCGCAAGGCAGGCCCAGCGCGCGCCAAGGCCATGGCCTCGCTGCGTGGGCTGCTGCTCGGACGCACACGCATGGGCGGCCCATCGTGGCTGCCGTGTGTGTGTGAGTTTGTGTTCATGCACGATTCCTAAAACTATTAGAATTAGTATATGATTAAATTCCTATTCCTAAAAGGATAAATTAATTAATTAGAGTTCTTGTAGGATTCTAAGTTTAATTAATTCGTATCCTACTAGGATTCCAATTCCCTTTCCATAACTCTATAAATACGTGCCTAGGGTCACATATTTTCAGAGATTAATTCAAGTATTCAAAGTGAGTTTTGAGAAAAAAAATTCAGCCATATTTCTTACCTAAGAGTGCCGAAAATTCTAGTACCTTAAGGGCGATTCTAGTTGGTCAATCTTAAGGCGGATCCGGACGTGCTGTGGACTATCTACGGAGGGACGACACTTGGAGTCCTAAAGACTTGTTCTTGTTCGGTTCGGGCGCAGCTAGGGAAGGCACGCAACAAAGAGTATGCATCTAAATTATGCTATATGATTATGTGTAAATAATATGTATTCCTGGCTTAATGGTTGTTTCCGCATGATTTATGTATTGTCATATGTATCATAACCTAACAGTGGTATCACGAGCCCCTTATTATTTTCATAATCTAAATTGCATGAACATGGTTAAATATTACAAATTTGCAAGAATTAAAAGGGGTGATTAATTTTCGTAATTGTTAATTAATTGCAAATTGCGTTTATTTAATTATACGTACGCAGTTTTTCGGCAGTTTCTTCGTTACTCATCCAAATCGAGTGATTTTTGTGTCAATTCCGCATGTAAAAGGCATTCTAAAATTTTGACAAAAAATGTATTTTTCTGCCGAACCCAGAATTCTCAAATTCGAAGCCTAACTATGACTTTTCGAAGGTTTTAGTTTTTCGAATGCAAAATTTCGTAAATTTAAGATGTTAAATTAAATATTTGCGATTCTTGTTGATAAATCTTGAATTTTTGATTGACCTACTGTATATGTTTAACAAGTTTGAATGCCTAGCCTTGTTAATTATGCAATCTAATTTGTAATTATGATTAATTTGTTGAAAATTAGAATAATTTAGAATTAATTTGATTTTCATAATTAATTATAATTTAATTAGAAACCTATGATTAAAAACCACCATAAAAATTGTAAATTTATGATAAATTTTAAATTTTTATGACCTAGACTTGAATCCAAGACAATCGGAAATCAATTGAATAATAAATTTTCGATTTTTTCGCCCTAAAATTATGAAATTAATATTATTTATTAATTTGTCATTAATTTTAAATATAAATTTTAAATTTTTTATGCGATTCGTTCATATAACTTGCACGCACAAAGCAATGGACGCTTCGTGTTACCCTTAAGGGGTGTTGTATAGTGCGGGCATGCGACGACGAGCAAGGGAGCTCGTCGCCCGTGCGGCACGAATGCAATGAGCAAGGCATGGTGCACGAGCACAAGGCAGCAGCCCTGCCTTGTGTCGTGGGCCACGAGCTATGGACGAATGGGCATGGGTGAAAGGCGAGCCATGGCAGTCGCGTGTGGGCAGCAAGCGAGCTGCGCCACGACGCGCACTGCCTCGCGCAAGAGCGGGCAGCCTCGCGCGCACCGAGCGCAAGCTCGCGTGCCACGAGCGCTGCGCCCAGCGATTGATCGCGCGCAATTGCTCGCGCGCACAGCGAGCGATGGCTCGCGCGCACAGCGAGCGATGGCTCGCGCGCACAGCGAGCGATGGCTCGCGCGCACAGCGAGCGATGGCTCGCGCGCACAGCGAGCGATGGCTCGCGCGCACAGCGAGCGATGGCTCGCGCGCAGCATGCGCTGGCGAGCGCGCAGCATGCGCTGGCGAGCGCGCACAACGAGCGATGGCTCGCGTGCGTCGAGCGCTGGCGCGCGCGCAGCGAGCACCACAGCGTGCGATGGCTTGCGATGGAAGATGCAGCAGCTATGCGACGAGCGCATGGGCTGCGCGCACATGGCCAGCGATGGCTGTGTGCGTGCGGCCCATGGGCGTGCGATGCGTTGGGTGTTTGCGTTGCGATTAGATCGTTTTGAATGTTTAATTTGAAATTTTTCAGTTTACGTAATTTTAATTAATTTTAAAATTAATAATTTAAATTATTTTCTTGGATTTTGATTTTGAATATTGTAATTATAATAAATTTTATTTATTCTAATTATTTTACTGAAATTAAAATCATGAATTAATTTAAATACGACTGAAATTAAATTAAACTTTTGGATTCAATTATAAATTTATATGAGCTTTAAATTTTAATTAAATTTGTATGTTTCCGGTTAGACTAGAAATACATTTTTATGTTTAAAATTAGTAAAGCATATGAATTTATTGGTTTAAGTGGGAGCCCTTTTAGTCATAAACTCTTGATTAGGTCTACAAATCCTTAAGGTTAAAACAACTTGATTAGAATTAATAAGGACTGAATAATTGGTAGATTATTGGTGCCCTTGATTAATTGCTGCAAATGTTTACATGATGCATAATGTGTTTTACTAACCAGCTATGTGGGCCATTCATGATAATGAATGGGTGAATGGTATATATTGTATATGTACTGTTTTGCAGGTTATGAAGTGACTAGTATGGCCCAAATAGGATAGAAAATATGGTCTGCGTACCATTAATTTGAATGTAATTGGTCTAAAGTACCAAAGTTAATTTTCAATTCAAATATGGTCTGCGTACCATTAATTTGAATGTAATTGGTCTAAAGTACCAAAGTTATTTTTCAATTCAAATATGGTCTGCGTACCATCAAATAGTTGTAATTAGTTATAGCTTATCCTATTTGAAGAAAATGGTGCCTCCCACGGAGATTTTCAAGACGGACTTTGAAGTCAAAGCTTCAAGATGAAGTCGGGCCATACTAGATCACATTTATCTTGTGCATGCTTTAAGTTATTTATTGCTTTAAATATCTCTTAATTATGCATAAGATTGTGGCTTGATTATGTTGCATGATTAAGGATTTTAGTTCACTTAAAATCTAACCAACATAGTAAGAGCCTTAAATTCCAAACTTAAAAATTGAGTTAAAAGGTGCCATGCCAAAATATACACTTGCTTGGATATCCTTTACATCAATCTAGTAATAGTTTTCGCTCAGCGAGGTGTTACTTATTGGTCCTAAAGGGGCAAGGTACACAAATAATTGTGAATACATGTTAGTTTTGGTGAAACTCAACGATATAAGTAAGGAGTCCTTTTATGTCGTGGCAAAATCGATAGGTTTACCTAATAAGTTCTTAGACGTACCTATCAACCAAGAGTAGTTTCTAGACTATTAGCAAAAGGCTTTTGCTTACCTAAGATGTTTTAGGATTAAGTCGACAAACTGTGCTTAGTTCTTCAATGATTTTAGGATCTTGGAATCATTTTATTCACACCTGCCGGAACAATAAATTCGAAAAAAATGCTAAATAACTTGTTGAAATTGCATGATTGCTTTGATTTTCAAGTTATTATTCATGATAAATGTTTAGACTTTGCATGCTTCAATGTATGTTTTAATTATTGTTTATAATTAAATATTTTGCACTGCAATAAATCCTTTTAGAAAGGTAACAGTAAATTTCCTCGATTGGTAGTGAATCCAAGAACGATTCACGGAAATGAGAGATGTGAGCAATTTTAAAATGTACGTTTCTTTTAGCGACTTTTATGGTTGTTTTCGAACATCAAAGTCGAATGGCAAACCAATTGGTGCTTGTGAATTTAAAATACACTGTAGTTTTGAGATCATAAAGCATTGAGTTTAATACGCTCAGCTTTACCAATGGTTAACAACCTAATATCTTTGTCCATTTAATTCTCGAATGAGTCTAGTCCCTAGACATTCGAATAGATCGATGCTTAGAGAACTTTAGAAGTTTCTGGTAAGATCATCTAGTTGAAACTTAATATTCAACATAAATGGTAAGAACCTTGTTGGGGTGACATTGGACATGTCTAACAAAGTATAAAAGTCAACACTAAAGAATTCAATTCTTAAGACTATAAGAAAGGGTACAAGAAATAGGAAAACAAGGAACAAATGAAAGGAATTTACGATTCCGTTTCTACCTATAAGTTTATGTTTAAAGAGAAGTTACCTAGCAATCAAACTTCCTTGGTATCATATACCGCTTGAGGTTCTTACTTCGGTAATAACTCAAACAATGGAAGCTAGGATACACTAATGACCTACAAGTGGGAAATGAAGCATGGCAATGCTACATTAATTGTAGGGTCATCTAAGTTTGTTTTAAGTCCTTTCAAAGGCTGGAACTTAATGGCTATTTTGTTCCATAATCAGCATACCTAAATTTCTGCTTCAAACACAGAAAGACTCACATTCAATAAAAACAAAAACAATGTTTGTTTGTTTATTTGAATGAAATGGTCAATTACAGGTTGAGTCAATATGCTTGATTAAAACAAACAACTCTTTAAAGAACTTTACTAGGTTCAAATCAACCCCTTGATTTGAGTTCCACTAATCTTTGGTATTGTTGCTTAGACCATATCAACAAGTTAACATTCATAAGCTCTATTTTGATGGACTTTTGAAAAATTGATTGATTTCTAGATCATTTTAAGACAACTAGTCTTACTTGTTGAAAGTAACAAAAGATATGAAGTATTGTTAGAACGCCTAGACAATAGAGTTCAAAGCTAAAGAAAGGTTTTATGACTTTATTATTTCACACAGATTTGAGTGAATATAGGTTTATTTACTCAAATGTGATATAAGTTGAATCTGTTTGGCTAGTTCAAAGATTCAGAAGTATAAATCCCACTTGGTAAGAAATCATAAAGATCTAGGTTAGATCATGTTGATGATTACTTAAGACCAAATATGATCATCAATGACTGTGTGTTGTAATTTCACACTCTAGGTCCATAAGATATGGCATATCTACGTTGGAATGATCGAAGTCAATTAGTACTTGATTCGATCAATGATGAATCATAAAGACTTTTCCTATAATTTCTAAAACAAAATGCTCAACTACCACCAAACTAAACCAAATTCGTCAAAGCTATTGAAAAGTAATTTCAGGATATCTTTTCAATTATATATATCTAAAGAGTTGCTAAACTCAGTGAGAGCTTAGTGTTTGTTATTCAACAAACTAAGGCCCAAGTCTAGATATATGTTTCATTATGATGAGACACAAGGGTATTGTTTCTACCACGAATTTTTGAGAACATAATGTTTGTTTGCTCGAAATGATGTCCTTTTGGAGATTCGTTTCCAAAATGACAAGTGGGAGAAAATAGACCTCGAAAGTCTTCGAGGCAAACAACAAACATAAACAGACATTCCGGAGGCTTTTCGAAGTGCTTCAGAAAATCCGAACTTATTCTGTAAGGACTTTACAAGTGGCTTTAAAGAATAGACATCTCTTAGAAGACTTTACAAGTGCTTTAAGGAGAACAGAATATTCAAAGGACTTTCAAGTGGCTATTGATATTCTATTGTTTTATGTTCTATACCCAAGTAGGCATAGAATTCAAGTCACTGAAACTATGAGATTCTTCTATTAGATAGTGAAGAAACATAGAGATCAGGTCAATGAAACTATGAGATTCTTCTATTAAATAGTGAAGAAACCTACAACTTGCAGTCAAACTATTATCATATAGATTAATGAGTTTGTGACTTGTAAGAAAGCTATGACGAAATATAGATTCCCTAAAATGGTTAGAGGCCATATATAGACTATATGTTTAAATGGTTAGAGGCCATAAAACATACTCAATGTTTTGATGACAAAATTGAAATTTTGTTGATTTGCAAGAATAGTTTCACACCTATTGGTTGCAAGTTTGTTTTAAGGATAAAAACCATCAAACATGGAATTGTGTTCACGCACAAAGCTAGATTTGTTGCTAAAAGGTTACAAGCAAATTCATGGCATGGATTGTGTTGAAACCTCATGCATAATCGTAATGCTCAAGTCTATAATTCAAGCAATGATTGCATATCGGTACATATAGCAATTGGATGACAAAACAATTCCTCAATAAAATGTTGGAATAAACTATGTACATGGTATGTCATAGGATTTGTGGATCCAAATAAATGCTTGAAAAAGAAAGCTAGCTTATGAAATCTAAGTACAGATTTAAGCAAGCAATTGGGAATTAGAAATGTATTTTAGTGAAGCTAATAAGTATTTTAGTTTCATAAAATATACATGATTCTTATAGAGATATAAGAAGTTTAGTGGGAGTACGTAAAACTTAATTGGTCCTATGTGTATCACACACATATCTCTCTATTGTGAAATAACATTCAAATACTAATGACTTAGATTTGAGATTATTCATCAATGATGGACCATGGCGAAACTTAGTACATACTGGGTATTAAGATCTATTTACAAAGATCTTATATTAATGTTTTAGATTAAGTAATGGCATTTACTAAATCAAACACGAATGACTCCATTGGAGATATTCGACCCATGTGAATAAATCTAAGTAAAGAATGTTTGAACTATGTATAAGCATTTACTAAGTTAAACATCCAAGGATCTAAGTAAGATTCTTAACCTATATTATATGTCAAAGAATTTAGCTGGATTTAGTATCTACTGAAACTAGATGAGCTAAAGTTACATGAATAGAATTCAACTGGGAATTATTCTGCAAAAGAATTTATCATGTATGATATAATACGAGGATCGCCAAAAACGTATCGTATGACTTTAGGCATGACGAACATATACCAATCTCTATTGATCTAAGTGAAGATCAACTAGATTGAGATCAAGAATACTTATGGTACTTGAAAAGGTACATAGGAATAGTTACTGATTCAAGGAAATAAAGATATGCTAAATATTGATGCTACACGCATAAACACTGGCAAAGGATCAAGCAAGATTCCCTTGGAGTTAACCATTGATAAGGACGAGCTATAGAGCATCGTGTTTTGAAATGGCAACATGGATTGGAGACCATGAGTTGTTGCGTGGGAAATTAAAATAATAATTTCTATGTTCTAAGATATAGTTGGAGAGTCTTCCACATATCTATGAACTGCTTGGATAGGTAAATCCAAACAAAGCATCACTAGCAACCTATACAGTTGAAGTAAAAGTGATTATTGCCTAAGAAGCAATAAAACAGGGTTGTTTAAAGTTCTTCACTGAACTTGGGTAGATCACCTATCTGCTGGCTTGATGGTTCTTCATTGAAAAATGCGTAGAACCACTCTTGAAGCAAGAAAAACGTCTGCTAACTTGATGGTTCTTCATTGCAAAATGAGTAAAACCACCATCGAAGTAAGAAAGACTAGATCACATAATAAACAAACTCGAAAAGATCTTATCATCATATCTCGAAGAAAATTCGATGAAAAGGATATTAAGATTGGCAAAGCATGATAACTAAACCTATGCAACAAGTGAGAAGCAACACTCACGTTGTAGCACTGGAAATCAAGCATAGCTTTGAATTCCATGAATTGTTTTAGAAGATGGGTTTGAGGCCCATGGTTATAAAACATTGGGGTTGAACATTTATCATATATGAAATGTATTTTCATATTCCATTTAATCTTGGTTTAGTATTAAATGATGAGTCCCTTCAATTTGACGATATATTCAAGATAGACTGTCAGGACCAGTCCTGTGACTAAGAAATGTCTATCAAGTGAACTTGAATGTCAAAGGTTGAAAATGGTCCCTAGTCGGAGTTTTCTATAAAATTGGACGCATAGAAAACGTTAGACGATTAGAATGCAAGATGACTAGTAGTTCTGTTTCTTGAACTATGTGGACATGGCAATGTCATAATCATTTGCATAGATACTTACTTTGGGAAGACTAGTATCGGACAAGACCTATGAAACTTTACTGTAAGAGATGAAAATTATAGCTTATCCTATCGGACAAGACCTATTAGTTATAGCTTATCCTATTTGAAAAAAATGGTGCCTCCCACGGAGATTTTCAAGACGGACTTTGAAGTTGAAGCTTCAAGATGAAGTCGGGCCATACTAGATCACATTTATCTTATGCATGTTTTAAGTTATTTATTGCTTTTAAATATGTCTTAAATATGCATGAGATCAAAGCTTGATTATGTTGCATGATTAAGGATTTTAGTTCACTTAAAATCTAACCAACATAGTAAGAGCCTTAAGTTCCAAATTTAAAAATTGAGTTAAAAGGTGCCATGCCAAAATATACACTTGCTTGGATATCCTTTACATCAATCTAGTAATAGTTTTCGCTCAGCGAGGTGTTACTTATTGGTCCTAAAGGGGCAAGGTACACAAATAATTGTGAGTACATGTTAGTTTTGGTGAAACTCAACGATATAAGTAAGGAGTCCTTTTATGTCGTGGCAAAATCGATAGGTTTACCTAATAAGTTCTTAGACGTACCTATCAACCAAGAATAGTTTCTAGACTATTAGCAAAAGGCTTTTGCTTACCTAAAATGTTTTAGAATTAAGTCCACAAACTGTGCTTAATTCTTCAATGATTTTAGGATCTTGGAATCATTTTATTCACACCTGCCGGAACACATAACTTGAATAAAATGCTTAATGAACATTGAATTATGCATGTATGCTAGAATTTAAGTTTATTAAGAGAAACTGTGAATGCTTATTTATTTGTTTATTCTTTTCAATTGTAGTTTTAACTATGGCAAACAACAAATCATTCAACATTCGGTCAATTCTCGAAAAGGAGAAGTTGAACGGGAAAAACTCCCTTGACTGGCAAAGGAACTTGCAAATAGTTCTTATGCAGGAAGAAAAGGAGTATGTCCTAGATGAGGCGATGCCCGAAGCCGCAGGCGACGGGGTCACTCAGGCAGCCCTCCATCGTTGGATTGATGCCAACAAGGATGTGAAATGTCTAATGCTCGCCACCATGAGTGCAGATCTACAGAAAACGTTCATCAACTCAGATGCTTTCACGATCATCAGTGAGTTAAAGAACATGTTCCAAGATCTGGCTCGGGTCGAAAGATTCGAGACTCATAGGCAAATTCTTGAGACCAAGCTTAAGAAAGGCGAGCCCGTAAGTCCACATGTTCTCAAAATGATTGGACTCATTGAGAATATGAGTCGGCTGGATCAGCAATTCTTTCAGGAAATGGCTGTAGACACCATCCTCCATTCTCTTCATAACGGGTATGATCAGTTTAAACTGAACTACAGTATGAATAGTCCGGACAAAACGCTGACTGAGCTTCACGGTATGCTGAAAACCGCTGAAAAGACGCTCAAAAGTGATAAGCAAGATGTGCTTATGGTGAGTGGGGGCAAGTTCAAGAAATCTGGAATGAAGAGGAATGCTAAGAAAGGTGGCAACAAGGCCAGCCCAACTAAGCAAACTGGCGCCAAGTCTGAAAAGAGGAAGGTCAGTCAACCCACTTCTGAATCCGAATGCTTCTACTGCATGAAGAAGGGGCATTGGAAGAGAGATTGCTTGAAGCTAAAGGAAGATCAGAAGAATGGAACAGTCGTTCCATCTTCAGGTATTTTTGTTATAGACTGTACACTTGTTAATTCAACTTCTTGGGTATTAGATACAGGTTGTGGCTCACACTTATGTTCCAATTCACAGGGACTAAGAAGAAGTAGAAAGTTAAGCAAGGGTGAAGTCGACCTACGAGTGGGAAATGGAGCACGGATTGCTGCATTAGCTGTAGGAACTTATTATTTGTCTTTTCCCTCTGGGCTAGTTTTGGAACTGGAAGAATGTTTCCATGTTCCAAGTCTTACTAAAAACTTCATTTCTGTTTCTTGCTTAGATGCTAAGGGATTTTCCTTTTTAATAAAAGACAATAGTTGTTCGTTTTATTTTAAAGAGATGTTTTATGGATCTGCTAGATTAGTCAATGGACTTTATTTATTAGATCACGACAAACAAGTTTATAACATAAATACCAAAAAGGCCAAAAAGGATGATTCAGATCTCACCTATCTGTGGCATTGTCGATTAGGCCATATTAACTTGAAACGCATGGAAAGACTTCAAAAGGAAGGAATTCTAGAACCATTTGACTTAGAGGATTATGGAAAGTGCGAATCATGTTTACTTGGCAAAATGACAAAGCAACCTTTCTCTAAAGTTGGAGAAAGAGCAACTGAACTATTGGGTTTAATCCATACAAATGTATGTGGACCAATGAGTACAAATGCTAGGGGTGGTTTCAGCTACTTTATCACTTTCACTGATGACTTCAGTAGATATGGTTATGTCTACCTAATGAAGCATAAGTCTGAATCCTTTGACAAATTCAAGGAATTTCAAAGTGAAGTAGAGAATCAATTAGGCAAGAAGATTAAGGCACTGCGGTCTGATAGAGGCGGTGAATATCTGAGCTATGAATTTGATGACCATCTGAAAGAATGTGGAATTCTATCAGAATTGACTCCTCCTGGAACACCACAATGGAACGGTGTATCGGAACGGAGGAACAGAACCTTGCTAGACATGGTCAGGTCAATGATGGGTCAGGCCGAACTTCCATTAGAATTTTGGGGACATATACCAAATACAGCTACACTCACTATAAATAGAGCTCCGTCTAAAGCTGTCGAAAAGACTCCATATGAGTTATGGTTTGGAAAGCCTGCAAATGTGTCTTTTCTCAAGATTTGGGGATGTGAAGTATACGTCAAACGATTAATTTCAGACAAACTTCATCCGAAATCCGACAAATGTATCCTTGTGGGCTATCCAAAGGAAACAAAGGGGTATTACTTCTACAATACATCTGAGAACAAGGTGTGTGTTGCTCGAGATGGTGTCTTTTTGGAGAAAGATCACATTTCCAAAATGACAAGTGGGAGAAAAGTAGACCTCGAACAAATTCGAGTCGAACAACAAACTCTAGAGAATGCTCAAAAATGACATTCAGGATGAAACTCAGAGATCTTTAGAAGTATCTGGTGAGAATCATGGCCAATCTAGAAATGTTACCCCGCGTAGATCGCAAAGATATAGATCTCAACTGGAAAGGTACTTAGGTATTTTGACGAACGAGAGCTATGACGTTCTATTACTTGAAAGTGATGAACCTGCGACTTACAAACAAGATATGACGAGCCCTAGCTCCAAGCAATGGCAAGAAGCCATGCAATCTGAATTGGACTCCATGTCTGAAAACCAAGTATGGGATTTGGTCGATTTGCCAGATGGCTACCAAGCCATTGGAAGCAAATGGGTTTTCAAACTGAAAAAGGACAAGGATGGGAAACTTGAAGTTTTCAAAGCTAGA
Source organism: Spinacia oleracea (assembly GCF_020520425.1). NCBI lineage: Eukaryota > Viridiplantae > Streptophyta > Magnoliopsida > Caryophyllales > Amaranthaceae > Spinacia > Spinacia oleracea. The sequence continues at coordinate 95,730,336 of NC_079489.1, forward strand.
TTGGTTGCAAAAGGTTACAAGCGAGTCCACGGTGTGGATTACGATGAAACCTTTTCACCAGTTGCAATGCTAAAGTCTATTCGGATAATGTTAGCAATCGCTGCATATTACGATTACGAAATATGGCAGATGGATGTCAAAACTGCTTTCTTAAACGGCGTTTTAACAGAAACTGTGTTTATGACACAGCTTGAAGGTTTTGAGGATCCAAAGAATGCTAAAAAGGTATGCAAGCTAAAGAAATCAATCTATGGATTGAAGCAGGCATCAAGGAGCTGAAATATACGTTTTGATGAAGCAGTCAGTGACTTTGGTTTCATAAAAAACGCAGACGAATCTTGTGTATACAAGAAGGTCAGTGGGAGCAAAATTGCTTTCCTAGTATTATATGTCGACGACATATTACTTATCGGAAATGACATTCCTATGTTGAACTCTTTCAAGATTTGGCTTGGGGAATTTTTTCGATGAAGGATCTAGGAGAAGCACAGTACATATTGGGCATCAAGATTTACAGAGATAGATCTAAAAAGATGATTGGACTTAGTCAAAGCACTTATATCAATAAGGTGCTTGATAGGTTCAAGATGGCAGACTCCAAGCGAGGCTACCTACCCATGTCTCATGGAATAACTCTAAGCAAGACTCAGTGCCCAAAAACACTTGATGAGCGTAGACGAATGAATGGGATTCCATATGCATCATTGATTGGTTCAATAATGTATGCTATGATATGTACACGCCCGGATGTTGCGTACGCACTCAGTGCTACGAGCAGATACCAGTCAGACCCAGGAGAGGCGCATTGGACTGCTGCCAAGAATATTCTGAAGTACCTGAAAAGGCACAAAGATGATTTCCTGGTCTATGGTGGAGATGATGAATGAATTGTTAAAGGCTATACGGACGCAAGTTTCTAAACCGACAAAGATGATTTCATATCACAGTCTGGGTTTGTCTTCTGCCTCAACGGAGGTGCAGTAAGCTGGAAAAGTGCTAAGCAAAGCACCATTGCGGATTCTACAACTGAAGCGGAGTACATTGCTGCACATGAAGCAGCAAAGGAAGCTATATGGCTAAGGAAGTTCATAGGCGAACTTGGTGTAGTCCCCTCCAATAAAGGACCAATAGCCCTGTATTGTGATAATAACGGAGCTATTGCACAGGCAAAGGAGCCTAGACACCACCAGAGAGTCAAGCATGTACTTCGTAGATTTCACCTTCTACGAGAGTTCGTTGAAATAAAAGAAGTCGAGATAAGCAAGATTGGAACTGATGACAACATATCAGATCCATTGACTAAACCTCTGCCGCAGGCGAAGCACAACTCGCACACTGCAGCTATGGGAATCAAGCATATTGGAGAATGGCTTTGAAATCCTTGTTTAATGTTTTAAAGTTTTAGAGTTTAAATCTTTGTAAAACATTATTGGTTAATCATTCACAATAAATGAATAGAATTAATTTTTTACATTTAATTTGTGGTTTATTAAATGATGAGTCCCTTCAAATTGACAATATATTCCAGATAGACTGTCAGGACCAGTCCTGTGACTAAGAAATGTCTATCAAGTGAACTTGAATGTCAAAAGTTGAAAATGGTCCCTGGTCGGAGTTTTCTATAAAATTGGACGCATAGAAAACGTTAGACGACTAGAATGCAAGATGACTAGTAGTTCTGTTTCTTGAACTATGTGGACATGGCAATGTCATAATCATTTGCATAGATACTTACTTTGGGAAGACTAGTATCGGACAGACCTATGAAACTTTACTGTAAGAGATGAAAATCTGTCATAATAAATTTCATTAAAATTATTAGACACTAAATCCTCAATACCTGAGTGATTTGAGATTACTTGTTTAAGAACTGGTTACTTTGACGTTGACCAACCGTCGCACCGTAAAAGGAGGCTATAAAGGCAACGCTCAGGTAATCACCTATCAAACGAAGTCTAATCTCAAGATCGCAAGATTGGGATTGCCCTCCCATAAATCGGGATGAGATGCTTAAAAGTTGTACAAGGCCACTCGGAGAGCTAGAAACTGTGAAATGCATGGCCGTGCTCGGATGAATCATAGGCTATGATTATCTGTTTATTTGATCAGTTGAACTCTGAAACCGAGAAACACCTCTGGACATAATAAGGATGGCAACTCTTACCTTATGTTCAAGAGCAAGCATCGAGCGACAAAGGAATTAGGAAATGCACACTTGTCCCTAAGGACAAGTGGGAGACTGAAGAAAATAATGCCCTTGGTCCAAGTATGCATTCTATGTTAAGTCTAATAAATGCGGTTCAGTATTAATTAACAAGTTAATAATTCAGTGAGATCAAGTGAGCTGAATGCCTAGCTAGAGGCCGCTTCAGTTCAAGTGGAATTAATGATATTAATCCACAGCTTACTCTTGACTGAACCCGTAGGGTCACACAAATAGTACGTAAACGGATCAAGTATTTAATGGCATTAAGTACTCTATCTATGGATATTCGGAATCGACGGATCTTGGTTTCAGTGAGAGATGAGATCGTCACAAGCAAGAAATAAATACTCCGGAAATGATGATATTGCCGGAAACGGAAATATGGATCGTATCGGAAATATAAATATTATCCAAGTCGTTGATGTTGCCGGAAACGGAAACATGGTACGTATCGGAAAATATTATCGGAAATGGAAATATTGCCGAAATCGGAAATATTGCCGGAAACGGAAATATTGTCAGAATCGGAAATATTATCGGAATCGGAAAATAATTCCGGAAACGGAAATATTAAATATTTGTTCGAAACGGAAATTAATTCCGGAATCGGAAATATTAAATATTGTTCGTATCGGAAATGAATTCCGGAATCGGGAATTTAATCGGAAGCGTATCGTACGAATTAGCATCGGACGAGGCCCGCTAGACGAAGGCCCAGCACGAAGCCAGGCCATCGCCCAGCGAGCCGCACGCACCAACGCACGCCTCGACCAGGCCCAGCGCAAGGCCAGGCCCAGCCAAGGGCGCGCGCGCTAGAGCACAGCAGCGTGGGCTATGCGCCTGTCGTGGGCCGCAAGGCTTGTGCGGGTGCACGACTTGTGCAATGCTTGTGCGGGAAATCCTAATCATATTAGGATTTGTGCAAAGATTAAAATTCTAATCCTATTAGATTTGTTTTGTTATTTAGAGTCCTAATAAAGTTCTAACTAGCAAATCCACATCCTAGTAGGATTACAATTCCTTTTCCATACTCCTATAAATAGGTGCCTAGGGTCACAATTTATGGGTACGATTGAAGTATTCAAAGGGTAAGTTTTTGAAATAAAAATCAGCCATACACTTGCAAACACTAGCCGAAATTCCTTAGCACCATAAGGGCGATTCTAGTTGGTCTAACTTGAGGCGGATCCGGACGTACTGTGGACTATCTACGGAGGGACGACATTTGGAGTCCTAAAGACTTGTTCTTGTTCGGTTCTGGCGCAGCTAGGGAAGGCACGTTACAACATGTATGCATCCATTCTATGCTAAATGATTATGTGTAAATAATATGCTTTCATGGCTTTATGGTTTTTCCGCATGATTTATGAATTGTCATATGTATCTTAACCTAACATACAACACCCCTTAAGGGTAACACGTAGCTTCCATTGCTTTGTGCATGCAACATTCATGAGCGTTTTCATAAAAATTTAAAATTTTTAATTCAAAATTAATGACAGATTAATAAATCATATTAATTTCATAATTTTAGGGCGAAAAATCGAAAATTTATTAATTAATTAATTAATTTCCGATTAACATGGATTCAAATCTAGGTCATAAAAATAAAAAATTTAACATAAATTAACAATTTTTATGGTGGATTTTAATCATGGATACCTAATTAAATTATTAATTAATTATGAAAATCAAATCAATTCTAAATTATTCAAATTTCAACAAATTAATCATAATTACAAATTAGGTTGTATAATTAACAAGTCTAGGCATTCATAATTGTTAAACATATACTGTAGGTCAATCAAAAACTCAAGATTTATCAACAAGAATCGCAAATACTTAATTTGACATCTTAAATTTACAAACTTTTGCGTTCGAAAAACTAAAACCTCCGAAAAGTCATAGTTAGGCTTCGAATTTGGGAATTCTGGGTTCGGCCAAAAAATCACTCGTTTTGGATGAGTAACGAAGAAACTGCCGAAAACCTGCGTACATATAATTAAATAAACGCAATTTGCAATTAATTACGAAAATTAATCACCCCTTTTAATTCCTTGCAAATTTGTGAAATTTAACCATGTTTATGCAATTTAGATTATGAAAATAATAAGAGGCTCGTGATACCACTGTTAGGTTATGATTCATATGACAAAACATAAATCATGCGGAAAAACCATAATGTCAGGAAACATATTATTTACACATAATCATATAACATAATTTAGATGCATACACTTTGTAGAGTGCCCTCCCTAGCTGCGCCCGAACCGAACAAGAACAAGTCTTTAGGACTCCAAGTGTCGTCCCTCCGTAGATAGTCCACAGCACGTCCGGATCCGCCTTAAGATTGATCAACTAGAATCGCCCTTAAGGTACTATAATTTTCGGGTATTATAGGGCAATAATATGACTGAATTTTGCTCTCAAAAATGTCACTTTGAATACTTGAAAAACTCGTTATAAATTGTGAACCTAGGCCACATATTTATAGGGGTATGGAAAGAGAATTGGAATCCTTCTAGGATACGAATTAATTAAATTAGAATCCTAGTAGAACTCTTATTTAATTAATTTATCTTTTAGGATTAGGAATTTAATCATTAAACGAATCCTATACGCTTTAGGTTTCGTATGTGAACACAAACACACACGGACGCACAACAGCCCACGAGGGGCGCCATGCGCGCGCGCGCACAGCCCGAGCAACGAAGCCCAATTGCCACGGAGCCCACGACTGCCGCAGCCTTGGGCGCGCGCTGGGCCTACCTTGCGCTGGGCCTGGCGTGGCCTTGGTTGTCTTGTGTGGCGCGCTGGCTTGCTGGGCGATGGCCCGGCTTCGTGCTGGGCCTTCTTCTAGCAAGTCTCGTCCGATGCTAATTCGTACGACGCGCTTCAGATTAATTTCCCGATTCCAGAATTTATTTCCGATACGAACAATATTTAACATTTCCGATTCCGGAATTAATTTCCGTTTCGAACAAATATTTAATATTTCCGTTTCCGGAATTATTTTCCGATTCCGATAATATTTTCGTTTCCGGTAATATTTCAGATTCCGGCAATATTTCCATTTCCGATAATATTTTCCGACACGTACCATGTTTCCATTTCCGACAACATCTACAACTTGTATAATATTTATATTTCCGATACGATCCATATTTCTGTTTCCGGCAATATCATCGTTTCCAGAGTATTCATTATTTGCCTTTGACGATCTCAGCTCCCATTGAAACCAAGATCCGTCGATTCCGAATATCCATAGATGGAGTATTTAATGCCATTAAATACTTGATCCATTTACGTACTATTTGTGTGACCCTACGGGTTCAGTCAAGAGTAAGTTGTGGATTTAATATTAATTCCACTTGAACTGAAGCGACCTCTAGCTAGGCATTCAGTTCACTTGATCTCACTGAATTATTAACTTGATAATTAATACTGAACCGCATTTATTAGACTTACCATTAAATGCATACTTGGACCAAGGGCATTAATTCCTTCACAACACTCAAAGGCGTAGCATCCAAATGGTTTGAAAGGATACTCGCGGGTTCTATTGCCTCCCTTGCTGAACTGGAAGTCCTATTTTTAACATGGTTTATGGCCTATAAAGAAGAAAAGAGGACGAGTATGCATCTGAGATGGATCCTACAAGGGAAGGACGAGATTTTAAGAAGCTATGTGAAGCGCTTCAATTTGGAAGTTGTCAGATTCTCGACTTGCCAGACGGAGTATCTTTAGACAATTTCATCAAAGGAATAAAAAAGGATAATTCAAGTTTGATTTGGTGAAGAAAAGTGTGCGTACTATGGCCGAGGTATTGGGCAAAATCGAAGCCTGGGGAAGCGACCGAGTGAAGTAAAGTGTGCGTACTACATGCAACTGAAATATGTAGCGTGTAAAAAGACGGCAAGACTGGGGAAGCGGCCGTGTCATTTTGAAAGAAAGATAAAACAGATTGAAAGGTCATTAGAATCAATGACACCTGCACCATATCAAAGGAAAAATAACCCCCTACAGCAGGACAGAAGAGGGGACGACCACATGAGAAAGAGCTCTTTGAATATAACACTGACCTCTGCACGATTCTTGTTGATGTAGGGACCAGGTTTGAGTTAGAGCGTTCATTCCCGATGAAGTCCCCCGTCGAGAGTCGAGACCCGAAACTATATTGAAAATACTATGAAGATGTAGGTCATGACACAGAGGACTGTAGGAGCCCGAAGTTGACCCTGGACGGCTTAGCGGCTAAAGGTCATCTAAAGCGCTATTTGCAGAAAAGTACTCACGAAACAGGGAATTTTCTTTTTACAAAAAGAAAAAATCACCCACCTCAGCAGGAGGCGGCAATCAAAATCAAATTGATGAAGGGTTTGTAGCAGTTATTTCAGGTGGGCCGGCGAGGACCTACTATGAGAGGGAAAAAAGATTATGCCAGAAGGCTGTGGCAGTTGATGCTCTCAGGCAAGTCACCCCATGACCCTTTCCCGAAAATAGAAATCTGCGAGTTTGATTGTGGAAGAATAGCTACCCCACATGACGACCCATTGGTCATAGAAATAAAGATCTCTAATATGAGAGTGAGGTGAATACTGGTCAACACTATAAGCTCGTGTGACATTATGAGTGCTGAATGCTTAAGTCGTTTAGCTCATGACCCAAAGACAATTGAGAAAATGCATTATCCCATCATTGGTTTTGGAGGAAGCATTATTCACCGAGTAGGTGTCATATCATTACCCATAAGGATAGGGGGACACACCAATGGCAGAAATATGAATGTTGACTTCAGGATAGTCAAAGATCCGACTGCATATAATTTCTTCTTGGGGTGTCCTACATTAAAAAAATCAAGGCGATCATAGTTACTCACCTTATGCTGTTAAAGTATGTGTGTGATGATGGGAAGATTGGGACCATCCATGGTGGCCAACAGCAAGCACCAGACTTCTATATCTAACTACACTCAACCAAGCAACATAGAAGAAAGACTAGATCGAAGCAGGCGTCAAAAGGAAGTACGGGGAGGTAACTCCTCATACAAAAATTCTAAGCCCCACATACCCCATTAAAGACGTTGCTGTCAAGATTGGAAAAAGTGGTTAAAAGACGTCTAAGATAGATTACTATGTAATGCCAACTAAACGACCAATAATTTGTAAGTGCTAACTAAACGAAAAAAAATTGTAAATGCCAACTAAACGGCCAGAAATTTGTACTGAGATCGAGTAGCCTTACAAAATTTCATAAATAAAGCAAGTTTATAAAAATAATATTTTCTATCACTGGTTTATGGAGGACATCAATAAATATAACTCCTATTAGCTGACAAAACACATGTCAGAAAAGAGTAATTGACTGACGGCCTGAGGAGTGGCCTAGATTAGCGCCCCTATAGAGTGATCACCTATACACAAGGTTAACATCCAAAATTGGCCTTACATGCCATACACAAACTACAATGAGTAAGCTACTCACCTTAAACTGGTGAGACATCCCTACAAGGCACCAAACGGTTGTACACATAAAAAAAATATAGACCCCAGTTGACGTACCAGTCTAGGGGAAATCAATTCAACCAATCATACTAACTAAATATAGACATCTACGTCATCATAGCAGAATCATCTTTAGACGAAGAGTTAGTCTAAGGTATTGCAAAGGACTGCATTACTACAAAAACAGACAAATAACATAAGATGGATACAAGATTCAAAAAACCATGGGAATTATTCAAGGGATGCTCAGCAGGCACCAAGGTTAATACATGCTCCCAAGGCGCAGAAAAAAATTAAAAGTGCTCAGAAGGGACCAATGTTAACACATGCGCTCAAGGCGTAGAAAACAAACAAAGAAAAAATAAGCTAAGAAGTTCTAGGGGCGACCGAGTTACCATCCTGAGCGTCCAGATCGACATGAGAGTTCACCTTATCCTCGTCGCCATCTGAAGAAACTTAGGAGGCTCCACGCCAAGACGCTGGCAAGCAACACAACTACCTGATGCGAGATCCGAGCCCGAAACCACTAGAAGCCCACACCTTCTATCTCTTGGTCCCAAGCTCTCCGGGTACCCTCCATCACGGCCTCCCCGCCAAGATTAAATGAGCTGGCTGCCTCGCGCTTAATAGTGCCCACTTCCTCCGCAGCCTCTTTTATCTTACCCTCTAGGGAGTCCACCTTCTTTTCTAAGCCGATAACTCGAAAGGTGGCGTCTGAATAAACGTTTCTGATGGCAAACAACTTCTTCTCATGTTCCTTGAGCTTAGTCTCGTGCTGCCCGGGGTTGGTCTCGGCGAGGAGTATAGAAGACACATGGGCTTTAATAGTCGCTTGCATTTCGGCCTAAATCTCCTTGGCTTTGTTTCCAACATACTTCTCGTGAATTTCAATTTGATCCTTCTGGTTAAGCAGCTCAAGGTGCATATCCACATGGTACCGTCCAGCCTGCTCGAACCTGCTGTGTTGATATGACTGTTAGAGAGGAATTAGGACAATAAATATTCAAAGAAGATAAAACGTTAGAAACTCACTTCCACCACCAGAGACTACATGGCCCCAAAGTAAGCGTCCTCTATCCCAGCGAGAGAATCCACATACTCCTTGGGGATTGAAGCATACACAAAGGAGAGAATTCAGGCTTTCTCTGACGAACTAAAACCATCAGAAGGGGGTATCTAAACAATTTCAGCCCTCCTCATCCTCTGAGAACCAAATTCACCTATACAAAAGTGAAGAAGAAAATATAAGTACAAATTCACTCTCACAAAAGAACTGCGTTGAACCAAAAAGATAATTACCACTTTGAGCCACCGTCTGAAAGGCGGACGAAGAAGGAGGAACTGTAATACCTCGTATTTTAAAGTAATTATAAACATATTTTATTATATTTATAAAATATTTTTATTTATTTTAAGAATTTAAATCTCATTTAAACAAGTTATTTAAATGTGTTCAATTAATTAAAATCGTTTATGATTTTAATTAATTATGAAGCGAATTTAATTTTTAAGTTGAAAATTTGTTTTGGTTTTGAAATAAAAAAAATTGAATTATTCTAAAGCCTAATCCAATTTTTATAAGGAGCTCAAGTGAATAATTCAATAGAGTATTAAATTCTAGCCCAAACAAACTAAAGCAAGCCCAACTTGAATGAATGAAGCCCAAAAAGGGAGTTTCCCAAAAACCTAATCACCAAGGGTATGTAGCCCTTGATGTTTCAAAAATCCCCACACATTCTTGAAAGCCTCAAATTCTCTCACCTCTCTCTTTCTTCTTCCCCAAGTTTCTCTTTCACGCCTCTCTTCTTTTCTCTCGTGCCTCGCCCGAGCAATGCCCAGCACCCCTTGCTGCTGCTGCTGCTGCTACTTGGCTGCCTCGGTGCCTAGCACCCTGCTATCGGTGCACACCCCCACCCCAGCACCCTGCTCGCTGCCCTTTTGTGCGAGCCCCTGCTCGTTCTCGCCAGCTGCTGCCCGCACAAGCCAGCAACCTTGCTGTCGCGAGCCACCTCCAACCTCTTTAGTCCAATTTTGCGCCCAGTTACACCAACTAAGTAACCGTGTCGTGCTATAGGTTGGCTTGGTATACTTTCTCTTCTTCCTAATCTTCACAATTTTAAATCATGGATTTTTTTTTATTATGATTGATATCGGATTTTGATTTATTATTGTACATGGGATTGTTTATGAACACCAAAGTTGAGGATTTTGATGATTAGAATGTTGAGGAATATTTTTGATTGAAGAACCTTAATTTTTAGATTTGGTTTGATAAATAAAGCTTCAATTTTTCAGGGTTTTAAGGATTTTAATGGTGATTTAGGGTTAGGGTTTTGGCTTAAACCTTATGCCTAATTGATTAACATAATTAGGTGACAATTTTAATTATGGTAATGAATTATAATTTTGAAATTTATTGTGAGACCTAAAGTGTCAATTTTTAATGGTTTTAAGCATGAAATGAATTGAAATTCATGTTAGGGTTTTAAACGATTAATCGGAATTATAATTTTAACGATTAATGATTAATTTCTAAATAATTCAAGCATTTTAAAACTAAATAAAATTGCTGGAAATTTAATGAACATGGATAATAATTAAGTTTCATTATTTTAATGATAGTAGGAGATTTCTAATTTAGTGGATTGATCACAAAGTGGCCCCCGTACTTAGGAATTCAAGGAACGTACAAGTCTAGGGTGACCACCTTACTTTCATGGGAAATCACGTGGTGCTTTTATATCGTGATTCATGTACTTGGAATATTAATGGATTCACGTTTGAATGTGTGAGATGCGCATTTTGGTCTTTCGAATTGGTTGCACGATGGAGTGGGTTATAACATTTTCAAATTCTGGTTAATAATCTAAATGTGAGGAAAATAAGGTGGGCTTGAAAATTCCAACGCACAGGATGGAAGCACTGGAATTTTCAAGCGCTGGCCTAGACAGCGTGGGAATTTGATGCGCTGGCCATTATGCCCTTTTTCCTTTTCCTCGTTGCTTGCGCTAGTATTTTCTGGCGCTTTGAATTGGAGCGTTGGAATATTCTAGCGCAGGTTAGGGCAGCGCTGGTTTTTTCAGGCGCTGGGCTCCTGACTTCGGAAATTTGTTTCTGATTCGTAGCTTTAACATTATTTCGACATTTAGAGTAAATTTTTTACCTGGCGTCTTGTTGTTAGTTTCACATAGCACGTAAAAATCAACATCAAACTAGCAACGAGCATGATTTCAAATATAATGCGCATTTAGTTTATGCTAGTCCCTAATGTTCAAAAAGGGTTGGGTGTCAAAGGGTACCAAACATATCGCCAATCCCCTAACAGGCCCTTGTTAGAGTCGTCGGGTTCATCACGAATTTTGAGGCCTATCCGGTACGTGTTGGAGTGGCATATACTGTTTTGGATAAATTCTGCTTAGAGCCGAACTTGTCTTGAGGATGGTGCTAACAATCGATTGAGCTAGACAAAGCAAAGTGACAAGAGTCAATCGTAAAAGCATAAGTGAGAGTATTATTAGCAAGTAGAACTTATTTGTAGAAAAGAGTCGTCTAAGCCATTTTATAGGCCTTACACAATGAATGTAACGTTCATAATTGAATACACATAATTAGGCTTAATGAAGGTAATTAATGTTGTGCTTTACTTAGTCACGTAACATATGCCGTCCTACTCAACTGTTGGGTTCAAGTTGTCAGCAGTAACGTCCTGCCTTGCTGGCAGCCACGTATGCTCCATAATGGCGTATTTTGACATGTTACCAAGAGGGTATTTCCCCCCCTAACAATTGTCCTCAAACCAATTTTGAATTTATTCCGGGAAGTTCAATGGAGAAATCGGTTTCCTTGTTTCCGAGAAAAGGGAGGAAATAACCTCTTATTCCCCCAATGACTGACGGCGTTCCGTAATGATGATCCTTGATAAATAAATCGCCCATTCCTTCCATAAACACACCATTCCCCTTTACCCACTTCCTTCCATAAGAAGCCGGTGGTTTTCTCTTCCTGTTTCCAGGTAACCGCCTTCTCTTCGTCTTCCTTCTTCTAATTTTCCATTCCTTATGTCACAAAGAATGGGAACAAAGTCGGCCCGTGCAAAGAACAAGAAAATAGTGTGGAGTGTGATCTGGACGAGGGTCCTGTGTTCAGTCCAAGTAACATTCTAGACAAGAACAATGCTCGAGCGGCCACCTGGGGAAACTAGGATGCGGCGGCGCTCAAGGCTAAGTGCGGTTTTCCTCTATCAGCGGTAATTCGTCTGCCGCAGCCCGATGAACGGGCTGATTGGACATCATACGGTTGGGTGTGCTTCTACGAGTACCCCTTGAAAATTGGCTACACCTACCCTTTTACGCTGCTGGTGAGGGGGGTTTTGAAAACCATAATGGTGCTGCCGGAGCAACTGATGCCGCAGGTCTGGCGGGTCATGCACCTCGTCGACCACCTGGCCGAAAAACTGGGAATGAAATTCCGGGTGGAGGACTTGGTGTATACCTACAAAGTCTAAAACTACGGAGCCAGTCGGTAATCGAACGACAAAGGGTGGATGGGTCGTTTTGTTTTTGTGGAGTTGGCTAGTCTGGGGCCCGATTCCGACTTTTTGACCCGGGAATGGATGGCTAGAGGTATATTTGTTTTGTTTGTGTTTTGAGATACTCTCTGATTTGACCTTGTCTCATTTTTTTGTTTTTGTAGGGGCATCATTCGACACCGTCAGGGTCGGCGCTGAAGCGGTCGAGAAGAATGCTGTTCTCGTGGGGATACCTCTCAAGGAAAGAGCCTTTTGGGGGCACAAGGTTCGAGCGTGAAGAGCTTTCACAGGAAGAGGAACATTCCGAACCTGCAAACATGTCGACTTCAATAGGTAAATGAGTTAGCCTTAGTTTACAGGTTGGGTTCGTTGCCCTTAAAAAAAACGATTGCATGTTGTTTTAACGAGACTAAGTCGTCTACATAATGTTGTTTCGCAGGAACTGGTCCGTCGACACGATCTGGTAAGGCCCCGTCTGCGGAGGCGTTGCTGAAGAAGAGGCTGTAAGCACTTGGGAGTGTAGTCCGGCCAAAACCCATCATAGTGGTGTCGCCTCGGAAGTCGCCAAAGACTTCTCACGACTATACCGTGACCGGGGAGATGGGGACATCCACAGCTGTGGAATTCAAAATGCCACCTCCGTCTGGAAAGAGAAAGCTCTCCGTCGAGTTTCCGATGACTTTGGGTCGATCGACGCTCCACTGCACCAACTATGGCCAGAAGTGGACCGCCTGTGGATGCCCTCCAGCCGCGAACGTCAAGAGACCCTGTTCCCAGTTGATGCAACTGTCGAGAGCGTCTCGGACGCTTGGAAGGTTTTTTCTGCTCTTGCGCTTTTACTTTTGTTTTTCCTTCCGTCTTTGGGTTGGCATAAATATCTAAAATGGTTTTGCTTTTCTTTTCTTCTTCTTGCAAAGGCCCTGCAATCTGCTTTGGCTACTCGACATCATGTCATAGCCCTGAAAGACTAGTTAGTAAAAATGAAAAATGACAAGAAAAAGGCAAAGCAGAAAGTCGGTCGACTTGGTCACGTCGCTAAGGAGGCGACAGCTTAAGCCGAGATGCTGGAGGCAGAGCAAGCAAAGGGGGCTGCTGACATTGCTGCATTAAATGCCGATAAGGAAGCGCATGTCGCTGAAGTTGACGAGCTGAAGACGTCTCTCGCGAAGGTCAAGGCAAGGATTTTCGACTTTGCTGGCTATTACACTTAGAAAACCCGGGCTGAGATGATGGAGGACTTTATGGCGGACAGGCATGGAGAATGGACTCCTGAGAAAGATATTGCTTAGTTCAACACCGCATTCCTCGAGGAGTATGTCTCCCCTGGTATCGTCAGTGATAAAGAGGACGTTGAGGAGGGTGCAACTGCAACCAGCCCCAATGCCGAGATGGTGACGACACCAGGCAATGGCGAGCAAGAGGAGAATGCGGGACCAACAGACCCCCTGGAGTAGTCCTCTTCCCACCCCCCTTTAAAAAATATATAACTCTTGGTTACGTTTAAACAATGGTTTTTTTTTTGGTTGGCCTAAGTGAGAAGTGGAGCTGCAAAATGGTTACGTCTTCAGCTTGTCAGAGGTGGAGTTGCAAGTAAGAAGTGTAAACTGCGCAAAATGTAAACTTCTATTTCTGTTCGTGTGTAATGTACATTGTAATATGTAAGTTGTTTCCTAAGCGTTTTATATGGCCTAATTTGTAGTTTTGTAAAGTGTAAAGATTGTAATTTATAATTCATACAAGTAGGTTGAAAAAATGTAAAATTCGAATATATTCAATAAAATGACAAAGTTGTTTGCATTCTTCTCTGTGTTGCATTTGATTTTTTTCCATCCTGCCTTCTTCTTGTCGAATTCATCATCGTGTAGGAATCATACTGTCAACATAGCAGAGCGTGAGGATTGGCCGTTGGTGTAGCCAACGACCCTCATGCATAAGTCAGTATGGGGCTACATGAAATAAAACGAAATTACGAAAAGAAGTAAAAGGAAAGGGTTTTTAGAGAATACTAGTTGAGATCGTGTGTACGTTTGTATTTGCTGAACTTCATCATGCTGTATGTGTTTGCCAAAAAATGTGATCTGCAAAACGAGATGATGGCGTCAGGGTTGGCCGTTGGTGTAGCCAACGACCCTTCGATGCCTAAGTCAGTAATGGTAATGAAAGAGAAATCACAAATACAGAAAGAAAAGGAAAGGCTAAGGAACTTAGCTTTATTCGTTACGGTTGCTGTCTTGTTTGAGTACATCCGAGTTTGTTACGACTCGAGATCAAGTCGTGTTGTCCCCAGTTTAGGGATGTCGTCATGATGTCGCACACATCAACTATTCCTGCACGTTAGTGAAAAGAAAGGCTAAAAAGGAAAAAGTTTCAAGGTGTTAGAAGTGATACAGCTTCAAGTGTGTCGCGTTCCAACTCCTTGGGATGGGACTTCCATCTCTGTCGACCAGCTCGTATTCGTCGTGACCTGTTCGTTTACAATTTGGTAGGGTCCTTCCCAAGTTGGAGCGAGTTTCTCATGTCGTGGGTCTTTTTTGTTTGGAAAGACCTTTTGCAGAACCCAATCTCCTTGTCGGAAAACTCGAGCTCGGACGTTCTTATTGTAACTGTTAGCAACCGCCTGTTGGTAGGATGCCATCCTGACCAATGCTGCTTCTCTGAGCTCGTCGACAGTGTCGATGTCGTATGACAAGACTGAGTCATTCATTCCTGGTGACATTAAACTGCTCCTTGTTGTGGGAAGCTCGACTTTTGGAGGAATGACTGCCTCACATCCGAAAACCAAAGAGAAAGGGGTGTGGTTGGTCGCTGTCTTGTGTGTTGTCCTGTCGGCCCATAGAATCATGGGTAGTTCGTCTTCCCATCTCCCTTTTGCGTCATCAAGACGTATCTTGAGGTTGTTGATTATGATCTTGTTACTTGATTCGGCTTGACCGTTGGCCTGAGGGTACCTTGGTGTTGAAGTATGCAAAGTAATGTTGTATCTGGCGTAAAATTCCTTTGTTTTGTTGCTGATGAACTGCGAGCCGTTGTCACAGACGATGTCGGATGGAATTCCGAAACGGCTAAGGATATTTCGTTTGATGAATGATATGACTTCGCTGTCTCGTACGCATTTGAACGCCTCTGCTTTGATCCATTTAGAGAAGTAATCGGTCATTGCCAACATGAAGACGCGCTGCCTTGAAGCTTGTGGCAAAGGAACTACTATGTCCATTCCCCACTTCATGAAGGGCTATGGGGACAAGATAGGGCGAAGTTCCTCACATGGTTGATGAGAGATGGATGCGAAACGTTGACATGAATCGCATTTTTTGGCGAAAGTGATTGCGTCTTTCTTCATAGTTGGCCAAAAATATCCCATGGTTTGGGTTTTGTGGGCTAGGCTTCATCCACCGGCATGATTTCCACATTCACCATAATGGATATTCCTCAGCGTCGACTCGATCTTGTCATGGTCTAGACATCTAAGGTACGGTTCTGCGACTGAATTTCTAAATAAGACCCCATGGATCAAGATGAATCTGGAGGCTCTCATACGGAAGGATCTTTCATGGGTGACTTCAGGTGGGATTATGTGGTGTTTGTTCCAGTGTATGTATGGGTCGCGCCATGATGTGGGAGCAGGAGTTTGAGTTGGTGTGATTTTCTCATTGACGGGTAGGGCTTCTTTTGTGATGGCTGGTTACATAAGGTGGACTATAGGGATTGTGGTGAGTTTGGGTTTGATGTTTGAGCCTAAATTGGCTAAGGCGCCAGCTTGGGTATTTTGGTCCCTTGGTATCTGTTGTAGGGTGCATGAGTCGAATTTTCTGACAAGTCTTTTGGCTACTTCTATGTAGGCCTGCATCTTGGAATTTTTTTCTGCATATGAACCGTTAATCTGACTGATAATTAATTTGAATCACAATGTACCTCAAGTCGGCGAATATGCATGTCGAGTGCTAGTGATAACCCTAGGATCAAGGCTTCGTACTCCGTCTCATTGTTTCTAGCTTTGAACTCCTAACAGACAGACTGTACTATGGTGTCCCCTTGTGGCGACTTTAGCACATTTCTTAGTCCTATGCCCCGTATGTTGGAGGAGCCGTCAGTGTTAGGTTATGATACATATGACAATTCATAAATCATGCGGAAAAACCATTTAGCCAGGAATACATATTATTTACACATAATCATATAGCATAGTTTAGATGCATACTCATTGTTGCGTGCCCTCCCTAGCTGCGCCCGAACCGAACAAGAACAAGTCTTTAGGACTCCAAGTGTCGTCCCTCCGTAGATAGTCCATAGCACGTCCGGATCCGCCTTAAGATTGACCAACTAGAATCGCCCTTAAGGTACTAAAAATTTCGGCACTTTTGAGCAAGGAATGTGTCTGAATTTTTCTCTCAAAAACTCACTTTGAATACTTGAAAAAATTGTTATAAATTGTGAACCCAGGCCACATATTTATAGGGGTATGGAAAGAGAATTGGAATCCTATTAGGATACGAATTAATTAAATTAGAATCCTAATGAAACTCTTATTTAATTAATTTATCAAATAGAATTAGGAATTTAATCATTAAACGAATCCTGTACGTTTTAGGTTTCGTATGTGAACACAAACACCCACGCACGCACAGCAGCCTACGAGGGGCGCCATACGCGCGCGCGCACAGCCCAAGCATCGCAGCCCACGACTGCCGCAGCCTTGGGCGCGCGCTGGGCCTGCCTTGCGGTGGGCCTGGCGCAGCCTTGGGCTGGCGTGTTGTGGCGCACGTTTCCCTTGCTGGACGTGGGCCTGGCTTCATGCTGGGCCTTCGTCTAGCAACCTCGTCCGATGCTAATTCGTACGACGCGCTTCCGATTAATTTTCCGATTCCGGAATTCATTTCCGATACGAACAATATTTAACATTTCCGATTCCGGAATTAATTTCCGTTTCGAACAAATATTTAATATTTCCGTTTCCGGAATTATTTTCCGATTCTGATAATATTTCCGATTCAAACAATATTTCAGTTTCCGGCAATATTTCCGATTCCGGCAATATTTCTATTTCCGATAATATTTCCCGATACGTACCATGTTCCGTTTCCGGCAACATCTACGACTTGGATAATATTTATATTTCCGATACGATCCATATTTCCGTTTCCGGCAATATCATCGTTTCCGGAGTATTCATTTCTTGCCTGTGACGATCTCAGCTCCCACTGAAACCAAGATCCGTCGATTCCGAATATCCATAGATGGAGTATTTAATGCCATTAAATACTTGATCCGTTTATGTACTATTTGTGTGACCCTACGGGTTCAGTCAAGAGTAAGCTGTGGATTAATATCATTAATTCCACTTGAACTGAAGCGGCCTCTAGCTAGGCATTCAGCTCACTTGATCTCACTGAATTAGTAACTTGTTAATTAATACTGAACCGCATATATTAGACTTATCATTGAATGCATACTTGGACCAAGGGCATTATTTCCTTCAGTCTCCCACTTGTTCTTAGGGACAAGTGTGCATTTCCTAATTCCTTTGTCGCTCGATGCTTGCTCTTGAACATAAGGTAAGAGTTGTCATCCTTATTCTGTCCAGAGGTGTTCCTCGGTTTCAGAGTTCAACTGATCAAATAAACAGATAATCATAGCCTATGATTCATCCGAGCACGGCCATGCATTTCACAGTTTCTAGCTCTCCGAGTGGCCTTGTACAACTTTTAAGCATCTCATCCCGATTTATGGGAGGACAATCCCAATCTTGCGATCTTGAGATTAGACTTCGTTTGATAGGTGATTACCTGAGCGTTGCCTTTATAGCCTCCTTTTACGGTGCGACGGTTGGTCAACGTCAAAGTAACCAGTTCTCAAACAAGTAATCTCAAATCACTCAGTTATTGAGGATTTAGTGTCTAATAATTTTAATGAAATTTACTTATGACAGATTTTCATCTCTTACAGTAAAGTTTCATAGGTCTTGTCCGATACTAGTCTTCCCAAAGTAAGTATCTATGCAAATGATTATGACATTGCCATGTCCACATAGTTCAAGAAACAGAACTACTAGTCATCTTGAATTCTAATCGTCTAACGTTCTCTATGCGTCCAATTTTATAGAAAACTCCGACTAGGGACCATTTTCAACCTTTGACCTTCAAGTTCACTTGATAGACATTTCTTAGTCACAGGACTGGTCCTGACAGTCTATCTTGAATATATCGTCAAATTGAAGGGACTCATCATTTAATAAACCACATATTAAATGGAAAAATGAATTCTTTTCATTTATTGTGAATGATTAACCAATAATGTTTTACAAAGATTTAAACTCTAAAACTTTAAAACATTAAACAGAGACATCAAAGCCATTCTCCAATATGCTTGATTCCCATAGCTGCAGTGTGCGAGTTGTGCTTCGCCTGCGGCAGAGGTTTAGTCAATGGATCTGATATGTTGTCATCAGTTCCAATTTTGCTTATCTCGACTTCTTTTCTTTCAACGAACTCTCGTAGAAGGTGAAATCTACGAAGTACATGCTTGACTCTCTGGTGGTGTCTAGGCTCCTTTGCCTGTGCAATAGCTCCGTTATTATCACAATACAGGGCTTTTGGTCCTTTAATGGAGGGGACTACACCAAGTTCACCTATGAACTTCCTTAGCCATATAGCTTCCTTTGCTGCTTCATGTGCAGCAATGTACTCCGCTTCAGTTGTAGAATCCGCAATGGTGCTTTGCTTAGCACTATTCCAGCTTACTACTCCTCCGTTGAGACAGAAGACAAACCCAGACTGTGATCTGAAATCATCTTTGTCGGTTTGGAAACTTGCGTCCGTATAGCCTTTAACAATTAATTCATCATCTCCACCATAGACCAGGAAGTCATCTTTGTGCCTTTTCAGGTACTTCAGAATATTCTTGGCAGCAGTCCAATGCGCCTCCCCTGGGTCTGACTGGTATCTGCTCGTAGCACTGAGTGCATACGCAACATCCGGGCGTGTACATATCATAGCATACATTATTGAACCAATCAATGATGCATATGGAATCCCATTCATTCGTCTACGCTCATCAAGTGTTTTTGGGCACTGAGTCTTGCTTAGAGTCATTCCATGAGACATGGGTAGGTAGCCTCGCTTGGAGTCCGCCATCTTGAACCTATCAAGCACCTTATTGATATAAGTTCTTTGACTAAGTCCAATCATCCTTTTAGATCTATCTCTGTAAATCTTGATGCCCAATATGTACTGTGCTTTTCCTAGATCTTTCATCGATAAACATTTCCCAAGCCAAATCTTGACAGAGTTCAACATAGGAATGTCATTTCCGATAAGTAATATGTCGTCGACATATAATACTAGGAAAGCAATTTTGCTCCCACTGACCTTCTTGTATACACAAGATTCGTCTGCGTTCTTGATGAAACCAAAGTCACTGACTGCTTCATCAAAACGTATATTCCAGCTCCTGGATGCCTGCTTCAATCCGTAGATTGACTTCTTTAGCTTGCATACCTTTTTAGCATTCTTTGGATCCTCAAAACCTTCAGGCTGTGTCATAAACACAGTTTCTGTTAAAACGCCGTTTAAGAAAGCAGTTTTGACATCCATCTGCCATATTTCGTAATCGTAATATGCAGCGATTGCTAACATTATCCGAATAGACTTTAGCATTGCAACTGGTGAAAAGGTTTCATCGTAATCCACACCGTGGACTTGCCTGTAACCTTTTGCAACCAATCTAGCTTTGAAAACTTCAAGTTTCCCATCCTTGTCCTTTTTCAGTTTGAAAACCAATTTGCTTCCAATGGCTTGGTAGCCATCTGGCAAATCGACCAAATCCCATACTTGGTTTTCAGACATGGAGTCTAATTCAGATTGCATGGCTTCTTGCCATTGCTTGGAGCTAGGGCTCGTCATAGCTTGTTTGTAAGTCGCAGGTTCATCACTTTCAAGTAGTAGAACGTCATAGCTCTCGTTTGTCAAAATACCTAAGTACCTTTCCGGTTGAGATCTATATCTTTGCGATCTACGCGGGGTAACATTTCTAGTTTGACCATGATTCTCACCAGATTCTTCTAAAGATCTCTGAGTTTCATCCTGAATGTCATCTTGAGAATTCTCTAGAGTTTGTTGTTCGACTCGAATTTCTTCGAGGTCTACTTTTCTCCCACTTGTCATTTTGGAAATGTGATCTTTCTCCAAAAAGACACCATCTCGAGCAACAAACACCTTGTTCTCAGATGTATTGTAGATGTAATACCCCTTTGTTTCCTTTGGATAGCCCACAAGGATACATTTGTCAGATTTTGGATGAAGTTTGTCTGAAATTAATCGTTTGACGTATACTTCACATCCCCAAATCTTAAGAAAAGACACATTTGGAGGCTTTCCAAACCATAATTCGTATGGAGTCTTTTCGACAGCTTTAGACGGAGCTCTATTTATAGTGAGTGCAGCTGTATTTAGTGCATGTCCCCAAAATTCTAATGGAAGTTTGGCCTGACCCATCATTGACCTGACCATGTCTAGCAAGGTTCTGTTCCTCCGTTCTGACACACCGTTCCATTGTGGTGTTCCAGGAGGAGTCAATTCTGATAGAATTCCACATTCTTTCAGATGGTCATCAAATTCATAGCTCAGATATTCACCGCCTCTATCAGACCGCAGTGCCTTAATCTTCTTGCCTAATTGATTCTCTACTTCACTCTGAAATTCCTTGAATTTGTCAAAGGATTCAGACTTATGCTTCATTAGGTAGACATAACCATATCTACTGAAGTCATCAGTGAAAGTGATAAAGTAGCTGAAACCACCTCTAGCATTTGTACTCATTGGTCCACATACATCTGTATGGATTAAACCCAATAGTTCATTTGCTCTTTCTCCAACTTTAGAGAAAGGTTGCTTTGTCATTTTGCCAAGTAAACATGATTCGCATTTACCATAATCCTCTAAGTCAAATGGTTCTAGAATTCCTTCCTTTTGAAATCTTTCTAAGCGTTTCAAGTTTATATGGCCTAATCGACAATGCCACAGATAGGTGAGATCTGAATCATCATTTTTGTCCTTTTTGGTATTTATGTTATATACTTGTTTGTCGTGATCTAATAAATAAAGTCCATTGACTAATCTAGCAGATCCATAAAACATCTCTTTAAAATAAAACGAACAACTATTGTCTTTTATTAAAAAGGAAAATCCCTTAGCATCTAAGCAAGAAACTGAAATGATGTTTTTAGTAAGACTTGGAACATGGAAACATTCTTCCAGTTCCAAAACTAGCCCGGAGGGCAATGACAAATAGTAAGTTCCTACAGCTAATGCAGCAATCCGTGCTCCATTTCCCACTCGTAGGTCGACTTCACCCTTTCTTAACTTTCTACTTCTTCTTAGTCCCTGTGGATTGGAACATAAGTGTGAGCCACAACCTGTATCTAATACCCAAGAAGTTGAATTAGCAAGTATACAGTCTATAACGAAAATACCTGAAGATGGAACGACTGTTCCGTTCTTCTGATCTTCCTTTAGCTTCAAGCAATCTCTCTTCCAATGCCCCTTCTTCTTGCAGTAGAAGCATTCGGATTCAGAAGTGGGTTGACTGACCTTCCTCTTTACAGATTTGGCGCCAGTTTGCTTAGCTGGGCTGGCCTTGTTGCCACCTTTCTTAGCATTCCTCTTCTTTCCAGATTTCTTGAACTTGCCCCCACGCACCATAAGCACATCCTGCTTATCACTTTTGAGCGTCTTTTCAGCGGTCTTCAGCATACCGTGAAGCTCAGTGAGCGTTTTGTCCAGACTATTCATACTGTAGTTCAGTTTGAACTGATCATACCCGCTATGAAGAGAATGGAGGATGGTGTCTATAGCCATTTCCTGAGAAAATTGCTGATCCAGCCGACTCATATTCTCAATGAGTCCATTCATTTTGAGAACATGTGGACTTACGGGTTCGCCTTTCTTAAGCTTGGTCTCAAGAATTTGCCTATGAGTCTCGAATCTTTCTACTCGAGCCAGATCTTGGAACATGTTCTTCAACTCATTGATGATTGTGAAAGCATCTGAGTTGATGAACGTTTTCTGCAGATCTGCGCTCATTGTGGCGAGCATTAGACATTTCACATCCTTGTTGGCATCAATCCAACGATTGAGGGTTGCCTGAGTGACCCCGTCGCCTGCGGCTCCGGGCATCGCCTCTTCTAGGACATACTCCTTTTCTTACTGCATAAGAACTATTTGCAAGTTCCTTTGCCAGTCAAGGAAGTTTTTCCCGTTCAACTTCTCCTTTTCGAGAATAGATCGAATGTTGAATGAATTGTTGTTTGCCATATTAAAAACTACAATTGAAAAGAATAAACAAAAAAATAACCATTCACAGTTTTTCTTAATAAACTTAAATTCTAGCATACATGCATAATTCAATGTTTATTAAGCATTTTATTCAAGTTATGTGTTCCGGCAGGTGTGAATAAAATGATTCCAAGATCCTAAAATCATTGAAGAACTAAGCACAGTTTGTCGACTTAATCCTAAAACATCTTAGGTAAGCAAAAGCCTTTTGCTAATAGTCTAGAAACTATTCTTGGTTGATAGGTACGTCTAAGAACTTATTAGGTAAACCTATCGATTTTGCCACGACATAAAAGGACTCCTTACTTATATCGTTGAGTTTCACCAAAACTAACATGTACTCACAATTATTTGTGTACCTTGCCCCTTTAGGACCAATAAGTAACACCTCGCTGAGCGAAAACTATTACTAGATTGATGTAAAGGATATCCAAGCAAGTGTATATTTTGGCATGGCACCTTTTAACTCAATTTTTATGTTTGGAACTTAAGGCTCTTACTATGTTGGTTAGATTTTAAGTGAACTAAAATCCTTAATCATGCAACATAATCAAGCTTTTGATCTCATGCATTTTAAGACATATTTAAAAGCAATAAATAACTTAAAACATGCATAAGATAAATGTGATCTAGTATGGCCCGACTCCGTCTTGAAAATCTCCGTGGGAGGCACCATTTTCTTCAAATAGGATAAGCTATAATTAAAACTAATTACAACTATTTGATGGTACGCAGACCATATTTGAATTGAAAAACAACTTTGGTACTTTAGACCAATTACATTCAAATTAATGGTACGCAGACCATATTTTCTATCCTATTTGGGCCATACTAGTCACTTCATAACCTGCAAAACAGTACATATACAATATATACCTTTCACCCATTCATTATCATGAATGGCCCACATAGCTGGTTAGTAAAACACATTATGCATCACGTAAACATTTGCAGCAATTAATCAAGGGCACCAATAATCTACCAATTATTCAGTCCTTATTAATTCTAATCAAGTTGTTTTAACCTTAAGGATTTGTAGACCTAATCAAGAGTTTATGACTAAAAAGGGCTCCCACTCAAACCAATAAATTCATATGCTTTACTAATTTTAAACATAAAAATGTATTTCTAGTCTAACCGGAAACATACAAATTTAATTAAAATTTAAAGCTCATATAAATTTATGATTGAATCCAAAAAGTTTAATTTAATTTCAGTCGTATTTAAATTAATTCATGATTTTAATTTTAGTAAAATAATTAGAATAAATAAAATTTATTATAATTACAATATTCAAAATTAAAATCCAAGAAAATAATTTAAATTATTAATTTTAAATTAATTAAAATTACGTAAACTGAAAATTTCAAATTAAACATTCAAAACGATCTAATCGCAACGCAAACCCATGGGCCACACGCACACAGCCATCGGTGGCCATGTGCGCGCAGCCCATGCGCTGCGTCACATAGCTGCTGCTTCTACCCTTCGCAAGCCATCGCACGAGTTGGTGCTCGATGTGCGCGCTCGCCAGCGCTCGATGTGCGCCCTCGCCAGCGCTCGATGTGCGCGCTCGCCACCGCTTGCTTGATGCGAGCCAGCGCTCGCTGCACGCGCTCGCCAGCGCTCGCTTGTGCGAGCTCGCCAGCGCTCGCTTGTGCGAGCTCGCCAGCGCTCGCTTGTGCGAGCTCGCCAGCGCTCGCTTGTGCGAGGCATCGACGCTGGGCGCAGCATTCGTGGCACGCGAGGCTGCGCGCGCTTGCGCGAGGCAGTGCGCGTTGTGGCGTAGCTCGCTTGCTGCCCACACGCGACTGCCGTGCCTTGCCTTCGCCCATGCCCATTCGTCTATTGCTCGTAGCCCACGACACAAGGCAGGGCTGCTGCCTTGTGCTCGTGCACCATGCCCTTGCTCATTGCATTCGTGCCGCATGGGCGACGAGCTCCCTTGCTCGTCGTCGCATGCCCGCACTATACAACACCCCTTAAGGGTAACACGTAGCGTCCATTGCTTTGTGCGTGCAAGTTATATGAACGAATCGCATAAAATTTAAAAAATTTATATTTAAAATTAATGACAAATTAATAAATTAATATTAATTTCATAATTTTAGGGCGAAAATTGGAAAATTTATTATTCAATTGATTTCCGATTAACATGGATTCAAGTCTAGGTCATAAAAATTTAAAATTTATCATAAATTTACAATTTTTTTATGGTGGTTTTTAATCATAGGTATCTAATTAAATTATAATTAATTATGAAAATCAAATTAATTCTAAATTATTCTAATTTTCAACAAATTAATCATAATTACAAATTAATCATAATTACAAATTAGATTGCATAATTAAAGAGGCTAGGCATTCAAACTTGTTAAACATATACAGTAGGTCAATAAAAAATTCAAGATTTATCAACAAGAATCGCAAATATTTAATTTAACATCTTAAATTTACGAAATTTTGCATTCGAAAAACTAAAACCTTCGAAAAGTCATAGTTAGGCTTCGAATTTGAGAATTCTGGGTTCGGAAATACTTTTTTTGTCAAAAATTTAGAATGCCTTTTACATGCGGAATTGACACAAAAATCACTCGATTTGGATGAGTAACGAAGAAACTGCCGAAAAACTGCGTACGTATAATTAAATAAACGCAATTTGCAATTAATTAACAATTACGAAAATTAATCACCCCTTTTAATTCTTGCAAATTTGTAATATTTAACCATGTTTATGCAATTTAGATTATGAAAATAATAAGAGGCTCGTGATACCACTGTTAGGTTATGATACATATGACAATTCATAAATCATGCGGAAAAATCATTTAGCCAGGAATACATATTATTTACACATAATCATATAGCATAGTTTAGATGCATACTCTTTGTTGCGTGCCCTCCCTAGCTGCGCCCGAACCGAACAAGAACAAGTCTTTAGGACTCCAATTGTCGTCCCTCCGTAGATAGTCCACAGCACGTCCGGATCCGCCTTAAGATTGACCAACTAGAATCGCCCTTAAAGTACTAAAAATTTCGGCACTTTTGAGCAAGGAATGTGTCTGAATTTTTCTCTCAAAAACACACTTTGAATACTTGAAAAACTTTTTATAAATTGTGAACCCAGGCCACATATTTATAGGGGTATGGAAAGAGAATTGGAATCCTATTAGGATACGAATTAATTAAATTAGAATCCTAATGAAACTCTTATTTAATTAATTTATCAAATAGAATTAGGAATTTAATCATTAAACGAATGTTGTACGTTTTAGGTTTCGTATGTGAACACAAACACCCACGCACGCACAGCAACCCACGAGGGGCGCCATGCGCGCGCGCACAGCCCGAGCATCGCAGCCCACGACTGCCGCAGCCTTGGGCGCGCGCTGGGCCTGCCTTGCGGTGGGCCTGGCGCAGCCTTGGGCTGGCGTGTTGTGGCGCGCGTTTCCCTTGCTGGACGTGGGCCTGGCTTCGTGCTGGGCCTTCGTCTAGCAAGCTCGTCCGATGCTAATTCGTACGACGCGCTTCCGATTAATTTTCCGATTCCGGAATTCATTTCCGATACGAAACAATATTTAACATTTCCGATTCCGGAATTAATTTCCGTTTCGAACAAATATTTAATATTTCCATTTCCGGAATTATTTTCCGATTCCGATAATATTTCCGATTCAGATAATATTTCCGTTTCCGGCAATATTTCCGATTCCGGCAATATTTCTATTTCCGATAATATTTCCCGATACGTACCATGTTTCCGTTTCCGGCAACATCTACGACTTGGATAATATTTATATTTCCGATACGATCCATATTTCCGTTTCCGGCAATATCATCGTTTCCGGAGTATTCATTTCTTGCCTGTGACGATCTCAGCTCCCACTGAAACCAAGATCCGTCGATTCCGAATATCCATAGATGGAGTATTTAATGCCATTAAATACTTGATCCGTTTACGTACTATTTGTGTGACCCTACGGGTTCAGTCAAGAGTAAGCTGTGGATTAATATCATTAATTCCACTTGAACTGAAGCGGCCTCTAGCTAGGCATTCAGCTCACTTGATCTCACTGAATTATTAACTTGTTAATTAATACTGAACCGCATATATTAGACTTATCATTGAATGCATACTTGGACCAAGGGCATTATTTCCTTCAGTCAGTGCATAGAGTCCATGTCGACGAGAGCCCGTCATCCGTTAGTATATTGACTTCTTTGTCGACCTCATGTTGGATACTTGGGTTGAAGTCAGCCACAAAATCTGCTAGAGCTTGCGACTTAATAGCTGTGTGAGGTTCGTACCTGATGACGTAACATCTTAATTGTATCACCCATTTGGACATCCTGCCAGGTAACTCATACTTGCTCATGATTGACTTCATGGGATAGTTAATTCTAACAATTATAGGATGACATTCGAAATAAGGACGTACTTTAGTAGATGTGACGATCAATGCAAGTACGAGTTTTTCAAGAAGTGAGTACCTTGTTTCGGCGTTGTGTAAAGGCTTACTAACATTGTAGATGGGTAACAGTTTGCCGTCTTCTTCTCATACCAAGACTGCACTGATGGTTGACTCTGTAACTGCAAGGTACACCTGCAATTCTTCTTTGTCTTTTGGTTTTGATAGCAACGGGGGTCCTGATAAGTACCGTTTGAGTTGTTGAAGTGCGGCTTCGTGTTGATCGGTCTAGCTGAATTTCTCGCTCTTCCCGAGGATGTCGTAGAATAACCTACATTTGTCTGACGACCTAGAGATGAAGCGATTGAGGGCAGCTACTCTTCCTGCTAGCTTCTGTACGTCTTTCTGGCTTCGTGGGGACTTTAAGTTAATGATTTCTCGGATCCGGTTGGGGCTGGCCTCGATACCTCTTTGAGTAACCCTGTAGCCCAGATATTTGCCGGAAGAGACTCTGAATGAACACTTAGTGGGGTCGAGTTTCATGTTGTATTCACGTAAGACGTCGAAGGCTTGTTGGAGATGTGAAATGTGATCCGAGACCTTCTTGGATTTGACCAGCATGTCGTCGATATAAACTTCCATGGTGTCTCCTAATTGTTTCCTGAACATCTTATTGACGAGGCGCTGATAGGTTGCGCCGGCGTTCTTCAAACCGAAAGGCATGACCTTGTAACAATAAGTCCCCCGCTCCGTGATGAAGGCGGTTTTTTCCTGATCGTCCGGGTGCATCAAGATTTGGTTATATCCAGTGAAGGCGTCCATAAAGGTGAGTATCTCATGCCCAGCAGTGGCATCGACCATGGCATAGATGTGAGGTAGTGGGAAGGAGTCTTTGGGGCATGCTTTGTTGATGTCGGTGAAGTCTATGCAGACACGCCATTTTCCGTTCTTCTTCCCGACTAATACAAAGTTGGCCGACCAATCTGGGTATTTGACTTCTCTGATTTTTCCTGTATCAAGTAACTGTTGGACCTCATCATTGATGATTTGATTACGTTTTGGGGAGAACTTCCGTCGCTTCTGCTTGACAGGTTTGTGATGTGGATCGACATTGAGTTTGTGAGTGATGACGTCTGGAATTATTCCTAGCATGTCTTCATGTGACCATGCGAAACCATCTGCGTTGGCTTTGAGGAATGCTATGAGCTCCGACCTGATGTCATCTGGTACATCACACCCAATGAAGACAACTTGCTCTGGTTTGGCAGGCTCTAAAATGACTTCGTCGAGCTGTTCAGACTTTGGTTCTTTGTAGCTTGCGGGGTTGGAACTAGACTGTAGTTTCTATAATGAGGATTTGATGGTGGAGGAAGGCTTCAGCCCGGCTTTATAACATTCTTTGGATTCCTGTTGATCTCCCTTGATTTCTTGGACCCCCCACCGAGTCGGGAACTTGATGGTTTGGTGATAGGTCAATGGGATGGCCTTCTTGTCGTGGATCCATGGCCTGCCTAAGATAATGTTGTAAGATGAAGGGCAATCAATAGAACAAAATTTTACCTGTTGGTTGATCCCCTGGGCATAGACGGGCAATGTGACTTCTCCGAAAGTAGTGTTCGCTTCGCCACTGAATCCTATCAGAACTGTAGATTTCTTGACGACATCGGTGTATGGGTTTAGCCCCATCTCCTTGAGGGATTCGAGCATCATAACATTGGTGGAGCTACCATTGTCGACGAGGACCCGTCTCATCATACAATTCCCAACGGGGATAGATATTACCAGACTGTCATGATGTTTGTCAGAGATATCAAATGATACAGATTCATCAAAGGATATAGGGGTCAGATGTTTTGCGGCGACTTCTCTTGTTGGCATGTCGATCTCGTTCTCTCGAGCATGCCTTTTTGCTGCAGAATAAGTCAAACCACAAATGTCAGAACCTCCAGCAATAAAATTTACAGTTTTAGTATGAGGGGGAGGTGGAGGAGGTTGAGAAGGAGAATTGGAATTGTCTTTGTTGAAGACGCCTCGAGCTTTGTCAGACATGACGTCTTTGAGATATCCGTTCTTTAGTAGGTAGGAGACTTCTCCCCTCAATGCTACGCATTCATTGGTAGTGTGACCAATGTCGGCATGGAAATTGCACCACTTTGAGGGATCCTTCTTTGAGTCGGGTTTGCTGGACTTTGGTGGCCATTGTACTTCTTTCCCCATCTTCGAGAGGTGGTTCATCAAACCTACAGTGTCAACACTGAAAAAGTATTCGTTAATTCTGGGGGGTAGGTAGGGACTATTCTTCCAATCGGTGTCGTCATCTCCTTCCACCACTGCTACTTGCTGAGGTCGGGAATAAGGAGCAGGACGATCAACTCTCCTATTAGTGTAGGGCAGTCGCCTGTCCTTCTTTGCATAATCGTTGCTTCCCTTCCTAGAGTAGAGAGTCTCTTCGAGCTTGACTTGGGCTATTGCTTTGGCTTGGGCATCTTCAAAAGTTTTGCAAGGATATTTGATGAGATCTCTCCATAGGTCGGTCTCCCCATACAACCTTTGCCTGAATGCCTCGATCGTACTTGGGACGTCGCATTCTTGAACTGTCACCTTCTCCCTGATGATCCGAGCTATGTAATCCTTCAGGGGTTCGTCGGGTCGTTTGACCACACGATATAGATCACTTGTCTGCTTCTCAAATCCTCTGCTGCTGGCAAACTGCTGGTTGAACATGTTGTCAAGATGTGCGAAGGAATTGATGCATCCATTTGGCGAGCCGATTAACGTCGAGCCGAAGCCTTTGCACAAACTGGCTTCCCTCATGTGCTTGGGGACTGGGATCGTCATCATACGCTGCTTGTATGTTAAGATATGCTCTCTAGGGTCGGTGGTTCCATTATACATTGTTATATTGGGTGGGCTAAACCGTTACGGGATGTCGATGGCATCGATGGGGTCAGCATATGGTGAATCAGCGTAACTAACCAGGCTGGCTTCTTTGATTGGTGTGGGTACTCCTGGGATTTTGTTTATAATGGTCATGATTTATTGGAGCAGGTGGTTGGTATTTTCACAGATTATGTGGAGCACAGGAGCGAGGGGGCTAAATGTTTCGGGAAGGCTAGCTTGAAGGTGTTGGTAGTAGGTATTTTGTGGATATAAGTTATCAGGTTGATGAGGGGTGAACTGCGGCACGACCAGTTGCATGAAGGGAGGTGTCCCCAAGGTAGCGTTGGTACCTGCCATATAAGGAAAAAGATTTACAAAACTGTGACTAACCGGAACAACTGACCTGGTAGGAGTATTATAAATGGAATAGTTTTGAGAGGAGTCCGGGCGCAGCGGAGTGTGCGAGAACGCTGCTTGCGGTGCCTGGCTGGCTAAGGAAACCGCCATTATCTGTGGAGGTGCTCCTTGTGCCGAAGTGACTATAGGTTGACAACAGGCTGGACGACACGGGGACAGATGTCGGCGTCTGGGATATGCCGACTTGAGATGAGGTGGCTTGGGCGACCGTTCAGGCAGCGACGGTCGTCGATGTACCTGCAGAAAACGCTTTAGTGGGAGGAGGGGGTAGCCAACTCAGGTTTGGGCGAGGTTGGTTCGGCAGCGGCTCGAACTCACGGATATGTTCCAGAACAGGACCTCCGGGCTCGCCGAACGGTACATAGAGGGGATGGTCAATTGCGACGTCGAGGTCTAGGCGGCGGCTCAGCCCAGAGGTATCTCGACGGTACTGGAACCTGGACCCAGTTGCGATGGAGGTGGCAGATCTGACTTGAGATTGCAAAGCTTCGTTCTCCTTTTGGAGGAGGCTGATGCGTTGCTCCTTGGCCTCAACCCTACGAGTGATATCATTGGATGAACTAGCATTTTCGGCCATGGTGTTTGGGTTGGGATTATTGAGCTGCTCTTGATTGTCAGCCCCAGGGTGGGCGCCAAATTGTTTTGGACAAATTCTGCTTAGAGCGAAACTTGTCTTGAGGATGCTACTAACAATCGATTGAGCTAGATAATGCAAAGTGAAAAGACTGAACCGTAAGAGCATAAGTGAGAGTATTATTAGCAAGTAGAACTTATTTGTACAAAAGAGCCGTCTAAGCCATTTTATAGGCCTTACACAATGAATGTAACGTTCATAATTGAATACACATAATTAGGCTTAATGAAGGTAATAAATGTTGTGCTTTACTTAGTCACGTAACCGCTGCCGTCCTACTCAACCGTTGGGTTCAAGTTGTCAGTTGTAACGTCGTGCCTTGCTGGCAGCCACGTATGCTCCATGATGGCGTATTTAGACATGTCTCCAAGAGGGTATTTCCCCCCCTAACATATACCGTGAATGGACCTAGGAGATAAGCGGTTTAGTTTTAGTGGATGTGCTACATTGCGAATGCATCGAGTGGATAACATCCGAAGGGCGTGCACCCCCGGGCTTATAGGTGTCCTTAGTCTGGACTTCCGAGATGAAACATGCCAAGGAAGCCGAGATTCGTTTGTGCGGTTCAGTCGCGGATCATTCGTCACATTGAATATTCAGGTCGTCCCAACATAATATGGAAATAATTGTGGCGTAGCGTTCGATTTCTGCTCTACGGCTTCCTCACGACGGGGCGCCTCTGGAAAGAGTGTACGACCCGCACGACTTTTCCCCTCTGGATGTGGCAAGCATAATAAGTAAATAGGAACTAACTGCGGGCGTCATCCTATGAACTATACCATATGGAAACTGTTGGTGGTGTCCCACCACCGCTCCAGCAGGGCCTGCAGCCGGGCTTTGACGCCCACCTTCCCTTGGAAGCCTCCCAAAGCCTCCCAGAAAGGAGCCAAACCCGTCTGAATCTTGATCGCTCGAGTCTCCTCGGCGTCATAAACAAGCGGATAGACGATACAAAGATCCCTAAAGGACCAATAGATGCGCATCGCCTCCCCGCCTGCCTATAAATGGGTGGATCAATTCAAGCCTATACAAGTTCAAGAAACAAGTTCAAAATGCAGCACAAAACTCATCAAGGCAGCGTGTGGCCGCTGGGACAGATGAAATTCTGGTCGAAATGCAAGATCTGAGGGTTGCCAGCCGGTGCCCTCAAAGGTAGGTAATGTCCGTGGTACCATGCCCGGCGCTGGCGCATCCGTCGCCGCCGCTTCATTATCTGAAGCATCCTCCATAGCCACTCGGACTGTCAAGCATGCAGCAAGCTTCCTCCGAGTGTGACGAGGCATACTAAATCATTAAAATACAAAATACAAATCAACATTCAGGCCTGGGGCTAGCTTATACTAGCCCGTACAAAAATCATGGTTCTAAAAAAATCCACAGTGGCAATACAAGTTTAGCCAGGGACCTCTACGTCAACAGAAAATTTCTACACCAACGCCTAGGCTATCCACGCCGAACCAGGTATTCAAGTTCTACACCAACGCCTAGGCTATTCACGTCGAAGCAGGTATTCAAGTTCTACACCAACGCCTAGGCTATCCATGCCGAAGCAGGTATTCAAATTCTACAGCAACGCTTAGGCTACCAATGCCGAAGCAAGTATTCAAAATTCCACAACAACGTCTAGTCTATCCTAGCCTACTCTCTTACAGAGACCCAACCAGATCACCACTGGGGTCACTATCTACAAATGCCCAGTACAAAATTCAAAGAAAAGTTCGAAATTCTAAAAGTTCCAACAATTAAAGTTCAAGTGGCTACCAAACAATTTTCTTCCTACAAGATACAAGAAACCTACTACTATACAAGCATCGCATCAACAAACATTTCAAGTGCAAAAAATCGAAATTACATGCAATCCTAAAAGTTATTTCATAAACAAAGCATGAAATACTTACATGGACAAGGCAAGAACAACAACATCAAGGGAAGAGAGTAGTCAATCTTTGAGAAAGAAAGAAAGAAGAACAAATGAAGGTTCTCTCACAAGGGCATGATAAGGGGGGTATTTATAACCCAGCCCTGCGTTGGGCGCGGGCCCCTACGCCGGACGCAGCACCTCTGAGCATGCGCGAAGATTCTCCGCGCGGTCCTCCTTGTTGATTGCACGTACTTTGCTTCTACTCCAGGCATCAAACGTCAAATCATGCTACCCTCCGATAAATACCGGTATACATCTGTTTCTCCAAGGTTAACAGATAAATATTTCAAGAATGCCAAGTCCAAAAAATAGAAGAATTCAGGCGTTCGCCTCCAAACGGACCCAAGCTCCAGGAAAATCCACCGAAATTTCAAAATCTTAAGAGTCAATAAAAAACTCTTTTCCCCAGCAGACATATTCCCAACGGATCAACTCCGGGTATTCAAAGTTTAAAATTCAAAAATTCAAACATTCAAGATCCAAAATTTTCGATGCCAAGCTCCGTTCTAAACCAAAGGCGGAAAAGGAATGCAAATACAAATCAGAGTCGTCATAACCGCATGGAGGTAGACTCTATCCTTTTTCCTAACACTTTTCTTGTGCAGGTACCGGCGTACAAAGAATGGTCTTGATTGCAGAACATCTTGACTGTTCTCCGTCCCTAATCGAAAACTTTGACTATCGCTTTCCTAATCGAAGCTCAGTCAAACTGGGGGCTTCTGTAGACACCTAAATCGTGTCTCCTCTAATGGGATGATGACAATACTATTATCCTTTCTAGCTGGTTGGTACAACTCCGTGCGGAAGTCCCAATTGCTAAAATATGTTCCAAAATCCAAAGTCCAATTCCCGAGCCTGTTCCAATTTCGGAACTCGGTACAAAATTCAATTCCCAAAAATCAATTTCAAAATACAAACACAATCTCACCCAATTGACCTCTCCATTGGTTTTACAAGGCCTTTTCCAGTCCAAATGAAACTAAGCAATCCAAATTCGGGCGCCGACCTACAAAACTGAGCATGGCGGGCCCCGTCCCGTAAAATCGGGTTCAAACCCGAAAAGAGCTTGTTTTTAGGCGCAAAATCAAAGCCTTAATCATTAAGAATTCACTACGTGCCAACATTCGTACGATTCGTACGAAGGTACATTCATAAGAGACAAATGCAAGGACGACGTCATCGTCCTAGCTTTGGCGTTTCCTAAGCCACGTCACCTGCGCCAGGCGCAGGGCCCTTCGCTGGGAGCAGGTGGATTTTGGATTTTAGCCGACTAATTCTATATTTAAGCCCTTATTTCCAAGCATTTTAGGGCAGGAAATCAAAAACAGAACGTCGTAATTTTGAAATCAGTCCTCAAAATCAAAACTCAAAAATCAAGTTCCAATCTACTAATCGAAAATCCTACCTAACCCTAACTAGGTAATTCCGAATCCCTACTTAAATCTACAATGAATTCTACTCTTCTACCTTTTAAAATCCAAAATCCTATGATGTTATCATTAGGGTTCATACCCTTGATTAACTAGGAAAAACAAGGTCAAAGGTGTTATCTTTGGGAGGTTTCACTCTTGAAACCCTCTCCAAATGATTGTCCAAAGCACCATTTTCATTATACCATACAAGATTCAATCTTTAGTTAAAAAATGATTAGTAAAGTTGGAACTTTTACTCTTAAAAGTGTTACTTACAACAATCACACATTTTTACAAAATCAAAACCCTTTTACGATTCAAGTACAAATTGTGGATTCTATGATGTTTAAGGTTATTTGTAACCACTTCCTTAAACTAGAATCAATGTCAAAGTTATGGAGCATATTAAAGTTGAGACCTTTTTCACATTAAAAGGTTTGGACTTTAAACATTTAGCCTCCTAAGTTCAAGAATCAATATTCAAGATTCTATGATGTTTAAGGTCGTTTGTAATCACTTCCTTAAACTAGAATCAATTCCAAGTTATGGAGCACATCAAAGGTGAGGCCTTTTTAACATTAAAAGGTATAATCTTTGGTATTCCAGACTCCTAATTTCAATATTCAAGTTCAATATTCAAGTTCTATATTCAAGTTCAATATTAAATATCAATTTCAATAGTCAAAATCTAAGACACTTGGGGATGAGCAACTTGTCCTAAATTTTAGATTTTTAGAATTGAACCCGTGTCGGACGCACTTATTATTAAGTAGTCGTTTGGCGTTCGGATCTCAAATACAATAGTACAATTTCAATGTCGTCATTTCAATACCGCATTTCAATATTGTCATTTTAATACCGCATTTCAATATCGCACCTTTCAATAACGCATTTCAATATCGCACCTTTCAATATCGCATTTTAATATTGCACCTTTCTTATTGCTATTTCAATTCCGCACTCTTTACTCACCTTATTTTTAAGGTGATGTGGTTTTGCACGCACTTTCAATAATTCCTTTACTTATTGTGATAATGCTTTATGTGTTTGTTGCTTTCATCACCTCACATGCTAAATCCAACAAAATGCAAAGTTACATCACGCTTAACAAAGATAATTTTTGGACAAATCGGCCTTAGGTTCCTTCAATTAACTTTAAATCAAAGTGATCACGATACAAGTAGAAATTCTATGTTCTAAATTTAAAGTTCAAACCAACATAGTGTCATGACCAGGGTTATCTGAAAATGCTTCTTGTCATGTGCTCAAATACAATTTTTAAAGCTCGCGGAATAAGCACTTCGTTCCCTTGCTCGGATCTCACCCATTTGTTTCTAAGATTCAATGCCTTATCCACAATAGAGTTAACTTTGGTTTTTCCAAACGGGACCCTAAAAATTATTTGGTGGCGACTCCTTCAAAATTAAAATCTTTAAAAGCCCGTAGGGAAAATACAAAAAAGAGTACGAAAAACACCCCCTACAGGGGCCCATCGTACCTAGGTCTTTCATTTAAAGAATTTGCATACTCAATATCAAATTCTTTCTCATAAGATAAGTCATGTTCAACAAAGGAGACATTTTGCAATAGATGACACATATTGGGAAAATGATCGTGTCCACCACAAATATCACAAAATGAAGTATTAGGAGGCATGGTGTTATAGGAACTAACCTTTCCCTTTCCTTTGGTGAGAAGGGTGTCCGATGGTGGAGGAATTGTTGATGGAGATGGTGGTTGACTAGGAGCACTCTCAAGCTTCTTAAGGCGTGAGCTAAGCTTTTCAATGATGTTGGCTTGCTCCAATGCATAAGACGATCCTTTTCCATCTTCATAGTTGCTTTTACCCTCATAGTTCCTTGCTCCTATGTGCCAAGGTTGTTAATTCTGCACCACATCCTCAATGATCTCTTCAATTTGGTCCTCGTTTTGTTCATGATTGGACCACCCGCCCCCACATCAAGGCTAGTCGTTTAGGTTGGGCTAAGTTCCAAGTAGAAGGTTTGGAGGAGGAGCCACTTTGGAATCCCATGGTGCGGACATTCTCTTTGATACTCCTTGAATCTATCCCATGCTTCGAACAAGGACTCATCTCGTTTTTTCTCAAATGATTGTATCTTGTGCCGGTACTCCGCGGTTTTCCCGTTAGAATAGAATTTGCTAAGGAAAGCACTAGTGACCTAATTCCAAGTTCTTAGTGAGTTTGGCTTTACTTCCTTGTCAAGAAAATCACTAAATCTCCCTAGAAGCGAAAAGCAAAATAACTTGAGCCTCACATACTCGGAAGTGACCCCATTATGCTTAATAGTGTCGCAATAGTGCTAAAATTGCTTCAAATGCTCATGTGGAGACTCACTAGTCTTCCCGCAAAATGGGTGGCATTGGACTAGTGTGATCAAAGCGGGCTTAATCTCAAAATTATTGGCATTTATTGTTAGAGGTTGAAATCCACAAGGGGCTTCAAAAGCCCCAGTAATTCCCAAATTCTTCACTGGTAAAGCCATACTCTCAACTGTAGGACTTAAAAGCTCTTGGTTCGGATTCTCGCTCAAAGTAGCAAATCTATTGTAGCTTGAGGATCGCGTTCGAATTCGCCTTATGAAGGAAATATGTCCTTCACCCATGGTGCATTAAGTCTAATACCAAGGTTCAAATTAATTGCGAACTATTAATTCAGTGAGATCAAGTGATCGGAACAGCTAGCGGGAGCAATGCTTCCGATCAGTGAGTTCTAATGAATATTAAGCTCACAGCTTACTCTTGACTGAACCTACAAGGTCACACCAATGACACGTAACAGGTCACCGGAATAAATGAATCGGAAATTCATTTAATAGCTTTTCTGGAATTAGTTGGAAAACGTATTATACGATACGACCTTGCTTCGGAATCGTATATCGTATCGCGAATATTCGTAAGCTAGGAGAAACGAACAAATCGTATAATACGACGATGATTCGTCGTATACGAAACGATAAAAAATATATCGGAAATATATTTAGTCGCGGATACGAAGAGCGGCCCACGAGCCGAGTGCACGAAGCACTCAAGGCCCATGGGCGCGCTGGGCAAGCAAGCAGGCCACGACACAGCAACTCTGGTCCATGGCCGAGCAGCTGCGTGTGTGTGCGCGCGGGCCAAGGCAACGACACAGCAGCAGCAGCAGCGCTGGCCCATGGCCGAGCAGGTGCGTGTGTGTGCGCGCGGGACAAGGCAACGACACAACAGTAGCAGCGCGGCCCACGGCCCTGCTCGCTATGCGTGCTCGTGTGGTCTTGCGCGGGCTTGCTGCCCGGCCTTGCCTTATGGCTTGGTCGGTTAGTAAGGTTATTGATATATGCATTTTATATAGAATTTTTACCCCCGTCCCTAAGTACTTTTATGTATCAAACGTTCTCTTAGGAGCCGTTTCTAGTACTAATGTGTGTTATTGAGTGTGCCTTGAGTTTCAGGTTTGATTATGAGAAATTGGTCGTTTTAGACCCGTTTCATTGTTGATCAAGGCCACTATATGAGTCCGAGAAGTTCGGGACCTCCATCGTCGACTTTCGGGAGCCTGAGATGCTTATGGTTGAGCCCCGGGAGTTAGACTTGGTGATACGGGCGAGATACATTGAAGATTGCAAATCGCCCTGGAAGCTGAGGGCGAAATGCAACCATCGGGCGGAAGTATAAGCAAGCCAAGTTCATCAACGCGCGCCCGATCGGGCGCAGCTCGCCCGATCCGGATCGGGCGGTCAATCTGGAGGCTTTGTGGAGATTTCGCAACCCGCCCGATCGGGCCGACTATCGAGTGATTCGCCCGATCGGGCGACGCCAACCTCCAGCAGTTTTTCGCGTTTTTTTATTCCGTTTTTGGGCCTTATTTTGGCAAAACTATATAAGCAAACTTGTTTTATTTTTGAGGGACATATTATTTTTCCAGCACAAAACCCTTAGTTTATTTTTCTAAGTTTAATTTTCTCTCTCTAATTTGCTCTAAACACTTAGTTTATTTTCAATCAAAGAAAAATCGAAGCTTTCATTTGCCATTGTTCTTCAATTAGGTATTATTCCTTATTTCAATTCTTTGTTTAAGCTTTAATTATGTTTTCAATCATGCCAATTGCTTTGCTTATTGTTAATATGTGTGAGTAGTTGATTTTCTAGGGTTTTTGGGAATCCATGAACGAATGTGAAAGGATGATTAATTGTTGTTGATTGTTGGTTTAGCTGTTAATTCCTATTGATTGCCCTTATCTACTTTGCAATTAGATTTGCGCAGGTTTGATTGTATTAGTTTCGCAATATCAAATTAAGATTCGGGAGATGCAATTTGATGTTTAGGCTTGTTTCAATAGGTAGAATTGGGATTAATACGTAGCGAGAGCCCGTTAATTCTAAGTCTATGATTAGTATCGATTCGAGAGAGCATGCTAGTCTAATTAACTGTTTTATTGATTATTATCGATTGTTGTCATCCTGGAATGTTGTTCATCGGTGAACCTGTGCCCTAGACCTTTTAATATCTGATTTTTCCCTATTTTATTATCAACCTAGTTTCATTATACAAATCAACCTATATTCTTGTTTCCCAATAGTCTAGAATTGCCGATTAATAGTAGAAAGAACATTGTTTCCCTGTGGATACGATCCTTGCTTCCCTTGCTATATTTTTAGTTGGTGAACGTTAGGTTTATCTTTGATAGGAGTGCGATTTAGCCTGTCAAATTTTGGCGCCGTTGCCGGGGAAACGATTTTATTTTCTGTTGTTGATTGATTATCCTAGACTATTGTTTGTTACTACTCAAGGAACTCACGTTCCTTGAGACCGGATCTCACATTGTTTTGTAGTCTTTGTCTATGCCCAGGACCGTAGGTACTAGTAATCTGACTCCATTCGATCCTGAGCCCGAAAGAACCTTTCGTAGACGAAGAACTTTCATTGCACAGTGTGGGAATTACTCTGATTCTGATCATAATATTGGCGATCTTTTTCCTTCAGATACAGATTCAGTTTCAGAGATAGAGATGGGTGACGAAAATCTGATACCGCCACCTACCCCAAGGCTTACGGACTATTCTAAGCCAAGTCTGTCCGTACTACCAAAGGCGATCATGCCTTCTATTGCAGCTGAGACCTTCAAGATTGAGCCCGCATTGATTAACATGATCGAGAGACGCCAGTACGGTGGGGAACCAGGTGAAGATCCGAATCTTCACATTCAGTCCTTTATCCAATATTGCTCCACCATCAAGCAAAAGGGATTGACTCCGGAGCAGACTATGGAGATACTTTTCCCGTTCTCTTTGAGTGGGAAAGCTAAACTGTGGATTAATGGGTTGAATCGGGCGGCTTTGAAAATCAATAATTGGGAATCCTTGGCTCTTGCTTTTTATGTTAAATATTTTCCACCTGAGAAAACGGCTCGTCTGAGGGGTCAGATATTAGGTATCTCACAACAAGCGGATGAGAGTTTGTTCGAGGTTTGGGAGAGATTCAAGGATTT
The DNA here is from genome assembly GCF_020520425.1 of Spinacia oleracea. NCBI lineage: Eukaryota > Viridiplantae > Streptophyta > Magnoliopsida > Caryophyllales > Amaranthaceae > Spinacia > Spinacia oleracea. The sequence goes on from NC_079489.1 coordinate 95,770,064, forward strand.
GCAAAGAGAATGCCCGCACCATGGTTTGGAAGATTGGTTCTTGATTCAGCAGTTTTATAATGGTCTGGGCAATGAGTCTAGATGTTTGTTGGATTCAGCTGCCAGTGGGAGGTTCATGCAACTTGAGGTGCCTAGAGCTATGGAGGTGATTGAGGAGATAGTCATTCACAATGCCCAGTATGGAAATCCTAGAGGTCTATCTAAGAGGGGTGGTAAGCATGATTTAAATTCTATTGAACAATTAACTGCCCAATTGACTGCTTTACATTATAAATTCGATAATATGCAAGCGGCCAATGCTCAATCTGCCCAACCTGTTAGTGTAGCTGCTATGAGTGCCCAACCTACTGCTATTTGTGAAAGTTGTGGAATGTCTGGTCATTATGCACAGGAATGTAGAAGCTCTATTGAACAATGTAATGCTTTTCAATCCTACAAACAAAACAACCCATTCTCCAACTCTTACAATGAGGGCTACAAAAATAACCCTCTGCTTTCCTACAGGAGCAACAACATCCAAAACCCTCACCAAGTTCAACATCCACCACCACAACCATATCAACCCCCACACCAACAATCTTACCAACCCCGAAACAACTACAACCAACAGTCTAGTGGGCCACCTGGGTTCTCTAGACAACACACATCACCCCCACAACCACAACCTCAAGCCACACAGCCTGACCCTATGCTAGTAGAGATGAGAAACATGATGCTACAAATGCAAAAATCTCTAAGTGAAAAGGATGCAAAAATCGATGCTCTTACTGCTCATAACAAGATCATTGATACACAGCTGGCACAGATGGCTACTACTATTGCAGGGAGGCCACCAGGCCAACTTCCTTCACAGCCCGAAAATAGGGAGTCTGCTAATGCAATTACATTGAGGAGTGGTAGGGATTATGATGGTCCTTCTATGCCGGTTGAGGTTGATTCCGGGGTGTCTGCTAGTGATCTGGTCAGTGAGGAAATCCCGAAGATAGTTATGGGTGAAAAGGAACCAGCTGAAAAGATAGTCAATGAAAATGAGGCTACAACTGCGGTTAAGAAGGGAGCGGATATACAAGTACCACCTATTGCACTCCCCTTCCCAAACCGACAACTCAAGAATAAGCTAGACAAGCAGTTTGGCAGATTCTTGGAAGTGGTCAAAAATTTGCAGGTAACGGTTCCTTTTACTGAGTTAATTTTACAAGTTCCTGCTTATGCTAAATTCATGAAGGATATTCTGACCAGAAAACGTGCCTTTTGTGAGGTAGAGACTGTAGCTTTCACTGAGGAATGTAGTGCTTATTTGCAAAACAAGTCTCCACCTAAACTTAAGGACCCCGGGAGTTTTTCCATCCCATGTAACATTGGCACCGTATTTATTGATAAAGCTTTATGTGATCTAGGTGCTAGTGTGTCTGTCATGCCTTTGTCTGTCTGTACTAAACTGAATATGGGTGAGCTTAAGGTTACCAATATCACTCTACAAATGGCCGACCGTTCTGTCAAATACCCCTTAGGTGTTTTAGAGGACGTCCCTGTTAGAGTAGGTAAATTCTATATACCTGTGGACTTTGTAGTATTAGACATGCAGGAGGATTCTCAAATTCCCATAATCTTGGGTAGACCCTTCCTTCATACGGCGGGAGCGGTAATTGATGTTAAAAGTGGGAAATTGACATTGTCTGTTGGGGATGATAAGGTGACTTTTAATCTGAATAGTGCCTTAAAAAGTCCCATGCTAGAGGAGGAACAATGCTATCGCATAGATGTAGTCGATTTTATTACTCGTGATAACGTCTCCCAAGTTCTCGAAAGAGACCCTTTGGAGGCAGTGCTTTGTTGTGAGTCTTCTGCAGGTGATAGCAGTTCTTGGAGTGCTGATGTGGATGCTCTGGAATTGGCTCTTAATGGTGGAGAATCTGAGCCGGAGGGCATCAAATTGAAGAGGTTAGTTCGGCCGGTTTGTTCTGTTAAAGAGGTAAAGAAACCCGAACTTAAACCTCTTCCTGCTAACCTTAAGTATGCGTTTTTAGATAATGAACAACTTTGCCCTGTGATCGTCAGTACTGCACTTGATGCAGGCCAGCTGTCCCAACTTCTTATTGTGTTGAAAAGGCACAAAAAGGCCATCGGGTACAGTATTGATGATTTAAAGGGTATTAGCCCTGACTTTTGTATGCATAGGATACATCTAGATGAAAATCATAAACCATGCATTCAACCCCAGCGTCGTTTGAACCCTGTCATGCAAGATGTTGTAAAAGCTGAAGTTATGAAATTGCTTGATGCGGGTATAGTGTATGCTGTGTCTGATTCTAAGTGGGTGAGTCCCGTTCAGGTAGTGCCTAAGAAAGGGGGGACAACTGTGGTGAGAAATGAAAAAAATGAGTTGATACCAACTAGGGTAGTCACAGGTTGGCGCATGTGCATTGATTATAGGCGTCTTAATGTTGCTACTAAAAAGGACCATTTTCCCCTTCCCTTCATTGATCAAATGTTAGAAAGGCTAGCCTGTCACAAGTTTTTCTGTTATCTGGATGGTTATTCTGGTTTCTTTCAAATTCCCATACATCCAGACGACCAGGAAAAGACCACCTTCACCTGCCCCTATGGTACCTTTGCATATCGTAGGATGCCTTTTGGTCTGTGTAATGCGCCTGCTACTTTCCAACGTTGCATGATGAGTATTTTTTCTGATTTTATTGAGTCTATCATGGAAGTGTTTATGGATGATTTTAGCGTCTATGGTACTTCTTTTGATTCTTGCTTGCTAAATCTGACTAAAGTTTTGAAAAGATGCGAAGAGTGCAATTTAGTCTTGAACTGGGAAAAGTGTCATTTCATGGTTACTGAAGGGGTGGTTTTGGGACATTTGATATCTGATAAGGGCATTCAGGTGGATCGAGCTAAGGTCCAAGTGATTGAACAATTACCCCCTCCAGTTAATGTGAAGGGTGTTAGAAGTTTTCTTGGTCATGCGGGGTTTTATCGCCGCTTTATCAAGGATTTCTCTAAAATTGTTAAACCACTTACCCAGCTCCTTCTCAAGGACGCCCCGTTTGTGTTTACTGATGCTTGTCTTGAAGCCTTTGACAGGATTAAACAGGCACTGATTTCGGCTCCCATCATCCGTTCTCCCGAATGGGATATTCCGTTTGAGATAATGTGTGATGCAAGTGATTATGCAGTTGGGGCAGTGCTGGGTCAGAGAAAGGAGAAGGTTTTACATGCCATCTATTATGCAAGTAAGACCTTGGATGAAGCTCAAGTTAATTATGCAACTACTGAGAAGGAGCTTCTAGCTATAGTCTATGCCTTGGATAAATTCCGCACCTATCTGATTGGATCCAAGGTGATAGTCTATACTGACCATGCGGCCCTTAAATATCTGCTCTCTAAGAAGGAAGCCAAGCCTAGGCTTATTCGATGGATACTACTGCTACAGGAGTTCGATCTAGAGATCCGCGACAAGAAAGGAGCTGAGAATGTGGTTGCAGATCACTTGTCGAGATTGAGGTATGACGATGGTAAGGGATCTACACCGATTGATGATTCATTTCCGGATGATCATTTACTTGCACTTGCCAGTCAGTCACCATGGTTCGCAGATTTTGCTAACTACATTGTAGGTAGAATCCTTCCGGCCGATCTTTCTTATCAACAGAAGAAGAAATTCCTACATGATGTCCGGTTTTACTTTTGGGACGATCCTTACTTGTTTCGTGAGACTGCTGAAGGGTTATACAAGCGTTGTATTCCAGAATGGGAAGTTCAAGGTGTTATCAGTAGGTGTCATTCTTCACCTTATGGTGGCCACCATGGACCGTCGAAAACAAACGCTAAGCTGTCGCAATGTGGTTTTTACTGGCCTACTATGTTCAAAGATGCACAGGCTTTTATTATGGCTTGTGATGCGTGCCAGAGGGCCGGCACTATTTCGAGGAGGTATGAGATGCCACAGAACGGGATCCTTGAGGTTGAGATTTTCGATGTGTGGGGAATTGATTATATGGGACCATTCCCATCGTCCAAGGGTAACTTGTATATCCTTGTTGCTGTAGATTATGTGTCAAAGTGGGTGGAAGCCGTTGCCTCACCTACTAACGATGCTAAGATAGTCATCTCCCTGTTCAAGAAGATCATTTTTCCTAGATTTGGGGTTCCGCGCGCTTTGATCAGTGATGGAGGGTCACACTTTCATGAGAAGCATCTGGATGCGCTCCTGCGCAAGTATGGAGTTTATCACCGCACTGGACTAGCCTACCACCCTCAGACGAGTGGTCAAGTTGAGGTCTCCAACCGAGAGATCAAATCTATCCTTGAGAAAGTGGTGGCAAAGTCTAGGAAGGATTGGAGCGATAAGCTAGATGATACTCTATGGGCATACAGAACCGCCTTTAAGACACCTATTGGTACCTCCCCGTATCGGTTGGTGTATGGCAAGGCGTGTCACCTACCAGTAGAAATGGAGTACAAGGCTTATTGGGCAATCAAACAGCTCAACATGGATGCAAAGCTAGCCGGTGAGAAGCGGTTACTTCAATTATGTGAGCTCGATGAATTCCGACTACAAGCCTATGATAGTGCCCAGATTTACAAGGAAAAGACCAAGAAGTGGCACGACAATCACATTTTGCATAGAGAGTTCGCGGTGGGCGACAAGGTTCTACTTTTTAACTCTAGGCTTAAGTTATTTCCTGGAAAACTTAAATCTAGGTGGTCTGGGCCGTTCACTGTGATTATGGTAAGCAAGTTTGGGTCTGTTGAAGTAGAGAATGGGAATGGTGAACGATTCAAGGTCAACGGGCAACGTCTGAAGTTGTACCATGATGGGGCTACTGTAGGAGTGGTTGAGGTCCATCACCTCCATCCCTCCGCCTCATAAGCTGCATATTCAAGGTAACAAGGTCGAGCGGGACCTAGAAATAAACCAGCGCTTTGCGGGAGGCAACCCGTATTTTATCGCTTTAAGTAGTATAAGTTTGATTTTTGTCATTTTCCATTCTATTTTTGTGAGTTTAGTTAGTATTTCCATACCTAAGTGTGTTTAAGTATTGTTTTTTTTGGTGTTAGTGAGGCGAGAAGAGGGCATTACGCTGTTTGGGTGTTTAATAATGTGCAGGCCTAAAGCTCCAAGTTCGAGAAAGTGAAATTACGCACAAGGCCAAGCACGCTGCAAATCGCCCGATCCGTATCGGGCGAGGTGCGCCCGATCGGGCGCGCACGGATGAGTTTCTTGCAGTTTATTTCCGCCCGATCGGGCGCAGTATGCCCGATCGGGCGATCCAGCGAGTGGAATGCCCGATCGGGCGAAATAATTTTGCCCGATCGGGCGCTTTGGCGAGTGGAACGCCCGAGTCGGGCGATTGTTTGCCCGATCGAGCGCAAAAGACGAGTGGAAGGCCCGATCGGGCGAAATTATTTTGCCAGATCGGGCGGTTGATGAAATTTTCGAGGAAAAGTCAAGGATGATTATGGGCAGGGAAAAGTCAAGAAAATAAGCTTTCGCAAATCGCCCGATTCGGATCGGGCGTGGTGCGCCCGATCGGGCGCGCACGCATGAAAAGAAAAGGATCGCATCCCGCCCGATCGGGCGGAATGTCGCCCGATCGGGCGAGACGCGATTTCAGCGATAAACTCACGGTTTCCCCAATCTTTCTTCACTTCCCCTTCATCTTCAACCTAACTTTCTCTCACTCCTCCATTAAACCCCAACTTCCAAAAACTTCAAACCACCATATCTCCCTCAAATCTCCACCAAATTCAACAATTCTTTCATCAAAATCATCCTCTCATCATCCTCTACAACCTACACCTAACCGATTTAAGTTTTCTCTCATCCCCACAAAATCCCCAAATTCACCCAAAAAGCTCAAAAAACTCAAAAATTCAGATTTTTCATCAATGGCAAATAGACCACAAAGAAAATGCACGAGGGTACCAAGAAATCAACATGAGGCTTCCACAAGCCGAGCTCGGGAACCGACACCACCACCTCCACCACCGCAATTCGAGCCCGACACGGATTTTACGGATGTCATCTTTATTACGGAGGAGCAACGAGCACGATTCATGCACCTCAAATTGAGGGAGGTAATCCCTACTCGCTTTATATGTCAAAGATCATTGCATGATATGGGAATTGAGCGTGATGTAAAACGTGTTTTTGTTGGTGTTGGTATGAGTAGCATGTATGGTATGCTCCGTCTCACATTTAGGCGGTTGACTCTAGAATTCTTGAGTAGTTTTAATGTTCGTAGGGATGGTTATAGAACCGTGTCATCGGTTCAATTTCGTGTGATGAACCGGACCTACACCATGAGCTTATCTGATTTTGGTAGAATTTTTGGATTGTCTACCACATATAGTAGGAAACCCAAGGAGACTCACAATAACTGCACCATGTGGGGAAAGCTTACGGGCAATGATAATCCCGGGAGTATGCAACATTTGCATGCTTCCAAGATACAACACCCGGTACCCATTGTCTTTTACAGGTTCCTAGGATTTACTATCTTTGGTAGGGATGAGACCCAGAACATTAGAAGTACGGAGCTAGAAATCCTAGGTGGCTACGTTTCCGAAGGAGAGGAGAGCTACAAAATGAACCTTGCCCATCACATGGCCTCTCAATTTTACTCCATAGCCACCTCCACACATACTACCAAGATTACCATTGGTGGGTTGATCACCCACATAGCCATGGCCACGGCCAATTTTACTGAGGCTAACCAGATTCCAGTTCTGGGTAGCAACTTGCTTGATTTGGCTTATTTTGCTGGACTCCGTAGGCTGCAGGGGGAGCATGGGTTATTTAGGCCGGGAGCCATGTACTGGATGTTCGAGGGAAACAGGCTTTTCACCTTGCCTGACCCTCAGGGCCGCACCAATTTCAGACCCGGTCAGGCTCATTATCTATTTGTTGGATTTGAGCGAGAGCCTCAGCCTGACCCCCAGCCCCAGCCTGACCCTCAGCCAGAGCCCCATCAGTACCAGCCAGAGCCTCGCACCTACTTCAGGAGGGGGCGTCGAGACACGGGGAGGCCCCAAAGTGGCCCGGTAGTTCATGAGGATCAGGGGTCCATTGATGAGAGGTTGAGCAGACTTGAGCTCGGGTTCCGGGAGTTCGCAGCTGATCACCAGAGGACCATGTTCCCATTTTATGATCAGTATGCCAGGCAGGGCTATATTGCCCCAGATTACGAGCACCCTACCTGGTTTACCTATCCCGCGGAGGGATATGGAGCTCCGGGTTCTATGGGCACCTTCACACCCACCCAGTACGGAGGGTGGGGAGCGGGTCCTAGTGGGCATGCTGGCCGAGATGATGGTGATGATGCTGGTAATGATGGCCAAGGCCATCAGTGATGCCGAGATGATGTTGATGATGAGGTTCGATACCCTTGAGCCAATGAGGACATTGTCTGATTTGGTTTGGGGGGGTTTCACACTACTTGTACATTGTAGGTATGTCTTTCTTTTAGTATTGCATTTCTTTATTTTGGTGTGTTTATTTTGGTGTGTTTAATGCATTCTAGATTAGTTTATTGCTTTGAAAAAAAAAAAAAATATACAAAAATACGTTCCGATGAATACAAAACCATGCTTCCCTGTGCCCCTTGATTGTAAACTGTTTTGATTCTTGGTTTTTGATGACGAGCATTGTTGATTTGTTAACCATGATTTGAGATCCGATTACTTTGATGCCTTGACTTGAGTCAACTCTGACCAACTACTTGTGGACTTGGTGCTTGACTAGTTGACTTGGTTAGGATGTGTGATAGCTTCCTGGTGTGCCATTGATTTTGAGTATTGGTTTGCAACTATTAGTAATGTTTTATGACTCATATACATGCACGTTGTGGAGGACGAAGGCATTTTTCTATTTAGGTAGCCTTCAGATGAAATTAGATACGTTTGTTCCCTCTTGTTCTACCCATGTTGTGCCTGTGCCATTTATTCGGTGACTAACCACATTACAAGCCCGTAAATTCCCCATTGGTTACTAGTCCCAAGCCTAGCTTGGGGGAGCTAATAGTAGTGAGGTGAGGGAGTTGCAGTGTGGTACATTTTGAGCATATCGAGTATTGAAAAGGGAAATTCTTCTTATCATGATTGTTCTTGAAAAAAAATGAATGAGATGAGGAGAATAAAAGAAAAAAAATCGTGTGAAGGTTCAAAAAAAAAAAAAAAAAAAAAAAAAAAGAAGGAAAGATCGTTATTCTCAAGAAATTTCAAAGCATTGTTTCACTCAAGTATTGTAATTTCTTATCCTTATGAGTGATTGATTTTAATTGTGAAAGAAAGGCAAGAAAATATAGTGTGGTTTTTCTGTTGTTTCATCATGTGTTGAGTGGGAAGTTGTGGTTGTGGTCATCATTTGTGGTTGACCATGGTTTTGCTAGGATTTATGCTCCCCAAAGCCAAGGCTTTAAGCTCACATTTTTCCCAAATTTACCGCACCCTTACCTAAGCCTAACATTACAAGCTTGAAAGACCTTCCGACCTTTGTGCATAGAGTTGTATTAATGTGAAAGTAGTTGTTTATCAATGCAAGTTATGACATGACACATTTCGAGTCGACTATTAGGTTGAGTGTATGTTTTTCTAGACACACGAGTGTTGTGAGTTTGGGAGGGCATTGTTCACTCATATGTTGGGAGGAGAGCGAACGGGTACATCTTTTATCCGCCACATAAATGAGTGACGAGTATGTGAGCACTAGTCTTGAATTCCAATGTGCATTTTTGGTTCGCTTTGCGTGACGATTGTTAAGGCGGATTAGCGGTTGGATGGATTTGATTGGTCGACATTGATGCATGCTTGTTGGATTTTGCCTTGAATCGTATCCATTGTTTTAAGATGTGTTTGGGGTGAAGTTGATTTATGTATTCATCGATGATTTCTTTGCTTAGGGGCAAGCAAAGATCTAGCTTGGGGGAGTTTGATATATGCGTTTTATATAGAATTTTTACCCCCGTCCCTTAGTACTTTTATGTATCAAACGTGCTCTTAGGAGCCGTTTCTAGTACTAATGTGTGTTATTGAGTGTGCCTTGAGTTTCAGGTTTGATTATGAGAAATTGGTCGTTTTAGACCCGTTTCATTGTTGATCAAGGCCACTATATGAGTCCGAGAAGTTCGGGACCTCCATCGTCGACTTTCGGGAGCCTGAGATGCTTATGGTTGAGCCCCGGGAGTTAGACTTGGTGATACGGGCGAGATACATTGAAGATTGCAAATCGCCCTGGAAGCTGAGGGCGAAATGCAACCATCGGGCGGAAGTATAAGCAAGCCAAGTTCATCAACGCGCGCCCGATCGGGCGCAGCTCGCCCGATCCGGATCGGGCGGTCAATCTGGAGGCTTTGTGGAGATTTCGCAACCCGCCCGATCGGGCGGATTTTGGCCCGATCGGGCCGACTATCGAGTGATTCGCCCGATCGGGCGACGCCAACCTCCAGCAGTTTTTCGCGTTTTTTAATTCCGTTTTTAGGCCTTATTTTGGCAAAACTATATAAGCAAACTTGTTTTATTTTTGAGGGACATATTACTTTTCCAGCACAAAACCCTTAGTTTATTTTTCTAAGTTTAATTTTCTCTCTCTAATTTGCTCTAAACACTTAGTTTATTTTCAATCAAAGAAAAATCGAAGCTTTCATTTGCCATTGTTCTTCAATTAGGTATTATTCCTTATTTCAATTCTTTGTTTAAGCTTTAATTATGTTTTCAATCATGCCAATTGCTTTGCTTATTGTTAATATGTGTGAGTAGTTGATTTTCTAGGGTTTTTGGGAATCCATGAACGAATGTGAAAGGATGATTAATTGTTGTTGATTGTTGGTTTAGCTGTTAATTCCTATTGATTGCCCTTATCTACTTTGCAATTAGATTTGCGCAGGTTTGATTGTATTAGTTTCGCAATATCAAATTAAGATTCGGGAGATGCAATTTGATGTTTAGGCTTGTTTCAATAGGTAGAATTGGGATTAATACGTAGCGAGAGCCCGTTAATTCTAAGTCTATGATTAGTATCGATTCGAGAGAGCATGCTAGTCTAATTAACTGTTTTATTGATTATTATCGATTGTTGTCATCCTGGAATGTTGTTCATCGGTGAACCTGTGCCCTAGACCTTTTAATATCTGATTTTTCCCTATTTTATTATCAACCTAGTTTCATTATACAAATCAACCTATATTCTTGTTTCCCAATAGTCTAGAATTGCCGATTAATAGTAGAAAGAACATTGTTTCCCTGTGGATACGATCCTTGCTTCCCTTGCTATATTTTTAGTTGGTGAACGTTAGGTTTATCTTTGATAGGAGTGCGATTTAGCCTGTCAGTTATATTAATAACCTTCTAACCCTTTTTCCAACACAACACAATTCAGCCACACACAAACCCTAGAGTCACAGAGAACCCTAATTCTTTCTATGCCTCCAAAGTGTGTTCATCCCAAAAAGCAAATCTCTTGATCGATTGTCTACGCTACGATAATCGAGATGGATCTGATCGTGTCGGTGAACCAAGTAGAGGAACGACAAGTGGAGTTCTAAGTTCGTGTTCATTGACAATTTGTGGAAAACACGCTTCAAACGTAAGTCTGCTTAATCTGTGCTTTATACATGCTTCCTGGCTTTGGGGATTGTTTTCGCACATGTTATTATGTCTGTATTCCCCTACAGTGGTATCATGAGCCTTATCTATTCAAATCATGTTTTAGCATGATTTATTTGTTTTTGCATCTGTCGAAATTTTGGAATTTTTGTTGAATTTTCTGAATTTTTACGAATTATTGGATGTATTGCGTAATAATCTGTTCCGAAATCAAAAAGATTCGTTATTTCGATTTTTAAAACCCTATTTTGGTTGAAACCGATTTTCTAAGATCAACTCATGCGAACAGAATTGCAAAAACAGGCCTCGAAGTGTCGTTTTTTAGGCATTTTTGTTAATTTTTTAATAAAAATAAAAAATGTCGGACAGTAATTCAACTAAAAGGTCGACCTAAAATACTCGGAATTTCTTGAAATTATGACACAATGTTACTTGATAAATTATTGATCTATGGTAAAAGTTTCAGATTTTTCGGATAAGTATAAACCCTAATTTTGCCTTTCCCCAATTTGTAAAATTTGGAACCCTAATTGAATTTTAATTAATTTTGGTTTGATAATTCAGTTAATTGGGAAAGGGGATATAATTTCATGGGTCAGTGGCTAATTTTAAAAATTATTGGATTAAAATTTTGAATGGTTTCGTTAATTTTAATCGCACTTAAACCTAATTATTAAAAATCTGAAATTTAAATGTTAATGAACGATTTAAAATTTTGGATTTTATTATTTAAAAGTTCAAATTTTTAATGTTGATTCGTTCGTTCTTAAAAATTTGAATAATTTTATTGACTGGGTTCTCTACTATATCCGGCTTTTTCAATGCCAGGATGGGAAGAATAGTGTTAGGGTTATTTATTTCATTGCAACACTTTGGGGTCTTTGGTTATCACGTAATAACCGAATATTCAGGAATGAAAGGGCTGAGGTTCCCGCAGTGTATATTATTATCAGGGAAGGTTTGAAGCAGCAAGAAATCTTAGCAATCATCCATTTCCTACATTACGTTTCCTACATCCTCCGGAAAATGATCCGCTTTATCCGCCGGGTTTTTTTAGAGTGATACTTGCTGACTCAGAGATACAAGGAATAATGTCTTTCATTCAGGTTGATGGATCTTGGAAGAAGAATACTCGAATAGATGGAATGGGTTGGGTGCTTAGTAATCCTCTGATAACATCGGATAGGATCTTAGGTGGAGCTTCTGTAGGGACAGCGAATTCAGCTCTTCAAGCGGAGGTCCTTGCATGTTTGTTTGCACTTAGATGGAGCATTGCAGCTACAGTTCGACATATTACTGTTCTAACGGATTCTCATATGTTGGTTGAAATGGTTCTCCAACAAAGCACGATTGATATTAACCTGCTTTGGACCATAACTGAGATTAAGCGTCTGGGAAGAATGTTCGACTGGTGCAGCATCCAAAAGGTAGGTCGAGATCAAGTTCAAGGTGCTCACGACATTGCAACCTCTGCAGCTTCAACTTCTATTTCTTTTGCTTTCTTTCCTTAATGTTTGTTTAGCACTTGTCAAAAAAAAAAAATTATTGAATAATGTTAGCCTTTGATTTAATATTTTACGAAATTGGATTGTCGTTGAAGTTTATTAAATCGTTAAAAATCATTGTTTTTCGAAAAAAAAATCGTAACTTTTTGAAAAATAATATTAATGCAAGTTCGTGAAATTAAATTTATTTTTAATTGAGTTGGTCCGTAGCACGAAGCAAAGGCACGAACACGAGTGTGTGGTGGGCGTGTGGCTCGGCGAGCCATGCGAGCTACCATGCGCAATCGAGTCGCAACGATGCGGGCAGCAGCATGCACGCTGCATGCCGCGCGCGCTGGGTTAGAGGTAAGGGGCGTGTGCTGCGCGCATAGCAGGGCGCAAGCCTTGCGATGGTGCAGCAATACGCTGCGACGAGTCGAGCAAGGCATGCAGGGGCAGCAGCGATGCTGCGGGTACGCGTGCACTGACGTGCGATGGCTGCGGGCTATGCTCGCATGCCTCGTAGGCCATGCGATGGTTGCGATGGCTATGGGCTATGCTCGTGTGCCTCGTAGGCCACGCAATGCTAATGAGATGGGCGCAAACCTAGCCCAAGTAAGCACATGACATTTTTTGTTGTTGTTGGGCTTGACTTATTTGCATTAATTTGGGCTAACGGGATATTTAATTTAATATTTTATTTGCTTGGGCCAGGCCGCGAGTTTTAATTTAATATTTCATAATTAATTATTCGAATTAATTATTGGTTTGAGTGGGAGCCACTAAGTAAAATTAAAATGATATAATTATTTTAATTATAGGTCGCATTATTTTAATTAAATTCGATATTAATTAGAATACAGTGTAATTATTAATAATTTGAAAATTGATTAATCTTTTAGGACGCGTTTATGTGAACGTGAATTTTACTTAATTCACGTAAATACTTGCATATTCATATGGGCCATTCGTTTTAGCATACGAATGGATGAATGCATAGAATATATATATTTTATGTAATGCAGGTACTCCAAGTGACTAGTATGGCCATCTAGGATAGTTAAATACGGTCTGCGTACCGTTCTATCTTTGAATATAAAGTTTTAAATATGGTCTGCGTACCATAGAAATTTTGATTTAATTTAATATTTTCAAGTATTTCTAAGTTTAGAACTTTAAGTTAGCAATTGAACGAAGATTCAAGACGATGCCAAGCTAACAAGGAGGTGATGAAGATTGGATGCTTCAAGACAAGATGTTTTGGGCCATACTAGATCACCATTTATTTATGCAATTTAATATATATATATATATATATATATATATATATATATATATATATATATATATATATATATATATATATATATATATATATATATATATATATATTATGCGTGAATGTATGAATGTATGTATGCTTTGCATGAATAGGTTGTTTCATATGACTCGATTAGATTAAGTTCATCAAATAATCGAACCAACATAGAAACAACTAGGTCCAAAGTAATATTGAGTTTAAAAATTGCCTTCCAAATCAAGCACTTACAAAAATCTAAGGATCTAAGGTAGTAGGTTTACGCTAAAGCGAGGTGCTATTTTAGTTCACTTAGGTGGTAAGGCGTCCTAAAGGAGCACGTTGATCGTGGTTTCAACTCAAACAGCAATGGCATTATGTTGCGGCAATGGGATAAATTATGGCATTAATTTATTAACCAAGAGTAATTTGGATATTACTAGCAATAGGTTTTGCTTACCGAAAATCTTAAACTACTTAAGACATGCTCAAGCTGCTTAAGGATTTAGGACTTTTGGGGTCTTGGAATCGTTTCATTCATTTTGGACCATGTTTTTGCTTTTGCATGAATGAAATGTTTTAATAGCTTTAATGATTGCATTCTTGCTTTTATTTCAAAGTTATTGAAGTGTATGAATGGTTATTTATTGCAAATTCTTTTCGATTGTAGTAATCAAAATGGTCGCAAACATAACAACAATCATATCAGCTGAAATTCTGGATGTCGAGTTAGACTTGACTAATTTTCTTGAATGGAAAGGGAAACTTGTCGAAGTTTTGAAAGTTAATGGCATACACTATGTCATTGAGAAACCTTTTCCTAGCTATGATGCGCGAGGCATGACTCCTGAAAAGTACAGAAGTTGGGCACTTCACAAGTACCTTGTCATGGAGTTCATCCTTAAGTCTATTCCTGAGAGTTGAAGAGGGAGGTTCATTACTTTTAAGCCTCATGCTCTCCTAACTCGCCTCGAGGATAGATGTTGTGCGGGTTTTCAACCCATGTGCCAAACTGGTGGCAAAAGGGTTGATGAATTGGGTAATTTAATGAGCAATCTCAAGCTCATTACCCCACACAAGTCGTGCCTAGAAATCGAACTTCTAGAGGCACAAAAGCGCATTTACTCTGTCAAGATGGACAAAAACACACCAATTCGGTCTCATGTGAATATGATGTCTGGATTATTTTTCACAATCGAAAGACTTTGTGGTTCCATCAAAGAGTCGATAGCAATTGCACTAGTGATGAATTCTCTTCATAAGGATTATGAGGGTTTCAAGATGCACTATCTCTTTAATCAGAAAGAGAGCACATTCTGTGAACTTGTGGATTTACTCGTGAAATTCGATAAAATCCTTAAGTTCAATCAAGACCCTTTAAATGTGAGGTGCACTAAATTCAAGAAAGTAGGCAAAGGGAAGAAAAGCAAGGCTGCATCTTCGTCCACTCCCGGAGGGCATCTGGCGCCTTCCAAGAGCAAGATGAAGAAGAATGCTTCTCCTTCCACATCGCAATACTTCAATTGTAATGAAATTGGTCATTACAAACGAGATGGCCCCAAACTAAAGGAAGAGAAGAAGGACGGAAACGTTGCTTCTCCTTCAGGTATGTATGTTATACATTGTATTCTTGCTAATTCTACTTCTTGGGTATTAGATACTGGTTGTGGCTCACACTTATGTTCCAATTCGCAGGGACTAAGGAGAAGTAGAAAGATTGATAAAGGCGAGATGGATCTACGCGTGGGAAATGGGTCACGGATTGCTGCATTAGCCGTAGGATCTTATTTTATTTCTTTTCCTAGTGGTTTTGTTCTGGAACTAGAAAATTGTTACTATGTTCCTAGTATCACCAGAAACATCATTTCCATTTCAAGTTTGGATTCTAAAGGTTTTAGTTTTTAATTTAAAGACAATAGTTGTTCTTTTTCTTTGAATGGAATGTTTTATGGTTCAGCACATCAAGAAAACGGTCTTTATGTGCTAGATACGAGCAAACACATTTATAACATAAATACCAAAAAGGCTAAAACTGGTGATTCGGATCTCACATTTCTGTGGCATTGTCGATTAGGCCATATAAACACAAAGCGCATGGAATTACTTCAACGGAAAGGAATTCTAGAATCATTCGACTTAGAGAAGATTGATCAATGCGAATCTTGTTTACTTGGCAAAATGACAAAGCAACCTTTCTCAAAGGTGGGAGAAAGAGCAAGCGAACTACTAGGGCTAATACATACAGACGTATGTGGGCGTATGAGTACGAAAGCTAGAGGTGAGTTCAGCTATTTCATAATGTTTACGGACGACTTCAGTAGATATGGCTATATTTACTTAATGAAGCACAAGTCTGAATCGTTTGAGAAATTCCGAGAATTTCAAAATGAAGTAGAGAATCAACATGGCAAGAAAATCAAAGCTCTAAGATCGGATCGAGGAGGTGAATATCTTAGCCACGAGTTTGATGACCATCTAAAAGAATGCGGTATTCTTTCTAAATTGACTGCTCTAGGGACACTTCAATGGAATGGAGTGTCGGAACGGAGAAACAGGACCTTACTCGATATGGTCAGGTCAATGATGGGTCAGGCCGAACTTCCTTTACAGTTCTGAGGACATGCGTTGCAAACTGCAGCACTCACACTGAATCGTGCTCCGTCAAAAGTTGTTGAAAAGACTCCATACGAATTATGGACTGGGAAACTTCCAAAGTTGTCTTTTCTGAAGATTTGGGGTTGCGAAGCATATGTCAAGCAATTAATTTCGGACAAGCTACAATCAAAATCTGACAAATGTTTCTTTGTTGGGTATCTAAAAGAAACTATGGGGTATTATTTCTACAACAAGTCAGACAACAAGGTTTTCGTTACTCGTGACGGTGTCTTTTTGGAAAGAAATCATATTTCCAAATTGACAAGTGGGAGAATAATAGACCTCGAAGAGATTCGAGACGAACAACGAACTCAGAACTCTTTAGAAGCAGTTCAGGTTCATGAACCTCCGAGGTCTTTAGAAGAGTCAGTGGGAGTAGTTCCTCAAAACGTTGTTGCCCCTCGTAAGTCAAGTATAACTATTTTTCAGCCGGACAGATGGACAGACTGAAGGAAATAGTGCCCTTGGTCCAAGTATGCATATAATATTAAGTCTAATAAATGCGGTTCAGTATTAATTAACAAGTTAATAATTCAGTGAGATCAAGTGAGCTGGATGCCTGACTAGAGGCCGCTTCAGTTCAAGTGGAATTAATTATATTAATCCACAGCTTACTCTTGACTGAACCCGTAGGGTCACACAAATAGTACGTAAACGGATCAAGTATTTAATGGCATTAAATACTCCATCTATGGATATTCGGAATCGACGGATCTTGGTTTCAGTGGGAGCTGAGATCGTCACAGACAAGAAATGAATACTCCGGAAACGATGATATTGCCGGAAACGGAAATATGGATCGTATCGGAAATATAAATATTATCCAAGTCGTAGATGTTGCCGAAAACGGAAACATGGTACGTATCGGAAAATATTATCGGAAATGGAAATATTGCCGGAATCGGAAATATTGCCAGAAACGGAAATATTGTCAGGATCGGAAATATTATCGGAATAGGAAAATAATTCCGGAAACGGAAATATTAAATATTTGTTCGGAACGGAAGTTGATTCCGGAATCGAAAATATTAAATATTGTTCGTATCGGAAATAAATTCTGGAATCGGGAATTTAATCGGAAACGTATCGTACGAATTAGCATCGGAAGAGGCCTGCCAGACGAAGGCCCAGCACGAAGCCGGGCCATCGCCTAGCAAGCCAAGCGCGCCACACGAACAGCCAAGGCCACGCCAGGCCCAGCAGGCCGTGGCAGCGTGCGCAGCTGCGAGCACTGGGCTGCGAGCATTGCTGCAGCTCACGTGGGCTTGTAGCTCGCGTGGGCCGAGCGGCCGTGTGGGCTGTGCGCGGGCATGGCCTGCACGCTTGCGGGTCATGCTCGTGTAGAGTTTGTGTTCACATACGAAACCTAAAGAGTATAGGATTTGTTTAATGATTAAATTCCTAATCCTAAAAGATAAATTAATTAAATAAGAATTCTACAAGGATTCTAATTTAATTAATTCGTATCCTAGTAGGATTCGATTACTTATTCCATGGTCTATAAATATGAGTTAAGGGCTCATAATTTAGAGAGAGTATTCAAGTATTCAAAGTGATTTTGCTAGCAAAATTCAGTCACATAATTGCCTACAAATAGCCTAAAATTCCAAGTACCTTAAGGGCTATTCTAGTTGATCAAGCTTAAGGCGGATCCGGACGTGCTGTGGACTATCTGCGGAGGGACGACACTTGGAGTCCTAAAGACTTGTTCTTGTTCGGTTCGGGCGCAGCTAGGGAGGGCACGCAACAAAGTGTATCCATCTAAACTATGCTAAATGATTATGTGTAAATAATATGCTTTCCTGGCTTTATGGTTTTTCCGCATGATTTATGTTTTGTCATATGAATCATAACCTAACAGTGGTATTACGAGCCTCTTATTATTTTCATAATATAAATTGCATAAACATGGTTAAATTTCACAAATTTGCAAGGAATTAAAAGGGGTGATTAATTTTCGTAATTGTTAATTAATTGCAAATTGCGTTTATTTAATTATATGTACGCAGTTTTTCGGCAGTTTCTTCGTTACTCATCCAAATCGAGTGATTTTTGTGTCAATTCCGCATGTAAAAGGCATTCTAAATTTTTGACAAAAATAGTATTTAAGATTCGAAGCCTAACTATGACTTTTCGGAGGTTATAGTTTTTCGAACGCATTTGCGATTCTTGTTGATAAATCTTGAATTTTTGATTGACCTACAGTATATGTTTAACAAGTTTGAATGCCAAGCCTTATACAACCTAATTTGTAATTATAATTAATTTGTTGAAATTCAAATAATTTAGAATTAATTTGATTTTCATAATTAATTAATAGTTTAATTAGGTATCTATGATTAAAATCCACCATAAAAATTGTTAATTTATGTTAAAATTTTAATTTTTATGACCTAGATTTGAATCCATGTTAATCGGAAATTAATTGATTAATAAATTTTCGATTTTTCGCCCTAAAATTATGAAATTAATATGTTTTATTAATTTGTCATTAATTTTGAATTAAAAATTTTAAATTTTATAAAAAACGCTCATTAATGTTGCACGCACAAAGCATTGGAAGCTACGTGTTACCCTTAAGGGGAGTTGTATAGTGCGGGCACGCGACGACGAGCAAGGGAGCTCGTCGCCTGTGCGGTACGAATGCAGCGAGCAACATAGCGCATGGCGCGCGCACGAGGCAAGGGAGCCTGTGTGTGTGTGCCGTGTGTGCTATGCGATGGGCGAGGGCGACGATGCAAGGGACGAGCGACGAGCAAGACGCATGTGGGCAGCGATGCTGCCGCGCCACAGCGCGCCTGGCTCGCCCACAAGCAAGCAGAACGCGCGAGCAGGGAGCGATCCCTCGCTCGGCGCGCGCTGGCCTGCGCAGCAGCAGACGCGACACAGCACAAGGCTGCGCGCAGCGTGGCCAGCAATGGCTCCGTGTGCGTGTGGCGTGTGGCTGTGTGTGCCTTGTGCAACGATCGATTGAGCGGGGTGCGCTGCCTCGTGGCTTGATGGGGCTTGGGCGCAAGCCCAAGTGCCTCGTCTTGCGACGATTGGTACGTTTTGATTTTAATTTTGAATTTTCAGTTCGGAAATTGATAATTTAAATTGTTTTTCTTGGAGTTTACTTTTGAATATTATAATTATTATATATGTTAATTTATACTAATTATTTTACTAAAATTAAATCCTTGAATTAATTGAAATTCATTTAATTCAACTGAAAATAAATTAAATAAATGGATTCAATTATAATTTTATATGAGCTTTAAATTTTAATTAAACTTGTATGTTTCCGGTTAGACTAGAAATACATTTTTATGTTTAAAATTAGTAAAGCATATAAAGTTATTGGTTTAAGTGGGAGCAATTTTAGTCATAAACTCTTGATTATTAGGTCTACAAATCCTTTAAGGTTAAACAACTTGATTAGAATTAATAAAGACTGAATAATTGGTAGATTATTGGTGCAAATCTTTATGTGATGCATACAACGTGTTTTTACTAACCAGCTATGTGGGCCATTCATGATAATGAATGGGTGAATGGTATATATTGTATATGTACTGTTTTGCAGGTTATGAAGTGACTAGTATGGCCCAAATAGGATAGAAAATATGGTTTGCGTACCATTAATTTGAATGTAATTAGTCTAAAGCACCAAATTTGTTTTTCAATTCAAATATGGTCTGCGTACCATCAAATAGTTGTAATTAGTTTAATTATAGCTTATCCAATTTGAAGAAAATGGCGCCTCCCACGGTGAAATTCAAGACGGAGTTTTCAATCCATTTTCATGACGGACTTTGAAGTTGAAGATTCAAGATGAAGTCGGGCCATACTAGATCACATTTATCTTATGCATGCTTTAAGTTATTTATTGCTTTAAATATGTCTTAATTATGCATGAGATTGTAGCTTGATTATGTTGCATGATTAAGGATTTTAGTTCACTTAAAATCTAACCAACATAGTAAGAGCCTTAAGTTCCAAACTTAAAAATTGAGTTAAAAGGTGCCATGCCAAAATAAATACTTACTTGGATATCCTTTACATCAATCTAGTAATAGTTTTCGCTCAGCGAGGTGTTACTTATTGGTCCTAAAGGGGTAAGGTACACAAATCATTGTGAGTACATGTTAGTTTTGGTGAAACTCAACGATATAAGTAAGGAGTCCTTTTATGTCGTGGGAAATTCGATAGGTTTACCTAATAAGTTCTTAAACGTACCTATCAACCAAGAATAGTTTTTAGACTATTAGCAAAAGGCTTTTGCTTACCTAAAAGATTTTAGAATTGAGTCTAAATACATAATGTGCTTAATTCTTCAATGGTTTTTAGGATCTTGGAATCATTTTATTCACACCTGCCGGAACAATAAAATCGAATAAAATCCTGATAACTTGTTTGAATTGCATGATTGCTTTAATTTCAAGTTATTATTCATGATAAATGTTTAGACTTTGCATGCTTCAATGTATGTTTTAATTATTGTTTATAATTAAATATCTTGCACTACAATAAATCCTTTTAGAAAGGTAACAGTAAATTTCCTCGATTGGTAGTGAATCCAAGAACGATTCACGGAAATGAAAGAAAATGAGCAATTTAAAATGTACGTTTCTTATAGCGACTTTTATGGTTGTTTTCGAGTATCAAAATCGAATGGAAAACCAATTGGTGCTTGTGAATTCAAAATACACTGTAGTTTTGAGATCATAAAGCATTGAGTTTAAAACACTTAGCTTTACCAATGGTTAACAACCTAATATCTTTGTCCATTTAATTCTCGACTGAGTCTAGTCCCTAGACATTCGAATAGATCGATGCTTAGAGAACTTTAGAAGCTTCTGGTAAGATCATCTAGTTGAAACTTAATATTCAACATAAATGGTAAGAACCTTGTTGGAGTGACATTGGACATGTCTAACAAAGTATAAAAGTCAACACTAAAGAATTCAATTCGCAAGACTATAAGAAAGGGTACAAGAAATAGGAAAACAAAGGAACAAATGAAAGGAATTTACGATTCCGTTTCTACCTATAAGTTTATGTTTAAAGAGAAGTGACCTAGCAATCAAACTTCCTTAGTATCATATACCGCTTGAGGTTCTTACTTCTATAATAATTCAAACTATGGAAGCTAGGCTACACTAATGACCTACAAGTGGGAAATGAAGCATGGCAATGCTACATTAGTTGTAGGGTCATCTAGTTTGTTTTAAGTCCTTTCAAAGGCTGGAACTTATTGGCTATTTTGTTCCATAATCAGCATACCTAAATTTCTGTTTTCAAACACAGAAACACTCATATTTAGAAGAACAAAAACAATGTTTGTTTGTTTATTTAAATGAAATGGACAATTACGGGTTGAGTCAATATGCTTGATTAAAATAAACAACTCTTTAACAATAAAAACATTACTAGGTTCAAATCAAACCCTTGATTTGAGTTCCAATAATCTTTGGCATTGTTGCTTAGACCATATCAACAAGTTAACATTCAAAAGCTCTATTTTGATGGACTTTTGAAAGTTCATTGATTTCTAGATCAATTTAAGACAACTAGTCTTACTTGTTGAAAGTAACAAAAGATATGAACTATTGTTAGAACGCCTAGACAATAGAGTTCAAAGCTAAAGAAATGTTTTATGACTTTATTATTTCACACAGATTTGAGTGAATATAGGTTTATTTACTCAATGTGATATAAGTTGAATCTGTTTGGCTAGTTCAAAGATTCAAAAGTATAAATCCCACTTGGTAAGAAATCATAAAGATCTAGGATAGATCATGCTAAATAATTTCTTGAGACCAAAAATGATCATTAATGATTGTGTGTTGTAATTTCACAATCTAGCTCCATGAGATATGGCATATCTAAGTTGGAATGATCGAAGTCAATTAGTACTTGATTCGATCAATGATGAATCATAAAGACTTTTCCTATAATTTCTAAAACAAAATGCTCAACTACCACCAAACTAAACCAAATTCGTCAAAGCTATTGAAAAGTAATTTCAGAATATCTTTTCAATAATATATATCTAAAGAGTTCC
The DNA here is from genome assembly GCF_020520425.1 of Spinacia oleracea. Taxonomy (NCBI): domain Eukaryota; kingdom Viridiplantae; phylum Streptophyta; class Magnoliopsida; order Caryophyllales; family Amaranthaceae; genus Spinacia; species Spinacia oleracea. The sequence continues at coordinate 95,792,157 of NC_079489.1, forward strand.
TAAACTCAGTGGGAGCTTAGTGTTTGTCATTCGACAAACTAAGGCCCATGTCTAGATATATGTTTCATTGTGATTTATTCAAATGAGACACAAGGGTATTGTTTCTACCACGAATTTTTGAGAACATAATGTTTGTTTGCTAGAAATGATGTCCTTTTGGAGATTCGTTTCCAAAATGACAAGTGGGAGAAAATAGACCTCGAAAGTCTTCGAGGCGAACAACAAACATAAACAGACATTCCGGAGGCTTTTCGAAGTTCTTCAGAAAATCCGAACACGTATTCTTTAAGGACTTTAGAAGTGGCTTTTAAAGAATAGAAATCTCTTAGAAGACTTTACAAGTGCTTCAAGGAGAACATAATATTCAAAGGACTTTCAAGTGGCTATTGATATTCTATTGTTTGATGTTCTATACCCAAGTAGGCATAGATTTCAAGTCACTGAAACTATTAGATTCTTCTATTAGATAGTAAAGAATCATGGAGTTCAGATCACTGAAGCTATGCGATTCTTTTATTAGATAGTGAAGAGACCTACAACTTGCAGTCAAACTATTGTCATATAGATTAATGAGTTTGTGACCTGTAAGAAAGCTATGACGAAACCCAGATTCCCTAAAATGGTTAGAGGCCATATATAGACTCAAATGTTTTAAATGGTTAGAGGCCATAAAACATACTCAATGTTTTGATGACAAAATTGAAATTTTGTTGATTTGCAAGAATAGTTTCACACCTATTGGTTGCAAGTTTGTTTTAAGGATAAAAACCATCAAACATGGAATTGTGTTCACACACAAAGCTAGATTAGTTGCTAAAGGTTACAAGCAAATTCACGACGTAGATTGTGTTGAAGCCTCATGCAAAATCGTAATGCTTAAATCTATAATTCAAGCAATGATTGCATATGGGTACATATGGCAATTGGATTACAAAACGTATTCCTCAATCAAATGTTGGAAGAAAACTATGTACATGGCATGTCATAGGATTTGTGGATCCAAATAAATGCTTGAAAAGGAATGCTAGCTTATGAAATCTAAGTACAGATTTAAGCAAGCAATTGGGAATTGGAACTGTATTTTAGTGAAGCTAATAAGCATTTTAGTTTCATAAAATGTACATGATTCTTGTAGATGTATAAGAAGTTTAGTGGGAGTACATAAAAACTTAATTGGTCCTATGTGTATCACACACATATCTCTCTATTGTGAAATAACATTCAAATTCTAATGACTTAGATTTGAAATTATTCATCAATGATGGACCAAGGCGAAACTTAGTACATACTGGGTATTAAGATCTATTTACAAAGATCTTATATTAATGTTTTGGATTAAGTAATGGTATTTACTAAATCAAACACGAAAGACTCCATTGGAGATATTCGACCCATGTGAATAAATCTAAGTAAAGGATGTTTGAACTATGTATAAGCATTTACTAAGTTAAACATCAAAGAATCTAAGTAAGATTCTTAACCTATATTACATGTCAAAGAATTAAGCTGGATTCAGTATCTACTGAAATTGAATGAGCTAAAGTTACATGAATAGAATTCAATTGGGAATTATTCTGCAAAAGAATTTATCATGTATGATATAATATAAGGATCGCCAAAAACGTATCGTATGACTTTAGGCATGACGAACATATACCAATCTCTATTGATCTAAGTGAAGATCAACTAGATTGAGATCAAGAATACTTATGGTACTTGAAAAGGTACATTGGAATAGTTCTTGATATAAGGAAATAAAGATATGCTCAATATTGATGCTACACGCATAAACACTGGCAAAGGATCAAGCAAGACCCTTTGGAGTTAATCATTGATAAGGACGAGCTATAGAGCATCGTGTTTTTAAATGGAAACATGGATTGGAGACCATGAGTTATTGCGTGGGAAATTAAAATATTAATTTCTATGTTCTAAGATACAGCTGGAAAGTATTCCACATATCTGTGAACTGCTTGGATAAGTAAATCCAAACAAAGCATCACTAGCAACCTAAACAGTTGAAGTAAAAGTACTTATTGTGTAAGAAGCAATAAAACAGAGTTGTTTATATTAATGAGTTCTTCATTGAACTTGGGAAGATCACATGTTTGTTGACTTAATGGTTCTTCATTGCAAAATGCGTAAAACCACTATTGTAGCAAGAAAGACTAGATCACAAAATAAACATACTCAAAAAGATCTTATCATCTATCTCGAAGAACATTCGATGAAAAGGATATTAAGATTGGCAAAGCATGATAACTAAACCTATGCAACAAGTGAGAAACAACACTCGGCACTGGAAATCAAGCATAGCTTTGAATTCCATGAATTGTTTTAAAGATGGGTTTGAGGCCCATGGTTGTAAAACATTGGGGTTGAACATTTATCATATATGAAATGCATTTTCATATTCCATTTAATCTTGGTTTAGTATTAAATGATGAGTCCCTTCAATTTGGCAATATATTTAAGATAGACTGTCAGGACCAGTCCTGTGACTAAGAAATGTCTATTAAGTGAAGTTGAATGTCAAAAGTTGAAAAAGGTCCCTGGTCGGAGTTTTCAATAAAGATGGACGCATAGAAAACGTTAGACGACTAGAATGCAAGATGACTAGTAGTTCTGTTTCTTGAACTATGTGGACATGCCAATGTCATAATCATTTGCATAGATACTTACTTTGGGAAGACTAGTATCAGACAGACCTATGAAACTTTACTGTAAGAGATGAAAATCTGTCATAAGTAAATTTCATTAAAATTATTAGACACTAAATCCTCAATACCTGAGTGATTTGAGATTACTTGTTTGAGAACTGGTTGCTTTGACGTTGACCAACCGTCGCACCGTAAAAGGAGGCTATAAAGGCAACGCTCAGGTAATCACCTATCAAATGAAGTCTAATCTCAAGATCGCAAGATTGGGATTGTCCTCCCATAAATCGGGATGAGATGCTTAAAAGTTGTACAAGGCCACTCGGAGAGCTAGAAACTGTAAAATGCATGGCCGTGCTCGGATGAATCATAGGCTATGATTATCTGTTTATTTGATAAGTTGAACTCTGAAACCGAGAAACACCTCTGGACATAATAAGGATGACAACTCTTACCTTATGTTCAAGAGCAAGCATCGAGCGACAAAGGAATTAGGTAAATGCACACTTGTCCCTAAGGACAAGTGGGAGACTGAAGAAAATAGTGCCCTTGGTCCAAGTATGCATATAATATTAAGTCTAATAAATGCGGTTCAGTATTAATTAACAAGTTAATAATTCAGTGAGATCAAGTGAGCTGAATTCCTGACTAGAGGCCGCTTCAGTTCAAGTGGAATTAATCATATTAATCCACAGCTTACTCTTGACTGAACCCGTAGGGTCACACAAATAGTACGTAAACGGATCAAGTATTTAATGGCATTAAATACTCCATCTATGGATATTCGGAATCGACGGATCTTGGTTTCAGTGGGAGCTAAGATCGTCACATGCAAGAAATGAATACTCCGGAAACGATGATATTGCCGGAAACGGAAATATGGATCGTATCGGAAATATAAATATTATCCAAGTCGTAGATGTTGCCGAAAAACGGAAACATGGTACGTATCGGAAAATATTATCGGAAATGGAAATATTGCCGGAATCGGAAATATTGCCGGAAACGGAAATATTGTCAGAATCGGAAATATTATCGGAATCGAAAAATAATTCCGGAAACGGAAATATTAAATATTTGTTCGAAACGGAAATTAATTCCGGAATCGAAAATATTAAATATTGTTCGTATCGGAAATAAATTCCGGAATCGGGAATTTAATCGGAAGCGTATCGTACGAATTAGCATCGGACGAGGCCTGCCAGACGAAGGCCCAACACGAAGACGGGCCATCGCCCAGCAAGCCAAGCGCGCCACACGAACAACCAAGGCCACGCCAGGCCCAGCGCAAGGCCAGGCCCAGCAGGCCGTGGCAGCGCGCGCAGCTGCGAGCAATGTTGCAGCTCTCGTGGGCTTGTAGCTCGCGTGGGCCGAGCGGCCGTGTGGGCTGTGCGCGGGCATGGCCTGCACGCTTGCGGGTCATGCTCGTGTAGAGTTTGTGTTCACATACGAAACCTAAAGAGAATAGGATTTGTTTAATGATTAAATTCCTAATCCTAAAAGATAAATTAATTAAATAAGAATTCTACTAGGATTCTAATTTAATCAATTCGTATCCTAGTAGGATTCGATTACTTATTCCATGGTCTATAAATATGAGTTAAGGGCTCATAATTTAGAGAGAGTATTCAAGTATTCAAAGTGATTTTGAGAGCAAAATTCAGTCACATAATTGCCTACAAATAGCCAAAAATTCCAAGTACCTTAAGGGCGATTCTAGTTGATCAAGCTTAAGGCGGATCCGGACGTGCTGTGGACTATCTACGGAGGGACGACGCTTGGAGTCCTAAAGACTTGTTTTTAATCGGTTCGGGCGCAGCTAGGGAGGGCACTCTACAAAGTGTATGCATCTAAACTATGCTGTTGGGTGTTGGTTGTCGGCTGTTTTACTTGGCTGGTTTGACTGGCTGTTTTACTTGGCTGGTTTGACTGGCTGTTCAAGTTGGCTGCTTTTGTTGGCTGTTTGACTATGGATTGGTTAAAAATATGTTTGGTAAAATCAGTTGTTGGCTGTTGGCTGTAGCTATGTAAAATGACATTTAAGGACATTTAATGAATTTTATTCATTTTTCAATACATACTTTGTATTATGTACGGAGTAAAACGTAATTACAAATAAATAAAATATAAATTTAAAAATAAATTACTTTATGCAATAGTATTAATAAATTATTATTTTAATTAATAATTATGGAGTAATAATTAATAACTAATAATTAATAATCAATGATTAATAATTAATAATTAATAATAATTAAATTAATAATAATTATTAATTATTAATTAATAATTAATGATTAATTATTATTAATTAATAAATAATTATTTATTAATTATTAACTTTTAGTTATTAGTCATTAATTAATACGGAGTACTCCGTAATTACAAATAAATAAAATATAAATTTAAAAATAAATTACTTTATGCAATAGTATTAATAAATTATTATTTTAATTAATAATTATGGAGTAATAATTAATAACTAATAATTAATAATCAATGATTAATAATTAATAATTAATAATAATTAAATTAATAATAATTATTAATTATTAATTAATTATTAATGATTAATTATTATTAATTAATAAATAATTATTTATTAATTATTAACTTTTAGTTATTAGTCATTAATTAATACGGAGTACTCCGTAATTATTAACTTTTAGTTATTAATTATTAGTTATTAATTATTAGTTATTAATTATTAGTTATTAATTATTAATTATTAATTATTAATTATTAATTATTAATTATTAATTATTAATTATTAATTATTAATTATTAATTATTAATTATTAATTATTAATTATTAATTATTAATTATTAATTATTAATTATTAATTATTAATTATTAATTATTAATTATTAATTATTAATTATTAGTTATTAGTTATTAGTTATTATTATTAATTATTAATTATTAATTATTATTATTAATTATTAATTATTAATTATTAATTATCATTATTAATTATTAATTATTAATTATTAATTATTAATTATTAATTATTAATTATTGATTATTAATTATTAATTATTAATTATTAATTATTAATTATTAATTATTAATTAATTATTATTATTAATTATTAATTATTAATTATTAATTATTAATTATTAATTATTAATTATTAATTATTAATTATTAATTATTAATTATTAATTATTAATTATTAATTATTAATTATTAATTATTAATTATTAATTATTAATTATTAATTATTAATTATTAATTATTAATTATTAATTATTAATTATTAATTATTAATTATTAATTATTAATTATTAATTATTAATTATTAATTATTAATTATTAATTATTAATTATTAATTATTAATTATTAATTATTAATTATTAATTATTAATTATTAATTATTAATTATTAATTATTATTATTAATTATTAATATAATTATTAATTATTAATTATTAATTATTAATTATTAATTATTAATTATTAATTATTAATTATTAATTATTAATTATTAATTATAATTATTAATTATTAATTATTAATTATTAATTATTAATTATTAATTATTAATTATTAATTATTAATTATTAATTATTAATATAATTATTAATTATTAATTATTAATTATTAATTATTAATTATTAATTATTAATATTAATATTAATTATTAATTATTAATTATTAATTATTAATTATTAATTATTAATTATTAATTATTAATTATTAATTATTAATTATTAATTATTAATTATTAATTATTAATTATTAATTATTAATTATTAATTATTAATTATTAATTATTAATTATTAATTATTAATTATTAATTATTAATTATTAATTATTAATTATAATTATTAATTATTAATTATTAATTATTAATTATTAATTATTAATTATTAATTATTAATTATAATTATTAATTATTAATTATTAATTATTAATTATTAATTATTAATTATTAATTATTAATTATTAATTATTAATTATTAATTATTAATTATTAATTATTAATTATTAATTATTAATTATTAATTATTAATTATTAATTATTAATTATTAATTATTAATTATTAATTATTAATTATTAATTATTAATTATTAATTATTAATTATTAATTATTAATTATTAATTATTAATTATTAATTATTAATTATTAATTATTAATTATGGGAATCAAGCATGTTGGAGAATGGCTTTGATTTTCTAAGTATTATTTTAGAACATCTGTTAGATCTATGTTTAAAACAATTGGTTTAACCATTTCATATTTATGAAATTTATTATTTCATATTCATTTAATTTTGGTTTAGTATTAAATGATAAGTCCATGTGATTCAAATCATTCAAATGGGATGTCAAGATGGATTCTTCGACAAAGAAACACCCATAAGTGAACTTGAATATTGAAGTCACAAAAGGATACCTAATCCAGGTCATTGAAAGGTGGATGACGAATGACTAATGAAGATTAGATTGCTAGTAGATTACTTAGTTCTGTTTCTTGAACTAGAGTGACTGGATGTCAGAATCTTTTGCATAGATACTTATTGGATCTTGTATCGGATTGACCATGAGAACACTTTAAGAGATTAAAGTCATGTCATAGGTAGTTCTCATTAATGGTGATTAGAAACCGTTCCTCAGAACATGAGCGATTATGTCTGCTCGTTTGAGAATTAGTTCACTTTGATACTAGCTAAACGTCGCACCGTAAAGGAGGCTATAAAAGCAGTTATTGGGCGTACTATGAATCAAAGTGAGTGTTCATAGATTGCAAGAATGGATTGTCCTCCTATCTTTGATCGGATATGGAGTTGTTGTGTAACAAGGCCTCTCGGAGAGTTAGATACTATAAAATGCATGGCCGTGCTCAGAATGGTTAAGGCTTAACCTTCTGCAAAAGTTTAACAGTTGAGCTCTGTAATCCGAGAAACACTTCTGGACCTAATAAGGATGGCTTGGATCTTACCTTATGTTCAGTAAGTAACAGTAAGTGACAAAGGAATGTGAATACACACTTGTCTGAATGACAAGTGGGAGACTGAAGGAAATATGTTCTTTACCCAAGGTGCATTAAGTGTAATACCAAGGTTCAGATTAATTGCAAACAATTAATTCAGTGAGATCAAGTGATCGGAACGGCTAGCTGGAGCAATGCTTCCGATCAGTGAGTTCTAATGAATATTAAGCTCACAACTTACTCTTGACTGGACCTACAAGGTCACACCAATGACACGTAACAGATCACCGGATTAAATGAATCGGAAATTCATTTACTAGCTTTTCGGGAATTAGTTGGAAAACGTATTATTCGATACGACCTTGCTTCGGAATCGGATATCGTATCGCGAATATTCGTAAGCTAGGCGAAACGAACAAATTGTATCGTACGACGGTAATTCGTCGTATACGAAACGATAAATAATATATCGGAAACATATTTAATCGCGGATACGAAGAGCGGCCCACGAGCCGAGTGCACGAAGCACTCAAGGCCAATGGGCGCGCTGGGCTAAAGGAAATAATGCCCTTGGTCCAAGTATGCATTCAATGTTAAGTCTAATAAATGCGGTTCAGTATTAATTAACAAGTTAATAATTCAATGAGATCAAGTGAGCTGAATGTCTAGCTAGAGGCCGCTTCAGTTCAAGTGGAAATAATGATGTTAATCCACAGCTTACTCTTGACTGAACCCGTAGGGTCACACAAATAGTACGTAAACGGATCAAGTATTTAATGGCATTAAATTCTCTATCTATGGATATTCGGAATCGACGGATCTTGGTTTCAGTGGGAGCTGAGATCGTCACAAGCAAGAAATGAATACTCCGGAAACGATGATATTGCCGGAAACAGAAATATGGATCGTATCGGAAATATAAATATTATCCAAGTCGTAGATGTTGCCGGAAACGGAAACATGGTACGTATCGGAAAATATTATCGGAAATGGAAATATTATCGGAATCGGAAAATAATTCCGGAAACGGAAATATTAAATATTTGTTCGAAACAGAAATTAATTCCGGAATCGGAAATATTAAATATTATTCGTATCGGAAATGAATTCCGAAACCGGGAATTTTATCGGAAGCGTACCGTACGAATAAGCATCGGACGAGGCCTGCCGGATGAAGGCCCAGCACGAAGCCAGGCCATCGCCCAGCAAGCAATGGCGCGCCACAACACAGCCCAAGGCTGCGGCAGGCCTACCGCAAGGCAGGCCCAGCGCGCAGCTAAGGCCATGGCAGCCTCGTGGGCTGTGGTAGCTCGCATGGGCTTCGTGGGCGTGTGGGCTGTGCGCGGGCATAGCCTGCATGCTTGCGGGTCATGCTCGTGTGTGTGTTTGTGTCCATGCATAATTCCTAAAACTATTAGGATTTGATGTATGATTAAATTCCTATTCCTATTAGGAATAATTAATTAATTAGAGTCCTTGTAGGATTCTAAGTTTAATTAAATCGTATCCTACTAGGATTTCAATTCCCTCTCCAAACCTCTATAAATAAGGGCCTAGGGTCATAATTTGTACGCACGATTGAAGTATTCAAAGGGTAAGTTTTGAAAGAAAATTCAGCCACACTCTTGCACTAATAGCCGAAAATTCCTAAGCACCTTAAGGGCGATTCTAGTTGCTCAATCTTGAGGCGGATCCGGACGTACTGTGGACTATCTACGGAGGGACGACACTTGGAGTCCTAAAGACTTGTTCTTGTTTGGTTCGGGCGCAGCTAGGGAAGGCACGCTACAAAGTTTATGCATCTATATACTATGCTAAATGATTATGTGTAAATAATATGCTTTCCTGGCTTTGTGGTTTTTCCACATGATTGATGTATTGTCATATGAATCATAAACTAACAGTGGTATCATGAGCCTCTTATTATTGGTTTAAGTGGGAGCAATTTTAGTCATAAACTCTTGATTAGGTCTACAAATCCTTAAGGTTAAAACAACTTGATTAGAATTAATAAGGACTGAATAATTTGTAGATTATTGGTGCCCTTGATTAATTGCTGCAAATGTTTATGTGATGCATAATGTGTTTTAACTAACCAGCTATGTGGGCCATTCATGATAATGAATGGGTGAATGGTATATATTGTATATGTACTGTTTTGCAGGTTATGAAGTGACTAGTATGGCCCAAATAGAATAGAAAATATGGTCTGCGTACCATTAATTTGAATGTAATTGGTCTAAAGTACCAAAATTATTTTTCAATTCAAATATGGTCTGCGTACCATCAAATAGTTGTAATTAGTTTAATTATAGCTTATCCTATTTGAAGAAAATTGCGCCTCCCACGGAGATTTTCGAGACGGACTTTGAAGTTGAAGCTTCAAGATGAAGTCGGGCCATACTAGATCACATTTATCTTATGCATGCTTTAAGTTATTTATTGCTTTAAATATGTCTTAATTATGCATGAGATTGCAGCTTGATTATATTGCATGATTAAGGATTTTAGTTCACTTAAAATCTAACCAACATAGTAAGAGCCTTAAGTTCCAAACTTAAAAATTGAGTTAAAAGGTGCCATGCCAAAATATACACTTGCTTGGATATCCTTTACATCAATCTAGTAATAGTTTTCGCTCAGCGAGGTGTTACTTATTGGTCCTAAAGGGGCAAGGTACACAAATAATTGTGAGTACATGTTAGTTTTGGTAAAACTCAACGATATAAGTAAGGAGTCCTTTTATGTCGTGGCAATATCGATAGGTTTACCTAATAAGTTCTTAGACGTGCCTATCAACCAAGAATAGTTTCTAGACTATTAGCAAAAGGTTTTTGCTTACCTAAGATGTTTTAGGATTAAGTCGACAAACTGTGCTTAATTCTTCAATGATTTTAGGATCTTGGAATCATTTTATTCACACCTGCCGGATCACATAACTTGAATAAAATGCTTAATGAACATTGAATTATGCATGTATGCTAGAATTTAAGTTTATTAAGAGAATTTGTGAATGGTTATTTATTTGTTTATTCTTTTCAATTTTAGTTTTAATTATGGCAAACAACAATTCATTCAACATTCGATCAATTCTCAAAAAGGAGAAGTTGAACGGGAAAACCTTCCTTGACTGGCAAAGGAACTTGCAAATAGTTCTTATGCAGGAAGAAAAGGAGTATGTCCTGGAAGAGGCGATGCCCGAAGCCGCAGCCGACGGGGTCACTCAGGCAGCCCTCAATCGTTGGATTGACGCTAACAAGGATGTGAAATGTCCAATGCTCGCCACCATGAGTGCAGATCTGCAGAAAACGTTCATCAACTCAGATTCTTTCACGATCATCAGTGAGTTAAAGAACATGTTCCAAGATCTGGCTCGAGTCGAAAGATTCGAGACTCATAGGCAAATTCTTGAGACCAAGCTTAAGAAATGTGAGCCCGTAAGTCCACATGTTCTCAAAATGATTGGACTCATTGAGAATATGAGTCGGCTGGATCAGCAATTCTCTCAGGAAATGGCTGTATACACCATCCTCCATTCTCTTCATAACGGGTATGATCAGTTTAAACTGAACTACAATATGAATAGTCTGGACAAAACGCTCACTGAGCTTCACGGTATGCTGAAAACCGCTGAAAAGACGCTCAAAAGTGATAAGCAAGATGTGCTTATGGTGCGTGGGGGCAAGTTCATGAAATTTGGAAAGAAGAGGAATGCTAAGAAAGGTTGCAACAAGGCAAGCCCAACTAAGCAAACTGGCGCCAAGTCTGAAAAGAGGAAGGTCAGTCAACCCATTTCTGAATCCGAATGCTTCTACTACAAGAAGAAAGGGCATTGGAAGAGAGATTGCTTGAAGCTAAAGGAAGATCAGAAGAACGGAACAGTCGTTCCATCTTCAGGTATTTTCGTTATAGACTGTATACTTGCTAATTCAACTTCTTGGGTATTAGATACAGGTTGTGGCTCACACTTATGTTCCAATCCACAGGGACTAAGAAGAAGTAGAAAGTTAAGCAAGGGAGAAGTCGAACTACGAGTGGGAAATGGAGCACGGATTGCTGCATTAGCTGTAGGAACTTATTATTTGTCGTTGCCCTCTGGGCTAGTTTTGGAACTTGAAGAATGTTTTCATGTTTCCAAGTCTTACTAAAAACATCATTTCAGTTTCTTGCTTAGATGCAAAGGGATTTTCCTTTTTAATAAAAGACAATAGTTGTTCGTTTTATTTTAAAGAGGTGTTTTATGGATCTGCTAGATTAGTCAATGGACTTTATTTATTAGATGACGACAAACAAGTTTATAACATAAATACCAAAAAGGCCAAAAAGGATGATTCAGATCTCACCTATCTGTGGCATTGTCGATTAGGCCATATAAACTTGAAACGCTTAGAAAGACTTCAAAAGGAAGGAATTCTAGAACCATTTGACTTAGAGGATTATGGTAAATGCGAATCATGTTTACTTGGAAAAATGACAAAGCAACCTTTCTCTAAAGCTGGAGAAAGAGCAACTGAACTATTGGGTTTAATCCATACAAATGTATGTGGACCAATGAGTACAAATGTTAGAGGTGGTTTCAGCTACTTTATCACTTTCACTGATGACTTCAGTAGATATGGTTATGTCTACCTAATGAAGCATAAGTCTGAATCCTTTGACAAATTCAAGGAATTTCAGACTGAAGTAGAGAATCAATTAGGCAAGAAGATTAAAGCACTGCGGTCTGATAGAGGCGGTGAATATCTGAGCTATGAAGTTGATGACCATCTGAAAGTATGTGGAATTCTGTCAGAATGGACTCCTCCTGGAACACCATAATGGAATGGTGTATCGGAACGGAGGAACAGAACCTTGCTAGACATGGTTAGGTCAATGATGGGTCAGGCCGAACTTCCAATAGAATTTTGGGGACATGCACTAAATACAGCTGCACTCACTATAAATAGAGCTCCGTCTAAAGCTGTCGAAAAGACTCCATATGAGTTATGGTTTAGAAAGCCTCCAAATGTGTCTTTTCTTAAGATTTGGGGATGTGAAGTATACGTCAAACGATTAATTTCAGACAAACTTCATCCGAAATCTGACAAATGTATCCTTGTGGGTTATCCAAAGGAAACAAAGGGGTATTACTTCTACAATACATCTGAGAACAAGGTTTTTGTTGCTCAAGATGGTGTCTTTTTGGAGAAGAATCACATTTCCAAAATGACAAGTGGGAGAAAAGTAGACCTCGAAGAAATTCGAGTCGAACAACAAACACTAGAGAATGCTCAAGATGACATTCAAGATGAAACTCAGAGATCTTTAGAAGAATTTGGTAAGAATCATGGTCTATCTAGAAATGTTACCCCGCGTAGATTGTAAAGATATAGATCTCAACCGGAAAGGTACTTAGGTATTTTGATGAACGAGAGCTATGACGTTCTATTACTTGAAAGTGATGAACCTGTGACTTACAAACAAGCTATGACGAGCCCTAGCTCCAAGCAATGGCAAGAAGCCATGCACTCTGAATTAGACTCAATGCAATCTGGATTTGGTCGATTTGCCAGATGGCTACCAAGCCATTGGAAGCAAATGGGTTTTCAAACTGAAAAAGGACAAGGATGGGAAACTTGAAGTTTTCTAAGCTAGATTGGTTGCAAAAGGTTACAGGCAAGTCCACGGTGTGGATTACGATGAAACCTTTTCACCAGTTGCAATGCTAAAGTCTATTCGGATAATCTTAGCAATCGCTGCATATTACGATTACGAAATATGGCAGATGGATGTCAAAACCACTTTCTTAAACGGCGTTTTAACAGAAACTGTGTTTATGACACAACCTGAAGGTTTTGAGGATCCAAAGAATGCTAAAAAGGTATGCAAGCTAAAGAAATCAATCTACGGATTGAAGCAGGCATCCAGGAGCTGGAATATACGTTTTGATGAAGCAGTCAGTGACTTTGGTTTCATCAAGAACGCATACGAATCTTGTGTATACAAGAAGGTCAGTGGGAGCAAAATTTCTTTTCTAGTATTATATGTCGACGACATATTACTTATCGGAAATGACATTCCTATGTTGAACTCTGTCAAGATTTGGCTTGGGAAATGTTTTTCGATGAAGGATCTAGGAGAAGCACAGTACATATTGGGCATCAAGATTTACAGAGATAGATCTAAAAAGATGATTGGACTTAGTCAAAGCACTTATATCAATAAGGTGCTTGATAGGTTTAAGATGACAGACTCCAAGCGAGGCTACCTACCCATGTCTCATGAAATGACTCTAAGCAAGACTCAGTGCCCAAAAACACTTGATGAGCGTAGACGAATGAATGGGATTCCATATGCATCATTGATTGGTTCAATAATGTATGCTATGATATGTACACGCCCGGATGTTGCGTACGCACTAAGTGCTACGAGCAGATACCAGTCAGACCCAGGAGAGGCACATTGGACTGCTGCCAAGAATATTCTGAAGTACCTGAAAAGGCACAAAGATGACTTCTTGGTCTATGGTGGAGATGATGAATTAATTGTTAAAGGCTATACGGACGCAAGTTTCCAAACCGACAAAGATGATTTCAGATCACAGTCTGGGTTTGTCTTCTGCCTCAACGGAGGCGCAGTAAGCTGGAAAAGTGCTAAGCAAAGCACTATTGCAGATTCTACAACTGAAGCGGAGTACATTGCTGCACATGAAGCAGCAAAGGAAGCTATATGGATAAGGAAGTTCATAGGTGAATTAGGTGTAGTCCCCTCCATTAAAGGACCAATAGCCTTGTATTGTGATAACAACGGAGCTATTGCACAGGAAAAGGAGCCTAGACACCACCAAAGAGTCAAGCATGTACTTCGTAGATTTTACCTTCTACGAGAGTTCGTTGAAAGAAAAGAAGTCGAGATAAGCAAGATTGGAACTGATGACAACATATCAGATCCATTGACTAAACCTCTGCCGCAGGCGAAGCACAACTCGCACACTGCAGCTATGGGAATCAAGCATATTGGAGAATGGCTTTGATGTCCTTATTTAATGTTTTAAAGTTTTAGAGTTTAAATCTTTGTAAAACATTATTGGTTAATCATTCACAAGAAATGAATAGAATTCATTTTTCCATTTAATTTGTGGTTTATTAAATGATGAGTCCCTTCAATTTGACGATATATTCAAGATAGACTGTCAGGACCAGTCCTATGACTAAGAAATGTCTATCAAGTTAACTTGAATGTCAAAAGTTGAAAATGGTCCCTGGTCGGAGTTTTCTATAAAATTGGACGCATAGAAAACGTTAGACGACTAGAATGCAAGATGACTAGTAGTTCTGTTTCTTGTACTATGTGGACATGGCAATGTCATAATCATTTGCATAGATACTTACTTTGGGAAGACTAGTACCGGACAGACCTATGATACTTTACTATAAGAGATGAAAATCTGTCATAAGTAAATTTCATTAAAATTATTAGACACTAAATCCTCAATACCTGAGTGATTTGAGATTACTTGTTTGAGAACTGGTTGCTTTGACGTTGATCAACCGTCGCACCGTAAAAGGAGGCTATAAAGGCAACACTCAGGTAATCACCTATCAAACGAAGTCTAATCTCAAGATCGGAAGATTGGGATTGTCCTCCCATAAATCGGGATGAGATACTTAAAAGTTGTACAAGGCCACTCGGAGAGCTAGAAACTGTGAAATGCATGGCCGTGCTCGGATGAATCATAGGCTATGATTATCTGTTTATTTGATCAGTTGAACTCTGAAACCGAGAAACACCTCTGGACATAATAAGGATGACAACTCTTACCTTATGTTCAAGAGCAAGCATCGAGCGACGAAGGAATTAGGAAATGCACACTTGTCCCTAAGGACAAGTGGGAGACTGAAGGAAATAATGCCCTTGGTCCAAGTATGCATTCAATGTTAAGTCTAATAAATGCGGTTCAGTATTAATTAACAAGTTAATAATTCAGTAAGATCAAGTGCGCTGAATGCCTAGCTAGAGGCCGCTTCAGTTCAAGTGGAATTAATGATGTAAATCTACAGCTTACTCTTGACTGAACCCGTAGGGTCACACAAATAGTACGTAAACGGATCAAGTATTTAATGGCATTAAATGCTCTATGTATGTATATTCGGAATCGACGGATCTTGGTATCAGTGGGAGCTGAGATTGTCACAAGCCAGAAATGAATACTCCGGAAACGATGATATTGCCGGAAACGGAAATATGGATCGTATCGGAAATATAAATATTATCCAAGTCGTAGATGTTGCCGGAAACGGAAACATGGTACGTATCGCAAAATATTATCGAAAATGGAAATATTATCGGAATCGGAAAATAATTCCGGAAACGAATATATTAAATATTTGTTCGAAACGGAAATTAATTCCGGAATCGGAAATATTAAATATTGTTCGTATCGGAAATGAATTCCGAAACCGGGAATTTTATCGGAAGCGTATCGTACGAATAAGCATCGGACGAGGCCTGCCGGACGAAGGCCCAGCACGAAGCTAGGCCATCGCCCAGCAAGCAATGGCGCGCCACAACACAGCCCAAGGCTGCGGCAGGCCTACCGCAAGGCAGGCCCAGCGCGCAGCTAAGGCCATGGCAGCCTCGTGGGCTGCGGTAGCTCGCATGGGCTTCGTGGGCGTGTGGGCTGTGCGCGGGCATGGCCTGCATGCTTGCGGGTCATGCTCGTGTGTGTGTTTGTGTCCATGCATAATTCCTAAAACTATTAGGATTTGATGTATGATTAAATTCCTATTCCTATTAGGATTATTTAATTAATTAGAGTCCTTGTAGGATTCTAAGTTTAATTAAATCGTATCCTACTAGGATTCCAATTTCCTTTCCAAACCTCTATAAATAAGGGCCTAGGATCATAATTTATACGCACGATTGAAGTATTCAAAGGGTAAGTTTTTGAAAGAAAATTCAGCCACACTCTTGCACTAATAGCCGAAAATTCCTAAGCACCTTAAGGGCGATTCTAGTTGGTCAATCTTGAGGCGGATCCGGACGTACTGTGGACTATCTACGGAGGGACGACACTTGGAGTCCTAAAGACTTGTTCTTGTTCGGTTCGAGCGCAGCTAGGGAAGGCACGCTACAAAGTGTATGCATCTATACTATGCTAAATGATTATGTGTAAATAATATGCTTTCTTAGCTTTATGGTTTTTCCGCATGATTTATGTATTGTCATATGTATCATAAACTAACATGGGCAAGCAAGCAGGCCATGACACAGCAGCGCTGGCCCATGGCCGAGCAGCTGCGTGTGTGTGCGCGCGGGCCAAGGCAACGACACAGCAGCAGCAGCGCGACCCACGGCTCAGCTCGCTATGCGTCCTCGTATGGTCTTGCGCGGGCTTGCTGGCCGGCCTTGCCTTATGGCTTGGTCGGTTGGTAAGGTTATGTTAATAACCTTCTACCCCATTTTCCAACACAACACAATTCAGCCACACACAAACCCTAGAGTCACAGAGAACCCTAATTCTCTTTGTGCCTCCAAAGCGTGTTCATCCCAAAAAGCAAATCTCTTGATCTATTGTCTAAGGTACGATAATCAAGACGGATCCGATCGTGTAGGTGAACCAAGTAGAGGAACGACAAGTGCAGTTCTAAGTTCGTGTTCGTTGATAATTTGTGGAAAACACGCTTCAAACGTAAGTCTGCTTAATCTGTGCTTTATACATGCTTCCTGGCTTTGGGGATTGTTTCCGCACATGTTATTATGTTTAACTGTATTCCCCTACACCTTAAACTCCACAATGTCCTCTCTAACTCTTGGTCGAGAGGGAAGAGAGGCCTATGACGAGTGCGTCCCCTATCTTGCATACAATCTCAAGGAAACGTGAGCAATGACAAGTATACTAAAACAATAATGAAATTTTGGTTAAACTAGACTTGACTAAACTAAACTAACAAACAACAACGGTTCCCGAGCAACGACGCCATTTTGATAAGGCAATTTCCGTGTCGTTGAATCGAAAGCCGCCAAATCAAAAAAAAATTATATGATCCTAAACCAACGCACTATATGGACTATAGTGGAAACCTAATTTAAGGTATCGTCCCAAGAGAACGGATTGGTTTGAGCTTAAACACCAAGATAACTTAGAAAGAAAATTGAATTGATTGTGTCACAACTAAGGAATCTAGACTAATTAGGCAAACAATTATGGAAAGTGTTAGGGGAATCAGGGATCAACGTGGATTCATTGGGGAAAACGAATTGCAATGCAAGCATGATAATGTAAAGATATGCAATTAAGGAAGCAACCAACAATAATGGCTTTGCACCCCTCTCGGTAGCAAGTCTTTCCATCTCTAACTCCAATGGTACGCTCTCGCGTCACCTTACAACTAGGATGGGAAATTAAATCAACTAGTCACTTAAATTCATTCGTATACTCTCACTTTCTTCACAAATCCACAAAGAACACTCCAATTATAATAACAATCATAGTATTTGCAACTACTAATCAAATCATACATGGAAATCGTAGATTTCAAGTCACTATTTAGTCACATCAGCAATCAACAATTCAACTTTACATCCCCAATTTTTCCCTGAGAATCACCCCATACCCTAACAATTGGACTACTCACTACACATTGAGCTAAGGAGTGAAATTAAGGAATTGAACATAGTGATGGAATTAAAAATGAAATTGAAGATTAACCTAGCAATTGAATTTGAAATGATAGGATTCAAAGGAAAAAAAAAAATCAATAAAGCAATCACAAAATTTAGAAATCAAAGCAATTAAGAATGAAAAAGAAGAAATAGAAGAGAATAAGAGGAAGAGAAATTACTATTAAGCTTCAACAATTCTGCATTAATCTTCAAATTGAAATCTACAATCAATAATTCTTCACTTTCTCTCTCTAAGAATTGAAACTGAAAATGAAAGCTCTAGAAACTATCTCTTTAAAACTCTAACTCCCAAAAACTAACTTCTAAAATAATAAAACGAAAAACTATTTTTATGCTTCTCAAAAATAGAAATTTGAATTACGAAAAAGAGTCAGCCCGCGTCGTCGTGCGAGCGCACAGAAAAGTTTGTGTAGGGGCACAGAAATTCCGTGCGTCCACACACAGCGACGATTCAGAGGCTTCGCATCGTGCGAGCGAACGAAATTCTTGCGCGGGCGCGCAGAACAATTTCAGCCATTCCTTTGCCCAATCCTTGTGTGGTCGCACATCATCTTTCGTGTGGGCGCATGGAGGAGCTTGTGCGTGCGCACCATTGTAACTCGTGCGGGCGCGCACATTTTGCAGGAACTCTTGGAATTAGCTTCAAATCTGGGCGAGCGCACAAATTTTCCGTGTGGGCGCACAAGCTGTAGATTTCATCAATAACTCTTTTTCTTCACCGTGCGCGCGCACAGTTGAGTTGTGCGCACTCACAATCCTGCTTCTTGCACATTCTACCTTGGATTTCCAATTTTTCTAAAGATTTACCTATAAAAGATCAAAGTGGAATAAATCATATAAATGGCCTTTAAACTACACAAAAATCACACAAAACATAATAAAAATGGTAAGGAATCCTTAGCTAAGAGCGACATAAATGCCGCTCATCAACGATTCTTGTCATGTACTCGAATACAATTTCAAAAGCTCACAAAATAAGCATTTCGTTCCCTTGCCCGGATCTCACCCATCCGTTTCTAAGATTCAATGCCTTATCCATGAGTGTCAACTTTGGTCTTTCCAAACCGGACCCTTAAATATTTTTTGGTGGCGACTTTTTTGAAATTCAAAAACCTATTAAACCCGTAGGGGGAATTTAAAATCCAAATAAATAATACTCGCCGGAAAAACACCCCTGCAGCCACCATATTCTCTCTCGTCTTCATCTCTTCACCATTCTGGAGTTTTCTCTTTCCTTAACTCTAGTAACTGCTTATCTTTTCTTTTTCAATTTCTTTTCTACTTCTTCAAATCTTCCACTCTTATGTCAAAGAACATGGGGACCAAATCCACCTATGATAAAAACAAAAGCATTGGATTGACTGTGACTCGGAGGACAGGCGTCCGCTAAGGTCAAGCAACGTTCTTGACTCAAAGAACGCTCGCTCAGCAAATTGGGGAAAAAAATACGTTGCGGAAGTAGGGACAGAATGCGGCTTTCTAGCGGCGACGGAGATCTACCTCCCTCTGCATGGCGAACGCCCCCACTGGCAAGCTGTCGGATGGGCCCTATTTTATGAGTACCCCTTTAAAATCGGGTACGTATACCCATTCATGCCACTGGTCAGAGGCCTTATGAAAACCCTGGGCATCTCGCCCACTCAGTTGATGTCGCAGGCCTGACAAGTTTTGCGAACTATAGATCACGTAGATGTCAAGTTGGGGATCAGATACTTGGTGGATGACTTGGTGTATACTTAATAGTCCGCAATTACGGTGGCAGAAGGTAGCTAATGTATGTGAAGGACAACAAAGAAGTCTTGTTGAAGACGGAGGAGTCGTACGACATGGTTTGGATGGAGAAGTTATTTTTTTGTGTTTGGCGGGTTTGGGTCCCGAAAATGACTTCTTGACTGGAGAGTGAAAGGATAGAGGTATTGTATTGGATCATTTAGTGTTTTGGGCGAGTGTCGCAATTAACCATTTTTCACATTGTTTGTTTTGTAGGTGCAAATTTTGACTATGTTGGAGTTGGTGCTCAAGCTGTCGAGAAGACTAACAAGACCTTCACCGGGGCACTTTTTGAATGAGGCGAGACGCCACAAGAGGAAGAGCAAACTGATCCCGAGGAAATGACAACTTCAACAGGTAAACGATTTGTGTTAGCATAAAATTTGAATAAAAAAGTAAACAAGTGGGGTGAAGAGACTAAGTTGCCCATTATTGATGTCTTGCAGGGACTGCTAGATCATCCTGTTTAGTGAAGGCTCCGTCTGCTGACACCTTACTGAAGAAGAGGTTTGAGTCGTTGGGGGGCACAAGTCGTCTTACTACTGCTTTAGCTAAATCGCCCAAGAAGATGTCTGCGGCGAGTCATGACGTGAATGTCGTCGACGAGACGAAGGCTTCGCTAGTGGTTGAGTTCAAGATTCTTTCAACTTCTCGGAAGAGGAAGTTGACTATGGAGTTTTCCGATGGCTACAGGTCGGATGACGCCCAAATTTACGAGCTATAGCCGGAGGTTTACCGCTTATGGGTTCCTGCGAGCCGTGAGCATCAAGAGATCTTGTCCTCGGTTGCTTCCATTGTCAAGAACGCCACTGACACCTGGAAGGTCGTTTAGATCATCTCTCCCTCACAAGTTCGGGTGAACAGGGGGGGTACTTTGGTTTTTTCTTTCCATGTGTTTGTGTTGTGTTCGGTATGTTTTGATGTTGGGAGTTTATGTTTGTGTTTGTTCAGACTTTTGCAAACTACCTTGGCCACCAGCTAACACGTTGTTACCCTTGAAGATAAGTTATCCAGGATGTAAGTCGAGCTGAAGTTGACAAAGAAAGCAAGGGCATTTGAATGGTGATGCTGCTGAGAGAAAGCTAAGGTTATTATGCTAGAAGCTGACAAGATGAAGTTGTCGGCTGATATTGCGGCCCTGACTGCCGACAAGGAGACGTTGTCTTCCGAAGCTGTCTAGTTGAAGGCGTCGCTCACCAGGGTCAAATAGAGGATTTTTGAATGTGCAGGCTACTACACGTGGAAAACCAGGTTTGGCCTGGTGAAGGAGTTCATGGAAGGCAAACACAATGGTTGGACCCCTCAAGCTGACGTCGACAAATTTTGTCAGGCATGCCCTGATGATTATGTCTCCCTGGTGCCGAGGATGAAGATAAAGATGTTGAGGTGGGCGCAACTGCAACAAGCCCCAACAACAACGTTGAGTTGGCACCAGGTGATGGTGAACAAGCAGAGAATTCCAACCTCAATGGTTAGGGAAAGTAGGCTACCCCCTCTTTATAAAATTTGTTTGGAATATATATAGCAAACATGACTGGATATTTGTGTGTTTTTTGGTTAAACCAAGAGGGTCAACAAAATATTCGGCTGTGTTTTGCCTTAACGGCGGCAGTCTTGTAGTGGTTGCACTTTAGTACGTAAGCTATTTGTGGTATATTGGACTGGGTTTGATATTTATGCTTGCAATGGTTTTAAACTATGGTTTTGGTATGTTTGGTATTCTTTGTTTAGTTGTCTGTGTTTGCAGGTTTGTAGATTCTTGATCCTAATGCTACAACGACTTCCAACTCAGAAGATTTTTCATTGTCCTCGTATGTAAATCTAAACACATGTGCTTAATGTAAATGTAGTGTAAGATGTAAAATATGATTCGTACTTTGTAAATGTAAATGTAAGTTGTAATTTTTAGGTGTAACTTGTAATTGTAAATTTGTAAGTCTGAGACGTCAAAGTAAAAAAGCTCTTGTTTTCCTAGCATAATTATTTTTGCAATTGTCGGTTATGTTTGACTTGTCTTCCTTCATTATTTTATCGAATACCACTCGTCTCCCTGTCACTTGTATCTTTGTCGTCAAGTCCTTTATTGCCAAGTTTAGTGTTGTACTGCCAATAGAACAAAGCTTGAGGAATGGTCGTTGGGTTGTCCAATGACCCTCCGATCCTTAAGTAACTACAAGGTTACATGGGATAATTTGGAACTTGATGAAAATGACAAAGGATAAGGTTAGAGAGTAATTGACAAAGTCGGGATATCTTGACAAGATCGTGTTGTCAGGATTTGTGAAATGTTTATATATGTCTTGAAGTTGTTTCTGATTGGGTCGTAAAGATTGTGTGTTTTCTACAAGACAAGCCAAAGACGTTAAGGTTGGCCATTGGATGTGCCAACGACCCTCCGATGCCTAAGTCGGTAATGGTAATAAAATTGACAAATAAGAAAAGAAAAGATTGAATTGTTGAGTGACTTAGCTGGTTTAAGAATCGTTTAGCATGTGTGGTGTCCCTTGTTTAACTTACAATATAAACACATCATAGTAGGCCGTTGGGCATGCCAACGACCCTCTAATTCTTAAGTCAGTATAAGTGAAAGAAAGCGTAATGTACAAAAGACAAGTGTGTAGGAATGTTTACTGATTGTGACGGGTTTTTGTTGTCCCCCGTCTCGGACTGGTTAATTATTTCCATGTATGGTGACCTGTTCACCTCTAGGTACAGGGTATTTTCAAAAAAATCAAAATACATATGTACATAATGAGTTAGTGACTAGAAATGATACAGCTTCAAGTATGTCGCGTTCCAAGTCCTCGGGATTGGGTTCTCATCTATGTCTAACAATTAGTATGCGCCATGACATATTCGTCTTTTAATACGGTAGGGGTCTTCCCATCTAGTTTCCCATATCATGGATCTTTCTTATTGGGGAAGACTTTTCGCAACACCCAATCACCTTGCTGGAAGACTCTAGCTCGCACATTCTTATTGTAGCTTCTCACGACACTTTGTTGGTATGACGCCATCCTAACTTTGGCGGCTTCTCTTAGTTCGTCGACTGTATCGATGTCGTGAGCCAACTCCGAGTTGTTCCTGTCTTCTGTCATGAGTCTGTATCATGCTGTCGGGATCTTGACTTCCAGTGGGTTCATGGCTTCGCATAAAAAAACGAGAATGGAGTGTGGTTGCTAGCTATCTTGGGTGTCGTCTTGTCGAACCAGAGTATCATGGGGATTTCGGTTTCCCATCTTCCGTTTGCTTCGTCCAACCGTTTCTTGATATTGTTGATAATAATCTTGTTGCTTGATTCAGCTTGACCATTGTCCTATGGGTATCTTGAAGTTGATGTGTGCAAAGTGATGTTATACTTGCTACAAAAATCCTTTAATTTTTTGCCGAAGAATTGGGAGTTGTTGTCGTAAACGATTTCTGATGAGATTCCTGTACCTGCTCCGAATGTTGCGTTTGATGAAGGAGATGACTTCTGTGTCTCGCGCCTGTTTATATGCTTCTACTTTGATCCACTTGGAGAAGTAGTCGATTATTTCTAACAGGAAAACACACTATCCTAAAGCTTGTGGCAGCGGACCCACTATATCCTTTCCCCACTTCATGAAGGGCCAAGGAGACAAGATGGGTTGGAGTTCTTCGCAAGGGTTGTGAGATATTGATGCGAAGCGTTGGCATGAGTCACACTTTTTTGCGATGGCAATTGAGTATTTCTTTATTGTTGCCCAGAAATATCCCATAGTTATTGTCTTGTGAGCTAGACTGCGTCCTCTTTTGTGATTTCCATATTCACCACCATGGATGTTTCTAAGTGTCTTCTCTATCTTGTCATGACCGAGGCACCTGATGTAAGGGCCTGCTATTGACATTTTGAATAGGACATCACGGATCAAGATGAATCTGGAGGCTTTCATTCGAAAGGTTTTCTCATGGGTCACATCTGTTGGGATGGTGTAGTGTTTGAGCCAATGGATGAATGGGTCTTGCCATGACGTGGGGTTTGACGACTGGCTTGTGTACGGTTGGTCATTAATTTGCAGGCTATCTTTCGTGATGGCTGGATGCATGAGATGGATACTAGGGATTGTGGACAGCCTTGTTGGATAGATGTTGGAACCTAGATTTTCCAGTGCATCGACTTAGGTGTTTTGGTCTCTTGGGATTTAGGTTACATAAGTCGTACGTTTTGATAAGTTGTTTAGCTATCTTAAGGTAAGCTTGCATCTTGGAGTCTTTTGCTGCATAAGAACCGTTAATTACACTAATAATTAGTAATGAATTACAGCTTACCTTGAGTCGTCAGATACCCATGTTGTGTGCTAATGTTAACCCCCCAAGAGTAAGGCTTCCTATTCTGCCTTGTTGTTGGTGGCTTTAAACTCCCAGCAGATCTATTGTACTATCATGTCCCCTTGTGATGACTTTAGCACAAGTCCTAGCCTTGTCCCCCGTATGTTCGAGTATGAACAATTTCCAAGATAGTGTATTTGTGTCATCCAAAAGCATGTTGACTTCCTGATCGACTTCCTTTTGTGGACTTGGACTAAAGACTTCCAAAGAATCTGCAAGAGCCTGCAATTTGATTGTTGTTCGTGGTTTGTACCTGATGTTGTAACATCCTAGCTGGATCGCCCATTTGGACATCCTGGCAGATAACTAATGGGATGACTTCATGGGATGGTTAGTTCTCACAATAATAGGATGACATTCAAAGTAAGGGAGTAATTTAGTAGATGCTGCAACTAATGCAAGTACAAGAGTTTTGAGATGTGAGTACCTTGTTTCGGCGCTAAGTAACGACTTACTGACGTAATACAATGACAGTTGCTTACTGTATTATTTTTGTGCGAGGAATGTGATGATTTTCGACTCTGTGACTGCAAGATATAATTGCAAGTCATTGTCATTGGGTTTGGAGAGTAGTGGTGGCTCAGAGAGGTATTGTTTGAGTTTTTGCAATGCGATTTCGTGTTCTTCAGTCCAGCTGAATTTCTCGTTTATCCTAAGTATGTCATAATAAAGTTTGCACTTGTGGGACGACCTGGAAATAAAACGGTTAAGAGCGGCAACTCGTCCTGCTAGTTTTTGTATGTCTTTCTGGCTTTGACGTGATTCCAGGTTGATGATGGCACGGATCTGGTCTAGGCTAGCCTCAATGCCTCGTTAGGTGACCATGTAACCCATAAATATTACTGATGACACTCCAAATGAACACTTGGTGGGGTTGAGCTTCATGTCGTACTTGCATACTACCTCGAATGCTTGTTTTAGGTGACTGGAATGTTCGGACGCGTTCTTTGATTTTACCAGCATGTTGTCGATTCATACTTCCGTGGTATCCCCCAGTTTCTTCTCAAACGTTTTTTTGACAAGACGCACGTACATTGCTCCGATGTTACTTAGGCTGAAGGGCTTGACTTTATAGCAGTAAGTTTCTTTTTCTATGAGATGGCAGTCTTTTCTCGATCGTCTAGGTGCATTAGGATCTGATTGTATCCACTAAAGGCGTCCATGAAGGTTAGCATCTCATGACCGGCAGTCGCGTTAACAATAGCGTCGATATGTGGCATAGGGAATGAATCCTTTGGGGCATGCTTTGTTGATGTCGGTGAAGTCTATGCAGACTCGCCACTTTCCATTCTTCTTCTTGACGACGACTACATTTGCCGAACAATGTACTTGACCTCTATGATCTTACATGTCTCGAGTAGTTGATGTACTTCTTCGTTTATGACCTGACTGCGTTCTGGTGCGAATTTACGACTTTTTTGTTTGACCGGTTTATGGTGGGGATCTACATTGAATTTATGGGTGATGACGTCGGGGATGATTCCAGGCATTTCTTCATGGGATAAAGCGAAACAACCTTCGTTGGCTTTGAGAAATGATATGAGTTTCATCCTGATGTTGTCGGGGACGTCACAACCGATGGAAACGACTTATTCTAATTTGTTGGGATCTAGGATCAATTCATCTAGTCTTTCAGACATAGGCTCTTCGTACTGTGTTGGATTAGATCTTGAATATAGTTGCAATAAGGATGCTTTGTTGGTAGAGGATGGTTTGAATGATACTTTATAAACTCCTTTGCTTCCTGTTGATCCCCTTTGATTTCCTGGACTCCGCATCGAGTCAGGAGCTTGATGGTCTGATGGTATGTTCAAGGGATGGAAATCATGTCGGGGATCCATGGCCTACATAAGATGATGATGTAAGATGAGGGGCAGTCGATGACGCAGAACTTAACTTGTTGGTTAACTCCCTGGGTATAGACTTGCAGGGTGACTTCACTAAAGGTGGTTTTTGCTTCGCCACTGAATCCCACTAGAACTGTGGACAGTCTGGTTACGTATTTCTTTGAGTTTATCGCCATCTCCTTGAGTGCTTCTAGAATTATGTCGTTAGTGGAGCTTCCGTTGTCGACGAGAACCCTACAGATCATGCAATTTCCTAATGGAATTGATATGAATAAGCCGTCATGGTGCCTGTCTGGAGTGTTTTCAACGTTTGACTTGTCGAAATTTATAGGAGTCACGTACTTTGCCGATGTTGCTCTTACAGGTCTGTCTATCTCACGCGAGCCTGATGTTTAGCCACAGAATAATTCCAACCACAAACATCATAACCGACCACCAGAAATGAAATTAACAGTTTTAGTATGAGGAGGGGGAGGAGGTTTGAAAGAAGAGTTAGGATCATCTTTGTCGACGACGCCACAAACTTTGTCAAACATAACCTCTTTGAGATGTCAATTTTTCAGCATGTATGAGAATTCTCTTCGTAGTGCGACACCTTCGTTGGTGGGGTGTCTGATGTCGACATGAAAGTCACACCACTTTGAGGTATCCTTCTTTGAGTCGGGTTTATTAGATTTTGGTGGCCAGTGCACTGCATTTCCCATCTTTGAAAGATGGTTTATCAGACCTACAATGTTAACACAAAAAGAATACTCATTAATCCTGGGTGGAAGGTCGGGACTGTCCTTCCAGTCATCATCGTTTTCCTCCATTACTGTTCCTTGCTGTTAGGGTCGAGAGTACGGAGCCGGGCGATTGTCTCGTCTCTTTGGATAAGGGATCCTCCTTTCCGTATTGGAGTAGTTTTTTGCTCATTTCCTGTAATAACGAGTTTCCTTGAGCCTGACTTGCGCCATTGCTTTCGCCTGTGCATCTTCAAACGTCTTGCAATGATATTTTAATAGGTCCCTCCATAGATTTGTTTCTCCATATAACCCTTCTCGGGACGCCACAATAGTAGTTGGAACATCACAATCTAGGACTTTCACCTTCTCCCTAATGAAGCGGGCCAAATAATCCTTCAATGGTTCGTTTGGCCGCTGGACAACCCGGTACAGGTCGCTTGTTTGCTTCTCTAAATCCCTGTTGTTAGCAAACTATTGGTTGAACATGTTGTCGAGATGAGCAAATAAGTTGATGCACCCATTGGGAAGGTATGTTAACAACTCCAGGGCGGGTCCGACCAATGTCGACCCAAAACCATTGCACAACCTGGATCCTCTCATGTGTTTTGGGACCAGGATGGTCATCATATGCTGTTTGTAGGTTAGGATATGGTCTCTTGAGTCTGAGGTTTCATCATACATTGGCATGTTGGGAGGGCGAAATCTCTTTGGGATGTGAACCACATCAATGGGGTCGGCATAAGGTGTGTCGGCATGACTTTCCATCTTTGATAGGTGTCGGCACTCTGGGTATCTTGTTTATCATGGTCATGATTTGTTGGAGTTGATGGTTGGTGCTTTCTCATATGTTGCTGAGCACTAGGACCAGGGGACTGAATGTCTCGGTTAGACTGGCTTGGAGGTGTTGATAGTAGGTGTTTTGTGGGTAGGCGTTTGGAGGGTGGTTTGGAGTGAACTTTGGCACGGCGTGTTGCATGGCGGGTGGTGCCCCTTGAAAATAGTTGGCACCTGCAACATAAGAAAGAGGAATAATAAAACCGTTACTAACTGGGACAACTGACCTGAGAGGGGTGCTTTTAATAGAATAGTTTCTCGTGGAAACTTGACGGAATGGTCCATATGACAGGGTCGACTGGCGACGCTTGGAAAGTCTATGGGGTTGCAGCGAACAGTGGGAGTGCCTTCAGTGCAGAAGTTGGTGTTGCATTCGCGAACTGTTGGACAACTTGTTGTAGAGGTGTCTGGTTACACAACGCCAGCGGGTTCGACATCGAGGGTGGCAGTCCTTGGGGAGGAGCTGAAACGGTAGCCCGAGTTGGGTGGTCTTCACAAGAGGTGGCTGTGAATGCAGCCCAGTGTCGCGGGATGAGACCGGCGCAGAGATGGGTGCCGCTGACTAGGGAGCGCTGATATGCGACAGGATGGCTTGGGTCGAAGTTACAACTATAGACGACCCTGGGGCACTAGTTTGGGATGTCCGATTCTAGAATAGGATCGGTATCTATCCATGTTCCTGACAAGGTGGGTTCGCCAGGGGTTCGTACTCATGGATCTGCTCAAGGACAGGACCATTGCGGGTAACGAATGGATCGAACAAAGGGTTTTCATGGGTTATGTTCCCTTCGAGATCAAGGCGGCGATTAAAGCCAGAGGTAGTACCTGGAGTTGGTGCAATTGGAGGTCGCTAACCTGATTTGCGACTGCAGAGCTTCATTCTCCCTTTGGAGGAGGCTGATACGCTTCTCTATGGCTTTGATAAGCGACATTTATGTCGCTCTTAGCTTAGGATTTCATGTTAGTGTATTATGCTTTTTCATAGTTTTTATAGCTTTCCGTATGTTTTTTATAAGTTTCTTTCCATCTTGTGCTTTATAGGTGATTATGGTGAAATATGATGGAAAACAAGTAGAATTGAGCCAAAACAGGGGATGTGCGACCGAACAGAAGTTCGTGCGCCCGAAAAGAGGAAAGCTGTGGACACTAAGGAAGATGCAGCTTTGTGCGACTGAACAACCCTTTTTGTTCGATCGCACAAATTGGATTTTGGAGACAGAATGCCCCAATTTTGGTAAACAACCGCACAAGATTTTGTTCGACCCCACAAGAATTTGTGCGCCCACACATGATTAGCTGTTCGACCAAACTAAAATTCGAAGAAGGCATGGGCCAAGAAAAGCTCATTCGACCGAAAAAGATTTCCTGTTCGGTCGTACATGACGAAGGAGTTTGTCTTCGCTTCGTTTGCTCGCACAGGATGAAAAGTTTACTTGAATTAGCTTTATCTGTTCGATCGCACAAAGGGTATGTGCGACCGAACACTTGCGCGGGCTGTAGATTTTCGAATTAATGCTTCTATTTGGGGAAAGTTATAAATAGATTTTTCATTTTAATTTTAGAATATTCAATTTTAGATTAACATTTTTAGAATTCCTAAATACATTTTCAGCATTTTCTAGAGAGAGAAACTCCTTGCTTTGAAGCTTCAAGTTGTAATTTCTTCAACTATCTTTCAATTTCTTGCAATTTCAATTCAAATTCTTAGTTTCTTGTTCTTGCTATTTTTCTATTGTTCTTTAATTGCTCTTAATTCTTGAATTCCTCTTTGCTTTGATTTTAGTTTCATTGATTCTCAATTCTTTAATTGATTTTCCAATTGAATGTTCTACTCTTTGATTCCTTCTTTCTACTCTTTCAATTAAATGATTACTTGCCTAGAACTCATGAATTTCCTAATTTCAAGCATGTGTAGTTAGTAGTCTTAGGTTAGGGAAAAAGGGGAGAATCTAGGGGTTTAATTAGGGGAAATTGATGGTTGAATGCTGATTGATTGATGTAATTAAATATGATTTGGTGATAGGATATCCATGCCTAATTGAGTGGTAGTTGCAAATACTATTTGATTGGATTTGATTGGATTGCATAGGCTAGGTTTTGCAAGACATTGTGAGCCTAATTCGTGCAAGTGAATAGTAGTTCCTTTTATATGCAAGTGGTCTAGTTTAGGATTAGGCGAAAGCTCTTCCATAGACTAGATACTTCGCGTGCCCCATCCGAGAGGTGTTGGGCACGTCATTCGATTCTATTCCCCTATGCACTAAGTTGTTATATCATCATGATTGCTTGATTGTTTAGATCGTTTCCCCCGATTTCCCTAGGTTATCCCCGACTCCCTAGCATTTCCCTATATTGATAATTCGTTTAATTGTTAGCTTTAGTTTTCTTAGAATATAATTCAAACCAACTTTTGTCCAAACTAGCTTAACGCCTTGACTCAATGCACACCGTTTCTATGGGACGATCCTTATACTTGCCGCTATAGTCCATATAGCCGGTTAGTTAGTGGTTTATAAATTTAGTTTGGTCGGGTGGTTTTCTTTTAAACGATGGAAAATAGCCTTATCAAAATGGCGCCGTTGCCGGGGAACGGTTGTAGTTATTGAGTTTTGTTGAGACTAGTTTACCATTAGAAAATACAAAAATATTGCATTCTTGTTAGCTTTCTTTTCCATTTGCAATACTCACGTGTTTCTTTGAGTTTATATCCTTGATAGAGGTCGATCACGTCAAAGGTCACTTCACCCTCTTGACCTTGAATTGGAGAGGACATTAAGGAGATTAAGGCGCGTTCGAAATCGCTCGTCAAGCCACAACCGGTTTGAATCCTTGAGTATAGGTGTGGAACAAGAAGAGAGTAAGCAAGCCTTTGTAACAATGGCACTCCAGGTTAAGAATTTGGGTATACCGGGAGTATTTAAAGCAACATGTGGTATCCAAGCTCCCACAACGAATGCTAATAACTTCAAAATCAAATCCGCTTTGATTAATTTGGCTCAAAGCCATCCTTTTTGTGGGAAGAGCAACGAGTCACCACACGAGCACCTAAAGCTATTCGAACATTATTGTGATATAATCAAACACAATGGTGTGACTTCGGACTATGTGTGGTTGACTCTATTCCGTTTCTCTCTCCTTGGGGGAGCTAGCGATTGGCTTGACAAGGAGGTCAAGCCAAATTCACTTCGCACTTGGAACGAAGTGACTAGCGCGTTTTTGAGCAAGTTTTCCTCACATGGGAAGACGACGGAATATCGCCACAAAATCCAATCCTTTGAGAAAAAGTGGGACGAGTCACTTTTCGAAGCTTGGGACCGATTCAAAGAATACCAAAGGGAGGGCCCTCACCATGGGATCCCTAAGTGGTTGTTACTTCAAACCTTCTTTTTGGGGTTGAGCCCGACCTCCAAGACGAGTCTAGATGCGGGGGCGGGTAGTCCCATCACGAACAAGACCGAGGATCAAATTGAAGAGATAATTGAGGATGTGGTCCAAAATTATCAAGCTTGGCACGTTGGTGCAAGGGACTATGATGGAAAGGGTAGGGATGATGATGGTAAAGGGTAGGTATATGCTATGGAGCAAGCTAGGATCATTGAAAAGCTTAGCTCGAGATTGGAAAAGCTAGAGAGCACACCAAGTCAACCACCATCACCATCAACAATTCCACCGCCTTCGGCTACTCTTCTCACCAAGGGGAAGAGCAAGGTTAGTTCCTATGACACTATGCCTCTGGGCACATCTTTTTGTGATAATTGTCAAGACTATGGTCATTTCCCTAATGTGTCCTATGTTATGGCCCTTCTTGTGAAGGTGATTTTGATATGGAATATGCCCATGCTTTGAATGAGAGGTCTAGAAATGATAACCCAAATAATCAAAACTTTGCTAGGCTATGGCCAAGGAGGTGGGTATGATAGTCAAGGCCGAGGTGGCTATAGAGCGCCAGGCTATCAAGGCCAAGCACCCTATGGTCAACCTCATGGTCTTGGAAATCAAGCCCAATACAATCAAGGTAGTTATAATCCCAACCATCAAGGTGGAGGGGGTTACAACAACTCTTATGGGCAATTTAGGGGTGCCTCTAGTGGGGGTTATCCGTTGAACTCGGGAGGTCCATATGGTGTGTCTCAATTTCCACCTCCCGGATTCAACGGACCGAGGACCTATGGCAACCAATTCCAACAAAACCTTAGTGGTTATGGCATTGCACCTCCACCGCTCCCGCCTCTCAAGTCTAATCTTGAGGCTCTCATGGAGACGTTCGTGGGGGCGCAAGCCAAGAACAATGTTGAGTTTGAGGATGGATTCAAGCAATCCAACACTCACTTGAAAATTATTGAGACCCAACTAGAACAACTAGCTAGCACCATCAAAGAACAACAAGTGCATACTAGTCTCCCACCCCAAGGTCAAGCACCTAAACAAATGTATTCGGTTGTGACTAGGAGTGGGATGATTCTAGATGATGGTGCTAAGCTTGTTGATGCACCTTGCTCTAGGGGTGAGGATTCTAAGGGAAATGAGTCTCCGGACTGTGATGTGGCGGAAGAGGAGTCTCATGTCGATGACGTGATTGATGGTGTTAAGTCGACGGAGACTACTCTTCCTCCTCTCCCTATTCCTCCTCCCCCCTAACCTCAAAGAATTGCTGGAAAAAAGCAAGATGATCAATTCCATAAGTTTTGGGAAACAATTAGCAAGCTATATATGTCATTGTCTTTCACCGATGCGCTTAAGAAAATGCCACGTTATTCTCGGTTCATGAGAGACATTTTGAGCGGCAAAAGGACTTGTGCCACCAATGAAACCGTGCACATAACGGAGCATTGTAGTGCTTTGATTTCGAGCACGTTCCCCTCAAAGCTCAAGGATCCCGGGAGCTTCTCGATTCCATGTAGCATCCAAGAGCTGAAATTTGACAACGCTCTATGTGATTTGGGGGCGAGCTTAAGTATTTTGCCGTACAAAATTTATGAGAAACTAAGTCTAGGCGATCTCACCCCTACCCCCATGTCTTTGTAATTAGCCGATCGCTCGGTTATGTTCCCCTTGGGTAGGGTTGACGATGTTCCCCTAGTGATAGGGAAGTTGACTTTCCTCGTTGACTTCATTGTCTTAGACATCGATGTGGACGCGCATACCCCTATCATCTTAGGGAGGCCATTCTTGGCTACGGCGGGTGCTCTCATCGATGTTCAAGGTGGCCTCATCACTTTGAAAGCGGGAAACTCCAAGTCTAGTTTTAAGCTTGCTATTGATGATCAATGTTGCTCTAAAATGAGAAGTTGCATGAAAATTGACACTATTGCTTGTGTTGAGCACCGTTATTCTTGTGCTAATTCTCCTAACAATCCTTGTGTTTCTAAGTGTGATTTTGATATTGATAGGAAAGTCAAGAAGGATGTGCATGAGAACTCTTTGGTGTTAGGTGACTCCTTTGATGACGTCATCACCATTTTCGACACATTCGGGATGGATCTTGATGATGAGGGGTCACATACTCCGGCAATCAATGGTAGGAAATGCATGAGCAAGAAGTCTAAGCAAGGCGATCATACGCCTAGGAAGAATTGGTTTGGTCCCCATTCCATGAGTGGTGATTTTGGTAAGATGTTTGTGCCCAAAGGGGCAAAGAAGTGCATGTTGACTAGTGATGACCCAAAGTTGGGTGTGCTTGACCCCCCTTGAATTTTGGGGGTCCGTCAAGCTAATGACGTTAAACGAGTGATGAGCGACATTTATGTCGCTCTTAGCTTAGGATTTTAGTTTATTTTATTAGCATTTTATTATTATTTTCGCTTAGTTTTATCGTTTTTAGTTCGTTTATTGCATTTTTGGATTAATCGTTACATTTTCTCGTCTTGCGCATATTTTAGTCGTTTTTGCGCGCATTCTCGTTGCGTAGGGTTCGTTTTGAGTATTAATGTGTTAATATTGTGTCATTATGCTTGTCGACGAGTTATATGCTTCACGATTTGCAAAAAACGATAAACGAATTAATAATAATGTTTTCGATTTTTTAAATAACATGCTTGACAATTTACTTTGCTCTTGTGTGTGTGCAGCTAGGCAAGCACTTAGTTGCTGCCCACACGACCAACATAGCAAGAGCCAACACGCAATCAGAACAACCTTGAGCCTTGAGCCAGCAACATACACTCGAGCAGCCACAGCAGCACTCAAGCAAGCAGCCATAGCACGGCGCAACAGCAAGTTCTGTAGTTGTACATTCATCCGTCGTTGCAGCCCTTTTGCCTGCTCTTTGCAGCAGCATTAGTGCTCACTTGGAGAGCATTGACAGCAGCTCTGCACAGCCCCAACCATGCAGCAAGAACATGGGCACAACAATGCAGGATCCAAGGGATAGCATCATCATAGAACACACAGCAAGAGTGCAGCTGATCACGCAGCTGTGGGCGCAGCAAAGCTCGCAGCAGTCTGTGCGTTCGAGTGCAATTGTGTGCGATCGAACTGTTGCTGTGCGAGCGAACTT
This sequence comes from Spinacia oleracea, assembly GCF_020520425.1. Lineage (NCBI taxonomy): Eukaryota > Viridiplantae > Streptophyta > Magnoliopsida > Caryophyllales > Amaranthaceae > Spinacia > Spinacia oleracea. The sequence goes on from NC_079489.1 coordinate 95,826,440, forward strand.
AAGCTCCTGTGCGGTCGATCAAACTGTAGTTTAGAGATCAGAATGTCTTAAAATTGTTGTGCGACCGAATGATGAATCTTGTTCGACCGCACAGAATATGTGCGCCCACACAAGACCTCCTGTGCGACAGAATGGGGCTGCGGGCTGCTACTATAAATCCGGAAAGTCACAGCATTGTAATTAGGCTTTCATTTTGTTAATTACGTAATTTTCAGATTTTAGAATTCTCTCTCTAGAATTAGTTTAGGGCTTAGATTAGAGATTAGGATTAAGGATTCTTAGCCTCAAATTCTTGATTCTAAATTCAATTCAATAGCTAATTTTCAGATTTCTCTCCTCTTTGCTTTGAGTTTTGTTCTTCATTTTTTGTGCTTCAAGTTTGATGCAATTTCACCATTTCAAGGTATAATTCTAATTCTTCTTTTGTTTTGTTCTTTAATTCTTTAATTGCTTCACTAATTTCGTTTATGCTTTGATTTCATTCTTGAATTCTAGATTAGTTTGATATTTTGAATGTTCTTAGTTTTTCCCCAATTTTTTGTGGTTTTAATTTTCTGATTTTCTTTGTTTCAATTAGCTTCATTAATTCAATTAGTTTCATGATTAGGATTAATGTTAGTTTAATCTTGATGTTAAACATGCTAATAGAGTAGTTTAGTCTAGAGGTTAGGGATGAAGCTTTGGCATGGAATTTGGAGAATTTTAGGGAAAATTCATGATTAATGTTGTGATTAAATGTGATTTACACTACAAAATAATCATTTTATAGAGACGAGGAATTTCGTTTCTATATAGTCAAAATCCGTCTCAAAATGATGCTTAGAGACGGATTTGAGACGAAAATAGGGCGTCACTATGGAGGGCGTCTCAAAAAAATTTGAGACGGAATTCTTGCAAATCCATTATAAATTTGAGACCGAAATTTTGAAACTCCATATAAAATTCCATCTCAATTTTAATTTAGAGACGAAAATTTAGTAACCCGTGTCAAGTTTGAGACGTTTATTGTATCCGTCTCAAAATCCATCTCTAATTGATGCATTATTTTGTAGTGTTAGTGATAGGATTTTCCATGATCAATTGAGTAGTAGTTGCAAATGCTAGTTGATTGAATTATATTGGAAGTATGATTTAGGTTTGGCAAGACATTGTGAGCCTAATTCATGCAAGTGAATGATAGTTCCTATTATATGCAAGCTAATCTAGCTTAGGACTATGCGAAAGCTTTTCTATAGGCTAGGTTGCTTCGCGTGATCTATCCGAGAGGTGGCGAGTACGTCATTAGTTTTCATTCCCCTATTTTCTATGTCGTTGCATATTCATGAATGTCTTGACCTTGTTATTTCTTTGATTCGATTGCCATTGCCGATTCCCGAATCCTCTAGAATTTCTTTATTTGTTTGCATTTCTAGCTTAGATTAGATTAATTCCAAAACTCTAATTCCATTCGAACTAGCTTGTGAACGCATAGATTGAATAGTCAAGCATATCCATTCCTATGGGACGATCCCTATACTTGCCGTTATAGTCAATATAGCCGGTAGTTTAGGTGTTTTATAAATTTTGTTTGGTGAGGTGATTTTCTGTTCAACGACAAAAAACACCTTATCAACGAGCGCTACCAGGAGGCAATCTGTGTATTGATTTCCTCTCTTGTCCCCCCCATGAGTTTTGTGTTATGTTATGATACATATGACAATTCATAAATCATGCGGAAAAACCATAAAGCCAGAAAAGCATATTATTTACACATAATCATTTAGCATAGTATAGATGCATACATGTTGTAGCGTGCCTTCCCTAGCTGCGCCCGAACCGAACAAGAACAAGTCTTTAGGACTCCAAATGTCGTCCCTCCGTAGATAGTCCACAGTACGTCCGGATCCGCCTCAAGTTAGACCAACTAGAATCACCCTTAAGGTTACTAGGAATTTCGGCTATGTGTTTGCAAGTGTATGGCTGATTTTTCTTTCAAAAACGTACCCTTTGAATACTTCAATCGCGCCTGCAAATAATGACCCTAGGCCCTTATTTATAGAGGTATGGAAAAGGAACTGGAATCCTATTAGGATACTAATTAGTTAAACTAGAATCCTAGTAGGACTCTAACTAATTAATTTTATCCTTTTAGGTTTAGGAATTTAATCATCAAACAAATCCTATACAATTTAGGTTTCGTATGTGAACACAAACTCTACACGAGCATGACCCACGAGCGTGCAGGCCATGCCCGCGCACAGCCCACACGGCCGCTCGGCCCACGCGAGTCGCAAGCCCACGCGAGCAGCAGCACAGCTCGCAGCCCATTGCTGCACGCGCTCCGCGCGCTGCCATGGCCTGTTGGGCCTGGCCTTGCGCTGGGCCTGGCGTGGCCTTGGCTGTTCTGGTGGCGCGTTTGGCTTTCTGGGCGATGGCCTGCCTTCGTGCAGGGCCTCGTCCAGCAGGCCTCGTCCGATGCTTATTCGTACGATACGCTTCCGATTAAATTCCCGGTTCCGGAATTCATTTCCGATACGAACAATATTTAATATTTCCGATTCCGGAATTAATTTCCGTTTCGAACAAATATTTAATATTTCCGTTTCCGGAATTATTTTGCGATTCCGATAATATTTTTGATTCTGACAATATTTCCGTTTCCAGCAATATTTCCGATTCCGGCAATATTTCCATTTTCGATAATATTTTCCGATACGTACCATATTTTCGTTTCCGGCAACATCTACGACTTGGATAATATTTATATTTCCGATACGATCCATATTTCCGTTTCCGGCAATATCATCGTTTCCAGAGTATTCATTTCTTGCTTGTGACGATCTCAGCTCCCACTGAAACCAAGATCCGTCGATTCCGAATATCCATAGATAGAGTATTTAATGCCATTAAATACTTGATCCGTTTACGTACTATTTGTGTGACCCTACGGGTTCAGTCAAGAGTAAGCTGTGGATTAATATCATTAATTCCACTTGAACTGAAGCGACCTCACTGAATTATTAACTTGTTAATTGATCTCACTGAATTATTAACTTGTTAATTAATACTGAACCGCATTGATTAGACTTAACATAGAATGCATACTTGGACCAAGGGCATTATTTCCTTCAGTCTCCCACTTGTCCTTAGGGACAAGTGTGCATTTCCTAATTCCTTTGTCGCTCGATGCTTGCTCTTGAACATAAGGTTCCGATTTGAGCGAGAGCCCGACCGGGGGACGCGAGAACATCTTGATCGAAAGCTCCTCTGTAATTCATCCGAGCACGGCCATGCATTTCACAGTTTCTAGCTCTCCGAGTGGCCTTGTACAACTTTTAAGCATCTCATCCCGATTTATGGGAGGACAATCCCAATCTTGCGATCTTGAGATTAGACTTCGTTTGATAGGTGATTACCTGAGCGTTGCCTTTATAGCCTCCTTTTACGGTGCGACGGTTGGTCAACGTCAAAGAAACCAGTTCTCAAACAAGTAATCTCAAATCACTCAGGTATTGAGGATTTAGTGTCTAATAATTTTAATGAAATTTACTTATGACAGATTTTCATCTCTTACAGTAAAGTTTCATAGGTCTTGTCCGATACTAGTCTTCCCAAAGTAAGTATCTATGCAAATGATTATGACATTGCCATGTCCACATAGTTCAAGAAACAGAACTACTAGTCATCTTGCATTCTAGTCGTCTAACGTTTTCTATGCGTCCAATTTTATAGAAAACTCCGACTAGGGACTATTTTCAACCTTTGACATTCAAGTTCACTTGATAGACATTTCTTAGTCACATGACTGGTCGTGACAGTCTATCTTGAATATATCGTCAAATTGATGGGACTCATCATTTAATAAACCAAAAATGAAATGGAAAAATGAATCCTCTTCATTTATTGTGAATGATTAACCAATAATGTTTTACAAAGATTTAAACTCTAAAACTTTAAAAACATTAAACAAGGATATCAAAGCCATTCTCCAATATGCTTGATTCCCATAGCTGCAGTGTGCGAGTTGTGCTTCACCTGCGGCAGAGGTTTAGTCAATGGATCTGATATGTTGTCATCAGTTCCAATCTTGCTTATCTCGACTTCTTTTCTTTCAACGAACTCTCGTAGAAGGTGAAATCTACGAAGTACATGCTTGACTCTCTCGTGGTGTCTAGGCTCCTTTGCCTGTGCAATAGCTCCGTTATTATCACAATACAGGGCTATTGGTCCTTTAATGGAGGGGACTACACCAAGTTCACCTATGAACTTCCTTAGCCATATATCTTCCTTTGCTGCTTCATGTGCAGCAATATACTCCGCTTCAGTTATAGAATCCGCAATGGTGCTTTGCTTAGCACTTTTCCAGCTTACTGCACCTCCGTTGTGGCAGAAGACAAACCCAGACTGTGATCTGAAATCATCTTTGTCGGTTTGGAAACTTGCGTCCGTATAGCCTTTAACAATTAATTCATCATCTCCACCATAGACCAGGAAGTCATCTTTGTGCCTTTTCAGGTACTTCAGAATATTCTTGGCAGCAGTCCAATGCGCCTCTCCTGGGACTGACTGGTATCTGCTCGTAGCACTGAGTGCGTACGCAAAATCCGGGCGTGTACATATCATAGCATACATTATTGAACCAATCAATGATGCATATGGAATCCCATTCATTCGTCTACGCTCATCAAGTGTTTTTGGGCACTGAGTCTTGCTTAGAGTTATTCCATGAGACATGGTTAGGTAGCCTCGCTTGGAGTCTGCCATCTTGAACCTATCAAGCACCTTATTGATATAAGTGCTTTGACTAAGTCCAATCATCTTTTTAGATCTATCTCTGTAAATCTTGATGCCCAATATGTACTGTGCTTCTCCTAGATCCTTCATCGAAAAACATTTCCCAAGCCAAATCTTGACAGAGTTCAACATAGGAATGTCATTTCCGATAAGTAATATGTCGTCGACATATAATACTAGGAAAGCAATTTTGCTCCCACTGACCTTCTTGTATACACAAGATTCGTCTGCGTTCTTGATGAAACCAAAGTCACTGACTGCTTCATCAAAACGAATATTCCAGCTCCTGGATGCCTGCTTCAATCCGTAGATTGATTTCTTTAGCTTGCATACCTTTTTAGCATTCTTTGGATCCTCAAAACCTTCAGGCTGTGTCATAAACACAGTTTCTGTTAAAACGCCGTTTAAGAAAGCAGTTTTGACATCCATCTGCCATATTTCGTAATCGTAATATGCAACGATTGCTAACATTATCCGAATAGATTTTAGCATTGCAACTGGTGAAAAGGTTTCATCGTAATCCACGCCGTGGACTTGCCTGTAACCTTTTGCAACCAATCTAGCTTTGAAAACTTCAAGTTTCCCATCCTTGTCCTTTTTCAGTTTGAAAACCCATTTGCTTCCAATGGCTTGGTAGCCATCTGGCAAATCGACCAAATCCCATACTTGGTTTTCAGACATGGAGTCTAATTCAGATTGCATGGCTTCTTGCCATTGCTTGGAGCTAGGGCTCGTCATAGCTTGTTTGTAAGTCGCAGGTTCATCACTTTCAAGTAATAGAACGTCATAGCTCTCGTTCGTCAAAATACCTAAGTACCTTTCCGGTTGAGATCTATATCTTTGCGATCTACGCAGGGTAACATTTCTAGATTGACCATGATTCTCACCAGATTCTTCTAAAGATCTCTGAGTTTCATCCTGAATGTCTTCTTGAGCATTCTCTAGAGTTTGTTGTTCGACTCGAATTTCTTCGAGGTCTACTTTTCTCCCACTTGTCATTTTGGAAATGTGATCTTTCTCCAAAAAGACACCATCTCGAGCAACAAACACCTTGTTCTCAGATGTATTATAGAAGTAATACCCCTTTGTTTCCTTTGGATAGCCCACAAGTTTGAAGTTTGTCTGAAATTAATCGTTTGACGTATACTTCACATCCCCAAATCTTAAGAAAAGACACTTTTGGAAGCTTTCCAAACCATAACTCATATGGAGTCTTTTCGACAGCTTTAGACGGAGCTCTATTTGTAGTGAGTGCAGCTGTATTTAGTGCATGTCCCCAAAATTCTAATGGAAGTTCGGCCTGACCCATCAATTACCTGACCATGTCTAGCAAGGTTCTGTTCCTCCGTTCCGACACACCGTTCCATTGTGGTGTTCCAGGAGGAGTCAATTCTGATAGAATTCTACATTCTTTCAGATGGTCATCAAATTCATAGCTCAGATTTTCACCGCCTCTATCAGACTGCAGTGCCTTAATCTTCTTGCCTAATTGATTCTCTACTTCACTCTGAAATTCCTTGAATTTGTCAAAGGATTCAGACTTATGCTTCATTAGGTAGACATAACCATATCTACTGAAGTCATCAGTGAAAGTGATAAAGTAGCTGAAACCACCTCTAGCATTTGTACTCATTGGTCCACATACATCTGTATGGATTAAACCCAATAGTTCATTTGCTCTTTCTCCAACTTTAGAGAAAGGTTGCTTTGTCATTTTGCCAAGTAAACATGATTCGCATGTACCATAATCCTCTAAGTCAAATGGTTCTAGAATTCCTTCCTTTTGAAGTCTTTCTAAGCGTTTCAAGTTTATATGGCCTAATCGACAATGCCACATATAGGTGAGATCTGAATCAACCTTTTTGGCCTTTTTGGTATTTATGTTATAAACTTGTTTGTCGTGATCTAATAAATAAAGTCCATTGACTAATCTAGCAGATCCATAAAACATCTCTTTAAAATAAAACGAGCAACTATTGTCTTTTATTAAAAAGGAAAATCCCTTAGCATCTAAGCAAGAAACTGAAATGATGTTTTTAGTAAGACTTGGAACATGGAAACATTCTTCCAGTTCCAAAACTAGCCCGGAGGGCAACGACAAATAATAAGTTCCTACAGCTAATGCAGCAATCCGTGCTCCATTTCCCACTCGTAGGTCGACTTCACCCTTGCTTAACTTTCTACTTCTTCTTAGTCCCTGTGGATTGGAACATAAGTGTGAGCCACAACCTGTATCTAATACCCAAGAAGTTGAATTAGCAAGTATACAGTCTATAACGAAAATACCTGAAGATGGAACGACTGTTCCGTTCTTCTGATCTTCCTTTAGCTTCAAGCAATCTCTCTTCCAATGCCCCTTCTTCTTGCAGTAGAAGCATTCGGATTCAGAAGTGGGTTGACTGGCCTTCCTCTTTTCAGATTTGGCGCGAGCTGGTTGCTTAGTCTGGCTGGCCTTGTTGCCACCTTTCTTAGCATTCCTCTTCTTTCCAGATTTCTTGAACTTTCCCCCACGCACCATAAGCACATCCTGCTTATCACTTTTGAGCGTCTTTTCAGCGGTCTTTAGCATACCGTGAAGCTCAGTGAGCGTTTTGTCCAGACTATTCATACTGTAGTTCAGTTTGAACAGATCATACCCGCTATGAAGAGAATGGAGGATGGTGTCTATAGCCATTTCCTGAGAAAATTGCTGATCCAGCCGACTCATATTCTCAATGAATCCAATCATTTTGAGAACATGTGGACTTACGGGCTCGCCTTTCTTAAGCTTGGTCTCAAGAATTTGCCTATGAGTCTCGAATCTTTCGACTCGAGCCAGATCTTGGAACATGTTCTTCAACTCACTGATGATTGTGAAAGCATCTGAGTTGATGAACGTTTTCTGCACATCTGCACTCATGGTGGCGAGCATTAGGCATTTCACATCCTTGTTGGCATCAATCCAACGATTGAGGGCTGCCTGAGTGACCCCGTCGCCTGCGGCTTCGGGCATCGCCTCTTCCAGGACATACTCCTTTTCTTCCTGCATAAGAACTATTTGCAAGTTCCTTTGCCAGTCAAGGAAGTTTTTCCCGCTCAACTTCTCCTTTTCGATAATTGATCGAATGTTGAATGAATTGTTGTTTGCCATAGTTAAAACTACAAGTGAAAAGAATAAACAAAAAAATAATCATTCACAGTTTCTCTTAATAAACTTAAATTCTAACATACATGCATAATTCAATGTTTATTAAGCATTTTATTCAAGTTATGTGTTCCGGCAGGTGCGAATAAAATGATTCCAAGATCCTAAAACCATTGAAGAATTAAGCACAGTTTGTCGACTCAATTCTAAAACATTTTAGGTAAGCAAAAGCCTTTTGCTAATAGTCTAGAAACTATTCTTGGTTGATAGGTACGTCAAAGAACTTATTAGGTAAACCTATCGATTTTGCCACGACATAAAATGACTCCTTACTTATATCGTTGAGTTTCACCAAAACTAACATGTACTCACAATTATTTGTCTACCTTGCCCCTTTAGGACCAATAAGTAACACCTCGCTGAGCGAAAACTATTACTAGATTGATGTAAAGGATATCCAAGCAAGTGTATATTTTGGCATGGCACCTTTTAACTCAATTTTTAAGTTTGGAACTTAAGGCTCTTACTATGTTGGTTAGATTTTAAGTGAACTAAAATCCTTAATCATGCAACATAATCAAGCTTTGATCTCATGCATTTTAAGACATATTTAAAAGCAATAAATAACTTAAAACATGCATAAGATAAATGTGATCTAGTATGGCCCGACTTCATCTTGAAGCTTTAACTTCAAAGTCCGTCTTGAAAATCTCCGTGGGAGGCACCATTTTCTTCAAATAGAATAAGCTATAATTAAAACTAATTACAACTATTTGATGGTACGCAGACCATATTTGAATTGAAAAACAACTTTGGTACTTTAGACCAATTACATTCAAATTAATGGTACGCAGACCATATTTTCTATCCTATTTGGGCCATACTAGTCACTTCATAACCTGCAAAATAGTACATATACAATATATACCATTCACCCATTCATTATCATGAATGGCCCACATAGCTGGTTAGTAAAACACATTATGCATCACATAAACATTTGCAGCAATTAATCAAGGGCACCAATAATCTACAAATTATTCAGTCCTTATTAATTCTAATCAAGTTGTTTTAACCTTAAGGATTTGTAGACCTAATCAAGAGTTTATGACTAAAAAGGGCTCCCACTTAAACCAATAAATTCATATGATTTACTAATTTTAAACATAAAAATGTATTTCTAGTCTAACCGGAAACATACAAATTTAATTAAAATTTAAAGCTCATATAAATTTATAATTGAATCCATAAATTTAATTTAATTTCAGTCGTATTTAAATTAATTCATGATTTTAATTTTAGTAAAATAATTAGAATAAATAAAATTTATTATAATTACAATATTCAAAATTAAAATCCAAGAAAATAATTTAAATTATTAATTTTAAAATTAATTAAAATTACGTAAACTGAAAATTTCAAATTAAAATATCAAAATGATCTAATCGCAACGCAACAACCCCACGCAACGCACGCCCATGGGCCACACGCACACAGCCATCGCTGGCCATGTGCGCGCAGCCCATGCGCTGCGTCGCATCGCTGCTGCTCCCCATCGCAAGGCGCGCGCCAGCGCTCATCGCAACAAGCATGCTGCTGACCATCGCTGGGCGCAGCGCTCGTCGCACGTCGCAACAAGCACGCTGCACGCCATCGCTGGGCGCAGCGCTCGTCGCACGCACACATGCGCTTGCTGCACGCGAGGCTCCGTGTGCTTGCGCGAGGCAGTGCGCGCTGTGGCGCAGCACGCTTGCTGCCCACACGCTACTGCTCGTGCCTTGCTCTCGCCCTTGCCCATGCGCCCATTGCTCACAGCCCACGACACAAGGCAGGGCTGCTGCCTTGTGCTCGTGCACCATGCCCTTGCTCGCTGCATTCGTACCGCATGGGCGACGAGCCCCCTTGCTCGTCGTCGCATGCCTGCACTATACAACACCCCTTAAGGGTAACACGTAGCGTCCATTGCTTTGTGCGTGCAAGTTCTATGAGCGAATCACATAAAAATTAAGAATTTATTTTCAAAATTAATGACAAATTAATAAATAATATTAATTTCATAATTTTAGGGCGAAAAATCGAAAATTTATTATTTAATTGATTTCCGATTAACATGGATTCAAGTCTAGGTCATAAAAATTTAAAATTTAACATAAATTTACAATTTTTATGGTGGTTTTTAATCATAGGTATCTAATTAAATTATAACTAATTATGAAAATCAAATTAATTCTAAATTATTCCAATTTTCAACAAATTAATCATAATTACAAATTAGATTGCATAATTAACAAGGCTAGGCATTCAAACTTGTTAAACATATACAGTAGGTCAATAAAAAATTCAAGATTTATCAACAAGAATCGCAAATATTTAATTTAACATCTTAAATTTACGAAATTTTGCATTCGAAAAACTAAAACCTCCGAAAAGTCATAGTTAGGCTTCGAATTTGAGAATTCTGGGTTCGGCCGAAAAAGAATTTTTTTTGTCAAAATTTTAGAATGCCTTTTACATGCGGAATTGACCCAAAAATCACTCGATTTGGATGAGTAACGAAGAAACTGCCGAAAAACTGCGTACGTATAATTAAATAAACGCAATTTGCAATTAATTAACAATTACGAAAATTAATCACCCCTTTTAATTCTTGCAAATTTGTAATATTTAACCATGTTCATGCAATTTAGATTATGAAAATAATAAGAGGCTCGTGATACCACTGTTAGGTTATGATACATATGACAATTCATAAATCATGCGGAAAAACCATAAAGCCAGGAAAGCATATTATTTACACATAATCATTTAGCATAGTATAGATGCATACATGTTGTAGCGTGCCTTCCCTAGCTGCGCCCGAACCGAACAAGAACAAGTCTTTAGGACTCCAAATGTCGTCCCTCCGTAGATAGTCCACAGTACGTCCGGATCCGCCTCAAGTTAGACCAACTAGAATCGCCCTTAAGGTTACTAGGAATTTCGGCTATGTGTTTGCAAGTGTATGGCTGATTTTTCTTTCAAAAACTTACCCTTTGAATACTTCAATCGTGCCTGCAAATAATGACCCTAGGCCCTTATTTATAGAGGTATGGAAAAGGAACTGGAATCCTATTAGGATACTAATTAGTTAAACTAGAATCCTAGTAGGACTCTAACTAATTAATTTTATCCTTTTAGGTTTAGGAATTTAATCATCAAACAAATCCTATACAATTTAGGTTTCGTATGTGAACACAAACTCTACACGAGCATGACCCACGAGCGTGCAGGCCATGCCCGCGCACATCCCACACGGCCGCTCGGCCCACGCGAGCCGCAAGCCCACGCGAGCAGCAGCACAGCTCGCAGCCTATTGCTGCGCGCGCTGCGCGCGTTGTCATGGCCTGCTGGGCCTGGCCTTGCCTTGGCTGTTCGTGTGGCGCGTTTGGCTCGCTGGGCGATGGCCTGGCTTTGTGCTGGGCCCTCGTCCGGCAGGCCTCGTCCGATGCTTATTCGTACGATACGCTTCCGATTAAATTCCCGGTTCCGGAATTCATTTCCGATACGAACAATATTTAATATTTCCGATTCCGGAATTAATTTCCGTTTCGAACAAATATTTAATATTTCCGTTTCCGGAATTATTTTCCGATTCCGATAATATTTCGGATTCTGACAATATTTCCGTTTCCGGCAATATTTCCGATTCCGGCAATATTTCCATTTTCGATAATATTTTCCGATACGTACCATGTTTCCGTTTCCGGCAACATCTACGACTTGGATAATATTTATATTTCCGATACGATCCATATTTCCGTTTCCGGCAATATCATCGTTTCCGGAGTATTCATTTCTTGCTTGTGACGATCTCAGCTCCCACTGAAACCAAGATCCGTCGATTCCGAATATCCATAGATAAAGTATTTAATGCCATTAAATACTTGATCCGTTTACGTACTATTTGTGTGACCCTACGGGTTCAGTCAAGAGTAAACTGTGGATTAATATCATTAATTCCACTTGAACTGAAGCGGCCTCTAGTTAGGCATTCAGCTCACTTGATCTCACTGAATTATTAACTTGTTAATTAATACTGAACCGCATTTATTAGACTTAACATAGAATGCATACTTGGACCAAGGGCATTATTTCCTTCATTTTGGTGGGATCCGTCAAGCTAATGGCGTTAAACGAGCGCTACCCGAAAGGCAACTCGGTTGTCTAACTCTTAGTTTTTGTTTTTGTTCGATTTGGTGCATTATTTCCCTTTTGTTAGCTTTATTTTCATTTTAAATAGGAACCGGAACCTTGATTTAATATTGCAAAATAAGGCTTTGTGCGACCGAACAGCCCTTTTTGTTCGGTCGCACAAAACTGATTTTGAGGTCAGAATGCCCCATTTTTGGTAAACGACCGCACATAAATTTTTGTTCGATCGCACAGGTCTGTGCGATCGAGCTTCTGTTTCTGTTCGGTCGCACACTCTGGCGGGGGAAGATTCTGACTCATTTTCTTCACGAAAATCGCGAACCCTCTTCTAATTTTTCATTTCACTCGACTCTTTCTCTCACTCTCAACTCCATTATTCTCTTTCTCCTCCTTCATACTCCTTCTCCTCATCAAACTCACTCATTTCCCATCACTAATTTCACTCCCCACACATCAAATTCACACAATCTCATTCATCCCAACCCCTAAATCCCCAAATTTTCAGAATTTTTTCAAAACCCCAAATTTCTAGGGTTTTTGGAGAAAATTGTCAAATTGTGTGCTTGGTGAATTTGGAACTCTAGAGGCTACTTGGGATTGATCCTTGACCACTTCCTCTACGTGTGGTGATTATTTCTTTCCTTTGATACTTACATTTCATTCCAATTTTTACCATGATCATGTTATTTTTGATTTTCTGAAATTTGTGGTTTTTGGGTGATTGTTGATGCATGTTTGATTATGTGAATGATCTTTAATTGTCTAGATGAGCTATGCAAGTTTAATTCCTTATTCTACTTGTGCTCTAGTGTAGACACCTACTTTTGTCCCCATTCCCGAACGGGAAGGTTTGATGATGAGCACATAAATCTCCACTTGGCAACGCATCTCCTATAAAATAACGAATCTCGATCATCCTTTTTCATTTCACCCGAACCTGCTATTTATAGAAACCTGCTAAAAATAGTAACTTCCATAAAAGGTAGTTGTTAAAAGTGGCAAGTCATAAAAGATAGAAACCTGTCAGAATTAGGTGTTGCACTCCAACATAAATCCTAAAAGAGATAGAATTTGCAAGAGGAATCCTATTCCTAGTATAATTCGAAAGTAAGAGATACGTATTGATTAAAATCCTAATGAACCTAGAGTTTGTAACGGGCCCAGACGCATTCCGTCATAAAGTTAATACGCACTAAAAGACTCGGATAAGTCTCAAACACTCCGGATTCTAAGAGTCCAAATCTGCCAAAGAAATCGGCCCAAACATCATTTTCAACGCCCAGCCCTGGGCGCTGAAATTACCTGGGTACGTGTTCTCTCCTAATTCTTCTTGGATTAGAGCTCTACAATTCTATCTTTCCACGAACTCTTCCCTATAAATACAGCCCCAAATTCGACGTGAACACAACACACAATTCATACTCTGAGTATTGACTCCAACCCCTAAGCCTAAGCCTCACGCTGCGAAATTGATCCCGCGTTCTGTCGCAATCGATCCAAAAATCGAACAAAACGTATCCTGTCCCTTGTAGCTGAAGAATTAAGCCCGGAAACTTGAGATTCGTTAAATAAAAGGAGAAATAGAAAAGCCAAAGTGGTTAGTTTCCTGAGAACCGTGATGCACCTCTCAAGGGTGCGTCGTAATGTGTCCCTTCGCATGATTTAATCGCTTTCCTCGCCCTTTTATAAAACTGTTAAACTATTAAATCTGATTGTTCTATCACGCCTAATAAAGATAATATTTTGGGAAATTGAACTATCATGCTAGGTCCCTTAAAACAATCTAAATCAGATAATCGCGAACGATCTAGTATTATGTGTTGCATATTGTTAAAATCAACTCAGATTAGTTTAATAGTTAACGCATGTCCCTTCAATTATTTATGTTGAGCTAGTAAGGATATCCTGCCTCTGGAGTTATCGAAGAGCGAGTACTCCTCTCGGTAGTTACAGTCCCCCGAACCCTCAATCTCTACCATGCGGGTGTACGTTGAGAGATCCCCACACCAGGGATCACAAGGGAACCTATTGCCGTCATGGTCAAACATAATTGCACTCCCTTTATGTCACGATAACCGGGTTTTGTCAGTTTTTCTCATTGTCCTTAAAAACTTAATGGCGACTCCTATATTACTAGTCAATTGGGTGGAAACTCACAGGAAATCCAATTACACTTCATCTGACAAAAAGAAACGTCACGCCCACGAGGGACGAGGTCACGCATTAGCCTTGTGCTTTTTCGACCTCCTCACAGTGGCGACTCCACTGGGGATAGTGAAGGAAATACTCGTGCTTGTAGGTAATCAAAATAGCCGAAGGGTGAAACGATCCTACCCCACGTTTATTTCCCCATCAAGTTGGGACGACCTGAAAATCAGCATATTAATGTGAACGGGCAGAACCGCATAACGAATCTTGGCTCCCTCAGGAAGTTTGGACTAAGGATACCCATCGCCAACCGGGGGGTGCATACGCTTCGAATGTTGTCCACTCGGCACTTTCGCTAGTAGTACACCCGTCCCAAACCCAATCGCTCGCCCATTAGGTCCCTCTCATTGGTGCATGCCCCCTTGGCTTACATCGTGATTGGCCTCTTGGGCGAAATTCGTCTGTTGAAGGCACTACCTCGACCGGGGCATGTGTTGGATCTGCGATAGAAGCGGTACCAAGCCAGGCGCAAATACTACCCATAGAAGCCTATCATAAACTACTTGACATATTATTATTTTGCCTCATGATGTAATGTTAGTTATGTGTAGCGAATTATATGATTGTGTGTGACAAATAATGCTAGTTAACCAACGACCTTAAAAATTGCCCAAACATTCATAATCCAATTGGCCGAAGAGTTATACCAAGACACGTGTTCGGCAACCCCGAACGATCGCCACAAAAATAAGCGACTCTCAGGAGGGCCCGTAACGAATCCCACAACGCTGCACAACGCTTAAAGGACGTTATTAGGCAAGCACGCAAAATTAAGTCGCATATACAAAAAAATATACGCGAACAGAATACGAGTACCAGTCAGGGACGCATTTTCAGCGCCCCTAGCTGGGCGCCAAATATTCTCACGCCCACCGCTGGGCGCTGAAGTTGTTGCCTGGCCTTTTGGTCAGGCACAGCAGCCTCGGTGCCCGCACATAAAAAAAATACGTAGCAGTAAAAGAAAATTCGTGAAAATTGCTACAAGGGCGTACGAAAAGGCACTCAATTCTAAGAACGACTAATAAAATAAACAACTCTTTGTGTCGTCATTAGGCCTCCTATGACGACAATGTTCGGCATCAAAACCGAGCATGCTAATTAAAATAACCTTGAATGTCACAATGGGCAAAAAATTCGAAAAATGATGTTCAAATAAAGTTTTCAAGGAAAAATAATGTTCGAATAAAAAATAAGTAAATCCGAGTCTAGACTAGGCTATGCCGAAGTACAATCTAAATCCTAAGTCTTAGTTGTCTTATCCATAGAATCGGTCCTAATGCTTGGTGTCGTTCTGCAAGTTAAAAAGTTAAACCATATTGAGTCTCCCTTCCTAACATTTAAATCAATAAGCACCCATATGTAATTGTCATCCCTTGCTAAGAATCTACGGTCTCAATACTCTCTCTAACCAATAAAAAGAATATATTATAGTATTTGCAAAATGGAAACAGTCATATTCTGAAAATCATTCCCCCATCGTCGCACAACCCCCAAAGTGAACCTAAGGTGTCAATACCATTAGCAAAAATTAATGGCCTCAAGGCTTATGATCACATTAGGTCACGACTATCATAGTCCTCTCGAGCCACTCGCTCCTTGAAATACTCCTAAGTACGGACTAAAAGATTTTCCATGAATGCAACATGACCAACCATGAAAATACCCAAATCAGCATACCATAAGGCTACCATTGGGGTAAAGCAGTACACACTAAGAGGGAAGCCGCACTAATGATTCTAGTCTTGCAAGATTAAAAATTCGATCTCCCCAACTAACTACCTTGCCAACATTAAGCAAAATGGCGCATGACAAATGAACACCCAAGGGTTAAAATCTAAAGTGTCAACCAACTAAAGTTATGGTCCAATTAGCCTAAGTCTGAAAGTTGCTTGGTCAAGTATTATAGGCTTACGCCACGTCATTATTTTGAGTCTAGGCCACCTCCTTGTATTCATACACGGGTTATAATCAGAAAAATTAATGAAAGTTCGAGTCTAAATCACAACTTCCAATTAAATCCCAGAAACTGGAATCTGAAACGAAGCAAAAAAATTATTTTCGATGTAATTCTTTCGTTATGTTTCAATAAGGTAAAAATAACATTTTGAATCTACGCTATTTGCACATTTTAAGAAACGACTAAATACGCTTGCAAAGTAAGACAAATTAAAGGTCCATCCTAGGCCTACTAAAATTAAAGGTCCACCCTAGGCCTACTAAAATTAAAGGTCCACTATAGGCCTACCAAACGAGGCTCACTCAGTCTCGCCTCGTGACTCAAAGACCACAACAACCCACCTTTTAGCCCAAATAAAAAGGGGGAGAAATCCCAAGCAAAAAGAGAAAAAAGAGAAAAAGAAAAGGGCGAGCGAAAAGAGCGAGCCATGGAATACTTATCCCGTACCTCCCAAAGTGCGGAATTTACCCAAGCAGACGAAGGAAAAGAATTGAGTCAACCAATCCAAATCATGCCACAAAAACTACATAAAGTTTTACGATGTCTACCCTTTCCAGTCCTTATGTTCTTAGACGCCTTCGCTCTGGGGCCCCTGTTCAGCTCATTTAACCCATCCATGTTCTCATTGCCATAACCCAAGAAACCATTACCTCGACTCTTGTTCCTAAACTTGTTGTCAACTGCAAACCACGCACGGTCATTGACACGTGCGTCATACCCATTATTTCCAAAGCCCAAACCTGCTCTTGCACCACCATTAGCATAATGACCATATAACTTGTATGGATACATCCTGTTGATATACCCTTGAGCCGTCCCCATGCTACTCATTGACCTTGGTTGATGTAAACTCATGACACTAGCTTGAGGCTGCAAATTGTGAGTCCTAGCAGATGTAATCCTCATGCTTGACCAATACCTATACAAATTATCCTATCGCATTCAACCCATCTTTCAAACCGTCTTGAGTCACGAATAAAAAAAGAAGACAAATGAAAAGTACAAAAAAATAATAAATAATAAAAAAGCAAACTTTGCAAAGCGCCTTTAAAAGTTCGTCTAAAAAGGAAAAGAAGCATTTAGCGCACCAAAAAAGATCCACCCATAAATCATTTTCAGCGCCCACAGCTGGGCGCCGAAATCTTTAACTCCCCAGACTGGGCGCTGAATCTCTCTGCTCGCCAAATTTTGTGCAAAAGTGCTCGTCATTTTATCCGCACATACACGGAACAATAACGAACACTTGGAGGGGTACAACACGTATTCAGATATACACATAAAAAG
The DNA here is from genome assembly GCF_020520425.1 of Spinacia oleracea. Taxonomy (NCBI): domain Eukaryota; kingdom Viridiplantae; phylum Streptophyta; class Magnoliopsida; order Caryophyllales; family Amaranthaceae; genus Spinacia; species Spinacia oleracea. The sequence continues at coordinate 95,843,977 of NC_079489.1, forward strand.
GTTTTTGTGCAAATACATGTACTTAAAAAATAAAACGAATTTTTGGCTTACGGCAAAGCAACAGATTAAAATAATAATAAACTTCACTTATTCTACCGTTTTAAATAATATGTTTCCACCTCAGAACGTACTTGTTTAAAATCGGCATTATAAAAAACCATTTTCTGGCTAAGAACTACGCAAGACCTGATTCCAAATTAAATCAATTTAAGGCGGATACGTAGGTAATCCATGATTCGGTCCAACAAACTTGCAAAAATGTTAACGCCTACAGAATAACAAGAATAAAAAATAGAGTCCTTTACTGAAATTTAATTACTTGCAATCCAAGTCGAAAGAAAAATTTAAGTCAAAGGAAGAATCCAAGTCATCAAGAAGCCAAAAAAAATGAGCACACATCGAAAAATAATAATAAGGGCACATACCCTTGCCAGAAGGAGCACTCACACTCTTAGGCACTTAGCCAATACTCAAAAGATCGCTTTGCCTCAATTGAATGGGGGCTTGCGCAAGCGTCCATGACCTCTAAAGTACTCGACTTGACCCTCCCTAAAGCAAACTAACTCACCTTAAAGACCTTCTTTAACCACTAGACACAGTCATAACCGCCAACAAGTAGTAAAGGCAGTAAGCTTGCAATAAAGAGGATTGATCTACGGCATCGCCCCATCGTTCCTTCGAACTCAGGGCACCCGTTCATGGTAATTCAAATGTTTGCGAATCCCCTTTGAAAAAAAAACAGACATTGTCAATAGGACTTGGCACTTAACCAAGGCTCACCCTACTCAGACATATGACACGGGCATCTAAAATCGAAATCTGAAAGCATCATTAATGGGAAGACATAACAGCAACTGGGGGCTAAAAATTGAAATGAAAGAGCTAGGAAAAGAACTAAGTATACCTTGACCTTTTGTACAGACATACACCAAGTAAATCTAAGTCAATTTGAAAACGGTTTATATTCCCGCAATTCTGGAAAAGATGGCCCTAAAAGCCCAAATCATGTGCCACACGGGCACAAGTAATATCTTGACGCCTGCACCCTGGCCTCTAGCAAATCCTTAGACAGCATTCCAAAAATCGTAACAGTATTTTGATTCACTCATGTAATCCTGTACGAACCCTTCTATAAGTCAAATTACTTAGGACACCTCAGATTGTACACAGTAGGACTCGGATTTCAAATAATTTTCAAATAATTTCTTCGAACATAATAAAGTGTCGTTGGTTTAAGCTAAGTATGCGTTTATCTCGATGTTGCAAGTGAGTCAAAGAGATTTCTAAATATGATTATGGGTAAAGAAAGGCACCTAGCTTTTGGGCAAGGCACACTTCAACATGCGACTACCTTGACCATGGCAATGTCGCACAATACGACATTTACAAGAGAAGTAGCAAATCACTACTCGAACGTACCTCGCACTAAACGAGTCTGGTTCAAACTATTCATGATCCATGTCACCATGAATGCATAAAAACGTATGCAAAGCATTATAGCATCAAGCCAATCCCGTAGCCACAATCGGGGGCTTGAGAAAAACACTCTAAAAATGCTCGAAATGATGATTTTATCGCAAATTCTCGACGCTAATGCTATACACACGTCATAGGGGCACAATCCTAAGCTTTAATTGTGAAAAACAAACCTTAGAATGGCTACAACCCCTCCCAAATTCTAAGCACTACTTAGAATATATAAAGTCACCCCACTAACAAGGGTAACTGAAAATCGCGAGTCACCAAATCTCCGATCAAACTACTGCACATAACGCTCGCCCTATAAACACCCATTACACAGTCTACGTCATTCCAAAGCAAAAGCAAAAGAAAAATCAAGGATAAAAAAAAAAAAAAAAAAAAAAAAAAGAGAGAGATAAAAACAAGAAAGAAACATCTATGAACCCTCGCATCGAACGAAATAATAAGCCGTGCACACCCACGCAGAAGGTGCTACACTTGTTCGAGCACCTGAACGAAGCGTGATGAAGTTCTCCAATGCAAATAATAATAATAATATCCCAATACCTGGAGAAATATTCTAATACATGCTGTTAGGCCACACAAGCCCACGTCACACCATAAGTTCAACCATCCCACGGTACAAGTCTAAAAAAAAGAGTAAGGCATATGCCACTAATGCGGGCACGACCAAGAGTAAGAGGCAAAGACTACTTGTAGACACCTACTTTTGTCCCCGTTCCCGCAAGGGAAAGGTTCGATGATGAAGACATAAAAACTCCACTTGACAACGCGTCTCCTATAAAATAAACGAATCTCGATTCCCCATTTCATTTCACCCAAAACCTGCTATTTATGGAAACCTGCTAAAAATAGTAACTGCCGTAAGAGGTAGCTTCTAAAAGTGGTAAATCATAAAGGATAGAAACCTGTCAGAAATAGGTGTTGCATTCCAACATAAATCCTAAAGGAGATAGAAAACCGCGAGAATCCTATTCCTAATAGGATTCGGAAATAAGAGTTACGTATTAATTAAAATCCTAACGAGCCTAGAGTTCGTAACGGGCCCAGACGCATTCCGTCATAAAATTGATACGCGCTAAAAGACTCGATTAAGTCTCAAACTCTACGGATTTCAGGAATCCGAATCTGACCAAAGAATTCTGCCATACCCTATTTTCAACACCCAGCCCTGGGCGCCGAAAATTCCAGCGCCCAGAGCTGGGCGCCGAAAGTACCTGGGACGGATTCTTTTCCTAATCCGTTTCGTATTCAAATTCTTGAAAAACTATCTTTCTACGCCACTTTTTCCTATAAATAGACCCCTAAGTTCAACGTGAAAGGACAACACAACAACACACAAATATATTCTGAGTATTGACCCCAACCCTTAGCCTAAGCCTCTCGCTGCGAAACTGTTCACGCGTTCTGTCGCAATCGATCCATAAATCGAACAGAACGTATCCTGTCCCATAATTGAGATTCGTTAAATAAAAAGGAGAAATAGCAAAGTCAAAGTGGTTAGTTTTCTGAGAACCGTGACGCACCTCTCAAGGGTGCGTCGTAATGTGTCCCTTTTCGATGATTTAACTGCTTTCCTCGCCCTTTTTATGAACTGTTAAACTAACCTAATCTGATTGTTCTATCACGCCTAACAAATATAATATTTTTGGGAAATCAGATTATCATGCTAGGTCCCTTAATGCTATTTAAATCAGATAATCACGATCGAATTAGTATTATATGTTGCATATTGCTAAAATCAATTCAGATTAGTTTAATAGTTAACGCATGTCCCTTCAATTATTTATGCTGAGCTAGTAAGGATATCCTGCCTCTGGAGTTATCGACGAGCGAAGTACTCCTCTCGGTAGTTACAGTCCCCCGAACCCTCAATCTCTACCTTGCGGGTGTATATTGAGAGATCCCCACACCAGGGATCACAAGGGAACCTACGGCCGTCGTGGTCAAACATAATTGCACTCCCTTTATGTCACGATAACCGGGTTTTGTCAGTTTTTCTCATTGTCGTTAAAAACTGAATGGCGACTCCTATATTACTAGTCAATTGGGTGTATACTCACAGGAAATCCAATTACACTTGATTGAATAAAAAAGAATCGTCACACCCACGAGGGACAAGGTCACGCATTAGCCTCGTGCTTTTTCGACCCCCTCACAGTGGCGACTCCACTGGGGAAAGTGAATGAAATACTCGTGCTTGTAGGTAATCAAAATAGCCGAAGGGTGAAACGATCCTACCCCGCGTTTATTTCCCCATCAAGTTGGGACGACCTGAAAATCAGCATATTAATGTGAACGGGCAGAACCTCATAACGAATCTCGGCTCCTTCGGGAGTTGGGACTAAGGATACCTCTTTTTCGCCAATAGGGGGGTGCATACGCCGCGCATGTCGCCCACTCGGTACTTGTGCAGGTAGTACACCTATCCCGAACCCAATCGCTCGCTCATTACGTCCCTCTCGCCTGCATGCCCCCTTGGCTTGCACTTGCGGGTTAGCCTCTTGAGCGAAATTCGTCTGTTGAAGAGACTACCTCGACCGGGGCATGTGTTGGATCTACGATAGATGCGGTACCAAGCAAGGCGCAAATACTACCCATAGAAGCCTATCATGAACTACGTGACATATTTAATTTTCAAATCCATGTTTATAATAAAGTTATGTGTAGCGAACTAGGTGACTATGTTATGATTGTGCGTACGAATAATGCTAGACAAATAATGCTAGAAAACCAACGACCTTAAAAATTGCCCAAACATTCATGAACCAATTGGCCAAAGAGTTATACCAAGATACGTGTTCCGCAAGCCCGAACGATCGCCACAAGAACAAGCGACGCTCGGGATGGCCTGTAACGAATCCCACAAACGCTGCAAAACGCGTAAAGGACTTTATTAGGAAAGCATGCAAAATTAAGTCGCATAAAACAAAAGAATATACGCGAACAGAAAATGAGTACCAGTCAGGGACGCATTTTCAGCGCCCCTGGCTGGGTGCCAATATTTCTCACGCCCACTGCTGGGCGCTGAAGTTGCTGCCTGGCCTTTTGGTCAGGCACAGCAGCCTCGGTGCCCACGCATGAAGAAAATACGTAGCAAAAAAAAAACTTTTCGCAAAAACAATTGCTACGAGGGCGTATGAAAAAGCACTCAATTCTAAAAGCGACTTGTAAAAAATAAATAACTCTTTGTGTCGTTGTTAGGCCTCCTACGACGACGATGTTCGGCACCAAAGCCGAGCATGCTAATTACGACCTTGAATGTCACATGGGCAAAATATTCAAAAAATAATGTTCGAATAAAGTCTTCAAGAAAAAAAAAATTTCAAATAAATCCGAGTCTAGACTAGGCTATGCCAAAGTACAAATCAAATCCTAAAGTCTTAGTTGTCTTACCCATAGAATCGGTCCTAATGCTTGGTGTCGTTCTGCAAGTTAAAAGGTTAAACCATATTGAGTCTCCCCTCCTAACATTTAAATCAATAAGCACCCATATGTAATTGTCATCCCTTGCTAAGAATCCACGGCCTCAATACTCTCTCACCAATAAAAAGAATATATTATAGTATTTGCAAAATGGAAACGGTCACATTCTGGAAATCATTCCCCCATAGTCGCACAACCCCCAAAGTGAACCTAAGGTGTTAATATCATTAGCAAAAAATTAATGGCCTCAAGGCTTATAATCACATTGGGTCACGACTATCATAGTCCTCTCGAGTCACTCACTCCTTGAAGTATTCCTAAGTACGGACTAAAAGATTTTCCATGAATGCAACCTGACAAACCATGAAAATACCCAAATCGGCATGCCATAAGGCTACCATTGGGGTAAAGCAATACACACTAAGAGAGAAGCCGCACTAATGATTCTAGCCTTGCAAAAATAAAAATTCGATCTCCCCAACTAACTACCTTGCCGACACTAAGCAAAATGGCGCATGACAAATGAACACCCAGGGGTTAAAATCTAAAGTGTCAACCAATGAAAGTTATGGTCCAATTAGCCTAAGTCTGAGAGTCGCTTGGTCAAGTATTATAGGCTTACGCCATGTCATTATTTTGAGTCTAGGCCACCTCCTTGTATTCATACACGGGTTATAATCAGAAAGATTAATGAAAGTTTGAGTCTAAATCACAACTTCCAATTAAATCCCGTAAAACCGGAATCTGAAAAGAAACAAAAAATTATTTTCGATGTAATTCTTTCGTTAAATTTCAATAAGGTAAAAGCAACATTTTGAATCTACGCTATTTGCACATTTTAAGAAACGACTAAATACGCTTGCAAAGTAAGACAATTTAAAAGGTCCACCCTAGGCCTACGAAAATTAAAAGGTCCACTATAGGCCCACCAAACGAGGCTCACTCAGTCTCGCCTCGATACTCAAAGACCACAACCATCTACCCTTTAGCCCAAATTGATTGAAGGATTTATGTTGGGGAGAAATCCCAAGCAAAAAGAAAAAATAGAAAGAGAAAAGGGAGAGCGAAAAGAGCGAGCCATGAAATACTTAGCCCGTACCTCCCAAAGTACGAAATTTACCCAAGTAAACGAAGGCTGAGAATTGAGTCAACCAATCCAAATCATAAAATTCTACGATATCTACCCTTTCCAATCCTTATTCTCTTAGACGCATTCACTCTAGGGTCCCTGTTCAGCTCATCTAACCCATCCATGTTCTCATTGCCATAACCCAAGAAACCATTACCTCGACTCTTGTTCTTGAACTTGTTGTCAACCGCAAACCACGCACGGCCATTGACACGTGCGTCATACCCATTATTTCCAAAGCCCAAAACCTGCTCTTATACCACCATTAGCATAATGACCATATAACTTGTGTGGATACATCCTTTTGATATATCCTTGAGCCGTCCCTATGCTACTCATTGGCCTTGATTGATGTAAACTCGTGACACTAGCTTGAGGCTGCAAATTATGAGTCCTAGCAGATATAATCCTCGTGCTTACCTATACAAATTATCCTATCTCATTCAACCCATCTTTCAAACCGTCTTGAGTCACGAATAAAAAGGGAAAACAAACGAAAAATACAAAAAAAAAAAAATAATAATAAAAAAATGTGAATAAAAAAAAAAAAAAGAACTTTGCAAAGCGCCTCTAAAGGTAGTCTAAAAAGAAAAAGAAGTATTCAGCACACCAAATAAAAAAAAAGATCCGCCCAGAACTAATTTTCAGCGCCCACAGCTGGGCGCCTAAATCTATAACGCCCCAGCCTGGGCGCTGAATCTCTTTGCTTGCCAAATTTTGTCCAGAAGTGATCGTCATTTTATCCGCACATGCACGTAAAAATAACGAACACTTGGGGGGTACAGCACGTATTCAGATATACGTACCAAAAAATTATGTACTCAAAAAATATAAAACAAATTTTTGGCTTACGGCAAAGCGGCAGATTAAAATAATAATAAACTTCATTTATTCTACCGTTTCAAATAATATGTTTTCACCTCAGAACATACTTATAGAATTCGGCATTCTAAGAAACCATATTATAGGCTAAGAACTACGCAAGACCTGATTCCAAATTAAATCTATTTTAGGCGGATACGTAGGCAATCCATGATTCGGTCCAACCAATTTGCAAAAATATTAAAGCCTATTGAATAACAAGAATAAAAAATAGAAAGTCCCTTATTGAAATTTAATTACTTGCAATCCAAGTCGAAAGAAAAATTTAAATCAAAGGAAGAATCCAAGTCACCAAGACGCCAAAACGAGTATACATCGAAAAATAATAAGGGCACGTACCCTTGCCAGAAGGAGCACTCACACTCCTAGGCACTTAGCCAAGACTCAAAAGACCGCTTTGCCTCAATTGAATGGGGGCTAGCGCAAGCGTCCATGACCTCTAAAGTACTCGACTTGACCCTCCCTAAAAGCAAACTAACTCACTTAAAGACTTTCTTTCACCACTAGACATAGTCGTTCGCTTAAAGACCTTCTTTCACCACTAGACACAGTCATGATCGCCAACAAGTAGTAAGGGCAGTAAGCTTGCAATAAAGAGGATTGTTCTACGGCATCGCCCCATCATTCCTTCGAACTCAGGGCACCCGTTCATGGTAATTCAAATGCTTGCGAATCCCCTTTGAAAAAAAAATCAGACATTGTCAATAGGACTTTGTACTTAACCAAGGCTCACCGTACTCAGGAATACGACACGGGCATCTAAAATCAAAATCTGAAAGCATCATTAATGGGAAGACATAACAGCAACTGGGGGCTAAAAATTGAACTAAAAGAGCTAGGGAAAGAACTAAGTATACCTTGACCTTTTGTGCAGACATACACCAAGTAAATCTAAGTCAATTTGAAAACGGTTTATATTCCCGCAATTCTGGAAAAGATGGCCCTAAAAGCCTAAAAGCATATGCCAAACGGGCACAAGTAATATCTTGACGCCTGCACCCTGGCTTCCAGCAAATCCTTAGACAGCATTCCAAAAATCGTAACAGTATTTTGATTCACTCATGTGATCCTGTACGAACCCTTCTATAAGTCAACCTGAAGGAAATAATGCCCTTGGTCCAAGTATGCATTCTATGTTAAGTCTAATAAATGCGGTTCAGTATTAATTAACAAGTTAATAATTCAGTGAGATCAAGTGAACTGAATGCCTAGCTAGAGGCTGCTTCAGTTCAAGTGGAATTAATGATATTAATCCACAGCTTACTCTTGACTGAACCCGTAGGGTCACACAAATAGTACGTAAACGGATCAAGTATTTAATGGCATTAGATACTCCATCTATGGATATTCGGAATTGACGGATCTTGGTTTCAGTGGGAGCTGAGATCGTCACAGGCAAGAAATGAATACTCCGGAAACGATGATATTGCCGGAAACGGAAATATGGATCGTATCGGAAATATAAATATTATCCAAGTCGTAGATGTTGCCGGAAACGGAAACATGGTACGTATCGGAAAATATTATCGGAAATGGAAATATTGCCAGAATCGGAAATATTGCCGGAAACGGAAATATTGTCAGAATCGGAAATATTATCGGAATCGGAAAATAATTCCGGAAACGGAAATATTAAATATTTGTTCGAAACGGAAATTGATTCCGGAATCGGAAATATTAAATATTGTTCGTATCGGAAATGAATTCCGGAATCGGGAATTTAATTGGAAGCGTTTCGTACGAATTAGCATCGGACGAGGCCCGCTAGACGAAGGCCCAGCACGAAGCCAGGCCGTCGCCCAGCGAGCCAACGCACACCAGCGCACGCCAAGCCTCGACCAGGCCCAGCGCAAGGCCAGGCCAAGCCAAGGCCTTGGGCGCGCGCGCGCGGAGCGCAGCAATGGGCCGAGCGTTGTGCGCCTAGCGTGGGCCGCAAGGCTTGCGCGGGTGTACGGTGCTCGTGCATTGCTTGTGCGGGAATCCTGAAGCAATCAGGATTCGAAGTGTGATTAAATCCTAAAACTATTAGATAATGATTATTTAATTAGAGTCCTAGTAGGGTTATAATTAAATAAATTAGTATCCTAATAGGATTCCAAAACCCTTTCCATAACTCTATAAATACGTGCCTAGGGTCACATATTTTAAATAGATTATTCAAGTATTCAAAGTGAGTTTTTGAGAGAAAATTCAGACACATTTCTTACCTAAGAGTGCCGAAAATCTTTAGTACCTTAAGGGCGATTCTAGTTGGTCAATCTTAAGGCGGATCCGGACGTGCTGTGGACTATCTACGGAGGGACGACACTTGGAGTCCTAAAGACTTGTTCTTGTTCGGTTCGGGCGCAGCTAGGGAAGGCACGCAACAAAGAGTATGCATCTAAAACTATGCTATATGATTATGTGTAAATAATATGTATTCCTGGCTAAATGGTTTTTCCGCATGATTTATGAATTGTCATATGTATCATAACCTAACAGTGGTATCAGAGCCCCTTATTATTTTCATAATCTAAATTGCATGAACATGGTTAAATATTACAAATTTGCATGAATTAAAAGGGGTGATTAATTTTCGTAATTGTTAATTAATTGCAAATTGCGTTTATTTAATTATACGTACGCAGTTTTTCGGCAGTTTCTTCGTTACTCATCCAAATCGAGTGATTTTTGTGTCAATTCCGCATGTAAAAGGCATTCTAAAATTTTGACAAAAACAGTATTTTTCAAATTCAAAGCCTAACTATGACTTTTCGAAGGTTTTAGTTTTTCGAATGCAAAATTTCGTAAATTTAAGATGTTAAATTAAATATTTGCGATTCTTGTTGATAAATCTTGAATTTTTGATTGACCTACTGTATATGTTTAACAAGTTTGAATGCCTAGCCTTGTTAATTATTCAATCTAATTTGTAATTATGATTAATTTGTTGAAAATTAGAATAATTTAGAATTAATTTGATTTTCATAATTAATTATAATTTAATTAGAAACCTATGATTAAAAACCACCATAAAAATTGTAAATTTATGATAAATTTTAAATTTTTATGACCTAGGCTTGAATCCATAATAATCGGAAATCAATTGAATAATAAATTTTCGATTTTTCGCCCTAAAATTATGAAATTAATATTATTTATTAATTTGTCATTAATTTTAAATATAAATTTTAAATTTTTTATGCGATTCGTTCATATAACTTGCACGCACAAAGCAATGGACGCTTCGTGTTACCCTTAAGGGGTGTTGTATAGTGCGGGCATGCGACGACGAGCAAGGGAGCTCGTCGCCCGTGCGGCACGAATGCAATGAGCAGGGGCATGGTGCACAAGCACAAGGCAGTAGCCCTGCCTTGTGTCGTAGGCCACGAGCTATGGACGAATGGGCATGGGCGAAGGCAAGGCACGGCAGTCGCGTGTGGGCAGCAAGCGAGCTGCGCCACAACGTGCACTGCCTCGCGCAAGCGCGCACAGCCTCGCGCGCAGCGAGCGCAAGCTCGCATGCCACGAGCGCTGCGCCCAGCGCTGATCGCGCGCAGCGCGCAATTGCTCGCGCACAGCGAGCGATGGCTCGCGTGCATCGAGCGCTGGAGCGCGCGCAGCGAGCGCTGGCGAGCGCGCACAGCGAGCGATGGCTCGCGTGCATCGAGCGCTGGCGCGCGCGCAGCGAGCACCACAGCGTGCGATGGCTTGCGATGGAAGATACAGCAGCTATGCAACGAGCGCATGGGCTGCGCGCACATGGCCAGCGATGGCTGTGTCCGTGTGGCCCATGGGCGTGCGATGCGTAGGGTGTTTGCGTTGCGATTAGATCGTTTTGAATGTTTAATTTGAAATTTTCAGTTTACGTAATTTTCATTAATTTTAAAATTAATAATTTAAATTATTTTCTTGGATTTTAATTTTGAATATTGTAATTATAATAAATTTTATTTATTCCAATTATTTTACTAAAATTAAAATCATGAATTAATTTAAATACGACTGAAATTAAATTAAACTTTTTGGATTCAATTATAAATTCATATGAGCTTTAAATTTAAATTAAATTTGTATGTTTCCGGTTAGACTAGAAATACATTTTTATGTTTAAAATTAGTAAAGCATACGAATTTATTGGTTTAAGTGGGAGCCCTTTTAGTCATAAACTCTTGATTAGGTCTACAAATCCTTAAGGTTAAAACAACTTGATTAGAATTAATAAGGACTGAATAATTGGTAGATTATTGGTGCCCTTGATTAATTGCTGCAAATGTTTACGTGATGCATAATGTGTTTTACTAACCAGCTATGTGGGCCATTCATGATAATGAATGGGTGAATGGTATATATTGTATATGTACTGTTTTGCAGGTTATGAAGTGACTAGTATGGCCCAAATAGGATAGAAAATATGGTCTGCGTACCATTAATTTGAATGTAATTGGTCTAAAGTACCAAAGTTGTTTTTCAATTCAAATATGGTCTGCGTACCATCAAATAGTTGTAATTAGTTTTAATTATAGCCTATCCTATTTGAAGAAAATGGTGCCTCCCACGGAGATTTTCTAGACGGACTTTGAAGTCAAAGCTTCAAGATGAAGTCGGGCCATACTAGATCACCTTTATCTTATGCATGCTTTAAGTTATTTATTGCTTTAAATATGTCTTAATTATGCATAAGATTATAGCTTGATTATGTTGCATGATTAAGGATTTTAGTTCACTTAAAATCTAACCAACATAGTAAGAGCCTTAAGTTCCAAACTTAAAAATTGAGTTAAAAGGTGCCATGCCAAAATATACACTTGCTTGGATATCCTTTACATCAATCTAGTAATAGTTTTCGCTCAGCGAGGTGTTACTTATTGGTCCTAAAGGGGCAAGGTACACAAATAATTGTGAGTACATGTTAGTTTTGGTGAAACTCAACGATATAAGTAAGGAGTCCTTTTATGTCGTGGCAAAATCGATAGGTTTACCTAATAAGTTCTTAGACGTACCTATCAACCAAGAATAGTTTCTAGACTATTAGCAAAAGGCTTTTGCTTACCTAAGATGTTTTAGGATTAAGTCGACAAACTGTGCTTAATTCTTCAATGATTTTAGGATCTTGGAATCATTTTATTCACACCTGCCGGAACAATAAATTCGAATAAAATTCTAATAACTTGTTGAAATTGCATGATTGCTTTAATTTTCAAGTTATTACTCATGATAAATGTTTAGACTTTGCATGCTTCAATGTATGTTTTAATTATTGTTTATAATTAAATATCTTGCACTGCAGTAAATCCTTTTAGAAAGGTAACAGTAAATTTCCTCGATTGGTAGTGAATCCAAGAACGATTCACGGAAATGAGAGAAAGTGAGCAATTTAAAATGTACGTTTCTTATAGCGACTTTTATGGTTGTTTTCGAACATCAAAGTCGAATGGCAAACCAATTGATGCTTGTGAATTCAAAATACACTGTAGTTTTGAGATTATAAAGCATTGAGTTTAATACGCTCAGCTTTACCAATGGTTAACAACCTAATATCTTTGTCCATTTAATTCTCGAATGAGTCTAGTCCCTAGACATTCGAATAGATCGATGCTTAGAGAACTTTAGAAGCTTCTGGTAAGATCATCTAGTTGAAACTTAATATTCAACATAAATTAAATGGTAAGAACCTTGTTGGGGTGACATTGGACATGTCTAACAAAGTATAAAAGTCAACACTAAAGAATTCAATTCTTAAGACTATAAGAAAGGGTACAAGAAATAGGAAAACGAGGAACAAATGAAAGGAATTTACGATTCCGTTTCTACCTATAAGTTTATGTTTAAAGAGAAGTGACCTAGCAATCAAACTTCCTTGGTATCATATACCGCTTGAGGTTCTTACTTCGGTAATAACTCAAACAATTGAAGCTAGGATACACTAATGACCTACAAGTGGGAAATGAAGCATGGCATTGCTACATTAAATTGTAGGGTCATCTAAGTTTGTTTTAAGTCCTTTCAAAGGCTAGAACTTAATGGCTATTTTGTTCCATAATCAGCATACCTAAATTTCTGCTTCAAACACAGAAAGACTCACATTCAAGAAAAACAAAAACAATGTTTGTTTGTTTATTTGAATGAAATGGTCAATTACAGGTTGAGTCAATATGCTTAATTAAAACAAACAACTCTTTAAAGAACTTTACTAGGTTCAAATCAACCCCTTGATTTGAGTTCCACTAATCTTTGGCATTGTTGCTTAGACCATATCAACAAGTTAACATTCATAAGCTCTATTTTGATGGACTTTTGAAAGTTGATTGATTTCTAGATCATTTTAAGACAACTAGTCTTACTTGTTGAAAGTAACAAAAGATATGAACTATTGTTAGAACGCCTAGACAATAGAGTTCAAAGCTAAAGAAAGATTTTATGACTTTATTATTTCACATGGATTTGAGTGAATATAGGTTTATTTACTCAAATGTGATATAAGTTGAATCTGTTTGGCTAGTTCAAAGATTCAGAAGTATAAAAATCCACTTGGCAAGAAATCATAAAGATCTAGGTTAGATCATGTTGATGATTACTTGAGACCAAATATGATCATCAATGATTGTGTGTTGTAATTTCACAATCTAGGTCCATAAGATATGGCATATCGTAGTTGGAATAATTGAAGTCAATTAGTACTTGATTCGATCAATGATGAATCATAAAGACTTTTCCTATAATTTCTAAAACAAAATGCTCAACTACCACCAAACTAAACCAAATTCGTCAAAACTATTGAAAAGTAATTTCAGGATATCCTTTCAATTATATATATCTAAAGAGTTGCTAAACTCAGTGGGAGCTTAGTGTTTGTTATTCAACAAACTAAGGCCCAAGTCTAGATATATGTTTCATTGTGATTTATTCAAATGAGACACAAGGGTATTGTTTCTACCACGAATTTTTGAGAACATAATGTTTGTTTGCTCGAAATAATGTCCTTTTGGAGATTCGTTTCCAAAATAACAAGTGGGAGAAAATAGACCTCGAAAGTCTTCGAGGCGAACAACAAACATAAACGGACATTCCGGAGGCTTTTCGAAGTGTTTCAGAAAATCCGAACTTATTCTTTAAGGACTTTAGAAGTGGCTTTAAAGAATAGACATCTCTTAGAAGACTTTACAAGTGCTTCAAGGAGAACAGAATATTCAAAGGACTTTCAAGTGGCTATTGATATTCTATTGTTTGATGTTCTATACCCAAGTAGGCATAGAATTCAAGTCACTGAAACTATGAGATTCTTCTATTAGATAGTGAAGAAACATAGAGATCAGGTCAATGAAACTATGAAATTCTTCTATTAAATAGTGAAGAAACCTACAACTTGCAGTCAAACTATTATCATGTAGATTAATGAGTTTGTGACTTATAAGAAAGCTATGACGAAACCCAGATTCCCTAAAATAGTTAGAGGCCATATATAGACTCAAATGTTTTAAATGGTTAGAGGCCATAAAACATACTCAATGTTTTGATGACAAAATTGAAATTTTGTTGATTTGCAAGAATAGGTTCACACCTATTGGTTGCAAGTTTTTTTTAAGGATAAAAACCATCAAACATGAAATTGTGTTCACACACAAAGCGAGATTAGTTGCTAAAGGTTACAAGCAAATTCATGGTGTGAATTGTGTTGAAACCTCATGCATAATCGTAATGCTCAAGTCTATAATTCAAGCAATGATTGCATATTGGTACATATAGCAATTGGATGACAAAACGTATTCCTCAATCAAATGTTGGAATAAACTATGTACATGGTATTTCATAGGATTTGTGGATCCAAATAAATGCTTGAAAGAGAAAGCTAGCTTATAAAATCTAAGTACAGATTTAAGCAAGCAATTGGGGATTGGAATTATATTTTAATGAAGCTAATAAGTATTTTAGTTTCATAAAATATACATGATTCTTATAGATATATAAGAAGTTTAGTGGGAGTACATAAAACTTAATTGGTCCTATGTGTATCACACACATATCTCTCTATTGTGAAATAACATTCAAATGCTAAATACTTAGATTTGAGATTATTCATCAATGATGGACCAAGGCGAAACTTAGTACATACTGGGTACTAAGATCTATTTACAAAGATCTTATAATATTGTTTTGGATTAAGTAATGGCATTTACTAAATCAAACACGAAATACTCCATTGGAGATATTCGACCCATGTGAATAAATCTAAGTAAAAGAATGTTTGAACTATGTATAAGCATTTACTAAGTTAAAACATCAAAGGATCTAAGTGAGATTCTTAACCTATATTATATGTCAAAGAATTTAGCTGGATTCAGTATCTACTGAAATTGAATGAGCTAAAGTTACATGAATAGAATTCAATTGGGAATTATTCTGCAAAAGAATTTATCATGTATGATATAATATGAGGATCGCCAAAAACGTATCGTATGACTTTAGGCATGACGAACATATACCAATCTCTATTGATCTAAGTAAAGATCAACTAGATTAAGATCAAGAACACTTATGGTACTTGAAAAGGTACATAGGAATAGTTCTTGATTCAAGGAAATAAAGATATGCTAAATATTGATGCTACACGCATAAACACTGGCAAAGGATCAAGCAAGACCCTTTGGAGTTAACCATTGACAAGGACGAGTTAAAGAGTATCGTGTTTCGAAATGGCAACATGGATTGGAGACCATGAGTTGTTGCGTGGGAAATTAAAATATTAATTTCTATGTTCTAAGATACAGCTGGAAAGTCTTCCACATGTCTGTGAACTGCTTGGATAAGTAAATCCAAACAAAGCATCACTAGCAACCTAAACAGTTGAAGTAAAAGTACTTATTGCCTAAGAAGCAATAAAACAGGGTTGTTTATGTTAAAGAGTTCTTCACTGAACTTGGGAAGATCACCTATCTGCTGGCTTGATGGTTCTTCATTGAAAAATGCGTAGAACCACTCTTGAAGCAAGAAAAAGGTCTGCTAACTTGATGGTTCTTCATTAAGAAATGCGTAGAACCACCATTGTAGCGAGAAAGACTAGATCACAAAATAAACATACTCAAAAGATCTTATCATCCTATCTCGAATATCATTCGATGAAAAAGATATTAAGATTGGCAAAGCATGATAACTAAACCTATGCAACAAGTGAGAAAGCAACACTCACATTGTAGCACTGGAAATCAAGCATAGCTTTGAATTCCATGAAATGTTTTAAAGATGGGTTCGAGGCCCATGGTTGTAAAACATTGGGGTTGAACATTTATCATATATGAAATGAATTTTCATATTCCATTTAATCTTGGTTTAGTATTAAATGATGAGTCCCTTCAATTTGACGATATATTCAAGATAGACTGTCAGGACCAGTCCTGTGACTAAGAAATGTCTATCAAGTGAACTTGAATGTCAAAGGTTGAAAATGGTCCCTAGTCGGAGTTTTCTATAAAATTGGACGCATAGAAAACGTTTGACGATTAGAATGCAAGATGACCAGTAGTTCTGTTTCTTGAACTATGTGGACATGGCAATGTCATAATCATTTGCATAGATACTTACTTTGGGAAGACTAGTATCGGACAAGACCTATGAAACTTTACTGTAAGAGATGAAAATCTGTCATAAGTAAATTTCATTAAAATTATTAGACACTAAATCCTCAATACCTGAGTGATTTGAGATTACTTGTTTGAGAACTGGTTGCTTTGACGTTGACCAACAGTCGCACCATAAAAGGAGGCTATAAAGGCAACGCTCAGGTAATCACCTATCAAACGAAGTCTAATCTCAAGATCGCAAGATTGGGATTGTCCTCCCATAAATCGGGATGAGATGCTTAAAAGTTGTACAAGGCCACTCGGAGAGCTAGAAACTATGAAATGCATGGCCGTGCTCGGATGAATCATAGGCTATGATTATCTGTTTATTTGATCAGTTGAACTCTGAAACCGAGAAACACCTCTGGACATAATAAGGATGACAACTCTTACCTTATATTCAAGAGCAATCATCGAGCGACAAAGGAATTAGGAAATGCACACTTGTCCCTAAGGACAAGTGGGAGACTGAAGGAAATAATGCCCTTGGTCCAAGTATGCATTCTATGTTAAGTCTAATAAATGCGGTTCAGTATTAATTAACAAGTTAATAATTCAATGAGATCAAGTGAGCTGAATGCCTAGCTAGAGGCCGCTTCAGTTCAAGTGGAATTAATGATATTAATCCACAGCTTACTCTTGACTGAACCCGTAGGGTCACACAAATAGTACGTAAACGGATCAAGTATTTAATGGCATTAGATACTCCATCTATGGATATTCGGAATTGACAGATCTTGGTTTCAGTGGGAGCTGAGATCGTCACAGGCAAGAAATGAATACTCCGGAAACGATGATATTGCCGGAAACGGAAATATGGATCGTATCGGAAATATAAATATTATCCAAGTCGTAGATGTTGCTGGAAACGGAAACATGGTACGTATCGGAAAATATTATCGGAAATGGAAATATTGCCAGAATCGGAAATATTGCCGGAAACGGAAATATTGTCAGAATCGGAAATATTATCGGAATCGGAAAATAATTCCGGAAACGGAAATATTAAATATTTGTTCGAAACGGAAATTAATTCCGGAATCGGAAATATTAAATATTGTTCGTATCGGAAATGAATTCCGGAATCGGGAATTTAATCGGAAGCGTATCGTACGAATTAGCATCGGACGAGGCCCGCTAGACGAAGGCCCAGCACGAAGCCAGGCCGTCGCCCAGCGAGCCAACGCACACCAGCGCACGCCAAGCCTCGACCAGGCCCAGCGCAAGGCCAGGCCCAGCCAAGGCCTTGGGCGCGCGCGCGCGGAGCGCAGCAATGGGCCGAGCGTTGTGCGCCTAGCGTGGGCCGCAAGGCTTGCGCGGGTGTACGGTGCTCGTGCATTGCTTGTGCGGGAATCCTGAAGCAATCAGGATTCGAAGTGTGATTAAATCCTAAAACTATTACATAATGATTATTTAATTAGAGTCCTAGTAGGGTTATAATTAAATAAATTAGTATCCTAATAGGATTCCAAAACCCTTTCCATAACTCTATAAATACGTGCCTAGGGTCACATATTTTAAATAGATTATTCAAGTATTCAAAGTGAGTTTTTGAGAGAAAATTCATACACATTTCTTACCTAAGAGTGCCGAAAATCTTTAGTACCTTAAGGGCGATTCTAGTTGGTCAATCTTAAGGCGGATCCGGACGTGCTGTGGACTATCTACGGAGGGACGACACTTGGAGTCCTAAAGACTTGTTCTTGTTCGGTTCGGGCGCAGCTAGGGAAGGCACGCAACAAAGAGTATGCATCTAAAACTATGCTATATGATTATGTGTAAATAATATGTATTCTTGGCTAAATGGTTTTTCCGCATGATTTATGAATTCTCATATGTATCATAACATAACACAACCTACTTAGGACACCTCGGATTGTACACAGTAGGACTCGGATTTTAAATAATTTTCAAATGATTTTTAAAGACTTCTTCGAACATAATAAAGTGTCGTTGGTTTAAGCTTAGTATGCGTCTATCTCAACATTGCAAGTGAGTCAAAAAGATTTTTTAAATATGATTATGGGTAAAGAAAGGCACCTAGCTATTGGTCAAGACACACTTCGACATGTGACTACCTTGAGCATGGCAATGTCGCACAATACGACATTTACAAGAGAAGTAGCAAAATCACTACTCGAACGTACCTCGCACTAATCGAGTCTGGTTCAAACTATTCATGATCCGTGTCACCATGAATGCATAAAGACGTATGCAAAGCATTATAGCACCAAGCAAATCCCGTAGCTACAATTGGGGGCTTGAGAAAAACACTCTAAAATGCTCGAAATGACGATTTTATCTCAAATTCTCGACGGTAATGCTATACATACATCATAGGGGCACAATCCTAAGCTTTAATTGTGTAAAACGAACCTTAGAATGGCTACAACCCCTCCCAAATTCTAAGCACTACTTAGAATATATAAAGTCACCCCACTAACAAGGGTAACTGAAAATCGCGAGTCACCAAAACTCCGATCAAGCCACTGCACATAACGCTCGCCCTATAAGGCGCCCGTTACACAGTCTACATCGTTCCAAAACAAAAGCGAACGAAAAAAAAAATCAAAAAAAAACTGTCAAAGTTCTGCCCAGAAATCATTTCCAACGCCCAGAGCTAGGCGCCGATATCTTTGACGCCCCAGCCTGGGCGCTGAATCTTTCTGCTAGCCAAGTTTTTCCCAGATAAAAAAGGGGGGGAAGAAACACCTATGAATCCTCGCATCGAACGAAGTAATAAGCCGTGAATACCCACGCAGAAGGTGCTACACCTGTTCGAACACCTGAACGAGGTTTGATGAAATACTCCAATGCAAAAAATAATAATATCCCAACACCTGGAGGAATGTTCTAAGACACGCCGTTAGGCCACACAAGCCTACGTCGCACCATAAGTTCAACCGTCCCACGGTACAAGTCTAAAAGAAGAGTAAGGCATATTGCACTAATATAGGCACGACCAAAGAGCATGTGTAAAAGAGGCAAAGACTACTTATCGCCCAAATTCAAAATGCAAGCCTCACGACTTCTACATTAAGGATTAAGGGTAACAAAATATTACCTACCACGAAAGGGATAGCTCGCACCTACGTGAGCGGAACCCCAAGGCATCTTTCTCGAAAGAACCTACGAAAATCGTACGCCGAAAGGAAGCATCCCAACATGCATACTTGGGGGCTCCAAGCTACGAAACAACCATAGCAAAATAAAAAAATCTCTCGAAGCAAATGTTTGAACAAATCGGAAGGGTACGATGTTTGAGCCCACTGAATGGGCCTGAACCCTATCAAGCTTCTAAGAAACTATTCAAAATCAGTCATTGCTCAAAAAAATGATTCAAGCAAACTGATTAATGGACCGCACACAACGGCCATTCTATGAACGCTCGTTCGCACATACATATCATCATTCTAAGTATCGAACATTCACGAACACGTTCAAAAAAATATAAGGGCTATCAAAGTCTTACACCTCAAGGTATGTTCCTCGGGCCATATAGACTCGCCCGACTATTGCAATAACTGTACACCTTAAGAGCAACAGTTCCTTTAAATAATCGCCCCAAAGCGATAAACACCGTAGTCCACCAATCGGCTACGGCTTCTCAAGAAAATCATCACGTTCTAAAACAAAGAAAAAAACAAAAGAAAAGAGAATACATAGAACTTCCAAGTGAAATAAACGAATGAACAAGAGGCCAACTGTGTCATCAAAAGACCAGCCCATACAACACTTTCAACGCCCCACCTGGGCGTGAATTATTTCAACGCCCAGGCCTGGGCGCCGAAAATGAGCCCAGGCTCAAAAAAGGCCCTAACTTCTAGTGGGCCCTGCCATATTTATTCAACTTGAAAATTGTCGATTCCTTTACTGAAAGTCGCACCTCACGGCTTTGTTAAGAGTAGCACACCACTACAAAGATCGCTCGCACTTACGAGCACAATCCCAAACACGATCAAAGACATTACAGAATGCGTATCCCCAAGGAACCTCTTTGACAAGAAATGACCGTCAAGCACGAATGCTTGGGGGCTCGAAAGAAAATATATATTATGCAAAGTTAAAACAAAATTCCCAGACTACGCTGTACAAAGTCCCGTGTTTGGATAATCTCAAAAGTAAAAAAATAAACCGGTTTACGACCTCAAGACAAAGGTCGCCGTTGATACCTATACATAGTCCCCTAATCAAGGACCCAGGTAGTGGCAAAATTGAGCCGTAAGGACTAACTCAAAACAATAAAGGATGATGACCACAAGACAATGGTCCGTCTAAGCATGTTGTCAACCCACATTCAGGTTGCAACTAAATCCGAGCATCCCTCGAAAGAATTCGCTCCTGCAAGAATAAATGAAAAGAAATTCTCAAAAGAAATCACAAGAAAAGAAATGAAATAGGGACTTGCCCACCTCAATCGGGCAAGATCGCGGCACACGAATCCCAAATCAAAAAGACGAATTCAGGTTCGCTCACCTCCAGCGAGCGGGGCGTCCACCCTCAACGGAGAGGGTTCGCCCACCCTCAGCGGGCGGGGTCTGCGTCACTAGCCGCGCAGGTCCTCAGTTTTCGACAAAAAAATAAAGTCTTCAAATTTAAAATAGGCTCGCCATCTTCAGCCGGCGGGGTCTACGGCGCAAACCACGTAGGTCCTTATTTTCAAAAAAAAAAAACAAAATAAAATTTCAAAACAGATTCGTCCACTTCTATCGGACGGGGCGTCCACCCTTAGCGGACAGGTTCGCCATCTTCAGCCGGCAGGGTCTACGTCACAAACCGCGTAGGTCCTTCTTTTCAAAACATCAAAACAAATTCGTCCACTTCTATCGGACCGGGCGTCCACCCTCAGCGGACAGGCTCGCCCACCTTCAGCGGGCGGGGTCTGCGTCACTAACCGCGCAGGTCCTTAGTCGCTGCAGCGATAACTCTTTTCGGTTTTCCCTTTTTCCAAAAATTAAAGGATTGGTTTTCCGTTTTTCCAAAAAAGAACGATGTGCTGGATTTTCCTTCGTTTTACGTCCTATAAAAACAAGGGGTTTTCTCGTTTAGCTAGCCCTGAAAATGAGAATCTTTTTTTAAAAAAAAACGTTTTACCTCGTGATTGGGCTTGGCCAGGCCCAATTACACTTTACAGCTTTAATTTCGAAAACATCTGTAGCTACTCCCAATGACAAAGTGAGGGAGTTTCTACGCACCTTTAGATCCTTCCAATGACAAAGTGAGGAAGTTTCTATACTATCAGTTGACAAATCCCAATGACACGTGAGGGATATGTCGACACTTCAAGTGATGACCTTTAAGTCAAATGTTATCACTCGGGGGCTCGTGAGGCCCTCGCAAAACAGGTCACATAAACCATGGCTTGTGTGACGCAGTCCGTCTAATACTTTGACCATCGTCTTACTACAAGACTCAGTGAAAGTGGGGGCTAACTGTAGACACCTACTTTTGTCCCCGTTCCCGCAAGGGAAAGGTTCGATGATGAAGACATAAAAACTCCACTTGACAACGCGTCTCCTATAAAATAAACGAATCTCGATTCCCCATTTCATTTCACCCGAAACCCGCTATTTATGGAAACCTGCTAAAAATAGTAATTGTCGTAATAGTTAGCTTCTAAAAGTGGTAAATCATAAAGGATAGAAACCTGTCAGAATTAGGTGTTGCATTCCAACATAAATCCTAAATGAGATAGAAAACCGCGAGAATCCTATTCCTAATAGGATTCGGAAATAAGAGTTACGTATTAATTAAAATCCTAACGAGCCTAGAGTTCGTAACGGGCCCAGACGCATTCCGTCATAAAATTGATACGCGCTAAAAGACTCGATTAAGTCTCAAACTCTACGGATTTTAGGAATCCGAATCTGACCAAAGAATTCTGCCAGACCCTATTTTCAACGCCCAGCCTTGGGCGCCGAAAATTCCAGCGCCCAGAGCTGGGCGCCGAAAGTACCTGGGACGGATTATTTTCCTAATCCGTTTCGTATTCAAATTCCTGAAAACACTTTTTCCTATAAATAGACCCCTAAGTTCGACGTGAAAGGACAACACAACAACACACAATTATATTCTGAGTATTGACTCCAACCATTAGCCTAAGCCTCTCGCTGCGAAACTGTTCACGCGTTCTGTCGCAATCGATCCATAAATCGAACAGAACGTATCCTGTCTCATAATTGAGATTCGTTAAATAAAAAGGAGAAATAGCAAAGTCAAAGTGGTTAGTTTTCTGAGAACCGTGACGCACCTCTCAAGGGTGCGTCGTAATATGTCCCTTTTCGATGATTTAACTGCTTTCCTCGCCCTTTTTATGAACTGTTAAACTAACCTAATCTGATTGTTCTATCACGCCTAACAAATATAATATTTTTGGGAAATCAGATTATCATGCTAGGTCCCTTAATGCTATTTAAATCAGATAATCACGATCGAATTAGTATTATATGTTGCATATTGCTAAAATCAATTCAGATTAGTTTAATATTTAACGCATGTCCCTTCAATTATTTATGCTGAGCTAGTAAGGTTATCCCGCCTCTGGAGTTATCGACGAGCGAAGTACTCCTCTCGGTAGTTACAGTCCCCCGAACCCTCAATCTCTACCTTGCGGGTGTATATTGAGAGATCCCCACACCAGGGATCACAAGGGAACCTAAGGCCGTCGTGGTCAAACATAATTGCACTCCCTTTATGTCACGATAACCGGGTTTTGTCAGTTTTTCTCATTGTCGTTAAAAACTGAATGGCGACTCCTATATTACTAGTCAATTGGGTGTATACTCACAGCAAATCCAATTACACTTGATTGAATAAAAAAGAATCGTCACACCCACGAGGGACAAGGTCACGCATTAGCCTCGTGCTTTTTCGACCCCCTCACACTACTTATCGCCCAAATGCAAGATACACGACTTCTACATTAAGGATTAAAGGTAGTAAAATGTTACCTACCACGGCAGGGATAGCTCGCACCTACACGAGCGGAACCCCAAGGCATCTTTCTCGAAAGAACCTAAAAAAATCGTTCTCCAAAAGGAAGCATCCCAACATGCATACTTGAGGGCTCCAAGCTACGAAACGACCATAGCAAAATAAAAAATCTTGAAGCAAATGTTTAAACGATCGAAAGGGCACGATGTTTGAGCCCACTTCATGAATGGACCTGAACCCTATCAAGCTTCTAAGCAAACTATTCAACATCAGTCATTGCTCAAAAAAATAAATGAAAAAATGATTCAAGCAAACTGATTAATGGACCGCACACAACGGCCATTCTATGAACGCTCGTTCGCATATACATATCATCATTCTAAGTATCGAACATTCACGAACACGTTCAAAAGAAAAAATATATACGAGCGATCAAAAATATACGCCTCAAGGTATGTTCCTCGGACCATATAGACTCGCCCAACTATTGCAATAACTGCACTCCTTAAGAGGGACAGTTCCTTTAAATAAGGGCCCCAAAGCGACAAACACCGTAGTCCACCAATCGGCTACGGCTTCTCGAGAAATCATCACGATCACTCAGCTCATTGTGATCTCTAATAAAATTCTACGTTCCAAAAATAAAGAAAAACAAAAGAGAAGAGAATACGTAGAATCTCCAAGTGAAATAAGCGAACGGAAAAGAGGCAGATCTGCCCAATAATCAACCCCGACGCCAAATCCCACGCCTGACTTTGGGCGTTGAAGATTAATCCCACAATCGTTCTAGGCTATGAAATGGCGAACGAATAAGGAAATAATAAACACCGTTGGTCCACTATTAGGCTACGGTTTCTCGAGAAATAATTATTCACCAATCAACGGTGATCTCAAATGAACGGTTCGTTCCACAAAAAGAATCTCTAGACGAAAAAAAAAAGAAAACGAACGAACAAGAGGTCAACTTTGTCATCAAGAAACCTCGCCAGAAATCATTTTCAGCGCCCAGCGCTGGGCGCCGAAATCTTTAACGCCCAGACTTGGGCGCCGAAAATGATCCCAGACCCAAAAAAGTGCCCCTGACTTCTATACGGCCCTGCCGTATCCATTCGACTCGAAAATTGCTGATTTCTTTACTGAAAGTCGCACCACACGGCTCGAAAGAAAGTATATTATGCAAAGTTAAAACAATATTCCCAAACTACGTTGTACGAAGTCCCGTGTTTGGATGTCTCAAAAGATAAAACCGGTTTACGACCTCAAGACAAAGGTCGCCGTTGATACTTATACATGGTCCCCCAATCAAGGACCCAGGTAGTGGCAAAATTGAGTCGTAAGGACTAGCTCAAAACCATGAAGGAAGATGACCACAAGACAATGGTCCGTCTAAGCACGTTGTCAACCCACATTCAGGTTACAACTAAATCCGAGCATCCCTCGAAAGAATTCGCTCTTGCAAGAATGAATAAAAGAAATTCTCAAAAGAAATCACGATGAACAAAAAATAGGGACTTGCCCACCTCAATCAGGCAAGATCGCGCCACGAACCGCGCAAGTTCCAAATCGAAAAAACGAATTCAGGGACGTCCAGCGGACAGGGCTCGCCCACCCTCAGCAGGCGGGGTCTGCGTCACTAGCCGCGCAGGTCCTCAGTTTTCGAAAAATAGAATCTTCAAAAAACAAAAATGAAACAGGCTCGCCATCTTCAGCCGGCGGGGACTACGTCACAAACTGAGTAGGTCCTTATTTTCAAAAAGCACAAACAAATTTCAAAATAGATTCGTCCACTTCTATCGGACGGGGTATCCACCCTTAGCGGACAGGTTCGCCATCTTCAGCCGACGGGGTCTACGTCACAAATCGCATAGGTCCTTATTTTCAAATTTTAAAACAGATTCATCCACTTCTATCGGACGGGGTGTCCACCCTTAGCGGACAGGCTCGCCATCTTTAGCCGGCGGGGTCTGCGCCACTAACCGCGCAGGTCCTTAGTCGCTGCAGCGATAACTTTATCTGGTTTTCCTTTTTTCAAAAAATTAAAGGATTGGTTTTCTGTTTTTCCAAAAAATAACGATGTGCTGGATTTTCCTTCGTTTTACGTCCCATAAAAACAAGGGGGTTTTCTCGTTTAGCTAACCCTGAAAATGAGAATCTTTAAAAACATTTTTACCTCGTGATTGGGCTTGGCCAGGCCCAATTACACTTTATAGTTTTGATTTCGAAAACATCTGTGGCTACTCCCAATGACAAAGTGAGGGAGTTTCTACGCATCTTTAGATACTTCCAATGACAAAGTGAGGGAGTTTCTATACTATCCGTTGATAAATCCCAATGACACGTGAGGGATATGTCTACACTTCAAGTGATGACCCTTAAGTCAAATGTTATCACTCGGGGGCTCGTGAGACCCTCACAAAACAGGTCACCATGGCTTGTGTGACGCACTCCGTCTAATACTTTGACCATCGTCTTACTCCAAGACTCGGTCAAAGTGGGGGCTAACTGTAGACACCTACTTTTGTCCCCATTCCCGAAAGGGAAGGTTTGATGATGAGAACATAAATCTCCACTTGGGAACACATCTCCTATAAAATAACGAATCTCGATCACCCTTTTCATTTCACCCAAACCTGCTATTTATAGAAACCTGCTAAAAATAGTAACTGCCATAATAGGTAGTTGTTAAAAGTGGCAAGTCATAAAAGATAGAAACCTGTCAGAATTAGGTGTTGCACTCCAACATAAATCCTAAAAGAGATAGAATTTGCAAGAGGAATCCTATTCCTAGTATAATTCGAAAGTAAGAGTTACGTATTGATTAAAATCCTAACGAACCTAGAGTTTGTAACGGGCCCAGACGCATTCCGTCATAAAGTTAATACGTACTAAAAGACTCGGATAAGTCTCAAACACTCCGGATTCTAAGAGTCCAAATCTGACAAAGAACTCGGCCCAAACATCATTTTCACCGCCCAGCCCTGGGCGCTGAAATTACCTGGGTACGTGTTCTCTCCTAATTCTTCTTGGATTAGAGCTCTACAATTCTATCTTTCCACGAACTCTTCCCTATTAATACAGCCCCAAATTCGACGTGAACACAACACACAATTCATACTCTGAGTATTGACTCCAACCCCTAAGCCTAAGCCTCACGCTGCGAAATTGATCCCGCGTTATGTCGCAATCGATCCAAAAATCGAACAGAACGTATCTTGTCCCTTGTAACTGAAGAATTAAGCCCGAAAACTTGAGATTCATTAAATAAAAGGAGAAATAGCAAAGCCAAAGTGGTTAGTTTTCTGAGAACCGTGATGCACTTCTCCAGGGTGTGTCGTAATGTGTCCCTTCGCATGATTTAATCACTTTTCTCGCCCTTTTATAAAACTGTTAAACTATTAAATTAGATTGTTCTATCACGCCTAATAAAGATAATATTTTGGGAAATTGAACTATCATGCTAGGTACCTTAAAACAATCTAAATCAGATAATCGCGAACGATCTAGTATTATGTGTTGCATATTGTTAAAATCAACTCAGATTAGTTTAATAGCGTTAGGTTATGAGACATATGACAAAACATAAATCATGCGGAAAAACCTTAATGCCAGGAAACATATTATTTACACATAATCATTTAGCATAATTTAGGAGCATACACTTTGTAGCGTGCCCTCCCTAGCTGCGCCCGAACCGAACAAGAACAAGGCTTTAGGACTCCAAATGTCGTCCCTCCGTAGATAGTCCACATTACGTCCGGATCCGCCTCAAGATTGACCAACTAGAATCGCCCTTAAGGTGCTAGGAATTTTCGGCTATTGTTGTGCAAGTTTATGGCTGAATTTTCTTTCAAAAACTTACCCTTTGAATACTTCAATCGTGTCTGTAAATAATGACCCTAGGCACATATTTATAGAGGCATGGAAAAGGAACTGGAATCCTATTAGGATACTAATTAATTTAATTAGAATCCTACTAGGACTCTATTTAAATAAACTTTATCTAATAGGTTTTGGATTTAATCTTTTATCGAATCCCGATAGCTTTAGGATTCGCACACGAGCATCGCACGAGCACCGTACACCCGCGCAGGCCTTGCGGCCCACGCTGTTGTCCTCGCGCGCCCATGCTTCGACTGGTCCTGGCTTGCGCTGGGCCTGGTCGAGGCTTTGGCGTGGGTTGGTGATGCGTGTGGCTTGCTGGGCGATGGCCTGGCTTCGTGCTGGGCCTTCGTCTAGCGAGCCTCGTCCGATGCTAATTCGTACGATACGCTTCCTATTAAATTCCTGATTTCGGAATTCATTTCCGATACGAACAATATTTAATATTTCTGATTCCGGAATTAATTTCCGTTTCGAACAAATATTTAATATTTCCGTTTCCGGAATTATTTTCCGATTCCGATAATATTTCCGATTCTGACAATATTTCCGTTTCCGGCAATATTTCCGATTCCGGTAATATTTCCATTTCCGATAATATTTTCCGATACGTACCATGTTTCCGTTTCCGGCAACATCTAAGACTTGGATAATATTTATATTTCCGATACGATCCATATTTCCGTTTCCGGCAATATCATCGTTTCCGGAGTATTCATTTCTTGCTTGTGACGATCTCAGCTCCCACTGAAACCAAGATCCGTCGATTCCGAATATCCATAGATAGAGTATTTAATGCCATTAAATACTTGATCCGTTTACGTACTATTTGTGTGACCCTACGGGTTCAGTCAAGAGTAATCTTGCGATCTTGAGATTAGACTTCGTTTGATAGGTGATTACCTGAGCGTTGCCTTTATAGCCTCCTTTTACGGTGCGACGGTTGGTCAACGTCAAAGTAACCAGTTCTCAAACAAGTAATCTCAAATCACTCAGGTATTGAGGATTTAGTGTCTAATAATTTTAATGAAATTTACTTATGACAGATTTTCATCTCTTACAGTAAAGTTTCATAGGTCTGTCCGATACTAGTCTTCCCAAAGTAAGTATCTATGCAAATGATTATGACATTGCCATGTCCACATAGTTCAAGAAACAGAACTACTTGTCATCTTGCATTCTAGTTGTCTAATGTTTTCTATGCGTCCAATTTTATAGAAAACTCCGACCAGGGACCATTTTCAACCTTTGACATTCAAGTTCACTTGATAGAAATTTCTTAGTCACAGGACTGGTCCTGACAGTCTATCTTGAATATATCGTCAAATTTGAAGGGACTCATCATTTAATACTAAACCAAGATTAAATGGAATATGAAAATACATTTCATATATGATAAATGTTCAACCCCGATGTTTTACAACCATGGGCCTCTAACCCATCTTTAAAACATTTCATGGAATTCAAAGCTATTCTTGATTTCCAGTGCCACAATGTGAGTGTTGTTTCTCACTTGTTGCATAGGTTTAGTTATCATGCTTTGCCAATCTTAATATCCTTTTCATCGAATGTTCTTCGAGATATGATGATAAGATCTTTTGAGTATGTTTATTTTGTGATCTAGTCTTTCTTTCTACATTAGTGGTTCTACGCATTTTGCAATGAAGAACCATCAAGTCAACAGACATGTGATCTTCCCAAGTTCAATGAAGAACCCATATAAACAACTCTGTTTTATTGCTTCTTAGGCAATAAGTACTTTTACTTCAACTGTTTAGGTTGCTAGTGATGCTTTGTTTGGATTTACTTATCCAAGCAGTTCACAGATATGTGGAATACTTTCCAGCTGTATCTTAGAACATAGAAATTAATATTTTAATTTCCCACGCAACAACTCATGGTCTCCAACCATGTTGCCATTTCCAAACACGATGCTCTATAGCTCGTCTTTATCAATGGTTAACTCCAAAGGAATCTTGCTTGATCCTTTGCCAGTGTTTATGCGTGTAGCATTAATATTTGGCATATCTTTATTTCCTTGAATCAAGAACTATTCCTATGTACCTTTTTAAGTACCATAAGTATTCTTGATCTCAATCTAGTTGATCTTCACTTAGATCAATAGAGATTGGTATATGTTCGTCATGCCTAAAGTCATACGATACGTTTTTGGCGATCGTCATATTATATCATACATGATAAATTCTTTTGCAGAATAATTCCCAATTGAATTCTATTCATGTATCTTTAGCTCATCTAGTTTCAGTAGATACTAAATCCAGCTAAATTCTTTGACATATAATATAGGTTAAGAATCTTACTTAAATCCTTTGATGTTTAACTTAAATCCTTTGATGTTTAATACCCAGTATGTACTAAGTTTCGCCTTGGTCCATCATTGATGAATAATTTCAAATCTAAGTCATTACCATTTGAATGTTATTTCACAATAGAGAGATATGTGTGTGATACACACGGGACCAATTAAGTTTTTATGTACTCCCACTAAAATTCTTATATATCTATAAGAATCATGTACATTTTATGAAACTAAAATACTTATTAGCTTCACTAAAATACATTTCTAATTCCCAATTGCTTGCTTAAATCTGTACTTAGATTTCATAAGCTAGCTTTCTTTTTCAAGCATTTATTTGGATCCACAAATCCTATGACATACCATGTACATAGTTTATTCCAACATTTTATTGAGGAATTGTTTTGTCATCCAATTGCCATATGTACCAATATGCAATCATTGCTTGTTTTATAGACTTAAGCATTACGATTATGCATGAGGTTTCAACACAATCCACGCCGTGAATTTGCTTGTAACCTTTAGCAACTAATCTAGCTTTGTGTGTGAACATAATTTCACGTTTGATGGTTTTTATCCTTAAAACAAACTTGCAACCAATAGGTGTGAAACTATTCTTGCAAATCAACAAAATTTCAATTTTGTCATCAAAACATTGAGTATGTTTTATGGCCTCTAACCATTTAAAACATTTGAGTCTATATATGGCCTCTAACCATTTTAGGGAATCTGGGTTTCGTCATAGCTTTCTTACAGGTCACAAACTCATTAATCTACATGATAATAGTTTGACTGCAAGTTGTAGGTTCCTTCACTATCTAATAGAAGAATTGCATAGTTTCAGTGACCTTAACTATATGCCTACTTGGGTATAGAACATCAAACAATAGAATATCAATAGCCATCAGAAAGTCCTTTGAATATTCTGTTCTCCGTGAAGCACTTGTAAAGTCTTCTAAGAGATGTCTATTCTTTAAATCCACTTCTAATGTCCTTAAAGAATAAGTTCGGATTTTCTGAAGTACTTCGAAAAGCCTCCGGAATGTCCGTTTATGTTTGTTGTTCGCCTCGAAAACTTTCGAGGTCTATTTTCTCACACTTGT
Organism: Spinacia oleracea; assembly: GCF_020520425.1. Lineage (NCBI taxonomy): Eukaryota > Viridiplantae > Streptophyta > Magnoliopsida > Caryophyllales > Amaranthaceae > Spinacia > Spinacia oleracea. The sequence continues at coordinate 95,874,724 of NC_079489.1, forward strand.
CATTTTGGAAACGAATCTCCAAAAGGACATTATTTCGAGCAAACAAACATTATGTTCTCAAAAATTCGTGGTAGAAACAATACCCTTGTGTCTCATTTGAATAAATCACAACGAAACATATATCTATACTTGGGCCTTAGTTTGTCGAATGACAAACACTAAGCTCCCACTGAGTTTTGCAACTCTCTAGATATATTTTATGAAAAGTTATTCTGAAATTACTTTTCAATAGCTTTGACGAATTTGGTTTAGTTTGGTGGTAGTTGAGCATTTTGTTTTAGAAATTATGGGAAAAGTCTTTATGATTCATCATTAATCGAATCAAGTACTAATTGACTTCATTTATTCCAAGTAAGATATGCCATATCTTATGGACCTAGATTGTGAAATTACAACACACAATCATTGATGATCATATTTGGTCTCAAGTAATCATCAACATGATCTAACCTAGATCTTTATAATTTCTTGCCAAGTGGATTTTATACTTCTGAATCTTTGAACTAGCCAAACAGATTCAACTTATATCACATTTGAGTAAATAAACCTATATTCACTCAAATCCATGTGAAATAATAAAGTCATAAAATCTTTCTTTAGCTTTGAACTCTATTGTCTAGGCGTTCTAACAATAGTTCATATCTTTTGTTACTTTCAACAAGTAAGACTAGCTTGTCTTGAATGATCTAGAAATCAATCAACTTTCAAAAGTCCATCAAAATCGAGCTTTTGAATGTTAACTTGTTGATATGGTCTAAGCAACAATGCCAAAGATTAGTGGAACTCAAATCAAGGGGTTGATTTGAACCAAGTAAAGTTCTTTAAAGAGTTGTTTGTTTTAATCAAGCATATTGACTCAACCTGTCATTGACCATTTCATTCAAATAAACAAACAAACATTATTTTTGTTTTTCTTGAATGTGAGTCTTTCTGTGTTTGAAAACGGAAATTTAGGTATGCTGATTATGGAACAAAATAGCCATTAAGTTCCAGCCTTTAAAAGGACTTAAAACAAACTAGATGACCCTACAACTAATGTAGCATTGACATGCTTCATTTCCCACTTGTAGGCCATTAGTGTAGCCTAGCTTCCATTGTTTGAGTTATTACCGAAGTAAGAACCTCAAGCGGTATATGATACCAAAGAAGTTTCATTGCTAGGACACTTCTCTTTAAATATAAACTTATAGGTAGAAACGGAATAGTAAATTCCTTTCATTTGTTCCTTTGTTTTCCTATTTCTTGTACCCTTTCTTACAGCCTTATAGCACTAGTAGAAAAAACCCTTATTGCAGCGGGCTTTTAGACCCCTGTTGCAGCATACATCGTATGCTGCGACTAGGGGCCTGCAACAAGTCTGAACTTGTTGCAGCGTACAATGTTCGCTGCTAAAAGTGGTTTTTTGCAGCGTACATATGTATGTACGCTGTAACAAGTGCCAAAAAATTGGCAAAAATTTGGACTTGTTGCAGCGTACATATATATGTACGTTGCAAAAGACTCAACTTTTTGCAGCGTACATTTATTTGTACGCTGCAACAAGTCTGGAATTTTGCGAAATTTTTTTCCCTTGTTGCAGCGTACAATATATATGTACGCTGCAAAAAAGCACTTTTGGCGGGAAAATTCTAATTTTGTTTAGGGATACCTAGAGTGCCTTGCACCAAATATAGAAACCTGTCAAAACAATAATAGAATAACGCAACCTGTATAACAAATATAAAAACAAAAACTGGAGTTTTGTATATATCCCAAAACCAAAGTGTACGTACCACATACAATTAAATATATGTATGTTCCAATTTCAACGAACGCATACATTTTAATATAAAAGATTGTTCTATAACATCTAAACCAACTCGATCAAGCGCTCATGCCAATAACAAATACTTGCTGGTAAAAAACTTAGCCCATTGCTCACGAACCACATCAATTTCCTCACTAGCATAAGGCGCATTCCTCGGAGTATATACCTTTACAAAAATAAAAATAAAAATTAAGCATTAGATTAAATGCAAATTAAATGTCACATTTTTACATTCAAACAACTAATGACAATGTCCTAACAGTCTAGAATACGAATCAAAAGTAAGGAAAATGTCATTTTAGCAAATGTTGGTACTACGGGAAAACAGATCCAGCAAATGTTGGTGTTGTAAAATCTCTGTATGAAGACCTCAATCTTCAGGTATAATGAATGAAAAAATTATCCTAGAATAGCATGCACAGTAAGTGCTGATTGTTTTCTCCCTCATTTAACTTTTTTTTTGTTTTTGGTGTGATAATGATATGTTTATGGTAGGGGATCTTTGCTGAGTATGAGAATCTAACAGTCAGCATTGAGATTCATGCTGCTTTGTTTGTGATTATGAAAAAATAACGACAGTCCCACTTTTTGCTGACTGATCTAAATTGAGAAATGGGAAGTCTGGAAGCAAAGACAGATTATTATGATGATCTGGCTTAGGGTATTTAGAATATACCTTCTTTACTTGCATACGCCCATTTTTATCAGGATATACAACTGCAAATGACAATTTTGCATCTCGTCTTCTGGCAGCTGGAGATACTTCTTTCACCTGAAGGTAATAACAACCAATATCACACACATGAAACCTGTGGATACGAGTGAGGGAAGAGAGGAGATAAAAATGATGAATAATAATGCGGAGTTCAGGTTTGCAAACATACGAGATCAGTCATCTCTCTAAGTGTAGCATCCATCCAGGTATAAATTTGAACCTTGTCCTTGGGTTCTCCTTGCCTCTCACTGAAAAATCTTCTTGGGTATGGTGACCTCCAATCTAAAGAAGATGAGGAAATTAAATTTAAATTCAGCCAATCTGCAAAATAAACCTGTTTGACAAACCAGGAAATGCATACTAGATACAGAATCATTACAAAGCCATTATCATCTCATAATGACAGCACCAACATATTTTAAAGCATTAAAGAAATGGTCACTAAATAAGTGAAAAGACTGTAGTTTGATCTGCTAGCGCGCAAACGGATAGGAACCTTATGAGAATCATGGCAATCTAAAGAGCTAAAATGCTCACAGGCTAACCATAAGTTATTCAGCAAATGTGCTTTCTCAAAAACATCTTGAGCTAAAAAAGAATCAGTAACAGAATGCTTCTTGTCTGATGGATGCTAAAAAAGAAACAGAAAAGATGTGAAAAAGCACCTGCTGCCTATAGCTGCATGGTACTTAATAATGAGATGCTCTTCTTGTTCTGTAAAATCTTTATGCTTAAGGTCAGGCCTCAGGTAGTTAGTCCACCTAATCCTGCAACTCTTCCTACATCTAATCCTGAAATAGAAATACACCAGTAAGTCAACCAAAGTTCTGGAGATCTCTCAACTCTCCTACTACAAGACGTATGAGCACTTCAACTTCTTTATCTGTGAAAAGGAGGAGAAATGCAATGCTCAAAGTTGCTTAATATTTTTCTAATGAACACACTGAGAATGACAAGGCAGACACTCACAATTAATCAGGTTCTCTTATATTTATTCCATAGAATCACATTCAACTGCTATGGGATATACAAACCTGCTTCTTCAGAGTGTATTTCTTTTTGGAGATTTTGTAGCCAATACAATGATTTAATAACAAAGTTCTACAGTTAATCTTTAGCAAACTTCAAAAGCAATCTACTCGTACTTTAAAGCTGATTACAGTAGAAAGCATACCAATCAAAGTTGTACTATACTGCAAGCAGCAAGAGGTGATCAAGCTGACTCCAAACCGAGAATGACCTGTCAAGTCTTCAGGCCCATCACTCCAATTATCTTCATACGCTTTGCGCCAGATTCATGTTAATACGAATCTCAATTGCATACTGCGCTTTCTGAAATTGCACGGAGAAGTTTTATAGGTCAAAAACTGTAGAAAGAGAACACACCCAGGGAGAAAAGATGCAGCTCAGAGAGATAGAGAGGACCTCTATAACCGGAAGAGAGGCAAATGTCCTCTTTGCTTGAGCATTCTTCAAATAATGCGACTCATCTGCTATGACGACCTGCATAAACACAATAGTTCCTAAGACTTTTACCTTGATTTTTATTTGCAATTTCAAGTAAAACCCATCACTAAATTAAATTCACCAACCACATTTATCAACGAAGAAACAAAAACTAACAAAATTCAGTCAATTGCAAAAGTAGCAGCTAGATCTGTATTTTATCTATTTCCTCAAAAATAAGTTTTTTCTTGCAGGCCAAGGCAAGAAAGGAGCCAAGAAATCAATACCACGCATCCAGACCAACAGTGAGACAAAGTGTTGCATTTTGGGAACAGGGAGCAGGTCAGTGATCAGCCAACGAACCAGGTTTAGACAGACAAATATCTGTTCAAATCCAAATCAAATTTTCACAGACTGAATACAGAAAAGGGATAGTGAACCCTCCTAAGACACTAAATCAGAAAAATACAATTAAAGAAGCGAGCTAGAAAGTCTAAATAAAGCTCAATAAGAGAATCAAACAAACAACTTTTCTTGTGGAGATATCCTCTGGAAAATATCCACCACTAGGACTCTCAACTAAATTACACGTGACATAATGCTTCATATTTATATTTCTTAAGCCTATAACTAAGGCTATCTACGAAGTAATATCAAGCACCAATATCAACAACACTAGTACAATAAAAAGATCAAGAATTCAACCAGAAAAGAAAAAAAGAGATCAAGAATGAAGAATGAAATATGGCCATCATCTTTTGGAGGCTGAACTCTGAGTTAGATCCATTTTCAACTCAAAACTGAAACAATTCAAGAGCCTGCTGAAACTCACTGTAAGTTTCAGTTCAGTTTTTTCCCAATTTCAATTGTAGAGTTCCCAAAAATGTGAAATTAGTTTCCAGCAAAACAAAATCAGCATTGATACCAAAAAAAGACCAAGCAGAATCAATGATGAGCATCCAAATCTTCATTTGACTCATAAATGCAAGCTAAATTCTTGACAATACGGCTAAGTAAGTTGAAAGAAAAGACCACTAGCTAAATTTTCTAAACAAAATTACACTCTTAATAAAGCAGCACTCACCTGAAATTTTCTAAACAAAATGACAGTCTAAATGACCAAGGTCAAACTCAAGCAACCTCCTCATTCACTTTTTATCTCAAGAAAACTAATTAAGGAACACTCTGAAGTCTGAACAGAACAAATGTAAAACAATGATCAAAGGATGTCAACTTATCTGTTATTAAAAAATGACCACAGTAAATTGGTTCACACTTTCAAGTGATAACCTAGTAAAGTAGTTAGTGTGAAGACTAAGGCTAATGAGAGTTTTTCAACTATAAATCCTATTTGTGAATGGCCCACTAAGCATTATGCATTAATTATAACTTAATGGTACAAATAGCATCACATAAACAAAGTGGCCGATTTAGTGTATATGCTTAAAAAATATCAGAACATAGAAAGATGAATTTGGTACTGTACATGGTACACAATCCTCAATGACTAAACTTGACAATCGGATTGGTCTTTGCGTATTTTTACTGAACCCAAATGGTCATTTCACAAAGTAACATAGTTTAACCCAGATCAAAGTAGCAATTTCCGGACAACAAATAGAGAAGCACGGAAAACTGATAGAAATAGCTTATATGGTGCTGTACATAAAAAAGGACAAGTCCCAGCACCAGTTCCAAACTACACAAACGCCCATTTTAACCCAACTACAAATTGCAAATTGCAGCCAATTCAAGGAAGTCAACTCCTAGTAAAATTGGCATTGCAATAGCTAAAATGTATAAAAAATTAAAAACAGTACCCAAATTGCCAAACAAAGAACACCAACAATTATATAATCTGATTATGTCAATCTCTATCAGGTTATCCAATTATGAAAATCTGCTTAATTCAACGTATGTGTTAAAATACTTACAAATTTGCAAAATTAAGGAGAAAATTCAACAAACACTAACAAAGCAGAATCATGAGCCGTAAGTCAACCAAAGTTCTGGAGATCTCTCAACTCTTCCTAGATCTAATCCTGAAATAGAAATACACCAGTAAGTCAACCAAAGTTCTGGAGATCTCTCAACTCTCCTACTACAAGACGTATGAGCACTTCAACTTCTTTATCTGTGAAAACGAGGAGAAATGCAATGCTCAAAGTTGCTTAATATTTTTCTAATGAACACACTGAGAATGACAAGGCAGACACTCACAATTAATCAGGTTCTCTTATATTTATTCTATAGAATCACATTCAACTGCTATGGGATATACAAACCTGTTTCTTCAGAGTGTATTTCTTTTTGGAGATTTTGTAGCCAATACAATGATTTAATAACAAAGTTCTACAGTTAATCTTTAGCAAACTTCAAAAGCAATCTACTCGTACTTTAAAGCCGATTACAGTAGAAAGCATACCAATCAAAGTTGTACTATACTGCAAGCAGCAAGAGGTGATCAAGCTGACTCCAAACCGAGAATGACCTGTCAAGTCTTCAGGCCCATCACTCCAATTATCTTCATACGCTTTGCGCCAGATTCATGTTAATACGAATCTCAATTGCATACTGCGCTTTCTGAAATTGCACGGAGAAGTTTTATAGGTCAAAAACTGTAGAAAGAGAACACACCCAGGGAGAAAAGATGCAGCTCAGAGAGATAGAGAGGACCTCTATAACCGGAAGAGAGGCAAATGTCCTCTTTGCTTGAGCATTCTTCAAATAATGCGACTCATCTGCTATGACGACCTGCATAAACACAATAGTTCCTAAGACTTTTACCTTGATTTTTATTTGCAATTTCAAGTAAAACCCATCACTAAATTAAATTCACCAACCACATTTATCAACGAAGAAACAAAAACTAACAAAATTCAGTCAATTGCAAGAGTAGCAGCTAGATCTGTATTTTATCTATTTCCTCAAAAATATGTTTTTTCTTGCAGGCCAAGGCAAGAAAGGAGCCAAGAAATCAATACCACGCATCCAGACCAACAGTGAGACAAAGTGTTGCATTTTGGGAACAGGGAGCGGGTCAGTGATCAGCCAACGAACCAGGTTTAGACAGACAAATATCTGTTCAAATCCAAATCAAATTTTCACAGACTGAATACAGAAAAGGGATAGTGAACCCTCCTAAGACACTAAATCAGAAAAATACAATTAAAGAAGCGAGCTAGAAAGTCTAAATAAAGCTCAATAAGAGAATCAAACAAACAACTTTTCTTGTGGAGATATCCTCTGGAAAATATCCACCACTAGGACTCTCAACTAAATTACACGTGACATAATGCTTCATATTTATATTTCTTAAGCCTATAACTAAGGCTATCTACGAAGTAATATCAAGCACCAATATCAACAACACTAGTACAATAAAAAGATCAAGAATTCAACCAGAAAAGAAAAAAAGAGATCAAGAATGAAGAATCAAATATGGCCATCATCTTTTGGAGGCTGAACTCTGAGTTAGATCCATTTTCAACTCAAAACTGAAACAATTCAAGAGCCTGCTGAATCTCACTGTAAGTTTCAGTTCAGTTTTTTCCCAATTTCAATTGTAGAGTTCCCAAAAATGTGAAATTAGTTTCCAGCAAAACAAAATCAGCATTGATACCAAAAAATGACCAAGCAGAATCAATGATGAGCTTCCAAATTTTCATTTGACTCATAAATGCAAGCTAAATTCTTGACAATACGGCTAAGTAAGTTGAAAGAAAAGACCACTAGCTAAATTTTCTAAACAAAATTACACTCTTAATAAAGCAGCACTCACCTGAAATTTTCTAAACAAAATTACAGTCTAAATGACCAAGGTCAAACTCAAGCAACCTCCTCATTCACTTTTTATCTCAAGAAAACTAATTAAGGAACACTCTGAAGTCTGAACAGAACAAATGTAAAACAATGATCAAAGGATGTCAACTTATCTGTTATTAAAAAATGACCACAGTAAATTGGTTCACACTTTCAAGTGATAACCTAGTAAAGTAGTTAGTGTGAAGACTAAGGCTAATGAGAGTTTTTCAACTATAAATCCTATTTGTGAATGGCCCACTAAGCATTATGCATTAATTATAACTTAATGGTACAAATAGCATCACATAAACAAAGTGGCCGATTTAGTGTATATGCTTAAAAAATATCAGAACATAGAAAGATGAATTTGGTACTGTACATGGTACACAATCCTCAATGACTGAACTTGACAATCGGATTGGTCTTTGCGTATTTTTACTGAACCCAAATGGTCATTTCACAAAGTAACATAGTTTAACCCAGATCAAAGTAGCAATTTCCGGACAACAAATAGAGAAGCACGGAAAACTGATAGAAATAGCTTATATGGTGCTGTACATAAAAAAGGACAAGTCCCAGCACCAGTTCCAAACTACACAAACGCCCATTTTAACCCAACTACAAATTGCAAATTGCAGCCAATTCAAGGAAGTCAACTCCTAGTAAAATTGGCATTGCAATAGCTAAAATGTATAAAAAATTAAAAACAGTACCCAAATTGCCAAACAAAGAACACCAACAATTATATAATCTGATTATGTCAATCTCTATCAGGTTATCCAATTATGAAAATCTGCTTAATTCAACGTATGTGTTAAAATACTTACAAATTTGCAAAATTAAGGAGAAAATTCAACAAACACTAACAAAGCAGAATCATGAGCCGTAAGTTGCAAATCAAAATAGTAAAGAAAAAATCGAAAATCAATGAAAGCCTAGTCATAACACAAGTTTGACAATCTACAACATAAAACCTAAACCTCAAAATCACAAAAGCAGAAAATCAAACGAATAACACCGAATCAACAAGGACAGAAGAAAATCACCATAATAGGATGACATACTTTAGTTTGAAGAAACTCTTTAATATCTTCCCTAGATTATTTTTAGACAATATCAATGAAATTCATGCACGTATTATCAAACCTGGATGAAAACATTTGATGATGCATACATAAAAACATTTTTTTAGGAGAAAAAGGAATCATGAAGGACAGATTTCCTCAAAGACCACAACTTCTCTCAAAGTAGCCCTTCAAAAATCACATTTTAATAGTACAATGCAATTAATAACAGTCAACCCACCTCCCCTGCTCCACCCCACCACGACCGCCACCACCACCACCACCATTTTCTAATTCCAACACCACCCCATCTTTATCTATGAACAAACCCTAAAACCGAATTGAACAAACGAATTGAACAAACGAATTGAATCCTAAAAACGAATTGAACAAACAAATAGAACAAACCCTAAAACGAATTGAACAAACAAATTGAACAAAACCTAAAACGAAGCACAAAACTCAAAAAAACGAATTGAACAAAACGGCACCTGGAGAGGAGGCGAGAAAAGAGACCCACCGGCGACTGGCGAGGAGGCCAGAACCAACGACGACTCTATGAGGAAGCTCGATTGATGACGCATGAATGGTTTTTTTTTAGGGGGCGACGCAGGGAAAGCTAAGGGAAGAAAAAGGGAGTTGAGCGCGAGAACTAAAATTTTGAGATGCTTAATTGTTTTGAATTACTCCGTAGTATTCAACCAACATTGCAGCTTCTTTTTTTTTTTTATCCGGGTTATTGCAGGGGGCTTTTAAATGTACGCTGCGATAAAAACGGGCTATTGCAGGGGGCTTTTAAAATGTACGCTGCAACAAACACTTTTGCAGGGAACAATTAAATTGTACGCTGCAACAACCATTTAAATGGTTTGACCCGCGTTGACCGACTGGTTGTTTAAGCGTATTAATACATGTACGCTGCAACAAGGGGGTTGCAACAGGGGTTTTTTCTACTAGTGTAAGAATTGAATTCTCTAGTGTTGACTTTTATACTTTGGTTAGAAATGTCCAATGTCAAATCAATAAAGTTCTTACCATTTTAATTTATGTTGAATATTTTGTTTCAACTACATGATCTTACCAGAAGCTTCTAAAGTTCTCTAAGCATCGATCTATTCGAATGTCTAGGGACTAGGCTCATTCGAGAATTAAATGGACAAAGATATTAGGTTGTTTACCATTGGTAAAGCTGAGCGTTTTAAACTCAATGCTTTATGATCTCAAAACTACAGTGTATTTTGAATTCACAAGCACCAATTGGTTTGCCATTCGATTTTGATATTCGAAAACAACCATAAAAGTCGCTAAAAGAAACGTACATTTTAAATTGCTCATTTTCTCTCATTTCCGTGAATCGTTCTTGGATTCACTACCAATCGAGGAAATTACTGTTACCTTTCTAAAAGGATTTACTGCAGTGCAAGATATTTAATTATAAACAATAATTAAAACATACATTGAAGCATGCAAAGTCTAAACATTTATCATAAGTAATAACTTGAAAATTAAAGCAATCATGCAATTTAAACAAGTTATTAGCATTTTATTCGATTTTATTGTTCCGACAGGTGTGAATAAAATGATTCCAAGTTCCTAAAACCATTGAAGAATTAAGCACAGTTTGTCGACTCAATCCTAAAACATTTCAGGTAAGCAAAAACCTTTTGCTAATAGTCTAGAAACTATTCTTGGTTGATAGGTACGTCTAAGAACTTATTAGGTAAACCTATCGATTTTGCCACGACATAAAAGGACTCCTTACTTATATCGTTGAGTTTCACCAAAACTAACATGTACTCACAATTATTTGTGTACCTTGCCCCTTTAGGACCAATAAGTAACACCTCGCTGAGCGAAAACTATTACTAGATTGATGTAAAGGATATCCAAGCAAGTGTATATTTTGGCATGGCACCTTTTAACTCAATTTTTAAGTTTGGAACTTAAGGCTCTTACTATGTTGGTTAGATTTTAAGTGAACTAAAATCCTTAATCATGCAACATAATCAAGCCACAATCTCATGCATAATTAAGACATATTTAAAGCAATAAATAACTTAAAGCATGCATAAGATAAATGTGATCTAGTATGGCCCGACTTCATCTTGAAGCTTCAACTTAAAAGTTCGTCTCAAAAATCTCCGTGGGAGGCACCATTTTCTTCAAATAGGATAAGCTATAATTAAACTAATTACAACTATTTGATGGTACGCAGACCATATTTGAATTGAAAAACAATTTTGGTACTTTAGACCAATTACATTCAAATTAATGGTACGCTGACCATATTTTCTATCCTATTTGGGCCATACTAGTCACTTCATAACCTACAAAACAGTACATATACAATATATACCATTCACCCATTCATTATCATGAATGGCCCCCATAGCTGGTTAGTAAAACATGTTATGCATCACATAAATATTTGCAGCAATTAATCAAGGGCACCAATAATCTACAAATTATTCAGTCCTTATTAATTCTAATCAAGTTGTTTTAACCTTAAGGATTTGTAGACCTAATCAAGAGTTTATGACTAAAAGGGCTCCCACTTAAACCAATAAATTCATATGCTTTACTAATTTTAAACATAAAAATGTATTTCTAGTCTAACAGGAAACATACAAATTTAAATAAAATTTAAAGCTCATATAAATTTATAATTGAATCCACATATTTAATTTATTTTCAGTCGTATTTAAATTAATTCATGATTTTAATTTTAGTAAAATAATTAGAATAAATGAAATTTATTATAATTATAATATTCAAAATTAAAATCCAAGAAAATAATTTAAATTATTAATTTTAAAATTAATTAAAATTACGTAAACTGAAAATTTCAAATTAAAAATTTAAAACGATGTAATCGTAACATAAGGTGCGCAACATTATCACGCAACGCACAGCCATAGGCCACACGCACGCAGCCATCGTTGGCCATGTGCGCGCAGCCTATGTGCTGCGTCGCATTCGTCGCTGCACACCATCGCAAGGTACCATCGAAGCACACGAGGCAACTGCTCGCTGCGCGCGCCAGCGCTCGATGCACGCGAGCCATCGCTCGCTGCGCGCTCGTTCGATGCTGGGCGTAGCGCTCGTCGCACGCGAGCCAGCGCTCGCTGCGCACGAGGCATCGCTCGCTTGCGCGAGGCAGTGCGCGTTGCACGCGACTGCTCGCTGCCTTGCTCTCGCCCTTGCCCACTCGCCCATCGCTCACAGCACACGACACAAGGCAGGGCTGCTGCCTTGTGCTCGTGCACCATAGCCTTGCTCATTACATTCGTACCGCATGGGCGACGAGCTCCCTTGCTCGTCGTCGCATGCCCGCACTATACAACACCCCTTAAGGGTAACACGTAGCGTCCATTGCTTTGTGCGTGCAAGTTTTATGAGCGATTGCATAAAAATAAAAATAAAAAATTTCAAAATTAATGACAAATTAATAAATCATATTAATTTCATAATTTTAGGGCGAAAAACCGAAAATTTATTAATTAATTGATTTCCGATTAACATGGATTCAAGTCTAGGTCATAAAAATTTAAAATTTAACACAAATTTACAATTTTTATGGTGGCTTTTAATCATAGGTATCTAATTAAATTATTAACTAATTATGAAAATCAAATTAATTCTAAATTATTCCAATTTTCAACAAATTAATCATAATTACAAATTAGATTGCATAATTAACAAGGCTAGGCATTCAAACTTGTTAAACATATACAGTAGGTCAATCAAAAATTCAAGATTTAACAACAAGAATCGCAAACATTTAATTTAACATCTTAAATTTACAAAATTTTGCGTTCGAAAAACTAAAACCTCCGAAAAGTCATAGTTAGGTTTCGAATTTGAGAATTCTGGGTTCGGCTGAAAATTACTATTTTTGTCAAAATTTTAGAATGCCTTTTACATGCGGAATTGACACAAAAATTACTCGATTTGGATGAGTAACGAAGAAACTGACGAAAAACTGCGTACATACAATTAAATAAACGCAATTTGCAATTAATTAACAATTACGAAAATTAATCACCCCTTTTAATTCTTGCAAATTTGTAATATTTAACCATGTTTATGCAATTTAGATTATGAAAATAATAAGAGGCTTGGATACCACTGTTAGGTTATGATACATATGACAAACGGTTTTTTCATGAAATACCCTCGAGGTTTCATATAATGCACCAAATACACCTGCGTGTTTCAAAATACATAATATACCCCTATTTAAACTTATTTGCACCAAATGCCCCTGAACTTAACGGAAGTCTAACGCCGTTAGTAATTAACCTCTAATTAATCTAATTAACCCCTTAATTAACCTAATTAAACCTAATTAACTCTAAACTATCCTAAACTAATCCTAATAACTACCTAACTACAACAAACACCAATCCACCATTTTCGTCCTAATACCATAACCACCGTACCTGCAAACACCTTCGCTGGCCCTTGCGTCACGTCGGCATACTCCGGCTCCCTCGCTTGACATGTCAGAGCCGCCGACGCACCTCACCGTCCCCTATTCTTGCTCCCTATTCATGAACCCATGCCTCCACAACCCAGCCCAATTCTGTTAACTCTCCACGAAGTATCTCATTTTTCATCTCTCCACCTTTACCCCATCACCATTAACACTAAATTACGTGTGGGCTTCGTCGAAGTCGAACGCAGTTGCTGCTAGTAGTGGAGGGAGTTATGAGCTTTACTACGACAATGGTGGAGGATCTGGGCTTCGATTAAAGGACATCCATGGTTAACTACCATGGAATTGGCTTGAACGAATGAGAGGGGAAGGGATACATTACAAGAAATCAGATAACAAATCAAACCCAATTCTAATATGAAACCACACAACACCAATTTACAAGAACAAACCAAAATAAAATTAGAACATCCCAAATTCAACCGCCTTCAAAGTACCGCCGGGAACACAAATTTTGTTTTTCCATAATCCCATTATTTGTGCTTAATCATCGCAAATCATCACAAATCATCCCAAACACCAATTTTGTTTTTCCATAATCCCATTAATAGTATGGGGAAAGAGAAGAGAAGATGAAGGTTAGGGTTTGATCAATTAGGGGTTAGGGTTTCTGGGTCTTCAGATTGGGCGTTGAGGGTAGAAATGAGCGAGCCGATCCACCATGCTTGGGCCCACATGAAGTAGCGTAGGTTGGTTTGCCGGCGGGGTTTACGGGGGACTTTTAATTAAGGGTGGTGGCGGTTGTGGGTAGAAATGAGCGAGTCGAACCACCACCGTCGCTGCCTCTGCTGCGGTTCCCCAGGTAGGTGGAGATGGGCGTGGAAGTTCGGTAGTGGTGGTGGTGGGAGGTCGGTAGTGGTGCCGCCGGTTGGGGTAGTGGTGTCGGGTAGGGATGCTGGAGAATGGTGGTGTTGAATTGAGTGATGGTGGGAAGGAGGAGGAAGAGAAGCAAGGAGATGAAGTTAATTAGTTAATTGGGGGCTAATTAGTTAATTAGGAGTTAATTTTTTAATTAATTAGGTTTAATTAACAGATTTGGGGTTAATCACTAACGGCGTTAGACTTCCGTTAAGTTCAGGGATATTTAGTGCAAATAAGTTTAAATAGGGGTATATTATGTATTTTGAAACACGCGGGTGTATTTGGTGCATTACGCGAAACCTCGAGGGTATTTCATGAAAAAACCGTATGACAAAACATAAATCATGCGGAAAAACCTTAATGCCAGGAAACATATTTTTTTTTAATTTTTTTTTGCTAAGCAAGAGAGAAATATATTAATTGGATCAAACAATTACACCTTAAGCCAATTCCAAGACATACAAACCAACTAGGTTGGACTCTATGCCCTTGAAATCAGCAAACACAAAGCTATACAAGCTCTAAAACACAACCAGAATGCCTAAAGGCTATTACAAATTTGTGAACCATTCACTATCTCTCTTGCTTACATGCTTTGGCAGAACAACCTGAATTCTGCTCTTGACCATTTGCTTCAAATCCTTCATACTCTGACTGACAGTGGGAATGGAGTTATCCCAAAAACTTGTGTTTCTACACCTCCAGATCAGATAGACAGCAGCACCAACAGCTGCAAAATACACCTGCTTCCTGAACTTTGAAGCTTTACTTTGTCCAGCTTTCCTGACTAACTGAACCAAATTGCCATGAATAGAGAAACCTATCCAATGATGTACTGCTATAATAATTTTCTTACTATACTGGCACTGAAAAAAGAGATGCTGATGAGTCTCATCATCCAAGCCACAAATCAAGCAACTACCAGATTGACTAATGCCTATCTTTGCTAGTCTGTCTGTAGTCTGGAGCTTTGATTGAACAGCCAACCAGAAAATGAATCTATGTTTTGGAACATTCAGCCTATTCCAAACCATTTTGTCCCAATGCACTCTTGGCTTGTCCCCTAGGAGTTTCTCATACACTTGTTGCACTGAATAATGAGGCATGTTCTCAAAATCTGCACAAGTAAAGAACTGTTTGAGTTGCTCCTTTGTATTGCACACTTGCTTCCAGTACCAGCTAGCAGTAGAACCAGGCTGATACTCCCACCAATCCCCATCCTTTAAGTAGACTGAATTAATCCACCTAATCCACACATTATCCTGATTCTTGACTAAAGCCCAAACATATTTCCCCATAAAGGCAATATTCCACTTCTGAACATCTCTAAACCCCAACCCCCTAGTGTGCTTGTCACTACAGACTTTATCCCAAGCTATGTTACTTGGTTTATGACTGAAAGCATGGCCACTCCATAGGAAGGCTCTGCAGATCTTCACTATATCTTGAAGAACACCTTTTGGAAGCACATAAATTTGTGCCCAATACATGTGCAAACTCAGTAAAACTGAATTAACAAGCTGCATTCTTGCTGTATAGGATAAATTCCTAGAACTCCAAATTTTTACCCTAGTGATCATCTTATCCACCAAATGAGCACACTGAGCCACATAGATCTTCTTAGAACATATAGGGACCCCAAAATATTTGAATGGAAACATACTTCTAGAAAAACCAGAAACATCTACTACCCTCTGAATTTCAGATTCATGCATGCCATGACAGTAGATAGAAGACTTTTGTTGATTTGCCTTTAAGCCAGAAGTATCAGAAAACAACTTGAAAGCTTGAAGCAACAAGTAAATAGACTGATAATCTCCCTTGCTACAGATAATCAGATCATCAGCAAAACATAAGTGAGTAAGACCAATCCCCTTACACCTTGGATGAAACTGGAACTGATATAGAGCTCACTCTATTCAGAATTCTAGACAAATATTCCATGCAAATGACAAATAACAGAGGAGAGATAGGGTCTCCTTGCCTCAAACCTCTCTTGGATTTAAAAAACCCATGCATAGAACCATTCAGCATCAAAGAAAACATGGGAGTAGTAACACATTGCATAACCATATCAACAAACTGCTTTGGGAAGTCCAAAAGAACCAGCATCTCCTGTAAGAACTGCCAATCAACAGTATCATAGGCTTTTTGAAGATCAATCTTCATAAGGAAGCTAGGCTTAACCCCTTTCCTCCCATAATGCCTGACTAAATCTTGCACAACCATAGTATTATGAACTATGTATCTCCCATGAACAAAACCTCCTTGATTTTCCATGATGAGATCAAGAACAACTTGTCTTAATCTCCCACACAAAACTTTTGTTATGCACTTATAAATGGTGTTGCAGCAAGAAATTGGCCTGAACTCACTCACATCCTTTGGACATTTAGTCTTGGGGATAAGAGTAATCACAGTGTGGTTCACCTCCTTCAAGATTCTTCCTTGCTGTAACATATCAAGAATGGCTGCAATGACTTCATCCCCAACAATATGCCAAGCATCTTTGTAAAAATAAGAGCCAAAACCATCTGGACCTGGAGCTTTAATACCTGGAATAAAGAAAAGAGCCTTCTTAACTTCATCTGCTGTATAAGGAGCATTGAGTATAGCTTTATGATGATCCAAACAGACTGGCCCCTGCTGCACCACCTCCTTGTTAACTGGTGTTCTGTTATCAGAAGTACTACCTAGGAGCATTTTATAATAATCCAAAAAAGCTTTGGACACCCCATCAGCTGTATCTTTCCATTCTCCTTGCATATCATAAATGCTATACACTTGGTTCTGAACTTTTCTAGTCTTGATACTCTGATGAAAAAGAGAAGTATTCTCATCTCCATCTTTAAGCCAAGACAATTTTGCTTTCTGACTGAGTAAAGCCAAATAAGCATTATGTTTCTCCTTATACTCCTGAATTGCAATCAACTCTGCATCTGCAAAACTTTGATCAGAAGGATTATTATGCATTGCAGTTTGTGCACTCACCATAGTCTGATATGCTCTCAAATCTGCTGTTTGAATACCTGTAAAACCTACTTTATTCAACTCTTTAAGAGCCAGTTTAACTCTTTTCAGTTTATTAATCAGAATGAACATTTTAGTGCCAATAAACTGAGTATTCCAAGCCTGCTGGACAATGTCAGAAAACACATTTGAGGACTTCCACATAGTAAAATACTTAAATGTTTTCTTCCCTCCATCATCTCTGGGAAACACAGAAAGAAGACCTGGAGAGTGATCAAAAAGTCCTTCTGGCATAAAACATACCTCAGCAACAGGAAAGCAAGTTTGCCAAGCTTGATTAGCCATAAATCTATCATTTTTTGAAAAAACTCTGTTGTTACCTTGTTGCTTGTTGTTCCAGGTGAAAAGATTACCCACACACTTGATGTCCTCCATACCACAAGCATGCATACAGTTGCTCACATCCACAATATCTCTATGTCTGAGAGGAGCTCCAATTCTCTCATCTAATGCCATAACACAGTTGAAATCCCCACACACAATCCAGGGTTCTTGAGTGTTAAGCAACAACAAATCCCTCCATAGATCTTGTCTCATACCAGCATCATTAAAAGCATAAACAAAGGTGCAATAAAAGGGTTTCCTACCACTTACAGGAGTAACATGGCAATGAACAAACTGACTGGATGCAGCAACAATGTTAACTGTGAAGCAACCAGCCTTCCAGGCTACAACTATCCTACCACCAGAGTGATAGCTAGAGTTGCTAGTAAAGCACCAATTTACAAAAACTTTCTGATAAAGCTTCCCTAGATTAGAGAGCTTTACCTTATGTTCCAGGAGCCCCACCAAACCCACTGCATACTTCTGAATAAAGTGATTCACCTCATTCTGTTTCTGAATGGAGTTTAGGCCCCTGACATTCCAAGCTAAAACTCTATCCATTAGAGTTGGAAGAGTTCCCTCCTCCAGGCATCACTATCCTTTGTTCATCCCCTTTATACTGTTCTCCTACCAGTTCCTCCTTATCAAGTAAAGAGGCCTCCAATATCTGAAAAGTATTAGAAGTTCTAACTGGAGTTTCCAGACCAACTCTCACTCTAATTGGTCTCAAAGATCTTTGAAAACCTTCTTGATCCACAATAGGACTAACCACATGATCACCCTGCTCAGTTGATTGAACTGGGATTGAAACAGATGGTTGAGCTTTCCTAATCCAGATCTTTTTCTGACCTTGTCTGCATTCAGTCTGTAGGTGACCAAACATCTTGCATTTAGTGCAAATTGTTGGCCTCCATTCATAAAAAATGGCAACTCTCACCATAATGCCATTCTCATCTCTGAAAGAAATAAAATCAGGCAACTCTTGAGACAATGGTACATCCACCATGACTCTAGCAAACTGAAGTTTATCTCTACTGATTGTGGCCTAATCCCTCCTTAGTGGCTTGCCTAACTGTGCTACAATCTTAAACAAAGCCTTTTCCCCCCAATACTTGAAGTTTAGCTTCAATTGCACCCAAATTGGCACAGATTGAAGTTCTGGTGTATCCATATTCATATCAGAGTTCCAAGGTTTCAGAATAAGGGGCTTACTATCAAAGAAATAGTGTCCTCTCAACACCTTATCTCTCGAGTCCATAGTAAGAAATCTCACCAGAAAAACCCCCTTTCTCACCATGACAACCTTATCAACATTCAACTGTTTCCAAATCCTTCGAATGAATCCCTCCATGACATTGATAGGAGGATTAGCCCCCACAATGTAACACACCACAGCAGAACTCCAAAATTCAATCTCCTCTTGAATATCATCAAAACCAATTTCAACAGGGTTACTCTCATCACTATGAATTTCACTAACATCAACATTATCAGAAACAATCTGTTCTGGATTCAATTTCATAGGTATTTCAACATTATTATCAAAAATAGGTGCATTATCAGTAGCAGCAACTTCATCAAATTGCTGCAATATAGGAATTGAAATCGTACCCACTTCCATATTAGATCGAGCAGTACCTTGTTTCATCTGATTTGCTGAGCCATGAATCACCTCCATAAACTCATTACAAGAATGCCTCACTTCTGATCAAGTTTGAAGATGCAGCAAACCTGATTTTGGCGTGAAAATTTCATTTTCGAGCCCAAAATCCAGTGCCTCTACCCCCATAACCTCCTCAATACTGCGTGTTTTCAAAGCTTGTGAATCTGATGATGGACCTCGAGGTTTGCCTTTGCCATTTCCATGCTTGCTGCTTTGAGATTTCGAGCCAGATTTCCTTGCCATGGCTACGGTGCACGTTAAGCTAACATGCACCGAGAGAAAACTTGGGGAGAAAGTCTCTCAGCGAGTTTTTCCAGGAAACATATTATTTACACATAATCATTTAGCATAATTTAGGAGCATACACTTTGTAGCGTGCCCTCCCTAGCTGCGCCCGAACCGAACAAGAACAAGCCTTTAGGACTCCAAATGTCGTCCCTCCGTAGATAGTCCACAATGCGTCCGGATCCGCCTCAAGATTGACCAACTAGAATCGCACTTAAGGTGCTAGGAATTTTCGGCTATTATTGTGCAAGGGTATGGCTGAATTTTCTTTCAAAAACTTACCCTTTGAATACTTCAATCGTGTCTGTAAATAATGACCCTAGGCAGTTATTTATAGAGGCATGGAAAAGGAACTGGAATCCTTTAGGATACTAATTAATTTAATTAGAATCCTGCTAGGACTCTAGTTAAATAAACTTTATCTAATAGGTTTAGGATTTAATCTTTTATCGAATCCCGATAGCTTTAGGATTCGCACACGAGCATCGCACGAGCACCGTACACCCGCGCAGGCCTTGCGGCCCACGCTGAGCGCACAGCGCTCGACCCAAGCTGCTGGTCGCGCGCGCCCATGCTTCGGCTGGTCCTGGCTTGCGCTGGGCCTGGTCGAGGCTTTGGCGTGTGTTGGTGATGCGTGTGGCTTGCTGGGCGATGGCCTGGCTTCGTGCTGGGCCTTCGTCTAGCGAGCCTCGTCCGATGCTAATTCATACGATACGCTTCCGATTAAATTCCCGATTTCGGAATTCATTTACGATACGAACAATATTTAATATTTCCGATTCCGAAATTAATTTCCGTTTCGAACAAATATTTAATATTTCCGTTTCCGGAATTATTTTCCGATTCCGATAATATTTCCGATTCTGACAATATTTCCGTTTCCGGCAATATTTCCGATTCCGGTAATTTTTCCATTTCCGATAATACTTTCCGATACGTACCATGTTTCCGTTTCCGGCAACATCTACTACTTGGATAATATTTATATTTCCGATACGATCCATATTTCCGTTTCCGGCAATATAATCCTTTTCGGAGTATTCATTTCTTGCTTGTGACGATCTCAACTCCCACTGAAACCAAGATCAGTCGATTCCGAATATCCATAGATAGAGTATTTAATGCCATTAAATACTTGATCCATTTACGTACTATTTGTGTGACCCTACGGGTTCAGTCAAGAGTAAGATGTGGATTAATATCATTAATTCCACTTGAACTGAAGCGGCCTCTAGCTAGGCATTCAGCTCACTTGATCTCACTGAATTATTAACTTGTTAATTAATAATGAACCGCATTTATTAGACTTAACATTGAATGCATACTTGGATCTAGGGCATTATTTCCTTCAAATAGTTAACGCATGTCCCTTCAATTATTTATGCTGAGCTAGTAAGGATATCCTGCCTCTGGAGTTATCGAAGAGCGAGTACTCCTCTCGGTAGTTATAGTCCCCCGAACCCTCAATCTCTACCTTGCGGGTGTACGTTGAGAGATCCCCACACCAGGGATCACAAGGGAACCTATGGCCGTCGTGGTCAAACATAATTGCACTCCCTGTATGTCACGATAACCGGGTTTTGTCAGTTTTTCTCATTGTCGTTAAAAACTGAATGGCGACTCCTATATTACTAGTCAATTGGGTGTAAACTCACAGGAAATCCAATTACACTTGATCTGACAAAAAGAAACGTCACGCCCACGAGGGACGAGGTTACGCATTAGCCTCGTGCTTTTTCGACCCCCTCACATCTAGAATTTTTGAGATGATTAAGTGAAGTTTTGGCTAATTAGATTATGCATGTTTGTGGAAGTGATGGTTGTTTGATTGTGGATAATTGTGTGGAGTAATGTTGTTGGTTTAAACTTGTTGAGGAGTTAGTGTAGTGTTTGGAGCTTGATTGTGATAATTCTAGCTAGTTTGATAAAGATAGTTTAACTTTTGTTATTGTAGTTGTTTGCTTGTTATAGTTTGTGAACTAACTTAGTTTCTCCTTCTTTGTGTGGGTTGGTTTGTTTTTCGTTTGCTTTTGTAGATTTTGCATTGCTTAAACTCGTCATTCAATGGCACCCAAGCGCTCCAAGAAGAACCCTACCGCCTCTACATCAAACCCTACCGCCTCTACATCAAAGAGAAAGGTATCGGCTCCACCGGGAATCGAGACCTATGGCATAGAGTTCCTTGAACAAAGATCTTGGGAATTCTTTGAGCCGCTATCTAAGAGGGCCATAAATCCCACCAAGTTCTTCCGTAGGGAAGGTGTTCGTGCCTTGGGGGTCGAAGCGGAAGTTGATAAGTTGATCAAGGGGCTAGGGTGGGAAGAGTTCGTGAAATTCAGTGCCCCGACTTACACAAGGTTGACCTTGGAGTTCCTCTCCTCGGCCCAAAAGAATATTGTGCAAGATGAGGACGGGGATAGTGTGATAGAATTGAGCTTTCAAGTCTTCGGCCGCCAACACAAATTGACCAACAATGAAATCAATGCCATCTTCTCCATTCATTCGGAGTACGGGCTCATCACGAACCCAAGGACCGAATGTGTGAATGACTATGATGAGCATCGTTGGTGGCAATCTCTCACCGGAGAGAGCGGGAACTTCTACTCCGCATCGGCTAAGTCTTCTTCATTTCATCATCCGGTCATTCGCTACATGAGCCGCCTCCTCATCTATGCCCTTTGCTCTAAGGGTGCTAATGGTGCCTTGTCGGGCACGGAGCTTGGTGGTTTGTGGTTGGCGACACAAGAGGAGCAAGGGGTCCTTGATTTTGGCCAATTGCTCATCTCCCGGATCATTGAGGTTCGGAATTACCACTTGAACAAGGCCGACATCCTCCTTGGTGGCATGCTTACTCTTCTTGTTCGGGCTCTACCGAATAACCCTCATGCCAAGGAGCTTGATGCTTTGACGCCCGTTCCCGGTGGGGAGTTCTTTACCGTCCGGGCGATGTATAATGCCACGTGGCTCCATTACACGGTCAACGAGAAGCAATATATTTGGCTTGTGAAGAAAGCCGATTGGTGCTATCTTCCACACCCGTCCATTACTTCATGGTCCTCTGGTGTCTGTTACTTGCTTCCTCGGCATCGCAATTCCACCACCACCGCCACCACCACCACCACCACCGCCACCGCCGGGCCTTCCACTCAAGCTCCTCCTCGGTCTCCTAGTCCACCTCCCGATCCTTCCCCGAATGCGGGTGGTATGCCTTCTTCCTCTCCTTTTGATTTAACCGGCTCGCAATCCACCCTTGCGGCTATCTTGCAAGGGCAAGAGGACCAAGCTCATACCTTGGCTTCTCTTGCTCCTCAAGGGAGCCGCGCGGTGGATTCTTATCCCGATTTTGACTCGTCCTGCTACGGTAGGTGGGTGTACGACTACCACGTTGACAAAGGGGACTTTGCCCCCTATGTGAAATATCCTTATCACCCTCCCCAACAAGGGCCCGTCCCTAGTTGGAATGAGGAGCGTACACCCACTTACCCATATTGGACGGGCCCCTCCCAACCCGGTGTCACTCCCCCCTCTTTCCCTCCCTATGATTATACTATGATCGGAGGGAGTGACTACCATGGTGATCCGATGTATCCCACACCCCCACCGGTTGATCGGCCTGATGGTTGGCCCGAGGATTTCACCAGGTGGCCCAAGGATTATGTTGGAGGTTGGGATGGGCCCCGAGGAGAGCCTCCCCATGGAAACTATCCCCTTAACCCCGAGTATGTTTAGCCTCCCTATACCGATGCTTCGGGTCCCGATGTGGACGCCACCTTCAATTTCACCCCTTTTACGGATGAAGAGGCTCATGCTCATCGTCTTAAAATGGATGAATATTGGAGGGTTTATGATCTAGAGCGTACAGGGAAGGGCCCAAGCACCTCTTAGGTTTCCCTCCACTTCTCCCCCATCTTATATTGTGATGGTATGCTTGTATTTAGCTTGGGGGGAGAAGTGTGACGTGGGGGTTTGCTATGAGGAGTTTTTGATGATTGTTGGTGTTGTTGATCTTCTTGCCACTTCGTGTGGTTGTATATATATGATGAGTTTATGATGGTTTTGAGTTTGTTTTGGCCATTTGGCCTTGTCTACTAACATCTTTTCTTGGTTGTTTTTGAGTGTTACTTTTGGTATAGTTTCTTTGAGGTGGGTTCACACTTTCCACCATTGCCTTGTTCGTCGATTTTTCGGTGAGTTTTGTTCGGTTATTACCGGTTCTTTGCGGGACTTGCTCCCACGGCATATCCGGTAATATCCTTCTAGCTCACATGCATTATTTGGGACGGGCATATTTCATATGGGGCATTTGGTTGGATGGGTAGTTGTGCCCCTCCTAGTTTTGTTTTAGGCCTTGAGGACATGGCCTAATTCAAGCTTGGGGGGAGTTTTGTTGTGTAGTTGCCTATTTGTGATGCTCATGTCTTTGAAATCATACCTTGTGTGCACTTGTATATATTAGTTTCTTTGTTTTTAGTTTGATTTTAGTTTGATTTTAGTTTCTTTTAGTTTCGTTTATTTTCTTTTTGTTTTCCTTTTGTGTGATTTCTTCTTTTCTTCCCTTTTCTTTCCTTTTTCTTTGTTTTCCTTTCCTTTTGTCAAGGTAAGCTTTTCTAGCTTTTTAGGCAATATTCTTGATTTGGGCAAATAAAATTGGAACTTGTAGGCTAGAATGCTTTTATGCCTAATTGGTAGATGTTTGCACGGTTTTCAATGTCGTGGGTCGAATCTAGGATTTAGGTGTCAAGAAAGTTGGTTAGAACTTTGGGTAGCATAAGTCTTCAACCCTTGGTTTGTGGTAAGACGGTGTCGATCTCTCTAGTGACTTGAAATCGGAGAGAGTAGTATTTGCTCCCATTGGTGAGGATCATGTTCATATTAGCCCAAACACATATAAACATATTGAGTGGCATGGATCCTTGGCATTGGCTTTCTTATCTCCCGAATTTGACAATTTCCTTCCCGAGACCGGCGACCGAACTACTTTAGGGGACGATAGAGGCATTTCTTTCGGTGACTATTTTCCTTTTTAGTTTAGGACTTTATTTTCTATTTTTTCTCATATGTTTTGTTTGCATTTGCCCCCTTGCTAGCCATTTGAGCCTTTCCCCTTCATTTCTTATAAGCACATTACAAGCCTAATAGCCTTTGTTTTATTTTCACCCTTAGAAGTGATAGTGAAGCCTTGTGTTATGATGCTTGATGGTTTTGAATGATTATGCAAAGTTGAGGAATGATTGTTGTTGGATTGAATAGCAAAGTTTGGGAATTATATTGTATATAGTGAATAAATGATGCATATGCAAAAAGAGAAAGGAAAGTTGTGAAAAAGCCAAAAATAGAGAAAAACAAGGCAATAAGGAAAGTTTCAATTGAAACACAAAAAAAAGAGAAAATCAAATCAAGCAAAGTTCAAAAGAGTTTTAGTTTAGTTTTGTTGTTGAATAAGCTTGGGGGTACCCCAAATAAGTGGTATGAGTTTGTTTTGGTTCGATTTGCTTGAGTTTAGTTCATTCATTGCGCTTCACTTTAGGTATGAGCACCAATTACCAAATTTGTTCCACACCTTACCCCTAGCCTACGTTACACCCTAAAAAGTCCTCTTGACCCTTTTGAGTTGAGTCTTTGTCGGTGGAGGGAGGATTTGGTCAAGGTTATGGAATGGGATTGTCGTGCTATGATGTCGGGTAACCTTCTCTTCTCCCTTGCAATTCTTGTTTCCCGGCGCCTTCGCGGCGTCTTGAGAAACTATTCTTAAGGGTGGATGGGATCTAGAGATTTGACGTGGTATGCTCGGTTGAAGGGGAATTGATAAGTGCTTGCCCTTAGTTCTCTTTGCTTGGCATTTCAATCTTTCACTCGACTTAGGACATTGGTTGGCGTGCATTCGTTTATTTACTTAGTAATATTAGCATTCTTTAGTGCTCGTTCCATAATAAAGGCCCTTTTCTTGAATTTTGTAGTTTCATTTATCATTTTATCATTTTTTCTTTCTTTTCTATTTTCTTTTTCTTTCTTTTTCTTTTCTTTCTTCTTTCTTTTCTTTCCTTTTCTTTGTTTGTTTTTCATTATAGGTCTTGCCTTGATTCAAATTTTTGGAAGAGTTATGGGTGATTCTCTTTGGAAACCCTTGCGAGGTCCCACTCGCCCTCATGAGCGATTGTGGGGTTTAAAGAGCTTGTTGCATGCGCTTAAATGCAACCGTGATTCCTTCGAAAGTGAGTTAGGTTGTATATTCTTGTAGTTCTTGTTTTTGTAGTTTTTTGAATTCGGATAATTGCTCATTCTTCCCTATTTCGTGCTTAGTTTGCTAGAGACTAGCAAACGCCTAGCTTGGGGGAGTTTGATGAGCGACATTTATGTCGCTCTTAGCTTAGGATTTCATGTAAGTTTATTATGCTTTTTCATTGTTTTTATAGCTTTTTGAAAGAAATATGTCCTTCACCCAAGGTGCATTAAGTCTAATACCAAGGTTCAGATTAATTGCGAACAATTAATTCAGTGAGATCAAGTGATCGGAACAGCTAGCTGGAGCAATGCTTCCGATCAGTGAGTTCTAATGAATATTAAGCTCACAACTTACTCTTGACTGAACCTACAAGGTCACACCAATGGCATGTAATAGATCACCGGATTAAATGAATCGGAAATTCATTTAATAACTTTTCGGGAATTAGTTGGAAAACGTATTATACGATACGGCCTTGTATCGGAATCGTATATCGTATCGCGAATATTCTTAAGCTAGGCGAAACGAATAAATCGTATCGTACGACGGTGATTCGTCGTATACGAAACGATAAATAATATATCGGAAATATATTAATCGCGGATACGAGGAGGCAACGCTGCCAGCCCAACGAGCCAAGGCGCGCAAGCGCGCAAGGCCCACTGGGCGTAGCAGCGAGCTAGCGCGCCAAGGCCCATGCCTTGGCTGGGCGCGCGCGCATGTGAGGAGTAGCAGCAGCAGCACACAGCACGGCCCAAGGCACAGCGCCTGTGTGGTGCGCGCGTATGGGCTTGTTGTCCGGTTCTTGCCCTTGTGGCTTGGCCGGATAGTATTATAACCTAAGGGGTCATAATATTATTCTACACAAGTTTTCCTAACCTAATACACAATTCAGCCACACACATCAAACCCTAAGGAGGAGAGAGAAACCCTAATTCTCTCTCAGCCTCCATGGATGTGTTCTTCCCAAAAGCACAAACTCTTGAATGATTGTCTAAGCTACGATTATCAAGACGGATCTGAACATGTCGGTGAACCAAGTAGAGGAACGACAAGTGGAGTTATTTGTTCGTGTTCGTTGACATATTATTGTGGAAAACACGCTTCGAATGTAAGTTTGCTTAATCTTTGCTTTATACATGTTTCCTGGCTTTGGGGATTGTTTCGCACATGTTATTATGTTTAACTGTATTCCCCTACAGTGGTATCAGAGCCTTATGTATTCAAAGCATGAATTAGCATGATTATTATTGTTTTTGCATCTGTCGAAAAATTTGGAATTTTTTTTTATTTTTGGGAATTTTTACGAATTATTGGATAATTGCGTATTAATCAGGCCCGAAATCAAAAATGTTCGTTTTTTCGAGTTTTAAAACCCTAGTTTGATTGACAACGATTTTCTAAGATCAACGCATGAGAACGGAATTGCAAAAACAGGCCTCGAAGTGTTGTTTTTTTGGGCGTTTTTGTTAATTTTTTATTAAAAATTAAAAGTGTCGAACAGTAATTCAATTAAAAGGTCGGAATTGCTTGAAATTTTGACACAATCTTGCTGGCCTATATTCTTGATCTATGGTAAAAATTTCAGATTTTTCCGATAAGTATAAACCCTAATTTTGCCTTTCCCCAATTCGTAAAATTTGAAACCCTAATTTAATTTTAATTAATTTTGGTTTAATAATTCGGTTAATTGGGAAAGGGGATATAATTTCATGGGTCAGTGGCTAATTTAAAAAATTATTGGATTAAAATTTTAAATGGTTTCGTTAATTTTAATCGCACTTAAACCAAATTATTAAAAATCTGAAATTTAATTGTTTATGAACGATTTAAAGCATCGGATTTTATTAATTAAAAGTTCAAACTTTAAATGTTGATTCGTTCGTTCTTAAAAGTTTGAATATTGTTAGCCCTTGATTTGATAATTTTACGAAATTGGATTGTCGTTGGAATTTATTAAATCGTTAAAAATCGTTGTTTTTCGAAAATAAATATCGTAACTTTTTGAAAAATAAAAATCAATGCAAGTTCGTGAAATTAAATTTAATTTTAATTAAGTTGGTCCGTATCACGAACCAAGCACGAACACAAGTATGGTGGACGTATGACTGGTCGAGCCATACGGGCTGCTATGCTTAGGCCGAGCCGCATGCGACACGGGCAGCAGCAAGTACGCTGCGTGCCTCGTGCGCGCTGGGCGAGGAAGGGGCAGGCGGCATTGCTTGCGGGGCTGCGACGAAGCAAGGCGCGAGCCATGCGACGTCCAGCACACACACGACGCACAACACGCACGCAGGGGCAGCATGGCTGCGGGGACGCGATGCGCGCGCGAGGGGTTGTGGGTGTGCGAGCCTTGCTCGTGCGCTCTTGGGCCTCACGCAAGGCATGGGGCTGGGCGCAAGCCTAGCCCGACTACTTAATCGGACTTTTTTCATTGAAAATTGTTTATTTCGTTGGGCTTCGTATATTTGCATTAATTTGGGTTAACGGGATATTTAATTTAATATTTTATTTGCTTGGGCCGGGCCGCGAGTTTTAATTTAATATTTCATTATTAATTATCCGGAATAATTATTGGTTTGAGTGGGAGCCACTAACATGAAATTAAAATGAAATAATTATTTTAATTATTTTCGTAGGTCGCATTATTTTAATTAAATTCAATTTTAATTAGAATAAAGTCTAAGGATTAATAATTTAGAAATTGATTAATCTTTTAGGACGCGTTTATGTGAACGTGAATTTTAATTAATTCACGTAAATACTTGCATATTAATACGGACCATTCGTTTTAGCATACGAACGGGTGAATGCATAGAATGTATATTTTATGTAATGTAGGTACTCCAAGTGACTAGTATGGCCAATTTAGGATAGTTAAATACGGCCTGCGTACCGTGCTATCTTTGAATGTAAAGTTTTAAATATGGTCTGCGTACCATGGAAAGTTTGATGTAATTTTATTATTTTCAAGTATTTCTAAGTTTAGAACTTTAAGTTAGCATTTGAACGAAGATTCAAGACGATGCCAAGCTAACAAGGAGGTGATGAAGATTGGATGCTTCAAGACAAGAAGTTTTGGGCCATACTAGATCACCATTTATTTATGCACTTCTATATATATATATATTATGCGTGAATGTATGAATGTATGTATGCTTTGCATGAACAGGTTGTTTCATATGAATAGATTAGATTAAGTTCACTAAATAATCGAACCAACATAGAAACAACTAGGTCCAAAGTAATATTGAGTTTAAAAATTTCCTTCCAAATCAAGCACTTACAAAAATCTAGGGATCTAAGATAGTAGGTTTACGCTAAAGCGAGGTGCTATTTTAGTTGACATAGGTGGTAAGGCGTCCTAAAGGAGCACGTTGATTGTGATTTCAACTCAAACAACAATGGCATTATGTTGTGGCAATGGGATAAATTATGGCATTAATTTATTAACCAAGAGTAATTTGGAGATTACTAGCAATAGGTTTTTCTTACCTAAAATCTTAAACTACTTAAGACATGCTAAAGCTGCTTAAGGATTTAGGACTTTTGGGGTCTTGGAATCGTTTCATTCATTTTGGACCATGTTTTTGCTTTTTTGCATGAATGAAATGTTTTAATAGCTTTGATGATTGCGTGAATGCTTTTATTTCAAGTTATTAAAGTATGATAAATGTTTTTCTTTGCTAGTTCATTTTGTAGAATAGTAAATCTTCAACCTTATTGCGTTCGGACAATAGAACTGCGATATTTCCTCGATCGATTGGTAACTATTTTTGAGACCGATTCTCAAAGAAAAGGAGAGTGATAGCGTATCTTGAATGCTGTTTTCTTATAGTGATCTTCATGGTTGTTTTCAAACTAGAATTTGAATGGTAGACCAATTGGACCTCATATATTCAGAATACTGGGTAGTTTTGGAATAATGAAGTATTGAGTTAAAGACTCATGTATAACCAATGGTTAACAACCAATTTTCTTTTGATTCGATAATGAATTAGACTCATTGGATGTTGTCATTCAAAGTGAACAAAAGAAAGGGACTTTGTACGCATAACAAAGTAAGAAGATCAAGCAAAGAGTAAAATCTTTAGGACTATAAGAAAACGTGCTAGAAAGGATAGGAAAGGGGAACAAAAGAAGTGAATTCAATATTAAATTTCTACCTTGAAGTTTATGTTAAAGAGAAACGACTTAGCAAATAAACTCCTATGGTATTAGATTACCGCTTGAGGTTCTAAACTCTTGTTAAGAACTCAAATTTCGGGAGCTAAGTCTGGTTATTGACCTACAAGTAGGAAATGAAGCGAAGTTGTGCTACATTAATTGAAGGGTCATCGTGTTTGTTTTAAAGTCCTTCTAAAGGCTGGAACTTAATGGTATTATGTTCCATTAATCATCATTATCAATTTCTGTTAGGACAACGGAAAGACTCACATTCAAAGTAAACAAAAACATTCGTTGAGTGTTTATTTGAATGAAATGGTCATTTAAGGGTTGAGTCATATGATTGGTTAATAAACAAACGAATCTCTTCACACTCAAACTTCAGAAGGTTCAAATAAAACATTTTGATTTGTGTTCCACATATCTTTGGCCATGTCATACGACCATATCAACAAGTCAACATTCTAAGATTCCGTGGCATGGATTTCTGAAAGTTGGTTAATTTAAGACACGTGGGTCTTGCTTGTTGAACATGACATAGAAATGGACTATTGTTAGAGGTTTCTAGACAATGAAGTTCATGGGCCAAAGATGGATTTTATGAATTAACTATTTCACAAGAATTTGAGAAAATATGGCTATATTTACTCAACGTGAAATATGTGAAATGCTTCAATGCGATTCACAAAAGAGTATAAAATCAACTTGGCAAGAATTTTGGAACATCTAGGCTGGGTCAAGGGTGCATGAGCCAAGAAAAATTATCTAGATTGTCTATATGGCATTATAACAATCGAAGCTCCATAAGAATATGGTATGTCCAAATGGAGAAATCGGAATCTATTTCGATTAACTATAATCACGACTATTTTCCTATATAGTTTCTAATTACACTCTCAAGTGACTATCACACTAAACAAGGTTGTCAAAGCTAAGAATAAGATGTCATAAGGATTGAACTTCGGTTCAGTACATCTTTTCAGTACATATATATCTAGTGTTGTCGAACCCAGTGAGAGTTAGTGTTTACATCAAACAAACTCAAGGATAGATATATGTTTCTTTATGAGCGACTCATAGAAACAAAAGGTATTGATTCTACCACAAATCTGAGAACATATGGTTGTTGCTTAAGATAATATCTTTTAGGAAACCATCATATTTCCAAAAAGGCAAGTGGGAAAAAAAAGACCTCGAATGGACTTCGAGTCAAGCAACAAACAAATGCAGGATACATAGGAGTCTTTGGAAAAGCTCCATACTTAGAAGCCTTTGGAAGAGCTTCATGAAGACTTTAGAAGTGCTTCAAGAGAATCCTAATACTCAAAGGACTTGA
Organism: Spinacia oleracea; assembly: GCF_020520425.1. NCBI lineage: Eukaryota > Viridiplantae > Streptophyta > Magnoliopsida > Caryophyllales > Amaranthaceae > Spinacia > Spinacia oleracea. The sequence continues at coordinate 95,905,947 of NC_079489.1, forward strand.
GTAATGTCTGCATAGACACTAACGTTTGATGTTCAATACCTAGGTAAATCATATAAGGAATAGAATTCAACCAAGATAGATACATAGATATCTTGAGGAATGAAAACTACGAAGACTTTGGAAAGTGCTTCAAAAACATACGACTTACAGGTTAGCTAGGACGAATTAAAATTCCCAAGTATGGTTCGAGGCCATACAAAATGGTTTGAGGCCATTTCATCCAAAGTACCTTCATCTTGAAGAATCAAATCTATGATTTGGTTGATTTGCATAAAGGGTTCACTCCCATTAGTTGCAAACATGTTTTCTAAACATAGAACGTTGATTTGCATAAAGGGTTCACTCCCATTAGTTGCAAACATGTTTTCTAAACATAGAACGTTGATTTGCATAAAGGGTTCACTCCCATTGGTTGCAAACATGTTTTCTAAACATACAACGTGGATTTGCATAAAGGGTTTACTCCCATTGGTTGCAAACATGTTTTCAAAACATACAAAGATGATATTGTATTCACATACAAAAGAGAAGCTAGATTGGTGGTTAAAAGATTGTAAACAACTTCACGGCGTTGATAATGTTGAAATCTTTTTCACCAAGTCGGAATGCTTGAACTATTTTGGATAAATCTAGCAATCATTGCATATGGCAATATGGCAATTGGAAAACGAAATACCTTACTCAATTGGACTTGTAGAAAGGAATTGTGTACATCACACAATGTAAAAGTTTTGAATGCTAGATAAAAGAGCAATCTTAAGAAATCTACTCGTAGAATAAAGCATGCAAGTGGGAATTGGACCATATTTGTCTGAAAGGCTATTGAGCAATCATAGCTTTATGAAAATATGGATCATCTTATAGATGAGGTGTTTAGTGGGACCTAAGTCATGTTTATTGGTTCTATATATGAGATACATATCTCTCTATTGAAAATGACATTCAAATGGTTAGATTTGAAAGTATTTGTCAATATTAGAACCATGGAGAAACTTAGAACATATTGGGCTAAAGATCTATTGGATAGGATCTAAAGCGTTGTTTGGATTCTGTAAAAGTAATTACTAAATCAAACACAATGGAGAGACTCAAAAGAGACTCTCAACCCATATGAGTAAGTCTAAGTTATTTATTGCTTTAAATATGTCTTAATTATGCATGAGATTGTGGCTTGATTAGGTTGCATGATTAAGGATTTTAGTTAACTTAAAATCTAACCAACATAGTAAGAGCCTTAAGTTCCAAACTTAAAAATTGAGTTAAAAGGTGCCATGCCAAAATATACACTTGCTTGGATATCCTTTACATCAATCTGGTAATAGTTTTCGCTCAGCGAGGTGTTACTTATTGGTCCTAAAGGGGCAAGGTACACAAATAATTGTGAGTACATGTTAGTTTTGGTGAAACTCAACGATATAAGTAAGGAGTCCTTTTATGTCGTGGAAAAATCGATAGGTTTACCTAATAAGTTCTTAGACGTACCTATCAACCAAGAGTAGTTTCTAGACTATTAGCAAAAGGCTTTTGCTTACCTAAAAGATTTTAGAATTGAGTCTAAATACATAATGTGCTTAATTCTTCAATGGGTTTTAGGGTCTTGGAATCATTTTATTCACACCTGCCGGAACACATAACTTGAATAAAATGCTTAATGAACATTGAATTATGCATGTATGCTAGAATTTAAGTTTATTAAGAGAAACTTTGAATGGTTATTTATTTGTTTATTCTTTTCAATTGTAGTTTTAATTATGGCAAACAACAATTCATTCAACATTCGATCAATTCTCGACAAGGAGAAGTTGAGCGGGAAAAACTTCCTTGACTGGCAAAGGAACTTGCAAATAGTTCTTATGCAGGAAGAAAAGGAGTATGTCCTGGAAGAGGCGATGCCCGAAGCCGCAGGCGATGCCCGAAGCCGCAGGCGAAGGGGTCACTCGGGCAGCCCTCAATCGTTGGATTGATGCCAACAAGGATGTAAAATGTCTAATGCTTGCAACCATGAGTGCAGATCTACAGAAAACGTTCATCAACTCAGATGCTTTCACGATCATCAGTGAGTTAAAGAACATGTTCCAAGATCTGGCTCGAGTCGAAAGATTCGAGACTCATAGGCAAATTCTTGAGACCAAGCTTAAGAAAGGCGAGCCCGTAAGTCCACATGTTCTAAAAATGATTGGACTCATTGAGAATATGAGTCGGCTGGATCAGCAATTCTCTCAGGAAATGGCTGTAGACACCATCCTCCATTCTCTTCATAACGGGTATGATCAGTTCAAACTGAACTACAATATGAAAAGTCTGGACAAAACACTCACTGAGCTTCATGGTATGCCGAAGACCGCTGAAAAGACGCTCAAAAGTGATAAGCAAGATATGCTTATGGTGCGTGGGGGCAAGTTCAAGAAATCTGGAAAGAAGAGGAATGCTAAGAAAGGTGGCAACAAGGCCAGCCAGACTAAGCAACCAGGCGGCACCAAATATGAAAAGAAGAAGGTGAGCCAACCCACTTCTGAATCTGAATGCTTCTATTGCAAGAAGAAGGGGCATTGGAAGAGAGATTGCTTGAAGCTTAAGGAAGATCAGAAGAACGGAACAGTCGTTCCATCTTCAGGTATTTTCGTTATAGACTGTATACTTGCTAATTAAACTTATTGGGTATTAGATACAGGTTGTGGCTCGCACTTATGTTCCAATTCACAGGGACTAAGAAGAAGTAGAAGGTTAAGCAAGGGTGAAGTCGACCTACGAGTGGGAAATGGAGCAAGGATTGCTGCATTAGCTGTAGGAACTTATTATTTGTCGTTGCCCTCTGGGCTAGTCTTGGAACTGGAAGAATGTTTCCATGTTCCAAGTCTTACTAAAAACATCATTTCTGTTTCTTGCTTAGATGCTAAGGGATTTTCCTCTTTAATAAAAGACAATAGTTATTCGTTTTATTTTAAAGAGATGTTTTATGGATCTGCTAGATTAGTCAGTGGACTTTATTTATTAGATCACGACAAACAAGTTTATAACATAAATACCAAAAAGGCCAAAAAGGATGATTCAGATCTCACCTATCTGTGGCATTGTCGATTAGGCCATATTAACTTGAAACGCATGGAAATACTTCAAAAAAAAAAAAGGAATTCTAGAACCATTTGACTTAGAGGATTATGGTAAGTGCGAATCATGTTTACTTGGAAAAATGACAAAGCAACCTTTCTCTAAAGTTGGAGAAAGAGCAAATGAACTATTGGGTTTAATCCATACAGATGTATGTGGACCAATGAGTACAAATGCTAGAGGTGGTTTCAGCTACTTTATCACTTTCACTGATGACTTCAGTAGATATGGTTATGTCTACCTAATGAAGCATAAGTCTGAATCCTTTGACAAATTCAAGGAATTTCAGAGTGAAGTAGAGAATCAATTAGGCAAGAAGATTAAAGCACTACGGTCTGATAGAGGCGGTGAATATATGAGCTATGAATTTGATGACCATCTGAAAGAATGTGGAATTCTATCAGAATTGAATCCTCCTGGAACACCACAATGGAACGGTGTGTCGGAACGGAGGAACAGAACCTTGCTAGACATGGTTAGGTCAATGATGGGTCAGGCTGAACTTCCAATAGAATTTTGGGGACATGCACTAAATACAACTGCACTCACTATAAATAGAGCGTCTAAAGCTGTTGAAAAGACTCCATATGAGTTATGGTTTGGAAAGCCTCTAAATGTGTCTTTTCTTAAGATTTGGGGATGTGAAGTATACGTCCAGCGATTAATTTCAGACAAACTTCATCCAAAATCTGACAAATGTATCCTTGTGGGCTATCCAAAGGAAACAAAGGGGTATTACTTCTACAATACATCTGAGAACAAGGTGTTTGTTGCTCGAGATGGTATCTTTTTGAAAAAGAATCACATTTCCAAAATGACAAGTGGGAGAAAAGTAGACCTCGAAGAAATTCGAGTCGAACAACAAACTCTAGAGAATGCTCAAGATGACATTCAAGATAAAACTCAGAGATCTTTAGAAGTATCTGGTGAGAATCATGGTCAATCTAGAGATGTAACCCCGCGTAGATCGCAGAGATATAGATCTCAACCGGAAAGGTACTTAGGTATTTTGACGAACGTGAGCTATGATGTTCTATTACTTGAAAGTGATGAACCTGCGACTTACAAACAAGCTATGACGAGCCCTAGCTCCAAGCAATGGCAAGAATCCATGCAATCTGAATTAGACTCCATGTCTGAAAACCAAGTATGGAATTTGGTCGATTTGCCAGATGGCTACCAAGCCATTGGAAGCAAATGGGTTTTCAAACTGAAAAAGGACAAGGATGGGAAACTTGAAGTTTTCAAAGCTAGATTGGTTGCAAAAGGTTACAGGCAAGTCCACGGTGTGGATTACGATGAAACCTTTTCACCAGTTGCAATGCTAAAGTCTATTCGGATAATGATAGCAATCGCTGCTTATTACGATTACGAAATATGGCTAAAAAGGTATGCAAGCTAAAGAAATCAATCTACGGATTGAAGCAGGCATCCAGGAGCTGGAATATACGTTTTGATGAAGCAGTCAGTGACTTTGGTTTTATCAAGAACGCAGACGAATCTTGTGTATACAAGAAGGTCAGTGGGAGAAAAATTGCTTTCCTAGTATTATATGTCGATGACATATTACTTATCGGAAATGACATTCCTATGTTGAACTCTGTCAAGATTTGGCTTGGGAAATGTTTTTCGATGAAGGATCTAGGAGAAGCACAGTACATATTGGGCATCAAGATTTACAGAGATAGATCTAAAAAGATGATTGGACTTAGTCAAAGCACTTATATCAATAAGGTGCTTGATAGGTTCAAGATGGCAGACTCCAAGCGAGGCTACCTACCCATATCTCATGGAATAACTCTAAGCAAGACTCAGTGCCCAAAAACACTTGATGAGCGTAGACGAATGAATGGGATTCCATATGCATCATTGATTGGTTCAATAATGTATGCTATGATATGTACACGCCCGGATATTGCGTACGCACTCAGTGCTACGAGCAGATACCAGTCAGACCCAGGAGAGGCACATTGGACTGCTGCCAAGAATATTCTGAAGTACCTGAAAAGGCACAAAGATGACTTCCTGGTCTATGGTGGAGATGATGAATTAATTGTTAAAGGCTATACGGACGCAAGTTTCCAAACCGACAAAGATGATTTCAGATCACAGTCTGGGTTTGTCTTCTGCCTCAACGGAGGTGTAGTAAGCTGGAAAAGTGCTAAGCAAAGCACCATTGCGGATTCTACAACTGAAGCGGAGTACATTGCTGCACATGAAGCAGCAAAGGAAGCTATATGGCTAAGGAAGTTCATAGGTGAACTTGGTGTAGTCCCCTCCATTAAAGGACCAATAGCCTTGTATTGTGATAATAACGGAGCTATTGCACAGGCAAAGGAGCCTAGTCAAGCATGTACTTCGTAGATTTCATCTTCTACGAGAGTTCGTTGAAAGAAAAGAAGTCGAGATAAGAAAGATTGGAACTGATGACCACATATCAGATCCATTGACTAAACCTCTGCCGCAGGCGAAGCACAACTCGCACACTGCAGCTATGGGAATCAAGCATATTGGAGAATGGCTTTGATGTCCTTATTTAATGTTTTAAAGTTTTAGAGTTTAATTCTTTGTAAAACATTATTGGTTAATCATTCACAATAAATGAATAGAATTCATTTTTTCCATTTAATTTGTGGTTTATTAAATGATGAGTCCCTTCAATTTGACGATATATTCAAGATAGACTGTCAGGACCAGTCCTGTGACTAAGAAATGTCTATCAAGTGAACTTGAATGTCAAAGGCTGAAAATGGTCCCTGGTCGGAGTTTTCTATAAAATTGGACGCATAGAATGAAGGAAATAATCCCCTTGGTCCAAGTATGCATTCAATGTTAAATCTAATAAATGCGGTTCAGTATTAATTAACAAGTTAATAATTCAGTGAGGTCAAATGAACTGAATGCCTAGCTAGAGGCCGCTTCAGTTCAAGTGGAATTAATGATATTAATCCACAGCTTACTCTTGACTGAACCCGTAGGGTCACACAAATAGTACGTAAACGGATCAAGTATTTAATGGCATTAAATACTCCATCTATGGATATTCGGAATCAACGGATCTTGGTTTCAGTGGGAGCTGAGATCGTCACAGGCAAGAAATGAATACTCCGGAAACGATGATATTTCCGGAAACGGAAACATGGTACGTATCGGGAAATATTATCGGAAATGGAAATATTGCCGGAATCGGAAATATTGCCGGAAACGGAAATATTGTCAGAATCGGAAATATTATCGGAATCGGAAAATAATTCCGGAAACGGAAATATTAAATATTTGTTCGAAACGGAAATTAATTCCGGAATCCAAAATATTAAATATTGTTCGTATCGGAAATATATTCCGGAATCGGGAATTTAATCGGAAGCGTATCGTACGAATAAGCATCGGACGAGGCCTACCGGACGAGGGCCCAGCACGAAGCCAGGCCATCGCCCAGCAAGCCAAGCGCGCCACACGAACAGCCAAGGCCACGCCAGGCCCAGCAGGCCGTGGCAGCGCGCGCAGCGCGCGCAGCTGCGAGCAGTGGGCTGCGAGCATTGCTGCAGCTCGCGTGGGCTTGTAGCTCGCGTGGGCCGTGCGGCCGTGTGGGCTGTGCGCGGGCATGGCCTGAACGCTTGCGGGTCATGCACGCGTAAGTGTTTGTGTTCGCATACGAAACCTAAAACGTGCAGAATTCGTTTAATGATTAAATTCCTAATTCTATTTGATAAATTAATTAAATAAGAGTTTTATTATAATTCTAATTTAATTAATTCATATCCTAATAGGATTCCAATTCTCTTTCCATACCCCTATAAATATGTGGCCTGGGTTCACAATTTATAACGAGTTATTCAAGTATTCAAAGTGAGTTTTTGAGAGAAAAAATTCAGTCACACATCTTGCTCAAAAGTGCCGAAAATTTATAGTACCTTAGGGGCGATTCTAGTTGGTCAATCTGAAGGCGGATCCGGACGTGCTGTGGACTATCTACGGAGGGACGACACTTGGAGTCCTAAAGACTTGTTCTTGTTCGGTTAGGGCGCAGCTAGGGAAGGCACGCAACAAAGAGTATGCATCTAAACTATGCATGATGATTATGTGTAAATAATATGTATTCCTGGCTTAATGGTTGTTTCCGCATGATTTATGAATTGTCATATGTATCATAACCTAACAGTGGTATCAAGAGCCTCTTATTATTTTCATAATCTAAATTGCATGAACATGGTTAAATATTACAAATTTGCAAGAATTAAAAGGGGTGATTAATTTTCGTAATTGTTAATTAATTGCAAATTGCGTTTATTTAATTATACGTACGCAGTTTTTCGGCAGTTTCTTCGTTACTCATCCAAATCGGGTGATTTTTGTGTCAATTCCGCATGTAAAAGGCATTCTAAAATTTTGACAAAAATAGTAGTTTTCTGCCGAACCCAGAATTCTCAAATTCGAAGCCTAACTATCACTTTTCGAAGGTTTTAGTTTTTCGAATGCAAAATTTCGTAAATTTAAGATGTTAAATTAAATATTTGCGATTCTTGTTGATAAATCTTGTTTAACAAGTTTGAATATGTTTAACAAGTTTGAATGCCTAGCCTTGTTAATTATGCAATCTAATTTGTAATTATGATTAATTAGTTGAAAATTAGAATAATTTAGAATTAATTTGATTTTCATAATTAATTATAATTTAATTAGAAACCTATGATTAAAAACCACCATAAAAATTGTAAATTTATGATAAATTTTAAATTTTTATGACCTAGGCTTGAATCCATGAAATCAATTGAATAATAAATTTTCGATTTTTCGCCCTAAAATAATGAAATTAATATTAATTTATTAATTTGTCATTAATTTTAAATATAAATTTTAAATTTTTATGCGATTCGTTCATATAACTTGCACGCACAAAGCAATGGACGCTTCGTGTTACCCTTAAGGGGTGTTGTATAGTGCGGGCATGCGACGACGAGCAAGGGAGCTCGTCGCCCGTGCGGCACGAATGCAATGAACAAGGGCATGGTGCACGAGCACAAGGCAGCAGCCCTGCCTTGTGTCGTGGGCCACGAGCTATGGACGAATGGGCATGGGCGAAGGCAAGGCACGGCAGTCGCGTGTGGGCAGCAAGCGAGCTGCGCCACAACGCGCACTGCCTCGCGCAAGCGCGCGCAGCGAGCGCGCAGCGAGCGCAAGCTCGCGTGCCACGAGCGCTGCGCCCAGCGTCGATCGCGCGCAGCGAGCAATTGCTCACGCACAGCGAGCGATGGCTCGCGCACAGCGAGCGATGGCTCGCGCACAGCGAGCGATGGCTCGCGTGCATCGAGCGCTGGAGCGCGCGCAGCAAGCGCTGGCGAGCGCGCACAGCGAGCGATGGCTCGCGTGCATCGAGCGCTGGCGCGCGCGCAGCGAGCACCAACTTGTGCGATGGCTTGCGATGGGTAGATGCAGCAGCTATGCGACGAGCGCATGGGCTGCGCGCACATGGCCAGCGATGGCTGTGTGCGTGTGGCCCATGGGCGTACGATGCGTAGGGTGTTTGCATTACGATTAGATCGTTTTGAATGTTTAATTTGAAATTTTCAGTTTACGTAATTTTAATTAATTTTAAAATTAATAATTTAAATTATTTTCTTGGATTTTAATTTTGAATATTGTAATTATAATAAATTTTATTTATTCTAATTATTTTACTAAAATTAAAATCATGAATTAATTTAAATACGACTGAAATCAAATTAAAATTTTTGGATTCAATTATAAATTTATATGGGCTTTAAATTTTAATTAAATTTGTATGTTTCCGGTTAGACTTGAAATACATTTTTATGTTTAAAATTAGTAAAGCATATGAATTTATTGGTTTAAGTAGGAGCGCTTTTTAGTCATAAACTCTTCATTAGGTCTACGAATCCTTAAGGTTAAAACAACTTGATTAGAATTAATAAGGACTGAATAATTGGTAGATTATTGGTGCCCTTGATTAATTGCTGCAAATGTTTACGTGATGCATAATGTGTTTTACTAACCAGCTATGTGGGCCATTCATAATAGTGAATGGGTGAATGGTATATATTGTATATGTACTGTTTTGCAGGTTATGAAGTGACTAGTATGGCCCAAATAGGATAGAAAATATGGTCTGCGTACCATTAATTTGAATGTAATTGGTCTAAAGTACCAAAGTTGTTTTTCAATTCAAATATGGTCTGCGTACCATCAAATAGTTGTAATTAGTTTTAATTATAGCTTATCCTATTTGAAGAAAATGGTGCCTCCCACGGAGATTTTCAAGACGGACTTTGAAGTTAAAGCTTCAAGATGAAGTCGGGCCACACTAGATCACATTTATCTTATGCATGCTTTTAGTTATTTATTGATTTAAATATGTCTTAATTATGCATGAGATTGTGGCTTGATTATGTTGCATGATTAAGGATTTTAGTTCACTTAAAATCTAACCAACATAGTAAGAGCCTTAAGTTCCAAACTTAAAAATTGAGTTAAAAGGTGCCATGCCAAAATATACACTTGCTTGGATATCCTTTACATCAATCTAGTAATAGTTTTCGCTCAGCGAGGTGTTACTTATTGGTCCTAAAGGGGCAAGGTACACAAATAATTGTGAGTACATGTTAGTTTTGGTGAAACTCAACGATATAAGTAAGGAGTCCTTTTATGTCGTGGCAAAATCGATATGTTTACCTAATAAGTTCTTAGACGTACCTATCAACCAAGAATAGTTTCTAGACTATTAGCAAAAGGCTTTTGCTTACCTAAGATGTTTTAGGATTAAGTCGACAAACTGTGCTTAGTTCTTCAATGATTTTAGGATCTTAGAATCATTTTATTCACACCTGCCGGAACACATAACTTGAATAAAATGCTTAATAAACATTGAATTATGCATGTATGCTAGAATTTAAGTTTATTAAGAGAAACTGTGAATGGTTATTTATTTGTTTATTCTTTTCAATTGTAGTTTTTAATATGGCAAACAACAATCAAAACATCATCATGGGTTCTGAGCTTATGGTCAAGCTGAACCTGGCAAATTTTCTTGAATGGGAAGCTAAGCTAGTTGAAATAGTCAAACTCAATGGACTTGAGTATGTACTATCACATCCCATGCCAAGCTACTATGCCAGAGACATGACCCCTGAGAGATTTTACGCCTGGGATGCGGATCTCAAAAAGGTTATGAGTCTCATGCTGAACAATATCCCTGATGATTGGGCTAGAAGGTTTGTAGCCTATGAACCTTTTACGCTCATCAAGAATCTGAGGGATATCTGTCGTGGAAGCACGGAGGACAGGGACCTGAACGTCCATGAGTTGATTGAATCAATGTCTGGTCTAAAGGTTAGTTCTCCCAACAGGTGTTATAGGATGGAGGTCCAAGAAACACATGTTCAGCTCCTTCGCACTAAACAGAGGGTAGGCGTCCCACTGAGGTTCCATGTGGATCTTATGCGTTCATACTTTGATCGCCTAAGTCTACTAGGAACACCAATAAGCGAAAGGATGGCAGTCTCTATCTTGCTCAATTCACTACACAGTGGGTTTGGTCGCTTCAAGCAACTATACCTAAGTGAACCAAGAGAAGAAACAGTTGCAGAATTTGTTCACCTTGTCAGAAAGGCTGAAATAATACTGGACTGTGAAGCCAAAGATTTACTCAAGGCTAGAAGGAGACCGTTCAAGAAAGGTGGAAAGTCCAAGGGCAATGCTAAATCAAAGCAGGACAAGTCCACGTCAAGCTGTCTTTATTGTGATGGAATAGGCCATTACAAAAGAGAATGTCCAAAGCTAAAGGAAGATCAGAAGAACGGAACAGTCGTTCCATCTTCAGGTATTTTCGTTATAGACTGTATACTTGCTAATTCAACTTCTTGGGTATTAGATACACGTTGTGGCTCACACTTATGTTCCAATCCACAGGGACTAAAAAGAAGTAGAAAGTTAAGCAAGGGTGAAGTCGACCTACGAGTGGGAAATGGAGCACGGATTGCTGCATTAGCTGTAGGAACTTACTTTTTGTCGTTGCCCTCCGGGCTAGTTTTAGAACTGGAAGAATGTTTCCATGTTCCAAGTCTTACTAAAAAACATCATTTCAGTTTCTTGCTTAGATGCTAAGGGATTTTCCTTTTTAATAAAAGACAATAGTTGTTCGTTTTATTTTAAAGAGATGTTTTATGGATCTGCTAGGTTAGTCAATGGACTTTATTTATTAGATCACGACAAACAAGTATATAACATAAATACCAAAAAGGCCAAAAAGGATGATTCAGATCTCACCTATCTGTGGCATTGTCGATTAGGCCATATAAAATTGAAACGCTTAGAAAGACTTCAAAAGGAAGGAATTCTAGAACCATTTGACTTAGAGGATTATGGTAAATACGAATCATGTTTACTTGGCAAAATGACAAAGCAACCTTTCTCTAAAGTTGGAGAAAGAGAAAATGAACTATTGGGTTTAATCCATACAGATGTATGTGGACCAATGAGTACAAATGCTAGAGGTGGTTTCAGCTACTTTATCACTTTCACTGATGACTTCAGTAGATATGGTTATGTCTACCTAATGAAGCATAAGTCTGAATCCTTTGACAAATTCAAGGAATTTCAGAGTGAAGTAGAGAATCAATTAGGCAAGAAGATTAAGGCACTGCGGTCTGATAGAGGCGGTGAATATCTGAGCTATGAATTTGATGACCATCTGAAAGAATGTGGAATTCTATCAGAATTGACTCCTCCTGGAACACCACAATGGAACGGTGTGTCGGAACGGAGGAACAGAACCTTGCTAGACATGGTCAGGTCAATGATGGGTCAGGCCGAACTTCCATTAGAATTTTGGGGACATGCACTAAATACAGCTGCACTCACTATAAATAGAGCTCCGTCTAAAGCTGTCGAAAAGACTCCATACGAATTATGGTTTGGAAAGCCTCCAAATGTGTCTTTTCTTAAGATTTGGGGATGTGAAGTATACGTCAAACGATTAATTTCAGACAAACTTCATCCAAAATCTGACAAATGTATCCTTGTGGGCTATCCAAAGGAAACAAAGGGGTATTACTTCTACAATACATCTGAGAACAAGGTGTTTGTTGCTCGAGATGGTGTCTTTTTGGAGAAAGATCACATTTCCAAAATGACAAGTGGGAGAAAAGTAGACCTCGAAGAAATTCGAGTCGAACAACAAACTCTAGAGAATGCTCAAGATGACATTCAGGATGAAGCTCAGAGATCTTTAGAAGAATCTGGTGAGAATCATGGTCAATCTAGAAATGTTACCCCGCGTAGATCGCAAAGATATATATCTCAACCGGAAAGGTACTTAGGTATTTTGACGAACGAGAGCTATGACGTTCTATTACTTGAAAGTGATGAACCTGCGACTTACAAACAAGCTATGACGAGCCCTAGCTCCAAGCAATGGCAAGAAGCCATGCAATCTGAATTAGACTCCATGTCTGAAAACCAAGTATGGGATTTGGTCGATTTGCCAGATGGCTACCAAGCCATTGGAAGCAAATGGGTTTTCAAACTGAAAAAGGACAAGGATGGGAAACTTGAAGTTTTCAAAGCTAGATTGGTTGCAAAAGGTTACAGGCAAGTCCACGGTATGGATTACGATGAAACCTTTTCACCAGTTGCAATGCTAAAGTCTATTCGGATAATGTTAGCAATCGCTCCATATTACGATTACGAAATATGGCAGATGGATGTCAAAACTGCTTTCTTAAACGGCGTTTTAACAGAAACTGTGTTTATGACACAGCCTGAAGGTTTTGAGGATCCAAAGAATGCTAAAAAGGTATGCAAGCTAAAGAAGTCAATCTACGGATTGAAGCAGGCATCCAGGAGCTGGAATATACGTTTTGATGAAGCAGTCAGTGACTTTGGTTTCATCAAGAACGCGGACGAATCTTGTGTATACAAGAAGGTCAGTGGGAGCAAAATTGCTTTCCTAGTATTATATGTCGACGACATATTACTTATCGGAAATGACATTCCTATGTTGAACTCTGTCAAGATTTGGCTTGGGAAATGTTTTTCGATGAAAGATCTAGGAGAAGCACAGTACATATTGGGCATCAAGATTTACAGAGATAGATCTAAAAAGATGATTGGACTTAGTCAAAGCACTTATATCAATAAGGTGCTTGATAGGTTCAAGATGGCGGACTCCATGCGAGGCTACCTACCCATGTCTCATGGAATGACTCTAAGCAAGACTCAGTGCCCAAAAACACTTGATGAGCGTAGACGAATGAATGGGATTCCATATGCATCATTGATTGGTTCAATAATGTATGCTATGATATGTACACGCCCGGATGTTGCGTACGCACTCAGTGCTACGAGCAGATACCAGTCAGACCCAGGAGAGGCGCATTGGACTGCTGCGAAGAACATTCTGAAGTACCTGAAAAGGCACAAAGATGACTTCCTGGTCTATGGTGGAGATGATGAATTAATTGTTAAAGGCTATACGGACGCAAGTTTCCAAACCGACAAAGATGATTTCAGATCACAGTCTGGGTTTTTCTTCTGCCTCAACGGAGGAGCAGTAAGCTGGAAAAGTGCTAAGCAAAGCACCATTGCGGATTCTACAACTGAAGCGGGGTACATTGCTGCACATGAAGCAGCAAAGGAAGCTATATGGCTAAGGAAGTTCATAGGTGAACTCGGTGTAGTCCCCTCCATTAAAGGACCAATAGCCCTGTATTGTGATAATAACGGAGCTATTGCACAGGCAAAGGAGCCTAGACACCACCAGAGAGTCAAGCATGTACTTCGTAGATTTCACCTTCTACGAGAGTTCGTTGAAAGAAAAGAAGTCGAGATAAGCAAAATTGGTACTGATGAAAACAAATCAGATCCATTAACTAAACCTCTGCCGCAGGCGAAGCACAACTCGCACACTGCAGCTATGGGAATCAAGCATATTGGAGAATGGCTTTGATGTCTCTGTTTAATGTTTTAAAGTTTTAGAGTTTAAATCTTTGTAAAACATTATTGGTTAATCATTCACAATAAATAAAAAGAATTCATTTTTCCATTTAATTTGTGGTTTATTAAATGATGAGTCCCTTCAATTTGACGATATATTCAAGATAGACTGTCAGGACCAGTCCTGTGACTAAGAAATGTCTATCAAGTGAACTTGAATGTCAAAGGTTGAAAATGGTCTCTAGTCGGAGTTTTCTATAAAATTGGACGCATAGAAAAGGTTAGACGATTAGAATGCAAGATGACTAGTAGTTCTGTTTCTTGAACTATGTGGACATGGCAATGTCATAATCATTTGCATAGATACTTACTTGGGGAAGACTAGTATCGGACAAGACCTATGAAACTTTACTGTAAGAGATGAAAATCTGTCATAAGTAAATTTCATTAAAATTATTAGACACTAAATCCTCAATACCTGAGTGATTTGAGATTACTTGTTTGAGAACTGGTTACTTTGACGTTGACCAACCGTCGCACCGTAAAAGGAGGCTATAAAGGCAACGCTCAGGTAATCACCTATCAAACGAAGTCTAATCTCAAGATCACAAGATTGGGATTGTCCTCCCATAAATCGGGATGAGATGCTTAAAAGTTGTACAAGGCCACTCGGAGAGCTAGAAACTGTGAAATGCATGGCCGTGCTCGGATGAATCATAGGCTATGATTATCTGTTTATTTGATCAGTTGAACTCTGAAACCGAGGAACACCTCTGGACATAATAAGGATGACAACTCTTACCTTATGTTCAAGAGCAAGCATCGAGCGACAAAGGAATTAGAAAATGCACACTTGTCCCTAAGGACAAGTGGGAGACTGAAGGAAATAATGCCCTTGGTCCAAGTATGCATTCAATGTTAAGTCTAATAAATGCGGTTCAGTATTAATTAACAAGTTAATAATTCAGTGAGATCAAGTGAACTGAATGCCTAGCTAGAGGCCGCTTCAGTTCAAGTGGAATTAATGATATTAATCCACAGCTTACTCTTGACTGAACCCGTAGGGTCACACAAATAGTACGTAAACGGATCAAGTATTTAATGGCATTAAAAACTCCATCTATGGATATTCGGAATCGACGGATCTTGGTTTCAGTGGGAGCTGAGATCGTCACAGGCAAGAAATGAATACTCCGGAAACGATGATATTGCCGGAAACGGAAATATGGATCGTATCGGAAATATAAATATTATCCAAGTCGTAGATGTTGCCGGAAACGGAAACATGGTACGTATCGGGAAATATTATCGGAAATGGAAATATTGCCGGAATCGGAAATATTGCCGGAAACGGAAATATTGTCAGAATCGGAAATATTATCGGAATCGGAAAATAATTCCGGAAACGGAAATATTAAATATTTGTTCGAAACGGAAATTAATTCCGGAATCGAAAATATTAAATATTGTTCGTATCGGAAATATATTCCGGAATCGGGAATTTAATCGGAAGCGTATCGTACGAATAAGCATCGGACGAGGCCTGCCGGACGAGGGCCCAGCACGAAGCCAGGCCATCGCCCAGCAAGCCAAGCGCGCCACACGAACAGCCAAGGCCACGCCAGGCCCAGCGCAAGGCCAGGCCCAGCAGGCCGTGGCAGCGCGCGCAGCTGCGAGCAGTGGGCTGCGAGCATTGCTGCAGCTCGCGTGGGCTTGTAGCTCGCGTGGGCCGTGCGGCCGTGTGGGCTGTGCGCGGGCATGGCCTGCACGCTTGCGGGTCATGCTCGCGTAAGTGTTTGTGTTCGCATACGAAACCTAAAACGTGCAGAATTCGTTTAATGATTAAATTCCTAATTCTATTTGATAAATTAATTAAATAAGAGTTTTATTATAATTCTAATTTAATTAATTCGTATCCTAATAGGATTCCAATTCTCTTTCCATACCCCTATAAATATGTGGCCTGGGTTCACAATTTATAACGAGTTATTCAAGTATTCAAAGTGAGTTTTTGAGAGAAAAAATTCAGTCACACATCTTGCTCAAAAGTGACGAAAATTTATAGTACCTTAGGGGTGATTCTAGTTGTTCAATCTTAAGGCGGATCCGGACGTGCTGTGGACTATCTACGGAGGGATGACACTTGGAGTCCTAAAGACTTGTTCTTGTTCGGTTAGGGCGCAGCTAGGGAAGGCACGCAACAAAGAGTATGCATCTAAACTATGCTAAATGATTATGTGTAAATAATATGTATTCCTGGCTTAATGGTTGTTTCCGCATGATTTATGAATTGTCATATGTATCATAACCTAACATAGAAAACATTAGACGACTAGAATGCAAGATGACTAGTAGTTCTGTTTCTTGAACTATGTGGACATGGCAATGTCATAATCATTTGTATAGATACTTACCTTGGGAAGACTAGTATCGGACAGACCTATGAAACTTTACTGTAAGAGATGAAAATCTGTCATAAGTAAATTTCATTAAAATTATTAGACACTAAATCCTCAATACCTGAGTGATTTGAGATTACTTGTTTGAGAATTGGTTGCTTTGACGTTGACCAACCGTCGCACCGTAAAAGGAGGCTATAAAGGCAACGCTCAGGTAATCACCTATCAAACGAAGTCTAATCTCAAGATCGCAAGATTGGGATTGTCCTCCCATAAATCGGGATGAGATGCTTAAAAGTTGTACAAGGCCACTCGGAGAGCTAGAAACTGTAAAATGCATGGCCGTGCTCGGATGAATCATAGGCTATGATTATCTGATTATTTGATCAGTTGAACTCTGAAACCGAGAAACACCTCTGGACATAATAAGGATGACAACACTTACCTTATGTTCAAGAGCAAGCATCGAGCGACAAAGGAATTAGGTAATGCACACTTGTCCCTAAGGACAAGTGGGAGACTGAAGGAAATAATGCCCTTGGTCCAAGTATGCATATAATATTAAGTCTAATAAATACAGTTCAGTATTAATTAACAAGTTAATAATTCAGTGAGATCAAGTGAACTGAATGCCTAGCTAGAGGCCGCTTCAGTTCAAGTGGAATTAATGATATTAATCCACAGCTTACTCTTGACTGAACCCGTAGGGTCACACAAATAGTACGTAAACGGATCAAGTATTTAATGGCATTAAATACTACATCTATGGATATTCGGAATCGACGGATCTTGGTTTCAGTGGGAGCTGAGATCGTCACAAGCAAGAAATGTATACTCCGGAAACGATGATATTACCGGAAACGGAAATATGGATCGTATCGGAAATATAAATATTATCCAAGTCGTAAATGTTGCCCGAAACGGAAACATGGTACGTGTCGGAAAATATTAATGGAAATGGGAATATTGCCGGAATCGGAAATATTGCCTGAAACGGAAGTATTGTCAGAATCGGAAATATTATCGGAATCGGAAAATAATTCCGGAAACGGAAATATTAAATATTTGTTCGAAACGGAAATTCATTCCGGAATCGGAAATATTAAATATTGTTCGTAACGGAAATAAATACCGGAATCGGGAATTTAATCGGAAGCGTGTCGTACGAATTAGCATCGGACGAGGCCTGCCATACGAAGGCCCAGCACAAAGCCGGACCATCACCCAGCAAGCCAGCGCGCCACAACGCACCAGCCAAGGCTGCGCCAGGCCCACCGCAAGGCAGGCCTAGCGCGCGCCAAGGCTGCGGCAGCGTGTGGGCCTCGTGGCAATGGGCTGCGATAGCTCGCGGGCTGCGCGCGTGCGCATGGCGCCCCTCGTGGGCTGCTGTGCGTGCGTGTGTGTGTTTGTGTTCATATAAGAATCCTAAAGCTATCAGGATTCGATATATGATTAAATTCCTAATCCCAACAGAATAAATTAATTAAATAAGAGTTCTACTAGGATTCTAGTTTAATTAATTCGTATCCTAGTAGGATTCCAGTTCCATTTCCATACCTCTATAAATAGGTGCCTAGGGTCATAATTTATAGACACAATTGAATTATTCTAAAGGTAAGATTTTGAAGAAAAATCAGCCATACACTTGCACCTAATAGCCGAAATTCCTAAGCTACCTTAAGGGCGATTCTAGTTGGTCAAGCTTAAGGCGGATCCGGACGTGCTGTGGACTATCTACGGAGGGACGACACTTGGAGTCCTAAAGACTTGTTCTTGTTCGGTTTGGGCGCAGCTAGGGAGGGCACGCAACAAAGTGTATGCATCTAAACTATGCTAAATGATTATGTGTAAATAATATGCTTTCCTGGCTTTATGGTTTTTCCGCATGATTTATGTTTTGTCATATGAATCATAACCTAACATAATGAAGATTAGATTGCAAGTGTTTATAGTTCTTTTTCTTGAACTAGATGGACTGGATGTCAGAAATCATTTGCATAGATACTTATTGTATCTTGTATCGGATTGACCATGAGAACACTTTAAGAGATTAAAGTCATGCCATAGGTAGTTCTCATTAATGGTGATTAGAAACCGTTCCTCAAAACATGAGCGATTATGTCTGCTCGTTTGAGAATTAGTTAGCTTTGATACTAGCTAAACGTCGCACCGTATAAGGAGGCTTTAAAAGCAGTTATTGGGCGTACTATGAATCAAAGTGAGTGTTCATAGATTGCAAGAATGGATTGTCCTCCTATCTTTGATAGGATATGGTGTTGTTGTGTAACAAGGCCTCTCGGAGAGTTAGATACTGTAAAATGCATGGCCGTGCTCATAATGGTTAGGCTTAACCTTCTGCAAAAGTTTGACAGTTGAACTCTGTAATCCGAGAAACACTTCTAGACCTAATAAGGATGGCTTGGATCTTACCTTATGTTCAGTAAGTAACACTAAGTGACAAAGGAATGTGGATGCACACTTGTTTGAATGACAAGTCGGAGATTGAAGGAAATATGTCCTTCACCCAAGTTGCATTAAGTCTAATACCAAGGTTCAGATTAATTGCGAACAATTAATTCAGTGAGATCAAGTGATCGGAACAGCTAGCTGGATCAATGCTTCCGATCAGTGAGTTCTAATGAATATTAAGCTCACAACTTACTCTTGACTGATCCTACAAGGTCACACCAATGGCATGTAACAGATCACCGGATTAAATGAATCGAAAAATTCATTTAATAGCTTTTCGGGAATTAGTTGGAAAACGTATTATACGATACGACCTTGTATCGGAATCGTATATCGTATCGTGAATATTCGTAAGCTAGGCGAAACGAATAAATCGTATCGTACGACGGTGATTCGTCGTATACGAAACGATAAATAATATATCGGAAATATATTAATCGCGGATACGAGGAGGCAACGCTGCCAGCCCAACGAGCCAAGGCGCGCAAGCGCGCAAGGCCCACTAGGCGTAGCAGGGAGCCAGCGCGCAAGGCCCATGCCTTGGCTGGGCGCGCGCGCATGTGAGGAGTAGCAGCAGCAGCGCACACAGCGCGGCCCAAGGCCCAGCGCCTGTGTGGTGCGCGCGTATGGGCTTGTTGTCCGGTTCTTGCCCTTGTGGCTTGGCCGGATAGTATTATAACCTAAGGGGTTATAATATTATTCTACACAAGTTTTCCTAACCTAATACACAATTCAGCCACACACATCAAACCCTAAGGAGGAGAGAGAAACCCTAATTCTCTCTCAGCCTCCATGGATGTGTTCTTCCCAAAAGCACAAACTCTTGAATGATTGTCTAAAGTACGATTATCAAGACGGATCTGAACATGTCGGTGAACCAAGTAGAGGAACGACAAGTGGAGTTCTTTGTTCGTGTTCGTTGACATATTATTGTGGAAAACACGCTTATAATGTAAGTTTGCTTAATCTGTTCTTTATACATGTTTCCTGGCTTTGGGGATTGTTCCGCACATGTTATTATGTTTAACTGTATTCCCCTACACTTTTCGTATGTTTTTTATAAGTTTCTTTCCATCTTGTGCTTTATAGGTGATTATGGTGAAATATGATGGAAAACAAGTAGAATTGAGCCAAAAAAGGGGATGCGCGACCGAAAGAAGTTCGTGCGCCCGAACAGAGGAGAGCTGTGGACACTAAGGAAGATGCAGCTTTGTGCGACCGAACAGCCCTTTTTGTTCGATCGCACAAATTGGATTTTGGAGACAGAATGCCCCAATTTTGGTAAACGGCCGCACAAGAATTTGTGCGCCGACACATGATTAGCTGTTCGACCAAACTAAAATTCGAAGAAGACATGGGCCAAGAAAAGCTCATTCGACCGAACAAGATTTCCTGTTCGGTCGCACATGACGAAGGAGTTTGTCTTCGCTTCGTTTGCTCGCACAAGATGAAAAGTTTGCTCGAATTTGCTTTATCTGTTCGATCGCACAAAGGGTATGTGCGACCGAACACTTGCGCGGGCTGCAGATTTTCGAATTAATGCTTATATTTGGGGAAACTTATAATTAGATTTTTCATTTTAATTTTAGAACATTCAATTTTAGATTAACATTTTTAGAATTCCTAAATACATTTTCAGCATTTTCTAGAGAGAGAAACTCCTTGCTTTGAAGCTTCAAATTGTAATTTCTTCAACTCTCTTTCAATTTCTTGCAATTTCAATTCAAATTCTTAGTTCCTTATTCTTGCTATTTTGCTATTGTTCTTTAATTGCTCTTAATTCTTGAATTCCTCTTTGCTTTGATTTTAGTTTCATTGATTCTCAATTCTTTAATTGATTTTGCAATTGAATGTTCTACTCTTTGATTCCTTCTTAAGCTTTCTACTCTTTCAATTACATGATTACTTGTCTAGATCTCATGAATGTCCTAATTTCAAGCATGTGTAGTGAGTAGTCTTAGGTTAGGGGAAAAGGGTAGAATCTAGGGGTTTAATTAGGGGAAATTGATTGTTGAATGTTGATTGATTGATGTAATTAAGTTTGATTTGGTGATAGGATATCCATGCCTAATTGAGTGGTAGCTGCAAATACTATTTGATTGGATTGGATTGGATTGCATAGGCTAGGTTTGGCAAGACATTGTGAGCCTAATTCGTGCAAGTGAATAGTAGTTCCTATTATATGCAAGTGGTCTAGTTTAGGATTAGGCGAAATCTCTTCCATAGACTAGATACTTCGCGTGCCCCATCCGAGAGGTGGCGGGCACGTCATTCGATTCTATTCCCCTATGCACTAAGTTGTTATATCATCTTGATTGCTTGATTGTTTAGATCGTTTCCCCCGATTTCCCTAGGCTATCCCCGACTCCCTAGCATTTCCTATATTTATAATTCGTTTAATTGTTAGCTTTAGTTTTCTTAGAATATAATTCAAACCAACTTTTGTCCAAACTAGCTTAACGCCTTGACTCAATGCACACCGTTTCTATGGGACGATCCCTATACTTGCCGCTATAGTCCATATAGCCGGTTAGTTAGTGGTTTATAAATTTTGTTTGGTCGGGTGGTTTTCTTTTCAACGATGAGCCTTATCAGGCTTCAAGGCGTCGAGTGACATCATTGGATGAACTTGGGTTTGTCGTCATGGTGAATAGGTGGTTTACTTTTAGTGAGTGGGTGAGATTATCAGGCTATTCTTGATTGTTAGCCCCACGGTGGGCGCCAAGTTATTTTGGACGAATTCTGCCATGGGTTGAACTCGTCGAAAGGAGGTGATAACAATCTGAACAAGTGAGATAACACTAACATGGCAAGAAGCAAGTTCAGAGAAATGAGAGTAGTATATTATTGAGCATTATGGGTAACACATAACCAACGAGCCTTACAATGATCATTTTATACATCATCACCTAACTTGTAACGTAAAACAATGATTAATACAAATGTAATGACCCGACTCCATGATTTATGCCATGTCATTCAATGTTGTAACCGTCGTCGTCTTTTAGTTGTTTGCCTTGACAATTAAGTGTCTTTACCCTTTCTATTGCCTTGTTGGCCGCCAGGTGATCTTTGAGTAGGTCTGCCTTGCCACGTCACGGTGTGGACATTTTCCCTCCTAACAAATACTCTGTATGCATATTCCAAACAAATAGAGTTGTTTATTGCTTGGATAAAATTCAAGTTGTGAGGAACAAAATCCATTTATGTCTTATTTGAATGTGACTTCATATGCAATGTTGCACCAATTTCAAGTACGTACAATTCTATACTTGTACGGAAAATATTATAGATTACCATAATCAATCATCTATCAATTAACTGAATTATCAATTACTCCGTACTAAATTTAATAAGCGCATTTGTCGACAAAATTAAAGATAAAACTAGCTCTATTAATAGGGGAATGAGAGTATATATCCTATATATGTAATACCGCTGGTGTTGAAATTAAAAAATAAAACTATTTAACTAGAAAATATAACAATTTGATTAGAAAGTGTAGCTATTTTATTAAAAAGTATATAATAGTAGTAGAATGTAACTATTTTAACATTAAGCAACTATTTAATTAAAAAGTATAATTATTAGATAAAAATTAAGTCTTATACATAAGACCATCTTATATAAATTTTTGTAGTATAATGAAGTGTTCGCTCACAAACACACGTTAGGAAAATCGTATAACCAATTAACTTTTCATTTAGTGTTCACGTTGCTAATACATGGTAACTAGACCTGGTTATTGGACAGGGTAGTCCAATAGATATAGGGTTAGGGTCAAGTTAATAGGGCTTTTATTGGGCAGGGCTCTTATTGGACATGGCCTTTATTGGACAGGGTCATTATAGGGTCAAACTTATACTACAATTATTTTGAAAATTAAAATAGTAATGATACAAAAAATTACGTGTATAGTTTCGTATTTACTTGTACTTGCACATGGCTCTTTTGTTTTTCATTTTTCATTCCTCGTTTATTGACCCGCCCTCTAATGACCCGCTATTGACCCACGACCCGCTTTTGACCCGCCCATTATCGACCCGCTAAAAATGACCCTTTCAATACCCGACCCTCTTTTGACCCGCACCGACCCTGACCCGCCCCGCCCGATTACCAGGTCTAATGGTAACCATTTGAAATCTTTATAAAAATAGATCACCCTAAATTAATAAAACTAGAATGGAAAGTTGAGGTACAACACTGCTATATAGAAGCTAACAGGGCGGCAGATTGGCTAGCAAACTATGGTGTTGGGCTGAACCCCAAGCTCATGATCATGGAGGCGGCCACGCAGGATCTTCGAGCCGTTTCATTGGAGGAGCTGAGTGGGATTACACTGCTTAGACGAGTTCCTGCAATAGCTGCATGAGGTTGCGGAACTTGGATGGCACTGCTGCTGTTTTAGTTTTTGTTTTGCTTTCAGTTTGTTTTCAGTTTCTGTCTCTTTTCCTTTTCAGTGTAATGTTTTGATTTATTTTATGGAAACTCTCCTCTTTTGCAACAAAAAAAAAAAACATTGTAATTAATTATTGGCACTATCAAAATGGAATTTGTGAAAAGTTAGATACTAAGTACTTCCTCTGTCTTTTTAGGTGACAAAATTATTTAGGCACGTTTGCGAATACACGATTTAAAACATTAATACTTTCAATTATGGATAAGAAAATATTATAAAAGTTGATATTTTTAAAAATATTTATTGAAACAAGTCTAATAAGATCCAACATCAAAATATTTATTCTTAAATATAATCACAAAAGAAAATCAACGGAACTTGTGTAAATAGTATTAAATTCTAATTATATTGTGTCATCTAATCAGAAATGGAGAAAGTATTAAATTTGTGATCTGCATAGGAATTTGCAAATTTGTGACCATCTTATATAAATGTTTGGTATCACACACATGTTTTAACAAATAATTAATGTTATTTTTTTTTTTACTTAAATAATGCAAATTACGTTTATCAACAATGTTTTATTTTTATCCAAAATCTGACATTGAGAAAGTGAGAAAGTGAGAAAGATCTTTTGGGATTCGGTATCAACGGAGTGGCACTCCTAATGACAATCTTAAATCGGAGATTTTAATGCATGACACTACTAGAAAAATTGCATACAGGGGCAAGTCAATATTGCCTCTAAAAACAGAGATGTAACCTCTAATGAGTTTTTGATTGGTGCCCCATTGTAAAATTGAGAGACATAATGCCCTATTGAATATGAGTGACTAAAATAATCATTAGCCACGATCTCTGACATAATATTAGGATCGTGTATATTACAATATAAAATAAAATATTTCAAATGTAAGAATTAAAAATGCAGTTTAAACGGAGTACGTAATTAAGGAACAAAACTGGATGGAAAATTTTGCTTTTATTTTTTATTTTTTTGCATATGCTAAACAAACGACGGAGGAAGTGTTGTTTGCATTTGCATTTGCATGCATGTGTTGTACTCCCTCTGTCCCTTAATACTCGCACCGGTTTGACCGATGCGGAGTTTAAAACATTTGAATTGACTTATTAATTTAATGAGTGTTTGTTGATAGTGGGGTATTTTTTAATATAGTTAGTGGGAAATGTGTAAGGGGTAGGGAGTGGTGAGTGAGGGGTGTTGATTTTTAAATGATTTTTTGTAGGGAATAGGGGTGTAGGTGGGGTAGTAGGTAAGTGTGAGAAATAATATAATATTGATAACGATTTCCATTTATAGAAGCGGTGCAAGTATTAAGGGACGGTCCGAAAAGAAAAGCGGTGCAAGTATTAAGGGACGGAGAGAGTATATAAAAAGCAAGTACAGTATAATACAAACAACAAAATGCCACAAACGTTGATACATGATTCCCATCATTATCTCTTACCCTTATCCTTCTCGGACTTAATTGGATCCACTCTCTCTTTCTCTTTCTATTTCTTTCTCTCTAGCGTGGTCCATATTTTCATCTTGCTTGGGTGATTTTCAGCACTGCTTAAACAAGCTCAGTCATGTACACTTCTATCACTTTTAGTGAACAAACTGTGACCTCTTATCTGCATTTAATTTTTTCTATATATATATATATATATATATATATATATATATATATATATATATATATATATATATATATGTGAGATATATGATCATAATAATGCTTTGGCAGAATGGAGGGTCCAGCCAGTTCGGGTTCGGCCCAAATTACTTCAAATTCCACTACAATACAATCGGGTTTTTGCAACTGAAAAAATTATTCTCAAAATCAATGAATTCCGTCGCAAAAATGAAATTGTGACTGAAGAGACGAGATATTGGGCCGTCGTAGAAATTCTTATCGCAATTCTTTTCTACTACAATTTTTTTGGTAGTCGCAACGTTTGCGACGGATTGGCGACGGCCTTGCTATTACTATTTTGCATCTATTTTTAAAAGTGTTCCGACTACAGAAAACATTATCCCACCAAATTACGATGGTTTTGCGACGATTACACTTTTTTGGAAAAAATTGACAATGGCGGTCCAAACTATGAACATTAATCTTTAAAAGATTATAAGTACAAATTATTACAGGTAAGTCCCAACTATGGGGGATGTTAAATTCGCGTAGACCTTTTTACCGGTGACTGTTGTGTAAATCAAACCATTGTAATTTTTCAGCGCGTCTCCTGTGAAACCAGTCACACCATCAACTTGATGGTGTGACGAGTGCGAAACCAATAGCGTACCTCCCCTAAAACTATATAAAAAAAAAGTAACAGATCTAAACTATAGAAGTAACATATCTAAACTAAAAAATACCTCCTCTAAAATTATTAAAAAAATAAGTAACATGTCTAAATTATAGAAGTAACATACCTAAACTAAAAATGTACCTCCCCTAAAACTATTCTGTATAAAAAAAAAGTAACATGTCTAAACTATAGAAGTAACATACCTAAACTAAAAAAGTACTTCATCTAAAATTATAAAAAAAAAGTAACATGTCTAAACTATAGAAATAACATACCTAAACTAAAAAAAATACCTCCTCTAAAATTATTTTAAAAAAAGTATCATGTCTAAACTATAGAAGTAATATACCTAAATTAAGAAGGTATCTCCCCTAAAACTACTCCGTATAAAAAAAGTAACATGTATAAACTATAGAAGTAACATACCTAAACTAAAAAAAGTATTTACTCTAAAATTATCAAAAAAAAGTAACATGTCTAAACTATAGAAGTAACATACCTAAACTAAGAAGGTATCTCTCCTAAAACTATTCCGTATTAAAAAAAAAAGTAACATGTATAAACTATAGAAGTAAAATACCTAAACTAAAAAAGTACCTTCTCTAAAATTATTTAAAAAAGTAACATGTCTAAACTATACATGTAATATACCTAAATTCGCAAGTGTGAACTGGTCTCACCATCAATTGATGGTGAGGACAGTCTCATATAAGAATTTTGGGTAATTTTTTATAAAATTTTAAAATTTACCTTTTCTTGTCCCCAAATTAATTGAATTCAGATTACCTAAGGCACATGTTTTCTTTTTCCTCCCATATATTTTCTCCAACTCACCTTCTTCACCCACCGTCCATCAATCATCCACCATTTGCTTTGACACAAACCCTTTGACACAAACAAAACAAATTTAAGTTCAAAAATTTAATCATCCCATTGACACAAACCCCAATTTAAGTTCAAAAATTTAATCATCCCATTGACACAAACCCCGTCCCCACCATAAAATTCCCTCCCAGTTATAAAAAATACCCCAAATTCTCTCTCCTCTTCACCTCCTTGACATCCGTTCATCGTCACTACCTTATTCTTTCATCTCCTTTGCCTTCTTAGTTTTCTTTTATCAAAGGATGAGTGCAAGGCGAGGTGAGAGAGATGAGTGTTAAAGGCAAAAAGGAAAGTAAAGTGAAGGCGAGGTGAGAGAGATGAGTGTTAAAGGCAAAAAGGCAAGTGAAGTGAAGAGTGTTAAACAGATAGTAAAAGCTTAATTTCTTACTAACGTGTAATATAGGATTTTAATCTTCTGATTTTGTTAGTAATTAGGAAAAAAATTCGAATTTGTAAAATTGAAATTCCATGATTGTCAATGTCAAGAACTAGAAATTTTCCTACTTTTCTTAATCAATTAGTAGCGAAATTTGATAATTTTTTGTCATTTTGTGACATTTATAGTCTTTTCTATTACGTGACATCTTCTTCACAGTCATCAGCACAGCGGTAATGTTGTTACTATACTTCAAATCGATTTCGGTTAGAGGCGCCCTTACATTTGAAAAAGAAGAGTCAGCTGATCTTGGGGTAACCTCCACTAAAACTAGAAAAAGAAAATGAGTAAAAATCTAGGGGGGAAAAATAAGAAGAAGAAGAAGAAGAAGGAAGTAACAGAGCAGATCAACACGGAAGGAATTGTCGAAGAAGAAGAACTAGGGTGTGGGTTTTAATTTAAAAGGGAGGGTAGATCTTAAGCGGGTGGGTTTTTTTTTTAAATGGGCGGGTGTAGGGTTTTTTTTTTGTATTTGCTCTTGTATTGGTATTTTTCGTATTTCGTATAGCTTGTACATTGAATTTTGTATGTAAGTTATGAGAGCTTGATGAATCTTGTTTAAGACTCATCAAGCTCTCTAACTTGTTAAATTTGTCAAGTATGTGATTAACTAGATTTGACTTGATCTTATCAATCCCACCCCTAAAAGAGGAGTCAAATTCTAGGTTTACACAAGTGATGTAATTGAATTTTGAACATAGAAAAATAAAAGCTCAAAATATAAAAAAAAGTGCGCAAAATACCCCTACGGCCTTCAAAATTTTGAACATTGACAGAGTCGCCACCAAACATATTAAGGTTCCAGTTTGGAAGGACCAAAGTTGACTCTTCTTGGACAAGGCATTGAATCTTGAAACATAATGTGTGAGATTCGGGCACGGGAACAAACCGCTTATTTTAGGAGGCTTTAGAATCACATTCAAACACAAGACAAGGATTGTTTTACGAAATCCTAATCTAGGTTGGTTGAATCATGAATTTAGAATCATTGAAATTGCTACTTGTACATGGTCACTTTGCTTTAAAGTTAGTTCCGGGAACCTAAGGCCGGTTTGTCCAAAAATTATCTTTGTTAAGCGTAATGTAACCTTTTGTATATTGTTGTATTTAGCATGTTGGGTGATGAAAGCAATAAAAACGTAAAGCATCATTACAAATAGAAAATGAATAATTGAAATGCGTACAACACCGTTTAGGTGCAAAACCACATCGCCTTGAAAAGGCGAGTATATGGTGCGGTATTGATGTTGCGATATTGAAATTGCGATATTGAAATAGTATTATTGTATTTGATACCCGAACGCCAAGCAACTTCTTAATAATAAGTGTGCCCGACACGGATTCAATTCTCTAAAAAATCTTAACTTTAGATGAGCTTCTCATCTTGAAGTATCCTTGATTTTGAATATCGAAATAAAATTTGAAATAAAACGTGAACTTGAATATAGAACTTGATTATTGAATTTAGCAGTCTTTGTTCTTAAAGATTAGACATTTCCATGTTAAAGGCCTCGCCTTTAATATGCTCAATTGCTTGAAATTGATTCTAGTTTAAAGAGAAGTTGATCTTATTTAAACATCATTGATCATGAATATTGAATGTAGAACTTGAATATTGAAAATAGAAATTTTGATGATCATGTGTTCTAGTTTGGAAAAGGGTTTGCACTTTTCCAAACATCCTTGAACTTTCATAAAGTTAAAGCTTTTTGAAGATTTGAATGATGATTGTTGTAAGGAACACTTTCAAGAATGAAAGCCTGAACTTACTAATCATATGTTTTGAAAACTAAGCATAAAGGTTGAAACTTGAAACTTGTAAAGGGAGTTTGAAAGATCATTTGAGGGGGGTTTCAAGTATAAAATCCCCTCAAAGGTTAGTCCTATTGTGACATTTCCTAGTTAAAGTGAGTATGAACATCACAAGAACATCATGGGATTAGTAAACTTGAAATAAGAAAGGTAGAAAATTGGATTAAATCATGGTGTTTATATTAGGGATTCGGTTTTACCTTGCTAGATTTAGGCTAGATTTTCGATTTGTACTCCCAATTGCTTTGATATTTGGAAAAAATATAGGAAAAATTAAAGGTTTTTGAAGATTGAATTTGTGTTTGAATTTGAGAGGAAAAATTTGTATTACAACGTTTTATTAAATTTTCCTCCTCCAAATCTGGTGGAAATGAAGGGTTTAAATAGGGGATTAATCTGCTAAAAAAAAAACCACGTCAGCGCCTGGCGCTGTTGACGTGTCGTAAGTGCCGCCAAAAGAAGGACGATGACGCCGTCCTTCTTGTACCGGGGGGGGGGGGGGGGGTTGTACCTATGTACAATCTTGGAGCGTAGTATTTTCTTGGTGGTTAAGGCAAGAACTTGCGACTAAAAACCCATCTTTTGAGTTCGTGATTTGCATTTGGACTCGGTTTTACGGGACGGGGCCCTGCATGGTCGGTTTTGTGGGTCGGCGCCCGATTTTGGATTTCTTATTGGCATTTTGATTGGAAATGGCCTTGTAAAACCAATGGAGAGGTCCATTAAGTGAGGTTGTTTTTAGATTTTGAACTTGAATTTTGTACCTAGTTCAGAAATGGGAACGGGCTCGGGAATTGGACCTTGGATTTTTTATTTTGGAATACATCTTAGCAATTGGGACTTCCGCACGGAGTGTTACCAACCAGCTAGCAAGGATAATGGTTTCGTCATCATCCCATTAGGGGAGACACGAATTAGGTGTCTACAGAAGCCCCCACATTGACTGAACGTTCGATTAGGAAAGCGAAAGTTGACAAGTGTTTTTCGCGTCGTTATACGAATTCACACAATCAAACAAAATTTATAGAAACACCTAACTAACCGACTATATTGATTATAGTGGAAAGTTCGGGATTGTCCCAAGAGAACAGTGAGAATGAGTCTAACAAAATCAAGCTAGCTTAGAATAGAAATGTGAATTGGATTATAGTAAACTAATAATTCTACTCTAATTAATAAGTCAATCAATAAGGAATAAGCTAGGGGAATTGGGGATAAACTCGGTTTCAATGGTGTAGCGGGTTATTTTTCTCATACGTTTTCCCGACGAATAGTGGATTTTGTATTTCCTCTACGGGTTTTGTAAATTTTGAATTTCGAAGGAGTCGCCACCAAACAATATTTAAGGGTACGGTTTGGAAAGACCAAAGTTACTCTCATGGATAAGACATTGAATCTTAGAAACCGAATGTGTGAGATTCGGGCAAGGGAACGAGATGCTTATTTTGCGAGCTTTAGAAGTACATTCTAGTGCAAGAAAAGGATCGTTTTCGAATAATCCTAATCATGAAGCTAGGTTGGTTGGAGCATGCATTTTAGAACATAGAAATTGCTACTTGTACGTGGTCACTTTCCTTTAAAGTTAATTAAAGGAACCTAAGGCCGGTTTGTCCAAGAATTATCTTTGTTAAGCGTGATGTAGCCTTTTGTATTTTGTTGAATTTAGCATGTGAGGTGATGAAAGCGATAAACAAGTAAAGCATCATCACAATAAGTAAAGGAATTATTGAAAGTGCGTACAAAACCACATCACCTTAAAATTAAATAAGTTGAGTAAAGATTGCGGAATTGAAATTACAAGAATAAAGGTGCAGTATTGAAATTCGCGTTATTGAAATGCGATATTGAAATGTGCGATATTGAAATGCGGAATTGAAATTGCGGTATTGAAATTGTATTATTGTATTTGAGATCCGAACGCCATACGACTACTTAATAATAAGTGCGTCCGACATGGATTCAATTCTAAAAATCTCCACTTTAGGATGAGTTGCTCATCATAAAGTATCTTAGATTTTCGTTATTGAAATTGAACTTGAACATTGAACTTGAATATTGAACTTAGGAGGCTTAATTCTTAAAGTTCAACCTTTTAATGTTAAAAAGTTCTTAACTTTAATGTGCTCCATAACTTTGAAATTGATTCTAGTTTAAGGAAGTGATTAGAAACAACCTTAAAAATCATAGAATCTTGAAAATAGGATTTGTATTTGAACATAAAATATGATTGTTCATAGATTCTAGTTTAGAAAAGGAGTTGCACTTTTCATAAACATCATTGAACTGTTTGAAAAGGTTTGGATTTTGTAAAATTGTGTGATTGTTGTAAGTAACACATTTAAAAATAAAAACATCAACTTACTAATCATTTTTGAAATCAAAGATTGAATCTTGTATGGCATTATTGAAATGGTGCTTGGACAATCATTTCGGTAGGATTTCAAGAGTGAAACCTCCCCAAAGATGGCACCTTTCACATATTTTTCTTAGTTAATCATGAGCATGAGCCCAAATGATAACATCCTTGGAAATGCATTTAGAAATATAGATGAGTAGAAAGCATTGTAGATTTGATTAGGGATTCGGAATTACCTATTTAGGACTAGGTTAGCTTTCCGATTAGTGCTCCCAATTGCTTACATGTTTGGAATTGTGAAGGAAATTGTAGATTTGAACTTGATTTTTGAATTTGATTTTGAGAGAGAATTTTGAGATTACGATGATATGTTGATAATCTGCCCCCCCCACAAATGCTTGGAAAATGAGGGTTTAAATAGGGGATTAATCGGCTAAAATCCAAAAGCCAGCTGCGCCTGGCGCAGTTGACGTGGCCCAGAATCCGCTAAAGCAAGGACGATGACGCCGTCCTTGCCCTTGTCTTGTATTGTTGTACCTTTGTACAGTTTGTACGAATTTGGCACGTAGTGTTTTCTGGGGGATTTAGACTTAATTTGAGTAGAAAAACAAGCCGTTTTTGAATTTTAATTTCGTGTTTGAACTCGGTTTTACGGGACGGGGCCCGACATGCTCGGTTTTGTGGGTCGGCGCCCGAATTTGGATTTCTTAATGTCATTTTGACTGGAAAAGGCCTTGTAAGACCAATGGAGAGGTCCATTGGGTGAGATTGTGTTTTGATTTTGAAATTGATTTTTTAAAATTGAATTTTGTACCGAGTTCCTTATGGAGAACGGGCTCGGGAATTGGATTTTGGAATACATTTTAGCAATTGAGACTTTCGCGCGGATTTGCACCAACCACCTGGCAAGGATAATAGTATCGTCATCATCCCATTAGGGGATACACGATTTAAGTGTCTATAGAAGCCCCCACTTTGACTGAGAATTCGGTTAGAAAAGTCAAAGTCAATGTTTTCGAATAGGGACGGAGAACGGTCAAGATGTTCTGCAATCAAGACCATTCTTTGTACGCCGGTACCTGCACAAGACAAGCGTTAGGAAAAAGGATAGAGTCTACCTTCGTGCAGGTGTGACGACTCTGATTTTTGTACTTGTATTGCTTTTCCACCTTTGATTTGGAACGGAGCTTGGCATTGTGAGGGGGTCGAAAAAGCACGAGGCTAATGCGTGACCTCGTCCCTCGTGGGTGTGACGATTATTTTTTATTCAATCAAGTGTAATTGGATTTCCTGTGAGTTTACACCCAATTGACTAGTAATATAGAAGTCGCCATTCAGTTTTTAACAACAATGAGAAAAACTGACAAAACCCGGTTATCGTGACATAAAGGGAGTGCAATTATGTTTGACCACGACGGCCGTAGGTTCCCTTGTGATCCCTGGTGTGGGGATCTCTCAACATACACCCGCAAGGTAGAGATTAAGGGTTCGGGGGACTGTAACTACCGAAAGGAGTACTCGCTCTTCGATAACTCCAGAGGCAGGATATCCTTACTAGCTCAGCATAAATAATTGAAGGGACATGCGTTAACTATTAAACTAATCTGAGTTGATTTTAGCAATATGCAACATATAATACTAGATCGATCGCGATTATCTGATTTAAACAGCATTGAGGGACCTAGCATGATAATCCAATTTCCCAAAAATATTATATTTGTTAGGCGTGGTAGAACAATCAGATTTAGTTAGTTTAACAGTTCATAAAAAGGGCGAGGAAAGCAATTAAATTATCGAGAAGGGGCACATTACGACGCACCCTTGAGAGGTGCGTCACGGTTCTCAGAAAACTAACCACTTTGACTTTGCTATTTCTCCTTTTTATTTAACGAATCTCAAATTATGGGACAGGATACGTTCTGTTCGATTTATGGATCGATTGCGACAGAACGCGTGAACAATTTCGCAGCGTGAGGCTTAGGCTAAGGGTTGGAGTCAATACTCAGAATATGAATTGTGTGTGTGTTCCTTTCACGTCGAATTTGGGGCTGTATTTATAGGGAAGAGTTCGTGGAAAGATAGAATTGCAGAGTTCCCAGAGCCAGGCGTTGAAAATAGGGTATGGGCTGTTTTCTTAGTCATATTCGGATTCCTGAAATCCGTAGTGTTTGAGACTTAATCGAGTCTTTTAGTGCGTATCAATTTAATGACGGAATGCGTCTGGGCCCGTTACGAACTCTAGGCTCGTTAGGATTTTAATTAATACGTAACTCTTATTTCCGAATCATATAAAGAATAGGATTCTCGCAGTTTTCTATCTCATTTAGGATTTATGTTGGAGTGCAACACCTAATTCTCACAGGCTTCTATCTCTTATGACTTGCCACTATTAGAAGCTACCCTTTACGGCGGTTACTATTTTTAGCAGGTTTCCATAAATAGCAGGTTTCTATAAATAGCAGGTTTCGGGTGAAATGAAAAGGGGAATTGAGATTCGTTTATTTTATAGGAGATGCGTTGTCAAGTGGAGATTTATGTTTTCATCATCGAACCTTTCCCTTTCGGGAATGGGGACAAATGTAGGTGTCTACAGTTAGCCCCCACTTTGACTGAGTCTTGGAGTAAGACGATGGTCAAAGTATTAGACAGAGTGCGTCGCACAAGCCATAGTGACCTGTTTTGGCGAGGGTCTCACGAGCCCCCGAGTGATAACATTTGACTTAAGGGTCATCACTTGAAGTGTCGACATATCCCTCACGTGTCATTGGGATTTGTCAACGGATAGTATAGAATATTCCCTCACTTTGTCATTGGAAGTATCTAAAGAGGCGTAGAAACTCCCTCACTTTGTCATTGGGAGTAGCTACAGAAGTTTTCGAAATCAAAGCTATAAAGTGTAATTGGGCCTGGCCAAGCCCAATCACGAGGTAAAAATGTTTTTAAAGATTCTCATTTTCAGGGCTAGTTAAACGAGAAAACCCCCTTGTTTTTATGGGACGTAAAACGAAGGAAAATCCAGCACATCGCTCTTTTTGGAAAAAACGGAAAATCAATCCTTTTAATTTTTGGAAAAGGGAAAACCAGAAAAAGTTATCGCTGCAGCGACTAAGGACCTACGCGACTTGTGACGTAGACCCCGCCGGCTAAAGATGGCGAGCCTGTCCGCTAAGGGTGGACGCCCCGTTCGAAAAAGTGGACGAATCTTGTTTTTGAATATTTTAAAATAAGGACCTACGCGGCTTGTGACGTAGACCCCGCCGGCTAAAGATGGCGAGCCTGTCCGCTAAGGGTGGACGCCCCGTCCGAAAAAGTGGACGAATCTTGTTTTTGAATATTTGAAAATAAGGACCTACGCGGTTTGTGACGTAGACCCCGCCGGCTAAAGGTGGCGAGCCTGTCCGCTAAGGGTGGACGCCCCGTCCGAAAAAGTGGACGAATCTAGTTTTTGAATATTTGAAAATAAGGACCTACGCGGCTTGTGACGTAGACCCCGCCGGCTAAAGATAGCAGACCTGTCCGCTAAGGGTGGACACCCCGTCCGATAGAAGTGGACGAATCTATTTTGAAATTTGTTTTGTGTTTATTTTTTGAAAATAAGGACCTACGTGGTTTGCACCGTAGACCCCGCCGGCTGAAGATGGCGAGCCTGTTTCATTTTATTTTTGAAGGCTTCATTTTTGGAAAACTGAGGACCTGCGCGGCTAGTGACGCAGACCCCGCCCGCTGAAGGTGGGCGAGCCCTGTCCGCTAAGGGTGGACATCCCTGAATTCGTTTTTTCGATTTGGGAACTCGCGTGGTTTGTGACGCGATCTTGCCAACTAAAGATGGGCAAGTTCCTATTTCTTTGGTTCTTTGTGATTTCTTTTGAGAATTTCTTTTTATTCATTCTTGCAAGAGCGAATTCTTTCGAGGGATGCTCGAATTTAGTTGTAACCTGAACGTGGGCTGACAACGTGTTCAGACGGACCTTTGTCTTGCGACCGTCTGCTTTCGTGATTTTGAGCTAGTCTTTACGGCTCGATTTTTGCCACTACTTGGTCCTTGATCAGAGGACCATGCACAAGTGTTAATGACGACCTTTCTCTGAGGTCGAACCTGCGCTTTTTTTTTGAGATATCCAAACATGAGATGGTGTATGGCGTAGTCCGGGAATGTGATTTTGATCGTGCGCTCCTTGTTGGAGTATATTGTTTCGCGAGCCCCCAAGCACTGGGGCTCGTCGGTCGTTTTTCGCATCTTGTAATCATGTTTGGGGTCATGCTCGTATGTGCGAGCGACCTTTTATAATAGTGTGCTACTTTAGCGAAGCCGTGGAGTGCGACTTTAGTTTTCAGGCGACATCCGGTTTTAGCTTGGCCCGGATTAATCCTTTGACAGACAAACATTTTTTATTTGGAAAACCAACGACTTAACGATACACATTTTTGGTGTTTCGAAGAATGACCATGATATTTAACTTGTTTTTGAAAAGTGTACATAAGCATTTTCTGAGACAAGTCTAAGTTTCGACCAAGTTTTAATGTTTATTTTTTTTTGCTTATTTGGGAGCTAAAGGTGCTTTGGGCTTGATCCTACTTGCAATAGCGCCTCGTGTTTAGCAACACGGTTTTAAGTCCTTTTCTGTTCCGCGTTTTGTGAAATTCGGGCCTTGGGCTGCATTTCCAGCGCCCAAGGCTAGGCGTTAAACATTTTGGCGCCCAGCCGTGGGCGCTGAAAGTCTTTTCCTGGTGATATTTGACTTTCGGATTTCCTAACACGTTTTCGAATGGGATCAGGATGTCACTGGGTGCGTCCAGCTACATATAGGGGCTAGATACGTCCTTATTTTCCACCACTCTTAATTTCTTTCTCTCTTTTTTGCTGTGTTTTAATTACTCATTGCTTTTGCCATGTCGATCCCTACTTTCTCACTCCAACGGACTGTTAGGCGTTGGCTACGGGCCCTTACTCCCACAGAAAAGGCTTTGTTAAAAGAATACCACTTAGAGGCACTTTTAGTCTTACAACAAATTAATATTGATTATAACTTTCTGCATGCTGCCCTAAGCTTTTGGGACTCCGATCATCATGTTTTTGCCTTTTGGGGCAACGAAATATGTCCTTTGCCAGATGAATTTGCTGCGATCCTTGGTTATCCTACTAATGCTACTCCTGTTACTCCTGGCACTATTGAAGAGGGTAAAACAACCATAGGGGCTTTCCTAGGACTAGATGATAACATGTTTGCTGAAATTGTTGTAGGTGACGAGGTTAACTTGGCAAAACTTGAAAAACATCACTTTAGGCCTAGTAAGAATATGACCGAACAGAAATTGAATATTCGAGCCCTTGTATTTTGCTTGTTGAATCACTATTTGCTGTCGAATGACAATGGTGCGTTCGGTGACATAAGGTTGATCCCCTTGATTACCCAGATGGAAAGTTGCTATTCTATTATGCCGTTGGTTGTTGCCGAGACTTTGCTGAGTGCGGATGAGCTGAAGAAGGATACCAAAACTGAACATTTTAAGGGGAGCCCCCTATTAATGCAGGTAATCAATTTATTCTTGCGCACGTATACACGTTTTTTTTTGCGTACACAACAAGTTTCAGCGCCCAGGGTTGGGCGCTGGAATTTTCGGCGCCTGGTCCTGGGCCTTGAAACTGCGCACCAGGAACCGTTTTCTTTTATTATTTTTTTGATCGTGCCCGTTTTTTGCAGAATTGGCTCGTGGAACGGCTTAGACTTTTGGAAGCTCCTGCCGATCCTAAACATTATCGCCCTATAGCCTTGGGTAACCGAAAATACTTGCACCAAGGCCAGGACGAGGCCGAATGGACCTCCTTTTTTGTTAGGTTATGATACATATGACAATTCATAAATCATGCGGAAACAACCATTAAGCCAAGAATACATATTATTTACACATAATCATTTAGCATAGTTTAGATGCATACTCTTTGTTGCGTGCCTTCCCTAGCTGTGCCCGAACCGAACAAGAACAAGTCTTTAGGACTCCAAGTGTCGTCCCTCCGTAGATAGTCCACAGCACGTCCGGATCCGCCTTAAGATTGACCAACTAGAATCGCCCCTAAGGTACTATAAATTTTCGGCACTTTTGAGCAAGATGTGTGACTGAATTTTTCTCTCAAAAACTCACTTTTAATACTTGAATAACTCGTTATAAATTGTGAACCCAGGCCACATATTTATAGGGGTATGGAAAGAGAATTGGAATCCTATTAGGATACGAATTAATTAAATTAGAATTATAATAAAACTCTTATTTAATTAATTTATCAAATAGAATTAGGAATATAATCATTAAACGAATTCTGCACGTTTTAGGTTTCGTATGCGAACACAAACACTTACGCGAGCATGACCCGCAAGCGTGCAGGCCATGCCCGCGTACAGCCCACACGGCCGCACGGCCCACGCGAGCTGCAGCAATGCTCGCAGCCCACTGCTCGCAGCTGCGCGCTGCCACGGCCTGCTGGGCCTGGCCTTGCGCTGGGCCTGGCGTGGCCTTGGCTGTGCGTGTGGCGCGCTTGGCTTGCTGGGCGATGGCCTGGCTTCGTGCAGGGCCCTCGTCCGGCAGGCCTCGTCCGATGCTTATTCGTACGATACGCTTCCGATTAAATTCCCGATTCCGGAATATATTTCCGATACGAACAATATTTAATATTTTCGATTCCGGAATTAATTTCCAATATTTAATATTTCCGTTTCCGGAATTATCTTCCGATTCCGATAATATTTCCGATTCTGACAATATTTCCGTTTCCGGCAATATTTCCGATTCCGGCAATATTTTCATTTCCGATAATATTTCCCGATACGTACCATGTTTCCGTTTCCGGCAACATCTACGACTTGGATAATATTTATATTTCCGATACGATCCATATTTCCGTTTCCGGCAATATCATCGTTTCCGGAGTATTAATTTCTTGCCTGTGACGATCTCAGCTCCCACTGAAACCAAGATCCGTCGATTCCGAATATCCATAGTTGGAGTATTTAATGCCATTAAATACTTGATCCGTTTACGTACTATTTGTGTGACCCTACGGGTTCAGTCAAGAGTAAGCTGTGGATTAATATCATTAATTCCACTTGAACTGAAGCGGCCTCTAGCTAGGCATTCAGCTCACTTGATCTCACTGAATTATTAACTTGTTAATTAATACTGAACCGCATTTATTAGACTTAACATTGAATGCATACTTGGACCAAGGGCATTATTTCCTTCAGTCTCCCACTTGTCCTTAGGGACAAGTGTGCATTTCCTAATTCCTTTGTCGCTCGATGCTTGCTCTTGAACATAAGGTAAGAGTTGTCATCCTTATTATGTGCAGAGGTGTTCCTCGGTTTCAGAGTTCAACTGATCAAATAAACAGATAATCAAAGCCTATGATTCATCCGAGCACGGCCATGCATTTCACAGTTTCTAGCTCTCCGAGTGGCCTTGTACAACTTTTAAGCATCTCATCCCGATTTATGGGAGGACAATCCCAATCTTGTGATCTTGAGATTAGACTTCGTTTGATAGGTGATTACCTGAGCGTTGCCTTTATAGCCTCCTTTTACGGTGCGACGGTTGGTCAACGTCAAAGCAACCAGTTCTCAAACAAGTAATCTCAAATCACTCAGGTATTGAGGATTTAGTGTCTAATAATTTTAATGAAATTTACTTATGACAGATTTTCATCTCTTACAGTAAAGTTTCATAGGTCTTGTCCGATACTAGTCTTCCCAAAGTAAGTATCTATGCAAATGATTATGACATTGCCATGTCCACATAGTTCAAGAAACAGAACTACTAGTCATCTTGCATTCTAATCGTCTAACGTTTTCTATGCGTCCAATTTTATAGAAAACTCCGACTAGGGACCATTTTCAACCTTTGACATTCAAGTTCACTTGATAGACATTTCTTAGTCACAGGACTGGTCATGACAGTCTATCTTGAATATATCGTCAAATTGAAGGGACTCATCATTTAATAAACCACAAATTAAATGGAAAAATGAATTCTTTTCATTTATTGTGAATGATTAACCAGTAATGTTTTACAAATATTTAAACTCTAAAACTTTAAAACATTAAACAGAGACATCAAAGCCATTCTCCAATATGCTTGATTCCCATAGCTGCAGTGTGCGAGTTGTGCTTCGCCTGCGGCAGAGGTTTAGTTAATGGATCTGATATGTTATCATCACTACCAATTTTGCTTATCTCGACTTCTTTTCTTTCAACGAACTCTCGTAGAAGGTGAAATCTACGAAGTACATGCTTGACTTTCTGGTGGTGTCTAGGCTCCTTTGCCTGTGCAATAGCTCCGTTATTATCACAATACAGGGCTATTGGTCCTTTAATGGAGGGGACTACACCGAGTTCACCTATGAACTTCCTTAGCCATATAGCTTCCTTTGCTGCTTCATGTGCAACAATGTACTCCGCTTCAGATGTAGAATCCGCAATGGTGCTTTGCTTAGCACTTTTCCAGCTTACTGCTCCTCCGTTGAGGCAGAAGACAAACCCAGACTGTGATCTGAAATCATCTTTGTCGGTTTGGAAACTTGCGTCCGTATAGCCTTTAACAATTAATTCATCATCTCCACCATAGACCAGGAAGTCATCTTTGTGCCTTTTCAGGTACTTCAGAATGTTCTTGGCAGCAGTCCAATGCGCCTCTCCTGGGTCTGACTGGTATCTGCTCGTAGCACTGAGTGCGTACGCAACATCCGGGCGTGTACATATCATAGCATACATTATTGAACCAATCAATGATGCATATGGAATCCCATTCATTCGTCTACACTCATCAAGTTTTTTTGGGCACTGAGTCTTGCTTAGAGTCATTCCATGAGACATGGGTAGGTAGCCTCGCTTGGAGTCCGCCATCTTGAACCTATCAAGCACCTTATTGATATAAGTGCTTTGACTAAGTCCAATCATCTTTTTAGATCTATCTCTGTAAATCTTGATGCCCAATATGTACTGTGCTTCTCCTAGATCTTTCATCGAAAAACATTTCCCAAGCCAAATTTTGACAGAGTTCAACATAGGAATGTCATTTCCGATAAGTAATATGTCGTCGACATATAATACTAGGAAAGCAATTTTGCTCCCACTGACCTTCTTGTATACACAAGATTCGTCCGCGTTCTTGATGAAACCAAAGTCACTGACTGCTTCATCAAAACGTATATTCCAGCTCCTGGATGCCTGCTTCAATCCGTAGATTGACTTCTTTAGCTTGCATACCTTTTTAGCATTCTTTGGATCCTCAAAACCTTCAGGCTGTGTCATAAACGCAGTTTCTGTTAAAATGCCGTTTAAGAAAGCAGTTTTGACATCCATCTGCCATATTTCGTAATCGTAATATGCAGCGATTGCTAACATTATCCGAATAGACTTTAGCATTGCAACTGGTGAAAAGGTTTCATCGTAATCCACACCGTGGACTTGCCTGTAACCTTTTGCAACCAATCTAGCTTTGAAAACTTCAAGTTTCCCATCCTTGTCCTTTTTCAGTTTGAAAACCCATTTGCTTCCAATGGCTTGGTAGCCATCTGGCAAATCGACGAAATCCCATACTTGGTTTTCAGACATGGAGTCTAATTCAGATTGCATGGCTTCTTGCCACTGCTTGGAGCTAGGGCTCGTCATAGCTTGTTTGTAAGTCGCAGGTTCATCACTTTCAAGTAATAGAACGTCATAGCTCTCGTTCGTCAAAATACCTAAGTACCTTTCCGGTTGAGATCTATATCTTTGTGATCTACGCGGGGTAACATTTCTAGATTGACCATGATTCTCACCAGATTCTTCTAAAGATCTATGAGTTTCATCCTGAATGTCATCTTGAGCATTCTCTAGAGTTTGTTGTTCGACTCGAATTTCTTCGAGGTCTACTTTTCTCCCACTTGTCATTTTGGAAATGTGATCTTTCTCCAAAAAGACACCATCTCGAGCAACAAACACCTTGTTCTCAGATGTATTGTAGAAGTAATACCCCTTTGTTTCCTTTGGATAGCCCACAAGGATACATTTGTCAGATTTTGGATGAAGTTTGTCTGAAATTAATCGTTTGACGTATACTTCACATCCCCAAATCTTAAGAAAAGACACATTTGGAGGCTTTCCAAACCATAATTCGTATGGAGTCTTTTCGACAGCTTTAGACGGAGCTCTATTTATAGTGAGTGCAGCTGTATTTAGTGCATGTCTCCAAAATTCTAATGGAAGTTCGGCCTGACCCATCATTGACCTGACCATGTCTAGCAAGGTTCTGTTCCTCCGTTCCGACACACCGTTCCATTGTGGTGTTCCAGGAGGAGTCAATTCTGATAGAATTCCACATTCTTTCAGATGGTCATCAAATTCATAGCTCAGATATTCACCGCCTCAATCAGACCGCAGTGCCTTAATCTTCTTGCCTAATTGATTCTCTACTTCACTCTGAAATTCCTTGAATTTGTCAAAGGATTCAGACTTATGCTTCATTACGTAGACATAACCATATCTACTGAAGTCATCAGTGAAAGT
The DNA here is from genome assembly GCF_020520425.1 of Spinacia oleracea. NCBI lineage: Eukaryota > Viridiplantae > Streptophyta > Magnoliopsida > Caryophyllales > Amaranthaceae > Spinacia > Spinacia oleracea. The sequence continues at coordinate 95,947,612 of NC_079489.1, forward strand.
GATAAAGTAGCTGAAACCACCTCTAGCATTTGTACTCATTGGTCCACATACATCTGTATGGATTAAACCCAATAGTTCATTTGCTCTTTCTCCAACTTTAGAAAAAGGTTGCTTTGTCATTTTGCCAAGTAAACATGATTCGCATTTACCATAATCCTCTAAGTCAAATGGTTCTAGAATTCCTTCCTTTTGAAGTCTTTCTAAGCGTTTCAAGTTTATATGGCCTAATCGACAATGCCACAGATAGGTGAGATCTGAATCATCCTTTTTGGCCTTTTTGGTATTTATGTTATATACTTGTTTGTCGTGATCTAATAAATAAAGTCCATTGACTAATCTAGCAGATCCATAAAACATCTCTTTAAAATAAAACGAACAACTATTGTCTTTTATTAAAAAGGAAAATCCCTTAGCATCTAAGCAAGAAACTGAAATGATGTTTTTAGTAAGACTTGGAACATGGAAACATTCTTCCAGTTCCAAAACTAGCCCGGAGGGCAACGACAAAAAATAAGTTCCTACAGCTAATGCAGCAATCCGTGCTCCATTTCCCACTCGTAGGTCGACTTCACCCTTGCTTAACTTTCTACTTCTTCTTAGTCCCTGTGGATTGGAACATAAGTGTGAGCCACAACCTGTATCTAATACCCAAGAAGCTGAATTAGCAAGTATACAGTCTATAACGAAAATACCTGAAGATGGAACGACTGTTCCGTTCTTCTGATCTTCCTTTAGCTTTGGACATTCTCTTTTGTAATGGCCTATTCCATCACAATAAAGACAGCTTGACGTGGACTTGTCCTGCTTTGATTTAGCATTGCCCTTGGACTTTCCACCTTTCTTGAACGGTCTCCTTCTAGCCTTGAGTAAATCTTTGGCTTCACAGTCCAGTATTATTTCAGCCTTTCTGACAAGGTGAACAAATTCTGCAACTGTTTCTTCTCTTGGTTCACTTAGGTATAGTTGCTTGAAGTGACCAAACCCACTGTGTAGTGAATTGAGCAAGATAGAGACTGCCATCCTTTCGCTTATTGGTGTTCCTAGTAGACTTAGGCGATCAAAGTATGAACGCATAAGATCCACATGGAACCTCAGTGGGACGCCTACCCTCTGTTTAGTGCGAAGGAGCTGAACATGTGTTTCTTGGACCTCCATCCTATAACACCTGTTGGGAGAACTAACCTTTAGACCAGACATTGATTCAATCAACTCATGGACGTTCAGGTCCCTGTCCCCCGTGCTTCCACGACAGATATCCCTCAGATTCTTGATGAGCGTAAAAGGTTCATAGGCTACAAACCTTCTAGCCCAATCATCAGGGATATTGTTCAGCATGAGACTCATAACCTTTTTGAGATCCGCATCCCAGGCGTAAAATCTCTCAGGGGTCATGTCTCTGGCATAGTAGCTTGGCATGGGATGTGATAGTACATACTCAAGTCCATTGAGTTTGACTATTTCAACTAGCTTAGCTTCCCATTCAAGAAAATTTGCCAGGTTCAGCTTGACCATAAGCTCAGAACCCATGATGATGTTTTGATTGTTGTTTGCCATATTAAAAACTACAATTGAAAAGAATAAACAAATAAATAACCATTCACAGTTTCTCTTAATAAACTTAAATTCTAGCATACATGCATAATTCAATGTTTATTAAGCATTTTATTCAAGTTATGTGTTCCGGCAGGTGTGAATAAAATGATTCCAAGATCCTAAAATCATTGAAGAACTAAGCACAGTTTGTCGACTTAATCCTAAAACATCTTAGGTAAGCAAAAGCCTTTTGCTAATAGTCTAGAAACTATTCTTGGTTGATAGGTACGTCTAAGAACTTATTAGGTAAACCTATCGATTTTGCCACGACATAAAAGGACTCCTTACTTATATCGTTGAGTTTCACCAAAACTAACATGTACTCACAATTATTTGTGTACCTTGCCCCTTTAGGACCAATAAGTAACACCTCACTGAGCGAAAACTATTACTAGATTGATGTAAAGGATATCCAAGCAAGTGTATATTTTGGCATGGCACCTTTTAACTCAATTTTTAAGTTTGGAACTTAAGGCTCTTACTATGTTGGTTAGATTTTAAGTGAACTAAAATCCTTAATCATGCAACATAATCAAGCCACAATCTCATGCATAATTAAGACATATTTAAAGCAATAAATAACTTAAAGCATGCATAAGATAAATGTGATCTAGTATGGCCCGACTTCATCTTGAAGCTTTAACTTCAAAGTCCGTCTTGAAAATCTCCGTGGGAGGCACCATTTTCTTCAAATAGGATAAGCTATAATTAAAACTAATTACAACTATTTGATGGTACGCAGACCATATTTGAATTGAAAAACAACTTTGGTACTTTAGACCAATTACATTCAAATTAATGGTACGCAGACCATATTTTCTATCCTATTTGGGCCATACTAGTCACTTCATAACCTGCAAAACAGTACATATACAATATATACCATTCACCCATTCATTATTATGAAGGGCCCACATAGCTGGTTAGTAAAACACATTATGCATCATGTAAACATTTGCAGCAATTAATCAAGGGCACCAATAATCTACCAATTATTCAGTCCTTATTAATTCTAATCAAGTTGTTTTAACCTTAAGGATTCGTAGACCTAATCAAGAGTTTATGACTAAAAAGCGCTCCCACTTAAACCAATAAATTCATATGCTTTACTAATTTTAAACATAAAAATGTATTTCAAGTCTAACCGGAAACATACAAATTTAATTAAAATTTAAAGCCCATATAAATTTATAATTGAATCCAAAAATTTTAATTTGATTTCAGTCGTATTTAAATTAATTCATGATTTTAATTTTAGTAAAATAATTAGAATAAATAAAATTTATTATAATTACAATATTCAAAATTAAAATCCAAGAAAATTTCAAATTAAACATTCAAAACGATCTAATCGTAATGCAAACACCCTACGCATCGCACGCCCATGGGCCACACGCACACAGCCATCGCTGGCAATGTGCGCGCAGCCCATGTGCTCGTCGCATAGCTGCTGCATCTTCCCATCGCAAGCCATCGCACAAGTTGGTACTCGCTGCGCGCGCGCCAGCGCTCGATGCACGCGCGCTAGCGCTCGATGCACGCGAGCCATCGCTCGCTGTGCGCGCTCGCCATCGCTTGCTGCGCGCGCTCCAGCGCTCGATGCACGCGAGTCATTGCTCGCTGTGCGCGAGCCATCGCTCGTTGTGCGCGAGCAACTGCTCGCTGCGCGCGATCGACGCTGGGCGCAGCGCTCGTGGCACGCGAGCTGGCGCTCGCTGCGCGCGAGGCTGCGCGCGCTTGCGCGAGGCAGTGCGCGTTGTGGCGCAGCTCGCTTGCTGCCCACACGCGACTGCCGTGCCTTGCCTTCGCCCATGCCCATTCGTCCATAGCTCGTGGCCCACGACACAAGGCAGGGCTGCTGCCTTGTGCTCGTGCACCATGCCCTTGCTCATTGCATTCGTGCCGCACGGGCGACGAGCTCCCTTGCTCGTCGTCGCATGCCCGCACTATACAACACCCCTTAAGGGTAACACGAAACGTCCATTGCTTTGTGCGTGCAAGTTATATGAACGAATCGCATAAAAATTTAAAATTTATATTTAAAATTAATGACAAATTAATAAATTAATATTAATTTCATAATTTTAGGGCGAAAAATCGAAAATTTATTATTCAATTGATTTCCGATTATCATGGATTCAAGCCTAGGTCATAAAAATTTAAAATTTATCATAAATTTACAATTTTTATGGTGGTTTTTAATCATAGGTTTCTAATTAAATTATAATTAATTATGAAAATCAAATTAATTCTAAATTATTCTAATTTTCAACTAATTAATCATAATTACAAATTAGATTGCATAATTAACCAGGCTAGGCATTCAAACTTGTTAAACATATACAGTAGGTCAATCAAAAATTCAAGATTTATCAACAAGAATCGCAAATATTTAATTTAACATCTTAAATTTACGAAATTTTGCATTCGAAAAACTAAAACCTTCGAAAAGTCATAGTTAGGCTTCGAATTTGAGAATTCTGGGTTCGGCAGAAAAACACTATTTTTGTCAAAATTTTAGAATGCCTTTTACATGCGGAATTGACACAAAAATCACTCGATTTGGATGAGTAACGAAGAAACTGCCGAAAAACTGCGTACGTATAATTAAATAAACGCAATTTCCAATTAATTAACAATTACGAAAATTAATCACCCCTTTTAATTCTTGCAAATTTGTAATATTTAACCATGTTCATGCAATTTAGATTATGAAAATAATAAGAGGCTCGTGATACCACTGTTAGGTTATGATACATATGACAATTCATAAATCATGCGGAAACAACCATTAAGCCAGGAATACATATTATTTACACATAATCATTTAGCATAGTTTAGATGCACACTCTTTGTTGCGTGCCTTCCTTAGCTGCGCCCGAACCGAACAAGAACAAGTCTTTAGGACTCCAAGTGTCGTCCCTCCGTAGATAGTCCACAGCACGTCCGGATCCGCCTTAAGATTGACCAACTAGAATCGCCCCTAAGGTACTATAAATTTTCGGTACTTTTGAGCAAGATGTGTGACTGAATTTTTCTCTCAAAAACTCACTTTTAATACTTGAATAACTCGTTATAAATTGTGAACCCAGGCCACATATTTATAGGGGTATGGAAAGAGAATTGGAATCCTATTAGGATACGAATTAATTAAATTAGAATTATAATAAAACTCTTATTTAATTAATTTATCAAATAGAATTAGGAATTTAATCATTAAACGAATTCTACACGTTTTAGGTTTCGTATGCGAACACAAACACTTACGCGAGCATGACCCGCAAGCGTGCAGGCCATGCCCGCGCACAGCCCACACGGCCGCACGGCCCACGCGAGCTACAAGCCCACGCGAGCTGCAGCAATGCTCGCAGCCCACTGCTCGCAGCTGTGCGCGCTGCCACGGCCTGCTGAGCCTGGCCTTGCGCTGGGCTTGGCGTGGCCTTGGCTGTTCGTGTGGCGCGCTTGGCTTGCTGGGCGATGGCCTGGCTTCGTGCTGGGCCCTCGTCCGGCAGGCCTCGTCCGATGCTTATTCGTACGATACGCTTCCGATTAAATTCCCGATTCCGGAATATATTTCCGATACGAACAATATTTAATATTTTCGATTCCGGAATTAATTTCCGTTTCGAACAAATATTTAATATTTCCGTTTCCGGAATTATCTTCCGATTCCGATAATATTTCCGATTCTGACAATATTTCCGTTTCCGGCAATATTTCCGATTCCGGCAATATTTCCATTTCCGATAATATTTCCCGATACGTACCATGTTTCCGTTTCCGGCAACATCTACGACTTGGATAATATTTATATTTCCGATACGATCCATATTTCCGTTTCCGGCAATATCATCGTTTCCGGAGTATTCATTTCTTGCCTGTGACGATCTCAGCTCCCACTGAAACCAAGATCCGTCGATTCCGAATATCCATAGTTGGAGTATTTAATGCCATTAAATACTTGATCCGTTTACGTACTATTTGTGTGACCCTACGGGTTCAGTCAAGAGTAAGCTGTGGATTAATATCATTAATTCCACTTGAACTGAAGCGGCCTCTAGCTAGGCATTCAGCTCACTTGATCTCACTGAATTATTAACTTGTTAATTAATACTGAACCGCATTTATTAGACTTAACATTGAATGCATACTTGGACCAAGGGCATTATTTCCTTCATTTTTTACTTATGGCATTTGTTCTATTAAGTGGGTGGTACCATGGTGGGGTTTGACTACTATGACAGGGGGTTCTGATGTATCGGTTTATGTTTCCTTGTTGGGGCTATCTCGACCCATTTATATTTTCCCTTACCGAGTCATGCGTCAATATGGTTTAAGGCAGACTATCCCCTTTTCTGATACGGTACCACCTAAGGTAGCGGCCTTTTCACAAACACGAGTTCTAGCGTGGGCTAAGTATTATGATGGTCTCCCGCGTTGGACCGTAGCTACAAATGGCTTTGTGGGTCTTTCTGAAAACTACAAGTTGTGGATGAGCTCCGATGATAAAGATATGAGGACCGAGGCTCGTAATTGGGAGCCGGCTGAGCTTTTGATACCTCGTATTCGTGTTAAGTATGAGGGTCCTGATTCTGCCAAACCTCGTACCTATAGTATTAAGACTGTGAAAGCTCGTCCTGATCGAAAGCGAAAGGAAATTCCTCCCCGTTCCAGTTTCAGGCCTAAAAAGATGCCTAACATGAAGGGGCCTGCTGTTGTTAAAAGAAATGCAAGCTCTCGCGCAGATCGTCGCCGGAACAATGTATGGGTTAAGAAGGCCCAGCCGCCTGTAGAAACAGTGGCTAGTCTAGTTAATGATAATAATCCTTCTCCCACCATTGTCTGTGCCCTTGAGGCTGAGCGGGCTATAGCTGAGAATATTTCTGAAGCCTTGGCATCTTTGGAAGTTAGTGTCCAGGAGCCGGTTCTTATGGAGATTGATATTGGGGCAGCGCGGAAGATTGTGGGGGTGGATCCTGCGAACATTGCCCTCTACAAGACTTTATTTGATGATCCGGAAGAACTAGAGTAGTGTAGTTCTTACTAGGGTGTAGGTGCCCTTTATTTATTTCAGTTGTGTTTGTTTTTTATTCTTAGCACTTTGTTTTCCTTCTTATTATTTTTCAATTAAGGCGTATTTTCATTTTCATTTATTTTTGTTTCTCCTCTTTTTTATGTTTTTACATGTCTAACACTTTTGCACACAGAATATGTTTTTTTATTGGACCGATTCCTTGGTAAGGATTGCCTACGTATCTTGTCAGAATCAGGTCGTGCGTAGTTCTAGCTTTAGAATAAGTTCTAGTATGCCGGATTTCGGTAGATATCCCCTGAGGTGGAAGCATATTACTTAATCGGTCAAATGAGTGAAGTATTATCATTATTTTCATCTGCCGTTTTTTTTTTTGCCATAAGTCGCGACAAAATAAAATTCGACTAATTTGTATGGCTATATTTTTGGTACCCCTATTTGGATACGTACTGTACCCCCCAAGTGTTCGTTATTTTTCCGTTGTGTGCGGATAAAATGACGAGCACTTCTGAAAAGAAAATTTTTGGCAGACAGAGAGTTTTAACGCCCAGGCTGGGGCGTCGAAGATTTCGGCGCCCAGCCCTGGGCGGTCAATTTTTGACGCTTTACTTCACATGTTCTTGCATTTATTTCTTTTTTTTGTGCCTTGATTTTTTGCTCGTATTTGAAGTCAATTTTGAGGCTATTTTGGAGGCTTTTTTGGCTGTTAGCGTGAAATGCATTTTTCTCCGGATTAATTTTTTCTATTCGTGACTTGAAACAGTTTTGAAAATGGAGTTAGGGTGTGGAAGTTATGAAGATCCTTGTGTAGGCTTTTGAGGTGGGTTGAGGTGCGTGTCATTTTTGAAGAATTGGTGGGGGTTATATTTTATTAATTCCCCTTTTAAGCAACATTTGCTTTCGTTTTGGATTTTGATTTCCTTTGACTTCTTTGGGTTGTATGGGTTGATTTTTATGGTTACACTGGTTGACTTTTATGTTTTGGGGATATGAATGGGATAGTGCGGTTTATTTTGTGGGTTTCGGAAATTGGTTCCCATGGCACTATTTCAGCACCGAGTGGGCTTTGTTTGTTGGGCCTAGAGTGGGCCGCCTCTTTATTTTTGTATTTTGCAAGTACATTTGGTGCTTATTTAGTGTTAGAATAAAAATTTTAAGGAGAAATATTACGCCTTTATTGATTCGGAAAGTAAGGAAAACATACTGAAATAAAACTGCCCTATATTCTAAGGGGCTTTTAGGACCATCTAAAGTTTCTATTTTTTTTTTTCTACCAATCTAAAGAACTACTAGGCGCTTTTTACTAATGGTGCTCTATGTGGCTCAAGCCTGGGGTTTAGTCTCATAAAACTTCGGTCCTTCACCGGTACTCATCTTGAATTCTATTCCTTTTGCATTGACCCACTGATATGTCTTCACCCATCCGTTCTCGACCTCTTCTAGTGTTGATGCAGGAGAGATTAACCGGGTTGGATAGAAACCTTCATCTTGTAAAGCTAGGGTAGTCATCACAGTCTCGTTCTCCATAGGTCTCGATTCGTTAAACAATGTCCATAGAGCCTGGTTGTCCAATATTTCAGCTGTTTTAGTCTTGGTGAGGTGGGGTGCCTCATTCAAGGTGTGGCAGTCATGGAAAATTTCAAATTCGGGTTTTAGCAAGCCATCCTGAATGAAGGGTTCAGGGAAATCACAGCATGGGTGTTCTTCTCCTTCCCGAACGAATATCCCGTTAAGGGTCCTTTGATACGGGGGAAGGAGGGTGGTTTGTTTGGCTTTGTTAAGGCGTAGCCCAGACAGGCGGTCAGCAATATCTTCCTCCGTTGGTTCATAGCCTAAGCCAAAGGGAGTAGATTTGTTGGGAAAAGGATGGAATGTGCATTCCTTCTTCCTTATGCCCAATGGGGTTCCTGGGAAATAACCTTAAGCTAGCAGCATTCTAGGGATGACCCGGGATGCATGCGGGTCAAGGAATGCTGGATCATAGTCTTCAATGAACTGGATTCCTTCTTCCATTTGAAACCCATAAAGGTCGTTTGCAGTTTCGGCCGTTCCAACCATAGTACAACTGATGTCGAGAGGAGGGGGGCGGATTTTTAGTATACCCCGTTATGGTTAAGTTTAACCATTTGGTGCAGGGTAGAAGCCACACCTCCTAAGTCATGGAGCCATGGTCGCCCCAATAGGAGGTTGAAAGTGGGCTTGATGTCGATTATTTGAAACTCCGTGGTGCGTGCCACAGGCCCGGTTTGTATGGTAAGGTTGATTTTCCCAATACAGGCTTTCGGGAGTTATCATAAGCTCGTACCCCTTGCGTGGAGGTTTGGAAGTCATCGTTTCCTAGCCCCAAGAAATGGGCGGTTCGCAATGGGCAGACATTAACCGCCGAACCATTATCTACGAGCGCTAGGGGGATGTTTTGTCCTTTGCATCCAACCACTAGATAAAGGGCTTTATTGTGAGCACCCCCCTCTTTGGGCAAGTCTTTGTCAGTGAAAACTATGGCCTTTTCTCCGGCATCTCTCGTGACATGGCTAACCAATGAGTCAGGTGTGATATATGTAGGTACTGAGATGAGGTCGAGTGAGCGAATAAGCTTTTTGCGATGTTCCTTTGAAGTACACATGAGATCCCAGATGGTAATCTCGGCCTTGGTTCTTTTTAGTTGTTTCAAGAGAGGATTTTCAATGACTTCTGCGACGGTGGCGTGCCGTCCATTCTCGGGAGTTTGCCTAACTGGGATGTCGTCCATAGGAGGTGGGTGAATATCCGGTTGGTATATTCTTCCGGATCGGGTGAGGTTGTCGACCTCGGGCTCCTGAGGGGTGGTGTCAATGAGAGCATACCCGGGCCAAGTTTCAATGAAGAGGTCCTGGCCCGATACTTGAGATAGGTAAATATCTTCAGCATCATCATCCCACACACCGAACACTTCTCTCTCGATTCGATCCATAGGGACCACAGTGAGTGGTGCACCTTGAGGCGTGATGTACACCGTGGGGTCGAAGTTCTCTGGTTGGTCGAGAGAGATGTGGCAAGAGCCGAGTGGGCTCTTGTTGTTGTTGGGTTTGCCAACGTTAGGGAGAGGTATCACTTCATCCTCTATCATGTCCTGGATCGTATGTTTTAGATTCCAACAGTTTTCAGTGTCATGCCCATTTCCTTGATGGAATTTGCGGTAAGTACCTTCGACCCAATATTTTCCCTTGACAGGAGGGTCACGGGTGGGGCCTATAGGTCTCAACTTTCCTTGATTGGTTAGTCTTTCAAAGGCTTGTACCAAAGTCGACCCGAGTGGGGCAAACTTTCGATCTCGGACCCATCTTCCAGGGCTTCTTCGGGCGGGAGTCTCTTCTACAGCATGGACTTCTTGGGCTTGGGATGTGTTACCCCGATTATAGGTGTTTTTTTTATATGTGGGTTTGCTTTGTATGGTTTTGGCGAGGTCGTCCTCGATCTTTATTCCCACATCATAAACTCTTTTGAAAGTGTCAAGTCCCAGGTACCTAAGGTGTTGTCTGTAAGCCGGGTCCAGGTTGTCAATGAATTTTTGGACCAATTCTGTTTCTGGAGGCCTATTGATTAGCTGGGCCGCCTGGTCCCTCCATCTAGCAAAGTAGGTCGTGAAACCCTCATTTTTCTTTTGGAAGAGAACTTCCAGCTCGCGCATGGTGACTTGGAAATCCATGTTCGACGAGTATTGCTTGATGAAGACATTGACAAAGTCTTCCCAAGTGGGGAAGAGCTTAGGGTCCTGGTGATAATACCATTTGAGAGGCACATGTTCCAAAGACAAAGGAAAGGCAGGTAAATACATGGACTTGTCCACGCCTTTCAAGTTCATGGCATTCACAAAGCTCAGTAGATGATCACGGGGGTTGTCCGTGGCCTTGAACTTTGGTAAGTCAGATGAACTGAAATTTTCTGGTAGTTTGCCAGGAAAAGGTTCAGGATCGAGGGAGAAGTATTTGCTCCCCACGGTTTGCTGTAGGACCATTTTTTCAATCCTCTTCTCGTTATCGAGGTCATTTTTGGCTTGCGCAGCCGCTAAAGCTTCATTTTCCATTTTCAATTGGCCCATAAGTTGGGTCATTTGGACCATCTGGTCTCGCAAATCTTCGATATGATGGACATGTTTGAAGGTGCGAATCGAGGTTGGGGAAGCGGAGATCCTTGAAATGAGGGACGACGGACGGAGCTTGGAGTCACTAAACCTGATGTTGGCGATGTATCTTCGAGACGCACTAACCGTTGATTCCCTGATCGGCACCAAGTGGCAGGACCAGTCCTAGGCATAAGATAAGCTAAAGTTTAGGTTCCCAAAGTTTCAAGCATTACTTAGTCTAGACTTCGACTCTCTCTATTGGTTTTTCACTCTTTCTTTTGTTGGTACACTTTTTGGTTTTTTTTTCTTTTGGTCATTCTTTGGATTTTCGAGACACTTGCCCGTGTGACATTCATAATTGTTAGCATGTTCGGTTTTCAGTGCCGAGCATTGTCGTCGTAGGAGGCCTAACAACGACGCAAAGAGTTATTAATTTTTTACGAGTCGCTTTTGAAATCGAGTGCTTTTCTTACGCCCTCGTAGCAATTCTTTTTACGAACATTTTTTTTGTGCTACGTATATTCCTTTTGCGCGGGCACCGAGGCTGCTGCGCCTGACCAGAAGGCCAAGCAGCAACTTCAGCGCCCAGCGTCGGGCGTGAGAAATTCTGGCGCCCAGCCAGGGGCGTTGAAAATGCGTCCCTGGCTGATTCTAATTTTCTATTTGCAACTTTTGTTTATGCGACTTCGATTTGCGTGCTTGCCTAATAACGTCCTTTACGCGTTGTGCAGCGTTTTGTGGGATTCGTTACAGGCCATCCCGAGCGTCGCTTATTGTTGTGGCGATCGTTCGGGTTTGCGAAACACGTATTTCGGTATAACTCTTTGGCAAATTAGTCTATGAATGTTTGGGCAATTTTTAAGGTCGTTGGTTTTCTAGGATAGTTTGTCACACACAATCACATATTTCGCTACACATAACTAATATATGTAGTTTATGATAGGCTTCTATGGGTAGTTATTTGCGCCTGGCTTGGTACCGCTTCTATCGTAGATCCAACACATGCCCCGGTCGAGATAGTGTCTTCAACAGACGAATTTCACTCAAGAGGCCAACCCGCAAGTGCAAGCCAAGGAGGCATGCAGGCGAGAGGGACCTAATGAGCGAGCGATTGGGTTCGGGATAGGTGTACTACCTGCACAAGTACCGAGTGGGCAACATACGCGACGTATACACCCCCCTATTGGCGAAAAAAGGTATCCTTAGTCCCAACTCCCGAGGGAGCCGAGATTCGTTATGCTGTTCTGCCCGTTCACATTAATATGCTGATTTTCAGGTCGTCCCAAGTTGATGGGGAAATAAACGCGGGGTAGGATCGTTTCACCCTTCGGCTATTTTGATTACCTACAAGCACGAGTATTTCCTTCACTATCCCCAGTGGAGTCGCCACTGTGAGGGGGTCGAAAAAGCACGAGGCTAATGCGTGACCTCGTCCCTCGTGGGTGTGACGATTGTTTTTTATTCAATCAAGTGTAATTGGATTTCCTGTGAGTTTACACCCAATTGACTAGTAATATAGGAGTCGTCATTCAGTTTTTAACAACAATGAGAAAAACTGACAAAACCCGGTTATCGTGACATAAAGGGAGTGCAATTATGTTTGACCACGACGGCCGTAGGTTCCCTTGTGATCCCTGGTGTGGGGATCTCTCAACATACACCCGCAAGGTAGAGATTGAGGGTTCGGGGGACTGTAACTACCGAGAGGAGTACTCGCTCTTCGATAACTCCAGAGGCAGGATATCCTTACTAGCTCAGCATAAATAATTGAAGGGACATGCGTTAACTATTAAACTAATTTGAGTTGATTTTAGCCATATGCAACATATAATACTAGATCGATCGCGATTATCTGATTTAAACAGCATTGAGGGACCTAGCATGGTAATCCAATTTCCCAAAAATATTATATTTGTTAGGCGTGGTAGAACAATCAGATTTAGTTAGTTTAACAGTTCATAAAAAGGGCGAGGAAAGCAATTAAATCATCGAGAAGGGGCACATTACGACGCACCCTTGAGAGGTGCGTCACGGTTCTCAGAAAACTAACCACTTTGACTTTGCTATTTCTCCTTTTTATTTAACGAATCTCAAATTATGGGATAGGATACGTTCTGTTCGATTTATGGATCGATTGCGACAGAACGCGTGAACGATTTCGCAGCGTGAGGCTTAGGCTAAGGGTTGGAGTCAATACTCAAAATATGAATTGTGTGTGTGTTCCTTTCACGTTGAATTTGGGGCTGTATTTATAGGGAAGAGTTCGTGGAAAGATAGAATTGCAAAGTTCTAATCCACAAAGAATTAGGAAAAAACACGTACCCAGGTAATTCCAGCGCCCAGGCCTGGGCGCCGAAGATTTCGGCGCCCAGAGACAGGCGTTGCAAATAGGGTCTGGGCTGTTTTCTTAGTCAGATTCGGATTCCTGAAATCCGTAGTGTTTGAGACTTAATCGAGTCTTTTAGTGCGTATCAATTTCATGACGGAATGCGTCTGGGCCCGTTACAAACTCTAGGCTCGTTAGGATTTTAATTAATACGTAACTCCTATTTCCGAATCATATTAGGAATAGGATTCTCGCAGTTTTCTATCTCATTTAGGATTTATGTTGGAGTGCGACACCTAATTCTGACAGGCTTCTATCTTTTATGACTTGCCACTTTTAGAAGCTACCCTTTACGGCAGTTACTATTTTTAGCAGGTTTCCATAAATAGCAGGTTTCTATAAATAGCAGGTTTCGGGTGAAATGAAAAGGGGAATTGAGATTCGTTTATTTTATAGGAGATGCGTTGTCAAGTGGAGATTTATGTTTTCATCATCGAACCTTTCCCTTTCGGGAATGGGGACAAATGTAGGTGTCTACAGGCATCGAAAATTTTGAATTTTGAATCTTGAATCTTGAACCTTGAATTTTGGATTTTGAATTTTTGAATTTTGGAATGCGCGGAGTTGATTCGTTGGGCTTTTGTATGAAAAGTCGTCTGAGGCTTGATATGCTGGGGAATATGTCCACCGGGGAAAGAGTTTTTTTTATTGACTCTTAGAACTTGAAATTTTGGTTGACTTTTCCGGAGCTTGGGTCCTCCTGGAGTCGAACGCTTGAATCCTTGTATTTTTTGGACTTTGTATTCTCGAGATATTTATCTGTCGGTGTTGGAGAAACAGATGTATACCAGTATTCATCGGAAGGTAGTATTATTTGATGTTTGATGCGTGGTGTAGAAAACCTTAGCAGCAAAGTATGCGCAATCAACACGAGTGATCGCGCCTAGATTCTTCCGCGCATGAGTCAGGGTCTGCGCCTGGCGCAGGGACCAGCGCTCAACGCGTGGCTTGGCTATATAAAGCCCCCCGTCGTGCTCTTGGATGAGCACATTCATTTGTTCATTCTTGTTTTGTCAAAGTTTGATTTCTCTCTCCCTTTGGTTTCGTTGGTCTTGTCTTGCCTCCACCCTTGTCCATGTAAGTATTTCATGTTTTACGTATGAAATTACCTTAGGATTGCATGTAGGTTTTTGCATTTGAAATGTTCTTGTATTTGTTGATGTTGTACTTGTATGGTAGTAGGCTTCTTGTATCTTGTAGGAGGAAATTTTTTTGGTACCATTTGAACTTGAACTGTTGGAACTTTGTAGTAATTGAACTTTGTATTTTGAATTTCGTACTTAGCATTCGTAAATAATGATTTCACTAATGACTTTGGTGGGTCTTGTAGGGGAATAGGATTGGTTAGGCGTTGTTGTAGAATTTGAATACCTTCTTCGGCATGGATAGCCTAGGCGTTGGTGTAGAACTTGAATACCTGATTTGGCACGGATAGCCTAGCCGTTGGTGTAGATTTTGAATACCTACTTTGGCATGGATATCATAGGCGTTAGTGTAGAATTTGAATACTCTTTTGAAATGGAGGTCCCTGGCTAAACTTACATTGCCACTGGGGATTTTTAGACTCTTGATTTTTGTACGGGCTAGTATAAGATAGCCCCCAGGCTTGGATGTTGAGTTTTGTATTTTGAATGTTTTTGTATGCCTCATCACACTAGGAGGAAACTTGTCGAACGCTCGACCATTCGAGTGGCTATGGAGGATGCTTCGGACAATGAAGCGGCTGAGGCGGATACACTGCCTGCTTGAATGGTACCGCGAGGAAAACCCGTTTTTGAGGGGGACGGCTGACAGTCATCAGACCTGTATTCCACCTGGAATTTCACTCGTCTCAGCGGCCACGCGTTTGCTTGGTATTCTTTGAACTTGCTATTTGAACTTGTATACGTTTCTATTGATCCACCCTTTTTGTAGGCTGATAGGGAAGGGCTGCGAACTTTTTGGTCTTTGGAGGAGCTTTGGACCATTTCTCCGACCATTCTTGACGTCGAGAAGACTCAGATGATCTCGGATCAGATCGACTTTGCTCCTTTCTGGGAGGCGACAAGAGGCCTTAGGGGGAAGATGTGCGTCAAAGCCCGGACGCATGCCTTGCTGGAGCAGTGGTGGGATACCACCAACACGTTTCACATGAGTTGGGGGGAGATCACCATTACCCCTTTTGAGTTTCCTATGATCACCGGTCTCATGTTTTCTGAAAGGGAGGTGCTTTTCGACTCCGACCTGAGATGGCATTCGAAGGGCGCCAGGGACTGGACCGACCTTGTCGTCTATTTGGTTACAGATAACACCTCTGCTTCCGTGGAGGTGATTTTGATTGGGCTTCGTATGGCTGGCATGGTAGCGGAGCAGAGGGTTCGACTTTTCCTTCTGGCTCTTGTAAGTCGAGTAGTTGCTCCTGGCAGGAATAGCCGCGTGATGGTGGGATTTTTGAAGTCTCTGAGCGACTTGAGGGTTGTTTCAGGCCTCAACTGGGGTGGCTTGGCATATGGCCACCCCTTGTATGAGATGGAGCGGAGGCTCCGAGCTCAGGATTTGGAGATGCAACATCTTTTTTTGGCGACCCATCAGTCTTATCAGTTTCCTCCCTATCAGTAGGGACCTCAGCGGCCTTCCGGTACCCACTGCATTACAGAGCAGGAGCCAGTTAACCCCGGGACAGAGCTAGACCAGGAGTTGGAGCAGTACATGAGCCGGAACAGGAACAAGGAGCCTGCGATTGAGATTGCAGCTGAGGATGACTCGGACTGATCCTGCTTGGTAGGGAGTTCTAACTTTGCCTCGGTTGGGCTTTTGTATAAGGATTTTTGTTGGATATTTGTAGTTTGTTTTTTTGTATTTGGATTTTGTATGGTTTGAATCTTGGATTTTGTATGGTTTTTGCATTTAAATCTTGGATTTTGTATTTTGAACTTGTATGATTGTTTTTTTACAAGGTTTTGTATTGAATTTCGTATGCGTTGTGTGCGTATTTTGAAATTTCTGGCTATATGTATGCATGCAAAATGAAAAAACAAAAAAAAAAATTGCCTATTTTTTCGGGTGTATATACCCAATATAAGCCCCCACTTTGACTGAGTTTTTTTGGTTTAGAAAAAGCGCAAGTCAAAGTATATTCAACTTTTGCATATGCATATGCTGACTCTGAAAAAAATTTGCCCATATTTTCGGATGTATATACCCACTATAAGCCCCCACTTTGACTGAGGTTTTTGGTTAGGAAAAAGCGCAAGTCGAAGTATATTCAACTTTTGCTTATGCATATGCTGAATCGACTTAGGACGCCGATCTAGGACTATAATGCTTATGAATTTTGAACAAATAGACCCGAAATTGACCAGGGTGCTGATTCGGACTACTTCAAATTGCGCAGCTTGCGGCTTCTGGAATATTCGGCATAAATCATTGCAGTTGATTTGGTTGTACAATGCCATGAGGAGTGTGTACTTGGAGTCATAAAGAGGACGTTGGGCTAGTCCTTCTTGCAGGCCCTGCGCCTGGAGCTAGATGGCATGCATGTTGGGGTGCTCGTCTCCTTCCGGTTCGTGAAGCTTGATATGCATTTCATTCATGCTGCCTTGGAGTTTTGGGATCTGATTCACCACGTTTTCTGCTTTGGTAACAACGAGGTATGTCCCCTCCTTGAAGAGCTTAGTGCCTTGCATGCCTAGTGTTGAGGAACACTTTTTTCTTGCTTTTGAAAGGTATTTGTGCCTGAAACCCCCACTTTTGAGTGTTGTTGTATATCGCCAAGGGGTGGATTTCTCCCTCTTTATCACCTATTTTGCTGGTCTTGATGTCCCCAAGGTCTACCACTTGAGGTCTTTGAGTTTTTGTATCTTTGATAGCTTCCTCTTTTCGAAGCAGGGGTTTGGAAATGACGATGCCTCCGTAATAGAGATTGTTGAGTAGTTTGCTTGTTGTAGGGACCCAATGTCGCTTGTGATTGGCGAGACATTGTTGGGCCTTGATATGCTGAAATCAGACCCCTCTTCTATGCCATCTGGAAGTCCGGCGCTACTCCAAGTAAGGATCTGGATTTTCTTGTATATTGAAATTTGTACTTGCATTTAGAACATTGAATTTTGAATTGCTTTATTGTATTTTCTCCAAGGTCTGGCTTATGGAGAGACTCATGTTGGTGGCACCACCGGAGAACATGGCAAGCTATAATAGGAAGGGATTCACCGTACAACCCATGATGCATGGCCGACTTTCATTGGATGAGTGGCGCTGCGCGCTTTCGGAGATTGGATCTTGTATCAGGTGGGTAATTCCATGGTGGGGAATTTCTGCTATGAGATATGCACCTTGCTCTTTAATTTTGAGGGTGCCTAGCCTTTCAATGCTTGTCTTCTACTCTCCTGATCAACTAATGAGACAATATGGCTTAATAAGGCAAGAGATCCCGGATTGCGCAAAGGAATATCCGAAACCTTTTGTACTGAACGCTGATCGTCTTGAAGTTTGGAGGCGGTAGTCTGAATCGTTTGAGAAATTCAGAGAATTTCAAAATGAAGTAGAGAATCAACATGGCAAGAAAATCAAAGCTCTAAGATCGGATCGAGGAGGTGAATATCTTAGCCACGAGTTTAATGACCATCTAAAATACTGCGGTATTCTTTCTGAATTGACTGCTCCGGGGACACCTCGATGGAATGGAGTGTCGGAACGGAGAAATAGTACCTTACTCGATATGGTCAGGTCAATGATGGGTCAGGCCGAACTTCCTATACAGTTCTGGGGACATGCGTTGCAAACTGCAGCACTCACACTGAATCGTGCTCCGTCAAAAGCTGTTGAAAAGACTCCATATGAATTATGGACTGGGAAACTTCCAAAGTTGTCTTTTCTGAAGATTTGGGGTTGCGAAGCATATGTCAAGCGATTAATTTCGGACAAAATACAACCTAAATCTGACAAATGTTTCTTCGTTGGGTATCCAAAAGAAACTATGGGGTATTATTTCTACAACAAGTCAGACAACAAGGTATTCGTTGCTCGTGACGGTGTCTTTTTGGAAAGAAATCATATTTCCAAATTGACAAGTGGGAGAATAATAGTCCTCGAAGAGATTCGAGACGAACAACGAACTCAGAACTCTTTAGAAGCAGTTCAAGTTGATGAACCTCCAAGGTATTTAGAAGAGCCAGTGGTAGTAGTTCCTCAAAACGTTGTTGCCCCTCGTAGGTCAAATAGAACTATTTTTCAGCCGGATAGATGGACAGGCGTCCTCTTGACTGAAAACCTAGACGTTCTCATATTGGATAGTGATGAACCTTTGACTTATAAGCAAGCTATGACGAGTCCAAGCTCCATTAAATGGTTAGAGGCCATGCAATCTGAAATAGACTCCATGTCTGAAAATCAAGTCTGGGATTTGGTTGATTTGCCGGATGGGTTCACACCTATCGGATGCAAATGGGTCTTCAAGTTGAAGAAAGACAAAGATGGAATTGTATACATATACAAGGCTTAAGTCTATACGTATAATCCTTGCGATTGCCGCTTTTCATGAATATGAAATATGGCAAATGGATATCAAAATTGCCTTCTTGAATGGCGTTCTTGAAGAACCTGTGTTCATGACACAGCCGGAGGGTTTTGTAGATCAAAAGAACCAAGGAAAGGTATGCAAGCTTAAGAAGTCCATCTACGGATTAAAGCAGGCATCAAGGAGTTGGACTAAACGATTTGATGAAGCAGTCAATAAGTTTGGCTTCATTAAGAATCAGGATGAATCTTGTGTATACAAGAAGGTCAGTGGGAGTAAAATTGCATTCCTAGTCTTGTATGTTGACGACATACTGCTTATTGGAAACGACATTCCTATGTTGGAGTCTGTAAAGACTTGGCTCGGGAAGTGTTTCTCAATGAAGGACTTAGGAGAGGCACAGTACATATTTGGCATCAAGATCTATAGGGATGGATCTAAGAGGATGATTGGACTAAGCCAAAGCACTTACATTGACAAAGTGCTAGCTAGGTTCAATATGATGGAAGCCAAGAGAGGCCATCTACCCATGTCACATGGCATATATCTAAGCAAGAATCAGTGTCCCAAAACATCTGATGAGCGTAGAAAGATGAGTGGAATTCCATACGCTTCGGCTATTGGATCCATCATGTATGCTATGATTTGTACAAGGCCGGATGTTTCGTTCGCACTCAGTGCGACGAGCAGGTACCAGTCAGAACCAGGTCAGGCGCATTGGACTGCTGCCAAGAACATCCTAAAGTACCTGAAAAGGACTAAGGATCAGTTTCTGGTTTATGGTGGTACAGATGAGTTGATTGTTAAAGGCTATACGGACGCAAGCTTTCAAACCGACAAAGATGATTTCAGATCACAGTCTGGGGTTGTGTTCTGCCTCAACGGCGGAGCAGTAAGCTGGAAAAGTGCTAAGCAAAGCACTATTGCGGATTCTACAACTGAAGCCGAGTACATTGCTGCCTCAGAAGCAGCAAAGGAAGCTGTTTGGATGCGGAAGTTCATCGAAGAACTTGGTGTTGTCCCCTCCATTAAAGGACCAGTGGCTTTGTATTGCGACAATAGCGGAGCCATTGCCTAGGCAAAGGAGCCTAGGAGCCACCAGAAGTCCAAGCACGTACTGTGGCGATTTCATATACTTTGAGAGATCGTTGAAAGAAAGGAAATCGAGATTTTCAAGGTTGGAACTGACGACAACGTCGCGGATCCATTGACTAAACCGTTGCCACAAGTGAAACACAACGCACATGTAGCAACCATGGGAATCAAGCATGTTGGAGAATGGCTTTGATTTTCTAAGTATTGTTTTAGAACATCTGTTAGATCTATGTTTAAAACAATTGGTTTAACCATTTCATATTTATGAAATTTATTTATTTCATATTCATTTAATAGTGGTTTAGAATTAAATGATAAGTCCATGTGATTCAAATCATTCAAATGGGATGTCAAGATGGATTCTTCGACAAAGAAACACCCATAAGTGAACTTGAATATTGAAGTCATAAAGGATCCCTAATCCAGGTCATTGAAAGGTGGACGACCAATGACTAATGAAGATTAGATTGCAAGTAGATTACTTAGTTCTGTTTCTTGAACTAGAGTGACTGGATGTCAGAATCTTTTGCATAGATACTTATTGGATCTTGTATCGGATTGACCATGAGAACACTTTAAGAGATTAAACTCATGTCATAGGTAGTTCTCATTAATGGTGATTAGAAACCGTTCCTCAGAACATGAGCGATTACGTCTGCTCGTTTGAGAATTAGTTCGCTTTGATACTAGCTAAACGTCGCACCGTAAAAGGAGGCTATAAAAGCAGTTATTGGGCGTACTATGAATCAAAGTGAGTGTTCATAGATTGCAAGAATGGATTGTCCTCCTATCTTTGATAGGATATGGTGTTTTTGTGTAACAAGGCCTCTCGGAGAGTTAGATACTGTAAAATGCATGGCCGTGCTCAGAATGGTTAGGCTTAACCATCTGCAAAAGTTTGACAGTTGAACTCTGTAATCCGAGAAACACTTCTGGACCTAATACGGATGGCTTGGATCTTACCTTATGTTCAGTAAGTAACACTAAGTGACAAAGGAATGTGGATGCAAACTTGTCTAAATGACAAGTGGGAGATTGAAGGAAATATGTCCTTTACCCAAGGTGCATTAAGTCTAATACCAAGGTTTAGATTAATTGCGAACAATTAATTCAGTGAGATCAAGTGATCGGAACAGCTAGCTGGAGCAATTCTTCCGATTAGTGAGTTCTAATGCATATTGAACTCACAACTTACTCTTGACTGAACCTACAAGGTCACACCAATGACACGTAACAGATCACCAGATTAAATGAATCGGAAATTCATTTAATAGCTTTTCGGGATTTAAGTTGGAAACATATTATACGATACGACCTTGCATCGGAATCGTATATCGTATCGCGAATATTCGTAAGCTAGGCGAAACGGATAAATTGTATCGTACGACGGTGATTCGTCGTATACGAAACGATAAATAAATATATCGGAAATATATTTAATCGCTAATACAAGGAGAGGCCCACGAGCCGAGTGCACGAAGCACTCGAGGCCCATGGGCGCACGCATAGGCGAGCCAGCAAAAGCAACGCAGCAGCAGCGAGGCCCTTGTGGCGCGGAGCTGTGCGCGTGCATGCGGGCCGAGACCACGACACAACAACAGCGCGGCCCACGGCCCACTGGCTGTGCGTGTCCGTGTGTTTTGGCTTGCGGGCTTGCTAGCCGGCCTTGCCTCTTGGCTTGGTCGGTTAGTAAGGTTATGTAAATAACCTTACAACCTAATTTCCAACTTAACACAATCACAATTCAGATTACACACAACCCTAGGAGAAAACAGAGAACCCTAATTCTCTGTGCCTCCCCAGTGTGTTCATCCCAAAAGGCAAAGTATCTTGATCAATTGTCTAAGCTACGATAATCATGACGGATCTGAACGTGTTGGTGAACCAAGTAGAGGAACGACAAGTGGAGTTCTTTGTTCGTGTTCGTTGACAGATTATTGTGGAAAACACGCTTCGAATGTAAGTTTGCTTAATCTGTGCTTTATACATGTTTCCTGGCTTTAGGGATTGTTCCGCACATGTTATTATTTTTAACTGTATTCCCCTACATGAACCCATCATCCCCATCATTAACAACACGCACCTCAACCCACCCAAAAAGCCTACGCAAAGATCTTCATATCTTTTGCACCCTAACTCCATTTTCAAAGCCGTTTCGAGTTACAAATAGAAAATATTAATCCGGACGAAAATGCGTATAACGCTAACATGTCAAAAAGCTTCCGAAATAGTGTCAAAATTGATTTCTGGCGAATAAAAAGTAAAATGAAACAAAGAAAAAGAAATAAATGCAAGAACATGTGAAGGAAAAGAAGCAACGCGCCAAGAAATCTCCCCAGGAATCATTTTCAGCGCCCAAGGCTGGGCACCGAAATCTTTAACGCCCCAGCCTGGGCGCTGAATCTCTCTGCTTGCCAAACCTTGCCCAGAAGTGCTCGTCATTTTATCCGCACATACACCAAAAATAACGAACACTTGGGGGGGGTACAGCACGTATTCAGATATACGTACCAAAAAACACATGAAAAGATTTTTGTGCAAATACATGTACTCAAAAAAATATAAAACAAATTTTTGTCTTACGGCAAAGCAGCAGATTAAAATAATAATAAACTTCACTTATTCTACCATTTCGAATAATATGTTTCCATCTCAGAACGTACTTATCAAATTCGTATCCTAGAATTTATTCTAGCTAGAACTACCCGCGACCTGATTCTAAGTTAAAGTTATTTAACAAGGATACGTAGGCAATCCCATTTATGGATTCGGTCTAACCAAATCAAAAATAATGTGCATAAGTGTTGGAAATGAGCAAATAAAAAAAAGAGAAGCAAAAGGAAAATAAGAAAAATAAAATTACGCCTTTAATAAAATCTAAAAATAATAAGAAGGAAAACAAAAAGTGCTAAGGAATGAAAAACAAACACAACTGAAATAAATAAAGGGCACCTACACCCTAACAAGAACTACACTACTCAAGTTCTTCTGGATCATCAAATAAAGTTTTGTAGAGAGCAATGTTCGCAGGGTCCACCTCCACAGGCTTCTGCGCTGCCCCTATATCAATCTCCATAAGAACAGGCTCCTTGACACTAACTTCCAAGGATCCCAAGGCCTCATAGACATTTTCAGTTTCAACAGCTATAGCCCGCTCAGCCTCAAGGGCACAAACAATGGTAGGGGAAGGATTATCTACATCAATTGGATTAGCCACTGGTTCTACTAGGAGCTGAACTTTCCTAATCCATACATTTATTCCGGCGACGATCTCCGCGAGAGCTTGCATTTCTTTTATGAACGGCAGGCCCCTTCGTGTTAGGCACCTTTTTAGGCCTAGAACTGGAACGGGGAGGAACTTCCTTTTGCTTTCGATCAGGACGAGCTTTTACAGTCTTAATACCATGGTCGCGAGGATTAGCAGTATCACGGCTCTCATACGTAGCCCTACCTCGAGGTATCAAAAGCTCAGCCGGCTCTTCATTTCGAGCCTTAGTTCTCACAGCCTTATCATCGGAACTCATCCACAACTTGTAGTTTTCGGAAAGACCCACAAAGCCATCTCTAGCCACGGTCCAACGCGGGAGGCCACCATAATACTTAGCCCACGCTTGAACCCGTGCTTCGGAAAAGACCGCTACTTTAGGTGGTACCGTATCGGAAAACGGGATAGTCTGCCTTAAGCCGTATTGTCGCATGACTCGATAAGGAAAGATGTAAACAGGCCGAGATAGCCCCAACAAAGAAACATAAACTAATGCCTCGGAACCCCCCGTCATATTAGTCAAACCCCACCACGGTACCACCCACTTAATAGAGCATATGCCATGAGTAAAATAGGAGGCCCACTCGGCCTCGTCCTGGCCTTGGTGCAAATACTTTCGGTTACCCAAGGCTATAGGGCGATAATGTTTAGGATCGGCAGGATCTTCTAAAAGCCTAAGTCATTCCATGAGCCAAATCTGCAAAAAAACGGGTACGATCAGAAAAATAATAATAAATGAAAGTCCTGCCAGGGGCGCACTTTCAACGCCCAGGACCAGGCGCCAGAAATTCTGACGCCCAGCTCTGGGCGCTAAAAATCAGCTCCAGGCAGGGGGCTGTCGAGGCAAACAAAAAAAGAAAAGAAAAAGAAAAAATAGTATAAGATAGCCCCCAGGCTTGGATGTTGATTTTTGTATTTTGAATGTTTTTGTATGCCTCATCACACTAGGAGGAAACTTGTCGATCGCTCGACCATTCGAGTGGCTATGGAGGATGCTTCGGACAATGAAGCGGCTGAGGCGGATACACTGCCTGCTGGAATGGTACCTCGAGGAAAACCCGTTTTTGAGGGGGACGGCTGACAGTCCTCAGACCTGTATTCCACCTGGAATTTCACTCGTCTCAGCGGCCACGCGTTTGCTTGGTATTCTTTGAACTTGCTATTTGAACTTGTATACGTTTTTATTGATCCACCCTTTTTGTAGGCTGATAGGGAAGGGCTGCGAACTTTTTGGTCTTTGGAGGAGCTTTGGACCATTTCTCCGACCATTCTTGACGTCGAGAAGACTCAGATGATCTCGGATCGGACCGACTTTGCTCCTTTCTGGGAGGCGACAAGAGGCCTTAGGGGGAAGATGTGCGTCAAAGCCCGGACGCATGCCTTGCTGGAGCAGTGGTGGGATACCACCAACACGTTTCACATGAGTTGGGGGGAGATCACCATTACCCCTTTTGAGTTTCCTATGATCACCGGTCTCATGTTTTCTGAAAGGGAGGTGCTTTTTGACTCCGACCTGAGATGGCATTCGAAGGGCGCCAAGGACTGGACCGACCTTGTCGTCTATTTGGTTACAGATAGCACCTCTGCTTCCGTGGAGGTGATTTTGATTGGGCTTCGTATGGCTGGCATGGTAGCGGAGCAGAGGGTTGCCCCTGGCAGGAATAGCCGCGTGATGGTGGGAATTTTGAAGTCTCTGAGCGACTTAAGGGTTGTTTCAGGCCTCAACTGGGGTGGCTTGGCATATGGCCACCTCTTGTATGAGATGGAGCGGAGGCTCCAAGCTCAGGATTTGGAGATGCAACATCGGTTTTTGGCGACCCATCAGTCTTATCAGTTTCCTCCCTGTCAGTAGGGACCTCAGCGGCCTTCCGGTACCCACTGCATTACAGAGCAGGAGCCAGTTAACCCCGGGACAGAGCTAGACCAGGAGTTGGAGCAGTACATGAGCCGTAACAGGAACAAGGAGCCTGCGATTGAGATTGCAGCTGAGGATGACTCGGACTGATCCTGCTTGGTAGGGAGTTCTAACTTTGCCTCGGTTGGGCTTTTGTATAAGGATTTTTGTTGGATATTTGTAGTTTGTTTTTTTGTATTTGGATTTTGTATGGTTTGAATCTTGGATTTTTTATGGTTTTTGCATTTAAATCTTGGATTTTGTATTTTGAACTTGTATGATTGTTTTTTTACAAGGTTTTGAATTGAATTTCGTATGCGTTGTGTGCGTATTTTGAAATTTCTGGCTATATGTATGCATGCAAAATGAAAAAACAAAAAAAAAAAATTGCCTATTTTTTCGGGTGTATATACCCAATATAAGCCCCCACTTTGACTGAGTTTTTTTGGTTTAGAAAAAGCGCAAGTCAAAGTATATTCAACTTTTGCTCATGCATATGCTGACTCTGAAAAAAATTTGCCCATATTTTCGGATGTATATACCCACTATAAGCCCCCACTTTGACTGAGGTTTTTGGTTAGGAAAAAGCGCAAGTCGAAGTATATTCAACTTTTGCTTATGCATATGCTGACTCGACTTAGGACGCCGATCTAGGACTATAATGCTTATGAATTTTGAACAAATAGACCAGAAATTGTCCAGGGTGCTGATTCGGACTGCTTCAAATTGCGCAGCTTGCGGCTTCTGGAATATTCGGCATAAATCATTGCAGTTGATTTGGTTGTACAATGCCATGAGGAGTGTGTACTTGGATTCATAAAGAGGACGTTGGGCTAGTCCTTCTTGCAGGCCCTGCGCCTGGAGCTAGATGGCATGAATGTTGGGGTGCTCGTCTCCTTCCGGTTCGTGAAGCTTGATATGCATTTCATTCATGCTGCCTTGGAGTTTTGGGATCTGATTCACCACGTTTTCTGCTTTGGTAACAACGAGGTATGTCCCCTCCTTGAAGAGCTTAGTGCTAAACTAGGGTGGCCCTTATGATAGTGCCTTGCATGCCTAGTGTTGAGGAACACTTTTTTCTTGCTTTTGAAAGGTATTTGTGCCTGAAACCCCCACTTTTGAGTGTTGTTGTATATCGCCAAGGGGTGGATTTCTCCCTCTTTATCACCTATTTTGCTGGTCTTGATGTCCCCAAGGTCTACCACTTAAGGTCTTTGAGTTTTTGTATCTTTGATAGCTTCCTCTTTTCGAAGCAGAGGTTTGGAAATGACGATGCCTCCGTAATAGAGATTGTTGAGAAGTTTGCTTGTTGTAGGGACCCAATGTCGCTTGTGATTGGCGAGACATTGTTGGGCCTTGATATGCTGAAATCAGACCCCTTTTCTATGCCATCTGGAAGTCCGGCGCTACTCCAAGTAAGGATCTGGATTTTCTTGTATATTGAAATTTGTACTTGCATTTAGAACATTGAATTTTGAATTGCTTTATTGTATTTTTTCCAAGGTCTGGCTTATGGAGAGACTCATGTTGGTGGCACCACCGGAGAACATGGCAAGCTATAATAGGAAGGGATTCACCGTACAACCCATGATGCATGGCCGACTTTCATTGGATGAGTGGCGCTGCGCGCTTTCGGAGATTGGATCTTGTATCAGGTGGGTAATTCCATGGTGGGGAATTTCTGCTATGAGATATGCACCTTGCTCTTTAATTTTGAGGGTGCCTAGCCTTTCAATGGTTGTCTTCTACTCTCCTGATCAACTAATGAGACAATATGGCTTAATAAGGCAAGAGATCCCGGATTGCGCAAAGGAATATCCGAAACCTTTTGTACTGAACGCTGATCGTCTTGAAGTTTGGAGGCGGTAGTCTGAATCGTTTGAGAAATTCAGAGAATTTCAAAATGAAGTAGAGAATCAACATGGCAAGAAAATCAAAGCTCTAAGATCGGATCGAGGAAGTGAATATCTTAGCCACGAGTTTAATGACCATCTAAAAGACTGCGGTATTCTTTCTGAATTGACTGCTCCGGGGACACCTCGATGGAATGGAGTGTCGGAATGGAGAAATAGGACCTTACTCGATATGGTCAGGTCAATGATGGGTCAGGCGAACTTCCTATACAGTTCTGGGGACATGCGTTGCAAACTGCAGCACTCACACTGAATCGTGCTCCGTCAAAAGCTGTTGAAAAGACTCCATACGAATTATGGACTGGGAAACTTCCAAAGTTGTCTTTTCTGAAGATTTGGGGTTGCGAAGCATATGTCAAGCGATTAATTTCGGACAAGCTACAACCTAAATCTGACAACTGTTTCTTCGTTGGGTATCCAAAAGAAACTATGGGGTATTATTTCTACAACAAGTCAGACAACAAGGTATTCGTTGCTCGTGACGGTGTCTTTTTGGAAAGAAATCATATTTCCAAATTGACAAGTGGGAGAATAATAGTCCTCGAAGAGATTCGAGACGAACAACGAACTCAGAACTCTTTAGAAGCAGTTCAAGTTGATGAACCTCCAAGGTATTTAGAAGAGCCAGTGGTAGTAGTTCCTCAAAACGTTGTTGCCCCTCGTAGGTCAAATAGAACTATTTTTCAGCCGGATAGATGGACAGGCGTCCTCTTGACTGAAAACCTAGACGTTCTCATATTGGATAGTGATGAACCTTTGACTTATAAGCAAGCTATGACGAGCCCAAGCTCCATTAAATGGTTAGAGGCCATGCAATCTGAAATAGACTCCATGTCTGAAAATCAAGTCTGGGATTTGGTTGATTTGCCGGATGGGTTCACACCTATCGGATGCAAATGGGTCTTCAAGTTGAAGAAAGACAAAGATGGAATTGTATACATATACAAGGCTTAAGTCTATTCGGATAATCCTTGCGATTGCCGCTTTTCATGAATATGAAATATGGCAAATGGATATCAAAATTGCCTTCTTGAACGGCGTTCTTGAAGAGCCTGTGTTCATGACACAGCCGGAGGGTTTTGTCGATCAAAAGAACCAAGGAAAGGTATGCAAGCTTAAGAAGTCCATCTACGGATTAAAGCAGGCATCAAGGAGTTGGACTAAACGATTTGATGAAGCAGTCAATAAGTTTGGCTTCATTAAGAATCAGGATGAATCTTGTGTATACAAGAAGGTCAGTGGGAGTAAAATTGCATTCCTAGTCTTGTATGTTGACGACATACTGCTTATTGGAAACGACATTCCTATGTTGGAGTCTGTAAAGACTTGGCTCGGGAAGTGTTTCTCAATGAAGGACTTAGGAGAGGCACAGTACATATTTGGCATCAAGATCTATAGGGATGGATCTAAGAGGATGATTGGACTAAGCCAAAGCACTTACATTGACAAAGTGCTAGCTAGGTTCAATATGATGGAAGCCAAGAGAGGCCATCTACCCATGTCACATGGCATATATCTAAGCAAGAATCAGTGTCCCAAAACATCTGATGAGCGTAGAAAGATGAGTGGAATTCCATACGCTTCGGCTATTGGATCCATCATGTATGCTATGATTTGTACAAGGCCGGATGTTTCGTTCGCACTCAGTGCGACGAGCAGGTACCAGTCAGAACCAGGTCAGGCGCATTGGACTGCTGCCAAGAACATCCTAAAGTACCTGAAAAGGACTAAGGATCAGTTTCTGGTTTATGGTGGTACAGATGAGTTGATTGTTAAAGGCTATACGGACGCAAGCTTTCAAACCGACAGAGATGATTTCAGATCACAGTCTGGGGTTGTGTTCTGCCTCAACGGCGGAGCAGTAAGCTGGAAAAGTGCTAAGCAAAGCACTATTGCGGATTCTACAACTGAAACCGAGTACATTGCTGCCTCAGAAGCAGCAAAGGAAGCTGTTTGGATGCGGAAGTTCATCGAAGAACTTGGTGTTGTCCCCTCCATTAAAGGACCAGTGGCTTTGTATTGCGACAATAGCGGAGCCATTGCCTAGGCAAAGGAGCCTAGGAGCCACCAGAAGTCCAAGCACGTACTGTGGCGATTTCATATACTTTGAGAGATCGTTGAAAGAAAGGAAATCGAGATTTTCAAGGTTGGAACTGACGACAACGTCGCGGATCCATTGACTAAACCGTTGCCACAAGTGAAACACAACGCACATGTAGCAACCATGGGAATCAAGCATGTTGGAGAATGGCTTTGATTTTCTAAGTATTGTTTTAGAACATCTGTTAGATCTATGTTTAAAACAATTGGTTTAACCATTTCATATTTATGAAATTTATTTATTTCATATTCATTTAATAGTGGTTTAGAATTAAATGATAAGTCCATGTGATTCAAATCATTCAAATGGGATGTCAAGATGGATTCTTCGACAAAGAAACACCCATAAGTGAACTTGAATATTGAAGTCATAAAGGATCCCTAATCCAGGTCATTGAAAGGTGGACGACCAATGACTAATGAAGATTAGATTGCAAGTAGATTACTTAGTTCTGTTTCTTGAACTAGAGTGACTGGATGTCAGAATCTTTTGCATAGATACTTATTGGATCTTGTATCGGATTGACCATGAGAACACTTTAAGAGATTAAACTTATGTCATAGGTAGTTCTCATTAATGGTGATTAGAAACCGTTCCTCAGAACATGAGCGATTACGTCTGCTCGTTTGAGAATTAGTTCGCTTTGATACTAGCTAAACGTCGCACCGTAAAAGGAGGCTATAAAAGCAGTTATTGGGCGTACTATGAATCAAAGTGAGTGTTCATAGATTGCAAGAATGGATTGTCCTCCTATCTTTGATAGGATATGGTGTTTTTGTGTAACAAGGCCTCTCGGAGAGTTAGATACTATAAAATGCATGGCCGTGCTCAGAATGGTTAGGCTTAACCATCTGCAAAAGTTTGACAGTTGAACTCTGTAATCCGAGAAACACTTCTGGACCTAATACGGATGGCTTGGATCTTACCTTATGTTCAGTAAGTAACACTAAGTGACAAAGGAATGTGGATGCACACTTGTCTAAATGACAAGTGGGAGATTGAAGGAAATATGTCCTTTACCCAAGGTGCATTAAGTCTAATACCAAGGTTTAGATTAATTGCGAACAATTAATTTAGTGAGATCAAGTGATCGGAACAGCTAGCTGGAGCAATTCTTTCGATTAGTGAGTTCTAATGCATATTGAACTCACAACTTACTCTTGACTGAACCTACAAGGTCACACCAATGACACGTAACAGATCACCAGATTAAATGAATCGGAAATTCTTTTAATAGCTTTTCGGGATTTAAGTTGGAAACATATTATACGATACGACCTTGCATCGGAATCGTATATCGTATCGCGAATATTCGTAAGCTAGGCGACACGAATAAATTGTATCGTACGACGGTGATTCGTCGTATACGAAACGATAAATAAATATATCGGAAATATATTTAATCGCTAATACAAGGAGAGGCCCACGAGCCGAGTGCACGAAGCACTCGAGGCCCATGGGCGCGCGCATAGGCGAGCCAGCAAAAGCAACGCAGCAGCAGCGAGGCCCTTGTGGCGCGGAGCTGTGCGCGTGCATGCGGGCCGAGACCACGACACAACAACAGCGCGGCCCACGGCCCACTGGCTGTGCGTGTCCGTGTGTTTTGGCTTGCGGGCTTGCTAGCCGGCCTTGCCTCTTGGCTTGGTCGGTTAGTAAGGTTATGTAAATAACCTTACAACCTAATTTCCAACTTAACACACTCACAATTCAGATTACACACAACCCTAGGAGAAAACAGAGAACCCTAATTCTCTGTGCCTCCACAGTGTGTTCATCCCAAAAGGCAAAGTATCTTGATCAATTGTCTAAGCTACGATAATCATGACGGATCTGAACGTGTTGGTGAACCAAGTAGAGGAACGACAAGTGGAGTTCTTTGTTCGTGTTCGTTGACAGATTATTGTGGAAAACACGCTTCGAATGTAAGTTTGCTTAATCTGTGCTTTATACATGTTTCCTGGCTTTAGGGATTGTTCCGCACATGTTATTATTTTTAACTGTATTCCCCTACATGAACCCATCATCCCCATCATTAACAACACGCACCTCAACCCACCCAAAAAGCCTACGCAAAGATCTTCATATCTTTTGCACCCTAACTCCATTTTCAAAGCCGTTTCGAGTTACGAATAGAAAATATTAATCCGGACGAAAATGCGTCTAACGCTAACATGTCAAAAAGCTTCCGAAATAGTGTCAAAATTGATTTCTGGCGAATAAAAAGTAAAATGAAACAAAGAAAAAGAAATAAATGCAAGAACATGTGAAGGAAAAGAAGCACCGCGCCAAGAAATCTCCCCAGGAATCATTTTCAGCGCCCAAGGCTGGGCACCGAAATCTTTAACGCCCCAGCCTGGGCGCTGAATCTCTCTGCTTGCCAAACCTTGCCCAGAAGTGCTCGTCATTTTATCCGCACATACACCAAAAATAACGAACACTGGGGGGGGGGGGGGTACAGCACGTATTCAGATATACGTACCAAAAAACACATGAAAAGATTTTTGTGCAAATACATGTACTCAAAAAAATATAAAACAAATTTTTGTCTTACGGCAAAGCAGCAGATTAAAATAATAATAAACTTCACTTATTCTACCATTTCGAATAATATGTTTCCATCTCAGAACGTACTTATCAAATTCGTATCCTAGAATTTATTCTAGCTAGAACTACCCGCGACCTGATTCTAAGTTAAAGTTATTTAACAAGGATACGTAGGCAATCCCATTTATGGATTCGGTCTAACCAAATCAAAAATAATGTGCATAAGTGTTGGAAATGAGCAAATAAAAAAAAGAGAAGCAAAAGGAAAACAAGAAAAATAAAATTACGCCTTTAATAAAATCTAAAAATAATAAGAAGGAAAACAAAAAGTGCTAAGGAATGAAAAACAAACACAACTGAAATAAATAAAGGGCACCTACACCCTAACAAGAACTACACTACTCAAGTTCTTCTGGATCATCAAATAAAGTTTTGTAGAGAGCAATGTTCGCAGGGTCCACCTCCACAGGCTTCTGCGCTGCCCCTATATCAATCTCCATAAGAACAGGCTCCTTGACACTAACTTCCAAGGATCCCAAGGCCTCATAGACATTTTCAGTTTCAACAGCTATAGCCTGCTCAGCCTCAAGGGCACAAACAATGGTAGGGGAAGGATTATCTACATCAATTGGATTAGCCACTGGTTCTACTAGGAGCTGAACTTTCCTAATCCATACATTTATTCCGGCGACGATCTCCGCGAGAGCTTGCATTTCTTTTATGAACGGCAGGCCCCTTCGTGTTAGGCACCTTTTTAGGCCTAGAACTGGAACGGGGAGGAACTTCCTTTTGCTTTCGATCAGGACGAGCTTTTACAGTCTTAATACCATGGTCGCGAGGATTAGCAGTATCACGGCTCTCATACGTAGCCCTACCTCGAGGTATCAAAAGCTCAGCCGGATCTTCATTTCGAGCCTTAGTTCTCACAGCCTTATCATCGGAACTCATCCACAACTTGTAGTTTTCGGAAAGACCCACAAAGCCATCTCTAGCCACGGTCCAACGCGGGAGGCCACCATAATACTTAGCCCACGCTTGAACCCGTGCTTCGGAAAAGATCGCTACTTTAGGTGGTACCGTATCGGAAAACGGGATAGTCTTTCTTAAGCCGTATTGTCGCATGACTCGATAAGGAAAGATGTAAACAGGCCGAGATAGCCCCAACAAAGAAACATAAACTAATGCCTCGGAACCCCCCGTCATATTAGTCAAACCCCACCACGGTACCACCCACTTAATAGAGCATATGCCATGAGTAAAATAGGAGGCCCACTCGGCCTCGTCCTGGCCTTGGTGCAAATACTTTCGGTTACCCAAGGCTATAGGGCGATAATGTTTAGGATCGGCAGGATCTTCTAAAAGCCTAAGTCATTCCATGAGCCAAATCTGCAAAAAAACGGGTACGATCAGAAAAATAATAATAAACGAAAGTCCTGCCTGGGGCGCACTTTCAACGCCCAGGACCAGGCGCCAGAAATTCTGACGCCCAGCTCTGGGCGCTAAAAATCAGCTCCAGGCAGGGGGCTGTCGAGGCAAAGAAAAAAAGAAAAGAAAAAGAAAAAATATGCGTATTACTTTGCGCGAATAAATGATCGATTACCTGCAGCAATAGGGGGCTCCCCTTAAAAATTTCAGACTTGGCATCCGCACTCATCCGCACTCAGTAAGGTCTCGGCAATAACCAACGGCATAATGGAATAGCAACTCTCCATCTGGCTGATCAAAGGGATCAACCTTATGTCACCGAACTCGCCATTGTTATTCGATAGTAAATAGTGGTTCAACAAGCAGAATACAAGTGCTCGAATATTCAATTTCTGTTTGGTCATATTTTTACTAGGTCTAAAGTGATGTTTTACAAGCTTTGCCAAATTAACCTTATCACCCACAACGATCTCAGCGAGCATGTTAGCATCTAGTCCTAGGAAAGCCCTTATGGTTGTTTTACCCTCTTCAACAGTGCCAGGGTAGCAGGAGTAGCATTGGTAGGATAACCAAGGATCGCGGCAAATTCATCTGGCAAAGGGCATACTTCATTGCCCCGAAAGACAAAAACATGGTGATCAAAATCCCAAAAGTCTAGGGCCGCATATAGAAAATTATAATCAATATTAATTTGTTGTAAGCCAAAGAATGCCTCTAAGTGGTATCCTTTGAACAAAGCCTTTTATGTGGGATTAATGGCTCTTAGCCAGCGCCTAACAACTCGTTGGAGGGAGAAAGGAGGAATCGACATGGCAAGATCAGGGAAGAATAAAAGCTAAGCAATTGCAAAAGATAGGAAGATTGAGAGTGGTGAAAAAGAAAGACGTACTTGACCCCTATATATACACGAAAGAATCAAGTGACATCCTGATCCCATTCGAAAACGCGTTAAGAAATCCGGGAACTGCCAAAACAGAATTTCCAGCGCCCAAGGCTAGGCGCCGAAATGTTTAACGCCTGGCCAGGGGCGCCGGAAATATAGCCCAAGGCCCGGATCCTTCGAAACGCGGAGCAGGAAAGGACTTAAAACCGTGTTAGTATACACGAGGCCCTGTTGTAATCAAGATCAAGCCCAAAGCACCTTTAGAGCCCGAATAGTGAGAACAAATGTTAAAACTTGCCGAAACTTAGACTCGTCTCAAGGAAAAAATATGGGTACATTTTTCAAGGCAATATAGAAAAAAATAAAAATTAAGGTCATTCTTCGAAACACAAAAACAAAAAATCAAGTCGTTGGTTTCTCAAATTAAAAAGCGTTTATTTGTCAAAAGATCAATCCGGGCCAAAGTAAGCTCGATGTATTAATTATTGAAAAATGAAGCAAATCGTGTCGCCCGAAAAATGAAGTCGCACTCCACGACTTCATCAAAGTAGCATACCACTACAAAGGTCGCTCGCACTTACGAGCACGATCCCAAACGCGATCAAAGACATTACAATATGCGTATCCCCAAGGAACCGCTTTAGCCGGCGGGGTCTACGTCACAAACCACGTAGGTCCTTATTTTCAAAACATCAAAACAGATTCGTCCAGTTCTATCGGACGGGGCGTCCACCCTCAGCGGACAGGCTCGCCCACCTTCAGCGGGTGGGGTCTGCGTCACTAACCACACAGGTCCTTAGTCGCTGCAGCGATAACTTTTTCCTGGTTTCCCTTTTCCAAAAATCAAAGGGTGGTTTCCCTTTTCCAATAATCAAAGGATGGTTTCCCTTTTCCAAAAATCAAAGGATGGTTTCCCTTTTCCAAAAATCAAAGGATTGCTTTTCCGCTTTTCCAAAAAAGAGCGATGTGCTGGATTTTCCTTCGTTTTACGTCCTATAAAAACAAGGGGGTTTTCTCGTTTAGCTAACCCTGAAAATGTTTTACCTCGTGATTAGGCTTGGCCAGGCCTAGTTACCCTTTATAACTTTGATTTCGAAAACATCTTTAGATACTTCCAATGACAAAGTGAGGGAGTTTCTATACTATCAGTTAACAAATTCCAATGACGCGTGAGGAATGTGTTAACACTTCAAGTGATGACCCTTAAGTCAAATGTTATCACTCGGGGGCTCGTGAGACCCTTGCCAAACAAGTCACATACACCATGGCTTGTATGACGCACTCCGTCTAGTACTTTGACCATCGTCTCCTCTCGAGACTCAGTCAAAGTGGGGGCTAACTGTAGACGCCTACTTTTGTCCCCATTCCCGAAAGGGAAGGTTCGATGATGAAAACATAAATCTCCACTTGGAAACGCATTTCCTATAAAATAACGAATCTCAATCACCCTTTCATTTTAGTCAAAACTGCTATTTATAGAAACCTGCTAAGAATAGTAACCGCCGTAAAAGGTGGTTGTTAAAAGTGGCAAAGTCATAGAAGATAGAAACTTGTCAGAATTAGGTGTTGCACTCCAACATAAATCCTAAAAGAGATAGAATTTGCATTCCTGGTATAATTCGAAAATAAGAGTTACGTATTAATTAAATTCCTAACGAAGCTAGAGTTCGTAAAGGGCCCAAACGCATTCCATCATAACTTAATACGCACTAAAAGACTCGGATAAAATCTCAAAAGCTCCGTGTTCTAAGAGTCCAAATCTGACAAAGAACTCGGCCCAGATCCCATTTTTAACGCCTCGATCTGGGCGCCAAAATCTTCGGCGCCCAGCCCTGGGCGCTGAAAATGCCTGGGGTCGTTTTAGCTCCGGATTCTTTTTGGATTCGTATCTTAAAATCTATCTTTCCACGCACCCTTTTCCTATAAATACAGCCTAAAACCAACGTGAAAATAACAGACAATTCCATAACCTGAGTATTGACTCTAGCCTTAAGCCTAAGCCTCACGTTGCGAAATTGATCCGGCGTTTTGCCGCAATTGACCCAAAAGTCGAACAGAACGCGTCCTGCCCCTTGTAGCTTGATGAATTAAGCCTAATTACTGGAACATTGCTTAGAAACCTGAGATTCGTTAAATAAAAGGAGAAATAGCAAAGCCAAGTGGTTAGTTTTCTGAGAACCACAACGCACCTCTCAAGGGTGCGTTGTAATGTGTCCCTCATATGATTTAATCGCTTTTATCACCCTTCTATAAAGTTGTCAAACTATTAACTTGATTGATCTATCACGCCTAATAAGATAATACCTTGGACAATTGAATTATCATGCTAGGTACCTTAAATCAATCTAAATAAGATAATCACGATCGATTTAGTATTATGTGTTGCATATTGCTAAAATCAATTCAGAAAAAGTTTAATAGTTTAACGCATGTCCCTTCAATTATTTATGCTGACCTAGTAAGGATAACCTGCCTCTGGAGTATTATCGATGAGCACTCTTCTCGGTAGCTACAATCCCCCAAACTCTCAATCTCTGCCCTGCGGGTGTACGTTGAGCGATCCCCACACCAGGGATCACAAGGGAACCTATGGCCGTCGTGGTCGAACATAATTGCACTCCCTTTATGTCACGATAACCGGGTTTTGTCAGTTTTTCTCATTGTCGTTAAAAACTGAATGGTGACTCCTATATTACTAGTCGATTGGGTGTAAACTCACAGGAAATGCAATTACACTTGATCTGACGACGTCACGCCCACGAGGGATGAGGTCATGCATTAGCCTCGTGCTTTTTCGACCCCCTCACACTTAGCATTAAATGCATTAAATGCAAACTTGGACCAAGGGCATTATATTCTTCAAGGTGGACTTAGTAGAGGAACTACGATTGGATTTCTCTTTCGTTTTCCTAGACTAATTTGGGAGTACACCCTACAAAAGTAAGTATTGCTTAAACCCACTTTATACATGGGGTCTTGGATTCGGGATTATTCTGCTAATATGTTAATTTGATGGACTTTAAATCCCATAAGTGGTATCATGAGCTTCATGTATTTAAAGTGTTCTTTTAGAAATTTTTCATGTTTTGAATC
Source organism: Spinacia oleracea (assembly GCF_020520425.1). NCBI lineage: Eukaryota > Viridiplantae > Streptophyta > Magnoliopsida > Caryophyllales > Amaranthaceae > Spinacia > Spinacia oleracea. Next base: position 95,984,432 of record NC_079489.1, read on the forward strand.
TGGTCGAATGTTCCGTTCTTTTTTTTCTTTTCCAATTTATTATTTCGGATTATTGGATGAATCGTGAAAAATAAATGTTGTTTTCCAAAGATATTGGATATCAAATATTTCTGAGCCTAAATTGATTGGAATCGATGGTCTAAGTTGAACCCATGAGATCATATCTTTGAAATACAACCCCGAAGTATGATTTTTTGGGCGTTTTTCGTGTTTAATGAATTAAAACGTGAAATTTAATGACTTTAAAAATTAATTATAATATCTATTCGACTTATAATTTTTTGAATCTTGTCCTAATGGTTGTTTATGATTGTTTTAAAATTTAATTCGTTTATATTTATTAATTATAAATCTTAATTCCGAAAATCCTAAATTAATGATTTTTATGATCAAAAATTAATTTTTTAATTGGTTAGATCAGGAAATTTGTTAAGGCAAGTAGGGGAATATGATTTCATGTTTAAATGGATCATTTAAAAATTCAAGGATTAAAATTTTGATTAGATTCGTTAATTTTAATCATTCGCCTAAACCAAATTTGATTTATGTCTGAAATTTAAATGTTTAGAACGATTTAAATGTTTCGATTGGTTTATCTAATGTATTCAAATTTTTGTTGATAATAATCAATCGTTAAATTTGAATAATCTTAGCCTAGAGTATAAGTTCATAAATTGGATTGTTTGAAATTTTAATAAATCACCCACTTTAATTAATTTTCGTAATTTAAAACGATTGGAATCGTTGCAATTATGAAATATTTAAAATCGTGATAATTTTATTTTGTGACATTTTTTGTTTTCGATGGAAGGGCAAGCCATTGCATGGCTAATGTCTGTATGCGTGTGCGTTGTGCGTGGCATGGCCTCGAGCCATGGCTCCGTGCACGTGTGTGCTGCGAGACGAAGGGAGCAGGCAACGCGGCACGCGGGCACGCCTTTGGGTATTGACCTGTTGTTACGCTTACGAGCAGCGTTGGGCAAAGACTACGGGGAGGGGCCTGGCAAGCTGCTACAGCGGCGCGGCAGACTAGCGAGAGAACTGGCGAGCCAGCGCGTGCTGGGCGAAGGGAGCAGGACAGCGAAAAGGTTTTGCTCGTGTACAGGGGCGCGCTATGTTTCATCAGATTGTTAATTTTGCTTTGTTTTACTTCGAGGCCCAACTTTTGGCATTTGGGGTTAACTTTGCACATAGGGGCTAACATTGGACTTATTTAATATATTTTTTTACTTGGGTTGTGCCTTGAGTTTAATTATTTTTGGTTTAAGTGGAAGCCGTTTAAATGAAATTATTTAAATTAATTATTTTTAATTAATTTTCGTAGGACATTTATTTTATTTAAATTAAATATATGATTAGAATAAAATTAAAGATTAAAAATTTGGAACTTATTAATCTTTTAGACCTCGTTTACATGAACATGATTTTAATTAATCATGTAATTATGTGTAAGCTTACGTGGGCCATTCGTTTTAGGATATGGATGGGTGAATGCATAGTATATTATTATGTATCGCAGGTTATACAGGTGACTAGTATGGCCCAACTAGGATAGTTAAATACGATATGCGTACCGTTTTATCTTCGAATGTAAAGTTTTTAAATATGGTATGCGTACCATGAATTTTTGTTGTAATAATTAGATCATTAGTTCAATACTTCTAGGTAGTTTATTTAAAAATTATAAGTTAAATTTTGAATGGTTTTCAAGATTATTCCAAGCTAACGAGGTGAAGAAGATTGGATGCTTCAAGACTAAGAAATTGGGGCAATACTAGTTCACCAAATTTACATATGCTTTTATATTTTGGTATATCTATAATATGCTTTGTATGTTGTTTGTATGTTTAATTAAAGATTTAGTTCATTAATAACCAAACCAACATAGAAACAAGTAGGTCCTTGGAATATTGATTTTACAAAAATTGCCTTCCAAATCCAGCACTTACAAAAATCATCGAACCTAATACAATAAGTTTCTGCTAAAGCGAAGTACTATTTTAGTATTCCTAGATGGTAAGGTATCCCAAAGGAACACGTTGATTGTGGTTTTAACTCAAACAGTATTGGCATATTTTGTGGCAATTGAATAAATTATTGCATTAATTTATTAACCAAGAGTAGTTTGGATATTACTAGCAATTAGTTTTTGCTTACCTAAAATCTTAAAAGGATTAAGACAAACCAAAGAATGCTTAAGACTTAGAAACTTTTAGGGGTCGTGGATTCGTTTCATTCATTTATGGACCATGTTTTATTTGCATGAATGAAATGTTTAATACCTTTAATGATCGCATATTTTCTTTTATTTCAAAGTTATTAAAAGTTTATGAATGGTTATTTATCGCAAATTCTTTTCAATTGTAGAATGTCTAAAATAACAATCAAAGCATCAGAAATTCTGGACGTCAAGTTAAACTTGTCAAAATTTCTTGATTGGGAGAGGAAGCTTCGACAAGTCCTCATATGGAATAATATTGAATATGTTGTTTATAATCCCATCCCCAGCTATTACTCAAAGGATATGACTCTGATCCTTAAAAGCACTGTGTGTGGGCGAACCACATGACGTTAGTGATGGATCTTATTCTTGGCTTTATCCCCAAAGATTAGAGTGCTAGGTTTATTGCATACGAACCATGGGCACTTCTAAGGTATCTTAGGGAAAAATTTCGTGGAAGATCCTAACATAGGGGTCAACACGTTGACCAAAATTCCTTTGAATTGAGTACATTCATTTAGGGATATAAAGCTTGATTCTCCACTAGGTTGTTGCTTTGAAGTCTAAACACAAAAGGAAAGGGAAATGGTTATTGATGTTGAAATGACTGTTGGAACACCATTTGAGGCTCATATGAAGAAGATCGTTGGACTGTTCAATTACCTTGAGCTACTTGGTGATCCATTCCCAGATTTCATAGCTTCGGGAACATTGTTTAATTCAAATGATAAGAAAGGTGAAAACATTGTTAATGCCTCATCAATTCGAATTGGACTTTGGAAATGATAACCAAGTGTCACTAAAAGTAAAGAGTAGAAAATCAAGAAAAGGGTTCCGGGGAAGATCCAAAGCAAGGATGCATCTTCATCCACTCAAGGAGGGCAAGTGGCATCTTCAAAGAGACAAACGAAGAGGGATCATTCTCCTTCTAGGTTGCAATTCTTCTATTGTGATGAAATTGGTCATAACAAGAGAGATTCCTCTAAGAGAAAGTAAGAAGAGAAGGATGAAAACGTTGCTTCTCCTTCAGGTATGTATGTTTTATACATTGTAATCTTGTTAATTCTACTTCTTGGGTATTAGATACTTGTTGTGGCTCACACTTATGTTCCCATTCACATGGACTAAGAAGAAATAGAAGGCTTTATAAAGGCGAGATGGATCTACGCGTGAGAAATAGAGCACGGATTGCTGCATTAGCCATAGGATCTTATTTTATATCTTTGACTAGTGTTTTTGTTTTGGAACTAGAAAACTGTTACTATATTCCTAGTATCACTAGAAACATTATTTCCGTTTCAATTTTGGATTCTAAAGGTTTTAGTTTTAAATTTAAAGACAATAGATGCTCTTTTCTTTGAATGGAATTTTTATGGTTCTGTAAAACAAGAAAATGGTCTATATGTGCTTGATACGAACAAACAAATATTTAACATAAATACCAAAAAAGCTAAAACTGGTGATTCGGATCTCACATATCTGTGGCATTGTCGATTAGGCCATATAAACATAAAGCGCATGGAAAGCCTTAAAAAGAAGGGAATTCTATAAGTATTCGACTTAGAGAAGATTGATCAATGCGAATCATTTTTACTTAGAAAAATAACAAAGCGATCTTTCTCAAAGATGGGAGAAAGAGCAAGCGAAGTACAAGTCTAATACATACGAACGTATTTGAGACTATGAGTTAAAGCTAGACATGATTTTAGTTACTTCGTAACGTTTACAGACGATTTCAGTAGATAAGTCTTAATCGTTTGAGAAATTCCGAGAATTTCAGAATGATGTAGAGAATCAACATGGTAAGGAAATCAAAGCTCTAAGATTAGATTGAGGAGGTGAATATCTTAGGCATGAGTTTGATGACCATCTAAAAGAATGTGGTATTCTTTCTGAATTGACTGCTCTAGGGACACCTCAATGGAATGGAGTGTCAAAACGGATAAACGGGACCTTACTAGATATGGTAAGGTCAATAATGGGTCAAGCCGAACTTCCTTTAAAATTTTGGGGACATGCGTTACAAATAGCAGTACTCACATTGAATTGTGCTCCATCAAAACATGTTGAAAAGACTCCATATAAATTATGGACTGAAAAACTGCCAAAGTTGTCTTTTCTCAAGATTTGGGGTTGCGAAGCATATGTCAAGCGATTAACTTCAAACAAGCTAGCACCAAAATCCAAAAAATGTTTCTTTGTTGGGTATCCAAAAGAAACTATGGGGTATTACTTCTACAACAAGTCAGAGAACAAAGTATTTGTTTCTCGTGACGGTGTCCTTTTGTAAAGTAATCATTTGTCCAAATTGACAAGTGGGAGAATAATAGACCTCGAAGATATTCAAGAAGAACAACGAATCGAGAACTCTGTAGAAGAAGTTCAAGATGAAGAACCTCCAAGGCCTTTGGAAGAGTCAGTGGGAGTAGTTCTTAAGACATTGTTACCCCTTGTAGATCACATAGAACTAAGGTTCAGCCACACAGATGGACATGTGTCCTCTTGACTGAAAACTTAGAAATTCCCATATTGGATAGTGATGAAGCTATGTCCTACAAGGAAGGTATGAGATCCCAAGCTCCGCAAAATGGTTAGAGGCCATTAAATATGAAATAGACTCCATGTCTAAAAATCAAGTATGGGATTTGGTCAATTTGCAGGAAGGGTTTACACCTATCGGAAGCAAATGGTCTTCAAATTGAAGAAAGACAAAGATGGAAATTTATATGTATAACAAGCTAGATTGGTAGCAAAAGGTTACAGACAAGTTCATGGTGTTGACTACGATGAAACCTTTTCTCCAATTGCAATGCTTAAGTCTGTTCGGATAATCCTTGCAATTGCTGCATTTCACGACTATGAAATATGAAAAATGGATGTCAAAACTTCCTTCTTAAATGGTATTCATGAAGAGAGTGTGTTCATGACACAACCAGAGGGAGGGTTTTGTTTATCCAAAGACTGCGGGAAAGGAATACAAGCTTAAAGAATCCATTTACGGATTGAAGCAAGCATCCAGGAGTTGGAACATACGATTTGATGAAGCAGTCAGTGCATTTAGCTTCATCAAGAATCTTGTGAATACGAAAAATTCAGTGGGAGTAAAATTTCATTCCTAGTCTTGTATGTTGATGACATACTACTTATTGGTAACGACATTCCTATGCTGGAGTCTGTAGAGACATGTCTTGGAAAGTATTTCTCTATGAAGGACTTAGGATACGCTCAATACATCTTAGGCATCAAAATCTATAGGGATAGATCTAAGAGGAGGATTGGACTAAGCCAAATTACCTAGATTAACAAAGTACTAGCTTGATTCAATATGATGGAAGCCAGAAGAGGCCATCTACCCATGTCACGTGGCATATATCTAAGCAACATTCAGTGTCCCAAAACATCTGATGAGCGTAGAAAGATGAGTGCGATTTATCATGTATGTTATGATTTGTACAAGGCCGGATATTTCTCTCGCACTTACTGCAACGAGCAGGTACTAGTCAGGCCCAGGAGAGCCGCATTGCACTGCTGCCAAGAATATCCTAAAGTACCTGAAAAGGACAAAGGATAAATTTCTGGACTATGGTGGAACTGGTGAGTTAATTGTTAAGAGCTATACGGACGCAACCATCCAAACCGAAAGAGATGATATCAGATCACAATCAGGTTTTGTGTTCTGCCCCAATGGCGGAGCAGTAAGTTGGAAAAGTGCCAAGAAAATCACTAGTGCGGATTCTTTAACAGAAGCCAAGTACTTTGATGCCTCAGAAGTAGCAAACGAAGTTGTTAGGATTTGGAAGATTATTGAAGAACTTGAGGATGTCCCCTCCATAAAAGGACCAGTGGCTTTATATTGCGATAATGGAGGAGCCATTATTTCCTAGGAAAAGGAGCCTATGAGCCACTAGAAGGCCAAACACGTACATACTTGGAGAAATCATTGAACGGAAAGAAATAGAGATTTGCTAGGTTGGACCTGATGACAACGTCGCAGATCCATTGACTAAACTGTTGCCACAAGTGAAGCACAACACACATGTAGCAATCATGGGAATCAAGCATATTGGAGAATGGATTTGATTTCTTAAGTTTTGTTTTAGAACATTTGTTGGATCTGTGTTTTAAACAATTGGTTTACCTATTTCATATTTATGAAATTATATAATTCATATTCATATAATTTTGGTTTAGTATTAAATGATAAAAGTCCAAGTGATTCAAAAACATTAAAATGGGAAGTCAAGTCTTTGATAAAGAAATACCCATAAGTGAACTTGAATATTGAAGTCACAAATGATCCCTAATCCATGTCATTGAAAGGTTGGACGAACAATGACTAATGAAGATTAGATTGCAAGTAGATCTATAGTTCAGTTTCTTGAACTAAATGAGGCTTGAATGTCGAAAATATTTTGCATCGATACTTATAGGAATTCGTATCGGATTGACCATGAGAACACTTTAAGAGATTAAAGTGATGTCATGAGTCTTTCTCATTAATGGTGATTAGAACCATTCCGCAAAACATGAGTGATGTGGCCCAAATAAAGAAGTCCACCTTGGACCTACCATAGAACAACACGTGGCCCTCACATGCTTACTAGGCGGATGTTCAACTGACAAATGGGATTTACCTAAATAAGCCCAACTACTTAGAAGCCCAGTATAGAGAGGCACACTAAGCCCTTTTTCTAAAAAACCTAATAAGGACACATGTCCCCATCTCTAGGGTTAGCCAATCAGATAGCTAGGGTTCTGGGAATAAATTCCAAAACTCTAGCCTTATAAATAGTTCAGATCCCAAGGCAAAGGGTAATCAATTTATTGTTACCTACCTTAATTATTCTGCTCTACCTTCTCTCTAGAAATTACTTTCTGTCTCTAGCCAATACTTACTTAGTCATTGGAGGGAATATTCCTACAGCAATATTCTTGTTTTGCAGGTTGCAGGAAGATCATGCCAGCGCATACTTGATACCTCCGTGGAAAGGGTGACACATCATCGCCAACAAATTTCCCACAACATTTGGCGCCGCCTGTGGGGAGGTACAGTATCATGGTAGATCTACAATCTGAAGATGAGGGACATGAGGACTACTCAGGACAAAGGCGTCCGCATGAGAGGTGCCAATGCCACATAGAAGAATCCAATCGAATTTCCCATGTTGGGAATACCCCACATCGCGTCTAGGAAGTCAAAGTAGTCGGTGAAGAAGAATCGGACACCGGGTTACCTCCTCTTGGTGGACATCTCAGTCCTAGTGTAAAGGACACTGTGCTGGATGAAAACCTGGACCTGCCGATTTCAGTGGGGACGCTGCAAGAGATTTTAGCCGGATTCCAGCAACAAATGAAACCAAACTTTTCAACAACAAATGAGCACCACTATATAAGAAAAAATACGGACAAACATGCTAATCTACAACACCAATAGTGAGAGGACAGTCCCACGAGGACAATTTAGCCTTGGCATCAATTGGATAAGTAGAATGCCGTTGAGGTCTAATGTTTGGAGGGCTGGAGAAAGTTCTCGTCCGATAGCCCACAAAGGTGTCAGTCCCTTTGCAAGGCGTCCAGCTGTGGAACGGGATAATCGGGCCCTCCCTATTCGACGAGAACAGATGGCACGGCCGGCTTCCCGAGTAAATCCTTCTGTCGCCCCGGACCCGTTAGCAGGACGACACGAACAATATGAGACTGAGTCCGAATTATCAGACACTGGATCGGCTCCCGTCATGGAAGACCATCCTTTCTACCCCTCCACTGGAGGGAAAGCTCAAATTACCTCTCCTAAAGTAGGCATGCGTCACAAAATATCTTCCAGTCGTTGTGAACCCACACATCACATCCCGCAGGGATTGAACAATCTGATTTTAAGGCACATGAGTACTCTTTCTGTGAATCCATAATGAATACACCTAAGGAACCTAAAGTGATCGAAGACTCCTAACATATTGGCCTATGATGGCACCTCTGATCCGGATATGCATCTGGTCACATACAGTCACTGATAGAGCGTCGTCAACCTATCAAATAATAACCTAACTCGGTCTTCCTAACTAAGTAGAAAGGGTAAGAAAGGGTCGAACCCAAGAGAGGCTATGAATCAACCACCAAATGCTATCGAATATAAAAGCTAAGTCAAGTCGGGGGTGTTTTGATTTGTTAAGAGTTCTACACTAATTAGGACAACTAAGATAATTAAAGGATGAAAATTCAATTAAGAGAAACTAAGGTACGGGCAACACCACTCAATTTAATCATGAACGGTTCAAAAGCATGATCATTAGAAGCAATGTTAGAGAATAAATTAGTGGATAGTCATCTAAGGAACCTAACTACTCTATCGAGCTAGGAAGGATAGTACTAGATCATGAACTACAACCTATTTTCATGGTGCAAAACATGAATTCAAGCAATAAAACATAAGTTACGATGACAATATAATCCCATAGACTTGGAAGCCCTATTTTCATGGTCTTTTAGTTTAGCAATCAAAAGGGAGCCTACAACTCAATTTCATCTTTCGATCCTTGGTTGAGGAGACTATAAATAAGTCTAAATGATGATCAAACATGAAGACTAGCAATAAAACCTTTTCAATCAACTAATAAACGTCCCACAATAACTAAAATCCCACATGCATAAATCAATTGTCCATGACTCAAAAGAGGGGTTCACCCGGACCCTAGAAATTTACTACTCACAATCCATGAAAATCAAACCAAGAACAACAATAATCAACAATACATGATGATAAGTTGATAAAGATTGATGGAAATCAATAAGTAAGAACAAGAAATGAATAATACCACTACTTGATTAATTGAAATAAAAAGTAGAGAAGTTATAGTTTACAAATGAAGCTTCAATGGAGGAAATTGTTGAAAATGTTGAATTACAATCTTAATTCTTGATCTTGAATTGGAGGATTAATCTGAATAAGCAAGTAAATTAAACCAACTAAGTGCTTTTTTAGAGAGGGAATCTGAAAATATGAGAGAATGTCCCCTAACTTCTAAGCCAAAAACGATAATAATCCCCCCAACATTGGGGAATCCGTCAAAATAAAAAATCGCAGAACATGTCGTCCCGGGCGGGACGGGATTGTCGCGGGCGGGATGAGAGAGCTGGGCAAAAATAGCAAAAATTTCCAGTAGAAAAATACCGCCCGGGGTGAAATTCGTCGCGGGCGGGATGCCTTGTCGCGGGCGGGATGGGTTCCGGTCGCGGGCGGGATGAGCTTTCTCGCGGAGAATCGAACATAGCCTTCTTCAAATGGCCATAATTTCTTCGTTACTCGTCCAAATAAGGCGTGTGACCACTCGTTGGAAAGCTCTTGGAATAAGATTTCTTCTCCAACTTGAATCACAAGAAAATATTAGGTAGAAAAAAAGTTATGCTTGTTTTAGTATGGCAGTTGTGCACAAGTTCGACTCCTTGCACTAGAGGAAAAAACCTCAAGTGCGGGCTCATTTTAAGGGGTTTAGTGCGGGCTTTTACATGTGCAGCACATGGCCTGCCCGCACTTGATGTTTCTCAAGTGCTGCCAAAATATTGGCAGCACTTGGTGTTTCAAGTGCTGCCAATTTGGAAAATGAGCCCGCACTTGACATATTTTGTGCTGCCAATTTTAGAATATGAGCCCGCACTTGATATATTTAGTGATGCCAATTTTGAAAATTAGCCCGCACTTGACATAGTTGGTGCTGCCAATATTGAAAATGAGCCCGCACTTGACATATTTGGTGCTGCCAAATTTGAAAATGAGTCCGCACTTGACATAGAATTGGGTAGCACAAGCATAAAAATCAGCCGCACTTGGCATATAAATGAGCCGCACTTAATCTAGATTTGTTGTACAACCAATTTCCCTGCTACATATTACAATTGGACCACGTCACGGATTAACCTCCATACGTCATATAAAAAGTATCCAATTATATAGATAATTAAATTAAATAGTATATAATTGTAAGTATAAAAGTCGATTACATTACAATCATATGAAAAACTAGCTAGCATCCATAATTTAAGATTCAGTACAAGAAAATATCAAAGACAATCACGTAGTGGTAATGAAGTTTGCCAACATTTCTCGAACTTCATCTATCTTCCTCAAAGGTGAAAGGCCGCTCCCTCGGATTATTGAATACCTTAAAAAGATCAACCATCAAAAAATATATATACACTTTAGTTATATTATAAATATTGAATCGTACAATAAATTAAGACTTAATTTGTTCATAATAAAGAAATAATGAACCGTATAATAATAAAATTGGTTAATTTCGGTCCCAACTTTCATCTAATGAACTTAAATAAATATTTTAAAGTCCTTCCATGTTAAATAAACTTAGTTTTATGTTTCAAAGACTCATTCTCATCCATTTTGGTGAAGTTATGCACATTTAAGCCTCGTTAGTTCATTATCGGTCACATTTTGACTAAAATGGCTAATTTCGGTCCCAACTTTCAACTAATGACTTAAATGAGTATTTTTAAGTCTTTCCATGTTTAATACACTTAGTTTTATGTTTCAAAGACTCATTCTCACCCATTTTGGTGAAGTTATGCACATTTAAGCCTCGTTAGTTCATTATCGGTCACATTTTGACTAAAATGGCTAATTTCGGTCCCAACTTTCAACAAATGAACTTAAATAAGTATTTTAAAGTCTGTACATGTTTTATACACTTAGTTTTATAGATCAAATACTAATTCTCATCCATTTTGGTGAAGTTTTGCACATTTAAGACTCATTTGATCATTATCGGCCACATTTTGACTAAAATGGCTAATTTCGGTCCCAACTTTCAACTAATGAACTTAAATGAGCATTTTAAAGTCTTTCCATGTTTAATACACTTAGTTTTATGTTTCAAAGACTCATTCTCACCATTTTGGTGAAGGTATGCACATTTAAGCTTCGTTAGTTCATTATCGATCACGTTTTGACTAAAATGGCTAATTTCGATCCCAACTTTCAACTAATGAACTTAAATGAGTATTTTAAAGTCTTTCCATGTTTAATACACTTAGTTTTATGTTTCAATGACTCATTCTCACCATTTTGGTGAAGTTATGCAAATTTAAGCTTTGTTAGTTCATTATCGGTCACATTTTGACTAAAATGGCTAATTTCGATCCCAACTTTCAACTAATGAACTTAAATGAGTATTTTAAAGTCTTTCTATGTTTAACATACTTAATTTTATGTTTCAGATGCTCATTCTCACGTACTTTGGTCAAATTATGCACATTTAAGACTTGTTGAATCATTATAGGCCACATTTTGACTAAAATGGCTTATTTCGGTTCTAACTTTCAACCAATGAACCTATATAAGTATTTAAAACCCTTTAGATGTGTAATATATACTTAGATATATGTTTCAAATACTCATTCTCACCTACTTTAGTCAACTAGTGAACCTAAATGAGTATTTTAAACCCTTGACATGTGTAATACACTTAGATTTATGTTTCAAAGACTACCGTGAGTGTTTGTTTTAATATCGATATTTTATCCACCTACATTAATCAAGAGAAAAGGTGAAATGAAATCAATGACTGTCATGCTTGGTCATGATTATGCACCTATGGAAGAAAATGCGAAAGGAAAATTATCAAACAAATTCTTAAGGTTCAACCATTGTGATTTTCACATTGAGAAAATTAACAGTTTAAAGAGCAACAAATTTACAAGGATTGCTGTAAAATATTTAGAACAAAATTTAAGATATTTCAAAACAGTCCATGCAAAATTGTAGACTGGTCAAGACCAACTATACTGATTTTCATTGATCAAAAGATCCAAAACCTTTTTTAATACGTAGTTAATTCTATGTTATTTTTTGGCTTATTACTGCTAAACTCAAAATTATGCTCGAAAAAGGTCAACTGGGAAACACAACAGAACATGAACTGGTACTTGGCACCAAAGATTGAGATCTTACAATCCACTCATAAACTGTAGAACACAAACAGAACATGCTGTCAACTGGATAAAAGAAAACATTAGAAATGAAGGTAACAAATCATAATTTCACTCACAAAAAAACAGTATTCTCAATATCCAAATGAACCATATTTACAAGGACAAAATCGTGGTCACCAACACCTCTAACCGTTCTCAGTAGACTCGTACAAAATGGCAGTTCATGCATACTGAATACTCTGAACTACATGCATGATGCCTCAAATGCCTTGTTGTTTAGTGGATCTAATGATTTATCATGTTTCACACACAACGACAAAGCAATACAGCACACAAAATGAAGGGCTAATGATACAAAAGGAATTAAGTCAGGAACAACATGATAACTTAAATGAACTGGAAACGCATAAGAAGCTTGATTGATTACCTGAACACATTCAACAGCATTAGATCCTACAAGGTATTAGGCACCCACACTTATCAAGAATGCTAAATGCAATGCGTATTGGCTTAAGCATCTCAGAATTCATGAGTCTTAGTTCAGCTCTTCCCTGCAGTTTCTAGCAGCTCTATGACACCTGAAAATTCAGGAATGTATCATTGTTCATAACATTATAGCTTATGTCACTGCAAATACAATTGCCAATCTCTGAAGAGTTTGTCAGACAAGTAAGGCTCACCAAAAGATGACAGTGTAGAGCCAATCTTTCTTCAATCATCAGTCAAACTCTAGCTCTGATTCAGGCTTCATAACCAGTTAACTTAATCGCTTTAATATTTATTTTCTTCAAAATAAATCCCACTAGTTTTTACATTCATCCACCAGAGGCCAGGAATAAAAACATGATACAAATAAAAAAAAAACCTCATTCCTATACTACATTACACACCCCACTACAATCTCCAATGAAAAACCAACCAACACACGGCTTCCCTGACTACTACATTCTGCACCTAACTACAGGCACCATTGCAAAAACAACTAAAACACGGCTTCCCTAACTACTGCTTTGCGCACCCCACTACAGTCACCAACTCACCATTGCAACAACAGCAAAACACGGCTCCCCTGACGACTACATACTACATTCAATACACCACTACAATCACCCTTGCAAACACAACTAAAACACGGCTTTCCTAGCTAATTTGATTAATATATAAACAGGTAATATTTGATTATTTTGTGCAATTGCAGCACTATTCTTCGAGTATTGACAAACAAAAACAATAGTAAACAAATTTAGAAAGAGCAATTAAAAAAAATATTGGTAAAAGTGATGAACCTAAGTCATATTTGTGTAAACCCAATTCATAAGTAAACCAAAGAAATCTTACAAGAATTCATAACAAGCTAAGCTTATATAGATTTCCAGTTACAGCTAATTCGTCATTTCCTTATCAATTCGTCATTACAGTAACAAGCTTATAGGAAACAAATAACTAAATTTAAATTACAAACCTATATGAGATAAGGAGGAGCGACGCCTTTGTGCTGCGGCCGCGGAAGGAAGAGGACAAATTATGTAGTGGGGGGGAAACATCGGCGACGCGGCGGTGGGGAGCAGCTGCGGCGATGCGGCGGTGGGAGTGTGGTGTGTGTTGTGAGTATTGATTTCCTGCCCAGATAACCGGAGAGGGGAAGAGAAGAGAAACCAGGAGCCGGAAACCAGAGAGGGGAAGGTGAGAGTAGGTTTTAGGGAAACCAGAGAAGAGGAAGGAGAGGAGAAGCGGGAAAAGAAAAAATGTTGGGAATTATTTTTAGAAATATTTTGTGCGGCTCGTTTGTAAATTGAGCCCGCACTTGAGTTTAAAACCCGCACTTAAAGTCAAGTGCTGCCAATTTTTTAAAATGAGCCCGCACTTGCGAAAATTTTTTTTTTTTTTTGGGTGCTCTCAAGTGCTGCCAATTTACTAAATGAGCCGCACTTGAAAGGGAGCACATGGCGATTTTTCTACTAGTGATGGCTTTTCCTGCTTCTCCGGCTATTTTCTTGGCTCTTTGGCTCTTCAAAATGCTCGTGGATCACCAAATACCTACACAAAGGGAAAGGAAACAAGGGACACAAAGAAAAACAAAGTAGAAAATGGCCTAAAAACTATAAAAACTAATGAAACTAAGAAAAGTAAGAAAAATGGAGAAAGTAAGGAAAAAGAGATAAAAATCCACTAAACTAACACTAAAGTCCACCTAAAAACACCATCCTTAGTGGGTTAAAAACCCACTTATCAAACTCCCCCAAGCTTGCAAATTTATTATCCCCAAGCAATACACACGAACCTCAAAGCAGTTGGAAAGTGCCCTCCTCGGGAATCACAAGTGCCATAACTTTTCAAAAACTAACATTGAGATCATTTTGAAAATCATTAAATCATAAGTTTTACAAAACCACCACAAATGCAACACATGGAACTAAACAACCAATCTTACCACAATTCTCCCCCAAGCTTGACTCGATTATGTACAAGTAGTTTCTCACTTTAGTTGTGCAAAGTAAAAACAAGAGAGTCGCTCAACTGCTTAAGGGTTGCAAAATCAATTAACAACACTCAATCTAGAAAAATCATGTCGACTCAAGTGATTTTCCTTCCACGAATTTGCTTATTGCCTTTCTCCACTCATAAGTGAAACGATACGAGGATAATGAAATCCTTGAAATAGGGAAGGCTAAGGTCCTAAGGGCAAGAAATATGTCATTTGGGGAATTGGAGCTCAAAAATAAAAAATGCATATATACCAACAACATCCACTATCAATGAGATTACAATCCAAGCCAACAACAAAACCAAGACCTTTTTATTCGAAACTAAATAACAAATTTCGTAATTTTCTCGATTTCCTATTCCTTTTTCTCTCTTTTTTTTATTTTGATTCTTCTTTTTTTCTGAATAAATAAAGAGAAGGAACTAGAAAGCTAAAATATATACTCTGTACATTTATACATGTGTAGAACCCAAAATTTCCTTATTTCACTCCATTCTCTATATTTGCTTCAAATCAAATCATACCTAGAATGTAAAATCGAACCAAGCTTAAGATGTCACAATGGCTAACAAAAAACGAACAAGGCTCAACATTGGTAATCCTAGGGGAGAACGTAAAGTGAAAAATAATTTTCCTAAAAATTTGGCTCTAAAACTAAAGGAATCAATCATTTCCCCGTATCAAGGATCATAAGTCTCAAATAGGAACCAAAGCAAACTCATGAATTCAATCACAATGAGGAGAAAATCCTAAGCACTCATGAAAAGCAAAACCGTATTTTACGTAACATTCACAATAGGCTCAAGAAAATTTCACGAGCACGTAAGCTACTAATACAAGGTGAGTCGGGGGAGACCAAACAAACCACAAACCATTAATTCCAAGTAAGCACAATGTGGGTTTTCAAACACGAATTTCAAATGAATTTTCTTTAAAAGCACACATGTGATTAAATTTCATCATCGGAGGCGGACCCTAGAAGCTAAACTAGTGGAAAGAAAAAGAATAAAAATGGAATATGTACACCTAACTTTTATTTTTATATTTTTTTTGGGTTGGGGGAAAACTAAGAAAAACATGCAATTGCATAAAATAAAATAAACTAATCAAGAAAATTTGAGAAAAATGTGCAATTGCACAAAAGTAAAATAAATGTGTTTGGATTTAAGGGATTTGGATTTAAGGGAAAAGAGGGGGAAGAAAAATAAAAAGAAAGAAGGAAAAAAGGAAAACACACTCACAAAATCGTTAGTAATGTTAGTGAAACAAAACAACGAAGATAAAAACACAAAAACATGAACATCCTAGCAAACCAAAAATGAACCAACCAACCAACAAACACATCACAAGCACAAACACAAACTCGATCAACCACCATCAAACAAGCAAACACTCATACAACAACCATGCAACACAAAAGGCAATCATAGCACAAAGTCACTCAAAAAGAAGAAAGGACCATTAACTACCCTACACCAAACAAGAAGTCCAATGATGGCCTAAGACACACAAACTCCCCCCAAGCTAAGATGGACTCTGTCCTCGGAGTCACTGCTGTGTATGGTCCTGGGAAGATGAAGTAGGAGGCTGCCAACCCTCATAAGAACTCCAAGGGATAGGTTGTGAACCGTATCCTCTATCCTCGTACCCTTTGGGCCACCCGTAGTGGCCCCAATGCATCATCTGTTGCTCCTCAGTAAGTGAGGGCATGGGGATTCTGCACTAGGTTTCCGTATCTAATGGCCGGATTGAAGGAAATAATGCCCTTGGTCCAAGTATGCATTTAATATTAAGTCTAATAAATGTGGTTCAGTATTAATTAACAAGTTAATAATTCAGTGAGATCAAGTGAGCTGAATGCCTAGCTAGAGGTCGCTTCAGTTCAAGTGGAATTAATGATATTAATCCACAACTTACTCTTGACTGAACCCGTAGGGTCACACAAATAGTACGTAAACGGATCAAGTATTTAATGGCATTAAATACTCAATCTATGGATATTCGGAATCGACGGATCTTGGTTTCAGTGGGAGCTGAGATCGTCAAAGGCAAGAAATGAATACTCCGGAAACGATGATATTGCCGGAAACGGAAATATAGATCGTATCGAAAATATAAATATTATCCAAGTCGTAGATGTTGCCGGAAACGGAAACATGGTACGTATCGGAAAATATTATCGGAAATGGAAATATTACCGGAATCGGAAATATTGCCGGAAACGGAAATATTGTCAGAATCGGAAATATTATCGGAATCGGAAAATAATTCCGGAAACGGAAATTAATTCCGGAATCGGAAATGTTAAATATTGTTCGTATCGGAAATAAATTCCGGAATCGGGAATTTAATCGGAAAGCGTATTGTACGAATTAGCATCGGACGAGGCTTGCTAGACGAAAGCCCAGCACGAAGCCAGGCCAACGCCCATCAAGCCACACGCATCCAAAAACAATCCAAGGCCTCGACCAGGCCCAGCCAAGGCTTGGCGCGCGCGACAGGCTCAGCGATGGGCTGCGACAGTGGGCCTTTGTAAAAGGTCGCTCGCACATACGAGCATGACCCCAAACATGATTACAAGATGCGAAGAAACGACCGACGAGCCCCAGTGCTTGGGGGCTTGCGAAAAAATAGACTTCAACAAGGAGCGCACGATCAAAATCACATTCTCGGACTGCGCCATACACCATATCATGTTTGGATATCTCAAAAAGAACAGGTTCGACCTCAGGGAAAGGTCGTCATTGACACTTGTACATGGTCCTTTGATCAAAAACCAAGTGGTGGCAAAAATTGAGCCATAAAGATTAGCTCAAGACCACAAAAGCAGACGGTCGCAAGACAAAGGTCCGTCTGAACACGTTGTCAGCCCACGTTCAGGTTACAACTAAAATCGAGCATCCCTCGAAAGAATTCGCTCTTGCAAGAATGGATAAAAAATAAATTCTCAAAAGAAATCACAAAAAACCAAAGAAATAGGAACTTGTCCATCTTCAGTCGGCAAGATCGCGTCACCAACCGCGCGAGTTCCCAAATCGAAAAAACGAATTCAGGGACGTCCACCCTTAGCGGACAGGGCTCGCCCACCTTCAGCGGGCGGGGTCTGCGTCACTAGCCGCGCAGGTCCTCAGTTTTCCAAAAATGAAGTCTTCAAAAACAAAATGAAACAGGTTCGCCATCTTTAGCCGGCGGGGTCTACGTCACAAACCACGTAGGTCCTTATTTTCAAAAAGAAGCAAACAAACTTCAAAACAGATTCGTCCACTTCTATCGGACGGGGTGTCCACCCTTAGCGGACAGGCTCGCCATCTTTAGCCGGCGGGGTCTGCATCATTAACCGTGCAGGTCCTTAGTCGCTGCAGCTATAACTTTTTCTGGTTTTCCCTTTTCCAAAATTAAAAGGATTGGTTTTCCGTTTTTTCCAAAAAAAGAGCGATGTGCTGGATTTTCCTTCGTTTTACGTCCCATAAAAACAAGGGGGTTTTCTCGTTTAGCTAGCCCTGAAAATGAGAATCTTTAAAAACATTTTTACCTCGTGATTGGGCTTGGCCAGGCCCAATTACACTTTATAGCTTTGATTTCGAAAACATCTGTAGCTACTCCCTATGACAAAGTGAGGAAGTTTCTATACTATCAGTTGACAAATCCCAATGACACGTGAGGGATATGTCGACACTTCAAGTGATGACCCTTAAGTCAAATGTTATCACTCGGGGGCTCGTGAGACCCTCGCAAAATAGGTCACATACACCATGGCTTGTGTGACGCACTCCGTCTAATACTTTGACCGTCGTCTTATTCCAAGACTCAGTCAAAGTGGGGGCTAACTGTAGACACCTACTTTTGTCCCCATTCCCGAATGGGAAAGGTTCGATGATGAAAGCATAAATCTCCACTTGACAACGCATCTCCTATAAAATAAACGAATCTCAATTCCCCTTTTCATTTCACCCGAAACCTGATATTTATAGAAAGCTGCTATTTATGGAAACCTGCTAAAAATAGTAACTACCGTAAAGGGTAGCTTCTAAAAGTGGCAAGTCATAAAAGATAGAAACCTATCAGAATTAGGTGTTGCACTCCAACGTAAATCCTAAACGAGATAGAAAACTGCGAGAATCCTATTCCTAATATGATTCGGAAATAAGAGTTACGTATTAATTAAAATCCTAACGAGCCTAGAGTTCGTAACGGGCCCAGACGCATCCCGTCACAAGGTTAATACGCACTAAAAAGCTCGATTAAGTCTCAAACTCTACGGATTTCAGGAATCCGAATCTGACTAAAGAAAACAGCCCAGACCCTATTTTCAACGCCTGGCTCTGGGCGCTGAAAATACCTGGGTACGTGTTTTTTTCCTAATTCTTTGTGGATTAGAACTTTGCAATTCTATCTTTCCACGAACTCTTCTCTATAAATACAGCCCCAAATTCGACGTGAAAAGAACACACACAACACACAATTATATTCTGAGTATTGACTCCAACCCTTAGCCTAAGCCTCACGCTGCGAAACTGTTCACGCGTTATGTCGCAATCGATCCATAAATCGAACAGAACGTATCCTGTCCCATAATTGAGATTCGTTAAATAAAAAGGAGAAATAGCAAAGTCAAAGTGGTTAGTTTTCTGAGAACCGTGACGCACCTCTCAAGGGTGCGTCGTAATATGCCCCTTCTCGATGATTTAATTGCTTTCCTCGCCCTTTTTATGAACTGTTAAACTAACTAAATCTGATTGTTCTATCACGCCTAAAAAATATAATATTTTTGGGAAATTGAATTATCATGCTAGGTCCCTTAATACTATTTAAATCAGATAATCACGATCGATCTAGTAATATATGTTGCATATTGCTAAAATCAATTCAAACTAGTTTAATAGTTAACGCATGTCCCTTCAATTATTTATGCTGAGCTAGTAAGGATATCCTGCCTTTGGAGTTATCGACGAGCGAAGTACTCCTCTCGGTAGTTACAGTCCCCCGAACCCTCAATCTCTACCTTGCGGGTGTATGTTGAGAGATCCCCACACCAGGGATCACAAGGGAACCTACGGCCGTCGTGGTCAAGCATAATTGCACTCCCTTTATGTCACGATAACCGGGTTTTGTCAGTTTTTCTCATTGTCGTTAAAAACTGAATGGCGACTCCTATATTACTAGTCAATTGGGTGTAAACTCACAGAACATCCAATTACACTTGATTGAATAAAAAGAATCGTCACACCCACGAGGGACGAGGTCACGCATTAGCCTCGTGCTTTTTCGACCCCCTCACACCTAGGGTCATAAATTTATACACGAGTTTCTCAACAAGTATTCATACAATAAAACAGTGATTTTTGAGCAGAAAAATATGTCACATTCTTGCCCATAACTAGCCGAAAATTATAGTACCTTAAGGGCGATTCTAGTTGGTCAATCTTAAGGCGGATTCGGACGTACTGTGGACTATCTACGGAGGGGCGGCACTTGGAGTCCTAAAGACTTGTTCTTGTTCGCTTCGGGCGCAGCTAGGGAGGGCACGCTACAAAGTGTATGCACCTAAATTATGCTAACTAATTATGTGTAAATAATATGTTTCCTGGCATTAAGGTTTTCCGCATGATTTATGTTTTGTCATATGTATCATAACCTAACACGGATCATCTATTGGATTACTCCCCCCCCCCCCCCCGGTTGTCTATAGTCATATGGTGGGTAGGAGACTTGCTCGGACCTAGGAATCAGACTCTCAAGGACTTGCCAATAAGGGTAGGTGGGCTGACCATGTTGCCATCCGGGCACTGGACCTTCTTGAACTGGTCGGTTTGGGTAGTTAAGGTATGGGGCAATATTTCCATTATCGACCTGCTGAGTGAACAACCGTTGGGCTACATAACTTTGGTACTCATTCTCCTCTAGGTTCCTCATCTGCAAAATCTCTAACCTCTCTAAAGTTATGGACAAGTAATCATCAGTAGAGGTAGAAGAAGAAGCTAAGAGGGTCTCTCAGATGTAGGAATGGAGGAGACACTAACACGCCTTCTGGTTGCTCAAAGCTAATGGGTTGGTCACCGGGGTTCAAAGGTATAAAGGGTACCTCCCAAGTGGTGGCGGCCCCTACAGTCTGGGTGATGTCCGGGTGCGGGAGGACACAAAGGTGTTGCTTGGCTACTAACCAACTATACCGTTTACGTCCTCTCTTATCAGCAAACTCAGAAATGAAGCTTGCCTACTTCATATTCTTAATAGTGAAAGTCCACTCCCCCGGAATTGGTTCCATCACATCTAGGTAACTCCCTGACACAACTCTCTAGCTATGTGTGTGATAAGCCCCCCACATTTGATCTCACCCCTTAACCTCTCACTATTCCTAATATCCAGACGTGTTTCGAAAATCCAAAGAATGACCAAAATAAAAAAAAAAACCAAAAAGTGTATCGACAAAAGAGAGAGTGAAAAACCAATTTAGAGAATCGAAGTCTATACTAAGTAATGCTTGAAACTTTGGGAACCTAAACTTTAGCTTATCTTATGCCTAGGACTGGTCCTGCCACTTGGTGCCGATCAGGGAATCAACGGTTAGTGCGTCTCGAAGATACATCACCAGCATCAGGTTTAGTGACTCCAAGCTCCGTCCGTCGTCCCTCATTTCAAGGATCTCCGCTTCCCCAACCTCGATTCGCACCTTCAAACATGTCCATCGAAGATTTGCGAGACCAGATGGTCCAAATGACCCAACTTATGGGCCAACTGAAAATGGAAAATGAAGCTTTAGCGGCTGCGCAAGCCAAAAATGACCTCGATAACGAGAAGAGGATTGAAAAAATGGTCCTACAGCAAACCATGGGGAGCAAATACTTCTCCCTCGATCCTGAACCTTTTCCTGGCAAACTACCAGAAAAGTTCAGTTCATCTGACTTACCAAAGTTCAAGGCCACGGACAACCCCCGTGACCACCTACTGAGCTTTGTGAATGCCATGAACTTGAAAGGCGTGGACAAGTCCATGTATTTACCTGCCTTTCCTTTGTCCTTGGAACCTGTGCAGCTCAAATGGTACTATCACCAGGACCCTAAGCTCTTCCCCACTTGGGAAGACTTTGTCAATGTCTTCATCAAGCAATACTCGTCGAACATGGATTTTCAAGTCACCATGCGCAAGCTGGAAGTTCTCTTCCAAAAGAAAAATGAGGGTTTCACGACCTACTTTGCTAGATGGAGGGATCAGGCGGCCCAGCTAATCAATAGGCCTCCCGAAACAGAATTGGTCCAAAAATTCATTGACAACCTGGACCCGGCTTACAGACAACACCTTAGGTACCTGGGACTTGACACTTTCAAAAGAGTTTATGATGTGGGAATAAAGATCGAGGACGACCTCGCCAAAACCATACAAAGCAAACCCACATATAAGAACAACACCTATAATCGGGGTAACACATCCCAAGCCCAAGAAGTCCATGCTGTAGAAGAGACTCCCGCCCGAAAAAGCCCTGGAAGATGGGTCCGAGACCGAAAGTTTGCCCCACTCGGGTCGACTTTGATACAAGCCTTTGAAATACTAACCAATCAAGGAAAGTTGAGACCTATAGGCCCCACCCATAACCCTCCTGTCAAAAGCAAATATTGGATCGAAGGTACTTACTGCAAATTCCATCAAGGAAATGGGCATGACACTGAAAACTGCTGGAATCTAAAGCATACGATCCAGGACATGATAGAGGATGAAGTGATACCTCTCCCTAATATTGGCAAACCCAACAACAACAAGAGCCCAATCGGCTCTTGTCACATCTCTCTCGACCAACCAGAGAATTTCGACCCCACGGTGTATATTACACCTCAAGGTGCACCACTCGCTGTGGTCCCTATGGATCGAATCGAGAGAGAAGTGTGCGGTGTGTGGAATGATGATGCTGAAGATATTTACCTATCTCAAGTGTCGGGCCAGGACCTCTTCACTGAAACTTAGCCCGGGTATGCTCTCATTGACACCACCCCTCAGGAGCCCGAGGTCGACAACCTCACCCGATCCGGAAGAATATACCAACTGGATATTCACCCACCTCCTATGGGCGACATCCCGGTTAGGCAAACTCCTGAGAATGGACGGCACGCCACCGTCGCAGAAGTCATTGAAAATCCTCTCCTGAAACAACTAAAAAGAACCAAGGCCGAGATTACCATCTGGGATCTCATGTGTACTTCAATGGAACACCGCGAAAAGCTTATTCGCTCACTTGACCTCATCTCAGTACCTACAGATATCACACCTGACTCATTGGTTAGCCATGTCACGAGAGATGCTGGAGAAAAGGCCATAGTTTTCACTGACGAAGACTTGCCCAAAGAGGGGGGTGCTCACAATAAAGCCCTTTATCTAGTGGTTGGATGCAAAGGACAAAACATCCCTCTAGCGCTCGTAGATAACGGTTCGGCGGTTAATGTCTGCCCATTGCGAACCGCCCATTGCTAGGGGCTAGGAAACGATGACTTCCAAACCTCCACGCAAGGGGTACGAGCTTATGATAACTCCCGAAGGCCTGTATTGGGAAAAATCAACCTTACCATACAAACCGGGCCTGTGGCACGCACCACGGAGTTTCAAATAATCGACATCAAGCCCACTTTCAACCTCCTCTTGGGGCGACCTTGGCTCCATGACTTAGGAGGTGTGGCTTCTACCTTGCACCAAATGGTTAAACTTAACCATAACGGGGTAATACTAGAAATCCGCGCCCCTCCTCTCGACGTCAGTTGTACTATGGTTGGAACGGCCGAAACTGCAGACGACCTTTATGGGTTTCAAATGGAAGAAGCAATCCCGTTCATCGAAGATTATGATCCTGCGTTCCTAGACCCGCATGCATCCCGAGTCATCCCTAGAATGTTGTTAGCTCAAGGTTATTTCCCAGGAACCCCATTGGGCATAAGGAAGAAGGAATACACATTCCATCCTTTTCCCAACAAATCTACTCCCTTTGGCTTAGGCTATGAACCAACGGAGGAAGATATTGTTGACCGCCTGTCTAGGCTACGCCTTAAAAAGGCCAAACAAACCACCCTCCTTCCCCCGTATCAAAGGACCCTTAACGGGATGTTCGTTCGGGAAGGAGAAGAACACCCATGCTGTGATTTCCCTGAACCCTTCGTTCAGGATGGCTTGCTAAAACCCGGATTTGAAATTTTCCATGACTGCCACACCTTGGATGAGGCACCCCACCTCACCAAGACTAAAACAGCTGAAATATTGGACAACCAGGCTCTATGGACATTGTTTAACGAATCGAGGCCTATGGAGAACGAGACTGTGATGACTACCCTAGCTTTACAAGATGAAGGTTTTTATCCAACCCGGTTAATCTCTCCTGCATCAACACTAGAAGTGGTCGAGAACGGATGGGTGAAAACATATCAGTGGGTCAATGCAAAAGGAATGGAATTCAAGATGAGTACCGGTGAAGGACCGAAGTTTTATGAGACTAAACCCCAGGCTTGAGCCATATAGAGCACCATTAGTAAAAAAAAGCGCCTAGTAGTTCTTTAGATTGATAGAAAAAATAATAGAGACTTTAGATGGTCCTAAGGCCCCTTAGAATATGGGTCAATTTTATTTCAGTGTGTTTTCCTTACTTTCCGAATCAATAAAGGCGTAATATTTCTCCTAAAAATTTTCTTTAACACTAAATAAACACCAAATGTACTTGCAAAATACAAAAAATAAAGAGGCGGCCCACTCTAGGCCCAATAAACAAGGCCCACTCGGTCTTGAATCGTGACATCGAAATTCATCAAACCCCAAAAGAACCACATTATCATATTGCCACAATATGAGGGTCTAACCCATGCAACCCAAAGAAATCAAAAGGAAGTCAAAATTCAAACAATACAAATGTTGCTAAAAAAAAAAAACTCACAAAAATAAACGCCGCCCCCGGCATCAACACGCACCTCAGCCCACTCAAAAGCCTACACGAAGATCTTCATAACTTCCGCACCCTAACTCCATTTTCAAAACTGTTTCGAGTCACAAATAGAAAAAAATTAATCCGGACAAAAATGCATTTCACGCTAACAGTCAAAAAAGCCTCCAAAATAGCCTCAAAATGAACTTTAATATACGAGCAAATATCAAGGCACAAAAAAAGAAATAAATGCAAGAACATGTGAAGCAAAGCGTCAAAAATTGACCGCCCAGGTCATTTTCAGCGCCCAGGGCTGGGCGCCGAAATTTCTGACGCCCCAGCCTGGGCGTTGAAACTCTCTGCCTGCCAAAATTTCCTTTTCGAAAGTGCTCGTCATTTTATCCGCACACAACGGAAAAATAACGAACACTTGGGGGGTACAGTACGTATCCAAATAGGTTTACCAAGAATATAGCTATACAAATTAGTCGAATTTTACGCGACCTATGGCAAAAAAAACGGCAGACGAAAATAATAATAATACTTCACTCATTTGACCGGTTAAGTAATATGCTACCACCGCAGGGCATATCTATTAAAATCTGGCATCCTAGAACTTATTCAAAAGCTAGAACTACGCGCGACCTGATTCTGACAAGATACGTAGGCAATCCTTACCAAGGATTCGGTCCAATAAAAAAAACAAATATCCTTTGTGCAAAAAAGTGTTAGACATATAAAATACATAAAAAAGAGGATAAACAAAAATAAATGAAAATAAAAAATAAAAATACGCCTTTATTTGAGAAATAATAAGAAGGAAAACAAAGTGCTAGGAATAAAAACAAACACAACTGAAATAAAAAGAGGGCACCTACACCCTAGCAAGAACTACACTACTCTAGTTCTTCCGGATCATCAAATAAAGTCTTGTAGAGGGCAATGTTCGCAGGATCCACCCCCACAGTCTACTGCGCTGCCCCAATATCAATCTCCATAAGAACCGGCTCCTGGACACTAACTTCCAAAGATGCCAAGGCTTCAGAAACATTCTCAGTTATAGCCCGCTCAGCCTCAAGGGCACAGGCAATGGTGGGAGAAGGATTATTATCATCAATTAGACTAGCCACTATTTCTACAGGCGGCTGAGCCTTCCTAACCCATACATTGTTCCGTCGACGATCTCCGCGAGAGCTTGCATTTCTTTTAACAACATCATGCCCCTTCATGTTAGGCATCTTTTTAGGCCTGAAACTGGAACGGGGAGGAACTTCCTTTCGCTTTCGATCAGGACGAGCTTTCACAGTCTTAATACTATAGGTATGAGGTTTGGCAGAATCAGGACCCTCATACTTAATACGAATACGAGGTATCAAAAGCTCAGCCGGCTCCCCATTTCGAGCCTCGGTCCTCACATCTTTATCATCGGAGCTCATCCACAACTTGTAGTTTTCAGAAAGACCCACAAAGCCATTTGTAGCAACGGCCCAACGCGGGAGACTATCATAATACTTAGCCCACGCTAGGACCCGTGTTTGTGAAAAGGCCGCTACCTTAGGTGGTACCGTATCAGAAAAGGGGATAGTCTGCCTTAAACCATATTGACGCATGACTCGGTAAGGGAAAATATAAATGGGACGAGACAGCCCCAACAAAGAAACATAAACCGATACATCAGAACCCCCTGTCATAGTAGTCAAACCCCACCATGGTACCACCCACTTAATAGAACAAATTCCATAAGTAAAAAAGGAGGTCCATTCGGCCTCGTCCTGGCCTTGGTGCAAGTATTTTCGGTTACCCAAGGCTATAGGGCGATAATGTTTAGGATCGGCAGGAGCTTCCAAAAGTCTAAGCCGTTCCGCAAGCCAAATCTGCAAAAACATGTACGATTGAATCAAAAGAATGAAAAGAAAGAAAAAAACGGTTCCTGGGGCGCAGTTTCAACGCCTAGGACCAGGCGCCGAAAATTCCAGCGCCCAGCCCTGGGCGCTGAAACTCAGCCCCAGGCAAAAAATATGCAAAAGTGGCGTATGCGTGCGCAAAGGAAAAAATTGATTACCTGCAGTAATAGGGGGCTTCCGTTAAAATGTTCAGATTTGGCATCCTTCTTCAGCTCATCCGCACTCAGCAAAGTCTCGGCAACGACCAACGGCATGATAGAATAGCAACTTTCCATCTGGCTAATCAAGGGGATCAACCTTATGTCACCGAACTCACCATTGTTATTCGACAGCAAATAATGATTCAACAAGCAAAATACAAGGGCTCGGATATTCAATTACTGTTCAGTCATGTTCTTACTAGGCCTAAAATGATGTTTTAGAAGTTTTGCCAAGTTAACCTTATCATCTACAACAATTTCAGCAAACATGTTATCATCTAGTCCTAGGAAAACCCTTATGGTTGTTTTACCCTCTTCAATAGTGCCAGGGGTAACAGGAGTAGCATTAGTAGGATAACCAAGGATCGCAACAAATTCATCGGGCAAAGGACATATTTCGTTGCCCCGAAAGGCAAAAATATGATGATCGGAGTCCCAAAAGCTTAGGGCAGCATGCAGAAAGTTATAATCAATATTAATTTGTTGTAAGCCTAAAAGTGCCTCTAAGTGGTATTCTTTTAACAAAGTTTTTTCTGTAGGAGTAAGGGCCCGTAGCCAACGCCTAACAGTCCGTTGGAGTGAGAAAGTAGGGATCGACATGGCAAAAGCAATGAGTAATTAAAGCACAGCAAAAAGGAAAGAAAGAATGTGAGAGTGGTGGAAAATAAGGACGTATCTAGCCCCTATATATAGCTGAACGCACCCAATGACATCCTGATCCCATTCGGAAACGTGTTAGGAAATCCGAAAGTCAAATATCACCAGGAAAGGACTTTCAGCACCCACGGCTGGGCGCCGAAATGTTTAACGCCTGGCCTTGGGCGCTGAAAATGCAGCCCAAGGCCCAGATTTCACAAAACACGGAACAGGAAAGGACTTAAGACCGTGTTGCTAAACACGAGGCCCTATTGCAAGTAGGATCAAGCCCAAAGCACCTTTAGCTCCCAAATAAGCAAGAAAAAATTTAACATTAAAACTTGGTCGAAACTTAGACTCGTCTCAGAAAATACTTATGTACACTTTTCAAAAAAAACAAGTTAAATATCATGGTCATTCTTCGAAACACCAAAAATGAGTATCGTTAAGTCGTTGGTTTTCCAAATAAAAAATGTTTTTATGTCAAAGGATTAATCCGGGCCAAGCCGAAACCGGATGTCGCCTGAAAACTAAAGTCGCACTCCACGGCTTCGCTAAAGTAGCAAACTACTATAAAAGGTCGCTCGCACATACGAGCATGACCCCAAACATGATTACAAGATGCGAAGAAACGACCGACGAGCCCCAGTGCTTGGGGGCTCGCGAAAAAATAGACTCCAAGAAGGAGCGCACGATCAAAATCACATTCTCGGACTGCGCCATACACCATATCATGTTTTGATATCTCAAAAAGAATAGGTTCGACCTCAGGGAAAGGTCGTCATTGACACTTGTACATGGTCCTCTGATCAAAAACCAAGTGGTGGCAAAAATCGAGCCATTAAGATTAGCTCAAGACCACAAAAGCAGACGGTCGCAAGACAAAGGTCCGTCTGAACACGTTGTCAGCCCACGTTCAGGTTACAACTAAATTCGAGCATCCCTCGAAAGAATTCGCTCTTGCAAGAATGGATAAAAAATAAATTCTCAAAAGAAATCACAAAAAACCAAAGAAATAGGAACTTGCCCATCTTCAGTCGGCAAGATCGCGTCACCAACCGCGCGAGTTCCCAAATCGAAAAAACGAATTCAGGGGCGTCCACCCTTAGCGGACAGGGCTCGCCCACCTTCAGCGGGCGGGGTCTGCGTCACTAGCCGCGCAGGTCCTCAGTTTTCCAAAAATGAAGTCTTCAAAAACAAAATGAAACAGGTTCGCCATCTTTAGCCGGCGGGGTCTACGTCACAAACCACGTAGGTCCTTATTTTAAAAAAAAAAAGCAAACAAACTTCAAAACAGATTCGTCCACTTCTATCGGACGAGGTGTCCACCCTTAGCGGACAGGCTCGCCATCTTTAGCCGGCGGGGTCTGCATCACTAACCGTGCAGGTCCTTAGTCGCTGCAGCTATAACTTTTTCTGGTTTTCCCTTTTCCAAAACTAAAAGGATTGGTTTTCCGTTTTTTCCAAAAAAAGAGCGATGTGCTGGATTTTCCTTCGTTTTACGTCCCATAAAAACAAGGGGGTTTTCTCGTTTAGCTAGCCCTGAAAATGAGAATCTTTAAAAACATTTTTACCTCGTGATTGGGCTTGGCCAGGCCCAATTACACTTTATAGCTTTGTTTTCGAAAACATCTGTAGCTACTCCCAATGACAAAGTGATGGAGTTTCTACGCACCTTTAGATCCTTCCAATGACAAAGTGAGGAAGTTTCTATACTATCAGTTGACAAATCCCAATGACACGTGAGGGATATGTCGACACTTCAAGTGATGACCCTTAAGTCAAATGTTATCACTCGGGGGCTCGTGAGACCCTCGCAAAACAGGTCACATACACCATGGCTTGTGTGACGCACTCCGTCTAATACTTTGACCGTCGTCTTATTCCAAGACTCAGTCAAAGTGGGGGCTAACTGTAGACACCTACTTTTGTCCCCATTCCCGAAAGGAAAAGGTTCGATGATAAAAGCATAAATCTCCACTTGACAACGCATCTCCTATAAAATAAACGAATCTCAATTCCCCTTTTCATTTCACCCGAAACCTGATATTTATAGAAAACTGCTATTTATGGAAACCTGCTAAAAATAGTAACTGCCGTAAAGGGTAGCTTCTAAAAGTGGCAAGTCATAAAAGAAAGAAACCTGTCAGAATTAGGTGTTGCACTCCAACGTAAATCCTAAACGAGATAGAAAACTGCGTGAATCCTATTCCTAATATGATTCGGAAATAAGAGTTACGTATTAATTAAAATCCTAACGAGCCTAGAGTTCGTAACGGGCCCAGACGCATCCCGTCACAAGGTTAATACGCACTAAAAAGCTCGATTAAGTCTCAAACTCTACGGATTTCAGGAATCCGAATCTGACTAAAGAAACAGCCCAGACCCTATTTTCAACGCCTGGCTCTGGGCGCCGAAATCTTCGGCGCCCAGGCCTGGGCGCTGAAAATACCTGGGTACGTGTTTTTTTCCTAATTCTTTGTGGATTAGAACTTTGCAATTCTATCTTTCCACGAACTCTTCTCTATAAATACAGCCCCAAATTCGACGTGAAAAGAACACACACAACACACAATTATATTCTGAGTATTGACTCCAACCCTTAGCCTAAACCTCACGCTGCGAAACTGTTCACGCGTTATGTCGCAATCGATCCATAAATCGAACAGAACGTATCCTGTCCTATAATTGAGATTCGTTAAATAAAAAGGAGAAATAGCAAAGTCAAAGTGGTTAGTTTTCTGAGAACTGTGACGCACCTCTCAAGGGTGCGTCGTAATATGCCCCTTCTCGATGATTTAATTGCTTTCCTCGCCCTTTTTATGAACTGTTAAACTAACTAAATCTGATTGTTCTATCACGCCTAACAAATATAATATTTTTGGGAAATTGAATTATCATGCTAGGCCCCTTAATACTATTTAAATCAGATAATCACGATTGATCTAGTACTTCCTCCGTCTTTTAATACTCGCAACGTTTGTTAGTTTCACGCATGCCAATGCACAACTTTGATCATTTATATCTTAAATTCTCTTTATGCAAAAATTATAAAAAGTTGATATTTTGAAAATACACATTGAGACGAATCTAAAAGATCCCACATGACTATGTTTTATCTTATATAAAAAGCACTAAGAATAGTCAAAGTATATTATATGAATAGTGGCAAAAGTCCAAACGTTGCGAGTATTAAAAGACGGAGGAAGTATTATATGTTGCATATTGCTAAAATCAATTCAGACTAGTTTGATAGTTAACGCATGTCCCTTCAATTATTTATGTTGAGCTAGTAAGGATATCCTGCCTCTGGAGTTATCGACGAGCGAAGTACTCCTCTCGGTAGTTACAGTCCCCCGAACCCTCAATCTCTACCTTGCGGGTGTATGTTGAGAGATCCCCACACCAGGGATCACAAGGGAACCTACGGCCGTCGTGGTCAAACATAATTGCACTCCCTTTATGTCACGATAACCGGGTTTTGTCAGTTTTTCTCATTGTCGTTAAAAACTGAATGGCGACTCCTATATTACTAGTCAATTGAGTGTAAACTCACAGGAAATCCAATTACACTTGATTGAATAAAAAGAATCGTCACACCCACGAGGGACGAGGTCACGCATTAGCCTCGTGCTTTTTCGACCCCCTCACACCTAGGGTCATAAATTTATACACGAGTTTCTCAACAAGTATTCATACAATAAAACAGTGATTTTTGAGCAGAAAAATCTGTCACATTCTTGCCCATAATTAGCCGAAAACTATAGCACCTTAAGGGCGATTCTAGTTGGTCAATCTTAAGGCGGATTCGGACGTACTGTGGACTATCTACGGAGGGGCGACACTTGGAGTCCTAAAGACTTGTTCTTGTTCGGTTCGGGCGCAGCTAGGGAGGGCACGCTACAAAGTGTATGCACCTAAATTATGCTAACTAATTATGTGTAAATAATATGTTTCCTGGCATTAAGGTTTTCCGCATGATTTATGTTTTGTCATATGTATCATAACCTAACACGGATCACCTATTGGATTACCCCCACCCCCCCCCCCCCCCCCCGGTTGTCTATAGTCATATGGTGGGTAGGAGACTTGCTCGGACCTAGGCTTCAGACTCTCGAGGACTTGCCAATAAGGGTAGGTGGGCTGACCATGTTGCCATCCGGGCACTGGACCTTCTTGAACTGGTCGGTTTAGGTAGTTAAGGTATGGGGCAATATTTCCATTATCGACCTGCTGAGTGAACAACCGTTGGGCTACATAACTTTGGTACTCATTCTCCTCTAGGTTCCTCATCTGCAAATTCTCTAACCTCTCTAAAGTTATGGACAAGTAATCATCACTAGAGGTAGAAGAAGAAGCTAAGAGGGTCTCTCAGATGTAGGAATGGAGGAGACACTAACACTCCTTCTGGTTGCTCAAAGCTAATGGGTTGGTCACCGGGGTTCAAAGGTATAAAGGGTACCTCCCAAGTGGTGGCGGCCCCTACAGTCTGGGTGATGTCCGGGTGCGGGAGGACACAAAGGTGTTGCTTGGCTACTAACCAACTATACCGTTTACGTCCTCTCTTATCAGCAAACTCAGAAATGAAGCTTGCCTTCTTCATATTCTTAATAGTGAAAGTCCACTCCCCCGGAATTGGTTCCATCACATCTAGGTAACTCCCTGACCCAACTCTCTAGCTTTGTGTGTGATAAGCCCCCCAAATTTGATCTCACCCCTTAACCTCTCACTATTCCTAATATCCAGACATCTTTTAATGAAATGGTAACCCGGGTTTACTAATCAGTCCTCGGGTGTATTTTAAAAACAAGTGGCGGAGAAAAGGACTTTTAACATGGGTTGAGTGATTTTGCTCATGTCTTCATTAGGAAAAATGGCTATATTTAACAATCTAGAGGCCATTTTAAGAGGTGGACTCTTCACTCTATTAGCACTTGCATTCTTCCAATCTAAATATGGTTGCCCCGTAATAGCTTTCCACCAACTCAACTGATCATGCCCAGGGTAGATGCTGCTATCAATATCAAAAACAGTGTTGAAGGTGGGCCATTTGAGGATTTCGTTTAGTCTAGTCAAAGTTAAGCATGTTTGCTTATTGAAAAGTCTAAACTTAATCTCATACTCGGGGTACTCTTTATCATTGGAGATATTGGTCCATTGTAGGGTGGATAAGAATTCTAATGTGGTTCTCTCATAGGTTGGTTGTGCGATTTTGAGGAACTCTCCCCAACCTAAGGTCTCTAGGATTTTCCTAACTCCTACATCGATTCCAAGATGTTGGAAAGCCTCTTGATCATAGAAAAGAGTGGGGAACATTTTTCGAGTGCTTAATTCTAGGTAGGCTTTCTTGTTAGCACTTGAGAGGCTTAGTTGTGGTTTAATAGTTTGCTCATTTTTGCGGTCGGGTGTTTGTTGTGTGGAAGAAGAATGATTGGTTTTTCGTTTTTTACTTCCCCCCTCTAAGTCTCATCATTCCCTTTTTTAATGCATCCATTTTAAACTAGGGAAAGGTTTGACACAAAACGAGGGCGACACAAGGTTAAACAATGAAAATAAACACAAACTCCAACTTCACTAAACACCACAACACGCTCCCTTTCCTTCAAACCCCCAATTCAATCCAATGTACCTGTTTCAAATAATTCAACAATAATATTCAAGCACAATGGGGGGAGGGTTGCTAACAACTAACAACACTATACAAAAATCAAACACAATTTCACACAACACACTTATATTTACACTAACTACAATAATCACAAAATTTCAACACAAAACCACAATGTAGCAATTAAATATTTTTATTTTTAATTTCTGATTTTTTTTTATTTTCGGATAAAAATAAATATTAAATTTTTTTTTTCAATAAATTAAAAAGCTACGAAAATAAGAAAGTTAATTAATTAAAATTAACAAACAAAATATCAACAAATGTATTAACTCAAGAAAAATTAACAAGTAAAAATTGAGGGAAAATTAAAAAGAAAAGAGAGTAAGAATTATACTCCTCCTTGGTGAGTGTTACTCCAAAATTCCAAGTAGAGCACCTTCTTGCTCCTCCTTTCTTCTAGTTATTTTCGAACTCCCCTTTTTTTTAATTTCATTTCAAAATTTCTGATTTTTTTTTTTTTGTTAATTTTGTTTTCGTACCTGGCTCTGTCGCGGGCGGGACAGGTAATGTCGCGGGCGGGACGCAATTTTCCGCGGGCGGGGAAAAGTTCCTGGAACTTTCTAAACTTTGGCTTTGGGGGTTCGTCGCGGCCGGGACATATTATCCCGGGCGGGATAAGCCTCCCGGGCGGGACGCTATTTTTCGCGGGCAAGGAAAACATTCTGGAACTTCCTGCTCTCCCACTACTCAGTTTGTCGCGCTCGGGGCAGATATTTCTCGCCCGGGATGAACTTTCTTGCCCAAGGATTGTTCTCTTTCGGCCGAGTTCTTTTCCCCAACTACAAAATACTCGGGTTATCTCCCGAGAAGTGCTTTTGTTTAACGTCGGTAAGCTCAACCAAAAACAAACACAAAGACTAACTCATGTTCGGAAGAACATCAAACTCATCTAAATGTACAACACTTGCTTGTTCAATTACCGAACCATCAAATACGTTTTCAATCTATTCCCATTCACTTTGAATGATTCGGTTCCTTCATTTCCAATCTCAACCGCACCATATGGAAAAACTTTTGTCATAACAAAAGGACCACTCCATCTAGACTTTAACTTACCCGGAAAAAGTCTAAACCAGAGTTGTAGAGTAATACCTTATCTCCTACCTTGAACTCTTTCTTGATGATATGCTTGTCATGCCAAGCCTTTGTTTTCTCCTTGTAGATCCTTGCATTCTCATATGCATCTCTTCTCCACTCCTCCAAGTCATGGAGATCAAGCATCCTCTTCTCCCCGGCCCGCGGCTTGCAAATCAAAATTCAAGAGCTTAATTGCCGAATGTGCTCGGTGCTCAAGTTCCACCGGTAAATGACATGCCTTACCATAAACAAGCTTGTAAGGAGTGGTACCAATTGGGGTCTCAAAAGCGGTTCTATAGGCCCACAATGCATAATCTAACCGACTAGACCAATCCTTTTGTGACCAATCAACCTTTTTCTCCAATATCAACTTCACTTGTCTATTGGAAATTTCAGCTTGCCCACTTGTTTGGGGGTGGTATGCCAATGCTACCTTGTTCTTCACACCATATTTCTCAAGTAAAGCTTGGAAAGATCGCTTTGCAAAATGGGATCCTCCATCACTTATAATGGCACGTGGCACTCCAAATCTCGGGAATATGACTTTCTTGAACAATTTCACCACCACCTTTACATCAATTGTATAACCAATAACACTTCGGATCAATTTTCTCAAGATAGTCAAAAGTTTTTCAAGAGAAGTGTTATCAAGCTTAGCATTAACAATAACGGGATAGTTCTCATTGCCATCAAGAAAAACATATTTAAGGGAAGGGGGAAGGGGTTTGAGTTCGACCTTATGAGGAGGCGTAATACTCTCCTCTCTTTCATCCACTTGTAGCATTTCGAACTTTCCACGGCGGACCGGTGCTTCATCAAGGAGCATCTTGTACCCCTTTACTTCCTCACTTTCCTCAAAATCTCTTCCCGTTATGATAGCTTGCAATGGGTCTTTCATTTCAATCATTTCTCTAAATTCCTTCAAGTCCTCTTTCAAGGTGTCAATGCGCTGGACTTCATTCATCATGGGTGAATTCATTGCTTGTTGAAGAGTAAAAGTGATTTTCTCATCTCCAACATTCAAAGTCAACCGCCCATATTTCACATCAATAACAACTCCCCCCGTAGATAGGAAAGGCCTTCCTAGAATGAGAGGAACCTTGGAGTCTTCTTCCATCTCCATAATGACAAAATCACAAGGCACAAAAACTGTTCCAACTTGGACCGGGGCATCTTCCAAAACTCCCAAGGGTGTTCTAACCGAATGGTCGGCTAGTTGAAGTTACATCCGTGTAGGCTTCATTCTCCCAACATTTAGCCTTTGATCCATAGAGAGAGGTATAAGGCTAACACTTGCCCCAATATCACAAAGGGAATTCTTTGGCTCTAGATCACCAATCTTCACCGGTATTGAGAAGTGTAGGGGGTATTTTTCGTTGCTTTTTCCCTTCCTACGGGGGCGGTGAAGGAAATAATGCTCTTGGTCCAAGTATGCATTCAATGCTAAGTCTAATAAATGCGGTTTAGTATTAATTATACAAGTTAATAAATTCAGTGAGATCAAGTGAACTGTATGCCTAGCTAGAGGCCGCTTCAGTTCAAGTGGAATTAATAATATTAATCCACAGCTTACTCTTGACTGAACCCGTAGGGTCACACAAATAGTACGTGAACGGATCAAGTATTTAAAGGAATTAAATACTCCATTTATGGATATTCGGAATTGACGGATCTCGGTTCCAGTGGGAGCTGAAATCGTCAAAGGCAAATTATGAATACTCCGGAAACGATGATATTGCCGGAAACGGAAATATAGATCGTATAGATGTTGCCGGAAACGGAAACATGGTACGTATCGGAAAATATTATCGGAAATGGAAATATTGCCGAAATCGGAAATAGTACCGGAAACGGAAATAATGTCAGAATCGGAAATATAATCGGAATCGGAAAATAATTCCGGAATCGGAAATATTAAATATTTGTTCGAAACGGAAACTAATTCCGGAATCGGAAATATTAAATATTGTTCGAATCGGAAATGAATTCCGGAAACGGAAAATTAATCGGAAGCGCGTCGTACGAAATAAACATCGGACGAGCTTGCTAGACGCAAGACCCAGCACGAAGCCAGGCCCGCGCCTAGCAAGCCCAGCGTGCAAGGGAACGCAGTAGCAGCCAAGGCACGCAAGCCCAGCCAAGCAGCACACAAGGCCAGGCCCAGCGCGCATGGCAACAGCCGCGCCCAAGCAAATGGGCTGCGAGCACCTGTGGGCTGAGCAATCCGCGCGCGCGCACGTCCAGCGCCCCTCGTGGGCTGTAAGTGCGTGTGTGCGTAGAGTTCGTGCTTGCGTCGAATCCTTAAGCAATTAGGATTAGATTAAAAGATTAAATATCCTAAAGTTACTAGAGTTAGTTGTTTGATTAAACAATAACTTTATTTTTAATTAATATCTAATTCTAATAGGATTAGATTAATTGAAACCTAGTAGACTTCTAACTCCATTATTCCAACCCTATAAATATGTGATGGTATTCACAATTTATGCACACATAATTCAAGTATTCACATAATTTTAAGGATTAAAACTAATGTTAATTTGCCACAAATTATTCGAATAAACTTAAAACCTTAGGTGCAATTCTAGTTAATTAAATCTAAGGCGGATCCGAACGTGTTGCTGACTATCTACGGAGGGACGACATTTGGAGTCCTAAACTTGTTCTTGTTCAGTTCGGGAGAAGCTAGGGAGGGCACGCTACAAAGAGTATGCGTCCTAAATTATGCTAATTGTTATGTGGCAATTAATTTAAATTCCTGGCTTTATGGTTTTTCCGCATGAAATATATATGCTTTATATGTATCATAACCTAACAGTGGTATCAGAGCCTCTAATTAATTCAATAATAAATTAGTTAACATGGTTAAATTTTATAAATTTGCAATAAATTAAAGGGGTAATTAATTTCGATTTTTTGTAATTAATTGCAAATTCTTGCGATTATTTAATTATATGTTCGCAGAGTTTTCGGCAGTTTAGTCAATAATGGTCGGAATCGTATAATTTTATTGTGAATTTTGCATGTAAACGGCGTTTTAAAATTTTGACTACCTATTACTTTTCGGAGGTTTTAGTTTTTCGAACGCAAATTTTGTAATTTTTAAGATGTTAAATTAAATATTTGCGATTCTTGTTTGTAAATCTTGAATTTTTGATTGACCTACTGTATATGTTTAACAATTCTAATGGCTAAGCTTGTTAATTATACAACCTAATTTGTAATTGTAGTTAATTTGTTGAAATTCGAATAATTTAGAATTTGATTTGATTTTCATAATTAATTGAGAATTTAATTAGGAATCCATGATTAAAAACCACCATAAAATTTGTTAAATTTGGTAAATTTTTAAATTTTATGACATAGATTTGAATCCATGATAATCGAAAATTAATTTGAATAATAAATTTTTGATTTTGCCCTAAATTTATGAAATTAATATGATTTATTAATTTGTCTATAAATTTAAATTAAAAAATTTTGATTTTTATGTAATCCGCTCATGAATCTTGCACGCACAAAGCAATGGACGCTAAGTGTTACCATTAAGGGGTGTCGTAAGGTGCGGGCATGCGACAACGAGCAAGGGAGCTCGTCGCCCATGCGGTACGAATGCAGCGAGCAAGCTGGTGGCACGCGAGCACAAGGCAGTGGCCCTGCCTTGCGTCGAGTGCTGCTGTGTGCATGGGCGGGTGGGGCGAAGAAGCAAGGCAAGCGAGCAAGGCAGGCGCGCGCGCGAGCAGCGAGCGATGGCTCGTGCACAGCGAGTGCTGCCTCGCCAAGCAGCTGCTGCGCTACGAAGCCAGCGAGCAATGCTGCGCGCAAGCGTGGCTTGGCTTGCTGCGTTTGCGCGTGGCTGCTGCTCGTGTCTTGCTGTGCGGTCACTCGTGTGGGGCGATGCTGCCTCGTGGACTCGACGGGGCATGGGCGCAAGCCCATGGCCTCGTCTTGACCCGATTGATGCGCTTTGAATTTAATGTTAAATTTTTAGTTGGAAAAACGATTTAATTAAATTTAAAATTTATAATTTAATTTTTTTTCTCAATTTAATTTTCAATATTTTAATTATTATAAATTTTATTTATACTAATTATTTTACTAAAATTAAAACCTTGATTAAATTTAAATTAATTAATTTAATAAACTGAAAGTAAATTAAAGGATTCAAATAATTATTTATATCAGCTTTAAATTTTAATTAAATTTGTATGTTTCCGGTTAGACTAGGAAATACAATTTTATGTTTAAAATTAGTAAAGCATGTAAATTTATTGGTTTAAGTGGGAGCGTTTTAGTCATAAACTCTTGATTAGGTCTACATTCCTTTAAGTTTAAAACAACTTGATTAGAATTAATAAGGATTGAATAATTGGTAGATTATTGGAACCCTTGATTAATTGCTGCAAATATTTATGTGATGCTTAATATGTTCTATTAACCAGCTATGTGGGCCATTCATTGATAAATGAATGGGTAATGGTATATTATAAATGTACTTTTTTGCAGGTTATGGAAAGTGACTAGTATGGCTCAAATAGGATAGAAAATATGGTCTGAGTACCATTAATTTGAATGTAAAATTGGTCTAAAGCACCGAAGTTTTTAATTTAAATATGGTCTGCGTACCATCAAATAGTTGTAATTAGTTTAAATTATAGCTTATCCTATTTAAAGAAAATGGCGCCTCCCATGGTAAAATTCAAGACGAAGTTTCCAATCCATTTTCAAGACGGAGTTTGAAGTTGAAGCTTCAAGACGAAGTCGGGCCATACTAGATCACAATTATATCTTATGCATGCTTTAAGTTATTTATTGCTTTAAATATGTCTTAATTATGCATCAGATTATGGCTTGATTATGTTGCATGATTAAGGATTTTAGTTCACTTAAAATCTAACCAACATAGTAAGAGCCTTAAGTTCCAAACTTTAAAAATTGAGTTAAAAGGTGCCATGCCAAAATAACACTTACTTGGATAACCTTTACATCAATCTTAGTAATAGTTTTCCGCCTAAGCGAGGTGTTACTTATTGATCCTAAAGGGGTAAGGTACACAAATAAATGTGTGTAAATGTTAGTTTTGGTGAAACTCAACGATATAAGTAAGGAGTCCTTTTATGTCATGGCAAATGAGATAGGTTTACCTAATAAGTCCTTAGACGTACCTATCAACCAAGAGTACGTAGTTTCTAGACTATTATCAAAGGCTTTGCTTACCTAAAATATTTTAGAATTGAGTCTAAATACATAATGTGCTTAATTCTTCAATGATTTAAGGGTCTTGGAATCATTTTATTCACACCTGCCGGAACACATAACTTGAATAAAATGCTTAATAAATAATAAATTATGCATGTGTGCTAGAATTTAAGTTTATTAAGAGAACTGTGAATTGTTATTTATTTGTTTATTCTTTTTCAATTGTAGTTTTAACTATGGCAAACAACAATTCATTCAACACCCGATCAATTCTCGAAAAGGAGAAGTTGAACGGGAAAAACTTCCTTGACTTGCAAAGGAACTTGCAAATAGTTATTATGCAGGAAGAAAAGGAGTATGTCCTGGAAGACGCGATTCCCGAAGCCGCAGGTGACAGGGTCACTCAGGCAGCCCTCAATCGTTGGATTGATGCCTACAAGGATGTAAAATATCTAATGATTGCAACCATGAGTGCAGATCTACAGAAAACGTTCATCAACTCAGATGCTTTCACGATCATCAGTGACTTAAAGAACATGTTCTAAGATCTGGCTCGAGTCGAAAGATTCGAGACTCATAGGCAAATTCTTGAGATCAAGGTTAAGAAAGGCGAGCCCGTAAGTCCACATGTTCTCAAAATGATTAGACTCATTGAGAATATGAGTCGGCTGGATCAGCAATTTTCTCAGGAAATGGCTATAGACACCATCCTCCATTCTCTTCATAGCGGGTATGATCAGTTCAAGCTGAACTACAGTATGAATAGTCTGGACAAAACGCTCTCTAAGCTTCACGATACGTTGAAGACCGCTGAAAAGACGCTCAAAAGTGATAAGCAAGATGTGCTTATGGTGCGTGGGGGCAAGTTCAAGAAATCTGGCAAGAAGAGGAATGCTAAGAAAGGTGGCAAGAAGGCCAGCCCAACTAAGAAAGCTGGCGGCACCAAGTCTGAAAAGAAGAAGGTGATCCAACCCACTTCTGAATCTGTATGCTTCTACTGCAAGAAGAAGGGGCATTGGAAAAGAGATTGCTTGAAGTTTAAGGAAGATCAGAAGAACGGAACAGTCGTTTCATCTTCAGGTATTTTTGTTATAGACTGTATACATGCTAATTCAACTTCTTGGGTATTAGATACAGGTTATGGCTCACACTTTTGTTCCAATTCGCAGGGACTAAGAAGAAGTATAAGGTTAACCAAGGGTGAAGTCGACCTACGAGTGGGAAATGGAGCACGGATTGCTGCATTAGCTGTAGGAACTTATTATTTGTTGTTGTCCTCTGGGCTTGTTTTGGAACTGGAAGAATGTTTCCATGTTCCAAGTCTTACTAAAAACATCATTTCTGTTTCTTGCTTAGATGCTAAGGGATTTTCCTTTTTAATAAAAGACAATAGTTGCTCGTTTTATTTTAAAGAGATGTTTTATGGATCTGCTAGATTAGTCAATGGACTTTATTTATTAGATCACGACAAACAAGTTTATAACATAAATACAAAAAGGGCCAAAAAAAGAATGATTTAGATCTCACCTATCCGTGGCATTGTCGATTAGGCCATATAAACATAAAGCGCATACAAAGACTTCAAAAGGAAGGAATTCTAGAACCATTTGACTTAGAGGATTATGGTAAGTGTGAA
This sequence comes from Spinacia oleracea, assembly GCF_020520425.1. Lineage (NCBI taxonomy): Eukaryota > Viridiplantae > Streptophyta > Magnoliopsida > Caryophyllales > Amaranthaceae > Spinacia > Spinacia oleracea. The sequence continues at coordinate 96,025,289 of NC_079489.1, forward strand.
TCATGTTTACTTGGCAAAATGACAAAGCAACCTTTCTCTAAAGTTGGAGAAAGAGCAACTGAACTATTGGGTTTAATCCATACAGATGTATGTGGACCAATGAGTACAAATGCTAGAGGTGGTTTTAGCTACTTTATCACTTTCACTGATGACTTCAGTAGATATGGTTATGTCTACCTAATGAAGCATAAGTCTGAATCCTTTGACAAATTCAAGGAATTTCAAAGTGAAGTAGAGAATCAATTAGGCAAGAAGATTAAGGCACAGCGGTCTGATAGAGGCGGTGAATATCTGAGCTATGAATTTGATGACCATCAGAAAGAATGTGGAATTATATCAGAATTGACTCCTCCTGGAACACCTCAATGGAATGGTGGGTCCGAACGGAGGAATAGAACCTTGCTAGACATGGTTAGATCAATGATGGGTTAGGCCGAACATCCAATAGAATTTTAGGGACATGCACTAAACACATCTGCACTCACTATAAATAGAGCTCCGTCTAAAGCTGTTGAAAAGACTCCATATAAGTTATGGTTTGGAAAGCCTCCAAAAGTGTCTTTTCTTAAGATTTGGGGTTGTGAAGTATACGTCAAACGATTAATTTCAGACAAACTTCAACCAAAATCTGACAAATGTATCCTTGTGGGCTATCCAAAGGAGACAAAGGGGTATTACTTCTACAATACATCCGAGAACAAGGTGTTTGTTGCTCGAGATGGTATCTTTTTGGAAAAGGATCACATTTCCAAAATGACAAGTGGGAGAAAAGTAGACCTCGAAGATATTCGAGTCGAACAACAAACTCTAGAGAATGCTCAAGATGATATTCAGGATGAAATTCAGAGATCTTTAGAAGTATTTGGTGAGAATCAAGGACCATCTAGAAATGTAACCCCGCGTAGATCGCAGAGATATAGATCTCAACCGGAAAGGTACTTAGGTATTTTGACGAACCAGAGCTATGAAGTTCTATTACTTGAAAGTGATGAACCTGCGACTTACAAACAAGCTATGACGAGCCCTAGCTCCAAGCAATGGCAAGAAGCCATGCAATCTGAATTAGACTCCATGTCTGAAAACCAAGTTTGGGATTTGGTCGATTTTCCAGATGGCTACCATGCAAGCCATAGGAAGCAAATGGGTTTTCAAACTGAAAAAGGACAAGGATGGAAAACTAGAAGTTTTCAAAGCTAGATTGGTTGCAAAAGGTTACAGGCAAGTCCACGATGTGGATTACGATGAAACCTTTTCACCAGTTGCAATGCTAAAGTCTATTGGGATAATGTTAGCAATCGCTGCATATTATGATTACAAAATATGGCAGATGGATGTCAAAATCGCTTTCTTAAACGGCGTTTTAACAGAAACTGTGTTTATGACACAGCCTGAGGGTTTTGAGGATCCAAAGAATGCTAAAAAGGTATGCAAGCTTAATAAATCAATCTACGGATTGAAGCAAGCATCAAGGAGCTGGAATATACGTTTTGATGAAGCAGTCAGTGACTTTGGTTTCATCAAGAACGCAGACGAATCTTGTGTATACAAGAAGGTCAGTGGGAGCAAAATTTCTTTTCTAGTATTATATGTCGACGACATATTACTTATCGGAAATGACATTCCTATGTTGAACTCTGTCAAGATTTGGCTTGGGAAATGTTTTTCGATGAAGGATCTAGGAGAAGCACAGTACATACTTGGCATCAAGATTTCGGAGATAGATCTAAGAAGATGATTGGACTCAGTCAAAGCACTTATATCAATAAGGTGCTTGAAAGGTTCAATATGGCGGACTCCAAGCAAGGCTACCTACCCATGTCTCATGGAATGACTCTAAGCAAGACTCGGTGCCCAAAAACACTAGATGAGCGTAGACGAATGAGTGGGATTCCATATGCATCATTGATTATTTCAATAATGTATGATATGATATGTACACGCCCGGATGTTGCGTACGCACTCAGTGCTACGAGCAGATACCAGTTAGACCCAGGAGAGGCACATTGGACTACTGCCAAGAATATTCTGAAGTACCTGAAAAGGCACAAAGATGATTTCCTGGTCTATGGTGGAGATGATGAATTAATTATTAAAGGCTATACGGACGCAAGTTTCCAAACCGACAAAGATGATTTCAGATCACAGTCTGGGTTTTTCTTCTGCCTTAACGGAGGTGCAGTAAGCTAGAAAAGTGCTAAGCAAAGCACCATTGCGGATTCTACAACTGAAGCGGAGTACATTGCTGCACATGAAGCAGCAAAGGAAGCTATTTGGTTAATTAAGTTCATAGGTGAACTTGGTATAGTCCCCTCCATTAAAGTACCAATAGCTCTATATTGTGATAATAACGGAGCTATTACACAAGCAAAGGAGCCTAGACACCACCAGAGAATCAAGCATGTACTTCGTAGATTTCACCTTCTACGAGAGTTCGTTGAAAGAAAAGAAGTCGAAATAAGCAAGATTGGAATTGATGACAACATTTCAGATCCATTAACTAAACCTCTGCCGCAGGCGAAGCACAACTCGCACACTGCAACTATGGGAATCAAGCATGTTGGAGAATGGCTTTGATGTCCTTATTTAATGTTTTAAAGTTTTAGAGTTTAATACTTTGTAAAACATTATTGGTTAACCATTCATAGAAATGAATAGAATTCATTTTTCCATTTAATTTGTGGTTTATTAAATGATGAGTCCCTTCAAATTGACGATATATTCAAGATAGGCAGTCAGGACCAGTCCTGTGACTAAGAGATGTCTATCAAGTGAACTTGAATGTCAAAAGTTGAAAATGGTCCCTGGTCAGAGTTTTCTATAAAGATAGACGCATGGAAAACGCTAGACGACTAGAATGCAAGATGACTAGTAGATCTGTTTCTTGAACTATGTGGACATGGCAATGTCGCAATCATTTGCATAGATACTTACTTTGGGAAGACTAGTATCGGACAGACCTATGAAACTTTACTGTAAGAGATGAAAATCTGTCATAAGTAAATTTCATTAAAATTATTAGACACTAATCCTCAATACCTGAGTGATTTGAGATTACTTGTTTGAGAACTGGTTACTTTGACGTTGTCAACCGTCGCACCGTGAAAGGAGGCTATAAAGGCAAGCTCGGGTAATCACCTATCAAACGAAGTTTAATCTCAAGATCGCAAGATTGGAATTGTCCTCCCATAAATCGGGATGAGATGCTAAAAGTTGTGCAAGGCCACTCAGAGAGCTAGAAACTGTAAAATGCATGGCCGTGCTCAGATGAATCATAGGCTATGTTTATCTGTTTATTTGATCAGTTGAACTCTGAAACCGAGAAACACCTCTGGACATAATAAGGATGACAACTCTTACCTTATGTTCAAGAGCAAGCATCAAGTGACAAAGGAATTAGGAAATGCACTCTTGTCCCTAAGGACAAGTGGGAGACTGAAGGAAATAATGCCCTTGGTCCAAGTATGCATTCTAAGTCGAATAAATGCGGTTCAGTATTAATTATACAAGCTAGAGGCCGCTTCAGTTCAAGTGGAATTAATAATATTAATCCACAGCTTACTCTTAATTGAACCCGTAGGGTAACACAAATAGTACGTGAACGGATCAAGTATTTAAAGGAATTAAATACTCCATTTATGGATATTCAGAATCGACGGATCTCGGTTCCAGTGGGAGCTAAAATCGTCAAAGGCAAATTATGAATACTCCGGAAACGAAGATATTGCCAGAAACGGAAATATGGATCGTATCGGAAATATAAATATTATCCAAGTCGTAGATGTTGCCGGAAACGGAAACATGGTACGTATCGGAAAATATTATCGGAAATGGAAATATTGCCGAAATTGGAAATATTACCGGAAACGAAAATATTGTCAAAATCGGAAATATTATCGGAATCGGAAAATAATTCCGGAATCGGAAATATTAAATATTTGTTCGAAACAGAAATTAATTCCGGAATCGGAAATATTAAATATTGTTCGAATCGGAAATGAATTCCGGAAACGGAAAATTAATCGGAAGCGCGTCATACGAAATAAACATCGGACGAGCTTGCTAGACGCAAGACACAGCACGAAGCCAGGCCCGCGCCTAGCAAGCCCAACGCGCAAGGGAACGCAGCAGCAGCCAAGGCACGCAAGGCCTGGCCTAACGCGCATGGCAACAGGCGCGCACAAGCAAATGGGCTGCGAGCAGCTGTGGGCCGAGAACTCCGCTCGCGCGCGCGCCCAGCTCCCCTCGTGGGTTGTGCGTGCGTGTGTGCGTATAGTTCGTGCTTGCGTCGAATCCTTAAGCAATTAGGATTAGATTAAAAGATTAAATTTCCTAAAGTTACTAGAGTTAATTAGTTGTTTAATTAAACAATAACTTTATTTTTAATTAATGTCTAATTCTAATAGGATTAGATTAATTGAAACCTAGTAGACTTCTAACTCCATTATTCCAACCCTATAAATATGTGATGGTATTCACAATTTATACACACATAATTCAAGTATTCACAAGAGTTTTAAGGATTAAAACTAACGTTAATTTGCCACAAATTATTCGAATAAACTTAAAACCTTAAGTGCAATTCTAGTTAATTAAATCTAAGGCGGATCCGAACGTGCTGTGGACTATCTACGGAGGGACGATATTTGGAGTCATAAACTTGTTCTTGTTCGGTTCGGGAGTAGCTAGGGAGGCCACGCTACAGAGAGTATGCATCCTAAATTATGCTAATTGTTATGTGACAATTAATTTGGATTCCTGGCTTTATGGTTTTTCCGCATGAAATATATATGCTTTATATGTATCATAACCTAACAGGCGGTTTTAGAACATTTGTATCTTTGTATTTTGAAAGAGTCGCCACCAAACATTATTTAGGGTCTCGTTTGGAAAGACCAAAAAGTGACTCTATTAGGATATGGCATTAATTGAATCTTAGAAACGGATGGGTGAGATCTGGGCAAGGGAACGAGATGCTTATTCCGCGAGCTTTAAAAATAATTCAAATGCGTGGCACAACATTTTCGAAAATACCCTAGTTTAGACTATGTGGGTTTGAATTTAGAAGAAATAGAATTTCTACTTTGTATTGTGACCACTTTTCTTTAAAGTTAATTTAGGGAACCTAAGATCGGTTTGTCCAAAGAAATTATCTTTGTTAAGCGTGGTGTAACCGGGTCAACACGACACTGCACATTTATTAAATGGGTTGGTTTAGTGATGGGTTTTCTCAACTCGTTTATATTCGACACGAACACAACCCGGCACGACATGTTTGTCAGCTCTAATATCCACCCATATTTTTACACATCTATTTTTCTTCAAAAGGTCTAATCTCCCTGCATAATCCCCTTTTTTATCTTAACATTTGTGCAAATATTAATATTTTATTATATCAACCCACTGCATAATCTCCCTTTTTATCTTTATATTTATGCAAATAATAATTATAAAAATCATTATAAAACAGAGCCAGTACATGTGTAGTATTCCTACTTCCTACGGGAATTTTTCTTCAACACTAAAAAAAGGTAAACAATGGCAACACGAACAGTTTAGTTTAGAGCTGTAAATGATTATTGAATTCTTAACTTAAAATATTTTTTAATTGAAATAATTTAACACATTTTAAAATCGTGTCAATTTTATGTAAATCTATTTTTCCATCTCTACATTATACCTACTACCTAATGGGGCGTAGAAATCCAAATTAGTGGACCAAATTAAGCTCAGCTCCCCAAATAAGTAATGATATGATTCTAGATTGATTATACTCTATACCTAAAGGATGAAAATTATTATGTTCATGCCAGTGCACCGTACACCCAAAAGTATTTATATATTGTTCCGGGTGTGAAACTGGAGGAGCCCTGCTTGGTGATGCTGCCCTGTCAGACAGAACGAACGTAAGCTAACCTCGGGGGTTTAACCGAGGAAACCCCCTCCGATGCCTAAGTCAGCGAATGAGATAATGTTCTAGAGAGAGAAAGTAGAGAGGGTTAAGAATTGTACCTGTATTGAACGTGTCCGCAAATGAATGGGGACGGCAGTATTTATAGGCGTACTATTCAGTACTTTGGCCTATTCAGATGTTGCCGCGTGTACGCTAGTGATGTACTTGTTGTTTGTCCTTTTGCTTAACGACGTATCTATGTTGTCGTCTAGCAGGTCGTTTCCCCGCAGACCTGAGGGTCTGTGCGGTTCTTGAGGACTTGTGGTACTTTCAATAGGTACTTCCTGCGGTTGCTTTGCTTGATCTGTCTTATCTGATGTCCGATGGTCTGCTGTGACATGGATGATCTGCTAGGTTACTTCTACTCCGTACAACTAGTCCCCAAGAGTAGGGCTGACTACTTGGAGTTAGACCTGCTCTTTCAGTGTTCTTTGGCTGCATCCTGTACAACTAGTCCCCAAGAGTAGGGCTGACTACTTGGAGTTAGACCTGCTCTTTCCGGTCATAACTTGCGCGATTGTCTGTACGTTTTTTTTTTTTTTTTTTTTTTTTTTTTTTTTAAAACCGTCGTGGTTTTACTGTAGTTAGCGTTCGAAAGGAGAATAAACCGTCATGGTTTATTGCGCCCCACGTGTCCTTCATCCAGGTAGGTGACTCGAAGGGTCTTCAAATCTTGGCCGTTTATTTCTCCTTTTAAATACGGGTTTCAGTTACTTTCTTCTTCTCTCTCCTCTTTCTTACCTTCTTCATTTTCTTACTCTCCTCTAACTTCACTTTGCTTCGAACTTAATTTCGCCATTTCCCGAGTACTGTAACTCCAAGTTCTTTGCTTTCTTGTGTTTTCGTATTATTCCGGTGATTGCGCATTCGCTGGTGGTGGTGTTTTCTTCTGAAATTGTCGAGGTTTTTTGGGTTCGTGTTTTTCTTCGAGGGTTTCTAGTCCGCCATTGTTGAACTTCTTTCTTCGCCCTTCTCTTTTCCAGGTAATTCTTTTGCTTTTTCTTTGCTGCATTCTTTGGTTTTGCATGTACATTCAACTGTTTTAGTAGTTTTTGTGAGTTTTTTGTGGTATGTGTTTTTTGAATGAAATGTGGGAGTGTTTGTGTTTTTTGGCTTCGCCATTTCTGCGTTTCTTGGAGTTTTTCGTCTTCTTCTTCCTTTTCTCTTCTTTTTATTTTTATTTTTACATTACATGTATATTTTTGTGTCGTTTTGCTCTTTTTTCTCTGTCGTTTTGCCTTGACTTTTCTCCTTCTACCCTTTGTTTATTCTTCTTTCTTTCTTCTTTTTTCTTTCAGTCAACATGTCTGATACCTCTGATAGTGCCAACCCTAGTAGCCCTGGGTATATGAGCGATTCCTCCGAGCCATATTCTCCTTCTTCCCCTTCCTCTGTCTCTTTACCCTCTGATGAAGAGGCTAGGACAGTAGCAGAGAATAGAACTAAGTCTATGCATGATGTTATCTCTCGTTCTGAGCCTGCGGTGATATCTATCTCCAGTGGGTCTTCCTCTGGGGGTGTGTCTCCCGTCGCTGGCAGGGCTACGCCTGTTGTGTCAGGGCCTACTCCTGCCTTTCGTCAACGTCTTAGAGAACTGCGCCATGAACATTTGGCCAGTGCGGTTCGATTGAACCCTCCCCCTAATGCCCCTATTGGGTTAGACATCCAACCCCTGGCCGAAGTAGCTTGGTTGGACAGTTTTGATCAACTAGACGGGCCTTTTATTGGGAGTACTGATGGGTCGTTGCATGTTTACCGCAGACGTTCTCCGATGGCAAGTGGTCCTAGCAGTGGTTTCGGCGACGCAGAGCATCATCCTGAGAATCCCATTCTCGAGGAGGTGGGGCTTCTCCGACCGTTTCCGTTGTATGTTGAGGAAGATCTGCCCGTTGGCTCGACTGAGAGTTATTTAGCTCCTGAAGTTTCATATGGTCCCTTAAACGCTGCGCCGGATGCGGATTGGCTCAAAGCAGCTCGTCAACATGATTATCCTGGTGTTGGAAGGGAGCTTTATGCTTTTCCCCCTGGATACGAGCTGGTTGTCCCCGCAGATGATGCTCGTATTACTGCTCCTCCCCCAGGTCATATTGGGTTGTATTCATATCATCTGGACTTTGGGCTGCGCTTTCCCTTGGATCCAACCTTGGCCAAATTCTTGAAGGCTTTTAATGTCTTCCTGGCGCAGCTTCATCCGTTTGCTATACGGACTTTGGTCTGCTACTTGTGGGTGGTGCGTTTCAAAGGCTTCCCTGAGACTCTCTCTTTGTGCAAACGACTGCACTGTATTCGAAGCAGTGATAACAAGGAAGGGAGCATTGGTTGGTTTACCACTTACACTGCTCGAGGCAAAATGACCTGCTTGGGCAACCCCACTGGGCAGAGGGATTGGAAGGGTCGATTCTTCTGGCTTCGAGTTCCCGCTGACTTTCCTTTGCCTCGTAGCTTTGTTTCTCCAAATGGCAAGATGGAGGGTGTGGAGGTTTTGGTTGGTCATAACTTGGAGGATGCTGCTTATGAGTGGTTTGACTCAGTAGTTAAGCGCGACGCGAACGGAAAGGACGTCGGCCGTGCCCCTAAGAATTGGCTGCCTCAGTCGATGTATATTCTGCGGAATGATGTTCTTTCCGCTATGCACTTGTGCAACACTCATCCTCATGGTACATTTTTCTTTCTTTTTTTTTTTTCTTTTTTTTTTTTGTTTTTTTTTTTTTGTACGAAAGAGCATCCTCCTCCCTCACTATTGCCAATGCCAATGTTCAAACGATATCCGTCGAAAGAGACAACTTGGCTAGTGAGGTTGTAGCTCTGCGCCTAACTGGGGAGAATTTAGCTAAAGCTCAGGCGGAGGTGGAGGCGGAGAGGAAACGTACTGAGGATTTGGCGGAGCAGCTAAGCTTTGTTGAGCAGAGGCATGCTGATGAGCTGGCAGAACTTCGCCTTACTGTGCAGAAGGAGGTGGCTGCTGCTGTGCGAGAATTTTGTCGCTCTGACGCTCAGTTTGCCCTTCTAACGCAGAGGTATGATGGCGGGTGGAAAGCGGCCTCTCTCATAATCAAGCACAAATATCCGCAGTTTGATTGGAGCTTGATCGAAGAGGACTGGCTTGCTAGCCTGCACCTTACCATTCTTAAGGAACTGCGGGAGGCTGAAGCTGCTGAGGGTCATGCCGTAGAGCCTAGTGATGTGCCCGACTTCTGCGTCGAGAACACTCACCCTGGAGATTTGCCTTTCTCAGATGAAGATGATGTTGCAGGCAATGACGAATAATGGGTGTGGCGGCTATCCCCCTGTTCTTCTTGTGTGACTGGGCCTGTTATGTAATAGTTTAGTTTTTAAACAATATTATTTAGGGTTTGCCCTGTTGGGTGGTGGCGTTTGTGCCATTCTGTTTTTGGAACAATTTACAGTTAGTTTATTTCTGCCTTTCTTCTCAGATATTCTTGAGCTGGGCTGGTGTATTTACTGCCCAGAGCCATTTTGTAGGGCTGTACTTTGTTTATTTCCTTGGTTTTTAATGAAGGTATAGCCGCCGGCATTTGATATGCGTATTTTTGCTAGGTACTTAGCCAATTTTTGATATCTTGTTTGTCTTTTGGAAGTTCTAGCCTTGATCAGAGTCAAGCTTTATAGCATGTTTTATTACTACCTCCCCTTCTGGATTGTCTTGGCTTTTGCCAAGGCAAACTTAGGGACTGCTCTGTGACATTTGTGCGGTATTCTAGCTAGCCTTTTGAGCTACCTTCAACCTTGAATTGCTTTGGCTTTGGTCAAGGCCAAAACTCGGAAATTGTTTTGCGTATTTTAAATAGGCTTTCTTGGGCTGCTTCCAATTTTGAATTGCCTTGGTTTTAGCCAAGGCAAAACTCAGAAATTGCTCTGCGATATTCTAACTAGCCTTTTGGGCTGTTTCCAATTTTGAATTGTCTTGGTTTTAGCCAAGGAAAAACTCAGAAATTGCTCTGCGATATTCTAACTAGCCTTTTGGGCTGTTTCCAATTTTGAATTGTCTTGGTTTTAGCCAAGGCAAAACTCAGAAATTGCTCTGCGATATTCTAACTTAGAAATTCATCATGACACTGTTCTTCAGCTGACTTGAGTGATCAAGTCAAGTCATCTGTTGGATGTGTGTGTCATGACGTATTTCTAAGTTACGTCGTGCTTTGCTTATCACTTTATCTTTTCTTGGAACCGCCAAGCTCATTTTATTATATGTATTCTGTAAGAAGGAGTACAAAGAGGGATAATTTTGGCTTATCCTGCCTTATCATTGTATAGGTCATCTGTACTAAACATAGTATTTTTTGAGCATGTTGGCGTTCCAACTATTCTTTAGCTCTTTTCTATCCATTGTCATAAGATGATATGAGCCAGGGGCTATCTCCCTTGTGATCTGGTATGGTCCTTCCCAATTTGCAGTGAATTTCCCCTCTGCCTTGCCCTTTCCTGTAGCTGCTGTTCGTCTAAGTACCAGGTCTCCCACATGCATAGGCCTGTGCTTGACTCTTTTGTTGTAAGCTCTGCTCATTCTCTCTTTGTTTGCTGTGAGCCTCAGCTCTGCTAGCAACCTTACCTCTGGCAGAAGGTCTAATGATTCCCTCATGAGTTGTTCATTGGTGCTTTCATCATAGTACTGCACTCTGAAACTGGGCAGGCCAACCTCCACCGGTAATAATGCTTCTGCTCCAAAGGCTAACTTGTAGGGACTTTCTCCTGTCGCCTCCTTCTCAGTTGTTCTATTGGACCACAAAATTTCTGGTATGAGGTCTGCCCATGCACCCTTAAAATCCTCTATTTTCTTTCGCTGAGCTCCAAGGATCTGTTTGTTCGCCGCCTCGGCCTGTCCATTGCTCTGTGGGTGGCATACTGATGCGTAAGCAAATTTGATTCTTAGCTCTGCGCAATAATCTTTTACCGGTGTGCAATCGAATTGTGTCCCGTGATCAAAGACCAAACTTTCTGGGATGCCAAATCTTGTGATGATGTTTCTCCAGATGAAGTCTTTCATTCGTTTCGCTGTTATGCTTTTTGTGGGCTCTGCTTCTATCCATTTGGTGAAATAATCCACTGCCACGATCAGGTATCTTCTTCCTCCACTCGCGGCTGTAAACGGACCCAGGATGTCCATTCCCCACTGAGCGAATGGTATGGGATTGACGATTGGTTGCAGATCATTTGAGGGCTGATTGATTACTGGAGCGAACTTTTGGCATTTGTCGCATTTCTTCACGTATGATTGCGAGTCACTCACCATAGTTGGCCAATAGTACCCTGCCCTGAGGGCTTTCAAAGCTAGTGTTCTACCCCCAATATGATTACCGCATATGCCCTCATGAATTTCTTCAATGATTCTCTGTGATTCCTCCGTTGAGACGCATCTCAGCAGGGGTAGGGAGAAGGATTTTTTGTACAATCTGCCCTGGTAGATCACAAACCAGTGTTCATTTCGCTTTATCTTCTTCTGTTCTGGCTCTGCTGTAGGGAGACCCCTGCCAAGCTTGTATGATACTATACTGTCGTACCACTGAGGCTCTGTGCTGATGGCATTTACCATGGGCCTCTTATCGATACTCTTCTCTTCCTGTACTTCCACCATCACTGTTCTTTCCAGGTCTTGCAGCGAAGAGCTTGCTAATTTTGAGAGAGCATCTGCTTGGCTATTCTCTGCCCTGGGGACCAATTGGATCTCGAAGCTTTCCAACTGGGCTACTGCTTCTTTCATCAGTGCCAGATACCTCTGCATGGACGGTTCTCGAGCTTCATACTCGCCTTTATACTGACTGGCCACTAACTGGGAATCTGTTTTCAACACGATTTTCTTAGCATCCGCTGCCTTGCACATTTGAATGCCTGCGATCGCTGCTTCGTACTCTGCTTCATTATTTGAGGCTTTGAATTTGAACTTTATGGCATATTCAAAGACATTACCTTCTGGTGAAGTCATTATAATGCCTGCTCCTGACCCTGTTACTGCGGCTGAGCCATCTACATATATCTGCCAGGTCCCCAGAGGTTCTTCTTCTTCTTCGTACGATGCCTCAGCTATGAAGTCTGCTAATGCCTGTGCCTTTATGGCCGTTCTTGGCCTGTATTCAATATCGTACTCTGAGAGTTCTACCGCCCATTTCAGCAATCTGCATGAGGTATCCAGCCTTCGCAATGATTTCTCCAAAGGCTGATTTGTTAATACTTGTACCTTGTGAGCGTCGAAGTATGGTTTCAGCTTCCTGGCAGCTATCATAATTGCGAAGGCCATTTTTTCGATCAGTGGGTACCTCTGCTCTGCGGGGTTGAGAATGTGACGGACGAAATATACTGGTTGTTGGGCTTTGTCCTTTTCCACTATTAAGGCTGCTGCTACAGTCTTTTTGGAGGCCGAGATGTACAACTGCAAAACATCTCCTACTTCTGGTCTGGCTATTGTTGGGAGGCTCTTTAGGTGATTCTTTACCTCTGCGAATGCCTTTTTTTGCTCTGCTTCCCACTTGAATGTTTTGTTGCCTTTCAGTACCTGAAAAAATGGGAGGGATCTATCTGCGGATTTACTGATAAAACGAGTGAGTGCTGCCATCTTTCCCGTTAATCTCTGCACATCTCGTATGTTCTTTGGCTCTGGCAAGTTGAGTATGGCCTCCACCTTCTCTGGGTTGGCATCTATTCCTCTTTCACTGACCAGAAATCCCAGGAACTTTCCTGACTTAACACCGAACACACATTTCTTTGGGTTTAGTTTCATGCCGTACTGTCTCAACGTAGCAAATGTTTCTCGCAGGTCTGCGATGTGATTGGCCTCTTTTTTGCTCTTGACTATGGAATCATCCACATATACTTCCACATTCCGGCCCTTTTGCTGTGCGAATATCTTATCTACAAGCTTTTGGTAGGTTGCACCCGCATTTTTCAGGCCGAATGGCATAGCTTTGTAGTTATAAACTCCAGCGTCTGTGATGAAAGCAGCTTTCTTACGATCTGATTCGAGTAAACTGATCTGGTGGTAGCCGGAAAATGCATCCATGAAACTCAAGAGAGCGTGTCCACTGGTGGAATCAACCAGCTGGTCTATTCTGGGCAATGGGTAACAGTCCTTCGGACAGGCCTTGTTTAGGTCCGTGAAGTCTACACACATCCTCCATTGACCGTTTGCTTTCTTTACCATCACAACGTTAGCCAGCCATTCTGGGTAATCGCACTCTTCTATGAACTTGGCTGCTAGCAATATGTTGATTTCTTCTTGGATGGCCACATTCTTCTCTGTCGAAAAATTTCTTTTCTTCTGTTTCACTGGCCTAACTTCTCTGCTGACATTCAGTCTATGGACCATGACACTGGGGTCAATCCCTGGCATTTCGTCCGCTGAGAAAGCAAATATGTCTGCGTGCTCTCTCAGCAGACCGATGAGGTTCACTCTGAGGGATAGGTCTACGTCTGTGCCAATTCGAACCGTCCGGTCTGTCAACCCTTCCTCTAATTCTATCTCCTCAGTTTCGTCAGTTGGCGTGGGTTCCAACAGACCTTCCTCCCGATGCTCGAAGTTTTCCATGCTTAACAACTTGTCTTTTTTGCGCTCTGCTCTCTTTCTTTTTCGAGATTGGGGAAGTTCTTCTTCTGCCAGTGGTGGGGGTCTGGGTGGTTGTTTTAGCGCAGTGTGGTAGCACTTCTTGGCCTGCTCCTGACTGCCTTTTACCTTGGCTGAGCGGCCATCATTTGTCGTATACATCATGGTAAGGTGATAAGTGGAGACTACAGCCCCTGCGTCATGGATGAATGGTCTGCCAAGAATGACGTTGTAGGCTGCGGGGACTTTCACAATCATGAAGTCTACCATGATATCCTTGATATCCTTCCCTTGGCCAATCTGCACCGGCAAACTGACTATCCCCTCTGGTATCACTGTGGCTCCTGTGAATCCGATTACTGGGTAATTGACTGGTTTTACATATTTCTCATCAATTTGCAACTCTTGGAAAGCAGGCCAGAATAAGATGTTCGCAGAGCTACCTCCGTCTATCAGAATACGGTGGATTTTTCTGTTTGCTACATTCAGGGCTAGTACCATGGGGTCGTCATGGGGGTATATTATGCCTTTACAGTCCTCCTCTGTGAAAGTGCACTGCGGGATTTTTGGAGGGGCGGGCCACCTGCCAGAATTATGGTAATTAACCTGGTGTTTGAATTCGCTCACACTGGCCTTGGCCCCGCTAACAGTGGTTCCCGCGTAAACTGGCCCTCCTGTTATGACCAAAATGTCGCCCATTCTCTTTTGGTCTGCTGGGTAGCTCTGCTTGGGTTCCGCCTTCTTATTGTCGGACCTATTATCATTATCTCTGTTCTCATAGGTCCTGCTATACGAGCTTTTTGCTTTGAATTGAGTCAAGTATCCCCTCCGGATCAGATCTTCGATATTATCCTTCAAATGAGTGCACTCTTCTGTGAGGTGGCCATGGTCTCTGTGAAAGTCACAGTACTTTTTTGGGTCCCTGTACTTGTTGTACATTTTGGGAGGTCTCTGCCACTTCTCGTCTTCTTTGCTGATGGCAAAAATTTGAGTTCTGGATGCCACTAAGGGGGTATACTCATTAAACTTCCCCCTTTTCTCAGTTTTAAACTCGTTACCTTTGCCTCTGCCTGGTCCCTGCCAGTCTCTTCTTGGCTGTGGGTTTTCTCTTCTGTCTGAGTACTCTTTTTTGTATGGCTCTTTTTTGCTCTGACTACCGTAATTGTTCTCACTTGCCACATATCGACGTGAGGTTGCTCTGCCAATTTCTTCACTCTTTATAAATTCATTTGCCTTTCCCAGTACCTCTGCCAGGGTTGTGAATGATTTTCTGCCCAGATAACTCTTGAACTCTCCATCCCGCAGACCAGTCATCATGGCCAGGACTGCTACCTCTTGCTGCAACTTGGGTATATTCGACGCCTCCATATTGAATCTGGATATGTATTCCCTCAGAGATTCCTGAGGCCCCTGGATGACTGACATCAGCTCCCCTGTCATCCTTTCTCTGGCAATGTTTGCCACGTATTGGGTGCGAAACAAGATAGCTAGCTGCCGGAAAGATGTTATGGTGCCTTTGGGTATTTTACCAAACCAGCTCTGTGCCATCCCCTCTAGAGTGGAAGGAAAGACCTTACACCACATAGAGTCTGTGTTGGTATATAGCATCATGTGTCCCCCAAAGGCAGAGAGGTGATTCGTTGGGTCTGTCTTTCCGGAGTATTTGCAGGTGGGCATTTTTATCTTTTCCATTCTTTCAGAGAGTATTTCATCGCAGAAGGGAGAATTATCAGGTTTAACTACTGCTCGGATGGGATTGGGCATACCTGACATGGAGTGGTGTCTTTGACTGGGTGCTTGTTCAGTCCTTGCCCGGGGTTGAGCTCTACTTGGTGTGATACTCTCTGCTTCATACTCTTGATTATCAGCCCCTTCCATGTCCTGCTGCAGATTCCTCCTCCAAACATTCGGACTATGCTGGGGTCTGGGACGTTTTCTCCTCTGCTCAACCTCAACCTATGGGGCTGTTCTCATGACCTGGGCTTGTGGGGTTGTTTGAGTAAGGAATGTCAGGACTTCTATTGTTGTGCGCATCTGGTCGGGTGAGAACTGTGCCCCCAATCGTGCTAGTGAAGCACTGGTTGGAATTGGGATACCCTGGCCCTGGCTAGGGGTTGCCATAGCTCTGGGTTGTGGTGTCTCTCTTGGCGGACCAAGACTCTGAGGCATGCCGAACAAGGGTACATTTGTGGTTCTCTGGTTGTTTTTTGAGGTGGGTGGTTCTATCTGCTGGATTATCGGTTCGCTTGACTCAGTCATTGCGTGAGAGGGTAGGTCTTTTAGAAGCAAGGTCTGGGAAACCCCTCCTTCTAGCGCCACTTGTTCCGGGTGTGGAACTGGAGGAGCCCTGCTTGGTGATGCTGCCCTGTCAGACAGAACGAACGTAAGCTAACCTCGGGGGTTTAACCGAGGAAACCCCCTCCGATGCCTAAGTCAGCGAATGAGATAATGTTCTAGAGAGAGAAAGTAGAGAGGGTTAAGAATTGTACCTGTATTGAACGTGTCCGCAAATGAATGGGGACGGCAGTATTTATAGGCGTACTATTCAGTACTTTGGCCTATTCAGATGTTGCCGCGTGTACGCTAGTGATGTACTTGTTGTTTGTCCTTTTGCTTAACGACGTATCTATGTTGTCGTCTAGCAGGTCGTTTCCCCGCAGACCTGAGGGTCTGTGCGGTTCTTGAGGACTTGTGGTACTTTCAATAGGTACTTCCTGCGGTTGCTTTGCTTGATCTGTCTTATCTGATGTCCGATGGTCTGCTGTGACATGGATGATCTGCTAGGTTACTTCTACTCCGTACATATATTTTTTGGTTTTCACTACAAAAAGTTGTAGCATTAACGACAGGAAATTCCGTCGCTAAAGGCCAATAATCATTGATTAATGACGGGATTTCCTGTCGCGAACCCGTCATATAAGGGGGCCGTCGTTAATGGAAAATCCCGTCGTTAATCCGTCGTAAAAGACATTTGCGACGGTCGTTCCCATCTTTGTTTGGTTGTTAGACCCGTAGCAAAAGCCTTTTGCGACGGAATTTTTGACCCGTCGTAATTAGGTTGTCGTTAAAGATACAAATTTTTGTAGTGGTTCCCTTTGATATTTTCTCCTCATATGCAAGGGGGAAATGTGAGAGGGTGCACGGTGCACCCGAGTGCATATAATATGTACTACCTAAAGGAAATGGGAAGATCTCGATATACGAGAGCATTATGTTAAATACGCTGTAATATTAGGAAAATTTGGTAATATTAATTCAACATTTGACCGCTTTTCTTTTATTATCCCAATTACGACATATTTTTAATAATCTCACTTTTACAATCCAACGACTTTTATTGGGCTTAAATGATTGATAGCCGTTGAAAAGTCAACGAGATGGTGATGAATTGATGATGATGACTGAATATATCGAGGAAGAAGAGAGAGATAGAGAGAGAGAGTGTACTGCCGCGTAGCGAAATATTACCGCCTAAAACATGTTTATGACCTTTTCGGCCCAATAAAATTTGTTGGATAGTAAAGGTACTGGGATTATTTAAAAAAATGTAGGTGGGCTTAAGAAAAGAAAATCGGCCAAAGGTTGAATTAATATTATCAAATTTTTCGTAGTATTATCAATTGACATAAGTGGTTAATGGTCTCCAGATCCTTAACCAAGGTTTTGAGTTTGAGATTTGGGTGTGGAAAATATCTCAAATGGGAGAGATGATGCCCATTGAGATACCCATGTAAACTCCAGCGGGAGGTTAGTCCACTCGCCGAATACGGTAGGAACTCCTCGTAATCCTAACACTTATAAAGCCTTGAACTTCTATTACTATTCACCCAATAGTGCAATTACCTACATACCCTCAATTTTCTTCTTTGTTTTTTTTTGTCTTATTCTTACCAATAGTGTAACGTCTATTTTCACCCTTCATTTTTTCTTTAATTTTCTCTGAGATGCTCCACCTGCCATTTTTGACCTAAGCACGTTGCTAATGTTTCTATGTAGAATGCTACAATAACAATTTTGGAGAGCTTAATGTTACATGTAGAATGTTAAACAATCAATAACATCTCTTGTAAACGTATTTACAATCACGTATTATCAATTATGAGAAAATTGAGCTTTAGCTTTGTTTTCCTAGCGTTAGTCATAGATTTGTAATTGTCCTTTTAGAAAAAATCTACAAAATATTATTTGTATACCTTGTTCATTGGGGGATCGTGCGCGTTAGCACACGGTCCAACAACTATAGAATATAAAAAAACAATGTGCCATAACAATTTTTTTTTTAAAAAACTTTGTTTTTACTGATCCACTCATTCTCTCCCCTTTTATTCTTTATTTTTTATTTATGTTGTTTTTGACATTCTATTTTATTCTTTATGTTTGTAATATTTTCTTTTATATTGTAACATAAATTCCCTAATAACTAATGAAGTATCCCGTCAAAAAAAAAAAAAAAAAACTAATGAAGTATTGGCCTAGTGGTTAAGATTAAGTGCTTGTGTACAATAAGTCTTAGGTTCAATTTCCTCTGCCTTTATTTGAAATTAATATTGCCATTTATGCTCATTCGCACCAAAAAAAATTCCTAATATTCTGCCAAATAATCATGTCAAATAATTATTTTAATCAGTCAAATTAATTTATTGGGGCATTAAAAAATTTACAATTTCCATTAGAGAATTGAATCTCTCACATTTTTCCAATGCCATATTTTTAGATAAAATGGTACTGCTCTCCCCTCCTCTCTCCCTCTCTCCTTTTTCTTAGGTTTATTTTCTTGGCCGTTGTAGGTCGAAAATGGAAGAAATTAGATTATTTCGGACCATTCTTAATTCAACTATTGTCTCCAAAATTAAATAAAGTTTCACCATATGGGCGGAGTTCGTCCTTGTTCGTTAGTCGACCTATGGTGGAGTTAGTTTTAGTAAGTTTGGTTTGTTGTTCTTGTAGTGGATTTATGTTGAATTGGTTCGTTAAAAAGGTTTATGCGGGATCACAACAAATATCACATTTTCGAATACATTCAGATGAATCAAGTGAAAATCATCCTCGCGGCAACAACAAATCATTAAACCCTCTCTCTGAAAATGTTGCATGTTCTAGTGTTACATACGGGGGACGTTCTACAATGCAAAATTTATTCAACGATCGTAATTTTGATGAAAGAACCTATGTTTGATTCAATTTGTGATGTTAGATATATATTTCTATGATGTCGTATAACTTTTATTACTTTCTCCGTTCCGGAAATATCGCACAATGGTTGACTTTTATTCCTCTAACCATTACTTTTGACTCTTAATATCTCAAATAGTGTGTAAATAAAAAAAAATAAAAAAATTAATATTTAAAAAACATATATCGGTACGAATCTAACATGGCCCCACATTACTAAAATTTAACTACATACGAATTACAAAAAGTGGCCAAAGTCGTAGTGTGAATAGTGTAAAAAACAAATGGTGCGATATTTCCGGAACGGAGCAAGTATATATATAAAATGATTTTTCTTTTTAAAAAAATAATTTTGAGATAAAAGTGAAGACAATATTAAAATTTAATGTTAATTTGCATTACCTTTCAAAATATTTGAAGCCAGAATCAAAGTTAGGTTTATTCGATCTTAAATCTCATAAACATCCACGTACATCACATGCATATGGTTGATTAATTTATTGTCGACATCCATATATATGAAGTATATTGGTGTTGAATAGTGATAAGATCGAATTAATAGTTGTGGTAAATAAATAGTCCGTAAATTAAACATATTAACGGTGTATCTCCTAAAATAGGCATGCAAAAGAAAATAAAAATAAAAAATAAAAAATAAAAAAGAAAAGAAAAGAAAAGGGGTAATGAAAGAGAAACAGCAGCTAACAAGAGAAGTTAGAATAGGAAACATTCAGTTGATATCCAACTGGCCTGGTTGTTAACCTGCAATAACACAAACTCTAGTTTCTTTTGGTTTTCTTCCAGTTTCCTCTTTCCCATAAACCTCCAAATCCCTACCAAACAAACAATCGCTTATTCTCTCTCCTCTGCCACTGCTCCTCTTCAGAAAGAGAGACATTGCAACTGTTTGTGAGCTCAAGAAAAACTATTTAAAATTAATTCCAAATATTTTTTTTCTTTTTTTAATAAAACACATTTCCTTACCAAACCCTTTTTGCATGGGCCTCTGAAATTACTAAGCTACTAATCTTAATTAATGCTAATATGGTCTTGTAACCCTATCTTCCTGGTCTAGACTGTTTCGGGCACCGGGTCGTCCAGCGATCCCTGGTATGCCTACCGGTGCTCCAATACAAGTGTAGTTCGTGGAGGATGATCCGGTTAATGCATGACCATGTGCCATGTAGTAGTCCCCTGATTGAACCATACGTTGTTGGGGTGGCGTTGTTGTGTACAAACATGGCTGATGGTGATGGAATTGGTGTGGCGGCTGAAGAGATGTTGATGATCCGCCACCACCACCGGAATACATTATTGGTCTTGTAGAGTACAGTTGAGGAGGAGGAGGAGGAGTTGGTGGCTGTTGGTGATACATTGCACCAGGTGAAACATAAGACCTATCCATAAAGGAAATTAAATAAATTAAAATAAAATTAATACTAGCAGTTAAGTTTTGCTATTTTTTGAAGAAGTGCCACTATTTTTGTTTCATTTGTGTCACTCGACATCCAATTATTGACTTATTCTTTGTTGTTTTGAATAAATGTAAAAATATTCAATTCAATAATTATGTGACTAGCTAACCATACAAATACTAAGTGTGGAGTATGTTTTTCCTTGTGTAAACATACCTCAAACGGAGTACTTATTTTTAACTTTTATAGATAGATTCTATGAAAAATCCAATACTTTTATTTATGACCAATTTTTATCTTGTTCTGAAAAAATCATAGTGTACATAATTGTAGCTATTGTCGAACAAAAATAGTACGGAGTACTACGGAATATGGATTAATTATAATCGTAATACATACATTCGAAGTATATATATAGAAACCCATTTTCACATTTAGATCGTGGATGCAACATTAACTCCCAGCCAAATTAATTTACTATTGCAAAATTCACCCTTTCATATAATTGGCAGCAAACTAAATCCTTTCCAGAAAAGATAAATATTGACTAGAAATGGGAAATTGAAAAATTACCCTAAATGGGTGTGTGGATGGTGATGAGGAACCGGAAGGGGAGGGTTATCAGAGCTATAGACCAGTTGACGAGCCTTGTTTAGCGTTTCTGTCTCTCTCTCTGCAACCAACAACAACAACAACAAACAATATCAGATTATCAGCAGTTTATCTAGCATAAAAGTCTATCATAGATTCATATCTAGCTAGAAAGTAAATACAAAAATATAATAAAAATAATAATAAATAATGAATAAAATCAAATGATATGAAATCACATCAGTCAAATCAAAGGAGACAAACATAAAAAGTGTAATACTCGTTATTAGTAAGTGTGCTAGAATTTCAGAGGTTTACAAGAACGGCAAGTTTTTTTTTTGATATGACTACGCCTTTCATATAGACTTCTCCTACCTCTCTGCATGCCTTCTCATTTCTTCTCGACTACTCTAGAACGTCTTAGCCGGCTTAGCCTTTCACCATTTATTGTTTTTATTAATTAATTAATTACTCACCTCTTTTCCTAGGGATTGCTGCTTAATAATCAACTAACACCGTACCAATAAATGTTGCCCTTTTATGTTTATTACGGACATCCTGAAATAATTGGACCATTCACATTTTAACATTTTATAGTAGTACGTACAATGTTGATCATCATAACCTTGATTACAAAATGGAGTAATATTATTAAACTATTCATTTATATTTTATACAATATCAGATATGATAATTTTTCCCTTGTATTTTAATTATAAAATACCCCGTATCACAATTTATAGAATTTGGTATTGAAAACTCAAATGTGGCAATTAATTTAAGATAGAGGAACAATTATGATAAAAGTACTATGATAAGATCAACAAATATTGCACATTACAAGAGGGATGTAATTATATTGATTATTGCATTGCTACTCGCTATTACAGAGTAATAACTATCAATTTACTTGCAACGGTTTGACTATTGCAATATTTATATGCTAAGTACTCCACTTTGATTACATTTTGTTACTAATATGTAAAACCAAATTTTATTTCGTAAGATATGATGTAGTTGGATTGGTTCAAACATAGTTTTCAAATATAAATTTTTAATGAATTTTGCTATCAATTATAAATATTGATGGTATAGCTTTAACATTGATAAACGTATCAGTCGTTATGAATATTTTGAAACAGAGTGAGCACAAAAAGAACAATGATGATTAAAGTCTTATCTTTAATCCATAAAAAATAAAAAATAAAAAATAAAAAATAAAAATGCTTAAAAGGAAATATAGTTATAGGAGAAGAAACATTAGAGTGGAGACATAAAAGAACATGCCTTGGCGATGGCGGTTCATATGACCACCAAGGGCTTGAGATTTGCAGAACTTGAGAGAGCAAAACCTACACTCATACACTTTCCCACTTTCATCTTTGTTCTTCTTTTTCTTTTGCCCTGCAACATATTTATAACCATTAGAAACACCCATTTTTGGTAAATCATTGTAAACTACCCACTTCTATAAAGGGTATTAATTTTAAATATCATCAACAGCAAGTTACTGATGAAGCGATAATTATGATTCTTGGAATATGAATTGTAATACGAAAAATAACTAAAAATTAAAAATAAAATAACATAACCATAACCTAAACCCTAATTTATTTGATTGTAGTTTTAATCATTATTTATTTTTACAAATTAGATGAAACTTAATTTATACTTTTCCATACATGAAATTGCTCAAAAAATTGTTTTTATCTAAATATCCTGTACGTTTTAGTAAACTAAAGTGTGAAATCAGATAATTTGCGTTTCCTGTATAAAAGGAATGGTTAAAAATGGGAAAAAAAAAAGAAGGAAATAATTGATATTACCAGAAGTGGAAGTGTCTTCATACACCTGTTTGCCGTCTCTGGTGTAATCCTCCGGCAAATGATTCAGGTCCAATGGGCTCCCCTCTGGCCTCCTGCACCCCACCATTTTTATTACACCCCAAATTATTATAATTCAAAAAAATAAAAATTAAATCCTCCATATATAAACTTGTAAACAATTAATTAACAGGTTAAATTTAGTCACCCCCAAATCACATACGGAGTACTAGCTTGGCGATGTCGCGAAGGGAGGATTGACTTATATGTGATTTGGGATGACCAACAAGAGGAGAGAGTAAGCATACATGGATGGATGGATGGATGTGGGAGCAAATTAAGTTTGAGTTTGAAACAAGTTGTTAGTTTGAAGGTGATGTAGAAGAAGAAATAAGTGTTTAAAATTTTCTCTTAGTTCACTCTAGCTGGGTGTCAGCTGCAAATACAAACTGAAATTTCTCTCTCCTCCCATGGCAAGAAAGAACAAGAAGAGACATAAAAGGTGGGTCTCGTGACTTTAAAAAGGGTAAGGAAAGGGAAGGAGAAGAGAGGGTGTGTTTTAATTTAGCTAGTGTTTATTTGGGGTTTAGGGTCCACTAGCAAGAGAATGAGAGTGACATTGCCTTAGCCTAGGGTGTCTAGGTCTATGTCCTAAATCTATGTTATAGTACTACCTCTATCATTTCATATCTTCTTCTTTGTTTTAATTAAATTATTTATAATTATCTGGTTGAATGGTTGATTCTCTAACAATAATTTATTAAACTCATAGACTTATTAAAGTTGAGTTTGAGTTTATGAAAAGGATGTTCGTTGTTGCATAGAGATTTGTGTTTGTATGTTATTAGGGGGTTTTTCCATAAGTTTAATACTGTACATTATAATGTTAATCAATGTTTAAGCTTTTGTTAATTACTAACAATGTTTTTATTTGTGTGTGTGTGTGTGTTGGGGGGGTGGGGCAAGGGGAAGAGTTGGATCTAGAAGATGTTGTTACGATTGATTTGATTTTAATCCCTTGGATCACATGGGTTTGTAATTACATGATATGTATGGTTATTTTGTCAATTGTGTGATAAAGGCAATACATGGAATTTAGAAGTATGGATTCTACTATATATGGAATGGGGGACTAACTAAAGGAAGTCGATTTCAATGGTGGCAATAAATTATAGAGGGTAGGTCGAGATATGAACGAAACTTTGAAGTGAAAATCATAATTAGAGTTGTCAGAAACTGATCCGATTAGCCTGGAAAAAATTTCCCATAATCTCATATGTATTCGGCCTAATATGACCTGATAAAGCTTGGGTCAAACTCAATGTATACCCGACCTAAGCTCAGTTACCAATCTAATTTGACCAGATTTGAACTCAAATCAAAATTAGATTACCCGATTTTAACTCAACCCGAAACCGGTTTAACCCGAGCACCTAGTATCCGGACATGATATGCATTCGTTCTAAATTCAACACGGCTTGGCCTTAACCCGCAAAAAGTTGGTTTGAACCAACACAATATTTACGTAATAGAAGTATGTTTATACCCAGTTTGTATCCAAATCGACATGTTAATTGTACGTCCACCCAACTTGATACAATTAATTATTAACCCGATTTGGTCTGATCTTACTTTGATTCGATCGACATGTATTTAACTAGACCTTTTTTTATTCGACTTGATTTTAACACAACTCTATTATACAAGCATATTGTTAACTCGAATTGATTTAAATCCGGGTTTTTTCCCCGACCCAACCTCCTTTTGTACAAAACTTAACTTTATATACATAAGTATAAATATCACGCTTTAATATTTGTCCTTGCGCAATTTCAAATGTTAGCCAAATTTTATATTACTTGATATATTGAAATAATTTTACGGATTTTTCATGAAATACCCCCGAGTTTTGGCGTAATTCACCAAATGCCCCTCGACTTTCAAAATTTCACCAAACGCCTCTCACAAATGACTTATTACCCAAAATACCTTTACTAATGACGCGTCGTTAGTCCTCCGTTAGCCTAATTTTCAAATTCACCAAATACCCCTATTTTAATACTTATTTCACCGAATATCCCTATTATAAAACTTAATTCACCAAATACACATAACTTAAAATTACCCATTTTGATGCTCAACGGCTAGTTTTTGTGTTTGAAAATTAGCCGTGGCTTATTGTTTGCTAATAAATACCCATTTTTGGATTGTTTATTGTAGTTTTCCTGTTTTTTTGTTTATTTTCATATCATTTTTGTCATGACTTTTCTTTCGAAATCATCATCCACACCAATGAATCCACATATGTAACAGTCCCAAATAAATTCTATTATTGTGGGAGAAAATTTGCCATCCGAATCTCTGATATAATACTCAATAAGTGTCAATTATGTATCCAATAAGTTCAGGCCTCATCTAGTAAACACAAGGCACATTAGGTGAGCAAAAGACCAAAATAAAAACCCTTTTTAGTGAAATATATCTTATGTGAGTAAAGTTGAAGTAATTCAATTTCAAAGCTAGCACCTTAATTTTCTTATTGTCCGAATGGTGAAGAGACTAAGCAATCAAGTTCAATAACGCATACATTTTATCACAACCTCGATTTAAAACTTGGATTCATGATGTGAAAATCTTGAGTTTGGAGGCAAATCTTTGTCCCAAGGTTCATGTTTTTTCACTGGTAGATAGATGAGTTTTGGAACATACCTTGGTTTCATTTCTTTTTCTAGTTCCCTCAAATACAAAAATAGACATTTGTCCATAAAATTTGTATCACCATGTCAATAGAACCTAGCTCAAAAGAAAGTTATGAGATGGAAGAAAGGTGTTTGGAGGCAATAGAGACAGGAGACAAAAAGGGAGTTAACGTTAAATAGGTGGCATGGAAGCGATCGATAGGAGCTGAGGTAGCTCGAACATATGCGTTAGAATAAAATTAATAAGAGCTTTGTGTTTTAATCTGTTTGCACATGTTAAAGATATTTCCCATATTGTCAAAGGAATACCTTACGATTGCATGTTAAATATTACTTGGTCACATAAAGAATACCTTAGGAGTATTTTTTGGTTTAGTGTTGTATCGAGCATCATATTGAGTGTTGTATCAGAGATTCGGATGGAAAATTTTCTCCCACAATAACTGAATTTGTTTGTTACATATATGGACTCATTGGGTGTGTATGATGATTTTGAAAGAAATTAAATTCATGACAAAAATGATATGAAGTTAACAAAACAATAGGCCGGAAAACTACAATAAATAGTCATAAATGAGGTATTCATCAAGAAACAATAAGCAAAGGCTAATTTTCAAACACAAAACAAGCCGTTGAGCATCAAAATGAGTAATTTTAAGTTATGGTTATTTGGTGAAATAAGTATTAAAAAAGGGGTATTTGGTGAACTTGAAAATTAGGCTAACGGAGGACTAACGGCGTGTCATTAGTAAGGACATTTTGGGTATTAAGTCATTTGTGTGGGGCATTTGGTGAATTTCTGAAAGTCAAGGGGCATTTGGTTAATTACGCTAAAATTCAGGGGTATTTCATGAAAAATCCGATAATATTATCCTTAATATCTTCTTAAACTTTCTTAATTTATAGTACAATTTTCCAAAGTTAATTTTAGCCCGAGTGATTCATGTTTTTTTAAAAGGGACTTAAGTGATCGATTAGTTGACGTAAGTTTTTTTTGTTTATATTCTGAGTTCACTAGCGACTAGGCAACTAACATTTGTTGATATTCTAAGAGTACATTTAAATGGGACATGATAAGTATATACTTCGTAATATTTAATCACCTGTTTTATGTTTTATTAGTTTTTGGTAACTTTAATCATAAGTTAATACAAACAAAACTTAAATTTTAATTTAACTATAAAGTCAAAATTATAATAAAGCTAGAATTCTGTTTGGTGCACTTAACTTTGAATGATAAATATTGAAGTACACAGGACTATAGAAACAATGGCGTCAGATAAGTTAAAATTAGGAAAAAAAAAAAAAAAAAGCGCTATTCAAGTACAATATATATGTATAATAAATTTTGATAAGTTTTAATATGTTCAGATAAGATATGTTAGAAAAATAAGTTTAGAAAAAATAAGTGAAAATCAAGTGACTATATATTTCAACTTTAGTGTGTTATGGTACTCTGTATTGCTCCCTCCATGTCAAACTAAACTTTTCATTTACGCTTATCCCAGATTTATTGTCAAAATTTTCTTTTACGGGTAATATTTTATTATTTCCTAATTCCAACTATTAAAAGTAATCACCCCATATCATCTCTCATTATTGAGCAAGAGCCGATCTTCAAGACAGCGTCTTGGAGATGGAGCAGACCGTCGCTGGGAGAACCGCCTAGGATGGCGTAAGAGACTCGATCATCTCTTGATTAAGCCAAAAAAGCATTTTTTCGAACAGTCTCAACGTCCTCGCGCCACTATCGCCGTTTCTAGGACCGACCGACGCTCAACTCAAACCAGTAGCTCAAAAGTCTAAAACTGGAATTGGCACAATATCGCTTAGATCATTGTAAGTAGATTTTAATACCCCAATTGTAGGGGTCTTTTTCTCCCTTACCCTACAAACAATACGCCGCATTTTGAGCGCGAATTTAACTAAGAAAATTTATGTCAAAGACTTTGCTAATGGGTCAACGAATTGGTCAAAGCAGGAGCCGTCAATGATCTTAATTTCAAAGAAAAGTTCATAAAGCTTTATGTAGATTTAGATTAGGGGCATTGGACATATTCACATAAAAGTTCCTTTCAAATTTCATGAGAAATTAGTCCAATTATGATCATGAACCAAGTTGGATACGATGACAACTTGACAAGTGTACAAATTCAATATTGTATTAAACTCGTCCACTTTTGGCATCTACACCAATTCGCATAATAGTTTGGAAAACGCAACAAAATACTTACAAACTATTGGTTCAATCCTAAACATTTGAAAGAACTATGTTGGTTCAATTAACACAAAAGGCTAATAAAATTTTGACCACTTCATTTAAGTAATTCAAACTAATGAGACACATAGATTCAATTTTTTCAATATATAATTATCTTATTAGTCGTGACAGATTAATAAATAGGTATTTGATTTTTTTTTTTGGTAATTAAGTGATAATTTGATTGCTTTCACCCCTCCAAAAAGTAGAGGAAACAAGACCAATACAACAGGCAGCTAGCCGCATGATCCTTAGGAAGAAAAATTCTCAGGCCTAAAACAACACATACTAATGCCAATAAGGCCAAAGAAAGAAACTACAAAAAAAAACAAAAAAAGCAAGCCAAACAGAGAGCTCTTTACATTGAAAACCAGACCCTATCCCTAGTACTAACCTTGTGAGGGATAATTTCACTTATTCTTGCAATCAGACCAGCTTTTATGTTGTTAGCAGTGGCTTCTGGGTGCTGAGGTTTTTGATGCCAAAAAGCCAAGTTACTTTGGAGGCATATATATATGGTAGATAGTAGCTACAATAGCGACATATTTAACATTTCTTCTGAAAGTGTTGTCCTTCCTTCTGTCTATCCACCTGAAGCATTGATACACTTTTTCTCCTCTCACCCTAATGTCTAGCCAATCTTTGATCTTAGCCCAACAGATAGAACTAAATTCACATAGAAAAAAATAAGTGTTCGTGTGTTTCCGGGCTTTTTCCACAGAGGAGACACACATTGTTATTACAAACATTGATTTTGAAAAGTCTATCCTTGGTTTTCAGCTTACCTGACATTGCTAGCCATGATATGAAACTGTGCTTTAGGGTGTTGGCTCTATTCCATACCTCCACAAAACCTTTCTTGGCTTCTGGACTAGCCAGTCATACCCACTCTTCATAGAATAGTTTTTCTGATTAGCAGTCTATGTATTTTCGGAGTAGCCTTATTTTAGATTATCTTCAGCCTCGCATATTTTCTTCCACACACAACTTGCAGTCTTTGGAGGTTGTCGATAGGACCACCAATCCCTCCCTTTTAAGTATACATGGCTAATCCACTTCAACCATAGGCTGTCAGTTTTGTTGGCAATGTTCCAAACATATTTACCTGTTGCAGCAAGATTCCAGAGATAACAATCTTTTATTCCCATACCCCCACAACTTTTAGGCTTCCAGATGGTTTCCCAATCCACTAATGGGGCCCTTGAGCTTATGGAGTTACCATCCCATAAAAAATTTTGACAAATCGTCATGATGTCTTTGAGAATCTTTTTTTGGGATGATATATATGTTGGCCCAATAAGAGTGAAGAGTAATGAGGACAACGTTTATAAGTTGACATCTTCCAGCATACGAGAGATCCCTTGACCCCAACACCGTAACCTGGCAGTGATTTTCTCCACCAGGAGAGCACAATCAGCAACACATAATTTTTTAGCAAAAATAGTCATGCCTAAGTAGTTGGACGGGAGCCTGCCAAGGCCAATACCCGAAGTAGCACATAGTCAGACAATATCATCATTTTCCATGTTGCAAGAATAAAGAGCTGACTTAGCCACATTTGCTGCTAACCCGGATGCCTTAGAAAACGTAGCAAAATCTTGGAGAAGAAGTAAGACAAATTTATAACCGCCCTTGCTAAAAAGAAGCATGTCATCGGAAAATGATTAGTGACATAGTTTGATCCTGGAACAAATGGATTGAAAGGAAATCTCTCACTTGTCACTAACCTGGACCAAAAGTCTCGAGAGGTACATGCAAATCGTGAAGAGGAGAGGAGAGAGGGGATCTCCTTGGCGCAAGCCCTTTTCATCTATGATGAAGCCATGAAGACCGCCATTCAAAAGGATAGAATAGCTTGGAGTTGAAACATATACCATTATCCATTTTCCGAAAATAGGAGGAAAATTAAGGTAGTCAAGCATTACACTCAACAATCCCATGAAATAGAGTCAAAGGACTTACGTAGATCAACCTTTATCATGCAATTTGATCTGGTAGCCTTCTTTTTATACAACCTCACCGAGTCTTTTAATATAAGAATGTTGTGAAAAATATGTCTATCTTCAATTAAGGCCCCCTGGGAAGGAGAGTGAAGGAAATATGTCCTTCACCCAAGGTGCATTAAGTCTAATACCAAGGTTCAGATTAATTGCGAATAATTAATTCAGTGAGATCAAGTGACCGGAACAGCTAGCTGGAGCAATGCTTCCGATCAGTGAGTTCTAATGAATATTAAGCTCACAACTTACTCTTGACTGAACCTACATGGCCACACCAATGCCATGTAACAGATCACCGGATTAAATGAATCGGAAATTCATTTAATAGCTTTTCGGGAATTAGTTTTGGAAAACGTATTATACGATACGACCTTGCATCGGAATCGTATATCGTATCGCGAATATTCGTAAGCTGGGCAAAACGAATAATTCGTATAATACGACGGTGATTCGTCGTATACAATACGATAAATAATTGCCGTAAGGTATTAGTCGCGAATACGAGCCGCAACGGAATTGCCGGCCCGTCGAGCCAAGCACCCAAGCGCGCAAGGCCCAACGAGCCAGCAATGTTGCGCGCAACAACAAGCCAGCCCGCGGCACGAGTGTGCGCGCAGTTGGGCAGCAGCGCAGCAAGCGAACAACAAGGCCCGCGGCCCACTGCTGTGTTGCTTGGCTGTCGCATGGGCTTGCGTGAGTGTGGGCATGTGTGTGGCCGGTTAGGGCCTTGTGCCTTGGCCGGTTATACACAAATATAACCTTAGGGTTATATTCCACACTTGTGAGTAGTTTTCCAATATCCAAAAACCTAATTCTAATATTACGTTCTTCAGTTTTCTCTCTGTGAAAACTTTTCATCCCAAAAAGCAAAAACCTTGTACGTTGTCTAAGTTACAATAATCAAGGAGGATCTGAACGTGTCGGTGAACCAAGTAGAGGAACGACAAGTGGAGTTCTTTGTTCGTGTTTGTTGACAGATTCCTCGGGAAAACACGCTTCAAATGTAAGTTTGCTTAATCTGTGCTTTATACATGTTTCCTGGCTTTGGGGATTGTTCCGCACATGTTATGTATGTTTAACTGTATTCCCCTACAGAGAGATCAGGGAAGGGAGAACCAACTTGAGCCTGGAGCAAAGTAACTTCGAGATGACCTTGTACAAGATTGAGCAACAAGCAATAGGCCTAAAATCAGCCACAAAGACTGGGTGCTTGACTTTAGGGATCATATTCAATGAAGTATTGTTAATTTCTTTTAGAAGCTTACCCGATTGAAAGAAATTGAGATTATCTTTATTCACATCAGAGCCAATAGTATCCCAAGGAGCTTTATAAAAGCAACTATTGAAACCATCGGGCCCAGGAGATTTGTCATTTGGAATACTAAATAATGCTTTTGACCTCAGCAGGAGAAAAAGGGAGGCAGAGATTTGCAGCCTGACTATCGGAGATAAGCGGGCCATTTTCTACTATCATCTTGTTCACATGGCTCCTCATCTAAACTGGAGAACCTAGAAGGTCGGAATAATATTGGATAAAAGCATCAGAAATCTAAGAGGGAGAGTTCATAATTTTTCCTTCGGCATTCATCAGGGAGTGAATACTATTTTGGTATTTACGTACCTTAATAGCCATGTGGAAAAAAGCAGAGTTACAGTCCCCATCCTTGAGCCAAGATGCTTTCACCTTTTGCGCCATGAAGCTAGTAAGATTTTCTTAGTGATACGGAGGGTCTCTGCATCCTGCCTTCCTTTAGAAGCAAGAGAAGGATTCAAAGGATCATCATGAAGTGCTTTCTGGCTCTCAAAAGATCTTGAGTAGCTTCCAAAATTTTGCATTCAATATCGGAAAAACTAGTCCTATTGAGCTCCTTCAATCTAGATTTTAGCACCTTTAATTTTTTAACTATTTGGAACATCAGAATCCCATCAACAGAAGAGAGCCAAACACTCTTCACAATGTTATTAAATTCTGGATGCTCGGACCACATGTTGAAGAATCTGTAAGGTTTTGTACCCCCAACCATGTCATTGGATGGAGAAATAATTCCAGGACCATTATCAAAAGTTTCTTCAAGAAGATAGTTGATTAAAGAAGTTGGGAAGCTAGAAATTGCAGGGGAATACAGTTAAATACATATTAACATGGGCAGAATGATCCTCAAAGCCAGGAAGCATGTATAAAGTACAGATTAAGCAAACTTACATTCGAAGCGCGTTTTCCCTAGTTTATTGATTCACGAACACGAACAAATAACTCCAATTGTCGTTCCTCTATTTAGTTCACCGACACGTTCAGATCCGTCTTGAGATTCGTAGCTTAGACGTCACTCAAGAGTTTTTAGCTTTTTGGAAAGAACACATCCATGGAGGCAAAGAGAAAATTAGGGTTTCTCTCTCCTCCTTAGGGTTTTATGTGTAGACTGTCTTGTGTGTATGAAAAAAATGTTCATAGGTTATTATAATAACCTAGACAATAAGCAACCAACCGACCAAGGCCTAAGGCCATTGGCCGGCCAGCAAGCCCGCGGCATTACACACGCGCACAGCAAGCTGGGCCGCGGGCCGCTAGCTGCTGTGGCTTGCCTTGTGCTTTTATCCGCGCGCGCCACACAGTAGCGAGGCCTATGGGACAGCGCTGCATTGTCATGCACGCTGCGCCCATGGGCCATGCGCTTGTGCGCTTGATAAGGATTTTTTCCCGTCGTTGATAAGAAAACAACCTAATCAAACAAAATTTTTAAAACACCTAAACTAACCGGCTATATGGACTATAGCGGCAAGTATAGGGATCATCCCATAGGAATGGATATGTTTGACTATTCAATCTATGCGTTCACAAGCTAGTTCGAATAAAAATTGAGTTTTTGAATTAATCTAATGAAAGCTAGAAATGCAAACAAATAAAGAAATTCTAGAGGATTCGGGAATCGGCAATGGAAATCGAATCAAAGGAAGCACAAGGTCAAAACATTCATGAATATGCAACGACTTAGCACATAGGGGAATAGCATCTAATGACGAACCCGCCACCTCTCGGATAGGGCACGCGAAGCGTCTAATCTACGGAAGAGCTTTCGCCTGATCCTAGACTAAAAAAACTTGCATATAATAGGCACCACTATCCACTTACACAAGCTAGGCTCACAATGTCTTGCCAAACCTAACCTATGCATTCCAATTGAATCTAATCGAATAGCATTTGCAACTACCACTCAACTAGGCATGGATGTCCTATCACTAAATCACATTTAATCACAACATCAATCATGAATTTTCCCTAAAATTCCCCAAATTCAAAGCCAAGGCTTCATCCCTAACCTCTAGACTAAACTACTCAATTAGAATGATTAACATCAACATTAAACTAACATTAATCTTAATCATAAAACTAATTGAATTAATGAAGCTAATTGAAACAACAAAATTCAGAAAATTCAAACCACAAAAATTGGGGGAAAATCAAGAAAATTCAAAGCATGAAACTAATTCTAGAATTCAAGCATGAAATCAAAGCATAAACGAAATTAATGAAGCAAATAAAGAATTAAAGAACAAATAAAAAAGAAATGAAGAATTATACCTTGATTTGAAGAATTTGCATCAAACTTTGAAGTACAAAAATGAAGAACAAAACTAAAAGGAAAGAGAAAAGAAATCTGAAAATTGATGATAGAATTGAATTTAGAATCAAGAATTTGAGGCTAAGAATCCTTAATCCTAATCTCTAATCTAATCCCTAAACTAATTCTAGAGAGAGAATTCTAAGCTACGCCTATGAAAATTGAAAATTACGCAATGAAAGCCCACTTCACAATGCTGCGATTTTCAGTCTTTATAGTAGCAGCCCCGCGCTCTTGTTTGGTCGCACAAGAGGTCTTTTTGGTCGCACAAATTCTGTGCGGTCGAACAAGAAAGAGCATTCGGTCGCAGAACAAATTCAGGACATTTTGTCTAGCAACTCGCCCGTACAGGCAAGGCAACTCGATCGCACATAATGGATTGGATCGCACATGGACAGCTTCGATCGCACAGGCACAGTAGCTGCGTGTTGCTGTGGCTGCTTCTGTTCTGCTGCGCTCTTGCTGTTGTTCTGCTATGCTGTTGCTGCTTGTATTGCTGCTGTGTAATGTGCTGCTAGGATTGAATCATGGCACTCAAATGGGCACTAAGAGATGCTGCAAGGGGCATGAACCTGGCTGCAACGAAGCTGAGTGCATAGCTACTTGCGTGCCTTGTTGCTGCTATGTAGCGTGTTGCTGTGAGTGTTGCTGTGCCATGCTGTGGCTGCAAGGTTGTTGCACTGATCTGAGGTAGTTCGAGTGTTGCTGGCTGCACACACATACAAGAGCAAGGTGCCGTAAAGCATTATTAAATCGCAAAGCACGTTATTAAAAATCGAAAACATTATTATTAATTTGTTTAACATTTTTGCAAATCGTGAAGCATATAACTCGTCGACAAGCATAATGACACGATATAAACACGTTAATACTCAAAACGAACCTTACGCAATGAGAATGAGCACAAAAGGCATATTTAGAGCAAAAACGACTAAAATATGCGCAAGACGAGAAAATATAACGATAAATGCAATAATGCAACAAACGAACTAAAAACGATAAAACTAAGCGAAAATGATAATAAAATGCTAATAAAACGAACTAAAATCCTAAGCTAAGAGCGACATAAATGTCGCTCATCAAACTCCCCCAAGCTAACCCTTTGCTTGTCCTCAACCAAAGCTAGAATGAGAAACGGGGAGGAGAATGAACTTATTTATTAAAAATCAAAATTACGAAAATAAGAACTACAAGAATGCACACTAACTCACTTTCGTAGGAATCACGGTTGCATTTTGTGAGGGGGTCGAAAAAGCACGAGGCTAATGCGTGACCTCGTCCCTCGTGGGTGTGACGCTTCTTTTTGTCAAATCAAGTGTAATTGGATTTCCTGTGAGTTTACACCCAATTAACTAGTAATATAGGAGTCGCCATTCAGTTTTTAACGACAATGAGAAAAACTGACAAAACCCGGTTATCGTGACATAAAGGGAGTGCAATTATGTTTGACCACGACGACCGTAGGTTCCCTTGTGATCCCTGGTGGTGGGGATCGCTCAACGTACACCCGCAGGGTAGAGATTGAGGGTTCGGGGGACTGTAACTAAGGAGAGGAGTACTCGCTCTTTGATAACTCCATAGGCAGGATATCCTTACTAGCTCAGCATAAATAATTGAAGGGACATGCGTTAACTATTAAACTAATCTGAGTTGATTTTATCAATATGCAACATATAGTACTAGATCGAACGCGATTATCTGATTTAGATTGT
This sequence comes from Spinacia oleracea, assembly GCF_020520425.1. Lineage (NCBI taxonomy): Eukaryota > Viridiplantae > Streptophyta > Magnoliopsida > Caryophyllales > Amaranthaceae > Spinacia > Spinacia oleracea. Next base: position 96,060,083 of record NC_079489.1, read on the forward strand.
TTTAAGGGACCTAGCATGATAATCCAATTTCCCAAAAATATCATATTTATTAAGCGTGATCGAACAATCAGATTTTAGTTAGTTTAAAAGTTCATAAAAGGGCGAGGAAAGCAATTAAACCATGGAAAAGGGACACATTACGACGCACCCTTGAGAGGTGCGTCACGGTTCTCAGAAAACTAACCACTTTGACTTTGCTATTTCTCCTTTTATTTAACGAATCTCAAATTATGGGACAGGATACGTTCTGTTCGATTTATGGATCGATTGCGACAGAACGCGTGATCAGTTTTGCAGCGTGAGGCTTAGGCTTAGGGGTTTAGAGTCAATACTCAGAATATAATTGTGTGTTGTTGTCCTTTTCACGTCGAACTTAAGGGTATATTTATAGGAAAGAGTTCGTGGAAAGATAGAATTGCAGAACTCTAATCCACGAGGAATTAGGAAAAAACACGTACCAGGTATTTTCAGCGCCCAGGCCTCGGCGCCGAAGATTTCGGCGCCCAGAGCCAGGCGTTGAAAATAGGGTCTGGGCTGTTTTTTTAGTCAGATTTGGATTCCTAGAATCTGGAGTATTTGAGATTTAATTGAGTCCTTTAGTGCGTATTAACCTTGTGACAGGATGCGTCTGGGCCCGTTACGAACTCTAGGCTCGTTAGGATTTTAATTAATACGTGACTCTTACTTTCGAATCATACTAGGAATAGGATTCTCTCGCAATTTCTATCTCATTTAGGATTTATGTTGGAGTGCAACACCTAATTCTGACAGGTTTCTATCTTTTATGACTTACCACTTTTAACAACTACCCATTACGGCAGTTACTATTTCTAACAGGTTTCCATAAATAGCAGGTTTCGGGTGAAATGAAAAGGGGAATTGAGATTCGTTATTTTATAGGAGATGCGTTGTCAAGTGGAGATTTACGTTTTCATCATCGAACCTTCCCTATCGGGAATAGGGACAAAAGTAGGTGTCTACAGTTAGCCCCCACTTTGACTGAGTCTTAGAATAAGACGATGGTCAAAGTATTAGACGGAGTGCGTCGCACAAGCCATAGCGACCTGTTTTGGCGAGGGTCTCACGAGCCCCCGAGTGATAACATTTGACTTAAGGGTCATCACTTGAAGTGTCGACATATCCCTCACGTGTCATTGGGATTCGTCAACGGATAGTATAAAAACTTCCTCACTTTGTCATCGGAAGGATCTAAAGAAGTGTAGAAACTCCCTCACTTTGTCATTGGGAGTAGCTACAGATGTTTTCGAAATCAAAGCTATAAAGTGTAATTGGGCCTGGCCAAGCCCAACCACGAGGTAACAATGTTTTTTAAAGATTCTCATTTTCAAGGCTAGTTAAACGAGAAAACCCCCTTGTTTTCATGGGTCGTAAAACGAAGGAAAATCCAGCACATCGTTCTTTTTTGGAAAAACGGCAAACCAATCACATCGTTCTTTTTTGGAAAAACGGAAAACTAATCCTTTAATTTTTGGAAAAAGGGAAAACCGATCCTTTAATTTTTGGAAAAAGGGAAAACCGATCCTTTAATTTTTGGAAAAAGGGAAAACCGATCCTTTAATTTTTGGAAAAAGGGAAAACCGATAAAGGTTATCGCTGCAGCGACTAAGGACCTGCGCGGTTAGTGACGCAGACCCCGCCGGCTAAAGATGGCGAGCTTGTCCGCTAAGGGTGGACACCCCGTCCAATAGAAGTGGACGAATCTGTTTTTGAAATTTGAAGATAAGGACCTACGCGGTTTGTGACGCAGACCCCGCCGGCTAAAGATGGCGAGCCTATTTTGAATTTGAAGACTTTATTTTTCGAAGACTGAGGACCTGCGCGGCTAGTGACGCAGACCCCGCCCGTTGAAGGTGGGCGAGCCCATTTTGAATTTCTTTCTTTCTTTTCATTTTGCCTATGTAGAAGGGCTTTTGTGATTACAACCGGTTGGTGGGTCGCAATATTTCCTGATTAGGTGTGTCCTATAAGTGGGCCCACACTGAGTATATTTCTGTTAGCGATATTTTTAAAATACCGTTTTTTTTTCTTTTCTTTTTTTGAGATTATCCAAACACGGGACTTGTGCATAGCGGCAGCCCGGGAATGTGATTTTGATCGCGCGCTCTCTGTTGGAGTATACTTTTCGCGAGCCCCCAAGCACTTGGGCTTTGGTGGTCATTTTTTGCATACTTCACAACGTTTTTTAATCATGTTTGGGGTCGAGCTCGTATGTGCGAACGACCTTTCATAGTGGTGTGCTACTTTGGCAAAGTCATGGGGTGCGACTTCAGTCTTCGGACGACAAGGTTTAATATCATTCGGTTCAGCTTGGCCCGATTTAATCCTTTGACAGACATACATTTTTTATTTGAGAAACCAACGACTTAACAACATTTTTTTGGTGTTTCGAAGAATGACCTTGATATATTTTTTTTTGTTTTGAAAAGTGTACATATATGTTTCTTGCGAAAAAGTCTAGGTTTCGACCAAGTTTTACCATTCATTTTTGCTATTTGGGAACTTAAAGGTGCTTTTGGGCTTGATCTTAATTGTACATAGGGCCTCGTGTCTAGCAACACGGTTTTAAGTCTGTTCCTGTTCCGCGTTTTGTGAAATCTGGGCCTTGGGCTGCATTTTCGGCGCCCAAGGCTGGGCGTTAAATATTTCGGCGCCCAGCTTCGGGCGCTGAAAGTCTTTTCCTGGCGAATTTTGACTTTCGGATTTCTTAACGCGTTTCCGAATGGGATCAGGATGTCACTTGATGCGTTCAGCTATATATAGGGGCTAGATACGTCCCTTATTTTCCATCACTCTCAATTTCCTTCTTTCTTTGCTGTGTTTTAATTACTCCTTGCTTTCGTCATGTCAATTCCCACTTTCTCACTCCAACAGACTGTTAGGCGTTGGCCACGGGCCCTTAATCCTACAGAAAAGGCTTTATTGAAAGAATACCACTTAGAGGCATTTTTAGGCTTACAACAAATTAACATTGACTATAATTTTCTGCACGCAGCCCTAAGCTTTTGGGATTCCGATCATCATGTTTTTGTCTTTCGGGGCAACGAAATATGTCCTTTGCCAGATGAATTTGCTGCGATCCTTGGTTATCCTACTAATGCTACCCCTGCCACCCCTGGCACTATTGAAGAGAGTAAAACAACCATAGGGGCTTTCCTAGGACTAGATGCTAACATGCTTGCTGAAGTTGTTGTAGGTGATGAAGTTAATTTGGCAAAACTTGTAAAACACCACTTTAGGCCTAGTAAGAATATGACCGAACAGAAATTGAATATTCGAGCCCTTGTATTTTGCTTGTTGAATCATTATTTGTTGTCGAATAACAATGGTGAGTTCGGTGACATAAGGTTGATCCCCTTGATTAGCCAGATGGAAAGTTGCTATTCCATTATGCCGTTGGTTGTTGCCGAGACTTTGCTGAGTGCGGATGAGCTGAAGAAGGATGCCAAATCTGAACATTTTAAGGGAAGCCCCTATTACTGCAGGTAATCGATTTTTTCTTGCACACGTATACACGTTTTTTTTTTGCGTACACATTTTTTATTCGTCCTGCCTTGGGGCTGAGTTTCAGCGCCCAGGGCTGGGCGCTGGAATTTTCGGCGCCTGGTCCTGGGCGTTGAAACTGCGCCCCACGAACCGTTTTCTTTTATTATTATTTTTTTATCGTACCCGTTTTTTACAGTTTTGGCTCGTGGAACGGCTTAGACTCTTGGAAGCTCCTGCCGATCCTAAACATTATCGCCCTATAGGCTTGGGTAACCGAAAATACTTGCACCAAGGCCAGGACGAGGCCGAATGGACCTCCTTTTTTACTTATGGCATTTGTTCTATTAAGTGGGTGGTACCACAGTGGGGTTTGACTACTATGATGGGGGGTTCTGATGTATCGGTTTATGTTTCTTTGTTGGGGCTATCTCGTCCCATTTATATTTTCCCTTACCGAGTCATGCGTCAATATGGTTTAAGGCAGACTATCCCCTTTTCTGATACGGTACCACCTAAGGTAGCGGCCTTTTCACAAGCACGGGTTCTAGCGTGGGCTAAGTATTATGATGGTCTCCCGCGTTGGGCCGTAGCTATAAATGGCTTTGTGGGTCTTTCTGAAAACTACAAGTTGTGGATGAGCTCCGATGATAAAGCTGTGAGGACCGAGGCTCGAAATGGGGAGCCGGCTGAGCTTTTGATACCTCGTATTCATGTTAAGTATGAGGGTCCTGATTCTGCCAAACCTCGTACCTATAGTATTAAGACTGTGAAAGCTCGTCCTGATCGAAAGCGAAAGGAAGTTCCTCCCCGTTCCAGTTTCAGGCCTAAAAAGATGCCTAACATGAAGGGGCCTGCTGTTGTTAAAAGAAATGCAAGCTCTCGCGGAGATCGTCGCCGGAACAATGTATGGGTTAGGAAGGCTCAGCCGCCTGTAGAAACAGTGGCTAGTCTAGTTGATGATAATAATCCTTCTCCCACCCTTGTCTGTGCCCTTGAGGCTGAGCGGGCTATAACTAAGAATGTTTTTGAAGCCTTGGCATCTTTGGAAGTTAGTGTCCAGGAGCCGGTTCTTATGGAGATTGATATTGGGGCAGCGCAGAAGACTGTGGGGGTGGATCCTGCGAACATTGCCCTCTACAAGACTTTATTTGATGATCCGGAAGAACTAGAGTGGTGTAGTTCTTGCTAGGGTGTAGGTGCCCTTTATTTATTTCAGTTGTGTTTGTTCCTTCATTCCTTAGCACTTTGTTTTCCTTATTATTTTTCTATAAAGGCGTATTTTATTTTTTTCATTTTCATTTTTTGTTTCTCCTTCTTTTTATATTTTTACATGTCTAACACTTTTTGCACAATTAATGTATGTTTGTTTTTTTGATTGGACCGAATCCTTGGTAAGGATTGCCTACGTATCTTGTCAGAATCAGGTTGCGCGTAGTTCTGGCTAGAATAAGTTCTAGGATGCCAGATTTTAATAGATATGCCCTGAGGTGGTAGCATATTACTTAATCGGTCAAACGAGTGAAGTATTATCATTATTTTCGTCTGCCGTTTTTTTTTGGCGTAAGTCGCGTAAAAATTGAAATTCGACTACTTTTTGTATGGCTTTATTTTTTGGTGAGCCTATTTGGATACGTGCTGTACCCCCCAAGTGTTCGTTATTTTTCCGTAATGTGCGGATAAAATGACGAGCACTTCTAAAAAAAAATTTAGGCAGGCCGAGAGTTTCAACGCCCAGGCTGGGGTGTCAAAGATTTCGGCGCCCAGCCCTGGGCGCTGAAAATGACTTGGGCGGTCAATTTTGACGCTTTGCTTCACGTGTTCTTGCATTTATTTCTTTTTTTTCCTTTTTTAGTGCTTTGATTTTGCTCGTATTTAAAATCAATTTTGAGGCTAATTCGGGGGCTTTTTTTACTGTTAGCGTGAGATGCATTTTTGTCCGGATTAATTTTTTCTATCCGTGACTCGAGACGTCTTTGAAAATAGAGTTAAGGTGTGGAAGATATGAAAATCTTTGTGTAGGCTTTTTGGGTGGATTGAGGTGCGCGTTGTTAGTGAAGGGTATGACGGAATTATGTTTTATGAATCTGTTTTTTGGTAACATTTGCATTGTTTTGGATTTTGATTTCCTTTGATTTTTTTGGGTTGCATGGATTGACTCTTGTGATAACACTGGTTGACTTTTTAGGTTTTTGGGGATATGAATGGGATGGTGCGGTTTATTTTGTGGGTTTCGGGAACTGGTGCGGTTTATTTTGTGGGTTTCCCCAGTGGAGTCGCCACTGTGAGGGGGTCGAAAAAGCACGAGGCTAATGCGTGACCTCGTCCCTCGTGGGTGTGACGCTTCTTTTTGTCAAATCAAGTGTAATTGGATTTCCTGTGAGTTTACACCCAATTGACTAGTAATATAGGAGTCGCCATTCAGTTTTTAACGACAATGAGAAAAACTGACAAAACCCGGTTATCGTGACATAAAGGGAGTGCAATTATGTTTGACCACGACGGTCGTAGGTTCCCTTGTGATCCCTGGTGGTGGGGATCGCTCAATGTACACCCGCAGGGTAGAGATTGAGGGTTCGGGGGACTGGTTCCCATAGCACTATTTCAAGACCGAATGGGCCTCGTTTGTTGGGCCTTAGAGTGGGCCGCCTCTTTATTTTTGTGTTTTGCAAGTACATTTGGTGTTTACTTAGTGTTAGAATAAAATTTTAGGAGAAATATTACACCTTTATTAATTTGGAAAGTAAGGAAAACACACTGAAACAAACTTGACCTATATTATAAGGGGTCTTAGGACCATATAAAGTCTTTATTATTTTTCTACCAATCTAAAAAACTATTAGGCGCTTTTTACTACGGTGCTCTATGTGGCTCAAGCCTCGGGTTTAGTCTCGTAAAACTTTGGTCCTTCACCGGTACTCATCTTGAATTCTATTCCTTTTGCATTGACCCACTGATATGTCTTCACCCATACGTTCTCGATCTCTTCTAGTGTTGATGTAGGAGCGATTAACCGGGTTGGATCGAAACCTTCATCTTGTAAAGCTAGGGTAGTCGTCACAGTCTCGTCCTCCATAGGCCTCGATTCGTTAAACAATGTCCATAGAGCCTGGTCGTCCAATATTTCAGTTGTTTTAGTCTTGGTGAGGTGGGGTGCCTCATCCAAGGTGTGGCAGTCATGGCAGTTTTCAAATCCTAGTTTTAGCAAGCCATCCTGAACGAAGGGTTCAGGGAAATCACAGCATGGGTGTCCTTCTCCTTCCCGAACAAACATCCCGTTAAGGGTTCTTTGATATGGAGAAAGGAGGGTGGTTTGTTTGGCCTTGTTAAGGCGTAGCCTAGACAGGCGGTCAGCAATATCTTCCTCCGTTGGTTCATAGCCTAAGCCAAAGGGAGTAGATTTGTTGGGTAAAGGATGGAATGTGCGTTCCTTCTTTCTTATGCCCAATGGGGTTCCAGGGAAATAACCTTGAGCTAACAGCATTCTAGGGATGACTCGGGATGCATGCGGGTCTAGGAATGCTGGATCATAATCTTCGATGAACTGGATTGTTTCTTCCATTTGAAACCCATAAATGTCGTCTGCAGTTTCGGCCGTTCCAACCATAGTACAACTGACGTCGAGGGGAGGGGCGCGGATTTCTAGTATTACCCCGTTATGGTTAAGTTTAACCATTTGGTGCAAGGTAGAAGCCACACCTGCTAAGTCATGGAGCCAAGGTCGCCCCAAGAGGAGGTTGAAAGTGGGCTTGATGTCAATTATTTGAAACTCCGTGGTGCGTGCCACAGGCCCGGTTTGTATGGTGAGGTTAATTTTTCCCAACACAGGCCTTCGGGAGTTATCATAAGCTCGTACCCCTTGCGTGGAGGTTTGGAAGTCATCATTTCCTAGCCCCAAGCAATGGGCGGTTCGCAATGGGCAAACATTGACCGCTGAACCGTTATCTACGAGCGCTAGGGGGATGTTTTGTCCTTTGCATCCAACCACTAGATAAAGGGCTTTGTTGTGAGCACCCCCCCTCTTTGGGCAAGTCTTTGTCAGTGAAAACTATGGCCTTTTCTCCGGCATCTCTCGTGACATGGCTAACCAGTGAGTCAGGTGTGATATCTGTAGGTACTGAGATGAGGTCGAGTGAGCGAATAAGCTTTTCGCGATGTTCCTTTGAATTACACATGAGATCCCAGATGGTAATTTCGGCTTTGGTTCTTTTTAGTTGTTTCAAGAGAGGATTTTCAATGACTTCCGCGACGGTGGTGTGCCGTCCATTCTCAGGAGTTTGCCTAACTGCGATATCGCCCATAGGAGGTGGGTGAATATCTGGTTGGTATATCCTTCCGGATCGGGTGAGGTTGTCGACCTCGGGCTCCTGAGGGGTGGTGTCAATGAGAGCATACCCGGGCCAAGTTTCAGTATAGAGGTCCTGGCTCGACACTTGAGATAGGTAAATATCTTCAACATCATCATTCCACACACCACATACTTCTCTCTCGATTCGATCTATAGGGACCACAGCGGGTGGTGCACCTTGGGGTGTAATGTACACCGTAGGGTCGAAGTTCTCATTTTCTGGTTGGTCGAGAGAGATGTGACAAGAGCCGAGTGGGCTCTTGTTGTTGTTGGGTTTGCCAACGTTCGGGAGAGGTATTACTTCATCCTCTATCATGTCCTGGATCGTATGTTTTAGAATCCAGCAGTTTTCGGTGTTATGCCCATTTCCTTGATGGAATTTGCAGTAAGTACCTTCGACCCAATATTTGTTCTTGACAGGAGGGTCACGGGTGGGGCCTATAGGTCTCAACTTTCCTTGATTGGTTAGTCTTTCAAAGGCTTGTACCAAAGTCGACCCGAGTGGGGCAAACTTTCGGTCTCGGACACATCTTCCAGGGTTTCTTCGGGCGGGAGTCTCCTCTACGACATGGACTTCTTGGGCTTCGGATGTGTTGCCCCTTTTGTAGGTATTGCTTTTATATGCGGGTTTACTTTGTATTGTTTTTGCGAGATCATCCTCGATCTTTATTCCCACATCATAAACTCTTTTGAAAGTGTCAAGTCCGAGGTACCTAAGGTGCTGTCTGTAGGCCGGGTCCAGGTTGTCAATGAATTTTTGGACCAATTCTGTTTCGGGAGGCCTATTGATTAGCTGGGCCGCCTAATCCCTCCATCTAGCAAAGTAGGTTGTGAAACCCTCATTTTTCTTTTGGAAGAGAACTTCCAGCTCGCGCATGGTGACTTGAAAATCCATGTTCGACGAGTATTGCTTGATGAAGACATTGACAAAGTCTTCCCAAGTGGGGAAGAGCTTAGGGTCCTGGTGATAGTACCATTTGAGCGGCACAGGTTCCAAGGACAAAGGAAAGGCAGGTAAATACATGGACTTGTCCACGCCTTTCAAGTTCATGGCATTCACAAAGCTCAATAGATGATCACGGGGATTGTTCGTGGCTTTAAACTTTGGTAAGTCAGATGAACTAAACTTTTCTGGTAGTTTGCCAGGAAAAGGTTCAGGATCGAGGGAGAAGTACTTGCTCCCCATGGTTTGCTGTAGGACCATTTTTTCAATCCTCTTCTCGTTATCGAGGTCATTTTTGGCTTGTGCAGCCGCTAAGGCTTCGTTTTCCATTTTCAGTTGGCCCATGAGTTGGGTCATTTGAGCCATCTGCTCTTGCAATTCTTCGATGGAAATGTTTGAGGGTGCGAATCGAGGTTGGGGAAGCGGAGATCCTTGAAATGAGGGATGACGGACGGAGCTTGGAGTCATTAAACCTGGTGTTGGCGATGTATCTTCGAGGCGCACTAACCGTTGATTTCCTGATCGGCACCAAGTGGCAGGACCAGTCCTATGCATAAGATAAGCTAAAGTTTAGGTCCCAAAGTTTCAAGTATTAGTTAGTCTAGACTTCGACTCTCTCTATTGGTTTTTCTCTCTTTCTTTTGTTGGTACACTTTTTAGGTTTTTTTCTTTTGGTCATTCTTTGGATTTTCGAAACACTTGCCCGTGTGACATTCATAATTATTAGCATGTTCGGTTTTTAGTGCCGAGCATTGTCGTCGTAGGAGGCCTAACAACGACGCAAAGAGTTATTAATTTTTTACGAGTCGCTTTTGAAATTGAGTGCTTTTCTTACGCCCTCGTAGCAATTCTTTTTACGAACATTTTTTTTGTGCTCATATTTTCCTTTTGCGCGGGCACCGAGGCTGCTGCGCCTGACCAGAAGGCCAAGCAGCAACTTCAGCGCCCAGCGTAGGGCGTTAGAAATTCTAGCGCCCAGCCAGGGGCGTTGAAAATGCGTCCCTGGCTGGTTCTCGTTTTCTGTTTGCGTCTACTTTTGTTTACGCGACTTCGATTTTGCGTGCTTGCCTAATAACGTCCTTTACGCGTTGTGCAGCGTTTGTGGGATTCGTTATAGGCCATCCCGAGCGTCGCTTATTTTTGGGATGATCGTTCGGGTTTGCGGAACACGTGTTTCGGTATAACTCTTTGGCAAATTGGTTCATGAATGTTTGGGCAATTTTTTAAGGTCGTTGGTTTTTCTAGGACAGTTTGTCACACACAATCATATATTTTGCTACACATAACTAACAATCATGAGGCAATAATAATATGTCATGTAGTTTATGATAGGCTTCTATGGGTAGTTATTTGCGCCTGGCTTGGTACCGCTTCTATCGTAGATCCAACACATGCCCCGGTCGAGGTAGTGTCTTCAGCAGACGAATTTCTCTCAAGAGGCCAACCCGCAAGTGCAAGCCAAGGGGGCATGCAGGCGAGAGGGACCTAATGGACGAGCGATTGGGTTTGGGACGGGTGTACTACTAGCGAAAGTGCCGAGTGGACAACATTCGAAGCGTATGCACCCCCCGGTTGGCGATGGGTATCCTTAGTCCCAACTCCCGAGATGAAACACCAAGGGAGCCAAGATTCGTTATGCGGTTCTGCCCGTTCACATTAATATGCTGATTTTCAGGTCGTCCCAACTTGATTAAGAAATAAACGCGGGGTAGGATCGTTTCACCCTTCGGCTATTTTGATTACCTACAAGCACGAGTATTTCCTTCACTATCCCCAGCGGAGTCGCCACTGTGAGGGGGTCGAAAAAGCACGAGGCTAATGCGTGACCTCGTCCCTCGTGGGTGTGACGCTTCTTTTTGTCAAATCAAGTGTAATTGGATTTCCTGTGAGTTTACACCCAATTGACTAGTAATATAGGAGTCGCCATTCATTTTTTAACCACAATGAGAAAAACTGACAAAACCCGGTTATCGTGACATAAAGGGAGTGCAATTATGTTTGACCACGACGGCCGTAGGTTCCCTTGTGATCCCTGGTGGTGGGGATCGCTCAACGTACACCCGCAGGGTAGAGATTGAGGGTTCTGGGGACTGTAACTAACGAGAGGAGTACTCGCTCTTCGATAACTCCAGAGGCAGGATATCCTTACTAGCTCAGCATAAATAATTGAAGGGACATGCGTTAACTATTAAACTAATCTGAGTTGATTTTATCAATATGCAACATATAGTACTAGATCGAACGCGATTATCTGATTTAGATTGTTTTAAGGGACCTAGCATGATAATCCAATTTCCCAAAAATATCATATTTATTAAGCGTGATCGAACAATCAGATTTTAGTTAGTTTAACAGTTCATAAAAGGGCGAGGAAAGCAATTAAACCATGGAAAAGGGACACATTACGACGCACCCTTGAGAGGTGCGTCACGGTTCTCAGAAAACTAACCACTTTGACTTTGCTATTTCTCCTTTTATTTAACGAATCTCAAATTATGGGACAGGATACGTTCTGTTCGATTCATGGATCGATTGCGACAGAACGTGTGATCAGTTTTGCAGCGTGAGGCTTAGGCTTAGGGCTTTAGAGTCAATACTCAGAATATAATTGTGTGTTGTCCTTTTCACGTCGAACTTAAGGGTATATTTATAGGAAAGAGTTCGTGGAAAGATAGAATTGCAGAACTCTAATCCACGAGGAATTAGGAAAAAACACGTACCAGGTATTTTCAGCGTCCAGGCCTGGGCGCCGAAGATTTCGGCGCCCAGAGCCAGGCGTTGAAAATAGGGTCTGGGCTGTTTTTTTTAGTCAGATTCGGATTCCTAGAATCCAGAGTATTTGAGATTTAATTGAGTCCTTTAGTGCGTATTAACCTTGTGACGGGATGCGTCTGGGCCCGTTACGAACTCTAGGCTCGTTAGGATTTTAATTAATACGTGACTCTTACTTTCGAATCATACTAGGAATAGGATTCTCTCGCAATTTCTATCTCATTTAGGATTTATGTTGGAGTGCAACACCTAATTCTGACAGGTTTCTATCTTTTATGACTTGGCACTTTTAACAACTACCCATTACGGCAGTTACTATTTCTAACAGGTTTCCATAAATAGCATGTTTCGGGTGAAATGAAAAGGGGAATTGAGATTCGTTATTTTATAGGAGATGCGTTGTCAAGTGGAGATTTACGTTTTCATCATCGAACCTTCCCTTTCAGGAATGGGGACAAAAGTAGGTGTCTACACATTTAAGCGCATGCAACAAGCTCTTTGAACCCCACGATCGCTCATGAGGGCGAGTGGGATCTCGCAAGGGTTTCCAAAGAGAAACACCCATAACTCTTCCAAAAATTTGAATCAAGGCAAGACCTAAAATGAAAAACAAACCAAGAAAAAGAAAGAAAGAAAAGAAAAAGAAAAGAAAGGAAAAGAAAAGAAAAGAAAGAAAAACGAAAAACGAAACTACAAAACTCTAGATAAGGGCCTTTATTAAGGAACGAGCACAAGAGAATGCTAATATTACTAACTAAATAAACAAATGCACGCTAACAGATGTCCTAAGCCGAGAGAAAGATTCAAGTGCCAAGCAAAGAGAACTAAGGGCAAGCACTAATCAATTCCCCTTCAACCGAGCATACCACGTCAAATCTCTAGATCCTTTCCACCCTTGAGAGTAGCGTCTCGAGACACCGCGAAGGCGCCGGAGAAAACAAGATTAGGCTACCCAACATCTTAGCATGACGATCCCATTCCATGAACTTGACCAAATCTTCCCTCCACCTACAATGACTCAACTCAAAAGGGTCAAGAGGACTTTTTTGAAGGAAATAATGCCCTTGGTCCAAGTATGAATTTAATGTTAAGTCTAATAAATGCGGTTCAGTATTAATTAACAAGTTAATAATTCAGTGAGATCAATTGAGCTGAATGCCTAGCTAGAGGCCGCTTCAGTTCAAGTGGAATTAATGATATTAATCCACAGCTTACTCTTGACTGGACCCGTAGGGTCACACAAATAGTGCGTAAACTGATCAAGTATTTAATGGCATTAAATACTCCATCTATGGATATTCGGAATCAAGGATCTTGGTTTCAGTGGGAGCTGAGATCGTCAAAGGAAAACAATGAATACTCCGGAAACGATGATATTGCCGGAAACGGAAATATGGATCGTATCGGAAATATAAATATTATCCAAGTCGTAGATGTTGCCGGAAACGGAAACATGGTACGTATCGGAAAATATTGTCGGAAATGGAAATATTGCTGGAATCTGAAATATTGCCGGAAACGGAAATATTGTCGGAATCGGAAATATTATTGGAATCGGAAAATAATTCCGGAAACGGAAATATTAAATATTTGTTCGAAACGGAAATTAATTCCGGAAACGGAAATATAAAATATTGTTCGTATCGGAATTAAATTCCGGAACCGGGAAATTAATCGGAAGCGCGTCGTACGAATTAGCATCGGACGAGACTTGCTAGACGAAGGCCCAGCACGAAGCCAGGCCTGCGTCCAGCAAGCCAAGCGCGCCAACACAACGCAGCCAAGGCCACGCCAGGCCCAGCGCAAGGCCAGGCCCAGCAGGCCAAGGCGCGCGCGCAATGGGGCAGCCAGCTGCGCTCGCGTGGGCCGCAAGGCTTGCGCGGGCTGAGTACCCGCAAGGGCGTGGCTCGTGTGTGTTTGTGTCCGATACAAATCCTAATTCTAAAGGGATTTGTTCAATGATTAAATTCCTAATCCTAATGGATAAAATAGTTAATAAGAGTTTTAATATAATTCTAATTAAGCTAATTAGTATCCTAGTAGGATTCCAATTCCCTTTCCATACCCCTATAAATATGTGGCCTAGGTTCACAATTTAAGTAGAGTTTCAAGTATCCAGAGTGACATTTTTGAGAGAAAAATTCAGTCATATTGTTGCCCATATATATCAGCCGAAAATTCCTAGTACCTTAAGGGCGATTCTAGTTGGTCAATCTTAAGGCGGATCCGGACGTGTTGTGGACTATCTACGGAGGGACGACACTTGGAGTCCTAAAGACTTGTTCTTGTTCGGTTCGGGCGCAGCTAGGGAGGGCACGCTACAAAGTGTATGCGTTCTAGACTAATTATTTGATTATGTGCAATTAATTTGAATCCTGGCATATAGGTTTTTCCACATGATTCATGTTGTTCATATGTATCATAACCTATCAGTGGTATCACGAGCCTCTTATTAATTGCATGATCAATTATAGCTTAACATGGTTATATTTTACAAATTTGCAAAGAATTTAAAGGGGTGATTAATTTTCGTAATTGTTAATTAATTGCAAATTGCGTTTATTTAATTATATGTACGCAGTTTTTCGGCAGTTTCTTCGTTACTCAACCAAATCAGGTGATTTTTGTGTCAATTCCGCATGTAAAAGGCATTCTAAAATTCCGAACCCAGAATTCCTAAATTCGAAGCCTAACTATGACTTTTCGGAGGTTTTAGTTTTTTGAACGCAAAAGTTTGTAATTGTAAGATGTTAAATTGAATATTTGCAATTCTTGTTGTTAAATCTTGAATTTTTGATTGACCTATTGTATATGTTTAACAAATTTGAATGCCTAAGCTTGTTAATTATACAACCTAATTTGTAATTGTAATTAATTTGTTTAAATTCGAATAATTTAGAATTTGATTTTCATAATTAATTGACGATTTAATTAGGTATCCATGATTAAAAATGTAAGACCCTAATAATTCCTTGCTTTTATAAAATTATTTTCCAACTTAAAATAAAGGAATTACTAAAGCGTTACCGCCACCGTGATAACGGTTAAGGCTATTACCAGAATTACGCAGCAGAAATTAATGTCAACTAACTTTTAAAAACATAATTAATACTTTATCGAGGCCTCCTACAATTTGGAACCATAATGGCCCAAAACCCAAAACATAAATAGTTCAAACATTTCAAACATAATTAAAGTATTATTAAATAGTTCGAAATACGAAAACATGCAACTCTCTCGATCATCCCAAGCCACATGATTCCGATCTACCAACCTGCTAATTTATTATACTCCCCATCAATGCAAGTGCAAATGATAGATCATCATAGGGTCATTAAGGCAAAGGCCATGACCAAAACACACAAAGCACGTAGTCAGCAAAAGCTGAGTACTTACAAGAATAGAGTGAACTGAAACTAAAACATGCATCACTCACTAAGTACTAATCAACATGAAAAAGCCATATAATAATAAACAATCAAACCATGAATACAAGACTCGACTCTTGACTCGACTCTTGACTCACAATTTAATTAGAATAAGCTTCGAACGGGCCAAAGAATATTCCATAAAGGAAAAAGGTGATGGGAGCCAACCATACACCAAAAAATAAATAATAAATTCGGGCCATACCGAGTGTCGGGCCATACCGACGGAATTCCTGCGCATATTATAAATGAAACAACGTCTTGTATCATTAGTAGGAGTACGAGCTTTCCGGCAAGACTCCCCCCATTGTTCATACTCAAGGTATATACGTTCTAAGAGTTTTGAAGCTTGTTCTGGTTGCACTTTACGTTTATTAATATTTTATTAAAGGTGAACTCAAGTCTCACCAACATGCAAACATACAACTAATAAACAACAACCAAAACAATCTTATTTTAAATGCTTTAGGACTTGTGATCAACAAGGAAAGACACTAGTGGAATTACTACCATGTTCCTGCTCACTAAAGTGAGACTCCACATCATGCACGTTAACATGAGGGTTGTGCCCTTGCACGACAAATCCTAATTCATTTCATACATAATATTCCCAACTGAACCCTACATGTGCGGTGGCTTACGTGAGCTAACCCTTCACATGTGGTAAAATAAATAGAACAAGGTACGAATAATTGGCTGAAAGTATGCTAGACGTCCCGTACAATAGCATATAAATAAATAATCCATCCCTTGCATGTGAAACAAACCATACATGCATAAATGTTGAACAACATGATTGACAATGAAATCTATCCTCATAATAAATCTAACATGCTTGTTCAACAATTAATCCAATAAATCCAACATCACAAATCATATGCTCGTTCACCAAAATAAACATGATTCCACATAATGTAATTCACGTCATCAACAATCATGTAATGTCATTGACAAAAGGTGTGGTCGCCCAAGACTTATACGTACCTTGAATACCTAAGCGTAGGGGCCACTTTGCAATAACGAGCACTCAACTAGAAATCACCTCCTATCATCAAAATATTGAGACTTAAATTATTTCCATGTTCATTAAATTTCCAGCAACTTTATAAAATTTAAAACCTCCTTTAAACTTTAGAATTCAATCGTTTTTCAATAATAAAATCGTCTCAATTTGCAAAATCAATCCCTAGTACAAAACATACTTTTTCTGCCTTTAAAATCAATAAAAATCAACACTTTAAGCCTTTATTCAAATCTGAAAATATAATTTATTATCATAATTAAAATCATCACCTAATTATGCTAATCAATTGACTCATTAGGTCTAGGTTAAAACCCTAACTTGAAAATCCCAATAAAACTAGTTTATTATCATAAAAATCAATGCTTTATTCAATAAACAAATCTGAAAATTCATCCTTTAATAATTAAAACAAACCTAATGAATCACAACACGCAAATCCTCAAACCACGGTATTCATAACCGGTTCCCAGCATTTTAATTACTCAAAAGAATATTAATATAATAATTTAAAATACGGAATTTAAATAGAATAGGTAAGGAAGAAGAGAATTATACCAATCCGACCTATAGCACGGAACAACCACGAATATAATGTGATTGGGCGAAAAGAATTGAACAACGAACGATTAAGAAACAACGACAACACACAACGCACTACCCGAGTGCGTGTGTGCAGCGACGAAGGGACGAAGGCAGTAGGGGCCGCGCGCGCGGGCTGGGCGCTGAGCGCGAGGGAGAGAGCGAGTGACCGAGGGGTGCTGGGCGCTGGTGTGCGAGGGAGAGAGCGAGAGAAGGCGAGGGGTGTTGGGCGCTGTGCGCGAGGTAGAGGAAGAGAGGGAGTGTGCGAGTGTGTGGGCAGCGCTGGGGAGTGAGGCCGAGCAGCACGAGGGCACAGCAGCACGAAGGCACGAGCACGGGGCTGCGTGCGTGCGGTGTGCGGACGAGCCGAGCAAAGAGGAGAGAGAAAGAGGAGTGGGGTACAAGCAAGCCAAAAAGGGTTTTATGAATTTAAGGGCTTCATTTAATGATGGGGGAGTCCTATTTATAGGCTCTCTAATCCCTTGATGGGCTAGGATTAGGAGATTTGAGTTGGGCTTAGGAAATAAATGATTGGGCTAGCTTAGGATTTAATTTAAACTCTTTTGATTAGGCTCGTTTAACAAAACGAATTGGACTTTTTCTTTAAAACCCGAAGCCTTTAAAAATCATTTGCAACTCATTTAATTTCCCGACTCAAGAATTAGTTTCGTTTCGTAATTAATTAAAATAATAAATATTCTAATTAATTAAAATTCATTAAATAAAATGTATTTAAATATTATTTAAATGCTAATAAATCGTAAAATGCTTTATAAATATAATAAAATATACTTATAAATATTATAAAAATACGAGGTATTACAGTCTACCCTCCTTAAAAGAAGTTTCATCCCGAAACTTGGGTTCAGAAATCAAAAGTCAACTCAAAACGTGAGACATTCTGAGACTTTCAACGCGTTCATTTACAAAAATTTTAAGTTGCTGTACTCTTTACATGATTAAACAGGACAATAATAAGTGCAATTTCAATAGAAAGCACTAAATTGAGCATAAAATAGGGGAAAACAAGGTAAAAAGCGCGAAATTCTACCGCACTCTACCCCCTTAAAAGACACGAGTTACGACCCCGTAACTCAACTAACCTCCGGAAAAAGCTCGGGATATTTCTTTCTCATTTCGTCCTCCGCTTCCCAAGTAGCTTCCTCAGATTCTTGATTAGACCATAACACTTTGACAATTTTCACATCTTTAGTACGCGTACTACGCACTTTGCTATCAAGGATTTTGACAGGTCTTTCCTCAAAGGTTAGACTTTGGTCTAATTCTATGGTCTCCGGTTGCAACACATGCGATTTATCCGGGATATATTTTCTTAACTGAGATATGTGGAACACATTATGCACTCTATGCAAGTCCATAGGCAAGGCTAGTCTATAGGCTACCTTTCCGATTCTTTCTAAGATCTCATATGGGCCTATGTACTTAGGGCTTAACTTCCCTTTCTTTCCAAATCTCATGACACCTTTCATTGGTGACACTTTGAGTAACACTTTATCACCTATATTGAACTCTTCATCCCTACATTTCAAGTCTGCATAACTCTTTTGGCGATCTTGCGCCGCTTGAATCTTTGATTGGATGGTTCGGATTTGGTTCATGGTGTCCTATATCATTTGAGGTCCCAACACTACGGTTTCACTAATATCGTTCCAGCAAAGTGGACTTCTACACTTTCATCCATACAGAGCCTCAAATGGTGCCATTCCAATGCTAGCATGATAGCTATTGTTATAGGAAAACTCAATCAGATCTAGACTATCTTCCCAACTTCCTTGGAAATCAATAACGCAAGCCCGAAGCATGTCCTCCAGGGTTTGGATAGTCCTTTCAGTTTTTCCATCCGTGGCTGGGTGGAAGGCTGTACTCATTTTCAATGTCGTACCAAAGCTCTTCTGCACACTTTTCCAGAAATTTGAAAGAAATCTTGAATCCCTATCTGACACGATATCCTTAGGAACTCCATGTAACCTCACAACATTCTTAATGTAAGCTTTAGAAAGTTGTTCCATTTTCTAGGTTTCCTTCATTGGTATAAACACTGCTGACTTAGTCAACCTATCTACCACAACCCAAATTGTATCATTCCCAGTCTTTGACTTAGGTAAACAAGTGACGAAGTCCATAGAAATACAGTCCCATTTTCAGCTTGGAATCTCTAAAGGTTGGACCTTCCCTTGAGGTCTCCTGTGCTCTATTTTAACCTTTTGACAAGTCAGACATCTAGCCACAAATTTAGCTACTTCGTTCTTCATCCTTGGCCACCAATAGACCTTTTTCAAGTCCTTATACAACTTGCCACCACCTGGGTGCACAGAATATGGTGTATTATGCCCTTCTTTCATCAATCTCTCTTTCAATTCCCCACACTTTTGAGGCACGCACCACCTGCCTTTGTAACTCAAACTTCCATCATCATGGATTCGGAATTCTAACTCTTTACCTTGCGAAATCTTTTCCTTGATTCGCTCTAACTTCACATCACCAGCTTGATTCTCCTTAATCTCATCAAATATTGACGGCTGGATGGTTAAGGCATTCATCATTCCCTCAAGGCTTTCACCACTCACTATTTCAAGGTTCAAACGCTGCATGTCCTTACACAGCTCGTTAGCAACTACTAACGCATTAACACTATGACTTGATTTCCTACTCAAGGCATCCGCAACTACATTGGATTTTCCTTCATGGTACTGGATATCCAAATCATAGTCCTTAATTAACTCCAACCACCTTCGTTGGCGCATATTCAGGTCCTTCTGTGTGAAGATGTACTTTAAACTCTTGTGGTCCGTAAATATCCTACATTTCACACCGTACAGATAGTGTCTCCATATCTTCAATGCAAACACTATAGCAGCCAGCTCTAAATCATGGGTAGGGTAATTGGATTCATATGGCTTCAATTCCCTTGACGCATACGCAATAACCTTCCTGTTCTTCATCAATACACACCCTAAACCATTCTTAGAGGCATCACTATACACGTCATATGCACCACTCTCATCTGGTAAGGTTAATACTGGCGCGGTTGTCAATCGCGTCTTTAAGGTTGGGAATGCTTCCTCACACTGGTCACTCCATTCTAACTTTGTTTCCTTCTTCATCAATGTAGTCATGGGCTTGACTATCCTAGAGAAGTCTTGCACAAAGCGCCTATAGTAGCCAGCTAATCACAGAAACTACGAATGTCAATCACACTCTTGGGTGTAGGCCTTTCACTAACGGCTTTGATCTTAGCAGGGTCAACTGCCACTCCTTCTTTAGATACAAAATGTCCCAAAAATGCAACTCTTTCCAACCAAAACTCACACTTTGAGAACTTGGCATACAACTGGTTATCTCTCAAGGTGCTCATCACAGATCTCAAGTGTTCCGCATGATCTTCTTCACTCTTTGAATACACTAGGATGTCATCTATGAAAACAACTACAAACTTGTCCAAATAGGCATGGAATACACGGTTCATTAAGTCCATAAATATTGCAGGGGCATTGGTTAACCCAAAAGGCATAACAGTGAACTCATAATGTCCGTATCTAGTCCTGAATGCGGTCTTTGGTATGTCGTGATCAGCGATTCTCAATTGATGATAACCCGAACGCAAATCGATCTTTGAAAAGATTCCAGCTCCTTTCAGTTGGTCAAATAGGTCTTCTATCCTAGGTAATGGATACTTGTTCTTGATCGTGACCTTATTGAGCTCCCTATAGTCTATACAGATCCTCATACTTCCATCCTTTTTCTTCACAAACAACACTGGTGCTCCCCAAGGCGATGCACTTGGCCTAATGTAACCTTTCTCCAATAGATCCTCTAGTTGGCCTTTTAACTCATTCATTTCTGCTGGAGCCATTCGATAAGGTGCTTTTGAAATATGGGCGGTTCCAGGCACTAAATCTATGGTAAAGTCAATAGGTCGATTGAGAGGCATCCCCGGGATCTCTTCCGGAAATACATCAAGGAATTCATTGACTACTACAATATCCTCACGCTGATCCTTGATCACATGCTCTAGGTTCCTCACATTGCATAAGAAGGCTGGGTTCCCTTTACCGACTAGCTTCACGAGTTCCATTGCCGTGATGATTCCTATGTTCTTAGGCTTACCAAAACGACGATATGACACTACTTTGCCTAGGCTAGACCTCAAGTGAACCTTCTGCTTCTCACTATGTAATTTGGCTTTGAACTTGGCCAACCAATCCATTTCTAGAATTACATCTAGCTCTCCTAACTCAAACTCGATTAGGTTAGATAAGAACACGGTCTTGGCTATGGCCAAAGGCACATCTCTATGGATTTTGGTACACTTCACTATACTACCAATAGGTATGACTATAGGTACCTCAATTGTTTCAGGCTCTTTCAACCCTAGTTTTCCCAAAGCATCTACTGATATAAAAGAATAAGTCGCACCAGAATCAAATAGAACTTTAACTAAAACGGAATTAATAGAAAAAGTACCCGCTATGACGTCAGAGGAAGTCTCCGCTTCTTGCCTAGATATCACATTCAACTTTCCTTGGGCAACTCCTTTGTTATAGCCACCTCCATTGGTGTTCCCATTGTTGTTTCGACTCCCATTCTGCTGTTGGTTTCCTCCAGGATTTCCATGGTTCTGGTGATTGCCATTGCTATTGCCATTGCTATTGCCATTGCTATTGCCATTGTTATTGCCATTGTTACCACTTGGTAGTTCCTTTGGTTTCCACCTCCATTTCACCCATTTCGGTTCTGATTGTTCCGATTATTGCCTTGGTGAGGCTTTCCATTCTTAGAATAGCATTCATACTCCCTATGGCCTAACTTCTGACAGAATCTACAAGTCACTAAGTTTCCATCACAATCCTTTCCAGGGTGATTCATGTTACAGCGCCTACATTCGTAGGTCCGTACTCCATTCCTTCCAGAATGATTTCCACCACCTTGGTTGTTGCGATTACCACTATTGTTAGCCCTAAACTGGAAATTCCCATTTCCTTTGTGCTTCTTAAAATTCCCCTGATTCTGATGGTTATTCCCTTGATTCGAGCTTCCACCATCCTTTCTCTTTTCAGCACTACCATTCTTCCTTTGTTGTAACCCATACAGGGTGTCTAATAAGGTAAAGGTCTCTCCAGACAACAACAGCTGTAAGTCCATGGTCAAACCATTCTCAAATCTTTGAGCCCTGGGCTCTTCCGTTGCCACCACTTCAGGTGCAAACCTAGACAACTCTATAAACTTAGAATAGTATTCCGTCACAGACAGACCTCCCATTTTGAGTTCAATGAAATCCTGCGCCTTTTGCTTCTTCAGATAAGGTGGGTAAAACTTGTTCCTTAGTGCAGTTTTGAACGCTTCCCACCCAAAGTTAGGTATGGCTCTAAGGGTATTCTCACATCGTTGCCACCATAAATCAGCTTCACCTCTCAGGTAGTACACAGCACTGTTCACCCTAAGGTTTTCGGGGCAATTCACAGCTACAATGAGCTTATCAAACTCTCTCAACCAGTTCTCAAGCACACTTGGTTCAATCTCTCCGCTATAGAGTGGAGGCTTGCTTTGAGCTATTTTCTTAAACATTTCCCCAGCCGGATCATGCACTGGGTTGGCTCTAGTTTGAGCTAGGTCTCGAACTACCTCAGCTAGTTGTCTAACCACTTCAGAAATCTCTTGGTTAGCCATATCCCTTCTCCTGAATAAATAAAAAGGCTAACTTTAATATTGGTTGGACATGACATTACTAAGGCACTAGTCCAACAACGAACCTACTCACAGCAAGAACACATATAGGCGCAACCTAGGGGAAGAGTTGGCGCCATTCTTGGGCCTTCTCACCCCACTATTCGATGCAAGTAAATTTAGACGGTTGCTACTAGACCACCTTGCACATAAAATTTCATTGAAGAAATAACAAGTAATCCCTTTGCGATACCCACAAGACTTAGAATTGAGAATTGAACTTAAAGGATAACGAAAAAGGAAATTCTATTCTTTTATTAAAACTTCAATGAATAAGTCTTACATCCACTAATGCCATAGCATTTATTCTCCAACTATAATAAAACTAAAACCATAAATAGTAGCTTTGCCACTTTATTAATCAACGAAAAATAAAACTAAGGATTACATTTCTCTAGAGACTAACGTCATCACGACGATCATTTCTTTCTTTGTATTTCTCTGGAGTAAAGTCTTGATCATTAGGATCATCCAAGTCTTCTTCCGGATCCGAGTCCTCATCCATAGCCTCATCATTTTGTTGTGGCTCACTATCAACCACATTGTTCTCTTCAAGCTCATCTTCAGATCCACTGGATATCTCAATGGTGGGTTAAGGAACTATAGGGTTAGGATTTTCAATCTCTACCACATCATCATCACTATCCTCCTCAACCTCACTAGCTTGCTCATCATGGATCATGCCATCCTCACCATCACTTTCTATTCCTCCATAGCCCATACCTAGACCCGCAGAATACTTCCCATCCTCATAGCAATTTTCCGCAACCTCTAAGATAGTAGCAAGAACCTCAGAATCATACCTCCACCTACCATCACTAGTCCCATATTTGTACCAATTAGGGTACCATCACCAAAATGCATGTCACTGAACTTGTTCTTGAGGTCTATGTAAGGGTTCTTATGGGGTAAACAATGTATAACCATACTAGCCATCATATCTTTGTGCCTAAGGTGGGGCATATTCTTGGTCGAAGCCAAATAGTCACAAGCAAACACGATCTTCTGAACATACGTGCGAGGAGTCTCATTATCCATCTTCTCTAAGTATCCTAGACTGGTGAACTTAGAAGGTAGCATCCTTAATTCCTGAAAATTCACAACTCAAAAGTCTTACTAACGCGTTTCCATAGAAATTCCAACCCCAAAAAGGATACAATAAATAGTTCGTGGAGCCATACAATTTTCAATGCACAAATATATCCTCAACATGAAATATGATGCACTTAATCACATAAAGCAAGATAAAACATGGTTAGAACATATACATGGCAATTAATACTCCACATAATCACATAGAATGCATACTTAAGCTAATATGCCCTTCTTAGTCTACTCATTTCTCACTTGAAAATGATATTAATTTTCGAAATTAATTAGGAAATAACTCCTAACTTAGTTGAAATTATTTAAATTAAAATCGAAAATTAATGAGAATTATTGATTAAATAAATAAATAAATAAATAAATTTCGGATAATTGAAAATAAAAAGAAATCCGAAAAAAAAATTAAAATATAAATTCAAAAAAATATTCGAATAATAATAAATAAATAAATAAATAGATAAATAATTAAAATAATTCCGATAATTAAATAAAATAATTTTCGAAATTAATAAAATAAATTCGAATTAAATTCGAAAATTTCGAATAAAAAAAAAATTTCGGAAAAATTATTTAATATTAAGTAATAATCCAACTTTTCAACTCATTTCAAACGACCCAAAATAATTGATATTTGACCTTTAAAATATTGAGTACTCAAAATAATACGTTTTGACTTTAGGAAAATAATATTTAAAAATCCTAAAGTTCCGCATTAGTCTCCGATTACCACTTTGTAGTATTGATTACTACAAAGAAGGAATGAAACTAAGCTCTATAGTATACCACTTTGTAGTATTACTTACTACAAAGCAGCCTTAAGCTCCTGAATACCACTTTGTAACACCCTAATAATTCCTTGATTTTATAAAATCATTTTCCAACTTAAAATAAAGAATTACTAAAGCATTACCGCCACCGTGATAACGGTTAAGACTATTACCAGAATTATGCAGCGGAAATTAATCAACATGCAAAAGCCATATAATAATAAACAATCAAACCATGAATACAAGACTCGACTCTTGACTCGACTCTTGACTCACAATTTTAACCACGGTATTCATAACCGGTTCCCATCATTTTAATTACTCAAAACAATATTAATCTAATAATTTAAAATACGGAATTTAAATAGAATAGGTAAGGAAGAAGAGAATTATACCAATCCGGCCTATAGCACGGAACAACCACGAATATAATGTGATTGGGCGAAAAGAATTGAAAAACGAATGAACAAGCAACAACAACAACACACAACGCACTACCCGAGTGCGTGTGTGTAGCGACAAAGGGACGAAGGCAGCAGGGGCCGCGCGCGCGGGCTGGGCGCTGAGCGCGAAGGAGAGAGCGAGTGAGCGAGGGGTGCTGGGCGCTCGTGCGCGAGGGAGAGAGCGAGAGAAGGTGAAGGGTGCTGGGCGCTGTGCGCGAGGGAGAGGAAGAGAGGGAGTGTGAGAGTATGTGGGTAGCGCTGGGGCGTGAGGCCGAGCAGCACGAGGGCACAGCAGCACAAGGGCACAACATCACGAAGGCACGAGCACGGGGCTGCGTGCGTGCGGTGTGCGGACGAGTCGAGCAAAGAGGAGAGAGAAAGAGGAGTGGGGTGCCAGCAAGCCAAAAAGGGTTTTATGAATTTAAGGGCTTCATTTAATGATGGGGGAGTCCTATTTATAGGCTCCCTAATCCCTTAATGGGCTAGGCTTAGGAGATTTGAGTTGGGCTTATGAAATAAATGATTGGGCTAGCTTAGGATTTAATTTAAACTCTTTTGATTGGGCTCGTTTAATAAAACGAATTGGACTTTTTATTTAAAACCCGAAGCCTTTAAAAATCATTTGCAACTCATTTAATTTCCTGACTCAAGAATTAAATTCGTTTCGTAATTAATTAAAATAATAAATATTCTAATTAATTATAATTCATTAAATAAAATGTATTTAAATATTATTTAAATGCTAATAAATCGTAAAATGCTTTATAAATATTATAAAAATACGAGGTATTACAAAAAACCACCATAAAAATTGTTAATTTATGATAAATTTTAAATTTTTATGACCTAGATTTGAATCCATGTTAATCGGAAATTAATTTATTAATAAATTTTCGATTTTTCGCCCTAAAATTATGAAATTAATATGATTTATTAATTTGTCGTTAATTTTAAATTAAAATTTTTATGAAAAACGCTCATAAATGTTGCACGCACAAAGCAATGGACGCTACGTGTTACCCTTAAGGGGTGTTGTATAGTGCGGGCATGCGACGACGAGCAAGGAGGCTCGTCGCCCGTGCGGTACCAATGCAGCGAGCGACAAGCAAAGCGCGCGCGCAAGCCCGAGGCCTGGGCGTGTGTGCTGTGCGGTGGGCGAGGGCGATGGGGCAAGGCACAAGTGAAGAGCAAGACGCTTGTGGGCAGCAATGGAGCTGCGCCACAGCGCGCCTAGCTCGCCCAAGCAAGCAAGACAGAACGCTCGAGCAGGGAGCGATTCCTCGCCCAGCGCGCGCTGCCATTGCGCAGCAAGCACACGCGACGAAGCATTGGGGCTGCGCGCAGCGTGGCCTGCGATGGCTGCGTGTGCGTGTGGCGTTGCTGCTCGTGCCATGTGCAACGATCAGTCATACGGGGTGCAACAGCCTCGTGGCTCGATGGGGCTTGGGCGCAAGCCCAAGTGCCTCGTCTTGCTACGATTGATACGTTTTGATTTTAATTTTAGATTTTCAGTTCGGAAATAATTTTAATTAACTTTAAAATTAATAATTTAAATTGTTTTCTTCGAATTTAATTTTGATTATTATAATTATTATAAATTTTAATTTATATTAATTATTTTACTAAAATTAAAACCTTGAATTAATTTAAATTCATTTAATTCAACTGAAAATAAATTAAATGGATTCGATTATAATTTTATATGAGCTTTAAATTTTAATTAAACTTGTATGTTTCCGGTTATACTAGAAATACAATTTTATGTTTAAAATTAGTAAAGCATATAAAGTTATTGGTTTAAGTGGGAGGGTTTAGTCATAAACTCTTGATTAGGTCTACAATCCTTTAAGGTTAAACAACTTGATTTAGAATTAATAAGGACTGAATAATTGGTAGATTATTGGTGCCCTTGATTAATTGCTGCAAATATTTATGTGATGCATAACATGTGCTTTTAATAACCAGCTATGTGGGTCATTCATGATAATAAATGGCTGAATGGTATAGATTGTATATGTACTAGTTTGCAGGTTATGAAAGTGACTAGTATGGCCCAAATAGGATAGAAAATATGGTATGCGTACCATTAATTTGAATGTAATATTGGTCTAAAGTACCAAATTTTATTGCTTTTAAATATGGTCTACGTACCATCAAATTGTTGTAATTAGTTTAATTATAGCTGATCCTATTTGAAAAAAATGGCGCCTCCCATGGTGAAATTCAAGACGGAGTTTCCAATCCATTTTCAAGACGGACTTTGAAGTTGAAGCTTCAAGATGAAGTCGGGCCATACTAGATCACATTTATATCTAATGCATGTTTTAAGTTATTTATTTCTTTAAATATGTCTTAATTATGCATGAGATTGTGGCTAGATTATGTTGCATGATTAAGGATTTTAGTTCACTTAAAATCTAACCAACATAGTGAAGGAAATATGTCCTTCACCCAAGGTGCATTAAGTCTAATACCAATGTTCAGATTAATTGCGAACAATTAATTCAGTGAGATCAAGTGATCGGAACAGCTAGCTGGAGCAATGCTTCCGATCTGTGAGTTCTAATGGATATTGAACTCACAACTTACTCTTGACTGAACCTACAAGGTCACACCAATGACACGTAATAGATCACCGGATTAAATGAATCGGAAATTCATTTAATAGCTTTTCGGGAATTAAGTTGGAAACGTATTATACGATACAACCTTGCATCGGAATCGTATATCGTATCGCGAATATTCGTAAGCTAGGGGAGACGAATAAATCGTATCGTACGACGGTGATTCGTCGTGTACGAAACGATAAATAAAATATCGGAAATATATTAAAACGCGAATACGAGGAGCGGCCCACGAGCCGAGTGCACGAAGCACTCAAGGCCCATGGGCGCGCGCTAAGCAAGCAAGCAACACAACGCAGCAGCGAGGCCCATGGCCGAGGAGCTGTGCGCATGCGGGCCGAGACCACGACACAGCAGCACCAGCGCGGCCCGCGGCCCAGCTTGCTGTGCGTGTCCATGTGATGGCGCGCGGGGCTTGCTAGCCGGCCTTGCCTTAAGGCTTGGTCGGTTAGTAAGGTTATGTAAATAACCTTCTAACATCCTTCCAACTAATCACAACACAATACACACAACCCTAGGAGAAAACAGAGAACCCTAATTCTCTCTGTGCCTCCAAAGTGTGTTCATCCCAAAAAGCAAAGTATCTTGATCGATTGTCTAAGCTACGATAATCAAGACGGGTCTGAACGTGTTAGTGAACCAAGTAGAGGAACGACAAGTGGAGTTCTTTGTTCGTGTTCGTTGACATATTATTGTGGAAAACACGCTTCGAATGTAAGTTTGCTTAATCTGTGCTTTATACATGTTTCCTGGCTTTGGGGATTGTTTTCGCACATGCTATTATGTTTAACTGTATTCCCCTATAGTGGTATCAGAGCCTTATGTATTCAAAGCATGAATTAGCATGATTTTATTGTTTTTGCATCTATCAAAAATTTTGAATTTTTTTGTTGAATTTTCGGAATTTTTACAAATTATTGGATGAATTTCGTAATAATCAGGTCCGAAATCAAAAATATTCATTTTTTCGAGTTTTAAAACCCTAATCTGATTGAAAAGGATTTTCTAAGATCAACTCATGAGAACGGAATTGCAAAAACAAGCCTCAAAGTGTCGTTTTTTGAGCGTTTTTGTTAATTTTTCATTAAAAATTAAAAGTGTCGGACAGTAATTCAATTAAAAGGTCGACCTAAACTACTCGGACTTGATCTATGGTAAAAATTTCAGATTTTTCCGATAAGTATAAACCCTAATTTTGCCTTTCCCCAATTCGTAAAATTTGAAACCCTAATTGAATTTTAATTAATTTTGGTTTAATAATTCGGTTAATTGGGAAAGGGGCTAATTTTAAAAATTATTGGATTAAAATTTTGAATGGTCTCGTTAATTTTAATTGCACTTAAACCAAATTATTAAAAATCTGAAATTTAAATGTTAATGAACAATTTAAAGCTTCAGATTTTATTAATTAAAAGTTCAAACTTTAATGTTGATTCGTTCGTTCTTAAAAGTTTGAATATTGTTAGCCCTTGATTTAATAATTTTACGAAATTGGATTGTCGTTGGAGTTTATTAAATCGTTAAAAATCGTTGTTTTTCGAAAATAAAAAGCGTAACTTTTTGAAAAATAAAATTAATGCAAGTTCGTGAAATTAAATTTATTTTTAATTGAGTTGGTCCGTATCACGAACCAAAGGCACGAACACAAGTGTGGTGGACGTATGGCTCGTCGAGCCATGCAGGCTGCTATGCATTGGCCGAGCCGCAGCGACACGGGCAACAGCAAGCGTGCTGTGTGCCTCGTGCGCGCTGGGCGAGGAAAGGGGCAGGCGTATGCTTGCAAGGGGCTGCGACGAAGCAAGGCACAAGGCCATGCGACGTCCAGCGCACGAAGGCACAACGACGCAGCGCAGGGGCAGCGATAGTTGCGGGCACGCGCGCGCGCGAAGGCCTGGCTCGTGCGCCTCATGGGCCACACGCAAGGGATTGGGTTGGGCGCAAGCCAAGTCCAAGTACGTAATCAGACTTTTTTCGTTGAAAATTGTTTATTTCGTTGGGCTTCGTATATTTGCATTAATTTGGGCTAACGTGATATTAATTTAATATTTTATTTGCTTGGGCCGGGCCGCGAGTTTTAATTTAATATTTCATAATTAATTATCCGGAATAATTATTGGTTTGAGTGGGAGCCACTAAATGAAATTAAAATGAAATAATTATTTTTAATTATTTTTGTAGGTCGCATTATTTTAATTAAATTCAATTTTAATTAGAATAAAGTCTAAGGATTAATAATTTGGAAATTGATTAATCTTTTAGGACGCGTTTATGTGAACGTGAATTTTAATTAATTCACGTAAATACTTGCATATTTACATGGGCCATTCGTTTTAGCATACGAATGGGTGAATGCATAGAATATATATTTTATGTAATGTAGGTACTCCAAAGTGACTAGTATGGCCAATTTAGGATAGTTAAATACGGTCTGTGTACCGTTCTATATTTGAATGTAAAGTTTTGAATATGGTCTACGTAACATGGAAATTTTGATGTTATTTTCAAGTATTTCTATGTTTACAACTTTAAGTTAGCATTTGAACGAAGATTCAAGACGATGCCAAGCTAACAAAGAGGTGATGAAGATTGGATGCTTCAAGACAAGATGTTTTGGGCCATACTAGACCACCATTTCTTTATGGAATTTAATGTATATATATTATGCATGAATGTATGAATGTATCTATGCTTTGCATGAACAGGTTGTTTCGTATGAATCGATTAGATTAAGTTCACTAAATAATCGAACCAACATAGAAACAACTAGGTCCAAGTAATATTGAGTTTAAAAATTGCCTTCCAAATCAAGCACTTACAAAAATCTAAGGATCTAAGGTAGTAGGTTTACGCTAAAGCGATGTACTATTATAGTTGACTTAGGTGGTAAGGCGTCCTAAAGGAGCACGTTGATTGTGGTTACAACTCAAACAACAATGGCATTATGTTGTGGCAATGGGATAAATTATGTCATTAATTTATTAACCAAGAGTAATTTGGAGATTACTAGCAATAGGTTTTGCTTACCTAAAATCTTAAACTACTTAAGACATGCTAAAGCTGCTTAAGGATTTAGGACTTTTGGGGTCTTGGAATCGTTTCATTCATTTTGGACCATGTTTTTGCTTTTTGCATGAATGAAATGTTTAATAGCTTTGATGATTGCGTGAATGCTTTTATTTCAAGTTATTAAAGTATGATAAATGTTTTCTTTGCTATTTCATTCTGTAGAATAGTACATCTTCAACCTTATTGCGTTCGGACAATAGAACTGCGATATTTCCTCGATCGATTGGTAACTAATTTTGAGAGCGATTCTCAAAGAAAAGGAGAATGAGAGCGTATCTTGAATGCTATTTTCTTATAGGGATCTTCATGGTTGTTTTCAAACTAGAATTTGAATGGTAGACCAATTGGACCTCATATATTCAGAATACTGGGTAGTTTTGGAATAATGAAGTATTGAGTTAAAGACTCATTTATAACCAATGGTTAACAACCAATTTTCTTTTGATTCGATAATGAATTAGACTCATTGGATGTTGTCATTCAAAGTTAACAAAAGAAAGGGACTTTGTAAGCGTAACAAAGTAAGAAGATCAAGCAAAGAGTAAAATCTTTAGGACTATAAGAAAACGTGCTAGAAAGGATAGGAAATGGGAACAAAAGAAATGAATTCAATATTCAATTTCTACCTTGAAGTTTATGTTAAAGAGAAACGACTTAGCAAATAAACTCCTATGGTATTAGATTACCGCTTGAGGTTCTAAACTCTTGTTAAGAACTCAAATTTCGGGAGCTAAGTCTGGTTATTGACCTACAAGTGGGAAATGAAGTAAAGTTGTGCTACATTAATTATAGAGTCACCATGTTTGTTTTAAAGTCCTTCTAAAGGCTGGAACTTAATGGTATTATGTTCCATTAATCATCATAATCAATTTCTGTTTGGACAACGGAAAGACTCGCATTCAAAGTAAACGAAAACATTCGTTGAGTGTTTATTTTAATGAAATGGTCATTTAAGGGTTGAGTCATATGATTGATTAATAAACAAACGAATCTCTTCACACTCAAACTTCAGAAGGTTCAAATCAAACATTTTGATTTGTGTTCCACATATCTTTCGCCATGTCATACGACCATATCAACAAGTCAACATTCTAAGATTCCATGGCATGGATTTCTGAAAGTTGGTTAACTTAAGACACGTGGGTCTTGCTTGTTGAACATGATATAGAAATGGACTATTGTTAGAATTTTCTAGACAATGAAGTTCATGGGCCAAAGATGGATTTTATGACTTACCTATTTCACAAGAATTTGAGAAAATATGGCTATATTTACTTGAAGTGAAATATGTGAAATGCTTCAATGTAATTCACAAAAAGGTATAAAATCAGCTTGGCAAGAATTTTGGAACATCTAGGCTGGGTCAAGGTGATGTTTGCATGAGCCAAGAAAGATTATCTAGATTGTTTATATGGCATTATAACAATCGAAGCTCCATAAGAATATGGTATGTCCAAATGGAGAAATCGGAATCCATTCGATTAACGATAATCACGACTATTTTCCTATATAGTTTCTAAATGATACTCTCAAGTGACTATCACACTAACAAGGTTGTCAAAGCTAAGGATAAGATGTCATAAGGATTGAACTTCGGTTCAGTACATCTTTTCAGTACATATATATCTAGGGTTGTCGAACCTAGTGGGAGTTAGTGTTTACATCAAACAAACTCAAGGATAGATATATGTTTCTTTATGAGCGACTCATAGAAACAAAAGGTATTGATTCTACCACAAATCTGAGAACATATGGTTGTTGCTTAAGATAATGTCTTTTAGGAAACCATCATATTTCCAAAAAGGAAAGTGGGAGAAAAATGACCTCGAATGGACTTCGAGTCAAGCAACAAACAAATGTAGGATACTTAGGAGTCTTTGGAAAAGCTCCGTACTTCGAAGCCTTTGGAAGAGCTTCATGAAGACTTTAGAAGTGCTTTAAGAGAATCCTAATACTCAAAGGACTTGAGTAATGTCTTTATAGACACTAAAGTTTGATGTTCAATACCTAAGTAAATCGTATAAGGAATAGAATTCAACCAAGATAGATACATAGATATCTTGAGGAATGAAAACTATGAAGACTTTGGAAAGTGCTTCAAAAACATACGAATTACTGGTTAGCTACGACGAATTAAAAATTCCCAAGTATGGTTTGAGGCCATTAGAAACATAAGTATGGTTCGAGGCCATACAAAATGGTTTGAGGCCATTTCATCCAAAGTACCTTCATCTTGAAGAATCAAATCTATGATTTGATTGATTTGCATAAAGGGTTCACTCCCATTAGTTGCAAACATGTTTTCTAAACATAGAACGTTGATTTGCATAATGGGTTCACTCCCATTGGTTGCAAATATGTTTTCAAAACATACAAAGATGATATTGTATACACATACAAAAGATTGTAAACAACTTCAAGGCGTTGATAATGTTGAAACCTTTTACACCAAGTCGGAATGCTTGAACTATTTTGGATAAATCTAGCAATCATTGCATAAGGCAATGTGGCAATTGGAAAACGAAACAACTTACTCAATTGGACCTGTAGAAAGGAATTGTGTACATCACACAATGTAAAAGTTTTGGATGCTAGATAAAAGAGCACGCTTAAGAAATCTATTCGTAGATTAAAGCATGCAAGTGGGAATTGGACCATATTTGTCTAAAAGGCTATTGAGAAATCATAGCTTTATGAAAATATGGATCATCTTATAGATGAGGAGTTTAGTGGGAGCTAAGTCCAGTTTATTGGTTCTATATATGAGATACATATCTCTGTATTGAAAATGACATTCAAATTCTAAATGGTTAGATTTGACAGTATTTTATTAGAACCATGGCGAAACTTAGAACATACTGGGTTAAAGATCTATTGGATAAGATCTAAAGCGTTGTTTGGATTCTGTAAAAGTAATTACTAAATCAAACACAATGGAGAGACTCAAAAGAGACTCTCATCCCATATGATTAAGTCTAAGTTATGAATGCTTTAACTAAGTATAAAGCTAGGCTGTTATCACTAAAGTTAAGCATGAAGGACCTTGAAGAGGTGCCTTCACCTTATATCACATGGCAATGCCAAGATTTTAGCAAGATTCAGTGTCTCTTGAAACAGAATGAAGCTAAAAGTTACATGGATGGATTTTAAAATGCGAATGGTTTTTGCATTACAATCAATCATGTATAATGTGATATATAGATCGCCAAGATAACTCGTGGACATTGGATCGTGACGAGTTTATACCAATCTCTATTTATCTGGATCAAAGATCATTGGAACAGTATCAAGAACATCCAATACATTTGGATATATAGGATGAGCGATAAGAGGAAGTGAAGATAACTAAAGTTTTGATGCTACATGCATTTGCCTAAGCAAAAGTTGAATCTTGTTGTTAGGCAAACCACAAACATACACGGGAAATATATTAGGCGTCGTGATTAAAAGGGGGTAACATAGGTTCTAAACCATATGTGATGCATGGGAAACTGAATCAATGATTAGTTTCCAAGTTCTCAGTTGAAAGATGTATCTCCCACATCTATGTGAACTGGTTGGAGCATTCCAAAAGGAAGCATCATTTGAAATTCTACATAATTGAAATGAATTCATTGTTGCCTAAGAAGCAATGAAAGGGAATTGTTTTTAGTGGGAGTTCTTCAATGAACTCAAGTTGATCACAAGTCTGCTACCTGGATGATTTTCTATTTTTGATATGATTATCATTCTAAACAGCAACGAAAGACTAGATCATACTAGAAACATATTCAAAGATCTTTTCATCTTACATCGAAAGGCTTTCGATAGAAAAGATGCTAAGGATAGAAAAGTATGATAAACTAAACCTCTGCATTGAATGAGACACAACATTCATATGCAGAAATGGAATCAAGTTTGAGTTCCATGAATGTTTTAAGTATTGGGTGAAAGGCCTATATCTGTAAAACATTAAATGCTTGATTTTGGGTTTGAGGCCCACAAATTGGTAAGCATTTGGTTTAAACATTTATCATTTATGAAATTATATTTCATAGTTCATTTAATCTTGGTTTAATATTAAATGATAAGTCCATGTGATTCAAATCATTAAAATGGGATGTCAAGAAGGATTCTTCGACAAAGACACACCTATAAGTGAACTTGAATATTGAAGTCACAAAGGATCCCTAATCTAGGTCATTGAAAGGTGGACGACCAATGACTAATGAAGATTAGATTGCAAGTAGATTACTTAGTTCCGTTTCTTGAACTAGAGTGACTGGATGTCAGAATCTTTTGCATAGATACTTATTGGATCTTGTATCGGATTGACCATGAGAACACTTTAAGAGATTAAAGTCATGTCATAGTTAGTTCTCATTAATGGTGATTAGAAACCGTTCCTCAGAACATGAGCGATTATGTCTGCTCGTTTGAGAATTAGTTCTCTTTGATACTAGCTAAACGTCGTACCGTAAAAGGAGGATATAAAAGCAGTTATTGGGCGTACTATGAATCAAAGTGAGTGGTCATAGATTGCAAGAATGGATTGTCCTCCTATCTTTGATAGGATATGGTGTTGTTGTGTAACAAGGCCTCTCGGAGAGTTATATACTGTAAAATGCATGGCCGTGCTCAGAATGGTTAGGCTTAACCTTCTGCAAAAGTTTGGCAGTTGAACTCTGTAATCCGAGAAACACTTCTGGACCTAAAAAGGATGGCTCGGATCTTATCTTATGTTCAGTAAGTAACACTAAGTGACAAAGGAATGTGGATGCACACTTGTCTGAATGACAAGTGGGAGATTGAAGGAAATATGTCCTTCACCCAAGGTGCATTAAGTCTAATACCAAGGTTCAGATTAATTGCGAACAATTAATTCAGTGAGATCAAGTGATCGGAACATCTAGCTGGAGCAATGATTCCGATCAGTGAGTTCTAATGGATATTGAACTCACAACTTACTCTTAACTGAACCTACAAGGTCACACCAATGACACGTAACAGATCACCGGATTAAATGAATCGGAAATTCATTTAATATCTTTTCGGGAATTAAGTTGGAAACGTATTATACGATACGACCTTGCATCGGAATCGTATATCGTACCGCGGATATTCGTAAGCTAGGCGAGACGAATAAATCGTATCGTACGACGGTGATTCGTCGTGTACTAAACGATAAATAATATATCGGAAATATATTAAAATGCGAATACGAGGAGCGGCCCACGAGCCGAGTGCACGAAGCTCTCAAGGCCCATGGGAGCGCGCGCGCTAGGAAAGCAAGAAACACAACGTAGCAGCGAGTCCCATGGCCGAGGAGTTGTGCGTGTGCGGGCCGAGACTACGACACAGCAGCAGCAGCGCGACCCACGGCCCAGCTTGCTGTGCGTGTCCATGTGATGGCGCGCGGGGCTTGCTAGCCGGCCTTGCCTCAAGGCTTGGTCGGTTAGTAAGGTTATGTAAATAACCTTCTAACCTCCTTCCAACTAATCACAACACAATACACACAACCCTAGGAGAAAACAGAGAACCCTAATTCTCTCTGTGCCTCCAAAGTGTGTTCATCCCAAAAAGCAAAGTATCTTGATCGATTGTCTAAGCTACGATAATCAAGACGGATCTGAACGTGTTAGTGAACCAAGTAGAGGAACGACAAGTGGAGTTCTTTGTTCGTGTTCGTTGACATATTATTGTGGAAAACACGCTTCGAATGTAAGTTTTCTTAATCTGTGCTTTATACATGTTTCCTGGCTTTGGGGATTGTTTCCGCACATGCTATTATGTTTAACTGTATTCCCCTACACATAGTAAGAGCCTTAAGTTCCAAACTTTAAAATTGAGTTCAAAGGTGCCATGCCAAAATAACACTTACTTGGATAACCTTTACATCAATCTTAGTAATAGTTTTCCGCCATAACGAGGTGTTACTTATTGATTCTAAAGGGGTAAGATACACAAATTATTGTGAGTACATGTTATTTTTGGTGAAACTCAACGATATATGTAAGGAGTCCTTTTATGTCGTGGCAAATTCGATAGGTTTACCTAATAAGTTCTTAGACGTACCTATCAACCAAGAGTAGTTTCTAGACTATTAGCAAAAGGCTTTTGCTTACCTAAAATATTTTAGAATTGAGTCAAAATACATAATGTGCTTAATTCTTCAATGATTTAAGGGTCTTGGAATCATTTTATTCACACCTGCCGGAACACATTACTTGAATAAAATGCTTAATAAACATTAAATTATGCATGCATGCTAGAATTTGAGTTTATTAAGAGAAACTGTGAATGATTATTTATTTGTTTATTCTTTTTCAATTGTAGTTTTAACTATGGAAAACAACAATTCATTCAACATCCGATCAATTCTCGAAAAGGAGAAGTTGAATGGGAAAAACTTCCTTGACTGGCAAAGGAAATTGCAAATAGTTCTTATGCAGGAAGAAAAGGAGTATGTTCTGGAAGAGGCGATGCCCGAAGCCGCGGGCGACGGGGTCACTCAGGCAGCCCTCAATAGTTGGATTGATGCCAACAAGGATGTGAAATGTCTAATGCTTGCAAGCATGAGTGCAGATCTACAGAAAACATTCATCAACTCAGATGCTTTCACGATCATCAGTGAGTTAAAGAACAT
Organism: Spinacia oleracea; assembly: GCF_020520425.1. Classification (NCBI taxonomy): domain Eukaryota; kingdom Viridiplantae; phylum Streptophyta; class Magnoliopsida; order Caryophyllales; family Amaranthaceae; genus Spinacia; species Spinacia oleracea. The sequence continues at coordinate 96,097,055 of NC_079489.1, forward strand.
GTTCCAAGATCTGGCTCGAGTCGAAAGATTCGAGACTCATAGGCAAATTCTTGAGACCAAAACTTAAGAAAGGCGAGCCCGTAAGTCCACATGTTCTCAGAATGATTGGACTCATTGAGAACACGAGTCGGCTGGATCAGCAGTTCTCTTAGGAAATGGCTGTAGACACCATCCTCCATTCTCTTCATAGCGGGTATGATCAGTTGAAGCTGAACTACAGTTTGAATAGTCTGGACAAAACGCTCACTGAGCTTCACGGTATGCTGAAGACCGCTGAAAAGACGCTCAAAAGTGATAAGCAAGATGTGCTTATGGTGCGTGGGGGCAAGTTCAAGAAATCTGGTAAGAAGAGGAATGCTAAGAAAGGTGGCAACAAGGCCAGCCAGACTAAGCAACCAGGCGGCACCAAATATGAAAAGAAGAAGGTGAGCCAACCCACTTCTGAATCTGAATGCTTCTATTGCAAGAAGAAGGGGCATTGGAAGAGAGATTGCTTGAAGCTTAAGGAAGATCAGAAGAACGGAACAGTCGTTCCATCTTCAGGTATTTTCGTTATAGACTGTATACTTGCTAATTAAACTTATTGGGTATTAGATACAGGTTGTGGCTCGCACTTATGTTCCAATTCACAGGGACTAAGAAGAAGTAGAAGGTTAAGCAAGGGTGAAGTCGACCTATGAGTGGGAAATGGAGCACGGATTGCTGCATTAGCTGTAGGAACTTATTATTTGTCGTTGCCCTCTGGGCTAGTTTTGGAACTGGAAGACTGTTTCCATGTTCCAAGTCTTACTAAAAACATCATTTCTGTTTCTTGCTTAGATGCTAAGCGATTTTCCTTTTTAATAAAAGACAATAGCTGTTCGTTTTATTTTAAAGAGATGTTTTATGGATCTGATAGATTAGTCAATGGACTTTATTTATTAGATCACGACAAACAAGTTTATAACATAAATACCAAAAAGGCCAAAAAGGATGATTCAGATCTCACCTATCTGTGGCATTGTCGATTAGGCCATATTAACTTGAAACGCATAGAAAGACTTCAAAAGGAAGGAATTCTATAACCATTTGACTTAGAGGATTATGGTAAATGCGAATCATGTTTACTTGGGTTTAATCCATACAGACGTATGTGGACCAATGAGTACAAATGCTAGAGGTGGTTTCAGCTACTTTATCACTTTCACTGATGACTTCAGTAGATATGGTTATGTCTACCTAATGAAGCATAAGTCTGAATCCTTTGACCAATTCAAGGAATTTTAGAGTGAAGTAGAGAATCAATTAGGCAAGAAGATTAAGGCAGTGCGGTCTGACAGAGGCGGTGAATATCTGAGCTATGAATTTGATAACCATCTGAAAGAATGTGGAATTCTATCAGAATTGACTCCTCTTGGAACACCACAATGGAACGGTGTGTCAGAGCGGAGGAACAGAACCTTGCTAGACATGATGAGATCAATGATGGGTCAGGCCGAACTTCCAATAGAATTTTGGGGACATGCACTAAATACAGCTGCACTCCCTAAAAATAGAGCTCCGTCTAAAGCTGTTGAAAAGACTCCATATGAGTTATGGTTTGGAAAGCCTCCAAAAGTGTCTTTTCTTAAGATTTGGGGATGTGAAGTATACGTCAAACGATTAATTTTAGACAAACTTCATACAAAATCTGACAAATGTATCCTTGTGGGCTACCCAAAGGAAACAAAGGGGTATTACTTCTACAATACATCTGAGAACAAGGTGTTTGTTGCTCGAGATGGTATCTTTTTGGAAAAGGATCATATTTCCAAAATGACAAGTGGGAGAAAAGTAGACCTCGAAGAAATTCGAGTCGAACAACAAACTCTAGAGAATGCTCAAGATGACATTCAGGATGAAACTCAGAGATGTTTAGAAGTATCTGGTGAGGATCAAGGACCATCTAGAGATGTAACCCCTCGTAGATCGCAGAGATATAGATCTCAACCAGAAAGATACTTAGGTATTTTGACGAACGAGAGCTATGACGTTCTATTACTTGAAAGTGATGAACCTGTGACTTACAAGCAAGCTATAACGAGCCCTAGCTCCAAGCAATGGCAAGAAGCCATGCAATCTGAATTAGACTCCATTTCTGAAAACCAAGTTTGGGATTTGGTCGATTTTCCTGATGGCTACCAAGCCATAGGAAGCAAATGGGTTTTCAAACTGAAAAAGGACAAGGATGGGAAACTTGAAGTTTTCAAAGCTAGATTGGTTGCAAAAGGTTACAGGCAAGTCCACGGTATAGATTACGATGAAACCTTTTCACCAGTTGCAATGCTAAAGTCTATTCGGATAATGTTAGCAATCGCTGCATATTACGATTACGAAATATGGAAGATGGATGTCAAAACCGCTTTCTTAAACGGTGTTTTAACAGAAACTGTGTTTATGACACAGCCTGAGGGTTTTTAGGATTCAAATAATGTTAAAAAGATATGCAAGCTTAAGAAATCAATCTACGGATTGAAGCAGGCATCAAGGAGCTGGAATATACGTTTTGATGAACTAGTCAGTGACTTTGGTTTCATCAAGAACGTAGACAAATCTTGTGTATACAAGAAGGTCAGTGGGGGAAAAATTTCTTTTCTATTATTATATGTCGACGACATATTACTTATCGGAAATGACATTCCTATGTTGAACTCTGTCAAGATTTGGCTTGGGAAATGTTTTTCGATGAAGGATCTAGGAGAAGCACAGTACATACTGGGCATCAAGATTTACAGAGATAGATCTAAGAAGATGATTGGACTTAGTCAAAGCACTAATATCAATAAGGTGCTTGAAAGGTTCAATATGGCAGACTCCAAGCGAGGCTACCTACCCATGTCTCATGGAATGATTCTAAGAAAGACTTAGTGCCCAAAAACACTTGATGAGCGTAGACGAATGAGTGGGATTCCATATGCATCATTGATTGGTTCAATAATGTATGCTATGATATGTACACGCCCGGATGTTGCGTATGCACTCAGTGCTACGAGCAGATACTAGTCAGACCCAGGAGAGGCACATTGGACTACTGCCAAGAATATTCTGAAGTACCTTAAAATGCACAAAGATGATTTCCTGGTCAATGGTGGAGATGATGAATTAATTGTTAAAGGCTATACGGACGCAAGTTTCCAAACCGACAAAGATGATTTCAGATCATAGTCTGGGTTTGTCTTCTGCCTCAATGGAGGTGCAGTAAGCTGGAAAAGTGCTAAGAAAAGCACCATTGCGGGTTCTACAACTGAAGCGGAGTACATTGCTGCACATGAAGAAGCAAAGGAAGCTATATGGCTAAGGAAGTTCATAGGTGAACTTGGTGTAGTCCCCTCCATTAAAGGACCAATAGATCTGTATTGTGATAATAATGGAGCTATTGCACAGGCAAAGGAGCCCAGACACCACAAGAGAGTCAACCATGTACTTCGTAGATTTTACCTTCTACGAGAGTTCGTTGAAAGAAAAGAAGTCGAGATAAGCAAGATTGGAACTGATGACATCATCTCAGATCCATTGACTAAACCTCTGCCGCAGGCGAAGCACAACTCGCACACTGCAGCTATGGGAATCAAGCATATCGGAGAATGGCTTTGATGTCCTTATTTAATGTTTTAAAGTTTTAGTGTTTAATACTTTGTAAAACATTATTGGTTAATCATTCACATAAATGAAAAGAATTCATTTTTCCATTTAATTTGTGGTTTATTAAATGATGAGTCCCTTCAATTTGACGAAATATTCAAGATAGACTGTCAGGATCAGTCATGTGACTAAGAAATGTCTATCAAGTGAACTTGAATGTCAAAAGTTGAAAATGGTCCCTGGTCGGAGTTTTCTATAAAGATGGACGCATAGAAAACGTTAGACTACTAGAGTGCAAGATGACTAGTAGTTCTGTTTCTTGAACTATGTGGACATGACAATGTCGTAATCATTTGCATAGATACTTACTTTGGGAGACTAGTATCGGACAGACCTATGAAACTTTACTGTAAGAGATGAAAATCTGTCATATGTAAATTTCATTAAAATTATTAGACACTAATCCTCAATACCTGAGTGATTTGAGATTACTTGTTTGAGAACTGCTTACTTTGACGTTGTCAACCGTCGCACCGTAAAAGGAGGCTATAAAGGCAACGCTCAGGTAATCTCCTATCAAACGAAGTCTAATCTCAAGATCACAAGATTGGGATTGTCCTCCCATAAATCGGGATGAGATGCTGAAAAGTTGTACAAGGCCACTCGAAGAACTAGAAACTGTAAAATGCATGGCCGTGCTCAGATGAATCATAGGCTATGATTATCTGTTTATTTGATCAGTTGAACTCTGAAGCCGAGAAACACCTCTGGACATAATAAGGATGACAACTCTTACCTTATGTTCAAGAGCAAGCATCGAGTGACAAAGGAATTAGGAAATGCACACTTGTCCCTAAGGACAAGTGGGAGACTGAAGTAAATAATGCCCTTGGTCCAAGTATGCATTTAATGTTAAGTCTAATAAATGCGGTTCAGTATTAGTTAACAAGTTAATAATTCAGTGAGCTCAAGTGAGCTGAATGCCTAGCTAGAGGCCGCTTCAGTTCAAGTGGAATTAATGATATTAATCCACAACTTACTCTTGACTGAACCCGTAGGGTCACACAAATAGTACGTAAACGGATCAATTATTTAATGGCATTAAATACTCCATCTATGGATATTCGGAATCGACGGATCTTGGTTTCAGTGGGAGCTGAATTCGTCAAAGGCAAACAATAAATACTCCGGAAAGAATGATATTGCCGGAAACGGAAATATGGATTGTGTCGGAAATATAAATATTATCCAAGTCGTAGATGTTGCCGGAAACGAAAACATGGTATGTATCAGAAAATATTATCAGAAATGGAAATATTGCCGGAATCTGAAATATTGCCGGAAACGGAAATATTGTCGGAATCGGAAATATTATTGGAATCGGAAAATAATTCCGGAAACGGAAATATTAAATATTTGTTCGAAACGGAAATTAATTCCGGAATCGGAAATATTAAATATTTTCGTATCGGAAATAAATTCCGGAACCGGGAAATTAATCGGAAGCGCGTCGTACGAATTAGCATCGGACGAGACTTGCTAGGCGAAGGCCCAGCACGAAGCTAGGCCCGCGTCCAGCAAGCCAAGCGCGCCAACACAACGCAGCCAAGGCCACGCCAGGCCCAGCAGGCCAAGGCGCGCGCGCAATGGGGCAGCGAGCTGCGCTCGCGTGGGCCGCAAGGCTTGTGCGGGCTGAGCACTTGCAAGGGCGTGGCTCGTGTGTGTTTGTGTCCGATACAAATCCTAAATCTAAAGGGATTTGTTCAATGATTAAATTCCTAATCCTAATGGATAAAATAGTTAATAAGAGTTTTAATATAATTCTAATTAAGCTAATTAGTATCCTAGTAGGATTCCAATTCCCTTTCCATACCCATATAAATATGTGGCCTAGGTTCACAATTTAAGTAGAGTTTCAAGTATTCAGAGTGACATTTTTGAGAGCAAAATTCAGTCATATTGTTGCCCATATCAGCCGAAAATTCCTAGTACCTTAAGGGTAATTCTAGTTGGTCAATCTTAAGGCGGATCCGGACGTGCTGTGGACTATCTATGGAGGGACGACACTTGGAGTCCTAAAGACTTGTTCTTGTTCGGTTCGGGTGCAGCTAGGGAGGGCACGCTACAAAGTGTATGCGTTTTAGACTAATTATTTGATTATGTGCAATTAATTTGAATCCTGACATATAGGTTTTCCCGCATGATTTTTAGGGTGTAACGTAGGCTAGGGGTAAGGTGTGGAACAAATTTGGTAGTTTGATGCTCATACCTAAAGTGAAGCGCTATGATAGAACTCAACTCAAGCAAATCAAACCAAAAACAAACTCATACCACTTATTTAGGGTACCCCCAAGCTTATTCAACAACTATTCTAAACTACAACTCTTTTTGAACTTTTCTTGATTTGATTTTTCTCTTTTTTGTGTTTCAAATGAAAATTTTCTTAATGCCTTGTTTTTCTCTATTTTTGGCTTTTTCAAAACTTTACTTTGCATCATTTATTCATTATATACAACATACTTCCCAAACTTTGCCATTCATACCAATCAACATCATTCCTCAACTTAGCATAATCATTTAAAACCATCGAGCATCATAACACAAAGCTTCACTATCACTTCTAAGGGTGAAAATAAAAGAAAGGTTATTAGGCTTGTAATGTGCTTATAAGAAATGAAGGGGCAAGGCTCAAATGGCTATCAAGGGGGCAAATGCAAACAAAAACATATGAGAAAAATAGAAAATAAAGTCCTAAACTAAAAAGAAAAATAGTCACCGAAAGAAATGCCTCTATCGTCCCCTAAAGTAGTTCGGTCGCGGTCTTTGGAAGGAAATAGTCAAATTTGGGAGATAAGAAAGTCAATGCCAAGGATCCATGCCACTCAATATATGTATATGTGTTTGGGCTAATTTGAACATGAACCTCACATGGGAGCAAATACCACTCTCTCCGGTTTCAAGTCACTAGAGAGATCGACACCATCTTACCACAAGCCAAGGGTTTAAGACGCATGCTACCCAAAGTTCAACCGACTTTCTTGACACCTAAATCCTAGATTCGACCCAAGACATTGAAAACCGTGCAAACATCTACCAATTAGGAATAAAAGCATTCTAGGCTACAAGTTCCAATTTTATTTGCCCAAATAAGGAATAATGCCTAAGAAACCTAGAAAAACTTGCCTTGACAAAGATCGAAAAGGAAAAAGAAATAAAGAGAAAAGAGAAAGAAAATAAGGAAAAGAAAATGAAGTAAAAAGAAAAGGAAAATAAAGAAAATATTCACAAAATCAATGAAACTAATCAAGAAATATGCACAAAATCCAAAATATTCACAAAATCAAGCAATCCATCACACGGAGATCAAAGTAGCAAACAATAGAATCTCCCCCAAGCTCGAATTAGGCCATGTTGTCAAGGCCTAAAACGAAACTTGGAGGGGCACAACTACCCATCCAACCAATGCCCCGCATGAAATATGCCCGACCCCAAAGAATGCAAGAGAGTTAGAATGATATTACCGGAAATGTCGTGGGAGCAAGTCCCGCAAAGAACCGTAATAATGTTCGAACTCACCAATAAGAATAGACGGACATGGCAAAGATGGATGCAAAGATTTCCACATCAAGAAAGCTTGAGCCACAAAAAAACTTCAAAAATCAAGAAAAATTAGTATACATGGGCCAAGTGGCCAACACCCACGGGCTGCCTCCCGAGAAGCGCTCTGTTTACGTCATTAGCTTGACACCTCTTACCTCTAGTAAATACCCCGACAACGATCGCAATAGTTTGTCATATGCAATGTCAAACATATCCAATAGTAACAAGTAGGCAAGAGTGAAATGAGATGCAAGCACAAAGTAAAGAGCAACTCTATACCTACAAGGGGTAGGGAACCAAACATAAGAAATATCAAAAAGAAAAACAAAAGAAATACTCCCTTCTTCATGCTCCTTTGGGTAAGGAGAATCATTAGGATCAATAGAGGAAAAAGAATCCTCAAGCGGCGGGAGTTGGGACAAAAAGGGAAAAGAAATGGGAAATGAATGATAAATGTTGAGTTTCTTTTTTCGGAATGGGGAATGAGGGAAGGGAGTGGGAACAAAAGATTCACAAACAACTTCACTCACATCACATAAAGCACAAGAAATCTCAACATAAGATCCTTCATTCAATTCTAAAAGGCAAAATCACATTCACTTTTGTAACTTAAGCACTTCAAGGAAAAATGGAGCAAATAGATTTTCGTCACCATCATCAAGGCATTCACTCAAAGAGGAACGAGTAGGAACAAACTCTCCGATACTCAACTCCTCAATGTCATGCATCATAGGTGGTAATGTAGCCTCAAACTCATCTCTTCTCCATGAAACTTCCTTAATAGATTCTTGCATTAGGTTAGAAATTCCCAAAAAGCCTTTTACAACTTGTTGGGACATGACTTCAAATGAATTCAAGCTAGAATCTATTCTTTGCTCTTCTTGAATTTCAAGATATTTTATGAAAAGGAGCCTCTCCAATAATGATTTTGGAGATTCAAAATTCAAAGAGCTTAGGAAATTATCATGAAGAAAGAGAAGATCATCAAGTGAAATGGACTCATCATTTTGAGAAACAAGAGAATTTGCCATTTTTTTGGTTTTCAAAAACAAAGAAAATGAAAAATGAACTAGTCTAGAGAACTAGAAAGAAAAATCAAACAATGATGCTATTCCCCGGCAACGACGCCATTTTGATAAGGCTTTTTTCCCGTCGTTGATAAGAAAACAACCTAATCAAACAAAATTTATAAAACACCTAAACTAACCAGCTATATGGACTATAGCGGCAAGTATAGGGATCGTCCCATAGGAATGGATATATTTGACTATTCAATCTATGCGTGCACAAGCTAGTTCGAATCAAATTTGAGTTTTTGAATTAATCTAATGAAAGCTAGAAATGCAAACAAATAAAGAAATTCTAGAGGATTCGGGAATCGGCAATGGAAATCGAATCAAAGGAAGCACAAGGTCAAAACTGTTAGGTTATGATACATATGACAAAACATAAATCATGCGGAAAAACCATAAAGCCAGGAAACATATTATTCACACATAATCATTTAGCATAATTCAGATGCATACACTTTGTTGCGTGCCCTCCCTAGCTGGGCCCGAACCGAACAAAAACTAGTCTTTAGGACTCCAAGTGTCGTCCCTCCGTAGATAGTCCACAGCACGTCCGGATCCGCCTTAAGCTTGACCAACTAGAATCGCCCTTAAGGTAGTATAGATTTCGGCTAAATAGGGGCAAGAGAGTGGCTGATTTTTCTTGAAAATCTTACCTTTGAATACTTCAATTGTATCTATAAATTATGACCCTAGGCACCTATTTATAGAGGTATGGAAAAGGAATTATAATCCTATTAGGATTTGGATTTATTAATTAGAATCCTATTTGAACTCTAAATAATAAATTTAATCTATTAGGATTAGGATTTAATCAATACACGAATTCCGATAGGATTAGGATTCGTTAAGAACATGAGCATCGTATGGCCACGAGCATTGCACCACCCGCGCAGGCCTTGCGGCCCACACGAGTAGTCGCTGCTCGCAGCCCAACAGCACGCTCAGCGTGCGCGCGCCAAAGGCCTTGTTGGGCCTGGCCTTGCGCTAGGCCCGGCGAGGCTGTGGCAGCTCCATGTTGGGCGCTCGGCTTGCTGGGCACGGGCCTGGCTTCGTGTTGGGCCTTCTTCTAGCAAGCCTCGTCCGATGCTAATCCGTACGATGCGCTTTCGATTAAATTCCCGGTCTCGGAATTCATTTCCGATACGAACAATATTTAATATTTCCGATTCCGGAATTAATTTCCGTTTCGAACAAATATTTAATATTTCCGTTTCCGGAATTATTTTCCGATTCCGATAATATTTCCGATTCTGACAATATTTCCGGCAATATTTCCGATTCCGGCAATATTTCCATTTCCGATAATATTTTCCGATACGTACCATGTTTCCGTTTCCGGCAACATCTACGACTTGGATAATATATATATTTCCGATACGATCCATATTTCCGTTTCCGGCAATATCATCGTTTCCGGAGTATTCATTTCTTGTTTGTGACGATCTCAGCTCCCACTGAAACCAAGATCCGTCGATTCCGAATATCCATAGATGGAGTATTTAATGCCATTAAATACTTGATCCGTTTACGTACTATTTGTGTGACCCTACGGGTTCAGTCAAGAGTAAGCTGTGGATTAATATCATTAATTCCACTTGAAATGAAGCGGCCTCTAGCTAGGCATTCAGCTCACTTGATCTCACTGAATTATTAACTTGTTAATTAATACTGAACCGCATTTATTAGACTTAATATTATATGCATACTTGGACCAAGGGTATTACTTCCTTCAGTCTCCCACTTGTCCATAGGGACAAGTGTGCATTTCCTAATTCCTTTGTCGCTCGATGCTTGCTCTTGAACATAAGGTAAGAGTTGTCATCCTTATTATGTCCAGAGGTGTTTCTCGGTTTCAGAGTTCAACTGAGCAAATAAACAGATAATCATAGCCTATGATTCATCCGAGCACGGCCATGCATTTCACAGTTTCTAGCTCTCCGAGTGGCCTTGTACAACTTTTAAGCATCTCATCCCGATTTATGGGAGGACAATCCTAATCTTGTGATCTTGAAGTTAGACTTCGTTTGATAGGTGATTACCTGAGCGTTGCCTTTATAGCCTCCTTTTACGGTGCGACGGTTGGTCAACGTCAAAGCAACCAGTTCTCAAACAAGTAATCTCAAATCACTCAGGTATTGAGGATTTAGTGTCTAATAATTTTAATGAAATTTACTTATGACAGATTTTTATCTCTTACAGTAAAGTTTCATAGGTCTGTCAGATACTAGTATTCCCAAAGTAAGTATCTATGCAAATGATTATGACATTGCCATGTCCACATAGTTCAAGAAACAGAACTACTAGTCATCTTGCATTCTAGTCGTCTAACGTTTTCTATGCGTCCAATTTTATAGAAAACTCCGACCAGGGACCATTTTCAACTTTTGACATTCAAGTTCACTTGATAGACATTTCTTAGTCACAGGACTGGTCCTGACAGTCTATCTTGAATATTTCGTCAAATTGAAAGGACTCATCATTTAATACTAAACCAAGATTAAATGGAATATGAAAATACATTTCATATATGATAAATGTTCAACCCCATTGTTTTAGAACCATGGGCCTCAAACCCATCTTTAAAACAGTTCATGGAATTCAAAGCTATGCTTGATTTCCAGTGCTACAACGTGAGTGTTGCTTCTCACTTGTTGCATAGGTTTAGTTATCATGCTTTGCCAATCTTAATATCCTTTTCATCGAATGTTCTTCGAGATATGATGATAAGATCTTTTGAGTATGTTTATTTTGTGATCTAGTCTTTCTTGCTACATTAGTGGTTCTACGCATTTTGCAATGAAGAACCATTAAGTCAACAGACATGTGATCTACCCAAGTTCAATAAAGAACTCATTAATATAAACAACTCTGTTTTATTGCTTCTTAGGCAATAAGTACTTTTACTTCAACTGTTTAGGTTGCTAGTGATGCTTTGTTTGGATTTACTTATCCAAGCAGTTCACAGATATGTAGAAGACTTTCCAGCTGTATCTTTGGAACATAGAAATTAATATTTTAATTTCCCACGCAACAACTCATGGTCTCCAACCCATGTTGCCATTTTCAAAACACGATGCTCTATAGCTCGTCCTTGCCAATGGTTAACTCCAAGGGAATCTTGCTTGATCCTTTGCCAGTGTTTATGCGTGTAGCATCAATATTTAGCATATCTTTATTTCCTTAAATCAAGAACTATTCCTATGTACCTTTTTCAAGTACCATAAGTTTTTCTTGATCTCATTCTAGTTGATCTTCACTTAGATCAATAGAGATTGGTATATGTTCGTTATGCCTAAAGCCATACGATACGTTTTTGGCGATCCTCATATTATATCATACATGATAAATTCTTTTGCAGAATAATTCTCAATTGAATTCTATTCATGTAACTTTAGCTCATTCAATTTCAGTAGATACTGAATCCTGCTAAATTCTTTGACATGTAATATAGGTTAAGAATCTTACTTAGATTCTTTGATGTTTAACTTAGTAAATGCTTATACATAGTTCAAACATCCTTTACTTAGATTTATTCATATTGGTCAAATGTCTCCAATGGAGACTTTCGTGTTTGATTTAGTAAATGCCATTACTTAATCCAAAACAATATTATAAGATCTTTGTAAATAGATCTTAATACCCAGTATGTACTAAGTTTCGCCATGGTCCATCATTGATGAAATAATTTCAAATCTAAGTCATTAGCATTTTAATGTTATTTCACAATAGAGAGATATGTCTGTGATACACATAGGACCAATTAAGTTTTACGTACTCCCACTAAACTTCTTATATATCTATAAGAGTCATGTACATTTTATGAAACTAAAATACTTATTAGCTTCACTAAAATACATTTATAATTCCCAACTGCTTGCTTAAATCTGTACTTAGATTTCATAAGCTAGCTTTCCTTTTCAAGTATTTATTTGGATCCACAAATCCTATGACATACCATGTACATAGTTTCTTCCAACATTTGATTGAGGAATACGTTTTTGTCATCCAATTGCCATATTTACCAATATGCAATCATTGCTTGAATTATAGACTTGAGCATTACGATTATGCTTGAGGTCTCAACACAATCCACGACGTGAATTTGCTTGTAACCTTTAGCAACTAATCTAGCTTTGTGTTTGATGGTTTTTATCCTTAAAACCAATTTGCAACCAATTGGTGTAAACCATTCTTGCAAATCAACAAAATTTTCAATTTTGTCATCAAAACATTGAGTATGTTTTTATGGCCTTTAACCAATTAAACATTAATTCTATATATGGCCTCTAACCATTTTAGGGAATCTGGGTTTTGTCATAGCTTTCTTACAAGTCACAAACTCATTAATCTACGTGATAATAGTTCGATTGCAAGTTGTAGGTTTCTTTACTATCTAATAGAAGAATCTCATAGTTTCATTGACCTGAACTCTATGTTTCTTCACTATCTAATAGAAGAATCTCATAGTTTCAGTGACTTGAACTCTATACCTACTTGGGTATAGAACATCAAACAATAGAATATCAAGAAGCACTTTGAGAGTCCTTTGAATATCCTGTTCTCCTTGAAGCACTTGTAAGTCCTCTAAGAGATGTCTATTCTTTAAAGCCACTTCTAAAGTACTTAAAGAATAAGTTCGGATTTTCTGAAGCACTTCGAAAAGCCTCCGGAATGTCCGTTTATGTTTGTTGTTCGCCTCGAAGACTTTCGAGGTCTATTTTCTCCCACTTGTCATTTTGGAAACGAATCTCCAAAAGTACATGATTTCGAGCAAACAAACATTATGTTCTCAAAAAATTCGTGGTAGAAACAATACCCTTGTGTCTCATTTGAATAAATCACAATTAAACATATATCTATACTTGGGCCTTAGTTTGTTGAATAACATACACTAAGCTCCCACTGAGTTTAGGAACTCTTTAGATATATTATGAAAAGATATTCTGAAATTACTTTTCAATAGCTTTGACGAATTTGGTTTAGTTTGGTGGTAGTTGAGCATTTTGTTTAGAAATTATAGGAAAATTCTTTATGATTCATCATTGATCAAATCAAGTACTATTTGACTTCGATCATTCCAACTTAGATATGCCATATTTTATGGAGCTAGATCATGAAATTACAACGCACAATCATTGATGATCATTTTTGGTCTCAAGTAATCATCAACATGATCTAACCTAGATCTTTATGATTTCTTGCCAAGTGGATTTTATACTTCTGAATCTTTGAACTAGCCAAACAGATTCAAACTTATATCACTTTGAGTAAATAAACCTATATTCACTCAAATCTATGTGAAATAATAAAGTCATAAAATCTTTCTTTAGCTTTGAACTCTATTGTCTAGGTGTTCTAACAATAGTTCATATCTTTTGTTACTTTCAACAAGTAAGACTAGCTTGTCTTAAATTGATCTAGAAATCAATCAACTTTCAAAAGTCCATCAAAATAGAACTTTAGAACGTTAACTTGTTGACATGGTTTAAGCAACAATGCTAAAGGTTTGTGGAACTCAAATCAAGATATTGATTTGAACCTAGTAAAGTTCTTATTGTTAAAGAGTTGTTTGTTTTAATCAAGCATATTGACTCAACCCGTAAATGACCATTTCAAATAAACAAACAAACATTGTTTTTGTTTTCCTTGAATGTGAGTCTTTCTGTGTTTGAAGTAGAAATTTAGGTATGCTTATTATGGAACAAAATAGCCATCAAGTTCCAGCCTTTGAAAGGAATTAAAACAAACTAGATGACCCTACAACTAATGTAGCATTGCCATGCTTCATTTCCCACTTGTAGGTCATTAGTGTAGCCTAGCTTCCATTGTTTGAGTTATTACCGAAGTAAGAACCTCAAGCGGTATATGATACCAAGGAAGTTTGATTGCTAGGTCACTTCTGTTTAAACATAAACTTATAGGTAGAAACGGAATTGTAAATTCCTTTTCACTTGTTCCTTGTTTTCCTATTTCTTGTACGCTTTCTTATAGTCTTAAGAATTGAATTCTCTAGTGTTGACTTTTATACTTTGTTTAGACATGTCTAATGTTACTTCAACAAAGTTCTTACCATTTTATTTATGTTGAATGTTTTGTTTCAACTAGATGATCTTACCAGAAGCTTCTAAAGTTCTCTAAGCATCGATCTATTCGAATGTCTAGGGTCTAGACTCATTCGAGAATTAAATGGAAAAAGATTTTAGGTTGTTAACCATTGGTAAAGCTGAGCGTTTAAACTCAATGCTTTATGATCTCAAAACTACATTGTATTTTGAATTCACAAGCACCAATCGGTTTGCCATTCGATTTTGATACTCGAAAACAACCATAAAAGTCGCTAAAAGAAACGTACATTTTAAATTGCTCATTTTCTCTCATTTCCGTGAATCGTTCTTGGATTCACTACCAATCGAGGAAATTTACTGTTACCTTTCAAAAAGGATTTACTGCAGTGCAAGATATTTGATTATAAACAATAATTAAAACATACATTGAAGCATGCAAAGTCTAAACATTTATCATGAGTAATAACTTGAAAATCAAAGCAATCATGCAATTTAAACAAGTCATTGGCATTTTATTCAAATTTATTGTTCCGGCAGGTGTGAATAAAATGATTCCAAGACCCTAAAACCCATTGAAGAATTAAGCACATTATGTATTTAGACTCAATTCTAAAATCTTTTAGGTAAGCAAAAGCCTTTTGCTAATAGTCTAGAAACTACTCTTGGTTGATAGGTACGTCTAAGAACTTATTAGGTAAACCTATCGATTTTGCCACGACATAAAAGGACTCCTTACTTATATCGTTGAGTTTCACCAAAACTAACATGTACTCACAATTATTTGTGTACCTTACCCCTTTAGGACCAATAAGTAACACCTCGCTGAGCGAAAACTATTACTAGATTGATGTAAAGGATATCCAAGCAAGTGTTTATTTTGGCATGGCACCTTTTAACTCAATTTTTAAAGTTTGGAACTTAAGGCTCTTACTATGTTGGTTAGATTTTAAGTGAACTAAAATCCTTAATCATGCAACATAATCAAGCCACAATCACATGCATAATTAAGACATATTTAAAGCAATAAATAACTTAAAGCATGCACAAGATAAATGTGATCTAGTATGGCCCGACTTCATCTTGAAGCTTCAACTTCAAAGTCCGTCTCGAAAATGGTAACTTCGTCTTGAATTTCACCGTGGGAGGCGCCATTTTCTTCAAATAGGATAAGCTCTAATTAAACTAATTACAACTATTTGATGGTACGCAGACCATATTTAATTTGAAAAACAAATTTGGTGCATTAGACGAATTACATTCAAATTAATGGTACGCATACCATATTTTCTATCCTATTTGGGCCATACTAGTCACTCCATAACCTGCAAAACAGTACATATACAATATATACCATTCACCCATTCATTATCATGAATGGCCCACATAGCTGGTTAGTAAAACACGTTATGCATCACATAAATATTTGCAGCAATTAATTAAGGGCACCAATAATCTACCAATTATTCAGTCCTTATTAATTCTAATCAAGTTGTTTAACCTTAAAAGATTTGTAGACCTAATCAAGAGTTTATGACTAAAAATGCTCCCACTTAAACCAATAAATTCATATGCTTTACTAATTTTAAACATAAAAATGTATTTCTAGTCTAACCGGAAACATACAAATTTAATTAAAATTTAAAGCTCATATAAATTTATAATCGAATCCATTAATTTAATTTATTTCAGTTGAATTAAACGAATTTAAATTAATTCAAGATTTAATTTTAGTAAAATAATTAGTATAAATAAAATTTATAATAATTATAATATTCAAAATTAAAATCCAAGAAAACAATTTAAATTACGAATTTTAAAGTTAATTAAAATCGTTTCCGAACTGAAATTTAAAAAATTAAATTCAAAACGCATCAATCGGGTCAAGACGAGGCCATGGGCTTGCGCCCATGCCCCGTCGAGTCCACGAGGCAGCCCCTCGCGAGTGATCGCACAGCAAGGCGCGAGCAGCTGCCACGCGCAAACGCAGCAAGCCGAGCCACGCTTGCGCGCAGCATCGCTCGCTGCTTCGTAGCGCAGCAGTTGCTTGGCGAGGCTGGGCGAGGCAGCGCTCGTTGCTACGAGGCATCCCTCGCTGCCCGCGCGCGCGCCTGCCTTACTTGCTCGCCTTGCTTCTTCGCCCATCTGCCCATACATCATCGCAACACTCGACGCAAGGCAAGGCTGCTGCCTTGTGCTCGCGTGCTACTCGCCTTGCTCGCTGCATTCGTACCGCATGGGCGACGAGCTCCCTTGCTCGTCGTCGCATGCCCGCACTATACAACACCCCTTAACGGTAACACGTAGCGTCCATTGCTTTGTGCGTGCAAGTTTTATGAGCGAATCGCATAAAATTAAAACTTTTATTTCCAAAATTAATGACAAATTAATAAATCATATTAATTTCATAATTTTAGGGCGAAAAATCGAAAATTTATTAATCAATTAATTTCCAATTAACATGGATTCAAATCTAGGTCATAAAAATTTAAAATTTAAAAGAAATTAACAATTTTTATGGTGGTTTTTAATCATTGGTACCTAATTAAATTATTAATTAATTATGAAAATCAAATCAATTGTAAATTATTCGAATTTCAACAAATTAATCATAATTACAAATTAGGTTGTATAATTAACAAGGCTAGGCATTCAAACTTGTTAAACATATACAGTAGGTCAATCAAAGATTCAAGATTTATCAACAAGAATCGCAAATATTTAATTTAACATCTTAAATTTACAAACTTTTGCGTTCGAAAAACTAAAACCTCCGAAAAGTCATAGTTAGGCTTCGAATTTGGGAATTCTGGGTTTCGGCGAAAAAGACTTTTTTTTGTCAAAATTTTAGAATGCCTTTTACATGCGGAATTGACACAAAAATCACTCCATTTGGTTGAGTAACGAACATTCTGCCGAAAAACTGTGTACATATAATTAAATAAACGCAATTTGCAATTAATTAACAATTACGAAAATTAATCACCCCTTTTAATTCCTTGCAAATTTGTAATATTTAACCATGTTTATGCAATTTAGGTTATGAAAATAATAAGAGGCTCGTAATACCACTGTTAGGTTATGATACATATGACAAAACATAAATCATGCGGAAAAACCATAAAGCCAGGAAACATATTATTCACACATAATCATTTAGCATAATTCAGATGCATACACTTTGTTGCGTGCCCTCCCTAGCTGCGCCCGAACCGAACAAGAACAAATCTTTAGGACTCCAAGTGTCGTTCCTCCGTAGATAGTCCACAGCACGTCCGGATCCGCCTTAAGCTTGACCAACTAGAATCGCCCTTAAGGTATTATAGATTTCGGCTAAATAGGGGCAAGAGAGTGGCTGATTTTTCTTGAAAATCTTACCTTTGGATGCTTCAATTGTATCTATAAATTATGACCCTAGGCACCTATTTATAGAGGTATGGAAAAGGAATTATAATCCTTCTAGGATTTGGATTTATTAATTAGAATCCTATTTGAACTCTAAATAATAAATATAATCTATTAGGATTAGGATTTAATCAATACACGAATTTCGATAGGATTAGGATTCGTTAAGAACATGAGCATCGTATGGCCACGAGCATTGCACCACCTGCGCAGGCCTTGTGGCCCACACGAGTAGTCGCTGCTCGCAGCCCAACAGCACGCTCAGCGTGCGCGCGCCAAAGGCCTTGTTCGGCCCGGCCTTGCACTGGGCCTGGCGAGGCTGTGGCAGCTCCATGTTGGGCGCTCGGCTTGCTGGGCGCGGGCCTGGCTTCATGCTGGGCCTTCGTCTAGCAAGCCTCGTCCGATGCGCTTCCGATTAAATTCCCGGTTCCGGAATTCATTTCCGATACGAACAATATTTAATATTTCCGATTCCGGAATTAATTTCCGTTTCGAACAAATATTTAATATTTTCGTTTCCGGAATTTTTTTCCGATTCCGATAATATTTCCGATTCTGACAATATTTCCGTTTCCGGCAATATTTCCGATTCCGGCAATATTTCCATTTCCGATAATATTTTCCGATACGTACCATGTTTCCGTTTCCGATAACATCTACGACTTGGATAATATATATATTTCCGATACGATCCATATTTCCGTTTCCGGCAATATCATCGTTTCCGGAGTATTCATTTCTTGCTTGTGACGATCTTAGCTCCCACTGAAACCAAGATCCGTCGATTCCGAATATCCATAGATGGAGTATTTAATGCCATTAAATACTTGATCCGTTTACGTACTATTTGTGTGACCCTACGGGTTCAGTCAAGAGTAAGCTGTGGATTAATATCATTAATTCCACTTGAACTGAAGCGGCCTCTAGCTAGGCATTCAGCTCACTTGATTTCACTGAATTATTAACTTGTTAATTAATACTGAACCGCATTTATTAGACTTAATATTATATGCATACTTGGACCAAGGGCATTACTTCCTTCAAAAACATTCATGAATATGCAACGACTTAGCGCATAGGGGAATAGCATCTAATGACGAACCCGCCACCTCTCGGATAGGGCACGTGAAGCGTCTAATCTACGGAAGAGCTTTAGCCTAATCCTAGACTAAACAAACTTGCATATAATAGGCACCACTATCCACTTACACAAGCTAGGCTCACAATGTCTTGCCAAACCTAACCTATGCATTCCAATTGAATATAATCGAATAGCATTTGCAACTACCACTCAACTAGGCATGGATGTCCTATCACTAAATCACATTTAATCACAACATCAATCATGAATTTTCCCTAAAATTCCCCAAATTCAAAGCCAAGGCTTCATCCCTAACCTCTAGACTAAACTACTCAATTAGAATGATTAACATCAACATTAAACTAACATTAATCTTAATCATAAAACTAATTGAATTAATGAAGCTAATTGAAACAACAAAATTCAGAAAATTCAAACCACAAAAATTGGGGAAAATCACGAAAATTCAAAGCATGAAACTAATTCTAGAATTCAAGCATGAAATCAAAGCATAAACGAAATTAATGAAGCAATTAAAGAGTTAAAGAATAAATCAAAAAGAAATAAAGTTATACCTTGAATTGAAGAATTTGCATCAAACTTTGAAGTACAAAAATGTAGAACAAAACTAAAAGGAAAGAGAAAAGAAATCTGAAAATTGATGATAGAATTGAATTTAGAATCAAGAATTTGAGGCTAAGAATCCTTAATCCTAATCTCTAATCTAATCCCTAAACTAATTCTAGAGAGATAATTCTAAGCTAAGCCTAAGAAAATTGAAAATTACGTAATGAAAGCCCACTTCACAATGCTGCGATTTTCAGTCTTTATAGTAGCAGCCCCGCGCTCTTGTTTGGTCGCACAAGAGGTCTGTTTGGTCGCACAAATTCTGTGCGGTCGAACAAGAAAGAGCATTCGGTCGCATAACAAATTCAGGACATTCTGTCCAGCAACTCGCCCACACAGGCAAGGCAACTCGATCGCACAGAATGGATTCGATCGCACATGGACCGCTTCGATCGCACAGGCACAACAGCTGCGTGTTGCTGTGGCTGGTTATGTTCTGCTGCGCTCTTACTATTGTTCTGCTATGCTGTTGCTGCTTGTATTGCTGCTGTGTAATGTGCTGCTAGGATTGAATCATGGCACTCAAATGGGCACTAAGAGATGCTGCAAGGGGCATGAACCTGGCTGCAACGAAGCTGAGTGCACAGCTACTTGCGTGCCTTGTTGCTGCTATGTAGCGTGTTGTTGTGAGTGTTGTTGTGCCATGCTGTGGCTGCAAGGTTGATGCACTGATCTGAGGTAGTTCGAGTGTTGCTGGCTGCACACACACACAAGAGCAAGGTGCCGTAAAGCATTATTAAATCGCAAAGCACGTTATTAAAAATCGAAAACATTATTATTAATTCGTTTAACATTTTTGCAAATTGTGAAGCATATAACTCGTCGACAAGCATAATGACACGATATTAACACGTTAATAATCAAAACGAACCTTACGCAATGAGAATGCGCACAAAAGGCATATTTAGAGCAAAAATGACTAAAATATGCGCAAGACGAGAAAATGTAACGATAAATGCAAAAATACAACAAACGAACTAAAAACGATAAAACTAAGCGAAAATAATAATAAAATGCTAATAAAACGAACTAAAATCCTAAGCTAAGAGCGACATAAATGTCGCTCATCAGCGCTCCGGCTCGTGGGTTGCTTTCGTATTGCGATTAAATTATCCTTCGACAATTTATTTATCGTTTCGTACTTTGAAGGTCCAATGTTGTACGATACGATTATTCGTTTTTCCTAGCTTACGAATATACGCAATACGATATACGATTTCACGATCCAATGTTTAATTGTATAATTTTGTTTTCCGAACTAATTTCCCGAAAAGCTATTAAATGAATTTCTGATTCATTTAATCCGATTATCTGTTACATTCCAATGGTGTGACCTTATAGGTTCAGTCAAGAGTAATCTTTGAGCCTAATATAGATTAGAACTCACTGATCGGAATCATTGCTCCAGCTAGCTGTTCCGATCACTTGATCTCACTGAATTAATTGTTTGTAATTAATCTGAACCTTGGTATTGGACTAATGCACCTTGGGTGAAGGACATATTTCCTCTAGTCTCCCACTTGTCATTCAGACAAGTGTGCATTCTGATTCCTTTGTCTCTTGGTGTTACTTACTGAACATAAGGTAAGATCCAAGCCATCCTAATTAGGTCCAGAAGTGTTTCTCGAATTACTGAGTTCAACTGTTAAACTTTTACAGAAGGTTAAGCCTTCTGAGCACGGCCATGCATTTTCATAGTATCTAATGTTAGGTTATGACAAATATAAAACATATATTTCATGGAGAAAAACCATAGAGCCAGGAATCCAAATTAATTGCTACATAGTCAATTAGCATAATTTAGGATACATACATGTGACGCGTGCCTTCCCTAGCTGCTCCCGAACCGAACAAGAACAAGTTTAGGACTCCAAATTTCTCCTCTCTATAGATAGTCCACAACACGTTCGGATCCTCCTTAGATTCAATTAACTAGAATATTATCTAAGATGTTTATTCGAAAGCTTAATTATTTTTAGGCAAAAAATTATAAAGTTAGTTCTTAAACTTAAACTATATGAATACTTAGTGATTGTGGTGTATAAATTGTGATTATGAATCACCTATTTATAGGGAGGAAATATCGGACTTAGATTTCTACTAGGATTCAATTAACTAGTTCTATTAGAATTCTAGTTAAATTAATCCATTATAATTTAATGTTTAATTAAACATTTAATTCTTGTGGAATTAGGAAAACAATTAATCGAGCAATCCTAAACGACTTAGGATTCGTAGCATTGCACAAACACACACACGCAGCCCACGAGGGGCGTTGTGCGCGGCTCGGCCCAAGCAGGCGCTGACAGCACGCGGCGCACACGAGGGCGCTGTTGCTGGGCCTCGCTTGGCGTTCTTGCGGCTGGGCCTGCCTAGCTCGCTGCTTGCGCGCTGGGCTGCTCGCTGCTTGCTGTGCGCGCGGGCTTTGCTAGGCGCGGGCCTGGCTTCGTGCTGGGCCTTGTGTCTAGCAAGCTTGTCCGACGATCGTTTCGTACGTCGCGCTTCCGATTCGTTTTCCGATTTCGGAGTTCATTTCCGATTCGAAAAATATTTAATATTTCCGATTCCGAAATTTATTTCCGTTTCAAACAAATATTTAATATTTCCGATTCCGACAATATTTCCGATTTCCGTAATATTTCCAGTTCCGGCAATATTTCCGATTCCGACAATATTTCTATTTCCAATAATATTTTCCGATACGTACCATGTTTCCGTTTCTGGCAACATCTACGACTTGGATAATATTTATATTTCCGTTACAATCCATATTTCCATTTCCGGCAATATCATCGTTTCCAGAGTATTCATATTTTGCCTTTTGACGATTTCAGCTCACACTGGAACCGAGATCCGTCGATTCCGAATATTCATAAATAGAGTATTTAATTCACTTAAATACTTGATCCGTTCACATACTATTTATGTGACCCTACGAGTTCACTCAAGAGTAAGATGTGGATTAATATTATTAATTCCACTCGACTTGAATCGGTCTCTAGCTAGGCATTCAACTCACTTGATCTCACTGAATTATTAACTTGCATAATTAATTAATACTGAACCGCAATTATTAGACTTAGCATTGAATGCATACTTTGACCAAGGGCATTGTTTCCTTCAGTTTCCCACTTGTCCTTAGGGACAAGTGTGGATTGCCTAATTCCTTTGTCGCTTGATGCTTGCTCATGGACACAAGGTAAGAGTTGTCATCCTTATTATGTCCAGAGGTATTTCTCGATTTTAGAGTTCAACTGATCAAATAAACAGATAACCATAGCCTATGATTCATCTGAGCACGGCCATGCATTTTTCAGTTTCTAGCTCTCCGAGTGGCCTTGTACAACTTTCAGCATCTCATCCCGATTTATCGGAGGACAAACCCAATCTTGTGATCTTGAGGTTAGACTTCGTTTGATAGGTGATTACCTGAGCGTTGCCGTTATATCCTCCTTTTACGGTGCGACGGTTGACAACGTCAAAGTATCCAGTTCCCAAACAAGTAATCTCAAATCACTCAGGTATTGAGGATTAGTGTCTAATAATGTAATGAAATTTACTTATGATAGATTTTCATCTCTTACAGTAAAGTTTTATAGGTCTGTCCGATACTAGTTTTCTCAAAGTAAGTATCTATGCAAATGATTGCGACATTGCCATGTCCACATAGTTCAAGAAACATAACAACTAGTCATCTTGCGTTCTATTCGTCTAGCTTTTTCTATGCACCCACCTTTATAGAAAACTTCCGACCAGGGACCATTTTCAACATTTGACATTCAAGTTCACTTGATAGACATTTCTTAGTCACAAGACTGGTCCTGACAGTCTATCTTGAATATATCGTCAAATTGAAAGGACTCATCATTTAATACTAAACCAAGATTAAATGGAATATGAAAATACATTTCATATATGATAAATGTTCAACCCCAATGTTTTACAACCATGGGCCTCAAACCCATCTTTAAAACAATTATGGAATTCAAAACTATGTTCGACTTCCAGTGCCACAATGTGAGTGTTGTTTCTCACTTGTTGCATAGGTTTAGTTATCATGCTTTGCCAATCTTAATATCCTTTTTCATCGAATGTCTTTCGAGATAGGATGATGAGATCTTTTGAGTTTGTTTATTATGTGATCTATTCTTTCTTACTTCAATAGTGGTTCTACACATTTCGCAATGAAGAACCATCAAGTCAACAGACATGTGATCTACCCGAGTTCAGTGAAGAACTCTTTAGGTAAACAACTCTGTTTCATTGCTTCTTAGGCAATAAGTACTTTTACTTCAACTGTATAGGTTGCTAGTGATGCTTTGTTTGGATTTACTTATCCAAGCAGTTCACAGATATGTGGAAGAATTTCCATATGTATCTCAGAACATAGAAATTAATATTTAATTTCACACGCAACAACTCATGGTCTTCAATCCATGTTGCCATTTCAAAACACGATGCGTTGTAGCTTGTCCTTGCCCATGGTTAACTCCAAAGGGATCTTTTTTTATCATTTTCTAGTGTTTATGCGCGTAGAATCAATTTTTAGCATATCTTCATTTCCTTGAATCAAGAACTATTCTATGTACCTTTTCAAGTACCATAAGTTTTTCTTGATCTCAATCTAGTTGATCTTTACTTAGAACAACAGAGACTGGTATATCTTCGTTATTCCTAAAGCCATACGATACATTTTTGGCGATCCTCATATTATATCATACATGATAAATTCTTTTGCAGAATTATTCTCAATTGAATTCTATTCATGTTACTTTAGCTCATTCAGTTTCAGTAGATACTAAATCCAGCTAAATTCTTTGACATATAATATAGGTTAAGAATCTCACTTAGATCCTTTGATTTTTAACTTAGTAAATGCTTATACATATTTCAAACATTCTTTACTTAGATTTATTCATATGGGTCGAATATCTCCTAATGGAGTCTTTCGTGTTTGATTTAGTAAATCACATTACTTAATCTAAAACGATATCATAAGATCTTTGTAAATAGATCTTAATACCCAGTATGTGCTAAGTTTCGCCTTGGTCCATCATTGATGAATAATTTCAAATCTAAGTTAGCATTTGAATGTTATTTCACAATAGAGAGATATGTGTGTGATACACATAGGACCAATTAAGTTTTACATACTCCCACTAAACTTCTTATATATTTATAAGAATCATGTACATTTTATGAAACTAAAATATTTATTAGCTTCACTAAAATACAGTACTAATTCTCAATTGCTTGCTTAAATCAATACCCGAATTTCATAAGCTAGCTTTCCTTTTCAAGTATTTATTTGGATCCACAAATACTATGACATTCCATGTACATAGTTTCTTCCAACATTTGATTGAGGAAGATGTTAATTTTGTCATCCAATTTCCATATGACCAATATGCAATCATTTCTTGATTATAGACTGGAGCATTACGATTTTTCATGAGGTTTCAACACAATCTAGCTTCGTGTGAAGACACAATTTCATGTTTGATGGTTTTTATCCTTAAAACAAACTTGCAACCAATAGGTGTGAAACTATTCTTGCAAATCAACAAAATGTCAATTTTGTCATCAAAACATTGATTATGTTTTATGGCCTTTAACCATATAAAACATTTGAGTCTATATATGGCCTCTAACCATTTTAGGGAATCTGGGTTTCGTCATAGCTTTCTTATAAATGACAAACTCATTAATCTACATGATAATAGTTTGACTGCAAGTTGTAGGTTTCTTCACTATCTCATACAAGAATCTCATAGTTTCAGTGACCTGAACTCTATGTTTCTTCACTATCTAATAGAAGAAACTCATAGTTTCAGTGACTTGAACTCTATGCCTACTTGGGTATAGAACATCAAACAATAGAATATCAACAGACACTTGAAAGTCTTTTGAATATTCTGTTCTCCATTGAAGCACTTGTAAAGTCTTCTAAGAGATGTCTATTCTTTAAAGCCACTTCTAAAGTCCTTAAAGAATAAGTGTTCGGATTTTCTGAAGAACTTCTAAAAGCCTCCGGGATGTCCGTTTATGTTTGTTGTTCGCCTCGCAGACTTTCGAGGTCTATTTTCTCCCACTTGTCATTTTGGAAACGAATCTCCAAAAGGAAATTATTTCGAGCAAACAAACATTATGTTCTCAAAAATTCGTGGTAGAAACAATACCCTTGTGTCTCATTTGAATAAATCACAATGAAACATATATGTATGCTTGGGCCTTAGTGTTTTGAATAACAAACACTAAGATCCCACTGAGTTTAGCAACTCTTTTAGATATATTTATATTATTGAAAAGATATAATATTCTGAAATTACTTTTCAATAGCTTTGACGAATTTGGTTTAGTTTGGTGGTAGTTGAGCATTTTGTTTATAGAAATTATAGGAAAAATCTTTATGATTCATCATTGATCGAATCAAGTACTAATTGACTTCGATCATTCCAACGTAGATATTCCATATCTTATGGAGCTAGATCGTGAAATTACAAAACACAGTCATTGATGATCATTTTTGTTATAAGTAATCATCAACATGATCTAACCTAGATCTTTATGATTACTTGCCATGTGGATCTTATACTTCTAAATCTTTGAACTAGACAAACAGATTCAAACTTATATCACTTTCAGTAAATAAACCAATATTCACTCAAATCTAGTTGAAATAATAAAGTCATAAAATCTTTCTTTAGCTTTGAACTCTATTGTCTAGGTGTTCTAAATATAGTTCATATACTTTGTTACTTTCGACAAGTAAGACTTTCTTTGTCTTGAATGATCTAGAAATCAATCAATCATTAAAAATTCCATCAAAATAGAGCTTGTGAATGTTAACTTGTTGACATGGTTTAAGCAACAATGCTAAAGGTTTGTGGAACTCAAATCAAGATATTGATTTGAACCTAGTAAAGTTCTTATTGTTAAAGAGTTGTTTGATTTAATCAAGCATATTGACTCAACCCGTAAATGACCATTTCATTCAAATAAACAAACAAACATATTTTTTTTCTTGAATGTGAGTCTTTCTGTGTTGAAGCAGAAGTTTAGATATGCTGATTATGGAACAAAATATCCATTACTTCCAGCCTTGAAAGGTCTTAAAACAAACTAGATGACCCTACAACTAATGTAGCATTGACATGCTTCATTTCCCACTTATAGGTCATTAGTGTATCCTAGCTTCCATCATTTGAGTTATTACCGAAGTAAGAACCTCAAGCGGTATATGATAGCAAGTAATAGTTTGATTGCTAGGTTACTTTTTCTTTAAACATAAACTTTAAGGTAGAAACGGAATCGTAAATTCTTTTCATTTGTTCCTTGTTTTACTATTTCTTGTACCCTTTTTATAGTCTAAAGAATTGACTTCTCTAGTGTTGACTTTTATACTTTGTTAGACATGTTTAATGTTACTCTAACAAGGTTCTTACCATTTAATTTATGTTGAATTTTTTTCTTCAACTAGATGATCTTACCAGAAGCTTCTAAAGTTCTCTAAGCATCGATCTATTCGGATTTCTAGGGACTAGACTCATTCGAGAATTAAATGGACAAAGATATTAGGTTGTTAAGCACTGGTAAAGCTGAGTGTTTAAACTCAATGCTATATGATCCCAAAACTACATTGTATTTTGAAAGCACCAATCGGTTTGCCATTCGACTTTGATATTCGAAAAAACCATAAAAGTCGTTAAAAGAAACGTACATTTTAAATTGCTCACTTTCTCTCATTTCCGTGAATCGTTCTTGGATTCACTACCAATCGAGGAAATTTACTGTTATCTTTCTAAAAGGATTTACTGCAGTACAAGATATTTAATTATAAACAATAATTAAAACATACATTGAAGCATGCAAAGTCTAAACATTTATCATGAGTAATAACTTGAAAATTAAAGCAAGTATGCAACTTAAACAAGTCATTGGCATTTTATTCTAATTTATTGTTCCGGCAGGTGTGAATAAAATGATTCCAAGACCCTTAAATCATTGAAGAATTAAGCACATTATGTATTTAGACTCAATTCTAATATATTTTAGGTAAGCAAATCCTTTTCTAATATTCTAGAAACTACTCTTGGTTGATAGGTACGTCTAAGGATTTATTAGGTAAACCGACCTGTTTTGCCACGACATAAAAGGACTCCTTACTTAATTATATCGTTGAGTTTCACCAAAACTAACATGTACTCACAATTATTTGTGTACCTTACTCCTTTAGGATCAATAAGTAACACCTCGCTATGGCGGAAAACTATTACTAAGATTGATGTAAAGGTTATCCAAGTAAGTGTTATTTTGGCATGGCACCTTTTAACTCAATTTTTAAAGTTTGGAACTTAAGGATCTTACTATGTTGATTAGATTTGAAGTGAACTAAAATCCTTAATCATGCAACATAATCAAGCCATAATCTCATGCATAATTAAGACATATTTAAAGCAATAAATAACTTAAAGTATGCATAAGATATAAATGTGATCTAGTATGGCCCGACTTCATCTTGAAGCTTCAACTTCAAACTCCGTCTTGAAAATGGATTGGAAACTCCGTCTCGAATTTCACTATGGGAGGCGCCATTTTCTTGAAATAGGATAAGCTATAATTGAAACTAATTACAACTATTTGATGGTACGCAGACCATATTTAAAATTAAAAATTTTGGTGCATTAGACCAATCTTACATTCAAATTAATGGTACGCATACCATATTTTCTATCCTATTTAGGCCATACTAGTCACTTTCCATAACCTGCAAAACAGTACATTTATAATATACCATTCACCCATTCATTTATTAATGTATGACCCAAATAGCAAGTTAGTAGAACATATTATGCATCACATAAATATTTGCAACAATGAATGAAGGGTTCTAATAATCTATAAATTATTCAATCCTTATTAATTCTAATCGAGTTGTTTTAACCTTAAAGGAATGTAGACTTAATCTAGAGTTTAGGACTAGAATACTCCCACTAAAACCAAGAAATTTACATGCTTTACAAATTTTAAACATAAAATTGCATTTCCTTGTCCAACCGGAAACTTACAAATTTAATTAAAATTTAAAGCTCATATAAAATATTATTTAAATCCTTTATTTTTATTTTCAGTTGATTAAAATTAATTAATTTATATTTTATCAAGGTTTTAATTTTAGTAAAATAATTAGTATAAATAAATTTATGATAATTAAATTATTCAAAATTAAATTCCGAGAAAAATTAAATTACGAAATTAAATTTAATTAAAATCATTTTCAACCGAAAAATTAAAACGAACTAACGGGCCAAGACAAAGCCCATAGGCTTGCGCCCATGCCTCGTCGAGGCCTTGTAGTAGCAGCGCCCATGGGCCGCATGCACGAGTGCAGCGCCCATGGCCTGCCACTTCAATGGTCGTTGCGCAAGCATCGAGCAAGCCACGCATAGCACGCAGCAAGCCGAGCAAGCCACACATTACGCGCAGCAGGCATCCCTCGCTGGGGCTAGGCATCGCTCGCTGGGCGAGCCAGCGCTCGCAGCCCTCGCGCGCGGCCTCGAATGCTTGCTGCCTTCGTCTCGCCCCTTGCTCAAATGCACAACGCACACACCGCACAGCAGGGCAGCCCCCCCGCGCGCGTGTGCCTGTGCTTTGCTCGATGCCTAGTACCGCATGGGCGACGAGCTCCCTTGCTCGTCGTCGCATGCCCGCACTATGCAACACCCGCTTAGGGTAACACTTAGCTTTCATTGCTTCGTGCGTGCAAGATTCGTGAACGATTTTCATAAAAATTAAAACTTTTATAATTTAACTTTATTGACAAATTAATAGCTCATATTAATTTCATAAATTTAGGCGAAAAATCAAAAATTTATTATTCAAATTAATTTCCAATTATATTTATTTTCATGGATTCAATTCTAGGTCATAAAATTTTAAAAATTTTCAATTTTAACAAATTTTATGGTGGTTTTATTCATAGGATCCTAATTAAATTGCTAATTAATTATGAAAATCAAATCAAATTCTAAATTATTCGAATTTCAACAAATTAATTACAATTACAAATTAGGTTGTATACAGTAGGTCAATCATAGATTCAAGATTTACATACAAGATTCGCAAATATTTAATTTAACATCATAAAAATTATAAATTTTGCGTTCGAAAAACTAAAACCTCCGAAAAGTCATAGCTAGGCTTAGAATTTGGAAATTCTGGGTTCGGCGACAAATCTGTGATTTTGTCAAAATTTTAAAACGTCGTTTACATGCGAAATTCACTATAAAATTATACGATTCCAACCATTATTAACTAAACTGCCGAAAAATCCTGCGAACATATAATTAAATAATCGCACGAATTTGCAATTAATTACATACAACGAAATTAATCACCCCTTTAATTCATTGCAAATTTATCACCCCTCCTTGATAGCTAGCATTTTGTTTCTTATTGTTCGGTTGATTTTCTTCGAAGTTTCCTTTTCGTTTTCCATATGTTTCTTCTCGAAGCTTGATAATTCTTTCAACGTTAATTGCTCGATCGTACAACTCTTGGAAAGTGGAAATTCTAGAACTCGAAAGACGATCACGGATCTCAATTTTTAATCCTCCTTCAAATTGATTCATCCTTTGCCTATCAGCAGTCACCAGGTCAGGGGCAAATAGAGCAAGCTCATTGAGTTTCACTACATATTCTAGAACATTCTTCTTTCCTTGACTTAGTTTGATAAATTCCGATTCCATTTGCAGTTGCAGTGAATAGGGATAAAATTGTTCCCGCATAGCTTCCGTTAGCTTTTCCCAACCAAAACCAGGCTCATTTTGGAGTCCTTTAACACTTTTTCACCACAGGTTGGCTTGTCCTTTCAAGTAAAATACGGCGTAGTTGACCTTCCATTTCTCGGGGGATTGAGTTGCATCAAATAACTTCCCCATATCGCTAATCCATTCCTCAAATTCAGTAGGGTCTGGCTTGCCATCATAAGTAGGGGGTTTATGAGAAGCGAACTTCTTGAACATGTTGGAGCATTCTTCTTGCTCTGACCTTGGCTTCTGACGATTTCCTTGCAGAAGTTCCGACATTATCAATCTTATTAAGTCCATTCGATTATCACTCGTTTCTCTTGGGGTGTCACCGAAAATGGGATCCTTGCGCAATTCTTCAATTCTTTATTTCATTCCTTCCAGCGTTAGTGCAGATTTATGATTACCATTGCCATCGTTAACATCGTTATCGTTTCTAGTGCCGTCAATAGGAATGTTTCCGCTTGAAGTCATCGCCGATCTGATCGCATCATCGCAAGGATACAATGCTTCAGATAATCTTTTCTTCTTGAAATTAGACTAAGAAATTCTGCAAATCATAATAAAGAAAACATTCCCGTTACGTTCCCCGTTCCTATCACTCATACTCGTTTCATTTTAACTTAGCATGATTTTAACATATTCTTTTTAACTTTATTCCTTAAACTTCTTCGCTTAAAGCCCATTGAATTCTATTACGTGCAAAACCTGTAAGGTTTAGCACTTATGATCCAGAACCTTGGCTCTGAATACAAAACTGTAACGCCCCAACTGCTAAACACCATTAATTAGGTTAATTATCTTTAATTAGCAGCGGAAACCCTAATTTAGTCGGAGCGTCACATGCCGTATCTCCCTCGTGGGAAATACAAGGCGACATAACCTTTTTACATTTACTGACTACTGTTGAGTAACAGTAATTATACTTCATTTCGATTAATTCTTTAATATTTACATCGAAATCTAAATGAACTTTAATAAATATTCCTAACATTGATTAAACATAAATATTAAAATCCAACTCAATAATTGAAATTTGACTTAGAGTTTAATTGTTCATCCATTATTACTAGTGATACATGATTATCTTTATTAAACATCGATCGTGAATTTGATGGTTGCATCCTCACTCTAAGGCATCCCATGATCTTCTTCGTACCTAAAACAAAAGCAACATCGTGAGCCGAGGCCCAGTAACATACTACCCTAACAACGTAAATTCATTTCAATTCATTTTACTTAATTTGCAAACAGGGAGAATAGAATATAGTAAATCACTTTCACCAAAGCATAATAATAAGACATCATATATAACTTGAAACTTTAGTAGTTCCCATTATCTTTCATAAAACCTTCATTTTACTTGGTAACTGACAAGTTAGCCTTGCGAGACGTCTCCCACCTTGCGATAGTCCTCAAGGAGCACTCTCCCTTGTTGGACATACGCCCGTACCTAATTAGTTTCTTTTTTAGCTTGCGGTAACCCTCAAGGAGGACTCTCCCTTGTCGGGTATCCCGCGGTACGTGCACGACCTAGAAATAGTAACCCCACTTACTGCCAGAACCGGTTACACTTTTTTTTTTTTTTTTGGCAAGCAATCAAGGGGAGATATATTAAGCTCAAACAATAGTATTACAACCTAAGCAAGAGAAACCAAGGGACAAAACCCCAAGGAAACTCAGCAACACCAACAGATTCCAAACAGGAATCAAACCAAACTAGAGTGTTACAAAGCTACTAACCACTCTCTATCAGAATCACTGAGTTTTTTGCTTCTTACACTTAGGATTCTATGCTTAATATCAAACTGCAAGGATTGCAGCAAGCTCACAATAGTAGGAACAGAAAGATCCCAAACTGCAGAGTTCCTAGCTTTCCAAATTTGATATACACCACCAGCCATGGCAGCATAAAAGACTTTCCTTTTGAACACTGACTTGTAGTTCCTTCTAATCCATTGCATGATCAAAACCACAGAGGTTCTGTGGGTGCTGAGACCCAGCCAAGCCATAAGATCAGCCAAGAATTTCCTGATGTACACATAGTAAAAAAACAAGTGTGCACATGTCTCAACAGAATTACCACAAAGAGGACATAAGTTATCAGCACACACTCCATATTGGAATAATCTGTCTGTGGTTTTGAGTCTCTCCAGTAGCAACACCCATAAAGTAAACCTATGTTTAGGAATGGTAAGCCTATTCCAAACATATCTTGCCCACTGAGTCTTCCCTGTTTGGTTCTTGAGCAGATTATACACCTCCTTAATAGAGAATTTGCTCTTTGTAAGCCAAGAAGAAGAACCCAAGGTATCACAACATGCCTGCTTAGCATATCAATCAGAATGGATCTACCAGCCACAAAGGCACCCTGATTGGGGGAAATGATGTCAGGAAGGACCAGTTTAAGCTTAGAGCATATCAATTTAGAGATACACTTGTACAAAACAGAACAACATGCAATAGGCCTAAAATCACCTACTGAAGCAGGAATAGGAAGCTTAGGCACCAGAGAAATTGAGGTAACATTGATTTCTTTCAGTAATTTCCCAGTGGTGAAGAAATCTTTGAGAGCAAGACAGAAATCATCCTTGATAATAGGCCAAGCTGACTTGAAGAACTGGCTATTAAAGCCATCTAACCCGGGTGCTTTGGTTACAGGGATGGTGTCTAACACATGTTTAATATCTGCATCAAGAAAGCTGCACTGCAAGATGTTCTTGTGAGCCATAGAAAGTCTAGGCCCCTGATTAATTATAATAGCTTTAAC
This sequence comes from Spinacia oleracea, assembly GCF_020520425.1. NCBI lineage: Eukaryota > Viridiplantae > Streptophyta > Magnoliopsida > Caryophyllales > Amaranthaceae > Spinacia > Spinacia oleracea. Next base: position 96,130,081 of record NC_079489.1, read on the forward strand.
TGGTGTTCTATGCTCCAGTTTATCCCCAAAAAGAGAGGAGTAAAACTGGGTGAAAGCATGTTGGACCCCATCAGTTGACTGAACCCACACACCATCAGTATTTTGAATGGAGTTCATCTTATTTTGCTTTCTCCTGTGTTTAATACTCATATGGAACAACCTGGAATTCTCATCACCCAGTTCAAGCCAGTGAATTTTAGCGGTCTGCTGAAGAAAAGTGAGGTATTGAGCATGAATAGCTCTATATTTAGCATTGGCTTCCTTTTTTGCAGTTGCTAAATTGGGGTTAGTGGGATCACTGTGAAGTAAGTTCTGAGCCAATAGAAGATCATGGTGGCATTGAGTGTTAGTGGCCTCAATGTTAGTGAACCCTTTCTTGTTGAGAAGCTTTAACCCCCCCCCTTGATCCACTTGAGTCTTTGGACCACCCTAAATATATGACATCCCCTCACACTTCTATCCCAACCAGTCTGCACTACTGGTAAGAAGTCTGCTGCTGTAGCCCACATATTCTGAAATCAAAAAGGCCTTTTTTGAGCTTGATCTCTGTAACAACTGAGAATCATGGGATAATGATTATAATCACCTTCAGGGAGGAAAGCAGCTTCTGATGTAGGGAAGAGATCTTCCCACTGAGTGTTAGCTAACACTCTATCAATTCTGGTGAAAACCCTGTGAGCCCCTTCTTGCTTGTTAGTCCAAGTAAACTGCCTTCCAACAGTCTTAATATCATTGAGATTACACTGCATCATACATGTTCTCATATCCTGAATTTCATAAAACCTGACAGTAGAACCAATCCTATCTTCCAAGTTCATTATAGAATTAAAATCACCCATAATGACCCAAGGTTGAGTAATACCAAGGGGGAGAGAGGTTAAGTGATCCCATAGATCTCTTCTATCTGTTCTGGCATTCATACCGTAGATGAAGGAACCAGCAAAGTTGAGAGTTGTTCCTTTAGGAGTTATGCTGCAATGGATCAATTGAGCACTCATATATCTAATATCTACTTCAAACACATCTGGATCCCATCCCAAAATAATTCTTCCTCCTGGAGCATGACATAAATTGGTGGAGAAACACCACCCAGGGCAAAGGTTGAGGTAAAGATCTCCAAGTTTAGGAGATTTCACCCTAGTTTCAAGGAGACTAAACAGCTTAATTTGGTGAGTTTGAAGGAACCTTCTCACCTCATGTTGTTTGCTTTTCCTGTTTAGCCCCCTTACATTCCAGCAAAGAATGTTATCCATGAGCTGCAGGGGTGATCACCTCCTGAGCCAATGGACTCCCCACAGTGGCAGCTGCAGTACCACCCCCTGATAGTTCCCCTTCTTCTTCCTCCAGTAGTTGATAGCTATTTCTAGTCTGCACTGGCCTCAACTCCCTACACCTCTGAATGCTAAACCCAGTAGCCATAACAAACCCATCATCCCCCTCCATAGCTGCACCCCCAACTACTGAGACAGTGTTGTTCTAAGTGCTATGTGGTGCAACCTTCTGCACCCATATTTTCTTTGTTTTAGGCTGCTTTTTGGCTTGTTTACACACCTCAGCTTTATGACCAATTCCTTTGTAATTAGTGCATGAATGTGGTAACCAATCATAAGTAACCTTTTGATCCACAATAACTCCCTTTTCATTCACAAACTGGATCACAGAAGGGAAGTGTTGGTCAATTTTCACATCAACCAGAATTTTCGTAAACATCAGTTTGTCTCTATGCATTGTTGCTTGATCCACCTTAATAGGAGTACCTACTTGGCCAGCAATCTTAAACATGCTTTTGTCACCCCAATACTTCACATCTAAATCAGATAGTTTAATCCATATTGGAAGGGTTTTTACATCCTCCTTAGCATAATTGATGTCAGGTGACCAGGGTTTCAAAATAAGAGGCTTGGAATCAAAAAACTGAGTACCCCCTTGAAGTATCTTAGCACAATTCTCCATGGTAGTGAACCTAACCAGAAAAATGCCCTTCCCTACCAAAGCAACTTCGTCAACCCCCATTTTCCCCCAAATTCTATGAGCAAATCCCTCCATCACATGTTGAGGTGGGTTAGCACCAATCACATAGCATATGATAGCTGATTTCTAGCATACAATTTCATCTTCAATATCCTCAACATCAATTTGCACAAGTTTAACAAGTATTTCTTCAATCAAAACAGGGGAAGCAGGTTGGGGTGCAACATTATTCACATTATTTGCATTCACAGGTCGCACAGATTGCAATACATTCATATTCACATTCAAATCAGTTGCAATCACAGATTTATCCCCTCCAACAAGTCTCCCGCCAGAATTTGAAAAATGGGTATTGATGGTTTTACCTTGACTTAATCCATTGATCCAGGCATTGAAATCATCACGAACATTGGAGCGGTGCTGCAACTCTCTGAGTGAAGATTTCGGGGTAAGAATCTGGTTCTCAATCAAAATTTCATCATCTGGGTATGAAATTTCAGAAGTTTCAGAAGTGGAATCAATGGTGGTGTTCTCCACCATTGCTGCAGTAGATGGACCTTTGGATTGTGGGCGAGTGTTAGGTTTAGGCTGAACTTAATTGTCACTATTCTTCGTCTTCTTCCCAGAGTTTTTGGCATGCTTTTGAGGCCTGGCCATGGCGTCGAAGAGAGGTTACTCCTTCGAAACCCCTAGGCAACAAAAAATCCTCTTAGTTTATCTCTCATGTTACACTTTTATTTATCATGTTTCGTATCTTATTCGTAACTCATAAACATCATTCTTATAAAATCATTCATAAACATATTTGAATATCATCATGCATAAAACAAACTTTATAAATACATTTCATATCCCACAATCCAATAAAAACATATCATTATAAACACATTTCATAATCTCATAAAACACATTTCATAAAGGGATTATGGGTGTTAGCAATAGATGTTACCTCAACCGTAGTTTATACTTCCTGTTCGATGGATCGTTCGTCCTGAGTTCCGAGTTCGATTCTTTCAAAATATTAAATTATTGAATTAGTACTAAAATGATAAATAAATTAAAATCGACATTTTATAAATAATAAATTTTATAAGTAGTGAATTTATAAATAACGAATTTAATAAAAATATAATTTCATAAATCGGTTTTCAGGAAATATATTACTTGAATTTCATAAATTAACGAAAACATTATTTAAATCAGATTTCATAAAATCAATATTATTTTAAGTAACCATTTTATTTCATAAAACATGAAGATTTAGTAAATGGACCAAGGTGTCAAAACTTACTTTGGGAAAATTGGGCTAAGTGATTTGGGCTTGGCTTGAGAAATAAAAGAAACAAAGTTCCTAAATGGAACTGGTTTTCTTTTTCTGGAAAGGGAAACACGGGGCAGGGGAGGCACGAGAGCAGGGTACGAAGGAGGAGCAGGGGAGGAAGAAGGGAGATAGGAGTGGCTGGCTGGGCGGCGCAGCAGGGACGCGGTGGAGAGTCGGTGGTGGTGGTGTGGTTCGCGGCGGCGAAACAACAAGGAAGGGGGAAGGGTGGTCACGCACAACAGGGGTGTGACGCGACGGAGGGGTGGTCTTCCGGTTTGTTTTGGGCGGCGAATCGCCGGGGATTGGGGCGAAGATTGGGTACGTGATGATGGTGGTTGGTTTTGTGGTGGCGGAATCAGCAAGGGAAAGGGCGAGGGAGTACGAACAGGTGAGGGGAAGCAGGGGATGCGGGGGTGTTTGCGGTGGCCACAAGGTGGCGTTGGTGGTTGTTACTCTTTAGGAATTGTTGGGTAACGGGGAGCAGATTTCTGTTCTATTTATAGGGTCATGGGGATGCCATTGACATCATCCATGAGCTCACCATGGTAGTAGAGTGAGGAAGAAGTTGTGGTACTTGGAGACCAAGAAAATTGACTTGGACTGATTTAGGGAGAAAGAGTAGTCAAGAAAGTAAGAAAATTTTGTCTGCTCATTGATTTGGTTAACACGTGAGAGAAGAGCAGAAGAACAATATGCATTTTGGCTTTGAGTGAGAATGAGTATATTTTTATAATCTTGGAATAGGTAAATTTCATAATTTTAGTTGCTATTTTTAGGAGTTGGTAAAGAAAATAGAAATCCTTAATTTTGAAATAATTCCTTAAAATATCGACAACATAAAATAAATTTAGTTTTCAAATAAATTAAGAATGTTCCGAAATTATTAAAGATTCGAAATAAATAAGATTTAAAAGGTAGTTTTATGCTCGTAAAAATTAAATTATAAAATCTTAAAAATAAAGCGTGTAACGATATTAAAAATTCAATCGCACTAAAACTTCAATAATTGAATGAAATTTGAAATTAGGATTTAAAAAGCTAAAACAAAAGTAATTTAGCATAATTAATCAAGTTTTTTTTGTTTTTAAAATTCGGGGTATTACATTCTTACCCCCTTAGAAAAAGTTTCGTCCTCGAAACTTGAAAATTTAAACGAATAAAATGATTGTTGAAAATCGAAAATATTCGAGTAAAAGTATGATGTTTTATTTTTAAAACCAAGATCTCACAATTTCGTTTTAATTCCGACAACATCTAGCCTTTATTTCGCCATCTTCTTTTATGACTCCGCTTCAACTCGAGACCTAGAATCGAAGAGTAAAGAATACAAAAGGGGCAAAATTATATGTTGATCCTTAATCGTCATTAAAGTCAATTAAATTCCACCATCATCTTTCTTATCTCCACTTTACTTCATAAAATAGGATCGAGGAGCAAAGAACATAAAAAGGGGAAAACTTGTTAGCATAGACTAAGCTCCCATTTTACTTTGTGAGATCCCGTTTGAAAATACTTTCCACCAAAATAGTAATTTTTAATACAAAATTATAATCCTGAAGATATATATATATATAATGAAAATAAATCAATTATAATAGTCAAATAATTTGTAAAAATCATTTATTATAACAATCTCGTACTTTGAGCTCAGGAGAACTTCCATCGAAGACGGCTTCCATGTATAACGATTAGTTATTATCAATACAATCATGTCAGCATAAACATAATCCATAAAACATATCATAAATACATAATTCTTTATTTGAAAATTTCACATTTAACATAAACATAACATTCATATAACTAATGATGGTAATACATCTTAGTTTGATACTTGATTAGCGCATATTACTTTCAAAATTTCCATCATTTATTCTAAACTATTTCCTCTAGATGTTCGATCACACGTTTTCAAAAGGTCTTTTTGCTTCATTCTTCACTCCATACTAGCGAAGTCGTCGTTGTCATTTGCATCACCGTCTTTTCCCTGCATTAAAAACACTCTTCCATTCGAAGTTGGTCCACGTGGGGGATTACGATTGAAATTTGTAGTGCCACCATTTCCTTTGTTCACGTCGTTTCTCCTATCACCTTGCTCTCGATGTATTTGCGGACAATCTCTGATTTGGTGATCTTTGCTACAACATTTGAAGCAATCCCGCGTACCAATTCGACATTCTTTCTCAGTATGGTTCCATCTTCCACACTTGACGCATCCAGGATTCTTGTTAAAGTATTGGTTTCCGTTGTTCCCTCCTTGATAGCTAACATTTTGTTTCTTATTGTTCGGTTTATTTTCTTCGAAGTTTCCTTTTCGTTTTCCATATGTTTCTTCTCGAAGCTTGATAATTCTTTCGACGTTAATTGCTCGATCGTACAACTCTTGGAAAGTGGAAATTCTAGAACTCGAAAGACGATCACGGATCTCAATGTTTAATCCTCCTTCAAATCGATTCATCCTTTGCCTATCAGTAGTCACCAGTTCAGGGGCAAATCGAGCAAGATCATTGAATTTCACTGCATATTCTAGAACATTCATCTTTCCTTGACTTAGTTTGATAAATTCCGATTCCATTTGTAGTTGCAGAGAATAGGGATAAAATTGTTCCCGCATACCTTCCGTCAGCTTTTCCCAACCAAAACCAGGCTCATTTTGGATTCCTTTAACACTTTTCCACCACAGGTTGGCTTGTCCTTTCAAGTAAAATACGGCGTAGTTGACCTTCCATTTCTCGGGGCATTGAGTTACATCAAATAACTTCTCCATATCGCTAATCCATTCCTCAAATTCAGTAGGGTCTGGCTTGCCATCATAAGTAGGGGGTTTATGAGAAGCGAACTTCTTGAGCATGTTGGAGCATTCTTCTTGCTCTGACCTTGGCTTCTGACGATTTCCTTGCAGAAGTTCCGACATTATCAATCTCATTAAGTCCATTCGATTATCACTCGTTTCTCCTGGGGTGTCACCGAAAATGGGATCCTTGCACAATTCTTCATTTCTTTCTTTCATTTCTTCCAGCTTTAGTGCAGATTTGTGATTACCATTAACATTGTTAACATCGTTATCATTTCTAGTGCCGTCAATAGGAATATTTCCGCTTGAAGTCATCGCCGATCTGATCGCATCATCGCAAGGATACAATGCTTCAGATAATCTTTTCATCTTGAAATTAGACTAAGAAATTCTGCAAATCATAATAAAGAAAACATTCCCGTTACGTTCCCCGTTCCTATCACTCATACTCGTTTCATTTTAACTTAGCATGATTTTAACATATTCTTTTTAACTTTATTCCTTAAAATTCCTCGCTTAAAGCCCATTGAATTCTATTACGTGTAAAACCCGTAAGGTTTAGCACTTATGATCCAGAACCTTGGCTCTGAATACCAAACTGTAACGCCCCAACTTCTAAACACCATTAATTAGGTTAATTATCTTTAATTAGCAGCGGAAACCCTAATTTAGTCGGAGCGTCACATGCCGTATCTCCCTCGTGGGAAATACAAGGCGACATAACCTTTTTACATTTACTGACTACTGTTGAGTAACAGTAATTATACTTCACTTCGATTAATTCTTTAATATTTACATCAAAATCTAAATGAACTTTAATAAATATTCCTAACATTGATTAAACATAAATATTAAAATCCAACTCAATAATTGAAATTTGACTTGGAGTTTAATTAGTTCATCCATTATTACTAGTGATACATGATTATCTTTATTAAACATCGATCGTGAATTTGATGGTTGCATCATCACTCTAAGAAATCCCATGATCTTCTTCATACCTAAAACAAAAGCAACATCGTGAGCCGAGGCCTAGTAACATACTACCCTAACAACGTAAATTCATTTCAATTCATTTTACTTAATTTGCAAACAGGGAGAATAGAATATAGTAAATCACTTTCACAAAAGCATAATAATAAAACATCATTTATAACTTGAAACTTTAGTAGTTCCCATTATCTTTCATAAAACCTTCATTTCACTTGGTAACTGACATGTTAGCCTTGCGGGACGTCTCCCACCTTGCGATAGTCCTCAAGGAGCACTCTCCCTTGTTGGACATACGCCCGTACCTAATTAGTTTCTTTTTTAGCTTGTGGTAACCCTCAAGGAGAACTCTCCCTTGTTGGGTGTCCCGCGGTACGGCGGTACGTGCACGACCTAGAAATAGTAACCCCACTAACTGCCAGAACCGGTTACACTTTTATTTATCATGTTTCGTATCTTATTCGTAACTCATAAACATCATTCTTATAAAATCATTCATAAACATATTTGAATATCATCATGCATAAAACAAACTTTATAAATACATTTCATATCCCACTATCCAATAAAAACATATCATTATAAACACATTTCATAATCTCATAAAACACATTTCATAAAGGGATTGTGGGTGTTAGCAATAGATGTTACCTCAACCGTAGTTTATACTTCCTTTTCGATGGATCGTTCGTCCTGAGTTCCGAGTTCGATTCTTTCAAAATATTAAATTATTGAATTAGTACTAAACCGATAAATAAATTAAAATCGACATTTTATAAATAATAAATTTTATAAGTAGTGAATTTATAAATAACGAATTTAATAAAAATATAATTTCATAAATCGGTTTTCAGGAAATATATTACTTGAATTTCATAAATTAACAAAAAAATTATTTAAATCAGATTTCATAAAATCAATATTATTTTAAGTAACCATTTTATTTCATAAAACATTAAGATTTAGTAAATGGACCAAGGTGTCAAAACTTACATTGGGAAAATTGGGCTAAGTGATTTGGGCTTGGCTTGAGAAATAAAAGAAACAAAGTTCCTAAATGGAACTGGTTTTCTTTTACTGGAAAGGGAAACACGTGGCAGGGGAGGCACGAGAGCAGGGGAGAGGCAGGGCACGAAGGAGGAGCAGGGGAGGAAGAAGGGAGACAAGGGTGGCTGGCTGGGCGGCGAAGCAGGGACGCGCCGGAGAGGCGGTGGTGGTGGTGTGGTTCACGGCGGCGAAACAACAAGGAAGGGGGAAGGGTGGTCGCGCAGACAGGGGTGTGACGCGACGGAGGGGTGGTTTTCTGGTTGGTTTTGGGCGGGGAATCGTCGGGTATTGGGGTGAAGATTGGGTGATGATGGTGGTTGGTTTTGTGGTGGCGGAATCAGCAAGGGAAAAGGAGAGGGAGTACCCACAGGGGAGGGGAAGCAGGGGATGCGGGTGTGTTTGCGGTGGCCACAAGGTGGCGTTGGTGGTTGTTGCTTGAAACATAGAATGAGCTGGAGAATTTGAGAGTTTAGTTGAATTAATGACTGAATTGTTGGGTAACAGGGAGCAGATTTCTGTTCTATTTATAGGGTCATGGGGATGTCATTGACATCATCAATGAGCTCACCATGGTAGTAGAGTGAGGAAGAAGTTGTGGTACTTGGAGACCAAGAAAATTGACTTGGACTGATTTAGGGAGAAAGAGTAGTCAAGAAAGTAAGAAAATTTTGTCTGCTCATTGATTTGGTTAACACGTGAGAGAAGAGGAGAAGAACAATATGCATTTGGCTTTGAGTGAGAATGAGTATATTTTTATAATCTTAGAATAGGTAAATTTCAGAATTTTAGTTGCTATTTTTAGGAGTTGGTAAAGAAAATAGAAATCCTTAATTTTGAAATAATTCCTTAACATATCGACAATATAAAATAAATTTAGTTTTCGAATAAATTAAGAATGTTCCGAAATTATTAAAGATTCGAAATAAATAAGATTTAAAAGGTAGTTTTAAGCTCGTAAAAATTAAATTATAAAATCTTAAAAATAAAGCGTGTAACGATATTAAAAATTCAATCGCACTAAAACTTCAATAATTGCATGAAATTTGAAATTAGGATTTAAAAAGCTAAAACAAAAGTAATTTAGCATAAATAATCATGTTTTTTTTTGTTTTTAAAATTCGGGGTATTACAAATTGTGATAATGTATCACCTATTTATAGGGAGGAAATATCGGACTTAGATTTCCACTAGGATTCAATTTACTAATTCGATTAGAATTCTAGCTAAATTAATCCATTAGAATTTATTGTTTAATCGAACAACTAACTCTTATGGAATTAGGAAAACAATTAATCGAACAATCCTAAGCGACTAAGGATTCGTAGCGTTGCACGAACACACACACACGCAGCCCACGAGGGGCGCGCTGTGCACGGCTTGGCCCAAGCAGTGCTGGCAGCACGCGACCCATCGTTGGGCGCTGCTGCTGGCCTGCCTTGCTTTGCTCGGCTGGGCCTGGCGCCTTGCTCCGTGCTCGACTGGGCTCGCTGCCCTTGCTTGCTCGCTGCGCGGGCTTCGTTAGGCGCGGTCCTGGCTTCGTGCTGGGCCTTGCGTCTGGCAAGCTCGTCCGATGTTTATTTCGTACGTTGCGCTTCCGATTCGTTTTCCGATTCCGGAATTTATTTCCGAATCGAACAATATTTAATATTTCAAATTCCGGAATTTATATCCGATTCGAACAAATATTTAATATTTCCGATTCCGAAATTTATTTCCGATTCCGACAATATTTCCGATTCCGGCAATATTTCCGTTTCCGGCAATATTTCCGGTTCCGGCAATATTTCTATTTCCAATAATATTTTCCGATACGTACCATGTTTCCGTTTCCGGCAACATCTACGACTTGGATAATATTTATATTTCCGTTACGATCCATATTTCCGTTTCCGGCAATATCATCGTTTCCGGAGTATTCATTTTGATAATTTTGATAATTTAAATGAAAAGTCTTAGACGAATATTTCTCTATTTTTTTTTCGTCGTTAATATTCCAAGAAGTTCCAGTTGCATTTCTCCAAAACCTAGGTCAGATGTAAAATACTAAAACCCCTAAAATATTTTGGTTTTCTTTCTTCTCTAATTCCACTAAGGCGATGGATGTAGCCAGAGTTCTGAAACTATATACTCTGAATTTGCATATGCTTCCAAAGTAATCTTCTCAAAACTAAGAATTTCAGAGTGGCAATGGGTGGAGACTACGGCTACGAAGGGCGACGTTCCACATCGATGCGGCACTAGCACCGGCACCACCCATTGCCACTCTTGCTCAATATTCTAAAAGAGGGGAAAGAAAAACCATTCCCTAAAAAGAAAACCCATACCCTAAAATTGAATTTATGGAAGAATCAGAGAAGGTGAAGGCTCTTCCATGACTAACCAATGCTTATATTGTTTATGTGCTTAAGAGGGATAAATCTATTTAATATCGCCTAGATGGGTCGTGCTTTTGATGAGAATCACTGCCTTTCTTCTGAATTGGGTACCCCCACTGATTGGTAATGACTGATTTAGAAAATAATTGGGTTTTTTAATTGTATTTTTATGAGTATATTGGTTTTGTAATGAATTGTTGGGTTTTTATAGTAATTGACATACTCCACAGAAGATTTTTGATAGTAATTGACATACTCCATTACTAGATTTGTCAATGAGAACATAAATTTGAAGATTTTTTGTTTGTTGTTCAATCTGGGCTTGTGTCTAAAATAATTCCATATTCATATAGATAACAGATTCTCCGATCTAGTTTTGTTGGTGGAGGAGACTAGTTTTAAGTTTGTGTGTAGTAGGATGCTCAATACCTTCGAGTTAAGTCAGAAGGTTAATTTTTACTAGAATTGATCCTAATAAGTTCATATTGTCAAGTTTAATTATCTCCACTCGGTTCTATTATTAGAGTGATTAATGTGTCTCTCATGTTATTCAGGTTTGTTTGTTTAGATTCCTTTTAGCTACACTGTTTCCTGAATTTCTCCTCCTGGTGATCCTCAGAATTATTCCATATGTTTGATTGAAATTGTTGGTTCTTGTTATCGTATTATTTTTTATTCGTTCTTTACGCGTTATCATTAATCTAGGACTGTTGTAATAATCCCTAGAGTGACTTGCACGAGTTAAAAACATTGCAGTAGCTTTCACAAAGTTGGAAAAGGTCGTTTTGAAATAAGGAATTAATGTTGTCTATGGCATGAATTAACTTGTAATCTGTTTTGCAGGACTGAATGATCTACGACAACGTAGGACAAAGTGTCTAATAAGCTTGTTTGTATCCCTACTTGTTAAGCTAATAACGTGTTTGTAAATAACATGTTATGGTTTTCTAATTGCAGACTTGAATAACTAGTTGACGAAATTACGGGTTTATATGGATATACTTATGGTACAATTATAAAACTTGGAATGATTCTTGGGCATTGCTATGCCTGACTATCCCTATACAAAAGAGAGCAACAGTATTTATGTGAAAACAAAGACCTCCTAGTCCATGGTCGGATTTTCATTGACTAGCATATAGCTAGGGTTTTGGTGAATCACACCTAGTTACGAGTACCAGTCCGGTGAGCCTGTCAAACAACACTTGATGTCCTACGTGGGGCCCACGTCACTATCCATAAGTGATCATTCAGCTATCTGTACCAAAGACTTAAATGTCATAGTATAGTAAGCATACAAGAATAATGGATTTTTCTTTGGTGTTATATCTGGATGAACTAAGCTGATGCATAACATTTTTGATTGCAGGTGTTTTATAGTAATAATTATGCACGGGATGCTTTGGTTCCGAAATTCGGGGATAGGGAGCAGTGGGGAAGGGTCTAAGTCTGTTTTCTTCTAATGCAGTTCTTGTCCAAAGGATGTTGATTTTCATTTGCTTTGGGAAGATGCTAAAAAACAGGTAAACCACTACTCCTTATTGGACTATTGTTAACATGTTTATCTTTGACATTCATTGAATCATTACTAATTAATCAGTAATAAACATTAGCTTTTGACAATTTTTCTGGTTTTTCATTTTCATCATGTATAGTTAGTTCTAGAAACTGAAAACTGGCCTTATATATATACACTACTAGAAATAGAGTTTTAACGACCATTTAATAATTTATCAGATTTTTCATTTTCATCATGTATAGTTAGTCCTAATTGCAATCGAAACCGATATTATGAATTGGGTGATTTTGCAGTTTCTGCTTCCTATACTCGCTGCACATCTATGTATTTTGTGTTTTACTTAGTTTTCTGTCAATTTTGGTAGAATTTGTCAGAAACTTTTACTTTAATTGGTGTTTATTTTTATAATTAGGTTTGAAAAAATAGTGATTTAGTTATTATCCTTTTTGGATCATATGTAATATTGCTTTTCCGAATTAATTACTCTTTGTTAATAACTTGATATTGGAAATTTCATTCTTATTTTTAGGAATCTTGTTGTTGAAGCGTAAATTGCTTACTGAAATCAACACGTGATGTAGTACGGAGGTAATTTTTTTAGGCTATTGTCTGTCCAATATTATATAGATGATATGGAGGGGTATTTCTTACAATACATACGCTTTTGTTTTTATCTTGTTAAATATTAGTAAGTTTAATTTATATGGTTCAAATTGATTAGTACTTCGTACATTGCAAACTTATTAGCTTGTTTATAAATTTTATGATTGACATAAACTGTAAAAATGGAGATCGGATCACCTTTAAATTACACCTTTAAATGTGTTTGCTTTTCTAAATGTTGTATTTTCTTAATATTACAGATTATCTAATTGTATGTGATATGTCAAGGGGAGGAAAGGGATGACTGAGAGTGTTTTTTATTGTTCGAGTTCTTGTACATAAACTCTAATGGAGTTATGCCATTTTAGTTAGATGTTAACGCTAGCCTAATTCTTCTTATATAATTATAAAAGTAGTATGGGGCTTATGTCATGTTAAATTGATGTCATGGCTCGCCAAATTACATCTTATACAAAGAGTATTTGATTCGCTTACTTTCAATGTTATTTTCTTTTAAGTTAAATGAAACTTGTCATCGAATCCTCCTACTTGCTAGTATTTTTGGTGTAGAGTAGTTGACGCTTTGAATGTTTCTACTACTTAGTCCTAAGGCTACTAGCTAGATAGTGTGTTCTCTCTAGTACACTTATCTCAGTAAAAAATATCTCTATAAATTTTAATAACAAGAAGATGAATAGGTGTCATTTTACTTCCCCTCCATGAGATACTTTAGAAGAATGTAGTGGCTGCCTCCTAAATGTGTGACACTCATTTGTTCATGTTATCATGTTGCATGGTTGCAGGATGATCCTGATAATTTACGATCTGCATGGGCTCGACTGTTTCAGGTGTGAAGGTGATTATGGTTGTATCTGATAGGTTAGTGTTTCGCCTATTTTTTTTCTTTTGTTTCCTTCAGTTGTTATAATATTTGCCTAGTTCTCGCCCCATTCTATTATGTAATTACCTGTATTCATGATATGACCCCTACAATAACTAGATAAAGCAATACAGAGCTGAGAGGTGTATCTAGACTTCAGACACTAAAGGTATTACACATCAAATAGTACTTTTCACAAACACTAGAAAACTACGAGACTAGCCATCCAAGAAACAGACACCATTACCAAGTTATAGTAGGAGTTTCCTTAATTTGTTGCTGCTCACCAATAGGCATGTATCCACAAATAACACTCATCTCAATAATTTGTGAACATAGGCCATCTAAAGAAACTTCCAGCCGTTATTGAAAAGTATTCAGGGAAAAGGAAATTTCCAAAAGTATTTCAACTTTTAGCAATATCCATAGATAATCCTTGTTGTGGAACTTAATAACTTGGTGGAAATTGCTCCCAATTGCACAATTCCTCAGCCTAACAAATCCAAATATTGACAAACGTGCCTCTGCCAAGCAATACTAATTTAGTGTAGGATTAGTTTCCAATGCAGGTGCAGGCCATTAAAGGGTTTCATTATAGTAGGAAAGGTGGCCCTCTTTCAAGGTTTTGGCTCACAATAATTGAAATCAAGTCTCTAAAACATGACTATTTCTTTCCTCTAAATTACATCTATAACTTATAATCTTAAGAGGAGAAGTGCTATTTACACTTTTTACATGCTTAGAGATCAGGTAGTCAAATGTTGCACTTCTCTCGTGACAGGGAAACAACCGTATGAGGTTAGTTATTATAGCCGCAACTTCTATTGCTCTGTCAGTTATCACTCTATTGACTAATTATGTTCCTTAATCTGGGATAGAAAGCAATTGGCTTTAGTCTGAAAACATAATAGAATGGAGGAAGGGGTCTTAAGTGTTTTCTTAAAAAAGAATGTTAGGTGAACTAAAAAGACAGAATTTATGAAGTATATAGTTTTTTTCATGGGGTATTAACCAGTTCAGAACTTCAAATAGAGTATAACTACGCTATGAGGCTTAGAGTGGATATTAATTAGAGGAAATCTACAAAGAGTGGCATCTAAAAGCTATGGAAGATTATCTAGAGGTTATAGTTATCTTCAGTCTTACAGTTGTTAGCGGTAAGATGCAACCTATGTGGCAATATAATATTTTTATATATTATTTGGATGTATTTGGAAACAATATAATATTTTTATGCCTGTCATCCATGAAGATCATAAACCTGTGGCAGTGGGGGTGCCAAGGAAAACATTGTAATATTGTGATGAGCGACATTTATGTCGCTCTTAGCTTAGGATTTTAGTTCATTTTATTAGCATTTTATTATTATTTTTGCTTAGTTTTATCGTTTTTAGTTCGTTTATTGCATTTTTGCATTTATCGTAACATTCTCTCGTCTTGCGTATATTTTAGTCGTTTTTGCTCTAAATATGTCTTTTGTGCGCATTCTCATCACGTAAGAGTCATTATGAGTATTAGCGTGTTAATATTGCGTCATTATGCTTGTCGACGAATTATATGTTTTACGATTTGCAAAAATGTTAAACGAATTAATATTTTGATTTACGATTTTAATAATATGCTCTACGATTTTATTGAATGTGGTAGGCGAGGTAACTAGCTTGCATACGATGCCCACAACGCTGCAGCAACATGAGCAGCCACAAGTGCATGCAAGAGCCAAGGCAAAGCAGCCCCAGCAACACTCAAGCAAGCAGAAGAGCAGCGCGCAGCAAGAGCTACAGCCGTGCGAGTGCACAGCCTTTCCCGTGCAGGCGCACACTGCTGTGCGAGCGCACAACCCATCCTGCGCGGGCGAACGAAATGCCAAAAACGGATCAGGAACTCTACAGTTTCTTGTGCGGTCGCATGTCACATCTGTGCGGTCACACTGTTCTGGTGCGGGCGCACACCCCCCTCGTGCGGTCGCACGGCTTCGCGGAGGACTATAAGTACGAGAAATCGCAGCATTTGTAATGAGGCTTTCATTAGGCTTTCATTACGTAATTTTCATTTCTCTTAGGCTTAGCTTAGAATTCTCTCTCTAGAATTAGTTTAGGGTTTAGATTAGAGATTAGGATTAAGGCTTCTTAGCCTCAAATTCTTGATTCTAAATTCAATTCAATCATCATTTCTGATTTCTTTTCTCTTTCTCTTGAGTTTTGTTCTTCATTTTGTTCTTCAAAGTTTGATGCTAATTCTTCAATTCAAGGTATAATTCTTCATTTCTTTTTTGATTTGTTCTTTAATTCTTTAATTGCTTCATTAATTTCGTTTATGCTTTGATTTCATGCTTGAATTCTAGAATTAGTTTCATGCTTTGAATTTTATTGATATTTTCCCAATTTTTTTGGTTTGAATTTTTTGATTTTTGTTGATTAAATTAGCTTCATTAATTCAATTAGTTTCATGATTAGGATTAATGTTAGTTTAATGTTGATGTTAATCATGCTAATTGAGTAGTTTAGTCTAGAGGTTAGGGATGAAACCTTGGCATTGAATTTGGGGAATTTTAGGGAAAATTCATGATAGATGTTGTGATTAAATGTGATTTAGTGATACGATTTCCTTGACCAATTGAGTAGCAGTCGGGAATGCTAATTGATTGGATTAGATTGGAATGTATGCTTAGGTTTGACAAGACATTGTGAGCCTAATTTGTGCAAGTGAATGATAGTTCCTATTATATGCAAGCTTATCTAGTTTAGGATTAGGCGAAAGCTCTTCCATAGGCTAGGTTGCTTCGCGTGCTCCATCCGAGAGGAGCACGTCATTTGGTTTCATTCCCCTATGTGCTATGTCGTTGCATATTCATGAATGTCTTGACCTTGTTATTTCTTTGATTCGATTTCCATAGCTGATTCCCGAATCCTCTAGAATTTCTTTATTTGTTTGCATTTCTAGCTTCCATTAGATTAGTTAAAAAACTCAAATTCCATTCGAACTAGCTTGTGAACGCATAGATTAAATAGTCAAACATATCCATTCCTATGGGACGATCCCTATACTTGCCGCTATAGTCCATATAGCCGGTTAGTTAGGTGTTTTATGAATTTTGTTTGGTGAGGTGTTGTTCTATTCAACGACGGAAAAACACCCTATCAAAATGGCGCCGTTGCCGGGGAATGACATCATTGTTTGATTTTTCTTTCTAGTTCTCTAGACTAGTTCATTTTTCATTTTCTTTTTCTTTGAAAACCAAAAAAATGGCAAATTCTCTTGTTTCTCAAAATGATGAGTCGATTTCACTTGATGATCTTCTCTTTCTTCATGATAATTTCCTAAGCTCTTTGAATTTCGAATCTCCAAAATCATTGTTGGAGAGGTTCCTTTTCATAAAATATCTTGAAATTCAAGAAGAGCAAAGAATAGATTCTTGTTTGAGTGCATTTGAAGTCATGTCCCAACAAGTTGTAAAAGGCTTTTTGGGAATTTCTAACCTAATGCAAGAGTCTATTAAGGAAGTTTCATGGAGAAGAGAAGAGTTTGAGGCTACATTGCCACCTATTATGCATGACATTGAGGAGTTGAGTATTAGAGAGTTTGTTCCTACTCGTTCCTCTTTCAGCGAATGCATCGATGATGGTGATGAAAATCTATTTGTTCCATTTTGCCCTGAAGTGCTTAAGTCGATTCAAATTGAGGAAAAACGAGAATGTGACAACCAAAAACTTTTAGAATTGAATGAAGGATCTTATGTTTAGATTTCTTGTGCTTTATGTGATGTGAGTGAAGTTGTTTGCGAATCTTTTGTTCCCACACCCTTCCCTCATTCCCCATTCTGAAAGATAAAACTCAACATTTATCCTTCATTTCCCATTTCTTTTCCCTTTTTGTCCCAACTCCCCATGCTTGAGGATTCTTTTTCCTCTATTGATCCTAATGATTCTCCTTCATCAAAGGAGCAAGAAGAAGGGAGTATTTCTTTTGTTTTTCATTTTGATTTTTCTTATTTTTGGTTCCCTACCCCTTGTAGGCATAGAGTTGCATTCTACTTTGTGCTTGCATCTCATTTGACTCTTGCCTACTTGTTACTATTGGATATGTTTGCCATTGCATATGACAAACTATTGCGATCGTTGTCGGGGTACTTACTAGATGTAAGAGGCGTCAAGCTAATGACGTAAAAAGAGCGCTTCTCGGGAGGCAACCCGTGGGTGTTGGCCACTTGGCCCATGTATACTAATTTTTCTTGATTTTTGAAAGTTTTTTGTGGCTCAAGCTTTCTTGATGTGGAAATCTTTGCATCCATCTTTGCCATGTCCGACTATTCTTATTGGTGAGTTCGTTCGTTATTACGGTTCTTTGCGGGACTTGCTCCCACGACATTTCCGGTAATATCATTCTAACTCTCATGCATTCTTTGGGGTCGGGCATCATATATGCGGGTGTAGACACCTACTTTTGTCCCCATTCCCGAAAGGGAAGGTTCGATGATGAGAACATAAATCTCCACTTGGCAACGCATCTCCTATAAAAATAACGGATCTCAATCACCCTTTCATTTCAGCCAAAGCTGTTATTTATAGAAACCTGCTAAGAATAGTAACAGCCGTAAAAGGTATTTGTTAAAAGTGGCAAAGTCAAAAAAGATAGAAACCTGTCAGAATTAGGTGTTGCACTCCAACATAAATCCTAAAAGAGATAGAATTTGCATTCTTGGTATAATTCGAAAATAAGAGTTACGTATTAATTAAAATCCTAACGAACCTAGAGTTCGTAATGGGCCCAGACGCATTCCGTCATGAGTTAATACGCACTAAAAGACTCGGATAAATCTCAAAAGCTCCGCGTTCTAAGAGTCCAAATCTGACAAAGAACTCGGCCAAGATCCCATTTTCAACGCCTGAATCTGGGCGCCAAAATCTTCGGCGCCCAGCCCTGGGCGCTGAAAGTGCCTTGGGCCGTTTTATCTTCGGATTCTTTTTGGATTCGTATCTTACAATCTATCTTTCCACACACTCTTTTCCTATAAATGCAGCCTAAAAACGACGTGAAAAAAGGACACAATTCCATAATCTGAGTATTGACTCTAGCCTTAAGCCTAAGCCCCACGCTGCGAAATTGATCCAGCGTTCTGTCGCAATCGACCAAAAAGTCGAACAGAACGCATCCTGCCCCTTGTAGCTTGATGAATTAAGCCTAAATACCGGAACATTGCTTAGAAACCCGAGATTCGCTAAATAAAAGGAGAAATAGCAAAGCCAAGTGGTTAGTTTTCTGAAAACCACAACGCACCTCTCAAGGGTGCGTTGTAATGTGTCCCTCATATGATTTAATCGCTTTCATCACCCTTTTATAAAATTGTCAAACTATTAATTTGATTGATCTATCACGCCTAATAAGATAATACCTTGGACAATTGAATTATCATGCTAGGTACCTTAAATCAATCTAAATAAGATAATCACGATTGATGTAGTATTATGTGTTGCATATTGCTAAAATCAATTCAGAATAGTTTAATAGTTTAACGCATGTCCCTTCAATTATTTATGCTGAGCTAGTAAGGATAACCTGCCTCTGGAGTATTATCGATGAGCACTCCTCTCGGTAGTTACAGTCCCCCGAACTCTCAATCTCTGCCCTGCGGGTGTACGTTGAGCGATCCCCACACCAGGGATCACAAGGGAACCTATGGCCGTCGTGGTCGAACATAATGGCACTCTCTTTATGTCACGATAATCGGGTTTTGTCAGTTTTTCTCATTGTCGTTAAAAACTAAATGGCGAATCCTATATTACTAGTCGATTGGGTGTAAACTCATAGGAAATCCAATTACACTTGATCTGACAACGTCACGCCCACGAGGGACGAGGTCACGCATTAGCCTCGTGCTTTTTCGACCCCCTCACAGTGGCGACTCCGCTGGGGATGTTAATGAAATACTCGTGCTCGTAGGTAATCAAAATAGCCGAAGGGTGAAACGATCCTACCCCGCGTTTATTTCCCTATCAAGTTGGGACGACCTTAAATCAGCATATTAATGTGAACGGACAGAACCGCATAACGAATCTTGGCTCCCTTGGCATGTTTCATCTCGGGAGTTGGGAATAAGGATACCCATCGCCACCCGGGGGGTGCATACGCTTCGAATGTTGTCCACTCGGCACTTTCGCTAGTAGTACACCTATCCCAAACCAAATCGCTCGCCCACTAGGTCCCTCTCATTGGTGCATGCCCCCTTGGCTTACATCGTGATTGGCCTCTTGGGACGAAATTCGCTCGTGAATGCACTTCCCCGACCGGGGCATGTGTTGGATCGAGGATAGAGGAGGTACCAAGCCGGCGCAAATATTACCCATAGAAGCCTATCATAAACTACGTGACATATTATTTTGCTTCATGTTGTAATGTTAGTTGTGTGTAGAGAATTAAGTGATTGTGTGTGACAAATAATACTAGAAAACCAACGACCCTAAAAATTGCCCAAACATTCATAAACACCAATTGGCCAAAGAGTTATACCAAAATACGTGTTCCGCAGCCCCGGGCGATCGCCAAAAAAATAAGTGACGTCCAGGACAGCCTGTGACGGATTCCACAACGCTGCACAACGCGTAAAGGACGTTATTAGGCAAGCACGCAAAATTAAGTCGTATGTACGAAAAAAAGGATAGACGAACAGAATACGAGTACCAGTCAGGGACGCATTTTCAGCGCCCCTGGCTGGGCGCCAATCATTTTCAACGCCCCTGCTGGGCGCTGAAGTTGCTGCCTGGCCTTTTGGTCAGGCACAGCAGCCTCGGTACCCGCGCATAAAGTATACGTAGCAATAAAAAAAATTATAACAAATTTGCTACGAGGACGTATGAAAAAAGGCACTCGGTTCTAAGAACGACTTATAAAATAAACAACTCCTTGTGCCGTCATTAGGCCTCCTATGACGACAATGTTTGGCACCAAAACCGAGCATGCTAATTAAAATAACTTTGAATGTCACACGGGCAAATGTTTCGAAAATCCAAAGAATGACCAAAAGAAGAGCCAAAAGTGTACCAACAAAAGTGAGAATAGAAAACCAATACAAAGAGTCAGAAGTCTAGACTAAGTAATGCTTAACTTTGGGCCTAAACTTTAGCTTGTCTTATGCATAGGCCTGGTTCTGCCACTTGGCGTCGATCTAAAAATCAAAGGTTAGTGCGTCTCGAAGCTACATCACCAACACAAGGTCTAGCAACTCCAAGCTCCATCCGTCATTCCCCCTTTCAAGGATCTCCGCTTCCCCAACCTCGATTCGCACCCCCAAACACGTCCATGGAAGAATTACGAGACCAAATGGTCCAAATGACCCAACTTATGAATCAACTGAAAATGGAAAACGAATCCTTAGCGGCTGCTCAAGCCAAAAATGACCTCGATAACGAGAAGAAGATCGAAAAAATGGTTCTGCAGCAAACCATGGGGAACAAGTATTTCTCCCTCGATCCTAAACCTTTTCCCGGTAAACTACCGGAAAAGTTCAGTTCATCTGACTTACCAAAGTTCAAAGCCACGGACAATCCCCGTGATCATCTCTTGAGCTTTGTGAATGCCATGAACTTGAAAGGTGTGGACAAGTCCATGTATTTGTCTGCCTTTCCTTTGTCCTTGGAACCTGTGCTACTCAAATGGTACTACCACCAGGACCCTAAGATCTTCCCCACTTGGGAGGACTTTGTCAATGTCTTCATCAAGCAATACTCGTCAAACATGCACTACAACAAAATAAGCTTTTAACAGCGCTTTTTTCATTTAAACACATCGCTTATAAAGCGCTGTGAATTACTAGCGCTGTTAAAAACATAATAGCGCTTTTAATAGGCGCTGTTGATGTTGCCACATTTAATAGCATTCAATATATAAGCGCTGTCAAATCTCTTCTTATGACGAAAACTTTAACGCACTCAACAACCAATTTAGTATGAATAAAATTAGTAGCATTTAACTAAAAACGATGATATTTGTGAACGAAATCTGTATTTTTCGTGGTTCTCTTTTTTGTTATGGTTTTTTATTTAATAAAATACCTGTAATATAAAATAAAAGAAACAATTTTAAAGCTTATGATAATTTAACAATTGAAATGATATATACGATCTAACTTCATTTCTATCATATCAAATGTGCGTCTCACTGTCTCATAACTTAAAAATAATATACAACAATCTATTATCTTCGAAAAAAACAAAGAACTATAAATGTTATATAATTCTATTAACTTAAATTTAACACACTAAAATTACAAAATGGCAAAAGTTTATGTTCACATATCTTCGCAACATCGCTCTTACGTGACTTTTTAAAACCTATAATTGTACCAGTAGTACCATTAAGCAATCTGCCCTTCACACTTAAGTTCTTTAGTAGCATCACCCTTGTACCTAAAAAAGATGAAGTTTAGTGGGTGCTATTCCAAGATTCAATTGATCAATCCAAGATTTCTTCCCTTTATCAAAGGCTTCATTAACAATAGTTTCTTCTCCCAACCCTTTTAATCTCATATCATCACTTGATTAACATCTGATATTATTGGAATTAATCTCACAACCGTCTCATAAGGCTCTTCGAAACGACGACGTTGCTGAAGCAGCTCAAGACCTTCAGCATCTAACTCCACTGTTCTTATACCCTGAAACAGTTTAATAAGTTTTGCGTCAGATAGCCTGAAGACTGTTTTCAGATCCACTTCTAACTGAAACGAACTATTCCAAGAATCTCCAGTACATGCTCTAATGTCTTGCTTCTTTCTTATTGAATTATTTTGAATAAACTGGTTCTTAAGATCGTTTTAATTGCAGGTACCCCTTGATGCCTTCAAATTAAAATTCATACCCCTTCAAGTTTTCTAAGTATGACTAACAACCTTTGACATTTAAAAAAAAACAAGTGTGAAGAAAAGAATTTTCCTAGGAAATTTAAAGGACAAATGTATCTAGGAGGCAATGAATTAAGACCTCATTTAAACTGGTTGAGAACCTGAGACTCTGAGAGGCTGAAACTCCACTTAATTATTCAAACTGAATATGACTAATACATGTGCCCGAAACTAATACATGTGCCCGAAACTAATACATGTGCCCAAACTAACTCATAGCTCTGAGCCTCTGACACTTACAACAATTACTCCGGATATGATTTACCATCACTCCGAAAACTACTACTTTCC
Organism: Spinacia oleracea; assembly: GCF_020520425.1. Taxonomy (NCBI): domain Eukaryota; kingdom Viridiplantae; phylum Streptophyta; class Magnoliopsida; order Caryophyllales; family Amaranthaceae; genus Spinacia; species Spinacia oleracea. Next base: position 96,152,768 of record NC_079489.1, read on the forward strand.
ACCTCATCATTACATCTAAGTTTTTGAGAATCCCGAAGGGGTTGGGAAAATAGTGTACCTTTAAATTTGTTAACTACGAGAGATCTTTTTCTAAGGAAACTTTCTCATATATGACCTTTATAAACACACTTTTGTCAGAAAGGACCCTGTAAAAAAAGGTGGAAAATTAAGGCCCTTATAAATGGTTTTGTTTGCAAGGAAGGAAATTTTGCCGGTTTCCTAGTGTTGACCTCAAATCTCTAGCATTGACTCTCACTGCAAGTGGCTAACCATCCCCCCCAACCCCCACATCCCCTCCTTTTACCCATGGTTTCATTGTATGAGAGACCAACAACTATGGAGGGAACTTGTATGGACTGTGGTTAACAAATTAAAGTTGCACCCTTTCTTAGCTAGAAAATAGAAACACGAATCTCTTAAGAACTTGGATCAGAGCGTCCCATGAAGGTGATACAGAACTATAGATGGACTCACTACAGGTATACCACTTAAGATGAAAGTAAACAGACCAATAATTGTATTATACAAGAAAATTTACTTAGTAAAATTTCTCCCTTTGAGGCAGGACCTTGGAAGAACCATAGAATCATTGCAGAGGAAGAAGCAGCAAAAAATGACATGCTGCCCACATTATATAACATACAGAACTACTGAATCGTGAATGTTTCAATATCTAACCCACATACAACATTTCGGATTTTTACTCAAATTCAGCATAAATAGCAAAATTCAAATATGCTCCTTAAAACAGCTTGCACCACCACATACATATAGGTTTGCAGTATTGTGTTAGTGGCAATTCTAGCGCTAACGACTCTAAGTTCATCTTGCCAGTTGCCACTCATATAAAACTCAAAAAGTAACAAAGGCAACATTCAATTCAAGGTTGGAAGAATAGGGTTCAGACAGAGACGGAATGCAGAAAAAATTAGAGATGAAAATAGGCAGATTGAAATGTAAAAATGCAATTCAGACAACCTTGTATTAACGTGAGACAAATTAAAGAATATCCTTCATCCAACCCCAATCATATTCGGAACCGGATTCATTAGAGTTCCTCAAACCCATCTTAAAAGTTAAAACTATATGCAATAACCACCATGGACCTGCTATTTGTTTTGAGGCAAATACATTATAAACACTAATCAAAGATAGAACACTCACCATCTCATGAATAAAAACTCAGTGTCAAACATTAGATAGTATTCTTGAATTATTCTTTGCTCAAAAAGCTACTTGGTGTATCTATCACCTACAATCATATGAAATCCCCAAACTAGTCAGCATAGATTTTATTGTTAGTGCTAATTTCCCTTTGATCCACAACCGTTAAGCACTTGGATAGCTGAGAAACAAGAAGAAATTGTGAGTTGTGACTACACAATAACGCAAACATATGAACAATGACACCTTCAACAACATCAACTAACAACAAACACAACGATAACAATTACAACAACAACAAAGTTGCAGCAACAACTGATAAACCTAGTTAAGGTCTAATTCCTAAAAGAATATTTCTGAAATCATATTATCAGAAACCAAGCAAATCTCCAACATCAAGTATGAAGAATTGGTAAACCAGGATATCAAATTGTTATATGAAACTAGAAAAATTAGTTACAATTGATAAAAACCTGGAAAGAAAAATTTAATTGCTAATTTAAAATACATACTCACAATTGATAATTCAACCGCACATCCGTCGGGAACTATGTGCCCTAGATAAGAAGTAGAAGTCGACAGAGAAGAAGCCCATTTAAGAAACCCTAGTTTTAGATTGAAGGAAATCCTTCAATTTCACCAAATTCAACCTTGGATTCGATAAGTTGCTTCCATCAGTATCGATCTATCTGAAATCTTAACCTTTTTTCCAATTACAAAATCAAAATCAATAATTTACCACAAATATGATCAATGGTAGAGATATAATCTTCAGATTGTATGGATCGAAAATAATACCTGGGTAGACAGGCCCGAACATATCTGGAAGAGAAAGTGGAGTGAACAGAAGCATTAGATGCAGATGCAGTTTTCGAGAGAGACATTTTTTTGTTGTTTGTTTGATGAATTTGATTGAGTAATTGAGATTAGAGCTGGCAATGGGTTGGGTTGGGTCGAAATCAGGTCGATCCATTTATAAACGGGTTGAGATTTTCCCAACCCAACCCGACCTGTTTAATTAAACGGGTTGAGATTTTCAACCCAACCCAACCCAACTATAAACGGGTTGACCTGAAGTTGACCCGCTTAATTTTTTTCGCTTAATTTTTTTTCCCACTTTTAAGTGTAAATTGATTTGACTATAGAATTGCGAGGTGATTTTGTTATGGCATATCTCATAGCAAAAAGTAATACTTCAATATGTATTTAACATGAATCAAAACGTCAAATAATTATTCAATGTTGAAGAGAAAATGAGAAATAAAATCTTTCAAATCACATTCTACAGATCTATATTACATACTTGCTTGAACTTAAACGGGTTAGGCGGGTTGTTTTCGGGTTGAAAATTTCAACCTGACCCAACCCATTTAATTAAACGGGTTGGGTTGGGTTGACCCATTTAATTAAACGGGTTGAAAATCTTGACCCAACCTTTTATTATTGGGTTGGGTTCGGGTTGGGTTGGTGGGTTGGGTCAAATTTTGCCAGCTCTAATTGAGATTGTGGAGAGAATGAGAAGGAAGGTGTAAGTGTGTAACCAACCGAAAGTAGTGGGAGATAGAAGGGAGAAAGGGGTGGGAAGGAGTGCAAGTCTGGAACTGGGAATGTCGTGTATTTCAATTCGTAAATAAAATTAAAGTGCCACAGTTTTATTGAAAGATGCTTTTTATCAGCAATAAAAAATAAAACGCTGTTATTTGATATAAATAATAGCGTTTTATGAAAAATGCTATTAATTAGGTGCTGTTAATTGACGTTTATGGCGTAGTGATGGATTTTCAAGTCACCATGCGCGAGTTGGAAGTCCTCTTCCAAAAGAAAAACAAAGGTTTCACGACCTATTTTGCTAGATGGAGAGACCAAGCGGCCCAACTAATCAATAGGCCTCCTGAAACTGAATTTGTCCAAAAATTCATTGACAACCTGCACCCAGCTTATAAACAACACCTTAGGTACTTGGGCGTTGATACCTTCTAAAGGATTTATGATGTAGGAATAAAGATCGAGGATGACCTCGCAAAAACAGTACAAAGCAAGCCTGCATACAAAAGTAACACCTACAACAGGGGCCACACGCCTCAAGCCCAAGAGGTCCACGCCGTAGAAGAAACCCCAACCCGAAGGAGCCCTGGAAGGTGGACCCGAGATCGAAAGTTTGCCCCACTCGGGTCGACTCTAGTACAAGCCTTCCAAAGACTAACCAATCAAGGAAAGCTAAGGCCCATAGGCCCCACACCCGACTCTTCATTAAAAAATAAATATTGGGTCGAGGGCACCTATTACAAATTCCATCAGGGAAATGGGCACGATACTGAAAACTGCTGGAATCTAAAAAACACGATCCAGGATATGATAGAGGATGAAGTAATACCTCTCCCTAACGTTGGCTAACCCAACAACAACAAGAGCCCACTCGGTTCTTGTCACATCTCTCTCGATCAACCAGAAAATAAGAAATTTGACCCTATGGTGTATATTACGCCTCAAGATGCACCACTCGCCATGGTCCCTATGGATCAAATCGAGAAAGAAGTGTGCGGTGTGTGGGATGATGACGCTGAAGATGTCTACCTGTCTCAAGTATCGGGCCAGGACCTCTTTACTGAAACTTGGCCCGGGCATGCTCCCATTGACACCACCCCTCAAGAGTCCGAAGTTGACAATCTCACTCGGTCCGGAAGGGTATACCAACATGATATTCGCCCACCTCCCGGAGACGACATCCCAGTCAGACAGACTCCTGAAAACATACGGCACACCACCGTCGCAGAAGTCATCGAAAATCCTCTCTTGAAGCAACTAGAAAGAACTAAAGCCGAGATTACCATCTGGGATCTCATGTGCACTTCAAAGGAACATCGTGAAAAACTTATTCGCTCACTTGACCTCATCTCAGTCCCTATGGATATCACACCTGACTCGTTGGTTAACCACGTCACAAGAGATGCTAAGGAAAAAGCAATAGTTTTTACTGACAAAGACTTACCTAAAGAAGGAGGCACCCACAATAAGGCCCTCTATCTAGTGGTTGGATGCAAAGGACAAAACATCCCCCTAGCACTCGTAGATAACGGTTCAGCGGTAAATGTCTGCCCATTGCGAACCGCCCATTGCTTGGGGCTAGGAAGCGATGGCTTCCAAACCTCCACGCAAGGGGTACGAGCTTATGATAACTCTCGAAGGCCTGTGTTGGGAAAAATCAACCTCACAATACAAACTGGGCCCGTGGCACATACCACGGAGTTTCAAATAATCGACATCAATCCCACTTTCAACCTCCTCTTTGGACGCCCTTGGCTCCATGACTTAGGAGGTGTGGCTTCTACCTTGCACCAAATGGTTAAACTTAACCATAACGGGGTAATTCTGGAAATACGCGCACCTTCTCTCGACGTCAGTTGTACTATGGTTGGAACGGCCGAAACTGCAGAAGACCTTTACAGTTTTCAAGTGGATGAAGCCATCCAAGTCATTGAGGACTATAATTTAGCATTTCTAGATCCGCATGCATCCCGGGTCATCCCTAAAATATTGCTAGCTCAAGGCTATTTCCCGGGAACTCCATTGGGCATAAGGAAGAAGAACTACATGTTCCATCCCCCACCTAACAAATCTACTCCCTTTGGCCTAAGCTATGAACCAACGGAGGAAGATATTGCTGACCACTTATCTAGGCTACGCCTTAAGCTAGCCGAGACAAAACAAGCCACCCTTCTTCCCCCACATCAAAGAACCCTTAACGGTATGTTTGTCCGGGAAGGAGAAGAACACCCATGCTGTGACTTCCCTGAACCCTTCGTTCAGGATGGCCTGCTAAAGCCCGTATTTGAAATTTTCCATGACTGTCATACTTTGGATGAGGCACCCCACCTCACCAAGACTGAAACAGCTGAAATATTGGACAACCGCGTACAAATTAGGGGTTGATGATTTTCTACAGTTTGCTTTCAAGGAAATAAGTAACAAAACACCGTTGAAATGTCTGTGCTTGAAATGTAGATTGCTTTTAGCCCAAAATCGAAAAGACATGCAATGTCACTTACTAGTATATGGTATCGATAGTAGTTATAATCCATGGGTTAGTCACGGAGAAAATGATGAGCAATATGATAATAGTGATGAAGCTGACACAGAGGCGACCGAGGAGGTTGAGGAAACTGAAATGCCCTTTGACGACCTGGCTCCATTAATTTTCGATGCAACAAATGCGTGGAATTCAACTTCTTCGGTGTTGGATGATAATGAGAATATTACTGATTATGGTTTAAGTGGGGGCAATAATGAATATCCAAAGGAGTTAATGACATTGGTGGAAGATATGGAGGCCGAGTTGTATCCAGGGTGTACCACATACAAGAGATTAGAGTTCATTATCTCATTGTTACACAACAAAGTAAGCAATAAGTGGACCGACAAGTCTTTTTCAATGTTATTGAAGTCTTTGCATAGGGCTTTTAATTATGACAAACATTTTCCTGCAAATGCTAATCAAGCAAAAAGATACACAAGAGCATTGGGGCTAGATTATGTAAAGATTGATGCTTGTATTAACCATTGCATTTTGTATCGAAAGGAATTTGCGAATGAAGAAAAATGCCCTAAATGTCTGGCTCCTAGATGGAAGGAGAAAGTTGTGCATGGTGGTGATGAATATTCAGATGATGAGGATGTGGATGTCCAAAAGACAACTCTAGTTTCTCAATTAATCTTGCGTCATTTCCCCTAATTCCGAGGTTGCAAAGGATGTTCATATCTTCAAAGTTACCAAGGCATATGCGATGGCATAAAGTTGATAACAAAGATGATGGTATAATGAGACACCCAGAAGATTCAGAAGCATGGAAGTCTTTGGACACAATATTTCCCGACATTGCTAAAGATGCACGTAATGTACGCTTGGGTTTATCTAGTGATGGGTTTAATCCCGGGCTAACATGAGTAGTAGATATAGTATTTGGCCAGTGATGTTGGTTCCATATAATCTACCTCCTTGGATGTGCATGAAGAGTGATAATATGATATTATCTTTATTAATTCCTGGTCCTAAATCTCCAGGAAATGATATAGATGTATTTTTGCAACCTCTAATAGACGAACTTAAGGAATTATGGGAGTCTAGGGCAAAAACCTTTGATGCACATTCCAAAGAGACTTTTAATATGCGGGCAATGTTGTTGTGGACTATTAATGACTTTCCAGCTTATGCTAATTTGTCCGGTTGGAGCACTAAAGGGGCTCTTGCATGCCCTAATTGTCATTTAGATACACAATCTCATTATTTGAAGCATGGACACAAGTATTGCTATATGGAACATCGAAGGTGGCTACCAGAAGATCATAAATGGAGGCTTAATAAGAGGTCGTTTGGTGGGAAAGTGCAAAGGGGTCCTCCTCCCGATAATCTAAAAGGGCATGATGTGATGGAGCAATTAAGCGGATACTCAAATGTAGAGTTTGGAAAAGAGGTTAATGGAAAACGTAAGAGAGGTGAAAGATATATCGTGCATCAATGGAAAAAACTAAGTATTTTCTACCAATTGCCTTATTGGAGGCATCTCTTGGTTCGGCACAACTTGGATGTGATGCATGTGGAAAAGAATGTATGCGAAACTATCTTAGGCACAATTCTTGATTTAACGGGAAAGAATAAGGACTCTCTGAATGCTCGATTGGACTTAGCAGACATGAAAATGCATGACAAGTTACGTGCAAAGTCACTTGGGAATAATAAATGGCAAGTCCCACCGGCACCTTACAACTTGACTTTGAATGAAAGGAGGAAAATAGTAACATTTTTATCCAAATTGGCTTTCCCAGACGCTTATTCATCAAATATTTCACGGTGTGCCTCCTTGCAAGATGGAAAGGTAATGGGAATGAAAACTCATGATTATCATGTTTTCATGCAAGATTTACTTATGCCGACATTCAAAGGTGTCTTAGATGAGAATATTCTAGAGCCTTTACAAGAGCTTAGTTTGTTTTTCAAGCAATTGTGTTCTAAAACCTTAAAGGTTGATGAGCTAAACCAAATGGAAAAAAACATAGCAATCACCTTATGCAAGATGGAACCATATTCATTCCTGCTTTTTTTGATGTGATGATACATCTTCCTATACACTTGGCTAATGAAGCTAGACTAGCAGGGCATGTACATTATCGTTGGATTTATCGCTTTGAAAGGTGAGTTTTGTTAGCTATGGTTATAGTAGAATTACATTTATAGTGTTGTTGTACTAATTTTTTTTAATTATTAGGGAAATGCGAACATTTAAGTCGTTTGTGCGGAACAAAGCTCACCCGGAAGCTTCAATTGCTAACGGGTACATTGAAATGGAATGTATGACATTTTGCTCGAGATATATGTCTAAGATTGAGACGATATTCAATCGCCCTGATCGAAATGATGACATTAGTCATTCTCAACCGTATAACTTGTCCATCTTCTCTATAACGGGCAAGCCTTTGGGGAAGACTAGTCTAAGACAAATGACTGTTGAAGAGAGACTAGAAGCTCAACTTTATGCATTGTTTAACTGTGATGAAGCACAACCTTTCTTGACGTGAGTTTTTTCTTATATATATAGATATATAGCGTTTTTTCATTTAATAAATGAAACTAAGTAGGTGCTTATACTTTTATGTGTAGTGAGTATGAAAATGAGCCGATCTCTCAAAAATTGACCTTTGCAAGTGGTTTGAAAATAGAGTAAGTGAATGCATTATTTGTTTCACAACTTTTTATTTTGTTTAATTGTTTAGTTGTTAACTATTAATGACATATAGATTGCAAAGCTTTGGAAAGAAGAGGATCCTAGAGTTACCGAAGAGTTGTTGTGTTTAGCACGTGGACCGATGAAAAACGTTGTCTCTTTTGATGGATACGTCATTAATGGATTTAGATTTCACACCAGAAAACGGCAAAGAAATCGAAAAACTCAAAATAGTGGTGTAGTTGTGAAAGGGGACGAGGAAAGCGGACAAAAGGATTTCTATGGGATTTTAGAGGAGGTTGTTGTGCTAGAGTATGATGCCTTAAAGAATCGAAGTAGTCCCAAAATTGTGTTGTTTAAGTGTAAGTGGTTTGATGTGTTCGATGAGGAAAGGGGGATCAAAAAAGGTAATTTAGGAGCAGTGCTTATCAATGTTCATCGGAGGTTGAAAACCAATGAGTCATTTGCATTAGCTTCTCAAATTGAGCAATTGTTCTATGTAGCTTGTCATAATGAACCACAATGGAGATTTGTTATTAAAGCTAATCCACGAAACTTTTTCGATTTCCCTAATGACGAAGATGCTCAAGAAATGGAATCATTATGGGAACATGCACAATCACATGTACCCAACTATGAAGATAAGCAAGATGGAGATATCCCTTTAGTGAGAAATGATGTTGACTTTGAGGTGGTTGATGCTCATATTGTAGATGATGATCATATGAATGAAATAGATGGTGAACATGAGGAGAATGAAGATGATGAAGAAAGTGAGGATGAGTTTTTCGATACAGAGTCTATCTTGCAAGATTTTGACAATGATCTTGATGACGAGGGATCTCAAAGTGACAGCTCTACTGATTCACCAACTAGTGAATGACAACTCATCCTTGTGAGCGACAACTGGTATAGTTTATCAGGATATTGTATAAAATTATGATTTGCCTTTGATTTTTGGTTTATTAACAATTTACAATTTTGATAGTGGCGAAATGGTGCTTGTTTTTACAGTGTGTGAAGAATCGCGACAATTCTAGGAGGAGCTGCAATTGATAATTTTGAGGAATTATGTTTGAAGTGACTACTTTTAATTTAGCATACAAGGGAATTTACTTTTTTTTTTTTGTTATAGTCTGTGTTTGAATACTTGGTGTTATTATGATTTTTTTTTTTCTAATGTGTTTATTTAATTATAGTGACTTTAGTACAACTTTTTTTTAAGTATGTTTTTTTTAATTATAATGATTTTTATTGAAGTATATAGATAACTATTACTATTGTTATAGCCGATTTGTGAATATATATATATATATATAGATAGTTTGTGATTTGTCCACATGCGTGTTTTATTTTGATTTATCAATGCTAATCCTTGAAATTGGTAAGCATTTGCATATCTCCTTTCTATTTACAGAAAAATATCTTGAATAACTATTAATATAGATTCACTAACTTTTGATATAATGTTCATTGAATGTTTATAGGAAAATGTCAATCATCACAGCCCCATCTCAACAAGAAACCGAGCCACTGAAGTTGACTTACCGTCAGCAACGGAGACTTGATCAAGCTGCTCTTCGGCTTAAATTTCCTGGCCGCAAGAGGCGTGGGCCTACGAGGGGCATAAAATATGCTCCCGAAGGGATGAATTATGAATAAAAGGTTACAGTCACTTTCTTGGATGAGCTTCGACGTGTGGTTGGGGAAAAGGCAAATGAGTTCATATGTGATTGTAGCAATTGGGTGGAGGAGTTTTGTCTCTTAAACTCTGTGTATGTCTATGTTTGCTTTAATTTTGTAGCATATCTTTTGCGCACATGTATAATATATGTTTCATGAATAAACTGCTTTGATAACAAGAATTGGGCTAAAATGGATCCAGATCAAAAACAAAGGTTGTATGACAAAATTCTGGTAAGTTATTGTGGATTGAGGTTGAGGTATAAAGCTGCCACTCACTGTGTACATTTGATATAGAGCTGCCAAAGGTGTAGTAGGCTCACTGTGTACTAATTGAATGGACTAACTGAATATTCTGCATGTTACACAAGAATATCTAAAAGTTCTGAATTTATATGAATATTATTTATGGTTGTCATGCAGGGGAAGTATAATTTACCCGAGAAGGTTGGTGGTGCTAATGTAGTTGAAGCATTGAGCTTTCAGTGTTCTATTTTATATAGACATTGGAGATTCAGGCTCAAGGAAGCACATTATAGAGGCAAGACGAAGGCACAGGCAAGAGCCAATAAACCTTCGACTGTTGATAAGGAAGCATGGGTATGGTTGGTTGATGAGTACTGGGGTAGTCCAAAACAAGAGGTTTATTTCTTTTCCATGTGTTTAATTTACCTATTAATTTGTAATCGTACTATATTATTTTTACTAAGATTTTTTTTTGAATTTCTTACATATGCACTTGTAGCGTATTAGCAAAATTAATACAGAGAACAAGCTAAGGCTAACGGAAACACCAGCCAATGGTTCAAGGTCTACAACAAGAATATGCTATGACATGGTGTGTAATTTTGGAATTGTCTATTAGTAGGTAGCAATGTAATTTTGTATTGGTATACATGACGTATAATTATTTGTTGTATTACATGTAGATGAATGAGCCACCTGTGTTTTCCACGCAAGATCTTGAAGGATCATCAGAACCTGTTGAAGTGGAACAAGAACCCATCTATCTCAGATTGTTTGAGAAGACCAAAAAGTAAGTCGAACTTCTCGTGTCATCCCACCTAACTTGTAGTTTGTTGTAATTTAACTGCATTATCAGAATATATTTACCCAAGTTACTTTAAATTAGTGCCATTTAGAGGCAAGTAAAATTGGTTGCCTCAGTTTTTGATCAAATTAGCGAACACGAAGGAGTAATGTAGATTGCTGTAAATTGATATTCAAATTTTGGCTGTAAGCATCAAGCTGCTTGTAACGCCCCGACTTCTAAACACCATTAATTAGGTTAATTATCTTTAATTAGCAGCGGAAACCCTAATTTAGTCGGAGCGTCACATGCCTATTTCCCTCGTGGGAAATACAAGGCGACATAACCTTTTTAAATTACTAAATAAACTTTAATAATAAATACTTTTAATATCTGATTAAACATTAATATTAAAGTCTAACTCAAATCATGAAATCAAACTTAGACTTTAAATAATACATCCCTTTATTGCTAATGACATAGTTATCTTTATTAAACATCGATCGTGAATTTGATGGTTGCATCCTCACTCTAAGGCATCCCACGATTTTTCTTCGTACCTAAAAAAAAAGCAACATCGTGAGACGAGGCCCAGTAACATACTACCCTAACAGCGTAAACTCATTTCAATTCATTTTATTTACTTTGCAATCAGGGAGAATAGAACATAGTAAAACATTTTCATAAATGCAATAAAACATCATTTATAACTTGAAACTTTGATAGTTCCCATTATCTTTCTTAAAACCTTCTTTTTACTTGGTAACTGACAAGTTAGCCTTGAGGGACGTCTCCCACCTTGCGATAGTCCTCAAGGAGCACTCTCCCTTGTTGGACATACGCCCGTACCTAAGTAGTTTCTCTTTTAGCTTGCGGTAACCCTCAAGGAGCACTCTCCCTTGTTGGGTGTCCCACGGTACGGCGGTACGTGCACGACCTAGAAATAGTAACCCCACTAACTGCCAGAACCGGTTACACTTTTATTTATCATGTTTCGTATCTTATTCGTAACTCATAAACATCAGTCTTATAAAATCATTCATAAACATATTTGAATATCATCATGCATAAAGCAAACTTTATAAATACATTTCATATCCCACAATCCAATAAAAACATATCATTATAAACACATTTCATAATCTCATAAAACACATTTCATAAAGGGATTGTGGGTGTTAGCAATAGATGTTACCTCCCGTAGTTTATACTTCCTGTTCGATGGATCGTTCTTCCTGAACTCCGAGTCCAATTTCTTTCAAAATATTAAATAATTGAATTAGTTACTAATATGGTAATAATTTAACTTAGAAATTTCGAATTATTATAAATAACGAATTTTCAAAAGAAAAGTTAGAAATATATAAATTCATAGTTTTAATGAAAATATAATTAAACACCAATTTTAGTGATAAATATAATTTCATAAATCGGTTTTTAGGAATATATTACTTGAATTTCATAAATTAACGAAAACATTATTTAAATCAGATTTCATAAAATCAATATTATTTTAAGTAACCATTTTATTTCATAAAACACTAAGATTTAGCAAATGGACCAAGGTGTCAAAACTTACATTGGGAAAATTGGGCTAAGTGATTTGGGCTTGGCTTGAGAAATAAATAAAACAAAGTTCCTAAATGGAACTTGTTTTCTTTTTCTGGGAAGGGAAACACGGGAGCAGGGGAGGGGAGGGCTCGAAGGAGGAGCAGGGGAGGAAGAAGGGAGACAGGGGTGGCGGCTGGGCGGCGCACTGCGGAACCACGGCTGAGAGGCGACAGCGGTGGTGGTGGTTTCGCGGCGGCGGAGCTGCAAGGAAAAGGAAAGGGGTGTTCGAACGAAACAGAGAAAAAGCACGGGAGGGGTGTTTCTTGGTCGAACCCGGGGCGGCGCAGCAGCCTATCGCCGGGGATTGTGAGGCGGAGGTGGTTATAAAAGGTGGTGCGGTGGCCTGGGGGGTGCGGCAGCGACGAAGAAAGAGGGAGGCAGAGGTGTGCGAAACAGAGAGAAAACAGGGGAATTGGTGGTGGTGACTTGGGGCGGTTCTGGGGGGTCGACGCGGTGGCTGGTGGTTCGTGGGTTGGTGATTGGTGACGGACGGAGTGGTGGTTAAAGGTGGTGGGTAGTGGTTCGAACAGGAAGGGAGCAAAGGAACAAAATTTCTGATTTTGTTAATTTGATTTTTGCATTGAAATAATTCTGAAATTGATTCAATTTGTAATTAGGTGGATTTCTAGAAGAATAAAAGTTCTTGGGCTCCAAGGAAATTAATGTAGACTGAAATAAGGGAAGAGAGGAAGGAGAGAATGGCTTCCTTCTTCCATGTACGTGGAAGGCAATGGAGGAAGAAGCAAATTGAAAATTTTGTCCTTTAGGGGCATTTTAGTAATTTCAAGTAGTTAGGCCAAATTTCTGAATTTTAATTGCTATTTTAGGAAATTACTAAATATATAAATGTTTAATTAAAACAAAGTCTCGTAAAATATATCGTTAACGAAAAATAAATAAATTTTCGTTTATAAATTTATCATTTAAAATAAATCGTAAAAACGTTTAAAATAACGAAATTTTTAAATTATTTCTAATAATTGAAACGAAATTACGTTAATAAAATATTATTAATTTTTAATAAACGAGTTTAAAAGTTTCGGGGTATTACATTCTTACCCCCTTAGAAAAAGTTTCGTCCTCGAAACTTGAATTGATCGTTGAAAGTTGAAAATATTTGAATAAAAGTACGATATTTTATTTAAAACCAAGATCTCACAATTTCATTCCAATTCCGACATTGTCTAGCCTTCATTCCGCCATCTTCTTTAATGACTCCGCTTCAACTCAAGACCTAGAATCGAAGAGTAAAGAATACAAAAGGGGCAAAATTATATGTTGGTCTTAATCGTCATTAAGGTCAATTATATTCCGCCATCGTCTTTTGTATCTTTACTTTACTTCATAAAATAGGATCGAGGAGCAAAGAACATAAAAAAAAGGGCAAACTTGTTAGCGTAGACTAGGCTCCCAATTTTCTTTGTGAGATCCCGTTTGAAATTTTATTTTATTTTATTTTATTTTATTTTATTATTATTATTATTATTATTTTTTTTATTTTTTTTTCTACCAAAAGTAGTAATGTTTTTAATACAATTCTGAAGAAAGATATAATGACAATAAATATTTTCCTAACAATTATAATAGTCAAAATAATTGTAAAAGTCATTTGTTATAATAATCTCGTACTCTGAGCTCAGGAGAACTTCCATCGAAGACGACTTTCATACGTAACGATTATTTATTACCAATACAATCATGTCAGCATAAACATAATCCATAAAGCATATCTTAAACACATAATTCTTTAGTTGAAAATTTCATACATAAGCATAACATTCATATAACTAATGATGGTAATACATCTTAGTTTGATACTTGATTAGCGCATATTACTTTCAAAATTTCCATCATTTAGTTTAGACTATTTTTTCTAGATGTTCGATCACGCGTTTTCAAAAGATCATTCATTCTTTACTCCATACTAGCGAAGTCGTCATTGTCATTTGCGTCATCGTCTTTTCCTTGCATTAAAAACACTCTTCCATTCGAAGTTGCTCCACGTGGGGGATTACGGTTGAAATTTGTAGTGCTACCATTTCCTTTGTTTTCATCGTTTCTCCTATCACCTTGCTCTCGATGTATTTGAGGACAATCTCTGATTTGGTGATCTTTGCTACCACATTTGAAGCAATCTCGCGTACCAATTCGACATTCTTTCTCAGTATGGTTCCATCTTCCACACTTGGCGCATCCACGATTCTTGTTGAAGCTTTGGTTTCCGTTATTCCCTCCTTGATAGCTGACATTGACATTTTGTTTCTTATTGTTCGGTTGATTTTCTTCGAAGCTCCCTTTTCGTTTTCCATATGTTTCTTCTCGAAGCTTGATAATTCTTTCGACGTTAATTGCTCGATCGTACAACTCTTGGAAAGTGGAAATTCTAGAACTCGAAAGACGATCACGGATCTCAATGCTTAATCCTCCTTCAAATCGATTCATCCTTTGCCTATCAGTAGTCACCAGGTCAGGGGAAAATCGAGCAAGCTCATTGAATTTCACTGCATATTCTAGAACATTTTTCTTTCCTTGACTCAATTTGATAAATTCTGATTCCATTTGCATTTGCAGAGAATAGGGATAAAATTGTTCCCGCATAGCTTCCGTCAGTTTTTCCCAACCAAAACCAGGCTCATTTTGGATTCCTTTAACACTTTTCCACCACAGGTTGGCTTTTCCTTTCAAGTAAAAGACAGCATAGTTGACCTTCCATTTCTCGGGGCATTGAGTTGCATCAAATAACTTCTCCATATCGCTAATCCATTCCTCAAATTCAGTAGGGTCTGGCTTGCCATCATAAGTAGGGGGTTTATGAGAAGCGAACTTCTTGAACATGTTGGAGCATTCTTCTTGCTCTGACCTTGGCTTCTGACGATTTCCTTGCAGAAGTTCCGACATTATCAATCTCATTAAGTCCATTCGATTATCGCTTGTTTTTCCTGGAGTGTCCCCGAAAATGGGATCCTTGCGCAATTCTTCAATTCTTTCTTGCACTCCTTCCATCGCTAATGCAGATTTGTGATTACCATTGCCATCTTTAACATCATTATCGTTTCTAGTGCCTTCAATAGGAATATTTCCGCTTGAAGTCATCGCCGATCTGATCGCAAGGATACAACGCTTCAGATAATCTTTTCTTCTTGAATTTAGACTAAGAAATTCTGCAAATCATAATAAGAAAACATTCCCGTTGCGTTCCCCGTTCCTATCACTCACACTCATTTCATTTTAACTTAGCATGATTTTAACGTATTCTTTTTAACTTATTTCTTGAAACTCTTCGCTTAAAACCTATGGAATTTTATTACGGGCAAAACCCGTAAGTTTTAGCACTTATGGTCCAGAACCTTGGCTCTGAATACCAAACTGTAACGCCCCGACTTCTAAACACCATTAATTAGGTTAATTATCTTTAATTAGCAGCGGAAACCCTAATTTAGTCGGAGCATCACATGCCTATTTCCCTCGTGGGAAATACAAGGCGACATAACCTTTTTAAATTACTAAATAAACTTTAATAATAAATACTTTTAACATCTGATTAAACATTAATATTAAAGTCTAACTCAAATCATGAAATCAAACTTAGACTTTAAATAATACATCCCTTTATTGCTAATGACATAGTTATCTTTATTAAACATCGATCGTGAATTTGATGGTTGCATCCTCACTCTAAGGCATCCCACGATTTTTCTTCGTACCTAAAACAAAAGCAACATCGTGAGCCGAGGCCCAGTAACATACTACCCTAACAGCGTAAACTCATTTCAATTCATTTTATTTACTTTGCAATCAGGGAGAATAGAACATAGTAAAACATTTTCATAAATGCAATAAAACATCATTTATAACTTGAAACTTTGATAGTTCCCATTATCTTTCTTAAAACCTTCTTTTTACTTGGTAACTGACAAGTTAGCCTTGCGGGACGTCTCCCACCTTGCGATAGTCCTCAAGGAGCACTCTCCCTTGTTGGACATACGCCCGTACCTAAGTAGTTTCTCTTTTAGCTTGCGGTAACCCTCAAGGAGCACTCTCCCTTGTTGGGTGTCCCACGGTACGGCGGTACGTGCACGACCTAGAAATAGTAACCCCACTAACTGCCAGAACCGGTTACACTTTTATTTATCATGTTTCGTATCTTATTCGTAACTCATAAACATCAGTCTTATAAAATCATTCATAAACATATTTGAATATCATCATGCATAAAGCAAACTTTATAAATACATTTCATATCCCACAATCCAATAAAAACATATCATTATAAACACATTTCATAATCTCATAAAACACATTTCATAAAGGGATTGTGGGTGTTAGCAATAGATGTTACCTCCCGTAGTTTATACTTCCTGTTCGATGGATCGTTCTTCCTGAACTCCGAGTCCAATTTCTTTCAAAATATTAAATAATTGAATTAGTTACTAATATGGTAATAATTTAACTTAGAAATTTCGAATTATTATAAATAACGAATTTTCAAAAGAAAAGTTAGAAATATATAAATTCATAGTTTTAATGAAAATATAATTAAACACCAATTTTAGTGATAAATATAATTTCATAAATCGGTTTTCAGGAATATATTACTTGAATTTCATAAATTAACGAAAACATTATTTAAATCAGATTTCATAAAATCAATATTATTTTAAGTAACCATTTTATTTCATAAAACACTAAGATTTAGCAAATGGACCAAGGTGTCAAAACTTACATTGGGAAAATTGGGCTAAGTGATTTGGGCTTGGCTTGAGAAATAAATAAAACAAAGTTCCTAAATGGAACTTGTTTTCTTTTTCTGGGAAGGGAAACACGGGAGCAGGGGAGGGGAGGGCTCGAAGGAGGAGCAGGGGAGGAAGAAGGGAGACAGGGGTGGCGGCTGGGCGGCGCATTGCGGAACCACGGCTGAGAGGCGACAGCGGTGGTGGTGGTTTCGCGGCGGCGGAGCTACAAGGAAAAGGAAAGGGGTGTTCGAACGAAACAGAGAAAAAGCACGGGAGGGGTGTTTCTTGGTCGAACCCGGGGCGGCGCAGCAGCCTATCGCCGGGGATTGTGAGGCGGAGGTGGTTATAAAAGGTGGTGCGGTGGCCTGGGGGGTGCGGCAGCGACGAAGAAAGAGGGAGGCAGAGGTGTGCGAAACAGAGAGAAAACAGGGGAATTGGTGGTGGTGACTTGGGGCGGTTCTGGGCGGTCGACGCGGTGGCTGGTGGTTCGTGGGTTGGTGATTGGTGACGGACGGAGTGGTGGTTGAAGGTGGTGGGTAGTGGTTCGAACAGGAAGGGAGCAAAGGAACAAAATTTCTGATTTTGTTAATTTGATTTTTGCATTGAAATAATTCTGAAATTGATTCAATTTGTAATTAGGTGGATTTCTAGAAGAATAAAAGTTCTTGGGCTCCAAGGAAATGAATGTAGACTGAAATAAGGGAAGAGAGGAAGGAGAGAATGGCTTCCTTCTTCCATGTACGTGGAAGGCAAGGGAGGAAGAAGCAAATTGAAAATTTTGTCCTTTAGGGGCATTTTAGTAATTTCAAGTAGTTAGGCCAAATTTCTGAATTTTAATTGCTATTTTAGGAAATTACTAAATATATAAATGTTTAATTAAAACAAAGTCTCGTAAAATATATCGTTAACGAAAAATAAATAAATTTTCGTTTATAAATTTATCATTTAAAATAAATCGTAAAAACGTTTAAAATAACGAAATTTTTAAATTATTTCTAATAATTGAAACGAAATTACGTTAATAAAATATTATTAATTTTTAATAAACGAGTTTAAAAGTTTCGGGGTATTACATTCTTACCCCCTTAGAAAAAGTTTCGTCCTCGAAACTTGAATTGATCGTTGAAAGTTGAAAATATTTGAATAAAAGTACGATATTTTATTTAAAACCAAGATTTCACAATTTCATTCCAATTCCGACATTGTCTAGCCTTCATTCCGCCATCTTCTTTAATGACTCCGCTTCAACTCAAGACCTAGAATCGAAGAGTAAAGAATACAAAAGGGGCAAAATTATATGTTGGTCTTAATCGTCATTAAGGTCAATTATATTCCGCCATCGTCTTTTGTATCTTTACTTTACTTCATAAAATAGGATCGAGGAGCAAAGAACATAAAAAAAAGGGCAAACTTGTTAGCGTAGACTAGGCTCCCAATTTTCTTTGTGAGATCCCGTTTGAAATTTTATTTTATTTTATTTTATTATTATTATTATTATTATTTTTTTATTTTTTTTCTACCAAAAGTAGTAATGTTTTTAATACAATTCTGAAGAAAGATATAATGACAATAAATATTTTCCTAACAATTATAATAGTCAAAATAATTGTAAAAGTCATTTGTTATAATAATCTCGTACTCTGAGCTCAGGAGAACTTCCATCGAAGACGACTTTCATACGTAACGATTATTTATTACCAATACAATCATGTCAGCATAAACATAATCCATAAAGCATATCTTAAACACATAATTCTTTAGTTGAAAATTTCATACATAAGCATAACATTCATATAACTAATGATGGTAATACATCTTAGTTTGATACTTGATTAGCGCATATTACTTTCAAAATTTCCATCATTTAGTTTAGACTATTTTTTCTAGATGTTCGATCACGCGTTTTCAAAAGATCATTCATTCTTTACTCCATACTAGCGAAGTCGTCATTGTCATTTGCGTCATCGTCTTTTCCTTGCATTAAAAACACTCTTCCATTCGAAGTTGCTCCACGTGGGGGATTACGGTTGAAATTTGTAGTGCCACCATTTCCTTTGTTTTCATCGTTTCTCCTATCACCTTGCTCTCGATGTATTTGAGGACAATCTCTGATTTGGTGATCTTTGCTACCACATTTGAAGCAATCTCGCGTACCAATTCGACATTCTTTCTCAGTATGGTTCTATCTTCCACACTTGGCGCATCCACGATTCTTGTTGAAGCTTTGGTTTCCGTTATTCCCTCCTTGATAGCTGACATTGACATTTTGTTTCTTATTGTTCGGTTGATTTTCTTCGAAGCTCCCTTTTCGTTTTCCATATGTTTCTTCTCGAAGCTTGATAATTCTTTCGACGTTAATTGCTCGATCGTACAACTCTTGGAAAGTGGAAATTCTAGAACTCGAAAGACGATCACGGATCTCAATGCTTAATCCTCCTTCAAATCGATTCATCCTTTGCCTATCAGTAGTCACCAGGTCAGGGGCAAATCGAGCAAGCTCATTGAATTTCACTGCATATTCTAGAACATTTTTCTTTCCTTGACTCAATTTGATAAATTCCGATTCCATTTGCATTTGCAGAGAATAGGGATAAAATTGTTCCCGCATAGCTTCCGTCAGTTTTTCCCAACCAAAACCAGGCTCATTTTGGATTCCTTTAACACTTTTCCACCACAGGTTGGCTTGTCCTTTCAAGTAAAAGACAGCATAGTTGACCTTCCATTTCTCGGGGCATTGAGTTGCATCAAATAACTTCTCCATATCGCTAATCCATTCCTCAAATTCAGTAGGGTATGGCTTGCCATCATAAGTAGGGGGTTTATGAGAAGCGAACTTCTTGAACATGTTGGAGCATTCTTCTTGCTCTGACCTTGGCTTCTGACGATTTCCTTGCAGAAGTTCCGACATTATCAATCTCATTAAGTCCATTCGATTATCGCTTGTTTTTCCTGGAGTGTCCCCGAAAATGGGATCCTTGCGCAATTCTTCAATTCTTTCTTGCACTCCTTCCAGCGCTAATGCAGATTTGTGATTACCATTGCCATCGTTAACATCATTATCGTTTCTAGTGCCTTCAATAGGAATATTTCCGCTTGAAGTCATCGCCGATCTGATCGCAAGGATACAACGCTTCAGATAATCTTTTCTTCTTGAATTTAGACTAAGAAATTCTGCAAATCATAATAAGAAAACATTCCCGTTGCGTTCCCCGTTCCTATCACTCACACTCATTTCATTTTAACTTAGCATGATTTTAACGTATTCTTTTTAACTTATTTCTTGAAACTCTTCGCTTAAAACCTATGGAATTTTATTACGTGCAAAACCCGTAAGTTTTAGCACTTATGGTCCAGAACCTTGGCTCTGAATACCAAACTGTAACGCCCCGACTTCTAAACACCATTAATTAGGTTAATTATCTTTAATTAGCAGCGGAAACCCTAATTTAGTCGGAGCGTCACATGCCTATTTCCCTCGTGGGAAATACAAGGCGACATAACCTTTTTAAATTACTAAATAAACTTTAATAATAAATACTTTTAACATCTGATTAAACATTAATATTAAAGTCTAACTCAAATCATGAAATCAAACTTAGACTTTAAATAATACATCCCTTTATTGCTAATGACATAGTTATCTTTATTAAACATCGATCGTGAATTTGATGGTTGCATCCTCACTCTAAGGCATCCCACGATTTTTCTTCGTACCTAAAACAAAAGCAACATCGTGAGCCGAGGCCCAGTAACATACTACCCTAACAGCGTAAACTCATTTCAATTCATTTTATTTACTTTGCAATCAGGGAGAATAGAACATAGTAAAACATTTTCATAAATGCAATAAAACATCATTTATAACTTGAAACTTTGATAGTTCCCATTATCTTTCTTAAAACCTTCTTTTTACTTGGTAACTGACAAGTTAGCCTTGCGGGACGTCTCCCACCTTCCGATAGTCCTCAAGGAGCACTCTCCCTTGTTGGACATACGCCCGTACCAAAGTAGTTTCTCTTTTAGCTTGCGGTAACCCTTAAGGAGCACTCTCCCTTGTTGGGTGTCCCACGGTACGGCGGTACGTGCACGACCTAGAAATAGTAACCCACTAACTGCCAGAACCGGTTACACTTTTATTTATCATGTTTCGTATCTTATTCGTAACTCATAAACATCAGTCTTATAAAATCATTCATAAACATATTTGAATATCATCATGCATAAAGCAAACTTTATAAATACATTTCATATCCCACAATCCAATAAAAACATATCATTATAAACACATTTCATAATCTCATAAAACACATTTCATAAAGGGATTGTGGGTGTTAGCAATAGATGTTACCTCCCGTAGTTTATACTTCCTGTTCGATGGATCGTTCTTCCTGAACTCCGAGTCCAATTTCTTTCAAAATATTAAATAATTGAATTAGTTACTAATATGGTAATAATTTAACTTAGAAATTTCGAATTATTATAAATAACGAATTTTCAAAAGAAAAGTTAGAAATATATAAATTCATAGTTTTAATGAAAATATAATTAAACACCAATTTTAGTGATAAATATAATTTCATAAATCGGTTTTCAGTAATAATATATTACTTGAATTTCATAAATTAACGAAAACATTATTTAAATCAGATTTCATAAAATCAATATTATTTTAAGTAACCATTTTATTTCATAAAACACTAAGATTTAGCAAATGGACCAAGGTGTCAAAACTTACATTGGGAAAATTGGGCTAAGTGATTTGGGCTTGGCTTGAGAAATAAATAAAACAAAGTTCCTAAATGGAACTTGTTTTCTTTTTCTGGGAAGGGAAACACGGGAGCAGGGGAGGGGAGGGCTCGAAGGAGGAGCAGGGGAGGAAGAAGGGAGACAGGGGTGGCGGCTGGGCGGCGCACTGCGGAACCACGGCTGAGAGGCGACAGCGGTGGTGGTGGTTTCGCGGCGGCGGAGCTGCAAGGAAAAGGAAAGGGGTGTTCGAACGAAACAGAGAAAAAGCACGGGAGGGGTGTTTCTTGGTCGAACCCGGGGCGGCGCAGCAGCCTATCGCCGGGGATTGTGAGGCGGAGGTGGTTATAAAAGGTGGTGCGGTGGCCTGGGGGGTGCGGCAGCGACGAAGAAAGAGGGAGGCAGAGGTGTGCGAAACAGAGAGAAAACAGGGGAATTGGTGGTGGTGACTTGGGGCGGTTCTGGGCGGTCGACGCGGTGGCTGGTGGTTCGTGGGTTGGTGATTGGTGACGGACGGAGTGGTGGTTAAAGGTGGTGGGTAGTGGTTCGAACAGGAAGGGAGCAAAGGAACAAAATTTCTGATTTTGTTAATTTGATTTTTGCATTGAAATAATTCTGAAATTGATTCAATTTGTAATTAGGTGGATTTCTAGAAGAATAAAAGTTCTTGGGCTCCAAGAAAATGAATGTAGACTGAAATAAGGGAAGAGAGGAAGGAGAGAATGGCTTCCTTCTTCCATGTACGTGGAAGGCAAGGGAGGAAGAAGCAAATTGAAAATTTTGTCCTTTAGGGGCATTTTAGTAATTTCAAGTAGTTAGGCCAAATTTTTTGAATTTTAATTGCTATTTTAGGAAATTACTAAATATATAAATGTTTAATTAAAACAAAGTCTCGTAAAATATATCGTTAACGAAAAATAAATAAATTTTCGTTTATAAATTTATCATTTAAAATAAATCGTAAAAACGTTTAAAATAACGAAATTTTTAAATTATTTCTAATAATTGAAACGAAATTACGTTAATAAAATATTATTAATTTTTAATAAACGAGTTTAAAAGTTTCGGGGTATTACACTGCTGGTTAGGGATCACTATCGTTAAGATTTGTTGCTATCATTTATTCGTGTGTGACAATGATTAATAGGTCTATGTGAACGGTTTGGAAATTGAAATTATCCTTTAGCCTTTATATCCGTCACTTCAAAAGCCACACATCGTTAGGAAATGATACGTTTATTGTGTTTGGGTTTGATTTTGAGACATAGCGTTTTTAGAAGATTAAGACTGTGATTTAGTGTGTTGATGGGGTGAGATGAGGTACCATTCTTTATGGAAATTGAAATTATCCTTTAGCCTCTAAATGGCACTAATTGAAGAATATTTGCATAGTGTCTAATCCAAACACACAAAATGGAACATGGTCTGCCGAAACCAGTTTTTTAAAGCTTCAGCAGCTTTGGTTCTGTTTGGGTTATTTTGCCAAGATCCTTACAGGTCAAACAGGCTAGTTTGATAGGAAGAACAGACCATTCCAGTCTATTTTGCTCCCTGAATCAATCAGTTGGATCAGTTATCTTTTTTATTCTTTCAACAATGCTTAGAAGTCACACATGATCAAGTCTTTAATTGGGACAAAATTTAATGGAAATCACCATATTACATATCTATTTAGCACGAATTGAAACTGATTTAGCACTTACCATGCCCAACATCTGTAAGATCGATACCAACTTTAAAAAAATAGGACTCGGCAGTGCAGTCTGTTTCCCCTGCTGATAATCCTCAGTCCTCTGTCTAATGAAAGTGCAGTCTGTTTAAAAACATAGTACTCGGCAGTGCAGTCTGTTTCCAAGCATAATGATAACCAATTGGCAGATTATAGTATCTGGAATACATGTTACATTACCACCTCAAATCCCCTATAAGGGAATAGTTTCTAACAAATATTTACAAACGACTCCAGACAGACTTGAAATTCAGATTAATGTACTGGTGCTGTTTTCATGATGCTATGTTTTGCTTGTCTAAATGTTTTGCACGATCTCCATGCCTGGTTGCAATGATTTGAGGCCAATTTTTGGATGCATTAAATTGTATACGTGAGCCAATGTCCAGAAAGTAATATATTTCGTTGTTTATTTTGTAAAGTATTATCTTATAGTTATAATAAATTGCAAATTTCATTTTCTAGGCATACGAAAAAGGATGGAGGTTCTGGTTGGGAGCCAATTGCTGAAAAAAATTATGAAGAACTCAAAAAACTTCATGAAACTCAGATTGAGGAGCATGGTAAGGATACACTCAGTGTCAAAGATGCTTACATTAAGGTTTTAAAACCTAAATCTAGGTATGTAAGAGGACTTGGTCCTGGAGCTCGACCACCTAAAAAAGGTAGAAATGGAGAGAACAATGAACGAGTGGAGCTCTCTACCCAAGTTGACACACTTACTGCATCAAATGAGGAGTTGAGAGTATCAAATGAGCAGCTTAAAGCATCTAATGAAGAGCTTAAAGAATCTAATGAGGAGTTCAAAGCATCAAATGAGGAGCTTAAAGCAGAATTTTCTAGAATGAACAAAGAAGCTATTGAACGTGAACAAAAACTGAGAGAAGATATGCTGAAAATGTTCGAGGACATGAGGTAATTTTTTTTAGCATTCTTTGTCGTTTAGACCATTCACTAGAAAAAACGCTTATTACTGAATTCTGAATTCTGTTGGTTGACATGAAACTTGTACCGAGACTGACTATTCCATTAGCATCTCATCTTCTGTCAGCATTAGAATCTGCTGTTAACTTGTTTTAGATTTAACCTGAACTGTGTTGAACTGCTGTCTCATGGTTTAATGACATGCATTGAGTTCTTTTAGTGAGTGTTAGTCGAAGCTTCAGACCTTGAAAACATGCATTGAAAGCTAAATTTCAGTCTCTGATTTTTCTTTTTTGCATATAAACTGTTTGAGACTTTTTTATTGCAAGCTAGCTTTTCTAAGATGTGGAACCATACAACTATGAATCTTAATAAATACTCCTTAATCCTTATATCAAACAAGAAATTAAACGAATAATGAACTTTTTCATTCTAAAATGTAAATTCATCTTAGACGTTTAAAGGAAAACAGTTAAAGGCAATCATTAACAAAACATGATTACAAGAATGGAAAAGGAAATGATGGCAACAGGCATGTGAATCAAACCTTGGATCTCCCGCGGTGGCAAAATAAAACAGTAGAGCGTTCTACTTTACCACTGTTCCACGCTGCTATTCTTATTTACTTGTATACATTTTTTGTTTCAAAGTAATACAAACAGCAGACATATCAGTTTGAACTGACCACCATGCTATGTAAATTAAATGCTTAGCATCTGTAGTACTGGTTAATGTACTGGTGTTGTTTTCACCTCCTGCACGCGCCTCCTACAAGCACCTGTGCAGCGCCTGCATTCTGACGCCAATGCTGCTGCTGTCTGTCAGCTACGTGCCATTGCTGCACTGCATCAGGCCTCTGCTGCACTGCATCAGGCCTCTGCTGCCTATGCTCATGCTGCTGTAGGCCTCTGTACTACTTTTCTCATCCCATTCAGCGCTCTCTGCAGGGCCTCCCTTGCAACGCTGCACTGACTGTAATGGTTTCATTGAAGATACTGACATTAATTTTGATATGTATGTTTGCATGTTTGGGTAAAGTCCTCAGAAGAATGGCAGTTGACTTTGGGTAAAGATCTTAGAAATTTGTGTATTGCATTAGAGAAATAAACAGAATTTGGTGTACAGAAATTTTCAGGTGTTTAAACTGGTTTTGGTGGTCTGCTCTGGACAGTAGACTTGTGTGCAGGGTGCCCAGTTAAGGTTGTGGTATGCTTGTTTCCTGGTTTGCTTCCCAGCTGCTTGATGTTGTGTGTCTGCCTGTTTGTTCAATTGCTACACTTATAATGAACCAGTGTTGTGGTATGCTTGACTATAATGTTTGTTCAATTGCTACACTGGTTATGCCTGTTTGTTGTTGCACATAGTATTTTTCGCGCTTGCAGTTCGGG
The DNA here is from genome assembly GCF_020520425.1 of Spinacia oleracea. Lineage (NCBI taxonomy): Eukaryota > Viridiplantae > Streptophyta > Magnoliopsida > Caryophyllales > Amaranthaceae > Spinacia > Spinacia oleracea. The sequence goes on from NC_079489.1 coordinate 96,178,489, forward strand.
TGGCTTGTAGTTTGATGTTTTTTGTGTTTTAGTTAGTGATGCGGTTGTGCTCCCGTAGCTGTTTGTTTCCTTGTTTTTTGGGTTTGTATTTTAACTAGTTTCTACATTTTGGTCTTTATTTTTATTTTTATCCCTGGAGTATTCTGGAGCTTCAATGACTTGGCTAAGTCATCCTATTGGTTTCCATGTGCGATTCTTTCACTTGGCCTGCACACCAAACCAGTAGTCTACAAGTTTGGCAGGCTATTAGGGCTAATGTACTGTATTTGTATCCCTGAAATCTGCTCTGAAAGTGTTTCTGACTAAGTTTTGCAGGATGATTGAACTTTTAGTTTGTACGATATTGTTTTGAGTTAAGTTATCCTGAGATTATTAGGGTTATGATGTTATTATTTTATCATTTTTTAATCACACAAGTACCTAATTTGGCGTTTTATCTTATCAGGAACAATGGGTCAAGAATATCGTCCTAATTTGGGCCGGGGAGAGCTCTTTGAAGTATGATCGAGCATTCGAGTTTGCCGTATATGAACTCCTTAGACTACAACTAGTGTTAAGAATTTAGTTATTTTCAAATTTTAGTTTAGATGATTATATATATGCATACGGTAATAGAGTGACATGTATGAATTTTTATTTTATTTTATTTTATTGTATTTGGATAAATATGTACTTGTTATTCAAAATTGTTTTTTATGTCCATCTTTTTTTCATTAATCGTTTAGCACATATATGAACAGAGAAGAAATCATATACCAGAGTATGTAGCTTATAATACGCATGGGTGAAAAATATCTGTAGCATATAAGCATTATTAATTTGGCGTGTGATTTAAACTTATGGGCAACAACAAGTTTCGTTGCCCATAATACTATGGGCACAAAGATAGTGTTGTACAAAAGTACATTTAAAAAATTAATGACTCATTTGGGCGATGGAATCCAAACAGTAGTCGCACCAAGTGACAGTTTATAGGCAACGAAAAAGATAATTTGTTGCCCAAAGATATCGACTTATGGGCAACGAAAATGTAAGTCGTTGTACAAAGGTCACCAACATAGGGAAACGACTCAAAAACTCGTCGCACATTTCTTCACACTATGGGCGACAAATATACATGTCGTTGCCCAATACAAACTTTGGGCAACGACTTTTAAGCGACGCCCAAAGTTCTTTATGTGCAACGAATTATTACTTCGACGCCCAAATATAGCAAGGGCCTCGACCCTGTTACAACGACTTTTGAGCAGGATAAAATCGTCGCCCCAAACTAAAGGCGACGAATTTCTATGTTTGGGCGACGAAATTTTCCGTTGCCCAAAACTCATTTTCTTTTAGTGAGCCGTATTGTCGCATGACTCAGTAGGGAAAGATATAAACGGGCCGAGATAGCCCCAACAAAGAAACATAAACTAACACCTCGGAACCCCCCGTCATATTAGTCAAACCCCACCACGGTACCACCCACTTAATAGAGCATATGCCATGAGTGAAATAGGAGGCCCACTCGGCCTCGTCCTGGCCTTGGTGCAAATACTTTCGGTTACCCAAGACTATAGGGAGATAATGTTTAGGATCGGCAGGAGCTTCTAGAAGCCTAAGTCGTTCCATGAGCCAAATCTGCAAAAAAAACGGGTACGATCAGAAAAATAATAATAAACGAAAGTCCTGCCTGGGATGCACTTTCAACGCCCAGGACCAGGCGCCAGAAATTCCGACGCCCAGCTCTGGGCGCTGAAAATCAGCTCCAGGCAGGGGGCTGTCGAGGCAAACGAAAAAAGAAAAGAATAAAAAATATTTGTATTACTTTTCACGAATAAACGATCGATTACCTGCAGCAATAGGGGGCTCCCCTTAAAAATTTCAGACTTCGCATCCTTTTTTAACTCATCCGCGCTCAGCAAGGTCTCGGCAACAACCAACGGCATAATGGAATAGCAACTCTCCATCTGGCTGATCAAGGGGATCAACCTTATGTCACCGAACTCGCCATTGTTATTCGACAGTAAATAGTGGTTCAACAAGCAGAATACAAGTGCTCGAATATTCAATTTCTGTTCGGTCATATTTTTACTAGGTCTAAAGTGATGTTTTACAAGCTTTGCCAAATTAACCTTATCACCCACAACGATCTCAGCGAGCATGTTAGCATCTAGTCCTAGGAAAGCCCCTATACTTGTTTTACCCTCTTCAACAGTGCCAGGGGTAGCAGGAGTAGCATTGGTAGGATAACCAAGGATCGCGGCAAATTCATCTGGCAAAGGGCATACTTCATTGCCCCGAAAGATAAAAACATGGTGATCAGAATCCCAAAAGTTCAGGGCCGCATACAGAAAATTATAATCAACATTAATTTTTTGTAAGCCTAAGAATGCCTCTAAGTGGTATCCTTTCAACAAAGCTTTTTCTGTGGGATTAAGGGCTCTCAGCCAGCGCCTAACAACTCGTTGGAGGGAGAAGGGAGGAATCGACATGGCAAGTAGGGAAGAATAAAAGTTAAGCAATTGCAAAAGAGAGGAAGATTGAGAGTGGTGAAAAAGAAAGACGTACTTAACCCCTATATATACACGAAAGCATCAAGTGACATCCTAATCCCATTCGGAAACGCGTTAAGAAATCCGGGAACTGCCAAAATAGAATATCCAGCGCCCAAGGCTGGGCGCCGAAATTTTTAACGCCTGGCCATGGGCGCCGGATATGTAGCCCAAGGCCCGGATCCTTCAAAACGCGGAGCAGGAATGGACTTAAAACCGTTTTAGTAGACACGAGGCCCTGTTGTAATCAAGATCAATCCCAAAGCACCTTTAGAGCCCGAATAGTGAAAACAAATGTTAAAGCTTGTCGAAACTTAGACTCATCTTAAGAAAAAAAATATGTGTACATTTTTCAAGGCAATATAGAAAAAATAAAAATCAAGGTCATTCTTCGAAACACAAAAACAAAAAAATCAAGTCGTTGGTTTCTCAAATTAAAAAGCGTTTATTTGTCAAAAAGATCAATCCGGGCCGAAGTAAGCTCGATGTGCTAATTATTGGAAAACAAAGCAAAACTTTGTCACCCGGAAAATGAAGTCGCACTCCACGACTTCATCAAAGTAGCATAACACTACCAAGATCGCTCGCACATACGAGCACGGTGCCAAACACGATTAAGGACGTTATAAAATACGCACTTCTCTTGGCAAAGAACGACCACCAAGTACAAATGCTTGGGGGCTCAAAAGAAAGAAAATATGCAAAGGGATGCAAGTCGAAACAACGTTTCCAAGCTACGTCCCGTGCTTGGGCAAATTCAAAAATGAACTCGACCTCAAAGCAAAACGGTCTCCATTAACATTCACATATGGTCCCATCGGTCATTTCACAAGGACCCAAGTAATGGCATAACTAGGCCAGTTCTAAACGGTGACATACATCCTATGAGCCGTAAAGACTTGTTAAAAACCACGAAAGGCAGACGACCATGAAATGATGGTCCGTTTAGACACGTTGCCAACCCACATTCAGGTTGCAGCTAAATCCGAGCATCCCTCGGAAGAATTCGCTCTTACAGGATTGAATAAAAAAGAAATTCTCAAAAGAAATCCCAAGAACAAATGAAATAGGGACTGGCCCACCTCGATCGGGCAAGATCGCGCCACGAACCATGCGGATCCCAAATCGAAAAGACGAATTCAGGTTCGCCCACCTTCAGCAGGCGGGGTCTGCGCCACTAACCGCGCAGGTCCTCATTTTTCGAAAATGAAAAGAAAATAAATTCTTCAAAAAAACAAAAACAGGCTCGCCATCTTCAGCCGGAGGGGTCTACGTCACAAACCGCGTAGGTCCTTATTTTCAAAACATCAAAACAGATTCGTCCACTTCTATCGGACGGGGCGTCCACCCTCAGCGGACAGGCTCGCCATCTTCAGCCGGCGGGGTCTACGTCACAAACCGCGTAGGTCCTTATTTTCAAAACATCAAAACAGATTCGTCCACTTCTATCGGACGGGGCGTCCCCCCTCAGCGGACAGGCTCGCCCACCTTCAGCGGGCGGGATCTGCGCCACTAACTACGCAGGTCCTTAGTCGCTGCAACGATAACTTTTTCCTTGTTTCCTTTTTCCAAAAATCAAAGGATTGGTTTTCCGTTTTTCCAAAAAAGAGCGATGTGCTGGATTTTCCTTCGTTTTACATCCTATAAAAACAAAGGGGTTTTCTCGTTTAGCTAACCCTGAAAATGAGAATCTCTAAAATGTTTTACCTCATGATTGGGCTAGGTCAGGCCTAGTTACACTTTATAGCCTTGATTTCGAAAACATCTTTAGATACTTCCAATGACAAAGTGAAGGAGTTTCTATACTATCAGTTAACGAATTCCAATGACGCGTGAGGAATGTGTTAACACTTGAAGTGATGACCCTTAAGTCAAATGTTATCACTCGGGGGCTCGTGAGACCCTCGCAAAACAGGTCACATACACCATGGCTTGTATGACGCACTCCGTCTAGTACTTTGACCATCGTCTCATCTCGAGACTCAGTCAAAGTGGGGGCTAACTGTAGACACCTACTTTTGTCCCCATTCCCGAAAGGGAAGGTTCGATGATGAGAACATAAATCTCCACTTGGCAACGCATCTCCTATAAAAATAACGGATCTCAATCACCCTTTCATTTTAGCCAAAGATGTTATTTATAGAAACCTGTTAAGAATAGTAACTGCCGTAAAAGGTAGTTGTTAAAAGTGGCAAAGTCATAAAAGATAGAAACCTGTCAGAATTAGGTGTTGCACTTAAACATAAATCCTAAAAGAGATAGAATTTGCATTCTTGGTATAATTCGAAAGTAAGAGTTACGTATTAATTAAATTCCTAACGAACCTAGAGTTCGTAATGGGCCCAGACGCATTCCATCATGAGTTAATACGCACTAAAAGACTCGAATAAATCTCAAAAGCTCTGCGTTCTAAGAGTCCAAATCTGACAAAGAACTCGGCCCAGATCCCATTTTCAACGCCTGGATCTGGGCGCCGAAATCTTCGACGCCCAGCCCTGGGCGCTGAAAGTGCCTGGGGTCGTTTTATCTCCGAATTCTTTTTGGATTCGTATCTTAAAATCTATCTTTCCACACACTCTTTTCCTATAAATACAGCCTAAAACCGACGTGAAAAAAGGACACAATTCCATAATCTGAGTATTGACTCTAGCCTTAAGCCTAAGCCTCACGCTGCGAAATTGATCTAGCGTTCTGTCCCAATCGACCCAAAAGTCAAACAGAACGCATCCTGCCCCTTGTAGCTTGATGAATTAAGCCTAAATACTGGAACATTGCTTAGAAACCCGAGATTCGCTAAATAAAAGGAGAAATAGCAAAGCCAAGTGGTTAGTTTTCTGAGAACCACAACGCACCTCTCAAGGGTGCGTTGTAATGTGTCCCTCATATGATTTAATCTATTTCATCACCCTTTTATAAAATTGTCAAACTATTAATTTGATTGATCTATCACGCCTAATAAGATAATACCTTGGACAATTGAATTATCATGCTAGGTACCTTAAATCAATCTAAATAAGATAATCACGATCGATTTAGTATTATGTGTTGCATATTGCTAAAATCAATTCAGAATAGTTTAATAGTTTAACGCATGTCCCTTCAATTATTTATGCTGAGCTAGTAAGGATAACCTGCCTCTGGAGTATTATCGATGAGCACTCCTCTCGGTAGTTACAGTCCCCCGAACTCTCAATCTCTGCCCTGCGAGTGTACGTTGAGCGATCCCCACACCAGGGATCACAAGGGAATCTATGGCCGTCGTGGTCGAACATAATGGCACTCCCTTGATGTCACGATAACCGGGTTTTGTCAGTTTTTCTCATTGTCGTTAAAAACTGAATGGCGACTCCTATATTACTAGTCGATTGGGTGTAAACTCACAGGAAATCCAATTACACTTGATCTGACAACGTCACGCCCACGAGGGGTGAGGTCACGCATTAGCCTCGTGCTTTTTCGACCCCCTCACAGCGGGGAATTGGTTGGATGGGTAGCTATGCCCCTCCTAGTTTCGTTTTAGGCCTTGAGGACATGGACTAATTCGAGCTTGGGGGGAGATTCTATTGTTTGCTACTTTGATCTCCGTGTGATGGATTGCTTGATTTTGTGAATATTTTTTATTTTGTGCATATTTCTTGATTAGTTTCATTGATTTTGTGAATATTTTCTTTATTTTTCTTTTTCTTTTTACTTTCTTTTCTTTTCCTTGGTTTCCTTTTTCATTTCTTTTCTTTCTTTTTCCTTTTCGATCTTTTTCAAGGCAAGTTTTTCTTGGTTTTTTAGGCATTATTCTTGATTTAGGAAAATAAAATTGGAACTTGTAGGTTAGAATGCTTTTATTCCTAATTGGTAGATGTTTGCACGGTTTTCAATGTCTTGGGCCGAATCTAGGATTTAGGTGTTAAGAAAGTTGGTTGAACTTTGGGTAGCATGCGTCTTGAACCCTTGGCTTGTGGTAAGATGGTGTCGATCTCACTAGTGATTTGAAACCGGAGAGAGTGGTATTTGCTCCCATGTGAGGTTCATGTTCAAATTAGCCCAAACACATTTACATATATTGAGTGGCATGGATCCTTGGCATTGACTTTCTTATCTCCCGAATTTGACTATTTCCTTCCCGAGACCGCGACCGAACTACTTTAGGGGACGATAGAGGCATTTCTTTCGGGGACTATTTTTCTTTTTAGTTTAGGACTTCATTTTCTATTTTTCTCATATATTTTGGTTTGCATTTGCCCCCTTTCTAGCAATTTGAGCCTTTCCCCTTCATTTCTTATGAGCACATTACAAGCCTAATAGCCTTTGCTTTATTTTCACCCTTATAAGTGATAGTGAAGCTTTGTGTTATGATGCTTGATGGTTATGAATGATTATGCAAAGTTGAGGAATGATTGTTGTTGGTATGAATGGCAAAGTTTGGGAAGTATGTTGTATATAATGAATAAATGATGCAAAGTAAAGTTTTGAAAAAGCCAAAAATAGAGAAAAACAAGGCAATGAGAAAAGTTTCAATCGAAACACAAAAAAAAAGAGAAAATCAAATCAAGAAAAGTGCAAAAAGAGTTGTAGTTTATAATAGTTGTTGAATAAGCTTGGGGGTACCCCAAATAAGTGGTATGAGTTTGTTTTTGGTTCGATTTTCTTGAGTTGAGTTCTATCATTGCGCTTCACTTTAGGTATGAGCACCAAATTACCAAATTTGTTTCACGCCTTACCCCTAGCCTACGTTTCACCCTAAAAATTCCTCTTGACCCTTTTGAGTTGAGTCATTATCGGTGGAGGGAGGATTTGGTCAAGTTTATGGAATGGGATTGTCATGCTAAGATGTCGGGTAGCCTAATCTTGTTTTCCGGCGCCTTCGCGGCGTCTCGAGACGCTATTCTCAAGGGTGGATATGATCTAGAGATTTGACGTGGTATGCTCGGTTGAAGGGGAATTGGTTAGTGCTTGCCCTTATTTCTCTTTGCTTGGCACTTGAATCTTTCACTCGACTTAGGACATTGGTTAGCGTGCATTTGCCTATTTAGTTAGTAATATTTGCATTATTTTGTGCTCATTCCATAATAGAGGCCCTTATCTTGAGTTTTGTAGTTTCATTTTTCGTTTTCTTTCTTTTCTATTTTCTTTTACTTTCTTTCTTTTCCTTTTCTTTCTTTTCAATTTCTTTCTTTTTCTTGGTTTGTTTTTCATTTTAGGTCTTGCCTTGATTCAATGTTTGGAAGAGTTATGGGTGTTTCTCCTTGGAAACCCTTGCGAGATCCCACTCGCTCTCATGAGCGATTGTGGGGTTCAAAGAGCTTGTTGCATGCGCTTAAATCCAACTGTGATTCCTACGAAAGTGAGTTAGTGTGCATTCTTGTAGTTCTTATTTTCGTAATTTTGATTTTGAATAATTAAGCTCATCCTCCTCCCCGTTTCTCATTCTAGCTTTGTTGCTTGAGGACAAGGAAAGAGTTAGCTTGGGGGAGTTTGATGAGCGACATTTATGTCGCTCTTAGCTTAGGATTTTAGTTAATTTTATTAGCATTCTATTATTATTTTTGCTTAGTTTTATCGTTTTTAGTTCGTTTATTGCATTTTTGCATTTATCGTAACATTCTCTCGTCTTGCGTATATTTTAGTCATTTTTGCTCTAAATATGTCTTTTGTGAGCATTCTAATCACGTAAGAGTCATTCTGAGTATTAGCGTGTTAATATTGCGTCATTATGCTTGTCGACGAGTTATATGTTTTACGATTTGAAAAAATGTTAAACGGATTAATATTTTGATTTACGATTTTAATAATATGCTCTACGATTTTATTGAATGTGGTAGGCAAGGCAACTAGCTTGCATACGATGCCCACAACGCTGCAACAAAATGAGCAGCCACAAGTGCATGCAAGAGCCAAGGCAAAGCAGCCCCAGCAGCACTCATGCAAGCAGAAGAGCAGCGCGCAGCAAGAGCTACAGCCGTGCGAGCGCACAACCTTTCCCGTGCTGGCGCACACTGCTGTGCGAGCGCACATCCCATCCTGTGCGGGCGCACGAAATGCCAAAAACGTATCAGGAACTCCGCAGTTTCTTGTGCGGTCGCACGTCACATCTGCGCGGTCGCACTGTTCTCTTAGGCTTTCATTAGGCTTTCATTACGTAATTTTCATTTCTCAACATTTGTAATGAGGCTTTCATTAGGCTTTCATTACGTAATTTTCATTTCTCTTAGGCTTAGCTTAGAATTCTCTCTCTAGAATTAGTTTAGGGTTTAGATTAGAGATTAGGATTAAGGATTCTTAGCCTCAAATTTTTGATTCTAAATTCAATTCAATCATCATTTTCAGATTTCTTTTCTCTTTCCCTTGAGTTTTGTTCTTCATTTGTTCTTCAAAGTTTGATGCAAATTCTTCAATTCAAGGTATAATTCTTCATTTCTTTTTTGATTTGCTCTTTAATTCTTTAATTGCTTCATTAATTTTGTTTATGCTTTGATTTCATGCTTGAATTCTAGAATTAGTTTCATGCTTTGAATTTTATTGATTTTCCCCCAATTTTTGTGGTTTGAATTTTCTGATTTTTGTTGATTCAATTAGCTTCATTAATTCAATTAGTTTCATGATTAGGATTAATGTTAGTTTAATGTTGATGTTAATCATGCTAATTGAGTAGTTTAGTCTAGAGGTTAGGGATGAAGCCTTGGCATTGAATTTGGGGAATTTTAGAGAAAATTCATGATTGATGTTGTGATTCAATGTGATTTAGTAATAGGATTTCCTTGACCAATTGAGTAGTAGTGGCGAATGCTAATTGATTGGATTAGATTGGAATGTATGATTAGGTTTGGCAAGACATTGTGAGCCTAATTTGTGCAAGTGAATGATAGTTCCTATTATATGCAAGCTTATCTAGTTTAGGATTAGGCGAAAGCTCTTCCATAGGCTAGGTTTCTTCGCGTGCTCCATCCGAGAGGTGGCGAGCACGTCATTTGGTTTCATTCCCCTATGTGCTATATCGTTGCATATTCATGAATGTCTAGACCTTGTTATTTCTTTGATTCGATTTCCATAGCCGATTCCCGAATCCTCTAGAATTTCTTCATTTGTTTGCATTTCTAGCTTCCTTTAGATTAGTTCAAAAACTCAAATTCCATTCGAACTAGCTTGTGAACGCATAGATTGAATAGTCAAACATATCCATTCCTATGGGACGATCCCTATACTTGCCGCTATAGTCCATATAGCCGGTTAGTTAGGTGTTTTATAAATTTTGTTTGGTGAGGTGTTGTTCTATTCAACGACGGAAAAACACCCCATCATATTGCTACAAAAGACAAAAGGTAAATAGATCACTTTTGTTTCTGGTTCTCATCTTTGATGATATGGAAGCTTATTCCTCTTCACGCTAATAATGATATGGAACCTTGTTCTTGTGGAGAAATGTTGTAACTGTACCATAATGGTTTGCAGCAGGAGCTTGTATATTGGTGAATCTTTTTAGCTTACTACTTCGAAATGTTCCTGAACTGCATTCAGACTTTTTATTTTCTCTTTTCTCAACTCTCATTCATCTCTAGTTGTGAAATTACTGAATTTAATAACCAAATGTTGCATGCTGAAATGCAAGTTTACCTAGCATTATGCGGTATTAGAGTTTGGTTTCAACTATTCAACAGTTAGCTTCTCCAAACTAATTCCTGCATGTTTGGAGTAAACTTCATGTACTTCCTTGAATGGTAAAGTGGGTAAAAAGCCTGATAGTACAATTGTTGCTTCCGTTCCAAGGGAAAGTGTTGGTTGCAGTCTTGCTGCCTTTTTAAGTGTAGTTGTTGCTTCTGGTTGTAGTTGAGTCCTTGTGTTGCTGGTTGTGTTTTTGTAAGGGAAGCAGGCTGAGTATTTTGTGTTGCATGTTGAAAATTAAGTAGGAGATTATAACTTTGACAATTGGCCTTAATTAGAGCCACCCGTGTATGATACTAATTGAGGCGGTTATATATGTTGTAGGAGGAAATTCAGAAAACAATGGAAGAAGAATGATATTGAACCTTGATCTTGTGGAGAAATGTTGTAACTGTACCATAATGGTTTGCAGCAGGAGCTTGTATATTGGTGAAACTTTTTAGCTTACTACTTCGAAATGTTCCTGAACTGCATTCAGACTTTTTCTTTTCTCTTTTCTCAACTCTCATTCATCTCTAGTTGTGAAATTACTGAATGTAATAACCAAATTTTGCATGCTGAAATGCAAGCTTACCCAGCATTAAGCGGTATTAGAGTTTGGTTTCCACTATTCTACAGTTAGCTTCTCCAAACAAATACCTGCATGTTTGGAGTAAACTTCATGTACTTCCTTGAATGGTAAAGTGGGAAAAAAGCCTGATAGTTCAGTTGTTGCTTCTGTTCCAAGGGAAAATGTTGGTTGCAGTCTTGCTGCCTTTTTAAGTGTAGTTGTTGCTTCTAGTTGTAGTTGATTCCTTGTGTTGCTGGTTGTGTTTTTGTAAGGGAAGCAGGCTGAGTATTTTGTGTTGCAACTTGAAACTTAAGTAGGAGATCAGAACTTTGACAATTGGCCTTAATTAGAGCCACCGTGTATGATACTAATTGAGATAGTTATATACGTTGTAGGAGGAAATTCATAAAACAATGGAAGAAGAACCAACACTTTCCCACGTGTAGGTACTTTTTCTTTATTTATATCTTTTTCAGTTTTATTTTTACTTTCCCATGCCATGATATTTAACTTTGTTGCTTCTTTATATAGGTAGCACAAAAGGTGTTTAAGCCGAAGTCTCGTGATCGGGTTTTTGGTTTTGGAGGAGGAATAACACTTAAAGAAATATTATGACTACAACCTAGGAGGGTGGAATTTCAATCTAAGTTGACCAAGGCAAACAAACAAAATCATGTTCTTACCAATCACGTGGATACGGTACAAGAAGAAAACAATGCACTTAAGAGTTGATGAGTTCAGTTGAAGATGAGCTTAATGAGCAAAAAGAAATTAAAGAAGTGTTCTTGCAATGCTTTTCAAGAGATGGCACTCCAAGAGAGAACACTTCAAATAGTTATATTTTTATTTTTTCTTTTAGATTAAACAGGAATTACTTATCATTTAGCTTTTTTTGAATTTAAAGACAAGGAGATGTGATTTTTGATTTCGCATAACTTGAAATTCTATTGTCAAAAATCTTTTGAGTAATAAAATTTTCATTTGTTTTAATTTATTTATAGTTATCTATATTGTTTCACAGGGAAAACTTAGGTGCTTCGAAAAGCGCAAATAATATTATTAGGATTGCAATATTAACGACAGGATAATTGGTCATTATTGCCAAAAATAAAAAAATTGAGCGTTGGGAAGGAAATTTTACAAGGGATTTTTTTTTTGTCATTATTGCTTAATTGATCATCGTGAATAAGTATTTAACGACGAATTATTGTTTCGTCGTGAAGAATTCACGACGGATTCTCGGTTCGTTGTTAACAATTAACGACGGATTACCATTTCGTCGTTAACAATTAACGACGAAATTATGATTTCATCGTTAATTGTTAACGACGAACCGATAATCCGTCGTTAAGATAATTCGTCGTTGGTAAACGTTATTTATTAACGACGAACATCGTTGTTAAAGCCAATAACGACGGGGAACCTGTTACAACGAACATCATGACCGTCGTTAAAGGTTTTAATGACGAAAATTGAGGCTTTTAACGACGAAATTGTTGGTCGTTAAATGTCCTTTTTCTAGTAGTGGCGACGATTCCGAATATTCATAAATAGAGTATTTAAGTCACTTAAATACTTGATCCGTTCACGTACTATTTGTGTGACCCTACGGGTTCAGTCAAGAGTAAGTTGTGGATTAATATTATTAATTCCACTTGAACTGAAGCGGCCTCTAGCTAGGGATTCAGCTCACTTGATCGCACTGAATTATTAACTTGCGTAATTAATTAATACTGAACCGCAATTTTTTTTTTTTTTTGGCAAATAATAATGAGCTTTATTTACCAAGTAATCAGAGTGTTAACAAACTCTGAAAACACCAACTGTCCAACAGACACAACCAAACACCTAGCTAACCAACACAAGCTAGCTAATGAGCACAGAGGCTACTACTGACATCTACACTCAACATTAAACATTATGTTGCTAACAACAGTCTTAACTGGATCAACATGATCCCTAAAGACCTTAGCATTTCTTTGCAACCAAATACAATAAACAGACTCAATGAAAGCTATACTATACTTGCAAGCTTGCTTCTGTGTGCTTCTGCTTTTCTTCACAGCAATCTGAACTTCCTCATGCCAAGGCAACACAGTTCTATTCACACCTAAAGAAAGCAGAACCTGCTTCCAAATCTCCTGAGAATAGGAGCAAGAGAAGAAAAGGTGCTCCAAGTTTTCATTTTCCACCTGACACAGACCACAAATACCATCAATATTCAGCTGCCATCTTATCAATCTGTCTTTTGTAGCAAGTCTGTTCTGCACTGCTAGCCACACAATGAAGGTGCTCTTTGGACTAGCATGGCTATTACAAATCAATCTCTTCCATCCCACCTGAGCTCCAACTGGATGAAGAAACTTATACATTTTCTGAATTCTGAATTTACCAGCTTGCACAAACTGATCCACTCCATTTGCCTGCAGAAATACTTCTCTATTATGCCAAATTTTCCTTAATGACCAAGTTAAACCATTAGGAATTGGCATAGTCCAGAAGTCTCTATGCTGAATGTAATAAGCATGAATCCACCTCACCCAAAGCCTATCCTGCTTCAAAGCTAAAGCCCAACAGTGTTTCAAAACTGCTGCTTTATTCCACACAGTTAGATCCTTAAGATTCCACCCTCCACAACTCTTAGGGAAACACAATTGCTCCCAAGAGATAGAAGCTTTCCTAGAATCTGCATCAGCACCAGTCCACAAGAAACATCTACAAATTCTCTGAATCTCCTTCATCACCTTTTTAGGCATAACAAAAATCTGACACCAGTAGAGCTGAATACCAAAAAGTACAGATTTCAACAGTTGCAGCCTACCTGCATAGGAAAGGAACTTAGAAGTCCAGCTCTTGATTCTAGCAACAGTTCTATCAATGAGAGGCTTGCAGTCTTTGAAGGAGAGCTTCCTAGTTGTAAGAGGGACACCCAAGTATCTGAAAGGGAAAGAACCCTTAGGAACCCCAATTGAGCTAACAATACTGGAAGCAACATGATCAGAAACACCTGCCAAATAAACTTCACTTTTGTGCAAATTAGCTTCCAAACCAGAAGCCAAAGAAAACTTGGTAAAAGCATCAAAAAGAGCTTTCACAGCACCCTCATCAGCTCTGGAGAACATCAACAAATCATCAGCAAACATCATATGGGTGAGATCCAACTTTTTGCATCTAGGATGATAAGAGAAGTTAGTATCGTCAGCAAGAGCAGCAAGACACCTTGACAGATATTCCATACCCAAAGCAAACAAATAAGGTGAAATGGGATCACCTTGTCTCAACCCTTTCTTTGCAGGAATTGGTTTAGTGGGACAACCATTAATCAGAATGGAATAAGAAACAGAATAGAGGCACTGCATCACCCAATTCACAAACTTCATAGGGAATCCTAGCTCTGACAGCATGGTTTTCAAGAAAGGCCACTCTAAAGAATCATAGGCTTTTTTCAGATCCACCTTGATCATACACCTAGGAGAAACATGTTTTCTAGAATAGCACTTCACCAACTCACAAGCCAGCAAAATATTATCAGAAATGGACCTACCAGGGATGAAACCAGATTGAGAACAATTTACCACTGTACCAATAACACCTTGCATTCTAGCAGTAAGAATTTTGGAGATAATTTTGTAAACAACTGAGCAGCAAGCAATTGGCCTAAAATCCTTCACACAAGAGGCATTCTGAATCTTAGGAACCAAAGTAACTGAAGTGTTGTTCACTTGCTTTAACATCACCCCAGTTCTGAAAAACTCTCTTACTGCTTCATAAACATCAGCTTTCACAATCTCCCAAGCTTTAAGAAAGAACAAACTATTGAAACTATCAAGCCCAGGGGCTTTATTGATATCAATACCTTTGATAGCTGCATCAATTTCTGCATCTGAAACAGGAACCACCAACATTTCTGCATCAGCAGCAGACAGCTGCTTCCCTTTCCTAACCACTCCAACATCCACACCCATCAATGAGCTAGCTGCAGTACCAATCAACTTCTTATAGAAAGAGCTAACTTCTTCCTGAATTTCCTGAGTAGTGCTAAGCTTCTTCCCAGAATCATCATACAAAATATCAATGCTATTCCTAGCTATCCTCTCCTTCATTGCACTGAAAAAGAATTTAGAGTTAGAATCTCCTACTTGCAACCACTGAATTCTTGCTTTCTGTCTATATGCACTCTCCTGAATATGCAAAAACTTCTTAAGAGTCTCACTACAATCCCTCTCACTTTGTTGCACATTACTATCAGTAGGGCAAGAAGCTAACTGGATCTGAATTTGACCCAAATCAGCCCTTAACCCCTCAATTCTCTCATCAAGCTTAGCAAAATCTTTATGATGTAACTCCTTCAATCCTTGCTTTACTGCTTTCATCTTAGTCCACACCTTGAACATGGCCCCACCCCTTGGACAGGACACCTCCCATCCCTTTTTAACTACATCAAGGAACAGAACATGATCAACCATATAGTTAAAAAATTTAAAGGGTCTACTCCCCCCTCCCATATGAATATTGCAAGACATAACCAGAGGTGAGTGATCAGATATTCCTGGAGGCAAATAATCCACCACAGCATCAACAAACTTAGAATGCCACAAAGCATTAGCAATGGCCCTATCTATTCTGGAACAGATTCTCAAGTTACCTTGCCCCTTATTGCTCCAAGAATAGTAACTCCCACAACTCTTAAGCTCAGCCAACCCTGCAGCATCCATACAACTATCAAAATCCTTAGTTTCCCCTTCTGTAACTGCATTGCCATTTACTCTATCAGCAGCTAATAAAACTGCATTGAAATCCCCCATGACAAGCCAAGGACAATTAACAGAACTACTGAAAGCAGTGATCTCTCTCCACATTGGTCTTCTAGTATCAACAGAGTGCAAACCATACACAGCTGAAAATAAAGCATCAAACAATCCATTCTTAGTAGCAACATGACAGTGAACACAAAATTCAGTTTTTTGGATAAGCTGAACTGACACCAATGCATGCTTCCAACCAATCCATATCCTTCCCCTAGGAGAGTGCTCATAATTCATAATCCACTGCCACCCAACCCCTATTTTCTTCTGGATTTTACAACTATTCTTCTCCTGCACTTTAGTTTCTAACAAAGCTACAACACTAATGTTATTACTAGCTAAAAACTTTTTTTATTTCAACTACTTTAATGGGATCATTCAATCCCCTCACATTCCAGGTACTAATATTCATGGTGGATCAATTGGGAATTCCACTCCATCACTACCAGCAGCCAATTCCTCCCCATTCAAATGGACTTCAGCAAGCCCCACAGTCTGAGCTGGAGTTCTAATATCTCTTCTTCTCCTTGAAACAACTCTCCACCCTTCATCAAGCACTGGAGCAATTGGAGTAAAAGGCTTATCATAAACAGATAACTCTCCATTCTCCCCATCATCCTCTTGTATAGCATCATTAGCAGTCAACTCATCAGTAGTTTGTGGTTCAACATTTGGTTGCACTGCTTTAGGTTTCCACACCTTCACAACCTTCTTTCTCTGAACATCAGCTGGCCTAAATCTTGTGGTATTGACTCTTGTCTGAGTACAGTCATGCCCCACAATCTTACACTTCTGGCAATAAGGTGGTAGCCATTCAAACTCAACCACCTGTTTAACAATGTTACCCATAGGGTCCTGAATCTGCACAGATTTAGGCAAGTCACCAGTTACATCCACCTCAATAAGAATTCGAGCAAATGAAATTCTTTGCTGTTTAGAAGTACATTCATCAGCATATAGAGGATCTCCAAGCAAACTCCCTATTTTGCTCAATGAATCACCCCCCCAACAGCTCAATGGTAAGTTAGGCAACCTAATCCACACTGGTACTACCCTCAATATTTCCTCCTGGAAATTAAAACTTGCTGTCCAAGGTTTAACAATCATAGGTTTGCCAAAGAACATATGAGGACCAGCCACCAGAACTGATTCCTTATCCTTCTTTGACTGGAATCTGATTACAAAATAGCCCTCATCATGGAGGAAAATCTGAGGTTTACCCACTTGGTGCCATTCTTTTGCAATGAATCTCAAAATAGACCCAATCGAAGGTTTTTCCCCAACTACATACATGACAACTGCATTTCCCCATAGATCATTCATTTTTTGTATCTCATGCTTATCAAGTACAGCTATGGGTTTACCATCACAGACTATGGGAGCAATAAAATTCAACGCAAAACCTTTAGAAGGGAGTGAACTACCTTTAAATAGACTCACCCATGGTTTTGGTTCCATATCCAATCGCCTTTGAGCTGGCTGCGCACCATTCATCTCACACTCTGTTTCTGTACGGACATCCTCTGTTTTCTAGGCTGGATCTACACCTGGGTTCTCCTTCATCACACTCTGGCGGTGCATTTCCTTGAGTGCAGCATTAACACTTCTCACCAGGAGGTCCACCCTATCCTTTCCCACCACCATTCGATGGCTATCTTCGTAAAACTCTTCCAGAGCTTCAACCAGCGATGGCGGTCGATTTACATCAGTACGCACTGACCGCGACCAACCAGCCGAGTCCTGGTAAGCTTGAGAGTTGTCTAGACGTTCCATCGACGGCAGCACATGGTCAGAATGAGGCAGCATAACTGGTGTCACCAGACCCGCACTAACCCGAGGTTCATCAGGAATGGGTATTTGTTTTCTGAGTTGGTTCTGGTTCTTAGGCCTCGAAACTTCTTGATGAAGAAGAGAAGAGGCTTCCTCATTCACTTGAGCAATCTCAAGCTTCTGCGTTTTCTTCTTCCTCGCCATTTTCAAGATTGGCGCACGTTAGTAAGAAACCTTAACGTACACCACACCATGAGAGAGAAGAGAGAAGAAGAATTGTTTATGTTTGTTTCTTTTTTGAACCGCATTTATTAGACTTAGCATTGAATGCATACTTGGACCAAGGGCATTATTTCCTTCAATTCCTCCATCAATCGTTTAGCTTGGTCTTGATGGACGCACAACACTTTGATTTTGTTGAGCGTATATTTGTATAACTCTCCTAGGCATAAGTCATACTGAGAAGCCAACAGTAGTAGAGTGCGTTTGACGTGTTTGGTGGGAATTCCCCGTTTGTTTTGTAGCGGAGTATGTCCGTGTACCAAGGTTCTTCTGCCGCTGGTTCAGGTTCATTGTCGATGATGCAATAGTGGGCTAGTTCTTCTCTTCATTCGACTCGGAGGTTCATTCCGTCCATTTCATTCGGGATGTTTAGAATGGAAGCTAGTTAACTAGTGCATCCGCGAATTGATTATCGTCTCGCGGTAAGTATGTGAATTCTACTTCCTCGTATTGCTCGGCTATTTGGTCTAGCTGAGCCTGATACATTGAGAGACATGTGCTTCGCACCTTCCATTTCCTTGATATTTGATTTATGATCAAGGATGAGTCGCCGAAGACTCGAAGATATTTGACTTCAAGGCTTGTTACAGATTCCAGCCCGACTATACAGACCTCGTATTCTGCAGCATTGTTGGTGGCCTCGAAGTCTAGCTTGACGGAAATGGGAACATGCGCACCTTTAGGGATGACGAGGAGTACTCCGACGCCACATCCTTTTTGGTTGGATGCGTCGTCGAATTATATTGTCCAGTAGTCATCCTTTACCATCAGAAGTTCCTCATCTGGGAGGAGGTATGCTTCTGTGGTGGTGTTTTTGTTGGTAGAGAGTTCTGCCAGAAAATTGGCTACTGGTTTTCCTTTGATGGATTTCTCGGGTATAAATTTGAGGTCGAATTCTAAGAAGAGTACCAACAATCGTGATAGGCGACCGCTTAGAGCGGGCTTTTCTAGTATGAATTTCAGTGGATCCAGTTGAGATACGATGTGAACGGTATGTGCTAGCAAGTAATGCCTGAGTTTATTGGATGCCCAGACCAGGGCAAGGAAAGTTTTTTCAAGTTTAGTGTATCGTGTTTCGTATTGGATAAACTTTTAGCTTAAGTAGTAAATGGCTCGTTCATACCCTTCTACGCTCTGTGAGAGCATTGCACCTGCATCCGTGTCAGAAACTGTTAGATACAAGCGTAGAGGAATGCCTAGCGTGAAGGAAATAATGCCCTTGTCCAAGTATGCATTCAATGCAAAGTCTAATAAATGCGGTTCAATATTAATTAATTATTCAAGTTAATAATTCAGTGAGATCAAGCGAGCTGTACGCCTAGCTAGAGGTCGCTTCAGTTCAAGTGGAATTAATAATATTAATCCACAATTTACTCTTGACTGAACCCGTAGGGTCACACAAATAGTACGTGAACGGATCAAGTATTTAAGTGAATTAAATACTCCATTTATGGATATTCGGAATCGACGGATCTCGGTTACAGTGGGAGCTGAAATCGTCAAAAGGCAAATTATGAATACTCCGGAAACGATGATATTACCGGAAACGGAAATATGGATCGTAACGGAAATATAAATATTATCCAAGTCGTAGATGTTGTCGGAAACAGAAACATGGTACGTATCGGAAAATATTATTGGAAATGGAAATATTGTCGGAATCGGAAATATTGTCGGAAACGGAAATATTACCGGAACCGGAAATATTATCGGAATCGGAAATAAATTCCGAAATCAGAAATATTAAATATTTGTTCAAAACAGAAATTAATTCCGGAATCGGAAATATTAAATATTGTTCGAATCGGAAATGAATTCCGGAATCGAAAACGAATCGAAAGCGCAACGTACGAAATAAACATCGGACGAGCTTACTAGACGCAAGGCCCATCACGAAGCTACGCTGGTGCCTAGCAAAGCCCGCGCAAGCGCAGCAAGGGAGCAGCAGCAGCCCGCCAAGTAAGGCAGGCCCAGCCAAGCACGGAGCAAGGCCAGGCCCAGCCGAGCAAGGCAAGGGCAGCAGCAGCAGCGCCCTTGCAATGGGCCGCGTGACTGCCTGCTGGGCCGAGCCGCGTGCACAGCACATTCCTTTGTGGGTTGTGCGTGTGTGTGCGTGTGTTCGGGCAACGTTACGAATCCTTAAACTCTTAGGATTGTCCGATTAACTGTTTTCCTAAATCCACGAGAGTTAGTTGTTTCATTAAACACTTAATTCAAAGGATTAATTTTAATAGAATTCTAATCGAATTAGTAAATTGAATCCTAGTGGAAAACTAAGTCCGATATTTCCTCCCTATAAATAGGTGATACATAATCACAATTTATAACACATCAATCACAAGTATTCATATAGTTTAAGATTAAACTAACTTAATAATTTTCCAATATAATTAAGTTTCGAATAACATAAAACCTTAGACTATATTCTAGTTAATTGAATCTAAAGCGGATCTTAACGTGCTGTGGACTATCTTCAGAGGGACGACACTTGGAGTCCTAAACTTGTTCTTGTTCGGTTTGGGAGCAGCTAGGGAAGGCACGTGTCACAAAATATATGTTTTATATTTTACGTGTATGTATCCAAAATTATTCTAATTGACTATGTGCCAATTAATTTGGATTCCTGGCTTTATGGTTTTTCCGCATGAAATATATGTTTTATATTTGTCGTAACCTAACAGTGGTATCACGAGCCTCTAATTAATTCCATAATAAATTATAGTTAACATGGTTAAATTTTATAAATTTGCAATGAATTAAACGGGTGATTAATTTCGTTGTATGTAATTAATTGCAAATTCGTGCGATTATTTAATTATATGTTCGCAGGATTTTCGTCAGTTTAGTCAATAATGGTCGGAATCGTATAATTTTATAGTGAATTTCGCATGTAAACGACGTTTTAAAATTTTGACTAAAATCAAAGATCACTAGTAGAAAAACATACATTTGAGGCGTCACTTTTATATTCATTTGCGGCGTTTTTGGCGTAGCAGCAAATAGAGTGGCAGCAAATGAATAGGATTGATTTGCGGCGTTAAAAAACGCCTCTAATTAATGATTCATTTGGGGCGTATACGTAGAAAAACGCCTCAAATTAATAGTATTGTTAGGCGGCATTTTGTACCTAAACGCCTCAAACTTTGTAAAATTTCAGGAGTAAAAACGCCGCGAATAAAGTGTAATTTTGTTTTATAAAATAATTTATTTTCTATATTCAATAAGCCAAAAAATGTAGAACCTGTACTCACGCCACATTTATACAATGTACAAAAGTATCATCAACCACCAATAACTTCCAATAAACTTTGATTTTTACATATAATACCACCATCATATGTTTACAAAAATAAACCAACTAAATAGTTTGAAGTCGAACGTAACCATGTCTTTTACACTTCGTACGTTACAATTTTGCACCAAAAATATAATAAGGCAATTATATATGACTTCAATAGCAGGAAACATCCACAAAAAGAGATCGATGAAAGGTTATTTACACACAATGTTCGGTGAAGTATGATTCCCATTTGTCTCGTATTTCATCAATTTGCTCATTGGTGAAACGCTCTCCACTTAGTGACGTGCAAACCTAACAAAATAATCTATATATCATCAAATAAGTTGACACATACAATAAACTTTAAATCATCTAAATGAGTACGAAGAAGTGAAGGAGCTTAGAGAAAAGGGATGTGGTAAAAATGAGTGAACAATAAGTTATCAGGATTAGGAAGTTGTCAGGTCACATGATGATCAACAGAATGCCATACTTCTTCCCATGGTGATTAGGAAGTTGTCAGGATTCTCTTCTATAATGATATTTATATTTAGAGGGAGAGGGGGGGGGTGTGTGGTATAGGTAACTAATTACAGAGACAAGAAGGGGGAAAAAGGTTATTAAGTTAATTACAAAGACAATTATTATCATAAAATGGAACTAATATGGAACTCAACAACATATTTCACAGTTTCTGGATAGTGGGAGTTAAATAGAGGTAAACCTCTAGAATATTAGGAAAAGAAAGATCAAATCAGGATTTGAATGTCAACCAAAAAAAATCATGAAAAATCATACAAAATTAAACTTGATTTAAGCATACAGAATTAAAGTTGTACTAACGAAGTTTTGTCTGCTGCCCTCCCTATTTGTCTGTCAGACTTGATGCATATTCCACCTTAGGTAATTAAGTAAGTACCCTGCAGCATTGCGAGATTAAAACTCTATTTACCATCAAGATCATCATTCTGGGCCACACTACACTCCACTGAAGCTTACAGTCTGAAGTTTGTCAAATCTTTCGTTGCTGTTATGTTCAAGCCTTCCTGGATCGCAATCAGATCACCTGTTAGGACTGTTGTTACCTTAACTCAAATCTAAAAACCCATTAACCAAGCTCCTTAATTTGTCTTTCATCACATATACCAGCATAGAAATTACATCTGCATTCTACAACTAGAATCTACACTAGATAAAAGGTAGATATTCATTTTTGCTGCATTAGTTTTCTAAAAATACCAAGTACTTGAGGTTGTCCAATTTAGCAAAATTTCTTGGCAACTCTTTAACCTGACTGCAACACATAATGTCCAATTTTGCAGGTTGTCTAATTTTGTTATGGCGCTAGGAAGACATTCAATGCTAGTATTTCTAAGATTAAGGTTCATAGATATATCAACTTCCCTATAGAATTTGGGATCCACAAAGTTTCAATACCACAAAATTCACAAGGGGAAAAAACTAATTTCACAAAAGCAATTACGAAATTAGATGAATTTTAAAGACAAATAGTTCTATAATTACCACAATTTCGTCCAAATGCCAAAAGAACAATGAAAATTACACAAACCCTAGAAATTAAAACACATAATTACAAAGAAAAATAATCCAATAATTCAGAAGTAATTCATGTAAATCGAAAGATGTAAATCGAAATATGAAAGAGATAGAATAACGTAATTGAATTGAAAAAACGGCAAGAAGGAGAAAGGACTCAAGGAGTAGGAGCGAAACTTACCTAGACTAAGCACGACGGCCGGAGAACTTGAAACAATGGTGTCAGTCACCCGAAAACTTGAACCAACCCCGTGAATCGACGATTTTAGATAGTTGCTCTGATTTTCACATAATTTCAGTAGATCATAGACGAGTGTGAAGAGTTTTGTGATTCGCAGTCGAGATGAGTCGATCTGTACCGTTTTGAGACGACGGCGGTGGAGATCAGTCAAAATCAATTAAAGAGGAGATAATTGGTGGTGAAGAAGAATGAAAGAAGAAGGGAGAAGGATACAGACACTCAAAAAAAGCAAGAAGAAGACAACTGAAGGATACGAAAGGAAAGGAAAGGAGAGGCAAGGGTTTTACCTTATGAGTTTGGCGGCGTAAATATCATTAAACGCCGCTGATTAATAATTATTATGGATTAGTGGTGTTATAACGCCGCCAATTAATAATTTATCGTTTAATTGGAGGCGTTAGCAAATAAACGGCGCTAGCGCGTAGCAGCAAATCAATATTTTTCTACTAGTGGATTTGATGCCAGAATTCCCTAATTCGAAGCCTAATTTTGACTTTTCAGAGGTTTTAGTTTTTCGAACGCAAAATTAATAATTTTTATGATGTTAAATTAAATATTTGCGAATCTTGTATGTAAATCTTGAATCTATGACTGACCTACTGTATATGTTTAACAATTTTAAAGCCTAATCTTGTTAATTATACAACCTAATTTGTAACTGTAATTAATTTGTTGAAATTCGAATAATTTAGAATTTGATTTGATTTTCATGATTAATTAGCAATTTAATTAGAATACTATGATTAAAAACCACCATAAAATTTGTTAAATTTTGAAATTTTTTAAAATTTCATGACCTAGATTTGAATCCATGAAAATAATATAATCGAAAATTTCATGAGTTATTAATTTGTCAATAAATTTAAATTATAAAATTTTTAATTTTTATGAAATTCGTTCACGAATCTTGCACGCACGAAGCAATGAACACTAAGTGATACCCTTAAGGGGTGTTGTATAGTGCGAGCATGCGACTACGAGCAAGGGAGCTCGTCGCCCATGCGGTACGATGCAACGAGCAAGGCATGGCACATGCGAGCGGGGGCAGCCCTGCTGTGCGCTGTGTGCTATGTGCATGTGGGCGGAGAGGCGAGAAGCAAGGCATCGAGCATACGAGGCCGCGTGCGCGGGCAGCGAGAGCTGGCTCGACCAGCGAGCGTTGCCCCTCACCAGCGAGGGATGCCCCGCCCCAGCGAGGGAGCATGTTGCGCGTAGGCGTGGCTTGCTCGGCTTGCTGCGTCTACGCGTGGCTTCTCGTGTCTTGCGGTTCGACCATTGCAAGTGGCAGCCCATGGGCGCTGCTGCTCGAGGCCTCGACGAGGCATGGGCGCAAGCCTATGGCCTTGTCTTGGCCCGATTTGTTCGTTTTAATTTTTCGGTTAAAAACGATTTTAATTAAATTTAAATTCGTAATTTAATTTTTTCTCGGAATTTAATTATTATAAAATTATTTATACAAATTATTTTACCAAAATTAAAACCTTGATAAAATTTAAATTAATTAACTTAATCAACTGAAAATAAAATAAAGGATTTAAATAATATTTTATATGAGCTTTAAATTTTAATTAAATTTGTAAGTTTTCGGTTGGACTAGGAAATACAATTTATGTTTAGAATTCGTAAAGCATGTAAATTTCTTGGTTTTAGTGGGAGCCTTTAGTCATAAAATCTTGATTAGGACTACATTCCTTTAAGGTTAAAACAACTCGATTAGAATTAATAAGGATTGAATAATTTGTAGATTATTGGAAGCCTTGATTAATTGATGCAAATATTTATGTGATGCATAATTTGTTCTGCTAACTTGCTATGTGGGCCATTCATTAACAATGAATGGGTGAATGGTATATTGTAAATGTACTGTTTTGCAGGTTATGAAAGTGACTAGTATGGCCCAAATAGGATAGAAAATATGGTATGCGTACCATTATTTTGAATGAAAAATTTGTCTAATGCACCAAAGTTTTTTAATTTAAATATGGTCTGCATACCATCAAATAGTTGTAATTAGTTTCAATTATAGCATATCATATTTGAAGAAAATGGCGCCTCCCATGGTGAAATTCAAGACGGAGTTTGAAGTTGAAGCTTCAAGATGAAGTCGGGCCATACTAGATCACATTTATATCTTATCCATGCTTTAAGTTATTTATTGCTTTAAATATGTCTTAATTATGCATGAGATTGTGGCTTGATTATGTTGCATGATTAAGGATTTTAAAATCTAACCAACATAGTAAGAGCCTTAAGTTCCAAACTTTAAAAATTGAGTTAAAAGGTGCCATGCCAAAATAACACTTACTTGGATAACCTTTACATCAATCTTAGTAATTAATAGTTTTCCGCCATAGCGAGGTGTTACTTACTGATCCTAAAGGGGTAAGGTACACAAATAATTGTGAGTACATGTTAGTTTTGATGAAACTCAACGATATAAGTAAGGAGTCCTTTTATGTCGTGGCAAAACAGATAGGTTTACCTAATAAGACCTTAGACGTACCTATCAACCAAGAGTAGTTTCTAGACTATTAGCAAAGGATTTGCTTACCTAAAATATTTTAGAATTGAGTCTAAATACATAATGTGCTTAATTCTTCAATGATTTAAGGATCTTGGAATCATTTTATTCACACCTGCCGGAACACATAACTTGAATAAAATGCTTAATAAATATTGAATTATGCATGCATGCATGCTAGAATTTAAGTTTATTAAGAGAAACAGTGAATGGTTATTTATTTATTTATTCTTTTCAATTGTAGCTTTAACTATGGAAAACAACAATCAAAAACATCATCATGGGTTCTAAGCTTATGATCAAGCTTAACCTAACAAATTTTCTTGAATGAGAAGCTAAGCTGGTTGAAGTAGTAAAACTCAATGATTTTGAGTATGTACTATTCAATCCCATGCCAAGCTACTATGCCAGAGACATGACCCCTGAAAGACATGCCGCCTGGGATGCGGATCTCAAGAAGGTTATGATTCTCATGCTGAACAACATCCCTGATGATTGGGCTAGGAGGTTTGTAGCTTACGAACCTTTTATGCTCATCAAGAATCTGAGGGATATCTGTCGTAGAAACACGGAGGACAGAGACCTAAATGTACATAAGTTGATCGAATCAATGTCAGGCCTAAAGGTTAGTTCTCATAACAAATGTTTCAAGATGGAGGTCCAAGAAACACATGTTCAGGTCCTTTGCACTAAACAAGGGGTTTGTGTTCCACTAAGGTTCCATGTAGACCATATGCTTTCATTATTTTATTGCTTAAGTCTACTAGGAACACCAATAAGCGAAAGGATGGCAGTCTCTATCTTGTTCAATTCACTCCACAGTAGTTTTGGTCGCTTTAAGCAACTATACATGAGTGAACCAAGAGAAGAAACAATTTCAGAGTTTGTTCACCTAGTCAAAAAGGCTGAGATAATACTCGACTATGAAGCCAAGGATTTACTCAAGGCTAAAGGGAGACCCTTCAAGAAAGGTGGAAAGTCCAAGGGCAATGCTGAGTCAGTTCCCAGAAAGAAGACAAAGCAGGATAAGTCCACATCAAACTGTCTTTATTGTGATGGAATTGCCCTATACAAGAGAGAGTGTCCAAAGCTTAAGGAAGATCAGAAGAACGGAACGGTCGTTCCATCTTCAGGTATTTTCGTTATAGACTTTATACTTGCTAATTCAACTTCTTGGGTATTAGATACAGGTTGTGGCTCACACTTATGTTCCAATTCACAGGGACTAAGAAGAAGTAGAAGATTAAGCAAGGGTGAAGTCGACCTACGAGTGGGAAATGGAGCATGGATTGCTGCATTAGCTGTAGGAACTTATTATTTGTCGTGGCCCTCTAGGCTAGTTTTGGAACTGGAAGAATGTTTCCATGTTCCAAGTCTTACTAAAAACATCATTTCTGTTTCTTGCTTAGATGCTAAGGGATTTTCCTTTTTAATAAAATACAATAGTTGCTCGTTTTATTTTAAAGAGATGTTTTATGGATCTGCTAGATTAGTCAATGGACTTTATTTACTAGATCACGACAAACAAGTTTATAACATAAATACCAAAAAGGCCAAAAAGAATGATTCGGATCTCACCTATCTGTGGCATTGTCGATTAGGCCATATTAACATGAAGCGCATAGAAAGACTTCAAAAGGAAGGAATTCTAGAACCATTTGACTTAGAGGATTATGGTAAGTGTGAATCATGTTTACTTGGCAAAATAACAAAGCAACCTTTCTCTAAAGTTGGAGAAAGAGCAACTGAACTA
This sequence comes from Spinacia oleracea, assembly GCF_020520425.1. Lineage (NCBI taxonomy): Eukaryota > Viridiplantae > Streptophyta > Magnoliopsida > Caryophyllales > Amaranthaceae > Spinacia > Spinacia oleracea. The sequence continues at coordinate 96,205,435 of NC_079489.1, forward strand.
TTGGGTTTAATCCATACATATGTATGTGGACCAATGAGTACAAATGCTAGAGGTGGTTTCAGCTACTTTATCACTTTTACTGATGACTTCAGTAGATATGGTTATGTCTACATAATGAAGCATAAGTCTGATTCCTTTGACAAATTCAAGGAATTTCGGAGTGAAGTAGAGAATCAGTTAGGCAAGAAGATTAAAGCACTGCGGTCTGGTAGAGGTGGTGAATATCTTAGCAATGAATTTGATGACCATCTGAAAGAATGTGGAATTCTATCAGAATTGACTCCTCCCGGAACACCTCAATGGAACGGTGTGTCAGAACGGAGAAACAGAACCTTGCTAGACATGGTTAGATCAATGATGGGTCAGGCCGAACTTCCAATAGAATTTTGGGGACATGCACTACACACAGCTGCACTCACAATAAATAGAGCTCCGTCTAAAGCTGCCGAAAAGACTCCATATGAGTTATGAGTTGGAAAGCCTCCAAATGTGTCGTTTCTTAAGATTTAGGGTTGTGAAGTATACGTAAAACGATTAATTTCAGACAAACTTCAATCAAAATCTGACAAATGTATCCTTGTGGGCTATCCAAACGAAACAAAGGGGTATTACTTCTACAATACATCTGAGAACAAGGTGTTTGTTGCTCGAGATGGTATCTTTTTGGAAAGAAATCAAATTTCCAAAATGACAAGAGGGAGAAAAGTAGACCTCGAAGAAATTCGAGTTGAACAACAAACTCTAAAGAATGCTCAAGATGACATTCATGTTGAAACTCAGAGATCTTTAGAAGTATCTGGTGAGAATCAAGAACCATCTAGAAATGTAACCCCGCGTAGATCGCAGAGACATAGGTCTCAACCGGAAAGGTACTTAGTTATTTTAACGAATGAGAGCCATGAAGTTCTATTACTTGAAAGTGATGAACCTGCGACTTACAAACAAGCTATGACGAGCCCTAGCTCCAAGCAATGGAAAGAAGCCATGCAATGCGAATTAGACTCCATGTCTAGCTGAAAACTAAGTTTAGGATTTGGTCGATTTTCCCAGATGGCTACCAAGCCATAAGAAGCAAATTGGTTTTCAAACTGAAAAAGGACAAGGATGGGAAACTAGAAGTTTTCTAAGCTAGATTGGTTGCAAAAGGTTACAGGCAAGTCCACGGTGTGGATTACAATGAAACCTTTTCACCGGTTGCAATGCTAAAGTCTATTCGGATAATGTTAGCAATCGCTGCATATTACGATTACGAAATATGGCAGATGGATTGATATATGCGTTTTATATAGAGTTTTTACCCCTGTCCCTTAGTACTTTTATGTATCAAACGTGCTCTTAGGAGCCGTTTCTAGTACTAATGTGTGTTATTGAGTGTGCCTTGAGTTTCAGGTTTGATTATGAGAAATTGGTCGTTTTAGACCCGTTTTATTGTTGATCAAGGCCACTATATGAGTCCGAGAAGTTCGGGACCTCCATCGTCGACTTTCGGGAGCCTTAGATGCTTATGGTTGAGCCCCGGGAGTTAGACTTTGTGATACGGGCGAAATACATTGAAGATTGCAAATCGCCCTGGAAGCTGAGGGCGAAATGCAACCATCGGGCGGAATTATAAGCAAGCCAAGTTCATCAACGCGCGCCCGATCGGGCGCAGCTCGCCCGATCCGGATCGGGCGGTCAATCTGGAGGCTTTGTGGAGATTTCGCAATCCGCCCGATCGGGCGGATTTTGGCCCGATCGGGCCGACTATCGAGTGATTCGCCCGATCGGGCGACGCCAACCTCCAGCAGTTTTTCGCATTTTTAATCCCGTTTTTAGGCTTTATTTTGGCAAAACTATATAAGCAAACTTGTTTTATTTTTTAGGGACATCTTATTTTCCAGCACTAAACCCTTAGTTTATTTTTCTAAGTTTTATTTCCTCTCTACATTAATTCAAACACTTAGTTCGATTGATATAAAAACACAAGCTTTCAATTTCCATTGTTGGAGAATTAGGTATTGTTTCTTACTTTAATTTATTCTATTGCTTTGATCATGTTTTCCATTATGTTAATCGCTTTGTTATTAGTTATCATGAGTGAGTAGTTTAATTTCTAGGGTTTAGGGGATCCATGAATGCATGATTGGGATTATATGTGGACTTGATTATTTGATTGATTGATTATAATTTCTATAGCTTATTATCATTGCTCGTCAATTCTGTTCGGCCGGACTATTTTGATTTGAGTTTGATTAACCTTAGATTATGCGCCGAGAGGTATAAATCTGATGTTTTTGGTCTGTAGCTATTAGATAGGAATTATTTCTAGTACGTAGCGAGAGCCCGCTAGTTGTTCTATCCTAAGGAATTCATAAGATTCGAGAGATGCATGTTCTCCTAGTTATGATTGTTAATTAATTGATATTGTCCGTTGTCCAATCCCGGTCTGCATTTGTGGTGAACCGCTGCCCTAGATTCCCTTAATATTGTTATATTCCAGTTTGATTATTTGCCTTAGCTTAATATACAAACCAATCCAATTCTTTGTTACCAGTAGTCTAGATTAGTTAATTAATAGTAGAAAGAACATTGTTTCCCTGTGGATACGATACCTGCTTCCCTTGCTATATTTTTAGTTGGTGAACGTTAGGTTTATCTTTGATAGGAGTGCGATTTAGCCTGTCATGGATGTCAAAACCGCTTTCTTAAACGACGTTTTAACAGAAACTGTGTTTCTGACACAGCCTGAGGGTTTTGAGGATCCAAAGAATGCTAAAAAGGTATGCAAGCTTAAGAAATCCATTTATGGATTGAAGCATTTTCACGCCATTTCTGAAAAGGAAAATTAATGTGAGCGCCAAAATTATTTTATCTGTAGCTAAATTCAATACTATTGAATGTTGCAGCGTCCTAGACCCTAAAAAAACAATAAATTAATTTATTTTTTTTAATTATAAAAATATTTTCTAAAAGCTATAATACTCAACAGTTATCATAAACATTGCTCTATATTTTATCAAGTATTTAAACTTTTTAATATTTTTTATTATGGTAAAAAATACAAGACGGTTAGGTAAGGTAACTGTTTTCTATTCTTTTCTTCATACAACTGTTATAAGAGAAATGCGTACTCTATACTCCTAGAAAACGTTTAACAAACTTAACCGTTCTCTATTCTGCGTTTCTTATTCCAACTTTTGTAGTTGTGATCAAGGAGCTGGAATATACGTTTTGATGAAGCAGTGAGTTACTTTGGCTTCATCAAGAACGTAGACGAATCTTGTGTATGCAAGAAGGTCAGTGGGAGCAAAATTGCTTTTCTAGTATTATATGTCGACGACATATTACTTATCGGAAATGACATTCCTATGTTGAACTCTGTCAAGATTTGGCTTGGGAAATGTTTTTCGATGAAGGATCTAGGAGATGCACAATACATATTGGGCATCAAGATTTACAGAGATAGATCTAAAAAGATGATTGGACTAAGTCAAAGCACTTATATAAATAAGGTGCTTGAAAGGTTCAATATGGCAGACTCCAAGCGAGGCTACCTACCCATGTCTCATGGAATGACTCTAAGCAAGACTCAGCGCCCAAAAACACTGGATGAGCGTAGATGAATGAGTGGGATTCCATATGCATCATTGATTGGTTCAATAATGCATGCTATGATATGTACACGCCCGGATGTTGCGTAGTCACTCAGTGCTACGAGCAGATACCAGTCAGACCCAGGAGAGGCACATTGGACTGCTGCCAAGAATATTCTGAAGTACCTGAAAAGGCACAAAGATGATTTCCTGGTCTATGGTGGAGATGATGAATTAATTGTTAAAGGCTATACGGACGCAAGTTTCCAAACCGACAAGGATGATTTCAGATCACAGTCTTGGTTTGTCTTTTGCCTCAACAGAGGAGCAGTAAGCTGGAAAAGTGCTAAGCAAAGCACCATTGCGGATTCTACAACTGAAGCGGAGTACATTGCTGCACATGAAGTAGCAAAGGAAGCTATTTGGCTAAGGAAGTTCATAGGAGAACTTGGTGTAGTCCCCTCTATTAAAGGACCAATAGCTCTATATTGCGACAATAACGGAGCTATTGCACAGGCAAAGGAGCCTAGACACCACCAGAGAGTCAAGCATGTACTTCATAGATTTCACCTTCTACGAGAGTTTGTTGAAAGAAAAGAATCCGAGATAGGCAAGATTGGAACTGACGACAACATCTCAGATCCATTAACTAAACCTCTGTCGCAAGCGAAGCACAACTCGCACACTGCGGCTATGGGAATCAAGCATGTTGGAGAATGGCTTTGATGTCCTTAATTAATGTTTTAGAGTTTAATACTTTGTACAACGTTTTGGTTAACCATTCATATAAATGAATAGAATTCATTTTCCATTTAATTTGTGGTTTATTAAATGATGAGTCCCTTCAATTTGACGATATATTCAAGATAGACTGTCAGGACCAGTCCTGTGACTAAGAAGTGTCTATCAAGTGAACTTGAATGTCAAAAGTTTAAAATGGTCCCTGGTCGTAGTTTTCTATAAAGGTGGACGCATAGAAAACACTAGACGACTAGAATGCAAGATGACTAGTAGTTCTGTTTCTTGAACTATGTGGACATGGCAATGTCGCAATCATTTGCATAGATACTTACTTTGAGAAGACTAGTATCGGAAAGACCTATGAAACTTTACTGTAAGAGATGAAAATCTATCATAAGTAAATTTCATTACATTATTAGACACTAATCCTCAATACCTGAGTGATTTGAGATTACTTGTTTGAGAACTGGTTACTTTGACGTTGTCAACCGTCGCACCATAAACGTCAAAGGAGGCTATAACGGCAACGCTCGGGTAATCACCTATCAAACGAAGTCTAATCTCAAGATCACAAGATTGGGATTATCCTCCCATAAATCGGGATGAGATGCTGAAAGTTGTACAAGGCCACTCGGAGAGCTAGAAACTGTAAAATGCATGGCCGTGCTCAGATGAATCATATGCTATGATTATCTGTTTATTTGATCAGTTGAACTCCGAAACCGAGAAATACCTCTGGACATAATAAGGATGACAACTCTTACCTTATGTTCATGAGCAAGCATCAAGCGACAAAGGAATTAGTCAATGCACACTTGTCCCTAAGGACAATTGGGAGAATGAAGGAAATAATGCCCTTGGTCCAAGTATGCATTCAATGCTAAGTCTAATAAATGCGGTTTAGTATTAATTAATTATACTCAAGGAAATAATGCCCTTGGTCCAAGTATGCATTCAATGCTAAGTCTAATAAATGCGGTTCAGTATTTATTATGCAAGTTAATAATTCAGTGAGATCAAGCGAGCTGTGCGCCTAGCTAGAGGTCGCTTCAGTTCAAGTGGAATTAATAATATTAATCCACAGGTTACTCTAGACTGAACCCGTAGGGTCACACAAATAGTACGTGAACAGATCAAGTATTATAGGGGGGTTTTTTCCCGTTTCCTACAAGAGTGGTTTTAGGAGGCTGGCCGGCTCGTTTAGAGAACCGTTTAAATTTTTTCACCTCGAAGGAGTCGCCACCAAACTTTATTTAAGGTCTTGTTTGGAAAGACCGCAAATGACTCTATTTTTGGATAAGGCCTTGAATCCTTGAAACGGATGGGTGAGATCCGGGCTCGGGAACGAAAATGCTTATTCGGCGAGCTTTAGAAATATTCAAGTACGTTGGCACAACATTAGTTCGAAAATAAACCCTATATTAGACTATGTGGGTTTGAATTTTAGAGCAAAATAGAATTTCTAATTATACGGTGGTCACTTTGCTTTAAAGATTGATTTAAGGAACCTAAGGCCGGTTTGTCCAAAAATATCTTCGTTAAGCGTGATGTAACCTTTGTATTTTGTTGTATTTAGCATGTTGGTGATGAAAGCGATAAAGCACATAAAGCAACATCACAATACTAAATAAAGTGCGGAATTAGTAAATACAAGACCCCCTAGAAAAGGACTAGGGAGTAGGTCCACATTGCCTAGAAATGAACTAGGCAAGTAAAGATGCGGAATTGAAGGTGCGATATTGAAATTGCGGTATTGAAATTGCGGTATTGAAATTGCGATATTGAAATTGCGGTAGTGAAATTGCGATATTTAAAGGTGCATAATTGAAACTGCAATATTGAAAGGTGCATAATTGAAATTTGTACTTGGGCACATGAGATTCGAACGCCAAGCGGCTCCTTATAAATAAGTGCGCCCGACACGAATTCAAAGCCAAAAATCTCAACTTGGGAGAGGTTGCTCAACCCAAATATCCTAGATTTTTCATATTAAACTTGAAATTGAAAACTTGAATATTGAAATGTTTGAACTTGAAATGATTGAAATTTGAACTTGAAATGATCCTAGTTTAGGGAAATAACTATAAGTAACCCTAAACATGGCAAGATCTTTGAAAATTGAAGACTTGAACTTGTATATTGAAAATGGAGTTTTGAATCTCAAAGACTAAACCTTTAAATGTTAAAAGGTGTTTATCTTTGATTACCCCATGTTTGATGGTGAGTCTAGCCCAAGAGATGATTCTAAATAACTTGGACATCCTTGAATCTTTGAAAATTGCATTTTGTATTTTGAAAAAGTTTGTATTTTTGGAAAACATGTGTGATTGTTGCAAGAGGTGTTTTTTATTGATTAAAAAACACCAACTTGCTAATCATTTATAAATCAAAGCAACATAATAGATTAGAATGGGATTCGGATTTACCTAGTTAGATTTAGGCAAGAGCTCCCAATTGCTTTGGATTTTAGGAATTTTGTATCTGTTTTTGAGGAGTTTTGAGGTTTATTTTTGAGGCGTAATGTCGAAATTACGACGTTGTATTGTTGTGCTCCCCCTTTTTTCGATGGAAATGAGGGGTATTTATAGGAGGGAATGGTGCAAAACGCCAGCACACGCCAGCGCAGTGCGCTGCTGACGTGGCTTGAATGCCGCCAAAGCAAGGACGGGGAATCGTCCTTGTTTCGTCTTGTAGCGTTGTACCTATTGTACGAATAGTACTAGGTTTGGCGTTTTGTATTTTCTTGGAGGTTAAGGCATCGTTTAGCGTCTAAAAACAAGCCTTTCTCGGGTTTTTGAATTCCGGTTTTACGGGACGGGGCCAGGCATGCTCGGTTTTGTGGGTCGGCGCCCGAATTTGACTTGCCTTATATGATTTTGAGTGGAAAAGTCCTAGTAAAACCAATGGGATGGTCTACTAGTTGAGATGGTACTTGGATTTTGAAATTGGATTTGGAAAGTTGTATTTTGTACCGAGTTCCGGGAGGGGAACGGTCTCGGGGTTGGATTTTGGACCTTGGATTTTGGAGGTGTTCTTAGCAATTGGGATTTCCGCCTGGAGTTACTCCAATTACCTAACAAGGATAATGGTATCGTCATCATCCCAAAGGGGAGACACAATTTATGTGTCTACAGAAGCCCCCACTTTGACTGAGCGTTCGGTTAGGAAAGCGCAAGTCAAAGTATTTCGAAAGGGACGGAGAATGATCAAGATGTTCTGCAATCAAGACCACTCTTTGTACGCCGGTACCTGCATAAAACAGACGTTAGAAAAAAGGATGGAGTCTACCTCAGTGCGGTTGGTGATGACTCTGGTTCGTACTTGTACTTTCCCGCCTTCAGTTCAGGATGGAGCTTGGTATCGAAAATTTTGAAATTTTGAATCTTGAATTTTTGAATACCCGGAGTTAATCCGTTGGGGATGTGCTTTGTTGGGGGTAAGAGATTTTTACTGGCCCTTAAAAATTTGAAATTTCGACTGCCTTTCCCGGAGCTTGGGTCCGTTGGGAGTTGGGTGCCTGAGTCGTTGTATTTTTTGGACTTTGTATTCTTGAAATATTCATCTGTTTGCACTTGGAGATACAGGTGTATACCCGTATTTTTGATGGATGATTCGATGCGACGTTTGATGCTTGGTGCGGAAGACCATAGCAGCAAAGGACGTGCAATCAGCACGGGAGACCGCGCACGCGCAGATTCGCGCATGTAGCAGGGCAGCGCAGTGCGCTGGGGCGGTGCCTGGCGCGGGGTTGAGCTATAAAAGCTCCCCTTTCCGTGCCATTTTGAGGCACATTCACTTGAGAAAAAAATTGCTCTTTCTCTCAAAGGTCGATTAAGCTCTTCCCTTGGTCTTGTTCTTGCCTTGTCCATGTAAGTTTTTTCATGTTTTTGCTTATGAAATAACTCTAGGATTGCATGTAGTTTTGGTTTTCTCGTTCTTTGAAATGATGCTCATATGCTTAAGCTTCTTCAATCTTGTAGAAAACTGTTTGATAGCCACTTGAACTTGAACTGTTGGAACTTGTACTTTTGAATTTTTGAACTTGTATCTGCTTCGGCATGGACAGCCTAGGCGTTGATGTAGAATTTGTATACCTGCTTCGCGTGGGTAGCCTAGGCGTTGGTGTAGGAATTTGAATACCTGCTTCGGCGTGGGTAGCTTAGGCGTTGGTGTAGGAATTTCATCTTGAACTAGAGGTCCGTTGGGGATTGTTGTTTCGAATCTTTTGACTTTGCATAGGCCAGCATAGGATAGCCCCCAGTTTAGAATTTTAACATTTTGTATGCTACTTGATTTAGTATGCCTCGTCACACTCGGAGGAAACTCGCTGAATCATCTGTGGTTCGAGCTGCCGAGGAAGACGCTTCGGATGATGAAGCGGCTGCAATAAATGCGCCAGGTGGGGGTATGGTTCCCCGAGATGCGCCCGCTTTCCCCAGTACTGGTTGGATCCCTTCCGACCTGGTGTTTCGACCGGATTGGCACTTGTCTCAGCGGCCTCGCGCTGGCATGGTGAGTCTTGTACTGTGCTTTGAATTTGTACTTTGTAATTGTATAGGTCTTGAGCTAACTCGTTCACCTGTAGGCCGATGGAAAGCCGTTCCGTACTTACTGGTCCTTGGTGGAGGTTAAGAGGGCCTTTAGAGCTCTTCGTGCTGATGAGGAGGCTATGGGGATTTTGTAACACCCTAATAATTCCTTGCTTTTATAAAACCATTTTCCAACTTAAAATAAAGGAATTACTAAAGTATTACCGCCACCGTGATAACGGTTAAGGCTATTACCAGAATTACGCAGCGGAATTAAATGTCAACTAACTTTTAAAAACCATAATTAATGAAATATTGAGGCCTCCTACAATTTGGAACCATAATGGCCCAAAACCCAAAGTATAAATAATTCAAACGTTTCAAACGTAATTAAAATATTAAATAAAATAGTTTCAAAGAACGAAAGCATGCAACTCTCTCAATCATCCCAAGCCACATGATTTCGATCGTACTTGATCTACCAACCTGCTATATTAATCTACTCCCCAATAATGCAAGTGCAAATGATGGATCATCATAGGGTCATTAAGGCAAAGGCCATGACCAGAAACACACAAAGCACGTAGTCAGCAAAAGCTGAGTACTTACAAGCATAGAGTAAATGAAACTAAAACATGCATCACTCACTAAGTACTAATCAACATGCAAAAGCCATATAATACTTAACAAACAATCATGAGACACAAGACTCGACTCTTGACTCGACTCATGACTCACAATTTAACTAGAATAAGCTTCGAACGGGCCAAAAGAATAATCCACAAAGGGAAAAGGTGATGGGAGCCAACCATACACCAAATATAACAATAATAAAATCGGGCCATACCGAGTGTCGGGCCATACCGACGGAATTCCTGCGCATAATATAAATGAAACAACCTCTTGTATCATTAGTAGGAGTACGAGCTTTCTGGCAAGACTCCCCCCATTGTTCATACTCAAGGTATATACGTTCCAAAAGTTTTGAAGCTTGTTCCGGTTGCACTTTACGTTTATTAATATTTTAATAAAGGCGAACTCAAGACTCGACAACATGCATACATACAATTAATAAACAACAACCAAAACAATCTTATTTTAATGCTTTAAGACTTGTGATCAACCAAGCAAGACACTTGTGATATTACTACCATGTTCCTCCTCACCAAAGTGAGACTCCACATCATGCATATTAACATGAGGGTTGTGCCCTTGCACGACAAATCCTAATTCATTTCATACATAATATTCCCAACTGAACCCTACATGTGCGGTGGCTTACGTGAGCTAACCCTTCACATGTGGTAAAATAAATAGTACAACGAGGTACAAATAAATGGCTCAAAGTATGCTAGACATCCCGTACAATAGCATACAAATAAATGATCCATCCCTTGCATGTGAAATAAACCATACATGCATAAATATTGAACAACATGATTGACAATGAAATCCATGCTCATAATAATTTCAACATGCTTGTTCAACAATTAATCCAATAAATCCAACATCACAAATCACATGCTCGCTCACCAAAATAAACATGATTCCACATAATGTAATTCGAAACAACAACAATCATGTAATGTCATTGACAAAAAGGTGTGGTCGCCCTAGACTTGTACGTACCTTGAATACCTAAGCGTAGGGGCCACTTTGCAATAACGAGCACTCAACTAGAAATCACCTCCTATCATCAAAATAATGAAACTTAAATTATTTCCATGTTCATTAAATTTCCAGCAACTTTATAAAAATTAAAACCTCCTTTAGACTTTAGAATTCAATCGTTTTTCAATAATAAAATCGTCTCAATTTGCAAAATCAATCCCTAGTACGAAACAATAATTTTTCCACCTTTAAAATCAATAAAAATCGACACTTTAGACCTTTATTCAAATCTGAAAATATAATTGATTATCATAATTAAAATCATCACCTAATTATGCTAATCAATTGACTCATTAGGTCTACGTTAAAACCCTAACTTAAAAATCCCAATAACACTAGTTTATTATCATAAAAATCAATGCTTTATTCAATAAACAAATCTGAAAATTCATCCTTTAATAATTAAGACAAACCTAATGAATCACAACACACAAATCCTCAAACCACGGTATTCATAACCGGTTCCCAGCATTTTAATTACTCAAAACAATATTAATATAATAATTTAAAATATGGAATTTAAATAGAATAGGTAAGGAAGAAGAGAAATATACCAATCCGGCCTATAGCACGGAACAACCACGAATATAATGTGATTGGGCGAAAATAATTGAACAACGAACGAACAACACACACACACACGACCGTGTGTGTGCGCGCAGCAGCGAGGGGACGAGGCACAGGGGCGCGCGCTGTGACGAGGGGACGAGGGCAGCAGGGGCTCGCGTTGTGCCCGAGGAGAGAGCGAGAGAAGGCGAGAGTGTGGGCGATGTGCGCGAGGGAAGGCGAGCGAAGCAGGGGCGCGTTGTGCGCGAGGGAGAGAGGAAGAGAGGGAGTGGGCGCTGGCGTGCGCGAGGAGAGAGCGAGAGGGAGTGGGCGCTGGGCGTGAGGCCGAGCAGCACGAGGGCGCAGCAACACGAGCACGGGGCTGTGTGCGTGCGTGCGGTGTGCCGAGCAAAGAGAGGAGAGGAGTGAGGTGCAAGAAATCAAAAAGGGGCTTTATGAAATTTTAGGGGTTCATTTAATGATGGGGGAGTCTATTTATAGGCTCCCTAATCCCTTGATGGGCTAGGCTTAGGATATTTGAGTTGGGCTTAGGAATTAAATGAATTGGGCTAGCTTAGAATTTAAATTAAACTGTTTGGATTGGGCTCGTTTAATAAAACGAATTGGACTTTTTTATTTAAAACCCGAAGCTTTAAAAATCATTTGCAACTCATTTAATTTCCCGACTCAAGAATGAAATTCGTTTCGTAATTATTAAAATAATAAATATTCTAATTAAATTAAAATACATTAAATGCAATGCGTTTAAATATTATTTAAACGATAATAAATCGTAAAATGCTTTATAAATATAATAAAATATATTTATAAAAATTATAAAAATACGAGGTATTACAGTCTACCCTCCTTAAAAGAAGTTTCATCCTGAAACTTGGGTTCGGAAATCATAATTCAACTCAAAACTTGAGACTTTTTGAGACTTTCAATACGTTCATTTACAAAAATTTTAACTTGATGTACTCTTCACATGATTAAACAGGACAATAATAAGTGCAAATTCAATAGAAAGCACTAAATTGGAAATAAAATAGAGAAAAACAAGGTAAAAAGCGCGAAATTCTACCGCACTCTACCCCCCTTAAAAGACACGAGTTACGACCCCGTAACTCAACTAACCTCGGGAAAAAGCTCGGGATATTTCTTTCTCATTTCGTCCTCCTCTTCTCAAGTGGCTTCCTCAGATTCTTGATTAGACCACAACACTTTGACAATTTTCACATCTTTAGTACGCGTACTACGCACTTTGCTATCAAGGATTTTGACAGGTCTTTCCTCAAAGGTTAGACTTTGGTCTAATTCTATGGTCTCCGGTTGCAACACATGCGATTTATCCGGGATATATTTCCTTAACTGAGATATGTGGAACACATTATGCACTCTATGCAAGTCCATAGGCAAGGCTAGTCTATAAGCTACCTTTCCGATTCTTTCTAAGATCTCATATGGGCCTATGTACTTAGGGCTTAACTTCCCTTTCTTCCCAAATCTCATGACACCTTTCATTGGTGACACTTTGAGCGACACTTTATCACCTATGTTGAACTCTTCATCCCTACGTTTAAAGTCTGCATAACTCTTTTGGCGATCCTGCGCCGCTTAAATCTTTGATTGGATGGTTCTTATTTGGTTCATGGTGTCCTCTATCATTTGAGGTCCCAACACTACGGTTTCACTAATATCGTTCCAACAAAGTGGACTTCTACAAAGCCTCAAATGGTGCCATTCTATTGCTAGCATGATAGCTATTGTTATAGGAAAACTCAATCAGATCTAGGCTATCTTCCCAACTTCCTTGGAAATCAATAATGCATGCCCGAAGCATGTCCTCCAGGGTTTGGATAGTCCTTTCCGTTTGTCCATCCGTGGCTGGGTGGAAGGCTGTACTCATTTTCAATGTTGTACCAAAACCCTTCTGCACACTTTTCCAGAAATTCGAAAGAAACCTTGAATCCCTATCTGATACTATATCCTTAGGAACTCCATGTAACCTCACAACATTCTTAATGTAGGCTTTAGCAAGTTGTTCCATTTTCCAGGTTTCCTTCATTGGTATAAACACTGCTGACTTGGTCAACCTATGTACCACAACCCAAATTGTATCATTCCCAGTCTTTGACTTAGGTAAACAAGTGACAAAGTCCATAGAAATACTGTCCCATTTCCAGCTTGGAATCTCTAAAGGTTGGACCTTCCCTTGAGGTCTCCTATGCTCAATTTTAACCGTCTGACAAGTCAAACATCTAGCCACAAATTCAGCCACTTCGTTCTTCATCCTTGGCCACCAATAGACCTTTTTCAAGTCCTTATACAACTTGTCACCCCCTGGGTGCACAGAATATGGCGTATTATGCCCTTCTTTCATCAATCTCTCTTTCAGTTCTCCACACTTTTGAGGCACGCACCACCTGCTTTTGTACCTCAAACTTCCATCATCACGGATTCGGAAATCTAACTCCTTACCTTGCGAAATATTTTCCTTGATTCACTCCAACTTTACATCACCAGCTTGATTCTCTCTAATCTCATCAAATATTGACGGTTGGATGATTAAGGCATTCATTATTCCCACAAGGCTTTCACCACTTACTATTTCAAGGTTCAAACGATGCATGTCCTTACACAGCTCGTTAGCAACTACTAACGCATTAACACTATGACTTGATTTCCTACTCAAGGCATCCGCAACTACATTGGCTTTTCCCTCATGGTACTGGATATCCAAATCATAGTCCTTAATTAACTCCAACCACCTTCGTTAACGCATATTCAAATCCTTCTGTGTGAAGATGTACTTCAAACTCTTGTGGGTCCGTAAATATCCTACACTTCACACCATACAGATAGTGTCTCCATATCTTCAATGTGAATACTATAGCCGCTAGCTCTAAATCATGGGTAGGGTAATTGGATTCATATGGCTTCAATTGGCTTGACGCATACGCAATAACTTTCCCGTTTTGCATCAATACACACCCTAAACCATTCTTAGAGGCATCACTATACACATCGTATGCACCACTCTCATCTGGTAAGGTTAACACTGGCGTGGTTGTCAATCGCGTCTTTAAGGCTTGGAATGCTTCCTCACACTGGTCACTCCATTCAAACTTGGTTTCCTTCTTCATCAAGGTAGTCATGGGCTTGGCTATCCTAGAGAAGTCTTGTACAAATCGTCTATAGTAGCCAGCTAGTCCCAGAAAACTACAAATGTCAGTCACACTCTTGGGTGTAGGCCAATCACTAATAGCTTTGATCTTAGCAGGGTCAACTGCCACTCCTTCTTTTGACACAAAATGTCCCAAAAATGCAACTCTTTCCAACCAAAACTCACACTTTGAGAACTTGGCATACAACTGGTTATCTCTCAAGGTACTCAACACCGATATCAAGTGTTCCGCGTGATCTTCTTCACTCTTTGAATACACTAGGATGTCATCTATGAAAACCACTACAAACTTGTCCAAATAGGCATGGAATACACGGTCCGTTAAGTCCATAAATATTGCAGGGGCATTGGTTAACCTAAAAGGCATAACAGTGAACTCATAATGTCTGTATCTAGTTCTGAATGTAGTCTTTGGTATGTCATGGTCAGCGATTCTCAATTGATGATAACCCGAACGCAAATCGATCTTTGAAAAGATTCCTGCTCCTTTTAGTTGGTCAAATAGGTCTTCTATCCTAGGTAATGAATATTTGTTTTTGATTGTGACTTTATTGAGCTCCCTGTAGTCTATACAGAGCCTCATGCTTCCATCCTTTTTCTTCACAAACAACACTGGTGTTCCCCAAGGCGATGCGCTTGGCCTAATATAACCTTTCTCCAATAGATCCTCTAGTTGGCTTTTTAATTCATTCATTTCTGCTGGAGCCATCCGATAAGGTGCTTTTGAAATAGGGGCGGTTCCAGGCACTAAATCTATGGTAAAGTCAATAGGTCGATTGGGAGGCATCCCCGGGATCTCTTTTGGAAATATATCAAGGAATTCATTGACTACTGCAATATCCTCAGGCTGATCCTTGATCACATGCTCTAAGTTCCTCACATTACATAAGAAGGCTGGGTTCCCTTTACTGACTAGCTTCACGAGTTCCATTGCCGTGATGATTCCTATGTTCTTAGGTTTACCAAAACGACGATATGACACTACTTTGCCTAGGCTAGACCTCAAGTGAACCTTCTGCTTCTCACAATCTATTTTGGCTTTGAACTTGGACAACCAATCCATTCCTAGAACTACGTCTAGCTCTCCTAGCTCGAATTCGATTAGGTTAGATAAGAACACGGTCTTGGCTATGGTCATAGGCACATCTCTATGGATTTTGGTACACTTCACTATACTACCAGTAGGTATGACTATAGGTACTTCAATTGATTCAGGCTCTTTCAACCCTAATTTCCCCAAAGCATCTACTGATATAAAAGAATAAGTCGCACCAGAATCAAATAGAACTTTAACTGAAACGGAATTAATAGAAAAAGTACCCGCTATGACGTCAGAGAAAGTCTCCTCTTCTTGCCTAGATATCACATTCAACTTTCCTTAGGCAACTCCTTTGTTATAGACACCTCCATTGGTGTTCCCATTGTTGTTTCGATTCCCATTCTGCTGTTGGTTCCCTCCAGGCTTTCCATGGTTCTGGTGATTGCCATTGCTTTTGCCATTGTTACCACTTTGGTAGTTCCTTTGATTTCCACCTCCATTTCCCCCATTCCGGTTCTGATTATTCCGGTTATTGCCTTGGTGGTTACCTTGATTAGGCTTTCCATTCTTAGAATAGCATTCATACTCCCTATGGCCTAACTTCTGACAGAATCTACAAGTCACCAAATTCCCATCACAATCTTTTCCAGGTTGATTCATGTTACAGCGCCTACATTCGTAGGTCCGTACTCCAATCCTTCCAGACTGATTTCCACCACCTTGGTTGTTGCGATTACCACCATTGTTAGCCCTAAACTGGAAATTCCCATTTCCTTTGTGCTTCTTAAAATTCCCCTGATTCTGATGGTTATTTCCTTGATTCGAGCTTCCACCATCCTTTCTCTTTTCAGCACTACCATTCTTCCTTTGCTGTAGCCCATACAGGTGAGCAGCTTTTCCGTACAGGGTGTCTAATGAGGTAAAGGTCTCTCCAGACAACAACAGCTGTAAGTCCATGGTCAAACCATTCTCAAATCTTTGAGCCCTGAGCTCTTCCGTTGCCACCACTTCAGGTGCAAACCTAGACAGCTCTATAAACTTAAAATAGTATTCCGTCACAGACAGACCTCCTATTTTGAGTTCAATGAACTCCTGCGCCTTTTGCTTCTTCAGGTAGGGTGGGTAAAACTTGTTCCTTAGTGCAGTTTTGAATGCTTCCCATCCAAAGTTAGGTGTGGCTCTAAGGGTATTTTCACATCGTTGCCACCATAAATCAGCTTCACCTCTCAGGTAGTACACAGCACTATTCACCCTAAGGTTTTCGGGGCAATTCACAGCTACAATGAGTTTATCAAACTCTCTCAACCAGTTCTCCAACACACTTGGTTCAATCTCTCCGCTATAGAGCTGAGTGGAGGCTTGCTTTGAGCTATTTTCTTAAACATTTCCCCAGCCGGGTCATGCATTGGGTTTGCTCTGGTTTGAGCTAGGTCACGAACTAACTCAGCTAGTTGTCTAACCACTTCAGAAATCTCTTGGCTAGCCATATCCCTTCTCCTGAATAAATAAAAAGGCTAACTTTAGTATTGGTTGGACATGACATCACTAAGGTACTGGTTCGACAACGAACCTACTCACAACAAGAACACATTTAAGCGCAACCTAGGGGAAAGAGTTGGCGCCACTTTCGGGCCTTCTCACCCCACTATTCGATGCAAGTAAATTTAGATGGTTGCTACTAAACCACCTTGCACATAAAATTTCATTGAAGAAATAACAAATAATCCCTTTGCGATACCCACAAGACTTAGGATTGAGAATTAAACTTAAAGGATAACGAAAAAGGAAATTCTATTCTTTTATTAAAACTCCAATGAATAAGTCTTACATCCACTAATGCCATAACATTTATTCTCCAACTATAATAAACTAAAACCATAAATAGTAGCTTTGCCACTTTATTAATCAACGAAAAATAAAACTAAGGATTACATTTCTCTAGAGACTAACGTCATCACGACGATCATTTCTTTCCTTGTATTGCTCTGGAGTAAAGTCTTGATCATTAGGATCATCCAAGTCTTCTTCCGGGTCCGAGTCTTCATCCATAGCCTCATCATTTTGCTGTGGCTCACTATCAACCACATTATTCTCTTCAAGCTCATCTTCAGATCCACTGGATATCTCAATGGTTGGTTCAGGAACTATAGGGTTAGGATTCTCAATCTCTACCACATCATCATCACTATCCTCCTCAACATCACTAGCTTGCTCATCATGGATCATGCCATCCTCACCATCACTTTCTATTCCTCCATAGCCCATACCAAAACCCGCAGAATACTTTCCATCCTCATAGCTATTTTCCGCAACCTCTAGGATAATGGCAAGAACCTCAGAATCATACTTCCACCTACCATCACTAGTCCCATATTTGTACCAATTAGGGGTACCATCACCATAATGCATGTCACTGAACCTATTCTTGAGGTCTATGTAAGGGTTCTTATGGGGTAAACAATGTATAATCATACTAGCCATCATATCTTTGTGCCTAAGGTGGGGCATATTCTTGGTCGAAGCCAAATAGTCACAAGCAAACACGATCTTTTGAACATACGTGCGAGGAGTCTCATTATCCATCTTCTCTAAGTATCCTAGACTGGTGAACTTAGAAGGTAGCATCCTTAATTCCTGAAAATTCACAACTCAAAAGTCTTACTAACGCGTTTCCATAGAAATTCCAACCACAAAAGGATACAATAAATATTTCATGGAGCCATACAATTTCAATGCACAAATATATGCTCAACATGAAATATGATGCAATTAATCACATGAAGCAAGATAAAACATGGTTAGAACATATACATGGCACTCAATAATCACATTGTCACATTATATGCATTCTTAGACTAATATGCCCTTCTTAGTCTACCCATTTCTCACTTGAAAATAATATAAATTTTCGAAATTAATTAAGAAATAACTCCTAACTTTGTTGAAATTATTTAAATTAAAATCGAAAATTAATAAGAATTATTGATTAATTAAATAAATAAATAAATTTCGGATAACAAAAAAAAAAGAAATCCGAAAAAATAAAATATAAATTCGAGAAAAAAGTATTCGAATAATAATAAATAATTAAATAAATAATTAAATAAAATAAATAATTCGGATATTTTAAGAAAATCCGAAAATTATAAGATTTTTTTTTTTCCGAATTCAGTTCAAAATTTTCTAGTGAAATAAATAAATAAGAAAAATATTTCGGAAATTTTAATTAAATTAAATAATAACCCAACTTTTCAACTCATTTCAAACGACCCAAAATAATTGATATTTGACCTTTAAAATATTGAGTACTCAAAATAATACGTTTTGACTTTAGAAAAATAATTTTCGAAAATCCTAAAGTTCCGCAATCGTAGTTTAAGGATTTAGCACTTTGCACTATTAATTAATGCAAAGCAGCTCTCAAACTAGAGCTCTGCAAATACCACTTTGTAACACCCTAATAATTCCTTGCTTTTATAAAACCATTTTCCAACTTAAAATAAAGGAATTACTAAAGTATTACCGCCACCGTGATAACGGTTAAGGCTATTACCAGAATTACGCAGCGAAATTAAATGTCAACTAACTTTTAAAAACCATAATTAATGAAATATTGAGGCCTCCTACAACTTGGAACCATAATGGCCCAAAACCCAAAGTATAAATAATTCAAACGTTTCAAACGTAATTAAAATATTAAATAAAATAGTTTCAAAGAACGAAAGCATGCAACTCTCTCAATCATCCTAAGCCACATGATTTCGATCGTACTTGATCTACCAACCTGCTATATTAATCTACTCCCCAACAATGCAAGTGCAAATGATGGATCATCATAGGGTCATTAAGGCAAAGGCCATGACCAGAAACACACAAAGCACGTAGTCAGCAAAAGCTGAGTACTTACAAGCATAGAGTAAATGAAACTAAAACATGCATCACTCACTAATTACTAATCAACATGCAAAATCCATATAATACTTAACAAACAATCATGAGACACAAGACTTGACTCTTGACTCGACTCATGACTCACAATTTAATTAGAATAAGCTTCGAACGGGCCAAAAGAATAATCCACAAAGGGAAAAGGTGATGGGAGCCAACCATACACCAAATATAATAATAATAAAATCGGGCCATACCGAGTGTCGGGCCATACCGACGGAATTTCTGCGCATAATATAAATTAAACAACGTCTTGTATCATTAGTAGGAGTACGAGCTTTCCGGAAGACTCCCCCCATTGTTCATACTAAAGGTATATACGTTCCAAGAGTTTTGAAGCTTGTTCCGGTTGCACTTTACGTTTATTAATATTTTAATAAAGGCGAACTCAAGACTCGACAACATGCATACATACAATTAATAAACAACAACCAAAACAATCTTATTTTAATGTTTAAGACTTGTGATCAACCAAGCAAGACACTTGTGATATTACTACCATGTTCATCCTCACCAAAGTGAGACTCCACATCATGCATATTAACATGAGGGTTGTGCCCTTGCACGACAAATCCTAATTCGTTTCATACATAATATTCCCAACTGAACCCTACATGTGCGGTGGCTTACGTGAGCTAACCCTTCACATGTGGTAAAATAAATAGTACAACGAGGTACAAATAAATGGCTCAAAGTATGCTAGACATCCCGTACAATAGCATTCAAATAAATAATCCATCCCTTGCATGTGAAATAAACCATACATGCATAAATATTGAACAACATGATTGACAATGAAATCCATGCTCATAATAATTTCAACATGCTTGTTCAACAATTAATCCAATAAATCCAACATCACAAATCACATGCTCGTTCACCAAAATAAACATGATTCCACATAATGTAATTCACATCATCAACAATCATGTAATGTCATTGACAAAAAGGTGTGGTCGCCCTAGACTTGTACGTACCTTGAATACCTAAGCGTAGGGGCCACTTTGCAATAACGAGCACTCAACTAGAAATCACCTCCTATCATCAAAATAATGAAACTTAAATTATTTCCATGTTCATTAAATTTCCAGCAACTTTATAAAAATTAAAACCTCCTTTAGACTTTAGAATTCAATCGTTTTTCAATAATAAAATCGTCTCAATTTGCAAAATCAATCCCTAGTACGAAAACATACTTTTTCCGCCTTTAAAATCAATAAAAATCGACACTTTAGACCTTTATTCAAATCTGAAAATATAATTGATTATCATAATTAAAATCATCACCTAATTATGCTAATTAATTGACTCATTAGGTCTAGGTTAAAACCCTAACTTGAAAATCCCAATAACACTAGTTTATTATCATAAAAATCAATGCTTTATTCAATAAATTCATCCTTTAATAATTAAAACAAACCTAATGAATCACAACACACAAATCCTCAAACCACGGTATTCATAACCGGTTCCCAGCATTTTAATTACTCAAAACAATATTAATATAATAATTTAAAATACGGAATTTAAATAGAATAGGTAAGGAAGAAGAGAATTATACCAATCCGGCCTATAGCACGGAACAACCACGAATATAATGTGATTGGGCGAAAATAATTGAACAACGAACGAACAACACACACACACGACCGTGTGTGTGCGCGCAGCAGCGAGGGGACGAGGCACAGGGGCGCGCGCTGCGACGAGGGGACGAGGGCAGCAGGGGCGCGCGTTGTGCGCGAGGAGAGAGCGAGAGAAGGCGAGAGTGTGGGCGCTGTGCGCGAGGGAAGGCGAGCGAAGCAGGGGCGCGCTCTGCCCGAGGGAGAGAGGAAGAGAGGGAGTGGGCGCTGGCGTGCGCGAGGAGAGAGCGAGAGGGAGTGGGCGCTGGGCGTGAGGCCGAGCAGCACGAGGGCACAGCAGCACAAGCACGGGGCTGTGTGCGTGCGTGCGGTGTGCCGAGCAAAGAGAGGAGAGGAGTGAGGTGCAAGAAATCAAAAAGGGGCTTTATGAAATTTTAGGGGTTCATTTAATGATGGGGGAGTCTATTTATAGGCTCCCTAATCCTTTGATGGGCTAGGCTTAGTATATTTGAGTTGGGCTTAGGAATTAAATTAATTGGGCTAGCTTAGGATTTAAATTAAACTGTTTGGATTGGGCTCGTTTAATAAAACGAATGGGAATTTTTTATTTAAAACCCGAAGCTTTAAAAATCATTTGTAACTCATTTAATTTCCCGACTCAAGAATTAAATTCGTTTCGTAATTAATTAAAATAATAAATATTCTAATTAAATTAAAATACATTAAATGCAATGCGTTTAAATATTATTGAAACGATAATAAATCGTAAAATTCTTTATAAATATAATAAAATATATTTATAAATATTATAAAAATACGAGGTATTACAGATTTGGTCGCAGATGGGCCTGGCCGATTTCTGGCGCACCATGGGAGGTTCTCCGAGGAGAACGGGGATTAAAAACCGCTTGTGGGGTTTGTTAGAGCGGTGGTGGGATACCACCAACACTTTCCACATGGCATGGGGGGAGATTACTGTCACCCCTCTTGAATTTGCTATGATTACAGGTCTTCCTTTTTCTGAGAGGAATGTGACCTTTGATTCTGAGCTGACGTGGCGCTCGGCCGCTGCCAGGGACTTGCTCGGCCCTGTTGTTGACTTGTTTGATGATGATGTTCACCCTTCCGTGAAGGTGATTGTGGAGGCTATCTGCGGTGGGGGTGTGTCTGCGGAGCAGAGGGTTAGGCTTTTCCTCCTAGCTTTGGTGAGCAGAGTGATGGCCCCGAGTAGAAACAGTCAAGTGCACATCAAATTCTTGTCCGCTTTGCGGGACTTGGGAGTTGTTTCAAGCTATAACTGGTGTGGCTTGGCATACAACCACCTTTTGTACGAGATGAAGCGGGCCTCCCGGACTGCACTATGGAGCGACGCGAGCATGGCTGCTCTGTGGAGCGTGCTTAAGGTATTTGAGACTCCTTGTACTTTGTACTTTGTACTTGTATGCTTGTACTTTGAACTTGACTAATGTTTTGCTTGTTCCTTGAAAGATTTGTATATATGAGCACTTTCTGTCTTTGGCGCCGGAGCGTACTAGAGATGCGGCTTACCCGTATGCTGCCTCTTGGATAGGAGCGGTGCGCGTTGGTGCGTCTTTGGCGGCTTCTCGCAGGGCTTGGAGAGTTCTATCCGCCGAAGATGTAATCTTTTGTACTGTTTTTCTTTCTTGTATTTGTATTTCTACTATTGCCTGAATTGTTTGATTTGCAGGTTGTATGGCGTCCTTTTGCCAACGCGGTTGTACCTGTCTCGGCTGCTCGTGCGCATTTCCTGTCTGGGCGGCGGGTTTTTGCTTCCAGAGGTGTACCGCCATATGTGGTATCTGGGGGAGCGAGTGTCCCTTCAACACCATTCGGGGGATAGGCTTGTCCCCAAGGATCCACCATAGTCCATGCTAGCTCTGGATGAAGATCTTCCCTTGCTCTATGCGGAGGCTGGGGGCGAGGCTGTTTGCCGCTCTTGGAGGGAGTTTGTACACAGGAAGGGTAGCTATGATGACTTCCTGAGGAGGTTGGCCCCACCAGTACGCTTCGTACTGCCGGTGGGCTTTTGAATCTTGTATCTTGTATTCTTGTATTCTTGTATTGATTGCATGATTGTATGATTGTATGATTGTATGTAGGAGGAGGAGGTTGACCCTGAGGACATTCCTCATGCTGACAGGATCCTCCTGTATGAGAACTCGGACGGGGAAGAGGTGGTGGAGACCATTCCTTGGGCTTCTCCTCCGCACCGGAAATCATATGATGTTGTACCTGAGCGTTACGCCCCTGTAAGTACTGTTGCATTTTTTAAACTGTTTGTAACTTTGTATGGGAAAATTGATCTTGAATTTTGTATTCAGGCGCCTCGGGTGAGAGTGCGTCGCTGGATGCTCTTGCTTGATTCTTGGAAGAGGCAGTGCGCTAAGCTGACCCGGAAGCTTTCTGGCCGGAACAGAGAGGTACCTCACTTGATCTTGAAACTTGTATACTGGAAATTCCAACTAGGAAATTGATTATTGAAATTGTATTTTGTATAGGAGCGCCGTCGAGACCGTAAAGACTCTATTGACAGAGAGCCTCAGGCGGAGACGTCATTGGGACAGGAGGGACCGAGCTTGGAGCTGGGGCAGGGGTCCGGTGCTGGTGCTCATCAGAGGCATTCTGATGCTGAGTGGGGAGCTTCTCCTTTTGTACATGTTCATCCCACTAGGCATTCATTTGGAGGTGCTAGCGGTTCACGGCCCTTTGTTCCTCCTTTCGGTTACTACTTCGGAGGAAGTGGTCCTCAGCCTTGGGGTGCAGGTTCATGGGCTTGCTATGCGGAGATGGAGAGGATGCGCCAGACACAGATGTTTGGGTCGTACCCGTATATGCCGATGCCGCCGCCTTATCAGTATTCCTCTTCTCAGCAGGGAGTTCATCCCTCCACTGGCACACTTCGTATCTCGGAGGAGGATCCTAGTACCCCTAGGACGGAGCTGGATCGGGAGCTGGAGCGCCTTAGGAGGCAAAATAGGGACAAGGCGCCTGTGGTTGACGTCACCGCTGATGATGACTCAGACTAACCTTGCATGGTAGCGAGTTCCAGCTTGCCTGTGTTGATTTTGTATAGGCTGGATTGTATTGTGTTTGTATGGCTTGAAACTTGAATTTTTGTATGGTTTGTATGGCTTTGAACTTGAATTGGTTTGTAAAATTTGAAGATTGGTTTTTGTATGTTCGAATGCTTGAAATTGTATGCGTAGTGTGTGCCTTGAAATTTTGTAGCTATATGCATGCATGATAATTTTGCAAAAAATTGAAAAAAATTTGCCCATTTTTTCGGGTGTGTATACCCACTATAAGCCCCCACTTTGACTGAGGTTTTTTGGTTAGGAAAAGCGCAAGTCAAAGTATATTCAAATTTTGCTAATGCACATGCAGACTCGACTTAGGATGCCGATCTAGGACTAGAATGCTTGAATTGAAAAAAATTGATCCGAAATCTGCCCGAAGCATTGATCCGGACTGCTTGAAATTGCGCGGCTTGCGGCTTAGGAATCTTGAATAATGGAGGTTGTACTTTGCTGTCTGAAACACTAAAGAGTGTGTACTCGGAGTCATAAGAGAGGACGGTGGCCTCGTCCTTTGGTGCAGGCTCCCTGCGTCTGGCGCGGGCTTGGTGCCTGGCGCCTGTGGGCTTACATACAAGTTGACTCTTGTATAAATAGGGAGCTTGTTGGATCATTTCTTGCATCAATCCTTCCCTGCTATCATTGCATACTGCTTCCTCTCGAAAAGAAAAGAAAGTATGGTTGTGTCCTTTGAGAGTGCCTTGAACTCGTGGCTTGGTTCGCTAGGCAAATTGGAGAAAAGGGAGCTTGATGGCATGCATCTTGGGGTGCTCGTCTCTTTCCGGTTTGTAAAATTGGACTTGCACTTCATTCTTGCTGTTCTGGAGGCTTGGGACGCGAATCATCATGTCTTCCGTTTTGGAAATAATGAGGTATGTCCCCTCCCTGAGGAATTTAGTGCCATATTGGGGTGGCCCTTGATGTTGGAACCATGCATGCCTAGTGTTGAAGAACACTTTTTCTTGAGTTTTGAAAGGTAGTTGGGCTTGAAGCCCCCACTTTTAAGTGTTGTTGTATATGGCAGAGGGGTGGATTTGTCCCTCTTTGTCACCTACTTTGCTGGGCTTGATGTTCCCAAAGTTTTTTGCCTGAGAGCCTTGAGTTTTTGTATATTCGCTCGCTTCCTCTTTTCGAATCAGGGGTTTGGCAATGGTGATGCCTCCCTAATAGAGATTGTGGAGCAGTTTGCTAATGGTCGGGACCCAATGCCGCTTGTGATTGGCGAAACATTGATGGGCCTTGATATGCTGAAGTCGGACCCCTCTTCTTTACCATCGGGAAGTCCGGTGTTACTCCAAGTAAGGATCTGGAGCTCTCTTGTATGTTGAATTTTGTACTTGTATTTGAATTTCGAATGTTGAATTTTGAAAAGTGCTTCTTGTATACTCCCCAAGGTTTGGCTTATGGAGAAGCTCATGTTGGTGGCACCACCGGAGAACATGGCGAGCTATAATAGAAAGGGATTCACTGTGCGACCCATGCTGCATGGCCGGCTTTCATTGGATGAGTGGCGGTGTACACTCTCTGGGATTGAATCTTGTATAAGGTGGGTAGTTCCTTGGTGGGGGATTGCTGCTATGAAACATGCCCCTGGTTCTATTGCTTTGAGGGTGCCAAGCCTCACAATGCTGGTCTTCTACTCGCCTGCCCGAGTGATGAGACAGTATGGCTTGAAACAGGAGATCCCGGACTGCATTAAAGAGAACCCGAAACCTGTTGCGCTGAATGCAAATCGACTTGAAGTTTGGAGGCGGTATTGGGTCGCCAAACCATTCTTGAGTATCCAGTTCCGACCTGAGTCAGTTGCTCTCTCCGCGGGGTATATGAAGGAAATAATGCCCTTGGTCCAAGTATGCATTCTATGTTAAGTCTAATAAATGCGGTTCAGTATTAATTAACAAGTTAATAATTCAGTGAGATCAAGTGAGCTGAATGCCTAGCTAGAGGCCGCTTCAGTTCAAGTGGAATTAATGATATTAATCCACAGCTTACTCTTGACTGAACCCGTAGGGTCACACAAATAGTACGTAAACGGATCAAGTATTTAATGGCATTAAATACTCCATCTATGAATATTCGGAACCGACGGATCTTGGTTTCAGTGGGAGCTAAGATCGTCACAGGCAAGAAATGAATACTCCGGAAACGATGATATTGCCGGAAACGGAAATATGGATCGTATCGGAAATATGAATATTATCCAAGTCGTAGATGTTGCCGGAAACGGAAACATGGTACGTATCGGAAAATATTGTTGGAAATGGAAATATTACCAGAATCGGAAATATTGCCGGAAACGGAAATATTGTCAGAATCGGAAATATTACCGGAATCGGAAAATAATTCCGGAAACGGAAATATTAAATATTTGTTCGAAACGGAAATTAATTCCGGAATCGGAAATATTGAATATTGTTCGTATCGGAAATAGATTCCGGAAATGGAATTTTAATCGGAAGCGTATCGTACGAATTAGCATCGGACGAGGCCTGCCGGACGAAGGCCCAGCACGAAGCCAGGCCATCGCCCAGCAAGCACGCACGCCACAGCCCAGCGCGCACAAGGCCACGCATGCGTGGGCCGCGCTGCGTGGGCTGCTGCTCGCATGCGTGGGCAGCCCTTGTGGCTGCCGTGTGTGTGTGAGTTTGAGCTCATGCGAGATTCCTGAATCTGCAAGAGTCAGTGTATGATTAAATGTCTATTCCTATTGGATAAATTAATTAAGTAGAATTCATGTAGAATTCTAATTCCAATTAAATTCGCATCCTACTAGGATTACGATTCCTTTTCCATAACTCTATAAATAAAGGCCTAGGGGTCATAATTTATACACAAGTTTCAAAGTATTCAAAAGTGAGTTTTTTGAGAGAAAATTCAAACACCCATCTTGCCCCAAAAGTGCCGAATTTTCTGAGTACCTTAAGGGCGATTCTAGTTGGTCAATCTTAAGGCGGATCCGGACGTGCTGTGGACTTTCTACGGAGGGACGACACTTGGAGTCCTAAAAGACTTGTTCTTGTTCGGTTCGGGCGCAGCTAGGGAAGGCACGCAACAAAGAGTATGCATCTAAACTATGCTAAATGATTATGTGTAAATAATATGTTTCCTGGGTTAATGGTTGTTTCCGCATGATCTATGTAATGTCATATGTATCATAACCTAACAGTGGTATCACGAGCCCCTTATTATTTTCATAATCTAAATTGCATGAACATGGTTAAATATTACAAATTTGCAAGAATTAAAAGGGGTGATTAATTTTCGTAATTGTTAATTAGTTGCAAATTGCGTTTATTTAATTATACGTACGCAGTTTTTCGGCAGTTTCTTCATTACTCATCCGAATTGAGTGATTTTTGTGTCAATTCCGCATGTAAAAGGCATTCTAAAATTTTGACAAAAATAGTATTTTTCTGCCGAACCCAGAATTCTCAAATTCGAAGCCTAACTATGACTTTTCGAAGGTTTTAGTTTTTCGAATGCAAAATTTCGTAAATTTAAGATGTTAAATTAAATATTTGCGATTCTTGTTGATAAATCTTGAATTTTTGATTGACCTACTGCATATGTTTAACAAGTTTGAATGCCTAGTCTTGTTAATTATGCAATCTAATTTGTAATTATGATTAATTTGTTGAAAATTAGAATAATTTAGAATTAATTTGATTTTCATAATTAATTGTAATTTAATTAGAAACCTATGATTAAAAACCACCATAAAAATTGTAAATTTACGATAAATTTTAAATTTTTATGACCTAGACTTGAATCCATATCAATCGGAAATCAATTGGATAATAAATTTTCGATTTTTTCGCCCTAAAATTATGAAATTAATATTATTTATTAATTTGTCATTAATTTTAAATATAAATTTTAAATTTTATGCGATTCGTTCATATAACTTGCACGCACGAAGCAATGGACGCTTCGTGTTACCCTTAAGGGGTGTTGTATAATGCGGGCATGCGACGACGAGCAAGGGAGCTCGTCGCCCGTGCGGCACGAATGCAATGAGCAAGGGCGTAGTGCACGAGCACAAGGCAGCAGCCCTGCCTTGTGTCGTGTGCCACGAGCAATGAACGTATGGGCATGGGCGAGGGGCGAGCCAAGGCAGTCGCGTGTGGGCAGCAAGCGAGCTGCGCCACAGCGCGCGCTGCCTCGCACAACAGCGCGCAGCCTCGTGCGCAGCGAGCGCAAGCTCGCGTGCCACGAGCGCTGCGCCCAGCATCACTCGCGCGCACCAGCGAGCGATCTCGCGCGCCAGCGAGCGATGCAGCGCCCCAGCGAGCGATGGCTCGCGCGCACCAGCGAGCGATGGCTCGCGCGCACCAGCGAGCGATCTCGCGCACCAGCGAGCGCGGTAACGCGCGCGCGCTGCGAGCGATAGCTCGCGTGCGGTGGGCGCTGTGCGGAGGCTTGCGTATGGGACAGCAGCAGCTATGCAACGAGCGCATGGGCTGCGCGCACATGGCCAGCAATGGCTGTGTGCGTACAGCCCATGGGCGTGCAACGCGTAGGGTGTTTGCGTTACGATTAGATCGTTTTGAATGTTTAATTTGAAAATTTCAGTTCACGTAATTTTTAATTGATTTTAAAATTAATAATTTGAATTAATTTCTTGGATTTTAATTTTGAATATTATAATTAT
Organism: Spinacia oleracea; assembly: GCF_020520425.1. Lineage (NCBI taxonomy): Eukaryota > Viridiplantae > Streptophyta > Magnoliopsida > Caryophyllales > Amaranthaceae > Spinacia > Spinacia oleracea. The sequence continues at coordinate 96,233,994 of NC_079489.1, forward strand.
AATAAATGGCATTTATTCTAATTATTTTACTAAAATTAAAATCATAAATTAATTTAAATGTGACTGAAATTAAAATTAAATTTTTGGATTCAATTATAAATTTATATGAGCTTTAAATTTTAATTAAATTTGTATGTTTCCGGTTAGACTAGAAATACAATTTTATGTTTAAAATTAGTAAAGCATATGAATTTATTGGTTTGAGTGGGAGTGCTTTTAGTCATAAACTCTTGATTAGGTCTACAAATCCTTAAGGTTAAAACAACTCGATTAGAATTAATAAGGACTGAATAATTGGTAGATTATTGGTGCCCTTGATTAATTGCTGCAAATGTTTACGTGATGCATAATGTGTTTTACTAACCAGCTATGTGGGCCATTCATGATAATGAATGGGTGAATGGTATATATTGTATATGTACTGTTTTGCAGGTTATGAAGTGACTAGTATGGCCCAAATAGGATAGAAAATATGGTCTGCGTACCATTAATTTGAATGTAATTGGTCTAAGGTACCAAAGTTGTTTTTCAATTCAAATATGGTCTGCGTACCATCAAATAGTTGTAATTAGTTATAACTTATCCTATTTGAAGAAAATGGTGCCTCCCACGGAGATTTTCAAGACGGACTTTGAAGTCAAAGCTTCAAGATGAAGTCGGGCCATACTAGATCACAAATATCTTATGCATGTTTTAAGTTATTTATTGCTTTAAATATGTCTTAAAATGCATGAGATCAAAAGCTTGATTATGTTGCATGATTAAGGATTTTAGTTCACTTAAAATCTAACCAACATAGTAAGAGCCTTAAGTTCCAAACTTAAAAATTGAGTTAAAAGGTGCCATGCCAAAATATACACTTGCTTGGATATCCTTTACATCAATCTAGTAATAGTTTTCGCTCAGCGAGGTGTTACTTATTGGTCCTAAAGGGGCAAGGTACACAAATAATTGTGAGTACATGTTAGTTTTGGTGAAACTCAACGATATAAGTAAGGAGTCCTTTTATGTCGTGGCAAATTCGATAGGTTTACCTAATAAGTTCTTAGACGTACCTATCAACCAAGAATAGTTTCTAGACTATTAGCAAAAGGCTTTTGCTTACCTAAGATGTTCTAGGATTAAGTCGACAAACTGTGCTTAATTCTTCAATGGTTTTAGGGTCTTGGAATCATTTTATTCACACCTGCCGGAACAATAAATTCGAATAAAATGCTAATAACTTGTTTGAATTGCATGGTTGCTTTAATTTCAAGTTATTATTCATGATAAATGTTTAGACTTTGCATGCTTCAATGTATGTTTTAATTATTGTTTATAATTAAATATCTTGCACTGCAATAAATCCTTTTAGAAAGGTAACAGTAAATTTCCTCGATTGGTAGTGAATCCAAGAACGATTCACGGAAAAGAGAGAAAGTGAGCAATTTAAAATGTACGTTTCTTATAGCGACTTTTATGGTTGTTTTCGAATATCAAGATCGAATGGCAAACCAATTGGTGCTTGTGAATTCAAAATACACTGTAGTTTTGAGATCATAAAGCATTGAGTTTAATACGCTCAGCTTTACCAATGGTTAACAACCTAATATCTTTGTCCATTTAATTCTCGAATGAGTCTAGTCCCTAGACATTCGAATAGATCGATGCTTAGAGAACTTTAGAAGCTTCTGGTAAGATCATCTAGTTGAAAAGAATATTCAACATAAATTAAAATGGTAAAGAACCTTGTTGGTGACATTGGACATGTCTAACAAAGTATAAAAGTCAACACTAAAGAATTCAATTCTTAAGACTATAAGAAAGGGTACAAGAAATAGAAAAAAAAAAGGAACAAATGAAAGGAATTTACGATTCCGTTTCTACCTATAAATTTATGTTTAAAGAGAAGTGACCTAGCAATCAAACTTCCTTGGTATCATATACCGCTTGAGGTTCTTACTTCGGTAATAACTCAAATAAATGGAAGCTAGGATACACTAATGACCTACAAGTGGGAAATGAAGCATGGCAATGCTACATTAGTTGTAGGGTCATCTAGTTTGTTTTAAGTCCTTTCAAAGGCTGGAGCTTAATGGCTATTTTGTTCCATAATCAGCATACCTAAATTTCTGCTTCAAACACAGAAAGACTCACATTCAGAAGAACAAAAACAATGCTTGTTTGTTTGTTTATTTGAATGAAATGGTCAATTACAGGTTGAGTTAATATGCTTGATTAAAACAAACAACTCTTTAAAGAACTTTACTAGGTTCAAATCAAACTCTTGATTTGAGTTCCATTCATCTTTGGCATTGTTGCTTAGACCACATCAACAAGTTAACATTCACAAACTCTATTTTGATGGACTTTTTGAAAGTTGGTTGATTTCTAGATCAACTTAAGACAAGCAAGTCTTACTTGTTGAAAGTAACAAAGAATATGAACTATTGTTAGAACGCCTAGACGATAGAGTTCAAAGCTAAAGAAAGGTTTTATGACTTTATTATTTCACATGGATTTGAGTGAATATAGGTTTATTTACTCAAATGTGATATAAGTTGAATCTGTTTGGCTAGTTCAAAGATTCAGAAGTATAAAATCCACTCGGCAAGAAATCATAAAGATCTAGGTTAGATCATGTTGATGATTACTTGAGACCAAATATGATCATCAATGATTGTGTGTTGTAATTTCACAATCTAGCTCCATAAGATATGGCATATCTACGTTGGAATGATCGAAGTCAATTAGTACTTGATTCGATCAATGATGAATCATAAAGACTTTTCCTATAATTTCTAAAACAAAATGCTCAACTACCACCAAACTAAACCAAATTCGTCAAAGCTATTGAAAAGTAATTTCAGGATATCTTTTCAAATTATATCTAAAGAGTTGCTAAACTCAGTGGGAGCTTAGTGTTTGTTATTCAACAAACTAAGGCCCAAGTCTAGATATATGTTTCATTGTGATTTATTCAAATGAGACACAAGGGTATTGTTTCTACCACGAATTTTTGAGAACATAATGTTTGTTTGCTCGAAATAATGTCCTTTTGGAAATTCGTTTCCAAAATGACAAGTGGGAGAAAATAGACCTCGAAAGTTTTCGAGGCGAACAACAAACATAAACGGACATTCCGGAGGCTTTTCGAAATGCTTCAGAAAATCCGAACTTATTCTTTAAGGACGTTAGAAGTGGCTTTAAAGAATAGATATCTCTTAGAAGACTTTACAAGTGCTTCAAAGAGAACAGAATATTCAAAGGACTTTCAAGTGGCTATTGATATTCTAATGTTTGATGTTCTATACCCAAGTCACTGAAACTATGAGATTCTTCTATTAGATAGTAAAGAAACATAGAGATCAGGTCAATGAAACTATGAGATTCTTCTATTAAATAGTGAAGAAACCTACAACTTGCAGTCAAACTATTATCATGTAGATTAATGAGTTTGTGACTTGTAAGAAAGCTATGACGAAACCTAGATTCCCTAAAATGGTTAGAGGCCATATATAGACTCAAATGTTTTAAATGGTTAGAGGCCATAAAACATACTCAATGTTTTGATGACAAAATTGAAATTTTGTTGATTTGCAAGAATAGTTTCACACCTATTGATTGCAAGTTTGTTTTAAGGATAAAAACCATCAAACATGGAATTGTGTTCACACACAAAGCTAGATTAGTTGCTAAAGGTTACAAGCAAATTCATGGTGTAAATTGTGTTGAAACCTCCTGCATAATCGTAATGCTCAAGTCTATAATTCAAGCAATGATTGCATATTGGTACATATAGCAATTGGATGACAAAACGTATTCCTCAGTCAAATGTTGGAATAAACTATGTACATGGTATGTCATAGGATTTGTGGATCCAAATAAATGCTTGAAAAAGAAAAGCTAGTTTATAAAATCTAAGTACAGATTTAAGCAAGCAATTGGGAATTGGAATTGTATTTTAGTGAAGCTAATAAGTATTTTAGTTTCATAAAATATACATGATTCTTATAGATGTATAAGAAGTTTAGTGGGAGTACATAAAAACTTATTTGGTCCTATGTGTATCACACACATATCTCTCTATTGTGAAATAACATTCAAATGCTAATGACTTAGATTTGAAATTATTCATCAATAATGGACCATGGCGAAACTTAGTACATACTGGGTATTAAGACCTATTTACAAAGATCTTATGATATTGTTTTGGATTAAGTAATGGCATTTACTAAATCAAACACGAAAGACTCCATTGGAGATATTCGACCCATATGAATAAATCTAAGTAAAGAATGTTTGAACTATGTATAAGCATTTACTAAGTTAAACATCAAAGAATCTAAATGAGATTCTTAACCTATATTATATGTCAAAGAATTTAGCTGGATTCAGTATCTACTAAAATTGAATGAGCTAAAGTTACATGAATAGAATTCAATTGGGAATTATTCTGCAAAAGAATTTATCATGTATGATATAATATGAGGATCGCCAAAAACGTATCGTATGACTTTAGGCATGACGAACATATACCAATCTCTATTGATCTAAGTGAAGATCAACTAGATTGAGATCAAGAATACTTAGGGTACTTGAAAAGGTACATAGGAATAGTTCTTGATTCAAGGAAATAAAGATACGCTAAATATTGATGCTACACGCATAAACACTGGCAAAGGATCAAGCAAGACCCTTTGGAGTTAACCATTGATAAGGACGAGCTATAGAGCATCGTGTTTTGAAATGGCAACATGGATTGGAGACCATGAGTTGTTGCGTGGGAAATTAAAATATTAATTTCTATGTTCTAAGATATAGTTGGAGAGTCTTCCACATATCTATGAACTGCTTGGATAGGTAAATCCAAACAAAGCATCACTAGCAACCTATACAGTTGAAGTAAAAGTAATTATTGCCTAAGAAGCAATAAAACAGGGTTGTTTAAAGTTCTTCACTGAACTTGGGTAGATCACCTATCTGCTGGCTTGATGATTCTTCATTGAAAAATGCGTAGAACCACTCTTGAAGCAAGAAAAACGTCTGCTAACTTGATGGTTCTTCATTGCAAAATGAGTAATACCACCATCGAAGTAAGAAAGACTAGATCACATAATAAACAAACTCGAAAAGATCTTATCATCATATCTCGAAGAACATTCGATGAAAAGGATATTAAGATTGGCAAAGCATGATAACTAAACCTATGCAACAAGTGAGAAGCAACACTCACGTTGTAGCACTGGAAATCAAGCATAGCTTTGAATTCCATGAATTGTTTTAGAAGATGGGTTTGAGGCCCATGGTTATAAAACATTGGGGTTGAACATTTATCATATATGAAATGTATTTTCATATTCCATTTAATCTTGGTTTAGTATTAAATGATGAGTCCCTTCAATTTGACGAAATATTCAAGATAGACTGTCAGGACCAGTCCTGTGACTAAGAAATGTCTATCAAGTGAACTTGAATGTCAAAGGTTGAAAATGGTCCCTAGTCGGAGTTTTCTATAAAATTGGACGCATAGAAAACGTTAGACGATTAGAATGCAAGATGACTAGTAGTTCTGTTTCTTGAACTATGTGGACATGGCAATGTCATAATCATTTGCATAGATACTTACTTTGGGAAGACTAGTATCGGACAAGACCTATGAAACTTTACTGTAAGAGATGAAAGTCTGTCATAAGTAAATTTCATTAAATTATTAGACACTAAATCCTCAATACCTGAGTGATTTGAGATTACTTGTTTGAGAACTGGTTGCTTTGACGTTGACCAACCGTCGCACCGTAAAAGGAGGCTATAAAGGCAACGCTCAGGTAATCACCTATCAAACGAAGTCTAATCTCAAGATCGCAAGATTGGGATTGTCCTCCCATAAATCGGGATGAGATGCTTAAAAGTTGTACAAGGCCACTCGGAGAGCTAGAAACTGTGAAATGCATGGCCGTGCTCGGATGAATCATAGGCTATGATTATCTGTTTATTTGATCAGTTGAACTCTGAAACCGAGGAACACCTCTGGACATAATAAGGATGACAACTCTTACCTTATGTTCAAGAGCAAGCATCGAGCGACAAAGGAATTAGGAAATGCACACTTGTCCCTAAGGACAAGTGGGAGACTGAAGGAAATAATGCCCTTGGTCCAAGTATGCATTCTATGTTAAGTCTAATAAATGCGGTTCAGTATTAATTAACAAGTTAATAATTCAGTGAGATCAAGTGAGCTGAATGCCTAGCTAGAGGCCGCTTCAGTTCAAGTGGAATTAATGATATTAATCCACAGCTTACTCTTGACTGAACCCGTAGGGTCACACAAATAGTACGTAAACGGATCAAGTATTTAATGGCATTAAATACTCCATCTATGAATATTCGGAACCGACGGATCTTGGTTTCAGTGGGAGCTAAGATCGTCACAGGCAAGAAATGAATACTCCGGAAACGATGATATTGCCGGAAACGGAAATATGGATCGTATCGGAAATATGAATATTATCCAAGTCGTAGATGTTGCCGGAAACGGAAACATGGTACGTATCGGAAAATATTGTTGGAAATGGAAATATTACCAGAATCGGAAATATTGCCGGAAACGGAAATATTGTCAGAATCGGAAATATTACCGGAATCGGAAAATAATTCCGGAAACGGAAATATTAAATATTTGTTCGAAACGGAAATTAATTCCGGAATCGGAAATATTGAATATTGTTCGTATCGGAAATAGATTCCGGAAATGGAATTTTAATCGGAAGCGTATCGTACGAATTAGCATCGGACGAGGCCTGCCGGACGAAGGCCCAGCACGAAGCCAGGCCATCGCCCAGCAAGCACGCACGCCACAGCCCAGCGCGCACAAGGCCACGCATGCGTGGGCCGCGCTGCGTGGGCTGCTGCTCGCATGCGTGGGCAGCCCTTGTGGCTGCCGTGTGTGTGTGAGTTTGAGCTCATGCGAGATTCCTGAATCTGCAAGAGTCAGTGTATGATTAAATGTCTATTCCTATTGGATAAATTAATTAAGTAGAATTCATGTAGAATTCTAATTCCAATTAAATTCGCATCCTACTAGGATTACGATTCCTTTTCCATAACTCTATAAATAAAGGCCTAGGGGTCATAATTTATACACAAGTTTCAAAGTATTCAAAAGTGAGTTTTTTGAGAGAAAATTCAAACACCCATCTTGCCCCAAAAGTGCCGAATTTTCTGAGTACCTTAAGGGCGATTCTAGTTGGTCAATCTTAAGGCGGATCCGGACGTGCTGTGGACTTTCTACGGAGGGACGACACTTGGAGTCCTAAAAGACTTGTTCTTGTTCGGTTCGGGCGCAGCTAGGGAAGGCACGCAACAAAGAGTATGCATCTAAACTATGCTAAATGATTATGTGTAAATAATATGTTTCCTGGGTTAATGGTTGTTTCCGCATGATCTATGTAATGTCATATGTATCATAACCTAACAGTATATTGTATGGATGAGAGGCCTAAGCCAGAGGGACATTTCTTTCTCTGGAATAGCTAGAGTCTGAGGTTCTAGAGCTAGACATCCTGCATCAACTGACTATGAGGAAGGTGACGGGAGTGTAGCCCATCCGGTGCTTGACCGTTCGGAATCCAAAGGAGGTTCGTCGTCCTCCCGTCTTGGAAGGCTTGCAAGTTCCTTCTCCCGCCGCTTGGGCAAGGGGAAGATTGATGATCGATTGCGGGAGGAGTCATGGGATAGTACTCAAGGTGCCAAGACTCGAGAGCATAGTCGCCCGACCCTAGATCTTTGTAGGCTAAATGTGTTTGAAATTGTATTGGAACGAATTGTGTTTGGAATGTGTTTAGAAGATGTGTTTAGGAAGTGAAAAGGCTTTTGAACTTTGCTTCACTTGATCCTAACTTTGTATTTGAATTAGCTTTGAAGGCCTTAGGGCCAAATAAGTTATTGTGTTAAATTCCGCTTGAACATGCTTTGCTTTGAATTGGCACATTTGGAATAACAACAACAACAATTTTGAATTTTGAAATTTGATTTTATTTGATTTTTAGGATGCCCTTAATTGAGGAAATTTTGAATTTTTTTGTATTAAAGTGGCCGGGCCTCGAAATGAGGTTGCCTACGTGTCCCGTTAGGGAATCAGGCCGGACGTAGTTCTGACTACCTTACAAGACCTGAATTTGGATTCTTGAATTTGAACAGAGAACTTAGACATAGAACTTCTTGAGTTGATCGAGGTTGGTAAGAGATCTGAATTCTGTTCCATCGATGTCTGTTAGTTCGACTGCTCCCCCTGAGAGGATCTTCTTGACAATGTATGGGCCTGCCCAGTTGGGTTTGAATTTTCCCCTTGGGTCCATGGTGCTTTTGCGAAGGGATTTCAGGACAAGCTTGCCTTCCTTGATGTTTCGGGTTCTGACCTTTTGTTGAAATGTCTGGCCACTCGGCACTGATAGACTTGTACATGGTGAGCGGCTTGAAGCCGTCGCTCATCGAGCATGACTAGCTCATCATATCTTGCTTGTACCCATGCAGCTTCTGGGATTTTGCTTTCGAGGACTATCCTTAGAGAAGGTATCTCCAGCTCGATAGGTTGTACTGCTTCCATTCCATAGACCAATGAGAACGGAGTTGCACCAGTTGAAGTGCGAATTGAAGTTCGATATCCCCACAATGCGAAATGCAGCTTTTGGGGCCAGTCCTTGTAATTGGTAGTCATTTTCATGATGATGGTCTTGACATTCTTGTTGGCTGCTTCGACTGCCCCAGTGGTTTGTGGGCGATAAGGTGAAGAGCGATGATGTTGAATCTTGTACTCGGGGAATAGATCTTCACATTCTCCTTGAAAATGGGTTCCCTGGTCACTGATGAACTCGTGAGGAACACCATATCTGCATATGATGTTTTCTTGTATGAATTGGGCCACTTGCTTGGAACCCAATACTTTGAATTATCTGGCCTCGACCCATTTGGTGAAATAGTCGATGGCGACTTGTATGAACTCATGACCCCCGGTGCTTGTTGGAGTGACTTTGCCGATGACGTCAATACCCCAGGGTGAGAATGGCCACGGTGATGATTGAGAGTATAGTAGTGATGGAGGAATGTGCTTCAGATTTGCACACTTCTGGCATGTGGGACAATTCTTGACAAAGAAGTAGCAGTCCCGCTCGAGGGTAGTCCAATAGTATCGTGCCCTAATGATCTTGAGGGCTAGCATCTTCCCATTCATGTGGGTGCCACAGAATCCTGCATGTATGTTGTCCATGACTCTTTGAGCTTCGTGCTTGTCAACACATCGGAGGTTAGGACCGCTAAGGGACCTTTTGTATAGAATGCCGCCTTCTATGACGAAATTGGCTGATTGTAGTCGCAGAGCCCTTCGATTCTTGCTTGAAAAGTGTGGGGGGGTACTCTGAATTTTGTAGATACCTTTGAATGTCTGTAAACCAAGGCTCATCTTCGTCTTGCTCGACGTTGACAATAGCATGGACATATGCTGCTTCTTGACGGGATTCAATTGTAAGTGGCATTTCAGCCATGCTGCTTGGAATGTTGATCATTGAGGCCAGTTTTTCCAGTGCATCGGCGAATTGATTCTCCTCTCTTGGGAGGTATGTATAGCGAAGCTCTTTTATTTTTTCAGACAGCTGTTCGAGATAGGACTGGTATGGAGCTAAACTCTCGCTTCTTACTTTCCATTTGCCGGAAATTTGATTGATGATTAGGGAGGAATCCCCGTACACTCGAAGTTTCTGGACGCCCAGTGCTAAGGCGGCTTCCAGGCCCATGATACATGCTTCATATTCTGCCGCATTGTTTGTGACGTTGAATTGCAGTTTTGCTGATATAGGAATGTGCGTGCCGTCTGGTGCTACTAGAATTACTCCAACACCACATCCGCTCTGAATGGAAGCACCGTCAAAATGCATTGCCCAACTGTCATCACTGGTCATTAAGATTTGCTCGTCGGGTAAGTCGTAATCTTCCTCTTCTGCCTCGACAGGACAGTCGGCTAGGAAATCTGAGACTGATGAACCCTTGATAGACTTTTGTGGAATGTATTTGAGGTCGAATTCTGCTAGCATGACCAACCATCTGGACAACCGTCCGTTGAGTGCTGGTTTCTCGAATAGATACTTGAGAGGATCCGCTTTGCTGATCACATGTATTGTATGGGAGAGCATGTAGTGCCGTAGTTTATTTGTGGCCCAAACCAAGGCGATGCTGAGTTTCTCGAGCTGGGTGTATTTGGTCTCGTACTCGATCAGCTTTTTGCTTATGTAGTATACGGCGTTTTCCTTGCCTTCAATTTCCTGGGCGAGCATAGCCCCCACTGCTGAATCTGTTGTTGTGAGGTAGAGCCTGAGGGGAATCCCTGGCATTGCTGGTTTTATTGCGGGTGGGTTGGAAAGGTAGCTTTTCATTGTTTTGAATGCATGCTGACAATCGTCATTTCACACTTTGGGCTCGCTTTTTCGGAGCTTTCGAAATAATGGTTCACAGATCATTGTGAGTCTTGAAATGAACCTGCTGATATATTGTAGTCTGCCAAGAAAACCACGAATTTCCTTTTCATTCGTTGGTGGTTGCATCTCGAGAATTGCTTTGATTTTCGAAGGATCAGCCTCTATGCCTCGAGAGCTGATAACATATCCAAGTAACTTGCCTGACATTACCCCGAATGTGCACTTTTGAGGATTGAGCCTCATGTTGTATTGTCTGAGCCTGTTGAAAAACTTTCGAAGTACTGAGGTATGCTCGTGCCGTTCTTGGATTTGACAATCATGTCGTCCACATATACCTCAATTTCCCTGTGAATCATATCACTCATGATAGCTGTGGTTGTTCTTTGATAAGTTGCTCCTGCGTTCTTTAGTCCGAACGGCATAACTGTATAGCAATATGTGCCCCACTGAGTGATGAAGGTTGTTTTCTCCATGTCTTCCTCGGCCATGGGAATCTGATTGTAGCCTGCATACCCGTCCATAAAAGAGAGTAAGGCATGATTTGCGGTGTTGTCGATGTGAGGCAATGGAAAACCGTCTTTAGGGCTGGCCCTGTTAAGATCTCTGTAGTCCACACACATTCGTACTTTTCCGTCTTTCTTTGGAACTGGGACGACTTTTGCGATCCATTCTGGATATTTTGCTTCTCGAATAAACCCGGCCTCTAACTGCTTGGAGACCTCTTCTTGAATTTTGAGGGAAACATCCGGTTTCATGCGATGGAGTTTCTGCTTGATGGGTTTTGAACCTGGAATAAGGGGAATTGTATACTGACCGATGCTTGGATCAACCCCTGGCATATCATGATAGGACCATGCGAAGACGTCTACATACACTGAAAGTAGCTTGATAAGATCGTCCCGCTCTGCTTGAGAAAGAGTTAAACCAATCTGAACTAGTTTTGTATCACTGTTGTTAGAAAGGTTGATTTTTTCTGTTTCCTCAATTATGGGCGTCCTGTTTTCATGATTTTCGATAGCTTTTATAAATTCAAAGTCAGTTTCTTGTGAAGCAGAGTTATGTGGATTAGGATTTGATTTTGAATTAGGACTCGAAGAGTAAGTAGAAATTGAAGTGTTATTGTAATCAGCAATCATTACATCGACTGTTTTGACTTGAAGCTCGGCCTTTAGAGGCTCTTGATTGATGCAAGACTCTAGTTCTAGACACTTAGACTCATTGCTAGACTCAGATCCAGACTCATCCTCTGACTCGGACTCGCTCATCATAGATCCTTCGCCCACAGTAATCTTGAACATTTTGCCATTTGGGGCATTTATCTTGAGAGACTTTCTCCAGCCGTTGACCATCTTCTCGCTTGGGGTAATTAGCTTAGATGGGTCGTAATCTTCGATTTGAGTGATCATTTTAACCATGGCTTCTTCGGAAATGATTGGGGTTATTTCCTGGCCAAATAGCAGACCAAAAGCTGATGAGTCAAGGCATTCAGGGGAGGCCTTGTCTTGTATTGGAGGAGCATCCTCTATGAAATGACAGTCTTGAAGATCTCGAATCCGGGGTAAAGGACCCCCTTTGAAGAGTCATAGAAAGGTTCTGGGAAGTCGAAGTACGAGTCATCCTCTCCTTCTTTCACGAATTGCCCATTGATTGTGAGTTGATGAGGAGGTATCTTGAATTGATCATTGCCAGCTCGACGGGCCCTTAGCTTAGCCTTTTGCTGCTTGTCATCGAACTTAGTCGGCTTGTATCCCAGTCCGCAACAGTTAGTCTGTCCTTGGGCCTTGAAAGGAGATTCGGTGGGCGGTGGCAGAGTAGTGCCAAAGAAGCGCCCACGCTTGATCATCATGCGCCTTGCCATGGGATTCATTCTGGATTCGATAGCTCCAACTTCAGCATTGAATCCCCAAAGGTCTTCGTCGTTGTCATCTTGTTCGATCAATATCAGAGCCTTGTCGGTTATTTTGGTCCTTGGATGGGACGCGTGCAGGGTAATGACGTTTCCTTGGACCTCCATTCGAACTTTCTGGTGGAGTGAGGATGGCACTGCTTTGAGGTCATGGATCCAAGGTCTTCCCAATAGGAGATTGAAACTTGCTTTGATGTTGAGCACTTGAAAGCTCACTTTCCGCTCGATTGGCCCTGTGCGAGTAGCAGAGTGAGAGTTCCCATTGCTTCCCGACGAGTGTTGTCATAGGCACGAACACCTTGGGAGGAACTAGAAAAGTCACTAGGGGTGAAACCCCGATTTTCGGCAGTGCGGAGAGGACACACATTGATGGCCGATCCATTGTCCACTAGAGCCATGGGGATGATCTTGTCTTTGTATTCAACAGTCAGATAGAGAGCCTTGTGATGGCCTGCCCCCTGGGGTGGGAGGTCTTCATTAGTAAAGGTGATTCCTTCTTCCAGATTTGTAAGCAACCCGATCAATTCGTCAGGAGTGACTTCTGGGGTGACATTCAGTTTGACCAGAGCATTGATAAGTGCAGTGCGGTGCTCCACAGAGGAAGCCATGAGTTGCCGAATATTAACCTCTGCCTTAGTGCGCTTCAATTGCTTGATTAGAGGGTTTTCCTCGGTGGGTAGAGGAACATTAGTTGCCGGTGCCGTTCTGTTGGCTGGCTCTTGAATTCGACCGGACCTAGTCATGACCTGAACACTGTTTTCTGCCTTAGGGTCCAAGTACCAGTCGGCGCTCACGATTTCTCGGCATTCATCATCAGAGATGTTTTCAATAGGAGGGTCCTGATATGTGTCTTCATCATCGCTAGCCCAGATCCCGCAAATGTCTCCTTGAGGTAACCCAGATTTCGAGTTTTCACTTGGCTGCACAAGGTGTGGCACAGGCCTTTGGTTGTGAAATATTTCCTCTACCTCGAATGGGCCCACGGCATGGAAGAGAGTTTCTTGATTGTCTTCGAGAGCCCTTATGCGAGCCTCTGCTTCCTCAACACGTTCATAGAGCTCTGCTATAGCTGCTGCTAGTGGAGTAATCTTGAATAGGATTTTGAGAGGAGGAGTCTGAGCACCTAGTTAGGACATGATTTTGAACTTTAGAACTTGAACTTCCCGACACATGATATGATATGCATGCAATGAATGAGACCTAGACTTGACTCTAAGTGTCACTCCGAAGATTCGGGATTTTGGATTTTGTACTTGTATTCGGGATTTGCAACCCGTTGGAAATGTTTGAGAGGAGCGTTCATTCTTTTGTGAAAGTTGGCTCTTGTACTAGAACTTGGAATGTCGAAAAAGAATATTACGACCTATTGGAAATTGGACTTATTTGAAGGGGATTTCAACCCGCTCGAGAATTTGGAAATTGAACTTGTACTAGGAAATTAAATTTTGTATTATTTAAAGGGAATTTCAACCCGTCAATTTTTCAGAGGGATTTCAACCCATTGGACTTTGAATATTTTGAAGGGAATTTCAACCCGATTGAAAGGGAATTAATTTTTTATTATTTAAAGGGAATTTCAACCTGTCAAATTTTTTTAGAGGAGTTTCAACCCATTGGATCTGGAATATTTGAAGGGAATTTCAACCCGCTTGAGAATTGGAATTTGTATTATTTTAGGGGAGTTTCAACCCGTAGAATTTGAACTTGTATTATTTCAGGGGATTTTCAACCCGTTGGAAATATTTGGAATGGGGTTTGTATTATTTTAGGGGATTTTCAACCCGTCAATATTTTAGGGGAATCTCAACCCATTGGAATTGGAGTATTTGAAGGGAATTTCAACCCATTGGATTTTGTATTATTTCAGGGGATTTTCAACCCGTTGGATGGAATCTTGAACTTGTATTATTTCTGGGGAGTTTCAACCCGTTGGAATTTTAACTTGACTCGAAGTTTGAATTTTGAAATTGAAAAGGACGCATTTTGTATGTAGAACATGAAGCTTCGTATTTGGAAAATCCGGCATTATGTCGCCTTGGATTTGAGACATTGAATTTGGGAACTTGAAAGTCCGGCATTATGCCGCCGTGGACTTGGAGTGTAGGATTTGAGATTTGAAGGTTTGGAATTTTTGAACTTCGAGCTTGAGGTTTGAAATACGGAATGGAAAATCGGCATTACGACGGCATGGATTTGGAATTTGAAGCTTTGAGCATAGGACTTGAAATTCGAAAGATTGACATGGAATTTGAGGTTTGAAAGTTGGAGTTGAAAAGTTGGCATTATGCCGGTCATGAACTTTGGCATTTGAAATTTGAGGTTTTGAGACTTGAAATTGGCGACTTGACTTCGATGCTTGAAGACTTGAATGCTTGAAATAGGAAATCCGGCATGACGCCGTTGGATTTGTGGTTTGTGACTTTGAAGTTTGAAATTTGGACTAGAAAATTCGGCATTAAGGCGCCGTTGAGTTGCATTTGAAAATTGAAGTTTTTGACTAGAAAGTTTGAATTTGAACTTGAAGCTTGAAGACTAGGAAATCTGGCATTATGACGCCGTTGGGTTGAATTTGACTCGAAAATCGAAACTTGAGTTTGGAAAATCCGGCATTATGGCGCCGTTGGATTTGGACTTGAAAATTGAGGTTTTGAATTAGAAGATTTGAACTTGAACTCGAAACTCGAAATTTGGAATGGAAAATCCGGCATTATGACGCCGTTGGATTTGAACTTTGACTTGGAGGCTTGAGGTTTTGAAATAGGAAATCCGGCATTATGGCGCCGTTGGATTGAATTTTGAATTTGAAACTTGGAATTTGGACTCGAAAATCCGGCATTATGACGCCGTTGGATTGAACTTTGAATTTGGAACTTGGAATTTGGACTTGAAAATCCGGCATTATGACGCCGTTGGATTGAATTTTGAATTTGAAACTTGGAATTCGGACTCGAAAATCCGGCATTATGACGCCGTTTGATTGAATTTTGAATTTGAAACTTGGAATTTGGACTTGAAAATCCGGCATTATGACGCCGTTGCATTGAATTTGGCATTTGTGCGTGAGGCGTGTTTAAGGGTTTTGAATCAAATGGAGTGACACTCCTAAAGACCCTAAAATCGGCGATTTAGATGCATGAGGTTTGAATGATGCTCCTAGGGGTTTGGTTTCCTAGTTGGAGGCTAATTGGTTTTGGCAAGCTAGAACTCGAGGTTAGCCATTCACGCTTGCAAAGACGCCCACATAATGCACAAGTAGCACGTTGTCACACTAATCATGAATATGAATGCGACATGCAAAGTTCTCAACCTAAGGTCGGTCTAAGTTTTGTATGATGCAAGTGGTCGGCTTTGGGTGTCAAAAGTACTTGGCTAAGAGACGGATCCGGCGACAAGCTGTCACATCCGCCTAAGGGAAGTGCGTGTCGGCAGACGGCCTCCATACTTGACATCCGGAATGTCAAGTAAATGCCAAGTTTCGGTAGGCGCGGAAATGGTCACACACTTTGGTCGGGAACCATATGGAGAGTCACCATTTCGTTACCCCTGGGGCTAGCCCGAATGTAGAACACATCCGTTTGGGCAAAGGTAGAAATTCATTTTGCACAATATGGTTTTCGAAAAATGCATGAAATGCCTAGAAATTGAAATTGAAATTGTACTTGAATTTGTATTTGTAAAGCTCGTTTTTCGGCACTCGTTCACGAGGCTTGGGAGCGTCCTTCCAGATGCAAAAATAGACTAACTCCCAACACGAAAAGTTGAGCAAAAGTGGGCGACGAGCCACTGTGAGCCACTGTCCTGAATGCAGGCTGTGGCGTTGGGCGCAGGGGCTGCGCCTGGCGCCAATGCTGGAATCCAGTACTTCGGCAGATCAGTGGCCGGTTGCTCGAAATTTGCTCGCATTTTCGAATTGAAACTAGAAAGATCCCCAGCGGAGGCGCCAGAATTGTAGGGGGGTTTTTTCCCGTTTCCTACAAGGGGGGTTTGTAGGAGGCCGACCGGCTCGTTTAGAATTTTTGCACCTCGAAGGAGTCGCCTCGAAACTTTATTTAAGGTCTTGTTTGGAAAGACCGCAAATGACTCTATTTTTGGATAAGGCCTTGAATCCTTGAAACGGATGGGTGAGATCTGGGCTCGGGAACGAAAATGCTTATTCGGCGAGCTTTAGAAATATTCAAGTACGTTGGCACAACATTAGTTCGAAAATAAACCCTAGATTAGACTATGTGGGTTTGAATTTTAGAGCAAAATAGAATTTCTAATTGTACGGTGGTCACTTTGCTTTAAAGATTGATTGAAGGAACCTAAGGCCGGTTTGTCCAAAAATATCTTCGTTAAGCGTGATGTAACCTTTGTATTTTGTTGTATTTAGCATGTTGGTGATGAAAGCGATAAAGCAACATCACAATACTAAATAAAGTGCGGAATTAGTAAATACAAGACCCCCTAGAAAAGGACTAGGGAGTAGGTCCACATTACCTAGAAATGGACTAGGCAAGTAAAGATGCGGAAATGAAGGTGCGATATTGAAATTGCGGTATTGAAATTGCGGTATTGAAATTTCGATATTGAAATTGCGGTATTGAAATTGCGATATTGAAAGGTGAATAATTGAAATTGCAATATGGAAAGGTGCATAATTGAAATTTGTACTTGGGCACATGAGATTCGAACGCCAAGCGGCTCCTTAAAAATAAGTGCGCCCGACACGAATTCAAAGCCAAAATTCTCAACTTCGGAGAGGTTGCTCAACCCAAATATCCTAGATTTTGCATATTAAACTTGAAATTGAAAGCTTGAATATTGAAATGTTTGAACTTGAAATGATTGAAATTTGAACTTGAAATGATCCTAGTTTAGGGAAATAACTATGAATTACCCTAAACATGGCAAGATCTTTGAAAATTGAAGACTTGAACTTGTATATTGAAAATGGAGTTTTGAATCTCAAAGACTAAACCTTTAAATGTTAAAAGGTGTTTATCTTTGATTACCCCATGTTTGATGGTGATTCTAGCCCAAGAGATGATTGTAAATAACTTGGACATCCTTGAATCTTTGAAAATTGTATTTTGTATTTTTGGAAAACATGTGTGATTGTTGCAAGTGGTGTTTTTTATTGATTAAAAAAGACCAACTTGCTAATAATTTAGAAATCAAAGCAACATAATAGATTAGAATGGGATTCGGATTTACCTAGTTAGATTTAGGCAAGAGCTCCCAATTGCTTTGGATTTTAGGAATTTTGTATGTGTTTTTGAGGAGTTTTGAGTTGTATTTTTGAGGCGTAATGTCGAAATTACGACGTTGTATTGCTGTGCTCCCCCTTTTTCGATGGAAATGAGGGGTATTTATAGGAGGGAATGGTGCAAAACGCCATCACACGCCAGCGCATGGCGCCAGGCCAGCGCAGTGCGCTGCTGACGTGGCTTGAATGCCGCCAAAGCAAGGACGGGGAATCGTCCTTGTTTCGTCTTGTAGCATTGTACCTGTTGTACGAATAGTACTAGGTTTGGAGTTTTGTATTTTCTTGGAGGTTAAGGCATAGTTTAGCGTCTAAAAACAAGCCTTTCTCGGGTTTTTGAATTCCGGTTTTACGGGACGGGGCCCGGCATGCTCGGTTTTGTGGGTCGGCGCCCGAATTTGACTTGCCTTATATGATTTTGAGTGGAAAAGTCCTAGTAAAACCAATGGGATGGTCTACTAGTTGAGATTGTACTTGTATTTTTAAATTGGATTTGGAAAGTTGTATTTTGTACCGAGTTCCGAGAGGGGAACGGTCTCGGGGTTGGATTTTGGACCTTGGATTTTGGAGGTGTTCTTAGAATTGGGATTTCCTCCTGGAGTTACTCCAATCACCTAAAAAGGATAATGGTATCGTCATCATCCCAATTATCTAAGTGAATTAAATACTCCATTTATGAATATTCGGAATCGACGGATCTCGGTTCCAGTGGAAGAGAGATTGCTTGAAGCTTAAGGAAGATTAGAAGAACGGAACGGTCGTTCCATCTTCAGGTATTTTCGTTATAGACTGTATACTTGCAAATTCTACTTCTTGGGTATTAGATACTGATTGTGGCTCACACTTATGTTCCAATTCGTAGGGACTAAGAAGAAGTAGAAGATTAAGCAAGGGTGAAGTCGACCTACGAGTGGGAAATGGAGCACGGATTGATGCATTAGTTGTAGGAACTTATTATTTTTCGTTGATCTTTGGGCTAGTTTTGGAACTGGAAGAGTGTTTTCATGTTCCAAGACTTACTAAAAACATCATTTATGTTTCTTGCATAGATGCTAAGGGATTTTCCTTTTTAATAAAAGACAATAGTTGCTCGTTTTTTTTTTGTGTGGATCTGCTAGATTAGCCAATGGACTTTATTTATTAGATCACGACAAACAAGTTTATAACATAAAGACCAAAAGGGCCAAAAAGAATGATTCAGATCTCACCTATCTATGGCTTTGTCGATTAGGCCACATTAACATGAAGCGCATAGAAAGACTTCAAAAGGAAGGAATTCTAGAACCATTTGACTTAGAGGATTATGGTAAGTGCAAATCATGTTTACTTGGAAAAATGACAAAGCAACCTTTCTCTAAAGTTGGAGAAAGAGCAACTGAACTATTGGGTTTAATCCATACAGATGTATGTGGACCAATGAGTACAAATGCTAGAGGTGGTTTCAGCTACTTAATCACTTTCACTTATGACTTCAGTAGATATGGTTATGTCTACCTAATGAAGCATAAGTCTGAATCCTTTGATAAATTCAACGAATTTCCGAGTGAAGTAGAGAATCAGTTAGGCAAGAAGATTAAGGCTTTGTGGTCTGATAGAGGCGGTGAATATCTGAGCTATGAATTTGATGACCATCTGAAAGAATGTGGAATTCTATCAGAATTGACTCCTCCCGTAACACCTCAATGGAACGGTGTGTCAGAACGGAGAAACAGAACCTTGCTAGACATGGTTAGATCAATGATGGGTCAGGCCGAACTTCCAATAGAAATTTGGGAACATGCACTAAACACAGCTGCACTCACACTAAATAGAGCTCCGTCTAAAGCTGTCGAAAAGACTCCATATGAGCTATGGTTTGGAAAACCTTCAAATGTGTCTTTTCTTAAGATTTCAGGGTTGTGAAGTATACGTCAAACGATTAAATTCAGACAAACTTCAACCAAAATATGACAAATGTATCCTTGTGGGCTATCCAAAGGAAACAAAGGGGTATTACTTCTACAATACATCTGAGAACAAGGTGTTTGTTGCTCGAGATGGTATCGTTTTGGAAAGAGATCACATTTCCAAAATGACAAGTGGGAGAAAAGTAGACCTCGAAGAAATTCGAGTCGAACAACAAACTCTAGAGAATGCTCAAGATGACATTCAGTTTGAAACTCAGAGACCTTTAGAAGTATCTGGTGAGAATCAAGGACCATCTAGAAATGTAACCCCGCGTAGATCGCAGAGATAGGTCTCAACCGGAAAGGTACTTAGGTATTTTGACGAACGAGAGCTATGATGTTCTATTACTTGAAAGTGATGAACCTGCGACTTAAAAACAGGCTATGACGAGCCTTAGCTCCAAGCAATGGCAAGAAGCCATGCAATCTGAATTAGACTCCATGTCAGAAAACCAAGTATGGGATTTGGTCGATTTGCCAGATAGCTACCAAGCCATAGGAAGCAAATGGGTTTTCAAACTGAAAAAGGACAAGGATGGGAAACTTGAAGTTTTCAAAGCTAGATTGGTTGCAAAAGGTTACAGGCAAGTCCACGGTGTGGATTACGATGAAACCTTTTCACCAGTTGCAATGCTAAAGTCTATTCGGATAATGTTAGCAATCGCTGCATATTACGATTACGAAATATGGGAGATGGATGTTGTTATCCCACTTTTTGGACTAGCGACATAACCGCTCTAACGTTTGATCATGTCATGTCAACCAGGTTCTGTCGTGTCACAGGTAAACATCGTGCCACGGAGACGCGTCTGGCGTAGCGTCGTACGACGAGGCATAGACGTCGAAGGACTGGCGACAACGGGCAAGCGACAGAGACATAGCCTCGAGGAATAAGTTGACAAAGAGAGGTTAGCCCAAGGCCCATGACAGGCAGCGCCGTCATGCTAGCAGAACAAGTCCAAGATATGCACGAGAAGCGCGGAATTGGTTGAAGACTGGAGAAACGTGTGGTAAGGAGATCCCTATCTTTGTGGGATTCTCTCAACCAACAGGACCGTTGGAACTATCCTATAAAAGCACGAAGACGATGACCCTAAAGCACAAGTTAACTGAAGCACTCAAACTCTTAAGCTATCAAGCGCTCATATAATTCTTGTATTTGCTCTTTAATTCCTCGTATTGATCATTAGAAAAATACATAAACAATCAGATAGAATACTTAGTGGATTGATAGCCTCATAGCTATCCGCGGTTTTTTACCTTATTCCTGGGTTTTTCGCGTCAACACTTCTCTGCGTCGTGTCTCTTTTATTTTCTTTATTCGTTCATTGCTTAGTTAGTGTCGACCCTAGCCGAAAGTCGCCCCTAGACGAAATTTGGCATAAACAGTTTGGCGCCGTCTGTGGGGACATTAACTAGGTTTTCCACAAGGACATCTTTTTCACCATGACTACTGAAGAGATGACGCTCGCAGAGATGAAGGCAGCCTACGAGCGAGCCCAAGCAGAGCTGGCCCAAGAAAGGGCATCCACTGAAATCTTGCAGAAAGAGCTCGATTCTGTGAAGAGCTCAAGATACCAGTCGCGTTACAAGGCTGGTGGGAAGCCAAGAAAGCTGACATTCGAGATGCCCGACGATTTCGAAGATCTGACCGACGACGAGGAGCCCCAAGGTGAGGAAGACGGATCGAACCCAGACCCGGTGACCCAGCGCCTGAACAAGATGGACACTCGCATGACAAAGCATTACTCTCGCCTGATGAAGCTAATGATCAAGCTACCCGAAGCACCCACACCAGTAGAGACTGAACCAACCGACGGGTATGCGGCATCACCATTTTGTGAAGCGATCGCCAGAGTAACGGTTCCACACACACTTCGACTCCCTACCTAGACCACCCTGTATGATGGAACGTCTGATCCCTACCGGCACGTCAACTTCTACAAGCAGCGCATGTGGCAGATCGGAATCCCATACGATTCGGTCGAGCATGTCATGTGCAAGTCGTTCGGCGGTACCCTCGACGGAGCGGCTCTGGAATGGCTCATGAACGTCACCCCCGGATCCATCTCCTGCCTGTCCGACCTAATCAACGCTTTTTATCAGCAGTTCGCCAGCAGTCGCCAATTGGAAAAGCAAACCAGTGACCTCTATCGGTTGGTTCAAGGACCAACCGAGTCGGTACGCGATTAATTTAACTGCTTTAATTGTGAAAAAATTAGTATAAAAAACTGTGGTGTCAGGACAACTATCGAGGCATTCAAAAGAGGTCTAATCCCCAACTCGGAGCTGTACCGGGAAATAACCAAATACCCCTGTGCAACCTTCGAGGAGGTGCGATCGAGAGCCACCGCCCAAATGCGGATTGAAGACGACGAGGTCATCTGGACGGCGTCCCAACGCTCAACAGGGGGCAGCAGCGACAGGAGATCGTACACCCCAAGGAACAGCAGCTGGCGACACCAGCCGTATAACCGGCAGAACCAGGTACAAAATGTCAATCAATACGATGACGCTAACAATGTTTACAGGAATGAACGGGTCGTTTATCCCCCCATCTCCGAGTATGGCTTCAACGTCGACATCGGAGGCGTGGTGAACGCCCTTCAAAATGTAGGTGGTACCGTCAGATGGCCTAAGAAGAGCGACAGACCAGACTCCATGAAGGACATGAGCAGGTGGTGCGACTTCCACCGCGACAATGGCCACACAACCGAGGAATGCATCTCCCTCAAAAAGGAGGTAGCGTATCTATTGAAAAGAGGCCACCTGAAGGAGCTGCTGAGCGACAAAGGGAAGGAGACGTACAACAAGGACAGCAACGCCCAACCCAGCTCAACACCAAGCGGCGACCGACCGGCCCCGCCCATGTTCGAAAAAGTGGTAAATGTTATTTCTTGTGGTTCAGATATCTGTGGACTAACTTCTTCTGCAGCTAAAAAAATCAATAGAGGCGAATCTGAAGCCGTCAAAGAGGGGCAGACCGAAGATGAAATAGCACTCGACAAGTCATTAGCAGCGATGACAATAACCTTCGACGATTCAGATTCAACCGACACACAACAGGAACACCACGACGGGCTAGTCATATCGCTCCCAATAGGCAACGCTCTCATCAAAAGGATATTGATCGACAACGGCAGTTCAGCAAACGTACTGTTCTTAGAGGCTCTGCAAGAAATGGGACTAGAAGAAAAGAGTATAATCAGAAGGTCGACGGTCTTAGTAGGATTCAGTGGAGAGTCGCTACGAACAGTAGGGGAGATATCGCTGCCTACGTACGCAGAAGGTGTTAATGTGATGACCAAGTTCAACGTCGTCGACTGCCCATCAGCATACAACGTCATTCTAGGACGACCATGGATCCACAAAATGAAAGCAGTGCCATCAACATACCAGCAGTCAATCAAGTTTCCAACCAAATGGGGAGTCATGGAAATCAAAGGACAGCAAAGGGACGCAAAGAAATGTTATGAAACGGCGCTAAAACCATCAAAGTCGTCCATCTAGCAATTACAGCCAGGGTCGACGGTAGACGACCCCGACGACCAACAGATCAATGAGATAATACTAGATCAGACAAAGACAGACCGAGTAGTAAGGATCGGAGCGTCGCTGCCTGACAACATCAAAAGTCAGATAGTGTCATTCCTAAGAGAAAATTCGGACTGCTTCGCTTGGTCGCACGAGGACATGACAGGAATCAGCCCGGACGTCATCACCCACAAACTCAATGTCGACCCCAATTTTAAGCCAGTGAAACAGAAACGACGAAAGTTCGCACCTGAAAGAAATAAAATCATAGACGAAGAAGTTCAAAAACTGATAGATTCCGGGAAAGTCAGGGAAGTCAAGTATCCAGATTGGTTAGCAAATGTCGTCGTCGTCAACAAAAAAACGAAAAGTGGAGAGTTTGCATCGACTTCACATACATCAACAAAGCATGCCCCAAAGACCCATTCCCCCTGCCGCACATCGACGCCCTGGTCGACGCCACTGCCGGACACGAGCTACTAACATTCATGGACGCCTACTCTGGATACAACCAGATCCTTATGCACCCAGACGACCAGGAAAAAACATCTTTTGTAACGGATAGAGGAATTTATTGTTATAAAGTCATGCCTTTTGGTCTTAAAATGCAGGTGCGACATACCAACGATTGGTCAACAAAATGTCCAAAGACCAACTTGGAGACACGATGGAGGTCTACATCGATGACATGCTAGTAAAATCGAGGAAGGCTGACGACCACGTGGAACACCTACGACAATCCTTCGACATATTGAGGAAATACGGAATGAAGCTTAACCCAACTAAATGTTCTTTCGGAGTGTCTGCAGGAAAATTCTTAGGTTACATCGTCACCCAACGAGGAATCGAGGCCAGCCCCGACCAGGTGCGCGCAATCATCAACATTCAATCCCCCAGGAACATAAAAGAGGTACAGCGCTTGACAGGGAGAGTGGCGGCACTAAATCGTTTTATTTCGCGGTCGTCGGACAAGTGTCGTTTATTCTACGACGTCTTGCGCAAAAACAAGGGTTTTAGCTGGTCCGACGACCACGAAACAGCTCTGCAAAACCTCAAAAAATACATGATGTCACCACCCCTCTTGTCCAAGCCCAAAGAAGGCAAAGTCTTACAACTCTACCTAGCCGTCAGCTTAACAGCAGTTAGTGCGGTCCTAGCTCGAGAAGACGAAACGCAACAGCTACCTATTTACTACATTAGTAAGTCACTACTAGAAGCAGAAACCAGGTATTCCTCCCTCGAAAAACTCGTTTTAGCACTCGTTACTGCAGCCAAAAAGCTAAGGCATTATTTCGAAACTCACCAAATAGTGGTGATGACTAATTATCCAATCAAGTTTGTGATGCGTAGACCAGAACTAACAGGTCGAATGGAGAAATGGACGATGACTCTAGGAAGCTTCGACATCAAGTACCAACCGAGAACGGCGGTAAAATCGCAGGCCCTAGCAGACTTTGTGGCAGACTTTAGCCCCGACTTGGAGAAGATAGCGGACGACGAAGTCAAACTCGTCAATAACGTAGAAGAGGTATGGACACTCTTCGTCGACGGTTCATCTAACTTTCGCGGTGCAGGTCTAGGCGTCGTACTAGAGTCACCACAAGGGGACATGATAGCACAGGCCATATGCTGCGATTTCAAAGCGACAAACAACGAAGCAGAATACGTGGCGTTAATTGTCGGACTGACGCTAGCTGAAGAATTGGGGGCAAGCGGACTCAACATATTCAGCGACTCACAATTAATCGTCAACCAGATCAACGGCGACTATGAGGCTAAAGACCTAAAAATGACCTTATACCTCGAGAAAGAAAAAAAGCTAGCCTCCAAATTTAAACCCCTCTCCATTAAACAAGTGCCACGAGACTTGAACACACAAGCCGACGCCCTTGCCAATCTAGGATCCGCACTCAGAAAATCACCATTCTCGACCATACCTCTAGTACACCTACTGTCACCCGCTATTGAAAAAGACATACCACAAGACGCCAGCCTCGTCCTATCAACCACAAACACGGATAGCTGGACCAAGCCCATTCTCGACTACCTAACACACGAGACCCTACCCGACGACAAGCTCGAAGCCAGGAAGATACTTTTCAAAGCATCATGATATGTTATTTTGCAGGGCATACTATTTAAGAGATCGGCGAACGGAATGTTGATGCGATGCGCAGAAAAAACAGAATGGGAAAGGCTACAAAAAACCACGAAGGAGAATGCGGCGGACACGAAGGAGGACGAAGCTTGTCAACCAGAATCAAAAGAAACGGATACTGTTGGCCAACAATGCTCATAGACGCGATGAGGTACGTAGCTAAGTGCGACAAATGTCAACGACACGCAGGTATGACACATAAACCATCTGAATTCTTACACCCCACCTTAACTCCGTGGCCTTTCATGAAATGGGGAATGGACATCGTCGGTAAACTACCCGTCTCCCCAGGACAGAAGGTCTTCATGCTAGCTCTGACGGATTATTTTTCTAAGTGGATAGAAGCAGGTGCGTTCCAACAAGTAAGAGACAAAGAGGTATGCTCGTTCATATGGACTAACATTATATGCAGATTCGGAGTACCATCAGAAATCATATGCGACAACGGATCACAATTCATCAGCGACAAGACTAGGGCTTTCTGCAAGACATGGAACATCGAGCTAAAGACGTCGACGCCAAGATACCCCCAAGAAAATGGACAGGCGGAATCCAGCAACAAAACGATCATCGCATCGCTAAAAAAGCGGCTGGACAACAAAAAGGCACGATGGGCAGAAGAGCTGTCATCCATCCTATGGGCCAATAGGATGACGCCTAGGACGGCGACGGGACAGACTCCCTTGTCACTCGTCTACGGGTGCGAAGCAGTACTACCCCCTGGAGTGACACTGCCCAGTGCACGATATGGACTCATGACACCGGAGCAGAACGACGTGGAACTTAGTGAAAATCTCGACAACACAGAAGACTTCAGAGAAGCAGCGTTGATAAGGATGGCGTCGCAGCAACAGATCGTGGCAAAATGCTTCAACAAGAACGTCAAAGTAAAAGTGTTCAAGGAAGGCGACTGGTGCTGCGCAAGGTATTCCAAAATACGAAGGAACTAAACGCAGGTAAACTCGCACCAGCTTGGGAAGGACCGTACTTGATCGATAAAATCGTCGGAAAGGGGGCATACAGACTCGTCACCAAAGACGGCAAGACGGTCCCCCGAAGCTGAAACGCTACACACCTTAAACTCTATCACTTTTAAATATTCGTCGCAGCCAATTTTATTAGTTGTCGTACCATCGTTTCTACCGTTTTCTCTACTTTTTATCGCTTTATTTTCATTCGAACCAATACTGACTTAAGCATCGGAGGGTCGTTGGCGTCCCCAACGGCCAATCCTCCTAGCGACCCATGTTTTCTTTTGCAGAAGGCGACACACAGCGAATGTCAACTAGAATCGACGACATACGACGAAAGGCAAATCCCAAGTGACAAAAGATGAACAAGCGACGCAGGTACTGTCTTACATACATATAGTCCTACCGTTTCAATATCTGTTCTTTGTAAAACACATGCTACACGACGCGCGACAAAAACTTCGAAACACAACGCGAAAGTCACAAAGAACGCACGAGTAAAAAAAAAGGAACCCACTTATATAGCAAACCGCAAACTGCGCGACCCCTGGGGCCACGACCTCCAAAATACAAACACACAAATTATCCAAACACCTCGCCGCCGCCACCGACGACGAGTAAAAACACCTAAGTTATGAAAACAAAACACAAATTATCCAAAGCACCTCGTCGTCGCCATCGACGACGAGTAAAGAAATTCACAAACAAAACACAAAAACCAACAGAAAATATTCAAACTACAGACTGCTACATCCCTTCCTCCTGAGTAGAGGCCACGATCTCCTACTCCGACTCCTGCTCCGGGGGCACGACAACGTCGGTCACGACTGGCACCTCCACCGACGCCACATCCAACGCCTCGCCTTGAGGAGCGACGACAGAAGCTTCCCCTTCGTGTTGTACGGCTAACACCTCCCCCTCTTGCCCCGAAACAGGCACGTTCTCCGCCGACAAGGCAGCATCCACCTCCATCGCCTCGGTACTGGCAGTATCGGCCGTCTTTGCCAACTCTTCCGAGTCCACCACAGGCACCGACAAATTAGCCATGGTACCACCATTGGCCAGGTAGTCGTCCACCTCCTTCTGACACGGCCAAACGCTGATCTCCCCAATCAAGCAAGAATACATCATCTGTGCCCTCGTCCTCCATATAGCTAGAGCCTCGACATCTTTCGCCTCCTCCTGCAGGGCATCATACAAGCTCCTCAACCCATCTAACTCCTCCGTAGTAGAGGCCAATTCTCCCTTCACTTTCTCCAAATCCTTGGTCGTGTCGGCTATTTGATCATCCTTACCCTTCAACTGATCACCCTTAGCCTTGACCACCGCAGCAAGGTCGACAACCTTCTTCTCAGCAGCCTTCCACTTCGCCTCCCACAACACGGCCGCCTTCTTCGTCGTCGCCGCCAGCTTTCTTGCATTTGTCACCTCGTCGCACAACAACGAACACTGCCTGCGCACAGCCAGAGCAGCCTGCGACGCCTGCGCGAGACCAATGCCAAAACAAATTAACACAACGTACATTTTACACCCGACAAATTGACATAACGCACATTTTTTGCATAAGGAACGAAAGTTAAATAAAACTCACCCACAGGCTATGTTCAGCGGCGTCCGACGCGACAGGAAGAGGATCCACCTCGTGATATCGCCGATACGTCGTAGGAAGAATCAAGCGATCGGCGAAAGGGCATGTAACAGCCGTCTCATCATCGCCCAAGAAGCTTGGGGCAGAGTGATAACCGTATCCTCGACGGGATTCTTCTCGGCAGGACACTTCTTGGCCGACGCAGTAGACACCTTACCAACGTCGACAGCAGCAGACGACGCCAATCGGATGAAAACCTTCGAGTCCTATGACGACGGGCGTCTCAGCCGACGAGCCTATCGTAGAGAACCGAGGTACGACCGTCATACTTTGCCCACCAGAAGTCGAAGACGACCTTAGTCATTTCCTCGCGCGCTCTTGAATCTCGCTCTGAGACATCCTCGACACAGGCCTAGACGACAAAGTGTGCTCTAACACCCAGTACAAAAATACCAAGTTCAAACATTACCCAAAGCAAAAAACAAATCCCAAAACTAAACAAACAGCAAATACTTGAGTTGTCAGCCATATCGCCTACTTCTCCTTCGGTGGACGACGAGTTTGCCACTACCTCTTCAAGCAAATCCAACCTTTTCCGACGACGAGTCAGTTGACCCGATTCCTCGTCTACTTCCTCCTCCTCGGCGACGTCGCCTGACTGGTTCACCTCTTATTCGTCTAAAAAATCTCCGTCGCGACTAAAAGACTTGTCCTCGACAGAATAGCCCAAGAACTTCTGATACTTGTCGTGTGAATTAGCGTTCAACTCAGTCAACGACGACGCCTTGACGACTGCAAAACCAAACCAAGTAAGGCGACGTTCAGTAAAACGACGAGAAAAAAAGACAAAACAACACATTTACCTTCCGTCGTCCACCCCTCGACCAGAAACTGCCCTTTATCTCCCAGGGAATCTTTGCTTACGTAGATAAAAACGACTCTGCCAACCCTTGTCGTTCACACCTAAACCAACACCTAAATTTTTCTTCCCCTTCTTCGTAACCAGGGTATACCTACAGCACTTTTGCAGCGCTAGGTCGTAAGTGTACATCAAGTCAGACAGATCAAACGGCGTTCGCCAGTTTGCAGTAACCCCATGCACCACCGTGAAAACCCGCCAGATCTGGGGCATCAATTGACCCGGACTCAAATGGAAAACCTCGATAAAAGACCTAGCTAGAGGAGTGAAAGGGAATTCAAAGCCAATTGTGAACGGATACTCGTACATGACTACATACCCTTCCGGACAATCAAAGGCTTCCTCGTCCGAGCCTGGAATCTTCACTTCTGCTGACGGCGGCAAGCCAGCAAGTTCAATAAACGCCGCCGGGTCCACCACGGTAGAGTAGATCGGATGAAGGGACTTAACCCGAGCGGATCCCGACTCCCCCTTTCCTTTCGCCACAATTGACATAGATCTAACCATCTTACTTACAAAATTCTACAGGAAAATCGAAAAAAGAAAGCAAATTTTACCTGAATTCGGGAAAACTCAGTGCGAAAATCAACTCCACTTTCTCCCTCTTCTCTCTCCTGTTTTCAAATCTGGAAATTTTTTGAAAATCTTGGTGTGAAGAACTTTATTGCATGTCCTGAATTGGTATTTATTACTCTGGAATTTTGAACGGTTTTGTCCCACGAACTAAACGGTTGAAGACGGTTTTTGCTTTTTAAAATTGAATTGTTTCTTTTGCTCTGCGTGTCTCCGCAAATTCACATTTGGGGGCAAACTGTTATCCCACTTTTTGGACTAGCGACATAACCGCTCTAACGTTTGATCATGTCATGTCAACCAGGTTCTGTCGTGTCACAGGTAAACATCGTGCCACGGAGACGCGTCTGGCGTAGCGTCGTACAACGAGGCATAAGGACTGGCGACAACGGGCAAGCAACAGAGACATAGCCTCAAGGAATAAGTTGACAAAGATAGGTTAGCCCAAGGCCCATGACAGGCAGCGCCGTCATGCTAGCAGAACAAGTCCAAGATATGCACGAGAAGCGCGGAATTGGTTGAAGACTGGAGAAACGTGTGGTAAGGAGATCCCTATCTTTGTGGGATCCTCTCAACCAACAGGACCGTTGGAACTATCCTATAAAAGCACGAAGACGATGACCCTAAAGCACAAGTTAACTGAAGCACTCAAACTCTTAAGCTATCAAGCGCTCATATAACTCTTAAACAATCAGATAGAATACTTAGTGGATTGATAGCCTCATAGCTATCCGCGGTTTTTTACCTTATTCCTGGGTTTTCCGCGTCAACACTTCTCTGCGTCGTGTCTCTTTTATTTGCTTTATTCGCTCATTGCTTAGTTAGTGTCGACCCTAGCCGAAAGTCGCCCCTAGAAGAAATTTGGCATAAACAGATGTCAAAACCGCTTTCTTAAACGGCGTTTTAACAAAAACTTTGTTTATGACACAGCCTGAGGGTTTTGAGGAACCAAAGAATGCTAAAAAGGTATGCAAGCTAAAGAAATCAATCTACGGATTGAAGCAGGCATCCAGGAGCTGGAATATACGTTTTGATGAAGCAGTCATTGACTTTGGCTTCGTCAAGAACGCAGACGAATCTTGTGTATACAAGAAGGTCAGTGGGAGAAAAATTTCTTTTCTAGTATTATATGTCGACGACATATTACTTATCGGAAATGACATTCCTATGTTGAACTCTGTCAAGATTTGGCTTGGGAGATGTTTTTCGATGAAGGATCTAGGAGAAGCACAGTACATACTGGGCATCAAGATTTACAGAGATAGATCTAAAAGGATGATTGGACTTAGTCAGAGCACTTATATCAATAAGGTGCTTGAAAGGTTCAAAATGGCAGACTCCAAGCGAGGCTACCTACCCATGTCTCATGGAATGACTCTAAGCAAGACTCAGTGCCCAAAAACACTTGATGAGTGTAGACGAATGAATGGGATTCCATATGCATCATTGATTGGTTCAATAATGTATGCTATGATATGTACACGCTCGGATATTGCGTACGCACTCAGTGCTACGAGCAGATACCAATCAGACCCAGGAGAGGCACATTGGACTGCTGCCAAGAATATTCTGAAGTACCTGAAAAGGCACAAAGATGACTTCGTGGTCTATGGTGGAGATGATGAATTAATTGTTAAAGGCTATACGGACGCAAGTTTCCAAACCGACAAAGATGATTTCAGATCACAGTCTAGGTTTGTCTTCTTCCTCAACGGAGGTGCAGTAAGCTGGAAATGTGCTAAGCAAAGCACCATTGCGGATTCTACAACTGAAGCGGAGTACATTGCTGCACATGAAGCAGCAAAGGAAGCTATATGGCTAAGGAAGTTCATAGGTGAACTTGGTGTAGTCCCCTCCATTAAAGGAACAATAGCCCTATATTGTGATAATAACGGAGCTATTGCACAGGCAAAGGAGCCTAGACACCACCAAAGAGTCAAGCATGTACTTCGTAGATTTCACCTTCTACGAGAGTTCGTTGGAAGAAAAGAAGTCGAGATAAGAAAGATTGGAACTGATGACAACATCGCAGATCCATTGACTAAACCTCTGCCGCAGGCGAAGCACAACTCGCACACTGCAGCTATGGGAATCAAGCATATTGGAGAATGGCTTTGATGTCCTTATTTAATGTTTTAAAGTTTTAGAGTTTAATACTTTGTAAAACATTATTGGTTAATCATTCACAATAAATGAATAGAATTCTTTTTTCCATTTAATTTGTGGTTTATTAAATGATGAGTCCCTTCAATTTGACGAAATATTCAAGATAGACTGTCAGGACCAGTCCTGTGACTAAGAAATGTCTATCAAATGAACTTGAATGTCAAAAGTTGAAAATGGTCCCTGGTCCGAGTTTTCTATAAAGATGGACGCATAGAAAACGTTAGACGACTAGAATGCAAGATGACTAGTAGTTTTGTTTCTTGAACTATGTGGACATGGAAATGTCGTAATCATTTGCATAGATACTTACTTTGGGAAGACTAGTATCGGACAGACCTATGAAACTTTACTGTAAGAGATGAAAATCTGTCATAAGTAAATTTCATTAAAATTATTAGACACTAAATCCTCAATACCTGAGTGATTTGAGATTACTTGTTTGAGAACTGCTTACTTTGACGTTGACCAACCGTCGCACCGTAAAAGGAGGCTATAAAGGCAACGCTCAGGTAATCACCTATCAAACGAAGTCTAATCTCAAGATCGCAAGAGTGGGATTGTCCTCCCATAAATCGGGATGAGATGCTGAAAGTTGTACAAGGCCACTCGGAGAGCTAGAAACTGTAAAATGCATGGTCGTGCTCAGATGAATCATAGGCTATGATTCTCTATTTATTTGATCAGTTGAACTCTGAAACCGAGAAACACCTCTGGACATAATAAGGATGACAACTCTTACCTTATGTTCAAGAGCAAGCATCGAGCGACAAAGGAATTAGGAAATGCACACTTGTCCCTAAGGACAAGTGGGAGACTAAAGGAAATAATGCCCTTGGTCCAAGTATGCATTTAATGTTAAGTCTAATAAATGCGGTTCAGTATTAATTAACAAGTTAATAATTAAGTGAGATCAAGTGAGCTGAATGCCTAGCTAGAGGCCGCTTCAGTTCAAGTGGAATTAATGATATTAATCCACAGCTTACTCTTGACTGAACCCGTAGGGTCACACAATTAATACGTAAACGGATCAAGTATTTAATGGTATTAAATTCTCCATCTATGGATATTCGGAATCGACGAATCTTGGTTTCAGTGGGAGCTGAGATCGTCAAAAGCAAGAAATGAATACTCCGGAAACGATGATGTTGCCGGAAACGGAAATATGGATCGTATCGGAAATATAAATATTATCCAAGTCGTAGATGTTGCCGGAAACGGAAACATGGTACGTATCGAAAAATATTATTGGAACCACATATTAAGACGTATCGGGATGTGAATGCGACTAAATACGTGTCCAATCTATTTTAGGAAGATTTCTATTGTGGAAGTTACTATATTTAACAGGTTCTGCCTGATATTGCCTCTTCAGTCAGTCGAGGGTCGTTCTTCAACTAATCAGAGTGCATTGACGAGTGGGTTATAGTTTCACCATTGAACCTTCCGACAGGGGACAAGGGGTCAAATGTAGGCGTCTACATGGGGCTTTAGGTAATGAATTGGTTTTTTTCCAAACTATATTATATGACCATGGTGAAAGTTCCCCGAAATTTGAGGAGATTACGAGACTAGGTCCCAGAATGTCTAGATTTGGTAAAATACGGTGTATAATACCTTCAATTTTGGAAATTGTGGACATTTTCCAAAACCGGAAAAGTTAAAGGTCAAGGCATTCACTATATACCTTGTATAAGGGTCCACCGGGGGCTATTGGGTGTTTAGAACTATCTGCTTCGCATATTAAAGTGCATTTTAGATGACTTTCTTACAAACGCGTGTTGTCGAAACAAGACCATTCTGGGGCTTTAGGTGACCAATAAGTTGGTTTATTTTTTTACAAACGTCTTTATATGACCATGGGAACATTCCACTCAATTGAGGAGATTCCGAGACCGGGTTCCGCAACATCAAGATCTGGTAAAAAACGGTAAACCTAAAATAGTAGAGGTTCGGGGGCTTACCATATACCAATGGGTCCCCGGGGTGGCTATTTGTTGCTTAGAACAATCTGCTTCGCATCTTAAATTGCATTTTAGCCAACTCTCTTAAAAACACGCGTTGTCAAATCAAGGTAATTTTGAAGCTTTAGGTGACCAACAAGTTGGCTTTTTATAACAAACTTCGTAATATGACCATGGGGAACCTTCCCCAAATTTTGAGGAGATTCTGAGACCGGGTCCCAGAACCCTTCAGAGTTTGACAAAAATGGTGTAGGATAGCGTTCAATTTTGGCAAATTTTGACATTTTCGGAAACCGAAAACGTTAGAGATCCGGGCGAATACCCCATAGGTCCCTAGGGGGGCTATTTGGTGCTTAAACCCGTTTTATTCGCAGTTGAACAATAAGTTGGTTTCTCTTTACCAAACTCTGTTATATGAACAATGAGAACAATACTCAAAATTTGAGGAGATTCTCCTGGAACCCTCGGATTTTGTCAAAAATGATGTATAAAGATTTCATTTTAAGCAAATTTTGACATTTTCGAAAACCAAAAACGTTAGAGGTATGAACGCTTACCTTACACCCCGTGGATCCCCAGGACATATTGGGTGCCTAGACCATCTACTTCGCCTCTTAAATGACATTTTAATCGACTTTCTTAAAAACGTGCGTTGTTGAATCAAGGTCATTCCGGGGGTTTAAGTTGATTTTTTTTTACCATACTTATATGACAATTGTGAAATCACCAAAATTTGAGGAGATTACGAGACCGAGTCCCGGAACTTCAAGGATTGAAAAACGTGTATTTGTGGTGGTTGGATTGAAAAACGTAGAGGGTGGAGAGAATGATGAGATAGTGGTGGATAGGTTAACGGGGTTAGATATCAAGAATAGCGGTAGAGAAGATGATTAACAAGATTGATAAAAAAAAAACCAACTTTAATTGAGGGATATTTCTTAAACCCTTAAATTTTTTAATTTGCAGCATTATAAATAACTTTGTAAAATGCAAAGTTTGTAACTTTATGAAGCATTGATCATGTCTTTTATTTGGATTGTCTTCCTAATGTTGCACGATAGCAACAAATATTCACGATTACTCGATTGGGATTAAAAGGAATGCATTCACAACATTCAAAATAGCCATCCAGTTTTTTGTTACATATCCACGAAACCATGACAGAACAATTACTGGTGAATACAACTTCAGGAAGGAGGCTCAAATGGAAGAAATAGCTATTCAAAATCCTTCTTAAACAGCCGAAGCTACAATGAGAGACGAAAAACTAAGGACAGTTTGGTAACCCATGTAGAAAATAGCATCTCCACCATTATCATTATCATTACCCCATTGCATCAAAGAGGCTCCCGCAAGAAGAATCTGATCACTTTCTTCTAACTTTAACTTTGAGAGTCCACATAATCTTTCCTTGTGGCATCGGTATGGACTTTGGCAATCGAAGCGGTATCTCATGCTCCCCCAATGACGACAGAGGATTTGGCATATGCAGGTTTTCAGAATCGACTTGTACAGAAAGTTGCCTAGCCACCTGGCAAAATAGAGAAATTAACTTGAAAACTTGTCCCCTATTGTGTAAATGGAAGACAGTAACAGAAACAATATAGTATTCTCTAATCCTTATCTTTTAAGTTAAGGTCAATGCACAACAATGAAATTACATCCAAATATAACTTGAAGCAATAAGGTAACCAACTTTAATTTACCCTTTTTACATTTTGGAGGGGGCTAGAGCAGAATAATACCTCTGAAATTATCTCAATCTTTCGTAACAGGTTCACGCAGTTCATTGTCAACCTTAAAGTATCGTCTTAAAACCTACAAAATTAATAAATAGTTCAGAAGCTAGATTGAATAGCCCCAATCACTTCTATGCTCAAACCTTTGCAAACGACAAAAATCATTTAAATATGTGATCATTAGACAAATAAAAGTATGAAATAGCAAGCGCTGAAATAGAATCTGAGGAAAATTCTTTATTTTTTTGTTTCGTGTGAAAGTTTCTACAGGTAGAGTGATAACCTGATGGGGTGGGGGGGCTCGGGATGCCTCTTTCCTTCATCTTAATTTCCAGCCTGGTCAAGTATGGGCAGCACTTTTTGTGACAGGAAGATGATTAATCAATGTTGCGAGCCAATAAAAGCTGATCCAACTTTCATTCACTAGTGAAACTTGCGAATATATTTCTGGCTAGCTCATCTAAAATCTTATCCTGCCCTGTAATCATCGCCAATCCTCTCTTCTGTCAAATTTGAGTCATAGGCCACAGATTTACCATCAGTGAATGTTAAAGGAAAAAGGTATTCCAAGGGAGAAATATAAATTCCATAATTACAATTGTATGACATTTCTGGTTTTGTGATTCATTTGCAACCACCATGTACATCATAGGCAATAAGATAAACTACAGTTACTACAGTTACAACAGTTACAGGGTAGAGTCCAAGTTGAAGGGCATAGAAGTTTGCTCTGGGCCTCTTTACCGCCCTGTTGGGGCCTTGGAGGGGGGAGGGGAAAGGGGGGTGGGGTTACACTCAGATTAAATGACCAAGGTGTAATCTTTCTGAAACTCAGTAGACCTCAAGATAATAAGAAAATCCTCCAGTCTGACCAAGACTGCACTTAATTTAAGGTAGTGCTAGTTCTAATCTCCTGCTGATGGGAAGGGTAACAATCCTGATCAATTTTGGGTTCACGGATATAGCCAACAAACAGGATATCCTAAATCAACAAAGTATTCCTCCCAGAATCACCCCCCTCCCTCTCCTGAACACCCAATAAAAATGAGCCTGGGGTGGGGGGAATGAGAAGTATAATAAAAATAAAAATAAAAAATGTTATCACATTATTCTATCTTCGTAGGCTGGCAATATGTGTATCAACAAAGTATCAATTACCCCCCCCCCCCCCCTCCAGCTCCTAGAGAAGTATAATAAAAATATAAAATTTATCACATTTCTATCTTCGGTAGACTGGCAATATATGTGTATCAACAAAGAATCAATTACCCCTCTCCCTCTCCTAAACACCAAATAAAAATGAACCTTGTGGGTGTTGGGGGGTTGGTGAAAATGAGAAACATAAAGAGTATGATAAAAGAAATTTTTTTAAAAAAATGTTATCACATTATCCAATCTTCAGTAAATAGTCTGTACAACAGCAGCAGGCTAGCAATATGTGTGCAGATGGACAATAAGCTGATATAAGACACTCCTGAACTTAGCACTTTTCAGGTTTGAAAGCAAACAGATACCAGTGTCTTCCAGTGACAATGTGGTTCAAGAGGTAATTGCAGATGCAATGGTACAAAGAAAACAGAGAAACTTGTGCAGACCTTTATTTCATATCCTAATTGGTAAATCATAGTACCATAATTCTCATAGCTTCATTGCACTGGGAGAGCTGAATTACCCTCCCTAGATGGCATACTTTGCTTCTCCTGTTGATGCAGTCAGGTTATGGTATTTCTCTTATCCTATGATGTTATGAATTAACTATTAAAAATGTAGGCTAATTTGGTTGTACGGCTTTAATGGTTGGTGTGGGGAAAATGTAGGCTGATTTGGGGCTCCTAACCAGTGTATAAAAAAGCGCACTAAAGTGATACGAGTCCTAGAGCCTAAGCGAAAGGCGCAAGCGCAAGGCGACCGCTTCATCAAAGTGAAACGCACTTTTTAAGAATTAGGCCCTGTTCTTTGGAGTAGAGTAGAGCTGAACTGAACTGAACTGAATGCTCCTGAACTTAACTGAACTTAACTTAACTTAACTTAATATATCACCGAAATAAATAATAAATAATAAATAATAAATAATAAATAACAAATAACAAATAACAAATAATAAATAAAAAATAAATAACAAAAAAATAAATAAAAAATAAAAAATAATAAAAAATAATTAATAAAAAATATTAAATAATAACTAAAGAATAATTATTAATTAATAACTAAATAACTATATAATAAATAATAATAATCTGTAATTGATAACTTAATAATTACAATAAATGATAAATATTAATAATAATAAATAATTCATAGTTAATAACTAATAATCCGTAACTAATTAATAATAATATAATAAATTATACTCCCTCCGTCCCGGATTAGTTGTTACACTTACCTTTGCACAAAGTTTTAGGTGATAAGTGGTTGTTTGGTTATCAATTGTTATTTTATTGAAAAAGTAGATGTGATAGGAGTTAGTGGGGTATTTTTTTTAATTGAATGAGAGAGGGTGTGGGGACAAAAAAAAATTTAGTGGGAAGAGAGAGACAATATAATAATTGTGGGGTCATTCCTAATTTATAAGTGTAACAACTAATCTGGGACGGACGAAAAAGGAAAGTGTAACAACTAATCTGGGACAGAGGGAGTATTAATTATTAATAAATAATTAGTTATAAATAATTATAATAAGTAATATAATAATATTAATAATATAAATAATAAGTAATACAATAATATAAATAATAATATAAGTAATAATAATAATTATTATTATTATTATTATTATTATTATTATTATTATTATTATTATTATTATTATTATTACTATTAAGTTAAATTGAATTGAATTAAATTGAACTGAACTTAATGCTCCTGAACTAAACTGAACTGAACTGAATGCTCCTGAACTGAACTGAACTACCAAATAAGTCCTGAAACTGAAACTAAGCCAAAAAGAACAGGGCCTTAAAGTTTTTCACTATTATGCATATATATATATATATATATATATATATATAGGGTGAGGTTCCTGTGAGAACCTTCTTACGGTGAGAACTCCTCTTATCGTGAGAACCTCTTTTGTGCATATTTTTTTAATTATATATGCATGTTATTTGAACTGTATGTGCATATATTTTATCCTAAATGTGCATCAATGTTTTCGTGGTAAAAAAATTTAAAAAAAAATATGCATTCTGGTCCAGTGCATATTTTTTGAATTATATATGCATATTATTTGAACTATATGTGCATATATTTTATCCTAAATGTGCACCAATGTTATTGTGGGAAAAAAATTAAAAAAAGCACATTCTAATCCAAAATTATAGACATAATACGTGATTAAAAAAAGTATAAGAAGTATGAATTTAGTTAAAACAAAATCATGGACATTTCATGTTGTGGAAATGTGCACATTTGACTATTTGACCCATACTACCAATGTTTGCTCATCTTCACCCACGCGCCAAACCAATCTTACGAAGAACCCTAACACTTCAAATTCCGCAAATTCAATCTTCTCTAAATTAAATTAATCAATGGAAGATGCTAAATCAACCTATGAAGACGACCAATTCCTCGACGCTTCTGATGAATTACCCTTCTATGATTA
The DNA here is from genome assembly GCF_020520425.1 of Spinacia oleracea. Classification (NCBI taxonomy): domain Eukaryota; kingdom Viridiplantae; phylum Streptophyta; class Magnoliopsida; order Caryophyllales; family Amaranthaceae; genus Spinacia; species Spinacia oleracea. The sequence goes on from NC_079489.1 coordinate 96,272,749, forward strand.
CTCATACCTTGTGGTGGTGCACTCTTTGTTTAAGCTGCTGCTACTTTCACAGTCACGAATATGGAGGTGATAGAGTGCGGGGAAGGAGAGAGAAATGGCGACGAAAGGAGGTGGTGCAGCGGCGAGGAGGAAGCCGGTGGTGAAGCGGCAAGAAGAGGGGCGAGAGGAGAGGCGAGAGGAGCAGTGCGGGGAAGGAGAGGGAAATGGCGACGAAAGGAGGTGGGGCAGCGGCAAGGAGGAAGCCGGTGGTGAAGCGGCAAGAAGAGGGGCGAGAGGAGCAGTGCGGGGAAGGAGAGGGAAATGGCGATGGAAGGAGGTGGGGCAGCAGCGAGGGGGAAGCCGGTGGTGAAGCGGCAAGAAGAGGAGCGAGAGGAGAGGCGAGAGGAGCGGTGGGAGGAGCGGCGAGGAGGAAGCCATCGTGGAGAGAAAGAGAAGCTCAAGTACCGCCGGATAGTGTCTGTTCATGGCAAGTGCCTGTTTTGTGATGAACGACCCTGATTTAAGTATATTAACGGTTAGATTGTGGTTCTCACGGTAAGAGGAGTTCTCACCGTAAGAGGGTTCTCACAGGAACCTAAATCTATATATATATATATATATATATATATATATATATATATATATATATATATATATATATACGTCTTACTAAAATAACCAAAAGAAAATATACATCAGATATCCTTCCGAGAATATATTACTATTCGTTTTAACAAAAACAAAGCATATAACATAGTGTTTATCAAGAAGCTAGGGCCGGTTGTTGTGATTGTTGTCTTCTTATGTTTTCTTCTTCTTTTCTTCTCTTTCCTTTTCTTTTGGACTATTGGCCCACTTTCTATTGTTAAGGATTAATAAGGAGTGGTCCAAAACACAATAACAACATAAAAAAAAGAAGCTTCCTGCAACAAGCCCCCGCCCAACAACAGATGAGGCAGCAGCTATACACAACGATCACATGAGGCCGCGTGGCACTCTTACCTACAGCAAGCGCCAGAAAGGGATTTGTGTATAGAGGGAGGGAATATTAGGAATATGGTAGCTATTTTGTATTTGAGCAGTCGTTGCTTTTTGGGAGAGAAGTGAGCTCTCGAATTCTCACTAAACTATCAACCTTACATCAATAATACAAGAATCCCACCTCTCTCTGAACGTTACTACTGTTTCTTAGCCTGTATTTGGTATGTGTGTGCGATGTTGTGTTTTTCAGGTGATCGCGGTGCTGGTGTGTTCCATCTAGCAGTTCGCTCCATGACGCGAAGTAGAGGTCAGCTGCGCAACCTTCAGACGGTGGAAGAAGATAGGAACATGGAGTTGGAAGCTAGGGTGGACTGGTTAGATACTTCGTTAGAAGTCATCATCTCTACGGCAGTAAGGGATGCTATGGCCACCCTACAACGTTCCTTGGCTGAGCAACTCAAGGCCGCAGCGGAGGAGGCGGCGAGGAAGAACCGAGAGAAGGTTGAGCAGATGGAGGGAAGGTTCAATCGCTTCCGCAAGGAGATGAGAAACATGGTGGACAATGGTGGCGGCTCTTGCCCAAACCGAAACAAAGGTGGAGGCGAAGATGATCAGGAGGTGGACGTAGGTGAGTCACGTGGTGGTGATAACATCCTAGGAAGGAATTGGTGGTTTCGCAAACTGGATAAGGAAGGAGATCCAAGTGTTGGAACCATATAACCTTAAACAGGCCATGGATCGAAGAGAGAGATCGGGTCGAGAAGAAAGGAAGGGCCTCAACGTGGAGCAACAAGTTTTGGTCTAGCAAAAATGGTCCGTCTAATCTATCCGCTACGCCAAGTGGGCCGGCCCAAAACCAAACTAAGCCAACCCATTCTAGAATAGGCTCAACTCAATCATCAGTTGTTTCACCACATTCGAGTTCCTTCAGTTCTGGAGTGAGAAGGTTAACGGAAAGCGAGCTTCAAGAAAAGAGGGCCAAGGGTTTGTGTTTCCAGTGTGACGGGAAATGGGAAGCCAATCGCGTTTGCAAGCGCAAAGAATTGAGTGTCCTCTTAATAGAGGGCGAGGTTCGAGAAGGTGGGAACGTTGAAACGAAGGAGTCGTGGAACGACGAAGGGGAAACAATACGGCCGGAAGTTTTGATGTACTCGGTTGTCGGATTAACTCACCCGAAAACCATGAGATTGAAGGGGGAAATATTGGAAACAGTGTTACGGTGATGATCGACCAAGGGGTGACCCACAATTTTATTTCGACTGAGGTGGTGCGGAGGTTAGGAATGCCGGAGACTGGAACAGAAAGTTTTGGGGTAGCATTGGGCAATGGTGAAGCATTCCAAGGCACGGGAGAATGTCGAGCAGTGACGCTGCACTTGGAAGGAGGGATTGAGGTAAGTGAGGATTTCCTGCCGCTAACTTTAGGTGGTTCTAATGTTATATTGAGTGTGCAGTGGCTTTTGTAGTTACTAATTGGAAGAGTCAAGTGATTAAGTTCCAATAGGGGGTAGGGGGGTGGAATTCGTATGTGATAAAAGGGGATGCAACGCTCGCCCGAACTCGAATTTCGCTTAAGGCCATGCTGAAAACCTTGCGCAAACCTGGTCACGGCATGGTGGGCCGCTTTGAAACTGAGGAGGGGGCTGAGCTCCTTAAAGAGGTGTTGGAGCAGTTTAAAGGGGTCTTTGATGATATGCCGGTACCACCGTCTCGAGGACATGAGCACCCTATTGTGCTTAAGGAGAAAAGCATCCGATAGGGGTAAGGCCCTACCGATACCCACACACTTCCAGAAGAATGAGATTGAGAAACTGATCCAGAAGATGTTACAAGCAGGGGTGATTCGTCCATCAATAAGCCCATTTTCAAGCCCGAATATGTTGGTGAAAAAGAAAGACGGATCGTGGCGATTTTGTGTGGACTATCGAGCTTTGAACAAGGACATAATCCCAGACAACAGGGGCGGACCTATAGTGACCCCATAGGGTCCATAGGGACCCCCATTATTTTTAGAAAAAAATCAGAAAATTTATACAATTTGAATTTAAAAAAATTATATCTGTGGTCCCCATATTAAAGCAATAAAGAATAGGACAAAAAGAAAAATAAAGTAGATTGTTGGAAAGTGAAAAAGTGGAAAACAACCCCACTTCTCAAATGTCACGTGAAGGAGCTGTCTTCAATTCCCAACAACGCAACAATTGCAATTAATTTATCGTATAAAAATTAAAACATTAAATATAATCATGAAAACCCCAAATTTATCTCCCAATGCTACAAAAGAAACGACTTTTCACCTCCCCTCTCCTAAATCTCAGACTCAATCTCCTCCTACTCTATAAATTTTCAGTAAATTAAAATTAATGATGAAACCAATTGTTCAATCTTATATTTTTTTAACTCAAAATTTGGGTGATTAATCATAGAATTGGGTTATTGAGTATTTGATTAGTGTTTGGATTGTCTCGATTATCTTAATTAGTTAATAGAAATCTGGAATTTTATTTAATTTAGTGTTTGGGTTATTGAGTACTTGAGTGGTTGAATTTTTGTAATTTTTTGTACTTGATTTAATTTGTAATTTGTTTATGTGTAAGATTTCTTGTTTATGGCTATTTTCCCTGAATTTGATGTGTAACAATGTAAGATGTTCGTGTTGTTCTTATTTGCTAGAGTACTCGACTTTTATAGAACACTATATTTTTATCCATGTTAGTGATGATATTATGAAGCGGTTTCAAGTAATGCAAAATCGTCATAAACAATTGTAATTTTTTATAAAATATATTTTCATTAGTTTATTGTATCTTATGAACGCAGTTTTTGAAATATGTTGGTAACTTTTAAATTTTTGTGCAATTAAGTTGTAAAAAAATTTGGGACCCCCATTAATTAATTCCTGGGTCCGCCCCTGCAAGACAAATATCCAATTCCCGTAATTGATGAATTATTGGATGAGCTACTCGGGTCAGCCGTGTTTTCCAAACTAGATTTGAAGTCGGGCTATCATCAAATTCTAGTGAAACCGGACAATGTCCATAAAACGGCTTTCAGAACCCATGAAGGACATTACGAATTCTTAGGAATGCCTTTCAAGTTGATGAATGCCCCTGCCACTTTTCAATCGTTAATGAACAATATTTTCCGGCCCTTTTTGCGTAAAGTCGTTCTGCTCTTTTCGATGATATTCTGATATATAGCACTTTGGACTTGGAGCATAAGAAGCATCTTGGGGTGGTCTTGAACATTTTGGCAGAGCAAAAGCTACATGTTCGGAAGAAATGTGAATTGGCAAGAAGGAAGTGTCTTACTTGGGACACGTGATTTCGAGTGGAGGATTGGCTATGGATGTGGATAAGGTACGGGCCATTATGGAATGGAAAACGCCCAAGAATTTGAGAGAACTCCGTGGGTTTTAGGGGCTCACAGGATATTACCATAAGTTGGTGGCGGGATATGCTCAAATTCCTGACTAAACAGCTCAAGAAAGATAATTTTGGGTGGTCTAAGAAGGCAGAGAACAAACGATGAAAGCAGCCCCTGTGTTGCGAATGCCAGATTTCAGCAAGGTTTTCATCCTTGAAACAAATGCATCCAGATACGGGTTGGGAGAGGTGTTAATGCGGGAGGGGCGACCGGTGGTTTACTATAGCAGATTGTTAGGGCAGCGAGCCCAAAGTAAGTCGGTCTACGAAAAAGAACTCATGGTTGTTTGTCTTTCCATACTCAAATCGAAACATTACTTAATGGGGAGGCACTTCATTGTCCATAGCTTGAAATACATTACACAACAAAGGGAAGTGGCGTCTGACTACCAAAAGTGGGTGAGTAGGCTGATGAGATTTGACTTTGAAGTCCAATACAAACCCGGGGCTTCTAACCGAGTTGCAGATGCTTTATCGCGGAAGTCACGGCGGGTTGGGAAGAGTTGAACAAAGAGATAGAGGTAGACAAGGTGTTAAGGAAAAATTAGGGAGGAACTGTTAGCTGGAAATATCACCACAACATTCGCATTAGAGAATGACAAGCTGGTCTAGAGGGAAGATTGGTAATACACTAATACCCAAGGAATCCACGTTAGACTCCCACCTTGTTGAGTATACCACAACTCATCTATGGGGGGTCATGTGGGGAAGCAAAGATGTACGTGAGGATGGCAAGGGAATGGAATGAGGAGGGTCGTAGCTCATTATGCGAAGCATTGTACAGCAAACTCCACCAGGGTTGCTTCAACCCCTTTCTATTCCAATGAGGATATGGGAGGACATATCCATGGATTTCGTGGAGGGATTACCCATGTCTAAGGGGGTCAATTCTGTATTGGTAGTGGTCGACCGCCTCTCCGAGTACACCCACTTTTTGGCCCTCAAACATCCCTTCAACGCAATGAAAGTGGCTGACATATTTGTGAAGGAAACTGTGCGGACTCATGGGTTTCCAGCCACAAGATCGAAAACCGGACTGAAGAAGAGTACAGCGTATCACCCCCAAACCCCCAAACAGATAGGCAAACTGAGGTGGTTAATAAGTACCTAGAAACCTACTTACGGTGCTTCGCGGGAGGACAACCTAAAGCATGGGCAGAGTGGCTACCTTGTGCTACATTTTATATAATACCTTCATCCATATATCTACTAAAATGTCACCGTTCAAAGTTGGGTATGGGAGGGATCCGCCACATTTGCTCAAGGTTGGAAAAGGGCAGACCAAAAAGGATAGTCTTGAGGAATTGCTCCAAGAGAGGGATTTAATGATAGCTGGACTACAGATGAATCTGAGTAAGGCTCAACAAAAGATGAAAATGAATGTTGATCGTAAGAGGAGGGATGAGTCATTTGAGGTGGGAGACTTGGTTTATCTTAAGCTACAATCGTATCGTCAGAAGTCCTTGGCCCATTGGCCCTATGAGAAACTTGCAGCCTGCTAAAGAAGGTGGGTAGTTTGTACGCAACTGCTAGAGACTTGTAAAATTCATCTTGTATTCCATGTATCCCAATTGAAGAGAGCAGTGACATACCTACACAACTCACCCCTCACTGAACTAGAATTAGTTGTTGTACTAGAGGAGGTATTGGATGTGCGTAGCAAGATGGTGGGAAAGGACAAGGTGCCGGAAGTGCTGATCAAATGGAAACTCCTACCTACATTTGAAGCTACTTAGGAGAGAGTTGAGGCAATCATGGAGGAGTTTCCCACCTTCCACCTTGAGGACAAGGTGGTGCTTCAAGGAGAGGGAGATGCAACAAGCCTAGTAGGCAGTCACAGCCAAACAACAACAGATGAGGCAGGAGGCCACGTGGCATTCTACAGCAGGCGCCAGAAAAAGACAAATTAGCATAGGCCATCCTTTTAGGGATTTGTGTATATAAGGGAAGGAATATTGGGAATAGGGCATCTATTTTGTATTTCGGCAGTCATTACTTTTCGGAAGAGAAGTGAGCTCTCGAATTCTCACTAAACTATCAACCTTACATCAATAATACAAGAATCCCGCCCTTCTCTAAAAGTTACTGTTGTTCTTAGCTTGCATTTGGTATTTGGTATCTCTGTGCGCTGTTGTGTTTTTAAGGTGGTCACGGTGCTGGTGTGTTCCACTTCCAACGTAAAATTAAAAACAAAAAAAGAATTTCAATGAAGTGTAAAAAAGCACGCTTTGTGCCGTTCACGCGCTTCTTCCAAAACGCTTCTTTTAGGCCTAATTAAGCGCTTTGCACTTCAGCCAAAGAGATGGTGTGTGCAAAAACAAGAGGCCAATGATCTAAACCTTTGTGATGCCAAGGTCTACTTCCTCAGACCCGCCTAAGTTCTTAACCCAGCCAAAGAGATGGTGTGTGCAAAAACAAGAGGCCATTGATGCCTAAATGCAGACCAAAATCAACTATGTGGTAGAACATTGTACGTCTACATCCAAGGAGTTTATTGCAAGACCCACTCGACCAGTTATAGCAAGCTTCAACGGATTTCCATAGAGACATTTAAAAAGATCATCAGCCAGCAGCCCTTCCAAAGCGAATTCTCCTAGACCAGTGTCTTGAGTGTCCTAACTAACCTGAATCTCCAAGTATACATGTTCCTATCTTCATATCCTAAATGCTATATGAACTTCTAGTATCAATAAGGCTAATTGATGATCAAATACTACTTTCATCTCTATCGGAACTCCTTAGGTCATTACCGTAAATGACCTTTTGGTGTCCCCTTATGGAATAGGCTATAATACCCTCGGTAACTCACAACTTAATTTACCTAACTAAAAAAACTGATTATTACCAAACGGAATTGCACTAGTAATTTAAGAAACTGCTTATTTAATGCCAAATAACAAATCAGGAATTCTAATGCAAATCACGTATAGAATCTGTTCTATTTTCCGAAATGGAAGCCATTGTGCAATTTAACAGCAAAAGTCAACAAAGAATATTTAATTTTTACAGTAAGTAGGAATGCAAATCATGAAGTCACAAAATATGGAAAGCGATACAATCTCTCAATATTTGTCCTGTGTTTAAAATCTGCCAATAAAAGTCAAAACAAGACAAAAAAAACCAAATAATATTACAGAGTTTGTTACAAGTGCCAAAATATACACGGAAAACTAAAATTAATCAATTTACTATTGATATTCAATTTACATGGACCTTACACAACACATTTAAGTTACTTAGCTACTGAAATAAAATCATTACTTCAACGGGTTTTAATTTACTAAAACTAAATACTCTTTTAATTTTAATAAGCTTGTATTATAATTAAAATTAAAAGGGAAATTTTTTACGTTTATGCAGCCTAATGGACACAATCAGGTCTTGGAAAAAGTATTTTCAGCCTTCGAAAACATTTCGTGGGTGCTACGGTGCTACTTCCACCAATTGAAAATTGAAGATGTAATGCAGAACATTCTTATAATGTTAGTTATGTGTTGACTCGATCGAGCGAAGGAATGCTTGTGGTTAGGCAAGTACATTGGGAGTAAAATAAAAAAAAGAAAGTGAAACACTCTATTTATATGTTTAGTTTCTTTACTTTGGCACTACAATTTAGATTTTTGGGCACACCTGAGAATTACATTGTTTCAATGTTGAGATGATAGTCTAATTTTTTCTTTAGATAAACTTTGCGAACAATTTTTCTCGCCTATTATTTGTTGTGATTATTTATACTACAAAAACAATTTTAAGATTTTATAATATGGCACACATCGCGTGCATTAGACTAGTTCGCTAGTTCCTCATATAAAAACATGATACTCAAATAAATTGACCAAAGTTTGATGAAACTTGTTTTTACGTCAAAGTTCTACCGCTTAAGAGTTTTTGTATGATCGCATCTGATGTGCAAGCAAAAGTGCAAAACTATCAAGCTAATACAAAAAAAGTGAACTTCGGAACTTGGTTTAGTCAAGCTTAAACTCGAGATCTTGCTTCCTTTCTGTTTTCATAAAACACATAGCACTTATAGGCTATGGTCATGTGAATTTTAATCTTTAAAAAGGGGCTTCAGGCAAATTTTAAGACAGCCATTATTGACCAAGAGCTTTGTTTCCTCCGTCTAGTCGATTTGCAACGCATTACTAACATTATAAAAATATTTTGGATTAAAATCTTCAACTGGTAGAGGAAGCACCTACGAAAAAACTTTGTTTATGAAGGTTGAAAATACTTTTTTCATGACCCAATTGCGTCCATTTGGCTGCATAGAGGTAAACAAATTCTCTTTTTAATTTTAATTACAATATGAGCTAATTAAAATAAGAAGAGAATTTAGTTTTAGTAAACTGAAACTTGTTGAAGTAATGATGTTAGTTCAGTAGCTAAGCAGTTTTAAAAAATGTGTTGTGCAAGGTCATGTAGTATAGAATAGAGGTTTACTCTTTTTTCTTTGAAATATTTAGACTCATATTATGTTTATAGTAAATCGTATGGCAAAAGTAAGTTGAGTAATGTTAGTTTTTCCTATATACAGAGAAATAGTGTAATATTATTTGGTCTTTTTGTCTTCTTTTGAAGGATAAATTGAAGGATTTTAAACGGAGGAATGTTATTGAGAGATTGTATTGCTTTACATATTTTTTGACTTCCTGATTTGCTTTCCTACTTGCTGTAGAAATTAAATATTCTTTGTTGACTTTTTGCTCTTAGATTGCACAATGGCTTCCATGTAGGAAAACAGGAAAGACTCTATGCATGATTTGCAATGTAATTTTCTGATTTGTTATTTGGCATTCAATAGTCAGTTTCTTAAGTTACTACAATTCAGTTTGATAATAATCAGTTTTTTAATTAATTCAATTAAAAGTGAAATTATCGAGAGTATCTATTACATTATACTAAAACACACACCAGGAATGACACGTGTCACTTCCTAGTGCAACATTTTTCCCGCCAAAACTTCTTTTTTAAACTTTTCTTTAAAAAAATTACATTACTTTTTTAAGGAAACTAAGATAAAAATGAAATAAAAATATAATTTAATTACCGTAAATATAACTACATAATATATTTTTGGAGGAAAGATGAATCAATATTATTTTTTCCTTTACAAATTGATTTTATTTCTGTATTTTTATATGTTTTTAATTTGATAACAAATTTAAATAACATTGATGAATAGGCTTCTAATGTTAGTCTACTGTTAATAAATAATAATAATAATAATACATAATGAGTACGACGGATGTTAATTAAAAGAATAATACATGGTAAGTAGACTAACAATAGAAGTCCTTTTATCAAAATTGTATTCAATTCAAACTATTGGACTAACTCGTTATGTTTGGGTCCTTTTCGGGTTAACTATTTTCGAAAATAGTTCTTGGGTCCTCTTTTATGATAAAAAATAGTCTTAAGTCGGTCATTCGGGTTTGGTTAACTTTGATGATAGATCGATCTACATACAAGTATACAACTATAATCCTTAACGTTGTATTATAATATGCAAATTTAGTTCATTTGAATATTTATTTTACACACTTTGAAATTATACTTTTGCATATATCCTTTTTACTTTCACGTTTTCCTAATGCCACAAGCCTTTGATTTAGTTACTATTGAAATAATAAATTATTTTAGTAGTACTATAATGACCGCAAGACTTCCTAAGATAGTAGAGATTATACAAAGTATATTGTATATTTGTATTCATCATTGTTCTTGCTGAAGTAGACTATGAAGACAAATTCAAAATCTTTTGTTTCATGTATGCATTTTTTCAGGTTATTTTGTAATAAACAAAAAAAAAAATTATGTTTACCAAAAAAAAAAGAATCGCATCAGTCTAGTTATGGAAGACACAAAATAGTGAATTTTGCAGTACACCTACCCAACACATAAACCTTAAAATGTTGAGAAAAGCCCATTTAACAAAATGATAAATACAGTATACTAACCACTGTTCCATTGTCCAGCCGCTTTGCTGCAGCAAGGTACTCTTTCATCATATCTTCCTTGCTTTCTTTCACCACCTTAATTTCCTCCTCCTCTATAGGTTGGTAAATCTGATTATTACAAGTACCGTTTCTTAAAATTAGACTCATAAAATAACTGGGAATTTAGCTTTTCAGAGTACGTTTTAGCTAATTAAAAACAATCCAACAAAGTTAGCAAGCTACCTTCCTCTGCTCCTCAACGAGATAGGCAAACTTGTCAATGTTTGGTACAGCAAGTAGTTTAGGCATAAGGTAATTTCGGAAGTAACCAGGAGCAACCTTCACCGTCTCACCAGCTTTCCCGAGCTTATCTATGTTCTGCATAATTTAAGTCAATCATGAAGTAAACATCAACAACTGATGCCTTGCTGCTAACCATAAGTTCATAACATAATAAGACGAAACTCTTATAGGGTTATAAACTAACCGTCGTAAGAATAACTTCCAATTTTCTAAATCTGACTCCTTGGCCGGTGAAAAACAACGGATGAAGACAGCTGTCCAATCTCTTACCACTAGCATCTTGGACAACCTGACATAGTATATTTCTCCCATATTGATAATATGCCATCTGTAGCCAATTCTACTTCCACCTTCACTTTCAGAGAAAACAATCAGCATCCAGCAATCTATGATACTCACCAACTCTAAAGTCTAAACTCATGTGATGCACTAAAGAATAAGCCATAAGTGATACCCATCCTCCATTCACCTATTACAAAACTCCGATTTCAAAAGATCACCTGTAAACTATTAACCAGGCCTGTCCTTGATCCAAGGCTGGAGAGGGGCCCACCCTGCTCCCAGGATCACAGTTTTCCATTCTAACGTTATAAAAAAAACCTTGCGAAATTAAGCTGAAGTAGTTCAATGGTATAGACTATTGAGGCCTTGCTAACCATCAAACTTGTTAAGGCATCAGGGGGTCGAACTTAACCTAATACACTATCTTCTTATGGACCGAACCACCACCACCTACATTTCCTCAAGCTTCATAGTTCATATTTTTCTTTAAAATGCCCGAATTCATATTCAATCAAGCTCATAAATTAAACTTTATTACATACCCTTAATTTATTGCACTTTTCTACTCTACTCCCTCCTTAAAATAAAAACCTAATCTGCTAATCAATCCCCAACATATCGTATTTAATCCACACAAAAAAATGGACAAATGGATAGTATAATTTTCAACTACAATTATGGACTTGGTGCAGTCTAATCAGCATAAAACAGCAGCAAACAAAGCCAACAAAAACCCAACCGTTCATATTTAACAAGATTTCATCATTTTGAACATCATATCAAGCCCAATCAACAGAAAATTTCAAAAATCGATGCAAAGTAGAAAAGTTAAGAAAATAGACAAGGAAAAGAAGCTATACACTGTCGTCAACACCGAGAATAGCAGCGGCAGAGGAGAGGTGGTTGGAAAACCCCCAAATTGAATATCCAAAATGGCAGACGCGTCGCCTATAGAAGTGGTGATACAGCTAGAAACGGTGGTTTTGGTGGTGGATTTCAAAGAGGGGGCAATCAGAAATTCAGAAGTCGGGGGCGGAAGGAGGAGGAACAATGAACAGCCTCGTGCGAGTTGGAGTTTGAGGAGTGAGAAATTTTATTTCTACTAAAAACATTTTTTAACTGAGAGAAATACAAAAAGTTAGGCAAGTTTCTCAATACGGAAACCTAACTTATCTAAAGAAAGAAAATAAGAAAATCTAATATCTACAAGGTGTTCTAAAGTGACTAGAGCTGGCAATGGGTTGGGTTGGGTCGAAATCAGGTCGACCCATTTATAAACGGGTTGAGATTTTCCCAATCCAACCCGACCTGTTTAATTAAACAGGTTGAGATTTTCAACCCAACCCAACCCAACTATAAACGGGTTGACCTGAAGTTGACCCGTTTAATTTTTTTTTCCCACTTTTAATTGTAAATTGATTTGACTATAGAATTGCGAGGTGATTTTGTTATGGCATATCTCATTGCAAAAAGTAATTTTTCAATATGTATTTGACATGAATCAAAACGTCAAATAATTATTCAATGTTGAAGGGAAAATGAGAAATAAAATCTTTCAAATCACATTATACATATATATATTACATACTTGCTTGCACTTAAACGGGTTAGACGGGTTGTTTTCGGGTTGAAAATTTCAACCTGACCCAACCCATTTAATTAAACGGGTTGGGTTGGGTTGACCCATTTAATTAAACGGGTTGAAAATCTTGACCCAACCCTTTATTATTGGGTTGGGTTCGGGTTGGGTTGGTGGGTTGGGTCAATTTTTGCCAGCTCTAAAAGTGACAGCATAGTCAGCTGCACAATTAGCCTCACGGTAAATATATTGTGAGTCTTTATTATCGAAAGGAAATTTTGTGAAACCTTTAAATTTGGTGGTTTTGTGAATTGCTACCTTTTAAAAACGTTTTTAAATTTTACTACCTTATAAGTTTGTTTTGTTTGACTAACACTACCATTTGACGTTTTCCGTTAATGTTTTCCGTCGTGTATTTCTTCTATTCTTTTAAAAAGTTGTGTTCCTTTGTCGTTTTGTTCATTTTCCATATTAAATAGTCGTTCTAGTGGAGCTCAAAGACGGAATACATTAACGAAAAACGTCAAATGATAATGTTAGTCAAACAAACCAAACTCATAAGGTAGTAAATATAATTTTCTTTTTAAAAGGTAGCAATTCAAAAAACCACAAAACTTAAAGGTAGTGTTTCACCAAATTTCCTTATCGAAACGAATCAACAGTTGTTTGATGTCATCACGAAGTAATTGGGGCTTCCAGGGACACTACGCTTTACCCTGCTCTCCCTCTATAAATATATGTCTAATATTATGTTCTATGGCAAGTAAAAGACAGTTACGGAGGGCCATGGCTTCAGTTACAATAGGAGAAGAAGCACCTAGGTTATAAGTGCGGCTAACAATGTTATTTCCGAGGTAATAACATTGTTAGTCGCACTAACAATGAGTCTATATATATGAAACATTTAAAACATTGAGTCTATATATAACTTATCTGAAACATTTAAAACATTGAGTCTATATATATGGCCTCTAACCATTTTAGGGAATCTGGGTTTCGTCATAGCTTTCTTACAATTCACAAACTCATTGATAATAGTTTGACTGCAAGTTTTAGGTTTCTTCACTATCCAATAGAAGAATATCATAGTTCCAGTGACTTGAACTCTATGCCTACATGGGTATAGAACATCAAACAATAAAATATCAACAGACACTTGAAAAACTTTTGAATATTTTGTTCTCCTTGAAGCACTTGTAAAGTCTTCTAAGAGATGTCTATTCTTTAAAGCCACTTCTAAAGTCCTTAAAGAATAAGTGTTCGGATTTTCTGAAGAACTTCGAAAAGCCTCCGGAATCTCCGTTTATGTTTGTTGTTCGCCTCGAAGACTTTCGAGGTCTATTTTCTCCCACTTGTCATTTTGGAAACGAATCTCCAAAAGTACACTATTTCGAGCAAACAAACATTATGTTCTAAAAAATTCGTGGCAGAAATATTATCCTTGTGTCTCATTTGAATAAATCACAATGAAACATATATCTATACTTGGGCCTTAGTTTGTTGAAAAACAAACACTAAGCTCCCACTGAGTTTAGCAACTCTTTAGATATATTATTGAAAAGATATTATGAAATTACTTTTCAATAGCTTTGACGAATTTGGTTTAGTTTGGTGGTAGTTGAGCATTTTGTTTAGAAATTATAGGAAAAATCTTTTTCATTCATCATTGATCGAATCAAGTACTAATTGACTTCGATCATTCCAATTTAGATAAACCATATCTTATGGAGCTAGATTGTGAAATTACAACACACAATCGTTGATGATCATTCTTGGTATAAGTAATCATCAACATGATCTAACCTAGATCATTATGATTTCTTGCCAAGTGGACGTTTTTATACTTTTCTGTGAATCTTTGAACTAGCCAAACAGATTCAAACTTATATCACTTTGAGTAAATAAATCCATATTCACTCAAAACCATGTGAAATAATAAAGTCATAAAATAATAAATCAATATTCACTTATAGGTAGAACGGAATCGTAAATTCCTTTCATTTGTTCCTTGTTTTCCTATTTCTTGTACCCTTTCTTATAGTCTTAAGAATTGACTTCTCTAATGTTGACTTTTATACTTTGCTAGACATGTCCAATGTCACTCCAACAAAGTTCTTACCATTTTATTTATGTTGAATATTTTGTTTCAACTAGATGATCTTACCAGAAGCTTCTAAAGTTTTCTAATCATCGATCTATTCGAATGTCTAGGGACTAGACTCATTCGAGAATTAAATGGACAAATATATTAAGTTGTTAACCACTGGTAAAGCTGAGTGTTTAAACTCAATGCTTTATGATCTCAAAATTGCATTGTATTTTGAATCCACAAGCACCAATCGGTTTGTCATTCGACTTTGATACTCGAAAACAACCATAAAAGTCGCTATAAGAAACGTACATTTAAATTGCTCATTTTCTCTCATTTCCGTGAATCGTTCTTGGATTCACTACCAATCGAGGGAATTTACTGTTACCTTTCTAAATGAATTTACTGCGGTGGAAGATATTTATATATAAACAATAATTAAAACATACATTGAAGCATGCAATTTCTAAACGTTTATCATGAGTAATAACTTGAAAATTAAAGCAATCATGCAATTTAAACAAGTTATTGGCATTTTATTCGAGTTTTTGTGTTCCGACAGGTGTGAATAAAATGAATCCAAGATCCTCAAAATCATTGAAGAATTAGCACATTATGTATTTTGACTCAATTCTAAAATATTTTAGGTAAGCAAATCCTTTGCTAATAGTCCAGAAACAACTCTTGGTTGATAGGTACAAATAAGAACTTATTAGGTAAACGTATCCCATTTGCCACGACATAAAATGACTCCTTACTTATATCATTGAGTTTTACCAAAACTAACATGTACTCACAATTATTTGTGTACCTTACCCCTTTAGAATCAACAAGTAACACCTAGCTATGGCGGAAAACTATTACTTAGATTGATGTAAAGGTTATCCAAGTAAGTGTTATTTTGGAATGGCACCTTTTAACTCAATTTTTAAAGTTTGGAACTTAAGGCATTTACTATGTTGACTAGATTTTAAGTGAACTAAAATCCTTAATCATGCAACATAATCAAGCCATAATCTCATGCATAATTAAGACATATTTAAAGCAATAAATAACTTAAAGCATGCATAAGATTTAAATGTGATCTAGTATGGCCCGGCTTCATCTTGAAGCTTCAACTTCAAACTCCGTCTTTGAAAATGGATTGGAAACTCCGTCTTGAATTTCACCATGGGAGGCGCCATTTTCTTCAAATAGGATATGCTATAATTAAAACTAATTACAACTATTTGATGGTATTCAGACCATATTTAAAATAAAAACTTTGGTGCATTAGACCAATTTTACATTCAAATTAATGGTACGCAGACCATATTTTCTATCCTATTTGGGCCATACTAGTCACTTTTCATAACCTGCAAAACAGTACATTTACAATATACCATTCACCCATTAATTTATCAATAAATGGCCCACATAGCAAGTTAGTAGAAAAATCATGCATCACATAAACATTAGCAGCAACTAATAAAAGGTTCCAACAATCTACAAATTATTCAACCTTATTAGTTCTAATCGAGTAGTTTTAACCTTAAAGGAATGTAGACCTAATTAAGATTTTGATGACTAAAAGTTCGTACTCTTTGTAGCGTGCCCTCCCTTGCTGCGCCCGAACCGAACAAGAACAAGTCTTTAGGACTCCAAGTGTCGTCCCTCCGTAGAAATTCCACAACACGTCCGGATCCGCCTTAAGTTTGACTAACTAGAATCGCCCTTAAGGTACTATTATTTTCGGCTGATTTGAGGGCAAATAAGTGACTGAATTTTTGCTTAAAATTCTCTCTTTTTGAATACTTAAAACTCGTTATAAATTGTGAGCATTAACCACATATTTATAGGCTATGGAAAAGGTGTTGGAATCCTACTAGGAAACGAATTAATTAACTAGAATTTAATTAAAACTCTATTAATTTAATTTATCCATTAGGAATAGGAATTTAATCATTTAAACGAATCCTACACGATTTAGGTTTCGTACGGAAGCACAAACACTCACACGAGCATGACACGCATGCGCGCAGGCCATGCCCGCGCAAAGCCCACGGAGCCACGAAGCCCACGCGAGCAAGCTGCAGCCTAGGCGCGCGTTGGGCCTGCCTTGCGGTGGGCCTGGCGCACGCTGTTTGTGTGGCGTGCCTTGCTTGCTGGACGTGGGCCTGGCTTCGCGTTGGGCCTTCGTCTAGCACGCTCGTCCGATGCTAATTCGTACGACCGGCTTCCGATTAATTTCCCGATTCCGGAATTCATTTCCGATACGAACAATATTTAACATTTCTGATTCCGGAATTAATTCCCGTTTGGAACGAATATTTAATATTTCCGTTTCCGGAATTATTTTCCGATTCCGATGATATTTCCGATTCCAACAATATTTCCGTTTCCGGCAATATTTCAGATTCCGGCAATATTTCCATTTCCAATAATATTTTCCGATTCGTACCATGTACCCGTTTCCGGCAACATCTACGACTTGGATAATATTTATATTTCCGATACGATCCATATTTCCGTTTCCGGCAATATCTTCGTTTTCGGAGTATTCATTTATTTGCCTTTGACGATCTCAGCTCCCACTGAAACCAAGATCCGTCGATTTCGAATATTCATAGATGGAGTATTTAATGCCATTAAATACTTGATCCGTTTACGTGCTATTAATGTGACCCTACGGGTTTAGTCAAGAGTAAGTTGTGGATTAATATCATTAATCCACTTGAACTGAAGCGGCCTCTAGCTAGGCATAAAGTTCACTTGATTTCACTGAATTATTAACTTGTATAATTAATACTGAACCGCATTTATTAGACTTACCATTAAATGCATACTTGGACCAAGGGCATTATTTCCTTCAGTCTCCTACTTGTCCTTAGGGACAAGTGTGCATTTCCTAATTCCTTTGTCTCTTGATGCTTGCTCTTGAACATAAGGTAAGAGTTGTCATCCTTATTATGTCCAGAGGTGTTTCTCGGTTTTAGAGTTCAACTAATCAAATAAACAGATAATCATAGCCTATGATTCATCTGAGCACGGCCATGCATTTTACAGTTTCTAGCTCTCCGAGTGGCCTTGTACAACTTTCAGCATCTCATCCCGATTTATGGGAGGACAATCCCAATCTTACGATCTTGAGATTAGACTTCGTTTGATAGGTGATTACCCGAGCGTTGCCTTTATAGCAGTTCTCAAATAAGTAATCTCAAATCACTCAGGTATTGAGGATTAGTGTCTAATAATTTTAATGAAATGTACTTATGACAGATTTTCATCTCTTACAGTAAAGTTTCATAGGTATGTCCGATACTAGTCTTCCCAAAGTAAGTATCTATGCAAATGATTGCGACATTGCCATGTCCACATAGTTCAAGAAACAGTACTACTAGTCATCTTGCATTCTAGTCGTCTAACGTTTTCTATGCGTCCATCTTTATAGAAAACTCCAACCAGGGACCATTTTCAACTTTTGACATTCAAGTTCACTTGATAGACATTTCTTAGTCATAGAACTGGTCCTAACAGTCTATCTTGAATATATCGTCAAATTGAAGGGACTCATCATTTAATAAACCACAAATTAAATTGAAAAATGAATTCTATTCATTAACGTGAATGGTTAACCGATAATGTTTTACAAAGTATTAAACTCTAAAACGTTAAAACATTAAATAAGGACATCATAGCCATTCTCCAACATGCTTGATTCCCATAGCTGCAGTGTGCGAGTTGTGCTTCGCATGCGGTAGAGGTTTAGTCAATGGATCTGAGATGTTGTCATCAGTTCCAATCTTGCTTATCTCGACTTCTTTTCTTTCAACGAACTCACGTAGAAGGTGAAATCTACGAAGTACATGCTTGACTCTCTGGTGGTGTCTAGGCTCCTTTGCCTGTGCAATAGCTCCATTATTGTCACAATACAGAGCTATTGGTCCTTTAATGGAGGGGACTACACCAAGTTCACCTATGAACTTCCTTAGCCATATAGCTTCCTTTGTTGCTTCATGTGCAGCAATGTACTCCGCTTCAGTTGTAGAATCCGTAATGGTGCTTTGCTTAGCACTTTTCCAGCTTACTGCACCTCCGTTGAGGCAGAAGACAAACCCAGACTGTGATCTGAAATCATCTTTGTCGGTTTGGAAACTTGCGTCCGTATAGCCTTTAACAATTAATTCATCATCTCCACCATAGACCAGGAAATCATCTTTGTGCCTTTTCAGGTACTTCAGAATGTTCTTGGCAGCAGTCCAATGTGCCTCTCCTGGGTCTGACTGGTATCTACTCGTAGCACTGAGTGCGTACGCAACATCCGGGCGTGTACATATCATAGCATACATTATTGAACCAATAAATGATGCATATGGAATCCCATTCATTCGTCTACGCTCATCTAGTGTTTTTGGGCACTGAGTCTTGCTTAGAGTCATTCCATGAGACATGGGTAGGTAGCCTCGCTTGGAGTCTGCCATATTGAACCTTTCAAGCACCTTATTGATATAAGTGCTTTGACTGAGTCCAATCATCTTCTTAGATCTATCTCTGTAAATCTTGATGCCCAGTATGTACTGTGCTTCTCCTAGATCCTTCATCGAAAAACATTTCCCAAGCCAAATCTTGACAGAGTTCAACATAGGAATTTTCATTTCCGATAAGTAATATGTCGTCGACATATAATACTAGAAAGGAGATTTTGCTCCCACTGGCCTTCTTGTATACACAAGATTCGCCTGCGTTCTTGATGAAACCAAAGTCACTGACTGCTTCATCAAAACGTATATTCCAGCTCCTTGATGCTTGCTTCAATCCGTAGATTGATTTCTTAAGCTGGCATACCTTTTTAGCATTCTTTGGATCCTCAAAACCCTCACGCTGTGTCATAAACACAGTTTCTGTTAAAACGTCTAAGAAAGCGATTTTGACATCCATTTGCCATATTTCGTAATCATAATATGCAGCAATTGCTAACATTATCCGAATAGACTTTAGCATTGCAACTGGTGAGAAGGTTTCATCGTAATCCACACCGTGGACTTGCCTGTAACCTTTTGGAACCAATCTAGCTTTGAAAACTTCAAGTTTCCCATCCTTGTCCTTTTTGAGTTTGAAAACCCATTTGCTTCCTATGGCTTGGTAGCTATCTGGCAAATCGACCAAATCCCAAACTTGGTTTTCAGACATGGAGTCTAATTCAGATTGCATGGCTTCTTGCCATTGCTTGGAGCTAGGGCTCGTCATAGCTTGTTTGTAAGTCGCAGGTTCATCACTTTCAAGTAATAGAACTTCATAGCTCTCGTTCGTCAAAATACCTAAGTATCTTTTCGGTTGAGATCTTTATCTCTGCGATCTACGCGGGATTACATTTCTAGATGGTCCTTGATTCTCACCATATACTTCTAAAGATATTTGAGTTTCATCCTAAATGTCATCTTGAGCATTCTCTAGAGTTTGTTGTTCGACTCGAATTTCTTCGAGGTCTACTTTTCTCCCACTTGTCATTTTGGAAATGTGATCTCTTTCCAAAAAGATACCATCTCGAGCAACAAACACCTTGTTCTCAGATGTATTTTAGAAGTAATACACATTTGTTTCCTTTGGATAGCCCACAAGGATACATTTGTCAGATTTTGGATGAAGTTTGTCTGAAATTAATCGTTTGACGTATACTTCACATCCCCAAATCTTAAGAAAAGACACTTTTGGAGGCTTTCCAAACCATAACTCATATGGAGTCTTTTCAACAGCTTTAGACGGAGCTCTATTTATACTGAGTGCATCTGTATTTAGTGCATGTCCCCAAAATTCTATTGGAAGTTCGGCTTGACCCATCATTGATCTAACCATGTCTAGCAAGGTTCTATTCCTCCGTTCCGACACACCGTTCCATTGTGGTGTTCCAGGAGGAGTCAATTCTAATAGAATTCCACATTCTTTCAGATAGTCATCAAATTCATAGCTCAGATATTCACCGCCTCTATCAGACCGCAGTGCCTTAATCTTCTTGCCTAATTGATTCTCTACTTCACTATGAAATTCCTTGAATTTGTCAAAGGATTCAGACTTATGCTTCATTAGGTAGACATAACCATATCTACTGAAGTCATCAGTGAAAGTGATAAAGTAGCTGAAACCACCTCTAGCATTTGTACTCATTGGTCCACATACATCTGTATGGATTAAACCCAATAGTTCATTTGCTCTTTCTCCAACTTTAGAGAAAGGTTGCTTTGTCATTTTGCCAAGTAAACATGATTCGCACTTACCATAATCCTCTAAGTCAAATGGTTCTAGAATTCCTTCCTTTTGAAGTCTTTCTATGTGTTTCAAGTTAATATGGCCTAATCGACAATGCCACAGATAAGTGAGATCTGAATCATCCTTTTTGGCCTTTTTGGTATTTATGTTATAAATTTGTTTGTCGCGATCTAATAAATAAAGTCCATTGACTAATCTAGCAGATCCATAAAACACCACTTTAAAATAAAACAAACAACTATTGTCTTTTATTGAAAAGGAAAATCCCTTAGCATCTAAGCAAGAAACAGAAATGATGTTTTTAGTAAGACTTTGAACATGGAAACAATATTC
Organism: Spinacia oleracea; assembly: GCF_020520425.1. Lineage (NCBI taxonomy): Eukaryota > Viridiplantae > Streptophyta > Magnoliopsida > Caryophyllales > Amaranthaceae > Spinacia > Spinacia oleracea. The sequence continues at coordinate 96,293,901 of NC_079489.1, forward strand.
CAATTCCAAAACTAGCCCAGAGGGCAACGACAAATAATAAGTTCCTACAGCTAATGCAGCAATCCGTGCTCCATTTCCCACTCGTAGGTCGACTTCACCCTTGCTTAACCTTCTACTTCTTCTTAGTCCCTGCGAATTGGAACATAAGTGTGAGCCACAACCTGTATCTAATACCCAAGAAGTTGAATTAGCAAGTATACAGTCTATAACGAAAATACCTGAAGATGGAACGATTGTTCCGTTCTTCTGATCTTCCTTAAGCTTCAAGCAATCTCTCTTCCAATGCCCCTTCTCCTTGCAGTAGAAGCATTCAGATTCAGAAGTGGGTTGGCTCACCTTCTTCTTTTCAGTTTGGTGCCGCCTGGTTTCTTAGTCTGGTTGGCCTTGTTGCCACCTTTCTTAGCATTCCTCTTCTTGCCAGATTTCTTGAACTTGCCCCCACGCACCATAAGCACATCTTGCTTATCACTTTTGAGCGTCTTTTCAGCGGTCTTCAGCATACCGTGAAGCTCAGTGAGCGTCTTGTCCAGACTATTCATACTGTAGTTCAGCTTGAACTGATCATACCCGTTATGAAGAGAATGGAGGATGGTGTCTACAGCCATTTTCTGAGAGAATTGTTGATCCAGCCGACTCATATTCTCAATGAGTCCAATCATTTTGAGAACATGTGGACTTACGGACCCACCTTTCTTAAGCGTTGTCTCAAGAATTTGCCTATGAGTCTCGAATCTTTCGACTCGAGCCAGATCTTGGAACATATTCTTTAACTAACTGATGATCGTGAAAGCATCTGAGTTGATGAACGTTTTCTGTAGATCTGCACTCATGGTTGCAAGCATTAAACATTTCACATCCTTGTTGGCATCAATCCAACGATTAAGGGTTGCCTGAGTGACCCCGTCGCCAGCGGCTTCGGGCATCGCCTCTTCCAAGACATACTCCTTTTCTTCCTGCATAAGAACTATTTGCAAGTTCCTTTGCCAGTCGAGGAAGTTTTTCCCGTTCAACTTCTCCTTTTCGAGAATTGGTCGGATGTTGAATGAATTGTTGTTTTCCATAGTTAAAACTACAATTGAAAAAGAATAAACAAATAAATAACCATTCACAGTTTCTCTTAATAAACTTTAAATTCTAGCATACATGCATAATTTATCATTTATTAAGCATTTTATTCAAGTTATGTGTCCCGGCAGGTGTGAATAAAATGATTCCAAGATCCTTAAATCATTGAAGAATTAAGCACATTATGTATTTCGACTCAATTCTAAAACATTTTAGGTAAGCAAAGCCTTTGCTAATAGTCTAGAAACTACTCTTGGTTGATAGGTACGTCTAAGAACTTATTAGGTAAACCTATCGCATTTGCCACGACATAAAAGGACTCCTTACTTATATCGTTGAGTTTCACCAAAACTAACATGTACTCACAATTATTTGTGTACCTTACCCCTTTAGAATCAATAAGTAACACCTCGCTAGAGCGGAAAACTATTACTAAGATTGATTTAAAGGTTATCTAAGTAAGTGTTATTTTGGCATGACACCTTTTAACTCAATTTTAAAGTTTGGAACTTAAGGCTCTTACTATGTTGGTTAGATTTTAAGTGAACTAAAATCCTTTATCATGCAACATAATCAAGCCACAATCTCATGCATAATTAAGACATATTTAAAGCAATAAATAACTTAAAACATGCATAAGATATAAATGTGATTTTGTATGTCCCGACTTCATCTTGAAGCTTCAACTTCAAAGTCCGTCTTGAAAATGGATTGGAAACTCCGTCTTGAATTTCACCATGGGAGGCGCGATTTTCTTGAAATAGGATAAGTTATAATTAAACTAATTACAACTATTTGATGGTACACACACCACATTTAAAAGCAATAAAATTTGGTACTTTAGACCAATATTACATTCAAATTAATGGTACGCAGACCATATTTTCTATCTTATTTGGGCCATACTAGTCACTTTCCATAACCTGCAAAACAGTACATATACAATATATACCATTCACATGCACCCATTCATTATCATGAATGGCCCACTTAGCTGGTTAGTAAAACATATTATGCATCACATAAACATTTGCAGCAATTAATCAAGGGTTCCAATAATCTACCAATTATTCAATCCTTATTAATTCTAATCAAGTTGTTTAGTCTTAAAGGAATGTAGACCTAATCAAGAGTTTGTGACTAAAACGCTCCCACTTAAACCAATAAATTTACATTCTTTACTAATTTTAAACATAAAAATGTATTTCCTAGTCTAACCGGAAACATACAAATTTAATTAAAATTTAAAGCTCATATAAATTTATGATTGAATCCTTTTAATTTATTTTCAGTTGAATTAAATGAATGAATTTAAATTAATTCAAGGTTTTAATTTTAGTAAAATAATTAGTATAAATTAGAATTTATAATAATTAGATTATTCAAAATTAAAGTCCGAGAAAACAATTTAAATTACGAATTTTAAAATTAATTAAAATCGTTTCCGAACTGAAAATTCAAAATTAAAATTAAAACGAACCGATCGGGTCAAGACAAGGCCATGGGCTTGCGCCCATGCCTCGTCAAGTCCAACAAGCAACAAACCCCTTGTTACTCGATTGATCGTAGCGCAAAGCCCAAGCATCAACGCACCAATGCAGCAGGCCCAGCGAGCCACGCTTCCGCGCAGCCCACTCGCCCATCGCATTGGCACGCTGCTGGGCAACGCTTGCTGGACAAGCCAGCCAACGCTGCCCGCGTGCACGTTGTGCTGTGCTTGTTGTTGCCTTGGCTGCTTGCCTTGGCGTGCTTGCTGGGCGAGGCAACGCACGTTGTGGCGCAGCATCCATCGCTGCCCACGCGTGCTTGCCTTGCTCGCTGCACTTGCCATGCCCCTCGCCCCATCGCCCATCGAGCCACACACGACCAGCTCCCTTGCTTTGCGTGCGTGCCCCTTGCTTGTTGCTCGTTGCATTCGTACCGCACGAGCGACGAGCTCCCTTGCTCGTCGTCGCGTGCCCGCACTATACAACACCCCTTAAGGGTAACACGTAGCGTCCTTTGCTTTGTGCGTGCAACAATCATGAGTGTATTTCATCAAAATTAAAACTTTTTAATTCAAAATTAATGACAAATTAATAAATCATATTAATTTCATATTTTTAGGGCGAAAAATCGAAAATTTATTAATCAATTAATTTTCGATTATCATGGATTCAAATCTAGGTCATAAAAATTTAACATTTATCATAAATTAACAATTTTTATGGTGGTTTTTAATCATGGATACCTAATTAAATCGTTAATTAATTATGAAAATCAAATCAATTCTAAATTATTCGAATTTCAACAAATTAATTATAATTACAAATTAGGTTTTTATAATTAACAAGCTTAGGCATTCAAATTTGTTAAACATATACAGTAGGTCAATCAAAAATTCAAGATTTAACAACAAGAATTGCAAATATTTAAATTTAACATCTTAAAATTACAAACTTTGCATTCGGAAAACTAAAACCTCCGAAAAGTCATAGTTAGCCTTCGAATTTGGGAATTCTGGATTCGGCCGAAAAACAGTATTTTTGTCAAAATTTTAGAATGCCTTTTACATGCGGAATTGACACAAAAATCACTCGATTTCGTTGAGTAACGAAGAAACTGCCGCAAAACTGCGTACATATAATTAAATAAACGCAAATTTGCAATTAATTACAATTACGAAAATTAGTCACCCCTTCTAATTCCTTGCAAATTTATAAAATTTAACCATGTTAAGCAATTATTATGGAATTAATTAGAGGCTTTGATACCACTGTTAGGTTATGATACATATAACTGAATATAAATCATGCGGAAAAACCATTAAATCCAGGAATCCAAATTAATTGCCACATAACAATTAGCATAATTAGGATGCATACTCTTTGTAGCGTGCCCTCCCTTGCTGCGCCCGAACCGAACAAGAACAAGTCTTTAGGACTCCAAGTGTCGCCCCTCCGTAGAAAGTCCACAGCACGTCCGGATCCGCCTTAAGTTTGACTAACTAGAATCGCCCTTAAGGTACTATTATTTTCGGCTGATTTGAAGGCAAATAAGTGACTGAATTTTTGCTTACAATTCTCTCTTTTTGAATACTTAAAACTCGTTATAAACTGTGAGCATTAACCACATATTTATAGGCTATGGAAAAGGTGTTGGAATCCTACTAGGAAACGAATTAATTAACTAGAATCTAATTAAAACTCTATTAATTTAATTTATCCATTAGGAATAGGAATTTAATCATTTAAACGAATCCTACACGATTTAGGTTTCGTACGGAAGCACAAAAACTCACACGAGCATGACCCGCATGCGTGCAGGCCATGCCCGCGCAAAGCCCACGGAGCCACGAAGCCCACGCGAGCACGCTACAGCCTAGGCGCGCGCTGGGCCTGCCTTGCGGTGGGCCTGGCGCAGCCTTGGGCTGTTTGTGTGGCGTGCCTTGCTTGCTGGACTTGGGCCTGGCTTCGCGCTGGGCCTTCGTCTAGCAAGCTCATCCGATGCTAATTCGTACGACGCGCTTCCGATTAATTTCCCGATTCCGGAATTCATTTCCGATACGAACAATATTTAACATTTCCGATTCCGGAATTAATTTCCGTTTCGAACGAATATTTAATATTTCCGTTTCCGGAATTATTTTCCGATTCCGATAATATTTCCGATTCCGACAATATTTCCGTTTTCGGCAATATTTCAGATTCCGGCAATATTTCCATTTCCAATAATATTTTCCGATTCGTACCATGGTTCCGTTTCCGGCAACATCTACGACTTGGATAATATTTATATTTCCGATACGATCCATATTTCCGTTTCCGGCGATATCATCGTTTCCGGAGTATTCATTTATTTTCCTTTGAGATCTCAGCTCCCACTGAAACCAAGATCCGTCGATTCCGAATATTAATAGATGGAGTATTTAATTCCATTAAATACTTGATCCGTTTACGTGCTATTTGTGTGACCCTACGGATTCAGTCAAGACTAAGCTGTGGATTAATATCATTAATCCACTTGAACTGAAGCGGCCTCTAGCTAGGCATACAGTTCACTTGATCTCAATGAATTATTAACTTGTATAATTAATACCGAACCGCATTTATTAGACTTACCATTAAATGCATACTTGGACCAAGGGCATTATTTCCTTCAAACAGTTTCCTCCCTGGCAGAGGCTGTGAAGTTAACTACATTGCAGCCTCTGAAATCTTGCACTATACGAAGACTAAGAAAGGAAAATTTGGGTGGTTTGCTCTAAAGATAGATCTTGAAAAGGCTTATGATATAGATTGGAGTGGAACTTCATTAGGTTCTGTCTAGCAAGAAAAGGGTTTGATAGGAGCTTTACTGACCTTATCCTTAATTTTATTGCTTCTCCTGCCACCTCTGTCATTGTCAATGGAAAACCCTCCCCCTCTTTCAAAACATCTAGAGGAATCAGACAAGGAGACCCAATTTCCCCTTATGTCTTCATCATTTGCATGGAGTACTTAGCTGATCTGATTAGTGAGTCTACAACTAAGGACAACTGGAAACCCTTCTACTTGAAGAGAAATGGCATTCCCATCACTCATTTAATGTTTGCAAATGACCTACTCTTGTTTGGAGACACCTCTGCCAAAACACTCCATGGCATGAAAGATGTACTTGGGAATTTTTGGGAATGCTCATGCCAAAAGATGAATAACTCCAAGAGCAAGATATATTTTTCCAAACATACTCCTCAGAACCAGAAAGAGCTTTTTTGTAATTCCCTTGAAGTCCAGCCAAGCCCTGATTTAGGAACATACCTAGGTTTTCCCTTGACAGACAAGAGGCCATCCAAAAGCCAAACCTCAGACATTTGTAGGAAAATCAAAAGCAAGTTAGCTTCTTGGAAGGCTAAGTGCCTTAGTAAGGCTGGAAGATTAGTGCTCATAAAGTCCTCCTTGACTGCCATAGCTAACTACTCAATGCAAGTACTATACTTACGAAAGAAAACTCTCCAGACCATTGACCAGATTTGTGCCAACTTCCTATGGGACTCTGAACCTCAAAGAAAGAAAACACACCTTGTCGCTTGGCTTAAATCTTGTGTGGATACAGATCTAGGGGGTCTTAGTGTCAGATCTGCTGTTATGATGAACAAAGTGCTTATGACCAAACTCAGTTGGAAGTTCAATACAGGGAATAATCTAGCCATTAGACTAATTAAGGAAAAATATGTTAGCAACAGGCCATACTGTAGACACCTACTTTTGTCCCCATTCCCGAAAGGGAAGGTTCGATGATGAGAACATAAATCTCCACTTGGCAACGCATCTCCTATAAAATAATGGATCTCAATCACCCTTTCATTTCAGCCAAAGCTGCTATTTATAGAAACCTGCTAAGAATAGTAACTGCCGTAAAAGGTAGTTGTTAAAAGTGGCAAAGTCATAAAAGATAGAAACCTGTCAGAATTAGGTGTTTCACTCCGACATAAATCCTAAAAGAGATAGAATTTGCATTCCTGGTATAATTCGAAAATAAGAGTTACGTATTAATTAAATTCCTAACGAACCTAGAGTTCGTAACGGGCCCAGACGCATTCCGTCATAAGTTAATACGCACTAAAAGACTCGGAAAAATCTCAAAAGCTCCGTGTTCTAAGAGTCCAAATCTGACAAAGAACTCGGCCCAGATCCCATTTTCAACGCCTGGATCTGGGCGCCGAAATCTTCGGCGCCCAGCCCTGGGCGCTGAAAATGCCTGGGGTCGTTTTATCTCCGGATTCCTTTTGGATTCGTATCTTAAAATCTATCTTTCCACACACTCTTTTCCTATAAATACAGCCTAAAACCGACGTGAAACACACAATTCCATAACCTAAGTATTGACTCTAGCCTTAAGCCTAAGCCTCACGCTGCGAAATTGATCCAGCGTTCTGTCGCAATCGACCCAAAAGTCGAATAGAACGCACCCTGCCCCTTGTAGCTTGATGAATTAAGCCTAAATACTGGAACATTTCTTGGAAACCCGAGATTCGTTAAATAAAAGGAGAAATAGGAAAGCCAAGTGGTTAGTTTTCTGAGAACCACAACGCACCTCTCAAGGGTGCGTTGTAATGTGTCCCTCATATGATTTAATCGCTTTTATCACCCTTTTATAAAATTGTCAAACTAATAATTTGATTGATCTATCACGCCTAATAAGATAATACCCTGGACAATTGAATTATCATGCTAGGTACCCTAAATCAATCTAAATAAGATAATCACGATCGATTTAGTAGTATGTGTTGCATATTGCTAAAATTAATTCAGAATAGTTTAATAGTTTAACGCATGTCCCTTCAATTATTTATGCTGAGCTAGTAAGGATAACCTGCCTCTGGAGTATTATCGATGAGCACTCCTCTCGGTAGTTACAGTCCCCCGAACTCTCAATCTCTGCCCTGCGGGTGTACGTTGAGCGATCCCCACACCAGGGATCACAAGGGAACCTATGGCCGTCGTGGTCGAACATAATGTCACTCCCTTTATGTCACGATAACCGGGTTTTGTCAGTTTTTCTCATTGTCGTTAAAAACTGAATGACGACTCCTATATTACTAGTCGATTGGGTGTAAACTCACAAGAAATCCAATTAAACTAGATCTGACAACGTCACGCCCACGAGGGATGAGGTCACGCATTAGCCTCGTGCTTTTTCGACCCCCCTCACAGTGGCGACTCCACTGGGGATGTTAATGAAATACTCGTGCTCGTAGGTAATCAAAATAGCCGAAGGGTGAAACGATCCTACCCCGCGTTTATTTCCCTATCAAGTTGGGACGACCTGAAAATCAGCATATTAATGTGAACGGACAGAACCGCATAACGAATCTTGGCTCCCTTGGCATGTTTCATCTCGGGAGTTGGGAATAAAGATACCCATCGCCACCCGGGGGGTGCATACGCTTCGAATGTTGTCCACTCGGCACTTTCACTAGTAGTACACCTATCCCAAACCAAATCGCTCGCACACTGGGTCCCTCTCATTGGTGCATGCCCCCTTGGCTTACATCGTGATTGGCCTCTTGGGACGAAATTCGCTCGTGAATGCACTTCCTGTAGGGGAATACAGTTAAACCTGATAACATGTGCGGAACACTCCCAAAGCCAGGAAACATGTATAAAGCACAGATTAAGCAAACTTACATTCGAAGCGGGTTTTCCACAATAATCTGTCAACGAACACGAACAAAGAACTCCACTTGTCGTTCCTCTACTTGGTTCACCGACACGACCAGATCCGTCTTGATAATCGTAGCTTAGACAATTGCTCAAGATACTTTGCTTTTGGGAAGAACTCACTTTGGAGGCACAAAGAGAATTAGGGTTCTCTGTGTCTCTAGGGTTTGAGTAATGAATTGTGTGTGTGTTGGAAATTAGGTTGTAAGATTATATTCATAACCTTACTAACCGACCAAGCTAAGAAGCAAGGCCGGCTAGCAAGCCGTGCAAGCCAAGCAACACGGACCGCACACTCGCGCCCAGCGACACACTGCAGGCCGAAGCCCACAGCGCGCGCGCCGAGCAGTTGGGCCGTGGGCCTTGCTCGCTCGTCGCTGCTGTGCGCTATTACGTGCTGTTGCGTGCTCGCGCCCAATGGGCTGGCCTTGCTCGCCCTTGCTCGCGAGCTTGCTGGCTCGTTGGGCCTTGCACGCTTACGTGCTTGGCTCGACGGGCCGGCAACTCCGAAGCCCTTCGTATTCGCGATTTAATATATTTCCGATATATTATTTATCGTTTCGTATACGACGAATCACCGTCGTACGATACGATTTATTCGTGTCGCCCAGCTTACGAATATTCGCGATACGATATACGATTCCGACAAAGGTCGTATCGTATAATACGTTTCCAACTAATTCCCGAAAAGCTATTAAATGAATTTCCGATTCATTTAATCCGGTGATCTGTTACGTGTCATTGGTGTGACCTTGTAGGTTCAGTCAAGAGTAAGTTGTGAGTTCAATAGCCATTAGAACTCACTGATCGGAAGCATTGCTCCAGCTAGCTGTTCCGATCACTTGATCTCACTGAATTAATTATTCGCAATTAATCTGAACCTTTGGTATTAGACTTAATGCAGCTTGGGTGAAGGACATATTTCTTTCATGAGAAAGGTTGCTTTGTCATTTTGCCAAGTAAACAAGATTCGCATTGATCAATCTTCTCTAAGTCGAATGATTCTAGAATTCCTTTCCGTTGAAGTAATTCCATGCGCTTTATGTTTATATGGCCTAATCGACAATGCCACAGAAATGTGAGATCCGAATCACCAGTTTTAGCCTTTTTGGTATTTATGTTATAAATGTGTTTGCTCGTATCTAGCACATAAAGACCGTTTTCTTGTTGTGCTGAACCATAAAACATTCCATTCAAAGAAAAAGAACAACTATTGTCTTTAAATTGAAAACTAAAACCTTTATAATCCAATCTTGAAACGGAAATGATGTTTCTGGTGATACTAGGAACATAGTAACAGTTTTCTAGTTCCAAAACAAACCCACTAGGCAAAGAAATAAAATAAGATCCTACGGCTAATGCAGCAATCCGTGCTCCATTTCCCACGCGTAGATCCATCTCGCCTTTATCAAGCTTTCTACTTCTCCTTAGTCCCTGTGAATTGGAACATAAGTGTGAGCCACAACCAGTATCTAATACCCAAGAAGTAGAATTAGCTAGATTACAATGTATAACATACATACCTGAAGGAGAAGCAACGTTTCCGTCCTTCTTCTCTTCCTTTAGTTTGGGGAAATCTCGCTTGTAATGACCAATTTCATTATAATTGAAGCATTGCGATGTAGAAGGAGAAGCATTCCTCTTCATCTTGCTCTTGGAAGGCCCCAAATGCCCTCCGGGAGTGGACGAAGATGCAGCCTTGCTTTTCTTCCCCTTGCCTACTTTCTTGAATTTATTGTACCTCACATTCAAAGGGTCTTGATTAAACTTAAGGATTTTCTCGCATTTCATGAGTATTTCCACAAGTTCACAGAATGTGCTCTCTTTCTGATGAAAGAGATAGTGCATCTTAAAACCCTCATAATCCTTATGAAGAGAATTCATCACTAGTGCAATAGCTACGGACTCTTTGATGGAACCACCAAGTCTCTCAATTGTGAAAAATAATCCAGACATCATATCCACATGAGACCGAATTGATGTGTTTTTGTCCATCTTGACAGATGAGATGCGCCTTTGTGCCTCCAGAAGTTCGATTTCTAGGCACGACTTGCGTGGGGTTATGAGCTTGAGATCGCTCATCGAATTAGTCAATTCGTCAACCCCATTGCCACCAGTTTGGCACAAGGGTCGAAAACCCGCACACTTATCCTCGAGGCTACTTAGGAGAGCTTGAGGTTCAAAAGTAATGAACCTCCCTCTCCAACTCTCAGGGATAGACTTAAGGATGAACTCTGTGACAAGGTACTTGTGAAGTGCCCAACTTCTGTACCTTTCAGGAGTCATGCCTCGCGCATCATAGCTAGGGAAAGGTTGTTCAATGACATAGTGTATGCCATTAACTTTCAAATCTTCGACAAGTTTCTCTTTCCATTCAAGAAAATTAGTCAAGTCTAACTCGACATCCAGAATTTCAGATGATATGATTGTTGTTATGTTTGCGACCATTTTGATTACTACAATCGAAAAGAATTTGCAATAAATAACCATTCATACAATTCAATAACTTTGAAATAAAAGCAAAAACATGCAATCATTAAAGCTATTAAAACATTTCATTCATGCAAAAAGAAAAAACATGGTCCAAAATGAATGAAACGATTCCAAGACCCCAAAAGTCCTAAATCCTTAAGCAGCTTTAGCATGTCTTAAGTAGTTTAAGATTTCAGGTAAGCAAAACCTATTGCTAGTAATCTCCAAATTACTCTTGGTTAATAAATTAATACCATAATTTATCCCATTGCCACAACTTAATGCCATTGTTGTTTGAGTTGTAACCACAATCAACGTGCTCCTTTAGGACGCCTTACCACCGAAGTCAACTAAAATAGCACCTCGCTTTAGCGTAAACCTACTATCTTAGATCCCTAGATTTTTGTAAGTGTTGATTTGGAAGGCAATTTTTAAACTCAATATTACTTGGACCTAGTTGTTTCTATGTTGGTTCGATTATTAAGTGAACTTAAAACTAATCGATTCATAGGAAACAACATGTTCATACAAAGCATACATACATTCATACATTCACGCATAATATATATATATATATATATATATATATATATATATATGGTGATCTAGTATGGCCCAAAACATCTTGTCTTGAAGCATCCAATCTTCATCACCTCCTTGTTAGCTTGGCATCGTCTTGAATCTTCGTTCAAATGCTAACTTAAAGTTCTAAACTTAGAAATACTTGAAAATAATAAATTACATCAAAATTTCCATGGTACGCAGACCATATTTAAAACTTTACATTCAAAGATAGAACGGTACGCAGACCGTATTTAACTATCCTAAATTGGCCATACTAGTCACTTGGAGTACCTGCATTGCATAAAATATATATTATATGCATTCACCATTCGTATGCTAAAACGAATGGCCCATGTTAATATGCAAGTATTTACGTGAATTAATTAAAATTCACGTTCACATAAATGCGTCCTAAAAGATTAATCAATTTCCAAATTATTAATCCTTAGACTTTATTCTAATTAAAATTGAATTTAATTAAAATAATGCGACCTACGAAATAATTAAAATAATTATTTCATTTTAATTTCATTTAGTGGCTCCCACTCAAACCAATAATTATTCCAGATAATTAATTATGAAATATTAAATTAAAACTCGCGGCCCGGCCCAAGCAAATAAAATATTAAATTAAATATCCCGTCAGCCCAAATTAATGCAAATATACGAAGCCCAACGAATTAAACGATTTTTAATGAAAAAAGTCCAATTGCTAAATCGGGCTAGGCTTGCGCCCAGCCCCGCCTTGCGTGAGGCCCAAGAGCACACGAGAAAAGCTCGCGCACCCCCAGCCCCATCGCGCGCACCGCGTCCCCGCAGCCATGCTGCCCCTACGCTGCGTGTTGTGCATCGTGTGTGTGTGCTGCACGTCGCAAGGCTTGCGCCTCGCTTCGTCGCAGCCCCGCAAGCTCCCGCGCCTGCCCTTTCCTCGCCTAGCGCGCACGAGGCACGCAACATAGCTGCTGCTGCCCGTGTCGCATGGCTCGGCCTAAGCGCAATGGCCTCGTATGGCTCGACGAGCCATACTTCCATCATGCTCATGTTCGTGCCTTTGGTTCGTAATACAGACCAACTTAATTAAAATTAAATTTAATTCACGAACTTGCATTAATTTTATTTTTCCAAAAAAAGTTACGATTTTTATTTTCGAAAAACAACGATTTTTAACGATTCAATAAACTTTAACGACAATCCAATTTCGTAAAATTATTAAATCAAGGGCTAACAATATTCAAACTTTTAAGAACGATCGAGTCAACATTAAAGTTTGAACTTTTAATTAATAAAATCCGAAGCTTTAAATCGTTCATAAACAATTAAATTTCAGATTTTTAATAATTTGGTTTCAGTGCGATTAAAATTAACGAAACCATTCAAAATTTTAATCCAATAATTTTTAAATTAGCCCCTGACCCATGAAATTATATCCCCTTTCCCAATTAACCGAATTATTAAACCAAAATTAATTAAAATTCAATTAGGGTTTCAAATTTTACGAATTGGGGAAAGGCAAAATTAGGTTTTATAATTATCGGAAAAATCTGAAATTTTTATCATAGATCAATCATGTACCCAGAAACATTGTGTCAAAATTTCAAGCAATTACGAGTAGTTTAGGTCGACCTTTTAATTGAATTACTGTCCGACACTTTTAATTTTTAATGAAAAATTAACAAAAATGCCCAAAAACTATACTTCGAGGCCTGTTTTCGCAATTCTATTCTCATGAGTTGATCTTAGAAAATCGTTTTCCATCAGATTAGGGTTTTAAAAGTCGAAAAAGCAATGATTTTTGATTTCGGACCTGATTATACGCAATTCATCCAATAATTCGTAAAAAATTCCGAAAAATCAACAAAAAATCCAAAATTTCGACAGATGAAAAAACAATAATAATCATGCTAATTCATGCTTTGAATACATAAGGCTCTGATACCACTGTAGGGGAATACAGTTAAACATAATAACATGTGCGGAACAATCCCCAAAGCCAGAAAACATGTATAAAGCACAGATTAAGCAAACTTACATTCGAAGCGTGTTTTCCACAATAATCTGTCAACGAACACGAACAAAGAACTCCACTTGCCGTTCCTCTACTTGGTTCACCGACACGACCAGATCCTTCTTGATAATCGTAGCTTGGACAATTTATCAAGATACTTTGCTTTTGGGAAGAACTCACTTTGGAGGCACAGAGAGAATTAGGGTTCTCTGTGTCTCTAGGGTTTGAGTAATGAATTGTGTGTGTGTTGGAAATTAGGTTGTAAGGTTATATTCATAACCTTACTAACCGACAAAGCTAAGAAGCAAGGCCGGCTAGCAAGCCGTGCAAGCCAAGCAACACGGACCGCACGCCCGCGCCCAGCGACACACTGCAGGCCGAAGCCCACAGCGCGCGCGCCGAGCAGCTGGGCCGTGGGCCTTGCTCGTCTCTGCTATGCGCTATTGCGTGCTTTTGCGTGCTCGCGTCCAATGGGCTGGCCTTGCTCGCCCTTGCTCGCGAGCTTGCTGGCTTGTTGGGCCTTGCACGCTTACGTGCTTGGCTCGACGGGCCGGCAACTCCGATGCCCTTCGTATTCGCGATTTAATATATTTCCGATATATTATTTATCGTTTCGTATACGACGAATCACCGTCGTACGATACGATTTATTCGTGTCGCCCAGCTTACGAATATTCGCGATACGATATACGATTCCGACAAAGGTCGTATCGTATAATACGTTTCCAACTAATTCCCGAAAAGCTATTAAATGAATTTCCGATTCATTTAATCCGGTGATCTGTTACGTGTCATTGGTGTGACCTTGTAGGTTCAGTCAAGCACTACACCAAAATGAGCAATTAACAGCACCTCGTTAATAGCGTTAATGAAAAAGCGCTGTCATTTATATCAACAACACCTAATTGATAGCGTTTATGAAAAAACGCTCTCATTATTATCAAGTAACAACGCATTATGTTGCAGTGCACTTGATAATACAGCGTTTATTATTAAAGTGCTGCCAAAGCATCCCAAAAATCTTTACTTAAATAAAAAAATCAACTAAAAAAACCCTAAATTTATGGTTTCCCACTTACCCTTGAAATACTGCACGAAAAAAATGAAAGATCAGTCCCAATTTCCTCAATCTCAATTCTACCTAATCCCAAATTTAATTAAATTCAAACATTTTTCGGACGAGTTCCGTTCAATTCGAAGTTTATCAAGCTCCTTCAATCCGAATTTTTTTGAGGGTCGTTTGCGATTTGGTTTCTTCTCCTACAAACCTTTATCGACGGTTGTGAACGAACCCAAAGAATTCAATTAGTAGCAATGAAAACCTCCGAGAGAAGGAAAGCGAAAGAGAAGAAGAGGTCTGATTCGGACGAGTCGGAAATGCTGAGTTGAGGGCGAGTTGTAATAAAGAGGTTGATAAAATTGGAAGCAAATCAAGCGAGTTTGAAAGAGAAATTGGATGACTTATCTCTGGAAGTGAGGGGATCAAACAACAAATATACTGGTATGCATGTCTTTGTAATTTTTAATTTAATTGCGTTTCACAGGTTTGTTAATTGTGATTTATGAATTGGCTTGTGTGAATTTTCGTTTATTTACTTGAGATATGCGTATTTATTTCTATTGATTTTGATGTTTTTCCCCAATTTAGTGATTCTGACCAGTTTTATTCGACAATTTAAGCTGAAGATATGACTTGATTTAGTGAACTTTTATCAATATTTTAGGTTAAATTGGATGGCTTCTAGGAGGATTTGAACAATCCCAAAGATAAACAAAAAGATCATCCTACTTCCCGAACGCCGGTATAATTTGATTTTAGTCTTGTTTAATTGCGTAATTATTGATATTGTGAATTAGATTATGATTTTATATACATCATGTGTTTGATTAAATTTTTAATAGATAATTTCCTACATTGCTGATTTGCTGGGGATTTTGGGATTGATAATGACTAAATTTATAATCTCTACTTGTTCCATGTACTGGTGTTCTCCACTTGAAGGTTTAGTGAAGTGTGAGCTGTTATTTGTCTCTTAGAGAGGTTGGGTGGTTTGGTTTTGGTGTAGCTTTAATGCTATTAACTTGTATACCACCGTCCAATGCTCTGGAAATTGCATCTAATGTTTAAAATTGAATCTTATGGTTGCCAACAGAATATCCTGATGGTGTATCACCGTCTGACTTCAGTAATGTATGATTTTCACTACATTTCAAACACCAATGTCTTTCCAGTTCACCAAATATTTTCCAAGTTCTAATTATCCAATCCTTTTACCTTATATGCAGAAACTGATTTGTATACTCGTGTCTGACATATAGTCCTTGAGTTTTAAAGCTCTTTGCTTGTTGGTTGCTGCATATACAAATCAGTTGCTTATTAATATAGAGCTTAAATAATCCAAGACAAAAAGTGCATGTGTATTAGATATTCGATTTGGAGGTTCCTCTCCTTGTTTGATTAATAACAAACTTGCTAAATGCACCTTGTCATAACTTTTTCACTATCATCTTTGCAAACACTGTATTTGGTTGCGAGGAACAAGGACATGTTGAGGGTTTATGAGCATGGTGTTTGGAGTATGTCAGGTTGTTTTATTCAGGTTTAGAGCTTTAGTGACCCTGATCTGGTGGTGTTTATCACTAGAGATTAGAGTTTCTTTGTTCCCAGTGAATAATTTCATGGTTGTCAATTAAAGGACTGTATTGTTTCACCCATGATGCTTTCCCTCCTTCGGGTATAGATTTGGAGATCCCTAAATATGATGAAACGGGGTTTACATTTCTAAGATTGAAAGAAATAATCATGCTTTTAACGCGACTGAGTAAGATATATTTCGTATATCCTAGATTATGCTCATGATTCATTGTTTGATATAGTAAGACTATATGCTAATATAATATAATTTTGTTAAGAAATTCGGTTTCAACAATCTTAGCTAAAAAAACAGTCCCCGCATTTAAGTCAGCACCAACACTTGCTTGGTTCTCTGCAAGAGGTCCCTCAGCAGACCTCAAAAACCTTATGAAGTTATACTTGCATTCATGTTTTTTGTTGAAGAACATGCTATATAATTAACAAGTGACTAACAACGAATGTTTCCACATAATTTTGCAGCCTGATATTGCAGCACCAGGAGTATTCTTGTAGTGTGGATAGCTAACGATAAATCAGAATTAAACCGAGGGAAAAGAACCTATGAGATGTTTATTTAATGTAATTGAGATATGAAATGGTTGTTGTTGTTTATACTGAATCGTTGTTAATGGATTTAAAACATTGTATATTGTATTATTATGATAAGATATTTATTTTAAATTGCAAGTGTTGGTATATTAATTGTTAAACAAAATATATCAATAAATAGCCTTGTATAAAATAAGTATGTTGTTGCTTCTTTTACAAAAATAAATCAGTAATTTGGAGTTACAATGCCCCATTCCTTGCATTGAGCATCTACGGCGCTTATATATTTAATGCTGCTAAATGAGGCAACATTAACAGCGCTTATTAAAAGCGCTATCATTATTTTAACAGCGCCCATAATTAACAGCGCTTAATAAGCGCTGTAATTCATTGAAAAAAGCGCCATTGAAAGGTTATTCTGGTGTAGTGAAGAGTAAGTTGTGAGTTCAATATCCATTAGAACTTACTGATTGGAAGCATTGCTCCAGATAGCTGTTCCGATCACTTGATCTCACTGAATTAATTGTTCGCAATTAATCTGAACCTTGGTATTAGACTTAATGCACCTTGGGTGAAGGACATATTTCCTTCACTTCCCCGACCGGGGCATGTGTTGGATCGACGATAGAGGAGGTACCAAGCCGGCGCAAATATTACCCATAGAAGCCTATCATAAACTACGTGACATATTATTTTGCTTCGTGTTGTAATGTTAGTTATGTGTAGCGAATTATGTGATTGTGTGTGACAAATAATACTAGAAAACCAACGACCCTAAAAATTGCCCAAACATTCATAAACACCAATTGGCCAAAGAGTTGTACCAAAATACGTGTTCTGCAGCCCCGGGCGATCGCCACAAAAATAAGCGACGCCCAGTACGGCCTGTAACGGATCCCACAACGCCACACAACGCGTAAAGGACGTTATTAGGCAAACACGCAAAATCAAGTCATATATACGAAAAAAGGATACGCGAACAGAATACGAGTACCAATCAGGGACGCATTTTCAACGCCCCTGGCTGGGCGCCAATCATTTTCCACGCCCAGCCTGGGGGCCGAAGTTGCTGCCTGACCTACTGGTCAGGCCCAGCAGCTTTGGTGCCCGCGCATAAAAAAAAAGAATAATGAGCGACTGTAGACACCTACTTTTGTCCCCATTTCCGAAAGGGAAGGTTCGATGATGAGAACATAAATCTCCACTTGGCAACGCATCTCCTATAAAATAACGAATCTCAATCACCCTTCTCATTTCACTCGAAACCTGCTATTTATAGAAACCTGCTATTTATGGAAACCTGCTAAAAATGGTAACTGCCGTAAAGCGTAGTTGCTAAAAGTAGTAAGAATAAAAAGATAGAAACCTGTCAGAATTAGGTGTTGCACTCCGACATAAATCCTAAAAGAGATAGAAATTGTAAAAGGAATTCTATTCCTATCGCAGTTCGATAAAAGAGATAACGTATTAATTAAACTCATAACGAACCTAGAGTTCGTAAAGGGCCCAGACGCATTCCGTCGTAAATTGATACGCACCAAATAACTCGGATTAAGTCTCTTAATGGACTCCGTACTCTAGAGTCCAATCTGACAAAGAATTCTGCCCAAACCCTATTTTCAACGCCCAGCCCTAGGCGCCTAAATCTTTGACGCCCAGAGCTGGGCGCCGAAAATACCTGGGACGGATTCTTTTCCTCATCCGTTTCGTATTCAAATTCCTGAAAATCTATCTTTCTATGCAACTCTTTCCTATAAATAGACCCCTAAAGCCGACGTGAAGACAACACACAATAATTATTTCTGAGTATTGACTCCAACCCCTAAGCCTAAGCCTCACGCTGCGAAATTGATCACGCGTTCTGTCGCAATCGATCCATAAGTCAAACAGAACGTATCCTGTCCCGTACCTTGAGATTCGTTAAATAAAAGGAGAAATAGCAAAGTCAAAGTGGTTAGTTTTCTGAGAACCGTGACCCACCTCTCAAGGGTGCGTCGTAATGTGTCCCTTTTCTATGATTTAATTGCTTTCCTCGCCCTTTTTATGAACTGTTAAACTAACTAAATCTGATTGTTCTATCACGCCTAATAAAGATGATATTTTTTGGAAATTGGATTATCATGCTAGGTCCCTTAATACAATCTAAATCAGATAATCGCGCTCGATCTAGTACTATATGTTGCATATTGTTAAAATCAACTCAGATTAGTTTAATAGTTAACACATGTCCCTTCAATTATTTATGCTGAGCTAGTAAGGACATCCTGCCTCTGGAGTTATCGAAGAGCGAGTACTCCTCTCGGTAGTTACAGTCCCCCGAACCCTCAATCTCTACCTTGCGGGTGTATGTTGAGAGATCCCCACACCAGGGATCACAAGGGAACCTACGGCCGTCGTGGTCAAACATAATTGCACTCCCTTTATGTCACGATAACCGGGTTTTGTCAGTTTTTCTCATTGTCGTTAAAAACTGAATGTCGACTCCTATATTACTAGTCAATTGGGTGTAAACTCACAGGAAATCCAATTACACTTGATTTGACAAAAAGAAACGTCACACCCACGAGGGACAAGGTCACGCATTAGCCTCGTGCTTTTTTCGACCCCCCTCACAGTGGCGACTCCACTGGGGATAGTGAAGGAAATACTCGTGCTCGTAGGTAATCTAAATAGCCGAAGGGTGAAACGATCCTACCCCGCGTTTATTTCCCCATCAAGTTGGGACGACCTGAAAATCGGCATATTAATGTGAACGGGCAGAACCGCACAACGAATCTTGGCTCCCTTAGGGAGTTAGGACTAAGGATACCCATCGCCAACCGGGGGGTGCATACGCTTCGAATGTTGTCCACTCGGCACTTTCGCTAGTAGTACACCCGTCCCAAACCCAATCGCTCGCCCATTAGGTCCCTCTCATTGGTGCATGCCCCCTTGGCTTACATCGTGATTGGCCTCTTGGGCGAAATTCGTCTGTTGAAGGCACTACCTCGACCGGGGCATGTGTTGGATCTGCGATAGAAGCGGTACCAAGCCAGTCGCAAATACTACCCATAGAAGCCTATCATAAACTACATGACATATTATTATTGCCTCATGATGTAATGTTAGTTATGTGTAGCGAAATACGTGATGGTGTGTGACAAATAATGCTAGAAAACCAACGACCTTAAAAATTGCCCAAAAATTCATAAACCAATCGGCCAAAGAGTTATACCAAGATACGTGTTCCGCAAACCCGAACGATCGCCACAAAAATAAGCGACGCTCGCCCGTAACGAATCCCACAAACGCTGCACAACGCGTAAAGGACGTTATTAGGCAAGCACGCAAAATCAAAGTCGCATAAACAAAAAGTATACGCAAACGAGAAACGAGAATCAGCCAGCGACGCATTTTCAACGCCCCTGGCTGGGCGCCAATATTTCTCACGCCCTTTGCTAGGCGATGAAGTTGCTGCCTGGCCTTTTGGTCAGGCGCAGCAGCCTCGGTGCCCGCGTAAAAAAAATATACGTAGCAAAAAAAAACCTTTCGTAAAAATTGCTGCAAGGGCGTATGAAAAGGCACTCGATTCTAAAAGCGACTTGTAAAAAATAAAATAACTCTTTGTGTCGTTGTTAGGCCTCCTATGACGACAATGTTCGGCTCCAAAACCGAGCACGCTAATTGAAATAACCTTGAATGTCACATGGGCAAAGTATTCAAAAAATAATGTTCAAATGAAGTTTTCAAGGAAAAAATAATGTCCGAATAAAAAAATAAATCCGAGTCTAGACTAGGCTATGCCGAAGTACAATCTAGATCCTAAGTCTTAGTTGTCTTATCCATAGAATCGGTCCTAATGCTTGGTGTCGTTCTGCAAGTTAAAAGGTTAAACCATATTGAGTCTCCCTTCCTAACATTTAAATCAATAAGCACCCATATGTAATTGTCATCCCTTGCTAAGAATCTACGGCCTTAATACTCTCTCTCACCAATAAAAAGAATATATTATAGTATTTGCAAAATGGAAACAGTCACATTCTGAAAATCATTCCCCCATAGTCGCACAACCCCCAAGTGAACCTAAGGTATCAATACCATCAACAAAAAATTAATGGCCTCAAGGCTTATGATCACATTGGGTCACGACTATCATAGTCCTCTCGAGCCACTCGCTCCTTTAAATACTCCTAAGTACGGACTAAA
The DNA here is from genome assembly GCF_020520425.1 of Spinacia oleracea. Taxonomy (NCBI): domain Eukaryota; kingdom Viridiplantae; phylum Streptophyta; class Magnoliopsida; order Caryophyllales; family Amaranthaceae; genus Spinacia; species Spinacia oleracea. The sequence continues at coordinate 96,314,557 of NC_079489.1, forward strand.
AGATTTTCCATGAATGCAACATGATCAACCATGAAAATACCCAAATCGGCATACCATAAGGCTACCATTGGGGTAAAGCAATACACACTAAGAGGGAAGCCGCACTAATGATTCTAGTGTTGCAAAAATAAAAATTCGATCTCCCCAACTAACTACCTTGCCAACATTAAGCAAAATGGCGCAGGACAAATGAACACCCAAGGGTTAAAATCTAAAGTGTCAACCAACGAAAGGTATGGTCCAATTAGCCTAAGTTTGAGAGTCGCTTGGTCAAGTGTTATAGGCTTACGCCACGTCATTATTTTGAGTCTAGTCCACCTCCTTGTATTCATACACGGGTTATGATCAGAAAGATTAATGAAAGTTCGAGTCTAAATCACAACTTCCAATTAAATCCCGAAAATTGGAATCTGAAAAGAAGCAAAAAAAATTTATTTTCGATGTAATTCTTTCGCTAAATTTCAATAAGGTAGAAGCAACATTTTGAATCTACGCTATTTGCACATTTTAAGAAACGACTAAATACGCTTGCAAAGTAAGACAATTTAAAGGTCCACCCTAGGCCCGCTAAAATTAAAGGTCCACTATAGGCTTACCAATCGAGGCTCACTCAGTCTCACCTCGTGACTCAAAGACCACAATCATCTACCTCTTAGCCCAAAAAAAAAAAAAAATTTGAAGGATTTATGTTGGGAGAAATCCCAAGCAAAAAGAAAAAATAGAAAGAGAAAAGGGAGAGCGAAAAGAGCAAGCCATGAAATACTTAAAAAGAAAGAGAAAAGGGAGAGCGAAAAGAGCGAGCCATGAAATACTTAGCCCGTACCTCGCAAAGTGCGAAATTTACCCAAGTAAACGAAGGAAAAGAATTGAGTCAAACAATCCAAATCATAAAATTCTACGATGTCTACCCTTTCCAATCCTTATGTTCTTAGACACCTTCGCTCTGGGGCCCCTGTTCAGCTCATTTACCCCATCCATGTTCTCATTGCCATAACCCAAGAAACCATTACCTCGACTCTTGTTCTTGAACTTGTTGTCAACCGCAAACCACGCACGGCCATTGACACGTGCGTCATACCCATTATTTCCAAAGCCCAAACCTGCTCTTACACCACCATTAGCATAATGACCATATAACTTGTTTGGATACATCTTGTTGATATACCCTTGAGCCGTCCCCATGCTACTCATCGGCCTTGGTTGATGTAAACTCATGACACTAGCTTGAGGCTGCAAATTGTGAGTCCTAGCAGATATAATCCTCGTGCTTACCTATACAAATTATCCTATCTCATTCAACCCATCTTTCAAACCGTCTTGAGTCACGAATAAAAAACGAAAACAAATGAAAAGTACAAAAAAATAATAAATAATGAAAAAGAAAACTTTGCAAAGCGCTTTTAAAAAGTTCGTCTAAAAAGAAAAGAAAAGCATTTAGCGCACCAAAAGAGATCCGCCCAGAAATCCTTTTCAGCGCCTACTACTGAGCGCCGAAATCATTAACGCTCCAGCCTGGGCGCTGAATCTCCCTGCTTGCTAAAATTTGTCCAGAAGTGCTCGTCATTTTATCCGCACATACACGGAACAATAACGAACACTTGGGGGGGTACAACATGTATTCAGATATACGTACCACCAAAAAAAAAACATGTACTCAAAAAAATATAAAACAAATTTTTGGCTTACGGCAAGGCAGCAGATTAAAATAATAATAAACTTCACTTATTCTACCGTTTCAAATAATATGTTTCCACCTCAGAACGTACTTGTTTAAAATTGACATTCTAAGAAACCATTTTCTAGGCTAAGAACTATGCAAGACCTGATTCCAAATTAAATCTATTTAAGGCGGATACGTAGGCAATCCATGATTCGGTCCAACCAATTTGCAAAGATGTTAGAGCCTATAGAATAACAAAGAATAAGAAATAGAGTCCCTTATTGAAATTTAATTACTTGCAACCCAAGTCGAAAGAAAAATTTAAAGTCAAAGGAAGAATCCAAGTCATCAAGATGCCAAAATGAGCACACATCGAAAAATAATAAAGGCACGTACCCTTGCCAGAAGGAGCACTCACACTCCTAGGCACTTAGCCAAGACTCAAAAGATCGCTTTGCCTCAATTGAATGGGGGCTAGCGCAAGCGTCCATGACCTCTAAAAGTACTCGACTTGACCCTCCCTAAAGCGAACTAACTCACTTAAAAACCTTCTTTCACCACCAGACATAGTAGTTCGCTTAAAGACCCGCTTTCACCACTAGACACAGTCATAATTGCCAACAAGTAGTAAAGGCAGTAAGCTTGCAATAAAGAGAATTGTTCTACGGCATCGCCCCATCGTTCCTTCGAACTCAGGGAACCCGTTCATGGTAATTCAAATGCTTGCTAATCCCCTTTGAAAAAAAACCAGACATTGTCAATAGGACTTGGTACTTAACCAAGGCTCACCCTACTCAGACGTATGACACGGGCATCTAAAAATCTAAATCTAAAAGCACCATTAATGGGAAGACATAATAGCAACTGGGGGCTAAAAAAATTGAAATGAAAGAGCTAGGGAAAAGAACTAAGTATACCTTGACCTTTTGTGCAGACACACACCAAGTAAATCTAAGTAAATTTGAAAACGGTTTATATTCCCGCAATTCTGGAAAAGATGGCCCTAAAAGCCCAAAGCATATGCCAAACGGGCACAAGTAATATCTTGACGCCTGCACCCTGGCTTCCAGCAAATCCTTAGACAGCATTCCAAAAATCGTAACAGTATTCACTCATATAATCCTGTACGAACCCTTCTATAAGTCAACTTACTTAGGACACCTCGGATTGTACACAGTAGGACTCGGATCTCAAATAATTTTCAAAAAAAAAAGAACTTCTTCGAACATAATAAAGTGTCGTTGCTTTAAGCCTAGTATGCGTTTATCTCGATGTTGCAAGTGAGTCAAATTTTTTTCTAAATATGGTTATGGGTAAAGAAAGGCACCTAGCTTTTGGTCAAGGCACACTTCAACATGTGACTACCTTGACCCTGGTAATGTCGCACAATACGATATTTACAAGAGAAGTAGCAAATCACTACTCGAACGTACCTCGCGCTAAACGAGTCTGGTTCAAACTATTCATGATCCATGTCACCATGAATGCATAAAAACGTATGCCAAGCATTATAGCACCAAGCCAATCCCGTAGCTACAATTGGGGGCTTGAGAAAGACACTCTAAAAATGCTCGAAATGACGATTTCATCGCAAATTCTCGACGCTAATGCTATACATATGTCATAGGGGAACAATCCTAAGCTTTAATCGTGTAAAACGAACCTTAGAATGGCTACAACCCCTCCCAAATTCTAAGCACTACTTAGAACATATAAAGTCACCCCACTAACAAGGGTAACTGAGAATCGCGAGTCACCAAAACTCCGATCAAACTACTGCACATAACGCTCGCCCTATAAGCACCCGTTACACAGTCTAAGTCGTTCCAAAGCAAAAGCGAAAGAAAAATCAAGGATATATAAGAAAATAAAAAGAAAGAAACATCTATGAATCCTCGTATCGAACGAAGTAATAAACCGTGCACGCCCACACAGAAGGTGCTACACTTGTTCGAGCACCTGAACGAGGCGTGATGAAGTACTCCAATGCAAAAAATAAAAATGATATCCCCAACACCTAGAGGAATGTTCTAAGACACGCTGTTAGGACACACAAGCCTACGTTGCACCATAAGTTCAACCATCCCACAGTACAAGTCTAAAAAAAAGTAAGGCACATTGCACTAATGCGGGCGCGACCAAGAGTAAGAGGCAAAGACTACTTATCGCCCAAATGCAAGCCACGCGACTTCTACATTAAGGATTAAAGGTAGCAAAATATTACCTACCACGGAAGGGATAGCTCGCACCTACACGAGCGGAACCCCAAGGCATCTTTCTCGAAAGAACCTACAAAAATCGTACGCCAAAAGGAAGCATCCCAACATGCATACTTGGGGGCTCCAAGCTACGAAACGACCGCAGCAAAATAAATAAAATCTCGAAGCAAATGTTTGAACGATCGAAAGGGCACGATGCTTGAGCCCACCTCATGAATAGGCCTGAACCCTATCAAGCTTCTAAACAAACTATTCAAAATCAGTCATTGCTAAAAAAAAAAATGATTCAAGCGAACTGATTAATGGACCGCACACAACGGCCATTCTATTAACGCCCGTTCGCACATACATCGAACATTCACGAACGCGTTCAGAAGAAAAATATATACGAGCGATCAAAATATACGCCTCAAGGTATGTTCCTCGGGCCATGTAGACTCGCCTAGCTATTGCAATAACTGTACACCTTAAAGAGCGACAGTTCCTTTAAATAATCGCCCCAAAGCGACAAACACCGTAGTCCACCAATCGGCTACGGCTTTTCGAGAAATCATCACGATCACTCAACTCATTATAATCTCTAATAAAATTCTACGTTCCAAAAAATAAAGAAAAAAAACAACAAAGAAGAGAATACGTAGAATTTCCAAGTGAAGAAGACGAACGAACGAACAAGGGGCCAACTGTATTATCAAGAAAACTCGCTAGAAATCATTTGCGCTGGGCGCCGAAATCTTTAACGCCCAGGCATGGGTGCCGAAAACGATCCCAGACCCAAAAAGACCCCTGACTTCTATAGGGCCCTGCCGTATCTGTTCGACTCGAAAATTACCGAATCTAAAAGTCGCACCTCACGACTTTGTCAAGAGTAGCACACCACTACAAAGATCGCTCGCACTTACGAGCACAATCCCAAACATGATCAAGGACATCACAAAATGCGTATCCCCAAGGAATCTCTTTGACAAGAAATGACCATCAAGCACGAATGCTTGGGGGCTCGAAAGAAAATATATATTTCAAAAGAGAGTATGCAAAGTTAAAACAATATTCCCAGACTACGCTATATGAAGTCCCGTGTTAGGATGTCTCAAAAAATAAAACCGGTTTACGACCTCAAGACAAAGGTCGCCGTTGATACTTATACATAGTCCCCTAATCAAGGACCCAAGTAGTGGCAAAATTGAGCCGTAAAAACTAGCTCAAAACCATGAAAGATGATGACCACGAGACAATGGTCCGTCTAAGCACGTTGTCAACCCACATTCAGGTTGCAACTAAATCCGAGCATCCCTCGAAAGAAAATAAATTCTTCAAAAAACAAAAACAGGCTCGCCCACCTTCAGCGGGCGGGGTCTGCGTCACTAACCGCGCAGGTCCTTAGTCGCTGCAGCAATAACTTTTTCTGGTTTTCCGTTTTTTCCAAAAAAGAACGATGTGAGTAGTTTTCCCTTGTTTCAAAAATTAAAGGATTGGTTTTCCGTTTTTTCCAAAAAAAAGCGATGTGAGTAGCTTTCCCTTTTTAAAGGATTGGTTTTCCGTTTTTTCCAAAAAAAAGCAATGTGAGTAGCTTTCCCTTTTTAAAGGATTGGTTTTCCGTTTTTTCCAAAAAAGCGATGTGAGTAGCTTTCCCTTTTTTAAGGATTGGTTTTCCGTTTTTACCAAAAAAGCGATGTGAGTAGCTTTCCCTTTTTTTAAAGGATTGGTTTTCCGTTTTTCCAAAAAGAACGATGTGAGTAGTTTTCCTTTTTTCCAAAAACTAAAGGATTGGTTTTCCGTTTTTCCAAAAAAGAACGATGTGAGTAGTTTTCCTTTTGTTTCCAAAAATTAAAGGATTGGTTTTCCGTTTTTCCAAAAAAGAACGATGTGCTGGATTTTCCTTCGTTTTACGTCCCAAGGGGGTTTTCTCGTTTAGCTAACCCTGAAAATGAGAATCTTTAAAAACATTTTTACCTCGTGATTGGGCTTGGCCAGGCCCAATTACACTTTATAGCTTTGATTTCGAAAACATCTGTAGCTACTCCCAATGACAAAGTGAGGGAGTTCCTACGCCTCTTTAGATACTTCCAATGACAAAGTGAGGGAGTATTCTATACTATCCGTTGACAAATCCCAATGACCTGTGAGGGATATGTCGACACTTCAAGTGATGACCCTTAAGTCAAATGTTATCACTCGGGGGCTCGTGAGACCCTCGCAAAAACAGGTCACCATGGCTTGTGCGACGCACTCCGTCTAATACTTTGACCATCGTCTTACTCCAAGACTCAGTCAAAGTGGGGGCTAACTGTAGACACCTACTTTTGTCCCCATTCCCGAAAGGGAAGGTTCGATGATGAGAACATAAATCTCCACTTGGCAACGCATCTCCTATAAAATAATGAATCTCAATCACCCTTCTCATTTCACTCGACACCTTCTATTTATAGAAACTTGCTCTTTATGGAAACCTGCTAAAAATGGTAACTGCCGTAAAGGGTAGTTGCTAAAAGTAGTAAGAATAAAAAGATAGAAACCTGTCAGAATTAGGTGTTGCACTCCGACATAAATCCTAAAAGAGATAGAAATTGTAAAAGGAATTCTACTCCTATCGCAGTTCGATAAAAGAGTTAACATATTAATTAAACTCATAACGAACCTAGAGTTCGTAAAGGGCTCAGACGCATTCCGTCGTAAATTGATACGCACCAAATAACTCGGATTAAGTCTCTTAATGGACTCCGTACTCTAGAGTCCAATCTGACAAAGAATTCTGCCCAGACCCTATTTTCAACGCCCAGCCCTGGGCGCCGAAATCTTTGACGCCCAGAGCTGGGCGCCGAAAATACCTGGGACGGATTCTTTTCCTCATCCATTTCGTATTCAAATTCCTGAAAATCTATCTTTCTACGCCACTCTTTCCTATAAATAGACCCCTAAAGCCGACGTGAAGACAACACACAATTATTATTTCTGAGTATTGACTCCAACCCCTAAGCCTAAGCCTCACGCTGCGAAATTGATCACGCATTCTGTCGCAATCGATCCATAAATCGAACAGAACGTATCCTGTCCCGTACCTTGAGATTCGTTAAATAAAAGGAGAAATAGCAAAGTCAAAGTGGTTAGTTTTCTGAGAACCGTGACGCACCTCTCAAGGGTGCGTCGTAATGTGTCCCTTTTCTATGATTTAATTGCTTTCCTCGCCCTTTTTATGAACTGTTAAACTAACTAAATCTGATTGTTCTATCACGCCTACTAAAGATGATATTTTTGGGAAATTGGATTATCATGCTAGGTCCCTTAATACAATCTAAATCAGATAATCGCGCTCGATCTAGTACTATATGTTGCATATTGTTAAAATCAACTCAGATTAGTTTAATAGTTAACACATGTCCCTTCAATTATTTATGCTAAGCTAGTAAGAATATCCTGCCTCTGGAGTTATCGAAGAGCGAGTACTCCTCTCGGTAGTTACAGTCCCCCGAACCCTCAATCTCTACCTTGCGGGTGTATGTTGAGAGATCCCCACACCAGGGATCACAAGGGAACCTACGGCCGTCGTGGTCAAACATAATTGCACTCCCTTTATGTCACGATAACCGGGTTTTGTCAGTTTTTCTCATTGTCGTTAAAAACTGAATGACGACTCCTATATTACTAGTCAATTGGGTGTAAACTCACAGGAAATCCAATTACACTTGATTTGACAAAAAGAAACGTCACACCCACGAGGGACAAGGTCACGCATTAGCCTCGTGCTTTTTTCGACCCCCCTCACAGCGACAAATCTGTTGCAAGGACGTATTGGAAAAAAGGCACTCGACTTTGAAACACGACTTATAAACTTAACAACTCATTGTGTCGTCACTAGGCCTCCTATGATGACTGTGTTCGGCACTAAACCGAGCACGCTGATTAAATGACCTTGAATGTCACATGGGCAAAGTATTCAAAAAATGATGTTCAAATAAAGTTTTTTAGAAAAAATAATGTTCGAATAAAAAATAAATAAATCCGAGTCTAGACTAGGCTATGCCAAAGTACAATTTAAATCCTAAGTCTTAGTTGTCTTATACATAGAACCGGTCCTAATGCTTGGTGTCGTTCTACAAGTTAAAAGGTTAAACCATATTGAGTCTCCCTTCCTAACATTTAAAAGAAATCAATAAGCATCCATATGTAATTGTCATCCCTTGCTAAGAATCTACGGCCTCAATACTCTCTCTGACCAATAAAAAGAATATATTATGTAATTCAAGTATTTGCAAAATGGAAACAGTCACATTCTGAAAATCATTCCTCCATAGTCGCACAACCCCCAAAGTGAGCCTAAGGTGTCAATACCATTGGCAAAAAAAAAAAAAAAATTAATGGCCTCAAGGCTTATGATCACATTGGGTCACGGCTATCATAGCCCTCTCGAGCCACTCGCTCCTTGAAGTACTCCTAAGTACGGACTAAAAGATTTTCCATGAATGCAACATGACGAACCATGAAAATACCCAAGTCGGCATGCCATAAGGCTACCATTGGGGTAAAGCAATACACACTAAGAGGGAAGCCACACTAATGATTCTAGTCTTGCAAAAATCAAAATTCGATCTCCCCAACTAACTACCTTGCCAACATTAAGCAAAATGGCGCATGACAAATGAACACCCAAGGGTTAAAATCTAAAGTGTCAACCAATGGAAATTATGGTCCAATTAGCCTAAGTCTGAAAGTCGCTTGGTCAAGTATTATAGGCTTACGCCACGTCATTATTTTGAGTCTAGGCCACCTCCTTGTATTCATACACGGGTTATAATCAGAAAAATTAATGAAAGTTCGAGTCTAAATCACAACTTCCAATTAAATCCCGGAAACTGGAATCTGAAAAGAAGCAAAAAAATTATTTTCGATGTAATTCTTTCGTTAAATTTCAATAAAGTAAAAACAACATTTTGAATCTACGCTATTTGCACATTTTAAGAAACGACTAAATACGCTTGCAAAGTAAGACAATTTAATGGTCCACGCTAGGCCTACTAAAATTAAAGGTCCACTATAGGCCTACCAAACGAGGCTCACTCAGTCTCGCCTCGTGACTCAAAGACCACAACCATCTACCTTTTAGCCCAAATAAAAAGGGGGAGAAATCCCAAGCAAAAAAGAAAAAAGAGAAAGAGAAAAGGGACAGCGAAAAGAGCTAGCCATGAAATACTTAGCCCGTACCTCCCAAAGTGCGAAATTTACCCAAGTAAATGAAGGAAAAGAATTGAGTCAACCAATCCAAATCGTACCACAAAAAATTACATAAAGTTCTACGATCTTCTACCCTTTCCAATCCTCATGCTTGACTATATACAAATTATCCTATCTCATTCAACCCATCTTTCAAGCTGTCTTGAGTCACGAATAAATAAAAAAAAGACAAACGAAAGTACATTCTACGCTTAACGTAAAAAAAAAATTAATAAAAAAATATAAAAAAAATAATAACAAAAAAGAAACTTTGCAAAGCGCCTTTAAAGTTCGTCTAAAAAAAGCATTTAGCGCACAAAAAAGATTCGCAAATATTTGGCACAAAACGAAAAGAAGCAACGCGCCAAGAAATCTCCCTAGGAATCACTTTCAACGCCCAGAGCTGGGCGCCGGAATCTTTAGCGCCCCAGCCTGGGCGCTGAATATCTCTGCTTGCCAAATTTTGCCCAGAAGTGCTCGTCATTTTATCCGCACATACACGGAAAAATAACGAACGCTTAGAGGGGTACAACACGTATTCAGATATACGTACCAAAAAACACATGAAAAGATTTTTGTGCAAATACATGTACTTAAAAAATAAAACAAATTTTTGGCTTACGGCAAAGCAGCAGATTAAAATAATAATAAACTTCACTTATTTCACCCTATTTCAAACATTACTATTCCACTCGAACGTACTTGTTTAAAATCGGCATTCTAAGAAACCATTTTCTGGCTAAGAACTACGCAAGACCTGATTCCAAATTAAATCTATTTAAGGCGCATACGTAGGAAATCCATGATTCGGTCCAACCAATTTGCAAAAATGTTAAAGCCTATAGAATAACAAGAATAAAAAATAGAGTCCCTTATTGAAATTTAATTACTTGCAATCGATATCGAAAGAAAAATTTAAGTCAAAGGAAGAATCCAAGTCATCAAGATGCCAAAATGAGCACACATCGAAAAATAATAAGGGCACGTACCCTTGCCAGAAGGAGCACTCACACTCTTAGGCACTTAGCCAATACTCAAAAGATCGCTTTGCCTCAATTGAATGGGGGCCAGCGCGAGCGTCCATGACCTCTAAAGTACTCGACTTGACCCTCCCTAAAGCAAAGTAACTCACTTAAAGACCTTCTTTCACCACTAGACACAGTCATAATTGCCAACAAGTAGTAAAGGCAGTAAGCTTGCAATAAAGAGGATTGTTCTACGGCATCGCCTCATCGTTCCTTCGAACTCAGGGCACCCGTTCATGGTAATTCAAATGCTTGCGAATCCCCTTTGAAAAAATCAGAAGTTGTCAATAGGACTTGGCACTTAACCAAGGCTCACCCTACTCAGACATATGACACGGGCATCTAAAATCGAAATCTGAAAGCATCATTAATGAGAAGACATAATAGCAACTGGGGGCTAAAAATTGAAATGAAAGAGCTAGGGAAAGAACTAAGTATACCTTGACCTTTTGTGCAGACATACACCAAGTATAACTAAGTCAATTTGAAAGCGGTTTATATTCCCGCAATTCTGGAAATGATGGCCCTAAAAGCCTAAAGCATGTGCCACACGGGCACAAGTAATATCCTGACGCCTGCACCCTGGCTTCCAGCAAATCCTTAGACAGCATTCCGAAAATCGCAACAGTATTTTGATTCACTTATCCTGTACGAACCCTTCTATAAGTCAACTTACTTAGGAAACCTCGGATTGTACACAGTAGGACTCGGATTTCAAATAATTTTCAAAGACTTCTTCGAACACAATAAAGTGTCGTTGGTTTAACCTAAGTATGCGTTTATCTCGATGTTGCAAGTGAGTAAAAAAGATTTCTAAATATGATTATGGGTAAAGAAAGGCACCTAGCTTTTGGTCAAGGCACACTTCAACATGTGACTACCTTGACCATGGCAATGTCGCACAATATGACATTTACAAGAGAAGTAGCAAATCACTACTCGAACGTACCTCGCACTAAACGAGTCTGGTTCAAACTATTCATGATCCATGTCACCATGAATGCATAAAAACGTATGCCAAGCATTATAGCACCAAGCCAATCCCGTAGCTACAATTGGGGGCTTGAGAAAAATACTCTAAAAATGCTCGAAATGACGATTTTATCGCGAATTCTCGACGCTAATGCTATAAAAACGTCATAGGGGCACAATCCTAAGGTTTGATCGTGTAAAACGAACCTTAGAATGGCTACAACCCCTCCCAAATTCTAAGCGCTACTTAGAATATATAAAGTCACCCCACTAACAAGGGTAACTGAAAATCACGAATTGCCCAAAGAACCGATCAAACTACTGCACATAACGCTCGCCCTACAAGCGCCCGTTACACAGTCTACGTCGTTCCAAAGCAAAAGCGAAAGAAAAATCAAGGATAAAAAAAAAACATCTATGAATCCTCGCATCGAACGAAGTAATAAGCCGTGCACACCCACGCAGAAGGTGCTACATTTGTTCGAGCACCTGAACGAGACGTGATGAAGTACTCCAATGCAAAAAATAATAATGACATCCCAACACCAGGAGGAATGTTCTAAAACACGCTGTTAGGCCACACAAGCCTACGTCGCACCATAAGTTCAACCATCCCACGGTACAAGTCTAAAAAAAAGAGTAAGGCATATTGCACTAATGCGGGCACGACCAAGAGTATGAGGCAAAGACTACTTATCGCCCAAATTCAAAATGCAAGCCACACGACTTCTACATTAAGGATTAAAGGTAGCAAAATATTACCTACCACAGAAGGGATTGCTCGCACCTACACGAGCGGGACCAAAAGGCATCTTTCTCGAAAGAACCTACAAAAATCGTACGCCAAAAGGAAGCATCCCAACATGCATACTTGGGGGCTCCAAGCTACGAAACGACCGTAGCAAAATAAAAAAAAATATACGCGATCAAAGTCTTACGCCTCAAGGTATGTTCCTCGGGCCATATAGACTCGCCCAACTATTGCAATAACTGTACGCCTTTAGAGCGACAATTCCTTTAAATAATCGCCCCAAAGAGACAAACACCATAGTCCACCAATCGGCTACGGCTTCTCGAGAAATCATCACGATCACTCAACTCATAATGATCTCTAATAAAATTCTACGTTCCAAAAATAAAGAAAAACAAAAGAGAAGAGTACGTAGAATTTCCAAGTGAAATAAACGAACGAACAAGAGGCCAACTGTGTCATCAAAAGACCAGCCCAAACAATATTTTCAACGCCCCACCTGGGCGTGAATTATTTCTAACGCCCAGGCCTGGGCGCCGAAAATGAGCCCAGGCCCAAAAGAAGCCCTGACTTCTATAGGGTCCTGCCATATCCATTCGACTCGAAAATTCCCGAATTCTTTACTGAAAGTCGCACCTCACGACTTTGTTAAGAGTAGCACACCACTACAAAGATCGCTCGCACTTACGAGCACGATCCCAAACACGATCAAGGACATTACAAAATGCGTATCCCCAAGGAACCTCTTTGACAAGAAATGACCGTCAAGCACGAGTGTTTGGGGGCTCGAAAGAAAATATATATTTCAAAAGAGAGTATGCAAAGTTAAAACAATATTCCCAGACTACGCTGTACGAAGTCCCGTGTTTGGATAATCTCAAAAGATAAAACCGGATTACGACCTCAAGACAAAGTTCGCCGTTGATACTTATACATAGTCCCCTAATCAAGGACCCAGGTAGTGGAAAAATTGAGCCGTAAAGACTAGCTCAAAACCATGAAAGATGATGACCACGAGACAATGGTCCGTCTAAGCACGTTGTCAACCCACATTCAGGTTGCAACTAAATCCGAGTATCCCTCGAAAGAATTCGCTCTTACAAGAATGAATAAAAAGAAATTCTCAAAAGAAATCACAAGAACAAATGAAATAGGGACTTGCCCACCTCAATCGAGAAAGATCGCGGCACGTACCACGCGAGTCCCAAATCGAAAAGACGAATTCAGGTTCGCTCACCTCCAGCGGGCGGGGCGTCCACCCTTAGCGGACAGGGCTCGCCCACCTTCAGCGGGCGGGGTCTGCGTCACTAACCGCGCAGGTCCTCAGTTTTCGAAAATGAAAAGAAAATAAAATCTTCAAAACAAAAACAGGCTCGCCCACCTTCAGCGGGCGGGGTCTACGTCACAAACCGCGTAGGTCCTTATTTTCAAAACATCAAAACAGATTCGTCCACTTCTATCGGACGGGGTGTCCACCCTCAGCAGACAGGCTCGCCCACCTTCAGCGGGCGGGGTCTGCGTCACTAACCACGCAGGTCCTTAGTCGCTGCAGCGATAACTTTTTCCGGTTTATCCTTTTCCAAAAATCTAAGGATGGTTTCCCTTTTCCAAAAATCAAAGGATGGTTTCCCTTTTCCAAAAATCAAAGGATTGGTTTTCTGTTTTTCCAAAAAAGAGCGATGTGCTGAATTTTCCTTCGTTTTACGTCCTATAAAAACAAGGGGGTTTTCTCGTTTAGCTAACCCTGAAAATGAGAATCTTTATAATATTTTACCTCGTGATTGGGCTTGGCCAGGCCTAGTTAAACTTTATAGCTTTGATTTTGAAAACATCTTTAGACACTTCCAATGACAAAGTGAGGGAGTTTTCTATACTATCAGTTAACAAATTCCAATGACACGTGAGGAATGTGTTAACACTTCAAGTGATGACCCTTAAGTCAAATGTTATCACTCGGGGGCTCGTGAGACCCTCGCAAAACAGGTCACATACGCCATGGCTTATATGACGCACTCCTTCTACTAGTTTGACCATCGTCTCATCTCGAGACTCAGTCAAAGTGGGGGCTAACTGTAGACACCTACTTTTGTCCCCATTCCCGAAAGGGAAGGTTCGATGTTGAGAACATAAATCTCCACTTGGCAACGCATCTCCTATAAAATAACGGATCTCAATCTGTTAGGTTATGATACATATGAATAAACATAAATCATGCGGAAAAACCATAAATCCAGGAAACATATTATTAACACATAATCATTTAGCATAATTCAGATGCATACACTTTGTAGCGAGCCCTCCTTAGCTGCGCCCGAACCGAACAAGAACATGTCTTTAGGACTCTTAGTGTCGTCCCTCCGTAGATAGTCCACAGCACGTCCGGATCCGCCTTAAGCTTGACCAACTAGAATCGCCCTTAAGGTTCCTTAGCTTTTCGGCTATTTGGGTGCAAGTGTTTGGCTAATTTTTGCTTTAAAATCTTACCTTGAATACTTCAATAATCTTCTGTTAAATATGTGACCCAAGGCCTATATTTATAGAGTTTATGCAAAGGAATTATAATCCTACTAGGATATGGATTTATTAATTAGAATCCTATTTGAACTCTAAGTAATAAATTTAATCTATTAGGATTAGGATTTAATCATTGCACGAATTCCGATAGGATTAGGATTCGTTACGAACACGAGTGTCGCACGAACACGAGGGACGCACGCACCCGCGCAGGCCTTGCGGCCCACACGAGTGGGCGCTGCCTCGCAGCCCACGAGCACACGCTCCAGCGCGCGCGCCTACGGCCTTGCTGGGCCTGGCCTTGCGCTGGGCCTGGCGAGGCTATGGCCTTCATGTTGGGCGCTTGGCTTGCTAGGCGCGGGCCTGGCTTCGTGCTGGGCCTTCGTCTGGCAAGCCTCGTCCGATTCTTAATTCGTACGATGCGCTTCCGATTAAATTCCCGGTTCCGGAATTCATTTCCGATACGACCAATATTTAATATTTCCGATTCCGGAATTAATTTCCGTTTCGAACAAATATTTAATATTTCCGTTTCCGGAATTATTTTCCGATTCCGATAATATTTCCGATTCAGACAATATTTCCGTTTCCGGCAATATTTCCGATTCCGGCAATATTTCCATTTCCATTAATATTTTCCGATACGTACCATGTTTCCGTTTTCGGCAACATCTACGACTTGGATAATATTCATATTTCAGATACGATCCATATTTCCGTTTCCGGCAATATCATCGTTTCCGGAGTATTCATTTCTTGCTTATGACGATCTCAGCTCCCACTGAAACCAAGATCCGTCGATTCCGAATATCCATAGATGGAGTATTTAATGCCATTAAATACTTGATCCGTTTACGTACTATTTGTGTGATCCTACTGATAAGCGTGTTTTCCGTCGTTGATAGAAAACCACCTATGCAAACAATATTTATAAAACCACTTCAACTACCGGCAAGCGGTAAGCAAAGGGATCGTCCCAAAGAAACGGTGAATTATTGAGTTGGAAGTCAATCTAGTTCGATCAAAGATTTGTTTTGAATTGTCACTTTTTAAGAGTCTATAAACAAATAAAGAACTATGTAAAATTGAATCAAGAAAGGGAAATGTTAGGGAGTCGGGGATAGCCTAGGGAAACCGGGAAAATCAATTCAACTATTTAGCAATGGTGATCATGCAACGAAATGGTGATTAGGCAAATGGCATCTAAAGACGAACCCGCCACCTCTCGGATAGGGAACGCTAAGCGTCTATTCCACGGAAGAGCTTTCGCCTAATCCTAGACTAAACTAACTAGCATATAATAGGTACCGCCATTTGATCAACACAAGATAGGTCCACAATGTCTTGCCAAACCTATCCTATGGTTCCACGGAAATCTAATCGAATAGCATTTGCAACTACCACTCAACTAGCATGGATTTCCTATCATCAAATCTTGTTTAATCACATGAATCAACCAACAATCAATAATCTATTTCCCCTAATTCATCCCCTAGTTTCTCCCCTTTCCCTAACCTAAAACTACTCACTAATCATCCTAACAATCAAGCTATCCATTAGTTCAAAACTAGCTATCATGAAATTAAAGGAGAAGAAGTAGAGAATAGGAAACTCAATTGCACAATCAAATCAAAAACTGAAAATCAAAGTAACAAGCAAAATTGAAATCAAGAACTCAAGGTATTGAGGAATCGCAAAACAATTATCAACTAAGCAAGTGCAAGAATTAAAGAACTAAGAATTCAATTGCATAAAGAAGAGAAGAGTTGAAGAAAATTACTGAATTGATGCTTGGAATTAAAGAGTTTCTCTCTCTAGATTGAAGAACAAAATCACAAAACCTCTAGAATTGAAAGTGTAAAAATATGAAATGTAAAATATGAAAAGCGTACATTGAAAATAATAAAAAATCCTATTTATACTAAACCCCAAAAATAAGAGTTTTAAACTCGAAAACTGAATCCCGCGCAGCCGTGCGATCGGGCAGACCCAGGTGCGATCGCATCGGTGCGATCGTGCTGTGCATCAATGCGAACGGGCCCTGCGACGATTTTTCTCCTTCGTGCCGTGCGAACGTGCCCAACAATCGTGCGATCGCACGGCTGTAACTTGGCTAAATCTCAGAAAATCCTCGTGTGCTCGCACAGGAATTTAGTGCGAGCCCACCGAAATTCCGTGCGAGCAAGCTCCTCTGCGGTGCGTTCGCACAAAATCACTAATAGTTCCTGCATCGATTTTCCAGATTTGTGCGAACGAGCTCCTCTGTGATGCGATCGCACAAATTCCCATATAGTTCCTGCATCGTTTTTGCGGATTCGTGCGAGCACACGAATTTGAGGCACGAGCGCACACACTGCCTTGACTTTTGGAGCCAACTCTGTAGACCCGTGCGAGCGCATAAAATGTCCGTGCGATCGCACGGCACCTGCTCGAGCAAATCTCAGCTGTTTTTCCATCATTTTCAACATTATCACCTGAAAAGCACAAAGATGGAAAAGGGGAATAAAAGAACAGCAAAACTATATAAAACTAACAAAAAAGCATAATAAAACTCTATAAAATCCTAGCCTAGAGCGACATAAATGCCGCTCATCAAACTCCCCCAAGCTAAGCGTTTGCTAGTCTCTAGCAAACAAAACTCAACTAGGGAAGAAAGAGCAACCTAACAAGTTCTAAAAATTTACCAAAATTGAAATCTAGGAAGTCTAATCAAGGCAAGACTAAAAATGGAAAATGCAAATAAAGAAAAGAGAGAAAGAAAAGAAGAAAAGAAAAGAGAAGAAAAGAAATTAAACTGCAAAATCCAAGATGGGGGCTTTATTATGGAACAAGTATAGAAGAACACTAATATTACTAATCAAATAAATGAGTACACGCTAACTAATGTCCTAAATCGAGTGAAAGATTCGAGCATCAAGCAAAGCGAACTAAAGGCAAACACTAGTCAATCCCCCTACATCCGGGCATACCACGTCAAAACTCTCGATCTTATTCACCTTTGAGAATAGCGTCTCAAGACACCGCGAAGGCGCCAGAAAATCAATATTAGGCTACCCGACATCTTAGCATGATAACCTTGTTCCTTAAGCTTGACCAAATCCTCCCTCCACCGTCATGACTCAACTCTAAAGGGTCAAGAGGACTTTTAGGGCGTAACGTAGGCTAGGGGTAAGGTGTGGAATAAATTTGGCAATTTGGTGCTCATACCTAAAGTGAAGCGCAATAAGAACTCAACTCAAGCATAATCAACCGAAAACAAACTTTTCCACTTATTTGGGATACCCCCAAGCTTATTCAACAACTATTCTAAACTACAACTCTTTTTGCACTTTTCTTGATTTGATTTTCCTCTTTTTTTGTGTTTCAATTGAAACTTTTCTCATGCCTTGTTTTTCTCTATTTTTGGCTTTTTTCAGAATTTAATTCTATATTTTTTGCTTTTTGCATCAATTATTCACTATGTACAACACTCTTCCAAAACTTTGTCATTCACACCAAACAACATTCATTTCTCAACTTTGCATATTCAATCCAAAACATCAAGCATCATAACTCAAAGCTTCACTATCACTTCTAAGGGTGAAAACAAAACAAAGGCTATTAGGCTGGTATTGTGCTCATAAGAAATGAAGGGTCAAGGCTCAAATGGCTAGCAATGGGGCAAGTGCAAACAAAAACATATGAGAAAAATAGAAAATAAAGTTCTAAACTAAAAAAAGAAAAATAGTCACCGAAAGAAATGCCTCTATCGTCCCCTAAAGTAGTTCGGTCGCGGTCTCGGGAAGGAAATGGTCAAACTCGGGAGACAAGAAAGTCAATGCTAAGGATCCATGCCACTCAAATGAATATATGTGTGTTTGGGCTTATTTTTGAACATGAATCTCACAAGGGAGCAAATACCATTCTCTCCGGCTTCAAATCACTAGAGAATTCAACACCACCTTACCACAGGCCAAGAGTTCATGACGCATGCTACCCAAAGTTCAACCAACTTTCTTGACACCAAATCCTAGACTCGACCCAAGACATTAAGAACCGGGTAAAAATCTACCAACTAGGAATAAAAGCATTCTAATCTACAAGTTCCAATTTTATATGCCCCAATCAAGAATATTGCCTAAGAAAACCTAGAAAACTTGCCTTGACGAAAAAGAAATCAAAGCAAAAAGAAAAGGAAGAAAATAAGAAAAACACACCAAAAAGGAAACAAAAACAAAGAAAAAGAAAAGAAACTAAAAATCAAGCTAAATCAAACTAAAAACAAAGAAACAAACATGTATTGGAATGATTTCAAAGCAATGAGCATCAACAAGTAGGCATCCACAAGCAAAACTTCCCCCAAGCTAGAATTAGGCCATGTCCTCAAGGCCGAAAACTAAGCAAGGAGGGGCACAGCTACCCATCCAACCAAATGCCCCAACATGATGTATGCCCGTCCCCTAAAGAATGCAATAGAGTTAGAAGGATGTTACCGGAAGTATCGTGGGAGCAAGTCCCGCAAAGAACCGTTAAAACCCGAACAAACTCACCAAAAATGGACGGACAAGGCACAAGGTGGAAAGTGAGAACCCACCGCAAAGAATCATACCAAAACAATGCTCAAAAACAAGCAAGAAAAATTGTTAGTAGACAAGGGCCAAATGGCCAAAACACACCAAAAACATCATCAAAGACTCATCATCATCATATATACAACCACATGAAGTGGCAAGAAGACCATCAACACCAACAAGCTGCAAAAGATCCCAAGAAAAACCCCCACTCCGCAATTCTCCCCCAAGCTAATTGCAAGCATACCATCATATAAAGATGGGGGAGAAACGCAGGGAACCCTAAGAAGAAGGACCCGGGGCATGCGCCTTACCCTTTGCATCATAAATCCTCCAAAATTCATCCTGCTCAAGGCGATGGGCACGAGCCGCATCGTCGGTGAAAGGGGTGACATTGTAGGTGGGGTCCATGTCGGGCCCCGAAGCATCGGTGTAAGGCGGCCAACCATATTCGGGCCGAAGGGGGTAGTTGCCATGGGGAGGCTCTCCTCGGGGACCATCCCAACCTCCCATGTACCCCCTAGGCCACCCGGTGAAATCCTCGGGCCAACCATTTGGCCGATCAACCGGTGGGGGAGTGGGATACATGGGGTCACCTCGATAGTCACACCCGCCCATCATAATATAATCATAAGGCGGAAAAGAGGGAGGAGTGACACCGGGTTGGGATGGGCCCGTCCAATACGGATAAGTGGGTGTACGCTCCTCATTCCAACTAGGGATGGGCCCTTGTTGGGGAGGGTGATAGGGATAGTTGACATAGGGGGCAAAATCCCCTTTGTCAACATGGAAATCGTACACCCGCCTACTGTAGTAGGACGAGTCAAAATCGGGATAAGAATCCTCCGTGCGGCTACCTTGTGAAGCAAGAGAAGCTAAGGTGTTAGCTTGGTTCGCTTGTCCTTGTAAGATAGCCGCAAGGGTGGATTGCAAGCCTTGGAAATCAAAAGGAGAGGAAGAAGAGGACATACCACCCTCATTAGGGGGAGGCTCCAAGACAGGAGGACTACGGGGAGGGCCATGTGGAGGACCATGTGGAGGGGACTCCGGATTGGGTTGAGGAGGAGGAAGCCGCTGTGCTTGGGCAATGAATCGCGGGTCACGGGGAAGCAAGTACCGGACATTAGGAGTCCAAGAAGTGATGGCGGGATTGGGGAGGATGCACCAATCTCGCTGCTTTACCATCCAAATATACTTGTCGTCCTTGGTGGCCTTGATCCACTTGGCATTGGAGAGTGTCCCCAAGTCAAGGAACTCCCCTCCGGGAACCTCATCCAACTCAGCTAGGGTGTGCTGATAGGGATCACCGGGGAGTGCCCTCAAGAGAAGAGTGAGCATCCCTCCTAAGAGAATATCCCCACTAGTCGGCTTCCCATCCCGATGCTCAATGATTCGGGTGATCAACAACTGCCCAAAATCTAGGATCCCCTCATCCTTCTCCGTGGCTAACCATAGGGCGCCAAGTTTCGCACTAGACAAGGATCCGGTGGCCCCCTTTGTAAAGACCGCATATAGGAGCATGCGGTTCAAGTAACGGATGGCGGGGTGGTGAAAAGAAGAAGACTTGGCCGAGGAGGAAATGAATTTCTTCTCCTCTCCCGTGAGCTCTCCCCACCAAATATTCTCATCATAGTTGTCCACACACTCCGCCACCGGATTAACGATCAAACCCCGGTTCGGGTAAATGGTAAAGAAATCATTGATCGCCTCGTCGGTGAGCACGTGTTGATTATTGAAAGCTTGGAAATGAAGCTCGACCGACTCCTTTCCGTCGTCATGAACTCGGCGCCTCCTAGCCGAGGAAAGAACCTCAAGAGTGACCCTCCTATAAGTTTTGGCATTCATGGTCACAAAATCCTCAAGATCGAGCCCCGCAATCAAAGCGTTTAGCTCCTTTTCGAACCCCAAGTCCTGAACGGTCTTCTTGTGATAGAACTTTTTCAGGCGGATGTTCCGCTTAGACAATTCCTCATAGTAACTCCAAGACCGTTGCTCCGGAAATACAATTCCGTAGGTCTCGAAGGCCGGAGGAGTGATAGCCTTCCTCTTGTTCGCTTGGGAGTTGGGTCCCTTCTTTGTACGCTTGGTCATCATGATGAATCTTAGGGACAAATATCTACACACAAGCAAGAAAAGAGACACAATGCAAGGCAAAAGGAAAAACTAAGTTAGTCAAAAAGGCTACAATCCACTATCAAAATTATCACCAACAAGTATCACTTCATCACTCAAGTTCAACCTAAACAATCCTCATCAACCAATCCTCATCATCCAAAAACAACAACCCATCAAGAATTCCACCAACATTTCACCAAAAATCGATCAATAGACTAGTCTTGACAATTATTCACAATGAAACATGCATAATAAGTGTAGACTAGCAAGGAACAAACACAAAAACAAACATGCAAATCCAAACAATCAAAATCAAAGATTTCAGAATTTCACATAAATAGTATGAACAATGAGCTTAAATGTAAAGAACAATGAAGAAAGAAGGGAAAGAAATCGTCACCGCAAGTAAGGGAGGCAGACAAGATCACCCAAAAGCAAACTCCAATGCTCTAATCACAACAAGGAATCACAAAATCAATGTTCAACCAAACCCTAGAAATTTGGGGTTTTTGAGAAAAATCTGAAATTATTGGTTTTGAGGTGAGGAATGAGGGTGAATTTGTGAATGTGAGTGGTGTAGAGTGAAATGTGTGAGAAAGATTGAGTAGGAAATGGAGTTTTGAGGAGTTGGAGTAGAGAGGAAAGTAGAGAGATGGTGAAGAAATGAGAAGTGAGGTGAAGAAATGAAAAGAAGGGGACGGATTTTCCAATAAACACGATCGCAGAACAGCTCCGCCCGACCCGTGCGAGCGCACGAAATAACCGTGTGATCACACGGTTCGAGCTCGACCGCACGCCCAGCAGCGCTCGATCGCACAGAATGGCTGGGAGCTACTGCCTCGATTTTCCAGTTTCGTGCGACCACACGAATCAACCGTGCGATCGCACGGAACTGGAATTATGTTTCTTGGCTTGCTCGACTATTGCACACCCATCTCATCATATTTATTATGAAAAGAAAATTAAAAAGATGAAAACACACAAAAACAAATTAGTACAAGAGTTAGACAACCGGGTTGCCTCCCGGTAAGCGCTCGTTTAACGTCATTAGCTTGACGGACCCCCCCCCCCCCCCAAAAGGTCAAGGAGGGTCAAACACGACCAACTTTGGGTCAACACTAGTCACCATGCACTTCTTTGCCCCTTTGGGCACAAAGATCTTACCGATACCACCTTTCAAGAGGCGAAAACCAAACGATCCACCAACATGCCCCTCCTCGGGATTTGATGGATTCTTGACCTTCTTGGACTGCTTGACTTTCTTAGCCGACTTATGGAACACCTTGGAGAGTTTAGCTCCATTAACATCTTCATCATGCATCTCAAATAACTCGGGGATGGTTACAACATCATCAAACTCATCCCCAAGAGCCTTTGGATCTCCATGGACTTCCTTTTCACCGAGAGAGGACCTAGCAAGCTTATTAGCACACTTAGAAACATGAAAATCGTTAGAAGAATTAGCACAAATATGGTTGTTCTCAACACAAGCAAGAGTGTCGATTTTCATGCAACTTTTCATTTTGGGACAACATTGATCATCAATAGTGAGCTTGAAGCTAGCTTTGGCATCTCCTGCCTTCAAGGTGATAAGTCCCCCTTGCACATCGATAAGGGCACCCACGGTGGCCAAGAATGGCCTCCCCAAGATGATGGGGGTGTGGGCATCCTCATCGATGTCCAAGACAACGAAGTCAACAAGAAAAGTAAGCTTGCCAACTACGAGGGGAACATCCTCAATCCTACCCAATGGAAACATAACCGATCGATCGGCTAGTTGCAATGACATAGCGGTAGGAGAGAGATCACCAAGAGTAAGCTTCTCAAAAATCTTATATGGCAAGATGCTCACACTTGCCCCCAAATCACAAAGAGCATTCTCAAATTTTAGCTTTTGAATGCTACAATGGATAGAAAAACTCCCGGGATCATTGAGTTTTGGGGGAAAGGAGTGCTGAATTAGAGCGCTACAACTCTCCGTGAGTTGAACGGTCTCCTTGGGTTCACACCCTCTCTTGCCACTAAGAATGTCCCTCATGAATCTTGAGTAGTGGGGCATTTGTTTGAGTGCCTCGGTAAAAGATAATGACACATAAAGTTTGCTAATGGTTTCCCAGAATTTGTGGAATTGGTCATCCATCTTCTTACCGGCAAATCTTTGAGGATAGGGGGGAGTAGGAGTTGGGAGAGGAAGAAGGGTAGTCTCTTTCGACTTATCACCATCACTCATGCCATCTACATGAGACTTCCCTTCCTCATCATCATGGTCCGAGGACTCATCTCCCTTAGAATTTCCCCCCCCTAGAGCATTGAGCTTCAACATGCGTAACACCATCATCTAAAGTCTTCCCACTCCTTGTCACAATTGCGTACATTTGCTTAGGAGGTTGACCTTGGGGTGGGAGACTTGTGTGCACTTGTTGCTCCTTGATGGTGCTAGCAAGTTGAGCTAGTTGGGTCTCAATCATCTTAAGATGAGTATTGGATTGCTTGAATCCATCCTCAAATTCAACGTTTTTCTTGGCTTGCGCCCCCACAAACGACTCCATGAGAGCCTCAATATTCGACTTGAGAGGTGGGAGTGGTGGAGGTGCAACGCCATAACCACTTGGGTTGGATTGATATTGGTTGCCAAAGGTCCTCGGTCCATTGAATCCGGGAGGTGGCAAATGAGATGCACCATAAGGAACTCCCGAGTTCAAAGGATAACCCCCACTTGAGGCACCCCTAAATTGCCCATAAGAGTAGTTATAACCCCCTCCACCTTGATAGTTGGGATTATAACCCCCTTGGTTGTATTGGCCTTGATTGCCAAAACCTTGAGGTTGACCGTAGGGCGCTTGGCTTTGATAGCCTTGTGCTCTATAGCCACCTCGGCCTTGGTTATCATACCCACTTCCTTGGCCATAGCCTTGGTGGGGACCATACATGGAGGGCCCTCTAGGTTGCCTAGCAAAATTAGGATTGTTAGGGTTATCATTCCTAGACCTCTCATTGATGGCATTAGCATACTCTACATCAAACTCTCCTTCATACGAAGGGCCATAATCCACAAATGACAAGTTATGAACTAAGGGGCATGCATCGGGGGAATGACTATAGTCTTGACAATTTTCACAAAAGAATGTGCCCGGAGGCATTGAGCCATAAGAACTAACCTTGCCCTTCCCCTTATTGAGAAGAGTGGCCGGGGGAGGTGGAGTTGTAGATGGAGATGGAGGCTTGCTTTCTGCACTTCCCACAAATGGTGTATTTTCAAGCTTCTCTAATCTCGAGCTAAGCTTCTCTATCATCCGTGCTTGCTCTATGGCGTACACCTAACCCTTTCCATTCTCATTCATACTTTTGCCATCATAACTTCTTGCACCTACATGCCAAGATTGGTAGTTTTGAACTACATCTTCAATTATCTCCTCAATTTGATCTTCTGTTTTGTTCATGATGGGGCCTCCCGCGCCCGCATCTAAACTTGTTTTCGAGCTTGGACTCAATCCTAAGTAAAAGGTTTTTAGAAACAACCACTTGGGAATCCCATGATGAGGGCATTCCCTTTGGTACTCCTTGAATCGGTCCCAAGCCTCGAAAATCGATTCATCACGCCCTTGCTCAAATGATTGAATCTTGTGGCGAAACTCCGCCCTCTTCCCATGAGAATAGAACCTGTTCAAGAAGGCACTAGTTACTTCGTTCCATGTGCGAAGTGAGTTGGGCTTGACCTCCTTGTCAAGCCAATCACTAGCACGCCCAAGCAAAGAGAAGCGGAACAAAGTCAACCTCACATAATCCGAGGTCACACCGTTGTGTTTTATTGTGTCACAATAGTGCTCAAACTGCTTGAGATGCCCGTGAGGCGACTCATTGCTTTTCCCACAAAAGGGATGACTTTGCACCAAATTGATCAAGGCGGGCTTGATCTCAAAATTATTAGCACATGTTGTTGGTGCTTGAATCCCACACGTAGCCTCAAATGCTCCCGGTATTCCCAAGTTCTTAACCGGAAGAGCCATGTTCTCACTAGCTTGCTTACTCACTTCTTGTTCCCCGGCAACGGTGCCATTTTGATAAGCGTGTTTTCCGTCGTTGATAGAAAACCACCTATGCAAACAATATTTATAAAACCACTTCAACTACCGGCAAGCGGCAAGCAAAGGGATCGTCCCAAAGAAACGGTGAATTATTGAGTTGGAAGTCAATCTAGTTCGATCAAAGATTTGTTTTGAATTGTCACTTTTTAAGAGTCTAAAAACAAATAAAGAACTATGTAAAATTGAATCAAGAAAGGGAAATGTTAGGGAGTCGGGGATAGCCTAGGGAAACCGGGAAAATCAATTCAACTATTTAGCAATGGTGATCATGCAACGAAATGGTGATTAGGCAAATGGCATCTAAAGACGAACCCGCCACCTCTCGGATAGGGAACGCTAAGCGTCTATTCCACGGAAGAGCTTTCGCCTAATCCTAGACTAAACTAACTAGCATATAATAGGTACTGCCATTTGATCAACACAAGATAGGTCCACAATGTCTTGCCAAACCTATCCTATGGTTCCACGGAAATCTAATCGAATAACATTTGCAACTACCACTCAACTAGCATGGATTTCCTATCATCAAATCTTGTTTAATCACATGAATCAACCAACAATCAATAATCTATTTCCCCTAATTCATCCCCTAGTTTCTCCCCTTTCCCTAACCTAAAACTACTCACTAATCATCCTAACAATCAAGCTATCCATTAGTTCAAAACTAGCTATCATGAAATTAAAGGAGAAGAAGTAGAGAATAGGAAACTCAATTGCACAATCAAATCAAAAACTGAAAATCAAAGTAACAAGCAAAATTGAAATCAAGAACTCAAGGTATTGAGGAATTGCAAAACAATTATCAACTAAGCAAGTGCAAGAATTAAAGAACTAAGAATTCAATTGCATAAAGAAGAGAAGAGTTGAAGAAAATTACTGAATTGATGCTTGGAATTAAAGAGTTTCTCTCTCTAGATTGAAGAACAAAATCACAAAATCTCTAGAATTGAAAGTGTAAAAATATGAAATGTAAAATAAGAAAATCGTACATTGAAAATAATCAAAAATCCTATTTATACTAAACCCCAAAAATAAGAGTTTAGTGCGAGCCCACCGAAATTCCGTGCGAGCGGGCTCCTCTGCGGTGCGATCGCACAAAATCACTAATAGTTCCTGCATCGATTTTCCAGATTTGTGCGAACGAGCTCCTCTGTGATGCGATCGCACAAATTCCCATATAGTTCCTGCATCGTTTTTGCGGATTCGTGCGAGCACACGAATTTGAGGCACGAGCGCACACACTGCCTTAACTTTTGGAGCCAACTCTGTAGACCCGTGCGAGGGCACAAAATGTCCGTGCGATCGCACGGCACCTGCTCGAGCAAATCTCAGCTGTTTTTCCATCATTTTCAACATTATCACCTGAAAAGCACAAAGATGGAAAAGGGGAATAAAAGAACAGCAAAACTATATAAAACTAACAAAAAAGCATAATAAAACTCTATAAAATCCTAGCCTAGAGCGACATAAATTCCGCTCATCACCTACGGGTTCAGTCAAGAGTAAGCTGTGGATTAATATAATTAATTCCACTTGAACTGAAGCGGCCTCTAGCTAGGCATTCAGCTCACTTGATCTCACTGAATTATTAACTTGTTAATTAATACTGAACCGCATTTATTAGACTTAATATTATATGCATACTTGGACCAAGGGCACTATTTCCTTCAGTCTCCCACTTGTCCTTAGGGACAAGTGTGCATTTCCTAATTCCTTTGTCACTTGATGCTTGCTCTTGAACATAAGATAAGAGTTGTCATCCTTATTACGTCCAGAGGTGTTTCTCGGTTTCAGAGTTCAACTGATCAAATAAACAGATAATCATAACCTATGATTCATCTGAGCACGGCCATGCATTTTACAGTTTCTAGCTCTCCGAGTGGCCTTGTACAACTTTTAAGCATCTCATCCCGATTTATGGGAGGACAATCCTAATCTTGCGATCTTGGGATTAGACTTCGTTTGATAGGTGATTACCTGAGCGTTGCCTTTATAGCTTCCTTTTACGGTGCGACGGTTGGTCAACGTCAAAGTAAGCAGTCCTCAAACAAGTAATCTCAAATCACTCAGGTATTGAGGATTAGTGTCTAATAATTTTAATGAAATTTACTTATGACAGATTTTCATCTCTTACAGTAAAGTTTCATAGGTCTGTCCGATACTAGTCTTCCCAAAGTACGTATCTATGCAAATGATTACGACATTGCCATGTCCACATAGTTCAAGAAACAGAACTACTAGTGATCTTGCATTCTAGTCGTCTAACGTTTTCTATGCGTCCATCTTTATAGAAAACTCCGACCAGGGACCATTTTCAACTTTTGACATTCAAGTTCACTTGATAGACATTTCTTAGTCACAGGACTGGTCCTGATAGTCTTTCTTGAATATATTGTCAAATTGAAGGGACTCGTCATTTAATACTAAACCAAGATTAAATGGAATATGAAAATACATTTCATATATGATAAATGTTCAACCCCAATGTTTTACAACCATGGGCCTCAAACCCATCTTCTAAAACAGTTCATGGAATTCAAAGCTATGCTTGATTTCCAGTGCTACAATGTGAGTGTTGCTTCTCACTTGTTGTATAGGTTTAGTTATCATGCTTTGCCAATCTTAATATCCTTTTCATCGAATGTTCTTCGAGATATGATGATAAGATATTTTGAGTTTGTTTATTATGTGATCTAGTCTTTCTTACTTCATTGGTGGTTCTACGCATTTTGCAATGAAGAACCATCAAGTTAGCAGACATGTGATCCACCCAAGTTCAGTGAAGAACTCTTTAACTTAAACAACCCTGTTTCATTGCTTCTTAGGCAATAATTACTTTTACTTCAGCTGTATAGGTTGCTAGTGATGCTTTGTTTGGATTTGATTATCCAAGCAGTTCACGGATATGTGGAAGACTTTCCATCTGTATCTTAGAACATAGAAATTAATATTTAATTTCCCACGCGACAACTCATGGTCTCCAATCCATGTTGCCAATTCAAAACACGATGCTCTATAGCTCGTCCTTGCCAATGGTTAACTCCAAAGGGATCTTTCTTGATCATTTGCCAGTGTTTATGCGTGTAGCATCAATATTTAGCATATCTTTATTTCCTTGAATCAAGAACTATTCCTATGTACTTTTTCAAGTACCATAAGTATTCTTGATCTCAATCTAGTTGATCTTCACTTAGATCAATAGAGATTGGTATATGTTCGTCATGCCTAAAGTCATACGATACGTTTTTGGCGATCCTCATATTATATTACACATGATAAATTCTTTTGCAGAATAATTTCCAATTGAATTCTATTCATGTAACTTTAGCTCATTCTAGTTTCAGTAGATACTAAATCCAGCTAAATTATTTGACATATAATATAGGTTAAGAATCTTACTTAGATCCTTTGATGTTTAACTTAGTAAACGCTTATACATAGTTCAAAACATCTTTTACTTAGATTTATTCATATGGGTCGAATATCTCCAATGGAGTCTTTCGTGTTTGATTTAGTAAATGCCATTACTTAATCCAGAACAATATTATAAGATCTTTGTGAATGGATCTTAATACCCAGTATGCACTAAGTTTCGCCTTGGTCCGTCATTGATGAATAATTTTCAAATCTAAGTCATTAGCATTTGAATGTTATTTCACAATAGAGAGATATGTGTATGACACACATAGGACCAATTAAGTTTTATGTACTCCCACTAAACTTCTTATATATCTATAAGAATCATGTATATTTTATGAAACTAAAATACTTATTACCTTCACTAAAATACAGTTTTAAATCCCAATTTGCTTGCTTAAATCTGTACTTAGATTTCATAAGCTAGCATTCATTTCAAGCATTATTTGGATCCACAAATCCTATGACATGCCATGTACATAGTTTTCTTCCAACATTTGACTGAGGAAGATGTTTTGTCATCCAATTTCCATATGTACCAATATGCAATCATTGCTTGAGTTATAGACTTAAGCATTACGATTTTGCATGAGGTTTCAACACAATCCACACCGTGAATTTGCTTGTAACCTTTAGCAACTAATCTAGCTTTGTGTGTGAACACAATTTCATGTTTGATGGTTTTTATCCTTAAAACAAACTTGCAACCAATAGGTGTGAAACTATTCTTGCAAATCAACAAAATTTCAATTTTGTCATCAAAACATTGAGTATGTTTTATGGCCTCTAACCATTTAAAACATTTGAGTCTGTATATGGCCTCTAACCATTTTAGGGAATCTGGGTTTCGTCATAGCTTTCTTACAGGTCACAAACTCATTAATCTACATGATAATAGTTTGATTGCAAGTTGTAGGTTTCTTTACTATCTAATAGAAGAATCGCATAGCTTCAGTGACCTGAACTCCACGTTTCTTCACTATCTAATAGAAGAATCTCATAGTTTCAGTGACTTGAATTCTATGCCTACTTGGGTATAGAACATCAAACAATAGAATATCAATAGCCACTTGAAAGTCCTTTGACTATTCTGTTCTCCTTGAAGCACTTGTAAAGTCTTCTAAGAGATGTCTATTCTTTAAAGCCACTTCTAAAGTCCTTAAGAATAAGTGTTCGGATTTTCTGAAGAACTTCGAAAAGCCTCCGGAATGTCCGTTTATGTTTGTTGTTCGCCTCGAAGACTTTCGAGGTCTATTTTCTCCCACTTGTCATTTTGGAAGCGAATCTCCAAAAGGACATTATTTCGAGCAAACAAACATTATGTTCTCAAAAATTCGTGGTAGAAACAATACCCTTGTGTCTCATTTGAATAAATCACAATGAAACATATATCTATACTTGGGCCTTAGTTTGTCGAATAACAAACACTAAGCTCCCACTGAGTTTGGCAAGTCTCTAGATATATATTATCGAAAAGATATTCTGAAATTACTTTTCAATAGCTTTGACGAATTTGGTTTAGTTTGGTGGTAGTTGAGCATTTTATTTTAGAAATTATAGGGAAAGTCTTTATGATTCATCATTGATCGAATCAAGTACTAATTGAGTTCGATCATTCCAACTTAGATATGCCATATCTTATGGAGCTAGATTGTGAAATTACAACACACAATCATTGATGATCATTCTTGACTTAAGTAATCATCAACATGATCTAACCTAGATCTTTATGATTTCTTTCTAAGTGGATTTTATACTTTTGAATCTTTGAACTAGCCAAACAGATTCAAAATTATATCACTTTGAGTAAATAAACCTATATTCACTCAAATCTATGTGAAATAATAAAGTCATAAAATCTTGGGAAATTCTCTACGGTAGCATTATACTTTTGCAAATTCTCATTGATAACAAAATTTTTAACACTTTCTCTAAAATAGCATTAATAATATATAATCTCTCTAAAATAGCATTATTTTAATAATTTTAACCTAATTAACTAAAATAATATTGACCATGGTTAAGCTCTTATACCATTGACATAGCAGACAATTAGATTGCCGTGAATTATAAGTTAATGCTTTCCATTAACTGAATAATTTTTCAAACAAACGTACATATCTGTCATTCCTCTTTTGCCCGAACAAATACAATTGGTCAATTGGTCTATAAATTACCATGCTTAGGAAAAATCATAGATCACGTGTAATTAGTTCAGCAAAATGCTTTTGCGCATAAACTAACTTCAGGTATGCTATTTGTTCTCAAAAGTTCTGATTTTTTATTTATTTTAAAGACGAGAAGAATTTCGTAAATAAGAGAAATAACAGAGGATAAGGTGCTCTTTCAGAAATTAGTAAAAAAAAAAAAAAAAAAAGCATGCCGATCACTGTTTACACAAATGGGGAGCAATTAATAGGTAGTAATTCTTGATATTTAACCATGGTCAATATTACTTTAGTTAATTAGATTGAAATTATTAAAATAATGCTATTTTAGAAAGATTATATATTATTAATGTTATTTTAGAGAAAGTGTTAAAAATTTTGTTACCAATGAGAATTTGTAAAAGTATAATGCTACTGTAGAGAATTTCCCTAAAATCTTTCTTTAGCTTTTGAATTCTATTGTCTAGGCGTTCTAACAATAGTTCATATCCTTTGTTACTTTCAACAAGTAAGACTTGCTTGTCTTGATTTGATCTAGAAATCAATCAACTTTCAAAATTCCATTAAAATAGAGCTTTTGAATGTTAACTTGTTGATATGGTCTAAGCAACAATGCCAAAGATTAGTGGAACTCAAATCAAGGGATTGATTTGAACCTAGTAAAGTTTTTATTGTTAAAGAGTTGTTTGTTTTAATCAAGCATATTGACTCAACCCGTAAATGACCATTTCATTCAAATAAACAAACAAACAAACAAGCATTGTTTTCATTCTTCTGAATGTGAGTCTTTCTGTGTTTGAAGCAGAAATTTAGGTATGCTGATTATGGAACAAAATAGCCATTAAGTTCCAGCCTTTGAAAGGACTTAAAACAAACTAGATGACCCTACAACTAATGTAGCATTGCCATGCTTCATTTCTCACTTGTAGGTCATTAGTGTTGCCTAGCTTCCATTGTTTGTGTTATTACCGAAGTAAGAACCTCAAGCGGTATATGATACCAAGGAAGTTTGATTGCTAGGTCACTTCTCTTTAAATATTAACTTTTAGGTAGAAACGGAATTGTAAATTCCGTTCACTTGTTCCTTGTTTTCCTATTTCTTGTACCCTTTCTTATAGTCTTAAGAATGGACTTCTCTAGTGTTGACTTTTATACTTTGTTAGACATGTCCAATGTCACTCCAACAAGGTTCTTATCATTTAATTTATGTTGAATATTTTGTTTCAACTAGATGATCTTACCAGAAGCTTCTAAAGTTCTCTAAGCATCGATCTATTCGAATGTCTAGGGACTAGACTCATTCGAGAATTAAATAGACAAAGATATTAGGTTGTTAACCATTGGTAAGGCTGAGAGTTTAAACTCAATGCTTTATGATCTCAAAACTACATTGTATTTTGAATTCACAAGCACCAATCGGTTCGCCATTCGACTTTGATACTCGAAAACAACCATAAAAGTCTCTAAAAGAAACGTACATTTTAAATTGCTCATTTTCTCTCATATCCGTGAATCGTTCTTGGATTCACTACCAATCGAGGAAATTTACTGTTACCTTTTTAAAAGGATTTACTGCAGTGCAAGATATTTAATTATAAACAATAATTAAAACATACATTGAAGCATGCAAAGTCTAAACATTTATCATGAGTAATAAATTGAAAATTAAAGCAATCATGCAATTTAAACAAGTCATTGACATTTTATTCAAATTTATTGTTCCGACAGGTGTGAATAAAATGATTCCAAGACCCTAAAAACCATTGAAGAATTAAGCACATTATGTATTTAGACTCAATTCTAAAATCTTTTAGGTAAGCAAAAGCCTTTTGCTAATAGTCTAGAAACTACTCTTGGTTGATAGGTACGTCTAAGAACTTATTAGGTAAACCTATCGATTTTGCCACGACATAAAAGGACTCCTTACTTATATCGTTGAGTTTCACCAAAACTAACATGTACTCACAATTATTTGTGTACCTTACCCCTTTAGTAACGATAAGTAACACCTCGCTATGGCGGAAAACTATTACTAAGATCGATGAAAAAAGGATATCCAAGTAAGTGTTATTCTGGCATGGCACCTTTTAACTCAATTTTTAAGTTTGGAACTTAAGGCTCTTACTATGTTGGTTAGATTTTAAGTGAACTAAAATCCTTAATCATGCAACATAATCAAGCTTCGATCTCATGCATATTTAAGACATATTTAAAAGCAATAAATAACTTAAAACATGCATAAGATAAATGTAATCTAGTATGGCCCGACTTCTTCTTGAAGCTTCAACTTCAAAGTCCGTCTTGAAATCTCCGTGGGAGGCGTCATTTTCTTCAAATAGGATAACCTATAATTAAACTAATTACAACTATTTGATGGTACGCAGACCATATTTGAATTGAAAAACAAATTTGGTACTTTAGACCAATTACATTCAAATTAATGGTACGCAGACCATATTTTCTATCCTATTTGGGCCATACTAGTCACTTCATAACCTGCAAAACAGTACATATATAATATATACCATTCACCCATTCATTATCATGAATGGCCCACATAATTGGTTAGTTAAAACACATTGTATGCATCACTTAAATATTTGCAGCAATTAATCAAGGGCACCAATAATCTACCAATTATTCAGCCCTTATTAATTCTAATCAAGTTGTTTAACCTTAAAGGATTTTGTAGACCTAATCAAGAGTTTATGACTAAAATTGCTCCCACTTAAACCAATAAATTCATATGCTTTACTAATTTTAAACATAAAAATGTATTTCTAGTCTAACTGGAAACATACAAATTTAATTAAAATTTAAAGCTCATATAAATTTATAATTGAATCCATTTTATTTAATTTATTTTCAGTTGAATTAAATGAATTTAAATTAATTCAAGGTTTAATTTTAGTAAAATAATTAGTATAAATAGAATTTATAATAATTATAATATTCAAAATTAAAACCCGAGAAAACAATTTAAATTATTAATTTTAAAAGTAATTAAAACGTTTCCGAACTGAAAATTCAATATTAAATTTAAGAACGACTCAATCGTCACACGACGAGGCACTTGGGCTTGCGCTCAAGCCCCATCGAGTGCACGAGGCTTAGCGCCCCGTTCGATTGATTGTAGCACAAACCACACACATCGACACACCACAGCTGGCCACGCTGTGCGCAGCCTTGTGCTGTGTCACGTGTTGCTGCGCAGGCCATCGCGCGTCGAGCGAGGGATCGCTCCCTGCTCGCTCGTTCTGCCTGCTGGCTGGGCGAGCCAGGCGCGCTGTGGCGCGGCAGCATCGCTGCCCACACGCGTCTTGCTCGTCGCTCGTGCATTGCATTGCACACACGCACACACGCATGGCTGTGTTGCCTAGTGCGCGCGCCATGCGCTATGTTGCTCGCTGCATTCGTACCGCACGGGCGACAAGCTCCCTTGCTCGTCGTCGCGTGCCCGCACTATACAACACCCCTTAAGGGTAACACGTAGCTTCCATTGCTTTGTGCGTGCAACATTAATGAGCGTTTCCATAAAAATTTAAAATTTTTAATTCAAAAATTAATGACAAATTAATAAAACACATTAATTTCATAATTTTAGGGCGAAAAATCGAAAATTTATTAATCAATTAATTTCCGATTAACATGGATTCAAATCTAGGTCATAAAAATTAAAAATTTAACATAAATTAACAATTTTTATGGTGGATTTTAATCATAGATACCTAATTAAACTATTAATTAATTATGAAAATCAAATTAATTCTAAATTATTCGAATTTCAACAAATTAATCATAATTACGAATTATGTTGTATAATTAACAAGGCTAGGCATTCAAACTTGTTAAACATATAATGTAGGTCAATTAAAAATTCAAGATTTATCAACAAGAATCGCAAATACTTAATTTAACATCTTAAATTTACAAACTTTTGCGTTCGAAAAACTAAAACCTCCGAAAAGTCATAGTTAGGCTTCGAATTTGGGAATTCTGGGTTCGGCCGAAAAATACTTCTTTTGTCAAAATTTTAGAATGCCTTTTACATGCGGAATTGACACAAAAATCACTCGATTTGGATGAGTAACGAAGAAACTGCCGAAAAAACTGCGTACATATAATTAAATAAACGCGATTTGCAATTAATTAACAATTACGAAAATTAATCACCACTTTTAATTCCTTGCAAATTTGTGAAATTTAACCATGTTATGCAATTTAGATTATGAAAATAATAAGAGGCTCGTGATACCACTGTTAGGCTATGATTCATATGACAAAACATAAATCATGCGGAAAAACCATAAAGCCAGGAAAGCATATTATTTACACATAATCATTTAGCATAGTTTAGAAGCATACACTTTGTAGCGTGCCCTCCCTAGCTGCGCCCGAACCGAACAAGAACAAGTCTTTAGGACTCCAAGTGTCGTCCCTCCGTAGATAGTCTACAGTACGTCCGGATCCGCCTCAAGATTGACCAACTAGAATCGCCCTTAAGGTGCTAGGATTTTCGGCTAAGTTAGTGCAAGTGTATGGCTGAATTTTCTTTCAAAAACTTACCCTTTGAATACTTCAATTGTGTCTATAAATTATGACCCTAGGCTCTTATTTATAGAGGTGTGGAAAGGGAATTGGAATCCTACTACGATACGAATTAATTAAACTAGAATCCTATAAGAACTCTAATTAATTAATTTATCCTTTTAGGATTAGGAATTTAATCATATACCAAATCCTAATAGCTTTAGGAATCGTGCATGAACACAAACACACACACGCACGGCAGCCCACGAGGGGCGCCTAAGCGTGCGCGCGCTCAGCCCACGCCACGAGGCCCGCAACGCAGCCATGGCCTTGGCGCGCGCTGGGCCTGCCTTGCGGTGGGCCTGGGCGCTGCCTTGGCTTGGCGTGTGGCGCGCGTTTGGCTTGCTGGGCGACGGCCCGGCTTCGTGCTGGGCCTTCGTCCGGCAGGCCTCGTCCGATGCTTATTCGTACGATACGCTTCCGATTAAATTCCCGGTTCCGGAATTAATTTCCGATACGAACAATATTTAATATTTCCGATTCCGGAATTAATTTCCGTTTCGAACAAATATTTAATATTTCCGTTTCCGGAATTATTTTCCGATTCCGATAATATTTCCGATTCTGACAATATTTCCGTTTCCGGCAATATTTCCGATTCCGGCAATATTTCCATTTCCGTTAATATTTTTCGATACGTACCATGTTTCCATTTCCGGCAACATCTACGACTTGGATAATATTTACATTTCCGATACGATCCATATTTCCGTTTCCGGCAATATCATCGTTTCCGGAGTATTCATTTCTTGCTTGTGACGATCTCAGCTCCCACTGAAACCAAGATCCGTCGATTCCGACTATCCATAGATGGAGTATTTAATTCCATTAAACACTTGATCCGTTTACGTACTATTTGTGTGACCCTACGGGTTCATATAATTAATTCCACTTGAACTGAAGCGGCCTCTAGTCAGGCATTCAGCTCACTTGATCTCACTGAATTATTAACTTGTTAATTAATACTGAACCGCATTTATTAGACTTAACATTAAATACATACTTGGACCAAGGGCACTATTTCCTTCAAAGTGGAGTTGCATTTGGAAAGCTAGATGTCCCCCAAAACTTAAATTCTTCTTTTGGCTTATCCTCTGGGGAAGACTCCCAACTGCCTCCCATTTATCCAGCAGACAAATTCTCCCTAATGGAAATTGCCAATTCTGCCCAACAACCCAAGAAGACATGGAACACTTGTTTCTGCATTGCCCTAGAGCTATTGAGTTTTGGAATAATATTGAGTTTAAGCCCAAGTTTAATTATCTCCATTCTGATTTTGAAAAGTGGTTTTTAGATAATCTGCAAGATAATGACAATATCATGACTTTGAACACCCCATCCCATACTGTGTTTGCTTTTTGCCTTTGGAGAATATGGAATAGAAGAAATTTGTGGATTTTTCAAAAAGAAAATAAAACTATTGGCCCTTGGTGCCACCAAACAATATGGTTAGCTAAAGAGCATGGAAATATAGAGAGTAAAGGAACACAACAGATTAAGTCAATGCATTTGGATCCCACCACCCTTTCCAAGTATTTTGTGAAATGCAATGCCTCTTTCTGTTCCTCTACTCTCCTTGCCTCCTATGCAGCTATTTGCAGGAATGAAGAACACATATTCATGGTTGGGATAGCTGGAACCTTCACCACAACATCAACCATTGCAGCAGAAACTCAGTCCATTCTCATAGCCAGTTCTTGGATCATGAACAAGAACTGGCAGAATGTTACCATCTTTTCAGATTGCAAAGCAGCAGTAGAACACATTAGTAATGATCAACCACCTCTCTCTTGGCTTTCTAACCTGTATGGTAAATGTAGGGAGTTGCAAAGAACCCACGGGAGCCTTTGGGTGAAGTTCAGAAGAAGGGAGCATCTTATGGAAGCGGACTACGTGGCAAAGAAGGCCAAGGACCGGCTGAGTCTGTTGGATCAAGGCATTGATTTAACCTCCCCCCACCCATGTTTAGCTAGTGATATATCAGCAAACAATGACACTAATTTTTTGGAAACATGCTTGCTTCGTAGTAATTGGGCGATATGTGCCTGTATTTTGACCTCCACAAGAAGTGGAGTTAGTTGAACAAACTTATTTATGTATGCGTACAATTTAAGTAATTAATTCACTCATTTTCACCCAAAAATCTAGTACTCCGTATCACATTATGGGCTAAAAAAATACTTCATAGAGGCATTTCTCACAATACCAAATATCCACTTTCTGGACCCAATTTATCAAAGAAAACAGTTCAAAGCCCAAAAACCCTTAAAAAGAAGGAACCTCAAATCTCCATTATCCTATCCGTTAACTCCAGTCACTCCTGTAATCCAAAAACACCAACCTTGAACCTCCTCCAATGGCTTCTCTCCTTTCTCTCTCATCAACCCCTCCTTCCACTGCAAATTCTAACAACTACCCATCTTCTACTTTCAAAGGAAACATCAACAATTTCAGAATAAACCCATTCAATTTTGCCCCACTTAAACTCCATTTGAGGAACATCGTCAAAAAGGAAAGCACCCGTCTTGTAGTTGTAGCTTCTGCTTCTTCTTCAAATGTGAGTCCGAGTATTGGGTCGGGTTCAGAGACCAGGTTCAGGCTAGATAACCTCGGACCACAACCAGGTTCGAGGAAGAAGGGGAAAAGAAAGGGAAGAGGTCATGCTGCCGGTCAGGGAGGAAGCTGTGGGTTTGGAATGCGGGGTCAGAAATCGAGGTCTGGTCCTGGTATTATGAGGGGTTTTGAAGGTGGTCAGATGCCCCTTTATCGCCGAATTCCCAAATTGCGTGGTATTGCTGGAGGTAATTATCATACTTTGTACTATTTTTGGGCCTATTTTTGTTTTTTATCGACTAATTATTGTAAATTTCAATTTAATGTAGTTTTTGTTGCTTGTTGTTCTTGTTAATTTGAGTAATTCATTGTTTAATTGTACTGGTGGAGCACTTCTAAGGTGAAAATTCTGTTAGAATTTCGTTAAAAGGTGTATGCCAATCTTATTCTAGAAAATAAAACAGGTGAAGTTATAGGATATAATGCTCCAAATAGGAATCTAGAACAAAGAGATGTGGATAGGGGGTGTGCAATGGACAATACATTGAGATTTGTAATGATTGATTTTGTTGCATTTTGGGATGGGCTTAAGAAATTTAAATTGGGAATGGTGGTTTCTGTAATGTATATATGGCTTTTAATAGTCTAATACAACAGGTTGGTTTTTTTGCCGCGTGTGATAAGACAGCTCTGCTGCCTAGTATTTCCCATGTACGTATTTTTCTTTACAAATTTCCATTACCACTCATAAACATTATTGGACATTAACATGAGATTTCCCTTGTGTTGAACCCAATGTTATCCACATGTGAGTTGTGTCCCACGTTGGAGAGAGAGCAGAGGAAATACCAACTTATAAGCTAGAGGAGTTACTCCCATTGTTGTCGATTGGTTTGAGTGTGGAACCCCTTTTGGGCTTGTAAGTTAAAACGAACTTCTCCTATTTGTGTTGCCCAGACCCATTTTATATTGTAATAAATTTAACACGTTGTAAACTACTCCCTCCGTCTCTTTTTGTTCTTCTCATTTGGAATTTTTTTGTCAAAACCATTATCATTACAATTTATTAACCCATATCATGGGTTGTTAATGCATTCTTGACTTCTTATGTATCACTTGTGCTATTTTGAATTGTACTGTATTTTTTTAACATTACTTTGAAAGTTTTAAACCTCTTTTTCAAGGATAACCACCTCAAACAAGGCTCCTTTCCTCTTTAGGCATTCCTAAATAGTTAGACTTTGTAGGGTGACACCCATGATTTACCTTTTTAATAAAAGTTTCATGATTATCAAGGCAAGATATTGTTGGCAACATTCTTGAGTATTTTCCTTGCAATTTAGTATGCTTATTTTCAAGTTAAGAATTTTATACAATTTGCAGAGATGAAT
The DNA here is from genome assembly GCF_020520425.1 of Spinacia oleracea. Taxonomy (NCBI): domain Eukaryota; kingdom Viridiplantae; phylum Streptophyta; class Magnoliopsida; order Caryophyllales; family Amaranthaceae; genus Spinacia; species Spinacia oleracea. The sequence goes on from NC_079489.1 coordinate 96,353,775, forward strand.
AGTATTTAAACTTAACATATACAAGTCTATTGTGCACCTAAGAAGAACATCGAGTCATGTAAGAATGTTTTGTCAAATGAGGTGGTTGATATTGAAGCCAATCATAAGATGATAGTTGGTCTCCAATGTTCCTTCTCATGGTGCCATTACTTCAGGAAATTTTATCCTACTTTACGTTGTTCCGTTTCCCACACCCTAAAAACTAACCCTTTACCCTCACACACTTCTTCTACATGATATAAGAACCTGTCGAAGAAATTCTTGGCATGAAACTAAAAGCATAACCTGAAATAAAATTGTCCATTTCCCGAAAACATTGTTTCTGGAAATAACTCTGGAGAACAGTTTAATTAACTTCTAAATATTTAATGCTTACTCTTCACTTAGCTTGGAAGATAGATAAGGGGAGTTTAGTTTTGAGGCTGAAATATGAGCGTCGTTATATGAAAAAGATTTAAGTAAAATAAATCAATTGGTTGCTGCTTCAACTAGCTCTATTAGAACTTGTAGCACTGAAATTTCACTTTTTCAAAAAGAAATGCAGCATTGCAACTGTTGATGTTGTTACCAATAAAAGACTAAACATGTTTGTTTCTCCACGTTCATAGCTTGCTTGTGTCGCTGTCATCATCTATTCTCTCTCTCCCTCTCTCTTTGTAACTGTATTGATTCTTGCGTAAGGGGTGCTGCTATTTATTAAAAATAAAAGGCACTCAAATAAGAAGTCTGGGCTAGAATTGGATTTTTAGGGAGCATTAACCTCTTACTGTGAATGCCGTTAGACAATGCAGTTTCTAATTTATATTACCTCTTCATGTATAATTCTCCGGTGAGTGAAAATCTATAGCGTTGGGTGGAGACATGACTGGATCATATTCCCTCTCTTCGATGGAGGCTCTAGTTAAGATTTAGTAAATTGATGTCCATTGTTAATTAGTGGCTTCAGTTTCAACATAGAATCCCTCAGAATCGCATGTGTATCACACAGGTCTTACTTCCAGAGATACCTTTGCGTGACCCCTTTACAGGGATTTTCAATTAGAAAGCACAGAGTCATTAACTTGATCTTTGGTCTTAGTAAATCCAGTACAGAGCTCATGTTAATCTCCAACTTTCTTTCTAGTAATTAACTGGGTTCTTGTTAATTATCTTGGTATATATTTCTTAGATTCTGATCCTACTCATGATCTTTTAAGCCTTTGATTACTTTCTTTTTCCTTGATCCTGATCTAAGGCTCTTATTCTTTAAGCCTTTTATTACTTTCTATGTGTTGGAATTTCTGTTCGCAGAGTTCTATTCCTTAAAGTTTCAACTTTCAACTTGTTTTGAGGATGAACCAATTTCTATTTTAGCCATGTACACTGATGCCATTATCTTTCAACAGGAATGCGTGCTGGCTTGCCGAAGTATGTTCCTATTAACTTGAGAGACATAGAGGTTGCTGGATTTAAGGAAGGTGAAGAAGTATCGCTAGAATCCTTGAAGGCAAAGGGTATAATCAATCCATCAGGGAGAGAAAGAAGGTTGCCATTGAAGGTAAGGGTGTTTTCTATGCTTAAGGCTGAAGAAAGTGTTTTATTTTTATCTTTTCCAATTGATGGTCTAAATGAGGTGCTACTGCCTTCACATGACTTCCCTCAAGTGTGAACCACGTTTGATTATATAATGTTAGATCATAGTTTGCCAACATGATGATAAACTACCGTGGTCACACATCTTAATCCTCATGCCTTAAGGTTTCATGCAAAAGGATTTCTCTCTTTCATAAATAAATAAATATAAATAAAGACTTCTGTCATGTTAGTTACTATCACTGTACCACTAGTCTTCTGATACTGTAGTGAAAAACTATGGATACTCTATTTGCAGTACGCATAGGACACTTTTATTTGTGTCTTTCCCCCAAGTTGATATGCCAAGTTTCTAACTATTTTGGACAACCTAAATATTGACTCTCCCATGTGAAGTTAACCATTCAATACTATGTTAGTAATGTTACCAAGCTTGACTTCAGCAGTCTGCTAGTCCGACATAAGTCTCCTGCTAAGAGTCTGGTCATTCATCTTCTTTCATTCTGTAGTTGCTTCATATGGGAACTTCTTTATTTCCATTGTGACTAGCTTTTGCTTATTTACTGAATAGAATTTGCTGACTGAATTAATGGTGTACACTTGTACTTCATATGGTATTATCAATTGTATTTCCTTTTTCCCCTATAATGGAAGTTATAGAACAGTGCCTGTTGCTACTTTTTCTTGTGATACAGGTGACCTTAGATTCATTCACTAAAACTTTGGCTATGTTCTTTACTGATATGATTCTGCTCGGTCAAAAGGACTTCACATAATCTGAATGGTAATTTAGAGTCGAATGGACCTAAACAATTTTATCAAACAGACCAAACAATAAACCAAACTAGAAACGCTAGTATGGGCGAATAAGCATCTCATCTACTAACCTAATTGTCCTTTATACACACAATATAAGAATCCTAAATTACATAAAATACAAACACCTAGTTATACTACGGCTCCTAATGAAAATCAGTACATTGTTTTTCTACACTTAAACTCCAATCCTTAAGGGACAGCCAAACCGTATAGGACTCCTACTAAAGCATTAAAAGATACTCCGTAAGACTTATTGCACGCCAAGAACAACTGATGTAGACTTTGAGTGTTGAACAAAGCTTCTCAAATTCACATCATTTACACTAAAGAAAACAAGCAAGTCTAATAAGTTTAGATAAGTGCTAGTAAAGGTTTAGATGAGGTGTAAGAAGCTCACATGTTTTTAGGTAAGAGGAAAACACCTTAAGTAATAAGACTTTCCGAACCACTTTTTCACCTGTGTATATTGTTAAGTAAATGTATATGATTTGTGACCTTGATTTCAGTGGGTCTGATTTTCTAAAAAGCTTTGAAAACTTTCTTAAGATGGTACTTGTACTGATGTTCGAGCTTATTTTTAACAAGTTAACATGCTTGTTAGAGTTAGGTATTGGAATTACAGGGGATTGGATTTGAGAGACATGGCTGCTTGTGAAGGCCGTGACGTAAACTGATAATATATTAATGGTGCTGATATTGTCTCTAATAACTGTTTATTATGACAAGCAGAGAAAAGTAGTTTAGTAAACTGTACTGTCTGCCCTTTCAAAAGTAGTTTACTATGACATGCCAACTGGGCTATGACACAAGTAAATTAACTACCCTTTCCATTACTTCTTGGAGAATTGGCAAAAACATAAAGATGATTTTTATCCACAGATCTTTAATTACACAAACAGCAAAGTTGTAGAAATGCTAAACCCAAGTGAATAATCCAGTCTCCCTATTATTATGCCAATATTGCGTTTTATGAGAGTTACTGTTGGTCCACTTTTATCTGCATGTGAGTAGAAGACTGCTTCTCCTGGGCCACTCAATAGTTAGTAAATGCATATACAACAGTCTTACCACTTTTAACCAGGTCGTGATCATAAACTCCCTTTCTATGTGTGTAGCAAGCCAATAGCTTCATTTTCTTGGTCTTTTGTATGATGTTGGCGACATGTTGGCCTTGTTTGGCAATATCACCAATATGCTTTTGTGTTCGTTTACTCGTGCTTCTTGAGGACTGCATGTCGTTTATTAGTGCCCTTTTCTAGGAGTATGAAGTATGTGTTTCTTATCTTTCTATTGCTTTCTTCCTCCTTAATATGGGAACAACCAATTTGCTTATGTTCTGTAATTTAAAAAGAACAGGCATCCATCGCATATCATGATAATCATTTGAAGCTTACTATTTATGCCTTCTTCTTTACAGATTCTTGGTGAAGGAGAATTAAGCACGAAGCTGCAAATAAAGGCACGTGCTTTCTCAGGATCAGCAAAAGAAAAGCTCGAGGCTGCAGGCTGTTCTGTCACAGTACTACCTGGAAGAAAGAAGTACATCAAAGAATCAGTAAGGAAGAACCTTGCTCGTGCTGATGAATACTTTGCAAAGAAACGAGCTGCGTCTGCCAGCGAAGCTGAGTCTGCTTAAATTTTATATTAGTGATACTTAAGATCATCAAAAATGTATGTAAAGTGTATCCCATTCATTTTTGTTCTCTAATGGTTTGTTGTAGAGCTCTTTATTTCTTTTACCCCAGGATTTGAGGTTTAAGGTGTAATCATTAATTTGCATATTTTGCTCAAGTATCACTCCATTGATTGTGTCTTCTTCTCGTTCGTATAGTGGAGTATCTTTAATTGCGTTGTCGTAATGAAAACCAACAAAATTGATTATCGTCTGTTTTTGAGGGACTTATCCTTATCTCTTCACCTGTTATTATAGGATTTTTTCACAAATAACCCTCGTTTCTTCTTCACCATATTCTTTTATTTTTAGGATGAGATTGTGTGTAATTGTGTATGATATATTAGTTGCCAATAAACTAGCGCGCTTCAGCTTTCCCGAAACAATGATAAATCAGCCATATAAAATAAGGTTAAAAGTACCTTGTTTTGATTTTCTTAAAAAGTAAAAACAGCCCCAATCTTCAGACTATGTCTACTAACTTTTTTATTATTTAGACTCACATAAGACTTTTTTTTTTTACACATTATCCCCATACTCGTTTTAGACTCAACTAAACTACTAAAAAAAGCTAATTAAATAGGATAGAGTACGATGATGTGGTATAATTTGATTTGGTTGGAAAAAAAAGTGGAGTCTCGAGTGAGTTATGGATTTTCAAACTCACTTCAAAACTTGTACTCTTTTGGTACATTATCCTAAGACTTAGACCCGAGACTCACCTCGAAACTCACCTTAAGACTTGGGATGAACTCACCTACGGTTAAATTAGCTTCAGGCATTGAAACTACGGGTAGTGCGTATTTCAAGAGCAAATGGTCTAGCTTGCGCGTACCCGTATACAACATATTGTACATCAGGGTAATTTTTACCACTTCTAACTTTTAACATATTTTGATTAACTTTTCATATGATCAATATTTTTTTGTGGATGAACTTTTTATAAGATTTTATAGTTACTTTAAACATTATTAGTGGTTTTAAAGAGGTAATTTTTATTAAAGAGAAAAAAATTCTTAATAAAATTAAATAACTTTTACATATTCTGGTATCTTTTAAGCATTTGAGTTTGGTTATAGTCTTACAATACTTATTATACAACAACTAAACTAAGTGTTTGTGTAGTACTCGTAAGAGTTTTGCCATCGATATTCAACCATAACAATGCAAAATGCCGTCAATTACATTACTCGTTTAAGAATTTAAGAGCATACCGAGCTTGTAGTCTAAATAACATGCCCGCGATACTTTGAAAAATCTAGTTTTATACAAATTAGGTAAATAATGTTTCACCATTTTATAAATATTATTTTAACGATTTAAATTCTATGATACCATTAATAGATTACGGGAACATCAAACTTGAGTAGAGTTGATCTATACTCCACTCCGTATAAAAGAGATAGAAATAATGGAGTTAAGGCACTACTAGATTTAGTAAGAACTATAGCTACTTGTAAAGTTTGTGACATCATTTTTAACTAACTCTTTCTCCGATTAATGCAATCACACTCAGAGTGTCCTAATGCACGTGAAATTTACTGTAAAGTTGTACTGTAATTAAGACCAGCTGGTTAACGAAAATGACAATTAAAACAACTCTTTAACTCTAATTAAAAAGGTCCTAAATTCTAATAATATGACAAGCTACCAAACTCCCCCACTGGCAGCCAATGTGTAGGGACTAGCTAGGGCCTAGGGAGCCAGTTTTTGGTAGTGTTAGATGGAGGTTGTCGTAGCGGCAGTCTGTGAGGTATTTCATAATACCTCACAGGGGTATTTTCGTAAATTTACACCAATATCAAATAAATTAGGAATATGACAAAATTAGTAGGACAATAGGAAAAGGACAAAATTAATAAATAAAAGAGAAGAGAATGACAGAAAAAGAGGAGAAAGAAAGTGATATGAAGTACCATTTCTCTTTTACAATGTACCATTCTTTAAAAAACAAGTACCATTTTCTTTTAAAATGTAACATTCTTTAAAAAACAAGTACCATTTTTTAACAAAACACCATTTGTTTTTTACAAAATGCCATTCTTACTTAAAAAATACCATTTCATTTTATTTTTTGTACCATTACATCATTTGTTCGATCCATAATCGGTCCAAAAACATATAACAGCAAGCAGTTTTGTCTTTTCTCTATTTTGTCTCTTTGTTGGTGTTATGTTTTTGGTGATACATCACAACATGGGATTTTTACTTCCTCGTGTTAGATGTCCCATAATTCTACAAAGCCCACATCATGGCTTGACAATATTGACATGCTCAATTATGGAAATAATCCTTTTCACTAAATGCCAACTTACTTAATACTACTGTTTAAAAGTGGTAAACTTCCCTTAAAACTTGCTCAATTTTACCTTTATCCTAATACTCATCGACCGTACTTTCAGCTACTTATAGAATGAAAAAATGACATCAACGATTTTAAATGTGCGTGGTTCACGCCCTGCCAGGCTGCCACCCTCTTTTAATGTTCGACTTGGGATACTCTATAATACTTTCCTCCATTTTTTATTAGTTACACTCTTTGAATCTTGGCACTTTTTACACTCTTTTACCTATATATTCAGATTAAAGCTGATATGTCTAAATCTTGTCAGAATAAGAACTGATTTGTCTAGATCATGTCCAAATCAGAATCAGTCAATCCAGATCATAACCGATCTATATATGTCTCCATATCATGTTCAATTCAGAATCATAACCTATATGTCAGACCAGACACATGTGTCCAAAACAAATTGATATGTCCGGATCATGTCCAATTCAGAACCAATCTATCCAGATAATGTCCAGATCAAAATCAATCTGTCCATATCGGAACCCACATGTACATGTCAGAAATGATGAATCTAGATCATGTCCATATTTGAACCCATATATTTAGATCAAAGTCCATATGTCCAGATCATAACATATCTATATAGTGTATGTCCAGATCAAAAACACATATGTTGAAGGAAATATGTCCTTCACATAAGGTGCATTAGTCTAATACCAAGGTTCAGATTAATTACGAACAATTAATTCAGTGAGATCAAGTGATCGGAACAGCTAGCTGGAGCAATGCTTCCGATCAGTGAGTTCTAATCTATATTAGGCTCAAAGCTTACTCTTGACTGAACCTATAAGGTCACACCATTAGCATGTAACATATCATCGGATTAAATGAATCGGAAATTCATTTAATAGCTTTTCGGGAATTAGTTCGGAAAAACATAAATATACGATCTGGCGTTGGATCGGAATCGTATATGGTATCGCGAATATTCCTAAGCTAGGCGAAACGAATAATCGTATCGTATGACGGTGATTCGTCAAGTACTATACGATAAACAATAACCGTAAGACATTGGGCGCGGATACGAGCAAGGAAAGGCTGACGGCCCGTCGAGCCAAGCGCGCAAGGCTCAACGAGCGCAGCAGCTCGCCAGCGCGAGAGCAAGGCCCGAATGCTTGCGGTTGGGCGCGCGTGGGACAACAGCAGTGGCAGCAAGCGTAGCAAGGTCCAAGGCCCATGGTTGCGTTGCTATGCGCGCTGCTCGTGGGCTTTGTGCGAGAGCTGGGCGGTTGAGGCCTTGGGCCTTGGCCGGTCATGTTATAACCCTTAGGGTTATAACACCTCACCCATTCATTATGTTTTTCCACAATTCTAAATACGTACATCAGTTTAATCTAAATCAAAAGAGAAACCATAATCTTTATTGAGCCTCCGTTCAAACTGTTCTTCCCTAAAAGGTAATATATCTTGAGTGACGTCTAAGCTACAAATCTCAAGACGGTTCTGAACGTGTCGGTAAACCAAGTAGATGAACGACATTTGGAGTTCTTGTTCGTGTTCGTGATTAGTTGAACTAGGGAAAACACGCTACAAACGTAAGCCTGCTTGATCTGTACTTTATACATGGTTCCTGGCTTTGGGGATTATTCCGCTGCGTTAATATATTTTTAACTGTATTCCCCTACAGTGGTATCATGAGCAACATGTATTCTAAAGTAATTTTTGGCATGTTAATATGTTTGTGATGTTGTTGAATTTTTTCTGAATTTTTCATGAATTTACGAAATATTTCTGGATTATTGGATAGATCGTAGAATATGTTCTGAATTCCTAAAATGTCAGAAATTCGATTTTTCTGACCCTAATCTGATTGAAAATGGCGTTTTAAGATCAACTCATGAAAACAGAATCGCGAAAACAGTCCCCAAAGTTTGAGTTTTTGGGCGTTTTTTTTAATTAATGAATTAAATTAACAAATTTGGAAAGTTTTTCAATTAATTTCTCGACCTAAACTACTCGAAATTAATTGAAAATTTTCCCTACTGTTCCTGGGTATATTTTAAAATTATGGTAAAATTTTCGGCCATAAATGTTAAGTATAAACCATAATTTTATTTTTCCCTAAATTGGTGATTTTTAGATCGTAAATTGATTTTAATAATGATTTAGATCTGAAAAAAAATTCAATTGGGAAAGGGAATATAATTTCATGTTAAGTGGAAGTTTTTAAAAATTTATGGATTAAAATTTTGATTAGATTCGTTAATTTTAATCATCACTTAAACCAAATTTGATAAAAATCTGAAATTTAAATGTTTAGAACGATTTAAAGTTTTGGATTGGATTATCAAAAATATTCAAATTTTTGTTGATATTGATCATTCGTTAAATTTGAATTTTGTTATCCAAGATTTATAAATTTCTCAAAATTGGATTGTTGGAAAATTAATTAAATCACCCACTTTGTTATTTTTCGAAAAATAAAACGATTCATTTTCTTAATTTTAAGAAAAATAACGTCATGAAAATAAAGTTCCGTGAAATCAAAAATTAATTTTTTTTGGTTAATTGGCTCGTATGGCACGAGCCAAAGGCGCGGAACAAGGGTGTGCGGCGTGTGTGGTTGGACGTAGCCCATGCGCGCTGCACTCCGCAGCTTGGCGCAGCAACGCGAGGCATCCAACAAGCGAGTTGTGCGTGCCAGCGCGCGCTGGCCACAACAACGAGCAAGGCAGCAGCAGTGCCTTGGCTCAGCGATGAAGCAGCGAGCAAGCAAGGCAGCAGCGCTGGCCTTGGCTTGCGAGCAGCGACGAGCAAAGCAGCAGCAACAACGTAGCTGCGGGCTGTGCGCTGCGTTGTGCGGGGGAGAGGCGATGCTCCTCGAGGCCTCGTGTGGCACGCAATGCACAAGGCGGCATTCGGCTGGGCGCAAGCCTAGCCCATGTTGCACAAATTGGCTATTTTGCTTCGTTTGGGCTTTGAATTTAATTTTGCGTGAAATAGCTAACGGTAGATTTTTCATTTATTTTATTTTATTTAACTTGGGCCAGGCTGTGAGTTTAACTATTTAAAATTAAATTATCCGGCCAAATTAAAATATTGGTTTAAGTGGGAGCCATTTAATGAAATTAAATGAAATAATTATTTCTAATTATTTTCGTAGGGCACCATGATTTTAATTTAAATTAATTTTTGATTAGAATAATTCTAAGGATTAATAACTCGGAATTGATTAATCTTTTAGGACGCGTTTTATGTGAACGTATTTTTAAATAAATCATGTAAATACTTGCATATTTATTTGGGCCATTCGTTTTAGGACACGAATGGACGAATGCATAGGAAATACTTTATGTATTGCAAGTATTCAATGTGACTAGTATGGCCAATCTAGGATAGTTAAATACGGTATGCGTACCGTTTTATCTTTGAATGTAAAGTAATATGGTCTGCATAGCATTGATGTTTTGATGTAATTATTTATTATTTCAAGTTCTTCTAGGACATTTAGAACTTTAAGTTAGCTTTTGAATGAAGTTCAAGACGATGCCAAGCTAACAAGGTGAAAAATTGGATGCTTCAAGACCAAGTTTTTGGGCCATACTAGTTCACCAAAGTTATTTATGCACTTATATATATATATAAGTGCATGTGGAGTACTGGAGCCGTAACATTTTCTTCATTATATTGTCCCCCCCCCCCTATATATATATATATATATATATATATATATATTATGCATGAATGTTGTTTGTATGTTCGATTAGATTTAGTTCACTAAATAATCAAACCGATATAGAAACAACTAGGTCCAAAGTAATATTGAGTTTATAATTGCCTTCCAAATCAAGCACTTACAAAAATCTAAGGATCTCAGGTAGTAGGTTTCCGCCAAAGCGAGGTGCTATTTTAGTTGACTTTTATGGTAAGGTATCCCAAAGGAACACGTTGATTGTGGTTTTAACTCAAACAACAATGGCATATGTTGTGGCAAAGGATACATTATGGAATTAATTTATTAGCCAAGAGTAATTTGGAGATTACTAGCAATTTGTTTTGCTAACCTAGAATCTTAAAAGACTTAAGACATGCCAAAGCTGCTTAAGAATTTAGGACTTTTAGGGTATTGGAATCGTTTTATTCATTATGGACCATGTTTTATTTTTCATGAATGAAATGTTTAATATCTTTAATCATTGCATGAATTCTTTTATTTAAAGTTATTAAAGTATGATAAATGTTTTTCTTTGATAGTTCATTTTGTAGAATTGTAAATCTTCAACTTTATTGCATTCGGATAATAGAACTGCGATATTTCCTCGATAGATTGGTAACTAATTTTGAGAGAGATTCTCAAAGAAAAGGAGAATGAGGGCGTATCTTGGATGCTATTTTCTTATAGTGATCTTCATGGTTGTTTTCAAACTAAAATTTGAATGGTAGACCAATTGGACCTCGTATATTCAGAATATTGGGTAGTTCTGGAATAATGAAGTATTGAGTTAAAGGCTCATGTATAACCAATGGTTAACAACCAATTTTCTTTTGATTCGATAATGAACTAGACTCATTGGATGTGGTCATTCAAAGTGAATAAAAGAAAGGGACTTTGTAAACGTAACAAAGTAAGAAGATCAAGCAAAGAGTAAAATCTTTTGGACTATAAGAAAACGTGCTAGAAAGGATAGAAAACGGGAAAAAGAGAAATGAATTCAGAAATTCTATTTCTAACTTGAAGTTTATGTTAAAGAGAAACGACTTAGCAAATAAACTCCTATGGTATTAGATTACCGCTTGAGGTTCTCACTTTAATTAGGAACTCAAAATCCGGGAGCTAAGTCTGGTTATTGACTTACAAGTGGGAAATGAAGCAAAGTTGTGCTACATTAATTGTAGGGTCATCATGTTTGTTTTAAAGTCCTTCTAAGGGCTGGAACTTAATGGCATTATGTTCCATTAATCATCATAAACAATTTATGTTTGGACAACAGAAAGACTCACATTCAAAGTAAACAAAACATTCGTTGAACGTTTATTTGAATGAAATGGTCATTTAAGGGTTGAGTCATATGATTGATTAATAAACAAATAAATATCTTCACATTCGAACTTCAGAAGGTTCAAATCAAATATTTTGATTTGGGTTCCACATATCTTTGGCAATGTCATATGACCATATCAACAAGATAACATTCTAAGATTCCATGGCATGGATTTTTGAAAGTTGGTTAATAAGACATGTGGATCTTGCTTGTTGAACATGACATCGAAATGGACTATTGTTAGAAGAATCTAGACAATTATGTTCATGGGCCAAAGATGGATTTTATGACTTACCTATTTCACAAGAATTTGAGAAAATATGGCTATATTTACTCAAGTGAAATATGTGAAATGCTTCAATGCGATTCACAAAAGGGTATAAAATCAACTTGGCAAGAATTTTGGAACATCTAGGCTGGTTCAAGGTGATGTTTGCATGAGCCAAGAAAGATTATCTAGATTGTTTATATGGCATTATAAAAATCGAAGCTCCATAAGAATATGGTATGTCCAAATATAGAAATCGGAATCTATTCGGTTAACGATAATCACGACTATTTTCCTATATAGTTTCTAAATGATACTCTCAAGTGACTATCACACTAAACAAAGTTGTGAAAGCTAAGCATAAGATGTCATAAGGATTGAACTTTGGTTCGGTACATCTTGTTAGTATATATATATATAGGGTTGTCAAACCTAGTGGGAGTTAGTGTTTACATCAAACAAACTCAAGAATAGATATATGTTTCTTTTATGATGGACTCATAGAAACAAAATGTATTGATTCTACCACAAATCTGAGAATATATGGTTGTCGCTCCAGATAATGTCTTTTAGGAAACCATCATATTTCCAAAAAGGCAAGTGGGAGAAAAATGATCTCGAAGTGACCTCAAAAGAACTTCGAGTCAAGCAACAAACAAATATAGGATACTTAGGAGTCTTTGGAAAAGCTCCATACTTAGAAGCCTTTGGAAAGAGCTTCAAGAAGACTTTGGAGTGCTTCAAGAGAATCCTAATACTCAAAGGACTTGAGTAATTTCTTTATAGACACTAACGTTTGATGTTCAATACCTATGTAAATCGTATAAGGAATAGAACTCAACCAAGATAAATACATAGATATCTTGAGGAATGAAAACTATGAAGACTTTGAAAGTGCTTCAAAAACGTACGACTTACAGGTTAGCTACGACGAATTAAAATTCCCAAGTATGGTTTGAGGCCATCAGAAACATAAGTATGGTTCGAGGCCATATAAAATGGTTTGAGGCCATTTTATCCGAAGTATCTTCATCTTAAAGAATCAAATCTATGATTTGGTTGATTTGCATAAAAGGTTCACTCCCATTAGTTGCAAACATGTTTTCTAAACATACAACGTTGATTTGCATAAAGGGGTCACTCCCATTGGTTACAAACATGTTTTCAAAACATACAAAGATGATATTGTATACACATACAAAAGAAAAGCTAGATTGGTGGTTAAAGATTATAAACAACTTCACGGCGTTGATAATGTTGAATTTTTTTTCACCAAGTCGGAATGCTTGAACTATTTTGGATAAATTTAGCAATCATTGCATATGGAAATATGGCAATTGGAAAACGAAACACCTTCCTCAATTGCACTTGTAGAAAGGAATTGTGTACATCACACAATGTAAAAGTTTTGGATGCTAGATAAAAGAGCAAGCTTAAAGAAATCTATTCGTAGATTAAAGCACGTAAGTGGGAATTGGACCATGTTTTTCAACAAGGCTATTGAGCAATCATAGATTTATGAAAATATGGATTATCTTATAGATGAGGAGTTTAGTGGGAGCTAGTCAAGTTTATTGGTTCTATATATATGAGATACATAGCTCTCTATTGAAAATGACATTCAAATTCTAAATGGTTAGATTTGACAGTATTTGTCAATATTAGAACCATGGAGAATCTTAGACCATATTGGGTTAAAAGATCTATTGGATAGGATCTAAAGCGTTGTTTGGATTCTGTAAAAGTAATTAGTAAATCAAACACAATTGAGAGACTCAAAAAAGACTCTCAACCAATATGAGTAAGTCTAAAGTAATGAATGCTTTAACTAAGTATAAAGCTAGGTTGTTATCACTAAAGTTAAACATGAAGGACCTTGAAGAGGTGCCTTCACCTTATATCACATGGTAGTGCCAAGACTTTAGCAAGATTCAGTATCTCTTGAAACAGAATAAAGCTAAAAGTTACATGGATAGATTTTAAAATGCGAATGTTTTTTGCATTACAATCAATCATGTATTATGTGATATATAGATCTCCAAGATAACTCGTGAACATTAGATCGTGACGAGTTATACAATCTCTATTGATCTAGATCAAAGATCATTAGAACAACATCAAGAACATCCAACACATTTGGATATGTAGGATGAGCACTTGATAAGAGGAAGTGAATATGAACTAAAGTTTTGATGCTACGTGCATTTGCCTAAACAAAAGTTGAATCTTGTTGTTAGGCAAACCACAAACATACACGGGAATTAGGCGTCGTGATTAAAAGGTGGTAATATAGGTTCTAAACCATATGTGATGCATGGGAAACTGAATCAATGATTAGTTTCCAAGTTCTCAGTTGAAAGATGTATCTCCCACATCTCTGTGAATTGGTTGGAGTATTCCAAAAGAATAGCGTCATTTGCAATTCTACATAATTGAAATAAATTCATTATTTCCTAAGAAGCAATGAAAGGGAATTATTTCTAGTGGGAGTTCTTCAATGAACTCAGGTTGATTACAAGTCTGCTATCTAGATGATTTTCTCTCTTAAATATGATTATCATTCTAAACAGCAATGAAAGACTAGATCATTCTATAAACATATTCAAAGATCTTTTCATCTTACATCGAAGGCTTTCGATAGAAAAGATGCTAAGAATAGCAAAACATGATAAACTAAACCTCTGCATCGAATGAGATACAACACTCATGTGCAGAAATGGAATAAAGTTTGAGTTCAATGAATGTTTTCATCATTGGGTGAAAGGCCTATATCTGTAAAACATTAAATGCTTGATTTTGGGTTAGAGGCCCACAAATTGGTAAGCATTTGGTTTAAACATTTATCATTTATGAAATTGTATTTCATATTCATTTAAGCTTTGTTTAGTGTTAAATGAGAAAGTCCAAGTGATTCAAACCATTCAAATGGGATGTCAAGATGGATTCTTTGACAAAGAAACACCCATAAGTGAACTTAAATATTGAAGTCATAAAAGGATCCCTAATCCAGGTCATTGAAAGGTTGGACGACCAATGACTAATGAAGATTAGATTGCAAGTTGATTTATAGTTTTGTTTCTTGAACTAGATGGACTGGATGTCAGAAATAATTTGCATAAATACTTATTGGATCTTGTATGGGATTGACCATGAGAACACTTTAAGTGATTAAAGTCGTGTCATACGTAGTTCTTATTAATGGTGATTGGAACTTATTCCTCAGAACCTGAGTAGTTATGGTTACTTGTTTGAGAATTAGTTCGCTTTGATGTTCGCTAAACGTCGCACCGTAAAAGCAGACTATAAAGGAAGTTATTGGGCGTAATATGAATCAAAGTAAGTTGTTTATAACTTACAAGAAGAGATTGTCCTCCTATCTTTGATAGGATATGGTGGTGTTGTTGTTGTACAAGGCCTCTCGAAGAGCTAGATACTGTGAAAATGCATGGCCGTGCTCAGAATGGTTAAGGCTTAACCTTCTGTAAAAGTTTAACAGTTGAACTCAGTAATTCGAGAAATACTTCTGGACCTAATAAGGATGGATTGGATCTTACCTTATATTCAGTAAGTAACACCAAGAGACAAAGGAATTGGAATGCATACTTTTCTGAATGACAAGTGGGAGACTGAAGGAAATATGTCCTTCACCCAAGGTTAATTAGTCTAATACCAAGGTTCAGATTAATTACGAACAATTAATTCAGTGAGATCAAGTGATCGGAACAACTAGCTGGAGAAATGCTTTCGATCAGTGAGTACTAATCTATATTAGGCTCACATCTTACTCTTGACTAAACCTATAAGGTCACACCATTGGAATGTAACAGATCATCGGATTAAATGAATCGGAAATTCATTTAATAGCTTTTCGGGAATTAGTTCGAAAAAACATAAAATATACGATATGACGTTGGATCGGAATCATATATTGTATCGCGAATATTCGTAAGCTAGGCGAAACGAATAATCGTATCGTAAGACGGTGATTCGTCAAGTACTATACGATAAACAATAGCCGTAAGGCATTGGACGCGGATACGAGCAAGGTAAGGCTGCCGGCCCGTCGAGCCAAGCGTGCAAGGCCCAACGAGCGCAGCAGCTCGCCAGCGCGAGAGCAAGGCCCGTACGCTTGCGGCTGGGCGCGCGCGGGACAATAGCAGTGGCAACAAGCGCAGCGAGGCCCATGGCCCATGGCTGCGTTGTTGTGCGCGCTGCTCGTGGGCTTTGTGCGAGAGCTGGCCGGTTGAAGCCTTGTGCCTTGGCCGGTCAAGTTATAACCCTAAGGGTTATAACACCTCACCCATTCATTATGTTTTTCCACAATTCTAATTACGTACATCAGTTTAACCTAAATCAAAAGAGAAACCCTAATCTCTTTTGAGCCTCTGTTCAAACTGTTCTTCCCTAAAAGCTAAAATATCTTGAGTGACGTATAAGCTACGAATCTCAAGACGGATCTGAACGTGTCGGTGAACCAATTAGAGGAACGACATTTGGAGTTCTTGTTCGTGTTCGTGATTCGTTGAACTAGGGAAAACACGCTACAAACGTAAGTCTGCTTGATCTGTACTTTATACATGGTTCCTGGCTTTGAGAATTATTCCGCTGCGTTCATATGTTTTTAACTGTATTCCCCTACATATATCCATGTCATAATCGATTTATCCAAATCATAACCGATATGCAGAATATGTCCACATCAAAGTCGATATGTCCATATCTTGTCTAGATCAGAACTCATATGTCCAGATCAGAACTAATATTTTTAGATCATGTCCACATCATAACCGATCTATCTAGATCATATCCATGTCTATCTAATATAAGGAATAGTTAAATCATGATCATAGTCAAACAAATAATGTATAATTTTAGGTTAATTTTTTTTACCACCTAAAAAAATGAAGAAATTATTTTTTACCACCTAAAAAAATAGATTTTGTTTTTTACCACCTAAAAATTAAATAAAAATTGTGTTTTACCACCTCTTAATTAACTACTAAATGGACGAAAATGGTAGCTTATATACATGAAATCGTGGGAGAAGAGAAGGAAATAAAAATATAGTCGTTGAAATGGGTCCGCATAACGTTTCCGTCCATCTTTCTGGTTAAGAGGTGGTAAAAAAAACAAATTTTATTTATTTTTAGGTGGTAAAAGATAATTTATATTTTCTTAGGTGGTAAAAAACAATTTATCAATTTTTTAGGTGGTAAAACAATTTACCCATAATTTTAATAAAAATATTATAAATTTGAAAAATAATATTTTGCATGTAAATCGTTTAAAATTAATAATTATAAATTTTTATTTAAATCTTAATTCTGTAAAATCAAATCAGTTCAGATCATATCAGATCAGAAAAAAAAGTTCAGACCAGAAAAAAGATATTCCGGTCAAATTATATCAGATCAAGAGAAATAACGTGAACTGAACGGGGCTAAATGTCAATGGATAAACTAAAAGAAAATTTGGACAGTCTTAACTATAGGAACATGAGCTACATAGAGACAATTGGAACTTATAGAATATAAAAATGATATAGAGAGGAGTTTAGGGTTTTTTAAATATCAAACTCAAAAATATTGACTAATAATATACTTTTTATCTTTTTCCTTATATGCATCACTTGAATTGATACATTTGTCAATGCATTATTTGACCATTAAATATCTGTTATTTTTTAATTCATCCGTCTCTAAAAGGTTGTTTCATAAAGCAAACTTCATTTTATTAAAAATTTGGGTGCAGAATATACACATGGGTTCGTAAAGTGGTTCATTGAGGAGAAAGAGAGTGAGCAAGTGATAGAAGCTACAAATTAAGGTACTGGGCAAATAAATTGGGATATTCCTATGAGGCAAGCTTCTAAAGCTGGAGGGAGTTTTGTAAAAGATATAAAAAATTGATATTATGAAAATATAAATTGTCACTAATCCAACAATATTTGGTGTTTATGTATTGGTACTCCCTCCGTCTCTTAATACTCACCCACTTTGACCGGTATAGAGTTTTAGACAATTTAATTGACTTGTTAATTTATTTGGTGCTACTCCTCCGTTTCGAAATAATGGGGACAGTTCACCTTTTCACGCTTGCCAATATAAATGTTTTGACAATAATAACTCTAATTTTTTAATCGTAAAAATTATAAAAAGTTGATATTCCGAAAATACATATCGAGACGAATCAAACAAGACCCCACGTGACTATATTTTTCCTTACCCATAAATAAAAAATGATCGTCAAATTGAAATTTGTGAATAGTATCAAATGTCAAAGTGTCTCTATTATTTCGAAATAGAGGGAGTAGTTGATAGTGGGGTATTTTTTATATATATAATTAGTGGGAAATGTGTCAATTTTTTTTGAGGGGGGAGTGGAAGGTTGAATTTCTTTTAATTTTTTTTCTTATTCAGAAAATAGGAATATAAGTGGATCATTGATTAAGTGAGAGAAATCATATAATATTAGTAAAGATATGTCATTTATAGAAACGAAGCGAGTATTAAGAGGCTACTTTATAAGGAAAGTGGTGCGAGTATTAAGGGACGAAGGGAGTAAAAAAAATCACGTCAAACTTAGTATATGAATAGTTGTCAAAATCAAGGTGATGCATTTAAAGATAACGGAGGGATTATTAATTATTAATTTCAATTCATAATGACTTGCACAAATATTAAGAGAGGGTGCGTAAAAGGTAGTGAATATAATAACATATGCATAAAGTAAGAGAAAAAGTGTGTAAAAGGTGGGTGATTGTAAGATAAAAATGAATGAATTAAGAGAACATGAGTCAAAATGCGTAAATGTTATGAACTAAGAGGGGTAATATAGTAAGTTTTCGTGTCTAAAAATAATATAAAGCACGATTTAAAGAACACTATGCAATAAAATAAAATAGAAAGCGCAAAAATCATTATTAATCGAAGTTACTAATTGTAAGTAACTCCGTGTAGATTACTTAGAGACATATTTTCATTAGCAAGTTGTGTTTTAGGCTCGATGGTAGGGTGTAAAACATTTTCATGTAAAACAATTTTTTTTTTCCAATCATTTTACGTTGTTTGGTTTGGCAAGGGATGAAAAACAATTTTTTATAACTATCTCAAAAGTGGAAAAACACTTTTCATTTGAAGGAAGGGAAACCACTTTTCCATATTTCCTACTTACCCCCATCTTCGTTTTCCCCATCAATCTTCACCCATCTTCTCCTATTTTTCTTTTTCTATTAATTTTCTTGTAAGGAGCCAAACAAAGAAAAACTAGTTTGAATTTTTTTTCCTTGAATAAAGTTTTCCATGCATGGAAAATCATTTTCACTGAAAACGTTTTACGCCACACCAAACGAAGCCTTAGAAGGAAAATCCTACGAGAAAGAAAAGGGGAGGAAAGTACTTTTTGGTTTAAATTTGAAGAATAACTTCCACGGTTTCATAATAATATTCTAGTTTCTACTTTTTATATTTTGACAATGCACATTTTATATCATTTTTATATCTAATTATACATTGGGAAAATTTATAAAATTTTGATGTTTTTATAGTTGCTAGGCGGTAAAGAATACAATAATAAAATTTACAAGATTCTCATTAATCATAAATAGTGAAAACATGAATTGAAACATCAATATAAAATGGAGGGAGTATTATAAAAGGACATGTAAGCAACGTTATTTTGAAGACACATGGCGGACACATAATCATCACGCATTTTACTTTGCCATGTGTCTGAAGGAAATAATTCCCTTGGCCCAAGTATGCATTTAATGATAAGTCTAATAAATGCGGTTCAGTATTAATTAACAAGTTAATAATTCAGTGAGATCAAGTGAGCTGAATGCCTAGCTAGAGGCCGCTTCAGTTCAAGTGGAATTAATGATATTAATCCACAGCTTACTCTTGACTGGACCCGTAGGGTCACACAAAAAGTACGTAAACGGATCAAGTATTTAATGGCATTAAATACTCCATCGATGGATATTCGGAATCGACGGATCTTGGTTTCAGTGGGAGCTGAGATCGTCAAAGGCAAGAAATGAATACTCCGGAAACGATGATATTGCCGGAAACGGAAATATGGATAGTATCTGAAATATAAATATTATCCAAGTCGTAGATGTTGCCGGAAACGGAAACATGGTACGTATCGGAAAATATTATCGGAAATGAAAATATTACTGGAATCGGAAATATTGTCGGAAACGGAAATATTGTCAGAATCGGAAATATTATCGGAATGGGAAAATAATTCCGGAAACGGAAATATTAAATATTTGTACGAAACGGAAATTAATTCCGGAATCGGAAATGTTAAATATTGCTCGTGTCGGAAATGAATTCCGGAATCGGGAATTTAATCGGAAAGCATATCGTACGAATTAGCATCGGACGAGGCTTGCTAGACGAAAGCCCAGCACGAAGCCAGGCCGTCGCCCAGCAAGGCACACGCATCCAACAACAGGCCAAGGCCTCGATCTGGCCCAGCCAAGGCTTGGCGCGCGCGCTCAGCGATGGGCTGCGAGCAGTGGGCCTCAGCGCTGTGCGCTCAGCGTGGGCCGGGAGGCTTGCGCATGGGCGTGCGGTGCTCGTGCGCTACGTGTGTGTGTGCTATACGAATCCTAAACCTATCGGAATTCGTGCATAGATTAAATCCTAATCCTAAAAGATTAAATTAATTATTTAGAGTTCTAAAAGGATTCTAATTAATTAATTAGTATTCTAACAGGATTCGAAATCCTTTCCAAGGTTTATACATATATGCCTAGGGTCATAAATTTATACACGAGTTTTTCAACAAGTATTCATACAATAAAACAGTGTTTTTTGAGCAGAAAAATCAGTCACATTCTTGCCCATAATTAACCGAAAATTATAGTACCTTAAGGGCGATTTTAGTTGGTCAATCTTAAGGCGGATCCGGACGTGCTGTGGACTATCTATGTAGGGACGACACTTGGAGTCCTAAAGACTTGTTCTTGTTCGGTTCGGACGCAGCTAGGGAGGGCACGCTACAAAGTGTATGCACCTAAGTTATGCTAAATGATTATGTGTAAATAATATGTTTCTTGGCAAGAAGGGTTTTCCGCATGATTTATGTTTTGTCATATGTATCATAACCTAACAGTGGTATCACGAGACTCTTATTATTTACATAATTTAAATTGCAGGACATGGTTAAATTTTACAAATTTGCAAAGAATTAAAAGGGGTGATTAATTTTAGTAATTGTTAATTAATTGCAAATTGCGTTTATTTAATTATATGTACGCAGTTTTTTGGCAGTTTATTCGTTACTCAACGAAATCGAGTGATTTTTGTGTCAATTCCGCATGTAAAAGGCATTCTAAAATTTTGACAAAAATAAAACTTTTCGCCAAACCCAGAATTCCCAAATTCGAAACCTAACTATGACTTTTCGGAGGTTTTAGTTTTTCGAACGCAAAAGTTTGTAAATTTAAGATGTTAAATTGAATATTTGAGATTCTTGTTGATAAATCTTGAGTTTTTTTATTGACCTACAGTATATGTTTAACAACTTTGAATGCCTAGACTTGTTAATTATACAACCTAATTTGTAATTATGATTAATTTGTTGAAATTTGAATAATTTAGAATTGATTTGATTTTCATAATTAATTAATAATTTAATTAGGTATCCATGATTAAAAACCACCATAAAAATTGTTAATTTATGTTAAATTTTAAATTTTTATGACATAGATTTGAATCCAAGTTAATCCGAAATTAATTGATTAATAAATTTTCGATTTTTTCGCCCTAAAATTATGAAATTAATATGTTTTATTAATTTGTCATTAATTTTGAATTAAAAATTTTAATTATTTTTTTTGAAAAACGCCCATAAATGTTGCACGCACAAAGCAATGGAAGCTACGTGTTACCCTAAAGGGGTGTTGTATAGTGCGGGCACGCGACGACGAGCTCCGTGCGGTACGAATGCAGCGAGCAACCAAGTCATGGCGCGCGCGCGAGGCGAGGAGCCTGGGCGTGTGTGCTGTGTTGATGGGCGGTGGGCGAAGGGGCGTGGCACAAGGTCGAGGCGCGCGCGCGGGAGAGCGCAAGCTGGGTCGCCCAGCGAGCACTGCTCCGCGAACCAACGAGCGCTGCCTCGCCACGAGAGATTGCTCGCGCCTAGCGAGCGGTGCATCTCTTGCGTGTAGCTGCTGCTGCATTGTGCCATGGCCGTGCAATCAGTCGTGCACTCGATGGGGCTTGAGCGCAAGCCCAAGTGCCTCGTCGTGTTGCGATTGAGTCGTTTTGAATTTTAATTTGAATTTTCAGTTCGGAAATAATTTTAATTAATTTTAAAATTAATAATTTAAATTGTTTTCATGGATTTTAATTTTGAATATTATAATTATTATAAATTTCAATTTATACTAATTATTTTACTAAAATTAAACCTTGAATTAATTTAAATTCGTTTAAATCAACTGAAAAATAAATTAAAGTAAATGGATTCGATTATAATTTTATATGAGCTTTAAATTTTAATTAAACTTGTATGTTTCCGGTTAGACTAGAAATACATTTTTATGTTTAAAATTAGTAAAGCATATAAAGTTATTTGTTTAAGTGGGAGCATTTTTAGTCATAAACTCTCGATTAGTTCTACAAATCCTTTAAGATTAAAACAACTTTATTTGAATTAATAAGGACTGAATAATTGGTAGATTATTGGTGCCCTTGATTAATTGCTGCAAATATTTATGTGATGCATAACAATGTGTTTTACTAACCAGCTATGTGGGCCATTCATGATAATGAATGGGTGAGTGGTATATATTGTATACTAGTCTTATATGCACGCGATGCGTGCGAATATAAAAAAGCAAATTTGATCCCCTTAAGCAAACTTGCTATAAAATCAAGATCAAATTATCAATATTAACAAATAACACAAAAATTTCATAATTCTTTTGTTTATCTTAAAAGAATTAGTTAACCAGAATCAACAGGGTTGATTGTTTCAAAGAAAATTGTATAATTATCATAGGAAAAGCTTCTCATTCCCACAAACAACAGTTGTGGAAAGGTGACAAAAAAACAAAATGTAAATTAGATAGTTCTGCTTCAAAATTGCCAGAACTTCTGCTAACATAGTTTATAGTTAGAAACTTAGAATAACTTTCCTTTTTCAATCATCAACTAATTAGTACCCCAGAGTACTACTATGAATGGTAGAAGAAAGAATTCGTACTTCATCCAACTCATAATCCTCTTTCTCCGCAGCATCCTTAAAACTACTTAATCATTTGTTGTTAATAATTCAAGCAACCGTAAAGAGTTTTGGTGATCCCCAACTGAATCTTTCTTGTAATCCTCACTTTCCATCACCTCCTTAACAATCAAAACATTGCTCTTGGAACCACTGCACATGGAAAGTTTTCTTTATCTATAAAAAAACATGACAAAAATTCTTTTTAGATTCACTTCCAGACATCATAAACATGTAATCAAATATAGCATTCCTGACAACCCTTTGCCAGCAAAGTAAACATTGATTCTACTGAAAACCCAGCAAAAAGACAACTAACTAATGACTCATATCATCCATTCTCAACTAAATATATACTCCCTTCCTCCAGATTTTATTTTATAGTTACGCTAATAGTGAAATTATTAATAATTAATAATTATTTCTTTGTTTTGGTTGATGGTAAATAGGTTAATGAAAATGGAGAAAACGGGGTGACAAAGTACTCGAACGGGCGGTAAACGACATCGTCAAAGCTGAAAGTGAAGCAAGTAGGGGAACCAATATTGGTAGAACCAGCAGAAGAGACACCAAAGGGTTTATACTTGCTGTCAAACTTAGACCAAAACATAGTTGTGATTGTCCGTACAATATATTGTTTCAAGTCAGAAGAGAAAGCGAATGAGTTAGCATGGGAAGTCCTAAAAGAGGCTCTTTCAAAGGTGTTAGTGCATTACTACCCTTTGGCAGGACGACTTACTGATCAGTCCTCAAGGGAAGCTCATTGTAGACTGCACCAATTTGCCAATAGTAAGCAACAACAACAACTAACCAAAGTTTGCAATTAATTACTTCATAAACTATAAATTTCATCACTCAGATCAACATTAACCAGTAAACAAACACTCAAATTAATCAAATAGAGAAAGAGAACCTCAAATTATTGATAATTTGTGAAAACAAATAACACCCATACTCCGTACCATACAGTAACATCTAGTTTAGTTGGTAAGTCATAGAGTAATGGCTAAGAAGAGAATTTCAAGATGTCTATCCATGCTGTAAAGAGAAAACAAATGTTGGTTAGAAAACTAAATACCTGAAGAATTCAGTTTAGTAGTAACAGATGAAGAATTTCCGCTCCCTGTTGTTTTCTGTATCCTTTGCTGTTCCAATTGCATATCAAGCTTCCTCTTGACTGCTTCACTCTTTTCCTATGGTCCAAGGGAAAAAGAAATAGAATCGATGAAGATTCCACAACATACGATACAAATCAATACTGAAGCGAAGCAAACAAAGCTAATTGTTTCATTAAGCAACAATAACTACTAATCAAAATAATTGATTGTTGTTGGGTTCCTAAAAATTCAAAATCAGTACATCATTAACAATTTTCCCATCATCAAATAATCATCATCTAATCACAACGCAAAAACAGTCAATAATACTAACCCCTTTTTTCTGATCCAGACTCCACATTGCCGTCACTCGTCCTCGAACCCTGCATCGTCGAATCCCCACCCTGATTCTGATTAAAATTAGCTACAGAGTAATTCTGATCTCTATACACTTCTGGTTTAGACTCTTTCACACCCTCTCTTGCTTCCTATTTTGGTAAAAAGAATCATAAAATCAAAATACTTTCACTAAATCAGACTAACTCAAATTAGTTTATGATGCAGGCTCAACTTAAATCATAAATAACAGTAATAACAAAATTAAACAATATAATTAATTGCACTTAAATACATGTCCAACTGCACTTAGTAGTATTACATCTGACAAATTGTCACACCAAGTAAACCAATAAAGAATACTTTGACAAAGGCTGATTTTGGAGATTCGACCACAATACGGAATTCGCACCCAGATTAAGTGAATCACTTACCCAAATGGAAGATCCATCCCAAATTTTTGATTCAATGTGGGTGCTTAGTATATTGTAAAAGTGTTCCTTAAATCACATTCAGGTATCCTAACATTACCACACAAAAATAGAAATAAATCCAAAATAACATGAACCCGAAATAAAAAATGAAATTCAAAATATAAATTGCAAATTTTGTAACATTACAAAAATTCAAATCATACCCGGAATTATTTTGTTTTGAAAGAACACCAAAAAGTATAAAATTAAAAACTTCATCAAAATTCAAATCAGACTCTCAAAAAATGATACCCGATACAATGCAAAATTGGCAATATTAAAAATTAAAAAAAAAATCAGACACACAAAAAATAATACAAAAAAAATTAACAAAAAAAAGAAAAGAAATGGGGAGGAAGAAGAAGAATACGGAATACCTCATGAACAGATGAACTCATTGAAGGGCACTGTTATCGAGGCCATTAGTGAATATTTTTGCAGGAAGATGTTTCAACTGAGTTCACCTAACAGCAAAAAAATCCCAGATCTAATTCCAAACTCATAACCTAATTGTAATTTACCAAAATGCCGTAATTACAGAAATATACAAAAATTGTGAAATTCGATTAAGAATACTTACCCTACCGTAGAGATTATTCGGATCAACCTCAATCTCAGATTCAGAATCGTTTAGTTCTTGCTCCGAACTTGCGTCGCCACGCCATACTTCAACCTTAACCTATAAATTACAAATAAAATAATGGCAATTTCTCAAAATTAATCAAATATGATCGTCACATCCAAAACAATTGAAAATCATATAAATTTAAAAATAATAAATCGTAATTTAATAATTTGATGTTATTTTCACGAAGAATCGGGAAAATTGAGAAGAAAAAAATGCAAAAAAAAAACTGCATTTGAGATCTTCAGAGGGGTAATTGAGAAAGGGGAGGAGATAGTAGAAAGGAATTGTTTGTAATTACCTCTGAGGATGATCGAAGATGAGAGAGAATCGAAGGTTTGAGATCTTTGAGTAAAAGGGAGGAGAGAGAAAGCTTGAGGAAGTGAACGGCTAAAGGTTAGGTTTGTGTTGCAACTGATCAAGTATAAAGGGTAAATTCTTCTTTTTTCTTGGGGACACGAAAAGTTAACTTACCAAAACGCCCTCAGCTGTTCCTTTATATAATAGAGATGTACTGTTTTGCAGGTTATGAAGTGACAAGTATGGCCCAAATAGGATAGAAAATATGGTCTGCGTACCATTAATTTGAATGTAATTGGTCTAATGCACCAAAGTTTGTTTTTCAATTCAAATATGGTCTGTGTACCATCAAATAGTTGTAATTAATTTAATTATAGCTTATCCTATTTGAAGAAAATGGCGCCTCCCACGGTGAAATTCAAGATGGAGTTTCCAATCCATTTTCAAAGACGGACTTTGAAGTTGAAGCTTCAAGATGAAGTCGGGCCATACTAGATCACATTTATCTTATGCATGCTTTAAGTTATTTATTGGTGTTAAATATGTCTTAATTATGCATGAGATTGTGGCTTGATTATGTTGCATGATTAAGGATTTTAGTTCACTTAAAATCTAACCAACATAGTAAGAGCCTTAAGTTCCAAACTTTAAAAATTGAGTTAAAAGGTGCCATGCCAAAATAACACTTACTTGGATAACCTTTACATCAATCTAGTAATAGTTTTACGCTCAGCGAGGTGTTACTTATTGATCCTAAAGGGGTAAGGTACACAAATAATTGTGAGTACATGTTAGTTTTGGTGAAACTCAACGATATAAGTAAGGAGTTCTTTTATGTCGTGGAAAAATTGATAGGTTTACCTAATAAGTTCTTAGACGTACCTATTAACCAAGAGTAGTTTCTAGACTATTAGCAAAAGGCTTTTGCTTACCTAAAAGATTTTAGAATTGAGTCTAAATACATAATGTGCTTAATACTTCAATGGTTTTAGGGTCTTGGAATCATTTTATTCTCACCTGCCGGAACACATAACTTGAATAAAATGCTAATGACTTGTTTGAATTGCATGATTGCTTTAATTTTCAAGTTATTATTCATGATAAATGTTTAGACTTTGCATGCTTCAATGTATGTTTTAATTATTGTTTATAATTAAATATCTTGCACTGCAGTAAATCCCTTTAGAAAGGTAACAGTAAATTTCCGCGATTGGTAGTGAATCCAAGAACGATTCACGGAAATGAGAGAAAATGAGCAATTTAAATGTACGTTTCTTTTAGCGACTTTTATGGTTGTTTTCGAGTATCAAAGTCGAATGGAAAACCGATTGGTGCTTGTGAATTCAAAATACAATGTAGTTTTGAGATCATAAAGCATTGAGTTTAAACGCTCAGCTTTACCAATTGTTAGCAACCTAATATCTTTGTCCATTTAATTCTCGAATGAGTCTAGTCACTAGACATTCGAATAGATCGATGCTTGGAGAACTTTAGAAGCTTCTGGTAAGATCATCTAGTTGAAATAGAATATTCAACATAAATTAAAATGGTAAAGAACCTTGTTGGAGTGACATTGGACATGTCTAACAAAGTATAAAAGTCAACACTAGAGAATTCAATTCTTAAGACTATAAGAAAGGGTACAAGAAATAGGAAAACAAGGAACAAATGAAAGGAATTTACGATTCCATTTCTACCTATAAGTTTATGTATAAAGAGAAGTGACCTAACAATCAAACTTTCTTGGTATCATATACCGCTTGAGGTTCTTACTTTGGTAATAACTCAAATAATGGAAGCTAGGCTACACTAATGGCCTACAAGTGGAAAATGAAGCATGGCAATGCTACATTAGTTGTAGGGTCATCTAGTTTGTTTTAAGTCCTTTCAAGGCTGGAAGTTAATGGCTATTTTGTTCCACAATCAGCATACCTAAATTTCTGTTTTCAAACACAGAAAGACTCACATTCAGAAGAACAAAAACAATGTTTGTTTGTTTATTTGAATGAAATGGTCATTTACGGGTTGAGTCAATATTCTTGATTAAAACAAACAAATCTTTAACAATAAAGAACTTTACTAGGTTCAAATCAATCTCTTGATTTGAGTTCCACAAACCTTTAGCATTGTTGCTAAGACAATGTCAACAAGTTAACATTCAAAAGCTCTATCTTTATGGACTTTTGAAAGTTGGTTGATTTCTAGATCAATTCAAGACAAGCTAGTCTTACTTGTTGAAAGTAACAAAAGATATGGACTATTGTTAGAACACCTAGACAATAGAATTCAAAGCTAAAGAAAGGTTTTATGACTTTATTATTTCACACAGATTTGAGTGAATATAGGTTTATTTACTCAATGTGATATAAGTTTGAATCTGTTTGGCTAGTTCAAAGATTCAGAAGTATAAATCCCACTTGGCAAGAAATCATAAAGATCTAGGTTAGATCATGTTGATGATTACTTAAGTCAAAAATGATCATCAATGATTGTGTGTAGTAAAATTCACAATCTAGATCCATAAGATATGGCATATCTAAGTTGGAATGATCGAAGTCGATTAGTACTTGATTCGATCAATGATGGATCATAAAGACTTTTCCTATAATTTCTAAAACAAAATGCTCAACTACCACCAAACTAAACCAAAATTCGTCAAAGCTATTGAAAAGTAATTTCAGAATATCTTTTCATCATATATCTGAAGTGTTAGGTTATGATACATATGACATTTACATAGATCATGCGGAAACAACCATTAACCCAGGAAACATATTATTTACACATAATCATATAGCATAGTTAGATGCATACTCTTTGTTGCGTGCCTTCCCTAGCTGCGCCCGAACCGAACAAGAACAAGTCTTTTAGGACTCCAAGTGTCGTCCCTCCGTAGAAAGTCCACAGCACGTCCGGATCCGCCTTAAGATTGACCAACTAGAATCGCCCTTAAGGTACTCAGAAAATTCGGCACTTTTGGGGCAAGATGGGTGTTTGAATTTTCTCTCAAAAAAACTCACTTTTGAATACTTTGAAACTTATGTATAAATTATGACCCCTAGGCCTTTATTTATAGAGTTATGGAAAAGGAATCGTAATCCTAGTAGGATGCGAATTAATTGGAATTAGAATTCTACATGAATTCTACTTAATCAATTTATCCAATAGGAATAGACATTTAATCATACACTGACTCTTGCAGATTCAGGAATCTCGCATGAGCTGAAACTCACACACACAAGGCAGCCACAAGGGCTGCCCACGCATGCGAGCAGCAGCCCACGCAGCGCGGCCCACGCATGCGCGGCCTTGTGCGCGCTGGGCTGTGGCGTGCGTGCTTGCTGGGCGATGGCCTGGCTTCGTGCTGGGCCTTCGTCCGGCAGGCCTCGTCCGATGCTAATTCGTACGATACGCTTCCGATTAAATTTCCATTTCCGGAATCTATTTCCGATACGAACAATATTTAATATTTCCGATTCCGGAATTAATTTCCGTTTCGAACAAATATTTAATATTTCCGTTTCCGGAATTATTTTCCGATTCCGGTAATATTTCCGATTCTGACAATATTTCCGTTTCCGGCAATATTTCCGATTCTGGTAATATTTCCATTTCCAACAATATTTTCCGATACGTACCATGTTTCCGTTTCCGGCAACATCTACGACTTGGATAATATTCATATTTCCGATACGATCCATATTTCCGTTTCCGGCAATATCATCGTTTCCGGAGTATTCATTTCTTGCCTGTGACGATCTTAGCTCCCACTGAAACCAAGATCCGTCGGTTCCGAATATTCATAGATGGAGTATTTAATGCCATTAAATACTTGATCCGTTTACGTACTATTTGTGTGACCCTACGGGTTCAGTCAAGAGTAAGCTGTGGATTAATATCATTAATTCCACTTGAACTGAAGCGGCCTCTAGCTAGGCATTCAGCTCACTTGATCTCACTGAATTATTAACTTGTTAATTAATACTGAACCGCATTTATTAGACTTAACATAGAATGCATACTTGGACCAAGGGCATTATTTCCTTCAGTCTCCCACTTGTCCTTAGGGACAAGTGTGCATTTCCTAATTCCTTTGTCGCTCGATGCTTGCTCTTGAACATAAGGTAAGAGTTGTCATCCTTATTATGTCCAGAGGTGTTCCTCGGTTTCAGAGTTCAACTGATCAAATAAACAGATAATCATAGCCTATGATTCATCCGAGCACGGCCATGCATTTCACAGTTTCTAGCTCTCCGAGTGGCCTTGTACAACTTTTAAGCATCTCATCCCGATTTATGGGAGGACAATCCCAATCTTGCGATCTTGAGATTAGACTTCGTTTGATAGGTGATTACCTGAGCGTTGCCTTTATAGCCTCCTTTTACGGTGCGACGGTTGGTCAACGTCAAAGCAACCAGTTCTCAAACAAGTAATCTCAAATCACTCAGGTATTGAGGATTTAGTGTCTAATAATTTAATGAAATTTACTTATGACAGACTTTCATCTCTTACAGTAAAGTTTCATAGGTCTTGTCCGATACTAGTCTTCCCAAAGTAAGTATCTATGCAAATGATTATGACATTGCCATGTCCACATAGTTCAAGAAACAGAACTACTAGTCATCTTGCATTCTAATCGTCTAACGTTTTCTATGCGTCCAATTTTATAGAAAACTCCGACTAGGGACCATTTTCAACCTTTGACATTCAAGTTCACTTGATAGACATTTCTTAGTCACAGGACTGGTCCTGACAGTCTATCTTGAATATATCGTCAAGTTGAAGGGACTCATCATTTAATAAACCACAAATTAAATGGAAAAATGAATTTCTTTCATTTATTGTGAATGATTAACCAATAATGTTTTACAAAGATTTAAACTCTAAAACTTTAAAACATTAAACAGAGACATCAAAGCCATTCTCCAATATGCTTGATTCCCATAGCTGCAGTGTGCGAGTTGTGCTTCGCTTGCGGCAGAGGTTTAGTTAATGGATCTGATATGTTGTCATCAGTTCCAATTTTGCTTATCTCGACTTCTTTTCTTTCAACGAACTCTCGTAGAAGGTGAAATCTACGAAGTACATGCTTGACTCTCTGGTGGTGTCTAGGCTCTTTTGCCTGTGCAATAGCTCCGTTATTATCACAATACAGGGCTATTGGTCCTTTAATGGAGGGGACTACACCAAGTTCTCCTATGAACTTCCTTAGCCATATAGCTTCCTTTGCTGCTTCATGTGCAGCAATGTACTCCGCTTCAGTTGTAGAATCCGCAATGGTGCTTTGCTTAGCACTTTTCCAGCTTACTGCTCCTCCGTTGAGGCAGAAGACAAACCCAGACTGTGATCTGAAATCATCTTTGTCGGTTTGGAAACTTGCGTCCGTATAGCCTTTAACAATTAATTCATCATCTCCACCATAGACCAGGAAGTCATCTTTGTGCCTTTTCAGGTACTTCAGAATGTTCTTGGCAGCAGTCCAATGCGCCTCTCCTGGGTCTGACTGGTATCTGCTCGTAGCACTGAGTGCGTACGCAACATCCGGGCGTGTACATATCATAGCATACATTATTGAACCAATCAATGATGCATATGGAATCCCATTCATTCGTCTATGCTCATCAAGTGTTTTTGGGCACTGAGTCTTGCTTAGAGTCATTCCATGAGACATGGGTAGGTAGCCTCGCTTGGAGTCCGCCATCTTGAACCTATCAAGCACCTTATTGATATAAGTGCTTTGACTAAGTCCAATCATCCTTTTAGATCTATCTCTGTAAATCTTGATGCCCAATATGTACTGTGCTTCTCCTAGATCCTTCATCGAAAAACATTTCCCAAGCCAAATCTTGACAGAGTTCAACATAGGAATGTCATTTCCGATAAGCAATATGTCGTCGACATATAATACTAGGAAAGCAATTTTGCTCCCACTGACCTTCTTGTATACACAAGATTCGTCTGTGTTCTTGATGAAACCAAAGTCACTGACTGCTTCATCAAAACGTATATTCCAGCTCCTGGATGCCTGCTTCAATCCGTAGATTGACTTCTTTAGCTTGCATACCTTTTTAGCATTCTTTGGATCCTCAAAACCTTCAGGCTGTGTCATAAACACAGTTTCTGTTAAAACGCCGTTTAAGAAAGCAGTTTTGACATCCATTTGCCATATTTCGTAATCGTAATATGCAGCGATTGCTAACATTATTCGAATAGACTTTAGCATTGCAACTGGTGAAAAGGTTTCATCGTAATCCACACCGTGGACTTGCCTGTAACCTTTTGCAACCAATCTAGCTTTGAAAACTTCAAGTTTCCCATCCTTGTCCTTTTTCAGTTTGAAAACCCATTTGCTTCCAATGGCTTGGTAGCCATCTGGCAAATCGACCAAATCCCATACTTGGTTTTCAGACATGGAGTCTAATTCAGATTGCATGGCTTCTTGCCATTGCTTGGAGCTAGGGCTCGTCATAGCTTGCTTGTAAGTCGCAGGTTCATCACTTTCAAGTAATAGAACGTCATAGCTCTCGTTCGTCAAAATACCTAAGTACCTTTCCGGTTGAGATCTATATCTTTGCGATCTACGCGGGGTAACATTTCTAGATTGACCATGATTCTCACCAGATTCTTCTAAAGGTCTCTGAGTTTCATCCTGAATGTCATCTTGAGCATTCTCTAGAGTTTGTTGTTCGACTCGAATTTCTTCGAGGTCTACTTTTCTCCCACTTGTCATTTTGGAAATGTGATCTTTCTCCAAAAAGACACCATCTCGAGCAACAAACACTTTGTTCTCAGATGTATTGTAGAAGTAGTACCCCTTTGTTTCCTTTGGATAGCCCACAAGGATACATTTGTCAGATTTTGGATGAAGTTTGTCTGAAATTAATCGTTTGACGTATACTTCACATCCCCAAATCTTAAGAAAAGACACATTTGGAGGCTTTCCAAACCATAATTCGTATGGGGTCTTTTCGACAGCTTTAGACGGAGCTCTATTTATAGTGAGTGCAGCTGTATTTAGTGCATGTCCCCAAAATTCTAATGGAAGTTCGGCCTGACCCATCATTGACCTGACCATGTCTAGCAAGGTTCTGTTCCTCCGTTCTGACACACCGTTCCATTGTGGTGTTCCAGGAGGAGTCAATTCTGATAGAATTCCACATTCTTTCAGATGGTCATCAAATTCATAGCTCAGATATTCACCGCCTCTATCAGACCGCAGTGCCTTGATCTTCTTGCCTAATTGATTCTCTACTTCACTCTGAAATTCCTTGAATTTGTCAAAGGATTCAGACTTATGCTTCATTAGGTAGACATAACCATACCTACTGAAGTCATCAGTGAAAGTGATAAAGTAGCTGAAACCACCTCTAGCATTTGTACTCATTGGTCCACATACATCTGTATGGATTAAACCCAATAGTTCATTTGCTCTTTCTCCAACTTTAGAGAAAGGTTGCTTTGTCATTTTGCCAAGTAAACATGATTCGCATTTACCATAATCCTCTAAGTCAAATGGTTCTAGAATTCCTTCCCTTTGAAGTCTTTCTAAGCGTTTCAAGTTTATATGGCCTAATCGACAATGCCACAGATAGGTGAGATCTGAATCATCCTTTTTGGCCTTTTTGGTATTTATGTTATATACTTGTTTGTCGTGATCTAATAAATAAAGTCCATTGACTAATCTAGCAGATCCATAAAACATCTCTTTAAAATAAAACGAACAACTATTGTCTTTTATTATAAAGGAAAATCCCTTAGCATCTAAGCAAGAAACTGAAATGATGTTTTTAGTAAGACTTGGAACATGGAAACATTCTTCCAGTTCCAAAACTAGCCCGGAGGGCAACGACAAATAGTAAGTTCCTACGGCTAATGCAGCAATCCGTGCTCCATTTCCCACTCGTAGGTCGACTTCTCCCTTGCTTAACTTTCTACTTCTTCTTAGTCCCTGTGGATTGGAACATAAGTGTGAGCCACAACCTGTATCTAATACCCAAGAAGTTGAATTAGCAAGTATACAGTCTATAACGAAAATACCTGAAGATGGAACGACTGTTCCGTTCTTCTGATCTTCCTTTAGCTTTGGACATTCTCTTTTGTAATGGCCTATTCCATCACAATAAAGACAGCTTGATGTGGACTTGTCCTGCTTTGATTTAGCATTGCCCTTGGACTTTCCACCTTTCTTGAATGGTCTCTTTCTAGCCTTGAGTAAATCTTTGGCTTCACAGTCCAGTACTATTTCAGCCTTTCTGACAAGGTGAATAAATTCTGCAACTGTTTCTTCTCTTGGTTCACTTAGGTATTGTTGCTTGAAGCGACCAAACCCACTGTGTAGTGAATTGAGCAAGACAGAGACTGCCATCCTTTCGCTTATTGGTGTTCCTAGTAGACTTAGGCGATCAAAATATGAACACATAAGATCCACATGGAACCTCAGTGGGACGCCTACCCTCTGTTTAGTGCGAAGGAGCTGAACATGTGTTTCTTGGACCTCCATCCTATAACACCTGTTGGGAGAACTAACCTTTAGCCCAGACATTGATTCAATCAACTCATGGACGTTCAGGTCCCTGTCCTCCGTACTTCCACGACAGACATCCCTCAGATTCTTGATGAGCGTAAAAGGTTCATAGGCTACAAACCTTCTAGCCCAATCATCAGGGATATTGTTCAGCATGAGACTCATAACCTTTTTGAGATCCGCATCCCAGGCGTAAAATCTCTCAGGGGTCATGTCTCTGGCATAGTAGCTTGGCATGGGATGTGATAGTACATACTCAAGTCCATTGAGTTTGACTATTTCAACTAGCTTAGCTTCCCATTCAAGAAAATTTGTCAGGTTCAGCTTGACCATAAGCTCAGAACCCATGATGATGTTTTGATTGTTGTTTGCCATATTAAAAACTACAATTGAAAAGAATAAACAAATAAATAACCATTCATAGTTTCTCTTAATAAACTTAAATTCTAGCATTCATGCATAATTCAATGTTTATTAAGCATTTTATTCAAGTTATGTGTTCCGGCAGGTGTGAATAAAATGATTCCAAGATCCTAAAATCATCGAAGAACTAAGCACAGTTTGTCGACTTAATCCTAGAACATCTTAGGTAAGCAAAAGCCTTTTGCTAATAGTCTAGAAACTATTCTTGGTTGATAGGTACGTCTAAGAACTTATTAGGTAAACCTATCGAATTTGCCACGACATAAAAGGACTCCTTACTTATATCGTTGAGTTTCACCAAAACTAACATGTACTCACAATTATTTGTGTACCTTGCCCCTTTAGGACCAATAAGTAACACCTCGCTGAGCGAAAACTATTACTAGATTGATGTAAAGGATATCCAAGCAAGTGTATATTTTGGCATGGCACCTTTTAACTCAATTTTTAAGTTTGGAACTTAAGGCTTTTACTATGTTGGTTAGATTTTAAGTGAACTAAAATCCTTAATCATGCAACATAATCAAGCTTTTGATCTCATGCATTTTAAGACATATTTAAAGCAATAAATAACTTAAAACATGCATAAGATATTTGTGATCTAGTATGGCCCGACTTCATCTTGAAGCTTTGACTTCAAAGTCCGTCTTGAAAATCTCCGTGGGAGGCACCATTTTCTTCAAATAGGATAAGCTATAACTAATTACAACTATTTGATGGTACGCAGACCATTTTGAATTGAAAAATAACTTTGGTGCTTTAGACCAATTACATTCAAATTAATGGTACGCAGACCATATTTTCTATCCTATTTGGGCCATACTAGTCACTTCATAACCTGCAAAACAGTACATATACAATATATACCATTCACCCATTCATTATCATGAATGGCCCACATAGCTGGTTAGTCAAACATATTATGCATCACGTAAACATTTGCAGCAATTAATCAAGGTCACCAATAATCTACCAATTATTCAGTCCTTATTAATTCTAATCGAGTTGTTTTAACCTTAAGGATTTGTAGACCTAATCAAGAGTTTATGACTAAAAGTGCTCCCACTCAAACCAATAAATTCATATGCTTTACTAATTTTAAACATAAAATTGTATTTCTAGTCTAACCGGAAACATACAAATTTAATTAAAATTTAAAGCTCATATAAATTTATAATTGAATCCAAAATTTAATTTAATTTCAGTCGCATTTAAATTAATTCATGATTTTAATTTTAGTAAAATAATTAGAATAAATTCCATTTATTATAATTATAATATTCAAAATTAAAATCCAAGAAATTAATTCAAATTATTAATTTTAAAATTAATTAAAATTACGTGAACTGAATTTTTCAAATTAAACATTCAAAACGATCTAATCGAAACGCAAACACCCTACGCGTTGCACGCCCATGGGCCGTACGCACACAGCCATTGCTGGCCATGTGCGCGCAGCCCATGCGCTCGTCGCATAGCTGCTGCTGTCCTATCCGCAAGCCTCCGCACAGCGCCCACCGCACGCGAGCTATCGCTCGCAGCGCGCGCGCGTTACCGCGCTCGCTGGTGCGCGCGAGTCATCGCTCGCTGGGGCGCTGCATCGCTCGCTGGTGCGCGCGAGCCATCGCTCGCTGGCGCGCGAGATCGCGCGCTGGTGCGCGCGAGCCATCGCTCGCTGGCGCGCGAGATCGCTCGCTGGTGCGCGCGAGCCATCGCTCGCTGGTGCGCGACATCGCTCGCTGGGCGGGCGACGTCGCGCGCTGTGCGCGCGAGTGATGCTGTGCGCAGCGCTCGTGGCACGCGAGCTTGCGCTCGCTGCGCACGAGGCTGCGCGCTGTTGTGCGAGGCAGTGCGCGCTGTGGCGCAGCTCGCTTGCTGCCCACACGCGACTGCCTTGGCTCGCCCCTCGCCCATGCCCATCCGTTCATTGCTCGTGGCACACGTCACAAGGCAGGGCTGCTGCCTTGTGCTCGTGCACTACGCCCTTGCTCATTGCATTCGTGCCGCACGGGCGACGAGCTCCCTTGCTCGTCGTCGCATGCCCGCATTATACAACACCCCTTAAGGGTAACACGAAGCGTCCATTGCTTCGTGCGTGCAAGTTATTTGAACGAATCGCATAAAAATTTAAAATTTATATTTAAAATTAATGACAAATTAATAAATAATATTAATTTCATAATTTTAGGGCGAAAAATCGAAAATTTATTATCCAATTGATTTCCGATTGATATGGATTCAAGTCTAGGTCATAAAAATTTAAAATTTATCGTAAATTTACAATTTTTATGGTGGTTTTTAATCATAGGTTTCTAATTAAATTACAATTAATTATGAAAATCAAATTAATTCTAAATTATTCTAATTTTCAACAAATTAATCATAATTACAAATTAGATTGCATAATTAACAAGACTAGGCATTCAAACTTGTTAAACATATGCAGTAGGTCAATCAAAAATTCAAGATTTATCAACAGGAATCGCAAATATTTAATTTAACATCTTAAATTTACGAAATTTTGCATCCGAAAAACTAAAACCTTCGAAAAGTCATAGTTAGGCTTCGAATTTGAGAATTCTGGGTTCGGCAGAAAAATACTATTTTTGTCAAAATTTTAGAATGCCTTTTACATGCGGAATTGACACAAAAATCACTCAATTCGGATGAGTAATGAAGAAACTGCCGAAAAACTGCGTACGTATAATTAAATAAACGCAATTTGCAACTAATTAACAATTACGAAAATTAATCACCCCTTTTAATTCTTGCAAATTTGTAATATTTAACCATGTTCATGCAATTTAGATTATGAAAATAATAAGGGGCTCGTGATACCACTGTTAGGTTATGATACATATGACATTTACATAGATCATGCGGAAACAACCATTAACCCAGGAAACATATTATTTACACATAATCATATAGCATAGTTAGATGCATACTCTTTGTTGCGTGCCTTCCCTAGCTGCGCCCGAACCGAACAAGAACAAGTCTTTTAGGACTCCAAGTGTCGTCCCTCCGTAGAAAGTCCACAGCACGTCCGGATCCGCCTTAAGATTGACCAACTAGAATCGCCCTTAAGGTACTCAGAAAATTCGGCACTTTTGGGGCAAGATGGGTGTTTGAATTTTCTCTCAAAAAAACTCACTTTTGAATACTTTGAAACTTATGTATAAATTATGACCCCTAGGCCTTTATTTATAGAGTTATGGAAAAGGAATCGTAATCCTAGTAGGATGCGAATTAATTGGAATTAGAATTCTACATGAATTCTACTTAATCAATTTATCCAATAGGAATAGACATTTAATCATACACTGACTCTTGCAGATTCAGGAATCTCGCATGAGCTGAAACTCACACACACAAGGCAGCCACAAGGGCTGCCCACGCATGCGAGCAGCAGCCCACGCAGCGCGGCCCACGCATGCGCGGCCTTGTGCGCGCTGGGCTGTGGCGTGCGTGCTTGCTGGGCGATGGCCTGGCTTCGTGCTGGGCCTTCGTCCGGCAGGCCTCGTCCGATGCTAATTCGTACGATACGCTTCCGATTAAATTTCCATTTCCGGAATCTATTTCCGATACGAACAATATTTAATATTTCCGATTCCGGAATTAATTTCCGTTTCGAACAAATATTTAATATTTCCGTTTCCGGAATTATTTTCCGATTCCGGTAATATTTCCGATTCTGACAATATTTCCGTTTCCGGCAATATTTCCGATTCTGGTAATATTTCCATTTCCAACAATATTTTCCGATACGTACCATGTTTCCGTTTCCGGCAACATCTACGACTTGGATAATATTCATATTTCCGATACGATCCATATTTCCGTTTCCGGCAATATCATCGTTTCCGGAGTATTCATTTCTTGCCTGTGACGATCTTAGCTCCCACTGAAACCAAGATCCGTCGGTTCCGAATATTCATAGATGGAGTATTTAATGCCATTAAATACTTGATCCGTTTACGTACTATTTGTGTGACCCTACGGGTTCAGTCAAGAGTAAGCTGTGGATTAATATCATTAATTCCACTTGAACTGAAGCGGCCTCTAGCTAGGCATTCAGCTCACTTGATCTCACTGAATTATTAACTTGTTAATTAATACTGAACCGCATTTATTAGACTTAACATAGAATGCATACTTGGACCAAGGGCATTATTTCCTTCATGAAGAGTTCCTAAACTCAGTGGGAGCTTAGTGTTTGTTATTCAACAAACTAAGGCCCAAGTATAGATATACGTTTCATTGTGATTTATTCAAATGAGACACAAGGGTATTGTTCTTACCATGAATTTTTGAGAACATAATGTTTGTTTGCTCGAAATATGTCCTTTTGGAGATTCGTTTCCAAAATGACAAGTGGGAGAAAATGGACCTCGAAAGTCTTTGAGGCGAACAAAAAACATAAACGGACATTCCGGAGGCTTTTCGAAGTTCTTTATAAAATCCGAACACGTATTCTTTAAGGACTTTAGAAGTGGCTTTAAAGAATAGACATCTCTTAGAAGACTTTACAAGTGCTTCAAAGAGAACATAATATTCAAAGGACTTTTCAAGTGGCTGTTGATATTCTATTGTTTGATGTTCTATACCCAAGTAGACATAGAGTTCAAGTCACTGAAACTATGAGATTCTTCTATTAGATAGTGAAGAAACATAAAGTTCAGGTCAATGAAACTATGAGATTCTTCTATAAGATAGTGAGGAAACCTACAACTTGCAGTCAAACTATTATGAAGATTAATGAGTTTGTGACTTGTAAGAAAGCTATGACGAAACCTAGGTTCCCTAAAATGGTTAGAGGCCATATATAGACTCAATGTTTTAAATGGTTAGAGGCCATAAAACATACTCAATGTTTTGATGACAGAATTGAATTTTTGTTGATTTGCAAGAATAGTTTCACACCTATTGGTTACAAGTTTGTTTCAAGGATAAAAACCGTCAAACATGGAATTGTGTTCACACACAAAGCTAGATTAGTTGCTAAAGGTTACAAGCAAATTCATGGCATGGATTGTGTTGAAACCTCAAGCATAATCGTAATGCTCAAGTCTATAATTCAAGCAATAGTTGCATATTGGTACATATGGATGACAAAAGTTCTTCCTCAATCAAGTGTTGGAAGAAACTATGTACATGGTATGTCATAGGATTTGTGGATCCAAATAAATGCTTGAAAAGACTAGCTTATGAAATCTAAGTACAGATTTAAGCAAGCAATTGGGAATTGGAATTGTATTTTAGTGAAGCTAATAAGTATTTTAGTTTCATAAAATGTACATGATTTTTATAGATATATAAGAAGTTTAGTGGGAGTACATAAAACTTAATTGGTCATATGTGTGTCATACACATATCTCTCTATTATGAAATAACATTCG
This sequence comes from Spinacia oleracea, assembly GCF_020520425.1. NCBI lineage: Eukaryota > Viridiplantae > Streptophyta > Magnoliopsida > Caryophyllales > Amaranthaceae > Spinacia > Spinacia oleracea. The sequence continues at coordinate 96,393,859 of NC_079489.1, forward strand.
AATTCTAGTGACTTAGATTTGAAAATTATTCATCAATGACGGACCAAGGCGAAACTTAGTGCATACTGGGTATTAAGATCCATTCACAAAGATCTTATAATATTGTTCTGGATTAAGTAATGGAATTTACTAAATCAAACACGAAAGACCCAATTGGAGATATTCGACCCATATGAATAAATCTAAGTAAAAGATGTTTGAACTATGTATAAGCGTTTACTAAGTTAAACATCAAAGGATCTAAGTAAGATTCTTAACCTATATTATATGTCAAAGAATTTAGCTGGATTTAGTATCTACTAAAACTAGATGAGCTAAAGTTACATGAATAGAATTCAATTGGGAATTATTCTGCAAAAGAATTTATCATGTATGATATAATATGAGGATCGCCAAAAACGTATCGTATGACTTTAGGCATGACGAACATATACCAATCTCTATTGATCTAAGTGAAGATCAACTAGATTGAGATCAAGAAAAACTTATGGTACTTGAAAAGGTACATAGGAACAGTTCTTGACTCAAGGAAATAAAGATATGCTAAATATTGATGCTACACGCATAAACACTGGCAAATGATCAAGAAAGATCCCTTTGGAGTTAACCATTGGCAAGGACGAGCTATAGAGCATCGTGTTTTGAAATGGCAACATGGATTGGAGACCATGAGTTGTTGCGTGGGAAATTAAATATTAATTTCTATTTTCTAAGATATAGCTGGAAAGTCTTCCACAAATCTGTGAACTGCTTGGATAAGTGAATCCAAACAAAGCATCACTAGCAACCTATACAGTTGAAGTAAAAGTACTTATTGCTTAAGAAGCAATAAAACAGGGTTGTTTATGTTAAAGAGTTCTTCACTGAACTTGGGTAGATCACATGTTTACTGACTTGATGGTTCTTCATTGCGAAATGTGTAGAACCACCATTGTAGCAAGAAAGACTAGATCACAAGATAAACATACTCAAAAGATCTTATCATCCTATCTCGAAGAACATTCGATGAAAGGATATTAAGATTGGCAAAGCATAATAACTAAACCTATGCAACAAGTGAGAAGCAACACTCACATTGTAGCATTGGAAAACAAGCATAGCTTTGAATTCCATGAACTGTTTTAAAGATGGGTTTGAGGCCCATGGTTGTAAAACATTGGGGTTGAACATTTATCATATATGAAATGTATTTTCATATTCCATTTAATCTTGGTTTATTAAATGATGAGTCCCTTCAATTTGACGAAATATTCAAGATAGACTGTCAGGACCAGTCCTGTGACTAAGAAATGTCTATCAAGTGAACTTGAATGTCAAAAGTTGAAAATGGTCCCTGGTCGGAGTTTTCTATAAAGATGGACGCATAGAAAACGTTAGACGACTAGAATGCAAGATGACTAGTAGTTCTGTTTCTTGAATTATGTGGACATGGAAATGTCATAATCATTTGCATAGATACTTACTTTTGGAAGACTAGTATCGGACAGACCTATGAAACTTTACTGTAAGAGATGAAAATCCGTCATAAGTAAATTTCATTAAAATTATTAGACACTAATCCTCAATACCTGAGTGATTTGAGATTACTTGTTTGAGAACTGATTAGGCTATAAAGGCAACGCTCAGGTAAAGTCTAATCTCAAGATCGCAAGATTGGGATTGTCCTCCAATAAATCGGGATGAGATGCTTAAAAGTTGTACAAGGCCACTCGGAGAGCTAGAAACTGTAAAATGCATGGCCGTGCTACGATGAATATATCATAGGCTATGATTATTTGTTTATTTGATCAGTTGAACTCTGAAACCGAGAAACACCTCTGGACATAATAAGGATGACAACTCTAACCTTATGTTCAAGAGCAAGTATCGAGCGACAAAGGAATTAGGAAATGCACACTTGTCCCTAAGGACAAGTGGGAGACTGAAGGAAATAATGCCCTTGGTCCAAGTATGCATTTAATGATAAGTCTAATAAATGCGGTTCAGTATTAATTAACAAGTTAATAATTCAGTGAGATCAAGTGAGCTGAATGCCTAGCTAGAGGCCGCTTCAGTTCAAATGGAATTAATGATATTAATCCACAGCTTACTCTTGACTGAACCCGTAGGGTCACACAAATAGTACGTAAACGGATCAAGTATTTAATGGCATTAAATACTCCATCTATGGATATTCGGAATCGACGGATCTTGGTTTCAGTGGGAACTGAGATCGTCAAAGGCAAGAAATGAATACTCCGGAAACGATGATATTGCCGGAAACGGAAATATGGATCGTATCGGAAATATAAATATTATCCAAGTCGTAGATGTTGCCGGAAACGGAAACATGGTACGTATCGGAAAATATTATCGGAAATGGAAATATTATCGGAATCGGAAATATTGCCGGAAACGGAAATATTGTCAGAATCGGAAATATTATCGGAATCGGAAAATAATTCCGGAAACGGAAATATTGTCAGAATCGGAAATATTATTGGAATCGGAAAATAATTCCGGAAACGGAAATATTAAATATTTGTTCGAAACGGAAATTAATTCCGGAATCGAAAATGTTAAATATTGTTCGTGTCGGAAATGAATTCCGGAATCGGGAATTTAATCGGAAAGCATATCGTACGAATTAGCATCGGACGAGGCTTGCTAGACGAAAGCCCAGCACGAAGCCAGGCCGTCGCCCAGCAAGCCACACGCATCCAACAACAGGCCAAGGCCTCGACCAGGCCCAGCGCAAGGCCAAGCCCAGCCAAGGCTTGGCGCGCGCGCTCAGCGATGGGCTGCGAGCAGTGGGCCTCAGCGTTGTGCGCTCAGCGTGGGCCGTGAGGCTTGCGCATGGGCGTGCGGTGCTCGTGCGCTACGTGTGTGTGTGCTATACAAATCCTAAAGCTATCGGAATTCGTGCATAGATTAAATCCTAATCCTAAAAGATTAAATTAATTATTTAGAGTTCTAAAAGGATTCTAATTAATTAATTAGTATTCTAACAGGATTCGAAATCCTTTCCAAGGTTCTATAAATATATGCCTAGGGTCATAAATTTATACACGAGTTTTTCAACAAGTATTCATATAATAAAACAGTGATTTTTGAGCAGAAAAATCAGTCACATTCTTGCCCATAATTAGCCAAAAATTATAGTACCTTAAGGGCGATTCTAGTTGGTCAATTTTAAGGCGGATCCGGACGTGCTGTGGACTATCTACGGAGGGACGACACTTGGAATCCTAAAGACTTGTTCTTGTTCGGTTCGGGCGCAACTAGGGAGGGCACGCTACAAAGTGTATGCACCTAAATTATGCTAAATGATTATGTGTAAATAATATGTTTCCTGGCATTAAGGTTTTCCGCATGATTTATGTTTTGTAATATGTATCATAACCTAACAGTGTCATTACCTTATTTCAATCCTTTTTACTAAGCCACGTGCATGTACAATCACCACATTGTTCAATGCTTCCACCTTTTCATCTTCCTTCAATATTGAATGCATAACTTCAATGTTACAGAAATATGAAAAGAAATAAACTTCAATGTTACAACTTTAATGATTCAATCTTTTCATCTTTCTTCAATATGAATTGAAACGACAACATGTTTTTTTAAAAAATCAATGAGCCATTTAATACATAATTGAAACAACATCAGGTTTTAATGAATTTTGCAGTTAAGTGCTCGGTATTTATCAGACCACATCCAATCTTCCATTTTCTTTTCAATTACGTTCTCTATTCTATGATCTTCATCCTCTTTTAATTTTGTACTTTAAGACCATTTCATAGTTATATATTCATTTTGTTTTGATTATAATTATCCCATCTACATCACATGTAAGCATAACTCCGATCTGTAAATTTTTTGTTGTTTTGGCCTCAGGTATTATCCAATAATTCGTGTATACTCAAGATGGTTAAGAATTACTCTGTAATTTCTTTCGGTTCTTGAACTCATTATAACTAAGGTATTTCCCTAATTCGTTCACTGTAACGTTTTTTTCATTTGGTCATTTAAATGGTTCAATCTTCAATCATTTGATTACTGCATCCATTTTTCTAAAAATCGGGCAAAATTGCCAAACATTCTTCAAAAACATTCTTCTTACTGCGTTACAACATCCTTTAAAATTTGGTAATTTGTGTTCTATTTGTTGTATAATTTTTACAAGGTAATAAGTTCAGCTTTAACATAGTAATCATTTTTTTTCCATTCAAGGATGGTATATATTTTTACTATTTTCCCTGATTATGTTACTTTGTATTGTTTTATGTTTTTACCAAGTTAGAAATTTCTTATGAGCACATTGTTGTGTAAATTTATGGGATTAATAATAATTTCAATATTGTGGAAATTTTATATGTAGTACGACTTATTTAAAAGTTTTACTTTTCTTATGAGAATTTAGGTTCACGGTAATTTATCTTGCTGAAAATATTATACAATATTCGCTCTTTAAAGTTTCTTGTGATAAAAACAAGTCGCGACATACATTGAATTCAAAGACCATAAATTAATAGTTAGAATAAACATATCCTTTTACTAAAGTTCTAAAAATCTTTCATAATCCAGTCTATATTCGGAATGTAATGACACATTTTTCAAAAAAAATATTAACTACTACAGGAAAAGAAAGTATTTATACAAGGAAAAATAATCAACAAAGACAAATACAATTTTAAGCCAAAATTCCTATGGCATTACCTTTTACCAAGTTAAAATTCGATTTCCCTTACAAGTATCTCCGACCTCATCTTACAAGTATCTCCGACCTCACTTTCATCTAGGCAGGAGTACTCATACAAAGAACAAAGGTAATAATTCTGTAGTCTGCAAGATTGTATGGCTATGTGCAATATGATCAAAAGCTCAAATCCCGTAACCAAATGTACCAAAAGCAGCAAGGACTATGAGATCGAATGAGTCTTTGATAACTGAGTCTAAAAAATATTGTTATGGAATGACACACACTATTAATACCTACTTCTATAGTTCTATTGAATAAACAACACAAGTTGGTGGATAACTCACCTTGTGACTTGGAGGTCACAGGTTAAGCCCCTTAATTGTTTTTGAGGGAACTTTTGTTATACTTCATCCACAGGATTTGCCTATTATTAGGCGTTTGTTCGACTGATTTAGTGGGTAGCTAATAAAAAACTATGTTTTGTTTTTTTTAACATTCTTGCACAAAGTATTGTCTAATAAATATTACATACATTTTTTTGGAACATTACATCCACTCATACAAAAGAAAATTTATAAAAATAATAGTTATGTTTTATGTTGTAAACTGCTATCCCAAGTGAAGCTCGTGCTTTACACGGGCCAAAAGACTAGTTTCCTTGAAAAGTCATCTCCGTGTTAAACTCATGTAAAATCCAAAAAGTTTGTAGATGGCAAGTTATCCAAAAAGTTTGTAGAAGACAAGTTGTTAAGAGCATCAATACTAAGGGACTCTTAGCCCACTCTTAAGGAGAGAGAAAGTTTTAGAGTTAGCTCTTAATAAAATTGGGGTAGCTCTTAGCCCACTCTTATTTAGAGATTGATGGTGACATCCTCTAAATAAGAGGTAGCTCTTAGAAATTAAGAGGGGGTGAGGTGGAATGTTGATTGGTATTGTGTTTGCCTTTTGGCATTTTTATTACAAAAATAAAATTAAAAATATATTATAAAGTTATCTAAGAGTTGATGTATAAGAGTTAGTGTATTTCTTGTATTTTTTGGTACCTAACTCTTATTAAGAGTGATGATAAGGTGGATTAGGAGAGAGACTAAGAGGGGGAAAATAAGAGTTATCACTACAATAGCCCTTAATCTAGCCACTAATAAAGTTAATTAGGATTTTGGGCTAATGTTACAAGGCTGTAAAGAAAACAATAATAAAATTGTAATAGTAATAATTTGTAAAGTATTTTGATTTGAGGATTATTCTTGCGCGAATTTCATCCACAATAACATAAGTAAACAACAATTTTCTTTGACATTCCTTTTATATACATGGTGATTATAACAAATCAAACACCCCTATTATCTTGTTGTTTTTTTGTTTTTTGACAGGCCCTATTATCTTAATATTATTTATTTAAAGTGAATCTTGACTTTAAATAACATTAATTAAGCACAAATTGTACTAACAACACTAATTCGATTTTTTTTAGTAACCCTAATAAATATGTCAAAATGAATTTGAAGCAAGTTATTAACTTTTTCTTTTTGAGACATGATTCACAATAAATTTAGCGTGTACCATTTAAAAATTAGTATTGATTTGATTTGATATGATCTAATACAATTAAATTAAGTAAAAGATAAAGTAATAAGTCATTAACCCGCCATTGTCTTAAAAGATGTATGTGAACGAAAACCTTGGATATTATTAGGGGAGTGAAACTTGGCCATATAACTTGTGTGGTACTGTGATCAATCAATTGTAAGAAGATGAGTGAGAACAAAGAAATACTCATTGCGTTGGAGGTTGGACTAATGAGTACGGAGTAATGCACTCTCGATTAAAAAATCATAGACAACAAAAAAATTGATATATCACGTGATACTGACACGTGGAAGACGGAGGCAGGATATTATCGACTCATTTAAATATTGAAATAATATTTAAATATTGAAATAAGATACGATAGAAAGGGAGGAGAACGTGGGCATGTGGCGTCATTTTCTTCGGAAACTCAGACCGTACAGCGGAAAACATGCCTCTCTTTCACACAATCTCGTTCCCAGATCTTCTACCCTCTTACTTTGTCATTTTTTTAGTCACTTCCTTTTTCTTCCCTTCATGTGATGGTTAGATCTTTTGGCCCTCTACCAGACCTGATAAAACTGACCCGAACACAAAAATTTGATATAATTAATTCAACCTGTAATTCAAGTTTAACCTGAAACAACAATAACACGAAATTTTGATATAATAGATTTAAACCTGTAATTTAAATTTGACCTGAAATAACAATCCGAAATTCACCCGAAAATCAAATAGATTCGACCTGAAATGGAAATCGATCCATAAGTGATTTGATCTGAAATGAGCCGATATTCGAATCGGCCTGAACCGATCTTCACCGAAACCGAATTAACATGAATCGAAAAATGACTGCAAAATTTGAATCAACCTGAAGCAATTCGTACCGAAGTTAAGATAAGTTAAGATAGGTTCAGGTAATACATGTTCAAACAAAATAATTTGAATTTCGGCAACTTTTGTGTAAGACCGCCTTACCGGAAAGACCACTTTGGTTGCTTAACTAATTGGTTTAATTTCTTAACTAATTGGTTACATTGCTTAATTAATTGATTCAATTGTTTAACTAATTAATTTCTTTGCTTAACTAATTGGTTTCAGTGCTTAACTAATTAGTTCAAGTGCCTAACTAATTGGTTTATTTACTTTACTTATATGATATCAAGGTGGTCTTTTGTGTAAGACCGTCTTATAGAAAAGTTTGTATTTGAATTTTGAATAGAATGGAGCCTAATTAATACTCCTTCCTTATTTAAATAGGAGAACACTTACCATTTCTGATTGTATTTAAATAGGAGAACACTTGCCATTTTTAATAACTTTCAACTCTACCATCTAATTAAATAATATATCTAATATACCCTATGAACTACTACCACATTAAACAATTAATTTCATAAACCCCCTACCACACACCCCTCTAAAATTTAATGATCCTCACTTATTTAATTTACTTGATTAAAATATTTACCCCAACCCCATTTGCTTCATATTTTATTTCATTCAACTATTTTTCCTTAATACCCGTATCCGGTCAAATGTGTCTCCTATTTAAATACGGAGGGAGTACCATGGCTCTCCAACTCTTTCGTTGAATCTAATTCTAACAAAAATCAAGTGTACGAAGTATTATATTATAATGATGTAGTAGTACAAAGTTATATAACTCCTTCATTATACGATTACTAGTATTATTATATGCACGCGATGTGTGCAAAAGTAAATGGAAAACCAAATTGCGATACCCATGCATCTTATAACATCAATCAATATGTAAGGGAAAAAACTATTTTGCAAAGTGCTTCTAGAGAAAAAGTAGACATTATCTATGTAGCAAACATCGAAATAGTTTATCAATGTAATACCAAATAAATAAAATTAAACTAAAAGAACCGTTTCACTTGTTTTTATTATATTGACCCCAACATGTTCAGCTAACCGCGTGCACTTCGGAGACGAATCGATTTGCAACAAATAACCAACAATAAATAATGTTCTAGATAAAGAGGTAACACGCACGAAAAAACTTTAAATCCAATTGATAATATTTTTTCCATGACCTATTTGCTTAACTTAAGCTGCAAAAATGTAAGCACTTATCTTTTATTTGAAATACAATTTGAGATAATTAAAAATAAAATATTATTTTTAGTAAATGGTAAGCCTTCTATGCCTTGATTTTTTAAAATATATATTTTAATATTGGTTGTTTCTTGATTTTGTGCGTTAATTTTTTTACATAATCCGTTAATATAATTGTGAGTTGATACTTATTATAAAATTTATTTTAATTTTAATTTTAATTTTTTGAGTGTAATTTTGAGTAAGATTATTTTAATTGACTTTCTCGAAATTTGCCATATATGATTTGGATGTTCTCATGCGTACCACTGAGGTTCATGGAAAATTATTTGAATTACTAATTGATTGAGTGTTATGGTGACATTTATGATTTGCATGATTGTAATTTCCTTAAGTTGAGGCATTTTTCTTTGATACGATTTGCAGCTTTTTTGTATTTTCCTCTCATAATTTCATCTTCCTGTACTTAAGTTTTCGTGTTTTGCTGTTCTGTTGGTGACATAATTTATTCGTGATTGAGATATGTGATTAGGCTAATATGGAAAGATTAAGGTATTATTGGGATACTTTTTTGTTTTCTTTCTTAATCACTTATTATTTGATTGGAATATGTGGAGTATTGTGCTACTTATAGGGAATTATAGGTGATTGTTTGGCATGAATGATCGAGTGATTGAATATTGATGGGAAAGGGCAATATGACATTTATAGCACGCAACGTTTTAGCATGATTGAAATAATTAATTAAATTAGTTTTATGTTTTCTTTTAAGTTAAATTATCATTAAGGGTATTGTTGTTTATTCTATAGAGGACTCCAAAAGTGCAATAACTAAATTAATCTCAAGATTTTCCTCAAAAAATAGAGAGTCAAAGTGGATAATTGGTTGGCATGATTAACGCCTAGTCGTATATGCACGCGATACGTGCGAGAGTATTAAAAGCTAAAATTTGTGCTATTACATCTATCCCCATAAATTTTAGGCAATAAAAAGTTGTTCACACAGTTCATCTAAAACAAATTACGCATCGTATAGATAACGAATGAGTAAGTTCATTTATTAGATTTACATAAATCTGGGTGTGATATATTTTTGAAAGAAATGTTTCTATTTGTAGTATATGTTAGAAATATAATCATATAATCATATAATGTATTCCTAAATATGTTTACGAAAAAAATTCCGAAATATTAAAAAAGGAAAAAAAAACATGTGGATGATACATGTATTTGGATGATGTACATAGAAACTCTTGATAAAGAACACAATCACCACATACAACAATAATTGGACAAATTCATATCAAACTTGACATCCAACTCCTGAGTTTAATCTAGTCTTATATGCATGCAATACGTGCGGGATTATATAAAAACTTAAAATTAAATTATTAGGTTTTTAGACACGGCTACCATATGAATCACTTGGACTTTTCATTTAATACTAAACCAAAATTAAATGAATATGAAATAAAGAATTTCATAAATATGAAATGGTTAAACCAATTGTTTTAAACACAGATCTAACAGATGTTCTAAAACAAAACTTAGAAAATCAAAGTCATTCTCCAACATGCTTGATTCCCATGGTTGCTACATGTGCGTTGTGCTTCACTTGTGGCAACGGTTTAGTCAATGGATCCGCGACGTTGTCGTCAGTTCCAACCTTGTGAATCTCGATTTCTTTCATTTCAACGATTTCTCGAAGTATGTGAAATCGTCGCAGTATGTGCTGGGACTTCTGGTGGCTCCTAGGCTCCTTTGCCTGGGCAATGGCTCCGCTATTGTCGCAATACAAAGCCATTGGTCCCTTAATGGAGGGGACAACCCCAAGTTCTGCGATGAACTTCCGAATCCAAACAGCTTCCTTTGCTGCTTCTGAGGCAGCAATGTACTCGGCTTCAAGTTGTAGAGTCCGCAATAGTGCTTTGCTTGGCACTTTTCCATCTTACTGCTCCGCCATTGAGGCAAAACACAAAACCAAACTGTGATCTGAAATCATCTCTGTCGGTTTGAAAGCTTGCGTCCGTATAGCCTCTAACAATCACCTCATCTGTACCACAATGGACCAGAAACTGATCCTTTGTCCTTTTCAAGTACTTTAGGATATTATTGGCAGCAGTCCAATGTGCCTCACCTAGGTCTGACTGGTACCTACTCGTTTCACTGAGTGCGAACGAAACATCCGGCCTTGTACAAATCATAGCATACATGATTGATCCAATAGCCAAAGCGTATGGAGTTTCACTCCTCCTTCTACGCTCATTAGATGTCTTGGGACACTGAGTCTTGCTTAGATATGTGCCATGTGACATGGGTAGATGGCCTCTCTTGGCTCCCATCATATTGAACCTAGCTAGCACTTTGTCAATGTAAGTGCTCTGGCTTAGTCCAATCATCCTCTTAGATCTATCCCTATAGATCTTGATGCCCAATATGTACTATGCCTCTCCTACATCTTTCATTGAGAAACACTTTCCAAGCCAAGTCTTTACAGACTCTAGCATAGGAATGTCGTTTCCAATAAGCAGTATGTCATCTACATACAAGACTAGGAATGAAATTTTACTCCCACTAACTTTCTTGTATACACAAGATTCGTCCTGATTCTTGATGAAGCCAAACTTATTGACTGCTTCATCAAATCGTATATTCCAACTCCTTGATGCCTTCTTTAATCCATAGATAGATTTCTTAAGCTTGCATAACTTTCCTTGATTCTTTTGATCGACAAAATCCGCCGTCTGCGTCATAAACACAGTCTCTTCAAGAAGGAAGTTTTGACATCCATTTTCCATATTTCATAATCATGAAACGCGGCAATCGCAAGGATTATCCGAATAGACTTAAGCATAACGACTGGAGAAAAGGTTTCATCGTAGTCAACGCCGTGAACTTCAAATGTAACCTTGTATATGTATACAATTCCATCCTTGTCTTTCTTCAATTTGAAGAACAATTTGCATCCGATAGGTGTAAACCCATCCGGCAAATCAACCAAATCCCAGAATTGATTTTCAGACATAGAGTATATCTCAGATTTCATGGCCTCTAACCATTTAGTGGAGCTTGGGCTCGTCAAAGCTTGTTTGTAGGTCATAGGTTCATCACTATCTAATATGAGAACTTCTAAGTTTTCAGTCAAGAGGACGCATGTCCATCTATCCGGTTGAACCTTAGTTCTATGTGACCTACGAGGGGTAACAACGTCTTGAGGAACTACTCCCACTGGCTCTTCTAAAGGCCTTGGAGGTTCTTCACCTTGAACTGCTTCTAAAGAGTTCTTGGTTCGTTGTTCGTCTCGAACCTCTTCGAGGTCTATTATTCTCCCACTTGTCATTTCGGAAATGTGATTTCTTTCCAAAAAGACACCGTCACGAGCAATGAATACCTTGTTCTATGACTTGTTGTAGAAGTAATACCCCTTAGTTTCTTTTGGATACCCAACAAAGAAACATTTGTCAGATTTTGGTTCGAGCTTGTCCGAAATTAATCGCTTGACATATGCTTCGCAACCCCAAATCTTTAGAAAATACAACTTTGGAAGTTTCCCAGTCCATAATTCTAGAGCTGGCAAAAATTGACCCAACCCACCAACCCAACCCGAACCCAACCCAATAATAAAGGGTTGGGTCAAGATTTTCAACCCGTTTAATTAAATGGGTCAACCCAACCCAACCCGTTTAATTAAATGGGTTGGGTCAGGTTGAAATTTTCAACCCGAAAACAACCCGTCTAACCCGTTTAAGTGCAAGCAAGTATGTAATATATATATTGAAGGAAATAATGCCCTTGGTCCAAGTATGCATTCTATGTTAAGTCTAATAAATGCGGTTCAGTATTAATTAACAAGTTAATAATTCAGTGAGGTCAAGTGAGCTGAATGCCTAGCTAGAGGCCGCTTCAGTTCAAGTGGAATTAATGATATTAATCCACAGCTTACTCTTGACTGAACCCGTAGGGTCACACAAATAGTACGTAAACGGATCAAGTATTTAATGGCATTAAATACTCCATCTATGAATATTCGGAACCGACGGATCTTGGTTTCAGTGGGAGCTAAGATCGTCACAGGCAAGAAATGAATACTCCGGAAACGATGATATTGCCGGAAACGGAAATATGGATCGTATCGGAAATATAAATATTATCCAAGTCGTAGATGTTGCCGGAAACGGAAACATGGTACGTATCGGAAAATATTATCGGAAATGGAAATATTGCCAGAATCGGAAATATTGCCGGAAACGGAAATATTGTCAGAATCGGAAATATTACCGGAATCGGAAAATAATTCCGGAAACGGAAATATTAAATATTTGTTCGAAACGGAAATTAATTCCGGAATCGGAAATATTAAATATTGTTCGTATCGGAAATGAATTCCGGAATCGGAAAATTTAATCGGAAGCGCATCGTACGAATAAGCATCGGACGAGGCCTGCCGGACGAGGCCCAGCACGAAGCCAGGCCATCGCCCAGCAAGCCAAGCGCGCCGCACAAACAGCCACGCCAGGCCCAGCGCAAGGCCAGGCCCAGCAGGCTGCGCAGCGCGCACAGCGCGCACAGCACGCGCACAGCGCGCACAGCACGCGCAGCGCGCAGCGCGCGCGGGCGCTGCGTGGGCTGCTGCTCGCGCGCACGCATGGGGCCCATCGTGGCTGCCGTGCGTGTGTGTGCAAGTGTTTGTGTTCGTGCACGTTTCTAAAACATGCAGAGTTCGGTTAATGATTAAATTCCTAATTCTATTTGATAAATTAATTAAATTAGAGTTCTTGTAGGATTCTAGGTTTAATTAATTTGTATCTGAATAGGATTTCGATTCCCTTTCCATACCCCTATAAATATGAGGCTAGGGCTCACAATTTATAATAAGTTTCAAAGTATTCAAAAGTGAGTTTTTTGAGAGAAAATTCAAACACACATCTTGCTCCAAAAGTGCCGAAATTTTCTAGTACCTTAAGGGCGATTCTAGTTGGTCAATCTTAAGGCGGACCCGGACGTGCTGTGGACTATCTACGGAGGGACGACACTTGGAGTCCTAAAGACTTGTTCTTGTTCGGTTCGGGCGCAGCTAGGGAGGGCACGCAACAAAGAGTATGCATCTAAATTATGCTATATGATTATGTGTAAATAATATGTTGTCCTGGGTTAATGGTTGTTTCCGCATGATCTATGTAATGTCATATGTATCATAACCTAACAGTGGTATCACGAGCCCCTTATTATTTTCATAATCTAAATTGCATGAACATGGTTAAATATTACAAATTTGCAAGAATTAAAAGGGGTGATTAATTTTCGTAATTGTTAATTAATTGCAAATTGCGTTTATTTAATTATACGTACGCAGTTTTTCGGCAGTTTCTTCGTTACTCATCCGAATTGAGTGATTTTTGTGTCAATTCCGCATGTAAAAGGCATTCTAAAATTTTGACAAAAATAATATTTTTCTGCCGAACCCAGAATTCTCAAATTCGAAGCCTAACTATGACTTTTCGAAGGTTTTAGTTTTTCGAATGCAAAATTTCGTAAATTTAAGATGTTAAATTAAATATTTGCGATTCTTGTTGATAAATCTTGAATTTTTGATTGACCTACTGCATATGTTTAACAAGTTTGAATGCCTAGTCTTGTTAATTATGCAATCTAATTTGTAATTATGATTAATTTGTTGAAAATTAGAATAATTTAGAATTAATTTGACTTTCATAATTAATTGTAATTTAATTAGAAACCTATGATTAAAAACCACCATAAAAATTGTAAATTTATGATAAATTTTAAATTTTTATGACCTAGACTTGAATCCATAACAATCGGAAATCAATTGGATAATAAATTTTCGATTTTTTCGCCCTAAAATTATGAAATTAATATTATTTATTAATTTGTCATTAATTTTAAATATAAATTTTAAATTTTTATGCGATTCGTTCATAAAACTTGCACGCACGAAGCAATGGACGCTTCGTGTTATCCTTAAGGGGTGTTGTATAATGCGGGCATGCGACGACGAGCAAGGGAGCTCGTCGCCCGTGCGGCACGAATGCAATGAGCAAGGGCGTAGTGCACGAGCACAAGGCAGCAGCCCTGCCTTGTGTCGTGTGCCACGAGCAATGGACGAATGGGCATGGGCGAAGGGCGAGCCAAGGCAGTCGCGTGTGGGCAGCAAGCGAGCTGCGCCACAACGCGCGCTGCCTCGCACAAGAGCGCGCAGCCTCGCGCGCAGCGAGCGCAAGCTCGCGTGCCACGAGCGCTGCGCCCAGCATTGCTCGCGCGCACAACGAGCGAGGACTCGCGCGCACAAGCCAGCATTGCTCGCGCGCACAGCGAGCGATGTCGCGCGCCCAGCGAGCGATGTCGCGCGCCCAGCGAGCGATGTCGCGCGCCCAGCGAGCGATGTCGCGCGCCCAGCGAGCGATGTCGCGCGCGCACTGCGAGCGATAGCTCGCGTGCGATGAGCGCTGGCGCGCGCAGCGAGCACCAATGCGTGCGGAGGCTTGCGATGGGGATGCAACAGCTATGCGACGAGCGCATGGGCTGCGCGCACATGGCCAGCAATGGCTGTGTGCGTGCGGCCCATGGGCGTGCAACGCGTAGGGTGTTTGCGTTACGATTAAAGATCATTTTGAATGTTTAATTTGAAAATTTCAGTTCACGTAATTTTAATTAATTTTAAAATTAATAATTTAAATTATTTTCTTGGATTTTAATTTTGAATATTGTAATTATAATAAATTTTATTTATTCTAATTATTTTACTAAAATTAAAATCATGAATTAATTTAAATACGACTGAAATTAAATTAAACTTTTGGATTCAATTATAAATTGATATGAGCTTTAAATTTTAATTAAATTTGTATGTTTCCGGTTGGACTAGAAATACATTTTTATGTTTAAAATTAGTAAAGCATATAAATTTATTGGTTTAAGTGGGAGCGCTTTTTAGTCATAAACTCTTGATTAGGTCTACAAATCCTTAAGGTTAAAACAACTTGATTAGAATTAATAAGGACTGAATAATTGGTAGATTATTGGTGCCCTTGATTAATTGCTGCAAATATTTACGTGATGCATAATGTGTTTTACTAACCAGCTATGTGGGCCATTCATGATAATGAATGGGTGAATGGTATATATTGTATATGTACTGTTTTGCAGGTTATGAAGTGACTAGTATGGCCCAAATAGGATAGAAAATATGGTCTGCGTACCATTAATTTGAATGTAATTGGTCTAAAGTACCAAAGTTGTTTTTCAATTCAAATATGGTCTGCGAACCATCAAATAGTTGTAATTAGTTATAGCTTATCCTATTTGAAGAAAATGGTGCCTCCCACGGAGATTTTCAAGACGGACTTTGAAGTCAAAGCTTCAAGATGAAGTCGGGCCATACTAGATCACATTTATCTTATGCATGCTTTAAGTTATTTATTGTTTTAAATATGTCTTAAAATGCATGAGATCAAAAGCTTGATTATGTTGCATGATTAAGGATTTTAGTTCACTTAAAATCTAACCAACATAGTAAGAGCCTTAAGTTCCAAACTTAAAAATTGAGTTAAAAGGTGCCATGCCAAAATATACACTTGCTTGGATATCCTTTACATCAATCTAGTAATAGTTTTCGCTCAGCGAGGTGTTACTTATTGGTCCTAAAGGGGCAAGGTACACAAATAATTGTGAGTACATGTTAGTTTTGGTGAAACTCAACGATATAAGTAAGGAGTCCTTTTATGTCGTGGCAAATTCGATAGGTTTACCTAATAAGTTCTTAGACGTACCTATCAACCAAGAATAGTTTCTAGACTATTAGCAAAAGGCTTTTGCTTACCTAAGATGTTCTAGGATTAAGTCGACAAACTGTGCTTAGTTCTTCAATGATTTTAGGATCTTGGAATCATTTTATTCACACCTGCCGGAACACATAACTTGAATAAAATGCTTAATAAACATTGAATTATGCATGTATGCTAGAATTTAAGTTTATTAAGAGAAACTGTGAATGGTTATTTATTTGTTTATTCTTTTCAATTGTAGTTTTAATATGGCAAACAATAATCAAAACATCATCATGGGTTCTGAGCTTATGGTCAAGCTAAACCTGACAAATTTTCTTGAATGGGAAGCTAAGCTAGTTGAAATAGTCAAACTCAATGGACTTGAGTATGTACTGTCACATCCCATGCCAAGCTACTATGCCAGAGACATGACCCCTGAGAGATTTTACGCCTGGGATGCGGATCTCAAAAAGGTTATGAGTCTCATGCTGAACAATATCCCTGATGATTGGGCTAAAAGGTTTGTAGCCTATGAACCTTTTACGCTCATCAAGAATCTGAGGGATATCTGTCGTGGAAGTACGGAGGACAGGGACCTGAACGTCCATGAGTTGATTGAATCAATGTCTGGTCTAAAGGTTAGTTCTCCCAACAGGTGTTATAGGATGGAGGTCCAAGAAACACATGTTCAGCTCCTTCGCACTAAACAGAGGGTAGGCGTCCCACTGAGGTTCCATGTGGATCTTATGTGTTCATATTTTGATCGCCTAAGTCTACTAGGAACACCAATAAGCGAAAGGATGGCAGTCTCTGTCTTGCTCAATTCACTACACAGTGGGTTTGGTCGCTTCAAGCAACTATACCTAAGTGAACCAAGAGAAGAAACAGTTGCAGAATTTATTCACCTTGTCAGAAAGGCTGAAATAGTACTGGACTGTGAAGCCAAAGATTTACTCAAGGCTAGAAAGAGACCATTCAAGAAAGGTGGAAAGTCCAAGGGCAATGCTAAATCAAAGCAGGACAAGTCCACATCAAGCTGTCTTTATTGTGATGGAATAGGCCATTACAAAAGAGAATGTCCAAAGCTAAAGGAAGATCAGAAGAACGGAACAGTCGTTCCATCTTCAGGTATTTTCGTTATAGACTGTATACTTGCTAATTCAACTTCTTGGGTATTAGATACAGGTTGTGGCTCACACTTATGTTCCAATCCACAGGGACTAAGAAGAAGTAGAAAGTTAAGCAAGGGTGAAGTCGACCTACGAGTGGGAAATGGAGCACGGATTGCTGCATTAGCCGTAGGAACTTACTATTTGTCGTTGCCCTCCGGGCTAGTTTTGGAACTGGAAGAATGTTTCCATGTTCCAAGTCTTACTAAAAACATCATTTCAGTTTCTTGCTTAGATGCTAAGGGATTTTCCTTTTTAATAAAAGACAATAGTTGTTCGTTTTATTTTAAAGAGATGTTTTATGGATCTGCTAGATTAGTCAATGGACTTTATTTATTAGATCACGACAAACAAGTATATAACATAAATACCAAAAAGGCCAAAAAGAATGATTCAGATCTCACCTATCTGTGGCATTGTCGATTAGGCCATATAAACTTGAAACGCTTAGAAAGACTTCAAAAGGAAGGAATTCTAGAACCATTTGACTTAGAGGATTATGGTAAATGCGAATCATGTTTACTTGGCAAAATGACAAAGCAACCTTTCTCTAAAGTTGGAGAAAGAGCAAATGAACTATTGGGTTTAATCCATACAGATGTATGTGGACCAATGAGTACAAATGCTAGAGGTGGTTTCAGCTACTTTATCACTTTCACTGATGACTTCAGTAGGTATGGTTACGTCTACCTAATGAAGCATAAGTCTGAATCCTTTGACAAATTCAAGGAATTTCAGAGTGAAGTAGAGAATCAATTAGGCAAGAAGATTAAGGCATTGCGGTCTGATAGAGGCGGTGAATATCTGAGCTATGAATTTGATGACCATCTGAAAGAATGTGGAATTCTATCAGAATTGACTCCTCCTGGAACACCACAATGGAACGGTGTGTCAGAACGGAGGAATAGAACCTTGCTAGACATGGTCAGGTCAATGATGGGTCAGGCCGAACTTCCATTAGAATTTTGGGGACATGCACTAAATACAGCTGCACTCACTATAAATAGAGCTCCGTCTAAAGCTGTCGAAAAGACTCCATACGAATTATGGTTTGGAAAGCCTCCAAATGTGTCTTTTCTTAAGATTTGGGGATGTGAAGTATACGTCAAACGATTAATTTCAGACAAACTTCATCCAAAATCTGACAAATGTATCCTGGTGGGCTATCCAAAGGAAACAAAGGGGTATTACTTCTACAATACATCTGAGAACATAGTGTTTGTTGCTCGAGATGGTGTCTTTTTGGAGAAGGATCACATTTCCAAAATGACAAGTGGGAGAAAAGTAGACCTCGAAGAAATTCGAGTCGAACAACAAACTCTAGAGAATGCTCAAGATGACATTCAGGATGAAACTCAGAAATCTTTAGAAGAATCTGGTGAGAATCATGGTCAATCTAGAAATGTTACCCCGCGTAGATCGCAAAGATATAGATCTCAACCGGAAAGGTACTTAGGTATTTTGACGAACGAGAGCTATGACGTTCTATTACTTGAAAGTGATGAACCTGCGACTTACAAGCAAGCTATGACGAGCCCTAGCTCCAAGCAATGGCAAGAAGCCATGCAATCTGAATTAGACTCCATGTCTGAAAACCAAGTATGGGATTTGGTCGATTTGCCAGATGGCTACCAAGCCATTGGAAGCAAATGGGTTTTCAAACTGAAAAAGGACAAGGATGGGAAACTTGAAGTTTTCAAAGCTAGATTGGTCGCAAAAGGTTACAGGCAAGTCCACGGTGTGGATTACGATGAAACCTTTTCACCAGTTGCAATGCTAAAGTCTATTCGAATAATGTTAGCAATCGCTGCATATTACGATTACGAAATATGGCAGATGGATGTCAAAACTGCTTTCTTAAACGGCGTTTTAACAGAAACTGTGTTTATGACACAGCCTGAAGGTTTTGAGGATCCAAAGAATGCTAAAAAGGTATGCAAGCTAAAGAAGTCAATCTACGGATTGAAGCAGGCATCCAGGAGCTGGAATATACGTTTTGATGAAGCAGTCAGTGACTTTGGTTTCATCAAGAACGCGGACGAATCTTGTGTATACAAGAAGGTCAGTGGGAGCAAAATTGCTTTCCTAGTATTATATGTCGACGACATATTACTTATCGGAAATGACATTCCTATGTTGAACTCTGTCAAGATTTGGCTTGGGAAATGTTTTTCGATGAAGGATCTAGGAGAAGCACAGTACATATTGGGCATCAAGATTTACAGAGATAGATCTAAAAGGATGATTGGACTTAGTCAAAGCACTTATATTAATAAGGTGCTTGATAGGTTCAAGATGGCGGACTCCAAGCGAGGCTACCTACCCATGTCTCATGGAATGACTCTAAGCAAGACTCAGTGCCCAAAAACACTTGATGAGCGTAGACGAATGAATGGGATTCCATATGCATCATTGATTGGTTCAATAATGTATGCTATGATATGTACACGCCCGGATGTTGCGTACGCACTCAGTGCTACGAGCAGATACCAGTCAGACCCAGGAGAGGCACATTGGACTGCTGCCAAGAATATTCTGAAGTACCTGAAAAGGCACAAAGATGACTTCCTGGTCTATGGTGGAAATGATGAATTAATTGTTAAAGGCTATACGGACGCAAGTTTCCAAACCGACAAAGATGATTTTAGATCACAGTCTGGGTTTGTCTTCTGCCTCAACGGAGGAGCAGTAAGCTGGAAAAGTGCTAAGCAAAGCACCATTGCGGATTCTACAACTGAAGCGGAGTACATTGCTGCACATGAAGCAGCAAAGGAAGCTATATGGCTAAGGAAGTTCATAGGAGAACTTGGTGTAGTCCCCTCCATTAAAGGACCAATAGCCCTGTATTGTGATAATAACGGAGCTATTGCACAGGCAAAAGAGCCTAGACACCACTAGAGAGTCAAGCATGTACTTCGTAGATTTCACCTTCTACGAGAGTTCGTTGAAAGAAAAGAAGTCGAGATAAGCAAAATTGGAACTGATGACAACATATCAGATCCATTAACTAAACCTCTGCCGCAGGCGAAGCACAACTCGCACACTGCAGCTATGGGAATCAAGCATATTGGAGAATGGCTTTGATGTCTCTGTTTAATGTTTTAAAGTTTTAGAGTTTAAATCTTTGTAAAACATTATTGGTTAATCATTCACAATAAATGAAATAAATTCATTTTTCCATTTAATTTGTGGTTTATTAAATGATGAGTCCCTTCAATTTGACGATATATTCAAGTTAGACTGTCAGGACCAGTCCTGTGACTAAGAAATGTCTATCAAGTGAACTTGAATGTCAAAGGTTGAAAATGGTCCCTAATCGGAGTTTTCTATAAAATTGGACGCATAGAAAACGTTAGACGATTAGAATGCAAGATGACTAGTAGTTCTGTTTCTTGAACTATGTGGACATGGCAATGTCATAATCATTTGCATAGATACTTACTTTGGGAAGACTAGTATCGGACAAGACCTATGAAACTTTACTGTAAGAGATGAAAATCTGTCATAAGTAAATTTCATTAAATTATTAGACACTAAATCCTCAATACCTGAGTGATTTGAGATTACTTGTTTGAGAACTGGTTGCTTTGACGTTGACCAACCGTCGCACCGTAAAAGGAGGCTATAACGGCAACGCTCAGGTAATCACCTATCAAACGAAGTCTAATCTCAAGATCGCAAGATTGGGATTGTCCTCCCATAAATAGGGATGAGATGCTTAAAAGTTGTACAAGGCCACTCGGAGAGCTAGAAACTGTGAAATGCATGGCCGTGCTCGGATGAATCATAGGCTATGATTATCTGTTTATTTGATCAGTTGAACTCTGAAACCGAGGAAAACCTCTGGACGTAATAAGGATGACAACTCTTACCTTATGTTCAAGAGCAAGCATCGAGCGACAAAGGAATTAGGAAATGCACACTTGTCCCTAAGGACAAGTGGGAGACTGAAGGAAATAATGCCCTTGGTCCAAGTATGCATTCTATGTTAAGTCTAATAAATGCGGTTCAGTATTAATTAACAAGTTAATAATTCAGTGAGGTCAAGTGAGCTGAATGCCTAGCTAGAGGCCGCTTCAGTTCAAGTGGAATTAATGATATTAATCCACAGCTTACTCTTGACTGAACCCGTAGGGTCACACAAATAGTACGTAAACGGATCAAGTATTTAATGGCATTAAATACTCCATCTATGAATATTCGGAACCGACGGATCTTGGTTTCAGTGGGAGCTAAGATCGTCACAGGCAAGAAATGAATACTCCGGAAACGATGATATTGCCGGAAACGGAAATATGGATCGTATCGGAAATATAAATATTATCCAAGTCGTAGATGTTGCCGGAAACGGAAACATGGTACGTATCGGAAAATATTATCGGAAATGGAAATATTGCCAGAATCGGAAATATTGCCGGAAACGGAAATATTGTCAGAATCGGAAATATTACCGGAATCGGAAAATAATTCCGGAAACGGAAATATTAAATATTTGTTCGAAACGGAAATTAATTCCGGAATCGGAAATATTAAATATTGTTCGTATCGGAAATGAATTCCGGAATCGGAAAATTTAATCGGAAGCGCATCGTACGAATAAGCATCGGACGAGGCCTGCCGGACGAGGCCCAGCACGAAGCCAGGCCATCGCCCAGCAAGCCAAGCGCGCCGCACAAACAACCACGCCAGGCCCAGCGCAAGGCCAGGCCCAGCAGGCTGCGCAGCGCGCACAGCGCGCACAGCACGCGCAGCGCGCAGCGCGCGCGGGCGCTCCGTGGGCTGCTGCTCGCGCGCACGCATGGGGCCCATCGTGGCTGCCGTGCGTGTGTGTGCAAGTGTTTGTGTTCGTGCACGTTTCCTAAAACATGCAGAGTTCGGTTAATGATTAAATTCCTAATTCTATTTGATAAATTAATTAAATTAGAGTTCTTGTAGGATTCTAGGTTTAATTAATTTGTATCTGAATAGGATTTCGATTCCCTTTCCATACCCCTATAAATATGAGGCTAGGGCTCACAATTTATAATAAGTTTCAAAGTATTCAAAAGTGAGTTTTTTGAGAGAAAATTCAAACACACATCTTGCTCCAAAAGTGCCGAAATTTTCTAGTACCTTAAGGGCGATTCTAGTTGGTCAATCTTAAGGCGGACCCGGACGTGCTGTGGACTATCTACGGAGGGACGACACTTGGAGTCCTAAAGACTTGTTCTTGTTCGGTTCGGGCGCAGCTAGGGAGGGCACGCAACAAAGAGTATGCATCTAAATTATGCTATATGATTATGTGTAAATAATATGTTGTCCTGGGTTAATGGTTGTTTCCGCATGATCTATGTAATGTCATATGTATCATAACCTAACATATATGTATAATGTGATTTGAAAGATTTTATTTCTCATTTTCCCTTCAACATTGAATAATTATTTGACGTTTTGATTCATGTCAAATACATATTGAAAAATTACTTTTTGCAATGAGATATGCCATAACAAAATCACCTCGCAATTCTATAGTCAAATCAATTTACAATTAAAAGTGGGAAAAAAAAATTAAACGGGTCAACTTCAGGTCAACCCGTTTATAGTTGGGTTGGGTTGGGTTGAAAATCTCAACCCGTTTAATTAAACAGGTCGGGTTGGGTTGGGAAAATCTCAACCCGTTTATAAATGGGTCGACCTGATTTCGACCCAACCCAACCCATTGCCAGCTCTACATAATTCGTATGGAGTCTTTTCAACAACTTTTGACAGAGCACGATTCAGTGTGAGTACTGCTGTTTGCAACGCATGTCCCCAGAATTGTAAAGGAAGTTTGTCTTGATCCATCATTGACCTGACCATATTGAGTAAGGTCATGTTTCTCCGTTCCGACACTCCATTCCATTGAGGTGTCCCCGGAGCAGTCAATTTAGAAAGAATACCGCATTCCTTTAGATGGTCATCAAACTCTTGGCTAAGATATTCACCTCCTCGATCTGATCTTAGCGCTTTGATTTTCTTGCCATGTTGATTCTCTACTTCATTTTGAAATTCTCGGAATTTCTCAAACGATTCAAACTTGTGTTTCATTAAGTAAATATAGCCATATCTACTGAAATAGTTCGTAAACGTTATGAAATAGTTGAAATCACCTATAACTTTCGTACTCATAGGCTCACATACATCCTTATGTGTTAGCCCTAGTAGTTCGCTTGCTCTTTCTCCCACCTTTGAGAAAGGTCGCTTTGTCATTTTTCCAAGTAAACAAGATTCGCATTGATCAATCTTCTCTAAGTCGAATGATTCTAGAATGCCCTTCCTTTGAAGTCTTTCCATGCGCTTTGTGTTTATATGGCCTAATCGACAATGCCACAGATATGTGAGATCGGAATCACCAGTTTTAGCCTTTTTGGTATTTATGTTATAAATGTGTTTGCTTGTATCTAGCATATATAGACCATTTTCTTGTTGGGTTGAACCATAAAACATTCCATTCAAAGAAAAAGAACAACTATTGTCTTTAAATTGAAAACTAAAACCTTTAGAATCCAAATTTGAAACGGAAATAATGTTTCTGTTGATACTAGGAACATAGTAACAGTTTTCTAGTTCCAAAAAAAAACCACTAGGAAAAGATATAAAATAAGATCCTAGGGCTAATGCAGCAATCCGTGCTCCATTTCCAACGCGTAGATCCATCTCACCCTTTTCAAGATTTCTACTTCTCCTTAGCCCCTGCGAATTGGAACATAAGTGTGAGCCACAACCAGTATCTAATACCCAAGAAGTATAATTTGCAAGATTATAATGTATAACATACATACCTGAAGTAGAAGCAACGTTCCCGTTCTTCTCATCTTCCTTTCTCTTCAAGCAATCCCTCTTCAGATGCCCCTTCTTCTTGCAGTAGAAGCATTCAGAGTCGGCAGGAGAATTAGTCACCCTTTTCTGTTTACCATAACTTGTGTCGTTGGACTTAGGTGTGGGCGCAGCCTTGCCCTTACCCTTCTTGCCCCTTCCCTTGCCAGATTTCTTGAAGCCCTTGCCCTTACGCACCATAAGCATGTCATGCTTATTCTCTTGCTTTAGCGTCTTTTCAGCGATTTTCAGCATACCGTGAAGCTCAGTAAGAGTTTTCTCCATCTTGTTCATGTTGTAATTCAACTTGAACTGATCATATCCACTATGAAGTGAATGGAAAATGATGTCAATGGCCATTTCATTTGAGACATCAAAATCTAGATCTCTCATGTTCTCAAATAATCCAATCATCTTAAGAACATGTGGGCTCACTGGTTCTCCTTTCTTGAGCATAGTCTCAAGGATCAACCTCTGAGTCTCGAATCTTTCGATTCTGGCCTGATCCTGAAACATGTTCTTCAACTCCGAGATGATTTGGTAAGCATCTGAGTTAATGAACGTTTTCTGAAGTTCAGGATTTATGGATGCAAGCATCACACATTTGATATCCTTGTTGGTCAGAATCCAACGGTTAAGGGCAGCTTGAGTCACCTCCGGCCCGGCAGCCTCTGGTAACTCTTCCTCAAGGACATTATTTTTCCTCATGCATTAGAACTATTTGCAAGTTCCTTTGCCAATCGAGGAAATTGTTGCCATTCAACTTCTCTTTGTCGAGAATTGAATGTAAGTTGAACGAGTTGTTATTGTTTGCGGCCATTTGATTACTACATTTGAAAAGAATTTGCAATAAATAACCATTCATAATCTTTAATAACTTTGAAATAAATGCGATCATGCAATCATTAAAGCTATTAAACATTTCATTCATGCAAAAGCAAAACATGGTCCAAAAATGAATGAAACGATTCCAAGACCCTAAAAGTCCTAAATCCTTAAGCAACTTTGGCATGTCTTAAGTCTTTTAAGATTCTAGGTAAGCAAAATCTATTGCTAGTAATCTCCAAATTACTCTTGGTTAATAAATTAATTCCATAATTTATTCCTTTGCCACAACATATGCCATTGTTGTTTGAGTTACAACCACAATCAACGTGTTCCTTAGGGATACCTTACCACCTAAGTCAACTAAAATAGCACATCGCTTTTGCGGAAACCTACTACCTTAGATCCTTAGATTTTTTTAAGTACTTGATTTGGAAGGCAATTTTAAACTCAATATTACTTTGGACCTAGTTGTTTCTATGTTGGTTCGATTATTTAGTGAACTAAATCTAATCGAGCATACAAACAACATTCATGCATTATATACATTCATTCACAATATATATGGTGCATAAATTAATTTTGGTGAACTAGTACGGCCCAAAACTTTATCTTGAAGCATCCAATCTTCCTTCACCTTGTAAGCTTGGCATCGGCTTGAACTTCATTCAATAAGCTAACTTAAAGTTCTAAACTTCCTAGTAATACTTGAAATAATTACATCAAAATTTCAATGGTACGCAGACCATATTTAAAAATTTACATTCAAAGATAAAACGGTACGCAGACCGTATTTAACTATCCTTGATTGGCCATACTAGTCACCTTGAATACCTGCAATACATAAAATATATTCTATGCATTCATCCATTCGTGTCCTAAAACGAATGGCCCAAATAAATATGCAAGTATTTACATGATTTATTTAAAAATCACGTTCACATAAAACGCGTCCTAAAATATTAATCAACTACGAATTATTAATCCTTAGAATTATTCTAATCAAAATTTAATTTAATTAAAATAATGGTGCCCTACGATAATAATTAAAAATTAATTATTTCATTTAATGGCTCCCACTTAAACCAATATTTTAATTTGGATAATTTAATTTTAAATATTTAATTAAACTCAAGGCCCGGCCCAAGTTAAATAAAATAAATAAATGAAAAATCCACCGTTAGCCATTTCATGCAAAAATTTAATTTAAAGCCCAAACGAAGCAAAATAGCCAATTTGTGCAACACGGGCTAGGCTTGCGCCCAACCCAACATCGCCTAGTGTATTGCGTACCATACGAGGCCTTGAGGAGCATCACCCCTGCCTCGCAAAGCACGGCGCACAGCCCGCAGCTATGATGATGTTGCTGCTGCTTTGCTCGTCGCTGCTCGCAAGCCAAGGCCAGTGCTGCTGCCTTGCTTGCTTGCTGCTTCGTCGCTGAGCTAAGGCACAACTGCTGCCTTGCTCGCTGTTGTGGCCAGCGCGCGCTGGCACGCCCAGCTCGCTTGCTGGCTGCCTCGCGTTGCTGCGCAAGCTACGGGGGGCAGCGCGCATGGGCAACGCCCAGCCACACGCACCGCACACCCATGTTTCGCGCCTTTGGCTCGTGCTATACGAGCCAATTAATCAAAAAATATAATTTTTAATTTCACAGAACTTTATTTGCATGACGTTATTTTCCTTTGAAATTAACAAAATTAATCATTTTATTTTTCGAAAGATAACAAAGTGCGTGATTTAATTAATTTTCTAACAATCCAATTTTGAGAAATTTATTAAATCTTGGATAACAACATTCAAATTTAACGAACGATCTATATCAACAAAAATTTGAATATATTTGATAATCCAATCCAAAATTTTAAATCGTTCTAAACATTTAAATTTCATATTTTTATCAATTTGGTTTATGTGATGATTAAAAGTAACGAATCTAATCAAAATTTTAATCCAATAATTTTTAACAAAACCGCCACTTAATATGAAATTATATTCCCTTTCCCAATTAAACAAATTTCCCGATCTAAATTATGTTTTAAATCAATTTACGATCTAAAAATCACCAATTTAGGAAAAAATAAAATTAGGGTTAATACTTAATATTTATGGCCGAAAATTTTACCATAATTTTAAAATATACCCAAGAACAGTAGGAAAAAATTTCAAATAATTCCGAGTAGTTTAGGTTGAGTAATTAATTGAAAACCTTTCCAAAATTGTTAATTTAATTCATTAATTAACAAAAACGCCCAAAAACGCAAACTTCGAAGCCTGTTTTTGCGATTTTGTTCTCATGAATTGATCTTAAAACGCCGTTTTCAATCAGATTAGGGTCATAAAAGTCGAATTTCCGACAATTTTTGAATTCAGAACATATTCTACAATCTATCCAATAATCAAGAAATATTTCGTAAATTCATGAAAAAAATTCAGAAAAATTCAACAACATCAAAAACATATTAACATGCCAAAATGTACTTAAAATACATGATGCTCATGATACCACTGTAGGGAATACAGTTAAATACATATTAACGCGGCTGAATAATCCCCAAAGCCAAGAAGCATGTATAAAGTACAGATTAAGCAAACTTACATTCGTAGCGTGTTTTCCCTAGTTCAACGAATCACGAACACGAACAAGAACTCCAAATTTCGTTCCTCTACTTGGTTCATCGACACGTTCAGATCCGTCTTGAGATTCGCAGCTTAGACGTCACTCAAGACATTTTAGCTTTTAGGGAAGAACAGTTTGAACGGAGGCAAAGAGTGAATTAGGGTTTCTCTTTGATTAGGTTAAAACTGAAGTACGTAGAATTAGTTGTGTGTTGTGTTGGAAAAACATTATGAGAGGTGAAGTGTTATAACGCTAAGGTTATAACATGACCGGCCAAGGCACAAGGCCTCAACCGGCCAGCTACACGCACAAGCCCACGAAGCAGCGCCCACAAGGCAATGCAGTCGTGGGCCTTGGGCCTCGCTGCTTGCTTGCTGCCAGCGCTGCTGTCCGCGCGCGCCCAGGCGCAGCCTTGCGGGCTTTGCTCTCGCTGTTGGCGAGCTGCTGGCTCGTTGGGCCTTGCGCGCTTGGCTCGTTGGGCCGGCAACCTCGTCTTGCTTGTATCCGCGACCAATGCCTTACACCTATTGTTTATCGTATAGTTCTTGACGAATCACCGTCTTACGATACGATTATTCGTTTCGCCTAGCTTACGAATATTTACATTACGATATATGATTCCGATCCAACGTCATATCGTACATTTATCTTTTTCCGAACTAATTCCCGAAAAGCTATTAAATGAATTTCCGATTCATTTAATCCGATGATTTGTTACATGCCATTGGTGTGACCTTATAGGTTCAGCCAAGAGTAAGCTGTTAGCCTAATATAGATTAGAACTCACTGATCGAAAGCATTGCTCCAGCTAGCTGTTCCGATCACTTGATCTCGCTGAATTAATTGTTCATAATTAATCTGAACCTTGGTATTAGACTAATGCACCTTGGGTGAAGGACATATTTCCTTCACCTTCTCAACATGATTATTAGCATGACGTGTCCACGACATGCCTATTAACATGTGGGTTGCGCACTAGGCATGAATAATTCCTCATTCAATTCACCTTGACTCTATAATGTATACCCTACATGGTCGTAGCACATGCGGTTACTGAAATTTTATACCCTATACGGATGAAGCACGTGTGGTTACTAAATAGTGCAACATGGCATGAATGACTTTGGCTCTTAGTATGTTAGACCTTACGTACAAAGAATAAGTAACTCCCTTGCATGCGCATAAACCATATATACAAGCATAAAAACATACTTGGACGACATGCTTGCTATTAAGTTCAACAAACATAACCAATAATAACATGCTTGCTCACATACTCAAACATGAATCCAAAAATCCAAGTAAACATGAATCACAACAACATAAACATAATATGTATTCACATGATAAATTGGGTTGCCTAGACTTGTACGTACCTTGAATACCTAAGTAGAGGGACCACTTTATGATTCACTTCCAACTGAAGTAGAAATCACTTCTTATATGAATAAATAAGTATTAATTAATCTTCATGTTCATTAAATTTCCAGCAACATTATTAAGTTTTAAATAACTTTAATTAATTAGAAATTAATCATTATTAATGAAAATAATGGTTATAATTAAAACCCTACCATGAAATTTAATTAAGTTCATGCATAAAACCATTAAAAATTTATACTTTAATGATCATAAACGAAAATGAAAATTCATATTTATTATCATAATTAAAATCAACATCTAATTATGCTAATCAATTAATCCTATGAGTTTAATTAGAAACCCTAACCCTAATTCATCATTAAAACCATAAAACTCATAAAAATCACTGCTTTACTTTATAATTCAAATTTGAAAATTACAAACTCCATGCATAATTTCAACATCAATAATCCAACATCAAAAATCCATAATTTGATATTCATAACCAATCCCAAAATATTTTAAATCATCAATCAAAATAATTAATCATAATTTAAAAACGATAATTTAAATAGAGATAGATTAGGAAGAAGAGAAATCATATCGGCCGTCTAAATAGCACGACAACGGTGGCTAGGGGCGGACGGTAAATAGAGGAGAGCAAAGGAGAGGTGGGGCAGCAGCGCGGGTCGGGCTGCGTGTTGTTGTTGTTGCTTTTGTGCAGTTACGCATGCGTGTACAGGGGCACAACAACGCTGGTGCGTGCCGGCAGGGGCACGACTCGCTTGGCACTGGGCGACGTGGGTAGTAGCATGAGCACGGGCGAAGGTCAAGTGTTGAGTGGCTAGGCGTACGGGGTGCTCGGGAACGAGGGAGAGAAAGGCACGGTGGAGGAGAGAGAGAGAGAGAGTTAGGGAGATAATTTGAGGATTTAATGAAATATTAAGTGGGAATTTAATGAAGCTTTAAGGGTATTTATAGTTTTTAGGAACCTAAGTTGGTCTAGGATTAGGAATATTCCAAGATGGGCTTCATTAAACATGACATGGGTTTGCTAATTTGTTTGGGCTAGCAATTGAATTTGGATTGGGCTAGAATGTTTAGAAATTCATTTTGCTTTTCTAAAACGCAATTAAAATAAACACATTTTCTCTCCAATTAAAAATAATAAATATTAAAATACATTTGAATAAATATATAAATGCAACTTTAATTTATACAATCTATAAAGTGCTTCATAAATATAATTAAATGTATTTATAATTACTTAAAAATACGGGGTATTACATCTCGGGTTATCAAACAAAAACAACTTAGCATGGACAAGCATGGTCCGAAAGCAAAAGAAAAGCAAAATACAAGGGCATACCACGCCCCTGAGCGGGCGGTAAGACAAGTGGTGTGGCTGGTTCAAAACCAAGTTCTCTAGTCTCCATCCTGAAGGAAATAATGCCATTGATCCAAGTTTTCATTTAATGCATTTATCCTAAGTCTAATAAATGAGGTTCAGTTTTAATTAAAAAAGTTAATTATTCAGTGAGATCCAATGATCCGAATGCCTAGCTTCAGTTCAAGTGGAATTAATAATATTAGTGCCAAAACTTACTCTTGATTGAACTCGTAGGGTCACACAAATATTATGTGAACGGATCAAGTATTTAGGTCAATATAATATTCAGTAAATACTCTAATTATGGACATCCGGAAATGCTGAATCTTAGTTCTAGTGGGAGCTGAAATCATCAAAAGGCAAAGAAAAAATATTTGCCGGAAATGAAGATATAAGAAGGAAACAGAAATATGGTTCATGACGGAAATAATAAATATTATCGAAGTCGAAGATATTGCTGGAAACGGAAATATGGTTCGATTCGGAAAATATTAACTAAAATAGAAATATTTCCGGAATCGGAATTATTGCCGAAAACAGAAATATTATCGGAATCGTAAATATTGTTCTAATCGAAAATACTGTCGGAATCGAAAAATATTGCCGGAAATCGAAAATATTATCGGAAACGTAAATATTGTTCGAATCGAAAATACATTCCGGAATCGAAAAACGAATCGGAAGCACGGCGAGCGACAGGCCGGCAAGCGAGCCATCCCATCGCTCGACGAGCCAGCGCCAAGCACAAGGCCTAGCGCCATCGCCAAGCACAAAGCCCAGCACCAGGGCCAGGCCCAGCACCAAGCGCATGGGCTACGCGCCAAGTGTGGGCGGCAAGGCTGCCAGCCTGCAGCAAGACGTGGGTGGCAAGGCAAGCACCATGGGCAGCAAGGCAAGCCTTGCGCGCCAAGGTGGCTGTCCGCACGGCTCAAGGGCATAGGCGCCAAGTCTACTTGCGCGAATAGTAACTTGGGCCACGAGCTATCCGTTTTCCCTATCCTACTTGGTTTAGAACTTTATGATAATCCTAATATCTAATTATTTGGATGATTCTAAAATACTAAGTATTTGTGATTAACTTAAATCGTAATGCAAAGGGTTTTAGTAAATCTAATCCTAGTAGGATATGACTACTCTATCCCCTATAAATAGATGATCCATGATCATAAATTTATAATATACATCACAACTTGAATTCAATAATTCAATACTTTTGCCTATCGTGAGTTCCCGAGTGCATAAAAACCTTAGATAATATCCTAGTTGGTTGAACCTAAGGCGGATCCGAATGTGCTGTTGACTATCTACAGAGGGCGACATTTGGAGCTCTATACTTTTTCTTGTTCGGTTCAGGGGCAGCTAGGGAAGGCACGCATCACATAGTATGTGTACTAAATTATGCTAATTGATTATATGGCAATCAAATTGGTTTCTGGCTTAATGGTTTATCCGCATGAATTATATTGTTAATAACCCAACAGTGGTATCACGAACCTCTAATTCATTGCATAAATTTTTTTTGTTAACATGGATTAATTTTTTTTAAAGTTGCAAAGAATTAAAGGGGTGAATTAATTTGGTGTAATTAATTGCTAATTCATGCAATTATTTAATTATATGTTCGAAGGATCTTCGGCAGTTTTGTCAATAGTGATCGGAATCTTATGTTTTTATAGTGTATTCCGCATGTAAACGGCATTAAAATTTCATCCGAACCTAGAATTCCCAAATTCGAAGCCTAACTATGACTTTTCAGAGGTTTTACTTTTTCGAATGCAAAATTTGTAATTTTTATGATGTAAAATTAAATATTTGTGAATCTTGTATGTAAGTATTGAATTAATAATTGACCTACTGCATATGTTTAATAATTTTAAGGACTAAATTCGTTAATTATGCAACCTAATTTGTAATTATAATTAATTCGTTGAATTTTCAAATAATTGATAATTTAATATGGATGCTATGATTCAAAACCACCATAAAATTATTTAAAGTTTGGATCTCTAAAAATTTTTAACCTAGATTTTTATCCCTAACGTTTATATAATCGAAAATTGTTTTGTTAGATAAATTTTCGATTTATCGCCTAAATATTTAAGAAATTAATATTATTTATTAATTATTCATAATATTTTGAAAATAATAAAATTTTGATTTTATAAAATTGACACACAAACTTGCATGCACGGAGCAATGAAAATCCTAGTGTTACCCTAAAGGGTGTTGCAATGGTGCGGGCATGCGATGACGAGCAAGGGAGCTCGTCGCCCATGCGGTGTTGTGGCAGTGAGCAAGGAACAAGCACGCGCATATGGTCTACGACATGTGCGTGTGCGAGTAAAGCGAGGGCGAGGATCAGCAACGCAAGGCAAGGGGCATGGGCGAGTGACACGCTGAGCAAGGGAGGTCGCATGCACGCTGCACCAAGCGTCCCTACCCAGCGCGCGTTGGGGCGAGCAAGCGAGTGATGGCTTATGAATCGCTGTTGTGCTGCGATGCTTGATGTGCTACGATGCGCGCAACAAGTAGGCCATGGGCGCTGCATCTATGCATGCGGCCCATGGCTGCTGCTGTTGCGTTGAGGCTTAACGAGGGATGGGCTGCACGCCCATGGCCTTGCCTTGGCCCAATGGTGCACCTTTAATTTTCGTGGAGCAAAGAATTTGATTATGGAAAAATTGATAAAGGCAGTCTCAACTATGAACGTTCATCTTTAAAAGGTCCCAAGTACGGATTATTACTGGCTGGTCCCAACTAAGGGGTTAAAAAAAATTAGGTGCCACTTAAAAAATCAACCCGTTTAATAAAAACCCGCCCATTTAATAAAACCCACCCTCTTAAAATACCCACCCACCCCTTTAAATTAGAACCCATACCCCCACTTCTTCTTCTTCTTCCGAATTCGACATGTTGCTGCTGCCAACTACTCTGTTTGTTTTAAGTTCTTTCAAGGCTGTAAAGTAATGGTTATTTTGTTCCATAATCGGAATACCTAAATTTTTGTTTGAAACACAGAAAGAATCACATTCAAAATATATAAAAACAATGTTTGTTTGTTTATTTGATTGAAATGGTCATTTACGGGTTGAGTCATGTATGCTTGATTAAAACAAACAACTCTTTAACAATAAAAATTTACTAGGTTCAAATCAATCTCTTTATTTGAGTTCTACTAATCTTTGGCATTGTTGCTTAGACCATGTCAACAAGTTAATGTTCTAAAGCTCGATTTTGATGGACTTTGAAAGTTATGTGATTTCTAGATCATTCAAGACAAGCTATTCTTACTTGTTGAAAATTACAAAAAAAAAAGAACTATTGTTAGAACTCTTAGACAATAGAGTTCAGAGCTAAAGAAAGATTTTATGACTTTATTATTTTTCCTGGATTTGGGTGAATATGGGTTTATTTACTCAATGTGATATAAGGTTGAATTTGTTTGGCTAGTTCAAAGATTCAGAAGTATAAAATCCACTTCGCAGAAAATCATAAAGATCTAGATTAGATCATGATGATGATTACTTAAGACCAAGAATGATCATCAATGATTGTGTGTTGTAATTTCACGATCGAGCTCCATAAGATATGGTATATCTAAATTAGAATGATCGATGTCAATTGGTACTTGATTCGATCAATGATGACTCATAAATATTTTTCCTATAATTTCTAAACAAAATCCTTAACTACCACCAAACTAAACCAAATTCGTCAAAGCTATTGAAGAGTAGTTTAAGAGTATCTTTTTCAATAATATATATCTAAAGAGTTCCTAAACTCAATGGGAGCTTAGTGTTTGTTATTCAAACTAAGGCCCAAGTCTAGATATATGTTTCATTGTGATTTATTCAAATAAGATAAAAGGGTATTATTTATACCACAAATTTTGAGAACATAATGTTTGTTTTCTCGAAATAGTATCCTTTTGGAGATTCGTTTTCAAAATGACAAGTGGGAGAAAATAGACTCCGAAAGTCTTCGAGGCAAAAAACAAACATAAACGGGCGTTCTGGAGGCTTTTCGAAGTTCTTCGGAAAATCCGAACACTTATTCTTTAAGGACTTTAGAAGTGGCTTTAAAGAATAGACATCTCTTAGAAGACTTTACAAGTGCTTCAAGTAGAACAGAATATTTAAAGGACTTTCAATGTGTCTATTGATATTCTATTGTTTGATGTTCGATACCCATGTAGGCATAGAGTTCAGGTCACTGAAACTATGAGATTCTTCTATTAGATAGTGAAGAAACCTACAACTTGCAGTCAAACTATTATCATGAAGATAAATGAGTTTATGACTTGTAAGAAAGCTATGGCGAAACCAAGATTCCCTAAAATGGTTAAAGGCCATATATAGACTCAATGGTTTAGATGGTTAAAGGCCATTAGAACAGACTCGGTCAATGTTTTGATGACAAAATTAATTTTTTGTTGATTTGCAATAATTACACCCATTGGTTGCAAATTGGTTTTAAGGATGAAAACTATCAAACATAAAGTATGTCTTCACACAAAGCTAGATTAGTTGCTAAAGGCACTACAAAATAATCATTATATAGAGACGAGGAATTTTGTCTCTATATAATCCAAATCCGTCTCAAAATGATGCTTAGAGACGGATTTGAGACGAAAGTAGGGCGTCTCTATAGAGAGCGTCTCAAAATAATTTGAGACGGAATTCTTGCAAATCCATTACAAATTTGAGACGGAATTTTTGAAACTCCTTATACAATTCCATCTCAAATTTAATTTAGAGACGAAATTTAGTAATCCGTCTCAATTTTGAGACGTTTGTTGTATACGTCTCAAAATCCATCTCTAATTGATGCATAATTTTGTAGTGAGGTTACAAGCAAATTCACGACATGGATTGTGTTGAAACCTCATGCATAATCGTAATTCTCAAGTCTATAAATCAAGAAATGATTGCATATTGGTACATATGGCAATTGTATGAAAAAACATATTCCTGAATCAAATGATGGATTAAACTATGTACATGGCATAACATAGAATTTGTGGATCCAAATAATGCTTTAAAAGGAATGCTAGCTTATGAAATCTAAGTAGGAATTTAGGCAAGCAATTGGGAATTGGAACAATATTCTAGTGAAACTAATAAGTATTTTAGTTTCACAAAATTTATATGAATCCTATATAGATATATAAGAAGTTTACTGGGAGTAAAAACTCAGTTGGCCCTACTGTGAAATAACATTCAAATGCTAATGACTTAGATTTGAAATTATTCATCAGTGATGGACCAAGGAAAAACTTAGTACATACTGGGCATCAACATCTATTTACAAAAGATCTTAGAATATTGTTTTAGATCAAGTAATGGCATTACTAAATCAAACACGAAAGTCTACATCAGAGATATTCGACCCATGTGAATAAATCTAAGTAATGAATGTTTGAACTATGTATAAACATTTACTAAGTTAAACATCAAAGATTCTAAATAAGATTCTTAACCTATATTATATGTCAAAGAATTTAGCTTGCATCGTGGTTTGAAATGGCAACATGGATTGAAGACCATGAGTTGTTGCGTGGGAAATTAAATATTAATTTCTATGTTCTAATATACAGTTGGAAAGTCTTCCACATATTCGTGAACTTCTTGAATAAGAAAATACAAACAAAGCATCACTAGCAACCTACACAGTTGAAGTAAAAGTACTTATTGCCTAAGAAGCAATGAAACATAGTTGTTTACGTTAAAGAGTTCTTCATTGAACTTGGGTAGATCACATGTTTGCTGCCTTGATGGTTCTTCATTGAAATTGGGTAGAACCATTGTTGAAGAAAGAAAGACTAGATCACAAAATAAACATACTCAAAAGATCTTATCATCCTATCTCGAAAGGCATTGGATGAAAAGGATGTTAAGATTGGCAAAGCATGATAACTAAACCTATGCAACAAGTGAGAAGGAACACTCACATTGTAGCATTGGAAATCAAAACATAGTTTTGAATTTCATTAATCGTTTTAAAGATAGATTAGAGGCTCATGGTTGTAAAACATTCAGGTTGAAAATTTATCATATATGAAATGTTTTCTCATATTCCATTTAATCTTGGTTTAGAATTAAATGATGAGTCCTTTAAATTTTATAATATATTCAAGATAGATTTCTAGGACCAGCCCTGTGACTAAGAAATGTCTATCAAGTGAACTTGAATGTCAAAAGTTGAAAATGGTCCCTGGTCGGAAGTTTTCTATAAAGGTGGACACATAGAAAACGCTAGACGACTGTAATGCAAGATTACTATTAGTTATGTTTCTTGAACTATGTGGACATGGCAATGTCGCAATCGTTTGCATAGATACTTACTTGATAAGATTAATATCGAACAAACCTATGAAAGTTTACTGTAAGAGATGAAAATTTGTCATAAGTAAATTTCATTATCTTCTTAGACACTAATCCTCTATACCTGAGTGATTTGAGATTACTTGTATGAGAATTGTTTACTTTGACGTTGTCAACCATCGCGCCGTAATAGGAGACTATAACGGCAACGCTCAGGTAATCACCTATCAAACGAAGTCTGAACTCAAGATCACAAGATTGGGATTGTCCTCCCACAAATCAGGATGAGATGCCGAAAGTTGTACAAGGCCACTCGGAGAGCTAGGATTTTTAAAATGCATGGTCGTGCTCTGATGAATCATAGGCTATGATTATCTATTTATTTGATCAGTTGAACTCTGACACCGAGAAATACCTCGGGACATAATAAGGATGACTACTCTTACCTTATGTTCATGAGCAGGCATCAAGCGATAAAGGAATCAGGAAATGCACTCTTGTCTCTAGAGACAAATGGGGAATCAAGGAAATAATGTCCTTGGTCCAAATTTTCATTTAATTCATTTATGCAAAGTCTAATAAATGCGGTAATTAAACAAGTTAATTATTTAGTGAGATCAAGTTATTTGAATGCCTAGCTAGAGGCCGCTTCAGTTCAATTGGAATTAATATTATTAATACCACAACTTACTCTTGACTGAACCCGTAGAGTCATACAAATAGTACGTGAACGGATCAAGTATTTAGGTGAATATAATATTCAGTAAATACTCTAATTATGGACATTCGAAAATGATGGATCTTGGTTCCAGTGGCAGCTGAAATCATCAAAAGGCAAAGAAAGAATATTTTCCGGAAATGAAGATATTGTCGGGAACGGAAACATGGTTCATGGCAGAAATATAAATATTATCAAAGTCGAAGGTATTGCCGGAAACAGAAATATGGTTCGTTTTGGAAAATATTAACGGAAATAGAAATATTGCCGGAATTGGAAATATTGCCGGACACGGAAATATTATCGGAAGCAGAAATATTGTCGAAATCGGAAAATATTGTCGGAATCGGAAATATTATCGGAAACGTAAATATTGTTCGAATCGGAAATAAATTCTGTAATCGAAAAACGAATTGGAAGCACGACGAGCCAGCCAGCGAGCCAGCCCATCGCTCGACGAGCCAGCGCCAACGCCGAGCAGAAGCCTAGCACCAGCGCCAGGCCCAACGCCCTGCGGATGGGCTGTGAACCAAGGTGTAGGTGGCAAGGCAAGCCACCATGGGTAACAAGAAAAGCCTTGCGCGCCAAGGCTGCTGCCCGCATGGCTCATGGGCTTGGGCGCCAAGTCTACTTCTGCGACAAGTAACTTGGGCCACAAGTTATCTGTTTTCCTTATCGTACTTGGTTTAGAAATTTATGATAATCCTAATACCTAATGCATGCGCGGATCAGTTCTGATCTGTGCAGATGAGTTCTGATCTGTGTAGATCATAACTGATCTATGCAGATCATAACTAATCTATGCAAATCAGAACTGATCTGCACAGTAAAACTTGGTTATTACGAACTACTTTGGAGTACGGTACATGTCCGGGACTTGCATTCAACCACCAATACAAAGTAAACAAGAGTTCATGCAAATTCAAAACCATTTCATAATATAATTCATACAAGTAAAATTAAAAAGAAAGAAAATGAAGCCTAAAACGACATTTTTCTCTCCCAACTTTCCCAAAATGAACCTAAGGAGGCATTCTAAGCCATTGATAAGTTTAATATGATTAGTACAAGGTTATAAGACTCATTCCAATCCATTTATCCACATGTAAAGATCGTTTGGTTCATTATAGGTCATATGTAGCCTAAAATGGCATTTTCGCTCCCGACTTGTCCAAAATGAACCTAAGGACACATGCTAAGACATTTATATGTTTAATATGATTAGTTTAAGGATTTAAGACTCATTCCAATCCATTTATGCACATTTAAAGATCGTTTGGGTCGTTATAGGTCATATGGAGCCTAAAATGGCATTTTCGCTCCCGACTTTTTCCAAAATGAACCTAAAGACTCATTCTAAGCCATTAATAAGTTTAATATGATTAGTTTAAGGTTTTAAGACTCATTCCAATCCATTTATTCACATTTAAAGATCGTTTGGATCGTTATAGGTCATATGGAGCCTAAATTGGCATTTTCGCTCCCGACTTTTCCAAAATGAACCTAAGGACTCACTCTAAGCCATTTATAAGTTTAATATGATTAGTTTAAGGTTTTTATTACTCATTCCAATCCATTTATGCACATGTAAAGATCGTTTAGGTCGTTATAGGTCATATGGAGCTTAAAATGGCATTTTCGTTCCCGACTTTTCCAAAATGAGCCTAAGGACTCATTCTAAGCCATTTATAAGTTTAATATAATTATTTTAAGGTTTTAAGACTCATTCCAATAGATTTATGCACATTTAAAGATCGTTTTGGTCGTTATGGGTCATATGGAGCCTAAAATGGCATTTTCGCTCCCGACTTTTCCAAAATTAACCTAATGACTCATTCTAAGCCATTTATAAGTTTAATATGATTAGTTTAAGGTGTTAAGACTCATTCCAATCCATTTATGCATATTTAAAGATCGTTTGGGTCGTAATAGGTCATATGTAGCATAAAATGGCATTTTTGCTCTCGACTTTTCCAAAATGAACCAAAGGACTAATTCTAAACCATTTATAAGTTTAATATGATTAGTTTAAGGTTTTAAGAGTCATTCTAATCTATTTATGCACATCTAAAGATCGTCGGGTCGTTATAGGTCATATGTAGCTGTAGACACCTAAATCGTGTCTCCCCACTAGGATGATGACGATACCATTATCCATATTAGGCGGTTGGAGCAACTCCGTGCGGAAATCCCAATTGCTAAGAACATGTCCAAAATCCAAGAGCCAAAATCCAATCCCCGAGGCCGTTCCCCTTCTGGAACTCGGTACAAAATACAATTTCTAAAAATCAATTTCAAAATCCAAGTACAATCTCACCCAATGGACTATCCCATTGGTTTTACAACACCTTTTCCAGTCGAAATGACACTAAGGAATCCCAATTCGGGCGCCGACCCACAAAACCGAGCAAGCCGGGCCTCGTCCCGTAAAACCGAAATTCAAAAACCCGAAACGGCTTATTTTTAGACGCAAACCAAGCCTTAATCCCCAAGCAATCACTACGGGCCAACTTCGTACAAATAGTACGAAGGTACACCAATACAAGACAAAGCAAGGACGGAGCCTGCGTCCTTGTTTTGGCGGCTTCTGCGCCACGTCACCAGCGCTTGGCGCTGCCAGCTGCGTGCTGCGCTGGTGTTGGCTGGCGTGTAGCAGCAAATCCTTCTATAAAACCCCCTAATTCTGAGCATTATAGGGGGGCAAAATCGAAACACAACGTCGTAATACAAAAATTGCCACTCAAATCAAAATCCAAAAAACCTTCAAAATCTCATACAATATTTCAAGTTCTAAGCAATTGGGAGCTCTAAACGGAATTCTTGCCTAATCCTCAATAGGTAATTCCGAATCCCACCATAATCAATCATGTTTCTTTGATTTTTTCTCTTTCAAAAATGATTAGTAAGTTGGCATTTTTAATCCTAAAAATGTCACTTACAACAATCATACATTTCTTTCAAAATCTAAACTTTATGTGACACAAAATGCAAACTTTCAAGATTCAATGATGTTCATGGTTGTTTGTAATCACTTCCTTGAACTAGAATCATCTTCAAAATATGGAGTAATCAAAGATGATACCTTTCAAATGTTTAAAGGTCTAGTCTTTGAGATTCAAGACTCTACTTTTCAAATTTCAAGTTCAAGTTTCAAGATCCAATAATGCATGTTTAGGGTTGTTCATAATCACTTCCCTAAACTAGGATTATTTCAAAGTAAGAGCACATCAAAGATTAAGCCATTTCAACATTAAAAGGTCCGATCTTTGAGATTCAAAACTCTTAAGTTCAAAGTTTCAAGTTCAATATTTCAAGTTCAAGTTCAATATTTCAAAGTTCAACATTTCAAGTTAAATATTTCAAGTTTCAAACCTTTCAAGTTCAAGTTCTATGTGAAAAATCTAGGATACTTTGGGTGAACAATCCATCCTTAAGTTGAGACGCACTTATTTTTAAGTAGCCGTTTGGCGTTCGGATCTCATGTGCTTAAGTTCAATTTCAATATTTCCATTTCAATTCCACATTTTTAACTATGCACCTTTCAATTCCGCATTTCAATTCGCACTTTCAATTATGCAACTTTACTTGCCTAGTCCTTCTAGGCAATGTGGTTCTACTTCCTAGTCCATTTTTAGGGGGTCTTGTATTTTACTAATTCCGCACTTATTTTCAATTGTGATGTTGCTTTACTTGCTTATCGCTTTCATCACCTCACATGCTAAATTCAACAAAATACAAGGTTATACCACGCTTACCAAAGATAATTTCTTGGACAAACCGATCTTAGGTTCCCTTAAATTAACTTTAAAGCAAAGTGGCCACAATACAAAGTAGAAATTCTATTTGTTCTAAATTCAAACCCACATAGTCTAAACTAGGGTATTTTTTCGAAAATGTTGTGTCACGCACTTGAATTATTTCTAAAGCTCGCGGAATAAGCATCTCGTTCCCTTGCCCGGATCTCACCCATCCGTTTCGAAGATTCAAAGCCTTATCCTAATAGAGTCATCTTTTTGGTCTTTCCATACGAGACCCTGAACAATGTTTGGTGGCGACTCCTTCAAAGTACAAAAATACAAAGGTTATAAAACACCGCCCCCCGTAGGAAGCGAAAGCAAGTACGAAAAATACCCGCATACAATTCTGGCGACTCCACTGGGGACTTCCTGATTTCAACTTCAAAAATACGAGCAGACTTTGAGCATCAAGCCACTGATCTGCTTAAGTTATGGATGCCAGCACTGGCGCCAGGGGTAGGCCCCTGCGCCAAACTCCACTGCCTGCATCCGGCACAGTGGCTCACAGTGGCTTGTTGCCCATGTTGCTCGAGTTTTCAAGTGGGAGTCAGTCTATTTCTGTATTCTGAAGGACGCTGCCAAACCTTGAGAACGAATGTCGAAAAACGAGCTTTTCAAATACAATATTCAAGTGATTTCAATTTTCAATTTCTAGGCATTTCATGCATTTTTCAAAAACCATATTTGTGCAAAACGAATTTCTACCTTGCCCAAACGGATGTGTTCTACATTCGGGCTAGCCCCGGGGGCAAAGAAATGGTGACCCTCCATACGGTTCCCGACCAAAGTGTGTGACTATTTCTGCGCCTACCGAAACTTGGCATTTGCTTGACATTCCCGATGTCAAGTATGGAGCTCGTCTGCCGACACACACGTCCCTTAGGTGGATGTGCAAGTTGTCGCCGGATCCGCCTCTTAGTCAAGTACCTTTTGACACTCAAAGTCGACCACTTGCATCATACAAAATTTAAACCTACCTTAGGTTGAGAACTTTGCATATCGCATTCATATTCATGTTAGTGTTGACAACGTGCTACTTGTGCATTGTGTGGGCGTCTTTGCACGCGTGAATGGCTAACCTCGAGTTCTAGCTTGCCAAAACCCATTAGCCTCCAACTAGGAAACCAACCCCCTAGGAGAATCATTCATGCCTCATGCATCTAAAATCGTCAATTTAAGGTCTTTTAGGAGTGCCACTCCATTTGATTGAAAACCCTCAAACACGCCTCACGCACAAATGCCAAATCCAAAATTCAATTTAACGGCGTCGTAATGCCAGATTTTCCGACTTTCAAATCCAAAATTCAATCCAACGGCGTCGTAATGCCGGATTTTTCGAGTTTGAAATTCAAATTCAATCCAACGGCGTCATAATGCCGAATTTTCTAGTCCAAATTCCGAGTTTCAAAATTCAAATTCTATCCAACGGCGTCGTAATGCCAGATTTTCTAGTTTCAAATTCAAATTCAATCCAACGGCGTCATAATGCCGGATTTTCTAGTCCAAATTCCGAGTTTCAAATTTCAAATTCAATCCAACGGTGTCATAATGCCGGATTTTCTAGTCCAAATTCCAAGTTCCAAATTCAAAATCTAAATCCAACGGCGTCATAATGCCGGACTTTCCAATTCAAATTTCGAATTTCAAATTCAAGTTCAAATCCAACGGCATCATAATGCCGGATGTTCCAATTCAAAATTCGAATTTCAAATTCAAGTTCAAATCCAACGGCGTCATAATGCCGGATTTTCCAATTCAAATTTCGAACTTCAAATTCAAGTTCAAATCCAACGGCGTCATAATGCCGGATTTTCCAATTCAAATTTCAAGTTTCAAATTTCAAAGTCCAATCCAACGACGTCATAATGCCGGATTTTCTAGTCCAAACTTCTAATTTCAAGTTCAAAACTCAAATCCAACGGTGTCATGCCGGATTTTCTAGTCAAAACTTTCAAGTCTTCAAACCACAAATTCAAATCACCAATTTCAATCTCAAAACCTCAAATGTTCAAATTCATGTCGTCGTAATGCCAACTCTTCCGTTCCATATTCCAAACCTCAAGTTCAAAATTTCTAATCTCAAGTCCCATATTCGAAACTTTCCAATTCCAAATCCATGATGGCGTAATGCCGAATTTTCCTCATTCAATTTCAAATTCAAAATTCCATGATGGCGTGATGCCGGAATATTCAAATTCAAACATCTCATGTTCTATACAAAAGTGCCTCCTTCCCATTTCAATGCTCAAACTTCAAATTCATCTTCAAGCTACAAAAAATCCTTGCTTCCCGTCGCTTCCAATACAAATTCAAAAATATTTCCAACGGGTTGAAACTCCCCAGAAATAATACAAGTTCCAAATTCTATTCAATGGGTTGAAAATCCCCAGAAATAGTACAAATTCAATTTCCACATTCTATATCGGGTTGAAACTCCCCAGAAATAATACAAGTTCCAAATTCTATCATGGGTTGAAATCCCCCTAAAATATTCCAAGATCCAACGGGTTGAAACTCCCCTGAAATACTGACGGGTTGAAATTCCCTTGAAAATACAAAATCAATTCCCTTTCAATCGGGTTGAAACTCCCTTGAAATAATACAATATCCTAAAATATTTCCCACGGGTTGAATATCCCTTGAAGCAATACAAGTCCAATTTTCAATGGGTTGAAATTCCCCTAAAATAGTCCAAGTTCCAATAAGTCAAAATCTTCCTTTCCAATATTGAAGTTCTAGTACAAGGAGTCAACTTCCAAAAAAGAATGAAGCCTCCTCTCAAATATTTCCAACGGGTTGCAAATCCCGAATACAAATACAAAATCCAAAATCCCGAATCTTCGGAGTGGCACTTAGAGTCAAGTCTAGGTCTCATTCATTGCATGCATATCATATCATGTGTCGGGAAGTCCAAGTTCTAAAGTTCAAATCATGTGGTAAATAGGTGCTCGGACTCATTCTCTCATAATTCAATTCAAGATGACTTTATTGGCAACGGCTGTAGCTGAGCTCAATAACAATGTTGAGGAAGTTGAGGCTCGCATAAGGGCTCTCGAAGACAATCAAGAAACACTTTTCAATGCATAAGGCTGGAGGAAATCCCTCAAAATCTCTGCTCCAAATGGCAACATGTTCAAGATTACTGTGGGCGAAGGATCTATGATGAGCGAGTCCGAGTCAGAGGATGAGTCTGGATCCGAGTCTAGTGATGAGTCTAAGAGTCTAGGCTAGATTCTTGCATCAATCAAGAGCCTCTAAAGGCCGACCTTCAAGTTAAAACTGTCGATGTAATGATTGCCAATTTTAATAATACTTCAATTTCCTCCTAATCTTCA
The DNA here is from genome assembly GCF_020520425.1 of Spinacia oleracea. Taxonomy (NCBI): domain Eukaryota; kingdom Viridiplantae; phylum Streptophyta; class Magnoliopsida; order Caryophyllales; family Amaranthaceae; genus Spinacia; species Spinacia oleracea. Next base: position 96,438,348 of record NC_079489.1, read on the forward strand.
AGTCCAATTTCAAAACACACTTCTAATCCAAACAACTTTGCTTCACAAGAAACTGACCTTGAAATACTAAAAGCTATTGAAAATCATGAAAACAGGATGCCCATAATTGAGGAAATAGAAAAAGTTAACTTTTCTAACAACAGTGATTCAAAACTAGTTCAGATTGGCTTAACTCTATCTCAAGCAGAGCGGGATTATCTTATCAAGCTACTTTCAGAGTACATAGACGTCTTCTCATGGTCCTATCATGATATGCCAGGGGTTGGTCCAAGCATCGGTCAGCATACAATTCCCCTCATTCCAGGTTCAAAACCCATCAAGCAGAAACTCCGTCGCATGAAACCGGACGTTTCCCTCAAAATTCAAGAAGAAGTCTCTAAGCAGCTAGAGGCCGGGTTTAATCAAGAGTCCAAGTATCCAGATCTTTCAAGGTATTGAGTTCCGAGCAAGTGTCCCAGTTCATTCAAGAAAACATTATATGTAGATACGGTGTTCCTCACGAGTTCATCAGTGATCAGGGAACCCATTTCCAAGGAAAATATGAAGACCCATTCAACAAGTACAAGATTCAAAATACCAAGATTCAAAATTCAAATTCTATAATCTCTAACCGAGCAAGGTTGTGCCAAGCAAGGCATCTACAATTCCAAAGTACGAAATTCAAGTTACAAACTCCAAAGGTTCAAGTTCTAGAAACATCTACAAGCTTCAATAGTAATGGGGCTACAATCTACAAACTTCAAAAGGGGATACCGTACAATCTTCAATACAAAAATCCCAACGGACCCATGCTCCGGGAAATTCAGCATCATCGTTCTTTGCCTTACCGCCCGCAAACTAATGGGCAGTCTAGGCAGCTAATAAGAATGTCAAAACCATCATCATGAAAATGAAAACCAATTACAAAGACTGGCCTCAGAAGCTACACTTCGCATTGTGGGGGTATCAAACTTTAATTCGCACTTCAACTGGTGCAACCCCGTTCTCATTGGTCTATGGAATGGAGGCAGTACAACCTATCGAGCTAGAGATACCTTCCCTAAGGATAGTCCTCGAAAGCAAAATCCCAGAAGCTGCATGGGTACAAGCAAGGTATGATGAGCTAATCATGCTTGATGAGCATCGGCTTCAAGCCGCTCACCATGTACAAGTCTATCAGCGCCGAGTGGCCAAACATTTCAACAAGAGGGTCAGAACCCGAAACATCAAGGATGGCGAGCTTGTTCTGAAAGCCCTTCGCATGAGCGTCATGGACCCAAGGGGAAAGTTCAAACCCAATTGGGCAGGACCATACATTGTCAAGAGAATCCTCTCCGGGGAAGCAGTCAAATTAACAGATGTCGACGGAACAACATTCCGATTTCTGACAAACCTCGATCAACTCAAGAAGTTCTATGTCTAAGTTCAATGTTCAAATTCAAAATCCAATTCAAAAAGTCCTGTAAGGGTTAGAACTACGTCCGACCTGATTCCTTAACGAGACACGTAGGCAACCTCATTCCGAGCCCCGGCCACTTTAATACAAAAAAATTCAAAATTTCCTCAATTAAGGGCATCCTAAAATTCAAATTCAAAACTCAATGGTTGTTGTCTTTATTCCAAATGTGCCAATTCAAAGCAAAGCATGTTCAAGCGGAATTTAACACAATAACTCTTTATTTGGCTCTAAGGCCTTCAAACCTAATTCAAAAACAAGGTTGGAATCAAGTGAAGCAAAGTTTAAAGCCTTTTCACTTCCACTAAAAACACTTCCTAAACACATTTTCTAAACACATTCTTAAACACAATTCCTTCCAATACAACTTCAAACACATTAGCCTACAAAGATCTAGGGTCAGGCGACTATGCTCTTGAGTCTTGGCACCTTGAGTACTATCCCCTGGCTCTTCATGCAATCAATCATCAATCTTCCCCTTGCCCAGGCGGCGGGAGAAGGAACTTGCTAGTCTTCCAAGACGGGAGGATGACGAACCTCCTGTGGACTCTGATCGGTCAAGCACCGGACGGGCCACACTCCCGTCACCTTCCTCATAATCAGTTAATGCAGGGCATCTAGCCCTAGAACCTCGGACTCTAGCTGGTCCGGAGAAAGAAATGTCCCTCTGGCTTGGGCCGTTCATCCATACAACATAACTCGCAGACAGAGTAACTGGCTCAGGTGGGTATTGAACACTCAAGAATGGTTTGACGACCCAATATCGCCTCCAAACTTCAAGTCGATTTGCATTCAGAGCAACAGGTTTCAGATTCTCTTCAGCACAGTTCAGGTTTCCTGTTTCAAGCCATACTGTCTCATCACTCTAGCAGGCGAGTAGAAGACCAGCATTGTGAGGCTTGGCACCCTCAAAGCAGTAGAACCTGGGGCATGTCTCATAGCAGCAATTCCCCACCAGAGAACTACCCACCTTATACAAGACTCAATCCCAGAGAGTGCACATTGCCACTCATCCAATGAAAGTCGGCCATACACCATGCGCCGCACAGTGAACCCCTTTCTATTATAGCTTTCCATGTTCTCCGGTGGTGCCACCAGCATGAGCCTCTTCATAAGCCAGACCTTGGGGAATATACAAGAAAAGCATTTCAAAATTCAACATTCAAATTTCAATATTCGAAATACAAGTACAAATTCAACATACAAGAAAGCTCCAGATCCTTACTTGGAGTAATACCAGGCTTCCCGACGGTAAAGAAGAGGGGTCCGACTTCATCATATCAAGGCCTATCAATGTTTCGCCAATCACGAGCGGCATTGGGTCCCGGCCACCAGCAAACTGCTCTACAATCTCTATTAGGGAGGCATCACCATTGCCAAACCCCTGTTTCGAAAAGTGGAAGCGAGCAAAGATACAAAAACTCAAGGCCCTCAAGCGGAAAGCCTTAGGGACATCAAGACCAGCAAAATAGGTGAGAAGGAGGGACAAATTCACCTCTCTGCCATATACAACATCACTCAAAAGTGGGGCCTTCAAGCCCAAATATCTTTCAAAACCCAAGAAAAAGTGTTCTTCAACACTAGGCATGCATGGCTCCGGCATAATGGGCCACCCCAATATGGCACTAAACTCTTCAGGGAGGGGTCATACCTCATTATTTCCAAAGCGGAAGACATGATGATTCGGATCCCAAGCCTCCAAAGCAGCAAGAATGAAGTGCACATCAAGCTTTACAAAGCGGAAGGAGGCGAACACCCCAAGATGCATGCAATCGAGCTCCCTTTTCTCCATCTTGCCTAACGAACTAAGCCAAGAGTTCAAGGCATTTTCAAAAGACATGGCCATTTTCTTTCTTTTCGTGAGGAAGCAGTATACAAGGGAGAGCAGGGAAGGATTGATGCAAAGGATGATCCGAAAAGCTCTCTATTATGCAAGAATCGGCACTTAAGACAGTACCCTGGCGCCAGGCGCCGAGGCCTATGCCAAGCACAGGGGCCTGCAACGAAGGACGAGGCCACCGTCCCCTTTATGATTCCGAGTACGCACTCTTTAGTGCTTCGGACAGCAGAGTACAACCTCAATTATGCAAGATTCCAAAGCCGCAAGTCGCGCAATTTCAAGCAGTCCGAGTTAGGACCTCGGAACGATTTCGGGTCAATCTGTTCAAAATTCAAGCATTCTAGTCCTAGATCGGCGTCCTAAGTCGAGTCTGCATATGCATTAGAAAAAGTTGAATATACTTTGACTTGCGCTTTTCCTAACCAAAAAACCTCAGTCAAAGTGGGGGCTTATAGTGGGTATGTACACCCGAAAAAATGGACAAATTTTTTCAATTTTGCATGCATACATGTAGCTACAAATTTTAAAAAACACACACTACACATACAAAATTCAATTTTCAACCATACAAAAACCAATATTCAGCCATACAAGATCCAAAAATTCCAAACCTTGCAAAATTCAAAGCTATACAAAATTCAAATTTCAAATCCATACAAATACAAACTATACAAAAATCCAACCTAGGGAAGCTGAAACTCGCTACCATGCAGGGTCAGTCCGAGTCATCACCAGCCGTAATGTCAAGCACAGGCTCCTTGCCCCTATTTCGGCTCTTGTAACGCTCCAAATCCCGATCCAGCTCTGTCCTAGGGGTACCAGGCTCCTGCTCCGAGATACGAAGAGTACCGGGAGAAAGATAAACTCCCTGCTGAGGGGAAGGGTACTGATAAGGCGGCGGCATCGCCATGAACTGGTGCGGTGCCCTAAACATCTAGGCCTGACGCATCCTCTCCATCTCCTACCAGTAAGTCCAAGCATCCGCACCCTAAGGCTGAGGACCGCTCCCTCCGAAGTAGTAACCCGAAGGAGAAACAAAAGGCCTTGAACTGCTCGCACTCCCAAAAGAATGCCTGGTGGGATCAGCGTATACAAAAGGGGCAGCTCCCCTATTAGCATCAGAGCGCCTCTGATAAGTACCAGCACCGGACCCCTGTCCCAGATCCAAGCTCGGTCCTTCCTGCCTCAACGAAGTCTCCACCTGGGGCTCCCTGTCAACGGAACCTCTGCGACCTCGACGGCGCTCCTATAATACAAAATTCAAGAATTAGATATCCAAGTTCGAATTTCTAGAGTACAAAATCTCACAGTCAAAGAAAGCACCTCTCTGTCCCGGCCAGAAAGCTTTTGGGTCAGCTTGGCACAATGCCTCTTCAAAGAATCAATCAGAAGCATCTACCGACGCACTCTCACCCTAGGCGCCTGCAAACAAAATTCAAGATCAATTTTCAGATACAAGATTACAATCAGTTTCAAGCAAATACAACAGTACTTACAGCTGCATAATGCTCAGGTACAGCATCAGACGACCTCCGGTGCGGAGGAGAAGCTACATGGACGGTCACCTCCACCTGCTTCCCACCCGAGTTCTCATAGCGGATGACCCTATCAGCAGAGGGAATGTCCTCGGGGTCGACCTCCTCCTCCTACAAACATTCATACAATGATTCAAGAATACAAGAATACAAGAATACAAGAATTCAAGAATACAAAATACAAAATTCAAAAGCTCACCGGCAGTACGAAGCGTACTGGTGGAGCAAGCCTCTTCAAGAAGTCCTCAAAGCGACCCCTCCTATCTACAAAGTTACTTCAGGAGAGACAAGCAGCATCGCCCCTCGCATTCCAATAGAGCTGGGCAAGCTCTTCATCTGGCGCCAACATGGACTCCGGTGGGTCCTTGGGGACAAGTCTGTCCCCCGTGTTGTGCTGAAGGGACACTCGCTCCCCCAAGTACCACATATGGCGATACACCCTCGGGAGCAAGACCCGTCGCCCAGACAAGAAGAGGGCACAGGTATAGGCGCACCAGCAAAGGGACGCCAAATCACCTACGGAGCAGACAACTCAGGCAGCTATACGAGTACAAATACAAAAAGACAAAACAGTACAAGAGTTTACCTCATCAACGGGTAAAACCCTCAAATCCCTGCGGGAGGCCGCCAGAGGCACCCTCCTGCGCACCGCTCCTATCCAAGAGACAGCATACGGGTAAGCCGCATCCCTAGTACGAACCGGCGCCAAAGTCGGGAAATGCTCGTACATCCAAATCTTTCAAAAAGCAAACAAAGCATCAATCAAGTTCAGGATACAAACATACAAGTAAAAAATACAAAATACAAAGTACAAGGAGTCTCAAATACCTCCAGCATACTCCACAAAGCAGCAATACTGGGCTCACTCTCCGGCGCAGTCCAGGAGGCCCACTTCATCTCATACAAAAGGTGGCTATATGCCAGACCACCCCAGTTGTAGCTCGAAACGGCCCTCAAATCCTGCAAAGCTGTCGGAAAGCCAATATGCACCCGATTGTTCCTGCCCGGGGCCATCACTCTACTCATCAGAGCCAAGAGGAAGAGTCGAACCCTCTGCTCCGCAGATACATCCACGCTACGGATCGCAGCCATGATCACCGTCACAGAAGCGTGGGTATCATCATCCGCCAAGACAACAACAGGACCGAGCAAGTCCCTGGTGACAGTCGAGCGCCATGTTAGCTCCGAATCAAAAGTCACGTTCCTCTCAGAGAAGGGAAGACCCGTGATCATAGCAAACTCAAGAGGGGTGATGGTGATCTCCCCCCATGACATGTGAAAGGTGTTGGTCGTATCCCACCACCGCTCCAACAAAGCCTGTAACCGAGGTTTGATCCCTGTTCTCCTCCGAGTATCTCCCATGGCACGCCAGAAATCAACCAGGCCCGTCTGCAACCAGATCTCCATGGCCTCCTCTTTAGCACAGACAGACGGAAAAACATTATGGAGGTCTCTCAGGGACCAAAAAGTGCGCAACGGATCTCCATAAGCCTATGGATGAGCCGGTCAGTTCAAAACCTATACAAGTTCAAAACACAAAGCACAGTACAAGACTCACCAAACCAGCGCGAGGCCGCTGAGACAAGTGAAACTCCAATCGAAACACTAGATCGGAAGGACTCCAGCCAGTGCCAACGAAGGTGGGTACTCTCCGGGGAACCATGCCCCCCTCCGGCACGTTTGTCGCGGCTGCTTCATCATCCGAAGCATCTTCCTCAGCAGCTCGAACCACCGAACGCTCGGCAAGCTTTCTCCGAGTGTGACGAGGCATACTAAATCATGCAAAATACGAAACATCAAGATTCAAAATTGGGGGATATCCTATACTAGCCTGTACAAAAGTCAAAATTCAAAAAATTCCCAGTGGCAGCATAGACTCAGCCCGGGACCTTTACACCAACGCCTAGGCTATCCATGCCGAAGTAGGAATACAAGTTCTACACCAACGCCTAGGCTATCCATGCCGAAGCAGGAACACGAGTTCTATACCAAACGCCTAGGCTATCTATGCCGAAGCAGTTACACAAGTTTAAGAAAAATTTCAAAATTCAAAAATTCAAATCTAGAAGTTCCAACAGTTCAAGTTCAAGTGGCTATCAAACAATTTTCTACGAGATTCAAGGAGCCTAGTATCATACAAGTATCATTCTAAGTACAAGAAAAATCAAAGCTTACATGCAATCCTAGAGATTATTTCATAAGCAAAACATGAAATACTTACATGGACAAGGCAAGAGCAAGGCCAAGGGGAGAGATTATTCGACCTTTGAGAGAAAATAAAGCAAGAGAATGCAAGAGAGTGTTCTTCAAAATGGCACGACAAGGGGTGCATTTATAGCACAACCCCGTGCCGAACGCGGATCTCAGCGCCCAGCGCTGCCTGCTGATTGCACGTCATTTGCTGCTACGATTTTCTGCACCAGGCATCAAACGTCAAATCATGCTATCCTCCAAAAATACGGGTATATACCCGTATCTCCAAGCACAAACAGATGAGAATTTCAAGAATACAAAGTCCAAAAAATACAACGACTTAGGCGTTTGACTCCCAACGGACCCAAGCTCCAGGAAAGTCTGCCGAAATTTCAAAATCAAGAGAGCCAATAAAAAGCTCTTATCCCCAGTGAAGCGCATCCCCAACGGATCAATTCCGGGTATTCAAAGTTCAAAATTCAAGATTCAAAAAATTCAAGATTCAAAATTTTCGATGCCAAGCTCCGTCCTGGACCAAAGAGGGAAGAGCAGTATAAGTACAAATCGGAGTCGTCATAACCAAATGGAGGTGGACTCTATCCTTTTTTCTAATGCCTGTTTTGTGCAGGTACCGGCGTACAAAGAATGGTCTTGATTGCATAACATCTTGATCATTCTCCGTCCCTTTCGAAGTACTTTGACTTACGCTTTCCTAACCGAACGCTCAGTCAAAATGGGGGCTTCTGTAGACACCTAAATCGTGTATCCCCACTGGGATGATGACGATACCATTATCCTTATTAGGCGTTTGGAGCAACTCCGTGCGGAAATCCCAATTGCTAAGAACATGTCAAAAATCCAAGAGCCAAAATCCAATCCCCGAGGTCGTTCCCCTTCCGGAACTCGGTACAAAATACAATTTTTAAAAATCAATTTAAAAATCTAAGTACCATCTCACCCAATGGACTATCCCATTGGTTTTACAAGACCTTTTCCAGTCGAAATGACACTAAGCAATCCCAATTCGGGCGCCGACCCAAAAAACCGAGCAAGCCGGGCCTCGTCCCGTAAAACCGAAATTCAAAAACCCGAAACGGCTTGTTTTTAGACGCAAACCAAACCTTAATCCCCAAGCAATCACTACGTGCGAACTTCGTACAAATAGTACGAAGGTACACCAATACAAGACAAAGCAAGGACGGAGTCCGCGTCCTTGTTTTGGCGGCTTCCGCGCCACGTCACCAGCGCTGGGCGCTGCCACTTGCGTGCTGCGCTGGCGTTGGCTGGCGTTTAGCAGCAAATCCTTCAATAAAAACCCCTAATTCTGAGCATTATGGGGGGCAATATCGAAACACAACGTCGTAATACAAAAATTGCCACTCAAATCAAAATCTAAAAAACCTTCAAAATCTCATACAATATTTCAAGTTCTAAGCAATTGGGAGCTCTAAACGGAATTCTTGCCTAATCCTCAATAGGTAATTCCGAATCCCACCATAATCAATCATGTTTCTTTGATTTTTTCTCTTTAAAAAATGATTAGTAAGTTGGCATTTTTAATCCTAAAAATGTCACTTACAACAATCATACATTTCTTTCAAAATCCAAACTTTATGTGACACAAAATGCAAACTTTCACGATTCAATGATGTTCATGGTTGTTTGTAATCACTTCCTTGAACTAGAATCATCTTCAAAATATGGAGTAATCAAAGATGATACCATTCTGATGTTTAAAGGTCTAGCCTTTGAGATTCAAGACTCCACTTTTCAAATTTCAAGTTCAAGTTTCAAGATCCAATAATGTTTAGGGTTGTTCATAATCACTTCGCTAAACTAGGATTATTTCAAAGTAAGAGCACATTAAAGATTAAGCCTTTTCAACATTAAAAGGTCCGATCTTTGAGATTCAAAACTCTAAAGTTCAAAGTTTCAAGTTCAAGTTCAATATTTCAAGTTCAAGTTTAATATTTCAAAGTTCAACATTTGAAGTTCAATATTTCAAGTTTCAAACCTTTCAAGTTCAAGTTCTATGTGCAAAATCTAGGATACTTTGGATGAACAATCCATCCTTAAGTTGAGATTTTTTTTAGCTTTGAATCCGTGTCGGACGCACTTATTTTTAAGTAGCCGTTTGGCGTTCGGATCTCATGTGCTTAAGTTCAATTTCAATATTGTCATTTCAATTCCGCAATTTCAATTATGCACCTTTCAATTTCGCACCTTTCAATTCCGCATTTCAATTCCGCACTTTCAATTATGCAAATTTACTTGCCTAGTCCTTCTAGACAATGTGGTTCTACTTCCTAGTCCATTTCTAGGGAGTCTTGTATTTTACTAATTCCGCACTTATTTTCAATTGTGATGTTGCTTTACTTGCTTATCGCTTTCATCATCTCACATGCTAAATTTAACAAAATACAAGGTTACACCACGCTTAACAAAGATAATTTCTTGGACAAACCGATCTTAGGTTCCCTTAAATTAACTTTAAAGCAAAGTGGCCACAATACAAAGTAGAAATTCTATTTGTTCGAAATTCAAACCCACATAGTCTAAACTAGGGTATTTTTTCGAAAATGTTGTGTCACGCACTTGAATTATTTCTAAAGCTCGCGGAATAAGCATCTCGTTCCCTTGCCCGGATCTCACCCATCCGTTTCTAAGATTCAAAGCCTTATTCTAATAGAGTCATCTTTTTGGTCTTTCCAAATGAGACCCTGAACAATGTTTGGTGGCGACTCCTTCAAAGTACAAAAATACAAGGTTCTAAAACACCGCCCCTGTAGGAAGGGAAAGCAAGTACGAAAAATACCCGCCTACAGTAGCCTAAATGGCATTTTCGCTCCCGACTTTCCCAAAATGAACCTAATTTTAGCTAAAAGCATGACAATCTCATAATCTTTGGAACTCCATCAAAATTTCTCAAAAACCGATACAAATTACAAAATCAAGATCAAATAATCGGCTTACCTTCACCATGATCTCGACAACCTATCTCACTCTTTCTCTTTTGCAACATAAAATCCTTCACCATGATCTCGACGAATAAAACTCATGGCACCGTCATCAATTCTTTGAGGAATATGCCATGAGGAAGGTGGAGTCTTATTAAACTGCTCATCATATTCTTCTTCATCATCTACATCCTTGACGCCAAGTATTCTTCTTTTTCCTTCAAGAACAACTGACCAACTACGATCGGCAGGGTCAACCACGTAAAAGACTTGTTTTGCCTGTGATGCTAATATGAACGGATCTTCAAGATGCCCGACTAATATCAGGTACTCATGTTTATCTTCTTTGACATCGCGACTAATATCAACCCACTTGCACCGGAATAGAGGCATCTTAAATTCCTTATATTGCAACTGTAATATTTCTTCAATGACTCCGTAGTAACAAAACTTCTTATCTACAAGTGTTCTATCTCTCGCACTAGAATATTTCGAAGACAAGCCCACTGCCGTAACACCACTATTTTGTATCGTCGTTTTGTCATCTTGTCGCTTAGTGTAAAAAGAATAGCCATTGATGTCGTACTGTAACACCCCGTATTTTAAGCCTCTTTTATTAATCTGCAATTACGATTATTCACGTAATTACGTCCTAACTTTTTTTTTTCGATATTATTTTATGTTCTTATGTTCACGTTTTTATTGTGACATGATACGAAATATTTAAGCCCAATGATTGATATCATATTATCTGATTTTTTTCCTAAAGTATGGAATTTACATTTTTGTCCTTGGTCAATTAGATGAATAAAATCCACTTTTCTTCTCCTTTCTTCCATACGTGTAAATGGTGGAGCTTGCCACCAATATTCTTGACTCGTCTTTCATCCTAAAATCTGTCCAGATTTATGGACTTTACCAAGCCTATTTTCTTCCCCTCCTTTAACGTGTACATTAGAACTTTGGCCAGCAAATTATGTCTCTTTGTTTCAACATTCATGTAAAATTCATTTCTCCTTTCTCCTGTTTTGCGTGGCTAGTAATTTGATTGCCAAATGTTCAACAATTTCTCCAATTTTCATGACTCATCCATGTCAATAATCAGTATAAATATCCATTAAAATTCTGTATTCTTCAAGCTCAAAAATCCATCTTCAATTAATTAAGAGATTGATTAGATTTTCTTATTTCTTCTCCTCTTTTTCGTGGGTATTGGCATCCATGGCCAGTCAATTGGAGCTCTAATTTCTCCCAACAATACCCACAAAGAAAACCCATTTAAACCAGAAATTTATAAACCCGATTCACTCACGCTTTTCTCCCTTCTTTATCTGCGATTTCGGGAACCCATGGTTTGCTGTTGCCGCCTCCTTTTTCCGCCTCAAAAACCACCGTGAGCCACCGGAGGTCCGGAGCTCCTCTATCCTGGTGTCGCCTTTGACGATGTAGCGTCGCCTAATCGCAAGCTTCCCTTTTTCTTTGTTCTTCGCTGCTTCTAATCTACTATGCTACTGCTTATATTCTCTTTCTCAAAAACAACCCAATCAAGTTTAAAAGGGGTTTGGTAGTGGACCATGACCCGTAAATTTAAGGAACAAATATAAATTGGGCTTTGATCTTATGATGGAGTATCTATTATTATGGTCTTTTAAAATTGATGTAAGCATCTCCATTTTAGTTTAAGTTGATTATTAATTTAGGTGAGTAATTTATACGATTATATCTAATTTTGGGTTGTTATGTTAATCATGGAGCAAAAAGCCAAAATCAAGCTATTATATGATGTATTTGGGATTATTAATTAGTGATGGAGCTCATGGACGTTGATTACTGGAGTCCAATTAAGATGATTAATCTTAAACGGTCGAGGTGATTATTATGTCTAGCATTTTACCTTATATGCCCGTATAATGTTTTAAGATGTAATTATTATGTCCAGCATTTAAGTTTATATGTCCGTATAATATTTTAAGCATTTATATAAATTCTCGTATGTGAAATGTGTGATTATATGATTATTATGTGACTTATGTGCTATATGATATTATGGATGATTTAAAGTTTCATGAGTACGATTATGATAATATGTTCTTACTTTATGATGTTAAAGACGTTGTTCGGGAATAATTATGATATTTAAAGAAAAACGATGTTGCTTTTTTCGGCATGAAAAAGTAAACTGAACTAGTAAATTGGCGAGTTACAGGTGGAGGCAAGTTAAAGTTAAAGTTTGGGAAATAGTTCCCCCCTGAATGATGAAAGAAAAGTCCCGCCAAAGCCTGTACTTGCCAATGAGCTGTAAAGGAAATGATTCCTTGTCAACACATGTTTTCAAGATAACAAGATTAAGTCATTTATTTTCGAACAATAAATGCTAATGATTGATATGTGCCAAATGATTTTTGAAAATAAAATTGTTTTGACGGGCTGGAGTAATATTACTGAGTTTTCCACTCATTTTTGGAATTTTTCTGTTTTTTTTTCATGTTTTCTATTTGAAGATGATGTACAGGTTCGGTTAAGGAGCTCGAGTTGCTCAAGTGGAAAATTATTACTGGAGTTGGTAATTTATTATGGAGATATCGAGATGAGGAATTATTTATTATGGAAATTCTATTATTGAGGTTGTTATAAGAAAATTGATTTATATTTATTTTTGGGAATATTGTATTATTTATGGAATGTTATTAAGGATTATTTTATTGGGCCCATACCCACAGGTCCCAAGATTATTTATGCTTAATTTCGCTGCTAATGAGCAGTTAAGTGCGGTTTATTACAGATATAATTGAGGTATCGAAAATTCGGGGCGTTACACGTACCCCTCGTAAGAGATTACATGACATTTAGGACCATATGCCAACCATCTCAACGTGTCAGATACATCCTCAGGCGTGTTGGTGATTTGATCCATCACTCGACTCTTGAACCATGTGAGGAACGAACGATTATGCTCTTTTATCAGTTGAGGACCATTTTTTGAAGGATATTGCTCTCTAAGAAACTCCATGTACTCAGCCACATATGGATGGACTTCACTAACAGTTTGCACCATAAAAAACTGAACCTTACTCATCATTTCTGAACCAATTGATATCCTTTTCCTGCCGATTGTACCTTGACCCCCAAGTCTCCCTTCATGTCGAGACTTTGGTACTCCAACTTCTTTCAAACTTTCCAAATATTGAGCAACCCATGCAGCAACTTCCTCAGCAACGGTTCGTTGGACAATACTAGCTTCAGGTTTGGCCGGATTCATCACTCTATCTTTCAAGGTACCCATCTCTCGTTCAAAGGGATACATGTACCTCATACAAACTGGCCCACAAAGTTTAATTTCACGAACAAGATGAATAACCAAATGAGGCATCATGTCAAAGAATGATGGCGGAAAATACTTTTCAAACCGACGCATGGTCTCAAGTACATCCGCTTGCAAACTATCCACTATTGTTAGATTGATCACCTTGCTACAAATCGTGTTAAAAAAGAAACACAATCTTGTGATTGTATACCTCACTGGTGGCGAAAATATTCCTCGAAATGCAACCGGCATATACTGTTGCATCAACACGTGACAATCATGAGATTGCATTCCAAGTGATTTCAAGTCAGACATGGACACAAGTCTACGAAAATTTGAAAAGTATAGCAGGGACCTTTAAGCCATGCAAAGACTCACAAAATCTAACTTTCTCCTTTTTAGACAAGGTGAAGCAAGTTAGGGGAAGGTACCAGCGCTTTCCCCTCTCTTGAGGTGCCAACTCGGAGCGACCCATAGCAGCCATATCATTTCTAACTTTAGGCCCATCCTTCGTTTTCCCTTGCATATTCAACAATGTCCCAACAATGGCATCACAAACATTTTTCTGAATATGCATTACATCCAAACAATGCCTAACTTCCAAATGTCTCCAATATGGGAGATCCCAAAACGTAGACCTCTTCTTATAACCACCACTTGGCTCATCTTTATAAGGCTTACCAAACTCTGTCTCAATGTCTTTAACCCGTTCATAAACCTCACACGCACATAAGGGGGCTGGAGCTTATCTCTTCTCCACTTCTCCATTAAAAGCTTTCTTCTCTTTTCGAAAGGGGTGATCTTTAGGAAGATGCATCTGGTAATCCATGTATACATCTTTCCCACTAAACTTTAGGCGCCTCGAGACCAAATCATCATGACAAACTGGAAATTCCTTCTTTCCCTTTACAGAATACCCTGACAAATTTCCATAAGCCGGAAAGTCATTTATCGTAAAAAATGTCATGGCATGTAAAGTGAAATTGGTTTTGGTGTATGGATCAAACATCGACTCCCCTTCATCCCACAAAAATTTCAAATCTTCAATGAGTGGCTCTAGATACACATCTATGTCATTTACGGGTTGTTTAGGCCCAAAGATTAAGAGCGACAACATGATGTATCTACGCTTCATGCATAACCAAGGAGGCAAATTGTATATGGTGAGAAGAACCGACCAAGTGTTATATTGGGTACTAAGTCTCCCAAATGGGTTCATTCCATCCGTTTAAAGACCAAGCCTAAGATTCCGAACTTCTTCCCTAAAGACCTTGCACTTTCGATCAATCTTCCTCCGTTGTGGAGAATCAGCAGGATGCCTCATTAACCCATCTTTCTTCCTCCCTTCGGCATGCCACCTCAAGAGTTTTGCAGTTTTCGCTTCTGAGAAAAGGCGCTTAAATCTTGGTATAATTGGAAGATACCAAAGCACCTTAGCCGGAGAAGGTTTCTTCTTTGTTGATGTTGCATTATTATCCACGATCTTGTAACGGGATGACCGCATCTTGGACACTCATACAGATTTGCATACTGCTTTCGATACAAAACGCAATCATTTGGACATGCGTGTATCTTCTCATAATCCATACCCAAAGGACACATAAGCTTCTAGGCCTAATAGTTAGACCTTGGAAGTTTGTTTCCTTCAGGAAGAGTATCGGACGTGGCCTCCAAAAACTGTGAAAAACTCTTGTTGGTCCAACCGTTTTCCACCTTTAAGTTGAAATATTTGACGACAGCACCAAGTACAGTTCGAGTAGAACCAGGATATAACGGTGTTGCGGAAGCTTTGATTATACTCTCATACATACGGGGACGCTCAACGAAATCATGGTCTTCCACATCATGCATCATCTCATCTATCCAATCTTTCTCCTTTTCTTCCTCACTTTCAACACCAATATCAACCTCAATTTCATTTTCATCACCATTATCACAATGATTATGCTGACTCGAGCTCGGTATACTAGAGCTTGCCCCATGATCTATGCTCTCACCATGCCATGTCCACGTCGTGTAGCTACTCTTAAAACCGCGACGAACTATGTGATCAACAATATCATTAATATCCCGATACCCCCTTGAATTATTGCAATCACAAAAAGGAAACTGAATTAAACTTGATTCATGTTCTGATTGATGTTTCAAGGCAACCTTACTAAACTCTTGAATCTCTTGTAAGAACCTTGTAGAAAATCGTTTACTACCATACATCAAACTTCGATCCATTTTCAACCACTAAAGATAAAACAATATGACCAGATTTTGTCAAAGGTTAGAATATAAACTAGGCTATTCATATCATTTTAAATCCATGGCTTTAGCTTCCAACTAAACCTACCATAACTAATAACAAGTTCCCATAACATACAATTCATTTCACATCACAAATTCAAAACCCGAATTTTGTAGCAAACCCAAAACATGATTTCATATATCACCTAAATTCATTTCATAACCTAAATTCATTTCATAACCTACACAAACCATCTCATAAACCTACACAAACCCAAAACTTTATTTTATAACTTTTAATTCAACATAACCTTTAATAAACAAATAAATTCAACAAAACCAACTATTATAATAACCTATTAGAATTCATCAAAAACAACAATTAAAATTCAACAATTAAATGTACACAATTAAAATTCAATTAAAATTCAACTAAATAATATCCACAATTAAAATTCAATCTTAAAATTCAATTGAAATGTACAACTAAAATTCAATCAAAGTATTCACAATTCAAATTAAAATGCACAATTAAAATTCAATTAAAATTTAACTAAATAATATCCAAAAAATTTCAATCTTAACATCAAAATTTAAATTCAATCTTAAATGTAAACAACTTTTTTATTCAACTAAATAAAATCCACAACACTCAATTTAAACCTAATTATTGAAAGTATAAATATTTAAAAACAATTTAAAATATACCTAATTATTAAGAGAGGAGGGACGACTGAGCAGGGGCGGCGGAGTGGGCGGCGGCGTGGTCGGCGACGTCAACAGGGACCAGCTGTCGTGGTCGGCGGCGATAACAGGCAGCAGCTGCCGTACGTGGTCGGCTGCATTATCAGGACGAACACCTAGCAGGCTAGAGAAGATCGAGGAGGTTGAACAGGAGAACAATGTAGGTCGGGGCCGTAACAGGAGAACGACGCAGGGGCCGAACAGGAGAACGACGGCAGTGAAGGCGGTGAGAATGGGGCAACGGCAGTGAGGTCCGTGAAGTGAGACTTAGGTCAGTGTTGGCTTTGGTTTCGGAGTGAGACTTTGGTCAGTAGAATTGAAAGGCTTGCGGGGAGGCGGCAAATCCAAATTAAAAAGTTCCGAAAATTTTTAACCTCCTTTGCGTCGCAGAATTACTAATCTGCGACGCATATGACTCTAAGATGTTCTCAGAGTCATTTGCATCGCAGATTAGTAATAATGTGACGCAAATGAGTGAGTATTTTGCGTCGCACTATTACTAATCTGCGACGCAAATGAGTTTGAGAACATCTTAGAGTCATCTGCGTCGTAGATTAGTAATTCTGCGATGCAAATGACTAATTTTAATGCTAAGAACTGTCAATTGCGTCACATGTTTAAATGTGCGAGGAAAATGTGGTGATGCAAATGATTGTTTTTCCACTAGGGTATTAAGATTAACTTAAATCCTAATTCTAAGGGTTTTAGTAAATCAAATCCTAGTAGAATATGACTACTCCATTCCCCTATAAATATATGATCCATGATCATAAATTTAAAATCATCGTACATCACAAGTTGAATTCAATAAATTCAAAACTTTTGCCTATCACTTATTGTGAGTTCCCGAGTACATAAAAATCTTAGATTATATCCTAGTTGGTGGAACCTAAAGCGGATCCGAACGTGTTGTGGACTATCTACGGAGGGGCGACATTTGGAGCTTTATACTTGTTATTGTTTGGTTCGGGAGCATCTAGGGAAGGCACGCATCACATAGTATGTATACTAAATTATGATAATTTATTATATGGCAATTAGTTTGGATTCTGGCTTTATGGGTTTTCTCCATGAATTATATTGTTCATAACCTAACACATCCTTGGTTCTTAAAACAGGTCTTCTTACGAGAGTCATACCCCTGAATTTTAAAGTATAAGTTTCTCCAGTTCAAGTTCTAGATGCTCTACAAGTTCCAACAGTTCAAGTTCAAGGTGGCTACCAAATAATTTCAAAGCAGGTTCAAAAGGCCTAGCACCTACTACCATCAATATTCCAACATTTCAAGAGACAAGCACACCATCAACATTTTCAAACATACCAATCCCGTAGGTATGACTGACCCTCCCCTCTCCCCCCCCCCCTCCCTCCAAAAAAATTGGTCAAAAATTCAAAATTTTGCAAATCTACATACAAAATCAAGAGCCTCTCATCATATCTACCTGGGGAGAAACATTTATAGGCCTCCTACAAGGAAAATGAATACAAAATCAAGTACAAGAAACTCATTCTACACATGCTCCTAAGGTAATTTCAAAAGCAAAACTTGAAATACTTACATGGACTAGTGTAGAGGAAGCAAGAGCAAATAGCAAGAACTCAAGAGCAAAGCAACCGAAATTTTGAGAGGAAAATGCAATTGTGAGCTCTCGGCCAAACTTCCGAAGGAGTATATATAGGCAGTACCTACACCTGGCGTAGTAGGCTAATGACGCCAGGCGCCGCTGCTGCTTTTTGCGCATGGGAGATATTCCCTCCACGTGGTCTTCTGTGCTAATTGTGTGTGCTTTATTGCTACAGTTTTCTGCACCAAGCATCAAACATCAAATCGAAGCATCTTCTGAAAAATACTGGTATACGCCTGTTTTGGCATCAAAGACAGATGAATATTTTTTAAATCCAAACTCCGAATAAGACACAGATTAAAGGAAAGCACTCTTATTGGACCCAAGATCCGAAAAAGTCAAGAGAATCTCATGTCTTTCAAAAACTATTCCCCAGGGGATATTTAATTTAATCCCCAATGTTTAAGTCGAGCAAAGCCCGAGCGACACTTCAAACAAATTCAAGCACCCAACGGACTCAAACCAAGGTATTCAAAAGTCCGAAAATCGAAAGCGTGCAAAATTTTCGATGTCAAGCTCTATTCCAAGAAAGGTTGGGAAAGATTCAAACCACACAAGATCAGAGTCATCAAGTCAGGCCGGAGGCAGACTCGACCGTTCTTTTTTCTAACGCTTGTTTATGCAGGTACTGGTGTACAAAGAATGGTCTTGATTGCAGAACATTTTGGCTATTCTCTGTCCCATTCGAAAACTTTGACTTGCGCTTTCCTAACCGAAAGCTCAGTCGAAGTGGGGGCTTCTATAGACACCTAATTTTAATGTTCGAAACGAAAATTGCACGAATTATATGTTAGGTTATGATACATATGAACAACGGGCTTTTTTCAGCGTTTTCGCGCGCTGCAATTGTGATGGCTGCAAATACCGTAAGATTTTTTGCAGCGCCTATGTTCGCTGCAAATAATAGGTTAATTGCAGCGCGGGTATACCTGTATAAGTTGCAAATAGTGTATTAGTTGCAGCGCGGGTCGATCCATATAAGTTGCAAATAAAAAGTAGTTACAACGCCTTGTTGTGAAATAGGCGCTGCTATTAGTTGTCATTTTGCAGCTTGGTTCTATCACACGCGCTGCAATTAATATATATTTTTTAAAAAAAATAAAAAAATATAATAGCTACGATCAGATGCATATTTATATATTTATCCCTGGACAATCCTATTATTTTGACAAAAAATTATAATAAAAACATTATAAATAGTTTAATAGGTTGCAAAATTTTTGCCATAGTTTCCCTTGTAATTTGTGAAACCCGGCAAAACGGGAATTTATAAAGACCTGTATATAAGACATAACATACATATATGTTCCAACAACCATATATATGCTCCAAGTAGCATCCAACGTCATATCCAACACATAACAAAAACATAAAACATAACATTACTAGCTAGACAACAAACTCATTCGCCGGCATCCATCAAATAGTTGTCCTTAAAATACTTTGCCCATTGTTCTCGAGTTTCTTCTAACTCCTCATCAGAATATGGCATTTCTCTTTGTACATAACCCTTCAAAAAACAAAAACTTGGTATTAATTACTCGAAAACTAATTTAAGAGAAAATTGAATCTTATACCTAATTAAATAAGTTCACGTACCTCAGATAAATTATCCTTGTATTCATTGTATACTGTGACAACATTATGCATGTATTTCATCACATAATAACCACTATCCACTGCATCAACTTGTTGAGCACACTATTTACACAAATGAGGCACGTATATATGTGTCAAAGCAAATATTTTCAAATTAAGAGATTTAAGGAGTACAAACTTTAATTAGTACCTTCATATGCAAACATAGGGTCATTAACCATAAGATCAAAGGAATTTATATGGACGCTATCTAAGGATTATGTGCCATTTTGTTTGTTTCACATACCAAATGGTGCAGACCCTGTAATTTCTTCACTTGAACTTCGCCCTCTTCCTCGAGGAGCTTAAAACAGTGGTCTGGGTGGGCCTCGGAAGAACTTTCTGAGGAAGTGTTACAGGATTAATTGTGGTTATACCAATGGGTCTCTTAGGTAATTTTCTTCCTTAATTAGTAATCTTATATGTAAGGTGTATTCTCTTATTGATCAATTTAGACATGAACAGGTACCCTTTGGATCGATATGATCGTGTATGGGATGCTGATGAAGATTTTTCCCCCTCCCATTTGTCAGTTCCTCTTTATACCAAATTTAGCCTCAATGCCTCCTTAGAAACTGAGGTGCCTCCTATGGTTGTTTTGCAAACCGCCAGACTGCTCGAGAGAAAAAAATTGTTGACATATGATCTGCCCTTAGAGGAGCTTGGAAATTACTATATAGTTCTCTATTTTGCTGGGATTGTACCAGTTTCCTCCAGGTTTAACATATTGGCTAATAAAGGAATTGTTCGATCAAATTACACTGTAACCAGCAGAAACTCCAGTGTTTTACATTTCACTGTGGAACAAGTTAGGGGACTGAACATTACCCTCCAAAACATCAGCTTCTACCCTCTTATCAATGCTATCGAGGTGTTTCAGATGGTTGATTTACCTCCAGAGACTTCTTCAACCACATGTAACGGCTGCTATTTAGTTATTATTACTCCATTCAGGAGATATCTTTTGTTAATATTTCTAAAATTATATTGCTTATTTTGTGATTTTGCAGTCTCAGCTCTAGAGGTTATTCAGCAATACACAGGTTTAGATTTAGGATGGGAGGAAGATCCATGCTTTCCTAAACCATGGAATCATATAACATGTGATGGAAATCTTGTCACATCTATGTAGGTGAAGCCAAATTTTGAAACATACTTCCTCTGATTATACTCTGCTAATCCTGGATAACAGTCGGCCATTTCTGTAGAGAACTATCTGGTATAAACTTGAGGTCAATCAGTCCTTCCTTTGGTGATCTGCTAGATCTCAGAATACTGTAAGTTACTTGTTCCGAGTGTGGAACTGGGGGAGCCCTGCCTGGTGATGCTGCCCTGTCGGACAGAACGAACGTAAGCTAACCTCGGGGGTTTAACCGAGGAAACCCCCTCCGATGCCTAAGTCAGCAAATAGATAAGAAGTCTTTAGAGAGGGAATATAGAGAGAAGGTGGAGCAAGTACCGTGTGTAAGAATGTGTCCCATCATGAATGATGTGGGTGCTATTTATAGGCGTACTATTCTGTACTTTGGCCTACTTAGATGCCGCCACGTGTATGACGGCGATGTACTTTATTCCTTGTCGTTGTCGTTTAGCCTGCAGGTCCCTTCTTGGACTGATGCAGCTTTGCCTAGCTCTGCTCTGTGTCTTTACACGTGATCTGGGGAGGTTTGATCTGCCTGGGCTGCATATACTTGGCTTGGGGTTTAGAGTCTTTCTTTGACTTGGGTGTGCCCTGGGTGTCAGGGTTTGCTCTGTTATTGATGTTCTGTCCTCTCTGGATATGATCCCGTACAACTAGTCCCTCAAGAGTAGAGCTGACCTTTTAAGTCAGGTCTGCTCTTCTGTCCTTGATCTGGATATGACCCCGTACAACTAGTCCCTCAAGAGTAGAGCTGACCTTTTAAGTCAGGTCTGCTCTTCTGTCCTTGATCTGGACTCTTTGGGGCTGCAATGCTTATTTTGTTGGTTTTTTGCTTTTGTTCTGGCTGTGTATTTTCTTGCTACCAGTCCCTCCAGAGTAGATCTTTTTTTTTTTTTTTTTTTTTTTTTTTTTTTTTTTTTTTGGGCGGGCTTTCTTTGAGGTGAATGGTAAGAAACCTTTGGGGATTTTTAACCGGCTTTTCCTCGTGCCACGCGTTGCCCATCCGAAGAGTCAATTGGAATCGTCGTTCAATCTGGACCGTCTTTCATCATGATTAAGTTTGGTTGTATTGAGGTCTACACGTGTCCTTCATCCTGCTTGTGCAACTGTATCGTTGCTCGTATCCTAGCCGTTCTTCTTTGGCTTTTAAAAAGAAAAGGTAACTTCCTTCCTTCTTCATCTTCATTTCTTACCTTCTCTCTCCTTGGTATTTCTGAGAAAAACACTCGAGTGCTCTCATTTTCCGTTGCTTGTTATTTGCAAAAGTCTTCTCAAAATTCGATCTTTTGCACATTTTTGTGTTTGCCGTCACTTTTCCGGTCGATTGCTAGTGTTCTTGTTGCTTGTGGTGGTCATTTGCCCCTCGTGTTTTCGTTTGCCATTTCGCGAAGGGAGGTTTTCGTTGCTGTGTTCCTTTTGATTCTAACTCTATCTTCTTTTTCCGGTAAGTTTCTATTTTTTGCTGTTTTTTCGATTCTTTTGCACGACTTTTGTTTGTTGTTCGCTTGATTTTAGCGTTTCTGGGGTTTCAATTTCTGGTATTTTTCGCCATTGTTAAGTCGTTTTTGAACTTCCGCCATTGTTGAGTAGCTTTTCCCCTTTTTTTTTTTTTTTTTTTTTTTTTTTTTTTTTTGTGCCCTTTTCCCTTGTCCTGTGACTTTCAGTTCATAATGTCTGATGCATCTGATAGCCAAAACCCTAGTAGCTCAGACGCTAAAAGCGTTTCCTCTGCTTCCTATGTTACCTCTTCTCCCTCCTCTGTCTCTTTATCTTCTGATGAGGAGACTCGGGCTTCTGCTGAGCACAGAACCAAATCAATGCATGATGTTTTGTCTCGCTCTGTGCCTGTTGTGATTCCTTTGTCCTCTGACGATGAATCCTCTGGGGAGGAGCCGCCCCCCCAGATGCGGGTGATTCTGGGTGTCCTGACTCTACGGCCGACCTGTCCCCATCTTTACGTCAAACTCTTAGGGAGATGCGCCATGACTATCTGTCGCGGATAGTTAGGATAAATCCGCCGTCCAATGTCCCCCCAGGGCTTGATGTTCAGCCTCTGTCTGAACAGGCCTGGTTAGATGATTTTGAGCAGCTTGCTGGAGCTAATGAGTCTGAACTGTCTTTGCGTGTTTACAGACGCCGGGAATCTATTTTTCGTTCTATGATGGCCAACCATGTCACTATTTCTGTGGGTGGGCAAGCTGGTGGGGAAGATATTTTGGCCCAGGTGAATGAGATGAGGCCTTTTCCGAACTACGTGGAAGAGAATGTCGTTCCTGGGGATTCGACGCCCTTCCTTTCTGAGGCCTCTGCTTTTGGTCCCTTACACGCGAAGCTGAACGCTAAGTGGACTGATGATGCGCGAAAAGAGAATCACGCTGTTGTTGGTAAAGAGTTTTATGGTCTGCCTGATGGTTATCGACTCATCGTGCCAGACGACGATGTTCGGATTACTCATCCACCAGAGGGGTGCATAGGCGTTTATGCCTATAGTCTGGATTTTGGTTTGCGCTTTCCTCTGGATCCTACCCTGGTGAAGATTCTTCGTGCCTTTAACGTTTGCTTAGCTCAGCTCCATCCCTTCGCTGTTCGTACTTTGATCAGCT
This sequence comes from Spinacia oleracea, assembly GCF_020520425.1. Classification (NCBI taxonomy): domain Eukaryota; kingdom Viridiplantae; phylum Streptophyta; class Magnoliopsida; order Caryophyllales; family Amaranthaceae; genus Spinacia; species Spinacia oleracea. Next base: position 96,461,598 of record NC_079489.1, read on the forward strand.
ATATTTGGGTCTGTCGGTTTTTGGAGTTTCCTGAGACCCTTTCTCTCTGTAAGCGAGTCCATCATCTGCGCAACAGCGGTACTGGGAACAAGATTGGTTGGTTTTCCATCTATTGCAATCGTGGAAGATTGACCTGCCATGGGATGCCTACTGGTCAAAAGGAGTGCAAGGATAGGTTTTACTGGCTCGCTGTCCCTGCTGACTTTCCTGTTGCTCGGGGCTTTGTTCGACCTCGGACTCGGTTAGAGGGAGTCGAGATTTTAGATGGTGCTGTCTTGGAGGAGAGGGCTTTTGAGCATTTTTCATCTGAGCCCAAGTTTAACGCTGCTGGTAAAGAGGTTGGGCGGTTGCCTCGTGTTTGGCTTCCGCATTCAAGTTATGTTCTGCGGAATGACGTGCTGTCCGCTATGTTTCTTTGTTCTACTCACCCTCAAGGTTAGTTCTGTGTTACTTTCTCACTTCGTGTTTTCTTTTCTCTTTGTGCGAGTTGTTTTTTCTCTTCCTTACGTTTTTTTTTTTTTTATTATTTTCAGGTCGTCGATTCTTGAATCTTGAGGAATTGGGTGTTCGGGCTGATGGTTCTTTCATCTGCGCTGCTCCCCCCGATCCCGCTGCGAACGGGTATCAAATTTTGGCTGACCAAATAGAGGGCAGCAGGAGAAGTTCTACACGCCGATCTGGTCGGGGTGGCGGTTCTGGGATCGTTCCCAGAGTGTCTCGGGTGGTCTCCTCTACAAACACTGGCTCTGCGAGCACTCCTATTCGCCGAGGGCAGACCTCTCGCGGAGCTTCCCATCGTGGTGCCCTGTCAGGCTCTCGTCGTGACCGAGCTGATTTCGAGGCTGGGCTCGAAGCTCCGACAGAGGATGCAGGCCATGATTTTGGGGAAGTGGCTGATGAGGTATGTGACCAGCCAGGTCGTTCGGGCTCTGCGTCGGATCCTGTGGACATCGAAGCTGAAGAGCCGCCTTTTGTTCAGCGTCCTGGGAAACAACCCAGGCTTGATAGTGGGGCTGAGCTACTCCGAGCCTCCCCTTCTGCGGCTGATCCCCATCGTAACAACAATTCTGGTAGCTCTTTTCGACAGTTTTTGGAGCAAGAGCTTCAAGGAAATGATCTGGCTGCTGATGATCTTGACCTGCATATCACGGGTCGGCATAAGGAGTTTGTTGAGAAAGAATTTCTCGACATTCGTCCCCAGGCCGACCCTGAGCTGGCTGCTATCTTCTCTGGTCCTTCTGCTTCGGATCGTACTTTTGTCCCGCGCTGGGATGTGTCCGAATCAGAAAGCTTATATGGGAACTACCCTGAGAAAGGCAGGACGCTTGCCCTGAGGATGTTGAGAGGTCTGCAGTTGCCCAGCGACCTGCCCAAAGAGCGTTTGTATACTCCTGGGGCGAATGCTTGCCAGAAGGTCATGGAGGTATACTTAGTTTACTTCTCTTCTCCTTTGGTACATTGGTTCGTTTCTTTTGTTATGCACTAACTTACAATGCTTGCCTCTTTTTCTATGTTCTTAGTGTGGCAACGCTGTTCGTGAGTTGACAGAAGTTTTCATAGTTTACCAGAAACGACTTGCTGCCAACGTTGCTCACATAGAGGCCCAAAAGAAGAGAATTGAGGAGCTAACTGCTGATCTGGAGCTATCTTCGACCTGTCTCACTTCGGCCAATGATCAATTGAAGCTTGTTACTGAAGAGCGCGATCAGCTGCAGGCTAGCTTTTCCCAGGCCCAAATTGATCTGGTTACCGGACATCAGAAAATTGAGACTCTTCAGCAAGACTTTCTCTCTGTTGAGCAATCTCATGACAATGAGATGGCCCAACTGCAGAACTCCATCGAAGATCAACTTGCGGCTGCCATTCGCGACTTCCGTCGGTCAGATGAGCAGTATGCTCTGCGCACTCAGAGCTATGATGGCGGGTGGAAGGCTGCTTCGCTAATAGTGCAAGAAAAGCATCCTGATCTTGACTGGTCTCCTATCGAAGCTGCTTGGTTGGCTGGGCTCCATGTTGAGCTTCTGAGAAAGAAGAGGGAGGCCGAGCAGGCGTCTCTGGCTGCAGGCGGTGCGGTGCCAGAGGATGATGGGGTGCCTGATCATTGTGTTGAAAATGTTCACCCTGGGGAATTGCCTCTTTCTGATGCTGAAGATGATGCTGGGCAATAATGGCACAGGCGGCTGTCCCCATGTTCATCTTGCACTACCTCAGCCAATGCATAGTTTATTTCTTCTGGTTGTTTTTGTCCTCCCTGCGTGGAGAGTAAGAATTTGTTTCTGGAAATAATATTTATCGTTTTTAGTTTTGATCAACAGTGGCCATTTTTGTAGGGCTGTACATTGCATAAGTTTTTGAGGTATAGCCGCCAGTCCCATTGTTTATTAACTCGTCGTGCTTATGCTGCGTTTTACCTTGTTGCTTTTTGCTTGCTATTTTTTATTGTTTTGTTTCCCCCATATTTCCATTTTGACCCGCTTTGCATGCTTGATTGTCCTGGCTTTGGCCAGGGCAAAACTCAAAAAGTATTTCTATATTCGCCTCGACCTGTTTTGGACTGTGTATTGTTGAATTGTCCTGGCTTTGGCCAGGACAAAAACCGAGAAGTGTTTTCGCATTTGCTCTAGCCTACTTTGGGCTGCGTATCATTGAATTGTCCTGGTTTTGACCAGGACAAAACTCGAGAAGTGTTTTCGTATTTACTTCAGCCTACTTTGGTTGCGCATTATTGAATTGTCCTGGCTTTGGCCAGGAAAATACTCGAGAAGTGTTTTCGTATTTACTTCAGCCTATTTTGGGCTGAGTATGATTGAATTGTCCTGGCTTTGGCCAGGACAAAGCTCAAGAAGTATCTTCATATTTATTCCAGCCTACTTTGGCTGCGTATTATTGAATTGTCCTGGCTTTGGCCAGGACAAAACTCGAGAAACGTTTTCGCTTAAATCTCGTTGAGAAAAAACTTACCCAATAACTTGGTTGATCAGACCAAGTTATTTGTGGGTAGCGTTTCTCTCCTTTTTTTTTTTTACGAGTTTTAGGCGTTCACCTTTTACTTTTCCAAGAGACCTGACGCGCTTTCTTCTTATCGAAGGCAACTGGGCCAATTTTTATTATGCTTGTAAGCGTGGAAGGTTACAAAAGTAAAGAGATTTACTCTGGCTTCTATTGCCTTGTTATAGTATTAACTTCCTGTGTCTATACATAGTATTTCTTTAGAATGTTGGCGTTCCAGCTGTTCTTCAATTCTCTTCCTTCCATCGTCATTAGATGGTACGAGCCTGGGGCTACTTCTTTTGTGATCTCGTAAGGTCCTTCCCAATTGGCAGTGAATTTTCCTTCTGCCTTTCCCTTTCCAGTGGCAGCTGTTCTTCTGAGGACCAGGTCCCCCACCTGCATAGGTCTGTGCTTTACCCTCTTGTTGTATGCCCTGCTCATTTTTTCTTTGTTTGCTGCCAACTTGAGCTCTGCTTGCAGCCTGACTTCTGGTAAGAGATCTAATGCTTCCCTCATACGCTGCTCATTAGTGCCCTCCTCATAGTACTGCACTCTAAAGCTAGGTAGACCCACTTCGACAGGCAGGACCGCCTCAGCCCCAAAAGCTAGTTTGTAAGGACTTTCTCCTGTTGCTTCTTTTTCAGTGGTCCTGTTGGACCACAAGATCTCTGGAATAAGGTCGGCCCATGCACCCTTAAAATCTTCTACCTTCTTTCGCAGTGCTCCCAGGATTTGTTTATTTGCTGCCTCTGCCTGACCATTGCTCTGGGGATGGCACACAGATGCGTATGCGAATTTTATTCTTAGTTCAGCGCAGTAATCCTTTATAGGAGTGCAGTCGAACTGTGTTCCATGATCGAAGACTAAACTTTCTGGGATGCCGAACCTTGTCACAATGTTCTTCCAGATGAAATCCTTCATCCGCTTGGCTGTTATGCTTTTAGTGGGCTCTGCCTCAATCCACTTAGTAAAATAGTCAACTGCTACGATCAAAAATTTTCTTCCCCCGCTTGCTGCTGTGAATGGTCCCAGAATATCCATTCCCCACTGGGCGAATGGTATGGGGTTGATGATTGGCTGTAAGTCATTAGAGGGTTGGTTGATCACTGGGGCGAATTTCTGGCACTTGTCGCACTTTTTAACATATGCTTGAGAATCACTTACCATGGTTGGCCAATAATATCCCGCTCTGAGAGCTTTCAAGGCTAATGTCCTGCCACCTATGTGGTTTCCACATATTCCCTCGTGTATTTCCTCAATGACTCGTTGTGACTCCTCTGTTGATATACACCTCAGCAGAGGCAACGAAAAGGATTTCTTGTACAATTTACCCTGGTAAATGACGAACCAATGCTCGTTTCGTTTTACTTTTTTCTGTTCTTGCTCTGCTGTGGGAAGGCCCCTTCCCAGCTTGTATGAGACTATACTGTCATACCACTGTGGCTCAGTGTCAATGAAGTTGACTGCAGGCTTTTTATCAATGCTCTTTTCTTCCTGGACCTCTACCATCACTGTTCTTTCCAAGTCCTGTAGCGTCGAACTTGCTAATTTGGATAGGGCGTCTGCTTGACTGTTCTCTGCCCTGGGAACCAGTTGAATCTCAAAGCTTTCTAGCTGGGCTACTGCTTCTTTCATCAAGTCCAAGTACCTCTGCATAGATGGTTCTCTGGCTTCATATTCACCTCTATATTGGCTGGCCCCCAGCTGTGAATCGGTTTTGAGCACTATTTTCTTAGCATCTGCTGCTTTGCACATCTGGATTCCTGCGATTGCCGCCTCATACTCTGCTTCGTTATTTGAAGCTTTGAATTTGAATTTTATAGCATATTCGAAAACGTTGCCTTCTGGTGACACCATTATGATACCTGCACCCGACCCTGTGACTGCAGCGGAGCCGTCTACTGAGATCTGCCAAGTCCCCAATGGCTCTTCCTCCTCCTCGTATGATGCCTCTGCTATGAAATCTGCCAGTGCCTGTGCTTTTATGGCGGTTCTGGGTTTGTACTCGATGTCATATTCTGAGAGTTCCACTGCCCATTTCAGGAGTCTACCAGAGGTATCTAACCTTTGCAATGACTTCTCTAAAGGTTGATTAGTTAACACTTGCACTTTATGTGCGTCAAAGTATGGTTTCAATTTCCTGGCAGCTATCATGATGGCGAAGGCCATTTTTTCAATCAGGGGGTACCTCTGTTCTGCTGGGTTGAGGATGTGGCTGACAAAGTAGACTGGCTGCTGGATTTTATCCTTCTCGACTACCAGAGTTGCTGCTACAGTTTTCTTGGAGGCAGAGATGTATAGCTGTAATATGTCCCCCACTTCTGGTCTGGCTATGGTTGGGAGGCTTTTCAAGTGGTTCTTCACCTCCTTGAATGCTTTCTCTTGCTCTTCTTCCCATTTAAATGTTTTGTTTCCCTTTAGCACCTGGAAAAAGGGGAGAGACTTGTCCGCGGACTTGCTGATGAACCTGGTGAGTGCTGCCATTTTCCCAGTCAACCTCTGGATGTCTCGTATGTTTCTTGGTTCTGGTAGGTTGAGTATGGCCTCTACTTTTTCTGGATTGGCATCAATTCCTCTTTCACTGACCAGGAACCCCAAAAATTTTCCGGACTTAACACCGAACACGCATTTTTTTGGGTTTAACTTCATACCGAATTGCCTCAATGTTGCAAAAGTTTCCTTCAGATCCTTAATGTGATCACCCTCCTTTTTGCTCTTGACTATGGAGTCATCTACATACACCTCCACGTTTCGGCCTTTTTGTCCTGCGAATATTTTGTCTACCAGTTTCTGGTATGTGGCCCCTGCATTCTTTAGACCAAACGGCATAGCCCTGTAGTTGTAAACTCCAGCGTCTGTGATGAAGGCGGCTTTTTTCCGGTCTGATTCTAACAAACTGATCTGGTGATAGCCCGAAAAGGCATCCATGAAACTCAGCAGGGCATGCCCGCTGGTGGAATCCACCAGTTGATCTATCCTGGGCAGCGGGTAACAATCCTTCGGACAAGCCCTGTTTAGGTCTGTAAAGTCTACGCACATCCTCCATTGACCATTTGCTTTCTTTACCATCACGACATTAGCCAACCATTCTGGGTAGTCACACTCTTCTATGAATTTGGCTGCTAACAGTTTGCTGATCTCTTCCTGGATGGCTACATTCTTCTCTGTCGAAAAAGTTCTCTTCTTCTGTTTTACCGGTCTGACTTCTCTGTTAACATTCAACCTGTGGACCATGACGTTGGGATCAATCCTTGGCATTTCGTCGGCAGAGAAGGCAAATATGTCCGCGTGCTCTCGCAACAGATCGATGATATTTACCCTCAGGGAAAGGTCTATATCTGTGCCAATTCGGACTGTTCTGTCTTCTACTCCTTCTTCCAGCTCTATCTCCTCTGTTTCTTCTGCTGGGGCTGGTTTTAACAGTCCTTCTTCACGATGCTCAAAATTCTCCATGTCCAGTAGTGCGTCTTTTTTACGCTCTGCTCTCTTTCTCTTTCTGGACAAGGGAATGTCTGCCTCTGCCAGGGGTGGGGGTCTGGGTGGCTGTTTCAGGGCTGTGTGGTAGCATCTTTTAGCCTGCTCTTGGTTTCCCTTGACCTTAGCTGATCTGTTATCATTCGTTGTGTACATCATGGTGAGGTGATAAGTAGACACCACTGCTCCTGCATCATGGATAAATGGTCTGCCCAGAATGGCGTTGTATGCTGCGGGTACCTTCACTATCATGAAATCAACCATGACATCCTTGATATCTTTCCCCTGCCCAATTTGGACAGGTAAGCTGACTATTCCTTCTGGTATCACCGTTGCCCCTGTGAAACCAATTACTGGGTAGCTAACTGGTTTTACGTGCTTTTCTTCAATCTGCAGCTCTTGGAAAGCTGGCCAGAATAGAATGTTTGCAGAGCTTCCTCCGTCTATCAGGATTCGATGGATTTTTCTGTTAGCCACATCCAGAGCTAACACCATTGGGTCATCATGGGGATAAATTATGCCCTTACAATCATCTTCTGTAAAGGTGCACTGTGGGATTTTTGGAGGGGCAGGCCATTTTCCTGAGTTATGGTAATTAACCTGGTGTTTAAATTCGCTCACACTGGCCTTAGCACCGCTGGCTGTAGTACCAGCGTAAACTGGTCCTCCTGTTATGACCAGTATATCATTCGACCTCTTCTGATCTGCTGGGTGGTTCTGCTTTTGCTCTGTCTTTCTGTTATCAAATCGACCCTCATCATCCCTGTTTTCGTAGGTCCTGCTATATGAGCTCTTTGCCTTAAATTGTGTTAGGTATCCCCTTCGGATCAGGTCCTCAATGTTATCTTTCAGGTGAGTGCATTCCTCTGTGAGATGACCATGATCCTTGTGAAAATCACAGTACTTCTTCGTGTCCCTGTATTTGTTGTACATTTTCGGTGGTCTCTGCCATTTCTCATCCTCCTTGCTGATAGCAAAAATCTGGGTTCTGGATGCAACCAGAGGAGTGTATTCGTTGAATTTGCCTCGCTTTTCAGTTTTGAACTCACTACCCCTTCCTCTGACCTGCCCGTGCCAATCTTTTCTGGGCTGCTGATTTTCTCTTTTGTCTGGGTATTCTTTTTTGTACGGCTCTTTTTTGCTCTGACTACCGTAATTGTTCTCACTTGCCACATATCGTCGTGAGGTTGCTCTGCCAATCTCTTCACTTTTTATAAATTCATTTGCCTTCCCCAGTACCTCTGCCAGGGTTGTGAATGACTTTCTGCCCAGATAGCTCTTGAATTCTCCATCCCGCAGACCAGTCATCATAGCCAGGACTGCTACCTCTTGCTGTAACTTGGGTATATTCGATGCCTCCATATTGAATCTGGATATGTACTCCCTCAGAGATTCCTGAGGTCCTTGGATGACTGACATCAGCTCCCCTGTCATCCTTTCTCTGGCAATGTTTGCCACATATTGGGTGCGAAACAAGATGGCTAACTGCCGGAAAGAGGTTATGGTGCCCTTGGGTATTTTACCGAACCAGCTCTGTGCTATCCCCTCCAGAGTGGAAGGGAAGACCTTACACCACATAGAGTCTGTGTTGGTATATAGCATCATGTGTCCTCCAAAGGCAGAGAGGTGATTCGTTGGGTCTGACTTTCCGGAATATTTGCAGGTGGGCATTTTTATCTTTTCCATTTTTTCCGAGAGTATCTCATCACAGAAGGGGGAATTATCAGGTTTAACTATTGCTCGGGTGGGGTTTGGCATACCTGACCCGGAGTGGTGCCTCTGGCTGGGTGCTTGTTCGGTCCTTGCTCTGGGTTGAGCTCTGCTAGGCGTGATACTTTCTGCCTCATATTCTTGGCTGTCAGCCCCTTACATCTCCTGCTGCAGATTCCTCCTCTAGACGTTCGGACTGTTTTGGGGTCTGGGACGTTTTCTCCTCTGCTCAACCTCGACCTCTGGGGCTGTCCTCATGACCTGGGCTTGTGGTGTTGTTTGAGTAAGGAAGGTCAGGACTTCTATGGTTGTGCGCATCTGGTCGGGTGAGAACTGTGCCCCCAACCGTGCTAGTGAGGCACTGGTTGGAACTGGGATGCCCTGGCCCTGGCTAGGGGTTGCCATAGCTCTGGGTTGTGGTGTCTCTCTTGGCGGACCAAGACTCTGAGGCATGCTGAACAAAGGTACGTTTGTGGTTCTCTGGTTGTTTCTTGAGGTGGGTGGTTCTATCTGCTGGATTATCGGTTCGCTTGACTCAGTGATTTTGTGAGAGGGTAGGTCTTTTAGAAGCAAGGTCTGGGAAGTCCCCTCCTTCTAGCGCCACTTGTTCCGAGTGTGGAACTGGGGGAGCCCTGCCTGGTGATGCTGCCCTGTCGGACAGAACGAACGTAAGCTAACCTCGGGGGTTTAACCGAGGAAACCCCCTCCGATGCCTAAGTCAGCAAATAGATAAGAAGTCTTTAGAGAGGGAATATAGAGAGAAGGTGGAGCAAGTACCGTGTGTAAGAATGTGTCCCATCATGAATGATGTGGGTGCTATTTATAGGCGTACTATTCTGTACTTTGGCCTACTTAGATGCCGCCACGTGTATGACGGCGATGTACTTTATTCCTTGTCGTTGTCGTTTAGCCTGCAGGTCCCTTCTTGGACTGATGCAGCTTTGCCTAGCTCTGCTCTGTGTCTTTACACGTGATCTGGGGAGGTTTGATCTGCCTGGGCTGCATATACTTGGCTTGGGGTTTAGAGTCTTTCTTTGACTTGGGTGTGCCCTGGGTGTCAGGGTTTGCTCTGTTATTGATGTTCTGTCCTCTCTGGATATGATCCCGTACATTACTTTATTGCTGTAAATCTGCTAAGGTACTAAACTACTAGCATACCTTTATTTCTTATATCAAATTGTTGTTGCTAAATGCTGCAGGGACTTGCATAACACATCACTAACAGGAAAGCTACAAAACTTGAATGGTCTGCTACACATCGAGCAACTGTAAGCTCCAGTCAGGCTGTACGTTACTTGAATTGCTTAGTTTTTGGTGTGGTAAATGGGTATTTTTACTGCAATAACTTCTACTTGTAGGAATCTGAGTTTCAACGATCTCACTTCCTTTGGGACAGATCTGGATAGCCTGGTGAATCTTCAAGTTTTGTGAGTCATGTTAGTCCTAAACTGTAGAAAGTGATCTCCTCAGTAACTGTAATTGTCTAACACTAGTTAAGTGGTTTCTTTCTGGAAGGGACCTGAAGAATAACAGCTTACGAGGAACAGTTCCTGACGAGTTGGGAGCTTTAAAGAATCTTCATCTACTGTAAGAGATTACATTTTGCTTGAATTGGTATAATTTCCAACTTTGAGTGAACACTTTGTAATTAAAGAAAAAGAGACCATTTTTCAGGAACCTGGAAAACAATAAATTGCGAGGGCCTCTTCCGCAGTCTTTGAAGAAAGAGGATTTGTTTCTCAGGTAGGAAATTATGATGCTTTAGTTCTCTAGTTACTTCTCTAGTGTATCACCTTGTTGAAACCATTAATTAACCTTCAGTGTACTTGTGGTTCAGGACATCAGGAAATTTGTGCCTGTCTGTCTCTAAAAATGTGTGCAACAGCCCAGGAGATGCTTCAATCGAGGCACCTCAATTTACTGTGGTTCCTGAAAGAAAGCACAGAGGCCATATGCATATAGCCATCATATTTGGTGCAGTTTTCGGAAGAATATATGTGGTTATGTTGATTGGTTTTTTGGTGTTTTTTTATATGAGAAAGAAAACACCAACATTAAGTAACACAGAAAGTATGTAATTCTTGATTCTGAGCTCCTATGTTCAATTCTAACGCTAATTGTAAAACGTGTCTTCTTCTTCCTAACATGCGTATTATACTGCAATGCTCAGAGGCAGAAGCTGAAATCAGAAACTGGAATGCAGCCAGAGTTTTTTCATACAAGGAAATTAAAAAGGCAACAAATCATTGGGCTTGTTGGGTCGTTATGGACATATTTAGGCTAAAATGAGACATTTTCGCTCTCATTTTTTAACTAATGAACCTAAGGACTCATTTAAAACTAATTACATGTTTTATATGCTTTGTTTAAAATTTCTAAGACTCATTCCTATCAAGTTATGCAAGTTATAGGCTTGTTGGGTCGTTATGGACATATTTAGGCTAAAATGAGACATTTCGCCCCCATTTTTGAACTAATGAACCTAAGGACTCATTTAGAACTAATTACATGTTTTATATGCTTAGTTTAAACTTTCTAAGACTCATTCCAATCAAGTTATGCACGTTTTAGGCTTGTTGGGTCGTTATGGACATATTTAAGCTAAAATGAGACATTGTCGCTCCCATTTTTGAACTAATGAACCTAATGATTCATTTTAAACTAATTACATGTTTTATATGATTTGTTTAAACTTTCTAAGACTCATTCCAATCAAGTTATGCACGTTTTAGGCTTGTTGGGTCGTTATGGACATATTTAGGCTAAAATGAGACATTTTCGCTCTCATTTTTTAACTAATGAACCTAAGGACTCATTTAAAACTAATTACATGTTTTATATGCTTTGTTTAAAATTTCTAAGACTCATTCCAATCAAGTTATGCATGTTATAGGCTTGTTGGGTCGTTATGAACATATTTAGGCTAAAATGAGACATTTTCGCTCCCATTTTTGAACTAATGAACCTAAGGACTCATTTTAAACTAATTACATGTTTTATATGCTTTGTTTAAACTTTTTAAGACTCATTCCAATCAAGTTATGCACGTTTTAGGCTTGTTGGGTCGTTATGGACATATTTAGGCTAAAATGAGACATTTTCGCTCTCATTTTTTAACTAATGAACCTAAGGACTCATTTAAAACTAATTACATGTTTTATATGCTTTGTTTAAAATTTCTAAGACTCATTCCAATCAAGTTATGCACGTTATAGGCTTGTTGGGTCGTTATGGACATATTTAGGCTAAAATGAGACATTTTCGCTCCTATTTTTGAACTAATGAACCTAAGGACTCATTTAGAACTAATTACATGTTTTATATGCTTAGTTTAAACTTTCTAAGACTCATTCCAATCAAGTTATGCACGTTTTAGGCTTGTTGGGTCGTTATGGACATATTTAAGCTAAAATGAGACATTGTCGCTCCCATTTTTGAACTAATGAACCTAATGATTCATTTTAAACTAATTACATGTTTTATATGAACCTAACTCGGCAAATAAATAACACAAACAACTAATAAGAAACAATTTGTAAACCTACAAAAGCTATTAATAAATTATCTCGAAACTCACATATAAGAAAATTATATTAAATTAAAATGGAAGAGGAGAATGACAGTCGGGAGATTATGCTCACCTAGTAGAAGAACTCACGCCTTGATAGTTCAAATGGATGATTTGGTTCAAGAAACTAGCAATACCAGCAAGGGGTCCTGAAAATGAAAACATGCAAAATTGATTAATTTATAATAATATTACTTCAAACAAGTCAAACAATAAATTTTATGATTATACACATAAAATTAACAAAAAATCTAGGGTGTTCCTGCAATAATCAGAAGCGAATTACGGTCATCTTTTACAAGGAGAGAACAGGAACAACAATAGCAATAATTCAATATTCCGAGCAACAGCAATAATTCAATATCTTGAATTCATGAACTATCTGCTTCAAATGTTGTTTTAAGTCCATTTCATATAGTCAACATGATCAGAAGCAGAAGCAAAAACAAAAAGTTATTTCAATCAGGATGGGCAGATTCTGACTTGTCCCTCACTTCAAGCACTAAAGAATGTTATCCCTCAAAAAAAACCAAAAAAATTGTTATGCCTGCCGTGCCATCTGGTATACAAATAAGAGATAGTAGGAGCTGGGATTAAATGCCAGTGAGCCATAGTTATTAAGGAACTGATGTCTAATAATCATTTAACGATGACAGTGAGATTATGGCTTTGAAGTATTCCAACTCAATCATCCTTTCAAAGATGACTGATTGACTGGTAGTAAACAAGAATGCTCAAAAGATAAAATGAAATCCACTAAGTAAAAACAAGACTCCAGAATTACAGACTTTGCTTAAGTTTTTCATTTGTAAATTCAAGCAAGTTTTTCATTAGCCAATGGACACTCATAAATGATTGATGTTTAACCAAAAGCCATTACTGCAAGCCTTAAACATATACTCAAAGATTGAGAATTCATAGGAAAATTATTTAACTAGCTCAACAATACCCACTCTGCATTGAAGTATTAAACACACACTAACATCGCATCAGCTTATTACACCAAGCTACCTCTTTCAGAAATCGCCCTTTATTTTGGTTGCTTATGCTGATTAACAAAATCTCAAGTCTGAAATTTCTTGATTAAACCATTCAAACTTTAAAAAATGTAAAAATTGGACAAAAATTTATAGAGTAATGCTAAAAAAACAGCAAATGAGAAACATGAAAAATATTGGAATCATCAAATAGAAAAAGGCTTGCAAGGTATCAGCTATGTTGTTTGTCACTGCGATAGACCAAAGAAACAACACTAAAACAGAACGCTGGTATCAGCTATGTCGGTTGTCCTGATTAATTTCATTTTATTTTTGATTAGGTCATACAAAAAACCCAACAAAATTAATTCAACAAAATTAAAATTGGGCAAAATTAGGTCATTTTATTTTTTGTTAAGTCATAGAAATCGTTGAAGAAATTATAACAACCTAATTGAAAAAGAACAGATTACCTTTCCCGTTGTTACAGACGGTGGAGCAGCAGAGAAGAGGAAGGTACGTAGTGGAGCAGAGGAGAAGATGAAGGTACGCAGGCGGTGAAGATGCAAAGGAGCGAGCTGCAGATCCGATGGAGCAGGAAACTTTCCGGCGAAGTAGCGAGTGGCTATGGAGATTGGGAGAATATGCGGAGGAGAGAGATTGCGAATTCTAGATCTGTGGTGGCTGGGTTGAGAAGATATATCGAGATTGCGTTTTGAATATTTTCCGAAAAAATTTCCTTGAATTGCAGCAAACTCGAGACATGGAGGCTGCGAATATTATGAGTTGCAGCATTCAGTACGGCCACAAGTTGCGATTAATGAGTTTAATTGCAACTTGTACATGATTCCCGCGCTGCGAAATCCTCTTTCGAAAAAAAATTAGCTTTTTCACAGTGCTTGGTCACTGAAGTTGCTTCGAATAGTTCATTAAAACGTTGACCCGCGTTGACCTAACCCTTGTTGCAACTCGTATGACTTGCGTGAGTTGCAATTGATGAGTTGCAAATGACGATTTCTCTACTAGTGATTATAAATAAAGTTCACGATAATTTTAATTACACCGGCTAATCATCCGATCCACCTGATTCATCCGCGGATGCATGATGGATGAGCCGGATGTGGATGGAGGGTAAATGGAGTGACGGATGGGTTGGATGATGGATGTAAAGTTGACGGATGGAGGCGGATGAATCTCCATCGGCCCAATCTACCTCTGATCCATTGCCACCCTTACTTCAAATTACACCTCTATTTAATAGATATATTACCAAAAATCACAAGTTCTCACTAATTAAAACTTTAAAAGACAAAACTGAACAACCATTATACAACCACCCGTTCTATGAACGGGCTCAAAATCTAGTTAAGCATAACGTATGTTTGTAGTGTGTTTTCCCTTAGTTCAACGAACATGAACATGAACAAGAATTCCAAATTTTGTTCCTCTACTTGGTTCACCAACACGTTCAGATCCGTCTTGAGATTGATGGCTTAGATCTCCTTCAAGATAGTTTACTTTTTGGGAAGAACACTCTAATGGAGGCCCGGAGAGAATTAGGATTCTCTATTGCCTTAGGTTAGAATAATAAATTAGGTTATGTTCGAAAACATGTAGAATAGGTTATTAAAATAACCTTTTTCAACAAGCCAAGCCAACCGGCCAAGCACAAGGCTCAAACGGCCAGCAAGGCCCACAAGGAGTGCGAGCAACGCAACCAGCTAGTTGTTGGGCCGCAAGCCACAGCGCTGCTGATGCTGCTGCCTTCTTGTGTGTGCATCCAAGCAGCCAAGGCCAAGGGCTAGCGCTGCGAGCATCCGCTCTGCGCCCATCGGCCTTGCGCCTCATTTGCTTTCCTCGTGGGTTTGCTTTCGTGTTTGCGATTAAATTATCCTTCGACAATTTATTTATCGTTTCGTATTTGACGATTCAATGTCGTACGATATGATTATGAAGGAAATAATGCCCTTGGTCCAAGTATGCATTTAATGTTAAGTCTAATAAATGCGGTTCAGTATTAATTAAACAAGTTAATAATTCAGTGAGATCAAGTGAGCTGAATGCCTAGCTAGAGGCCGCTTCAGTTCAAGTGGAATTAATGATATTAATCCACAGCTTACTCTTGACTGAACCCATAGGGTCACACAAATAGTACGTAGACGGATCAAGTATTTAATGGAATTAAATACTCCATCTATGGTTATTCAGAATCGACGGTTCTTGGTTTCAGTGGGAGCTAAGATCGTCAAAGGCAAGTAAATGAATACTCCGGAAACGATGATATTGTCGGAAACGGAAATATGGATCGTATCGGAAATATAAATACTATCCAAGTCGTAGATGTTGACGGAAACGGAAACATGGTACGTATCGGAAAATATTATCGGAAATGGAAATATTGGCCGAATCGGAAATATTGCCGGAAACGGGAATATTGTCAGAATCGGAAATATTATCGCAATCGGAAAATAATTCCGGAAACGGAAATATTAAATATTTGTTTGAAACGGAAATTAATTTCGGAATCGGAAATGTTAAATATTGTTCGTATCGGAAATGAATTCCGGAATCGGGAATTTAATCGGAAGCGTATCGTACGAATTAACATCGGGCGAGACTTGCTAGACGAAGGCCCAGCACGAAGCCAGGCTGTCGCCCAGCAAGCCACACGCATCAACACACGCCAAAGCCTCGCCAGGCCCAGCAAGGCATGGCGCGCGCGCTCAGCGAATGGGCTGCGAGCATTGGGCCAAGGCGTCGTGTAGCTCGCGTGGGCCGCGAGGCTTGCGCGCGGCTGTGCGGTGCTCGTGCTCGTGCTCGTGTGCGTGCTATACGAATCCTAAAGCTATCGGAATTCGTGCTATGATTAAATCCTAATCCTAAAAGATAAAATTAATTATTTAGAGTTCTAAAAGGGTTCTAATTAATTAATTAGTATTCTAACAGGAT
The DNA here is from genome assembly GCF_020520425.1 of Spinacia oleracea. Lineage (NCBI taxonomy): Eukaryota > Viridiplantae > Streptophyta > Magnoliopsida > Caryophyllales > Amaranthaceae > Spinacia > Spinacia oleracea. The sequence goes on from NC_079489.1 coordinate 96,477,267, forward strand.
TCGAAATCCTTTTCCATGGTTCTATAAATATATGCCTAGGGTCATAAATTTATACACGAGTTTTTTAATAAGTATTCATACAATAAAAGCTGTGATTTTTGAGCAGAAAAATCAGTCACATTACTTGCCCATTTAGCCGAAAATAATAGTACCTTAAGGGCGATTCTAGTTGGTCAATCTTAAGGCGGATCCGGACGTTCTGTGGACTATCTGTGGAGGGACGACACTTGGAGTCCTAAAGACTTGTTCTTGTTCGGTTCCGGCGCAGCTAGGGAGGGCACGCTACAAAGTGTATGCATCTAAATTATGCTAACTGATTATGTGTAAATAATATGTTTCTGGCATTAAGGTTTTTCCGCATGATTTATGTTTTTCATATGTATCATAACTGTAGACACCTACTTTTGTCCCCATTCCCGAAAGGGAAGGTTCGATGATGAGAACATAAATCTCCACTTGGCAACGCATCTCCTATAAAATAACGAATCTCAATCACCCTTTCATTTTCAGCCAAAGCTACTATTTATAGAAACCTTCTAAGAATAGTAACTGCCGTAATAGGTAGTTGTTAAAAGTGGCAAAGACATAAAAGATAGAAACCTGTCAGAATTAGGTGTTGCACTCCAACATAAATCCTAAAAGAGATAGAATTTGCATTCCTGGTATAATTCGAAAATAAGAGTTACGTATTAATTAAATTCCTAACGAACCTAGAGTTCGTAATGGGCCCAGACGCATTCCGTCATAAGTTAATACGCACTAAAAGACTCGGATAAATCTCAAAAGCTCCGTGTTCTAAGAGTCCAAAGCTGACAAAGAACTCGGCCCAGATCCCATTTTCAACGCCTGGATCTGGGCGCCGAAATCTTCGGCGCCCAGCCCTGGGCGCTGAATGTGCCTGGGGCCGTTTTATCTCCGGATTCTTTTTGGATTCGTATCTTAAAATCTATCTTTCCACACACTCTTTTTCTATAAATACAGCCTAAAACCGACGTGAAACACACACAATTCCATAATCTGAGTATTGACTCTAGCCTTAAGCCTAAGCCTCACGGTGCGAAATTGATCCAACGTTCTGTCGCAATCGACCCAAAAGTCGAACAGAACGCATCCTGCCCCTTGTAGCTTGATGAATTCAGCCTAAATACTGGAACATTGCTTGGAAACCCGAGATTCGTTAAATAAAAGGAGAAATAGCAAAGCCAAGTGGTTAGTTTTCTGAGAACCACAACGCACCTCTCAAGGGTGCGTTGTAATGTGTCCCTCATATGATTTAATCGCTTTTATCACCCTTTTATAAAATTGTCAAACTATTAATTTGATTGATCTATCACGCCTAATAAGATAATACCTTGGACAATTGAATTATCATGCTAGGTACCTTAAATTAATCTAAATAAGATAATCACGATCGATTTAGTATTATGTGTTGCATATTGCTAAAATCAATTCAGAATAGTTTAATAGTTTAACGCATGTCCCTTCAATTATTTATGCTAAGCTAGTAAGGATAACCTGCCTCTGGAGTATTATCGATGAGTACTCCTCTCGGTAGTTACAGTCCCCCGAACTCTCAATCTCTGCCCTGCGGGTGTACGTTGAGCGATCCCCACACCAGGGATCATAAGGGAATCTATGGCCGTCGTGGTCGAACATAATGGCACTTCCTTTATGTCACGACAACCGGGTTTTGTCAGTTTTTCTCATTGTCGTTAAAAACTGAATGGCGACTCCTATATTACTAGTCGATTGGGTGTAAACTCACAGGAAATCCAATTACACTTGATCTGACAACGTCACGCCCACGAGGGACGAGGTCACGCATTAGCCTCGTGCTTTTTCGACCCCCTCACAGTAGCGACTCTGCTGGGGACGTTAATGAAATACTCGTGCTCGTAGGTAATCAAAATAGCCGAAGGGTGAAACGATCCTACCCCGCGTTTATTTCTGAAGGAAATATGTCCTTCACCCAAGGTGCATTAAGTCTAATACCAAGGTTTAGATTAATTGCGAACAATTAATTCAGTGAGATCAAGTGATCGGAACAGCTAGCTGGAGCAATGCTTCCGATCAGTGAGTTCTAATGGATATTGAACTCAAAACTTACTCTTGACTGAACCTACAAGGTCACACCAATGACACATAACAGATCACCGGATTAAATGAATCGGAAATTCGTTTAATGGCTTTTCGGGATTTAAGTTTGAAACGTATTATATGATACGACCTTGCATCGGAATCGTATATCGTATCGCGAATATTCGTAAGCTAGGCGAAACGAATAAATCGTATCGTACGACGGTGATTCGTCGTATACAAAACGATAAATAATATATCGGAAATATATTAAATGCGGATACGAGGAGCGGCCCACGAGCCGAGTGCACGAAGCACTCAAGGCCCATGGGCGCGCGCGCTAGGCAAGCAAGCAAGGCGACACAACAGCGCTGGCCCATGGCCGAGCAGCTGTGTGCGCGCGCGGGCCAAGACCACGACACAGCAGCAGCAGCGCGGCCCACGGCCCAGCTCGCTGTGCGTGTCCGTGTGATGCTGCGCGGGCTTGCTAGCCGGCCTTGCCTTATGGCTTGGTCGGTTAGTAAGGTTATGTAAATAACCTTATGACCTAATTTCCAACTTACTGCAATCACAATTCATATTACACACAACCCTAGGAGAAAACAGAGAACCCTAATTCTCTCTGTGCCTCCATAGTGTGTTCATCCCAAAAGGCAAATCTCTTGATCAATTGTCTAAGCTACGATAATCAAGACGGATCTGATCGTGTCGGTGAACCAAGTAGAGGAACGACAAGTGGAGTTCTTTGTTCGTGTTCGTTGACGGATTATTGTGGAAAACATGCTTCGAATGTAAGTTTGCTTAATCTGTGCTTTATACATTTTTCCTAGCTTTGGGGATTGTTCCGCACATGTTATTATGTTTAACTGTATTCCCCTACGATTTCCCTATCAAGTTGGGACGACCTGAAAATCAGCATATTAATGTGAACGGACAGAACCGCATAACGAATCTTGGCTCCCTTGGCATGTTTCATCTCGGGAGTTGGGAATAAGGATACTCATTGCCACCCGGGGGGTGCATACGCTTCGAATGTTGTCCACTCGGCACTTTCGCTCGTAGTACACCTATCCCAAACCAAATCGCTCTCCCACTAGGTCCCTCTCATTGGTGCATGCCCCCTTGTCTTACATCGTGATTGGCCTCTTGGGACCAAATTTGCTCGTGAATTCACTTCCCCGACCGGGGCATGTGTTGGATCGACGATAAAGGAGGTACCAAGCCGGCGCAAATATTACCCATAGAAGCCTATCATAAAAAACGTGACATATTATTTTGCTTCATGTTGTAATGTTAGTTGTGTGTAGCGAATTATGTGATTGTGTGTGATAAATAATACTAGAAAACCAACGATCCTAAAAATTGCCCAAACATTCATAAACACCAATTGGCCAAAGAGTTATACCAAAATACGTGTTCCGCATCCCCGGGCGATTGCCACAAAAATAAGCGACGCTCAGGACAGCCTGTAACGGATTCCACAACGCTGCACAACGCGTAAAGGACGTCATTAGGCAAGCACGCAAAATTAAGTCGTATGTACGAAAAAAGGATAGATGAACAGAATACGAGTACCAGTCAGGGACGCATTTTCAGCGCCCCTGGCTGGGCGCCAATCATTTTCAACGCCCCTGCTAGGCGCTAAAGTTGCTGCCTGGCCTTTTGGTCCGGCACAGCAGCCTCGGTACCCGCGCATAAAGTATGCGTAGCAAAAAAAAAATCGTAACAAATTTGCTACGAGGACGTATGAAAAAGGCACTCGATTCTAAGAACGACTTATAAAATAAACAACTCCTAGTGTCGTCATTAGGCCTCCTATGACGACAATGTTCGGCACCAAAACCGCGCATGCTAATTAAAATAACTTTGAATGTCACACGGGTAAATGTTTCGAAAATCCAAAGAATGACTAAAAGAAGAGCCAAAAGTGTACCAATAAAAGTAAGAATAGAAAACCAATAGAAAGAGTCAGAAGTCTAAACTAAGTAATGCTTAACTTTGGGCCTAAACTTTAGCTTGTCTTATGCATAGGGCTGGTTCTGCCACTTGGTGTCGATCTGAAAATCAAAGGTTAGTGCGTCTCGAAGCTACATCACCAACACAAGGTCTAGTAACTCCAAGCTCCATCCGTCATTCCCCCTTTCAAGGATCTCCTCTTCCCCAACCTCGATTCGCACCCTCAAACATGTCCATGGAAGAATTACGAGACCAAATGGTCCAAATGACCCAACTTATGAGTCAACTGAAAATGGAAAACGAATCCTTAGCGGCTGCGCAAGCCAAGAATGACCTCGATAACGAGAAGAAGATAGAAAAAATGGTTCTGCAGCAAACCATGGGGAGCAAGTATTTCTCCCTCGATCCTAAACATTTTCCCGGCAAACTACCGGAAAAGTTCAGTTCATCTGACTTACCAAAGTTCAAAGCCACGGACAACCCCCGTGATTATCTCTTGAGCTTTGTGAATTCCATGAACTTGAAAGGTGTGGACAAGTCCATGTATTTGCCTGCCTTTCCTTTGTCCTTGGAACCTGTGCCGCTCAAATGGTACTACCACCAAGACCCTAAGCTCTTCCCCACTTGGGAGGACTTTGTCAATGTCTTCATCAAGCAATACTCGCCAAACATGGATTTTCAAGTCACCATGCGCGAGTTGGAAGTCCTCTTCCAAAAGAAAAATGAAGGTTTCACGACCTATTTTGCTAGATGGAGAGACCAAGCGGCCCAACTAATCAATAGGCCTCCTGAAACTAAACTGGTCCAAAAATTCATTGACAACCTAGACCCAGCTTATAAACAACACCTTAGGTACTTGGGCCTTGATACCTTCAAAAGGGTTTATGATGTAGGAATAAAGATCGAGGATGAACTCGCAAAAACAGTACAAAGCAAGCCTGCTGTGAGGGGGTCGAAAAAGCACGAGGCTAATGCGTGACCTTGTCCCTCGTGGGTGTGACGATTCTTTTTATTCAATCAAGTGTAATTGGATTTCCTGTGAGTATACACCCAATTGACTAGTAATATAGGAGTCGCCATTCAGTTTTTAACGACAATGAGAAAAACTGACAAAACCCGGTTATCGTGACATAAAGGGAGTGCAATTATGTTTGACCACGACGGCCGTAGGTTCCCTTGTGATCCCTGGTGTGGGGATCTCTCAATATACACCCGCAAGGTAGAGATTGAGGGTTCGGGGGACTGTAACTACCGAGAGGAGTACTTCGCTCGTCGATAACTCCAGAGGCAGGATATCCTTACTAGCTCAGCATAAATAATTGAAGGGACATGCGTTAACTATTAAACTAATCTGAGTTGATTTTAGCAATATGCAACATATAATACTAATTCGATCGTGATTATCTGATTTAAATAGCATTAAGGGACCTAGCATGATAATCCGATTTCCCAAAAATATTATATTTGTTAGGCGTGATAGAACAATCAGATTAGGTTAGTTTAATAGTTCATAAAAAGGGCGAGGAAAGCAGTTAAATCATCGAAAAGGGACACATTACGACGCACCCTTGAGAGGTGTGTCACGGTTCTCAGAAAACTAACCACTTTGACTTTGCTATTTCTCCTTTTTATTTAACGAATCTCAATTATGGGACAGGATACGTTCTGTTCGATTTATGGATCGATTGCGACAGAACGCGTGAACAGTTTCGCAGCGAGAGGCTTAGGCTAAGGGTTGGAGTCAATACTCAAAATATAATTGTGTGTTGTTGTGTGTTATTTTCACGTCAAATCTAGGGGCCTATTTATAGGGAAGAGTTCGTGGAAAGATAAAATTGCAGAGTTCTAATCCACAAAGAATTAGGAAAAAACACGTACCCAGGTATTTTCAGCGCCAAGGCCTGGGCGCCGAAGATTTAGGCGCCCAGAGCCAGGCGTTGAAAATAGGGTCTGGGCTGTTTTCTTTAGTCAGATTCGGATTCCTGAAATCCGTATAGTTTGATATTAATTCGAGTCTTTTAGCGCGTATCAATTTTATGACAGAATGCGTCTGGGCCCGTTACGAACTCTAGGCTCGTTAGGATTTTAATTAATACGTAACTCTTATTTCTGAATCATATTAGGAATAGGATTCTCGCAGTTTTCTATCTCATTTAGGATTTATGTTGGAATGCAACACCTAATTCTGACAGGTTTCTATCTTTTATGATTTGCCACTTTTAGAAGCTACCTTTTGCGGGAGTTACTATTTTTAGCAGGTTTCCATAAATAGAAGGTTTCGGGTGAAATGAAATGGGGAATCGAGATTCGTTTATTTTATAGGAGATGCGTTGTCAAGTGGAGTTTTTATGCTTTCATCATCGAACCTTTCCCTTGCGGGAACGGGGACAAAAGTAGGTATCTACAGTTAGCCCCCACTTTGACTGAGTCTTGGAGTAAGACGATGGTCAAAGTATTAGACGGAGTGTGTCACACAAGCCATGGTGTATGTGACCTGTTTTGCGAGGGTCTCACGAGCCCCCGAGTGATAACATTTGACTTAAGCGTCATCACTTGAAGTGTCGACATATCCCTCACGTGTCATTGGGATTTGTCAACTGATAGTATAGAAACTTCCTCACTTTGTCATTGGAAGAATCTAAAGGTGCGTAGAAACTCCCTCACTTTGTCATTGGGAGTAGCTACAGAGTTTTTCGAAATCAAAGCTATAAAGTGTAATTTGGCCTGGCCAAGCCCAATCACGAGGTAAAACGTTTTTTTAAAGATTCTCATTTTCAGGGCTTGCTAAACGAGAAAACCCCCTTGTTTTTATAGGACGTAAAACGAAGGAAAATCCAGCACCCTTGTTTTTATAGGACGTAAAACGAAGGAAAATCCAGCAAAAGTTATCGCTGCAGCGACTAAGGACCTGCGCGGTTAGTGACGCAGACCCCGCCAGCTGAAGATGGCGAGCCTGTCCGCTGAGGGTGGACGCCCCGTCCGATAGAAGTGGACGAATCTGTTTTGATGTTTTGAAAATAAGGACCTACGCGGTTTGTGACGTAGACCCCGCCGGCTGAAGATGGCGAACCTTGTCCGCTGAGGGTGGACACCCCGTCCGATAGAAGTGGACGAATCTATTTTGAAATTTATTTTGCTTTTTTTTTTTTTTGAAAATAAGGACCTTCGTGGTTTGCGCCGTAGACCCCGCCGGCTGAAGATGGCGAGCCTATTTTAAATTTGAAGACTTTATTTTTGTCAAAAACTGAGGACCTGCGCGGCTAGTGACGCAGACCCCGCCTGCTGAGGGTGGGCGAGCCCTGTCCGCTGAGGGTGGACGTCCCTGAATTCGTTTTCTTTTCGATTTGGGAACTCGCGCGGTTTGTGACGCGATCTTGCCGACTGAAGATGGGCAAGTTCCTATTTCTTTGGTTCTTTGTGATTTCTTTTAAGAATTTCTTTTATTCATTCTTGCAAGAGCGAATTCTTTCGAGGGGTGCTCGAATTTAGTTGTAACCTGAACGTGGGATGACAACGTGTTCAGACGAATCTTTGTCTTGCGACCGTCCACTGTCGTGATTTTGAGCTAGTCTTTACGGCTCGACTTGGTCTTTGATCAGAGGACCGTGCACAAGCGTCAGTGACGTCCTTTCGATGAGGTCGAACCTATTTGTTGTTCTTTTTTGAGATATCCAAACATGATATGGTATATGGCGCAGTCTGGGAATGTGATTTTGATCGCGCGCTCCTTGTTGGAGTCTACTTTTTTCGCGAGCCCCCAAGCACTGGGGCTCGTCGGTTGTTTTTCGCATCTGGTAATCATGTTTGGGGTCATGCTCGTATGTGCGAGCGACCTCCTATAGTAGTGTGCTATTTTAGCGAAGCCGTGGAGTGCGACTTTAGTTTTCAGGCGACATCCGGTTTTAGCTTGGCCCGGATTAACCCTTTTACAGACAGACATTTTTTATTTGGAAAACCAATGACTTGACGACACATATTTTTGGTGTTTCGAAGAATGACCATGATATTTAACTTGCTTTTTTTGAAAAGTGTACATGAGCATTTTCTGAGACGAGTCTAAGTTTCGACCAAGTTTTATTATATTTTTTATTTTTATTTTTTTTGCTTATTTGGGAGCTAAAGGTGCTTTGGGCTTGATCCTACTTGCAATAGGGCCTCGTGTTTAGCAACACGGTCTTAAGTCCTTTCCTGTTCCGTGTTTTGTGAAATCTGGGCCTTGGGCTGCATTTTCAACGCCCAAGTTCAGGCGTTAAACATTTCGGCGCCCAGGCGTGGGCGCTGAAAGTCCTTTCCTGGTAATATTTGATTTTCGGATTTCCTAACACGTTTCCGAATGGGATCAGGATGTCATTGGGTGCGTTCAGCTATATATAGGGGCTAGATACGTCCCTATTTTCTACCACTCTCAAATTCTTTCTTTTCTTTTTGTGTTTTAATTATTAATTGCTTTTGCCATGTCGATCCCTACTTTCTCACTCCAACGGACTGTTAGGCGTTGGCTACGGGCCCTTACTCCCACAGAAAAAACTTTGTTAAAAGAATACCACTTAGAGGCACTTTTAGGTTTACAACAAATTAATATTGATTATAACTTTCTGCATGCTGCCCTAAGCTTTTGGGACTCCGATCATCATGTTTTTTCCTTTCGGGGGAATGAAATATGTCCTTTGCCTGATGAATTTGCTGCGATCCTTGGTTATCCTACTAATGCTACTCCTGTTACCCCTGGCACTATTGAAGAGGTTAAAACAACCATAAGGGCTTTCCTAGGGCTAGATGATAACATGTTTGCTGAAATTGTTGTAGATGATAAGGTTAACTTGGCAAAACTTGTAAAACATCACTTTAGGCCTAGTAAAAATATGACCGAACAGAAATTGAATATTCGAGCCCTTGTATTTTGCTTGTTGAATCATTATTTGCTGTCGAATAACAATGGTGAGTTCGGTGACATAAGGTTGATCCCCTTGATTAGCCAGATGGAAAGTTGCTATTCTATCATGCCGTTGGTTGTTGCCGAGACTTTGCTGAGTGCGGATGAACTGAAGAAGGATGCCAAATCCGAACATTTTAAGGGAAGCCCCCTATTACTGCAGGTAATCGATTTTTTTTCTTTGCGCGCATACACGTCCCTTTTGCATAAATTTCTTTTTGCCTGGGGCTGAGTTTCAGCGCCCAGGGCTGGGCGCTGGAATATTCGGCGCCTGGTCCTGGGCGTTGAAACTGCGCCCCAGGAACCGTTTTTTCTTCCTTTTCATTCTTTTGATTCGATCGTACTTGTTTTTGCAGATTTGGCTTGCGGAACGGCTTAGACTTTTGGAAGCTCCTGCCGATCCTAAACATTATCGCCCTATAGCTTTGGGTAACCGAAAATACTTGCACCAAGGCCAGGACGAGGCCGAATGGACCTCCTTTTTTACTTCTGGCATTTGTTCTATTAAGTGGGTGGTACCATGGTGGGGTTTGACTACTATGACAGGGGGTTCTGATGTATCGGTTTATGTTTCTTTGTTGGGGCTATCTCGTCCCATTTATATTTTCCCTTACCGAGTCATGCGTCAATATGGTTTAAGGCAGACTATCCCCTTTTCTGATACGGTACCACCTAAGGTAGCGGCCTTTGCACAAACACGGGTCTTAGCGTGGGCTAAGTATTATGATGGTCTCCCGCGTTGGGCCGTACCTACAAATGGCTTTGTGGGTCTTTCTGAAAACTACAAGTTGTGGATGAGCTCCGATGACAAAGATGTGAGGACCGAGGCTCGAAATGGGGAGCCGGCTGAGCTTTTGATACCTCGTATTCGTGTTAAGTATGAGGGTCCTGATTCTGCCAGACCTCGTACCTATAGTATTAAGACTGTGAAAGCTCGTCCTGATCGAAAGCGAAAGGAAGTTCCTCCCCGTTCCAGTTTCAGGCCTAAAAAGATGCCTAACATGAAGGGGCCTGCTGTTGTTAAAAGAAATGCAAGCTCTCGCGAAGATCGTCGCCGGAACAATGTATGGGTTAGGAAGGCTCAGCCGCCTGTAGAAACAGTGGCTAGTCTAGTTGGTGATAATAATCCTTCTCCCACCATTGCCTGTGCCTTCGAGGCTGAGCGGGCTATAATTGAGAATGTTTCTGAAGCCTTGACATCTTTGGAAGCTAGTGTCCAGGAGCCGGTTCTTATGGAGATTGATATTGGGGCAGCGCAGAAGACTGTGGGGGTGGATCCTGCGAACATTGCTCTCTACAAGACTTTATTTGATGATCCGGAAGAACTAGAGTAGTGTAGTTCATGCTAGGGTGTAGGTGCCCTTTATTTATTTCAGTTGTGTTTGTTTTTATTCCTAGCACTTTGTTTTCCTTCTTATTATATTTTAATAAAGGCGTATTTTTAGTTTTCATTTTCACTCTTTTATTTTGTTTCTCCTCTTTTTTATGTATTTTATATGTCTTAACACTTTTTGCACAAAGAATATATTTTTTATTTGGACCGAATCCTTGGTAAGGATTGCCTACGTATCTTGTCAGAATCAGGTCGCGCGTAGTTCTAGCTTTAGAATAAGTTCTAGTATGCCGAATTTCGGTAGATATGTCCTGAAGTGGAAACATATTACTTAACTAGTCAAATGAGTGAAGTATTTATCATTATTTTCATCTGCCGTTTTTTTTTGCCATAGGTTGCGTGAAATTCGACTAACTTGTATAGCTATATTCTTGGTAAACCTATTTGGATACGTACTGTACCCCCCAAGTGTTCGTTATTTTTCCGTTGTGTGCGGATGAAATGACGAGCACTTTCACAAAGAAAACTTTTGGCAGGCAGAGAGTTTCAACGCCCAGGCTGGGGCGTCAGAAATTTCGGCGCCCAGCCCTGGGCGCTGTAAATTACTTGGGCGGTCAATTTTTGACGCTTTGCTTCACATGTTCTTGCGTTTATTTCTATTTCTCTTTTTTTTTTTTTTTTTGTGCCTTGATATTTTGCTTTGTATTTAAAGTTAATTTTGAGGCTATTTTGGAGGCTTTTTTGACTGTTAGCGTGAAATGCATTTTTGTCCAGATTAATTTTTTCTATTGGTGACTCAAAACAGTTTTGAAAATGGAGTTAGGGTGCGGAATTTATGAAGATCTTTGTGTAGGCTTTGGAGGTGGGTTGTTAGTGAAGGGTATGATGGAATCTATATTTTATGAATCTGTTTTTTGGTAACATTTGCATTGTTTTAAATTTTTGATTTTGGGTTGCATGGATTGGCTCTTATGATGACACTGGTTGGCTTTTTAGGTTTTGGGGATATGAATGGGATAGTGTGGTTTATTTTGTGGCTTTCGGGAATTGGTTCCCATGGCACTATTTCAAAACCGAGTGGGCTTTGTTTGTTGGGCCTAGAGTGGGCCGCCTCTTTATTTTTGTATTTTGCAAGTACATTTGGTGTTTATTTAGTGTCAGAATAAAATTTTAGGAGAAATATTACGCCTTTATTGATTCGGAAAGTAAGGAAAACACACTGAAATAAAACTGACCCATATTCTGAAGGGCCTCAGGACCATCTAAAGTCTCTATTATTTTTTCTATCAATATAAGGAACTACTAGGCGCTTTTTACTAATGGTGCTCTATGTGGCTCAAGCCTGGGGTTTAGTCTCATAAAACTTCGGTCCTTCACCGGTACTCATCTTGAATTCCATTCCTTTTGCGCTGACCCACTGATATGTCTTCACCCATTCGTTCCCGGCCTCTTCTAGTGTTGATGCAGGAGAGATTAACCGGGATGGATCGAAACCTTCATCTTGTAAAGCTAGGGTAGTCATCACAGTCTCGTCCTCCATAGGCCTCGATTCGTTAAACAATGTCCATAGAGCCTGGTTGTCCAATACTTCAGCTGTTTTAGTCTTGGTGAGGTGGGGTGCCTCATCCAAGGTGTGGCAGTCATGGAAAATTTCAAATCCGGGTTTTAGCAAGTCATCCTGAACGAAGAGTTCAGGGAAATCACAGCATGGGTGTTCTTCTCCTTCACGAATGAACATCCCGTTAAGGGTCCTTTGATACGGGGGAAGGAGGGTGGTTTGTTTGGTTTTGTTAAGGCGTAGCCTAGATAAGCGGTTAGCAATATCTTCCTCCGTTGGTTCATAACCTAAGCCAAAGGGAGTAGATTTGTCGGGAAAAGGATGGAATGTGCATTCCTTCTTCCTTATGCCCAATGGGGTTCCTGGAAAATAGCCTTGAGCTAACAGCATTCTAGGGATGACTCGGGATGCATGCGGGTCTAGGAATGCTGGATCATAATCTTCGATGAACTGTATTGTTTCTTCCATTTGAAACCCATAAAGATCGTCTGCAGTTTCGGCCGTTCCAACCATAGTACAACTGACGTCGAGAGGAGGGGCGCGGATTTCTAGTATTACCCCGTTATGGTTAAGTTTAACCATTTGGTGCAAGGTAGAAGCCACACCTCCTAAGTCATGGAGCCAAGGTCGCCCCAAGAGGAGGTTGAAGTGGGCTTGATGTCGATTATTTGAAACTCCGTGGTGCGTGCCACAGGCCCGGTTTGTATGGTAAGGTTGATTTTTCCCAATACAGGCCTTCGGGAGTTATCATAAGCTCGTACCCCTTGCGTGGAGGTCTGGAAGTCATCGTTTCCTAGCCCCAAGCAATGGGCGGTTCGCAATGGGCAGACATTAACCGCCGATCCATTATCTACGAGCGCTAGGGGGATGTTTTGTCCTTTGCATCCAACCACTAGGTAAAGGGCTTTATTGTGAGCACCCCCCTCTTTGGGTAAGTCTTTATCAGTGAAAACTATGGCCTTTTCTCCGGCATCTCTCGTGACATGGCTAACCAATGAGTCAGGTGTGATATCTGTAGGTACTGAGATGAGGTCAAGTGAGCGAATAAGCTTTTCGCGATGTTCCTTTGAAGTACACATAAGATCCCAGATGGTAATCTCGGCCTTGGTTCTTTTTAGTTGTTTCAGGAGAGGATTTTCAATGACTTCCGCGACGGTGGCGTGCCGTCCATTCTCAGGAGTTTGCCTAACCGGGATGTCGTCCATAGGAGGTGGGCGAATATCCGGTTGGTATATCCTTCCGGATCGGGTGAGGTTGTCGACCTCGGGCTCCTGAGGGGTGGTGTCAATGAGAGCATACCCGGGCCAAGTTTCAGTGAAGAAGTCCTGGCCCGAGACTTGAGATAGGTAAATATCTTCAGCATCATCATTCCACACACCGCACACTTCCCTCTCGATTCGATCCATAGGGACCACAACGAGTGGAGCACCTTGAGGTGTAATATACACTGTGGGGTCGAAATTCTCTGGTTGGTCGAGAGAGATGTGACAAGAGCCGAGTGGGCTCTTGTTGTTGTTGGGTTTGCCAACGTTAGGGAGAGGTATCACTTCATCCTCTATCATGTCCTGGATCGTATATTTTAGACTCCAGCAGTTTTCAGTGTCATGCCCATTTCCTTGATGGAATTTGCAGTAAGTACCTTCGACCCAATATTTGCTTTTGACAGGAGGGTCACGGGTGGGGCCTATAGGTCTCAAATTTCCTTGATTGGTTAGTCTTTCAAAGGCTTGTACCAAAGTTGACCCGAGTGGGGCAAACTTTCGGTCTCGGACCCATCTTACAGGGTTTCTTCGGGCGGGAGTCTCTTCTACAACATGGACATCTTGGGCTTGGGATGTGTTACCCCGATTATAGGTGTTGGTCTTATATGTGGGTTTGTTCTGTATGGTTTTGGCGAGGTCGTCCTCGATCTTTATTCCCACATCATAAACTCTTTTGAAAGTGTCGAGTCCCAGGTACCTAAGGTGTTGTCTGTAAGCCGGGTCCAGGTTGTCAATGAATTTTTGGACCAATTCGGTTTCGGGAGGCCTATTTATTAGCTGGGCCGCCTGGTCCCTCCATCTAGCAAAGTAGGTTGTGAAACCCTCATTTTTCTTTTGGAAGAGAACTTCCAGCTCGCGCATGGTGACTTGGAAATCCATGTTCGACGAGTATTGCTTGATGAAGACATTGACAAAGTCTTCCCAAGTGGGGAAGAGCTAAGGGTCCTGGTGATAGTACCATTTGAGCGGCACAGGTTCCAAGGACAAAGGAAAGGCAGGTAAGTACATGGACTTGTCCACGCCTTTCAAGTTCATGGTATTCACAAAGCTCAGTAGATGATCACGGGGGTTGTCCGTGGCCTTGAACTTTGGTAAGTCAGATGAACTGAACTTTTCTGGTAATTTTCCAGGAAAAGGTTCAGGATCGAGGGAGAAGTATTTGCTCCCCATGGTTTGCTGTAGGACCATTTTTTCAATCCTCTTCTCGTTATCGAGGTCATTTTTGGCTTGCGCAGCCGCTAAAGCTTCATTTTCCATTTTCAGTTGGCCCATAAGTTGGGTCATTTGGACCATCTGGTCTCGCAAATCTTCGATGGACATGTTTGAAGGTGCGAATCGAGGTTGGGGAAGCGGAGATCCTTGAAACGAGGGACGACGGACGGAGCTTGGAGTTACTAAACCTGGTGTTGGCGATGTATCTTCGAGATGCACTAACCGTTGATTCCCTGATCGGCACCAAGTGGCAGGACCAGTCCTAGGCATAAGATAAGCTAAAGTTTAGGTTCCCAAATTTCAAGCATTACTTAGTCTAGACTTCGACTCTCTAAATTGGTTTTTTGCTCTTTCTTCTGTCGGTACACTTTTTGGTTTTTTTTATTTTGGTCATTCTTTGGATTTTCGAAACACTTGCCCGTGTGACATTCATAGTTGTTAGCATGTTCGGTTTTGGTGCCGAGCATTGCCGTCGTAGGAGGCCCAACAACGACACAAAGAGTTATTAATTTTTCACGAGTCGCTTTTTGAAATCGAGTGCTTTTCTTACGCCCTCGTAGCAATTCTTTTGATGAACATTTTTTTTTTGCGCTACGTATTTTCCTTTCGCTCGGGCACCGAGGCTGCTGCGCCTGACCAGAAGGCCAAGCAGCAACTTCAGCGCCCGGCTAGGGGCGTGAGAAATTCTGGCGCCCAGCCAGGGGCGTTGAAAATTCGTCCCTTGCTGGTTCTCGTTTTCTGTCTTTTGTTTATGCGACTTCAACTTGCGTGCTTGCCTAATAACGTCCTTTACGCGTAACAGCGTTTGTGGGATTCGTTACAGGCCATCCCGAGCGTCGCTTATTTTGTGGCGGTCATTCGGGTTTGCGGAACACGTGTTTCGGTATAACTCTTTGGCAAATTAGTCTATGAATGTTTGGGCAGTTTTTAAGGTCGTTGGTTTTCTAGGATAGTTTGTCACACACAATCACATATTTCGCTACACATAACTACATTACAGACATGGATTTGAAAATCAAATATGCCACGTAGTTTATGATAGGCTTCTATGGGTAGTTTATTTGCGCCTGGCTTGGTACCGCTTCTATCGTAGATCCAACACATGCCCCGGTCGAGGTAGTGTCTTCAACAGACGAATTTCGCTCAAGAGGCCAACCAGCAAGTGCAAGCCAAGGGTGCATGCAGGCGAGAGGGACCTAATGAGCGAGCGATTGGGTTCGGGATAGGTGTACTACCTGCACAAGTACCGAGTGGGAAACATGCGCGGCGTATGCACCCCCCTATTGGCGAAAAAAGGTATCCTTAGTCCCAACTCCCGAGGGAGCCGAGATTCGTTATGATGTTTTGTCCGTTCACATTAATATGCTGATTTTCAGGTCGTCCCAACTTGATGGGGAAATAAACGCGGGGTAGGATCGTTTCACCCTTCGGCTATTTTGATTACCTACAAGCACGAGTATTTCCTTCACTATCCCCAGTGGAGTCGCCACTGTGAGGGGGTCGAAAAAGCACGAGGCTAATGCGTGACCTTGTCCCTCGTGGGTGTGACGATTCTTTTTATTCAATCAAGTGTAATTGGATTTCCTGTGAGTATACACCCAATTGACTAGTAATATAGGAGTCGCCATTCAGTTTTTAACGACAATGAGAAAACTGACAAAACCCGGTTATCGTGACATAAAGGGAGTGCAATTATGTTTGACCACGACGGCCGTAGGTTCCCTTGTGATCCCTGGTGTGGGGATCTCTCAATATACACCCGCAAGGTAGAGATTGAGGGTTCGGGGGACTGTAACTACCGAGAGGAGTACTTCGCTCGTCGATAACTCCAGAGGCAGGATATCCTTACTAGCTCAGCATAAATAATTGAAGGGACATGCGTTAACTATTAAACTAATCTGAGTTGATTTTAGCAATATGCAACATATAATACTAATTCAATCGTGATTATCTGATTTAAATAGCATTAACGGACCTAGCATGATAATCCGATTTCCCAAAAATATTATATTTGTTAGGCGTGATAGAACAATCAGATTAGGTTAGTTTAATAGTTCATAAAAAGGGCGAGGAAAGCAGTTAAATCATCGAAAAGGGACACATTACGACGCACCCTTGAGAGGTGCGTCACGGTTCTCAGAAAACTAACCACTTTGACTTTGCTATTTCTCCTTTTTATTTAACGAATCTCAATTATGGGACAGGATACGTTCTGTTTGATTTATGGATCGATTGCGACAGAACGCGTGAACAGTTTCGCAGCGAGAGGCTTAGGCTAAGGGTTGGAGTCAATACTCAGAATATAATTGTGTGTTGTTGTGTGTTCTTTTCACGTCGAATCTAGGGGCCTATTTATAGGGAAGAGTTCGTGGAAAGATAAAATTGCAGAGTTCTAATCCACAAACAATTAGGAAAAAACACGTACCCAGGTATTTTCAGCGCCCAGGCCTGCTTCGGCGCCCAGAGCCAGGCGTTGAAAATAGGGTCTGGGCTGTTTTCTTTAGTCAGATTCGGATTCCTGGAATCCGTAGAGTTTGAGATTAATTCGAGTCTTTTAGCGCGTATCAATTTTATGACGGAATGCGTCTGGGCCCGTTACGAACTCTAGGCTCGTTAGGATTTTAATTAATACGTAACTCTTATTTCTGAATCATATTAGGAATAGGATTCTCGCAGTTTTCTATCTCATTTAGGATTTATGTTGAAATGCAACACCTAATTCTGACAGGTTTCTATCTTTTATGATTTGCCACTTTTAGAAGCTACCTTTTACGACAGTTACTATTTTTAGCAGGTTTCCATAAATAGCAGGTTTCGGGTGAAATGAAATGGGGAATCGAGATTCGTTTATTTTATAGGATATGCGTTGTCAAGTGGAGTTTTTATGCTTTCATCATCGAACCTTTCCCTTGCGGGAACGGGGACAAAAGTAGGTGTCTACACCTGCATACAAAAGTAACACCTACAACAGGGGCCACACGCCTCAAGCCCAAGAAGTCCACGCCGTAGAAGAAACCCCAACCCGAAGGAGCCCTGGAAGGTGGACCCGAGATCGAAAGTTTGCCCCACTCGGGTCGACTCTGGTACAAGCCTTCCAAAGACTAACCAATCAAGGAAAGCTAAGGCACATAGGCCCCACACCCGACCCTTCATTCAAAAATAAATATTGGGTCGAGGGCACCTATTGCAAATTCCCATCAGGAAAATGGGCATGATACTGAAAACTGCTGGAATCTAAAAAACACGATCCAGGATATGATAGAGGATGAAGTAATACCTCTCCCTAACGTTGGCAAACCCAACAACAACAAGATCCCACTCGGTTCTTGTCACATCTCTCTCGATCAACAAGAAAATAAGGACTTTGACCCTACGGTGTATATTACGCCTCAAGGTGCACCACTCGCCATGGTCCCTATGGATCAAATCGAGAGAGAAGTGTGCGGTGTGTGGGACGATGATGCTGAAGATGTCTACCTGGCTCAAGTATCGGGCCAGAACCTCTTTACTGAAACTTGGCCCGGGCATGCTCCCATTGACACCACCCCTCAAGAGTCCGAAGTTGACAATCTCACTCGGTCCGGAAGGGTATACCAACAGGATATTCGCCCACCTCCCGGGGATGACATCCCAGTCAGACATACTCCTGAAAACATACGGCACACCACCGTCGCAGAAGTCATTGAAAATCCTCTCTTGAAGCAACTAAAAAGAACTAAAGCCGAGATTACCATCTGGGATCTAATGTGCACTTCAAAGGAACATCGTAAAAAACTTATTCGCTCACTTGACCTCATCTCAGTCCCTACGGATATCACACCTGACTCGTTGGTTAACCACGTCACAAGAGATGTTGAGGAAAAAGCAATAGTTTTTACTGACAAAGACTTACCTAAAGAAGGAGGCGCCCACAATAAGGCCCTCTATCTAGTGGTTGGATGCAAAGGAAAAAACATCCCCCTAGCACTCGTAGATAACGGTTCAGCGGTAAATGTTTGCCCATTGCGAACCGCCCATTGCTTGGGGCTAGGAAGCGATGACTTCCAAACCTCCACGCAAGGGGTACGAGCTTATGATAACTTTCGAAGGCCTGTGTTGGGAAAAATCAACCTCACAATACAAACCGGGCCCGTGGCACGTACCACGGAGTTTCAAATAATCAACATCAAGCCCACTTTCAACCTCCTCTTAGGATGCCCTTGGCTCCATGACTTAGGAGGTGTGGCTTCTACCTTGCACCAAATGGTTAAACTTAACCATAACGGGGTAATTCTGGAAATACGCGCCCCTCCTCTCGACGTCAGTTGTACTATGGTTGGAACGGCCGAAACTGCAGAAACCTTTACGGTTTTCAAGTGGATGAAGCCATCCAAGTCATTAAGGACTATAATTTAGCATTTCTAGATCCGCGTGCATCCCGGGTCATCCCTAAAATATTGCTAGCTCAAGGCTATTTCCCGGGAACTCCATTGGGCATAAGGAAGAAGAACTACATGTTCCATTTCCCACCTAACAAATCTACTCCCTTTGGCCTAGGCTATGAACCAACGGAGGAAGATATTGCTGACCACTTGTCTAGGCTACGCCTTAAGACAGCCAAGACAAAACAAGCCACCCTTCTACCCCCATATCAAAGAACCCTTAACGGTATGTTTGTCCGGGAAGGAGAAGAACACCCATGCTGTGACTTCCCCGAACCCTTCGTTCAGGATGGCCTGCTAAAGCCCGAATTTGAAATTTTCCATGACTGTCATACTTTGGATGAGGCACCCCACCTCACCAAGACTGAAACAGCTGAAATATTGGACAACCAAGCTCTATGGACATTGTTTAACGAATCGAGGCCTATGGAGGACGAAACTGTGATGACTACCCTAGCTCTACAAGATGAAGGTTTCGATCCAACTCGGTTAATCCCTCCTACATCAACACTAGAAGAGGCCGAGAACGGATGGGTGAAAACATGTCAGTGGGTCAACGCAAAGGGAATAGAGTTCAAGATGAGTACAGGCGAAGGACCAAGGTTCTACGAGACTAAACCCAAGGCTTGAGCCGTAGAGAGCACTTTAGCAAAACGCCTAGTAGTTCTTTAGATGATAGAAAGAATAAAGCTCTAGATATGGTCCTAAGAACCCTTAGAATATTGATTAATTTATTTCAGTGTGTTTTCCTTACTTTCCAAATTAATAAAGGCGTAAAATTTCTCCTAAAATATTATTCTAACACTAAATAAGCACTAATCATACTTGCAAATATGAAAATCAAAAAATGTAAGGAAGCGGCCCACTGTAGGCCCAATAGCAAGGCCCACTCGGTCTTGAATCGTGACATCGAAACCAATCCCCGAAAATCCACAAAATAAACCACACCATCCCCTTCATATTTCCAAGACATAAAGGTCAAACCCGTGCAACCCAAAGAAACCAAAAGAAATCAAATCCAAATAATGCAAATGTTGCTCAAAAAAAATTCATAAAACATAACCCCATCATCCCCATCGTTAACAACACGCACCTCAACCCACCCAAAAAGCCTACGCAAAGATCTTCATATCTTCCGCACCCTAACTCCATTTTTAAAGCCGTTTCGAGTCACGAATAGAAAAATTTAATCCGGACGAAAATGCGTCTAACGCTAACAGCCCAAAAAGCTTCAGAAATAGCGTCAAAATTGATTTCTGGCGAATAAAAAGTAAAATGAAACAGAGAAAAAGGAATAAACGCAAGAACATGTGAAGGAAAAGAAGCAACGCGCCAAGAAATCTCCCCAGGAATCATTTTCAGCGCCCAGAGCTGGGCGCCGAAATCTTTAACGCCCCAGCCTGGGTGCTGAATCTCTCTGCTTGCCAACCTTTACCCAGAAGTGCTCGTCATTTTATCCGCACATACACGGAAAAATAACGAACACTTGGGGGGGTACAGCACGTATTTAGATATACGTACCACAAAAAAAAACACATGAAAAAATGATGTGCAAAATACATGTACTCAAAAAATAAAACAAATTTTTTGTTTTACGGCAAAGCAGCAGATTAAAATAATAATTAACTTCACTTATTCTACCGTTTCAAATAATATGTTTCCATCTCAGAACATACTTATCGAATTCGGCATCCTAGAATTTATTCTAGCTAGAACTACGTGCGACCTGATTCTAAGTTAAAGTTATTTAACAAGGATACGTAGGCAATCCTATTTATGGATTCGGTCCAATCAAATAAAAAATATAATGTGCATAAGTGTTGGAATTGAGCAAATAAAATAAAATAAAAAAGCAAAACGAAAACAAGAAAAATAAAATTACGCCTTTATTAATATTTAAAAATAATAAGAAGGAAAACAAAAAGTGCTAAGGAATGAAAAACAAACACAACTGAAATAAATAAAGGGCACCTACACCCTAACAAGAACTACACTACTCGAGTTCTTCCGGATCATCAAATAAAGTTTTGTAGAGGGCAATGTTCGCAGGGTCCACCCCCACAGGCTTCTGCGCTGCCCCTGTATCAATCTCCATAAGAATAGGCTCCTTGACACTAACTTCCAAGGATGCCAAGGCCTCAGAAACATTTTCAGCTTGAACAGCTATAGCCCGCTCAGCCTCAAGGGCACAAACAATGGTAGGGCCGGGGAAGGATTATCAACATTAATTGGATTAGCCACTGGTTCTACTAGGGGCTGAACTTTCCTAACCCATACATTATTCCGGCGACGATCTCCGCGAGAGCTTGCGTTTCTTTTGTGAACGGCAGGCCCCTTCATGTTAGGCACCTTTTTAGGCCTAGAACTGGAACGGGGAGGAACTTCCTTTCGCTTTCGATCAGGACGGGCTTTTACAGTCTTAATACCATGGTCGCGAGGATTAGCAGGATCACGGCTCTCATACTTAGCCCTACCTCGAGGTATCAAAAGCTCAGCCGGCTCTTCATTTAGATCCTTAGTTGTCACAGCGTTATCATCGGAACTCATCCACAACTTGTAGTTTTCGGAAAGACCCACAAATCCATCTGTAGCCACGGTCCAACGCGGGAGGCCATCATAATACTTAGCTTACGCTTGAACCCGTGCTTGTGAAAAGACCGCTACTTTAGGTGGTACCGTATCGGAAAACGGGATAATCTGCCTTAAGCCGTATTGTCGCATGACTCGGTAAGGAAAGATATAAACGGGCCGAGATAGCCCCAACAAAGAAACATAAACTAACACCTCGGAACCCCCCGTCATATTAGTCAAACCCCACCACGGTACCACCCACTTAATAGAGCATATGCCATGAGTGAAATAGGAGGCCCACTCGGCCTTGTCCTGGCCTTGGTGCAAATACTTTCGGTTACCCAAGGCTATAGGGCGATAATGTTTAGGATCGGCAGGAACTTCTAGAAGCCTAAGTCGTTCCATGAGCCAAATATGCAAAAAACGGGTACGGTCAGAAAAATAATAATAAACGAAAGTCCTGCCTGGGACGCACTTTCAACGCCCAGGACCAGGCGCCAGAAATTCCGACGCCCAGCTCTGGGCGCTGAAAATCAGCTCCAGGCAGGGGGCTGTCGAGGCAAACGAAAAAACAAAAGAATAAAAAATATGTTTATTACTTTGCGCGAATAAACGATCGATTACCTGCAACAATAGGGGGCTCCCCTTAAAAATTTCAGACTTGGCATCCTTTTTTAACTCATCCGCGCTAAGCAAGGTCTCGGCAACAACCAACGGCATAATGGAATAGCAACTCTCCATCTGGCTGATCAAGGGGATCAACCTTATGTCACCGAACTCGCCATTGTTATTCGACAGTAAATAGTGGTTCAACAAGCAGAATACAAGTGCTCGAATATTCAATTTCTGTTCGGTCATATTTTTACTAGGTCTAAAGTGATGTTTTACAAGCTTTGCCAAATTAACCTTATCACCCACAACGATCTCAGGGAGCATGTTAGCATCTAGTCCTAGGAAAGCCCCTATGGTTGTTTTACCCTCTTCAACAGTGCCAGGGGTAGCAGGAGTAGCAT
Organism: Spinacia oleracea; assembly: GCF_020520425.1. Classification (NCBI taxonomy): domain Eukaryota; kingdom Viridiplantae; phylum Streptophyta; class Magnoliopsida; order Caryophyllales; family Amaranthaceae; genus Spinacia; species Spinacia oleracea. Next base: position 96,499,602 of record NC_079489.1, read on the forward strand.
TGGTAGGATAACCAAGGATCGTGGCAAATTCATCTGGCAAAGGGCATACTTCATTGCCCCGAAAGACAAAAACATAGTGATCAGAATCCCAAAAGTTCAGGGCCGCATACAGAAAATTATAATCAATATTAATTTGTTGTAAGCCTAAGAATGCCTCTAAGTGGTATCCTTTCAACAAGGCCTTTTCTGTGGGGTTAATGGCTCTTAGCCAGCGCCTAACAACTCGTTAGAGGGAGAAGGGAGGAATCGACATGGCAAGAGTAGGGAAGAATGAAAGCTAAGCAATTGCAAAAGAGAGGAAGATTGAGAGTGGTGAAAAAGAAAGACGTACTTAACCCCTATATATACACGAAAGCATCAAGTGACATCCTAATCCCATTCGGAAACGCGTTAAGAGATCCGGGAACTGCCAAAATAGCATTTCCAGCGCCCAAGGCTGGGCGCCCAAATCTTTAACGCCTGGCCAGGGGCGCCAGAAATGTAGCCCAAGGCCCGGGTCCTTCAAAACGCGGAGCAGGAAAGGACTTAAAACCGTGTTAGTAGACACGAGGCCATGTTGTAATCAAGATCAAGCCCAAAGCACCTTTAGAGCCCGAATAGTGAAAACAAATGTTAAAGCTTGTCGAAACATAGACTCGTCTCAAGAAAAAAATATGTGTACATTTTTCAAGGCAATATAGAAAAAATAATAATCAAGGTCATTCTTCGGAAAAAAAAATCAAAAAATCAAGTCGTTGGTTTCTCAAATTAAAAAGCGTTTATTTGTCAAAAAGGTCAATCCGGGCCGAAGTAAGCTCGATGTATTAATTATTGAAAAATGAAGCAAAACTTTGTCGCCCGGAAAATGAAGTCGCACTCCACGACTTCATCAAAGTAGCATACCACTACAAAAGATCGCTCGCACATACGAGCACGATCCCAAACAGGATTAAGGACGTTATAAAATACGCACTTTGTTAAGTTATGATACATATGAATAAACCTAAATCATGCGGAAAAACCATAAAGCCAGGAAACATATTATTAACACATAATCATTTAGCATAATTCAGATGCGTACACTTTGTAGCGTGCCCTCCCTAGCTGTGCCCGAATCGAACAAGAACAAGTCTTTAGCACTCCAAGTGTCGTCCCTCCGTAGATAGTCCACAGCACGTCCGGATCCGCCTTAAGCTTGACCAACTAGAATCGCCCTTAAGGTTCTTAGATTTTTGGCTATTTTGGGTGCAAGTGTTTGGCTGATTTTTGCATAAAAATCTTACCTTGAATACTTCAATAATCGTTTGTTAAATATGTGACCCTAGGCCTATATTTATAGAGTTTATGGAAAGGAATTATAATCCTACTAGGATATGGATTTATTAATTAGAATCCTATTTGAACTCTAAATAATAAATTTAATCTAATAGGATTAGGATTTAATCATTGCACGAATTCCGATAGGATTAGGATTCGTTACGAACACGAGTGTCGCACGACCACGAGGAACGCACGCACCCGCGCAGGCCTTGCGGCCCACACGAGTGGGCGCTGCCTCGCAGCCCACGAGCATACGCTCTAGCGCGCGCGCCTACGGCCTTGCTGGGCCTGGCCTTGCGCTGGGCCTGGCGAGGTTGTGGCCTTCGTGTTGGGCGCTTGGTTTGCTGGGCGCGGGCCTGGCTTCGTGCTGGGCCTTCGTCTGGCAAGCCTCGTCCGATGCTAATTCGTACGATGCGCTTCCGATTAAATTCCCGGTTCCGGAATTTATTTCCGATACGACCAATATTTAATATTTCCGATTCCGAAATTAATTTCCGTTTCGAACAAATATTTAATATTTCCGTTTCCGAAATTATTTTCCGATTCCGATAATATTTCCGATTCTGACAATATTTCCGTTTCCGGCAATATTTCCGATTCCGGCAATATTTCCATTTCCATTAATATTTTCCGATACGTACCATGTTTCCGTTTCCGGCAACATCTACGACTTGGATAATATTTATATTTCCGATACGATCCATATTTCCGTTTCCGGCAATATCATCGTTTCTGGAGTATTCATTTCTTGCTTATGACGATCTCAGCTCCCACTGAAACCGAGATCCGTCGATTCCGAATATCCATAGATGGAGTATTTAATGCCATTAAATACTTGATCCGTTTACGTACTATTTGTGTGACCCTACGGGTTCAGTCAAGAGTAAGCTGTGGATTAATATAATTAATTCCACTTGAACTGAAGCGGCCTCTAGCTAGGCTTTCAGCTCACTTGATCTCACTGAATTATTAACTTGTTAATTAATACTGAACCGCATTTATTAGACTTAATATTATATGCATACTTGGACCAAGGGCATTATTTCCTTCAGTCTCCCACTTGTCCTTAGGGACAAGTGTGCATTTCCTAATTCCTTTGTCGCCCGATGCTTGCTCTTGAACATAAGGTAAGAGTTGTCATCTTTATTACGTCCAGAGGTGTTTCTCGGTTTCAGAGTTCAACTGATCAAATAAACAGATAATCATAACCTATGATTCATCTGAGCACGGCCATGCATTTTACAGTTTCTAGCTCTCCGAGTGGCCTTGTACAACTTTTAAGCATCTCATCCCGATTTATGGGAGGACAATCCCAATCTTGCGATCTTGAGATTAGACTTCTTTTGATAGGTGATTACCTGAGCGTTGCCTTTATAGCCTCCTTTTACGGTGCGACGGTTGGTCAACGTCAAAGTAAGCAGTTTTCAAACAAGTAATCTCAAATCACTCGGGTATTGAGGATTAGTGTCTAATAATTTTAATGAAATTACTAATGAAAGTAAGCAGTACAGTAAAGTTTCATAGGTCTGTCCGATACTAATCTTCCCAAAGTAAGTATCTATGCAAATGATTACGACATTGCCATGTCCACATAGTTCAAGAAACAGAACTACTAGTCATCTTGCATTCTAGTCGTCTAACGTTTTCTATGCGTCCATCTTTATAGAAGACTCCGACCAGGGACCATTTTCAAATTTTGACATTCAAGTTCACTTGATAGACATTTCTTAGTCACAGGACTGGTCCTGATAGTCTATCTTGAATATATCGTCAAATTGAAGGGACTCATCATTTAATACTAAACCAAGATTAAATGGAATATGAAAATACATTTCATATATGATAAATGTTCAACCCCAATGTTTTACAACCATGGGCCTCGAACCCATCTTTAAAAACAATTAATGGAATTCAAAACTATGCTTGATTTCCGGTGCCACAATGTGAGTGTTGTTTCTCACTTGTTGCATAGGTTTAGTTATCATGCTTTGCCAATCTTAATATCCCTTTCATCGAATGTTTTTCGAGATAGATGATAAGATCTTTTGAGTTTGTTTATTATGTGATCTAGTCTTTCTTACTTCAATATTAGTTCTACGCATTTTGCAATGAAGAACTATTAAGTCTGTTAGGTTATGATACATATGACATTACATAGATCATGCGGAAACAACCATTAACCCAGGACAACATATTATTTACACATAATCATATAGCATAATTTAGATGCATACTCTTTGTTGCGTGCCCTCCCTAGCTGCGCCCGAACCGAACAAGAACAAGTCTTTAGGACTCCAAGTGTCGTCCCTCCGTAGATAGTCCACAGCACGTCCGGATCCGCCTTAAGATTGACCAACTAGAATCGCCCTTAAGGTACTAGAAAATTTCGGCACTTTTGGAGCAAGATGTGTGTTTTAATTTTCTCTCAAAAAACTCACTTTTGAATACTTTGAAACTTGTTATAAATTGTGAGCCCTAGCCTCATATTTATAGGGGTATGGAAAGGGAATCGAAATCCTATTCAGATACAAATTAATTAAACCTAGAATCCTACAAGAACTCTAATTTAATCAATTTATCAAATAGAATTAGGAATTTAATCATTAACCGAACTCTGCATGTTTTAGGAAACGTGCACGAACACAAACACTTGCACACACACGCACGGCAGCCACGATGGGCCCCATGCGTGCGCGCGAGCAGCAGCCCACGCAGCGCCCGCGCGCGCTGCGCGCTGCGCGTGCTGTGCGCGTTGTGCGCGCTGCGCAGCCTGCTGGGCCTGGCCTTGCGCTGGGCCTGGCGTGGCTGTTTGTGCGGCGCGCTTGGCTTGCTGGGCGATGGCCTGGCTTCGTGCTGGGCCTCGTCCGGCAGGCCTCGTCCGATGCTTATTCGTACGATGCGCTTCCGATTAAATTTTCCGATTCCGGAATTCATTTCCGATACGAACAATATTTAATATTTCCGATTCCGGAATTAATTTCCGTTTCGAACAAATATTTAATATTTCCGTTTCCGGAATTATTTTCCGATTCCGGTAATATTTCCGATTCTGACAATATTTCCGTTTCCGGCAATATTTCCGATTCTGGCAATATTTCCATTTCCGATAATATTTTCCGATACGTACCATGTTTCCGTTTCCGGTAACATCTACGACTTGGATAATATTTATATTTCCGATACGATCCATATTTCCGTTTCCGGCAATATCATCGTTTCCGGAGTATTCATTTCTTGCTTGTGACGATCTTAGCTCCCACTGAAACCAAGATCCGTCGGTTTCGAATATTCATAGATGGAGTATTTAATGCCATTAAATACTTGATCCGTTTACGTACTATTTGTGTGACCCTACGGGTTCAGTCAAGAGTAAGCTGTGGATTAATATCATTAATTCCACTTGAACTGAAGCGGCCTCTAGCTAGGCATTCAGCTCACTTGATCTCACTGAATTATTAACTTGTTAATTAATACTGAACCGCATTTATTAGACTTAACATAGAATGCATACTTGGACCAAGGGCATTATTTCCTTCAGTCTCCCACTTGTCCTTAGGGACAAGTGTGCATTTCCTAATTCCTTTGTCGCTCGATGCTTGCTCTTGAACATAAGGTAAGAGTTGTCATCCTTATTACGTCCAGAGGTGTTTCTCGGTTTCAGAGTTCAACTGATCAAATAAACAGATAATCATAGCCTATGATTCATCCGAGCACGGCCATGCATTTCACAGTTTCTAGCTCTCCGAGTGGCCTTGTACAACTTTTAAGCATCTCATCCCGATTTATGGGAGGACAATCCCAATCTTGCGATCTTGAGATTAGACTTCGTTTGATAGGTGATTACCTGAGCGTTGCCTTTATAGCCTCCTTTTACGGTGCGACGGTTGGTCAACGTCAAAGCAACCAGTTCTCAAACAAGTAATCTCAAATCACTCAGGTATTGAGGATTTAGTGTCTAATAATTTAATGAAATTTACTTATGACAGACTTTCATCTCTTACAGTAAAGTTTCATAGGTCTTGTCCGATACTAGTCTTCCCAAAGTAAGTATCTATGCAAATGATTATGACATTGCCATGTCCACATAGTTCAAGAAACAGAACTACTAGTCATCTTGCATTCTAGTCGTCTAATGTTTTCTATGCGTCCAATTTTATAGAAAACTCCGACTAGGGACCATTTTCAACCTTTGACATTCAAGTTCACTTGATAGACATTTCTTAGTCACAGGACTGGTCCTGACAGTCTATCTTGAATATATCGTCAAATTGAAGGGACTCGTCATTTAATAAACCACAAATTAAATGGAAAAATGAATTCTTTTCATTTATTGTGAATGATTAACCAATAATGTTTTACAAAGATTTAAACTCTAAAACTTTAAAACATTAAACAGAGACATCAAAGCCATTCTCCAATATGCTTGATTCCCATAGCTGCAGTGTGCGAGTTGTGCTTCGCCTGCGGCAGAGGTTTAGTTAATGGATCTGATATGTTGTCATCAGTTCCAATTTTGCTTATCTCGACTTCTTTTCTTTCAACGAACTCTCGTAGAAGGTGAAATCTACGAAGTACATGCTTGACTCTCTGGTGGTGTCTAGGCTCTTTTGCATGTGCAATAGCTCCGTTATTATCACAATACAGGGCTATTGGTCCTTTAATGGAGGGGACTACACCAAGTTCTCCTATGAACTTCCTTAGCCATATAGCTTCCTTTGCTGCTTCATGTGCAGCAATGTACTCCGCTTCAGTTGTAGAATCCGCAATGGTGCTTTGCTTAGCACTTTTCCAGCTTACTGCTCCTCCGTTGAGGCAGAAGACAAACCCAGACTGTGATCTAAAATCATCTTTGTCGGTTTGGAAACTTGCGTCCGTATAGCCTTTAACAATTAATTCATCATCTCCACCATAGACCAGGAAGTCATCTTTGTGCCTTTTCAGGTACTTCAGAATGTTCTTGGCAGCAGTCCAATGCGCCTCTCCTGGGTCTGACTGGTATCTGCTCGTAGCACTGAGTGCGTACGCAACATCCGGGCGTGTACATATCATAGCATACATTATTGAACCAATCAATGATGCATATGGAATCCCATTCATTCGTCTACGCTCATCAAGTGTTTTTGGGCACTGAGTCTTGCTTAGAGTCATTCCATGAGACATGGGTAGGTAGCCTCGCTTGGAGTCCTCCATCTTGAACCTATCAAGCACCTTATTGATATAAGTGCTTTGACTAAGTCCAATCATCTTTTTAGATCTATCTCTATAAATCTTGATGCCCAATATGTACTGTGCTTCTCCTAGATCCTTCATCGAAAAACATTTCCCAAGCCAAATCTTGACAGAGTTCAACATAGGAATGTCATTTCCGATAAGTAATATGTCGTCGACATATAATACTAGGAAAGCAATTTTGCTCCCACTGACCTTCTTGTATACACAAGATTCGTCCGCGTTCTTGATGAAACCAAAGTCACTGACTGCTTCATCAAAACGTATATTCCAGCTCCTGGATGCCTGCTTCAATCCGTAGATTGACTTCTTTAGCTTGCATACCTTTTTAGCATTCTTTGGATCCTCAAAACCTTCAGGCTGTGTCATAAACACAGTTTCTGTTAAAACGCCGTTTAAGAAAGCAGTTTTGACATCCATCTGCCATATTTCATAATCATAATATGCAGCGATTGCTAACATTATCCGAATAGACTTTAGCATTGCAACTGGTGAAAAGGTTTCATCGTAATCCACACCGTGGACTTGCCTGTAACCTTTTGCAACCAATCTAGCTTTGAAAACTTCAAGTTTCCCATCCTTGTCCTTTTTCAGTTTGAAAACCCATTTGCTTCCAATGGCTTGGTAGCCATCTGGCAAATCGACCAAATCCCATACTTGGTTTTCAGACATGGAGTCTAATTCAGATTGCATGGCTTCTTGCCATTGCTTGGAGCTAGGGCTCGTCATAGCTTGCTTGTAAGTCGCAGGTTCATCACTTTCAAGTAATAGAACGTCATAGCTCTCGTTCGTCAAAATACCTAAGTACCTTTCCGGTTGAGATCTATATCTTTGCGATCTACGCGGGGTAACATTTCTAGATTGACCATGATTCTCACCAGATTCTTCTAAAGATCTCTGAGTTTCATCCTGAATGTCATCTTGAGCATTCTCTAGAGTTTGTTGTTCGACTCGAATTTCTTCGAGGTCTACTTTTCTCCCACTTGTCATTTTGGAAATGTGATCCTTCTCCAAAAAGACACCATCTCGAGCAACAAACACTTTGTTCTCAGATGTATTGTAGAAGTAATACCCCTTTGTTTCCTTTGGATAGCCCACAAGGATACATTTGTCAGATTTTGGATGAAGTTTGTCTGAAATTAATCGTTTGACGTATACTTCACATCCCCAAATCTTAAGAAAAGACACATTTGGAGGCTTTCCAAACCATAATTCGTATGGAGTCTTTTCGACAGCTTTAGACGGAGCTCTATTTATAGTGAGTGCAGCTGTATTTAGTGCATGTCCCCAAAATTCTAATGGAAGTTCGGCCTGACCCATCATTGACCTGACCATGTCTAGCAAGGTTCTGTTCCTCCGTTCCGATACACCGTTCCATTGTGGTGTTCCAGGAGGAGTCAATTCTGATAGAATTCCACATTCTTTCAGATGGTCATCAAATTCATAGCTCAGATATTCACCGCCTCTATCAGACCGCAGTGCCTTAATCTTCTTGCCTAATTGATTCTCTACTTCACTCTGAAATTCCTTGAATTTGTCAAAGGATTCAGACTTATGCTTCATTAGGTAGACATAACCATACCTACTGAAGTCATCAGTGAAAGTGATAAAGTAGCTGAAACCACCTCTAGCATTTGTACTCATTGGTCCACATACATCTGTATGGATTAAACCCAATAGTTCATTTGCTCTTTCTCCAACTTTAGAGAAAGGTTGCTTTGTCATTTTTCCAAGTAAACATGATTCGCATTTACCATAATCCTCTAAGTCAAATGGTTCTAGAATTCCTTCTCTTTGAAGTCTTTCTAAGCGTTTCAAGTTTATATGGCCTAATCGACAATGCCACAGATAGGTGAGATCTGAATCATCCTTTTTGGCCTTTTTGGTATTTATGTTATATACTTGTTTGTCGTGATCTAATAAATAAAGTCCATTGACTAATCTAGCAGATCCATAAAACATCTCTTTAAAATAAAACGAACAACTATTGTCTTTTATTAAAAAGGAAAATCCCTTAGCATCTAAGCAAGAAACTGAAATGATGTTTTTAGTAAGACTTGGAACATGGAAACATTCTTCCAGTTCCAAAACTAGCCCGGAGGGCAACGACAAATAGTAAGTTCCTACAGCTAATGCAGCAATCCGTGCTCCATTTCCCACTCGTAGGTCGACTTCACCCTTGCTTAACTTTCTACTTCTTCTTAGTCCCTGTGGATTGGAACATAAGTGTGAGCCACAACCTGTATCTAATACCCAAGAAGTTGAATTAGCAAGTATACAGTCTATAACGAAAATACCTGAAGCTGGAACGACTGTTCCGTTCTTCTGATCTTCCTTTAGCTTCAAGCAATCTCTCTTCCAATGCCCCTTCTTCTTGCAGTAGAAGCATTCGGATTCAGAAGTGGGTTGACTGACCTTCCTCTTTGCAGATTTGGCGCCAGTTTGCTTTGTTGGGATGGCCTTGTTGCCACCTTTCTTAGCATTCCTCTTCTTTCCAGATTTCTTGAACTTGCCCCCACGCACCATAAGCACATCCTGCTTATCACTTTTGAGCGTCTTTTCAGCGGTCTTCAGCATACCGTGAAGCTCAGTGAGCGTTTTGTCCAGACTATTCATACTGTAGTTCAGTTTGAACTGATCATACCCGCTATGAAGAGAATGGAGGATGGTGTCTATAGCCATTTCCTGAGAAAATTGCTGATCCAGTCGACTCATATTCTCAATGAGTCCAATCATTTTGAGAACATGTGGACTTACGGGCTCGCCTTTCTTAAGCTTGGTCTCAAGAATTTGCCTATGAGTCTCGAATCTTTCGACTCGAGCCAGATCTTGGAACATGTTCTTCAACTCACTGATGATTGTGAAAGCATCTGAGTTGATGAACGTTTTCTGCAGATCCGCACTCATGGTGGCGAGCATTAGACATTTCACATCCTTGTTGGCATCAATCCAACGATTGAGGGCTGCCTGAGTGACCCCGTCGCCTGCAGCTTCGGGCATCGCCTCATCTAGGACATACTCCTTTTCTTCCTGCATAAGAACTATTTGCAAGTTCCTTTGCCAGTCAAGGAAGTTTTTCCCGTTCAACTTCTCCTTTTCGAGAATTGATCGAATGTTGAATGAATTGTTGTTTGCCATATTAAAAACTACAATCGAATAGAATAAACAAATAAATAACCATTCACAGTTTCTCTTAATAAACTTAAATTCTAGCATACATGCATAATTCAATGTTTATTAAGCATTTTATTCAAATTATGTGTTCCGGCAGGTGTGAATAAAATGATTCCAAGATCCTAAAATCATTGAAGAACTAAGCACAGTTTGTCGACTTAATCCTAGAACATCTTAGGTAAGCAAAAGCCTTTTGCTAATAGTCTAGAAACTATTCTTGGTTGATAGGTACGTCTAAGAACTTATTAGGTAAACCTATCGAATTTGCCACGACATAAAAGGACTCCTTACTTATATCGTTGAGTTTCACCAAAACCAACATGTACTCACAATTATTTGTGTACCTTGCCCCTTTAGGACCAATAAGTAACACCTCGCTGAGCGAAAACTATTACTAGATTGATGTAAAGGATATCCAAGCAAGTGTATATTTTGGCATGGCACCTTTTAACTCAATTTTTAAGTTTGGAACTTAAGGCTCTTACTATGTTGGTTAGATTTTAAGTGAACTAAAATCCTTAATCATGCAACATAATAAGCTTTTGATCTCATGCATTTTAAGACATATTTAAAACAATAAATAACTTAAAGCATGCATAAGATAAATGTGATCTAGTATGGCCCGACTTCATCTTGAAGCTTTGACTTCAAAGTCCGTCTTGAAAATCTCCGTGGGAGGCACCATTTTCTTCAAATAGGATAAGCTATAACTAATTACAACTATTTGATGGTTCGCAGACCATATTTGAATTGAAAAATAACTTTGGTACTTTAGACCAATTACATTCAAATTAATGGTACGCAGACCATATTTTTCTATCCTATTTGGGCCATACTAGTCACTTCATAACCTGCAAAACAGTACATATACAATATATACCATTCACCCATTCATTATCATGAATGGCCCACATAGCTGGTTAGTAAAACACATTATGCATCACGTAAACATTTGCAGCAATTAATCAAGGGCACCAATAATCTACCAATTATTCAGTCCTTATTAATTCTAATCAAGTTGTTTTAACCTTAAGGATTTGTAGACCTAATCAAGAGTTTATGACTAAAAAGCGCTCCCACTTAAACCAATAAATTTATATGCTTTACTAATTTTAAACATAAAAATGTATTTCTAGTCCAACCGGAAACATACAAATTTAATTAAAATTTAAAGCTCATATCAATTTATAATTGAATCCAAAAAGTTTAATTTAATTTCAGTCGTATTTAAATTAATTCATGATTTTAATTTTAGTAAAATAATTAGAATAAATAACATTTATTATAATTACAATATTCAAAATTAAAATCCAAGAAAATAATTTAAATTATTAATTTTAAAATTAATTAAAATTACGTGAACTGAAATTTTCAAATTTAAACATTCAAAACGATCTTTAATCGTAACGCAAACACCCTACGCGTTGCACGCCCATGGGCCGCACGCACACAGCCATCGATGGCCATGTGCGCGCAGCCCATGCGCTCGTCGCATAGCTGCTGCATCCCCATCGCAAGCCTCCGCACGCATTGGTGCTCGCTGCGCGCGCCAGCGCTCATCGCACGCGAGCTATCGCTCGCAGTGCGCGCGCGACATCGCTCGCTGGGCGCGCGACATCGCTCGCTGGGCGCGCGAGCCATCGCTCGCTGGGCGCGCGACATCGCTCGCTGGGCGGGCGACATCGCTCGCTGTGCGCGCGAGCAATGCTGGCTGTGCGCGCGAGCAATGCTGGGCGCAGCGCTCGTGGCACGCGAGCTTGCGCTCGCTGCGCGCGAGGCTGCGCGCTCTTGTGCGAGGCAGCGCGCGTTGTGGCGCAGCTCGCTTGCTGCCCACACGCGACTGCCTTGGCTCGCCCTTCGCCCATGCCCATTCGTCCATTGCTCGTGGCACACGACACAAGGCAGGGCTGCTGCCTTGTGCTCGTGCACTACGCCCTTGCTCATTGCATTCGTGCCGCACGGGCGACGAGCTCCCTTGCTCGTCGTCGCATGCCCGCATTATACAACACCCCTTAAGGGTAACACGAAGCGCCCATTGCTTCGTGCGTGCAAGTTTTATGAACGAATCGCATAAAAATTTAAAATTTATATTTAAAATTAATGACAAATTAATAAATAATATTAATTTCATAATTTTAGGGCGAAAAAATCGAAAATTTATTATCCAATTGATTTCCGATTGTTATGGATTCAAGTCTAGGTCATAAAAATTTAAAATTTATCATAAATTTACAATTTTTATGGTGGTTTTTAATCATAGGTTTCTAATTAAATTACAATTAATTATGAAAATCAAATTAATTCTAAATTATTCTAATTTTCAACAAATTAATCATAATTACAAATTAGATTGCATAATTAACAAGACTAGGCATTCAAACTTGTTAAACATATGCAATAGGTCAATCAAAAATTCAAGATTTATCAACAAGAATCGCAAATATTTAATTTAACATCTTAAATTTACGAAATTTTGCATTCGAAAAACTAAAACCTTCGAAAAGTCATAGTTAGGCTTCGAATTTGAGAATTCTGGGTTCGGCAGAAAAATATTAATTTTGTCAAAATTTTAGAATGCCTTTTACATGCGGAATTGACACAAAAATCACTCAATTCGGATGAGTAACGAAGAAACTGCCGAAAAACTGCGTACGTATAATTAAATAAACGCAATTTGCAATTAATTAACAATTACGAAAATTAATCACCCCTTTTAATTCTTGCAAATTTGTAATATTTAACCATGTTCATGCAATTTAGATTATGAAAATAATAAGGGGCTCGTGATACCACTGTTAGGTTATGATACATATGACATTACATAGATCATGCGGAAACAACCATTAACCCAGGACAACATATTATTTACACATAATCATATAGCATAATTTAGATGCATACTCTTTGTTGCGTGCCCTCCCTAGCTGCGCCCGAACCGAACAAGAACAAGTCTTTAGGACTCCAAGTGTCGTCCCTCCGTAGATAGTCCACAGCACGTCCGGATCCGCCTTAAGATTGACCAACTAGAATCGCCCTTAAGGTACTAGAAAATTTCGGCACTTTTGGAGCAAGATGTGTGTTTTAATTTTCTCTCAAAAAACTCACTTTTGAATACTTTGAAACTTGTTATAAATTGTGAGCCCTAGCCTCATATTTATAGGGGTATGGAAAGGGAATCGAAATCCTATTCAGATACAAATTAATTAAACCTAGAATCCTACAAGAACTCTAATTTAATCAATTTATCAAATAGAATTAGGAATTTAATCATTAACCGAACTCTGCATGTTTTAGGAAACGTGCACGAACACAAACACTTGCACACACACGCACGGCAGCCACGATGGGCCCCATGCGTGCGCGCGAGCAGCAGCCCACGCAGCGCCCGCGCGCGCTGCGCGCTGCGCGTGCTGTGCGCGCTGTGCGCGCTGCGCAGCCTGCTGGGCCTGGCCTTGCGCTGGGCCTGGCGTGGCTGTTTGTGCGGCGCGCTTGGCTTGCTGGGCGATGGCCTGGCTTCGTGCTAGGCCTCGTCCGGCAGGCCTCGTCCGATGCTTATTCGTACGATACGCTTCCGATTAAATTTTCCGATTCCGGAATTCATTTCCGATACGAACAATATTTAATATTTCCGATTCCGGAATTAATTTCCGTTTCGAACAAATATTTAATATTTCCGTTTCCGGAATTATTTTCCGATTCCGGTAATATTTCCGATTCTGACAATATTTCCGTTTCCGGCAATATTTCCGATTCTGGCAATATTTCCATTTCCGATAATATTTTCCGATACGTACCATGTTTCCGTTTCCGGCAACATCTACAACTTGGATAATATTTATATTTCCGATACGATCCATATTTCCGTTTCCGGCAATATCATCGTTTCCGGAGTATTCATTTCTTGCTTGTGACGATCTTAGCTCCCACTGAAACCAAGATCCGTCGGTTCCGAATATTCATAGATGGAGTATTTAATGCCATTAAATACTTGATCCGTTTACGTACTATTTGTGTGACCCTACGGGTTCAGTCAAGAGTAAGTTGTGGATTAATATCATTAATTCCACTTGAACTGAAGCGGCCTCTAGCTAGGCATTCAGCTCACTTGATCTCACTGAATTATTAACTTGTTAATTAATACTGAACCGCATTTATTAGACTTAACATAGAATGCATACTTGGACCAAGGGCATTATTTCCTTCAAAGTCAACAGACATGTGATCTACCCAAGTTCAGTGAAGAACTCTTAACGTAAACAACCCTGTTTTATTGCTTCTTAGGCAATAAGTACTTTTACTTCAACTGTATAGGTTGCTAGTGATGCTTTGGTTGGATTTACTTATCCAAGCAGTTCATAGATATGTGGAAGACTTTCCAGCTGTATCTTAGAACATAGAAATTAATATTTAATTTCCCACGCAACAACTCATGGTCTCAAATCCATGTTGCCATTTCAAAACACGATGCTCTATAGCTCGTCCTTATCAATGGTTAACTCCAAAGGGTCTTGCTTGATCCTTTGCCAGTGTTTATGCGTGTAGCATCAATATTTAGCATATCTTTATTTCCTTGAATCAAGAACTATTCCTATGTACCTTTTCAAGTACCATAAGTGTTCTTGATCTCAATCTAGTTGATCTTCACTTAGATCAATAGAGATTGGTATATGTTCGTCATGCCTAAAGTCATACGATACGTTTTTGGCAATCCTCATATTATATTATATACATGATAAATTCTTTTGCAGAATAATTCCCAATTGAATTCTATTCATGTAACTTTAGCTCATTCAGTTACAGTAGATACTGAATCCAACTAAATTCTTTGACATATAATATAGGTGAAGAATCTCATTAGATTCTTTGATGTTTAACTTAGTAAATGCTTATACATAGTTCAAACATTCATTACTTAGATTTATTCATATGGATCGAATATCTCCAATGGAGTCTTTCGTGTTTGATTTAGTAAATGCCATTACTTAATCCAAAACAATATCATAAGATCTTTGTAAATAGATCTTAATACCCAGTATGTACTAAGTTTCTCCTTGGTCCATCATTGATGAATAATTTCAAACCTAAGTTATTAGCATTTGAATGTTATTTCACAATAGAGAGATATGTGTGTGATACACATAGGACCAATTAAGTTTTTATGTACTCCCACTAAACTTCTTATATATCTATAAGAATCATGTACATTTTATGAAACTAAAATACTTATTAGCTTCACTAAAATACAATTCCAATTCCCAATTGCTTGCTTAAATCTGTACTTAGATTTTATAAGCTAGCTTTTCTTTTTCAAGAATTTATTTGGATCCACAAATCCTATGACATACCATGTACATAGTTTCTTCCAACATTTGATTGAAGAAGATGTTTTGTCATCCAATTGCCATATGTACTAATATGCAATCATTGCTTGAATTATAGACTTGAGCATTACGATTATGCATGAGGTTTCAACACAATACACGCCGTGAATTTGCTTGTAACCTTTAGCAACTAATCTATCTTTGTGTGTGAACACAATTCCATGTTTGATGGTTTTTATTCTTAAAACCAACTTGCAACCAATAGGTGTGAAACTATTCTTGCAAATCAACAAAATGTCAATTTTGTCATCATAACATTGATTATGTTTTATCTCCTTTAACCATCTAAAACATTTGAGTCTATATATGGCCTTTTAACCATTTTAGGGAATCTAGGTTTCGTCACAGCTTTCTTACAAGTCACAAACTTATGATAATAGTTTGACTGCAAGTTGTAGGTTTCGTCACTATCTAATAGAAGAATTGCATAGCTTCAGTGACCTGAACTCCATTCCTACTAGGGTGTAGAACATCAAACAATAGAATATCAATAGCCACTTGTTAATCTTTTGAATATTATGTTCTCCTTGAAACACTTGTAAAGTCTTCTAGGACATGTCTATTCTTTAAAACCACTTCTAAAGTCCTTAAAGAATAAGTGTTCGGATTTTCTAAAGAACTTCGAAAAGCCTCCGGAATGTCCGATTTATGTTTTTTGTTCGCCTCGAAGACTTTCGAGGTCTATTTTCTCCCACTTGTCATTTTGGAAACGAATCTCCAAAAGGACATCATTTCGAGCAAACAAACATTATGTTCTCAAAAATTCGTGGTAGAAACAATAGCCTTGTGTCTCATTTGAATAAATCACAATGAAACATATATCTATACTTGGGCCTTAGTTTGTTGAATAACAAACACTAAGCTCCCACTGAGTTTGGCAACTCTTTAGATATATATTATTGGAAAGATATCCGAAATTATTTTTCAATAGCTTTGACGAATTTGGTTTAGTTTGGTGGTAGTTGAGCATTTTGTTTTAGAAATTTTAGGAAAAGTCATTATGATTCATCATTGATCGAATCAAATAATAATTGACTTCGATCATTCCAAATTAGATATGCCATATCTTATGGAGCTAGATCGTGAAATTACAACACACAATCATTGATGATCATATTTGGTCTTAAAGTAATCATCGTCATGATCTAACCTAGATCTTTATGATTTCTTGCCATGTGGATTTCATACTTCTGAATCTTTGAACTAGCCAAACAGATTCAAACTTATATTAAATTTGAGTAAATAAACCTATATTCACTAAAGTCCATGTGAAATAATAAAGTTATAAAATCTTTCTTTAGCTTTGAATTCTATTGTCTAGGCGTTCTAACAATAGATCATATCTTTTGTTACTTTCAACAAGTAAGACTAGCTTGTCTTGAATTGATCTAGAAATCAATCAACTTTCAAAAGTCCATTAAAATAGATCTTATGAATTTTAACTTGTTGATATGGTCTAAGCAACAATGCCAAAGATTAGTGGAACTCAAATCAAGGGGTTGATTTGAACCTAGTAAAGTTTTTATTGTTAAAGAGTTGTTTGTTTTAATCAAGCATATTGACTCAACCTGTAAATGACCATTTCATTCAAATAAACAAACAAACATTGTTTTTGTTTTTCTTGAATGTGAGTCTTTCTGTGTTTGAAGCAGAAATTTAGGTATGTTGATTATGGAACAAAATAGCCATTAAGTTCCAGCCTTGAAAGGACTTAAAACAAACCAGATGACCCTACAACTAATGTAGCATTGCCATGCTTCATTTCCCACTTGTAGGCCATTAGTGTATCCTAGCTTCCATTGTTTGAGTTATTACCGAAGTAAGAACCTCAAGAGGTATATGATACCAAGGAAGTTTGATTGCTAGGTCACTTCTCTTTAAACATAAACTTATAGGTAGAAACGGAATTGTAAATTCCTTTCATTTGTTCCTTTGTTTTCCTATTTCTTGTACCCTTTCTAATAGCTTTAAGAATTGAATTCTTTAGTGTTGACTTTTATACTTTGTTTAGACATGTCCAATGTCACTCCAACAAAGTTCTTACCATTTATGTTGAATATTCTTTTTCAACTAGATGATCTTACCAGAAGCTTCTAAAGTTCTCTAAGCATCGATCTATTCGAATGTCTAGGGACTAGACTCATTCGAGAATTAAATGGACAAAGATATTAGGTTGTTAACCATTGGTAAAGCTGAGCATTTAAACTCAATGCTTTATGATCTAAAAACTACATTGTATTTTTGAATCCACAAGCACCAATCGGTTCGCCATTCGATTTTGATATTCGAAAACAACCATAAAAGTCGCTAAAAGAAACGTACATTTTAAATTGCTCACTTTCTCTCATTTCCGTGAATCATTCTTGGATTCACTACCAATCGAGGAAATTTACTGTTACCTTTCTAAAAGGATTTACTGCAGTGTAAGATATTTAATTATAAACAATAATTAAAACATACATTGAAGCATGCAAAAGTCTTAAACATTTATCATGAATAATAACTTGAAAATTAAAGCAATCATGCAATTCAAACAAGTTATTAGCATTTTATTCGAATTTATTGTTCCGGCAGGTGTGAATAAAATGATTCCAAGACCCTAAAACCATTGAAGAATTAAGCACATTATGTATTTAGACTCAATTCTAAAATCTTTTAGGTAAGCAAAAGCCTTTTGCTAACAGTCTAGAAACTACTCTTGGTTGATAGGTACGTCTAAGAACTTATTAGGTAAACCTATCGATTTTGCCACGACATAAAATGACTCCTTACTTATATCGTTGAGTTTCACCAAAACTAACATGTACTCACAATTATTTGTGTACCTTACCCCTTTAGTATCGATAAGTAACACCTCGCTATGGCGGAAATCTATTACTAAGATCGATGAAAAAAGGATATCCAAGTAAGTGTTATTTTGGCATGGCACCTTTTAACTCAATTTTTAAGTTTGGAACTTAAGGCTCTTACTATGTTAGTTAGATTTTAAGTGAACTAAAATCCTTAATCACGCAACATAGTCAAGCCACAATCTCATGCATATTTAAGACATATTTAAAAGCAATAAATAACTTAAAGCATGCATAAGATAGATGTGATCTAGTATGGCCCGACTTCATCTTGAAGCTTCAACTTCAAAGTCCGTCTTGAAAATCTCCGTGGGAGGCGCCATTTTCTTCAAATAGGATAAGCTATAATTAAACTAATTACAACTATTTGATGGTACGCATACCATATTTGAATTGAAAAACAAATTTGGTGCTTTAGACCAATTACATTCAAATTAATGGTACGCAGACCATATTTTCTATCCTATTTGGGCTATACTAGTCACTTCATAACCTGCAAAACAGTACATATACAATATATACCATTCATCCATTCATTATCATGAATGGCCCACATAATTGGTTAGTTAAAACACATTGTATGCATCACATAAATATTTGCAGCAATTAATTAAGGGCACCAATAATGTACCAATTATTCAGTCCTTATTAATTCTAATCAAGTTTTTTAACCTTAAAGGATTTGTAGACCTAATCAAGAGTTTATGACTAAAAATGCTCCACTTAAACCAATAACTTTATATGCTTTACTAATTTTAAACATAAAAATGTATTTCTAGTCTAACCGGAAACATACAAGTTTAATTAAAATTTAAAGCTCATATAAAATTATAATCGAATCCATAAATTTAATTTATTTCAGTTGAATTAAACGAATTTAAATTAATTCAAGGTTTAATTTTAGTAAAATAATTAGTATAAATTAAAATTTATAATAATCAAAATTAAAATCCAAGAAAACAATTTAAATTATTAATTTTAAAATTAATTAAAATTATTTCAGAACTGAAAAATTCAAATTAAAATTTAAAACGAACCAATCGGGTCAAGACAAGGCCATGGGCTTGCGCCCATACCTCGTCAAGTCCAACAAGCAACAAACCCCTTGTCACTCGATTGATCGTACCGCAAAGCCCAAGCAACAACGCACCAATGCGTCAGGCCCAGCGAGCCACGCTTGCGCGCAACCCACTCGCCCAACGCCTTGGCGCGCTGCTGGGCAACGCTCGCTAGACAGGCCATCCAACGTTGCCTGCGTACACGTTGTGATGCCCTTGTCGCTGCCTTGGCGTGCTGCTGAGCGAGGCAGCGCATGTGTGGCGCAGCATCCATCGCTGCCCACGCGTGCTTGCCTTGCTCGCTGCACTTGCTCGCCCGTTGCCCCATCGCCCACACGCGTAGCACACACCCCTTAGGTGCATGGCCTTGCGCATGCCACGCTCGTTGCTCGCTGCATTCGTACCGCACAGGCGACGAGCTCCCTTGCTCGTCGTCTCGTGCCCGCACTATACAACACCCCTTAAGGGTAACACGTAGCTTCCATTGCTTTGTGCGTGCAACATTCATGAGCGTTTTCATAAAAAATTGAAATTTTTAATTTAAAATTAATGACAAATTAATAAAACATATTAATTTCATAATTTTAGGGCGAAAAATCGAAAATTTATTAATAAATTAATTTCCGATTAACATGGATTCAAATCTAGGGCATAAAAATTAAAATTTTAACATAAATTAACAATTTTTATGGTGGATTTTAATCATTGGTACCTAATTAAATTATTAATTAATTATGAAAAACAAATCAATTCTAAATTATTCGAATTTCAACAAATTAATCACAAATACAAATTAGGTTGTATAATTAACAAGTGTAGACATTCATAATTGTTAAACATATACAGTATGTCAATCAAAAACTCAAGATTTATCAACAAGAATCGCAAATACTTAATTTAACATCTTAAATTTACAAATTTTTGCGTTCGAAAAACTAAAACCTCCGAAAAGTCATAGTTAGGCTTCGAATTTTGGAATTCTGGGTTCGGCCGAAAAATTTTATTTTTGTCAAAATTTTAGAATGCCTTTTAAATGCGGAATTGACACAAAAATCACTCGATTTGGATGAGTAACGAAGAAACCGCCGAAAAACTGCGTACATATAATTAAATAAACGCAATTTGCAATTAATTACGAAAATTAATCACCCCTTTAATTCTTTGTAAATTTGTAAAATTTAACCATGTTCATGAAATTTAGATTATGAAAATAATAAGAGGCTCTGATACCACTGTTAGGTTATGATACATATGAATAAACATAAATCATGCGGAAAAACCATAAAGCCAGGAAACATATTATTAACACATAATCATTTAGCATAATTCAGATGCATACACTTTGTAGCGTGCCCTCCCTAGCTGCGCCCGAACCGAACAAGAACAAGTCTTTAGGACTCCAAGTGTCGTCCCTCCGTAGATAGTCCACAGCACGTCCGGTTCCGCCTTAAGCTTGACCAACTAGAATCACCCTTAAGGTTCTTAGATTTTCGGCTATTTTGGGTGCAAGTGTTCGGCTGATTTTTGCTTAAAAATCTTACCTTGAATACTTCAATAATCGTCTGTTAAATATGTGACCCTAGGCCTATATTTATAGAGTTTATGGAAAGGAATTATAATCCTACTAGGATATGGATTTATTAATTAGAATCCTATTTGAACTCTAAATAATAAATTTAATCTATTAGGATTAGGATTTAATCATTGCACGAATTCCGATAGGATTAGGATTCGTTACGAACACGAATGTCGCACGACCACGAGGAACGCACGCACCCGCGCAGGCCTTGCGGCCCACACCGAGTGGGCGCTGCCTCGCAGCCCACGAGCATACGCTCCAGCGCCCGCGCCTACGGCCTTGCTGGGCCTGGCCTTGCGTTGGGCCTGGCGAGGCTGTGGCCTTCGTGTTGGGCGCTTGGCTTACTGGGCGCGGGCCTGGCTTCGTGCTGGGCCTTCGTCTGGCAAGCCTCGTCCGATGCTAATCGTACGATGCGCTTCCGATTAAATTCTCGGTTCCGGAATTTATTTCCGATACGACCAATATTTAATATTTCCGATTCCGGAATTAATTTCCGTTTCGAACAAATATTTAATATTTCCGTTTCCGGAATTATTTTCCGATTCCGATAATATTTCCGATTCTGACAATATTTCCGTTTCCGGCAATATTTCCGATTCCGGCAATATTTCCATTTCCATTAATATTTTCCGATACGTACCATGTTTCCGTTTCCGGCAATTTCTACGACTTGGATAATATTTATATTTCCGATACGATCCATATTTCCGTTTCCGGCAATATCATCGTTTCCGAAGTATTCATTTCTTGCTTATGACGATCTCAGCTCCCACCGAAACCGAGATCCGTCGATTCCGAATATCCATAGATGGAGTATTTAATGCCATTAAATACTTGATCCGTTTACGTACTATTTGTGTGACCCTACGGGTTCAGTCAAGAGTAAGCTGTGGATTAATATAATTAATTCCACTTGAACTGAAGCGGCCTCTAGCTAGGCATTCAGCTCACTTGATCTCACTGAATTATTAACTTGTTAATTAATACTGAACCGCATTTATTAGACTTAATATTATATGCATACTTGGACCAAGGGCATTATTTCCTTCACACTTCTCTTGGCAAAGAACGACCACCAAGTACAAATTCTTGGGGGCTCGAAAGAAAGAAAATATGCAAAGGGATGCAAATTGAAACAACGTTTCCAAGCTACGTCCCGTGCTTGGACAAATTCAAAAATAAACTCGACCTCAAAGCAAAAGGTCTCCGTTAACATTCACATATCGTCCCACCGGTCATTTCACAAGGACCCAAGTAATGGCATAACTAGGCCAATTCTAAATGGTGACATACATCCTATAAGCCGTAAAGACTCGTTCAAAACCACGAAAGGCAGACGACCACGAAACGATGGTCCGTTTAGACACAGTGCCAACCCACATTCAGGTTGCAGCTAAGTCCGAGCATCCCTCGGAAGAATTCGCTCTTACAGGAATGAATAAAAAAGAAATTCTCAAAAGAAATCCCAAGAACAAATGAAGTAGGGACTGGCCCACCTCTATCGGGCAAGATCGCGCCACGAACCATGCAAGTCACAAATCGAAAAGACGAATTCAGGTTCGCCCAACTTCAGCGGGCGGGGTCTGCGTCACTAACCGCGCAGGTCCTCAGTTTTCGAAAATGAAAAGAAAATAAAATCTTCAAAAACAAAAACAGGCTCGCCATCTTCAGCTGGCGGGGTCTACGTCACAAACCGTGTAGGTCCTTATTTTCAAAACATCAAAACAGATTCGTCCACTTCTATCGGACGGGGCGTCCACCCTCAGCGGACAGGCTCGCCCACCTTCTGCGGGCGGGGTCTGCGCCACTAACCGCGCAGGTCCTTAGTCGCTGCAGCGATAACTTTTCCTGGTTTCCCTTTTCCAAAAATCAAAGGATGGTTTCCCTTTTCCGAAAATCAAAGGATGGTTTCCCTTTTCCAAAAATCAAAGGATGGTTTCCCTTTTCCAAAAATCAAAGGATAGTTTCCCTTTTCCAAAAATCAAAGGATTGGTTTTCCGTTTTTCCAAAAAAGAGCGATGTGCTGGATTTTCCTTCGTTTTACGTCCTATAAAAACAATGGGTTTTCTCGTTTAGCTAACCCTGAAAATGAGAATCTTTAAAAACGTTTTACCTCGTGATTGGGCTTGGCCAGGCCTAGTTACACTTTATAGCTTTGATTTCGAAAACATCTTTAGATACTTCCAATGACAAAGTGAGGGAGTTTCTATACTATCAGTTAACAAATTCCAATGACGCGTGAGGAATGTGTTAACACTTCAAGTGATGACCCTTAAGTCAAATGTTATCACTCGGGGGCTCGTGAGACCCTCGCAAAACAGGTCACATACGCCATGGCTTGTAGGACGCACTCCGTCTAGTACTTTGACCATCGTCTCATCTCGAGACTCAGTTAAAGTGGGGCTAACTGTAGACACCTACTTTTGTCCCCATTCCCGAAAGGGAAGGTTCGATGATGAGAACATAAATCTCCACTTGGCAACGCATCTCCTATAAAATAACGAATCTCAATCACCCTTTCATTTTCAGCCAAAGCTACTATTTATAGAAACCTGCTAAGAATAGTAACTGCCGTAAAAGGTAGTTGTTAAAAGTGGCAAAGACATAAAAGATAGAAACCTGTCAGAATTAGGTGTTGCACTCCAACATAAATCCTAAAAGAGATAGAATTTGCATTGCTGGTATAATTCGAAAATAAGAGTTACGAATTAATTAAATTCCTAACGAACCTAGAGTTCGTAATGGGCCCAGACGCATTCCGTCATAAGTTAATACGCACTAAAAGACTCGGATAAATCTCAAAAGCTCCGTGTTCTAAGAGTCCAAATCTGAGAAAGAACTCGGCCCAGATCCCATTTTTGAAGGAAATAATGCCCTTGGTCCAAGTATGCATTCTATGTTAAGTCTAATAAGTGCGGTTCAGTATTAATTAACAAGTTAATAAATTCAGTGAGATCAAGTGAGCTGAATGCCTAGCTAGAGGCCGCTTCAGTTCAAGTGGAATTAATGATATTAATCCACAGTTACTCTTGACTGAACCCGTAGGGTCACACAAATAGTACGTAAACGGATCAAGTATTTAATGGCATTAAATACTCCATCTATGGATATTCGGAATCGACGGATCTTGGTTTCAGTGGGAGCTGAGATCGTCACAAGCAAGAAATGAATACTCCGGAAACGATGATATTGCCGGAAACGGAAATATGGATCGTATCGGAAATATAAATATTATCCAAGTCGTAGATGTTGCCGGAAACGGAAACATGGTACGTATCGGAAAATATTACCGGAAACGGAAATATGGATCGTATCGGAAATATAAATATTATCCAAGTCGTAGATGTTGCCGGAAACGGAAACATGGTACGTTTCGGAAAATATTATCGGAAATGGAAATATTGCCGGAATCGGAAATATTGCCGGAAACGGAAATATTGTCAGAATCGGAAATATTATCGGAATCGGAAAATAATTCCGGAAACGGAAATATTAAATATTTGTTCGAAACGGAAATTAATTCCGGAATCGGAAATATTAAATATTGTTCGTATCGGAAATGAATTCCGGAACCGGGAATTTAATCGGAAGCGTATCGTACGAATAAACATCGGACGAGGCCTGCCGGACGAGGGCCCAGCACGAAGCCAGGCCATCGCCCAGCAAGCCAAGCGCGCCACACGAACAGCCAAGGCCACGCCAGGCCCAGCAGGCCATGGCAGCGCGCGCAGCGCGCGCAGCAATGGGCTGCGAGCTGTGCTGCTGCTCGCGTGGGCTTGCGGCTCGCGTGGGCCGAGCAGCCGTGTGGGCTGTGCGCGGGCATGGCCTGCACGCTCGTAGGTCATGATCGTGTAGAGTTTGTGTTCACATACGAAACCTAAATTGTATAGGATTTGTTTGATGATTAAATTCCTAATCCTAAAAGGATAAATATTAATTAATTAGAGTCCTACTAGGATTCTAGTTTAACTAATTAGTATCCTAATAGGATTCCAGTTCCTTTTCCATACCTCTATAAATAAGGGCCTAGGGTCATTATTTGCAGGAACGATTGAAGTATTCAAAGGGTAAGTTTTTGAAAGAAAAATCAACCATACACTTGCAAACACATAGCCGAAATTCCTAGTAACCTTAAGGGCGATTCTAGTTGGTCAATCTTGAGGCGGATCCGGACGTACTGTGGACTATCTACGGAGGGACGACACTTGGAGTCCTAAAGACTTGTTCTTGTTCGGTTCGGGCGCAGCTAGGGAAGGCACGCTACAAAGTGTATGCATCTATACTATGCTAAATGATTATGTGAAAATAATATGCTTTCCTGGCTTTATGGTTTTTCCGCATGATTTATGAATTGTCATATGTATCATAACCTAACAGTGGTATCACGAGCCTCTTATTATTTTCATAATCTAAATTGCATGATCATGGTTAAATATTACAAATTTGCAAGAATTAAAAAGGGGTGATTAATTTTCGTAATTGTTAATTAATTGCAAATTGCGTTTATTTAATTATACGTACGCAGTTTTTCGGCAGTTTCTTCGTTACTCATCCAAATCGAGTGATTTTTGTGTCAATTCCGCATGTTAAAGGCATTCTAAAATTTTGACAAAAAGACTATTTTTCGGCTGAACCCAGAATTCTCAAATTCGAAGCCTAACTATGACTTTTCGCAGGTTTTAGTTTTTCGAATGCAAAATTTCGTAAATTTAAGATGTTAAATTAAATATTTGCGATTCTTGTTGATAAATCTTGAATTTTTGATTGACCTACTGTATATGTTTAACAAGTTTGAATGCCTAGCCTTGTTAATTATTCAATCTAATTTGTAATTATGATTAATTTGTTGAAAATTGGAATAATTTAGAATTAATTTGATTTTCATAATTAGTTATAATTTAATTAGATACCTATGATTAAAAACCACCATAAAAATTGTAAATTTATGTTAAATTTTAATTTTTATGACCTAGACTTGAATCCATGTTAATCGGAAATCAATTAAATAATAAATTTTCGATTTTTCGCCCTAAAATTATGAAATTAATATTATTTATTAATTTGTCATTAATTTTGAATATAAATTTTTAATTTTTATGTGATTCGCTCATATAACTTGCACGCACAAAGCAATGGACGCTACGTGTTACCCTTAATGGGTGTTGTATAGTGCGGGCGTGCGAAGACGAGCAAGGGAGCTCGTCGCCCATGCGGTACGAATGCAGCGAGCAAGGGCATGGTGCACGAGCACAAGGCAGCAGCTCTGCCTTGTGTCGTAGGCTGTGAGCAATGGGCGTATGGGCAGGGGCGAGAGCAAGGCACGAGCAGTCGCGTGTGGGCAGCAAGCGTGCTGCGCCACAGCGCGCACTGCCTCGCGCAAGCATGCGGAGCCTCGCGCGCAGCGAGCACAAGCTCGCGTGCCACGAGCGCTACGCACAGCGTCGATGGCTCGCGCGCAGCGAGCGTCAGCTCGCATACTGCTGCCTCGTGCGATGAGCGCAAGCTCGCGTGCGGGAAAGGCAGGCGCGCAGCGAGCGATGGCTCGCATGGATCGAGCGCTGGCAAGCGAGCGCAGCGAGCGATGGCTCGCGTGCAGCGAGCGCTGGCGCGCGCAGCGAGCACCAGCTCGCGTGTTCGATTGATGCCTTGCGATGGTGAGCAGCAGCAATGCGACGCAGCGCATGGGCTGCGGGCACATGGCCAGCAATGGCTGTATGCGTGTTGCCCATGGGCGTGCGTTGCGTGGGATTGTTGCTTTGCGATTAGATCGTTTTGAAATTTTAATTTGAAATTTTCAGTTTACGTAATTTTAATTAATTTTAAAATTAATAATTTAAATTATTTTCTTGGATTTTAATTTTGAATATTGTAATTATAATAAATTTTATTTATTCTAATTATTTTACTAAAATTAAAATCATGAATTACTTTAAATACGAATGAAATTAAATTAAAATTTTTGGATTCAATTATAAATTTATATGAGCTTTAAATTTTAATTAAATTTGTATGTTTCCGGTTAGACTAGAAATACATTTTTATGTTTAAAATTAGTAAAGCATATGAATTTATTGGTTTAAGTGGGAGCATTTTTAGTCATAAAACTCTTGATTAGGTCTGCAAATCCTTAAGGTTAAAACAACTTGATTAGAATTAATAAGGACTGGATAATTTGTAGATTATTGGTGCCCTTGATTAATTGCTGCAAATGTTTATGTGATGCATAATGTGTTTTACTAACCAGCTATGTGGGTCATTCATGATAATGAATGGGTGAATGGTATATATTGTATATGTACTGTTTTGCAGGTTATGAAGTGACTAGTATGGCCCAAATAGGATAGAAAATATGGTCTGCGTACCATTAATTTGAATGTAATTGGTCTAAAGTACCAAAGTTGTTTTTAAATTCAAATATGGTCTGCGTACCATCAAATAGTTGTAATTAGTTTTAATTATAGCTTATCCTATTTGAAGAAAATGGTGCCTCCCACGGAGATTTTCAAGACGGACTTTGAAGTTAAAGCTTCAAGATGAAGTCGGGCCATACTAGATCACATTTATCTTATGCATGTTTTAAGTTATTTATTGCTTTTAAATATGTCTTAAAATGCATGAGATCAAAGCTTGATTGTGTTGCATGATTAAGGATTTTAGTTCACTTAAAATCTAACCAACATAGTAAGAGCCTTAAGTTCCAAACTTAAAAATTGAGTTAAAAGGTGCCATGCCAAAATATACACTTGCTTGGATATCCTTTACATCAATCTAGTAATAGTTTTCGCTCAGCGAGGTGTTACTTATTGGTCCTAAAGGGGCAAGGTACACAAATAATTGTGAGTACATGTTAGTTTTAGTGAAACTCAACGATATAAGTAAGGAGTCCTTTTATGTCGTGGCAAAATCGATAGGTTTACCTAATAAGTTCTTAGACGTGCCTATCAACCAAGAATAGTTTCTAGACTATTAGCAAAAAGGTTTTTGCTTACCTAAGATGTTTTAGAATTGAGTCGACAAACTGTGCTTAATTCTTCAATGATTTTAGGATCTTGGAATCATTTTATTCACACCTTCCGGAACATTAAATTCGAATAAAATGCTAATAACTTGTTTAAATTGCATGAATGCTTTAATTTTCAAGTTATTACTCATGATAAATGTTTAGACTTTGCATGCTTCAATGAATGTTTTAATTATTGTTTATAATTAAATATCTTGCACTGCGGTAAATCCTTTTAGAAAGGTAACAGTAAATTTCCTCGATTGGTAATGAATCCAAGAACGATTCACGGAAATGAGAGAAAGTGAGCAATTTAAAATGTACGTTTCTTATATCGACTTTTATGGTTGTTTTCGAGTATCAAAGTCGAATGGCAAACCGATTGGTGCTTGTGAATTCAAAATACAATGTAGTTTTGAGATCATAAAGCATTGAGTTTAAACGCTCAGCTTTGCCAATGGTTAACAACCTAAAATCCTTTTTCCATTTAATTCTCGAATGAGTCTAGTTCCTAGACATTCGAATAGATCGATGCTTAGAGAACTTTAGAAGCTTCTGGTAAGATCATCTAGTTGAAACAGAATATTCAACATAAATGGTAAGAACTTTGAT
This sequence comes from Spinacia oleracea, assembly GCF_020520425.1. NCBI lineage: Eukaryota > Viridiplantae > Streptophyta > Magnoliopsida > Caryophyllales > Amaranthaceae > Spinacia > Spinacia oleracea. Next base: position 96,527,783 of record NC_079489.1, read on the forward strand.
AAAATGACATTGGACATGTCTAACAAAGTATAAAAGTCAACACTAGAGAATTCAATTCTTAAGACTATAAGAAAGGGTACAAGAAATAGGAAAACAAAGGAACAAATGAAAGGAATTTACGATTCCGGTTCTACCTATAAGTTTATGTTTAAAGAGAAGTGACCTAGCAATCAAACTTCCTTGGTATCATATACCGCTTGAGGTTCTTACTTCGGTAATAACTCAAATAATGGAAGCTAGGCTACACTAATGGCCTACAAGTGAAAAATGAAGCATGGCAATGCTACATTAGTTGTAGGGTCATCTAGTTTGTTTTAAGTCCTTCAAGGCTAGAACTTAATGGCTATTTTGTTCCATAATCAGCATACCTAAATTTCTGTTTCAAACACAGAAAGACTCACATTCAAGAAAACAAAAACAATGTTTGTTTGTTTATTTGAATAAAATGGTCAATTACGGGTTGAGTCAATATGCTTGATTAAAACAAACAACTCTTTAACAATAAAAACTTTACTAGGTTCAAATCGACCCCTTGATTTGAGTTCCACTAATCTTTGGCATTGTTGCTTAGACCATATCAACAAGTTAACATTCAAAAGCTCTATTTTGATGGACTTTTGAAAGTTGATTGATTTCTAGATCAATTTAAGACAATTAGTCTTACTTGTTGAAAGTAACAATAGATTTGAACTATTGTTAGAACGCCTAGACAATAGAGTTCAAAGCTAAAGAAAGATTTTATGACTTTATTATTTCACATGGATTTGAGTAAATATAGGTTTATTTACTCAAATGTGATATAAGTTGAATCTGTTTGGCTAGTTCAAAGATTCAGAAGTATAAAATCGACTTGGCAAGAAATCATAAAGATCTAGGTTAGATCATGTTGATGATTACTTGAGACCAAATATGATCATCAATGATTGTGTGTTGTAATTTCACAATCTAGGTCCATAAGATATGGCATATCTTAGTTGGAATAATCGAAATCAATAAGTACTTGATTCGATTAATGATGAATCATAAAGACTTTTCCTATAATTTCTAAAACAAAATGCTCAACTACCACCAAACTAAACCAAATTTGTCAAAGCTATTGAAAAGTAATTTCAGAATAACTTTTCGTAAAATACATCTAGAGAGTTCCTAAACTCAGTGGGAGCTTAGTGTTTGTTATTCAACAAACTAAGGCCCAAGTATAGATATATGTTTCATTGTGATTTATTCAAATGAAACACAAGGGTATTGTTTCTACCACGAATTTTTGAGAACATAATGTTTGTTTGCTCGAAATAATGTCCTTTTGGAGATTCGTTTCCAAAATGACAAGTGGGAGAAAATAGACTTCGAAAGTCTTCGAGGCGAACAACAAACATAAACGGACATTCCGGAGGCTTTTCGAAGTGCTTCAGAAAATCCGAACTTATTCTTTAAGGACTTTAGAAGTGGCTTTAAATAATAGACATCTCTTAGAAGACTTTACAAGTGCTTCAAGGAGAACAGAATATTTAAAGGACTTTCAAGTGGCTATTGATATTCTATTGTTTGATGTTCTATATCCAAGTAGGCATAGAGTTCAAATCACTGAAACTATGAGATTCTTCTATTAGATATTGAAGAAACATGGAGTTCAGGTCACTGAAACTATGCAATTCTTCTATTAGATAGTGAAGAAACCTACAACTTGCAGTCAAACTATTATCATGTAGATTAATGAGTTTGTGACCTGTAAGAAAGCTATGACGAAACCCATATTCCCTAAAATGGTTAGAGGCCATATATAGACTTAAATGTTTTAAATGGTTAGAGGCCATAAAACATACTCAATGTTTTGATGACAAAATTGAAATTTTGTTGATTTGCAAGAATAGTTTCACACCTATTGGTTGCAAGTTTGTTTTAAGGATAAAAACCATCAAACATGAGATTGTGTTCACAACACAAAGCTAGATTAGTTTCTAAAGGTTACAAGCAAATTCACCGTGTGGATTGTGTTGAAACCTCATGCATAATCGTAATGCTTAAGTCTATAATTCAAGTAATGATTGCATATTGGTACATATGGCAATTGGATGACAAAACGTATTCCTCAATCAAATGTTGGAAGAAAACTATGTACATGGCATGTCATAGGATTTGTGGATCCAAATAATGCTTGAAATGAATGCTAGCTTAAGAAATCTAAGTATAGATTTAAGCAAGCAATTGGGAATTAGAAATGTATTTTAGTGAAGCTAATAAGTATTTTAGTTTCATAAAATGTACATGATTCTTATAGATATATAAGAAGTTTAGTGGGAGTACATAAAACTCAATTGGTCCTATGTGTATCACACACATATCTCTCTATTGTGAAATAACATTCAAATGCTAATAACTTAGATTTGAAATTATTCATCAATGATGGAACAAGGCGAAACTTAGTACATACTGGGTATTAAGATCTATTTACAAAGATCTTATGATATTGTTTAGTAATGGCATTTACTAAATCAAACACGAAAGACTCCATTGGAGATATTCGATCCATATGAATAAATCTAAGTAATGAATGTTTGAACTATGTATAAGCATTTACTAAGTTAAACATCAAAGAATCTAATGAGATTCTTCACCTATATTATATGTCAAAGAATTTAGTTGGATTCAGTATCTACTGTAACTGAATGAGCTAAAGTTACATGAATAGAATTCAATTGGGAATTATTCTGCAAAAGAATTTATCATGTATATAATATAATATGAGGATTGCCAAAAACGTATCGTATGACTTTAGGCATGACGAACATATACCAATCTCTATTGATCTAAGTGAAGATCAACTAGATTGAGATCAAGAACACTTATGGTACTTGAAAAGGTACATAGGAATACTTCTTGATTCAAGGAAATAAAGATATGCTAAATATTGATGCTACACGCATAAACACTGGCAAAGGATCAAGCAAGACCCTTTGGAGTTAACCATTGATAAGGACGAGCTATAGAGCATCGTGTTTTGAAATGGCAACATGGATTGAAGACCATGAGTTGTTGCGTGGGAAATTAAATATTAATTTCTATGTTCTAAGATACAGCTGGAAAGTCTTCCACGTATCTGTGAACTGCCTGGATAAGTAAATCCAACCAAAGCATCACTAGCAACCTATACAGTTGAAGTAAAAGTAATTATTGCCTAAGAAGCAATGAAACAGGGTTGTTTAGGTTAAAGAGTTCTTCATTGAACTTGTGTAGATCACATGTCTGCTGACTTGATGGTTCTTCATTGCAAAATGCGTAGAACCACTCTTGTAGGTAGAAAGAATAGATCACAAACTAAACACACTCAAAAGATATTATCATCTTATCTCGGAAAAGACATTCGATGAAAAAGATATTAAGATTGGCAAAGCATGATAACTAAACCTATGCAACAAGTGAGAAGCAACACTCACATTGTAGCACTGGAAATCAAGCGTAGCTTTGAATTCCATGAACTGTTTTAAAGATGGGTTTGAGGCCCATGGTTGTAAAACATTGGGGTTGAACATTTATCATATATGAAATGTATTTTCATATTCCATTTAATCTTGGTTTAGTATTAAATGATGAGTCCCTTCAAATTTGACGAAATATTCAAGATAGACTGTCAGGACCAGTCCTGTGACTAAGAAATGTCTATCAAGTGAACTTGAATGTCAAAGGTTGAAAATGGTCCCTAGTCGGAGTTTTCTATAAAATTGGACGCATAGAAAACGTTAGACGACTAGAATGCAAGATGACTAGTAGTTCTGTTTCTTGAACTATGTGGACATGGCAATGTCATAATCATTTGCATAGATACTTACTTTGGGAAGACTAGTATCGGACAGACCTATGAAACTTTACTGTAAGAGATGAAAATCTGTCATAAGTAAATTTCATTAAAATTATTAGACACTAAATCCTCAATACCTGAGTGATTTGAGATTACTTGTTTGAGAACTGGTTGCTTTGACGTTGACCAACCGTCGCACCGTAAAAGGAGGCTATAAAGGCAACGCTCAGGTAATCACCTATCAAACAAAGTCTAATCTCAAGATCGCAAGATTGGGATTGTCCTCCCATAAATCGGGATGAGATGCTTAAAAGTTGTACAAGGCCACTCGGAGAGCTAGAAACTGTGAAATGCATGGCCGTGCTCGGATGAATCATAGGCTATGATTATCTGTTTATTTGATCAGTTGAACTCTGAAACCGAGGAACACCTCTGGACATAATAAGGATGACAACTCTTACCTTATGTTCAAGAGCAAGCATCGAGTGACAAAGGAATTAGGAAATGCACACTTGTCCCTAAGGACAAGTGGGAGACTGAAGGAAATAATGCCCTTGGTCCAAGTATGCATTCTATGTTAAGTCTAATAAGTGCGGTTCAGTATTAATTAACAAGTTAATAAATTCAGTGAGATCAAGTGAGCTGAATGCCTAGCTAGAGGCCGCTTCAGTTCAAGTGGAATTAATGATATTAATCCACAGCTTACTCTAGACTGAACCCGTAGGGTCACACAAATAGTACGTAAACGGATCAAGTATTTAATGGCATTAAATACTCCATCTAAGGATATTCGGAATCGACGGATCTTGGTTTCAGTGGGAGCTGAGATCGTCACAAGCAAGAAATGAATACTCCGGAAACGATGATATTGCCGGAAACGGAAATATGGATCGTATCGGAAATATAAATATTATCCAAGTCGTAGATTGTTGCCGGAAACGGAAACATGGTACGTATCGGAAAATATTACCGGAAACGGAAATATGGATCGTATCGGAAATATAAATATTATCCAAGTCGTAGATGTTGCCGGAAACGGAAACATGGTACGTATCGGAAAATATTATCGGAAATGGAAATATTGCCGGAATCGGAAATATTGCCGGAAACGGAAATATTGTCAGAATCGGAAATATTATCGGAATCGGAAAATAATTCCGGAAACGAAAATATTAAATATTTGTTTGAAACGGAAATTAATTCCGGAATCGGAAACATTAAATATTGTTCGTATCGGAAATGAATTCCGGAACCGGGAATTTAATCGGAAGCGTATCGTACGAATAAACATCGGACGAGGCCTACCGGACGAGGGCCCAGCACGAAGCCAGGCCATCGCCCAGCACGAAGCCAGGCCATCGCCCAGCAAGCCAAGCGCGCCACACGAACAGCCAAGGCCACGCCAGGCCCAGCGCAAGGCCAGGCCCAGCAGGCCATGGCAGCGCGCGCAGCGCGCGCAGCAATGGGCTGCGAGCTGTGCTGCTGCTCGCGTGGGCTTGCGGCTCGCGTGGGCCGAGCAGCCGTGTGGGCTGTGCGCGGGCATGGCCTGCACGCTCGTAGGTCATGCTCGTGTAGAGTTTGTGTTCACATACGAAACCTAAATTGTATAGGATTTGTTTGATGATTAAATTCCTAATCCTAAAAGGATAAATATTAATTAATTAGAGTCCTACTAGGATTCTAGTTTAACTAATTAGTATCCTAATAGGATTCCAGTTCCTTTTCCATACCTCTATAAATAAGGGCCTAGGGTCATTATTTGCAGGAACGATTGAAGTATTCAAAGGGTAAGTTTTTGAAAGAAAAATCAACCATACACTTGCAAACACATAGCCGAAATTCCTAGTAACCTTAAGGGCGATTCTAGTTGGTCAATCTTGAGGCGGATCCGGACGTACTGTGGACTATCTACGGAGGGACGACACTTGGAGTCCTAAAGACTTGTTCTTGTTCGGTTCGGGCGCAGCTAGGGAAGGCACGCTACAAAGTGTATGCATCTATACTATGCTAAATGATTATGTGAAAATAATATGCTTTCCTGGCTTTATGGTTTTTCCGCATGATTTATGAATTGTCATATGTATCATAACCTAACAATTTTCAACGCCTGGATCTGGGCACTGAAATCTTCGGCGCCCAGCCCTGGGCGCTGAAAGTGCCTGGGGCCGTTTTATCTCCGAATTCTTTTTGGATTCGTATCTTAAAATCTATCTTTCCACACACTCTTTTTCTATAAATACAGCCTAAAACCGACGTGAAACACACACAATTCCATAATCTGAGTATTGACTCTAGCCTTAAGCCTAAGCCTCACGCTGCGAAATTGATACAGCGTTTTGTCGCAATCGACCCAAAAGTCGAACAGAACGCATCCTGCCCCTTGTAGCTTGATGAATTCAGCCTAAATACTGGAACATTGCTTGGAAACCCGAGATTCGTTAAATAAAAGGAGAAATAGCAAAGCCAAGTGGTTAGTTTTCTGAGAACCACAACGCACCTCTCAAGGGTGCGTTGTAATATGTCCCTCATATGATTTAATCGCTTTTATCACCCTTTTATAAAATTGTCAAACTATTAATTTGATTGATCTATCACGCCTAATAAGATAATACCTTGGACAATTGAATTATCATGCTAGGTATCTTAAATTAATCTAAATAAGATAATCACGATCGATTTAGTATTATGTGTTGCATATTGCTAAAATCAATTCAGAATAGTTTAATAGTTTAACGCATGTCCCTTCAATTATTTATGCTGAGCTAGTAAGGATAACCTGCCTATGGAGTATTATCGATGAGTACTCCTCTCGGTAGTTACAGTCCCCCGAACTCTCAATCTCTGCCCTGCGTGTGTACGTTGAACGATCCCCACACCAGGGATCACAAGGGAACCTATGGCCGTCGTGGTCGAACATAATGGCACTCCCTTTATGTCACGATAACCGGGTTTTGTCAATTTTTCTCATTGTCGTTAAAAACTGAATGGCGACTCCTATATTACTAGTCGATTGGGTGTAAACTCACAGGAAATCCAATTACACTTGATCTGACAACGTCACGCCCACGAGGGACGAGGTCACGCATTAGCCTCGTGCTTTTTCGACCCACTCACAATAACCTAACAGTGGTATCAAGAGCCTCTTATTATTTGCATAATCTAAATTGCATAACATGGTTAAATTTTACAAATTTGCAAAGAATTAAAAGGGGTGATTAATTTTCGTAATTGTTAATTAATTGCAAATTGCGTTTATTTAATTATATGTACGCAGTTTTTCGGCAGTTTATTCGTTACTCATCCAAATCGAGTGATTTTTGTGTCAATTCCGCATGTAAAAGGCATTCTAAAATTTTGACAAAAACAAAATTTTTCGGCCGAACCCAGAATTCCCAAATTCGAAGCCTAACTATGACTTTTCGGAGGTTTTAGTATTTCGAACGCAAAAGTTTGTAAATTTAAGATGTTAAATTGAATATTTGCGATTCTTGTTGATAAATCTTGAATTTTTGATTGACCTACTGTATATGTTTACCAATTTTGAATGCCTAGACTTGTTAAATATACAACCTAATTTGTAATTATGATTAATTTGTTGAAATTCGAATAATTTAGAATTGATTTGATTTTCATAATTAATTAATGATTTAATTAGGTATCCATGATTAAAAACCACCATAAAAATTGTTAATTTATGATAAATTTTAAATTTTTATGACCTAGATTTGAATCCATGTTAATCGGAAATTAATTGATTAATAAATTTTCGATTTTTCGCCCTAATAAATTTTCGATTTTTCGCCCTAATTTTCGATTAATAAATTTTCGATTTTTATGGCGCTAGGGTTTGTGTTTTGGGAGTTTGTTGCTGTAGAGAGATATCTAGAGAGATAGAGTTTGACACTTTTTCTTTAAGGTTAACTAATGCAAACGTACTCAAACATTTTCATTTAATTAACATGAAAAGAACGGGAAAAAAAGATGGAAATTTCAAATAATTTTTAGAATTTGGTTTGGGGATCTAATTTTTATTAATTAATTAAAATTATTAAATTGTAATTGAGGGTTAATTATTAGTGGATCAATGGTCAAATATGGACTGGCATAGTAATTTACATTAACTGTTAGAAAGATAGATTTTTTTTTTTTGTAAAATAGGATTTTATTAATCACTAAATAAATATTTAGTACAAACTTCATACAACCAATGATGTCTTGGCCTACTGGTTAAGGCTGGGGATTTGTTTGCAATAGGTCTCAGGTTCGAATCCCCCACTCCCGTTTGTAATTTATATTGCCTCATACGCACCAAAAAAAAAAAAACTTCCTCATGTTTCTTTCTTTCCACACTACACAACAGTAGCAAGTGACATTCTATAGAGTTGTCACATCACATGCCTTCTACAAATACCCAACCATTGAAGAATAATACTTCAATCAACTTTAGAATACTCGCAATTGAAGAATATGTGATTAACTGGTTCGATTTCTATCGAGTGCAGACTACATTGCAAACTACGATACACACCAATCACTACAAAAATTTGTATCTTTAACGACAACCTAATTACGACGGGTCAAAAATCCCGTCGCAAAAGGCTTTTGCGACGGGCAGGGCCGGCCCTAGGGCAGGGCATAAGGGGCCGTCGCCCTAGGCCCCATGGAAAAAGCCCAAATATCTCTTAAGCCAATTAAGTTATAAAAAAAATAATATACTTTGCACAATTGTACATGATCAGCAGAATAGCGCAGTGGTTTCTTCCCTTGACTTGGTAATTCCACTAGTTTGGAACGCGGATTCAAATCTCACCAAGTGTGCGATTATTATTTTTTCCCCTGATTCGTTTCTTTCTTTCTTTTTTGCGTAAGAACGACGAAATTTATCTGTTCTCTCCTTTGTTTGTTTCATACTTCTTTCACCTCGTGATTTTTTCCCCGTTTTTGTTATTTTTCATTACTAACTACTCAATTTAAATCCAGATGATCGCCAAAAGTAGAGGCATGTAAATACAATCCTGATGTTTTAGATTTTTTTTGTTAATGTAAATCACACTTATTGTTTTCATTTGGATTTAGAAGGAAAAAATTGAGTTTTTATTTTATTTCAACCGATTTGCTAAAACTCTTAGATGGTCCGCTACTACATCATTGTTGTTTCAATTTTAAATTTCAGTATCCCTTATAATAGAGTAAAATTTTCTTGGCTAGTTTAGTTAGACATAGAGAGTAATATTAAGTTTAAAAAGTGAATGCGAATGATTTACATCATTTTTCAAATATAAAAAGTACATTATATCTACGAACAACTTTTTTGTCCTTGTACCTTTAGAAGTACGGGCCTCAAATTTTTATTTCGCCCAAGGGCCACAAAAAAGTCAGGGACGGCCCTGGCGACGGGTCTAACTACCATACAAAGACGGGAACAACCGTCACAAATGTCTTTTACGACGGATTAACGGCGACCCCCTTTTATGACTGGTTCACGACAGGAAATCCCGCCATTAATCAATGATTATTGACCTTTAGCGACGGGATTTTCCGTCGTTAATGGTACAACTTTTTGTAGTGAATCTTAATCAAATTATTACAAGTTACCATGATATTCAGAATAGTTAATCACATTATAAAAACATACTTAGGAGCAACAAGGTTGTTACAAATAAGCTTTCTCCAACCCACGTGAGAAAAATCACCCATTAACTGATTGTAGACATACCTGACAGAAAGTTAGATATATTTATTAGTTGATAACCTTTGAGTTTTGACAACCTAGGTAGAACTCAGTTATTGACAAACTTCCTAATGATCTTGATTATAAACTAATAATTGATAAATTTTTCTTTACCATTTCAACCGTTACTTTTATCGAACATTCATAATAACTACCTATTAATTTTCACAGTTATTCGCTACTTAACGATTATCCACCGCTAACAACTACCCACTATTACTAATTTTATCAAACATTAGCCAAACGAAATACTCCATTAATTAGCGGTTGGCCGGTTGCTGCCCCTGAAAAGATCCCTCGTGATCTGAAATAACAAAATTACGGCAACCACTCCTAGGGAGTTCGGGGGTCACTGACTCACTGCCTTCCCTTGTTCTAAAAAGATCAGGAGATAGTTGAAAAAATATCTCCAAACAATAAGATAAATAAATAATAAAAATAAAAACCGAGTAACGGTTGGGTACCACACTACCACCTGCCATTCGGTGTGGAAGAGGCAACTAGGCAAGCACCGCCGGCATGAATATATCTCTATCTACAGAATATTTATCTATATATTATATAAGATTTTAGCCCGTGCAATGAATAAATTTTATTAAATTGTTAAGTTAAAATAAAACTCCTATATATACAAACTGTTATATTTATATATTAGATTATATTATTTTTTGGATTGAATTTCATTTTAGATTTATTTTTTAATTATCAGAGTGTTTGACTTTGGATAAAATTGTATATGAGTAATATTAATAAACAATTAATAAAAATATCTACGTGGTGCCTAATTATTTATCTACGTGGCACTTGACTTTTTTAATTCAAAAATAATTTTAAAATATTATTTTTCATTGGGCGAAAGCATTACATTTGGTACGTGGCCTCTGATATTGGATTAGTGTTTGATTTTAGATTGAATTTTATTTTAGATTAGTGTTTGATTTTGGATGAATTTTATTTTAGATTAGTGTTTGATTTTGGATGAATTTTATTTTAGATTTATTTTTTAATTATTAGAGTGTTTGATTTTGGATGGATTCGTATATATTAGTAATTAATTAATTAATTAAAATATCTATGTGGCACCTAATTAATTATCTACGTTCCACTCGATTTTTTTAATTCAAAAATAAATTATAAATCTTATTTTTTATTGGCCGAAACCAATAGTAATCCTAGGTGGCGCTCTAATATTTCAGCAAATATGCCTCCTTTGATTGACCTCATTGATAAGATTAAATATTTCAGCCAATAGTAATCCTAGGTTGCGCTCTAATATTTCAGCAAATAGCAAATATATATTAGATTAAAAGAGATAAAATTAATGTGATGCTGATAAATGTCACTCACTGATTGACCTCTCTTGTACTACCTTCATTCTAAAATACTCGTACCGATTTGACCGACATATAGTTTAATGCAATTTAATTGTTTTATCATTTAATTAAATGGTGATATTGAGTATTTGTTTTTAATATAATTATTAGATAATGTGTCAACTTCTAGAGGATGATGGAGGTAGGGGTGGGGATGGGGATGGGGATGGGGGTGATTTTTTAATGTTTTTTAGATTTAGGAGTACAAGTGGAACTTCAAGTAAGTGAGAGAACCAATATAAAATTAGAAAAATAAGTCATTTATAGAAACGGTGCAAGTATTCCGGGGCGACTTTATAAGGAAAACGGTCTTATTTTGACTTATTTCAGACAAAATAAATTCAGTTAAGTTCAGATAAATTCAGATAAGTTCAGATAATATAAGTTCAGCAAAAATAAGTGTTTTCAGATATTTTCACACACAAATAAGTTTATTTTAGACAAAATAAGTTTTTTCAGCTAAATAAAATTAAGATAAGTTCAGTTAAGTTCAGATAAATAAGTTCAGTCAAAATTAGTCAAATCGAACGGAGCCTAATATAAATTAATTAATAGATAAATTTTTTATCATATTTAACATATTGTATTTATGGTAACAATAACGAATTACATATATATAAATATATATATATATATATATATATATATATATATATATATATATATATATATATACTCCCTCTGTTCCATAATGTTCATCATGTTTACTATTCATATGGTCAAAGTTTAAAAACTTTGACCGTAATTAATAGTATGATTAAGAGTAAATTGTGGGATATCATTGGATTCGTTTCAATGTAAATTTTCTAAATATCCATTTTTTATAATTTTTACTAATACGAAATTAAAATTATTAACGGTCAAAGTAGTGCATTGGAGACCGCGCATAATGGAAAAGTGAGGAACATTATGGAATGGAGGGAGTAGTATACTAGATTAGGTCACGTGCATGCACGGATATTCTTAAATTATTTGACCAATTTTAATAGTACTTGACTGAAATATTTCTCTACCTAAAAATATTGCATCAATAAATCTTGAACATACTCATTTAATCATCTAATGCAAATTTCGTCTTGATAATTATTACATTTTTTAAATGATTGATAAGTTGTTTTGACAAAAATGTTCGATATACTAATATATTTTATCAAAATATTAAGTAATATATTTTATCAAAATATAAAGTAATATATTTTTCATTATTAGTATATCGATTTGACTAAAACATTACCAAAATTTAATTTTAGCAAATTATTATGTGGCATATAAATACTTTCATAATTGATATTCAAATATTGACTTTTCCATATATAAACAGTTAATAAAAAGATAGAAAAATAAAATAAAATAACATAAAGAAGAGATTTTTTAGAAAATATTTTTTTGGCGAGAAATTTTTGCATCAGGAAGGGATATGTGTCATTCCTGGGATCTGTTTTAATATAATGTAATAGATATGATTATATGCTTACAAATTTATCTTAACATATATGATTCGTTATCTAGAGAATTCATATATGTTATCTTCTTTATAGTTAGTTGTCTTAATGAATTTGCCTTAACATATAGATTTGTTATTTGGATTAGGGCATTTTCTTGGAGACTTTTTAATGTATAATGCAAAATCGTTTGTAACATTACTTATCGTAAGAAAATTATGTTACACGGGTATATAGTTCATGTTACTGTACAATTCAAAATCGCTAAGTTTAGATCATGTATTTTATAAAGTATTCCTTTAAATATCCGGAACTTGATGATGAAAGTTAAAATATAATTATAACTTATTCATAAGGTTTTAGGCCAAACGTATAATCATATACTACTAGCCCTATTTGACTAATTATGTAAAAAAATCTAGATGAGAGATACAACATGCACAAATTTATTTGGAGATGCATGACCATGGACCGGCTAATACAAGCTCTAAACGAGTAGAGTACGGTGATGGTTGGAGATTTTTCTTTTACAATAAGTGGAATGGTCAGGTCCTGATCGATGGGGCTAAGGATAAAAAGAATTATATTGGCTATGGTAAAGAGGGTGGTAAAACATTTAAGGGGGTAAGAATATACACTCTCTAACTACAAGCTGCTATTGATACATGATGATATAAAAAAATTAGGTTCCAGTAAAATAAATAATCAGTGGCATTCTTAAAAAAAATATACATTATCGAGATGCTATATTGTGATTTTCGTTTAATTAGCATACAAAACTATATGGTGAGAGATAATAAAATAACATGTTGATATAAAAGAAATAAAGTAAAAGTAAGTAGAACTTGAAAAAAAACACATCAAAAATGGAAAGAGAGTATACCTTAGAAACATTGAGGGAGTGACAAATTAATGATTAATCTATTATCGTAAGGGAGCCTATTGTTTTTAATTATGATAAATTAATTTTTAATTTTTTTTATAAAAATTAATATTTAGATAACTAATTAAACCATGCATGACATGCCAGGACCCAATTATAATTTAAATAGAATATAAATATAAATTTATAAATTGGAATGGTGCAAGTAAAAAACCTTTGCACAAATTCTTATTTAAAACTGCATAAATATTGTACATCAGAGTAAAAGTTAACTCCAAATGTTCAAAAATATTTCCGATATATGTAACAGTTATTTGTTACTGATAAAATTTGTCATTTAAAAAAAATATTCCTTCAAAGTCACTAATACTGGTAACTATTAGGCTTTATTCTCTTCGTCTGGTCTGGTTTGGTCTGATCTGATTTTTCATTTTGCTGGTCTGGCCTGGTCTGGTCTGATCTGATTCATGTTGGCCTGGTCTGGTCTGGTCTGAACTTTTCTTATTATTGTTGTAATAAATAATAAATAATAAATACGGAGTAATAAATAATAAATAACAAATAATAAATAAATAATAAATAATAAATAATAAAAAATAATAAATAATAAATAATAAATAATAAATAATAAATAATAAATAATAAATAATAAATAATAAATAATAAATAATAAATAATAAATAATAAATAATAAATAATAAATAATAAATAATAAATAATAATAAATACTCCCTCCGTTCTTAAATATTAGTCTTGTTTTGGCTTTTCAACTCGTTTCAACTCAATATTTAAACGTAAATATCTCCAAATACGTATGTTAGAAAAATATAAATGTTTGATATTGTTAAACTACACATTAAGACGAACAAAGTAAGATCTCACATGAATATGTTTTGAAGTACGTATTGGAAAGAAATTAGAAGATTCTCTTCAATTGTGAATAGTGTCAAGATTCCAAAAGGAACTAATATTCGAGAACAGAGGGAGTAAATAATAAATAATAAATAATAATAATAATAATAATAATAAATAATACAAAATAAACAATAAATAATCAATAATCAATAATAATAATAATAATAATAAATAATAAATAAAAATTAATTAGTAATTAATTGTTAATTATTAAATAATTAATAATTAACAATTATACATTATAAATTAAAAATTAGTAATTAAAAATTAACAATTATTCCGTTTTTTTTTTTTTTTTTTTTGATAAGGAAAGAAAACCCAGGCGGACTACCTGACACCATCATTTCGGATGGATGAATTACAATGACTCCGAGCTAATAAGTACTTCTTGTAGGACAAAACGTACAATGAAATTACGTTCTAGCCTCATACTACCCCAGCCCCAGTTCCAAGTAAACTTGGTGAATAGACTTCAAAGATAGACGATTAGCCGAACGGTATATGATAACGCTCCATACTCCGGAAGAATAAAAACTCGTAGCCCGACACTACACAACTAAACTACATTTACATTATGCTAATTCTAAACTATGAACAAAACAAAAACAACAAAAACAAAAAATATAACTAAAAATCCTAAAATAAACACCTGAAACTAAGGAAAAAAAAACAAATAAAGTATATAATTACAATATATTACCATAATTACAAAGACCTAAAATGTAACTGATGGTTGAAAGGAGATGCACCATGGCAGCGGCTGTGTCGACGACCAAAAACAGATTTGATGATGACAAGCAACAACACAGATCTAACAGATCGATCCATCTCCTAAAAGCAAAAACTGATTTATGGTAGAACTTAAAGGCTTCAAATCTAGAAGTCTGGTTTAGATATGAAGACCTTTTGTTCGACCATGGTATAGGGCGATAGATAAGTTGTCTGACGCTTTTCCATTGACGAGGATGGCGAGAATTATCAACGGAAAAATCTTAGGTTAGAGCCGACTGAGGCACCTAAAATCCCCTGAATGAAATAGAGGCGGGGTTGGCTAAATGTTTGCTGACGAGGCGAGGTGGTTAAACCCTTTGCCGACGAGAAGAGAAACATGGACCATTATATTAGTGGCCGGTCTCAGATCTCTTCCCTTCGATCGGATCTCAAAATGAATTTAGATAAGAGGTTAATCTCCAAAGTGGAAACTAAATTTGGGCTAGAGTATTTGCTAGGGTTTTGTGTTTGCTAACAAGAGACTTAAGGTTTTTAGAGAGAGGGCAGAGCCTCTCTCTCTAAAAAAGTCTAAAGTTTATTATAAAATCTGCATTAACAATTACTCCGTAGTAATTAGTAACACATAATTAATAATAATAATAACGATAATAGTAATTAATTATAAATTAATAATTAGTAATTATAATAATAAAATTATTAATTATAATTTAATAATTAATAAATATTAAATAATAATTAATATTAATTATTATTATTATTTAATAATTACTAATTATTAATCATAATTAATAATTATTGATTATTATTAATAATTAATAATTAATAATTATTACTTATTATTATTTATTTTTTTAATTATATTTATAATAATAATAATTATTATTATAATAATAATACTAAGTAATAATAAATAATTAAAAATTCTTGGTCTGGTCTGGTCTGATCTGAATGTTGCTGGTCTGGTCTGGTCTGCTCTGATTTAATAAGGTCTGATCTGATAAGTAACAATGACAAGGTGAAGAGAACATGACCTTAACCCTTCAAAATGTTTATGCATCAATTTGTTTTCTTAATATAAAAAGTTAATCAAAACTTATTAAAAGTTACAAAAAACTAACTAAAACTTATCCCGATGTATAATAAATTTATTGCACACTTTGTACGTGTCCAGGATTTTTGAAAACCTTGATGTTAATAAATCTACTCCGTCCGTATTTATTTAAGGGATACACTTGCCTTTTCCGGCCGTATTTATTTAAGAGATACACTTGCCATTTTTAGTAACTTATCAACCCCACCATCTAATTAAATAATACATCTAATTTACCCTATGACCCACCATCCTATTAAACAAATAATTTCATAAACTCATCCCAACTCCCACCCCACCAAAGTGACATGGTTCCCACTTGTTTACTTATTAAATTATCTACCCAACCCCACTTGCTTTATTATTTTATTTCATTCAATTCTACTTCTTAATACCCGTGCCCAGCCAAGTGTATCTCTTAAATAAATACGGATGAAGTATCATTATCATGAAATAGTAATATAATTGCGCAAATGATATTTCCATATTCGTCATATTATCAACGGGTTTTTCATGAAATGCCCATGAGTTTTAAGGAAATTCACCAAATGTCCTCAAGTTTCAATAATACATTAAAATACCCCTATTTTAAAATTTAATACCCGAAATATAGTTAATGACATCACCTACTCTTAATCAACCCAATTAACATCTAATTAACCCACTAACCCCCTAAATTAACATAATCATTAACCCATTTTTTCCTTTTTATTTTATTTTCTTTGTCTATGAGAATAAGTATTTGACACAAGCATATAGAAAGTGTGCTCAATAGGTAATGAAAAAAAGGAAAATAAATCATTATTTTAGAGAATTAAATTAAAAATATTTATTTTAAAAAAATGAAAATCTAATTTCGAATCGTTCTTTTTAATTAGATGTTAATTAATTTGTAGTTGTATAATTAATTACTCCGCCCATTTTTCATCACCAAAAAAACCTCAAATTCTTCTTTTAAACCTCCCACTATAAAATTATAACCCCTCGGATGAAATCAAACAAAAAAGCCCAAAACTAGACAATTAATGTCACGTTTATTGCTAACGGAATCATACTTCCAATGCTCATTAGAGATTCGATCAATCAAAGAAATCCGACCCCATTCCTTAGAATCTTCAACACCTTCATCTTTTTTCTCAAAAGCAATCGAATAAATTCGTTGCGGAATAAAATAAACAAATCCACCAACAAAATCAAGGACTCTTCTCAAACTCACATATGTTCACTTAAATTACTGTTTCAATGTGTTCTTGTGTTGACGGCTCTGTCGAAATTTTGACCCCCTTTTTTTTTAATCTTTTCGATTTTCACCCAAATCAGTGACTTATCTTTATCTACCCCCTTCAATCAAATTTATCAAAAAAACCGCAGATTATTCATATGAAACAATGGTCACGCCATTTATGGGTTTGATGAGTTCGTGTTCTTCGATTGAAAGTTAGTGAAAATTAATCTGGTACATATTTTTTTTGGTGATGTTATTAGGTACTCTGGTATGTGTATCATTGTCTTGTTCTTGTTATTTTTTCGGCATGCTAATTTGTTGAACTCCATAAATTGATGCTAGTCTGCTTTTCAAAGAATGAGTCGTAACATATTTCGACATTACTTCCTAGATTCTATGTAAAATAGACATGAATAGCGTGGTGTTGCTATAGAAAAGGCAATAGTTTAGATTTTTTTTTCTGTTTGTATTTGACGCATGTAATTGCTTTTATTATTTATAATATTTTTCATTTGTTTAACAGTGGATTGGACTTTGCTTAACTGACTATAATTTGTGTTTGAAGTCCCAAAGGCGGGACAAAAAAGTATAGTCCCTAAAATTAAGGTGAAAAATATGAAAGGTTGAACCCCAAATTTTATTTTATTTTGACAAGGAAAGAAAATCCAGGTTAACCATTTCAAAGAGTCAACCTATAGCATCCTTACGGGTGATGAGAGAGTTGGAATGGTCAAAAGACGAAAACCACAATGACATAGAATTACAAGAAGTTTCTTTTGCCGCCTTAAAATCCGCCGCTTGATTAGCTTCCTGATAACAATTGTTGACCATAAAACCTTCGACCTTGGCTAGGTCTGCTGTTGTATCATCTATGAGACCACTAATTTACCAAGTTATATGCTAAACTCGATTTATGGACTTGATGACCACCAAATTGTCCCCTTCAATGATCAATTTTTTTGCAAAGCAAAGCTAAAGCGTACTTGACCCCTTCTCTTAGAGCTGACATTTTCGCAAACAAGATGAAGGCATCCGGGTGTAAATCTTTGGCTCCCGCAAATATAAACCCCTTTTTTCTTCGCGGATAACGAAGCCCAATCTCATGAAATAGTACCTTTTTTTGACATCATCCAAGTTAAAAGGTTGAACCCCATTCTTTAGCTTAACATCCTATTTTTGGAAAATGGAGCACTAAAAGCCGCCCCGTTATTTTATATTTGATATCCTTATCCCAACTTTTCATTTCTCTTTCCCCCAACTTTCACCTCTCCCATTGTTGGAGAAAAGACTTCCACCGGCGCTTCACCAGCCAACCACCAACAATTGCTACACATTTGTCCAGAGAAAAGACCTCCACCGTTTTTTTTTTGGTCCGGAAAAAAAAATCACGCACTTATGCATTTTAAGCTTGTACCATGGTACAAACTTATGAATTTTAAGCTTATACCATGGTACAGACTTATTAATTTTGAGCTTCGACATGGTATAAACTTATGGCTAGTACCAAAGTAGGAGCTTAAAATGCATAAGTCTAACACCATGGTGTGAGTTTAATATGCATAAGTCTATGTTATTTAAGGGTTTAATTTATTGTTAAATTTGAATTAATCTATCCAGGACAAAAAATTAGAGACTTGTGAATTTCGAGCTTCGCCATGGTACGAGCTTAAAATTCATGAGTCTATACCATGACCGAAACTCAAAATTCATAAGTATGTATCATGGTACAAGCTTAAAATTCATAAGTGTCTATCATGGTCCAAACTTAAAATGCATAAGTATGTAAACTTTTTTCCCGACAAAAAAAGAAACTCTTAAGAAGTTGATGCGGTCGCCTCGGATATGTAACAAAATGCGATGACCGGTTACACACTCGGAGGTGGCTGCCAGAGATGGTGAAAAGTTAGAGATAAAAGAAAGTAAATAAGGAAGATACATATAAGAGAGTATCTCGATAAATAATTAGTGCGATACGGTATATAGTAAGCCCCATCAAGTATTTTCCCAAAATTTAAATATTCTGTATAGTACTCCCTCCGTCCCGGAATACTCGACCCGGTTTGACCGGCATAGAGTTTAAGGGACTTGAATTGACTTATTTAATTTAATAGGTAGTACTCCCTCCGTCCCGGAATACTCGACCCGGTTTGACCGGTACAGAGTTTAAGGAACTTGAATTGACTTATTTAATTTAATAGGTAGTAGTTGATAGTGGGGTATTATTTTAATGTAGTTAGTGGGAGGTGGGTTAAGAGGTGGGGTTGGGGAGAGTAGGGGTTGAATTTTTAATTATTTTTTGTATGGAGTAGGGGGTAGGTGGGTTAATAGGGGTGGAGTGAGAAATAATATAATATTGTTAGAATATTTCCATTTTTAGAAACAGGTCAAGTATTAAGGGACGGCCCGATAAGGAAAACAGGTCAAGTATTCCGGGACGGAGGGAGTAGTTGATAGTGGGTATTATTTTAATGTAGTTAGTGGGAAATGAGAGTAGGTGTTGAATTTTTAATTATTTTTTGTATGGAGTAGGGGTAGGTGGGTTAATAGGGATGGAGTGAGAAATAATATTATATTGTTAGAGTATTTCCATTTTTAGAAATAGGTCAAGTATTAAGGGATGGCCCGATAAGGAAAACAGGTCAAGTATTCCGGGACGGAGGGAGTATTGTAATTGTCTCTTCGGAGACATCTGTATATCTTTGTTTTTAAATAATAGAAAAAATCGTTGCAGGTGGGCCATTGTAATTTGCAGCTCCTTTTCTCTCTCCTCTGTCCACTGTCCTCTCTTTCGCTTTCCTCTTTTATTGATTCCCATAGGCTAAATTAATTTATACATACAGTATACTTTTATTAATTTAATTCAATAATTTCATCCTCTATATAACTCATCTACCCCTCAGTTCCCTTACCTTCTTTCTTTCTCGCCTCCTCCTTTTTGGCCTCTTCTTTCCATGTCCGTTTTTCTCTCCAATTTTGTTCTTCACTTGCTCCATGCTTTCTTCTAACTGCCATTTCCAGGTACCTTTTTCTTTTGAAAATTTGAAGCTTAGATTTCTTCTAATACAATACAGGAGTATGAATTTTGATCAAATTTAGATTGTTGCACAAACCTGATTTAAGGGATCCTTTTATTTGACGACTTAGCTGAAATTAGGTGTTTCATTTGGTAAAATCGCTGAAATTGATTATTTTTTCAATTTCATTCATCATTTATTGTACTAATTTGTGTTCGCTTGATGATTTTTGGTCAAATTTAATTCGAATTGTTGTTATAACATTGATATTTTGGATTTGAGAATCCGAGCTGAAATTAGGGTTTAGAGATTGCTAATTTTAAGTAACTTTATATGGAAATTTTAAGATTTGGACTTTAATCATACTATAATAAACTTTGACCTTCCTTAATTCGAGATCTCCATCTTTTCGTGCTTTAAGTCTGCATTTTTTCAAGTATAAATTAAATTAACCTCTGCAATTAATGAGAAAATGTTCCGTTGATTTTTGCAGGCGTTTTATTTAGTGATTTCTAGTTGATTCACGTTTCATGTAAATACCGCGTAAATACATACAATTAATCAAGAGATTAGACAAAGGAGAGAGAAAGTTGAATCATCTGTGATCTGAAGGATGAATTTCTGTGGGATCCAGCAAAACGGTGTAGCATCTCGTGAAGAGATGATGAGCTTCGTTTCCTTTTCTGGTGGTCGTAATATAGATCGAAAAGACTCGGTGGTTTGCCCCAAACCTCGCCGTGTCGGCGCCCTTAACACCACCTTCAACGACTCTTCTAGGCCTCCTATCCGTTGGCACTTTGGGTAATTTCATTATTATTTTAAATTAATTAGAATTTCTCATTTCTGATCTTTCGCCCCGGCTCCCCCTTTTTTGGGTCTGATAATTTTCTTTTTATATTTGTATGTTCTAACTTGATTTAATCTGGTTGAATTTAACAGGCATCATTCAGAAATATCTGATTCCAGAGCTGGGTCTGAGCTGTTAGACATAATCCTTAGTAAGGTATAAATATTTACAATTTCTTATAATTTGTTTGAATTTGATAAAAGTCCCAACACTTTCCTTTTTCGTTTATCCCCAATTCGTGGGGTTGTGTTTAGTGAAATTAATGGGATGTTAATGATTTTTTTTTATGGAAATCGATCTGATTTTTATGTTTGTTCCAGTGTTATCCTTGATTTGGGTGCTTTTTAGTAGACGTGAATTGAATTTGGTAATAGACGAAGCGCTTTTCGTTTCTGTCCGTCCCAAATTAGAGGTATTTTTTTCTTTTATAAAATTACGAAGAAATTAGTGAAAAATTACAAGGGAAATGATTAGTTTTGTAGTTTTGTTATTCTTGATTTGGGTGCTTAAATTTAGGATAAAGTCCTTGATTGAATGATTTGTTATGTGTGGTTGATAAATTGATATGGTGGGTGGAGAAAATGCCATAATTATAAAAGGGGAAGAGAGATCTGATCTGAGCTTGTGGTGTTTTGTGTTGTAAAGCAAATTTTTAATGAGCGAAAGGGCAATCTGTGTATGGCCAACTAACTTGTCTTTGTCAGTGCAACTTGTAGATTAAAGTTTCCAATTTCAAATTTAAATGTGTATAAGACAAGTTGAAGGGTGCTTTCTTGGTAATTATAGTATACTAATTTTATGTGATTACGTATGTTGTAAAATGCTTTCTTTATTCTGTTTGTGTCCAAATTTGTGATTAATTCTTTATTTAATTTGATTTGTCTTTGACTAATCTTTCTTAACTTTTGGCATGATATATTGTCCATTTATCGAGTATTCCGTATAACTTACAGCAAAGTATTATGAAAGTGATATACTGATATGGTCTGTTGTCGTGATTGAACTGTAAATGTATAATTAAATAAAAAGTTCCGTATTAACTTACAGCAAAGTGTTATGAAAGTGATATTGGTCTGTTGTCGTGATTGAACTGTAAATGTATAATTAATAAAAAGTGGAATATGTTGTACTCCGTATTAGGTTAAATTACATATGGGATCTAACAGAATGAAGTATGTTTGACACAGGGTGTTCATGGTGCTGAAAGGCCAAGCATGCCAGTAGCTTCATCGCCCCCATTTTTCTGCGGGTCGCCACCAAGTAGAGTCTCTAACCCATTAATTCAGGACGCTCGATTCAGGGAGGAAAAACAGCTAATTCCTCCATTTTCACCATTACCATCACCATCGCTGATACAGATTACTGCTCCAGGATCTATGTCCTCTCCCAACTCCTCCTCCACAAGGAAAGGGGGATGTAACAGGGCGAATTTTGGTAACAATCCTTCAGTTAGAGTTGAAGGGTTTGATTGCCTTGACAGGGACAGCAGGAACTGCAGCATCCCTGCTTTGGCTTAGTAATCCAATCCCATCATCTTAAAAAAAAAGTACATATAGTGAACATCAAAACAGAAAAAAAGCCTTTAAAGGCGAAAGTATAACATTTTAGCGAGGGGAAAAGATAGCAGCAGCATGAGAAGAATTTTGATAATTTCTCAGAGCAAAGAGATTGAAGAGTTTTGATTTTGCAGTGTAAATATGGAGTTTGTTTAGAAGGGGTTCCTTTTTTGTAAGTAAATAAATCCCATGTAAGTAGTTTTGACTTAAAATAAGGTTGGGAAGAGTTAGAGTCTGGTGGTAGTTTTCTAAGTGAGAAATTTGGTTGTTTTATTTTCTGTTTTTCTTCTCTTTTTGAGTCAATGTGAATACGAGGGAGGGAATTCTTTCTGGTATTTGTGGTTTATGTGGGAAGAAAAGAAGTTTGTATAAAAGCTGTTTTTGTTAAGGATGTCTTTTTACTAAACTAGTAGTAATAGGTCAGTGTAAATATGAAGCCCTTTGAGGGTCTTTTTACTAGTAAGTACGGAGTATGGTATTGTTATTTATGTTACTCCGTATTGTGGTTTAATTCAACAAGTTTCTTGTACTGTTTATTAGGCGCAAAACATTTAACGTGTTGGTTTTTGCACTATACCAAGTATTTCACATGCTTTGGACTAGTGTATGGCTGAATGATGACAGCATTAAATGCGGATTATTCTTGCTTGTACTTGATCCACAATAGTATTAGTGTGGATTTTAAATCAATACTCCGTAGTTTTCTTTAGCACCCTTTTTATACTTAACTATAATAAATTATTGTTCATATATTGGATATAATAATCATTTTTTTGAAGTATAGTAACCCTATGTATTTAAAAGCGAATTGGACTTAAAATCATACTTCGTATTATTCAAGCACAACATGTACCAACGACACTAATTTGATATTTTTTTCATAACATTCCTAATAGAATGTCAAAATAAATTAGGAACAAGTTGTTGACTTTATTTCAAAACATGATCCACAATAAATTAAATGCGTCCACTTCAGAATTAGTGAACTAATACTCATACGAAATGACGGTTCGGTTATTTAAAAGTCCCCCCTCTCCCGGTATTCGGTTGTTGGTCTTCAACTTTTTCCTTAGCCGGATTGTGGTAGATCGGCCGCCTTATCTAGTCAATGAACTCCCTCGTAATTCAACTAGGGCTGTTTTATTCTTAACTAGCCATTTAGGATAAAACGTCTTTCGACCTTATTGGAAAATTTCCAGACTCTAAATGCCTCAGCCAGCTTCTCCTTCATCCTCTTTATTGGTCGAAACTATGGGCTCCAGATCTGAACCAGACATCTAGTTGGATAATACACTTGTAAAAATAGTTAAATGTATTATGTAGAAAAATCTAGAAATATGATTGTAAAGTATAATCTAGAATAATCTTAGGAATGTCTAGAATTTACCTAAGAAATATCTAGATAAGTGTTTAGAAAAATCTAGAGGTAGAAAATTCTAGAGAATTATGTACAACTATAAATATGTTGTATGTACATAAGTTTAGGGTGAGCAAATCAAGAGAGAGCTCCCACAAAAAAAATATGAGTGAGGGGTAGAAACAAGGGTTCTACCAAAGAGATAAGTGAGAGACATGGGCTCTCGCAAAAATTATTGTACAATTTTATCAATGCAATTTTGTTATACAATTGAGGTCCATCAAAACTTCCGCGTGCGTCCTCAAATTTCTATCACTACCAAATGTACCCATGTTAATGGAGTTCAGTTTTTTGTTTTTTTTGTCCTCTTTGTTGCGGTGAGAAGGATGCTTTCACCGAAGGTGATGATGTTTTTGGCTCCCTTTTTTACGTACAAAAATTAGAGCTTAGGTTGCCAACTTGCCATTGATAAAATCGGGCAGATTTGTTGCAATGTGCGGATGGTGCAGGCGCGTGCACATAGAAGAAGGTGCACCTACACCAAAACGCAGAAAAGTAAGAACAAAATGCAAAACCATAAAAAAACCACAAAAAACGTAAAAGAACATAATGCACTAAAAAGAAAGAACATCAGGAAGTAAACGAAAAGAACAATAAGTAAAACAGGAAAGAACAATCATATTAAAAACCAAAAAGGTACAAAGAAGAAAAGAACGATTTCTCTGTCCTAATAAACTATAAAAAGAACAAGTACTTTAAAAAAGAACATGATAAATGCAACAGTAGAACAAAAAAAAAGAGTATCGATAATGAAAAAAACCTATAAAAGAACAAAAACAAAAACAATACAAAAGAACAAATAATTCAAGAACAAAAACAAAGTTTTTATATGCCTTCAAAAAAAATCACTTTTTTTTTTTTTTCTTTATGAAAAAGAACAAAAGAAATCAACAAAAAGAACAACAGAAACATAATAAAAAGAAAAAAAATCGCCAAACAGGAGTTTTTTTATGAAAATATGGAACGTGTCAAGAAAAAAATCCGCAAAACAGAAGTTTTCCTATGAAAAAATGGAACGTGGCAGGTAATTTCTCTCTCCTCAATATCTTTTATTAAAAAAAATAATTAAATAAGTTATTTCTTTCTCCTCGTTGTGTATTTTAAAAAATAAAAAAAATAAAAAAATAGATTACTGATTAAAATATAAAAATTTAAAAATAAAATTAAAGTAAAAAAACAGTAATAAAAATCAAATTTAAAAATAATAACAACAACGTTTTTACAAGCTAAAAAAAAGAACATAATCACTCATGAAAAAGAACACAAATGTGATTCAAATGAACATTATTTTCTTTTTACTTATCAGTCAAAAGAACAAAAAGAAAGGACGAAAAGAACAACAAAAATAGAATAAAAGGAAAACAAAAGTTGAAATTCAAAAATACTGTAGCAGTTATTTTTTCTCTCCTCAATTTTATTTTTTATTTTTATATAAATAGCTAATTGATTGCGACATTCATTTTCACACTCAACCTACATGCAATTGAACTTCAACCCACCAATAATAAAAAACTTCTCAAAAACCTCTCAAATTCTTACAAATCCGAAACGAAAAATTTGCAATTCTACTATTTTCAATCTCCAAAATTCGCCAATTTTTTATTTGAAGTGATAATCTGGTTAAAAAAACTTGAACACTAACAATTGAAAATGGGTAAATCGAAAAAAGAAGAAGAAGTTGATGCGACATGTTCTAACAAGTAAGAATTCAACTTCACTTTTTTTTTTTGAATTTCTAGTGAATTTTAATTTTTAGCGAATTTTTAATGAATTTTAATTTTCGATGAAATTTCATAACAGAAGCGATGATGTTCCATTGATGACGACTTTGAAGGATATAAGAACCAAAAAGAGGAAGGAAAAACAAATTACACCGACAATTGATGCAAATTTGTTGGAAAGTATCAACCAAGAAAATGCAGTAACTGAAACAGAAGAAGAAGAAGAAAACGAGTAAGTTGATTTTTCATTTTTTAACAGAGATCTAGGTTCTTTTACATATACTGTCTATTCTTTTCGTTTGCCTTACTGTTCTAATTACAATAACGAAAACAACTATATTTTGACGAATTTAAAAGTAGATCTATATTTTTGTTCTTATCTAATGAATTTGATATATGTTTTTTTTTAAAAAATGTATTTTAATTAACTGAATCATAAAGACTTAAAAGAACAATCGTGCAGAGTTAAAAGAACAATGAATGTTGACTCAAAAGAACAGTAGCTATTAAAATTAAAAAAACAATCAATGTAGACGTAACACAGATCTAGGTTCTTTTATATATAGTGTATGTTCTTTTCGCTTGCCTTACTGTTCTAATTACAATGACGAAAACCACTATATTTTGACGAACTTAAAAGTAGATCTATATTTTTGTTCTTATCTAATGAATTTGATCTATGTTCTTTTTTAAAATGTATTTTAATTAACTGTCTCATAAAAACTTAAAATAACTATCCGTGCAGATTTAAAAGAACAACCAATGTAGACTCAAAAGAACAGTAGCTATTAAATTAAAAAAAACAATCAATGTAGACTTAAAAAGAACATTCCATCTAGAGTAAAAGAACAATCCATGTAGACTTAACAGAACACTAGGCATTAAAAGAACAATCAATGAAGAGTTAAAAGAACAATCAATGTACATTTAATGAGATGGTGTTCTTTTTACTTATTTTTAAATGTATTTTAAAGAATAAAAAGAACAACCTATTACGACTAAAAGAACAAACAATGTAGATTTAAAAGACAAAGCTAAAACTGTTAGCACACAAATAAAAGAACACTTATTAAAAAGAACATTAGAGAAGGAACATATAAGCGTACCTTGATCAACACTTGATCAACATTTATCAACAACGTCAACATAAATCTTCAGAAATTGATCACAATCCTCTTGAATTTCATGCTCTGCTCCGATTTTCTTTCTACGAAAAATTAGAAAAATTGTATTTGTTCCTCTCCTGAGAACTAGTATTCTCATGAATTCACTTATTCTAAAAAAACTAGAACAATACAGCGAAAACTTGTAGAGAGAAGAAAGTAGAAATCGCATTTCACTCTTTCTCTGTCTTAAAATCTCTCTTCTGTTGAGAGAAAATAAAACCTCTCATCTTTCTCTCTCTAAAATGTATTGCTAAAGTTATGAAATGATGAATGATTGAGATTCTAAAGGACAAACATTATTTATATAGAATCTGAAAAAATAGAAAAATCAGACCGAATAAGATATTCTACAAGTGTGCAGGATGAGAACTGTGCACTTGTTTTTTTTGTTGTTCTTTGTTTCATAACATGTGTTCCTTTCTTATAAAAGTCTTCACAAACAAAGGAAAGCACTGCAAGAGCAACAGAAGATGGTGGACGAACTTCAAAGAAAGCTGATAGAACAAGAAATGAAGCTGGAGATGATAGAACAAAAAAAAGATAGCTGAGAAAGAATTGGAAGATAAACAACCAAAGAATGCAGTGGAAATTCCTGAGAAGTAGGAAGAACCTGAAGATGGAAGAAAAGAGGATGAGGTAAATGTTCAAGAAAAGAGGATGAGGTAAAAGTTCTTGAAGAACCTCAAAAGCCAAAGGGGATATCTAAGAAAACAGTACCAAATAGAAAAAGAACAATGTAACTTTATTATAAATAAATGTTGTTCTTTTTATTTTTCTCTAATGTTCTTTTTGGTACTACTAACGTTCTTTTGTTTTGGTCAACAGAAGTCAAATGCTGAAGGAATAATTTCCTAAGCTTATAGAAGAGGTGAAGCAGGAATTGGATGCTGCACACAGGAAGAAGAACCTGTTTCCTGCTGAGAAAGTTCAAGAAGAAAAAATTGCCCCAATTGCTAAGAAGGGGAGAGGAGTTACTTTGACAAAGACCACCGAAACTAAGGTAAACTTCAAATTTCCCTCTTTGTATATTTTTTTATTTACCTCAAATGTTATTTTATAATAGGGATAATTATTGTGTTTTATATATAGAAATGTTCCTTTTTTTTTTTTTTTTTTTTTTTTTTTTTTTTCTGTCTGTTGTACTTTACACCCACATTTATGTTCTTTTTTCATTCAGAGAGATGGCAAAAAAGAAAGAAAGATAGTAGTTCACTCTGATTATGAAGACGAGGAAGCTGAAGAAGAAGGTGAAGAAGAAGAGGAAAGTTCACCTGTAATGAAGAAGGGAAAAAGAGTAGCTGAGAAGGTCAAAGAATATCTCTAGTTATTTGTTCTTTTTCATCCTTATAGTGTTCTTTTGCACACTGACTAATGTTCTTTTTTACCCTGACTATTGTTCTTTTTCATCCTTATAGTGTTCTTTTGCACCCTGACTAATGTTCTTTTCTGTTGTTTTCTTTTGCACCATGACTAATGTTCTTTTTCATCCTTTCAGGGAGGTACATAAGGTAAACAAATTGTTGTTGCTGATGAGATCATGGAGGATGTGGATGATGAGGAAGAAAATGCTTTGGTTGTTGCCAAACCAAAGGCTCAAGAGAGGAAACTGAATCTAAGGCAAACTCCGCAATTGATGATGCGATTCTCGAAAGGAATTGCATATAATGCTGAAGCTAATGTAAGAAAACAACAAGCCATCACGGAGTTAAGCTTTGGATCTCTTCTGCAACTTGACATCCCACAAAACGAAAATCCATTCCCGTACGAGTTGGTTAAGAATTTCAACTCGTCCGACCGGACCTTACATCTAGGAAAATCTTCTCTTGATATTACCATAGAGGATGTATACCTGGTGTACGGTATTGATAGTGTGTTTTTTTCCGTCGTTGAAAGATCAACACCTCACCAAACAAAATTTATAAAACCGCTAGACTAACCGGCTATATGAACTATAGCGGCAAGTATAGGGATCGTCCCATAGGAATGGATATGTTTGACTATTCAATCTATGGTTCACAAGCTAGTTCGAATGGAATTTGAGTTTTTTAATTAATCTAATGAAAGCTAGAAATGCAAACAAATAAAGAAATTTTAGAGATTTCGGGAATCGGCAATGGAAATCGAATCAAAGAAATAACAAGGTCAAGACATTCATGAATATGCAACGACATAGCACATAGGGGAATGAAACCAAATGACGTGCTCGCCACCTCTCGGATGGAGCACGCGAAGCAACCTAGCCTATAGAAGAGCTTTCGCCTAATCCTAAACTAGATAAGCTTGCATATAATATGAACTATCATTCACTTGCACAAAATAGGCTCACAATGTCTTGCCAAACCTAATCATACATTCCAATCTAATCCAATCAATTAGCATTCGCGACTACTACTCAATTGGTCATGGAAATCCTATCACTAAATCAGTTTAATCACAACATCAATCATGAATTTTCCCTAAAATTCCCCAAATTCAATGCCAAGGCTTCATCCCTAACCTCTAGACTAAACTACTCAATTAGCATGATTAACATCAACATTAAACTAACATTAATACTAATCATGAAACTAATTGAATTAATGAAGCTAATTGAGTCAACAAAAATCAGAAAATTCAAACCACAAAAATTGGGGAAAAATCAATAAAATTCAAAGCATGAAACTAATTCTAGAATTCAAGCATGAAATCAAAGCATAACAAAATTAATGAAGCAATTAAAGAATTAAATAAAAAATCAAAAGAAGAATTCGAATTATACCTTGAAATGAAGAAATTGCATCAAACTTTGAAGAACAAAATGAAGAACAAAATTCAAAGCAAAGAGGAAAGAAATCTGAAAATTAAAGATTGAATTGAATTTAGAATCAAGAATTTGAGGCTAAGAATCCTTAATCCTAATCTCTAATCTAATCCCTAAACTAATTCTAGAGAGAGAATTCTAAGCCAAGCCTAAGAAAAATGAAAATTACGTAATGAAAGCCTCATTTACAAATGCTGCGATTTTCGTTTATATAGAAGCAGCCCCGCGCTCTTGTTTGGTCGCACAAGAGGTCTTGTTTGGTCGCACAAATTCTGTGCGGTCGAACAAGAAAGAGCATTCGGTCGCACATGAAATTCAAGCCATTCTGCCTAGCCACTTGCCCGCACAGGCTTGACCATTCGATCGCACATCATCCATTTGATCGCACAGGAGAAGCTGTTTGACCGCACAGAGTGCAGCAGCTGCGTGTTGCTGTGGCTGTGTAGGTTTTTTTTTTGATCTTTTTCCCGTTTCCTACAATGGGGGGTTTGGCACGCGGCGGTTCGTTTAGAGAACCGTTGAATTATTTTTGCACCTCGAAGGAGTCGCCACCAAACTTATTTTAGGTCTCGTTTGGGAAGACCGCACAATGACTCTATTTTTGGATAAGGCCTTGAATCCTTGACACGGATGGGTGAGATCCGGGCTCGGGAACGAAAATGCTTATTCGGCGAGCTTTAGAGATATTCAAGTACGTTGGCACAACATTGTTTCGAAAATAAACCCTAAGATTAGACTATGTGGGTTTGCAAATTAAAACAAAATAGAATTTCTAATTGTACGGTGGTCACTTTGCTTTAAAGATTGGTTTAAGGAACCTAAGGCCGGTTTGTCCAAAAATATCTTCGTTAAGCGTGATGTAACCTTTGTATTTTGTTGTATTTAGCATGTTGGTGATGAAAGCGATAAAGCACATAAAGCAACATCACAATACTAAATAAAGTGCGGAATTAGTAAATACAAGACCCCCTAGAAAAGGACTAGGGAGTAGGTCCACATTGCCTAGAAATGGACTAGGCAAGTAAAGGTGCGGAATTGAAAGTGCGAAATTGAAATTGCGGTATTGAAAGTGCGATATTGAAAGTGCGATATTGAAAGTGCGATATTGAAATTGCGATATTGAAATTGCGATATTGAAATTTGTACTTGGGCACATGAGATTCGAACGCCAAGCGGCTCCTTAAAAATAAGTGCGCCCGACACGAATTCAAAGCCAAAAATCTCAACTTAGGAGAGGTTGCTCAACCCAAATGTCCTAGATTTTGCATATTGAACTTGAAATTGAAAGCTTGAATATTGAAAGGTTTGAACTTGAAATGATTGAAATTTGAAAACTTGAACTTGTATGTTGAAATTTGAAGACTTGAACTTGTATATTGAAATTTGAAGACTTGAACTTGTATATTGAAAAATGGAGTTTTGAATCTCAAAAGATTAAACCTTTAAATGCTAAAAGGTGTCATCTTTGATTACTCCATGCTTGAAGGTGATTCTAGTTCAAAGAGATGAATGCAAGCAACTTTGAACATCCTTGAATCTTGAAAGTTTGTATTTTGTATTTTGAAAAAGTTTGTATTTTTGTAAAAGCATGTATGATTGTTGCAAGTGGTGTTTTTTATGACAAAAAAACACCAACTTGCTAATCATTTGAAATCAAAATAGCATGATTAATTGAAATGGGATTCGGATTTACCTAGTTAAGCTTAGGCTCGAGCTCCCAATTGCTCTTGAATTTAGGACTTTTTGTATGTGTTTTGAAGAGTTTTGAAGTTTGTATTGTGAGGAGTAATGTCGAAATTACGAAGTTATATGTGTTGTCCTCTCCCTTTTTTCGAAGGAAATGAGGGGTATTTATAGGAGGGAAATGGTGCAAAACGCCAGCACACGCCAGCGCCTGGTGCCAGGCCAGCGCTGGGCGCTGCTGACGTGGGCTGAATGCCACCAAAAAGGACGGAAAAATGCCGTCCTTGATTTGTCTTGTATGGGTGTACCTTTGTACGAATAGTACGATGTTTGGCACGTAGTGTTTGCTTGGAGGTTAAGGCTTGAATTTGCGTCTAAAAACAAACCTTTCTCGGGTTTTTGAAATCCGATTTTACGGGGCGGGGCCCGGCATGCTCGGTTTTGTGGGTCGTCGCCCGAATTTGACTTTCCTTATATGATTTTGAGTGGAAAAGGCCTAGTAAGACCAATGGGATGGTCCACTAGTTGAGATTGAACTTGGATTTTGAAATTGGATTTTGGAAATTGTATTTTGTACCGAGTTCCGGGAGGGGAACAACCTCGGGGATTGGATTTTGGATTTTGGATTTCGGAGGTATTCTTAGCAATTGGGATTCTCGCCTGGAGTTACTCCAATCGCCTAACAAGGATAATGGTATCGTCATCATCCCAAAGGGGAGACACAAATTAGGTGTCTACAGAAGCCCCCACTTTGACTGAGCGTTCGGTTAGGAAAGCACAAGTCAAAGTATTTCGAAAGGGACGGAGAATGGTCAATATGTTCTGCAATCGAGACGACTCTTTGTACGCCGGTACCTGCAAAAAACTGGCGTTAGGAAAAGGATAAAGTCTACCTCGGTGCGGTTGGTGATGACTTCGATTTGTACTTGTACTTTTCCGCCTTCAGTTCAGGACGGAGCTTGGCATCGAAAATTTGAATATTTGAATCTTGAATTTTGAACTTTGACACCCGGAGTTAATCCGTTGGGATGTGCTTTGCTGGGGAAAAGAGCTTTTTACTGGCTTTTAAAATTTTGAACTTTGACTGACTTTCCCGGAGCTTGGGTCCGTTGGGAGTTGGGCGCCTGAGTCGTTGTATTTTTTGGACTTTGTATTCTTGAAATATTCATCTGTTTGTACTTGGAGATACAGGTGTATACCCGTATTTTCGATGGATGGTTCGATGCGACGTTTGATGCTTGGTGCGGAAGACCGTAGCAGCAAAGGGCGTGCAATTAGCACGGGAGACCGCGCGCGCTGTAGACCTGCGCATGCAGCAGGTCAGCGCTGGGCGCTGGTGCGGTGCCTGGCACTGGGCTGCACTATATAAGTGCCCCCTTGCCGTGCCATTTTGAGGCACATTCACTTGAAATTTTTGCTTCTTTTCTCTCAAAGGCCGACTAGCTTCTCCCCTTGGTCTTGTTCTTGCCTTGTCCATGTAAGTTTTTCATGTTTTTCTTATGAAATAACTCTAGGATTGCACGTAGTTTTGATTTTCTCGTACTTTGAAATGATGCTTGTATGCTTAACCTTCTTGAATCTTGTAGAAAACTGTTTGATAGCTACTTGAACTTGAACTGTTGGAACTTGTACTCTTGAATTTTTGAACTTGTATCTCTTTGGCATGAATAGCCTAGGCGTTGATGTAGAACTTGAATACCTGCTTCGGCGTGGATAGCCTAGGCGTTGGTGTAGAACTTTGAATACCTGCTTCGGCGTGGGTAGCCTAGGCGTTGGTGTAGAACTTGTACCTTGAACTAGAGGTCCACTGGGGATTTTGTTTTGAAATTTTTTTGACTTTGCTCAGGCTAGTATAGGATAGCCCCCAGTTTAGAGTTTCGACTCTTTGTATGCTACTTGATATAGTATGCCTCGTCATACTCGGAGAAAGCTCGCTGAGTCGTCTGTGGTTCGAGCTGCTGAGGAAGATGCTTCGGATGATGAAGCGGCTGCAATAAATGCACCAGGTGGGGGTATGGTTCCCCGGGATGCGCCCGCTTTCCCTGGTGCTGGTTGGACCCCTTCCGACCTGGTGTTTCGGCCGGATTGGCACTTGTCTCAGTGGCCTCGCGCTGGCATGGTGAGTCTTGTACTGTGTTTCGAATTTGTACTTTGTATTTGTATAGGTCTTGAGCTAACTCGTTCACCTGTAGGCCGACGGAAAGCCGTTCCGTACTTACTGGTCCTTGGTGGAGGTTCAGAGGGCCTTTAAAGCTCTTCGTGCTGATGCAGAGGCTATGGAGATTTGGTTGCAGATGGGCCTGACTGATTTCTGGCGCACCATGGGAGGTTCCCCGAGGAGAACGGGAATTAAGAACCGTTTGTGGGCTTTGTTGGAGCTGTGGTGGGATACCACCAACACTTTCCACATGGCATGGGGGGAGATTACTATTTCCCCTCTTGAGTTTACTATGATTACATGTCTTCCTTTTTATGAGAGGAATGTGACCTTTGACTCTGAGCTGCCGTGGCGCTCGACCGCTGCCAGGGACTTGCTCGGCCCTGTTGTTGATTTGTCAGAGGACGACTCTCACACTTCTGTGACGGTGCTTGTGGATGCTATCTGTGGTGAGGGTGTGTCCGCGGAGCAGAGGGTTAGGCTCTTCCTCCTTGTTTTGGTTAGCAGAGTGATTGTCCCGAGTAGGAACAGTCGGGTGCACATTAGCTTCTTGTCCGCTCTGAGGGACTTGAGAGCTGTTCCGAGTTATAACTGGGGTGGTTTGGCCTATAGCCACCTCTTGTATGAAATGGGGCGGGTCTCCCGGACTGCACTGGGGAGTGACCCGAGCATGGCTGCTCTTTGGAGCGTGCTGGAGGTATTCGAGACTCTCTATACTTTGTACTTTGTATTTGTACGCTTGTATCTTGAACTTACTGATGTTTTGTTTGTTCCTTGAAAGATTTGGATCTATGAGCACTTTCCGACTTTGGCGCCGGAGCGTACTAGAGATGCGGCTTACCCGTATGCTGCCTCTTGGATAGGAGCGGTGCGCGTCGGTGCGTCCTTGGCGGCTTCTCGCAGAGCTTGGAGAGTTTTTCCTGCTGATAGGGTAATCTTTTGTACTGTGTTGTTTCTTGTATTTGTATTTGTACTGTTGCCTGAGTTGTCTGCTTTGTAGGTGGTATGTCGTCCTTTTGCCAATGCAGTTGTACCTGCCTCAGCTGCTCGTGCCCAATTCCTGTCTGGGCGGCGGGTTTTGCTTCCAGGGATGTACCGCCATATGTGTTATCTGGGGGAGCGAGTGTCCCTTGAGCACAGTTCAGGGGATAGACTTGTCCCCAAGGATCCGCCAAAGTCTATGCTGGCGTTGGATGAAGAGTTGGCCCGGCTCTATGCGGAGGCTAAGGGCGAGGCTATTTGCCGCTCTTGGAGGGAGTTTTTACACAGGAAGGGGAGCTATGATGACTTCCTGAGGAGGCTGGCTCCACCAGTACGCTTCGTACTGTCGGTGAGCTTTTGAACCTTGTATTCTTGTATTCTTGCATTCTTGTATTCTTGTATTCTTGTATTCTTGTATTGATTGCATGATTGTATGATTGTATGATTGTATGTAGGAGGAGGAGGTTGATCCTGAGGACATTCCTCATGCTGATAGGACCCTCCGCTATGAGAACTCGGATGGGGAAGAGGTGGTGGAGACCATTCCTTGGGCTTATCCTCCGCACCGGAAATCATATGATGCTGTACCTGAGCATTACGCCCCTGTAAGTACCGTTGCATTTTTGAAACTGTTTGTAACTTGTATTTGGAAATTGATCTTGAATTTGGTATGTAGGCGCCTCGGGTGAGAGTGCGTCGCTAGATGCTCTTGCTCGATTCTTGGAAGAGGCAGTGCGCCAAGCTGACCCGGAAGCTTTCTGGCCGGAACAGAGAGGTACCTCACTTGATTTTGAAACTTGTATACTGGAAATTCCAACTTGGGGAAATTGATTCTTGAAATTGTATCTTGTATAGGAGCGCCGTTGAGACCGTAGAGACTCTGTTGACAGGGAGCCTCAGGCGGAGACGTCCTTGGGACAGGAGGGACCAAGCTTGGAGGTGGGACAAGGGTCCGGTGCTGGTGCTCATCAGAGGCATTGTGATTCTAAGTGGGGAGCTTCCCCTTTTGTACATGTTGATCCCACCGCCGCCGTATCAGTATTCCTCATCTCAGCAGGGAGTTCATCCCTCCACTGGCACACTTCGTATCTCGGAGCAGGATCCTAGTACCCCTGGGACGGAGATGGATCAGGAGCTGGAACGCCTTAGGAGGCGTAATAGGGACAAGGCACCTGTGGTTGACGTCACTGCTGATGATGACTCAGACTGACCCTGCATGGTAGCGAGTTCCAGCTTGCTTGGGTTGATTTTGTATAGGCTAGATGTATTGTATTTGTATGGATCGAAACTTGAATTTTTGTGTGGTTTGTATGGTTTTGAACTTGAATTGGTTTGTAAAATTTGAAGATTGGCTTTTGTATGTTTGAATGCTTGAAATTGTATGCGTAGTGTGTGCCTTGAAATTTTGTAGCTAGATGCATGCATGACAATTTTGCGAAAAATTTTGAAAAAATTTGCCCATTTTTTTCGGGTGTATATACCCACTATAAGCCCCCATTTTGACTGAGGTTTTTCGGTTAGGAAAAGCGCAAGTCAAAGTATATTCAACTTTTGCTTATGCATATGCAGACTCGACTTAGGACGCCGATCTAGGACTAGAATGCTTGAATTTTGAAAAATCGACACGAAATCTGCCAGAAGCATTGATCCTGACTGCTTGAAATTGCGCGGCTTGCGGCTTTGGAATCTTGAATAATGGAGGTTGTACTCTGCTGTCCGAAACACTAAAGGGTGTGTACTCGGAGTCAAAAGAGAGGACGGTGGCCTCGTCCTTAGATGCTATCATTGCATATTGATTCCTCTCGAAAAGAAAAGAAAATATGGCTGTGTCTGTTGAAAGTGCCTTGAACTCGTGGCTTGGTTCGCTAGGCAAGTTGGAGAAAAGGGAGCTTGATGGCATGCATCTTGGGGTGCCCGTCTCTTTCCGGTTTGGAAAATTGGATTTACACTTCATTCTTGCTGCTCTGGAGGCTTGGGACCCGAATCATCACGTCTTGCGCTTTGGAAATAATGAGGTATGTCCCCTCCCTGAGGAATTTAGTGCCATATTGGGGTGGCCCTTGATGCTGGAGCCATGCATGCCTAGTGTTGAAGAACACTTTTTCTTGAACTTTGAAAGGTATTTGGGCCTGAAGCCCCCACTTTTGAGTGCTGTTGTATATGGCAGAGGGGTGGATTTGTCCCTCTTTGTCACCTACTTTGCTGGGCTTGATGTTCCTAAAGTTTTCCGCTTGAGAGCCTTGAGTTTTTGTATATTTGCTCGCTTTCTCTTTTCAAAGCAGGGGTTTGGCAATGGTGATGCCTCCCTAATTGAGATTGTAGAGCAGTTTGCTAATGGTCGGGACCCAATGCCGCTCGTGATTGGCGAAACATTGATGGGCCTTGACATGCTGAAGTCGGACCCCTCTTCATTGCCGTCGGGAAGTCCGGTATTACTCCAAGTAAGGATCTGGAGCCTTCTTTGTATTGTTGAACTTGTACTTGAATTTTGAATGTTGAATTTTGAAATGTGCTTCTTGTATACTCCCCAAGGTTTGGCTTATGGAGAGGCTCATGTTGGTGGCACCACCGGAGAACATGGCGAGCTATAATAGAAAAGGATTCACTGTGCGGCCCATGGTGTATGGCCGACTTTCATTGGATGAGTGGAGATGCGCACTCTCTGGGATTGAATCTTGTATAAGGTGGGTAGTTCCTTGGTGGGGAATTGCTGCTATGAAACATGCCCCTGGTTCTACTGCTTTGAGGGTGCCAAGCCTCACAATGCTAGTCTTCTACTCGCCTGCTCGAGTGATGAGACAATATAGCTTGAAACAGGAGCTCCCGGAATGTACTGAAGAGAACCCGAAACATGTTGCGCTGAATGCAAATCGACTTGAAGTTTGGAGGCGGTATTGGATCGCCAAACCATTCTTGAGTATCCAGTTCCCACCTGAGTCAGTTGCTCTGTCTGCGGGGTACATTGTATGGATGAGAGGCCTAAGCCAGAGGGACATTTCTCTCTCCGGACCAGCTAGAGTCCGAGGTTCTAGAGCTAGACGTCCTGCATCAACTGACTATGAGGAAGGTGACGGGAGTGTGGCCCATCCGGTGCTTGACCGTTCAGAATCCAAAGGAGGTTCGTCGTCCTCCCGTCTTGGAAGGCTTGCAAGTTCCTTCTCCCGCCGCTTGGGCAAGGGGAAGATTGATGATTGATTGCGGGAGGAGCCAGGGGATAGTACTCAAGGTGCCAAGACTCAAGAGCATAGTCGCCCGACCCTAGATCTTTGTAGGCTAAATGCGTTTGACATTGTATTTGAAGGAATTGTGTTTAGAATGTGTTTGGAAAATGTGTTTAGAACATGTGTTTAGGAAGTGAAAAGGCTTTTGAACTTTGCTTCACTTGATCCTGACTTTGTATTTGACTTAGCTTTGAAGGCCTTAGGGCCAAATAAAGAGATATTGTGTTAAATTCCGCTTGAACATGCTTTGCTTTGAATTGGCACATTTGGAATGACAACAACAACAATTTGAGTTTTGAAATTTGATTAGATTTTTAGGATGCCCATAATTGAGGAATTTTTGATTTTTTTTTTGTATTAAAGTGGCCGGGCCTCGAAATGAGGTTGCCTACGTGTCCCGTTAGGGAATCAGGCCGGACGTAGTTCTGACTACCTTACAAGACCTGAATTTGGATTCTTGAATTTGAACATGGAACTTAGACATAGAACTTCTTGAGTTAATCGAGGTTGGTAAGAGATCTGAATTCTGTTCCGTCGATGTCTGTTAGTTCGACTGCTCCCCCGGAGAGGATCTTCTTGACGATGTATAGGCCTGCCCAGTTGGGTTTGAATTTTCCCCTTGGGTCCATGGTGCTTTTGCGAAGGGCTTTCAGGATAAGCTCGCCTTCCTTGATGTTTCAGGTTCTGACCCTTTTGTTGAAATGTCTGGCCACTCGGCGCTGATAGACTTGTACATGGTGAGCGGCTTGAAGCCGTCGCTCATCGAGCATGGCTAGCTCAGCATATCTTGCTTGTACCCATGCAGCTTCTGGGATTTTGCTTTCTAGGACTATCCTTAGAGAAAGTATCTCTAGTTCGATAGGTTGTACTGCTTCCATTCCATAGACCAATGAGAACGGAGTTGCACCAGTTGAAGTGCGAATTGTAGTTCGATATCCCCACAATGCGAAATGCAGCTTTTGGGGCCAGTCCTTGTAACTGGTAGTCATTTTCATGATGATGGTCTTGACATTCTTGTTGGCTGCTTCGACTGCCCCATTGGTTTGTGGGCGATAAGGTGAAGAGCGGTGATGTTGAATCTCCCGGAGCATGGGTCCGCTGGGATTGTTGTATTGAAGATTGTACTGTTGAAGCTTGAAGATGTTTTAAGAACTTGAACCTTTGGATTTTGTAACTTGAATTTGGTAATTTTGAATTGTAGATGCATTGCTCGTCACAACCTTGCTCGGTTAGAGATTATAGAACTTGAATTTTGTACTTTGAAATTGTAGATGCCTTGCTTGGCACAACCTTGCTCAGTTAGAGATTATAGAACTTGAATTTTGTACTTCGGAATTGTAGATGCCTTGCTTGGCACAACCTAGCTCGGTTAGAGATTATAGAACTTGAATTTTGTACTTCGGAATTGTAGATGCCTTGCTTGGCACAACCTTGCTCGGTTAGAGATAATAGGACTTGAATTTTGAATCTTTGTACTTGTTGAATGGGTCTTCCCATTCTCCTTGGAAATGGGTTCCCTGATCATTGATGAACTTGTGAGGAACACTGTATCTGCATATATTGTTTTCTTGTATGAACTGGGCCGCTTGCTTGGAACCCAATACCTTGAAAGATCTGGATACTTGGACTCTTGAATAAACCCGGCCTCTAGCTACTTAGAGACCTCTTCTTGAATTTTGAGGGAAACATCCGATTTCATGCGACGGAGCTTATGCTTGATGGGCTTTGACCCTGGAATAAGGGGAATTGTATGCTGACCGATACTTGGATCAACCCCTGGCATATCATGATAGGACCATGCGAAGACGTCTACATACTCTGAAAGTAGTTTGATAAGGTCGTCCCGCTCTGATGGGGAAAGAGTTAAACCAATCTGAACTAGTTTTGAATCACTGTTGTTAGAAAGGTTGAATTTTTCTGTTTCCTCAATTATGGGCGTCCTGTTTTCATGATTTTCGATAGCTTTTAGAAATTCAAAGTCAGTTTCTTGTGAAGCAAAGTTGTGTGGATTAGGATTTGATTTTGAATTAGGATTCGAGGAGTAAGTAGAAATTGAAGTGTTATTGAAATCAGCAATCATTACATCGAATGTTTTGACTTGAAGCTCGGCCTTTAGAGGCACTTGATTGATGCAAGACTCTAGTTCTAGAGACTTAGACTCATTGCTAGACTCGGATCCAGACTCATCCTCTAACTCGGACTCGCTCATCATAGATCTTTCACCCACAGTAATCTTGAACATTTTGTCATTTGGAGCAGCGATTTTGAGGGACTTTCTCCAGCCTTATGCATTGAAAAGAGTTTCTTGATTGTCTTCGAGAGCCTTTATGCGAGCCTCGGCTTCCTCAACACGGTCATAGAGCTCAGCCACAACCGTTGCCAATGAGGTAATCTTGAATAAGGTCTTGAGAGGAGGAGTCTGAGCACCTCTTTAGGACATGATTTTGAACTTTAGAACTTGAACTTCCCGACACATGATATGATATGCATGCAATGAATGAGACCTAGACTTGACTCTAAGTGCCACTCCGAAGATTCGGGATTTTGGATTTTGTACTTGTATTCGGGATTTGCAACCCGTTGGAAATGTTTGAGAGGAGAGTTCATTCTTTTGTGAAAGTTGGCTCTTGTACTAGAACTTGAAATGTCGAAAAAGAGTATTTCGATCTATTGGAAATTGGACTTATTTGAAGGGAATTTCAACCCGCTTTAGGATTTGGAAATTGGACTTGTACTAGGAAATCGAATTTTTCTAGGGAATTTCGACCCATTGGATTTCAACCCGATTGAAATTTGTATTATTTCAGGGGATTTTCAACCCGTGGATTTGAACTTGTATTATTTCAGGGGATTTTCAACCCGTAGATGGAATCTTAAGCTTGTATTATTTCAAGGGATTTTCAACCCGTGGATTTGAACTTGTATTATTTCAGGGGATTTTCAACCCGTGGATTTGAACTTGTATTATTTCAGGGGATTTTCAACCCGATTGAATTTTGAGTTTGACTCGAAGTTTGAATTTTGAAATGGAAAGGGATGCATTTTGTATGTAGAACATGAAGCTTCGTATTTGGAAAAATCCGGCATTATGTCGCCGTGGATATTGAATTTGGGAACTTGATAGTCCGACATTATGCCGCTGTGGACTTGGAGTGTAGGATTTGAAATTTGAAGGTTTGGAATTTTTGAACTTCGAGCTTGAGGTTTGAAATGCGGAATGGAAAATCGGCATTACGACGGCATGTATTTGGAACTTGAAGTTTTGAGCATAAGACTTGAAATTCGAAAGATTGACATGGAATTTGAGGTTTGAAAGTTGGAGTTGAAAAGTTGGAATTATGCCGGTCATGAACTTTGGCATTTGAACTTTGAGGTTTTGAATTGGCAACTTGACTTCGATGCTTGAAGACTTGAATGTTTGAAATAGAAAATCCGGCATGACACCGTTGGATTTGTGGTTTTTGACTTTGAAGTTTGAAGTTTGAAATTTAGACTAGAAAATCCGGCATTAAGGCGCCGTTGGATTGAGTCTTGACTTGGAACTTGAAACTCGAAATTTTGACTAGAAAATACGGCATTATGGCGCCGTTGGGTTGTGTTTGAAAATTGAAGTTTTGGACTAGAAAGTTTGAATTTAAACTTGAAGCTTGAAGACTAGGAAATCCGGCATTATGACGCCGTTGGGTTAACTTGAAAATCGAAGCTTGAGTTTGGAAGATCCGGCATTATGGCGCCGTTGGATTTGGACTTGAAAATTGAGGTTTTGAACTAGAAAATTTGGATTGAACTTTGAAACTTGGAATTTGGACTAGAAAATCCGGCATTATGACGCCGTTGGATTTGGACTTGACTTGGAGATTTGAGGTTTTGAAAATAGAAAATCCGGCATTATGACGCCGTTGGATTGCATTTTGAGCTCGGAACTTGGATTTTTGACTCGAAAATCCGGCATTATGACGTCGTTGGATTTAAATTTTGAACTTGAAAATTGGAATTTGAAAC
Organism: Spinacia oleracea; assembly: GCF_020520425.1. NCBI lineage: Eukaryota > Viridiplantae > Streptophyta > Magnoliopsida > Caryophyllales > Amaranthaceae > Spinacia > Spinacia oleracea. Next base: position 96,569,536 of record NC_079489.1, read on the forward strand.
GGAAAATCCGGCATTATGACGCCGTTGGATTGAATCTTTGAATTTTGAAAGTTGGAATTTTGACTCGAAAATCCGGCATTATGGCGCCGTTGGATTGAACTTTGACTTTGAAACTTGGAATTTGGACTCGAAAATCCGGCATTATGACGCCGTTGGATTGAATTTTGAGTTTGGCATTTGTGCGTGAGGCGTGTTTAAGGGTTTTGAATCAAATGGAGTGACACTCCTAAAGACCCTAAAATCGGCGATTTAGATGCATGAGGTTTGAATGATGCTCCTAGGGGTTTGGTTTCCTAGTTGGAGGCTAATTGGTTTTGGCAAGCTAGAACCCGAGGTTAGCCATTCACGCGTGCAAAGACGCCCACACAATGCACAAGTAGCACGTTGTCACACTAATCATGAATATGAATGCGACATGCAAAGTTCTCAACCTAAGGTCGGTCTAAGTTTTTGTATGATGCAAGTGGTCGGCTTTGGGTGTCAAAAAGGTACTCGGCTAAGAGACGGATCCGGCGAAAAGCTTTCATGTTCCGCCTAAGGGAAGTGTGTGTCGGCAGACGACCTCCATACTTGACATCGGGAAAGTCAAGCAAATGCCAAGTTTCGGTAGGCGCGGAAATGGTCACACACTTTGGTCGGGAGCCGTATGGAGAGTCACCATTTCGTTCCCCCCCGGGGCTAGCCCAAATGAAGAACACATCCGTTTGGGCAAAGGTAGAAATTCATTTTGCACAATATGGTTTTCGAAAAATGCATGAAATGCCTAGAAATTGAAATTGAAATTGTACTTGAATTTGTATTTGTAAAGCTCGTTTTTCGGCACTCGTTCACGAGGCTTGGGAGCGTCCTTCCAGATGCAAAAATAGACTAACTCCCAACACGAATAGTTGAGCAAAAGTGGGCGACGAGCCACTGTGAGCCACTGTCCTGAATGCAGGCTGTGGCGTTGGGCGCAGGGGCTGCGCCTGGCGCCAATGCTGGCATCCAGTACTTCGGCAGATTAGTGGCTGGTTGCTCGAAATCTGCTCTCATTTTCGAAATTGAAATTAGAAAATCCCCAGCAGAGTCGCCAATTTACTGTAGGGGGTTTTTTTTTGGATCTTTTTCCCGTTTCCTACAATGGGGGGTTTGGCACGCGGCGGTTCGTTTAGAGAACCGTTGAATTGTTTTTACACCTCGAAGGAGTCGCCACCAAACTTATTTTAGGTCTCGTTTGGGAAGACCGCACAATGACTCTATTTTTGGATAAGGCCTTGAATCCTTGAAACGGATGGGTGAGATCCGGGCTCGGGAACGAAAATTCTTATTCGGCGAGCTTTAGAAATATTCAAGTACGTTGGCACAACATTGTTTCAAAAATAAACCCTAAGATTAGACTATGTGGGTTTGCAAATTAAAACAAAATAGAATTTCTAATTGTACGGTGGTCACTTTGCTTTAAAGATTGATTTAAGGAACCTAAGGCCGGTTTGTCCAAAAATATCTTCGTTAAGCGTGATGTAACCTTTGTATTTTGTTGTATTTAGCATGTTGGTGATGAAAGCGATAAAGCACATAAAGCAACATCACAATACTAAATAAAGTGCGGAATTAGTAAATACAAGACCCCCTAGAAAAGGACTAGGGAGTAGGTCCACATTGCCTAGAAATGGACTAGGCAAGTAAAGGTGCGAAATTGAAAGTGCGAAATTGAAATTGCGGTATTGAAATTGCGGTATTGAAATTGCGGTATTGAAAGTGCGATATTGAAAGTGCGATATCGAAAGTGCGATATTGAAAGTGCGATATCGAAAGTGCGATATTGAATTACGATATTGAAATTTGTACTTGGGCACATGAGATTCGAACGCCAAGCGGCTCCTTAAAAATAAGTGCGCTCGACACGAATTCAAAGCCAAAAATCTCAACTTGGGAGAGGTTGCTCAACCCAAATGTCCTAGATTTTGCATATTGAACTTGAAATTGAAAGCTTGAATATTGAAAGGTTTGAACTTGAAATGATTGAAATTTGAAAACTTGAACTTGTATGTTGAAATTTGAAGACTTGAACTTGTATATAGAAATTTGAAGACTTGAACTTGTATATTGAAAAATGGAGTTTTGAATCTCAAAAGATTAAACCTTTAAATGCTAAAAGGTGTCATCTTTGATTACTCCATGCTTGAAGGTGATTCTAGTTCAAAGAGATGAATGCAAGCAACTTTGAACATCCTTGAATCTTGAAAGTTTGTATTTTGTATTTTGAAAAAGTTTGTATTTTTGAAAAAGCATGTATGATTGTTGCAAGTGGTGTTTTTTATGACAAAAAAAACACCAACTTGCTAATCATTTGAAATTAAAATAGCATTATTAATTGAAATGGGATTCGGATTTACCTAGTTAAGCTTAGGCTCAAGCTCCCAATTGCTCTTGAATTTAGAACTTTTTGTATGTGTTTTGAAGAGTTTTGAAGTTTGTATTGTGAGGAGTAATGTCGAAATTACGACGTTATATGTGTTGTCCTCTCCCTTTTTTCGAAGGAAATGAGGGGTATTTATAGGAGGGAAATGGTGCAAAACGCCAGCACACGCCAGCGCCTGGCGCCAGGCCAGCGCTGGGCGCTGCTGACGTGGGCTGAATGCCGCCAAAAAGGACGGAAAGATGCCGTCCTTGATTTGTCTTGTATGGGTGTACCTTCGTACGAATAGTACGATGTTTGGCACGTAGTGTTTTCTTGGAGGTTAAGGCTTGAATTTGCGTCTAAAAACAAACCTTTCTCGGGTTTTTGAATTCCGGTTTTACGGGGCGGGGCCCGGCATGCTCGGTTTTGTGGGTCGGCGCCCAAATTTGACTTGCCTTATATGATTTTGAGTGGAAAAGGCCTAGTAAGACCAATGGGATGGTCCACTAGTTGAGATTGAACTTGGATTTTGAAATTGGATTTTGGAAATTGTATTTTGTACCGAGTTCCGGGAGGGGAACGGCCTCGGGGATTGGATTTTGGATTTCGGAGGTATTCTTAGCAATTGGGATTTCCTCCTGGAGTTACTCCAATCGCCTAACAAGGATAATGGTATCGTCATCATCCCAAAAGGGAGACACAAATTAGGTGTCTACAGGCTGCTTCTGATCTGCTGCGCTTTTGCTGTTGTTCTGCTATGCTGTTGCTGCTTGTATTGCTGCTGTGTAATGTGCTGCTAGGATTGAATCATGGAACTCAATTGGGCACTAAGAGATGCTGCAAAGGGGCATGAACCTGGCTGCAACGAAGCTGAGTGCATAGCTGCTTGCGTGCCTTGTTGCTGCTACGTAGCGTGTTGCTGTGAGTGTTGATGTGCCATGATGTGGCTGCAAGGTTGTTGCACTGATCTGAGGTAGTTCGAGTGTTGCTAGCTGCACACACACACAAGAGCAATGTGCCGTAAAGAATTATTAAATCGCAAAGCACGTTATTAAAAATCGAAAACATTATTATTAATTCGTTTAACATTTTTGCAAATCGTGAAGCATATAACTCGTCGACGAGCATAATGACACAATATTAACACGTTAATACTCAAAACGTACCTTACGCAATGAGAATGCGCACAAAAGGCATATTTAGAGCAAAAAACGACAAAAATATGCGCAAGACGAGAAAATGTAACGATTAATGCAAAAATCGATAAACGAACTAAAAACGATAAAACTAAGCGAAAATAATAATAAAATGCTAATAAAATGAACTAAAATCCTAAGCTAAGAGCGACATAAATGTCGCTCATCAAACTCCCCCAAGCTAACCCTTTGCTTGTCCTCAAGCAAAGCTAGAATGAGAAACGGGGAGGAGAATGAGCTTAATTATTCAAAATAAAAATTACGAAAATAAGAACTACAAGAATGCACACTAACTCACTTTCGTAGGAATCACGGTTGCATTTAAGCACATGCAACAAGCTCTTTGACTCCCACAATCGCTCATGAGGGCGAGTGGGATCTCACAAGGGTTTCCAAAGAGAAACACCCATAACTCTTCCAAAAATTTGAATCAAGGCAAGAACTAAAATGAAAAACAAACCAAGAAAAAGAAAGAAAAGAAAAAGAAAGAAAGGAAAAAGAAAGAAAGGAAAAGAAAATAGAAAAGTAAGGAAACGAAAAACAAAACTATAAAACTCAAGATAAGGGCCTTTATTATCGAACGAGCACAAAAGAATGCTAATATTACTAACTAAATAGACGAGCGCACGCTAACCAATGTCCTAAGTTGAGTGAAAGATTCAAGCGTCAAGCAAAGCGAACTAAGGGCAAGCACTAATCAATTCCCCTTCAACCGAGCATACCACGTCAAATCTCTAGATCTTTTCAACCCTTGAGAATAGCGTCTCGAGACGCCGCGAAGGCGCCGGAAAACAAGATTAGGCTACCCGACATCTTAGCATGACAATCCCATTCCATAAACTTGACCAAATCCTCCCTCCCCCGACATTGACTCAACTCAAAAGGGTCAAGAGGACTTTTTAAGGTGTAACGTAGGCTAGGGGTAAGGCGTGGAACAAATTTGGTAATTTGGTGCTCATACCTAAAGTGAAGCGCAATGATAGAACTCAACTCAAGCAAATCGAACCAAAAAAAAAAACTCAAACCACTTATTTGGGGTACCCCTAAGCTTATTCAACAACTATTCTAAACTACAACTCTTTTTGCCCTTTTCTTGATTTGGTTTTCTCTTTTTTTTCGTGTTTCAATTGAAACTTTTCTCATGCCTTGTTTTTCTCTATTTTTGGCTTTTTCAAAACTTACTTTCTCATTTTTGCTTATGCATCACTTATTCACTATATACAACATATTTCCCAAACATTGCCATTCATACCAATAACAATCATTCCTCAACTTTGCATATTCATTCAAAACCTCAAGCATCATAACACAAAGCTTCACTATCACTCCTAAGGGTGAAAATAAAACAAAGGCTATTAGCTTGTAATGTGCTCATAAGAAATGAAGGGGAAAGGCTCAAATGGCTAGCAAGGGGGCAAATGCAAACAAAAATATATGGAAAATAAAAAATAAAGTTCTAAACTAAAAAGAAAAATAGTCACCGGAAGAAATGCCTCTTTCGTCCCCTAAAGTAGTTCGGTCGCGGGCTCAGAAAGGAAATAGTCAAATTCGGGAGGTAAGAAAGTCAATGCCAAAGATCCATGCTACTCAATATATGTATATAATGTGTTTGGGCTAATTGGACATGATCCTTGTTAGGTTATGATACATATGAATAAACATAAATCATGCGGAAAAACCATAAAGCCAGGAAACATATTATTAACACATAATCATTTAGCATAATTCAGATGCATACACTTTGTAGCGTGCCCTCCCTAGCTGCGCCCGAACCGAACAAGAACAAGTCTTTAGGACTCCAAGTGTCGTCCCTCCGTAGATAGTCCACAGCACGTCCGGATCCGCCTTAAGATTGAACAACTAGAATCGCCCTTAAGGTACTATAAATTTCGGCTAAATAGGGCAAGTGTTTATGGCTGATTTTGTTCCAAAATCTTACCTTTGAATACTTCAATCCTCGATGTAAATATGTGACCCTAGGCACCTATTTATAGAGTTTATGAAAGGGAATTATAATCCTATTAGGATGCTAATTTATTTAATTAGAATCTTATTAACTCTATTAAACAAATTCTATCTTTATTAGGATTAGGATTTAATCATAGAACAAATTCTAATAGCCTTAGGATTTGTATTGCACACAACCGCACACGAGCACGAGCACAAGAAAAGCCCGGGCAAGCCTCGCGGCCCACGCGAGCTGCTCTTGCTCGCAGCCCATGTCGCAGCCCACGACTGCTCCGCGCGCGCCACAGGCCTTGGCTGGGCCTGGCATTGCGCTGGGCCTGGTCGAGGCTTGGCGTGTGGTTTGGTGCGCTTGGCTTGCTGGGCGATGGCCTGGCTTCGTGCTAGGCCTTCGTCTAGCGAGCCTCGTCCGATGCTAATTCGTACGATACGCTTCTGATTAAATTCCCGATTCCGGAATTCATTTCCGATACGAACAACATTTAATATTTCCGATTCCGGAATTAATTTCCGTTTCGAACAAATATTTAATATTTCCGTTTCCGGAATTATTTTCCGATTTCGATAATATTTCCGATTTTGACAATATTTCCGTTTCCGGCAATATTTCCGATTCCGCCAATATTTCCATTTCCAATAATATTTTCCGATACGTACCACGTTTCCGTTTCCGGCAACATCTACGACTTGGATAATATTTATATTTCCGATACGATCCATATTTCCGTTTCCGGCAATATCATCGTTTCCGGAGTATTCATTTCTTGCATTGGACGATCTCAGCTCCCACTGAAACCAAGATCCGTCGATTCCGAATATCCATAGATGGAGTATTTAATGCCATTAAATACTTGATCCGTTTACGTACTATTTGTGTGACCCTACGGGTTCAGCCAAGAGTAAGCTGTGGATTAATATAATTAATTCCACTTGAACTGAAGCGGCCTCTAGCTAGGCATTCAGCTCACTTGATCTCATTGAATTATTAACTTGTTAATTAATACTGAACCGCATTTATTAGACTTAACATTAAATACATACTTGGACCAAGGGAATTATTTCCTTCAGTCTCCCACTTGTCCTTAGGGACAAGTGTGCATTTCCTAATTCCTTTGTCGCTCGATGCTTGCTCTTGAACATAAGGTAAGAGTTGTCATCCTTATTATGTCCAGAGGTGTTTCTCGGTTTCAGAGTTCAACTGATCAAATAAACAGATAATCATAGCCTATGATTCATCTGAGCACGGCCATGCATTTTACAGTTTGTAGCTCTCCGAGTGGCCTTGTACAAATTTTAATCATCTCATCACGATTTATGGGAGGACAATGCCAATCTTGTGATCTTGAGATTAGACTTCGTTTGATAGGAGATTACCTGAGCGTTGCCTTTATAGCCTCCTTTGACGGTGTGACAGTTGGTCAACGTCAAAGTAACCAGTTCTCAAACAAGTAATCTCAAATCTCTCAGGTATTGAGGATTTAGTGTCTAATAATTTTAATGAAATTTACTTATGACAGATCTCTTACAGTAAAGTTTCATAGGTCTGTCCGATACTAGTCTTCCCAAAGTAAGTATCTATGCAAATGATTACGACATTGCCATGTCCACATAGTTCAAGAAACAGAACTACTAGTCATCTTGCATTCTAGTCGTCTAACGTTTTATATGCGTCCATCTTTATAGAAAACTCTGACCAGGGACCATTTTCAACTTTTGACATTCAAGTTCACTTGATAGACATTTCTTAGTCACAGGACTGGTCCTGACAGTCTATCTTGAATATTTCGTCAAATTGAAGGGACTCATCATTTAATACTAAACCAAGATTAAATGGAATATGAAAATACATTTCTTATATGATAAATGTTCAACCCCAATGTTTTACAACCATGGGCCTCGAACCCATTTTTTTTAAAACAATTAGTGGAATTTCAAAACTATGCTTGATTTCCGGTGCCACAATGTGAGTGTTGCTTCTCACTTGTTGCATAGGTTTAGTTATCATGCTTTGCCAATCTTAATATCCTTTTCATCGAATGTTCTTCGAGATATGATGATAAGATCTTTTGAGTTTGTTTATTATGTGATCTAGTCTTTCTTACTTCGATAGTGGTTCTACGCATTTTGCAATGAAGAACCATCAAGTTAGCACACATGTGATCCACCCAAGTTCAGTGAAGAAATCTTTAACATAAACAACCATGTTTTATTGCTTCTTAGGCAATAAGTACTTTTACTTCAACTGTATAGGTTGCTAGTGATGCTTTGGTTGGATTTACTTATCCAAGCAGTTCACAGATATGTGGAAGACTTTCCAGCTGTATCTTAGAACATAGAAATTAATATTTAATTTCCCACACAACAACTCATGGTCTCCAATCCATGTTGCCATTTCAAAACACGATGATCCATAGCTCGTCCTTGCCAATGGTTAACTCCAAAGGGAATCTTGCTTGATCCTTTGCCAGTATTTATGCGTGTAGCATCAATATTTAGCATATCTTTATTTTCTTGAATCAAGAACTATTCCTATGTAACTTTTCAAGTACTATAAGTTTTTCTTGATCTCAATCTAGTTGATCTTCACTTAGATCAATAGAGACTGGTATATGTTTGTCATGCCTAAAGCCATACGATACGTTTTTGGCGATCCTCATATTATATCATACATGATAAATTCTTTTGCAGAATAATTCCCAATTGAATTCTATTCATGTAACTTTAGCTCATCTAGTTTCAGTAGATAATAATTCCAACTAAATTCTTAGACATATAATATAGGTTAAGAATCTCATTTAGACTCTTTGATGTTTAACTTAGTAAATGCTTATACATAGTTCAAACATCCTTTACTTATATTTATTCATATGGGTCGAATATCTCCAATGGAGTCTTTCGTGTTTGATTTAGTAAATGCCATTACTTAATCCAAAACAATATCATAATATCTTTGTAAATAGATCTTAATACCCAGTATGTACTAAGTTTCGCCTTGGTCCATCATTGATGAATAATTTCAAACCTAAGTCATTAGCATTTGAATGTTATTTCACAATAGAGAGATATGTGTGTGATACACATAGGACTAATTAAGTTTTTACGTACTCCCACTAAACTTCTTATATATCTATAAGAATCATGTACATTTTATGAAACTAAAATACTTATTAGCTTCACTAAAATACAATTCCAATTCCCAATTGCTTGCTTAAATCTGTACTTAGATTTCATAAGCTAGCTTTCCTTTTTAAGTATTTATTTGGATCCACAAATCCTATGACATGCCATGTACACAGTTTCTTCCAACATTTGACTGAGGAAGATGTTTTGTCATCCAATTGCCATATGTACTAATATGCAATCATTGCTTGAATTATAGACTTGAGCATTACGATTATGCATGAGGTTTCAACACAATCCACGACGTGAATTTACTTGTAACCTTTAAGCAACTAATCTAGCTTTGTGTGTGAACACAATTCCATGTTTGATGGTTTTTATCCTTAAACCCAATTTACAACCAATAGGTGTTAACCTATTCTTGCAAATCAACAAATTTTCAACTTTGTCATCAAAACATTGGTTATGTTTTATGGCCTTTAACCATTTAAAACATTGAGTCTATATATGGCCTCTAACCATTTTAGGGAATCTAGGTTTCGTCATAGCTTTCTTACAAGTCACAAACTCATTAATCTACGCGATAATAGTTTGACTGCAAGTTGTAGGTTTCTTCACTATCTAATAGAAGAATCTCATAGTTTCATTGACCCGAACTCTATGTTTCTTCACTATCCAATAGAAGAATATCATAGTTCCAGTGACTTGAACTCTATGCCTACTTGAGTATAGAACATCAAACAAATAGAATATCAATAACCACTTGAAAGTCCTTTGAGTATTCTGTTCTCCTTGAAGCACTTGTAAAGTCTTCTAAGAGATGTCTATTCTTTAAAGCCACTTCTAAAGTCTTCAAAGAATAAGTGTTCGAATTTTCTAAAGAACTTCGAAAAGCCTCCGAAATCTCCGTTTTATGTTTGTTGTTCGCCTCGAAGACTTTCGAGGTTTATTTTCTCCCACTTGTCATTTTGGAAACGAATCTCCAAAAGGACATTATTTCGAACAAACAAACATTATGTTCTCAAAAATTCGTGGTAGAAACAATACCCTTGTGTCTCATTTGAATAAATCACAATGAAACATATTTCTATACCTGGGCCTTAGTTTGTCGAATAACAAACACTAAGCTCCCACTGAGTTTAGCAACTCTTTAGATATATAATTTATTGAAAAGATATTCTGAATTTACTTTTCAATAGCTTTGACGAATTTGGTTTAGTTTGGTGGTAGTTGAGCATTTTGTTTTAGAAATTATAGGAAAAGTCTTTATGATTCATTATTGATCGAATCAAGTACTAATTGACTTCGATCATTCCAACTTAGATATGCCATATCTTATGGAGCTAGATCGTGAAATTACATTACACAATCATTGATGATCATATTTGGTCTCAAGTAATCATTAACATGATCTAACCTAGATCTTTATGATTTCTTGCCAAGTGGGATTTTATACTTCTGAATCTTTGAACTAGCCAAACAGATTCAAACTTATATCACATTGAGTAAATAAACCTATATTCACTCAAATCTGTGTGAAATAATAAAGTCATAAAACCTTTCTTTAGCTTTGAATTCTATTGTCTAGGTGTTCTAACAATAGTTCATATCTTTTGTTACTTTCAACAAGTAAGACTTGCTTGACTTAAATTGATCTAGAAATCAACCAACTTTCAGAAGTCCATTAAAATAGAGCTTTTGAATGTTAACTTGTTGATATGGTCTAAGTAACAATGCCAAAGATTTGTGGAACTCAAATCAGGAGATTGATTTGAACCTAGTAAAGTTCTTATTGTTAAAGAGTTGTTTGTTTTAATCAAGCATATTGACTTAACCCGTAAATGACCATTTAATTCAAATAAACAAACAAACATTGTTTTTGTTTTTCTTGAATGTGAGTCTTTCTGTGTTTGAAGCAGAAATTCAGGTATGCTGATTATGGAACAAAATAGCCATTAAGTTCCAGCCTTGAAAGGACTTAAAACAAACCAGATGACCCTACAACTAATGTAGCATTGCCATGCTTCATTTCCCACTTGTAGGCCACTAGTGTATCCTAGCTTCCATTGTTTGAGTCATTACCGAAGTAAGAACCTCAAGCGGTATATGATACCAAGGAAGTTTGATTGCTAGGTCACTTTTCTTTAAACATAAACTTACAGGTAGAAACGGAATTGTAAATTCCTTTCATCTGTTCCTTTGTTTTCCTATTTCTTGTACCCTTTCTTATAGCCTTAAGAATTGAATTCTCTAGTGTTGACTTTTATACTTTGTTTAGACATGTCCAATGTCACTCCAGCAAAGTTCTTATCATTTAATTTGAATATTAAGTTTCAACTAGATGATCTTACCAGAAGCTTCTAAAGTTCTCTAAGCATCGATCTATACGAATGTCTAGGGACTAGACTCATTCGAGAATTAAATGGACAAAGATATTAGGTTGTTAACCATTGGTAAAGCTGAGCGTTTTAAACTCAATGCTTTATGATCTCAAAACTACAGTGTATTTTGAATTCACAAGCACCAATTGGTTTGCCATTCGATTTTGGTATTCGAAAACAACCATAAAAGTCGATATAAGAAACGTACATTTTAAATTGTTCACTTTCTCTCATTTCCGTGAATCGTTCTTGGATTCACTACCAATCTAGGAAATTTACTGTTACCTTTCTAAAAGGATTTACTGCAGTGCAAGATATTTAATTATAAACAATAATTAAAACATTTATTGAAGCATGCAAAGTCTAAACATTTATCATGAATAATAACTTGAAAATTAAAGCAATCATGCAATTCATACAAGTTATTGGCATTTTATTCGAATTTATTGTTCAAGCAGGTGTGAATAAAATGATTCCAAGATCCTAAAACCCATTGAAGAATTAAGCACATTATGTATTTAGACTCGATTATAAAATCTTTTAGGTAAGCAAAAGCCTTTTGCTAATAGTCTAGAAACTACTCTTGGTTGATAGGTACGTCTAAGAACTTTTTAGGTAAACCTATCGATTTTGCCACGACATAAAAGGACTCCTTACTTATATCGTTGAGTTACACCAAAACTAACATGTACTCACAATTATTTGTGTACCTTACCCCTTTAGTATCGATAAGTAACACCTCGCTATGGCGGAAACCTATTACTAAGATCGATGTAAAGGATATCCAAGTAAGTGTTATTTTGGCATGGCACCTTTTAACTCAATTTTTAAGTTTGGAACTTAAGGCTCTTACTATGTTGGTTATAAGTGAACTAAAATCCTTAATCATGCAACATAATCAAGCCACAATCTCATGCATATTTAAGACATATTTAAAAGCAATAAATAACTTAAAGCATGCATAAGATAAATGTGATCTAGTATGGCCCGACTTCATCTTGAAGCTTCAACTTCAAAGTCCGTCTTGAAAATGGATTGGAAACTTCGTCTTGAATTTCACCGTGGGAGGCGCCATTTTCTTCAAATAGGATCAGCTATAATTAAACTAATTACAACTATTTGATGGTACGCAGGCCATATTTGAATTGAAAAAACAAATTTGGTGCATTAGACCAATTACATTCAAATTAATGGTGCGCACACCATATTTTCTATCCTATTTGGGCCATACTAGTCACTTCAAAACCTGCAAAACATTACATATACAATATATACCATTCACCCATTCATTATCATGAATGGCCCACATACCTGGTTAGTAAAAACACATTGTATGCATCACATAAATACTTGCAGCAATTAATCAAGGGCACCAATAATCTACCAATTATTTAGTCCTTATTAATTCTAATCAAGTTGTTTAACCTTAAAGGATTTGTAGACCTAATCAAGAGTTTATGACTAAAATTTCTCCCACTTAAACCAATAAATTCATATGCTTTACTAATTTTAAACATAAAAATGTATTTCTAGTCTAACCGGAAACATAGAAATTTAATTAAAATTTAAAGCTCATATTAATTTATAATTGAATCCATTTTATTTAATTTATTTTCAGTTGATTTAAATGAATTAATTCAAGGTTTAATTTTAGTAAAATAATTAGTATAAATTAAAATTTATAATAATTATAATATTCAAAATTAAATCCGAGAAAACAATTTAAATTATTAAGTTTAAAATTAATTAAAATTATTTCCGAACCAAAAATTCCAAATTAAAATTAAGACCAACCAATCGGGTCAAGACAAGGCCATGGGCTTGCGCCCATACCTCGTCAAGTCCAACAAGCAACAAGCCCCTTGTCACTCGATTTATCGTACCGCAAAGCCCAAGCAACAACGCACCAATGCGTCAGGCCCAGCGAGCCACGCTTTCGCGCAGCCCACTCGCCCATCGCCTTGGCGCGCTGCTGGGCATGGCTTGCTGGACAGCTCGTCGCTGCCTTGGCGTGCTGCTGAGCGAGGCAATGCATGTGTGTCGCAGCATCCATCGCTGCTCACGCGTGCTTGCCTTGCTCGCTGCACTTGCTCGTCCGTTGCCCCATCGCCCACACGCGTAGCACACACCCCTTAGGCGCATTGCCTTGTGCATGCCACGCTCGTTGCTCGCTGTATTCGTACTGCACGGGCGACGAGCTCCCTTGCTCGTCGTCTCGTGCCCGCCCTATACAACACCCCTTAAGGGTAACACGTAGCTTCCATTGCTTTGTGCGTGCAACATTTATGGGCGTTTTCATAAAAATTTAAAATTTTTAATTTAAAATTAATGACAAATTAATAAAACATATTAATTTCATAATTTTAGGGCGAAAAATCAAAAATTTATTAATCAAATAATTTCCGATTAACATGGATTCAAATCTAGGTCATAAAAATTTAAAATTTAACATAAATTAACAATTTTTATGGTGGATTTTAATCATGGATACCTAATTAAATTATTAATTAATTATGAAAAAAAATCCATTCTAAATTATTCGAATTTCAACAAATTAATCATAATTACAAATTAGGTTGTATAATTAACAAGTCTAGGCATTCATAATTGTTAAACATATACAGTAGGTCAATAAAAAACTCAAGATTTATCAACAAGAATCGCAAATACTCAATTTAACATCTTAAATTTACAAACTTTTGCGTTCGAAAAACTAAAACCTCCGAAAAGTCATAGTTAGGCTTCGAATTTGGGAATTCTGGGTTCGGCCGAAAAATACTGGTTTTGTCAAAATTTTAGAATGCCTTTTACATGCGGAATTGACAAAAAAATCACTCGATTTGGATGAGTAACGAAGAAACTGCCGAAAAACTGCGTACGTATAATTAAATAAACGCAATTTGCAATTAATTATGAAAATTAATCACCCCTTTAATTCTTTCCAAATTTGTAAAATTTAACCATGTTCATGCAATTTAGATTATGAAAATAATAAGAGGCTCGTGATACCACTGATAGGTTATGATACATATGAATAAACATAAATCATGCGGAAAAACCATAAAGCCAGGAAACATATTATTAACACATAACCATTTAGCATAATTCAGATGCATACACTTTGTAGCGTGCCCTCCCTAGCTACGCCCGAACCGAACAAGAATAAGTCTTTAGGACTCCAAGTATCAACCCTCCATAGATAGTCCACAGCACGTCCGGATCCGCCTTAAGATTGACCAACTAGAATCGCCCTTAAGGTACTATAAATTTCGGCTAAATAGGGCAAGTGTTTATGGCTGATTTTGTTCCAAAATCTTACTTTTGAATACTTCAATCCTCGATGTAAATATGTGACCCTAGGCACCTATTTATAGAGTTTATGGAAATGAATTAGAATCCTATTAGGATACTAATTCATTTAATTAGAATCTTATTAAAACTCTATTAAACAAATTCTATCTTTATTAGGATTAGGATTTAATCATAGAACAAATTCTAATAGCCTTAGGATTTGTATTGCACACAACCGCACACGAGCACGAGCACAAGCAAAGCCCGCGCAAGCCTCGCGGCTCACGCGAGCTGCTCTTGCTCGCAGCCCATGTCGCAGCCCACGACTGCTCCGCGCGCGCCACAGGCCTTGGCTGGGCCTGGCATTGCGCTGGGCCTGGTCGAGGCTTGGCGTGTGGTTTGTTGCGCTTGGCTTGCTGAGCGATGGCCTAGCTTCGTGCTAGGCCTTCGTCTAGCGAGCCTCGTCCGATGCTAATTCGTATGATACGCTTCCAATTAAATTCCCGATTCCGGAATTCATTTCCGATACGAACAATATTTAATATTTCCGATTCCGGAATTAATTTCCGTTTCGAACAAATATTTAATATTTCCGTTTCCGGAATTATTTTCCGATTTCGATAATATTTCCGATTCTGACAATATTTCCGTTTCCGGCAATATTTCCGATTCCGACAATATTTCCATTTCCAATAATATTTTCCGATACGTACCACGTTTTCGTTTCCGGCAACATCTACGACTTGGATAATATTTATATTTCCGATACGATCCATATTTCCGTTTTCGGCAATATCATCGTTTTCGGAGTATTCATTTCTTGCCTTGGACGATCTCAACTCCCACTGAAACCAAGATCCGTCGATTCCGAATATCCATAGATGGAGTATTTAATACCATTAAATACTTGATCCGTTTACGTACTATTTGTGTGACCCTACTGGTTCAGTCAAGAGTAATATGTGGATTAATATAATTAATTCCACTTGAACTGAAGCGGCCTCTAACTAGGCATTCAGCTCACTTGATCTCACTGAATTATTAACTTGTTAATTAATACTGAACCGCATTTATTAGACTTAACATTAAATGCATACTTGGACCAAGGGCATTATTTCCTTAACATTAAATGCATACTTGGACTTAACATTAAATGCATACTTGGACTTAACATTAAATGCATACTTGGACTTAACATTAAATACATAATACCATTAAGTTCCAGCCTTTAGAAGGACTTTAAAACAAACATGATGACCGTACAGTTAATGTTGCACAACTTTGCTTCATTTCCCACTTGTAGGTCAATTACCAGACTTAGCTCCCGGAATTTGAGTTCTTAACAAGAGTTTAGAACCTCAAGCGGTAATCTAATACCATAGGAGTTTAATTGCTAAGTCGTTTCTCTTTGACACACACTTTTAGGTAGAAATTGAATATTGAATTCATTTCTTTTGTTCCCCTTTCCTATCCTTTCTAGCACGTTTTCTTATAGTCCTAAAGATTTTACTCTTTGCTTGATCTTCTTACTTTGTTATGCGTACAAAGTCCCTTTCTTTTATTCACTTTGAATGACCACATCCAATGAGTCTAGTTCATTATCGAATCAAAAGAAGATTGGTAGTTAACCATTGGTTATACTACCCAGTATTTTGAATATATGAGGTCCAATTGGTCTACCATTCAAATTTTTAGTTTGAAAACAACCATGAAGATCACTATAAGAAAATAGCATTCAAGATACGCTCTCACTCTCCTTTTCTTTGAGAATCGCTCTCAAAATATTTACCAATCGACCTAGGAAATATCGCAGTTCTATCGTTCGAACGCAATAAAGTTGAAGATTTACGATTCTACAAAATGAACTAGCAAAGAAAAACATTTATCATACTTTAATAACTTGAAATAAAAGCATTCACGCAATCATCAAAACTATTAAACATTACATTCATGCAAAAAGCAAAAACATGATCCAAAATGAATGAAACGATTCCAAGACCCCAAAAGTCCTAAATCCTTAAGCAGCTTTAGCATGTCTTAAGTAGTTTAAGATTTTAGGTAAGTGTGAGGGGGTCGAAAATGAAGGAAATAATGCCCTTGGTCCAAGTATGCATTCTATGTTAAGTCTAATAAATGCGGTTCAGTATTAATTAACAAGTTAATAATTCAGTGAGATCAAGTGAACTGAATGCCTAGCTAGAGGCCGCTTCAGTTCAAGTGGAATTAATGATATTAATCCACAGCTTACTCTTGACTGAACCTGTAGGGTCACACAAATAGTACGTAAACGGATCAAGTATTTAATGGCATTAGATACTCCATCTATGGATATTCGGAATCGACGGATCTTGGTTTCAGTGGGAGCTGAGATCGTCACAGGCAAGAAATGAATACTCCGGAAACGATGATATTGCCGGAAACGGAAATATGGATCGTATCGGAAATATAAATATTATCCAAGTCGTAGATGTTGCCGGAAACGGAAACATAGTACGTATCGGAAAATATTATCGGAAATGGAAATATTGCCAGAATCGGAAATATTGCCGGAAACGGAAATATTGTCAGAATCGGAAATATTATCGGAATCGGAAAATAATTCCGGAAACGGAAATATTAAATATTTGTTCGAAACGGAAATTGATTCCGGAATCGAAAATATTAAATATTGTTCGTATCGGAAATGAATTCCGGAACCGGGAATTTAATCGGAAGCGTATCGTACGAATTAGCATCGGACGAGGCCTGCCGGACGAAGGCCCAGCACGAAGTCGGGCCATCGCCCAGCAAGCCAAACGCGCGCCACAAGCCCAGCCAAGGCAGCGCCCAGGCCCACCGCAAGGCAGGCCCAGCGCGCGCCAAGGCCACGGCTGCGTGGGCCTCGTGGCGTGGGCTGCTGCTCGCACGCACGCGCATGGGCGGCCCTCGTGGCTGCCGCGTGTGTGTGTGTGTGTTTGTGTTCATGCACGATTCCTAAAGCTATTAGGATTTGGTATATGATTAAATTCCTATTCCTAAAAGGATAAATTAATTAATTAGAGTTCGTATAGGATTCTAAGTTTAATTAATTCGTATCCTACTAGGATTCCAATTCCCTTTCCATAACTCTATAAATACGTGCCTAGGGTCACATATTTTTAGAGATTAATTCAAGTATTCAAAGTGAGTTTTGAGAGAAAATTCAGTCATATTTCTTACCTAAGAGTGCCGAAAATTCTAGTACCTTAAGGGCGATTCTAGTTGGTCAATCTTAAGGCGGATCCGGACGTGCTGTGGACTATCTACGGAGGGACGACACTTGGAGTCCTAACGACTTGTTCTTGTTCGGTTCGGGCGCAGCTAGGGAAGGCACGCAACAAAGAGTATGCATCTAAATTATGCTATATGATTATGTGTAAATAATATGTATTCCTGGCTAAATGGTTGTTTCCGCATGATTTATGAATTGTCATATGTATCATAACCTTACAGTGGTATCACGAGCCCCTTATTATTTTCATAATCTAAATTGCATGAACATGGTTAAATATTACAAATTTGCAAGAATTAAAAGGGGTGATTAATTTTCGTAATTGTTAATTAATTGCAAATTGCGTTTATTTAATTATACGTACGCAGTTTTTCGGCAGTTTCTTCGTTACTCATCAAAATCGAGTGATTTTTGTGTCAATTCCGCATGTAAAAGGCATTCTAAAATTTTGACAAAAATAATATTTTTCTGCCGAACCCAGAATTCTCAAATTCGAAGCCTAACTATGACTTTTCGAAGGTTTTAGTTTTTCGAATGCAAAATTTCGTAAATTTAAGATGTTAAATTAAATATTTGCGATTCTTGTTGATAAATCTTGAATTTTTGATTGACCTACTGTATATGTTTAACAAGTTTGAATGCCTAGCCTTGTTAATTATGCAATCTAATTTGTAATTATGATTAATTTGTTGAAAATTAGAATAATTCAGAATTAATTTGATTTTCATAATTAATTATAATTTAATTAGAAACCTATGATTAAAAACCACCATAAAAATTGTAAATTTATGATAAATTTTAAATTTTTATGACCTAGACTTGAATCCATAATAATCGGAAATCAATTGGATAATAAATTTTCGATTTTTTCGCCCTAAAATTATGAAATTAATATTATTTATTAATTTGTCATTGATTTTAAATATAAATTTTAATTTTTTATGCGATTCGTTCATATAACTTGCACGCACAAAGCAATGGACGCTTCGTGTTACCCTTAAGGGGTGTTGTATAGTGCGGGCATGCGACGACGAGCAAGGGAGCTCGTCGCCCGTGCGGCACGAATGCAATGAGCAAGGGCATGGTGCACGAGCACAAGGCAGCAGCCCTGCCTTGTGTCGTGGCCCACGAGCTATGAACAAATGGGCATGGGCGAAAGGCAAGCCAAGGCAGTCGCGTGTGGGCAGCAAGCGAGCTGCGCCACGATGCGCACTGCCTCGCGCAAGCGCGCGCAGCCTCGCGCGCAGCGAGCGCAAGCTCGCGTGCCACGAGCGCTGCGCCCAGCGATTGATCGCGCGCAATTGCTCGCGCGCACATCGAGCGATGGCTCGCGCGCACAGCGAGCGATGGCTCGCGCGCACAGCGAGCGATGGCTCGCGCGCACAGCGAGCGATGGCTCGCGCGCACAGCGAGCGATGGCTCGCGCGCAGCGAGCGCTGGCGAGCGCGCACAGCGAGCGATGGCTCGCGTGCGTCAAGCGCTGGCGCGCGCGCAGCAAGCACCACAGCGTGCGATGGCTTGCGATGGAAGATGCAGCAGCTATGCGACGAGCGCATGGGCTGCGCGCACATGGCCAGCGATGGCTGTGTGCGTGCGGCCCATGGGCGTGCGATGCGTAGGGTGTTTGCGTTGCGATTAGATCGTTTTGAATGTTTAATTTGAAATTTTTCAGTTTACGTAATTTTAATTAATTTTAAAATTAATAATTTAAATTATTTTCTTGGATTTTAATTTTGAATATTGTAATTATAATAAATTTTATTTATTCTAATTATTTTACTAAAATTAAAATCATGAATTAATTTAAATACGACTGAAATTAAATTAAACTTTTTGGATTCAATTATAAATTTATATGAGCTTTAAATTTTAATTAAATTTGTATGTTTCCGGTTAGACTTGAAATACATTTTTATGTTTAAAATTAGTAAAGCATATGAATTTATTGGTTTAAGTGGGAGCCCTTTTAGTCATAAAACTCTTGATTAGGTCTACGAATCCTTAAGGTTAAAACAACTTGATTAGAATTAATAAGGACTGAATAATTGGTAGATTATTGGTGCCCTTGATTAATTGCTGCAAATGTTTACGTGATGCATAATGTGTTTTACTAACCAGATATGTGGGCCATTCATGATAATGAATGGGTGAATGGTATATATTGTATATGTACTGTTTTGCAGGTTAAGAAGTGACTAGTATGGCCCAAATAGGATAGAAAATATGGTCTGCGTACCATTAATTTGAATGTAATTGGTCTAAAGTACCAAAGTTATTTTTCAATTCAAATATGGTCTGCGTACCATCAAATAGTTGTAATTAGTTATAGCTTATCCTATTTGAAGAAAATGGTGCCTCCCACGGAGATTTTCAAGACGGACTTTGAAGTCAAAGCTTCAAGATGAAGTCGGGCCATACTAGATCACATTTATCTTATGCATGCTTTAAGTTATTTATTGCTTTAAATATGTCTTAATTATGCGTAAGATTGTGGCTTGATTATGTTGCATGATTAAGGATTTTAGTTCACTTAAAATCTAACCAACATAGTAAGAGCCTTAAGTTCCAAACTTAAAAATTGAGTTAAAAGGTGCCATGCCAAAATATACACTTGCTTGGATATCCTTTACATCAATCTAGTAATAGTTTTCGCTCAGCGAGGTGTTACTTATTGGTCCTAAAGGGGCAAGGTACACAAATAATTGTGAGTACATGTTAGTTTTGGTGAAACTCAACGATATAAGTAAGGAGTCCTTTTATGTCGTGGCAAAATCGATAGGTTTACCTAATAAGTTCTTAGACGTACCTATCAACCAAGAATAGTTTCTAGACTATTAGCAAAAGGCTTTTTGCTTACCTAAGATGTTCTAGGATTAAGTCGACAAACTGTGCTTAGTTCTTCAATGATTTTAGGATCTTGGAATCATTTTATTCACACCTGCCGGAACACATAACTTGAATAAAATGCTTAATAAACATTGAATTATGCATGTATGCTAGAATTTAAGTTTATTAAGAGAAACTGTGAATGGTTATTTATTTGTTTATTCTTTTCAATTGTAGTTTTTAATATGGCAAACAACAATTCATTCAACATTCGATTAATTCTCGAAAAGGAGAAGTTGAACGGGAAAAACTTCCTTGACTGGCAAAGGAACTTGCAAATAGTTCTTATGCAGGAAGAAAAGGAGTATGTCCTAGATGAGGCGATGCCCGAAGCCGCAGGCGACGGGGTCACTCAGGCAGCCCTCAATCGTTGGATTGATGCCAACAAGGATGTGAAATGTCTAATGCTCGCCACCATGAGTGCGGATCTGCAGAAAACGTTCATCAACTCAGATGCTTTCACAATCATCAGTGAGTTGAAGAACATGTTCCAAGATCTGGCTCGAGTCGAAAGATTCGAGACTCATAGGCAAATTCTTGAGACCAAGCTTAAGAAAGGCGAGCCCGTAAGTCCACATGTTCTCAAAATGATTGGACTCATTGAGAATATGAGTCGGCTGGATCAGCAATTTTTTCAGGAAATGGCTATAGACACCATCCTCCATTCTCTTCATAGCGGGTATGATCAGTTCAAACTGAACTACAGCATGAATAGTCTGGACAAAACGCTCACTGAGCTTCACGGTATGCTGAAGACCGCTGAAAAGACGCTCAAAAGTGATAAGCAGGATGTGCTTATGGTGCGTGGGGGCAAGTTCAAGAAATCTGGAAAGAAGAGGAATGCTAAAAAGGTGGCAACAAGGCCAGCCCAACTAAGCAAACTGGCGCCAAATCTGTAAAGAGGAAGGTCAGTCAACCCACTTCTGAATCCGAATGCTTCTACTGCAAGAAGAAGGGGCATTGGAAGAGAGATTGCTTGAAGCTAAAGGAAGATCAGAAGAACGGAACAGTCGTTCCATCTTCAGGTATTTTCGTTATAGACTGTATACTTGCTAATTCAACTTCTTGGGTATTAGATACAGGTTGTGGCTCACACTTATGTTCCAATCCACAGGGACTAAGAAGAAGTAGAAAGTTAAGCAAGGGTGAAGTCGACCTACGAGTGGGAAATGGAGCACGGATTGCTGCATTAGCTGTAGGAACTTACTATTTGTCGTTGCCCTCCGGGCTAGTTTTGGAACTGGAAGATTGTTTCCATGTTCCAAGTCTTACTAAAAACATCATTTCAGTTTCTTGCTTAGATGCTAAGGGATTTTCCTTTTTAATAAAAGACAATAGTTGTTCGTTTTATTTTAAAGAGATGTTTTATGGATCTGCTAGATTAGTCAATGGACTTTATTTATTAGATCACGACAAACAAGTTTATAACATAAATACCAAAAAGGCCAAAAAGGATGATTCTGATCTCACCTATCTGTGGCATTGTCGATTAGGCCATATAAACTTGAAACGCTTAGAAAGACTTCAAAAGGAAGGAATTCTAGAACCATTTGACTTAGAGGATTATGGTAAATGCGAATCATGTTTACTTGGCAAAATGACAAAGCAACCTTTCTCTAAAGTTGGAGAAAGAGCAAATGAACTATTGGGTTTAATCCATACAGATGTATGTGGACCAATGAGTACAAATGCTAGAGGTGGTTTCAGCTACTTTATCACTTTCACTGATGACTTCAGTAGGTATGGTTATGTCTACCTAATGAAGCATAAGTCTGAATCCTTTGACAAATTCAAGGAATTTCAGAGTGAAGTAGAGAATCAATTAGGCAAGAAGATTAAAGCACTGCGGTCTGATAGAGGCGGTGAATATCTGAGCTATGAATTTGATGACCATCTGAAAGAATGTGGAATTCTATCAGAATTGACTCCTCCTGGAACACCACAATGGAACGGTGTGTCGGAACGGAGGAACAGAACCTTGCTAGACATGGTCAGGTCAATGATGGGTCAGGCCGAACTTCCATTAGAATTTTGGGGACATGCACTAAATACAGCTGCACTCACTATAAATAGAGCTCCGTCTAAAGCTGTCGAAAAGACTCCATACGAATTATGGTTTGGAAAGCCTCCAAATGTGTCTTTTCTTAAGATTTGGGGATGTGAAGTATACGTCAAACGATTAATTTCAGACAAACTTCATCCAAAATCTGACAAATGTATCCTTGTGGGCTATCCAAAGGAAACAAAGGGGTATTACTTCTACAATACATCTGAGAACAAAGTGTTTGTTGCTCGAGATGGTGTCTTTTTGGAGCAAGATCACATTTCCAAAATGACAAGTGGGAGAAAAGTAGACCTCGAAGAAATTCGAGTCGAACAACAAACTCTAGAGAATGCTCAAAATGACATTCAGGATGAAACTCAGAGATCTTTAGAAGAATCTGGTGAGAATCATGATCAATCTAGAAATGTTACCCCGCGTAGATCGCAAAGATATAGATCTCAACCGGAAAGGTACTTAGGTATTTTGACGAACGAGAGCTATGACGTTCTATTACTTGAAAGTGATGAACCTGCGACTTACAAACAAGCTATGACGAGCCCTAGCTCCAAGCAATGGCAAGAAGCCATGCAATCTGAATTAGACTCCATGTCTGAAAACCAAGTATGGGATTTGGTCGATTTGCCAGATGGCTACCAAGCCATTGGAAGCAAATGGGTTTTCAAACTGAAAAAGGACAAGGATGGGAAACTTGAAGTTTTCAAAGCTAGATTGGTTGCAAAAGGTTACAGGCAAGTCCACGGTGTGGACTACGATGAAACCTTTTCACCAGTTGCAATGCTAAAGTCTATTCGGATAATGTTAGCAATCGCTGCATATTACGATTACGAAATATGGCAGATGGATGTCAAAACTGCTTTCTTAAACGGCGTTTTAACAGAAACTGTGTTTATGACACAGCCTGAAGGTTTTGAGGATCCAAAGAATGCTAAAAAGGTATGCAAGCTAAAGAAATCAATCTACGGATTGAAGCAGGCATCCAGGAGCTGGAACATACGTTTTGATGAAGCAGTCAAGGACTTTGGTTTCATCAAGAACGCGGACGAATCTTGTGTATACAAGAAGGTCAGTGGGAGCAAAATTTCTTTCCTAGTATTATATGTCGACGACATATTGTTTATCGGAAATGACATTCCTATGTTGAATTCTGTCAAGATTTGGCTTGGGAAATGTTTTTCGATGAAGGATCTAGGAGAAGCACAGTACATATTGGGCATCAAGATTTACAGAGATAGATCTAAAAGGATGATTGGACTTAGTCAAAGCACTTATATCAATAAGGTGCTTGATAGGTTCAAGATGGCGGACTCCAAGCGAGGCTACCTACCCATGTCTCATGGAATGACTCTAAGCAAGACTCAGTGCCCAAAAACACTTGATGAGCGTAGACGAATGATTGGGATTCCATATGCATCATTGATTGGTTCAATAATGTATGCTATGATATGTACACGCCCGGATGTTGCGTACGCACTCAGTGCTACGAGCAGATACCAGTCAGACCCAGGAGAGGCGCATTGGACTGCTGCCAAGAACATTCTAAAGTACCTGAAAAGGCACAAAGATGATTTCCTGGTCTATGGTGGAGATGATGAATTAATTGTTAAAGGCTATACGGACGCAAGTTTCCAAACCGACAAAGATGATTTCAGATCACAGTCTGGGTTTGTCTTCTGCCTCAACGGAGGAGCAGTAAGCTGGAAAAGTGCTAAGCAAAGCACCATTGCGGATTCTACAACTGAAGCGGAGTACATTGCTGCACATGAAGCAGCAAAGGAAGCTATATGGCTAAGGAAGTTCATAGGTGAACTTGGTGTAGTCCCCTCCATTAAAGGACCAATAGCCCTGTATTGTGACAATAACGGAGCTATTGCACAGGCAAAAGAGCCTAGACACCACCAGAGAGTCAAGCATGTACTTCGTAGATTTCACCTTCTACGAGAGTTCATTGAAAGAAAAGAAGTCGAGATAAGCAAAATTGGAACTGATGACAACATATCAGATCCATTAACTAAACCTCTGCCGTAGGCGAAGCACAACTCGCACACTGCAGCTATGGGAATCAAGCATATTGGAGAATGGCTTTGATGTCTCTATTTAATGTTTTAAAGTTTTAGAGTTTAAATCTTTGTAAAACATTATTGGTTAATCATTCACAATAAATGAAAAGAATTCATTTTTCCATTTAATTTGTGGTTTATTAAATGATGAGTTCCTTCAATTTGACGATATATTCAAGATAGACTGTCAGGACCAATCCTGTGACTAAGAAATGTCTATCAAGTGAACTTGAATGTCAAAGGTTGAAAATGGTCCCTAGTCGGAGTTTTCTATAAAATTGGACGCATAGAAAACGTTAGACGATTAGAATGCAAGATGACTAGTAGTTCTGTTTCTTGAACTATGTGGACATGACAATGTCATAATCATTTGCATAGATACTTACTTTGGGAAGACTAGTATCGGACAAGACCTATGAAACTTTACTGTAAGAGATGAAAGTCTGTCATAAGTAAATTTCATTAAATTATTAGACACTAAATCCTCAATACCTGAGTGATTTGAGATTACTTGTTTGAGAACTGGTTGCTTTGACGTTGACCAACCGTCGCACCGTAAAAGGAGGCTATAATGGCAACGCTCAGGTAATCACCTATCAAACGAAGTCTAATCTCAAGATCGCAAGATTGGGATTGTCCTCCCATAAATCGGGATGAGATGCTTAAAAGTTGTACAAGGCCACTCGGAGAGCTAGAAACTGTGAAATGCATGGCCGTGCTCGGATGAATCATAGGCTATGATTATCTGTTTATTTGATCAGTTGAACTCTGAAACCGAGGAACACCTCTGGACATAATAAGGATGACAACTCTTACCTTATGTTCAAGAGCAAGTATCGAGCGACAAAGGAATTAGGAAATGCACACTTGTCCCTAAGGACAAGTGGGAGACTGAAGGAAATAATGCCCTTGGTCCAAGTATGAATTCTATGTTAAGTCTAATAAATGCGGTTCAGTATTAATTAACAAGTTAATAATTCAGTGAGATCAAGTGAACTGAATGCCTAGCTAGAGGCCGCTTCAGTTCAAGTGGAATTAATGATATTAATCCACAGCTTACTCTTGACTGAACCCGTAGGGTCACACAAATAGTACGTAAACGGATCAAGTATTTAATGGCATTAGATACTCCATCTATGGATATTCGGAATCGACGGATCTTGGTTTCAGTGGGAGCTGAGATCGTCACAGGCAAGAAATGAATACTCCGGAAACGATGATATTGCCGGAAACGGAAATATGGATCGTATCGGAAATATAAATATTATCCAAGTCGTAGATGTTGCCGGAAACGGAAACATGGTACGTATCGGAAAATATTATCGGAAATGGAAATATTGCCAGAATCGGAAATATTGCCGGAAACGGAAATATTGTCAGAATCGGAAATATTATCGGAATCGGAAAATAATTCCGGAAACGGAAATATTAAATATTTGTTCGAAACGGAAATTGATTCCGGAATCGGAAATATTAAATATTGTTCGTATCGGAAATGAATTCCGGAACCGGGAATTTAATCGGAAGCGTATCATACGAATTAGCATCGGACGAGGCCTGCCGGACGAAGGCCCAGCACGAAGTCGGGCCATCGCCCAGCAAGCCAAACGCGCGCCACAAGCCCAGCCAAGGCAGCGCCCAGGCCCACCGCAAGGCAGACCCAGCGCGCGCCAAGGCCACGGCGGCGTGGGCCTCGTGGCGTGGGCTGCTGCTCGCACGCACGCGCATGGGCGGCCCTCGTGGCTGCCGCGTGTGTGTGTGTGTGTTTGTGTTCATGCACGATTCCTAAAGCTATTAGGATTTGGTATATGATTAAATTCCTATTCCTAAAAGGATAAATTAATTAATTAGAGTTCGTATAGGATTCTAAGTTTAATTAATTCGTATCCTACTAGGATTCCAATTCCCTTTCCATAACTCTATAAATACGTGCCTAGGGTCACATATTTTTAGAGATTAATTCAAGTATTCAAAGTGAGTTTTGAGAGAAAATTCAGTCATATTTCTTACCTAAGAGTGCCGAAAATTCTAGTACCTTAAGGGCGATTCTAGTTGGTCAATCTTAAGGCGGATCCGGACGTGCTGTGGACTATCTACGGAGGGACGACACTTGGAGTCCTAAAGACTTGTTCTTGTTCGGTTCGGGCGCAGCTAGGGAAGGCACGCAACAAAGAGTATGCATCTAAATTATGCTATATGATTATGTGTAAATAATATGTATTCCTGGCTAAATGGTTGTTTCCGCATGATTTATGAATTGTCATATGTATCATAACCTTACAGAAAAAGCACGAGGCTAATGCATGACCTCGTCCCTCGTGGGCGTGCCGTCGTCAGATCAAGTGTAGTTAGATTTCCTATGAGTTTACACCCAATCGACTAGTAATATAGGAGTCGCCATTCAGTTTTTAACGACAATGAGAAAAACTGACAAAACCCGGTTATCGTGACATAAAGGGAGTGCAATTATGTTCGACCACGACGGCCATATGTTCCCTTGTGATCCCTGGTGTGGGGATCGCTCAACGTACACCCGCAGGGCAGAGATTGAGAGTTCGGGGGACTGTAACTAACGAGAGGAGTGCTCATCGATAACTCCAGAGGCAGGTTATCCTTACTAGCTCAGCATAAAAAATTGAAGGGACATGCGTTAACTATTAAACTATTCTGAATTGATTTTAGCAATATGCAACACATAATACTAAATCGATCGTGATTATCTTGTTTAGATTGATTTAAGGTACCTAGCATTATAGTTCGTTTGTCCAAGATATTATCTTTATTAGGCGTGATAGATCAATCAGATTAATAGTTTAACAATTTTATAAAGGGCGATGAAAGCAATTAAATCATGCAAAGGGACACATTACGACGCACCCTTGAGAGGTGCGTCACGGTTCTCAGAAAACTAACCACTTGGCTTTGCTATTTCTCCTTTTATTTAACGAATCTCGGGTTTCTGAGCAGTGTTCCAGTATTTAGGCTTAATTCATCAGCTACAAGGGACAGGATACGTTCTGTTCGACTTTTGGGTCGATTGCGACAGAACGCGGGATCAATTTCGCAGCGTGAGGCTTAGGCTTAGGGTTGGAGTCAATACTCAGATTATGAATTGTGTATTGTGTTGTGTTTTCACGTCGGCTTTAGGGGTCTATTTATAGGAAAAAGTGGCGTAGAAAGATAGATTTTCAGGAATATGAATACGAAACGGATTAGGAAAAGAATCCGTCCCAGGTATTTTCGGCGCCCAGCACTGGGCGTCAAAGATTTCGGCGCCCAGGGCTGGGCGTTGAAAATAGGATCTGGGCAGAATTCTTTGTCAGATTGGACTCTAGATTACGGAGTCCATTAAGAGACTTAATCTGAGTTATTTGGTGCGTATCAATTTACGACGGAATGCGTCTGGGCCCTTTACGAACTCTAGGTTCGTTGTGAGTTTAATTAATACGTTAACTCTTTTATCGAATTGCGATAGGAATAGAATTCCTTTTACAATTTCTATCTCTTTTAGGATTTATGTTGGAGTGCAACACGTAATTCTGACAGGTTTCTATCTTTGTATTCTTACTACTTTTAGCAATTACCTTTTACGGCAGCTACTATTTTTAGCAGGGTTCTATAAATGGAAGCTTTGGATGAAATGAAAGGGTGATTTGAGATTCGTTATTTTATAGGAGATGCGTTGCCAAGTGGAGATTTATGTTTTCATCATCGAACCTTCCCTTTCGGGAATGGGGAAAAAAGTAGGTGTCTACAGTTAGCCCCCACTTTGAATGAGTCTTGGAGTAAGACGATGGTCAAAGTATTAGACGGAGTGCGTTATACAAGTCATGGTGTATGTGACTTGTTTCGTGAGGGTCTCACGAACCCCCGAGTGATAACATTTGACTTAAGGGTCATCACTTGAAGTGTTAACACATTCCTCACGTGTCATTGGAATTTGTTAAGTATAGAAACTCCCTCACTTTGTCATTGGAAGTACCTACAAATGTATAGAAACTCCCTCACTTTGTCATTGGAAGTATCTACAGACGTTTTCGAAATCAAAGCTATAAAGTGCAACCAGGCCTGGCCAAGCCCGATCACGAGGTAAAAATGTTCTTAAAGATTCTCATTTTCAGGGTTAGCTAAACGAGAAAACCCCCTTTGTTTTTAGAGGACGTAAAACGAAGGAAAATCCAGTACATCGCTCTTTTTTGGAAAAGCGGAAAACCAATCCTTTGATTTTTGGAAAAGGGAAACCATCTTTTGATTTTTGGAAAAAGATAAACCATCTTTTGATTTTTGGAAAAAGATAAACCATCCTTTGATTTTTGGAAAAGGGAAACCATCTTTTGATTTTTGGAAAAAGATAAACCATCTTTTGATTTTTGGAAAAAGATAAACCAGGAAAAGTTATCGCTGCAGTGACTAAGGACCTGCGCGGTTAGTGACGCAGACCCCGCCCGCTGAAGGTGGGCGAGCCTGTCCGCTGAGGGTGGACGCCCCGTCCGATAGAAGTGGACGAATCTGTTTGGATATTTTGAAAATAAGGACCTACGCGGTTTGTGACGTAGACCCCGCCGGCTGAAGATGGCGAGCCTGTTTTGTGTTTTTTAAGATTTCATTTTCAAAAACTGAGGACTTGCGCGGTTAGTGACGCAGACCCCGCCCGCTGAAGGTGGGTGAGCCTGTCCGCTAAGGGTGGACGCCCCGTCCGATAGAAGTGGACGAATCTGTTTTGATGTTTTGAAAATAAGGACCTACGCGATTTGTGATGTAGACCCCGTCGGCTGAAGATGGCGAGCCTGTTTTTGTTTTGTTTTGAAGAATTTTATTTTCTTTGGAGGGATGCTCGGATTTAGTTGCAACCTGAATGTGGGTTGACAACGTGCTTAGACGGAACATTGTCTCGTGGTCATCATCTTTCATGGTTTTGAGCTAGTCTTTACGGCTCAATTTTGCCACTACCTGGGTCCTTGATTAGGGGACTATGTATAAGTATCAACGGCGACCTTTGTCTTGAGGTTGTAATCCGGTTTTATCTTTTGAGATTATCCAAACACGGGGCTTCGTACAGCATAGTCTGGGAATATTGTTTTAACTTTGCATACTCTCTTTTGAAATATATTTTTTCTTTCGAGCCCCCAAGCATTCGTGCTTGACGCTCATCTCTTGTCAAAGAGGTTCCTTGGGGATACACATTTTTTAATGTCCTTGATCGTGTTTGGGATCGTGCTCGTAAGTGCGAGCGATCTTTATAATGGTGTGCTACTCTTAACGAAGCCGTGAGGTGCGACTTTCAGTAAAGAAATCGGTAATTTTCGAGTCGAATGGATACGGAAGGACCCTACAGAAGTCAGGGATCTTTTTTTTTTGGGGCTTGGGCTCATTTTCGGCGCCCAGGCCTGGGCGTTGAAATAATTCACGCCCAAGTGGGGCGTTGAAAATATTGTTTGGGCTGGTCTTTTGATGACAAAGTTGGCCTCTTGTTCGTTCGTTTATTTCACTTGGAAATTCTACGTATTCTCTTCTCTTTTGTTTTTCTTTATTTTTGGAACGTAGACTATAGAGATCACAATGAACGTAGACTATTTTTGGCGTCTGAATTTCTGGCGCCTGGTCCTGGGCGTTGAAAGTGCGTCCCAGGCAGGACTTTCTCGTGATGATTTCTCGAGGAGCCGTAGCCGATTGGTGGACTACGGTGTTTGTCGCTTTGGGGCGATTATTTAAAGGAACTGTTGCTCTTAAGGCGTACAGTTATTGCAATAGTTGGGCGAGTCTATATGGCCCGAGGAACATACCTTGAAGCATAAGACTTTAATCGCTCTTGTTGTTATTTTTAACGTAAATTTTTTTCTTTTCAACGTGTTCGTGAATGTTCGATGCTTAGAATGTATGTGCGAACGAGCGTTCATAGAATGGCCGTTGCGTGCGGTCCATTAATCAGTTCGCTTGAATCATTTTTTTTTGAGCAATGACTGATGTTGAATAGTTTGCTTAGAAGCTTGATAGGAACCCATTCCTGAAGTGGGATAAAGCATCGTGCCCTTTTGATCGTTCAAACATTCGCTTTGAGACTTTTTTTTTTATTTTTTATTTCGCTATGGTCGTTTCGTAGCTTGGAGCCCCCAAGTATGCATGTTGGGATGCTTCCTTTTGGCGTACAATTTTGTAGGTTCTTTCGAGAAAGATGCCTTGGGGTTCCGCTGGTGTAGGTGCGAGCTACCCCTTCCGTGGTAGGTAATATTTTGCTACCTTTAATCCTTTATGTAGAAGTCGTGTGGCTTGCATTTTGAATTTGGGCGATAAGTAGTCTTTGCCTCATACTCTTGGTCATGCCCGCATTAGCGCAATATGCCTTACTCTTTTTTTTTAGACTTGTACCGTGAGATGTTTGAATTTATGGTGCGACGTAGGCTTGTGTGGCCTAACAGCGTGTCTTAGAACATTCCTCCAGGTGTTTGGATATCATTGTTATATTTTTTTTGCATTGGAGTATTTCACCATGCCTCGTTCAGGTGTTCGAACAAGTGTAGCACCTTCTGCGTGGGTGTGCACGACTTATTACTTCGTTCGATGCGAGGATTCATAGATGTTTCTTTCTTGTTTTTATCCTTTATTATTCTTTCGCGTAGACTGTGTAACGGACGCTTGTAGGGCGAGCGTTATGTGCAGTAGTATGATCGGAGTTTTGGTAACTCGAGATTTTCAGTTACCCTTGTTAGTGGGGTGACTTTATATATTCTAAGTAGTGCTTAGAATTTAGGAGGGGTTGTAGCCATTCTAAGGTTCGTTTTACACGATTAGACCTTAGGATTGTGCCCCTATGACGTGTGTATAGCATTAGCGTCGAGAATTTGCGATAAAATCGTCATTTCGAGCATTTTTAGAGTGTTTTTCTCAAGCCCCCAATTGTAGCTACGGGATTGGCTTGGTGCTATAATGCTTGGCATACGTTTTTATGCATTCATGGTGACATGGATCATGAATAGTTTGAACCAGACTCGTTTTGTGCGAGGTACGTTCGAGTAGGGATTTGCTACTTCTCTTGTAAATGTCGTATTGTGCGACATTGCCATGGTCAAGGTAGTCACATGTTGAAGTGTGCCTTGACCAAAAGCTAGGTGCCTTGTTTTTACCCATAATCATATTTAGAAATCTTTTTGACTCACTTGCAACATCGAGATAAACGCATACTTAGCTTAAACCAACGACACTTTATTATGTTCGAAGAAGTCTTTGAAAATTATTTGAAATCCAAGACCTACTGTGTACAATCCGAGGTGTCCTAAGTAAATTGACTTATAGAAGGGTTCGTACATGATTACATGAGTGAATCAAAATACTGTTACGATTGCTGTCTAAGGATTTGCTGGAAGCCAAGGTGCAGGCGTCAAGATATTACTTGTGCCCGTGTGGCACATGCTTTAGGTTTTTAGGGCAATCATTTCCAGAATTGCGGGAATATAAACCGTTTTCAAATTGACTTAGATTTACTTGGTGTATGTCTGCACAAAAGGTCAAGTATACTTAGTTCTTTCCCTAATCCTTCATTTCAATTTTTAGCCCCCAGTTGCTATTATGTCTTCTCATTAATGATGCTTTCAGATTTCGATTTTAGATGCCTGTGTCATATGTCTGAGTAGGGTGAGCCTTGGTTAAGTGCCAAGTCCTATTGACAATGTCTGATTTTTTCAAAGGGATTCGCAAGCATTTGAATTACCATGAACGGGTGCCCTGAGTTCGAAGGAACGATGGGGCGATGCCGTAGAACAATCCTCTTTATTGCAAGCTTACTGCCTTTACTACTTATTGGCTGTGTCTAGTGGTGAAAGAAGGTCTTTAAGTGAGTTACTTTGCTTTAGGGATGGTCAAGTCGAGTACTTTAGAGGTCATGGACGCTCGCGCTAGCCCCCATTCAATTGAGGTAAAGCGATCTTTTGAGTATTGGCTAAGTGTCTAGGAATGTGAGTGCTCCTTCTGGCAAGGGTACGTGCCCTTATTATTTTTCGATGTTTGCTAATTTTGGCATCTTGATGGATTCTTCCTTTGACTTAAATTTTTCTTTCGATTTGGATTGCAAGTAATTAAATTTCAATAAGGGACTCTATTTTTTATTCTCGTTATTCTATAGGCTTTAACATTTTTGCAAATTGGTTGGACCGAATCATGGATTGCCTACGTATCCGCCATAAATAGATTTAATTTGGAATCAGGTCTTGCGTAGTTCTTAGCCAGAAAATGGTTTCTTAGACTGCCGATTTCAAACAAGTACGTTCGAGTGGAATCGTAATGTTTGAAATAGGGTGAAATAAGTAAAGTTTATTATTATTTTAATCTGCTGCTTTGCCGTAAGCCAAAAATTTGTTTTATTTTTTAAGTACATGTATTTGCACAAAAATCTTTTCATGTGTTTTTTGGTACGTATTTCTGAATACGTGTTGTACCCCCCCAAGTGTTCGTTATTTTTCCGTGTATGTGCGGATAAAATGACGAGCACTTCTGGGCCAAGTTTGGCAAGCAGAGAGAATCAGCGCCCAGGCTGGGGCGCTAAAGATTCCGGCGCCCAGCTCTGGGCGCTGAAAATGATTTTTGGGCAGATTTTTTTGGTGCGCTAAATGGTTCTTTTTTAGACGAACTTTAAAGGTGTTTTGCAAAGTTTCATTTTTTTTACGTTAAGCGTAGAATGTACTTTTCATTTGTCTTTTTTTTTTTGTGACTCAAGACGTCTTGAAAGATGGGTTGAATGAGATAGGATAATTTGTATAGGTATTAGTCAAGCATGAGGATTGGGAAGGGTAGAAGATCGTAGAACGTTATGTAGGTTTTGTGGTATGATTTCGGTTGGTTGACTCAATTCTTTTCCTTCGTTTACTTGGGTAAATTACCCACTTCGGGAGGTACGGGCTAAGTATTTCATGGCTCGCTCTTTTTTTTTCCCTTTTCTCTTTCTCTTTTTTCTTTTTTTGCTTGGGATTTCTCCCCTTTTTATTTGGGCTAAAAGGTAGATGGTTGTGGTCTTTGAGTCACGAGGCGAGACTGAGTGAGCCTCGTTTGGTAGGCCTATAGTGGACCTTTAATTTTAATAGGCCTAAGGTGGACCTTTAAATTGTCTTACTTTGCAAGCGTATTTAGTCGTTTCTTAAAATGTGCAAATAGCGTAGATTCAAAATGTTTTTTTTACTTTATTGAAATTTAACGAAAGAATTACATCGAAAATAATTTTTTTTGCTTCTTTTCAAATTCCAGTTTCCGGGATTTAATTGAAAGTTGTGATTTAGACTCGAACTTTCATTAATTTTTCTGATTATAACCCGTGTACGAATACAAGGAGGTGGCCTAGACTCAAAATGATGATGTGGCGTAAGCCTATAATACTTGACCAAGCGACTCTCAGACTTAGGCTAATTGGACCATAACTTTCGTTGGTTGATACTAAGATTTTAACCCTTGGGTGTTCATTTGTCCTGCGCCATTTTGCTTAATGTTGGCAAGGTAGTTAGTTGGGGATATCGAATTTTCATTTTTGCAAGACTAGAATCATTAGTGCGGCTTCCCTCTTAGTGTGTATTGCTTTACCCCAATGGTAGCCATATGGCATGCTGATTTGGGTATTTTCATGGTTCGTCATGTTGCCTTCATGGAAAATCTTTTAGTCCGTACTTAGGAGTATTTCAAGGAGCGAGTGGCTCGAGAGGACTATGATAGTCGTGACCCAATGTGATCATAAGCCTTGAGGCCATTAATTTTTTTGCCAATGGTATTGACACCTTAGGTTCACTTTGGGGGTTGTGCGACTATGGAGGAATGATTTTCAGAATGTGACTGTTTTCCATTTTGCAAATACTTGAATTACATAATATATTCTTTTTATGGGTGAGAGAGAGTATTGAGGCCGTAGATTCTTAGCAAGGGATGGCAATTACATATGGGTGCTTATTGATTTCTTTTAAATGTTAGGAAGGGAGACTCAATATGGTTTAACCTTTTAACTTGCAGAACGACACCAAGCATTAGGACCGATTCTATGTATAAGACAACTAAGGCTTAAGATTTAGATTGTACTCTGGCATAGCCTAGTCTAGACTCGGATTTATTTATTTTTTTATTCGAACATTATTTTTCCTTGAAGACTCTATTTGAACATTATTTTTTCAATACCTTGCCCATGTGACATTCAAGGTTATTTTAATTAGCATGCTCGGTTATGGTGCCGAACATTGTCGTCATAGGAGGCCTAATGACGACACAAGGAGTTATTTATTTTATAAGCCGTTCTTAGAATCGAGTGCCTTTTCCATACGTCCTCGTAGCAACTTTGTTACAAATTTTTTCATTGCCACGTATATTCGTGCGCGGGTACCGAGGCTGCGGTGCCTGGCCAAAAGGCCAAGCAGCAACTTCAGCGCCCAGCAGGGGCGTTGAAATAATTGGCGCCCAGCCAGGGGCGCTGAAAATGCGTCCCTAACTGGTACTCGTATTCTGTTCGTCTATTTTTTTTCGTACATACGACTTAATGTTGCGTGCTTGCCCAATAACGTCCTTTGCGCGTTATGCAGCGTCGTGAGATCCGTTACACGCCGTCCTGGGCGTCGCTTATTTTTGTGGCGATCGCCCGGGATTGCGGGACACGTATTTAGGTATAACTCTTTGGCCAATTGGTGTTTATGAATGTTTGGGCAATTTTTTAGGGTCGTTGGTTTTCTAGCATTATTTGTCACACACAATCACAACACGATCACGTAATTCGCTACACATAACTAACATTACAACATGAAGCAAAAATAATATGTCACGTAGTTTATGATAGGCTTCTATGGGTAATATTTGCGCCGGCTTGGTACCACTTCTATCGTAGATCCAACACATGCCCCGGTCGAGGTAGTGCATTCAACAGACGAATTTCGTCCCAAGAGGCCAATCACGATGCAAGCCAAGGGGGCATGCACCAATGAGAGGGACCTTAGTGGGCGAGCGATTGGGTTTTTGACGGGTGTACTACTAGCGAAAAGTGCCGAGTGGACAACATTCGAAGCGTATGCACCCCCCGGTTGGCGATGGGTATCCTTAGTCCCAACTCCCGAGATGAAACATGCCAAGGGAGCCGAGATTCGTTATGCGGTTCGTTCCGTTCACATTAATATGCTGATTTTCAGGTCGTCCCAACTTGATAAGGAAATAAACGCGGAGTAGGATCGTTTCACCCTTCGGCTATTTTGATTACCTACGAGCACGAGTATTTCATTAACGTTCCCCAGCGGAGTCGCCACTGTGAGGGGGTCGAAAAAGCACGAGGCTAATGCATGACCTCGTCCCTCGTGGGCGTGACGTCGTCAGATCAAGTGTAGTTAGATTTCCTGTGAGTTTACACCTAATCGACTAGTAATATAGGAGTCGCCATTCAGTTTTTAATGACAATGAGAAAAACTGACAAAACCCGGTTATCGTGACATAAAGGGAGTGCAATTATGTTCGACCACGACGGCCATAGGTTCCCTTGTGATCCCTGGTGTGGGGATCGCTCAACGTACACCCGCAGGGCAGAGATTGAGAGTTCGGGGGACTGTAACTACCGAGAGGAGTGCTCATTGATAACTCCAGAGGCAGGTTATCCTTACTAGCTCAGCATAAATAATTGAAGGGACATGCGTTAACTATTAAACTATTCTGAATTGATTTTAGCAATATGCAACACATAATACTAAATCGATCGTGATTATCTTGTTTAGATTGATTTAAGGTACCTAGCATGATAGTTTGTTTGTCCAAGATATTATCTTTATTAGGCGTGATAGATCAATCAGATTAATAGTTTAACAATTTTATAAAGGGTGATGAAGGCGATTAAATCATGCGAAGGGACACATTACGACGCACCCTTGAGAGGTGCGTCACGGTTCTCAGAAAACTAACCACTTGGCTTTGCTATTTCTCCTTTTATTTAACGAATCTTGGGTTTCTGAGCAGTGTTCTAGTATTTAGGCTTAATTCATCAGCTACAAGGGACAGGATACGTTCTGTTCGACTTTTGGGTCGATTGCGACAGAACGCGGGATCAATTTCGCAGCGTGAGGCTTAGGCTTAGGGTTGGAGTCAATACTCAGATTATGAATTGTGTGTTGTGTTGTGTTTTCACGTCGGCTTTAGGGGTCTATTTATAGAAAAAGGTGGCGTAGAAAGATAGATTTTCAGGAATATGAATACAAAACGGATTAGGAAAAGAATCCGTCCCAGGTATTTTCGGCGCCCAGCACTGGGCGTCAAAGATTTCGGCGCCCAGGGCTGGGCGTTGAGAATAGGATCTAGGCAGAATTCTTTGTCAGATTGGACTCTAGAGTACGGAGTCCATTAAGAGACTTAATCCGAGTTATTTGGTGCGTATCAATTTACGACGGAATGCGTCTGGGCCCTTTACGAACTCTAGGTTCGTTATGAGTTTAATTAATACGTTAACTCTTTTATCGAATTGCGATAGGAATAGAATTCCTTTTACAATTTCTATCTCTTTTAGGATTTATGTTGGAGTGCAACACCTAATTCTGACAGGTTTCTATCTTTTTATTCTTACTACTTTTAGCAATTACCTTTTACGGCATCTACTATTTTTAGCAGGTTTCTATAAATGGAAGCTTTGGCTGAAATTAAAGGGTGATTTGAGATTCGTTATTTTATAGGAGATGCGTTGCCAAGTGGAGATTTATGTTCTCATCATCGAACCTTCCCTTTCGGGAATGGGGACAAAAGTAGGTGTCTACAGTAAGCAAAACCTATTGCTAGTAATCTCCAAATTACTCTTGGTTAATAAATTAATACCATAATTTATCCCATTGCCACAACATAATGCCATTGTTGTTTGAGTTGAAACCACAATCAACGTGCTCCTTTAGGACGCCTTACCACCTAAGTCAACTTAAATAGCACCTCGCTTTAGCGTAAACCTACTATCTTAGATCCCTAGATTTTTGTAAGTGTTGATTTGGAAGGCAATTTTTTTAAACTCAATATTAATTGGACCTAGTTGTTTCTATGTTGATTCGATTATTTAGTGAACTTAATCTAATCGAGTCATACGAAACAACCTATTCATACAAAGCATACATACATTCATACATTCACGCATAATATATATATATATATATATATATATATATATATATATATATATATATATATATATATAGGGTGAGGTTCCGGTGAGAACTCTCTTATTATGAGAACTTCTCCTACGGTGAGAACCTTTGTGCATATTTTTTGAACAGAATGTGCATAATATTTCAACTATATGTACACCTTTTTTTTGAGATTAATATAATTTTTGATTTTCAAAAACGAAAAAATATGCAAGTAAACAATATATGCACATTTAGTTTATAAAATATGCATATTCAGTTAAAAAAAAGTGTACATCGAAATCTTCAGGAGCTTATATAGTTATGTTCACAAAATGAGTAAAATTATCAATATACGCTCTCTGTGTTTTGTTTTAGGGAATTACATAGCTCTCTAACCATTAACACAATGCAAAAAGCATAAATGTGTAATCTGCAATTGGATTAAAAAACAAAAAATTGAATGAAAACCTCCATCAATAAAGCTCCAACACACTAACCCCAAAACTCCAGTATACATCCCTTGATTAAAATTCGTATTAATTCGTTCGGGACTCATTTATACAATCGCCCACACCCTCGAATTGCTTAACTTATTTCTAGGTCATTCAAATGAGCAATCGAGAAGACAAAGATTTGAGTCAAAAATAAGAAATCAACAGTTTCCAAACTTCCTCAATTCTATCACCTTGATTGTTTGAAATCGGAGTCGATTTTGCTGAGACAGTTTTTAGCAGAGATGTGGTTTATGGGCAGAGCAAATATAGGAAGGAGATAGAATTTCAGAGAAGGATCAGTTATAGAAGTTTAGTTGATGCAACCAATGAAGAGAGGCGGTGGTTAAGGGATCAAAACATTGCTTCCATGGAAGAAACAATTAGCAGTGAACAAGAGGGTGTGAGATGAAAATGGAGGAGAGAGAAAGAGTTGGGTGGGTTCTAATACTTTGTAGGAATCATGAATGTCCTATTGTCGTGGGTTCATTTGTTTTTTTAATACATTATTATGCGGTTGTTGTTCCGTGTGAAATGTCAACCGTCGGATGAGATTGTTTGAAAAGGTGAAATTTAAATAATGAACGGTTAAGATTGTAGTTCTCACCATATGAGAGCTTCTCACCCTAAGATGGTTCTTATGTGAACCTATCTTGCATAAATTGCATAAATAAATGGTGATCTAGTATGGCCCAAAACATCTTGTCTTGAAGCATCCAATCTTCATCACCTCCTTGTTAGCTTGGCATCGTCTTGAATCTTCGTTCAAATGCTAACTTAAAGTTCTAAACTTAGAAATACTTGAAAATAATAAATTACATCAAAATTTCCATGGTACGCAGACCATATTTAAAAATTTACATTCAAAGATAGAACGGTACGCAGACCGTATTTAACTATCCTAAATTTGGCCATACTAGTCACTTGGAGTACCTGCATTACATAAAACATACATTCTATGCATTCACCCATTCGTGTACTAAAACGAATGGCCCATATAAATATGCAAGTATTTACGTGAATTAATTAAAATTCACGTTCACATAAACACGTCCTAAAAGATTAATCAATTTCCAAATTATTAATCCTTAGACTTTATTCTAATTAAAATTGAATTTAATTAAAATAATGCGACCTACGAAAATAATTAAAATAATTATTTCATTTTAATTTCATTTAGTGACTCCCACTCAAACCAATAATTATTCTGGATAATTAATTATGAAATATTAAATTAAAACTCGCGGCCCGGGCCAAGCAAATAAAATATTAAATTAAATATCCCGTTAGCCCAAATTAATGCAAATATACGAAGCCCAACGAAATAAACAATTTTCAACGAAAAAAGTCCGGTTACGTAGTTGGGCTAGGCTTGCGCCCAGCCCTATGCCTTGCGTGTGGCCCAAGAGACGCACGAGCAAGGCTCGCACATCCCCAGGCCCTCGCGCGCGCGCATGCCCGCATCCATCGCTGCCCCTGCGCTGCGTGTTGTGCCTTCGTGTGTGCTGGACGTCGCATGGCTCGCGCCTTGCTTCGTCGCAGCCCCACAAGCATATCGCCTGCCCTTTCCTCGCCCAGCGCGCACGACGCACACAGCACGCTTGCTGCTGCCCGTGTCGCTGCGGCTCGGCCTTCGTGTAGCAGCCCGTATGGCTCGACGAGCCATACGTCCACCACACTCGTGTTCGTGCCTTTTGTTCGTGATACGGACCAACTTAATTAAAATTTAATTTAATTTCACGAACTTGCATTAATTTTATTTTTCAAAAAGTTACGATTTTTATTTTCGAAAAACAACGATTTTTTAACGATATAATAAACTTTAACGACAATCCAATTTCGTAAAATTAATAAATCAAGGGCTAACAATATCCAAACTTTTATGAACGAATGAATCAACATTAAAGTTTGAAATTTTAATTAATAAAATCCGAAGCTTTAAATCGTGCATAAACAATTAAATTTCAGATTTTTAATAATTTGGTTTAAGTGCGATTAAAATTAACGAAACCATTCAAAATTTTAATCCAATAATTTTTAAAATTAGCCACTGACCCATGAAGTTATATCCCATTTCCCAATTAACCGAATTATTAAACCAAAATTAAATAAAATTCAATTAGGGTTTCAAATTTTACGAATTGGGGAAAGGCAAAATTAGGGTTTATACTTATCGAAAAAATCTTAAATATTTACCATAGATCAAGCATGTACCCAGCAACATTGTGTCAAAATATCAAGCAATTCCGAGTAGTTTAGGTCGACCTTTTAATTGCATTACTGTCCGACACTTTTAATTTTTAATGAAAAATTAACAAAAACGCCCCAAAAACGACACTTCGAGGCCTGTTTTTGCAATTCCGTTCCCATCACTTGATCTTAGAAAATCGTTTTCCATCAGATTAGGGTTTTAAAACTCGAAAAAACGAACATTTTTGATTTCGGACCTGATTATTACGCAATTCATCCAATAATTCGTAAAAATTCCGAAAAATCAACAAAAATTCCAAATTTTCGACAGATGAAAAAACAATAAAATCATGATAATTCATTCTTTGAATACATAAGGCTCATGATACCACTGTAGGGGAATACAGTTAAACATAATAACATGTGCGGAACAATCCCCAAAGCCAGGAAACATGTATAAAGCACAGATTAAGCAAACTTACATTCAAAGCGTGTTTTCCACAATAATCTGTCAACGAACACGAACAAAGAACTCCACTTGTCGTTCCTCTACTTGGTTCACCGACATGTTCAGATCCGTCTTGATAATCGTAGCTTAGACAATTATTCAAGAGTTTGTGCTTTTGGGAAGAACACATCTATGGAGGCTAGAGAGAATTAGGGTTTCTCTCTCCTCCTCAGGGTTTGATGTGTAATCTGAATTGTGTTGAGAAAAACGTATGTTTTGGTTATTAGAATAACCTAACATATAAGCTAGCTAACCGACCATGGCCTAAGGCCATTGGCCGGCCAGCAAGCCCACGACGGGCATCATGCGCGTACCTAGACAACATGGGCCGCAGGCCACGAGTTGCTTGCTTGC
Organism: Spinacia oleracea; assembly: GCF_020520425.1. Lineage (NCBI taxonomy): Eukaryota > Viridiplantae > Streptophyta > Magnoliopsida > Caryophyllales > Amaranthaceae > Spinacia > Spinacia oleracea. The sequence continues at coordinate 96,610,764 of NC_079489.1, forward strand.
CTTGTCCCTTGTCCGCGCGCGCCACACAGCAGCAAGGCTTATGGGCCAGCGCTGCATTGTCATGCACGCTGCGCCCATGGGCCCTGCGCTTGTGCGCTCCGGCTTGTGGGTTGCTTTCGTATTACGATTAAATTATCCTTCGACAATTTATTTATCGTTTCGTACTTGACGATCCAATGTCGTACGATACGATTATTCGTCTCGCCTAGCTTACGAATATACAAAATACGATATACGATTTCACGATCCAATGTTTAATCGTATAATTATGTTTTTCCGAACTAATTTCCCGAAAAGCTATTAAATGAATTTCCGATTCATTTAATCCGGTGATCTGTTACACGTCATTGGTGTGACCTTGTAGGTTCAGTCAAGAGTAAGTTGTGAGCTTAATATTCATTAGAACTCAGTGATCGGAAGCATTGCTCCAGCTAGCTGTTCCGATCACTTGATCTCACTGAATTAATTGTTCGCAATTAATATGAACCTTGGTATTAGACTTAATGCACCTTGGGTGAAGGACATATTTCCTTCAAATTGAGTCATATGAAACAACCTATTCATGCAAAGTATACATACATTCATACAATCACGCATAATATATATATATATATATATATATATATATATATATATATATATATATATATATATATATATATATATATATATATATATATATATATATCAAATTGCATAAATAAATGGTGATCTAGTATGGCCCAAAACATCTTGTCTTGAAGCATCCAATCTTCATCACCCCCTTGTTAGCTTGGCATCCTCTTGAATCTTCGTTCAATTGCTAACTTAAAGTTCTAAACTTAGAAATACTTGAAAATAATAAATTACATCAAAATTTCCATGGTACGCAGACCATATTTAAAACTTTACATTCAAAGATAGAACGGTATGCAAACCGTATTTAACTATCCTAAATGGCTATACTAGTCACTCGGAGTACCTGCATTACATAAAAAATATATATTCTATGCATTCATCCATTCGTATGCTAAAACGAATGGCCCATATAAATATGCAAGTATTTACGTGCATTAATTAAAATTCACGTTCACATAAACGCGTCCTAAAAGATTAATCTATTTCCAAATTATTACTCCTTAGACTTTATTCTAATTAAAATCGAATTTAATTAAAATAATGCGAGCTACGAAAATAATTAAAAATAATTATTTCATTTCAATTTCATTTAGTGGCTCCCACTCAAACAAATAATTATTCTGGATAATTAATTATGAAATATTAAATTAAAACTCGCGGCCCGGCCTTAGCAAATAAAATATTAAATTAAATATCCCGTTAGCCCAAATTAATGCAAATATGCGAAGCCCAACGAAATAAACAATTTTCAATGAAAAAGTCCAAGTGCATAGTTGGGCTAGGCATGCGCCCAGCCCATAGCCCTTGCGTGTGGCCTATGAGGCGCACGAGCAAGCTCGTACACCCCGCAGCCTGGCGCGCGCGCGTGCCCACAGCTCGTCGCTGCCCTGCGCTGCGTCGTTGTGCCATCGCTGCGCTGGACGTCGCATGGCCTTGTGCCTTGCTTTGTCGCAGCACTCGCAAGCATCGCTTTCCCTTTCCTCGCCCAGCACGCACGAGGCACGCAGCACGCTTGCTGCTGCCCGTGTCGCTGCGGCTCGGCTCTCGTACAGCAGCCCGCATGGCCTTGCGAGCCATACGTCCACCACACATCGTGTTCGTGCCTATGGTTCGTGCCTACGGACCAACTTAATTAAAATTAAATTTAATTTCACGAACTTGCATTAATATTATTTTTCAAAAAGTTACGATTTTTATTTTCGAAAAACAACGATTTTAACGATTTAATAAACTTTAACGACAATCCAATTTCGTAAAATATTAAATCAAAGGCTAACATTATTCAAACTTTTAAGAATGAACGAATCAACTTGAAAAATTTGAACTTTTAAATAATAAAATCCGAAACTTTAAATCGTTCATAAACATTTAAATTTCAGATTTTTAATAATTAGGTTTAAGTGCGATTGAAATTAACGAAACCATTCAAAATTTTAATCCAATAATTTTTAAAATTAGCCACTGACCCATGAAATTATATCCCCTTTCCCAATTAACCGAATTATTAAACCAAAATTAATTAAATTCAATTAGTGTTACAAATTTTACGAATTGGGGAAAGGCAAAATTAGGGTTTATACTTATCGGAAAAATCAGACATTTTTACTATAGATCAAGAATATACCAAGAAACATTGTATCAAAATTTCAAGCAATTACGAGTAGTTTAGCTTGACCTTTTAATTGAATTACTATCCGACACTTTTATTTTTTTATTAAAAAATTAACAAAAACGCCCAAAAAACGACACTTCGAGGCCTGTTTTTGCAATTCCGTTCTCGTGAGTTGATCTTAGAAAATCGTTTCCCATCAGATTAGGGTTTTAAAAATTGAAAAAACGAATCTTTTTGATTTCGGAACAGATTATTACGCAATTCATCCAATAATACGTAAAAATTCCGAAAATTCAACAAAAAATTCCAAAATTTCGACAGATGCAAAAACAAATAAATCATGCTAAAACATGCTTTGAATACATAAGGCTCATGATACCACTGTTGGGGAATACAGTTAAACATAATAACATGTGCGGAAACAATCCCCAAAGCCAGGAAGCATGTATAAAGCACAGATTAAGCATACTTACGTTTGAAGCGTGTTTTCCACAAATTGTCAACGAACACGAACTTAGAACTCCACTTGTCGTTCCTCTACTTGGTTCACCGACACGATCAGATCCGTCTTGATAATCGTAGCTTAGACAATCATTCAAGAGTTTGTGCTTTTGGGAAGAACAATTCTAATGGAGGCACATAGAGTTTATGGTTTCTCTTTCCTTAGGTTAGAATCTGATTTTTGCATTAGGTTAGGGAAAACATGTGTGTGGAATAATATGATAACCCTTAGGTTATAATACTAACCGGCCAAGGCACAAAGGCCAAGCGCTAGCCAGCTTCGTCCGCGCAAGCCCACACGCGCACAACCACACAGGCGCTGGGCCTTGGGCCGCGCTGTGTGCGCTGCTGCTGCTGTTGTTCCTCGCGTGCGCGCGCGCGCCTAGCCAAGGCATGGGCCTTGCGCGCTGGCTTGCTGCTACGCCCAGTGGGCCTTGCGCGCTTGCGCGCCTTGGCTCGTTGGGCTAGCAGCGTTGCCTCCTCGTATCCGCGATTAATATATTTCCGATATATTATTTATCGTTCGTATACGACGAATCACCGTCGTACGATACGATTTATTCGTTTCGCCTAGCTTACGAATATTCGCGATACGATATACGATTCCGATGCGAGGTCGTATCGTATAATACGTTTTCCAACTAATTCCCGAAAAGCTATTAAATGAATTTCTGATTCATTTAATCCGGTGATCTGTTACGTGTCATTGGTGTGACCTTGTAGGTTCAGTCAAGAGTAAGCTGTGAGTTTAATATTCATTAGAACTCACTGATCGGAAGCATTGCTCCAGCTAGCTGTTCCGATCACTTGATCTCACTGAATTAATTGTTGGCAATTAATCTGAACCTTGGTATTAGACTTAATGCACCTTGGGTGAAGGACATATTTCCTTCATATCAAGCCATAGGAAGCAAATGGGTTTTCAAACTGAAAAAGGACAAGGATGGGAAACTTGAAGTTTTCAAAGCTAGATTGGTTGCAAAAGGATACAGGCAAGTCCATGGTGTGGATTACGATGAAACCTTTTCACCAGTTGCAATGCTAAAGTCTATTCAAAAAATGTTAGCAATCGTTGCATATTACGATTACAAAATATGGCAGATGGATGTCAAAACCGCTTTCTTAAACCGCGTTTTAACAGAAACTGTATTTGTGACACAGCCTGAGGGTTTTGAGGATCCAAAGAATGCTAAAAAGGTATGCAAGCTTAAGAAATAGATCTACGGATTGAAGCAGGCATCAAGAAGATGGAATATACGTTATGATGAAGCAGTTAGTGACTTTGGTTTCATCAAGAACGCAGACGAATCTTGTGTATACAAGAAGGTCAGTGGGAGCAAAATTGCTTTTCTAGTATTATATGTCGACGACATATTACTTATCGGAAATGACATTTCTATGTTGAACTCTGTCAAGATTTGGCTTGGGAAATGTTTTTCGATGAAGGATCTAGGAGAAGCACAGTACATACTGGGCATCAAGAACTACAGAGATAGATCTAAGAAGATGATTGGACTTAGTCAAAGCACTTATATCAATAAGGTGCTTGAAAGGTTCAAGATGGCAGACTCCAAGCGAGGCTACCTACCCATGTCTCATGGAATGACTCTAGGCAAGAATCAGTGCCCAAAAACACTTGATGAGCGTAGACGAATGAATGGGATTCCATATGCATCATTGATTGGTTCAATAATGTATGCTATGATATGTACACACCCGGATGTTGCGTATGCACTCAGTGCTACGAGATAAGCAAGATTGGAACTGATGACAACATCCGAGATCCATTAACTAAACCTCTGCCGCAGGCGAAGCACAACTCGCACACTGCAGCTATGGGAATCAAGCATATTGGAGAATGGCTTTGATGTCCTTATTTAATGTTTTAAAGTTTTAGAGTTTAATACTTTGTAAAACATTATTGGTTAATCATTCACAATAAATGAATATAATTCATTTTTCCATTTAATTTGTGGTTTATTAAATGATGAGTCCCTTCAATTTGACAAAATATTCAAGATAGACTGTCAGGACCAGTCCTGTGACTAAGAAATGTCTATCAAGTGAACTTGAATGTCAAAAATTGAAAAATGGTCCCTGGTCGGAGTTTTCTATAAAGATGGACGCATAGAAAACGTTAGACGACTAGAATGCAAGATGACTAATAGTTATGTTTCTTGAACTATGTGGACATGGCAATGTCGTAATCATTTGCATAGATACTTACTTTGGGAAGACTAGTATCAGACAGACCTATGAAACTTTACTGTAAGAGATGAAAATCTGTCATAAGTAAATTTCATTAAAATTATTAGACACTAATCCTCAATACCTGAGTGATTTGAGATTTCTTGTTTGAGAACTGCTTACTTTGACGTTGTCAACCGTTGCACCGTAAAAGGAGGCTATAAAGGCAACGCTCAGGTAATCACCTATCAAACGAAGTCTAATCTCAAGATCGCAAGATTGGGATTGTCCTCCCATAAATCGGGATGAGATGCTGAAAGTTGTACAAGGCCACTCGGAGAGCTAGAAACTGTAAAATGCATGGCCGTGCTCAGATGAATCATAGGCTATGATTATCTGTTTATTTGACCAATTGAACTCTGAAACCGAGAAACACCTCTGGACATAATAAGGATGACAAGTCTTACCTTATGTTCAAGAGAAAGCATCGAGCGACAAAGGAATTAGGAAATGCACACTTGTCCCTAAGGACAAGTGGGAGACTGAAGGAAATAATGCCCTTGGTCCAAGTATGCATTTAATGTTAAGTCTAAAAAATGCGGTTTAGTATTAATTAACAAGTTAAAAATTCAGTGAGATCAAGTGAGCTGAATGCCTAGCTAGAGGCCGCTTCAGTTCAAGTGGAATTAATGATATTAATCCACAACTTACTCTTGACTGAACCCGTAGGGTCACACAAATAGTACGTAAATGGATCAAGTATTTAATGGCATTAAATACTCCATCTATGGATATTCGGAATCGATGGATCTTGGTTTCAGTGGGAGCTAAGATTGTCAAAGGCAAGTAAATGAATACTCCGGAAACGATGATATTGCCGGAAACGGAAATATGGATCGTATCGGAAATATAAATATTATCCAAGTCGTAGATGTTGCCGGAAACGGAAACATGGTACGTATCGGAAAATATTATCGGAAATGGAAATATTGCCGGAATCGGAAATATTGTCGGAAACGGAAATATTGTCAGAATCGGAAATATTATCGGAATCGGAAAATAATTCCGGAAACGGAAATATTAAATATTTGTTCAAAACGAAAATTAATTCCGGAATCGGAAATGTTAAATATTGTTCGTATCGGAAAAGAATTCCGGAATCGGGAATTTAATCGGAGCGCATCGTACGAATTAGCATCGGACGAGGCTTGCTAGACGAAGGCCCAGCACGAAGCCAGGCCCGCATCCAGCAAGCCAAGCGCCCAACACAACGCTGCCAAAGCCTCGACAGGCCCGGCGCAAGGCCAGGCCCAGCAAGGCCATGGCGCGCGCGAGCTCGTGGGCTGCGGGCTGTGCATCTCGCGTGGGCCGCAAGGCTTGCGCTGGTTGTGCGGCTCGTGGCCGTGCTCTTGCTCGTGCAACGCTTGTGTTCAATACGAATCCTAAAGTTAATGGAATTCGTTCTATAATTAAATCCTAATCCTAATAGATAGAATTTGTTTAATAGAGTTTTAATGAGATTCTAATTAAACTAATTGGTGTCCTAATAGGATTCTAAATCCCTTTCCATAACTCTATAAATATGTGCCTAGGTTAACAATTTATGGACGAGAATTCAAGTATTCAAAGGTAAGATTTTCAAGCAAAAATCAGCCAAACACTTCCCCTATTTAGCCGAAAATTCTAAGTACCTCAAGGGCGATTTTAGTTGGTCAATCTTAAGGCGGATCCGGACGTGCTGTGGACTTTCTACGGAGGGATGACACTTGGAGTCCTAAAGACTTGTTCTTGTTCGGTTGGAGCGCAGCTAGGGAGGGCACGCTACAAAGTGTATGCATCCTAGACTAATTATATGATTATGTGCAATAAATATGATTCCTGGCATTAAGGTTTTTCCGCATGATTTATGTTGTTCATATGTATCATAACCTAACAGATTCGACCCAAGACATTAAAAACCGTGTAAACATCTACCAATTAGGAATAAAAGCATTCTAGTCTACAAGTTCCAATTTTATTTGCCCAAATCAAGAATATTGCCTAAGAAAACCTAGAAAAACTTGCCTTGACAAAGATCGAAAAGGAAAAAGAAAGAAAAGAAATGAAAAAGGAAACCAAGGAAAAGAAAAGAAAGAGAAAAGAAAACTAAAGAAAATATTCACAAAATCAATGAAACTAATCAAGAAATATGCACAAAATCCAAAATATTCACAAAATCAAGCAATCCATCACACGGAGATCAAAGTAGCAAACAATAGAATCTCCCCCCAAACTCGAATTAGGCCATGTCCTCAAGGCCTAAAACAAAACTAGGAGGGGAACAGGTACCCATCCAACCAATGCCCCATATGAAATATGCCCGACCCCAAAGAATGCAAGAGAGTTAGAATGATATTACCGGAAATATCGTGGGAGCAAGTCCCGCAAAGAACCGTAATAACGAACGAACTCACCAATAAGAATAGCCGGACATGGCAAAGATGGATGCAAAGATTTCCACATCAAGAAAGCTTGAGCCACAAAAAACTTCAAAAATCAAGAAAAATTAGTATACATGGGCCAAGTGGCCAACACCCACGGGTTGCCTCCCGAGAAGCGCTCTTTTTACGTCATTAGCTTGACGCTTCTTACCTCTAGTAAATACCCCGACAACGATCGCAATAGTTTTTCATATGCTATGACAAACATATCCAATAGTAACAAGTAGGCAAGAGTCAAAAGAGAAGCAAGCACAAAGTAAAATGCGACTCTATGCCTACGAGGGGTAGGGAACCAAAAGTAAGAAAAATCAAAATGAAAAACAAAAGAAATACTCCCTTCTTCATGCTCCTTTGGGGAAGGAGAATCATTAGGATCAATAGAGGAAAAAGAATCCTCAAGCGGTGGGAGTTGGGACAAAAAGGGAAAAGAAATGGGAAATGAAGGATAAATGTTGAGTTTCTTCTTTCGGAATGGGGAATGAGGGAAGGGAGTGGGTGTTTTTTTCCGTCGTTGAAAGATCAACACCTCACCAAACAAAATTTATAAAACCGGTAGACTAACGGGCTATATGAACTATAGCGGCAAGTATAGGGATCGTCCGATAGGAATGGATATGTTTGACTATTCAATCTATGCGTTCACAAGCTAGTTCGAATGAAATTTGACTTTTTGAATTAATCTAATGAAAGCTAGAAATGCAAACAAATAAAGAAATTCTAGAGATTTCGGGAATCGGCAATGGAAATCGAATCAAAGAAATAACAAGGTCAAGACATTCATGAATATGCAACGACATAGCACATAGGGGAATGAAACCAAATGACGTGCTCGCCACCTCTCGGATGGAGCACGCGAAGCAACCTAGCCTATGGAAGAGCTTTCGCCTAATCCTAAACTAGATAAGCTTGCATATAATAGGAACTATCATTCACTTGCACAAAATAGGCTCACAATGTCTTGCCAAACCTAATCATACATTCCAATCTAATCCAATCAATTAGCATTCGCGACTACTACTCAATTGGTCATGGAAATCCTATCACTAAATCAGTTTAATCACAACATCAATCATGAATTTTCCCTAAAATTCTCCAAATTCAATGCCAAGGCTTCATCCCTAACCTCTAGACTAAACTACTCAATTAGCATGATTAACATCAACATTAAACTAACATTAATCCTAATCATGAAACTAATTGAATTAATGAAGCTAATTGAATCAACAAAAATCAGAAAATTCAAACCACAAAAATTGGGGGAAAATCAATAAAATTCAAAGCATGAAACTAATTCTAGAATTCAAGCATGAAATCAAAGCAACGAAATTAATGAAGCGATTAAAGAATTAAAGAACAAATCAAAAGAAGAATTAGAATTATACCATGAAATGAAGAAATTGCATCAAACTTTGAAGAACAAAATGAAGAACAAAACTCAAAGCAAAGAGGAAAGAAATCTGAAAATTAAAGATTGAATTGAATTTAGAATCAAGAATGTGAGGCTAAGAATCCTTAATCCTAATCTTTAATCTAATCCCTAAACTAATTCTAGAGAGAGAATTCTAAGCTAAGCCTAAGAAAAATGAAAATTACGTAATGAAAGCCTCATTTACAAATGATGCGATTTTCGTTTATATAGAAGCAGCCCCGCGCTCTTGTTTGGTCGCACAAGAGGTGTTGTTTGGTCGCACAAATTCTGTCTGGTCGAACAAGAAAGAGAATTCGGTCGCACATGAAATTCAGGCCATTGTACCTAGCCACTCGCCTGCACAGGCTTGACCATTCGATCGCACAACATCCATTCGATCGCACATGAGAAGATGTTCGACCGCACAGACTGCAGCAGCTGTGTGTTGCTGTGGCTGCTTCTGTTCTACTGCGCTTTTTCTGTTGTTCTGCTATGCTGTTGCTCCTTGTATTACTGATGTGTAATGTGCTGCTAGGATTTAATCATGGCACTCAAATGGCACTAAGAGATGCTGCAAAGGGGCATGAACATGGCTGCAACGAAGCTGAGTGCACAGCTGCTTGCGTGCCTTGTTGCTGCTATGTAGCGTGTTGTTGTGAGTGTTGCTGTGCCATGTTGTGGCTTCAAGGTTGCTGCACTGATCTGAGGTAGTTCGAGTGTTGCTGGCTGCAGACACACACAAGAGCAAGGTGCCGTAAAGAATTATTAAATCGCAAAGCACGTTATTAAAAATCGAAAACCGTATTATTAATTCGTTTAACATTTTTGCAAATTGTGAAGCATATAACTCGTGGACGAGCATAATGACACAATATTAACACGTTAATACTCAAAACGAACCTTACGCAATGAGAATGCGCACAAAATGCATATTTAGAGCAAAAACGACTAAAATATGCGCAAGACGAGAAAATGTAACGATTAATGCAAAAATGCGATAAACGAACTAAAAACGATAAAACTAAGCGAAAATAATAATAAAATGCTAATAAAATGAACTAAAATCCTAAGCTAAGAGCGACATAGATGTTCCTCATCAGGTATACCTATTGGAGGAGCTCCGGTGGTGGAATGGACTAATGAACAAGATCCACAAGTCATGCGGGTTTTTGCTGAATTTTGGGCGTACTGGGAAGTGAAGTCTGGATGCCCAAAATTGAAATCAATAATTGAAAAATTGATCAAAGATGAGACTCCAGTTGATGATAACTGGAAAAGATCTTTCCTAGTGGTTGCAGTTAACACCTGCATTAAATCCACTACCAATATATCGGTATACATCAAAATTCTTTTGTTTCTCCTTAATATTCGTTTGTTTGCCTTTGATGTTCTTTTGTGGCTCTTTCATATTTTTGTTGTTCTTTTATTTGTTAGTTGAATTCCATGTTCTTTCTTTGACTGTCATTATTCTTTTATCTCTGTATGATGTTCCTTTCTTTTCCATTGAATGTCCTATTGTTGTACTTTCCTTTATTTGGATTTTAGTTGTGTTATTTTTGTTAGGTTATGATACATATGACAATTCATAAATCATGCGGAAAAACCATAAAGCCAGGAAAACATATTATTTACACATAATCATTTAGCATAGTTTAGATGCATACACTTTGTTGCGTGCCTTCCCTAGCTGCGCCCGAACCGAACAAGAACAAGTCTTTAGGACTCCAAGTGTCGTCCCTCCGTAGATAGTCCACAGCACGTCCGGATCCGCCTTAAGCTTGACCAACTAGGATCGCCCTTAAGGTACTTAGAATTTTCGGCTAGTATAGGCAATTGTATGACTGAATTTTTGCTCTCAAAAATCACTTTGAATACTTGAATACTCTATGCAAAATAATGACCCTAGGCCTTTATTTATAGAGGTATGGAAAGGGAATCGTAATCCTATTAGGATACGAATTAATTAAACTAGAATCCTAATAGAATTCTTATTTAATTAATTCATCCTTTTAGGTTTAGGAATTTAATCATATGTCGAAACCTGATTGCTTTAGGATTCGTATAGCACACAAACACACACGCACGCACAGCAGCCCACGAGGGGCGCCATGCGCGCGCGCGCAGCCCGCGAGCTCGCAGCCCACTGCCACAAGCCCACACGCTGCCGCAACCTTGGAGCGCGCTGGGCCTGCCTTGCGGTGGGCCTGGCGCAGCCTTGGCTGGTGCGTTTGTGGCGCGATGGCTTGCTGGGCGATGGCCCGACTTCGTGCTGGGCCTTCGTCTGGCAGGCCTCGTCCGATGCTAATTCGTACGATACGCTTCCGATTAATTTCCCGATTCCGGAATTCATTTCCGATACGAACAATATTCAATATTTCCTATTCCGGAATTAATTTCTGTTTCGAACAAATATTTAATATTTCCGTTTCCGGAATTATTTTCCGATTTCGATAATATTTCCGATTCTGACAATATTTCCGTTTCCGGCAATATTTCCGATTCCGGCAATATTTCCATTTCCGATACGTACCATGTTTCCGTTTCCGGCAACATCTACGACTTGGATAATATTTATATTTCCGATACGATCCATATTTCCGTTTCCGGCAATATCATCGTTTCCGGAGCATTCATTTCTTGCCTGTGACGATCTGAGCTCCCACTGAAACCAAGATCCGTCGATTCCGAATATCCATAGATGGAGTATTTAATGCCATTAAATACTTGATCCGTTTACGTACTATTTGTGTGACCCTACGGGTTCAGTCAAGAGTAAGCTGTGGATTAATATCATTAATTCCACTTGAAATGAAGCGGCCTCTAGCTAGGCATTCAGCTCACTTGATCTCACTGAATTATTAACTTGTTAATTAATACTGAACCGCACTTATTAGACTTAACATAGAATGCATACTTGGACCAAGGGCATTATTTCCTTCAATTTTCTGTTGTATTCAATGTTCTTTTCCTCGTCTATCATTGTTCTTTTCTCTCTCTTCAATGTTCCTTTCTTTTCTATTGAATGTTCTATTTTCTTATTCTATTAAAAAACATAATTAATGTTCTTTCTTTTATATTTTTCATTTTCAAAAGCCAAACTTCAGATTCCTAGCAAGCAATGTTGATTTGGAGCAAGTGAGGAATCTGAATTGGTGCCAGTTTTGAAGGAAATATTTCCTTCACCCAAGGTGCATTAAGTCTAATACCAAGGTTCAGATTAATTGCGAACAATTACTTCAGTGAGATCAAGTGATCGGAACAGCTAGATGGAGCAATGCTTCCGATCAGTGAGTCTTAATGAATATTAAGCTCACAACTTACTCTTGATTGAACCTACAAGGTCACACCAATGGCATGTAACAGATCACCGGATTAAATGAATCGGAAATTCATTTAATAGCTTTTCGGGAATCAGTTTTGGAAAACGTATTATACGATACGACCTTGCATCGGAATCGTATATCGTATCGCGAATATTCGTAAGCTGGGCGAAACGAATAATCGTATCGTACGACGGTGATTCGTCGTATACGATACGATAAATAATAGCCGTAAGGTATTAGTCGCGAATACGAGCCGCGACGGAATTGTCGGTCCGTCGAGCCAAGCACGCAAGTGCGCAAGGCCAAACGAGCCAGCAATGTTGCGTGCAGCAACAAGCCAGCCCGCGGCACGAGTGTGCGCGCAGCTGGGCAGCAGCGCAGCAAGCGAACAGCAAGACCCGCGGCCCACCGCTGTGTTGCTTGGCTGCCGCGCATGGGCTTGCGTGAGTGTGGGCATGTGTGTGGCCGCTTAGGGCCTTGTGCCTTGGCCGGTTACACACAAATATAACCTTAGGGTTATATTCCACACTATTCAGTAGTTTTCCAATACCCTAAACCAAATTCTAATATTACGTTCTTCAGTTTTCTCTCTGTGAATTAAAACTAATCATCCCAAAAAGCAAAAACCTTGTATGTTGTCTAAGCTACAATAATCAAGGCGGATCTGAACGTGTCGGTGAACCAAGTAGAGGAACGACAAGTGGAGTTCTTTGTTCGTGTTCGTTGACAGATTACTCGGTAAAACACGCTTTAAATGTAAGTTTGCTTAATCTAAGCCTTATACACGTTTCCTGGGTTTGGGGATTGCTCCGCACATGTTATGTATGTTTAACTGTATTCCCCTATAGTGATATCACGAGCCTTATGTACTCAAAGCATGTTTTAGCATGATTTTATTGTTTTTGCTGTTGTCGAATTTTTTGTTGATTTTTACAGAATTATTATGAATTATTGGATTAATTGCGTAATAGGTTCTGAAATCAAAAAGATTCGGTTTTTCAATTTTTCTAACCCTAATCTGATTGAAAACGATTTTCTAAGATCAACTCATGAGAACGGAAATGCAAAAACAGGCTTCGAAGTTGTGTTTTTTGGGACATTTTGTTAATTTTCGAATTAAAATTAATAACTTCGGAAGATTTTTCAATTAATTGGTCAACCGAAGCTACTCGGAATTGATTGGAATTTTGACACAATGTTGTTGGGTATATTCTTGAATTATGGTAAAGATTTCAGCCATTTTCGATAAGTATAAACCCTAATTTTGCTTTCCCCAAATTCGTAAATTTTAGATCGCTAATTGATTTTTTAAATAATTTGGATCTAATAATTTGGTTAATTGGGAAAGAGAATAAAATTTCATGGTCAGTGGCAAATGTTAAAATTATTGGATTAAAATTTTGAATAGTTTCGTTAATTTTAATCGACACTTAAACCAAATTGATTAAAATCTGAAATTTAAATGTTTAGAACGATTTAAAGTTTTAGATTTGATTATTTAAAAGTTCAAATTTTTAGTTGAAATCGTTCGTTCTTAAAATTTGAATTATGTTAGCCTTGATTTAATAATTTTAACGAAATTGGATTGTTGTTAAATTAATTAAATCGCAAGAATCGCTATTTTTCGAAAATAAAAATCATAAATTTTTTTTAATGAAAAATAACTTAATGCAAACGTTCGTGAAATTAATTTTTTTTAATTAAGTTGGTCCGTAGGCACGAACCAAAGGCACGAACTTGAGGTGGGGTGGACGCGTGGCTCGACGAGCCACGCGGGCTGCCATGCCAGTGCCGAGCCACAGCAACGCGGGCAGCAGCAGTGTGCTGCGTGCCGCGCGCGCTGGACGAGGAAGGAGCGAGCAAGGCAGGTGCCTTGGCTTGTGATGGGTGCGAGCAAGCAAGGAACCTTGCCTTGCGTTGCGCAGCGACAAGCAGCGACGAGCACATAGGGGCAGCAGCGATGCTGCGGGTACGTGGGCGCGGCTGCGAGGTGCATGGGCCTTGCTCGTATGCCTCGTAGGCCACAACATGCAATGCTGGGCTGGGCGCAAGCCTAGCCCGCACATGCACACGAACAATTTTTTTTTTGTTTTCGTTGGGCTTGACTTTTATGTTTGCATTAATTTGGGCTAACAGGATAATTAATAATTATTTTATTTACTTAGGCCGGGCCGCGAGTTTTAATTTAATATTTAAATAATTAATTATCCGGAATAATTATTGGTTTGAGTGGGAGCCACTAAATGAAATTAAAAATGAAATAATTATTTTTAATTATTTTCGTAGGTCGCATTATTTGAATTAAATTCAATTTTAATTAGAATAAAGTCCAAGGATTAATAATTTGGAAATTGATTAATCTTTTAGGACGCGTTTATGTGAACGTGAATTTTAATTAATTCCCGTAAATACTTGCATAATTAACATGGGCCATTCGTTTTAGCATACAAATGGTGAATGCATAGAATGTATATTTTATGTAATGCAGGTACTCCAAGTGACTCGTATGACCGTTCTATCTTTGAATGTAAAGTTTTAAATATGGTCTGCATACCATGGAAATTTTGATGTAATTTTATTATTTTCAAGTATTTCTAAGTTTAGAACTTTAAGTTAGCATTGAATGAAGATTCAAGACGATGCCAAGCTAACAAGATGGTGAAGAAGATTGGATGCTTCAAGACAAGAGTTTTGGGCCATACTAGTTCACCTATTATTTATGCACTTTATATATATTATGCTTGAATTAATGTATATTATACGATCCCTCCCCTCTCTCCAAATTTTTGTTTAGAAAATTATGAATTGAAGGTGGTTGTATAACACAATAGAGGCATTCAGTATATATATGTACTAGATTTTCTGTGGATATCTTCACTTTGATCTAGCTATATTCGTTTGTGTTCTCGATTAAATCTGGGTTGCGAATGAATTTGTAATTACGAGTACCCTATCAATTAGGTTATAGAACAAATAATTTGTTATAGATAGTGTTCAATTATTAGTTGTAGACTGTTATACTCTCAATTCCTAGATGGTTTAAAAACTTTTGGAGTCAGTGAATTGTTTCAGAATGAAGATGTCACTTACTAAGGTTTTACTTGTGTCGTATGATTGTACCCTAACTTGTGTTGAGTACCCTATCAGTAAATATAGCTATATCAAAGTTGAATCAGTAAATATAGCTAGATCCTATCATTTTGATCTAGCTATATTTACTGATTGTCACTTTGATCTAACCATATTTACTGATAGGTTTTACTTGTGCTGAGGCTTGCGATAGGATTATGATTATTCACTTTGATCTAGCTATATTTACGAAGCATTGATAATTTGATACACAGGCAGTTGCAATCATTGTATATTGTTCACTAACACACGAAGAATTGATAATTTGATACACAGGCAGTTGCAATCATTCCTTTGTTGATGGCCATATTTATTGTTTTACTATCCAATGGATTCCCCACATTGATTATCTTTGCAGACAACTTTTACAAAGAATTTTCTAGGCTCACAGAATCATCACGAGGCTTTTCAGTGTTGATGAGCGACATTTATGTCGCTATTAGCTTAGGATTTTAGTTCATTTTATTATCATTTTTTTATTATTTTTGCTTAGTTTTATCGGTTTTAGTTCGTTTATTGCATTTTTGCATTTATCGTAACATTTTCTCGTCTTGCGTATATTTTAGTCGTTTTTGCTCTAAATATGCCTTTTGTGCGCATTCTCATCGCGTAAGAGTAATTTTGAGTATTAGCGTGTTAATATTGTGTCATTTTGCTTGTTGACGAGTTATATGCTTCACGATTTGCAAAAATGTTAAACGAATTAATAATAATATTTTTTCGACTTTTAATAACATGCTTGACGATTTTCTTGTTTGCTATACGATACTTTGCATTGTGCAGCGACGTGGCATCTTTGTGCAGCGACGTAGAATCTTTGTGCAACAACAAGCTAGAACAACATCTGTTGCGATTAAAGCGAAAATTAGAACAAACTTATCTGATTCGATGAACTGAACGAAGAACAATTGTTGCGTCGTGGACACCCACTGTCCTAAAAGACGATTCCGCGCTACCTCCCGGTGCAGTAGAACAGAATGCGGTCGCCCTCCAGGATTAGCGCAACTCCGACGTTGTGTGCACTCACAAAGCCGGATGGAGTCAGAACGTATGCCCAAAACCGAGAGCAATTTTGTGTGAGAGTAAGAATGTGTTTTCGTATTTTGTGTGTATGATTTTTTTTGTGTGAAGGGAACTGAAACTCTGATTTAAATAATTAGAAGGAAAGCATTGCAACAGACAAAAACGGCTGAGGGAATGAATGTTGCAACAGCCAAAAACGGTCAGAGACATTGAATGTAGTAACGGACGTAATTAATGGTAATTAATCCAACGGTTACGTAATCAACACAGATTCCCGTAACAATGACTTAAGCAAAACGGTCCAGTTACCAAAAAGAATAGGGTTGACCCACAAAACCCACCCCACGCCCGCGAACCGCATTCCCAAGTACCAAGTACCAAGTACAAAGTACCAAGTACCAAGTACCAAGGCCCAAGGCCCACGGCCCGCGGCCCGCGCCCGGCCCGGCGCGCGCGCGCGTGTGTGTGATGTGTCCACCCATACCATTCTCACACTTTCTTAAACAAGAGTTACACTCATTCCCCAATTAATAAACAAGAGGAATATGAAGAGTTTTTCCAATGTAGGACTCTTGAATTTTCACTCACCCTTTTTTCCTTTGTGTTTCCCAATGAGAATTTCCAACAATCCCCCACAGGTTCGAATATGCGGAAAAGAAAGAAAAGAAAGGAGAAGGATATTGGTTTTGGGCAAACAAAACAATTGAATAGGTGTCAATGTCTTTCGACTTGAATTAACACTTAGTGACATTTAAGCTATGATCTCTTTCCTACCAAGTGACTTTCGTATTGAACTTGATAGGGAGATAGAAACCCGTCACTTAAAGCACGCAACTGAATATGTATGACATTCTGACTCCGCGAATAAAGTGACGCCTTATACTGGCCATACGTCCGACCTGGATATGCTCATAGGTGCTCTAGAGAATAGCCCACATCGCAATTCTCATAGGAAGCGGCCACACTTCCACACCTACGTAGGTGAATCCCATCAAGTGTGAGCTACATTCACACCACCAAACATATGGTATGGGTTCATTAAGAGCCGTATGCTCAACCTCTTTCCTATTGTAGCAAGCACATTATAACATCTAGGGGATGGACAAAAAATAAAATTTTGTGCTTCCGAATTATAACAATAATGTCGTCCTTTGAACTCTGTGAGTAGGAGTTCATTATTTTACAATTCATTCAACGGGCTTCAGGCCCATCCCTTCCGATGTTTCCAAAACTAGTTTTCTACATAGGCCTTTCGTTAACGGATCCGCAATGTTCATTTCAGACTTTACATAGTCTAGTGATATCACCCCACTTGACAACAATTCTTTGATGGCCTTGTGCCTCAAACGAATGTGCCTTTTCTTCCCATTGTAGGCATGGTTGTTTGCCACAGCAATAGCCGCTTGCGAATCACAATGAAGTGCAACTGAAGGAGCTGGCTTCCCCCACAACGGAATATCTGCAAGCACATTTCTCAACCATTCTGCCTCATGACCTGCCAATTCAAGAGCAATAAACTCAGATTCCATAGTAGACATAGCAGTACAAGATTGTTTACAAGATTTCCAAGACACAGCTCCACCCCCTAGGGTGAAAACATAACCACTGGTAGAGTTAATTTCATCATTGCCAGAAACCCAGTTAGCATCACAATAGCCTTCCAAAACTCCTGGAAACTTGGAGTAGTGCAAACTCCAATCCATGGTACCCTTAAGGTACCTGAGCAATCTCTTCAAAGCATCCCAATGTTCATGACTTGGGTTATGAGTATACCTGCTTAATCTACTCACAGAATAAGCAATGTCAGGTCTAGTGTAGTTCATCAGAAACATAACACTACCAATAATCTTAGCATATTCAGATTGGCTAACAGGATCACCATTATTTTTCCTTAAGTGGATGCTTGGATCATAGGGAGTCCTAACTGGATCGACGTCAAAAGAGTTAAATTTTTTAAGTAACTTTTCAACATAGTGAGCTTGGCTAAGACAAATGCCATTTGGAGTTCTCTTGATTTTCACTCCTAAAATCACATCTGCCTCACCCATATCTTTCATTTCAAACTTAGAACTTAGAAAACTTTTTGTCTCATTTACTCGATCCAAATTAGTCCCAAAAATTAACATATCATCCACATAAAGACAAATAATCACACAACCATCAGAATCATGCTTAGAGTAAACACAAGAATCACCTTCATTTACATGGAACCCATTACCTGTCATAGTCTTGTCAAATTTGTCATGCCATTGCTTTGGAGCTTGCTTAAGCCCATACAAGGACTTGACTAATTTACAAACCTTATTCTCTTGACCAGGAACAACAAACCCTTCCGGTTGAACCATGTAAATTTCCTCATCCAAATCACCATTTAAGAATGCAGTTTTAACATCCATTTGATGCACAACAAGATCATGAATGCAAGCAAGAGCAATCAAAGTTCTAATAGTAGCAATTTTAGTGACAGGAGAATAAGTATCAAAATAATCAATACCATGCCTTTGGGTGAATCCCCTTACCACAATTCTAGCCTTTATACTTGTCAATGGATCCAGTGGATTTCAATTTTTTCCTAAAGATCCATTTACAAGTAATGGGCTTGCAACCCCTAGGCAGATCAACCAACTCCCAAGTATTGTTACTTAGGATTGACTGAAGTTCACTATCTATTGCCTCTTTCCAAAACACTGCATCAACAGATTTCATAGCCTCTTCATAGGTCCTAGGATCATCTTCCAAAATAAAGACATAAACAAAGTCATCATCAATCAAGTAAGGTTCAGTTAAGAAAGCAGTAATAAAATCATCACCATAACTGGTTTCCTTTCTTGCCCTCTTGCTCCTCCTTGGCTCCAATTCAGAATTCACATCAGAGGTGGGAGGAGCAACAACAGGCATACTAGAAGAAGTGCTAGAAGAAGGCACATCATTGATACAAGATATTTTCAAAGGAAATACTGTTTCAAAAAACTCGGCATCTCTTGCCTCAATGATGTTACCACCTGCATAAGAATTGTTAGCACCTTTAACAAGAAAACGATATGCAGCACTTTGGTAAGCATAACCAATAAAAATACAATCAACCGTTTTAGGACCAATCTTGTCCCTTTTGAAGCTGGGTATAGCCACCTTTGCTAGACACCCCCACACTTTCAAATAACTTAGGTTAGGTGCACGACCCTTCCATATTTCGTATGGAGTCTTGTCTAGCTTCTTGTGAGGTACCCTGTTTAAAACATGACAAGCAGATAATATAGCTTCCCCCCACATGTTATCAGAAAACCCAGAACTAATAAGCATAGAATTCATCATGTTCTTCAATGTTCTGTTCTTCCTTTCAGCAATCCCGTTCTGCTCGGGTGTGTAGGGAGCCGTTGTCTCATGAATGATCCCATTCTGCTCACAAAATGCCTTAAGAGTGTTAGGGTCATATTCACCACCCCTATCACTCCTAAGTCTCTTGATCTTCCTATCAAGTTGGTTCTCCACTTCGGCCTTGTATTTGAGGAACATTTCCTCAGCCTCATCTTTTGACCTGAGAAGATAAACCATGGTGAATCTTGAGCAGTCATCAACAAAAGTAATATAATACCTTTTACCACCCCTGCTCTCATAATTTTTAAAATCCCCCAAGTCACTATGAACAAGCTCTAGTACTTTAGTTTGTCTATCTATTGATTTAAATGGCTTCTTTGCAAACTTGGCCTCAACACATACTTCACATTTTGCAAAATCAGTTTTAGAAAAACTGGGAATCAAGTTAAGTTGTTTAAGCCTTTTAATTGAAGCAATGTTAAGATGACCCAACCTTGCATGCCATAAATCAATAGACTCAGCAATATAAACAGAAGAAGTACTAGCATTCTTATTCATAATTTCAAGTTTGACATCAAGAGTAAATAAACCCCCATTACAGAAACCCTTTCCCACAAACTCCCCATTATGAGTAATAACAAGCCTATCAGAATCAAATGAAAGCTTCAATCCAGCCTTCATTAGCAAGCTACCAGAAATCAGGTTCCTACGCATTTCTGGAACATGCAACACATTGGTAAGAGTAATAAGTTTTCCAGAGGTAAGAGTGAGAACGATCTTCCCTTTGCCTTGAACAGTTGCAGAAGCTGAATTACCCATGAAGACATTTTCACCATCAGTTTTTTCGTAGGTAGTGAACATGTCTTTGTTGGTGCAGATATGTCTCGTTGCTCCAGTATCAACGATCCATTCAGCAACATTACCTGTCAAGTTAGCTTCTGAAACAACAGCAACAAAATGGTTAGGATTAGAAACTTCATTAGCTTCAGCAAGGTTGGCTTGGTTCTGATCCGACTTCTTCTTGGATCTGCAATCTACAGACTTGTGACCAGTTTTCCCACATTCAAAACACTTGCCCTTGAACTTATACTTCATTGGTTTCCCTTGAGGCTTGAAAGGACTTCCCTTTCCCTTAAACTTTTCAGAATATGCATGAGGCTTAGGTTCTACAAGGTTAGCCTTAGCAGACCCGGAAAACACAGATTGACCCTTATCCTTAATACGATTTTCCTCCTCAATTTTCAGGTGACCTACAAGCTCCTCTAAGGTAAGGTCCTTTTTCTTATGCATTAACTGATTACGAAAATCTTTCCAAGAGGGTGGGAGTTTCTCAATTAAAACTATAGCAAGGGTAATATCACAAATACTCAAACCCTCGGCAGCCATAGCAATGCAAATATTTTCATAAGCATGAATCTGATCAATAATTGGTTTATCATCTTGGACTTGAAAAGCTAACCACTTACTGACACAATAACGCTTAGTACCAGCATCATCAGTTCCATATTTCTTTTCTAATGCATCCCAAATATCCCTAGCATGATTAAACCCCATATAGATATCAAGCAAAGTATTCGACATATGATGCAGCAACATGCCCTTACATGTCCTATCATCTTTAGCAAATTTCAACTCAAAAGCATGCAATTCAGTTTCATCATCAGGTTCGACAACGTCATCAAGCACATAAGCAATCTCAATTTGTTCTAAATAGAATCGCATCCTAACAGCCCAACGTTTATAATTCTTGCCATCAAGAGGTTCTAACTTAGACATATCAGGAATCATGAATTTGGAAGTCAAAGCCATAATAATCGTCTTTTAGATTGTTGCGATTAAAGCGAAAATTAGAACAAACTTATCTGATTCGATGAACTGAACGAAGAACAATTGTTGCGTCGTGGACACCCACTGTCCTAAAAGACGATTCCGCGCTACCTCCCGGTGCAGTAGAACAGAATGCGATCGCCCTCCAGGATTAGCGCAACTCCGACGTTGTGTGCACTCACAAAGCCGGATGGAGTCAGAACGTATGCCCAAAACCGAGAGCAATTTTGTGTGAGAGTAAGAATGTGTTTTCCTATTTTGTGTGTATGATTTTCTGTGAGAAGGGAACTGAAACTCTGATTTAAATAATTAGAAGGAGAGCATTGCAACAGACAAAAACGGCTGAGGTAATGAATGTTGCAACAGCCAGAAAACGGTCAAAAACATTGATCATAGTAACGGACGTAATTAATGGCATTTAATCCAACGGTTACGTAATCAATACAGATTCCCGTAACAGTGACTTGCGCAAACCGGTCCAGTTACCAAAAAGAACAGGGTTGACCCACAAAACCCACCCCACGCCCGCGAACCGCATTCCCAAGTACCAAGTACCAAGTACCAAGTACCAAGTACCAAGTACCAAGTACCAAGTACCAAGTACCAAGTACCAAGTACCAAGTACCAAGTACCAAGGCCCAAGGCCCACGGCCCACGGCCCACGGCCCGCGGCCCGCGCCCGGCCCGGCGCGCGCGCGCGTGTGTGTGATGTGTCCACCTATACCATTCTCACACTTTCTTAAACAAGAGTTACACTCATTCCCCAATTAATAAACAAGACGAATATGAAGAGTTTTTCCAATGTGGGACTCTTGAATTTTCACTCACCCTTTTTTCCTTTGTGTTTCCCAATGAGAATTTCCAACAACATCAACTCAAAGTGCACACGAACAGTAGCTGTAGTAAAGTAACAACAACCTTGTACATGAGCCAACAAGCAGCCTATAGCTGCTGTTCACGAGCCCTTGCAGCAGCTCTGTGGGTTTATTTTCACGAGCTTTGAAGCTCCTTCTCAACAGCCCTTACCTTGCAACAAGTATGGCACTACAATGTACAACAACAAGCGGCAGCAGCATCACAGAACATTGCAGCAATAGTACAGCAGAACACGCAGCAAAAGATAGTCAGAACAGCAGCTTGTGCGGTCGAACAGGTCTATCTGTGCGATCGAACAAGGCTGTGCGATCGAATGAGAGCTTCTGTGCGGTGGAGTGGCTAGGCAGAATGTCCTGAATTTGGTGTGCGATCGAATGTGCTTCTCTGTTCGACCGCACAGATTTTGTGCGACCAAACAAACCCCTTGTGCAACCAAACACGGTTGCGGGGCTGCTACTATAAATACGTAAAATCGCAGCATTGTTAATTGTAGTTAGTTTTATGTATTTTCATTTTAGTTTTCAGATTTTAGGCTTAGCTTAGAATTCTAGAGAGAGAATTAGTTTAGGGCTTAGATTAGTGATTAGGATTAAGATTCTTAGCTTCAAATTCTTGATTCTTATTTGAATTTAATCATCAATTTTCAGATTTCTTTTCTCTTTCTCTTGAGCTTTGTTCTTCATTTTTGTTCTTCAAGTTTGATGCAAATTCTTCAATTCAAGGTATAATTCTTCTTTTCTTTTTGATTTGTTCTTTAATTCTTTAATTGCTTCATTAATTACGTTTATGCTTTGATTTCATGCTTGAATTCTAGAATTAGTTTCATGTTTTGAATTTCATTGATTTTTCCCCAATTTTTGAGGTTTGAATTTTCTGAATTTTCTTGATTCAATTAGTTTCATGATTAGGATTAATGTTAGTTTAATGTTGATGTTAATCATGCTAATTGAGTAGTTTTAGTCTAGAGGTTAGGGTTGAAGCCTTGGCATTGAATTTGGAGAATTTTAGAGAAATTCATGATTGATGTTGTGATTAAATGTGATTTAGTGATAGGATTTCCATGACTAGTTGAGTAGTAGTCGCGAATGCTATTCGATTGGATTAGATTGGTATGTATGATTAGGTTTGGCAAGATATTGTGAGCCTAATTTGTGCAAGTGAATGATAGTTCCTATTATATGCTAGTTTGTTTAGTCTAGGATTAGGCGAAAGCTCTTCCGTAGATTAGACGCTTCGCGTGCTCCATCCGAGAGGTGGCGAGCACGTCATTAGATTCTATTCCCCTATGTGCTAAGTCGTTGCATATTCATGAATGTTTTGACCTTGTGCTTCATTTGATTCGATTTCCATTGCCGATTCCCGAATCCTCTAGAATTTCTTTATTTGTTTGCATTTCTAGCTTTCATTAGATTAATTCAAAAACTCAAATTTGATCCGAACTAGCTTGTGAACGCATAGATTGAATAGTCAAACATATCCATTCCTATGGGACGATCCCTATACTTGCCGCTATAGCCAATATAGCCGGTTAGTTAAGTGTTTTATAAATTTTGTTTGACTGGGTGAATTTCTATTCAACGACGGAAAAACACCTTATCAAGTGTCAAGAAGAATTTTTTTTATGAACTTCAATATGAATTTTAGGTCTTCTAAATAATTCTAGGTTAATGCAACTTTAATCTGAATTTCGGGTCTTTTTAAGGTTGCATTTTATTCATTAGCCTCTTTTTTCCGCTTTCCCGGCCTCTGATTGCAGTGAATAATTGAGAGAAGTTCGTACAATACTGTCTTAATCCAAGATCTCAAGAGGGAAAGGATTCTCGTCTAGGAATATTTTTTTTAAACACAAGAAAAATCAAAATAGGACCAAGAAGATCATTGAACTGCTGAAAGCATTTATCATCAACCACAACCTAACTATCCAAATTTACACGCTAACATGATCTAGACTCTAAATGCCGGCAGAAAGACTTTCGAAGCAACTTGTTTTGCAAATAATTAATGGTTAATTTGATGGGTGGAGGGTGGAGGGTGGAGAGGAGAGAGAGAGAGAGAGAGAGACTAAGAGAGTGGTGTTGGTGGTGGATGAAGGTGGCTGTAAAAATGGACTAATGGAGAATTGAAGTTGCTTTTGTTCTTCGGCTTCTGGTAATGGATTATAAAATACTTCGTATTAGCTTAGTCTTTGTAGAATTGATTTGTTATTAGTTTCTGACTTGCTAAGTCAATGATAAATTCAAATTCTCATGATATTAATGCTCATGTATTAGAAATAGGATTTTTTGGTATTTACTACCTTAAAAATACACCACTTTTGTATTTACTACCTTATGAAAATTTTATTTTAAATTACTACCTTAAAGTTCCATTTTTTTTTTGTATTCACTACCATTTTACAGTTTTCTCATTTTAAAATTGAGATATCTCTTTCGTTTCTTAATCATTTTAAGTGATTCAAAGCTCATTCTTCTCATTTATATGTAAGGATTCCATAGGGATCTTACCTTTTAACATTTCGTAAAAGTTTAAACAAATTAAATATTATTTTTAAAAGTTTAAAATATTTATGAATTATCAAACGAATTTTTTTGAAATGACGTTCTCAATGAAATCCCTATAGAAAAAGGAAAATAATGAACTTCGAATCACTTTAAACGATTAAGAAACGAAAGAGATAACTTAATTTTAAAATGAGAAAACTATAAAGTGGTAGTAAATAAAAAAAAATCTGGAAGTTTAAGGTAGTAATTTAAAATAAAAATTTCATAAGGTAGTAAATACAAAAGTGGTGTATTTTAAAGGTAGTAAATACCAAAATTTCCTTAGAAATAAAAAGTTTGATGTTTTGCCTTAAACATGGTAGTATTATGCAAATAGTACTCCCTCCGTCTCTTTGTGTTCTTTACGTTTGGTATTTTTCACGCGTTTTAATAACGAATAATTAATTTCCATCGAGATTCCTCAATTTATTTATTTACACAAGATAAATTACGTTTATTTATAATGATTTCACTTTTATCAAAATTCTGATATTGGGAAAAGAAAAAAATTTAATGTCCCAATGAAAAAGTGTGAGAGATTAACTGACCCAATGAATTTAATTGGTTAAAATAATAATTGGACACAAATTTTGATAGAATATTAAATTATTTATGTGATAATATAAAAGGAAATGTAAATAACATTTTGAAATACCCAAAAAGAAAAACGTAAAAAACAAAAATAGACGGAGGGAGTAGTAGTTACTAGTTAGCATTTGCTTTTGATAATAAAATTTGTGCATACCAGGTGAACCGCGCTGTCCAACATTTGTACCTTGGAGCAACAAAAATTTTTTGTGAGGGAAAAGAGAGTTAAGATAAAAAAATGGGGTCTCACCTTTGCAATTTTTCACCGTTAAGGACCCGTACATTTTTTTTAACCGTTAACGACCCGAAAAGAATATTCCGGCCAAAACTGACTAATAAACTGAAGGAAATAATGCACTTGGTCGAAGTATGCATTCAATGCTAAGTTTAATAAATGCGGTTCAGTATTAATTATTAATTATGCAAGTTAATAATTCAGTGAGATCAAGTGAACTGTATGCCTAGCTAGAGGCCGCTTCAGTTCAAGTGGAATTAATAATATTAATCCACAGCTTACTTTTGACTGAACCCGTAGGGTCACACAAATAGTACGTGAACGGATCAAGTATTTAAGTGAATTAAATACTCCATTTATGAATATTCGGAATCGACGGATGTCGGTTCCAGTGGGAGCTGAAATCGTCAAAAGGCAAATTATGAATACTCCGGAAACGATGATATTGCCGGAAACGGAAATATGGATCGTATCGGAAATATAAATATTATCCAAGTCGTAGATGTTGCCAGAAACGGAAACATGGTAGGTATCGGAAAATATTATTGGAAATAGAAATATTTCTGGTATCGGAAATATTGCTGGAAACGGAAATATTACCGGAATTGGAATTAAATTTCGAAATCGGAAATATTAAATATTTGATCGAAACGGAAATAACTTTTGGAATCGGAAATATTAATTAGTGTTCGAATCGAAAATGAATTCCGGAATCGGAAAACGAATCGGAAGCGCGACGTACGAAATAATCATCGGACGAGCTTGCTAGACGCAAGGCCCAGCACGAAGCTATGCCCGCGCCTAGCGAAGCCCGCGCAAGCGAGCAGCAGCAGCAGCGAAGCCCAAGCCAAGCAAGCAGGCCCAGCCGAGCACGGAGCAAGGCCAGGCCCAGCGAGCAAGGCTAGGCAAGCTGGCAGCAGCGCCCAAGCAATGGGCCGCGTGACTGCCAGCGCTGCTGGGCCGAGCCACGCGCACAGTGCGCCCCTTCGTGGGCTGCGTGTGTGTGTGTGTGTGTTCGTGCAACGCTACGAATCCTTAGACGCCTAGGATTGTCCAACTAATTGTTTTCCTAAATCCACTGGAGTTAGTTGTTTGATTAAACAATAAAATTCAAAGGATTAATTTTAATAGAATTCTAATCGAATTAGTAAATTGAATCCTAGTGGAAATCTAAGTCCGATATTTCCTCCCTATAAGTAGGTGATACATAATCACAATTTATAATACATTAATCACAAGTATTCATATAGTTTAAGATTAAACTAACTTAATAATTTGCCAATATAATTAAGTTTCGAATAACATAAAACCTTAGAATATATTCTAGTTAATTGAATCTAAGGCGGATCCGAACGTGTTGTGGACGCACTTGGAGTCCTAAACTTGTTCTTGTTCGGTTCTGGAGAAGCTAGGGAAGGCACGCGTCACATGTATGTATCCTAGATTATGCTAATTGACTATGTGGCAATTAATTTGGATTCTTGGCTTTATGGTTTTTCCGCATGAAATATATGTTTTATATTTGTCATAACCTAACAGTGGTATCAAAGCCTCTAATTAATTCCATAATCAATTATAGTTAACATGGTTAAATTTTATAAATTTGCAATGAATTAAAGGGGTGATTAATTTCGTTGTATGTAATTAATTTCAAATTCGTGCGATTATTTAATTATATGTTCGCAGGATTTTTGGCAGTTTAGTCAATAATGGTCGGAATCGTATAATTTTATAGTGAATATCGCATGTAAACGACGTTTTAAAATTTTGACTAAAATCATTGATTTGATGCCGAACCCAGAATTCCCAAATTCGAAGCCTAACTATGACTTATCAGAAGTTTTAGTTTTTCGAACTCAAAATTTATAATTTTTATGATGTTAAATTAAATATTTGCGAATCATGTATGTAAATCTTGAATCTATGATTGACCTACTGTATATGTTTAACAATTTTAAAGCCCAATCTTGTTAATTATACAACCTAATTTGTAATTGTAATTAATTTGTTGAAATTCGAATAATTTAGAATTTGATTTGATTTTAATAATTAATTAGCAATTTAATTAGGATACTATGATTAAAAACCACCACAAAGTTTGTTAAAATTTGAAAAGTTTTAAAATTTCATGACCTAGATTTGAATCCATGAAAATAAATATAATCGGAAATTCATTTGAAAAATAAATTTTCGATTTTTCGCCTAAATTTATGAAAATAATATGAGTTATTAATTTGTCAATAAATTTAAATTATAAAAGTTTTAATTTTTATGAAATTCATTCACGAATCTTGCACGCACGAAGCAATGGACGCTAAGTGTTACCCTTAAGGGGTGTTGTATAGTGCGGGCATGCGACGACGAGCAAGGGAGCTCGTCGCCCATGCGGTACGATGCAACGAGCAAGGCATGGCACATGCGTGCGGGGGCAGCCCTGCTGTGTGCTTTGTGCTATGTGCACGTGGGCGGAGAGGCAAGAAGCAAGGCATCGAGCATACGAGGCTACGCGCGCGGGCAGCAAGAGCTGGCTCGACCAGCGAGCGTTGCCCCGCACCAGCGAGCGCTGCCCCGCCCCAACGAGGGATGCCTCGCCCCAGCGAGGGAGCATGCTGCGCGTAGGCATGGCTTGCTCGGCTTGCTGCGTCTACGCGTGGCTGCTCGTGTCTTGCGGTACGACCATTGTGAGTGGCAGCCCATGGGCGCTGCTACTACGAGGCCTCGACGAGGCATGGGCGCGAACCTATGGCCTTGTCTTGGCCCGATTGGTTCGTTTTAATTTTTCGGTTGAAAACGATTTTAATTAAATTTAAATTCATAATTTAATTTTTTCTCGGAATTTAATTTTGAATAATTTAATTATTATAAATTTATTTATACTAATTATTTTACTAAAATTAAAAACCTTGATAAAATTTAAATTAATTAATTTAATCAACTGAAAATAAAATAAAGGATTTAAATAATATTTTATATGAGCTTTAAATTTTAATTAAATTTGTAAGTTTTCGGTTGGACTAGGAAATACAATTTTATGTTTAAAATTCGTAAAGCATGTAAATTTCTTGGTTTTAGTGGGAGCCTTTAGTCATAAACTCTTGATTAGGTCTACATTCCTTGAAGGTTAAAACAACTCGATTAGAATTAATAAGGATTGAATAATTTGTAGATTATTGGAAGCCTTGATTAATTGCTTCAAATATTTATGTGATGCATAATATGTTCAACTAACTTGCTATGTAGGCCATTCAAATGAATGGGTGAATGGTATATTGTAAATGTACTGTTTTGCAGGTTATGAAAAGTGACTAGTATGGCCCAAATAGGATAAAAAATATGGTTTGCTCACCATTAATTTGAATGTAAAATTGGGCTAATGCACCAAAGTTTTTTTAATTTAAATATGGTCTGCGTACCATCAAATAGTTGTAATTAGTTTCAATTATAGCATATTCTATTTGAAGAAAATAGCGCCCCCCATGGTGAAATTCAAGACGGAGTTTCCAATCCATTTTCAAGATGGAGTTTGAAGTTGAAGCTTCAAGATGAAGTCGGGCCATACTAGATCACATTTATATCTTATGCATGCTTTAAGTTATTTATTGCTTTAAATATGTCTTTATTATGCATGAGATTGTGGCTGGATTATGTTGCATGATTAAGGATTTTAGTTCACTTAAAATCTAACCAACATAGTAAGAGCCTTAAGTTCCAAACTTTAAAAATTGAGTTAAAAGGTGCCATGTTAAAATAACACTTACTTGGATAACCTTTACATCAATCTTAGTAATAGTTTTCCGCCATAGCGAGGTGTTACTTATTGATCCTAAAGGGGTAAGGTACACAAATAATTGTTAGTACATGTTAGTTTTGGTGAAACTCAACTATAAGTAAGGAGTCCTTTTATGTCGTGGCAAAACAGATAGGTTTACCTAATAAGACCTTAGACGTACCTATCAACCAAGAGTAGTTTCTAGACTATTAGTAAATGATTTTCTTACCTAAAATATTTTAGAATTGAGTCTAAATACATAATGTGCTTAATTCTTCATTGCCTTAAGGGTCTTGGAATCATTTTATTCACACCTGCCGGAACACATAACTTGAATAAAATTTTTAATAAATATTAAATTATGCATGCATGCTAGAATTTAAGTTTATTAAGAGAAACTTTGAATGGTTATTTATTTGTTTATTATTTTCAATTGTAGTTTTTACTATGGCTGTAGACACATAATTTGTGTCTCCCCATTGGGATGATGACGATACCATTATCCTTGTTAGGTAGTTGGAGCAACTCCGTGCGGAAATTCCAATTGCTAGAAGCATGTCCAAAATCCAAGAGCCAAAACCCAATCCCCGAGGTCGTTCACCTTCCGGAACTCGGTACAAAATACAAATTTCGAAAATCAAGTTCAAAATCCAAGTACAATCTCACCCAATGGACTATCCCATTGGTTCTACAAGTCCTTGCCACTCAAAATCATATAAGGCAAGTCAAATTCGGGCGCCGACCCACAAAACCGAGCAAGCCGGGCATCGTCCGTAAAACCGAATTCAAAAACCCGAAACGACTTGTTTTTAAACGAAAGCTAAGCCTTAATCCCCAAGCAATCACTACGTGCCAAGGTCGTACAAGTCGTACAATGGTACAACAATACAATCCAAAAGCAAGGACGACATCTTTCCGTCCTTTTTGGCAACATCCACGCCACGTCATCGGCGCTGGGCGCTGCCAGCTGCGCACTGTGCTGGTAATGGCTGGCGTTTAGCAGCAAACTCCCCTATAATACCCTTAATTCTGAGCAGTTTTAAGGAGGCAAAAATCGACATACAACGTCGTAATACTAAAATTGCACCTCAAAACTCAATACAAAAATCAATACAAAATCCTCCAAAAACACCATACAATCTTCAAGCTTTAAGCAATTGGGAGTTCTAATCGGAAAGCTTGCCTAAACCTAACTAGGTAATTCCGAATCCCAACCCTAATCTATTCAATGTTGCTTTGATTTTCTATTTCAAAATGATTAGTAAGTTGGCATTTTTACTCTTAAAAATGTCACTTGAAACAATCATACATTTCTTCAAAATCCAACCTTTTCAAAATACAAAAATGAAAACTTTCAAGATTCAAGGATGTTCAAAGTTGTTTGTAATCACTTCTTTGAACTAGAATCATTTTCAAACACGGAGTAATCAAAGATGATGCATTTCTAACTTTTAAAGGTTTGGTCTTTGAGATTCAAGACTCCATTTTTCAATATACAAGTTCAAGTTTTCAATTTCAAGATCCAACAATGTTTAGGGTTGCTCATGACTACTTCCATAAACTAGGATTCTTTCAAAGTAAGAGCACATCAAAGATCTAATCTTTTCTACATTAAAGGGCCTGATCTTTGAGATTCAAGTCTCTTAATTTCAATATTTCAAGTTCAAGTTCAATATTTCAAGTTCAAGTTCAAGTATTTCACGTTCAATATTTCAAGTTTCAAGATTTCAAGTTCAAGTTCCATATGCAAAATCTAGGATACTTTGGGGTGAGCAACTTCTCCCAAGTTGAGATTTTTGGCTTTGAATTCGTGTCGAACGCACTTATTTTTAAGTAGCCGTTTGGCGTTCGGATTTCATGTGCCCAAGTTCAAATTTCAATATTGCAATTTCAATTATGCACCTTTCAATTCCGCACTTTCAATAACGCATTTCAATTCCGCACTTTCAATTATGCAACTTTACTTGCCTAGTCCTTCTAGGCAATGTGTACCTACTCCCTAGTCCATTTCTAGGGGTCTTGTATTTACTAATTCCGCACTTATTTACTATTGTGATGTTGCTTTATTTGCTTTATTTCTTTCATCACGGCACATGCTAAATACAACAAAATGCAAGGTTACATCACGCTTAACAAAGATAATTTCTTGGACAAACCGATCTTAGGTTCCCTTAAATTAACTTTAAAGCAAAGTGACCACAATACAAAGTAGAAATTCAACTTGTCCTAAAGCAAAGTGCAAGGGTATTTTCGAAAATGTTGTGCCACGTACTTGAATAATTTCTAAAGCTCGCACAATAAGCATCTCGTTCCCGTGCCTGGATCTCACCCATCCGTTTCGAAGATTCAAAGCCTTATCCAAATCGAGTCACTCTTGGTCTTTCCAAACGGGACCCTAAAATAATGTTTGGTGGCGACTTCTTCAAGATCCGAAAATTCAAAGGTTTCTAAAAACCGCCCCTTGTAGGGAAAAAAGCAATTCGACAAAAATACCCCCTACAATTTTGGCGACTCCACTGGGGAATTTCTAATTTCAATTCCGAAAATACGAGCAGATTTCGAGCAGCAAGCCACTGATCTGCTTTAGTACTGGATGCCAGCACTGGCGCCAGGCGCAGCCACCTGCGCCAAACGCCGCTGCCTGCATCTAGGACAGTGGCTCACAGTGGCCTGTTGCCCACTTTTGCTCAAATTTTCGTGTAGGGAGTTAGTCTATTTTTGAATCTTGAAGGACGCTCCCAAACCTCAAGAACGAATGTCGAAAAACGAGCTTTTCAAATACAACATTCAAGTACGATTTCAATTTTCAATTTCTAGGCATTTCATGCATTTTTCGGAAACCATATTTGTTCAAAACGAATTTGTACCTTGCCCAAACGGATGTGTTCTACATTCGGGCTAGCCCCGGAGGCAATGAAATGGTGACTCTCCATACAGTTCCCGACCAAAGTGTGACCATTTCCGCGCCTACCGAAACTTGGCATTTACTTGACATTCCCAATGTCAAGTATGGAGGCCGTCTGCCGACACACACGTCCCTTAGGCGGATGTGCAAGTTGGCGCCGGATCCGTCTCTTAGTCAAGTACCTTTTGACACCCAAAGTCGACCACTTGCATAATACAAAACTTAGACCGACCTTAGGTTGAGAACTTTGCATGTCGCATTCATATTCATGATTAGTGTGACAACGTGCTACTTGTGCATTGTGTGGGCGTCTTTGCACGCGTGAATGGCTAACCTCAAGTTCTAGCTTGCCAAAACCCCTAGGAGCATCATTCAAACCTCTTGCATCTAAAATCACCGATTTAAGGTCTTTTAGGAGTGCCACTCCATTTGATTCAAAACCCTCAAACACGCCTCACGCACAAATGCCAAATTTCAAATTCAATCCAACGACGTCGTAATGCCGGATTTTCTAGTCCCAAATTTCAAGTTTCAAATTCAAAATTCAAATCCAACGACGTCATAATGCCGGATTTTCTAGTCCAAATCCCAAGTTTCAAATTCAAATTCAATCCAACGGCGTCATAATGCCGGATTTTCTAGTCCAAATTTCGAGTTTCAATTTCAAAATTCAAATCCAACGGCGACATAATG
The DNA here is from genome assembly GCF_020520425.1 of Spinacia oleracea. Taxonomy (NCBI): domain Eukaryota; kingdom Viridiplantae; phylum Streptophyta; class Magnoliopsida; order Caryophyllales; family Amaranthaceae; genus Spinacia; species Spinacia oleracea. The sequence goes on from NC_079489.1 coordinate 96,643,793, forward strand.
CCGGATTTTCCCATTCAAATTTCGAACTTCAAGTTCAAGTCCAAATCCAACGGCGACATAATGCCGGATTTTCCCATTCAAATTTTGAACTTCACGTTCAAGTCCAAATCCAACGGCGACATAATGCCGGATTTTCCAATTCAAATTTCGAACTTCAAGTCCAAGTCCAAATCCAACGGCGACATAATGCCGGATCTTCCAATTCAAATCTCAAATTCCCAATTCAAAACCCAAGTCCAAACGGCGTCATGCCGGACTTTCTAGGTCAAACATTCTTCAAACCTCAAACTCAAATCACCAATTTCAATCTCAAAACCTCAAATTCAAATGTCCAAACTCATGACCGGCTTAATGCCGATTTTTCAATTCAATCTTTCAAAACTTCAAGTCCTATACTCAAAGTGTCAAGTTCCAAATTCATGCCGTCGTAATGCCGACTTTTCCATTCCGTATTTCAAACCTCAAGATTCGAAGATCTATATTCAATCTCAAGTCCTATATTCGAAGCTTCCAATTTCAAATCCATGATGGCGTAATGCCAAATTTTCTCTTTCAATTTCGTTTTCAAACACTTCAAAATTCCAAGTCCACGGAGGCATAATGCCGGACTTTCAACCTTCAAATTCCCATTCAAATCCTTTTCTTTTTTTTCAAATGTCAAAGTTCCAAGTCAAATGCTTCAATTCCGTGGCGGCATAATGCCGGAATTTTCAAAACACAAGGCCTCATATAGTGCGTCTTTTCCATTTCAAGGTTCAAACTTCAAATCGAATCCAAATTTCAAAGCTCATCTTCAAGCTACAAAAAATTCTTGATTTCTAGTGCTCCCGAGAACAAAATTCCAAATACTTCCAACAGATTGAAAATCCCCTGAAATAATACATACCCCATCACTACAAAATTATGGATTATTAGAGACGAAATTTGAGACGAAAACTATAAGCATCTCAAACTTGAGACGGATTACTAAAATTTCGTCTCTAAATTAAAATTGAGATGGGATTGTATATAGAGTTTCAAAAATTTCGTCTCAAATTTGTAATGGACTTGCCAAAATTCCGTCTCAAATTTTTTTGAGACGCTCTCTATAGAGACGCCCCATTTCGGTCTCAAATCCGTCTCCAATCATCATTTTGAGACGGATATGGACTATTTAGAGACGAAACCCCTCGTCTCTATAAAATGATTTTTTTGTAGTGCATTTCCAAATACTTCCGACGGGTTGAAAATCCCCTGAAATAATACAAGTTCCAAATTGTCCAATCGGGTTGAAACTCCCCTGAAATACTTCAAAATCCAACGGGTTGAAACTCCCCCAAATTATTTTCGAGATCTAGCAGGTTGAAATTCCCTTGAAATATTCCAAATATTGACGGGTTGAAATTCCCCTAAAATAATACAAAATCAATTCCCTTTCAATCGGGTTGAAATTCCCTTGAAATATTCCAAATCCAATTGGGTTGAAATCCCCCTAAAATATTGACGGGTTGAAATTCCCTTGAAATAATACAAAATTCAATCTCCTAATACAAGTCCAATTTCCAAATTCTCGACGGGTTGAAATTCCCCTAAAATAGTTCAAATTCCAATAGGTCGAAATATTCTTTCACTACTACAAAAATAGGCAAAGAGACCCGTCCAAATATGCATAAGAGACCTCCTCTGGACAGGTCTCTATCTCAGAGGTCTCTTTGATAAAGAGACCCCCTCATTAAAGGGGTCTCTTATTAATAAAGAAAAGACCCTTTATCAGAGAAAGAGGATCTGTTTTCCTAGAAACTCTAAAAATAATTTAATAGAAGAACAGACCCATCATTAAAGAAATGGGGTCTCTTTGATAAATAAAAAAGACCCACCATCAGAGAAATGGGGTCTCTTTGTTAGAAAAATTCAAACCTTATATTCAAGAAAGGGGGTCTCTTTGACATTTAAACATTTTTTTTATTTTGAAAATCGAAAGACCTATGCTTATAGATAACGGGTCTCTTTTCAGCTATATTTTAAATAAAAAAAAAAACAGTAGCGCACACACACACCAAAAGGGAAGCATCAAAACAAAATTACCATAATAATTGGTATTATATACAATATTTTACAACAAAAATTTAGAACTAAACACATATAAAATTAAGTCCTGCTACAACTATAGCATTAAACCATTTCATACGACCACCTACATTTTTCTAAGTTGTGTCTTTATGCTCCGTGAAATATCACCCAAAGCATACCCTCAAAAAAAAAAATCACCCAAAGCATGATTCTAACGTAACACGCTCCAACATATGTGTCAAATCCACATCACGCCCTTGATCTCATCAATATTAGTTGGAGTAGGCACCGGGAGCTCGAAGAAATAACTACAAGACAACTAAAGCACGTGAGAGAGAGCCCAAGGATAACAACTTTACAAGTCATAATCACAAAGCATAATATCACTAATTCACAAGTCAAAGTTGTGCAAAACAACATGAAGAAACTCGGATTAAGAACGCAGAACAAGACAAGCTGATAAGCACAAAAGTGCCCATGAACGGCAAATCAGCAAGAACCAACACTATTTTGACCACCACAGAATTTACTCTGAATAGCAGATATATCTTGCAGGACTTAAATTTCAGAAGATTAAATTTCAGACAGCACAGTAAATACAGAAAATTAACGAACAAAACTTCATTTTATTTCCACCAAATTTTATCCAGATAATCAAAGTTACAACTTATGAAAGACAATTTCTGTCTGAACCCTTAACACGATTGTTCAAAATTATGATCTCATGAATATCAACAACCACAGTGAATCAAGCAGGAACTTATGATGATAACAAGCGATGAACAATCAGTTTTTTGTACAAAAACAGTGATCACAAGTTCACAACATAAAGTAGCAAAGCAGACATCAAGCTATCAGCCTTAGACTCCCAGTAAGCTCTTCAAACCAGAACTTCAAATCAGGACTTTGCATACCAGGTTCGAGGCTATATATCGTTCCAATGGAGAGTATATAATTACCTGGAAAGTATGTTGATCCATTGATCCATGCAAGCTAATGAGATATGTCAAGGTCCAGTGGTCCACAATCCTTCACAATGCAGAATTGTTCCTTCAGTCTTGCCAAATTGAAGTTATTTCTAAAATTCTAAATGACATGCATCGCTTTCATGAAGAAAGTAGACCAAATAAGAGTCAGAACCATTATTGCCATAAAAGGATACTTCTACTTCTAAGGCGCAATGCACAAAACTGCTGCTAAGTGCTAACACCTCAAGCAATCAGACCTATACACTACCACCAACAGAACCAGTTCCAAACACATAGTTGTTGACAGAAACCCAAGACTCTACATTCATTTGTGTACTGAATAAAGAATAAACGCAGGAAAAAACCACACAAAACAAACCCCAGCATAAACTAAGCCCTCTAAAGTCTAAACAACTGAAAGCAACATAGATTTACTTTGACTTAAGGCCTAGAAAGTTATAAAGTTCTTAAGAATAAGACTATTCTAGGAGCAAAACTCAATACCAATGAATTGAAGTAACTAATAAGACTTCTTATAAATATATATCAACAACAGGTTCTGTACTCCGCAGTTGTGATATTGTTCAATTGATGAATTCCTTGTTACACCAATGCTCAAGAAAGAAAGACCAAGATGAATGCCAACTAGGCAACTACAATTTCTGATGTTAAGGGAAGCTCCTTCTCTAACAAAATTTTGGCATTCAAGTACGCCATTAGTAATGGTGACATTAACAATGTAATTTTCCAAACAAGGCATAATCAAATACTCGTAAAAAATTCATGAAAAAACAAATGCCTGCGGCTGTAAGGCTCTGAGTTACGGCCACTTTATGGGAATGTCTACTTGTGATGTTATTTTTACTGAAACTGATCAAATTTCAGCTTGATTATACCTGTTTCCTGAAAACTAAAACTGAACATCATTCTGCCCAATTCAGCTATTTCAACTTGATTATACCTGGTTCCTGAAAACTAAAACTGAACACCAATCTGCTCAACATAAGGTTTATTTTTATTGCTCATTAACTTTTTCACTTTTTAAAAAAAGATACAAAAAGAAAGTAAACTAATTTCTGTTAATTATGAGAATGTTATATACTGGTGTAAACAGAAGGGACGCGCTGAAGTCTAAGAGATTTTAATTATGCCCGAATAATCTCTATCATATGAGACTCAAGTAACAAAGAATTCTGACTAATCTCAAGTCTTTAGAAGCTGCACAACTTGGGCTGATTGTACCAAAACCATTTTAACACACAAAATCAAGCAAGAACATCATTCGTAATCTTATCATAAGTATCGTCATGAACAAAAACCAAAACAAAAACCCTACCATACAAAGTCAATATCAAATCCAATTAAAAATATACAAATTTACAATCTTCAATGATACCAAATTATACGAAAAAATATCTAATTTTTACCTCACTTCAAACTTCCAAATCAAATTAACATGTCTGTACAATAGCTCCCAATCAACCAAATTTCATACGCCTGTATAAAAATCAGATTATCAAGCAAACACGTTCAAGAACAAACTAATTACTAAATAATATATGTAAAAAACCTTAGAAACCAAATCAAATTCATGGCGGAAAAAAAAACATGAAAAATAAAGTGCAGATATACCTTGCTCTGTTAGTTGTTGTTTGAGCTCCGCTACTTACTCACCATACGAAACCTCCAAGGTTGATAAACTTTACAATGGAAAAATTGGAAACTATTGTATGAATTAAAGTTGGAAATTGAAATTTAGATTTCGAAAATTAGGGTTCTTTTATTCAATTTCGATGAGCTGCAGAAATTGGTGATCTGCAAGAATATAAATTGGGGATTTTGATTGAGAATAACGGAGTGAGAAGTTTGAGAGATGAATGAATTCTCTGCGAATTCAATCAGATCTGAAATTGAGGTATTTGGGGTTTTATTTTCGCTGTACAGGGAAGGGAGAGAGAAGTAGGGGTTATGATTTCTGACCTTCTAATAATAATTTAATTGAGGAGCAGACCTGTTATAGGAGATAACGGGTCTCTTCATTTTTTATTAGTGGACCCCGCCTCTACGAGAAATCTCCTTTCTAAGCTAACGGGTCTCTTTTTTGCGCCCAGATAACATAAGAGACCTCTGATTTGTATTATGAGGTCTTATTAAGTAAAGAGACCCGTTAAGTACTCTAATGGATCTGTTTTTTTAGGTCTCTTTGGACATTTTTGTAGTAGTGTTTTTCGATATTCCAAGTCATAGCACAAAGAGTCAACTTCCACAAAAGAATGAAGGCTCCTCTCAAACACTTCCAACGGGTTGCAAACCCCGAATACAAGTACAAAATCCAAAGTCCCGAATCTTCGGGGTGGCACTTAGAGTCAAGTACGTCTAGGTCTCATTCATTGCATGCATATCATATCATGTGTCGGGAAGTCCAAGTTCTAAAATTCTAAATCATGTGGTGTGTCCTACCTAGGAGTCCAAGGTTCCTGTGGGTTCGCCGAAGAGGAGAGAGGTTGAAAAGAACTCCATCAGCCCTAGCCTCACTCATAGCCGACATCGAATGAGTAGCCAGTTCATCTCCTACAAATCAAATTTCCAGTCCCTTTCAAGAATCAGTCCAAATGTCTTCCCCCGATCAACTCACCCAACTCATAGCAGCTGTCGCCAGCCTCAGCACCAATGTGGAGAGCATAAGCAACCGACTGGGCATTGTGGAACAGGCCGCACCCACCGATGACTTAACCAAGAAGATCGAGAGTCTGGTCAATAAGGTCACCAACCAAGAGAATTATTTTGACACCTCAATGGAGGACAACCTCAAGGGGAAGGCGAATCTGCCAGACAAATTCTCCGCCAATGACATTCCAAAATTCAAGTCGACTGACAATCCTAAGTATCACCTCAAGAACTTCAGAGCTACAATGGCCATTAAGGGGGTCGAACTCGAGCTATACCCTGTGGTATTCCCTATGTCCCTAGAACTTGTCTGCCAGAAGTGGTATTGCTCACTCAAAGAGCATCAAACCAGTACATGGAAAGCGGTCGCTCGAGGATTCATGGAGCAGTATCAGCCCAATATTCAACTTCAAACTACTCTAAGGGAGCTAGAGGTTCTCGGGCAAGGACCTCAGGAAGGCTTCACTAATTACCTCAACCGGTGGAGAGAAATGGCATCCCAAATGGCTCGACCCTCCGAGAGAGAACTGGTCAAGATCTTCATTGCTGGGCTTCTTCCGAAATACAATACTCACATGAAGTACCTAGGATTGGAAAGCTTCAAGAGAACCTATGACATTGGGGTCGATATAGAGAACGACCTGATGAAAGCACCAACAGTCCCGGCTCCACAAGCTGAAAAGTGGAAGGGTAAGAAAGCTAAAGCAACACACAAGGTCCACGAGGTTAACGCCCTAGAGGCTCCTCAAGGTCCAAAGCCGAACAATTTCAAGAACAACACCAATCAGCGCAACTTTCAAGGCAGACCACAAAGGGTCTTTACAAACCCCGGAATGTCTTACAGTGAGGCATTCGATTGGCTGGTCGAAAAGCAGGTCATCGCACCACTCGGTCCTACACCCGATCCTCCAGTCGACAAAAGATCCAAGAGCTGGGATCCTGCAGCACATTCCAAATACTATCAAGGTAAGGGCCATGACATCGAAGACTACTTCAAGCTCAAGCATTTGATCCAAAATATGGTCGAAAATAAGACCTTGCCCCTACCTCCTAGAGCCAAACAAATTCCCTCGGTCCAAGCCATCTCCTATGACTGCGAAGATGAAGGAGAGGAAATTCCATGCAACTTAATCTCTACAATATACAAGCCAGGTGACGAGCTGATGGTTCCAAACTTCTGCCATCTCCTGGGTGATCCCCGAGCTAAGGGTAACCATCGACATTCAAGAAAACATCTGTCCCCTCGCCACCTTGAAGGCTTTGGGCTTCTCCGACTACGATCTCATGCTGACTGCCCAACAGACCGTCAAACTCCAAGGTGTCACATACAAAGTCCTAGGAGTCCTCGATTTGGTCTTTTCCTTCGACACCTACTACAACAGTGCTGAATTCCTAGTCATCGATCTGCCTGCCAACTTCGATCTACTATTAAGAGATCCTTGGTTCGAGGAAATATTGGACGGCCCTGCCTGCCTCACCCTCAAAGGTTCGAGCTTCCGTGACACTTCCATCAAACAAAAGCCGGCTGTACGCCAGGAAAGGGAGGCCACGCATACTCGGGGTTAAGGGGGTAGTTGAAGGAAATAATGCCCTTGGTCCAAGTATCCATATAATATTAAGTCTAATAAATGCGGTTCAGTATTAATTAACAAGTTAATAATTCAGTGAGATCAAGTGAGCTGAATGCTTAGCTAGAGGCCGCTTCAGTTCAAGTGGAATTAATGACATTAATCCACAGCTTACTCTTGACTGAACCCGTAGGGTCACACAAATAGTACGTAAACGGATCAAGTATTTAATGGCATTAAATACTCCATCTATGGATATTCGGAATCGACGGATCTTGGTTTTAGTGGGAGCTGAGATCGTCACAAGCAAGAAATGAATACTCCGGAAACGATGATATTGCCGGAAACGGAAATATGGATCGTATCGGAAATATAAATATTATCCAAGTCGTATATGTTGCCGGAAACGGAAACATGGTACGTATCGGAAAATATTATTGGAAATGGAAATATTGCCGGAATCGGAAATATTGTCAGAATCGGAAATATTATCGGAATCGGAAAATAATTCCGGAAACGGAAATATTAAATATTTGTTTGAAAGGGAAATTAATTCTGGAATCGGAAATATTAAATATTGTTCGTATCGGAAATGAATTCCGGAATCGGGAATTTAATCGGAAGCGTATCGTACGAATTAGCATCGGACGAGGCTCGCTAGACGAAGGCCCAGCACGAAGCCAGGTCGTCGCCCAGCAAGCCACACGCATCAACGCCAAGCCTCAACCAGGTCCAGTGCAAGCCAGGCCCAGCCAAGGCCTTGGGCGTGCGCGCGGACAGCAGCATGGGCCGAGCGTTGTGCGCTCAACGTGGGCCGCAAGGCCTGGGCGGGTGTACGGTGCTTCGTGCGATGCTCGTGTGCGAATCCTAAAGCTATCGGGATTCGATAAAAGATTAAATCCTAAACCTATTAGATAAAGTTTATTTAATAAGAGTCCTAGCAGGATTCTAATTAAATTAATTCATATCCTAATAGGATTCCAGTTCCTTTTCCATACCTCTATAAAATAGGTACCTAGGGTCATAATTTATAGACACAATTGAAGTATTCTAAAGGTAAGATTTTGAAGAAAAATCAGCCACTCTCTTGCCCCTAACCAGCCGAAAATCTATACTGCCTTAAGGGCGATTCTAGTTGGTCAAGCTTAAGGCGGATCCGGACGTGCTGTGGACTATCTACGGAGGGACGACACTTGGAGTCCTAAATACTTGTTCTTGTTCGGTTCGGGCGCAGCTAGGGAGGGCACGCAACAAAGTGTATGCACCTAAACTATGCTAAATGATTATGTGTAAATAATATGCTTTCCTGGCTTTATGGTTTTTCCGCATGATTTATGTTTTGTCATATGTATCATAACCTATCAGTGGTATCACGAGCCTCTTATTATTTTCATAATCTAAATTGCATGAACATGGTAAAATATTACAAATTTTCAAGGAATTAAAAGGGGTGATTAATTTTCATAATTGTTAATTAATTGCAAATTGCGTTAATTTAATTATATGTACGCAGTTTTTCGGAAGTTTCTTCGTTACTCATCCAAATCAAGTGATTTTTGTGTCAATTCCGCATGTAAAAGGCATTCTAAAATTTTGACAAAATTATTATTTTTCGGCCTAACCCAGAATTCCCAAATTCGAAGCCTAACTCTGACTTTTCGGAGGTTTTAGTTTTTCGAACGCAAAAGTTTGTAAATTTAAGATGTTAAATTAAATATTTGCGATTCTTGTTGATAAATCTTGAATTTTTGATTGACCTACTGTATATGTTTAACAAGTTTGAATGCCTAGCCTTGTTAATTATGCAATCTAATTTGTAATTATGATTAAATTGTTGAAATTCAAATAATTTAGAATTGATTTGTTTTTCATAATTAATTAATAATTTAATTAGATTCCTATGATTAAAAACCACCATAAAAATTGTTAATTTATGTTAAATTTTAAATTTTTATGACCAAGATTTGAATCCATGATTAATCGGAAATTAATTGATTGATAAATATTCGATTTTTCGCCCTAAAATTATGAAATTAATATGTTTTATTAATTTGTCATTAATTTTGAATTAAAAATTTTAAATTTTTATGCAATCGCTCATGAAACTTGGACGCACAAAGCAATGGACGCTACGTATTAACCCTTAAGGGGTGTTGTATAGTGCGGGCATACGACGACGAGCAAGGGAGCTCGTCGCCCATGCGGTACGAATGCAGCGAGCAAGGCGAGTGGCGCGCGAGCACAAGGCAGCGGCCATGCCTTGTGTCGAGTGCTGCGCGCATATGGGCGATGGGCGAGCAGCGATGGCATGGAACAAGCAGAGGCGCGCGCGCGAGGGCGAGAGCTGGTCGCCCAGCGATCGCTGCTCAGGGCGCCAACACGCGTGGCCTCGAGCGCTTGCTTGCGCGAGCGAGCGAGCGAGCGAGCATCATCGTAGCTGCTGCGTTTGCGCGCGACTGCTGCGATGATGTGCCAAGGGCCAGCGATTGTCGTGCAATTGATGGGGCTTGGGCGCAAGCCCAAGTGCTCGTCATGTTACGATTATCGAGTTTTAAATTTTAATTTGAAATTTTTCAGTTCATGTAATTTTAATTAATTTTAAAATTAAATAATTTAAATTGTTTTCTTGGATTTTAATTTTGAATATTATAATTATTATAAATTTTATTTATTCTAATTATTTTACTAAAATTAAAAACCTTGAATTAATTTAAAATTCGACTGAAAAATAAATTAAATAAATGGATTCAATTATAATTTTATATAAGCTTTAAATTTTAATTAAATTTGTATGTTTCCGGTTAGACTAGAAATACATTTTTATGTTTAAAATTAGTAAAGCATATGAATTTTTTGGTTTAAGTGGGAGCCATTTTTAGTCATAAACTCTTGATTAGGTCTACAAAACCTTTAAGGTTAAACAACTTGATTAGAATTAATAAGGACTGAATAATTGGTAGATTATTGGTGCCCTTGATTAATTGCTGCAAATGTTTATATGATGCATACAATGTGTTTTAACTAACCAATTATGTGGGCCATTCATGATAATGAATGGATGAATGGTATATATTGTATATGTACTGTTTTGCAGGTTATGAAGTGACTAGTATGGCCCAAATAGGATAGAAAATATGGTATGCGTACCATTAATTTGAATGTAATTGGTCTAAAGTACCAAATTTGTTTTTCAATTTAAATATGGTCTGCGTACCATCAAATAGTTGTAATTAGTTTTAATTTTAGCTTATCCTATTTGGAGAAAATGGCGCCTCCCACGGTGAAATTCAAGACGAAGTTTCCATTTTCGAGACGGACTTTGAAGTTGAAGCTTCAAGATGAAGTCGGGCCATACTAGATCACATTTATCTTATGCATGCTTTAAGTTATTTATTGCTTTAAATATGTCTTAATTATGCATGAGATTGTGGCTTGATTATGTTGCATGATTAAGGATTTTAGTTCACTTAAAATCTAACCAACATAGTAAGAGTCTTAAGTTCCAAACTTAAAAATTGAGTTAAAAGGTGCCATGCCAAAATAACACTTACTTGGCAAAATCGATATAAGTAAGGAGTCCTTTTATGTCGTGGCAAAATCGATAGGTTTACCTAATAAGCTCTTAGACGTACCTATCAACCAAGAGTAGTTTCTAGACTATTAGCAAAAGGTTTTTGCTTGCCTAAAATTTTTTAGAATTGAGTCTAAATACATAATGTGCTTAATTCTTCAATGGATTTTAGGATCTTGGAATCATTTTATTCACACCTGCCGGAACACATAACTTGAATAAAATGCTTAATGAACATTGAATTATGCATGTATGCTAGAATTTAAGTTTATTAAGAGAAACTGTGAATGGTTATTTATTTGTTTATTCTTTTCAATTGTAGTTTTAACTATGGCAAACAACAATCAAAACATCATCATGGGTTCTGAGCTTATGGTCAAGCTGAACCTGACAAATTTTCGTGAATGGGAAGTTAAGCTAGTTGAAATAGTCAGACTCAATGGACTTGAGTATGTACTGTTACATCCCATGCCAAGCTACTATGCCAGAGACATGACCCCTGAAAGATTTTCCGCCTGGGATGCGGATCTGAAAAAGGTTATGAGTCTCATGCTGAACAATATCCCTGATGAATGGGCTAGAAGGTTTGTAGCTTATGAACCTTTTACGCTCATCAAGAATCTGAGGGATATCTGTCGTGGAAGCACGGAGGACAGGGACCTGAACGTCCATGAGTTGATTGAATCAATGTCTGGTCTAAAGGTTAGTTCTCCCAACAGGTGTTATAGGATGGAAGTGCAAGAAACACATGTTCAGCTCCTTCGCACTAAACAAAGGGTAGGCGTCCCACTGAGGTTCCATGTGGATCTTATGCATTCATATTTCGATCGCCTAAGTCTGCTAGGAACACTAATAAGCGAAAGGATGGCAGTCTCTATCGTGCTCAATTTACTGCACAGTGGGTTTGGTCGCTTCAAGCAACTATACCTAAGTGAACCAAGAGAAGAAACAGTTGCAGAATTTGTTCACCTTGTCAGAAAGGCTGAGATAATACTGGACTGTTAAGCCAAAGATTTACTCAAGGCTAAAGGGAGACCGTTCAAGAAAAGTGGAAAGTCCAAGGGCAATGCTAAATCAAAGCAGGACAAGTCCACATCAAGCTGTCTTTATTGTGATGGAATAGGCCATTATAAAAGAGAATGTCCAAAGCTAAAGGAAGATCAGAAGAACGGAACAGTCGTTCCATCTTCAGGTATTTTCATTATAGACTGTATACTTGCTAATTCAACTTCTTGGGTATTAGATACAGGTTTTGGCTCACACTTATGTTCCAATTCACAGGGACTAACAAGAAGTAGAAAGTTAAGCAAGGGTGAAGTCGACCTACGAGTGGGAAATGGAGCACGGATTGCTGCATTAGCTGTAGAAACTTATTATTTGTTGTTGCCCTCTGGGCTAGTTTTGGAACTGGAAGAGTGTTTCCATGTTCCAAGTCTTACTAAAAACATCATTTCAGTTTCTTGCTTAGATGCTAAGGGATTTTCGTTTTTAATAAAAGATAATAGTTGTTCGTTTTATTTTAAAGAGATGTTTTATGGATCTGCTAGATTAGTCAATGGACTATATTTATTAGATCACGACAAACAAGTTTATAACATAAATACCAAAAGGGCCAAAAAGGATGATTCAGATCTCACCTATCTGTGGCATTGTCGATTAGGCCATATTAACTTGAAACGCATGGAAAGACTTCAGAAAGAAGGAATTCTAGAACCATTTGACTTAGAGGATTATGGTAAGTGCGAATCATGTTTACTTGGCAAAATGACAAAGCAACCTTTCTCTAAAGTTGGAGAAAGAGCAACTAAACTATTGGGTTTAATCCATACAGATGTATGTGGACCAATGAGTACAAATGCTAGAGGTGGTTTAAGCTACTTTATCACTTTCACGGATGACTTCAGTAGATATGGTTATGTCTACCTAATGAAGCATAAGTCTGAATCCTTTGACAAATTCAAGGAATTTCAGAGTGAAGTAGAGAATCAATTAGGCAAGAAGATTAAGGCACTGCGGTCTGATAGAGGCGGTGAATATCTGAGCTATGAATTTGATGACCATCTGAAAGAATGTGGAATTCTATCAGAATTGACTCCTCCTGGAACACCGCAATGGAACGGTGTATCGGAACGGAGGAACAGAACGTTGCTAGACATGGTTAGGTCAATGATGGGTCAGGCCGAACTTCCATTAGAATTTTGGGGACATGCACTAAATACAGTTGCACTCACTATAAATAGAGCTCCGTCGAAAGCTGTCGAAAAGACTCCATATGAGTTATGGTTTGGAAAGCCTCCAAAAGTGTCTTTTCTTAAGATTTGGGGATGTGAAGTATACGTCAAACGATTAATTTCGGACAAACTTTATCCGAAATCTGACAAATGTATCCTTGTGGGCTATCCAAAGGAAAGAAAGGGGTATTACTTCTACAATACATCTGAGAACAAGGTGTTTGTTGCTCGAGATGGTGTCTTTTTGGAGAAGATTCACATTTCCAAAATGACAAGTGGGAGAAAAATAGACCTCGAAGAAATTCGAGTCGAACAAAAAACTCTAGAGAATGCTCAAGATGACATTCAGGATGAAACTCAGAGATCTTTAGAAGTATCTGGTGAGAATCATGGTCAATCTAGAGATGTAACCCCGCGTAGATCGCAGAGATATAGATCTCAACCGGAAAGGTACTTAGGTATTTTGACGAACGAGAGCTATGACGTTCTATTACTTGAAAGTGATGAACCTGCGACTTACAAACAAACTATGACGAGCCCTAGCTCCAAGCAATGGCAAGAAGCCATGCAATCTGAATTAGACTCCATGTCAGAAAACCAAGTATGGGATTTGGTAGATTTGCCAGATGGCTACCAAGCCATTGGAAGCAAATGGGTTTTCAAACTGAAAAAGGACAAGGATGGGAAACTTGAAGTTTTCACAGCTAGATTGGTTGTAAAAGGTTACAGGCAAGTCCACGGTGTGGATTACGATGAAACCTTTTCACCAGTTGCAATGCTAAAGTCTATTCGGATAATGTTAGCAATCGTTGCATATTACGATTACGAAATATGGCAGATGGATGTCAAAACCGCTTTCTTAAACGGCGTTTTAACAGAAACTGTGTTTATGACACAACCTAAAGGTTTTGAGGATCCAAAGAATGCTAAAAAGGTATGCAAGATAAAGAAATCAATCTACGGATTGAAGCAGGCATCAAGGAGCTGGAATATACGTTTTGATGAAGCAGTCAGTGACTTTGGTTTCATCAAGAACGCAGACGAATCTTGTGTATACAAGAAGGTCAGTGGGAGCAAAATTGATTTCCTAGTATTATATATCGACGACATATTACTTATCGGAAATGACATTCCTATGTTGAACTCTGTCAAGATTTGGCTTGGGAAATGTTTTTCGATGAAGGATCTAGGAGAAGCACAGTACATATTGGGCATTAAGATTTACAGAGATAGATATAAAAGGATGATTGGACTTAGTCAAAGCACTTATATCAATAAGTTGCTTGATAGGTTCAAGATGGCAGACTCCAAGCGAGGCTACCTACCCATGTCTCATGGAATAACTCTAAGCAAGACTCAGTGCCCAAAAACACTTAATGAGCATAGACGAATGAATGGGATTCCATATGCATCATTGATTGGTTCAATAATGTATGCTATGATATGTACACGCCCGGATGTTGCGTACGCACTCAGTGCTACGAGGAGATACCAGTCAGACCCATGAGAGGCACATTGGACTGCTGCCAAGAATATTCTGAAGTACTTGAAAAGGCACAAAGATGACTTCCTGGTCTATAGTGGAGATGATGAATTAATTGTTAAAGGCTATACGGACGCAAGTTTCCAAACCGACAAAGATGATTTCAGCTCACAGTCTGGGTTTGTCTTCTGCCTCAACGGAGGTGCAGTAAGCTGGAAAAGTGCTAAGCAAAGCACCATTGCGGATTCTAGAACCGAAGCGGAGTACATTGCTGCACATGAAGCAGCAAAGGAAGCTATATGGCTAAGGAAGTTCATAGGTGAACTTGGTGTAGTCCCCTCCATTAAAGGACCAATAGCCCTGTATTGTGATAATAACGGAGCTATTGCACAGGCAAAGGAGCCTAGACACCACCAAAGAGTCAAGCATGTACTTCGTAGATTTCACCTTCTACGAGAGTTCGTTGAAAGAAAAGAAGTCGAGATAAGCAAGATTGGAACTGATGACAACATATTAGATCCATTGACTAAACCTCTGCCGCAGGCGAAGCACAACTCGCACATTGCAGCTATGGGAATCAAGCATATTGGAGAATGGCTTTGATGTCCTTATTTAATGTTTTAAAGTTTTAGAGTTTAATTCTTTGTAAAATATTATTGGTTAATCATTCACAATAAATGAATAGAATTCATTTTTCCATTTAATTTGTGGTTTATTAAATGATGAGTCCCTTCAATTTGACGATATATTCAAGATAGACTGTCAGGACCAGTCCTGTGAATAAGAAATGTCTATCAAGTGAACTTGAATGTCAAATGTTGAAAATGGTCCCTGGTCGAAGTTTTCTATAAAATTGGACGCATAGCAAACGTTAGACGACTAGAATGCAAGATGACTAGTAGTTCTGTTTCTTGAACTATGTGGACATGGCAATGTCGTAATCATTTGCATAGATACTTACTTCGGGAAGACTAGTATCGGACAGACCTATGAAACTTTACTATAAGAGATTAAAATCTTTCATAAGTAAATTTCATTAAAATTATTAGACACTAAATCCTCAATACCTGAGTGATTTGAGATTACTTGTTTGAGAACTGGTTGCTTTGACGTTGACCAACCGTCGCACCGTAAAAGGAGACTATAAAGGCAACGCTCAGGTAATCACCTATCAAATGAAGTCTAATCTCAAGATCGCAAGATTGGGATTGTCCTCCCATAAATCGGGATGAGATGCTTAAAAGTTGTACAAGGCCACTCGGAGAGCTAGAAACTGTAAAATGCATGGCCGTGCTCGGATGAATCATAGGTTATGATTATATGTTTATTTGATCAGTTGAACTCTCAAACCGAGAAACACCTCTGGACATAATAAGGATGACAACTCTTACCTTATGTTCAAGAGCAAGCATCGAGCGACAAAGGAATTAGGTAATGCACACTTGTCCCTAAGGACAAGTGGGAGACTGAACGAAATAATGCCCTTGGTCCAAGTATGCATATAATATTAAGTCTAATAAATGCGGTTCAGTATTAATTAACAAGTTAATAATTCAGTGAGATCAAGTGAGCTGAATGCCTAGCTAGAGGCCGCTTCAGTTCAAGTGGAATTAATGACATTAATCCACAGCTTACTCTTGACTGAACCCTTAGGGTCACACAAATAGTACGTAAACGGATCAAGTATTTAATGGCATTAAATACTCCATCTATGGATATTCGGAATCGACGGATCTTGGTTTCAGTGGGAGCTGAGATCGTCACAAGCAAGAAATGAATACTCCGAAAACGATGATATTGCCGGAAACGGAAATATGGATCGTATCGGAAATATAAATATTATCCAAGTCGTAGATGTTGCCGGAAACGGAAACATGGTACGTATCGGAAAATATTTTCGGAAATGGAAATATTGCCGGAAACGGAAAAATTGTCAGAATCGGAAATATTATCGGAATCGGAAAATAATTCCGGAAACGGAAATATTAAATATTTGTTTGAAAGGGAAATTAATTCTAGAATCGGAAATATTAAATATTGTTCGTATCGGAAATGAATTCCGGAATCGGGAATTTAATCGGAAGTGTATCGTACGAATTAGCATCGGACGAGGCTCGCTAGACGAAGGCCCATCACGAAGCCAGGCCGTCGCCCAGCAAGCCACACACATCAACGCCAAGCCTCGACCAGGCCCAGCGCAAGCCAGGCCCAGCCAAGGCCTTGGCCTTGGGCGCGCGCGCGGACAGCAGCATGGGCCGAGCGCTGTGCGCTCAGCGTGGGCCGCAAGGCCTGCGCGGGTGTACGGTGCTTCGTGCGATGCTCGTGTGCGAATCCTAAAGCTATCGGGCTTCGATAAAAGATTAAATCCTAAACCTATTAGATAAAGTTTATTTAATAAGAGTCCTAGCAGGATTCTAATTAAATTAATTCATATCCTAATAGGATTCCAGTTCCTTTTCCATACCTCTATAAATAGGTACCTAGGGTCATAATTTATAGACACAATTGAAGTATTCTAAAGGTAAGATTTTGAAGAAAAATCAGCCACTCTCTTGCCCCTAACCAGCCGAAAATCTATACTACCTTAAGGGCGATTCTAGTTGGTCAAGCTTAAGGCGGATCCGGACGTGCTGTGGACTATCTACGGAGGGACGACACTTGGAGTCCTAAATACTTGTTCTTGTTCGGTTCTGGCGCAGCTAGGGAGGGCACGTAACAAAGTGTATGCACCTAAACTATGCTAAATGATTATATGTAAATAATATGCTTTCCTGGCTTTATGGTTTTTCCGCATGATTTATGTTTTGTCATATGTATCATAACCTATCAGTATTTGCCTTGGGGAGGCACTCCTCGGGGCCCATCCCAACCTCCAAAGTCGGGATAAGAATCCCCTGTGTGGCTCCTTTGAGGAGCAAGAGAAGCCAAGGTACGCGCTTGGTCCTCTTGCCCTTGCAAGATAGCCGTAAGGGTGGATTGCAAGTCAGTCAAATCAAAAGGAGAGGGGGAAGACATACCACCCGCATTAGGGGGAGGACCGGGAGGTGTACTAGGAGACCGAGGAGGAGCTTGAGTGGAAGGTCCGGCGGTGGCGGTAGTGGAGGTGGTGGCGGTGGGGATGAAATTGTGGTGCCGATGGAGCAAGTAACGGACTTCAGAGGACCATGAAGTGATGAACGGGTGAGGAAGATATCACCAATTGGCTTTCTTCACAAGCCAAATAATTTGCTCCTCGTTGACCGTGTAATGGAGCCACATGGCATTGTACATCGCCCGGACATTCACGAATTCCCCACCGGGAACGGGCGTCAAAGCATCAATCTCCTTGGCATGAGGGTTGTTCGGTATAGCCCGAACAAGAAGAGTAAGCATGCCACCAAGGAGGATGTCGGCCTTGTTCAAGTGGCAATTTCGAACCTCAATGATCCGGGAGATGAGCAATTGGCCAAAATCAAGGACCCCTTGCTCCGCTAGTGTTGCCAACCACAAACCACCAAGCTCCGTGCCCGACAAGGCACCGGTAGCACCCTTTGAGAAAAGGGCATAGACAAGGAGGCGGCTCATGTAGCAAATGGCTGGATTGTGGAATGAAGAAGCCTTGGCCGATGCGGAGTAGAACCTCCCGCTCTCTCCGGTGAGCGATCTCCACCAACTATGCTCATCATAGTCATTCACACATTCGGTCCTTGGGTTTGTGATGAGCCCGTAGTCCGAATCAATGGAAAAGATGGCATTGATATCATTGTTGGTCAACTTGTGTTGGCGGCCGAAGACTTGAAAGCTCAATTCAATCACACTATCCCGATCTCATCTTGCACAATGTTTTTCAGGGCCGAGGAGAGGAACTCCAAGGTCAACCTTGTGTAGGTCGTGTAGGGGAATACAGTTAAACATAAAAACATGTGCGGAAACAATCCCCAAAGCTAGGAAGCATGTATAAAGCACCGATCAAGCACACTTACGTTTGAAGCGTGTTTTCCACAAATCTGTCAAAGAACACGAACTTAGAACTCCACTTGTCGTTCCTTTACTTGGTTCACCGACACGATCAGATCCGTCTTGATTATCGTAGCTTAGACAATCGATCAAGATAGTTTGCTTTTGGGAAGAACTCACTTTGGAGGCACAGATAGAATTAGGGTTCTCTGAGTCTCTAGGGTTTTGAGTATGACTGAATTGTGTTGTTGGAAAAAGGGTTAGAAGGTTATTAACATAACCTTACTAACCGGCCAAGCCACAAGGGCAAGACCGGCCAGCAAGCCCGTGCAAACGTACACGAGCACCCACAGCGTGCTGGGCCGTGGGCCGCGCTGCTGTAGATGTGTCGTTGCCTTGGCCCGCGCGCACACACGCGCAGCTCGCTCGGCCATGGGCCAGCGCTGCCGTGTTGTGGCCTTGCTTGCGTGCCGAGCGCCCATGGGCCTTGAGTGCTTCGCGCACTCGGCTCGTGGGCTACTCCTCGTAGTCGCGACTTAATATTGTTCCGGATATTATTTATCGTTTCATATACGACGAATCACCGTCGTACGATACGATTTATTCGTTTCGCCTAGCTTACAAATATTCGCGATACGATATACGATTCCGACGCAAGGTCGTATCGTAAAATACGTTTTCCAAAACTAATTCCCGAAAAGCTATTAAATGAATTTATGATTCATTTAATCCGGTGATCTGTTACGTGTCATTGGTGTGACCTTGTAGGTTCAGTCAAGAGTAAGCTGTGAGCTTTAATATTCATTAGAACTCACTGATCGGAAGCATTGCTTCAGCTAGCTGTTCCGATCACTTGATCCCGCTGAATTAATTGTTCGCAATTAATCTGAACCTTGGTATTAGACTTAATGCACCTTGGTATTAGACTTAATGCACCTTGGGTGAAGGACATATTTCCTTCAGTCTCCCACTTGTCATTCAGACAAGTGTGCATTCACATTCCTTTGTCACTTAGTGTTACAAGATCCAATAAGTATCTATGCAAAAGTGTTCTCATGGTCAATCTGATACAAGATGCAATAAGTATCTATGCAAAAGATTCTGACATCCAGTCACTTTAGTTTAAGAAACAGAACTAAGTAATCTACTTGCAATCTAATCTTCAATGACCTTGATTAGGGATCCTTTGTGACTTCAATATTCAAGTTCACTTATGGGTGTTTCTTTGTCGAAGAATCCATCTTGACATCCCATTTGAATGATTTGATAGGTTATGATTCATATGACAAAACATAAATCATGCGGAAAAACCATAAAGCCAGGAAAGCATATTATCTTCGCTCGTGCCATGCCATCTCTGCTCTCCCATCGCCCACATGCGCGCAGCACTCGACACAAGGCAGGGCTGCTGCCTTGTGCTCGCGCGCCACTCGCCTTGCTCGCTGCATTCGTACCGCATGGGCGACGAGCTCCCTTGCTCGTTGTCGCACGCCCGCACTATACAACACCCCTTAAGGGTAACACGTAGCGTCCATTGCTTTGTGCGTGCAAGTTTTATGAGCGATTGCATAAAAATTTAAAATTTTTAATTCAAAATTAATGACAAATTAATAAAACATATTAATTTCATAATTTTAGGGCGAAAAATCGAAAATTTATTAATCAATTAATTTTCGATTAATCATGGATTCAAATCTAGGTCATAAAAATTTAAAATTTAACATAAATTAACAAATTTTATGGTGGTTTTTATTCATAGGCATCTAATTAAATTATTAATTAATTATGAAAAACAAATCAATTCTAAATTATTCGAATTTCAACAAATTAATCATAATTACAAATTAGATTGTATAATTAACAAGGCTAGGCATTCAAACTTGTTAAACATATACTGTAGGTCAATCAAAAATTCAAGATTTATCAACAAGAATCGCGAATATTTAATTTAACATCTTAAATTTACAAACTTTTGCGTTCGAAAAACTAAAACCTCCGAAAAGTCATAGTTAGGCTTCGAATTTGGGAATTCTGGGTTCGGCCGAAAAACATTATTTTGGTCAAAATTTTAGAATGCCTTTTACATGCGGAATTGACACAAAAATCACTCGATTTGGATGAGTAACGAAGAAACTGCCGAAAAACTGCGTACATATAATTAAATAAACGCAATTTGCAATTAATTAACAATTACGAAAATTAATCACCCCTTTTAATTCCTTGCAAATTTGTAATATTTAACCATGTTTATGCAATTTAGATTATGAAAATAATAAGAGGCTCGTGATACCACTGATAGGTTATGATTCATATGACAAAACATAAATCATGCGGAAAAACCATAAAGCTAGGAAAACATATTATTTACACATAATCATTTAGCATAGTTTAGATGCATACACTTTGTTGCGTGCCCTCCCTAGCTGCGCCCGAACCGAACAAGAACAAGTATTTAAGACTCCAAGTGTCATCCCTCCGTAGATAGTCCACAGCACGTCCGGATCCGCCTTAAGCTTGACCAACTAGAATCGCCCTTAAGGTTGCTTAGGAATTTCGGCTAATATGGTGCAAGTGTATGGCTGATTTTTCTTCAAAATCTTACCTTTAGAATACTTCAATTGTGTCTATAAATTATGACCCTAGGCACCTATTTATAGAGGTATGGAAAAGCAACTGGAATCCTATTAGGATAAGAATTAATTAAACTAGAATCCTAGTAGAACTCTGATTAATTAATTTATCCTTTTAGGATTAGGAATTTAATCATATATCGAAACCTAATAGTTTTAGGATTCGTATAGCACACAAACACACACACGCACGCACAGCAGCCAACGAGGGGCGCCATGTGCGCGCGCGCAGCCCGCAAGCTCGCAGCGCATGCCACGAGGCCCACACGCTGCCACAGCCTTGGCGCGCGCTGAGCCTGCCTTGCGGTGGGCCTGGCGCAACCTTGGCTGGTGCGTTTGTGGCGCGCTGGCTTGCTGGGCGATGGCCCGGCTTCGTGCTGGGCCTTCGTCCGGCAGGCCTCGTCGGATGCTAATTCGTACGATACGCTTCCGATTAATTTCCAGATTCCGGAATTCATTTCCGATACGAACAATATTTAATATTTCCTATTCCGGAATTAATTTCCGTTTCGAACAAATATTTAAAATTTATGTTTCCGGAATTATTTTCCGATTCCGATAATATTTCCGATTCGGACAATATTTCCGTTTCCGGCAATATTTTCGATTCCTGCAATAT
Organism: Spinacia oleracea; assembly: GCF_020520425.1. Lineage (NCBI taxonomy): Eukaryota > Viridiplantae > Streptophyta > Magnoliopsida > Caryophyllales > Amaranthaceae > Spinacia > Spinacia oleracea. The sequence goes on from NC_079489.1 coordinate 96,665,515, forward strand.
TTCCATTTCCATCAATATTTTCCGATACGTACCATGTTTCCGTTTCCGGCAACATCTACGACTAGGATAATATTTATATTTCCGATACGATCCATATTTCCGTTTCCGGCAATATCATCGTTTCCGGAGTATTCATTTCTTGCTTGTGACGATCTCAGCTCCCACTGAAACCAAGATCCGTCGATTCCGAATATCCATAGATAGAGTATTTAATGCCATTAAATACTTGATCCGTTTACGTACTATTTGTGTGACCCTACGGGTTCAGTCAAGAGTAAGATGTGGATTAATGTCATTAATTCCACTTGAACTGAAGCGGCCTCTAGCTAGGCATTCAGCTCACTTGATCTCACTGAATTATTAACTTGTTAATTAATACTGAACCGCATTTATTAGACTTGAGATTAGACTTCGTTTGATAGGTGATTACCTGAGCGTTGCCTTTATAGCCTCCTTTTACGGTGCGACGGTTGGTCAACGTCAAAGTAACCAGTTCTCAAACAAGTAATCTCAAATCACTCAGGTATTGAGGATTTAGTGTCTAATAAGTTTAATGAAATTTACTTATGACAGATTTTCATCTTTTACAGTAAAGTTTCATAGGTCTGTCCGATACTAGTCTTCCCAAAGTAAGTATCTATGCAAATGATTATGACATTGCCATGTCCACATAGTTCAAGAAACAGAACTACTAGTCATCTTGCATTCTAGTCGTCTAACGTTTTCTATGCGTCCAATTTTATAGAAAACTCCGACCAGGGACCATTTTCAACCTTTGACATTCAAGTTCACTTGATAGACATTTCTTAGTCACAGGACTGGTCCTGACAGTCTATCTTGAATATATCGTCAAATTGAAGGGACTCATCATTTAATAAACCACAAATTAAATGGAAAATGAATTCTATTCATTTATTGTGAATGATTAACCAATAATGTTTTACAAAGAATTAAACTCTAAAACTTTAAAACATTAAACAAGGACATCAAAGCCATTCTCCAATATGCTTGATTCCCATAGCTGCAGTGTGCGAGTTGTGCTTCGCCTGCGGCAGAGGTTTAGTCAATGGATCTGATATGTTGTCATCAGTTCCAATCTTGCTTATCTCGACTTCTTTTCTTTCAACGAACTCTCGTAGAAGGTGAAATCTACGAAGTACATGCTTGACTCTTTGGTGGTGTCTAGGCTCCTTTGCCTGTGCAATAGCTCCGTTATTATCACAATACAGGGCTATTGGTCCTTTAATGGAGGGGACTACACCAAGTTCACCTATGAACTTCCTTAGCCATATAGCTTCCTTTGCTGCTTCATGTGCAGCAATGTACTCCGCTTCAGTTGTAGAATCCGCAATGGTGCTTTGCTTAGCACTTTTCCAGCTTACTGCACCTCCGTTGAGGCAGAAGACAAACCCAGACTGTGATATGAAATCATCTTTGGCTGTTTGGAAACTTGCGTCCGTATAGCCTTTAACAATTAATTCATGATCTCCACCATAGACCAGGAAGTCATCTTTGTGCCTTTTCAGGTACTTCAGAATATTCTTGGCAGCAGTCCAATGTGCCTCTCCTGGGTCTGACTGGTATCTGCTCGTAGCACTGAGTGCGTACGCAACATCCGGGCGTGTACATATCATAGCATACATAATAGAACCAATCAATGATGCATATGGAATCCCATTCATTCGTCTACGCTCATCAAGTGTTTTTGGGCACTGAGTCTTGCTTAGAGTTATTCCATGAGACATGGGTAGGTAGCCTCGCTTGGAGTCTTCCATCTTGAACCTATCAAGCACCTTATTGATATAAGTGCTTTGACTAAGTCCAATCATCCTTTTATATCTATCTCTGTAAATCTTGATGCCCAATTTGTACTGTGCTTCTCCTAGATCCTTCATCGAAAAACATTTCCCAAGCCAAATCTTGACAGAGTTCAACATAGGAATGTCATTTCCGATAAGTAATATGTCGTCGACATATAATACTAGGAAAGAAATTTTGCTCCCACTGACCTTTTTGTATACACAAGATTCGTCTACGTTCTTGATGAAACCAAAGTCACTGACTGCTTCATCAAAACGTATATTCCAGCTCCTTGATGCCTGCTTCAATCAGTAGATTGATTTCTTTAGCTTGCATACCTTTTTAGAATTCTTTGGATCCTTAGAGGGGATCTCTTATTAAGAAAGAAAAGACCCTTTATTAGAGAAAGGGGGTCTGTTTTCCTAGTGACTCAAAAAATAATTTAATAGCGGAAGAGACCCACCATTAGAGAAATGAGGTCTCTTTGATAAATAGAGGAGACCCATTGTTAAAGAAATGGGGTCTCTTTGTTAAAAAGTTCAGACCCAATATTGAAGACAGGGGGTCTCTTTGACATTTTAACATTTTTTTATTATGAAAAAGGAGAGACCTATTATTATAGATGACGGGTCTCTTTTCAGCTATATTTAAAAAAAAAAAAAAAAACTGTAGCATAAACACCAAAAGAAAAACGTCAAAAACAAAATTATCATAATATTTAGTATCATATACAATGCTTAACAACAAAAATTTAGAACTAAATACATATGCAATTAAGTTTTGCTGGAACATTAAATGGCATTAAGCCATTTCATACTACCACCTATATTTTTCCTAAGTTGTGTCTTGAAAGATCACCCAAAGCATGATTCTAACGTAACATGCTCCAACATTCGTATCTAATCCACAATCACGCTCTTGAATTCATCAATATTAGTTTGCGGAGTAGGCACCGGGAGCTCGAAGAAATAACTACAAGACAACTAAAGCAAGTGAGAGAGAGTCCAAGGATCACAACTTTACAAGTCATAAACATAAAGCATAAGATCACTAATTCACAAGCCAAAGTTGTGAAGAACAACATGAAGAAACTCCAGTTATAAAAGCAGAACAAGACAAGCTGATAAGCACAAGATTGTAGAACTATTTTCGTGATTTAGTGAATGACATAAATATATTAGCATTACTACCATTTATTACCACCTACTGTATAAGCCGCTAAAGAGTTGAAGAATGCAGCAACTCTTCACATTCGTAACTGGCATTAGCATAAAATAAATATTAACATACTATATGGGGATGGTATCCGCATCAGGGCTTAAGATAGCTATAAGCCTATAAGGTAATTGTTGCCCATGCTTTATGTAACCAATTTCACTCAATCTTACGATTAAGGGCTTAGGACAGTTCATCAACATCATACCAAAGGTTAATTGAAAACTACAAGCCCCGTTTGGACGTATTGAACTGCTTTCATAAACTATGAAACATCATTCAGTAGTAACTAACATTTATGGAATACGCCATATATCTAAAAGGAAAAATCCCATCCAGAATTTCAAAAGCTATAAGCACTTACAGATAGCAAATAGAATCACTCCTCGCGCAATCAAGACAGTAGGCATGCTCGCATGGACTCTGCATAAACAAAAGTTTATAGTTGTTATTAAACAAATGAATTCCACGACAAAACAGATTAGTAATCAGGAATATAGGTATTGTCTTGCATGGTCCAATAATAACCAGAAATGGCATTTAATCAAACTCCTACTATATTATGTGCCCCCTTTCACATTGCACCTGATCCAAGTCTTCTGACAATTTGGTCATCCAACCAGGGTGTTCAACCTAATTTGAAAATATTTTTCAAGGATGCACATAAATTGTAATTTGACTACGGATCAACTCATACACTTTCTACGCCTTGACAATCATAACTTGTCAGAGGACCTCTAATATACAATAGATGCTCACTTCCTGATTCATGGTTTAGAGTTATGTTGATCACACTCCAGTTACAAAGCCACCACCTCCCCCACCAAAAAAAAATCTAGTGAAACTTCTCTAATTGGTTTACTTTCTAGATCTGAGAACTAAAGGCAACATCATCTTTCAACCCAAGCAACCCACGCAACCCACAACATCACCAGGAGAAACAATGGTCCAGTCAAAAAAGGCAAACGAATAAGGACTAGAAGTACTTCTGTTACACGGATCTAAGACTACACAAGCTCAGCGAATCAACCGCTTACCATGCATAGTGACACAACCAGGTATCCTGAGCTGAATTCTCATAGTGATAGACCTAAAAGATAAACATTTACTTCAACTAACCTAATATCTCGTGGAAGGGGTTGTTTTATATGCAAGACTCTCACAACAGAAATTCAAACATACACTTTTTTTATCCTATGATGGTGTTAAACTCAATTTTTGAAGGATAGATCCTTATTTATCTCTGTTAAGCTATTCAAATAAGAACTTTACTCTTACCTAAACGGAAACCTGCATAGACAAAATACCAACAGTCGATGCCTCAAAATAAAACAATATGTTATCTGGTCCAATTAAATTTTGACAGAATTATGAAAGGCAAGAAACAAAGACTTGAGCTTCTAAAGAATCAGCAAAACTACTTTGCACATGAAAGAAATTAAGTGAGAAATAAAAGGTTCACTCTACTTAGTTCTCAACAACCACACATTGCTTGATCTCAAATATGATGAATATTTGTGAGATGTAGGTAGATCCCTCTTTTTGGAGCAACATGTTCGACAAAAAAAAAGGACTCAATAGCCTAGTTCTGCCCATGATTATCTTAATTAAAATTTCTTATCTCAAGTTCACAAGACAATATATGCACAAGAAGTTGCTTATAGACTATACATTAGTTACGACGTCGAATTTGCCCTCCTCGAAGATCTTTCCGAGTAAATTCCGCCATATATACCAGAATTTAAGACATACAACAATATGACAATATGTTACTAAGTTTACCAAGTTTAAAAAAGGCTCAAAGTTGAGAATGTTAGCAGAAGTTTTGCTTACGGCACAATCTGCAATGACCATAGGAAAACCCAACATCATCTATCCATGTCGAGCAACCAAGCACTCTAATCATCAGGAAATTAGAAAATCAAGTTAACAACTTAAATAAGCTAGAGTTAATTTCTACAGACAACCAGTTTAGATGGTTAGTGAAGATAGACTAGTGTCCTGTCAACTTGATATGTCAAAAGTTACAATCACAACCTATCATATCTATTCAGATAATCAAAGCACCTTCTAAAGAACATCTATAATATCAATATCATTCACGAAATAAATCAAGGGTAAGATTTAATTTTCAAGACTCATGATAAAACCTCAACCCCCCTACATAATAATTTACAGTTTTCAAAGGATTTAGAGGAAGAGAAACAAGACCTGTAGTACCAAATTTGTTAGAAAAATCTATTATTCAAAAAATTCACAGAACCATACAAATTTGTGGAAGAAATATTTCCAAAGTGCAGGGTAATTTTCACAGAAAAACATTGCAATTACTCAAACATTCAACTAAAAGTACAACACCAAATCAAAAAAACGAAATTCAATTAAAAGTAAAACACCAAATCACCAAAACAACTGAAAATGTAAAGAGAGATAAATAGATTTACAGATTCGTTACCAAAAATTTCTTAAACTTTTCTTTTAGCTTGCGATTCATCCCTTGTTCTGTTAGCTTCTATTTGAGCTATGCGACTTGACTCCCCATACAAAACCTTCAACGCTGATACATCTTTCAATGACGACATTGGCATTTGAAACAATTGAAGCTCAAAAACAGAAATTCAAATTTCGGAAATTAGGGTTTGTTATTCAACTCCGATGAGCTGAAGAAATTGGTGAGCTGTAGAAAGATATATTTGTGGGTTTTTGATTGAGGGAAAAGGGATGCGAATTTGGGAATGATAGAATTCATTGCGAATTTGATTAGATCTAAAAATGGGGGAGGGGGCTTGGTTTTCGCTGGTACAAGGAAGGAAGGAAGATTTAGGGGTTTTGATTCCAAGTTCTGTCTTGCGTATTAATTTTAATTGAATTAGGAACAGACCCGTTACAGAGATAACGGGTCTCTTCTTTTTCCCTCAGTGGACCCCCCGACACCAAAGACCTCTCATTAATGTCAACGGGTCTCTTTTTTATCTTTCATTGTCTAGTAAGTGGGTCTATGTTAGCATAAGAGACCTGTTATTTTTTATATGAGGTCCTTTTAATCAAAGAGACCCGTTAACTACTCTAAGGGATCTGTTTTTAGAGATCTCTTTGGACATTTTTGTAGTAGTGGGTCATCAAATTCATAGCTCAGATATTCACCGCCTCTATCAGACCGCAGTGCTTTAATTTTCTTGCCTAATTGATTCTCTACTTCACTCTGAAATTCCTTGAATTTGTCAAAGGATTCAGACTTATGCTTCATTAGGTAGACATAACCATATCTACTGAATTCATCAGTGAAAGTGATAAAGTAGCTGAAACCACCCCTAGCATTTGTACTCATTGGTCCACATACATCTGTATGGATTAAACCCAATAGTTCAGTTTCTCTTTCTCCTACTTTAGAGAAAGGTTGCTTTGTCATTTTACCAAGTAAACATGATTCGCACTTACCATAATCCTCTAAGTCAAATGGTTCTAGAATTCCTTCCTTTTGAAGTCTTTCCATGCGTTTCAAGTTAATATGGCCTAATCGACAATGCCATAGATAGGTGAGATCTGAATCATCCTTTTTGGCCTTTTTGGTATTTATTTTATAAACTTGTTTGTCGTGATCTAATAAATATAGTCCATTGACTAATCTAGCAGATCCATAAAACATCTCTTTAAAATAAAACGAAGAACTATTGTCTTTTATTAAAAAGGAAAATCCCTTAGCATCTAAGCAAGAAACTGAAATGATGTTTTTAGTAAGACTTGGAACATGGAAACACTCTTCCAGTTCCAAAACTAGCCCAGAGGGCAACGACAAATAATAAGTTCCTACAGCTAATGCAGCAATCCGTGCTCCATTTCCCACTCGTAGGTCGACTTCACCCTTGCTTAACTTTCTACTTCTTCTTAGTCCCTGTGAATTGGAACATAAGTGTGAGCCACAACCTGTATCTAATACCCAAGAAGTTGAATTAGCAAGTATACAGTCTATAACGAAAATACCTGAAGATGGAACGACTGTTCTGTTCTTCTGATCTTCCTTTAGCTTCAAGAAATCTCTCTTCCAATGCCCCTTCTTCTTGCAGTAGAAGCATTCGGATTCAGAAGTGGGTTGACTGACCTTCCTCTTTTCAGATTTGGCGCCAGTTGGTTGCTTAGTTTGGCTGGCCTTGTTGCCACCTTTCTTAGCATTCTTCTTCTTTCCAGATTTCTTGAACTTGCCCCCACGCACCATAAGCACATCTTGCTTATCACTTTTGAGCGTCTTTTCAGCGGTCTTCAGCATACCGTGAAGCTCAGTGAGCGTTTTTTCCAGACTATTCATACTGTAGTTCAGTTTGAACTAATCATACCCGTTATGAAGAGAATGGAGGATGGTGTCTACAGCCATTTCCTGAGAGAATTGCTGATCCAGCCGACTCATATTCTCAATGAATCCAATCATTTTGAGAACATGTGGACTTACGGGAACGCCTTTCTTAAGCTTGGTCTCAAGAATTTGCCTATGATCTTGGAACATGTTCTTTAACTCACTGATGATCGTGAAAGCATCTGAGTTGATGAACGTTTTCTGTAGATCTGCACTCATGGTTGCAAGCATTAGACATTTCACATCCTTGTTGGCATCAATCCAACGATTGAGGGCTGCCTGAGTGACCCCTTCGCCTGCAGCTTTGGGCATCGCCTCTTCCAGGACATACTCCTTTTCTTCCTGCATAAGAACTATTTGCAAGTTCCTTTGCCAGTCAAGGAAGTTTTTCCCGCTCAACTTCTCCTTTTCGAGAATTGATCGAATGTTGAATGAATTGTTTTTGGCCATAATTAAAACTACAATTGAAAAGAATAAACAAATAAATAACCATTCACAGTTTCTCTTAATGAACTTAAATTCTAGCATACATGCATAATTCAATGTTCATTAAGCATTTTATTCAAGTTATGTGTTCCGACAGGTGTGAATAAAATGATTCCAAGATCCTAAAATCCATTGAAGAATTAAGCACATTATGTATTTAGACTCAATTCTAAAATCTTTTAGGTAAGCAAAAACCTTTTGCTAATAGTCTAGAAACTACTCTTGGTTGATAGGTACGTCTAAGAGCTTATTAGGTAAACCTATCGATTTTGCCACGACATAAAAGGACTCCTTACTTATATCGTTGAGTTTCACCAAAACTAACATGTACTCACAATTATTTGTGTACCTTACCCCTTTAGTATCGATAACTAACACCTCGCTATGGCGGAAACTATTACTAAGATCGATGTAAAGGATATCCAAGTAAGTGTTATTTTGGCATGGCACCTTTTAACTCAATTTTTAAGTTTGGAACTTAAGGCTCTTACTATGTTGGTTAGATTTTAAGTGAACTAAAATCGTTAATCATGCAACATAATCAAGCCACAATCTCATGCATAATTAAGACATATTGAAAGCAATAAATAACTTAAAGCATGCATAAGATAAATGTGATCTAGTATGGCCCGACTTCATCTTGAAGCTTCAACTTCAAAGTCCGTCTCGAAAATGAAAACTTCGTCTTGAGTTTCACCGTGGGAGGCGCCATTTTCTCCAAATAGGATAAGCTATAATTGAACTAATTACAACTATTTGATGGTACGCAGACCATACTTGAATTGAAAAACAAATTTGGTACTTTAGACCAATTACATTCAAATTAATGGTACGCAAGCCATATTTTCTATCCTATTTGGGCCATACTAGTCACTTCATAACCTGCAAAACAGTACATATACAATATATACCATTCATCCATACATTGTCATGAATGGCCCACATAATTGGTTAGTTAAAACACATTGTATGCATCATTTAAACATTTGCAGCAATTAATCAAGGGCACCAATAATCTACCAATTATTCAGTCCTTATTAATTCTAATCAAGTTGTTTAACCTTAAAGGATTTGTAAACCTAATCAAGAGTTTATGACTAAAAGGGCTCCCACTTAAACCAATAAATTCATATGCTTTACTAATTTGAAACATAAAAATGTATTTCTAGTCTAACCGGAAACATACAAATTTAATTAAAATTTAAAGCTCATATAAATTTATATTTGAATCCACTTATTTAATTTATTTTTCAGTCGAATTTTAAATTAATTCAAGGTTTTTAATTTTAGTAAAATAATTAGAATAAATAAAATTTATAATAATTATAATATTCAAAATTAAAATCGAAGAAAACAATTTAAATTATTATTTTTAAAATTAATTAAAATTACATGAACTGAAAATTTCAAATTAAAATTTAAAACTCGACAATCGTAACATGACGAGCACTTGGGCTTGCGCCCAAGCCCCATCGGTTGCACGACCATCGCTGGCACATGGCACATCATCGCAGCAGCCACGCGCAAACGCAGCAAGCCAAGCTACGCTTGGGCGCAGCCTGCCTGCCAATAGCATCGCAGCAACTACGATGGTGCTCGCTCGCTCGAGCAAGCAAGCGCTCGTGGCCACGCGTGTTGGTGCGCTGAGCTGCGATCGCTGGGCGACCAGCTCTCGCCCTCGCGCGCGCGCGCCTCGCTCGTGCCATGCCATCGCTGCTCGCCCATCGCCCACATGCGCGCAACACTCGACACAAGGCAGGGCTGCTGCCTTGTGCTCGCGCGCCACTCGCCTTGCTCGTTGCATTCGTACCGCATGGGCGACGAGCTCCCTTGCTCGTCGTCGCACGCCCGCACTATACAACACCCCTTAAGGGTAACACGTAGCGTCCATTGCTTTGTGCGTGCAAGTTTTATGAGCGATTGCATAAAAATTTAAAATTTTAATTCAAAATTAATGACAAATTAATAAAACATATTAATTTCATAATTTTAGGGCGAAAAATCGAAAATTTATTAATCAATTAATTTCCGATTAATCATGGATTCAAATCTAGGCCATAAAAATTTAAAATTTAACATAAATTAACAAATTTTATGGTGGTTTTTAATCATAGGCATCTAATTAAATTATTAATTAATTATGAAAAACAAATCAATTCTAAATTATTCGAATTTCAACAAATTAATCATAATTACAAATTAGATTGTATAATTAACAAGGCTAGGCATTCAAACTTGTTAAACATATACTGTAGGTCAATCAAAAATTCAAGATTTATCAACAAGAATCGCGAATATTTAATTTAACATCTTAAATTTACAAACTTTTGCGTTCGAAAAACTAAAACCTCCGAAAAGTCATAGTTAGGCTTCGAATTTGGGAATTCTGGGTTCGGCCGAAAAACATTATTTTGGTCAAAATTTTAGAATGCCTTTTAAATGCGGAATTGACATAAAAATCACTCGATTTGGATGAGTAACGAAGAAACTGCCGAAAAACTGCGTACATATAATTAAATAAACGCAATTTGCAATTAATTAACAATTACGAAAATTAATCACCCCTTTTAATTCCTTGCAAATTTGTAATATTTAACCATGTTTATGCAATTTAGATTATGAAAATAATAAGAGGCTCGTGATACCACTGATAGGTTATGATTCATATGACAAAACATAAATCATGCGGAAAAACCATAAAGCTAGGAAAACATATTATTTACACATAATCATTTAGCATAGTTTAGATGCATACACTTTGTTGCGTGCCCTCCCTAGCTGCGCCCGAACCGAACAAGAACAAGTCTTTAAGACTCCAAGTGTCATCCCTCCGTAGATAGTCCACAGCACGTCCGGATCCGCCTTAAGCTTGACCAACTAGAATCGCCCTTAAGGTTGCTTAGGAATTTCGGCTAATATGGTGCAAGTGTATGGCTGATTTTTCTTCAAAATCTTACCTTTAGAATACTTCAATTGTGTCTATAAATTATGACCCTAGGCACCTATTTATGGAGGTATGGAAAAGCAACTGGAATCCTATTAGGATACGAATTAATTAAACTAGAATCCTAGTAGAACTCTGATTAATTAATTTATCCTTTTAGGATTAGGAATTTAATCATATATCGAAACCTAATAGTTTTAGGATTCGTATAGCACACAAACACACACACGCACGCACAGCAGCCCACGAGGGGCGCCATGCGCGCGCGCAACCTGCGAGCTCGCAGCCCATGCCACGAGGCCCACACGCTGCCACAGCCTTGGCGCGCGCTGGGCCTGCCTTGCGGTGGGCCTGGCGCAGCCTTGGCTGGTGCGTTTGTGGCGCGCTGGCTTGCTGGGCGATGGCCCGGCTTCGTGCTGGGCCTTCGTCCGGCAGGCCTCGTCCGATACTAATTCGTACGATACGCTTCCGATTAATTTCCCGATTCCGGAATTCATTTCCGATACGAACAATATTTAATATTTCCGATTCCGGAATTAATTTCCGTTTCGAACAAATATTTAATATTTCCGTTTCCGGAATTATTTTCCGATTCCGATAATATTTCCGATTCAGACAATATTTCCGTTTCCGGCAATATTTCCGATTCCGGCAATATTTCCATTTCCATCAATATTTTCCGATACGTACCATGTTTCCATTTCCGGCAACATATACGACTTGGATAATATTTATATTTCCGATACGATCCATATTTCCGTTTCCGGCAATATCATCGCTTCCGGAGTATTCATTTCTTGCTTGTGACGATCTTAGCTCCCACTAAAACCAAGATCCGTTGATTCCGAATATCCATAGATAGAGTATTTAATGCCATTAAATACTTGATCCGTTTACGTACTATTTGTGTGACCCTACGGGTTCCGTCAAGAGTAAGCTATGGATTAATGTCATTAATTCCACTTGAACAGAAGCGGCCTCTAGCTAGGGATTCAGCTCACTTGATCTCACTGAATTATTAACTTGTTAATTAATACTGAACCGCATTTATTAGACTTTAATATTATATGCATACTTGGACCAAGGGCACTATTTCCTTCATGATTTGAATCACACGGACTTATCACTTAATACTAAACCACAAATAAATGAATATGAAATAATAAATTTCATAAATATGAAATGGTTAAACCAATTGTTTTAAAAATAGGTATAATAGATGTTCTAAAACAATACTTAGAAAATCGAAGCGATTCTCCAACATGCTTGATTCCCATGGTTGCTACATGTGCGTTGTGTTTCACTTGTGGCAACGGTTTAGTCAATGGATCCACGACGTTGTCGTCAGTTCCAACCTTGAAATTCTCGATTTCCTTTCTTTCAACGATCTCTCGAAGTATATGAAATTGCCGCAGTACATGCTTGGACTTTTGGTGGCTCCTAGGCTCCTTTGCCTGGGCAATAGCTCCGCTATTGTCGCAATACAAAGCCACTGGTCCTTTAATGGAGGGGACAACCCCAAGTTCTTCGATGAACTCCCGAATCCAAACAGCTTCCTTTGCTGCTTCTGAGGCAGCAATGTACTCGGCTTCAGTTTTAGAATCCGCAATATTGTTGTGCTTAGCACTTTTCCAGCTTACTGCTCCGCCGTTGAGGCAGAACACAAACCCAGACTGTGATCTGAAATCATCTCTGTCGGTTTGAAAGCTTGCGTCCGTATAGCCCTTAACAATCAACTCAACTGTACCACCATAAACCAGAAATTGATCCTTAGTCCTTTTCAAGTACTATAGGATGTTCTTGGTAGCAGTCCAATGTGCCTCACCTGGTTCTGACTGGTACCTGCTTGTTGCACTGAGTGCGAATGAAACATCCAGCCTTGTACAAATCATAGCATACATGATGGATCCAATAGCCGAAGCGTATGGAATTCCACTCATCTTTCTACGCTCATCAGATGTTTTGGGACACTGATTCTTGCTTAGATATGTGCCATGTGACATGGGTAGATGGCCTCTCTTGGCTTCTATCATATTGAATCTACCTAGCACTTTGTCAATGTAAGTGCTTTGGCTTAGTCCAATCATCCTCTTAGATCTATCCCTATAGATCTTGATGCCCAATATGTACTGTGCCTCTCCTAAGTCCTTCATTGAGAAACACTTCCCAAGCCAAGTCTTTACAGACTCCAACATAGGAACGTCGTTTCCAATAAGCAGTATGTCATCAACATACAAGACTAGGAATGCAATTTTACTCCCAGTGACCTTCTTGTATACACAAGATTCGTCCTGATTCTTGATGAAGCCAAACTTATTGACTGCTTCATCAAATCGTTTATTCCAACTCCTTGATGCCTACTTTAGTCTGTAGATGGACTTCTTAAGCTTGCATACCTTTCCTTGGTTCTTTTGATCGACAAAACCCTCCGGTTGCGTCATAAACACAGTCTCTTCAAGAACACCATTCAAGAAGGCAGTTTTGACATCCATTTGCCATATTTCATAGTCATGAAAAGCGGCAATCGCAAGGATTATCCGAATAGACTTAAGCATCACGACTGGAGAAAAGGTTTCATCGTAGTCCACGCCATGAACTTGCCTGTAACCTTTTTCTACCCATCTAGCCTTGTATATATGTACAATTCTATCTTTGTCTTTCTTCAACTTTAAGACCCATTTGCATCCGATAGGTGTAAACCCATCCGGCAAATCAACCAAATCCCAGACTTGATTTTCAGACATGGAGTCTATTTCAGATTTCATGGCCTCTAACCATTTACTGGAGCTTGGGCTCGTCATAGCTTGCTTGTAAGTCATAGGTTCATCACTATCCAATATGAGAACCTCTAAGTTTTTAGTCAAGAGGACGCCTGTCCATCTGTCTGGCTGAAAAATAGTTCTACTTGACTTACGAGGGGCAACAACGTTTTGAGGAACTACTCCCACTGGCTCTTCTAAAGACCTTGGAGGTTCATCAACTTGAACTGTTTCTAAAGAGTTCGTTGTTCGTTGTTCGTCTTGAATCTCTTCGAGGTCTATTATTCTCCCACTTGTCAATTTTGAAATATGATTTCTTTCCAAAAAGACACCGTCACGAGCAACGAAAACCTTGTTGTCTGACTTGTTGTAGAAATAATACCCCTTTGTTTCTTTTGGATACCCAACAAAGAAAAATTTGTCAGATTTTGGTTTGAGCTTGTCCGAAATTAATCGCTTGACATATGCTTCGCAACCCCAAATCTTCAGAAAAGACAACTTTGGAAGTTTCCCAATCCATAATTCGTATGGAGTCTTTTCAACAGCTTTTGACGGAGCACGATTCAGTGTGAGTGCTGCAGTTTGCAACGCATGTCCCCAGAACTGTAAAGGAAGTTCGGCCTGACCCATCATTGACCAGATCATATCGAGTAAGGTCCTGTTTCTCCGTTCCGACACTCCATTCCTTTGAGGTGTCCCCGGAGTAGTCAATTCAGAAAGAATACCGCATTCTTTTAGATGATCATCAAACTAATGGCTAAGATATTCACCTCCTCGATCCGATCTTAGAGCTTTGATTTTCTTGCCATGTTGATTTTCTACTTCATTTTGAAATTCTCGGAATTTCTCAAACGATTCAGACTTGTGTTTCATTAAGTAAATATAGCCATATCTACTGAAATCGTCCGTAAACGTTATGAAATAGCTGAACTCACCTCTAGCTTTCGTACTCATAGGCCCACATATGTCCGTATGTATTAGCCCTAGTAGTTCGCTTGCTCTTTCTCCCACCTTTGAGATGTAGGGGAATACAGTTAAACATAATAACATGTGCGGAAACAATCCCCAAAGCCAGGAAACATGTATAAAGCACAGATTAAGCAAACTTACATTCGAAGCGTGTTTTCCACAATAATATGTCAATGAACACGAACAAAGAACTCCACTTGTCGTTCCTCTACTTGTTTCACCGACACGTTCAGATCCATCTTGATTATTGTAGCTTAGACAATCGATCAAGATACTTTGCTTTTGGGAAGAACTCACTTTGGAGGCATAGAGAGAATTAGGGTTCCTGTGTCTAGGGTTTAAGTAGTATGAATTGTGTGTTGGAATAATAAAATTGACCTATTGTATTAATGATGTAACCGGCCAAGAACCAAAGGCCTTGACCGGCCACATCACGCAAGAACACGGACCACACAGCCCGCTCCCAGCGACACACTACAGGCCGAAGCCCACAGCGCGCGCGCCGAGCAGCTGGGCCGTGGGCCTGCTCGCTCGTCGCTGCGTTGCTTGCGCTGTTGCGTGCTGTTGCGTGCACGCGCCCAATGGGCTGGCCTTGCTCGCCTTTGCTCGCGAGTCTTGCTGGCTCGTTGGGCCTCGCACGCCTACATGCTTGGCTCGACGGGCCGGCAACTCCGATGCCCTTCGTATTCGGGATTTAATATATTTCCGATATATTATTTATCGTTTCGTATACGACGAATCACAGTCGTACAATACGATTTATTCGTGTCGCCCAACTTACGAATATTCGCGATACGATATACGATTCCGATGCAAGGTCGTATCGTATAATACGTTTTCCAACTAATTCCCGAAAAGCTATTAAATGAATTTCCGATTCATTTAATCCGGTGATCTGTTACGTGTCATTGGTGTGACCTTGTAGGTTCAGTCAAGAGTAAGTTGTGAGTTAAATATCCATTAGAACTCACTGATTGGAAGCATTGCTCCAGCTAGCTGTTCCGATCACTTGATCTAACTGAATTAATTATTCGCAATTAATCTGAACCTTTGGTATTAGACTTAATGCACCTTGGGTGAAGGACATATTTCTTTCATGAGAAAGGTTGCTTTGTCATTTTGCCAAGTAAACAAGATTCGCATTGATCAATCTTCTCTAAGTCGAATGATTCTAGAATTCCTTTCCGTTGAAGTAATTTCATGCGCTTTGTGTTTATATGGCCTAATCGACAATGCCACGGAAATGTGAGATTCGAATCACCAGTTTTAGCCTTTTTGGTTTTTATGTTATAAATGTGTTTGCTCGTATCTAGCACATATAGACCGTGTTCTTGTTGTGCTGAACCATAAAACATTCCATTCAAAGAAAAAGAACAACTATTGTCTTTAAATTGAAAACTAAAACCTTTAGAATCCAAACTTGAAACAGAAAGAATGTTTCTGATGATACTAGGAACGTAGTAACAGTTTTCTAGTTTCATAACAAAACCACTAGGCAAAGAAATAAAATACAATCCTACGGCTAATGCAGCAATCTGTGCTCCATTTCCCACGCGTAGATCCATCTCGCCTTTATCAAGCTTTCTACTTCTCCTTAGTCCCTGCGAATTGGAACATAAGTGTGAGCCACAACCAGTATCTAATACCCAAGAAGTAGAATTAGCAAGATTACAATGTATAACATACATACCTGAAGTAGAAGCAACGTTCCCGTTCTTCTCATCTTCCTTTCTCTTCAAGCAATCCCTCTTCCAATGCCCCTTCTTCTTGCAGTAGAAGCATTCAGAGTCGGCAGGAGAACGAGTCACCCTCTTCTGTTTACCAGAACTGGTGCCGTTGGACTTGGATGAGGGCGCAGCCTTGCCCTTACCCTTCTTGCCCTTATTCTTGCCTGATTTCTTGAAGTTCTTGCCCTTACGCACCATAAGCACAGCATGCTTATTCTCTTGCTTGAGCGTCTTTTCAGCGGTTTTCAGCATACCGTGAAGCTCGATAAGAGTTTTCTCCATGCTGTTCATGTTGTAATTCAACTTGAACTGATCATATCCACTATGAAGCGAATGGAGAATGATGTCAATAGCCATTTCATTTGAGATGTCAGAATCTAGAGCTCTCATGTTCTCAAAGAGTCCAATCATTTTAAGAACATGTGGGCTCACTGGTTCTCCTTTCTTGAGCTTAGTCTCAAGGATCAACCTCTGAGTCTCAAATCTTTCGATTCTGGCTTGGTCCTAAAACATGTTCTTCAAATCCGAGATGATTTGGTAAGCATCCGAGTTAATTAACGTTTTCTTAAGTTCAGGACTCATGGATGCAAGCATCACACATTTGACATCCGTGTTGGCCTGAATCCAACGATTAAGGGCAGCTTGAGTTACCTCCGGCCCAGCCTCTTCCGGTAACTCTTCCTCAAGGACATATTCCTTTTCCTCATGCATAAGAACTATTTGCAAGTTCCTTTGCCAGTCGAGGAAATTGTTGCCATTCAACTTCTCTTTGTCGAGAATGGAACGCAGGTTGAAAGTGTTATTGTTTGCGGCCATTTGATTACTACAATAGAAAAAGAATTTGCAATAAATAACCATTCATAAACTTTAATAACTTTGAAATAAAAGCTAGCATGCAATCATTAAAGCTATTAAACATTTCATTCATGCAAAAAGCAAAACATGGTCCAAAAAGAATGAAACGATTCCAAGACCCCAAAAGTCCTAAATCCTTAAGCTTATTTGGCATGTCTTAAGTAGTTTAAGATTTTAGGTGAGCAAAACCTATTGCTAGTAATTTCCAAATTACTCTTGGTTAATAAATTAATACCATAATTTATCCCATCGCCACAACATAATGCCATTGTTGTTTGAGTTGAAACCACAATCAACGTGCTCCTTTGGGATGCCTTACTACCTAAGTCAACTAAAATAGCACCTCGCTTTGGCGTAAACCTACTACCTTATATCCTTAGATTTTCGTAAGTTCTTGATTTGGAAGGCAATTTTTAAACTCAATATTACTTTGGACCTAGTTGTTTCTACGTTGGTTCGATTATTTAGTGAACTTAATATAATCGAGTCATATGAAACAACCTATTCATTCAAAGCATACATACATTCATACATTCATGCATAATATATATATATATATATATATATATATATATATATATATATATATATATATATATATATATATATATATATATATATATATATATATATATATATATATATATATATATATATATATATATATATATATCAAAGTGCATAAATAAATGGTGATCTAGTATGGCCCAAAACATCTTGTCTTGGAGCATCCAATCTTCATCTCCTCCTTGTTAGCTTGGCATCGTCTTGAATCTTCGTTCAAATGCTAACTTAATGTTCTAAACTTAGAAATACTTGAAAATAATTAAAATTACATCAAAATTTCCATAGTACGCAGACCATATTTAAAACTTTACATTCAAAGATAGAACGGTTCGCGTACCGTATTTAACTATCCTAAATGGCCATACTAGTCACTTGGAGTACCTGCATTACATGAAATATAAATTCTATGCATTCACCCATTCGTATGCTAAAACGAATGGCCCATATAATTATGCAAGTATTTACGTGAGTTAATTAAAATTCACGTTCACATAAACGCGTCCTAAAATATTAATCAATTTCCAAATTATTAATCCTTAGACTTTATTCTAGTTAAAATCGAATTTAATTAAAATAATGCGACCTACGAAAATAATTAAAATTAATTATTTCATTTTAATTTCATTTAGCGACTCCCACTCAAACCAATAATTATTCCGGATAATTAATTATGAAATATTAAATTAAAACTCGCGGACCGGCCCAAACAAATAAAATATTCAATTAAATATCCCGTTAGCCCAAATTAATGCAAATATGAGAAGCCCAACGAAATAAACAATTTTCAACGAAAAAGTCCAAGTGCATGGTTGGGCTAAGCTTGCGCCCAGCCCATTGCCCCTTGTATGTGGCCTATGAGGCATACGAGCAATGCTCGCACACCCTGCAGCCGAGCATGCGTGCCCACAGCGCTAGCTGCCCCTGCGCGCTCATCGTCGTGCTCATCGCAGCGCTGCACGTCGCAGGCCTTGTGCCCTGCTTCGTCGCAGCACTCGCAAGCCAAGGCACTGCCTTGCTTGCCCTTTCCTCGCCCAGCGCGCACGAGGCACGCAGCTCGCTTGCTCCTGCCCGTGTCGCTGCGGCTCGACAGTCGCATAGTAGCTCGCATGGCTCGTCGAGCCACATGTCCACCACACATCGTGTTCGTGCCTTTGGTTCGTGCCTATGGACCAACTTAATTAAAATAAATTTTAATTTCACGAACTTTGCATTAATGTTATTTTTCATATAAAAAAGTTATGATTTTTATTTTCGAAAAACAACGATTTTTAACGATTTAATAAACTTTAACGACAATCCAATTTCGTAAAATATTAAATCAAGGCTAACATTATTCAAATTTTTAAGAACAAACGAATCAACGTGAAAAATTTGAACTTTTTAAATAATAAAATCTAAAATTTCAAATCGTTCTTTAAAATTTAAATTTCAGATTTTAATAATTAGGTTTAAGTGCGATTAAAATTAACGAAACCATTCAAAATTTTAATCCAATAATTTTTAAAATTAGCCACTGACCCATAAAATTATATTCCTTTCCCAATTTACCTAATTATTAGACCTAAATTATTTAAAAAATCAATTAGGGTTCTAAATTCTACGAATGTGGGAAAGGAAAAATTAGGGTTTATACTTACCGGAAAAATCTGAAATTTTTACCATAGATCAAGAATTTAACCAGCAACATTGTGTCAAAATTTCAAGCAATTCCGAGTATTTTAGGTTGACCTTTTAATTGAATTACTTTCTGACACTTTTAATTTTTATTAAAAAAATAACAAAAACGCCCAAAAAACGACAGTTCGAGGCCTGTTTTTGCGATTTCGTTCCCATGAGTTGATCTTAGAAAATCGTTTGCAATCAGGTTAGGGTTTGAAAAATCCAAAAAGCGATTTTGAAATCAGACCTTATTACGCAATTCATCCAAAAATTCATAATAAATCCGAAAAATTCACAAAAAATTCCTAAATTTCGACAGATGCAAAAACATATAAAACATGCAAAAATATGGTTTGAATACATAACGCTCTGATATCACTGTAGTGGAATACAGTTAAACAAAATAACATGTGCGGAAACAATCCCCAAAGCCAGGAAGCATGTATAAAGCACATATTAAGCATACTTACGTTTGAAGCGTGTTTTCCACAAATCTGTCAACGAACACGAACTTAGAACTCCACTTGTCGTTCCTCTACTTGGTTCACCGACACGATCAGATCCGTCTAGATTATCGTAGCTTAGACAATCGATCAAGATAGTTTGCTTTTGGGAAGAAATCACTTTGGAGGCACAGAGAGAATTAGGGTTCTCTGAGTCTCTAGGGTTTTGAGTATGACTGAATTGTGTTGTTGGAAAAAGGGTTAGAAGGTTAATAACATAACCTTACTAACCGGCCCAGCCACAAGGGCAAGACCGGCCAGCAAGCCCGCGCAAACGTACACGAGCACACACAGTGTGCTGGGCCGTGGGCCGCGCTGCTGTAGCCGTGTCGTTGCCTTGGCCCGCGCGCACACACGCGCAGCTCGCTCGGCCATGGGCCCGCGCTTCCGTGTTGTGTCCTTGCTTGCGTGCCGAGCGCCCATGAGCCTTCAGTGCTTCGCGCACTCGGCTCGTGGGCTACTCCTCGTAGTCGCGACTTAATATCGTTCCGGATATTATTTATCGTTTCGTATACGACGAATCACCGTCGTACGATACGATTTATTCGTTTCGCCTAGCTTATGGTTATTCGCGATACGATATACGATTCCGACGCAAGGTCGTATCGTATAATACGTTTTCCAAAACTAATTCCTGAAAAGCTATTAAATAAATTTCCGATTCATTTAATCCGGTGATCTGTTACGTGTCATTGATGTGGCCTTGTAGGTTCAGTCAAGAGTAAGCTATGAGCTTTAATGTTCATTAGAACTCACTGATCGGAAGCATTGCTCCAGCTAGCACTACTAAAGAAATGTCATTTAACAGCGTTAATTTAACAACGCTTTTCACCCTAATGTTGTTAAAGTCGTTAAATGTAGAATATAACAGCGCTTGAGTCGGGAGCGCTGTCATAAATGTACATACTATAGCGCTTTTGCCCTAAGCGCTGTCATATTAGCACACATACTATAGCACATATGATGAAAGCGCTGTCAAATAATATAAGAATTTTTTTTTAAAAAAACAATCCATCAAAATAGCAAAGAACCGCCTTAGAGTTTTTCTACCCCCGCTTCTCTCTGCTCTGCAAAACTCTACTGCCAAGACTTTCAGCGAAACCACGACGGTGATTTCCCTTCTCACGGTGTCGATTTCCCTTCTCACGGCGGCGTGATTCCTTCTCACGGCTGCGTGCTGTCCTTCTCACGGCGAAACCCATAAAGGCGTGCTTCCCTTCTCACGGCGAGAGTGAATAATCGAATTTGAAGGTATACTCCATAAACTTTAAGGAATTTTGCTGATTTATGTTTGAATTTTTCTTAATTTTGCATTTTATGTGTGCGGTTAGGGTTAATTAATTTTCTTGAATTGGTTTTGTGGGGAAGAGGGTTTGAATTCAATTACGAGGGTTTAATTATGGGTTTTGGGGAAGAGGGTTTGAATTCAAATTGTTTGTTTGGGCTTTGTATCACTGTTGATGGGCGGGTGAACACCCAATTCTTGCTGTTCGGAGGTCCCCTATGAAACAGAATGTCTGGAGCTTTGCTGCGTCTGCTCCTGTAGTTTTGTCCCGTAATATGCTACTCCGTATATTATTACAGAGTATGGCCTTTGATTTGTATTTGATTCAATGGCTTAGTTTACTTTCCTAACTAGGTCCTAATGTTTGCAACAGTGGTCTACCTATGTGCTTAATGTTTGTAACAGTGAGCAACTCTTTAGAGGCCTTAACCTCTGTGCTTAATCAACCATTACCTCTGTGCTTGATGGTATACATGATGTTGTTTGAGATGTCCGTATTTGGGTTGATTCAAATTACCATATTCATCGAGTGGTGCATCGTAATCGTAACTTGTACTAATCACTAATGTACGGACCACCAGTAGTTCTTCCGAAGTTAGTTCCTCCATGGTACTGCAAATAATATGTTTATATTAATCATCATATATAAGCAACTTAATTAATTAATTAGTATTAATAATGAATTCAAATAAGAACATTATTGTATATATGGGTAATTAATTAAATTAATTACCATGTAGTAATTTTGAAGAGTGCCTCCGGTTTGGAAGAAACGGGCAACAGCATATGCAACATCTTAGAAATAACCAGGAAACAAAATATGTTTCACTACACCAGGGAAAAAAATACATAAACTTGTGCCTTTTGTCAATGGACTTCTACTGTATATTATTATATAGAAAGCTTCCTCTAAACTTTTTATTTGTGCAATTCTTATATACAAATCAGTTCAAAGGTAATATATCAATGCCTAATCATAGAAATGCTTAAATTTAAAATCAATCTATTTCTACTCCATTCCCATAATCCAAAACACAACTCCTTTGCTTTCTCTTTACTAGCTTTGAAACTCAACTATTTAGGAATAAAGCGATTAATTACAACAGAGGCCCAAATCATCAGATAAAATAAAGTTGCAACTTTTTAATGACAAACTCCATCAAAATTTAATGGAATTGATTCAAACATGTTGATAAGAGGAATAATAGGCTAGTAATTTGGATTAGAAATTACAAAGTCTTTACAATAGAACCTTTGATGTAACGCCTTGAGTAACCTGTTACAATAACCCTTTAAATGTAGTAGTGAAAGGCTTCTAACTAATGTTTCAGGCCCTGTAAAGGCCTTTACCAGTAGTAGCTCTTTTGATGCCCTTGAGTTGTCATTGTAGTTGTCATTGTTCACTAGAATCGTTGATGCCCTTGAGTTTTCCTCCAACTGCTTTCCTCTATCTAATTTCATATGATATTTGGATTGACTATACCTTTTATATATATATATACTTCTTTTTACTGGAACTCTTGCATTTTTTATGAGAGTTTTTTATGAATATTTTATTGCTGTATAAATGGAGCTGCATGCATCTCATGGTGATGTAGCTAATATGGAACAACTCTTGTTTGGATCCCTGTGTATCAGCAACAGAAAAGTATTTGGGAGACAAGGAAATAAATTTGCTGACTTTTCTCAGAAAAATTATACTAGCTGATGCCTGATGGTGCTTTTGGATATATGAAATCAGCAGAAACCCTCTCCTCCAAACAAAACAGAAAAAGGAAAACTGAAAGACTTGGTTTTCCAGTAATTCCATACTCTCTTATGTGCATGTAGTTATGCATGCCTGCTGATCTAGATAACTGTGTGGTCTCATGATTGGGTCATAAGTCATTCTCATAGTCATTGATCATGTTTTCTGTGGAACTATATTATTGCTATGAAGTTGAATAATTAATATTGCATTTGACTGATCATAGCTTTTTGATTGAACTTTGTTATGACATTCTTTGCGGATCCCAGGAGTGGCTACACTTTTCTGTATAAAGGCCATATATGGTATACTGTTTCGTAATTGTAGGCGAAAATGAAATACTATGTAGTCTCTTTAGTAGTTCTATTTGTCATGCGAGGCCTTTTTTTAATCAATATATATATTTTCAGATTGACGATTGTCATTTGAGGAGAGGTAGTTGAACAACGGTTGGAGCAATTGACAAAGAAGGAATTAGGTTATTTGACTAGACGTACTTTTCCTTATTTGAAAATACATATTTTGATCGTAGTTTTACACCCCTTATTAAGTATTAAAATCGTATAAGTCCAACATTTTATTGTAATTATTATCGATTTAAAATTGATTATGTACCATATTTAATATGCTAGACTCTAATCATGTGCTTATGCCCGGGAACATTTTAGTTTCATTACAAATACTGTGTATAGGGCTTGCAGGCTGGATTATGTCACTACATACCTCCTTAATTATATAAAGTGTATTGTAATACCTCAATTATATAAAGCAACAAGTTATCTAGTATATTCACAGCGCATGACAAATTCATTGTTCAAATATATGTAGATCATTGCTCAACGATTATGGTTATGAGATTTTGTTGTCTTGGCAATCAATGTAGTCACAATGTTACGATTTCTTTATTTTAGTCGCGAGTTATTCTTAACATTACATTTTATATTTTTTTATTTTTATTGATATCCTAACCTTTCAAATTAAAATGGAATAAAAGTATTTACTTTTAATATATAGCAGTTATGGATCGAAAGTGGATGCATGCAAAGCGTTACAGTGATGAATATGAGCTAGGAGTAGAGGATTTTATTTCATTTGCAATTCAACATGCCGAGGATGATGATAATATTTTGTGTTCATGTGTTGAATGCAATAATATGGTTCGACTTGGAGTTAGTAATCTAAGAGATCATCTTATTACTAATGGTATTAATCAATTGTATAAGTGTTGGTTAAACCACGGTGAGATTTTAGGGGATTCTTTTTCAAACATGGATAGTGGTAGGGTATTTGATACTTGGATGGAAGGCGAGACACACGAAGAATTTATGTATGATGATGATGGGGTAGAAGAACTGATAAATGTTCTAGAGGAGAACATTCAATATTGTCCAGAAATGTTAGAGAACTTGTCTAGTGATGCAAAGAAGCCATTGTATCCTGGATCTTCTAAATTCAGTAGATTATCTGGTGTGCTAGAACTTCTTAACGTTAAGGCGAGGAATGGTGTGACTGATAAATGCTTTACAGAGTTTCTAAAAACATTCCATGCTATTCTTTCGGATGAAAACTTGCTTTCTTCTCGTACTTATGATGCTAAAAAGATGTTAAGCTCCATTGGCTTGAGTTATGAGAGAATTCACGCTTGTCCAAATGATTGCATCTTGTATCGAAAAGAACATGCCTTATTAGAGAGTTGCCCTGAGTGTAATGCTCCGAGATATAAGAAAAATAAGGTTCCTGCCAAAGTCATGTGGTATTTTCCAATAATACCAAGATTTAGACGTCTTTTTAGTATTCTAGAAGAGGCTAAGAATTTGACGTGGCATACGGATGGAAGAGAGAAAGATGGTATGTTAAGACACCCTGCTGATTCTCCACAATGGGTCAAGATTGACAAAGACTTCCCTGATTTCGGAGTTGAACCAAGGAATTTGCGGCTTGCCCTTGCAACTGATGGCATGAACCCTTATGATAATCAAC
Organism: Spinacia oleracea; assembly: GCF_020520425.1. Lineage (NCBI taxonomy): Eukaryota > Viridiplantae > Streptophyta > Magnoliopsida > Caryophyllales > Amaranthaceae > Spinacia > Spinacia oleracea. The sequence goes on from NC_079489.1 coordinate 96,690,359, forward strand.
GTAGCACTCATAGCACATGGCCGGTAATTTTAATGATATACAATCTTCCTCTAGCCTTATGTATGAAGCGGAAGTATATGATGTTATCTATGTTGATTTCGGGTCCAAAACAACCAGGCCATGATATTGATGTTTATTTGGGACCATTAATTGAAGATTTAAAGTTGTTGTGGGAGTCTGGCGTTGAGGTGTATGATGCTCACCCTAAAGAAAATTTCAATTTAAAGGCCATGCTTTTTGGCACTATTAATGACTTTCCGGCATATGGTAACCTGTCGGGATATAGTGTCAAAGGTTATAAAGCATGCCCTATATGTGATGAGAACACATTCTCGTTTAGAATACCTAACTTTAACAAGGTTGTATACTTGGGAAATCGAAAGGGGCTCCCTGTGAAGCATCGCTATCGAAAGTGGAGAAACGCTTTTAATGGTAAATCCGAAGAAGGTAAATTTCCTATTCCTTTAACAGGGGAACAAGTTTTTCAGAAAGTGCAAGGGTTAAATGTGAAACACGGAAAAGTAAATGCCAACCAACTCCCTAGTAAAGGCTATAAGAAGGAGTCGGTTTTGTTTAGCCTTCCATATTGGAAGAACTTGTATGTTAGACACTTTCTTGATGTGATTCATATTGAGAAGAACATCTGTGAAAGTCTTATTGGCACACTCCTTAATGCACGGCAAGAGTAAAGATGGAAAAAGTGCGAGGGGAGATTTAGCTCACTTGAAAATTAGAACAGAATTGCATCCTGTAATGAAGAATGGTCGTACCTGTGAGGGGGTCGAAAAAGCACGAGGCTAATGCGTGACCTCGTCCCTCGTGGGTGTGACGATTCTTTTTATTCAATCAAGTGTAATTGGATTTCCTGTGAGTTTACACCCAATTGACTAGTAATATAGGAGTCGCCATTCAGTTTTTAACGACAATGAGAAAAACTGACAAAACCCGGTTATCGTGACATAAAGGGAGTGCAATTATGTTTGACCACGACGGCCGTAGGTTCCCTTGTGATCCCTGGTGTGGGGATCTCTCAACATACACCCGCAAGGTAGAGATTGAGGGTTCGGGGGACTGTAACTACCGAGAGGAGTACTCGCTCGTCGATAACTCCAGAGGCAGGATATCCTTACTAGCTCAGCATAAATAATTGAAGGGACATGCGTTAACTATTAAACTAATCTGAGTTGATTTTAGCAATATGCAACATATATTACTAGATCGATCGCGATTATCTGATTTAAATGACATTAAGGGACCTAGGATGATAATCTAATTTCCCAAAGATATTATATTTGTTAGGCGTGGTAGAACAATCAGATTTAGTTAGTTTAACAGTTCATAAAAAGGGCGAGGAAAGCAATTAAATCATCGAAAAAGGGACACATTACGACGCACCCTTGAGAGGTGCGTCACGGTTCTCAGAAAACTAACCACTTTGACTTTGCTATTTCTCCTTTTTATTTAACGAATCTCAAATTATGGGATAGGATACGTTCTGTTCGATTTATGGATCGATTGCGACAGAACCCGTGAACAATTTCGCAGCGTGAGGCTTAGGCTAAGGGTTGGAGTCAATACTCAGAATATGAATTGTGTGTTCTCATTGTTGTCATTTCACGTCGAACTTGGGCTATATTTATAGAAAAGAGTTTGTGGAAAGATAGAATTGCAGAGTTCTAATCCACAAAGAATTAGGAAAAAAACACGTACCAGGTATTTTCAGCGCCCAGTGCTGGGCGTCAAAGACTTCGGCGCCCAGCTCTGGGCGTTGAAAATAGGATCCAGGCAATTTCAGCGCCCAGGGCTGGGCGTTGAAATTGCTGTTTGGGCCGTTTTTTTTGTCTGATTCGGATTCCTAGAATCCGGAGTGTTTGAAATTAATTGAGTCTTTTAGTGCGTATTAACCTTGTGAGGGGATGCGTCTGGGCCCGTTACGAACTCTAGGCTCGTTAGGATTTTAATTAATACGTGACTCCTTTTTTCGAATCTTATTAGGAATAGGATTCTCTCGCAATTTCTATCTCATTTAGGATTTATGTTGGAGTGCAACACCTAATTATGACAGGTTTCTATCTTTTATGACTTGCCACTTTTAACAATTACCGATTACGGCAGTTACTATTTTTAGTAGGTTTCCATAAATAGCAGGTTTCTATAAATAGCAGGTTTTGGGTGAAATGAAAAGGGGAATTGAGATTCGTTATTTTATAGGAGATGCGTTGTCAAGTGGAGATTTACGTTTTCATCATCGAACCTTCCCTTTCGGGAATGGGGACAAATGTAGGTATCTACAGTTAGCCCCCACTTTGACTGAGTCTTGGAGTAAGACAATGGTCAAAGTATTAGACGGAGTGCGTCGCACAAGCCATGGTGACCTGTTTTGGCGAGGGTCTCACGAGCCCCCGAGTGATAACATTTGACTTGAGGGTCATCACTTGAAGTGTCGACATATATCCCTCACGTGTCATTGGGATTTGTCAACGGATAGTATAGAAACTTCCTCACTTTGTCATTGGAAGGATCTAAAGAGGCGTAGAAACTCCCTCACTTTGCCATTGGGAGTAGCTACAGATGTTTTCGAAATCAAAGCTGTAAAGTGTAATCGGGCCTGGCCAAGTCCAATTACGAGGTAAAAATGGTTTTAAAGATTCTCATTTTTAGGGTTAGCTAAACGAGAAAACCTCCATGTTTTTATGGGACGTAAAACGAAGGAAAATCCAGCACATCGTTCTTTTTGGAAAAACGGAAAACCAATACTTTAATTTTTGGAAAAAAGAAAAAACTACTCACATCGCTCTTTTTTGGAAAAACGGAAAACCAAAAGCTACTCACATCGTTTTTGGGAAAAACGGAAAACCAAAGGCTACTCACATCGTTTTTGGAAAAAACGGAAAACCAAAGGCTACTCACATCGTTTTTGGGAAAAACGGAAAACCAAAGAGTGTTATCGCTGCAGCGACTAAGGACCTGTGCGGTTAGTGACGCAGACCCCGCCGGCTAAAGATGGCGAGCCTGTCCGCTAAGGGTGGACACCCCGTCCGATAGAAGTGGACGAATCTGTTTTGAAATTTGTTTGTGTTTATTTTTTTTAAATAAGGACCTACGTGGTTTGCGTCGTAGACCCCGCCGGCTGAAGATGGCGAGCCTATTTCATTTTGTTTTTGAAGATTCTATTTTTCGAAAACTGAGGACCTGCGCGGCTAGTGACGCAGACCCCACCCGCTGCGGATGGGCGAGCCCTGTCCGCTGAGGGTGGACGCCCCTGAATTCGTTTTTCAATTCGGGACTCGCGTGGTTCGTGACGCGATCCTGCCCTCCAAGATGGGCAAGTTTCCTACTTTTTTTTCGTGATTTCATTTTTTTTTTTGAGAATTTCTTTTATTCATTCTTGCAAACACTAGTAGAAAAAACCCTTGTTGCAGCGGGCTTTTAGACCCCTGTTGCAGCGTACATCGTATGCTGCAACTGGGGGGCCTGCAACAAGTATTGACTTGTTGCAGCGTACAATGTACGCTGCGAAAAGTACTTTTTTGCAGCGTACATTTGCATGTACGCTGCAACAAGTGTGTAAAATTAGGCAAAAATCAAGACTTGTTGCAGCGTACAAAATGATGTACGCTGCAACAGACTGGTTTGTTGCAGCGGGCTTTTATTTGTACGCTGCAACAAACTGGTATATGCCCCCTGCAACAAAGCTGTGCTTTTGGCGGGAAAATTTTAGTTTTATTTATCTATAGCTAGGGTGTCTTGCACCAAATATAGGAACCTGTCAACAACAATAAATAAAATAACGCAACCTGTAGAACAAATATAAAAAATAATAACTGGTGTTTTGTATACATATATATATATCCCAAAACCAAAGTGCACGTACTACATTCAAATATACGTTCCAATTTCAATGTACGCATACATTTTAATGGAAACGATTGTTCTATAACAACTAAACCACCTCGATCAAGCGCGCTCAAGCCAATAGTAAATACTTGCGGGTAAAACACTTAGCCCGTTGCTCACGAACCACATCAATTTCCTCACTAGTAGGCGCATTCCTCGGAGTGTAGACCTTTACAAAAACAGAAATTTCAACTAAGCATTAGATTAAATTCAAATTAAATATCACACTTTAACATTCAAGCAACTAATAACAATGTCCTAATAGTCTAGGAAACTTAAAGCTAAGCATATTAATCATGTAAAAGGTATAAAATGAATTCTTAGGTTATGTAGCTCAAATTTGGGAGCGAAAATGTCATTTTAGCCTAAATAAAACCTATAACGACCCAATGAGCCTTAAATGTGCGTAAATAGATTGGAATGAGTCTTAGAAAGTTAAAACTATGCATATTAAACATGTAAAAAGTTTAAAATGAGTCATTAGGTTCTTTAGTTCAAAGTTGGGAGCGAAAATGTCAATCCAGCCTAAATAAGACCTATAACGACCCAATGAACCTTAAATGTGCATAAATAGATTGGAACGAGTCTTGGAAACTTAAAGCTAAGTATATTAATCATTTAAAAGGTTTAAAATGAGTCCTTAGGTTCTTTATTTCAAATTTGGGAGAGAAAATGCTCATTTTAGCCTAAATATGGCCAATAACGACCAAACAAACCTTAAATGTGCATAAATAGATTGGAATAAGTCTTGGAAACTTCAAACTAAGCATATTAATCATGTACAAAGTTTAAAATAAGTCCTTAGGTTCTTGAGTTCAAATTTGGGAGCGAAAATATCATTTTAGCCTAAATATGACCTATAACGAACCAATGAGCCTTAAATGTGCATTAATAGATTCGAATGAGTCTTAGAAAGTTAAAACTATGCATATTAAACATGTAAAAAGTTTAAAATGAGTCATTAGGTTCTTTAGTTCAAAGTTGGGAGCGAAAATGTCAATCCAGCCTAAATAAGACCTATAACGACCCAATGAACCTTAAATGTGCATAAATAGATTGGAACGAGTCTTGGAAACTTAAAGCTAAGTATATTAATCATTTAAAAGGTTTAAAATGAGTCCTTAGGTTCTTTATTTCAAATTTGGGAGAGAAAATGCTCATTTTAGCCTAAATATGACCTATAACGACCCAATGAGCCTATAGGTGCATAAATAGATTGGAACGAGTCTTAGATCCTTAAAATTATGCATATTAAACATGTAATAAGTTTTAAATGAGTCCTTAGGTTCTTTATTTTAAAGTTGGGAGCGAAAATGCCTTATTTTAGCCTAGATATGACCTAGAACGATCAAACAAGCATTAAATGGGTATAAGTAGATTAGAATAAGTCGTAGAAACTCAAAACTAAGCTTATTAATCATATAATAATTTAAAAATGAGTCCTTAGGTTCTTAAGTTCAAAGTTGGGAGCGAAAATGTCATTTTAGCCTAAATATGACCTAAAACGACACAATGAGCCTTAAATGTGCATAAATGGATTGGAATGAGTCCTAGAAAGTTAAAAATAAGCATATAAAACATTTAGTAAGTTTAAAATGAGTCCTTAGGTTCTTTGGTTCATAGTTGGGAGCGAAAATGTCATTTTAGCCTAAATATGTCCTATAACGACCAAACAAGCCTTAAATGTGTATAAGTAGTTAGAATAAGTCTTAGAAACTTAAAACTAAGCATATTAAACATGTAATAATTTTAAAATAAGTCCTTAGGTTCTTTATTTTAAAGTTGGGATCGAAAATGCCTTATTTTATCCTAAATATGACCTATAACGATCAAACAAGCATTAAATGGGTATAAGTAGATTAGAATAAGTCTTAGAAACTTAAAACTAAGCATATTTATCATATAATAAGTTTAAAATGAGTCATTAGGTTCTTAAGTTCAAAGTTGGGAGCGAAAATGTCATTTTAGCCTAAATATGACCCATAACGACACAATGAGCCTTAAATGTGCATAAATGGATTGGAATGAGTCCTAGAAAGTTAAAAATAAGCATATAAAACATTTAGTAAGTTTAAAATGAGTCCTTAGGTTCTTTGGTTCATAGTTGGGACCTATAACGACCAAACAAGTCTCAAATGTGCATAATAGATAGGATTGAGTCTTGAAAAGTTAAAAATAATCATATGAATCATGTAATAAGTTTGAAATTAGTTTTTAAGTTCGTTAGATCAAAGTTGGGAGCGAAAATGTCATTTTAGCCTAAATATGACCTATAACGGCCAAAGAAGTCATGAATGTGCATAAATAGATTGGATTAAGTCTTGTAAAGTTAAAACTAATCATATAAAACATTTAATATGTTTAAAATGAGTCCTAAGGTTCTTTATTTCATATTTGGGAGCAAAAAAGCCTCATTTTAGCCTAATATGACCTATAACGACCAAACAAGCCTTAAATTTGCATAAGTAGATTGGAATGAGTGTTAGAAAGTTAAAACTATTCATATTAAACATGTAATAAGTGTAATACTCTGAGAAAATATGTAGCTTTTCCTATTTGGTTTATTGTTCACAAATCAGGATCTTTGGACAACAACAAATTCTTATTAATCCAAGAAGCTTTTCCTATTTGGTTAAAACCCACACATTATTCACAATCTTCAACTTTTGTGATAATCATAAATCATAATGGACAAGCACTGTAGAATAGAGGTAGTCTAGATGCCTGAAAAACCTATAGCCTGGATATCGAACCTCCTAGTTAGATGAAAGCTCATACCTGACCAGATGCGGCCAATCCATCAGTTAAAAGAGAGACAGCCAACCACACTTGCATACAGATTTGATGAGCAGCCATAGCTAGAGGACCTTGACGAGCAGCCATCGAGGTCCCAATCGTCATAGTTATCAAAACAGCCACTGAAATCCACCTGGAAAAAAGGTAAACATAAGGAAACAGACGGCAATCCAAACATGTACGAGTAACACTTTAAGTAGGTACAAACAATGGCCACTTAAGCAGACTAATTTAAGAAGTTTGTAATGGTGATTATTAAGTAGAAGGTTATTAAAATCAATGTGTTGGATAAAGAATCAAAAACAGAAAATAACCATAAACATTTCTCTGACACTCACCAGATTTTAAATAGACCCCAAACTTCAGATCTCCAAATTTTGGAGGTAATAATATTACTCTCTTGCTAAGAAACCAAATCATCAATGTACAGACATAAAAAGTCAAAAAGTCAATATCTACACCTGCATTGGCCGTATCTGATCCCACAATAGAATTCAGTGAAGATTTACCAGTAGGACTATTAGAAAGAGCTAGCTGGCTAATCTGAGAAGTAGCAGACTCCAGAGATTGCTTTAAATTTGGATCTTTAACATCTGTCTCCTCCATATCCTCATCAGCTGAATATTTTGAGTTCTTAGCTCTATGAACGACAGCCTACCAAAGCCGAATTAACTAATCAATCTTCTGTTAAAAACTTAAAACATATATACAAATGGGGGGGGGGGGATTATACTATTTTGAGATTGAGGCTATCACGAATGATTTATTTTCAGGGATGAAGAAGCTATGCTGACCTAAAAATTATACTCACAAGCCAGAATGATTATCACCCGGAATCTACACTACAACAAACTAATAACCGACCTTACATATCATATGGAAAAATGGTAGCTGCAAAGAGATCATTGACTTCTTGGACTCTACCGAGATCTCACAACTTTATGAGAATAACTGGGTACGACCTCTAAGAATAGTACTTTCATGAAAAAAATTGTTACACTTTCAAATTAGGATGTCTTTTAAGCAAAAAGCTTGTAATGTGGAACAGAGATGAAGGCCAAAATATAATCATAACGGGAAGACCAGAACTCGTCATCAAAACATGATTTGGAATAAAGCAAGGGAAGTTAAGCCAAACCAATGAGTCAGTGACAACAACTGTACACTACCTCACTAAGTCTATATACAGGAAAATCTAGCAGAGGATGCGCATAGAAAATAGTTGCATTGTTACATTGATTTATTTTGTCAGTGTCTCTCACATACTCCTACCATGTTATGCCTAGCTATAGTGACTGGACAAACGAATTGAACAAACAAATTAAACAAACCGTAAAAACAAATTGAACAAACCCTAAAAACGAATTGAACAAACGAATTGAACCCTAAAAACGAATTGAAAAAATGAATTGAAGAAACGAATTGAACAAACCCTAAAAAAGAATTGAACAAACGCAAAGAACCCTAAAAACGAATTGAAAAACCCTAATTCTTAAAACAAAAATCAGGTAAACGAATCGAGCAAACCTAAAAGAGGGGACAGGTAGCCGCGGCGAAGAGGTTGACGGAAAATAGGACGCGAGCAACTTTCTTTCTTGAAACCACCGGCTCATGTTTCATTATCCAATCCCACATCTAATAAGATCACACCAAATATACTTGTGGAAGAAATCAAATTACTAGTCGTCTTATAATAAACAATGATTACATTCATGATACACAGACTACCAAATAAACAAAAATATCACATAAATGGAGGAAAAGATTGGCATTAGAATGCAGAACAATGAAATCCAACTATCTAATGGAACCAATTACAAAAATTTTGTATATATTTGATTTCCAGAATTCCTTGCTTTTCTACACAGTAACTGGTTGCAACATGTAATTATCTTTGCTCAGGAGTTTCTTAGCATAGGAAAAATAACACATGAAAATGAGATCCTCTATTAACCAAACCATACAATCGAATCTATGAACTGAATCCCCAATTAAAAGCTAACCCATGGTTCCTTTGCCAATCCCCCCCACATAAAAGGCTTTAAATTCAATCAAAACAAACAAATTCACAAGCATAACCAACTCAATTATACAGTAGCTCACACTTTATCATTACTTAATGGAAAAACCCAGTTAATGATGTTCAAATTCGCAGCAACAACAACAACAACAACAAAGAAAACTGAAATTGTGCATAAATTAAGGTGCTTAAGAGAAAATTTTACCCATTGTTAATTTGGCGACGTTTGGAGTCGACATCTTTGCTCAATCGAACCGCCTTCCTTTTCCGCACATCAAGAATAGGACTCAAACAAACAAAAAAAATTAAATGTATGAATCCACCAAAATCAAGTTCCGCAATTCCAATTGATTAGAAATTGCAACTCGACATCTACAATACCAAAACCTAGTTGTGAAATTGGAATCGAAATCAAAAGGCAGAATGATAGGCAGAATCAAAACGGCCGAGCAAGCTAATAGGTGGCCTCTGGCGAGGAGGCTAGAACCACCGACGAAGAGAAAGGGTTTTTTTTTGAGGGGATGACGCAGGGAAAGTTAAGGGAGAAGAAGGGAGTTGAGAGTGAGAGATGCTTAATTTGTTTTGAATTAGTTTCAACGAATATTGCAGCGAAATTTTTTTTACCCGGGTTATTGCAGGGGGCTTTAACAAGTACGCTGCAACAAAAACGAGCTATTGCAGCGGACTTTTAAAATGTACGCTGCAACAAACTTTTTTGCAGGGAACAATTAAATTGTACGCTGCAATAACCCTTTAAAGGGTTTGACCCGCGTTGACCGACTGGTTGTTGAAGCGTATTAACACATGTACGCTGCAACAAGGGGGTTGCAACAGGGGTTTTTTCTACTAGTGAAAAGCGAATTCTTTCGAGGGATGCTCGGATTTAGTTACAACCTGAATGTGGGCTGACAACGTGCTTAGACGGACCATTGTCTTGTGGTCATCATCTTTCATGGTTTTGAGCTAGTCTTTATGGCTCAATTTTGCCATTACCTGGGTCCTTGATTAGGGGACTATGTATAAGTATCAACAGCGACCTTTGTCTTGAGGTCGTAATCCGGTTTTATCTTTTAAGGTTATCCAAACACGGGACTTCATACAGTGTAGTCTGGGAATATTAACTTTGCACACTTTCTTTTGAAATATATATTTTCTTTCGAGCCACCAAGCACTCGTGCTTGGCGGTCAGTTCTTGTCAAAGAGGTTCTTTGGGGATACGCATTTTGTAATATCCTTGATTGTGTTTGGGATCGTGCTCGTAAGTGCGAGCGATCTTTGTAGTGGTGTGCTACTCTTGACAAAGTTGTGAGGTGCGACTTTTAGTAAGGAAATCGGCAATTTTCGAGTCGAATGGATGCGGCAGGGCCCAATAGAAGTTAGGGCCTTTTTTGAGCCTGGGTTCATTTTCGGCGCCCAGGCCTGGGCGTTGAAATAATTCACGCCCAGGTGGGGCGTTGAAAGTGTTGTTTGGGGTCTTTTGATGACACAGTCGGCCTCTTGTTCATTCGTCTATTTCACTTGGAAGTTCTATGTATTCTCTTCTCTTTTGTTTTTTCTTTATTTTTAGAAAGTGATGATTTTCTTGAGAAGCCGTAGCCGATTGGTGGACTACGGTGCTTGTCGCTTTGGGGCGATTATTTTAAGGAACTGTTGCTCTTTAAGGCGTACACTTATTGCAACAGTTGGGCGAGTCTATATGGCCCGAGGAACATACCTTGAGGCGTAAGACTTTGATCGCTCTTGTATATATTTTTTTTCTTTTGAATGCGTTCGCGAATGATGACATGTATGTGCGAACGAGTGTTCATAGAATGGTCGTTGTGTGCGGTTCCATTAATCAGTTTGCTTGAATCAATTTTTTTTTTTGAGCAATGACTGATTTTGAATAGTTTGCTTAGAAGCTTGATAGGGTTCAGGCCCATTCATGAAGTGGGCTCAAACATCGTGCCCTTTCGTTTGTTCAAACATTCGCTTCGAGATTTTTTATTTTGCTATGGTTGTTTCGTAGCTTGGAGCCCCCGAGTATGCATGTTGGGATGCTTCCTTTTGGCATACGATTTTTGTAGGTTCTTTCGAGAAAGATGCCTTGGGGTTCCGCTCGTGTAGGTGCGAGCTATCCCTTCTGTGGTAGGTAATGTTTTGCTACCTTTAATCCTTAATGTAGAAGTAGTGTGGCTTGCATTTTGAATTTGAGCGATAAGTAGTTTTTTGCCTCTTTTACACATGCTCTTGGTCGTGCCTACATTAGTGCAATATGCCTTACTCTCCCTTTTTTAGACTTGTACCGTGGAATGGTTGAACTTATGGTGCGACGTAGGCTTGTGTGGCCTAACGGCGTGTCTTAGAACATTCCTCAAGGTGTTGGGATATTATTATTTTTTGCATTGGAGTACTTCATCATGCCTCGTTCAGGTGTTCGAACAAGTGTAGCATCTTCTGCGTGGGTTTGCACGGCTTTATTACTTCGTTCGATGCGAGGATTCATAGGTGTTTCTTTCTTATTTTTATATCTGGGCAAAACTTGGCTAGCAGAAAGATTCAGCGCCCAGGCTGGGGCGTTAAAGATATCGGCGCCCAGCTCTGGGCGTTGAAAATGATTTATGGGTATATTTTGACAGTTCTTATCCTTGATTTTTTTCTTTCGCTTTTGCTTTGGAACGAGGTAGACTGTGTAACGGACGCTTGTAGGGCGAGCGTTATGTGCAGTAGTTTGATCGGAGTTTTTGTGACTCGCGATTTTCAGTTACCCTTGTTAGTGGGGTGACTTTATATATTCTAAGTAGTGCTTAGAATTTGGGAGGGGTTGTAGCCATTCTAAGGTTCGTTTTACACGATTAAAGCTTAGGATTGTGCCCCTATGACATATGTATATCATTAGCATCGAGAATTTGTGATAAAATCGTCATTTCGAGCATTTTTAGAGTGTCTTTCTCAAGCCTCCAACTGTAGCTACGGGATTGTCTTGGTGCTATATTGCTTTGCATACGTTTTTATGCATTCATGGTGACATGGATCATGAATAGTTTGAACCGGACTCGTAAAGTGCGAGGTACGTTCGGGTAGTAATTTGCTACTTTTCTTGTGAATGTTGTATTGTGCGACATTGCCATGGTCAAGGTAGTCACATGTTGAAGTGTGCCTTGACCAAAAGTTAAGTGCCTTTCTTTACCTATAATCATGTTTAAAAATCTTTTTGACTCACTTGCAACGTTGAGATAGACGCATACTAAGCTTAAACCAACGACACTTTATTATGTTCGAAGAAGTCTTTAAAAATCATTTGAAAATTATTTAAAATTCGAGTCCTACTGTGTACAATCCGAGGTGTCCTAAGTAGGTTGACGTATAGAAGGGTTCGTACAGGATTACATGAGTGAATCAAAATACTGTTACGATTTTGGAATGCTGTCTAAGAATTTGCTGGAAGCCAAGGTGCAGGTGTCAAGATATTACTTGTGCCCGTTTGGCATATGCTTTTAGGCTTTTAGGGCCATCTTTTCCAGAATTGCGGGAATATAAACCGTTTTCAAATTGACTTAGATTTACTTGGTGTATGTCTGCACAAAAGGTCAAGGTATACTTAGTTCTTTCCCTAGCTCTTTCATTTCAATTTTAAGCCCCCAGTTGCTATTATGTCTTCCCATTAACGATGTTTTTAGATTTCGATTTTAGATGCCCGTGTCATATGTCTGAGTAGGGTGAGCCTTGGTTAAGTTCCAAGTCCTATTGACAATGTCTGTTTTTTTTTTAAAGGGGATTAGCAAGCATTTGAATTACCATGAACGGGTGCCCTGAGTTCGAAGGAACGCTGGGGCGACGCCGTAGAACAATGCTCTTTATTGCAAGCTTACTGCCTTTACTACTTGTTGGCGATTATGACTGTGTCTAGTGGTGAAAGAAGGTCTTTAAGCGAACGACTATGTCTAGTGGTGAAAGAAAGTCTTTAAGTGAGTTAGTTCGTTTTAGGGAGGGTCAAGTCGAGTACTTTAGAGGTCATGGACGCTTGCGCTAGCCCCCATTCAATTGAGGCAGAGCGATCTTTTGAGTCTTAGCTAAGTGCCTAGGAGTGTGAGTGCTCCTTCTGGCAAGGGTAAGTGCCCTTATTATTTTTCGATGTGTGCTCATTTTGGCATTTTGATGACTTGGATTCTTCCTTTGATTTAAATTTTTCTTTCGACTTGGATTGCAAGTAATTAAATTTCAATAAGGGACTCTATTTCTTATTCTTGTTATTCTATAGGCTTTAATATTTTTGCAAATTGGTTGGACCGAATCATGGATTGCCTACGTATCCGCCTTAAATAGATTTAATTTGGAATCAGGTCTTGCGTAGTTCTTAGCCTAGAAAATGGTTTCTTAGAATGGTGATTTTAAACAAATACGTTCTGAGGTGGAATCGTAATGTTTGAGATAGGATGAGATAAGTGAAGTTGATTATTATTTTAATCAGCTGCTTTGTCGTAAGCCAAAAAATTTGTTTTATATTTTTCGAGTACATGTATTTTTTGGTGGTACGTATATCTGAATACGTGTTGTACCCCTCCAAGTGTTCGTTATTTTTCCGTGTATGTGCGGATAAAATGACAAGCACTTCTGGACAAATTTTAGCAAGTAGAGAGATTCAGCGCCCAGGCTGGGGAGCTAAAGATTTCGGCGCCCAGCTGTGGGCGCTGAAAATGATTTCTGGCGGATCTTTTTTGGTGCGCTAAATGCTCCTTTTTCTTTTTAGACTAACTTTAGAGGCGCTTTGCAAAGTTCCTTTTTTTTACTATTTATTACTTTTTTGTACTTTTCATTTGTTTTCCTTTTTTATTCGTGACTCAAGACGGTTTGATAGGATAATTTGTATAGGTATTGGTCAAGCATGAGGATTACATCTGCTAGGTCTCACAATTTGCAGCCTCAAGCTAGTGTCATGAGTTTACATCAACCAAGGCCAGTGAGTAGCATGGGGACGGCTCAAGGGTATATCAACAAGATGTATCCAAACAAGTTATATGGTCATTATGCTAATGGTGGTGTAAGAGCTGGTTTGGGCTTTGGAAATAATGGGTATGACGCACGTGTCAATGGCCGTGCGTGGTTTGCGGTTGACAACAAGTTCAAGAACAAGAGTCGAGGTAATGGTTTCTTGGGTTATGGCAACGAGAACATGGATGGTTTAAATAAGCTGAACAGGGGCCCCAGAGCGGAGGCGTCTAAGAGCATAAGGATTGGAAAGGGTAGACATCGTAGATTTTTTATGATTTGGATTGGTTGACTCAACTCTTTTCCTCCGTTTACTTGGGTAAATTTCGCACTTTGGGAGGTACGGGCTAAGTATATTATGGCTCGCTCTTTTCGCTCTCCCTTTTCTCTTTCTATTTTTTTTCTTTTTGCTCGGAATTTCCCCTCAACATAAATCCTTCAATCAATTTTTTTTTATTTGGGCTAAAAGGTAGATGGTTGTGGTCTTTGAGTCACGAGGCGAGACTGAGTGAGCCTCGTTTGGTAGGCCTATAGTGGACCTTTAACTTTTTTTTTTTTTGGCAAATAAATTTGATTATATTACCAAAGTAAGGATAACACCTAGTCACAAAAACCAACTCTAAGTTCCCAACAACCTGGGAACACAGCAACTAAACACAAAGCCAACAGGCACAAGCTAAACTCTACAAGCCACACAAAACAGAATTCTACTTACAACTGACTCTATAGGATCATAGTGATCATTAAACACACTAGAATTCCTCTGAATCCACACAGCATAGACTGTCTCAATGAAGGCAATACTACACAGTTTGGCTCTTTCTTTGGTGCTCCTGCTCTGTACAGCTGCCCATCTAACCTCATCATCCCAGGTCTGAATTGTTCTCTGCATCCCCATTTGAGTAAGAACTCTACTCCAAATCTCCTTTGAATATTGACACTCAAAGAACAAATGTGTCAGTTTCTCTTCATGTACCAGACAAAATTCACATTCACCACTAATGTCTATGTCCCAGCTGATCAATCTGTCTTTGGTAGGAAGCCTGTTTTGTAAAGCCAACCAAGTAATGAAGGTCCCTTTAGGACTAGCCTTGCTGTTACAAGTGATTCTTTTCCAATGGACATGACTGGCTCCACTCTGAAGATGCTTATACATTTTACTGATTTTGAACTTGTCATTATGGACAAATTGAGTCACTCCTCCTGCTTGCATTAGAACATCTCTATACTGCCAGATCTTCCTTAATGACCAAGTTAGCCCAGATGGGATGGGCATGGTCCAAAAATCCATCTGCTTCACATAGTAAGTGTGAATCCATTTCACCCACAGTCTGTCTTGTTTCATAGATAAAGCCCAGCAGTGTTTGAGAACAACAGCTTTATTCCATATTGTTAAGTCCTTTAGATTCCACCCACCACAACTCTTGGGAAGGCACAAGTGATCCCAAGAAACTGGGGCCTTTTTTGAGCCAATATCTGACCCTGTCCACAGAAAGCACCTGCAAATGCTTTGGATTGTCTTCATAACTTTCTTGGGCATTACAAAAATTTGACACCAGTAGAGCTGCATTCCAAACAGAACTGACTTGACCAGCTGTAATCTGCCTGCATAGGACAAGAATCTTGCAGACCAACTCTTAATTCTAGCAGTTGTTCTTTCAATAAGAGGTTTACAATCAGAGAAGCTCAACTTCCTAGTTGTCAAGGGTACCCCTAAATATTTAAAGGGGAAAACACCTTTCTGAATGCCAATTGTGGTAGCAATCTGGTTAGAAGCAACATCAGAAACACCAGCTGTATAGACTTCACTCTTATGGAGATTAGCACTGAGACCAGAAGCCTTTGAGAACTTGGTAAAAGCTCCAAAATGAGTAATAATAGAAGGCAAATCTGCCCTGGCAAACATGAGAAGGTCATCAGCAAACATAATGTGGGTAATCTTCAATTTCTTACATCTTGGATGATAGTTAAATTCCTTTTGTGAACTCATGGCAGCCAAACATCTTGACAAATACTCCATACCCAGAGCAAAGAGATAGGGTGACATTGGATCCCCTTGCCTCAATCCCTTTTTTGCAGGAATAGGAAGGGTAGGAAATCCATTGACAAGAATAGAGTAGGAGACAGTTCCCAAACATTCCATCACCCACCTAATAAACATGTCAGGGAATCCTAATTCATGCATCATTGACTTCAGGAAGGGCCATTCCAAAGAGTCATAAGCCTTCTTGAGGTCAACTTTTATCATACACCTAGGGGAGATGTATTTCCGTGAATAACATTTCACCAGCTCAGAAGCCAGTAGGATATTATCAGCAATATTCCTACCAGGAATGAAGCCAGCCTGAGAATCATTCACCACTTCACCAATTATTGACTGCATTCTGTGAGTTAAGATTTTTGAAATCAACTTGTAAACAATGGAGCAACATGCTATAGGCCTGAAGTCTTTAATACTGGTAGCATTGTGAATTTTTGGGATTAGAGTAACAGCAGTGTTGTTTGTTTGTTTCAGAAGTTTCCCTGTGGAGAAGAAATCCTGAACAGCCACATAAATGTCATCTTTAATGATGCTCCAAGCTTCTTTGAAAAAGAAACTGTTAAACCCATCTAAACCAGGAGCTTTATTGTTGTCAATCCCTTTCAGTGCCATATCAATCTCAGCAGTTGAAACAGGAAGAACTAAAGATTGAGCTGAAGCTGCAGAAAGTTGTTTACCTTGTCTCACAACTGTAACATCAATACCCTCCAAAGTGTCTGCAGCAGAACCAATAAGACCATGATAGAAAGCTTTGATCTCATCTTTAATCTCTGCAGCAGTGGTAAGCTTCCTCCCATTAGCATCATAAATAACATCAATACTGTTCCTGGCATATCTCTCCTTTACTGCTGTGAAGAAGAACTTTGTATTTGAATCACCAGTTTTCAACCACTGGATTCTTGATTTCTGTTTGAGAGCTCCTTCATGAATACTCAGAAACTTTTTAAGCTTACCAG
The DNA here is from genome assembly GCF_020520425.1 of Spinacia oleracea. Taxonomy (NCBI): domain Eukaryota; kingdom Viridiplantae; phylum Streptophyta; class Magnoliopsida; order Caryophyllales; family Amaranthaceae; genus Spinacia; species Spinacia oleracea. The sequence goes on from NC_079489.1 coordinate 96,707,037, forward strand.
TGCACTCTTTTTCAGTCAGTTGAAGGTCAATATCACTAGGAGAAGCAGCTAACTGAGATTGAGTGTCATCCAGCTCCCTCCTAATACCATCAATTCTCTCCTCCAGCCTAGCAAATTCTTTCCTATGCAAAGTTTTCAGACCCTGCTTGATGACTTTCAATTTGTGCCACACTTGAAACATAGGAGTTCCATTTACAAGAGATCCCCACCCTTCTTGCACAATCTGATGGAACTTAGGGTGCTCAGCCATGTAATTGAAGAACTTAAATGGTCTACTTCCCCTCTGTCTCACCACTTTACAATCCAGCAGAAGAGGGGAGTGATCTGATAAACCTGGGTTCAGATAGTCTACACATACTTCTGGATAACTAGTATGCCAGTTTCCACACCCAAAGGCCCAATCAATTCTGGAATGAATTCTCAAATCACCTTGCCCTTTATTGTTCCAGGAGAAGAAATTTCCACAACTCTTGAGCTCTATCTGCCCTGTTGCATCAATACAAGCATCAAAATCTCTTGTTTCTGTATCAGAAACTTGGCTACCATGGATTCTATCACCTGCATGCAGCACTGAATTGAAGTCACCCATGACAAACCAAGGGTATATCACCCTTGGTCCAATTTGAGTCAAGGTGGTCCAAAGAGGTCTCCTATGATCAATTGTATGCAAGCCATACACAGCAGTGAACTGAGCAGTAAAATTCCCATCCTTTGCAGCTAAATCACCATGAATAACTTGGTTAGTTTTTAAGCCCATAGTAAAGGTAACCTCACTATGCCTCCACCCAATCCAAATTCTACCCTTAGGAGAATAGGAATAGTTCATTTCCCACTTCCAGCAACTACCTAGCTTATTCTGAATCTTGCTAGCTTTATTTTCCCTCACTCTAGTTTCTAACAGAGCAATAACACTGATCTTATTGGTTTCCAGCAATCTCCTAACCTCCACCACTTTATTAGGATCATTCAGACCCCTAACATTCCAAGTGCAAACAATCATGGTGGATACCTATCTCCTTCCTCAACCTCTGCATCCTCACCCTCCTCCTCTATAGAAAATCCCTCCACTACATCAACCACTTTTGGAACCTGAGCCAATCCCAAAGGATGATCATAGTGTTTAGACTCTCTCCTTCTCCTGGATACTACTCTCCATCCATCATCTTGAACATCACTCTCTTGTGCCTGGTTCAAAGGGGTAGTAGCAATCAAACTTGGAATGATTTCTTCAGGAACAGCAGGTTCAGGTACAGAAACAGCAGCATTCACCACCTTCTTTGGTTTCCAGACCTTAGTCACCTTTTTCTGCACTGGTTGAACATAAGTAGCAGGTTGATATCTTGTTTGACCCTTTTTAACTGAACAATCATGCCCAATTATTTGACATTCCTTACAAAAAGGTGGGAGCCATTCATACTCCACTTTCTGATTGAAGGTTCTACCACAAGAGTCCTGTATTTGAACAACCTTGGTGACAGTTTTAGTAACATCAACTTCAATTAAGAGCCTAGCAAAAGAAATCCTCAATTGCTTAGAGGTACACTCATCAGCAAATAAAGGAACCCCAACAAGGCTCCCAATCCTACTGAGAGAATCCATGCCCCAACAACACAGAGGTAGGTTAGGGAGCTTCACCCACACAGGAATTACCCTGAGAATTTCCTCTTGGAAATTAAAATCTGATGACCATGGCTTAGTGATCATAGGCCTACCAAAGAAAGTGTGAGGTCCAGCAACCAGTACCTCATCTCTATCCCTTTTTGAGCAGAATTTAACCACAAAATAGCCCTCATCATGTAGAAACACATTAGGCTTACCAACATGACCCCATTCCTTATCAATATACCTAATTACTGCCCCAATGGAGGGTTTATCACCAACAACATACATGATCAAAGCACAATCCCAAATAGCAGCCATTTTACTCATATCAACCTTGTCAAGCATAGCAACAGGAGTACCTTCCAAAATTGTGGGAGCAATAAAGGAGAGGGAGTTACCTTTGCCAGTGAGTTGGGGTCCTCGAAATAACCCAAGATGATTTTGGGTCAACCCTGGTGTGCTGCTGTTCTAATGGAGGTCTAGTGCCTTCGTCTCCAAGTTCTCCAGAGGTACCACCATGCTCTGTTTCAGAGGAATCAAGATCCCCTTTGCTTGCGAGGGTTTCCGTACCATTTGTCAAACCCAGTACAACATTAACGTTTCTCACCATTTCCTTCACCCTTTCCAGAGCAGAGCCACCCACTCTCCCACCCCCCTGTCCTTCTTCCATACCTCCCACAATCTCGGAGTGAACACCCCTGGTTTCCGATTGGTACGAAGGAGAGTAGTTGATGGCAGCATGGTACGCCGCAATAGTTTCTTGAGTGTGTGGTGAAGGTGGTCCAGCAGAAGGATGCGACGGGAATGGCGTCCTGATTACCGGCGGCATTCGGACTTCATCTCCATTGCTGGGTATGGTGTTTCTCAACTGATGTTGGTTCATTGGGCGCAAAGAGGCAGTATGAAGAAGCGCAGAGGCCTCCTCATTGATCTCACGAACTTCTTGTTTCTGATTCTTCTTCTTCCTCGCCATTTCGGACCTTTAACTTTAGTAGGCCTAGGGTGGACATTTTAAATTGCCTTACTTTGCAAGCGTATTTAGTCGTTTCTTAAAATGTGCAAATAGCGTAGATTCAAATTGTTGTTTTTACCTTATTGAAATTTAACGAAAGAATTACATCGAAAATAATTTTTTGCTTCTTTTCAGATTCCAGTTTCTGGGATTTAATTGGAAGTTGTGATTTAGACTCAAACTTTCGTTAATCTTTCTGATTATAACCCGTGTATGAATACAAGGAGGTGGCCTAGACTCAAAATAATGACATGGCGTAAGCCTATAATACTTGACAAAACGACTCTCAGACTTAGGCTAATTGGACCATAACTTTCGTTGGTTGACACTTTAGATTTTAACCCTTGGGTGTTCATTTGTCATGCGCCATTTTACTTAATGTTGGCAAGGTAGTTAATTGGGGAGATCGTATTTTTATTTTTGCAAGACTAGATTCATTAGTACGGCTTCTCTCTTAGTGTGTATTGCTTTACCCCAATGGTAGCCTTATGGTATGCCGATTTGGGTATTTTCATGGTTGGTCATGTTGTATTCATGGAAAATCTTTTTAGTCCGTACTTAGGGGTACTTCAAGGAGCGAGTGGCTCAAGAGGACTATGATAGTCGTGATCCCATGTGATCATAAGCCTTGAGGCCATTAATTTTTGCTAATGGTATTGACACCTTAGGTTCACTTTGGGGGTTGTGCGACTATGGGGGAATGATTTTCAGAATATGACTGTTTCCATTTTGCAAATACTATAATATATTCTTTTTATTGGTGAGAGAGTATTGAGGCCGTGGATTCCTAGCAAGGGATGACAATTACATATGGGTGCTCATTGATTTAAATGTTAGGAAGGGAGACTCAATATGGTTTAACCTTTTAGCTTGCAGAACAACACCAAGTATTAGGACCGATTCTATGGATAAGACAACTAAGACTTAGGATTTAGATTGTACTTCGGTATAGCCTAGTCTAGACTCGGATTTACTTATTTTTCATTTGAACATTACTTTTTTTTCTTTGAAAACTTTATTCGAACATAATTTTTTGAATACTTTGCCCATGTGACATTCATAATTATTAGCATGTTCGGTTTTTAGTGCCGAGCATTGTCGTCGTAGGAGGCCTAACAACGACGCAAAGAGTTATTAATTTTTTACGAGTCGCTTTTGAAATCGAGTGATTTTCTTACGCCCTCGTAGCAATTCTTTTTACGAACGTTTTTTTTGTGCTACGTATTTTCCTTTCGCGCGGGCACCGAGGCTGCTGTGCCTGACCAGAAGGCCAAGCAGCAACTTCAGCGCCCAGCGTAGGGCGTGAGAAATTCTGGCGCCCAGCCAAGGGCGTTGAAAATGCGTCCCTGGCTGGTTCTCGTTTTCTGTTTGCGTCTACTTTTGTTTATGCGACTTCAATTTTGCGTGCTTGCCTAATAACGTCCTTTACGCGTTGTGCAGCGTTTGTGGGATTCGTTACAGGCCATCCCGAGCGTCGCTTATTTTTGTGGCGATCGTTCGGGTTCGCGGAACACGTGTTTCGGTATAACTCTTTGGCAAATTGGTTTATGAATGTTTGGGCAATTTTTAAGGTCGTTGGTTTTTCTAGGACAGTTTGTCACACACAATCATATATTTCGCTACACATAACTAACATTCCATCATGAGGCAATAATAATATGTCATGTAGTTTATGATAGGCTTCTATGGGTAGTTATTTGCGCCTGGCTTGGTACCGCTTCTATCGTAGATCCAACACATGCCCCGGTCGAGGTAGTGTCTTCAACAGACGAATTTCGCTCAAGAGGCCAACCCGCAAGTGCAAGCCAAGGGGGCATGCAGGCGAGAGGGACCTAATGGGCGAGCGATTGGGTTCGGGATAGGTGTACTACCTGCACAAGTACCGAGTGGGCAACATGCGCGGCGTGTGCACCCCCCTATTGGCGAAAAAAAAGGTATCCTTAGTCCCAACTCCCGAGGGAGCCGAGATTCGTTATGCGGTTCTGTCCGTTCACATTAATATGCTGATTTTCAGGTCGTCCCAACTTGATGGGGAAATAAACGCGGGGTAGGATCGTTTCACCCTTCGGCTATTTTGATTACCTACGAGCACGAGTATTTCCTTCACTATCTCCAGTGGAGTCGCCACTGTGAGGGGGTCGAAAAAGCACGAGGCTAATGCGTGACCTCGTCCCTCGTGGGTGTGACGATTCTTTTTATTCAATCAAGTGTAATTGGATTTCCTGTGAGTTTACACCCAATTGACTAGTAATATAGGAGTCGCCATTCAGTTTTTAACGACAATGAGAAAAACTGACAAAACCCGGTTATCGTGACATAAAGGGAGTGCAATTATGTTTGACCACGACGGCCGTAGGTTCCCTTGTGATCCCTGGTGTGGGGATCTCTCAACATACACCCGCAAGGTAGAGATTGAGGGTTCGGGGGACTGTAACTACCGAGAGGAGTACTCGCTCGTCAATAACTCCAGAGGCAGGATATCCTTACTAGCTCAGCATAAATAATTGAAGGGACATGCGTTAACTATTAAACTAATCTGAGTTGATTTTAGCAATATGCAACATATAATACTAGATCGATCGCGATTATCTGATTTAAATAACATTAAGGGACCTAGCATGATAATTCAATTTCCCAAAGATATTGTATTTGTTAGGCGTGGTAGAACAATCAGATTTAGTTAGTTTAACAGTTCATAAAAAGGGCGAGGAAAGCAATTAAATCATCGAAAAAGGGACACATTACGACGCACCCTTGAGAGGTGCGTCACGGTTCTCAGAAAACTAACCACTTTGACTTTGCTATTTCTCCTTTTTATTTAACGAATCTCAAATTATGGGACAGGATACGTTCTGTTCGATTTATGGATCGATTGCGACAGAACGCGTGAAAAATTTCGCAGCGTGAGGCTTAGGCTAAGGGTTGGAGTCAATACTCAGAATATGAATTGTGTGTTCTCATTGTTGTCATTTCACGTCGAACTTGGGCTATATTTATCGAAAAGAGTTTGTGGAAAGATAGAATTGCAGAGTTCTAATCCACAAAGAATTAGGAAAAAAACACGTACCAGGTATTTTCAGCGCCCAGTGCTGGGCGTCAAAGATTTCGGCGCCCAGCTCTGGGCGTTGAAAATAGGATCCAGGCAATTTCAGCGCCCAGGGCTGGGCGTTGAAATTGCTGTTTGGGCCGTTTTTTTTTGTCAGATTCGGATTCCTAGAATCCGGAGTGTTTGAGATTTAATTGAGTATTTTAGTGCGTATTAACCTTGTGACGGGATGCGTCTGGGCCCGTTACGAACTCTAGGCTCGTTAGGATTTTAATTAATACGTGACTCCTATTTTCGAATCATATTAGGAATAGGATTCTCTCGCAATTTCTATCTCATTTAGGATTTATGTTGGAGTACAACACCTAATTTTGACAGGTTTCTATCTTTTATGACTTGCCACTTTTAACAATTACCGATTATGGCAGTTACTATTTTTAGCAGGTTTCCATAAATAGCAGGTTTCTGTAAATAGCAGGTTTTGGGTGAAATGAAAAGGGAAATTGAGATTCGTTATTTTATAGGAGATGCGTTGTCAAGTGGAGATTTACGTTTTCATCATCGAACCTTCCCTTTCGGGAATGGGGACAAATGTAGGTGTCTACAATACCTATCTCCCCTCGGCATGCTACACTCTTAGTAGGAAAGAGAAAAAGGTGCTTTGCGAGTCTTTACAAGGAATTAAGGTTCCTGAGGGATATTCTTCTAATATTAAAAATCTTGTCTCGATGAAAGACCTGAAGTTGATAGGTATGAAATCTCATGATTATCACATTCTCATGGAGCATCTTTTACCGGTGGCTATTCGCTCCATTTTACCGGATCATGCTCGAGATGCTATCACCAAACTTTGCATTTTCTTCAGTGAGATATGTAGCAAAGAGATTGACCCTTCGAAGTTGACTAGCTTGCAAAATGGCATTATTGTTACTTTATGTCAATTGGAGATGTATTTTCCGCCTTCCTTTTTTGACATAATGGTCCATTTAACTGTCCACTTGGTTAGAGAAATCCAACTATGTGGACCTGCTTTTTTAAGGTACATGTACCCTGTTGAGAGATATATGAAGATTTTTAAGGATTATGTTATGAATGGAAGTCGACCAGAAGGTTGCATTGCTGAGCGCTACATTCTTGAAGAAGCAACATTGTAGTCACTACCTTTCTTCTCTTGAAGCTATAGGGATTCCAAAGCCTAGACATTCAGGAGGGGTGGAGGGGAAAGGGCTTATGGGATGCAAAGTGTTAACTATATCTCATGAAATGTTGAATCAAGCACACTTGTATGTTTTACACAATAGTCCTGAGGTTGATTTATACGTGGAGAAACACATGGATATCTTGAGGAGAAAATATCGAGGTAAGTCTGAGAAATGGATCACCGATAAACACAATTCTACCTTCATTGAATGGTTGCAAGTTCAAGTTGCGGATGAGCTAGATAAGTCACCATCAAGCATTTCTGTCGATTGCAATGGTTGTCTCGAGGTCCTCGTAGGGATGTATTATCATATTCTGGCTATCAAATTAATGGTTATACATTTTGCACAAAGGATAGAGACAATGAGATTACAAATCAAAATAGTGGGGTGACTATTGTTGCACAAGCTATGCATATCTCCAGTGCAAAAGATAAAAATCCAATATTTGCAAAAATGTCTTATTATGGGGTGATTGATCATATATGGGAACTGGATTACAGTGCTTTTAGACTTCCTATATTTTGTTGTAGATGGGCTAATAACAACAGTGGTGTTCGATTCGAGAAAAGACACGGGTTCACATTTGTTGACCTTAACAAAACGGGTAGTAAAGATGATCTATTCATATTGGCAAGCCAAGCAAAACAAATATTTTATGCTACTGACCCGGCTCATAATAGATGGTCTTTTATTTTATCAACAAATAAACGACATCCCTTTCAGAATAATGAAATAGATGATATGGAGGATGCTTCTTTCTTGTGCCCATCAGGCCCTGTCAATAATGAAGCTAATGATCATGCCATCGAAGATGAGTTCTATATACGCGATGATCACACAGAGGGGATATGGGTAGATAATTCGGAACCATCTACTACTACTAAACAGAAGAAAAGAAAACTTTGAAATGGTAACCATCTGGGATATCCCTTGTGACCGAATTTAAAAAAGGAGAGTCGAAGAAGGTAAAAGAGTGCAAAAGAAACCGAACACAGTATATTGTGGACACACTAAAAGAAACGGCGGCTAAAGGAAAAGTCTTTATTGCTCCATATAATGCTGGGTATAATATCTTTCACTCACTTCTGTTTAAATGTTTGCCTATTGGAAATATTCTTTAAATCACTTAAAATTTGATATGATGTTATGTAGGTTTCATTGGGTACTATGCGTCATTGATCCTTACAATAACACGGTATATTACTTGGATTCTTTACGTACTCTTTATAGGAACCGAAAAAGGCATCCTTGGGGATTTACATGAAATTGTTAACACGTAAGTGAATATAATTAACTACCATTGCTTGACTTTAATTAAATTTTTATACGATAATTTATGAATGGTCTTGTGACTCTTGTCTTAATTTTTGTTTCTCTTTAGAGCATTGTTGCAATTCCGAAGTGAAAGGGAGATTGCCACAAAGTTGAAGATGAACACAAAATGGCTGAAAATAGAAGTAAGTATTTTTCATATTAATTTTTTTTAATAAGGAAGAGGAAGAGACTATATAGTACTGATTGTCTTGGTATTTTTTTTTTTTGGTAGTGTCCTTGCCAGGAAAATTACATTGACTGTGGATATTATGTGATGAGATTCATGAAGGAGATAATCTCACACAAGCGACTTCAAATTCCTGAAGTTGTAAGTCATCTAATCTTAATCTTTGGAGTATATGTTTATTAAATATGTTTAATTACCAAACGGTACTCTTGGTTAGTTGGTCTTGCAGTTATGCATATGTACCTTGTTGGTTAGTTGGTCTTGCAGTTATGCATAAACATGTCAAAACAGGTTCGTAGATTAAGAAAAGGGCATCCTATTGCAAGTGAAATTCTAGCAGTCTAGTTAAAGGAGTACATAAATAGTAATTTCATTATGACCTGAAAAACATTTTGGCAGTAGACATGACTACATAATTTTCATACAAGTTTTCTGCTCAAAATGAATCAGCGAACAAATTATGGTACTCACCATAGGATTCTTTCTTCAGTCTAGTTAGCAGCAATACAAACACAATGCAAATCAACCAGCCATGGAAAGAGTTCAAAGAAAAAGTTAGGATTTAGAGTTTTAGGCAACAAAAACAAAATCAAAGTATCAAACTAGCTTCTGCATAGAGGGTACTGGTAAAAGTAAGCATGGAAGGGCAATAGATGGATCAGAATCTGTGAGATCATGGTATTGCAGAAGTAAGCTGCAAAATTAATTCCCTAGACCCAACCTTGGGTGTTGTTCTCAGTCCTAGCTTTCATTTCAACTCATTCACTGTCACAAGGCCATTTACATCCACAGCCAGAAAAGTTCGATAATAGATTAATAATAAACCAAAAACTAAAACATCCGGTTGCACATACCAGTCAACATAATTCCAAATGAGATGACTAGAATGATTCCAAAAAGCTTAAGACTTGGAGACTCCAACCTAAAACCACCAAGATACAAAAGAAAATTATTTTGAGAAGAAAATACCCAAAAAGTGGGAAAAAAAAGCATATGAATGTTATAACATCCTTGATAATCAGTTGTAGCAGGAATGAAGATTAATATTGTTATAGCTGAGTACGAACTAAAGTACATTACCAATATACTAAAAGTGGTGGCTATCTAAATTCTTCAGATTACAAAAACTACAAAATAAAAGTAAACTACTTCTGTATTGTTTCCGACCATAAGATAGAACTGAAACTAAATTTACATTAAAAGAGTCAATGGTTCAAAATTTCAAATTATCACCACATCTGTAAAGAATGGGAAAGTCCTTTTTAGAGGATAAAAAACCCATACTATCAGTAAGGGGTTTCTTTTTTGTTTTGGAAATACTTAATCAGCATCTCTTAACCATATGAATGATCTCTTAACTCCCCAGCTATATTTATATACGAATATCTAATACCTTGTTGTTTTGCAGTATTTTTCAGATTGCCAGTTTTCAAGTTACAATACAGAGCAGGTTGATGAAGTAAGAACTCACTGGGTCCGCTATGTTGTTCAACAAATGCATAGTAGATAGATTACATTTAAGGAATCGAAAAACATTCAACTCTATTAATTAATGTGTTTTGCGTAGTTTAATGTTTGTGGGATTATTTTAGAACATATTTATGTAATTAGTTATATTATAGTGACAATTGCAATATTTTTTTTATTGGAGGTTTGGAATTAATATTTAACTATTTACTCTATTATTCGTATGTGTTATTGTATAGGTCAACGAAATATATTGTACAAGTCAACAAAATATATTGTCAACAAAATATATTGTACAGGTCAATGAAATATATTGTACAGGTCAATGAAATATTGTACAGGCAAACAAAAATTTTTTTTTTTTAAAATAAAAAAAATTACTTTAACAGCGCTTTTAAGACATCCGCTATTTTATAATAATTTAAAATTGACGCCAAAATCTTTAACAGCATTCTTATAAGCGCGGTAAAAGAATCATTTGAATTATCCTGAAGGGACCTTTAACAGCGCGTTTAGCAAACGCTGTCAAATGTACTTTTTTTGTTTTAACAGCGGTGCGATTAACAGCGCTCATAGAAGCGCTGTTAAATGACAAAACAAGCGCTGTTAAATGCCATTTCTGTAGTAGTGTAGCTGTTCCGATCACTTGATCTCACTGAATTAATTGTTCGCAATTAATCTGAACCTTGGTATTAGACTTAATGCACCTTGGGTGAAGGACATATTTCCTTCAGGTCGGGGCATGAAATTTCACGAACTCTTCCCACCCTAGCCCCTTGATCAACTTATCTACTTTCGCCTCGACCCCCAAGGCACGAACACTCTCCCTATGGAAGAACTTGGTGGGCTTGATGGCCCTCTTAGATAATGGCTCAAAGAACTCCCAAGATCTTTGTTCAAGGAACTTAATGCCGTAGGTCTCAATGCCCGGAGGAGCCGGTGCCTTTCTCTTTGATGTAGAGGCGGTAGGGTTTGATGTAGAGGCGGTGGGGTTCTTCTTGGAGCGCTTGGGTGCCATTGAACGATGAGTGTAAGCAAAGCAAAATCTACAAAAGCAAATGAAAAACAAAGCAGGACACACAAAGAAGGAAAAACTAAGTTAGTTCACAAACTAATCAAACAAATAACTACAAAAGCTAAAGTTAGCTATCTCAATCAACTCCTCAATAAGCTTCAAACACTACACTAACTCCTCAACTAGATTAAACCAACAACATTACTCCACGCAATCATCCACAATCAAACAACCATCACTTCCACAAACAAGCATCATCAAATTAGCCCAAAACTTCACTTAATCATCTCAAAAGGTCTAGAGCTCAAGTAGAATAAGGAATTAAACATGAATAGCTCATCTAAACAATTTAAGACCATTCACATAATCAAACATGCATCAAAAATAACCCAAAAACCACAAATTTCAGAAAATAAAAAATATCATGAACATGGTAAAAATTGGAATGAAATGTAAGAATCAAAGGAAAGAAATCATCACCACAAGTAGAGGAAGTGGTCAAGAAACAATCCCAAGTAGCCTCAAGTGTTCCAAATTCACCAAGTACACAATTTGGCAAAATTCACAAAAACCCTAGAAATTTGGGGGTTTTTGCAAAAATCTGAAAATTTGGGGATTTTAGGGGTTGGGATGAATGAGAATGTGTGAATTTGATGTATGGGGAGTGAAATTAGTGAAGGGAAGTGAATGAAATTGATGAGGAGTAGGAGTATTGAGTAGGAGAAAGAGAGTAATGGAGTTGAGGAGTGAGAGGAATGCCGAGTAAAATGAAGAAAAATGGGGGAGGTTTGCGATGTTTTCGAATAAAAGGAGTCAGGGTCTGCCCCGCCAGGCTGTGCGACCGAACAGAAACAGGAGTTCGATCGCACAGACCTGTGCGACCGTTTACCAAAAAGGGGGCATTCTGCCTCCAAAATCAGTTTTGTGCGATTGAACGAAAAAGGACGTTCGGTCGCACAAAACATGATTTTGCAAAAAAAAAATTCAAACTTCACTATAAATTGAAAATAAAGCTAATTAATGGAAAATTAATGCATAAAATCAAACAAAAACTAAAACTAGGAGTTAGACAACCGGGTTGCCTCCCGGGTAGCGCTCATTTAACGTCATTAGCTTGACGAATCCCCCCAAAGCTCATGGGGGGACAAGAAAGGAAATCAACACACGGGTTGCCTCCCGGTAGCGCTCGTTTAACGTCATTAGCTTGACGGACCCCCCAAAAGGTCAAGGGGGGTCAAACTCACCCAACTTTGGGTCAACGCTAGTCAATATGCACTTCTTTGCCCCTTTGGGCACAAACATCTTACCAAAATCACCACTCATGGAATGGGGACCAAACCAATTCTTCTTAGGCATAGGATCGCCTTGCTTAGAATTCTTACTCATGCATCTCTTACCATCAATTGCCGGAGTGTGTGCTCCCACATCATCAAGATCCATCCCGAATGTGTCGGGAATGGTGATGACATCATCAAAGGAGTCACCTAACACCAAAGAGCTCTCATGCACATTCTTCTTGACTTTCCTATCAATCTCAACATCACACTTAGAAGCACAAGGATTGTTAGGAGAATTAGCACAAGAATAATGGTTCTCAACACAAGCAATAGTGTCAATTTTCATGCAACTTCTCATTTTAGAGCAACATTGATCATCAATAGCGAGCTTGAAACTAGCCTTGGTGTCTCCCGCTTTCAATGTGATGAGGCCACCTTGAACATCGATGAGAGCACCCGTCGTAGCCAAGAATGGCCTCCCTAAGATGATAGGGGTATGCGCGTCCTCATCGATGTCCAAGACAATGAAGTCAACAAGGAAAGTCAACTTCCCTATCACAAGGGGAACATCATCAACCCTACTCAAGGGGAACATAACCGAGCAATCAGCTAATTGCAAAGACATGGGGGTAGGGGTGAGATCGCCTAGACTTAGTTTCTCATAAATTTTGTACGGCAAAATACTTACGCTCGCCCCCAAATCACATAGAGCGTTGTCAAACTTAAGCTCTTGGATGCTACAAGGAATCGAGAAGCTCCCGGGATCCTTGAGCTTTGGGGGGAACGTGCTCGAAATCAAAGCACTACAATGCTCCGTTAGGTGCACGGTTTCATTGCTGCCACAAGTCCTTTTGCCGCTCAAAATGTCTCTCATGAACCGAGAATAATGTGGCATTTGCTTAAGCGCCTCGGTGAAAGACAATGACACATATAGCTTGCTAATGGTTTCCCAAAACTTGTGAAATTGATCATCTAGCTTTTTTCCGGCAAATCTTTGAGGGTAGGGGGGAGGAGGAATTGGAAGAGGAGGAAAAGTAGTCTCCTTCGACTTAACACCATCACTCACGTTGTCGACATGAGACTCCTCTTCCTCCTTATCACAGTCCGGAGACTCCTTCCCCGTATAATCCTTACCCCTAGAGCAAGATGCATCAAATAGCTTAGCATCATCATCAAGAATCATCCCACCCCTAGTCACAACCGAATACAATTTTTTAGGTGCTTGACCTTGGGGTGGGAGACTAGTATGCACTTGTTGTTCTTTGATGGTGCTAGCTAGTTGTGCTAGATGGGTCTCAAACATCTTCAAGTGAGTGTTGGATTTCTTGAATCCATCCTCGAACTCAACATTCTTCTTGGCTTGCGCCCCCACAAACGACTCCATGAGAGCCTCAAGATTAGACTTGAGAGGCGGGAGTGGTGGAGGTGCATTGCCATAACCACTAAGGTTTGGTTGGAATTGGTTGCCATAGGTCCTTGGTCCATTGAATCCGGGAGGTGGATATTGAGACACACCATATGGATCTCCCGAGTTCAACGGATAACCCCCACTAGAGGCACCCCTAAATTTCCCATAAGAATAGTTGTAACCCCCTCCACCTTGATGGTTGGGATTATAACTACCTTGATTGTATTGGCCTTGAGTGCCAAGACCTTGAGATTGACCATAGGGTGCTTGGCCTTGATAGCCTTGCGCTCTATAGCCACCTCGGCCTTGACTATCATACCCACCTCCTTGGCCATAGCCTTGGTAGGATCCATACATAGGGGGCCCTCTAGGTGCTTGCCTAGCAAAATTTTGATTATCGGGGTTATCATTTCTAGACCTCTCATTCAAGGCATGGGCATATTCCATATCAAAATCACCTTCACAAGAAAGGCCATAATCCACATAGGACACATTATGCACCAAAGGACAAGCATTGGGGAAGTGACCTAAATCTTGACAATTATCACAAAAAGAAGTGCCCGGAGGCATAGTGTCATAGGAACTCACCTTGCTCTTCCCCTTAGTGAGAAGAGTAGCCGAAGGGGGTGGAATTGTTGATGGTGATGGTGGTTGACTTGGTGTGCTCTCTAGCTTTTCCAATCTCGAGCTAAGCTTTTCAATGATCCTAGCTTGCTCTATAGCATATACCGACCCTTTACCATCATCATTCCTACCCTTGCCATCATAGTCCCTTGCACCAACGTGCCAAGCTTGATAATTTTGGTCCACGTCCTCAATTATCTCTTCAATTTGATCCTCGGTCTTGTTCATGATGGGACCTCCCGCGCCCGCATCTAGACTCGTCTTTGAGTTTGGGATCAACCCCAAGTAGAAGGTTTGAAGTAACAACCACTTAGGGATCCCATGGTGAGGGCACTCCCTTTGGTACTCTTTAAAACGATCCCAAACTTCGAAAAGTGACTCGTCTCATTTTTGCTCAAAGGATTGAATTTTGTGGCGATATTCCGCCGTCTTCCCATGTGAGTAAAACTTACTCAAAAATGCACTAGTCACCTCGTTCCAAGTGCGAAGTGAATTTGGCTTGACCTCCTTGTCAAGCCAATCACTAGCTCGCCCAAGGAGAGAGAAACGGAATAGAGTCAACCGCACATAGTCCGAGGTCACACCATTGTGTTTGATTGTATCACAATAATGTTCGAATTGCTTTAGGTGCTCGCGTGGTGACTCGTTGCTCTTCCCACAAAAAGGATGGCTTTGAACCAAGTTCATCAAGGCGGGCTTGATCTCAAAGTTATTGGCATTAGTTGTGGGAGCTTGGATACCACATATTGCTTCAAATGCTCCCGGTATACCCAAATTCTTTACCGGAAGAGCCATAGTCTCAAAAGCTTGCTCACTCTCTTCTTGTTCCACACCTACACTCAAGGATTCAAATCGGTTGTGGCTTGATGAGCTAGTTCGAACACGCCATAGTCTCCTTAGTGTCCTCTTCAATTCAAGGTCAAGAGGGTGGAGAGACCTTTGACGTGCACGACCCCTATCAAGCATACAAACTCAAATAACACGTGAGTATTGCAAAGGAAATAAGAAAGCAAACAAGAATGCAATTTTTTTGTATTTTTCTAATGGTAAACTAGTCTCAACAAAACTCAATAACAACGACCCTTCCCCAGCAACGACGCCATTGTGATAGGGCTTTTTTTCGTCGTTGATCAAACCAAACAAAATTTATAAACCACTATCTAACCGGCTATATTTTTATAGCGGCAAGTATAGGGATCGTCCCATAGAAATGGTGGTCATCGAGTTTAGATATTAAGCTAGTTTAAACAAGAGTTTGTTTGAATTATAACTAGGAAACTAAGCTAACAATTAAACGAAATCGAATCAATAAAGGGGAATGCTAGGGAGTCGGGGATAGCCTAGGGAAATCGGGGGAAACGAACTAAGCACTTAAGTAATCATGATCATGCAACGACTTGGTGTATAGGCAAATAGCATCGAATGACGAACCCGCCACCTCTCGGATGGGGAACGTGAAGCGTCTAATCTACGGAAGAGCTTTCGCCTAATCCTAGACAAAAGAAACTTGCATATAATAGGCACCACTATTCACTTACACAAGTTAGGCTCACAATGTCTTGCCATACCTAACCTATGCAATCCAATTAAATCTAATCAAATAGCATTTGCAACTACCACTCAATTAGGCATGGATATCCTATCACCAAATCATGTTTAATTACAACAATCAATCATCAATTCAATCATCAATTTCCCCTAATTAAACCCCTAGATTCTCCCCTTTCCCTAACCTAAGACTACTCACTACACATGCTAGAAAATAGGAAGTTCATGGATTCTAAGCAAGCAAACATGAGATTGAAGGATTAGAAAGAAGGAATCAAAGAGTAGAGCATTCAATTGAAAAATCAATTCAAGAATTAAGAAACAATTCAACTAAAACCAAAGCAAGAGGAATTCAAGAATCAAGAGCAATTAAAGAACAAAAGCAAAATAAAAAGAACAAGGAACTAAGGAATTGAATTGAATTGCAAGAAATTAAGAGAAGATTTGAAGAAATTACAACTTGAAGCTTCAAGGTATAAGAGTTTCTCTCTCTAGAAATGCTGAAAATCTATTTTGGAATTCTAAAAATGTTAATCTAAAACTGAATATTAAAAATTAAAATGAAAATTCTATTTATAAGTTTCCCCAAATAGAAGCTGAAATTCGAAAATATGCAGCCCGCGCAGCCGTTCGGTCGCACATACCCTCTGTGCCACCGAACACAGAAAACCAATTCGATCAAACATTAAGTCATGTGCGAGCAAACGAAGCGAAGACAGGCTTCTTCGTCATGTGCGACCGAACAAGAAATCTTGTTCGGTCGAATAGTCTTTTCTTGGCCATGTCTTCCTTGAACACTTGATTTGGTCGAACAGCTGAACATGTGTGGGCGCACGAATTCCTGTGCGGTCGAACAAAAGTCTGTGCGGTCGTTTACCAAATTAGGGGCATTCTGTCTCCAAAATCTAATTTGTGCTACCGTTTAACAGAACCCCATCGCACAAAGGGGCTTTTGTGCGATCGAAAAAAAGAATTGTTCGGTCGCACAAAGCTCCATCTTCCTTAGTGTCCATCAGCTCTCCTCTGTTCGGGCGCACGAACTTATGTTCGGTCGCACAAGCCCTGTTTTGGCTCAATTCTACTTGTTTTCCATCACTTTTCACCATAATCACCTATAAAGCACAAGATGGAAAGAAACTTATAAAAATCATACGAAAAGCTATAAAAACTATGAAAAAGCATAATAAACTAACATGAAATCCTAAGCTAAGAGCGACATAAATGTCGCTCATCACTCCTCCTCCTACATACAATCATCCAATCATACAATCAAACCAACATACAAGAATACAAGAATACAAGGTGCAAGATTCGAAAGCTCACCGGCAGTACGAAACGTACAGGTGGAGCGAGTCTCCCCAGAAGATCCTCATAGCGACCCCTTCTATCTACAAAGTTCTCCCAAGGGAGGCAAACAGCATCACCAACATTCAAGTAGAGCTGGGCGAGTTCATCGTCTGGCACCAGCATGGATCCCGGTGGATCCTTAGGGACAAGCCTGTCCCCCGTACTGTGCTGAAGGGACACGCGCTCCCCCAAGTACCACATATGGCGATACACGCCCGGGAGCAAGACCCGCCTCGAAGACAAGAAATGGGCCCGAGCAGCCGGAACAGGTATAGGCGCTTCATCAAAAGGACGCCAAACCACCTACAGAGCAGAAAATTCAGGCAACTATACAAATACAAATACAAGAGAACAAAACAGTACAAGAGTTTACCTCACTGACGGGTAAAACTTGCCAAGCTCTGCGGGAGGCCGACAGAGGCACCCTCCTGCGCACCGCTCCTATCCAAGAGGCAGCATACGGGTAAGCTGCATTTCCAGCATGATCCGGCGCCAAAGTCGGGAAGTGCTCGTACATCCAAATCTTTCAAAAACAAGCAAAGCATCAGTCAAGTTCAAGATACAAGCATACAAGTACAAGATACAAAGTACAAGGAGTCCCATATACCTCCAGCACACTCCACAAAGCATAAATGCTAGGTTCGCCCTCGGGCGCAGTCCGAGAGGCCCACTTCATCTCATACAAGAGGTGGCCGTATGCCATACCACCCCAGTTGAGGCTCGAAACAGCCCTCAAATCCTGCAAAGCTTTCAGGAAGCCGATGTGCACCCGGTTGTTCTTGCTCGGGGCCATCACTCTGCTCACCAGAGCCAAGAGGAAAAGTCGAACCCTCTGCTCCGCAGACATGCCTACACTACGGATAGCATCCATGATCACCGTCACAGAAGAATGAGTATCATCATCCGCCAAATCGACAACAGGGCCGAGCAAGTCCCAACAGTACTCGAGAACCACTTCATCCTATAATCAAAAATCACAGTCCTCTCGGAAAAAGGAAGGCCCATAATCATGGCGAACTCGAAGGGAGTAATGGTGATCTCCCCCGATGCCATATGAAAAGTGTTGGTGGTATCCCACCACCGCTCCAGCAAAGCCTGTAGCCGGGATTTGATCCCCGTTCTCCTCTGAGTATCTCCCATGGCACGCCAGAAATCGACCAGGCCCGTCTGCAACCAGATTCCCATAGCCTCCTCGTCAGGACGGATGGCTCGAAAAGCCTTCTAAAGCTCCGCCAAGGACTAGAAGGTGCAAAACGACTCTCCATCGGCCTATGGATGAACGAATCAGTTCAAAACCTATACAAGTTCAAAACACAAATTCAAAGCACAGTACAAAACTCACCAAGCCAGCGCGAGGCCGCTGAGACAAATGAAAGTCCGGTCGGAACACTAGATCAGAAGGACTCCAACCAGTGCCAACGAAAGAGGGCACTCTCCGGGGAATCATGCCCCCCTCCGGCACATTTGTGGCAGCTGCTTCATCATCCGAAGCATCCTCCATAGCAGCTCGAACCACTGAGCGTTCGGCAAGCTTTCTTCGAGTGTGACGAGGCATACTAAGTCATGAAAAATACAAAACATCAAGATTCTAAACTGGGGGCTGTCCTATACTAGCCCGTACAAAAGTCAAATTCAAAAAAAAATCCCAGCGGCGGTACAGACCCGACCAGGGACCTCTACACCAACGCCTAGGCTATCCATGCCAAAGCAGGAATACAAGTTCTACATCAATGCCTAGGCTACCCATGCCAAAGTAGATATAAGTTCAAGAAAAAATTTCAAAATTTCAAAAATTCAAGACTACAAGTTCCAACAGTTCAAGTTCGAGTGGCTATCAAACAATTTACTACAAAATTCAAGAAGCCTACTATCATGCGAGCATCATGTCAACAAGCATTCCAAAGTACAAAAAATCAAAACTACATGCAATCCTAGAATTTATTTCATAAGCAAAACATGAAATACTTACATGGACAACGCATGAGCAAGACCAAGGGAAGACAATTCGACCTTTGAGAGAGAAAAGAAAGCAAAAGAATGAAGGATTACTCCTCAAATGGCACGGCAAGGGGCTCTTATATAGCGCGGCCCCGCGTCGAACGCCGAGCTCAGCGCCCAGCGCTGCCTGCTGCATGCGCAGGAATCTTCAGCGCGCGCGGTCTCTTGTGCTGATTGCACGTCCTTTGCTGCTACGATTTTCTGCACCAGGCATCAAACGTCAAATCGTGCTACCTTCCAAAAATACGGGTATATATCTGTATCTCCAAGTACAAATAGATGAGAATTTCAAGAATACAAAGTCCAAAAAATGCAACAATTTAGGCGTTCGACTCCCAACGGACCCAAGCTCCAGGTAAGTCAGCCGAAATTTCAAAATCTCAAGGGCCAGTAAAAAGCTCTTGTCCCCAGTGAAGCACATCCCCAAAGGATTAACTCCGGGTATTCAAAAAATTCAAACTCCGAAATTCAAGAATTCAAAATTCAAAATTTTCGATGCCAAGCTCCGTCCTAACTCAAAGGCGGAAGTGCAATACAAGTACAAGCCAGAGTCATCACAGCCGAACCGAGGTAGACTCTGTCCTTTTTTCTAACGCCTGTTTTGTGCAGGTACCGGCGTATAAAGAGTGGTCTTAATTGCAGAACATCTTGATCATTCTCCATCCCAATTCAAAAACTTTGACTTGCGCTTTCCTAACTGGACGCTCAGTCAAAGAGGGGGCTTCTGTGCACACCTGATTTGTGTCTCCCCTATAAATACCCTTAATTCTGAGCTGTTTTAAGGAGGCAAAAATCGACATACAACGTCGTAATACAAAAATTGCACCTCAAAACTCAATACAAAAATTAATACAAAATCCTCCAAAAACACCATACAATCTTCAAGCTTTAAGCAATTGGGAGTTCTAATCGGAAAGCTTGCCTAAACCAAACAAGGTAATTCCGAATCCCAACCCTAATCTATTCAATGTTTCTTTGATTTTCTATTTCAAAATGATTAGTAAGTTGGCATTTTTACTCTTAAAAATGTCACTTGAAACAATCATACATTTCTTCAAAATCCAAACTTTTCAAAATACAAAAATGCAAACTTTCAAGATTCAAGGATGTTCAAAGTTGTTTAATCACTTCTTTGAACTAGAATCATTTTTAAACAAGGAGTAATCAAAGATGATGCCTTTATAACTTTTAAAGGTTTGGTCTTTGAGATTCAAGACTCCATTTTTCAATATATAAGTTCAAGTTTTCAAATTTCAAGATCCAACAATGTTTAGGGTTGCTCATGACTACTTCCCTATACTAGGATTCTTTCAAAGTAAGAGCACGTCAAAGATCTAACCTTTTCAACATTAAAAGGCTCGATCTTTGAGATTCAAGTCTCTTAATTTCAATATTTCAAGTTCATGTTCAATATTTCAAGTTCAAGTATTTCAAGTTCAATATTTCATGTTTCAAGCTTTCAAGTTCAAGTTCCATATGCAAAATCTAGGATACTTTGGGGTGAGAAACTTCTCCCAAGTTGAGATTTTTGGCTTTGAATTCGTGTCGAACACCCTTATTTTTAAGTAGCCGTTCGGCGTTCGGATTTCATGTGCCCAAGTTCAAATTTCAATATTGCAATTTCAATTATGCACCTTTCAATTCCGCACTTTCAATTCCGCACTTTCAATAACGCATTTGAATTCCGCACTTTCAACTATGCAACTTTACTTGCCTAGTCCTTCTAGGCAATGTGGACCTACTCCCTAGTCCATTTCTAGGGGGTCTTGTATTTACTAATTCTGCACTTATTTACTATTGTGATGTTGCTTTATTTGCTTTATTTCTTTCATCACCGCACATGCTAAATACAACAAAATGCAAGGTTACATCACGCTTAAAAAAGATAATTTCTTGGACAAACCGATCTTAGGTTCCCTTAAATTAATTTTAAACCAAAGTGACCACAATACAAAGTAGAAATTCAACTTGTCCTAAATTCAAACCCACATAGTCTAAACTAGGGTATTTTCGAAAATGTTGTGCCACGTACTTCAATAATTTCTAAAGCTCGCGGAATAAGCATCTCGTTCTCGTGCCCAGATCTCACCCATCCATTTCGAAGATTCAAAGCCTTATCCAAATCGAGTCACTCTTGGTCTTTCCAAACGGGACCCTGAAATAATGTTTAGTGGCGACTCCTTCAAGATCCAAAAATTCAAAGGTTTCCAAAAACCGCCCCTTGTAGGGAAAAAAGCAATTCGAGCAAAAAAAACCCCCTACAATGGCAAACAACAATTCATTCAACATCCGATCAATTCTCGAAAAGGAGAAGTTGAGCGAGAAAAACTTCCTTGACTGGCAAAGAAACATGCAAATAGTTCTTATGCAGGAAGAAAAGGAGTATGTCCTGGAAGAGGCGATGCCCGAAGCCGCTGGCAACGGGATCACTCAGGCAGCCCTCAATCATTGGATTGATGCCAACAAGGATGTAAAATGTCTAATGCTTACAACCATGAGTGCAGATCTACAGAAAACGTTTATCAACTCAGATGCTTTAACGATCATCAGTGAGTTAAAGAACATGTTCCAAGATCTGGCTCGGGTCGAAAGATTCGAGACTCATAGGTTAACTTTTGAGACAAAGCTTAAGAAAGGCGAGACAGTAAGTCCACATGTTCTCAAAATGATTGGACTCATTGAGAATCTGAGTCGGCTGGATCAGCAATTCTCTCAGGAAATGGTTGTAGACACCATCCTCCATTCTCTTCATAGCGTGTATGATCAGTTCAAGCTGAACTACAGTATGAATAGTCTGGAAAAAACGCTCACTGAGCTTCGCCGTATGCTGAAGACCGCCGAAAAGACGCTCAAACGTGATAAGCAAGATGTACTTATGGTGCGTGGGGGCAAGTGTGAGGGGGTCGAAAAAGCACGAGGCTAATGCGTAACCTCGTCCCCCGTGGGTGTGACGCTTCTTTTTGTCAAATCAAGTGTAATTGGATTTCCTGTGAGTTTACACCCAATTGACTAGTAATATAGGAGTCGTCATTCAGTTTTTAACGACAATGAGAAAAACTGACAAAACCCGGTTATCGTGACATAAAGGGAGTGCAATTATGTTTGACCACGACGGCCGTAGGTTCCCTTGTGATCCCTGGTGTGGGGATCTCTCAACGTACACCCGCAGGGTAGACATTGAGGGTTCGGGGGACTGTAACTACCGAGATGAGTACTCGCTCTTCGATAAATCCAGAGGCAGGATATCCTTACTAGCTCAGCATAAATAATTGAAGGGACATGCGTTAACTATTAAACTAATCTGAGTTGATTTTAACAATATGCCGCAACATATAATACTAGATCGAGCGTGATTATCTGATTTATATTGTTTTAAGGGACCTAGCATGATAAACCAATTTCCCAACATATTATCTTTATTAGGCGTGATAGAACAATCAGATTTGATTAGTTTAACAGTTCATAAAAGGGCGAGGAAACCGATTAAATCATGCGAAGGGACACATTACGACGCACCCTTGAGAGGTGCATCACGGTACTCAGAAAACTAACCACTTTGGCTTTGCTATTTCTCCTTTTATTTAACGAATCTCAAGTTTCCGGGCTTAATTCTTCAGCTACAAGGGACAGGATACGTTCTGTTCGATTTTTGGATTGATAGCGATAGAACGCGGGATCAATTTCGCAGCGTGAGGCTTAGGCTTAGGGGTTGGAGTCAATACTCAGAATATGAATTGTGTGTGTGTTCTTTTCACGTCGAACTTGGGGCTATATTTATAGAAAAGAGTTTGTGGAAAGATAGATTTGTAGAACTCTAACCCACGAGGAATTAGGAAAGAACACGTCCCAGGTAATTTCAGCGCCCAGGGCTGGGCGCCGAAGATTTCGGCGCCCAGAGCCAGGCGTTGAAAATAGGGTCTGGGTCGTTTCTTTGTCAGATTCGGACTCTTAGAATCCGGAGTGTATGAGACTTAATCGAGTCTTTTAGTGCGTATTAATTTTATGACGGGATGCGTCTGGGCCCATTACGAACTCTAGGCTCGTTAGGATTTTAATTAATACGTAACTCTTATTTTTGAATCATATTAGGAATAGGATTCTCTCGCAATTTCTATCTCATTTAGGATTTATGTTGGAGTGCAACACCTAATTCTGACAGGTTTCTATCTTTTATGACTTGCCACTTTTAACAGCTACCCATTACGGCAGTTACTATTTTTAGCAGGTTTCCATAAATAGCATGTTTCTATAAATAGCAGGTTTCGGGTGAAATGAAAAGGGTAATTGAGATTCGTTATTTTATAGGAGATGCGTTGCCAAGTGGAGATTTATGTTCTCATCATCGAACCTTCCCTTTCGGGAATGGGGACAAAAGTAGGTGTCTACAGTTAGCCCCCACTTTGACTGAGTCTTGGAGTAAGACGATGGTCAAAGTATTAGACGGAGTGCGTCACACAAGTCATGGTGACCTGTTTTTGCGAGGGTATCGCGAGCCCCCTAGTGATAACATTTGACTTAAGGGTCATCACTTGAAGTGTCGACATATCCCTCACGTGTCATTGGGATTTGTCAATGGATAGTATAGAAACTCCCTCACTTTGTCATTGGAAGTATCTAAAGAGGCGTAGAAACTCCCTCACTTTGTCATTGGTAGTGGCTACAGATGTTTTCAAAATCAAAGCTATAAAGTGTAATTGGGCCTGGCCAAGCCCAATCACGAGGTAAGAATATTTTTTAAAGATTCTCATTTTCAGGGTTAGCTAAACGAGAAAACCCCCTTTGTTTTTATGGGACGTAAAACGAAGGAAAATCCAGCACATCGTTCTTTTTTTGAAAAACGGAAAACCAATCCTTTAATTTTTTGGAAAAAAGGAAAACTACTCACATCGTTCTTTTTTGGAAAAACGGAAAACCAGAAAAGGTTATCGCTGCAGCGACTAAGGACCTGTGCGGTTAGTGAAGCAGACCTCGCCGGCTAAAGATGGCGAGCCTATCTGCTAAGGGTGGACACCCCGTCCGATAGAAGTGGACGAATCTGTTTTTTGAAATTTGAAAATAAGGACCTACGCGGTTTGTGACGTAGACCTCGTCGGCTAAAGATGGCGAACCTGTCCGCTAAGGGTGGACACCCCGTCCGGTAGAAGTGGACGAATCTATTTTGAAATTTGTTTGTGCTTTTTGAAAATAAGGACCTACGTGGTTTACGCCGTAGACCCCGCCGGCTGAAGATGGCGAGCTTGTTTCATTTTGTTTTTGAAGATTCTATTTTTCGAAAACTGAGGACCTGCGTGGCTAGTGACGCAGACCCCGCCCGCTGGGGGTGGGCGAGCCCATTTTGAATTTCTTACTTTCTTTTCATTTTGCCTATGTAGAAGGGCTTTTGTGATTACAACCTGTTGGTAGGTCGCAATATTTCCTGATTAGGTGTGTCCTATAAGTGGGCCCACACTGTGTATATTTTGGTAACGATATTTTTAAAATACCGTTTTTTCTTCGGGAATGAAATATCAAGATAACGGATATCTTACACAAATAGGGGAATCGCACGTGATCGACAGCGAATATTCGCTGTCTAGGAAGAATTTTCAGCGCCTAGCTCTGGGCGCGAGAATTTATAACGCCCAGGGCTGGGCGTTGAAAATGCAAAGGGGAGACTGGTCTTTAAAAGACGCAGACCGTCTCCCTCCTTTCCCATTTCCACCATTTTCGTTCTCGCTTCTCCACTTCATTCTACTGATTTTTGCTCGTTTTCTTCACTTTTCTTCACAAATTCTACTCCAAATCACTTCCTAATCTTCCCAATGTAAGTAATTTTTAGTAATTTTGAGCTCTTTTGTCAATATCAGTATTTTTGTCAAGTATTTTTGTGCATGAAATTGATTTGGGGGTTTTTGATTTTGTGCCCCTTTCCTTCAATTAGATAGTTGGAAATGTTCTACATGACATGTTAATTAGTTTGTGCATGTTGATTTTTGCAAGTATGTTGGTTTTTGTTGATTTTGGGCATGTTTATACTAGCCCCCAAGTATACCTACGATTCTAGTATTTTCTTGCAATGTAGGTGTTCTTGGTATATTGCTTGCGTTCCTCATAATTCATGAGTGACAAATTATGGAAGAATTTTGATTTTGCTAGAGTTAATTTTTACTTAAGGAATTTTTGCTCAGTATGAACTTAGTATCATGTTTTTAGGGAACAAAAATTGTATGACTCCATTTCATGAGTGGAATGCACTCTTTTTAGTGATTGGTGTGAGTGCCAATTTTGTTAAAGGTATAATGCCTTGTTGTATCGTTGATCAGCATGTCTGACGAGTCGTCACCTCCCTCTTGCGGCCACGAGGAGCGTGGTATGACGCGTCAGTCCACTGGCGCGGGACCCCTATGGGTGGGTCCTAAGTACTACGAAGGTCGGGACCTGCACTACGACCTGGAGCATCACGTGACTACCCGCCTTCACGCGAGGAGGGACACTACAGTTCGCGGCTACGGTGCAGCGACGAGCGAGACTGTCTTCGGTCACCTGAGCTCGGATGCCCAGGCTTTGGTGAGGGCGAGCTCGCTGTTTCCGGTGGTTGAGACTTTCTGAGAGATACTGCGACTCAACATCTCCCTATCTTTTCTGCGGTTATTCATGAGGTGGTGGTGGGATACCACCAACACTTTCCACTTTCCTTGGGGTGAGCTGACGTTCACTCCCGAGGACTACACGGCTTTGACGGGCTTGACCTTTATAGGGATCCCCGTTCGCCTGAGGTCGGATGGCCCACCACCGACCGTTGCTGAGGGTACCAGGCTCCTGGGCTCGTGGCTGGGTACGAGATTGCCTTCGTACCAACCCCGTGGGATACCTTTTGCTGACCTGATGTGGGCCTTGGAGCGTGGGGCGGAAGAGTCGTCTTTGAGACAGGCCTGGCTGTTCTACCTCCATTTCATCACTTTCACTTTTCTGTTGGGTCCTACTAACACCTTTGACCCGAGCTGGATAGGCCTGGTGCAGGACGTGTCTACGCTGGGCGACTATTGCTGGGGCGATTTGGGCTATGCGACGCTCGTAGGCCAGATGAGTTTGGCGGTGCGAGACTCGGAGCCGCGTAGACATCACTTTGTCATTGCATTGGCGGGAGTGCCGCGTTTGATCGAGGTGTGTGCCTAGCCCTTCTTTTGTTTTCTCGCCTTTACTGGGCCTTTTTCTGATGTATTATTATTATTTTTTTCTTTTATAGCTGTGGGCCTTTGAGCACTTGCCTTGGCTGGCTCCCCGAAAGGGGCAGAGGCCTTTGGAGTACCCTGCCGGTCGTCGTTGGGGTTGGAAGAAGAAGCTGACGGCGCGTCCGTCGCCCGATACCGTGTGGGATCTTATCCGGGACGGGAACCCTGAGCATGTGCAGCACCTTATCCTTTATCTCGTATTTCGTCATTTTTGTTCTATGTGCGAGATCTGATCGTGTCTGTATTCACAAAACAGGTGGTCTAGACCCCATGGCTCTCCTTTAGGGGTGCTTATGCTTCGGTCAGGGATAGCTATGCCCTGAGCCAGATGCGGGTTTTGTTCGTTGGCCGCCGTGACCCTGTCTAATACCTGGGAGAGCGGGTACGTATGCAGACTGTCGGGGTTTTTTCGGTGCCTCAGCCTCCACCTGCGACCATGCTGTCTACTCGTTCGATAGGTGAGGCGTGGAGGGTCCATTCGAGGACAGGCGTGCCGGCGACGGAGTTGGTGATAGAGGGAGCTAGCTATCATCAGTTCATCCAGGATTCTCTTCGTCTCCCAGAGCCCGGCGCTGTAAGTTACTCTATTTTCTTTATTGATTTTTCTCAGTGTCTTCATGTTCGTGCCCATGTGTTTATGTTTACTGTGTTTTGTGCAGGAGCATCCTGACCCTTCGTTAGGGGGATGGGTGCTTCCAGATGCTCGGATCTCGTATATCGGGGAGAGTGGATCCGAGATTGTGGAGACTGTCCCGGAAGGCCGGGTTTTCCATGCTCCGCTCCCTGAGGGAGTACAGGCGGTATGCACCTTTTATTTATGCATCCTTCTTATATCTTTTGTTTTCTTTTTGTTACTAACATTCCCGTTTCAGGTTCCGGCCCGCACGGCCAACGCGATGGTGGGGGTGATCAACCGGTTGAAGTCCGCGTTGGTTCGGGCCCGATCTGCACTTTCTTGCAGGAGCCCCCACTCCACTCGGGTAATGTGCCGTTTTTCCTTTTGATCTGTACCTTTTATTTTGCTTTCCGTCACTCACTTTCCTTTTTTGTCTCTGCAGACGGGGACCAGACGAGCCGGGGCCGACGACGCAGGACCATCGGGCGGGGGACGCGGTCCTGAGGAGAGAGAGAGGGCACGGCACTCGCCCCTATGACATCGCTATTCTGATGTGGGGGCGAGTTCTTCCGGGGAGAGGTCCGAGCCGGAGCGTAGGCAACGTTCCGTGTCGGTGGCTCGAGAGCCTAGCCCCGAGTTGCAGCCACAGCCTCATTTTCGGGGCGATTCTGGCTGGGGGTCCTCATACCACGGGGAGTGGAGCGGATGGACCGGCGAGGCTTGGAGACATGAAGTCGATGACGAGTCTTAGGCTTGCCTCCTCTTTTGTATTTATTCATTCTTGTATTTCGCATGTATATATATTTTGTTTATTTTTGCGAATTTTTGGTGCAAGAATGTTTTGAGCCTTCCATGGGCTTTGCTATAAGGCCTCAACATATTATAGCAGTACTAGCTTTCTAAACCAACGACGAATTTCGAAAAAAGAAAGAATTCCATATATAAAAAAAAATGAGTTCATACAAGAGTGCACACATGTTTTAGACTAGCCGACTACTTTGGGTATTACATATGCATGTTTTCCTTATGTCTATATTTGGGGTTTTCGTTTTTTGCCGACTCGTGCCCTACTCCTTTGTTGGGCTTGCTCCTGAAAACTCTTGTGGCTCCGTTTTTCGTTCTATTTGGCCTTGCCCGTGCATGGGTTAGGGTATAGTGCCCTTTGTAATATCCTTTCCTCTTGATGTGTTCCATGACTTTATTATTATTTAATTTTTTATTGGACCGAATCCTTGGTAAGGATTGCCTACGTATCTTGTCAGAAACAGGTCGCGCGTAGTTCTAGCTATATGTTTTTTTTGAAAGGGGTGTTCATTACACCTCTGCTACCCCCCCCCCCCCCCAAGTGTTCGTGGTTCTTTTGATGATCCATCAAAGGAGTACGAACACTTACAGAAGGGGGAGAGTTGGTGGCAAGAGGGAATGACGCCCAAGCTTGGGCGTTGGAAATATCGGCGCCCAGGCCTGGGCGTGAAAAATAACAGCGCCCAGACCTGGGCGTTGAAACTGCGTTCTTCGCCCTTTCTACTTTAGCGAGTTTCATGCCGTTTGATTAGAGTAATGCGCAGAATGCTTGCTTATGAGTCTTAATATGTATTATTAAACGCCTTAACTCCGGACTGAATTTTATTAAATATAGTACTTTTTCAATTGGTCTAAATTCGTGAGGTTAGCGAATTCCGCTCCATCTATGTCGGCTATTTGGACCGCTCCGCCAGGTAGGATGGTCTTTACAAAATATGTTCCGGTCCAATTAGGCCGTCATTTTCCTCGAGGGTCCGTAGTAGGTGCGCGGACTTCTTTTAACACAAAATCGCCTTCTTTGATATTTCGAGGTTTGACTCTTTTAATTTGTTGACTTGCCTTGCGATGCGCTTTTGATACACTTGCACGTGATGTAAAGCTCTCAACCTCCGTTCGTCTAAAAGGACGAGCTCGTCGTACCTAGCTTGAACCCAATCGGCCTCGGGCAGCTTGCTTTCTAGGACGATCCGGAGGGAGGGAATTTCCAACTCGATCGGTTGAACTACTTCCATTCCGTATACCAAGGAGTAGGGTGTTACTCCAATGGAGGTGCAGATTGAGGTTCGGTAACCCCATAATGCAAAGTGTAATTTGTTGGGCCAATCCTTATAATTCTCGGCCATTTTTTCGATTATAACTTTAATGTTTTTGTTGGCCGCCTCTACCGCGCCGTTCATTTGCGGCCTGTAGGGAGAGGATTTATGATGTTTGACATGATATTTTTCGAGCAGGTCTTGGACTTCGGCCCTAAAGTGGGAACCTTGGTCGCTTATAATTTCATGTGGAACCCCGTATCGACAGAATATGTTCTTTTCTAGGAATCGAGCGACATGTTTGGCCGTTAATTTTGCATAGGAGACTGCCTCTACCCATTTAGTGAAGTAGTCAATTGCGACTAAGACGTACTCGTGTCCCCCTACGCCTGTGGGTGTTACTTTGCCGATTATATCTATACCCCAGGTAGAAAAGGGCCATGGGGAAGTGAAGGTGTATAGTTCTGAGGGAGGTAAGTGGTTAAGGTTACCGAAGATTTGGCATTTTGGGCAAGTTTTCACAAAGTGATGGCAATCGGTTTCCATGGTGGTCCAATAATACCCTGAGCGGGATATTTTCCGGGATAGCATTTTACCATTCATATGAGGTCCACACACGCCGTTATGGTATTCTTCCATTAGTCTTTGGGCTTGTTTTTGGTGAACACAAAGTAACTTGATTTTATTCGGCGTGTATTTGTACAACTCCCCCAGGATTATGCTATATTGTGAAGCGAGGAGGCGTAGGGCCTTTTGTGCTCGCGGGGAGGTGTTTGGGGGATTCCCCACTTGTTTTGTAACGAAGGATGTCCGTATACCATGGTTCTTCTTCGGTGTTTTCAGGTTCGGAGTCTATGGCACAGCAATAAGCCGGCTCTTTTCTTTGTTCGACTCGAAGGGTCATTCCGTCCCATTCATTCGGGATGCTGAGCATTGAAGCTAACTTTGCTAGCGCATCCGTGAATTGGTTGTCGTCTCTTGGTAAGTACGTATACTCGATTTTTTCGAATTGCTCGACTATTTGGTCTAAGTGAGCTTGATATTTTGAGAGACTAGTGCTTCGGACCTTCTATCTTTTGGATATATGGTTGATTATTAGGGAAGAATCTCCGAAGACTTGTAGATGCTTGACTCCGAGGCTAACTGCGACCTCTAGCCCAACTATGCAGGCTTCATATTCGGCGGCGTTGTTTGTGGCCTCGAAGTCAAGTTTGACGGAAATTGGTATATGGGCCCCTTCGGGACTGACTAGGAGAACTCCGACACCGCATCCCTTCTGATTGGACGCGCCATCGAAGTATAGTGTCCAATAGTCGTCTCGTATCATCAGAAGTTCCTCGTCAGGGAGGAGGTAAGCTTCCGTGGTTTCCTCATTCGTAGCATGCTCGGCCAGGAACTCGGCTACCGCCCTTCCTTTGATTGTTTTTTATGGCATGAATTTTAGGTCTAACTCTGAGAGCATGACTAGCCACCTGGACAGGCGACCATTTAGGGCGGGCTTTTCGAACATATATTTTAAGGGGTCTAGTTGTTACACTATATGAACGGTGTGGGCCAATAGGTAATGTCTAAGTTTTTTGGATGCCCAGACAAGGGCGAGGCAGGTTTTCTCAAGCTCTGTATATCTCGTCTCGTACTGTATGAACTTCTTGCTCAAGTAGTAAATGGCTCGCTCGGATCCATGTACACACTGTGAGAGCATAGCTCCCGCTGCAGTATCCGTGACGGTTAGGTATAGGCGTAAAGGGATTCCAGGCAAAGGCGGGGAAAGGACGGGCGGTTTGCTTAGATATTCTTTGATTTTATCGAAGGCAATTTGGCATTGTTCATCCCCGGCTTTTTCTTCTTTTCTTAATTTTTTGAATATTGGCTCGCAAGTCATAGTAAGCTTGGAAATGAACCTACTAATGTATTGCAGCTTTCCTAGGAAGCCCCTTATCTGTTTTTCAGTTTTTGGTGGGGGCATTTCGGTAATGGCTTTAATCTTGGATGGGTCAATCTCGATTCCCCGCGTACTAACAACATATCCTAGTAATTTTCCAGAGGTTACCCCGAACACACATTTTTGTGGATTTAGTCTCATGTTATATTTCAAGATTCGGGTGAAGAACTTTCTAAGTGCCGGGAGGTGACCGTGCCGGTCTTTAGATTTGACGATCATGTCGTCTACATAGACCTCGATTTCTTTGTGTATCATGTCATGGAGTAACGTGGTGGCTGTTCTTTGATAGGTGGCCCCCGCGTTTTTCAAACCAAAAGGCATTACAGTGTAGCAATATGTACCCCAAGGGGTAACGAAGGTTGTTTTTTCCATGTGTTCTTCTGCCATAAGTATTTGGTTATATCCTGCGTACCCATCCATAAAGGAGAGAAGCGCGTGTTCTGCGGTGTTGTCTACCAATATGTCAATGTGAGGTAGAGGGAAGTCATCTTTGGGACTGGCTTTGTTGAGGTCTCAAAAGTCTACGCACATTCGCACTCGTCCATCTTTTTTAGCTACGGGGACAATATTGGCCACCCATTCTGGGTAGTTGGAGACTTTTATGAAGCCGGCGTCTAATTGTTTAGTGACTTCTTCTTTTATTTTCAAGGCTATCTCTGGTTTGAGCCGCCGTAGCTTTTGTTTTACTGGCGTCATTTTGGGATCTAGCGGGATTTTATGCTCAGCAATTTCTCGATCTATTCTTGGCATGTCTTTGTAGGACCAAGCAAAGACACCCTCGAATTCCCGCAAAGTGGAGATTAGATCGGTTTTTTCCGTGGGAGTTAAGGTGAAGCCAATTTTAATGATTTTAGGATTTTCTTCTATTCCGATATTTACCGATTCTGTGTCCTCAATTATAGGAGTTTTGAGTTCTTGTTCATTTACAGCTTCTATTAATTCGGTATATTCCTCTTCTGGCTCTTTTTCGTGCTCATTAGTGGCGAGACATTCTGCATTATTACTCGGATTTTTAAGCGGCATATACTCGAAAGTTTTGTTTATCTTATTAAAGTCATGAAGCATTACATCAAAAAAATCTCCCGGATTAGATATTTCCGGGTCTAAACTATTTTTGGGAGGGGTTACAATTTTGCTAGGTTCGGACTCGGGGTCGGACTCGGATTCAGACTCTAATTCTTCGTACATTGGACCCTCTCCCGCAGACATCTTGAACTTCATTCCACGAGCGTTAGTCCATTTGAAGGTCTTGCGCCACCCTCGTTGGATTTGGTCAACTTTTGAGGGTGATGGAGCGATGAGTTTAGTGGGATCGAACAATTCATCTTGAAGGGCATTCTGTTTCGTTTCTTGCTCTTTTCTTTTCTAACCCAAACAGTAGCCTGAAAGCATGCGAGTTGGGGAGCGTTTTTGGCATAGCGTGGTTCTTTGAGGCGAGTGGCCTTTGAGAACGTAGAGGATCGTGTTCTAGAGCATGCATCTCTTGGGTTTGTGCGACCTCTAGATGTTCACGATATGCTACTTCCACTGCGATCCTTGATGGCTATCACGGGTAGGTATTCAGGGGCCTTGCATTATTGTTGTGTAGTAGGAAACACATTAGTTTATTTCATGAGTCGGGTTTTAGACATTTTATGACTACCCTTAAATCGGACTAGTATATTTGGACTACTATGTGTGCACTTTGAACTCTTTATATTTTCGAAAATCTTTGCCCGTGTGACATTCATAATTATTAGCATGCCCGGTTTTGATGCCGAGCATTGTCTTCGTAGGAGGCCTAACGACGACACAAAGAGTTATTTATTTTTTATGAGTCGCTTTTAGAATCGAGTGCTTTTTCATACGCCCTCGTAGCAATTTTCAAAAAGTTTTTTTTTTTGCTACGTGTTTTTTTTTTGCGCGGGCACCAAGACTGTTGCGCCTGACCAAAAGGCCAAGCAGCAACTTCAGCGCCCAGCGTAGGGCGTGAGAAATTATGGCGCCCAGCCAGGGGCGTTGAAAATGCGTCCCTGGCTGGTTCTCGTTTTCTGTTTGCGTAAACTTTGCGACTTTGATTTTGCGTGCTTGCCTAATAACGTCCTTTACGCTTTGTGCAGCGTTTGTGGGATTCGTTACAGGCCATCCCGAGCGTCGCTTATTTTTGTGGCGATCGTTCAGGTTTGCGGAAGACGTATCTTGGTATAACTCTTTGGCCAATTGGTTTATGAATGTTTGGGCAATTTTTTAAGGTCGTTGGTTTTCTAGGATGGTTTGTCACACACAATCATATATTTCGCTACACATAATTAACATTACATCATGAGGCAATAATAACATGTCATGTAGTTTTATGATAGGCGTCTATGGGTAGTATTTGCGCTTGGCTTGGTACCGCTTCTATCGCAGATCCAACACATGCCCCGGTCGAGGTAGTTCCTTCAACAGACGAATTTCGCCCAAGAGGCCAATCACGATGTAAGCCAAGGGGGCATGCACCAATGAAAGGGACCTAATGGGCGAGCGATTGGGTTTGGGACGGGTGTACTACTAGCGAAAGTGCCGAGTGGACAACATTCGAAGCGTATGCACCCCCCGGTTGGCGATGGGTATCCTTAGTCCAAACTCCCTGAGGGAGCCAAGATTCGTTATGCGGTTCTGCCCGTTCACATTAATATGCTGATTTTCAGGTCGTCCCAACTTGATGGGGAAATAAACGCGGGGTAGGATCGTTTCACCCTTCGGCTATTTTGATTACCTACAAGAACGAGTATTTCCTTCACTGTCCCTAGTGGAGTCGCCACTGTGAGGGGGTCGAAAAAGCACGAGGCTAATGCGTGACCTCGTCCCTCGTGGGTGTGACGCTTCTTTTTGTCAAATCAAGTGTAACTGGATTTCCTGTGAGTTTACACCCAATTGACTAGTAATATAGGAGTCGCCATTCAGTTTTTAACGACAATGAGAAAAACTGACAAAACCCGGTTATCGTGACATAAAGGGAGTGCAATTATGTTTGACCACGACGGCCGTAGGTTCCCTTGTGATCCCTGGTGTGGGGATCTCTCAACGTACACCCGCAGGGTAAAGATTGAGGGTTCGGGGGACTGTAACTACCGAGAGGAGTACTCGCTCTTTGATAACTCCAGAGGCAGGATATCCTTACTAGCTCAGCACAAAAAATTGAAGGGACATGCGTTAACTATTAAACTAATCTGAGTTGATTTTAACAATATGCAACATATAATACTAGATCGAGCGCGATTATCTGGTTTAGATTGTTTTAAGGGACCTAGCATGATAAACCAATTTCCCAACATATTATCTTTATTAGGCGTGATAGAACAATCAGATTTGATTAGTTTAACAGTTCATAAAAGGGCGAGGAAAGCGATTAAATCATGCGAAGGGACACATTACGACGCACCCTTGAGAGGTGTGTCACGGTTCTCAGAAAACTAACCACTTTCGCTTTGCTATTTCTCCTTTTATTTAACGAATCTCAAGTTTCCGGGCTTAATTCTTCAGCTACAAGGGACAGGATACGTTCTGTTCAATTTTTGGATCGATTGCGACAGAACGCGGGATCAATTTCGCAGCGTGAGGCTTAGGCTTAGGGGTTGGAGTCAATACTCAGAATATGAATTGTGTGTGTGTTCTTTTCATGTCGAACTTGGGGCTATATTTATAGAAAAGAGTTCGTGGAAAGATAGATTTGTAGAACTCTAACCCACGAGGAATTAGGAAAGAACACGTCCCAGGTAATTTCAGCGCCCAGGGCTGGGCGCCGAAGATTTCGGCGCCCAGAGCCAGGCGTTGAAAATAGGGTCTGGGTCGTTTCTTTGTCAGATTCGGACTCTTAGAATCCGGAGTGTATGAGACTTAATCGAGTCTTTTAGTGCGTATTAATTTTATGACGAGATGCGTCTGGGCCCGTTACGAACTCTAGGCTCGTTAGGATTTTAATTAATACGTAACTCTTATTTTCGAATCATATTAGGAATAGGATTCTCTCGCAATTTCTATCTCATTTAGGATTTATGTTGGAGTGCAACACCTAATTCTGACAGGTTTCTATCTTTTATGACTTACCACTTTTAACAGCTACCCATTACGGAAGTTACTATTTTTAGCAGGTT
Source organism: Spinacia oleracea (assembly GCF_020520425.1). Classification (NCBI taxonomy): domain Eukaryota; kingdom Viridiplantae; phylum Streptophyta; class Magnoliopsida; order Caryophyllales; family Amaranthaceae; genus Spinacia; species Spinacia oleracea. The sequence continues at coordinate 96,742,025 of NC_079489.1, forward strand.
TCCATAAATAGCATGTTTCTATAAATAGCAGGTTTCGGGTGAAATGAAAATGGTGATTGAGATTCGTTATTTTATAGGAGATGCGTTGCCAAGTGGAGATTTATGTTCTCATCATCGAACCTTCCCTTTCGGGAATGGGGACAAAAGTAGGTGTCTACAGCAAGTTCAAGAAATCTGGTAAGAAGAGGAATGCTAAGAAAGGTGGCAAGAAGGCCAGCCCAACTAAGCAAGCTGGAGGCACCAAGTCTGAAAAGAAGAAGGTGAGCCAACCCACTTCTGAATCTAAATCCTTCTACTGCAAGAAAATCGGGCTTTGGAAGAGAGATTGCTTGAAGCTTAAGGAAGATCAGAAGAACGGAACGGTCGTTCCATCTTCAAGTATTTTCGTTCTAGGCTGTATACTTACAAATTTAACTTCTTGGGTATTAGATACAGGTTATGGCTTACACTTATGTTCCAGTTCACATGGACTAAGAAGAAGTAGAAGATTAAGCAAGGGTGAAGTCGACCTACGAGTGGGAAATGGAGCACGAATTGATGCATTAGCTGTAGGAACTTATTATTTTTCGTTGCTCTCTGAGCTAGTTTTGGAACTGGAAGAATGTTTCCATGTTCCAAGTCTTACTAAAAACATCATTTCTGTTTCTTGCTTAGATGCTAAGGGATTTTCCTTTTTAATAAAAGACAATAGTTGCTCGTTTTATTTTAAAGAGATGTTTTATCACTACTACAAAAAAGGGAATAGAGAACTGTTGAAATAGGCTTTAGAGGACGCCTGAGGACCGTTCTCCTGCTAAGAGATCTCTATAGTTTAGAGGACGGTTGGGATAGGCGTTCTATATACATATAAATAGAGTATGGTGGTATTAGTTAATCGTCCTCTATTCCCTTCATTAAATCAGAAAATACAGAAGGAATAGAGAACGGTTGAGACACTTAAATTTTATGTATTAATTAAAATAGAGGACATCTGGCTTAGATAGGCGTACTTCTTCTTTTTTTACATAAAGATAGAGGACGGTTTTTTTAGATAACCGTCCTCTATTCCCCCTTTTTTTTATATAAAAACTATATATATATATATATATATATATATATATATATATATATATATATATATATATATATATATATATATATATATATATATATATATATATATATATATATATATATATATATATATATATATATATATTTGCATAAACGAACATTAAATAAATAAATAAATAAATTGGACGAGAAAATGGAAATATATATACTTGGACGAGAAAATAGAGTATATATATCAATCAATCCCTCCTTGTCCATCAGAATTAAGGGGTAGCAAAAGTGGGGCTTTCTTCCATACAAATCTTAATCTCTTCGAAAGAAAGAGCTGATTTGGCCATGCAATCGGCAACCTTATTACAAATTCTACCGGCAAAAGAAACCTACAACGCATAAACTTCTGAACATAGCTGAGAATACCATCAACAAGAACTTGGACAGACGATCTCTCACTGTTGTCCCTCTGCAGCAGCTTCAGTAACGCAAGGGAATCAGTTTCAACCTCAACGGAGCGGTAGCCTGCTTCATAAGCATACTCATGCCAAACCGTACTGCTTCGGCTTCAGCTTGAAGAGCTGGTAGAGCAGCATCAATCCTCATGCCTGCAGCCATTAGCACGTCACCTACATTGTCTCAGACCACCATACCCAACCATGTCATTCTCACCGATGTAGCATCGTCTGTGTTCAGCTTGTGTGGAGTAGTTAGCGGGGCCTTCCACCGGCTGCTAGTTTGCTCACTCACAGGAGAAGGGGCGAGCTCTCATGTATTAGCTGCTTCATGTTCATGGATTGAACGACCATCAAGATTGTGGTTCTGGTGCTTTGCGTGCACTGTTGGGTGGCCTGCAGCTGTTCATCTTGAAGCGCAAAAACACAACCTCCAGACTTCTTAGACAGGCCAGCCTGAAACCATTCAGTTAGTTAGATACAATACTAACATGACTTGATCATAATTATGTAGGATTGCAGGATTCAGAGAGCTACTATACCCATGAATAAAAATTCCAGTTACGCATGCCACAGAACCAACTAAATTAGGTTACAGCCTGAAACTTACTCAATTATAACTAAAAACAGGTTTTATTTATAAATATTAAAAACAATCAGCAATTTCATCCTCTCACGTGCCTCCTTCACCCTCTTAGTTGGACACCTTCATTACAACCGAAGCTTCAGCTTTACAGATTCCAGTTAACAGGTGTTAGGTAGTTAATTCGCCTACACGATCACCTCTTTTAAAAACAATTGAAGCACTCTTACCCCTTCCTGCAAGTTCAGAACTGTCTCGAATTCAACATCATATGCATATAAAGCACTTAAACCAATAATAATGCATATAATATCTAGCTTCAATATATCAGGCCATTCAATCAAAGGCCAGTATTGCAGAGAAGTGTAAAACTAACCTGCAAATATTTAATCTCGGTTTCATCAACTGACTGGTTTTGTATATAACTCTGGATTTTATTAGCATGCTCCGAGTGCTTTTGACGGAGACCATCAATGACCACTTGAATACTATTAGCATCCTCTGCTATCAAATCCTGGAGTACTTTTAAGTTCACGGATAGCATCTGCTACATCCACAAATAGAATAGATGCTCAATCAATAAAATGTACTGGGCACTAGTCCAAGCTTAGGACAATAATTGAAGCTACTAAAATATGAATTGTTAGTAGAATATAGGTTTCAATGATCTACAACAGTTCAAAGAGAACTTCAATCACACTTGAATATCTCATATGAGTCATAGATAACCTGATACGGTAAATTCAGTTGTATCTTGTAATTTCATACACAAGCTCTTGATTACTTTTCCTCTTTGAAACTGCGCTAAGATAACGTTTAAATCACAAGGATAAACTCGGGAAAACCCCGCATTTGCAATTACCGGCACAACATGTGGTATTCGAGAAAAGGCTTCCAGTCCAACGGTAGCATCTTCATCCACCTGCCACATGGTTAATCAACCAAAATACATGACCACAAAAGGTCAGACACATCAAAGTCGTATAACTCACAGTAAGCAAAGGTTGGTTGGAAGCAGCAGGACACTCCCAAGCAAATGTCATACTAAATGTTCAATGTAGGCTGACAACACCAGAATTGAATATCTCAAAGACCATACACACCGCGATAAAGTACCACAATAAACATTAACTAATGTTTGACAAAATGCACTTACATATTCCTTAAATTCAGGGCTTAGCAAATGGACCGAAAGATTTTTCATCAACAGCAATACCTAGTAATTTCAAAGGAAACATCATTAAATAACACAAGAAAGTATAGATCACAAACATATGAAAGGCTGATCGAAATATCTTTTGTTCAGTTAGGTTGATCTGAATATCTGATACTTGGTTATTTTATAACAGTATCCTTATCAGTCATCACAGATTATATGAAATGATGGTTGTAAAACAAGGTTATAACGAGCATAACTGTTGCAGAATGTATTTTTGCTATTCAAGATGATGCAAAACAAAAGGTACAAAATAGCCCTGAGAGCATGAAAGTTGGAAAAAACTATTATTTAGATGCAGGGAGGTGCAACTACCTTGACCTTGACCTGTTGATGAACTTATAGGTGTTGGTTGCATAGCAGGTTCCACACAGATATCTGATGAATACTTTGACAGAAGAGAGAGAGCAAATCCCGAGTCGTCAGCTGAAACTATCAGTGTCCTGCTTACGGTTTGACCAACGGAAATCCCATTTAGAAGTGGCTCATAAATTGTTTCTTGATTAATTCTGAAGTACAGATCAGGAGGCTGTGACATTGTAGGCCAATTTACAGTTTGAGTTTGTGGGCAGCAAAACTGATGGAGCATTCCATCTGCTGCATTTTGAAAAGTTTATAAATTATCATGAAACAAGTCCTAAGATGATATATATGTAGGGAATATGTAAAGAAATTTAGCTGAGAATTGATTATATCACCTGTATGATATGACAAAAAGCCAGCAGCAAAACTAGGCATGTAAAATGCTTCAGGCTGTCTCTTCCTCCTACGTCAATTATGTCCATCCAACGGTTTTCTGCAGCTTCTCTTAACCTCGTCAAGCTCTTCAAGGGACCGAAACCTAAGGGATTGCAGTATATACTATGACAGGAACAACAAACCAAAGATATAGCAAATCATAGGTTATGCAGTAGAATCAATGCAGCAGCACTATAAAATCATTACTCTATGTACCTATATTTTCATATGGACCAACTTTTCTACAATCAATGTAAAATCATTACTCTATGTACCTACATTTTCATATGGATAATCTTTTTTACAATCAACACTGTAAATCATTACTCCATGTACCTACATTTTCATATGGACAACCTTTTCTACAATCAACACCACTAAGTTAATATATAAAATGGTTTCTTATCAGCTCAATGAAAACGTCAGGTCACAAGGCGCACAATACCTTAAACGAGGTCAATAGCATATCAATTAGTTTAGTTATAAGATAATAATTTCATAATTTCACCTAATTAGGCCGGCTTAGAGCCTGTAGAGGGTAATAATGACATTTCTTTTGAGACAGAAGGAGTATCATTCTTTTACCTGCTACACTTCTGGCAGAACGACGAATCCTTCCAAGCAACAATAATAACAACAACGTCTTAGAGTGCCTCTCGTATACCTTATGGCGGCGGTGGTATTCCCTGCATTGAGTAAGGTCAGAAACATTTAGAATGGATTATTTCAGGATCTGGAAGATTTCTGGCTTCTTGTGTATTTCTTTAAGATCTACCCACACTAAGACATCAATTTAACCCCCTCTTCATTTCTCTAACTGAGAATTTAAATTTTTTTCGATCTAAATCTGTTAATTCAAAGAAAATAAGTATAATTAATCCTTTATTTGCAAATTCCATCAAAAATAATTCTACATAATGTAGTGTAGTTTGATTTAATTGTTTCTCATTCTGTGCATTTATCAAGCGGCAATGCTTCAATTAAATTAATTTGACCTAAAATAATTCTACCTAATATATCAAGAATTCCTTACTCTTTTTTATATTGGGAATTAACAAGTCTAGAATTCCTTAGTCATACATACAATTAGATAATTAAAAATATTCGTAATCCTAGGCTATTAGTTGAATAAATAGTATGAAAAACAAATTTGAGAATACTAACCTCGGAATTGACGGAAGCGACGGGACACACGACATTCACCGGAAGCCTAGAGGCGGTGGGAAAGGCGTCGGCAGTAAATTGAGGAGATAGGTGGAAGGCGGTGGTTAAGGCGCGACGATGCTTTGCTTTTGTGGGGTTTCAATCTCGCCTTCAGTTTGCTCTTAGTTTTTTTTTTCTTTTCTTTTTTTGGAGTTTGCTTTTTCTTTTGGGTAGTATATTGGGGATTGCCGCCTAATTACTTTGTGTTTCAATTGAAAAAATTAGTTCTCTTGCTTTTGGGTTTCTTTGATGGAGTATTGCAGCCGCTAATAATGTAGATTATATTATTAATAAGTTTTTTATTATTAGAAAATCTTTTTCTAAAATCCAGAATACACAACCGTTATCGTAAACACAGCTTTGTATTTTATCGATTATTTTAAATTAAGTAATTATTTTTGTTATTGTAAATAATATAAGACGGTTAGGTAAGTTAACCGTTCTCTATTCTTCCCTTCACACAACTGTTATAAGTGAAATGCGTACTCTATACTTCTAGAAAACGTTTAACAAACTTAACAGTTCTCTATTCAGCGTTTCTTATTCCAAGTTTTGTAGTAGTGTATGGATATGCTAGATTAGTCAATGGACTTTATTTATTAGATCACCACAAACAAGTTTATAACATAAATACCAAAAAGGCCAAAAAGAATGATTCAGATCTCACTTATCTTTGGCATTGTCGTTTAGGCAATATTAACATGAAGCGCATAGAAAGACTTCAAAAGGAAGGAATTCTAGAACCATTTGACTTAGAGGATTATGGTAAGTGCGAATCATGTTTACTTCGCAAAATGACAAAGCAACCTTTCTCTAAAGTTGGAGAAAGAGCAATTGAACTATTGGGTTTAATCCATACAGATGTATGTGGACCAATGAGTACAAATGCTAGAGGTGGTTTCAGCTACTTTATCACTTTCACTGATGACTTCAGTAGATATGGTTATGTCTACCTAATGAAGCATAAGTCTGAATCCTTTGACAAATTCAAGGAATTTCATAGTGAAGTAGAGAATCAGTTAGGCAAGAAGATTAAGGCACTGCGATCTGATAGAGGCGTTGAATATCTGATCTATGAATTTGATGACCATCTGAAAGAATGTGGAATTCTTTCAAAATTGACTCCTCCAGGAACACCTCAATGGAACGGTGTGTCAAAACAGAGGTACAAAACCTTGTTAGACATGGTTAGATCAATGATGGGTCAGGCCGAACTTCCAATAGAATTTTGGGGACATGCACTAAACACAGCTGCACTCACACTAAGTAGAGCTCCGTCTAAAGCTGTCGAAAAGACTCCATATGAGTTATGGTTTGGAAAGCCTCCAAATGTGTCTTTTCTTAAGATTTGGGGTTGTGAAGTATACGTCAAACGATTAATTTCAGACAAACTTCAACCAAAATCTGACAAATGTATCCTTGTGGGCTATCCAAAGGAAACAAAGGGGTAATACTTCTACAATACATCTGAGAACAAGGTGTTTGTTGCTCGAGATGGTATCTTTTTAGAAAGAGATCACATTTACAATATGACAAGTGGGAGAAAAGTAGACCTCGAAGAAATTCGAGTCAAACAACAAACTCTAGAGAATGCTCAGGAAGACATTCAGGTTGAAACTCAGAGATCTTTAGAAGTATCTGGTGAGAATCAGGAACCATCTAGAAATGTAACCCCGCGTAGATCGCAGAGATATAGGTCTCAACCGGAAAGGTGCTTAGGTATTTTGACGAACGAGAGCCATGAAGTTCTATTGCTGGAAAGCGATGAACCTGCGACTTACAAACAAGCTATGACGGACCCTAGCTCCAAGCAATGGCAAGAAGCCATGCAGTCTGAATTAGACTCAATGTCTGAAAACCAAGTTTGGTATTTGGTCGATTTTCCAGATGGCTACCAAGCCATAGGAAGCAAATGGGTTTTCAAACTGAAAAAGGATAAGGATGGAAAACTAGAAGCTTTAAAAGCTAGATTGGTTGCAAAAGGTTACAAGCAAGTCCACGGTGTGGATTACGATGAAACCTTTTCACCAGTTGCAATGCTGAAGTCTATTCGGATAATGTTAGCAATCGCTGCATATTACGATTACGAAATATGGCAGATGGATGTCAAAACCGCTTTCTTAAAAGGCGTTTTAACAGAAACTGTGTTTATGACACAGCCTGAGGGTTTTGAGGATCCAAAGAATGCTAAAAAGGTATGCAAGCTTAAGAAATCCATTTACGGATTAAAGCAAGCATCAAGGAGCTGTAATATACATTTTGATGAAGCAGTCAGTGACTTTGGCTTCATCAAGAACGCAGACGAATCTTTTGTATACAAGATGGTCAGTGGGAAAAAAATTGCTTTTCTGGTATTATATATCGGCGACATATTACTTATCGGAAATGACATTCCTATGTTGAACTCTATCAAGATTTGGCTTGGGAAATGTTTTTCGATGAAGGATCTAGGAGAAGCACAGTACATATTGGGCATCAAGATTTACAGAGATAGATCTAAAAAGATGATTGGACTTAGTCAAAGCACTTATATCAATAAGGTTTGTTAGGAAATAAACACAACTTAGTTAAGTTGACAAAAACGGACTTGTTTGATTTAATATATTGTTTCCTAGTTTAATTAGAATTGTAATTAGGAAAGTAGATATGTTTTGGTATGTAACAATCTCTAGAATTATTTAGACTTGGGGAGCAAGTATAGTTCTAGTAGACGTGGGTTTCTAGTTTAGCCTATAAAAGGTTGTTTAGGCCTAGCTAGAAAATAAGAGGGAAAAATACATTGGTGAGAGGAATCATCAATTGAGGGGTTATTGTGTTATTTTGTAGGAACTTAATAATACGATAATATTTGAGGGGATGAAATCTAAATTTCCTCATAAACACTTGTGTCTATTATTATTTTCTTTGCTATTTGCCCTATATTATATTTGTGGGTTTGTTCTCAATCGTTCGTGGCACGCGTTCGGTTATAACAAACTGGTATCAAGAGCTGGGTATTAGCCATGGATGATTTCAGGAACAAGTATAAGGTAGAACGTTTTAATGGGAAGACGAATTTCTCATTATGGCAAAGTACAATTAAGGATATTCTTATACATCAAGGTCTTCACAAGACTTTGGAGGATAAGAAACCCGATTCGGTGGACAAGGACAAGTGGGAGGATATGCAACTACGGGCTACTAGTACGATCAGATTGGCTCTTGCACCGGAGATCAAGTACAACGTCTTAGAGGATAATAATCCAAAAGAGTTGTGGGAGAAATTGATTAAGATGTACGCATCTAAGTCATTGGCCAACAAGTTGTTCTTGAAAAAAGACCTTTATTCACTCGAGATGGAGGAAGACAGCGCACTACAAGATCATCTGAATAAGTTTAATGGATTAATCACCCAATTGGCAAGTTTAGATGTGAAAATCGAGGAGGAGGACAAAGCAATTTTATTGTTGACATCTCTCCCTAAAAGGTATAACTCTGTGATAACTAGTTTACTTGTAGGGAAGACAACAATTGCTTTGGACGATATTGTGGTGGTGTTATTCGAGGCGGAGAGGTTCATGAATCAAGGGGGATCATCATCAATCCATGGAGGAGCAGGATTGGTAGCGGAGGGTAGTAGCAATAACTGGAAAGGCAAGAAGAAGGCGAGCAATACAAACCCTAATATCAAGTGTTGGTACTGTGACGAGGTAGGACATATACAATCAAAGTGTCCTAGGTACAAGGAAGACTTGATGGCGTTGAGGAACGGAAGGGTTAGAGGTGCTTCTACTATTGCTATTGATGAGGATATGGCTCTAATGGTGGAGGAGAGTAAAGATCCAAAAGAGGGTTGAATTTTAGATTCGGGATGCTCACAACATATTTGTTGTAGGAAGCAGTGGTTTACTTCTTATAAACAAAGTGGTGGATTGTGTGTTACCTTGCCTGACGAGGAAGAGGCTAAGGTTGAGGGTACAGGTGAGGTTGAGATCAAGACACATGATGGGAAGACTCGAAAATTACAAGAGGTGAGGTACATTTCGAGACTTGATCGCAATCTTATATCTTTGGGTCGTTTGGATGGCTTGGGTTATGCTATTCATATTGAGGGAGGTCGTTTGGAGGTCACCAAGGCTAGGAGTGTGATCTTGAACGGACGACATAACAAACAAAATCTCTTCATACTTGAAGGAGGTAATGAGGGACAAATTTTGGCTCAAGGGAAGGCAAGCTCCGAAAGTTGTTCGTTAGTTCACGAAGAGACTAAGTTGAGTTTAAGGGAAGGTTTATTAGGAAATAAACACAACTTAGTTAAGTTGACAGAAATACGAAACAGACTTGTTTGATTTAATATATTGTTTCCTAGTTTAATTAGAATTGTAATTAGGAAAGTAGATATATTTTGGTATGTAACAATCTCTAGAATTATTTAGACTTGGGGAGCAAGTATAATTCTAGTAGACGTGGGTTTCTAGTTTAGCCTATAAAAGGTGGTTTAGGCCTAGCTAGAAAATAAGAGGGGAAAATACATTGGAGAGAGGAATCATCAATTGAGGGCACTAGTAGAAAAAATATCATTTGCAGCGCGCATAAAAGGGGCTTTTTGCAGCGTTTTTTAGCGCTGCAATTGTGATGGCTGCAAATAGTAGACTTTTATTCTCAGCGAACTAAAATGCTGCAAAAAACCATTAATTGCAGCGCATGGTGTTTCACATGCGTTGCAAATTGTCCATTTTTCACAGCCCTTGCAGTACACAGGCGCTACAAAAAGAGGTTTCAAAGCTACATTTCTAACACTATTCGCAACATTCACTCAACGATGCGCGCTGCAAATAGTACATTTATTTTACAAAAAAAAATCACCCACCGTCTGATTATAGCAATAAACACCAAGCCACCATCACATTCTAAGCCAAACCAACAATTGATATTCAATCAATCTAGATATTACATCAACATTTCTATCCTAATTAAAACAATCAGATGAACAATACTCAGTACCTGACTAAATCAATAAACACAAAATGACCACCTTATAATATTATAAACACCGATGATGCTGATACAAAGGAGCCATGCTAAAACAATTGGTGCAAACATGAAAGAAACCCTATGTGTTCCATGATGTTGGAGAGAAAGAAGGACTACCAAAATGATGCAGGAAACCACAACGACATAATCTGCAAATTAAGATATTATTTGTCAAAATCATTGTAAATTTCATTGCAGCTGTTGCATGTTTCTGAAACACTTTAGTAATGCCTCTCTTTCTTCCTTTTTTCCCCTTCGATTTGTGGACGAAGTAGAACTTAATTTCATGAAGTCCCGTGAATTTTAGACGAACTCCAGACACTGCCGAAAGAACTGGAAGAATATATGATATGCTTATATGATCATCAAATGAGTTAACATAATGCAGAACGATCACAAAAAATGGACAAAGAAACAGGTCTCACTATTGTTGCCTTTGTTCGGGCCTTTTCAGACTGTGATATGTAAGATTAGCAGATAGTAAATTACTTTAGTAGATAGACTGAAAACTGTTGCTCAGTGATTGGTGGTATAATGTCATAATGAACATCCTATAAAAAGAATTAATGAGATTACACTTTGATTAACATCTGTAATCACTTGTCATAATTAGACTGTTAGAAAATTTGATACGAAGCTTTAAGAAAAATTGTGATAAGCCGACAGGCGACGGGACTGGGTGGGCAACAATAGGTTCCAACAAAAATAAAGAAACTGTTACCTGATATTGCTGGTGTGAGAACACCATCACCAATAGTCATACATGTTGCCAGAAAAACAAAGATCAGCAACGCTTTATGAAATCTTTCATGCTTTTCAAATGGTAGCTTGAAAGCAGAATTCCTTGCTGTCTGCTCAGATCCCTCAATAGATATATTGCAGATAACTTCTCATCAGTATGAAGAACACCAAGGTTTGCATGCCGGCATAGCAATGAGTACAAGGCAAAAGTGCCGCCTGGACACAAGTGAAAAACTGACGTATCATACATCGAGTTCGAGTAATGAGTCATAACCTTTGTATCACCTCACATGAACACACACATCATACATAAGCAGACTTCAGACTTCCTATTATTCAGCATTAGAAAAACAAGAAGCTTTCAGTTGCAAATGTAGAAGACAATCAAATTGAGCAAAATCCTCCACTACTCGTCATCTTAGAGTTCTACCAATAGCATAAAGTAGGAACCAACTCCCATGTGATTAGCTTAATTCCACGCATCCCCCCCCCCCCCCCAACACACCCACCCTAAATGAATAGATAACAAATACTCGATTTTCTTGCCAAAGCTTAGCTAGCTTCAGAATTCTCTCACAAGTGAAGGATAAAGAGTCACGATCTTAGTCTCACTTCACATGAACAACACACACATCATACACAACCAGACTTCCTATTATTCAGTATTACAAAGCCAGCAAGAAGCTTTTAGTTGCAAATATAGAAGACAATATAATGGAATACAATCCTTGAATCCTTGTGCATTCTGGACTTCTATCAATAGCTTAAAGCAAGAACGAGCTCCCCTGTGAGCAGCTTATACACAGTGATAGATAAACTTCGCGCATATCCCCTTTCCCCCCCTTAAAAAGTTGAGAAAAAAACTCTTATCATGTCATTTATGAGTGTGGGCTCACTCACTCAAAGCTTAGCTAGTTTCAAAATGCTCTTTCATTATTAAATTACCTAACGAACCAGACAAACAACGAAACACCAATTAAATGGAAACAAATTATTCCAAAAACTACACACCTTTAGGCATCCCCATCTCGTGCTCGAATTTCCCCTGCATTTAACGAGGCACACCAGCTTCATCTACAAGTTCATCCAACCTCTTCCGGGTACTTTTCAAGAATTTATTTCAATTTATTCAAAACAAACAATGAATTAGCGGAAAGATGATATGAAAAGGGAATAAGGTTTAGGAGAGAGAAAGAGGAACAAACCTGAGATTTAGAATCCTTGATAGCAGCGGCATCGGAAGCATCGGCATTCGGAAACTCGCCGTGGTAGAGAGCAGCGAGTTCTCCTTCTCCGTAATTTTTGTTCTCCTTCATTAGAGATTTTTTCTGTAAATTCAAGAAAATCTAGTAGAGTAAAATTGATAACCAAAATCACCAAACAAAGTAGAAGGAAATCTAGGAATGAAATTTGATTCAGAATGAATATGTAATGGAGAAGAGTATGAGCGTTAGATCTAAGCTCAGAGAGGAGAGAGAAAGAGAGGCAGTGAGGGATGCGAGAGATTGAGGGAATTAGATTTAGATCTCGAGGATTATTCGCAGCAAATCCTGGTAAACCGCGTTGTGATAATTAGTTTTAATTTTAATAACAAACATTCGCAGCGTTTAATGATAAAACAAGGTTGCGATTTCCTCATTTATTCATTGACCCGCGTTGACCGTAAGTTATTGCACCGATCTCAATTAGTGAAGGCTGCGAATGAAGGGTTGCTAATGAGGTTTTTTCTACTAGTGAAGCTTTGAATAGGGTGACTAAGAGTCTAAGAACAAATAACATTTAATAATAAAAAGAAATAGCAGGCTAAAACTTAAAGTTCAGAGACTACTACTGATATTTCTTTCCCTTTTCTACAATTTCAACTATTATAGGAAATGACATATTGTCTCTCCTACCATCTCTTTCCCTTTTCTACAATTTCTTGTGGCAATCAACACCAAACATGCATTCACAATTTCACACGAATACATGTCACTATTCGTGCGAAAAAAATTGAAATGTATATTACTACTATTGTACTTCGTATATTACTAGTAATGTCAAAAAGAGTTGTATTATTTAATACTAGATGCAAAAAACGAGTGTCTTAAATTTCAAAACTAACCTATACGACCATCATTTCAAACGAGTATATAAAATGTGAGGACATTTCAGATATTTCAAGTGTACACTCAATTTATCAGGAGCTCACTTATTTTGTTTTTATAGCAATCAATTTCATAAATAATACCCCATTTTCAATAGTTATGTTTTTTTTAATTATTAATTAAGATCAATGTAATTTTCTATGATAATCATATGTTTAAATTTTCTTGGCCCTCGGAATATATTTAGTCAAGATCCGCCAATGCATGCACCTGATTCTGTATTGGCTAAATGATAATAATACTAATAAGGTACATTCAGATTAGAGTGAAAGGAAAGTACCAGTTGTTTGAGATTGCATCCAAGAGTCAGTTCAGCATATGAACTATCAATTTGAGAGAGATAACAGTAAGGAGCCTCACGTCCCAAAAAAACTTTGGGATATGACTCTAGCATTGACTTTATGTCAGTTGAAATCTGAGGAACTTTCTCCAAATTGTCGAACTGCAATGGAATTTTCCTGATATAAGCACGTCACCCAGCTCGAGACTTGTTAACGATGACCTGCAAATGTGACAACGACTTAAAAATAAACATAAAATATGTGTACAACTCCAACCATGATTATGTTTATAAGCTATTTATGTACAGGTATCAATGTATCCTTAAAGATAATGACAGAATACTGAGGGAATATTATTTACTAATGCAAAATCGCAAAGTCAAAAACAAAAGTGAACAAATGGAGAAAAGAAGATTTCACCTGATTAGAAAACATAGAGTTTGGAACTGTTACTGGAAACTTTTCAGCATTCAATAACGAAGTTGTAGTTAAACCCATCTCCGTCACTTGACCTTCTATTGATCCAGCCTACAAAGAATAAGAAACAAAAAATTAAGGGCACAAAAATAAACCACAAAAAAACACTAATGAGAGAAAAAGAAAAACCATAAACAAGCTGTAATGACTTAGTATCTTGAACACAAAGGACATTGCTATAATCAGTTTACACCATAAGGAAGGTAATATTCGGACAAGGAGTAATTATCTATTTAAATATGGAGTAGAACACTGGAATAGAGGCTAACATCATACCTTGATTGTATCTCCAAATGAAAAGGGCTTTGAGAATTGCATAGGCAATCCACCAAGAACATTACCAAGGATGTCTTTTGACGCAAAAGCAGTAGAAACTCCTGGATAAAAAACAATATATACACGCATTTGAGTGTTCACAACACTAATAAGTACAGTAATAACAGCTAAAAGTTAGCCACGAAATGATAAAATAAGAAGAAAATGAATGTAAACATCATATTTTTGCAAGTTGCAGAGCAATGCATAAACTCTTGCCAAAGGATCATATCCAGGTTTTGACACTTGGATCACAACAACCATGCTCACTATGTAGAGAAAAATGAGAGGCTACAGAAATTCTAACTTAATTGTAGTCCTGCGACATTGTCCTAGGTGTTTAACGTCTATGCCAACACATTTAAGCCCAATTGTTAGGCGATCCACCACATTAAGATCAGAGGGTTCAACCTCTCATGCCATTTCCTAGGATACACTCAAGCAACCTCTTATAACAACTGAGCCAACTTAGGACCAGTCTATCATGAACAAGCATAAACATCCATTGACTTTATTCAACCATAAAATCACATCTATAGAGAGGTCAATTAACTAAGAGATCCAAAAAAATTGACCAAAATCCAGTAGCTTAGCTACAATCAGAAACCAATATATACAAAATCTATATCAACAACTAGTAAACTAAGACCCTAAGCCACAATCAAGTAATGCAACAAAGTCCTATTCCAAACGACAATGAAGCATAAAAATCTGAAATTCCAAAGCCCAACAATATCATCCATACTCCCAACAACAAGAAAATACACAAGGAACCAGAAGAAAGTTCCATTCACACATTTTCCCTCAGAATATTCTGTTTCTGAGAGGAGGAGGAATCGAAATAACTTGAGATGCAGGAGGAACGAATTAAGGTGTTGACTCCTATTATGTCCTAAACACAAACCTAAAATGACCTAAACCAATCTCTCAACCAACAGAAACCCAGAAATTTACATCAAATTAACAACTCAAATGAAGAACAACAAATCAACCCTAAAAATAATCACATCAGATAAATATTAATCAAACAAATTGGAAGAAAACTAAGAGTTTAAGGATTGAATTCTTATCGCAATCGACGAGGTGAAGGTAAAAGAATAAGTAGTACCGTTCAGTGTCACACTAGTTTCCAATTATTACCTGAACACCATTCAACAACCAAAATTCATCAAAAAGTTGAAGAAATTAGGGATTTAGAAAAACCCCAAACAAATGCAGACAAAACCCTAGAAAAAGACGGCGATGAAAAATTCGAAAAGAGAGATATTACCTTGCCTACTATGCAACAAACTGGAAGAATCGTGGTTCAACTCGTGTGGCTTTGCTTCTCCTACTCTGGAATTCTTGATGAGAGTGTAAATCGGCACCAAATTCGCTCAATATCATATGATAACGCCAAAATTCCTTCGAACAACAGTGAAAACGGCGGAATTCCAACCTTAGCAATGTTACATCTGAAGAAGAGAGAGAGAGAGAGAGAGAGAGAGAGAGAGAGAGAGAGAGAGAGAGAGAGAGAGAGAGAGAGAGAGAGAGAGGGGAGATGCTAGGGTTTGAGGCCGGGACTGTGAATGGGCGAGAGAGAGAGAGAGAAAGAGAGAGAGAGAGAGATGAAAAGATAATTCACAGCGAGCCCACTTCAAGACTAAGTTGCAAGTATGCAACTTATTCGCAACAACCACAGACCCCCCACGCTGCAGTTAAATTTCTGATTTTTTTTTCATTAATTCGCAGCGTTTTGAGCCCATATAGGTTGCTCAAAGATCATTAAATAGTTGACCCGCGTTGATCATAGGCTTTTCGTAGCAATCAGTAATCACGTGAGTTGCAAATGGGTTGCTGCAAATGGCATTTTTTATACTAGTGGGGGTTATTGTGTTACTTTGTAGGAACTTAATAATACGATAATATTTGAGGGGAGGAAATCTAAATTCCTCATAAACACTTGTGTCTATTATTATTGTCTTTGCTATTTGTCCTATATTATATTTGTGAGTTTGTTCTCAATCGTTCGTGGCACGCGTTTGGTTATAACAAGGTGCTTGAAAGGTTCAATATGGAAGACTCCGAGCGAGGCTACCTACCCATGTCTCATGCAATGACTCTAAGCAAGACTCAGTGCCCAAAAACACTGGATGAGCGTAGACGAATGAGTGGGATTCCATATGCATCATTTATTGGTTCAATAATGTATGCTATAATATGTACACGCCCGAATGTTGCGTACGCACTCAGTGCTACGAGCAGATACCAGTCAGACCCAGGAGAGGCACATTGGACTACTGCCAAGATTATTCTGAAGTACCTGAAAAGGCAAAAAGATGATTTTCTGGTCTATGGTGGAGATGATGAATTAATTGTTAAAGGCTATACGGACGCAAGTTTCCAAACCGACAAGGATGATTTCAGATCACAGTCTGGGTTTGTCTTCTGCCTCAACGGAGGTGCAGTAAGCTGGAAAAGTGCTAAGCAAAGCACCATTGCGGATTCTACAACTGAAGCGGAGTACATTGCTGCACATGAAGCAGCAAAGGAAGTTATTTGGCTAAGTAAGTTCATAGGAGAACTTGGTGTAGTCCCCTCCATTAAACATCTCAGATCCTTTAATGGAGGGGACTACACCAAGTTCACCTATGAACTTCCTTAGCCATATAGCTTCCTTTGCTACTTCATGTGCAGTAATGTACTCCGCTTCAGTTGTAGAATCCACAATGGTGCTTTGCTTAGCACTTTTCCAGCTTACTGCACCTTCGTTGAGGCAGAAGACAAGCCCACACTGTGATCTGAAATCATCCTTGTCGGTTTGGAAACTTGCGTCCGTATAGCTTTTAAAAATTAATTCATCATCTGCACCATAGACCAGGAAATCATCTTTGTGCCTTTTCAGTTACTTCAGAATATTCTTGGCAGCAGTCCAATGTGCCTCTCCTAGGTCTGACTGGTATCTACTCGTAGCACTGAGTGCATACGCAACATCCGGGTGTGTATATATCATAGCATACATTATTGAACCAATCAATGATGAATATGGAATCCCACTCATTCGTCTATGCTCATCTAGTGTTTTTGGGCACTGAGTCTTGCTTAGAGTCATTCCATGAGACATGGGTAGGTAGCCTCGCTTGGAGTCTGTCATATTGAACCTTTCAAGCACCCTATTGATATAAGTTCTTTGACTGAGTCCAATCATCTTTTTAGATCTATCTCTGTAAATCTTGATGCCCAGTATGTATTGTGCTTCTTCTAGATCCTTCATCGAAAAACATTTCCCAAGCCAAATCTTAACAGAGTTCAACATAGGAATGTCATTTCCGATAAGTAATATGTCGTCGACATATAATACTAGAAAAGCAATTTTGCTCCCAATGACCTTCTTGTATACACAAGATTCGTTTGCGTTCTTGATGAGCCAAAGTCACTGACTAATTCATCAAAACGTATATTCCAGCTACTTGATGCGTGCTTCAATCCGTAGATTGATTTCTTAAGCTTGCATACCTTTTTAGCATTCTTTGGATCCTCAAAACCCTCAGGCTGTGTCATAAACACAGTTTCTGTTAAAACGCCGTTTAAGAAAGCGGTTTTGACATCCATCTGCCATATTTCGTAATCGTAATATGCAGAGATTGCTAACATTATCCGAATAGACTTTAGCATTGCAACTGGTGAAAAGGTTTCATCGTAATCCACACCATGGACTTGCCTGTAACCTTTCGCAACCAATCTAGCTTTGAAAACTTCTAGTTTCCCATCCTTGTCCTTTTTCGGTTTGAAAAACCCATTTTCTTCCTATGGCTTGGTAGCCATCTGGCAAATCGACCAAATCCCAAACTTGGTTTTCAGACATGGAGTCTAATTCCGATTGCATGGCTTCTTGCCATTGCTTGGAGCCAGGGCTCGTCATAGCTTGTTTGTAAGTCACAGGTTCATCACTTTCGAGTAATAGAACTTCATAGCTCTCGTTCGTCAAAATACCTAAGTACCTTTCCGGTTGAGATCTATATCTCTGGGATCTACGCGGGGTTACATTTCTAGACGATCCTTGATTCTCACCAGATACTTCTAAAGATCTCTGAGTTTCATCCTGAATGTCGTCTTGAGCATTCTCTAGAGTTTGTTGTTCGACTCGAATTTCTTCGAGGTCTACTTTTCTCCCACTTGTCATTTTGAAAATGTGATCTCTTTCCAAAAAGATACCATCTCGAGCAACAAACACCTTGTTCTCAAATGTATTGTAGAAGTAATACCCCTTTGTTTCCTTTGGATAGCCCACAAGGATACATTTGTCAGATTTTGGTTGAATTTTGTCTGAAATTAATCGTTTGACGTATACTTCACAACCCCAAATCTTAAGAAAAGACACATTTGGAGGCTTTCCAAAACATAACTCATATGGAGTCTTTTCCACAGCTTTAGACGAAGCTCTATTTATAGTGAGTGCAGCTGTGTTTAGTGCATGTCCCCAAATTTCTATTGGAAGTTCGGCCTGACCCATCATTGATCTAACCATGTCTAGCAAGGTTCTATTCCTCCGTTCCGACACACCGTTCCATTGAGGTGTTCCAGGAGGAGTCAATTCTGATAGAATTCCACATTCTTTCAGATGGTCATCAAATTCATAGCTTAGATGTTCACCGCCTCTATTAGACCGCGGTGCCTTAATCTTCTAACCTAATTGATTCTCTACTTCACTCTGAAATTCCTTGAATTTTTCAAAGGATTCAGACTTATGCTTCATTAGGTAGACATAACCATATCTACTAAAGTCATCAGTGAAATTTCCAAAAGGTTCCTTGGTGGAGGGTGTTGTGTTATAATAGAGCTACTCCTAGAAGCATCTTTATTACTTGGTTGGCAGTTCTGAATAGGCTATATACCACTGATAGAATGCAAAATTGGGGTCTGAACTGTTCTGATGATTGTGTGTTATGTTCTGGTGGAAAGGAATCAGCAGAACATCTGTTTTTTGCTTGTTCTTTTTCTGCTACAATTTGGCAAGCTGTGCTGAAGAAACTGGGAATTCATAGGAGGAGTGCAGGTCTTGCTTATGAGCTTGGAGAGGCGGCTAAAGCTAGCAAGAAAACTGGTTGCATTGCTAAGCTTTATGTTATGTGTTTCACAGAAGCAATCTATAGCATTTGGCTTATGAGGAATTCTGTTGTTTTCAAGAATCATGTGAAATCGTCTGAGTACTTTTGTTAAAGAAATTTTGTTTAGAGTGGCTTGTAGAAGTTCTGATGAACTAAGAAGTAGATTGCTGCAAGATTAATTGTTTCTTGTAGTTTGAGGTTTTGTGGCCTGGCTTTCCTGTAATTCTTGGGTTTTTTGCCCTTGATCTTTGGTATTAATATAATCCTAATATTAATTGCCAAAAAAAAAAGTCATCAGTGAAAGTGATAAAGTAGCTGAAACCACCTCTAGCATTTATACTCATTGGTCCACATACATATATATGGATTAAACCCAATAGTTCAGTTGCTCTTTCTCCAACTTTAGAGAAAGGTTGCTTTGTCATTTTACCAAGTAAACATGATTCGCACTTACCATAATCCTCTAAGTCAAATGGTTCTAGAATTCCTTCTTTTTGAAGTCTTTCTATGCGCTTCATGTTAATATGGCCTAATCGACAATGCTACAGATAGGTGAGATCTAAATCATTCTTTTTGGCCCTTTTGGTATTTATGTTATAAAATGTTTTTCGTGATCTAATAAATAAAGTCCATTGACTAATATAGCATATCCATAAAACATCTCTTTAAAATAAAACGAGCAACTATTGTCTTTTATTAAAAAGGAAAATCCCTTAGCATCTAAGCAAGAAACAGAAATGATGTTTTTAGTAAGACTTGGAACATGGAAACATTCTTCCAGTTCCAAAACTAGCCCAGAGGGCAACGACAAATAATAAGTTCCTACATCTAATGCAGCAATCCGTGCTCCATTTCCCACTCGTAGGTCGACTTCACCCTTGCTTAACCTTCTACTTCTTCTTAGTCCCTGCGAATTGGAACATAAGTGTGAGCCACAACCAGTATCTAATACCCAAGAAGTTGAATTAGCAAGTATACATTCTATAATGAAAATACCTGAAGATGGAACGACTGTTCCATTCTTCTGATCTTCCTTAAGCTTTGGACATTCTCTCTTGTAATGGCCAATTCCATCACAATAAAGACAGCTTGATGTGGACTTGTACTGCTTTGTCTTCTTTCTTGACTCAGCATTGCCCTTGGACTTTCCTCCTTTCTTGAAGGGTCTCCCTTTAGCCTTGAGTAAATCCTTGGCTTCACAGTCGAGTATTATCTCAGCCTTTTGGACCAGGTGAACAAACTCTACGACTGTTTCTTCTCTTGGTTCACTCATGTATTGTTGCTTAAAGCGACCAAACCCACTGTGGAGTGAATTGAGCAAGATAGAGATTGCCATCCTTTCACTTATTGGTGTTCCTAGCAGACTTAGGCGATCAAAATATGAAAGCATAAGGTCTACATGGAACCTTAGTGGAACACCAACCCTTTGTTTAGTGCGAAGGAGCTGAACATGTGTTTCTTGGACCTCCATCCTAAAACATTTGTTATGAGAACTAACTTTTAGGCCAGACATTGATTCAATCAACTCATGGACATTTAGGTCCCTGTCCTCCGTGTTTCCACGACAGATATCCCTCAGATTCTTCATGAGCGTAAAAGGTTCGTAAGCTACAAACCTCTTAGCCCATTCATCAGGGATATTGTTCAGTATGAGACTCATAACCTTTTTGAGATCCGCATCCCGGGTGGCATGTCTTTCAGGGGTCATGTCTCTGGAATAGTAGCTTGGCATGGGATGGAACAGTACATACTCAAATCCATTGAGTCTCACTATTTCAATCAGCTTAGCTTCCCATTCAAGAAAATTTGTTAGGTTCAGCTTGACCATAAGCTCAGAACCCATGATGATGTTTTGATTGTTGTTTTCCATAGTAAAACTACAATTGAAAAAGAATAAACAAATAAATAACCATTCACAGTTTCTCTTAATAAACTTAAATTCTAGCATACATGCATAATTTATCATTTATTAAGCATTTTATTCAAATTATGTGTTCCGGCAGGTGTGAATAAAATGATTCCAAGATCCTAAAATCATTGAAGAATTAAGCACATTATGTATTTAGACTCAATTCTAAAATATTTTAGGTAAGCAAAGCCTTTGCTAATTGTCTAGAAACTACTCCTGGTTGATAGGTACGTCTAAGAACTTATTAGGTAAACCTATCTCATTTGCCACGACATAAAAGGACTCCTTACTTATATCGTTGATTTTCACCAAAACTAACATGTACTCACAATTATTTGTGTACCTTACCCCTTTAGGATCAATAAGTAACACCTCGCTTAGGCAGAAAATTATTACTAAGATTGATGTAAAGGTTATCCAAGTAAGTGTTATTTTGGCATGGCACCTTTTAACTCAATTTTTAAAGTTTGGAACTTAAGGCTCTTACTATGTTGGCTAGATTTTAAGTGAACTAAAATCCTTAATCATGCAACATAATCAAGCCACAATCTCATGCATAATTAAGACATATTTAAAGCAATAAATAACTTAAAGCATGCATAAGATATAATTGTGATCTAATATGGCCCGACTTCATCTTGAAGCTTCAACTTCAAACTCCGTCTTGAAAATGGATTGGAAACTCCATCTTGAATTTCACCATGGGAGGCACCATTTTCTTCAAATAGGATAAACTATAATTGAAATTAATTACAACTATTTGATGGTACGCAGACCATATTTAAATTAAAAACTTTGGTGCATTAGACCAATTTTACATTCAAATTAATTAATGGTACGCAGACCATATTTTCTATCCTATTTGGGCCATACTAGTCACTTTCCATAACTTGCAAAGCAGTACATTTACAATATATAGCTGGTTAGTAGAGCATATTATGCATCACATAAATATTTGCATCAATTAATCAAGGGTTCCAATAATCTACCAATTATTCAATCCTTATTAATTCTAATCAAGTTGTTTTAACCTTAAAGGAATGTAGACCTAATCAAGAGTTTATGACTAAAACGCTCCCACTTAAACCAAGAAATTTACATGTTTTACTAATTTTAAACATAAAATTGTATTTCCCAGTCTAATCAGAAACATACAAATTTAATTAAAATTTAAAGCTCATATAAATTATTATTTGAATCCTTTAATTTATTTTCAGTTTATTAAATTAATTAATTTAAATTTAATCAAGGTTTTAATTTTAGTAAAATAATTAGTATAAATAAAATTTACAATAATTAAATTCCGAGAAAAAATTAAATTACGAATTTTAAATTAAATTAAAATCGTTTTTCAACTGAAAATCAAAATTAAATTAAAGCGTATCAATCGGGTCAAGACGAGGCCATGGGCTTGCGCCCATGCCCCGTCAAGTCCACGAGGCAGCATCGCCCAACTCGAGTGATCGCACAACAAGGCACGAGCAGCCACGCGCAAACGCAGCAAGCCAAGCAAGCCACACTTGCACGCAGTAGCCTGCTCGCTGTGTCGTAGCATTGCTTGCTGGGCGAGGCAGCGCTCGCTGGTCGAGCCAGCTCTCGCTCCCTGCGCGCGCGCGCCTCGTCTCGCTTGTGCCTCGCCTCTCGCCCCATCCGCCCATGCACGTCGCAGCACTCGACGCAAGGCAGAGCTACTGCCTTGTGCTCGCGTGCCACATGCTTGCTCGCTGCATATGTACCGCATGGGCGACGAGCTCCCTTGCTCGTCGTCGCATGCCCGCACTATACAACACCCCTTAAGGGTAACACTTAGCGTCCATTGCTTTGTGCGTGCAAGATTTGTGAGCGGTTTTTATAAATATCAAAACTTTATAATTTAAATTTATAGACGAATTAATAAAACATATTAATTTTATAAATTTAGGGCGAAAAATCAAAAATTTATTATTCAAATTAATTTCCGATCAAGTTTATTTTCGTGGATTCAAATCTAGGTCATAAAAAATTTATAATTTTCAAATTTAACAAATTTTATGGTGGTTTTTAATCATTGATTCCTAATTAAATTGTCAATTAATTATGAAATTCAAATCAAATTCTAAATTATTCGAATTTCAACAAATTAATTACAATTACAAATTAGGTTGTATAATTAACAAGCTTAGGCATTAAAATTGTTAAACATATAAAGTAGGTCAATCATAGATTCAAGATTTACAAACAAAAATCGCAAATATTTAATTTAACATCTTAAAAATTACAAATTTTGCGTTCGAAAAACTAAAACCTCCGAAAAGTCATAGTTAGGCTTCGAATTTGGAAATTCTGGGTTCGGCATCAAATCTATGATTTTAGTCAAAATTTTAAAACGCCGTTTACATGCGAAATTCACTATAAAATTATACGATTCCGACCATTATTGACTAAACTGCCGAAAATTCTGCGAACATATAATTAAATAATCGCACGAATTTGCAATTAATTACAAAAAAAGAAATTAATCACACCTTTAATTCATTACAAATTTATAAAATTTAACCATGTTAACTATAATTTATTATGGAATTAATTAGAGGCTCATGATACCACTGTATAAAGCATATTTATTTCAATTTCATGCGGAAAAACCATAAAGCCAGAATCCAAATTAATTGCCACATAACAATTAGCATAATTTAGGATGCATACATTTGTAGCGTGCCCTCCCTAGCTGCTCCCGAACCGAACAAGAACAATTTTAGGACTCCAAGTGTAGTCCCTCCATAGATAGTCCACAGCACGTTCGGATCCGCCTTAGATTTAATTAACTAGAATTCAACCCAAGGTTTTAAATTATTCGAATATAATTTGTGGCAAATTATTAACTTTAGTTTTAACCTTAAAACTATATATGAATACTTGAATTGGGTTATAATAAATTGTGAATGCCATCACCTATTTATAGGGTTGGATTATTAGAACTGGAAGCCTACTAGGTTTCAATTAATCTAATCCTATTAGAATTAGACATTAATTAAAACTATTAAGTTAATGTTTAATTTGACAACTAACTCTAGTAGCTTTAGGAAATTAATCTTTAATCTAATCCTAATTGCTTAAGGATTTGATGCATGCACGAACTCAACGCACACACGCACGCACGCACAGCCCACGAGGGGCGCTGGGCGCGCGCGTGCCGAGTGCTCGGCCCACAGCGCTGCAGCCCACGAGTGGGCGTGCCAGCCTGCTGGCCTCGCTTGGGCCTGGCCTGGCCTTGCGCTTTGCTTGGCTGGGCCTTGCGATTGCTGGCGGGCTGCCTTGCTGCCTTGCGCGCATGGGCTTGCTAGGCGCAAGCCTGGCTTCGTGCTGGGCCTTGCGTCTAGCAAGCTCGCCCGATGTTTATTTCGTACGACGCGCTTCCGATTAATTTTTCGATTCCGGAATTCATTTCCGATTCGAACAATATTTATTATTTCCGATTCCGGAATTAATTTCCGTTTCGAATAATATTTCCGATTCCGACAATATTTCCGTTTCCGGCAATATTTCCGATTCCGGCAATATTTCCATTTCCGATAATATTTTCCGATACGTACCATGTTTCCGTTTCCGATACGATCCATATTTCCGTTTCCGGCAATATCATCGTTTCCGAAGTATTCATAATTTGCCTTTTGACGAATTCAGCTCCCACTGGAACCGAGATCCGTCGATTCCGAATATCCATAAATGGAGTATTTAATTCACTTAAATACTTGATCTGTTCACGTACTATTTGTGTGACCCTACGGGTTCAGTCAAGAGTAAGCTGTGGATTAATATTATTAATTCCACTTGAACTGAAGCGGCCTCTAGCTAGGCATACAGTTCACTTGATCTCACTAAATTATGAACTTGTATAATTAATTAATACTGAACCGTATTTATTAGACTTATCATTGAATGCATACTTGGACCAAGGGCATTATTTCCTTCAGTTGGTGCCTTTGGATTGCAGTTCTGCAATTTGTTAGTTATGCAGTCATAGATGTTACAGTAAGTTTCCTTGACACTGTCTATTGTACCTCTTAAGGACATTAGGCTAGAGTGTAAGCAATTTTATTATGCCAAGGCACAAGTAAATTATGACTTTTATACATGTTCTTGCACTCATGGAGTCATGGATACGAATATATCGTGTGTAATGAGCAAGTGTTCTTGTTTTTTGTAGGTTATATGCATTCATTAATCCATTATGTTTGTTTCCATCTCTGAATTTCACAACCTCTGCTCTTTTGTTTTTGTTTTGTTGGGGTTGGGGTGGGGCTGTGAGAGCGTTAATTATTGGAAGTCCGGAAGATAGAATTGCATGGCATATCATCTCCTGAAGGGCTTTGTTGATGGTGATATAGTTATCTTGTTTGACAAGGATCAATACAAAAATATGTTGATTATGCCTTCTGTCTAGGATAAAAATTAACAATACAACAATACATAGTATTTAAAAAGCAAAATCACATTTGATTAGATGACACATGTCAACATATTTGATTAGATGACACGTGTAATCCATTTTTTCCTCCATCATTTTGGTTTTTTTTTCTTTGTTGTTTGATATATTATACAACTCTAACCGCCTCTTTCACTTCATCTTGCTCATACAACATCAATTCACCAATCTATTCATTAACCATCTTCTACTCAATCTTACCGATTAACACTCAATATTAATATACTATTTAATTTATGTATTCTTTCAACCTTCAAATTTTACCTCTATTTAAATCATATATTATCTCTAAAATCATAAGCTCAATAAAATTAGAACTTAAAAAGATAGACTAAATAACTATTATACAACTGTCAGTTCTTTAAACGGGCTCCAAAGCTAGTTTAGGATAAATAGGTTGATGATTGTGAAGCTAGTACACAAAAAATGATGTGTGTTGGACTTAACGGAGGAAGCAGTAGGCAAACTTCATTTTTTGGACATTAGAAATCAATGTAAACTTTCCAATTTTAATTAAAAGCTTTAACTTTTTTTTATATATAATTTAATTGTGCTATGGTTAAAGGTGAGTTAAAGGTGAGTTAATTTGCCTGAAAGTAAAGTTGAGGTACCAAAGGGTAAAAAAAAAAAAAAAAAGTACAGATCCCAAAGGGTGAAAAACTTAAAAGGTAAGTCCTCAAACATCAGCTTAACTCGAAAAAAGACTACAAATGTTTTAATTCAAATCAAATTCTGTCAAAGTGGTGAGACTTTGGAAAAGTGCTCATACAAATTAGACCCAAACTATCAGATACGTGTATCCCCCATTGGATGAGCTATTGTATTACACTATTACTTGGTTTCTTAACATGAAAATTACGAATACATCAAAAGCCTTTGCTAACTTACATATAACTTCGTATAAAGGAGATGAACGACGTATGTGTTGTCTCCATTTCAAAAGACATTCAAAGCATCACCTTCCACCCATATACAACCATATAACTAGACCTGGTTATTGGACAGGGTAGTCCAATGGATATAGGATTAGGGTCAAGTTAATAGGGCTTTTATTGGGCAGGGCTCTTATTGGACAGGGCCTTTATTGGACAGGGTCATTATAGGTTCAAACTTATACTACAATTATTTTGAAAATTAAAATAGCAATGATACAAAAAATTACGTGTATAGATTCGTATTTACTTGTACTTGCACATGGCTATTTTATTTTTCATTTTTCATTGCTCGTTTATTGACCCGCCCACTAATGACCCGCTATTGACCCGCGACCCGCTTTTGACCCGCCCATTATCGACCCGCTAAAAATGACCCTTTCAATACCCGACCCTCTTTTAACCCGCACCGACCCTGACCCGCCCCGCCCGATAACCAGGTCTACATATAACACCTATTTGACTTTGGACCAACAAGTTTGTTATCAGAGGCGGAGACAGGGGGCTGGTAGGGGCGGTCCCTCCCCCAAGATGAAAAAAATAAGCAATATGTATTAACAACTGTAAGTATAAAATATAAATTTTCCTTTACTCTAGTGGTCAAAGGACCATACTTGAACCCCAAGATACAAGGTTCGACTCTCATCATCAACAAAATTTTCCTACAAATCCTGGCTCCGCCACTGTTTGTTATTAAACATAATGTTGGAATCTATCGGAGATTAGCGGCTATGAGTTGAGGTGAATGTGGATTGTCGTGATTATATTTAGCTTGGAATGGGGTTTATTGAGATCAAAAAAATTAGACATAATGTTTTCGTGTATTTATTATATAATTAGTGGCCTCGTCTTATATGAGCATAAAAAAAGCAGTCGCAATACTTACAATAGTGAAATGTTTGCAATACTTAGAATAGTGAAATGTTTGTTTAGAGGAACTTTATGAACATTTTTTTTGTATTTATTATTTCAGGTTATTAGATGCATAACACAATGTGACGTTTCAATTTAGTATCGCACGATTCGCACACATTGTGTGTATATAGGACTAGTGAAACAAATTAAAACAAAAAATGTAACGACCATTACGAAGAAAGTGATACTAATTTAAAATTACGGAGAACTCGAGGTTTAGCAAAAATATACTCCGAATGGTTGACGCTTCCCATTTTGACGGAAGAAGAAAAGATCAATTACTTCTTTCTCGGCCAAAAAAGCTCAAACTTACCGATAGCTTGTTTTGCTTTCTAAATGATAAACTGATATTTGTAGCTTACACCATATTATAGACACGTCGGGGTACATCTGATGCACATAAATGATCTATATAGTTTTCACAACAATGGAGAAAATGCACAACTCTTCTAAGTGACTTTCAACCTAAAAAAGATATTCAATAACCTATTTATACCCGGTCATTCCGACAGTAGAGCTCGAGCGATTTGCTTTGTGAGATGTTGTCTGCGAGCTTGTAGCTTTAGAAAAGTACAAGTAGTAGTACACATTTAAGATCATGTTGAATACCACAAATACAGCTCCAGCAATAAAAACACCTTTACGCAGACTCTCACATGAGAAGTTCTGTGCATAAAGCACATGGCGGTACCTGGTATGGTAAGCATTCTTGGTTGCACCTGCAAGTAGACATGCTTCCGCAACCAGAAATGTTAACCTGCACACAAACAAATCATCACTGTTTTCAGTCTATAAAACCCACTCAGAATCCTTCGGACAGGTTTGAATGCCATCCATTGGGAAGTGAAAGATTAAAAATGTATCTGTTGCATAAAAAGGTTAGTTTGACTGTATTATAAAACATAATATTGCAAACCATATTCCTACCCAAGGAAGCGAATTTATAGGAGCTTCAAAACACAGACATAGACTCCTTCCTAGAGAGGCAGCGAGCAGTTCAACAGTTTCAGAGCTGAGGTCTTAAAAGGCGGTTATTTGTAACAAGTTCATTCCCAGTATTGTTAGCAAGTTACATAGATGAGGACTATTAAGCTAGGGTTCCAAGGAATCTATCAGCTGATATATATATAGCAGGGGATTAAACCAGAGAAATTCTACTGGTGAGCAGATAGGGTTGGTTCCTCATGATGGAAGGCAGAAAATATCCCCTGTCTTTTGCAAATTACAACTTTACAATTCTAATATTGTGCACAAAAATGGCGGATGGTATTATAATGTTTCTTGCAGCACAACACCAAAATTCTCAAATCAGAGAGTTCTCACCATGAAGAGAAGAAGTAAATGATTGTCCATGCTCGTTCGTTTCCAGGTGCCAAAGGTCTTCCAAAGCACATGCACCTTGTCATACCCATAAGCAGTGATTCACTTGAAAGAAGAAACAAGAATCCACCCACTCCATATCCAGTAGCAACATCTGAACTGTAGGTACAGTACGTCGAATTGGTCACTTCATCCTTGATTATATTACCCTGCCATAGAAAATATATTAGGGATAGAAATCATTCCTTAAACAACATGGAATCTCAAACGGAAAAAAAAACATGGAATCAAGTGATATCATCGCTCTGTTTCCACGAACAAATAATTGCATCATCATAATGGTTTGGTCGTGTATTTTGCTAAAAAATGGAAAGCTTAATTTCACAGGCACGTGAAATTTTAAAGCAAAGTGCTACTCAAGCTGAAGGACCTCAATCCTTCTAGTTATCCAAACTATTAAAAATATCTAAGCTATTCCTGCTTGGAGACAATTCATTTATTTGTCTTTAGGAGTATGAAGGCATAAGAAAGCATTAACCATCCATTCAATGAGATTTCCATTCCACATCAACTAGCTGGCGTAGAGACTAGAAGCATAACCCTCCTGATAAAGGAAGTTGTCCCTCCCTTGACATTGACATGTACTTTTCATTCTTTTGAGTTCTCTAATTTTAATGTTTTCAAGGACTATTGATGTTTGCATTGTCCTGAAGCAAGGATAGGCTGCTCAAATTCAAAGCAGTAACAGAAAACTCTCCGCCTGAACCTTAGTTCTATCAACATGAGAATCAGAAAGAAAAAGTGTTCAATCTACATGTCTCCAAATGGAAGCAGTACACAGAATTGTCATGTAACGACTTACTGGTAGGATAACAAAACACTGAAAACCACTAAACATAAAGCGTCTCTTAAAAAAAAGAATTATATGTCCGCACCAAATGTTCACAATGTTTGCTAGGATCCTAGGAACAGAACAAATGTAACTGTACACGGATTGGGAGTTTACCAAACTGCCAAAGTTAATGAAAAAGTATTTCTTGTCAAGGACAGAATAGGCAGAAGTCAAAAGGGATTTGAAATCCAGGACTGAGCAAAGTACACAAATTTTCCTAATTATAAAACTAGAAACACTTATGCTTTTAACCTGCCATCATAAACTATTCAAAACTTAAGTGAACAACAATAAACTCAAGGTGTTCTGCTAGAAAAAAATCCTGTACTCTCATAATATGAAAGATTACAGCATCCCACCATCCCACCATCATAGTTAATACAAATAAATGAGCCAAATTATTGTACACTAAACAGTGATGGTCATGCAGATATGAAGCATCAGCTACGAGAATACACAACATAACAAGGTCTAATATGGGCATCCTAATACAGAACGTCTTGATTTGGTGCAAGAGACATTTTGCTATGTCCGACATATGTTTTGATACTCAATAGTGCACAGGGAAAGCTCACCACCTCACTCTAATTCAGTAGTTGGCCACAGCCTCATTACTTCATGCTTTTATCTAATACAACTACAGTCATGAGTCTCATGACTAGAGTCATATAAGATTATTAAACTGAAAAATTGGAAAAGATAGTTTTACAATAACAAAAGTTTCACATATTAACAAAGAAACAAACAAGGCTACGCCAACATATACTCATCCACTAATGCTGAAGTTAACATCATAGAAAAAACATCACTGCTTTCGGCGGTTTCTGCATTAATAGAAAACATGAATGTTCATTAGAATAAATGTTACTCCCTCCCCAGCAGGGAAACAGTAGAAACAAGAAATGATAAAGCATTTTAGAACAAATATTCCCTCTTACTTTTAAGTTCTTTCTGCTTAGAATCTTGATAGGATTCTAATGCAAATGGAGTTTATACTCCATCGAAAATATAAATCAAACCATATTCATATGAGATCTGGTTTAATTCATCTCGTTTGTAGTTTCAAAATATCAATTTTTTATCATACGTATTCAAAATATGGATGCACAAAATATATTAAAACTGCGTAAAAAAACTAAATGGAAAGAACTTAGATACACGAAGGAGTTTCACTTTTCAACAGGTAAACCATCTAAATTTGCAGTGACTACTAAGCTTTTACGTGTAACAGCTATAGACCCTCAATAATAGATAACCTAAAATGGTGAAAAGAATCTAATGTCTTCGTAATTAAGATGATGAAAGAACAACATCATATGTTTCAACAGTCAAGCATCATCAAGTAAAATTACTATGATAAAGAACACAACGTTTATTTTAAACATTATTTATTTTTATTTTCCCTTATAATATATTTTATGTTATATATATATATATATATATATATATATATATATATATATATATATATTTCTCTTATCTTACTTTCATTAATTCCACTTTCTTCCTCTTCCTTGTTTATTCTTTTAACTTCCTGCTCATTTTTGGTTTGATTTGGTCACAATTACGATCTCCTATGACGATTCATGTTAGCCGACCCCAAATCATTTTGGGACTAAGGCTTTGTTGTTGTTGTTGTTGTTGTTGTTGTATAAAGAACACAAGGTTGCCTATTTCATAATCCAACAATCATAAACAACAATGATAGAGAACACAAGGTTACCTGTTTGATCACAATCCAACAATCATAAACAAGTCAACTATCATAACCGGAAACCTTCATTTGGCTGGAAGCCTTCTCGAAATTAATACTTAAGCATTGGGATGCTTAATCAGGAGAGGGCAGTTGGGCACAGTAGATAGGAGACACCTCAAAGAATTAAGGATCAGATGAAGGAAGCTTGTACATTTTTTTTTTGAGCGATCGCGTATCTCATTCGAGTTGACAGTATCATAGATATCTACAGCTTTGTTAAACAAAAGGCAGGCAAGCACTCTCATCTCGATGAAAACCAAGGAGTTAAACTAATTGATAGAGCTAAATTTTCAGTTATTTAAGCAAGTTCCAAAATAATACAAGATTATTACAGAACCATATGTACCGAACTGGATATACTACAGTGTTATATGCTACTCCCTTTGTTCCATTAAGTTCTCCTATTTGAGGTTTGGGGTGAATATTAAGAAAATTGAATCTTGTAATTATTGGGTGTAAGAGAAAGTAATAAAGAAATGAAGGAGAGAGAGATATTTTTAATAAAGTAATAAAAAATCATAAACGTGGGGTTGGGTGGGTGAATGGGAAAATGTGAATGAATTAAATAAGGGATAGTGGGGAAATTAATGGTAGAATATAAAAAGATTCTTAGGTATTGTGTGTAATTAAGTTGAAATATAAGGGTATTTTGGACAAAAAATATGTCAAAAAATAGAAACAGGAAGAACTTTTAGGAACGCCAAAAGAGGAAACAGGAAGAACATTTAGTAACGGAGGGAGTAGTATATTCATTGTTTTCTTATCGTCCTATTCTCAGTTGTCAAATCAATCATGCCTGCACCATTTACACGTTAACACTTAACAATGTCTAAATGTTCAATCAACAAATTCAATAAGACTCTGGCTCTGTTCTCTTCACCTTATTTTCACTTATTTCAGGTCTGATAAAATAAGATAAGATAAAATAAGGGTCAATAAGATAAGATAAAATAAGATAAGTTCAGGGCCAATAAGATAAGATAAAATAAAATAAAATAAGTTCAGGGTCAATAAGATAAGATAAGATAAGTTCAGGGCCAATAAGATAAGATAAGATAAGATAAGATAAGATAAGGTGAGGTAAATATTACATAAGGTAATACTATAAGTTTCAATAAGATAAGATAAGATAAGGGTCTATAAGATAAGATAAGATAAGGGTCAATAAGATAAGATAAGATAAGATAAGGGTCAATAAGTTCAGATAAGATAAGATAAGGGTCAATAAGTTCAGATAAGATAAGATAAGATAAGGGTCAATAAGATAAGATAAGAAAAAATAAGATAAGTTCAGGGCCAATAAGATAAGATAAGATAAGATAAGATAAATGAAATTCAGGTGAAGAGAACACTACCTCTCTAAGTTATAGACATTAACATTACTCAAATAGAAAAGTAAATCAACAAGTTTTAGATAAGGTGTCAACTACTTAACGCAAGCATGACTCATCCAACTAAACATTCTCTATATAGAAAGAAAAAACTTTAAATAACATTCTACATTATAGCCTTAAAATACTTCATTTAAAGGAAAATTGGTAAAACGGAAATCAAAACCGTTTGCCTAGTAAACTCTTTTAAGACTTTACACTAGTGTAAAAATCAATCATGAATTATCTTTTATGAGGAAACTTATAAGAAAAGTCACCTACGATTTGCATTTGCATAGTTCATTGATTATGCACGAGAGATTTGATTGCAACCGGAGAAGCTTCAACTAAATTCATTCAATACATATATTATGACAAACAAAATGGTTTTTTTGTCACTCAATCTATTCTTAAATTAGTGTCCACTTTTAGTAACTTTTACCAACTTTTCTTATTTCATATAATAGTCACTTAAAAAGTTAAAATTAGCAATTCACTATTACTGTCAGCTATGTGTAGGGGGTGCTAAACCAGTGCTACCCGATTCCCTAATCACCCCGCAAAACGCAAACTGAAAAAAAACAATTACAACATGAATATGGTACATCTTTTGTATAATTAGCAAATTAGGCAGCGAATTGCTAATCAGTACCCGTTCTCATACTAGGGAATCAGGTAACAACATGCTAAACCTTCGAGCCGAGCCCCAATATACGTAAGCTTGGCTCAGCTTGAGAATGGATTAAGCTTAGCTCAACTTGAACATGGATTTGTAAGGATTGACTTCAGCTCGAAGCTAGTCGAGCTTCAAATTCCCGAACTCGAATCGAGCAAGGGAACACAAGATTGAACTTCGCTTGACTCTCTAGCACGTTACGGATTCGACAGTCCAAAATATTAGAATAGTCTAAAGCTCATTCTAACATCCAGCCGAAGAGACCAAAACTTTATTGTCCTAGGCCGACCCAGAGCAATTGGTTAAACTCTCCCACATTTAGAGACAACATTTGTAACTCTTCCTACTATCCTCATACATGATAAGGGTTAATTGAGATAATTAACATTAGTTGACTTTTAACTCAACTGTTGTTAAACACAGTTATTGGCGGAAGTTCTGTTTAGGATTGTTTAACAGAATTTTCTTGTTTTAAGCAATTAGATTGTCGAGCTCGGTTTCAAGAATCCGATTATGTTAGCATTTACGCTGTACAAATAGCATCAACATCTATTCATCGTATGAAATGATATAACAAATTCTCTTTGCAGTATACCAAATGAGTTCTGCTTGCAAAAGTTGAAACTGATAATCTTACTAAGCAGCTTATCGAGTCATAACTTATTCCGTTTCAGGCGCTACCTTCTCTCACCCCTAGTTCACAGACTAGCAATAAAACTAATTTTTACTTTTTGCTCAGAATTACTGCAAGTGTCCACTCTCAGCTTGAGGGGGTAGGACTCCGTGGGAGTGAAATCTGCGTTTATCTTGTACTAAATAAACAATCACTGCCTTCTATACATAACAGTAATAGAGGATGAAAATCTTCACCTTCCCTATTTTCTAAGATAAATGCCACAGCATATGATTTTCAATCAAATACCAAAATCATCCAATTGCCATTTCACATTGGACCATGAAATTCAACCAAAGCTGAAATCGAACTTAAAAGGAAGAAAGATCACACCCAAATTTCAAGTAATTCTCCGCAATTAACAGTGTAAACTTCATATTGGCACAATGGCACCGACAATTATTGCGTAAAATGTTGTGTTCATTCTATAGTTTCCGAATTCGGAAAGTGTTAATTGTTCAAACAATGCTTCGATTTATACAAATATGAAATATACATACATAATTAATTAAATAAAGAAGGTTAAAGGAGAGGTAGAGAGAGAGAGTACACGGCTGCGGCGGCGTTCGGCGGCGATGGAGAAAGTGAAGGCAACTAAGCAGAGAACCACCACTAGCAGGTACACTAAGCTCGATCCTCTTCCTTCTTTCATCTTTCTCTGATTTTCTTCCTTCAAACTTCTGTCTGAAATTCGAGTTTTTAGGGAAAGAATGAGAATAAAAATGGGTTTATGGTGTCGATGTGCTTTTGGTGGAGTGTGTACTGCAGTGAGTATTTTTAGCAGGATTAGCATTAGTAAATGTAGTAA
This sequence comes from Spinacia oleracea, assembly GCF_020520425.1. NCBI lineage: Eukaryota > Viridiplantae > Streptophyta > Magnoliopsida > Caryophyllales > Amaranthaceae > Spinacia > Spinacia oleracea. Next base: position 96,777,041 of record NC_079489.1, read on the forward strand.
TGTTGGTCGGATTAACTCTTAATTCTTCTCGAGATTCGCAATGCTAACATGCGAGTATTTCGGTGTTTATTGGTTATGAGGTACCTGCGTTGCACGTGTCTTACATGACTAATGGTAGAGATATTAGTGGGGCGGGTTTAATTGGAGATTCGCCCGACATTCGCCCTAAGTAGGCGGGGATGGAGGGAGGTTTGGCGGGTGATGGGGCGGGTGTGGATTTTGTGTTGGATCCGTTTCATCTCCGCCCGCCCTGCTCCATCCTCACCCGCCCTGCTTGATACTTGTCAACCCTTTTCGGGTATCATTCCCTATGTGAATTGAAAATTTTAAAGAACATAAAAAGTTGAACAAATTTTTTATGCGTTTGGATTGGTTTGTAGTATGTGATATTAAGAATTAACGCAAGATTTTAATTTTATGTGTTTGATTTTTTTTTGTTATGGAAGGTACTTTTTTCCATAATGTTCGCGGAATAAGAAAAAAAAAAGTTGGTACTAACGCGGATATTGGACGGGAATAAGACGAGGATGGATACTCAGGCGGGTGGTGGGTCGGGGATGAATTTTAGTTTTCTACCCGTTGGGGCTTGGGATGAGGATGAATTTTGCACTCGCCATGGATGGTGGGTCGGGGATGAATTTTAGTTTTCTACCCGTTGGGGCTTGGGATGAGGATGAATTTTGCACTCGCCATGGATGATGGGGCGGGAATGGGGATGAAAATTTTATCCGTATGTATATATTATTGATATTTACACTAATATAAACCTGGTCCATGCTAACTTAGCGTGGACCAGGGCAACGGAGTAATTTTTGTGGGTAACATATGTAACTGTCACGTGACAGTTATTTTGTAATTTTAAATAGTAACTATATGCGTATTACAGTAACTATGTGTTTTAAAGAGTTACTATGTGTTTTGAAGAGTTTTAATGCAATTTGTGTCTAGCCCACTTTATATACGTTTTAAACTTTTTTATTTTTCAAATTTTCAGATCTACATTATGTTCATTCTCTTTCATTTTCTCTCTCTTCATTTTCTCTCTATGCTTTTCAAAATTTAGCCCAAATTTTTAGGTTTTGTTCGATTTTTTTCGTAATTATCTTATAATTCTTATGTTTGGATCTATTTGATGAGGAAAAATTGGAGGAAATAGTAGATCAAGAAGGAGGTTCGTTGTTGCCGAAATTGAATCGAAGAATTTGCGCTCGCCTACAAATATTCGCAAGAATTTTTAGAGATCACATCTCGGTTTGTTGTTTTTTAAAGAATTTTAAGTATATTTTTATTTAAAATTGAAAATATTTGTTGTTTTGAAGATATTAATGTTTGTGTTTTACCGAAGTATCGTTTTCAATTCGCGAATTCGATCAGTGACTTCACGATTTTAAATAGTAACTATATGGGTAATACAGTAACTATATGGTTTAAAGAGGTACTATGTAATTTTAATGGTTACTATATGTGTACAATAGTTACTATATTATTTTAATGGTTACTATATGTGTACAACGGTTATTATATGTGTACAATAGTTATTATTTTGTTGAGTGATTCGAAATGTTTGTTGTTTTGTTGAAATTAGGGTTAGTGTTTCACATAGTTAGTATATAAATGATATAGTCACCTTTAATTTATGTTGCGAATTAGTGTTTTTAATAGTCACTGGAGTGTTCGTTGTGTTTATGTTAGTAGTAGTTTTTAGAGTAACTATACTTTTTTGAAAAGTTACTATAACTTTAAAACAGTAACTATGTGTTTAAAATAGTCACTATATTTTTTAGAAAGTTATTATAAGTCTAAAACAGTAACTATGTGTTTAAGATAGTTATTATGTTATGAACAGTTTATAGTGACTTTTTGATAAATAATAGTTACTATACGATTACATTATGTACTATGTTATTTAGAGTATGTATTTGTCCGCTTCTTAGATAGTGACTATATGATTATAATGGTTACTATATGTGTTCAATAGTTACTATATTTTAATAATAGTCACTATATGTTTTATATAGTTACTATATGGTTTATATAGTTACTTTATATTTGATATTTGTATAAGAAAATAATACGAAGTATCAATCACATGTTATTCCAGGTCCTAAAGTTGCACTATCTAGTGACGAATCTCCAAAAATACTTTACAATATCATTTGTATAAGAAGAAATAATGCCTTAAATTTAGAAAAAATAGACAAAGGCTGTGAACTTTAAGAATTGATGCAGCAAAGTACAAGAGGTAGAAATAGTGTTTGTTGTTTGGGTGAAATTAGGGTTAGTGTTTCATATAGTTAGTATATAAATGATATAGTTACCTTTAATTTATGTTGCGAAATAATGTTTTTAATAGTCATTGGAATATTCATTGTGTTTATGATAGTAGTAGTTTTTAGAGTAACTATATTTTTTTTAAAGTTACTATAACTTTAAAACAGTAACTATGTGTTTAAAATAGTTACTATATTTTTTAGAAAGTTATTATAAATTTAAAACAATAACTATGTGTTTAAGATAGTTACTATGTTAAGAACAATTTATAGTGACTTTTTTATAAATAATAGTTACTATACGATTACATTATGTAATATGTTATTTCGAGTATATTTTTGTCTGCTTCTTAGATAGTGACTATATGATTATAATGGTTACTATATTTGTACAATAGTTACTATATTATAATAATAGTCACTATATGTTAAGCTAGTTGTTGTGTGATTATAATGGTTACTATATGTGTACAATAGTTACTATATTATTATATTAGTTACTATATGTTTGAAATAGGTACTATGTTTATTTTATCATGATGTGTTACCATATGTTTATTTTTTTCAATAGTTACTATATTATTTATATAGTTACTATATTATTTATATAGTTACTATATGTTTGAAATAGATATTATGTTTATTTTATCATGACTTGTTACCATATGTTTATTTTCTTTAATAGTTATTGTACGTTTTATATAGTTACTATATTTTTGAAATAGGTACTATGTTAGTTTATTATGTTATGTGCATGTTTTTATGTTATTCTATATTTTTAATGATATAGTTATTGTATTATGGATAGAGTTACTATATTATTATCACATCAACTATGTCTGCAACTCTGTGACTAAATGATCATCAATAATATTTATAGGTATTATATCTTGTATTATAGTAACTATATGTTTGATATAGTTTTTTATGTATATTATAATGTTCTTTTCATGTTCTTTGTTGTCTTCTATGTTATTAGTAATAAGAGTTACTATGTTATGATCACAACAACTATATGATCATAACAATAACTATATCTACAACCTTGCTCGTATATGACTATCATTAATATTAAGAGTTACTATATCATGTATAATAGTAACTATATATTTTTAATAGTATTTATCTTATCATTATGTTCTTTTTATGATCTTTCTTTGTACTCCATGTTATTATTAATAAAAGTGACTATATTATTTTGACAGTAACTATATGACAATAACAATAACTATATATGCAATTCTGCAAGTATTTTACCATCGTTAATTGTAAGAGTTACTATATGATGCATAATAGAAACTACACGTTTTACATAGTTACTATGTTATTTTTTCATATTTAAATGTTAAATTATTAACTTAGTTTAAATATTATTGATTCAGAAATACAAAGATGATGCACCCAGAAATGAAATCGTGCAAAGAATAAATTCTACAAGGAAAACAAAAGCAGGAGGAGAAGAAGAAAATCCCGACAACAATGGAAACCAAGAACGTGGTAGAGGAAGGACATGATGTGTTGGTGGAAAAAAGAGACGTGGTCCACGTGGACGTGTCGATTAGTATTTTTTAGTTCAAAAAACATTTGAGTTTAACATGGTTTATTTAATAGATGCAAAGAATTAGAAAATGTCGTAGCTAAAACAACTAACCAAGTAGTTAATGTTTTCTTTATTATTGTTCAAGAGTTATAATTACTGTTACTCTTTTATATTTCAGTAATTATGTGATATATAATAGAAAAAAGTACTATATGACCTCTAAACCATCTATATCATATTGTTTATTTTTATAATATAGTAATTGTTTTACAGCTAAAGTTATTTTTCTATATAATGTAGTTAATCTTTGGATAGAATAATTGTTCTCATCGAAATTACTATATTATTATTATTTATTTCATAGTTACTATTCTGAACATATAGTTACTTTACAGAATCTATAGTTTCTATAATTTACTCTTTTTGTCTGCAAGAATGAATATATAGTATTAATTGTTTTACCGTTAAAATTACTTTTCTATATGATATAGTTACTCTTTGGATAGAATAGTTATTCTTATCATTATTATGTTCATAGTTATTATTCTGGAGATATAGTTACTTTACGGAACCTACAGTTTCTATAATTTACTCACTGTTAAAATTACCTAATTACCCTGGTCCATGGTAATCTTATGGTGGATCAGGTCCATGCAAGTGGAATTGTATTATAGAGGTAGCACCGTGGAAAGCCATTATGGAAATTTTATCCCATTGACATCTCTACCTAATGATATAGTCGTATATCCGTATGTCATATAGGCTGCTACACTTTTTTTTTTTATCAAGTGTTCAATCTCCTCCATTTCCGTTCATATCTCAGACTCTGTAACAGTTGATTGGCCACCGTAAACTTCTCGCCATCTTCACCTTCAACATCTTCAAACAAACGCCGTTGTCAAAGGTCATATACATGTAACTTGTAAACACCATAGCCAGCAAAAATGGCTTTCCACGGTGCTACCTCAATCATATCTATCTTTAGAATAACGATTCTATAAATTTCAAGATTTATTAGAAGAAAAAGATTTTGTGGATAATTATTTTGATATTAGAAATTTTAATAAGCGTTAGGACAGGGGTAAAATTGAAATAAAAAACTACGCAAACTTATGTTGTATTCGGCCTTTTTATGTGGGTAAGGATATAGGATCGGATATTACAAAACTAATACTCCTTCCGACTCTAAATGTTTTCCCGTTTTCTTTTCCAGTTCTTTTCTTACCTTTTTACCCTTGTAATTTTATTGGTTTATCAATAAAAGACATAGTAATATCATTAGTTAGTTTAACTTTGGATGGATTAATGAGTTGACACTTGTATTCCTTAAATACTTTTGGCTCACAACACTTGGCACTATTTTGTTTTCTTGTGAATAAGGAATTGTGAGAGGGTCGAAAAACACGACGGGGCGCCTCTAAAAGAGTATACGGTCCGCACGACTTTTCCCATCTGGATGTGGCAAGCATATTAAGTAAATAGGAACTAACTGTGGGCGTTAACCTCTTTTTACTAGTCCGTAAGAGTCGCCATTCAGTTTAAGAAAACTGACAAAACCCGGTTATCGTGATATGCCTGGAGTGCAAACATATTTGACTCACAACGACCATAGGTTCCCTTCTGATCCCTGGTGTAGAGATCCCTCAACGTACATCCAGCGGAGCAGAGATTGAGAGTTTGGGGGACGTTTACTAATACGGGGAGTGTCCAGCATTAGCCCACGCGGCGCGGTCCTTACTAGTTCAATTGTGACGAGGAAGGGACATGTGTTATGCTACATTACTAATCTGAGTTGATTTTAATGCACATATATTAACTAAACAGTCGTCAAAATAGTGATTTAGGTTAATTAAAGGTGCTTAACAATAATCAGATTTGTCCAGAGATTATCTTATTAGGCGTGATTAAATAAATAGATTAGGTGAACAGATTTTTATGGTGACGAAAGCAATAAAAATGTACGTAGATTTCAGGTTACAGTATACCGTAGGCTATACTGCGGTTATCAGGAACACTTACCACTCGCCTTAGCAGAGCCTCCTTTTAGCTTTTAGAACAACCTTTATACTGACTTTTCAGATCCTGATCTTCCCTTTAATTCCGACAGAGTTCCCTCTTAGATTCCTTGGTTTTGGCTTATGAACTGGCTAGAACTTCGGTAGTAATTGGGAAGGTTTGAATGCTTGTACGGACAGAGTTCTGCTTAACAAGAGTTAATACGGCATAACTATTATGAATACGGGGCGGGACTTCAACGGAAACTTAGTATACCAGAGAGGGAAGAGAGAACTCAAAATATCAGAGGAGTGAGACTGAATTGTGATTCAAAACGGGGTGCAGAAGGGTTGTATTTATAGTGTAGGTAGTCTAAATAAGATAGATATTTGAAGAGTTCGAGCGCCAGAAAAAAGTAGCGCTCACTTTGTAAGCGCTGGAAATTTCCAACGCTTGAAAATGTAGCGCTGGAAATTTCTAGCGCTCGTAAAATAGGATTTTAAGAGTTTGAGTTTTAGTCAGAATCAAATTGCAACGCTGGAAAAAAGTGGTGCTTGAATTGTGAGCGCTGGAATTTCCCATCGCACGCTGTGCAAGCGCTAGAAAATTCCAGCGTAGGCAGATCTGCGGAATTTCAGAAACTCGATCTTTAACAGCTCATAACTTCTTCATACAAACTCGGATTCTTACAAATAATATCTTGTTGGAAAGCTACGGAGTCCAACTTTCCAATGCCGCTGGTATCTCATCAATGGGTTTTTTAATCTTGAGTTATGGACCAAAGAGTGGAGGTCTGTCCGTTTCAGTGAAGCCCAAGCCTTATAACTTATTCGTTTTAAATCAGATATGGGCTTATGATAAGTCTATGGAAAGCTTATTCCAAGGTCTATAAAATCATGTGATGTACATGATCCAAATCATAATTTATAAGACAGACTTTGACTTCATAAGGACGTATCATTTGCTAAACGGGCTAACGAGCGTATTCTAAGCATCCGTAAGCATTTTAAGTAACTTGGGTTAACATTTACATGTATTGTGCCCAGTAAGTATGAGTTTGAGAAGTGTTATTGTTCGAGCTACGTTATTCTAGAGCCTAAAGGAAAGCACTAGAACATTGTGGCGCGTACAAGTGGGCTGTAATGCGGACACATATATTAAGCCGTATCGGGATGCGAATGCGACTAAACATGTGTCCAGTCTATTTCAGGAAGCTTTCTATTTATGGAAGTAACTATATTTAACAGGTTCTGCTCCGGATGGTCTCTTCAGTATGTTGAGGGTCGTTCTTCAGCTAATTAGAGTGCATTGCTGACAAGTGGGTTATAGTTTCATCATCGAACACACCTCTTTGGGCCTAGGGACAAATGTAGGCGTCTACAGTTAGCCCCCACTTTTTTTGAGTCTGAGCAAGACGACAATCAAAGTATTGGTAGACGGAGTGCGTCTAAGACCTAGCCTGGATAAAACCAAGTCCGAACGAGAGTCTCACGAGCCTCTGAGTGATAACATTTGATTGAAAGGTCATCACTTGGAAATGCCAATAGCTCCCTCATGAGTCATCGGGAATCCATTGGCTTGAATCGACTTCTCACAGAGTCATTGAAGACGTTCAAATGGTGAATGGAGCTTTTCCAAAACATATACTTAACTTTGACTTGGGATGATGGGATATAAAGTTAAACATCAAAATGAAGATGGGTAACGGGTAAACCTTTTTTTAAAAAACTGGAAATGAGGAATCTGGTGACCTGTAACTAGGACTCTAGTTATCCTTAAATGAAAGTGAGGCGTCTGGTAACCTCGGTCTAGGACTTCTGGTCATCCTTAAATGAAAATAATGTAGGAAAGAATACTGTAAAATCCAAAAATGTAAATGAAATATGGGCCGAATATTTGATGTATATAAAGCTGTGACGTGTTATGCAAACACTGTCTTAGAAGCAAAATTCGCCCCGACTATGGTGCAATCGTAATAGGCTTTGCCCCCCAAGATTTTACACAGCAATTCGTTTTAACGTGCACTCGAATAAAACGAACTAGGAACTCATAATATGCTCAGAAGAATAGGAGAAGAGAGTTGGAATTTTTCGGTGTTCTCAAAACTGATCCCCCAAAACTGATTATAAAGCAAGCAAGGGTTTGTAACCGAAATTACAATTAAATTGAGCAATTAAACACTTGTAACTGCCAATCAGAATTGATCATGCAATTAACTGCCAATTAAACTGAAAATCAGAATTGTTTTGGGAATTAAAACGGAAGCGAAAATCAAGGAACGGAATTAATGCGACCGTTACGGAATGGGCTACGTAACTGAACGGTCTCATAATAACTGGACCGTCAGTTACGACATGGCCCAAAAAGGAGGCCCCACCACACGTGCCACGTGCCACGAACACGAACCGTCCGGACGGACGGCAGCCGCGCGCGTGTGGGGATTCCCTTTCTAGCCCAAACCACTAGGGGAAGCACTTCAAAGTATAAACATTCCTTCCCTATATTTAAACAAAAGGAAGAGTTTATTTCTTCCCATGTGGGGCAATCCCCTTTACTTTAAATACTTCCCTTGAAAACCATACATTTAATTTCTATCATTGTGGGACATTTTCACAAATGGTAAAATTCTTTCTTTGCATTATTTCCAACAATCCCCCACAAATGCAAAGACCCATTTTATTTAAAAGAAAAGAAGAAAAATAATTCTGAGCACTTTTTATGAAGGTTTGATACTTAAATGTTGGTGTCTTTCGATTGAACCAACACATAGTGAAGATTAGGCAATTTCTTTATTGAGAAAATGAACAAATCTGGAACTATCCCAATCAAGAAATAAAACCCAATAACACATACCATACCTTAGATTATTATGAGTTCCGCTATAGCCAAGCAACAACGGCCATTATACTTGGGATGCTCATGAGTGCTCTAGAAAAACTTGCCCAAGTTTTCCATAGAAGGTGGCCAAACCTTCACACTCAAGTAGGTGATTTCATCAAGTCTATCACATAGACCACCCATATCCTGGGATATGAAACCATTAAGAGTTATTCCTCAACCTCTCAATATACATGCGGTGAATTCATCAAGTCCTTCTCATTAGGACCACCCAGACCCTGGGATATGAACTTCATTAAAAGCTAAGAAGCTTAACCTCACATAAAATGTACAAGTCATAGAAATGGGAAGTGTACACAAATGAGTCTTTCCATGGCTTTGTTAGACCACAAGAAACCTTGTGTGAACAAGGTCGGGTGTCCACCATGAATTTCTCAACTAACATGCTTAAGCCCCATTCCCCTCGACGTATCAAGGAGTAATCTTCTATTTAGTCCCTTGGTTAAAGGATCTGCTATATTCCTCTCAGATCTCACAAATTCCATAGTAATTACACCACTCTCTATTAGTGTTCTCACAGATTCATGCCTCACATGAATATGTCTCTTTTTGCCATTATAAGCGCTGTTTTTAGCAACACAAATAGCAGCTTGAGAATCACAATGTAGAGATACAGGTGGATCAGGACGCCCCCACAATGGAATATCGGCCAATAAATTTCTCAACCACTCCGCCTCTTGCCCGGCCAAGTCCAATGCAATAAATTCGGACTCCATAGTTGACCGGGAAATACAAGTCTGTTTAGAAGACTTCCAAGAGATAGCTGCTCCACATAAAGTAAAAACATATCCACTAGTGGAACTTACCTCATCATTATCAGATACCCAGTTTGCATCACAATAACCTTCTAAAACAGCAGGAAATCCAACATAATGCAAACCCCAATCCATCGTGCCCCTAAGGTACTTTAATAACCTCCTAAGAGCATTCCAATGGTCTCTACCGGGGTTATGGGTATACCGACTAAGTCTACTAACTGCATAGGCTATGTCAGGCCGAGTGTAATTCATGAGAAACATCAAACTCCCAATTATTTTAGCATATTCAGATTGAGACACACTATTGCCTTTATTCTTTTTCAAGTGTATGCTAGCATCATAAGGAGTTTTAACAGGCACAACATCAAAACTGTTAAATTTCTTTAACACTTTTTCCACATAGTGAGATTGAGACAAAGAGAAACCATTACTAGTTTTGGTGACTTTAACACCCAAGATCACATCAGTTTCACCCATGTCTTTCATTTCAAATTGAGAGGATAGAAACCTTTTGGTTTCATTAATAACATCAATATGTGTACCAAAAATCAACATATCATCTACATATAAGCAGACAATAACACAATCAGAACCAAACATTTTTGAGTACACACAAGGATCAACACGGTTCACAATAAATCCAAAACTTAAAATAGTTTTATGAAACTTTTCGTACCATTGTTTTGGAGCTTGTTTCAAACCATATAAAGACTTCTTTAACTTACAAACTTTATGTTCCTGTCCCGGAACTACAAAACCAGGAGGTTGAACCATATAAATTTCTTCTTCTAAGTCGCCATTCAAGAAAGCAGTTTTTACATCCATTTGATGCACAATTAACTTATAACTTGAAGCTAAAGCAAGTAAAGCACGAATAGTGGCGATCTTAGTTACTGGTGAGTAAGTATAAAAGAAATCAACACTAAATTTTTGTGTGAAACCTTTAATTACAAGTCTTGCTTTGTACCTGTCAACTGCACCATCAGTTTTTCTTTTCCTTTTAAAAATCCATTTACAACCAATGGCTTTACTACCTTTAGGTAATTCAACTAATTCCCATGTATGATTAGACATAATGGACTCTATTTCACTATTAACCGCCTCTTTCCAAAAACTAGCATCAATTGAACTCATGGCCTCATCAAAAGTTTTAGGCTCATCGTCAAACAAGTGAAGAAATACAACTAACTCATCTATTTCATCCACATTATTGAGTTCAGACAAAAACACAGTCAAAAAATCAGGACCATAGCTAGTTTTAGTTCGACGCCTTTTACTTTTCCTAGGTTCTACAACATCAGTTTGAACAATAGGAGAAGATGAAGGTATAGAAGAAGAAGAGGGAACAGAAGTAGAAACATCATGTGAAGCATCATGGGAATTGTTATGTGAAACAACATTATTCTTTAAAGGGAAAATATGCTCAAAAAATTCAGCATCTCTATATTCACACATTGACCTATCACTCAAACACATGAACCTATAAGCTGCACTATTTTCAGCATAACCAACAAACACTGCATCAAAAGTTTTTGGACCAATGTTTTCCCGTTTAAAGGAAGGTAAACCAACTTTAGCTAAACACCCCCACACTTTCAAGTATTTTAGGTTGGGTCCATGACCTTTCCACAATTCATAAGGGGTTTTGTCTAACTTCTTATGGGGTACTTTGTTCAACACATAATTAGCAGAAAGTACGGCCTCCCCCCACATGTTATCAGGCAAGCCAGAACTAATCAACATTGCATTCATCATTTCCTTAAGGGTTCTATTTTTCCTTTCAGCAATGCCGTTTTGTTGAGGAGTATAGGGAGCACTCAATTCATGAATAATTCCATTTTGCTCACAAAGTTCCTTTAAAAAGGTTGTACCATACTCACCTCTATCAGACCTAAACCTTTTAATCTTACGGTCTAATTGATTTTCAACTTCTGCCTTATAAATTAAAAACTTTTGTTCTGCCTCATCTTTGGTCCTTAAAAGGTACACTTTGGTATATCTAGAATGGTCATCTACAAAGGTGATATAATACCGTTTGCCGCCTCTGCTTTCGGTATTCTTAAAATCAGCTAAGTATGAGTGAATTAATTCAAGCAATTCAGTTTGTCTAGAAGTAACTGGTCTAAAGTGAGTTCTAGAATGCTTAGCTTCAACACAAATTTCACACTTATTATGACCATTGCTATTCAGATTAGGAATTAGAGACATTGTTTGCAAACGTTTTAAAGAGCCATAATTAACATGTCCTAATCTACCATGCCAAAGATCAACAGACTCAAGCAAGTAAGCAGAAGAAGTAGTCTTATTCATAACATCAATAACAGATACAGTCTCTAAAATAAACAAACCACCAGACAAATATCCCTTCCCCACAAATTCCCCATTACGAGATAAAACAAGTACGACCTCCCCCCACATGTTATCAGGCAAGCCAGAACTAATCAACATTGCATTCATCATTTCCTTAAGGGTTCTATTTTTCCTTTCAGCAATGCCGTTTTGTTGAGGAGTATAGGGAGCACTCAATTCATGAATGATTCCATTTTGCTCACAAAGTTCCTTTAAAAAGGTTGTACCATACTCACCTCTATCAGACCTAAACCTTTTAATCTTACGGTCTAATTGATTTTCAACTTCTGCCTTATAAATTAAAAACTTTTGTTCTGCCTCATCTTTGGTCCTTAAAAGGTACACTTTGGTATATCTAGAATGGTCATCTACAAAGGTGATATAATACCGTTTGCCGCCTCTGCTTTCGGTATTCTTAAAATCAGCTAAGTATGAGTGAATTAATTCAAGCAATTCAGTTTGTCTAGAAGTAACTGGTCTAAAGTGAGTTCTAGAATGCTTAGCTTCAACACAAATTTCACACTTATTATGACCATTGCTATTCAGATTAGGAATTAGAGACATTGTTTGCAAACGTTTTAAAGAGCCATAATTAACATGTCCTAATCTACCATGCCAAAGATCAACAGACTCAAGCAAGTAAGCAGAAGAAGTAGTCTTATTCATAACATCAATAACAGATACAGTCTCTAAAATAAACAAACCACCAGACAAATATCCCTTCCCCACAAATTCCCCATTACGAGATAAAACAAGATTGTCACCCTCAAAAACAAGTTTCATACCAGCTTTGTTTAGGAGAGCACCAGAAATTAAGTTCCTGCGAAGAGAAGGGACATACAGTACATTTTGCAAAGATAAAGATTTTCCAGAATTCAGCTTTAGGAGAATTTTCCCTTTGCCAAGCACCTCAGAACTGCTTGAATTTCCCATAAAGGCCTGTTCACCTCCCGTAACTTCTTTGAATTATGCAAGCAGTTCCTTATCTGAACAGAAGTGCTTAGTTGCACCTGTATCAACAATCCATTCAGTTTTATTATCAACTAAATTAATTTCAGAAATTATAGCAGCAATAATTTCATTAGTATCTTCTGCAACATGAGCTTGATTCTTGGTTTGATCCGGTTTCTGGCCATTGCCTGCAACATCCTTGCGGTTGTAGCATTGTCAAGCCTTATGGCCTGACTTACCACAAACATAACAGCCACCAGATCCTTCCTCTGACTTCCCATTTTTCTTGAAGTCTCCACCTTTCTTGCTTTGAACACCAAGTTGTTTTGAATTCTGATTCTTCTTCTTGAAGTTTCCAGAATTCTTGTTTTGTTTATTAAACTTGTCAGATTTTGGGAAAGAAGATTCCACAATGTTAGCTTTAACAGAAAGTTCATAAGGAGAAGAGTCCTTATCCTTCAATCGGTTGGCTTCTTCGATCTTCATGTGGTTGACCAGTTCTTCAAGGGACATATCTTTCTTCTTGTGCTTGAGATGATTGCGGTAATTGGACCATGAATCAGGAAGCTTCTCGATCAGAACATTGGCTTGCAGCACCTCACACATCTTCATACCTTCTGCCAGAATGTCAGCAACCAGATTCTCGTACTCATGGACTTGATCCATGATTGGCTTGTCATCAACGATCTTGAACTGTAGCCACTTTCCCGTAGCATACTTCTTTTTGCCAGCATCATCTGTACCATATTTCTTTTCCAAGGTCTCCCAAACAGATTTAGCAGATTTGTTATTGATGAAAAGATCAAAAAGAGAGTTACCCATATGACTGAGAAGGTGACCTCTAACGAACTTGTTGTGCTTCTCATACTTAGCGATCCGTTCATCAACATTTGGTGTGGCAGTAGCAGCATCGAATTGTTGAGGACAGTCTTGAAGAAGGACGTAATCAACCTCCAACTGCTCAAAAAAAAATCAGTAATTTTGGAGACCAACGTTTGTAATTGGTACCATCGAGAGGTTCCAATTTGGAGAGATCAGGAAGAGTCTTGATGAGAGATGAATCCATAATCAGATTTCACAGTAGAAAATTTTGCTTCTCAATTGTAGGAAAGAATATTGTAAAATCCGAAAATGTAAATGAAATGTGGGCCGAATATTTGATGTATATAAAGCTGTGACGTGTTATGCAAACACTGTCTTAGAAGCAAAATTCGCCTCGACTATGGTGCAATCGTAATAGGCGTTGCCCCCCAAGATTTTACACAACAATTCGTTTTAATGTGCACTCGAATAAAACGAACTAGGAACTCATAATATGCTCAGAAGAATAGGAGAAGAGAGTTGGAATTTTTCGGTGTTCTCAAAATTGATCCCCCAAAACTGATTATAAAGCAAGCAAGGGTTTGTAACCGAAATTAGAATTAAATTGGGCAATTAAAAACTTGTAACTGCCAATCAGAATTGATCATGCAATTAACTTCCAATTAAACTGAAAATCAGAATTGATTTGGGAATTAAAACTGAAGCGAAAATCAAGGAACGGAATTAATGCGACCGTTACGGAATGGGCTATGTAACTGAACGGTCTCATAATAACTGGATCGTCAGTTAAGACATGGCCCAAAAAGGAGGCCCCACCCCACCGCGCACGTGCCACGAACACGAACCGACCGGACGGACGGCGGCGGCGCGCGTGTGGGGATTCCCTTTCTAGCCTAAACCACTAGGGGAAGCACTTCAAAGTATAAACATTCCTTCCCTATATTTAAACAAAAGGAAGAGTTCATTTTCTTCCCATGTTGGACAATCCCCTTTACTTTAAATACTTCCCTTGAAAACCATACATTTAATTTCTATCAATGTGGGACATTTTCACAAATGGTAAAATTCTTTCTTTGCATTATTTCCAACAAATAAGGTGTCTGATAACCTTGATCTAGGACTTCTGGTCATCCTTAAATGAAAATGAGGCGTCTAGTAACCTCAGCCTAGGACTTCTGGTCATCCTTAAGTGAAAATGAGGCGTCTGGTAACCTCGGTCAGGGACTTCTGGTCATCCTTAAATGAAAATGAGGCATCTGATAACCTCAGTCTAGGACTTCTGGTCATCCTTAAGTGAAAATGAGGTGTCTAATACCTCGATCTGGGACTTCTAGTCATCCTTAAGTGAGGCGTCTGGTAACCTCGGCCTGGGACTTCTGGTCATCCTTAAGTGTGGAGAAAATCAGGATTTCTAATTTCTGAGGATCGGGTCCTTTAATTTTTGAGGATCAGGACCTTTAATTTTTGGAGAATATCAGGACTTTTAACTTGAACTAGAAAATGAGGAGTATTTTTTTAGAAAACCGTTACCTAAAATGGGTCACGGCTATTTTCCGAAGTGTCGTTGCCTGTCGGTGGGCCAACGGAATAACTCATTATTATAGGAAATAATAATTTGAAAAACCGTTACTCTATCTGCGGGAGGAAAATAGAGTAAAGCTGACGGTTATTCGAAGTATACGAAGGGCGAGGTGGCTCGACAGTTTTCTGATTGAGAATATTTACGCGCTAGAATTTTCTGGCCCGTGCATTCGTTGCATTTGAATTTTCCAGCGCGTGCGTTTTTTATATACAGGCAGCAATGAATTTTTTTTTTCCATATATATAAGGATTGAGGTGTAACCGACCGAATAAGAGTGACGTTTGAAGAGATTGAGCTTTCTGTGAGACAACCAGCAGCGCCAGAATATTATAACGCTCTGATCAGGAGCGCTTATTATTTTCCGGCGCTAGCTAGATGGGTTCCAGACATTATTCACGTTGAGCTGTTTAAAACCGTATCTTTGCCGTGATTAGGTGAGAACCAAACTGTAGTGCCAGAACTTTTGGCGCTGGCTTTAGTGTGCTGGAACATTAGTTGTGTATGTGTGCCTAGTGCTAGATAAATCTAGCGCTGGTGTTTGATTCCACTTTTGCAGACTCATTCGGTTTTATTCCAACTCTTGCATCTCATTCACGGTTTTATCTCTTTTAAGGATATCGGTTGGAGTGCAACCTTTATCTTTCCTCAAGGATTAATTGTAATGCAATGTAATCACTTTGAATAATTGTCTTGTACGGTTACTATTTCTGGTAGTTGTTTAAGCATGGCAACTACTATAGATGGTAGTTACTAAAAATGGAAATACAGGTTTTGGGTTCTCGTCAGTCATTTGTTCTTCGTGATTTCGCATTTTCTCTTAACTCTTGCTGCCCATCTTTCTCGGATTGTTCCGGTGTCCTTCATTCCCAAGTAACTGGATCGCTAGTATGTAAGTAATTCAGATTCTTCTTGTCTTTGGTTTAATTTCGAGTGAAATTCGTGTATAAGTTTATGCTAAAATTGATTTGGGGTTTCTTTATTTTGCCCCAATTTCTTGCAATTGTTTGCTTGCATAAGTATCTTGCATGTTGATCTTCACAAGTTTATTGATTTTGGGTAATTTTGGGCTTGCTCAAAATTAGCCCCCAAATGTACCTATGAATTGAGGTGGTGACACAATGTGGTGTTCTTTGCTTGTTGCTTGCGGTTTACATGGTCTATGCATGAATTATCACTTGGGAGTTGTTTTGATCACTTTGCGGGTACTTGTTTTTCTACCGACTTGAACTTAGAAGCATGTTCGTACTCAGAGAACAAAATTGTTTGACACCTCCAAGAAGATAAACTTGTTATGAATTTGAATACTTGGAACTTAGAAATTGTATATGCTAATCGTTGGGTTGAGGTATGATGCCTCTCTACTTTTAGAAATGCTAATCTATAGATTGTTCTTTCCGGCCTTAGTTGCGGGCCTTTGAGTGTTCGCCTTTTCTCACCTCTTGGTTGGGGAGGGAGAGCCAGAAATATCTCCTCACTACTTGTTGGGGATCCCGCGAGGCAACTAAAGCGACAGCCTAAGCTGGTTGTGTTGCAGGAGATGTTTGGGACTAGGGGTCATACTCGGGTAAGTATAAGCATTTTCTTGTTTGCGTCGTCTCGTTTTATGCGAGAATTTAACTGTTCGTTTTATCTTTTGTTCATGTTGTAGATGCGAAGAGTGTCTGTAATATGCAACGTCACGAGGGGTATGCCTCATGGTACTTGGGGTTAGCGGAAAGGACTTGCCGCAGGTGCCCTATTTTGGTAGAAGAATTCGGGGGTTTCAGCCCCCGAGTGTTTACCTTTGCTTTTTTCTTTTGTGGTAAATTTTTCTTATGGCTTTTCAAAGTCTTCTGCACCAACGGTTGAACTGTATGAACGAATATGTGCATAGTGATTATCTTGCATGTTCGATGCAGCTGGATGATCGGAGTTCTCATGAACTCGCGATGTTTATTGCCCTGTTAGTTTGGAGCAACTTCAAGTTCTAAGTGGTTAACCTTGCTTAGAGCTGAGACAAGGGATTAGAAAATTAAGGCTTGTTTTACAATTGTACACTAGAATTTTCTCCCTATGACATATGTATAGCATTAGCATCGAGAATTGCGATAAAATCGACATTTGGGGCAGTTTTGAGGTGCGTTCCCCAAGCCCCCAAGCGTAGCTACGGGATTGGATTTGTGCTATGATGCTTGGCATATGTTTTGCATGATCGTAATGTCCAGGATGAACATAAATCGTCTGGCTATTAATAGTGCATGAACAGTTTGAAGCATACTCGCTTAATGCAAGGTATGTTCAAAGAACGAGTAGAAATTTCTACTAGTCATTTTTCTTTGTAGTTGTCATGTTAGGCGACAGAGCCATGGTCAAGGTGGTCAATAAGTCGAAGTTTGCCCGGACCAAGGTTCGAATCAAACTTGCGGATTTAATGCCAAATTATTCGCAATGGGAAAGTCTTGTATGTTCCATCACTTGTTAAGGATGAGACTGGACGTGTTGGCTAAGCTAGCCCCCAATATAAGGCAGAGTAA
This sequence comes from Spinacia oleracea, assembly GCF_020520425.1. Taxonomy (NCBI): domain Eukaryota; kingdom Viridiplantae; phylum Streptophyta; class Magnoliopsida; order Caryophyllales; family Amaranthaceae; genus Spinacia; species Spinacia oleracea. The sequence goes on from NC_079489.1 coordinate 96,794,719, forward strand.
CTTTTTTGTCTCTTTTGAACTAGGCATGGGAAGGTGCATCCATACTCGATTGCTTAACAAGGGAATGAACAGACTGACTGAGATAGAAGACATATCCAACTAGTTTTCGAAAACAGGAGATTTTGAAAACAGAAGGGAAGAGGTAGGGTCCTTATTTAAAAACACATTTGAGAATGTTCAAGGAAGTCCTTTGACGGTGCGTCACATGGTTTAGCATATTCTGAAATCAATCAGTCTCTTTTTCATTGTATCGGATTCGGAAGCTTTCACTTGGGTAGTTGGCTGTAGTGAATGCAGATTACTTGTAAAAAATATTAGTTGCTCGATTCAGGATGAAGTTTTGATGCTCAAAGTTCAAGAAGATGAAGAATATTCTTGCATGAAGAGATGTCGAGAGATGATAAAGATAGTAAGTTCTACCCTTTGCTGTTTATAAAGAATGCTTGATTTTCTTACTTTGTTTGTTGGCAATGTTTAAGAAGACGTAGAAGCGTCTTTTATTTAAGGAAATTAATTACGTATTCGAATTGCAGGAAACAAGTTATTTTTAGGAAGTGAACGCCTCCTTTTGGAAGTTATGCCTAAAGCGGCGAGTTGCTTCAATTTTTGGAAAAGTAATTGGGTTGATAATAGAATCGTGTGCCTAATTAACAAGACTTTTAGTACTTTTGCAATTAATGAATTAAGTTGAATGTTATGGATCCATATTTTAGTCACTTTTTGCCGGAGTGGGCTGAGTTCGTTTTGTTCAGAATATATGTCCATAATGAATTTGGACTAAATTGGTCGCGCCTTTGGGGGTTTCATACGTATCCAGGTTGGAATCAGGCCTTACATAGTTCTTTTTTTTTTATTCTGAGCATTCTTTATATTATAAATTCAGCTTGATTTGCGCGAAATTGCATAAAAATAATCGGATTTTGCATGGATGTACCCCCCAAGTGTTTGGATTTTTTTTTTCTGTAAAAGTGCAAGAAAAATTCCGAACACTTAAGCATAGGCGTTGGAAAAGATCCAGCGCACAGCTTGCATGCGCTATAATTTATTAGCGCTTACATGGTAAGCGCTGATAATTTCTAGCGTCGGACGGTTGGTACGCGTGTTTTTCACATAATTCAGCTTATTTTCACTTTTTCTAATTAATTTGCAAAGTTGATTATCTTCTTACTACCGAGTAATTGGTGCTCGGTTTTCAGGTATTCCCGAGTGGGGAATTCTTTTCTTTTCTTTTTGCGATCTAAGAAAGACTTATGTATATTACTTCACCTCAAGGAGGGCTTTTCCGTGGTTGTAACGTGGTTAGGTTTCGGGTGGAAAAAAGTTAAGGCTAAAAAATTCCCCATTGTACCTTAGTTAAATTGACAACTAGACTCAGTGCTTTGACCTTGTTTAGTCTTCGTAGAACTCCATCAGTGTTTATTCCTCACATTTTATTTAAAGGACTTTGGACTTGACTGGTTACTTCGCAACATTCTTGGATTTTTTTTTTGACATTTGACTTGACCGGTTACTTCGCAACATTCTTGAATTCTTTCTTTTCGGAATGGTCCTTGATGTGTAGTCCTTTTTACTTGATTAGTTCCTTATTATTGTCCATATTATTGTCATGGTGCATTCCCATCTGTAGACACCTAATTTGTGTCTCCCCACTGGGATGATGACGATACCATTATTCTTGTTAGGCGGTTGGAGAAACTCCATGCGGAAATCCCAATTGCTAAGAACATATCCCAAATCCAAGAGCCAAAATCCAATCCCCAAGGTCGTTCCCATTTCGAAACTCGGTACAAAATAAAATTTCCAAAAATCAATTTCAAAATCCAAGTACAATCTCACCCAATGGACTATCCCATTAGTTTTACAAGGCCTTTTCCATTCAAAATGACATTAAGCAATCCAAATTCGGGCGCCGACCCACAAAACCGAGCAAGCCGGGCCTCGTCCCGTAAAACCAAAATTCAAAAACCCGAAACGGCTTGTTTTTAGACGCAAACCAAGCCTTAATCCCCAAGCAATCACTATGTTCCAACTTCGTACAAATAGTACGAAGGTACATCAATACACGACAAAGCAAGGACGGAGCCCGTGTCCTTGTTTTGGCAGCATCTGCGCCGCATCAGCAGCGCCTGGCGTTGGTGCTGTGCTGGATGCTGGCATTGGCTGGCGTTTAGCAGCAAATCCTTCTATAAAAACCCCTAATTCTGAACATTATGGGGAGGCAAAAAAAAATACAAAATTTTCAAAATACAAAAATGCAAACTTTCAAGATTCAAGGATGTTCAAAGTTGTTTGTAATCACTTCTTTGAACTAGAATCATTTTCAAAATGTGGAGTAATCAAAGATGATGCCTTTCTAACTTTTAAAGGTTTAGTCTTTGAGATTCAAGACTCCATTTTTCAATATACAAGTTCAAGTTTTCAAATTTCAAGATCCAACAATGTTTAGGGTTGCTCATGACTACTTCCCTAAACTAGGATCCTTTCAAAGTAAGAGCACATCAAAGATTAAGACTTTTCAACATTAAAAGGTCCGATCTTTAAGATTCAAAACTCTTAAGTTCAACGTTTCAAGTTCAAATTCAAAGTTTCAAGTTCAAGTTCAATATTTCAAGTTCAATATTTCAAGTTTCAAACCTTTCAAGTTGAAGTTCTATGTGCAAAATCTAGGATACTTTGGGTGAACAATCCATCCTTAAGTTGAAATTTTTTAGCTTTGAATCCGTGCCGGACGCACTTATTTTTAAATAGCCGTTTGGCGTTCGGATCTCATGTGCTTAAGTTCAATTTTAATATTGCAATTTCAATTCCGCAATTTCAATTATGCACTTTTCAATTCCGCACCTTTCAATTCCGCACCTTTCAATTCCGCAATTTCAATTCCGCATTTCAATTCCGCACTTTCGATTATGCAACTTTACTTTCCTAGTCCTTCTAGGCAATGTGGTTCTACTTCCTAGTCCATTTCTAGGGGGTCTTGTACTTTACTAATTCTGCACTTATTTTCAATTGTGATGTTGCTTTACTTGCATATCGCTTTCATCACCTCACATACTAAATTCAACAAAATACAAGGCTACACCACGCTTAACAAAGATAATTTCTTGGACAAACCGATCTTAGGTTCCCTTAAATTAACTTTAAAGCAAAGTGGCCACAATACAAAGTAGAAATTCTATTTGTTCTAAATTCAAACCCACATAGTCTAAACTAGGGTATTTTCGAAAATGTTGTGTCACGCACTTGAATTATTTCTAAAGCTCGCGGAATAAGCATCTCGTTCCCTTGCCCAGATCTCACCCATCCGTTTCGAAAATTCAAAGCCTTATCCTAATAGAGTCATCTTTTTGGTCTTTCCAAATGAGACCCTAAACAATGTTTGGTGGCGACTCCTTCAATGTACAAAAATACAAAGGTCCTAACACCGCCCCGTAGGAAGGGAAATCAACGCATACGAAAAATACCCGCCTACACCATCCCTAGGTTCGGATTAGTGCCGGTTGAATAAAAAAGGCTCCTTCAGACGAGGTTGAAAATGGCTAACAATAAAGTGGTGCATTTCTTCTTGACTAAGGGAAATTAAGGACATTTTAAAGGTTGCAAGTTGCCTCTTGTGTTGGTGAATCATATCTTTCAGAAATCGTTAAGGTGGACTGAATGAGCCCCCAGTTGTTGGTCCTGAGATGGGTCCCTTTTTTTTAAAGTTAATGGGCTATGTTGGGCCCAGGTGAGTGATTATTTGCTAACTCTTTTATGTAAAGTGCAGAATAAGTCTTGCCATTTGTCTCGTGCATCGAATAATTTTGCCTTTTGTTTGTTCATTGCTTTTAAAACTGTTATGGTAAGACAATCGATGATGTACTTTAAAAGAAATTTTATTGATTTTGGATGAAAGTACATGATAAGAAGGCTTTGACAACAATTTACACTACAAGAATTTGTATCTTTAACGACAACCTAATTACGACGGGTCAAAAATTCCGTCGCAAAAGCCTTTTGCGACGGGGTTAACAACCAAACAAAGACGGGAACAACCGTCGCAAATGTCTTTTACGACGGATTAACGACGGGATTTTCCATTAACGACGGTCCCCTTTTATGACGGTTTCGCGACAAGAAACCCCGTCATTAATCAATGATTACTGGCCTTTAGCAACGGAATTTCCCGTCGTTAATGGTACAATTTTTTGTAGTGTTAGCCTTTTATTCTATTTTAGGAACGAAATGGAAGCGATAATGACATAGAATTAGTCTGTAGTTCTAGATTCTAAGCCTGAGCTTCATTGAACTTTGAGTCTGCATCTTTGAGCATTGAATAATCTTTAATCTTCAGTGCAACCAATAGTCTAGTTTGTAGCTTTATGTTTCCAATCCGGGAGAGGTTCGTTCATGAGTCCGTTATTCGAAACATTCTGGTGGTGGAATGTTTAGCTAAGACTGAGGGTCATAATTTTACGAACTTTGAACATTCTAGTGTGGAACGTTCAATGCAACATAGGGCAGGTGTTCCATGGTTGTCCCAAATGCTGCTCTGTACGAAAGGAATGTTTTGAGAAGTTAATTAAGTTTTAAACATTAAAAGTATATGTTTAATCTAAATTGGAGTGTAGTGCTCATTACTTCATATCTTTGCACGGGGGGGTCAAAATCCTGTCCTCAATTAGATCATGTACTGAGTTCCTTAATTAGGTTTCAACAATTTTTGGAGGGAATGGCCTTTTCCCTATTTGGACTGGAAGTGGAAGAGAGCAGATTTGATAAAGACTTTCTTGAAAGATTGGACTTTATGTTGCACAGTGACTGTTCCTTGAATTATGCTTAAATTAGCCAGGACCCTTAGGGAAGAGTAGATGAATTTCTTTTGATACTAGAAAGAAGAAAACTGATTTTTGAAAGTTGGATATGATCACTTAGTTCTTGATTAACGTTGGCAGCTTAACACTACCAGAAATTTCAGATGATAAGGAATGCTTGATCAATCTGAATGGAAAACTAAGTACTTAGATTGTCATGATCATCTTAAGATTCGATTAAAATGACAAATTGAGTATATGTCAAGTGAGAGTAATAGTGCTCTCATGTCTATACTTTTAAGATCTAAGTGATTTGAACGGAATGCAGTAATCGCTTATAACTTAAGAATGTTAATTTATTAACTTCGAGGCATGGACTGACTTTTATAATCCTTTTAGATGGTGAATTCCATCTATAATAAACGTAATAATTATTTGGGACATGTTAGCACGATATTTTGGACCACTCGGACACAAAGGTTGGGCATGGGTTTGACTCAAAACACAAAAACGGATTTTGACAAAACGGATTTGTGTAGTTTACCTCTTTTAGTCAGTCCTATTCCGTGGCTTGAAATTTACCAAAATACACCCTTCGTTTGAGCGTTGTTGCGCTCAAACGTTCAGCATTCCGACGCAAATGACAAGTAATTTGCACGTACTGGACTTTGGGTTTGATTGGTAAAAGCTAATGCGGAATTTTGTTAATTCTGACTTAATGCGGCTTTTATTCAGTGAAAATACCTTTGGCGCGATTTTGAATATGCGTTCTGGAATGGGTATTTTCATCCTAGACCTACGTAATGCTTAGGGAAGATGCGTATTTTGGTATTCCGAATTGGTTGCACGTGTTAGGTTATTTTGGTCTTCCGAAAATGATTCTAGTTCAAAGAAGTGATTACAAACAACTTTGAACATCCTTGAATCTTGAAAGTTTGCATTTTTGTATTTTGAACAATATAATTCATGCGGAAAAACCATAAAGCCAGAATCCAAATTAATTGCCACATAGTCAATTAGCATAATTTAGGTGACATACAATGTGATGCGTGCCTTCCCTAGCTTCTCCCGAACCGAACAAGAACAAGTCTTTAGAGCCCTAAACGTTGCCCCTCTGTAGAAATTCCACAGCACGTTCGGATGCGCCATAGGTTCAACCAACTAGGATTTTACTTAAGGTTTTATGTATTCGGATAGGCTTGTATTATGTTCTCCCTTGAACACAATGGGAATAAAGAATATGTATTCAAATCAATTAATGTGTATAAATATGAGGCCCTAGCCTTATATTTATAGTGTAGGAAATAAGGAATTTGAGTTTTACTAGGAATAGAAATACCAAACCTACTAGGATTGAAATTCTTATTCAATTAGAATTGCAACATTAATTAAACTCTTAATTATTTGAATTCTAGCAAAACTAGGAATACTTAATCCAAGGTTACTTGGGAATTAAGCAATCAGATATTTCTTGGATCCCAAGATGAAACAACCCAATGCAGCCACAAGGGCCACAATGGTGTGCGTGCTGCCTCGGCCTAGTGCGCTACGGCTCACGCCTTGGCAGGCCTTGCACACGCTGCTCTCTGGCTGGGCGCAGCCCATGCGCTGCTGCCTTGCCGCAGGCTTGGCGCGACGCATGAGCTGCTGCCTTGCTTACAGCTTGGCGCGGCCCATGAGGCTGCTGCCTTTCTTGTAGCTTGGCGCGACCCATGGCATTTGCCTTGCTTTTCGAGCGGCTGGCTCGCTTGCCGGCTTGTCGCTCGTCGAGCTTTCGATTCGTTTTTCGATTCCAGAATTCATTTCCGCTTCGAACAAATATTTATGTTTCCGTGAATATTTCTGATTCCGGAAATAATTTCCTTTTCCGACAATATTTCCGATTCCGGTTCTATTTTCGATAATATTTTCCGGTACGAGCCATGTTTCCGTTTCCGGCAACATCTACGACTTGGATAATATTTATATTTCGGTTAATTATGAATCATATTTCCGTTTCCGGCAATATCATAATTTCCGGAGTATATATTCTTTATTTTGCCTTTTGACGATTTCAGCTCCCACTGGAACCGAGATCCGTCGTTTCCGAATGTTCATAAATGGAGTACTTTAATGAATAATATATTCACTTAAATACTTGATCCGTTCACGTACTATTTGTGTGACCCTACTGGTTCAGTCAAGAGTAAGTTGTGGATTAATATTATTAATTCCACTTGAACTGAAGCGGCCTCTAGCTGGGCATTCAGTTCACTTGATCTCACTAAATTATTAACTTGTTAATTAATAATGAACCGCATTTATTAGACTTAGCATTAAATGCATACTTGGACTAAGGGCATTATTTCCTTCAGCATGATGGACTAGATTCTGAATTTTCAAGTTCTGGTTCGTGATTCAAATGCGAGGAAAGGTAGGCGTGCACTGGAAAATTCCAGCACACAAGAGGGCAGCGCTGGAATTTTCCAGCGCTGGCCTGGACAGCGTGAGAATTTAAGGCGCTGGCCATTGTGAGTTTTTCCTTTTCCTCGTCGCGAGCGCTAAAATTTTCTGGCGCTTAGATTTTGCGCGCCGGAATTTTCTAGCGCAGGTCAGGGTAGCGCTGTTTTATTCTGGCCCTGGGCTCCTGGTTGCAAAAATTTTAATCTGATTCGTAGCTTTATTATTATTTGGACGTTTTAAAGACGTTTTTGGAATTTTGAAAGCATTGTTGACCTTAAAATGAGCGTCTGGTTAATTAGTTTCACATAGTAGATAAAAATCTACATCAAACCAACAACGAGCATGATTTCAAGTACGAAGCGCATTTAGTTTATGCTAGTCTCTAAAGTTCAATAGGCTTGGTTTTCAAAGGGTACTAAACCTATCATCAACCCTTAACAGGCCCTTGTTAGAGTAGCCAGGTTCATGACGAATTTTTTCGAGGCCTATCCGGTACGTGCTGGAGTGGCAAATACCGTAAATGGACCTATGAGATAAGCTGCTCGATTTTGGTGGATGTGCTACATTGCAAATGCAACGAGTGGATAACATCCAAAGCGCGTGAAACCCCGGGCTGATAGGTGTCCTTAGTCTGGACTTCCGAGATAAAACATGCCAAGGAAGCCGAGATTCGATTTTGCAGTTCTGTCGCGATCATTAGTCACATTGAATATTCAGGTCGTCCCAACTTAAGAAGGAAATAATTGTGGCGAAGCATTCTATTTCTGCTATACGGCTTCCTCACCGAGGCACTACTTGCACATATTATTTCAATATTGTCCCCAGTGGAGTCGCCACTGTGAGGGGGTCGAAAAACACGACGGGGCGCCTCCGGAAAGAGTGTACGGCTCGCACGACTTTTCCCCTCTGGATGTGGCAAGCATATTAAGTAAATAGGAACTAACTGTGGGCGTTAACCTCTTTTTACTAGTTTGTAGGAGTCGCCATTCAGTTTTAGAAAACTGACAAAACCCGGTTATCGTGATATGCCTGAAGTGAAAACATATTTGACTCACAACGGCCATAGGTTCCCTTGTGATCCCTGATGTGGAGATCGCTCAACGTACATCCAGCGGAGTAGACATTGATGTCCAGGGGACGTTTACTAATACGGGGAGTGCCCAACATTAGCCCACGTGGCGCGGTCCTTACTAGTTCAATTGTGACGATGATGGGACATGCGTTATGATACATTACTACTCTTGATTGATTTTAATGCTCATATATTACTGTCAAAACACTTATTTAGATTGATTTAAGGTGCTTAACAATAAACCGGTTTGTCCGAGTATTATCTGACTTAGGCATGGGCAATATAACAGATTAAATTTAGTAGATTTATATGGCGAGGAAAGTAATAAAATATAGATTTAGATTACAGCAAAGCGTAGGCTTTACTGCGGTTCTCAGGAACACCTACCACTTGACTTTGCTAGCTTTCTGTTTGGCTTTAGAACTTTCCGATGACTAACTAACTATGGGACGGGATTCTTCCAGAGTTTTGAGTATTTTAGGCCTAGGTATTATGTTTAGGTTTCAGCGGCACTACGACAGTATTCAGGGTATCAGACGGTCGTGCGGGCAGAGTCTGCTTAACAGTGTGTTAAATGCGGCTGACACACGAATACGGGACAGAGAAAAGCTTGGGTCAATACTCAAGCTTAAGGGTTTAGGGTTAGGAATGGGTGTTATTTGCCGGTTTTCAGAGGCCCTTTTTATAGTAAAATAGGCCAGAATAAGATAAATCTTTCGAAATGGGAATTTTCCAACTGAGATTTGTGCAGCGCTAGAAAATTCTAGCACTTGGATCAGGAGAGCTGGTTATTTCTAGCACTTGAAAATTGTGCGCCAGAATTATTCTGGTGACTACTGGATCAATTCTATCTTTGCGTGATTGTGTAAGGAACAAACTGCAGCGTTGGAATATAATAGCGCTGAGGATTTAAGCGCTGGAAAATAATGACGCTTGGAATGCAAGCGCTGGAATTTTCCAGCGTTGGTGTTTTAGTTCACTTTTCCAGTCTTATAGGTTCTTTACCGAATCTTACTCACGTTATCTATCCTTAGGAATATGAGTTGGGATGCAACTCTTGGCCCTTATCAAATGACAAATCGTAATGCGATTTAAACACTCAGATATTTTATCTTATACGGTTACTATTCTGGGCAGCGTTCAGGTATAGCAGTTACTATAAATAGTAGTTTCTAAAAATGGAAATATGGTTTACGGGATATCAGTCAGTCATGGATCATTTGCGGCATATTTAGGAAATCTTAGTCAAGCGGTGTTTGGTTTCATCATCGAACACACCGTGTCAGGCCTAGGGACAAATGTAGGCGTGTACAGTTAACCCCCACTTTCATTGAGTCTCAACAAGATGACAATCAAAGTATTGGTAGACGTAATGCGTCTGGGACCTAGCCTCGTTAAAACCAAGTCCGAACGAGGTTCTCGCGAGCCCCCGAGTGATAACATTTGACTGAAGGGTCATCACTGGGAATGTCAACAACTCTCTCATGAGTCATTGGGTATCTATTGACTTGAACTGACTTCTCACAGAGTCATTGAAGACGTTCAACTGGTAGAACAGAGTTTTTCTAAAACACACACTTAACTTGACTTTTTTGAGAATAGAATAATAGATACGGAATGTAATATAGACCACAGAACACGAAATACGGAATGACAGAATACAGAATACGGAATGATAGAATACGGAATACAGAATACGGAATACGAAATAGTGACATTTTTAAGCAGGAATGAATAAACCTCGAAACGGAATACGGAATTTGGAATACAGAAAAGTGACATTTTTAAGCAAGTAATGAACAAACCTCGAAACGGAATACGGAATTCAGAATAGTGACATTTTTAGGCAAAGAATGAATAAACCTCGAAAAAGAATACGGAATATGGAATAGTGACATTTTTAGGCTAGGAATGAATAAACCTCGAAACGGAATACAGAATACGGAATAGTGACATTTTTAAGCAAGGAATGAATAAACCTCGAAACAGAATACGAAATAGTGACATTTTTAAGCAAGGAATAGACAAACCTCGAAACAGAATACGAATTTTTTTTAAATGCCTTATTTTTCAGAATACATATTTTTTTTCCAGAGTGCAGACTTTTTTAAAATAAGTTTCGAATTATTTTTTAAAACAACTGTTACCTAAATGGGTTACGGTAATCCCGGAACACAGTGGCCTGTCAGTGGGCCGCCAGAATAATGTATAGAAGTTTTTTCGAACTACCGTTACTTTTCCGCGGGGAGCAAAACGGAACAAGATTAGGCGGTTTCTTTGATAAGAAATGGGCTAGGTGGCCCAACATTTAGTCGGAGTGGAACAATTGTGCGCTGGAATATTCCAGCGCTTGAGTTTGAGTGCTGAAATTTTCCAGCGCTTGAATTTGAGCGCTGGAAAATTCCAGCGTAGGTTCTCTTTAAATATGAACAGCGCTGTGGCAGTTCACCATTTCTGCTGCTGCTTGTTCGCGATTTACTCACTCTCTCTCACTCGTTCTTCATCATTTCTGCTCGGTTTTGCATGATTTCTTCACCAAAATTTCCCCCAAGTTGATCTAAATTACATATATGTAAGTAATTTCTAGTTTAACTTGCATTTTGGCTTAATTATGAGTCAAAATTCGTATGATAATTCATGCCCAAATTAAATTGGGGTTTTTTTTATTTTTGCCCAAATTTGTTGCAATTGTTTGCTTGCATGTGATGTTTATAACATGTATGAGTGCCTAAGCATGTTGATTTTTGCAAGTATGTTGATTTTGGGTAATTTTGAGCTTGTTCAAAATTAGCCCCCAAGTGTGCCTACGAATTGGTATTGGAATGCAATGTAGGTGTTTTTGAAGGAAATAATGCCCTTGGTTCAAGTATGCATTTAATGGTAAGTCTAATAAATGCGGTTCAGTATTAATTATACAATTTAATAATTCAGTGAGATCAAGTAAACTGTATGCCTAGCTAGAGGCCGCTTCAGTTCAAGTGGAATTAATAATATTAATCCACAACTTACTCTTGACTAAACCCGTAGGGTCACACAAATAGCACGTGAACGGATCAAGTATTTAAAGAAATTAAATAATCCATTTATGGATATTCAGAATCGACAGATCTCGGTTCCAGTGGGAGCTGAAATCTCAAAGGCAAATTATGAATACTCCGGAAACGATGATATTGCAAGAAACGGAAATATGGATCGTGTCGGAAATGTAAATATTATCCAATTCGTAGATGTTGTCGGAAACGGAAACATGGTACATATCGGAAAATATTATTGGAAATGGAAATATAGCCGGAATCGGAAATATTGTAAGAATCGGAAATATTATCGGAATCGGAAAATAATTCCGGAATCGGAAATATTAAATATTTGTTCGAAACGGAAATTAATTCCGGAATCGGAAATATTAAATATTGTTCGAATCCGAAATAAATTCCGGAATCGTAAAATTAGTCGGAAGCGCGTCGTATGAAATAAACATCGGACGAGCTTGCTAGACGCAAGGCCCAGCACGAAGCCAGGCCCACGCCTAGCAAGCCCAGCGCACAACGCAAAACGCGGCAGCAACCAAGGCACGCAAGGCCCAGCGCAAGGCCAGTCCCAGAGCAAGTCATGGGCTGCGAGCAAGTCGTGGGCTGCGAGCAGCGTGTGGGCTTCCCCGCGCACGCGCATGGCTTGCGCCCCTTGTGGGCCGTGCGCGTGTGTGTGTTGAAGTTCGTGCATGCATCAAATCCTTAATCAACTAGGATTAGATTAAAAGATTAATTTCCTAAAGTTACTAGTTTTAATTAAAGTCTAATTCTAATAGAATTAGATTACTTGAAACCTAGTAGACTTCTAATTCCATTATTCCTACCCTATCAATATGTGATGGCATTCACAATTTATTAACACATAATTTCAAGTATTCACATAGTTTTAAGGATTAAAACTAACGTTAATATTGCTTCAAATATTCGAATAAAACATAATACCTTAGGTACAATTCTAGTTAATTAAATCTAAGGCGGATCCGAACGTGCTGTGGACTATCTACGGAGGGATGACATTTGGAGTCCTAAACTTGATCTTGTTCGGTTCGGGAGCAGCTAGGGAGGGCACGCTACAAAGAGTATGCATCCTAAATTATGCTAATTGTTATGTGGCAATTAATTTGGATTCCTGGCTTTATGGTTTTTCCACATGAAATATATATGATTTATATGTATCATAACCTAACAGTGGTATCACGAGCCTCTAATTAATTCCATAATCATTAGTTAACATGCTTAAATTTTATAAATTTGCAATGAATTAAAGGGGTGATTAATTTCGATTTTTTGTAATTAATTGCAAATTCGTGCGATTATTTAATTATATGTTCGCAGAATTTTTGGCAGTTTAGTCAATAATGGTCGGAATCGTATAATTTTATAGTGAATTTCGCATATAAACGACGTTTTAAAATTTTGACTAAAATCAAAGATTTGATGCCGAACCCAGAATTCCCAAATTCGAAGCGTAACTATGACTTTTAGGAGGTTTTAGTTTTTCGAACGCAAAATTTGTAACTTTTAAGATGTTAAATTAAATATTTGCGATTCATGTTTGTAAATCTTGAATTTTTTGATTGACCTACTGTATATGTTTAACAAATTTAAATGCCTAAGCTTGTTAATTATACAACCTAATTTGTAATTGTAATTAATTTGTTGAAATTCGAATAATTTAGAATTTGATTTGTTTTTCATAATTAATTGACAATTTAATTAGGTATCCATGATTAAAAACCACCATAAAAATTGTTAAATTTGGTAAATTTTAAATTTTTATGACCTAGACTTGAATTCATGATAATCGGAAATTAATTTGAATAATAAACTTTTGATTTTTCGCCCTAAATTTATGAAATTAATATGATTTATTAATTTGTCTATAAATTCGAATTAAAAAGTTTTGATTTTTATATAATCCGTTCATGAATCTTGCACGAACAAAGCAATGGACGCTACGTGTTACCCGTAAGGGGTGTTGTATAGTGCGGGCATGCGACGATGAGCAAGGGAGCTCGTCGCCCATGCGGCACGAATGCAGCGAGCAAAGGAGCGTGGCATGCGCGTAAGGCAGTGGGCCTGCCTAGGCGCTGTGTGCTGCGAGCATGGGCGGATGGGGCGAAGGGGCAAGGCACAAGCGAGACGAGGCGCGCGAGCAGCGAGCAAGCCAGAACACAGCGAGCAAGCAGGCTGCGCGCATGCATGGCTTGCTAGGCTGGCTGCGTGTGTGTGTGGCCTGCTCGTGCCTTGCTGTGCGATCAGTCGAGGGGCGCTGCTGCCTCGTGACTCGACGGGGCATGGGCGCAAGCCCATGGCCTCGTCTTGACCCGATTGATGCGCTTTGAATTTAATTTTAATTTTTCAGTTGGAAAACGTTTTTTAATTAAATTTAAAATTCGTAATTTAATTTTTTCTCGAAATTTAATTTTGAATAATTTAATTATTATAAATTTTATTTATACTAATTATTTTACTAAAATTAAAACCTTGATTAAATTTAAATTAATTAATTTAATAAATTGAAAATAAATTAAAGGATTCAAATAATAATTTATATAAGCTTTAAATTTATATTAAATTTGCATGTTTCCTGTTAGACTAGGAAATACAATTTTATGTTTAAAATTAGTAAAGCCTGTAAATTTATTAGTTTAAGTGGGAGCATATTAGTCATAAACTCTTGATTAGGTCTACATTCCTTTAAGGTTAAAACAACTTGATTAGAATTAATAAAGGATTGAATAATTGGTAGATTATTGGAACCCTTAATTAATTGCTGCAAATATTTATGTGATGCATAATATGCTCTACTAACCAACTATGTGGGCCATTCATTTGGTATATTGTAAATAATACTGTTTTGCAGGTTATGGAAAGTGACTAGTATGACCCAACTAGGATAGAAAATATGGTCTGCGTACCATTAATTTGAATGTAAAATTGGTCAAATGCACCAAAGTTTTTAATTTAAATATGGTATGCGTACCATCAAATAGTTGTAATTAGTTTAAATTATATCTTATCCTATTTGAAGAAAATGGCGCCTCCCATGGTGAAATTCAAGACGGAGTTTCCAATCCATTTTCAAGGCGGAGTTTGAAGTTGAAGCTTCAAGATGAAGTCGGGCCATACTAGATCACATTTATATCTTATGCATGCTTTAAGTTATTTATTGCTTTAAATATGTCTTAATTATGCATGAGATTGTGGCTTGATTATGTTGCATGATTAAGGATTTTAGTTCACTTAAAATCTAGCCAACATAGTAAGAGCCTTAAGTTCCAAACTTTAAAAATTGAGTTAAAAGGTGTCATGCCAAAATAACACTTACTTGGATAACCTTTACATCAATCTTAGTAATAGTTTTCTGCCTAAGAGAGGTGTTACTTATTGATCCTAAAGGGGTAAGGTACACAAATAATTGTGAGTACATGTTAGTTTTGGTGAAACTCAACGATATAAGTAAGGAGTCCTTTTATGTCGTGGCAAATGAGATAGGTTTACCTAATAAGTTCTTAGACGTACCTATCAACCAAGAGTAGTTTCTAGACTATTATCAAAGGCATTGCTTACCTAAAATATTTTAGAATTGAGTCTAAATACATAATGTGCTTAATTCTTCAATGATTTAAGGATCTCGGAATCATTTTATTCACACCTGCCGGAACACATAACTTGAATAAAATGCTTAATAAATGATAAATTATGCATGTATGCAAGAATTTAAGTTTATTAAGAGAAATTCTGAATGGTTATTTATTTGTTTATTCTTTTTCAATTGTAGTTTTTACTATGGCAAACAACAGTCAAAACATCATCATGGGTTCTGAGATTATGGTCAAGCTGAACCTAACAAATTTTCTTGAATGGGAAGCTAAGCTAGTTGAAGTACTCAGACTCAATGGATTTGAGTATGTACTGTTCAATCCAATGCCAAGCTACTATGCCAGAGACATGACCCCTGAAAGACATGCCGCCTGGGATGCGGATCTCAAAAAGGTTATGAGTTTCATGCTGAACAATATCCCTGATGAATGGGCTAGGAGGTTTGTAGCTTACGAACCTTTTATGCTCATCAAGAATCTGAGGGATATCTGTCGTGGAAACACGGAGGACAGGGACCTAAATGTCCATGAGTTGATTGAATCAATGTCAGGCCTGAAGGTTAGTTCTCATAACAGATGTTTTAGGATGGAAGTCCAAGAAACACATGTTCAGGTCCTTCGCACTAAACAAAGGGTGGGCGTTCCACTAAGGTTCCATGTAGACCATATGCTTTCATTGTTTGATCGATTAAGTCTTCTAGGAACACCAATAAGCGAAAGGATGGTAGTCTCTATCTTGCTCAATTCACTGCACAATGGGTTTGGTCGCTTTAAGCAACTATAACTAAGTGAACCAAGAGAAGAAACAGTTGCAGAGTTTGTTCACCTAGTCAAAAAGGCTGAGATAATACTCGACTATGAAGCCAAGGATTTACTCAAGGCAAAAGGGAGACCCTTCAAGAAAGGTGGAAAGTCCAAGGGCAATGCTGAGTCAAGAGAGAAGACAAAGCAGGACAAGTCCACATCAAGCTGTCTTTATTGTGATGGAATTGGCCATTGCAACAGAGAATGTCCAAAGCTTAAGGAAGATCAGAAGAACGGAACAGTCGTTCCATCTTCAGGTATTTTCGTTATAGACTGTATACTTGCTAATTCAACTTCTTGGGTATTAGATACAGGTTGTGGCTCACACATATGTTCCAATTTGCAGGGACTAAGAAGAAATAGAAGGTTAAGCAAGGGTGAAGTCGACCTACGAGTGGGAAATGGAGCACGGATTGCTGCATTAGCTGTAGGAACTTATTATTTGTCGTTGCCCTCTGGGCTTGTTTTTGAACTGGAAGAATGTTTCCATGTTCCAAGTCTTACTAAAAACATCATTTCTGTTTCTTGCTTGGATGCTAAGGGATTTTTCTTTTTTTTAATAAAAGACAATAGTTTCTCGTTTTATTTTAAAGAGATGTTTTATGGATCTGCTAGATTAGTCAATGGAATTTATTTATTAGATCATGACAAACAAGTTTATAACATAAATACCAAAAAGGCCAAAAAGAATGATTCAGATCTCACCTATCTGTGGCATTGTCGATTAGGCCATATAAACATAAAGCGCATAGAAAGACTTCAAAAGGAAGGAATTCTAGAACCATTTGACTTAGAGGATTATGGTAAGTGCGAATCATGTTTACTTGGAAAACTGACAAAGCAACCTTTCTCTAAAGTTGGAGAAAGAGCAACTAATCTATTGGGTTTAATCCATACAGATGTATGTGGACCAATGAGTACAAATGCTAGAGGTGGTTTCAGCTACTTTATCACTTTCACTGATAACTTCAGTAGATATGGTTATGTCTACCTAATGAAGCATAAGTCTGAATCCTTTGACAAATTCAAGGAATTTCAGAGTGAAGTAGAGAATCAATTAGGCAAGAAGATTAAGGCACTGCGGTCTGATAAAGGCGGTGAATATCTGAGCTATGAATTTGATGACCATTTGAAAGAATGTGGAATTCTATCAGAATTGACTCCTTCTGGAACACCTCTATGGAACGGTGTGTCGGAACGGAGGAATAGAACCTTTCTAGACATGGTTAGATCAATGATGGGTCAGGCCAAACTTCTAATAGAATTTTGGGGACATGCACTAAACACAGTTGCACTCACTATAAATAGAGCTCCGACAAAAGCTGTTGAAAAGACTCCATATGAGTTATGGTTTGGAAAGCCTCCAAAAGTGTCTTTTCTTAAGATTTGGGGTTGTGAAGTATACGTCAAACGATTAATTTCAGACAAACTTCAACCAAAATCTGACAAATGTATCCTTGTGGGCTATCCAAAGGAAACAAAGGGGTATTACTTCTACAATACATCTGAGAACAAGGTGTTTGTTGCTCGAGATGGTATCTTTTTGGAAAGAGATGACATTTCCAAAATGACAAGTGGGAGAAAAGTAGACCTCGAAGAAATTCGAGTCGAACAACAAACTCTAGAGAATGCTCAAGATGACATTCAGGATGAAACTCAGAGATCTTTAGAAGTATCTGGTGAGAATCAAGGACCATCTAGAAATGTAACCCCGCGTAGATCGCAGAGATATAGATCTCAACCGGAAAGGTACTTAGGTATTTTGACGAACGAGAGCTATGAAGTTCTATTACTTGAAAGTGATGAACCTGCGACTTACAAACAAGCTATGACAAACCCTAGCTCCATGCAATGGCAAGAAGCCATGCAATCTGAATTAGACTCCATGTCTGAAAACCAAGTTTGAGATTTGGTCGATTTGCCAGATGGCTACCAAGCCATAGGAAGCAAATGGGTTTTCAAACTGAAAAAGGACAAGGATGGGAAACTAGAAGTTTTCAAAGCTAGATTGGTTGCAAAAGGTTACAGGCAAGTCCACGGTGTGGATTACGATGAAACCTTTTCACCAGTTGCAATGCTAAAGTCAATTCGGATAATGTTAGCAATCGCTGCATATTACGATTACGAAATATAGCAGTTGGATGTCAAAACCGCTTTCATAAACGGTGTTTTAACAGAAACTGTGTTTATGACACAGCCTGAGGGTTTTGAGGATCCAAAGAATGCTAAAAAGGTATGCAAGCTTAAGAAATCAATCTACGGATTGAAGCAAGCATCAAGGAGCTGGAATATACGTTTTGATGAAGCAGTCAGTGACTTTGGTTTCATCAAGAACGCAGACGAATCTTGTGTATACAAGAAGGTCAGGGGGAGCGAAATTGCCTTTTTAGTATTATATGTCGACGACATATTACTTATCGGAAATGACATTCATATGTTGAACTCTGTCAAGATTTGGCTTGGGAAATTTTTTTTGATGAAGGATCTATGAGAAGCACAGTACATACTGGGCATCAAGATTTACATAGATAGATCTAAGAAGGTGCTTGAAAGGTTCAATATGGAAGACTCCAAGCGAGGCTACCTACCCATGTCTCATGGAATGACTCTAAGCAAGACTCAGTGCCCAAAAACACTAGATGAGCGTAGACGAATGAGTGGGATTCCATATGCATCATTGATTGGTTTAATAATGTATGCTTTGATATGTACACGCCCATATGTTGCGTACGCACTCAGTGCTACGAGCAGATACCAGTCAGACCCAGGAGAGGCACATTGGACTGCTGCCAAGAATATTTTGAAGTACCTGAAAAGGCACAAAGATGATTTCCTGGTCTATGGTGGAGATGATGAATTAATTGTTAAAGGCTATACGGACGCAAGTTTCCAAACCGACAAATATGATTTCAGATCACAGTCTTGGTTTGTCTTCTGCCTCAACGGAGGTGCAGTAAGCTGGAAAAGTGCTAAGCAAAGCACCATTGCAGATTCTACACTGAAGCGGAGTACATTGCTGCACATGAAGCAGCAAAGGAAGCTATTTGGCTAAGGAAGTTCATAGGTGAACTTGGTGTAGTCCCCTCCATTAAAGGACCAATAGCTCTGTATTGTGATAATAATGGAGCTATTGCACAGGCAAAGGAGCCTAGACACCACCAGAGAGTCAAGCATGTACTTCGTAGATTTCACCTTCAACGAGAGTTCGTTGAAAGAAAACAAGTCGAGATAAGCAAGATTGGAACTGATGACAACATCTCAGATCCATTAACTAAACCTCTACCGCAGGCGAAGCACAACTCGCACACTGTAGCTATGGGAATCAAACATATTGGAGAATGGCTTTGATGTCCTTATTTAATGTTTTAAAGTTTTAGAGATTAATACTTTGTAAAACGTTATTGCTTAACCATTCACATTAATGAATAGAATTCATTTTTGCATTTAATTTGTGGTTTATTAAATGATGAGTCCCTTCAATTTGACGATATATTCAAGATAGGTTGTCAGGACCAGTCTATCAAGTGAACTTGAATGTCTAAAGTTGAAAATGATCCCTGGTCGGAGTTTTCTATAAAGATGGACGCATAGAAAACGCTAGACAACTAGAATGCAAGATGACTAGTAGTTCTGTTTCTTGAACTATGTGGACATGGAAATGTCGCAATCATTTGTATAGATACTTAATTTGGGAAGAATAATATCGAACATACCTATGAAACTTTACTGTAAGAGATTTGACTCTGTCATAACTAAATTTCATTAAAATTATTAGACACTAATCCTCAATACCTGAGTGATTTGAGATTACTTGTTTGAGAACTGATTACTTTAATGTTGTCAACCGTCACACCGTAAAAGGAGGCTATAAAGGCAACACTCGGGTAATCATCTATCAAACGAAGTCTAATCTCAAGATCGCAAGATTTGGATTTTCCTCCCATAAATCGGGATGAGATGCTAAAAGTTGTACAAGGCCACTCGGAGAGCTAGAAACTGTAAAATGCATGGCCGTGCTCAGATGAATCATAGGCTATGATTATCTGTTTATTTGATCAGTTGAACTCTGAAACCGAGAAACACCTCTTGACATAATAAGGATGACAACTCTTACCTTATGTTCAAGAGCAAGCATCAAGTGACAAAGGAATTAGGAAATGCACACTTGTCCCTAAGGACAAGTGGGAGACTGAAGGAAATAATTCCCTTGGTCCAAGTAAGCATTTAATGCTATGTCTAATAAATGCGGTTCAGTATTAATTATACAAGTTAATAATTCAGTGAGATCAAGTGAACTATATGCTTAGCTAGAGGCCGCTTCAGTTCAAGTGGAATTAATAATATTAATCCACAGCTTACTCTTGACTAAACCCATAGGGTCACACAAATAGTACGTGAACGGATCAATTATTTAAAGGAATTAAATACTCCATTTATGGATATTCGGAATCGACGGATCTCGGTTCCAGTGGGAGCTGAAATCGTCAAAGGCAAATTATGAATACTCCGGAAACGATGATATTTGCCGGAAACGGAAATATGGATAATATCGGAAATATAAATATTATCCAAGTCGTAGATGTTGTCGGAAACAGAAACATGGTACGTATCGGAAAATATGATCGGAAATGGAAATATTGCCGGAATCCGAAATATTGCCGGAAACAGAAATATTGTCAGAATCGGAAATATTATTGGAACCAGAAAATAATTCTGGAATGGGAAATATTAAATATTTGCTCGAAACGGGAATTAATTCCGGAATAAGAAATATTAAATATTGTTCGAATCAGAAATGAATTCCGGAATCGGAAAATTAATCGGAAGCGCGTCGTACGAAATAAACATCGGACGAGCTTGCTAGACGCAAGCCCAGCACGAAGCCAGGGCCACACCTAGCAAGCCCAGCGCACAAGGCAAAACGCAGCAGCAGCCAAGGCACGCAAGGCCCAGCGCAAGGCCAGGCCCAGAGCAAGCCATGGGCTGCGAGCAGCGTGTGGGCTTCTCCGCGCATGCGCATGGCCTGCGCCCCTTGTGCGCCGTGCGCGTGTGTGTGTTGAAGTTCGTGCATGCATCAAATCCTTAATCAACTAGGATTAGATTAAAAGATTAATTTCCTAAAGTTATTAGTTTTAATTAGAGTCTAATTCTAATAGAATTAGATTACTTGAAACCTAGTTGACTTCTAATTCCATTATTCCTACCCTATAAATATGCGATGGCATTCACAATTTATGAACACATAATTTCAAGTATTCACATAGTTTTAAGGATTAAAACTAACGTTGATATTGCCTCAAATATTCGAATAAAACATAATACCTTAGGTGCAATTCTAGTTAATCAAATCTAAGGCGGATCCGAACGTGCTGTGGACTATCTACGGAGGGACGACATTTGGAGTCCTAAACTTGTTCTTGTTCGGTTCGGGAGAAGCTAGGAAGGGCACGCTACAAAGAGTATGCATCCTAAATTATGCTAATTGTTATGTGGCAATTAATTTGGATTCCTGGCTTTATGGTTTTTCCGCATGAAATATATATGATTTATATGTATCATAACCTAACAGTTTTTGTTGCTTTGCTTGCAGTCTACATGGTCTATGGATGATAGAAAATGCATGATTTTGATGTTTGGAATAGTTTGTGGTTGATTTCGCACGTATGAACTTTATTACTAATCGTGAACTTAGTAACATGCTCGTACTTAGGGAACGAAATTGTTTGATGCCACTAGCTTGCTGTGTTTGGAATTTCAAAATGTAATTGTTTTGCATTGTTGGGTTCGAGGTGTGATGCCTTATGCTTTTTCGTACTTTTGCGAAATGTAGTATGTCGGACGATATTTCATCCTCCACTAAGGGGGATACTTCATACTGTTTTTTGCAGCCTCGAATTGTTTCTTTTCGTTCGATGAGGCGAGAGGGCACGTCTCGGTCCTCTGGGGGCTATTAGAGGGCGAGGAATGTCTCATCGTCTCCTCCGTTGGAGTCTGGAGGGGATCCTGATCCCAAGGATGAGCCTTCTTGGTTAGGACCGTTGGAGTATGACGGGGTCGACCTTCACCATGATTTGGAGTATCATGTGTTGTCCCGTTTCCGTGCCTGTAAGGCCGAGTTAGATTTGTCTTGCCGACCTTATGGTGGGTCAGTTTTCGTGGAGCGCTTGGGGAAACTTGACGAGCGGACTCGTGCAGTGGTGGAGGCATCCCCCTTATAACCGACGGTGTGCGTCTTTAGGAAGGCCGTGGCCCCCAATGGATCTACGCGGTTCAATCGCCTGCTTTTGGAGTGGTGGTGTAACACCACCAACACTATTCACTTCCCGTGGGGGGAGATGACTATTACTCCCGAGATATATGAAGGAAATATGTCCTTCACCCAAGGTGCATTAAGTCTAATACCAAGGTTCAGATTAATTACGAACAATTAATTTAGTGAGATCAAGTGATCGGAACAGCTAGCTGGAGCAATGCTTCCGATCAGTGAGTTCTAATCTATATTAGCCTCACAGCTTACTCTTGACTAAACCAATAAGGTCAAACGAATTGCATGTAACAGATCACCGGATTAAATGAATCGGAAATTCATTTAATAGCTTTTCGGGAATTAGTTCGGAAAAACATAATATACGATACGACCTTGCATCGGAATCGTATATCGTATCGCGAATATTCGTAAGCTGGGCGAAACAAATAATCGTATCGTACGACGGTGATTCGTCGTGTACGATACGATAAATAATAGCCGTAAGGCGTTCGTCGCGAATACGAGCCGCAACGGAGTTGTCGGCCTGTCGAGCCAAGCGCGCATGCGCACAAGGCCCAACGAGCCAGCGAGCTTGCGCAGCGAAGCAAGCCAGCCCGCGTGGCCACGAGTGCGCGTATAAGCACAATAGTAAGCAACGAGCAAGCAACGCGAGGCCCATGGCCCATCGCTGCTGCTCGGCTGCGCTGTGGGCTTCGTCCTGCAATGGGCTGCGCGCAAGGCTTGCGGTGTGTGTGTGTGTGTGTGTCACTACGACATAAATTGCTTTTAATAGCGCTTAATAATGCTTTTAACAGCGCTCATTGAAGCGCTGTTGATGGCTTCGCTATTAAAAGTAAAATGTACCTTTAATAGCGCTTTTCAAAAGCGCTGTCGTATGTAAGATCTAGGATAATTCAAATGTTTATTTCATAGCACACTATAAGCGCTATTAAAGAAACGCTATTAAAGATTTGGCTCCATCTTTTAAATTATTTTCTAATAGCGGACGTTATGAAGCGCTATTAAATGTTTTTTTTAAAATATAATATTTAAACCTGAAAAATATTTCATTTTTTGGCCACAAATAACACTATATATTGAAAAATAGTAAATAGTTGAAAATTAATTTCCATACCTCAATTAAAAGAATTTTTACAATTGTCACCCGAATAAAACCGATTACATAGATCTAAACTAAAACTAAAAATTAAACTACGTAGAATACATTAATCAATACTTCATTAGAGTCTTATGTTTGTTGGTTCCTTCAACATAACCTAGCGATTATACAATTGTTGAACAACATAGCGCACCCAATCGGTTCGTACTTCGTCAATCTGCTCTTTGTCATAACTTGGAAACTGACAATCTGAAAAGTATTCCGTAATAATGGTGTATAAGAATTCATACATATATAGAAGGGAAAAACCCGAAAGAATTAGTATTACCATAAACATTAACATTAAGTGCAATAAATGAAGAAAAAAATTGAACTTCACATTTTGGAAGTTAGTATTTGTGTTCAGTAAATATATATGTCATCCTCTGATGCATTCGGTTTCTCCCTTGTTTGCTCTAATTTTTTCATTAGTCTGCACTTTTTCACGTTTTCATTTTTTCATTTTCCTGCATGTTTTCATTTTCCTGCATTTCCTGCATTTTTTTATTTTTTTTATTTTCCTACATTTTGGATTACGTTTCAAGGTATGAACTTTAAAATGTATAGGGAACACAAATTCACTGTACCATGTTACCAACATATAAATTTATTTACTAGAAAGTATTCAATCTAAACTGGCTCTGTCCAAGGTAAGAAGAGATGATGTAAGACAGGACACTGAACCAGATTTAATATCTGGTGTCAAAGTGACAAACTTAATGTCTTCTGTTAGGAGGAGTCTTGTAGTTTAGGCATTTCTTTATTTATATGATAGCACGGTAATACGGTATTGACAACACTATGTGTGATGGTGTGAATCTAAAATGCTATTATTAGCAGGATTAGCAGGAATTGAATACCAGCTACCCATAAATAAATCAGCAGGAATTGAAGCATGTGCAAATGGACAGCTAAAATAAGTGCCCATAATATATTGCAACAAGTTGGGGACTCGATCTGAGCTGTTCTAAACCGTGTGAGCTACACTCAATCTTCTACTTAATCTAGATCAGCGTATCTCCATTTGTTTATCTGTGTGAAGGGTGACTGACATAAGGGGGAGAATAAGGGGGGAAACAAAAGGGATCTTTAACATAAAAGTGACATGAATTAAACATAACCACATCTATTCAGAAACTAACATTAATCGTGATGGAAGTTGCCAAGTTGGACCACCGTAATCTTACCAGGTAATCGATCAGAGAGATGCATTTACTTAATTTGTAAATGGAATTTAATTATAAATTATAATAAAATAATCATATCTTACAAATGGATGTTTCGACTAGTGTTCTGGTCAGCTTCTTCACTTTGCTGCAAATAATCATAGTAATGATAATTCCTCCCCTTAGATTTATCTATTATCAAACAAAACACCCATTTTCTACTAGTCTATATAATTTTTATTTTGAAAGTTGGGAGTCTCAACCAAGAAATGAAGGAGGAAATCAATTCAAGTTGTATGTTTTTTTTCAATTTTAGTGGGTTTGTTAGCTCACTACTGTCCCAAGTTTGTTAGTGTAAGACGTGAGGCTTTGTTATCCCTGTTAGAAGTGATTGGGTTTAATAAGGATCTGTTGTGTTAAAAGGTAAAAAAATTCTAGCAGCCCTATGTACTTCCTACTTGGGTCCATATTAAGCAGCAGCAGGACAGTAGAAGTATAACAGTCATAGAAACACATAGCAACACATAAGCCGTACTAATTGTCATAGAAACACAGTAGCAGGACAGTGGAAGCATGACAGTCAACATCAGTAGAAGTATAAGCAGGACAATCATCAGTGGGAACACCAGACTCCAAAATTTTCAGACCACTAAACTACTAAATCACAAAGAGTCCTAGTAGTTAAGTTGCATTATCCCTCATGCATATGTGTCAACATTTTGGTAATGACGTGGCTTTGTAGCTTACGACCTAAGAAGCTTTGATGCCTTAACTTTTGTTCCAACACAATTCTATTTGATTTCAATTTACCATTCTCTAAACCAAGTAAATATATCCCAAGCCAACATCTCCTCTCAAAGAAATAATGGGCATGCCACAAAATCTCAAAAGCCATTTCATTCATGACCAGGCAAGTAGCAGCTATACCTGCTTTCCAAATTAAATTAATATTCCATTTATAAAAATTTGAGACAGTGGGATGTACTCATCTTACCTTCCATGTATTGAGCATGGGCGATAGCAGGAGCAGGGGCTTTACTATCATCGTTAATATTAGCAGGCCTTTTGTCCACCAAAAGCTGCCAAAAGAGTAAAGATCTTAAGTAAATTCTAAACAAGAGACTTGAAAGAATGGAAAAGATAACGTATTGCCATAAAGCCTAGTTGAATTTCACAGACTCACAAAAAACATCTTGGTTATATACACATATATATTCCTATCACAGACTCGTGAAAAACATCTTGGCTACACATATTCCTATCACAGACTCACTACAATAATACTACCAATTTATAATTGAACTACTACTACAAAAAAGTCGGCAATTCAACAACAAGGTCATGAACAATGTTAAACAATCATGATTAGTTGTTTACCATCTAGCAAATACCAAGTCAGTAACTCAGTCAGTCACAACTACGGACTGCCAATCTCATGAATCCCTAAACAACACCTCAATAACAATTCAATTACTACTCAATTCAGTCACTACGAAAGTACTAATTTTAATATAGTAGTCTGTAGTCTACTATGGTTGGGTGTTGATATATTGCAACAGATTCTGGCTTGCTGCAACTAGCCGTGTTTTCCTCTGCTTCTTAATTCTAAAATACAATTAGATAATGTGACTAATTATTGATTAGTGTTGGAAAGTTGTGGCATGTGAGCCTGTGGCTAATGAATGATAATTTACTTAAACATGTTCAGGAGCTCTTATTAAGTTATGCGTCCAACTAAAAATGTAAGACATCAATGGACACATCTACAAGCTTGGCCTACATGTCACAGCAATGGACTTGAAGACATCTGCAAGCTTGGCTTACCACAAGACAACAGAATTCTTGGCCTACCACAGTCATGGCAGACTAGCTGAATTTGATGGCAGACTAGCTGAATTTCATGGCAGACTAGCTGAGATGGTTGCAAAAAAAAAAAAACTATGGAGCTATATCACCTTAGAATGATGAATCACCTTAAAAAAGACAAGCAGACTAGCTGTAGTTCTGTTTTGTTCTCTTCAGAACAACTGCAGTATGCTATATTATCTCTAATGCAGTATGTGAAATTGTTTCTAAACATGAGTCACATCAATATTCGCAAATGAAAGGCTAGGAAATATATACATACGCATAACAGAAAGACCAACTAACCAATAGTACCATTTTTAACAAGAATTTCATATTGGTAATTGAACATATTTAATTAACATTTAATCCATAGATTGATGTGAGATTAGAAAACTTACAACTTCAAGAATTTGAAGTCGCTTGTGTGAGATTATCTCCTTCATGAATCTCATCACATAATATCCACAGTCAATGTAATTTTTCTGGCAAGGACACTACCAAAAAAAAAACTAAGGTAATTAGTATTATATAATATACATTTGACATTGAACTTTGAGTGTTAAGACAATGACCTACCTCAATTGGAAATAACATTATTCACGAAATGAAACCAGCCCAACATACTCAGCAGTCAGCAGTACAACAAACTCCTGCCAGAAGCCCGTGATTCCAGAAACTTAAATTACATCCCAAAGCACATGAAACATGCAGCATACAAGATATTTGAACCAGCCATGCACACTCAATCACAATTTAAGAGGGTTCATACTTTAGAATAAGGAAAAATCAGACCAAGGGAGAAGGAAAGATGGGGAAAAGTTCTAACATGGCCACACAAATAGGAAAGCCAAAAGAACCACTGATAAAGCAAGGAATATATTACAGTTCGCAAGTGTCTATTTCTGATTCACATCAAAAGCAGGCACTAACTACAAGAAAAACATTCTTTTGTAATTTTGAAAAGTTACCCAAGAAAAAGAACAATTGTCTGCGTGTGTTGATAGCAGCATTGTCTATACTGCATATTTTAAATATCATTAGTGTTCAATCATGCATGTTAGTGCAAGTTCACCGGCAGTTAAATATCCCATGGAAAATTATGATACTCTACAGTATATTTTAAGTGATTCAGCTATTTTGAATTTTGAAATAAAGCTCGTTATCTGTACACACATAATAGCTTCTTAAATTCCCGGCGGCAAATTAAGGATGCATGGCTAATTCTTGATATTTAATATTGACAGCATGGGGTAGGATCCATGCTAAGAAGCTAGATATTATTGTATTAATGCTTCTTCTGTTTGCATGTCTGCACTAACTCAAACTAGAGAAAGATGGAACACGGTAGTCAACTTCTCAACCCTCATTATGCAAAAAATATCAAACCAGAAACCATAAAACAAGAGGATCCTAGGCAAGGTAGGTAGATTATAATTCTTCTGCAATGACATGTGCAACATACTTCAGTACTCCACAAAACGGCTAATTTATAAATTCCCTTGAAAGATATTCCAGGTACTGTCCAACACTAAAAGCCAATGAGGCCGTGACTCACAAATCACAATGCACGGCGTTCACAAATCAGATAGCTAAAAAATTTAGAAGTAGACAAAGTGATTTACTAAATAAGAGAAAGGTGGGTCTGGAGTCCCATTGTACGATTAAAATAGAAAATTAACATGCTTAAAAGTAAATAACATAGTAAAGCCACCATATAGGATGAGGATAGTTAAATTTACAAGTATATTTGGTTCCACTACAATCTATCTTTGCCGTGACTCTACTTTTGAGATGATCTTGGAGGGTAGTGCTAGGTAGAAGACTAGCAGGAATCTAGAAATAAACTTAGTTTTCAATTACTCTTGGCATTGATTACCTGCTTGTTAATGAAAATTGACATGGTCAATCCAACATATTGGATAAGGCTCAGTTGTTGTCATTGGTGGCTTCGTGTTCATTTCTTTTTCTTCATTGTTCTCTAAACAATCCAGAATATAGACATAGAACAAATCAAACGACCTATGTTTTCTTTTGATGTACCCATTTAATGTCGATTTTTATTTCTAGGAGTAGTGAATGGGTGTAAGAAAAAGTGGATAGAATAAGAGAGATGTAGTAAAAAGGTGGGTGGGTGTAGGAAAAAAGTGGATAAAATTTAAGCCTTCCTATTAGCCCCTTAACCACACTACACTAGAACTATCAATAACTTCTATTGAAGTCTAATTAACAAATTCAATCTTCTTCTCTCTTCTCTCTCATGGTGTGGTGTACGTTAAGGTTTCTTACTAACGTGCGCCAATCTTGAAAATGGCAAGGAAGAAGAAAACACAGAAGCTTGAGATTTCTCAAGTGAATGAGGAAGCCTCTTCTCTTCTTCATCAAGAAGTTTCGAGGCCTAAGAACCAGAACCAACTCAGAAAACAAATACCCATTCCTGATGAACCTCGGGTTAGTGCGGGTTTGGTGACACCAGTTACGCTGCCTCATTCTGACCATATGCTGCCGTCGATGGAACGTCTAGACAACTCTCAAGCTTACCAGGACTCGGGTGGTTGGTCGCGGTCAGTGCGTACTGATGTAAATCGACCGCAATCGCTGGTTGAAGCTCTGGAAGAGTTTTACGAAGATAGCCATCGAATGGTGGTGGGAAAGGATAGGGTGGACCTCCTGGTGAGAAGTGTTAATGCTGTACTCAAGGAAATGCACCGCCAGAGTGTGAGGAAGGAGAACCCAGGTGTAGATCCAGCCCAGAAAACAGAGTATGTCCGTACATAAACAGAGTGTGAGATGAATGGTGCGCAGCCAGCTCAAAGGCGATTGGATATGGAACCAAAACCATGGGTGAGTCTATTTAAAGGTAGTTCACTCCCTTCTAAAGGTTTTGCGTTGAATTTTATTGCTCCCACAGTCTGTGATGGTAAACCCATAACTGTACTTGATAAGCATGAGATACAAAAAATGAATGATCTATGGGGAAATGCAGTTGTCATGTATGTAGTTGGGGAAAAACCGTCGATTGGGTCTATTTTGAGATTCATTGCAAAAGAATGGCACCAAGTGGATAAACCTCAGATTTTCCTCCATGATGAGGGCTATTTTGTAATCAGATTCCAGTCAAAGAAGGATAAGGAATCAGTTCTGGTGGCTGGTCCTCATATGTTCTTTGGCAAACCTATGATTGTTAAACCTTGGACAGCAAGTTTTAATTTCCAGGAGGAAATATTGAGGGTAGTACCAGTGTGGATTAGGTTGCCTAACTTACCATTGAGCTGTTGGGGGGGTGATTCATTGAGCAGAATAGGGAGTTTGCTTGGAGATCCTCTATATGCTGATGAATGTACTTCTAAACAGCAAAGAATTTCATTTGCTCGAATTCTTATTGAGGTGGATGTAACTGGTGACTTGCCTAAATCTGTGCAGATTCAGGACCCTATGGGTAACATTGTTAAACAGGTGGTTGAGTTTGAATGGCTACCTCCTTATTGCCAGAAGTGTAAGATTGTGGGGCATGACTGTACTCAGACAAGAGTCAATACCACAAGATTTAGGCCAGCTGATGTTCAGAGAAAGAAGGTTGTGAAGGTGTGGAAACCTAAAGCAGTGCAACCAAATGTTGAACCACAAACTACTGATGAGTTGACTGCTAATGATGTTATACAAGAGGATGATGGGGAGAATGGAGAGTTATCTGTTTATGATAAGCCTTTTACTCCAATTGCTCCAGTGCTTGATGAAGGGTGGAGAGTTGTTTCAAGGAGAAGAAGAGATATTAGAACTCCAGCTCAGACTGTGGGGCTTGCTGAAGTCCATTTGAATGGGGAGGAATTGGTTGCTGGTAGTGATGGAGTGGAATTCCCAATTGATCCACCATGAATATTAGTACCTGGAATGTGAGGGGATTGAATGATCCCATTAAAGTAGTTGAAATAAAAAAGTTTTTAGCTAGTAATAACATTAGTGTTGTAGCTTTGTTAGAAACTAAAGTTCAGGAGAAGAATAGTTGTAAAATTCAGAAGAAAATAGGGGTGGGGTGGCAGTGGATTATGAATTATGAGCACTCTCCTAGGGGAAGGATATGGATTGGTTGGAAGCATGCATTGGTGTCAGTTCAGCTTATCCAAAAAACTGAATTTTGTGTTCACTGTCATGTTGCTACTAAGAATGGATTGTTTGATGCTTTATTTTCAGCTGTGTATGGTTTGCACTCTGTTGATACTAGAAGACCAATATGGAGAGAGATCACTGCTTTCAGTAGTACTGTTAATTGTCCTTGGCTTGTCATGGGGGATTTCAATGCAGTTTTATTAGCTGCTGATAGAGTAAATGGCAATGCAGTTACAGAAGGGGAAACTAAGGATTTTGATAGTTGTATGGATGCTGCAGGGTTGGCTGAGCTTAAGAGTTGTGGGAGTTACTATTCTTGGAGCAATAAGGGGCAAGGTAACTTGAGAATCAGTTCCAGAATAGATAGGGCCATTGCTAATGCTTTGTGGCATTCTAAGTTTGTTGATGCTGTGGTGGATTATTTGCCTCCAGGAATATCTGATCACTCACCTCTGGTTATGTCTTGCAATATTCATATGGGAGGGGGGAGTAGACCCTTTAAATTTTTTAACTATATGGCTGATCATGTTCTGTTCCTTGATGTAGTTAAAAAGGGATGGGATGTGTCCTGTCCAAGGGGTGGAGCCATGTTCTAGGTGTGGACTAAGCTGAAAGCAGTAAAGCAAGGATTGAAGGAGTTACATCATAAAGATTTTGCTAAGCTTGATGAGAGAATTGAGGGGTTAAGGGCTGATTTGGGTCAAATTCAGATCCAGATAGCTTCTTGCCCTACTGATAGTAATGTGCAACAAAGTGAGAGGGATTGTAGTGAGACTCTTAAGAAGTTTTTGCATATTCAGGAGAGTGCATATAGACAGAAAGCAAGAATTCAGTGGTTGCAAGTAGGAGATTCTAACTCTAAATTCTTTTTCAGTGCAATGAAGGAGAGGATAGCTAGGAATAGCATTGATATTTTGTATGATGATTCTGGGAAGAAGCTTAGCACTACTCAGGAAATTCAGGAAGAAGTTAGCTCTTTCTATAAGAAGTTGATTGGTACTGCAGCTAGCTCATTGATGGGTGTGGATGTTGGAGTGGTTAGGAAAGGGAAGCAGCTATCTGCTGCTGATGCAGAAATGTTGGTGGTTCCTGTTTCAGATGCAGAAATTGATGCAGCTATCAAAGGTATTGATATCAATAAAGCCCCTGGGCTTGATGGTTTCAATAGTTTGTTCTTTCTTAAAGCTTGGGAGATTGTGAAAGCAGATGTTTATGAAGCAGTAAGAGAGTTTTTCAGAACTGGGGTGATGTTAAAGCAAGTGAACAACACTTCAGTTACTTTGGTTCCTAAGATTCAGAATGCCTCTTGTGTGAAGGATTTTAGGCCAATTGCTTGCTGCTCAGTTGTTTACAAAATTATCTCCAAAATTCTTACTGCTAGAATGCAAGGTGTTATTGGTACAGTGGTAAATTGTTCTCAATCTGGTTTCATCCCTGGTAGATCCATTTCTGATAATATTTTGCTGGCTTGTGAGTTGGTGAAGTGCTATTCTAGAAAACATGTTTCTCCTAGGTGTATGATCAAGGTGGATCTGAAAAAAGCCTATGATTCTTTAGAGTGGCCTTTCTTGAAAACCATGCTTTCAGAGCTAGGATTCCCTATGAAGTTTGTGAATTGGGTGATGCAGTGCCTCTATTCTGTTTCTTATTCCATTCTGATAAATGGTTGTCCCACTAAACCAATTCCTGCAAAGAAAGGGTTGAGACAAGGTGATCCCATTTCACCTTATTTGTTTGCTTTGGGTATGGAATATCTGTCAAGGTGTCTTGCTG
The DNA here is from genome assembly GCF_020520425.1 of Spinacia oleracea. Lineage (NCBI taxonomy): Eukaryota > Viridiplantae > Streptophyta > Magnoliopsida > Caryophyllales > Amaranthaceae > Spinacia > Spinacia oleracea. The sequence goes on from NC_079489.1 coordinate 96,826,758, forward strand.
CTCTTGCTGAAGATACTAACTTCTCTTATCATCCTAGATGCAAAAAGTTGGATCTCACCCATATGATGTTTGCTGATGATTTGTTGATGTTCTCCAGAGCTGATGAGGGTGCTGTGAAAGCTCTTTTTGATGCTTTTACCAAGTTTTCTTTGGCTTCTGGTTTGGAAGCTAATTTGCACAAAAGTGAAGTTTATTTGGCAGGTGTTTCTGATCAAGTTGCTTCCAGTATTGTTAGCTCAATTGGGGTTCCTAAGGGTTCTTTCCCTTTCAGATACTTGGGTGTCCCTCTTACAACTAGGAAGCTCTCCTTCACAGACTGCAAGCCTCTCATTGATAGAACTGTTGCTAGAATCAAGAGCTGGACTTCTAAGTTCCTTTCCTATGCAGGTAGGCTGCAACTGGTGAAATCTGTACTTTTTGGTATTCAGCTCTACTGGTGTCAGATTTTTGTTATGCCTAAAAAGGTGATGAAGGAGATTCAGAGAATTTGTAGATGTTTCTTGTGGACTGGTGCTGATGCAGATTCTAGGAAAGCTTCTATCTCTTGGGAGCAATTGTGTTTCCCTAAGAGTTGTGGAGGGTGGAATCTTAAGGATCTAACTGTGCGGAATAAAGCAGCAGTTTTGAAACACTGTTGGGCTTTAGCTTTGAAGCAGGATAGGCTTTGGGTGAGGTGGATTCATGCTTATTACATTCAGCATAGAGACTTCTGGACTATGCCAATTCCTAATGGTTTAACTTGGTCATTAAGGAAAATTTGGCATAATAGAGAAGTATTTCTGCAGGCAAATGGAGTGGATCAGTTTGTGCAAGCTGGTAAATTCAGAATTCAGAAAATGTACAAGTTTCTTCATTCAGTTGGAGCTCAGGTGGGATGGAAGAGATTGATTTGTAATAGCCATGCTAGTCCAAAGAGCACCTTCATTGTGTGGCTAGCAGTGCAGAACAGACTTGCTACAAAAGACAGATTGATAAGATGGCAGCTGAATATTGATGGTATTTGTGGTCTGTGTCAGGTGGAAAATGAAAACTTGGAGCACCTTTTCTTCTCTTGCTCCTATTCTCAGGAGATTTAGAAGCAGGTTCTGCTTTCTTTAGGTGTGAATAGAACTGTGTTGCCTTGGCATGAGGAAGTTCAGATTGCAGTGAAGAAAAGCAGAAGCACACAGAAGCAAGCTTGCAAGTATAGTATAGCTTTCATTGAGTCTGTTTATTGTATTTGGTTGCAAAGAAATGCTAAGGTCTTTAGGGATCATGTTGATCCAGTTAAGACTGTTGTTAGCAACATTATGTTTAATGTTGAGTGTAGATGTCAGTAGTAGCCTCTGTGCTCATTTGCTAGCTTGTGTTGGTTAGCTAGGTGCTTGGTTGTGTCTGTTGGACAGTTGGTGTTTTCAGAGTTTGTTAACACTCTGATTACTTGGTAAATAAAGCTCATTATTATTTGCCAAAAAAAAAAAAAAAAAAAAAAAAAAAAGTCTAATTAACAAAAACTATATTTTATTGAACATAATTTCCATAGATGCCTAATGTCCCAATTTCCGAAACCATAAATGATAATTCAACATAAATGATTAAACAGAAAATTATTTACACCATAATTGTCTTGTTTTAAAATGGACTAATCCAATCAATGTCTGATTCTTTAGGGGGCAAGGCAGTGGAATTGATGTGGAAAAATGGACTAATTTACGAAAATCACAACCTACATATACAAATTCAAAGGACCAAAACCCCAAAACCCTAAAACCCATAATTAAACCAATCGTAATTGAAATCAAACCCTCTTCCCCACAAACCAATTCAAGAAGATTAATTAACCATAACCGAACACATAAAACGCAAAATTAAGAACAATCCCAAACATAAATCAGCAAAATTCCTTAAAGTTTATGGAGTATACCTTCAAATTCGATTATTAACTCTCGCCGTGAGAAGGGAAGCACGCCTCCGTGGGTTTGGCCGTGAGAAGGACATCACACTGTAGTGAGAAGAAAGCACGCCGCCTGGAGAAAGGGAATCGAAGCCGTAGGATTCGCCGTGAGAAGGAAGTCGTAACAGCGAAGAGTATTGCAGAGAAAAAAGAAGTGTGGGAGAAAAACTCAGGGCGGTTCTTTGTTATTTTGATAGTGCCTGTTTTTTTTTAATTTCTTTTTTCATATATTATTTGACAGCGCTTCTACCATACGCGCTATAGTATGTATGTACATATGACAGCGCTTCTATTCTAAGTGCTATAGTATGTACATTTATGACAGCGCTTATCGGGTATATGCTATATTTGATATCTTTCATAGCATTAGGGTGAAAAGCGCTGTTAAATTAACGCTGTTAAATGACATTTCTGTAGTAGTGTGTGGCCTGTCAAGGCCTTGTGTCTTGGCCGGTTATGCTAAATATAATATTAGGGTTATATTTCGACACACCCAATCAGTTTTTCAACAACCCAAAAACTAGTTCTAAAAGTTACGTTGTTTTAGTTTTGCTCTCTACTCAAAACTGTTCTTCCCGAAAAAGCAAACACTCTTGAATATTGCCTAAGCTACGATTATCAAGACGGATCTGAATGTGTCGGTGAACCAAATAGAGGAACGACAATTGGAGTTCTTTGTCCGTGTTTGTTGATACTAAACTCGGGAAAACACGCTTCAAATGTAAGTATGCTTAATCTGTGCTTTATACATGTTTCCTGGCTTTGGGGATGTTCCGCACATGTTATATGTTTAATTGTATTCCCCTATAGTGGTATCCGAGCCTTATATATTCAAAGCATTTTTTAGCATGATTTTTTGTTTTTGTATGCTGTCGAATTTTTTGGATTTTTTGTTGAATTTTTCGAATTATTATGGATTATTGGATGAATTGTGTAATAAGTTCTAAATTCAAAAAATTTCGAAATTTCGACTTTTCTGTCCCGAATCTGATTGAAAACGATTTTCTAAGATCAATTCATTGGAACAGAATTGCAAAAACAGGCGTAAAAGTACGAGTTTTTGGGCATTTTTGTTAATTAACGAATTAAAATTAACAAATTCAGAAGGATTTTCAATTAATTGGTCGACCTACACTATTCGGAATTGATTGAAATTTTGACCTAATTCTGTTGGGTATATTTTAAAATTATGATAAAATTTTCGGCCATAAATGTTAAGTATAAACCCTAATTTCTCTTTCCCCAAATTCGTAAATTTTAGATCGCTAATTGATTTTTTTAATAATTTAGATCTGGAAATTTGGTTAATTAGGAAAGGGAATATAATTTCATGTAAAGTGGCATATTTTAAAAATTATTGGATTAAAATTTTGATTAGATTCGTTAATTTTAATCAACACTTAAACCAACACTACTACATAAACGAGCATAGGGAACGGGTAAATGCAACGGTTAACGTTATGGCAACGGTTGTTTACAACGCTTAAAGATATTGCAACGGTTGTTGTAACGGGTTTCTCTACTGCAAGACATTTTGCAACGGTTTATTATTTATGCAACGGTTTTACGAACTACAGCAACGGTTGTACTATTTTATTGAATTTTCTAATTCGACCCTTTGCCTTTTGATGGAGTTGCTGCAATATTCATCAAAGCGCGAAATTTCCCTCCTAAAGTTTCGTGAAAATTCTAATACCCCTATCGCAGGTTCTTCTTCTTCCTCAGACAAAATACCCAATTATTTCAAACCCTAAAAAAACCCTTCGATCTTCGTCGCTTGAATTTTCTGCTTCCCCAAATAATCTTCTTCTTCTTCGTTCTTCTCAATTGTTCTAAATTTTCTGAAAAAACGAAATAAAACAACTAATTAAGAAAAAAATATCTTGAAATTGTCAATCATCGCCTCTCTCTCCACGACCGTTGCTGCAATTTCGCTGCTAAAGCGTCAAGTATTCCTCTCACAGGGACATTTCTTTCTCTCAGGTAGTCTATGAACTTTCAACTCTTTAATTTTGTTCATCTATTAAACCCTAAAATATCTTCAATTTTCACTAAAATTACTTGTATGATGTGCCTCAAATGATTGTGAACCTAAATGATTGAAATTCAATAGATGGTGTACTCTTGTACTTAATTTTTTTGATTTTAAGCTGTAATTTTGACAATGCCCACCACTTGTTCGATGAAATTCCTAGTAGAAATTGTCATTTTTTTCCTTTCTCCCACTTGTATGTCATCTGTGTGTGCTGTAATACTTAGTGAGATGTTGTGTATGTTGCTGGAGTGTGAGTGTGTAGAGGATGTTGGATGCGTGATATATATGAACAGATGTGCAGAGCTGGTGTGACTTAGTGAGGTGTTGTATTCCTCCTACCACCAGGAAGCTCTCTCAACCCCCCTGCAGCACTTAAAGCAACATCTCTTGTTGCACCTTGAAAGACATTACACTGGCCTGAAAAGGAAGTGGAAATAAATTTGATTTTTTAAATTTTGCGTAGACATGTATGTCTAAGTTCTGCTTGTCAAGCTGTCATTTAAGTTTGCCTATAAATTTTTTGACTATTAGTTTAGGAGTCCACGTTGAGCTGTATGTGACTTGTCAACTTGTCTTGGGTATTCAAATAAAAACATTCACCATTTCATGAATTATGAATCTACGATTTAGATGCACTAGACAAATGTCTTTTGCTGTTCAAGGGGCTTCCTAGATTTCAGGGTCTTCTATCTGTCTGTGTGATAGTGTCTAGTGACTCTAGCTATCTGGAGTAGTGGTTCGTGCAGAATGTTTGGTTTTTGTGTAACTGAGGACATAACTACAATTTCTGCTTCCTTTTCAGGCCCAGTGTAATGTCGTCTTTTAGGGTGCAACAGGAGATGTTTCTTTAACTGCTGCAGGAGGATTAAGTGTGAGTGTGTTTCATGTTAGGTTATGATACATATGATATTACATAAATCATGCGGAAACAACCATTAAACCAGGAATACATATTATTTACACATAATCATATAGCATAATTTAGATGCATACTCTTTGTTGCGTGCCCTCCCTAGCTGCGCCCGAACCGAGCAAGAACAAGTCTTTAGGACTCCAAGTGTCGTCCCTCCGTAGATAGTCCACAGCACGTCCGGATCCGCTTTAAGATTGACCAACTAGAATCGCCCTTAAGGTACTAGAATTTTCGGCACTTTTGAGCAAGATGTGTGATTGAATTTTTCTCTCAAAAACTCACTTTGAATACTTTTAAACTCGTTATAAATTGTGAACCCAGGCCACATATTTATAGGGTTATGGAAAGGGAATTGGAATCCTATTCAGATACAAATTAATTAAACCTAGAATCCAACAAGAACTCTAATTTAATTAATTTATCAAATAGAATTAGGAATTTAATCATTAACCGAACTCTGCACGTTTTAGGAAACGTGCACGAACACAAACACTTACGCACACACACACGGCAGCCACGATGGGCCGCCCATGCGTGCGTGCGAGCAGCAGCCCACGCAGCGAGGCCTGCGCGAGCCACAAGCCCACGCAAGCACCCGCGCGCGCTGCGCGCGCTGTGCGCGCTGCCACGGCCTGCTGGGCCTGGCGTGGCTGTTTGTGTGGCGCGCTTGGCTTGCTGGGCGATGGCCTGGCTTCGTGCTGGGCCCTCGTCCGGCAGGCCTCGTCCGATGCTTTTTCGTACGATACGCTTCCGATTAAATTTCCGATTCCGGAATTCATTTCCGATACGAACAATATTTAACATTTCCGATTCCGGAATTAATTTCCGTTTCGAACAAATATTTAATATTTCCGTTTCCGGAATTATTTTCCGATTCCGGTAATATTTCCGATTCTGACAATATTTCCGTTTCCGGCAATATTTCCGATTCTGGTAATATTTCCATTTCCGATAATATTTTCCGATACGTACCATGTTTCCGTTTCCGGCAACATCTACGACTTGGATAATATTTATATTTCCGATACGATCCATATTTCCGTTTCCGGTAATATCATCGTTTTCGGAGTATTCATTTCTTGCCTGTGACGATCTCAGCTCCCATTGAAACCAAGATCCGTCGATTCCGAATATCCATAGATGGAGTATTTAATGCCATTAAATACTTGATCCGTTTACGTACTATTTGTGTGACCCTACGGGTTCAGTCAAGAGTAAGCTGTGGATTAATATCATTAATTCCACTTGAACTGAAGCGGCCTCTAGCTAGGCATTCAGCTCACTTGATCTCACTGAATTATTAACTTGTTAATTAATACTGAACCGCATTTATTAGACTTAACATAGAATGCATACTTGGACCAAGGGCATTATTTCCTTCAGTCTCCCACTTGTCCTTAGGGACAAGTGTGCATTTCCTAATTCCTTTGTCGCTCGATGCTTGCTCTTGAACATAAGGTAAGAGTTGTCATCCTTATTATGTCCAGAGGTGTTCCTCGGTTTCAGAGTTCAACTGATCAAATAAACAGATAATCATAGCCTATGATTTATCCGAGCACGGCCATGCATTTCACAGTTTCTAGCTCTCCGAGTGGCCTTGTACAACTTTTAAGCATCTCATCCCGATTTATGGGAGGACAATCCCAATCTTGCGATCTTGAGATTAGACTTCGTTTGATAGGTGATTACCTGAGCGTTGCCTTTATAGCCTCCTTTTACGGTGCGACGGTTGGTCAACGTCAAAGCAACCAGTTCTCAAACAAGTTATCTCAAATCACTCAGGTATTGAGGATTTAGTGTCTAATAATTTAATGAAATTTACTTATGACAGATTTTCATCTCTTACAGTAAAGTTTCATAGGTCTTGTCCGATACTAGTCTTCCCAAAGTAAGTATCTATGCAAATGATTATGACATTGCCATGTCCACATAGTTCAAGAAACAGAACTACTAGTCATCTTGCATTCTAATCGTCTAACGTTTTCTATGCGTCCAATTTTATAGAAAACTCCGACTAGGGACCATTTTCAACTTTTGACATTCAAGTTCACTTGATAGACATTTCTTAGTCACAGGACTGGTCCTGACAGTCTACCTTGAATATATCGTCAAATTGAAGGGACTCATCATTTAATAAACCACAAATTAAATGGAAAAATGAATTCTTTTCATTTATTGTGAATGATTAACCAATAATGTTTTACAAAGATTTAAACTCTAAAACTTTAAAACATTAAATAGAGACATCAACGCCATTCTCCAATATGCTTGATTCCCATAGCTGCAGTGTGCGAGTTGTGCTTCGCTTGCGGCAGAGGTTTAGTTAATGGATCTGATATGTTGTCATCAGTTCCAATTTTGCTTATCTCGACTTCTTTTCTTTCAACGAACTCTCGTAGAAGGTGAAATCTACGAAGTACATGCTTGACTCTCTGGTGGTGTCTAGGCTCTTTTGCCTGTGCAATAGCTCCGTTATTATCACAATACAGGGCTATTGGTCCTTTAATGGAGGGGACTACAACAAGTTCACCTATGAACTTCCTTAGCCATATAGCTTCCTTTGCTGCTTCATGTGCAGCAATGTACTCCGCTTCGGTTGTAGAATCCGCAATGGTGCTTTGCTTAGCACTTTTCCAGCTTACTGCTCCTCCGTTGAGGCAGAAGACAAACCCAGACTGTGATCTGAAATCATCTTTGTCGGTTTGGAAACTTGCGTCCGTATAGCCTTTAACAATTAATTCATCATCTCCACCATAGACCAGGAAGTCATCTTTGTGCCTTTTCAGGTACTTCAGAATGTTCTTGGCAGCAGTCCAATGCGCCTCTCCTGGGTCTGACTGGTATCTGCTCGTAGCACTGAGTGCGTACGCAACATCCGGGCGTGTACATATCATAGCATACATTATTGAACCAATTAATGATGCATATGGAATCCCATTCATTCGTCTACGCTCATCAAGTGTTTTTGGGCACTGAGTCTTGCTTAGAGTCATTCCATGAGACATGGGTAGGTAGCCTCGCTTGGAGTCCGCCATCTTGAACCTATCAAGCACCTTATTGACATAAGTGCTTTGACTAAGTCCAATCATCTTTTTAGATCTATCTCTGTAAATCTTGATGCCCAATATGTACTGTGCTTCTCCTAGATCCTTCATCGAAAAACATTTCCCAAGCCAAATCTTGACAGAGTTCAGCATAGGAATGTCATTTCCGATAAGCAATATGTCGTCGACATATAATACTAGGAAAGCAATTTTGCTCCCACTGACCTTCTTGTATACACAAGATTCGTCTGCGTTCTTGATGAAACCAAAGTCACTGACTGCTTCATCAAAACGTATATTCCAGCTCCTGGATGCCTGCTTCAATCCGTAGATTGATTTCTTTAGCTTGCATACCTTTTTAGCATTCTTTGGATCCTCAAAACCTTCAGGCTGTGTCATAAACACAGTTTCTGTTAAAACGCCGTTTAAGAAAGCAGTTTTGACATCCATCTGCCATATTTCGTAATCGTAATATGCAGCGATTGCTAACATTATTCGAATAGACTTTAGCATTGCAACTGGTGAAAAGGTTTCATCGTAATCCACACCGTGGACTTGCCTGTAACCTTTTGCAACCAATCTAGCTTTGAAAACTTCAAGTTTCCCATCCTTGTCCTTTTTCAGTTTGAAAACCCATTTGCTTCCAATGGCTTGATAGCCATCTGGCAAATCGACCAAATCCCATACTTGGTTTTCAGACATGGAGTCTAATTCAGATTGCATGGCTTCTTGCCATTGCTTGGAGCTAGGGCTCGTCATAGCTTGTTTGTAAGTCGCAGGTTCATCACTTTCAAGTAATAGAACGTCATAGCTCTCGTTCGTCAAAATACCTAAGTACCTTTCCGGTTGAGATCTATATCTTTGCGATCTACGCGGGGTAACATTTCTAGATTGACCATGATTCTCACCAGATTCTTCTAAAGATCTCTGAGTTTCATCCTGAATGTCATCTTGAGCATTCTCTAGAGTTTGTTGTTCGACTCGAATTTCTTCGAGGTCTAATTTTCTCCCACTTGTCATTTTGGAAATGTGATCTTTCTCCAAAAAGACACCATCTCGAGCAACAAACACTTTGTTCTCAGATGTATTGTAGAAGTAATACCCCTTTGTTTCCTTTGGATAGCCCACAAGGATACATTTGTCAGATTTTGGATGAAGTTTGTCTGAAATTAATCGTTTGACGTATACTTCACATCCCCAAATCTTAAGAAAAGACACATTTGGAGGCTTTCCAAACCATAATTCGTATGGAGTCTTTTCGATAGCTTTAGACGGAGCTCTATTTATAGTGAGTGCAGCTGTATTTAGTGCATGTCCCCAAAATTCTAATGGAAGTTCGGCCTGACCCATCATTGACCTGACCATGTCTAGCAAGGTTCTGTTCCTCCGTTCCGACACACCATTCCATTGTGGTGTTCCAGGAGGAGTCAATTCTGATAGAATTCCACATTCTTTCAGATGGTCATCAAATTCATAGCTCAGATATTCACCGCCTCTATCAGACCGCAGTGCCTTAATCTTCTTGCCTAATTGATTCTCTACTTCACTCTGAAATTCCTTGAATTTGTCAAAGGATTCAGACTTATGCTTCATTAGGTAGACATAACCATACCTACTGAAGTCATCAGTGAAAGTGATAAAGTAGCTGAAACCACCTCTAGCATTTGTACTCATTGGTCCACATACATCTGTATGGATTAAACCCAATTAGTTCATTTGCTCTTTCTCCAACTTTAGAGAAAGGTTGCTTTGTCATTTTGCCAAGTAAACATGATTCGCATTTACCATAATCCTCTAAGTCAAATGGTTCTAGAATTCCTTCCTTTTGAAGTCTTTCTAAGCGTTTCAAGTTTATATGGCCTAATCGACAATGCCACAGATAGGTGAGATCTGAATCATTCTTTTTGGCCTTTTTGGTATTTATGTTATATACTTGTTTGTCGTGATCTAATAAATAAAGTCCATTGACTAATCTAGCAGATCCATAAAACATCTCTTTAAAATAAAACGAACAACTATTGTCTTTTATTAAAAAAGAAAATCCCTTAGCATCCAAGCAAGAAACTGAAATGTTGTTTTTAGTAAGACTTGGAACATGGAAACATTCTTCCAGTTCCAAAACTAGCCCGGAGGGCAACGACAAATAGTAAGTTCTTACAGCTAATGCAGCAATCCGTGCACCATTTCCCACTCGTAGGTCGACTTCACCCTTGCTTAACTTTCTACTTCTTCTTAGTCCCTGTGGATTGGAACATAAGTGTGAGCCACAACCTGTATCTAATACCCAAGAAGTTGAATTAGCAAGTATACAGTCTATAACGAAAATACCTGAAGATGGAACGACTGTTCCGTTCTTCTGATCTTCCTTTAGCTTCAAGCAATCTCTCTTCCAATGCCCCTTCTTCTTGCAGTAGAAGCATTCGGATTCAGAAGTGGGTTGACTGACCTTCCTCTTTGCAGATTTGGCGCCAGTTTGCTTAGTTGGGCTGGCCTTGTTGCCACCTTTCTTAGCATTCCTCTTCTTTCCAGATTTCTTGAACTTGCCCCCACGCACCATAAGCACATCCTGCTTATCACTTTTGAGCGTCTTTTCAGCGGTCTTCAGCATACCGTGAAGCTCAGTGAGCGTTTTGTCCAGACTATTCATACTGTAGTTCAGTTTGAACTGATCATACCCGCTATGAAGAGAATGGAGGATGGTGTCTATAGCCATTTCCTGAGAAAATTGCTGATCCAGCCGACTCATATTCTCAATGAGTCCAATCATTTTGAGAACATGTGGACTTACGGGCTCGCCATATTTAAGCTTGGTCTCAAGAATTTGCCTATGAGTCTCGAATCTTTCGACTCGAGCCAGATCTTGGAACATGTTCTTCAACTCACTGATGATTATGAAAGCATCTGAGTTGATGAACGTTTTCTGCAGATCCGCACTCATGGTGGCGAGCGTTAGACATTTCACATCCTTGGTGGCATCAATCCAACGATTGAGGGCTGCCTGAGTGACCCCGTCGCCTGCAGCTTCGGGCATCGCCTCATCTAGGACATACTCCTTTTCTTCCTGCATAAGAACTATTTGCAAGTTCCTTTGCCAGTCAAGGAAGTTTTTCCCGTTCAACTTCTCCTTTTCGAGAATTGATTGAATGTTGAATGAATTGTTGTTTGCCATATTAAAAACTACAATTGAAAAGAATAAACAAATAAATAACCATTCACAGTTTTTCTTAATAAACTTAAATTCTAGCATACATGCATAATTCAATGTTTATTAAGCATTTTATTCAAGTTATGTGTTCCGGCAGGTGTGAATAAAATGATTCCAAGATCCTAAAATCATTGAAGAACTAAGCACAGTTTGTCGACTTAATCCTAAAACATCTTAGGTAAGCAAAAGCCTTTTGCTAATAGTCTAGAAACTATTCTTGGTTGATAGGTACGTCTAAGAACTTATTAGGTAAACCTATCGATTTTGCCACGACATAAAAGGACTCCTTACTTATATCGTTGAGTTTCACCAAAACTAACATGTACTCACAATTGTTTGTGTACCTTGCCCCTTTAGGACCAATAAGTAACACCTCGCTGAGCGAAAACTATTACTAGATTGATGTAAAGGATATCCAAGCAAGTGTATATTTTGGCATGGCACCTTTTAACTCAATTTTTAAGTTTGGAACTTAAGGCTCTTACTATGTTGGTTAGATTTTAAGTGAACTAAAATCCTTAATCATGCAACATAATCAAGCTTTTGATCTCATGCATTTTAAGACATATTTAAAAGCAATTAATAACTTAAAACATGCATAAGATATTTGTGATCTAGTATGGCCCGACTTCATCTTGAAGCTTTAACTTCAAAGTCCGTCTTGAAAATCTCCGTGGGAGGCACCATTTTCTTCAAATAGGATAAGCTATAACTAATTACAACTATTTGATGGTACGCAGACCATATTTGAATTGAAAAATAACTTTGGTACTTCAGACCAATTACATTCAAATTAATGGTACGCAGACCATATTTTCTATCCTATTTGGGCCATACTAGTCACTTCATAACCTGCAAAACAGTACATATACAATATATACCATTCACCCATTCATTATCATGAATGGCCCACATAGCTGGTTAGTAAAACACATTATGCATCACGTAAACATTTGCAGCAATTAATCAAGGGCACCAATAATCTACCAATTATTCAGTCCTTATTAATTCTAATCAAGTTGTTTTAACCTTAAGGATTTGTAGACCTAATCAAGAGTTTATGACTAAAAAGCGCTCCCACTTAAACCAATAAATTCATATGCTTTACTAATTTTTAAACATAAAAATGTATTTTTAGTCTAACCGGAAACATACAAATTTAATTAAAATTTAAAGCTCATATGAATTTATAATTGAATCCAAAAGTTTAATTTAATTTCAGTCGTGTTTAAATTAATTCATGATTTTAATTTTTGTAAAATAATTAGAATAAATAAAATTTATTATAATTACAATATTCAAAATTAAAATCCAAGAAAATAATTTAAATTATTAATTTTAAAATTAATTAAAATTACGTGAACTGAAATTTTCAAATTAAACATTCAAAACGATCTAATCGTAACGCAAACACCCTACGCATTGCACGCCCATGGGCCGCTCGCACACAGCCATCGCTGGCCATGTGCGCGCAGCCCATGCGCTCGTCGCATAGCTGCTGCATCTCCATCGCAAGCCATTGCACGCTGTGGTGCTTGCTGCGCGCGCGCGAGCCATCGCTCGCAGTGCGCGCTCGCCAGCGCTGGCTGTGCGCGCGAGCCATCGCTCGCTGGGCGCGCGACATCGCTCGCTCTGCGCGCGAGCCATCGCTCGCTGGGCGCGCGCCATCGCTCGCTGGGCGCGCGCCATCGCTCGCTGGGCGCGCGACATCGCTCGCTGGGCGCGCGACATCTCTCGCTGGGCGCGCGACATCGCTCGCTGGTCGCGCGACATCGCTCGCTGTGCGCGCGAGCAACGCTGGGCGCAGCGCTCGTGGCACGCGAGCTTGCGCTCGCTGCGCGCGAGGCTGCGCGCTCTTGCGCGAGGCAGCGCGCGTTGTGGCGCAGCTCGCTTGCTGCCCACACGCGACTGCCTTGGCTTGCCTTTCGCCCATGCCCATTCGTCCATTGCTCGTGGCCCACGACACAAGGCAGGGCTGCTGCCTTGTGCTCGTGCACTACGCCCTTGCTCATTGCATTCGTGCCGCACGGGCGACGAGCTCCCTTGCTCGTCGTCGCATGCCCGCATTATACAACACCCCTTAAGGGTAACACGAAGCGTCCATTGCTTTGTGCGTGCAAGTTATATGAACGAATCGCATAAAAATTTAAAATTTATATTTAAAATTAATGACAAATTAATAAATAATATTAATTTCATAATTTTAGGGCGAAAAATCGAAAATTTATTATTCAATTGATTTCCGATTGTTATGGATTCAAGTCTAGGTCATAAAAATTTAAAATTTATCATAAATTTACAATTTTTATGGTGGTTTTTAATCATTGGTTTCTAATTAAATTATAATTAATTATGAAAATTAAATTAATTCTAAATTATTCTAATTTTCAACAAATTAATCATAATTACAAATTAGATTGCATAATTAACAAGGCTAGGCATTCAAACTTGTTAAACATATACAGTAGGTCAATAAAAAATTCAAGATTTATCAACAAGAATCGCAAATATTTAATTTAACATCTTAAATTTACGAAATTTTGCATTCGAAAAACTAAAACCTTCGAAAAGTCATAGTTAGGCTTCGAATTTGAGAATTCTGGGTTCGGCAGAAAAATATTAATTTTGTCAAAATTTTAGAATGCCTTTTACATGCGGAATTGACACAAAAATCACTCGATTTGGATGAGTAACGAAGAAACTGCCGAAAAACTGCGTACGTATAATTAAATAAACGCAATTTGCAATGAATTAACAATTACGAAAATTAATCACCCCTTTTAATTCTTGCAAATTTGTAATATTTAACCATGTTCATGCAATTTAGATTATGAAAATAATAAGAGGCTCGTGATACCACTGTAGGTTATGATACATATGACAATTCATAAATCATGCGGAAAAACCATATAGCCAGGAAAGCATATTATTTACACATAATCATTTAGCATAATTTAGATGCATACTCTTTGTTGCGTGCCCTCCCTAGCTGCGCCCGAACCGAGCAAGAACAAGTCTTTAGGACTCCAAGTGTCGTCCCTCCGTAGATAGTCCACAGCACGTCCGGATCCGCTTTAAGATTGACCAACTAGAATCGCCCTTAAGGTACTAGAATTTTCGGCACTTTTGAGCAAGATGTGTGATTGAATTTTTCTCTCAAAAACTCACTTTGAATACTTTTAAACTCGTTATAAATTGTGAACCCAGGCCACATATTTATAGGGTTATGGAAAGGGAATTGGAATCCTATTCAGATACAAATTAATTAAACCTAGAATCCTACAAGAACTCTAATTTAATTAATTTATCAAATAGAATTAGGAATTTAATCATTAACCGAACTCTGCACGTTTTAGGAAACGTGCACGAACACAAACACTTACGCACACACACACGGCAGCCACGATGGGCCGCCCATGCGTGCGTGCGAGCAGCAGCCCACGCAGCGAGGCCTGCGCGAGCCACAAGCCCACGCAAGCACCCGCGCGCGCTGCGCGCGCTGTGCGCGCTGCCACGGCCTGCTGGGCCTGGCCTTGCGCTGGGCCTGGCATGGCTGTTTGTGTGGCGCGCTTGGCTTGCTGGGCGATGGCCTGGCTTCGTGCTGGGCCCTCGTCCGGCAGGCCTCGTCCGATGCTTTTTCGTACGATACGCTTCCGATTAAATTTCCGATTCCGGAATTCATTTCCGATACGAACAATATTTAACATTTCCGATTCCAGAATTAATTTCCGTTTCGAACAAATATTTAATATTTCCGTTTCCGGAATTATTTTCCGATTCCGGTAATATTTCCGATTCTGACAATATTTCCGTTTCCGGCAATATTTCCGATTCTGGTAATATTTCCATTTCCGATAATATTTTCCGATACGTACCATGTTTCCGTTTCCGGCAACATCTACGACTTGGATAATATTTATATTTCCGATACGATCCATATTTCCGTTTCCGGTAATATCATCGTTTCCGGAGTATTCATTTCTTGCCTGTGACGATCTCAGCTCCCACTGAAACCAAGATCCGTCGATTCCGAATATCCATAGATGGAGTATTTAATGCCATTAAATACTTGATCCGTTTACGTACTATTTGTGTAACCCTACGGGTTCAGTCAAGAGTAAGCTGTGGATTAATATCATTAATTCCACTTGAACTGAAGCGGCCTCTAGCTAGGCATTCAGCTCACTTGATCTCACTGAATTATTAACTTGTTAATTAATACTGAACCGCATTTATTAGACTTAACATAGAATGCATACTTGGACCAAGGGCATTATTTCCTTCATTTCATCTAGCTGGTTTTGTGACTTGGACAATGGTGCAGTAACTGAAGCTAAGTCAGATACCCTTGTCTTAGTTGAAAGAGTCTAGAGTAAATATTAGTTAGATGTCTACAATGCCTTTTGTGAGTCTGTGATAATTCTGGAACCATAAAGTTTTCTTTCTCTCCATTGCATTGTGGGTTGTGAGCTAAGACTTATGGTTTAATCTGGTTGAATGATGCGTAATAGTTTTCATCTATCATCACTTCTTTGGTTGGCGACTAGTATTCAACTAACCAGACTACTAGTTTTAGAATCAACTTTTTATTTTTACTTAGGTTATTATTATTGGCAGCTAGGATACATACATTCTGAATTTACTACGACATATTACTATTAGCTCCCCTAAGTTATCTAGGGGTGTTTTCCTAAGTCATAATAAAAAAGGATAAATAATGCAATATATCTAGCACCCTGATGTATGATGTCTTCTGAACTAGGTAATCTACAATCCTCAAGTTTTGAGCAGATAAGCATATTAGTGCTGGTGTGCTCCATTGTAGCTTGGTAGATGATAGGCATCTCCCTTGACTAGAAATGTACATTTACTACGCTGTAAATATTGATGACATTTTTCCCCCCTTTTGCATCTGCGTAAATTGAAGCTTTTGTAATGAGAAGGGCGACTATAGTTTTTGGCTTTTTACCATTGGAATGAATGACAATTCCTATGAGCTTTTGATTCAACGGTTTGTGTCTCAAATTTTTAGTTCTTTGTCCTCTGACTTGGTTGTTGTGAGGGGGTCAAAAAAGCGCGAGGCTAATGCGTGACCTTGTCCCTCGTGGGTGTGACGTTTCTTTTTGTCAAATCAAGTGTAATTGGATTTCCTGTGAGTTTACACCCAATTGACTTGTAATATAGGAGTCGCCATTCAGTTTTTAACGACAATGAGAAAAACTGACAAAACCCGGTTATCGTGACATAAATGGAGTGCAATTATGTTTGACCACGACGACCGTAGGTTCCCTTGTGATCCCTGGTGTGGGGATCTCTCAACATACACCCGCAAGGTCGAGATTGAGGGTTCGGGGGACTGTAACTACCGAGAGGAGTACTCGCTCTTCGATAACTCCAGAGGCAGGATATCCTTACTAGCTCAGCATAAATAATTGAAGGGACATGCGTTAACTATTAAACTAATCTGAGTTGATTTTAACAATATGCAGCACATAATACTAGATCGATCGCGATTATCTGATTTAGATTGTTTTAAGGGACCTAGCATGATAATCCAATTTCCCAAAAAATATCATATTTATTAGGCGTGATAGAACAATCAGATTTAATTAGTTTAACAGTTCATAAAAGGGCGAGGAAAGCAATTAAACCATGGAAAAGGGACACATTACGACGCACCCTTGAGAGGTGCGTCACGGTTCTCAGAAAACTAACCACTTTGACTTTGCTATTTCTCCTTTTATTTAACGAATCTCAAATTATAGGACAGGATACGTTCTGTTCGATGTTTAGATCGATTCCGACAGAACGCGTGATCAGTTTTGCAGCGTGAGGCTTAGGCTTAGGGGTTTAGAGTCAACACTCAGAATCATAATTGTGTGTTGTTGTTCTTTTCACGTCGAACTTAGGGCCCTATTTATAGAAAAGAGTTCGTTGAAAGATAGGATTGTAGAACTCTAATCCACGAGGAATTAGGAAAGAACACGTCCCAGGTATTTTCAGCGCCCAGGTCTGGGCGTCAAAGATTTCAACGCCCAGCTCTGGGCGTTGAAAATAGGATCCAGGCAATTTCAGCGCCCAGGGCTGGGCATTGAAATTGATGTTTGGGCCGTTTCTTTGTCAGATTCGGACTCTTAGAATCCGGAGTGTATGAGACTTAATCGAGTCTTTTAGTGCGTATTAATTTTATGACGGAATACATCTGGGCCCATTACGAACTCTAGGCTCTTTAGGATTTTAATTAATACGTAACTCTTATTTTCGAATCGTATTAGGAATAGGATTCTCTCGCAATTTATATCTCATTTAGGATTTATGTTGGAGTGCAACACCTAATTCTGACAGGTTTCTATCTTTTATGACTTGCCACTTTTAACAACTACCCATTACGGCAGTTACTATGTTTAGCAGGTTTCCATAAATAGCAGGTTTCTATAAATAGTAGGTTTCGGGTGAAATGAAAAGGGGAATTGAGATTCGTTATTTTATAGGAGATGCGTTGTCAAGTGGAGATTTGTGTTCTCATCATTGAACCTTCCCTTTCGGGAATGGGGAAAAAAGTAGGTGTCTACAGTTAGCCCCCACTTTGACTGAGTCTTGGAGTAAGACGATGGTCAAAGTATTAGACGGAGTGCGTCACACAAGTCATGGTGACCTGTTTTGCGAGGTCTCACGAGCCCCCGAGTGATAACATTTGACTTAAGGGTCATCACTTGAAGTGTCGACATATCCCTCACGTGTCATTGGGATTTGTCAACGGATAGTATAGAAACTTCCTCACTTTGTCATTGGAAGGATCAAAAGGTGCGTAGAAACTCCCTCACTTTGTCATTGGGAGTAGCTACAGATGTTTTCAAAATCAAAGCTATAAAGTGTAATTGGGCCTGGCCAAGCCCAATCACGAGGTAAAAATATTTTTAAAGATTCTCATTTTCAGGGTTAGCTAAACGAGAAAACCCCCTTGTTTTTATGGGACGTAAAATGAAGGAAAATCCAGCACATCGTTGTTTTTTGGAAAAAACGGAAAACCATTCTTTTAAATTTTGGAAAAAGGTAAAGCTACTCACATCGTTCTTTTTTGGAAAAAACGGAAAACCAATCTTTGGATAAAGGGAAAGCTACTCACATCATTCTTTTTTTTTGGAAAAACGGAAAACCAGAAAAAGTTATCGCTGCAGCGACTAAGGACCTGCGCGGTTAGTGACGCAGACCCCGCCGGCTAAAGATGGCGAGCCTGTCCGCTAAGGGTGGACACCCCGTCCGATAGAAGTGGACGAATCTGTTTTTGAAATTTGAAAATAAGGACCTACGCGGTTTGTGACGTAGACCCCGCCGGCTGAAGATGGCGAACCTGTCCGCTAAGGGTGGACACCCCGTCCGATAGAAGTGGACGAATCTATTTTGAATTTTGTTTTGTGTTTATTTTTTTGAAAAAAAGGACCTACGTGGTTTGTGACGTAGACCCCGCCGGCTAAAGATGGCGAACCTGTAAACATATATTTTTTTTTTGAAGATTCTTTTTCGAAAACTGAAGACCTGCGCGGTTATTGACGCAGACCCCGCCCGCTGAAGGTGGGCGAGCCTGTTTTTGTTTTTTGAAGAACTTATTTTCTTTCGAGGGATGCTCGGATTTAGTTGCAACCTGAATGTGGGTTGACAACGTGCTTAGACGGACCATTGTCTTGTGGTCATCATCTTTCATGGTTTTGAGCTAGTCTTTACGGCACAATTTTGCCACTACCTGGTTCCTTGATTAGGGGACCATGTATAAGTATCAACGGCGACCTTTGTCTTGAGGTCGTAAACCTGTTTTATCTTTTGAGACATCCAGACACGGGACTTCGTACAACGTAGTCTGGCAATATTGTTTTACTTTGCATAATATATATTTTCTTTCGAGCCCCCAAGCACTCGTGCTTGACGGTCATTTCTTGTAAAAGAGGTTCCTTGGGGATACGCATTCTGTAATTTCCTTGATCGTGTTTGGGATTGCGCTCGTAAGTGCGAGCGATCTTTGTAGTGGCGTGCTACTCTTAACAAAGCCGTGAGGTGCGACTTTCGGCAATTTTAGAGTCGAATGAATATGGCAGGGCCCTATAGAAGTCAGAGCTGTTTTTTTTGGGTCTGTGATCATTTTCGGCGCCCATGCCTGGGCGTTAAAGATTTCGGCGCCCAGCGCTGGGCGCTGAAAATAATTTCTGGCGAGGTTTCTTGATGACACAGTTGGCCTCTTGTTCGTTCGTTTTCTTTTTTTTTCTTTGTAACGCGTTCGTAAGTGTTCGATACTTAGAAAAGATGATATGTATGTGTGAACGAGCATTCATAGAATGGCCGTTGTGTGCGGTCCATTAATCAGTTTGTTTGAATCATTTTTTTTGAGCAATGAATAGTTTGCTTAGAAGCTTGATAGGGTTCAGGCCCATTCACGAGGTGGGCTCAAACATCGTGCCCTTTCGATTGTTCAAACATTTGCTTTGAGATTTTTTTTATTTTTCTATGGTTGTTTCGTAGCTTGGAGCCCCCAAATATGCATGTTGGGATGCTTTCTTTTGGCGTACGATTTTTGTAGGTTTTTTCGAGAAAAGATGCCTTGGGGTTCCGCTCGTGTAGGTGCGAGCTATCCCTTTCGTGGTAGGTAATATTTTGCTACCTTTGATCCTTAATGTAGAAGTCGTGTGGCTTGCATTTTGAATTTGGGCGATAAGTAGTCTTTGCCTCTTTTACACATGCTCTTGGTCGTGCCCGCATTAGTGCGATATGCCTCACTCTGTTTTAGGCTTGTACCGTGGGATGGTTGAACTTATGGTGCGACGTAGGCTTGTGTGGCCTAACATCATGTCTTAGAACATTCCTCCAGGTGTTGGGATATCATTATTATATTTTGCATTAGAGTACTTCATCACGCCTCGTTCAGGTGCTTGAACAAGTGTAGCACCTTCTGCGTGGGTTTGCACGGCTTATTACTTCGTTCGATGCGAGGATTCATAGGTGTTTCTTTCTTATTTTTATATCTGGGCAAAACTTGACTAGCAGAAAGATTCAGCGCCCAGGCTGGGGCGTTAAAGATATCGGCGCCCAGCTCTAGGCGTTGAAAATGATTTATGGGTATATTTTGACAGTTCTTATCCTTGATTTTTTCTTTCGCTTTTGCTTTGGAACGAGGTAGACTGTGTAACGGGCGCTTGTAGGGCGAGCGTTATGTGCAGTAGTTTGATCGGAGTTTTGGTGACTCGCGATTTTCAGTTACCCTTGTTAGTGGGGTGACTTTATATACTCTAAGTAGTGCTTAGAATTTGGGAGGGGTTGTAGCCATTCTAAGGTTCGTTTTACACGATTAAAGCTTAGGATTGTGCCCCTATGACATATGTATAGCATTAGCGTCGAGAATTTGCGATGAAATCGTCATTTCGAGCAATTTTAGAGTGTTTTTCTCAAGCCCCCAATTGTAGTTACGGGATTGGCTTGGTGCTATAATGCTTGGCATACGTTTTTATGCATTCATGGTGACATGGATCATGAATAGTTTGAACCAGACTCGTTTAGTGCGAGGTACGTTCGAGTAGTGATTTGCTACTTCTCTTGTACATGTCGTATTGTGCGACATTGCCAGGGTCAAGGTAGTCACATGTTGAAGTGTGCCTTGACCAAAAGCTAGGTGCATTTCTTTACCCATAACCATATTTAGAAATCTTTTGACTCACTTGCAACATCAAGATAAACGCATACTAAGCTTAAACCAACGACAATTTATTATGTTCGAAGAAGTCTTTGAAAATTATTCGAAGTCCGAGTCCTACTGTGTACAATCCGACGTGTCCTAAGTAGGTTGACTTATAGAAGGGTTCGTACAGGATTACATGAGTGAATCAAAATACTGTTACGATTTTTGGAATGCTGTCTAAGGATTTGCTGGAAGCCATGGTGCAGGCGTCAAGATATACTTGTGCCCGTTTGGCATATGCTTTAGGTTTTTAGGGCCATCTTTTCCAGAATTGCGGGAATATAAACCGTTTTCAAATTGACTTAGATTTACTTGGTGTATGTCTGCACAAAAGGTCAAGGTATACTTAGTTCTTCCCTAGCTCTTTCATTTCAATTTTTAGCCCCCAATTGCTATTATGTCTTCCCATTAATTATGCTTTTAGATTTCGATTTTAGATGCCCGTGTCATATGTCTGAGTAGAGTGAGCCTTGGTTAAGTTCCAAGTCCTATTGACAATGTCTGATTTTTTATTTTTTTTATTTTTTTTCCCAAAGGAGATTCGCAAGCATTTGAATTACCACGAACGGATACCCTGAGTTCGAAGGAACAATGGGGCGAAGCCGTAGAACAATCCTCTTTATTGCAAGCTTACTGCTTTTACTACTTGTTGGCGATTATGACTGTGTCTAGTGGTGAAAGAAGGTCTTTAAGTGAGTTAGTTCGCTTTAGGGAGGGTCAAGTCGAGTACTTTTGAGGTCATGGACGCTTGCGCTAGCCCCCATTCAATTGAGGCAAAACGATCTTTTGAGTCTTGGCTAAGTGCCTAGGAGTGTGAGTGCTCCTTCTGGCAAGGGTACATGCCCTTATTATTTTTCGATGTGTGCTCGTTTTGGCATCTTGATGACTTGGATTCTTCCTTTGACTTAAATTTTTCTTTCGACTTGGGTTGCAAGTAATTAAATTTCAATACGGGACTTCTATTTTTTATTCTTGTTTTTCTATAGGCTTTAATATTTTTGCAAATTGGTTGGACCAAATCATGGATTGCCTACGTATATGCCTTAAATAGATTTAATTTGGAATCAGGTCTTGCGTAGTTCTTAGCCTAGAAAATGGTTTTTTAGAATGCCGATTTTAAACAAGTACGTTCTGAGGTGGAATCGCAACGTTTGAAATAGGATGAGATAAGTGAAGTTCATTATTATTTCAATCTGCTGCTTTGCCGTAAACCAAAAATTTGTTTTATTTTTTAGTACATGTATTTGCACAAAAATCTTTTCATGTTTTCATGTGTTTTTTTTGTACGTATATTTGAATACGTGCTGTACCCCTCCAAGTGTTCATTATTGTTCCGTGTATGTGCGGATAAAATGACGAGCACTTCTGGACAAATTTTTAGCAAGCAGAGACATTCAGCGCCCATGCTGGGGCGCTAAAGATTTCGGCGCCCAGCTCTGGGCGCTGAAAATGACTTCTGGGCGGATGTTTTTTGTTGCGCTAAATGCTCCTTTTTCTTTTTAGACGATCTTTTAAAGGCGCTTTGCAAAGTTTGCTTTTTTATTATTTATTATTTTTTGTACTTTTCATTTGTCTTCTTTTTTATTCGTGACTCAAGACGGTTTGATAGGATAATTTGTATTGGTCAAGCATGAGGATTACATCTGCTAGGACTCACAATTTGCAGCCTCAAGCTAGGGTCATGAGCTTACATCAACCAAGGCCAATGAGTAGCATGGCGACGGCTCAAGGGTATATCAACAGGATGTATCCAAACAAGTTATATGGTCATTATGCTAATGGTGGTGTAAGAGCAGGTTTGGGCTTTGGAAATAATGGGTATGACACACGTGTCAATGGACGCGCGTGTTTTGCAATCAACAAGTTCAAGAACAAGGTTCGAGGTAATGGTTTCTTGGGTTATAGCAATGAGAACTTGGATGGGTTAAATGAGTTGAACAGGGGCCCCTGAGCAAAGGCGTCTAAGAACATAAGGATTGGAAAGGGTAGACATCGTAGAACTTTATTATTTGGATTGGTTGACTCAATTCTTTTCCTTCGCCCACTTGGGTAAATTTCGCACTTTGGGAGGTACGGGCTAAGTATTTCATGGCTCGCTCTTTTCGCTCTCCCTTTTCTCTTTCTTTTTAAGTATTTCATGGCTTTCTCTTTTTGCTCTCCCTTATCTCTTTCTTTTTTAAGTATTTCATGGCTTGCTCTTTTCGCTCTCCCTTTTCTCTTTCTTTTTTCCTTTTTGCTTGGGATTTCTCCCCAACATAATTTTTTTTTATTTGGGCTAAAAAGGTAGATGGTTGTGGTCTTTGAGTCACGAGGCGAGACTGAGTGAGCCTCGTTTGGTAGGCCTATTGTGGACCTTTAACTTTAGTGGGCCTGGGGTGGACCTTTAATTTTAGTAGGCCTAGGGTGGACCTTTAAATTGTCTTACTTTGCAAGCGTATTTAGTCGTTTCTTAAAATGTGCAAATAGCGTAGATTCAAAATGTTGTTTTTACCTTATTGAAATTTAACGAAAGAATTGCATCGAAAATAATTTTTTTGTTTCTTTTCGGACTCCGGTTTCCGAGATTTAATTAGAAGTTGTGATTTAGACTCGAACTTTCATTAATTTCTCTGATTATAACCCGTGTATGAATACAAGGAGGTGGCCTAGACTCAAAATAATGACGTGGCGTAAGCCTATAATACTTGACCAAGCAACTTTCAGACTTAGGCTAATTGGACCATAACTTTCGTTGGTTGACACTTTAGATTTTAACCCTTGGGTGTTCATTTGTCATGCGCCATTTTGCTTAATGTTGGCAAGGTAGTTAATTGGGGAGATCGAATGTTTATTTTTGCAAGACTAGAATCATTAGTGCGTCTTCTTTCTTAGTGTGTATTGCTTTACCCCAAAGGTAGCCTTATGGTATGCCGATTTGGGTATTTTCATGGTTCGTCATGTTGCATTCATGGAAAATCTTTTAGTCCGTACTTAGGAGTATTTAAAGGAGCGAGTGGCTCGAGAGGACTATGATAGTCGTGACCCAATGTGATTCTAAGCCTTGAGGCCATTAATTCTTGCTAATGGTATTGACACTTTAAGTCCACTTTGAGGGTTGTGCGACTATGGGGGAATGATTTTCAGAATGTGACTGTTTCCATTTTGCAAATACTATTATATATTATTTTTATTGGTGAGAGAGAGTATTGAGGCCGTAGATTCTTAGCAAGGGATGACAATTACATATGGGTGCTTATTGATTTAAATGTTAGGAAGGGAGACTCAATATGGTTTAACCTTTTAACTTGCAGAACGACACCAAGCATTAGGACCGATTCTATGGATAAGACAACTAAGACTTAGGATTTAGATTGTACTTTGGCATAGCCTAGTCTAGACTCGGATTTATTTTTTTTATTCGAACATTATTTTTCCTTGAAAACTTCATTTGAACATTATTTTTTGAATACTTTGCCCATGTGATATTCAAGGTTATTTCAATTAGCGTGCTCGGTTTTGGAGCCGAACATTGTCGTCATAGGAGGCCTAACAACGACACAAAGAGTTATTTTATTTTTTACAAGTCGCTTTTAGAATCGAGTGCCTTTTCATACGCCCTCGCAGCAATTTTCACGAATTTTCTTTTACTGCTACGTATACTTTATGCGCGGGCACCGAGCCTACTGTGCCTGACCAAAAGGCCAGGCAGCAACTTCAGCGCCCAGCGGTGGGCGTGAGAAATATTGGCGCCCAGCCAGGGGCGTTGAATATGCGTCCCTGGCTGGTTTTCGTTTTCTGTTTACGTATATTTTTTGTTTATGCGACTTTGATTTTGCGTGCTTGCCTAATAACGTCCTTTACGCGTTGTGCAGCGTTGTGGGATTCGTTACGGGCCCTCCTGAGCGTCGCTTATTTTTGTGGCGATCGTTCGGGGTTGCGGAACACGTATCTTGGTATAACTCTTTGGCCAATTGGTTTATGAATGTTTGGGCAATTTTTAAGGTCGTTGGTTTTCTAGCATTATTTGTCACACACAATCATATAATTCGCTACACATAACTAACATTACAACATGAGGCAAAATAATAATATGTCATGTAGTTTATGATAGGCTTCTATGGGTAGTATTTGCGCCGGCTTGGTACCGCTTCTATCGCAGATCCAACACATGCCCCGGTCGAGGTAGTGCCTTCAACAGACAAATTTCGCCCAAGAGGCCAATCACGATGTAAGCCAAGGGGGCATGCACCAATGAGAGGGACCTAGTGGGCGAGCGATTGGGTTTGGGACGGGTGTACTACTAGCGAAAGTGCCGAGTGGACAACATTCGAAGCGTATGCACCCCCCGGTTGGCGATGGGTATCCTTAGTCCCAACTCCCGAGATGAAACATCCAAGGGAGCCAAGATTCGTTATGCGGTTCTGTCCGTTCACATTAATATGCTGATTTTCAGGTCGTCCCAACTTGATGGGGAAATAAACGCGGGGTAGGATCGTTTCACCCTTCCCCAGTGGAGTCGCCACTGTGAGGGGGTCAAAAAAGCGCGAGGCTAATGCGTGACCTTGTCCCTCGTGGGTGTGACATTTCTTTTTGTCAAATCAAGTGTAATTGGATTTCCTGTGAGTTTACACCCAATTGACTAGTAATATAGGAGTCGCCATTCAGTTTTTAACGACAATGAGAAAAACTGACAAAACCCGGTTATCGTGACATAAAGGGAGTGAAATTATGTTTGACCACGACGGCCGTAGGTTCCCTTGTGATCCCTGGAGTGGGGATCTCTCAACATACACCCGCAAGGTAGAAATTGAGGGTTCGGGGGAATGTAACTACCGAGAGGAGTACTCGCTCTTTGATAACTCCAGAGGCAGGATATCCTTACTAGCTCAGCATAAATAATTGAAGGGACATGCGTTAACTATTAAACTAATCTGAGTTGATTTTAACAATATGCAGCACATATTACTAGATCGATCGCGATTATCTGATTTAGATTGTTTTAAGGGACCTAGCATGATAATCCAATTTCCCAAAAAATATCATATTTATTAGACGTGATAGAACAATCAGATTTAATTAGTTTAACAGTTCATAAAAGGGCGAGGAAAGAAATTAAACCATGGAAAAGGGACACATTACGACGCACCCTTGAGAGGTGCGTCACGGTTCTCAGAAAACTAACCACTTTGACTTTGCTATTTCTCCTTTTATTTAACGAATCTCAAATTATAGGACAGGATACGTTCTGTTCGATGTTTGGATCGATTGCGACAGAACGCGTGATCAGTTTTGCAGCGTGAGGCTTAGGCTTAGGGGTTTAGAGTCAATACTCAGAATAATAATTGTGTGTTGTTGTTCTTTTCACGTCGAACTTAGGGCCCTATTTATAGAAAAGAGTTCGTGGAAAGATAGGATTGTAGAACTCTAATCCACGAGGAATTAGGAAAGAACACATCCCAGGTATTTTCAGCGCCCAGGTCTGGACGTTAAAGATTTCGGCGCCCAGCTCTGCAATTTCAGCGCCCAGGGCTGGGCGTTGAAATTGATGTTTGGGCCGTTTCTTTGTCAGATTCGGACTCTTAGAATCCGGAGTGTATGAGACTTAATCGAGTGTTTTAGTGCGTATTAATTTTATGACGGAATGCATCTGGGCCCATTACGAACTCTAGGCTCGTTAGGATTTTAATTAATACGTAACTCTTATTTTCGAATCGTATTAGGAATATGATTCTCTCGCAATTTCTATCTCATTTATGATTTATGTTGGAGTGCAACACCTAATTATGACAGGTTTCTATCTTTTATGACTTGCCACTTTTAACAACTACCCATTACGGCAGTTACTATCTTTAGCAGGTTTCCATAAATAGCAGGTTTCTATAAATAGTAGGTTTCGGGTGAAATGAAAAGGGGAATTGAGATTCGTTATTTTATAAGAGATGCGTTGTCAAGTGGAGATTTGTGTTCTCATCATCGAACCTGCTTTTGTAAAAGTAGGTGTCTACAATTGTGCTTTTGATTCAATAAGTATTTTAAACTTTTTCTAGAATCATACTTCGTATGTAACCAGCTTATTGTATGAACTTTCCGACTTGGATTTTTCACTTGTTGAAGAAATTTTTAGGTTAGATTGAAGTTGTAGTGACCTTTTACCCAGATCAATAAGTATTAGTACGTTGTGATCAAGCAATGGAGGTGTAGTACCCAAGCAAGAATTTTGGAAAAAGAAATTCTACATTGCTATTGTTATCCCACTTTCTGGACTAACGACTTAACCGCTCTTACGTTTGATCATGTCGTGTCAACTAGGTTTGATCGTGTCGCAGGTCGAGGTCGAGTCAATAGGACATGTCAGACGCGACGTCGGACGACGAAGGATAAGCGATAGCAGATAGGCGACATAGGACCAACGACGTCGATGATTGGGACAAACAGGAATAGGGAAAAAGCCAGGCCCAAAGCCTAAGATCCACAGCGCCGTCATAAGGGAAGAAAAGGTCCAAAAGACAGTGAGAAGATCACGGAAGTAGTTGAAAGGAGGAGAAGATCATGGACAACGGATAACCCCTATCTTTTAGGGATTCTCCTAACCAACTAAGTGAAGAGACTAGCGTATAAAAGAAGAAGACGGTGACAAGCAAAAGACACATTAACTCAAGCACTCATACTCTCAAGCTATTTAGCATTCATATTACTCTTGTATTTGTTCTTTAATTTCGTTACATTGATCTTTAGAAAAAATATACAAACAATCAGATAAGATACTTAGTGGATTGATAGCCTCATAGCTATCCGCGGTTTTTTACCTTATTCCTGGGTTTTCCGCGTCAACACTTCTCTGTGTCGTGTCTCTCTTGTCTCTCTTTATTTGATTCTTACTTAGTTAATGTCGACCCGAGCCAAAGGTCGCCTCTAGACGAAATTTGGCATAAACAGTTTGGCGCCGTCTGTGGGGACATTAACTAGGTTTCACACAAAATCACCCTCCACACCATGACTACTGAAGAGATGACGCTCGCAGAGATGAAAGCAGCCTACGAAAAGGCCCAAGCAGAGCTGGCCCAAGAAAGGGCCTCCATTGAAAACCTCCTGAAGGAGCTCGACTCCGTGAAAAGTACCAAGCATCAGTCGCGTTACAAGCCAGGTGCAAAACCGAAGAAGTTGATATTCGAGATGACTGACGACTCTGAGGACCTGTCCGACGGCGAAGAGCCACATGGAGAAGAGGATGAAACAACACCGGACCCCGTCACCAAGCGTCTGAATAAAATGGAAACTCACATGAAAAGCAATGCTCGTTGATGCTGAAGCTGATGACCAAGCTGCCAGGGGTACCCACGCCCGTGGAAACCGAACCGACCGATGGGTATGCAGCGTCGCCGTTCTGTG
The DNA here is from genome assembly GCF_020520425.1 of Spinacia oleracea. Lineage (NCBI taxonomy): Eukaryota > Viridiplantae > Streptophyta > Magnoliopsida > Caryophyllales > Amaranthaceae > Spinacia > Spinacia oleracea. Next base: position 96,854,977 of record NC_079489.1, read on the forward strand.
AAGCGATCGCCAGGGTGACGGTCCCACACCAGCTCCGACTCCCTACTTGGACCTCCCTGTACGACGGAACATCTGATCCATACAGACACGTCAACGTCTACAAGCAGCGAATGTGGCAGATCGGCATCCCCTACGACCTGGTCGAGCCCGTCATGTGCAAATCAATCGGAGGAACCCTCGACGGAGCGGCTCTGGAGTGGCTCATGAACATAACACCTGGATCCATCTACTGGCTGTCCGACCTCATCAACGCCTTCTACCAGCAATTCGCTAGTAGTCGCCAGTTGGAGAAACAGACAAGTGACCTCTATCGGTTGGTCCAAGGACCTACCGACTCGGTACGCGATTATTTTAACCGTTTTAATTGTGAGAAAATTAGTATAAAAAACTGTGATGTCAGGACAGCCATCGAAGCATTCAAGAGAGGTCTCATCCCCAACTCGGAGCTGTACAGGGAAATAACCAAATATCCCTGTGCAACCTTCGAGGAGGTCAAATCGAGAGCCACTGCCCAGATGCGGATTGAAGACGACGAGATTACACGAATGGCTTCTCAGCGACCAACAGGGGGCAGCAGCGACAGGAGGTCGTACACCTCATGGAACAACAACTGGAGACACCAGCCGTACAACCGCCAGAATTAGGTACAAAATGTCAATCAATATGATGATACTAACAATGTTTACAGGAATGAACGGGTCATCTATCCCCCCCATCTCCGAGTATGGCTTCAACTTCGACATCGGAGGCGTGGTGAACGCCCTTCAAAGTGTAGGTGGTACCGTCAGATGGCCTAAGAAGAGCGACAGACCAGATTCCATGAAGGACATGAGCAAGTGGTGCGACTTCCACCGCGACAACGGCCACACAACCGAGGAATGCATCTCCCTCAAAAAGGAGGTAGCATATCTGTTAAAAAGGGGACATCTGAAGGAACTGCTGAGCGACAAAGGGAAGGAGACGTACAACAAAGACAGCAACACCTAGCCCAACCCAGCACCAGGCGGCGACCGACCAGCCCCGCCTATGTTCGAAAAAGTGGTAAATGTTATCTCTGGTGGTTCAGATATTTGTGGACTAACTTCTTCTGCAGCTAAAAAAATCAACAGGGGCGAATCTGAAGCCGTCAAAGAAGGGCAGACCGAAGACGAAATAGCACTAGAAAAATCATTAGCAGCAATGACAAACACCTTCGACGACTCAGATTCAACCAACGCACAACAGGAACATCACGACGGGCTAGTCATATCGCTCCAAATAGGCAACACTCTGATCAAAAGGATATTGATCGACAACGGCAGTTCAGCAAACGTACTGTTCTTAGAGGCTCTACAGGAAATGGGACTTGAAGAGAAGAATGTAATCAGAAGGTCGACGGTCTTAGTAGGTTTCAGTGGAGAATCGCTACGGACAGTAGGGGAGATATCGCTGCCCACGTACGCAGAAGGTGTTAATGTGATGACCAAGTTCAACGTCGTCGACTGCCCATCAGCATACAACGTCATCCTTGGACGACCTTAGATCCACAAATTGAAAGCAGTGCCATCAACATACCACCAGTCAATCAAGTTTCCAACCAAATGGGGGGTCATGGAAATCAAAGGACAACAAAGAGAAGCGAAGAAATGCTACGAAACAGCGCTGAAACCATCAAAGTCATCTATCTAGCAATTACAGTCAGGGTCGACGGTAGACGAGCCCGACGACCAGCAGATCGACGAGGTAATATTAGATCAGACGAAGCCAGACCGAGTCGTAAGGGTCGGAGCGTCGCTACCTGACAACATCAAAAGTCAGATAGTGTCATTCCTAAGAGGAAATTCGGACTGCTTTGCCTGGTCGCACGAAGATATGACAGGAATCATCCCGTACGTCATCACCCACAAACTCAATGTCGACCCCAACTTTAAGCCAGTAAAACAAAAACGTCGAAAGTTTGCGCCTGAAAGGAATAAAATCATAGACGAAGAAGTTCAAAAACTGATAGACTCCGGGAAAGTCAGGGAAGTCAAGTATCCAGATTGGTTAGCGAATGTAGTCGTCGTCACCAAGAAAAACGGAAAATGGAGAGTTTGCATCGACTTCATAGACATCAACAAAGCATGCCCCAAAGATCCGTTCCCCCTGCCGCACATCGACGCCTTGGTCGACGCCACAACCGGACACGAGCTACTCACATTCATGGACGCCTATTCAGGATATAACCAGATCCTCATGCACCCAGACGACCAGGAGAAATCATCTTTCGTAACAGATAGAGGAATTTATTGCTATAAAGTCATGCCTTTTGGTCATAAAAATGCAGGTGCGACGTACCAACGACTGGTCAACAAGATATTGAGACACAATGGAGGTCTACATCGACGACATGCTAGTAAAATCAAGGAAGGCGGACGACCACGTGGAACACCTACGACAATCCTTCGACATATTGAGAAAATACGGTATGAAGCTTAACCCAACTAAATGTTCTTTCGGAGTGTCCGCAGGAAAATTCTTAGGTTACATCGTCACCCAACGAGGGATCGAGGCCAGCCCCGACCAGGTGCGCGCAATCATCAACATTCAATCCCCCAGGAACATAAAAGAGGTACAACGCTTGACAGGGAGAGTGGCGGCATTAAACCGTTTTATTTCGCGGTCGTCGGATAAGTGTCGTTTATTCTACGACGTCTTGCGCAAAAACAAGGGTTTTAACTGGTCCGACGACCACGAAACAGCTTTGCAAAACCTCAAAAAATATATGATGTCACCACCCCTCCTATCCAAGCCCAAAGAAGGCGAAGTCCTACAACTCTACCTAGCCGTCAGCTCGACAGCGGTCAGTGCGGTCCTAGCTCGCGAAGACGAAACACAACAGCTGCCTATTTACTACATCAGTAAGTCACTACTAGAAGCAGAAACCAGGTATTCCTCCCTCGCAAAAATCGTTTTAGCACTCGTTACTGCAGCCAAAAAACTAAGGCATTATTTTGAAACCCACCAAATAGTGGTGATGTTTAATTATCCAATCAAGTCTGTGATGCGTAGACCAGAAATAACATGTCGAATGGAGAAATGGACAATGGCGCTAGGAAGCTTCGACATCAAATACCAACCGAGGACGGCCATAAAGTCGCAGGCCCTAGCAGATTTTGTGGCAGACATTAGCCCCGACTTGGAGAAGACAGCAGACGACGAAATCAAACTCATCAACAACGTAGAAGAAGTATGGACACTCTTCGTTGACGGCTCATCTAACTTTCGTGGTGCAGGTCTAGGCGTCGTACTAAAATCGCCACAAGGGGACATGATAGCACAGGCCATATGCTGCGACTTCAAGGCGACAAACAACGAAGCAGAATACGAAGCGCTAATTGCTGGACTGACGTTAGCTGAAGAATTAGGGGCAAGCGGACTCAACATCTTCAGCGACTCACAACTAATCATCAACCAAATTAACGGCGACTACGAGGCTAAAGACCTAAAAATGACCTTATACCTCGAGAAAGCAAAAAAGCTAACCTCCAGATTTAAACCCTTCTCCATTAAACAAGTGCCACGAGACTTAAACACACAAGCGACGCCCTTGCCAACCTAGGATCCGCACTCAGAAAATCACCGTTCTCGACCATACCTCTGGTACACCTACTGTCGCCCGCTATTGAAAAAGACATACCACAAGACGCCAACCTCGTCCTATCAACCACAAACACGGATAGCTGGACCAAACCCATTCTCGACTACCTAGCACACGAAACCTTACCCGGCGACAAGCTCGAAGCCAGGAAGATACTTTTCAAAGCATCACGATATGTTATTTTGCAGGGCATACTATTTAAAAGGTCAGCGAACGGTATGTTAATGCGATGCGCAGAAAAAACAGAATGGGAAGGATTACTAAAGCAATACCACGAAGGAGAATGTGGCGGACACGAAGGAGGACGAAGCTTGTCAACCAGGATCAAGAGAAACGGATACTATTGGCCAGAAATGCTCAACGACGCGATGAGGTACGTAGCTAAGTGCGACAAATGTCAACGACACGCAGGTATGACACATAAACCATCTGAATTCTTACATCCTACTTTAACCCCATGGCCTTTCATGAAATGGGGAATGGACATAGTCGGTAAGCTACCCGTCGCCCCAGGACAAAAGGTCTTCATGCTAGCTCTAACAGACTATTTTTCTAAGTGGATAGAGGCAGGCGCATTCCAACAAGTAAGGGACAAAGAGGTGTGTTCGTTTATATGAACTAACATTATATGCAGGTTCGGAGTGCCATCAGAAATCATCTGCGACAACGGATCACAATTCATCAGCGACAAGACTAGAGCTTTCTGCAAGACATGGAACATCGAACTAAAGACGTCGACGCCAAGATATCCCCAAGCAAACGGACAGGCGAAATCCAGCAACAAAACAATCATCTCATCGTTGAAAAAGCGACTGGACGACAAGAAGGGGCGATGGGCAGAAGAACTGCCATCCATCCTATGGGCCAATAGGACGACGCCTAGGACGGCGACAGGGCAGAATCCCTTCTCACTCGTTTACGGGTGCGAAGCAGTACTACCCCCCGAAGTGAAACTGCCCAGCGCACGATATGGACTCATGACACCGGAGCAGAACGACGTGGAACTTAGTGAAAATCTCGACAACACAGAAGATTTCAGAGAAGCAGCGTTGATAAGAATGGCGTCGCAACAACAGATCGTGGCAAAATGCTTCAACAAAAACGTCAAAGTAAAAATGTTCAAGGAAGGCGACTGGGTGCTGCGCAAGGTATTCCAAAATACAAAGGAACTAAACGCAGGTAAGCTCGCACCAGCTTGGGAAGGACCGTACTTGATCGACAAAATCGTCGGAAAGGGGGCATACAGACTCGCCACCAAAGACGGCAAGTCAGTCCCCCGAAGCTGGAACGCTACACATCTTAAACTCTATCACTTCTAAACATTCGTCGTAGACAATTTTATCAGTTGTCGTACCATCGTTTTTACCTTTGTCATTTCTTTTTATCGCTTTATTTTTTCATTCGGAACCATTACTGACTTAGGCATCGGAGGGCCGTTGGCATCCCCAACGGCCAATCCTCCTAGCAACCCATGTTTCCTTTTGCAGAAAAGTGACACCCAACGAATATCAACTAGAATCGATGACGTACGACGGAAAGCAAATCCCAAGTAACAAGCGATGAACAAACGACACAGGTACTGTTTTACATGCATATAATTCTACCATCTTCAATGTATGTTTTTCGTAAAACACACGTTGCACGACACGCGACAAAAACTGCGAAGCACAAATGCAAAAGTCACAAAGAACGCACAAGTGAAAAAGGAACACACTTGTATAGCAAATTACAAACTGCGCGACCCCTGGGGCCACGACCTACAAAATGAAAACACAAATATTATCCAAACACCTCACCGCCGCCACCGACGACGAGTAAAAACATTCAAGCTACGAAAATAAAACACAAAGTTATCCAAACAACCTCGTCGTCGCCATCGACGACGAGTAAAGAAATTCACAACAAAACACAAAAACCAAAAAATATTCAAACTACAAACTATTACATCCCTTCTTCTTGGGTGGAAGCCTGAATTTCCGCCCGAATCTCCGCCTGAATCTCTTCTTGGGTAGAAGTCTGGCCTGGGGGCACGACGACGTCAGTCACGTCCAACGTCTCCGCCAAGGACACCTCCTGATCAGCGACGACAAGTGCGTCTCCCTCATGCCGCCCATCTAAAGGTTCCTCCCCTTGCTCCAACATAGGAGCGTCCTCGACCAGAGGAGTAACGTCGGTGTCAATCGCGACTATCGCGGCAGTATCCGCCTCCACCTCGTCCACGTCCACCACCGGAACCGATAACTCCGCCATGGTACCACCGTTAGCCAGAAAGTCATCCACCTCCTTCTGACACGGCCAAATACTGGTCTCCCCAATCATGCAAGAGTATATCATTTGCGCCCTTGTCCTCCATATGGCCAGAGCCTCGACATCCTTAGCCTCACCTGCAAAGCTTCATACAAACTCCGCAGCCCCTCCATCTCCTGCGAAGTCGAGACCAACTCGTCCTTCACCTTCTTCAACTCATTGGCCGCATCAGGAAGCTGCTCGTCCTTGGTCTTCAGCTGCTCGTTCTTCGTTTTAACCACTGCAGTCAGGTCGACCACTTTCTTCTCAGCAACCTTCCATTTAGCCTCCCACGACGCAGCCGCCTTCTTCGTCGCCGCCAACTGCTTTCCAGCGTTGGTCAATTCGTCGCACAGTAGCGAACATTGCCTACGCACAGCCAACACAGCTTGAGACGCCTGCGCACAACGCATACCCAAAACAAAGTCAACACAATGAACATTTTACACACGACAAGCGAAAATAACATAATACTCACCCGCAATCTAAGTTCAGCAGCGTCCGACGCAACAGGAAGAGGATCCACCTCGTGGTATCGCTGATATGTCGTGGGCAGAATCAAACGATCAGCGTAAGGCCGAATAACGGTCGCCTCACCGTCGCCCAAGAAGTTTGGGGGCAAGGAAATAACCGTGTCCTCGACAACGCTCTTCTCGGCCGGACACTTCTTGGCCGACCCGGCAGACACACCACCAACAGAAACAGCGACAGGCGACGGCGCCTTGAACGGTTTCAGAGGCGACGACGAAGCAATAGGATGGAAACCTTCACCACATATGACAACGGGCGTATCAGGTGACGCCCCTATCTTAGAATGGCGAAAGACGACAGACACAGCCCGAACGCCAGACGCAGCAGACGAACCCTGCCCACCAGCGGCAGCCGTCGACCTTAGACGCTTCCTCGCCCTCTCCATCACTTCACTCTGCGACATCCGCGACACTGGCCTACTTGACAACGTGTGCTCTTCAAAAACAAAAACATAACATCATAAAACACAAACCCCCAAACACGTAACCAAAAAGACAAAAACAAAAAACACACAAACCTGAAGTGTCAGCCATATCTTCTTCTTCCTCAGCAGACGACGAATTTGCTACCACCTCCTCATCCAAATCCAATCTCTTGCGACGACGAACCAAGGGAGCTACCTCCTCTTCTACCTCCTCCTCTGCACCTTCGACGTCGTCAAGACCAGCCTCCTCCTGCCCGTCTAGGAAACCACCTTCGCGACTAAAAGATCTAGCCTCGACAGGATAACTTAAAAACTTCTTGTACTTGTCGATCGAGTCAGCGTTCAACTCAGTCAGCGACGATGCCTTGACGACTGAAAAACAAAACCAAGTAAGGCAACGTTCAGTAAAATAACGAGAAACAAAAACAAAAAGACCACCTTTACCTTCCATCGTCCACCCTTCAACCAAAAACTGCCCTTTATCTCCCAAAGAATCTTGCTCACATAGACAAAACGACTTTGCCAACCCCTGTCGTTCACGGCTAAGCCAACGCCTAAGTTCTTCTTCCCCTTCTTCGTGACTAGTGTATATCTACAACACTCCTTCAGCGCCAGGTCGTAAGAAAACATCAAGTCAGACAAGTCAAAAGGCACTTGCCAATCTGTGGTAACTCCTTGCACCACCGCGAACACCCGCCAGATCTGGGGCATCAACTGACCTGGACTCAAATGAAAAAGTTCAATGAAGGACCTAGCTAACGGAGTGAAAGGAAATTTAAAACCAATCGTGAACGGATACTCGTACATGACGACGTACCTCTCCGGACAGTTAAGAGCTTCCTCATCTGAAGCTGGAATCCTCACTTCCGCCGACGGCGGCAGACCAGCCAGCTCGATAAACGCCGCCGGATCCACCACGGTAGAGTATATCGGATTAAGGGACTTCACCGGACAGATCCCGACTCCCCCTTCCCTTTAACTACAATGGATTTAGATCTAACCATCTTATTTATGAAATTCTACAGGAAAATCGAAAAAAACAAGTGAACTTTACCTGAATTCAGACGAACTCAGTGCGAAAACCGAATTCTTCTTTCTCCTTTTCTCTCTCTCGTTTTCAGATCTGGAAACTTTTTCGAAAACTCTGTGTGAGAAACTTTATTGCATGTCGTAGATTAGTATTTATTGCTCTGGAATTTCGAACGGTTTATTCCCACGAACTAAACAGTTATAGACGGTTTATTTTTTGAAATTGTTTCTTTTGCTCTGAATAGCTCCGCAAAATCACAATTGGGGGCAAACTGTTATCCCACTTTCTGGACTAACGAATTAACCGCTCTGACGTTTGATCATGTCGTGTCAACTAGGTTTGATCGTGTCGCAGGTCGAGGTCGAGTCAAGAGGACATGTCAGACGCGACGTCGGACGACGAAGGATAAGCGATAGCAGATAGGCGACATAGGACCAACGACGTCGATGATTGGGACAAACAGGAATAGGGCAAAAGCCATAAGGGAAGAAAAGGTCCAAAAGACAGTGAGAAGATCACGGAAGTAGTTGAAAGGAGGAGAAGATCATGGACAACGGATAACCCCTATCTTTTAGGGATTCTCCTAACCAACTAAGTGAAGACACTAGCGTATAAAAGAAGAAGACGGTGACAAGCAAAAGACACGTTAACTCAAGCACTCATACTCTCAAGCTATTTAGCATTCATATTACTCTTGTATTTGTTCTTTAATTTCGTTACATTGATCTTTAGGAAAAATATACAAACAATCAGATAAGATACTTAGTGGATTGATAGCCTCATAGCTATCCGCGGTTTTTTACCTTATTCCTGGGTTTTCCGCGTCAACACTTCTCTGTGTCGTGTTTCTCTTGTCTATCTTTATTTGATTCTTGCTTAGTTAGTGTCGACCCGAGCCAAAGGTCGCCTCTAGACGAAATTTGGCATAAATAGCTATCCATGCGAGCACGAAGGAGGCTTGTGATTATTGACTAGAACTTTCAAGTGGCCTTTATTGAGTGTTGTGCTGATCTTAGTCTTCAAACATCTTATTAGTTTGCTCCCGTAGCTGAAATCTCATACTTATTTTGTTGCACATATACGGTTTTGTTTAATTATGTTCCATCTGCGATCCTCCAGTTAAATTCGTGCCCTTCTACTTTATGAATATGTGATCTATCTCTTTTTGAATTGAAAAAAGTAGTCAAAATGTGTACCTTTCTTGGCTTCTTAGTTGGCCATTTGTTGCATGTTCTGGTCAATGCTCTTTTGAAGTGTGAAGTGGACAGACATGGATAGATGTTGAAGCAGAAGTTCATGTTATCTCTTAATAGTATTAGTGTATGACCATTTGGTTTGTTTGTTGTTTCCTTCCCCCCTCCCCTAATAAAGAAAAAACCCCACTCTGTTTCTCTAGGAAACGAATAACATGATTTCTTTAATAACCGAAAAAGTTAATTGATCAATTTACACTATTGCAATTTTGCTTTTTTATTTTTTTTTATTTTTTTTTATTTTTTACCATTACTCTTCTCAGCTGTGATAGTGTTTCAAACTTTTAACACTTTGCTTTCCTATTGGGTACCTCTTACTTAAATCCATTTGACATAGGGTTTTTCTTTTGATTTCGGTCTCGTTAAGACGAGTTGTTGTCTTTTTCTTTTTTTCTTTTTTTCTTATTTAAAGGAAAGATGAGTTGATGTATGAACAATGGTGATGGATTGTAAATGGTGGTATGGGAGAGAAGATGCTTGAATTTTATTATCTTAAATTTTGAGGGAGACGAGTGAAAATGGTTAGTAACAAATATATATCTTATGATTCCTATCCTTTTTATTATTTCATTTAAAAGCATTCTTAATAAGGGAAAAAAAGGTATAGAGATTAGAAAGTTATGAGGGAAATATTGGGAACGCATCTATACTATACTTCCCTAATTTAATATACCATTTTTTTTTTAACTCAAGCCGACGACGTTATATTATTAACATACTAAAATGTACATAGGGAAAAAGCCTTGCAAAGCAAGGGCAAAACTATCAAAGTAGCAAATAAACCAAGGCCTCACCTCCATGAGTGGAATAACCCCCAAAGAACCAAAAACTTGCCAAAGAGGGGCATAAAAACTTACAAATCATAGCCTTGGTAGTCTTACGAAAGGTATTAAAACAAAGTTTTAGTAAATAAGCATCAAGCAAAGGAAGCATGAATCTCCAGATCATATGCATTATCTTCCACCAAAAAAGCTTGACAATCCTGCAGAATTTAAACACTTCAGCTGTTGGTAATCTCCCCATCCTCTACTTCAACAATTTCAATAGCAGTATCCATTGTTGAACCACCAACAACAAAAGGAGTGAAAGCTATCCCTTTACCCTTATCTTGATTCCTTTTATCAACATTTTTCAAATTGTCTCTGGCTTCCTTAATGTCAGTAACAATTGAACCAAACACCAGTTGAGCAGCTCCGCCTGATGTCGCCACCTGATTCAATGTATCTGCATTATCAATTGATCGTTTAGCACCTACAATTGAGTTTGCCTCATCCCTTGCATTTCTTCTAATTGTTTCAGCATATTCTGGATTTGCATTTTCAAAATCAGCTTCATAATCACTTTTTGCCTACGAAGGGATAATGTAATGTAATTTGCTTCCCACTGCCATGATGAGAGAATGAGCAGCAAGAGAATGAGCCACTTTGTTGCAAAATTTTGGAATGTGAGTGAGATCTCCCACCCAGGACTGATTGAGCAGATGGGCAACCTCCCTCAAAATAGGACCCAACTCATGATGATCTTGCTCCTTAATCTTTCCCAATAGCACTTTGAGATTTAAAGCATCCGTTTCTATCTCCAACTTCTCAAACTTGAAGTCTCTAGCAATAATGAGTCCCTCCCTTAAGGCATATAGCTCTGCAGCAAGAGGAGAGCTAACAGTGAACTTACTGGAGAACCCAACGAACCACGAGCCAGTTGACCTTCTGAACACTCCTCCGCCTCCTGCTACTGCATTTGACTTCCAAGCTCCATCCACATTTAACTTCATAACTCCATCTTTTGGAGGAAACCAAGTTTTATTAGTCAATCCTGGAACATGATTGTCACCTAACTCCTTACCCTGTGAACAATTGTTAGCAAAAGTCCAATCTACATAAAAGGCGTTGTAAAGTGAAAAGGCAGATTTCATTTTGAGATAAAAAACCACCATATTCCTGGATAACCAAATCTGCCATATAGCTGTTATAAACAAACTTTTCCATTTCATAGAATTATTTAGGTTAAAAGTGATCCATGCACCCCAATCAGAATTGTAAAAAGTATAAAAATCAAACTTAGAGTTAGACCAAACACGTTGGAAAATATAAGTCCATAAAATACTGGATTGGGGGCAATCTCTAAACAGGTGCAAATGATTTTCAGTATGTAAACGGCATCTGGAACAAGTAGGAGAGATTTGAGGTAGAAACTGATGTAAGCTCTCAGCTACTGGTAAAATCTGGTGGGCACAGTTCCAAAGAAGCATTTTTTATTTATAAGCTCCTAAGATCCTCCAAATTTTGCGCCAAGAAATATTATTTAAAGTCGGGCAATGAATGGTATTTAATTGGCAATGATAAGCTGACTTGATATTAAAGCAACCATTCTTAGAATAAATCCATCGTATAAAATCTGACTCCTTACAGTTATTAGAGAGGGGATAGGAAAGGATTAAGGATTTGATGTGGGAGGGAATGAGATGCTCAATATCATTAAGATGCCAAGTTCTATTCTGAATAATATGGCTAACTAACCAATGAGCCTTAGAATCAGGGATTGTAACTCCTTCAGTTTTATACAATGGTTGAGTGCCAATCCAATGATGATACCAAAGAGAGGTAGTGTCACCATTCCCAATACCAATAATGATTCCGCGTTCAAGAATAGGACGACCTTTGAGAATGTCTCTCCACAACGGAGAGTGATTGTTATTTGGAACACAATTGAACAGGTTTGCATGCTTGAGATATTTTTCTTTTAAAATTTTCACCCACAATTTATCTGGGTTAGTTAAAACTGCCCAACCCAATTTGGCTATAAAAGCAAGGTTCCATTCTTTCCATTTCCTAATTCCCAGCCCACCCTCATTGATTGGTCTAGTAATCTTGTCCCAAGAGAGCCTAGACATGTACCTACTTCTTTCCACCTTATTCCATAAAAATTTCCTACAACATTTTTCCAAGGCATAGGTAATGGAAGCAGGAAGAATATTGGTTTGCATAGCATAAAGAGGATAGGAGTTTAACACATATTTAATTAAGGTGCACCTCCCTGCCATATTAAGAAGCTTAGCTTGCCAACCCCTCACCCTATCCATTGATTTATCTAAGAGACCTAGGTAATTAGAAATTTTCAACTTATTAGGTCTAATGTCCACTCCTAGATATTTTCCAAAAGAGGAAGAAATTTTGAAACCAAAATCTCCAACAATATCCTTTCTGATAGAATGATGAAGATTGGAAGGGAAAATAAGAGTTGATTTATTCATGCTAATTTTTAATCCAGACTTTTCTCCAAAGTAAGTTAATGTATCCATAATATTAAATAGAGACTATTTGCTTGCTATACTGAATAGGAACACATCATCTGCGTAGAAAACATGAGATATTCTAATGTTTCTAGTAATAGCAATAGGGCTCCAACTATGAGAGTTTACCTTATGCTCAATGATAGTAGATAATCTATCAAGACATAACACGAAAATGTAAGAGGAAAGAGGATCACCCTGACGAATTCCCCTCGAGGGTTTGAAAGCATTACATATTTCTCCATTCCACAGAATGGAGATGGACGGAGTTGAAATGCAAGACATAAATGAGGCTAATCAATTTTGAAGGGAAGTTAAAGAATAAAAGAGTTTCTCTAACAAAATCCCATTCTATACTATCATAAGCCTTGGTGATATCTAATTTCAATGCCATGATCTTATTTCTTTTTTTAACCTTATGGAAATGATGTGCCATTTCTTTAACAAGGATAACGTTATCCTCTATACCCCGACCATGAATGAAACTAGATTGGAACGGGCTTATAATACGTCCTAAAATATGTTTTAATCTAGATGAAATAATTTTAGTGACAAGCTTGTAAATAGTATTACATAATCCTATCGGTCTAAATTCCGCAATAGTGACGGGGCACGAATTTTTAGGTATAAGGGTAATATAAGACTGATTAATTTCTTCCGGAATTGTACCATTAAGAAAACAATCATTGCAAAAATAAAAAATAATAGTTCCTAGTTGAACCCAATGCTTTTGAAAAAAAACTGGTTGGATCCCATCTGGGCCTGGTGCCTTGATAGGATCCATAGCAAAAAGATTGTTACGAACTTCATCTATAGAAATAGGAGAATTCAACATGTCAAATTCCTCCTCATTAACGGCCAAATTACTATGAATGTCACAATTTAGATTGCCATACAAACGAGTCGTGGTAAACAGATTCCGAAAATAAGTAGTAGCTATATTTTTCAATTGATTTTAATCAGTAATCCATACATCATTACTGTTTTTTAAAGCTTGTATTTTCCCTCTTGATTTTTTAATATTAGCTATCATATGAAAATACTTAGTATTAAAATCCCCATATTTTCTCCAATTCATGCCTGATTTTTGAGCCCAAATCAAACGCTCCTTATTTAAAATGTCATTTAATTATTGTATGAGTTTTTTTTCTAAATTGATTAAATACTCTGAGTAATACTTACTTAAAGCAATCTGAATTCCATCAATTCTCGCTAAAACGTTTTTCTTTTGTTTTTTTAAATTCCCGAAAATATTATGATTCCACATAGGGATAGAATTAAGAAATTCATTTCTTCCTTGTAAAAAAGAGTTATGAGGAAAATTCCAATTACTAATAAAGTAATTAGTAAAATCTGGGTGAGTTAACCAGACTTCCTTACATCTAAAAGGAAATGGCCCAGCAGCAGTAATATTGGATAAAGTAATTAAAATAGGCGAATGATCAGAAAAGGTACGAAGTAAGTGATGAACCTTAGTATGAGGATAAGCTTCCATCCATGGAGAGTTTGCTAAAGCGCGGTCCAGCCTTTCCTGAATGAGATTATGCCCATCTCTGGCATTAGTCCAAGTAAAAGGACAACCACTGAACCCCAAATCTACTAACCCAGCTTCGTCCATAAAATTGACTATCTCCTTTCCTTGATTGACACGAAAGGGTCTTCCTCCCTTTTTCTTAGATTGGCTGGTAATTTCGTTCATATCTCCCACCATAAGCCAAGGAGTATTTTTTAGGAGGTAAGTTGGATTGGAGAGAATTCCAGTGGTTGAATTTTTCACCAGAAGAACTTGGTGCATGCATGGCGGTGACAAGGCCCTCTTTTCCCAGATTTTTAAAATGAAAAAGAGAGTGAAAATAGGTGTTTTCAGCATCAAAAAGAACCAAATCAACAGTTTTTTTTCCAAAACACCCAAATTCCCCCTCTTGTTCCTACAGGTCTAACCACCCTAAAATCCGAAAATTTTAAACTTATCATTGTCTCTCTAGCCCTTGAACCATCAGCCTTGGTTTCCAAAAAAATGAAAATATCCGGGTTTTGATTAAAAACAACTTCCTTTGCATGAGCTAAGAATAAGTTTCTATTCGCCCCCCTCACATTCCACATGCAAATTTTCATTTGTAAATCGGGTTTAGATAAAGATGAGTTAATTTTAACCAAACCTTGCGGATTAGATGGCTGTCTGATTAGGTAGCTCTCCCAATCCTTCCAGAATTGTGGAGCTCCTAGTTTGGGGATGTCCTCCAGTCCAATCGGTGTTAGATATGTGAATATTTGACGCTGGGCTAGAGGTGGGTTCCAGTAACGGCCCTGAATTTGAAGACCCACTACCTCCTCCCCTGACATGTACATTGCTGTAAGGCGTTCGTGGTGCCCCATGTCTTGACCTAGTGTTTCGTACCGTAAGGGCATTATTGGTACCCCTCTTGGTAGTGGTGGAAGAGGTTGTCTTTGTAACACCGGGCCGTGAGTTGGTGGTGAGAATTCCCAATTTTTCGGACTGTATAAATGTCGAGGACCCACCGCTATCGTTGATTTGGGCCCGAAGCTCCTGTTGAAAGGCTGAGAGTGGCGGTGGGCATGATATGGTCGGGCTTGGTAATTGAGAGTATTCAATTTGGTCGGACTGCCCTTTAGCTCCTCCAGTGAGGCCGTCTTCGATTCCGTGGTCATGCATGTCATGATCGGAGATGTTGGAAACAGATTCATAGTTTTTGGAGGTTTCATTCCCCATGGATCCTCCGGCAAGATTGGCGTGACATTGACTGGGATTCGTGAGTGATCTTTCCTCTTCCGTAGTTCTACTGGTCGTCGTTGGTAAGTTATGGGTGGTGATGAGTTGAGAATTTCCGGCGTCTATTTTTGATATTCCGGTTCCATGGGAGAGAGAGAGAGAAAATGGTTGTAGAAGTGAAGAAGGTGAATGTTTAGAAGAGTTGGGAATAGTAGAAAATGAAGAGAGACTGAGGAAGTTGATGGGTTGCAGTGGTATTTAAAACCAAGGCAGAAAAGGTAGTCGAAGAGTTTAAAGGGGATTCCACCAATGGAGAAGGTACTAATTTAATATACCTACTTATTATAAGAGTCAAAGATTCCACAAAAAAGACTAATTAATGTTGAATTAGAAAACCCGTTTAGAATATTATAACATATTTTTTCTATTTGTAGTAATAACGAACATAATATCAAAGGCTTAGTGCCTTAATGCTGTAATAGCTACCACAACCTTCCCACAGAACTTTCTGATGGTAGGATGTTGAAAATCATGTTGGGTTATTATATGATGCCCCTTGTTATATTATGTTGCTTTCTCTTTGCTTGTTATATTTTTGGTGCAATCTCAAAGGCTATACAATTTCTTCAGAGTTCCCACAAAGCATCAAGGAAACGTTGATCGAAGAATTTCAAGAAGCTAATCCTGGAATGAACATCGTGGTTCCTATATATTCTGTTGCTTTTATCCCAAGGGATTCATCTACTGATAGATCACAAGTTTACGAGGAGCAGACTAGGGAACAATCTTCTGTTGGGACACACCTATCAAATCAGGTAATGTATGTAATCATTGGTTAATTTATCTCATCCTATATGCTGATTTAGAGATCGAGGAGGGCTAAGCATGACTTGGAGAATGAATATATGTCTTAATAAAAATAGGAATGCTTGGAGATGTTAACCCTTTTTCTGTTTTCTGTCACAAACTTATTGTCGTGTTGTTATGCTCTATCTGTGTTGTCTGTGTTGTCCGTGCATTAAGTTAATGATGGATATTGACTCTGACTGGATTGCCATAGAATTCAATGGAATAGCGCAAGTTTTAGGCTTAACTGCAGCTTCTGCTTTTTTGTTACTTCTCACTGATTTTGGGAAATGTTTAGCTGACCAATTTTTTTTTTTGATAAGAAAGCAAGTATATATCATTGTAAGCAAAATAGCCAAGTATTACAGGCTGGAAAAAATAACTACCAAGGGTGGGCAAACCTACCAGGTGGGCTCCCTCAAACACTAACCCTAAGCAAAACAGACAAAAAACTACAAACAGCCAAGTATCTTTTCTCTGTATTTCCTTCCCCATTTCGTCCAACAGGTAGAGATGCAATCAGACCGAGAACAGTGAAAATTTAACCAACCACCAACAGCAGTGTAGCATTTATAACTATAAGGAAACCTAAAAAAAATGTGCTGAGTTGATTCAGGCTCCTGACCACAAAGTAGGCACATTGTATCAGGACAAATCCCTACTCGATGTAATTTCTCTCTTGTTCTAAGTTTCCCGTGAGCAGTGATCCAAGCAATAAGATTGTGTTTTGGTATGTTAAACCTGTTCCAAACCCACTGAGCCCATGGAACTTTAGTCTGCTCCCCTTGCAACCATGCGTACCCTTCAGCTATAGAGTATCTTCCCCCAATATCTCCCCACTTTTGCTGCATAAAACCATCTTTCATCATATCTTTCACATAACATATGCATTTCTAGCACCAACTAGCATCTACTGCTGGAGAATAATCCCACCAGCTTTTATCTTTGATGTAAACACAATGGATAGCTGAACAATTTTATCAAAACATTAATTATACTTCGTATGTGATTGGATAGACAGAGCTTACAACAGGTTTAGTTTATATTCAGCTTTTCACAATTTCTTGAAAAATATATCATGATCTCTTTTCCTTTTTATCTTCATCTGTTGATCTGATTTCAACCGATTTCTTTCCAAACTACTACTAATACTCACTACATCATCAGTTGCTTCACTACCCAACAACCTTAATCAAAACGATCGTAAAGTTCTTCTGTGATTAACCTAAGTCCAAGTGATTTTTGTAACAATAGAAAGACCACTCCTACTGCAGTTGCCCCATTGGAAGGAGGCCGACTAACTTGTAAGTTTAGCCATTCTTCAACCCAAATATGACGGTGCTTGGCGAAATACTAACGGTTGGAGCTCCTAAACAATCAGAAAATGTAATCAAATAAAGATTGTGAAGATCAAAAGTTGTTATAAAATTAATTTATAGTTGCTAAAAAATTAGCAGCAAAGTGAAGTCCATAATTTTTCAAGTACAAATAAAGTTCTGGAAAGTTACGTGCATGCAGGAGCAGTTGGATTTCTTGTTCTTTATTGTTTGAGACGTTTGAGTTTTCTACCTTACTTTCCTAAATATTTGAATCTACAGGTTGAAGAACAAATGGATTAGATATGGAAGAAGCATAAATTTTTGGTGGTGCATGGATTGGGCACGTGTAAATATTGGCTCATTTGGCTATATTTCTTTTTGTGATGATCGTAAACTTTACAAGGAGGAAGCATAACTTTTTGGTGGTTCATGGACTCACACGTGTAATTAACGGCTCTTTTGGCTATATTTTTTTGTAATTATATTAAACCTTATAACTTTAAGGAAATTTTGGTATTTACTACCTTTAAAATACACCACTTTTGTATTTACTACCTTATGAAATTTTTATTTTAAATTACTACCTTAAACTTCAAATTTTTTTTTTATTTACTACCACTTTACAGTTTTCTCATTTTAAAATTAAGATATCTCTTTCATTTCTTAATCGTTTAAAGTGATTCAAAGTTCATTATTTTCCTTTTTATATAGGGATTTCATTGAGAACGTCATTTCAAAAAAATTTGTTTGATAATTCATAAATATTTTAAAATTTTACAAATAATATTTATTTTGTTTAAACTTTTACGAAATGTTAAAAAGTAAGATCCCGATGTCCTTATAAATAAATGAGAAGAATGGATTTTGAATCACTTAAAATGATTAAGAAACGAAAGAGATATCTCAATTTTAAAATGAGAAAACTGTAAAATGGTATTGAATACAAAAAAAATGGAACTTTAAGGTAGTAATTTAAAATAAATTTTTCATAAGGTAGTAAATACAAAAGTGGTGTATTTTTAAGGTAGTAAATACCAAAAAATCCTAACTTTAATTGTGTATGATATCATATTTAGGGCCTACTTATATATGTAAGTACTAGCAAAGTAATTCATTTTGTATATTTTCAACTGATTGAACAATTATGTACTTCTCGTCATCCTTGATCTACAAGATTTAATTTATATATGTGTTTATTCTATTTATGAAATAATGCATCTATAATAGGCAATAATTGCAGTTTACCCCCGTTGCATTTGGGAAAAAAAGTGGTTACTAACTCTAATGGAACGGTTCAAACTAATGGGGGTAAATGTGAATGGTCGTTGCGTTAGGTGTAAATAATGTTACAGTAAATCTAAGGCAACAGTTCTTGGTAAATTGAACAAAGAGTTGCAATAGGTGTAAAAGTTGTTCTAAGAACTACATTTGCAACGGTTACCGTTGCAATATCTTGGTGGAACCGTTGCATTACACCTAAAGCAACGGCAGCAACTGCAACGGTTGTCAAACCGTTGCAATATCTCTATGGCAACGGTTATCCTTTCTTTCGCGACGGTTATTTGTCGTTGCATATGCTCGTTTATGTAATAGTGCAAATTTAAATGGTAAAAATCTGAAATTTAAATGTTTAGAACGATTTAAGGTTTTAGATTTGATTATCAAAATGTTCAAATTTTTTGTTGACATTGTTCGTTCTTTAAAATTTGAATAAAGTTAGCCTACATTTAATAAAGTGAACAAAATCGGATTGTTGTTAAAAATTAATTAAATCGTAAAGTCGTTATTTTTCGAAAATAAAAATTGTTAATTTTGTGAAAAATAACTAAATGAAAATATGTTCGTGAAATTGATTTTTTTTTTAATTAGTTGGTTCGTTTGCACGAACCAAAGGCACGAACACAAAGGGGTGTGTGGACGTGTGGCTCGTCGTAGCCACGCGGGCTGCCTCCCCATAGCCGAGCCACAACAACGCGGGCAGCAGCAAGTGAGTTGCGTGCCGCGCGCGCTGGGGCGAGTGAGCGAGCAAGGCAGGCGAGCCTTGGCTTGCGAGCAGCGAGCAAGCAATGGCAAGGCTGCCTTGCCTTGCGCGCAGCGTCGAGCATCACAGCGACACATCAGTGCCAGGAAGCAGCGACGAGCTGCGGGTGTGTGTGTGCGATGGTTGCGGGACATGGGCAACGAGCTCATGGCCTCGTAGGCCACACAACACGAGGCAGTGCTGGGCTGGGCGCAAGCCTAGCCCGCATTGCACAATTTTTGGCATTTATGTTTCGTTGGGCTTTAAAATTTGATATTTGCATTAAAATGGCTAATGGGATAATTAATTAATTATTTTATTTAACTTGGGCCGGGCCGTGAGTTTAATTTAATATTTAAATATTTAATTATCCGGAATAATTATTGGTTTGAGTGGGAGCCTCTTAATGAAATTAAAATGAAACAATTATTATAATTATTTTCGTAGGTCGCTTTATTTTAATTAAATTAAATTTTCTTTAGAATAAATTCTAAGGATTAATAATTTTGAAATTGATTAATCTTGTAGGACGCGTTTATGTGACCGTGAATTTTAAATAATTCACATAAATACTTGCATATTTAATTGGGCCATTCGTTTTAGGATACGAATGGATGAATGCATAAAATGTATATTTTTTGTAATGCAGGTACTCCAAGTCACTAGTATGGCCAATCTAGGATAGTTAAATACGGTATGAGAACCGTTTTATCTTTGAATGTACAGTTTTAAATATGGTATGCGTACCATTGAAATTTGATGTAATTTTATTATTTCAAATATTTCTAAGTTTAGAACTTTAAGTTAGCATTGAATGAAGATTCAAGACGATGCCAAGCTAACAAGATGGCGAAGAAGATTGGATGCTTCAAGACAAGAGT
Organism: Spinacia oleracea; assembly: GCF_020520425.1. NCBI lineage: Eukaryota > Viridiplantae > Streptophyta > Magnoliopsida > Caryophyllales > Amaranthaceae > Spinacia > Spinacia oleracea. The sequence continues at coordinate 96,875,206 of NC_079489.1, forward strand.
TTGGGCCATACTAGTTCACCAATTTAATTTATGCACTATATATTATGCTTGAATGAATATATTATGCATGAATGTTGTTTGTATGCTCGATTAGATTTAGTTCACTAAATAATCGAACCAACAAAGAAACAACTAGGTCCAAAGTAATATTGAGTTAAAAATTGCCTTCCAAATCAAGCACTTACAAAAATATAGGGATCTAAGGTAGTAGGTTTCCGCCAAAGCGAGGTGCTATTTTAGTTGACTTAGATGGTAAGGCATCCCAAAGGAGCACGTTGATTGTGGTTTTAACTCAAACAACAATGGCATATGTTGTGGCAATGGGATAAATTATGGTACTAATTTATTCACCAAGAGTAATTTGAAGATTACTAGCTATAGGTTTTGCTTACCTAGAATCTTAAAAGACGTAAGACATGCCAAACCTGCTTAAGGATTTAGGACTTTTAGGATCTTGGAATCGTTTCATTAATTTTTGGACCATGTTTTGCTTTTACATGAATGAAATGTTTAATAGCTTTAATGATTGCATGCTAGCATTTATTTTAAAGTTATTAAGTTATGAATGGTTATTTATTGCAAATTCTTTCCAAATGTTGTAATCAAATGGCCGCAAACAATAACAACTTGTTCAACCTGCGTTCAATTCTCGACAAAGAGAAGTTGGACGGCAACAATTTCCTCGATTAGCACAGGAACTTGCAAATAGAATGCATGAGGAAAAGGAATATGTCCTCGAGGAAGAGTTACCAGAGGCCGCCGGGCCGGAGGTGACTCAAGCCGATCTAAACCGTTGGATCCAGGCCAACAGAGATGTCAAATGTGTGATGCTTGCATCCATGAATCCTGAACTCTCGAAAACGTTAATTAACTCGAATGCTTACTAAATCATCTCGGAGTTGAAGAACATGTTTCAGGACCAAGCCAGAATCGAAAGATTCGAGACTCAGAGGTTGATCCTTGAGACTAAGCTCAAGAAAGGAGAACCAGTGAGTCCGCATGTTATTAAAATGATTGGACTCTTTGAGAACATGAGAGCTCTAGATTCTGACGTCTCAAATGAGATGGCTATTGACATCATTCTCCATTCTCTTCATAGTGGATATGATCAGTTCAAGTTGAATTACAACATGAACAACATGGAGAAAACTCTTACGGAGCTTCAAGGTTTGCTGAAAACCGCTAAAAAGACGTTCAAACAAGAGAATAAGCACGACGTGCTTATGGTGCGTAAGGGAAAGGGCTTCAAGAAATCAGGCAAGGGAAAGGGCAAGAAGGGTAAGGGCAAGGCTACTCCCTCACCTAAGTCCAACGGCACCAGTTCTGGTAAACAGAAGAGGGTGACTCGTTCTCCTGCCGACTCTGAATGCTTCTACTGCAAGAAGAAGGGGCATTAGAAGAGGGATAGCTTGAAGAGAAAGGAAGATGAGAAGAACGGGAACGTTGCTTTTACTTTAGGTATGTATGTTATACATTGTAATCTTGCTAATTCTACTTCTTGGGTATTAGTTACTGGTTTAGGCTCACACTTATGTTCCAATTCGCAGGGACTAAGGAGAAGTAGAAGGCTTGATAAAGGCGAGATGGATCTACGTGTTGGAAATGGAGCACGGATTGCTGCATTAGCCGTAGGATCTTATTTTATTTATTTTCCTAGTGGATTTATTTTGGAACTAGAAAACTGTTACTATGTTCCTAGTATCACCAGAAACATCATTTCCGTTTCAAGTTTGGATTCTAAAGGTTTTAGTTTTCAATTTAATGACAATAGTTGTTCTTTTGCTTTGGATGGAATGTTTTATGGTTCAGCACAACAAGAACGTGGTCTATATGTGCTAGATACGAGTAAACAAATTTACAACATAAATACTAAAAAGGCTAAAACTGGTGATTCCGATCTCACATATCTGTGGAATTGTCGATTAGGCCGTATAAACACAAAGCGCATGGAATTACTTCAACGGAAGGGAATTCTAGAATCATTCGACTTAGAGAAGATTGATCAATCCGAATCTTCTTTACTTGGCAAAATGACAAAGCGACCTTTCTCAAAGGTGAGAGAAAGAGAAAGCGATCTACTAGGGATAATACATAGGGACGTATGTGGGCCTATGAGTACGAAAGCTAGCGGTGATTTCAGCTATTTCATAACGTTTACGGACGATTTCAGTAGATATGGCTATATTTACTTAATGAAACACAAGTCTGAATCGTTTGAGAAATTCCGAGAATTTCAAAATGAAGTAGAGAATCAACATGGAAAAAAAATCAAAGCTCTAAGATCAGATCGAGGAGGTGAATATCTTATCCACGAGTTTGATGACCATCTAAAAGAATGCGGTATTCTTTCTGAATTGACTGCTCCGGGGATACCTCAATGGAATGGAGTGTCGGAACGGAGAAACAGGGCCTTACTCGATATGGTCAGGTCAATGATGGGTCAAGCCGAACTTCCTTTACAATTTTGGGGACATGCGTTGCAAACAGCAGCACTCACACTGAATCGTGCTCCGTCAAAAGCTGTTGAAAAGACTTTATACGAATTATGGACTGGGAAACTTCCAAAGTTGTCTTTTCTAAAGATTTAGGGTGGCGAAGCATATGTCAAGCGATTAATTTCGGAGAAGCTCGAACCAAAATCTGACAAATGTTTCTTCGTTGGGTATCCAAAAGAAAGAAAGGGGTATTACTTGTACAACAAGTCAGACAACAAAGTATTCGTTGCTCGTGACGGTCTCTTTTTGGAAAGAAATCATATTTCCATATTGACAAGTGGGAGAATAATAGACTTCGAAGAGATTCGAGACGAACAACGATTCAAGAACTCTTTAGAAGAAGTTCAAGGTGAAGAACCTCCAAGGCCTTTAGAAGAGCCAGTGGGAGGAGTTCCTCAAAACGTTGTTGCCCCTCGTAAGTCAAATAGAACTAAGGTTCAGCCGGACAGATGGACATACGTCCTCTTGACTGAAAACATAGATGTTCTCATATTAGATAGTGATGAACCTATGACTTACAAGCAAGTTATGAAGAGCCCAAGATCCACTAAATGGTTATAGGCCATGAAATCCAAGATAGACTCCATGTCTGAAAATCAAGTCTGGGATTTGGTAGATTTGCCGGATGGGTTTACACCTATCGGATGAAAATGGTACTTCAAATTGAAGAAAGACAAAGATGGAATTGTATACATATACAAGGCTAGATTGGTAGCAAAAGGTTACAGACAAGTTCACGACGTTGACTATGATGAAACCTTTTCTCCAGTCGCTATGCTTAAGTCTATTCGGATAATCCTTGCGATTGCCCGTTTCATGACTATGAAATATGGCAAATGGATGTCAAAAATGTCTTCTTGAATGGTGTTCTTGAAGAGATTGTGTTTATGACACAGCCGAAGGGTTTTGTCGATCAAAAGAACCAAGGAAAGGTATGCAAGCTTAAGAAATCCATTTATGGATTAAAGCAGGCATCAAGGAGTTGGAATAAATGATTTGATGAAGCAGTCAATAAGTTTGGCTTCATCAAGAATCAGGACGAATCTTGTGTATACAAGAAGGTTAGTGGGAGTAAAATTGCATTCCTAGTCTTGTATGTAGATGACATACTACTTATTGGAAACGACATTCCTATGTTGGAGTCTGTAAAGACTTGGCTTGGAATGTGTTTCTCAATGAAGGACTTATGAGAGACACATTACATATTAGGCATCAAGATCTATAGAGATAGATCTAAGAGGATGATTGGACTAAGCCAGAGCACTTACATTGATAAAGTGCTAGCTAGGTTCAATATGATGGAAGCCAAGAGAGGCTATCTACCCATGACACATGGCACATATCTAAGCAAGACTCAGTGTCCCAAGACATCTGATGAGCGTAGAAAGATGAGTGGAATTCCATACGCTTAGGCTATTGGATCCATCATGTATGCTACTAGTCTTATATGCACGCAATGCGTGCGGGTATTTAAAAACTAAATATTGTATTAGTATTATTACATTTAATCACCTAAAAAAATGATAGGTATGAAAAAATGTTCACTTTGTTGTTACTTTACCATGATTATACTTCGAAACTTCATGAGCTACATAATTTTACATTGGATGAAACATTCTGTAGTCTCCACAACACAAATAAACAAAAAAATCCTAGTAAAATGAACTTGCAGCCTTCAACACAAAGATGCCCTTAAATTTTAAGCTAACAACTGTGGGCACAGGAGTTCAAGGGATACGTTGCTTCATTCTTTCTCAAGTCATAGCTCTAACAAAGAATCTAAAAATCACCATGACCCATCCTGCAACTTAATATTTCAAAAATTTCAGTTCACAGTACCCAAAAAAAGATGAAAAAAAAATCATCCCAAATTCGTAATAAAAAGACCAACATTTCAAAAAAAATTGATTATAGGCTGTCGTCATTTGCAGAAGCAGAACTGCAGCCCTCAAGTTCAAGATACTCCAAAAACAGTTGTGCAGAAATATATTTTCTGCAAGTATGTCAGTTGGTAGATACTTAGATACTAATATGCTGGGATACTGTAGTGCAAGCGTGCTAATATGCTGGGATACTGGCTTGGTTCGAAATAATTTACCATTTGTATTAAAACTGCAATTTAGACCCATCAAATCAAATGTTACTGATATACAACAGAGGTTCGAGTCACGCTCCAAGCGTACAAACTTATCCAAATAGGGATTATAAAAACCCAAATTGAAGCTAAGAAGTGACCCAAACTGACCCGACAATCAACATGTCTAATAACAATATTTTATAATAAAAAACTCATTGACAAAAAAATTTCACAACCTGCAACGACGAAATAAAATTAAGGCTTTACCTTCTCCCAATGTTTTCAACTTGGTCAAACAACACCATGTCTGTGCCATATAATCGAGAAAGCTCGAGCGATTAAATGCTAAATTATTAATTGTAGAGTCACATATGTAGTTATGTAAATAGTTCATGGGAAGAAGAATAAACAATGCACTTCTGGTAGGGAAGGGATTGTGTTTCTTTAGTGCATTTCATCGAGAGAGTAAGTAATATAAGTCACCTCTAGTACTTGAGGCTGCTTGTTCGTCGTCTATTTTTTTCCAAAGACTGTCCTACAATACATACATACATTATTAATGATTATGATGAAACATTTAGGGGACTTTAATACTATTTTAGAATGTCCAGAATATATAATTGTGTTACCCTTGCATTGATAAGACAGCAAAGTATATCCCCCAAGATAGACACCATCAGTTAAATACTTGTAGAATTTCACCATAACTTTCCAGAATATATGCAAGATTGTTGTCTTTCTAACTTCATCTAGGATTCTGGTCCTGCTTCCATATAATAAAATCAATTCTAAGAAATAGAACACGTGACTACATGAGAAATACAAAAGGGAATGATATTTTACAGTCGCATTTATACCTGGACATAAGTTATATCGTGAAGCTGCAAGCCCATAGACAGCAAAAGGGATGCTTAGAATTGATCCTTGAAAAAAAAGCGACCGCTTCGGCACCACTAATCCGACCATCATGATCCAAATCAACCCAAATTACTGAAATTTCTCCATTCAATACAATACAAACTCCATCAAAATCAAACAAATTACCAAAAAGAACCAACAAAAACACCCAATTAAATGAGTAATTCAAATACATCAAATAGTTTTCAGTATCATAATTTTAAAAAATAAAAACAAAATAATTCAAATCACAGAGGAGAGAAAACAACCTGGTAACGCCGCGTTAGATGAAATTTGTTTCATTTAGACCCTCCTCTTTCTCTTTTCATCTTCTTCATCATCACCACTCCAACACCCTCACTCTCTTTATTATTCTACACTGAAGTTGTCCCTGCCTGATGAAACGGATTAGATTCAAGCATGGAACTTTAACTTATTTTTAACAAACAACCTGTGAAGCAAACTCTACCGGAGAAAGTGGCACTTGCTACTCCTTATTGATCACCCTGACTATAATCTGAATCATAGTTATTGTCATAACTACTACTAATTCATCATTTCAAGTGGAGTCTAAATTCAATGTGAACTTTGAAATTAAGATTAACTGAAACGGAAGAGGGGGCTCCTAAGGATTACATCAAGTTTGATCACAGAATACAAAGTAGGACTTGCTAAGTTGAATTGACAATGAGTATGGCTTAACTAACTGGTAAAATCAAGCGAACGTTCATAAAAACTTAAGATGTCATACAGAATCAGCACATTGTCCGAAAGCACACCTCCAATTATCATACAATTGTTACCCCCTTGATCTTGCTCTTAGGTTTAACCAAAAATTTGGAATCTAAAAACGCTATGTTCAAATCATAATTAGTTCCTTAATTTAGCCGTCCTTTCTAGTCATCTCTGTCACTCTCAAATAATTCAAATACTTGACTTATATTTCTCAAAATTAATTAAGCATTAACTAACCAATCAATTCGATCAAGAAATCAGCTCCTTACAATTAAACGCCAATTTACAATCATCATCATCTCCTCCGATCCTCTTAGTTTAAAATACACAATACAAAATTCAAAAATATGGATGAACAAAAACCTCCGCATATCCCAAACCTTCAAACTCAATAGATCAGTCGTCAGAGATGATGAAGAAGAGATGAACATCATCATCTCAGATAAAGCAGCAAACGCAATACATAAACCTCTAATTGTTAATTTGTTCTTATTCTTGCAAAAGAAATTAAAAACTGAAATAAAAAAAACCCTAGATTTTTTTTCTTAAAATCAATTTATAAATCTAAAAATAAAATGTTACTAACCTTGCCGATGAACCTTCAACTGCATTTTTGAGAGCTTCAACTGGATATTAAAAATGAAACACATCATTCACATCCACGAAATCAAGAGAATAGTAAAAACACAAATCAAATACCGGTTATCAATTCGTATTAGATTGTCAAACAAAAACCCATAAGTCAAAAGCTAAGAAAATGCAGAAATCAAAAGCTAAAAAAACCTAGAAATCCACATATATCGTTGACGGCGGCGGAGGATATTCACCACCATCGTGGATTTCTAGGTTAATCACCCACCATAGTCTTCTCTCTCCTCCATTATCGACCTTCAATTTGTTCTTATCTATACTCCAATCCCCTTTCCTAAACCCCTAAATTTGATTATTTATTACGAAAGTTTCAATTTGAATATCTCACCTCCAATGAAATTTTTTCTAGAAACCCTAAAACCCATGTTGCAGAAGATGAAGAAGATCGAGGAGAGGAAGGAGAGGATTTGAGGAAGATGAAGAAGATCGAAGGAGAGAGAAAACGGGAGGAATATGGGGAAGGGTTGAATCAGTGTAACGCTTTCTCAATTTTCTCAGAAGATGAGTGTAACGCTTTATTAAGTTGAATAAGAAGATGAGGAGGGTATTTTAGTAAATTTAACGGGGACACGAAAAGTCAATTTACAAAAATGACCTCAGGAGCTGGCTTATATAATAGAGATGATTTCTACAAGGCCGAATGTTTCGTATGCACTCAATGCAACGAGCAGGTACCAGTCAGAACTAGGTGAGGCGCATTGGACTGCCGCCAAGAACATCCTAAAGTACATGAAAAGGACTAAGGATCAGTTTCTCGTCTATGGTGGTACAGATGAGTTGATTGTTAAGGGCTATACGGACGCAAGCTTTCAAACCGACAGAGATGATTTCAGATCACAGTCTGGGTTTGTGTTCTGCCTTAATGGCGGAGCAGTAAGCTGGAAGAGTGCTAAGCAAAGCACTATTGCGGATTCTACAACTGAAGCCGAGTACATTGTTGCCTCAGAAGTAGCAAAGGAAGCTGTTTGGATTCGGAAGTTCATCGAAGAACTTGGGGTTGTCCCCTCCATTAAAGGACCAATGGCTTTGTATTGCGACAATAGCGGAGCCATTGCCCAGGCAAAGGATCCTAGGAGCCACTAGAAGTCCAAGCACGTACTGCGGCGATGTCATATACTTCCAGAGATCGTTGAAAGGAAAGAAACCGAGATTTACAAGGTTGGAACTGACGACAACGTCGCGGATCCATTGACTAAACCATTGCCACAAGAGAAGCACAGCGCACATGTAGCCCCCAAGGGAATCAAGCATATTGGAGAATGGCTTTGATTTTCTAAGTTTTGTTTTAGATTATCTGTTAGATCTGTGTTTAAAACAATTGGTTTAACCATTTCATTTTTATGAAATTTATTATTTCATATTCATTTAATTAGTATTAAATGATAAGTACATGTGATTCAAAACATTCAAATGGGATATCATGATGGTTTCTTCGACAAAGAAACACCCATAAGTGAACTTGAATATTGAAGTCACAAAGGATCCCTAATCCAGGTCATTGAAAGGTGGACGACCAATGACTAATGTGTTAGGTTATGATACATATGAATAAACATAAATCATGCGGAAAAACCATAAAGCCAGGAAACATATTATTAACACATAATCATTTAGCATAATTCAGATGCATACACTTTGTAGCGTGCCCTCCCTAGCTGCGCCCGAACCGAACAAGAACAAGTCTTTTGGACTCCAAGTGTCGTCCCTCCGTAGATAGTCCACAGCACGTCGGGATCCGCCTTAAGCTTGACCAACTAGAATCGCCCTTAAGGTAGTATGAAATTCGGCTATTATGGGGCAAGAGAGGGACTGATTTTTCTTGAAAATCTTACCTTTGAATACTTCAATTCTCGATGTAAATATATGACCCTAGGCACCTATTTATAGAGTTTATGGAAAGGAATTATAATCCTACTAGGATACGAATTAATTAACTTAGAATCCTAATAGAACTCTAAATCAATTAATTTATCTTTTAGGATTAGGATTTAATCATATGTAGAATCCCGATAGCTTTAGGATTCACAAACACTCACGCACGCACGAGCCGCACGCCCATGCGCAAGCCTCGCGGCCCACGTACGACGCACAGCCCGCAACCAATTATGCGCGCGCGCCAAGGCTTGGCTGGGCCTGGTCGAGCTTGGCGTGTGTTTGATGCGTGTTTGCTTGCTGGGCGATGGCCCGGCTTTGTGCTGGGCCTTCGTCTGGCAGGCCTCGTCCGATGCTAATTCGTACGATACGCTTCCGATTAAATTCTCGATTCCGGAACTTATTTCCGATACGAACAATATTTAATATTTCCGATTCCGGAATTAATTTCTGTTTTCGAACAAATATTTAATATTTCCGTTTCCGGAATTATTTTCCGATTTCGATAATATTTCCGATTCTCACAATATTTCCGTTTCCAGCAATATTTCCGATTCCAGTAATATTTCCATTTCCAATAATATTTTTCGATACGTACCATGTTTCCGTTTCCTGCAACATCTACGACTTGGATAATATTTATATTTGCGATACGATCCATATTTCCGTTTCCGACAATATCATCGTTTCCGGAGTATTCACTTGCTTGCCTTTGACGATCTCAGCTCCCACTGAAACCAAGATCCGTCGATTCCGAATATCCATAGATGGAGTATTTAATGCCATTAAATACTTGATCCGTTTACGTACTATTTGTGTGACCCTTTGGGTTCAGTCAAGAGTAAGCTGTGGATTAACATCCTTAATTCCACTTGAACTGAAGCGGCGTCTAGCTAGGCATTCAGCTCACTTGATCTCACTGAATTATTAACTTGTTAATTAATATTGAACCGCATTAATTAGACTTAACATTAAATGCATACTTGGACCAAGGGCATTATTTCCTTCAGTCTCCCACTTGTCCTTAGGGACAAGTGTGCATTTCCTAATTCCTTTGTCGCTCGATGCTTGCTCTTGAACATAAGGTAAGAGTTGTCATCCTTATTACGTCCAGAGGTGTTTCTCGGTTTCAGAGTTCAACTGATCAAATAAACAGATAATCATAGCCCATGATTCATCCGAGCACGGCCATGCATTTTACAGTTTCTAGCGCTCCGAGTGGCCTTGTACAACTTTTAAGCATCTCATCCAGATTAATGGGAGGACAATCCCAATCTTGCGATCTTGAGATTAGAATTCGTTTGATAGGTGATTACCTGAGCGTTGCCTTTATAGCCTCCTTTTACGGTTCGACGGTTGGTCAAAGTCCAAGTAAGCAGTTCTCAAACAAGTAATCTCAAATCACTCAGGTATTGAGGATTTAGTGTCTAATAATTTTAATGAAATTTACTCATGACAGATTTTCATCTCTTACAGTAAAGTTTCATAGGTCTGTCCGATACTAGTCTTCCCAAAGTAAGTATCTATGCAAATGATTATGAAATTTCCATGTCCACATAGTTCAAGAAACAGAACTACTAGTCATCTTGCATTCTAGTCGTCTAACGTTTTCTATGCGTCCATCTTTATAGAAAACTCCGACCAGGGACCATTTTCAACTTTTGACATTCAAGTTCACTTGATAGACATTTCTTAGTCACAGGACTGGTCTTGACAGTCTATCTTGAATATATCGTCAAATTGAAGGGACTCATCATTTAATAAACCACAAATTAAATGGAAAAATGAATTCTATTCATTTATTGTGAATGATTAACCAATAATGTTTTACAAAGAATTAAACTCTAAAACTTTAAAACATTAAACAAGGACATCATAGCCATTCTCCAATATGCTTGATTCCCTAAGCTGCAGTGTGCGAGTTGTGCTTCGCCTGCCGCAGAGGTTTAGTCAATGGATCTGATATGTTGTCATCAGTTCCAATCTTGCTTATCTCGACTTCTTTTCTTTCAACGAACTCTCATAGAAGGTGAAATCCACGAAGTACATGCTTGACTCTTCGGTGGTGTCTAGGCTCCTTTGCCTGTGCAATAGCTCCGTTATTATCACAATATAGGACTATTGGTCCTTTAATGGAGGGGACTACACCAAGTTCACCTATGAACTTCCTTAGCCATATAGCTTCCTTTGCTGCTTCATGTGCAGCAATGTACTACGCTTCAGTTGTAGAATCCGCTATGGTGCTTTGCTTAGCACTTTTCCAGCATACTGTACTTCCGTTGAGGCAGAAGACAAACCCAGGCTGTGATCTGAAATCATCTTTGTCGGTTTGGAAACTTGCGTCCGTATAGCCTTTAACAATTAATTCATCATCTCCACCATAGACCAGGAATCATCTTTGTGCCTTTTCAGGTACTTCAGAATATTGGCAGCAGTCCAATGTGCCTCTCCTGGGTCTGACTGGTATCTGCTCGTAGCACTGAGTGCGTACGCAACATCGGGGCGTGTACATATCATAGCATACATTATTGAACCAATCAATGATGGATATGGAATCCGACTCATTCGTCTACGCTCATCAAGTGTTTTTGGGCACTAAGTCTTGCTTAGAGTCATTCCATGAGACATAGGTAGGTAGCCTCGCTTGGAGTCTGCCATCTTGAACCTTTCAAGCACCTTATTAATATAAGTGCTTTGACTAAGTCCAATCATCTTTTTAGATCTATCACTGTAAATCTTGATGCCCAATATGTACTGTGCTTCTCCTAGATCCTTCATCGAAAAACATTTCCCAAGCCAAATCTTGACAGAGTTCAACATAGGAATGTCATTTCCGATAAGTAATATGTCGTCGACATATAGTACTAGAAAAGAAATTTTTCTCCCACTGACCTTCTTGTATACACAAGATTCGTCTGCGTTCTTGATGAAACCAAAGTCACTAACTGCTTCATCAAAACGTATATTCCAGCTCCTGGATGCCTGCTTCAATCCGTAGATTGATTTCTTTAGCTTGCATACCTTTTTAGCATTCTTTGGATCCTCAAAACCCTCAGGCTGTGTCATAAACACAGTTTATGTTAAAACGCCATTTAAGAAAGCGGTTTTGACATCCATCTGCCATATTTCGTAATCGTAATATGAAGCGATTGCTAACATTATTCGAATAGACTTTAGCATTGCAACTGGTGAAAAGGTTTCATCGTAATCCACACCGTGGACTTGCCTGTAACCTTTTTCAACCAATCTAGCTTTGAAAACTTCAAGTTTTCCATCCTTGTCCTTTTTCAGTTTGAAAACCCATTTGCTTCCTATGGCTTGGTAGCCATCTGGCAAATCGACCAAATCCCATACTTGGTTTTCAGACATGGAGTCTAATTGAGATTGCATTGCTTCATGCCATTGCTTGGAGCTAGGGCTCGTCATAGCTTGTTTGTAAGTCGCAGGTTCATCACTTTCAAGTAATAGAACGTCATAGCTCTCGTTCGTCAAAATACCTAAGTACCTTTCCGGTTGAGATCTATATCTCTGCGATCTACGCGGGGTTACATTTCTAGATTGATCATGATTCTCACTAGATACTTCTAAAGATCTCTGAGTTTCATCCTCAATGTGATCTTGAGCATTCTCTAGAGTTTGTTGTTCGACTCGAGTTTCTCCGAGGTCTACTTTTCTCCCACTTGTCATTTTGGAAATGTGATCCTTTTCCAAAAGATACCATCTCGGGCAACAAACACCTTGTTCTCAGATGTATTGTAGAAGTAATACCCATTTGTCTCCTTTGGATAGCCCACAAGGATACATTTGTCAGATTTTGGATGAAGTTTGTCTGAAATTAATCGTTTGACGTATACTTCACATCCCCAAATCTTAAGAAAAGACACATTTGGAGGCTTTCCAAACCATAACTCATATGGAGTCTTTTCAACAGCTTTAGACGGAGCTCTATTTATAGTGAGTGCAGCTGTATTTAGTGCATGTCCCCCAAATTCTATTGGAAGTTCGGCCTGACCCATCATTGATCTAACCATGTCTAGCAAGGTTCTGTTCCTCCGTTCCGACACACCGTTCCATTGTGGTGTTCCAGGAGGAGTCAATTCTGATAGAATTCCACATTCTTTCAGATGGTCATCAAATTCATAGCTCAGATATTCACCGCCTCTATCAGACCGCAGTGCCTTAATCTTCTTGCCTAATTGATTCTTTACTTCACGCTGAAATTCCTTGAATTTGTCAAAGGATTTAGACTTATGCTTCATTAGGTAGACATAACCATATCTACTGAAGTCATCAGTGAAAGTGATAAAGTAGCTGAAACCACCTCTAGCATTTGTACTCATTGGTCCACATATATCTGTATGGATTAAACCCAATAGTTCAGTTGCTCTTTCTCCAACTTTAGAGAAAGGTTGCTTTGTCATTTTCCCAAGTAAACATGATTCGCACTTACCATAATCCTCTAAGTCAAATGGTTCTAGAATTCTTCCTTTTGAAGTCTTTCTATGGGTTTCAAGTTAATATGGCCTAATCGAAAATGCCACAGATAGGTGAGATCTGAATCATCCTTTTTTAATTTGGCGTTTTTGGTATTTATGATATAAACTTGTTTGTCGTGATCTAATAAATAAAGTCCATTGACTAATCTAGCAGATCCATAAAACATCTCTTTAAACTAAAACGAACAACTATTGTCTTTTATCAAAAAGGAAAATCCCTTAGCATCTAAGCAAGAAACAGAAGTGATGTTTTTAGTAAGACTTGGAACATGGAAACAATCTTCCAGTTCCAAAACTAGCCCAGAGGGCAACGACAAATAATAAGTTCCTACAGCTAATGCAGCAATCCGTGCTCCATTTCCCACTCGTAGGTCGACTTCACCCTTGCTTAACCTTCTACTTCTTCTTAGTCCCTGTGGATTGGAACATAAGTGTGAGCCACAACCTGTATCTAATACCCAAGAAGTTGAATTAGCAAGTATACAGTCTATAACGAAAATACTTGAAGATGGAACGACTGTTCCGTTCTTCTGATCTTCCTTTAGCTTCAAGCAATCTCTCTTCAAATGCCCCTTCTTCTTGCAGTAGAAGCATTAAGATTCAGAAGTGGTTTGACTGACCTTCCTTTTTTCAGACTTGGCGCCAGTTTGTTTAGTTGGGCTGGCCTTGTTGCCACCTTTCTTAGCATTCCTCTTCTTTCCAGATTTCATGAACTTGCCCCCACGCACCAAAAGCACATCTTGCTTATCACTTTTGAGCGTCTTTTCAGCGGTCTTCAGCATACCGTGAAGCTCAGTGAGCGTTTTTTTAAGACTATTCATACTGTAGTTCAGCTTGAACTGATCATACCCGCTATGAAGAGAATGGAGGATGGTGTCTACAACCATTTCCTGAGAGAATTGCTGATCCAGCCGACTCATATTCTCAATGAGTCCAATCATTTTGACACTAGAGGACAAAAGCTCAAGTGCGGGCTTATTTTGAGGGGTTAAGTACGGGCTTTTACGTGTTCAGCACATGGCGTGCCCGCACTTGATGTTTCTCAAGTGCTGCCAAAATATTGGCAGCACTTGATGCTTCAAGTGCTGCCAATTTACAAAATGAGCCCGCACTTGACAAATTTGGTGCTGCCAATTTTGTAATATGAGCCCGCACTTGACAAAGTTTGTGCTTCCCATTTTGGAAATGAGCCCGCACTTGACAAATTTGGTGTTGCCAATTTTGGAAATTAGCCCGCACTTGACAAATTTAGTGCTGCCAATTTCGGAAATTAGCCCGCACTTGACATAAAAATGGGCAGGACAAGCATAAAAAGGAGCCGCACTTGATATATAAATGAGCCGCACTTGATATAGAAATTTGTTATATAACTGATATCCCTGCTACATATATTATACAATTAGACCACGCCCACTAGTTAACCTCCACAAATCACATAATAAAAGTATCCAATTATATAGATAATTAAATTGAATAATATATAATTGTAAATATAAAAAATTGATTACATTAAAATCCTATGAAAAACTAGCATCCATATCTAAGATTCACTACAAGAAAATATCAAAGACAATAAATGGAAATGAAGTTTGCAAACTTTTCTTGAACTTCATTTATCTACTCAATGGTAAAAGACTGCTCCCACGGATTGTTGAATACCTAAAGAAGATCGACCATCAAGAAAAAAAAATGTTAGTTATATTAAAAATATTGTATGGTATAATAAAGTAAGACATAATTTGCTCACAACAATGAAATAATGAACCATAATAATAAAAATGGCTTATTTCTCTACTAACTTTCAACCAATGATCTAAATAAGTATTTTAAACCCTTTGGATGTTTAGTATACTTAGTTTTATGTTTCAAACACTCATTCTTACCTACTTTGGTCATGTTATACACATTTAAGGCTCGTTTGTTCATTATAGTTCATATTTTGACTAAAATGACTTATTTCGCTCCTAACATTCAACTAATGAACTTAAATAAGTATTTGAAACCATTTACATGTTCTTTAGACTTACTATAATATTTCAAAGACTTATTCTCACCTACTTTGGTCAACTTATACACATTTAAGGCTCGTTTGATCAATATAGGTCACATTTTGACTAAACCGACTTATTTTGATTCCAACTTTTAACCAGTGAACCTAAATAAGTATTTTAATCCTTTTAGATGTTTAATATACTTATTTTTATGTTTCAAACACTCATTCTCGCCTACTTTGGTCATGTTATGCACATTTAAGGCTCATTTGTTCATTATAGTTCATATTTTGACTAAAATGACTTATGGGACTTACGGGCTAACCTTTCTTAAGCTTGGTCTCAAGAATTTGCCTATGGGTCTCGAACCTTTCGACTCGAGCCAGATCTTGGAACATGTTCTTTAACTCACTGATGATCGAGAAAGCATCTGAGTTGATGAACGTTTTCTGCAGATCTGCACCCATGGTTGCAAGCATTAGACATTTCACATCCTTGTTAGCGTCAATCCAATGATTGATGGCTGCCTGAGTGACCCCTTCGCCTGCGGCTTCGGGCATTGCCTCTTCCAGGACATACTCCTTTCCTTCCTGCATAAGAACTATTTGCAAGTTCCTTTGCCAGTCAAGGAAGTTTTTCCCGTTCAACTTCTCCTTTTCGAGAATTGATCGAATGTTGAATGAATTGTTGTTTGCCATAATTAAAACTACAATTCAAAAAGAATAAACAAACAAATAAATAATCATTCACAGTTTCTCTTAATAAACTGAAATTCTAGCATACATGCATAATTTAATGTTTAGTAAGCATTTTATTCAAGTTTTGTGTTCCGGCAGGTGTGAATAAAATGATTCCAAGATCCTAAAACCCATTGAAGAATTAAGGACATTATGTATATAGACTAATTCTAAAATCTTTTAGGTAAGCAAAAGCCTTTTGATAATAGTCTAGAAACTACTCTTGGTTGATAGGTACGTCTAAGAGCTTATTAGGTAAACCTATCGATTTTGCCACGACATAAAAGGACTCCTTACTTATATCGTTGAGTTTCACCAAAAATAACATGTACTCACAATTGTTTGTGTACCTTACCCCTTTCGGATCAATAAGTAACACCTCGCTGAGCGTAATCTATTACTAGATTGATGTAAAGGTTATCGAAGTAAGTGTTATTTTGGCATGGCACCTTTTAACTTAGTTTTTATGTTTGGAACTTAAGGCTCTTACTATGTTGGTTAGATTTTAAGTGAACTAAAACCCTTAATCATGCAACATAATCAAGCTTCAATCTCATGCATATTTAAGACATATTTAAAAGTAATAAATAACTTAAAGCATGAATAAAATAAATGTGATCTAGTATGGCCCGACTTCATCTTGAAGCTTCAACTTCAAAGTCCGTCTTAAAAATGGATTGGAAACTCCGTCTTGAATTTCACCGTGGGAGGCGCCATTTTCTTCAAACAGCATCAGCTATAATTAAACTAATTTCAACTATTTGATGGTACGCAGACCATATTTGAATTGAAAAACAAATTTGGTGCATTAGACCAATTACATTCAAATTAATGGTACGCAGACCATATTTTCTATCCTATTTGGGCCATACTAGTCACTTCATAACCTGCAAAACAGTACATATACAATATATACCATTCACCCATTCATTGTCATGAATGGCCCACATAGCTGGTTAGTAAAACACATTGTATGCATCACATAAATATTTGCAGCAATTAATCAAGGGCACCAATAATCTACCAATTATGCAGTCCTTATTAATTCTAATCAAGTTGTTTAACCTTAAAGGATTTGTAGACCTAATCAAGAGTTTATGACTAAAATTGCTCCCACTTAAACCAATAAATTTATATGCTTTACTAATTTTAAACATAAAATTGTATTTCTAGTCTAACCGGAAACGTACAAATTTAATTAAAATTTAAAGCTCATATAAATTTCTAATTGAATCCATTTATTTAATTTATTTTTTAGTTGATATAAATGAATTTAAATTAATTCAAGGTTTAACTTTAGTAAAATAATTAGTATAAATAAAATTTATAATAATTATAATATTCAAAATTAAAATCCGAGAAAACAATTTAAATTATCAATTTTCAAATTAATTAAAATTATTTCCGAACTGAAAATCTCAAATTAAAATTCAAAACGATTCAATTGTAACACGACGAGCACTTGAGCTTGCACCCAAGTCCCATCGTGTGCACGACTAGTCGCTGCACAAGGCACACATAGCTCCATGCAACACGTAGCCATCACTGGCCACGCTGCGCGCAGTCTCTGTGCTGTGTCGCGCCTGCTGCTGCTTTCCCTCGCGAGGCATCGCTCACTGCACGCGAGCCATCGCTCGCTGGCGCGAGGCAGTGCGCGCTGTGGCGCAGCTCGCTTGCTGCCCACACGCGACTGCTCGCTTTGCCCTGCCCCTCGCCCACGCCCATCGCATAGCACACACGGCCAGCACCTTTGCTTCGCGCGCGCGCCATGCTATGCTGCTCGCTGCATTCGTACCGCACGGGCGACGAGCTCCCTTGCTCGTCGTCGCGTGCCCGCACTATACAACACCCCTTAAGGGTAACACGTAGCTTCCTTTGCTTTGTGCGTGCAACATTTATGAGCGTTTTCATAAAAATTTAAAATTTTTAATTTAAAATTAACGACAAATTAATAAATCATATTAATTTCATAATTTTAGGGCGAAAAATGGAAAATTTATTAATCAATTAATTTCTGATTAACATGGATTCAAATCTAGGTCATAAAAATTTAAAATTTAACATAAATTCACAATTTTTATGGTGGATTTTAATCATGGATACCTAATTAAATTATTAATTAATTATGAAAAACAAATCAATTCTAAATTATTCGAATTTCAACAAATTAATCATAATTACAAATTAGGTTGTATAATTAACAAGTCTAGGCATTCATAATTGTTAAACATATACTGTAGGTCAATAAAAAACTCAAGATTTATCAACAAGAATTGCAAATATTCAATTTAGCATCTTAAATTTACAAACTTTTGCGTTCGAAAAACTTAAACCTCCGAAAAGTCATAGTTAGGCTTCGAATTTGGGAATTCTGGTTTCGGCCGAAAAATATGAATTTTTGTCAAAATTTTAGAATGCCTTTTACATGCGAAATTGACACAAAAATCACTCGATTTGGTTGAGTAACGAATATTCTGCCGAAAAACTGCGTACATATAATTAAATAAACGCAATTTGCAATTAATTACGAAAACTAATCACCCCTTTAATTCCTTGCAAATTTGTAAAATTTAACCATGTTCATGCAATTTAGATTATGAAACTAATAAGAGGCTCGTGATACCACTGTTAGGTTATGATACATATGAATAAACATAAATCATGCGGAAAAACCATAAAGCCAAGAAACATATTATTAACACATAATCATTTAGCATAATTCAGATGCATACACTTTGTAGCGTGCCCTTCCTAGCTGCGCCGGAACCGAACAAGAACAAGTCTTTAGGACTCCAAGTGTCGTCCCTCCGTAGATAGTCCACAGCACGTCCGGATCCGCCTTAAGCTTGACCAACTAGAATTGCCCTTAAGGTAGTGGTTCTACGCATTTTGCAATGAAGAACCATCAAGTTAGCAGACATGTGATCCACCCAAGTTCAGTGAAGAACTCTTTAACTTAAACAACCCTGTTTCATTGCTTCTTAGGCAATAATTACTTTTACTTCAACTGTATAGGTTGCTAATGATCCTTTGTTTGGATTTTCTTATCCAAGCAGTTCACGGATATGTGGAAGACTTTCCATCTGTATCTTAGAACATAGAAATTAATGTTTAATTTCCCACGCAACAAATCATGGTCTCCAATCCATGTTGCCATTTCAAAACACGATGCTCTATAGCTCGTCCTTGCCAATGGTTAACTACAAAGGGATGTTTCTTGATCATTTTCCAGTGTTTATGCGTGTAGCATCAATATTTAGCATATCTTTATTTCCTTGAGTCAAGAACTGTTCCTATGTACCTTTTCAAGTACCATAAGTTTTTCTTGATCTCAATCTAGTTGATCTTCACTTAGATCAATAGAGATTATATGTTCGTCATGCCTAAAGCCATACGATACGTTTTTGGCGATCCTCATATTATATCATACATGATAAATTCTTTTGCAGAATAATTCCCAATTGAATTCTATTCATGTAGCTTTAGCTCATCTAGTTTCAGTAGATACTAAATCCAGCTAAATTCTTTGACATATAATATAGGTTAAGAATGTTACTTAGATCCTTTGATGTTTAACTTAGTAAATGTTTATACATAGTTCAAACATCTTTTACTTAGATTTATTCATATGGGTCGAATATCTCCAATGGAGTTTTTCGTGTTTGATTTAGTAAATGCCATTACTTAATCCAGAACAATATTATAAGATCTTTGTGAATGGATCTTAATACCCAGTATGCACTAAGTTTCGCCTTGGTCCGTCATTGACGAATAATTTTCAAATCTAAGTCATTAGCATTTGAATGTTATTTCACAATAGAGAGATATGTGTATGACACACATAGGACCAATTAAGTTTTATGTACTCCTTGATAAGAATCATGTACATTTCATGAAACTAAAATACTTATTAGCTTCACTAAAATACAATTCCAATTCCCAATTGCTTGCTTAAATCTGTACTTAGATTTCATAAGCTAGCATTCATTTCAAGCATTATTTGGATCCACAAATCCTATGACATGACATGTACATAGTTTTCTTCCAACATTTGATTGAGGAATAGGTTTTGTCATCCAATTGCCATATGTACCAATATGCAAGCATTGCTTGAATTATAGACTTAAGCATTACGATTTTGCATGAGGTTTCAACACAATCCACACCGTGAATTTGCTTGTAATCTTTAGCAAATAATCTAGCTTTTTGTGTGAACACCATTTCATGTTTGATGGTTTTTATCCTTAAAACAAACTTGCACCAATAGATGTGAAACTATTCTTGCAAATTAACAAAATTTCAATTTTGTCATCAAAACATTGAGTATGTTTTATGGCCTCTGTGAGGGGGTCGAAAAAGCACGAGGCTAATGCATGACCTCGTCCCTCGTGGGCGTGACGTCGTCAGATCAAGTGTAGTTAGATTTCCTGTGAGTTTACACCCAATCGACTAGTAATATAGGAGTCACCATTTAGTTTTTAACGACAATGAGAAAAACTAACAAAACCCGGTTATCGTGACATAAAGGGAGTGCAATTAAGTTCGACCACGACGGCCATAGGTTCCCTTGTGATCCCTGGTGTAGGGATCGCTCAACGTACACCCGCAGGGCAGAGATTGAGAGTTCGGGGGACTGTAACTACCGAGAGGAGTACTCATCGATAACTCTAGAGGCAGGTTATCCTTACTAGCTCAGCGTAAATAATTGAAGGGACATATGTTTAAACTATTAAACTATTCTGAATTGATTTTAGCAATATGCAACACATAATACTAAGTCGATCGTGATTATCTTATTTAGATTGATTTAAGGTACCTAGCATGATAATTTAATTGTCCAAGGTATTATCTTATTAGGCGTGATAGATCAATCAAGTTAATAGTTTGACAATTTTATAAAAGGGTGATGAAAGCGATTAAATCATATGAGGGACACATTACAACGCACCCTTGAGAGGTGCGTCACGGTTCTCAGAAAACTAACCACTTGGCTTTGCTATTTCTCCTTTTATTTAACGAATCTCGGTTTTTTAAGCAGTGTTCCAGTATTTGGGCTTAATTCATCAGCTACAAGGGACAGGATGCGTTCTGTTCGACTTTTGGGTCGATTGCGACAGAATGCCGGATCAATTTCGCAGCGTGAGGCTAGGCTTAAGGCTAGAGTCAATACTCAGGTTATGGAATTGTGTGTTCTGTTGTGTCCTTTTCACGTCGGCTTTAGGGGTCTATTTATAGGAAAAAGTGGCGTAAAAAGATAGATTTTCAAGAATATGAATACGAAACGGATTAGGAAAAGAATCCGTCCCAGATATTTTCGGCGCCCAGCACAGGGCGTCAAAGATTTCGGCGCCCAGGGCTGGGCGTTGATAATAGGATCTGGGCAGAATTCTTTGTCAGATTGGACTCTAGAGTACGGAGTCCATTAAGAGACTTAATCCGAGTTATTTGGTGCGTATCAATTTACGACGGAATGCGTCTGGGCCCTTTACGAAATCTAGGTTCGTTATGAGTTTAATTAATACGTTAACTCTTTTATCGAATTGCGATAGGAATAGAATTCCTTTTACAATTTCTATCTCTTTTAGGATTTATGTTGGAGTGCAACACCTAATTCTGACAGGTTTCTATCTTTTTATTCTTACTACTTTTAGCAATTACCTTTTACGACAGCTACTATTTTTAGCAGGTTTCTATAAATAGCAGTTTTGGCTGAAATGAAAGGGTGATTGAGATTCGTTATTTTATAGGAGATGCGTTGCCAAATGGAGATTTATGTTCTCATCATCGAACCTTCCCAAGTAGGTGTCTACAGTTAGCCCCCACTTTGACTGAGTCTTGGAGTAAGACGATGGTCAAAGTATCAGACGGAATGCGTCATACAAGCCATGGTGTATGTGACCTGTTTTGCGAGGGTCTCACGAGCCCCCGAGTGATAACATTTGACTTAAGGGTCATCACTTGAAGTGTTAACACATTCCTCACGTGTCATTGGAATTTGTTAAGTATAGAAACTCCCTCACTTTGTCATTGGAAGTACCTACAGATGTATAGAAACTCCCTCACTTTGTCATTGGATGTATCTACAGATATTTTCGAAGTCAAAGCTATAAAGTGTAACCAGGCCTAGCCAAGCCCAATCACGAGGTAAAAAAATTCTCATTTTCAGGGTTAGCTAAACGAGAAAACCCCCTTGTTTTTATAGGACGTAAAACGAAGGAAAATCCAGAACATCGCTCTTTTTTGGAAAAACGGAAAACCAATCCTTTGATTTTTGGAAAAAGGGAAACTATCCTTTGATTTTTGGAAAAGGGAAACCATCTTTTGATTTTTGGAAAAAGATAAACCATCCTTTGATTTTTGGAAAAAGATAAACCATCCTTTGATTTTTGGAAAAGGGAAACCATCTTTTGATTTTTGGAAAAAGATAAACCATCTTTTGATTTTTGGAAAAAGATAAACCAGGAAAAGTGACGCAGACCCCGCCCGCTGAGGGTGGACGCCCCGTGCTTGACGGTCATTTCTTGTAAAAGAGGTTCCTTGGGGATACGCAATTTGTAATATTCTTGATCGTGTTTGGGATCGTGCTCTTAAGTGCGAGCGATCTTTGTAGTGGTGTGCTACTGTTAACAAAGTCGTGAGGTGCGACTTTCAGTAAAGGAATCGGCAATTTTCAAGTCGAATGGATACGACAGGACCCTATAGAAATCCGGGCTTCTTTTGGGTCTGGGCTCATTTTCGACGCCCAGGCCTAGGCGTTAGAAATATTTCACGCCCAAGTGGGGCGTTGAAAATATTGCTTTGGTTGGTCTTTTGATGACACAGTTGGCCTCTCGTTCGTTCGTTTATTTCACTTGGAAATTCTACGTATTCTCTTCTCTTTTGTTTTTCTTTATTTTTGTAACGTAGAATTTTATTAGGGATCACAATGAGTTGATCTGATTTTCAACGTCCAGAGCTGGGCGTCGGAATATCTGGCGCCTGGTCATGGGCGTTGAAAGTGCGTCCCAGGCAGGACTTTCTCGTGATGATTTCTCGAGAAGCCGTAGCCGATTAGTGGACTACGTTGTTTGTCGCTTTGGGGCGATTATTTAAAGGAACTGTTGCTCTTAAGGCGTACAGTTATTGCAATAGTCGGGCGAGTCTATATGGCCCGAGGAATATACCTTGAGGCATAAGACTTTGATCGCTCTTGTTGTTATTTTGAACATATATATTTTTTTCTTTTGAACGTGTTCGTGAATGTTCGATACTTAGAATGTATGTGCAAGCGAGCGTTCATAGAATGGCCGTTGCGTGCAGTCCATTAATCAGTTCGCTTGAATCAATTTTTTTTTTAGCAATGACAGATGTTGAATAGTTTGCTTAGAAGCTTGACAGGGTTCAGGCCCATTCATGAAGTGGGCTCAAGCATCGTGCCCTTTTGATCGTTTAAACATTTTCTTTGAGATTTTTTTTATTTTGCTATGGTCGTTTCGTAGCTTGGAGCCCCCAAGTATGCATGTTGGGATGCTTCCTTTTGGCGTACGATTTTTGTAGGTTGTTTCGAGAAAGGTGCCTTGGGGTTCCGCTCGTGTAGGTGCGAGCTATCCCTTCCGTGGTAGGTGATGTTTTGCTACCTTTAATCCTTAATGTAGAAGTCGTGTGGCTTGCATTTTGAATTTGGGCGATAAGTAGTCTTTCCCTCTTTTACACATGCTCTTAGTCGTGCCCGCATTAGTGCAATATGCCTTACTCTTTTTTTTAGACTTGTACCGTGGGATGGTTGAACTTATGGTGCGACGTAGGCTTGTGTGGCCTAACAGCGTGGCTTAGAACATTCCTCCAGGTGTTGGGATATCATTTTTTTTGTATTGGAGTATTTCATCATGCCTCGTTTAGGTGTTCGAACAAGTGTAGCACCTTCTGCGTGGGTGTGCACGACTTATTACTTCGTTCGATGCGAAGATTCATAGATGTTTCTTTCTTATTTTATCCTTTATTTTTCTTTCGCCTTTGCTTTGGAACGACGTAGACTGTGTAACGGGCGCTTGTAGGGCGAGCGTTATGTGCAGTAGTTTGATCGGAGTTTTGGTGACTCGCGATTTTCAGTTACCCTTGTTAGTGGGGGTGACTTCATATATTCTAAGTAGCGCTTAGAATTTGGGAGGGGTGGTAGCCATTCTAAGGTTCGTTTTACACGATTAAACCTTAGGATTGTGCCCCTATGACGTGTGTATAGCATTAGCGTCGAGAATTTGCGATAAAATCGTCATTTCGAGCATTTTTAGAGTGTTTTTCTCAAGCCCCCAATTGTAGCTACGGGATTGGCTTGGTGCTATAATGCTTGGCATACGTTTTTATGCATTCATGGTGACATGGATCATGAATAGTTTGAACCAGACTCGTTTAGTCTTAGGTACGTTCGAGTAGTGATTTGCTACTTCTCTTGTAAATGTCGTATTGTGCTACATTGCCATGGTCGAGGTAGTCACATGTTGAAGTGTGCCTTGACCAAAAGCTAGGTGCCTTTCTTTACCCATAATCATATTTAGAAATCTTTTTGACTCACTTGCAACATCGAGATAAACGCATACTTAGCTTAAACCAACGACACTTTATTATGTTCGAAGAAGTCTTTGAGAATGATTTGAAATCCGAGTCCTACTGTGTACAATCCGAGGTGTCCTAAGTAAGTTGACTTATAGAAGGGTTCGTACAGGATTACATGAGTGAATCAAAATACTGCTACGATTTTCTGAATGCTTCTAAGGATTTGCTGGAGGCCAGGGTGCAGGCGTCAAGATATTACTTGTACCCGTGTGGCACATGCTTTAGGCTTTTAGGGCTATCTTTTCCAGAATTGCGGGAATATAAACCGTTTTCAAATTGACTTAGATTTACTTGGTGTATGTCTGCACAAAAGGTCAAGGTATACTTAGTTCGTTCCCTAGCTCTTTCAATTCAATTTTTAGCCCCCAGTTGCTATTATGTCTTCTCATTAATGATGCTTTCAGATTTTGATTTTAGATGCCCGTGTCATATGTCTGAGTAGGGTGAGCCTTGGTTAAGTGCCAAGTCCTATTGACAATGTCTGATTTTTCCAAAGGGGATTCGCAAGCATTTGAATTACCATAAACAGGAGCCCTGAGTTCGAAGGAACGGTGGGGCGATGCCGTAGAACAATCCTCTTTATTGCAAGCTTACTGCCTTTACTACTAGTTGGCGATTATGACTGTTTCTAGTGGTGAAAGCAGGTCTTTAAGTGAGTTACTTAGCTTTAGGGAGGGTCAAGTCGAGTACTTTAGAGGTCATGGACGCTCGCGCTAGCCCCCGTGCAATTGAGGCAAAGCGATCTTTTGAGTATTGGCTAAGTGCCAAGGAGTGTGAGTGCTCTTTCTGGCAAGGGTACGTGCCCTTATTATTTTTCGATGTGTGCTCATTTTGGCATCTTGATGACTTGGATTCTTCTTTTGACTTGAATTTTTCTTTCGACTTGGATTGCAAGTAATTAAACTTCAATAAGGGACTCTATTTTTTATTCTTGTTATTCTATAGGTTTTAACACTTTTGCAAATTGGTTGGACCGAATCATGGATTGCCTAC
Source organism: Spinacia oleracea (assembly GCF_020520425.1). Lineage (NCBI taxonomy): Eukaryota > Viridiplantae > Streptophyta > Magnoliopsida > Caryophyllales > Amaranthaceae > Spinacia > Spinacia oleracea. The sequence continues at coordinate 96,900,739 of NC_079489.1, forward strand.
GTATCCGCCTTGAATAGATTTAATTTGGAATCAGGTCTTGCGTAGTTCTTAGCCAGAAAATGGTTTCTTAGAATGCCGATTTTAAACAAGTACGTTGGAGTGGAATCGTAATGTTTGAGATAGGGTGAAATAAGTGAAGTTTATTATTATTTTAATCTGCTGCTTTGCCGTAAGCCAAAAATTTGTTTTATTTTTTAAGTACATGTATTTGCAAAAAAATCTTTTCATGTGTTTTTTGGTACGTATATCTGAATACGTGTTGTACCCCTCCAAGTGTTCGTTATTTTTCCGTGTATGTGCGGATAAAATGACGAGCACTTCTGGACAAAATTTGGCAAGCAGAGAGATTCAGCGCCCAGGCTGGGGCGTTAAAGATTCCGGCGCCCGGCTCTGGGCGTTGAAAGTGATTCTTGGGGAGATTTCTTGGCTCGTCGCTTCTTTTCGTTTTGTGCCAAATATTTGCGAATCTTTTCTGTGCGCTAAATGCTTCTTCTTCTTTTTTTGTAGACGAATTTTAAAGGCACTTTGCAAAGTTTCTTTTTTATTATTTATTCTTTTTTTTATGTAGAATGTACTTTTTTATTTGTCTCTTTTTTTTAGACTCAAGACGGCTTGAAAGATGTGTTGAATGAGATAGGATAATTGGTATAGATATTAGTCAAGCATGAGGATTGGAAATGGTAGAAGATCGTAGAACTTTATGTAGTTTTTGTTGTATGATTTGGATTGGGTGACTCAATTCTTTTCCTTCGTTTTACTTGGGTAAATTTCGCACTTTGGGAGGTACGGGCTAAGTATTTCATGGCCCGCTCTTTTCGCTCTCCCTTTTCTCTTTCTCTTTTTTCTTTTTTGCTTGGGATTTCTCCCCTTTTTATTTGGGCTAAAAGGTAGACGGTTGTGGTCTTTGAGTCACGAGGCGAGACTGAGTGAGCCTCGTTTGGTAGGCCTATAGTGGACCTTTAAATTATCTTACTTTGCAAGCGTATTTAGTCGTTTCTTAAAATGTACAAATAGCGTAGATTCAAAATGTTGTTTTTACTTTATTGAAATTTAACGAAGGAATTACATCGAAAATAATCTTTTTGCTTCTTTTCAGATTCCAGTTTCCGGGATTTAATTGGAAGTTGTGATTTAGACTCAAACTTTCATTAATTTTTTCTGATTATAACCCGTGTATGAATACAAGGAGGTGGCCTAGACTCAAAATAATGATGTGGCGTAAGCCCATAACACTTGACCAAGCGACTCTCAGACTTAGGCTAATTGGACCATAACTTTCGTTGGTTGACACTTTTAGATTTTAACCCTTAGGTGTTCGTTTGTCATGCGCCATTTTGCTTAATGTTGGCAAGGTAGTTAGTTGGGGAGATCAAATTTTCATTTTTGCAAGACTAGAATTATTAGTGCGGCTTCCTTCTTAGTGTGTATTGCTTTACCCCAATGGTAGCCTTACGGCATGCCGACTTGGGTATTTTCATGGTTCGTCATGTTGCATTCATGGAAAATCTTTTAGTCCGGGCTTAGGAGTATTTCAAGGAGCGAGTGGCTCGAGAGGACTATGGTAGTCGTGACCCAATGTGATCATAAGCCTTGAGGCCATTAAATTTCTTTTGCCAATGATATTGACACCTTAGGTTCACTTTGGGGGTTGTGCGACTATGGAGGAATTATTTTCAGAATGTGACTGTTTTCCATTTTGCGAATACTTGAATTACATAATATATTCTTTTTATTGGTGAGAGAGAGTATTGAGGCCATAGATTCTTAGCAAGGGATGACAATTACATATGGGTGCTTATTGATTTAAATGTTAGGAAGGGAGACTCAATATGGTTTAACCTTTTAACTTGCAGAACGACACCAAGCATTAGGACCGATTCTATGGATAAGAAAACTAAGACTTAGGATTTAGATTGTACTTTGGCATAGCCTAGTCTAGACTTTTTTATTTTTTTATTCGAACATTATTTTTCCTTGAAAACTTTATTTGAACATCATTTTTTGAATACTTTTCCCATGTGACATTCAAGGTCATTTAATCAGCGTGCTCGGTTTTGGTGCCGAACATTGTCGTCATAGGAGGCATAATGACGACACAAGGAGTTTTTTATTTTATAAGTCGTTCTTAGAATCGAGTGCCTTTTTCATACGTCCTTGTAGCAAATTTGTTGCGAATTTTTTATTGCTACGTATATTTTGTGCGTGGGCATCGAGGCTGCGGTGCCTGGCCAAAAGGCCAAGCACCAACATCAGCGCCCAGCAAGGGCGATGAAATAATTGGCGCCCAGCCAGGGGGCGCTGAAAATGCGTCCCTGACTGGTACTCGTATTCTGTTCGTCTATTTTTTTTGTACATACGACTTAATTTTGCGTGCTTTCCCAATAACGTCCTTTGCGCGTTATGCAGCGTCGTGGGATCCGTTACAGGCCGTCCTGGGCGTCGCTTATTTTTGTGGTGATCGCCCGGGACTGCGGGACACGTATTTAGGTATAACTCTTTGGCCAATTGGTGTTTATGAATGATTGGGCAATTTTTAGGGTTGTTGGTTTTCTAGCGTTATTTATCACACACAATCACAACACAATCACGTAATTCGCTACACATAACTAACATTACAACATGAAGCAAAAATAATATGTCACGTAGTTTATGATAGGCTTCTATGGGTAATATTTGCGCCGGCTTGGTACCGCTTCTATCGTAGATCCAACACATGCCCCGGTCGAGGTAGTGCATTCAACAGACGAATTTCGTCCCAAGAGGCCAATCACGATGTAAGCCAAGGGGGCATGCACCAATGAGAGGGACCTTAGTGGGCGAGCGATTGGGTTTGGGACGGGTGTACTACTAGCGAAAAGTGCCGAGTGGACAACATTCGAAGCGTATGCACCCCCCGGTTGGCGATGGGTATCCTTAGTCCCAACTCCCGAGATGAAACATGCCAAGGGAGCCGAGATTCGTTATGCGGTTCTGTCCGTTCACATTAATATGCTGATTTTCAGGTCGTCCCAACTTGATAAGGAAATAAACGCGTAGTAGGATCGTTTCACCCTTCGGCTATTTTGATTACCTACGAGAACGAGTATTTCATTAACGTTCCCCAGCGAAGTCGCCACTGTGAGGGGGTCGAAAAAGCACGAGGCTAATGCATGACCTCGTCCCTCGTGGGCGTGACTTCGTCAGATCAAGTGTAGTTAGATTTCCTGTGAGTTTACACCCAATAGACTAGTAATATAGGAGTCGCCATTCAGTTTTTAACGACAATGAGAAAAACTGACAAAACCCGGTTATCGTGATATAAAGGATTGCAATTATGTTCGACCACGACGGCCATAGGTTCCCTTGTGATCCCTGGTGTGGGGATCGCTCAACGTACACCCGCAAGGCAGAGATTGAGAGTTCGGGGGACTGTAACTACCGAGAGGAGTGCTCATCGATAACTCCAGAGGCAGGTTATCCTTACTAGCTCAGCATAAATAATTGAAGGGACATGTGTTTAAACTATTAAACTATTCTGAATTGATTTTAGCAATATGCAACACATAATACTAAGTCGATCGTGATTATCTTATTTAGATTGATTTAAGGTACCTAGCATGATAATTTCATTGTCCAAGGTATTATCTTATTAGGCGTGATAGATCAATCAAGTTAATAGTTTGACAATTTTATAAAAGGGTGATGAAAGCGATTAAATCATATGAGGGACACATTACAACGCACCCTTGAGAGGTGCGTCACGGTTCTCAGAAAACTAACCACTTGGCTTTGCTATTTCTCCTTTTATTTAACGAATCTCGGTTTTCTAAGCAGTGTTCCAGTATTTGGGCTTAATTCATCAGCTACAAGGGACAGGATGCGTTCTATTCGACTTTTAGGTCGATTGCGACAGAACTCCGGATCAATTTCGCAGCGTGAGGCTAGGCTTAAGGCTAGAGTCAATACTCAGGTTATGGAATTGTGTGTTCTGTTGTGTCCTTTTCACGTCGTCTTTAGGGGTCTATTTATAGGAAAAAGTGGCGTAGAAAGATAGATTTTCAGGAATATGAATACGAAACGAATTAGGAAAAGAATCCGTCCCAGATATTTTCGGCGCCCAGCACTGGGCGTCAAAGTTTCGGCGCCCAGGGCTGGGCGTTGAAAATAGGATCTGGGCAGAATTCTTTGTCAGATTTGACTCTGTAGGTTATGATACATATGACAATTCATAAATCATGCGGAAAAACCATATAGCCAGAAAAGCATATTATTTACACATAATCATTTAGCATAGAATAGATGCATACATGTTGTAGCGTGCCTTCCCTAGCTGCGCCCGAACCGAACAAGAACAAGTCTTTATGACTCCAAATGTCGTCCCTCCGTAGATAGTCCACAGTACGTCCGGATCCGCCTCAAGTTAGACCAACTAGAATCGCCCTTAAGGTGCTTAGGATTTTCGGCTCTTATTGCAAGTGTATGGCTGATTTATATTTCAAAAACTTACCCTTTGAATACTTCAATCGTACCCATAAATTGTGACCCTAGGCACTTATTTATAGGAGTATGAAAAAGTAATTGTAATCCTACTAGGATGTGGACTTGCTAATTAGAACTTTATTAGGACTCTAAATAACAAAGCAAATCTAATAGGATTAGGATTTTAATCTTTGCACAAATCCTAATAGGATTAGGATTTCCCGCATACGCATCGTACAAGCCGTGCACCCGCGCAGGCCTTGCGGCCCACGACAGGCGCACAACCCATGTTGCTGTGCTTCGCCTTCGTCTAGCGGGCCTCGTCCGATGCTAATTCGTACGATACACTTCCGATTAAATTCCCGATTCCGGAATTCGTTTCCGATACGAACAATATTTAATATTTCCGATTCCGGAATTAATTTCCGTTTCGAACAAATATTTAATATTTCCGTTTCCGGAATTATTTTCCGATTCCGAGAATATTTCCGATTCTGACAATATTTCCGTTTCCGGCAATATTTCCGATTCCGGCAATATTTCCATTTCCGATAATATTTCCGATACGTACCATGTTTCCGTTTCCGGCAACATCTACGACTTGGATAATATTTATATTTCCGATACGATCCATATTTCCGTTTCCGGCAATATCATCGTTTCCGGAGTATTCATTTCTTGCTTGTGACAACCTCAGCTCCCACTGAAACCAAGATCCATCGATTCCGAATATCCATAGATAGAGTATTTAATGCCATTAAATACTTGATCCGTTTACGTACTATTTGTGTGACCCTACGGGTTCATTCAAGAGTAAGCTGTGGATTAATATCATTAATTCCACTTGAACTGAAGCGGCCTCTAGCTAGGCATTCAGCTCACTTGATCTCACTGAATTATTAACTTGTTAATTAATACTGAACCGCATTTATTAGACTTAACATTGAATGCATACTTGGACCAAGGGCATTATTTCCTTCAGTCTCCCACTTGTCCTTAGGGACAAGTGTGAATTTCCTAATTCCTTTGTATATCGCTCGATGCTTGCTCTTGAACATAAGGTAAGAGTTGTCATCCTTATTATGTCCAGAGGTGTTTCTCGGTTTCAGAGTTCAACTGATCAAATAAACAGATAATCATAGCCTATGATTCATCCGAGCACGGCCATGCATTTCACAGTTTCTAGCTCTCCGAGTGGCCTTGTACAACTTTTAAGCATCTCATCCCGATTTATGGGAGGACAATCCCAATCTTGCGATCTTGAGATTAGACTTCGTTTGATAGGTGATTACCTGAGCGTTGCCTTTATAGCCTCCTTTTACGGTGCGACGGTTGGTCAACGTCAAAGCAACAAGTTCTCAAACAAGTAATCTCAAATCACTCAGGTATTGAGGATTTAGTGTATAATAATTTTAATGAAATTTACTTATGACAGATTTTCATCTCTTACTGTAAAGTTTCATAGGTCTTGTCCGATACTAGTCTTCCCAAAGTAAGTATCTATGCAAATGATTATGACTTTGCCATGTCCACATAGTTCAAGAAACAGAACTACTAGTCATCTTGCATTCTAGTCGTCTAACGTTTTCTATGCGTCCAATTTTATAGAAAACTCCGAATAGGGACCATTTTCAACCTTGACATTCAAGTTCACTTGATAGACATTTCTTAGTCACAGGACTGGTCCTGACAGTCTATCTTGAATATATCGTCAAATTGAAGGGACTCATCATTTAATAAACCACAAATTAAATGGAAAAATGAATTCTATTCATTTATTGTGAATGATTAACCAATAATGTTTTACAAAGATTTAAACTCTAAAACTTTAAAACATTAAACAAGGATATCAAAGCCATTCTCCAATATGGTTGATTCCCAAAGCTGTAGTGTGCGAGTTGTGCTTCGCCTGCGGCAGAGGTTTAGTCAATAGATCTGATATGTTGTCATCAGTTCCAATCTTGCTTATCTCGACTTCTTTTCTTTCAACGAACTCTCGTAGAAGGTGAAATCTACGAAGTACATGCTTGACTCTCTGGTGGTGTCTAGGCTCCTTTGCCTGTGCAATAGCTCCGTTATTATCACAATACAGGGCTATTGGTCCTTTAATGGAGGGGACTACACCAAGTTCACCTATGAACTTCCTTAGCCATATAGCTTCCTTTGCTGCTTCATGTGCAGCAATGTACTCCGCCTCAGTTGTAGAATCCGCAATGGTGCTTTGCTTAGCACTTTTCCAGCTTACTGCACCTCCGTTGAGGCAGAAGACAAACCCAGACTGTGATCTGAAATCATCTTTGTCGGTTTGGAAACTTGCGTCCGTATAGCCTTTAACAATTAATTCATCATCTCCACCATAGACCAGGAAGTCATCTTTGTGCCTTTTCAGGTACTTCAGAATATTCTTGGCAGCAGTCCAATGCGCCTCTCCTAGGTCTGACTGGTATCTGCTCGTAGCACTGAGTGCGTACGCAACATCCGGGCGTGTACATATCATAGCATACATTATTGAACCAATCAATGATGCATATGGAATCCCATTCATTCGTCTACGCTCATCAAGTGTTTTTGGGCACTGAGTCTTGTTTAGAGTTATTCCATGCGACATGGGTAGGTAGCCTCGCTTGGAGTATGCCATTTTGAACCTATCAAGCACCTTATGGATATAAGTGCTTTGACTAAGTCCAATCATCTTTTTAGATCTATCTCTGTAAATCTTGATGCCCAATATGTACTGTGCTTCTCCTAGATCCTTCATCGAAAAACATTTCCCAAGCCAAATCTTGACAGAGTTCAACATAGGAATGTCATTTCCGATAAGTAATATGTCGTCGACATATAATACTAGGAAAGAAATTTTGCTCCCACTGACCTTCTTGTATACACAAGATTCGTCTGCGTTCTTGATGAAACCAAAATCACTAACTGCTTCATCAAAACGTATATTCCAACTCCTGGATGCCTGCTTCAATCCATAGATTGATTTCTTTAGCTTGCATACCTTTTTAGCATTCTTTGGATCCTCAAAACCTTCAGGCTGTGTCATAAACACAGTTTCTGTTAAAACACCGTTTAAGAAAGCAGTTTTGACATCCATCTGCCATATTTCGTAATCGTAATATGCAGCGATTGCTAACATTATCCGAATAGACTTTAGCATTGCAACTGGTGAAAAGGTTTCATCGTAATCCACACCATGGACTTGCCTGTAACCTTTTGCAACCAATCTAGCTTTGAAAACTTCAAGTTTCCCATCCTTGTCCTTTTTTAGTTTGAAAACCCATTTGCTTCCAATGGCTTGGTTGCCATCTGGCAAATCGACCAAATCCCATACTTGGTTTTCAGACATGGAGTCTAATTCAGATTGCATGGCTTCTTGCCATTGCTTGGAGCTAGGGCTCGTCATAGCTTGTTTGTAAGTCGCAGGTTCATCACTTTCAACTAATAGAACGTCATAGCTCTCGTTCGTCAAAATACCTAAGTACCTTTCCGGTTGAGATCTATATCTTTGCGATCTACGCGGGGTAACATTTCTAGATTGACCATGATTCTCACCAGATTCTTCTAAAGATCTCTGAGTTTCATCCTGAATGTCATCTTGAGCATTCTCTAGAGTTTGTTGTTCGACTCGAATTTCTTTGAGGTCTACTTTTCTCCCACTTGTCATTTTGGAAATGTGATATTTCTCCAAAAAGACACCATCTCGAGCAACAAACACCTTGTTCTCAGATGTATTGTAGAAGTAATACCCCTTTGTTTCCTTTGGATAGCCCACAAGGATACATTTGTCAGATTTTGGATGAAGTTTTTCAGAAATTAATCGTTTGACGTATACTTCACATCCCCAAATCTTAAGAAAAGACACATTTGGAGGCTTTCCAAACCATAACTCATATGGAGTCTTTTCGACAGCTTTAGACGGAGCTCTATTTATAGTGAGTGCAGCTGTATTTAGTGCATGTCCCCAAAATTCTAATGGAAGTTCGGCCTGACCCATCATTGACTTGACCATGTCTAGCAAGGTTCTGTTCCTCCGTTCCGACACACTGTTCCATTGTAGTGTTCCAAGAGGAGTCAATTCTGATAGAATTCCACATTCTTTCAGATGGTCATCAAATTCATAGCTCGGATATTCACCGCCTCTATCAGACCGCAGTGCCTTAATCTTCTTGCCTAATTGATTCTCTACTTCACTCTGAAATTCCTTGAATTTGTCAAAGGATTCAGACTTATGCTTCATTAGGTAGACATAACCATATCTACTGAAGTCATCAGTGAAAGTGATAAAGTAGCTGAAACCACCTCTAGCATTTGTACTCATTGGTCCACATACATCTGTATGGATTAAACCCAATAGTTCAGTTGCTCTTTCTCCAACTTTAGAGAAAGGTTGCTTTGTCATTTTGCCAAGTAAACATGATTCGCATTTACCATAATCCTCTAAGTCAAATGGTTCTAGAATTCCTTCCTTTTGAAGTCTTTCTAAGCGTTTCAAGTTTATATGGCCTAATCGACAATGCCACAGATAGGTGAGATCTGAATCATCCTTTTTGGCCTTTTTGGTATTTATGTTATAAACTTGTTTGTCGTGATCTAATAAATAAAGTCCATTGACTAATCTAGCAGATCCATAAAACATCTCTTTAAAATAAAACGAACAACTATTGTCTTTTATTAAAAAGGAAAATCCCTTAGCATCTAAGCAAGAAACTGAAATGATGTTTTTAGTAAGACTTGGAACATGGAAACATTCTTCCAGTTCCAAAACTAGCCCGGAGGGTAACGACAAATAACAAGTTCCTACAGCTAATGCAGCAATCCGTGCTCCATTTCCCACTAGTAGGTCGACTTCACCCTTGCTTAACTTTCTACTTCTTCTTAGTCCCTGTGGATTGGAACATAAGTGTGAGCCACAACCTGTATCTAGTACCCAAGAAGTTGAATTAGCAAGTATACAGTCTATAACGAAAATATCTGAAGATGGAACGATTATTCCGTTCTTCTGATCTTCCTTTAGCTTCAAGCAATGTCTCTTCCAATGCCCCTTCTTCTTGCAGTAGAAGCATTCGGATTCAGAAGTGGGTTGACTGACCTTCCTCTTTTCAGACTTGGCGCCGGTTTGCTTAGTTGGGCTGGCCTTGTTGCCACCTTTCTTAGCATTCCTCTTCTTTCCAGATTTCTTGAACTTGCCCCCACGCACCATAAGCACATCTTGCTTATCACTTTTGAGCGTCTTTTCAGCGGCTTTCAGCATACCGTGAAGCTTAGTGAGCGTTTTGTCCAGACTATTCATACTGTAGTTCAGTTTAAACTGATCATACCCGTTATAAAGAGAATGGAGGATGGTGTCTACAGCCATTTCCTGAGAGATTTGCTGATCCAGCCGACTCATATTCTCAATGAGTCCAATCATTTTGAGAACATGTGGACTTACGGGCTCGCCTTTCTTAAGCTTGGTCTTAAGAATTTGCCTATGAGTCTCGAATCGTTCGACTCGAGCCAGATCTTGGAACATGTTCTTCAACTCACTGATGATTGTGAAAGCATCTGAGTTGATGAACGTTTTCTGAAGATCTGCACTCATGGTGGCGAGCATTAGACATTTCACATCCTTGTTGGCATCAATCCAACGATTGAAGGCTGCCTGAGTGACCCCGTCGCCTGCGGCTTCGGGCATCGCCTCTTCTAGGACATACTCCTTTTCTTTCTGCATAAGAACTATTTGCAAGTTCCTTTGCCAGTCAAGGAAGTTTTTCCCGTTCAACTTCTCCTTTTCGAGAATTGACCGAATGTTGAATGAATTGTTGTTTTCCATAGTTAAAACTACAATTGAAAAGAATAAACAAATAAATAATCATTCACAGTTTCTCTTAATAAACTTAAATTCTAGCATACATGCATAATTTAATGTTCATTAAGCATTTTATTCAAGTTATGTGTTCCGGCAGGTGTGAATAAAATGATTCCAAGATCCTAAAATCATTGAAGAATTAAGCACAGTTTGTCGACTTAATCCTAAAACATCTTAGGTAAGCAAAAGCCTTTTGCTAATAGTCTAGAAACTATTCTTGGTTGATAGGTACGTCTAAGAACTTATTAGGTAAACCTATCGATTTTGCCACGACATAAAAGAACTCCTTACTTATATCGTTGAGTTTCACCAAAACTAACATGTACTCACAATTATTTGTGTACCTTGCCCCTTTAGGACCAATAAGCAACACCTCGCTGAGCGAAAACTATTACTAGATTGATGTAAAGGATATCCAAGCAAGTGTATATTTTGGCATGACTCTTACTATGTTGGTTAGATTTTAAGTGAACTAAAATCCTTAATCATGCAACATAATCAAGCTTTGATCTCATGCATTTTAAGACATATTTAAAAGCAATAAATAACTTAAAACATGCATAAGATAAATGTGATCTAGTATGGCCCGACTTCATCTTGAAGCTTCAACTTCAAAGTCCGTCTTGAAAATCTCCGTGGGAGGCACCATTTTCTTCAAATAGGATAAGTTATAATTAAAACTAATTACAACTATTTGATGGTACGCAGACCATATTTGAATTGAAAAACAATTTTGGTACTTTAGACCAATTACATTCAAATTAATGGTACGCAGACCATATTTTCTATCCTATTTGGGCCATACTAGTCACTTCATAACCTGCAAAACAGTACATATACAATATATACCATTCACCCATTCATTAACATGAATGGCCCACATAGCTGGTTAGTAAAACACATTATGCATCACATAAACATTTGCAGCAATTAATCAAAGGCACCAATAATCTACAAATTATTCAGTCCTTATTAATTCTAATCAAGTTGTTTTAACCTTAAGGATTTGTAGACCTAATCAAGAGTTTATGACTAAAAAGGGCTCCCACTTAAACCAATAAATTCATATGCTTTACTAATTTTAAACATAAAAATGTATTTCTAGTGTAACCGGAAACATACAAATTTAATTAAAATTTAAAGCTCATATTTATAATTGAATCCAAAAATTTTATTTAATTTCAGTTGTATTTAAATTAATTCATGATTTTAATTTTAGTAAAATAATTAGAATAAATAAAATTTATTATAATTACAATATTCAAAATTAATATCCAAGAAAATAATTTAAATTATTAATTTTAAAATTAATTAAAATTACGTAAACTGAAAATTTCAAATTAAAATCTCGAAACGATCTAATCGCTACGCAACAACCCCACGCAACGCACGCCCATGGGCCACACGCACACAGCCATCGCTGGCCATGTGCGCGCAGCCCATGCGCTGCGTCGCATCGCTGCTGCTCCCCAATGCAAGGCGCGCGCCAGCGCTCGTCGCAACAAGCACGCTGCTGACCATCGCTGGGCGCAGCGCTCGTCGCACGTCGCAACAAGCACGCTGCTCACCATCGCTGGGCGCAGCGCTCGTCGCACGTCGTAACAAGCACGCTGCACGCCATCGCTGGGCGCAGCGCTCGTCGCACGCACACTTAGGCTCGCTCCGCGCGAGGCTTCGCACGCTTGCGCGAGGCAGTGCGCGCTGTGGCGCAGCTCGCTTGCTGCCCACACGCGACTGCTCGTGCCTTGCTCTCGCCCTTGCCCATGCGCCCATTGCACACAGCCCACGACACAAGGCAGGGCTGCTGCCTTGTGCTCGTGCACCATGCCCTTGCTCGCTGCATTCGTACCGCATGGGCGACGAGCTCCCTTGCTCGTCGTCGCATGCCCGCACTATACAACACCCCTTAAGGGTAACACGTAGCGTCCATTGCTTTGTGCGTGCAAGTTATATGAGCGAATCGCATAAAAATTAAAATTTATATTCAAAATTAATGACAAAATTAATAAATAATATTAATTTCATAATTTTTGGGCGAAAAATCGAAAATTTATTTATTTATTGATTTCCGATTATCATGGATTCAAGTCTAGGTCATAAAAATTTAAAATTAAACATAAATTTACCATTTTTATGGTGGTTTTTAATCATAGGTATCTTATTAAATTATAACTAATTATGAAAATCAAATTAATTCTAAATTATTCCAATTTTCAACAAATTAATCATAATTACAAATTAGATTGCATAATTAACAAGGCTAGGCATTCAAACTTGTTAAACATATGCAATAGGTTAATCAAAAATTCAAGATTTATCAACAAGAATCGCAAATATTTAATTTAACATCTTAAATTTACGAAATTTTGCATTCGAAAAACTAAAACCTCCGAAAAGTCATAGTTAGGCTTCGAATTTGAGAATTCTGGGTTCGGCCGAAAAACACTATTTTTGTCAAAATTTGAGAATTCCTTTTACATGCGGAATTGACACAAAAATCACTCGATTTGGATGAGTAACGAAGAAACTGCCGAAAAACTGCGTACGTATAATTAAATAAACGCAATTTGCAATTAATTAACAATTACGAAAATTAATCACCCCTTTTAATTCTTGCAAATTTGTAATATTTAACCATGTTCATGCAATTTAGATTATGAAAATAATAAGAGGCTCGTGATACCACTGTAGGTTATGATACATATGACAATTCATAAATCATGCGGAAAAACCATATAGCCAGGAAAGCATATTATTTACACATAATCATTTAGCATAGAATAGATGCATACATGTTGTAGCGTGCCTTCCCTAGCTGCGCCCGAACCGAACAAGAACAAGTCTTTAGGACTCCAAATGTCGTCCCTCCGTAGATAGTCCACAGTACGTCCGGATCCGCCTCAAGTTAGACCAACTAGAATCGCCCTTAAGGTGCTTAGGATTTTCGGCTCTTATTGCAAGTGTATGGCTGATTTATATTTCAAAAACTTACTCTTTGAATACTTCAATCGTACCCATAAATTGTGACCCTAGGCACTTATTTATAGGAGTATGGAAAAGGAATTGTAATCCTACTAGGATGTGGATTTGCTAATTAGAACTTTATTAGGACTCTAAATAACAAAGCAAATCTAATAGGATTAGGATTTTAATCTTTGTACAAATCCTAATAGGATGAGGATTTCCCGCACACGCATCGTACAAGCCGTGCACCTGCGCAGGCCTTGCGGCCCACGACAGGCGCCCAGCCCATGTTGCTGTGATGCGCGCGCGCCCTTGGCTGGGCCTGGCCTTGCGCTGGGCCTGGTCGAGGCATGCGTTGCTGCGTGCGGCTCGCTGGGCGATGGCCTGGCTTCGTGCTAGGCCTTCGTCTAGCGGGCCTCGTCCGATGCTAATTCGTACGATACGCTTCCGATTAAATTCCCGATTCCGGAATTCTTTTCCGTTACGAACAATATTTAATATTTCCGATTCCTGAATTAATTTCCGTTTCGAACAAATATTTAATATTTCCTTTTCCGGAATTATTTTCCGATTCCGATAATATTTCCGATTCTGACAATATTTCTGTTTCCGGCAATATTTCCGATTCCGGCAATATTTCCATTTCCGATAATATTTCCGATACGTACCATGTTTCCGTTTCCGGCAACATCTACGAGTTGGATAATATTTATATTTCCGATACGATCCATATTTCCGTTTTCGGCAATATCATCGTTTCCGGAGTATTCATTTCTTGCTTGTGACGATCTCAGCTCCCACTGAAACCAAGATCCATCGATTCTGAATATCCATAGATAGAGTATTTAATGCCATTAAATACTTGATCCGTTTACGTACTATTTGTGTGACCCTACGAGTTCAGTCAAAAGTAAGCTGTGGATTAATATCATTAATTCCACTTGAACTGAAGCGGCCTCTAGCTGGGCATTCAGCTCACTTGATCTCACTGAATTATTAACTTGTTAATTAATACTGAACCGCATTTATTAGTGTAGACACCTACTTTTGTCCCCGTTCCCGCAAGGGAAAGGTTCGATGATGAAAGCATAAAAAACTCCACTTGACAACGCATCTCCTATAAAATAAACGAATCTCGATTCCCCATTTCATTTCACCCGAAACCTGCTATTTATGGAAACCTGCTAAAAATAGTAACTGCCGTAAAAGGTAACTTCTAAAAGTGGCAAATCATAAAAGATAGAAACCTGTCAGAATTAGGTGTTGCATTCCAACATAAATCCTAAATGAGATAGAAAACTGCGAGAATCCTATTCCTAATAGGATTCGGAAATAAGAGTTACGTATTAATTAAAATCCTAGCGAGCCTAGAGTTCGTAATGGGCCCAGACGCATTCCGTCACAAAATTGATACGCGCTAAAAGACTTGAATTAATCTCAAACTCTACGGATTTTAGGAATTCGAATCTGACTAAACAAAACTGCCCAGACCCTATTTTCAACGCCTGGCTCTGGGCGCCGAAATCTTCGGCGCCCAGGCCTGGGCGCTGAAAATACCTGGGTACGTCTCTTTTCCTAATTCTTTGTGGATTAGAACTCTGCAATTCTATCTTTCCACGAACTCTTCCCTATAAATAGACCCCTAGTTTCGACGTGAAACAAGACACAACAACACATAATATATTCTGAGTATTGACTCTAAACCCCTTAGCCTAAGCCTCTCGCTGCGAAACTGTTCACGCGTTCTGTCGCAATCGATCCATAAATTGAACAGAACGTATCCTGTCCCATAATTGAGATTCGTTAAATAAAAAAGGAAAAATAGCAAAGTCAAAGTGGTTAGTTTTCTGAGAACCCTGACGCACCTCTCAAGGGTGCGTCGTAATGTGTCCCTTTTCGATGATTTAACTGCTTTCCTCGCCCTTTTTATGAACTGTTAAACTAACCTAATTTGATTGTTCTATCACGCCTAACAAATATAATATTTTTGGGAAATCGGATTATCATGCTAGGTCCCTTAATGTTATTTAAATCAGATAATCACGATCGAATTAGTATTATATGTTGCATATTGCTAAAATCAACTCAGATTAGTTTAATAGTTAACGCATGTCCCTTCAATTATTTATGCTGAGCTAGTAAGGATATCCTGCCTCTGGAGTTATCGACGAGCGAATTACTCCTCTCGGTAGTTACAATCCCCCGAACCCTCAATCTCTACCTTGCGGGTGTATATTGAGAGATCCCCACACCAGGGATCACAAGGGAACCTACGGGCGTCGTGGTCAAACATAATTGCACTCCCTTTATGTCACGATAACCGGGTTTTGTCAGTTTTTCTCATTGTCGTTAAAAACTGAATGGCAACTCCTATATTACTAGTCAATTGGGTGTATACTCACAGGAAATCCAATTACACTTGATTGAACAAAAAGAATCGTCACACCCACGAGGGACAAGGTCACGCATTAGCCTCGCGCTTTTTCGACCCCCTCACAGTGGCGACTCCACTGGGGAATAGTGAAGGAAATACTCGTGCTTGTAGGTAATCAAAATAGCCGAAGGGTGAAACGATCCTACCCCGCGTTTATTTCCCCATCAAGTTGGGACGACCTGAAAATCAGCATATTAATGTGAACGGGCAGAACATCATAACGAATCTCGGCTCCCTCTGGAGTTAGGACTAAGGATACCTTTTCGCCAATAGGGGGGTGCATACGCCGTGCATGTTTCCCACTCGGTACTTGTGCAGGTAGTACACCTATCCCGAACCCAATCGCTCGCTCATTAGGTCCCTCTCGCCTGCATGCCCCCTTGGCTTGCACTTGCGGGTTGGCCTCTTGAGCGAAATTCGTCTGTTGAAGACACTACCTCGACCGGGGCATGTGTTGGATCTACGATAGAAGCGGTACCAAGCCAGGCGCAAATAAACTACCCATAGAAGCCTATCATAAACTACATGGCGTATTTAATTTTCAAATCCATGTTTGTAATGTAGTTATGTGTAGCGAAATATGTGATTGTGTGTGATAAACTATCCTAGAAAACCAACGACCTTAAAAACTGCCCAAACATTCATAGACTAATTGGCCAAAGAGTTATACCGAAACACGTGTTCCGCAAACCCGAGTGATCGCCACAAAATAAGCGATGCTCGGGATGGCCTGTAACGAATCCCACAAAACGCTGTTACGCGTAAAGGACGTTATTAGGCAAGCACGCAAGTCGAAGTCGCATAAACAAAAGACAGAAAAATGAGAACCAGCCAGGGACGCATTTTCAGCGCCCTTGGCTGGGCGCCAGAAATTCTCACGCCCCTCGCTGGGTGCTGAAGTTGCTGCTTGGCCTTCTGGTCAGGCGCAGCAGCCTCGGTGCCCGAGCGAAAGGAAAATACGTAGCAAAAATTTTCATGAAAAAAGAGTATTGCTACGAGGGCGTAAGAAAAGCACTCGATTTCAAAAGCGACTCGCGAAAAATTAATAACTCTTTGTGTCGTTGTTAGGCCTCCTTCGACGGCAATGTTCGGCACCAAAGCCGAACATGCTAACAACTATGAAAGTCACACGGGCAGGTGTTTCAAAGAATGACCAAAATAAAAAAAACCAAAGAGTGTACCGACAGAAGAAAGAGCGAAAAAAAAGAAACCAATTTAGAGAGTCCAAGTCTAGACTAAGTAATACTTGAAACTTTGGGAACCTAAACTTTAGCTTATCTTATGCCTAGGACTGGTCCTGCCACTTGGTGCCGATCAGGGAATCAGCGGTTAGTGCGTCTCGAAGATACATCACCAACACCAGGTTTAGTAACTCCAAGCTCCGTCCGTCGTCCCTCATTTCAAGGATCTCCGCTTCCCCAACCTCGATTCGCACCTTCAAACATGTCCATCGAAGATTTGCGAGACCAGATGGTCCAAATGACCCAACTTATGGGCCAGCTGAAAATGGAAAATGAAGCTTTAGCGGCTGCGCAAGCCAAAAATGACCTCGAAAACGAGAAGAGGATTGAAAAAATGGTCCTACAACAAACCATGGGGAGCAAATACTTCTCCCTCGAGCCTGAACCTTTTTCTGGCAAATTACCAGAAAAGTTCAGTTCATCTGACTTACCAAAGTTCAAGGCCACGGACAACCCCCGTGATCATCTACTGAGCTTTGTGAATACCATGAACTTGAAAGGCGTGGACAAGTCCATGTACTTACCTGCATTTCCTTTGTCCTTGGAACCTGTGCCGCTCAAATGGTACTATCACCAGGGCCCTAAGCTCTTCCCCACTTGGGAAGACTTTGTCAATGTCTTCATCAAGCAATACTCGTCGAACATGGATTTCCAAGTCACCATGCGCGAGCTGGAAGTTCTCTTCCAAAAGAAAAATGAGGGTTTCACAACCTACTTTGCTAGATGGAGGGACCAGGCGGCCCAGCTAATCAATAGGCCTCCCGAAACAGAATTGGTCCAAAAATTCATTGACAACTTGGACCCGGCTTACAGACAACACCTTAGGTACCTGGGACTCGACACTTTCAAAAGGGTTTATGATGTGGGAATAAAAATCGAGGACGACCTCGCCAAAACCATACAGAGCAAACCTACATATAAGACCAACACCTATAATCGGGGTAACACATCCCAAGCCCAAGAAGTCCATGTTGTAGAAGAGGCTCCCGCCCGAAGATACCCTGTAAGATGGGTCCGAGACCGAAAGTTTGCCCCACTCGGGTCAACTTTGGTACAAGCCTTTGAAAGACTGACCAATCAAGGAAAGTTGAGACCTATAGGCCCCACCCGTGACCCTCCTGTCAAAAACAAATATTGGATCGAAGGTACTTACTGCAAATTCCATCAAGGAAATGGGCATGACACTGAAAACTGCTGGACTCTAAAACATACAATCCAGGACATGATAGAGGATGAAGTAATACCTCTCCCTAACATTGGCAAACCCAACAACAACAAGAGCCCACTCGGCTCTTGTCACATCTCTCTCGACCAACCAGAGAATTTCGACCCCACGGTGTATATTACACCTCTAGGTGCACCACTCGCTGTGGTCCCTATGGATCGAATCGAGAGGGGAGTGTGCGGTGTGTGGAACGATGATGCTGAAGATATTTACCTATCTCAAGTCTCGGGCCAGGACTTCTTCACTGAAACTTGGTCCGGGTATGCTCTCATTGACACCACCCCTCAGGAGCCCGAGGTCGACAACCTCACTCGATCTGGAAGAATATACCAACCGGACATTCACCCACCTCCTATGGACGACATCCCGGTTAGGCAAACTCCTGAGAACGGACGGCACGCCACCGTCGCGGAAGTCATTGAAAACCCTCTCCTGAAACAACTAAAAAGAACCAAGGCTGAGATCACCATCTTGGATCTTATGTGTACTTCAAAGGAACATCGTGACAAGCTTATTCGCTCACTTGACCTAATCTCAGTACCAGATATCACACCTGACTCATTGGTTAGCCATGTCACGAGAGATGCCGGAGAAAAATCCATAGTTTTCACTGATAAAGACTTACCCAAAGAGGGGGTGCTCACAATAAAGCCCTTTACCTAGTGGTTGGATGCAAAGGACAAAACATCCCCCTAGCACTCGTAGATAATGGTTCGGCGGTTAATGTCTTCCCATTGGGAACCGCCCATTGCTTGGGGCTAGGAAGCGATAAATTCCAAACCTCCTAACAAGGGGTACGAGCTTATGATAACTCCCGAAGGCCTGTATTGGGAAAAATCAACCTTACCATACAAACTGGGCATGTGGCACGCACCACGGAGTTTCAAATAATCGACATCAAGCCCACTTTCAACCTCCTCTTGGGGCGACCTTGGCTCCATGACTTAGGAGGTGTGGCTTCAACCTTGCACCAAATGGTTAAACTTAACCATAACGGGGTAATACTAGAAATCCGCGCCCCTCCTCTCGACGTCAGTTGTACTATGATTGGAATGGCCGAAACTGCAGACGACCTTTATGGATTTCAAATGGAAGAAACGATCCAGTTCATCGAAGATTATGATCCAGCATTCCTAGACCCGCATGCATCCCGAGTCATTCCCAGAATGCTGTTAGCTCAAGGCTATTTTCCAGGAACCCCATTGGGCATAAGGAAGAAGGAATGCACATTCCATCCTTTTCCCAACAAATCTACTCCCTTTGGCTTAGGTTATGAACCAACGGAGGAAGATATGGATGACCGCCTATCTACGCTACGCCTTAACAAAACCAAACAAACCACCCTCCTTCCCCCATATCAAAGGACCCTTAACGGGATGTTCATTCGGGAAGGAGAAGAACACCCATGCTGTGATTTCCCTGAACCCTTCGTTCAGGATGGCTTGCTAAAACCCGGATTTGAAATTTTCCATGACTGCCACACCTTGGATGAGGCACCCCACCTCACCAAGACTAAAACAGCTGAAATACTGGACAACCAGGCTCTGTGGACATTGTTTAACAAATCGAGGCCTATGGAGGACGAGACTGTGATGACTACCCTAGCTTTACAAGATGAAGGTTTCGATCCAACCCGGTTAATCTCTCCTGCATCAACACTAGAAGAGGTCGAGAACGGATGGGTGAAGACATATCAGTGGGTCAACGCAAAAGGAATGGAATTCAAGATGAGTACCGGTGAAGGACCGAAGTTTTATGAGACTAAACCCCAGGCTTGAGCCATATAGAGCACCATTAGTAAAAAACGCCTAGTAGTTCTTTAGATTGATAGAAAAAATAATAGAGACTTTAGATGGTCCTAAGGCCCCTTAGAATATGGGTCAGTTTTATTTCAGTGTGTTTTCCTTACTTTCCAAATCAATAAAGGCGTAATATTTCCCCTAAAAATTTTTGTACTAACACTAAATAAACACCAAATGTACTTGCAAAATACAAAATAAATAAGCGGCCCACTCTAGGCCCAACAAACAAAACCCACTCGGTTTTGAAATAGTGCCATGGGAACCAGTTCCCGAAACCCACGAAATAAACCACACTATCCCATTCACATCCCCAAAACCTAAAAGCCAACCAATGTCATCATAAGAGCCAATCCATGCAACCCAAAATCAAAGGAAATCAAAAAATTAAAACAAATGCAAATGATACCAAAAAAATAGATTCATAAAACATAGATTCCATCATACCCTTCACTACCAACCTACCTCCAAAGCCTACACAAAGATCCTCATAAATTCCGCACCCTAACTCCATTTTCAAAACTGTTTCAAGTCACCAATAGAAAAAATTAATCTGGACAAAAATGCGTTTCACGCTAACAGTAAAAAAAGCCTCCAAAATAGCCTCAAAATTAACTTTAGCTACAAAGCAAAATATCAAGGCACAAAAAACGAAATAGAAATAAACGCAAGAACATGTGAAGCAAAAACGTAAAAATTGACCGCCCAAGTTATCTTCAGCGCCCAGGGCTGGGCGCCGAAATTTCTGACGCCCCAGCTTGGGCGTTGAAACTCTCTGCCTGCCAAAAGTTTTCTTTTTTCGGAAGTGCTCGTCATTTTATCCGCACACAACGGAAAAACAACGAACACTTGGTGGGTACAGTACGTATCCAAATAGGTTTAACAACAAATGGGTCGAATTTTACGCAACCTATAAAAAAAAAAAAAAACGGCAGATGAAAATAAATGGCAAATACTTCATTCATTTGACCGATGAAGTAATATGTTTCCACTTCAGGACATATCTACCGAAATCCGGCATATTCTAAAGCTAGAACTACGCGCGACCTGATTCTGACAAGATACGTAGGCAATCCTTACCAAGGATTCGGTCCAAATAATAATAAAAAAAATTATATTCTTTGTGTAAAAAAGTGTTAGACATATAAACAAAATTGAATAGAAACTAAAAATACGCCTTTATTAAAATATAATAAGAAGGAAAACAAAGTGCTAGGAATAAAAAACAAACACAACTGAAATAAATAAAGGGAACCTACACCCTAGCAAGAACTACACTACTCTAGTTCTTCCGGATCATCAAATAAAGTCTTGTAGAGAGCAATGTTCGCAAGATCCACCCCCATAGTCTTCTGCGCTGCCCCAATATCAATCTCCATAAGAGCCGGCTCCTGGACACTAACTTCCAAAGATGTCAAGGCTTCAGAAACATTCTCGATTATAGCCCGCTCAGCCTCGAAGGCACAGGCAATGGTGGGAGAAGGACTACTATCATCAACTGGACTAGCCACTGTTTCTACAGGCGGCTGAGCCTTCCTAACCCATACATTGTTCCAACGATGATCTTCGCGAGAGCTTGCATTTCTTTTAACAACAGCAGGCCCCTTCATGTTAGGCATCTTTTTAGGCCTGACACTGGAACGGGGAGGAACTTCCTTTCGCTTTCGATCAGGACGAGCTTTCACAATCTTAAAACTATAGGTACGAGGTCTGGCAGAATCAGGACCCTCATACTTAACACGAATACGAGGTATCAAAAGCTCAGCCGGCTCCCCATTTCGAGCCTCGGTCCTCACATCTTTGTCGTCGGAACTCATCCACAACTTATAGTTTGCAGAAAGACCCACAAAGCCATTTGTAGCTACGGCCCAACGCGGGAGACCATCATAATACCTAGCCCACGCTAAGACCCGTGTTTGTGAAAAGGCCGCTACCTTAGGTGGTACCGTATCAGAAAAGGGGATAGTCTGCCTTAAACCATATTGACGCATGACTCGGTAAGGGAAAATATAAATGGGACAAGATAGCCCTAACAAAGAAACATAAACCGATACATCAGACCCCCCTGTCATAGTAGTCAAACCCCACCATGGTACCACCCACTTAATAGAACAAATGCCATAAGTAAAAAGGGAGTTCCATCGGCCTCGTCCTGGCCTTGGTGCATGTATTTTCGGTTACCCAAAGCTATAGGGAGATAATGTTTAGGATCGGCAGGAGCTTCCAAAAGTCTAACCGTTCCGCAAGCCAAATCTGCAAAAACAGGTACGATCGAATCAAAAGAATAAAAAGAAAGAAAAAAAAGGTTCCTGGGGCGCAGTTTCAACGCCCAGGACCAGGCGCCGAATATTCCAGCGCCCAGCCCTAGGCGCTGAAACTCAGCCCCAGGCAAAAAGAAATATATAAAAGTGGCGTATGTGTGCGCAAAGAAAAAATAGATTACCTGCAGTAATAGGGGGCTTTCCTTAAAATTTTCGGATTTGGCATCCTTCTTCAGCTCATCCGCACTCAGCAAAGTCTTAGCAACAACCAACGACATAATAGAATAGCAACTTTCCATCTGGCTAATCAAGGGGATCAGCCTTATGTCACCGAACTCACCATTGTTATTCGACAGCAAATAATGATTCAACAAGAAAAATACAAGGGCTCGAATGTTCAATTTTTGTTCGGTCATATTCTTACTAGGCCTAAAATGATGTTTTACGAGTTTTGCCAAGTTAACCTTATCGTCTACAACAAGTTCAGCAAACATGTTATCATCTAGCCCTAGGAAAGCCCTTATGGTTGTTTTACCCTCTTCAATAGTGCCAGGGGTAACAGGAGTAGCATTAGTAGGATAACCAAGGATCGCAGCAAATTCATCAGGCAAAGGACATATTTCATTGCCCCGAAAAGAAAAAACATGATGATCGGAATCCCAAAAGTTTAGGGCAGCATGCACAAAATTATAATCAATATTAATTTGTTGTAAGCCTAAAAGTGCCTCTAAGTGGTATTCTTTTAACAAAGCTTTTTCTGTGGGAGTAAGGGCTCGTAGCCAACGCCTAACAGTCCGTTGGAGTGAGAAAGTAGGGGTTGACATGGCAAAAGCAGTAAATAATTAGAGCACAGCAAAAAGAGAGAAAGAATTTGAGAGTGGTGGAAAATAAGGACGTACCTAGCCCTTATATATAGCTGAACGCACCCAATAACATCATGATCCCATTCGGAAACGTGTTTAGAAATCCGAAAATCAAATATTACCAGGAAAGAACTTTCAGCGCCAACCTCTGGGCGCCGAAATTTTTAACGCCTGAGCTTGGGCGCTGAAAATGCAGCCCAAGGCCCAGATTTCACAAAACACGGAATAGGAAAGGACTTAAGACCGTGTTGCTAAAACACGAGGCCCTATTACAAGTAAGATCAAGCCCAAAGCACCTTTAGTTCCCAAATAAGCAAAAAATAATAATAACATTGAAACTTGGTCGAAACTTAGACTCGTTTCAGAAAAACGCTCATCTACACTTTTCAAAAAAAAAAAAAGCAAGTTAAATATCATGGTCATTCTTCGAAGCACCAAAAAATGTGTCGTCAAGTCATTGGTTTTCCAAATAGAAAATGTCTGTCTGTCAAAGGGATAATCCGGGCCAAGCCAAAATCGGATGTCGCCTGAAAACTAAAGTCGCACTCCACGGCTTCACTAAAATAGCACACTACTGTAGGAGGTCGCTCGCACATACGAGCGTGACCCCAAACATGATTACAAGATGCGAAAAACAACCGACGAGCCCCAACGTTTGGGGGCTCGCAAAAAGTGGACTCCAACAAGAAGCGCGCAATCAAAATCACATTCCCAGACTGCGCCACGCACCATATCATGTTTGGATATCTCAAAAAATATATTGTTAAATATACATAGTGTGGACCCACTTATAGGACACATCTAATCAGGAAATATTACGACCCACCAACAGGTTGTAATCACCAAAAGCTCTTCTACATAGGCAAAATAAGATATTCAAAATGGACTCGCCTACCCTCAGTGGGCGGGGTCTACGTCACTAGCAGCGCAGGTCCTCAATTTTCGGAGAATAAAGTCTTCAAATTTAAAATAGGCTCGCCATCTTCAGCCGGCGGGGTCTACGGCGCAAACCACGTAGGTCCTTATTTTCAAAAAAAAACAAAAAAAAAATTTCAAAACAGATTCGTCCACTTCTATCGGACGGGGCGTCCACCCTCAGCGGACAGGTTCGTCATCTTCAGCCAGCGGGGTCTACGTCACAAACCGCGTAGGTCCTTATTTTCAAAAACATCAAAACAGATTCGTCCACTTCTATCGGACGGGGGGTCCACCCTCAGCGGACAGGCTCGCCCACCTTCAGCGGGCGGGGTCTGCGTCACTAACAGCGCAGGTCCTTAGTCGCTGCAGCGATAACTTTTGTCGATTTTCCTTTTTTCCAAAAATTAAAGGATCGGTTTTCCCTTTTTCCGAAAATTAAAGGATCGGTTTTCCCTTTTTCCGAAAATTAAAGGATGGGTTTTCCCTTTTTCCAAAAATTAAAGGATTGGTTTTTCGTTTTTCCAAAAAAGAGCGATGTGTTGGATTTTCCTTCGTTTTACGTCCTATAAAAACAAGGGGGTTTTCTCGTTTAGCTAGCCCTGAAAATGAGAATCTTTAAAAACGTTTTACCTCGTGATTGGGCTTGGCCAGGCCCAATTACACTTTACAGCTTTAATTTCGAAAACATCTGTAGTTACTTCCAATGACAAAGTGAGGGAGTTTCTACGCATCCTTAGATCCTTCCAATGACAAAGTGAGGAAGTTTCTATACTATCAGTTGACAAATCCCAATGACACGTGAGGGATATGTCGACACTTCAAGTGATGACCCTTAAGTCAAATGTTATCACTCGGGGGCTCGTGAGACCCTCGCAAAACAGGTCACATACACCATGGCTTGTGTGACGCACTCCGTCTAATACTTTGACCATCGTCTTACTCCAAGACTCAGTCAAAGTGGGGGCTAACTGTAGACACCTACTTTTGTCCCCATTCCCGCAAGGGAAAGGTTCGATGATGAAAGCATAAAAACTCCACTTGACAACGCATCTCCTATAAAATAAACGAATCTCGATTCCCCATTTCATTTCACCCGAAACCTGCTATTTATGGAAACCTGCTAAAAAGAGTAACTGCCGTAAAAGGTAGCGTCTAAAAGTGGCAAATCATAAAAGATAGAAACCTGTCAGAATTAGGTGTTGCATTCCAACATAAATCCTAAATGAGATAGAAAACCGCGAGAATCCTATTCCTAATAGGATTCGGAAATAGGAGTTACTTATCAATTAAAATCCTAATGAACCTAGAGTTCGTAATGGGCCCAGACGCATTCCGTCATAAAATTGATACGCACTAAAAGACTCGAATTAATCTCAAACTCTACGGATTTTAGGAATCCGAATCTGACTAAACAAAACTGCCCAGATCCTATTTTCAACGCCTGGCTCTGGGCGCCGAAATCTTCGGCGCCCAGGTTTGGACGCTGAAAATACCTGGGTACGTCTCTTTTCCTAATTCTTTGTGGATTAGAACTCTGCAATTCTATCTTTCCACGAACTCTTCCCTATAAATAGGCCCCTAGTTTCGACGTGAAAGAGGACACAACAACACATAATATATTCTGAATATTGACTCTAAACCCCTTAGCCTAAACCTCTCGCTGCGAAACTGTTCACGCGTTCTGTCGCAATCGATCCATAAATCGAACAGAACGTATCCTGACCCATAATTGAGATTCGTTAAATAAAAAGGAGAAATAGCAAAGTCAAAGTGGTTAGTTTTCTGAGAACCGTGACGCACCTCTCAAGGGTGCGTCGTAATGTGTCCCTTTTCGATGATTTAATTGCTTTCCTCCCCCTTTTTATGAACTGTTAAACTAACCTAATATGATTGTTCTATCACGCCTAACAAATATAATATTTTTGGGAAATCGGTTTATCACTTAAATCAGATAATCACGATCGAATTAGTATTATATGTTGCATATTGCTAAAATCAATTCAGATTAGTTTAATAGTTAACGCATGTCCCTTCAATTATTTATGCTGAGCTAGTAAGGATATCTTGCCTCTGGAGTTATCGACGAGCGAATTACTCCTTTCGGTAGTTACAGTCCCCCGAACCCTCAATCTCTACCTTGCGGGTGTATATTGAGAGATCCCCACACCAGGGATCACAAGGGAACCTACGGCCGTCGTGGTCAAACATAATTGCACTCCCTTTATGTCACGATAACCGGGTTTTTTCAGTTTTTCTCATTGTCATTAAAAACTGAATGGCGACTCCTATATTACTAGTCAATTGGGTGTAGACTCACAGGAAATCCAATTACACTTGATTGAATAAAAAGATTCGTCACACCCACGAGGGACAAGGTCACGCATTAGCCTCGCGCTTTTTCGACCCCCTCACATAAGAGTTACGTATTAATTAAAATCCTAACGAGCCTAGAGATCGTAACGGGCCCAGACGCATTCCGTCATAAAATTGATACGCACTAAAAGACTCGATTAAAGTCTCAAACACTCCGGATTCTAGGAATCCGAATCTGACAAAGAAACGGCCCAAACAGCAATTTCAACGCCCAGCCCTGGGCGCTGAAATTGCCTGGATCCTATTTTCAACGCCCAGAGCTGGGCGCCGAAATATTTGACGCCCAGCCCTGGGCCCTGAAAATACTTGGGACGTGTTTTTTCCTAATTCTTTGTGGATTAGAACTCTGCAATTCTATCGTTCCACGAACTCTTCCCCATAAATAGACCCCTAAATTCGACGTGAAAGGAAGACACACAACAACACAATTCATATTCTGAGTATTGACTCCAACCCTTAGCCTAAGCCTCACGCTGCGAAATTGTTCACGCGTTCTGTCGCAATCGATCCATAAATCGAACAGAACGTATCCTGTCCCATAATTGAGATTCGTTAAATAAAAAGGAGAAATAGCAAAGTCAAAGTGGTTAGTTTTCTGAGAACCGTGACGCACCTCTCAAGGGTGCGTCGTAATGTGTCCCTTTTCGATGATTTAATTGCTTTCCTCGCCCTTTTTATGAACTGTTAAATTAATTAAATCTGATTGTTCTACCACGCCTAACAAATATAATATCTTTGGGAAATTGGATTATCATGCTAGGTCCCTTAATGATATTTAAATCAGATAATCGCGATCGATCTAGTATTATATGCTGCATATTGCTAAAATCAACTCAGATTAGTTTAATAGTTAACGCATGTCCCTTCCATTATTTATGCTGAGCTAGTAAGGATATCCTGCCTCTGGAGTTATCGACGAGCGAAGTACTCCTCTCGGTAGTTACAGCCCCCCGAACCCTCAATCTCTACCTTGCGGGTGTATGTTGAGAGATCCCCACACCAGGGATCACAAGGGAACCTACGGCCGTCGTGGTCAAACATAATTGCACTCCCTTTATGTCACGATAACCGGGTTATGTCAGTTTTTCTCATTATCGTTAAAAACTGAATGTCGACTCCTATATTACTAGTCAATCGGGTGTATACTCACAGGAAATCCAATTACACTTGATTGAAATAAAAGAATCGTCACACCCACGAGGGACGAGGTCACGCATTAGCCTCGTGCTTTTTCGACCCCCTCACACACTCCAATAAAGTTCTTACCATTTTATTTATGTTGAATATTCTGTTTCAACTAGATGATCTTACCAGAAGCTTCTAAAGTTCTCTAAGCATCGATCTATTCGAATGTCTAGGGACTAGACTCATTCGAGAATTAAATGGATGAAGATGTTAGGTTGTTAACCATTGGTAAAGCTGAGCGTTTGAACTCAATGTTTTATGATCTCAAAACTACATTGTATTTTGAATTCACAAGCACCAATCGGTTTTCCATTCGACTTTGATATTCGAAAACAACCATAAAAGTTGCTAAAAGAAACGTACATTTTAAATTACTCATTTTCTCTCATTTCCGTGAATCGTTCTTGGATTCACTACCAATCGAGGAAATCTACTGTTACCTTTCTAAAAGGATTTACTGCAGTGCAAGATATATAATTATAAACAATAATTAAAACATACATTGAAGCATGCAAAGTCTAAACATTTATCATGAGTAATAACTTGAAAATTAAAGCAATCATGCAATTTAAACAAGTCATTGGCATTTTAATCGAATTTATTGTTCCGGCAGGTGTGAATAAAATGATTCCAAGATCCTTAAATGATTGAAGAATTAAGCACATAATGTATTTTGACTCAATTCTAAAATATTTTAGGTAAGCAAAAGCCTTTTGCTAATAGTCTAGAAACTACTCTTGGTTGATAGGTACGTCTAAGAACTTATTAGGTAAACCTATCGGATTTGCCACGACATAAAAGGACTCCTTACTTATATCGTTGAGTTTCACCAAAACTAACATGTACTCACAATTATTTGTGTACCTTACCCCTTTAGAATCAATAAGTAACACCTCGCTATGGCGGAAAACTATTACTAAGATTGATGTAAAGGTTATCCAAGTAAGTGTTATTTTGGCATGGCACCTTTTAACTCAAGTTTTAAGTTTGGAACTTAAGGCTCTTACTATGTTGGTTAGATTTTAAGTGAACTAAAATCCTTTATCATGAAACATAATCAAGCCATAATCTCATGCATAATTAAGACATATTTAAAAGCAATAAATAACTTAAAGCATGCATAAGATAAATGTGATCTAGTATGGCCCGACTTCATCTTGAAGCTTCAACTTCAAAGTCCGTCTTGAAAATGGATTGGAAACTCCGTCTTGAATTTCACCATGGGAGGCGCCATTTTCTTCAAATAGGATAAGCTATAATTAAACTAATTATAACTATTTGATGGTACACAGACCATATTTAAAAGCAATAAAATTTGGTACTTTAGACCAATATTACATTCTAATTAATGGTACGCAGACCATATTTTCTATCCTATTTGGGCCATACTAGTCACTTTCAATAACCTGCAAAACAGTACATATACAATATATACCATTCACCCATTCATTATCATGAATGGCCCACGTAGCTGGTTAGTAAAACATGTAATGCATCACATAAATATTTGCAGCAATTAATCAAGGGCACCAATAATCTACCAATTATTCAGTCCTTATTAATTCTAATCAAGTTGTTATAACCTTAAAGGGTTGTAGACCTAATCAAGAGTTTATGACTAAAATGCTCCCACTTAAACCAATAACTCTATATGCTAAAATGTATTTCTAGTCTAACCGGAAACATACAAGTTTAATTAAAATTTAAAGCTCATATAAAATTATAATTGAATCCCTTTTTAATTTATTTTCAGTTGAATTAAATGAATTTAAATTAATTCAAGGTTTTAATTTTAGTAAAATAATTAGTATAAATTAAAATTTATAATAATTATAATATTCAAAATTAAATTCCGAGAAAACAATTTAAAATATTTATTTTAAAGTTAATTAAATTATTTCTGAACTGAAAATCTCAAATTAAAATCAAAACGTATCAATCGTCGCAAGACGAGGCACTTGGGCTAGCGCCCAAGCCCCATCAAGCCACGAGGCTGTGCGCTCTGTACGATCGATCGTTGCACAAGGCACACATAGCCACACGCCACACGCAGCCACACGCCACACGCACACGCAACCATTGCTGGCCACGCTGCGCGCAGCCTTGTGCTGTGTCGCGTCCGCTGCTGCGTTGCTTGGGCGAGCTAGGCGCGCTGTGGCGCAGCACCATCGCTGCCCACACGCGTCTTGCTCGTCGCCCTTGCCCATCGCATAGCACACACGGCCAGCACCAATGCCTCGCGCGCGCACCATGCTATTTTGCTCGCTGCATTCGCACCACACGGGCGACGAGCTCCCTTGCTCGTCGTCGCGTGCCCGCACTATACAACACCCCTTAAGGGTAACACGTAGCGTCCATTGCTTTGTGCGTGCAACATTTATCAGCGTTTTTCATAAAAATTTAAAATTTTTAATTTAAAATTAACGACAAACTAATAAATCATATTAATTTCATAATTTTAGGGGGAAAAATCGAAAATTTATTAATCAATTAATTTCCGATTAACATGGATTCAAATTTAGGTCATAAAAATTTAAAATTTATCACAAATTAACAATTTTTATGGTGGTTTTTAATCATGGATACCTAATTAAATTGTCAATTAATTATGAAAATCAAATCAAATTCTAAATTATTCGAATTTCAACAAATTAATTACAATTACAAATTAGGTTTTATAATTAACAAGCTTAGGCATTCAAATTTGTTGAACATATACAGTAGGTCAATAAAAAATTCAACATTTAACAACAAGAATTGCAAATATTCAATTTAACATCTTAAAATTACAAACTTTTGCGTTCGAAAAACTAAAACCTCCGAAAAAGTCTTAGTTAGGCTTCGAATTTGGGAATTCTGGGTTCGGCCGAAAATTAATATTTTTGTCAAAATTTTATAATGCCTTTTACATGCGGAATTGACACAAAAATCACTCGATTTAGTTGAGTAACGAAGAAGCTGTAGACAAAACCGCATACATATAATTAAATAAACGCAATTTGCAATTAATTAACAATTACAAAAATTAATCACCCCTTTTAATTCTTTGCAAATTTGTAAAATTTAACCATGTTAAGCAATTAATAGATTATGCAATTAATAAGAGGCTCGTGATACCACTGTTAGGTTATGATACATATGAACAACATAAATCATGCGGAAAAACCTTAATGCCAGGAATCATATTAATTGCACATAATAATATAATTAGTCTAGGATGCATACACTTTGTAGCGTGCCCTCCCTAGCTGCCCCCGCACCGAACAAGAACAAGTCTTTAGGACTCCAAGTGTCGTCCCTCCGTAGAAAGTGTACAGCACGTCCGGATCCGCCTTAAGCTTGACCAACTAGAATCGCCCTTCAGGTACTTAGAATTTTCGGCTAAATAGGGCAAGTATTTTGGCTGAATTTTTGCTTAAAAATCTTACCTTTTGAATACTTGAATTCGTGTCCATAAATTGTGATCCTAGGCACATATTTATAGAGTCATGGAAAAGGATTTAGAATCCTATTACGATACCAATTAGTTTAATTTAGAATTCCA
This sequence comes from Spinacia oleracea, assembly GCF_020520425.1. NCBI lineage: Eukaryota > Viridiplantae > Streptophyta > Magnoliopsida > Caryophyllales > Amaranthaceae > Spinacia > Spinacia oleracea. The sequence goes on from NC_079489.1 coordinate 96,931,855, forward strand.
TTAAAACTCTATTTAAAATAATTCTATCTATTAGGATTAGGATTTAATCATAGAACGAATTCTAATAGTTTTAGGATTCGTATCGAACACAAACTTCGTACGACCACGAGCCTACTGCACGACCCGCGCAGGCCTTGCGGCCCACACGAGCATGCGTAGCACGCAGCCCACGAGCGCGCGTGCCATGCCTTGCTGGGTCTGGCCTTGCGCTTGGCCTGGCGAGGCTTTGGCAGCATGTGTGTGGGCGCTTAGCTTGCTGGACGCGGGCCTGGCTTCGTGCTGGGCCTTCGTCTAGCAAGTCTCGTCCGATGCTAATTCGTACGATGCGCTTCCGATTAAATTCCCGATTCCGGAATTCATTTCCGATACGAACAATATTTAACATTTCCGATTCCGGAATTAATTTCCGTTTCGAACAAATATTTAATATTTCCGTTTCCGGAATTATTTTCCGATTTCGATAATATTTCTGATTCTGACAATATTTCCGTTTCCGGCAATATTTCCGATTCCGGCAATATTTCCTTTTCCGATAATATTTTCCAATACGTACTATGTTTCCGTTTCCGGCAACATCTACGACTTGGATAATATTTATATTTCCGATACGATCCATATTTCCGTTTCCGGCAATATCATCGTTTCTAGAGTATTCATTTACTTGCCTCTGACGATCTTAGCTCCCACTGAAACCAAGATCCGTCGATTCCGAATATCCATAGATGGAGTATTTAATGCCATTAAATACTTTATCCGTTTACGTACTATTTGTGTGACCCTACGGGTTCAGTCAAGAGTAAGCTGTGGATTAATATCATTAATTCCACTTGAACTGAAGCGGCCTCTAGCTAGGCATTCAGCTCACTTGATCTCACTGAATTATTAACTTGTTAATTAATACTGAACCGCATTTATTAGACTTAACATTAAATGCATACTTGGACCAAGGGCATTATTTCCTTCAAATGCACACTTGTCTGAATGACAAGTGGGAGACTGAGGGAAATGTGTCCTTCACCCAAGGTGCATTAAGTCTAATACCAAGGTTCAGATTAATTACCAACAATTAATTCAGTGAAATCAAGTGATCAGAACAGCTAGCTGGAACAATGCTTATGATCAGTGAGTTCTAATCTATATTAGGCTCACAGATTACTCTTGACTGAACCTATAAGGTCACACCAACGACATGTAACATATCACCGGATTAAATGAACCGGAAATTCATTTAATAGCTTTACGGGAATTAGTTCGGAAAAACATAATATACGATACGACCTTGCATCGGAATCGTATATCGTATCGCGAATATTCGTAAGCTGTGCGAAACGAATAATTGTATCGTACAACGGTGATTCGGCGTGTACGATACGATAAATAATACCCGTAAGGTGTCCGTCGCGAATACGAGCAGCAACGGAGCTGTCGGCCCGTCGAGCCAAGCGCTCATGCGCGCAAGGCCTAACGAGCCAGCTAGCTCTAGCAGCGAAACAAGCCAGCCCGCCAGGCCACAAATGCGCGCATAAGCACAACAACAAGCAGTGAGCAAGCAACACGAGGCCCATGGCCCATTGCTGCTGCTCGGCTGCGCTGTGGGATTCAGCCTGCAGAGGGCTGCGCGCAAGGCTTGCGGTTGTGAGGGCGTCGAAAAAGCACGAGGCTAATGCGTGACCTCGTCCCTCGTGGGCGTGACGTTGGATTTCCTGTGAGTTTACACCCAATCGACTAGTAATATAGGAGTCGTCATTCAGTTTTTAACGACAATGAGAAAAACTGACAAAACCCGGTTATCGTGACATAAAGGGAGTGCAATTATGTTCGTCCACGACGGCCATAGGTTCTCTTGTGATCCCTGGTGTGGGGATCGCTCAATGTACACCCGCAGGGCAGAGATTGAGAGTTCGGGGGACTGTAACTACCGAGAGGAGTGCCCATCGATAATACTCCAGAGGCAGGTTATCCTTACTAGATCAGCATAAATAATTGAAGGGACATGCGTTAAACTATTAAACTATTCTGAATTGATTTTAGCTATATGCAACACATAATACTAAATCGATCGTGATTATCTTATTTAGATTGATTTAAGGTACCTAGCATGATAATTCAATTATCCAAGGTATTATCTTATTAGGCGTGATAGATCAATCAAATTAATAGTTTGACAATTTTATAAAAGGGTGATAAAAGCGATTAAATCATATGAGGGACACATTACAACGCACCCTTGAGAGGTGCGTTGTGGTTCTCAGAAAACTAACCACTTGGCTTTGCTATTTCTCCTTTTATTTAACGAATCTCGGGTTTCTAAGAAATGTTCCAGTATTTAGGCTTAATTCATCAAGAAAGGGGCAGGATGCGTTCTATTCGACTTTTGGGTCGATTGCTACAGAACGCCGGATCAATTTCGCAGCGTGAGGCTTAGGCTTAAGGCTAGAGTCAATACTCAGGTTATGCAATTGTGTGTGTTCCTTTCACTTCGATTTTGAGGCTGTATTTATAGTAAAAGAGTTGTGAAAAGATATATTTTAAGATACGAATCCCAAAAGAATCCGGAGGTAAAACGGCCCTGGGCATTTTCAGCGCCCAGGGCTGGGCGCCAAAGATTTCGGCGCCCAGATCCAGGCGTTGAAAATGGGATATGGGCTGAGTTTTTTGTCAGATTTGGACTCTTAGAATACGGAGCTTTTGAGATTTATCCGAGTCTTTTAGTGAGTATTAATTTGATGACGAAATGCGTCCGGGCCCGTTACGAACTCTAGGTTCGTTAGGAATTTAATTAATACATAACTCTTTTTTTCGAATTATACCAGGAATGCTAATTCTATCTCTTTTAGGATTTATGTTGGAGTGCAACACCTAATTCTAACAGGTTTCTATCTTTTACGATATTGCCAGTTTTCACAACCACCTTATACGGCAGTTACTATTCTTAGCAGGTTTCTATAAATAGCAGTTTTGGCTAAAATGAAAGGGTGATTGAGATTCGTTATTTTATAGGAGATGCGTTGCCAAGTGGAGATTTATGTTCTCATCATCGAACCTTCCCTTTCGAGAATGGGGACAAAAGTAGGTGTCTACAGTTAGCCCCCACTTTGACTGAGTCTCGAGATGAGACGATGGTCAAAGTACTAGACGGAGTGCGTCATACAAGCCATGGTGTATGCGAGCCCCCGAGTGATAACATTTGACTTAAGGGTCATCACTTGAAGTGTTAACACATTCCACAAGTGTCATTGGAATTTGTTAACTGATAGAAACTCCCTCACTTTGTCATTGGAACTATATAAGATGTTTTCGAAATCAAAGCTAAAAAGTGTAACTAGGCGTGGCCAAGCCCAATCACGAGGTAAAATGTTTTAAAGATTCTCATTTTCAGGGTTAGCTAAACGAGAAAACCCCCTTGTTTTTTATGGGACGTAAAACGAAGGAAAATCCAGCACATCGCTCTTTTTTGAAAAGACGGAAAACCAATCCTTTGATTTTTGGAAAAGGGAAACTATCCTTTGATTTTTGGAAAAGGGAAACCATCCTTTGATTTTTGGAAAAGGGAAACCATCTTTTGATTTTTGGAAAAAGATAAACCATCATTTGATTGTTGGAAAAAGATAAACCATCCTTTGATTTTTGGAAAAGGTAAACCATCCTTTGATTTTTGGAAAAGGGAAACCATCTTTTGATTTTTGGAAAAAGATAAACCATCTTTTGATTTTTGGAAAAAGATAAACCAGTAAAAGTTATGGCGACTAAGGACCTGCGCGGTTAGTGGCGCAGACCCCGCCCGCTGAAGGTGGGCGAGCCTGTCCGCTGAGGGTGGACGCCCCGTCCGATAGAAGTGGACGAATCTGTTTTGATGTTCTGAAAATAAGGACCTACGCGGTTTGTGACGTAGACCCCGCTGGCTGAAGATGCCGAGCCTGTTTTTGTTTTGGAGATTTTATTTTCTTTTCATTTTCGAAAACTGAGAACCTGCGCGGTTAGTGATGCAGACCCCGCCCGCTGAAGGTGGGCGAACCTGAATTCGTCTTTTCGATTTGGGACTCGCGTGGTACGTGTCGCGATCTTACCCGATTGAGGTGGGCGAGTCCCTATTTCATTTGTTCTTGTGATTTCTTTTAAGAATTTCTTTTTATTCATTCTTGTAACAGCGAAGTCTTTCGAGGGATGCTCGGATTTAGTTGCAACCTGAATGTGGGTTGACAACGTGCTTGGACGGACCATTGTCTCGTGGTCATCATCTTTCATGGTTTTTAGCTAGTCTTTACGGCTCAATTTTGCCACTACCTGGGTCCTTGATTAGGGGACTATGTATAAGTATCAACGGCGACCTTCGTCTTGAGGTCGTAATCCGGTTTTATCTTTTGAGATTATCCAAACACGGGACTTCGTACAGCGTAGTCTGGGAATATTGCTTTAACTTCGCATATATATTTTCTTTCGAGCCCCCAAGCACTCGTGCTTGACAGTCATTTCTTGTCAAAGAGGTTCCTTGGGGATACGCATTTTGTAATGTCCTCGATTGTGTTTGGGATAGTGCTCATAAGTGCGAGCGATCTTTGTAGTGGTGTGCTACTCTTAACAAAGCCGTGAGGCGCGACTTTCAGTAAAGAAATCGGCAATTTTTTAGTCGAATGGATACGGCAGGACCCTATAGAAGTCAGAGTTTTTTTGTTTGGGCCTGAGCTCATTTTCGGCGCCCAGGCCTGGGCGTCGAAATAATTCACGCCCAAGTGGGGCGTTTAAAATATTGTTTGGGCTGGTCTTTTGATGACACAGTTGGCCTCTTGTTTGTTCGTTTATTTCACTTGGAAATTCTACGTATTCTCTTCTCTTTTGTTTTTTCTTTATTTTTGGAACGTAGAATTTTATTAGAGATCACAATGAGTTGAGTGATCGTGATGATTTCTCGAGAAGCCGTAGCCGATTGGTGGACTACGGTGTTTGTCGCTTTGGGGCGATTATTTAAAGGAACTGTAGCTCTTAAGGCGTACAGTTATTGCAATAGTTGGGCGACCCTATATGGCCCGAGGAACATACCTTGAGGCGTAAGACTTTAATCGCTCTTGTTGTTATTTTGAACGTATACTTTTTTCTTTTGAACGTGTTCGATACTTAGGATGATGATACGTATGTCCGAACGAGCGTTCAGAGAATGGCCGTTGCGTGCGTTCCATTAATCAGTTCGCTTGAATCATTTTTTTTTGAGCAATGACTGATGTTGAATAGTTTGCTTAGAAGCTTGATAGGGTTCAGGCCCATTCATGAAGTGGGCTCAAGCATCGTGCCCTTTTGATCGTTCAAACATTTGCTTTGAGACTTTTTTTTTTCTATGGTCGTTTCGTAGCTTGGAGCCCCCAAGTATGCATGTTGGGATGCTTCCTTTTGGCGTACGATTTTTGAAGGTTCTTTCGAGAAAGATGCCTTGGGGTTCCACTCGCGTAGGTGCGAGCTATCCCTTCCGTGGTAGGTAATATTTTGCTACCTTTAATCCTTAATGTAGGAGTCGTGTGGCTTGCATTTTGAATTTGGGCGATAAGTAGTCTTTGCCTCTTTTTACACATGCTCTTGGTCGTGCCCGCATTAGTGCAATATGCCTTACTCTCTCTCTTTTTTTTTTTTAGACTTTTACCGTGGGATGGTTGAACTTATGGTGCGACGTAGGCTTGTGTGGCCTAACAGCGTGTCTTAGAACATTCCTCCAGGTGTTGGGATATCATTGTTATTTTTTGCATTGGAGTACTTCATCACGCCTCGTTCAGGTGCTCGAACAAGTGTAGCACCTTCTGCGTGGGTGTGCACGGCTTATTACTTCGTTCGATGCGAGGATTCATAGATGTTTTTTTTTTATCTTTGATTTTTCTTTCGCTTTTGCTTTGGAACGACGTAGACTGTGTAACGGGCGCATGTAGGGCGAGCGTTATGTGCAGTAGTTTGATCGGAGTTTTGATGACTCGCGATTTTCAGTTACCCTTGTTAGTGGGGTGACTTTACATATTCTAAGTAGCGCATAGAATTTGGGAGGGGTTGTAGCCATTCTAAGGTTCGTTTTACACGATCAAACTTTAGGATTGTGCCCCTATGACGTGTGTAAAGCATTAGCGTCGAGAATTTGCGATAAAATCTTCATTTCGAGCATTTTTAGAGTGTTTTTCTCAATCCCCCAAAAGTAGCTACGGGATTGGCTTGGTGCTATAATGTTTGGCATACGTTTTTATGCATTCATGGTGACACGAATCATGAACAGTTTGAACCAGACTTGTTTAGTGCGAGGTACGTTCGAGTAGTGATTTGCTACTTCTCTTGTAAATGTCGTATTGTGCGACATTACCATGGTCAAGGTAGTCACATGTTGAAGTGTGCCTTGACCAAAAGCTAGGTGCCTTTCTTTACCCATAATCATATTTAGAAATGTTTTTGACTCTCTTGCAACATCGAGATAAACGCATACTTAGCTTAAACCAACGACACTTTATTATGTTCGAAGAAGTCTTTGAAAATTATTTGAAATCCGAGTCCTACTGTGTACAATCCGAGGTGTCCTAAGTAAGTTGACTTATAGAAGGGTTCGTACAGGATTACATGAGTGAATCAAAATACTGTTACGATTTTCGGAATGCTGTCTAAGGATTTGCTGGAAGCCAGGGTGCAGGCGTCAAGATATTACTTGTGCCCGTGTGGCACATGCTTTAGGCTTTTAGGGCCATCATTTCCAGAATTGCGGGAGTATAAACCATTTTCAAATTGACTTAGATTTACTTGGTGTATGTCTGCACAAAAGGTCGAGGTATACTTAGTTCTTTCCCTAGCTCTTTCATTTCAATTTTTAGCCCCCAGTTGCTATTATGTCTTCTCACTAATGATGCTTTCAGATTTCGATTTTAGATGCCCGTGTCATATGTCTGAGTAGGGTGAGCCTTGGTTAAGTGCCAAGTCCTATTGACAATGTCTGATTTCTTCAAAAGGGGATTCGCAAGCATTTGAATTACCGTGAACGGGTGCCCTGAGTTCGAAGGAACGATGGGGCAATGCCGTAGAACAATCCTCTTTATTGCAAGCTTACTGCCTTTACTACTTGTTGGCAATTATGACTGTGTCTAGTGGTGAAAGAAGGTCTTTAAGTGAGTTACTTTGCCTTAGGGAGGGTCAAGTCGAGTACTTTAGAGGTCATGGACGCTCGCGCTAGCCCCCATTCAATTGAGGCAAAGCGATCTTTTGAGTATTAGCTAAGTGCCTAGGAGTGTGAGTGCTCCTTCTGGCAAGGTACGTGCCCTTATTATTTTTCGATGTGTGCTCATTTTGGCATCTTGATGACTTGGATTCTTCCTTTGACTTAAATTTTTCTTTCGATTTGGATTGCAAGTAATTAAATTTCAATAAGGGACTCTATTTTTTATTCTTGTTATTCTATAGGCTTTAACATTTTTGCAAATTGGTTGGACCGAATCATGGATTACCTACGTATCCGCCTTAAATAGATTTAATTTGGAATCAGGTCTTGTGTAGTTCTTAGCCAGAAAATGGTTTCTTAGAATGCCGATTTTAAACAAGTACGTTCGAGTGGAATCGTAATGTTTGAAATAGGGTGAAATAAGTGTACGAAAATTTTGGAGCGTGCGTATTTTGCGTATTTTATATGATCTTCTACCCCCCAAGTGTTCGTTATTCTTCCGCATGTATATAGGAAAATATACAAACACATTTAGGAATTGGGATTTGAAAAGTGATAAGCAAGAACGGCGCCCAGGGCTGGGCGTTATTATTTTTGGCGCCCAAGGCTGGGCGTTGAAAACTTGTTCTGGGCTCCCTTTTGTGCTGCTCCTTTTCGTTTTGTGCCAAATATTTGCGAATCTTTTTTGTGCGCTAAATGCTTCCTTTTTTTTTAGACGAACTTTAAAGGCGCTTTGCAAAGTTTCTTTTTTATTAATTTTTTTTTTTACGTTAAGCGTCGAATGTACTTTTCATTTGTCTTATTTTATTTTTTTTATTCGTGACTCAAGACGGCTTGAAAGATGGGTTGAATGAGATAGGATAATTTGTATAGGTATTAGTCAAGCATGAGGATTGGAAAGGGTAGAAGATCGTAGAACTTTATGTAATTTTTGTGGTATGATTTGGATTGGTTGACTCAATTCTTTTCCTTCGTTTACTTGGGTAAATTTCGCACTTTGGGAGGTACGGGCTAAGTATTTCATGGCTCGCTCTTTTCGCTCTCCCTTTTCTCTTTCTCTTTTTTTTTCTTTTTTGCTTGGGATTTCTCCCCCTTGAGGCCATTAATTTTTTTGCCAATGGTATTGACACCTTAGGCTCACTTTGGGGGTTGTGCGACTATGGAGGAATGATTTTCAGAATGTGACTGTTTCTATTTTGCAAATACTTGAATTACATAATATATTCTTTTTTTTGGTGAGAGAGAGTATTGAGGCCGTAGATTCTTAGCAAGGGATGACAATTACATATGGGTGCTTATTGATTTCTTTTAAATGTTAGGAAGGGAGACTCAATATGGTTTAACCTTTTAACTTGCATAACGACACCAAGCATTAGGACCGATTCTATGTATAAGACAACAAAAATTTAGGATTTAGATTGTACTTTGGTATAGCCTAGTCTAGACCCAGATTTTTTTATTTTTTATTCGAACATTATCTTTCCTTGAAAACTTTATTTGAACATCATTTTTTGAATACTTTGCCCATGTGACATTCAAGGTCATTTAATTAGCATGCTCGGTTTTGGTGCCGAACATTGTCGTCATAGGGGGTCTAATGACGACATAAGAAGTTGTTTATTTTATAAGTCGTTCTTAGAATCGAGTGTATTTTTTCATACGTCCTCGTAGCAAATTTGTTACGATTTTTTTTTATTGCTACGTATACTTTATGCACGGGTATCGAGGCTGCTGTGCCTGACCAAAAGGCCAGGAAGCAACTTCAGCGCCCAACACTGGGCGTTGAAAATGATTGACGCCCAGCCAGGGGCGCTGAAAATGCGTCCCTATCTGGTACTCGTATTATGTTCGCGTATCCTTTTTTTCGTATATACGACTTAATTTTTCGTGCTCGCCTAATAATGTCCTTTACGCGTTGTGCAGCGTTGTGGGATCCGTTACAGGCTATCCTGGGCGTCGCTTATTTTTGTGGCGATCGCCCGGGGCTACGGAACACGTATCTTGGTATAACTCTTTGGCCAATTGGTGTTTATGAATGTTTGGGCAATTTTTAGGGTCGTTGGTTTTCTAGTATTATTTGTCACACACAATCACATAATTCGCTACACATAACTAACATTACAACATGAAGCAAAATAATATGTCACGTAGTTTATGATAGGCTTTTATGGGTAATATTTGCGCCGATTTGGTAACGCTTCTATCGTCGATCCAACACATGCCCCGGTCGAGGTAGTGCATTCACGAGCGAATTTCGTCCCAAGAGGCCAATCACGATATAAGCCAAGGGGGCATTCACCAATGAGAGGGACCTAATGGGCGAGCGATTGGGTTTGGGACAGGTGGACTACTAGCGAAAGTGCCGAGTGGACAACATTCGAAGCGTATGCACCCCCCGAGTGGCGATGGGTATCCTTATTCCCAACTCCCGATATCAAACATGCCAAGGGAGCCAAGATTCGTTATGCGGTTCTGTCCGTTCACATTAATATGCTGATTTTCAGGCCGTCCCAACTTGATAGGGAAATAGACGCGAGGTAGGATCGTTTCACCCGTCGGCTATTTTGATTACCTACGAGCACGAATATTTCATTAACATCCCCAATGGAGTCGCCACTGTGAGGGCGTCGAAAAAGCACGAGGCTAATCCGTGACCTCGTCCCTCGTGGGCGTGAAGTTGTCAGATCAAGTGTAGTTGGATTTCCTGTGAGTTTACACCCAATCGACTAGTAATATAGGAGTCACCATTCAGTTTTTAACGACAATGAGAAAAACTGACAAAACCCGGTTATCGTGACATAAAGGGAGTGCAATTATGTTCGACCACGACGGCCATAGGTTCCCTTGTGATCCCTGGTGTCGGGATCGCTCAACGTACACCCGCAGGGCAGAGATTGAGAGTTCGGGGGACTGTAGCTACCGAGAGGAGTGCTTATCGATAATACTCCAGAGGCAGGTTATCCTTACTAGCTCAGCATAAATGATTGAAGGAACATGCGTTAAACTATTAAACTATTCTGAATTGATTTTAGCAATATGCAACACATAATACTAAATCGATCGTGATTATCTTATTTAGATTGATTTAAGGTACCTAGCATGATAATTCAATTATCCAAGGTATTGTCTTATTAGGCATGATTGATCAATTAAATTAATAGTTTGACAATTTTATAAAAGGGTGATAAAAGCGATTAAATCATATGAGGGACACATTACAACGCACCCTCTAGAGGTGCATTGTGGTTCTCAGAAAACTAACCACTTGGCTTTGCTATTTCTCCTTTTATTTAACGAATATCGGGTTTCTAAGCAATGTTCCAGTATTTAGTCTTAATTCATCAAGCTACAAGGGGCAGGATGCGTTCTGTTCGACTTTTGGGTCGATTGCGAAAGAACGCCGGATCAATTTCGCAGCGTGAGGCTTAGGCTTAAGGCTAGAGTCAATACTCAAGTTATGCAATTGTGTGTGTTCCTTTCACGTCGGTTTTGAGGCTGTATTTATAGGAAAAGAGTTGTGGAAAGATAGATTTTAAGATACGAATCCAAAAAGAATCCGGAGGTAAAACGGCCCTAGGCATTTTCAGCGCCCAGGGCTGGGTGCCAAAGATTTCGGCGCCCAGATCCAGGCGTTGAAAATGGGATCTGGGCCGAGTTTTTTTGTCTGATTTGGACTCTTAGAATACGGAGCTTTTGAGATTTATCCGAGTCTTTTAGTGAGTATTAATTTGATGACGAAATGCGTCTTGGCCCGTTACGAACTCTAGGTTCGTTAGGAATTTAACTAATACGTAACTCTAATTTTCGAATTATACCAGGAATGCTAATTCTATCTCTTTTAGGATTTATGTTGGAGTGCAACACCTAATTCTGACAGGTTTCTATCTTTTACGATTTTGCCACTTTTAACAACCACCTTTTACGGCAGTTACTATTCTTAGCAGGTTTCTAGAAATAGCAGTTTTGGCTAAAATGAAAGGGTGATTGAGATTCGTTATTTTATAGGAGATGCGTTGCCAAGTGGAGATTTATGTTCTCATCATCGAACCTTCCCTTTCGGGAATGGGGACAAAAGTAGGTGTCTACAGCGGTGTGTGTGTGTGTGTGGCCGATCAAGGACTTGTGTCTTGTCCGGTTACACTAAATATAATATTAGGGTTATATTTCCACAAACCCAATTAGTTGTTCAACAACCCAACACCTAATTCTAAAAGTTACGTTGTTTCAGTTTTGCTCTCTACTCGAAACTGTTCTTCCCGAAAAAGCAAACACTCTTGAATATTGTATAAGATATGATTATCAAGACGGATCTGAACGTGTCGGTGAACCAAATAGAGGAACAACGATTGGAGTTCTTTGTTCGTGTTTGTTGATACTAAACTCGGGAAAACACGCTTCAAATGTAAGTATGCTTAAACTGTGCTTTATACATGTTTCCTGGCTTTGGGGATGTTCCGCACATGTTATATGTTTAACTGTATTCCCCTACATAATACACTGCTCTTACGGGTCTGTCCTTTACGGGCACCCCGGTTTAGGTTTTCAGTGATACAGTTATGCCGTCGTAGAAGACGGTTAAGGAGTGTATTGGGGAGGATTTTGCCATAGAGGTGGCCAAGTACAAGGGGAAGGGAATGCCTTACTCTTTACGGGTGGACTTTTTGGCGGAGGGCCGCCCTTCTGGTGCTCCCCGAGGATGTATGCCCGCGTCTTCTTCTTACTGTTTTTGAATTCGACAATCTTGTGGAACCGTTTTGAAAGGGTGGATCCTTGGTTGATCCCGTTAGTGCGGGATTTGTCTGAGTTAGATTCATACTGCTGGGGCGAGGCAGCCTATGTGAACCTGATCAGCCATATGAGTGTGGCTGTGCGGATCTTGGACGGTCCGGACAGGCCTATGTGGCATATTTCTCTATGCGCCGTGCCACTACTCATCGAGGTACGTACTTGATATTCCTCACTTAGGAGTGCTAAATGTACTGCGTACTTACTTATAGTTTCTTACTGTTTTCCTACAGCTGTGGGATTTTGAGCCCCTGCCATTCTTCGCCCCTCGGTCCGGTAGAGTGGCCGGGTGTTACCCTGTGGCTTTCTGGTGGTGTACTGCTGAGAAGCTGAAGAAACGCTCGGCCATAAAGAGGTTGAGGGATATGATCGCAGCTGGGCGCCCTGACTTGGTAAGTATCATTAGTTTTTTCTCTTGTTACTTTTTCTACCACTTTTTCTTACTTACTTTATCTCGCTTTATGCGAGTTACTTGACCTGTCTGTTTTTGGTTTTGCAAACAGGTGAACTGGTCCTGCTTGGCCGGGCTAGAGGAGACAGAGGCGTTGGTGGAGGACCGGCGTCAGTCCTGGTGTCGGATTCTGTACCAGGGTCCTAGAGGTCCTGCCTGGTTCTTGGGGGATCAGGTACTCCGGAAGACTTCGGAGCTTATCCAGGTGCCCCAGTCGCCGCCTTCTAATATGCTGCGCGCTACGGGCATCTTTGTTAGTCGTCGGGCTGTGTTGCGACCAGGTATGCCTGCGGGCGAGTTTGTGCTGCTCGACCACAACTATCTTGATTTTGTGGGACTCCGGATCTTGCTTCCTCCGGTTGCCGATGTACGTGTAATATTAGGAATTTATGGATATGCACGTGTGTTCATTTTTTGCTGTGCTTTGACTTGTTATTTGTTTATGTTGCAGCCTGAGCCTACTAATCTTGGCGGTTGGGTGCCGCATGATTGCACGATCCGAAATATGCAGGATCATAGACGAGGTGCCTGTGAATCCTGATGAGGAGGGACCCCATCCGTTGGTCCCTGCGGATGTTCGTATAGTATGTCATTCGTTTGTTTGGCAATCGTACTTATTGCATATTTTTTTGTCTTTCAGGTGCTGCTAGGATGGTCGACCAGGTGGTGCGCGTAATCAACCGGCTAAAGGCCGCGTTGTCCTCAGCTCGGGCGGCTCTCTCTTATAGCAACCCGAACTCGACTCAGGTATGGTGCCTGACAATTTTGCTTTAGTTTTTCAGTTGGTTATGTATGTGGTAACTTATATCTGGATTTTGCAGACTGGTGTTTCACATGCCCGTATGCCGAAGCCAATGCAGACTCCTCGGAGGGATCGCCATTCTTTCAAGGGCGATCGTGGTGCTTCTGGATCGCATGCTAGGGCGCGCTTTTCAGACGTTGGTTTGGGTCAGAGTCCCATGCGGCCACCAACTAGGCCTAGGAGGAGCCATAGTGGGCCATTCGAGGTGCGTTAGTCTCAGATGGGTTGGCAGCCCCCTTCATTTCAGTCGTTCCAGACTGGTTGGCAGCCTCAGCCCTTTTAGCCACCTTTGCGTGGAGGGTGGGTGCCTGCGCCGCAGACAAAGAGTTGGGACTCTTCGCAGTTCGAGACCCTGTTCGATGGTCTGCATGGTTCGCAGGGTGCTGACACGAGTGGAGGTGCTCATGGTGACGAGGATGAGCCTCAGTAGGTCGTATACATGTATTATTTTTCGTATCGTGCTACAGACTTCGTATATATTGTTGCATTTTGTACTTATTCTTTGTTTGTCTATGCGTGCATTGATTTTTGCGAAAAATAGGGCCATTTTTAGTTTTCAGTATTTTTCTTAGTCGCATTTATTGCCTTTGGAGGTATACAGACTCACCTAAACAGAAAATAAAATAGAAAACACATAACAGGAAATGATGCGCTTTAAGTTTTAGGGTCAACAATGCTTATTAGAATTTTAGTCAAAGTGAACTTTTATTCGGAAATCGAGTCCGAGTACAGGTCTTTTGGGAAAATAGTACAATCCTAGCTGTCCTAGAATAGCTGGTCTTATAACAGAGTGTATGCGAGATAATAATTTTTAAGTAAGCTTAAAATCAAAATCTGCGTGGATGATGGAGTTATGCGGAACTGACTTGCCAGCGCTGGAATTTTCCAGCGCTTGACTTGGCAGCGCTGAAATATTCCAGCGCTTGAATTTTCTAGCGCGTGCCTCTTTTTTCTGCGGAATCACATATTCGTATATCCGTTTTAGTTAAACTCGAATGTTTTCTTGGCGTGGGCATAAATAGGGACTGAGACGCTCATAGTTCTTTCATCCTTGCATGCATTATCTAATTGCTTAAGTACTCTGAATCCTATTGTCTCCCATTTTCCCTTTGTTTTTTCTGCCATGTCGACTCCCGTTCGCCCTGGGTCTTTGAAACTAGTTGTTAGAAAATGGCTTCATTCGCTTTCCCCAACTGATAAGATGTTACTAAAAGAATATGCTTTAGATTCCTTGTTAGGATTACATCAAATAAAAATATAATCGATTTTAATTTCATCTATGCTGCCCTGAATTTTTGGGATCCAGATCATCATGTCTTTACTTTTCGCAATAATGAGATTGTTCCCGTGCCTGAGGAATTTGCTGCTATATTTTTGCATCTGGACTGGAATCGTGTAAATTTTCTTGCGACAAAGAGCGGCGCTGGAAAATTCGAGCGCTTTATTGTGCAGCGTTGGAAAATTCCAGCGCTCGATTTTCCTATGCTGAAATTTTCCGGCGCTGTAACCGTTTTTCTCTCCTTTATTTTAGCTCGATTCGTTTTTTATTTTGATGCCAATTTTGGCGACTGATTACAGTTTATTCTTTTTTAGATCTGGCTGATGGAACGATTGAGAATTCTAGAAGCTTCGTTTGATCTTAGAACCTATTGTCCTCGGGCCCTTGGCAGTAGGAAGTATCTACACCAAGTAGAGAATGAAGCCGAGTGGACTTCGTATCTTACTCATGGTCTCAGTTCCATCAAGTGGGTGATCCCGTGGTGGGGTCTGCAGTCTATGAAAGGTGGGACGGGATGCGTTGTTTTTACGTTACTTGCAGGGCTAGTGCATCCTACTTATTTGTTCCCGTACCGCGTTATGAGTCAGTATGGTCAGCGACAGGTTATCCCCTTTGCGGATACCACTCCACTTAACATCAACTCTTTTTCTCGTCAGCGTCTCTTGGGGAGGGCAAAAGTTTATGATTGCTTGCCCCGTTGGAATGTTACTACGGAGGGAAATATCGCTTTATCTAAAAATTACAAGATTTGGATGAGTTTAAATGATGCTGCAGAGAGAGCCCAAGCTTGTAGTGCTGAACCTGCTGAGATACTACAATCACAGAATAGACCCAAGTATGATTGGGAAGTTGTGTTGGGGTGTCGAGATGCCGGTGCTAGAACCCAGAGGAGGCAGACGGATAGGAAATGTAGGGCTGAGCATCCCCATGTTGATCATCAGCCTAGACACAGGTTACCTGGGCGTGATGTTACTACCCCGTGAAAAATGTTGAATTGGTCCAAGTAAGGGTCGTCGTGAAAAAGGAAAGAAGCTATGAGGGAGTCGAAAAACACGACGGGGCGCCTCTTAAAGAAAGAGTGTACGGCCCACACGACTTTTCCCTCTTCTAGATGTGGCAAGCATATTAAGTAAACAGGGATTAAGTGTGGGCGTTAACCTCTTTTTACTAGTCTTTAGGAGTCGCTATTCAGTTTAAAAAAACTGACAAAACCAGATTATCGTGACATGCCTAGAGAGAAAACATGTGTGATTCTCGATGGCCATAGATTCCCTTGTGATCCCTGGTGTGGAGATCCCTCAACGTACATGCAGCGGAGCAGAGATTGAGAATTCGGGGATGTTTACTAATACGTACGGGGAGTACCCAGCATTAGCCCACGCGGTGTGGTCCTTACTAGTTCAATTGTGATGACGATGGGACATGCGTTATGCTACATTACTACTCTTGATTGATTTGAAAGCACATATATTTATTAAACAGATGTCAAAACGCTCATTTAGATTGATTAAGGGAGCTTAACAATACCGGGTTGTCCAAGAATTATCTGATTTAAGCTTGAGCAATATAATATATTAAAGTTAGCACATTTATATGGCGAGGAAAGCAATAAAATATAGATTCAGATTACAACAAAGCGTGGGCTTTACTGCGGTTCTCAGGAACACTTACAACTCGCCGTAGCAGAGCCTCCTTTTAGCTTTTAGAACAACCTTTATACTGACTTTTAGATTTTGATATTTCCTATAGTTCCGGCAGAGTTTCCTCTTAGATTCCTTAGTTTTGGCTTATGAATTGGCTAGAACTTTGGTAGTACTTGGGATGGTTCGAATACTTATGCGGATAGAGTTCTGCTTAACAAGAGTTAATACGGCATAACTATTATGAATACGGGGCGGGACTTCAATAGAAACTTATTATACCAGAGAGAGAAGAGACAATTTAGAATATCAGAGGAGTGAGGCTGAATTGATGATTGAAAATGCGGTGCAGAAGGGCTGTATTTATAGTGTAGGTAGTCGAAATAAGATAGATATTTGAAAAGCTCGAGCGCCGGAAAAAAAGAAGTAGCCTCGACATGTGAGCGCTGGAAATTTCTTGCGCTCAGAACAGTAAGGCTAGAATTTTCTAGCGCTTATAAGATAAAATTTGAAGAGTTTGAGTTCCGTTTAGAATCAATATCAAGCGCTAGAAAAAAGTAGTGCTGAAATTGGAGGCTAGAAATTTTCCAGCGCAAGCAGATCTGCGGATTTCCAGAAACTCGATCTTTAACAACTCATACCTTATTCATACGAACTCGGATTCTTGCAAATAATATCTTGTTGGAAAGCTACAGAATCCAGATTTTCAATGTTGCCGGTCTCGCATTAATGGGCGTCGTAAATATCGAGTTATGGCCCAAAGAGTGGAGGTCGGTCCGTTTTAGCGAAGCCCAAGTAAAAGCCTTATAACTTATTTGTTTTAAATCGGATTTGGGCTTATGATAAGTCTATGTAAATCTTATTCCAAGGCCTATACAATCACATGATGTGCATGATCCAATTTATAAGACAGAATTTGACTTTGTAAGGACGTATTTATTTTCTAAACGGGCTAAAGAGCATATTCTAGGCACTCGTAAGCATTTTAAGTAGGTTGGGTTAATATTTACATGTATTGTGCCCAATAAGTTGAGTTTGAGAAGTGTTATTGTTTGATCTATGTTATTCTAGAGCCTGAAGAAAAGCACTAGAACATGGCGGCGCGTACAGGTGTGATGTGATGCGGACAATCATATTCCATCTTTCTATCGATGTAACCACATATTAAGTCGTATTAAAATGCGAATGCGACTGAGTATGTGTCCAATATATTTCCAGAAGCTTTCTATTTATGTAGGTTTACTATATTTAACAGGTTCTACTTCGGATGGTCTCTTCAGTCAGTCGCGGGTCGTTCTTTAGCTAATCATAGTGCATTGATGGTGAGCGGGTTATAGTTTCATCATCTAACACACAGTGTTGGGCCTAGGGACAAATGTAGGCGTCTATATTTAGCCCCCACTTTGATTGAGTCTGAGCAAGACGATGATCACAGTATTGGTAGACGGAATGCGTCTGGACCTAGCTTGGTTAAAACTAAGTCCGAACGAGGGTCTCACGAGCCCCCGAGTGATAACATTTGACTGAAGGGTCATGACTGGAAATGTCAATAGTTCCCTCACAAGTCATTGGGAATTTATTGACCTGAACGGAGTTCTCACAGAGTCATTGAAGACACTCAACTGGCAGGATAGAGCTTTTCTAAAACAGACACTTAACTTTGACTTTTTTTTAGAATAGAATATGGAATGATGACATGTTTTAGCAAGGAATGAATAAACCTTAAAACATTGATATATTTTTTAGCAAGGAATGAATAAACCTTAAAACGTTGACATTTTTTAGCAAGGATTGAATAAACCTTAAAACTTTGACATTTTTTAGCAAGGAATGAATAAACCTTAAAACTTTGACATTTTTTAGCGAGGAATGAATAAACCTTAAAACTTTGACATTTTTTAGCAAGGAATGAATAAACCTTTAAAACTTTGACATTTTTTTAGCAAGTAATGAATAAACCTTTAAAACTTTGACATTTTTTAGTAAGTAATGAATAAACCTTAAACCTTTGACATTTTTTTAGCAAGGAATGAATAAACCTTAAAACTTTGACATTTTTTTTAGTAAGGAATGAATAAACCTTTAAAACAGTGACATTTTTAGCAAGGAATGAATAAACCTTTAAAACTTTGACAATTTTTAGCAAGGAATGAATAAACCTATAAAACTTTGGCGAATATCTTATTTTTTCAATTCTTTTTTGAAAACAAGTTTTATTATTATTCTATTATTATTGAATAAAATAACCGTACCTAGATGAATAAAATAAACAGTTGCATGTCAGTGGGCCACTGAATATAAATTTTGAAATACCGATACTTTTCCGCGGGAAACAAAACGGAAAAAGTATAGGCGGTTATTTGAAAAGAAATGGGCTGAAAGAGCCAACATTTTGTCGGAGTGGAATAAATGTGCGCTGGAATTTACCAGTGCGTGCATTCTTTATATACGGGCAGCAGCGGTAGTTTCTTTGCTATTTACACGAGGATTGAGGTGTAACCGGCTGAATAGGAGTGACGTTTGAAGAGATTGAGCTTTTCGTGAAACAACCAGCAGTGCCAGAATATTATAGAGCTTTGATCAGGAGCGCTTATTATTTCCCGGCGCAAGCTAGATGGGCGCCACACATTGTTCATGTTGAGCCATTGAAAACTTTATCTTTGTCGTGATTAGGTGAGAACCAAACTATAGCGCCAGAACTTCCTGGCGCTGGCTTTTGGTGTGCTGTAATACTAATGGCGCATGTATGCCTAGCGCTAGAAATATCTAGCTCTTATGTTTTACTTCCACTTTTCCAGAATTTTTTAGTTTTATTCCGAATCTTATATCGCATTCACGGTTATCTCTTTTAAGGATATCAGTTGGAGTGCAACCTTTATCTTTCCTCAAGGATTAATTGTAGTGCAATGTAATCACTTTGAATGTTGGTCTTGTATGGTTACTATATTTGGAAGCTGTTTAAGTATGGAAACTACTATAAATGGCAGTTACTAAAAGCGGAAATATAGGCTTCGCGATCTCGTCAGCTATATTGTTGTTTGTTCTTCGTGATTTCGTATTTCCTCTTAACTCTTGCTGCCCATTTTTCTCGGATTTGACCGATCTCTTTACCAAATTTGTCCCCCAAGTCACTAGATCCCTGGCATGCAGGCAATTCAGATTTTTCTTGAGTCTTTGGTTTAATTTCGAAAAAAATTCGCGTAGAAGTTTATGCTCAAATTGATTTGGGGTTTCTTGATTTTGCCCCAATTTCTTGCAATTGTTTGCTTGCATGTGATGTTTACAACATTTATAAGTATCTTGCATGTTGATTTTCACAAGTTCGTTGATTTTGGGCTTGCTAAAATATTGCCCCCAAGTGTGCCCATGAATTGATGTCGTGACACAATGTAGCTGTTCTTGGCTTGTTGCTTGCGGTTTACATGATCTATGCATGAATTTTTGCTTTGGAGTTGTTTTGATCACTTTGTAGGTACTTGTTTCGCTACCGATTTGAACTTAGCAGCGTGTTCGTACTCAGGGAACAAAATCGTTTAACTCCGCCAAGTAAGACAAACTTGTTATGAATTTGAATACTTAGAACTTAGAAATATTATGCGTTAATAGCTGGGTCGAGGTGTGATGCCCCTCTACTTTTAGAAATGCTAATCTGTAGATTGGTCTTTCCGACCTTATTTGTGGGAGATGTTTGGGACTACGAGTCCTACTTAGGTAAGTGTATGTATTTGCTTACTTTCTATCGTCTCGTTTCATGCGAGAATTTAACTATTCGTTTTGTCTTTTGTTCAATGCCGTAGATGCGAAGGGCGTATGTAAGATGCGACGCTATGAGGGGTATGCCATGGGTACTTAGGGTTTTCAGAGAGGATTTTCCGCGTGTGCCCCCGAGTGTTTACCTTTGCTTTCTTTGCTTCCGTTGGAAATTTTCTTATGGCTCTTCATTTTCCTCTGAAGCAATGGTTGAACTGTATGAACAAATATGTGTAGAGTGATTATCATGCATGTTCGATGCAGCTGGATGACCGGCGTTCTCATGAACTCGCGATATTTATTGCCCTATTAGTATGGAGCAACTTTTGAGTTCTAAGTAGTTAACCTTGCTTAGAGTTGAGATAAGGGATTAGCAAATTAAGGTTCTTTTTATGCGAATGATGTTAGGTTATGATACATATAAAAACATAAATCATGCGGAAAAACCTTAATGCCAGGAAACATATTATTTACACATAATCAGTTAGCATAATTTAGACGCATACACTTTGTAGCGTGCCCTCCCTAGCTGCGCCCGAACCGAACAAGTCTTTAAGACTCCAAGTGTCATCCCTCCGTAGATAGTCCACAGCACGTCCGGATCCGCCTTAAGATTGACCAACTAGAATCGCCCTTAAGGTACTATTATTTTCGGCTAAATGGGCAAGTAATGTGACTGATTTTTCTGCTCAAAAATCACAGCTTTTATTGTATAAATACTTGTTAAAAAACTCGTGTATAAATTTATGACCCTAGGCATATATTTATAGAACCATGGAAAAGGATTGCGAATCCTTTTAGAATACTAATTAATTAATTAGAATCCTTTTAGAACTCTAAATAATTAATTTTATCTTTTAGGATTAGGATTTAATCATAGTACGAATTCCGATAGCTTTAGGATTCGTATAGCAAGCACACGAGCACGAGCACGAGCACCGCACAGCCCGCGCGCATGCCTCGCGGCCAACGCGAGCTGCACGACGCCTTGGCCCAATGCTCGCAGCCCATTCGCTGAGCGCGCGCGCCATGCCTCACTGGGCCTGGCCTTCCGCTGGGCCTGGCGAGGCTTTAGCGTGTGTTGATGCGTGTGGCTTGCTGGACGACGGCCTGGCTTCGTGTTGTGCCTTCGTCTAGCAAGTTTCGCCCGATGTTAATTCGTACGATACGCTTCCGATTAAATTCCCGATTCCGGAATTCATTTCCGATACGAACAATATTTAACATTTCCGATTCCGGAATTAATTTCCGATTCGAACAAATATTTAATATTCCCTTTTCCAGAATTATTTTTCGATTCCGATAATATTTCCAATTCTGACAATATTTCCGTTTCCGGCAATATTTCCATTTCCGACAATATTTTCCGATACGTACCATGTTTCCGTTTCCGGCAACATCTATAACTTGGATAATATTTATATTTTCGATACGATTCATATTTCCGTTTCCGGCAATATCATCATTTCCGGAGTATTCATTTACTTGCCTTTGACGATCTTAGCTCCCACTGAAACCAAGATCCATCGATTCCGCATAACCATAGATGGAGTATTTAATTCCATTAAATACTTGATCCGTTTACGTACTATTTTTGTGACCCTACGGGTTCAGTCAAGAGTAAGCTGTGGATTAATATCATTAATTCCACTTGAACTGAAGCGGCCTCTAGCTAGGCATTCAGATCACTTGATCTCACTGAATTTATTAACTCGTTAATTAATATTGAACCGCATTTATTAGACTTAACATTAAATGCATACTTGGACCAAGGGCATTATTTCCTTCAGTCTCCCACTTGTCCTTAGGGACAAGTGTGCATTTCCTAATTCCTTTGTCGCTCGATGCTTGCTCTTGAACATAAGGTAAGAGTTGTCATCCTTATTATATCCAGAGGTGTTTCTCGGTTTCAGAGTTCAACTGATCAAATAAACAGATAATCATAGCCTATGATTCATCTGAGCACGGCCATGCATTTTACAGTTTCTAGCTCTCCGAGTGGCCTTGTACAACTTTTAAGCATCTCATCCCGATTTATGGGAGGACAATCCCAATCTTGCGATCTTGAGATTAGACTTCGTTTGATGGGTGATTACCTGATCGTTGCCTTTATAGCCTCCTTTTACGGTGCGACGGTTGACAACGTCAAAGTAAGAAGTTCTCAAACAAGTAATCTCAAATCACTCAGGTATTTAGGATTAGTGTCTAATAATTTTAATGAAATTTACTTATGACAGATTTTCATCTCTTACAGTAAAGTTTCATAGGTCTGTCCGATACTAGTCTTCCCAAAGTAAGTATCTATGCAAATGATTACGACATTGCCATGTCCACATAGTTCAAGAAACAGAACTACTAGTCATCTTGCATTCTAGTCGTCTAACGTTTTCTATGCGTTCATCTTTATAGAAAGCTCCGACCAGGGACCAATTTCAACTTTTGACATTCAAGTTCACTTGATAGACATTTCTTAGTCACAGGACTGGTCCTGACAGTCTATCTTGAATATATTGTCAAATTGAAGGGACTCATCATTTAATAAACCACAAATCAAATGGAAAAATGAATTATATTCATTTATTGTGAATGATTAACCAATAATGTTTTACAAAGTATTAAACTCTAAAACTTTAAAACATTAAACAAGGACATCAAAGCCATTCTCCAATATGCTTGATTCCCATAGCTGTAGTGTGCGAGTTATGCTTCACCTGCGGCAGAGGTCTAGTGAACGGATCTGATATGTTGTCATCAGTTCCAATCTTACTTATATCGACTTCTTTTCTTTCAACGAACTCTCGTAGAAGGTGAAATCTACGAAGTACATGCTTGACTCTTTGGTGGTGTCTAGGCTCCTTTGCCTATGCAATAGCTCCATTATTATCACAATGTAGGGCTATTGGTCCTTTAATGGAGGGGACTACACCAAGTTCACCTATGAACTTCCTTAGCCATATAGCTTCCTTTGCTGCTTCATGTGCAGCAATGTACTCCGCTTCAGTTGTAGAATCCGCAATGGTGCTTTGCTTAGCACTTTTCCAGCTTACTGCACCTCCGTTGAGGCAGAAGACAAACCCAGACTGTGATCTGAAATCATCTTTGTCGGTTTGGAAACTTGCGTCCGTATATCCTTTAACAATTAATTCATCATCTCCACCATAGACCAAGAAGTCATCTTTGTGCCTTTTCAGGTACTTCAGAATATTCTTGGCAGCAGTCCAATGTGCCTCTCCTGGGTTTGACTGGTATCTGCTCGTAGCACTGAGTGCGTACGCAACATCCGGGCGTGTACATATCATAGCATACATTATTGAACCAATCAATGATGCATATGGAATCCCACTCATTCGTCTACGCTCATCAACTGTTTTTGGGCACTGAGTCTTGCTTAGAGTCATTCCATGAGACATGGGTAGGTAGCCTCGCTTGGAGTCTGCCATCTTGAACCTATCAAGCACCTTATTGATATAAGTGCTATGATTAATTCCAATTATCTTTTTAGATCTATCTCTGTAGATCTTGATGCTCAGTATGTACTGTGCTTCTCCTTCATCGAAAAACATTTCCCAAGCCAAATCTTGACAGAGTTCAGCATAGGAATGTCATTTCCGATAAGTAATATGTCGTCGACATATAATACTAGAAAAGAAATTTTGCTCCCACTGACCTTCTTGTATACACAAGATTCGTCTACGTTCTTGATGAAACCAAAGTCACTGACTGCTTCATCAAAACGTATATTCCAGCTCCTTGATGCCTGGTTTAATCCGTAGATTGATTTCTTAAGCTTGCATACCTTTTTAGCATTCTTTGGATCCTCAAAACCTCAGGCTGTGTCATAAACACAGTTTCTGTTAAAACGCCGTTTAAGAAAGCGGTTTTGACATCCATCTGCCATATTTCGTAATCGTAATATGCAGCGATTGCTAACATTATTCGAATAGACTTCAACATTGCAACTGGTGAAAAGGTTTCATCGTAATCCACATTGTGGACTTGCCTGTAACCCTTTGCAACCAATCTAGCTTTGAAAACTTCTAGTTTCCCATCCTTGTCCTTTTTCAGTTTTAAAACCCATTTGCTTCCAATGGCTTGGTAGCCATCTGGCAAATCGACCAAATCCCAAACTTAGTTTTCAGACATGGAGTCTAATTCAGATTGCATGGCTTCTTGCCATTGCTTGGAGCTAGGGCTCGTCATAGCTTGTTTGTAAGTCGCAGGTTCATCACTTTCAAGTAATAGAACGTCATAACTCTCGTTCGTCAAAATACCTAAGTACCTTTTCAGTTGAGATCTATATCTTTGCGATCTACGCGGGGTTACATCTCTAGATATTCCTTGATGAAGGAAATAATGCCCTTGGTCCAAGTATGCATATAATATTAAGTCTAATAAATGCGGTTCAGTATTAATTAACAAGTTAATAATTCAGTGAGATCAAGTGAGCTGAATGCCTAGCTAGAGGTCGCTTCTGTTCAAGTGGAATTAATGATATTAATCCACAGCTTACTCTTGACTGAACCCGTAGGGTCACACAAATAGTACGTAAACGGATCAAGTATTTAATGGCATTAAATACTCCATCTATGGATATTCGGAATCGACGGATCTTGGTTTCAGTGGGAGCTGAGACCGTCAAAGGCAAGCAAGTGAATACTCCGGAAACGATGATATTGCCGGAAACGGAAATATGGATCGTATCGGAAATATAAATATTATCCAAGTCGTAGATGTTGCCGGAAACGGAACGTAGTACGTATCGGAAAATATTATTGGAAATGGAAATATTCTCGGAACCGGAAATATTGTCAGAATCGGAAATATTATCGAAATCGGAAAATAATTCCGGAAACGGAAATATTAAATATTTGTTCGAAACGGAAATTAATTCCGGAATCGGAACTATTAAATATTGTTCGTATCGGAAATGAATTCCGGAATCGGGAATTTAATCGGAAGCGTATCGTACGAATTAGCATCGGGAGAGGCTCGCTAGACGAAGGCCTAGCACTAAGCCAGGCCGTCGCCCAGCAAGCCAAACGCAACAAACCACACGCCAAGCCTCGACCAGGCCCAGCGCAAGGCCAGGCCCAGCCAAGGCCTGTGGCGCACGCGGAGCAGTCGTGGGCTGCGACATGGGCTGCGAGTAAGAGCAGGTCGCGTGGGCCGTGAGGCTTGCGCGGGCTGTGCTCGTGCTCGTGTGCGGTTGTGTGCAATACAAATCCTAAGGCTATTAAAATTTGTTCTATGATTAAATCCTAATCCTAATAAAGATAGAATTTGTTTAATAGAGTTTTAATAAGATTCTAATTAAATAAATTAGTATCCTAATAGGATTATAATTCCTTTCCATAAACTCTATAAATAGGTGCCT
Source organism: Spinacia oleracea (assembly GCF_020520425.1). NCBI lineage: Eukaryota > Viridiplantae > Streptophyta > Magnoliopsida > Caryophyllales > Amaranthaceae > Spinacia > Spinacia oleracea. The sequence continues at coordinate 96,957,104 of NC_079489.1, forward strand.
AGGGTCACATATTTACATCGAGATTTGAAGTATTCAAAAGGTAAGATTTTCAAGCAAAAATCAGCCAAACACTTGCAACCCATAGTAGCCGAAAATCCTAGAACCTTAAGGGCGATTCTAGTTGGTCAAGCTTAAGGCGGATCCGGACGTGCTGTGGACTATCTACGGAGGGACGACACTTGGAGTCCTAAAGACTTGTTCTTGTTCGGTTCGGGCGCAGCTAGGGAGGGCACGCTACAAAGTGTATGCATCTGAATTATGCTAAATGATTATATGTAAATAATATGTTTCCTGGCTTTATGGTTTTTCCGCATGATTTATGTTTATTAATATGTATCATAACCTAACACTTGATTCTCACAAGATTCTTCTAAAGATCTCTGAGTTTCATCCTGAATGTCATCTTGAGCATTCTCTAGAGGTTATTGTTCGACTCGAATTTCTTCGAGGTCTACTTTTCTCCCACTTGTCATTTTGGAAATGTGATCTTTTTCCAAAAAGATACCATCTCGAGCAACAAACACCTTGTTCTCAGATGTATTGTAGAAGTAATACCCCTTTGTTTCCTTTGGGTAGCCCAACTGGATACATTTGTCAGATTTTGGATGAAGTTTGTCTGAAATTAATCGTTTGACGGATTCTTCACATCCCCAAATCTTAAGAAAAGACACTTTTGGAGGTTTTCCAAACCATAACTCATATGGAGTCTTTTCAACAGCTTTAGACGGAGATCTATTTATAGTGAGTGCAGCTGTATTTAGTGCATGTCCCCAAAATTCTATTGGAAGTTCGGCCTGACCCATCATTGATCTAACCATGTCTAGCAAGGTTCTGTTCCTCCGTTCCGACACACCGTTCCATTGTGGTGTTCCAGGAGGAGTCAATTCTGATAGAATTCCACATTCTTTCAGATGGTCATCAAATTCATAGCTCAGATATTCACCGCCTCTATCAGACCGCAGTGCCTTCACTCTGAAATTCCTTGAATTTGTCAAAGGATTCAGACTTATGCTTCATTAGGTAGACATAACCATATCTACTGAAGTCATCAGTGAAAGTGATAAAGTAGCTGAAACCACCTCTAGCATTTGTACTCATTGGTCCACATACATCTGTATGGATTAAACCCAATAGTTCAGTTGATCGTTCCCCAACTTTAGAGAAAGGTTGCTTTGTCATTTTGCCAAGTAAACATGATTCGCACTTACCATAATCCTCTAAGTCAAATGGTTCTAGAATTCTTCCTTTTGAAGTCTTTCTATGGGTTTCAAGTTAATATGGCCTAATCGACAATGCCACAGATAAGTGAGATCTGAATCATCCTTTTTGGCCTTTTTGGTATTTATGTTATAAACTTGTTTGTCGTGATCTAATAAATAAAGTCCATTGACTAATCTACCAGATCCATAAAACATCTCTTTAAAATAAAACGAATAACTATTGTACGTCTTTTATTAAAAAGGAAAATCCCTTAGCATCTAGAAAGAAACATAAATGATGTTTTTAGTAAGACTTGGAACATTGAAACACTCTTCCAGTTCCAAAACTAGCCCAGAGGGCAACTACAAATAATAAGTTCCTACAGCTAATGCAGCAATCCTTGCTCCATTTCCCACTCGTAGGTCGACTTCACCCTTGCTTAACCTTCTACTTCTTCTTAGTCCCTGTGAATTGGAACATAATTATGAGCCACCACCTGTATCTAATACCCAAGAAGTTGAATTAGCAAGTATACAGTCTATAACGAAACTACCTGAAGATGGAACGACTGTTCCGTTCTTCTGATCTTCCTTTAGCTTCAAGCAATCTCTCTTCCAATGCCCCTTCTTCTTGCAATAGAAGCATTCAGATTCAGAAGTGGGTTGGCTCACCTCCTTCTTTTCAGATTTGGTGCAGCCTGGCTGCTTAGTCTGGCTGGCCTTGTTGCCACCTTTCTTAGCATTCCTCTTCTTTTCAGATTTCTTGAACTTACCCCCACGCACCATAAGCACATCTTGCTTATCACTTTTGAGCGTCTTTTCAGCGGTTTTCAGCATACCGTGAAGCTTAGTGAGCGTTTTGTCCAGACTATTCATACTGTATTTCAGCTTGAACTGATCATACCCTCTATGAAGAGAATGGAGGATGGTGTCTACAGCCATTTCCTGAGAGAATTGCTGATCCAGCCGACTCATATTCTCAATGAGTCCAATCATTTTGAGAACATGTGGACTTACGGGCTCGCCTTTCTTAAGCTTCGTCTCAAGAATTTGCCTATGGGTCTCGAACCTTTCGACTCGAGCCAGATCTTGGAACATGTTCTTTAACTCACTGATGATCAGGAAAGCATCTGAGTTGATGAACGTTTTCTGCAGATCTGCAACCATGGTTGCAAGCATTAGACATTTCACATCCTTGTTGGCATCAATCCAACGATTGAGGGCTGCCTGAGTGACCCCGTCGCCCGCGGTTTCGGGCATCGCCTCTTCAAGGACATACTCCTTTTCTTCCTGCATAAGAACTATTTGAAATTTCCTTTGCCATTCAAGGAAGTTTTTCCCGTTCAACTTCTCCTTTTCGAGAATTGATCGAATGTTGAATGAATTGTATTTTGCCATAGTTAAAACTACAATTGAAAAAGAATAAACAAATAAATAATCATTCACTTTTTCTCTTAATAAACTTAAATTCTAGCATACATGCATAATTTAATGTTCATTAAGCATTTTATTCAAGTTATGTGTTCCGGTAGGTGTGAATAAAATGATTCCAAGACCCTAAAAACCATTGAAGAATTAAGCACATTATGTATTTTGACTCAATTCTAAAATCTTTTAGGTAAGCAAAAGCCTTTTCCTAATAGTATAGAAACTACTCTTGGTTGATAGGTACGTATAAGAACTTATTAGGTAAACCTATCAAATTTGCCACGACATAAAAGGACTCCTTACTTATATCGTTGAGTTTCACCAAAACTAACATGTACTCACAATTGTTTGTGCACCTTACCCCTTTAGAATCAATAAGTAACACCTCGCTATGGCAGAAAACTATTACTAAGATTGATATAAAGGTTATCCAAGTAAGTGTTATTTTGGCATGGCACCTTTTAACTCAATTTTTAAGTTTGGAACTTAAGGCTCTTACTATGTTGGTTAGATTTTAAGTGAACTAAAATCCTTAATCATGCAACATAATCAAGCCACAATCTCATGCATATTTAAGACATATTTAAAAGCAATAAGTAACTTAAAGCTTGCATAAGATAAATGTGATCTAGTATGGCCCGACTTCATCTTGAAGCTTCAACTTCAAAGTCCGTCTTGAAAATGGATTGGAAACTCCGTCTTGAATTTCACCGTGGGAGGCGCCATTTTCTTCAAATAGGATAAGCTATAATTAAACTAATTACAACTATTTGATGGTGCGCAGACCATATTTGAATTGAAAAACAAACTTTGGTGCATTAGACCAATTACATTCAAATTTAATGGTACGCAGAGCATATTTTCTATCCTATTTGGGCCATACTAGTCACTTCATAACCTGCAAAACAGTACATATACAATATATACCATTCACCCATTCATTATCATGAATGGCCCACGTAGCTGGTTAGTAAAACACATTGTTATGCATCACATAAATATTTGCAGCAATTAATCAAGGGCACCAATAATCTACCAATTATTCAGTCCTTATTAATTCTAATCAAGTTGTTTTAACCTTAAAGGATTTGTAGACCTAATCAAGAGTTTATGACTAAAAATGCTCCCACTCAAACCAATAACTTTATATGCTTTACTAATTTTAAACATAAAAATGTATTTCTAGTCTAACCGGAAACATACAAGTTTAATTAAAATTTAAAGCTCATATAAGATTATAATCGAATCCATTTATTTAATTTATTTTCAGTTGAATTAAACGAATTTAAATTAATTCAAAGTTTAATTTTAGTAAAATAATTAGTATAAATAAAAATTTATAATAATTATAATATTCAAAATTAAAATCCGAGAAAACAATTTAAATTATTAATTTTAAAATTAATTAAAATTATTTCCGAACTGAAAATTTAAAATTAAAACGAAACGTATCAATTGTCGCAAGACGAGGCACTTGGGCTTGCGCCCAAGCCCCATCGAGCTACGAGGCCCCATGCCCCGTGCCATTGATCGTTGCACACGGCTTGCACAGCCACACGCACACTGCCCCTCTGCCACGCACACACGCAACCTTGCTGGCTACGCTGCGCGCAGCTTCGTGTTGTGTCGTGGCTGCCTATCTCTCGGCGAGCCTGGTGCGTCGTGGCGCAGCACATCGCTGCCCACACACATCTTGCTCGTCGCATGTGCTTGCCCATTGCCCTCGCCCATCGCCCAGCATGCACGCCTAGGCTTCGAGCCTTGCGTGCCGCCTAGCTTGTTGCTCGCTGCATTCGTACCGCACGGGCGACGAGCTCCCTTGCTCGTCGTCGCGTGCCCGCACTATACAACACCCCTTAAGGGTAACACGTAGCTTCCATTGCTTTGTGCGTGCAACATTCATGAGCGTCTTTCATAAAATTTTTAAATTTTTTTATTCAAAATTAATGACAAATTAATAAATCATATTAATTTCATAATTTTAGGGCGAAAAATCGAAAATTTATTAATCAATAATTTCCGATAACATGGATTCAAATCTAGGTCATAAAAATTTAAAATTTATCATAAATTAACAATTTTTATGGTGGTTTTTAATCATGGATACCTAATTAAATCATTAATTAATTATGAAAATCATATCAATTCTAAATTATTCGAATTTCAACAAATTAATCATAATTACAAATTAGGTTATATATTTAACAAGTCTAGGCATTCAAAATTGTTAAACATATACAGTAGGTCAATAAAAAATTCAAAATTTATCAACAAGAATCGCAAATATTCAATTTAACATCTTAAATTTACAAACTTTTGCGTTCGAAAAACTAAAACCTCCGAAAAGTCATAGTTAGGCTTCGAATTTGGGAATTCTGGGTTCGGCCGGAAAATATGATTTTTTGCCAAAATTTTAGAATGCCTTTTACATGCGGAATTGACACAAAAATCACTCGATTTGGATGAGTAACGAATAAACTGCAGAAAAACTGCGTGCATATAATTAAATAAACGCAATTTGCAATTAATTAACAATTACGAAAATTAATCACCCTTTTAATTCTTTGCAAATTTGTAAAATTTAACCATGTTATGCAATTTAGATTATGAAAATAATAAGAGGCTCGTGATACCAATGTTAAGTTATGATACATTTGAAAAACATAAATCATGTGGAAAAACCTTAATGCCAGGAAACATATTATTTACACATAATCAGTTAGCGTAATTTAGACGCATACACTTTGTAGCGTGCCCTCCCTAGCTGCGCCCGAACTGAACAAGAACAAGTCTTTAGGACTCCAAGTATCGTCCTTCCGTATATAGTCCACAGCACGTCCGGATCCGCCTTAAGATTGACCAACTAGAATCGCCCTTAAGGTACTATTATTTTTGGCTAAATTGGCAAGTAATGTGACTGATTTTTCTGCTCAAAAATCACAGCTTTTATTGTATGAATACTTGTTAAAAAACTCGTGTATAAATTTATGACCCTAGGCATATATTTGTAGAACCATGGAAAAGGATTTCGAATCCTGTTAGAATACTAATTCATTAATTAGAATCCTTTTAGAACTCTAAATAATTAATTTTATCTTTTAGGATTAGGACTTAATCATAGCACGAATTCCGATAGCTTTAGGATTCGTATAGCACGCACACGAGCACGAGCACCGCACAGCCCGCGCGCATGCCTCGCGGCCCACGCGAGGTGCACGGCGCCTTGGCCCAATGCTCGCAGCCCATTCGCTGAGCGCGCGCGCCATGCCTTGCTGGGCCTGGCCTTGCGCTGGGCCTGGCGAGGCTTTGGCGTGTGTTGATGCGTGTGACTTGCTGGGCGACGGCCTGGCTTCGTGCTGGGCCTTCGTCTAGCAAGTCTCGTCCGATGCTAATTCGTACGATACGCTTCCGATTAAATTCCCGATTCCAGAATTCATTTCCGATACGAACAATATTTAACATTTTCGATTCCGGAATTAATTTCCGTTTCGAACAAATATTTAATATTTCCGTTTTCGGAATTATTTTTCGATTCCGATAATATTTCTGATTCTGACAATATTTCCGTTTCCGGCAATATTTCCGATTCCGGCAATATTTCCATTTCCGATAATATTTTCCGATACGTACCATGTTTCTGTTTCCGGCAACATCTACGACTTGGATAATATTTATATTTCCGATACGATCCATATTTCCGTTTCCGGCAATATCATCGTTTCCAGAGTATTCATTTATTTGCCTTTGACGATCTTAGCTACCACTGAAACCAAGATCCATCGATTCCGAATAACCATAGATGGAGTATTTAATGCCATTAAATACTTGATCCGTTTACGTACTATTTGTGTGACCCTACGGGTTCAGTCAAGAGTAAGCTGTGGATTAATATCATTAATTCCACTTGAACTGAAGCGGCCTCTAGCTAGGCATTCAGCTCACTTGATCTCACTGAATTTATTAACTCGCCAATTAATACTGAACCGCATTTATTAGACTTAACATTAAATGCATACTTGGACCAAGGGCATTATTTCCTTCAAATGAACACTAGGATTTGCTCCCTATGACATATGTGTATCATTAGCATTGAGAATTTGCAATAATAAGCGGCAATCGAAGTAGTTTTGGGGTGTTTTCTCCAAGCACTTAAGCATAGCTACGGGATTGGCTTCATGCTATGACGCTTGGCATATGTTTTGTATGTTCGTGATGTCCAGGATGAACATAAATCGTCTGGCTACTAATAGTACATGAATAGTTTGAAGCGTACTTGTTTAATGCAAGGTATGTTCAAAGAACGAGTAGTAATTTCTACTTATCGTTTTTCTTTGTAGGTGTCGTGTTAGGAGACAAAGCCATGGTCAAGGTGGTCAATAAGTTCAAGTTTTCCCGGACCAAGGATCGAGTGACTCTTTTTATCCAGAGTGAGGATCCAACTTGTAATTGAAGAAACAGACATAAAATGACTGCATGCATAGTTTAGGTTTAAGGTCAACAACGTCTCATTTTTTGTGGTTTTAGCGGTTTTAAGTTTGTAGAAAGATATCAGTTAGATATTGCAAATTCGGTGCCAAATTTCTTGCAATGAGGAAGTCTTGTACGTCTAATTAGTTGTTAAGGAAGAGACCAGACGTGTTGGCTAAGCTAGCCCCTGGTATAAACCAAAGCAACGTTTTTTGCCTCTTTTGAACTAGACATGAGAAAGTGCATCTAGACTCGATTGCTTAACAAGGGAATGAACAAACAGACTAAGACAGAAGACATATCCAACTAGTTTTCGAAAATAGGAGATTTTGAAAACATAAAGGAAGAGGTAGGGTCCTTATTTAAAAACACATTTGAGAATGTTCAAGGAAGTCATTTGGCAGTGTTGTTACATGGTTTAGCATAGTTTGAAATCAAACAATCTCTTTTTCATTGTATTGGATTCGGAAGCTTTCACTTGGGCTGTTGGCTGTAGTGCTTGTAAGAAATATCGGTTGCTCGATTCAGGATGAGGTTTGGATGCTCAAAGTTCAAGAAGGTGAAGGACGCTTTGCATAAAGAGATGTCAAGGGATGATAAGGGTAGTAAGTGCTATCCTTTTATAAAAGAGGTTTGATTCTCTTACTTAGTTTTTGTTGGCAATGTTTAAGAAGACGTAGATGCGTGTTTTATTTAGGAATGGCGGGAAACAAGTTATTTTAAGAAGTGAATGCTTCTTTTTGGAGGTTATGCCTAAAGAGGAGAGTTGCTTCTATTTCTGGAATAGTAATTAGGTTGATAATAGAATCGTGTGCCTAATTAACAAGAATTTTAGCACTTTTGCGTTTAATGACTTAAGTTGAATGTTATGGATCCATTTTTTAGTCACTTTTAGCCGGAGTGGGCTGAGTTCGTTTTATTCAGAATAGATGTCCACAATGAATTTGGACTAAAGTGGTCGCGCCTTCAGGGGTTGCATACCAAAGTATGAATCAGGCCTTACGTAGTTCTGGTTTTTTATTCTGAGTATTCTTTTTGTTATAAATTCACCTTGATTTGCGCAAAATTGCATAAAAATAATAGGATTGTGCACAGATGTACCCCCCCCCCCAAGTGTTTTGATTGCTGTAAAAGTGCAGGAAAAATTCCAAACCTTTAGCACAAGCGTTGAAAAAAATCTAGCGTACATCTTTCCTGCACTATAATTGGTTAGTGCTTACGTGGTAAACCCTGGTAAATTGTTGCGCTAAGTTGTTGGTACGCGTGTTTTTCACAGGATTCGGTTTATTTTTATGTTTTCCTAGTTAATTTGCAAGGTTGATTAACTCCTTACTGCTGAGTAATTAGTGCCTCCTTACTGCTGAGTAATTAGTGCTCGGTTTTCAGGTTTTCAGGATTTAGTTTTTCTTTGCGATTTAAGAAAGACTTATGTTTATTACTTTACCTCAAGGAGGGATTTTCAGGGGTTGTAACGTGGTTATGCTTTGGGTATAAAAAATGGTTAAGGGTGACTATTTCCCACTATATACTGAGTTAAATTGACAATTGGACTTAATGTTTAACCTTATTTGATCTTGGCAGAACTTCGTCACTGTTTACTCTTCATATTTCTGTTTTTTGGACTTTTGGGTTTACCAGTTACTTCATTGTATGCTTAGATTCTTTCTTTTCAACGATCTTTGATGTGTAGTCCTTTTAATTTGATTAGTTCCTTCTTCTTGTCCATTTTATTGTCATAGTATACTCCCATCCCAAGTTTCGGATAGTGTGGGTTGAATAGAAAGGCTCCTTCAGACGAGGTTCAACATGGCTAACAATAAAGTGGTTCATTGTTTCTTGGTCAAGGGAAATGAAAATTTTAAAGGTTGCAAGTTGCCTCTTGTGTTGGTTAATTATATCTTTCAGAAATCGTTAAGGTGGACTGAGTGAGTCCCTAGCTGTTAGTCTTGAGATGGATCTTTTCTCTTTTTTTCTTGTTTTTTTTTTTTTGAAGTTAATGGGCTATGTTAGGCCCAGGTGAGTGACTAATTGCGAACTCCTTTATGTAAAGTGTAGAATAAGTTTTGCCATTTGTCTCGTGCATCAAATAATTTTCCTTTTGTTTGTTCATTGCTTTTAAAACTGTTATGGTAAGACAATCAATGATGTACTTTAAAAAGATATTTTATTGATTTTGGATGAAAGTACATGATAAGAGGGCTTTGACAGCAAAATAGCCTTTTATTCTATTTTAGGAACGAAATGAAAGGGGGAATGACATAGAATTAGTTTGTAGTGCTATATTCTAAGTCTGAGCTTCTTTGAACTTTGAGTCTGCATCTTCGAGCTTTGGAATCTTTAGTCTTTAGCAGCCGACAGTCTAGTTTGTACTTCGCGTTTCCAGTCCAGTAGAGATTTGCTATGAGTCTGTCATTCTGAACATTCTGGTGGTGGAATGCTTAGTTAAGAGTGAGGGTCATGATTTTACGATTTTGAACGTTTTGGTGTGGAACGTTTAATTCGAGAGAGGGTAGGTGTTCCATAGTTGTTCCAAATATTGGTTTGTACTAAAAGAATGTTTTGAGAAGTCAATTAAGTTTTACACATTGAAAGTACATGTTTAATTGGAGTGTAGTGCTCATAACTTCAATATCTTACACGGGGAGGGCCAAAACCCTGTTCTCGATTAGATCATGTACTGAATTCCTTAGACTTCAACAATTTTTGGGTGGAATGGCATTTTCCCTATTTGGATTGGAAGCGGAGAGAGCAGATTTGATAAAGACTTTCTTGAAAGATTGGACTTGATGTTGCAGAGTGACCGTTCCTTGAATTATTCTTGAATCGGTTAGGACCCTTAAGGAAGAGTTGATGAATTTTTTTGGAAAACTAGAAAGAAAGAAAATTGATTTTGAAAAGTTGGTTATGACCACCTAGTTCTTTATTAAATGTTGACAGATTAACGCTACCAGCAAGTTCAAATGCTTGATCAATCTGTGTGGCAAACTGAGTACTTGGAGGTTTGGGTACCCACCTTAAAGGTAGCCCTTTTTTTTTCTAGACTGAGTATTAGCCTGAATAAATAGGTTGCTCTAAATCTGGATGATTAGAAATTGGGTCATCATGATCATCTTTAGATTTAATCAAAATAACAAATAGAATAAGGGCCGAAACTTGTATTTTTGGCAGTAATTCCGGGTCTATTAGTCAAGTAAGAGTTATAGTGCTCTCATGGGCTATATTTTTTTAGATCTAGGGATTTGAACGGAATGCAGTAATCGCTTATAAATTAAGAGTGTTAATTTATTAATTTCGAGGTATGGACGGACTTTTATAATCCATTTAGATGTTGAATGCCATCTATAACAAACGTACTAATTATTTGGGATATGTTAGCACGATATTTCGGACGACTCGGACTCAAAGGTTAGGCATGAGTTTGACTCAAAACACAAAAACGGATTTTGACAAAACTGCTGGACTGCAACAGCTATAACTTTTGATCTGCTAACTTTTTTGGGCTGAAATTGATCCTGGATGATGGACTAAGGTTAGACCTACGGATTGATAATTTATGGGCCTCACAGTTCTTTGTAAAACTCTTTTTATGACCGTTTTAGTTTGTTTACTTTTGGCTAGACGGGTTTGACTTAAGTTACGAGATGGGGATTAAGGGAATTGTCCTACGTGTAAGTGGATTCTAGGGGAAGGACTTTAAGTGTGTGGAGATTCTATAGAGTGTAATTTTAGGTGAATGATGACTATACGGTAGGCTTTAACTTGGTTTAGACTCTTAGGAAAGAATTTTGGTTTAGACTTTAGGTGGACTTAGAATAGGTGAACTAGGCTTTAATTGACATGAAGGACTCAAGGGATGACAAACTTTTCTAAGGTTTTTGACTCGACTTGATTCGTCCTTTTCCTCGAATCTTATTAAGCGATTATAACAAGCAATTTGGTATGAATCCATTTTATCAACTAACTTTAGAAAACATACTTTTTTCTTTTTTAGAAATCTTTGCTTATAGTGAACGTCAAAGGTTATTTTAGCATGAACGGTACTACTGTACGAATCGTTTTTTAGTCTGAGCCAGAGTATTCGAAAATCTTTGAGAGTGAAGCCAGCTACGCTAGAATATTTCAGCGCTTGCATTCGCAGCGTTGGAATTTTCTAGCGCTCGCCTGTTGTGTAATAGAAATTTCCAGCACTTGCAGGCATTTGTACAGTTTTTTCCTTGTAGTCAGTTTTATTACGTGGCTTGAATTTTACCAAACTGGACCCTTCGTTAGAGTGTTCGTGCGCTCAATCGTTCAACATTCCAACGCAAGTGATAAGTAACTTGCGCGTACCGGCCTTTGGGTTGGATTGGTAAAAGCTAATGCATATTTTCGTTAATTTTGACTTAAGGGGACTTCAATTCCTACGTAATGCTCATGGCAGATGTGTATTTGGTCTTTCGAATTGGTTGCACGATGGACTAGGTTCTGAATTTTCAAATTCTGATTAGTGATTCAAATGCGAGGAAAAGTAGGCAGGCGCTGGAAAGTTCCAGCGCTCAAGATGGCAGCGCTGGAATTTTCTAGCCTGGCCTAGACAGCTTGAGAATTTGATGCGCTGGCCATTGTGCCTTTTTTCCTTTTCCTCTTCGCGTGCACTAGTATTTTCTGGCGCTTCTATTTTGAGCGCTGGAATATTCTAGCGCAGGTCAGTGCGGCGCTGTTTTATTCTGGCGCTGGGCTCCTGAGTGCGGGAATTTGTTTCTGATTCGTAGCTTTAGCATTATTTCGACATTTTAAAGAGTTTTTTTGGAATTTTGTAAGCGTTGTTGACCTTAACTGCACGTCTAATTAGTTTCACATAGCACATACAAATTTACATCAAACTAAAAACGAGCATGATTTCAGGTATAATGCACACTTAGTTTATGCTAGTCTCTAAGGTTCAAAAAGGCATGGGTGTTTAAGTGTACCAAACCTATCACCAATTCCCCAACAGGCCCTTGTCAGAATAGCCAGGTTCATGACGAATTTTATCAACGCCTATCCGGTACGTGCTGGAGTAGCATATACCGTGAATGGACCTAGGAGATAAGCGGTTTAGTTTTAGTGGATGTGCTACATTGCGAATGCATTGAGTGGATAACATCCGAAGTGTGTGCACTCCTGGGCTGATAGGTGTCCTTAGTTTGGACTTCCGAGATGTAACATGCCAACGAAGCCGAGATTCGTTTAACGGTTCTGTCGCGGATCATTCGTCACATTGAATATTCAGGTCGTCCCAACTTTATATGGAAATAATTGTGGCGTAGCGTTCGATTTCTGCTATACGGCTTCCTTACTGACGCACTACTTGCACAGATTATTTTAATATTTTCCCCAGTGGAGTCGCCACTGTGAGGGGGTCGAAAAATACAATGGGGAGCCTCTTAAAGAAAGAGTGTACGGCCCGCACGACTTCACCCTCTTCTGGATGTGGCAAGCATATTGGGTAAACAGGGACTAATTGTGGGCGTTAGCCTCTTTTTACTAGTGTTTTGGAGTCGCCATTCAGTTTAAAAAACCTGACAAAACCCGGTTATCGTGACATGCGTGGACTGCCAACATGTGTGATTCAAGACGGCCATAGATTCCCTTGTGATCCCTGGTGTGGAGATCCCTCAACGTACAACCAGCGGAGCAGAGATTGAGAGTTCGGGAAACTTTTACTAATACGGGAAGTGCCCAGCATTAGCCCACGCGGCGCGGTCTTTACAAGTTCAATTGTGACGATGATGAGACATGCGTTATGCTACATTACTGATAGGTTATGATACATATGACAAAACATAAATCATGCGGAAAAACCTTAACGCCAGGAAACATATTATTTACACATAATCATTTAGCATAATTTAGGAGCATACACTTTGTAGCGTGCCCTCCCTAGCTGCGCCCGAACCCAACAAGAACAAGTCTTTAGGACTCCAAATGTCGTCCCTCCGTAGACAGTCAACAGTACGTCCGGATCCGCCTCAAGTTAGACCAACTAGAATCGCCCTTAAGGTTACTAGGAAATTCGGTTAAGTGTTTGCAAGTGTTTGGCTTATTTTTCTTTCAAAACTTACCCTTAGAATACTTCAATCCCGTATGTATAAATTATGACCCTAGGCCCTTATTTATAGAGGTTTGGAAAGGGAATTGGAATCCTAGTAGGATACGATTTAATTAAACTTAGAATCCTACAAGGACTCTAATTAATTAAATAATCCTTTTAGGAATAGGAATTTAATCATACACCAAATCCTAATAGATTTAGGAATTGTGCATGGACACAAACACACACACGCACGGAGCCACGAGGGTGCAGCCCACGCAGCCCACGCTGCGCAGCCACACCTTGGCGCGCTGGGCCTGCCTTGTGGTGGGCCTGGCGCTGCCTTGGGCTGGGCGTTGGCGCGCGTCTTGCTTGCTGGGCGATGGCCTGGCTTCGTGTTGGGCCTTCGTCCGGCAGGCCTCGTCCGATGCTTATTCGTACGATACGCTTCCGATTGAATTCCCGGTTCCGGAATTCATTTCCGATACGAACAATATTTAATATTTCCGATTCCGGAAATATTTTCCGTTTCGAACAAATATTTAATATTTCCGTTTCCGGAACTATTTTCCGATTCCGATAATATTTCCGATTCTGACAATATTTCCGTTTCCGGCAATATTTCCGATTCCGGCAATATTTCCATTTCCAATAATATTTTCCGATACGTACCATGTTTCCGTTTCCGGCAACATCTACGACTTGGATAATATTTATATTTCCGATACGATCCATATTTCCGTTTCCGGCAATATCATCGTTTCCGGAGTATTCACTTGCTTGTGACGATCTCAGCTCCCACTGAAACCAAGATCCGTCGATTCCGAATATCCATAGATAGAGCATTTAATGCCATAAAATACTTGATCCATTTACGTACTATTTGTGTGACCCTACGGGTTCAGTCAAGAGTAAGCTGTGGATTAATATCATTAATTTCACTTGAACTGAAGCGGCCTCTAGCTAGGCATTCAGCTGACTTGATCTCACTGAATTATTAACTTGTTAATTAATACTCAACCGCATTTATTAGACTTATCATTGAATGCATACTTGGACCAAGGGCATTATTTCCTTCAGTCTCCCACTTGTCCTTGGGACAAGTGTGCATTTCCTAATTACTTTGTCGCTCGATGCTTGCTCTTGAACATAAGGTAAGAGTTGTCATCCTTATTATGTCCAGAGGTGTTTCTCGGTTTCAGAGTTCAACTGATCAAATAAACAGATAATCATAGCCTATGATTCATCCGAGCACGGCCATGCATTTCACAGTTTCTAGCTCTCCGAGTGGCCTTGTACAACTTTTAAGCATCTCATCCCGATTTATGGGAGGACAATCCCAATCTTGCGATCTTGAGATTAGACTTCGTTTGATAGGTGATTACCTGAGCGTTGCCTTTATAGCCTCCTTTTACGGTGCGACGGTTGGTCAACGTCAAAGTAACCAGTTCTCAAACAAGTAATCTCAAATCACTCAGGTATTGAGGATTTAGTGTCTAATAATTTTAATGAAATTTCCTTATGACAGATTTTCATCTCTTACAGTAAAGTTTCATAGGTCTGTCCGATACTAGTCTTCCCAAAGTAAGTATCTATTCAAATGATTATGACATTGCCATGTCCACATAGTTCAAGAAACAGAACTACTAGTCATCTTGCAATCTAGTCGTCTAACGTTTTCTATGCGTCCAATTTTATAGAAAACTCCGACCAGGGACCATTCTCAACTTTTGACATTCAAGTTCACTTGATAGACATTTCTTAGTCACAAGACTGGTCCTGACAGTCTATCTTGAATATATCGTCAAATTGAAGGGACTCATCATTTAATAAACCACAAATTAAATGGAAAAATGAATTCTATTCATTTATTGTGAATGATTAACCAATAATGTTTTACAAAGATTTAAACTCTAAAACTTTAAAACATTAAATAAGGACATCAAAGCCATTCTCCAATATGCTTGATTCCCACAGCTGCATTGTGCGAGTTGTGCTTCGCCTGCGGCAGAGGTTTAGTCAATGGATCTGATATGTTGTCATCAGTTCCAATCTTGCTTATCTCGACTTCTTTTCTTTCAACGAACTCTCGTAGAAGGTGAAATCTACGAAGTACATGCTTGACTCTTTGGTGGTGTCTAGGCTCCTTTGCCTGTGCAATAGCTCCGTTATTATCGCAATACAGGGCTATTGGTCCTTTAATGGAGGGGACTACACCAAGTTCACCTATGAACTTCCTTAGCCATATAGCTTCCTTTGCTGCTTTATGTGCAGCAATGTACTCCGCTTCAGTTGTAGAATCCGCAATTGTGCTTTGCTTAGCACTTTTCCAGCTTACTGCACCTCCGTTGAGGCAGAAGACAAACCCAGACTGTGATCTGAAATCATCTTTGTCAGTTTGGAAACTTGCGTCCGTATAGCCTTTAACAATTAATTCATCATCTCCACCATAGACCAGGAAGTCATCTTTGTGCCTTTTCAGGTACTTCAGAATATTCTTGGCAGCAGTCTAATGTGCCTCTCCTGGGTCTGACTGGTATCTGCACCTAGCACTGAGTGCGTATGCAACATCCGGGCGTGTACATATCATAGCATACATTATTGAACCAATCAATGATGCATATGGAATCTCATTCATTCGTATACGCTCATCAAGTGTTTTTGGGCACTGAGTCTTGCTTAGAGTTATTCCAAGAGACATGGGTAGGTAGCCTCGCTTGGAGTCTGCCATCTTGAACCTATCAAGCACCTTTTTGATATAAGTGTTTTGACTAATTAGTCCAATCATCCTTTTAGATCTATCTCTGTAAATCTTGATGCCCAATATGTACTGTGCTTCTCCTAGATCCTTCATCGAAAAACATTTCCCAAGCCAAATCTTGACAGAGTTCAACATAGGAATGTCATTTCCGATAAGTAATATGTCGTCGACATATAATACTAGGAAAGAAATTTTGCTCCCACTGACCTTCTTGTATACACAAGATTCGTCTGCGTTCTTGATGAAACCAAAGTCACTAACTGCTTCATCGAAACGTATATTCCAGCTCCTGGATGCCTGCTTCCATCCGTAGATTGATTTCTTTAGCTTGCATACCTTTTTAGCATTCTTTGGATCCTCAAAACCTTCAGGCTGTGTCTTAAACACAGTTTCTGTTAAAATGCCGTTTAAGAAAGCGGTTTTGACATCCATCTGCCATATTTCGTAATCGTAATATGCAGCGATTGCTAACATTATCCGAATAGACTTTAGCATTGCAACTAGTGAAAAGGTTTCATCGTAATCCACACCGTGGACTTGCCTGTAACCTTTTGCAACCAATCTAGCTTTGAAAACTTCAAGTTTCCTATTCTTGTCCTTTTTCAGTTTGAAAACCCATTTGCTTCCAATGGCTTGGTAGCCATCTGGCAAATCGACCAAATCCCATACTTGGTTTTCAGACATGGAGTCTAATTCAGATTGCATGGCTTCTTGCCATTGCTTGGAGCTAGGGCTCATCCTAGCTTGTTTGTAAGTCGCAGGTTCATCACTTTCAAGTAATAGAACGTCATAGCTCTCGTTCGTCAAAATACCTAAGTACCTTTCCGGTTGAGATCTATATCTTTGCGATCTACGCGGGGTTACATCTCTAGGTTGACCATGATTCTCACCAGATTCTTCTAAAGATCTATGAGTTTCATCCTGAATGTCATCTTGAGCATTCTCTAGAGTTTGTTGTTCGACTCGAATTTCTTCGAGGTCTACTTTTATCCCACTTGTCATTTTGGAAATGTGATTCTTCTCCAAAAAGACACCATCTCGAGCAACAAACACCTTGTTCTCAGATGTATTGTAGAAGTAATACCCCTTTGTTTCCTTTGGATAGCCCACAAGGATACATTTGTCAGATTTCGGATGAAGTTTGTCTGAAATTAATCGTTTGACGTATACTTCACATCCCCAAATCTTAAGAAAAGACACTTTTGGAGGCTTTCCAAACCATAACTCATATGGAGTCTTTTCGACAGCTTTAGACGGAGCTCTATTTATAGTGAGTGTGGCTGTATTTAGTGCATGTCCCCAAAATTCTAATGGAAGTTCGGCCTGACCCATCATTGACCTAACCATGTCTAGCAAGGTTCTGTTCCTCCGTTCCGACACACCGTTCCATTGTGGTGTTCCAGGAGGAGTCAATTCTGATAGAATTCCACATTCTTTCAGATGGTCATCAAATTCATAGCTCAGATATTCACCGCCTCTATCAGACCGCAGTGCCTTAATCTTCTTGCCTAATTGATTCTCTACTTCACTATGAAATTCCTTGAATTTGTCAAAGGATTCAGACTTATGCTTCATTAGGTAGACATAACCATATCTACTGAAGTCATCAGTGAAAGTGATAAAGTAGCTGAAACCACCCCTAGCATTTGTACTCATTGGTCCACAGTTGCTCTTTCTCCAACTTTAGAGAAAGGTTGCTTTGCCATTTTTCCAAGTAAACATGATTCGCACTTACCATAATCCTCTAAGTCAAATGGTTCTAGAATTCCTTCCTTTTGAAGTCTTTCTAAGCGTTTCAAGTTAATATGGCCTAATCGACAATGCCACAGATAGGTGAGATCTGAATCATCCTTTTTGGCCTTTTTGGTATTTATGTTATAAACTTGTTTGTCGTGATCTAATAAATAAAGTCCATTGACTAATCTACCAGATCCATAAAACATCTCTTTAAAATAAAACGAACAACTATTGTCTTTTATTAAAAAGGAAAATCCCTTAGCTTCTAAGCAAGAAACTGAAATGATGGTTTTAGTAAGGCTTGGAACATGGAAACACTCTTCCAGTTCCAAAACTAGCCCAGAGGGCAACGACAAATAATAAGTTCCTACAGCTAATGCAGCAATCCGTGCTCCATTTCCCACTCGTAGGCCGACTTCACCCTTGCTTAACTTTCTACTTATTCTTAGTCCCTGTGAATTGGAACATAAGTGTGAGCCACAACCTGTATCTAATACCCAAGAAGTTGAATTAGCAAGTATACAGTCTATAACGAAAATACCTGAAGATGGAACGACTGTTCCGTTCTTCTGATCTTCCTTTAGCTTCAAGCAATCTCTCTTCCAATGCCCCTTCTTCTTGCAGTAGAAGCATTCGGATTCAGAAGTGGGTTGACTGACCTTCCTCTTTTCAGACTTGGCGCCAGTTTTCTTAGTTGGGCTGGCCTTGTAGCCACCTTTCTTAGCATTCCTCTTCTTTCCAGATTTCTTGAACTTGCCCCCACGCACCATAAGCACATTTTGCTTATCAGTTTTGAGCGTCTTTTTAGCGCTCTTCAGCATACCGTGAAGCTCAGTGAGCGTTTTGTCCAGACTATTCATACTGTAGTTCAGTTTGAACTAATCATACCCGTTATGAAGAGAATGGAGGATGGTGTCTACAGCCATTTCCTGAGAGAATTGCTGATCCAGCCGACTCATATGCTCAATGAGTCCAATCATTTTGAGAACATGTGGACTTACGGGCTCGCCTTTCTTAAGTTTGGTCTCAAGAATTTGCCTATGAGTCTCGAATCTTTCGACTGGAGCCAGATCTTGGAACATGTTCTTCAACTCACTGATGATTGTGAAAGCATTTGAGTTGATGAACGTTTTCTGCAGATCTGCACTCATGGTGGCGAGCATTAGACATTTCACATCCTTGTTGGCATCAATCCAACGATTGAGGGCTGCCTGAGTGACCCCTTCGCCTGCGGCTTCGGGTATCGCCTCTTCCAGGACATACTCCTTTTCTTCCTGGATAAGAACTATTTGCAAGTTCATTTGCCAGTCAAGGATGTTTTTCCCGCTCAACTTCTCCTTTTCGAGAATTGATCGAATGTTGAAGAATTGTTGTTTGCCATAATTAAAACTACAATTCAAAAGAATAAACAAATAAATAACGATTCACAGTTTCTCTTAATAAACTTAAATTCTACCATACATGCATAATTCAATGTTCATTAAGCATTTTATTCAAATTATGTGTTCCGGCAGGTGTGAATAAAACTATTCCAAGATCCTAAAACCATTGAAGAATTAAGCACAGTTTGTCGAATCAATCCTAAAATATCTTAGGTAAGCAAAAACCTTTTGCTGATAGTCTAGAAACTATTCTTGGTTGATAGGTACGTCTAAGAACTTATTAGGTAAACCTATCGATTTTGCCACGACATAAAAGGGCTCCTTACTTATATCGTTGAGTTTCACCAAAACTAACATGTACTCACAATAATTTGTATACCTTACCCCTTTAGTATCGACAAGTAACACCTCGCTATGGCAGAAAACTATTACTAAGATCGATGTAAAGGATATCCAAGTAAGTGTTATTTTGGCATGGCACCTTTTAACTCAATTTTTTAGTTTGGAACTTAAGGCTCTTACTATGTTGGTTAGATTTTAAGTGAACTAAAATCCTTAATCATGCAACATAACCAAGCTTTGATCTCATGCATATTTAAGACATATTTAAAGCAATAAATAACTTAAAGCATGCATAAGATAAATGTGATCTAGTATGGCCCGACTTCATCTTGAAGCTTCAACTTCAAAGTCCGTCTTGAAAATCTCCGTGGGAGGCGCCATTTTCTTCAAATAGGATAAGCTATAATTAAACTAATTACAACTATTTGATGGTACGCAGACCATATTTGAATTGAAAAACAATTTTGGTACTTTAGACCAATTACATTCAAATTAATGGTACGCATACCATATTTTCTATCCTATTTGGGCCATACTAGTCACTTCATAACCTGCAAAACAGTACATATACAATATATACCATTCACCCATTCATTATCATGAATGGCCCACATAGCTGGTTAGTAAAACACGTTATGCATCACATAAATATTTGCAGCAATTAATCAAGGGCACCAATAATCTACAAATTATTTAGTCCTTATTAATTCTAATCAAGTTGTTTTAACCTTAAGGATTTGTAGACCTAATCAAGAGTTTATGACTAAAAGGGCTCCCACTTAAACCAATAAATTCAAATGCTTTACTAATTTTAAACATAAAAATGTATTTCTAGTCTAACTGGAAACATACAAATTTAATTAAAATTTAAAGCTCATATAAATTTATAATTGAATCCGCTTATTTAATTTATTTTCAATGATTTTAATTTTAGTAAAATAATTAGAATAAATGAAATTTATTATAATTATAATATTCAAAATTAAAATCCAAGAAAACAATTTAAATTATTAATTTTAAAATTAATTAAAATTACATAAACTGAAAATTTCAAATTAAAATTTTAAAACGATCTAATCGTAACACAAGGTACGCAACATCACCATACAACACATAGCCATAGGCCACACGCACGCAGCCATTGCTTGCCATGTGCGCGCAGCCTATGTGCTGCGTCGCATCTGCTGCTGCTCACCATCGCAAGGCATCATCGAAGCACGCTCGCTGCTCACCATCGTTGGGCGCGTGCCAGCGCTCGTCGCACGCGAGCCAGCGCTTGCTGCGCGCGAGGCTTCGATCGCTGCGCGAGGGAGTGACCGTTGCACGCGACTGCTCGCTGCCTTGCTCTCGCCCTTGCCCACTCGCCCATCGCACATAGCACACGACACAAGGCAGGGCTGCTACCTTGTGCTCGTGCACCATGGCCTTGCTCGCTGCATTCGTACCGCATGGGCGACGAGCTCCCTTGCTCTTTGTCGCATGCCCGCACTATACAACACCCCTTAAGGGTAACACGTAGCGTCCATTGCTTTGTGCGTGCAAGTTATATGAGCGAATCGCATAAAAATTAAAAAAATTATTTACAAAATTAATG
This sequence comes from Spinacia oleracea, assembly GCF_020520425.1. Classification (NCBI taxonomy): domain Eukaryota; kingdom Viridiplantae; phylum Streptophyta; class Magnoliopsida; order Caryophyllales; family Amaranthaceae; genus Spinacia; species Spinacia oleracea. The sequence continues at coordinate 96,978,066 of NC_079489.1, forward strand.
ACAAATTAATAAATCATATTAATTTCATAATTTTAGGGCGAAAAATCGAAAATTTATTAATTAATTGATTTCCGATTAATATGGATTCAAGTCTAGGTCATAAAAATTTAAAATTTAACACAAATTTACAATTTTTATGGTGGTTTTTAATCATAGGTATCTAATTAAATTATTAATTAATTATGAAAATCAAATTAATTCTAAATTATTCCAATTTTCAACAAATTAATCATAATTACAAATTAGATTGCATAATTAACAAGGCTAGGCATTCAAACTTGTTAAACATATACAGTAGGTCAATCAAAAATTCATGATTTATCAACAAGAGTCGCAAATATTTAATTTAACATCTTAAATTTACAAAATTTTGCCTTCGAAAAACTAAAACCTCCGAAAAGTCATAGTTAGGCTTCGAATTAAATAAACGCAATTTCCAATTAATTAACAATTACGAAAATTAATCACCCCTTTTAATTCCTTGCAAATTTGTAATATTTAACCATGTTTATGCAATTTAGATTATGAAAATAATAAGAGGCTCGTGATACCACTGATAGGTTATGATACATATGACAAAACATAAATCATGCGGAAAAACCTTAATGCCAGGAAACATATTATTTACACATAATCATTTAGCATAATTTAGGAGCATACACTTTGTAGCGTGCCCTTTCTAGCTGCGCCCGAACCCAACAAGAACAAGTCTTTAGGACTCCAAATGTCGTCCCTCCGTAGATAGTCCACAGTACGTCCGGATCCGCCTCAAGTTAGACCAACTAGAATCGCCCTTAAGGTTACTAGGAAATTCGGTTAAGTGTTTGCAAGTGTTTGGCTTATTTTTATTTCAAAACTTACCCTTAGAATACTTCAATCCCGTATGTATAAATTATGACCCTAGGCCCTTATTTATAGAGGTTTGGAAAGGGAATTGGAATCCTAGTAGGATACGATTTAATTAAACTTCGAATCCTACAAGGACTCTAATTAATTAAATAATCCTTTTAGGAATAGGAATTTCATCATACACCAAATGCTAATAGATTTAGGAATTGTGCATGGACACAAACACACACACGCACGGAGCCACGAGGGCGCCCGCACGCGTGCGCTCAGCCCACGCAGCCCACGCTGCGCAGCCACACCTTGGCGCGCTGGGCCTGCCTTGCGGTGGGCCTGGCGCTGCCTTGGGCTAGGCGTTGGCGCGCGTCTTGCTTGCTGGGCGATGGCCTGGCGTCGTGTTGGGCCTTCGTCCGGCAGGCCTCGTCCGATGCTTATTCAGACGATACGCTTCTGATTAAATTCCCGGTTCCGGAATTCATTTCCGATACGAACAATATTTAATATTTCCGATTCCGGAATTAATTTCCGTTTCGAACAAATATTTAATATTTCCGTTTCCGGAACTATTTTCCGATTCCGATAATATTTCCGATTCTGACAATAATTCCGTTTCCGGCAATATTTCCGATTCCGGCAATATTTCCATTTCTAATAATATTTTCCGATACGTACCATGTTTCCGTTTCCGGCAACATCTACGACTTGGATAATATTTATATTTCCGATACGATCCATATTATTCAGGCTCATCATAGCTTGTTTGTAAGTCGCAGGTTCATCACTTTCAAGTAATAGAACGTCATAGCTCTCGTTCGTCAAGATACCTAAGTACCTTTCCGGTTGAGATCTATATCTTTGCGATCTACGCGGGGTTACATCTCTAGGTTGACCATGATTCTCACCAGATTCTTCTAAAGATCTATGAGTTTCATCCTGAATGTCATCTTGAGCATTCTCTAGAGTTTGTTGTTCGACTCGAATTTCTTCGAGGTCTACTTTTCTCCCACTTGTCATTTTGGAAATTTGATTCTTCTCCAAAAAGACACCATCTCGAGCAACAAACACCTTGTTCTCAGATGTATTGTAGAAGTAATACCCCTTTGTTTCCTTTGGATAGCCCACAAGGATACATTTGTCAGATTTCGGATGAAGTTTGTCTGAAATTAATCGTTTGACGTATACTTCACATCCCCAAATCTTAAGAAAATACACTTTTGGAGGCTTTCCAAACCATAACTCATATGGAGTCTTTTCGACAGCTTTAGACGGAGCTCTATTTATAGTGAGTGCGGCTGTATTTAGTGCATGTCCCCAAAATTCTAATGGAAGTTCGGCCTGACCCATCATTGACCTAACCATGTCTAGCAAGGTTCTGTTCCTCCGTTCCGACACACCGTTCCATTGTGGTGTTCCAGGAGGAGTCAATTCTGATAGAATTCCACATTCTTTCAGATGGTCATCAAATTCATAGCTCAGATATTCACCGCCTCTGTAAGACCGCAGTGCCTTAATCTTCTTGCCTAATTGATTCTCTACTTCACTATGAAATTCCTTGAATTTGTCAAAGGATTCAGACTTATGCTTCATTAGGTAGACATAACCATATCTACTAAAGTCATCAGTGAAAGTGATAAAGTAGCTGAAACCACCCCTAGCATGTGTGCTCATTGGTCCACATACATCTGTATGGATTAAACCCAATAGTTCAGTTGCTCTTTCTCCAACTTTAGAGAAAGGTTGCTTTTCCATTTTGCCAAGTAAACATGATTCGCACTTACCATAATCCTCTAAGTCAAATGGTTCTAGAATTCCTTCCTTTTGAAGTCTTTCTAAGCGTTTCAAGTTAATATGGCCTAATTGACAATGCCACAGATAGGTGAGATCTGAATCATCCTTTTTGGCCTTTTTGGTATTTATGTTATAAACTTGTTTGTCGTGATCTAATAAATAAAGTCCATTGACTAATCTTGCAGATCCATAAAACATCTCTTTAAAATAAAACGAACAACTATTGTCTTTTATTAAAAAGGAAAATCCCTTAGCATCTAAGCAAGAAACTGAAATGATGTTTTTAGTAAGGCTTGGAACATGGAAACACTCTTCCAGTTCCAAAACTATCCCAGAGGGCAACGACAAATAATAAGTTCCTACAGCTAATGCAGCAATCCGTGCTCCATTTCCCACTCGTAGGCCGACTTCACCCTTGCTTAACTTTCTACTTCTTCTTAGTCCCTGTGAATTGGAACATAAGTGTGAGCCACAACCTGTATCTAATACCCAAGAAGTTGAATTAGCAAGTATACAGTCTATAACGAAAATACCTGAAGATGGAACGACTGTTCCGTTCTTCTGATCTTCCTTTAGCTTCAAGAAATCTCTCTTCCAATGCCCCTTCTTCTTGCAGTAGAAGCATTCGGATTCAGAAGTGGGTTGACTGACCTTCCTCTTTTCAGACTTGGCGCCAGTTTTCTTAGTTGGGCTGGCCTTGTTGCCACCTTTCTTAGCATTCCTCTTCTTTCCAGATTTCTTGAACTTGCCCCCACGCACCATAAGCACATCTTGCTTATCACTTTTGAGCGTCTTTTCAGCGCTCTTCAGCATACCGTGAAGCTCAGTGAGCGTTTTGTCCAGACTATTCATACTGTAGTTCAGTTTGAACTAATCATACCCGTTATGAAGAGAATGGAGGATGGTGTCTACAGCCATTTCCTGAGAGAATTGCTGATCCAGCCGACTCATATGCTCAATGAGTCCAATCATTTTGAGAACATGTGGACTTACGGGCTCGCCTTTCTTAAGTTTGGTCTCAAGAATTTGCCTATGAGTCTCGAATCTTTCGAATCGAGCCAGATCTTGGAACATGTTCTTCAACTCACTGATGATTGTGAAAGCATCTGAGTTGATGAACGTTTTCTGCAGATCTGAACTCATGGTGGCGAGCATTAGACATTTCACATCCTTGTTGGCATCAATCCAACGATTGAGGGCTGCCTGAGTGACCCCTTCGCCTACGGCTTCGGGCATCGCCTCTTCCAGGACATACTCCTTTTCTTCCTGCATAAGAACTATTTGCAAGTTCCTTTGCCAGTCAAGGAAGTTTTTCCCGCTCAACTTCTCCTTTTCGAGAATTGATCGAATGTTGAATGAATTGTTGTTTGCCATAATTAAAACTACAATTGAAAAGAATAAACAAATAAATAACCATTCACAATTTCTCTTAATAAACTTAAATCCTAGCATACATGCATAATTCAATGTTCATTAAGCATTTTATTCAAATTATGTGTTCCGGCAGGTGTGAATAAAATGATTCCAAGATCCTAAAACCATTGAAGAATTAAGCACAGTTTGTCGACTCAATCCTAAAATATCTTAGGTAAGCAAAAACCTTTTGCTGATAGTCTAGAAACTATTCTTGGTTGATAGGTACGTCTAAGAACTTATTAGGTAAACCTATCGATTTTGCCACGAAATAAAAGGACTCCTTACTTATATCGTTGAGTTTCACCAAAACTAACATGTACTCACAATTATTTGTGTACATTACCCCTTTAGTATCGACAAGTAACACCTCGCTATGGCGGAAAACTATTACTAAGGTCGATGTAAAGGATATCCAAGTAAGTGTTATTTTGGCATGGCACCTTTTAACTCAATTTTTAAGTTTGGAACTTAAGGCTCTTACTATGTTGGTTAGATTTTATGTGAACTAAAATCCTTAATCATGCACCATAACCAAGCTTTGATCTCATGCATATTTAAGACATATTTAAAGCAATAAATAACTTAAAGCATGCATAAGATAAATGTGATCTAGTATGGCCCGACTTCATCTTGACGCTTCAACTTCAAAGTCCGTCTTGAAAATCTCCGTGGGAGGTGCCATTTTCTTCAAATAGGATAAGCTATAATTAAACTAATTACAACTATTTGATGGTACGCAGACCATATTTGAATTGAAAAACAATTTTGGTACTTTAGACCAATTACATTCAAATTAATGGTACGCAAACCATATTTTCTATCCTATTTGGGCCATACTAGTCACTTCATAACCTGCAAAACAGTACATATACAATATATACCATTCACCCATTCATTATCATGAATGGCCCACATAGCTGGTTAGTAAAACACGTTATGCATCACATAAATATTTGCAGCAATTAATCAAGGGCACCAATAATCTACAAATTATTCAGTCCTTATTAATTCTAATCAAGTTGTTTTAACCTTAAGGATTTGTAGACCTAATCAAGAGTTTATGACTAAAAGGGCTCCCACTTAAACCAATAAATTCATATGCTTTACTAATTTTAAACATAAAAATGTATTTCTAGTCTAACCGGAAACATACAAATTTAATTAAAATTTAAAGCTCATATAAATTTATAATTGAATCCGCTTATTTAATTTCTTTTCAGTCGTATTTAAATTAATTCATGATTTTAATTTTAGTAAAATAATTAGAATAAATGAAATTTATTATAATTATAATATTCAAAATTAAAATCCAAGAAAACTATTTAAATTATTAATTTTAAAATTAATTAAAATTACATAAACTGAAAATTTCAAATTAAAATTTTAAAACGATCTAATCGTAACACAAGGTACGCAACATCACCATACAACGCATAGCCATAGGCCACACGCACGCCTTGCTGGCCATGTGCGCGCAGCCTATGTGCTGCGTCGCATCTGCTGCTGCTCACCATCGCAAGTAGGGGTGTTCAAAACTACCCGACCCGAATTACCCGACCCGTTGACCCGCTGACCCGACACAAATAAACCGGGTATTTTTCTGATTTTTGAAAAATAAATGGGCCGGGTACCCGACCCGGGACATAAATCGGGTATCCGGGTCGGGGCACGGGCCGTTCTTTTGATTAAACGGGTACCCGTGTACCCGGTTAAAAAAAAATTGCGCGTGTGGCGTGTGCTACTGATGTCTCACTTTGTAGGGTTTCAACTCTCACTCCACATCCTAGTCGCACAAGGCACAACTCTCATTTCTCACACTCACACACTCTCACCCCTCTCCCTGACTCTCTCTCCTTCTTGTTGCCGCCGGCTTGCACCAATAACACCATTTCTCCTTGACTTCATCATCAGACCCACCTCACCAAGTCATCACCTCACTTGCGCTGCCAGCTCCACGCCTCCACCAAATCGGATCAAGCTCTCAAGAGTTCAAGCCTTCAAGAATTCAAGTGTTCAACCTATCAAATTATTAGAGTTACAAAATTAGCCTCCACCAAATAGGCTTGCTGTAAGTCTGTACCAACCAAGTCTAATGAGCGACAAGCCGACAAGCTTCCAGCAAATTTGATTAATTGACATGTTTGAAGGTTTTGTTTTGATTAGCTTTTGGTTGATTTAGTTATGAGGAAAGGGAGTAATCAATAATATTTAAAATATTCAAAAATAATTATAGATAAATTTGCGTTTAAATTATTTGCCTTTTGGTATGATAAATCTAAACCTTACATTTCTTTAAATTGGAAAAAGCGCCATTAATGAACGAACTATCAGGAAAGGGAGTAATTAGTTGATTTAGTAATGCTACATTGGATGTTTTTATTATTTTAATTATTTACATCCTTACATGATTATTTACAGGGAATAGGAAAAATTAAGTACGAGATTTTTTCATTCAAGAATCCGGGTACCCTATGACCCGACCCGCGATAACCGGGTACCCGGTAGCCGGGTACCCGGTTATCGCGGGTCGGGTCATGGGCCGACAAAATGACTACCCGCATTTGCGGGTACCCGCACTTTCGGGTACCCGTTTAGCCGGGTACCCGGTAATGAACACCCCTAATCGCAAGGCATCATCGAAGCACGCTCGCTGCTCACCATCGTTGGGCGCGCGCCAGCCCTCGTCGCACGCGAGCCAGCGCTCGTCGCTCGCGAGCTAGCGCTCGCTGCTCGCGAGGCTTCGATGCAGTCGTAGCGCTCATCGCACGCGAGCCACGCTTGCTGCGCGCGAGGCTTCAATCGCTGCGCGAGGCAGTGCGCGTTGCACGCGACTGCTCACTGCCTTGCTCTCGCCCTTGCCCACTCGCCCATCGCACATAGCACACGACACAAGGCAGGGCTGCTGCCTTGTGCTCGTGCACCATGGCCTTGCTCGCTGCATTCGTACCGCATGGGCGACGAGCTCCCTTGCTCTTCGTCGCATTCCCGCACTATACAACACCCCTTAAGGGTAACACGTAGCGTCCATTGCTTTGTGCGTGCAAGTTATACGAGCGAATCGCATAAAAATTAAAAATTTTATTTTCAAAATTAATGACAAATTAATAAATCATATTAATTTCATAATTTTAGGGCGAAAAATCGAAAATTAATTAATTAATTGATTTCCGATTATTATGGATTCAAGTCTAGGTCATAAAAATTTTAAATTTAACACAAATTTACAATTTTTATGGTGGTTTTTAATCATAGGTATCTAATTAAATTATTAATTAATTATGAAAATCAAATTAATTCTAAATTATTCCAATTTTCAACAAATTAATCATAATTACAAATTAGATTGCATAATTAACAAGGCTAGGCATTCAAACTTGTTAAACATATACAGTAGGTCAATCAAAAATTCAAGATTTATCAACAAGAATCGCAAATATTTAATTTAACATCTTAAATTTACAAAAATTTGCGTTCGAAAAACTAAAACCTCCGAAAAGTCATAGTTAGGCTTCGAATTTGGGAATTCTGGGTTCGGCTAAAAATTAGTGTTTTTGTCAAAAATTTAGAATGCCTTTTACATGCGGAATTGACACAAAAATCACTCGATTTGGATGAGTAACGAATAAACTGCCGAAAAACTGCGTATATATAATTAAATAAACGCAATTTGCAATTAATTAACAATTACGAAAATTAATCACCCCTTTTAATTCCTTGCAAATTTGTAATATTTAACCATGTTTATGCAATTTAGATTATGAAAATAATAAGAGGCTCGTGATACCACTGATAGGTTATGATACATATGACAAAACATAAATCATGCGGAAAAACCATAATGCCAGGAAACATATTATTTACACATAATCATTTAGCATAATTTAGGAGCATACACTTTGTAGCGTGCCCTCCCTAGCTGCGCCCGAACCCAACAAGAACAAGTCTTTAGGACTCCAAATGTCGTCCCTCCGTAGATAGTCCACAGTACGTCCGGATCCGCCTCAAGTTAGACCAACTAGAATCGCCCTTAAGGTTACTAGGAAATTCGGTTAAGTGTTTGCAAGTGTTTGGCTTATTTTTCTTTCAAAACTTACCCTTAGAATACTTCAATCCCGTATGTATAAATTATGACCCTAGGCCCTTATTTATAGAGGTTTGGAAAGGGAATTGGAATCCTAGTAGGATACGATTTAATTAAACTTAGAATCCTACAAGGACTCTAATTAATTAAAAAATCCTTTTAGGAATAGGAATTTAATCATACACAAATCCTAATAGATTTAGGAATTGTGCATGGACACAAACACACACACGCACGGAGCCACGAGGGCGCCCGCACGCGTGCGCTCGGCCCACGCAGCCCACGTTGCGCAGCCACACCTTGGCGCGCTGGGCCTGCCTTGCGGTGGGCCTGGCGCTGCCTTGGGCTGGGCGTTGGCGCGCGTCTTGCTTGCTGGGCGATGGCCTGGCTTCGTGCTGGGCCTTCGTCCGGCAGGCCTCGTCCGATGCTTATTCGTACGATACGCTTCCGATTAAATTCTCGATTCCGAGATTCATTTCCGATACGAACAATATTTAATATTTCCGATTCCGGAATTAATTTCCGTTTCGAACAAATATTTAATATTTCCGTTTCCGGAACTATTTTCCGATTCCGATAATATTTCCGATTCTAACAATATTTCCGTTTCCGGCAATATTTCCGATTCCGGCAATAATTCCATTTCCAATAATATTTTCCGAAACGTACCATGTTTCCGTCCGACAACATCTACGACTTGGATAATATTTATATTTCCGATACGATCCATATTTCCGTTTCCGGCAATATCATCGTTTCCGGAGTATTCACTTGCTTGTGACGATCTCAGCTCCCACTGAAACCAAGATCCGTCGATTCCGAATATCCATAGATAGAGCATTTAATGCCATTAAATACTTGATCCGTTTACGTACTATTTGTGTGACCATACGGGTTCAGTCAAGAGTAAGCTGTGGATTAATATCATTAATTCCACTTGAACTGAAGCGGCCTCTAGCTAGGCATTCAGCTCACTTGATCTCACTGAATTATTAACTTGTTAATTAATACTGAACCGCATTTATTAGACTTATCATTGAATGCATATTTGGACCAAGGGCATTATTTCCTTCAGTCTCCCACTTGTCCTTAGGGACAAGTGTGCATTTCCTAATTCCTTTGTCGCTCGATGCTTGCTCTTGAACATAAGGTAAGAGTTGTCATCCTTATTATGTCCAGAGGTGTTTCTCGGTTTCAGAGTTCAACTGATCAAATAAACAGATAATCATAGCCTATGATTCATCCGAGCACGGCCATGCATTTCACAGTTTCTAGCTCTCCGAGTGGCCTTGTACAACTTTTAAGCATCTCATCCCGATTTATGGGAGGACAATCCCAATCTTGCGATCTTGAGATTAGACTTCGTTTGATAGGTGATTACCTGAGCGTTGCCTTTATAGCCTCCTTTTACGGTGCGACGGTTGGTCAACGTCAAAGTAACCAGTTCTCAAACAAGTAATCTCAAATCACTCAGGTATTGAGGATTTAGTGTCTAATAATTTTAATGAAATTTACTTATGACAGATTTTCATCTCTTACAGTAAAGTTTCATAGGTCTATCCGATACTAGTCTTCCCAAAGTAAGTATCTATGCAAATGATTATGACATTGCCATGTCCACATAGTTCAAGAAACAGAACTACTAGTCATCTTACATTCTAGTCGTCTAACGTTTTCTATGCGTCCAATTTTATAGAAAACTCCGACCAGGGACCATTCTCAACTTTTGACATTCAAGTTCACTTGATAGACATTTCTTAGTCACAAGACTGGTCCTGACAGTCTATCTTGAATATATCGTCAAATTGAAGGGACTCATCATTTAATAAACCACAAATTAAATGGAAAAATGAATTCTATTCATTTATTGTGAATGATTAACCAATAATGTTTTACAAAGATTTAAACTCTAAAACTTTAAAACATTAAATAAGGACATCAAAGCCATTCTCCAATATGCTTGATTCCCATAGCTGCAGTGTGCGAGTTGTGCTTCGCCTGCGGCAGAGGTTTAGTCAATGGATCTGATATGTTGTCATCAGTTCCAATCTTGCTTATCTTGACTTCTTTTCTTTCAACGAACTCTCGTAGAAGGTGAAATCTACGAAGTACATGCTTGACTCTTTGGGGGTGTCTAGGCTCCTTTGCCTGTGCAATAGCTCCATTATTATCGCAATACAGGGCTATTGGTCCTTTAATGGAGGGGACTACACCAAGTTCACCTATGAACTTCCTTAGCCATATAGCTTCCTTTGCTGCTTCATGTGCAGCAATGTACTCCGCTTCAGTTGTAGAATCCGCAATGGTGCTTTGCTTAGCACTTTTCCAGCTTACTGCACCTCCGTTGAGGTAGAAGACAAACCCAGACTGTGATCTGAAATCGTCTTTGTCAGTTTGGAAACTTGCGTCCGTATAGCCTTTAACAATTAATTCATCATCTCCACCATAGACCAGGAAGTCATCTTTGTGCCTTTTCAGGTACTTCAGAATATTCTTGGCAGCAGTCCAATGTGCCTCTCCTGGGTCTGACTGGTATCTGCTCGTAGCACTGAGTGCGTACGCAACATCCGGGCGTGTACATATCATAGCATACATTATTGAACCAATCAATGATGCATATGGAATCTCATTCATTCGTCTACGCTCATCAAGTGTTTTTGGGCACTGAGTCTTGCTTAGAGTTATTCCATGAGACATGGGTAGGTAGCCTCGCTTGGAGTCTGCCATCTTGAACCTATCAAGCACCTTATTGATATAAGTGTTTTGACTAATTAGTCCAATCATCCTTTTAGATCTATCTCTGTAAATCTTGATGCCCAATATGTACTGTGCTTCTCCTAGATCCTTCATCGAAAAACATTTCCCAAGCCAAATCTTGACAGAGTTCAACATAGGAATGTCATTTCCGATAAGTAATATGTCGTCGACATATTATACTAGGAAAGCAATTTTGCTCCCACTGACCTTCTTGTATACACAAGATTCGTCTGCGTTCTTGATGAAACCAAAGTCACTGACTGCTTCATCAAAACGTATATTCCAGCTCCTGGATGCCTGCTTCAATCCGTAGATTGATTTCTTTAGCTTGCATACCTTTTTAGCATTCTTTGGATCCTCAAAACCTTCAGGCTGTGTCATAAACACAGTTTCTGTTAAAATGCCGTTTAAGAAAGCGGTTTTGACATCCATCTGCCATATTTCGTAATCGTAATATGCAGCGATTGCTAACATTATCCGAATAGACTTTAGCATTGCAACTGGTGAAAAGGTTTCATCGTAATCCACACCGTGGACTTGCCTGTAACCTTTTTTGCAACCAATGTAGCTTTAAAAACTTCAAGTTTCCTATCCTTGTCCTTTTTCAGTTTGAAAACCCATTTGCTTCCAATGGCTTGGTAGCCATCTGGCAAATCGACCAAATCCCATACTTGGTTTTCAGACATGGAGTCTAATTCAGATTGCATGGCTTCTTGCCATTGCTTGGAGCTAGGGCTCGTCATAGCTTGTTTGTAAGTCACAGGTTAATCACTTTCAAGTAATAGAACGTCATAGCTCTCGTTCGTCAAAATACCTAAGTACCTTTCCGGTTGAGATCTATATCTTTGCGATCAACACGGGGTTACATCTCTAGGTTGACCATGATTCTCACCAGATTCTTCTAAAGATCTCTGAGTTTCATCCTGAATGTCATCTTGAGCATTCTCTAGAGTTTGTTGTTCGACTCGAATTTCTTCGAGGTCTACTTTTCTCCCACTTGTCATTTTGGAAATGTGATTCTTCTCCAAAAAGACACCATCTCGAGCAACAAACACCTTGTTCTCAGATGTATTGTAGAAGTAATACCCCTTTGTTTCCTTTGGATAGCCCACAAGGATACATTTGTCAGATTTCGGATGAAGTTTGTCTGAAATTAATCGTTTGACGTATACTTCACATCCCCAAATCTTAAGAAAAGACACTTTTGGAGGCTTTCCAAACCATAACTTATATGGAGTCTTTTCGACAGCTTTAGACGGAGCTCTATTTATAGTGAGTGCGGCTTTATTTAGTGCATGTCCCCAAAATTCTAATGGAAGTTCGGCCTGACCCATCATTGACCTAACCATGTCTAGCAAGGTTCTGTTCCTCCGTTCCGACACACCGTTCCATTGTGGTGTTCCAGGAGGAGTCAATTCTGATAGAATTCCACATTCTTTCAGATGGTCATCAAATTCATAGCTCAGATATTCACAGCCTCTATCAGACTGCAGTGCCTTAATCTTCTTGCCTAATTGATTCTCTACTTCACTATGAAATTCCTTGAATTTGTCAAAGGATTCAGACTTATGCTTCATTAGGTAGACATAACCATATCTACTGAAGTCATCAGTGAAAGTGATAAAGTAGCTGAAACCACCCCTAGCATTTGTACTCATTGGTCCACATACATCTGTATGGATTAAACCCAATAGTTCAGTTGCTCTTTCTCCAACTTTAGAGAAAGGTTGCTTTGCTATTTTGCCAAGTAAACATGATTCGCACTTACCATAATCCTCTAAGTCAAATGGTTCTAGAATTCCTTCCTTTTGAAGTCTTTCTAAGCGTTTCAAGTTAATATGGCCTAATCGACAATGCCACAGATAGGTGAGATCTGAATCATCCTTTTTGGCCTTTTTGGTATTTATGTTATAAACTTGTTTGTCGTGATCTAATAAATAAAGTCCATTGACTAATCTAGCAGATCCATAAAACATCTCTTTAAAATAAAACGAACAACTATTGTCTTTTATTAAAAAGGAAAATCCCTTAGCATCTAAGCAAGAAACTGAAATGATGTTTTTAGTAAGGCTTGGAACATGGAAACACTCTTCCAGTTCCAAAACTAGCCCAGAGGGCAACGATAAATAATAAGTTCCTACAGCTAATGCAGCAATCCGTGCTCCATTTCCCACTCGTAGGCCGACTTCACCCTTGCTTAACTTTCTACTTCTTCTTAGTCCCTGTGAATTGGAACATAAGTGTGAGCCACAACCTGTATCTAATACCCAAGAAGTTGAATTAGCAAGTATACAGTCTATAACAAAAATACCTGAAGATGGAACGACTGTTCCGTTCTTCTAATCTCTCTTCCAATGCCCCTTCTTCTTGCAGTAGAAGCATTCTGATTCAGAAGCGGGTTGACTGACCTTCCTCTTTTCAGACTTGGCGCCAGTTTGCTTAGTTGGGCTGGCCTTGTTGCCACCTTTCTTAGCATTCCTCTTCTTTCCAGATTTCTTGAACTTGCCCCCACGCACCATAAGCACATCTTGCTTATCACTTTTGAGCGTCTTTTCAGCGGTCTTCAGCATACCGTGAAGCTCAGTGAGCGTTTTGTCCAGACTATTCATACTGTAGTTCAGTTTGAACTGATCATACCCGTTATGAAGAGAATGGAGGATGGTGACTACACCCATTTCCTGAGAGAATTGCTGATCCAGCCGACTCATATTCTCAATGAGTCCAATCATTTTGTGAACATGTGGACTTACGGGCTCGCCTTTCTTAAGTTTGGTCTCAAGAATTTGCCTATGAGTCTCGAATCTTTCGACTCGAGCCAGATCTTGGAACATGTTCTTCAACTCACTGATGATTGTGAAAGCATCTGAGTTGATAAACGTTTTCTGCAGATCTGCACTCATGGTGGCGATCATTAGACATTTCACATCCTTGTTGGCATCAATCCAACGATTGAGGGTTGCCCGAGTGACCCCTTCGCCTGCGGCTTCGGGCATCGCCTCTTCCAGGATATACTCCTTTTCTTCCTGCATATGAACTATTTGCAAGTTCCTTTGCCAGTCAAGGAAGTTTTTCCCGCTCAACTTCTCCTTTTCGAGAATTGATCGAATGTTGAATGAATTGTTGTTTGCCATAATTAAAACTACAATTGAAAAGAATAAACAAATAAATAACCATTCACAGTTTCTCTTAATAAACTTAAATTCTAGCATACATGCATAATTCGATGTTCATTAAGCATTTTATTCAAATTATGTGTTCCGGCAGGTGTGAATAAAATGATTCCAAGATCCTAAAACCATTAGAGAATTAAGCACAGTTTGTCGACTCAATCCTAAAATATCTTAGGTAAGCAAAAACCTTTTGCTGATAGTCTAGAAACTATTCTTGGTTGATAGGTACGTCTAAGAACTTATTAGGTAAACACCTATCGATTTTGACACGACATAAAAGGACTCCTTACTTATATCGTTGAGTTTCACCAAAACTAACATGTACTCACAAATATTTGTGTACCTTACCCCTTTAGTATCGACAAGTAACACCTCGCTATGGCGGAAAACTATTACTAAGATCGATGTAAAGGATATCCAAGTAAGTGTTATTTTGGCATGGCACCTTTTAACTCAATTTTTAAGTTTGGAACTTAAGGCTCTTACTATGTTGGTTAGATTTAAAGTGAACTAAAATCCTTAATCATGCAACATAACCAAGCTTTGATCTCATGCATATTTAAGATATATTTAAAGCAATAAATAACTTAAAGCATGCATAAGATAAATGTGATCTAGTATGGCCCGACTTCATCTTGAAGCTTCAACTTCAAAGTCCGTCTTGAAAATCTCCGTGGGAGGCGCCATTTTCTTCAAATAGGATAAGCTATAATTAAATTAATTACAACTATTTGATGGTACACAGACCATATTTGAATTGAAAAACAAACTTTGGTGCATTAGACCAATTACATTCAAATTAATGGTACGCAGACCATATTTTCTATCCTATTTGGGCCATACTTGTCACTTCATAACCTGCAAAACAGTATATATACAATATATACCATTCACCCATTCATTATCATGAATGGACCACATAGCTGGTTAGTAAAACACGTTATGCATCACATAAATATTTGCAGCAATTAATCAAGGGCACCAATAATCTACAAATTATTCAGTCCTTATTAATTCTAATCAAGTTGTTTTAACCTTAAGGATTTGTAGACCTAATCAAGAGTTTATGACTAAAAGGGCTCCCACTTAAACCAATAAATTCATATGCTTTACTAATTTTAAACATAAAAATTTATTTCTAGTCTAACCGGAAACATACAAATTTAATTAAAATTTAAAGCTCATATAAATTTATAATTGAATCCGCGTATTTAATTTATTTTCAGTCGTATTTAAATTAATTCATGATTTTAATTTTAGTAAAATAATTAGAATAAATGAAATTTATTATAATTATAATATTCAAAATTAAAATCCAAGAAAACAATTTAAATTATTAATTTTAAAATTAATTAAAAGTACATAAACTGAAAATTTCAAATTAAAATTTTAAAACGATCTAATCGTAACACAAGGTACGCAACATCAGCATACAACGCATAGCCATAGGCCACACGCACGCAGCCATTGCTGGCCATGTGCGCGCAGCCTATGTGCTGCGTCGCATCTGCTGCTGCTCACCATCGAAGCACGCTCGCTGCTCACCATCGTTGGGCGCGCGCCAGCGCTCGTTGCACGCGAGCCAGCGCTCGTTGCACGCGAGCCAGCGCTCGTTGCACGCGAGCCAGCGCTCGTCGCACGCGAGCCAGCGCTCGCTGCACGCGAGGCTTCGATGCAGTCGTAGCGCTCGTCGCACGCGAGCCAGCGCTTGCTGCGCGCGAGGCTTCGATCGCTCGCTGCCTTGCTCTCGCCCTTGCCCACTCGCCCATCGCACATAGCACACGACACAAGGCAGGGCTGCTGCCTTGCGCTCGTGCACCATGGCCTTGCTCGCTGCATTCGTACCGCATGGGCGACGAGCTCCCTTGCTCGTCGTCGCATGCCCGCACTATACAACACCCCTTAAGGGTAACACGTAGCGTCCATTGCTTTGTGCGTGCAAGTTATATGAGCGAATCGCATAAAAATTAAAAATTTTATTTTTAAAATTAATGACAAATTAATAAATCATATTAATTTCATAATTTTAGGGCGAAAAATCGAAAATTTGTTAATTAATTGATTTCCGATTAATATGGATTCAAGTCTAGGTCATAAAAATTTAAAATTTAACACAAATTTAAAATTTTTATGGTGGTTTTTAATCATAGGTATCTAATTAAATTATTAATTAATTATGAAAATCAAATTAATTCTAAATTATTCCAATTTTCAACAAATTAATCATAATTACAAATTAGATTGCATAATTAACAAGGCTAGGCATTCAAACTTGTTAAACATATACAGTAGGTCAGTCAAAAATTCAAGATTTATCAACAAGAATCGCAAATATTTAATTTAACATCTTAAATTTACAAAATTTTGCGTTCGAAAAACTAAAACCTCCGAAAAGTCATATTTAGGCTTTGAATTTGGGAATTCTGGGTTCGGTCGAAAAATAGTGTTTTTGTCAAAAATTTAGAATGCCTTTTACATGTGGAATTGACACAAAAATCACTCGATTTGGATGAGTAACGAAGAAACTGCCGAAAAACTGCGTACATATAATTAAATAAACGCAATTTGCAATTAATTAACAATTACGAAAATTAATCACCCCTTTTAATTCCTTGCAAATTTGTAATATTTAACCATGTTTATGCAATTTAGATTATGAAAATAATAAGAGGCTCGTGATACCCCTGATAGGTTATGATACATATGACAAAACATAAATCATGCGGAAAAACCTTAATGTCAGGAAACATATTATTTACACATAATCATTTAGCATAATTTAGGAGCATACACTTTGTAGCGTGCCCTCCCTAGCTGCGCCCGAACCCAACAAGAACAAGTCTTTAGGACTCCAAATGTCGTCCCTCCGTAGATAGTCCACAGTACGTCCGGATCCGCCTCAAGTTAGACCAACTAGAATCGCCCTTAAGGTTACTAGGAAATTCGGTTAAGTGTTTGCAAGTGTTTGGCTTATTTTTATTTCAAAACTTACCCTTAGAATACTTCAATCCCGTATGTATAAATTATGACCCTAGGCCCTTATTTATAGAGGTTTGGAAAGGGAATTGGAATCCTAGTAGGATACGATTTAATTAAACTTCGAATCCTACAAGGACTCTAATTAATTAAATAATCCTTTTAGGAATAGGAATTTAATCATACACCAAATGCTAATAGATTTAGGAATTGTGCATGGACACAAACACACACACGCACGGAGCCACGAGGGCGCCCGCACGCGTGCGCTCAGCCCACGCAGCCCACGCTGCGCAGCCACACCTTGGCGCGCTGGGCCTGCCTTGCGGTGGGCCTGGCGCTGCCTTGGGCTAGGCGTTGGCGCGCGTCTTGCTTGCTGGGCGATGGCCTGGCGTCGTGTTGGGCCTTCGTCCGGCAGGCCTCGTCCGATGCTTATTCAGACGATACGCTTCCGATTAAATTCCCGGTTCCGGAATTCATATCCGATACAAACAATATTTAATATCTTCGATTCCGGAATTAATTTCCGTTTCGATTAAATATTTAATATTTCCGTTTCCGTAACTATTTTCCGATTCCGATAATATTTCCGATTCTGACAATATTTTCGTTTCCAGCAATATTTCCGATTCCGGCAATATTTCCATTTCCAATAATATTTTCCGATACGTACCATGTTTCCGTTTCCGGCAACATCTACGACTTGGATAATATTTATATTTCCGATACGATCCATATTTCCGTTTCCGGCAATATCATCGTTTCCGGAGTATTCACTTGCTTGTGACGATCTCAGCTCCCACTGAAACCAAGATCCGTCGATTCCGGATATCCATAGATAGAGAATTTAATGCCATTAAATACTTGATCCGTTTACGTACTATTTGTGTGACCCTACGGGTTCAGTCAAGAGTAAGCTGTGGATTAATATCATTAATTCCACTTGAACTGAAGCGGCCTCTAGCTAGGCATTCAGCTCACTTGATCTTACTGAATTATTAACTTGTTAATTAATACTGAACCGCATTTATTAGACTTATCATTGAATGCATACTTGGACCAAGGGCATTATTTCCTTCAATTACTACTCTGGATTGATTTTAATGCACATATATTTACTAAACAGATGTCAAAATGTTGATTTTGATTGATTAATGGGGCTTAACAATACTGGTTTGGCCAAGAATTATCTGATTTAGGCGTGAGCAATATAACAGATTAAAGTTAGCAGATTTATATGGCGAGGAAAGCAATAAAATATTGATTCAGATTACATCAAAGCGTAGGCTTTACTGCGGTTCTCAGAAACACTTACCACTCGCCAATCGTGTTTTATTTTGAAATTGATTTTTGGAAATTGAATTTTGGATCTTGAACTTGGGAATATATTTTAGCAATCGGGAATTCCGCACGGAGTTGTACCAACCACCTAAAAAGTATAATAGTATCATCATCATCCCATAGGGGAGACACGATTTAGGTGTCTAAAGTTGTAAAAATATATTTGACAGGTTTATGTGTATTATAATTCCCGGTATTGGGAAGGGTCA
Source organism: Spinacia oleracea (assembly GCF_020520425.1). Taxonomy (NCBI): domain Eukaryota; kingdom Viridiplantae; phylum Streptophyta; class Magnoliopsida; order Caryophyllales; family Amaranthaceae; genus Spinacia; species Spinacia oleracea. Next base: position 96,996,650 of record NC_079489.1, read on the forward strand.
TATTACAAAGGAGACTCTGTCGAAATTTTCAACTATATATTCCACTATTGTTTGATGCCTGTATATATAGTATTGTGATCCAGATACATGAAATAAGAAGCTGCTCAATAAAAAAATACGAAAAAAATAAAGAAAAAAATAGGTCTTTTGCGTCGCAGTTTAGTTGATCTGCGACACAAATGACCTTTTTTTTAACATAATGAAAAGTCATTTGCGTCACAGTTTAGTTAACCAGCGACGCAAAAGACCTTTTTCTAACATACTGAAAAGTCATTTGCGTCGCAGATTAGCAAAACTGCGACGCTAATGACTTTTAAGTATGTTAAAAATAAGGTCATTTGCGCCGCAGTTTAGCTAACCTGCGACGCAAAAGACTTTTCAGTATGTCAAAAATAAGGTATTTTGCGTCGCAGGTTAACTAAACTGCGACGTAAATGACTTTTACAGGATGATAAAAATAAAAGGTCATTTGCGTCGCAATTTAGTTAAACTGCGACGCAAATTACCCTTAGTTGCGTCGCCCAAAAGTGCGGCGCAAATGACTTTTTTCATGTGCGTCGCGGCCAGTTGCGTCGCACCAATGTGCGACCCAAATGGGCTTAAATGACCTACGCAAATGAGTGTTTTTCCACTAGTGTTGGTTCACCGACACGTTCAGATCCGTCTTGTGATCGATGGCTTAGAAGTCACTCAAGATATTTGCCTTTTGGAAAGAACAGTTTGAACGGAGGCTCAAAAGAGTTTAGGGTTTCTCTTTTGTTTTAGGTTAAACTGATTAGGTGAAAGTGTGTGTAAAACATAAGGGGTGGGGTGGTGTGATAACCCTAAGGTTATAACACCAACCGGCCAAGGCACTAAGGCCAAGAGTCGGCCAGCTTGCCTGCACAAGCCCACGAGCACACAGCCACGCGAGCTGGGTCGTGGGCCTTGCCGTGTGCGCTATGCTGCTGCTGCTTTTCCTCGCCCGCGCCTAGCCAAAGCATAGGCCTTGCTTGGCGCTGGCACGATGTTGCACCTCGACGGACCTTGCGTGCTGCGCGCTTGGCTCATTGTGCCGGTAGTGTGCCTCCTCGTATTTTGCGTCTAATGTCTTCCGGCAATTATTTATCGTATAGTGCTTTGACGATCCAATGTCGTGCATATACGGTTATTCGTTTCGCCTAGCTTACGAATATACGCAGTACGGCATACGATTCCGATCCAACGTCATATCGCATATTTATGTTTTTCCGAAATAATTCCCAAAAAACTATTAAATGAATTTCCGATTTATTTAATCCGGTGATCTGTTACATGCCAATGGTGAGACCTTATAGTTTCAGTCAAGAGTAAGATGTGAACCTAATATAGATTAGAACTCACTGATCGAAAGCAATGCTCCAGCCAGCTGTTCCAATCACTTGATCTCACTGAATTAATTGTTTGTAATTATTCTGAACCCTGGTATTAGATTAATGCACCTTGGGTGAAGGACATATTTCCTTCATCATAAAACTTATAAGTTAAATTCAAGAAACATAATTTTAATTATTGAAACGTAATTAAATTCATTAATTAGTTTACGGCTTAAGGAAGAACCAAATTAAGGAGTAGAGAGGAGGGCTAGCCGGCGGAACACGACGCGGCAGCGGGCGTTGCTTGCGGTTGGGCTGGTGGTTGTTGTCGTGGGTAGCAGCAAGCAACAAAGAGGAAGAACGAAGGGTTGTTGGTTGGACATGCGCAGCAGCGACGCTGCAGGTGGGCGGCGCAACGAGGAGGGGAACGACGAGTGTGGCTGGCGGTGCTCGGTGGTTGTGCGTGGCTGCCGCAACAAAAAGAAACGAGTGAGGAGGAGAGCAAGAAAACGAAAGAGAAGGAAGAAAGAACGTAGAAAGAGAGGAAGAAGGAGTTACCTTGCGTAAGAGGACCGGTGGCGCAGGCAAGGTGGTTCGGCGGTGGTTCGCGCGATGGCTAAAGAAGGAGGAGGTTTGAGGGTTTGCAGATTCACGTGAAGGAGCCTTGAAGAAAGGTTTGAGAGTTTTGGTGTTTCACGTGAAAATCAAGGAGAAGGTTGAGATTGCACGTGAAGTTGAAACATGGGTATGGAATTATGGGTTTATTTATTTTGGGCTTTGCCAATTTGGGCTAGCATTAGAATTGAGTTTTAATGTTTGAATCCAAAACCGATTAGGATTGTTTTCCAAATTCAAACGTGTTTTCGTAATTTAAATTAGTTTCAATATAAAATTCTAAAATTGTTTTTGATTGCATAAATCGTTAAAATATTTAAAATGTAATTAAATAAAATAATTATACGTTAATTATATATTTATTACTAAAATTCATAAATTCTATTTAAATATAAATAACTATACGTTAAAATATATTAATAAAATTTATAAATTTACGGGGTATTACAACGTATTTTGCGAATACCCAAAGCTACGGGAGGTTGCGAAAAATAATTCAGAGTAATTTTGGGCATATTCAATGATATAAGTTATTTGTCACCCTAATGGTATTTGGTAACCTATTATTTTAGGTATTTTACCATGTACCTGGACACTTCCAAATAGAGATGACCAAGGTGTAAGGTTGTGTGGATCGAGGGTGGGTTTGGTGGGTCATGGGTCGGAGATAATATAGACACGACCCGCCTCAGTTAAACTAGGGTGGGTCGAGTCGTGGGCTGTGTGCCTGTGTCGGAAAAAATGGACAAAGTACATGATGGGTCGTGGGTTACGTGGGTCATGGGTCGAGGTGGGTTGTGCGGGTCGGGTGGGTCTGATGGGTTTGGTGGGTTACGACAGATGTGATTCTGATGGTTCAGGTGAGCTTGGTGGGTTTACATGTGTTTTGGTAACTGATTTGGGTCAGATGGGTTTGGACGTTTAATTAAGCGTTAAAAAGCTAAATATTATGTATGAACTTAAAGTAATTAATGTTTATGTTATTCACTTACTCACATAAATGTGGTTAATGTATATTTACGCAATAAAATTAGAATTTATTAGCATTTTAAACATACAAAATTGTTTACATTAAGATTAGTTTCGCGGGTTGGGTTTGTGTGTTGGGTGGGTTGGTTTCGTGTGTTATGTGGGTTGGGTTCGTGTGTTGGGTTGGGTGGCTTGGGTGTACCGTGACGGGTTGTGTCGGGTCTGATGGGGTGGGTTGAAATGGGCTGTGTTGAAAATATTCAATCCACAACACATTAAAAAATTATCCGGATTGGACGGGTTGTGTCATGGGTCATAAGTGTGTCTGACCTACGTAACCCACTATGGGCTGTATCGTGGTGGGCTCGGTCAAACCCGACCTACTGGCCATCTCTACTTCCAAACATAATATTTTGACCGTTATATATATGTTTTAGTGTATTCACCTTGATGTGCACTTTTACTGACACATAATATTGCCAATTATCTAAGAGTAGATATTATAAAAAATAAAAAATAAAAGTAGATATTTTGAAAAAAACAATTAGACATGTTACACTTGACCATAGCAATTGTTTTCATTTTTATGCTCCATGCAGTCACGAAGTACTTTATGTTAGGTTATGACAAATATAAATCATATATTTCATGCGGAAAAACCATAAAGCATGGAATCCAAATTAATTGCCACATAGTCAATTAGCATAATTTAGGATACATACATGTGATGCGTGTCTTCCCTAGCTGCTCTCGAACCGAACAAGAACAAGTTTAGGACTCCAAATGTCGCCCCTCCGTAGATAGTCCACAGCATGTTCGGATTCGCCTTAGATTCAACCAACTAGGATATTCTCTAAGGTATTATGTTTATTCGGAAAGGTTAATTATTAATTTAGACAAATTATTAAATTCCCACTTGAACTTAAACTATATGAATACTTATTGAATTGTTATGTGTAAATTGTGATTATGAACCACGTATTTATAGGGTGAAAATAACGGACTTAGATTTCTACTAGGATTCAAATAACTAAATCCATTAGGATTCTTGTTAAATAAATCTATTAGAATTTAATGTTTAATCAAACACCTAAGTGTTTCAAATTTAACAAAACATTCAAAACGAGTAGAATTAGGAAAACGATTTAAGCAAGCAATCCTAAACGACCAAGGAGTTGGTCGTACGTAACCTCGTAGCCACGCAGCCCACAAGGGCGCTGGTGCTCGGCTCGGCCCAAGGCGGGGCGCTGGCAGCACGCGGCCCATCATGGGCGCTGCTGCTGGGCCTTGCCTTGCTCGCTTGCTGCGCGCCTTTGGGCCTGCCTTGCTCGCGTGCTGGGCCTGCCTTGTTATTCGCTCCGCATGCGGGCTTCGCTAGGCGCGGGCCTGGCTTCGTGTTGGGCCTTGCGTCTAGCAAGCTCGTCCGTCGATCGTTTCGTACATCGCGCTTCCGATTCATTTTCCGATTCCGGGATTCATTTCCGATTCGAACAATATTTATTATTTTCGATTCGAACAAATATTTAATATTTCCGATTCCGGAATTTATTTCCGATTCCGACAATATTTCCGATTCCGGTAATATTTCCGTTTCCATCAATATTTCCGATTCTGGTAATATTTCTATTTTCGATAATATTTTCCGATACGTACCATGTTTCCGTTTCCGGCAACATCTACGACTTGGATAATATTTATATTTCCGTTATGATCCATATTTTCGCTTCCGCCAATATCATCATTTCCGGAGTATTCATATTTTTCCTTTTGACGATTTCAGCTCCCACTGGAAACGAGATCCGTCGTTTCGAAATATTCATAAATAGAGTATTTAATTCACTTAAATACTTGATTCGTTCACGTACTATTTGTGTGACCCTACGGGTTCAGTCAAGAGTAAGATGTGGATTAATATTATTAATTCCACTTGAACTGAAGCGGCCTCTAGCTAGGCGTTCAGCTCACTTGATCTCACTTAATTATTAACTTGTTTAATTAATTAATACTAAACCGCATTTATTAGACTTAGCACTAGTGGAAAAAGGCTTATTTGCATCCCCGCATTTGCCACGCCATTCTGAACATGTGACGCAAATGACAAATTTTAGCATAAAATTTAGTCATTTGCGTCGCAGCTTTGTTAAACTGCGAGGCAAATGACTCTAGGATGCCCCCTAGAGTCATTTGCGTCGCAGATTAGTTAAACTGCGACGCAATTTACTCAATCCAGTGCGTCGCAGATTTACTAATCTGCAACGCAAATGACTCTAGGAGTCATTTGCGTCGCAGATTAGTAAATCTGCGATGCACTATGTTTTTGATTTTTTTTTTCCCTCAATTTCCCGGTCACGCTTAATTGCTTTCAAGCTTCAGACTTAGGTTTTGCTCGACAAATTAACAACAACACTGCTTCACTCCCAAACGAAACAAACAACAATACTGCTTCACCGGCGGCTTCACCCTGTTCACTGCCGTCGTCGGTGCTTCACTGCCGTCGTCGTTGCTTCACGGCCAAGGAAGTCCTCCTGCTCCCTCTTCTCTGTCGCTGTCACAAACTGCCGTCGCGGCTGCTGTTTCCTTCGCCCCCTGCACAGTGTCGCCGCGGCACAGCCGCCCCTGCACACTTCCCCTATTACCACCGCCCCCTGCACCACCGCCCCCTGCACGTCCCGTTGCTCTCACATCTCTCCTCTCTTCAATAATTAATTAGGTATTATTTACATTTAAGATTGAATTTTAATTGAACTTTAATTGAATTTTAATTGTGCATTTTAATTATAATTCTGGATATTTTGATTGGAATTTTAATTGTACATTTTAGTTGAATTTTAAGATTGAATATATTATGATTGTGGATATTATTTAATTGAATTTTAATTGTGCACATTTAAGATTTAGGTTTTGTTGAATTTTAATTGTAGTTTTTGATGAATTGTAATAGGTTATTATAATAGTTGGTTTTGTTGAATTTATTTGTTTATTACATTTAGGTTTTATTGAATTAAGGTTATGAAATGAATTTTTGGGTTTGTGTAGGTTTATGAGATGATTTGTGTAGGTTATGAAATGATGTTTTGGGTTTGCTACAAAATTCGGGTTTGTGAATTTGTGATGTGAAATGAATTGTACTATGGGAACTTGTTATTAGTTATGGTAGGTTTTGTTGGAAGCCATGGATTTATAATGATATGAATAGCCTAGTTTATATTCTAACCTTTGACAAAATTTGGTCATATTGTTTTATCTTTAGTGGTTGAAAATGGATCGGAGTTGGATGTATGGTAGTAAACGATTTTCTACAAGGTTCTTACAAGGGATTCAAGAGTTCATTAAGGTTGCCTTGAAACATCAATCAGAACATGAATCAAGTTTAATTCTGTGTCCTTGTTGTGATTGCAATAATTCAAGGGGGTATCGGGATATTGATGATATTGTTGATCACATAGTTCGTCGCGGTTTTAAGGGTAACTACACGACGTGGACATGGCATGGTGAGATCATAGATCATGGGGCAAGTTCTAGTATGCCGAGCTCGAGTCAGCATAATCATTGTGATAATGGTGATGATAATGAAATTGAGGATGATATTGGTGTTGAAAGTGAGGAAGAAGAGGAGAAAGATAGGATAGATGATATGATGCATGATGTGGAAGACCATCATTTCGTTGAGCGTCCCCATATGTATGATAGTATAATCAAAGCTTCCGCAACACCGTTATATCCTGGTTCTACACAAATTGTACTTGGTGCCGTCATCGAATATTTCAACTTAAAGGTGGAAAACGGTTGGACCAACAAGAGTTTTTCACATTTTTTGGAGGCCACGTCTGGTAATCTTCCTGAAGGAAACAAACTTCCAAGGTCTAACTATGAGGCCCAGAAGCTTATGTGTCCTTTGGGTATGGATTATGAGAAGATACACGCGTGTCCAAATGATTGCGTGTTGTATCGAAAGCAGTATGCAAATCTGCATGAGTGTCCAAGATGCGGATTGTCCCGTTACAAGATCGTGGAGAATGATGCAACATCAACTAAGAAGAAACCTTCTCCGGCTAAGGTGCTTTGGTATCTTCCAATTATACAAAGATTTAAGCTCCTTTTCTCAGAAGAGAAAACTGCAAAACTCTTGAGGTGGCATGCCGAAGGGAGGAAGAAAGATGGGTTAATGAGGCATCCTGCTGATTCTCCACAATGTAGGAACATTGATCGAAAGTAAAAGGTCTTTAGGGAAGAAGTTCGGAATCTCAGGCTTGGTCTTTGCACGGATGGAATGAACCCATTTGGGACACTTAGTACCCAATATAGCACTTGGCCGGTTCTTCTCACCATATACAATTTGCCTCCTTTGTTATGCATGAAGCGTAGATACATCATGTTGTCGCTCTTAATCTCTGGGCCTAAACAACCCGGAAATAACATAGATGTGTATCTAGAGCCACTCATTGAAGATTTGAAATTGTTGTGGGATGAAGGGGTGTTGATGTTTGATGCATACACCAAAACCAATTTCACTTTACGTGCCATGATTTTTTGTACGATAAATGATTTCCCGCCTTATGGAAATTTCTCAGGGTATTCTGTAAAGGGAAAGAAGGCATGTCCAGTTTGTCATGATGATTTGGTCTTGAGGCACCTAAAATTTTGTGGGAAAGATGTGTACATGGATTACCGGATGTATCTTCCTGAAGATCACCCATTTCGAAAAGAGAAGGAAGCTTTTAATGGAGAATTGGAGATGAGAGAAGCTCCTGCCCCCTTATGTGCGTGTGAGGTTTATGAACGGGTTAAAGACATTGAGACAGAGTTTGGTAAACCTTATAAAGGTCAGCCAAGTGGTGGTTACAAGAAGAGGTCTATCTTTTGGGATCTCCCATATTGGAGAGATTTGGAAGTTAGGCATTGTTTGGATGTAATGCATATTGAGAAAAATGTTTGTGATGCCATTGTTGGGACATTGTTGAATATGCAAGGGAAAACGAAGGATGGGCCTAAAGTTAGACAAGATATGGCTGCTATGGGTCGCTCCGAGTTGGCACCTCAAGAAAGGGTAAAACGCTGGTACCTTCCCCCAGCTTGTTTCACCTTGTCTAAAAAGGAGAAAGTTAGATTTTGTGAGTCTTTGCATGGCTTAAAGGTCCCTGCCGGTTACTCTTCAAATTTTCGTAGACTTGTGTCCATGTCTGACTTGAAATTAGTTGGAATGAAATCTCATGATTGTCACGTGTTGATGCAACAATTGCTGCCGGTTGCAATTCGAGGGATATTGCCGCCACAAGTGAGGTATACCATTACAAGATTGTGTTTCTTTTTCAACACAATTTGTAGCAAGGTGATCAATCCAACAATACTGGATGATTTGCAGGCCGATGTACTTGAGACCATGTGTCGGTTTGAAAAGTATTTTCCGCCATCATTCTTTGACATGATGCCTCATTTGATTATTCATCTTGTTCGTGAAATTAAGCTTTGTGGGCCAGTTTGTATGAGGTACATGTATCCCTTTGAACGGGAAATGGGTACCTTGAAAGATAGAGTGATGAATCCGGCCAAACCTGAAGCTAGTATTGTCCAACGAACCGTCGCGGAGGAAGTTGCTGCATGGGTTTCTCAATATATGGCACGTTTGAAAGAAGTCGGAGTACCAAAGTCTAGACATGATGGGAGACTTGGGGGTCAAGGTACAATTGGCAGGAAAAGGATATCAATCGGTTCTGAAATGATGTGTAAGGTTGAGCTGTTTGTGGTGCAAAGTCTTAGTGAAGTCCATCCATACGTGGCTGAGCACATGAACTTTCTTAGAGAGCAATATCCTTCAAAAAATGGTCCTCAACTGATAAAAGAGCATAATCGTTCATTCCTCACATGGTTCAAGCGTCGAGTGATGGATCAATTTTCCGACACGCCTAATGAGGTATCTGACATGGTGAGATGGTTGGCATATGGTCCTAAATGTCAAGTCATATCTTATGAGGGGTACGACATCAATGGCTATTCTTTTTACACGAAGCGACAAGATGACAAAACGACGATGCAAAATAGTGGTGTTACGGCAATATGTTTGTCTTCAGAGTATGCTAGTGTAAAAGATAGAACACTTGTAGATAAGACGAACTCTTACTATGGAGTCATTGAAGAAATATTAGAGTTGGAATATAAGTATTTTAAGATTCCTCTATTCCGGTGCAAGTGGGTTGATATTAGTCGCGGTGTCAAAAAGGATGAACATGGGTACCTGACACTTGTAAACTTTAGTCGAGTTGGGCATCTTGCAGATCCTTTCATATTAGCATCACAGGCAAAACAAATCTTTTACATGGTTGACCCTGCCGATCGTAGTTGGTCAGTTGTTCTGGAAGGCAAAAGAAGAATACTTGGCGTTGAGGATGTAGATGATGAAGAAGAGTATGATGAGCAGTTTAATGAGATTCCACCTTCCTCCTGGCATATCCCTCAAATGATTGACGATGTTGACATGAGTTATACGCGCCGAGATCATGATGAAGGATTTTATGTTGAAAAAGAGAAATAGTGAGATAGGTACTATTTTGGCAACTATTTTTTTCACCAAGTTAATTTGTAGATTAGTTAAAAGTTGGGTTCGAAAATGTCATTTTTGCCTAAATATGTACTATAACGACCCAATTACCCTTAAATGTCGAATAATAGATTAGTACGAGGCTTAGAAAGTTATAACTATGCATATGAGACATGTAATAAGTTTGAAAACATTCCTTAGGTTGTTTAGTTAAAAGTTGGGTTCGAAAACGTCATTTTTGCCTAAATATGTACTATAACGACCCAATTACCCTTAAATGTGGAATAATAGATTAGTACGAGGCTTAGAAAGTTATAACTATGCATATGAGACATGTAATAAGTTTGAAAACATTCCTTAGGTTCTTTAGTTAAAAGTTGGGTTCGAAAACGTCATTTTTGCCTAAATATGTACTATAACAACCCAATTACCCTTAAATGTGGAATAATAGATTAGTACGAGGCTTAAAAAGTTATAACTATGCATATGAGACATGTAATAAGTTTGAAAACATTCCTTAGGTTCTTTAGTTAAAAGTTGGGTTCGAAAACGTCATTTTTGCCTAAATATGTACTATAACGACCCAATTACCCTTAAATGTGGAATAATAGATTAGTACGAGGCTTAGAAAGTTATAACTATGCATGTGAGACATGTAATAAGTTTGAAAACATTCCTTAAGTTGTTTAGTTAAAAGTTGGGTTCGAAAACGTCATTTTTGCCTAAATATGTACTATAACGACCCAATTACCCTTAAATGTGGAATAATAGATTAGTACGAGGCTTAGAAAGTTATAACTATGCATGTGAGACATGTAATAAGTTTGAAAACATTCCTTAAGTTGTTTAGTTAAAAGTTGGGTTCGAAAACGTCATTTTTGCCTAAATATGTACTATAACGACCCAATTACCCTTAAATGTGGAATAATAGATTAGTACGGGGCTTAGAAAGTTATAACTATGCATATGAGACGTGTAATAAGTTTGAAAACATTCCTTAGGTTGTTTAGTTAAAAGTTGGGTTCGAAAACGTCATTTTTGCCTAAATATGTACTATAACGACCCAATTAGCCTTAAATGTGGAATAATAGATTAGTACGAGGCTTAGAAAGTTATAACTATGCATATGAGACATGTAATAAGTTTGAAAACATTCCTTAAGTTGTTTAGTTAAAAGTTGGGTTCGAAAACGTCATTTTTGCCTAAATATGTACTATAACGACCCAATTACCCTTAAATGTGGAATAATAGATTAGTAAGAGGCTTAGAAAGTTATAACTATGCATATGGTTTGGGTTAGAATCGAAATAATGACAGCATGCATGATTGAGAGAAGAGTTTTGTGAGATTGGGTGACTGTTTCTAAGTTACGGTCCCTACATTGCAATATTTTGATGGTGTCTTTTATGGGTTTCTGTTCCAAAATGTTGCAAAACCCTTGGCCGTTTTAGTGCAATTGAGCATGTAAATACGCGAATGAAGAGCTGTGCATATCAATGAGTTCTGATCAGTTATGTGCATCCATCTGCACAGTTCTGATCTGAGCTGTGCAGATGAGTGCACAGAACTGATCAGAACTGACCAGTTCTGTGCACTGATCTGCACAGCTCAGATAAGAACTGTGCAGATCAGTGCACAGAACTGATCAGTTCTGTGCACTGATCTGCACAGCTCATATCAGAACTGTGCAGATCAGTGCACATAACTGATCAGAACTGACCAGTTCTGTGCACTGATCTGCATAGCTCAGATCAGAACTGTGCAGATGGAGGCTTTGAAGCTACCTATAGAGGAGAGTGACACAAATTGGAGGCTTTGAAGCTACCTACATCCCTTCCCTCTCCCTCTTGCCTTGTCTCACCTTAGTGAAGTCCTTATGAGTGGCAATGATGATGACTGCGTATGATGTACACTATTGGCTTGTTTATAATGTATGTGATAATGTGATCAGGAACTTTCAAAAGCTGACACCGATTCCTCCTTGATATTTGCATCAAAATGGTTCCTAATTTTTCTCTTATACAAAACATATTCAGATATGCATTTCTATATGTAGGCAATGTTGACAAAAAACTCTTATACAAAACATATTCAGCTCAGATCAGAACTGTGAAGATCAGTGCACAGAACTGATCAGTTCTGACCAGTTCTGTGCACTGATCTACACAGTTTTGATCTGAGCTGTGCAGATCAGTGCACAGAATTGGTCAGTTCTGATCAGTTCTGTGCACTGATCTGCACAGTTTCTGATCAGAACTGTGCAGATCAGTGCACAAAACTGATCAGTTCTTTATTTTTCTTTTAAAATCCTGCTTTTGAAGGTATGTAATTTTGATGATTTTCCAATGCAGTAGCGTCAGGCATGGATGAAGATCAACACGCAAATTTAGGTCCATCTAACAAATCACCAAATCTTGTGCCCCAAAAGCAAAAAAAGAAGCCAAGAGGCCCTACAAAAGGAATAAAATCCATGCCCGGGGTTCCAAGAATAATTGAATGGGATCACTTGGACCGACCCACAGGGAAATGGGCAACGGATTACAAGAATCACATTGGCGAGATAAGTCTCGCAAAGGTTTCAATATTGATCAGAACCTGGGAAGATGTTTCACAAGGAATAAAAGACACTTTGTGGGAAGATGTCAAGGTAACCGGTTTTATTTTGGAAATTCAGTTGTACATATCTACGTGTCTTTTTCATGTGCTAAAAGACTTTCTTGTTCCTTTTCTTTTTCTTTCATTTAGAGAGAATTTCATATCACAGATGAAACTAAGAAAGAAGTTGTCTTAAAGAGTTGTGATAAGCGTTGGAGGGAATTCAAATCAAGATTGACGACTGGTTGGATCCGGGGTACAAGAAAAAGGCCAAAAGATGAAAAGATGCCATATGATTTGTATAGTTATATAACTAAGGATATATGGAAGGAATTTGTGAAGATACGTACCTCCGAAGAAGCTGAGGTATAAAAATTATTCTTATTTAAAGTCTTGGTATAATCTAAGTTTTATTTTGTTGTAATAATTTCTTTTACCCCCTAAAAATAGGAAATAAGTGAGATAGCAAGACAGAGTCAATCTTTCAACATATATCCTCATCATATGGGACAGAAATCATATGCTGAAATGACAAGTGAATGGCAGAGAAAAGGGTACATTCCCTCAGTCTCTTCGTCATCTGAAGGTTCCTCTGCGTCTACAATTTCTTCAAGTTTGCCGAGTAGGACATGTTTATGGCTTCTTGCAAGATCGGTACCAGATGAGAAAGGAAATCCTTACTTGTCAGATGAGGGCACACAAAAGGTCAAAGAAAATATTGTAAGTTCATTTAACAATTTTGCGTAATGTTGTGATTCCTCTAATTTCATATTTGTTCTTAAATATGAAACCAAGTGTTGAACTTTTCTCAAAACCATTTGATTTCATGTAGGATGAATGGAAAAGGAAACAAGATGAAGGGGAATTTGTTCCCAAAAGTGCACGAGATGATGTCTTATCTCGTGCACTTGGTAAGACTAAAGAAGGGAGACCACTAACATTTGGTGGTGGAGTAGGCATCAAAGCTGTGTGGGGGACCGGAGAGCGGCGTAGCTTTCGACGGTATGGAGATGCGGAGATGGAGGAAATGGAAGCAAGAGTGACCAAAAGGGTCAAAGATGAGACAATACAAGAGATGAACTCCAAGATGGATGCCATGGTTATGGAGAAATTTATCACATTTGCTAAAGAACTTGGTGTCCAAATACCAAGCCAGATGAGGATAGACGCAAATGTTCATAGTAGTTGTCGTTCCAGGGGTTTAGATCCATTTGTCGACATTACGGTATGATAATTTGTGTTTTTCAAGTAATTTGTTTCTAGTTAATTCTATTGAACTTTTCTAACATGTTACATTGTATTTGCGTTATTGTTCAAAATAAATAATAAGGAACCTGTCCCATGCCATCTATACCTGAACATAGGCTCCGAGAAAGTCTTTGTTGCCTATGGTACCATATGTCCAGAGTTGCTCCTTGATCACCACAACGACGTCACGTCCGATAACGTGAAAGTGAGCGTTGATGATTTTGAGCCCGCGTACAAAGAAGCTCCCGTCCCCGTGCCTTCTCAATATATTAAGAAACTTGCTCAAGCTCATGGTACCTTCACTCAGTGGCCAAAGCATTTGGTGTCGCTTACGAATGAGGAGGTAACTAACATATGCATGATAATTTGAAGTAGAACTATTATACCATGTATGCTCACTAATATGTATATCGTTATTTGAAAATCATACCTCAGGTAAACAAGCCTACAAGTAAAGAGCCTAAAGGGAAAGGGAACAAATGGAAAGAGATAGTTCTTGGGGGAAGTGGAACAAAAGCGTCCAACACTAAATCAAAAACCTATTTCCTTAAAAATTATAAAGTGCAAAATTTGAGTGGTAAGTGCAATGTGATGAAAACTATGATGTTGGGATTAAAAGAAGGGGAGCACGTTAAGGTACATTGCACTAAAAGGACATTCAATATGGAAAAGGACTTTGAAATTAGTGTCACCGTTGAAGACACCGATCAACTTCTCTCGGGAGCATGGCTCAATATATCAATAATACAAGTTTTTGTTACGTGAGTTACCTAAATTCATATTTTGCCCCTAAATTTGATTTTTATGATTGTCTTAACGTTCTTACACTATATATTATAGGGCTTTGAGTGAGTTGTGTTTTCACGATGATTGTCACCCCAATAGTATTGGATTCATGTGCCCGGAGATGATATCGGCCACCATGTTAAAGTCCGATGCAGATCGAATTCTATTGTACATGACGAGGTCCATGAGTGCACTTAGTTCTAAGACATTCATCTTATGTCCATACTACGAAAAGTATGAAAATTACTTTGAACTTCGTTTTTAATTGATTGTTATAAATTTAACTTTTTTTTTCTAACTACATACGTTTATTGTTTGTATGTAGGAGTCACTGGATGCTTTTAGTTCTTTGCTTGTCTAAACGTGAGGCCTACATATTTGATTCTCAACAGAGGAAGAGAAATTTGATGATTAAGGATCCACTAAACAAGTAAGTAAAGTATGCATATGAAAATGCAATTTTTGCCTAAATTTTTGCCTAAAAATGACCTAGAACGACCCAATTAGCCTTAAATGTGAAATAATAGATTGTAAAGAGCCTTAGAAAGTTGTAAATAAGCATATTAAACGTAGAATAAGTTTGAAAACATTCCTTAGGTTCTTTGGTTCAAAGTTGGGTTCGAAAACATCATTTTTGCCTAAAAATGACCTAGAACGACCCAATTAGCCTTAAATGTGAAATAATAGATTGTAAAGAGCCTTAGAAAGTTGTAAATAAGCATATTAAACGTAGAATAAGTTTGAAAACATTCCTTAGGTTCTTTGGTTCAAAGTTGGGTTCGAAAACATCATTTTTGCCTAAAAATGACCTAGAACGACCCAATTAGCCTTAAATGTGAAATAATAGATTGTAAAGAGCCTTAAAAAGTTATAACTATGCATATGAGACGTGTAATAAGTTTGAAAACATTCCTTAGGTTCTTTAGTTCAAAGTTGGGTTCGAAAACATCATTTTGCCTAAAAATGACCTAGAACGACTCAATTAGCCTTAAATGTGAAATAATAGATTGTAAAGGGCCTTAGAAAGTTGTAAATAAGCATATTAAACGTAGAATAAGTTTGAAAACATTCCTTAGGTTCTTTGGTTCAAAGTTGGGTTCGAAAACATCATTTTTGCCTAAAAATGACCTAGAACAACTCAATTAGCCTTAAATGTGAAATAATAGATTGTAAAGAGCCTTAGAAAGTTGTAAATATGCATATTAAACGTGTAATAAGTTTGAAAACATTCCTTAGGTTCTTTAGTTCAAAGTTGGGTTCGAAAACATCATTTTTGCCTAAAAATGACCTAGAACGACCCAATTAGCCTTAAATGTGAAATAATAGATTGTAAAGAGCCTTAGAAAGTTATAACTATGCATATGAGACGTGTAATAAGTTTGAAAACATTCCTTAGGTTCTTTAGTTCAAAGTTGGGTTCGAAAACATCATTTTTGCCTAAAAATGACCTAGAACGACTCAATTAGCCTTAAATGTGAAATAATAGATTGTAAAGAGCCTTAGAAAGTCATAACTATGCATATGAGACGTGTAATAAGTTTAAAAACATTCCTTAGGTTCTTTAGTTCAAAGTTAGGTTCGAAAATATTTTTGCCTAAAAATGACCTAGAACGACCCAATTAGCCTTAAATGTGAAATAATAGATTGTAAAGAGCCTTAGAAAGTTGTAAATAAGCATATTAAACGTAGAATAAGTTTGAAAACATTCCTTAGGTTCTTTGGTTCAAAGTTGGGTTCGAAAACATCATTTTTGCCTAAAAATGACCTAGAACGACCCAATTAGCCTTAAATGTGAAATAATAGATTGTAAAGAGCCTTAGAAAGTTATAACTATGCATATGAGACGTGTAAGAAGTTTGAAAACATTCCTTAGGTTCTTTAGTTCAAAGTTGGGTTCGAAAACATCATTTTTGCCTAAAAATGACCTAGAACGACCCAATTAGCCTTAAATGTGAAATAATAGATTTTAAAGAGCCTTAGAAAGTTATAACTATGCATATGAGACGTGTAATAAGTTTGAAAACATTCCTTAGGTTCTTTAGTTCAAAGTTGGGTTCGAAAACATCATTTTTGCCTAAAAATGACCTAGAACGACTCAATTAGCCTTAAATGTGAAATAATAGATTGTAAAGGGCCTTAGAAAGTTGTAAATAAGCATATTAAACGTAGAATAAGTTTGAAAACATTCCTTAGGTTCTTTGGTTCAAAGTTGGGTTCGAAAACATCATTTTTGCCTAAAAATGACCTAGAACGACCCAATTAGCCTTAAATGTGAAATAATAGATTGTAAAGAGCCTTAGAAAGTTGTAAATAAGCATATTAAACGTAGAATAAGTTTGAAAACATTCCTTAGGTTCTTTGGTTCAAAGTTGGGTTCGAAAACATCATTTTTGCCTAAAAATGACCTAGAACGACCCAATTAGCCTTAAATGTGAAATAATAGATTGTAAAGAGCCTTAAAAAGTTATAACTATGCATATGAGACGTGTAATAAGTTTGAAAACATTCCTTAGGTTCTTTAGTTCAAAGTTGGGTTCGAAAACATCATTTTTGCCTAAAAATGACCTAGAACGACTCAATTAGCCTTAAATGTGAAATAATAGATTGTAATGGGCCTTAGAAAGTTGTAAATAAGCATATTAAACATAGAATAAGTTTGAAAACATTCCTTAGGTTCTTTGGTTCAAAGTTGGGTTCGAAAACATCATTTTTGCCTAAAAATGACCTAGAACAACTCAATTAGCCTTAAATGTGAAATAATAGATTGTAAAGAGCCTTAGAAAGTTGTAAATATGCATATTAAACGTGTAATAAGTTTGAAAACATTCCTTAGGTTCTTTGGTTCAAAGTTGGGTTCGGAAACATCATTTTTGCCTAAAAATGACCTAGAACGACCCAATTAGCCTTAAATGTGAAATAATAGATTGTAAAGAGCCTTAGAAAGTTATAACTATGCATATGAGACGTGTAATAAGTTTGAAAATATTCCTTAGGTTCTTTAGTTTAAAGTTGGGTTCGAAAACATCATTTTTGCCTAAAAATGACCTAGAACAACTCAATTAGCCTTAAATGTGAAATAATAGATTGTAAAGAGCCTTAGAAAGTTGTAAATATGCATATTAAACGTGTAATAAGTTTGAAAACATTCCTTAGGTTCTTTAGTTCAAAGTTGGGTTCGAAAACATCATTTTTGCCTAAAAATGACCTAGAACGACCCAATTAGCCTTAAATGTGAAATAATAGATTGTAAAGAGCCTTAGAAAGTTATAACTATGCATATGAGACGTGTAATAAGTTTGAAAACATTCCTTAGGTTCTTTAGTTCAAAGTTGGGTTCGAAAACATCATTTTTGCCTAAAAATGACCTAGAACGACTCAATTAGCCTTAAATGTGAAATAATAGATTGTAAAGAGCCTTAGAAAGTCATAACTATGCATATGAGACGTGTAATAAGTTTAAAAACATTCCTTAGGTTCTTTAGTTCAAAGTTAGGTTCGAAAATATTTTTGCCTAAAAATGACCTAGAACGACCCAATTAGCCTTAAATGTGAAATAATAGATTGTAAAGAGCCTTAGAAAGTTGTAAATAAGCATATTAAACGTAGAATAAGTTTGAAAACATTCCTTAGGTTCTTTGGTTCAAAGTTGGGTTCGAAAACATCATTTTTGCCTAAAAATGACCTAGAACGACCCAATTAGCCTTAAATGTGAAATAATAGATTGTAAAGAGCCTTAGAAAGTTATAACTATGCATATGAGACGTGTAAGAAGTTTGAAAACATTCCTTAGGTTCTTTAGTTCAAAGTTGGGTTCGAAAACATCATTTTTGCCTAAAAATGACCTAGAACGACCCAATTAGCCTTAAATGTGAAATAATAGATTTTAAAGAGCCTTAGAAAGTTATAACTATGCATATGAGACGTGTAATAAGTTTGAAAACATTCCTTAGGTTCTTTAGTTCAAAGTTGGGTTCGAAAACATCATTTTTGCCTAAAAATGACCTAGAACGACTCAATTAGCCTTAAATGTGAAATAATAGATTGTAAAGGGCCTTAGAAAGTTGTAAATAAGCATATTAAACGTAGAATAAGTTTGAAAACATTCCTTAGGTTCTTTGGTTCAAAGTTGGGTTCGAAAACATCATTTTTGCCTAAAAATGACCTAGAACGACCCAATTAGCCTTAAATGTGAAATAATAGATTGTAAAGAGCCTTAGAAAGTTGTAAATAAGCATATTAAACGTAGAATAAGTTTGAAAACATTCCTTAGGTTCTTTGGTTCAAAGTTGGGTTCGAAAACATCATTTTTGCCTAAAAATGACCTAGAACGACCCAATTAGCCTTAAATGTGAAATAATAGATTGTAAAGAGCCTTAAAAAGTTATAACTATGCATATGAGACGTGTAATAAGTTTGAAAACATTCCTTAGGTTCTTTAGTTCAAAGTTGGGTTCGAAAACATCATTTTTGCCTAAAAATGACCTAGAACGACTCAATTAGCCTTAAATGTGAAATAATAGATTGTAATGGGCCTTAGAAAGTTGTAAATAAGCATATTAAACATAGAATAAGTTTGAAAACATTCCTTAGGTTCTTTGGTTCAAAGTTGGGTTCGAAAACATCATTTTTGCCTAAAAATGACCTAGAACAACTCAATTAGCCTTAAATGTGAAATAATAGATTGTAAAGAGCCTTAGAAAGTTGTAAATATGCATATTAAACGTGTAATAAGTTTGAAAACATTCCTTAGGTTCTTTGGTTCAAAGTTGGGTTCGGAAACATCATTTTTGCCTAAAAATGACCTAGAACGACCCAATTAGCCTTAAATGTGAAATAATAGATTGTAAAGAGCCTTAGAAAGTTATAATTATGCATATGAGACGTGTAATAAGTTTGAAAATATTCCTTAGGTTCTTTAGTTTAAAGTTGGGTTCGAAAACATCATTTTTGCCTAAAAATGACCTAGAACGACTCAATTAGCCTTAAATGTGAAATAATAGATTGTAAAGATCCTTAGAAAGTTATAACTATGCATATGAGACGTGTAATAAGTTTGAAAACATTCCTTAGGTTCTTTAGTTCAAAGTTGGGTTTGAAAACATCATTTTTGCCTAAAAATGACCTAGAACGACCCAATTAGCCTTAAATGTGAAATAATAGATTGTAAAGAGCCTTAGAAAGTTGTAAATAAGCATATTAAACGTAGAATAAGTTTGAAAACATTCCTTAGGTTCTTTGGTTCAAAGTTGGGTTCGAAAACATCATTTTTGCCTAAAAATGACCTAGAACAACTCAATTAGCCTTAAATGTGAAATAATAGATTGTAAAGAGCCTTAGAAAGTTGTAAATATGCATATTAAACGTGTAATAAGTTTGAAAACATTCCTTAGGTTCTTTAGTTCAAAGTTGGGTTCGAAAACATCATTTTTGCCTAAAAATGACCTAGAACGACCCAATTAGCCTTAAATGTGAAATAATAGATTGTAAAGAGCCTTAGAAAGTTATAACTATGCATATGAGACGTGTAATAAGTTTGAAAACATTCCTTAGGTTCTTTAGTTCAAAGTTGGGTTCGAAAACATCATTTTTGCCTAAAAATGACCTAGAACGACTCAATTAGCCTTAAATGTGAAATAATAGATTGTAAAGAGCCTTAGAAAGTTATAACTATGCATATGAGACGTGTAATAAGTTTAAAAACATTCCTTAGGTTCTTTAGTTCAAAGTTAGGTTCGAAAATATTTTTGCCTAAAAATGACCTAGAACGACCCAATTAGCCTTAAATGTGAAATAATAGATTGTAAAGAGCCTTAGAAAGTTGTAAATAAGCATATTAAACGTAGAATAAGTTTGAAAACATTCCTTAGGTTCTTTGGTTCAAAGTTGGGTTCGAAAACATCATTTTTGCCTAAAAATGACCTAGAACGACCCAATTAGCCTTAAATGTGAAATAATAGATTGTAAAGAGCCTTAGAAAGTTATAACTATGCATATGAGACGTGTAAGAAGTTTGAAAACATTCCTTAGGTTCTTTAGTTCAAAGTTGGGTTCGAAAACATCATTTTTGCCTAAAAATGACCTAGAACGACCCAATTAGCCTTAAATGTGAAATAATAGATTTTAAAGAGCCTTAGAAAGTTATAACTATGCATATGAGACGTGTAATAAGTTTGAAAACATTCCTTAGGTTCTTTAGTTCAAAGTTGGGTTCGAAAACATCATTTTTGCCTAAAAATGACCTAGAACGACTCAATTAGCCTTAAATGTGAAATAATAGATTGTAAAGGGCCTTAGAAAGTTGTAAATAAGCATATTAAACGTAGAATAAGTTTGAAAACATTCCTTAGGTTCTTTGGTTCAAAGTTGGGTTCGAAAACATCATTTTTGCCTAAAAATGACCTAGAACGACCCAATTAGCCTTAAATGTGAAATAATAGATTGTAAAGAGCCTTAGAAAGTTGTAAATAAGCATATTAAACGTAGAATAAGTTTGAAAACATTCCTTAGGTTCTTTGGTTCAAAGTTGGGTTCGAAAACATCATTTTTGCCTAAAAATGACCTAGAACGACCCAATTAGCCTTAAATGTGAAATAATAGATTGTAAAGAGCCTTAAAAAGTTATAACTATGCATATGAGACGTGTAATAAGTTTGAAAACATTCCTTAGGTTCTTTAGTTCAAAGTTGGGTTCGAAAACATCATTTTTGCCTAAAAATGACCTAGAACGACTCAATTAGCCTTAAATGTGAAATAATAGATTGTAATGGGCCTTAGAAAGTTGTAAATAAGCATATTAAACATAGAATAAGTTTGAAAACATTCCTTAGGTTCTTTGGTTCAAAGTTGGGTTCGAAAACATCATTTTTGCCTAAAAATGACCTAGAACAACTCAATTAGCCTTAAATGTGAAATAATAGATTGTAAAGAGCCTTAGAAAGTTGTAAATATGCATATTAAACGTGTAATAAGTTTGAAAACATTCCTTAGGTTCTTTGGTTCAAAGTTGGGTTCGGAAACATCATTTTTGCCTAAAAATGACCTAGAACGACCCAATTAGCCTTAAATGTGAAATAATAGATTGTAAAGAGCCTTAGAAAGTTATAATTATGCATATGAGACGTGTAATAAGTTTGAAAATATTCCTTAGGTTCTTTAGTTTAAAGTTGGGTTCGAAAACATCATTTTTGCCTAAAAATGACCTAGAACGACTCAATTAGCCTTAAATGTGAAATAATAGATTGTAAAGATCCTTAGAAAGTTATAACTATGCATATGAGACGTGTAATAAGTTTGAAAACATTCCTTAGGTTCTTTAGTTCAAAGTTGGGTTTGAAAACATCATTTTTGCCTAAAAATGACCTAGAACGACCCAATTAGCCTTAAATGTGAAATAATAGATTGTAAAGAGCCTTAGAAAGTTGTAAATAAGCATATTAAACGTAGAATAAGTTTGAAAACATTCCTTAGGTTCTTTGGTTCAAAGTTGGGTTCGAAAACATCATTTTTGCCTAAAAATGACCTAGAACGACCCAATTAGCCTTAAATGTGAAATAATAGATTGTAATGAGCCTTAGAAAGTTATAACTATGCATATGAGACGTGTAATAAGTTTGAAAACATTCCTTAGGTTCTTTAGTTCAAAGTTGGGTTCGAAAACATCATTTTTGCCTAAAAATGACCTAGAACGACTCAATTAGCCTTAAATGTGGCTACTACGTATATAATTGCATTTACATGTGTAAACAAAGTATATAATTGCACTTACATGTAAAATATTCTTTGCATTTACATGTGTAAACAAAGTATATATAATTGCATATTTTATCAAATGTGTAGTGCTTTTCGGAGTTACAAGAGACTAGGTGGACAATCTAAGGGAACTAAATTAACATGGATTCCAGCACAGGTATAATTAGTTTATTATTTACCTAAGAAGCAAGTTTTTCAAAATTATAACATACAATGTGATAGAAATTTTACTTGTGTTATTTATTTTAATGCATTTAGTGTGCTCAACAACCGGGATCACTAGATTGTGGCTACTACGTCATGCGTTTTATGTACGACATAATAATGAATCATGGTAATAGTCAAGATCTTACTAAGGTATGTTCTCATAAACTACGTACTTTATATAATAAATTGAAGTACACAAAACTATTATATTGATCAATCGTTGATAAATTGAATTATTTACACTTTTTAGGATTTTTCAAGAACATTGCCTTATTCACCGGAGGAGATAAATGAGGTGAAAGATTTTTGGGCAGATTACTTCATGAACAATGTCGAATTTTTAGCTTAATTTGTAATATGAACTTGATCTCTAGCTAGCTAGCTACGTACCTTTGTTGTAATAATTTTATGTTTGTTGTAACATGTACGTTGGTTGATCTATAACGAATTTAATTGCCTTTTATTGGGAACGTTAATTACGTTGTAAACTTTTGTGACAGGTATTATTTATAAATGTATTCCCGGTATTGGGAATGAAAAGTCTAATTTCAAAGACGATCATGTCGGAATTTCCAACTAAAATATTAAAAAACGAATTTTTTTTTTAAAAAAAAATAAGTCATTTGCAACGCACGTTAGCTCAATGTGCGAGGCAAATGACTTAATTTTTTGGCACTAAAATTGTCATTTGCGTCGCACATTAAGCTAATGTGCGTGGCAAATGACTTTTTTTTTGGCGCCTAAAAGTCATTTGCGTCGCACATTTAGCTAATGTGCGTGGCAAATGACTTTTCAACATGGTGCCTGAAAAGTCATTTGCCACGCACATTAGCTAAATGTGCGACGCAAATGACTCTTATTTGCGTCGCACATTTAGCTAATGTGCGTGGCAAATGACTTTTCAACATGGTGCCTGAAAAGTTATTTGCCACGCACATTAGCTAATTGTGCGACGCAAATGACTTTTAGTCATTTGCGTCGAGAGCTTTTGCCACGCACGATGTGCGACGCAAATATGCTTAAAAGTGCGATGCAAATGACCCTTTTTCCACTAGTGTAGCATTGAATGCATACTTGGACCAAGGGTATTATTTCCTTCAGTCTCCCACTTGTCCTTAGGGACAAGTGTGCATTGCCTAATTCCTTTGTCGCTTGATGCTTGCTCATGAACATAATGTAAAAGTAGTCATCCTTATTATTTCGAGAGGTATTTCTCGGTTTCAGAGTTCAACTGATCAAATAAATAGATAATCATAGCCTATGATTCATCTGAGCACGGCCATGCATTTTTCAGTTTCTAGCTCTCCGAGTGGCCTTGTACAACTTTCAGCATCTCATCCCGATTTATGGGAGGACAATCCCAATCTTGTGATCTTAAGGTTAGACTTAGTTTGATAGGTGATTACATGAGCGTTGCCGTTATGGTCTCCTTTTACGGTGCGACGGTTGACAACGTCAAAGTAACCAGTTCTCAAACAAGTAATCTCAAATCACTCAGGTATTGAGGAATAGTGTCTAATAATTTAATGAAATTTACTTATGACAGATTTTCATCTCTTACAGTAAAGTTTAATAGGCCTTTCTGATACTAGTCTTCTTAAAGTAAGTATCTATGAAAATGATTGCGATATTGCCATGTCCACACAGTTCAAGAAACAAAACTACTACTCATCTTGCATTCTAGTCATCTAGCGTTTTCTATGCGTCCAGTTTTATAGAAAACTTCCGACCAGGGACCATTTTTAACTTTTGACATTCAAGTTCACTTGATAGACATTTCTTAGTCACAGGACTGGTCCTTATAGTCTATCTTGAATATATCGTCAAATTGAAAGGTCTCATCATTTAATAAACCACAAAATTAAATGGAAAATGAATTATATTCATTTATATGAATGGTTAACCAAAATGTTTTACAAATTAAACTCTAAAACTTTAAAACATTAATTAAGGACATCAAAGCCATTCTCCAACATGCTTGATTCCCATAGCTGCAGCGTGTGAGTTGAGCTTCGCTTGCTGCAGAGGTTTAGTTAATGGATCTGAGATATTATCGTCAGTTCCAATCTTGCTTATCTCGACTTCTTTTCTTTCAACGAACTCTCGTAGAAGGTGAAATGTACTAAGTACATGCTTGACTCTCTGGTGGTGTCTAGGCTCCTTTGCCTGTGCAATAGCTCCGTTATTGTCACAATATAGAGGGGACTACACCAAGTTCACCTATGACCTTCCTTAGCCAAATAGCTTCCTTTACTGCTTCATGTGCAGCAATGTACTCCGCTTCAGTTGTAGAATCTGCAATGGTGCTCTGCTTAGCACTTTTCCAGCTTACTGCACCTCCGTTGAGGCAGAAGACAAACCCAGACTGTGATCTGAAATCATCCTTGTCAGTTTGAAAACTTGTGTCCGTATAGCCTTTAACAATTAATTCATCATCTCCACCATAGACCAGGAAGTCATCTTTGTGCCTTTTCAAGTACTTCAGAATATTCTTGGTAGCAGTCCAATGTGCCTCTCCTGGGTCTGACTGGTATCTGCTGGTAGCACTAAGTGCGTACGCAACATCCGGGCGTGTACATATCATAGAATACATTATTGAACCAATGAATGATGCACATGGAATCCCACTCATTCGTCTACGCTCATCCAGTGTTTTTGGGCACTGAGTCTTGCTTAGAGTCATTCCATGAGACATGGGTAGGTAGCCTCGCTTGGAGTTTGCCATTTTGAACCTTTCAAGCACCTTATTGATATAAGTTCTTTGACTAAGTCCAATCATCTTTTTAGATCTATCTCTGTAAATCTTGATGCCTAGTATGTATTTTGCTTGTCTTGGATCCTTCATCGAAAAACATTTCCCAAGCCAAATATTGACAGAGTTCAACATAGGAATGTCATTTCCGATAAGTAATATGTCGTCGACATATGATACTAGAAAATCAATTTTGCTCCCACTGACCTTCTTGTATACACAAGATTCGTCTGCTCTATCAAAACGTATATTCCAGCTCCTTGATGCTTGCTTTAATCCGTAAATGGATTTCTTAAGCTTGCATACTTTTTTAGCATTCTTTGGATCCTCAAAACCCTCATGTTGTGTCATAAACATAGTTTCTGTTAAAACGCCGTTTAAGAAAGCGGTTTTGACATACATCTGCCATATCTCGTAATCGTAATATGCAGCGATTGCTAACATTATCCTAATAGACTTTAGCATTGCAACTGGTGAAAAGGTTTCATTGTAATCCACACCGTGGACTTGCCTGTAACCTTTTGCAACCAATCTAGCTTTGAAAACTTCTAGTTTCCCATCCTTGTCCTTTTTCAGTTTAAAAACCCATTTGCTTCCTATGGGTTGGTAGCTATTTGGCAAATCGACCAAATCCCAAACTTGGTTTTCAGACATGGAGTCTAATTCAGATTGCAAGGCTTCTTGCCATTGCTTGGAGCTAGGGCTCGTCATAGCTTGTTTGTAAGTAGCAGGTTTATCACTTTCAAGCAATAGAACTTTATGGCTCTCGTTCGTCAAAATACCTAAGTATTTCTGGTTGAGACCTATATCTCTGCGATCTACGCGGGGTTACATTTCTAGTTGGTTTTTTATTCTCACCAGATACTTCTAAACTCTCTGAGTTTCAACTTGATCGAATGTCATCTTGAGCATTCTCTAGAGTTTTTTGGTCGACTCGAATTTCTTAGAGGTCTACTTTTCTCTCACTTGTCATTTTGGAAATGTGATCTCTTTCCAAAAAGACACCATCTCGAGCAACAAACACCTTTTTCTCAGATGTATTGTAGAAGTAATACCCCTTTGTTTCCTTTGGGTAGCCCACAAGGATACATTTGTCAGATTTTGGTTGAAGTTTGTCTTAAATTAATCGTTTGACGTATACTTTACAACCCCAAATCTTAAGAAAAGACACATTTGGAGGCTTTCCAAACCATAACTCATATGGAGTCTTTTCGACATCTTTAGACGGAGCTCTATTTAGTGTGAGTGCAGCTGTGTTTAGTGCATGTCCCCAAAATTCTATTGGAAGTTCGGCGTGACCCATCATTTATCTAACCATGTGTAGCAAGGTCCTGTTCCTCCATTTTGACACACCGTTCCATTGGGGTGTTCCAGGAGGAGTCATTTCTGATAGAATTCCACATTCTTTCAAATGGTCATCAAATTCATAGCTCAGATATTCACCGCCTCTATCAAACCGCAGTGCCTTGATCTTCTTGCCTAATTGATTCTCTACTTCACTCTGAAATTCCTTGAATTTGTCAAAGGATTCAGACTTATGCTTCATTAGGTAGACATAACCATATCTACTGAAGTCATCAGTGAAAGTGATAAAGTAGCTGAAACCACCTCTAGCATTTGAACTCATTGGTCAACATACATCTGTATGGATTAAACCCAATAGTTCAGTTGCTCTTTCTCCAACTTTAGAGAAAGGTTGCTTTGTCATTTTGCCAAGTAAGCATGATTCGCACTTACCATAATCCTCTAAGTCAAATGGTTCTAGAATTCCTTCTTTTTGAAGTCTTTCTATGCGCTTCATGTTAATATGGCCTAATCGATAATCCCACAGATAGGTGAGATCTGAATCATTCTTTTTGGCCTTTTTGGTATTGTAGACACCTAAATCGTGTCTCCCCATTGGGATGATGACGATACCATTATCCTTGTTAGGTGGTTAGAACAACTCCGTGCGGAAGTACCAATTGCTAAGAACACATTCTATGATCCAAGAGCCAAAGTCCAATCCCCGAGACCGTTCCCATTCCGGAACTCGGTACAAAATACAAATTCCAAAATCAATTTCAAAATCCAAGTACAATCTCACCCAATGGACTATCCCATTGGTTTTACAAGGCCTTTTCCAGTCAAAATGACACTAAGCAATCCAAATTCGGGCGCCGGCCCACAAAATCAAGCAAGCCGGGCCTCGTCCCGTAAAACCGAATTCAAAAACCCGAAACGACTTGTTTTTAGACGCAAAACAAGCCTAAATCATCAAGAAAAAACTACGTGCCAACTTCGTACAATTCGTACGAAGGTATACCATTACAAGCCAAAACACAAGGACGACATATTCGTCCTTGTTTGACAGCTTCCTCGCCACGTCAGCAGCGCTTGGCGCTGGAAGCTGGCGTCAGCTGGCGTTTAGCTACAAATCTTCTTATTTATAACCCCTAATTCTGAGCATTTAAAGAGGGCAAATCGAAAACACAACGTCGTAATACAAAAATTGCCCCTCAAATCAAAATACAAACTTCTCTCAAAAAATCTCATACAATATCAAAGTTCTAAGCAATTGGGAGCTCTAAAAGGAAATCTAGCCTAAACCTAACTAGGTATTTCCGAATCCCAACCAAATCTAAAATGTTTTCATGACTTTTATTTCAAAATGATTAGTAAAGTTGACAATTTTGTTATTAAAAGTGTCACTTACAACAATCATAAACTTTTGCAAAATCCTCACTTTATGTGATTCAAGTTTCAAAATTTCAAGATTCAATGATGTTTAAGTTTGTTTGTAATCACTTCCTTCAACTAGAATCATCTTAAAATATGGAATCATCTAGGTGAGGCCATTCTAATGTTTAAAGGTCCAACCTTTGAGATTCAAAACTCCATTTTTCAATATACAAGTTTAAGTTTCCAAATTTCAAGATTCAATGATGTTTAAGGTTGTTTGTAATCACTTCCTTAAACTAGAATCATCTTCAAAATATGGAGTAATCAAGGTGAGGCCTTTCTAATGTTTAAAGGTCCAAGCTTTGAGATTCAAAACTCCATTTTTCAATATACAAGTTCAAGTTTTCAAATTTCAAGATTCGATGAAGTTTAGGGTTGTTTGCAATCACTTCCCTAAACTAGGATCATTTCAAAATATGGAGTAATTAAAGATGAAGCCTTTTCAACATTAAAAGGTCTAATCTTTGAGATTCAAGACTCCATTTTTCAATATACAAGTTCAACATTTCAAGTTCAACATTTCAAGTTCAAACATTTCAAGTTCAATATTTCAAGTTCTATATTTCAAGTTCAATGTTTCTATATTCAAAATACAAGACACTTTAGGTCGAGCAACTTGACCTAAAGTAGAGATTTTTGCTTTGAATCCGTGTCGGGCGCACTTATTCTTAAGGAGCCGCTTGGTGTTCGGATCTCATGTGCTAAAATTCAAGTTCAATATCGCACTTCAATATTGCAATTTCAATTACGCAATTTCAATTCCGCACTTTCAATTATGCAATTTCAATTCCGCACTTTCAATTATGCAATTTCAATTCCGCACTTTCAATTATGCAATTTCAATTCCGCACTTTTAATAACACAACTTTACTTGCCTAGTCCTTCTAGGCAATGTGGTTTCACCTCCTAGTCCATTTCTAGGTGGTCTTGTACTTTACTAATTTTGCATCTATTTTCTATTGTGATGTTGCTCTACTTGTTTATTGCTTTCATCACCGCACATGCTAAATATAAAATGCAAGGTTACATCACACTTAACGAAGATAATTTCTTGGACAAACCGGTCTTAGGTTCCCTTAAATTAACTTTAAAGCAAAGTGACCACGATTCAAACCCACATAGTCTAAACTAGAGTATTTTCGAAAATGTTGAGCCACACATTTGAATTATTTCTAAAGCTCGCGGAATAAGCATCTCGTTCCATTGCCCGGATCTCACCCATCCGTTTCTAAGATTCAATGCCTTATCCTAATCGAGTCACTTTTTGGTCTTTCCAAACGGGACCCTTTAAAATGTTTGGTGGCGACTCCTACAAAATACAAAAATACAAAGGTTTCTAAAAACCGCCCTCGTAGGGGAAATACACTACGGGAAAGTACGAAAAAAACCCCCTACAATTCTGGCGAATCCACTGGGAGTTTCTGATTTCAACTTCGAAAATACGAGCATACTTTGAGCAGCAAGCCACTGATCTGCTTAAGTTCTGGATGCCAGCACAGGCGCAGGCCCCGTGCCAAACGCCACTGCCTGCATCCAGCACAGTGGCTCACAGTGGCTCGTTGCCCATGTTGCTCAAGTTTTCAAGTGGGAGTCAGTCTATTTTTGAATTTTGAAGGACGCTCCAAAACCTTGAGAACGAATGTCGAAAAACGAGCTTTTCAAATACAATATTCAAATGCGATTTTCAATTTTCAATTTCTAGGCATTTCATGCATATTTCGAAAACCATATTTGTGCAAAACAAATTTCTACCTTGCCTAATATGCATGTGTTCTACATTCGGGCTAGCCCCGGGGGCAACGAAATGGTGACTCTCCATACGGTTCCCGACCAAAGTGTGTGACCATTTCCGCGCCTACAGAAACTTGGCATTTGCTTGACATTCCCGATGTCAAGTATGGAGGTCGTCTACTGACACACACGTCCCTTAGGTGGATGTGCAAGTTGTTGCCGGATCCGCCTCTTAGTCGAGTACCTTTTGACACCCAAAGCCGACCACTTGCATCATACAAAACTTATACTGACCTTAGGTTGAGAACTTTGCATGTCGCATTCATATTCCATGTTAGTGTGACAACATGCTATTTGTGCATTGCGTGGGGGTCTTTGCACGCGTGAATGGCTAACCTCGTGTTCTAGCTTTGCCAAAACCATTAGCCTCCAACTAGGAAATCAAACCCCTAGGAGTATCATTCAAACCTCATGCATATAAAATCGTCGATTTAAGGTCTTTTAGGAGTGCCGCTCCATTTGATTCAAAACCCTTAAACACGGCTCACGCACAAATGCCAAATTCCAAATTCAATCCAACGGCGTCATAATGCCGGATTTTCTAGTCCAAATTCCAATTTCTACATTCAAAACTCAATCCAACGGCGTCATAATGCCGGATTTTCTAGTCCAAATTTCAAATTTAAATTCAAAGTTCAATTCAACGGCGTCGTAATGCCGGTTTTTCTAGTTCAAACATTCAATTTCCAAGTTCGGAAATTCGATTTCAAGCATTCAAATGTTCAATTCCATCTTTCAAACCTCAATTTCAAGTTACAAATTCCAATCTCAAAACCTCAAGTACAAATGTCCAAACTCATGCCGTCGTAATGCCGACTTTTCCATTCTATATTTCAAAACTCAAATTCGAAGTTTCAAATTCAATCTTTCAAATTTCAAGTCCTATATTCAAGAGCTTCAAATTCCAAATCCATGATGGCGTAATGCCGAAATTTTCCTCATTCAATTTCAAATTCAAACTTCCATGACCAAACACTTCAAAGTTCCAAGTCCACGGTGGCATGATGCCGGACTTTCAAAGTTCCAAATCTAATGTCTCAAATCCATGGCGGCGTAATGCCAGGATTTTCAAAATTCAAAACCTCATACTCTATACAAAAATGCACCTTTTCCATGCCAAAGTTCGAACTCCGAGTCAAATTCAAATTTCAAATTCATCTTCAAGTTACAAAAAATCCTTGCCTTCCATTATTACCAAGTATAAAATTCAAAAATATTTGTAATGGGTTGAAAATCCCTTGAAATAATACAAATTCAAATTTGAAAATACTTCCAATGGGTTGAAAATCCCTTGAAATAGTACAAATTCAAATTCTACATTCTATCTTGGGTTGAAAATCCCTTGAAATAGTACAAATTCAAATTCAACATTCTATCTTGGGTTGAAAATCCCTTGAAATAGTACAAATTCAAATTCTACATTCTATCTCGGGTTGAAAATCCCTTGAAATAGTACAAATTCAAGTTCTATCACGGGTTGAAAGTCCCTTGAAATAATACAAATTCAAGTTCTAGCACGGGTTGGAAATCCCCTGAAATAATACAAGTCCAATTTTCAAATTCCAATGGGTTGAAAATCCCCTAAAATAGTACAAGATCCAATTTCCTTTCTATCGGGTTGAAACTCCCCTAAAATACTCCAAATTCTACTTCAGGTTGAAATTCCCTTGAAATATTCCAAAATCCGATGGGTTGAAATCCCCTAAAATATTCCCAAATTCTATTGACGGGTTGAAATCCCCTTGAAATAATACAAAATCCAATCTCCTAAAATACTTCCAAATGGGTAGAAAATCCCTTGAAATAATACAAGTCCAATTTTCAAATGGGTTGAAATTCCCCTAAAATAGTCCAAGTTCCAATAGATCGAGATCTTCTTTTTTCGATATTTCAAGTCCAAGTACAATGAGATAACTGTTGCGATTAAAGCGAAAATTAGAACAAACTTATCTGATTCGATGAACTGAACGAAGAACAATTGTTGCGTCGTGGACACCCACTGTCCTAAAAGACGATTCCGCGCTACCTCCCGGTGCAGTAGAACAGAATGCGGTCGCCCTCCAGGATTAGCGCAACTCCGACGTTGTGTGCACTCACAAAGCCGGATGGAGTCAGAACGTATGCCCAAAACCGAGAGCAATTTTGTGTGAGAGTAAGAATGTGTTTTCGTATTTTGTGTGTATGATTTTCTGTGAGAAGGGAACTGAAACTCTGATTTAAATAATTAGAAGGAGAGCATTGCAACAGACAAAAACGGCTGAGGGAATGAATGTTGCAACAGCCAGAAAACGGTCAAAAACATTGATCATAGTAACGGACGTAATTAATGGCATTTAATCCAACGGTTACGTAATCAATACAGATTCCCGTAACAGTGACTTGCGCAAACCGGTCCAGTTACCAAAAAGAACAGGGTTGACCCACAAAACCCACCCCACGCCCGCGAACCGCATTCCCAAGTACCAAGTACCAAGTACCAAGTACCAAGTACCAAGTACCAAGTACCAAGTACCAAGGCCCAAGGCCCAAGGCCCACGGCCCACGGCCCACGGCCCACGCCCGGCCCGGCGCGCGCGCGCGTGTGTGTGATGTGTCCACCCATACCATTCTCACACTTTCTTAAACAAGAGTTACACTCATTCCCCAATTAATAAACAAGAGGAATATGAAGAGTTTTTCCAATGTGGGACTCTTGAATTTTCACTCACCCTTTTTTCCTTTGTGTTTCCCAATGAGAATTTCCAACAATCCCCCACAGGTTCGAATATGCGGAAAAGAAAGAAAAGAAAGGAGAAGGATATTGGTTTTGGGCAAAACAAAACAATTGAATAGGTGTCAATGTCTTTCGACTTGAATTAACACTTAGTGACATTTAAGCTATGATCTCTTTCCTACCAAGTGACTTTCGTATTGAACTTGATAGGGAGATAGAAACCCGTCACTTAAAGCACGCAACTAAATATGTATGACATTCTGACTCCGCGAATAAAGTGACGCCTTATACTGGCCATACGTCCGACCTGGATATGCTCATAGGTGCTCTAGAGAATAGCCCACATCGCAATTCTCATAGGAAGTGGCCACACTTCCACACCTACGTAGGTGAATCCCATCAAGTGTGAGCTACATTCACACCACCAAACATATGGTATGGGTTCATTAAGAGCCGTATGCTCAACCTCTTTCCTATTGTAGCAAGCACATTATAACATCTAGGGGATGGACAAAAAATAAAATTTTGTGCTTCCGAATTATAACAATAATGTCGTCCTTTGAACTCTGTGAGTAGGAGTTCATTATTTTACAATTCATTCAACGGGCTTCAGGCCCATCCCTTCCGATGTTTCCAAAACTAGTTTTCTACATAGGCCTTTCGTTAACGGATCCGCAATGTTCATTTCAGACTTTACATAGTCTAGTGATATCACCCCACTTGACAACAATTCTTTGATGGCCTTGTGCCTCAAACGAATGTGCCTTTTCTTCCCATTGTAGGCATGGTTGTTTGCCACAGCAATAGCCGCTTGCGAATCACAATGAAGTGCAACTGAAGGAGCTGGCTTCCCCCACAGCGGAATATCTGCAAGCACATTTCTCAACCATTCTGCCTCATGACCTGCCAATTCAAGAGCAATAAACTCAGATTCCATAGTAGACATAGCAGTACAAGATTGTTTACAAGATTTCCAAGACACAGCTCCACCCCCTAGGGTGAAAACATAACCACTGGTAGAGTTAATTTCATCATTGCCAGAAACCCAGTTAGCATCACAATAGCCTTCCAAAACTCCTGGAAACTTGGAGTAGTGCAAACTCCAATCCATGGTACCCTTAAGGTACCTGAGCAATCTCTTCAAAGCATCCCAATGTTCATGACTTGGGTTATGAGTATACCTGCTTAATCTACTCACAGAATAAGCAATGTCAGGTCTAGTGTAGTTCATCAGAAACATAACACTACCAATAATCTTAGCATATTCAGATTGGCTAACAGGATCACCATTATTTTTCCTTAAGTGGATGCTTGGATCATAGGGAGTCCTAACTGGATCGACGTCAAAAGAGTTAAATTTTTTAAGTAACTTTTCAACATAGTGAGCTTGGCTAAGACAAATGCCATTTGGAGTTCTCTTGATTTTCACTCCTAAAATCACATCTGCCTCACCCATATCTTTCATTTCAAACTTAGAACTTAGAAAACTTTTTGTCTCATTTACTCGATCCAAATTAGTCCCAAAAATTAACATATCATCCACATAAAGACAAATAATCACACAACCATCAGAATCATGCTTAGAGTAAACACAAGAATCACCTTCATTTACATGGAACCCATTACCTGTCATAGTCTTGTCAAATTTGTCATGCCATTTCTTTGGAGCTTGCTTAAGCCCATACAAGGACTTGACTAATTTACAAACCTTATTCTCTTGACCAGGAACAACAAACCCTTCCGGTTGAACCATGTAAATTTCCTCATCCAAATCACCATTTAAAAATGCAGTTTTAACATCCATTTGATGCACAACAAGATCATGAATGCAAGCAAGAGCAATCAAAGTTCTAATAGTAGTAATTTTAGTGACAGGAGAATAAGTATCAAAATAATCAATACCATGCCTTTGGGTGAATCCCCTTACCACAATTCTAGCCTTATACTTGTCAATGGATCCAGTGGATTTCAATTTTTTCCTAAAGATCCATTTACAAGTAATGGGCTTGCAACCCCTAGGCAGATCAACCAACTCCCAAGTATTGTTACTTAGGATTGACTGAAGTTCACTATCTATCGCCTCTTTCCAAAACACTGCATCAACAGATTTCATAGCCTCTTCATAGGTCCTAGGATCATCTTCCAAAATAAAGACATAAACAAAGTCATCATCAATCAAGTAAGGTTCAGTTAAGAAAGCAGTAATAAAATCATCACCATAACTGGTTTCCTTTCTTGCCCTCTTGCTCCTCCTTGGCTCCAATTCAGAATTCACATCAGAGGTGGGAGGAGCAACAACAGGTATACTAGAAGAAGTGCTAGAAGAAGGCACATCATTGATACAAGATATTTTCAAAGGAAATACTGTTTCAAAAAACTCGGCATCTCTTGCCTCAATGATGTTACCACCTGCATAAGAATTGTTAGCACCTTTAACAAGAAAACGATATGCAACACTTTGGTAAGCATAACCAATAAAAATACAATCAACCGTTTTAGGACCAATCTTGTCCCTTTTGAAGCTGGGTATAGCCACCTTTGCTAGACACCCCCACACTTTCAAATAACTTAGGTTAGGTGCACGACCCTTCCATATTTCGTATGGAGTCTTGTCTAGCTTCTTGTGAGGTACCCTGTTTAAAACATGACAAGCAGATAATATACCTTCCCCCCACATGTTATCAGAAAACCCAGAACTAATAAGCATAGAATTCATCATGTTCTTCAATGTTCTGTTCTTCCTTTCAGCAATCCCGTTCTGCTCGGGTGTGTAGGGAGCCGTTGTCTCATGAATGATCCCATTCTGCTCACAAAATTCCTTAAGAGTGTTAGGGTCATATTCACCACCCCTATCACTCCTAAGTCTCTTGATCTTCCTATCAAGTTGGTTCTCCACTTCGGCCTTGTATTTGAGGAACATTTCCTCAGCCTCATCTTTTGACCTGAGAAGATAAACCATGGTGAATCTTGAGCAGTCATCAACAAAAGTAATATAATACCTTTTACCACCCCTGCTCTCATAATTTTTAAAATCCCCCAAGTCACTATGAACAAGCTCTAGTACTTTAGTTTGTCTATCTATTGATTTAAATGGCTTTTTTGCAAACTTGGCCTCAACACATACTTCACATTTTGCAAAATCAGTTTTAGAAAAACTGGGGATCAAGTTAAGTTGTTTAAGCCTTTTAATTGAAGCAATGTTAAGATGACCCAACCTTGCATGCCATAAATCAATAGACTCAGCAATATAAACAGAAGAAGTACTAGCATTCTTATTCATAATTTCAAGTTTGACATCAAGAGTAAATAAACCCCCATTACAGAAACCCTTTCCCACAAACTCCCCATTATGAGTAATAACAAGCCTATCAGAATCAAATGAAAGCTTCAATCCAGCCTTAATTAGCAAGCTACCAGAAATCAGGTTCCTACGCATTTCTGGAACATGCAACACATTGGTAAGAGTAATAAGTTTTCCAGAGGTAAGAGTGAGAACGATCTTCCCTTTGCCTTGAACAGTTGCAGAAGCTGAATTACCCATGAAGACATTTTCACCATCAGTTTTTTCGTAGGTAGTGAACATGTCTTTGTTGGTGCAGATATGTCTCGTTGCTCCAGTATCAACGATCCATTCAGCAACATTACCTGTCAAGTTAGCTTCTGAAACAACATCAACAAAATGGTTAGGATTAGAAACTTCATTAGCTTCAGCAAGGTTGGCTTGATTCTGATCCGACTTCTTCTTGGATCTGCAATCTACAGACTTGTGACCAGTTTTCCCACATTCAAAACACTTGCCCTTGAACTTATACTTCATTGGTTTCCCTTGAGGCTTGAAAGGACTTCCCTTTCCCTTAAACTTTTCAGAATATGCATGAGGCTTAGGTTCTACAAGGTTAGCCTTAGCAGACCCGGAAAACACAGATTGACCCTTATCCTTAATACGATTTTCCTCCTCAATTTTCAGGTGACCTACAAGCTCCTCTAAGGTAAGGTCCTTTTTCTTATGCATTAACTGATTACGAAAATCTTTCCAAGAGGGTGGGAGTTTCTCAATTAAAACTATAGCAAGGGTAATATCACAAATACTCAAACCCTCGGCAGCCATAGCAATGCAAATATTTTCATAAGCATGAATCTGATCAATAATTGGTTTATCATCTTGGA
Organism: Spinacia oleracea; assembly: GCF_020520425.1. Classification (NCBI taxonomy): domain Eukaryota; kingdom Viridiplantae; phylum Streptophyta; class Magnoliopsida; order Caryophyllales; family Amaranthaceae; genus Spinacia; species Spinacia oleracea. The sequence goes on from NC_079489.1 coordinate 97,032,832, forward strand.
CTTGAAAAGCTAACCACTTACTGACACAATAACTCTTAGTACCAGCATCATCAGTTCCATATTTCTTTTCTAATGCATCCCAAATATCCCTAGCATGATTAAACCCCATATAGATATCAAGCAAAGTATTCGACATATGATGCAGCAACATGCCCTTACATGTCTTATCATCTTTAGCAAATTTCAACTCAAAAGCATGCAATTCAGTTTCATCATCAGGTTCGACAACATCATCAAGCACATAAGCAATCTCAATTTGTTCTAAATAGAATCGCATCCTAACAGCCCAACGTTTATAATTCTTGCCATCAAGAGGTTCTAACTTAGACATATCAGGAATCATGAATTTGGAAGTCAAAGCCATAATAATCGTCTTTTAGATTGTTGCGATTAAAGCGAAAATTAGAACAAACTTATCTGATTCGATGAACTGAACGAAGAACAATTGTTGCGTCGTGGACACCCACTGTCCTAAAAGACGATTCCGCGCTACCTCCCGGTGCAGTAGAACAGAATGCGGTCGCCCTCCAGGATTAGCGCAACTCCGACGTTGTGTGCACTCACAAAGCCGGATGGAGTCAGAACGTATGCCCAAAACCGAGAGCAATTTTGTGTGAGAGTAAGAATGTGTTTTCGTATTTTGTGTGTATGATTTTCTGTGAGAAGGGAACTGAAACTCTGATTTAAATAATTAGAAGGAGAGCATTGCAACAGACAAAAACGGCTGAGGGAATGAATGTTGCAACAGCCAGAAAACGGTCAAAAACATTGATCATAGTAACGGACGTAATTAATGGCATTTAATCCAACGGTTACGTAATCAATACAGATTCCCGTAACAGTGACTTGCGCAAACCGGTCCAGTTACCAAAAAGAACAGGGTTGACCCACAAAACCCACCCCACGCCCGCGAACCGCATTCCCAAGTACCAAGTACCAAGTACCAAGTACCAAGTACCAAGTACCAAGTACCAAGTACCAAGTACCAAGGCCCAAGGCCCAAGGCCCAAGGCCCAAGGCCCACGGCCTACGCCCGGCCCGGCGCGCGCGCGCGTGTGTGTGATGTGTCCACCTATACCATTCTCACACTTTCTTAAACAAGAGTTACACTCATTCCCCAATTAATAAACAAGAGGAATATGAAGAGTTTTTCCAATGTGGGACTCTTGAATTTTCACTCACCCTTTTTTCCTTTGTGTTTCCCAATGAGAATTTCCAACAATAACTTCCACAAAAGAATGAAGCTCCTTTCAAATAATTTAATTAAAATTTAAAGCTGACCATATATATATTATTTGAATCCCTTTATTTTATTTTAAGTTGGTTAACATTAATTCATTTAAATTTTATCAAGGTTTTTATTTTAGTAAAATAATTAGTATAAATAAATTTATAATAATCAAAATTAAATTCCCATTAAAAATTAAATTACGAAATTAAACTTAATTAAAATAGTTTTCAACCGAAAAATTAAAACCAACCAACGGGCTAAGACAAAGCCACAGGCTTGCGCCCATGCCTCGTCGAAGCCTTGTAGTAGCAGCGCCCATGGGCCGCATGCACGAGTGCAGCGCCCATGGCCTGACACTGCGATGGTCGTAGCACAAGCTCGAGCAGGCCACGTATAGCACGCAGCAAGCATCGCTCGATAAGACGAGCCAGCGCTCGCTGGAGCGTAACAGCGCTCGATGCTCGCGCGCGCGGCCTGTGTTGCTCGTTGCCTTCGTCTCGCCTCTCGCTCACATGCACACAGCACACACCGCACAAGACCGTAGCCCACGCGCACATGCCCGTGCCTTGCTCGCTACATAGTACCGCGTAGGCGACGAGCTACCTTGCTCGTCGTCTGATGCCCGCACCATTGCAACACTCCTTAAGGGGAACACTTAGCATCCATTGCTTCGTGCGTGCGTGATTCGTGAACGTTTTGCATAAAATCAAAACTTTTATAATTAAATTTATTGACAAATTAATAGCTCATATTAATTTCATAAATTTAGGTGAAATATCGAAAATTGATTATTCAAATTAATTTCCGATTATATTTATTTTCATGGATTCAAATTTAGGTCATAAAATTTTAAAACTTTTCAATTTCAAAAAATTTTATGGTGGTTTTTAATCATAGGATCCTAATTAAATTGCTAATTAATTATGAAAATCAAAAAAAATTCTAAATTACTCGAATTTCAACAATTAATTACAATTACAAATTAGGTTGTATAAGTAACAAGATTAGGCTTTAAAATTGTTAAACATGAACAGTAGGTAAATCATAGATTCAAGATTTACATACAAGATTAATTTAGAACACATATATGTGATGCGTGCCTTCCCTAGCTGCTCCCGAACCGAACAAGAACAAGTTTAGGACTCCAAATGTAGCCCCTCCGTAGATAGTCCACAGCACGTTCGGATCCGCCTTAGATTCAACCAACTAGGATATTCTCTAAGGTATTATGTTTATTCGGAAAGGTTAATTATTAATTTAGACAAATTATTAAATTCCCACTTGAACTTAAACTATATGAATACTTATTGAATTGTTGTGTGTAATTTGTGATTATGAACCACGTATTTATAGGGTGGAAATAACGGACTTAGATTTCTACTAGGATTCAAATAACTAAATCCATTAGGATTCTAGTAAAATTAATCCATTAGAATTTAATGTTTAATCAAACACCTAAGTGTTTCAGATTTAACAAAACATTCAAATCGAGTAGAATTAGGAAAACGATTTAAGCAAGAAATCCTAAACGACCAAGGAGTAGGTCGTACGTAGCCTCGCAGCCAAGCAGCCCACAAGGGCGCTGGTGCTCGGCTCGGCCCAAGGCGGGGCGTTGGTAGCACGGGGCCCATCTTGGGCGCTACTGCTGGGGCTTGCCTTGCTCGCTTACTGCGCGCGCTAGGCCTTCCTTGCTCGCTGCTCGCGCGCTGGGCCTGCCTTGCTGCTCGCTGCGCGCGCGGGCCTGGCTTCGTGTTGGGTCTTGCGTCAAGTAAGCTCGTCCGTCGACCGTTTCGTACATCGCGCTTCCGATTCGTTTTCCGATTCCGGAATTCATTTCCGATTCGAACAATATTTAATATATCTGATTAGAACAAATATTTAATATTTCCGATTCCGGAATTTATTTCCAATTCCGGTGATATTTCCGTTTCCGGCAATATTTCCGATTCCTGTAATATTTCTATTTCCGGTAATATTTTCCGATACGTACCATGTTTCCGTTTCTGCCTACATCTACGACTTGGATAATATTTATATTTCCGTTACGATCCATATTTCCGTTTCCGGCAATATCATCATTTCCAGAGTATTCATATTTTGCCTTTTGACGATTTCAGCTCCCACTGGAACCGAGATCCGTCGTTTCCAAATATTCATAAATAGAGTATTTAATTCACTTAAATACTTGATCCGTTCACGTACTATTTGTGTGAATCTACGGGTTTTGTCAAGAGTAAGTTGTGGATTAATATTATTAATTCCACTTGAACTGAAGCGGCCTCTAGCTAGGCATTCAGCTCACTTGATCTGTAATACCTCCTATGCGCGCGCATATGCGAGCAAGCAAAGCGCGGCAGCAGCGAGGCCCAAGAGGCGAGGGTTGTGCGCGTGCAAGCAGGCCGAGACCACGACACAAGCAGCAGCGCGGCCCACGGCCCTTCGCTGTGCGTGTCCGTGTGACTTGGCGTGCAAGCTTGCTAGCCGGACTTGCCTCTTGGCTTGGTCGGTTAGTAAGGTTATGTAAATAACCTTACAACCTAATTTCCAACTTAACACAATCACAATTCAGATTACACACAACCCTAGGAGAAAACAGAGAACCCTAATTCTCTTTGTGCCTCCATAGTGTGTTCATCCCAAAAGGCAAAGTATCTTGATCAATTGTCTAAACTATGATAATCAAGACGGATCTGAACATGTCGGTGAAACAAGTAGAGGAACGACAAGTGGAGTTCTTTGTTCGTGTTCGTTGAAATATTATTGTGGAAAACACGCTTCGAATGTAAGTTTGCTTAATCTGTGCTTTATACATGTTTCCTCGCTTTGGGGATTGTTCCGCACATGTTATTATGTTTAACTGTATTCCCCTACAGTGGTATCATAGCCTTATGTATTCAAAGCATGAATTAGCATGATTATTATTGTTTTTGCATCTGTCGAAAAATTTGGAATTTTTGTTGATTTTTCGGAATTTTTACGAATTATTGGATGAATTGCGTAATAATCAGGTCCGAAATCAAAAATGTTCGTTTTTTCGAGTTTTAAAACCCTAATCTGATGGAAAACGATTTTCTAAGATCAACTCATGTGAATAGAATTGCAAAACAGGCCTCGAAGTATCGTTTTTTGGGCGTTTTTGTTAATTTTTCATTAAAAATTAAAAGTGTCAGACAGCAATTCAATTAAAAGGTCGACCTAAACTACTCGGAATTGCTTGACATTTGACACAATGTTGCTGGGTACATGCTTGATCAATGGTAAACGTTTCAGATTTTTCCGATAAGTATAAACCCTAATTTTGCCTTTCCCTAATTCGTAAAATTTGAAACCCTAATTGAATTTTAATTAATTTTGGTTTAATAATTCGGTAAATTGGGAAAGGGGATATAATTTCATGGGTCAGTGGCTAATTTTAAAAATTATTCGATTAAAATTTTGAATGGTTTCGTTAATTTTAATCGCACTTAAACCAAATTATTAAAATCTGAAATTTAATTGTTTATGAACGATTTAAAGCGTCGGATTTTATTAATTAAAAGTTCAAACTTTAAATGTTGATTCGTTCGTTCTTAAAAGTTTGAATATTGTTAGCCCTTGATTTAATAATTTTATGAAATTGGATTGTCGTTAAAGTTTATTGAATCGTTAAAAATCGTTGCATTTCGAAAATAAAAATCGTAACTTTTTGAAAAATAAAATTAATGCAAGTTCGTGAAATTAAATTTAATTTTAATTAAGTTGGTCCATATCAAGAACCAAAGGCACGAACACATGTGTGTGGTGGGCGTGTGGCTCGACGAGCCATGCGAGCTACCGCGCGCAATCGAGTCGCAGCGACGCGGGCAGCAGCATGCACGCTGGGTGCCGCGCGCGCTGGGCGAGAGGTCAAGGGCGTGTGTTGCGCGCATTGCAGGGCGCAAGCCCTTGCGATGGTGCAGCGATGCGCTACGACGAGTCGAGCAAGGCACGTAGGGCAGCAGCGATGCTGCGGGTACGCGTGCATTGGCATGCGATGGGTGCGGGCTATGCTCGCATGCCTCGTAGGCCATGCGACGGCTGTGATGGCTGCGAGCTATGCTCGTGTGCCTCGTAGGCCACGCAATGCTAATGGGCTGGGCGCAAGCCTAGCCCAAGTAAGCACATGACAATTTTTTTTGTTGGGCTTGACTTATTTGCATTAATTTGGGCTAACGGGATATTTAATTTAATATTTTATTTGCTTGGGTTGGGCCGCGAGTTTTAATTTAATATTTCATAATTAATTATCCGGAATAATTATTGGTTTGAGTGGGAGCCACTAAATGAAATTAAAATGAAATAATTATTTTTTTAATTATTTTCGTAGGTCGCATTATTTTAATTAAATTCATTTTTAATAGTCTAAGGATTAATAATTTGGAAATTGATTAATCTTTTAGGACGTGTTTATGTGAACTTGAATTTTAATTAATTCACTTAAATACTTGCATATTAATATGGGCCATTCGTTTTAGCATACGAATGGGTGAATGCATAGAATATATATTTTATGTAATGCAGGTACTCCAAGTGACTAGTATGGCCAATTTAGGATAGTTAAATACGGTCTGCGTACCGTTCTATCTTTGAATGTAAAGTTTTAAATATGGTCTGCGTACCATGGAAATTTTGAAGTAATTTATTATTTTCAAGTATTTCTAAGTTTAGAACTTTATGTTAGCATTTGAACGAAGATCAAGACGATGCCAAGCTAACAAGGAGGTGATGAAGATTGGATGCTTCAAGACAAGATGTTTTGGGCCATACTAGATCACCATATATATATATATATATGAATGTATGTATGCTTTGCATGAACATGTTGTTTCCTATGAATCGATTAGTTTTAAGTTCACTAAATAATCGAACCAACATAGAAACAACTAGGTCCAAGTAATATTGAGTTTAAAAATTGCCTTCCAAATCAACACTTACAAAAATCTAGGGATCTAAGATAGTAGGCTTACACTAAAGCGAGGTGCTATTTTAGTTGACTTAGGTGGTAAGGCGTCCTACAGGAGCACGTTAATTGTGGTTACAACTCAAACAACAATGGCATTAAGTTGTAGCAATGGGATAAATTATGGCATTAATTTATTAACCAAGTGTAATTTGGAGATTACTAGCAATAGGTTTTGGTTACCTGAAATCTTAAACTACTTAAGACATGCTAAAGCTGCTTAAGGATTTAGGACTTTTGGGGTCTTGGAATCGTTTCATTCATTTTGGACCATGTTTTTGCTTTTTGCATGAATGAAATGTTTTAATAGCTTTAATTATTGCATGTTTTGCTTTTATTTCAAAGTTATTGAATTGTATGAATGGTTATTTATTGCAAATTCTTTTCGATTGTAGTAATCAAAATGGCCGCAAACAATAACACCTTCAATCTGCGTTCAATTCTCGACAAGAAGAAGTTGAATGGCAACAATTTCCTTGACTGGCAAAGGAACATACAAATAGTTCTTATGCATGAGGAAAAAGAATATGTCCTTGAGGAAGATTTACCGGAAGAGGCTGGGCCGGAGGTAACTCAAGCTGCCCTTAATCGTTGGATTCAGGCCAACAGGGATGTCAAATGTGTGATGCTTGCATCCATGAGTCCTGAACTTCAGAAAACGTTCATTAACTCGGATGCTTACCAAATCATCTCGGAGTTGAAGAACATGTTTCAGGATCAATCCAGAATCGAAAGATTCGAGACTCAGAGGTTGATCCTTGAGACTAAGCTCAAGAAAGGAGAACCAGTGAGCCCACATGTTCTTAAAATGATTGGACTCTTTGAGAACATGAGAGCTCTAGATTCTGACGTCTCAAATGAAATGTGACATCATTCTCCATTCTCTTCATAATGGCTATGATCAGTTCAAGTTGAATTACAACATGAACAACATGGAGAAATCTCTTACTGAGCTTCACGGTATGCTGAAAACCGCTGAAAAGACGCTCGAGCAAGAGAACAAGCACGATATGCTTATGGTGCGTAACGGCAAGAACTTCAAGGAATCAGGCAAGAATAAGGGCAAGAAGGGTAAGGGCAAGGCTTCGCCCTCATCCAAGTCCAACGGCGCCAGTTTTGTTAAACAGAAAAGGGCGACTCGTTCTCCTGCCGACTCTGAATGCTTCTACTGCAAGAAGAAGGGGCATTGGAAGAGGGATTTCTTGAAGAAGAAGGAAGATGAGAAGAACGGGAATGTTGCTTCTACTTCAGGTATATATGTTATACATTGTAATCTTGCTAATTCTACTTCTTGGGTATTAGATACTGGTTGTGGCTCACACTTATGTTCCAATTCACAGGGACTAAGGAGAAGTAGAAGGCTTGATAAAGGCGAGATGGATCTACGCGTGGGAATGGAGCACGGATTGCTGCATTAGCCGTAGGATCTTATTTTATTTCTTTGCCTAGTGGGTTTGTTTTGGAACTAGAAAACTGTTACTAAGTTCCTAGTATCACCAGAAACATTATTTTCGTTTCAAGTTTGGATTCTAAAGGTTTTCGTTTTCAATTTAAAGACAATAGTTGTTCTTTTTCTTTGAATGGAATGTTTATGGTTCAGCATAACAAGAAAACGGTCTTTATGTGCTAGATACGAGCAAACACATTTATAACATAAATACCAAAAAGGCTAAAACTGGTGATTCGGATCTCACATTTCTGTGGCATTGTCGATTAGGCCATATAAACTTAAAGCGCATGGAATTACTTCAACGGAAAGGAATTCTAGAATCATTCGACTTAGAGAAGATTGATCAATGCGAATCTTGTTTACTTGGAAAAATGACAAAGCAACCTTTCTCAAAGGTGGGAGAAAGAGCAAGCGAACTACTAGGGCTAATACATACGGACGTATGTGGGCCTTTGAGTACGAAAGCTAGAGGTGAGTTCAGCTATTTCATAACGTTTACGGACGACTTCAGTAGATATGGCTATATTTACTTAATGAAGCACAAGTCTGAATCGTTTGAGAAATTCCGAGAATTTCAAAATGAAGTAGAGAATAAACATGGCAAGAAAATCAAAGCTCTAAGATCGGATCGAGGAGGTGAATATCTTAGCCACGAGTTTGATGACCATCTAAAAGAATGCGGTATTCTTTCTAAATTGACTTCTCCGGGGACACCTCAATGGAATGGAGTGTCGGAACGGAGAAATAGGACCTTACTCGATATGGTCAGGTCAATGATGGGTCAGGCCTAACTTCCTTTACAGTTCTGGGGACATGCGTTGCAAACTGCAGCACTCACACTGAATCGTGCTCCGTCAAAAGCTATTGAAAAGACTCCATACGAATTATGGACTGGGAAACTTCCAAAGTTGTCTTTTCTGAAGATTTGGGGTTGCGAAGCATATGTCAAGCGATTAATTTTGGACAAGCTACAACCTAAATATGACAAATTTTTCTTCGTTGGGTATCCAAAAGAAACTATGGGGTATTATTTCTACAACAAGTCAGACAACAAGGTATTCGTTGCTCGTGACGGTGTCTTTTTGGAAAGAAATCATATTTCCAAATTGACAAGTGGGAGAATAATAGACCTCGAAGAGATTCGAGACGAACAACGAACTCAGAACTCTTTAGAAGTAGTTCAGGTTGATGAACCTCCAAGGTCTTTAGAAGAGCCAGTGGGAGTAGTTCCTCAAAACGTTGTTGCCCCTCGTAGGTCAAATAGAACTGTTTTTCAGCCGAATAGATGGACAGGCGTCCTCTTGACTGAAAACTTAGACGTTCTCATATTGGATAGTGATGAACCTTTGACTTACAAGCAAGCTATGACGAGCCCAAGATCCATTAAATGGTTAGAGGCCATGCAATCTGAAATAGACTCCATGTCTGAAAATCAAGTCTGGGATTTGGTTGATTTGCCGGATGGGTTCACACCTATCGGATGCAAATGGGTCTTCAAGTTGAAGAAAGACAAAGATGGAATTGTATACATATACAAGGCTAGATTGGTAGCAAAAGGTTACAGGCAAGTTCACGGCGTTGACCACGATGAAACCTTTTCTCCAGTCGCGATGCTTAAGTCTATTCGGATAATCCTTGCGATTGCCGCTTTTCATGACTATGAAATATGGAAAATGGATGTCAAAACTGCCTTCTTGAACGGTGTTCTTGAAGAGAATGTGTTCATGACACAGCCGGAGGGTTTTGTCGATCAAAAGAACCAAGGAAAGGTATGCAAGCTTAAGAAGTCCATCTACGGACTAAAGCAGGCATCAAGGAGTTGGAATAAACGATTTGATGAAGCAGTCAATAAGTTTGACTTCATCAAGAATCAGGACGAATCTTGTGTATACAAGAAGGTCAGTGGGAGTAAAATTGCATTCCTAGTCTTGTATGTTGACGACATACTGCTTATTGGAAACGACATTCCTATGTTGGAGTCTGTAAAGACTTGGCTCGGGAAGTGTTTCTCAATGAAGGACTTAGGAGAGGCACAGTACATATTGGGCATCAAGATCTATAGAGATAGATCTAAGAGGATGATTGGACTAAGCCAAAGCACTTACATTGACAAAGTGCTAGCTAGGTTCAATATGATGGAAGCCAAGAGAGGCCATCTACCCATGTCACATGGCATATATCTAAGAAAGAATCAGTGTCCCAAAACATCTGATGAGCGTAGAAAGATGAGTGGAATTCAATACGCTTCGGCTATTGGATCCATCATGTATGCTATGATTTGTACAAGGCCGGATGTTTCGTTTGCACTCAGTGCAACGAGCAGGTACCAGTCAGAACCAGGTGAGGCGCATTGGACTGCTGCCAAGAACATCCTAAAGTACCTGAAAAGGACTAAGGATCAGTTTCTGGTTTATGGTGGTACAGATGAGTTGATTGTTAAGGGCTATACGGACGCAAGCTTTCAAACCGACAGAGATGATTTCAGATCACAATCTGGGTTTGTGTTCTGCCTCAACGGCGGAGCAGTAAGCTGGAAAAGTGCTAAGCAAAGCACTATTGCGGATTCTACAACTGAAGCCGAGTACATTGCTGCCTCAGAAGCAGCAAAGGAAGCTGTTTGGATTCGGAAGTTCATCGAAGAACTTGGTGTTGTCCCCTCCATTAAAGGACCAGTGGCTTTGTATTGCGACAATAGCGGAGCCATTGCCCAGGCAAAGGAGCGTAGGAACCACCAGAAGTCCAAGCACGTACTGTGGCGATTTCATATACTTCGAGAGATCGTTGAAAGAAAGGAAATCGAGATTTGCAAGGTTGGAACTGACGACAACGTCGCGGATCCATTGACTAAACCGTTGCCACAAATGAAACACAACGCACATGTAGCAACCATGGGAATCAAGCATGTTGGAGAATGGCTTTGATTTTCTAAGTATTGTTTTAGAACATCTGTTAGATCTATGTTTAAAACAATTGGTTTAACCATTTCATATTTATGAAATTTATTTATTTCATATTCATTTAATTGTGGTTTAGAATTAAATGATAAGTCCATATGATTCAAATCATTCAAATGGGATGTCATGATGGATTCTTTGACAAAGAAACACCCATAAGCGAACTTGAATATTGAAGTCACAAAGGATCCCTAATCCAGGTCATTGAAAGGTGGACGACCAATGACTAATGAAGATTAGATTGCAAGTAGATTACTTAGTTCTGTTTCTTGAACTAGAGTGACTGGATGTCAGAATCTTTTGCATAGATACTTATTGGATCTTGTATCGGATTGACCACGAGAACGCTTTAAGAGATTAAAGTCATGTCATAGGTAGTTCTCATTAATGGTGATTAGAAACCGTTCCTCAGAACATGAGCGATTATGTCTGCTCGTTTGAGAATTCGTTCTCTTTGATACTAGCTAAACGTCGCACCGTAAAAGGAGGCTATAAAAGCAGTTATTGGGCGTACTATGAATCAAAGTGAGTGTTCATAGATTGCAAGAATGGATTGTCCTTCTATCTTTGATAGGATATGGTGTTGTTGTGTAACAAGGCCTCTTGGAGAGTTAGATACTGTAAAATGCATGGCCGTGCTCAGAATCGTTAGGCTTAACCTTCTGCAAAAGTTTGACAGTTGAACTCTGTAATCCGAGAAATACTTCTGGACCTAATAAGGATGGCTTGGATCTTACCTTATGTTCAGTAAGTAACACTAAGCGACAAAGGAATGTGGATGCACACTTGTCTGAATGACAAGTGGGAGATTGAAGGAAATATGTCCTTCACCCAAGGTGCATTAAGTCTAATACCAAGGTTCAGATTAATTGCAAACAATTAATTCAGTGACATCAAGTGATCGGAACAGCTAGCTGGAGCAATGCTTCCGATCAGTGAGTTCTAATGGATATTGAACTCACAACTTACTCTTGACTGAACCTACAAGGTCACACCAATGACACGTAACAGATCACCGGATTAAATGAATCGGAAATTCATTTAATAGTTTTATACGATACGACCTTGCATCGGAATCGTATATCGTATCGCGAATATTCGTAAGCTAGGCGAGACGAATAAATCGTATCGTACGAAGGTGATTCGTCGTATAAGAAACGATAAATAAATATATCGGAAATATATTTAATCGCGAATACGAGGAGCGGCCCACGAGCCGAGTGCACGAAGCACTCGAGGCCCATGGGCGCACGCATAGGCGAGCAAGCAAAGCGCGGCAGCAGCGAGGCCCAAGAGGCGAGGGATGTGCGCGTGCAAGCGGGCCGAGACCACGACATAAGCAGCAGCGCGGCCCACGGCCCTTCGATGTGCGTGTCCGTGTGACTTGGCGTGCAAGCTTGCTAGCCGGCCTTGCCTCTTGGCTTGGTCGGTTAGTAAGGTTATGTAAATAACCTTACAACCTAATTTCCAACTTAACACAATCACAATTCAGATTACACACAACCCTAGGAGAAAATAGAGAACCCTAATTCTCTCTGTGCCTCCATAGTGTGTTCATCCCAAAAGGCAAAGTATCTTGATCAATTGTCTAAGCTACGATAATCAAGACGGATCTGAACGTGTCGGTGAACCAAGTAGAGGAACGACAAGTGGAGTTCTTTCTTCGTGTTCGTTGACATATTATTGTGGAAAACACACTTCGAATGTAAGTTTGCTTAATCTGTGCTTTATACATGTTTCCTGGCTTTGGGGATTGTTCCGCACATGTTATTATGTTTAACTGTATTCCCCTACAGTTAGGCCATAAGGCGTACGAATGCTATTCTAAGAATGGAAAGCCTAACCAAGGTAACCACCAGAACAATAATCGGAATAACCAGAACCGAAATGGAGGAAATGGAGGTGGAAACCAAAGGATTTACCAAGGTGGTAACAATCATAATAGCAATGGCAATCACCAGAACCATGGAAAGCCTGGTGGAAACCAACAGCAGAATGGGAACCAAAACAACAATGGAAACACCAATAGAGGTGGCTATAACAAAGGAGTTGCCCAAGGGAAGCTGAATGTGATATCTAGGCAAGAAGCAAAAACTTCCTCTGACGTCATAGCTGGTACTTTTTCTATTAACTCCGTTTTAGTTAAAGTACTATTTGATTCTGGTGCAACATATTTTTTATCTCAGTAGACATTTTGGGAAAATTAGGTTTGAAAGAGCCTGAAACAATTGAGGTACCTATAGTCATACCTACTGGTAGCATAGTGAAGTGTACCAAAATCCATAAAGATGTGCCTTTGACCATAGCCAAGACCGTATTCTTATCTAACCTAATCGAGTTTGAGTTAGGAGAGCTGGATGTGATTCTAGGGATGGATTGGTTGGCCATGTTCAAAGCCAAAATAGATTGTGAGAAGCAGAAGGTTCACTTGAGTTCTAGCTTAGGCAAAGTAGTGTCGTATCGTCGTTTTGGTAAGCCTAAGAACATAGGGATTATCACGGCAATGGAGCTGGTGAAGCTAGTTAGTAAAGGGAACCCGGTCTTTTTATGCAATGTGAGAAACCTAGAGCATGTGACCAAAGATCAACCTGAGGACATTGCAGTAGTGAATGAATTCCTCGATGTGTTTCCGGAAGAGATCCCGGGGATACCTCCCAATCGACCTATTGACTTTACCATAGACTTAGTGCCTGGAACCGCGCCTATCTCGAAAGCACCATATCGAATGGCTCAAGCATAAATGAATGAGTTGAAAGGCCAATTGGAGGATCTGTTAGAGAAAGGTTACATTAGTCCAAGTGCATCGCCTTGGGGAGCACCAGTCTTGTTTGTGAAAAGAAGGATGGAAGTATGAGGCTCTATATAGACTACAGGGAGCTCAATAAGATCACGATCAAGAATAAGTATCCTTTACCTAGGATAGATGACCTATTTGACCAACTGAAAGGAGCAGGAATCTTTTCAAAGATCGATTTGCGCTCAGGTTATCATCAATTGAGAATCGCTGACCGCGATATACCAAACACCGCATTTAATTGCTAAGCCCAATGTCAAATTTCTAATTAGCCCACTAGGGATTTGAGAGCCTATAAATAGGACTCTCCTCGTTAAATGATCCCCTTGCCCCCACACTATTCCTCTCTCTCCTCTCTTGTGTCGGCTCTCCCTCACCCGCACACCCGCACACGAGCACTCGCGTGCCCTGTGTGTCGTGCCTTGTGCCCTCGTTGCCCACACACGCTCACCCACTCCTCTTGCTCGCAGCCCGCCCAGCCAACACGCCTTGCTGCTGGTACTGTGTTGTTGTGTTGTTGCTGGTGCATTGCTTCTCGCCCAGCCACACACACCTCTCGCTCTCGTCTCTCTTACGCGCCCAGCGCCAGCCCTCGTCCCTCTTGTTGTCAATTTTTCCAAACTTATTTCCTTTCAACTTTCCGTAGTATCCCCTCCTAATCTCCTATACGGAGTATATGTTTAATCAAACGACATTTACTTTTAAAATACAATTTTGTGAGAAGATTATCATAACTTCGTGTGATTTTTCCTTTTAAAAAAATAATAAATAAAAATCAAAAGAGCTTTACCGTAAATATGACACGAAATACTACATACTTACTCCCTCTATATTTTATTAGGATTCACACTTATCATTTTCAACTGTATTTTATTAGGAGTCACACTTTCATTTTTAGTAATTTTTCTACCCACCTTCTAATTTTATAGGGAACACCACTACAATAAATTTCCTCTCTATTTTGATTAAAATTCTTTTTCAGTCAATTTTTTTCTATTTGTTTATTATTTTCACTCTCTCTCCCTCTCTCTCTCTCTCTCTCTCTCTCACACACTTACTTTATTATTTCTATTAGATTCAACTATCTTTCTTTAATATGTGTGACGGTCAACACGTAATCTATATCTAGTCTATACCTGGTATTTAAAAAGGAACACCATGTATTATTAGAAGTCATGTGACATCTCATTATTAGAAGCCATATGGCATCTCTCCTTTCATCCATTATTTTTATTTTATTTTTTTTCAAATTTTTCTTTATTGTTTCTATGATTTACAACTTTTAATGCCTCTTCCACTCCATTTTCCTTATTCAACATCAAGTTATTAATAATCTAATATACTCATTAGTTTCTTCCACTCCACCCCTTTAACATCCAATGTTTGTTCAACATATAATTTTTATATTTTTCCAACCTTCAAATTATACCTCTATTTAATTCATATATTACCAAAAATCACAAGTGCTCACTAATTAAAATTTCAAAAGACATATGAACGACCACTATACAACCATCCGTTCTATGAACGAGTTCAAAAGCTAGTTTCCAATAAAATACGGAGGGAGTGTGTGACACATCACATGACTCACATGTAGCTACCCTCATTACATGCACAGCTGAATTTAGGTGGCTACTCATAAGTCGTAGGTATAAATTAAATTTGCGGAAATCATTCCCGATATATTAGGCTCTATGAGACCGTGACCATCATCAATGGCTCGTTATCTCCTTCCAACACCGTCTAATCGAATTAACTATCGTGAATTCTTGATTGCGCAACCAACTCAAGGATTCAAGCCTTTTTCGTGAAATATATTTCCCATACTAAAATCACTAAAATACCCCCAATTACTCTACTTCTAAAAGTAGTTCATGTCATCCATACTCAGATTTCTTAATCAATCACCTCCAAAATTATAGTTTCCGACATCCTTAATTACGCACCAAATTAGTAATTTAAAAAGCATCAACGGAGAAGAAAATACTAAAACACTACTCATAGTTTGTCATATATGGAGGGAGTACCCATATACGAGTATTGATATAGCGTATGCGGACACGCGTTGAATAACGATACGCTATAATATACCTTCACGTACTCACTAAGACTCCGTACAAAATATGACATGGCACGTCATATTCACGTTCCACTTGTAATTTATACTTTGACCGTTACTCCCTCACGACAAAATGTATATGTGTCACGTAATATTCTACTCACAGCACATGATCCACTCACCATGTAGTATGTAATGGCAACTAAAAATCAATACAATGAGGTTCGGACACCAGACCTCCAATTTGGATGATAATTCTTATTACCATCTTAACCAACCACCAATTGTGGTTTATCTCTTCACATTAATTTATAAATAAATGTTCACATGAAATCTAAAACAAATAAATTTTATGTGACTTTTTAATTTCTATATATGGACTATTTTGAAAAGGAAAAAAAATTAAACATTATGACAACCATGAAGAAACCTGATGTCATAAGTCTCATAAGAATCAACTATAGGATTGTCTTACATAGCTGCATATATATCTAATTTAGTGTTTATTAATTTGACGTACTTAGTTCCACGAGAAAATAAATTATACAAATTGTAAGATGATATGATTGAAAACTTAGTTGCCATGATAAATGACTTAGCGGGCATGTGTAGTTGACAAACTTAACGGATATTTTCCATTCTATAGAATACAAGAATTTTGGTCAAATATTGACACTACAAAAAAAATCTCGTATAGCAACGGATATATAGAGACGGATTTATATCCGTTTCTAATTTAGAGACGGAATATTCAACATCTGTTTCTAAATTTATTTAGAGACGGATTTTGGAAATCCGTCGATACTTTTATCGAGGGATTTATAAATCCGTCTCTAATTTAGGGACGGATTTCAAAATCCGTCTCTAATTTAGGGACGAATTTCAAATCCGTTTCTAAGGTAGGGACGGATTTCAAATCCGTCTCTAGGATAGGGACGGATTTTGAAATCCGTCTCTACGTTAGGGACGGATTCCAAAATCCGTCTCTAAGTTAGGGACGGATTCCAAAATCCGTCTCTAAGTTAGGGACGGATTTCAAAATTCGTCCCTAATGTGTTTTAGCAATTTCAAAACGTAAAATCCACCAGCAATTTCTCATAGACTCTTCGTAGAAAGTTAGATCTAAATTAGAGAGCGAATTTTAAAATCTGTCCCTAATGTGTTTTAGCAAATTCTCTAAATTAGAGATAGAATTTTAAATCCCGTCCCTAATTTAGAGACGGAATGTTAAATCCGTCCCTAGTTTAGAGACGGATTTTCTAGATCCGTTTCTAATATTTCTTTTACTTATTATCAATTTCACACATAGAAGAATACAAGTTGTATTTGGTGTGGTTGGTTAGAGTTTCTCCTCGTGACTTTGAGGTCACAAGTTCGATTCCCCTTATCCCTTCCCCTTGCAAAGCTGGACCGGGTTGACCTAAGCGAGATTTCGAACCGGTAATGGGACCGAGTTGAACCGAACATCTAACAATAGGTTGCAATTATTTTTACTTGTAAATTTAGAGACGGATTCAAATTCCGTCCCTAAATTTTAGAGACGGATTTTTGAATCGGTCCCTAAATTTTAGAGACGGATTTTTAAATCCGTCTCTAAATTTAGGGACGGATTCAAAAATCCGTCTCTAAATATTAGATACGGATTTTTGAATCCGTTCCTAAATTTAGGGACGGATTTATAAATCCGTCTCTAAATATTAGATACGGATTTTATGGAATCGGTCCCTAAATTGAATTAGCGACAAGGTTTTTAGTAACGGACGTTATCCGTCCCTAAATCCGTCCCTAAGCACACATAGCGACGGATTTGACCAATTTAGAGACGGATTTGGTCCGTTGCTATATGAGCTTTTTTTTGTAGTGTGAGCTCAAAAAAAAATCTAAAACATTAGTTATTCAATGTAGCAACTGGGGTATCGCCCGGGTCACACACTAGTGCTTTATTAAAAATTGGATAAGTGAAATTGAGAAGAGACAAAAATGATAAGACTAAATGTAGGTCCTCATAAGCATTTATATTAATGAGGCTATCTTTAGATATGGCGCACTAAAATGAAAAATGGGTCAAATAAAAAGGGCCAGATGAAAATCTAGTTAGGCCATTTAATTTGATACTCACTTCATCCCTAAAACGTTGCTGCATATTTAACTATTTTCACTTGATCTCTCTATTTATTTTCTCAAAGGTCCACTTTACCAACTCATGTGCACATTTTACATCGAAGTAGTTTTTTATCCAAGCAATGCCTCATTCATTACATGAAAAACCATTAATATCATTACATACAAAAAATACGAAGAATGATATGATGCTTCTGTCACTTTATTATCTTTACTATTTTGTTATTTATTATACAAAGTACTTTGTTTGGAAAGAAAAACATCAAATATTTCATATGACTTAGAGCAACATCAAAGTGGTCTTGCCTTATTTTATTTTGTTTTTCCTCATATGTCTTGTCAGCATTCCATTAATATTCTACTAACATTTGCGGAGTAATTAATTACTCCATAAATTATTGACAAAACACTCATTCAAACTCATCCAAATTTAGTATTTCACCCCGGCCCTCAAATTAATTAAAGATATCTCATCTTATTTTATTTTATTTGATTCACACATGACATGAGTCTTAAGTTGAGTATTGGTTTTTCAAGACTCCATTTAATGAGGTTGACTACATCGCTGGTGGACAGCGAAATAACGACCCATACCCACCCTAAAGAAAATATATTTGGAAAGATGACCCACCCTTAAATAAATGTGTAGAAGTGTTGTTAACTTGTTATATATTGTCAACGGTAATGTAAGTATTGTCATTGTTGTATATATGTTGTCATTGTTTTATTAAAATACTGTCACAATCACCCAAACAAGGAAATTATGTATACAACTGTAATGAAATAGAAAAAGTAAAGGGACCACTTAAATGAATGGGTAAAATTGTTGAATATTAAATGAATGGGTAAAAGTATGTATAAAAGTATACAAGTATTGTCATTGTTTGCATAAATACTGTCATCGTTGTATTAAAATACTATCATTATTGTATTAATTACTATCATTGTTGCCGATACTTAGTACTTTGTTTGACTTTTTAACTCATGAAGTGAAAATACCGTTTTATCTCGGGTATGGGGTAATTGTGTCGTTGTCCAACAACGATGTAGTCAACCTCCCATTTAATACTTTGTTAAGACTAACCTACTTCAACGCTACAAAGTACAAATTGATACGCCATATCTTAAGACTATGTGGTGCATATGTCAACAACAAAATTCAAATCTTAAGATTTGAGGTTGATCATGCTCTTATTACGTGGTGGATATTGTTGCATATTTGCACAATAAAATAGTAACGTTGCTATAAGAATGTAGTTAGAATAGACTTATCTCGATGATGCGAACAATCGAATGAACATATACCCAAAAATTGTTGCGTCGTGGGATACCACTGTCCTAAAAGACGATTCCGCACTACCTCTTGGTGCAGTAGAACAAAAGCGGTCGCCCTCCAGGATTAACACAGCTCCGAATTTGTGTGCACGCACAAACCCGAATGGAGTCAGAACATATGCCCAAAATCGAGAGCAATTTGAGAGAGAAAGTATGTGTTTGCTTTTTCTGGAACTGTGTATTGTGTATCTTTTGGGAAGGTACAAAGTTTGATTAAATAATCAAACTTTAGGAAAATCAAGAGACCAAAAACGGCTAGAATAATAAAGATTGTAACGGCCGCCATTAAGGCTAATTAAACCAACGGTTACGTAATCAATACAGATTCCCGTAACAATGTTTTAACCGAAACAGCCCGGTACGAAAAGAATATGTAAGGCCCACAAACCCACCCCACGCCTGCGCATCACATTCCCAAGGGCCCAAGGCCCATTGCACGACCCAACCCGGCCAGCCGGCACGCGCGCATGTGTGTGTGCTATGTGTCCACCCATACCACTCTCACACTTTCTCAAACAAGAGCTACACCTTCAACCCAATATATAAACAAAGAGGAAATGAGTAATTCTTTCAATGTGGGACAAAAACACCATTCACATTTTTACACTCTTTTCTTTTGTATTTCCTAACAAGAACTTCCAACAATCCCCCACAGGTTCGAAGATGAGGAAAAGAAAGAAAAGAAGGAATTGGTTTTGGACAAAACATACCAATTGAATAGGTGTTAATGTCTTTCGACTTGAATTAACACTTAGTGACATTTGAGCTATGATCTCTTTCCTACCAAGTGACTTTCGTATTGAACTTGATAGGGGGTTAGAAACCCGTCACTCAAAGCACGCAACTGAATATGTATGATATTCTGACTCCGCGAATAAAGTGACGCCTTATACTGGCCATACGTCCGACCTGGATATGCTCATAGGTGCTCTAGAGAATAGCCCATATCACAATTCTCATAGGAAGCGGCCACACTTCCACACCTACGTAGGTGAATCCCATCAAGTGTGAGCTACCTTCACACCACCAAAAATATGGATATGGGTTCATTAAGATCCGTATGATCAACCTCTTTCCAATTGTAGCAAGCACGTAATTGTTAGGTTATGATACATATGATATTACATAAATCATGCGGAAACAACCATTAACCCAGGATTACATATTATTTACACATAATCATATAGCATAATTTAGATGCATACTCTTTGTTGCGTGCCCTCCCTAGCTGCGCCCGAACCGAGCAAGAACAAGTCTTTAGGACTCCAAGTGTCGTCCCTCCGTAGATAGTCCACAGCACGTCCGGATCCGCCTTAAGATTGACCAACTAGAATCGCCCTTAAGGTACTAGAATTTTCGGCACTTTT
The DNA here is from genome assembly GCF_020520425.1 of Spinacia oleracea. Taxonomy (NCBI): domain Eukaryota; kingdom Viridiplantae; phylum Streptophyta; class Magnoliopsida; order Caryophyllales; family Amaranthaceae; genus Spinacia; species Spinacia oleracea. Next base: position 97,053,121 of record NC_079489.1, read on the forward strand.
GAGCAAGATGTGTGGCTGAATTTTTCTCTCAAAAACTCACTTTGAATACTTGAAACTCGTTATAAATTGTGAACCCAGGCCACATATTTATAGGGTTATGGAAAGGGAATTGGAATCCTATTCAGATACAAATTAATTAAACCTAGAATCCTACAAGAACTCTAATTTAATTAATTTATCAAATAGAATTAGGAATTTAATCATTAACCGAACTCTGCACGTTTTAGGAAACGTGCACGAACACAAACACTTACGCACACACACACGGCAGCCACGATGGGCCGCCCATGCGTGCGTGCGAGCAGCAGCCCACGCAGCGAGGCCTGCGCGAGCCACAAGCCCACGCAAGCACCCGCGCGCGCTGCGCGCTCTGTGCGCGCTGCCACGGCCTGCTGGGCCTGGCCTTGCGCTGGGCCTGGCGTGGCTGTTTGTGTGGCGCGCTTGGCTTGCTGGGCGATGGCCTGGCTTCGTGCTGGGCCCTCGTCCGGCAGGCCTCGTCCGATGCTTTTTCGTACGATACGCTTCCGATTAAATTTCCGATTCCGGAATTCATTTCCGATACGAACAATATTTAACATTTCCGATTCCGGAATTAATTTCCGTTTCGAACAAATATTTAATATTTCCGTTTCCGGAATTATTTTCCGATTCCGGTAATATTTCCGATTCTGACAATATTTCCGTTTCCGGCAATATTTCCGATTCTGGTAATATTTCCATTTCCGATAATATTTTCCGATACGTACCATGTTTCCGTTTCCGGCAACATCTACGACTTGGATAATATTTATATTTCCGATACGATCCATATTTCCGTTTCCGGTAATATCATCGTTTCCGGAGTATTCATTTCTTGCCTGTGACGATCTCAGCTCCCACTGAAACCAAGATCCGTCGATTCCGAATATCCATAGATGGAGTATTTAATGCCATTAAATACTTGATCCGTTTACGTACTATTTGTAATCCCCCGTAATTTTATTATATTCTATTTATATATTTTAACGTATATTTAATATATTTAAATGTAATTTACGAATTTTAGAAATGAATATGTAATTAAAATATAATTATGTTATTACATTTTGAATATTTTAAATGATTTATGAAATCAAATTGATTTTGACTTTTACGTTAAAACGAATTAGGATTTTGGAATCACGTTCTATTGGAACTAGAAAGCAAATCCTAAATTCTTAATTCTACTCCTAGCCCACTTGAAAAGCCCAACCATTAAAACCCAAAAGAACTCAAACCCTCACCCAAAACAAATTCACGTAAAAAGAAAAATCAAGCCTCCTCTCCCTCCTTCAACTCCACGTACAGCATCCTCCCTGCAGTTTTCTCTCCTCCCTTCGTCCGCCGCTTCTGCCCAGCCACCGGACAACCATCACCGCCGGTAACTCTCTTTCTCTCCCCCTCGTGTTTCTTTCTCTCTTTCGTCGTCTTTCTCTCCTCACTCACTAACTCTTTGTTTTTCTTGCGAAGCACCACCAGTGCACGCAACAACCAGCCCTGTCGCCTGTTCCTAGCCGCCACCTACTCGCGCCGCCGGTCTATCGCATTATATTTCCCGGTAACCGCCTCTCTTGTCCTTCCTTCGTTCGTTCTTTTTCTCTGTATTTCTTGCTCTCCTCAATTGTGTTCCTGCTGTTGCACAGCCATCGCACGACCCAGCCGCGTCGACGACAACCATCAACCCAGCCGCTGCCGCGCCGCCGTCCCCGGACCGCCGGCCGCCCACTCTTCCTCTTCTTTTGGTTAATTCCTTTTAAACCCTAAGCTAATTTAATTATTTAATTACGTTTTATTAATTCAATTTATATTTTTCTTGAGTTAAGTTTATGATTTTATGATTTAATTACGAATTTAAGACTTACTTGTTTGCATAATTAAATTATCAAATTTCAGATTACATAATTCGATTGAAACAAGAATTTGAATTATTTAAGGCATGAATTTTAATGTTTTAATGGTTTTAAATCATGGTAGAATGAGTATGAATTATTGAAACTATTATTTTTATGTTCTAAGCATGATAAGTTGGTTTTGGGAAGTTTGTAAACGAATTTATATTGCTGAAAATTTAAGTATGATATTTGCAAAGAGTTTTCAACGAATTTCAATCTTTAATTCAATAATTGTTATGCTAGGAAATCAAATATTCAAGTTTTGTTATTGGAGAAAAGTTCTAAATATGTTTAGGATGCATTTAGAATGCTTTATTATGGTTACCAATGATTAGAAATTGATTGGTATTACTCGTTGGTTGTTTTAGGCGGAGAATTCTCTTTAGGCGACTTTTGAAAGTGTTAAGGTGGCCTATCAGTTTGTTTACACAAGGTACGTACATACCTGTGTGCCTGGAATGTGTGCTAATTGTTGAAACCATGTTGAATCTTGTTGTTGAACTTGGTTATGTTAATATTATTGTGGAACTTGGTGGTGTTGATATTATGGACGAACTGGGTTATATTGAATGTGCATGTTTAATACTGTTGGACAAACTTATTGAACTTATTTTGCACTATAAGAACTGTAACATGTTAGTATGGATGTTTGATACAAACATGTTGGTTGGGAACACTAGATTATTCTATATGATTGGGTTGGATCAATTGGTTGTTGTTCCCTTTCTATCTTTTCACTACTTTATAAGGGCGGAGGACCTTGTTTAGTAGGTTGAAACTTTATGCCCATATACAGGGTTGCTCATGGTTAAAGGAAAGGTTGGGTTAAGTTGGAATGAGTCTTGATTGATGCTTTTATGATCACTTACTTAATTCCAAGATAAAAACAGTTGTGAACAAATGTGAATTGTCTGGCTTATGTAATGGTCGAGTCATAACGGAATCCCAATTTGTAAATCATGTAAAGTGAAACTGAATAGCAATAGCTTTAGACTGTGCACGTCTGAAGTGACGGACAAACAGGAGTTGGGGTTCATGGTGGTAGCCCATGGCCTTTTCTGGGACCGGATTGATCACCGTGTCCTATTTTTATTTAAACGTTCCTCGATATCGCAGGTCACTGAGGTCACGGAGTCGCGCCCGTACCTCGTCTTCCTTAGTGAAGACTTCTGGATGGTCAACTCGGTCCATTGTCTATTTCAACTAAAATAATGTTATGGTTATTAAGCCTAGCTTAGTCTAGTCAAGTATAATCGTCAATTTATTATGTTTTGTCTGTCCTTACTTATACTTAGTAGTATCATGTTAGGGTTGTTGGTTTGATAGTATCATGCTAGGATTGTTGTTGTTTTAGTATGTAGTACTCAGCTTTGCTGATTACGTGCTTTGTTTGTGTGTGTTGATCATGGCTATGCCTTATTGATCCTGTGATGACCCATCTCTGGTGAGCAGTCTCTAAGGATCAATAAGCGTTGCCCATCTACAGGTTTGAAGATGATGCATCATTGGGATCGGGATTAGAGAGCTTGTAGTTCTATTCGGTTAATTAAGTGATTTAATTTGTTAACTTGGATTTGAAATTTGTCGTACTATTCGTATTTCCTTAATTCAGTTAATTGGTTTGGACCTAATATGTAATAGCTTATTTATGAACCTAAAAGTTAGTTTATGTTTTCCGCTGCAAAATTCTGAATAAGCCGTAACGTTTTCACACGGGCGATAATACTTTGATAATTCCCTACAGTTATATTTAAAAAGGGGTTATTTTAGAAAATGGGAATTGTCGGGGTGTTACAAAGTGGTATTTTTGAGCTAAAGGTTTCACTGACATTTCGTGTCTACCTTTTATATCTTAGGCGCCTAACCAACTAATTAGTTATGTAAAAGTAATTTCACATTAGTGAATAAATTTAAAGTTATTAGCTAGAAATGTTTGAATTTATTTTAATATTGACTCTTGAATCGTGCTTTGAAATACGTTTTTATGCGAATAAATGTATTTCGATTCTTTTGAAATTTAAATTAATATTTCAAAAAAAAAAAAAAAAAAAAAAAAAAAAAAAAAAAAAAAAAAAAAAAAAAAAAAAATTTTACTGCTGCTGCTGCTACAGTACCGTGAAAAAAAAAAAAAAAAAAAAAAAAAAAAAAAAATTAATTATTTATCGTTTAATAATTATTCTTTTAATCAATCTAATTCGTATAAATCATTCTTGTTTATCCTTTTATGCTTCAATGTTTCATATACTATGATTATTTTGAGAGTTGGGTAGTATAGGAAAGGGCATATAGAATAGAAGCATTGTGCATGCATTATGTCAACATGATTGTAATTTCTCTACCTGCTAACTGTTGTGTCTTTCCTATGCATTGCGATTGATATATATTCTTACTTATTGTGTATTGTGGGATCATACGGTAAGTGAGAGTACTAATTACTAACATAGAAACTATGTTTAATTGTTATAGATCACTAATCATGTCTGGCATACAAGGAAATAGAATAGGGAGCAACTCTAACCCTATTATTCTAAGCGATGATGAAAATGAGATGGATTACGAGTCTGACATTAACAGTTACACCAGCCGTGAACTTGTTCTGCGTCGAGTTTTAAGAGCAGGAGAACCTGATAGTGATGATGAAGCCCTTCGTGAATTTGATCGTGCTAGAGGGCAAACTAGGGTCGATATTTATCAAGCTGTTTTGAGACCTGAAAGCGATTCGGAGCCTGAGTTTGAGCATGAATTTGGGTTTGAGTTCGAACAAGAATTTGAGTTTGAGTTCGAACATGGATTAGAGGTTGAACCTGAGTTTGAGTTTGAGCCCGAACATGAACCTGAACCTGAGCCTGAGCCAGAGGAAGCTAATCATCAATTTCAAGGTCTACGAAGATCCTCTAGGCCAAGAAAAGAAGCTTATTATTTTGATATGGATGACGATGATGAACTTAAATATGAGCTATTCACCCTAGAAGGTTATAGCGAGTCAAAGGACAAGTCTGATGATGTTTCCCTTTAGCTTTGCTTACATATTTAGTTGTGTGTGAGAAAAATGTTGGTCAATCCGCCCAACCATAGTTTATGTTTATATCGTAGAACCTTTTTACTTTATTTTGAGAACAGGTGTGTGTTAATATTTAGGATTGTTATTGACATTCTTCTGAGTAATAAAAGCTAGATGATTGACTATCTAAAAGATCAGAGTTTTACGGGCACGCAAGGGGAATGTTTTCTTTTTTATTCTAACTTATTATTCGTGATGATTGAAGTCATTCCTTGTCTCTCAGTTGAATGTTTTGCATGATTGTTCATTTCGTGTGCATTTTGAATGTTAATGTGATATTGCATTGCTAGAGGATAATGTAAGTAAAGTTTTGAACCTGAATTAGAGCATATAAATTTCAGGTCGCGCTCTAGGATGGCCAATAATAGTGACCTAGCTGCTGCTATTCGCCTCTTGGCGGAAAAACTAACCCAGGAAAGAACTGAGCGTCCCGATTCTGCAGGGGACATGTTTGAAAGGCTTGCGAAAGTTAAGCCACCATACTTTAAGGGGCAGGCAGACCCCACCTTCCTTGAAAACTGGATCAGGGAATTTGAGAAACTATTTGGGGCGGTAAACTGTCCTGAGCATATGAAAGTAGGCCAAGCTGTCCTCTACCTGAAAGATGAGGCCGACCTTTGGTGGAGGGAAAATGGGACTAGACTAAGCGCTGCTGAGGGATTCAATTGGGATTCTTTTATTGTTGCTTTGAGGGGGAAGTTTTATCCTCCTTTTATGAGGAAGCAGAAAGCCCAGGAATTTATCAACCTTAGGATGGGGAATATGACCATTGCTGAATACTACAGTAAGTTTATAGCCTTGTCGAGGTTTGCACCTGAGGTGGTAGCTACTGAGGAACTAAAAGCTCAGAGGTTTGAGCAAGGGTTAACCGATGAGATCCAACTGGGATTAGGCGGGGAAACCTTTACGTCCTTAGACATTGTTTATGGGAGAGCTTCTCATATCTATGGCCTTCAGACCAGGAGAGACAAAAAGAATATTGTTGTTGGGGATAAAAGGAAAGAGTTTAATGCTGGGGGAAGTCAGGGGAACTTCAAAAGGAATAGAAATGGAAATGGGAATGGTAATGGTAGTGGTAATGGTAATGGTAATGGTAATTTCCAGGGAAGAAACAACCAGGGAAATAACTATAACAACAGAAACCAAACTGTCAGAGTGTACCACTGCAAGAGGTGCAACAACAACCACCCTGGGAAGGATTGTAAGGGGGAATTGGTAATTTGCAACTATTGTCATAAGAAGGGACATAGGGAGTTTGAATGCTTCACAAAACAGAAGAGAGAGCAAAATAGTGTTGGGAGTAGTAACCCAGGGAAACCAGGGTTTAACCATTCGGGGAACCAAAGTTCGAAGCCTGCTGGGGCACCAAACAACCAGGGAAACCAAAACAAACCTGCCAATGGAAACAACAATAACAACAAGGCTCCCGGAAAGCTGTTCGTAATGAGTAGAAATGAAGCTGAACGTTCTGCAGACGTAGTTTCGGGTACTTTCTCTATCAACTCCTTACCTGTTAAAACATTGTTTGATTCAGGGGCAACATATTCTTTTATTTCGACCTCTATTGTTAAAAATTTGAAGTTAGTAGATTTTGAGGCAATTGATTTACCTGTTAGTATGCCTAATGGTGCAACAATAAGGTGTACGAAATTATTTAAGAACTTGCCTTTGAAGATAAAAGATTGCACTTTTCCATCTAATTTGATAGAATTTAGTTTGGGGGACCTAGATGTGATTCTGGGGATGGATTGGCTAAGCTTATACAAGGCCAGGATAGATTGCGAGATTCAGAAAGTAAGCCTAAAGAACCCTACTGGGAAATCAATATCATATAGACGTTTTGGGAAGTCTGGGAACTTTGGGGTGATCTCCGCATTACAAGTGAGGAAACTGGTAAATAAAGGGTGTGAACTATTTTTCTGTAGCGTCCAAGATGTAAGTAAGAAAGTCGGGGTAAAGATAGAGGATGTCCCAATCGTAAGAGAATTTGTAGATGTATTTCCGGATGAGATTCCGGGTATGCCACCGGCTAGAACCCTTGAATTTACCATAGAGTTAAATCCCGGAACCGCACCTATATCCAAAGCACCTTATAGGATGGCACCCCCAGAAATGAGTGAGTTAAAGACACAATTGCAGGACTTGTTCGACAAGGGGTACATTAGGCCTAGTGCATCACCGTGGGGAGCTCCAGTATTGTTCGTCAAAAAGAAAGATGGGAGTATGCGGCTATGTATTGATTATAGGGAGTTGAACAACGTAACAATCAAAAACAAATATCCTTTGCCTAGGATAGATGACCTGTTTGACCAGTTGAGCGGGGCAAGTGTATTCTCAAAGATTGATTTGCGTTCGGGATATCACCAATTGAGGGTAGCTGAAAAAGACATTCCTAAGACTGCATTTAGGACTCGTTATGGCCATTATGAGTTTACAGTAATGCCTTTTGGGTTAACCAATGCACCCGCCATATTTATGGATCTGATGAATAGGATTTTCCATGAGTTCCTAGATAAGTTTGTGGTGGTATTCATTGATGATATTCTGATCTATTCGAGGAATGAAAAGGAACACGATGATCATTTGAGGGTTATCTTGGAGACGCTTAGGAAGAACCAGTTGTATGCAAAGTTCTCTAAGTGTGAATTCCGCCTGGAAAAGGTAGCATTTTTGGGACATTATGTGTCAAAGGAAGGAGTCTCTGTGGATCCTGCCAAGATTCAAGCCGTGAGTGAGTGGCCTACCCCGAAGAATGTGTCTGATATTCGGAGTTTCTTAGGTCTAGCTGGGTATTATAGAAGATTTGTGAGAGATTTCTCAAAGATAGCAAGACCCATGACCAACTTGATGAAGAAAGAATCAAAATTTGAGTGGAGCGAAAAATGTGAGGAAGCCTTCCAAATTCTCAAAGAACGTTTAACCTCAGCACCTGTTTTAACCTTGCCTGATGGGAATGAAGGGTTTGAGGTATATAGTGATGCGTCGAAGAACGGGTTGGGGTGTGTATTACAGCAAAATGGGAAGGTGATTGCGTATGCGTCGCGTCAATTAAAACCATATGAGGCTAATTACCCTACCCACGATCTAGAGCTAGCTGCGATTGTTTTCGCTTTGAAAATTTGGAGACATTACCTCTATGGGGCAACATGTAAGATCTTCACAGACCACAAAAGCCTAAAATACATTTTCACCCAGAAAGATCTCAACATGAGACAAAGAAGATGGTTAGAGTTGATCAAGGACTATGATTTGAACATCCAGTACCATGAGGGGAAAGCAAACGTAGTCGCCGATGCATTGAGTAGAAAATCTAGCCATAGTATGAATGTCTTGGTAGTGCCTGAAGAGTTGTGTCGAGACATGCAGAGACTTAGCCTGGAAATAGTAAACCCTGGGGAAACCAAAGCAAAACTGAGCGCATTATCATTGGGGTTGCCTATATTCGAGGAGATTAGAGAAAGTCAAGCTGGGGATGAGTGCCTAGAGAGAATCAAAGAAAAGATGGGTCAAGGGAAAGAAGTGGATTTCAAGATTCATGAAGATGGTAGTTTGAGGTTCAAAGGGAGATGGTGCGTACCACAAAAGTGTGAAGAACTCAAGAGACGTCTTATGGACGAGGGGCATAATACTCCATATTCTGTGCACCCTGGGGGTGACAAGTTGTACAAAGACCTGAAACAAATCTATTGGTGGCCTAATATGAAACGGGAAGTTGCTGAGTTTGTGTCTAGATGCCTAACCTGTCAGAAAGTCAAAATAGACCACAAAAGACCCATGGGGAAAGTTCAACCTTTAGAAGTGCCTGGATGGAAGTGGGATTCCATTTCTATGGATTTTGTTACTGCCTTGCCTAGATCAAAGAACGGAAATGATACCATTTGGGTGATTGTGGATCGTCTAACAAAATCAGCCGTGTTTATTCCGATTAAAGAGACTTGGAAAAAGAAACAGCTTGCAAGGACATACATTAAGCATGTAGTGAGGTTGCATGGGGTCCCAACCGATATTATCTCAGACCGTGACTCAAGATTCCTCTCGAAATTTTGGCAAAAAGTCCAGTTGAACCTTGGGACAACTTTGAAAATGAGCACTGCTTTCCACCCTGCAACCGATGGTCAGACTGAGAGAACTAACCAAACTATGGAAGATATGTTGAGGGCTTGTGCAATTGACTTTAAGGGTAGTTGGGAAGACCATCTAGACTTGATCGAATTTTCATACAACAATAGCTACCACGCAAGCATTAAGATGGCACCTTTTGAGGCACTATATGGGAGAAAATGTAGAAGTCCCACCTGCTGGAATGATTTCAGTGAAAATATAGTCTTGGGAACGGAATTCATTGAAGAAACTGTCAAGAATGTGAAAATAATTCAGGCTAGAATTCAAGCTGCCCAGGATAGGCAAAAGAGTTATGCTGATTTGAAAAGAAGAGATGATGAATTTGCAGTAGGTGATAAAGTGTTCTTGAAAGTATCACCAACCAAGGGTGTGATGAGATTTGGGAAGAAGGGCAAGCTAAGTGCCAAGTATGTAGGCCCATATGAAATTCTGCAACGAATAGGGAAAGTAGCATACAAGTTAGCCTTGCCAATGGAGTTCGAAAAGATGCACGACGTGTTTCACATTTCCCAACTAAAGCGCTATATCCCTGATGAGCGTCATATCTTAGAGCCTGAGAGAATTCAGATTGATAGTAGCCTCACATACGAAGAAAGGCCTGTGAAAATCCTTGATAGAAAAGTGCGTAGTACACGCAATAAGGACGTCAGCATAGTGAAAGTGCTTTGGTCGAACCACGAGTACGAAGAGGCCACGTGGGAAGCCGAAGCTGAAATGAAGATCAAGTATCCGGAGTTATTTTCTGAGGTGAGTTACGAGGGCGTAACTCGTTTTCTTTAAGGGGGGTAGAATGCGATAGAAATTCGCGCTTTTTACCTATTTTTATGATATTTTATGCATTTCATGCTTATTTTAGCAACCTTTACATGTTGATGCAAGTAAATAGATTCTCCGCATAAGAAAATTGTGTTCTTGGGTATTGCAAGTAACTCTTAGTTGGCAAAAGAGTGCACAAGAGTGGCACAAAGTACTTCTACAATTAGAATAAGTTGAAAAGTTTGGAAAAATATGTGAATTTTCGTGCCAAGTTTCGGGACGAAACTTCTTTTAAGAGGGGTAGATTGTAATCCCCCGTAATTTTATTATATTCTATTTATATATTTTAACGTATATTTAATATATTTAAATGTAATTTACGAATTTTAGAAATGAATATGTAATTAAAATATAATTATGTTATTACATTTTGAATATTTTAAATGATTTATGAAATCAAATTGATTTTGACTTTTACGTTAAAACGAATTAGGATTTTGGAATCACGTTCTATTGGAACTAGAAAGCAAATCCTAAATTCTTAATTCTACTCCTAGCCCACTTGAAAAGCCCAACCATTAAAACCCAAAAGAACTCAAACCCTCACCCAAAACAAATTCACGTAAAAAGAAAAATCAAGCCTCCTCTCCCTCCTTCAACTCCACGTACAGCATCCTCCCTGCAGTTTTCTCTCCTCCCTTCGTCCGCCGCTTCTGCCCAGCCACCGGACAACCATCACCGCCGGTAACTCTCTTTCTCTCCCCCTCGTGTTTCTTTCTCTCTTTCGTCGTCTTTCTCTCCTCACTCACTAACTCTTTGTTTTTCTTGCGAAGCACCACCAGTGCACGCAACAACCAGCCCTGTCGCCTGTTCCTAGCCGCCACCTACTCGCGCCGCCGGTCTATCGCATTATATTTCCCGGTAACCGCCTCTCTTGTCCTTCCTTCGTTCGTTCTTTTTCTCTGTATTTCTTGCTCTCCTCAATTGTGTTCCTGCTGTTGCACAGCCATCGCACGACCCAGCCGCGTCGACGACAACCATCAACCCAGCCGCTGCCGCGCCGCCGTCCCCGGACCGCCGGCCGCCCACTCTTCCTCTTCTTTTGGTTAATTCCTTTTAAACCCTAAGCTAATTTAATTATTTAATTACGTTTTATTAATTCAATTTATATTTTTCTTGAGTTAAGTTTATGATTTTATGATTTAATTACGAATTTAAGACTTACTTGTTTGCATAATTAAATTATCAAATTTCAGATTACATAATTCGATTGAAACAAGAATTTGAATTATTTAAGGCATGAATTTTAATGTTTTAATGGTTTTAAATCATGGTAGAATGAGTATGAATTATTGAAACTATTATTTTTATGTTCTAAGCATGATAAGTTGGTTTTGGGAAGTTTGTAAACGAATTTATATTGCTGAAAATTTAAGTATGATATTTGCAAAGAGTTTTCAACGAATTTCAATCTTTAATTCAATAATTGTTATGCTAGGAAATCAAATATTCAAGTTTTGTTATTGGAGAAAAGTTCTAAATATGTTTAGGATGCATTTAGAATGCTTTATTATGGTTACCAATGATTAGAAATTGATTGGTATTACTCGTTGGTTGTTTTAGGCGGAGAATTCTCTTTAGGCGACTTTTGAAAGTGTTAAGGTGGCCTATCAGTTTGTTTACACAAGGTACGTACATACCTGTGTGCCTGGAATGTGTGCTAATTGTTGAAACCATGTTGAATCTTGTTGTTGAACTTGGTTATGTTAATATTATTGTGGAACTTGGTGGTGTTGATATTATGGACGAACTGGGTTATATTGAATGTGCATGTTTAATACTGTTGGACAAACTTATTGAACTTATTTTGCACTATAAGAACTGTAACATGTTAGTATGGATGTTTGATACAAACATGTTGGTTGGGAACACTAGATTATTCTATATGATTGGGTTGGATCAATTGGTTGTTGTTCCCTTTCTATCTTTTCACTACTTTATAAGGGCGGAGGACCTTGTTTAGTAGGTTGAAACTTTATGCCCATATACAGGGTTGCTCATGGTTAAAGGAAAGGTTGGGTTAAGTTGGAATGAGTCTTGATTGATGCTTTTATGATCACTTACTTAATTCCAAGATAAAAACAGTTGTGAACAAATGTGAATTGTCTGGCTTATGTAATGGTCGAGTCATAACGGAATCCCAATTTGTAAATCATGTAAAGTGAAACTGAATAGCAATAGCTTTAGACTGTGCACGTCTGAAGTGACGGACAAACAGGAGTTGGGGTTCATGGTGGTAGCCCATGGCCTTTTCTGGGACCGGATTGATCACCGTGTCCTATTTTTATTTAAACGTTCCTCGATATCGCAGGTCACTGAGGTCACGGAGTCGCGCCCGTACCTCGTCTTCCTTAGTGAAGACTTCTGGATGGTCAACTCGGTCCATTGTCTATTTCAACTAAAATAATGTTATGGTTATTAAGCCTAGCTTAGTCTAGTCAAGTATAATCGTCAATTTATTATGTTTTGTCTGTCCTTACTTATACTTAGTAGTATCATGTTAGGGTTGTTGGTTTGATAGTATCATGCTAGGATTGTTGTTGTTTTAGTATGTAGTACTCAGCTTTGCTGATTACGTGCTTTGTTTGTGTGTGTTGATCATGGCTATGCCTTATTGATCCTGTGATGACCCATCTCTGGTGAGCAGTCTCTAAGGATCAATAAGCGTTGCCCATCTACAGGTTTGAAGATGATGCATCATTGGGATCGGGATTAGAGAGCTTGTAGTTCTATTCGGTTAATTAAGTGATTTAATTTGTTAACTTGGATTTGAAATTTGTCGTACTATTCGTATTTCCTTAATTCAGTTAATTGGTTTGGACCTAATATGTAATAGCTTATTTATGAACCTAAAAGTTAGTTTATGTTTTCCGCTGCAAAATTCTGAATAAGCCGTAACGTTTTCACACGGGCGATAATACTTTGATAATTCCCTACAGTTATATTTAAAAAGGGGTTATTTTAGAAAATGGGAATTGTCGGGGTGTTACACTATTCGTGTGACCCTACGGGTTCAGTCAAGAGTAAGCTGTGGATTAATATCATTAATTCCACTTGAACTGAAGCGGCCTCTAGCTAGGCATTCAGCTCACTTGATCTCACTGAATTATTAACTTGTTAATTAATACTGAACCGCATTTATTAGACTTAACATAGAATGCATACTTGGACCAAGGGCATTATTTCCTTCAGTCTCCCACTTGTCCTTAGGGACAAGTGTGCATTTCCTAATTCCTTTGTCGCTCGATGGTTGCTCTTGAACATAAGGTAAGAGTTGTCATCCTTATTATGTCCAGAGGTGTTCCTCGGTTTCAGAGTTCAACTGATCAAATAAACAGATAATCATAGCCTATGATTCATCCGAGCACGGCCATGCATTTCACAGTTTCTAGCTCTCCGAGTGGCCTTGTACAACTTTTAAGCATCTCATCCCGATTTATGGGAGGACAATCCCAATCTTGCGATCTTGAGATTAGACTTCGTTTGATAGGTGATTACCTGAGCGTTGCCTTTATAGCCTCCTTTTACGGTGCGACGGTTGTTCAACGTCAAAGCAACCAGTTCTCAAACAAGTAATCTCAAATCACTCAGGTATTGAGGATTTAGTGTCTAATAATTTAATGAAATTTACTTATGACAGATTTTCATCTCTTACAGTAAAGTTTCATAGGTCTTGTCCGATACTAGTCTTCCCAAAGTAAGTATCTATGCAAATGATTATGACATTGCCATGTCCACATAGTTCAAGAAACAGAACTACTAGTCATCTTGCATTCTAATCGTCTAACGTTTTCTATGCGTCCAATTTTATAGAAAACTCCGACTAGGGACCATTTTCAACTTTTGACATTCAAGTTCACTTGATAGACATTTCTTAGTCACAGGACTGGTCCTGACAGTCTATCTTGAATATATCGTCAAATTGAAGGGACTCATCATTTAATAAACCACAAATTAAATGGAAAAATGAATTCTTTTCATTTATTGTGAATGATTAACCAATAATGTTTTACAAAGATTTAAACTCTAAAACTTTAAAACATTAAATAGAGACATCAAAGCCATTCTCCAATATGCTTGATTCCCATAGCTGCAGTGTGCGAGTTGTGCTTCGCTTGCGGCAGAGGTTTAGTTAATGGATCTGATATGTTGTCATCAGTTCCAATTTTGCTTATCTCGACTTCTTTTCTTTCAACGAACTCTCGTAGAAGGTGAAATCTACGAAGTACATGCTTGACTCTCTGGTGGTGTCTAGGCTCTTTTGCCTGTGCAATAGCTCTGTTATTATCACAATACAGGGCTATTGGTCCTTTAATGGAGGGGACTACACCAAGTTCACCTATGAACTTCCTTAGCCATATAGCTTCCTTTGCTGCTTCATGTGCAGCAATGTACTCCGCTTCAGTTGTAGAATCCGCAATGGTGCTTTGCTTAGCACTTTTCCAGCTTACTGCTCCTCCGTTGAGGCAGAAGACAAACCCAGACTGTGATCTGAAATCATCTTTGTCGGTTTGGAAACTTGCGTCCGTATAGCCTTTAACAATTAATTCATCATCTCCACCATAGACCAGGAAGTCATCTTTGTGCCTTTTCAGGTACTTCAGAATGTTCTTGGCAGCAGTCCAATGCGCCTCTCCTGGGTCTGACTGGTATCTGCTCGTAGCACTGAGTGCGTACGCAACATCCGGGCGTGTACATATCATAGCATACATTATTGAACCAATTAATGATGCATATGGAATCCCATTCATTCGTCTACGCTCATCAAGTGTTTTTGGGCATTGAGTCTTGCTTAGAGTCATTCCATGAGACATGGGTAGGTAGCCTCGCTTGGAGTCCGCCATCTTGAACCTATTAAGCACCTTATTGACATAAGTGCTTTGACTAAGTCCAATCATCTTTTTAGATCTATCTCTGTAAATCTTGATGCCCAATATGTACTGTGCTTCTCCTAGATCCTTCATCGAAAAACATTTCCCAAGCCAAATCTTGACAGAGTTCAACATAGGAATGTCATTTCCGATAAGCAATATGTCGTCGACATATAATACTAGGAAAGCAATTTTGCTCCCACTGACCTTCTTGTATACACAAGATTCGTCTGCGTTCTTGATGAAACCAAAGTCACTGACTGCTTCATCAAAACGTATATTCCAGCTCCTGGATGCCTGCTTCAATCCGCAGATTGATTTCTTTAGCTTGCATACCTTCTTAGCATTCTTTGGATCCTCAAAACCTTCAGGCTGTGTCATAAACACAGTTTCTGTTAAAACGCCGTTTAAGAAAGCAGTTTTGACATCCATCTGCCATATTTCGTAATCGTAATATGCAGCGATTGCTAACATTATTCGAATAGACTTTAGCATTGCAACTGCTGAAAAGGTTTCATCGTAATCCACACCGTGGACTTGCCTGTAACCTTTTGCAACCAATCTAGCTTTGAAAACTTCAAGTTTCCCATCCTTGTCCTTTTTCAGTTTGAAAACCCATTTGCTTCCAATGGCTTGATAGCCATCTGGCAAATCAACCAAATCCCATACTTGGTTTTCAGACATGGAGTCTAATTCAGATTGCATGGCTTCTTGCCATTGCTTGGAGCTAGGGCTCGTCATAGCTTGTTTGTAAGTCGCATGTTCATCACTTTCAAGTAATAGAACGTCATAGCTCTCGTTCGTCAAAATACCTAAGTACCTTTCCGGTTGAGATCTATATCTTTGCGATCTACGCGGGGTAACATTTCTAGATTGACCATGATTCTCACCAGATTCTTCTAAAGATCTCTGAGTTTCATCCTGAATGTCATCTTGAGCATTCTCTAGAGTTTGTTGTTCGACTCGAATTTCTTCGAGGTCTATTTTTCTCCCACTTGTCATTTTGGAAATGTGATCTTTCTCCAAAAAGACACCATCTCGAGCAACAAACACTTTGTTCTCAGATGTATTGTAGAAGTAATACCCCTTTGTTTCCTTTGGATAGCCCACAAGGATACATTTGTCAGATTTTGGATGAAGTTTGTCTGAAATTAATCGTTTGACGTATACTTCACATCCCCAAATCTTAAGAAAAGACACATTTGGAGGCTTTCCAAACCATAATTCGTATGGAGTATTTTCGACAGCTTTAGACGGAGCTCTATTTATAGTGAGTGCAGCTGTATTTAGTGCATGTCCCCAAAATTCTAATGGAAGTTCGGCCTGACCCATCATTGACCTGACCATGTCTAGCAAGGTTCTGTTCCTCCGTTCCGACACACCGTTCCATTGTGGTGTTCCAGGAGGAGTCAACTCTGATAGAATTCCACATTCTTTCAGATGGTCATCAAATTCATAGCTCAGATATTCACCGCCTCTGTCAGACCGCAGTGCCTTAATCTTCTTGCCTAATTGATTCTCTACTTCACTCTGAAATTCCTTGAATTTGTCAAAGGATTCAGACTTATGCTTCATTAGGTAGACATAACCATACCTACTGAAGTCATCAGTGAAAGTGATAAAGTAGCTGAAACCACCTCTAGCATTTGTACTCATTGGTCCACATACATCTGTATGGATTAAACCCAATAGTTCATTTGCTCTTTCTCCAACTTTAGAGAAAGGTTGCTTTGTCATTTTGCCAAGTAAACATGATTCGCATTTACCATAATCCTCTAAGTCAAATGGCTCTAGAATTCCTTCCTTTTGAAGTCTTTCTAAGCGTTTCAAGTTTATATGGCCTAATCGACAATGCCACAGATAGGTGAGATCTGAATCATCCTTTTTGGCCTTTTTGGTATTTATGTTATATACTTGTTTGTCGTGATCTAATAAATAAAGTCCATTGACTAATCTAGTAGATCCATAAAACATCTCTTTAAAATAAAACGAACAACTATTGTCTTTTATTAAAAAGGAAAATCCCTTAGCATCTAAGCAAGAAACTGAAATGATGTTTTTAGTAAGACTTGGAACATGGAAACATTCTTCCAGTTCCAAAACTAGCCCGGAGGGCAACGACAAATAGTAAGTTCCTACGGCTAATGCAGCAATCCGTGCTCCATTTCCCACTCGTAGGTCGACTTCACCCTTGCTTAACTTTCTACTTCTTCTTAGTCCCTGTGGATTGGAACATAAGTGTGAGCCACAACCTGTATCTAATACCCAAGAAGTTGAATTAGCAAGTATACAGTCTATAACGAAAATACCTGAAGATGGAACGACTGTTCCGTTCTTCTGATCTTCCTTTAGCTTCAAGCAATCTCTCTTCCAATGCCCCTTCTTCTTGCAGTAGAAGCATTCGGATTCAGAAGTGGGTTGGCTGACCTTCCTCTTTGCAGATTTGGCGCCAGTTTGCTTAGTTGGGCTGGCCTTGTTGCCACCTTTCTTAGCATTCCTCTTCTTTCCAGATTTCTTGAACTTGCCCCCACGCACCATAAGCACATCCTGCTTATCACTTTTGAGCGTCTTTTCAGCGGTCTTCAGCATACCGTGAAGCTCAGTGAGCGTTTTGTCCAGACTATTCATACTGTAGTTCAGTTTGAACTGATCATACCCACTATGAAGAGAATGGAGGATGGTGTCTATAGCCATTTCCTGAGAAAATTGCTGATCCAGCCGACTCATATTCTCAATGAGTCCAATCATTTTGAGAACATGTGGACTTACGGGCTCGCCTTTCTTAAGTTTGGTCTCAAGAATTTGCCTATGAGTCTCGAATCTTTCGACTCGAGCCAGATCTTGGAACATGTTCTTCAACTCACTGATGATTGTGAAAGCATCTGAGTTGATGAACGTTTTCTGCAGATCCGCACTCATGGTGGCGAGCATTAGACATTTCACATCCTTGTTGGCATCAATCCAACGATTGAGGGCTGCCTGAGTGACCCCGTCGCCTGCAGCTTCGGGCATCGCCTCATCTAGGACATACTCCTTTTCTTCCTGCATAAGAACTATTTGCAAGTTCCTTTGCCAGTCAAGGAAGTTTTTCCCGTTCAACTTCTCCTTTTCGAGAATTGATCGAATGTTGAATGAATTGTTGTTTGCCATATTAAAAACTACAATTGAAAAGAATAAACAAATAAATAACCATTCACAGTTTCTCTTAATAAACTTAAATTCTAGAATACATGCATAATTCAATGTTTATTAAGCATTTTATTCAAGTTATGTGTTCCGGCAGGTGTGAATAAAATGATTCCAAGATCCTAAAATCATTGAAGAACTAAGCACAGTTTGTCGACTTAATCCTAGAACATCTTAGGTAAGCAAAAGCCTTTTGTTAATAGTCTAGAAACTATTCTTGGTTGATAGGTACGTCTAAGAACTTATTAGGTAAACCTATCGAATTTGCCACGACATAAAAGGACTCCTTACTTATATCGTTGAGTTTCACCAAAACTAACATGTACTCACAATTATTTGTGTACCTTGCCCCTTTAGGACCAATAAGTAACACCTCGCTGAGCGAAAACTATTACTAGATTGATGTAAAGGATATACAAGCAAGTGTATATTTTGGCATGGCACCTTTTAACTCAATTTTTAAGTTTGGAACTTAAGGCTCTTACTATGTTGGTTAGATTTTAAGTGAACTAAAATCCTTAATCATGCAACATAATCAAGCTTTTGATCTCATGCATTTTAAGACATATTTAAAAGCAATAAATAACTTAAAACATGCATAAGATATTTGTGATCTAGTATGGCCCGACTTCATCTTGAAGCTTTAACTTCAAAGTCCGTCTTGAAAATCTCCGTGGGAGGCACTATTTTCTTCAAATAGGATAAGCTATAACTAATTACAACTATTTGATGGTACGCAGACCATATTTGAATTGCACGCCCATGGGCCGCTCGCACACAGCCATCGCTGGCCATGTGCGCGCAGCCCATGCGCTCGTCGCATAGCTGCTGCATCTCCATCGCAAGCCATCGCACGTTGTGGTGCTTGCTGCGCGCGCGCCAGCGCTCGTCGCACGCGAGCCATCGCTCGCAGTGCGCGCTCGCCAGCGCTCGCTGTGCGCGCTCGCCAGCGCTCGCTGTGCGCGCGAGCCATCGCTCGTTGTGCGCGCGAGCCATCGCTCGCTGGGCGCGCGACATCGCTCGCTGGGCGTGCGACATCGCTCGCTGGGCGCGCGACATCGCTCGCTGGGCGCGCGACATCGCTCGCTGGGCGCGCGACATCGCTCGCTGGGCGCGCGACATCGCTCGCTGGGCGCGCGACATCGCTCGCTGGGCGCGCGACATCGCTCGCTGGGCGCGCGACATCGCTCGCTGGGCGCGCGAGCAACGCTGGGCGCAGCGCTCGTGGCACGCGAGCTTGCGCTCGCTGCGCGCGAGGCTGCGCGCTCTTGCGCGAGGCAGCGCGCGTTGTGGCGCAGCTCGCTTGCTGCCCACACGCGACTGCCTTGGCTTGCCTTTCGCCCATGCCCATTCGTCCATTGCTCGTGGCCCACGACACAAGGCAGGGCTGCTGCCTTGTGCTCATGCACTACGCCCTTGCTCATTGCATTTGTGCCGCACGGGCGACGAGCTCCCTTGCTCGTCGTCGCATGCCCGCATTATACAACACCCCTTAAGGGTAACACGAAGCGTCCATTGCTTTGTGCGTGCAAGTTATATGAACGAATCGCATAAAAATTTAAAATTTATATTTAAAATTAATGACAAATTAATAAATAATATTAATTTCATAATTTTAGGGCGAAAAATCGAAAAATTTATTATTCAATTGATTTCCGATTGTTATGGATTCAAGTCTAGGTCATAAAAATTTAAAATTTATCATAAATTTACAATTTTTATGGTGGTTTTTAATCATAGGTTTCTAATTAAATTATAATTAATTATGAAAATCAAATTAATTCTAAATTATTCTAATTTTCAACAAATTAATCATAATTACAAATTAGATTGCATAATTAACAAGGCTAGGCATTCAAACTTGTTAAACATATACAATAGGTCAATCAAAAATTCAAGATTTATCAACAAGAATCGCAAATATTTAATTTAACATCTTAAATTTACGAAATTTTGCATTCGAAAAACTAAAACCTTCGAGAAGTCATAGTTAGTCTTCGAATTTGAGAATTCTGGGTTCGGCAGAAAAATACTATTTTTGTCAAAATTTTAGAATGCCTTTTACATGCGGAATTGACACAAAAATCACTCGATTTGGATGAGTAACGAAGAAACTGCCGAAAAACTGCGTACGTATAATTAAATAAACGCAATTTGCAATTAATTAACAATTACGAAAATTAATCACCCCTTTTAATTCTTGCAAATTTGTAATATTTAACCATGTTCATGCAATTTAGATTATGAAAATAATAAGGGGCTCGTGATACCACTGTTAGGTTATGATACATATGATATTACATAAATCATGCGGAAACAACCATTAACCTAGGATTACATATTATTTACACATAATCATATAGCATAATTTAGATGCATACTCTTTGTTGCGTGCCCTCCCTAGCTGCGCCCGAACCGAGCAAGAACAAGTCTTTAGGACTCCAAGTGTCGTCCCTCCGTAGATAGTCCACAGCACGTCCGGATCCGCCTTAAGATTGACCAACTAGAATCGCCCTTAAGGTACTAGAATTTTCGGCACTTTTGAGCAAGATGTGTGGCTGAATTTTTCTCTCAAAAACTCACTTTGAATACTTGAAACTCGTTATAAATTGTGAACCCAGGCCACATATTTATAGGGTTATGGAAAGGGAATTGGAATCCTATTCAGATACAAATTAATTAAACCTAGAATCCTACAAGAACTCTAATTTAATTAATTTATCAAATAGAATTAGGAATTTAATCATTAACCGAACTCTGCACGTTTTAGGAAACGTGCACGAACACAAACACTTACGCACACACACACGGCAGCCACGATGGGCCGCCCATGCGTGCGTGCGAGCAGCAGCCCACGCAGCGAGGCCTGCGCGAGCCACAAGCCCACGCAAGCACCCGCGCGCGCTGCGCGCGCTGTGCGCGCTGCCACGGCCTGCTGGGCCTGGCCTTGCGCTGGGCCTGGCGTGGCTGTTTGTGTGGCGCGCTTGGCTTGCTGGGCGATGGCCTGGCTTCGTGCTGGGCCCTCGTCCGGCAGGCCTCGTCCGATGCTTTTTCGTACGATACGCTTCCGATTAAATTTCTGATTCCGGAATTCATTTCCGATACGAACAATATTTAACATTTCCGATTCCGGAATTAATTTCCGTTTCGAACAAATATTTAATATTTCCGTTTCCAGAATTATTTTCCGATTCCGGTAATATTTCCGATTCTGACAATATTTCCGTTTCCGGCAATATTTCCGATTCTGGTAATATTTCCATTTCCGATAATATTTTCCGATACGTACCATGTTTCCGTTTCCGGCAACATCTACGACTTGGATAATATTTATATTTCCGATACGATCCATATTTCCGTTTCCGGTAATATCATCGTTTCCGGAGTATTCATTTCTTGCCTGTGACGATCTCAGCTCCCACTGAAACCAAGATCCGTCGATTCCGAATATCCATAGATGGAGTATTTAATGCCATTAAATACTTGATCCGTTTACGTACTATTCGTGTGACCCTACGGGTTCAGTCAAGAGTAAGCTGTGGATTAATATCATTAATTCCACTTGAACTGAAGCGGCCTCTAGCTAGGCATTCAGCTCACTTGATCTCACTGAATTATTAACTTGTTAATTAATACTGAACCGCATTTATTAGACTTAACATAGAATGCATACTTGGACCAAGGGCATTATTTCCTTCAGTAATAACATCTAGGGGATGGACAAATATAAAATTTTGTGCTTCCGAATTGTATCATAATGTCGTCCTTTGAACTATGAGAGTAGGAGTTCATTACTTTACAATTCATCCAATGGGCCTCAAGCCCATCCCTTCCAATGTTTCCAAAACTAGTTTTCATTATAGGCCTTTTCGTTTACGGATCCGCTTTATTCATTTCAGACTTTACACAGTCTAAAGATTTACTCAATAGACAACATATCTTTGACGGCTTTATACCTCAAACGAATGTGTCTTTCTTCCATTAAAGGCATGGTTCTTTGCAACAACAATTGCAACTGAAGGAGCTGGCTTCCCCCACACTGGAATATCTGCAAGCACATTCCTCAACCATTTTGCCTCATAACCTGCCAATTCAATAGCAATAAATTTATATTCCATATTAGTCATAACAGTCTGTACAAGATTGCTTGCAAGATTTCCAAGATACAGCTCCACCCCATAGGGTGAAGAATAACAACTATTGGAGTGGACTTTATAATTATCAGATACCAAATAGGCATCACATGATCTCTCCAAAAAATCCTGGAAATTTAGAGTAGTGCTCCAATCCATGGTACCCATATGGTACCTGAAGCAATCACCTTATAGCATCCCAATAATCATTACTTGGGCTATGATTGTACCTGCTCAATCCACTCACAGAATAATCAATGTCAAGCGTAGTGACTACGAAACATAACACTACCAACAATCTTAGCATATTTAGATTGACAAACTAGATCACTTTTATCTTTAAGTGGATGTTTTCAAAAGGAGTCCTAACTTGATCGACATTAAATGAGAAAAACGTTTTAAGCAAATATTCAACTTGTGAGACAGACTAAGACAAATTCCATTTGGTTTCCTTATGAATTTACCCCCCAAATCACATTTGCCTCATTCATGTGGTTTATCATTTCAAAATTCTGAAATTAGAAATTTTTTTATCTCATTTATTCGATCCAAGTTAGTGTCATATTATATCATCCACATAAAGACAAGCGATCACACAACAAAGAGAATCATGCTTAGAACAAACACAAGAGTCACCTTTAATGACATGAAAAACATTACCAGACATAATCTTGTCAAACTTGTAATGCGTCATTTAGGAGCTTGCTTAAGTTCTTCAACGTAAGACTTAACCAACTTACAGACCTTGTTCTGTTAACATCTTAGATTCAGTCCTATGAGCTTAGCTTCATAATGTAAAGTGAAGTATACTTATGCTTCGCATCTTCTCATAACATTACACATTGTCACCTAATGAAAAAAACAAATTTACTAGTAATGATATGATCTTCCCAACTGCAAAGCAACAACAAATCAAGAGTAAGTGATCACTGCATTATCCTTTCAAACACATTAGCATAATATTTTGAGGGTACTTTCTCAAAGACTATTAATAATAGTATGTTAGAACCACAACAAGTGAATATTAGATAATTGACAATTACCAAACATTCTCCATGCAATGAGAATAAAATTAAATGTGCATGTACCAATTCATTAGCCTTACCAAGCCATCAAGTGTCATATAATTGACCTCGAACCTTCATCTTGGTTTAAGACATGGATCTATATATTAGTCTCACCAACATCATTATAGCGTGTGAGAACCAACAACATATGATTACCATCATCCATATTTGCACATCAAAGCTAATAGTTTAGGATACACACATGCAATACATCCCAAACAT
Organism: Spinacia oleracea; assembly: GCF_020520425.1. Classification (NCBI taxonomy): domain Eukaryota; kingdom Viridiplantae; phylum Streptophyta; class Magnoliopsida; order Caryophyllales; family Amaranthaceae; genus Spinacia; species Spinacia oleracea. Next base: position 97,076,509 of record NC_079489.1, read on the forward strand.
TATAAGCCAAGAAAAGGAGTAGTTTATAATAAAACTTCTCATACCACTATGTACGTAGGTGTTTGAAACGATTCTTTCGTAGCTTTACAAACATACTCACCTTACCAAGTTTGCAACTAACTTCTTATTTAGTCTCAAGTATTGTACTAGCTCACCCCCACATTACACAACTATTTACCAAAATAAATAGTATGCATAAACGGGGCACAAGTAAAACATATATGAATAATAATAAATATTCATATATTATAAAGCGATTAAATACTTCCTTACTACCGTGCCTGATGAATATACTATCATCATTGCACCTGTTCGCCAAGTAGTATATGAGTAACCTCATTAGTATTGCTAGCATCACACGAAAATAGTGGTATCAACCGTGAGTCTAACACACCAGCACAATCTTACTAGCAACCAATTTCGTACCACAACTTACATACTCGTCAGTGTTCAAAATGAATTTCAACCCTACATTTTCCACTAAAGTATTAAATAAAAAATCTAACATGAGACAAGAGAGGGTACATGAAATCAATCAATATATGTAAATAAGTCAAAACTTGACAATAATAATATTGAGAATGAACCACCCTTTAACCGCACATACTTGTTTTTGACCACTAAGAACAAATTGTTTATCCAACAATTCGACACCAAAAGTCCTCAACAATAAATTTCAGGCTGAACAAGTGTTGGGATAAGCTTTACAAATTCCAACCCAGAACATACAAAATTACAAACTAGATACAATATAGTGTCTTGAGTCTTCAAGGAATAGAGTAAGTTCACATTAACGATATGGAGTCTCCTAACTTCTCCTCAAAAATAATCCATGACCTATCACATTATTATCGCACAAGCAGTCTAATCTTAGTAACCAGATTTTTTTCACAAATAATCCGGCAATAATTTAATTGTCAAATACATGGATATGTATGGTTATATTTTTATCGGAATAAAATGCACTAAAATGAAAATAATTAAACAACATTTACATAAAATTGAAAATTTGTTAATCCCACTAAAACTTTTACGAAAGTAAATTATTAAATGTCGAATTTGCAAAATAGGAATAACTAAGAGAAAAAAAATTTTACATTACATTCTTATAAGAAACTCAATTTTAATTTTTTTTCATTATATTATACATCACCTGTTTAACAAAAAAATGTGAAGTATAAAAATAAAAGGTAAGCAAAGTAGCAAAGTTAAGTAAGTAAACAAAGAAAAGGTACGTAAGCACTGTGTTATAATTTTGTGCATAATTTTTTCGGATTTTTCATGAAATACCCCCGAATTTTGGCGTAATTCACCAAATGCCCCTCGACTTTCAGAAATTCACCAAATGCCCCTCACAAATGACTTAATACCCAAAATACCCTTACTAATGATGCGCCGTTAGTCCTCCGTTAACCTAATTTTCAAATTCACCAAATACCCCTATTTTAATACTTATTTCACCAAATACCCTTATTCAGAAACTTAATTCACCAAATACCAATAACTTAAAATTACTCATTTTGATGCTCAACGGCTAGTTTTTGTGTTTGAAAATTAGCCGTTGCTTATTGTTTGCTTATAAATACTCTTTTTCTGACGGTTTATTGTAGTTTTCCTATTATTTTGTTAATTTCATATCATTTTTGTCATGAGTTTTCTTTCAAAATCATCATCCACACCCAATGAGTCCACATATGTAAGAGTCCCAAATAAATTTTGTTATCATGGGAGAAAATTTGACATCCGAATATCTGATACAACACTCAATCTGAAGCTCCGGTACAACACTAAAACAGAAAACACTCCTAAAAACACCTCAAAACGTCGCAACTCTTCAAGAAAATAGCTACTTCTTTTGTACCTTATTCTTTATGTGACCAATTAATTATATTTACCACGCAATCGGAAGGTATTCCTTTTTCAATATGGGAAATATCTTTAACATATGCAAACAGATTAAAAATAAAGCTCTTATTAATTTTATTCTAACGCATATGTTCCAGCTACCTCGGCTTCTATTGCTTCCATGCCACATATTTAACGTTAACTCCCTTTTGTCTCCTGTCTCTACTGCCTCCAAACATCTTTCTTCAATCTCCTAACTTTCTCTCAACCTTACAGTCGAGGCATAAAGGTTTTCCCACTTTTCTTTTGAGCTAGGTCCTATTGACATGGTCAGATTTATGGACAAATGTCTATTTTTGGATTTGAGGGAACAAGAAAAAAAAATGAAACTAAGGTATGTTCCAAAGCTCATGAACCAGTGAAAAAACATGAATCTTGGCACAAAGATTTGCCTCCAAACTCAAGATTTTCACATCATGAATCCAAGTTGAAATCGAGGTTGTGATAAAAATGTATGTGTTATTGAACTTGATTTCTTAGTTTCTTTACCATTCGGACAATAAGAAAATTAAGGTGTTAGCTTTAGATTGAATTACTTCAGCTTCACTTACATAAGATCCCTTTGAAAATGGGGTTTTTTGGCCTTTTGCTCAGCTAAAGTGCATTGTCTTTACTGGATGAGGCCTGAACTTATTGGATCATAATTGAAACTTACTGAGTGTTGTATCGGAGCCTCAGATGGAAATTTCCTCCCATAATATTAGAAATTGTTTGGGACTCTTACATATGTGGATTCATGGGTGTGGATGATGATTTTGAAAGAAAACTCATGACAAAAATGATATGAAATTAACAAAACAATAGAAAAACTACAATAAATAGTCAGAAAACGGGTTTTTATAAGCAAACAATAAGCAACGGCTAATTTTCAAACATAAAAACTAGCCTCTGAGCATCAAAATGGGTAATTTTAAGTTATGTGTATTTGGTGAATTAAGTTTCAGAATAGGGGTATTATAAGAAATAAGTAATAAAATAGGGGTATTTGGTGAATTTAAAAATTAGGCTAACGGAGGACTAACGGCGCGTCATTAGTAAGGGTATTTTGGGTATTAAGTCATTTGTGAGGGGCATTTGGTGAATTTCTGAAAGTCGAGGGGCATTTGGTGAATTACGCCATAATTCGGGGGTATTTCATGAAAAATCCGTAATTTTTTTTTTCTTCTAAAATCACTTATTTAATTTCTCTTAAATGACTCTAAAAGAATTTTTCCTAATATATCTGAACTTATTTAAATTTATCTTAACATTAATTTTTTGGTTGTAATAAGTCAAAATAAGTTGAGCATTACAAATCATTCATGATTCATATAACAAAGTTGTTAAAAAATAACTACGAGTACTTATTTTTTGTAGAAAATTGAGTCAAATAACTTTTTTTAATCCTATTGCATCATGTTTTTTCACCTTATCTCCACACTTCAGGAAAAATAGTTAAGATAAATACAGTTAAACTCATACTACGTATGAGATAAGTTTAAGAAATATAAGGACTTATTAAACAGTAATAGAAGGTTCATTGGACGATTAAGATATTTTAAAGTTCGAGCCGACCTCAAATATTTTTGACATTTTCTATGGTTCTATCATTGTTTAGTTTCATCTTCTATGTTGTTGCAAGGGTTGTTACCTTCATTGTAATTATTTGAGTAAGCTATTGTGAAACCATGAATCCAATGATAAATGTGTGGGCATGATTTATATAGATGTAATTTTTTCAAACTTGAGGACTAAATTGTATTTTTAGCTTAACTAATACAATCCTCTAATTGAAAAGGCTCAATTGAACAACTTTTTTGGAATTAGAGGATTCATCCCAATCCTCTATTTCAATCCTTTTACTCAGAAACACCTAAATTAGAGGATTGAATTGGTCAAACCTTTAAATTGGCCAAATCCTCTAATTATTTGCCAATCCTCTAACAACCAAACAGGGCCATAGCGTAACTTATTTCAAGCTGGCTAAGATATGATACATCATACATCATTACATCTACTCGTACTACTCTACAGTACATTAAGTTGACATTCATTTTTCAATTTTTGATCTGATTTCAAAACCAAATCTTGTTCATCAATGCCACTAACCAATGTAGAGAGAGACACTTTAGATAGAGAGAGAGAGAAATTGCACATGCAACTGCAAGAATTCAGTAGATAAAACCAAAAATTTAGCTTCTATACAAACATCACCTAGATTTGTCTATTCTTGATGATCTTTGAGATCCAACTATTACAATTTCTCTTCTTGTTCGATCAGACCAAAATACCCTCGGTTTTCTCCCTAAACTCATACTGGAGTGACCAAGAAAAACGTGGGTATTTTGGATATTCTACAGTCTACACCCCCATCAACAAAAAATATCCTTGGGAAAATTCAATTAAAATTACTCCTATTCGGCCCTAAAAATAAAACTAGTAGGTCCGTATACAACGAGTATATGGTACACAACAATTTTGTTCGCCCAAAATCATAAACTCCTAGCTATAATTTGAGTTCACGAAATCTGTTGTACACAATAAACCCGTTCGTACACATTTTTACTTGTTGTGAAGAGGATCCGGGCAGCTTGGGACTTTTCTCTTGATATCATCTAATGCACTTGATGAACCTCTATTGAATTGAAGTGCAGTGGCGTTGAACTTGAAATACTTGGCGAACAAATCATCATCATCATCATCATCTTCCTTGCCATTATTATTTTTGGCGTTCAAGTTTTTGTCCGGAAAGGACCGTATAGCCCTCACTGACTGACATACTAGCATGAATACGATCAGTATTACAATTCCGACTGTCATAATTACAGATATTTTCTTGCCGCCGTCAAACCACATTGCCGGTTGACCCACATAAAGGTTTCTTTAAAAGAAAAAAGAAAAAAAAAGTAGCGCCTTTATATAGTGGAGAAGATTTTGAATAATTAATTAAATTGGAAAATATTGCAGCAACATTTTTGTTTTTGAAGCTTAAAGCAGACAACAATTACAGAGGTCTGACTTGAGTTTGTATGGGAGAGGGGAATGAAGGAGAAGGGGATCGGAGGAGCTATAACGTGAAATTTTAGGAGAGAGAAAGTGAGAGTGATAGAAAGAGAGAGACAGAGAAGGTGAGGGACGGATAAATGGGGTTTTCAACTTACATGCTATTGGGCCCACGTGATGAGGACCCAACCGTCTCTCATTCATTCACTTGCCTTTTTCTATTCTAAATATTTCTATATAAATGCTATTTTTGTTGGTATTATTACGGCCAATTGACCGATTTGGTAAAAAAAGTATTGTAATTTGATTAACTATTCTATTATAGAAATGGCTTAAATTAATGTATCTGTTTGAATACTAGGGACTAGGGAGGATTTCTAACACCGTTTACATAAAGACTAGAGGATCAATTCGGACAAACAAATCGGGTATGAGTTGAATTTATCAGTTTGAGTTGAAATGGGTTTATTTGACTATCGGGTCGGATTGATAGATGTTGGTTCATATCGGGTCGTTATGACCGGATTGGGTCATCTCGGTTCGAGTTGGAAAACAACCGGTTGTAAACAAGTCTAATTGGATTATAACAGGTAGTTCATATCATATTGGGCCTGGTTCATCTAATAACGGTCTGAAATGAGTCAGATTAGCCGGGTTACATTGGATTCAGGTTCCTATCATTTCGGTTCTTATCGATTTGGGTTCATACCGTGTGGATAAATATGTAATATGATAATGTTTGATGGTTTTAGATTATTCTCTGAAGTTACATATCTTAAAGTAAACCCAACCAAGTCTTTTATCTATTGTTTTTTTTTGAAAGCTATTAAAGCAAACTACGAATAAAACAATGTCCGTTCTCGACCTTTGTGCTAGACAATGGGCTTGGCGGACTACAGAACGACTCACTTTAAGGATAAGAAATTTTGGTATTTACTACCTTAACCATACACCACTTTTGTATTTACTACCTTATGAAATTTTTATTTTAAATTACTACCTTAAACTTTCAATTTTTTTATTTACTACCACTTTACGGTTTTCTAATTTCAAAATTAAGATATCTTTTTCGTTTCTTAATCGTTTAAAGTGATTCAAAGTTCATTATCTTTCTTTTACTGCAGGTATTTCATTGAGAACAACATTCCAAAACAATTATTTTGATAATTCATAAATAATATAAAATTTTATAAATAATATTTAATTCGTTTTACCTTTTACAAAATGTTAAAAGCAAGATCCCTATGTAATCTTTACACATAAATGAGAAGAATGAGTTTTGAATCACTTAAAATGCTTAAGAAACGAAAGAGATATCTCTATTTTAAAATGAGAAAACTGTAAAGTGGTAGTAAGTACAAAAAATTGGAACTTTAAGGTAGTAATAAAAAATAAAATTTTCATAAGGTAGTAAATACAAAAGTGGTGTATTTTTAAGGTAGTAAATACCAAAAAATCCTTAAGGGTAAGAACAGAAGAAGCTAAAGATGTCACATGGTTGATTTCCCTCACTACTGGTCTGACCTCCGGTTGGCTGGAATTCAGGTCCTTAGTATGATCCACAACATTTTTACAGTCCGTTTTGATGATAATATTCATTCCACACTTGAGCCCTTCCCTAAGACCGCGAAGAATAGCCTTACATTCAGCCTGGATATGCGAGACCGCAAAAATTCTATATGCACCCGAGATATGCCTGAAGGTGCCACATTCAACGGCCCACCCCACTACCGCTGCCCACGAGCTATCCTTACCGTTCCTGCTATTCTTCCAAGCTGCATCAACTAGGATTGAAACAATAACATGGGAGTCCACTGAGTCGTACTGTACTTCCAGAAGTCGCCCATCTCTCTTTCTCCTCCTCTACCATTAATACCTCTGTCCTGCAATCAAGACTTCCTCCTAGCTCCTCCGAGTCTAACAACCTCTTCCCATCTGGTCTTAAGGTCATCAATGAGATGCATGACTGAGTCCAGGCTTGGATCAACCCCACTGAAGATGATTTCATTCCAGTGTACCCATATGCCCCAAAGAGTGATTGTGAAATGGGCAATCATGTTGTCGTCACTCCCATCTTCCTTCATCAAGAATTTGAGAATGTACTTTCCCTATATTTGAACCGATATTCCTGTGTTTACAGAGCGGATGCCAAGTTGACTAGCTCTCCAAACTCTGTCAGTAAAAGAACAATCTTTGAACAGATGGGCCATTGACACATTGTTGTTGTTGCACAAACATCAACTCTCATCCAACTGAATTCTACTCTTGACCAGGTTGTCCTTTGTTGGGATAGCTTTACACATGATTTTCCAGATAAATAGTTTTCATTAAGGGAAGAGGCTTCTTTTCACCCATTGAACACAAAATCTGCCTCTCGAGTCTTCCCCGGTTATGGTATCCATCAATTTCCAGTAACCAGACTTGACGGAGTACTTCCCTGAGGTGTTATTGTCCCACACGATCTCATCGGCACAACTTATAGCTGGTAAGTAGGAGGCTAAAATATTTCTAGCATCCTTCCTTTCGAAAGAATTCCAGATAAGGTTATAGTTCCAGATTTCTGGAGCAGACATCAAGGCTTCAACTTTCTGGTTTCTGAGGAACGGAGAAGCTTCGGGTTTCATTTTCAATCTTTCTTTTCCAACCCACACATCACCGTCAATGTAGGTATTCTCTCCATTCCCAACCATCATACGCATACCCCTCTTAGTTAACTCACACTCTTCTTTTATCTATTGTTATGGGTTAGATTCTTCGTGATGCTTTTTGGTTTCAACCTGGAAGATCTTCCTTTTAGATATATAGGGTCCCTATTAGCTCAAGCTAGTGACTATGATCTCCTTGTTGAGAAAATGGTGCCCAAAATCAAAATCTAGAGTACATGACACCTCTCCTTTGCAGGTAGAATGCAACAGGTTAACCTAGTTCTCATGAGTATATATGTATATGTGTCTATTGGGGTCAAATTATCCTTCTCCACAAATCCATAACTCAGAAAATTATTGTTGTGTGTAGATCTAACCTATGATTTGTGGTGTATGGTGACTATAATACCTCGTATTTTTCTGAATTTATAAATATATTTTAATTTATTTATAAAGTATTTTTATGAATTTTACGAATTTAATTACATTTAATAATGATTTAAATGTATTTTTATTTTAAATAATATAATTTATTATTTATTTATTAAATCCGAATTTCTTAAATAAATTAAATAAATTTATTATTTTAGTTATTCTGGAATTTATTAGGTCATGTTTTAAATAAATTCCGAGCCCAATTCCATTTAGTTGGTGAACCCAACATAGCCTTAAAGCTTTTAATTCTAATTTAAACCCAATTGCAAAGCCCAATACAAAACCCTAAGCCTAAGCCCACTAGGGATTAGGAACCTATAAATATAGCCCTTTGCATTTATGATCCCCTCATAATTTCATTAAACTTTCTCTCTCCTCTTTTTGCTCTCCTCTCTCTTTCGGCCCTCTCCTTCGTCCGTCCCTTGCCTGCACACACGAGCACACTGCTCGTTGTGCCTTACCCGGCACACCCCTCGTGTTGCGCTGCCCCGTGCCTTCATACACACATTAACCCCCGCATCCCCTCACCTCGCATCTCGCTGTAACACCCCGACAATTCCCTTCTTCTAAAACAACCCTTTTATAAATATAACTATAGAGAATTATCAAGGCATTATCGCCCGTGTGAAAACGTACGGCTTATTCAGAATTTTGCAGCGAAAAACATAAAACTAACTTTTAGGTTCATAAACAATCGATTACATATTAAGTCCAAAACCAATTAACGGAAATAAGGAAATACGAATAGTACGACAACTTTCAAATCTAAGTTAACAAACCAAATCACTTAATAAAACAAATATAACTACAAGCTCTCTAATCCCGATCCAATGATGCATCATCTTCAAACCTGTAGATGGGCAATGCTTATTGATCCTTAGAGACTGCTCACCAAAGTTGGGTCATCACAGGATCAATAAGGCATAGCCATGATCAACACACACAAACAAAGCACGTAATCAGCAAAGCTGAGTACTATATACTAAAAGCAATAATAATCCTAACATGATACTAATGAACATAAATAAGGGCAGACAAACATGATAATTTGACGACCATACTTGACTAGACTAGGCTAGACTTATAACAATAATATTATTTTAGTTGAAATAGACAATGGACCGAGTTTTCTAGCTAGAGGCTTCACTAAGGAAGACGAGGTACGGGAGCGACTCCGTAACATCAGTGACCTGCGATATCGAGGAACGTTTGAATAAAAATAGGACACGGTGATCAATCCAGTCCGAATTAAAGGCCATGGGCTACCACCATGAACCCCAACTCCTGTTTGTCCGTCACTTTAGACGTGCACAGTCTAAAGCTATTGCTACTCAGTTTCACTTTACATGATTTACAAATTGAAACTCTGTTATGACTTAACAATCACATAAGGCATACAAACCACATGTATTCACAACTGTTTTTATCTTGGAATTAAGTAAGTATCATAAAGGGATCAAATAAGACTCATTCCAATTAAATCCAACCTTTCCTTTAATACTGATTAACCCCTCTATATGGGTATAAGGTTTCAACTTATTAAACAAGGTCCTCGGCCCTCATAAAGTAGTGAAAAGCTAAAAGGGAACAACAATCAACTGATCTGAATCAATATATACAAAGTAATCTAGTGTTCCCAATCAAACATGTTTGCATCAATCATCCATACTAACATGTTATAATTCTCGGAATGCAATATAGGTTCAATATGTCCATGCAACAGTATTAAACATGCAATTTCAACCTGACTAAGTTCGTCGATAATATCAACATCACCAAGTTCAACAATACTATCAACATAGCCAAGTTCAACAACAAATTCAACATGGTTTCAACAATTAGCACACATTCCAAGCATACAGGTATGTACGTACCTTGTGTAAACAAACTGCAAGACCACTTTAATAATTCAAAAGTCGCCTAAAGAGAATTTTCCGCCTAAACAACCAACAAATATTCCCAATCAACTTCTAATCACTCACAACAATAACAAAGCATTCTAAATACATCCTAAACATATTTAGGACATTCCCTAACATTAAAACTTGAACATTTGATTTCCTAGCATCATAATCGTTGAATCAATGATTGAAATTCGTTGAAAACTCTTCGCAAACGTCATACTTTAAATTTTCAGCAATATGAAATCGTTTAAAGCTTTCCCAAAACCAAATTATCATGCTTAGAACATAAAAATAATAATTTTAATAATTCATAACCATTCTATCATGATTTTAAAACTATTAAAATCTTAAAAATTCATGTTTTAATAATTAAAATCCTTATTTTAATTCAATTATATAAATCTGAAAATTAAATTATTAATTATGCAAAGTATATAATCTGAAATTCCTAACTTAATAATAAAACTATAATTTAATTCAAGAAACATGGATTAAACTAATAAAACATATTTAATTAAAACATAACTAAAACATAATTTAGTTTAGGGTTGAGAATTAACCAAAAACTAGAAGAGAAAGAAGAGGTTGGCCGGCGGTGGACTGCGCGGCAGCAACACAACTGGTCGCGGAGGATGGCGGCGCAATGGTGGAGCAGGGTGGTGGCTGCGCTGGGGCGTGCGTTGGTGGTGGGTAGCACTCGAAATAAGAAAGGGGAGAGGAGGAGAGCCGGCTGGGCAAAGCAGCAATCAACGGTGCAGCACACCGGTGGTGGTTGCCGCGATGGTTGAGAACGATGGTCGGCAGCAGGGCACGGTGGTCGTGCGGTGGTGGCTGACCCGAGAAACAAAACAACGAAGTGAGGAGGAGCGAAAAAGAAAAACAAAAGAAAGAAAAGAGAAACGAAAGGGAAGAAGGACGACGAAGGAGAAGTTCGAAGCAGAGGGGTGCTTACCGGCGGCGGGCGGTGATTGACCGGCGGCTGGAGCATGGCGTGAAGGAGGAGAGAAAAACGGCTATGAGGGTTTGCTGTACGTGAGATTGAAGGAGGGAGAGGAGTGTATGCTTGCTTGGGTTTCACGTGAATTAGAGTAAGGGAAGGGAGGTTTGAGTTTTTGGGTTTTAATGTTGGGCTTTCCCAAGTGGGCTAGAATTAGGATTTAGCTTTTATGATTCGAATCCAAAACTGAATAAGATCGTTTTCTAAATTCAATCAATTTTCGTAATTCAAATTCTTTTTAACTTAAAATTCTAAAATCATTTTCGATTTCGTAAATCGTTGAAAATATTAAAATGTAATAAATAAATATACGTTAATTATATATTTATTTCTAAAATTCGTAAATTATTTATTAAATATACGTTAAAATATATAAATAAAATGTATAAAATTACGGGGGATTACAATCTACCCCTCTTAAAAGAAGTTTCGTCCCGAAACTTGACACGAAAATTCACATATCTTTCCAAACTTTTCAACTTATTCTTATTGTAGAAGTACTTTGTGCCACTCTTGTGCACTCTTTTGCCAACTAAGAGTTACTTGTTATATTCACGAACACATTTTCTTATGCGGAGAATCTATTTACTTGCATCAACATGTAATGTAATCCCCCGTAAATTTATAAATTTTATTAATATATTTTAACGTATATTATTTATATTTAAATAGAATTTATGAATTTTAGTAATAAATATATATTTAACGTATATTTATTTTATTTTAAGTACGTTCTGAATATTTAACGATTTTTGAACTTTATTATATTTATATATTTAATGTATATTTAATTTTATTTAAATATATTCTAAATATTTTAACGATTTGTGCAATCAAAAATAATTTTAGAATTTAAGTTCGAAAGAATTTGAATTACGAGAATTGATTGAATTTAGAAAACGACCCTATTCAGTTTTGGATTCGAATTATAAAAAAACCAAATCCTATCTCTAGCCCATTGTTGCAAGCCCAAACAAGAAACCCATACTCCCTCTCCACCTCTAATTCACTTGGAAATAAACAAGACCCAACACTCAAACCCTCACCCAAACAAATTCACGTAAAAATCAAAAACCCTCATCCTCTCCCCTTGCACTCACGTGAAACCCTCCTTCACGTTCGTTTGCTCCAGCCGTCAACCGGCACCTCTCGCCGCCGACCACCTCTCGCCGCCGCGAGCACGGTAACTCCTCCTTGCTCTCCTTCTTTGTTTCTCCTTCCTCCCTTTCGTTTTCTCCCCTCCTCAAGTTTCTGTTTTCTTGTGCAGCTGTCGCGGCCCAGCCGCGACCACCAAGCCAGCAACGCCGGCCACCGTCGCGCCGCAAGCTTCCACCAGCACTCCTCCTGTTCTTCCTTCCCGTTCGCGCACTTCCTCCCCCTCCTCCACGCGCAGCAACGCTGCTATTCTCTTCCTTGCTCCACTCTCGGTGCCCAGCCTCCGCGAGTCTCCTCGCCACCGCACAACACCACCTTCGTCAGCCCCTCCGCCTGGTCCCGCTGCCGCGCCGCCCTGCCGCCGGCTTTCCCTCTCTCTCTCTCCCTCACTTTTGGTTATTTCTTAAACCCTAAGTTATTTAAATGTTTTAATTAAGTTTATTTATTTTTGTTTATGTTTCTTGAATTAAATTATTTATCTTTATAGTTAAATTATAATTTTCAGATTTGGTATTGATATTATAAATTAATTATTTTCAGTTTTGGTTGATTAATATATAAGTTAGGGTTTAAATTAGTTTAGTGATTTGATTCATGTTTATTGAATTTAAATTATAAGTTATTATGATTAAATTATATTTTCAGATTATATATTATGTTTAAATAATAAATTCAATTTTCAGATTATGCGATTGCATTGAAATAATGATTTTTAATTATTAAAGCATGAATTTTTAAGGTTTTAATAGTTTTAAAATCATGGTATGATGTTTATGAGTTATTAAGGTTATTGTTTTTATGATTTTAAGCATATTAATTATGGTTTGGCGAAGTTGTAAACTATTTTATATTGCTGGAATTTTAAAAAGGGATGCTTTATTGGAGTTTATGATAATTGGTGATCATTAGTGTAGTAATCACTATTCTAGGAAGTTAATTAATTAAGTTTCGATGTTAGGGAATGTTCTAAATATGTTTAGGATGTGTTTAGAATACGTTAGTGTTGCTGTAAATTATTAGGAATTGATTTGGGTACGTTTCTTGATTATTTTAGGCGGAGAATTCTTTGTGGGTGACTTTTGAATTCGTTAAAGTGGCCTATCAGTTTGTTTACACAAGGTCGTTTACACAAGGTACGTACATACCTGTGTGCTTGGAATGTGTGTGATTTGTTGAAACCATATTGAAATGATTGATGAACTTCGTTATGTTGAAACGATTGAGGAACTTGGTTATGTTGAAATTGTTGATGAACTAGGTTATGTTGGAAATGCATGTTTAATATTGTTGGATGGACATGTTAAGCATATATATTTCGTTATGAGAATTATAGCATGTTGGTATGGATGATTGATGCGAACATGTTGGTTGGGAACATTAGATTATTATATATTGATTCAGATCGATTGTTCATTGTTCCCTTCTAGCTTTTCACTACTTTATAAGGGCCGAGGACCTTGTTTAGTAAGTTGAAACCTTATACCCATATAGAGGGGTTGATCAGTATTAAAGGAAAGGTTGAATTAATTGGAATAAGTCTTGTGTGACATCCCTGTGATCACTTGTTTAATTCAAAGATAAAAGAAGTTGTGTTTACTTGTTGAATATAATATTTATGTTTGATGAGTCATAACCGAGTATTAAAAGTTAAGTCATGTAAAGTGAAACTGAGTAGTAATAGCTTTAGACTGTGCACGTCTAAAGTGACGGACAATCAGGAGTTGGGGTCATGGGTCGCCTATGGCTTTTTCTGGGGCCGGATTGATCACCGGTTCTATTTTTATTTAAAAGTCCCTCGATATCGCAGGTCATTGGGGTTTACGGAGTCGCGCCCGTACCTCGTCTTCCTTAGTGAAGAAGAAGAAGTTTTTAGTAGACAACTCAGTCCATTGACTATTTCAATTAAAATAATACTCTTGTTATAAAAGTCTAGTCCAGTCTAGCTTAGTCTAGTCAAGTGTGGTATTCAAATTAATATGTGTCGTTTGCCCTTACTTATGTTTCATCAGCATCATGTTATGATTGTTCGTTTAATAGAATCATGTTAGGATTATTATTGATTTAGTATGTAGTACTCAGCTTTGCTGATTACGTGCTTTTGCTTGTGCATGTTGATCATGGCTATGCCTTATTGATCCTGTGATGACCCAATCTTTGGTGAGCAGTCTCTAAGGATCAATAAGCATTGTCCATCTGCAGGTTTGAAGATGTTGCATCATTGGGATCGGGAATAGAGAGCTTGTATTTAGTTTTGATTTGCTAAGTTAACTTGGGTTTGCTAATTGGGACTTTAAACTTGTCGTACTATTTATATTTCCTTATTTTCGTTGGATGATTTTTGGGATTAAACCTGTAATCGATTATTTATAAACCTAAAGTTAGTTTTATGTTTTCCGCTGCAAAATTCTGAATAAGCCGTTACATTTTCACACGGGCGATAATGCCTTGATAATTCTCTACGATTTATATTAAAATGGTGTCTTAGAAAAGAGAGAATTGTCGGGGTGTTACATGTAAAGGTTGCTAAAAAAAAGCATAAAATGCATAAAAATACCATAAAAATAGGTAAAAAGCGCAAATTTCTATCGCATTCTACCCCTCTTAAAGAAAACGAGTTACGCCCTCGTAACTCATCTCAGGGAATCATTTTGGATATTTCTATTTCAACGAATCATGTCCCCAATGCTATATTTCCACTAAAATCATAGCAAGTGGGATTTCTACCCTTCTTTCCACACAATGCCTCAACAGGTGTCATCTTAATGCTCGCATGGTAACTATTGTTGTAAGAAAATTCAATCAAATCTATGTGGTTCTCAACTACCCTTAGAGTCAATAGCCCAGGCTCTCAATATATATTCCATAGTTTGGTTAGTCCTCTCAGGCTGACCATCAATTGCAGGGTGGAAGGCAGTACTCTTTTTCAATGTTGTCCCAAATTAAACTGGACCTTATTGCCAAAATTTCAGACTTTTGTGCTCGGTAAGGATCTTACATGTTGCCCTATAAAGGTAGTGTCTCCAAATATTCGCAGATAGCACAATAGTAGCTAGCTTTAGGTCATGAATAGGTTAATTAGCCTCGTAAGGTTTCTACTGACGCGACAACGAGTGTGGAGGTCAAATGCTCCTTTAAAATTTGGAAAGCTTCCTCACATTTCTCACTCCACTTGAATTTCGATTCCTTTTTCAACAAGTTGGTCATTGGTTTTGCTTTCTTCCAAAAGTCTTTCACAACCTCCTTTAATGGTCATCTAGGCCTAGAAAACTTTAGATATCAGACACGTTCTTGGAATAGGTCACTCACTCACAGCTTGAATCTTAGCAGGATCTACAGAAACTCTTTCTGGTCAACTTTTCCTTTTTACCAAACCTCCTTATGTCTTTCATAGATGTACAACTTTTGGGCTTAACTCTTAGCTCTTTCACCAATTCATATATTTCCTCCCATCTTTTCAAGACAACAAATGATTTCTAACAATCCTGGACCACTCAAATATTCTCTTAAATTTATTCCCTTACGTAACGTAGTTTTTAATCAATTTAGTCCTTCACTTTTCCGTCGGTGTCACTTATACACATATGACTTCAAGATTTGTATACTTCATTTAATAAAACTAGATTCTTTCTAAGCGTCTCCAAGTAGTTCTCAAATGTTTGTCATGCTCTTTCTCATTCCTTGAACAAATCGGGATATCATCAATAACATAATAACGAACTTAATTCAGAATTCGTAGAAAATCTTATTCATCAAATCCATAGTTAATGCAGGTGCAATGGGTAACCCAAAAGACGTTACTCTAAACCCTTAATGACAATACGAATCCTAATGAGGTCTTAAGTATATTCTTATCAGCTACTCTCAATCGGCGGTACATTAAACCCAAATCAATTTTTGAGAACACCCTCGCCCAATTCAATTGGTCCAATATGTCATCTATGCCAGGCAAAGGATACTTGTTCCTGTTGGTGTTTATCTCCCTAAAAGCGATGCATGATTCCATACTCTTATCTTTCCCCTTAACAAACAGCACAGGAGCTCCCCACGGTGATGTACTAGGCCTAATATATTCCTTGACCAAACAACTCTTGCAACTGTGTCCTAATTAGCTCATTTCAGGACGTGTCATGCTATACGGTGTTTTAGATATAGGAATTGTTTCAAGATTTAACTCTATAGTGCACTCAAATGCTCTAGCTGGTGACATACTCGCAATTCCACTCGGAAACACATCAACGAATTCATTCACACTGGGAACAACCTCGATCTTCACTCCAACTTATTTACTCCCAACTGGCACACTACAGAGAAATAGCTCACACTCCTTATTCATAAATTTCCTCACTTGCATTACCGAAATAACTAAGGGTTATTGGACTTCTCAAAACGTCGATATGAGGTCAACCTTTCTAATAGGGTTCCTTAAACTTACTTTCTGAATTTCACAGTCTATCTTAACCTTGTACAAACTTAGTCAATCCATCCCTGAAATTACTTCTAGGTCCCTAAAATTAAACTTTTGTCAAATCGGAAGGGAAACGCAATCTTTTGTCTTCAAAGGCAAGTTCTTAAATAATTTTATACACCTTATGGTTACACTAGTAGACATAATAACAGGTAAATCAATCATTCAAAATCTACTAACTTCAGACTCTTAATAACAGATGACAAAATGAAAGAATAAGTTGCTACCGAATCAAATAATGTTTAACTAGCACGAAATTAAATAAAAAGTACCATGAACTACGTCTGCAGAACGTTCAGCTTCATTTCTACTCATCACGAATAGTTTGCCCGGAGCCTTATCATGGTTGTTGTTATCATTTGCAGGCTTATTATAGTTCTCTTGATTGTTTTGTGCCCCTCCAGGCTTTGAATTTTGACCTCCAGACTGGTTAAACCTCTCTTGGTTCCCACCTCCATTACTATTTTGTTCCTTTCTGTGCTTAGTGAAGCACTCAAACTCTCTATGCCCCCTTTTCTGACAATAGTGGCAATTCACCAATTTTACTTTACAGTCCTTCCCAGGGTGGTTATTGTTGCACCTCTTGTAGTGATACACTCTCCCGTATTTACTCCTATTGTTGTACCCCTGACTGTTTCCTCTTCGAAAATTTCCATTTCCATTCCCATTCCTATTCTTATTCATATTCCTCTTGAAATTTCCTTGGTCTACCCGAGCATTAAACTCTTTTCTTTTCTCCCCAACAACATTTTTCTCGTCCCTTATGTACTGCAAACCATAAATATGAGCGGTTTTCTCATACACATTATCTAAAGATGTAAAGGTTTCTCTACTTAATCCCAACTGGATCTCATCGGTCAACCCTTGCCCAAACCTCTGAGCCTTTATCTCTTCTGTGGCTACAACCTCAGGTGCAAACTTCGACAGCGCTATAAATTTGCTATAATATTCAGCGATGGTCATACTCCCCATCCCAAGGTTTATGAATTCCTGCGCTTTTCGTTTTGTTATAAAAGGAGGATAAAACTTTTCCCTCAATGCAACAACAAATGAGTCCCAATTACATCCCTCGACAGTATTTAGCCTAGTTTCATTCTCTCTCCACCACAGATCGGCTTCATCTTTTAGGTAAAGGACAGCTTGACCTACTCTCATACTCCTAGGGCAACTCACAGCCTCAAACAGTTTCTCAAACTCCCTAATCCAATTTTCTAAGAAGGTAGGGTCTGATTGCCCCTTGAAGTATGGTGGTTTAACCCTAGCAAGTCTTTCAAACATTTCCCCTGCAGAATTGGGGTGCTCAGTTCTTTCCTGAGTCAGCTTTTCCGCTAAGAGGCGAATAGCAACGGCTAGATCATTGTTGTTGGCCATTCTAGAACACGACCGGCAATTAGTATACTCTACTTTAGGTTTTAAACATCACCTATACGTTATCCCATACAATTTAATACTTGAATTGACCATAGAGATCGCCTCAACCAACAATGTTCACATTAATACACATCATTTACGAAGGCACGACAATTGTTTACGAAGGTGCAACGATCGTCTACAAGATACAATAATCATTGAAAAATAATCATCCTCAATAATTCACGAAAGACATTCACACACTGCACATAACGCATAACATTTTGAATCATATTGGTCATGAGGGTCTAGATTGGCCCTCACTTCCTTTATGTACTCAAATCATTTAATATTATTGTGGCAATTAAATTGATCCACAATTCACACTGAGTATGCAACCAATAGAAAAATTAATCCATGACGTGTTACCTAAAGGTTGGGGTATTATGGAATCCTCAAAATAGAATAAAGAACAATTCCTTGAAAACTTTAACTTTTATGGCTAACTCCATAAAGGTTTATTACATCCTTCAAAATAATAAAGAACATTTTAAACTTCAATAAACTTTAACCTTAAACTGTTGTAGCTTTGCTACTTATTCTTTAAAACATAAAAGAGCTAATTAACTATTATGACTTCAAAGTATTTGTGGCCTCTTGCCTATCCATTGCTCCTGAGACTTGCGGAGTGAAATTTAGATCTCAAGATCATCAAACTCTTCCTCAGAGTCTTCATCTTCTTCCATGTCTTCATCTTGATTAGGCTCACTTGCAATCTCCTGTTCACTTTCGAGCTCTGCATCTGAACCACTAGAAATCTCAATGGTTGGCTCATGGGCCGCTGGGTTAGGATTCTCTGCCTCAACACCTACATTCTCATTCTCCACAGCTACATCATTTTCCTCTAGGTCATTATTTACACTTACTTCCATAGGTTCTTCTGTAACTACATCTCCAACATGGCTCCCTGCGATTTTACCGTCTCTAAACCCACTTTCTGCCGCCTCAATAATGGTGGTCAGAATTTCTGAGTCATATTTCCATCTACCATCCCAAGTCCCATACTTAGCCAAGTTTGGAGTTCCATTATCAGAATGCATGTCTTTAAACTTTTCCTTGAGTTCTAGGTATGGAAATTTGTTAGGTAAGCAATTAATGATAGTGGCTCCTATGGTATCCTTTCTCATTAAGATAGGTTGCCCTTGAACTTTAGCATGATATTCTCATTAAGAGGGGTGCTTACCGGCGGCGGGCGGTGATTGACCGGCGGCTGGAGCACGGCGTGAAGGAGGAGAGAAAAACGGCTGTGAGGGTTTGCTGTACGTGAGATTGAAGGAGGAAGAGGAGTGTATGCTTGCTTGGGTTTCACGTGAATTAGAGTAAGGGAAGGGAGGTTTGAGTTTTTGGGTTTTAATGTTGGGCTTTCCCAAGTGGGCTAGAATTAGGATTTAGCTTTTATGATTCGTATCCAAAACTGAATAAGATCATTTTCTAAATTCAATCAATTTTCGTAATTCAAATTCTTTTCAACTTAAAATTCTAAAATCATTTTCGATTTCGTAAATCGTTGAAAATATTGAAATGTAATAAATAAATATACGTTAATTATATATTTATTTCTAAAATTCGTAAATTATTTATTAAATATACGTTAAAATATATAAATAAAATGTATAAAATTACGGGGGATTACACTCGCTCTCTCCCGTGCCTCTCGTACACATCCTCACCCCACACTCTCTTCGTTCCCTCTCGCCCTCGCACACAGCTATGCTTTATGCGATGTTGTGCGTTATTGCGCTGCTGCTTGTTGTTATTATGTATTGCGGTTGCTGCCCCTCACACGCACACAGTCTCACTCTCTTTCTCTCGTGACCGCCGAGCACCGAAGCCCCGCCTCTGCTGCTTGCTGCCTTCGCTGCCCGTGCGCGCACAACACACGCTACTCGTGTGTTGTGTGTTGTTCTGTATACCCCGTATATTTTAGCCCTTTTTGTGCCCAATCACATTCAATTCGTGATTGTACCGTGCTATAGGCCGGTTTGGTATAATTCTCTTCTTCCTTGCCTATTTTATTTCAATTCCGTATTTTAAAATTATATTATTATTATTGATTTTGATTAATTAAACTGCTGGGAACGGTTATGAACACCATATTGTGATGTTTTACGTGTTTGAATTCATAAGGATGATTTTTATTAAAGGAACTATTATTTTCAGATTTAATAAATTAATAAAGTGTGGATTTTTGATGTCCTAAAGTGATTTTTATGATTATTTAATACTAGGGTTTTAATCCCAATTTCATAAGCGATTGATTTACTTAATTTAATGGTGATTTAAATAAGGAAATCAAATGTAATTCTCATATTTAATTCGATCAAGGCTTGAAAGCGTTGATTTTAACGGTTTTAAAGGCAAAGTATCAATTAATATTTTCACACTAGGACTTTAATCGGCCAATTGATACTATTATTTTGATCATCTACGATTAGTTTATAATTAAATCAAAGGTTTTAAAACTCTTAAAAGTTGCTGGAAACTTAGTAAGCATGGATAATAACTAAATTTTATTATTTTAATAATAGGAGGTGAATTCTATCCTTGATTGTGATTCGCAAAGTGGCCCCCGTACTTAGATACTCAAGGTACGTACATGCCTAGGGTGACCACCATTTACATGAGGACTATGTGACGATTATTATTTGTGAATCATGTGATTGAAGTATTATTGAATTCATGTTTGATGTGGTGAACAAGCATGTTATAGTTTATTGTTGAATTATGAAGCCTATGTGAACAGTCATGTTGTGATCTTGTATAAATCGATGAATTATGTCAAACATGTTGTTCAAGTTTATATGCATGTATGAGTGTTTCACATGCAAGGATTATGTTTATGCTATTTTACGGGATGTCTAGCATACTTTAAGCCAAGTAGTTGTGCCGCAGTGCAGTATTTATTCTACCGCCGAGTAGAATATGTTTGGGAAGTTTATGTGAATTGAACTAAGGACTACTCGTGCCTTGTGCACACCCCGCTTATTAACTGGCAATGTCGGGTTATCTCAATAGTATATTGAGAAGGAACAATGGGAGTATATCACTTGAGTCCTATGTTTGATCACATGTCCTAAAGAATTAAAATGAGTGTTATTGTTTGGTTGCTTGTATTTTATGTCTTGTTGCTGTGTCTTGAGTTCACCTTGTGCATAAAATATTAATTAAACGTAAAGTGCAACCTGAATGAGCTTCAAAACTTTTGGAACGTATATACCTTGAGTATGAACAATGGGGGAGTTTTGCCGGAAAACTTGCACTCCTTGAATTATACAAGACGTTGTTTCATTCTTTATTTTAAGCGCGGGAATTCCGTCGGTATGGTCCGATATTTATTATTTTGGTGTGTGGTTGGCTTCCAACACCTTTTCTTTTCCTTTTATGGATATTTTCTTTTACCCATTTGAAGCTAATTCTTATTAATCTATGAGTCAAGAGTCGTGTCAAGTGTCGAGTCTTGCGTCCATGATTACTTGTTATTAAATGGCTTTTGCATGTGGTTTATTATACTGGTGAGTGAAGCATGTTAGACTAGGATTTCATTCTAGCTTGTTCATACTCAACATTAGCTGACTTCGTGCTTCATGTATTTCGGTAATAGCCTTTTCCTTAATAACCCTATGATGATCCATCATTGCATTTGCATTGTTGGGGAATAAATTTCGAATAACATGTTTGTAAAGATAACTTGCTGGAGAAGTTATCATGGGATTGAGATTGAGAGATTATTTTCTCTTCCGCGTTTATAAAACTCTATATTTATTTTCTAGTCATGACTACATAAAATATTTAATTATTAGATAATGGGTTTTAAATGTTTTGTTTGGGCCATAATGGTTTCGGTTTGTATCGAGGCCATTAACTATTTATTATATTTGAAAGTTAGTTAAAGTCCGCTGCGTAATTATGGTAAATAGCCTTAGCCGTTATCACGGTGGCGGTAATATCTTGGTAATTCCTTTGTTTTAAGTTTGAAAATGTTTTATAAAAAGCAAGGAATTATTAGGGTGTTACAAAGTGGTATTTTCATAGCTCAAGTTTAAGAGCTGTTTTGCATTAAATAATAGTGCAAGGTAGTAATTCCTTAAACTATGATTTAAAAACTACTTAATAGTAATTCATACTATTTGAGTAGCATTTGCGGAACTTTAAGATTTTTGATTTTTTTTTTTCCTGAAGTCAAAAAGTTACTTTTGAGTATCTATATTTTGAAAATCCAAATACCAATTATTTGAAGTTATTTGAAATTAATCAAAAGTCCGATTTTTTTTTTATTTGGTTCGAATATTTTTTTTTTCCTTTTTCAAATTTGTTTGAATTATTTTTTTTTCCGATTTTTTTTTCGAATTTAATTATTTATTTATTTAATTATTTTCGAAATCCTTATTTATTCGAATTAATTAATTTAATCATTTGATTATTTATTTTAATTTTTGATTTTAATTTTAATAATTTCGTTTAAATTTGAAGTTATTTATTAAATTAATTTTGAAAATTTTCATTTATTTCTAAGTGAGAAAGGGTAGATTAATAAGAGAATTTAATTTAAGTATGCATCTAATTAAGTGTTATGTGATTAAGTATTGATTATGTGATCTTGTATTTAAAGTTTGATCATGTTTTATTTTGCTTTATGTGATTAATTGCATCATAATCCATGATTAATCATGTATTTGTGCATTGAATGTGTTAAAGCTTAATTATTTTGGGGGGCATTGAATTATTTTGTTTCGCAACGCGTTAGTAAGACTCTTAAGTTGTGTATTTTCGAGATTTAAGATGTTGCTTTCAAAGTTCTCTAACCTAAAACACCTAGAGAAGTTAGTTCGCGAGACTCCGCACATTTATGTGAAGAAGATTGAGTTCGCTTGCAATTATTTTGCTACGGTCCAGAATTTGCCTCAACTAAGGAATAAGGATGTTATGTCTGAGATGGCTATTCATTACTTGCCTCATTAGAATCCACACATACAGCTTAAGAATCGATTCCATGATATGCATTCCGAGACTGGTACTCCTAATTAATTTAAGTATGTACTCCTGATGGTAGATGGAGGTATGACATGGAGGTCATGACCACTATTTTAGAACTTGCAGACAAATACTTTGAGGATGTTAAAATGGTAGAAAATATCAATCACATGGAATATGATAGTGATGTGGAGAACCCTATGAATAGTGATGAAATTGTGGATCAGAGCAGTGATGACGATGTTGTTGAAATTGAGAATCATAACCCTATCATTCCTGAACCCTATTGAGATTTCTAGTGATACTGAGGATGAGCCTGAAGCCAATGATGAAGTCAATAGTGTGCTACAACAAAATGATGAAGATATGGAGTATGATTCTAATCTTAAAGAAGACATGGATGATCCTGAAGATCAAGATCGTTCTCCTCAAATCTGTAGGGGAGTTTGGCTAGAAGAATAGTTACAAGTTTTCAATTGTAATATCTAACACTTATTTTTGGTTGAATAATAAAGTAGCAAAGCTACTATTTTGGTTTTAGTAATTCATTTTATGGTTTAGCGAATAAAGTACTATCCAAAGGTGTAGGGGGTTTTTTGTGCAAAACTTGTTTCCAGTTCTACAAGAGGGGCGGTTCTTTAGAAAACCATAGAATTTTTGTACCTCGAAGGAGTCACCACCAAACATTGTTTAAAGTCTCGTTTGGAAAGACCGCAAGTCACTCTATTTTGGATAAGGCTTTGAATCCTCGAAACGGATGGGTGAGATCCGGGCACGGGAACGAAATGCTTATTCCGCGAGCTTTAGAAATATTCAAGTATGTTGGCACAACATTTCTTCGAAAATATACCCTAGATTAGACTATGTGGATTTGAATTTAGAGCAAATAGAATCTCTAATTGTATGGTGGTCAATTTGCTTTAAAGATTAATTTAAGGAACCTAAGGTCGGTTTGTCCAAGAAATTATCTTTGTTAAGCGTGATGTAACCTTTGTATTTTTTTGTATTTGTATTTTTTTGTATTTAGCATGTGCGGTGATGAAAGCAATAAAGCAAATAAAGCAACATCACAATACTAAATAAAGTGCGGAATTAGTAAATACAAGACCCCCTAGAAATGGACTAGGGAGTAGGTCCACATTTCCTAGAAATGGACTAGGCAAGTAAAGATGCGGAATTGAAAGTGCGGAATTGAAATTGCGGTATTGAAAGTGCGACATTGAAATTGCGGTATTGAAATTGCGGTATTGAAATTGCGGTATTGAAAGGTGCGATATTGAAATTGCAATATTGAAAGGTGCATAATTGAAATTTGTACTTGGGCACATGAGATTCGAACGCCAAGCGGTTCCTTAAAAATAAGTGCGCCCGACAAGAATTCAAAGCCAAAAATCTCAACTTGGGAGTGGTTGCTCAACCCAAATATCCTAGATTTTGCAAGTTAAACTTGAACTTGAAAGTTTGAATATTGAAGTTTTGAACTTGAAATAATTGAAATTTGAACTCGAAAGGATCCTAGTTTAGGGAAGTAACCATGAACAACCCTAAACATGGTGAGATCTTGAAATTTGAAAACTTGAACTTGTATATTGAAAAATGGAGTTTTGAATCTCAAAAGGCTAAACCTTTAAATGTTAAAAGGTGTCATCTTTGATTACCCCATACTTGAAGGTGATTCTAGTCCAAAGAGGTGATTGTAAACAACTTTGGACATCCTTGAATCTTGAAAGTTTGCATTTTGTATTTTGAAAAAGTTTGTATTTTTGGAAAACATGTATGATTGTTGCAAGTGGTGTTTTTAATGATTGAAAAACACCAACTTGCTAATAATTTTGAAATCAAAGCAACATAGTTGATTAGAATGGGATTCGGATTTACCTAGTTAGGTTTAGGCAAGAGCTCCCAATTGCTTTTGAATTTAGGAATTTTGTATGTGTTTTTAAGGAGTTTTTGAGTTGTATTTTGAGGCGTAATGTCAGAATTACGACTTGTATTGTTGTTCTCCTCCTCATTATGCTTAAAATGAGGGGTATTTATAGGAAGAATGGGCGCAAGGCGCCAGCACACGCCAGCGTAGCCCGCTGGACTAGCGCAGTGCGCTGCTGACGTGGCTTGAATGCCGCCAAAGCAAGGACGCGGGCTCCGTCCTTGTTTCGTCTTGTAGTGTTGTACCTGTTGTACGAATAGTACTAGGTTTGGCGTTTTGTATTTGCTTGGAGGTAAAACCAGCCTTTCTCGGGTTTTGAATTCCGGTTTTACGGGACGGGGCCCGGCATGCTCGGTTTTGTGGGTCGGCGCCCGAATTTGACTTGCCTTATATGATTTTGAGTGGAAAAGGCCTAGTAAAACCAATGGTATGGTCCAACAGATGAGATTGTACTTGGATTTTGAAATTAGATTTGGAAAGTTGTATTTTGTACCGAGAACCGAAAGGGGAACGGTCTCGGGGGTTGGCTTTTGGATCTTGAATTTTGGAAGTATTCTTAGAAATTGGGATTTCCTCCTGGAGTTATTCCAATCACCTAGTAAGGATAATGGTATCGTCATCATCCCAAAGGAGAGACACAAATTAGGTGTCTACAGAAGCCCCCACTTTGACTGAGGGCGTTCGGTTAGGAAAGCGCAAGTCAAAGTATTTCGAAAGGGACGGAGAATGATCAAGATGTTCTGCAATCGAGACCACTCTTTGTACGCCGGTACCTGCATAAAATAGGCGTTAGAAAAAAGGATAGATTCTACCTCGGTGGGGTGGTGATGACTCCGGTTTGTACTTGTACTTTTCCGCCTTCAGTTCAGGACGGAGCTTGGCATCGAAAATTTTGAATCTTGAATTTTTTGAATTTTTGAATACCCGGAGTTAATTCGTTTGGGATGTCCTTTGCTGGGGATAAGAGCTTTTTACTGGCCCTTAAAATTTTGAAATTTCGACTGACTTTCCCGGAGCTTGGGTCCGTTGGGAGTTGAACGCCTGACTCGTTGTATTTTTTGGACTTTGTATTCTTGAAACATTCATCTGTTTATACTTGGAGAGACGGGTGTATACCAGCATTTCCGATGGATGGTCCGATGCGACGTTTGATGCTTGGTGCGGAAGATTGTAGCAGCAAAGGACGTGCAATCAGCACGGGAGACCGCGCGCTGAATATTCGCGCATGCAGTGGGCAGCGCTGGGCGCTGGGGCGGCGTACGGCGCGGGAATGCGCTACATAGGCGCCCCTTGCCGTGCCATTTTGAGTAGCAACATCTTTCTTTCTTGCTCTCTTTCTCTCTCAAAGGTCGAATTATCTTCCCTTGGTCTTGCTCTTTCCTTGTCCATGTAAGTATTTCATGTTTTGCTTATGAAATAACTCTAGGATTGCATGTAGTTTTGATTTTCTCGTACTTTGAAATGATGCTCGTATGCTTAAGCTTCTTGAATCTTGTAGAAGATTGTTTGATGGCCATTTGAACTTGAACTGTTGGAACTTGTAGACTTGAAATTTTTTGAACGTTTTCTTGAATGTATATTTTTGTATCGGCTTCGGCATGGATAGCCTAGGCGTTGATGTAGAACTTGTGTACCTGCTTTGGCATGGATAGCCTAGGCGTTGGTGTTTGAACTTGTATACCTGCTTTGGCGTGGGTAGCCTAGGCGTTGGTCTTGAACTTGTATACCTACTTCGGCGTGGGTAGCCTAGGCGTTGGTGTTGAACTTGTACCTTGAACTAGAGGACCACTAGGGATCTGTCTTGAATTTTTTTTGACTTTGTTAAGGCTAGTATAGGATAGCCCCTAGTTTAGAATTTTGACACTTTGTATTCCACTTGATTTAGTATGCCTCGTCACACTCGGAGGAAGCTCGCCGAATCATCGGTGGTTCGAGCTTTTGAGGAGGACGCTTCGGATGATGAAGCGGCTGCAACAAACGCGCCAGACGGGGGTATGGTTCCCCGGGATGCGCCTACTTTTGCTGGTACTGGTTGGAGCCCTTCCGACCTGGTGTTTCGGCCGGAGTGGCACTTGTCTCAGCGGCCTCACGCTTGCATGGTGAGTCTTGTACTGTGTTTTGAATTTGTATTCTATATTTGTATAGGTTTGGAGTTAACACGTTCACCTGTAGGCCGATGGAAAGTCGTTTCGTACTTTCTGGTCCTTGGTGGAGGTTTAGAGGGCTTTTAAAGCTCTTCGTGCTGATGAGGAGGCCATGGAGATTTGGTCGCAGACGGGCCTGACCGACTTCTGGCGTACCATGGGAGGTACTTCGAGGAGAACGGGGGTCAAGCCCCGGCTGTGGGCTTTGTTGGAGCGGTGGGGGGATACCACCACCACTTTCCACATGTCATTGGGGGAGATAACCATTACCCCATTTGAGTTTGCTATGATCACGGGTCTTCCTTTTTCTAAGAGGAACGTGACCTTTGATCCGGAGCTGACGTGGCGCTCTTCCGTTGCCAGGGACTTGCTTGGCCCTGTTGTTGACTTGTCAGACGATGATGCCCACGCTTCCGTGACAGTGATCGTGGAGGCTATCTGCGGTGTGGGTGTATCCGCGGAGCAGAGGGTTAGTGAGCAGAGTGATGGTCCCGAGTAGGAACAGTCGGGTTTACATCAGGTTTCTGTCCGTTCTGAGGGACTTGAGAGCTGTTTCGAGCTATAACTGGGGTGGCTTGCCATATAGCCACCTCTTGTACGAGATGAAGCGGGCTCCCCGGACTGCGCTGGGGAGTGACCCGAGCATGGCTGCTCTGTGGAGTGCGCTGGAGGTATTTAAAACTCCTTGTACCTTGTACTTTGTACTTGTATGCTTGTATTTGAACTTGACTGATGTTTTACTTGCTTCTCGAAAGATTTGGATATATGAGCACTTTCCAACTTTGGCACCGGATCGTACTAGAGATGCGGCTTACTTGTATGCTGCCTCTTGGATAGGAGCGGTACGCAAGAGTGTGCCTCTGGCGGCCTCTCGCAAAGCTTGGAGAGTCCTTCCTGCTGACGAGGTAATATTCTTGTACTGTTGTGCCCTCCTTGTAATTGTATTTGTATTGTTGCCTGAGTTGTCTGTTTTTCAGGTGGTATGGCGTCCTTTTGCCAACGCGCTCATACCTGCCTCGGCTGCTCGTGCCCATTTCCTGTCTGGGCGGCGGGTTTCGCTTCCAGGGGTGTACCGCCACATGTGGTACCTAGGGGAGCGAGTGTCCCCTCAGCAGAATTCGAGGGAGAGACTTATCCCCAAGGACCACCGGGGTCCATGCTGGCGTTGGATGAAGAGCTGGCCCGGCTCTATGTGGAGGCTAGGGGCTATGTTGTTTGCCGCTCTTGGAGGAATTTTGTACACAGGAAGGGGAGCTATGACGACTTCCTGAGGAGGCTGGCTCCAACAGTACGCTTCGTACTGCCGGTGAGCTTTGAACCTCGTATCTTGTGTTCTTGTATTCTTGTATTCTTGTATGATTGATGATTGCATGATTGTATATAGGAGGAGGAGGTTGATTCTGAGAGCATTCCCCACGCCCACAGTAATCTTGAACATTCTGCCGTTTGGAGCAGTTATCTTGAGAGACTTTCTCCAGCCATTGACCATCTTCTCACTTGGAGTAATTAGCTTACGTTAGGTTATGATACATATGACAATTCATAAATCATGCGGAAAAACCATAAAGCCAGGAAAGCATATTATTTACACATAATCATTTAGCATAGTTTAGATGCATACACTTTGTTGCGTGCCTTCCCTAGCTGCGCCCGAACCGAACAAGAACAAGTCTTTAGGACTCCAAATGTCGTCCCTCCGTAGATAGTCCACAGCACGTCCGGATCCGCCTTAAGCTTGACCAACTAGAATCGCCCTTAAGGTACTTAGAATTTTCGGCTATTGTAGGCAATTATGTGACTGAATTTTTGCTCTCAAAAATCACTTTGAATACTTGAATACATCAATTGTGTCTATAAATTATGACCCTAGGCACCTATTTATAGAGGTATGTAAAAGGAACTGGAATCCTATTAGGATACGAATTAATTAAACTAGAATCCTAATAGAATTCTTATTTAATTAATTCATCCTTTTAGGTTTAGGAATTTAATCATATGTCGAAACCTGATAGCTTTAGGATTCGTATAGCACACAAACACACACGCACGCACAGCAGCCCACGAGGGGCGCCATGCGCGCGCGCAGCCCGCGAGCTCGCAGCCCATTGCCACGAGGCCCACACGCTGCCGCAGCCTTGGCGCGCGCTGGGCCTGCCTTGCGGTGGGCCTGGCGCAGCCTTGGCTGGTGCGTTGTGGCGCGCTGGCTTGCTGGGCGATGGCCTGGCTTCGTGCTGGGCCTTCGTCTGGCAGGCCTCGTCCGATGCTAATTCGTACGATACGCTTCCGATTAATTTCCCGATTCCGGAATTCATTTCCGATACGAACAATATTTAATATTTCCGATTCCGGAATTAATTTCCGTTTCGAACAAATATTTAATATTTCCGTTTCCTGAATTATTTTCCGATTCCGATAATATTTCCGATTCTGACAATATTTCCGTTTCCGGCAATATTTCCGATTCCGGCAATATTTCCATTTCCGATAATATTTTCCGATACGTACCATGTTTCCGTTTCCGGCAACATCTACGACTTGGATAATATTTATATTTCCGATACGATCCATATTTCCGTTTCCGGCAATATCATCGTTTCCGGAGTATTCATTTCTTGCCTGTGACGATCTCAGCTCCCACTGAAACCAAGATCCGTCGATTCCGAATATCCATAGATGGAGTATTTAATGCCATTAAATACTTGATACGTTTACGTACTATTTGTGTGACCCTACGGGTTCAGTCAAGAGTAAGCTGTGGATTAATATCATTAATTCCAGTTGAACTGAAGCGGCCTCTAGCTAGGCATTCAGCTCACTTGATCTCACTGAATTATTAACTTGTTAATTAATATTGAACCGCATTTATTAGACTTAACATAGAATGCATACTTGGACCAAGGGCATTATTTCCTTCAGTCTCCCACTTGTCCTTAGGGACAAGTGTGCATTTCCTAATTCCTTTGTCGCTCGATGCTTGCTCTTGAACATAAGGTAAGAGTTGTCATCCTTATTATGTCCAGAGGTGTTTCTAGGTTTCAGAGTTCAACTGATCAAATAAACAGATAATCATAGCCTATGATTCATCTGAGCACGGCCATGCATTTCACAGTTTCTAGCTCTCCGATTGGCCTTATACAACTTTGAAGCATCTTATCCCGATTTATGGGAGGACAATCCCAATCTTGCGATCTTGAGATTAGACTTCGTTTGATAGGTGATTACCTGAGCGTTGCCTTTATAGCCTCCGTTTACGGTGCGACGGTTGGTCAACGTCAAAGCAACCAGTTCTCAAACAAGTAATCTCAAATCACTCAGGTATTGAGGATTTAGTGTCTAATAATTTTAATGAAATTTACTTATGACAGATTTTCATCTCTTACAGTAAAGTTTCATAGGTCTGTCCGATACTAGTCTTCTCAAAGTAAGTATCTATGCAAATGATTATGACATTGCCATGTCCACATAGTTCAAGAAACAGAACTACTAGTCATCTTGCATTCTAGTCGTCTAACGTTTTCTATGCGTCCAATTTTATAGAAAACTCCGACCAGGGACCATTTTCAACTTTTGACATTCAAGTTCACTTGATAGACATTTCTTAGTCACAGGACTGGTCCTGACAGTCTATCTTGAATAGTTCGTCAAATTGAAGGGACTCATCATTTAATACTAAACCAAGATTAAATGGAATATGAAAATACATTTCATATATGATAAATGTTCAACCCCAATGTTTTACAACCATGGGCCTCAAACCCATCTTCTAAAACAGTTCATGGAATTTCAAAGCTATGCTTGATTTCCAGTGCTATAATGTAAGTGTTGCTTCTCACTTGTTGCATAGGTTTAGTTATCATGCTTTGCCAATCTTAATATCCTTTTCATCGAATGTTCTTCGAGATATGATGATAAGATCTTTTGAGTATGTTTATTTTGTGATCTAGTCTTTCTTGCTACATTAGTGGTTCTACGCATTTTGCAATGAAGGACCATCAAGTTAGCAGACGTTTTTCTTGCTTCAAGAGTGGTTCTACGCATTTTTCAATGAAGAACCATCAAGCCAGCAGATAGGTGATTTACCCAAGTTCAGTGAAGAACTTTAAACAACTCTATTTTATTGCTTTTTAGGCAATAATTACTTTTACTTCAACTGTATAGGTTGCTAGTGATGCTTTGTTTGGATTTACCTATCCAAGCAGTTCATAGATATGTGGAAGACTCTCCAACTATATCTTAGAACATGGAAATTATTATTTTAATTTCCCACGCAACAACTCATGGTCTTCAATCCATGTTGCCATTTCAAAACACGATGCTGTATAGCTCGTCCTTATCAATGGTTAACTCCAAAGGGTCTTGCTTGATCCTTTGCCAGTGTTTATGCGTGTAGCATCAATATTTAGCATATCTTTATTTCCTTGAATCAAGAACTATTCCTATGTACCTTTTTAAGTACCATAAGTATTCTTGATTTCAATCTAGTTGATCTTCACTTAGATGAATAGAGATTGGTATATGTTCGTCATGCCTAAAGTCATACGATACGTTTTTGGCGATCCTCATATTATATCATACATGATAAATTCTTTTGCAGAATAATTCCCAATTGAATTCTATTCATGTAAGTTTAGCTCATCTAGTTTCAGTAGATACTAAATCCAGCTAAATTATTTGACATATAATATAGGTTAAGAATCTTACTTAGATCCTTTGATGTTTAACTTAGTAAATGCTAATACATAGTTCAAACATTCTTTACTTAGATTTATTCACATGGGTCGAATTGAAGGAAATAATGCCCTTGGTCCAAGTATGCATTCTATGTTAAGTCTAATAAATGCGGTTCAGTATTAATTAACAAGTTAATAATTCAGTGAGATCAAGTGAGCTGAATGCCTAGCTAGAGGCCGCTTCAGTTCAAGTGGAATTAATGATATTAATCCACAGCTTACTCTTGACTGAACCCGTAGGGTCACACAAATAGTACGTAAACGGATCAAGTATTTAATGGCATTAAATACTCCATCTATGAATATTCGGAACCGACGGATCTTGGTTTCAGTGGGAGCTAAGATCGTCACAGGCAAGAAATGAATACTCCGGAAACGATGATATTGCCGGAAACGGAAATATGGATCGTATCGGAAATATGAATATTATCCAAGTCGTAGATGTTGCCGGAAACGGAAACATGGTACGTATCGGAAAATATTATTGGAAATGGAAATATTACCTGAATCGGAAATATTGCCGGAAACGGAAATATTGTCAGAATCGGAAATATTACCGGAATCGGAAAATAATTCCGGAAACGGAAATATTAAATGTTTGTTCGAAACGGAAATTAATTCCGGAATCGGAAATATTAAATATTGTTCGTATCGGAAATAAATTCCGGAACTGGAAATTTAATCGGAAGCGTATCGTACGAATTAGCATCGGACGAGGCCTGCCGGACGAAGGCCCAGCACGAAGCCGGGCCATCGCCCAGCAAGCACGCGCGCGCCACAAGCCCAGCCAAGGCAGCGCCCAGGCCTACCACAAGGCAGGCCCAGCGCGCGCCAAGGCCACCGTTGCGTGGGCCGCGCTGCGTGGGCTGCTGCTCGCACGCGCATGGGCAGCCCTTGTGGCTGCCGTGTGTGTGTGAGTTTGTGCTCATGCGTGATTCCTAAATCTACAAGAGTCAGTGTATGATTAAATTTCTATTCCTAATTGGATAAATTAATTAAATAGAATTCATGTAGGATTCTAATTTCAATTAATTCGTATCCTACTAGGATTACGATTCCTTTTCCATAACTCTATAAATAAAGGCCTAGGGGTCATAATTTATACACAAGTTTCAAAGTATTCAAAAGTGAGTTTTTTGAGAGAAAATTAAAACACACATCTTGCTCATAAAGTGCCGAAATTTTCTAGTACCTTAAGGGCGATTCTAGTTGGTCAATCTTAAGGCGGATCCGGACGTGCTGTGGACTATCTACGGAGGGACGACACTTGGAGTCCTAAAGACTTGTTCTTGTTCGGTTCGGGCGCAGCTAGGGAGGGCACGCAACAAAGAGTATGCATCTAAATTATGCTATATGATTATGTGTAAATAATATGTTGTCCTGGGTTAATGGTTGTTTCCGCATGATCTATGTAATGTCATATGTATCATAACCTAACAGTGGTATCACGAGCCCCTTATTATTTTCATAATCTAAATTGCATGAACATGGTTAAATATTACAAATTTGCAAGAATTAAAAGGGGTGATTAATTTTCGTAATTGTTAATTAATTGCAAATTGCGTTTATTTAATTATACGTACGCAGTTTTTCGGCAGTTTCTTCGTTACTCATCCAAATTGAGTGATTTTTGTGTCAATTCCGCATGTAAAAGGCATTCTAAAATTTTGACAAAAATAGTATTTTTCTGCCGAACCCAGAATTCTCAAATTCGAAGCCTAACTATGACTTTTCGAAGGTTTTAGTTTTTCGAATGCAAAATTTCGTAAATTTAAGATGTTAAATTAAATATTTGCGATTCTTGTTGATAAATCTTGAATTTTTGATTGACCTACTGCATATGTTTAACAAGTTTGAATGCCTAGTCTTGTTAATTATGCAATCTAATTTGTAATTATGATTAATTTGTTGAAAATTAGAATAATTTAGAATTAATTTGATTTTCATAATTAATTGTAATTTAATTAGAAACCTATGATTAAAAACCACCATAAAAATTGTAAATTTACGATAAATTTTAAATTTTTATGACCTAGACTTGAATCCATAACAATCGGAAATCAATTGGATAATAAATTTTCGATTTTTCGCCCTAAAATTATGAAATTAATAATATTTATTAATTTGTCATTAATTTTAAATATAAATTTTAAATTTTTATGCGATTCGTTCATATAACTTGCACGCACGAAGCAATGGACGCTTCGTGTTACCCTTAAGGGGTGTTGTATAATGCGGGCATGCGACGACGAGCAAGGGAGCTCGTCGCCCGTGCGGCACGAATGCAATGAGCAAGGGCGTAGTGCACGAGCACAAGGCAGCAGCCCTGCCTTGTGTCGTGTGCCACGAGCAATGAACGAATGGGCATGGGCGAAGGGCGAGCCAAGGCAGTCGCGTTTGGGCAGCAAGCGAGCTGCGCCACAGCGCGCGCTGCCTCGCACAAGAGCGCGCAGCCTCGCGCGCAGCGAGCGCAAGCTCGCGTGCCACGAGCGCTGCGCCCAGCATCACTCGCGCGCACAGCGCGCGATGTCGCGCGCCCAGCGAGCGATGTTGCGCGCCAGCGAGCGATGGCTCGCGCCAGCGAGCGATGTCGCGCGCCCAGCGAGCGATGGCTCGCGCGCCCAGCGAGCGATGTCGCGCGCGCGCACTGCGAGCGATAGCTCGCGTGCGATGAGCGCTGGCGCGCGCAGCGAGCACAATGTGTGCGGAGGCTTGCGATAGGGAAGCAGCAGCTATGCGACGAGCGCATGGGCTGCGCGCACATGGCCAGCAATGGCTGTGTGCGTACGGTCCATGGGCGTGCAACGCGTAGGGTGTTTGCGTTACGATTAGATCGTTTTGAATGTTTAATTTGAAAATTTCAGTTCACGTAATTTTAATTAATTTTAAAATTAATAATTTGAATTATTTTCTTGGATTTTAATTTTGAATATTATAATTATAATAAATGTTATTTATTCTAATTATTTTACTAAAATTAAAATCATGAATTAATTTAAATACGACTGAAATTAAATTAAATTTTTGGATTCAATTATAAATTGATATGAGCTTTAAATTTTAATTAAATTTGTATGTTTCCGGTTGGACTAGAAATACATTTTTATGTTTAAAATTGGTAAAGCATATGAATTTATTGGTTTAAGTGGGAGCGCTTTTTAGTCATAAACTCTTGATTAGGTCTACAAATCCTTAAGGTTAAAACAACTTGATTAGAATTAATAAGGACTGAATAATTGGTAGATTATTGGTGCCCTTGATTAATTGCTGCAAATGTTTACGTGATGCATAATGTGTTTTACTAACCAGCTATGTGGGCCATTCATGATAATGAATGGGTGAATGGTATATATTGTATATGTACTGTTTTGCAGGTTATGAAGTGACTAGTATGGCCCAAATAGGATAGAAAATATGGTCTGCGTACCATTAATTTGAATGTAATTGGTCTAAAGTACCAAAGTTATTTTTCAATTCAAATATGGTCTGCGAACCATCAAATAGTTGTAATTAGTTATAGCTTATCCTATTTGAAGAAAATGGTGCCTCCCACGGAGATTTTCAAGACGGACTTTGAAGTCAAAGCTTCAAGATGAAGTCGGGCCATACTAGATCACAAATATCTTATGCATGTTTTAAGTTATTTATTGCTTTAAATATGTCTTAAAATGCATGAGATCAAAAGCTTGATTATGTTGCATGATTAAGGATTTTAGTTCACTTAAAATCTAACCAACATAGTAAGAGCCTTAAGTTCCAAACCTAAAAATTGAGTTAAAAGGTGCCATGCCAAAATATACACTTGCTTGGATATCCTTTACATCAATCTAGTAATAGTTTTCGCTCAGCGAGGTGTTACTTATTGGTCCTAAAGGGGCAAGGTACACAAATAATTGTGAGTACATGTTAGTTTTGGTGAAACTCAACGATATAAGTAAGGAGTCCTTTTATGTCGTGGCAAATTCGATAGGTTTACCTAATAAGTTCTTAGACGTACCTATCAACCAAGAATAGTTTCTAGACTATTAGCAAAAGGCTTTTGCTTACCTAAGATGTTCTAGGATTAAGTCGACAAACTGTGCTTAGTTCTTCAATGATTTTAGGATCTTGGAATCATTTTTATTCACACCTGCCGGAACACATAATTTGAATAAAATGCTTAATAAACATTGAATTATGCATGTATGCTAGAATTTAAGTTTATTAAGAGAAACTGTGAATGGTTATTTATTTGTTTATTCTTTTCAATTGTAGTTTTTAATATGGCAAACAACAATTCATTCAACATTCGATCAATTCTCGAAAAGGAGAAGTTGAACGGGAAAAACTTCCTTGACTGGCAAAGGAACTTGCAAATAGTTCTTATGCAGGAAGAAAAGGAGTATGTCCTAGATGAGGCGATGCCCGAAGCTCCAGGCGACGGGGTCACTCAGGCTGCCCTCAATCGTTGGATTGATGCCAACAAGGATGTGAAATGTCTAATGCTCGCCACCATGAGTGCGGATCTGCAGAAAACGTTCATCAACTCAGATGCTTTCACAATCATCAGTGAGTTGAAGAACATGTTCCAAGATCTGGCTCGAGTCGAAAGATTCGAGACTCATAGGCAAATTCTTGAGACCAAGCTTAAGAAAGGCGAGCCCGTAAGTCCACATGTTCTCAAAATGATTGGACTCATTGAGAATATGAGTCGGCTGGATCAGCAATTTTCTCAGGAAATGGCTATAGACACCATCCTCCATTCTCTTCATAGCGGGTATGATCAGTTCAAACTGAACTACAGTATGAATAGTCTGGACAAAACGCTCACTGAGCTTCACGGTATGCTGAAGACCGCTGAAAAGACGCTCAAAAGTGATAAGCAGGATGTGCTTATGGTGCGTGGGGGCAAGTTCAAGAAATCTGGAAAGAAGAGGAATGCTAAGAAAGGTGGCAACAAGGCCAGCCCAACTAAGCAAACTGGCGCCAAATCTGCAAAGAGGAAGGTCAGTCAACCCACTTCTGAATCCGAATGCTTCTACTGCAAGAAGAAGGGGCATTGGAAGAGAGATTGCTTGAAGCTAAAGGAAGATCAGAAGAACGGAACAGTCGTTCCATCTTCAGGTATTTTCGTTATAGACTGTATACTTGCTAATTCAACTTCTTGGGTATTAGATACAGGTTGTGGCTCACACTTATGTTCCAATCCACAGGGACTAAGAAGAAGTAGAAAGTTAAGCAAGGGTGAAGTCGACCTACGAGTGGGAAATGGAGCACGGATTGCTGCATTAGCTGTAGGAACTTACTATTTGTCGTTGCCCTCCGGGCTAGTTTTGGAACTGGAAGAATGTTTCCATGTTCCAAGTCTTACTAAAAACATCATTTCAGTTTCTTGCTTAGATGCTAAGGGATTTTCCTTTATAATAAAAGACAATAGTTGTTCGTTTTATTTTAAAGAGATGTTTTATGGATCTGCTAGATTAGTCAATGGACTTTACTTATTAGATCACGACAAACAAGTATATAACATAAATACCAAAAAGGCCAAAAAGGATGATTCAGATCTCACCTATCTGTGGCATTGTCGATTAGGCCATATAAACTTGAAACACTTAGAAAGACTTCTAAGGGAAGGAATTCTAGAACCATTTGACTTAGAGGATTATGGTAAATGCGAATCATGTTTACTTGGCAAAATGACAAAGCAACCTTTCTCTAAAGTTGGAGAAAGAGCAAATGAACTATTGGGTTTAATCCATACAGATGTATGTGGACCAATGAGTACAAATGCTAGAGGTGGTTTCAGCTACTTTATCACTTTCACTGATGACTTCAGTAGGTATGGTTATGTCTACCTAATGAAGCATAAGTCTGAATCCTTTGACAAATTCAAGGAATTTCAGAGTGAAGTAGAGAATCAATTAGGCAAGAAGATTAAGGCACTGCGGTCTGATAGAGGCGGTGAATATCTGAGCTATGAATTTGATGACCATCTGAAAGAATGTGGAATTCTATCAGAATTGACTCCTCCTGGAACACCACAATGGAACGGTGTGTCAGAACGGAGGAACAGAACCTTGCTAGACATGGTCAGGTCAATGATGGGTCAGGCCGAACTTCCATTAGAATTTTGGGGACATGCACTAAATACAGCTGCACTCACTATAAATAGAGCTCCGTCTAAAGCTTTCGAAAAGACTCCATACGAATCATGGTTTGGAAAGCCTCCAAATGTGTCTTTTCTTAAGATTTGGGGATGTGAAGTATACGTCAAACGATTAATTTCAGACAAACTTCATCCAAAATCTGACAAATGTATCCTTGTGGGCTATCCAAAGGAAACAAAGGGGTATTACTTCTACAATACATCTGAGAACAAAGTGTTTGTTGCTCGAGATGGTGTCTTTTTGGAGAAGGATCACATTTCCAAAATGACAAGTGGGAGAAAAGTAGACCTCGAAGAAATTCGAGTCGAACAACAAACTCTAGAGAATGCTCAAGATGACATTCAGGATGAAACTCAGAGATCTTTAGAAGAATCTGGTGAGAATCATGGTCAATCTAGAAATGTTACCCCGCGTAGATCGCAAAGATATAGATCTCAACCGGAAAGGTACTTAGGTATTTTGACGAACGAGAGCTATGACGTTCTATTACTTGAAAGTGATGAACCTGCGACTTACAAGCAAGCTATGACGAGCCCTAGCTCCAAGCAATGGCAAGAAGCCATGCAATCTGAATTAGACTCCATGTCTGAAAACCAAGTATGGGATTTGGTCGATTTGCCAGATGGCTACCAAGCCATTGGAAGCAAATGGGTTTTCAAACTGAAAAAGGACAAGGATGGGAAACTTGAAGTTTTCAAAGCTAGATTGGTTGCAAAAGGTTACAGGCAAGTCCACGGTGTGGATTACGATGAAACCTTTTCACCAGTTGCAATGCTAAAGTCTATTCGAATAATGTTAGCAATCGCTGCATATTACGATTACGAAATATGGCAGATGGATGTCAAAACTGCTTTCTTAAACGGCGTTTTAACAGAAACTGTGTTTATGACACAGCCTGAAGGTTTTGAGGATCCAAAGAATGCTAAAAAGGTATGCAAGCTAAAGAAGTCGATCTACGGATTGAAGCAAGCATCCAGGAGCTGGAATATACGTTTTGATGAAGCAGTCAGTGACTTTGGTTTCATCAAGAACGCGGACGAATCTTGTGTATACAAGAAGGTCAGTGGGAGCAAAATTGCTTTCCTAGTATTATATGTCGACGACATATTGCTTATCGGAAATGACATTCCTATGTTGAACTCTGTCAAGATTTGGCTTGGGAAATGTTTTTCGATGAAGGATCTAGGAGAAGCACAGTACATATTGGGCATCAAGATTTACAGAGATAGATCTAAAAAGATGATTGGACTTAGTCAAAGCACTTATATCAATAAGGTGCTTGATAGGTTCAAGATGGCGGACTCCAAGCGAGGCTACCTACCCATGTCTCATGGAATGACTCTAAGCAAGACTCAGTGCCCAAAAACACTTGATGAGCGTAGACGAATGAATGGGATTCCATATGCATCATTGATTGGTTCAATAATGTATGCTATGATATGTACACGCCCGGATGTTGCGTACGCACTCAGTGCTACGAGCAGATACCAGTCAGACCCAGGAGAGGCGCATTGGACTGCTGCCAAGAACATTCTGAAGTACCTGAAAAGGCACAAAGATGACTTCCTGGTCTATGGTGGAGATGATGAATTAATTGTTAAAGGCTATACGGACGCAAGTTTCCAAACCGACAAAGATGATTTCAGATCACAGTCTGGGTTTGTCTTCTGCCTCAACGGAGGAGCAGTAAGCTGGAAAAGTGCTAAGCAAAGCACCATTGCGGATTCTACAACTGAAGCGGAGTACATTGCTGCACATGAAGCAGCAAAGGAAGCTATATGGCTAAGGAAGTTCATAGGAGAACTTGGTGTTGTCCCCTCCATTAAAGGACCAATAGCCCTGTATTGTGATAATAACGGAGCTATTGCACAGGCAAAAGAGCCTAGACACCACCAGAGAGTCAAGCATGTACTTCGTAGATTTCACCTTCTACGAGAGTTCGTTGAAAGAAAAGAAGTCGAGATAAGCAAAATTGGAACTGATGACAACATATCAGATCCATTAACTAAACCTCTGCCGCAAGCGAAGCACAACTCGCACACTGCAGCTATGGGAATCAAGCATATTGGAGAATGGCTTTGATGTCTCTGTTTAATGTTTTAAATTTTTAGAGTTTAAATCTTTGTAAAACATTATTGGTTAATCATTCACAATAAATGAAAGGAATTCATTTTTCCATTTAATTTGTGGTTTATTAAATGATGAGTCCCTTCAACTTGACGATATATTCAAGATAGACTGTCAGGACCAGTCCTGTGACTAAGAAATGTCTATCAAGTGAACTTGAATGTCAAAAGGTTGAAAATGGTCCCTAATCGGAGTTTTCTATAAAATTGGACGCATAGAAAACGTTAGACGATTAGAATGCAAGATGACTAGTAGTTCTGTTTCTTGAACTATGTGGACATGGCAATGTCATAATCATTTGCATAGATACTTACTTTGGGAAGACTAGTATCGGACAAGACCTATGAAACTTTACTGTAAGAGATGAAAGTCTGTCATAAGTAAATTTCATTAAATTATTAGACACTAAATCCTCAATACCTGAGTGATTTGAGATTACTTGTTTGAGAACTGGTTGCTTTGACGTTGACCAACCGTCGCACCGTAAAAGGAGGCTATAAAGGCAACGCTCAGGTAATCACCTATCAAACGAAGCCTAATCTCAAGATCGCAAGATTGGGATTGTCCTCCCATAAATCGGGATGAGATGCTTAAAAGTTGTACAAGGCCACTCGGAGAGCTAGAAACTGTGAAATGCATGGCCGTGCTCGGATGAATCATAGGCTATGATTATCTGTTTATTTGATCAGTTGAACTCTGAAACCGAGGAACACCTCTGGACATAATAAGGATGACAACTCTTACCTTATGTTCAAGAGCAAGCATCGAGCGACAAAGGAATTAGGAAATGCACACTTGTCCCTAAGGACAAGTGGGAGACTGAAGGAAATAATGCCCTTGGTCCAAGTATGCATTCTATGTTAAGTCTAGTAAATGCGGTTCAGTATTAATTAACAAGTTAATAATTCAGTGAGATCAAGTGAGCTGAATGCCTAGCTAGAGGCCGCTTCAGTTCAAGTGGAATTAATGATATTAATCCACAGCTTACTCTTGACTGAACCCGTAGGGTCACACAAATAGTACGTAAACGGATCAAGTATTTAATGGCATTAAATACTCCATCTATGAATATTCGGAACCGACGGATCTTGGTTTCAGTGGGAGCTAAGATCGTCACAGGCAAGAAATGAATACTCCGGAAACGATGATATTGTCGGAAACGGAAATATGGATCGTATCGGAAATATGAATATTATCCAAGTCGTAGATGTTGCCGGAAACGGAAACATGGTACGTATCGGAAAATATTATTGGAAATGGAAATATTACCAGAATCGGAAATATTGCCGGAAACGGAAATATTGTCAGAATCGGAAATATTACCGGAATCGGAAAATAATTCCGGAAACGGAAATATTAAATGTTTGTTCGAAATGGAAATTAATTCCGGAATCGGAAATATTAAATATTGTTCGTATCGGAAATAAATTCCGGAACTGGAAATTTAATCGGAAGCGTATCGTACGAATTAGCATCGGACGAGGCCTGCCGGACGAAGGCCCAGCACGAAGCCGGGCCATCGCCCAGCAAGCACGCGCGCGCCACAAGCCCAGCCAAGGCAGCGCCCAGGCCTACCACAAGGCAGGCCCAGCGCGCGCCAAGGCCACCGTTGCGTGGGCCGCGCTGCGTGGGCTGCTGCTCGCACGCGCATGGGCAGCCCTTGTGGCTGCCGTGTGTGTGTGAGTTTGTGCTCATGCGTGATTCCTAAATCTACAAGAGTCAGTGTATGATTAAATTTCTATTCCTAATTGGATAAATTAATTAAATAGAATTCATGTAGGATTCTAATTTCAATTAATTCGTATCCTACTAGGATTACGATTCCTTTTCCATAACTCTATAAATAAAGGCCTAGGGGTCATAATTTATACACAAGTTTCAAAGTATTCAAAAGTGAGTTTTTTGAGAGAAAATTAAAACACACATCTTGCTCATAAAGTGCCGAAATTTTCTAGTACCTTAAGGGCGATTCTAGTTGGTCAATCTTAAGGCGGATCCGGACGTGCTGTGGACTATCTACGGAGGGACGACACTTGGAGTCCTAAAGACTTGTTCTTGTTCGGTTCGGGCGCAGCTAGGGAGGGCACGCAACAAAGAGTATGCATCTAAATTATGCTATATGATTATGTGTAAATAATATGTTGTCCTGGGTTAATGGTTGTTTCCGCATGATCTATGTAATGTCATATGTATCATAACCTAACACGAATATCTCCAATGGAGTCTTTCGTGTTTGATTTAGTAAATGCCATTACTTAATCTAAAACATTAATATAAGATCTTTGTAAATAGATCTTAATACCCAGTATGTACTAAGTTTTGCCTTGGTCCATCATTGATGAATAATTTCAAATCTAAGTCATTAGCATTTGAATGTTATTTCACAATAGAGAGACATGTGTGTGATACACATAGGACCAATTAAGTTTTATGTACTCCCACTAAACTTCTTATATATCTATAAGAATCATGTACATTTTATGAAACTAAAATACTTATTAGCTTCACTAAAATATAGTTCTAATTCCCAATTGCTTGCTTAAATCTGCACTTAGATTTTATAAACTAGCTTTTCTTTTCAAGCATTTATTTGGATCCACAAATCCTATGACATACCATGTATATAGTTTCTTCCAACATTTGACTGAGGAAGATGTTTTGTCATCCAATTGCCATATGTACCAATATGCAATCATTGCTTGAATTATAGACTTAAGCATTACGATTTTGCATGAGGTTTCAACACAATCCACATCGTGAATTTGCTTGTAACCTTTAGCAACTGATCTAGCTTTGTGTGTGAACACAATTTCATGTTTGATGGTTTTTATCCTTAAAACAAACTTGCAAATAGGTGTGAAACTATTCTTGCAAATCAACAAAATTTTAATTTTGTCATCAAAACATTGAGTATGTTTTATGGCCTCTAGCCATTTAAAACATTTGAGTCTATATATGGCCTCGAACCATTTTAGGGAATCTGGGTTTCGTCATAGCTTTCTTACAGGTCACAAACTCATTAATCTACATGATAATAGTTTGACTGCAAGTTGTAGGTTTCTTCACTATCTAATAGAAGAATTGCATAGTTTCAGTGACCTGAACTCTATGCCTACTTGGGTATAGAACATCAAACAACAGAATATCAATAGCCATTTGAAAGTCCTTTGAATATTCTGTTCTCCTTGAAGCACTTGTAAAGTCTTCTAAGAGATGTCTATTCTTTAAAGCCACTTCTAAAGTCCTTAAAGAATAAGTTCGGATTTTCTGAAGCACTTCGAAAAGCCTCCGGAATGTCCGTTTATGTTTGTTGTTCGCCTATTTTCTCCCACTTGTCATTTTGGAACCGAATTTCCAAAAGGACATTATTTCGAGCAAACAAACATTATGTTCTCAAAAATTCGTGGTAGAAACAATACCCTTGTGTCTCATTTGAATAAATCAAATGAAACATATATCTATACTTGGGACTTAGTTTGTCGAATGACAAACACTAAGCTCCCACTGAGTTTTGCAACTCTCTAGATATATTTTATGAAAAGTTATTCTGAAATTTATTTTCAATAGCTTTGACAAATTTGGTTTAGTTTGGTGGTAGTTGAGCATTTTGTTTTAGAAATTATAGGAAAAGTCTTTATGATTCATCATTGATCGAATTAAGTACTAATTGACTTCGATCATTCCAACGTAGATATGCCATATCTTATGGAGCTAGATTGTGAAATTACAACACACAATCATTGATGATCATATTTGGTCTCAAGTAATCATCAACATGATCTAACCTAGATCTTTATGATTTCTTGCCAAGTGGATTTTATACTTCTGAATCTTTGAACTAGCCAAACAGATTCAACTTATATCACATTTGAGTAAATAAACCTATATTCACTCAAATCCATGTGAAATAATAAAGTCATAAAATCTTTCTTTAGTTTTGAACTCTATTGTCTAGGCGTTCTAACAATAGTTCATATCTTTTGTTACTTTCAACAAGTAAGACTAGTTGTCTTAAATTGATTTAGAAATCAATGAACTTTCAAAAGTCCATCAAAATAGAGCTTTTGAATGTTAACTTATTGATATGGTCTAAGCAACAATGCCAAAGATTAGTGGAACTCAAATCAAGGGGTTGATTTGAACCTAGTAAAGTTCTTTAAAGAGTTGTTTGTTTTAATCAAGCATATTGACTCAGCCCGTAAATGACCATTTTATTCAAATAAACAAACAAACAAGCATTGTTTTTGTTCTTCTGAATGTGAGTCTTTCTGTGTTTGAAGCAGAAATTTAGGTATGCTGATTATGGAACAAAATAGCCATTAAGTTCCAGCCTTGAAAGGACTTAAAACAAACTAGATGACCCTACAACTAATGTAGCATTGCCATGCTTCATTTCCCACTTGTAGGTCATTAGTGTAGCCTAGCTTCCATTTTTTGAGTTATTACCGAAGTAAGAACCTCAAGCGGTATATGATACCAAGGAAGTTTGATTGCTAGGTCACTTCTCTTTAAACATAAACTTATAGGTAGAAACGGAATCGTAAATTCCTTTAATTTGTTCCTTGTTTTCCTATTTCTTGTACCCTTTCTTAAGAATTGAATTCTATAGTGTTGACTTTTATACTTTGTTAGACATGTCCGATGTCATTCCAACAGAGTTCTTACCATTTTATTTATGTTGAATATTCTGTTTCAACTAGATGATCTTACCAGAAGCTTCTAAAGTTCTCTAAG
The DNA here is from genome assembly GCF_020520425.1 of Spinacia oleracea. NCBI lineage: Eukaryota > Viridiplantae > Streptophyta > Magnoliopsida > Caryophyllales > Amaranthaceae > Spinacia > Spinacia oleracea. Next base: position 97,121,186 of record NC_079489.1, read on the forward strand.
CATTGATCTATTCGAATGTCTAGGGACTAGACTCATTCGAGAATTAAATGGACAAAGATATTAGGTTGTTAACCATTGGTAAAGCTGAGTGTTTAAACTCAATGCTTTATGATCTCAAAACTACATTGTATTTTGAATTCACAAGCACCAACCGGTTTGCCATTCGATTTTGATACTCGAAAACAACCATAAAAGTCATTAAAAGAAACGTACATTTGAATTGCTCATTTTCTCTCATTTCCGTGAATCGTTCTTGGATTCATTACCAATCAAGGAAATTTACTGTTACCTTTCTAAAAGGATTTATTGCCGTGCAAGATATTTAATTATAAACAGTAATTAAAACATACATTGAAGCATGCAAATTCTAAACATTTATCATGAGTAATAACTTGAAAATTAAAGCAATCATGCATTTTAAACAAGTCATTAGCATTTTATTCGAATTATGTGTTCCGGCAGGTGTGAATAAAATGATTCCAAGACCCTAAAACCATTGAAGAATTAAGCACAGTTTGTCGACTCAATTCTAAAACATTTTAGGTAAGCAAAAGCCTTTTGCTAATAGTCTAGAAACTACTCTTGGTTGATAGGTACGTCTAAGAACTTATTAGGTAAACCTATCGATTTTGCCACGACATAAAAGGACTCCTTACTTATATCGTTGAGTTTCACCAAAACTAACATGTACTCACAATTATTTGTGTACCTTGCCCCTTTAGGACCAATAAGTAACACCTCGCTGAGCGAAAACTATTACTAGATTGATGTAAAGGATATCCAAGCAAGTGTATATTTTGGCATGACACCTTTTAACTCAATTTTTTTTAAGTTTGGAACTTAAGGCTCTTACTATGTTGGTTAGATTTTAAGTGAACTAAAATCCTTAATCATGCAACATAATCAAGCCACAATCTCATGCATAATTAAGACATATTTAAAGCAATAAATAACTTAAAGCATGCATAAGATAAATGTGATCTAGTATGGCCCGACTTCATCTTGAAGCTTCAACTTCAAAGTCCGTCTCGAAAATCTCCGTGGGAGGCACCATTTTCTTCAAATAGGATAAGCTATAATTAAACTAATTACAACTATTTGATGGTACGCAGACCATATTTGAATTGAAAAACAATTTTGGTACTTTAGACCAATTACATTCAAATTAATGGTACGCAGACCATATTTTCTATCCTATTTGGGCCATACTAGTCACTTCATAACCTGCAAAACAGTACATATACAATATATACCATTCACCCATTCATTATCATGAATGGCTCACATAGCTGGTTAGTAAAATACGTTATGCATCACATAAATATTTGCATCAATTAATCAAGAGCACCAATAATCTACAAATTATTCAGTCCTTATTAATTCTAATCAAGTTGTTTTAACCTTAAGGATTTGTAGACCTAATCAAGAGTATATGACTAAAAAGAGCTCCCACTTAAACCAATAAATTCATATGCTTTACTAATTTTAAACATAAAAATGTATTTCTAGTCTAACCGGAAACATACAAATTTAATTAAAATTTAAAGCTCATATAAATTTATAATTGAATCCAAAAATTTAATTTATTTTCAGTCGTATTTAAATTAATTCATGATTTTAATTTTAGTAAAATAATTAGAATAAATAAAATTTATTATAATTACAATATTCAAAATTAAAGTCCAAGAAAATAATTTAAATTATTAATTTTAAAATTAATTAAAATTACGTAAATTGAAAATTTCAAATTAAAATTTCAAAACGATCTAATCTCATCGCAACAACCCCACGCAACGTACGCCCATGGGCCACACGCACACAGCCATCGCTGGTCATGTGCGCGCAGCCCATGCGCTGCTGCTCACCATCGCAAGGCATCAATCGAACACGCGAGCTGGTGCTCGCTGCGCGCGCCAGCGCTCGATGCACGCGAGCCATCGCTCGCTGCGCTCGCTTGCCAGCACTCGATCCATGCGAGCCATCGCTCGCTGCGCGCCTGCCTTTCCCGCACGTGAGCTTGCGCTCATCGCACGAGGCAGCAGTATGCGAGCTGGCGCTCGCTGCGCGTGAGCCATCGACGCTGTGCGTAGCGCTCGTGGCACGCGAGCTTGCGCTTGCTGCGCGCGAGGCTCCGCATGCTTGCGCGAGGAAGTGCGAGTTGTGGCGCAGCACGCTTGCTGCCCACACGCGACTGCTCGTGCCTTGCTCTCGCCCCTGCCCACACGCCCATTGCTCACAGCCCACGACACAAGGCAGGGCTGCTGCCTTGTGCTCGTGCACCATGCCCTTGCTCGCTGCATTCGTAGCGCATGGGCGACGAGCTCCCTTGCTCGTCGTCGCATGCCCGCACTATACAACACCCCTTAAGGGTAACACGTAGCGTCCATTGCTTTGTGCGTGCAAGTTATATGAGCGAGTCGCATAAAAATTAAAAATTTATATACAAAATTAATGACAAATTAATAAATAATATTAATTTCATAATTTTAGGGCGAAAAATCGAAAATTTATTATTTAATTGATTTCCGATTAACATGGATTCAAGTCTAGGTCATAAAAATTTAAAATTTAACATAAATTTACAATTTTTATGGTGGTTTTTAATCATAGGTATCTAATTAAATTATAACTAATTATGAAAATCAAATTAATTCTAAATTATTCCAATTTTCAACAAATTAATCATAATTACAAATTAGATTGCATAATTAACAAGGCTAGGCATTCAAACTTGTTAAACATATACAGTAGGTCAATCAAAAATTCAAGATTTATCAACAAGAATCGCAAATATTTAATTTAACATCTTAAATTCACGAAATTTCGCATTCGAAAAACTAAACCTCCGAAAAGTCATAGTTAGGCTTCGAATTTGAGAATTCTGGGTTCGGCCGAAAAATAGTTTTTTTGCCAAGATTTTAGAATGCCTTTTACATGCGGAATTGACACAAAAATCTCTCTATTTGGATGAGTAACGAAGAAACTGCCGAAAAACTGCGTACGTATAATTAAATAAACGCAATTTGCAATTAATTAACAATTACGAAAATTAATCACCCCTTTTTAATTCTTGCAAATTTGTAATATTTAACCATGTTTATGCAATTTAGATTATGATAATAATAAGAGGCTCGTGATACCACTGTTAGGTTATGATACATATGACAATTCATAAATCATGCGGAAAAACCATAAAACCAGGAAAGCATATTATTTACACATAATCATTTAGCATAGTTTAGATGCATACACTTTGTTGCGTGCCTTCCCTAGCTGCGCCCGAACCGAACAAGAACAAGTCTTTAGGACTCCAAATGTCGTCCCTCCGTAGATAGTCCACAGCACGTCCGGATCCGCCTTAAGCTTGACCAACTAGAATCGCCCTTAAGGTACTTAGAATTTTCGGCTATTGTAGGCAATTATGTGACTGAATTTTTGCTCTCAAAAATCACTTTGAATACTTGAATAATTCAATTGTGTCTATAAATTATGACCCTAGGCACCTATTTATAGAGGTATGGAAAAGGAACTGGAATCCTATTAGGATACGAATTAATTAAACTAGAATCCTAATAGAGTTCTTATTTAATAAATTCATCCTTTTAGGTTTAGGAATTTAATCATATGTCGAAACCTGATAGCTTTAGGATTCGTATAGCACACAAACACACACGCACGCACAGCAGCCCACGAGGGGCGCCATGCGCGCGCGTGCAGCTTGCGAGCTCGCAGCCCATTGCCACGAGGCCCACACGCTGCCGCAGCCTTGGCGCGCGCTGGGCCTGCCTTGCGGTGGGCCTGGCGCAGCCTTGGCTGGTGCGTTGTGGCGCGCTGGCTTGCTGGGCGATGGCCCGGCTTCGTGCTGGGCCTTCGTCTGGCAGGCCTCGTCCGATGCTAATTCGTACGATACGCTTCCGATTAATTTCCCGATTCCGGAATTCATTTCCGATACGAACAATATTTAATATTTCCGATTCCGGAATTAATTTCCGTTTCGAACAAATATTTAATATTTCCGTTTCCTGAATTATTTTCCGATTCCGATAATATTTCCGATTCTGACAATATTTCCGTTTCCGGCAATATTTCCGATTCCGGCAATATTTCCATTTCCGATAATATTTTCCGATACGTACCATGTTTCCGTTTCCGGCAACATCTACGACTTGGATAATATTTATATTTCCGATACGTTCCATATTTCCGTTTCCGGCAATATCATCGTTTCCGGAGTATTCATTTCTTGCCTGTGACGACCTCAGCTCCCACTGAAACCAAGATCCGTCGATTCCGAATATCCATAGATGGAGTATTTAATGCCATTAAATACTTGATCCGTTTACGTACTATTTGTGTGACCCTACGGGTTCAGTCAAGAGTAAGCTGTGGATTAATATCATTAATTCCACTTGAACTGAAGCGGCCTCTAGCTAGGCATTCAGCTCACTTTATCTCACTGAATTATTAACTTGTTAATTAATACTGAACCGCATTTATTAGACTTAACATAGAATGCATACTTGGACCAAGGGCATTATTTCCTTCAGCTTAGATGGGTCGAAATCTTCGATTTGAGTGATCATTTGAACCATGGCGTCTTCGGAAATGATTGGGGTTATTTCCTGGCCAAATAGCAGACCAAAAGCTGATGAGTCAAGGCATTCAGGGGAAGCCTTGTCTTGTATTGGAGGAGCATCCTCTAGAAAGTGACAGTCTTGAAAAATCTCAAACCCAGGGTAAAGGATCCTTTTTGAAGAGTCATAGAAAGGTTTTGAGAAGTCAAAGTATAAGTCATCCTCTCCTTCTTTCACGAATTGCCCATTGAGTGTGAGTTGATGAGGAGGTATTTTGAATTGATCATTGCCAGCTCGACGGGCCTTTAGCTTAGCCTTTTGCTGCTTGTCATCGAACTTAGTCGGCTTGTATCCCAGGCCGCAACAGTTAGTCTGTCCTTGGGCCTTGGAAGGAGATTCGGTGGGAGGCGGCAGAGTAGTGCCCTTTTTATGCTATACGAGCATAAACAAGAACCATTTCTTTAGAAGACCTATCCTTTTTGAGTGGGCTGATGAGCTGGGATATAAGATAGGCATAAGCTACTTCATACCTTAATGATGTTTTGGGGAGATTGGTTACTATTTAACGATGGAAATAATTCGAATTCTCAACGAAAAAAGTGCTCTCTGAACCGAACGTGAAAGTTGTTTTCCATCAGACGGCGTTGTTGGTCAACAACCAACAAATTTGAACCACCAACTAATTCTAGAGGCTAAAAAAAGTCTTTTGCCTCAGTACATAAATAAACTAACCTCTTTTCTTATTTTCTTGACTTCGAAGGAGCAATCTTACCGCCCTTACTGGGACTGAGGTCAAACCCAAGCGCCCACGCTTGATCATCATGCGCTTTGCCATGGGATTCATTCTGGACTCGATGGCTCCAACTTCAGCACTGAATCCCAAAGGTCTTCGTCGTTGTCATCATGTTCGATTAGTATCAGAGCCTTGTCGGCTACCTTGGTCCTTGGATGGGACGCATGCAGGGTAATGACGTTTCCTTGGACCTCCATTCGAACTTTCTAGTGGAGTGAGGATGGCACTGCCTTGAGGTCATGGATCCAAGGTCTTCCCAATAGGAGATTGAAACTTGCTTTGATGTTGAGCACTTGAAAGCTCACTTTCCGCTCGATCGGTCCTGTGCGGAGTAGTAGAGTGAGAGTTCCCATTGCTTCCCGGCGAGTGTTGTCATAGGCACGAACACCTTGGGAGGAACTAGAAAAGTCACTAGGGGTGAATCCCAAATTTTCAGCAGTGCGAAGAGGACACACGTTGATGGCTGACCCATTGTCCACTAGAGTCATAGGAATGATTTTGTCTTTGTATTCAACAGTCATATAGAGAGCCTTGTGATGGCCTGCCCCCTCAGGTGGGAGGTCTTCATTTGTAAAGGTGATTCCTTCTTCCAGATTTGTAAGCAACCCGATTAACTCGTCAGGAGTGACTTCTGGGGTGACATTCAACTTGACAAGAGCATTGATAAGAGCAGTGCGGTGCTCCACAGAGGAAGCCATGAGTTGCCAAATATTAATCTCTGCCTTAGTGCGCTTCAATTGCTTGATTAGAGGGTTCTCCTCGGTGGGTAGAGGAACATTAGTTGTCGGTACCGTTCTGTTGGCTGGCTCTTGAATTCGTCCTGACCTAGTCATGACTTGAACATTGTTTTCTGCCTTGGGGTCCAAGTACCAGTCGGCGCTCACGATTTCTCGGCATTCATCGTCAGAGATGTTTTCAATAGGAGGGTCCTGTATGTGTATTCATCATCGCTGGCCCAGATCCCACAAATGTCTCCTTGACGTAACCCAGATTTCGAGTTTTCACTTGGCTGCACCAGGTGTGGCACAGACCCTTGGTTGTGAAATATTTCCTCTACCTCGAATGGGCCCACAGCATGGAAAAGAGTTTCTTGATTGTCCTCGAGAGCCCTTATGCGAGCCTCCGCTTCCTCAACACGTTCATAGAGCTCTACTACAGTTGCTGCTAGTGAGGTCATATTGAATAAGATTTTGAAAGGAGTAGTCTGAGTACCTATGTAGGACATGATTTTGAACTTAGAACTTGAACTTCCCGACACATGATATGATATGCATGTAATGAATGAGACCTAGACTTGACCCTAAGTGCTACTCCGAATATTCGGGATTTTGGATTTTTGTACTTGTATCCGGGATTTACAACGCGTTGGAAGTGTTTGAGAGGAGCCTTCATTCTTTTGTGGAAGTTGACTCTTTGTACTAGAACTTGGAATGTCGAAAGAATATTTCGACCTATTGAGAATTGGACTATTTGAAGGGGATTTCAACCCGCTCAAGAATTTGGAAATTGGACTTGTACTAGGAAATTGAATTTTGTATTATTTCAAGGGAATTTCAACCCGTCAATATTTTAGGAGGATTTCAACCCATTGGACTTGGAGTATTTGAAGGGAATTTCAACCCGATTGAAAAGGGAATTGACTTTGTATTATTTCAAGGGAATTTCAACCCGTCAATATTTTAGGGGAGTTTCAACCCATTGGATCTGGAGTATTTGAAGGGAATTTCAACCCGCGGGAGAATTGGAATTTGTATTATTTCAGGGGAGTTTCAACCCGTTGGACTTGTACTATTCCAGGGAAGTTTCAACCCGTGGATAGAATTTGAACTTGTATTATTTCAGGGGATTTTCAACCCGTTGAATGGAATCTCGAACTTGTATTATTTCTGGGGAGTTTCAACCCGTGGATAGAATTTGAACTTTTATTATTTCAGGGGATTTTCAACCCGTTGAATGGAATCTCGAACTTGTATTATTTCTGGGGAGTTTCAACCCGTTGGAAATGTTTTGAATTTTGTATTGGGGAGCAATGGAAAGCAAGATTTCTTTGTAGCTTGAAAATGAATTTGGAATTTGAATTTGACTCGAAGTTTGAACTTTGAAATGGAAAGGACACACTTTTGTATGTAGAACATGAGGCTTTGTATTTGGAAAATCCGGCATTATGCCGCCGTGGATTTGAAACATTGAATTTGGAGACTTGAAAGTCCGGCATTATGCCGCCGTGGATTTGGAATCTTGAAGTATAGGACTTGAGGTTTGAAATATAGAATAGAAAAGTCGGCATTACGACGACATGAATTTGGAATTTGACCCTTGAAGCTTGAAATTTTTGAAAGTTCGAGTTGGAAAGTTGGCATTATGCCGGTATGGGTTCGGACATTTGAACTTGAGGTTTTGAGATTGGAATTGGCAACTTGAGTTTAAGGTTTGAAGACTTGAATGTTTGAAAATAGGAAATCCAGCATGACGCCGTTGGATTTGGGTTTCGAACTTGAAATTTGAAACTCGAAATTTGAATTAGAAAATCCGGCATTATGGCGCCGTTGGATTTGGACTCGAAAATTGAGGTCTTGGACTAGAAAATTTGGATTTGAACTTGAAACTCGAAATTTGGACTAGAAAATCCGGCACTATGACGCCGTTGGATTTGAACCTTGAAAATTGAGGTTTGGATTTGAAAATTTGGATTGAACTTGAAACTCGAAATTTGGACTAGAAAATCCGGCATTATGACGCCGTTGGATTTGAACTTTGACTTGGAAACTTGAGGTTTGGACTTGAAAATCCGGCATTATGACGCCGTTGGATTGAATTTTTGAATTTGGAACTTGGAATTTGGACTTGAAAATCCGGCATTATGACGCCGTTGGATTGAATTTTGAATTTGGAACTTGGAATTTGGACTTGAAAATCTGGCATTATGACGCCGTTGGATTGAATTTTGAATTTGGAACTTGGAATTTGGACTTGAAAATCCGGCATTATGACGCCGTTGGATTGAATTTTGAATTTGGAACTTGGAATTTGGACTTGAAAATCCGGCATTATGACGCCGTTGGATTGAATTTTGAATTTGGAACTTGGAATTTGGACTTGAAAATCCGGCATTATGACGCCGTTGGATTGAATTTTGAATTGGGAACTTGGAATTTGGACTTGAAAATCCGGCATTATGACGCCGTTGGATTGAATTTTGAATTTGGAACTTGGAATTTGGACTTGAAAATCCGGCATTATGACTCCGTTGGATTGAATTTTGAATTTGGAATTTTTGCGTGAGGCGTGTTTAAGGGTTTTGAATCAAATGGAGTGACACTCCTAAAGACCCTAAAATCGGCGATTTAGATGCATGGGGTTTGAATGATGCTCCTAGGGGTTTGGTTTCCTAGTTGGAGGCTAATTGGTTTTGGCAAGCTAGAACTCGAGGTTAGCCATTCACGCGTGCAAAGACGCCCACACAATGCACAAGTAGCACGTTGTCACACTAATCATGAATATGAATGCGACATGCAAAGTTCTCAACCTAAGGTCGGTCTAAGTTTTGTATGATGCAAGTGGTCGGCTTTGGGTGTCAAAAGGTACTCGGCTAAGAGACAGATCCGGCGACAAGCTTGCACATCCGTCTAAGGGAAGTGTGTGTCGGCAGACGGCCTCCATAATTGACATCGGGAATGTCAAGTAAATGCCAAGTTTCGGTAGGCGCGGAAATGGTCACACACTTTGGTCGGGAACCGTATGGAGAGTCACCATTTCGTTTCCCCGGGGGCTAGCCCGAATGTAGAACACATCCGTTTGGGCAAAGGTAGAAATTCATTTTGCACAATATGGTTTTCGAAAAATGCATGAAATGCCTAGAAATTGAAATTGAAATCGTACTTGAATTTGTATTTGCAAAGCTCGTTTTTTCGGCACTCGTTCACGAGGTTTGGGAGTGTCCTTCCAGATTCAAAAATAGACTAACTCCCAACACGAAAAGTTGAGCAAAAGTAGGCGACAAGCCACTGTGAGCCACTGTCCTGGATGCAGGCAGTGGCGTTGGGCGCAGGGGCTGCGCCTGGCGCCAGTGCTGGCATCCAGTACTTAAGCAGATCAGTGGCTTGTTGCTCGAAATCTGCTCGCATTTTCGAATTGAAATTAGTAAATTCCCCAGCGGAGTCGCCAGAATTGTAGGGGGGTTTTTTTGTGCAAAACTTGTTTCCCGTTCTACAAGAGGGGCGGTTCTTTAGAAAACCATAGAATTTTTGTACCTCGAAGGAGTCGCCAATAAACATTGTTTAAAGTCTCGTTTGGAAAGACCGCAAGTGACTCTATTTTGGATAAGGCTTTGAATCCTCGAAACGGATGGGTGAGATCCGAGCACGGGAACGAAATGCTTATTCCGCGAGCTTTAGAAATATTCTAATACGTTGGCACAACATGTTTTCGAAAATATACCCTAGATTAGACAATGTGGGTTTGAATTTAGAGCAAATAGAATCTCTAATTGTATGGTGGTCACTTTGCTTTAAAGATTAATTTAAGGAACCTAAGGCCGGTTTGTCCAAGAAATTATCTTTGTTAAGCGTGATGTAACCTTTGTATTTTGTTGTGTTTAGCATGTGTGGTGATGAAAGCAATAAACAAAATAAAGCAACATCACAATACTAAATAAAGTGCGGAATTAGTAAATACAAGACCCCCTAGAAATGGACTAGGGAGTAGGTCCACATTGCCTAGAAATGGACTAGGCAAGTAAAGATGCGGAATTGAAATTGCGGTATTGAAAGTGCGATATTGAAATTGCGGTATTGAAATTGCGGTATTGAAATTGCGGTATTGAAAGGTGCGATATTGAAATTGCAATATTGAAAGGTGCATAATTGAAACTTGTACTTGGGCACATGATATTCGAACGCCAAGCGGCTCCTTAAAAATAAGTGCGCCCTACACGAATTCAAAGCCAAAAATCTCAACTTGGGAGAGGTTGCTCAACCCAAATATCCTAGATTTTGCATGTTAAACTTGAACTTGAAAGCTTGAATATTGAAGTTTTGAACTTGAAATAATTGAAATTTGAACTCGAAAGGATCCTAGTTTAGGGAAGTAACCATGAACAACCCTAAACATGGTGAGATCTTGAAATTTGAAAAATTGAACTTGTATATTGAAAAATGGAGTTTTGAATCTCAAAAGACTAAACTTTTAAATGTTAAAAGGTGTCATCTTTGATTACCCCATACTTGAAGGTGATTCTAGTCCAAAGAGGTGATTGTAAACAACTTTGGACATCCTTGAATCTTGAAAGTTTGCATTTTGTATTTTGAAAAAGTTTGTATTTTTGGAAAACATGTATGATTGTTGCAAGTGTTGTTTTTAATGATTGCAAAACAAAAACTTTCTAATCATTTTCAAATCAAAGCAACATAGTTGTTTAGAATGGGATTCGGATTTACCTAGTTAGGTTTAGGTAAAGCTCCCAATTGCTTTTGAATTTAGGAATTTTGTATGTGTTTTTAAGGAGTTTTTGAGTTGTATTTTGAGGCATAATGTCAGAATTACGACGTTTTATTGTTGTTCTCCTTCTCATTATGCTGAAAATGAGGGGTATTTATAGGAAGAATGGGTGCAAAGCGCCAGCACACGCCAGCGCAGCACGCTGGACCAGCGCAGTGCGCTGCTGACGTGGCTTGAATGCCGCCAAAGCAAGGACGTGGGCTCCGTCCTTGTTTCATCTTCTAGTGTTGTACCTATTGTACGAATAGTACTAGGTTTTGCGTTTTGTATTTGATTGGAGGTTAAGGCATCATTTAGCGTCTAAAAACCAGCCTTTCTCGGGTTTTGAATTCCGGTTTTACGGGAGGGGCCCGGCATGCTCGGTTTTGTGGGTCGGCGCCCGAATTTGACTTGCCTTATATGATTTTGAGTGGAAAAGGCATAGTAAAACCAATGGGATGGTCCACTTGATGAGACTGTACTTGGATTTTGAAACTGGATTTGGAAAGTTGTGTTTTGTACCGAGAACCGAAAGAGGAGCGATCTCGGGGGTTGGCTTTTGGATCTTGAATTTTGGAAGTATTCTTAGCAATTGGGATTTCCGCCTGGATAAGGATAATGGTATCGTCATCATCCCAAAGGGGAGACACAAATTAGGTGTCTACAAAAGGATGTAGTATTCTATCATTGGAGTAATAAAAGATTTAGATTCTTTTCGTTACCCTTAATTCTAAGCTTTGTATTTAAGTTGAGTGATTATCGCAAAGGTATTTAATGTTATTTCTTCAATGAAATTTTACATGTAGGGTGGTTGAATCCTCTACCACTTAAATTTTGTGATGCAAACGAAGCGGGAACTGGCCCAAAGTAGGCGTCACTTTCCCATTAGGGTCCGAAACTTTGTGACCATTTGTGCTATTGTTTTGAATTGTTTTATTGGTGCAATACTTTATTAAGGTCGTGTCCAACTCAGTCTTTGAAGTTAGTCTTTTATTTTATTCAGGAGAAGGGACATGGCTAATCAAGAGATTACGGATGTGGTTAGGCAATTAGCTGAAGTAGTGCAAAACGTTGCACATAATAGAAACAACCCAGTGCCTGATCTGGCTGGGGAAATGTTTAACAAGGTGGCTCAGAGTAAGCCTCCTCTGTACCATGGGGAGATTGACCCAAGAGTACTTGAGAATTGGTTAAGGGAATTTGATAAGCTAATAGTAGCCGTGAACTGTCCGGAAAACCTTAGGGTGAATAGTGTTGTATATTACCTTAGGGGAGAAGCTGACCTATGGTGGCAAAGATGTGAAAATGCTTTGAGAGTTACACCTGGATTCGGGTGGCAATCGTTTAAGGTTGCATTGAGAAATAAGTTTTATCCGTCGTATCTGAAAAAGTAGAAAGCTCAGGAATTGATCGAATTGAAGATGGATGGGGTGTCTGTAACTGAGTACTACTCTAGATTCATAAAGATGTCTAGGTTTGCACTGAAAGTGGTGGCAACGGAAGTGCTTAGGGCTTACAGATTTGAGAGTGGATTAACTATGGATCTGCAAATGATGCTTGCTGGAGAGACTTTTACTTATCTCGATACCTTGTATGGGAAAGCTTCCCATCTATATAGACTCCAACAAAGGAAGAATGGAGTTGGTGAGAAGAGGAAAGATGTTGGGAACCAGAATCAGGGTGGTAACCAACAAAACCAAAACAATTTTAAGAAGAATAAGGGGAACAATCAGTTCCAGTTCAAAGGGAATGGCAATGGAAATCGAAACAACAATTTCCACAACAATAGTGGCAATAGGAACCAGTCTGGAGGCAATGGAAATGGAACAAGAGTTAGAGTGCAAACGTTGCCATAGTAATCACCCAAGGAAGGATTGTGATGGAATTCAAGTGATATGTAGGTTCTGTGAGAAGCCTGGCCATAGGGAATTTGAATGTTGGGCCAAGAATGGGAAACCTAGCTAGAATAACTCTCAGAACAACCGTCAGAACAACAACCAGAATAACCAAAACTGGAATGGAGGGAATAATGGAAATAATGGTGGAAACCAGAGAGGTTACCAAGGGGGTAACAATAACAACAATGACCAGAACAATGGAAAGTCTGAGGGAAACTATCAGCAAAATGGGAACCGAAACAATAATAGAAATGCCAATGGAGGTGGCTATAACAAAGGAGTTGCCCAAGGAAAGCTGAATGTGATCACTAGGCAAGAAGTAGAAACTTCGTCCGACGTCATAGCTGGTACTTTTTCTATTAACTCCATTTTAGTTAAAGAACTATTTGATTCTGGTGCGACTTATTCGTTTATATCAATGGGTATATTGGAGAAACTAGGCTTGAAAGAACCTGAAACAATTGAGGTACCATAGTTATACCAACTGGTAGGATAGTAAAGTGTATTAAGATTTATAGAGATGTGCCTTTAACCATAGCCAAAACCGTGTTCTTATCTAGCCTAATCGAGTTTGAATTGCGAGAACTAGATGTGATTTTAGGTATGGATTGGTTGGCAATGTTCAATGCCAAGATTGATTGTGAGAAGCAGAAGATCCATTTGAGGTCTAGTTTAGGGAAAGTAATGTCCTATCGTCGTTTTGGAAAGCCTAGAAGTGTAGGAATCATCACGTCAATGGAACTCGTGTAGCTAGTCAGTAAGGGAAACCCTGTTTTCGTGTCCAATGTGAGAAACCTAGAGCATGTAACTAAGGATCAACTTGAAGACATTGCAGTAGTGAATGAATTTCTGGATGTGTTTCCGGAAGAGATCCTGGGAGTGCCGCCCAATTGGCCTATTGACTTCCCCATAGACTTAGCACCTGAACTGCACCTATTTCGAAAGCTCCATACCAAATGGCTCCAGCAGAAATGTGTGAGTTGAAAGGTCATTTGGAGGATTTGCTGGAGAAAGGTTATATCAGACCAAGTGCATCGCCTTGGGGAGCGCCAGTCTTGTTTGTGAAGAAGGATGGGAGTATAAGACTCTGTATAGACTACAGGGAGTTCAATAAGGTCACAATCAAGAATAAGTATCCTTTGCCTAGGATAGATGATCTGTTTGACTAATTGAAAGGAGCAGAAATATTTTCAAAGATCGATTTGATATCAGGTTATCATCAGCTGAGAATCGCGGATCACGATATACCAAAGAATGTATTCAAGATTAGATATGGTCATTATGAGTTCACTGTTATGCCTTTTGGGTTAACCAATGCACCTGCTATCTTTATGGACTTAATGAAGCATGTTTTCCATGCACTCTTGGACAAGTTTGTAGTGGTATTCATAGATGATATTTTTGTGTATTCAAAGAGTGAAGAAGATCATGTTGAACACTTAAGGTCTGTGTCGAGTACATTGAGAGACAACTAGTTGTACGCCAAATTCTCGAAGTGTGAATTCTGGCTGGAGAAGGTTGCATTTTTGGGATATTTTCTGTCTAAGGAAGGGGTTGCAGTGGATCCTGCAAAGATCAAAGCAGTTAGTGAATGACCTACACCTAAGAGTGTCTCGGATATTTGAAGCTTTCTTAGTTTAGTTGGATATTATAGGCGTTTTGTGCAAGACTTTTCTAGGATGGTGTAGACACCTAAATCGTGTCTCCCCACTGGGATGATGACGATACCATTTTACCTATTAGGCGGTTGGAGCAACTCCGTGCGGAAATCCCAATTGCTAAGAACATTTCCAAAATCCAAGAGCCAAAATCCAATACCCGAGGCCGTTGCCACTCCGGAACTCGGTACAAAATACAATTTCCAAAAATCAGTTTCAAAATCCACACTTGCTCGCTCACTCGCACACAACACACACTGCTCAGGCCCATAGCCCTCGGGCGCGCGCTCGCACCTTACTCTCGCCCATAGCACCGCATGAGAGAAGAGCTCCCTTGCTCGTCGATGCATGCCCACACCATTGCAACACCCCATTAAGGGTAACACTAGGCTTTCCGTTGCTTTGTGCGTGCAATTTCTTGAACGTTTTATATAAAAAATCAGAACTTTTATAATTTCATAAATTTAGGCGAAAATTGAAAATTTATTAATTAAAATAATTTTCGTTTACATGATATTTAGGGATTAAAATCTATATTCATAAAAATTTAAAAAGTCCAATTTTAATTAATTTCGATGGTGATTTCAATCATAGGATCCCAATTAAATTATCAATTAATTATGAAAATCAAAACAAATTCCAAATCATTCGAAATTCAACAAATTAATTATAATTACAAATTAGGTTTCATAATTAACGAATTTAGTCCTTAAATATGTTAAACATATGCAATAGGTCAATTATTAATTCAAGATTTACATTCAATATTCGTAAATATTTAATTTAACATCATAAATTTACAAATTTTGCGTTCGAAAAACTAAAACCTTCGAAAAGTCATCGGCTTCAAATTTGGGAATGCTGGGTTCGGCAGAAAATATCTCACTTTTGTCAAAATTTTAAAACGTCGTTTACATGCGGAATTCACTATAAAAACATAAGGTTCCAATAATTATTGACAAAACTGCCCAAAATCCTGCGAACATATAATTAAATAATCGCATGAATTTGCAATTAATTATACCAAATTAATTCACCCCTTTAATTCTTTGCAAATTTATAAAATTTAAGTCATGTTAACTATAATTGATTATGGAATTAATTAGACGCTCGTGATACCATTGTGAGGTTATAAACAATATAATTCATGCAGAAAAACCATAAAGCTAGAAATACAAATTAATTGCCACATAGTCAATTAGCATAATTTAGCATACATATTATGTGGTGTGTGCCTTCCCTAGCTGCTCCCGAACCGAACAAGAATAAGTAAAGAAGTCCAAATGTTGCCCCTCCGTAGATAGTCCACAACACTTTCGGGTCCGCCTTAGGTTCAACCAACTAGGATATTCTCTAAGGTTTTATGCACTCAAGAACTCACAATATGTGATAAGAAAATATTAAATTCTCTCGAATTTAATGTCTTATCAAAGTTATTCAACTTATAAAATATGTGATAACCTCATATTTATAGGGTGGAAATAGAGAAGTTTATTCCTACTAGGAGTCGATTAACTAAACCCATTAGGATTCTAGTTAAACACAACCACTTAGTATTCTAGGAATAATCAAACACTAATTAAGTATTAGATTCATCCTAGAATTCTAATTAGGTATGATTTAGGAAAACGTTAGCTTGAGGCCCAGGCTACTTGTAGCGCAAGTAGGCTTGGCGCCCAAGCCTTCTTGTCACACAAGCAAGCAAGGCAAGGGCGGCTGGGCTTCGTGGCTTGAGGCCCACGCTGCTGCCTTGTGCTTGCCGCCCATGCAATGCTTGCAGGCCACGCTGTGGCTGCTGGCCCATCGATGCTGCTCCGCGCGCGCAGGCCTGCTAGGTAAAGATGGATGTGGGCCGGCCCGGCCCGAAGCCCGACCCGACTTGGCACGAAAAAAGCACGGCCCGACACGATCACGCAAAAAGCACGGCCCGGCACGGGCACGAATTCGTGGGCCGTGGGCCGGGCCTGGGCCTTAATTTTTTGGAAAAAGCACGACAAGGCACGACACGACTCGACCCGGCACGACAAAGCACGTTAAATTTAGTCAAATTAGCCTTAGGCACGACGGGCCGGCCCGGCCCGGCACGAAAGCACATGGGCCTGGGCCTTATTTTTAACTTTCCGGCCCGGCACGAAACAACGTGGGCCTGCCGTGGGCCCAGCACGGTTAGGTCCACGGCCGTGGGCTCGGAACGAAGCCCGGCCCGGCCCGACCCAAAGCCATCTTCACTGCTAGGCGCTGGGCCTTGCGGCTCGTCGTGCTTCCGATTCGTTTTTCGATTCCGGATTTTATTTCCGATTCGAACAATATTTACGTTTACGATAATATTTTCGATTCCGATAATATTTCCGATTTCGACAAATATTTCCGATTCCGATAATATTTCCGTTTCCGGCAATATTTCCGATTTCGGTAATATATCTATTTCCGTTAATATTTTCCGATACGGACCATATTTCCGTTTCCGGCAATATCTTCGACTTGGATAATATTTATATTTCCGTCATTAACCATATTTCCGTTTCCTGTAATATCTTAATTTTCTGCAAATATTCTTTCTTTTCCTTTTGATGATTTTAGCTCCCACTGGAACCAAGATCCATCATTTCCGAATGAAATAAATAGAGTACTTAATGAATATTATATTCACTTAAATACTTGATTTATTCACGCACTATTTGTATGACCATACGGGTTCAGCCAAGAGTAAGTTGTGGATAAATATTATTAATTCCACTTGAACTAAAGTTACCTATAGCTAAGCATTCAGATCACTTGATCTCACTGAATTATTAACTTGTTAATTAATACTGAACCGCATTTATTAGACTTAGCATTGAATGCACTAAATGCAAACTTGGAACAAAGACATTATTTCCTTCATCAATAAATGGAAAGGCAAGAATAAGGCATGCAATACAAACCCTAACGTCAAGTGTTGGTACTGTGACGAGGAAGGAAATATACAATCAAAGTATCCTAGGTACAAGGAATACTTGATGGTGTTGAGGAACGGTAGGTTAGAGGTGATGCTACTATTGCTATTGATGAGGATATGACTCTAATGGTTGAGGAGAGTAAAGATCCAAAAGAGGGTTGCATTTTGGATTCAGGATGCTCACAACATATTTATTGTAGGAAGGAGTGGTTTACTTCTTATAAACAAAGTGATTGGTTGTGTGTTACTTTTCCTAATGTTGAAGAGGCTAAGGTTGAGGGTAAAGGTGAGTTTGAGATTTAGAAACATGATGGGAGTACTGGAAAATTCCGAGAGGTAAGGTATATTTCGAGACTTGATCATAATCTCATATCATTGGTCGTTTGGATGGCTTGGGTTATGTTGTTCATATTGAGGAAGGTTGTTTGGAGGTCACCGAGGTTAGGAGTGTGATCTTGAAGGTACGACATAACAAACAAAATCTCTTCATCCTTGAACGAGGTAGTGAGGGACAAATTTTGGCTCAAGTGAAGGCAAGCTCCAAAAGTTGTTCGTTGGTTCGTGAAGAGACTAAGTTGAGTTTAAGGGAAGGTTTGTTAGGAATTAAACACAACTTAATTAGTTAAGTTGACAAGAATACGAAATAGACTTGGAGTCAAATTAAAGCCTTGTTTGGTTTATATGTTGTTTCCTAGTTTAATTAGAATTGCAATTAGGAAACTAGATATGTTTTTGTATGTAACAATCTCTAGAATTATTTAGACTTGGGAAGCAAGTATAATTCTAGTAGACGTGGGTTTTTAGTTTAGCCTATAAAAGGGGATTTAGGCCTAGCTAGAAAATAAGAGGAAAAAATACATTGGTGATAGGAATCATCAATTGAGGGGTCATTGTAGTATATTTTAGAAACTTAATAGTACGATAATATTTGAGGGGAGGAAATCTAAATTTCCTCACAAACACTTGTGTCTTTTATTATTGTTTTTGCTATTTGTTCTATATTGTATTTACGGGTTTGTTCCTAATCGTTCGTGGCAGGAGTTTGGTTATAACAGCGTGCACGCGTTTCAAAGCTAAATACCCCCTTTTGACAAGGTATTTTGTTAATCATTTACAAAAAATAAAATAGTCCTTTTGTTCATTTGTTAGATAAGGTTGACTGGCAATTTCATGAATTTGACAAGCATGGTCGGTAATAACATTTTATATCCTAAAGTATGAATGTTGTTATAGAGAATGTGAATCCTTCCCCATTGGCTTCATGTTTTGCCAAAGAATGAATACTTGTCGAAAACACAGAGCTGAACTTACAACTTTGATGGTTTTTCTTGGAACATTTTTCCTAATATTCTGTTTACAGGTTGATGTAAATGGTGGTAGATGATGCCCCGATTTATAAGTTCTTGAAGTCAAGCAATGGTGAAATTTTTGGAGATGGGCTTAAGTGGAACTTCACCAAGTTTCTCGTTACTAAAGATGGCAACGTAGTTGATCGTTATGCACCTACTACTTCACCAAAGAGCATTGAGGTAGGCTAATTTTGATTACTTTGGTACTAAGAACACAATGAGGGGTTTTTCAGAGTGCTGATATTAACCGTTTAGTCTTTTCCCTTTTGCAGAAAGATGTGAAGAAACTGTTGGGCATCCAAAAATAATGGGTAGGCTTAGAGCTCATATGTAAGAAGGGTGTAATGCGTGGGACGCATAGAAAAAGATGTGTGGCAAACAATGTTGTTGCTTTTTTTATATAGAGGAGAAGATGCTTGAAATATTGGCCAAAGACTAGCTTTTTTGAAAAACTACTAGTTACTTCACAGAGGTATATGTTGAAAGTTTTAGATAATAGAGGGACATTTGATGAAAAAATTAAAGTTTCTAACAATCACTTAACGACAGGGTCATGTTTTATAAGAAAATAAAACCCCAAAAGTATATGATGAATACCTCAAACTACATAGGTATTTGACTATTTGGTGAATAAAGTCAAATTTTGAGGATATTTCATGAAAAAATCGTTTTTAAATGTACTTTTACGTGTATTTTTAGTGGTCTGGTCCTGCTGGATGCTGAATATTCATAGCTAAAATGTCGCTGACTACATTTTCAGATCATATGCTTCGGTTTCAATGTCGGTGGTCATTCATCATTATTAACGAGATTAAGCATTTTTGCAGACATTCCATCTCTCCTACCCCAACAATTTATCAGTTTCTCTAATTTTTTGCGTTGAGTAACAGGTTGTACTCCGTATATACGCGTATTTCCACCTGACTCTGCAATCGATCTACAAACTCCAGTGCAAACATGAAAATATGTTGAAATTTTTCGTATCTTGTTAAAATAATTAATCTTTAAAATATAAACAGTAATCTGTGAATAACTTTATCAGTCCAATTATAAACCCACGTCAAAGAAGAGTCTCACAATATATTATTAGTGGTTGAGGGCATATGTACAATAAGTGTTAGGTTCGATTCCCCATGCTAATTTGTAATTTATTTACCTCTTGTGACTCACGCACAAAATAAAAAGAGAGTTTGACCGCCTACAAGCTCAAAAGACAACACAATTTCATTCTGAAATCAATTACAACATTTTATGTATTATGTTTATGACCTATGTAGTACGTAGTATTTGACTATCTTTACTTTAGAAAAAAAATTGTACGGAATAAGAAGACACTTCAATGGATACTTAAGTTTATTCAAATATTCCAAATGATCACCCATGGTGTTATTAGAATCTAGCTTGTTAATTAGAAAAAGTTACAAGAATAATTAGGTTAATCGTTGGTCTTGGAAACAATGTAGGGCATAAATTGAGCAATTTGAGAGAGCTTATAGGTCAAATGTTAATTAGCTCAAGGGTTCAAGCTTATACATTAAACTGATTATTTAATACCCATTATGACGTTTAATTAGTAGTTAAGCGTAATTAGTGAAAGAAAAGTAGAGGCGGTGAAGAAATATGGCCGGGAATCTCGCCATGGTGCTAATAACTCTGTAGTTTCACCTTTCTGTGTCCTAAATTTAGCAATTCGTACACTCCCGTGTCAATCAAAATATCTTTTGAAGGAGTCGGTCATTCTTCAAAATATGGTTTATGCACCCGGGATTAAAATATGGTTTATGCACCCGAGTGCATAATGCTCACTGACCCTGTTTTTAAATGAACATGTAGTTCAAATACAAAGAACATATAGTTATACCCAAAGAACATATAGTCAATGAACATATAGTTCAAATCCACAAAACATATAATTTAAATATTTCACTAGTACACGTACATTGAAATCATTCTCTATGTTCATTAAAATTTCAATAAATGTTCAACAGGGTGCACAATGAGCATTGTGTACCTGGGTGTATAATCCAAATTGCGGTCATTCTTGTCCCTTTTCGATGGACGATGATCTAAATCAATCAAGCAAACTTCTTAAATTTTTAGTACGGAGATCAGTCAACTCGTCATAGACGTCAGTATCCTTCTTCCCAATTACTTAAATTAGAAACGTCGAATATATGAACAACTCAAAGTAAAAGAACAAAAATTGTTATCAATCTACTCTGTAACTTTTTATGCCGATTGCCGAACAATTAAAGCTAATGGATATAACTAATTGACATTATATATACTCTATATAACAATCTAAAGAATACAAGTACATAAGTAAAAAGAATATGAATGTATTGTATTTGTATCATCTCAACTCCTTAACTTTACAAATAACAATGCATGCTACGGACTTACGGAGTATGTAATTTGGTCCAAGTTTGGACAAGAACATCTTTTAAAAAAAGTCCACCATGACGTACTACGTTATAAAAGTTGTATATTAGGAATAGGGCCTCACACGTCAACTTCAATGCTGGTGTTTGCAAAACTTAGATTTGTCGTTTCTTTTTGTCACCATATCTAATGCTAAATGCTGCATATTTATATAATACTAATATTACGTACCAGTGCTTCAGTTCGTAGTTACTCCTAATTATTGGCACCTTATACGGCTACGAGCTTACGACTGTCAGAAATTGAAAATTGGGTTGATGACCAACCTTTTCAAAATTTCCATTTTTTTATTGAACAAATTGTTTTTACTTATAAAAAATTAAAATTTGTATTTCACCACTAAAATTAAATTAAAACTTATTTTTTATCACATGAAAGCAAAAAAATAAATAAATTTTTTATGTATGGCTACCTAATTTAATTTTCCTTCAATTTTTTACTCTTTCTATGTGATTTTCTTTAACTCTTTCACCTTTCTCTATTTACTTTCATTAAATTTTGTCAAATACGTGAATTAATTGTGGTGAAAATTTATGTAAATTCATGAAAATAAGAAATTTGGGGAACAGAAGAGAGTTAAATACATGAAATCATGGAAGAATATAACATATAAGAAGTATTACCGTTATTGTGGTCTCTTACATAACATTTTCATATATTTTTCATGTGGTTAAAACAAGTTCTAAATTTTTTTAGGTGGTAAAATACAAGTTTTAGTTTTTCAGGTGGTAAAAAATAAATTTTCGATATTTTTAGATGGTAAAAAATAATTTATCCTTTTTTTATTTGCACTATTTATAATTTTACCTTATTGGCACATTCTTTTTTATCATTTTTTTTGTGACTTATACTTAATAAATTATACAATAATTTCGATATTATTAGATTCGTCTCGATAATATATTTTAAAATATAAATTTATTTTAAAATTTAGCTAATGTATAATTAGAAATATTAATGAATAAAGATTGGCATTGACAAGTACGTACGAAGCATCAAATGATGTAATTGAGTAAACAACGAAAGAAGTACTATTTACAGAACTCCTCGTCTAAAACAAATTTCTACTAGTCATCCAAATTAAAACCAACTGAGTATAATTTTCAATAAAAAAAAATCTAGAATTATAGATTTTTTTTGTTGATGCTAATTAACAACAAACAAGAAATAACACCTTATTTTGTAGGGTGATCAATGTGTTCAGGAGTATGCCCTTAGGGACATCTGACCTCTTACGATTGGATGTTTCACTCGTGAACGAGTAATATCTAGAAAATTACCAATTTGATAAGCAAATAGTAATAATCACAAATTGAAATGTGTAGAGTACATTAACAATAATGATTTAAAAAATATTTATAAAAAATTAGACAAACACTAAATCACAAGGGTGTTACTTCTATGGTCGAATGCTTAGAAAAGTACATTGGCGCTGAAAACCGAAGTTCTTTAATTCATGGAAATCTATGAACTATTATATTCTAGTGTTATAAGGGCCAATAAGATAAGATCAAACAAGGTAAGATAAGATATATAAGATAACATAAAATAATACTACTTCTATTTAAAAATAATATTTGTAGTTATACTTGAAGAAATATTAAGACTAATGAGAGAAAATGTGTAAAAAGGTGAGTAAGTATATAATAAATTAAATATGGATATATAAAGTAAGAGATATGTGTAAAAGGTGGGTGCGTGTAAGAAATAAATGAATAAGGCAAGATAACGTGAGTGGAAATGTGTGAGGGTAAAAGGGTAAGATGGTACATTTTTATGTCAAAAATCAGTGTAATACACAATGTAAAGAAACACTATGAAACAAATTGAAACGAAAAGTGCATGTAAAAATCATTTTGAATCAGAAGTGGTATAAGATAAAATATAAGTATAAGTATAAGATAACATGATATAAGATAATGGGTAATAAGATAAAAGAAGATACGATAAATTCAAGGCCATTAAGATAAAATATGATAATATAAGTAAAATTCAGGTGAAGAGAACAATATTTTAATTTGCTTGAATAAAGTATACAACAAGGAGAAAAAGTAACTAATATAATGATGTTTTGACATGGTACTCCCTCCGTTCCTAAATAAGTGTCACATTTGGGATTGGGCACGGTAATTAATAAAATTGTAAAGTGGGTAAAAGTTAATGATTGTGAATGTTTTTTTTGGGGAAAGGATAAAGTAGATAATTGTTTAATTGAATAAAGTACAAATAAAAGTGTATGTGGGGATTGAAAAGTGAAAAAGTGTAGAATGTGTAAGTAAAAGTAATTATGATTTATAGAAAAGTGGGAAAAGTATATGAAAAAGTGTGAAAAGTGTATGGAAAAGTGGGAAAAGTACATGTTCAAAAATAGAAATGTGACACTTATAAGAGAACGCCAAAAATGGAAATGTGACACTTATTTAGGAACAGAGGGAGTAGTAAAGATTGATGGCATACATTATATATTTAAATATCTCGTTATTTATTTATAATTTATATTGATGGTATGATCATTCGCACGGAAAAAAAACAAGGAGATAAAAGTGTAGGATGTACGAAGTTGACGTTAGCTAGCTAGCTATGTGGTCATTAATAAGACATTATGAATTGATGATAGACAAATGTATCTTAGTTGATGTAATTTCATGGACCATAAATATGGACGTTGAATTTTTTTTTTCGGACTTTTTATGAAATGCTCATGAGATTTGGCTTAATGCACCAAATACCTCTAAACTTTTCAGAATGCACTAAATATCCTTGACGTATGCAAATAATATCTCAAAATTCCCTTTTGCCTGATAGACGTTAACTCTCCATTAATTAGTTAATTAGTTAAAACATTATTTATGCCAAATTTCGTCTAGAGGCGACCTTTGGCTTGGGTCGACACTAACTAAGCGAGGATTAAATAAAGGAAGACAAAAGAGATACGACACAAAGAAGTGTTGACGCGGAAAACCCATGAATAAGGTAAAAAACCGCGGATAGCTATGAGGCTATCAATCCACTAAGTTTCCTATATGATTGTTTGCGTATTATTCTAGAAATCAATGTAACAAAATTAAAAAGCGAATACAAGAGTAATATGAATGCTTTTATAGCTTGAGAGTATGAGAGCTTGATTTAACCCCCCTTCTAATATCCTGCTGCTAAGCTTTTATATGCAGAAGATAACGGCTCCATTGGTTGGGAGAATCCCTATCCTTTAGGGATTTTCCCCTGATCGTCGCCCATGACCGTTTCTGGTCTCCAGCGTCCTCCGTATTCCTTGGCGACTCCTTGGACCTATTCTGCTTGTGTGGCGGCGTCAGCTACCTTGGGCTTTGGGCTTCTGATCTTGACCTATTTCCACTTATCTTCTTCGTCGATCGTTGCTACTTCTTTGTCGCTAGTATCCTGTCGCTAGTCTTGTGTCGCCTGGACCCTCGTCGACTATGGTCACACTCGACGTGTTCATCCGACGCGATGTGTACCTGTGATACGACGATACCTGGAAGACACGACATGATCAATCGTCAAAGCAGTTATGTAGTTAGTACAGAAAGTGGGATAACAGTTTGCCCCCAATTGCGGTTTTGCGGAGTCGCATAGAGCAAAAGAGACAATTTAAATTCAAAAAGTAAACCGACGGTAACCACCTCGATCGTGGGGAACTGCTCCGGAAGTCTAAAGGCAATAAATAGAAGTTAGAGACATGCAATAAATTTTCGAAAGATCTTTCAAAAAAATTTCAGATCCAAATCGCAAGAGAGATAAAAAAGGGGAGAGGAATCGGTTCTTTTGCTTCAAACTAGCCGAACTCAGGTAAAATTCGTTCATTTCTTTTGATTTCTTTGTTGAAATTACTAGAGCAATGGTAAAATCCAAGTCGGTTGTGGTTAAGGGTAAGGGGGATGCTGAAGTTAATCAGGTTAAGTCACTCAACCCGATCTACTATACTGTTGAGGATCCGATGGCTTTTATCAATCTCGCCGGTCTACCGCCGTCGGCCGAAGTCAGAATTCCTGGCCAAGAGGAAGAGGCCTTGAATTGCCCAGAAGGTTATGTGGTTATGTATGAGTACCCATTTACACTGGGGTTTTTATTTCCTTTTACACCCTTAGCTAGGTCCTTTGTCGAAGTGTTGCACTTGAGTCCAGGTCAACTGATGCCTCAGATCTGGCGTATTTTCACTGTGATACATAGGGTTACGTTGGGTTGGCGAGTGCCGTTTGACTTGGCCGATCTGATGTACGTCTATGATTTGTCGTTGAAGGACTGTAGTCGCTATACATTGGTGACAAAGAAAGGGAGAGATAGGGAGTTTTTTAGTCGAAGGGTGGACGACGGAAGGTAATTTATGTTTCATTACGCTTGTTTTTTTGATATTTTACTGAACGTTGTCTTACTTGGCTTTGTTTTGCAGTTGTGAACACGTCGCTGGCTGGTTTGAACTCAGATTCGAACGACAAGTATCTGAAGTTTTTGGGTTACTCTGTCGAGGAAAGGTCGTTTAGTCGTGACGGGGGTCGCTTGGAAGGTAGTCAGGCTGGTGACGTCGACGAGGAAGAGGTTGAAGAGGAGACAGTTGGCCTAGTTCGTCGTCGAAGGAGGTTGGATTTGTTTGAGGAGGTAGTTGCGAATTCGTCGTCTGCGGAGGAAGAAGGGGGTGACCTGGCTGATACTTCAGGTACTTTGTTTTTGTCTTTGGTATATGTGTTTGGGATTTTTGTGTCTGGGTAGGTTTCTAATGGTGTTTCCTTTTGTTTGTCGAAGAGCACACGCTTTCGTCTAAGCCGGTGTCGAGGATGTCGCAAAGTGAAATGATGGAACGGGCGAGGAAACGGTTGAGGTCGAATAGTGCTGTTGGTGGGCAAGGTCCGTCGGCTGCGTCTGGTAGTCAGGTGATGCCCCTTGTGCCTCGTTATTCTTCGATAGGTGCGTCGTTTGAGACGCCTGTTGTCATAGGGGGTGAAGGTTTTCATCCTCTTGCTTCGTCGTCGCCTCCAAAGCCTTTTAAGGTGTCGTCGACTGCTGTTGCTGCTGCTAGGCCTCCTGCTGCGTCGGCCAAGAAGTGTCCTGCTGACAAGAGCTCTGTCGAGGATACGGTTGTCACTCTGCCCCCAAACTTCTTGGGCGATGGGGAAGGTGCCGTTGTCTGGCCGTACGCGGACCGATTGATTCTGCCTTCGACATATCAGCGCTATCATGAGGTCGTGCCCCTTTCTGTCGCGTCAGACGCTGCTGAACTTAGTGTGCGGGTATGTTTGTTTGCTTTTTGTGTAACTTTATTTAGTTTACGGTATGCGGACGTTACTTGACGTCTAGTGACATTTTCTTTTATCTTCGCAGGCATCTCAGGCTGCCTTGGCCGTGCATAGGCAATGTTCTTTGTTGTGCGATGAGCTTACTAATTTCACGAATCAGGCGGCGGTGGCAATGAAGGCGGCGACTTCTTGGGAGGCTAAGTGGAGGGCTTCCGAGAGGAAGTTGACCGACCTTGCTACGGTCGTTAAGTCGAAAGACGAGCAGCTGAAGGGTAAGGACGCTCAGATCGCTGATGCGTCGAAGGAGTTAGAGAGAGTAAAGGGGGAATTGGCCTCGACTATGGAGGAGATGGAAGGGCTGAAGATCTTGTACGATTCTTTGCAAGAGGAGTACAAGGATTGCGAGGCGTTGGCCGTGTGGAGGACGAGGGCGCAGATGATGTTTTCATGTTTGAAGGGGGAAACCAGTGTTTGGCCATGCCAGAAGGAGGTGGATGATTATTTGGCCAATGGTGGTACCCTCGATGAACTGTCGGTGCCGGTGGTGGACGTAGAAGAGCTGGCGATGGAAGCTGACACTGCTGGTACAAGCGTAGCTGCCGTCGACGCTACTCCTCTGGATGAGGGCGTCCCTTCTGCAGATCAATTAGAGGAGGTTCTCATGGATCAACGCGAGGAGGATGTTCCTGTCGTCGTTCCTCAAGAGTTGGTTTTGGCAGAAGTGACGGTTGTGGCTGACGTCGTCGTGCCCCCAGTCCAGGAGCAAGAGACCTCGACTCCCGCCCAAGAAGAGCAAGTGTAATGGCTGGTTGGTTTTTGGCCCTTTTGTGTAATAGTTGGTAGTTTGAATTTCTGTTGGTTTTTGTGTTTTGCTTGTGAATTTCTTTACTCGTCGTTGATGGCGACGACGAGGTGGTTTGGATAACTTTGTGTTTTATTTTCGTAACTTGAATATTTTTACTCGTCGTCGGTGGCGGCGGCGAGGTGTTTGGATGATATTTGTGTTTGCATTTTGTAGGTCGTGGCCCCAGGGGTCTTGTAGTTTGTAATTTTGCGATATAAGTGTGTTCTTTTTTCTCTTGTGTGTGACTCTCCTGCAAAAAGAAAACATGGGTCGCTAGGAGGATTGGCCGTTGGGGATGCCAACGACCCTCCGATGCCTAAGTCAGTAATGGTTCCGAAAAAATAAAGCGATAAAAAGAAATGACAAAGGTAAAAACGATGGTACGACAACTGATAAAACTGGATACGACGAACGTTTAGAAGTGATAGAGTTTAAGTTGTGTAGCGTTCCAGCTTCGGGGGACTGACTTGCCGTCTTTGGTGGCGAGTCTGTATGCCCCCTTTCCGACGATTTTGTCGATTAAGTACGTGAAGGAAATAATGCCCTTGGTCCAAGTATGCATTCTATGTTAAGTCTAATAAGTGCGGTTCAGTATTAATTAACAAGTTAATAATTCAGTGAGATCAAGTGAGCTGAATGCCTAGCTAGAGGCCGCTTCAGTTCAAGTGGAATTAATGATATTAATCCACAGCTTACTCTTGACTGAACCCGTAGGGTCACACAAATAGTACGTAAACGGATCAAGTATTTAATGGCATTAAATACTCTATCTATGGATATTCGGAATCGATGGATCTTGGTTTCAGTGGGAGCTGAGATCGTCACAAGCAAGAAATGAATACTCCGGAAACGATGATATTGCCGGAAACGGAAATATGGATCGTATCGGAAATATAAATATTATCCAAGTCGTAGATGTTGCCGGAAACGGAAACATGGTACGTATCGGAAAATATTATCGGAAATGGAAATATTGCCGGAATCGGAAATATTGCCGGAAACGGAAATATTGCCGGAAACGGAAATATTGTCAGAATCGGAAATATTATCGGAATCGGAAAATAATTCCGGAAACGGAAATATCAAATATTTATTCGATACGGAAATTGATTCCGGAATCGGAAATATTAAATATTGTTCGTATCGGAAATGAATTCCGGAACCGGGAATTTAATCGGAAGCGTATCGTACGAATAAGCATCGGACGAGGCCTGCCGGACGAGGGCCCAGCACGAAGCCAGGCCATCGCCCAGCAAGCCAAGCGCGCCACACGAACAGCCAAGGCCACGCCAGGCCCAGCGCAAGGCCAGGCCCAGCAGGCCATGGCAGCGCGCGCAGCGCGCGCAGCGATGGGCTGCGAGCTGTGCTGCTGCTCGCGTGGGCTTGCGGCTCGCGTGGGCCGAGCGGCCGTGTGGGCTGTGCGCGGGCATGGCCTGCACGCTCGTGGGTCATGCTCGTGTAGAGTTTGTGTTCACATACGAAACCTAAATTGTGTAGGATTTGTTTGATGATTAAATTCCTAATCCTAAAAGGATAAAATTAATTAGTTAGAGTCCTACTAGGATTCTAGTTTAACTAATTAGTATCCTAATAGGATTCCAGTTCCTTTTCCATACCTCTATAAATAAGGGCCTAGGGTCATTATTTGCAGAAACGATTGAAGTATTCAAAGGGTAAGTTTTTGAAAGAAAAATCAGCCATACACTTGCAAACACGTAGCCGAAATTCCTAGTAACCTTAAGGGCGATTCTAGTTGGTCTAACTTGAGGCGGATCCGGACGTACTGTGGACTATCTACGGAGGGACGACATTTGGAGTCCTAAAGACTTGTTCTTGTTCGGTTCGGGCGCAGCTAGGGAAGGCACGCTACAACATGTACGCATCAATTCTATGCTAAATGATTATGTGAAAATAGTATGTTTTCCTGGCTTTATTGTTTTTCCGCATGATTTATGAATTCTCATATGTATCATAACCTAACAGTGGTATCACGAGCCTCTTATTATTTTCATAATCTAAATTGCATAAACATGGTTAAATATTACAAATTTGCAAGAATTAAAAAGGGGTGTTTATTTTCGTAACTGTTAATTAATTGCAAATTGCGTTTATTTAATTATACGTACGCAGTTTTTCAGCAGTTTCTTCGTTACTCATCCAAATCGAGTGATTTTTGTGTCAATTCCACATGTAAAAGGCATTCTAAAATTCTCAAATTCGAAGCCTAACTATGACTTTTCGGAGGTTTTAGTTTTTCGAATGCAAAATTTCGTAAATTTAAGATGTTAAATTAAATATTTGCGATTCTTGTTGATAAATCTTGAATTTTTGATTGACCTACTGTATATGTTTAACAAGTTTGAATGCCTAGCCTTGTTAATTATGCAATCTAATTTGTAATTATGATTAATTTGTTGAAAATTGGAATAATTTAGAATTAATTTGATTTTCATAATTAGTTATAATTTAATTAGATACCTATGATTAAAAACCACCATAAAAATTGTAAATTTATGTTAAATATTAAATTTTTATGACCTAGACTTGAATCCATGTTAATCGGAAATCAATTAAATAATAAATTTTCGATTTTTCGCCCTAAAATTATGAAATTAATATTATTATTAATTTGTCAATAATTTTGAATATAAATTTTTAATTTTTTATGCGATTCGCTCATATAACTTGCACGCACAAAGCAATGGACGCTACGTGTTACCCTTAAGAGGTGTTGTATAGTGCGGGCATGCGACGACGAGCAAGGGAGCTCGTCGCCCATGCGGTACGAATGCAGCGAGCAAGGGCATGGTGCACGAGCACAAGGCAGCAGCCCTGCCTTGTGTCGTGGGCTGTGAGCAATGGGCGCATGGGCAAGGGCGAGAGCAAGGCACGAGCAGTCGCGTGAGGGCAGCAAGCGTGCTGCGCCACAGCGCGCACTACCTCGCGCAAGCATGCGGAGCCTCGCGCGCAGCGAGCGCTAGTGTGCGTGCGACGAGCGCTGCGCCCAGCGATGGCGTGCAACGTGCTTGTTGCGACGTGCGACGAGCGCTGCGCCCAGCGATGGCGTGCAGCGTGCTTGTTGCGACGTGCGACGAGCGCTGCGCCCAGCGATGTCGAGCAGCTTGCTTGTTGCGACGTGCGACGAGCGCTGCGCCCAGTGATGGGCTGCGGCAGCATGCTTGTTGCGTCGAGCGCTGGCGCGCGCAGCGAGCACTGGCTCGCGTGTTCGATGGATGCCTTGCGATGGGGAGCAGCAGCGATGCGACGCAGCGCATGGGCTGTGCGCACATGGCCAGCGATGGCTGTGTGCGTGTGGCCCATGGGCGTGCGTTGCGTGGGGTTGTTGCGTTGCGATTAGATCGTTTTGAAATTGTAATTTGAGATTTTCAGTTTACGTAATTTTAATTAATTTTAAAATTAATAATTTAAATTATTTTCTTGGATTTTAATTTTGAATATTGTAATTATAATAAATTTTATTTATTCTAATTATTTTACTAAAATTAAAATCATGAATTAATTTAAATACGACTGAAATTAAATTAAATTTATGGATTCAATTATAAATTTATATGAGCTTTAAATTTTAATTAAATTTGTATGTTTCCGGTTAGACTAGAAATAAATTTTTATGTTTAAAATTAGTAAAACATATGAATTTATTGGTTTAAGTGGGAGCCCTTTTTAGTCATAAACTCTTGATTAGGTCTACAAATCCTTAAGGTTAAAACAACTTGATTAGAATTAATAAGGACTGAATAATTTGTAGATTATTGGTGCCCTTGATTAATTGCTGCAAATGTTTATGTGATGCATAATGTGTTTTACTAACCAGCTATGTGGGCCATTCATGATAATGAATGGGTGAATGGTATATATTGTATATGTACTGTTTTGCAGGTTATGAAGTGACTAGTATGGCCCAAATAGGATAGAAAATATGGTCTGCGTACCATTAATTTGAATGTAATTGGTCTAAAGTACCAAAGTTGTTTTTCAATTCAAATATGGTCTGCGTACCATCAAATAGTTGTAATTAGTTTTAATTATAGCTTATCCTATTTGAAGAAAATGGTGCCTCCCACGGAGATTTTCAAGACGGACTTTGAAGTTAAAGCTTCAAGATGATGTCGGGCCATACTAGATCACATTTATCTTATGCATGTTTTAAGTTATTTATTGCTTTTAAATATGTCTTAAAATGCATGAGATCAAAGTTTGATTATGTTGCATGATTAAGGATTTTAGTTCACTTAAAATCTAACCAAAATAGTAAGAGCCTTAAGTTCCAAACTTAAAAATTGAGTTAAAAGGTGTCATGCCAAAATATACACTTGCTTAGATATCCTTTACATCAATCTAGTAATAGTTTTCGCTCAGTGAGGTGTTACTTATTGGTCCTAAAGGGGCAAGGTACACAAATAATTGTGAGTACATGTTGGTTTTGGTGAAACTCAACGATATAAGTAAGGAGTCCTTTTATGTCGTGGCAAAATCGATAGGTTTACCT
Source organism: Spinacia oleracea (assembly GCF_020520425.1). Classification (NCBI taxonomy): domain Eukaryota; kingdom Viridiplantae; phylum Streptophyta; class Magnoliopsida; order Caryophyllales; family Amaranthaceae; genus Spinacia; species Spinacia oleracea. Next base: position 97,152,916 of record NC_079489.1, read on the forward strand.
AATAAGTTCTTAGACTTACCTATCAACCAAGAATAGTTTCTAGACTATTAGCAAAAGGCTTTTGCTTACCTAAGATGTTTTAGGATTAAGTCGACAAACTGTGCTTAGTTCTTTAATGATTTTAGGATCTTGGAATCATTTTATTCACACCTGCCGGAACTCATAACTTGAATAAAATGCTTAATGAACATTGAATTATGCATGTATCACTACTAGAAAAAGGGTTTATAGCGACAAACTTTTTCGTCGTTATAAGTCTAAAAAGTCGTCGTTAAAACCTTTAACGATGAACAAAGTTCGTCGTGAGTTTTGTCGTAATAGCTTCCGACGTTATTAGCATTAACGTCAACGTTCGTCGTTAATTTTACACGACGAAATTATTGTTTGTCGTTACTTATTAACGACAAGATTGTTTGTCGTTATTTATTAACGACAAAATGATTGTTTGTCGCTATTATGTATTCAATGACGTCGAACAAACAACAAATAACGACCAACAAAGTTGACGTAAAAAGAGAATCAAATTGACACAAATAATTTTAATTATCGTCCAACAAACTATTTCGACGTTAATGTAACTATATAAAATAAATATATTTTTCGTTAATATGAAAAGTATGTATAACCTGCAATTCATTCAAAATCATAATAAGTATATAGAATAATAAACTAAATTTTCATTAAACGTAACCAATCACAAAAGATTTATAATAAACAATTTCAATGTTAGTCAAAACAACCAAACTAGTAAGATCAAATAACTTGGTTTGTACTAAGAGTTAAATCTCAATAATTCCTTGTTCTTAAACAAAAAATAAGAAAATTTGCACCAAATATCCAAAACTGATGTGAAGCAGCTTTGACCTATTTTTGCATTTCTGATCCACATTGTGAAGTTGGAATAGTAACATTAAGTTGCGAGACCAATGTCGCATCCAGATTGTGAAGTTGGAATAGTAACCCTAAACCCTTAGACTCTACCAAGCTAACACGTTCCTTCATTTCATTGTTCTCAGAATGTACTTCCTCCATGCGATTTGCAAGAACTTCATTCTGCTTGTTGGAGATCTCGAGATTTTGATTTAAAAACCTGTTGTACTGCCTAGCAGAACAAAAAGAAATTACATTAGTAACACGAAGAATACATTTGCAAATGGTTTGACAAATCTTTGTGCTATGTATGAGTCAATGAATGAGCTTGACATTTCCTTTAATCTACTGAACAAGGCACTTGAACTGCACAGTAATGAGGTTATAAATATAGATGCATTTTCCTCCTTCCCTTATTCTTCCATCTGTCATGTCATGCATGTCTCTGAGCAGAAACCTTAAGCTAAAATTTCAGTAGTTCTTACTGCAATGAAAACTGCTTGTGTAGTAATTCTGTCTTCTGACTCGTTGCTTTTCTTGTTTCATAGTATAAGTTTTTACCAAATTGTTAACAACCAAATGTGCTTCGGCTTGCAGCAATAGAGAAATAGCTACTAGCATGTGCCAAGATTGGCTTCATTCGGCTTACTAGCTACACTTATTCAACTGACTATTCAAATCCACAAGAAAATTAAATTGGCTAGCTAGCTAAGTACAACTTCAACAAGATTGTGTTAATTATTCAGTAAATCTTGGTACAGAGGATAAACGTTGGCCGGTTGCCCTCCAATTCGGGTTCAGAAGTTAGATTGTCCTACCATCAGCTATGAATAATGGAACTACTCTTGTATACTCCATACCTGGCCAGTTGTATTATTGCGCTTCGACTTTTTTAACAGTATTTCAAAAGTGTAGCTTCTGATACTTTTAGCACATGCCAATTTCCAACTATGTTGGTTTAATTATCTCTTGTTGAGTAATCAAGGCTTGAACTAGCTCCATCTAATTCCTATTTCTATTAAACTGCACTTCTGCTACTAGGAGTAAATAAAAATAGAGAATTTTCAAAATTTGCATTTTCTTTGAAGTTAAAAAAATACAGAACTGATACAAACTTCTTGAAAATTCGAAGCTAAAAAATACATAACTAGATAATTACTCCAAAAAAATTCTTTAGTACCACCAAAACTGCCAGTTAGGGCCAATTGTTAAAAGTTCGTCTTCTTTCATAAGAACACCTCTTGATAGCCTAAACAATTCAATTGCTACTGTACTAATTTTGGGACATCCATTGATATCCAAAACAAAAAGCTTCTTGAAACCCGCAATCATAGATTTTGAATTAAACCCACCAGAGTAATTCCCTACTCAGCTGATGCAGTGAGCAACAATATAGGGAATTTATCCAATTTGAGTTTATCCAGGCCAAAAAAGAAAAAAAAAAGCTAAAAAGCAAATTTCTGGAATTTGAGGGGAAAAAAATAGAACATGGATGAACAAATACTGGAAGATCTTCAACCGTTCCCAGAACTATATTTCAGCAATATAAAGCATAAAATCAACCCGAAATTATAGCACAAATTCGACAATCTAAGCACAAATTCGAAATATAAAACATAAATTCGACAATTTAAAGCATGAATTCGACAATTTTAAGCATAAATTCGACAAAATAAAGCATAAATTCGAAATTTAACGCACAAAATCGAAAATAATTATGAAATATGAGAAAACTTGCACTAGTAATCGCCTGTACCTTGTGAGAGACGACAAAAATCCACTTGAAAAGGAACCAAAATCCTTTTCTCTTTAGCTTTCGGTAGACAAACCCAATCAAACTAGCTTCAATCCTTTTCTCTTCATCTTTCGGTAGACAAACCAACTGAAATTCTCAGGCCATTTCAGTGATTTAGGAGAAGAATTGGAAGAGAATTGTGGAAAAAGAAAAATAGCAAGCTCTTGGATCTAGGGTTTAGGAAGAAGAAGATGAGCGAGTAGAGCCGCTCTGAATAAAATAGAAGCGGTTTTCCATTCTAATTTTTTTTTTTTGGGAACTCAATGTCAGGCTCTAATCCGGCGTCTTTCTTTTCACTCTTAGCAATAACGACAACTGTTAATTTTGTTTTTTAGTTTTACCTAATTGAGTTATAACGACGGTTGTCATATTAATAATATAACCTTATTTCACTAATTACGACTAAGTCATAAGTTTGTCGTTATAAGTGGTAGAGTAAAGCTATTTACGACAAAAATTTTAGTTCGTCGTTATATATTTGTCGTTAAAGATAGAAATTCTAGTAGTGTATGCTGGAATTTAAAGTTTATTAAGAGAAACTGTGGATGATTATTTATTTGCTTATTCTTTTCAATTGTAGTTTTAACTATGGCAAACAACAATCAAAACATCATGGGTTCTGAGTTTATGGTCAAGCTGAACCTGGCAAATTTTCTTGAATGGGAAGCTAAGCTAGTTGAAATAGTCAGACTCAATGGACTTGAGTATGTACTATCACATCCCATGCCAAGCTACTATGCCAGAGACATGACCCCTGAGAGATTTTTCGCCTGGGATGCGGAGCTCAAAAAGGTTATGAGTCTCATGCTGAACAATATCCCTGATGATTGGGCTAGATGGTTTTTAGCCTATGAACCTTTTACGCTCATCAAGAATCTGAGGGATATCTGTCGTGGAAACACGGAGGACAGGGACCTGAACGTCCATGAGTTGATTGAATCAATGTCTGGTCTAAAGGTTAGTTCTCCCAACAGGTGTTATAGGATGGAAGTCCAAGAAACACATGTTCAGCTCCTTCGCACTAAACAGAGGGTAGGCGTCCCACTGAGGTTCCATGTGGATCTTATGCGTTCATACTTTGATCGCCTAAGTCTACTAGGAACACCAATAAGCGAAAGGATGGCAGTCTCTATCTTGCTCAATTCACTACACAGTGGGTTTGGTCGCTTCAAGCAACTATACCTAAGTGAACCAAGAGAAGAAACAGTTGCAGAATTTGTTCACCTTGTCAGAAAGGCTGAGATAATACTGGACTGTGAAGCCAAAGATTTACTCAAGGCTAGAAGGAGACCGTTCAAGAAAAGTGGAAAGTCCAAGGGCAATGCTAAATCAAAGCAGGACAAGTCCACATCAAGCTGTCTTTATTGTGATGGAATAGGCCATTACAAAAGAGAATGTCCAAAGCTAAAGGAAGATCAGAAGAACGGAACAGTCGTTCCATCTTCAGGTATTTTCGTTATAGACTGTATACTTGCTAATTCAACTTCTTGGGTATTAGATACAGGTTGTGGCTCACACTTATGTTCCAATCCACAGGGACTAAGAAGAAGTAGAAAGTTAAGCAAGGGTGAAGTCGACCTACGAGTGGGAAATGGAGCACGGATTGCTGCATTAGCTGTAGGAACTTATTATTTGTCGTTGCCCTCCGGGCTAGTTTTGGAACTGGAAGAGTGTTTCCATGTTCCAAGTCTTACGAAAAACATCATTTCTGTTTCTTGCTTAGATGCTAAGGGATTTTCCTTTTTAATAAAAGACAATAGTTGTTCGTTTTATTTTAAAGAGATGTTTTATGGATCTGCTAGATTAGTCAATGGACTTTATTTATTAGATCACGACAAACAAGTATATAACATAAATACCAAAAAGGCCAAAAAGGATGATTCAGATCTCACCTATCTGTGGCATTGTCGATTAGGCCATATAAACTTGAAACGCTTAGAAAGACTTCAAAAGGAAGGAATTCTAGAACCATTTGACTTAGAGGATTATGGTAAATGCGAATCATGTTTACTTGGCAAAATGACAAAGCAACCTTTCTCTAAAGTTGGAAAAGAGCAAATGAACTATTGGGTTTAATCCATACAGATGTATGTGGACCAATGAGTACAAATGCTAGAGGTGGTTTCAGCTACTTTATCACTTTCACTGATGACTTCAGTAGATATGGTTATGTCTACCTAATGAAGCATAAGTCTGAATCCTTTAACAAATTCAAGGAATTTCAGAGTGAAGTAGAGAATCAATTAGGCAAGAAGATTAAGGCACTGCGGTCTGACAAAGGCGGTGAATATCTGAGCTATGAATTTGATGACCATCTGAAAGAATGTGGAATTCTATCAGAATTGACTCCTCCTGGAACACCACAATGGAACGGTGTGTCGGAACGGAGGAACAGAAACTTGCTAGACATGGTCAGGTCAATGATGGGTCAGGCCAAACTTCCATTAGAATTTTGGGGACATGCACTAAATACAGCTGCACTCACTATAAATAGAGCTCCGTCTAAAGCTGTCGAAAAGACTCCATATGAGTTATGGTTTGGAAAGCCTCCAAATGTGTCTTTTCTTAAGATTTGGGGATGTGAAGTATACGTCAAACGATTAATTTCAGACAAACTTCATCCAAAATCTGACAAATGTATCCTTGTGGGCTATCCAAAGGAAACAAAGGGGTATTACTTCTACAATACATCTGAGAACAAGGTGTTTGTTGCTCGAGATGGTGTCTTTTTGGAGAAAGATCTCATTTCCAAAATGACAAGTGGGAGAAAAGTATACCTCGAAGAAATTCGAGTTTCAACAACAAACTCTAGAGAATGCTCAAGATGACATTCAGGATGAAACTCAGAGATCTTTAGAAGAATCTGGTGAGAATCATGGTCAATCTAGAAATGTTACCCCGCGTAGATCGCAAAGATATAGATCTCAACCGGAAAGGTACTTAGGTATTTTGACGAACGAGAGCTATGACGTTCTATTACTTGAAAGTGATGAACCTGCGACTTACAAACAGGCTATGACGAGCCCTAGCTCCAAGCAATGGCAAGAAGCCATGCAATCTGAATTAGACTCCATGTCTGAAAACCAAGTATGGGATTTGGTCGATTTGCCAGATGGCTACCAAGCCATTGGAAGCAAATGGGTTTTCAAACTGAAAAAGGACAAGGATGGGAAACTTGAAGTTTTCAAAGCTAGATTGGTTGCAAAAGGTTACAGGCAAGTCCACGGTGTGGATTACGATGAAACCTTTTCAGCAGTTGCAATGCTAAAGTCTATTCGGATAATGTTAGCAATCGCTGCATATTACGATTACGAAATATGGCAGATGGATGTCAAAACTGCTTTCTTAAACGGCGTTTTAACAGAAACTGTGTTTATGACACAGCCTGAAGGGTTTGAGGATCCAAAGAATGCTAAAAAGGTATGCAAGCTAAAGAAGTCAATCAACGGATTGAAGCAGGCATCCAGGAGCTGGAATATACGTTTTGATGAAGCAGTCAGTGACTTTGGTTTCATCAAGAACGCAGACGAATCTTGTGTATACAAGAAGGTCAGTGGGAGCAAAATTGCTTTCCTAGTATTATATGTCGACGACATATTACTTATCGGAAATGACATTCCTATGTTGAACTCTGTCAAGATTTGGCTTGGGAAATGTTTTTCGATGAAAGATCTAGGAGAAGCACAGTACATATTGGGCATCAAGATTTACAGAGATAGATCTAAAAGGATGATTGGACTTAGTCAAAGCACTTATATCAATAAGGTGCTTGATAGGTTCAAGATGGCGGACTCCAAGCGAGGCTACCTACCCATGTCTCATGGAATAACTCTAAGCAAGACTCAGTGCCCAAAAACACTTGATGAGCGTAGACGAATGAATGGGATTCCATATGCATCATTAATTGGTTCAATAATGTATGCTATGATATGTACACGCCCGGATGTTGCGTACGCACTCAGTGCTACGAGCAGATACCAGTCAGACCCAGGAGAGGCGCATTGGACTGCTGCCAAGAATATTCTGAAGTACCTGAAAAGGCACAAAGATGACTTCCTGGTCTATGGTGGAGATGATGAATTAATTGTTAAAGGTTATACGGACGCAAGTTTCCAAACCGACAAAGATGATTTCAGATCACAGTCTGGGTTTGTCTTCTGCCTCAACGGAGGTGCAGTAAGCTGGAAAAGTGCTAAGCAAAGCACCATTGCGGATTCTACAACTGAAGCGGAGTACATTGCTGCACATGAAGCAGCAAAGGAAGCTATATGGCTAAGGAAGTTCATAGGTGAACTTGGTGTAGTCCCCTCAATTAAAGGACCAATAGCCCTGTATTGTGATAATAACGGAGCTATTACACAGGCAAAGGAGCCTAGACACCACCAGAGAGTCAAGCATGTACTTCGTAGATTTCACCTTCTACGAGAGTTCGTTGAAAGAAAGGAAGTCGAAATAAGCAAAATTGGAACTGATGACAACATATCAGATCCATTGACTAAACCTCTGCCGCAGGCGAAGCACAACTCGCACACTGCAGCTATGGGAATCAAGCATATTGGAGAATGGGTTTGATATCCTTGTTTAATGTTTTAAAGTTTTAGAGTTTAAATCTTTGTAAAACATTATTGGTTAATCATTCACAATAAATGAAGAGAATTCATTTTTCCATTTAATTTGTGGTTTATTAAATGATGAGTCCCTTCAATTTGGCGATATATTCAAGATAGACTGTCAGGACCAGTCCTGTGACTAAGAAATGTCTATCAAGTGAACTTGAATGTCAAAGGTTGAAAATGGTCCCTAGTCGGAGTTTTCTATAAAATTGGACGCATAGAAAACGTTAGACGATTAGAATGCAAGATGACTAGTAGTTCTGTTTCTTGAACTATGTGGACATGGCAATGTCATAATCATTTGCATAGATACTTACTTTGGGAAGACTAGTATCGGACAAGACATATGAAACTTTACTGTAAGAGATGAAAATCTGTCATAAGTAAATTTCATTAAAATTATTAGACACTAAATCCTCAATACCTGAGTGATTTGAGATTACTTGTTTGAGAACTGGTTGCTTTGACGTTGACCAACCGTCGCACCGTAAAAGGAGGCTATAAAGGCAACGCTCAGGTAATCACCTATCAAACGAAGTCTAATCTCAAGATCGCAAGATTGGGATTGTCCTCCCATAAATCGGGATGAGATGCTTAAAAGTTGTACAAGGCCACTCGGAGAGCTAGAAACTGTGAAATGCATGGCCGTGCTCGGATGAATCATAGGCTATGATTATCTGTTTATTTGATCAGTTGAACTCTGAAACCGAGGAACACCTCTGGACATAATAAGGATGACAACTCTTACCTTATGTTCAAGAGCAAGCATCGAGAGACAAAGGAATTAGGAAATGCACACTTGTCCCTAAGGACAAGTGGGAGACTGAAGGAAGTAATGCCCTTGGTCCAAGTATGCATTCTATGTTAAGTCTAATAAGTGCGGTTCAGTATTAATTAACAAGTTAATAATTCAGTGAGATCAAGTGAGCTGAATGCCTAGCTAGAGGCCGCTTCAGTTCAAGTGGAATTAATGATATTAATCCACAGCTTACTCTTGACTGAACCCGTAGGGTCACACAAATAGTACGTAAACGGATCAAGTATTTAATGGCATTAAATACTCTATCTATGGATATTCGGAATCGACGGATCTTGGTTTCAGTGGGAGCTAAGATCGTCACAAGCAAGAAATGAATACTCCGGAAACGATGATATTGCCGGAAACGGAAATATGGATCGTATCGGAAATATAAATATTATCCAAGTCGTAGATGTTGCCGGAAACGGAAACATGGTACGTATCGGAAAATATTATCGGAAATGGAAATATTGCCGGAATTGGAAATATTGCCGGAAACGGAAATATTGTCAGAATCGGAAATATTATCGGAATCGGGAAATAATTAAATATTGTTCGTATCGGAAATGAATTCTGGAACCGGGAATTTAATCGGAAGCGTATCGTACGAATAAGCATCGGACGAGGCCTGCCGGACGAGGGCCCAGCACGAAGCCAGGCCATCGCCCAGCAAGCCAAGCGCGCCACACGAACAGCCAAGGCCACGCCAGGCCCAGCGCAAGGCGAGGCCCAGCAGGCCATGGCAGCGCGCGCAGCGCGCGCAACGATGGGCTGCGAGCTGTGCTGCTGCTCGCGTGGGCCGAGCGGCCGTGTGGGCTGTGCGCGGGCATGGCCTGCACGCTCGTGGATCATGCTCGTGTAGAGTTTGTGTTCACATACGAAACCTAAATTGTGTAGGATTTGTTTGGTGATTAAATTCCTAATCCTAAAAGGATAAAATTAATTAGTTAGAGTCCTACTAGGATTCTAGTTTAACTAATTAGTATCCTAATAAGATTCCAGTTACTTTTCCATACCTCTATAAATAAGGGCCTAGGGTCATTATTTGCAGAAACGATTGAAGTATTCAAAGGGTAAGTTTTTGAAAGAAAAATCAGCCATACACTTGCAAACACGTAGCCGAAATTCCTAGTAACCTTAAGGGCGATTCTAGTTGGTCTAACTTGAGGCGGATCCGGACGTACTGTGGACTATCTACGGAGGGACGACATTTGGAGTCCTAAAGACTTGTTCTTGTTGGGTTCGGGCGCAGCTAGGGAAGGCACGCTACAACATGTATGCATCAATATTATGCTAAATGATTATGTGAAAATAATATGTTTTCCTGGCTTTATGGTTTTTCCGCATGATTTATGAATTCTCATATGTATCATAACCTAACAGTACGGTCCTTCCCAAGCTGGTGCGAGCTTACCTGCGTTTAGTTCCTTTGTATTTTGGAATACCTTGCGCAACACCCAGTCGCCTTCCTTGAACATTTTTACTTTGACGTTTTTGTTGAAGCATTTTGCCAAGTCTTCTGTGTTGTCGAGATTTTCACTAAGTTCGACGTCGTTCTGTTCTGGTGTCATGAGTCCATATCGTGCACTGGGCAGTGTCACTTCAGGGGGTAGTACTGCTTCGCACCCGGAAACGAGTGAGAAGGGAGTCTGTCCCGTCGCCGTCCTAGGCGTCGTCCTATTGGCCCATAGGATGGATGGCAGCTCTTCTGCCCATCGTCCCTTCTTATCGTCCAGCCGCTTTTTTAGTGATGCGATGATTGTTTTGTTGCTGGATTCCGCCTGTCCATTTGCTTGGGGGTATCTTGGCGTCGACGTCTTTAGCTCGATGTTCCACGTCTTGCAGAAAGCCCCAGTCTTGTCGCTGATGAATTGGGATCCGTTGTCGCATATGATTTCTGATGGCACTCCGAATCTGCATATAATATTAGTCCATATGAACGAACATACCTCTTTGTCTCTTACTTGTTGGAACGCACATGCTTCTATCCACTTAGAAAAATAATCTGTTAGAGCTAGCATGAAGACCTTTTGTCCTGGGGCGACGGGTAGTTTTCCGACGATGTCCATCCCCCATTTCATGAAAGGCCACGGAGTTAAGGTGGGGTGTAAGAATTCAGATGGTTTATGTGTCATACCTGCGTGTCGTTGACATTTGTCGCACTTAGCTACGTACCTCATTGCGTCTTTGAGCATTGTTGGCCAATAGTATCCGTTTCTTTTGATTCTGGTTGACATGCTTCGTCCTCCTTCATGTCCGCCGCATTCTCCTTCGTGGTATTGCTTTTGTAGTTTTTCCCATTCTGTTTTTTCTGCGCATCGCATCAATATTCCGTTCGCTGATCTTTTAAATAGTATACCCTGCAAAATAACATATCGTGACGCTTTGAAAAGTATCTTCCTGGCCTCGAGCTTGTCGTCGGGTAGGGTTTCGTGTGTTAGGTAGTCGAGGATGGGCTTGGTCCAGCTGTCTGTGTTTGTGGATGATAGGACGAGGTTGGCATCTTGTGGTATGTCTTTTTCAATAGCGGGTGACAATAGGTGTACTAGGGGTATGGTCGGGAATGGTGACTTTCTGAGTGCGGATCCTAGATTGGCAAGGGCGTCGGCTTGCGTGTTCAAGTCTCGTGGCACTTGTTTAATGGAGAGGGGTTTGAATTTGGAGGCTAGCTTTTTTGCTTTTTCGAGGTATAAGGTCATTTTCAGGTCTTTAGCCTCATAGTCGCCGTTGATCTGGTTGACGATTAATTGTGAGTCGCTAAATATTTTGAGTCCGCTTGCCCCCAATTCTTCAGCTAGCGTCAATCCGGCGATTAACGCCTCGTATTCTGCTTCGTTGTTTGTCGCTTTGAAATTGCAACATATGGCTTGTGCTATCATGTCCCCTTGTGGTGACTTTAGCACGACGCCTAGACATGCACCGCGAAAGTTAGACGAACCGTCGACGAAGAGTGTCCATACCTCTTCTACGTTATTGATGAGTTTGACTTCGTCGTCTGCTATTTTCTCCAAGTCGGGGCTAAAGTCTGCCACAAAGTCTGCTAGGGCCTGCGATTTCACCGCCGTTCTTGGTTGGTATTTGATGTCGAAGCTTCCTAGCGCCATCGTCCATTTCTCCATTCGACCTGTTAGTTCTGGTCTACGCATCACAGACTTGATTGGATAATTAGTCATCACCACTATTTGGTGAGTTTCGAAATAATGCCTTAGTTTTCTGGCTGCAGTAACGAGTGCTAAAACGAGTTTTTCGAGGGAGGAATACCTGGTTTCCGCTTCTAATAGTGACTTACTTATGTAGTAAATAGGTAGCTGTTGCGTTTCATCTTCTCGAGCTAGGACCGCGCTGACTGCTGTGGAGCTGACTGCTAGGTAGAGTTGTAGGACTTCGCCTTCTTTCGGCTTGGACAAGAGGGGTGGCGACATCATGTATTTTTTGAGGTTTTGCAAGGCTGTTTTGTGGTCGTCGGACCAGCTAAAACCTTTGTTTTTGCGCAAGACGTCGTAGAATAGACGACACTTGTCCGACGACCGCGAGATAAAACGATTTAGCGCCGCCACTCTTCCTGTCAAGCGCTGTACCTCTTTTATGTTCCTGGGGGATTGAATGTTGATGATTGCGCGCACCTGGTCGGGGCTGGCCTCGATTCCTCTTTGGGTGACGATGTAACCTAAGAATTTCCCTGCAGACACTCCGAAAGAACATTTAGTTGGGTTAAGTTTCATATCGTATTTCCTTAATATGTCGAAGGATTGTCATAGGTGTTCGACATGGTCGTCAGCTTTCCTTGATTTTACGAGCATGTCGTCGATGTAGACCTCCATCGTGTCTCCAAGTTGGTCTTTGAACATTTTGTTGACCAATCGTTGGTACGTCGCACCTGCATTTTTAAAACCAAAAGGCATGACTTTATAACAATAAATTCCTCTGTCTGTTACAAAAGATGTTTTCTCCTGGTCGTCTGGGTGCATAAGGATCTGGTTGTATCCGGAGTAGGCGTCCATAAATGTTAGTAGCTCGTGTCCAGCAGTGGCGTCGACCAGGGCATCGATGTGCGGCAGCGGGAATGGGTCTTTAGGGCATGCTTTGTTGATGTCTGTGAAATCGATACAGACTCTCCACTTTCCATTCTTTTTACTGACGACGACGACATTTGCTAACCAATCTGGATACTTGACTTCTCTGACTTTCCCGGAGTCTATCAGTTTTTGGACCTCTTCGTCTATGATTTTATTTCTCTCAGGTGCGAATTTTCGTCGTTTCTGCTTCACTGGCTTAAAGTTGGGGTCGACATTGAGTTTGTGGGTGATGACGTCTGGACTGATTCCTATCATGTCCTCGTGCGACCAAGCAAAGCAGTCCGAGTTTTCTCTTAGGAATGACACTATCTGACTTTTGATGTTGTCAGGCAGCGACACTCCGATCCTTACTACTTGTCCTGGCTTTGTCTGATCTAGTATTATCTCATCGATCTGTTGGTCGTCGGGGTCGTCTACCGTCGACCCTGGCTGTAATTGCTAGATGGATGACTTTGATGGTTTCAGCGCCGTTTCATAACATTTCTTTGCGTCCCTTTGTTGTCCTTTGATTTCCATGACTCCCCATTTGGTTGGGAACTTGATTGACTGGTGGTATGTCGACGGCACCGCCTTCATTTTGTGGATCCATGGTCGTCCCAAAATGACGTGGTATGCTGATGGGCAGTCGACGACGTTGAACTTGGTCATCACATTAACACCTTCTGCGTATGTAGGCAGCGATATCTCTCCTACTGTTCGTAGCGATTCTCCACTGAATCCTACTAGGACTGTCGACCTTCTGATTATACTCTTTTCGTCTAGTCCCATTTCTTGCAGAGCCTCTAGGAACAATACGTTTGCTGAACTGTCGTTGTCGATCAGTATCCTTTTGATGAGGGCGTTGCCTATTGGGAGCGATATGACTAGACCGTCATGATGTTCCTGTTGTGTGTCGGTTGAATCTAAGTCGTCGAAGGTTATTATCATCGCTGCTAATGACTTGTCGAGTGCTACTTCGTCTTCGGTCTTCCCCTCTTTGACGGCTTCAGATTCGCCTCTGTTGATTTTTTTAGCTGCAGAAGAAGTTAGTCCACATATATCTGAACCACCAGAAATAACGTTTACCACTTTTTCGAACGTGGGCGGGGCCGGTCGGTCGCCGCTTGGTGCTGGGTTGGGTTGGGAGTTGCTGTCCTTGTTGTACGTCTCCTTTCCTTTGTCGCTCAGTAGGTCCTTCAGGTGGCCTCTTTTCAGTAGATACGCTACCTCCTTTTTGAGGGAGATGCATTCCTCGGTTGTGTGGCCATTGTCGCGGTGGAAGTCGCACCACCTGCTCATGTCCTTCGTAGAGTCTGGTCTGTCGCTCTTCTTAGGCCATCTGACGGTACCACCTACACTTTGAAGGGCGTTCACCACGCCTCCGATGTCGACGTTGAAGCCATACTCGGAGATAGGGGGATAAACGACCCGTTCATTCCTGTAAACACTGTTAGTATCATCATATTGATTGACATTTTGTACCTGATTCTGGCGGTTGTATGGTTGGTGTCTCCAGCTGTTGTTCCTTGGGGTGTACGACCTCCTGTCGCTGCTGCCCCCTGCTGGTCGCTGAGAAACCATTCGTGTAATCTCGTCGTTTTCTATCCGCATCTGGGCAGTGGCCCTCGATCTGACCTCTTCGAAGGTTGCACAGGGATATTTGGTTAGTTCCCGGTACAGCTCCGAGTTGGGGACGAGACCTCTCTTGAATGCTTCGATGGCTGTCCTGACACCACAGTTTTTTATACTAATTTTCTCACAATTAAAACGGTTAAAATAATCGCGTACCGACTCGGTAGGTCCTTGGACCAACCGATAGAGGTCACTTGTTTGTTTCTCCAACTGGCGACTGCTGGCGAATTGTTGGTAGAAGGCGTTGATGAGGTCGGACAGGCAGAAGATGGATCCAGGGGTTATGTTCATGAGCCATTCCAGGGCTGCTCCGTCGAGGGTTCCTCCGAAGGATTTTCACATGACGGGCTCGACCAGGTCGTAGGGGATGCCGATCTTCCACATTCGCTGCTTGTAGAAGTTGACGTGTCTGTATGGATCAGACGTTCCGTCGTACAGGGTGGTCCAGGTAGGGAGTCGGAGCTGGTGTGGTACCGTCACCCTAGCGATTGCTTCACAGAATGGCGACGCTGTATATCCATCGGTCGGTCCGGTTTCCACGGGCGTGGGTGCCCCCGGCAGTTTGGTCATCAGCTTCATCATCAACGAGCATCGCTTCTTCATGTGATTTTCCATCTTATTTAGGCGCTTGGTGACGGGGTCCAGTGTTGCTTCACCCTCTTCCCCATGTGGCTCCTCGCCGTCGGACAGGTCCTCGGAGTCGTCAGTCATCTCGAATATCAATTTCTTCGGTTTTGCACCTGGCTTGTAACGCGATTGATACTTGGTACTTTTCACAGATTCGAGCTCCTTCTGGAGGTTTTCAATGGAGGCCCTTTCTTGGGCCAGCTCTGCTTGGGCCTTCTCGTAGGCCGCTTTCATCTCTGCGAGCGTCATCTCTTCAGTAGTCATGGTGTGTAGGGAGATTTTGTGTGAAACCTAGTTAATGTCCCCACAGACGGCGCCAAACTGTTTATGCCAAATTTCGTCTAGGGGCGACCTTTGGCTTGGGTCGACACTAACTAAACGAGGATTAAATAAAGGAAGACAAAAGAGACACGACACAAAGAAGTGTTGACGCGGAAAACCCAAGAATAAGGTAAAAAACCGCGGATAGCTATGAGGCTATCAATCCACTAAGTTTCCTATATGATTGTTTGCGTATTATTCTAGAAATCAATGTAACAAAATTAAAAGGCGAATACAAGAGTAATATGAATGCTTTTATAGCTTGAGAGTATGAGAGCTTGATTTAACCCCCCTTCTAATATCCTGCTGCTAAGCTTTTATATGCAGAAGATAACGGCTCCATTGGTTGGGAGAATCCCTATCCTTTAGGGATTTTCCCCTGATCGTCGCCCATGACCGTTTCTGGTCTCCAACGTCCTCCGTATTCCTTGGCGACTCCTTGGACCTATTCTGCTTGTGTGGCGGCGTCAGCTACCTTGGGCTTTGGGCTTCTGATCTTGACCTATTTCCACTTATCTTCTTCGTCGATCGTTGCTACTTCTTTGTCGCTAGTATCCTGTCGCTAGTCTTGTGTCGCCTGGACCCTCGTCGACTATGGTCACACTCGACGTGTTCATCCGACGCGATGTGTACCTGTGATATGACGATACCTGGAAGACACGACATGATCAATCGTCAAAGCAGTTATGTCGTTAGTACAGAAAGTGGGATAACAAACATATTGCACCAAGTACCCCTGAGGTTTGATATTATGCATGAAATACCTCAACCATTGTGTAGAGTTAAAGAAAGGCTATGAGCATTACCAAAGTTTTGACGGGAGAGGTTTAGATTAAAGGTTCATAACAATCAAATGATCATGAAATTAAACTACATACATCCAATTACCTCAAAGAATTCATTTTATACTAGTTCTCAAACAGTAGTAACAGAAGGTACAAAAGAGAAGACCGTGTTTGATGGTGCAACCATGAATATATTTCAGCTGTTCCAATGCACCAGCATTCACACAAGCAGGTAAAACACTCATTGTTAAAAATTCAGCTGAAAATCCATCATTTTTCATTCAGATAATTAAATAGACACAGAGCATCGAAATATCGTTCATGGATTACAAATCCTTTAATCATTGAACTCCAAGAAACCTCAGTCTTCTCCATTACCAAGTCAAAAACTTTTGACAACTTCTAAACTATTATCACATTTACTATACATATCTACCAAAGAATTCTGAACTTAAACTTGATTATCTAAGCCATTTCATATGCCATTTGCATGGATTTTCTTCCCCCAATTCATGTGATTTCAACTCAACAGTTGATGGTAAGACTGCAAGTCCAGTGTACAGGTTCATTCTTATTCCTTCATTCCTCATTTTCACCAATAATGCCATGGACTTTCTCGTATGCCCATGTCGAAAATTGTTGAAATCATCAAGTTCCACACGACATGATCCTTTTAAGACATTATCTTGAACATCAAACTCGCATTCTTTAAGCTACCTAGTTTGGAGTACATAGTCAACAATGCAGTGCTTGCATCTAAATCTGGAATAAGGTCACTAATAACAATTATACCATGAACCAACACCCCTAATTTCTAGGATTTCAGTTTTGTGCTAGCTCTCAAAAGATTGATCAAAGAGACCGAATTCGGCCAAATATTCTCCTCCATCATTTTCTTAAACACCCCAAAACAATTCATAGGGCCGGGTTCATATTATGTTAACTAGATCTCAACTATCAGAGAATTCCAATTATCCAATTCTCTCGAACAGTTTACGTGCATTTTCAAACTCACTAAATTCACAATAAAACTCAGCTAAACCCTCTTTCACTTGCTCATTAACATCAAACCCAAGTTTAATTTAACAAACGCCCATGTATCTTTCTACCACAACGAACATCGATTACACGCTTACAAGACCTATTATCAGAATCGTATGAAAATTCATCTGGGTACATCGAATTTGACACCATCTTTGCGTATAGAAAAATGGTTTGTGTAAATTCACTAGATTTTGCAAGAATTTGAAAGAACCCTGTTGTAAATTTTCGAATTTGGGTTGAAAATTGAATTGAAAACGTGCAAAGAGGGGCTATGGAGGCCAAGATTACTATATGATTCAACACTTGCGATATGGTAATCCCAGAGAATTTCTCACTATATCACTCTTTGTTTTAGGGATTCAAGGTCACTCTAATGGTGTAAGAGAATAGAGAAATGTCGAGGAAGGAAGTTAATTGGGAAGTTAGGTTTTGAATTTTTTTTTGGTTATGTCGCCAGAATGGGGAAGTAAAGGAAAAAAGGTAAAAACTGACTAACGAAAAGTTAACATCCGTAAGACAAAATGGCATTTTGAGATATTATATCATATGCCAGCGGTATTTGGTACATTATGGAAAGTTTAGAGGAATTTAGTGCATTAAGCTAAACCTCACGGACATTTCATGAAAAATCCATTTTTTTTTGTTTTAATGTGAGGAGATCAATTTCTCATGGGAGTTTGCACAGGTACCTCGATGGCAATCTCTCACGGAAATTTTTTCCATACCCAAGACTCGAATCCGAAATATTGGTTAAGGAGCAAGAGAGACCCTTAGCTACTCATACCAACCTCAATCGGTATTTAATTGTTTATTTTGGAGAGGAGAAAAGTCAAGTTTAATTCGGAGTTTGGAGTATGTTTTGTACATATATGGAAAGAGAGAGAAAATAGGAAAAAGTATGTTATGTTCTTGAAAAGGATCTGCCATATTGTGGTAAAAGCTCTTTTTAGCAACTTCTACGATCAGCGATCACTTTTGAATTTGTCGTGGTCAATTTCTAATTATTTAATTTTGCCGTTTTCTTCATGCAATGTTCTAAATTTTGGGTTTATCTTCCTATTCTTTTCTGCTCTCCTAATTAATTGATTTTGCCACTTTTTCCTTGGCACTTTCAATCACCGTAAAACTCCAAAGCATGCACCTCAAAGGCTCCAAATTATCCCATTAAGGAAATATCACAAATTAAAACTGGTATGAGAGGTTCAGAAACCCATTTGCATACCAATTCTCAGAATATATTCGAGCAATTTGCTTGGTTTGTAAGATTAATAATCAAACCATAATAACGCTTAAATTAAACACACAATACGATAAACAATAAGATAAATTAAAAATTAAAGGGCAAATAAGCTATCATTACAAAAATTTGTATCTTTTATGACAACTTAATAACGACGGGTAAAAATCTCGTCGCAAAAGGACTTTTGCGACGGGGATAACAACCCAACAAAGACGGGAACAACCGTCGTAAATGTTTTTTATGACGGGTTAACGACGGGATTTTCCATTAACGACGACCCCCTTTTATGACGGGTTCACGACGGAAAATCCCGTCGTTAATCAACAATTATTGGCCTTTAGAGACGGGATTTCCCGTCGTTAATAGTACAATTTCTTTTAGTGTATAATAAAGAACAAGAATTAAGACAAAATCAAGTCATGATCGAAGGGCGATTATGTTAGCATTGCTCGAGTCAACATTGAATTCGAAGTTAATTTAAGATATTATTGATATTATTCCGTCAAAAAAATATATTATTTAATTAATCCCACTTACATGGACCTCGTCCACGCTATAATTAGCGTGAACCAGGGAGTTTTTGTAAATTAACGTGAACCGGGTAATCGCCGTCTTCTATTATAGAAAATATAGGTTATGTAAAGTAACTGTATTTTCAGAATAGTAACTATGAAAAAATAATAATAAGATAGTCATTTCAATAAGAATAATTATTCTATCCAAAGAGTAACCATATCATATAGAAATGTAATTTGAACTGTAAAACAATTACTATAAAAAATAAGAATAATTATATATTCATTCTTGCAGACAAAAAGAGTATATTATAGAAACTATAGGTTCTGTAAAGTAACTATATATTCAAAATAGTAACTATGAAAAAATAACAATAATATAGTCATTTCGATAAGAATAATTATTCTATCCAAAGAGCATCTATATCATATAGAAAAGTAATTTTAACTGTAAAACAATTACTATAAAAATAAGAATAATTATATATTCATTCTTGCAGACAAAATAGTAAATTATAGAAACTATAGGTTCTGTAAAGTAACTATATCTTTAAAATAGTAACTATGAAAATAATAATAATATAGTCATTTCGATAAGAATAATTATTCTATCCAAACAGTAACTATATCATATAGAAAAGTAACTTTAACTGTAGAACAATTACTATATTATAAAATAAACAATATGATATATAGATGCTTTAGAGGTCATATAGTAACTTTTACTATTATATAGTTACTATTGTATATCACATAATCACTGAAATAAAAAAGAGTAATTATATCAAAAGTAACAGTAATTACAACTCCTGAACAGTAATAAAGAAAACATTAACTACTTGGTTAGTTGTTTTAGCTACGACATTCTAATTATTTGCATCTATTAAATAAACCAGGTTAAAATCAAATATTTTTTGAACTAAAAAATACTAATCGACACGTCCACGTCTATTTTTTCCACCAGCACGTCATCTCCTTCCTCTACCACGTCCTTGGTTTCCATTGTTGTCAGGATTTTCTTATTCTCTTGCTTTTGTTTTCCTTGCAAAATTTATTCTTTGCACGACTTTAATTCTGGGCCATCATCTTCGTATTTCTGAATCAATAATATTTAAACTAAGTTAATGATTTAACATTTAAATATGAAAAAATAACATAGTAACTATATATGTAAAACATATAGTTTCTATTATGCATCATATAGTAACTCTTAGAATTAACGATGGTAAGATACTCGCAGAATTGCCGATATAGTTATTATTATTGTTATAGTCATATAGTTACTGTCATAATAATATAGTCACTTTTATTACTAATAACATAGAGTACAAAGAAAGAACATAAAAAGAACATAAAAGAACATAATGATAACATAGTAACTATTTAAAACATATAGTTACTATTATACATGATATAGTATCTCTTAATTAATATTAATGATAGTCATATATAAGCAGGGTTGCATATATAGTTATTGTTATGATCATATAGTTATTGTGATCATAACATAGTAACTCTTATTATTAATAACATCGAGGACAACAAACAACATAAAAATAACATTATAATATACATAAAACAATATACCAAACATATAGTTACTATAATACAAGATATAGTACCTATAAATATTATTGATGGTCATTTAGTCACAAATTTGCAAACATAGTTGGTGTGATAATAATATAGTAACTCGATCCATAATATAGTAACCACATCACTAAAATTGTAGAATAACATAAAAAACATGCACATAACATAATAAACTAACATAGTACCTATTTCAAACATACAATAACTATTCAAGAAAATAAACATATGGTAACAAATCATGATAAAATAAACATAATACATATTTCAAACATATAGTAACTATATAAATATATAGTAACTATTGAAGAAAATAAACACATGGTAACAAATCATGATAAAATAAACATAGTACCTATTTCAAATATATAGTAACTACATAAACCATATAGTAACTATATAAAATATATAGTGACTATTATTATAATATAGTAACTATTGTACACATATAGTAACCATTATAATCATATAATCACTATCTAAGAAGCGGACAAAAATATAATCTAAATAACATAGTACATAATGTAATCGTATAATAACTATTATTTATCAAAAAGTTACTATAAACTGTTCATAACATAATAACTATTTTAAACACATAGTTACTGTTTTAAACTTATAATAACTTTCTAAAAAATATAGTAACTATTTTAAACACATAGTTACCGTTTTAAAGTTATAGTAACTTTTTAAAAAATATAGTTACTCTAAAAACTACTACTAACATAAACACAACGAACATTCCAGTGACAAAAATACTATTTCGCAATGTAAATTAAAGGTGACTATATCATTTATATACTAACTATGTGAAACACTAACCCTAATTTCAACAAAATAACAAACATTTCAAATCACTCAACAAAATAATAACTGTTGTACACATATAGTAACTATTGTACACATATAGTAACCATTAAAATAATATAGTAACTATTGTACACATTTAGTAACCATTAAAATTACATAGTACCTCTTTAAACCATATAGTTACTATATTACTCATATAGTTACTATTTAAAATCGTGAAGTCACTGATCAAATTCGCGAAGTGAAAACGATATTTCGGTAAAACACAAACATTAATTTCTCCAAAACCACAAATATTTTCAATTTTACATAAAAATAGACTTAAACTTCTTTAAAAAACAACAAACCGAGATGTGATCTCTAAAAATTCTAGCAAAGATTTGTAGACGAGCGCGAATTCTTCGTTTCGATTTCGGCAACGACGAACCTCCTTCTTGATCTACTACTTCCTCCAATTTTTCCTCATCTAATAGATCCGATTATAAGAATTATAAGATAATTACGAAGAAAATCGAACAAAACCTAGAAATTTGGGCTAAATTTTGAAAAGTATTGAGAGAAAATGAAGAGAGAGAAAATGAAGAGAGATAAATGAACATAATGTAGATCTGAAATTTTGAAAAATAAAAAAGTTTAAAACGTATATAAAGTGGGATAGACACAAATCGCATTGAAACTCTATAAAACACATAGTAACTCTTTAAAATAAATAGTTACTGTAATACGCATATAATTACTATTTAAAATCACAAAATAATTGTCACGTGACAGTTACACATGTTGCCCATACAAATTACTCCATTGCCCTAGTCCACGCTAACTTAGCGTGGACCAGGTTTATATTAGTGTAAATATTATTTAATTCGGAGTAGTGTTTTTTGTACAATTGAACGTGCCCTCTGTAATGATAAAAAAACAACCTATTTACATATAAAATCTAGGTTTTTGGACTAGCCGTCGCAGTCTTCTTTGTTGTTCTTGTTTCCTATTTTGCTTTATCGAGGAAGTATTATACTTCATCTGTTCCTTAAAAATTGCATGGTGGTTGACTTTACCCTTTTCAATGCATACTTTGACTTAATATCTCGAATTATGTAAAAAAAAAAACTTATAAAAGTTGATGTTTAGAAGATATATATATCGATACAAATCTAAGAAGATCTCACATGACTATAATTTTTCTTAGATAAGAGTTACAAACGGTGACTAAAGGTTTAGTATGAATAGCGTAAAAAAATAAGATGGTGCGATATTTATAGAACAGAGGAAGTATGATATTCTGGCTTACAGAATATTTTGTTGACTATCTCTATTACATAAGGGAAGAGGGGAGGGGCATTTTGGTAATTCCACTTTTCGTGTCCCCCTAGGAATAGACTACTATACCCCCATCCTTCATTCCAAACCCTAGAAATTGTTAAACGTATTTTTCTTTCGTTAATCAATTACAAAACAAACAAAATAAATAAAAATAAACCAAAGGGGGAGAGAAGAACGCCGCAGCGAAGGCGATTTTCCAACCATCAACTAGACCAATGCAGTAGCTATCTATGTCGCCGCCTCCACCGCTGGAGTTACGCATCGCTGCCTCACGCAACCGGTGAGGTCCAGTTTATTAGATCGGTCGATGTTGAGTGAGCCCACACCGGTGGAGCCCATACTACGCCAACTAGGTTGTACTGGTAAAAATCCTAGAAAGTTCAAATTTCAAATTCGAGTGAAGTAACGAATGGATCGAAACGAAGAACAAGAGAATCAGCGTAAAGTAACACACGAAAGAACAAGGTCAGTAATCGTGGATTTTTCTAACAATTTAAGCATGTTTTTGTTAATTTTGTTGATATTTATCGATATTCTTATTATTTTCGATTTTTCAAAAATAAATAAATTATTTCGATTTGATTTGTAATGACCTTAATTTCTTTTGTGCTGTGATTTATAATAATGATTTATAATAATAATAATAATTCTATTTTTGAAGTGCATAAATTGGATTTTGGTGAAGATGATGATGATGGAGGAGAGAGAAAGGGATATGACGTTTGGCTTTCGGATGTGGTACATACAGGTTAGCGGGTGAGGAGAATACACCATTGCCAAAGATTGATAAAGTAATAAGAGTGACCATGTTTCAATTCAATTTCCTATTTTTCCATTTAACCGTTGTACTATAGTCATGTAATCTGGAGATCTCATATAAGAAAATTTCAGACCCATACTCGAGAAACAAGGTGACGAAATTGTAAAGCATTCAAAAAAAGATTAACGAAATCTGCCCTAAATTCAACAAAATCGAATGAAATAGCAGTAAAAAAAACATAACAAAAGAACCCTAAAATTATCAGAATCGAATTCGCAACAAAAAACACGCAAATATCATAAAATACATAAAATCAAATGGAGAACCATAAATCAACCCTAAAAACAACCAAATCGCACAAACATTATAAATTAAAACAATTCGAAGAAAGCAAAGAGTGTGAAAATTGAATCCCTACAGCAATGAATGAATGAAGCGAAGGCAAAACGTCGAGGGCAGCAGGAGGTCGACGAATTTTTCTCTCTCCCGCCCTTTCTTTTTCTCTCTGTAGATCGGGGTTAAAGACTGACGAAAAATCGAAAGATAACGCGGTATCCTTAAAGGCTGAAGTCTGAAGCACCATTGAGAAGTTGCTTTGAGGAGAGAGAAAATGGATCTGATTGTTGAAAGAGGAGGGAGAAAGAGAAAACCAGGTCGAAGGAGGAAAGAAATGAATGGCAGAGCCAAAAGAGAAAAACGGAAGTAAAGAAAGGAAAAGATGGGAGGGCATAAACGTCTGCACACTTTCCGCAAGTTAAAGACAAAAAATAAAATAAGGCACAAAATTATGAGTAAGAAACTGATAGGTTATGATACATATGACAAAACATAAATCATGCGGAAAAACCATAAAGCCAGGAAAGCATATTATTTACGCATAATCATTTAGCATAGTTTAGATGCATACACTTTGTTGCGTGCCCTCCCTAGCTGCGCCCGAACCGAACAAGAACAAGTCTTTAGGACTCCAAATGTCGTCCCTCCATAGATAGTCCACAGCACGTCCGGAATCGCCTTAAGCTTGACCAACTAGAATCGCCCTTAAGGTAGTATAGATTTCGGCTGATTAGGGGCAAGAGAGTGGCTGATTTTTCTTCAAAATCTTACCTTTAGAATACTTCAATTGCTCCTATAAATTATGACCCTAGGCACCTATTTATAGAGGTATGGAAAAGGAACTGGAATCCTATTAGGATACGAATTAATTTAATTAGAATCCTGCTAGGACTCTATTAAATAAACTTTATCTAATAGGTTTAGGATTTAATCTTTTATCGAATCCCGATAGCTTTAGGATTCGCACACGAGCATCGCACGAGCACCGTACACCCGCGCAGGCCTTGCGGCCCACGCTGAGCGCACAACGCCTCGGCCCATGCCCGCTGCCTGTGTCCGCGCGCGCGCCCAAGGCCTTGGCTGGGCCTGGCTTGCGTTGGGCCTGGTCGAGGCTTGGCGTGTGTTGTTGATGCGTGTGGCTTGCTGGGCGACGGCCTGGCTTCGTGCTGGGCCTTCGTCTAGCGAGCCTCGTCCGATGCTAATTCGTACGATACGCTTCCGATTAAATTCCCGATTCCGGAATTCATTTCCGATACGAACAATATTTAATATTTCCGATTCTGGAATTAATTTCCGTTTCGAACAAATATTTAATATTTCCGTTTCTGGAATTATTTTTGGATTCCGATAATATTTTCGATTCTGACAATATTTCCGTTTCCGGCAATATTTCCAATTCCGGTAATATTTCCATTTCCGATAATATTTTTCGATACGTACCCTGTTTCCGTTTCCGGTAACATCTACGGCTTGGATAATATTTATATTTCCGATACGATCCATATTTCCGTTTCCGCTAATATCATCGTTTCCGGAGTATTCTTTTCTTGCTTGTGACGATCTCAGCTCCCACTGAAACCAAGATCCGTCGATTCCGAATATCCATAGACGGAGTATTTAATGCCATTAATTACTTGATCCGTTTATGTACTATTTGTCTGACCCTACGGGTTCAGTCAAGAGTAAGATGTGGATTAATATCATTAATTCCACTTGAACTGAAGCGGCCTGTAGCTAGGCATTCAGCTCACTTGATCTCACTGAATTATTAACTTGTTAATTAATACTGAACCGCATTTATTAGACTTAACATTGAATGCATACTTGGACCAAGGGCACTATTTCCTTCAGAAACTGGTTTTGAAAGATCTCCGGTTTCTTTGATTCTTTCTTAAGTATAATATTATCAAAGAAAATATATATTTCAGGTACACGGTTTCTTATATTTTTCCTAAGAAACCACCCTTCTAAGATAATTGGTTTCTTTATCTAAGTAACCTAATAAGTGACTTATGCGGTGCCCAAGCAATGGTTCCTTATCCCATTTTTGTAGTATTGTGGGGTGATCTTAAAACACTGTTTTGAATCCGATTAGGGCCAGAATAGTCGAATTTCCGACACTTTACGAATTCAGAATCACTTTCTAAAACATATCCAATAAAGCAGAAACAATTCGAAAATTCACGAAAAAATTCGACAATTATAACAAACATATAAACATGCTAATAAGGACTTTGAATACATGTAGCTCATGATACCACTGTAGGGGTTTACAGTTAAATACATAACATGATAGAGGAATAACCGCGAAGCCAGGAAGCATGTATAAAGTACAGATCAAGCATTTCTTACGTTTGTAGCGTGTTTTCCCTTTGTTCAACGAACACGAACACGAACAAGAACTCCAAATGTCGTTCCTCTACTTGGTTCACCGACACATTCACATCCGTCTTGAGATTGATGGCTTAGACCTCACTCAAGATAGTTTAGCTTTTGGGATGAACACTCTAATGGAGGCACAAAGAGAATTAGGGTTTCTCTTGGCTTAGGTTAAAATAATATGATACTATTTCCTTTAGTCTCCCACTTGTCCTTAGGGACAAGTGTGCATTACCTAATTCCTTTGTCGCTCGATGCTTGCTCTTGAACATAAGGTAAGAGCTGTCATCCTTATTATGTCCAGAGGTGTTTCTCGGTTTCAGAGTTCAACTGATCAAATAAACAGATAATCATAACCTATGATTCATCTGAGCACGACCATGCATTTTACAGTTTTTAGCTCTCCGAGTGGCCTTGTACAACTTTTAAGCATCTCATCCCGATTTATGGGAGGACAATCCCAATCTTGCGATCTTGAGATTAGACTTCGTTTGATAGGTGATTACCTGAGCGTTGCCTTTATAGCCTCCTTTTACGGTGCGACGGTTGGTCAACGTCAAAGCAACCAGTTCTCAAACAAGTAATCTCAAATCACTCAAGTATTGAGGATTTAGTGTTTATAATTTTTAATGAAATTTACTTATGAAAGATTTTCATCTCTTACAGTAAAGTTTCATAGGTCTGTCCGATACTAGTCTTCCCAAAGTCAGTATCTATGCAAATGATTTTGACATTGCCATGTCCACATAGTTCAAGAAACAGAACTACTAGTCATCTTGCATTCTAGTCGTCTAAAGTTTTCTATGCGTACAATTTTATAGAAAACTCCGACCAGGGACCATTTTCAATCTTTGCCATTCAAGTTCACTTGATAAACATTTCTTAGTCACAGGACTGGTCCTGACAGTCTATCTTGAATATATCGTCAAATTGAAGGGACTCATCATTTAATAAACCACAAATTAAATGGAAAAAATGAATTCTATTCATTTATTGTGAATGATTAACCAATAATGTTTTACAAAGAATTAAACTCTAAAACTTTAAAACATTAAACAAGGACATCAAAGCCATTCTCCAATATGCTTGATTCCCATAGCTGTAGTGTGCGAGTTGTGCTTCGCCTGCGGCAGAGGTTTAGTCAATGGATCTGATATGTTGTCATCAGTTCCAATCTTGCTTATCTCGACTTCTTTTCTTTCAACGAACTCTCGTAGAAGGTGAAATCTACGAAGTACATGCTTCACTCTTTGGTGGTGTCTAGGCTCCTTTGCTTGTGCAATAGCTCCGTTATTATCACAATACAGGGCTATTGGTCCTTTAATGGAGGGGACTACACCAAGTTCACCTATGAACTTCCTTAGCCATATAGCTTCCTTTGCTGCTTCATGTGCAACAATGTACTCCGCTTCAGTTGTAGAATCCGCAATGGTGCTTTGCTTAGCACTTTTCCAGCTTACTGCACCTCCGTTGAGGCAGAAGACAAACCCAGACTGTGATTTGAAATCATCTTTGTCGGTTTGGAAACTTGAGTCCGTATAGCCTTTAACAATTAATTCATCATCTCCACCATAGACCAGGAAGTCATCTTTGTGCCTTTTCAGGTACTTCAGAATATTCTTGGCAGCAGTCCAATGTGCCACTCCTGGGTCTGACTGGTATCTGCTCGTAGCACTGAGTGCATACGCAACATCCGAGCGTGTACATATCATAGCATACATTATTGAACCAATCAATGATGCATACGGAATCCCATTCATTCGTCTACACTCGTCAAGTGTTTTTGGGCACTGAGTCTTGCTTAGAGTCATTCCATGAGACATGGGTAGGTAGCCTCGCTTGGAGTCTGCCATCTTGAACCTTTCAAGCACCTTATTGATATAAGTGCTTTGACTAAGTCCAATCATCTTTTTAGATCTATCTCTGTAAATCTTGATGCCCAATATGTATTGTGCTTCTCCTAGATCCTTCATCGAAAAACATTTCCCAAGCCAAATCTTGAAAGAGTTCAACATAGGAATGTCATTTCCGATAAGTAATATGTCGTCGACATATAATACTAGGAAAGCAATTTTGCTCCCATTGACCTTCTTGTATACACAAGATTCGTCTGCGTTCTTAATGAAACCAAAGTCACTGACTGCTTCATCAAAACATATATTCCAGCTCCTTGATGCCTGCTTCAATCCGTAGAGTTATTTCTTTAGCTTGCATACCTTTTTAGCATTCTTTGGATCCTCAAAACCTTCAGGCTGTGTCATAAACACAATTTCTGTTAAAACGCTGTTTAAGAAAGCGGTTTTGACATCCATCTGCCATATTTCGTAATCGTAATATGCAGCGATTGCTAACATTATCCGAATAGACTTTAGCATTGCAACTGGTGAAAAGGTTTCATCGTAATCCACATCGTGGACTTGCCTGTAACCTTTTGCAACCAATCTAGCTTTGAAAACTTCAAGTTTCCCATCCTTGTCCTTTTTCAGTTTGAAAACCCATTTGCTTCCAATGGCTTGGTAGCCATCTGGCAAATCGACCAAATCCCATACTTGGTTTTCTGACATGGAGTCTAATTCAGATTGCATGGCTTCTTGCCATTGCTTGGAGCTAGGGCTCGTCATAGCTTGTTTGTAAGTCGCAGGTTCATCACTTTCAAGTAATAGAACGTCACAACTCTCGTTCGTAAAAATACCTAAGTACCTTTCCGGTTTAGGTCTATATCTCTGCGATCTACGCGGGGTTACATCTCTAGATTGACCATAATTCTCACCAGATACTTCTAAAGATCTCTGAGTTTCATCCTGAATGTCATCTTGAGCATTCTCTAGAGTTTGTTGTTCGACTCGAATTTCTTCGAGGTCTACTTTTCCCCCACTTGTCATTTTGGAAATGTGATTCTTCTCCAAAAAGACACCATCTCGAGCAACAAACACCTTGTTCTCAGATGTATTGTAGAAGTAATACCCCTTTGTTTCCTTTGGATAGCCCACAAGGATACATTTGTCAGATTTCGGATGAAGTTTGTCTGAAATTAATCGTTTGACGTATACTTCACATCCCCAAATCTTAAGAAAAGACACTTTTGGAGGCTTTCCAAACCATAACTCATATGGAGTCTTTTCGACAGCTTTAGACGGAGCTCTATTTATAATGAGTGCAGCTGTATTTAGTGCATGTCCCCAAAATTCTAATGGAAGTTCGGCCTGTCCCATCATTGACCTAACCATGTCTAGCAAGGTTTTGTTCCTCCGTTTAGACACACCGTTCCATTGTGGTGTTCCAGGAGGAGTCAATTCTGATAGAATTCCACATTCTTTCAGATGGTCATCAAATTCATAGCTCAGATATTCACCGCCTCTATCAGACCGCAGTGCCTTAATCTTCTTGCCTAATTGATTCTCTACTTCACTCTGAAATTCCTTGAATTCGTCAAAGGATTCAGACTTATGCTTCATTAGGTAGACATAACCATATCTACTGAAGTCATCAGTGAAAGTGATAAAGTAGCTGAAACCACCTCTAGTATTTGTACTCATTGGTTCACATACATCTGTATGGATTAAACCCAATAGTTCAGTTGCTCTTTCTCTAACTTTAGAGAAAGGTTGCTTTGTCATTTTGCCAATTAAACATGATTCGCACTTACCATAATCCTCTAAGTCAAATGGTTTTAGAATTCCTTCGTCTGAAGTTTTTCCACGCGTTTCAAGTTTATATGGCCTAATCGACAATGCCACAGATAGGTGAGATCTGAATCATCCTTTTTGGCCATTTTGGTATTTATGTTATATACTTGTTTGTCGTGATCTAATAAATAAAGTCCATTGACTAATCTAGCAGATCCATAAAACATCTCTTTAAAATAAAACGAACAACTATTGTCTTTTATTAAAAAGGAAAATCCCTTAGCATCTAAGCAAGAAACTGAAATGATGTTTATAGTAAGACTTGGAACATGGAAACAATCTTCCAGTTCCAAAACTAGCCCAGAGGGCAACGACAAATAATAAGTTCCTACAACTAATGCAGCAATCCATGCTCCATTTCCCACTCGTAGGTCGACTTCACCCTTGCTTAACCTTCTACTTCTTCTTAGTCCCTGTGGATTGGAACATAAGTGTGAGCCACAACCAGTATCTAATACCCAAGAAGTTGAATTAGCAAGTATACAGTCTATAACTAAAATACCTGAAGATGGAACGTCTGTTCCGTTCTTCTGATCTTCCTTTAGCTTTGGACATTCTCTTTTGTAATGGCCTATTCCATCACAATAAAGACAGCTTGATGTGGACTTGTCCTGCTTTGATTTAGCATTGCCCTTGGACTTTCCACTCTTCTTGAAGTGTCTCCCTCTAGCCTTGAGTAAATCTTTGGCTTCACAGTCGAGTACTATCTCAGCCTTTCTGACAACGTGAACAAACTCTGCAACTGTTTCTTTTCTTGGTTCACTTAGGTATAGTTGCTTGAAGCGACCAAACCCACTGTGTAGTGAATTGAGCAAGATGGAGACTGCCATTCTTTCGCTTATTGGTGTTCCTAGTAGACTTAGGCGATCAAAGTATGAAAGCATAAGCTCCACATGGAACCTTATAGGGACTCCTACCCTGTGTTTAGTGCGAAGGAGCTGAGCATGTGTTTCTTGGACTTCCATCCTATAACACCTGTTGGCAGAAGTAACCTTTAGACTAGTCATTGATTCGATCAACTCATGGACGTTAAGGTCCCTGTCCTCCGTGCTTCGACGACAGATATCCCTCAGATTCTTGATGAGCGTAAAAGGTTCGTAAGCTACAAACCTTCTAGCCCATTCATCAGGAATATTGCTCAGCATGAGACTCATAACCTTTTTGAGATCCGCATCCCAGGCGGCAAATCTTTCAGGGGTCATGTCTCTGGCATAGTAGCTTGGCATGGGATGTAACAGTACATACTCAAGACCATTGAGTATGACTATTTCAACTAGCCTAGCTTCCCATTCAAGAAAATTTGTTAGGTTCAACTTGTCCATAAGCTCAGAACCCATGATGATGTTTTGATTGTTGTTTGCCATAATTAAAACTACAATTGAAAAGAATAAACAAATAAATAACCATTCACAGTTTCTCTTAATAAACTTAAATTCTAGCATACATGCATAATTCAATGTTCATTAAGCATTTCATTCAAGTTATGTGTTACGGCAGGTGTGAATAAAATGATTCCAAGATCCTAAAATCCATTGAAGAATTAAGCACATTATGTATTTAGACTCAATTCTAAAATCTTTTAGGTAAGCAAAGGCCTTTTGCTAATAGTCTAGAAACTACTCTTGGTTGATAGGTACGTCTAAGAACTTATTAGGTAAACCTATCGATTTTGCCACGACATAAAAGGACTCCTTACTTATATCGTTGAGTTTCACCAAAACTAACATGTACTTACAATTATTTGTGTACCTTACCCCTTTAGTATCGACAAGTAACACCTCGCTATGGCGGAAAACTATTACTAAGATCGATGTAAAGGATATCCAAGTAAGTATTATTTTGGCATGGCACCTTTTAACTCAATTTTTAAGTTTGGAACTTAAGGTTCTTACTATGTTGGTTAGATTTTAAGTGAACTAAAATCCTTAATCATGCAACATAATTAAGCAACAATCTCATGCATAATTAAGACATATTTAAAGCAATAAATAACTTAAAGCATGCATAAGATAAATGTGATCTAGTATGGCCCGACTTTATCTTGAAGCTTCAACTTCAAAGTCCGTCTCGAAAATGGAAACTTCCTCTTGAATTTCACCGTGGGAGGCGCCATTTTCTCCAAATAGGATAAGCTATAATTAAAACTAATTACAACTATTTGATGTTACGCAGACCATATTTAAATTGAAAAACAAATTTGGTACTTTAGACCAATTACATTCAAATTAATGGTACGCATACCATATTTTCTATCCTATTTGGGCCATACTAGTCACTTCATAACCTGAAAAACAGTACATATACAATATATACCATTCATCCATTCATTATCATGAATGGCCCACATAATTGGTTAGTTAAAACACATTGTATGCATCATATAAACATTTGCAGCAATTAATCAAGGGCACCAATAATCTACCAATTATTCAGTCCTTATTAATTCTAATCAAGTTGTTTAACCTTAAAGGATTTGTAGACCTAATCAAGAGTTTATGACTAAAAAGGGCTCCCACTTAAACCAATAAATTCATATGCTTTACTAATTTTAAACATAAAAATGTATTTCTAGTCTAACAGGAAACATACAAATTTAATTAAAATTTAAAGCTCATATAAATTTATAATTGAATCCATTTATTTAATTTATTTTTCAGTCGAATTTTAAATTAATTCAAGGTTTTTAATTTTAGTAAAATAATTAGAATAAATAAAATTTATAATAATTATAATATTCAAAATTAAAATCCAAGAAAACGATTTAAATTATTAATTTTAAAATTAATTAAAATTACATGAACTGAAAATTTCAAATTAAAATTTAAAACTCGACAATCGTAACATGACGAGCACTTGGGCTTGCGCCCAAGCCCCATCAATTGCACGACCATCGCTGGCCCATGGCACATCATCGCAGCAGCCACGCGCAAACGCAGCAAGCCAAGCTACGCTTGCGCGCAGCCTGCCTGCCCATAGCATCGCAGTAGCTACGATGGTGCTCGCTCGCTCGCTCGCGCAAGCAAGCGCTCGAGGCCACGCGTGTTGGTGCGCTTAGCTGCGATCGCTGGGCGACCAGCTCTCGCCCTCACACGCGCGCCTCTGCTCGTGCCATGCCATTGCTGCTCGCCAATCGCCCACATGCGCGCAGCACTCGACACAAGGCAGGGCTGCTGCCTTGTGCTCGCGCGCCACTTGCCTTGCTCGCTGCATTCGTACCGCATGGGCGACGAGCTCCCTTGCTCGTCGTCGCATGCCCGCACTATACAACACCCCTTAAGGGTAACACGTAGCGTCCATTGCTTTGTGCGTGCAAGTTTTATGAGCGATTGCATAAAAATTTAAAATTTTTAATTCAAAATTAATGACAAATTAATAAAACATACTTCCTCCGTTTTTTTATAATTGCACCATCTTGGTTTTAGCACTATTATGTTATTCTTATATAGTTATTTTTTGTGATTTATATGTGAGGAAAAATATACTCATGTGGGATCTTGTTAGATTCGTCTCGAAATATACTTTCAAATTATCAAATTTTTATAATTTTTTAAAATGTATAATGAGAGATACTAGTAGTTAAAATAGTGCATTGGCAAGCGTGAAATCCCAGATGGTGCAATTAAAAAAAATTGGAGGAAGTATTAATTTCATAATTTTAGGGCGAAAAATCGAAAATTTATTAATCAATTAATTTCCGATTAATCATGGATTCAAATCTAGGTCATAAAAATTTAAAATTTAACACAAATTAACAATTTTTATGGTGGTTTTTAATCATAGGTATCTAATTAAATTATTAATTAATTATGAAAAACAAATCAATTCTAAATTATTCGAATTTCAACAAATTAGTCATAATTACAAATTAGATTGTATAATTAACAAGGTTAGGCATTCAAACTTGTTAAAACTATACAGTAGGTCAATCAAAAATTCAAGATTTATCAACAAGAATCGCAAATATTTAATTTAACATCTTAAATTTACAAACTTTTTCGTTCGAAAAACTAAAACCTCCGAAAAGTCATAGCTAGGCTTTGAATTTGGGAATTCTGGGTTCGGCCGAAAAAGACTTTTTTTGTCAAAATTTTAGAATGCCTTTTACATGCGGAATTGACACAAAAATCACTCGATTTGGATGAGTAACGATGAAACTGCCGAAAAACTGCGTATATATAATTAAATAAACGCAATTTGCAATTAATTAAGAATTACGAAAATTAATCACCCCTTTTAATTCCTTGCAAATTTGTAATATTTAACCATGTTTATGCAATTTAGATTATGAAAATAATAAGAGGCTCGTGATACCACTGATAGGTTATGATACATATGACAAAACTTAAATCATCCGGAAAAACCATAAAGCCAGGAAAGCATATTATTTACACATAATCATTTAGCATAGTTTAGATGTATGCACTTTGTTGCGTGCCCTCCCTAGCTGCGCCCGAACCGAACAAGAACAAGTCTTTAGGACTCCAAGTGTCGTCCCTCCGTAGATAGTCCACAGCACGTCCGGATCCGCCTTAAGCTTGACCAACTAGAATCGCCCTTAAGGTAGTATAGATTTCGGCTGATTAGGGGCAAGAGAGTGGCTGATTTTTCTTCAAAATCTTACCTTTAGAATACTTCAATTGTTCCTATAAATTATGACCTTAGGCACCTGAAGGAAATAATGCCCTTGGTCCAAGTATGCATTTAATGTTAAGTCTAATAAATGCGGTTCAGTATTAATTAACAAGTTAATAATTCAGTGAGATCAAGTTAATCATTCACAATAAATGAATAGAATTCATTTTTCCATTTCATTTTAATTAAATTTGTATGTTTCCGGTTAGACTAGAAATACATTTTTATGTTTAAAATTAGTAAAGCATATGAATTTATTGGTTTAAGTGGGAGCCCTTTTTAGTCATAAACTCTTGATTAGGTCTACAAATCCTTAAGGTTAAAACAACTTGATTAGAATTAATAAGGACTGAATAATTGGTAGATTATTGGTGCCCTTGATTAATTGCTGCAAATGTTTATATGATGCATACAATGTGTTTTAACTAACCAATTATGTGGGCCATTCATGATAATGAATGGATGAATGGTATATATTGTATATGTACTGTTTTTCAGGTTATGAAGTGACTAGTATGGCCCAAATAGGATAGAAAATATGGTATGCGTACCATTAATTTGAATGTAATTGGTCTAAAGTACCAAATTTGTTTTTCAATTTAAATATGGTCTGCGTAACATCAAATAGTTGTAATTAGTTTTAATTATAGCTTATCCTATTTGGAGAAAATGGCGCCTCCCACGGAGATTTTCAAGACGGACTTTGAAGTTGAAGCTTCCAGATGAAGTCGGGCCATACTAGATCACATTTATCTTATGCATGTTTTAAGTTATTTATTGCTTTTAAATATGTCCTAAAATGCATGAGATCAAAGCTTGATTATTTTGTATGATTAAGGATTTTAGTTCACTTAAAATCTAACCAACATAGTAAGAGCCTTAAGTTCCAAACTTAAAAATTGAGTTAAAAGGTGCCATGCCAAAATATACACTTGCTTGGATATCCTTTACATCAATCTAGTAATAGTTTTCGGTCAGCGAGGTGTTGCTTATTGGTCCTAAAGGGGCAAGGTACACAAATAATTGTGAGTACATGTTAGTTTTGGTGAAACTCAACGATATAAGTAAGGAGTCCTTTTATGTCGTGGCAAAATCGATAGGTTTACCTAATAAGTTCTTAGACGTACCTATCAACCAAGAATAGTTTCTAGACTATTAGCAAAAGGCTTTTGCTTACCTAAGATGTTTTAGGATTAAGTCGACAAACTGTGCTTAATTCTTCAATGATTTTAGGATCTTGGAATCATTTTATTCACACCTGCCGGAACACATAACTTGAATAAAATGCTTAATGAACATTAAATTATGCATGTATGCTAGAATTTAAGTTTATTAAGAGAAACTGTGAATGATTATTTATTTGTTTATTCTTTTCAATTGTAGTTTTAACTATGGCAAACAACAATCAAAACATCATCATGGGTTCTGAGCTTATGGTCAAGCTGAACCTGGCAAATTTTCTTGAATGGGAAGCTAAGCTAGTTGAAATAGTCAGACTCAATGGACTTGAGTATGTACTATTACATCCCATGCCAAGCTACTATGCCAGAGACATGACCCCTGAGAGATTTTTCGCCTCGGATGCGGATCTCAAAAAGGTTATGAGTCTCATGCTGAACAATATCCCTGATGATTGGGCTAGAAGGTTTGTAGCCTATGAACCTTTCACGCTCATCAAGAATCTGAGGGATATCTGTCGTGGAAGAACGGAGGACAGGGACCTGAACGTCCATGAGTTGATTGAATCAATGTCTGGTCTAAAGGTTAGTTCTCCCAACAGGTGTTATAGGATGGAAGTCCAAGAAACACATGTTCAGCTCCTTCGCACTAAACAGAGGGTAGGCGTCCCACTGAGGTGGGTTTGGTCGCTTCAAGCAACTATATCTAAGTGAACACCAATAAGCGAAAGGATGGCAGTCTCTATCTTGCTCAATTCACTACACAGTGGGTTTGGTCGCTTCAAGCAACTATATCTAAGTGAACCAAGACAAGAAACAGTTGCAGAATTTGTTCACCTTGTCAGAAAGGCTGAGATAATACTGGACTGTGAAGCCAAAGATTTACTAAAGGCTAGAAGGAGACCGTTCAAAAAAAGTGGAAAGTCCAAGGGCAATGCTAAATCAAAGCAGGACAAGTCCACATCAAGCTGTCTTTATTGTGATGGAATAGGCCATTACAAAAGAGAATGTCCAAAGCTAAAGGAAGATCAGAAGAACGGAACAGTCGTTCCATCTTCAGGTATTTTCGTTATAGACTGTATACTTGCTAATTCAAATTCTTGGGTATTAGATACAGGTTGTGGCTCACACTTATGTTCCAATCCACAGGGACTAAGAGGAAGTAGAAAGTGAAGCAAGGGTGAAGTCGACCTACGAGTGGGAAATGGAGCACGGATTGCTGCATTAGCTGTAGGAACTTATTATTTGTCGTTGCCCTCCGGGCTAGTTTTGGAACTGGAAGAATGTTTCCATGTTCCAAGTCTTACTAAAAACATCATTTCAGTTTCTTGCTTAGATGCTAAGGGATTTTCCTTTTTAATAAAAGACAATAGTTGTTCGTTTTATTTTAAAGAGATGTTTTATGGATCTGCTAGATTAGTCAATGGACTTTATTTATTAGATCACGACAAACAAGTTTATAACATAAATACCAAAAAGGCCAAAAAGGATGATTCAGATCTCACCTATCTGTGGCATTGTCGATTAGGCCATATAAACTTGAAACGCTTAGAAAGACTTCAAAAGGAAGGAATTCTAGAACCATTTGACTTAGAGGATTATGGTAGATGCGAATCATGTTTACTTGGCAAAATGACAAAGCAACCTTTCTCTAAAGTTGGAGAAAGAGCAACTGAGCTATTGGGTTTAATCCATACAGATGTATGTGGACCAATGAGTACAAATGCTAGAGGTGGTTTCAGCTACTTTATCACTTTCACTGATGACTTCAGTAGATATGGTTATGTCTACCTAATGAAGCATAAGTCTGAATCCTTTGACAAATTCAAAGAATTTCAGAGTGAAGTAGAGAATCAATTAGGCAAGAAGATTAAGGCACTGCGGTCTGATAGAGGCGGTGAATATCTGAGCTATGAATTTGATGACCATCTGAAAGAATGTGGAATTCTATCAGAATTGGCTCCTCCTGGAACACCACAATGGAACGGTGTGTCGGAACGGAGGAACAGAACCTTGCTAGACATGGTCAGGTCAATGATGGGTCAGGCCGAACTTCCATTAGAATTTTGGGGACATGCACTAAAAACAGCTGCACTCACTATAAATAGAGCACCGTCTAAAGCTGTCGAAAAGACTCCATATGAGTTATGGTTTGGAAAGCCTCCAAATGTGTCTTTTCTTAAGATTTGGGGATGTGAAGTATACGTCAAACGATTATTTTCAGACAAACTTCATCCAAAATCTGACAAATGTATCCTTGTGGGCTATCCAAAGGAAACAAAGGGGTATTACTTCTACAATACATCTGAGAACAAAGTGTTTGTTGCTCGAGATGGTGTCTTTTTGGAGAAAGATCACATTTCCAAAATGACAAGTGGGAGAAAAGTAGACCTCGAAGAAATTCGAGTCGAACAACAAACTCTAGAGAATGCTCAAGATGACATTCAGGTTGAAACTCAGAGATCTTTAGAAGAATCTGGTGAGAATCATGGTCAATCTAGAAATGTTACCCCGCGTAGATCGCAAAGATATAGATCTCAACCGGAAAGGTACTTAGGTATTTTGACGAACGAGAGCTATGACGTTCTATTACTTGAAAGTGATGAACCTGCGACTTACACACAAGCTATGACGAGCCCTAGCTCCAAGCAATGGCAAGAAGCCATGCAATCTGAATTAGACTCCATGTCTGAAAACCAAGTATGGGATTTGGTCGATTTGCCAGATGGCTACCAAGCCATTGGAAGCAAATGGGTTTTCAAACTGAAAAAGGACAAGGATGGAAAACTTGGCGTTTTCAAAGCTAGATTGGTTGCAAAAGGTTACAGGCAAGTCCACGGTGTGGATTACGATGAAACTTTTTCAGCAGTTGCAATGCTAAAGTCTATTCGGATAATGTTAGCAATCGCTGCATATTACGATTACGAAATATGGCAGATGGATGTCAAAACTGCTTTCTTAAACGGCGTTTTAACAGAAACTGTGTTTATGACACAGCCAGAAGGTTTTGAGGAACCAAAGAATGCTAAAAAGGTAGGCAAGCTAAAGAAATCAATCTATGGATTGAAGCAGGCATCCAGGAGCTGGAATATACGTTTTGATGAAGCAGTCAGTGATTTTGGTTTCATCAAGAACGCAGACGAATCTTGTGTATACAAGAAGGTCAGTGGGAGCAAAATTGCTTTCCTAGTATTATATGTCGACGACATATTACTTATCGCAAATGACATTCCTTTGTTGAACTCTGTCAAGATTTGGCTTGGGAAATGTTTTTCGATGAAGGATCTAGGAGAAGCACAGTACATATTGGGCATCAAGATTTACAGAGATAGATCTAAAAAGATGATTGGACTTAGTCAAAGCACTTATATCAATAAGGTGCTTGATAGGTTCAAGATGGAGGACTCCAAGCGAGGCTACCTACCCATGTCTCATGGAATAACTCTAAGCAAGACTCAGTGCCCAAAAACACTTGATGAGCGTAGACGAATGAATGGGATTCCATATGCATCATTGATTGGTTCAATAATGTATGCTATGATATGTACACGCCCGGATATTGCGTACGCACTCAGTGCTACGAGCAGATACCAGTCAGACCCAGGAGAGGCGCATTGGACTGCTGCCAAGAATATTCTGAAGTACCTGAAAAGGCACATAGATGACTTCCTGGTCTATGGTGGAGATGATGAATTAATTGTTAAAGGTTATACGGACGCAAGTTTCCAAACCGACAAAGATGATTTCAGATCACAGTCTGGGTTTGTCTTCTGCCTCAACGGAGGTGCAGTAAGCTGGAAAAGTGCTAAGCAAAGCACCATTGCGGATTCTACAACTGAAGCGGAGTACATTGCTGCACATGAAGCAGCAAAGGAAGCTATATGGCTAAGGAAGTTCATAGGTGAACTTGGTGTAGTCCCCTCCATTAAAGGACCAATAGCCTTGTATTGTGATAATAACGGAGCTATTGCACAGGCAAAGGAGCCTAGACACCACCAGAGAGTCAAGCATGTACTTCATAGATTTCATCTTCTACGAGAGTTCGTTGAAAGAAAAGAAGTCGAGATAAGCAAGATTGGAACTGATGACAACATATCAGATCCATTGACTAAACCTCTGCCGCAGGCGAAGCACAACTCGCACACTGCAGCTATGGGAATCAAGCATATTGGAGAATGGCTTTGATATCCTTGTTTAATGTTTTAAAGTTTTAGAGTTTAAATCTTTGTAAAACATTATTGGTTAATCATTCACAATAAATGAATAGAATTCATTTTTCCATTTAATTTGTGGTTTATTAAATGATGAGTCCCTTCAATTTGACGATATATTCAAGATAGACTGTCAGGACCAGTCCTGTGACTAAGAAATGTCTATCAAGTGAACCTGAATGTCAAAGGTTGAAAATGGTCCCTAGTCGGAGTTTTCTATAAAATTGGACGCATAGAAAACGTTAGACGACTAGAATACAAGATGACTAGTAGTTCTGTTTCTTGAACTATGTGGACATGGAAATGTCATAATCATTTGCATAGATACTTACTTTGGGAAGACTAGTATCAGACAAGACCTATGAAACTTTACTGTAAGAGATGAAAATCTGTCATAAGTAAATTTCATTAAAATTATTAGACACTAAATCCTCAATACCTGAGTGATTTGAGATTACTTGTTCGAGAGCCGGTTGCTTTGACGTTGACCAACCGTCGCACCGTAAAAGGAGGCTATAAAGGCAACGCTCAGGTAATCACCTATCAAACGAAGTCTAATCTCAAGATTGCAAGATTGGGATTGTCCTCCCATAAATCGGGATGAGATGCTTAAAAGTTGTACAAGGCCACTCGGAGAGCTAGAAACTGTGAAATGCATGGCCGTGGTCGGATGAATCATAGGCTATGATTATCTGTTTATTTGATCAGTTGAACTCTGAAACCGAGAAACACCTCTGGACAAATAAGGATGACAACTCTTACCTTATGTTCAAGAGCAAGCATCGAGCGACAAAGGAATTAGGAAATGCACACTTGTCCCTAAGGACAAGTGGGAGACTGAAGGAAATAATGCCCTTGGTCCAAGTATGCATTCTATGATAAGTCTAATAAATGCGGTTCAGTATTAATTAACAAGTTAATAAATTCAGTGAGATCAAGTGAGCTGAATGCCTAGCTAGAGGCCGCTTCAGTTCAAGTGGAATTAATGATATTAATCCACAGCTTACTCTTGACTGAACCCGTAGGGTCACACAAATAGTACGTAAACGGATCAAGTATTTAATGGCATTAAATACTCCATCTATGAATATTCGGAATCGACGGATCTTGGTTTCAGTGGGAGCTGAGATCGTCACAGGCAAGAAATGAATACTCCGGAAACGATGATATTACAGGAAACGGAAATATGGATCGTATCGGAAATATAAATATTATCCAAGTCGTAGATGTTGCCGGAAACGGAAACATGGTACGTATCGGAAAATATTATCGGAAATGGAAATATTGCCAGAATCGGAAATATTGCCGGAAACGGAAATATTATCAGAATCGGAAATATTATCGGAATCGGAAAATAATTCCGGAAACGGAAATATTAAATATTTGTTCGAAACGGAAATTAATTCCGGAATCGAAAATATTAAATATTGTTCGTATCGGAAATGAATTCCGGAATCGGAAATTTAATCGGAAGCGTATCGTACGAATAAGCATCGGACGAGGCCTGCCGGACGAGGGCCCAGCACGAAGCCAGGCCATCGCCCAGCAAGCCAAGCGCGCCACACGAACAGCCAAGGCCACGCCAGGCCCAGCGCAAGGCCAGGCCCAGCAGGCCGAGGCAGCGCGCACAGCGCGCGCAGCGCGCGCAGGAGCTACGTGGGCTTGTAGCTCGCGTAGGCCTCGCTGCGTGGGCTGCTGCTCGCACGCACGCGCATGGGCGGCCCATCGTGTCTGCCGTGTGTGTGTGCGTGAGTGTTTGTGTTCATGCACGATTCCTAAAACATGCAGAGTTCGGTTAATGATTAAATTCCTAATTCTATTAGATAAATTAATTAATTAGAGTTCTTGTAGGATTCTAGGTTTAATTAATTTGTATCTGAATAGGATTCCAATTCCCTTTCCATACCCCTATAAATATGTGGCCTGGGTTCACAATTTATAACGAGTTTCAAAGTATTCAAAGTGAGTATTCAAAGTTCACAATCACACATCTTGCTCAAAAGTGCCGAAAATTCTAGTACCTTAAGGGCGATTCTAGTTGGTCAATCTTAAGGCGGATCCGGACGTGCTGTGGACTATCTACGGAGGGACGACACTTGGAGTCCTAAAGACTTGTTCTTGTTCGGTTCGGGCGCAGCTAGGGAGGGCACGCAACAAAGAGTATGCATCTAAATTATGCTATATGATTATGTGTAAATAATATGTATTCCTGGGTTAATGGTTGTTTCCGCATGATTTATGTAATATTTTCATAATCTAATTTGCATAAATATGGTTAAATATTACAAATTTGCAAGAATTAAAAGGGGTGATTAATTTTCGTAATTGTTAATTAATTGCAAATTGCGTTTATTTAATTATACGTACGCAGTTTTTCGGCAGTTTCTTCGTTACTCATCCAAATCGAGTGATTTTTGTGTCAATTCCGCATGTAAAAGGCATTCTAAAATTTTGACAAAAATACTAATTTTCTGCCGAACCCAGAATTCTCAAATTCGAAGCCTAACTATGACTTTTCGAAGGTTTTAGTTTTTCGAATGCAAAATTTCGTAAATTTAAGATGTTAAATTAAATATTTGCGATTCTTGTTGATAAATCTTGAATTTTTGATTGACCTACTGTATATGTTTAACAAGGTTGAATGCCTAGCCTTGTTAATTATGCAATCTAATTTGTAATTATGATTAATTTGTTGAAAATTAGAATAATTTGGAATTAATTTGATTTTCATAATTAATTATAATTTAATTAGAAACCTATGATTAAAAACCACCATAAAAATTGTAAATTTAT
The DNA here is from genome assembly GCF_020520425.1 of Spinacia oleracea. Lineage (NCBI taxonomy): Eukaryota > Viridiplantae > Streptophyta > Magnoliopsida > Caryophyllales > Amaranthaceae > Spinacia > Spinacia oleracea. Next base: position 97,194,907 of record NC_079489.1, read on the forward strand.
GATAAATTTTAAATTTTTATGACCTAGACTTGAATCTATGTAAATCGGAAATCAATTGAATAATAAATTTTCGATTTTTCGCCCTAAAATTATGAAATTAATATTATTTATTAATTTGTCATTAATTTTAAATATAAATTTTAAATTTTTATGCGATTCGTTCATAAAACTTGCACGCACAAAGCAATGGACGCTTCGTGTTACCCTTAAGGGGTGTTGTATAGTGCGGGCATGCGACGACGAGCAAGGGAGCTCGTCGCCCGTGCGGCACGAATGCAATAAGCAAGGGCGTAGTGCACGAGCACAAGGCAGCAGCCCTGCCTTGTGTCGTGTGCCACGAGCTATGAACAAATGGGCATGGGCGAAAGGCAAGCCAAGGCAGTCGCGTGTGGGCAGCAAGCGAGCTGCGCCACAACGCGCACTGCCTCGCGCAAGAGCGCGCAGCCTCGCGCGCAGCGAGCGCAAGCTCGCGTGCCACGAGCGCTGCGCCCAGCGTTGCTCGCGCGCACAGCGAGCGATGGCTCGCGCGCACAGCGAGCAATGGCTCGCGCGCACAGCGAGCGCTGGCGAGCGCGCACTGCGAGCGATGGCTCGCGTGCGACGAGCGCTGGCGCGCGCACAGCGAGCACTACATCGTGCGATGGCTTGCGATTGGTAGAGCAGCACGACGAGCGCATGGGCTGCGCGCATATGGCCAGCAATGGCTGTATGCGTGCGGCCCATGGGCGTGCAATGCGTAGGGTGTTTGCGTTACGATTAGATCGTTTTGAATGTTTAATTTGAAAATTTCAGTTCACGTAATTTTAATTAATTTAAAATTAATAATTTAAATTATTTTCTTGGATTTTAATTTTGAATATTGTAATTATAATAAATGTTATTTATTCTAATTATTTTACTAAAATTAAAATCATGAATTAATTTAAATAACGACTGAAATTAAATTAAACTTTTTGGATTCAATTATAAATTTATATGAGCTTTAAATTTTAATTAAAATTGTATGTTTCCGGTTAGACTAGAAATACATTTTTATGTTTAAAATTAGTAAAGCATATGAATTTATTGGTTTAAGTGGGAGCGCTTTTTAGTTATAAACTCTTGATTAGGTCTACAAATCCTTAAGGTTAAAACAACTTGATTAGAATTAATAAGGACTGAATAATTGGTAGATTATTGGTGCCCTTGATTAATTGCTGCAAATATTTACGTGATGCATAATGTGTTTTACTAACCAGCTAAGTGGGCCATTCATGATAATGAATGGGTGAATGGTATATATTGTATATGTACTGTTTTGCAGGTTATGAAGTGACTAGTATGGCCCAAATAGGATAGAAAATATGGTCTGCGTACCATTAATTTGAATGTAATTGGTCTAAAGTACCAAAGTTATTTTTCAATTCAAATATGGTCTGCGAACCATCAAATAGTTGTAATTAGTTATAGCTTATCCTATTTGAAGAAAATGGTGCCTCCCACGGAGATTTTCAAGACGGACTTTGAAGTCAAAGCTTCAAGATGAAGTCGGGCCATACTAGATCACATTTAATCTTATGCATGTTTTAAGTTATTTATTGCTTTTAAATATGTCTTAAAATGCATGAGATCAAAAGCTTGATTATGTTGCATGATTAAGGATTTTAGTTCACTTAAAATCTAACCAACATAGTAAGAGCCTTAAGTTCCAAACTTAAAAATTGAGTTAAAAGGTGCCATGCCAAAATATACACTTGCTTGGATATCCTTTACATCAATCTAGTAATAGTTTTCGCTCAGCGAGGTGTTACTTATTGGTCCTAAAGGGGCAAGGTACACAAATAATTGTGAGTACATGTTAGTTTTGGTGAAACTCAACGATATAAGTAAGGAGTCCTTTTATGTCGTGGCAAAATCGATAGGTTTACCTAATAAGTTCTTAGACGTACCTATCAACCAAGAGTAGTTTCTAGACTATTAGCAAAAGGCTTTTGCTTACCTAAGATGTTCTAGGATTAAGTCGACAAACTGTGCTTAGTTCTTCAATGATTTTAGGATCTTGGAATCATTTTATTCACACCTGCCGGAACACATAACTTGAATAAAATGCTTAATAAACATTGAATTATGCATGTATGCTAGAATTTAAGTTTATTAAGAGAAACTGTGAATGGTTATTTATTTGTTTATTCTTTTCAATTGTAGTTTTTAATATGGCAAACAACAATTCATTCAACATTCGATCAATTCTCGAAAAGGAGAAGTTGAACGGGAAAAACTTCCTTGACTGGCAAAGGAACTTGCAAATAGTTCTTATGCAGGAAGAAAAGGAGTATGTCCTAGATGAGGCGATGCCCGAAGCTGCAGGCGACGGGGTCACTCAGGCAGCCCTCAATCGTTGGATTGATGCCAACAAGGATGTGAAATGTCTAATGCTCGCCACCATGAGTGCGGATCTGCAGAAAACGTTCATCAACTCAGATGCTTTCACAATCATCAGTGAGTTGAAGAACATGTTCCAAGATCTGGCTCGAGTCGAAAGATTCGAGACTCATAGGCAAATTCTTGAGACCAAGCTTAAGAAAGGCGAGCCCGTAAGTCCACATGTTCTCAAAATGATTGGACTCATTGAGAATATGAGTCGGCTGGATCAGCAATTTTCTCAGGAAATGGCTATAGACACCATCCTCCATTCTCTTCATAGCGGGTATGATCAGTTCAAACTGAACTACAGTATGAATAGTCTGGACAAAACGCTCACTGAGCTTCACGGTATGGTGAAGACCGCTGAAAAGACGCTCAAAAGTGATAAGCAGGATGTGCTTATGGTGCGTGGGGGCAAGTTCAAGAAATCTGGAAAGAAGAGGAATGCTAAGAAAGGTGGCAACAAGGCCAGCCCAACTAAGCAAACTGGCGCCAAATCTGTAAAGAGGAAGGTCAGTCAACCCACTTCTGAATCCGAATGCTTCTACTGCAAGAAGAAGGGGCATTGGAAGAGAGATTGCTTGAAGCTAAAGGAAGATCAGAAGAACGGAACAGTCGTTCCATCTTCAGGTATTTTCGTTATAGACTGTATACTTGCTAATTCAACTTCTTGGGTATTAGATACAGGTTGTGGCTCACACTTATGTTCCAATCCACAGGGACTAAGAAGAAGTAGAAAGTTAAGCAAGGGTGAAGTCGACCTACGAGTGGGAAATGGAGCACGGATTGCTGCATTAGCTGTAGGAACTTACTATTTGTCGTTGCCCTCCGGGCTAGTTTTGGAACTGGAAGAATGTTTCCATGTTCCAAGTCTTACTAAAAACATCATTTCAGTTTCTTGCTTAGATGCTAAGGGATTTTCCTTTTTAATAAAAGACAATAGTTGTTCGTTTTATTTTAAAGAGATGTTTTATGGATCTGCTAGATTAGTCAATGGACTTTATTTATTAGATCACGACAAACAAGTATATAACATAAATACCAAAAAGGCCAAAAAGAATGATTCAGATCTCACCTATCTGTGGCATTGTCGATTAGGCCATATAAACTTGAAACGCTTAGAAAGACTTCAAAAGGAAGGAATTCTAGAACCATTTGACTTAGAGGATTATGGTAAATGCGAATCATGTTTACTTGGCAAAATGACAAAGCAACCTTTCTCTAAAGTTGGAGAAAGAGCAAATGAACTATTGGGTTTAATCCATACAGATGTATGTGGACCAATGAGTACAAATGCTAGAGGTGGTTTCAGCTACTTTATCACTTTCACTGATGACTTCAGTAGGTATGGTTATGTCTACCTAATGAAGCATAAGTCTGAATCCTTTGACAAATTCAAGGAATTTCAGAGTGAAGTAGAGAATCAATTAGGCAAGAAGATTAAGGCACTGCGGTCTGATAGAGGCGGTGAATATCTGAGCTATGAATTTGATGACCATCTGAAAGAATGTGGAATTCTATCAGAGTTGACTCCTCCTGGAACACCACAATGGAACGGTGTGTCGGAACGGAGGAACAGAACCTTGCTAGACATGGTCAGGTCAATGATGGGTCAGGCCGAACTTCCATTAGAATTTTGGGGACATGCACTAAATACAGCTGCACTCACTATAAATAGAGCTCCGTCTAAAGCTGTCGAAAAGACTCCATACGAATTATGGTTTGGAAAGCCTCCAAATGTGTCTTTTCTTAAGATTTGGGGATGTGAAGTATACGTCAAACGATTAATTTCAGACAATTTTCATCCAAAATCTGACAAATGTATCCTTGTGGGCTATCCAAAGGAAACAAAGGGGTATTACTTCTACAATACATCTGAGAACAAAGTGTTTGTTGCTCGAGATGGTGTCTTTTTGGAGAAAGATCACATTTCCAAAATGACAAATGGGAGAAAAGTAGACCTCGAAGAAATTCGAGTCGAACAACAAACTCTAGAGAATGCTCAAGATGACATTCAGGATGAAACTCAGAGATCTTTAGAAGAATCTGGTGAGAATCATGGTCAAACTAGAAATGTTACCCCGCGTAGATCGCAAAGATATAGATCTCAACCGGAAAGGTACTTAGGTATTTTGACGAACGAGAGCTATGACGTTCTATTACTTGAAAGTGATGAACCTGCGACTTACAAACAAGCTATGACGAGCCCTAGCTCCAAGCAATGGCAAGAAGCCATGCAATCTGAATTAGACACAGCCTGAAGGTTTTGAGGATCCAAAGAATGCTAAAAAGGTATGCAAGCTAAAGAAGTCAATCTACGGATTGAAGCAGGCATCCAGGAGCTGGAATATACGTTTTGATGAAGCAGTCAGTGACTTTGGTTTCATCAAGAACGCAGACGAATCTTGTGTATACAAGAAGGTCAGTGGGAGAAAAATTGCTTTCCTAGTATTATATGTCGACGACATATTACTTATCGGAAATGACATTCCTATGTTGAACTCTGTCAAGATTTGGCTTGGGAAATGTTTTTCGATGAAAGATCTAGGAGAAGCACAGTACATATTGGGCATCAAGAATTACAGAGATAGGTCTAAAAGGATGATTGGACTTCGTCAAAGCACTTATATCAATAAGGTGCTTGATAGGTTCAAGATGGCGGACTCCAAGCGAGGCTACCTACCCATGTCTCATGGAATGACTCTAAGCAAGACTCAGTGCCCAAAAACACTTGATGCGCGTAGACGAATGAATGGGATTCCATATGCATCATTGATTGGTTCAATAATGTATGCTATGATATGTACACGCCCGGATGTTGCGTACGCACTCAGTGCTACGAGCAGATACCAGTCAGACCCAGGAGAGGCGCATTGGACTGCTGCCAAGAACATTCTGAAGTACCTGAAAAGGCACAAAGATGACTTCCTGGTCTATGGTGGAGATGATGAATTAATTGTTAAAGGCTATACGGACGCAAGTTTCCAAACCGACAAAGATGATTTCAGATCACAGTCTGGGTTTGTCTTCTGCCTCAACGGAGGAGCAGTAAGTTGGAAAAGTGCTAAGCAAAGCACCATTGCGGATTCTACAACTGAAGCGGAGTACATTGCTGCACATGAAGCAGCAAAGGAAGCTATATGGCTAAGGAAGTTCATAGGTGAACTTGGTGTAGTCCCCTCCATTAAAGGACTAATAGCCCTGTATTGTGACAATAACGGAGCTATTGCACAGGCAAAAGAGCCTAGACACCACCAGAGAGTCAAGCATGTACATCGTAGATTTCACCTTCTACGAGAGTTCGTTGAAAGAAAAGAAGTCGAGATAAGCAAGATTGGAACTGATGACAACATATCAGATCCATTAACTAAACCTCTGCCGCAAGCGAAGCACAACTCGCACACTGCAGCTATGGGAATCAGGCATATTGGAGAATGGCTTTGATGTCTCTGTTTAATGTTTTAAAGTTTTAGAGTTTAAATCTTTGTAAAACATTATTGGTTAATCATTCACAATAAATGAAAAGAATTCATTTTTCCATTTAATTTGTGGTTTATTAAATGATGAGTCCCTTCAATTTGACGATATATTCAAGATAGACTGTCAGGACCAGTCCTGTGACTAAGAAATGTCTATCAAGTGAACTTGAATGTCAAAGGTTGAAAATGGTCCCTAATCGGAGTTTTCTATAAAATTGGACGCATAGAAAACGTTAGACGATTAGAATGCAAGATGACTAGTAGTTCTGTTTCTTGAACTATGTGGACATGGCAATGTCATAATCATTTGCATAGATACTTACTTTGGGAAGACTAGTATCGGACAAGACCTATGAAACTTTACTGTAAGAGATGAAAATCTGTCATAAGTAAATTTTATTAAATTATTAGACACTAAATCCTCAATACCTGAGTGATTTGAGATTACTTGTTTGAGAACTGGTTGCTCTGATGTTGACCAACCGTCGCTCCGTAAAAGGAGGCTATAAAGGCAACGCTCAGGTAATCACCTATCAAACGAAGTCTAATCTCAAGATCGCAAGATTGGGATTGTCCTCCCATAAATCGGGATGAGATGCTTAAAAGTTGTACAAGGCCACTCGGAGAGCTAGAAACTGTGAAATGCATGGCCGTGCTCGGATGAATCATAGGCTATGATTATCTGTTTATTTGATCAGTTGAACTCTGAAACCGAGGAACACCTCTGGACATAATAAGGATGACAACTCTTACCTTATGTTCAAGAGCAAGCATCGAGCGACAAAGGAATTAGGAAATGCACACTTGTCCCTAAGGACAAGTGGGAGACTGAAGGAAATAATGCCCTTGGTCCAAGTATGCATTCTATGATAAGTCTAATAAATGCGGTTCAGTATTAATTAACAAGTTAATAAATTCAGTGAGATCAAGTGAGCTGAATGCCTAGCTAGAGGCCGCTTCAGTTCAAGTGGAATTAATGATATTAATCCACAGCTTACTCTTGACTGAACCCGTAGGGTCACACAAATAGTACGTAAACGGATCAAGTATTTAATGGCATTAAATACTCCATCTATGAATATTCGGAATCGACGGATCTTGGTTTCAGTGGGAGCTGAGATCGTCACAGGCAAGAAATGAATACTCCGGAAACGATGATATTACCGGAAACGGAAATATGGATCGTATCGGAAATATAAATATTATCCAAGTCGTAGATGTTGCCGGAAACGGAAACATGGTACGTATCGGAAAATATTATCGGAAATGGAAATATTGCCAGAATCGGAAATATTGCCGGAAACGGAAATATTATCAGAATCGGAAATATTATCGGAATCGGAAAATAATTCCGGAAACGGAAATATTAAATATTTGTTCGAAACGGAAATTAATTCCGGAATCGAAAATATTAAATATTGTTCGTATCGGAAATGAATTCCGGAATCGGAAATTTAATCGGAAGCGTATCGTACGAATAAGCATCGGACGAGGCCTGCCGGACGAGGGCCCAGCACGAAGCCAGGCCATCGCCCAGCAAGCCAAGCGCGCCACACGAACAGCCAAGGCCACGCCAGGCCCAGCGCAAGGCCAGGCCCAGCAGGCCGAGGCAGCGCGCGCAGCGCGCGCAGGAGCTACGTGGGCTTGTAGCTCGCGTAGGCCTCGCTGCGTGGGCTACTTCTCGCACGCACGCGCTTGGGCGGCCCATCGTGGCTGCCGTGTGTGTGTGCGTGAGTGTTTGTGTTCATGCACGATTCCTAAAACATGCAGAGTTCGGTTAATGATTAAATTCCTAATTCTATTAGATAAATTAATTAATTAGAGTTCTTGTAGGATTCTAGGTTTAATTAATTTGTATCTGAATAGGATTCCAATTCCCTTTCCATACCCCTATAAATATGTGGCCTGGGTTCACAATTTATAACGAGTTTCAAAGTATTCAAAGTGAGTTTTTGAGAGAAAAATTCAATCACACATCTTGCTCAAAAGCGCCGAAAATTCTAGTACCTTAAGGGCGATTCTAGTTGGTCAATCTTAAGGCGGATCCGGACGTGCTGTGGACTATCTACGGAGGGACGACACTTGGAGTCCTAAAGACTTGTTCTTGTTCGGTTCGGGCGCAGCTAGGGAGGGCACGCAACAAAGAGTATGCATCTAAATTATGCTATATGATTATGTGTAAATAATATGTATTCCTGGGTTAATGGTTGTTTCCGCATGATTTATGTAATATCATATGTATCATAACCTAACACGTACCTCATTTTTTTTCGATTTTTCAAAGTTCTGTTGCGCAATTTTAGGGTTTAGGGTTTCTGAAAATTTGATGTTGGAGATGAGTTTTATGTTTATGTTTTGATGAAAATAAGTAGGAATTAGTTGTATGATGTTACGCATGTCGATTTTTTGATGGAAATTTAAGTTTTTTTCTTGATGATTGTGTGGTAGGATGTCTGCTACCTGGTTGTTGCTTCATTATAAAAGTCATGACTTTGATGTGAGGGTTGTGGACACCGATAAATGTCAATTGATTGACATATTTCTGGATATTTTTGAGGAGTCAAGTAAGCAAAATGTTTTTTTGCCTGAGAAGTTTAGGTTGTACACTGACTCACCCACTGGGAGGGTAGAATTGGTTGATGATAGTGTTATGATTAGAATGTGGGGGTGGAATATGGGCAATGAGACAGTAGAATTGTGTATAGAGGATTCAGATTCTCCAGGGCTAGCTTTTAGGTCTGCTGTAGCTCTACTTGAGAGGCAAAAAAAGGAGGAGGAAAGAAAATTAAGGGAGAGACAGGAAGAGCTCTTGAGGATGCAAAGAGAGGCCGAAGAACAGAGGGGGAAAGAAGAGGAAAAGGAGATGGTTAGGTTGGAACTTGAGGAACAGAAGAAGTATACAGTGGTGGATGTTGAGAATGATGGGGTTGAGTATGTGAGGGTTATTACCTCAGATGATGCTGATGAAGTCTTTCCTAGCCAATCTCAACCACAACCACAAACACAAGACTCCCCCCCCTCCTAAGAAACCTACAAAGTCTAAACCTAAGAAGAAATTGACTCATAAGAAGAAGAAGACACCAAAAAATGCCCCCCCAAAACCAACTGAAACCACCACCACCCCAGAATCAACAACACAAACACCTCCACCCCCTCCTGAGTCAAGACAACACACACCTCCACCCCTTCCTCAGTCAACACAACAAACACCTCCATCCCCTCCTCAGTCAACACAAAAAAAACCTTCACCCCCTCCTCAGTCAACACAACAAACACCTTCACCCCTTCCTCAGTCAACACAACAAACTGAAAATGCACAACAAGAACATACACAAACTGAAAATGCAACACCAACTGAACCACAGACAAACATACCTAAACCTAGTGTTCCATCCAAACCAAAAAAGGCAGGGAGAGCTAGACCTAAGGGGTTTACGGTGGGAAAACTAACACTAGTGAAACTGGGAACATATGTTCCTAAAACCAATGCTAGTAAGGTTAAGAGAGGTGCTGGAATGGGATGTAAAGGCAAGGGTGTTGCTATGTTATCTGATATTGAGGATGATGATTTTGAGGGGGAGGTGAGTGATGATGACAGTGAGGAAGAGGAGGACATAGGGGATTTCATTATTGATGAGGAAGGGTTAGAGGACTTGCAGGATGATATCCCTGAGAAAAGATTTGAGGATTGTCTTGATGATAGTTCTAAGATGGACAGGAATTACAAAAATGGCAAGGTTTATGTTGAGAAACCATATGGTTCTATTAGGCTAGAGCCCTGGCTAATATTTAAAGATAGGGAGTCCTTTATGAATGTCCTTATGGACTACTGCATTCAGGAAGGGTTTGGCTTGAGTGTGAAGAAGTCAGACAACCTGAGATACACTGCTGTTTGTGCAATTGAGGGGTGTGATTGGAGGATTCATGCCTCAAAGATGGTAGATAAGTGCAGTTGGGCAATAAAGTGTATGAGTGGGGAGCACAAACTGTGTGGTAGGCTTGAGGTCAACCCAATAGTGACCACCAATTGATTGGTGAGGAAGTTGTTGCCAGACATTGAGGCAAACTTAGAAATACCTGTGGTCACACTCCAGAGGTATGCTCAGGAGAGGTTCCAGATTGAGGTGAAGCAAATGCTTTTCTATAAGGTGAAAGCAGTGGCTAAGGAGATCATCCATGGTAGTTTTAGTGAGTCATATGCACTCTTACCTAGGTATGCAGAGCTGATCAAGGAGACTAACCCTGGGAGTTATGCACTGGTCACATGGCATAGTGTTTATGGGGATGTGCAACCAAGGTTCAAGGCCTGTTTTTTCTCATTTGCTGCAAAGTTCAGGGGATTTCTGAAGGGGTGTAAGCCCATTATTGGAATTGATGGCTCTCACCTAAGTGGTTATTTCAAGGGGATTCTTCTGGCTGCTTTGGGGATTGATGGAAACAATGAGATTTTCCTGCTAGCTTATGGAGTGGTGGATGCTGAAAGTCAAGAGAGCTGGAACTACTTCATGAGGAACCTAAGGGCAGTGTTTCAGCAAGAAGGATGCAACATGGATGACTGGACCTTCATCAGTGAAAGAATGAGGGTAAGTTATTTCACCAAATACCCTCTTGCATATTTAATTTTTACCAAATACCCTCATAACATAAATTAATTTCACCAAATACCCTCATAACAAATTTATTTTCACCAAATACCCCTACACTTAGTATGTTATTTTCATCAAATACCCTTTTACTTCACTGACTTTGTTGTTTCATTCACTGATTAGGGGGTGGATTTAGCTGTGCATGAGAACTTCCCAAGGGCCACTAGAAGGTGTTGTAGTCAACATATATACATGAATTGCAAAAATGGTGGTTGGAGTGGAGAACTTTTCTACAAGTTGTTCTGGATAGCTGCAAATGCGTTCAACCCGTATGTTTTCAACAAGGCAATAGAGAAGCTAAATGACTTTGATCCAAATGCAACAAAGTACTTGGACACATGTACTGAGCAGTGGTCCAGACATCAGTTTGACCCAGAAGTTTGTTGTGATCATAACACAACTAACTTTGTGGAATCATTCAATGCTCTGACCAAGCCATACAGAGATTTACCAGTTTTGACCCTGTTTGAAGGTAAAGCCTCTGTTTCTATTCTTCTTTCCTTATTCTGTCTTATTATTACATGTTCTCTGCATCTTATGTTTCCCTGGTTGTTTCCTGTTTGATTTACGCAATAAGACAATGGGCCATGCAGAGAATTGGGGTCAGATTTGACAAAGCTGCCAACATGGAACCTCACCAGTTAACTGAGTATGCCAGACAGGAACTTGAGCTCAGAGGTGCAGAGTCCAGGTTTTGCTACTCTACTACTTGTGGAGGTGGGGAGTATGAGGTGAGGGATGGAAATGTGCACTTCCCAGTGAGGATTGGCACCAGGAAATATGGATGTGGGGTATGGCAGGTCTCTGGAATCCCTTGCAAACATGGTTTGAGGGTGATTTACAACCAGAGACTTAGCCTTGAAGATTTTGTGTCTGGCTATTTCAAGGGTGCTTCCTATAAACAGACATACGCAGAGCATATGCACCCAATGCCTGACCCCAGTCAATGGCCTGAGTACTCCCTTCCCACCATTAATCCCCCTGGGATCAAGAGGAGTGCTGGAAGGCCCCCTAAACAGAGAAAGAGGAATGCCATGGAAGCTAAGAAGAGGAAGAGGCATAGCTCAGTCAGGTGTGGAAAGTGCAAGGAAATGGGCCACAATGCAAGGAATTGTAAGAATGGTGCTGGCAGTTCCAAGGCTCCACCAAAGCAGAGAGCTCCTACAAAGAAGAGGAAGGTATCATCTGATGGTGCAAGTACATCTAAGGAACCACCCAAGGGGAAAAGGGCAAAGCAAGCATAAGGCAGTGTGACTTTTGGGGGGTAGAATGACTTTTTGAGGATTAACATAGAAAACAACAGCCCATGTAAATGGTGCACATATTTTTTGTAAAGTAAGCTAAAACAGGAATGCTTCCCAAATGTGGGTTTTTTGTGCATATGTAATTATGCAAAAACAAGTAGTTTCTCTTAGATTGTTTCACTTCATTATTACAAAAAGTATGATTACAAACATCAATATTCCCATTTGAATTACAACATTCACTACTTTCTGTTGTTGTTTAAGCTTCTTCTTCATTTTCTTCAATTCTTCTTTCATCTTACATTTCCCCCGATTTTCGACACTTTCTCCTTCATCAATGTTTCCCCTATTTTCTTGCTCAACTATTCCCTTACACCATCTAAGATTGTTGCATGGATCACACTTGTAGTATAGCCTTTGTGGGTTGAGTGTCGTATCGGAGCTCCGGATTGCAAATTTCCTCCCACAATAACAAAATTGGTTAGGAACTCTAATATATGTGGACTCATTGTGTGTGGATGAAGATTTTGATTGAAAATCATGACTAAAATGAGATGACACTACAACAAACACTCAGACCAGGCTTATTTATAACCAAACAACAAGCAACGGCTACTTTTCAAACCCCAAAACAAGCCGTTGGAGTGTAAATACCTATTTTTCAGTTTTGGGTATTTGATGAATAAAATTAAAATTTAGGGGCATTTGGTGAATTAGAAAGCAGGCTAACGGAGGACTAACTGCACGTCAGTAGTAAGGGTAGTTTGGGTATTTTAGTGAGAGTGAGGGGCATTTGGTGAATTTCTGAAAGTCGAGGGGCATTTGGTGAATTTCGTGAAAATTCAGGGGTATTTCATGAAAAATCCGTTTAATCTTTACTTGTTCATGTGACCTTGGTTATGGTGAATGTTTCTGCGTATATTAATTGGATTAGCATTTATTCCCAACATCTAATGCATCTAGTTTAGTTTATAATCTGCATAAAAGTGATGTTTACCTTGCTGGTGTGCCTGATGCTCTTGCTGATCATATTGTTACTGATTTGGGTATTACTAGGGGTTCATTCCCATTAAAAAATTTGGGAGTTCCTCTCAATACCAGGAAGCTTGTCTTACTGATTGTAAACCTGTTATTGAGAAGACTGTGGAAACATCAAAAGTTGGACATCTAAAGTGCTCTCTGATGCTGGCAGATTGCAACTCATTAGAACAACGATCTTTGGTATGCAATTATAGTGGTGTAGATTTTTTTGTGCGAAAGAAAGTAATGAAAGAAATCCACAGGATTTATAGATGCTGCTACCAGGAAAGCTCTTGTTTCATGGGAGCAGATGTGTCTACCCAACATTTGCGGTGGTTTGAACTTCAGGAATTTGATTTTGTGGAACAAGGTTGTTGTGTTGAAACATTGCAGGTGCGTATTGCATTTTCGAAGAATTGGCTGATCATGTTGATGAATGTAGCTAGTTGAAAATACGTTTTTTCTGTTCGGTTATGAATAATCTAATTTTCCTACAGAATAAATCTAAAGCGCCAGGAAATATGTAAATTCACATAATCAATTAACATAATTAGGATTATATACAATATGATGCATGCCTTCCCTTGCTGTTTCCGAATCGAACAATAACAAGTATTAGGACTCCAAATATCACCCCTCCGTAGTAGTCCACAGTATGTTCAGATCCCCCTTAATTCGATTAACTTAGATCTCAATGTAATGTATAGATTAATTCGGGATCTCACTTTTAGGGATAGGAAAAGGTGTGAAAACTCCCGTACGTATATTATGGACATAAGCCTATGTTATAGGAATAGGAAAACCCTAGGATACCTAATCCCTATTTAATTAAGTTTATAAAATCTCCCTAAACCCTAGGTGGAAAAACCGGCCAGATCTAACTTGTGGACGAAGTTGCTTGCCTTGAAAGAAAGCTTGGCGCACAAGTATGGCGCATGGGTCAACCCATACGCGTTGGCTTGCTGTGTAGCTAGGCGTGCGCACCCTGCATGCAGGTAGCACGCCCATAAGCGATGTGGGCTGGCGCTGCTCGTTGCATGCCCATGCTAGTTACTTTACGTTAGCGCTAGGATGGATGCATGTTGGCCCGTAAACTGGCACCTGCCTGGCGCCCTGCTCATGGCATTCCCATGGGGTTGCCTCTCCATGGATGTGATGCACCCGAGCTTTGGCCTATGTTTCTTGCTCATGGATTGAGCTTCCCATTTCCGTTTCGTTTTTCGGTTTCGGCAATATTTCCGACTCGATCAATATTTTAGTTTTCGATAATATTGCCGATTACGACAATATTTCCTATTTGAAAAATATTTCCGATTTGAACAATATTTCCGATTTCGAAAATATTTCCGACTCCAACAATGTTTCCAGTTCTTGCAATATATATATTTCCGATAATATTTCCAATTCGATCCGTATTTCCGTTTCCGGCAATATCTTTGATTCTGGTAATATTTTCATTTCCAATAATTTTTTCAATTCAAACCATAATTTTGTTTTCGGCAATATCTCTGATTCTGAAAATATTCTCGACTATACCTTTTGATGATTTGTTTAGCTGCCACTGAAACTAACATCCATCTTATCCGAAATTCCATCTACTGGAGTGTTTATTGAACATAATATATTCACCTAAACACTTGATCCCTTCACGTACTATTTGTGTGACCCAACGGGTTCAGTCAAGAGTAAGTCGTGTCATCAATATTAATATTAATTGCACTTGATCTGAAGCGGTGTCCAGCTAGGCATTCCGCTCACTTGATCTCACTAAAATAATTAAATTTTGAATTAATCTGAACCGTATTTATTAGACTATTACATACATACTTCCTTCAATTCTCACTTTTCCTTAGGGATAAGTGTGCATTTCCTAACGTGAGGGGGGTCGGAAAAGACGGTTGTAGGATCTTTCCTTACTTCTGCCCTCGCGGATGTGTGGCAAGCAATATTAAATAAAATCGTATTAACTGTAGGTAATTAGCCTCATTTTAGTAGTTTATAGAGTTGACATTCAGATTACAAAACTAGAAAAACCTGGCTATTGTGATATGTGCGTAAAAGCTTGTGAGATCCAGGCACACGTATTTGACCACAACGGCCTTAGGTTCCCTTGTGATCCCTGCTGTGGATATCGCTCAACTTACATCCAGCGGAGTAGAGATTGAGGGTTCGGGAGACATTTACTAATACGGAAAGTGCCCAATATTAACCCACAAAGTTGTCCTTACTAGTTAAATGTAACGAAAACGGGACATGCATTTAGACTACATTACTAATCTTGGTTTCTTTTAACGCACAAGTATTAACTAAAAATATTCAAAGGGTGATTTAGATTGATTTAAGGTACCAAA
This sequence comes from Spinacia oleracea, assembly GCF_020520425.1. NCBI lineage: Eukaryota > Viridiplantae > Streptophyta > Magnoliopsida > Caryophyllales > Amaranthaceae > Spinacia > Spinacia oleracea. The sequence goes on from NC_079489.1 coordinate 97,210,050, forward strand.
CAATAATCCGTATTGTCCAAAGATTATCTTATTAGGCGTGATAAAAAATCAAATTAGGTATGACAGATTTATAATGGTCATTAAAGCAATAAACAGATCTAGGCACGTTACAATATATTTTTTGGATATATTGCGGTTCTCAGGAACTAACCACTTAGATTTACTCGCTCTCCTTTTATTCAATGAACGTTCCTCGATTTGACTAGACTCTTGGGAAGGATCCAGGCTTAATTCGGGTTCTTATACGGACAACATTCCGCTTAACAAGAGTTAAGATGACGGAACTACCGGACGTACAAAGCGATTATAAGGACGTATGGGGATCTTTGGCTTAGGCTTAGAGCTTGTGGGTATTATGAGAATATAATTGGTGCCCTCTACTCGACCGCTTTGAGGCCCTATTTATAGGAAATAGGAGTCGATTGAGATTGGAATTGTGAGAGTTTAAAATGCACTGAAAATCATTTACGCGTAAAGGAACTTTCGCGCGTGGCACCTGGGCATGATAAATGTCTCACGCTCAAGAGTCAGCGCCAGAATCATTCAGCATTTGAGTTTGAGTCAAATTAGGATTGTTACATGAGAATTTTGTTGCGAATAAGCACTGGCGCGAGTGATAAGTGGCATTTGGCCCTGTGCGCAAAACATTTCTTGCGCACAAATCAATTTTCATGCGTTTTCTCAGTTTTCTGAATTCAATTCGGTTTTATGTCGTATTAAATTCTTTTAATCCTTGTTTTCTAATTCTTTTCAATCAAAACTCTTTTTTTTTGGCAAATAAAGTTGATTATATTACCAAAGTAAGGATAACACCTAGTCACAAAAAAACAACACTAAGTTCCCAACAACCTGGGAACACAGCAACTAAACACAAAGCCAACAAGCACAAGCTAAACTCTACAAGCCACACAAAACAGAATTCTACTTACAACTGACTCTATAGGATCATAGTGATCATTAAACACACTAGAATTCCTCTGAATCCACACAGCATAGACTGTCTCAATGAAGGCAATATTACACAGTTTGGCTCTTTCTTTGGTGCTCCTGCTCTGTACAGCTGCCCATCTAACCTCATCATCCCAGGTCTGAATTGTTCTCTGCATCCCCATTTGAGTAAGAACTCTACTCCAAATCTCCTTTGAATATTGACACTCAAAGAACAAATGTGTCAGTTTCTCTTCATGTACCAGACAAAATTCACATTCACCACTAATGTCTATGTCCCAGCTGATCAATCTGTCTTTGGTAGGAAGCCTGTTTTGTAAAGCCAACCAAGTAATGAAGGTCCCTTTAGGACTAGCCTTGCTGTTACAAGTGATTCTTTTCCAATGCACATGACTGGCTCCACTCTGAAGATGCTTATACATTTTACTGATTTTGAACTTGTCATTATGGACAAATTGAGTCACTCCTCCTGCTTGCATTAGAACATCTCTATACTGCCAGATCTTCCTTAGTGAACAAGTTAGCCCATATGGGATGGGCATGGTCCAAAAATCCATCTGCTTCACATAGTAAGTATGGATCCATTTCACCCACAGTCTGTCTTGTTTCATAGATATGAAGGAAATAATGCCCTTGGTCCAAGTATGCATTCTATGTTAAGTCTAATAAATGCGGTTCAGTATTAATTAACAAGTTAATAATTCAGTGAGATCAAGTGAGCTAAATGCCTAGCTAGAGACCGCTTCAGTTCAAGTGGAATTAATAATATTAATCCACAGCTTACTCTTGACTGAACCCGTAGGGTCACACAAATAGTACGTAAACGGATCAAGTATTTAATGGCATTAGATACTCCATCTATGGATATTCGGAATCGACGGATCTTGGTTTCAGTGGGAGCTGAGATCGTTACAGGCAAGAAATGAATACTCCGGAAACGATGATATTGCCGGAAACGGAAATATGGATCGTATCGGAAATATAAATATTATCCAAATCGTAGATGTTGCCGGAAACGGAAACATGGTACGTATCGGAAAATATTATCGGAAATGGAAATATTACCAGAATCGGAAATATTGCCGGAGACGGAAATATTGTCAGAATCGGAAATATTATCGGAATCGGAAAATAATTTCGGAAACGGAAATATTAAATATTTGTTCGAAACGGAAATTGATTCCGGAATCGGAAATATTAAATATTGTTCGTATCGGAAATGAATTCCGGAACCGGGAATTTAATCGGAAGCGTATCGTACGAATTAGCATCGGACGAGGCCTGCCGGACGAAGGCCCAGCACGAAGTCGGGCCATCGCCCAGCAAGCCAAACGCGCGCCCAGCCAAGGCAGCGCCCAGGCCCACCGCAAGGCAGGCCCAAGGCGCGCCTAAGGCCATGGGCCTCGCTGCGTGGGCTGCTGCTCGCATGCACGCGCATGGGCGGCCCATCGTGGCTGCCGTGTGTGTGTGAGTTTGTGTTCATGCACGATTCCTAAAACTATTAGAATTAGTATATGATTAAATTCCTATTCCTAAAAGGATAAATTAATTAATTAGAGTTCTTGTAGGATTCTAAGTTTAATTAATTCATATCCTACTAGGATTCCGATTCCCATTCCATAACTCTATAAATACGTGCCTAGGGTCACATATTTTCAGAGATTAATTCAAGTATTCAAAGTGAGTTTTGAGAGAAAAATTCAGCCATATTTCTTACCTAAGAGTGCCGAAAATTCTAGTACCTTAAGGGCGATTCTAGTTGGTCAATCTTAAGGCGGATCCGGACGTGCTGTGGACTATCTACGGAGGGACGACACTTGGAGTCCTAAAGGCTTGTTCTTGTTCGGTTCGGGCGCAGCTAGGGAAGGCACGCAACAAAGAGTATGCATCTAAATTATGCTATATGATTATGTGTAAATAATATGTATTCCTGGCTTAATGGTTGTTTCCGCATGATTTATGTATTGTCATATGTATCATAACCTAACAGTGGTATCACGAGCCTCTTATTATTTTCATAATCTAAATTGCATGAACATGGTTAAATATTACAAATTTGCAAGAATTAAAAGGGGTGATTAATTTTCGTAATTGTTAATTAATTGCAAATTGCGTTTATTTAATTATACGTACGCAGGTTTTCGGCAGTTTCTTCGTTACTCATCCAAATCGAGTGATTTCTGTGTCAATTCCGCATGTAAAAGGCATTCTAAAATTTTGACAAAAATTATTTTTTCCTGCCGAACCCAGAATTCTCAAATTCGAAGCCTAACTATGACTTTTCGAAGGTTTTAGTTTTTCGAATGCAAAATTTCGTAAATTTAAGATGTTAAATTAAATATTTGCGATTCTTGTTGATAAATCTTGAATTTTTGATTGACCTACTGTATATGTTTAACAAGTTTGAATGCCTAGCCTTGTTAATTATGCAATCTAATTTGTAATTATGATTAATTTGTTGAAAATTAGAATAATTTAGAATTAATTTGATTTTCATAATTAATTATAATTTAATTAGAAACCTATGATTAAAAACCACCATAAAAATTGTAAATTTATGATAAATTTTAAATTTTTGTGACCTAGACTTGAATCCATAATAATCGGAAATCAATTGGATAATAAATTTTCGATTTTTCGCCCTAAAATTATGAAATTAATATTATTTATTAATTTGTCATTAATTTTAAATATAAATTTTAAATTTTTTATGCGATTCGTTCATATAATTTGCACGCACAAAGCAATGGACGCTTCGTGTTACCCTTAAGGGGTGTTGTATAGTGCGGGCATGAGACGACGAGCAAGGGAGCTCGTCGCCCGTGCGGCACGAATGCAATGAGCAAGGCATGGTGCACGAGCACAAGGCAGCAGCCCTGCCTTGTGTCGTTGGCCACGAGCTATGGACGAATGGGCATGGGCGAAAGGCAAGCCAAGGCAGTCGCGTGTGGGCAGCAAGCGAGCTGCGCCACGACGCGCACTGCCTCGCGCAAGCGCGCGCAGCCTCGCGCGCAGCGAGCTCAAGCTCGCGTGCCACGAGCGCTGCGCCCAGCGATTGATCGCGCGCAATTGCTCGCGCACAGCGAGCGATGGCTCGCGCGCACAGCGAGCGATGGCTCGCGCGCACAGCGAGCGATGGAGCGCGCGCAGCGTGCGCTGGCGAGCGCGCACAGCGAGCGATGGCTCGCGTGCGTCGAGCGCTGGCGCGCGCGCAGCAAGCACCAAAGCGTGCGATGGCTTGCGATGGAGATGCAGCAGCTATGCGACGAGCGCATGGGCTGCGCGCACATGGCCAGCGATGGCTGTGTGCGTGCGGCCCATGGGCGTGCAATGCGTAGGGTGTTTGCGTTGCGATTAGATCGTTTTGAATGTTTAATTTGAAATTTTTCAGTTTACGTAATTTTAATTAATTTTAAAATTAATAATTTAAATTATTTTCTTGGATTTTAATTTTGAATATTGTAATTATAATAAATTTTATTTATTCTAATTATTTTACTAAAATTAAAATCATGAATTAATTTAAATACGACTGAAATTAAATTAAACTTTTTGGATTCAATTATAAATTTATATGAGCTTTAAATTTTAATTAAATTTGTATGTTTCCGGTTAGACTTGAAATACATTTTCATGTTTAAAATTAGTAAAGCATATGAATTTATTGGTTTAAGTGGGAGCCCTTTTAGTCATAAGACTCTTGATTAGGTCTACAAATCCTTAAGGTTAAAACAACTTGATTAGAATTAATAAGGACTGAATAATTGGTGCCCTTGATTAATTGCTGCAAATGTTTACGTGATGCATAATGTGTTTTACTAACCAGCTATGTGGGCCATTCATGATAATGAATGGGTGAATGGTATATATTGTATATGTACTGTTTTGCAGGTTATGAAGTGACTAGTATGGCCCAAATAGGATAGAAAATATGGTCTGCGTACCATTAATTTGAATGTAATTGGTCTAAAGTACGAAAGTTGTTTTTCAATTCAAATATGGTCTGCGTACCATCAAATAGTTGTAATTAGTTTTAATTATAGCTTATCCTATTTGAAGAAAATGGTCCCTCCCACGGAGATTTTCAAGACGGACTTTGAAGTTAAAGCTTCAAGATGAAGTCGGGCCATACTAGATCACATTTATCTTATGCATGTTTTAAGTTATTTATTGCTTTTAAATATGTCTTAAAATGCATGAGATCAAAAGCTTGATTATGTTGCATGATTAAGGATTTTAGTTCACTTAAAATCTAACCAACATAGTAAGAGCCTTAAGTTCCAAACTTAAAAATTGAGTTATAAGGTGCCATGCCAAAATATACACTTGCTTGGATATCCTTTACATCAATCTAGTAATAGTTTTCGCTCAGCGAGGTGTTACTTATTGGTCCTAAAGGGGCAAGGTACACAAATAATTGTGAGTACATGTTAGTTTTGGTGAAACTCAACGATATAAGTAAGGAGTCCTTTTATGTCGTGGCAAAATCGATAGGTTTACCTAATAAGTTCTTAGACGTACCTATCAACCAAGAGTAGTTTCTAGACTATTAGCAAAAGGATTTTGCTTACCTAAGATGTTTTAGGATTAAGTCGACAAACTGTGCTTAGTTCTTCAATGATTTTAGGATCTTGGAATCATTTTATTCACACCTGCCGGAACAATAAATTCGAATAAAATGCTAATAACTTGTTGAAATTGCATGATTGCTTTAATTTTCAATTTATTACTCACGATAAATGTTTAGACTTTGCATGCTTCAATGTATGTTTTAATTATTGTTTATAATTAAATATCTTGCACTGCAATAAATCCTTTTAGAAAGGTAACAGTAAATTTCCTCGATTGGTAGTGAATCCAAGAATGATTCACGGAAAAGAGAGAAAGTGAGCAATTTAAAATGTACGTTTCTTATATCGACTTTTATGGTTGTTTTCGAATATCAAAATCGAATGGCAAACCAATTGGTGCTTGTGAATTCAAAATACAATGTAGTTTTGAGATCATAAAGCATTGAGTTTAAACGCTCAGCCTTACCAATGGTTAACAACCTAATATCTTTGTCCATTTAATTCTCGAATGAGTCTAGTCACTAGACATTCGAATAGATCGATACTTAGAGAACTTTAGAAGCTTCTGGTAAGATCATCTAGTTGAAACAAAATATTCAACATAAATTAAAATGGTAAAGAACCTTGTTGGTGACATTGGACATGTCTAACAAAGTATAAAAGTCAACACTAAAGAATTCAATTCTTAAGACTATAAGAAAGGGTACAAGAAATAGGAAAACGAGGAACAAATGAAAGGAATTTACGATTCCGTTTCTACCTATAAGTTTATGTTTAAAGAGAAGTGACCTAGCAATCAAACTTCCTTGGTATCATATACCGCTTGAGGTTCTTACTTCGATAATAACTCAAACAATGGAAGCTAGGATACACTAATGACCTACAAGTGGGAAATGAAGCATGGCAATGCTACATTAGTTGTAGGGTCATCTAGTTTGTTTTAAGTCCTTTCAAAGGCTGGAACTAAATGGCTATTTTGTTCCATAATCAGCATACCTAAATTTCTGCTTCAAACACAGAAAGACTCACATTCAAGAAAAACAAAAACAATGTTTGTTTGTTTATTTGAATGAAATGGTCATTTACAGAATGAGTCAATATGCTTGATTAAAACAAACAACTCTTTAAAGAACTTTACTAGGTTCAAATCAACCCCTTGATTTGAGTTCCACTAATCTTTGGCATTGTTGCTTAGACCATATCAACAAGTTAACATTCAAAAGCTCTATTTTAATGGACTTTTGAAAGTTGGTTGATTTCTAGATCAACTTAAGACAAGCTAGTCTTACTTGTTGAAAGTAACAAAAGATATGAACTATTGTTAGAACGCCTAGACGATAGAGTTCAAAGCTAAAGAAAGATTTTATGACTTTATTATTTCACATGGATTTGAGTGAATATAGGTTTATTGACTCAAATGTGATATAAGTTGAATCTGTTTGGGTAGTTCCAAGATTCAGAAGTATAAAATCCACTTGGCAAGAAATCATAAAGATCTAGGTTAGATCATGTTGATGATTACTTGAGACCAAATATGATCATCAATGATTGTGTGTTGTAATTTCACAATCTAGGTCCATAAGATATGGCATATCGTAGTTGGAATAATCGAAGTCAATTAGTACTTGATTCGATCAATGATGTATCATAAAGAACTTTCCTACAATTTCTAAAACAAAATGCTCAACTACCACCAAACTAAACCAAATTCGTCAAAGCTATTGAAAAGTAATTTCAGGATATCTTTTCAATTATATATATCTAAAGAGTTGCTAAACTCAGTGGGAGCTTAGTGTTTGTTATTCAACAAACTAAGGCCCAAGTCTAGATATATGTTTCATTGTGATTTATTCAAATGAGACACAAGGGTATTGTTTCTACCACGAATTTTTGAGAACATAATGTTTGTTTGCTCGAAATAATGTCCTTTTGGAGATTCGTTTCCAAAATGACAAGTGGGAGAAAATAGACCTCGAAAGTCTTCGAGGCGAACAACAAACATAAACGGACATTCCGGAGGCTTTTCGAAGTGCTTCAGAAAAACCGAACTTATTCTTTAAGGACTTTAGAAGTGGCTTTAAAGAATAGACATCTCTTAGAAGACTTTACAAGTGCTTCAAGGAGAACAGAATATTCAAAGGACTTTTAAGTGGCTATTGATATTCTATTGTTTGATGTTCTATACCCTTGTAGGCATAGAGTTCAAGTCACTGAAACTATGAGATTCTTCTATTAGATAGTGAAGAAACATGGAATTCAGGTCACTGAAACTATGCAATTCTTCTATTAGATAGTGAAGAAACCTACAACTTGCAGTCAAACTATTATCATGTAGATTAATGAGTTTGTGACCTGTAAGAAAGCTATGACGAAACCCAGATTCCCTAAAATGGTTAGAGGCCATATATAGACTCAAATGTTTTAAATGGTTAGAGGCCATAAAACATACTCAATGTTTTGATGACAAAATTGAAATTTTGTTGATTTGCAAGAATAGTTTCACACCTATTGGTTGCAAGTTTGTTTTAAAGGATAAAAACCATCAAACATTGAATTGTGTTCACACACAAAGCTAGATTAGTTGCTAAAAGTTACAAGCAAATTCACGGTGTGGATTGTGTTGAAACCTCATGCATAATCGTAATGCTCAAGTCTATAATTCAAGCAATGATGGCATATTGGTACATATGGCAATTGGATGACAAAACAATTCCTCAATAAAATGTTGGAATAAACTATGTACATGGTATGTCATAGGATTTGTAGATCCAAATAAATGCTTGAAAAGGAAAGCTAGCTTATAAAATCTAAGTACAGATTTAAGCAAGCAATTGGGAATTGGAACTGTATTTTAAGTGAAGCTAATAAGCATTTTAGTTTCATAAAATATACATGATTCTTATAGATATATAAGAAGTTTAGTGGGAGTACTTAAAACTTAATTGGTCCTATGTGTATTACACACATATCTCTCTATTGTGAAATAACATTCAAATGCTAATGACTTAGATTTGAAATAATTCATCAATGATGGACCATGGCGAAACTTAGTACATACTGGGTATTAAGATCTATTTACAAAGATCTTATGATATTGTTTTGGATTAAGTAATGGCATTTACTAAATCAAACACGAAAGTCTCCATTGGAGATATTCGACCCATGTGAATAAATCTAAGTAAAGGATGTTTGAACTATGTATAAGCATTTACTAAGTTAAACATCAAAGAGTCTAAATGAGATTCTTAACCTATATTATATGTCAAAGAATTTAGCTTAATTTAGTATCTACTGAAACTAGATAAGCTAAAGTTACATGAATATAATTCAATTGGGAATTATTCTGCAAAAGAATTTATCATGTATGATATAATATGAGGATCGCCAAAAATGTATCGTATGACTTTAGGCATGACGAACATATACCAATCTCTATTGATCTAAGTGAAGATCAACTAGATTGAGATCAAGAATACTTATGGTACTTGAAATGGTACATAGGAATAGTTCTTGATTCAAGGAAATAAAGATATGCTAAATATTGATGCTACACGCATAAACACTGGCAAAGGATCAAGCAAAACCCTTTGGAGTTAACCATTGATAAGGACGAGCTATAGAGCATCGTGTTTTGAAAATGGCAACATGGATTGGAGACCATGAGTTGTTGCGTGGGAAATTAAAATAATAAATTCTATGTTCTAAGATATAGTTGGAGAGTCTTCCACATATCTATGAACTGCTTGGATAGGTAAATCCAAACAAAGCATCACTAGCAACCTATACAGTTGAAGTAAAAGTAATTATTGCCTAAGAAGCAATAAAACAGGGTTGTTTAAAGTTCTTCACTGAACTTGGGTAGATCACCTATCTGCTGGCTTGATGGTTCTACATTGAAAAATGCGTAGAACCACTCTTGAAGCAAGATAAACGTCTGCTAACTTGATGGTTCTTCATTGCAAAATAAGTAAAACCACCATCGAAGTAAGAAAGACTAGATCACATAATAAACAAACTCGAAAAGATCTTATCATCATATCTCGAAGAACATTCGATGAAAAGGATATTAAGAATGGCAAAGCATGATAACTAAACCTATGCAACAAGTGAGAAGCAACACTCACGTTGTAGCACTGGAAATCAAGCATAGCTTTCAATTCCATGAAATGTTTTAAAAATGGGTTAGAGGCCCATGGTTGTAAAACATTGGGGTTGAACATTTATCATATATGAAATGAATTATTCCATTTAATCTTGGTTTAGTATTAAATGATGAGTCCCTTCAATTTGACGATATATTCAAGATAGACTGTCAGGACCAGTCCTGTGACTAAGAAATGTCTATCAAGTGAACTTGAATGTCAAAGGTTGAAAATGGTCCCTAGTCGGAGTTTTCTATAAAATTGGACGCATAGAAAACGTTAGACGACTAGAATGCAAGATGACTAGTAGTTCTGTTTCTTGAATTATGTGGACATGGCAATGTCATAATCATTTGCATAGATACTTACTTTGGGAAGACTAGTATCGGACAAGACCTATGAAACTTTACTGTAAGAGATGAAAGTCTGTCATAAGTAAATTTCATTAAATTATTAGACACTAAATCCTCAATACCTGAGTGATTTGAGATTACTTGTTTGAGAACTGGTTGCTTTGACGTTGACCAACCGTCGCACCGTAAAAGGAGGCTATAAAGGCAACGCTCAGGTAATCACCTATCAAACGAAGTCTAATCTCAAGATCGCAAGATTGGGATTGTCCTCCCATAAATCGGGATGAGATGCTTAAAAGTTTTACAAGGCCACTCGGAGAGCTAGAAACTGTGAAATGCATGGCCGTGCTCGGATGAATCATAGGCTATGATTATCTGTTTATTTGATCAGTTGAACTCTGAAACCGAGGAACACCTCTGGACATAATAAGGATGCCGACTCTTACCTTATGTTCAAGAGCAAGCATCGAGCGACAAAGGAATTAGGAAATGCACACTTGTCCCTAAGGACAAGTGGGAGACTGAAGGAAATAATGCCCTTGGTCCAAGTATGCATTCTATGTTAAGTCTAATAAATGCGGTTCAGTATTAATTAACAAGTTAATAATTCAGTGAGATCAAGTGAGCTGAATGCCTAGCTAGAGGCCGCTTCAGTTCAAGTGGAATTAATAATATTAATCCACAGCTTACTCTTGACTGAACCCGTAGGGTCACACAAATAGTACGTAAACGGATCAAGTATTTAATGGCATTAGATACTCCATCTATGGATATTCGGAATCGACGGATCTTGGTTTCAGTGGGAGCTGAGATCGTCACAGGCAAGAAATGAATACTCCGGAAACGATGATATTGCCGGAAACGGAAATATGGATCGTATCGGAAATATAAATATTATCCAAGTCGTAGATGTTGCCGGAAACGGAAACATGGTACGTATCGGAAAATATTATCGGAAATGGAAATATTACCAGAATCGGAAATATTGCCGGAGACGGAAATATTGTCAGAATCGGAAATATTATCGGAATCGGAAAATAATTTCGGAAACGGAAATATTAAATATTTGTTCGAAACGGAAATTGATTCCGGAATCGGAAATATTAAATATTGTTCGTATCGGAAATGAATTCCGGAACCGGGAAATTAATCGGAAGCGTATCGTACGAATTAGCATCGGACGAGGCCTGCCGGACGAAGGCCCAACACGAAGTCGGGCCATCGCCCAGCAAGCCAAACGCGCGCCCAGCCAAGGCAGCGCCCAGGCCCACCGCAAGGCAGGCCCAGCGCGCGCCTAAGGCCATGGGCCTCGCTGCGTGGGCTGCTGCTCGCACGCACGCGCATGGGCGGCCCATCGTGGCTGCCGTGTGTGTGTGAGTTTGTGTTCATGCACGATTCCTAAAACTATTAGAATTAGTATATGATTAAATTCCTATTCCTAAAAGGATAAATTAATTAATTAGAGTTCTTGTAGGATTCTAAGTTTAATTAATTCGTATCCTACTAGGATTCCAATTCCCATTCCATAACTCTATAAATACGTGCCTAGGGTCACATATTTTCAGAGATTAATTCAAGTATTCAAAGTGAGTTTTGAGAGAAAAATTCAGCCATATTTCTTACCTAAGAGTGCCGAAAATTCTAGTACCTTAAGGGCGATTCTAGTTGGTCAATCTTAAGGCGGATCCGGACGTGCTGTGGACTATCTACGGAGGGACGACACTTGGAGTCCTAAAGGCTTGTTCTTGTTCGGTTCGGGCGCAGCTAGGGAAGGCACGCAACAAAGAGTATGCATCTAAATTATGCTATATGATTATGTGTAAATAATATGTATTCCTGGCTTAATGGTTGTTTCCGCATGATTTATGTATTGTCATATGTATCATAACCTAACAAGATAAAGCCCAGCAGTGTTTGAGAACAGCAGCTTTATTCCATATTGTTAAGTCCTTTAGATTCCACCCACCACAACTCTTGGGAAGGCACAAGTGATCCCAAGAAACTGGGGCCTTTTTTGAGCCAATATCTGACCCTGTCCACAGAAAGCACCTGCAAATGCTTTGGATTGTCTTCATAACTTTCTTGGGCATTACAAAAATTTGACACCAGTAGAGCTGCATTCCAAACAGAACTGACTTGACCAGCTGTAATCTGCCTGCATAGGACAAGAATCTTGCAGACCAACTCTTAATTCTAGCAGTTGTTCTCTCAATAAGAGGTTTACAATCAGAGAAGCTCAACTTCCTAGTTGTCAAGGGTACCCCTAAATATTTAAAGGGGAAAACACCTTTCTGAATGCCAATTGTGGTAGCAATCTGGTTAGAAACAACATCAGAAACACCAGCTGTATAGACTTCACTCTTATGGAGATTAGCACTGAGACCTGAAGCCTTTGAGAACTTGGTAAAAGCTCCAAAAAGAGTAATGATAGAAGGCAAATCTGCCCTGGCAAACATGACAAGGTAATCAGCAAACATCATGTGGGTAATCTTCAATTTCTTACATCTTGGATGATAGTTAAATTCCTTTTGTGAACTCATGGCAGCCAAACATCTTGACAAATACTCCATACCCAGTGCAAAGAGATAGGGTGACATTGGATCCCCTTGCCTCAATCCCTTTTTTGCAGGAATAGGAAGGGTAGGAAATCCATTGACAAGAATAGAGTAGGAGACAGTTCCCAAACATTCCATAACCCACCTAATAAACATGTCAGGGAATCCTAATTCATGCATCATTGACTTCAGGAAGGGCCATTCCAAAGAGTCATAAGCCTTCTTGAGATCAACTTTTATCATACACCTAGGGGAGATGTATTTCCTTGAATAACATTTCACCAGCTCAGAAGCCAGTAGGATATTATCAGCAATATTCCTACCAGGAATGAAGCCAGCCTGAGAATCATTCACCACTTCACCAATTATTGACTGCATTCTGTGAGTTAAGATTTTTGAAATCAACTTGTAAACAATGGAGCAACATGCTATAGGCCTGAAGTCTTTAATACTGGTAGCATTGTGAATTTTTGGGATTAGAGTAACAGCAGTGTTGTTTGTTTGTTTCAGAAGTTTCCCTGTGGAGAAGAAATCCTGAACAGCCACATAAATGTCATCTTTAATGATGCTCCAAGCTTCTTTGAAAAAGAAACTGTTAAACCCATCTAAACCAGGAGCTTTATTGTTGTCAATCCATTTCAGTGCCATATCAATCTCAGCAGTTGAAACAGGAAGAACTAAAGATTAAGCTGAAGCTGCAGAAAGTTGTTTACCTTGTCTCACAACTGTAACATCAATACCCTCCAGAGTGTCTGCAGCAGAACCAATAAGACCATGATAGAAAGCTTTGATCTCATCTTTAATCTCTGCAGCAGTGGTAAGCTTCCTCCCATTAGCATCATAAATAACATCAATACTGTTCCTGGCATATCTCTCCTTTACTGTTGTGAAGAAGAACTTTGTATTTGAATCACCAGTTTTCAACCACTGGATTCTTGATTTCTGTTTGAGAGCTCCTTCATGAATACTCAGAAACTTTTTAAGCTTACTAGTGCACTCTTTTTCAGTCAGTTGAAGGTCAATATCACTAGGAGAAGCAGCTAACTGAGATTGAGTGTCATCCAGCTCCCTCCTAATACCATCAATTCTCTCCTCCAGCCTAGCAAATTCTTTCCTATGCAAAGTTTTTAGACCCTGCTTGATGACTTTCAATTTGTGCCACACTTGAAACATAGGAGTTCCATTTACAACAGATCCCCACCCTTCTTGCACAATCTGATGGAACTTAGGGTGCTCAGCCATGTAATTGAAGAACTTAAATGGTCTACTTCCCCTCTGTCTCACCACTTTACAATCCAGCAGAAGAGGGGAGTGGTCTGATAAACCTGGGTTCAGATAGTCTACACATACATCTGGATAACTAGTATGTCAGTTTCCACACCCAAAGGCCCAATCAATTCTGGAATGAATTCTCAAATCACCTTGCCCTTTATTGTTCCAGGAGAAAAATTTTCCACAACTCTTGAGCTCTATCATTCCTGTTGCATCAATACAAGCATCAAAATCTCTTGTTTCTGTATCAGAAACTTGGCTACCATGGATTCTATCACCTGCATGCAGCACTGAATTGAAGTCACCCATGACAAACCAAGGGTATATCACCCTTGGTCCAATTTGAGTCAAGGTGGTCCAAAGTGGTCTCCTATGATCAATTGTATGCAAGCCATACACAGCAGTGAACTGAGCAGTAAAATTCCCATCCTTTGCAGCTAAATCACCATGAATAACTTGGTCAGTTTTTAAGCCTATAGTAAAGATAACTTCACTATGCCTCCACCCAATCCAGATTCTACCCTTAGGAGAATAGGAATAGTTCATTTCCCACTTCCAGCAACTACCTAGCTTATTCTGAATCTTGCTAGCTTTATTTTCCCTCACTCTAGTTTCTAACAGAGCAATAACACTGATCTTATTGGTTTCCAGCAATCTCCTAACCTCCACCACTTTATTAGGATCATTCAGACCCCTAACATTCCAAGTACAAACAATCATGGTGGATACCTATCTCCTTCCTCAACCTCTGCATCCTCACCCTCCTCCTCTATAGAAAATCCCTCCACTACATCAACCACTTTTGAAACCTGAGCCAATCCCAAAGGATGATCATAGTGTTTAGACTCTCTCCTTCTCCTGGATACTACTCTCCATCCATCATCTTGAACCTCACTCACTTGTGCCTGGTTCAAAGGGGTAGTAGCAATCAAACTTGGAATGATTTCTTCAGAAACAGCAGGTTCAGGTACAGAAACAGCAGCATTCACCACCTTCTTTGGTTTCCAGACCTTAGTCACCTTTTTCTGCACTGGTTGAACATGAGTAGCAGGTTAATATCTTGTTTGACCCTTTTTAACTGAACAATCATGCCCAATTATTTGACATTCCTTACAAAAAGGTGGGAGCCATTCATACTCGACTTCCTGATTGAAAGTTCTACCACAAGAGTCCTGTATTTGAACAACCTTGATGACACTTTTAGTAACATCAACTTCAATTAAGAGCCTAGCAAAAGAAATCCTCAATTGCTTAGAGGTACACTCATCAGAAAATAAAGGAACCCCAACAAGGCTCCCAATCCTACTGAGAGAATCCATGCCCCAACAACACAGAGGTAAGTTAGGGAGCTTCACCCACACAGGAATTACCCTGAGAATTTCCTCTTGGAAATTAAAATCTGATGACCATGGCTTAGTGATCATAGGCCTACCAAAGAAAGTGTGAGGTCCAGCAACCAGTACCTCATCTCTATCCCTTTTTGAGCAGAATTTAACCACAAAATAGCCCTCATCATGTAGAAACACATTAGGCTTACCAACATGACCCCATTCCTTATCAATATACCTAATTACTGCCCCAATGGAGGGTTTATCACCAACAACATACATGATCAAAGCACAATCCCAAATAGCAGCCATTTTACTCATATCAACCTTGTCAAGCATAGCAACAGGAGTACCTTCCAAAATTGTGGGAGCAATAAAGGAGAGGGAGTTACCTTTGCCAGTGAGTTGGGGTCCTCGAAATAAGTTCACCCAAGATGATTTTGGGTCAACCCCGGTGTGCTGCTGTTCTAATGGAGGTCTAGTGCCTTCTTCTCCAAGTTCTCCAAAGGTACCACCATGCTCTGTTTCAGAGGAGTCAAGATCCCCTTTGCTTGCGAGGGTTTCCGTACCATTTGTCAAACCCAGTACAACATTAACGTTTCTCACCATTTCCTTCACCCTTTCCAGAGCAGAGCCACCCAATCTCGCACCCCCCCTGTCCTTCTTCCATACCTCCCACAATCTCGGAGTGAACACCCCTGGTTTCCGATTGGTACGAAGGAGAGTAGTTGATGGCAGCATGGTACGCCGCAATAGCTTCCTGAGTGTGTGGTGAAGGTGGTCCAGCAGAAGGATGCGACGGGAATGGCGTCCTGATTACCGGCGGCAGTCGGACTTCATCTCCATTGCTGGGTATGGTGTTTCTCAACTGATGTTGGTTCATTGGGCGCAAAGAGGCAGTATGAAGAAGCGCAGAGGCCTCCTCATTGATCTCACGAACTTCTTGTTTCTGATTCTTCTTCTTCCTCGCCATTTTCAATGGTGGGTGTACGATAGCAGAGTACCTTATCGTGCGCTACACCATGGAAAGAGAGAGTGCTGCTCTATTGTTTAATCAATCAAAACTCTTTTTAATCCTCTTTCTATTTTTTTAGGATTCTAGAATTTAATCGGAATGCGATTAGAATTCTTTAATGCTTTTCAATCTTTTCTTAGGATTTTAATTAGAATTAATGCAACTAAAATTCCTATAAGTCTTAGAATTTTAACTGGAATGCAATTAAAATTCCTTTGACACAAATCTATCTCGGATGGCTTACTATTTTCAGCAGGCACTTAGAAGGCAGTTACTATAAATAGCAGTTACTATAAATAGAAAGTTAGGGTTTGGGTAAATGAGTCAGTATTAGAATATTCGTGGTTTATGAATGCGTTTCCCAAGTGATCGTTTTGTTTCATCATCGAACTTCTCTCTTCTAGCCGGAGACCAAATGTAGGCGTCTACACCTAACTTCTTTGTCACTTGATGCCCGATCATGACATAAGGTAAGACTAGTCGTCCTTATTATGTCCAGAGGTATTTATCGGTATCAAAGTTTAACTGATCAAATAAACAGATGATCATAGCCTATGATCCATCTGAGGACAACCATGCATTTTATAGTTTCTAGCTCTCCTAGTGGCCTTATACAACTTTTGGCATCTCATCCTGATTTATGGGAGGACAATCCTAATGTTGCGATCTTGAGTTTAGACTTCATTTGATAGGTGATTACTCGAGCGTTTACTTTATAGCCTCCTTTTATGGTGCGACTGTTGATAACATGAAAGAAAGCAGTTCTCACAAAAGTAATCTCAAATCACTCAGGTATTTAGTAATAATGTCTAATAATTTGATGAAATTTACTTATGATAGAATTTTACATCTCTTATAGTAAATTTTAATAGGTTTGTCTGATACTAATCTTTCCAAATAAGTATCTATTTAAATAATTATGACATTACTATGTCCTCATAGTTTAAGAAACATAAGTTTTAATCATCTGGCGATCCATTCGTGTAATGCTTTCTATACATCCACCTTTATAGAACACTTCCGACCAGAGATCATTTTCAACTTTTGACAGTCATGTTGTGTAACACCCCGACAATTCTCTCTTTTCTAGAATAACCTTTTTAATAAATATAAATATATGGAATTATCAAAGTATTATCGCCCGTGTGAAAACGTAACGACTTATTCAGAATTTTGCAGCGGAAAACATAAAACTAACTTTAAACTTATAAATAGTAAACTACGGAATTAACTCCAAAACCGACCCACGAAAATCAAGTCAACGTAACTAATTCAACAAGTTTAAAGTCCAGTTAACAAACCAAAGTAAACTTACCAAATCTAAACTAAACTACAAGCTCTCCAATCTCGAACCCAATGATGCATCATCTTCAAACATGTAGATGGACAATACTTATTGATCTTTAAAGAGTGCTCACCAAAAGGGGTCATCAAAGGATCAATAAGGCATAGACATTATCAAATACACAAACAATGCACGTAATCAGCAAAGCTGAGTACTACATACTAAATCAATGAATAAATATTCCTAACATGATACAAATAAAACATAAGGACAACCAAAATATATTAACTTGAAGACCACACTTGACTAGACTGGACAAGCCTTTTATAACATTAATATTATTTTAATGGAAATAGTAAATGGACCGAGTTGTCTAACCAGAAGCCTTCACTAAGGAAGACGAGGTACGGGTGCGACTCTGTAACCTCAGTGACCTGCGATATCGAGGAACTTTTGAAGAAAATAGAACACGGTGATCAATCCGGTCATAGAAAAAGCCATGGGCTAGCACCATAAACCCCAACTCCTGATTGTCCATCACTTACGACATGCACGGTCTAAAGCTATTGCTATTCAGTTTCACTTCACGTGATTTACCAATTAATACATTGTTATGACTAGTCAATCACATAAATCATACAACCAACAAGTATTCACAACTAATTTTATCTTGGAATTAAATAAGTGATCACAAAGCTATCAATCAAGAATTCATTCCAATTAATTCAATCCTTCCTTTAACAAAGGTTAACCACCTTTATATAGGTGTAAAGTATCAACTTACTAAACAAGGTCCTCGACCCTCATAAAGTAGTGAAATGCCAAAAGGGAACAACGATCAATCGATCTAAACCAATATAATATATATATATAATAATAATAATAATAATAATAATAATAATAATAATAATAATATTATTTTCTCAACTGACATGCTTGCACCAATCATCCATGCTAACATGTCATAATTCTTATAATAAAGTTCTATGCTCAACGCATTCATTCAACGACATTGAATATGAAATTGCAACATAAATCAGTATATAATTACATTCGACGTAGTTTCCACAATAGCACACATCCACAAAAACACAAGTATGTACGTACCTTGTGTAAACAAATTGATAGGCCACTTTAACACTTTCAAAAGTCGCCTGCAAAGAATGCTCCGCCGGAAACAACCAATAAAGATTCCCAATCAACATCCAATAATTCATAGCAATAATAAAGTACTCCAAATAAATCCTAAACATATTTAGAACCTTCTCCAATATCAAAAGTTGGATATTTAATCTCCTAACATAATAATTATCGAATTAATGATTGAAATTCATTAAAAACTATTCAAAAACATCATCCTTTAAATTTCAAGCAATATACACTCGTTTAAAACTTCGCCAAGACCAAATTAACATGCTTAGAACATCGAAACAATAATTTTATAAATTAATAATCATCCGACCGTGATTTAAAACCATTAAAACCTTAAAATTCATGCTATAAATAATTAAAATCCTTATTTCAATCAAATTATATATTTTGAAAATTAATAATTTAATTATGCAAAACATATAATCTTAAAGTCATAATTAAATCATAAAAACTATAAATTTAATTCAAGAAAACATAAATTAAATTAATAAAACATAATTAAAACATAAATTAGTTTAAGGTTTAAGAATTAACGAAAAGAAGAGAGAGGAGAGGGATGGCCGACGGACAGGACGCGAGAGCGTCGGTGGTCAGGCGAACTAGGCGACGTGGTTGGGCGCGGTAGTGGTTTTGGCTGGGCTGGTGGTCACGGCTGGGCACGCGGTTGCTGTCGAGAGTAAGCAACAAGCAACAAAGTAAAGAATTGATTTGCGTGGAGGAGGGTTGCGGATATTGGTGCTGGTTGGTCGGCGATGACGCATGAGTGCAACAATGATGGTCGTCGCGGCTGGTTTCGCAAGTGGGTGGTGGCTTCGCTGCAAATAGAACCACGAGTGAGGATGAGGGATAAAACCAAAAGAGAAAGAAAGAACAAGAGAAGGAGGAGGAGAAGGGAGAAGTAGAACTCACCGTACGGCGGAGCAACAAGGAAGCAATGAGAGGTTTTGAGTTTTTGAACGTGAGAGTTTCACGAGAGGAGGAGCAAGTACGTGAGTAATGGGTTTAAGGTTGAGAGGAGAGAGAATTATTGTGAGTAAAATTTTGGGCTTTCTTTATTGTGGGCTTTACTAATTGGGGTAGGTTTAGAATTTCTTTTAGTGTTTGAATCCAAAATCAATTAGAAGTATTTCAAAATTCAACGTTTTTTCGTATTTCAAATTCTTTTCAAAGTATGATTCTAAAATTTATGTTTGATTTCATAAATCATTAAAATAATTAAAATGCATTTGAACAAAATAAATATACATTATACATTCAATATATATATTTATTACTAAAATTCACAAACTTCATTTAAATATAATTAATTATATGTTAAAATATATTAATAACTTTATAAATTTACGAGGGATTACAATCTATCCCTCTTAAAAGAAGTTTCGTCACGAAACTTTACTCGAGAACTCACACATTTTTTAAAAGTCTTTAACTCATTATATTCTTACTAGAGTATTACTGGTGCAACTCATGTGCACTCTTTTGCCAACTTAAATTTGCTGAAAACATAAAACTAACTTTAAACTTATAAATACTCAACAACGGAATTCACTCGAAAACCAACCAACGAAAATACGGCCAACGTAACTAATTCAACAAGTTTAAAGTTCAATTAAACAAACCAAAGTCAACTTAGCAAATAAAAATTAAACTACAAGCTCTCCAATCCCGAACCCAATGATGCATCATCTTCAAACCTGTAGATGGACAATGCTTATTGATCTTTAGAGACTGCTCACCAAAATGGGTCATCACAGGATCAATAAGGCATAGCCATGATCAACATACACAAACAAAGCACGTAATCAGCAAAGCTGAGTACTACATACTAAATCAATGAATAAGTATTCCTAACATGATCCTAATCAAACATAAGTAAGGACAACCAAAATATATTAACTTGAAGACCACACTTCACTTGATTGTACTAGACTTTTATAACATTAATATTATTTTAATTGAAATAGCAAATTGACCGAGTTGGCTAACTAGAAGCCTTCACTACGGAAGACGAGGTACGGGCGCGACTCTGTAACCTCAGTGACCTGCGATATCGAGGAACTTTTGAAGAAAATAGAACACGGTTATCAATCCGGTCCTAGAAAAAGCCATAGGTTAGCACCATAAACCCCAACTCCTGATTGTCCTTCACTTCCGACGTGCACAGTCTAAAGCTATTGCTATTCAGTTTCACTCTACGTGATTTACCAATTAATACATTGTTATGACTCGTCGATCACAAAATTCATACAATCAACAAGTATTCACAAATGTTTTTATCTTGGAATTAATTAAGTGATCACAAAGCTATCAATCAAGAACAAAATAAATATACATTATACATTCAATATATATATTTATTACTAAAATTCACAAACTTCATTTAAATATAATTAATTATATGTTAAAATATATTAATAACTTTATAAATTTACGAGGGATTACAATCTATCCCTCTTAAAAGAAGTTTCGTCACGAAACTTTACTCGAGAACTCACACATTTTTTAAAAGTCTTTAACTCATTATATTCTTACTAGAGTATTACTGGTGCAACTCATGTGCACTCTTTTGCCAACTTAAACTTGCTGAAAACATAAAACTAACTTTAAACTTATAAATACTCAACTACGGAATTAACTCGAAAACCAACCAACGAAAATACGGCCAACGTAACTAATTCAACAAGTTTAAAGTTCAATTAAACAAACCCAAGTCAACTTAGCAAATAAAAATTAAACTACAAGCTGTCCAATCCCGAACCCAATGATGCATCATCTTCAAACCTGTAGATGGACAATGCTTATTGATCTTTAGAGACTGCTCACCAAAATGGGTCATCACAGGATCAATAAGGCATAGCCATGATCAACATACACAAACAAAGCACGTAATCAGCAAAGCTGAGTACTACATACTAAATCAATGAATAAATATTCCTAACATGATACTAATCAAACATAAGTAAGGACAACCAAAATATATTAACTTGAAGACAACACTTCACTAGACTGGACTAGACTTTTATAACCTTAATATTATATTAATTGAAATAGAAAACTGAGCGAGTAGGCTAACCAGAAGCCTTCACTACGGAAGACGAGGTACGAGCGCGACTCTGTAACCTCAGTGACCTGCGATATCGAGGAACTTTTGAAGAAACTAGAACACGGTTATCAATCCGGTCCTAGAAAAAGCCATAGGTTAGCACCATAAACCCCAACTCCTGATTGTCCGTCACTTCCAACGTGCACAGTCTAAAGCTATTGCTATTCAGTTTCACTCTACGAGATTTACCAATTAATACATTGTTATGACTCGTCAATCACGAAAATCAAACAATCAACAAGTATTCACAAATGTTTTTATCTTGGAATTAATTAAGTGATCACAAAGCTATCAATCAAGAATTCATTCCAATTAAGTGATCACAATGGTTAACCACCTTTATATAGGTGTAAAGTATCAACTTACTAAACAAGGTCCTCGGCCCTCATAAAGTAGTGAAATGCTAAAAGGGAACAACGATCAATCGATCTAAACCAATATAATATAATATAATATAATATATATACTCCCTCCGTCCCGGAATACTTGACCTGTTTTCCTTATCGGGCCGTCCCTTAATACTTGACCTGTTTCTAAAAATGGAAATATTCTAACAATATTATATCATTTCTCACTCCACCCTTATTAACCCACCCACCCCCTACTCCATACAAAAAATAATTAAAAATTCAACCCCTACTCTCCCCCAACCCCACCTCTTAACCCACCTCCCACTAACTACATTAAAATAATACCCCACTATCAACTACTACCTATTAAATTAAATAAGTCAATTCAAGTTCCTTAAACTCTATGCCGGTCAAACCGGGTTGAGTATTCCGGGACGGAGGGAGTATATATATAAATATATATAATAATAAAAAGAATAATAATAATAATAATAATAATAATACTATTTGGAGGTGTCTTGTTTCTAAGGTTGGGGCTGCTATGATTGGTCCGCGTTTAGGGAACTACTTTGGGGGGCTTCAGTTTGGAGTTGGGGTTCCTGCAGGTGGTGAGGCTATTCTCCATGCTGTCAATCGTTTGGTTGAGGCTCGTGGGGCCGATGTTGGCCTCTCTATGTTATTGGTGGATTTTCAGAATGCATTCAATTTGGTTGATCGTTCGGCTTTGTTGCGTGAGGTTCGGCTACATTGTCCTGCTCTTTCGCGTTGGGTTGAATTCTGCTACTCTTCTCCAGCACGGTTGTATTATGGGGAGCATACCTTGTGGTCTTGTCAAGGTGTGCAGCAAGGGGATCCTCTCGGCCCTTTGCTATTTTCTTTGGTTCTACATCCATTGGTGTGTCGAATCAGGGACTCTTTTGATCTATCTCTGCAGGCGTGGTACTTGGATGATGGCACTATCGTTGGTGACAGTTTGTTGGTTGGAAAGGTCTTGGAGTTGATTTTGAGGAGGGTCCTCATTTAGGTCTCCATGTTAATGTTGAGAAGACAGAGGTTTTCTGGCCTTCGGAGGACCCACGCAGTCGTCTAGAGGGTGTCTTTCCTACTGGTATTGCTCGTCCCGCGCTTGGTGTTAAGTTGCTTGGTGGTCCAGTCAGTACGGATTCCTCTTTTTGTAAGGAGTTGGTTTCGCGGCGGGTGTCGAAGACTGTTGTGTTGATGGATGCTGTAGCTAAGCTTAATGATCCCCAGTGTGAGTTGTTGCTTCTTCGTGCGTGCACTGGAGTTTCTAAACTCTATTTTGCTATGCGCACTTGTCCACCTCATCTTTTTGAAGCGGCCCAAGTATCTTTTGATGTGGCTCTTCGGGCTTCTTTAGAGCGTATCGTGACTGCTTCGGGACCTGGGTTCGGTGGCTGGCAATGGCGTCTTGCTACCTTGCCTTATTCGTATGGAGGATTGGGTGTTTATTCAGCTGGTGATGTTCGGCATTATGCTTTTCTTGCATCCCGTTTGCAGTCTTCTGGTTTGCAGGATTCGCTTCTTCGGCTTTCAGGTGTTGATGGTCCGGGGTCGGCCTTTGATGATGCTCTTGGTCTTTTCAATAGGACCGTGGAGAGCGACCTTATGAGTAGCCCTAGTGAAATCGCTGCCCCCACTCTCATGAAGAAATTGGCAGACATATATTTCACGAAGGTTACTGCTGATGCGGTATCCGCCTACTCCTTATCTTCGCGTCATGTTGCCCTTTGGAAATCCCAGCAGGGGGATCACTCCTCAGCTTGGTTGCGGGCAGTCCCCATCTCGGGTTTAGGCCAGACTATGAACGGTAAGACTTATCGTTCGGTTCTTTGCTATCGGTTGGGTATTCCGTTGTTCTCTGATTCGACGCCGTGTTCTGCTTGCTCTCGGGTTTTCGATGGGGATATTTATGGGGATCATGCTGTGTCTTGTGCTGGGATCGTGGGTATCAAACATCGACATAATGTTGTTCGTGATACCCTTTTGGATATTTGCTATCGGTCGGGGATTTCTGCTCGAAAGGAGGTTGATGTTGGGCTGACTAGTGAGAGTGATGGAGCTCTTCGTCCTGCAGATATATTGCTTTATTCTTGGGATGGCGGTGTAGATGTGTGTGTTGACTTGACTGGGTCTTCACCTATGACGCAATCTGGGTTGTCAGACTTCGTTCCGGGTCGGGTTGTGGCGGTTGCTGCGCAACGGAAGCAGGTTAAGTATGCGGCACGTTGTAGGGCTTTGGGTTACGGTTTCTTTCCTTTTTCCTTCTCTTCTTTTGGGGAGTTGGAGAAAGGGGCTGTTTCGTTGCTGAAGCGGGTCCAGACATACTCCAGGGCTCAAGACATAGGGGCACGGGCAGCTGCCCACATTTTCAGCAGGATCGGGTTCGCCATAGCTAGAGGAGTGGGGGCCCAGATTGTATCTCGGCTCCCCACCAACTTCTTGTAGTTACTTGATCTTTGTAGCTTGTTAAGCTTGTAACGTTTTGGTGGTTTCCCATAATAATAATAATAATAATAATAATAATAATAATAATAATAATATTAATAATAATAATAATAATAATAATAGTAATAGTAATAATAATAATAATAATAATAATAATAATAATAATAATAATAATAATAATAATAATAATAATAATAATAATAATAATAATAATAATATAAAGTTTCCAACTGACATGCTTGCACCAATCATCCATGCTAACATGTCATAATTCTCATAATAAAGTTCTATGATCAACGCATTCATTCAATGTCATTGGACATGAAGTTTCAACATAAACCAGTTCATAATTACATTCAACATAGTTTCCATAATCTCACACATTCACAAACACACAGGTATGTACGTACCTTGTGTAAACAAATTGATAGGCCACTTAAACACTTTCAAAAGTCACCTACAGAGAATTCTCCGCCTAAAACAACCAATAAAGATTCCAAATCAACTTCCAATAATTCACTGCAATAATACAGTACTCTAAATACATCCTAAACATATTTAGAACCTTCCCAATATCAAAACATGGATATTTAATCTCCTAGCATAATAATTATTGAATTAATGATTGAAATTCATTAAAAACTCTTCAAAAACATCATCCTTTAAATTTCCAATAATATAAACTCTCTTAAAACTTCGCCAATACTAAATTAACAAACTTAGAACATCGAAACAATAATTTTAAAAATTCATAATCATCCGACCTGTTTTAAAACCATTAAAATCTTAAAATTCATGCTTTAAATAATTAAAATCCTCATTTCAATATAAAGAATATAATCTGAAAAATAAATTTAATTATGCAGAACATATAATCTGAAATTCAAAATTAAATCATAAAACTATAAATTTAATTCAAAAAAACATAAATAAAATTAATGAAACATAATTAAAACATAAATTAGTTTAAGGTTTAAGAATTAACCAAAAGAAGAGAGAGGAGAGGGATGGCCGGCGGACAGGACGCGACAGCGGTGGTGATCAGCCAAACTAGGCGACGCGGTTGGGCGCGGTAGTGGTTTCGGCTGGGCTGGTGGTCACGGCTGGGCACGCGGTTGCTGTCAAGAGTAAGCAACAAGAAACAAAGTAAAGAATTAATAAGCGCGGAGGAGGGTTGCGGATATTGGTATTGGTTGGTCGGCGACGACGCAGGAGTGCAACAATGGTGGTCGTCGCGGCTTGTTTCGCTAGTGGGTGGTGGTTTCGCTGCAAACAGAACCACGAGTGAGGATGAGGGATAAAACGAAAAGAGAAAGAAAGAACAAGAGAAGGAGGAGGAGAAGGGAGAAGGAGAACTGACCGTACGGCGGAGCTACAAGGAAGCAATGAGAGGTTTTGAGTTTTTGAGCGTGTGAGTTTCACGAGAGGAGGAGGAAGTACGTGATTTATGGGTTTGAAGGTTGAGAGGAGAGAGAATGATTTTAAGTAAAACTTTGGGGTTTCTTTATTGTGGGCTTTACTAATTGGGCTAGGATTAGAATTTCTTTTAGTGTTTGAATCCAAAATCGATTAGAAGTATTTCCAAATTCAACGTGTTTTCGTATTTCAAGTTCTTCATTAAAATATTTAAAATGCATTTGAATAAAATAAATATACACTCAATGTATATTTATTACTAAAATTCACAAATTTCATTTAAATATAATTAATTATACTTTAAAATACATTAATAACTTTATAAATTTACGAGGGATTATAATCTACCCCTCTTAAAAGTAGTTTTGTCCCGAAACTTGACACGAAAACTCACACATTTTTCAAAAGTCTTTAACTCATTCTTACTAGAGAATTACTTGTGCCACTCATGTGCACTCTTTTGGCAACTTAAAGTTGCTGGCGTTACTCATGAACACATTTTCTTATGCGGAGAATCTATTTACTTTGCATATATCAACATGTATAATTTGCTAAAATAAACATAAAAATACCATAAAAATAGGTAAAAGCGCAAATTTATATCGCATTCTACCCCCCTTAAAGAAAACGAGTTACGCCCTCGTAACTTATCTCAGGGAATAACTTTGGATATTTTCCTTCAAACAATTCTGTCCCCAACACAATATTTTCAAGAAAATCATTCTAGCAAATGGGACTTCTATGCTTCTTTCCATACATTGCCTCAAAAGGTGCCATCTCAATGCTCGCATTATAACTATTGTTATACTAAAATTCATTCAAATCTAGATGGTCAATAACACGGGATCTAAACATATCTTCCATTGTTTGGTTAGTCCTCTTAGTTTGAGCATCGTTTGCAAGGTGGAAAGCAATACTCCTTTTCAAAGTTGTCCCAAGATTCAACTAGACCTTTTGCCAAAATTTCAGACTTTTATGGTCGGTGAGGATCTTGCATGTTGCCCATAGAGGCAATGTCTCCAAATCTTCAAAGAGAACACAATAGCAGCTAGCTCTAGGTCATGGGTAGGGTAATTAGCCTCATAATGTTTCAACTGACACGACAACGAGTGTAGAGGTCAACCGCTCTTTTCAAATCTGGAAAGCTTCCTCACACTTTTCACACCACACAAATTTTGATTCATTTTTCATCAGATTGGTCATTGGTCTTGCCATCTTCGACAACTCCCTCACAAATCTCCTATAATAGCCAGCTAGGCCTAGGAAACTTTGGATATCAGACACATATATTCTTTGGAGCAGGACACTTACTCACATCTTGAATATTAGCAGGATCTACAAAGACTACTTCCTTCGACACGTAGTGTCCCAAAAATACTACTTTCTCCAAACGAAACTCACACTTAGAGGACTTTGCATACAATTGATTCTTCCTAAGCGTCTCCAATATAACGCTCAAGTGTTCATCATGCTCTTTTTATTCTTTGAATAAATCAGGATATTATCAATAAATACAACAACGAACTTATTTAGGAATTCGTGGAAAATCTTATTCATTAAATCCATACTATGGCAGGTGCATTGGTTAACCCAAAAAGCATTACAGTAAACCAATAATGGCCATAACGAGTCCTAATGAGGTCTTAGGTATATCCTTATCAGCTATCCTCAATTGGTGATATTCCTAATGCAAATCGATCTCCAAGAATACACTCGCCCCATTCAATTGATCAAATAGGTCATTTTTCCTCGATAAAGGATACTTTTTCTTGATGGTTACCTTGTTTAGCTCCCTAAGATCGATGCATAATCCCGTACTCCCAACTTTTTCTTTAACAAACAACACTGAAGCTCCCCACGGTGATGCACTAGGCCTAAATTAACCCTTATCGAACAACTCTTGCATCTGTGTCTTCAATTTTCTCAGTTCAGTAGGTGTCATTCTATGGTGCTTTAGAAATAAGCGTCGTTCCAGGAACTAAGTCTATAGTGAACTCAACGACTTTAGTAGGTGGCATACCTGAAATCTCACTAGGGAACACATCCAAGAATTCATTCACAATTGGTACATCCTCGATCTATACCCCAACCTCTTTACTCACATCTAGCACACTACAGAAAAATAGTTCACACTCCTTTTTCATCAATTTCCTCATTGCATTGCATAAATAACCCCAAGGTTCTTGGACTTCTCAAGACGTCTATATGAGGTCAATTTCCCAACAGGGTTCCTTAAACTTACTTTCTGAATTTTACAGTCTATACTGGCCTTGAACAAACTTAGCCAATGCATCCCCAAAATTACATCTAGGTCACCCAGACTAAACTCTATCAAATTAGAAGGAAAATTACAGTCTCTTATCTTCAAATGCAAGTTCTTAAACAACTTGGTATACCTTATGGTTACACCAGTAGGCATACTAACAAGTAAATCAATCACTTCAAAATCTACTAACTTCAGAATTTTAACAACAGAGGACGAAACAAAAGGATAAGTTGCCCCTGAATCAAATAACGTTTTAACTAGCACGAAGTTAATAGGAAAGTACCATAAACTAAGTCTGCAGAACGTTTAGCTTCATTTCTACTCATCACAAACAGTTTACCCGGAGCCTTATTATGGTCGTTGTTCTCATTGGCAGACTTATTGTGGTTTCCCTGGTTGTTCTGTACCCTACAGGCTTCGAACTGTGATTTTCGGATTGGTTATACCCTGACTTTCCTTGGTTACCACTCACATTGCTATTTTGTTCCTTTTTCTGCTTAGGAAAGCACTCATACTCCCTATATCCCTTTTTCTGACAGTGGTTGCAAGTCACTAAGTCTCCCTTACAGTTTCTACCATAGTGATTATTACAAAACATCTTACAGTGATACACTCTATCAGATGAGTTCTTATTATTGTGCCCCTGATTGATCCTTCCTTGAAAATTTCCATCTCTATATCCATTCCAATTCCTATTCTCATTCATATTTGTAGACACCTAAATCGTGTCTCCCCTATGGGATGATGACGATACCATTATCCTTACTAGGCGGTTGGAGCAACTCCGTGCTGAAATCCCAATTGCTAAGAACATTTTCAAAATACAAAATCCAAAATCCAAAATCCAATTCCCGAGGTCTTTCCCCTTCCGGAACTTGGTACAAAATACAATTTTCAAAAACCAATTTCAAAATCCAAGTACAATCTCATCTAGTAGACCATTCCATTGGTTTAACTAAGCCTTTTACACTCAAAATCATATATGGCAAGTCAAATTCGGGCGCCGACCCACAAAACCGAGCAAGTCGGGCCTCGTCCCGTAAAACCGCAATTCAAAACCCGAAACGACTTGTTTTTAGACGCAAAATCAAGTCTTAACCTCCAAGAAAACACTCCACGCCAAACATCGTACTATTCGTACGAAGGTACATCAATAGAAGACAAATCAAGGACGGAGCCCGCGTCCTTGTTTTGGTGGCATTCACGCCACGTCACCAGCTGCGTGATGCGCTGGCAATGGCTGGCGTTTAGCAGCCATTTTTCCTATAAATACCCCCTAATTCCCAGCATTAAGGGAGGCGGATTCAATATACAATGTCGTAATACAAAAATTACGCCTCAAATCCAAATCAAAAAATCGTTCAAAAACACATACAAACTTCAAGTTCTAAGCAATTGGGAGCTCTAAAAGGAATTCTTGCATAAACCTAAATAGGTAATTCCGAATCCCACCATATTCAATCATGTTTCTTTGATTTTCCAATTTCAAAAATGATTAGAAAGTTGGCTTTTTTACTACTAAAATGTCACTTGCAAAAATCATACATCTTTTCAAAATCCAAACTTTTCAAAATACAAAAATGCAAACTTTCAAGATTCAAGGATGTTCAAAGTTGTTTGTAATCACTTCTTTCAACTAGAATCACTTTCAAGTATGGAGTAATAAAAGATGACACCTTTCTAACTTTTAAAGGTTTAGTCTTTTGAGATCCAAGACTCCATTTTTCAATATACAAGTCCAAGTTTTCAAACTTCAAGATCCAATAATGTTTAGGGTTGATCATGACTACTTCCCTAAACTAGGATCCTTTCAAAATAAGAGCACATCAAAGATCTAACCTTTTCAACATTAAAAGGGCCGATCTTTGAGATTCAAGTCTCTTAAGCTTCAATATTTCATGTACAAGTTCAATATTTCAAGTCCAAGTTCAAGTATTTCAAGTTCAATATTTCAAGATTCAAACTATCAAGTTCAAGTTCAATATGCAAAATCTAGGATACTTTGGGATGAGCAACTTCTCCCAAGTTGAGATTTTTTGCTTTGAATCGGGCGCACTTATTTTTAAGGAGCCGCTTGGCGTTCGAATCTCATGTGCCCAAGTACAAATTTCAATATCACAATTTCAATTATGCACCTTTCAATATTGCAATTTCAATTATGCACCTTTCAATCCCGCAATTTCAATATCGTACTTTCAATTCCGCAATTTGTCGCACTTTCAATTCCGCATTTTAATTCCGCACTTTCAATTCCACATCTTTACTTTCCTAGTCCTTCTAGGCAACATGGACCTACTCCCTAGTCCATCTCTAGGGGGTCTTATATTTACTCATTCCGCACTTATTTACTATTGTGATGTTGCTTTATTTGCTTTATTTCTTTCATCACCATACATGCTAAATACAACAAAATGCAAGGATACATCACTCTTAACAAAGATAATTTCTTAGACAAACCGATCTTAGGTTCCCTTAAATTAACTTTAAAGCAAAGTGACCACCATACAAAGTAGAGATTCTATTTGCTCTAAATTCAAACCCACATAGTCTAAACTAGGGTATTTCCGAAAATGTTGTGCCACGTACTTGAATAATTTCTAAAGCTCGCGGAATAAGCATCTCGTTCCCATGCCCGGATCTCACCCATCCGTTTCGAAGATTCAAGTCTTATCCTAATAGAGTCATTTATAGTCTTTCCAAACAAGACCCTAAACAATGTTTGGTGGAGACTCCTTCGAGATACAAAAATACGATGGTTTCTGAAAACCGCCCCCTTGTAGGGAATGGCATGCAAAAAAAATACCCCTACAATTCTGGCGACTCCACTCGGGACTTTCTAATTTCAATTTCGAAAATGCGAGCAGATTTCGAGCAGCAAGCCACTGATCTGCTTAAGTACTGGATGCCAGCACTGGCGCAAGGCGCAGCCACCTGCGCCCAACGCCGCTGCCTGCATCCAGGACAGTGGCTCACAATGGCTTGTCTCCCACTTTTGCTCAACTTTTCGTGTTGGGAGTTAGTATATTTTTTGAATCTTGAAGGACGCTCCCAAACCTCGAGAACGAATGTCGAAAAACGAGCTTTACAAATACAAAATTCAAGTACGATTTCAATTTCAATTTCTAGGCAATTAATGCATTTTTCGAAAACCATATTTGTGCAAAAAGAATTTCTACCTTGCCCAAACGTATGTGTTCTACATTTGGGCTAGCCCCGGGGGAAAGGAAATGGTGACTCTCCATACGGTTCCCGACCAAAGTGTGTGACCATTTCCGCGCCTACCGAAACTTGGCATTTGCTTGACATTCCCGATGTCAAGTATGGAGGCCGTCTGCCGACACAAACGTCCCTTAGGCGGATGTGCAAGTTGTCGCCGGATCCGTCTCTTAGTCAAGTACCTTTTAACACCCTAAGCCGACCACTTGCATCATACAAAACTGACACCGACCTTAGGTTGAGAACTTTGCATGTCGCATTCATATTCATGATTAGTGTGACAACGTGCTACTTGTACATTGTGTGGGCGTCTTTGCATGCGTGAATGGCTAACCTCGAGTTCTAGCTTGCCAAAACCAATTAGCCTCCAACTAGGAAACCAAACCCCTAGGAGCATCATTCAAACCTCATGCATCTATATCGCCGATTTAAGGTCTTTTAGGAGTGCCACTCCATTTGATTCAAAACCCTCAAACACGCCTCACGCACAAATGCCAAATTCAAAATTCAATCCAACGGCGTCATAATGTCGGATTTTCGAGTCCAAATTCCAAGTTCCAAATTCAAAATGCAATCCAACGGCGTTATAATGCCGGATTTTCCACTCCAAATTTCAAACTTCAAATTCAAAATGCAATCCAACGGCGTTATAATGCCGGATTTTCCATTTCAAACCTCAAGTGTCAAATTCAATCTCAAATCCAATGGCGTCATAATGCCGGATTTTCTAGTCCACATTTCGAGTCTCAAGTCCAATCCAAATTTTCTAGTCCAAACCTCAATTTTCAAGTCCAAATCCAACGGCGCCATAATGCCGGATTTTCTAGTCCAAATTTCAAGTTTCAAGTCAAGGTTCAAATCCAACGGCGCCATAATGCCGGATTTTCTAGTCAAAACTTCTATTTCCAAGTTCAAAACTCAAATCCAACGGCGTCATGCCGGATTTTCTACTTCGAACATTCAAGTATTCGAACCTCAAACTCAAGTTGCCAATTCCAAATCTCAAAGCCTCAAATGTCCAAGCTCATATCGGCGTAATGCCAACTTTTCAACTCCAACATTCAAACCTCAAATCCCATGTCAATATTTCGAGTTTCAAGTCCTATACTCAAAGTTTCAAGTTCCAAATTCATGCCGTCGTAATGCCGACTTTTCCATTCCATATTTCAAACCTCAAGTTCGGAGTTCAAAAGTTCCAAACCTTCAAATCTCAAGTACTATATTCGAAGCTTCCAATTCCAAATCCATGATGGCTCAATTTCCCTCATTCAATCTCATTTTCAAACACTTCAAAATTCCAAGTCCACGACGGCATAATGCCGGACTTTCAAATTCCCAAATTCAATGTCTCAAATCCACGTCGGCATAATGCCGGATTTTCCATATTCAAAGCCTCACATTCTATTAAATGTGCGTCTTTTCCATTTCAAAGTTCAAAACTTTGAATCAAATTCAAACTTCAAACTCATTTTCGAGCTACAAATCCTTGCTTTCCATTACTCTCAAATTCAAAATCCCAAACATTTCCAATGGGTTGAAAATCCTTTGAAATAATACAAGTCCAATTGTCAAATGGGTTGAAAATCCCTTGAAATAATACAAGTCCAATTGTCAAATGGGTTGAAAATCCCCTGAAATAATACAAACCCAATTTCCAAATACTTCCAATGGGTTGAAAATCCTTTGAAATAATACAAATTCAAAACCCTCCAATTTTCCAATGGGTTGAAAATCCCCTGAAATAATACAAGTCCAACTTTCCAATGGGTTGAAAATCCCCTGAAATAGTACAAGTTCATTCGCATCCTATTCTTGGGTTGAAATCCCTCTAAAATAGTACAAATTCAATCTTCAAATTCTATCCCAACGCGTTGAAATTCCCCTAAAATATTGACGGGTTGAAACTCCCTTGAAATAATACAAAATTCAATCTCCTAGTACA
The DNA here is from genome assembly GCF_020520425.1 of Spinacia oleracea. Lineage (NCBI taxonomy): Eukaryota > Viridiplantae > Streptophyta > Magnoliopsida > Caryophyllales > Amaranthaceae > Spinacia > Spinacia oleracea. Next base: position 97,243,430 of record NC_079489.1, read on the forward strand.
AGTCCAATTTCGAAATTTCCGAAACGAGTTGAAATTCCCCTAAAATAGTTCAAACTCCAATAGGTCGAAATATTCTTTTTCAATATTCCAAGTTCTAGTACAAAGAGTCAACTTCCACGAAAGAATGAAGGCTCCTCTCAAACACTTCCAACGGGTTGCAAATCCCGAATACAAGTACAAAATCCAAAAATCCCGAATCTCCGGAGTGGCACTTAGAGTCAAGTCTAGGTCTCATTCATTGCATGCATATCATATCATGTGTCTGGAAGTCCAAGTCCAAGTTCTAAATCATGTGGTATGTCCTAAATAGGAGTCAGAGGATCATGTGGGTTCGCCGAAGAGGAGAAAGGTTGAAAAGAACTCCATCAGCCCTAGCCTCCCTCATAGCCGGCATCGAACGAGCAGCCAATTCATCTCCTACAAATCAAACTCCCAGTCCCTATCAAGAATCAGTCCAAATGTCTGCCCCCGATCAACTCACTCAGCTCCTAGCAGCTTTCACCAGCCACAGCGCCAATGTGGAGAACTTAAGCAACCGACTGGGTATTGTGGAACAGGCCGTGCCCACTGATGACTTAACCAAAAAGATCGAGAGTCTGGTCAGCAAGGTCACTAATCAAGAGAACTATTTTGACACCTCAATGGAAGACAACCTCAAGGGAAAGGCGAATCTTCCAGACAAATTCTCCGCCAATGATATCCCAAATTTCAAGTCCATCGACAATCCTAAGTACCACCTCAAGAACTTCAGAGCTACAATGGCCATCAAGGGGGTCGAACTCGAGCTATACCATGTGGTATTCCCTATGTCTCTGGAACCTGTCTACCATTAATGGTACTATTTACTCAAAGAACATCAAACTGTTAGGTTATGATACATATGAATAAACATAAATCATGCGGAAAAACCATAAAGCCAGGAAACAGATTATTTACACATAATCATTTAGCATAATTCAGATGCATACACTTTGTAGCGTGCCCTCCCTAGCTGCGCCCGAACCGAACAAGAACAAGTCTTTAGGACTCCAAGTGTCGTCCCTCCGTAGATAGTCCACAGCATGTCCGGATCCGCCTTAAGATTGACCAAATAGAATCGCCCTTAAGGTACTATAATTTTCGGGTATTATAGGGCAATAATATGACTGAATTTTTGCTATAAAAAATGTCACTTTTAATACTTGAAAAACTCGTTATAAATTGTGAACCCATGCCACATATTTATATGGGTATGGAAAGAGAATTGGAATCCTACTAGGATACGAATTAATTAAATTAGAATACTAGTAGAACTCTTATTTAATTAATTTATCTTTTAGGATTAGGAATTTAATCATTAGACGAATCCTATACGCTTTAGGATTCGTATGTGAACACAAACACACACGCACGCACAGCAGCCCACGAGGGGCGCCATGCGCGCGCGCACAGCCCGAGCAACACAGCCTAATTGCCACGGAGCCCACGACTGCCGCAGCCTAGGGCGCGCGCTGGGCCTGCCTTGCGGTGGGCCTGGCGCAGCCTTGGGCTGGCGTGTTGTGGCACGCGTTTCCTTTGCTGGACGTGGGCCTGGCTTCGTGATGGGCCTTTGTCTAGCAAGCTCGTCCGATGCTAATTCGTACGACGCGCTTCCGATACGAACAATATTTAACAATTCCGATTCCAGAATTAATTTCCGTTTCGAACAAATATTTAATATTTCAATTTCCGGAATTATTTTCCGATTCCGATAATATTTCCGATTCAGACAATATTTCCGATTCCGGCAATATTTCCATTTCCATTAATATTTTCCGATACGTACCATGTTTCCGTTTCCGGCAACATCTACGACTTGGATAATATTTATATTTCCGATACGATCCATATTTCGGTTTCCGAAAATATCATCGTTTCCGGAGTATTCATTTGTTTGCCTTTGACGATCTCAGCTCCCACTGGAACCAAGATCCGTCGATTCCGAATATCCATAGATGGAGTATTTAATGCCATTAAATACTTGATCCGTTTACGTACTACGGGTTCAGTCAAGAGTAAGCTGTGGATGAATATCATTAATTCCACTTGAACTGAAGCGGCCTCTAGCTAGGCATTCAGCTCACTTGATCTCACTGAATTATTAACTTGTTAATTAATACTGAACTGCATTTATTAGACTTAACATTATATGCATACTTGGACCAAGGGAATTATTTCCTTCAGTCTCCCACTTGTCCTTAGGGACAAGTGTGCATTTCCTAATTCCTTTGTCGCTTGATGCTTGCTCTTGAACATAAGGTAAGAGTTGTCATCCTTATTATGTCCAGAGATGTTTCTTGGTTTCAGAGTTCAAGTGATCAAAAAAACAGATAATCATAGCCTATGATTCATCCGAGCACGGCCATGCATTTTACAGTTTCTAGGTCCCCGAGTGGCCTTGTACAACTTTTAAGCATCTCATCCCGATTTATGGGAGGACAATCCCAATATTGTGATCTTGAGATTAGACTTCGTTTGATAGGTGATTACCTGAGCGTTGCCTTTATAGCCTCCTTTTACGGTGCGACGGTTGGTCAACGTCAAAGTAACCAGTTCCTAAACAAGTAATCTCAAATCACTCAGGTATTGAGGATTTAGTGTCTAATAATTTTAATGAAATTTACTTATGAAATATTTTCATCTCTTACAGTAAAGTTTCATAGGTATGTCCGATACTAGTCTTCCCAAAGTAAGTATCTATGCAAATGATTATGACATTCCCATGTCCACATAGTTCAAGAAACAGAACTACTAGTGATCTTGCATTCTAGTCGTCAAACGTTTTCTATGCGTCCATCTTTATAGAAAACTCCGACCAGGGACCATTTTCAACTTTTGACATTCAAGTTCACTTGATAGACATTTCTTAGTCACAGGACTGGTCCTGACAGTCTATCTTGAATATATCGTCAAATTGAAGGGACTCATCATTTAATACTAAACCAAGATTAAATGGAATATGAAAATACATTTCATATATGATAAATGTTCAACCCCATTGTTTTACAACCATGGGCCTCAAACCCATCTTTAAAACAGTTCATGGAATTCAAAGTTATGCTTGATTTCCAGTGCTACAATGTGAGTGTTGCTTCTCACTTGTTGCATAGGTTTAGTTATCATGCTTTGCCAATCTTAATATCCTTTCATCGAATGTTTTTCGAGATAAGATGATAATATCTTTTGAGTTTGTTTATTATGTGATCTAGTCTTTCTTACTACAATAGTGGTTCTACGCATTTTGCAATGAAGAACCATTAAGTGAACAGACATGTGATCTACCCAAGTTCAGTGAAGAGCTCTTTAACATAAAGAACCCTGTTTTATTGCTTCTTAGGCAATAAGTACTTTTACTTCAACTGTATAGGTTGCTAGTGATGCTTTGATTGGATTTACTTATCCAAGCAGTTCACAGATATGTGGAAGACTTTCCAGCTGTATCTTAGAACTTAGAAATTAATATTTAATTTCCCACGCAACAACTCATGGTCTCCAATCCATGTTGCCATTTCAAAACACGATGCCCTATAGCTCGTCCTTGCCAATGGTTAACTCCAAAGGGTCTTGCTTGATCCTTTGCCAGTGTTTATGAGTGTAGCATCAATATTTAGCATATCTTTATTTCCTTGAATCAAGAACTATTCGTATGTACCTTTTCAAGTACCATAAGTATTCTTGATCTCAATCTAGTTGATCTTCACTTAGATCAATAGAGATTGGTATATGTTTGTGATGCCTAAAGTCATACGATACATTTTTGGCGATCCTCATATTATATCATACATGATAAATTCTTTTGCAGAATAATTCCCAATTGAATTCTATTCATGTAACTTTAGTTTGTCTAGTTTCAGTAGATACAAAATACAGCTAAATTCTTTGACATATAATATAGGTTAAGAATCTCACTTAGATCCTTTGATGTTTAACTTAGTAAATGCTTATACATAGTTCAAACATCCTTTACTTAGATTTATTCGTATGGGTCGAATATCTCCAACGGAGTCTTTCGCGTTTGATTAAGTAAATGCCATTACTTAATCCAAAACAATATCATAAAATCTTTGTAAATAGATCTTAATACCCAGTATGTACTAAGTTTCGCCATGGTCGATCATTGATGAATAATTTCAAATCTAAGTCATTAGCATTTGAATGTTAGTTCACAATAGAGAGATATGTGTGTGATACACATAGGACCAATTAAGTTTTACGTACTCCCACTAAACTTCTTATATATCTGTCAGAGTCATGTACATTTTATGAAACTAAAATACTTATTAGCTTCACCAAAATACATTTCTAATTCCCAATTGCTTGCTTAAATCTGTACTTAGATTTCGTAAGCTAGCTTTCCTTTTCAAGAATTTATTTGGATCCACAAATCCTATGACATACCATGTACATAGTTTATTCCAACATTTGATTGAGGAATACGTTTTGTCATCCAATTGCCATATGTACCAATATGCAATCATTGCTTGAATTTTAGACTTAAGCATTACGATTTTGCATGAGGCTTCAACACAATCCACACCGTGAATTTACTTGTAACCTTTAGCAACTAATCTAGCTTTGTGTGTGAATTCACAATTCCATGTTTGATGGTTTTTATCCTTAAAACCAATTCGCAACCAATAGGTGTTTAATCTATTCTTGCAAATGAACAAAATTTCAATTTTGTCATCAAAACATTGGTTATGTTTTATGGCCTTTAACCGTCTAAAACATTGAGTCTATATATGGCCTCTAACCATTTTAGGGAATCTAGGTTTCGTCATAGCTTTCATACAAGTCACAAACTCATTAATCTACATGATAATAGTTTGACTGTAATTTGTAGGTTTTTCTTCACTATCTAATAGAAGAATTTCATAGTTTCATTGACCTGAACTCTATGTTTCTTCACTATCTAATAGAAGAATGTCATAGTTTGAGTGACTTGAATTCTATGCCTACTTGAGTATAGAACATCAAACAATAGAATATCAATAGCTACTGGAAAGTCCTTTGAATATTCTGTTCTCCTTGAAGCAATTGTAAAGTCTTCTAAGAGATGTCTATTCTTTAAAGCCACTTCTAAAGTCCTCAAAGAATAAGTGTTCGGATTTTCTAAAGAACTTCGAAAAGCCTCCGGAATCTCCGTTTTATGTTTGTTGTTCGCCTCGAATACTTTCGAGGTCTATTTTCTCCCACTTGTCATTTTGGAAACGAATCTCCAAAAGGACATCATTTCGAGCAAACAAACATTATGTTCTCAAAAATTTGTGGTAGAAACAATACCCTTGTGTCTCATTTGAATAAATCACAATGAAACATATATCTATTCTTTGGCCTTAGTTTGTCGAATAACAAACACTAAGCTCCCACTGAGTTTAGGAACTCTTTAGATATATTATGAAAAGATATTCTGAAATTACTTTTCAATAGCTTTGACGAATTTGGTTTAGTTTGGTGGTAGTTGAGCATTTTGTTTTAGAAATTATAGGAAAATTCTTTATGATTCATCATTGATCGAATCAAGTATTAATTGACTTCGATTATTCCAACTTAGATATGCCATATCTTATGGAGCTAGATCGTGAAATTACAACACACAATCATTGATGATCATTTTTGGTCTTAAAGTAATCATCATCATGATCTAACCTAGATCTATATGATTTCTTGCCAAGTGGATTTATACTTCTGAATCTTTGAACTAGCCAAACAGATTCAAACTTATATCACATTGAGTAAATAAACTTATATTCACTCAAATCTGTGTGAAATAATAAAGTCATAAAACCTTTCTTTAGCTTTGAACTCTATTGTCTAGGTGTTCTAACAATAGTTCATATCTTTTGTTACTTTCAACAAGTAAGACTACTTGTCTTACATTGATCTAGAAATCAATGAACTTTCAAAAGTCCATCAAAATAGAGCTTTTGAATGTTAACTTGTTGATATTGTCTAAGCAACAGTGCCAAAGATTAGTGGAACTCAAATCAAGGGGTTGATTTTAACCTAGTAAAATTTTTATTGTTAAAGAGTTGTTTGTTTTAATCAAGCATATTGACTCAACCCGTAATTGACCATTTCACTCAAATAAACAAACAAACTTTGTTTATGTTTTTCTTGAATGTGAGTCTTTCTGTGTTTGAAAACAGAAATTTAGGTATGCTGATTATGGAACAAAATAACCATTAAGTTCCAGCCTTTGAAAGGACTTAAAACAAACTAGATGACCCTACAACTAATGTAGCATTGCCATGCTTCATTTCCCACTTGTAGGACATTAGTGTAGCCAGTGGCGGATCTTGAACATTCTTTTACCGGGGGCCAATTATAAGTTTAATAAACTAAATGTGTACCCAAAAAAACCTAAATGTAACTTAACATAATCAACCATATGTACAACTTAAGTTGATTATCAATTTTTTTTTACTGTATTGAAGATATCATTTTTTTTTACTGTATTGAAGATATCATTAAAGTAGTCAAGTAGGAGTAATATTTATGTTGTGAATTTTAAAGAAAAAAGAAAGCAAAGATTGAAAATACTCTATGATACATTAATACTGCATCAACTTTAAAAATACAAATATGGAGTGTTAAAAAAAACAAATACGGAGTAAGATTAAAGGGGAGCAGTTAAAAGAACTATGATGTCAGTGCCTTTGTCGGCTTTGGAATAAATAAGCCAGACATGGCCCACACGGGTAATATGGTAGAATACGGAGTAAGCGAGGGCGTCAAAATCGCAGCCAGGCATGTATTATGAAATACATGCCATGGGCTTGTTTGTAATTTCCCAGCCATTTTGAAATTGTTGAATAGTCAACCCCGTTTGCCAACTTGGATCCCATTACTGCCAATTTTGTAATATGAATACCATTTTAAAATATTTAGCACCATTTTTATGATATTAATACCACTTTATAAAATTTAGTACAAAACGAGTACCATTTAAGGAAAATGAATTTCATTTAGAAAAAGTTTAGTACCATTTTTGTAATACCAATACCATTTTTCTAATGAATTGCCAACTCAGCAATGCCAAGTCAGCACCCCGTTTTACAAGTGTACAATACCGTTTTACATTTCCCCCCAAAAATATTTACCATTTAGATTTACCTTTTTATTTGGAGTTGACATGTTTTTGCAAATACATGCCTGGCATGTACTTGGACTTCCTCCGGAGTAAGCCGAGTCTCTTAAGTTGGACGGATCTGTGTTTGGGCTTTTTTCGATTATAAAATAGTAGGCTTTTTTCAATATATACAGTAATGTTTGGGCTTGTACCGGGGGCCAGGCACCAGTGGGCCCCCCTGAAGATCCGCCATTGAGTGTAGCCTACCTTCCATTGTTTGAGTTATTACCGAAGTAAGAACCTCAAGCGGTATATGATACCAAGGAAGTTTGATTGCTAGGTCACTTCTCTTTAAACATAAACTTATAGGTAGAAACGGAATTGTAAATTCCTTTCATTTGTTCCTTTGTTTTCCTATTTCTTGTACCCTTTCTTATAGTCTTAAGAATTGTATTCTTTAGTGTTGACTTTTATATTTTGTTTAGACATGTCCAATGTCACTCCATCAAGGTTCTTACCATTTATGTTGAATATTTTATTTCAACTAGATGCATGATCTTACCAGAAGCTTCTAAAGTTCTCTAAGCATCGATCTATTCGAATGTCTAGGGACTAGACTCATTTGAGAATTAAATGGACAAAGATGTTAGGTTGTTAACCATTGGTAAAGCTGAGCGTTTAAGCTCAATGCTTTATGATCTCAAAACTACAGTGTATTTTGAATTCACAAGCACCAATTGGTTTGCCTTTCGATTTTGATACTCGAAAACAACCATAAAAGTCGCTATAAGAAACGTACAATTTAAATTGCTCATTTTCTCTCATTTCCGTGAATCGTTCTTGGATTCACTACCAATCGAGGAAATTTACTGTTACCTTTCTAAAAGGATTTATTGCAGTGCAAGATATTTAATTTAAAACATTCATTTGAAGCATGCAAAGTCTAAACATTTATCATGAATAATAACTTGAAAATTAAAGCAATCATGCAATTTAAACAAGTTATTAGCATTTTATTCGAATTTATTGTTCCCGCAGGTGTGAATAAAATGATTCCAAGACCCTAAAACCATTGAAGAATTAAGCACATTATGTATTTTGACTCAATTCTAAAACATTTTAGGTAAGCAAAAGCCTTTTGCTAATAGTCTAGAAACTACTCTTGGTTGATAGGTACGTCTAAGAACTTATTAGGTAAACCTATCGATTTTGCCACGACATAAAAGGACTCCTTACTTATATCGTTGAGTTTCACCAAAACTAACATGTACTCACAATTATTTGTGTACCTTACTGTAGACACCTACTTTTGTCCCAATTCCCGAAAGGGAAAGGTTCGATGATGAAAGCATAAATCTCCACTTGACAACGCATCTCCTATTAAATAAACGAATCTCGATTCCCCTTTTCATTTCACCCGAAACCTGCTATTTATGGAAACCTGCTAAAAATAGTAACTGCCGTAAAAGATAGCTTCTAAAAGTGGCAAATCATAAAGGATAGAAACCTGTCAGAATTAGGTGTTGCATTCCAACATAAATCCTAAATGAGATAGAAAACTGCGAGAATCCTATTCCTAATAGGATTCGGAAATAAGAGTTACGTATTAATCAAAATCCTAACGAGCCTAGAGTTCGTAACGGGCCCAGACGCATTCCGTCATAAAATTGATACGCTCTAAAAGACTCGATTAAAGTCTCAAACACTCCGGATTCTAGGAATCCGAATCTGACAAAGAAACGGCCCAAACAGCAATTTCAACGCCCAGCCCTGGGCGCTGAAATTGCCTGGATCCTATTTTCAACGCCCAGAGCTGGGCGCCGAAATCTTTGACGCCCAGCCCTGGGCGCTTAAAATACCTGGGACGTGTTTTTTTCCTAATTCTTTGTGGATTAGAACTCTGCAATTCTATCTTTCCACGAACTCTTCCCTATAAATAGACCCCTAAATTCGAGGTGAAAAGGACACACACAACACATAATTATATTCTGAGTATTGACTCCAACCCTTAGCCTAAGCCTCTCGCTGCGAAATTGTTCACGCGTTCTGTCGCAATCGATCCATAAATCGAACAGAACGTATCCTGCCCCATAATTGAGATTCGTTAAATAAAAAGGAGAAATAGCAAAGTCAAAGTGGTTAGTTTTCTGAGAACCGTGACGCACCTCTCAAGGGTGCGTCGTAATGTGTCCCTTTTCGATGATTTAACTGCTTTCCTCGCCCTTTTTATGAACTGTTAAACTAACCTAATCTGATTGTTCTATCACGCCTAACAAACATAATATTTTTGGGAAATCGGATTATCATGCTAGGTCCCTTAATGCTATTTAAATCAGATAATCACGATCGAATTAGTTTTACATGTTGCATATTGCTAAAATCAATTCAAATTAGTTTAATAGTTAACGCATGTCCCTTCAATTATTTATGCTGAGCTAGTAAGGATATCCTGCCTCTGGAGTTATCGATGAGCGAAGTACTCCTCTCGGTAGTTACAGTCCCCCGAACCCTCAATCTCTACCTTGCGGGTGTATGTTGAGAGATCCCCACACCAGGGATCACAAGGGAACCTACGGTCGTCGTGGTCAAACATAATTGCACTCCCTTTATGTCACGATTACCGGGTTTTGTCAGTTTTTCTCATTGTCGTTAAAAACTGAATGGCGACTCCTATATTACTAGTCAATTGGGTGTAAACTCACGGGAAATCCAATTACACTTGATTGAATAAAAAGAATCGTCATACCCACGAGGGACGAGGTCACGCATTAGCCTCGTGCTTTTTCGACCCCCTCACAGTGGCGACTTCACTGGGGATAGTGAAGGAAATACTCGTGCTTGTAGGTAATCAAAATAGCCGAAGGGTGAAACGATCCTACCCCGCGTTTATTTCCCCATCAAGTTGGGACGACTTGAAAATCAGCATATTAATGTGAACGGGCAGAACCTCATAACGAATCTCGGCTCCCTCGGGAGTTGGGACTAAGGATACCTCTTTTTCGCCAATAGGGGGGTGCATACGCCGCGCATGTCGCCCACTCGGTACTTGTGCAGGTAGTACATCTATCCCGAACCCAATCGCTCGCTCATTAGGTCCCTCTCGCCTGCATGCCCCCTTGGCTTGCACTTGCGGGTTGGCCTCTTGAGCGAAATTCGTCTATTGAAGACACTACCTCGACCGGGGCATGTGTTGGATCTACGATAGAAGCGGTACCAAGCCAGGCTCAAATAAACTACCCATAGAAGCCTATCATAAACTACGTGGCATAGTTAATTTTCAAATCCATGTTTGTAATGTAGTTATGTGTAGCGAAATATGTGATTGTGTGTGACAAACTATCCTAGAAAACCAACGACCTTAAAAATTGCCCAAACATTCATAAACCAATTGGCCAAAGAGTTATACCAAAATACGTGTTCCGCAAGCCCGAACGATCGCCACAAAAATAAGCGACGCTCGGGATGGCCTGTAACGAATCCCACAAACGCTGCAACGCGTAAAGGACGTTATAAGGCAAGCACGCAAAATTAAAGTCGCAAAAACAAAAAGTAGACGAAAGCAGAAAACGAGAACCAGCCAGGGACGCATTTTCAACGCCCCTAGCTGGGCGCTAGAATTTCTCACGCCCAACGCTGGGCGCTGAAGTTGCTGCCTGGCCTTTTGGTCAGGCACAGCAGCCTCGGTGCCCAAGCATGAAGAAAATACGTAGCAAAAAAAACTTTTCGTGAAAAAAAATTGCTACGAGGGCGTATGAAAAAGCACTCGATTCCAAAAGCGACTTATAAAAATAATAATAACTCTTTGTGTCGTTGATAGGCCTCCTACGACGGCAATGTTCGGCTCCAAAATCGAGCACGCTAATTGAAATAACCTTGAATGTCACATGGGCAAAGTATTCAAAAAATAATGTTCGAATAAAGTCTTCAAGAAAAAATAAATGTTCAAATAAATCCGATTCTAGACTAGGCTATGCCAAAGTACACTCTAAATCCTAAGTCTTAGTTGTCTTATCCATAGAATCGGTCCCAATGCTTGGTGTCGTTCTGCAAGTAAAAAGGTTAAATCATATTGAGTCTCCCTTCCTAACATTTAAATCAATAAGCACCCATATGTAATTGTCATCCCTTGCTAAGAATCTACGGTCTCAATACTCTCTCTTACCAATAAAAATAATATATTATAGTATTTGCAAAATGGAAACAGTCAGATTCTGGAAATCGTTCCCCCACAGTCGCACAACCCCCAAAGTGAACCTAAGGTGTCAATACCATTGGCAAAGAAAAATTAATGGCCTCGAGGCTTATAATCACATTGGGTCACGACTGTCATAGTCCTCTCGAGTCACTCGCTCCCTGAAATACTACTAAGTATGGACTAAAAGATTTTCCATGAATGCAACATGACCAACCATGAAAATACCCAAATCGGCATACCATAAGGCTACCATTGGGGTAAAGCAATACACACTAAGAGAGAAGCCGCACTAATGATTCTAGCCTTGCAAAAATAAAAATTCGATCTCCCCAATTAACTACCTTGCCAACATTAAGCAAAATGGCGCATGACAAATGAACACCCAAGGGTTAAAATCTAAAGTGTCAACCAACGAAAGTTATGGTCCAATTAGCCTAAGTCTGAGAGTTGCTTGGTCAAATATTATGGGCTTACGCCACGTCATTATTTTGAGTCTAGGCCACCTCCTTGTATTCATACACGGGTTATAATCAGAAAAATTAATGAAAGTTTGAGTCTAAATCACAACTTCCAATTAAATCCCGAAAACTGGAATCTGAAAAGAAGCAAAAAAGTTATTTTCGATGCAATTCTTTCGTTAAATTTCAATAAGGTAAAAACAAGGTTTCGGATCTACGCTATTTGCACACTTTAAGAAACGACTAAATACGCTTGCAAAGTAAGACAATTAAAAGGTCCACCCTAGGCCTATTAAACCTAAAGGTCCACTATAGGCCTACCAAATGAGGCTCACTCAGTCTCGCCTCGTGACTCAAAGACCACAATCATCTACCTTTTATCCTAAATAAAAAGGGAGAGCGAAAAGAGCGAGCCATGACATACTTAGCCCGCACCTCCCAAAGTGCAAAGAAAGAAAAAAGAGAAAGAGAAAAGGGAAAGAGAAAAGAGCCATGAAATATTTAGCCCGTACCTCCCAAAGTGCGAAATCTACCCAAGTAAACGAAGGAAAAGAATTGAGTCAACCAATCCAAATCATAAAATTCTATGATGTCTACCCTTTCTAGTCCTTATGTTCTTAGACGCCTTCGCTCTGGGGCCCCCTGTTCAGCTCATTTAACCCACCCCTGTTCTCATTGCCATAACCCAAGAAACCATTATCTCGACTCTTGTTCTTGTTGTCGAACCACGTACGGTCATTGACACGAGCGTCATGCCCATTATTTCCCAAACCTACCCTCACACCACCGTTAGCATAATGACCATATAACTTGTTTGGATTCATCCTGTTGATATACCCTTGAGCCGTCCCTATGCTACTCATTGGCCTTGATTGATGTAAACTCGTGACACTAGCCTGAGGCCGTAAAATGTGAATCCTAGCAGATGTAATCCTTATGCTTGACCAATACCTATACAAACTACCCTATCTCATTCAACCCATCTTTCAAACCGTCTTGAGTCACAAATAAAAAAAAGACAAATGAAAAGTACATTCTACGCTTAAGGTAAAAAAAATATAATAAATAATAAAAAAAGAAACTTTGCAAAGCGCCTCTAAAGTTAGTCTAAAAAGGAAAATAAGCATTTAGCGCACCAAAAAAAGATCCGCCCAGAAGTCATTTTCAGCGCCCAAAGCTAGACGCCGAAATCTTTAGCGCCCCTGCCTGGGCGCCGAATCTCTCTGCTTGCTAAAATTTGTCCAGAAGTGCTCGTCATTTTATCCGCACATACACGGAAAAATAACGAACACTTGGAGGGGTACAACACGTATTCAGATATACGTACCACCAAAAAATACATGTACTCAAAAAAAATATAAAACAAATTTTTGGCAGCAGATTTAAATAATAATAAACTCCACTTATTCTACCATTTCAAATAATATGTTTTCACCTCAGAACATACTTATCGAATTCGGCATTCTATGAAACCATTTTCTAGGCTAAGAACTACGCAAGACCTGATTCCAAATTAAATCTAATTAAGGCGGATACGTAGGCAATCCATGATTCGGTCCAACCAATTTGCAAGAATATTAAAGCCTATAGAAAAACAAGAATAAGAAATAGAGTCCCTTATTGAAATTTAATTACTTGCAATCCAAGTCGAAAGAAAAATTTAAGTCAAAGGAAGAATCCAAGTCATCAAGATGCCAAAATTAATGAGCACACATCGAAAAATAATAAGGGCACGTACCCTTGCCAGAAGGAGCACTCACACTCCTAGGCACTTAGCCAAGACTCAAAAAAAAAAAAATCGCTTTGCCTCAATTGAATAGGGGCTAGCGCAAGCGTCCATGACCTCTAAAGTACTCGACTTGACCCTCCCTAAAGCGAACTAACTCACTTAAAGACTTTCTTTCACCACTAGACATAGTCGTTCGCTTAAAGACCTTCTTTCTCCACTAGACACAGTCATGATCGCCAACAAGGAGTAAAGGCAGTAAGCTTGCAATGGAAAATATTGTTCTACGGCATCGCCCCATCGTTCCTTCGAACTCAGGGCACCCTTTCATGGTAATTCAAATGCTTGCTAATTCCCTTTGAAAAAAAATCATAAATTGTCAATAGGACTTGGCACTTAACCAAGGCTCACTCTACTCAGACATATGACACGGGGGTCTAAAAATCGAAATATGAAAACATCATTAATGGGAAGACATAATAGCAACTGGGGGCTAAAAATTGAAATGAAAGAGCTAGGGAAAGAACTAAGTATACCTTGACCTTTTGTACGGACATACACCAAGTAAATCTAAGTCGATTTGAAAACGGTTTATATTCCCGAAATTCTGGAAAAGATGGCCCTAAAAGCCTGAAAGCATATGCCAAACGGGCACAAGTATATCTTGACGCCTGCACCCTGGCTTCCAGCAAATCCTTAGACAGCATTCCAAAAAACGTAACAGTATTTTGATTCACTCATATAACCCTTCTATAAGTCAACTTACTTAGGACACCTCGGATTGTACACAGTAGGATTCGGATTTTAAATAATTTTCAAAGACTTTTTCGAACATAATAAAGTGTCGTTGGTTTAAGCTAAGTATGCGTTTATCTCAATTTTGCAAGTGAGTCAAAAGATTTCCAAATATGATTATGGGTAAAGAAAGGCACCTAACTTTTGGACAAGGCACACTTCAACATGTGACTACCTTGACCATGGCAATGTCGAACAATACGACATTTACAAGAGAAGCAGCAAAATCACTACTCGAACGTACCTCGCACTAAACGAGTCTGGTTCAAACTATTCATGATCCGTGTCACCATGAATGCATAAAAACGTATGCAAAGCATTATAGCACCAAGCCAATCCCGTAGCTACAATTGGTGGCTTGAGAAAAACACTCTAAAAATGCTCGAAATGACGATTTTATCGCAAATTCTCGACGCTAATGCTATACATACATCATAGGGGCACAATCCTAAGCTTTAATCATGTAAAACGAACCTTAGAATGGCTGCAACCCCTCCCAAATTCTAAGCATTACTTAGAGTATATAAAGTCGCCCCACTAACAAGGGTAACTGAAAATCGCGAGTCACCAAAACTCCGATCAAACCACTGCACATAACGCTCGCCCTATAAAGCGCCCGTTACACAGTCTACATCGTTCCAAAGCAAAAGCGAAAGAAAAAAAAAGAATAAAAAAAAACTATCAAAATTCTGCCCAGGAATCATTTTCATCGCCCAGAGCTGGGCGCCAATATCTTTAACGCCCCAGCCTGGGCGCTGAATCTTTTTGCAAGGCAAGTTTTGCCCAGATACAAAAATAAGAAAGAAACACCTATGAATCATCGCATCGAACGAAGTAATAAGCCGTGCAAACCCACGCAGAAGGTGCTACACTTGTTCGAGCACCTGAACGATTCAGCACGATGAAGTACTCCAAATAATGATATCCCAACACTTGGAGGAATGTTCTAAGACACGCCGTTAGGCCACACAAGCCTGCGTTGCACCATAATCCCACAGTACAAGTCTAAAAAAGGGTAAGGCACATTGCACTAATGCAAGCACGACCAAGAGTAAGAGGCAAAGACTACTTATCGCCCAAATGCAAGCCACAGGACTTCTACATTAAGGATTAAAGGTAGCAAAACATTACCTACCACAGAAGGGATAGCTCGCACCTACACGAGAGAAACCCCAAGGCATCTTTCTCGAAAGAACCTACAAAATCGTACGCCAAAAGGAAGCATCTCAACATGCATACTTGGGGGCTCCAAGCTACGAAACAGTCATAACAAAATAAAAAATCTCGAAGCAAATGTTTGAACAATCGAAAGGGCACGATGTTTGAGCCCACTTCATGAATGGGCCTGAACCCTATCAAGCTTCTAAGCAAACTATTCAAAATCAGTCGTTGCTCAAAAAAATTAATGAAACAATTCAAGCAATCTGATTAATGGACCGCACACAACGGCCATTCTATGAACGCTCGTTCGCACATACATATCATCATTCACGAACACGTTCAAAAAATATAAGAGCGATCAAAGTCTTACACCTCAAGGTATGTTCCTCGGGCCATATAGACTCGCCCAACTATCGCAATAACTGTACGCCTTAAGAGCAACAGTTCCTTAAAATAATCGCCCCAAAGCAACAAGCACCGTAGTCCACCAATCGGCTACGGCTTCTCAATAAAATCATCACGTTCTAAAAACAAAGAAAAAAACAAAAAAAGAGAGAATACATAGAACTTCCAAGTGAAATAAGCGAATGAACAAGAGGCCAACTATGTCATCAAGAAACCTCGCCAGAAATTATTTTCAGCGCCCAGCGCTGGGCGCCGAAATCTTTAACGCCCAGGCTTGGGCGCCAAAAATGATCACAGACCCAAAAAAAACAGCTCTGACTTCTATATGGCCCTGCTATATTCATTCGACTTTAAAATTGCCGAAAGTCGCACCTCACGGCTTTGTTAAAAGTAGCACGCCACTACAAAGATCGCTCGCACTTACGAGCGCAATCCCAAACACGATCAAGGACATTACGAAATGCGTATCCCCAAGGAACCTCTTCAACAAGAAATGACCGTCAAGCACGAATTCTTGGGGGCTCGAAAGAAAATATAGAGTATACAAAGTTAAAAACAATATTCCCAGACTACGCTATACGAAGTCCCGTGTTTGGATGTCTCAAAAAATAAAAAAATAAACCGGTTTACGACCTCAAGACAAAGGTCGCCGTTGATACCTATACATAGTCCCCTAATCAAGGACCCAGGTAGTGGCAAAATTGAGCCGTAAGGACTAACTCAAAACCATAAAGGATGATGACCACAAGACAATGGTCCGTCTAAGCATGTTGTCAACCCACATTCAGGTTGCAACTAAATCCGAGCATCCCTCGAAAGAATTCGCTCCTGCAAGAATAAATGAAAAGAAATTCTCAAAAGAAATCACAAGAAAAAAAATGAAATAGGGACTTGCCCACCTCAATCAGGCAAGATCGAACCCCGCGAATTCCAAATTAAAAAACGAATTCAGGGACGTCCACCCTCAGCGGACAGGGCTCGCCCACCTTCAGCGGGCGAGGTCTGCGTCACTTACTGCGCAGGTCCTCAGTTTTCAAAAAATGAGATCTTCAAAACATAAACAGGCTCGCCATCTTCAGCCGGCGGGGTCTACGTCACAAACCGCGTAGGTCCTTATTTTCAAAAAGCACAAACAAATTTCAAAATAGATTCGTCCACTTCTATCGGACGGGGTGTCCACCCTTAGCGGACAGGTTCGC
This sequence comes from Spinacia oleracea, assembly GCF_020520425.1. Classification (NCBI taxonomy): domain Eukaryota; kingdom Viridiplantae; phylum Streptophyta; class Magnoliopsida; order Caryophyllales; family Amaranthaceae; genus Spinacia; species Spinacia oleracea. Next base: position 97,260,459 of record NC_079489.1, read on the forward strand.
CATCTTTAGCCGGCGGGGTCTACGTCACAAACCGCGTAGGTCCTATTTTTAAATTTCAAAAACAGATTCGTCCACTTCTATCGGACGGGGTGTCCACCCTTAGCGGACAGGCTCGCCATCTTTAGCCGGCGGGGTCTGCACCATTAAACCAGCGCTGGTCCTTAGTCGCTTTAGCGATAACTTTTGCTGGATTTTCCTTCGTTTTACGTCCTATAAAAACAAGGGTGCTGGATTTTCCTTCGTTTTACTTCCTATAAAAACTAGGGTGCTGGATTTTCCTTCGTTTTACGTCCTATAAAAACAAGGGTGCTGGATTTTCCTTCGTTTTACGTCCTATAAAAACAAGGGGGTTTTCTCGTTTAGATAGCCCTGAAAATGAGAATCTTTAAAAACATTTTTTACCTCGTGATTAGGCTTGGCCAGGCCCAATTACACTTTATAGCTTTGATTTCAAAAACATCTATAGCTACTCCCAATGACAAAGTGAGGGAGATTCTACGCACCTTTAGATCCTTCCAATGACAAAGTGAGGAAGTTTCTATACTATCAGTTGACAAATCCCAATGACGCGTGAGGGATGTGTCGACACTTCAAGTGATGACCCTTAAGTCAAATGTTATCACTCGGGGGCTCGTGAGACCCTCGCAGAACAGGTCACGTATACCATGGCTTGTGTGACGCACTCCGTCTAATACTTTGACCATCGTCTTACTCCAAGACTCAGTCAAAGTGGGGGCTAACTATAGACACCTACTTTTGTCCCCATTCCCGAAAGGGAAAGGTTCGATGATGAAAGCATAAATCTCCACTTGACAACGCATCTCCTATAAAATAAACGAATCTCGATTCCCCGTTTCATTTCACCCGAAACCTGCTATTTATGGAAACCTGCTAAAAATAGTAACTGCCGTAAAAGATAGCTTCTAAAAGTGGCAAATCATAAAGGATAGAAACCTGTCAGAATTAGGTGTTGCATTCCAACATAAATCCTAAATGAGATAGAAAACTGCGAGAATCCTATTCCTAATAGGATTCGGAAATAAGAGTTACGTATTAATCAAAATCCTAACGAGCCTAGAGTTCGTAACGGGCCCAGACGCATTCCGTCATAAAATTGATACGCTCTAAAAGACTCGATTAAAGTCTCAAACACTCCGGATTCTAGGAATCCGAATCTGACAAAGAAACGGCCCAAACAACAATTTCAACGCCCAGCCCTGGGCGCTGAAATTGCCTGGATCCTATTTTCAACGCCCAGAGCTGGGCGCCGAAATCTTTGACACCCAGCCCTAGGCGCTTAAAATACCTGGGATGTGTTTTTTTCCTAATTCTTTGTGGATTAGAACTCTGCAATTCTATCTTTCCACGAACTCTTCCTATAAATAGACCCCTAAATTCGACGTGAAAAGGACACACACAACACATAATTATATTATGAGTATTGACTCCAACCCTTAGCCTAAGCCTCTCGCTGCGAAATTGTTCACGCGTTCTGTCGCAATCGATCCATAAATCGAACAGAACGTATCCTGTCCCATAATTGAGATTCGTTAAATAAAAAGGAGAAATAGCAAAGTCAAAGTGGTTAGTTTTCTGAGAACCGTGACGCACCTCTCAAGGGTGCGTCGTAATGTGTCCCTTTTCGATGATTTAACTGCTTTCCTCGCCCTTTTTATGAACTGTAAACTAACCTAATCTGATTGTTCTATCACGCCTAACAAACCTAATATTTTTGGGAAATCGGATTATCATGCTAGGTCCCTTAATGCTATTTAAATCAGATAATCACGATCGAATTAGTATTACATGTTGCATATTGCTAAAATCAATTCAGATTAGTTTAATAGTTAACGCATGTCCCTTCAATTATTTATGCTGAGCTAGTAAGGATATCCTGCCTCTGGAGTTATCGATGAGCGAAGTACTCCTCTCGGTAGTTACAGTCCCCGAACCCTCAATCTCTACCTTGCGGGTGTATGTTGAGAGATCCCCACACCAGGGATCACAAGGGAACCTACGGCCGTCGTGATCAAACATAATTGCACTCCCTTTATGTCACGATAACGGGGTTTTGTCAGTTTTTCTCATTGTCGTTAAAAACTGAATGGCGACTCCTATATTACTAGTCAATTGGGTGTAAACTCACAGGAAATCCAATTACACTTGATTGAATAAAAAGAATCGTCACACCCACGAGGGACGAGGTCACGCATTAGCCTCGTGCTTTTTCGACCCCCTCACACTTACCCCTTTATTATCGATAAGTAACACCTCGCTATGGCGGAAAACTATTACTAAGATCGATGAAAAAAGGATATCCAAGTAAGTGTTATTTTGGCATGGCACCTTTTAACTCAATTTTTAAGTTTGGAACTTAAGGCTCTTACTATGTTGGTTAGATTTTAAGTGAACTAAAATCCTTAATCATGTAACATAATCAAGCCACAATCTCATGCATATTTAAGACATATTTAAAAGCAATAAATAACTTAAAGCATGCATAAGATAAATGTGATCTAGTATGGCCCGACTTCATCTTGAAGCTTCAACTTCAAAGTCCGTCTTGAAAATAGGTTGGAAACTCCGTCTTGAATTTCACCGTGGGAGGCGCCATTTTCTTCAAATAGGATAAGCTATAATTAAACTAATTACAACTATTTGATGGTATGCAGACCATATTTGAATTGAAAAACAAATTTGGTGCTTTAGACCAATTACATTCAAATTAATGGTACGCAGACCATATTTTCTATCCTATTTGGGCCATACTAGTCACTTCATAACCTGCAAAACAGTACATATACAATATATACCATTCACCCATTCATTATCATGAATGGCCCACATAATTGGTTAGTTAAAACACATTGTGTGCATCACTTAAATATTTGCAGCAATTAATTAAGGGCACCAATAATCTACCAATTATTCAGTCCTTATTAATTCTAATCAAGTTGTTTAACCTTAAAGGATTTGTAGACCTAATCAAGAGTTTATGACTAAAATTGCTCCCACTTAAACCAATAAATTCATATGCTTTACTAATTTTAAACATAAAAATGTATTTCTAGTCTAACCGGAAACATACAAATTTAATTAAAATTTAAAGCTCATATAAATTTATAATTGAATCCACTTATTTAATTTATTTTCAGTTGAATTAAATGAATTTAAATTAATTCAAGGTTTAATTTTAGTAAAAAAATTAGTATAAATAGAATTTATAATAATTATAATATTCAAAATTAAAACCCGAGAAAACAATTTAAATTATTAATTTTAAAATTAATTAAAACGTTTCCGAACTGAAAATTCAATATTAAATTTAACGCAGCAGTGCAGGCCACGCTGCGCGCGCCCGCTCGCTCGTCGCGCCTGCTTGCCTCACGTCGCGCCTGTTTTGCAGGTTATGAAGTGACTAGTATGGCCCAAATAGGATAATAAATATGGTATGCGTACCATTAATTTGAATGTAATTGGTCTAAAGCACCAAATTTGTTTTTCAATTCAAATATGGTCTGCGTACCATCAAATAGTTGTAATTATTTTAATTATAGCTTATCCTATTTGAAGAAAATGGCGCCTCCCACGGGAAAATTTAAGACGGAGTTTCCAATCCATTTTCAAGACGGACTTTGAAGTTGAAGCTTCAAGATGAAGTCGGGCCATACTAGATCACAATTATCTTATGCATGCTTTAAGTTATTTATTGCTTTTAAATATGTCTTAAATATGTATGAGATTGTGGCTTGATTATGTTGCATGATTAAGGATTTTAGTTCACTTAAAATCTAACCAACAAAATAAGAGCCTTAAGTTCCAAACTTAAAAATTGAGTTAAAAGGTGCCATGCCAAAATAACACTTACTTGGATATCCTTTACATCGATCTTAGTAATAGGTTTCCGCCATAGAGAGGTGTTACTTATCGATACTAAAGGGGTAAGGTACACAAATAATTGTGAGTACATGTTAGTTTTGGTGAAACTCAACGATATAAGTAAGGAGTCCTTTTATGTCGTGGCAAAATCGATAGGTTTACCTAATAAGTTCTTAGACGTACCTATCAACCAAGAGTAGTTTCTAGACTATTAGCAAAAGGCTTTTGCTTACCTAAAATGTTTTAGAATTGAGTCAAAATACATAATGTGCTTAATTCTTCAATGGTTTTAGGGTCTTGGAATCATTTTATTCACACCTGCCGGAACAATAAATTTGAATAAAATGCTAATAACTTGTTTAAATTGCATGATTGCTTTAATTTTCAAGTTATTATTCATGATAAATGTTTAGACTTTGCATGCTTCAATGTATGTTTTAATTATTGTTTATAATTAAATATCTTGCACTGCAATAAATCCTTTTAGAAAGGTAACAGTAAATTTCCTCGATTGGTAGTGAATCCAAGAACGATTCACGGAAATGAGAGAAGTGAGGAATTTAAAATGTACGTGTCTTTTAGCGACTTTTATGGTTGTTTTCGAGTATCAAAGTCGAATGGCAAACCGATTGGTGCTTGTGAATTCAAAATACAATGTAGTTTTGAGATCATAAAGCATTGAGTTTAAACGCTCAGCCTTACCAATGGTTAACAACCTAATATCTTTTGTCCATTTAATTCTCGAATGTAGTCCCTAGACATTCGAATAGATCGATACTTAGAGAACTTTAGAAGCTTCTGGTAAGATCATCTAGTTGAAACAAAATATTCAACATAAATTAAATGGTAAGAACCTTGTTGGAGTGACATTGGTCATGTCTAACAAAGTATAAAAGTCAACACTAAAGAATTGTAACACCCCGACCTTTAAATCACTTATTAAGGAATACTTAGCAGCGGAATTAACTTAATTCGGTCGGGACATTACCTGCCGTAACTCCCTCTTGGGAATTACAAGGCAACTATCAATCATAAGCTATTAAACTCCAAAATTAACATAATAATCCTTTTTAATTCCTTAATAAAAGTACGTAACTTAATCAAGAATATTTAATTAAACTTGTTACAACTTAACATTAACTTAGGTGAACTTGGTAATAGTGAAATCCTCGCCACTACTCGTTTCCGTGGTCCCCAGCAGTACCTAAAACGAAAAACAAAACGGTGAGCCGAAGACTCAGTAACGAGTTACCCTAGCATCGTAACATCATTTCAATTCATTTTATTTAATAAACAGGGAGAATAGAATATAGTAAAACATTTAATAAATCAATATTTCAGAAGCATCATTTCGAAGATATCATTTCAGGAACATTAATTTCAGGAACATCGTTTCAGGAACATTATTTCAGGAACGCCATTTCATTAATCTTTTTCCTTTTAACAGTATTATTCTGGTCGTCAGGACTTTACAGGAAAACATGGTAGAACGTCTCCTACGAACAGGGGAAGACAGTGCTTCATAACAGGGGGAGTCGGTGCTCCATATCAGGGGAAGCCAGTGCCTCTTATCAGGGGGAACCTTGGTTCCATATCAGGGGAAGCCAATGCTTCTAATCAGGGGGAACCTTGGTTCCATATCAGGGGAAGCCAGTGCTTCTTATCAGGGGGAGCCTGGGCTCCATATCAGGGGAACTTGACCAGTTCTTACACTTTCATTTATCATGTTTACATTTCTTTTAGTTGAACATTAATCAGGAAAAACTCAATCATTCAGGGTGGTTCAATAACCATTACATCTCGTTATTTCATAAAATCATTTCTTTCAGGAATAATAATTCATTAAATCGATACTTTGCATAAAGCTGCATTATCGTAAAACAATTCAATCAAATCATACTTGTAATCCCGCAAATCATAAAACATCATTATAAAACATCAATCATTCATAACATCATTGATAAATACATTTCGAAGGGACTGCGGGTACTAGCAATAACCGTTCCCTCAACCGTAGTTTTTATACTTCCTGTCTGATGGATCGTCCTTCCTGAGCCCCGAGTCCAATTTCTTCCAAAATATTAAGTTATTGAATTAGTAACTAAAGCGATAAATAATTAAAAATCAACATTTTATAAATGATATGTTTTATAAGAATTCATTTATAAGTAACGAATTTTAATAAAAAAAAAATTCCATAATTTAATGAAGATATTATTAATCGAAGCTTCAATCGAAATATATATTTATCTTTCATAAAATCGATTTTCATGAAAGTATTATTTAAATTCCATTTTTATAAATAAAACTAGTAACTTATTTTCGTAAAATCAATAATTAACTTGAAAAATAATAACAATTTATTGGTAAATAATTATATCTTAAAAATTATTAAAACATGCAAATTCGTAATTTGAAAATCTGAAATTTACAACTTAGTTTTAACTCACCCAACGGCCCAAACTGAAATGGCCCATCCTTAAATTAGGTTGGAGGAAATTGGAAATTAAGGTTTCATAATTGAAACTAGATTTTGGTTTACTGGGAAGGGAAAGCACGAGCAGGCAGGGGAAGAAAGAAAGGAGATAGGAGGGAGCTGGGTTCGGGTCCTGGGTGGCGCAGCAGCGCGGAACCGCGTCGGAGAGGCGACGGAGGTGGGGTGGTTCCGCAGCGGCGGAACAGCAAGGGAGGGAGAGAAGGTGGTCACGCAATCAGGGGAAAACAGGGTATTTTTTTTTGTGCGGTGGTTTTCCGGCAAGGTTGGAAGCGCAATCAGCAAGGGAGGTGGCTGAGGGGTGCCGCAAGGGAAGAAAAGGAAGAAGGAACAGGGGAGTGCGGTGGTGCCTGGGCATTAGTAGCGGCACTGCTTTCGGTGGTGCAGCGCTGCGATGGGGGAAAGGTAAGGCAGGGACGAGGGCGAGAGAGAAAGCCGAGGAGGAGGGCAGTACGCAGGGGTGGTTTGGTGCTCCAGGGGGTGGTCGGGTGGTTGGTTACATGGGGCAGTATTGGTTGTTTCCATCACTGTATTGTAGAGAAAAGGGGAAAAGAAATGCTTAAATTTGTAATTGTTATTGAAACTGATTTTGGTGAGGTTAATTTGAGCAGAATGTTGTTCTGTTTATGAAGCTCACATTATATCATCTATGGTTTCATGGTAGAGTAATGAAGAAGGGAAAGTGCTTGGAGATCAAGGAATGTATATAGACTGAATTTAGGGAAAAGGGAAGTAAAAAAAGTGGAATTGCTTTGCAAGCTCCATGCTTGCCAAGTATACTGGCATTTACACGACCAAAGAGGAGAAGAGAAAGTGAAGTTTTCTTATTGGTGTTGTTAGGGTTATTTTGGTAATTTCACTTAGTTAGGCTAAAATTCAGAAAATTGGTTTCTATTTTCAGCAATTGTTTAAAAATAGAAATGTTTTAACTAAAATAAAATCTTTATAAACTATCGTTAACGAAAAATTAAATTTAGTTTTCGAATAAAATAAGAACGTTCCGAAATTATAAAAAATTCGAAAATAATTAAGATTTAAAAAGGTCGTTAAGCTCGTAAATATAAAAATTAAATTATAAAATCCGAAAAGTAAATGGTGTAAAAATCTTTAAATTTCAAGAGAAATAAAACTTCGTTAATTAAAATAAAGTTCGAAATTAGGATTTAAAACGGTTTTAAGCTAAATAAAAATAATTTAGCATAATTAATCAAGCTTTAAAAATTCGGGGTATTACATTCTTACCCCCTTAGAAAACGTTTCGTCCTCGAAACTTGAAAATTAGACGTATGAAATGATTGTTGAAAATCAAAAACATTCGATTAAAAGTATGATATTTATTTTAAAACCAAGATCTCACAATTTCATTCCAGTTCCGACAATGTCTAGCTTTCATTCCGCCATCTTCTTTTATAACTCGGCTTCAACTCGAGACCTAGAATCGAAGAGTAAAGAATATAAAAGGGGCAAAATTATATATTGATCCTTAATCGTCATTAAGGTCAATAAATTCCGCCGTCGTCTTTCATATCTCCACCTTAATTCAATAGGATCGTGGAGCAAAGAACATAAAAGGGGCAAACTTGTTAGCTTACACTAGGCTCCCATTTTACTTTGTGATATCTTGTTTGAAAATATTTTCTACCAAAATAGTAATTTTTACTACAAAATTATAATTCCGAAAATATGTATATATGTAATGAAGATAAATATTTATCTACCAATTTCAATGCTCGAATAATCTGTAAAAGTTATTTATTATATCAATCTCGTACTCTGTGCTTAGGAGAACTTCCATCGGAGGCGGCTTCCATGTATAACAATTAGACTACCAGTACAATCATGTCAGCATAAACATAATACAGATCATAGAGACATAATTCATATGAAAATTTTCATATTCAACATAAGCATAACATTCATAATCATTTGATCTAACACACGAGCATGGTTGACCATAACATAGTCATTCATAGAAAACATAGTCATTCATACATCATATCGTTCATGGAGGAATAATTAGAGACATTTCACTTTCATTTGCTATTGGCCTCTTTGTTGCAGGAATCTTGTCGTTGACTTTCGTTATTCGATTCGTTTTGATTTTCGATTTTTGATCTTTTCTTATGCGTTAAACAACTTCGTTGACTACGTTCGTTGTGGGGGGGTTCCAGTCCAATCACGTGACAGGAACTACATCATTAGACGTACGACTTCGTTACTTATCTTCAGTGTTTTAAGTCGACAAACCTTGGGTTTTGGGCGGATAATTCTAAGCCATCACATGTACCTTTATCAGAAACGATCTAGGCTCTAGAAACTTAGTTCAGACTACCTGGTTTTACAGACATGTCATTTCGTCGATTTCTTTTCTTAACTCCATTGCATTCCTCAATCATTCATAATTCTTTTCGAACTTCATAACATTCATTGATATTCATCAACTAATTCTCGATAACTTATTTTGGTAAGTTCTCAAAGCGTTATATGCAAACTCAATTCCATATTTTCACCATAAATCATGTTTTCTACATAACATTTTGCAAAACCTTAAATTCTTTCGCTTAGCTTTCTTTATGGAGATAATCAAGCATCCTTTCAAAATAATACATAAAAACAATCCTTACAAATGATACGGAAAAGTAAACTAAGAATCGATTTCAATCATCACTTCAATGCTTTAAACCTCGATTTATTTATTGATTTGCCACTTACGAAATACAAACTCATGCTCTTTCGATACTCTATCATTCAACCTTTTTGATAACTAATTCTTGATAACTCCTTTTGATAAAATCCTCAAGATCTTATTCATATTTCAACTCAAACGGTCTTTTACCATAGCTCATGGGGTTCATAACATTCATGTATAACTTCTTAGCTTCCTTAATAGAGGTATATCAATCATCTTTCAGATACTAGACTTTTGTACTTATAAACACCAAAATATTCATCATGGATAACACGGGAAGGTAAACCTAAAATCAATTTCATTCACAATTTGCACACTTAAACTTCGAATAATCTCAACTTAATTAGTGATCAACCACTCGTGAAATACCACCTTATGCTCGTTTGGTACTCTTAACATTTATACTATCCTTAAAGATTTCAATACCATAAAAATTCGTCAAAACAATTCATATCCACAAAATCTTTGAGTACGAACCGTGCTTAACTTAACTTCTTCCAAGAAAACAGTAATGCTTAAACTTTTCCTAGTCTGTCTAGGGTAGGAAACTCATAACATGACATGATAAACATGAAAACAAGGGAAATTCGGATCCAAAGCGAGAGAGAGCAAAATTAAAATAATATCAGCGTTGGCGTCATCTTCGTCCTTTATCATGTAATCTCTTACGTATGTTGACGGGCGTGATCGATTTAACATTGTTGTTGTTTCGTTCATGATTGGTCGAGGTTGATGTTCCGGTATTTTTTGGAGGTGGTTTAGGAAAATCTTTAACGAAATGATCTTTTCCTCGACATCGATAACAAGTATTCGTTTTAGCACGATATTCAATTCCATTCGTTAGAGCATTTAGAGAGTCTCGAGTAGTTGATCCATATGATTTATCTAGTCTTCATATTTCATCAAATCGGCTTGCGATCATAGATTGGTGGATTCGGAGGTGAAAACTTCTTAAATAGTGACACATTTTCGTTCGCATTAGTGACTTTCGTTTTTCGAGAATCTTTGACCACTTTAGTTGACAACGTACTTGCAGTTCTTAATCGTTCTATCATCTCCTTGGGGTCTTCTATAGATTGCTCATCATAGAAATCATCATAGGAAACATCTTTGTGAGCGACGTCATCGTGAATGTTGCGGTTGATGTGAGCTTTGTTCGTGGCATCATTAGTACCTTGATAATCGATATTTCGCATAACAGGTTCAATCAAGAAAACATACATAACAGGAGAAATGAATCCCTTTTATCCCGTGCGTTCCTACGCTCACACTCATTTCATTTTAACTTAACATGATTTTAACATATTCTTTTTAACTTATTCCTTAAAACTCTTTGCTTAAAGCCTATTGAATTCAATTACGTGCAAAACCCGTAAGGTTTAGCACTTATGGTCCAGAACCTTTGCTCTGAATACCAAACTCTAACACCCTGACCTCTAAATCACTTATTAAGGAATACTTAGCAGCGGAATTAACCTAATTCGGTCGGGACATTACCTGCCGTAACTCCCTCTTGGGAATTACAAGGCAACTATCAATCATAAGCTATTAAACTCCAAAATTAACATAATAATCCTTTTTAATTCCTTAATAAAAGTACGTAACTTAATCAAGAATCTTTAATTAAACTTGTTACAACTTAACATTAACTTAGGTGAACTTGGTAATAGTGAAATCCTCGCCACTACTCGTTTCCGTGGTCCCCAGCAGTACCTAAAACGGAAAACAAAACGGTGAGCCGAAGACTCAGTAACGAGTTTGAAGGAAATAATGCCCTTGGTCCAAGTATGCATTCTATGTTAAAGTCTAATAAATGCGGTTCAGTATTAATTAACAAGTTAATAATTCAGTGAGATCAAGTGAGCTGAATGCCTAGCTAGAGGCCGCTTCAGTTCAAGTGGAATTAATGATATTAATCCACAGCTTACTCTTGACTGAACCCGTAGGGTCACACAAATAGTACGTAAACGGATCAAGTATTTAATGGCATTAAATACTCCATCTATGGATATTCGGAATCGACGGATCTTGGTTTCAGTGGGAGCTGAGATCGTCACAAGCAAGAAATGAATGCTCCGGAAACGATGATATTGCCGGAAACGGAAATATGGATCGTATCGGAAATATAAATATTATCCAAGTCGTAGATGTTGCCGGAAACGGAAACATGGTACGTATCGGAAAATATTATCGGAAATGAAAATATTGCCGGAATCGGAAATATTGCCGGAAACGGAAATATTTTCAGAATCGGAAATATTATCGGAATCGGAAAATAATTCTGGAAACGGAAATATTAAATATTTGTTCGAAACGGAAATTAATTCCGGAATCGGAAATATTAAATATTGTTCGTATCAGAAATAAATTCCGGAATCGGGAATTTAATCGGAAGCGCGTCGTACGAATTAGCATCGGACGAGACTTGCTAGACGAAGGCCCAGCACGAAGCCAGGCCTACGCTCAGCAAGCCCAAGAGCCCAAAAACATGCTGCCAAGCCACGCCCAGTCCAGCGCAAGGCCAGGCCCAGCAATGGCCTTGGCGCGCGCGCGGGGCTGCGACGAGTGGGCTGGCGCTGTGCGTGGGCCGCAAGGCCTGCGTGCGGTGCTAGCGTATCACTCGAAGTGTGTTACTCGAATCCTTAGGCTACCGGGATTTGTCATATGAATAAATCTAATCCTAAAAGATTTAGTTTATTTAATTAGAGTCCTAGTAGGATTATAATTAAATAAATTAGTATCCTAATAGGATTCCAAATACTTTTCCATAACTCTATAAATAGGTGACTAGGGTCACATATTTACATCGAGTATTCAAGTATTCAAAGTGATTTTTGAGAGCAAAAATTCAGTCACACAATTGCCTATAAGTGCCGAAAATTCTAAGTACCTTAAGGGCGATCCTAGTTGGTCAAGCTTAAAGCGGATCCGGACGTGCTGTGGACTATCTACGGAGGGACGACACTTGGAGTCCTAAAGACTTGTTCTTGTTCGGTTCGGGCGCAGCTAGGGAAGGCACGCAACAAAGAGTATGCATCTAAACTATGCTAAATGATTATGTGTAAATAATATGCTTTCCTGGCTTTATGCTTTTTCCGCATGATTAATGAATTGTCATATGTATCATAACCTAACAGTGGTATCACGAGCCTCTTATTATTTTCATAATCTAAATTGCATGAACATGGTTAAATATTACAAATTTTCAAGAATTAAAAGGGGTGATTAATTTTCGTAATTGTTAATTAATTGCAAATTGCGTTTATTTAATTATACGTACGCAGTTTTTAGGCAGTTTCTTCGTTACTCATCCAAATCGAGTGATTTTTGTGTCAATTCCGCATGTAAAAGGCATTCTAAAATTTTGACAAAAAAAGTGTTTTTCGGCCGAACCCAGAATTCTCAAATTCGAAGCCTAACTATGAATTTTCGGAGGTTTTAGTTTTTCGAATGCAAAATTTCGTAAATTTATGATGTTAAATTAAATATTTGCGATTCTTGTTGATAAATCTTGAATTTTTGATTGACCTACTGTATATGTTTAACAAGTTTGAATGCCTAGCCTTGTTAATTATGCAATCTAATTTGTAATTATGATTAATTTGTTGAAAATTGGAATAATTTAGAATTAATTTGATTTTCATAATTAGTTATAATTTAATTAGATACCTATGATTAAAAACCACCATAAAAATTGTAAATTAATGTTAAATTTTAAAGTTTTATGACCTAGACTTGAATCCATGTTAATCGGAAATCAATTGAATAATAAATTTTCGATTTTTCGCCCTAAAATTATGAAATTAATATTATTTATTAATTTGTCATTAATTTTGAATATAAATTTTAAATTTTTATGCGATTCGCTCATATAACTTGCACGCACAAAGCAATGGACGCTACGTGTTACCCTTAAGGGGTGTTGTATAGTGCGGGCATGTGACGACGAGCAAGGTAGCTCGTCGCCCATGTGGTACGAATGCAATGAGCAAGGCCATGGTGCACGAGCACAAGGCAGCAGCCCTGCCTTGTGTCGTGGGCTGTGTGCAATGGGCGAATGGGCGAGGGCGAGAGCAAGGCACGAGCAGTCGCGTGTGGGCAGCAAGCGAGCTGCGCCACAGCGCGCACTGCCTCGCGCAAGCGTGCGGAGCCTCGCGCGCAGCGAGCGTAAGCTCGCGTGCCACGAGTGCTGCGCCAAGCATCGATCGCTCGCGCGCAGCGAGCGCTATTGTGCGTGCGATGGTAAGCAGCGTGCTTGTTGCAACGTGCGACGAGCGCTGCGCCCAGCGATGGGCTGCGGCAGCATGCTTGTTGCGTCGAGCACTGGCGCGCGCAGCGAGCACCAGCTCGCGTGATGCCTTGCGATGGTGAGCAGCAGCGATGCGACGCAGCGCGTTGGCCATGTGCGCGCAGCCCATGGGCGTGCGTTGCGTGGGATTGTTGCGTTGCGATTAGATCGTTTTGAAATTTTAATTTGAAATTTTCAGTTTACGTAATTTTAATTAATTTTAAAATTAATAATTTAAATTATTTTCTTGGATTTTAATTTTGAATATTGTAATTATAATAAATTTTATTTATTCTAATTATTTTACTAAAATTAAAATCATGAATTAATCTAAATACGACTGAAATTAAATTAAACTTTTTGGATTCAATTATAAATTTTTATGAGCTTTAAATTTTAATTAAATTTGTATGTTTCCGGTTAGACTAGAAATACATTTTTATGTTTAAAATTAGTAAAGCATATGAATTTATTGGTTTAAGTGGGAGCCCTTTTTAGTCATAAACTCTTGATTAGGTCTACAAATCCTTAAGGTTAAAACAACTTGATTAGAATTAATAAGGACTGAATAATTGGTAGATTATTGGTGCCCTTGATTAATTGCTGCAAATGTTTACGTGATGCATAATGTGTTTTACTAACCAGCTATGTGGGCCATTCATGATAATGAATGGGTGAATGGTATATATTGTATATGTACTGTTTTGCAGGTTATGAAGTGACTAGTATGGCCCAAATAGGATAGAAAATATGGTCTGCGTACCATTAATTTGAATGTAATTGGTCTAAAGTACCAAAGTTGTTTTTCAATTCAAATATGGTCTGCGTACCATCAAATAGTTGTAATTAGTTTTAAATATAGCTTATTCTATTTGAAGAAAATGGTGCCTCCCACGGAGATTTTCAAGACGGACTTTGAAGTTAAAGCTTCAAGATGAAGTCGGGCCATACTATATCACATTTATCTTATGCGTGTTTTAAGTTATTTATTGCTTTTAAATATGTCTTAAAATGCATGAGATCAAAAGCTTGATTATGTTGCATGATTAAGGATTTTAGTTCACTTAAAATCTAACCAACATAGTAAGAGCCTTAAGTTCCAAACTTAAAAAAATTGAGTTAAAAGGTGCCATGCCAAAATATACACTTGCTTGGATATCCTTTACATCAATCTAGTAATAGTTTTTGCTCAGCGAGGTGTTACTTATTGGTCCTAAAGGGGCAAGGTACACAAATAATTGTGGGTACATGTTAGTTTTGGTGAAACTCAACGATATAAGTAAGGAGTCCTTTTATGTCGTGGCAAAATCGATAGGTTTACCTAGTTCTTAGACGCACCTATCAACCAAGAATAGTTTCTAGACTATTAGCAAAAGGCTTTTGCTTACCTAAGATGTTTTAGGATTAAGTCGACAAAATGTGCTTAGTTCTTCAATGATTTTAGGATCTTGGAATCATTTTATTCACACCTGCCGGAACACATAACTTGAATAAAATGCTTAATAAACATTGAATTATGCATGTATGCTAGAATTTAAGTTTATTAAGAGAAACTGTGAATGGTTATTTATTTGTTTATTCTTTTCAATTGTAGTTTTAAATATGGCAAACAACAATTCATTCAACTTTCGATCAATTCTCGAAAAGGAGAAGTTGAACGGGAAAAACTTCCTTGACTGGCAAAGGAACTTGCAAATAGTTCTTATGCAGGAAGAAAAGGAGTATGTCCTAGAAGAGGCGATGCCCGAAGCCGCAGGCGACGGGGTCACTCAGGCAGCCCTCAATCGTTAGATTGATGCCAACAAGGATGTGAAATGTCTAATGCTCGCCACCATGAGTGCAGATCTGCAGAAAACGTTCATCAACTCAGATGCTTTCACAATCATCAGTGAGTTGAAGAACATGTTCCAAGATCTGGCTCGAGTCGAAAGATTCGAGACTCATAGGAAAATTCTTGAGACCAAGCTTAAGAAAGGCGAGCCCGTAAGTCCACATGTTCTCAAAATGATTGGACTCATTGAGAATATGAGTCGGCTGGATCAGCAATTTTCTCA
Source organism: Spinacia oleracea (assembly GCF_020520425.1). Taxonomy (NCBI): domain Eukaryota; kingdom Viridiplantae; phylum Streptophyta; class Magnoliopsida; order Caryophyllales; family Amaranthaceae; genus Spinacia; species Spinacia oleracea. The sequence continues at coordinate 97,275,863 of NC_079489.1, forward strand.
GGAAATGGCTATAGACACCATCCTCCATTCTCTTCATAGCGGGTATGATCAGTTCAAACTGAACTACAGTATGAATAGTCTGGACAAAACGCTCACTGAGCTTCACGGTATGCTGAAGACCGCTGAAAAGACGCTCAAAAGTGATAAGCAGGATGTGCTTATGGTGCGTGGGGGCAAGTTCAAGAAATCTGGAAAGAAGAGGAATGCTAAGAAAGGTGGCAACAAGGCCAGCCCAACTAAGCAAACTGGCGCCAAATCTGTAAAGAGGAAGGTCAGTCAACCCACTTCTGAATCCGAATGCTTCTACTGCAAGAGGCATTGGAAGAGAGATTGCTTGAAGCTAAAGGAAGATCAGAAGAACGGAACTGTCGTTCCATCTTCAGGTATTTTCGTTATAGACTGTATACTTGCTAATTCAACTTCTTGGGTATTAGATACAGGTTGTGGCTCACACTTATGTTCCAATCCACAGGGACTAAGAAGAAGTAGAAAGTTAAGCAAGGGTGAAGTCGACCTACGAGTGGGAAATGGAGCACGGATTGCTGCATTAGCTGTAGGAACTTATTATTTGTCGTTGCCCTCCGGGCTAGTTTTGGAACTGGAAGAGTGTTTCCATGTTCCAAGTCTTACTAAAAACATCATTTCAGTTTCTTGCTTAGATGCTAAGGGATTTTCCTTTTTAATAAAAGACAATAGTTGTTCGTTTTATTTTAAAGAGATGTTTTATGGATCTGCTAGATTAGTCAATGGACTTTATTTATTAGATCACGACAAATAAGTATATAACATAAATACCAAAAAGGCCAAAAAGGATGATTCAGATCTCACCTATCTGTGGCATTGTCGATTAGGCCATATAAACTTGAAACGCTTAGAAAGACTTCAAAAGGAAGGAATTCTAGAACCATTTGACTTAAAGGATTATGGTAAATGCGAATCATGTTTACTTGGCAAAATGACAAAGCAACCTTTCTCTAAAGTTGGAGAAAGAGCAAATGAACTATTGGGTTTAATCCATACAGATGTATGTGGACCAATGAGTACAAATGCTAGAGGTGGTTTCAGCTACTTTATCACTTTCACTGATGACTTCAGTAGGTATGGTTATGTCTACCTAATGAAGCATAAGTCTGAATCCTTTGACAAATTCAAGGAATTTCAGAGTGAAGTAGAGAATCAATTAGGCAAGAAGATTAAGGCACTGCGGTCTGATAGAGGCGGTGAATACCTGAGCTATGAATTTGATGACCATCTGAAAGAATGTGGAATTCTATCAGAATTGACTCCTCCTGGAACACCACAATGGAACGGTGTGTCGGAACGGAGGAACAGAACCTTGCTAGACATGGTCAGGTCAATGATGGGTCAGGCCAAACTTCCATTAGAATTTTGGGGACATGCACTAAATACAGCTGCACTCACTATAAATAGAGCTCCGTCTAAAGCTGTCGAAAAGACTCCATATGAATTATGGTTTGGAAAGCCTCCAAATGTGTCTTTTCTTAAGATTTGGGGATGTGAAGTATACGTCAAATGATTAATTTCAGACAAAATTCATCCAAAATCTGACAAATGTATCCTTGTGGGCTATCCAAAGGAAACAAAGGGGTATTACTTCTACAATACATCTGAGAACAAGGTGTTTGTTGCTCGAGATGGTGTCTTTTTGGAGAAAGATCACATTTCCAAAATGACAAGTGGGAGAAAAGTAGACCTCGAAGAAATTCGAGTCGAACAACAAACTCTAGAGAATGCTCAAGATGACATTCAGGATGAAACTCAGAGATCTTTAGAAGAATCCGGTGAGAATCATGGTCAATCTAGAAATGTTACCCCGCGTAGATCGCAAAGATATAGATCTCAACCGGAAAGGTACTTAGGTATTTTGACGAACGAGAGCTATGACGTTCTATTACTTGAAAGTGATGAACCTGCGACTTACAAACAAGCTATGACGAGCCCTAGCTCCAAGCAATGGCAAGAAGCCATGCAATCTGAATTAGACTCCATGTCTGAAAACCAAGTATGGGATTTGGTCGATTTGCCAGATGGCTACCAAGCCATTGGAAGCAAATGGGTTTTCAAACTGAAAATGGACAAGGATGGGAAACTTGAAGTTTTCAAAGCTAGATTGGTTGCAAAAGGTTACAGGCAAGTCCACGGTGTGGATTACGATGAAACCTTTTCACCAGTTGCAATGCTAAAGTCTATTCGGATAATGTTAGCAATCGCTGCATATATATATTACGATTACGAAATATGGCAGATGGATGTCAAAACTGCTTTCTTAAACGGTGTTTTAACAGAAACTGTGTTTATGACACAACCTGAAGGTTTTGAGGATCCAAAGAATGCTAAAAAGGTATGCAAGCTAAAGTAGTCAATCTACGGATTGAAGCAGGCATCCAGGAGCTGGAATATACGTTTTGATGAAGCAGTCAGTGACTTTGGTTTCATCAAGAACGCAGACGAATCTTGTGTATACAAGAAGGTCAGTGGGAGCAAAATTGCTTTCCTAGTATTATATGTCGACGACATATTACTTATCGGAAATGACATTCCTATGTTGAACTCTGTCAAGATTTGGCTTGGGAAATGTTTTTCGATGAAAGATCTAGGAGAAGCACAGTACATATTGGGCATCAAGATTTACAGAGATAGATCTAAAAAGATGATTGGACTTAGTCAAAGCACTTATATCAATAAGGTGCTTGATAGGTTCAAGATGGCGGACTCCAAGCGAGGCTACCTACCCATGTCTCATGGAATAACTCTAAGCAAGACTCAGTGCCCAAAAACACTTGATGAGCGTAGACGAATGAATGGGATTCCATATGCATCATTGATTGGTTCAATAATGTATGCTATGATATGTACACGCCCGGATGTTGCGTACGCACTCAGTGCTACGAGCAGATACCAGTCAGACCCAGGAGAGGCGCATTGGACTGCTGCCAAGAATATTCTGAAGTACCTGAAAAGGCACAAAGATGACTTCCTGGTCTATGGTGGAGATGATGAATTAATTGTTAAAGGCTATACGGACGCAAGTTTCCAAACCGACAAAGATGATTTCAGATCACAGTCTGGGTTTGTCTTCTGCCTCAACGGGGGTGCAGTAAGCTGGAAAAGTGCTAAGCAAAGCACCGTTGCGGATTCTACAACTGAAGCGGAGTACATTGCTGCACATGAAGCAGCAAAGGAAGCTATATGGCTAAGGAAGTTCATAGGTGAACTTGGTGTAGTCCCCTCCATTAAAGGACCAATAGCCCTGTATTGTGATAATAACGGAGCTATTGCACAGGCAAATGAGCCTAGACACCACCAGAGAGTCAAGCATGTACTTCGTAGATTTCACCTTCTACGAGAGTTCGTTGAAAGAAAAGAAGTCGAGATAAACAAGATTGGAACTGATGACAACATATCAGATCCATTGACTAAACCTCTGCCGCAGGCGAAGCACAACTCGCACACTGCAGCTATGGGAATCAAGCATATTGGAGAATGGCTTTGATATCCCTGTTTATGGTTTTAAAGTTTTAGAGTTTAAATCTTTGTAAAACATTATTGGTTACTCATTGACAATAAATGAAAAGAATTCATTTTTCCATTTAATTTATGGTTTATTAAATGATGAGTCCCTTCATTTTGACGATATATTCAAGATAGACTGTCAGGACCAGTCTTGTGACTAAGAAATGTCTATCAAGTGAACTTGAATGTCAAAGGTTGAAAATGGTCCCTAGTCGGAGTTTTCTATAAAATTGGACGCATAGAAAACGTTAGACGACTAGAATGCAAGATGACTAGTAGTTCTGTTTCTTGAACTATGTGGACATGGCAATGTCATAATCATTTGCATAGATACTTACTTTGGGAAGACTAGTATCGGACAAGACCTATGAAACTTTACTGTAAGAGATGAAAATCTGTCATAAGTAAATTTCATTAAAATTATTAGACACTAAATCCTCAATACCTGAGTGATTTGAGATTACTTGTTTGAGAACTGGTTGCTTTGACGTTGACCAACCGTCGCACCGTAAAAGGAGGCTATAAAGGCAACGCTCAGTTAATCACCTATCAAACGAAGTCTAATCTCAAGATTGCATGATTGGGATTATCCTCCCATAAATCGGGATGAGATGCTTAAAAGTTGTACAAGGCCACTCGGAGAGCTAGAAACTGTGAAATGCATGGCCGTGCTCGGATGAATCATAGGCTATGATTATCTGTTTATTTGATCAGTTGAACTCTGAAACCGAGGAACACCTCTGGACATAATAAGGATGACAACTCTTACCTTATGTTCAAGAGCAAGCATCGAGCGACAAAGGAATTAGGAAATGCACACTTGTCCCTAAGGACAAGTGGGAGACTGAAGGAAATAATGCCCTTGGTCCAAGTATGCATTCTATGTTAAATTCTAATAAATGCGGTTCAATATTAATTAACAAGTTAATAATTCAGTGAGATCAAGTGAGCTGAATGCCTAGCTAGAGGCAGCATTAGTTCAAGTGGAATTAATGATATTAATCCACAGCTTACTCTTGACTGAACCCATAGGGTCACACAAATAGTACGTAAACGGATCAAGTATTTAATGGCATTAAATACTCCATCTATGGATATTCGGAATCGACGGATCTTGGTTTCAGTGGGAGCTGAGATCGTCACAGGCAAGAAATGAATGCTCCGGAAACGATGATATTGCCGGAAACGGAAATATGGATCGTATCGGAAATATAAATATTATCCAAGTCGTAGATGTTGCCGGAAACGGAAACATGGTACGTATCGGAAAATATTATCGGAAATGGAAATATTGCCGGAATCGGAAATATTGCCGGAAACGGAAATATTGTCAGAATCGGAAATATTATCGGAATCGAAAAATAATTCCGGAAACGGAAATATTAAATATTTGTTCGAAACGGAAATTAATTCCGGAATCGGAAATATTAAATATAGTTCGTATCAGAAATAAATTCCGGAATCGGGAATTTAATCGGAAGCGCGTCGTACGAATTAGCATCGGACGAGACTTGCTAGACGAAGGCCCAGCACGAAGCCAGGCCTACGCTCAGCAAGCCCAAGCGCCCAAAAACACGCTACCAAGCCACGCCCGGTCCAGCGCAAGGCCAGGCCCAGCAATGGCCTTGGCGCGCGCGCGTGGCTGCGACGAGTGGGCTGGCGCTGTGCGTGGGCCGCAAGGCCTGCGTGCGGTGCTAGCGTATCACTCGAAGTGTGTTACTCGAATCCTAAGGCTACCGGGATTTGTCATATGATTAAATCTAATCCTAAAAGATTTAGTTTATTTAATTAGAGTCCTAGTAGGATTATAATTAAATAAATTAGTATCCTAATAGGATTCCAAATCCTTTTCCATAACTCTATAAATAGGTGCCTAGGGTCACATATTTACATCAAGTATTCAAGTATTCAAAGTGGATTTTTGAGAGCAAAAATTCAGTCACACAATTTCCTATAAGTGCCGAAAATTCTAAGTACCTTAAGGGCGATCCTAGTTGGTCAAGCTTAAGGCGGATCCGGACGTGCTGTGGACTATCTACGGAGGGACGACACTTGGAGTCCTAAAGACTTGTTCTTGTTCGGTTCGGGCGCAGCTAGGGAAGGCACGCAACAAAGAGTATGCGTCTAAACTATGCTAAATGATTATGTGTAAATAATATGCTTTCCTGGCTTTATGGTTTTTCCGCATGATTTATGAATTGTCATATGTATCATAACCTAACAGAGTTACCCTAGCATCGTAACATCATTTCAATTCATTTTATTTAATAAAAAGGGAGAATAGAATATAGTAAAACATTTAATAAATCAATATTTCAGAAGCATCATTTCGAAGATATCATTTCAGGAACATTAATTTCAGGAACATCGTTTCAGGAACATTATTTCAGGAACGCCATTTCATTAATCTTTTTCCTTTTAACAGTATTATTCTGGTCGTCAGGACTTTACAGGAAAACATGGTAGAACGTCTCCTACGAACAGGGGAAGCCAGTGCTTCATAACAGGGGGAATCGGTGCTCCATATCAGGGGAAGCCAGTGCCTCTTATCAGGGGGAACCTTGGTTCCATATCAGGGGAAGCCAATTCTTCTAATCAGGGGGAACCTTGGTTCCATATCAGGGGAAGCCAGTGCTTCTTATAAGGGGGAGCCTGGGCTCCATATCAGGGGAACTTGACCAGTTCTTACACTTTCATTTATCATGTTTACATTTCTTTTAGTTGAACATTAATCAGGAAAAACTCAATCATTCAGGGTGGTTCAATAACCATTACATCTCGTTATTTCATAAAATCATTTCTTTCAGGAATAATAATTCATTAAATCGATACTTTGCATAAAGCTGCATTATCGTAAAACAATTCAATCAAATCATACTTGTAATCCCGCAAATCATAAAACATCATTATAAAACATCAATCATTCATAACATCATTCATAAATACATTTCGAAGGGACTGCGGGTACTAGCAATAACCGTTACCTCAACCGTAGTTTTTATACTTCCTGTCTGATGGATCGTCCTTCCTGAGCCCCGAGTCCAATTTCTTTCAAAATATTAAGTTATTGAATTAGTAACTAAAGCGATAAATAATTAAAAATCAACATTTTATAAATGATATGTTTTATAAGAATTCATTTATAAGTAACGAATTTAAATAAAAACATAATTTCCATAATTTAATGAAGATATTATTAATCGAAGCTTCAATCGAAATATATATTTATCTTTCATAAAATCGATTTTCATGAAAGTATTATTTAAATTCCATTTTTATAAATAAAACTAGTAACTTATTTTCGTAAAATCAATAATTAACTTGAAAAATAATAACAATTTATTAGTAAATAATTATATCTTAAAAATTATTAAAACATGCAAATTCGTAATTTGAAAATCTGAAATTTACAACTTAGTTTTAACTCACCCAAGGGCCCAAACTGAAATGGCCCATCCTTAAATTGCGTTGGAGGAAATTGGAAATTAAGGTTTCATAATTGAAACCTGATTTTGGTTTACTGGGAAGGGAAAGCACGAGCAGGCAGGGGAAGAAAGAGAGGAGATAGGAGGGAGATGGGTTCGGGTCCTGGGTGGCGCAGCAGCGCGGAACAGCGCCGGAGAGGCGACGGAGGTGGGGTGGTTCCGCAGCGGCGGAACAGCAAGGGAGGGAGAAAAGGTGGTCACGCAATCAGGGGAAAACAGGGTATTTTTTTTTTGTGCGGTGGTGCGGTGGTTTTCCGGCAAGGTTGGAAGCGCAATCAGCAAGGGAGGTGGCTGAGGGGTGGTTGGGAGCGGTGGTGCGACGCTGGTGGTGCCGCAAGGGAAGAAAAGGAAGAAGGAATAGGGGAGTGCGGTGGTGCCTGGGCATTAGTAGCGGCACTGCTTTCGGTGGTGCAGCGCTGCGATGGGGGAAAGGTAAGGCAGGGACGAGGGCGAGAGAGAAAGCCGAGGAGGAGGGCAGTACGCAGGGGTGGTTTGGTGCTCCAGGGGGTGGTCGGATGGTTGGTTACATGGGGCAGTATTGGTTGTTTCCATCACTGTATTGTAGAGAAAAGGGGAAAAGAAATGCTTAAATTTGTAATTGTTATTGAAACTGATTTTGGTGAGGTTAATTTGAGCAGAATGTTGTTCTGTTTATGAAGCTCACATTATATCATCTATGGTTTCATGGTAGAGTAATGAAGAAGGGAAAGTGCTTGGAGATCAAGGAATGTATATAGACTGAATTTAGGGAAAAGGGAAGTCAAAAAAGTGGAATTGCTTGGCAAGCTCCATGCTTGCCAAGTATACTGGCATTTACACGACCAAAGAGGATAAGAGAAAGTGAAGTTTGCTTATTGGTGATGTTAGGGTTTTTTGGTAATTTCACTTAGTTAGGCTAAAATCCAGAAAATAGGTTTCTTTTTTCAGTAATTGATTAAAAATAGAAATGTTTTAACTAAAATAAAATCTTTATAAACTATCGTTAACGAAAAATTAAATTTAGTTTTCGAATAAAATAAGAACGTTCCGAAATTATTAAAAATCCGAAAATAATTAAGATTTAAAAAGGTCGTTAAGCTCGTAAATATAAAAATTAAATTATAAAATCCGAAAAGTAAATCGTGTAAAAATCTTAAAATTTCAAGAGAAATAAAACTTCGTTAATTAAAATAAAGTTCGAAATTAGGATTTAAAACGGTTTTAAGCTAAATAAAAATAATGTAGCATAATTAATCAAGCTTTAAAAATTCGGGGTATTACAAGAATATAAGAAAGGGTACAAAAAATAGGAAAACAAGGAACAAATGAAAGGAATTTACGATTCCGTTTCTACCTATAAGTTTATGTTTTAAGAGAAGTGACCTAGCAATCAAACTTCCTTGGTATCATATACCGCTTGAGGTTCTTACTTTGGTAATAACTCAAACAATGGAAGCTAGGCTACACTAATGGCCTACAATTGGGAAATGAAGCATGGCAATGCTACATTAGTTGTAGGGTCATCTAGTTTGTTTTAAGTCCTTTCAAAGGCTGGAACTTAATGGCTATTTTGTTCCATAATCAGCTTACCTAAATTTCTGTTTTCAAACCCAGAAAGACTCATATTCAGAAAGACAAAAACAATGTTTGTTTGTTTATTTGAATGAAATGGTCATTTACGGGTTGAGTCAATATGGTTGATTAAAACAAATAACTCTTTAATAAAAAGAACTTTACTAGGTTCAAATCAATCTCTTGATTTGAGTTCCACTAATCTTTGGCATTGTTGCTTAGACCATGTCAACAAGTTAACATTCAAAAGCTCTATTTTGATGGACTTTTGAAAGTTGGTTGATTTCTAGATCAATTCAAGACAAGAAAGTCTTACTTGTTGAAAGTAACAAAGGATATGAACTATTGTTAGAATGCCTAGACAATAGAGTTCAAAGCTAAAGAAAGATTTTATGACTTTATTATTTCACATGGAATTGAGTGAATATAGGTTTATTTACTCAAATATGATATAAGTTTGAATCTGTTTGGCTAGTTCAAAGATTCAGAAGTATAAAATACATTTGGTAAGAAATAATAAAGATCTAGGATAGATCATGTGAATGATTGCTTGAGACCAAAAATGATCATCAATGATTGTGTATTGTAATTTCACAATCTAGCTCCATTAGATATGGCATATCTAAGTGGAATGATTGAAGTCAATTAGTACTTGATTCGATCAATGATGAATCATAAAGACTTTTCCTATAATTTCAAAAACAAAATGCTCAACTACCACCAAACTAAACCAAATTCGTCAAAGCTATTGAAAAGAAATTTCAGAATATCTTTTCATAACATATCTACAGAGTTCCTAAACTCAGTGGGAGCTTAGTGTTTGTTATTCAAAAAACTAAGGCCTAAGTATAGATATATGTTTTATTGTGATTTATTCAAATGAGACACAAGGGTATTGTTTTTACCACGAATTTTTGAGAACATAATGTTTGTTTGCTCGAAATGATGTCCTTTTGGAGATTCGTTTCCAAAATGACAAGTGCGAGAAAATAGAACTCGAAAGTCTTCGAGGCGAACAACAAACATAAACGGACATTCCGGAGGCTTTTCGAAGTGCTTCAGAAAACCCGAACTTATTCTTTAAGGACTTTAGAAGTGGCTTTAAAGAATAGCCATCTCTTAGAAGACTTTACAAGTGCTTCAAGGAGAACAGAATATTCAAAGGACTTTCAAGTGGCTATTGATATTCTATTGTTTGATGTTCTCTACCCAAGTAGGCATAGAGATCAAATCACTGAAACTATGAGATTCTTCTATTAGATAGTAAAGAAACCTACAACTTGCTGTCAAACTATTATCATGTAGATTAACGAGTTTGTTACCTGTAAGAAAGCTATGACGAAACTCAGATTCCCTAAAATGGTTAGAGGCCATATATAGACTCAAATGTTTTAAATGGTTAGAGGCCATAAAACATACTAAATGTTTTGATGACAAAATTGAAATTTTGTTGATTTGCAAGAATAGTTTCACACCTATTGGTTGCAAGTTTGTTTTAAGGATAAAAACCATCAAACATGGAATTGTGTTCACACACAAAGCTAGATTAATTGCTAAAGGTTACAAGCAAATTCATGGCGTGGATTGTGTTGAAGCCTCATGCAAAATCGTAATGCTTAAGTCTATAATTCAAGCAATGATTGTATATTGGTACATATGGCAATTGGATGATAAAACGTATTCCTCAATCAAATGTTGGAAGAAAACTATGTACATGGCATGTCATAGGATTTGTGGATCCAAATAATGCTTGAAATGAATGCTAGCTTATGAAATCTAAGTACAGATTTAAGCAAGCAATTGGGAATTGGAATTGTATTTTAGTGAAGCTAATAAGTATTTTAGTTTCATAAAATGTACATGATTCTTATAGATATATAAGAAGTTTAGTGGGAGTACATAAAAACTTAATTGGTCTTATGTGTATCACACACATATCTCTCTATTGTGAAATAACATTTAAATGCTAATGACTTAGGTTTGAAATTATTCATCAATGATGGACCAAGGCAAAACTTAGTACATACTGGGTATTAAGATCTATTTACAAAGATTTTATGATATTGTTTTGGATTAAGTAATGGCATTTACTAAATCAAACGCGAAAGACTCCGTTGGACATATTCGACCCATATGAATAAATCTAAGTAAAGGATGTTTGAACTATGTATAAGCATTTACTAAGTTAAACATCAAAGAGTCTAAATAAGATTCTTAACCTATATTATATGTCAAAGAATTTAGCTGGAATTAGTATCTACTGAAACTAGATGAGCTAAAGTTACATGAATAGAGTTCAATTGGGAATTATTCTGCAAAAGAATTTATCATGTATGATATAATATGAGGATCGCCAAAAACGTATCGTATGGCTTTAGGCATGACGAACATATACCAGTCTCTATTGATCTAAGTGAAGATCAACTAGATTGAGATCAAGAAAAACTTATGGTACTTGAAAAGGTGCATAGGAATAGTTCTTGATTCAAGGAAATAAAGATATGCTAAATATTGATGCTACACGCATAAACACTGGCAAAGGATCAAGCAAGATTTCCATGGAGTTAACCATTGGCAAGGACGAGCTATAGAGCATCGTGTTTTGAAAATGGAAACATGGGTTGGAGACCATGAGTTGTTGGGTGGTAAATTAAAATATTAATTTCTATGTTCCAAAGATACAGCTGGAAAGTCTTCCACATATCTGTGAACTGCTTGGATAAGTAAATCCAAACAAAGCATCACTAGCAACCTAAACAGTTGAAGTAAAAGTACTTATTGCCTAAGAAGCAATAAAACATAGTTGTTTATATTAATGAGTTCTTCATTGAACTTGGGAAGATCACATGTCTGTTGACTTAATGGTTCTTCATTGCAAAATGCGTAGAACCACTCAAAAGATCTTATCATCATATCTCGAAGAACATTCGATGAAAAGGATATTAAGATTGGCAAAGCATGATAACTAAACCTATGCAACAAGTGAGAAGCAACACTCACATTGTAGCACTGGAAATCAAGCATAACTTTGAATTCGATGAACTGTTTTAAAGATGGGTTTGAGGCCCATGGTTGTAAAACAATGGGGTTGAACATTTATCATATATGAAATGTATTTTCATATTCCATTTAATCTTGGTTTAGTATTAAATGTTGAGTCCTTCAATTTGATGAAATATTCAAGATAGACTGTCAAGACCAGTCCTATCACTAAGAAATGTCTATCAAGTGAACTTGAAAGTCAAAAGTTGAAAATGGTCCCTGGTCGGAGTTTTCTATAAAGATGGACGCATAGAAAACGTTCGACGACTAGAATTCAAGATGACTAGTAGTTCTGTTTCTTGAACTATGTGGACATGTCAATGTCATAATCATTTGCATAGATACTTACTTTGGGAAGACTAGTATCGGACAGACCTATGAAACTTTACTGTAAGAGATGAAAATCTGTCATAAGTAAATTTCATTAAAATTATTAGACACTAAATCCTCAATACCTGAGTGATTTGAGATTACTTGTTTGAGAACTGCTTACTTTGACGTTGACCAACCGTCGCACCGTAAAAGGAGGCTATAAAGGCAACGCTCAGGTAATCACCTATCAAACGAAGTCTAATCTCAAGATCGCAAGATTGGGATTGTCCTCCCATAAATCGGGATGTGATGCCTAAAAGTTGTACAAGGCCACTCGGAGAGCTAGAAACTGTAAAATGCATGGCCGTGCTCGGATGAATCATAGGCTATGATTATCTGTTTATTTGATCAGTTGAACTTTGAAACCGAGAAACACCTCTGGACGTAATAAGGATGACAACTCTTACCTTATGTTCAAGAGCAAGCATCGAGCGATAAAGGAATTAGGAAATGCACACTTGTCCTTAGGGACAAGTAGGAGACTAAAGGAAATGATGCCCTTGGTCCAAGTATGCGGTTCAGTATTAATTAACAAGTTAATAAATTCAGTGAGATCAAGTGAGCTGAATGCCTAGCTAGAGGCCGCTTCAGTTCAAGTGGAATTAATGATATTAATCCACAACTTACTCTTGACTGAACTCGTAGGGTCACACAAATAGTAAGTAAACATATCAAGTATTTAATGGCATTAAATACTCCATCTGTGGATATTCGGAATCGACGGATCTTGGTTTCAGTGGGAGCTAAGATCGTCAAAGGAAAGTAAATGAATACTCCGGAAATGATGATATTGCCGGAAACGGAAATATGGATCGTATCGGAAATATAAATATTATCCAAGTCGTAGATGTTGCCGGAAACCGAAACATGGTACGTATCGGAAAATATTATCGGAAATGGAAATATTGCCGGAATCGGAAATATTACAGGAAACGGAAATATTGTCAAAATCGGAAATATTATCGGAATCGGAAAATAATTCCGGAAACGGAAATAATAAATATTTGTTCGAAACGAAAATTTATTCCGGAATCGGAAATATTAAATATTGTTCGTATCGGAAATAAATTCCGGAATCGGGAATTTAATCGGAAGCGTATCGTACGAATTAGCATCGGACGAGGCCTGCCAGATGAAGGCCCAGCACGAAGCCGGGCCATCGCCCAGCAAACCACACGCATCAATTACACACAGCCAAGCCGCGCCAGGCCCAGCGCAAGGCCAGGCCCAGCAAGGCCTTGGCGCGCGCGGAGCACTACGGGCTGCGATATTTGGGCTGCGAGCGAGTGCAGCTTGCGTGGGCCGCAAGGCTTGCGCGGGTGGTGCTCGTGTTCGTGCTCGTGTACGGTTGTGTGCAATACAAATCCTAAAGCTATTAGAATTTGTTCCATGATTAAATCCTAATCCTAGTAGATAGATTTTATTTAATAAGAGTCCTAACAGGATTCTAATTAAACTAAATTGGTATTCTAATAGGATTCTAAGTCCTTTTCCATAACTCTATAAATATGTGCCTAGGGTCACAAATTTATTGACGTAAGATTCAAGCATTCAAAGGTAAGATTTTCAAGCATAATTCAGCCACAAACACTTGCCCTATTAGCCGAAATTTATAGTACCTTAAGGGCAATTCTAGTTGGTCAAGCTTAAGGCGGATTCGGACGTGCTGTGGACTATCTTAGGAGGGACGACACTTTGAGTCCTAAAGACTTGTTCTTGTTCGGTTCGGGCGCAAATAGGGAGGGCACGTTACAAAGTGTATGCATCTGAATTATGCTAAATGATTATGTGTAAATAATATGTGCTTAGGCTTAGGGGTTTTCCGCATGATTTATGTTTTGTCATATGTATCATAACCTAACAAATACCCCTCATTTTCAGCACAATTAGGAGAACAACAATACAACGTCGTAATTTTGACATTACGCCTCAAAATACAAATAAAAAACTCCTCAAAAACACATACAAAATTCCTAAATTCAAAAAAGCAATTGGGAGCTCTTGCCTAAACCTAACTAGGTAAATCCGAATCCCATTCTAATCAACTATGTAGCTTTGGTTTCTAAATGATTAGAAAGTTGGTGTTTTTAATCATTCAAAAACACCACTTGCAACAATCACACATGTTTTCCAAAAATACAAACCTTTTCAAAATACAAAATACAATTTTCAAGGATGTCCAAGTTGTTTACAATCATCTCTTGGACTAGAATCACCATCAAACACGGGGTAATCAAAGATAACACCTTTTAACATTCAAAGGTTTAGTCTTTTGAGATTCAAAACTCCATTTTCAATATACAAGTTTAAGTTTTCAATTTTCAAGATCTTACCATGTTTAGGGTTGTTCATAGTTATTTCCCTAAACTAGGATCATTTCAAGTTTAAATTTCAATTATTTGAAGTTCAAAATTTCAATATTCAAGCTTTCAAGTTCAAGTTTAACATGCAAAATCTAGGATATTTGGGTTGAGCAACCTCTCCCAAGATGAGATTTTTGGCTTTGAATTCGTGTCGGGCGCACTTATTTTTAAGGAGCCGCTTGGCGTTCGAATCTCATGTGCCCAAGTACAAATTTAAATTATGCACCTTTCAATATCACAATATCAATATCGCACCTTTTAATACCGCAATTTCAATATCGCACCTTCAATACCGCAATTTCAATATCGCAATTTCAATACCGCAATTTCAATACCGCAATTTCAAATCCGCACTTTCAATTCCGCATCTTTACTTGCCTAGTCCATTTCTAGGCAATGTGGACCTACTCCCTAGTCCTTTTCTAGGGGGTCTTGTATTTACTAATTCCGCACTTTATTTAGTATTGTGATGTTGCTTTATTTGCTTTATCGCTTTCATCACCAACATGCTAAATACAACAAAATACAAAGGTTACATCACGCTTAACAAAGATATTTTTGAACAAACCGGCCTTAGGTTCCTTAAATCAATCTTTAAAGTAAAGTGACCACCATACAATTAGAGATTCAATTTGCTCTTAATTCAAACCTACATAGTCTAATCTAGGGTTTATTTTCGAAAAAAAGTTGTGCCAACGTACTTGAATATTTCTAAAGCTCGCCGAATAAGCATTTTGTTCCCGTGCCCGGATCTCACCCATCCGTTTCAAGGATTCAAGGCCTTATCCAAAATAGAGTCACTTGCGGTCTTTCCAAACGAGACTTTAAACAATGTTTGGTGGCGACTCCTTCGAGTTACAAAAATTCTACGGTTTTCTAAAGAACCGCCCCTCTTGTAGAACGGGAAACAAGTTTTGCAAAAAAAAAAAAAAACCCCCTACAATTCTGGCGACTCCACTGGGAATTTACTAATTTCAATTCGAAAATGTGAGCAGATTTCGAGCAACAAGCCACTGATCTGCCTAAGTACTGGATGCCAGCACTGGCGCCAGGCGCAGCCCCTGCGCCCAACGCCACTGCCTGCATCCAGAATAATGCCTCACAGTGGCTTGTCTCCCACTTTTGCTCAACTTTTCGTGTTCGGAGTTAGTCTATTTTTGAATCTGGAAGGACGCTCCCAAACCTCGTGAACAAGTGCCGAAAAACGAGCTTTACAAATACAAATTCAAGTACGATTTCAATTTCAATTTCTAGGCATTACATGAATTTTTCGAAAACCATATTGTGCAAAATGAATTTTTACCTTTGCCCAAACGGATGTGTTCTACATTCGGGCTAGCCCCGGGGGCAACGAAATGGTGACTCTCCATACGGTTCCCGACCAAAGTGTGTGACCATTTCCGCGCCTACCGAAGCTTGGCATTTATTTGACATTCCCGATGTCAAGTATGGAAGCCGTCTGCCGACACACACTTCCCTTAGGCGGATGTGAAAGCTTGTCGCCGGATCCGTCTCTTAGCCAAGTACATTTTGACACCCAAAGCCGACCACTTGCATCATACAAACCTTAGACCGACCTTAGGTTGAGAACTTTGCATGTCGCATTCATATTCATGATTAGTGTGACAACGTGCTACTTTTGCATTGTGTGGGCGTCTTTAAACGCGTGAATGGCTAACTTCGAGTTCTAGCTTGCCAAAACCAATTAGCCTCAAACTAAGAAACCAAACCCCTAGGAGCATCATTCAAACCTCATGCATCTAAATCGTCGATTTTAGGGTCTTTAGGAGTGTCACTCCATTTGATTTAAAACCCTTAAACACGCCTCACGCACAAATGTCAAATTGAAAATTCAATCCAACGGCGTCATAATGCCGGATTTTCAAGTCCAAATTCCAAGTGCCAAATTCAAAATTCAATCCAACGACGTCATAATGCCGGATTTTCTAGTCCAAATTCCAAGTTTCAAAATTCAAAATTCAAATCCAACGGCGTCATAATGCCGGATTTTCTAATCCAAATTTCAAGTTTCAAATTCAACCCAAATTTTCAAATCCAAACCTCAAGTTTTCAAGTCAAAGTTCAAATCCAATGGCGTCAAAATGCCGGATTTTCTAGTCCAAGTTTCAAGTTTCAAATTCAATTCAAATTTTCAAGTCCAAACCTCAAAATTCAAAGTTCAAATCCAACTGCGTCATAATGCCGGAATTTCTAGTCCAAATTTCGAGTTTCAAGTTCAAATTCGAATTTTCTAGAACCTCAATTTTCAAATCCAAATCCAACGGCGCCATAATGCCGGACTTTCTAGTTCAAATTCCAATCTCAAGTTTCAAGTCAATACTCAATCCAACGGCACCATAAAGCCGGATCTTCTAGTCAAAATTTCCATTTCCAAACTCAAACCTCAAATCCAACGGCGCCATAATGCCGGATTTTGCTAGTTCAAATTTTTTTCAAGTTCAAATCCAACGGCGTCATGCCGGATTCCCTATTTCAAAAATTCAAGTCTTCAAACCTTAAACTCAAGTTGCCAATTCCAAACTCAAAGTCTCAAGTTCAAATATCCGAGCCCATACCGGCATAATGCCAACTTTCCAACTCGGCCTTTCAAAATTCCAAAGCTTCGAGAATCAAATTCAAAATTCATACCGTCGCGACTTTTCTATTCTACATTTCAAACCTCAAGCCCTATACTACAAGATTCCAAGTCCACGGCGGCATAATGCCGGACTTTCAAGTTCCTAAATTTAATGTTTCAAATCCACGGCGGCTTAATGCCGGATTTTTCAAATACAAAGCCCCATACAAAAGTGCGTCCTGTCCATTTTGAAGTTCAAATTTCAAGCCAAATTCAAATTCCAAATTCATCTTCAAGCTACAAAGAAATCTTGCTTTCCATTGCTCCCCAATACAAAATTCAAAACATTTCCAACGGGTTAAAACTCCCCAGAAATAATACAAGTTCAAGATTCCATTCAACGGGTTGAAAATCCCCTGAAATAATACAAGTTCAAATTCTATCGACGGGTTGAAACTCCCCTAAAATAATACAAGTCCAATTTTCCAATGCGTTGAAACTCCCCTGAAATAATACAAATTCCAATTCTCGAGCGGGTTGAAATTCCCTTCAAATATTCCAGATCCAATGGATTGAAACTCCCCTAAAATATTGACGGGTTGAAATTCCCTTGAAATAATACAAAGTCAATTCCCTTTTCAATCGGGTTGAAATTCCCTTCAAATACTACAAGTCCAATGGGTTGAAATTCCCCTAAAATATCGATGGGTTGAAATTCCCTTCAAATACTCCAAGTCCAATGGGTTGAAATCCCCCTAAAATATTGACGGGTTGAAATTCCCTTGAAATAATACAAAATTCAAGTCCAATTTCCAAATTCTTGAGCGGGTTGAAATTCCCTTCAAATAAGTCCAATTTCCAATAGATCGAAATATTCTTTTTCGACATTCCAAGTTCTAGTACAAGAGCCAACTTTCACAAAAGAATGAACACTCCTCTCAAACATTTTCAACGGGTTGCAAATCCCGAATACAAGTACCAAATCAAAAATCCCGAATCTTCGGAGTGGCACTTAGAGTCAAAGTCTAGGTCTCATTCATTGCATGCATATCATATCATGTGTCGGGAAGTTCAAGTTCTAAAGTTCAAAATCATGTCCTAACTAGGTGCTCAGACTCCTCCTCTCAAAATCCTATTTAAGATGACTTCACTAGCAGCAGTTGTAGCAGAGCTCTATGAACGTGTTGAGGAAGCAGAGGCTCGCATAAGGGTTCTCGAAGACAATCAAGAAACTCTTTTCCATGCTGTGGGCCCATTCGAGGTAGAAGAAATATTTCACAACCAAAGACCTGTGCCACACCTTGTGCAGCCAAGTGAAAACTCGGAATCTGGGTTACCTCAAGGAGACATTTGCGGGATCTGGGCCAGCGATGATTAAGACACATATCAGGACTCTCCTATTGAAAACATCTCTGATGATGAATGCCGAGAAATCGCGAGCGCCGAATGGTACTTGGAACCCAAGGCAGAAAACAGTGTTCAAGTCATGACTAGGTCTGGTCGAATTCTGCGCCAGCCAACAGAACGACACAGGCAACTAATGTTCCTCTACCCACCGAGGAGAACCCTCTAATCAAGCAATTCAAGCGCACTAAGGCACAGGTTAATATTTGGCAACTCATGGCTTCCTCTGTAGAGCACCGCACTGCTCTTATCAATGCTGTGGTCAAACTGAATGTCACCCCAGAAGTCACTCCTGATGAATTGATCGGGTTGCTTACAAATCTGGAAGAAGGAATTACCTTTACTAATGAAGACCTCCCACCTGAGGGGGAAGACCATCACAAGGCTCTCTATCTAACTGTCGAATACAAAGACAAGATCATCCCCATGACTCTAGTGGACAATGGATCAGCCATCAATGTGTGTCCTCTCCGCACTGCTGAAAATCTGGGTTTCACCCCTAGTGACTTTTCTAGTTCCTCCCAAGGTGTTCGTGCCTATGACAACACTCGCCGGAAGCAAAGGGAACTCTCACTCTGCTACTCCGCACAGGGCCAATCGAGCGGAAAGTGAGCTTTCAAGTGCTCAACATCAAAGCAAGTTTCAATCTCTTATTGGGAAGACCTTGGATCCATGACCTTAAGGCAGTGTCATCCTCACTCCACCAGAAAGTTCGAATGGAGGTCCAAGGAAACGTCATTACCCTACAAGAGTCCCATCCAAGGACCAAGATAGCCGACAAGGCTCTGATATTGATCGAACATGATGACAACGACGAAGACCTTTGGGGGTTCAGCGCCGAAGTTGGAGCCATCGAATCCAGAATGAATCCCATGGCAAAGCGCATGATGATCAAGCGTGGGCGCTACTTGGGCACTACTCTGCCACCGCCCACCGAATCTCCTTTCAAGAACCAAGGGCAGACTAACTGTTGCGGATTGGGATACAAGCCGACCAAGTTCGATGACAAGCAGAAAAAGGCTAAGCTAAGGGCCCGTCGAGCTGGCAATGATCAATTCAATATACCTCCTCATCAACTCACACTCAATGGGCAATTTGTGAAAGAAGGAGAGGATGACTTATACTTCGACTTTCCAGAACCTTTCTATGACTCTTCAAAAGGGATCATTTACCCCTGATTCGAGATCTTTCAAGACTGTCACTTTCTAAAGGATGCTCCTCCAATACAAGACAAGGCTTCCCCTGAGTGCCTTGACTCATCATCTTTTGGTCTGCTATTTGGCCAGGAAATAACCCCAATCTTTTCCGAAGACGCTATGGTTCAAATGATCACTCAAATCGAAGATTTTGACCCATCTAAAATAATTACTCCAAGCGAGAAGATGGTCAATGGCTGGAGAAAGTCTCTCAAGATAACTGCTCCAAATGGCAAAATGTTCAAGATTACTGTGGGCGAAGGATCTATGATGAGCGAGTCCGAGTCGGAGGATGAGTCTGGATCTGAGTCTAGCAATGAGTCTAAGTGTCTAGAATTAGAGTCTTGCATCAATCAAGAGCCTCTAAAGGCCGAGCTTCAAGTCAAAACAGTCGATGTAATGATTGCCGATTTCAAAAACACTTCAATTTCTACTTACACTTCGAGTCCTAATTCAAAACACAATCCTAATCCAAACAACTTTGCTTTACAAGAAACTGAATTTGAATTTCTAAAATTTATCGAAAATCATGAAAACAGGACGCCCATAATTGAGGAAACAAAAAAAAACAACCTTTCTAACAGCGGTGACTCAAAACTAGTTCAGATTGGTTTAACTCTTTCTCAAGCAGAGCGGGACGATCTTATCAAGCTACCTTCAGAGTATATAGACATCTTCGCATGGTCCTATCATGATATGCCAGGGGTTGATCCAAGCATCGGTCATCTTACAATTCCCCTTATTCCAGGTTCAAAACCCATCAAGCAGAAACTCCGTCGCATGAAACCGGATGTTTCCCTCAAAATTCAAGAAGAGGTCTCCAAGCAGTTAGAGGCCGGGTTTATTTGAGAAGCAAAATATCCAGAATGGATCGCAAATGTCGTCCCAGTTCCAAAGAAAGATGGCAAAGTACGAATGTGTGTGGACTACAGGGATCTTAACAGGCCAGCCCTAAAGATGATTTTCCACTGCCTCACATCGACATCTTGGTCGACAACACCGCAAATCACACCTTACTCTCTTTTATGGACGGGTACGCAGGCTACAATCAGATTCCCATGGCAGAGGAAGACATGGAGAAAACAACCTTCATCACTCAGTGGGGTACATATTGCTATAAAGTTATGCCGTTCGGACTAAAGAACGTAGGAGCAACTTATCAAAGAACAACCACATCCATCATGAGCGATATGATTCACAGGGAAATCGAGGTATATGTCGACGACATGATTGTCAAATCCAAAGAACGGCACGAGCATACCTCGGTACTTCGAAAGTTTTTCAACAGGCTCAGACAATACAACATGAGGCTCAATCCTCAAAAGTGCGCATTCGGGGGAACGTCAGGCAAGTTACTCGGATATGTTATCAGCTCTCGAGGCATAGAGGCTTATCTTTCAAAAATCAAAGCAATTCTCGAGATACAACCACCAACGAATGAAAAGGAAATTCGGGGTTTTCTCCGCAGACTACAATATATCAGCAGGTTCATTTCAAGACTCACAATGATATGTGAACCAGTATTTCGAAAGCTCCGAAAAAGCGAGCCCAAGGTGTGGGATGACGACTGTCAGCATGCATTCGAAACAATCAAGAGCTACCTTTCCAACCCACCAGTACTAAAGCCAGCCATGCCAAGGATTCCCCTCAGGCTCTACCTCACAACAACTGATTCAGCAGTGGGGGCTATGCTTGCCCAGGAAATTGAAGGCAAGGAGAACGCCGTATACTACATATGCAAAAAGCTGATCGAGTACGAGACCAAATACACTCAGCTCGAGAAACTCAGCATCGCCTTGGTTTGGGCGACAAAGAAACTACGACACTACATGCTCTCCCATACAATACATGTGATCAGCAGAGTTGATCCTCTCAAGTATCTATTCGAAAAACCAGCACTCAACGGGCGGTTGTCCAGATGGTTGGTCATGCTAGCAGAATTCGACCTCAAATACATTCCACAAAAGTCTATCAAGGGTTCAGCAGTCTCAGATTTCCTAGCCGACTGTCCTGTCGAGGCAGAAGAGGAAGATTACGACTTACCCGACGAGCAAATCTTAATGACCAGTGATGACAGTTGGTCAATGCATTTTGACGGTGCTTCCAATCAGAACGGATGTGGTGTTGGAGTAATCCTAGTAGGTCCAGGCGGCACACACATTCCGATGTCAGAAAAACTACAATTCAACGTCACAAAGAATGCGGCAGAATATGAAGCATGCATCATGGGCCTGGAAGCCGCCTTAGCACTGGGCTTCCAGAAACTTCGAGTGTACGGGGATTCCTCCCTTATCATCAATCAAATTTCCGGGAAATGGAAAGTAAGAAGCGAGAGCTTGGCTCCATACCAGTCCTATCTCGAACAGCTGTCTGAACAAATAGAAGAGCTTCGCTATACGTACCTCCTGAGAGAGGAGAATCAATTCGCCGATGCACTGGCAAAATTGGCTTCAATGATCAACATTCCAAGCAGCATGGCTGAAATGCCACTTACAATTCAAACACGTCAAGAAGCAGCATATGTCCATGGTATTGACAACGTCAAGCAAGACGAAGATGAGCCTTGGTTTACAGACATTCAAAGGTATCTACAAAATTCAGAGTATCCCCCACACTTTTCAAGCAAAAATCGAAGGGCTCAACGATTACAATCAGCCAATTTCGTCATAGAAGGCGGCGTTCTATACAAAAGGTCCCTTCGCGGCCCTAACCTCCGATGTGTTGACAAGCACGAAGCTCAAAGAGTCACGGACAACATACATGCTGGAGTCTGTGGCACCCACATGAATGGGAAAATGCTAGCCCTCAAGATCATCAGGGCACGATACTATTGGACTACCCTCGAACGGGACTGCTACTTCTTTGTCAAGAAATGTCCTACATGTCAGAAGTGTGCTAATCTGAAGCACATTCCTCCATCACTACTATACTCTCAATCATCACCGTGGCCGTTCTCAGCCCGGTGTATCGACGTCATCGGCAAAGTCACTCCAACAGGCACCGGGGGTCATGAGTTCATACTGGTCGCCATCGACTATTTCACCAAATGGGTCGAGGCCGGATCATTCAAAGTATTGGTGTCAGGGGGTCGACAAAGCACGAGGCTAATGCGTGACTTCGTCCCTCGTGGGTGTGACGTTTGTTTTTGTCAAATCAAGTGTAATTGGATTTCCTGTGAGTTTACACCCAATTGACTAGTAATATAGGAGCCACCATTCAGTTTTTAACGACAATGAGAAAAACTGACAAAACCCGGTTATCGTGACATAAAGGGAGTGCAATTATGTTTGACCACGACGGCCATATGTTCCCTTGTGATCCCTGGTGTGGGGATCTCTCAATATACACCCGCAAGGTAGAGATTGAGGGTTCGGGGGACTGTAACTACCGAGAGGAGTACTCGCTCGTCGATAACTCCAGAGGCAGGATATCCTTACTAGCTCAGCATAAATAATTAAAGGGACATGAGTTAACTATTAAACTAATCTGAGTTGATTTTAACAATATGCAACACATAATACTAGATCGATCGCGATTATCTGATTTAGATTGTTTTAAGGGACCTAGCATGATAATCCAATTTCCCAAAATATTATCTTTATTAGGCGTGATAGAACAATTAGATTTAATTAGTTTAACAGTTCATAAAAGGGCGAGGAAAGAAATTAAATCATGGAAAGGGACACATTACGATGCACCCTTGAGAGGTGCGTCACGGTTCTCAGAAAACTAACCACTTTGACTTTCCTATTTCTCCTTTTATTTAACGAATCTCAAGTTACGCGATAGGATACGTTCTGTTCGATTTTTAAATTAATTGCGACAGAACGCGTGATCAATTTCGCAGCGTGAGGCTTAGGCTTAGGGGTTAGAGTCAATACTCAGAATATGAATTGTGTGTTTTCACGTCGAACTTGGGGCTATATTTATAGAAAAGAGTCCGTGGAAAGATAGAATTGTAGAACTCTAATCCACGAGGAATTAGGAAAGAACATGTTCCAAGTAATTTCAGTGCCTAGGGCTGGGCGCCGAAGATTTCGACGACCAGAGCCAGGCGTTGAAAATAGGGTCTGGGCCGTTTCTTTGTAAGATTCGGACTCTTAGAATCCGGATAGTATAGAAAACTCCCTCACTTTGTCATTGGAAGTATCTAAAGAGGCGTAGAAACTCCCTCACTTTGTCATTGGGAGTAGCTACAGATGTTTCGAAGTCAAAGCTATAAAGTGTAATTGGGCCTGGCCAAGCCCAACCACGAGGTAAAAATGTTTTTAAAGATTCTCATTTTCAGGGTTAGCTAAACGAGAAAACCCCCTTGTTTTTATGGGACGTAAAACGAAGTAAAATCCTGCACATCGTTCTTTTTTGGAAAAACGGAAAACCAATCCTTTAATTTTTGGAAAAAAGGAAAACTACTCACATCGTTCTTTTTTGGAAAAAACGGAAAACCAGAAAAAGTTATCGCTGCAGCGACTAAGGACCTGCGCGGTTAGTGACGCAGACCCCGCCGGCTAAAGATGGCGAGCCTGTCCGCTAAGGGTGGACACCCCGTCCGATAGAAGTGGACGAATCTGTTTTTGAAATTTGAAAATACGGACCTATGCGGTTTGTGACGTAGACCCCGCCGGCTAAAGATGGCGAACTTGTCCACTAAGGGTGGACACCCCGTCCGATAGAAGTGGACGAATCTATTTTAAAATTTGTTTGTGCTTTTTGAAAATAAGGACCTATGTGGTTAGTGGCGTAGACCCCGCCGGCTGAAGATGGCGAGCCTGTTTCATTTTGTTTTTGAAGATTCTATTTTTCGAAAACTAAGCACCTGCGCGGCTAGTGACGGAGACCCTACCCGCTGAGGGTGGGCGAGCCCTGTCCGCTGAGGGTGGACGTCCCTGAATTCGTTTTTTCGATTTGGGAACTCGCGTGGTTCGTGACGCGATCTTACCAACTGAAGATGGGCAAGTTCCCCCTTTTTTTTTTGTTCATCGTGATTTCTTTTGAGAATTTCTTTTATTCATTCTTGCAAGAGCGAATTCTTTCGAGGGATGCTCGGACTTAGTTGTAACCTGAATGTGGGTTGACAACGGGTTTAGACGGACCTTTGTTTGTGGTCATCATCTTTCATGGTCTTGAGCTAGTCTTTACGGCTCAATTTTGCCACTACTTGGGTCCTTGATTAGGGGACTACGTATAGGTATCAACGACGACCTTTGTCTTGAGGTCGTAAACCGGTTTTATCTTTTGAGACATCCAGACACGGGACTTCGTACAGCGTAGTCTGGCAATATTGTTTTACCTTTGCATAATATATATTTTCTTTCGAGCCCCCAAGCACTCGTGCTTGACGGTTATTTCTTGTCAAAGAGGTTCCTTGGGGATACGCATTTTGTAATGTCCTTGATCGTGTTTGGGATCGTGCTCGTAAGTGCGAGCGACCTTTGTAGTGGTGTGCTACTCTTAACAAATCGGTGAGGTGCGACTTTCAGAAATCGGCAATTTTCGAGTCGAACGGATACGGCAGGGCCCTATAGAAGTCAGGGGTCTCTTTTGGGTCTGGGATCATTTTCGGTGCCCATGCCTGGGCGTTAAATATTTCGGCGCCCAGCTCTGGGCGCTGAAAATGATTTCTGGCGAGGTTTCTTGATGACACAGTTGGCCTCTTGTTCGTTCGTTCGTTTACTTCACTTGGAAATTCTACGTATTCTCTTCTTTTTTGTTTTTTCTTTATTTTTTTTGGAACGTAGAATTTTAGAGATCACAATGAGTGGAGTGATCGTGATGATTTCTCGAAAAGCCGTAGCCGATTGGTGGACTACGGTGTTTGTCGCTTTGAGGCGATTATTATGTGCAGTAGTTATGTGCAGTAGTTTGATCAGAGTTTTGGTGACTCGCGATTTTCAGTTACCCTTGTTAGTGGGGTGACTTTATATATTCTAAGTAGTGCTTAGAATTTGGGAGGGGTTGTAGCCATTCAAGGTTCGTTTTACTTGATTAAAGCTTAGGATTGTGCCTCTATAACGTGTGTATAGCATTAGCATCGAGAATTTGCGATAAAATCGTCATTTCGAGCATTTTTAGAGTGTTTTTCTCAAGCCTCCAACTGTAGCTACGGGATTGGCTTGGTGCTATAATGCTTTGCATACGTTTTTATGCATTCATGGATCATGAATAGTTTGAACCAGACTCGTTTAGTGCGAGGTACGTTCTAGTAGTGATTTGCTACTTCTCTTGTAAATGTCGTATTGTGCGACATTGCCATGGTCAAGGTAGTCACATGTTGAAGATTGCCTTGACTAAAAGCTAGGTGCCTTTCTTTACACATAATCATATTTAAAAATCTTTTTTACTCACTTGGATTAAACCAACGACTCTTTATTATGTTCGAAGAAGTCTTTGAAAATTATTTGAAATCCGAGTCCTACTGTGTACAATTCGAGGTGTCTTAAGGAAGTTGACTTATAGAAGGGTTCGTACAGGATTACATAAGTGAATCAAAATACTGTTACGATTTTTGGAATGCTGTCTAAGGATTTGCTGGAAGCCAGGGTGCAGGCGTCAAGATATACTTGTGCCCGTTTGGAATATGCTTTAGGCTTTTAAGGCCATCTTTTCCAGAATTGCGGGAATATAAACCGTTTTCAAATTGACTTAGATTTACTTGGTGTATTTCTGCACAAAAGGTCAAGGTATACTTAGTTCTTTCCCTAGCTCTTTCATTTCAATTTTTTAGCCCCCAGTTGCTATTATGTCTTCCCATTAATGATGCTTTCAGATTTCGATTTTAGATGCCCGTGTCATATGTCTGAGTAGGGTGAGCCTTGGTTAAGTGCCAAGTCCTATTGACAATTTTTTTTTATTTTTTTATGTTTTTTTATTTTTTTTTTCAAAGGGAATTTGCAAGCATTTGAATTACCATGAACGGGTGCCCTGGGTTCGAAGGAACGATGGGACAATGCCGTAGAACAATTCTCTTTATTGCAAGCTTACTGCCTTTACTACTTGTTGACGATTATGAATGTGTCTAGTCGTGAAAGAAGGTCTTTAAGTGAGTTAGTTCGCTTTAGGGAGGGTCAAGTCGAGTACTTTAGAGGTCATGGACGCTTGCACCAGCCCCCATTCAATTGAGGCAAAGCAGTCTTTTGAGTCTTGGCTAAGTGCCTAGGAGTGTGAGTGCTCCTTCTGGCAAGGGTACGTGCCCTTATTATTTTTTGATGTGTGCTCGTTTTGGCATCTTGATGACTTGGATTCTTCCTTTGACTTAAAATTTTCTTTCGACTTGGATTGCAAGTAATTAAATTTCAATAAGGGACTTCTATTTTTTATTCTTGTTTTTCTATAGGCTTTAATATTTTTGCAAATTGGTTGGACCGAATCATGGATTGCCTACGTATCTGCCTTAAATGGATATAATTTGGAATCAGGTCTTGCGTAGTTCTTAGCCAGAAAATGGTTTCTTAGAATTCCGATTTTAAACAAGTACGTTCTGAGGTGGAAACATATTATTTGAAACGGTAGAATAAGTGAAGTTTATTATTATTTTAATCTGCTGCCTTGTCGTAAGCCATAAATTTGGTTTTTATTTTTTTTGAGTACATGTATTTTTTGGTGGTACGTATATCTGAATACGTGTTGTACCCCTCCAAGTGTTCGTTATTTTTCCGTGTATGTGCGGATAAAATGACGAGCACTTCTGGACAAAATTTGGCAAGCAGAGAGATTCAGCGCCCAGGCTGGGGCGTTAAAGATTTCAGCGCCCGGCTGTGGGCGCT
Source organism: Spinacia oleracea (assembly GCF_020520425.1). Taxonomy (NCBI): domain Eukaryota; kingdom Viridiplantae; phylum Streptophyta; class Magnoliopsida; order Caryophyllales; family Amaranthaceae; genus Spinacia; species Spinacia oleracea. The sequence continues at coordinate 97,303,151 of NC_079489.1, forward strand.
GAAAATGATTTCTGGGCGGACCTTTTTTGGTGCACTAAATGCTTCTTTTTCCTTTTAGACGAACTTTTAAAGGCGCTTTGCAAAGTTTGCTTTTTTATTATTTATTATTTTTTTGTACTTTTCATTTGTCTTCCTTTTTTATTCGTGACTCAAGACGGTTTGAAAGATGGGTTGAATGAGATAGGATAATTTGTATAGGTATTGGTCAAGCATGAGGATTATATCTGCTAGGACTCACAATTTGCAGCCTCAAGCTAGTGTCATGAGTTTACATCAACCAAGGCCAATGAGTAGCATGGGGATGGCTCAAGGGTATATCAACAAGATGTATCCAAACAAGTTATATGGTCATTACGGTAATGGTCGTGTAAGAGCAGGTTTGGGCTTTGGAAATAATGGGTATGACGCACGTGTCAATGACCGTACGTGGTTTGCAGTTGACAACAAGTTCAGGAGCAAGAGTCGAGGTAATGGTTTCTTGGGTTATGGCAATGAGATCATGGATGGGTTAAATGAGCTGAACAGGGACCCCAGAGCGAAGGCGTCTAAGAACATAAGGATTGGAAAGGGTAGACATCGTAGAACTTTATGTAGTTTTTGTGGCATGATTTGGATTGGTTGACTCAATTCTTTTCCTTTGTTTACTTGGGTAAATTTCGCACTTTTGGGAGGTACGGGCTAAGTATTTCATGGCTCGCTCTCTTCGCTCTCCCTTTTCTCTTTCTATTTTCTCTTTTGCTTGGGATTTCTCCCCAACATAAATCCTTCAAATTTTTTTATTTGGGCTAAAAGGTAGATGGTTGTGGTCTTTGAGTCACGAGGCGAGACTGAGTGAGCCTCGTTTGGTAGGCCTATAGTGGACCTTTAACTTTAGTAGGCCTATGGTGGACCTTTAGCTTTAGTAGGCTTAGGGTGGACCTTTAAATCGTCTTACTTTGCAAGAGTATTTAGTCGTTTCTTAACATGTGCAAATAGCGTAGATTCGAAATCTTGTTTTAACCTTATTGAAATTTAACGAAAGAATTGCATCGAAAATAACTTATTTTTGATTCTTTTCAGATTCCAGTTTCTGGGATTTATTTGGAAGTTGTGATTTAGACTCGAACTTTCATTAATCTTTCTGATTATAACCCGTGTATGAATACAAGGAGGTGGCCTAGACTCAAAATAATGACATGGCGTAAGCCTATAATACTTGACCAAGCAACTTTCAGACTTAGGCTAATTAGACCATAACTTTTGTTGGTTGACACTTTAGATTTTAACCCTTGGGTGTTTATTTGTCATGCGCCATTTTGCTTGATGTTGGCAAGGTAGTTAGTTGGGGAGATCGAATTTTCATCTTTGCAAGGCTAGAATCATTAGTGCGGCTTCCCTCTTAGTGTGTATTGCTTTACCCCGATGGTAGCCTTATGGCATGCCGATTTGGGTATTTTCATGGTTCGTCATGTTGCATTCATGGAAAATCTTTTAGTCAGTATTTAGGAGTATTTCAAGGAGCGAGTGGCTCGAGAGGACTATGATAGTCGTGACCCAATGTGATCATAAGCCTTGAGGCCATTAAATTTTTTTCTTTGCCAATGGTATTGATACCTTAGGCTCACTTTAGGAGTTGTGCGACTATGGAGGAATGATTTTCAGAATGTGACTGTTTCCATTTTGCAAATACTCGAATTACATAATATGTTCTTTTTATTGGCGAGAGAGAGTATTGAGGCCGTAGATTCTTAGCAAGGGATGACAATTACATATGGGTGCTTATTAGTTTAAATGTTAGGAAGGGAGACTCAATATGGTTTAACCTTTTAACTTGCAGAACAACACCGAGCATTAGGACCGATTCTATGGATAAGACAACTAAGACTTAGGATTTAGATTGTACTTTGGCATAGCCTAGTCTAGGCTCGGATTTATTTATTTTTTATTCGAACATTATTTTTCCTTGAAAACTTCATTTGAACATTATTTTTTTGAATATTTTTCCCATTGTGACATTCAAGGTTATTTTAATTAGCATGCTCGGTTTTGGTGCCGAACATTGTCGTCATAGGAGGCCTAATGACGACACAAAGAGTTGTTTATTTTATAAGTCCTTCTTAGAATCGAGTGCCTTTTCTCATATGCCCTCGCAGCAATTTTCGCGAATTTTCTTTTACTGCTACGTATTTTTTTATGAGCGGGCACCGAGGCTGCTGTGCCTGACCAAGAGGCCAGGCAGCAACTTCAGCGCCCAGCAACGGGTGTGAAAAATATTGGCGCCCAGCCAGGGGCGCTGAAAATGCGTCCCTGACTGGTACTCGTTTTCTATTCGAGTATATTTTTTGTACATGCGACTTAATTTTGCGTGTTTGCCTAATAACGTCCTTTACGCGTTGTGCAGCGTTTGAGGGATTCGTTACGGGCCATCCCAAGCGCCGCTTATTTTTGTGGCGATCGTTCGGGTTTGCGGAACACGTATTTTGGTATAACTCTTTGGCCAATTGGTTTATGAATGTTTGGGCAATTTTTAAGGTCGTTGGGTTTCTAGCATTATTTGTCACACACAATCACATAATTCGCTACACATAACTAACATTACATCATGAGGCAAAATAATAGTATGTCATGTAGTTTATGATAGGCTTCTATGGGTAGTATTTGTGCCGGCTTGGTACCGCTTCTATCGCAGATCCAACACATGCCCCGGTCGAGGTAGTGCCTTCAACAGACGAATTTCACCCAAGAGGCCAATCACGATGTAAGCCAAGGGGGCATGCACCAATGAGAGGGACCTAGTGGGCGAGCGATTGGGTTTGGGACGGGTGTACTACTATCGAAAAGTGCCGAGTGGACGACTTTCGAAGCGTATGCACCCCCCGGTTGGCGATGGGTATCTTTAGTCCCAACTCCCGAGATGAAACATCCCAAGGGAGCCAAGATTCGTTACGCGGTTCTGTCCGTTCACATTAATATGTTGATTTTCAGGTCGTCCCAACTTGATGGGGAAATAAACGGGGGGTAGGATCGTTTCACCCTTCGGCTATTTTGATTACCTACGAGCACGAGTATTTCCTTCACTATCCCCAGCGGAGTCGCCACTGTGAGGGGGTCGAAAAAGCACGAGGCTAATGCGTGACCTCGTCCCTCGTGGGTGTGACGTTTCTTTTTGTCAAATCAAGTGTAATTGAATTTCCTGTGAGTTTACACCCAATTGACTAGTAATATAGGAGTCGCCATTCAGTTTTTAACGACAATGAGAAAAAGTGACAAAACCTGGTTATCGTGACATAAAGGGAGTGCAATTATGTTTGACCACGACGGCCATAGGTTCCCTTGTGATCCCTGGTGTGGGGATCTCTCAATATACACCCGCAAGGTAGAGATTGATGGTTCGGTGGACTGTAACTATCGAGAGGAGTACTCGCTCGTCGATAACTCCAGAGGCAGGATATCCTTACTAGCTCAGCATAAATAATTGAAGGGACATGCGTTAACTATTTAACTAATCTGAGTTGATTTTAACAATATGCAACATATAATACTAGATCGATCGCGATTATCTGATTTAGATTGTTTTAAGGGACCTAGCATGATAATCCAATTTCCCAAAATATTATCTTTACTAGGCGTGATAGAACAATCAGATTTAATTAGTTTAACAGTTCATAAAAGGGCGAGGAAAGCAATTAAATCATGGAAAGGGACTCATTACGACGCACCCTTGAGAGGTGTGTCACGGTTCTCAGAAAACTAACCACTTTGACTTTGCTATTTCTCCTTTTATTTAACGAATCTCAAGTTACGGGACAGGATACGTTCTGTTCGATTTTTGGATCGATTGCGACAGAACGCGTGATCAATTTCGCAGCGTGAGGCTTAGGCTTAGGGGTTAGAGTCAATACTCAGAATATGAATTGTGTGTTTTCACGTCGAACTTGGGGCTATATTTATAGAAAAGCGTCCGTGGAAAGATAGAATTGTAGAACTCTAATCCACGAGGAATTAGGAAAGAACACGTCCCAAGTAATTTCAGCGCCCACGGCTGGGCGCCGAAGATTTCGGCGCCAGAGCCAAGCGTTCAAAATAGGGTCTGGGCCGTTTCTTTGTCAGATTCGGACTCTTAGAATCCGGAGTGTATGAGACTTAATCGAGTCTTTTGGTGCGTATTAATTTTATGACGAGATGCGTCTGGGCCCGTTACGAACTCTAGGCTCGTTAGGATTTTAATTTAATACGTAACTCTTATTTTCGAATCGTATTAGGAATAGGATTCTCTCGCAACTTCTATCTCATTTAGGATTTATGTTGGAGTGCAACACTTAATTTTGACAGGTTTCTATCTTTTATGACTTGCCACTTTTAACAACTACCCATTACGGCAGTTACTATTTTTAGCAGGTTTCCATAAATAACAGGTTTCTATAAATAGCAGGTTTCGGGTGAAATGAAAAGGGTGATTGAGATTCGTTTTATGTTCTCATCATCGAACCTTCCCTTTAGGGAATGGGGACAAAAGTAGGTGTCTACAATTGGGTTCCAAGCAAGTGGCCCAGTTCATACAAGAAAACATCATATGCAGATACGGCGTTCCTCACGAGTTCATCAGTGACCAGGGAACCCATTTTCAAGGAGAGTGTGAAGATCTACTCATCGAGTACAAGATTCAACATCATCGCTCTTCACCTTATCGTCCACAAACCAATGGGGCAGTCGAAGCAGCTAACAAGAATGTCAAGACCATCATCATGAAAATGACTACCAATTACAAGGACTGGCCCCAAAAGCTGCATTTCGCATTGTGGGGATATCGAACTTCAATTCTCTCTTCAACTGGTGCAACTATGTTCTCATTGGTCTATGGAATCGAAGCAGTACAACCTATCGAGCTAGAGATACCTTCTCTAAGGATAGTGCTCGAAAGCAAAATCCCAGAAGCTGCATGGGTACAAGCCAGATATGACGAACTAGTCATGCTCGATGAGCGTCAGCTTCAAACCGCTCACCATGTAGAAGTCTATCAGCGCCGAGTGGCCAGACATTTCAACAAAAGGGTCAGAACCCGAAACATCAAGGAAGGCGAGCTTGTCCTGAAAGCCCTTCGCAAAAGCACCATGGACCCAAGGGGAAAATTCAAACCCAACTGGGTAGGCCCGTACATTGTCAAGAAAATCCTCTATGGGGGAGCAGTCGAACTAACGGACATCGACGGAACAGAATTCAGATCTCTGACCAACCTCGATCAACTCAAGAAGTTCTATGTCTAAGTTCCATGTTCAAATTCAAGAATCCAAATTCAAAATTACGTGCGGCCTGATTCCCTAGCGGGACACGTAGGCAACCTCATTTCGAGGCCCAGCCACTTTAATACAAAAAAATTCATAATTTCCTCAATTTGAACATTGTCAAGAATCAAATCACATCAAAATTCAAAATTCAAATTGTTGTTGTTTTTATTCCAAATGTGTCAATTCAAAGCAAAACATGTTCAAGCAGAATTTAACACAATAACTCTTTATTTGGCCCTAAGGCCTTCAAAGCTAATACAAAGTCAGGATCAAGTGAAGCAAAGTTCAAAATCCTTTTCACTTCCTAAACACATCTTCTAAACACATCTTTCTAACACATTACAAACACATTACAAACACATTCCAAACACAATTCATTCCAAACACATTTAGCCTACAAAGATCTAGGGTCGGGCGACTATGCTCTCGAGTCTTGGCACCTTGAGTATTATACCTTGACTCCTCCCGCAATCAATCATCAATCTTCCCTTTGCCCAAGCGGCGGGTGATGGAACTTGCAAGCCTTCCAAGACGGGAGGACGACGAACCTCCTTTGGATTCCGAACGGTCAAGCACCTGCTGGGCCACACTCCCGTCACCTTCCTCATAGTCAGTTGATGCAGGACGTCTAGCTCTAGAACCTCGGACTCTAGCTGGTCCGGAGAAAGAAATGTCCTTCTGTCTTAGGCCTCTCATCCATACAATATACCTCGCAGACAGAGAAACTGACTCAGGTGGGAACTGGATACTCAAGAATGGTTTGGCAACCCAATACCGCCTCCAAACTTTAAGTCGATTTCCATTCAGCACAACAGTTTCGGGTTCTCTTCAGTACAGTCCGGGATCTCCTGTTTCAAGCCATATTGTCTCATCACTCGAGCAGGCGAGTAGAAGACCAGCATTGTGAGGCTTGGCACCCTCAAAGTAGTAGAACCAGGGGCATGTCTCATAGCAGCAATTCCCCGCTAAGGAACTACCCACCTTATACAAGATTCAATCCCAGAGAGTGCACACCGCCACTCATCCAATGAAAGCCGGCCATACAACGTGGGTCGCACAGTGAAACCCTTTCTATTATAGCTCGCCATGTTCTCCGGTGGTGCCACAACCATGAGCCTCTCCATAAGCCAAACCTTGGGGAGTATACAAGAAGCACATTTCAACATTCAAAATTCAAATATAAGTACAAAATTCAATATGCAAGAGAGCTCCAGATCCTTACTTGGAGTAACACCGGACTTCCAAATGGCAAAGAAGAGGGGTCCGACTTCAGCATATCAAGGCCCGTCAATGCTTCGCCAATCACGAGCGGTATTGGGTCCCGACCATTAGCAAACTGCTCTACAATTTCTATTAGGGAGGCATCACCATGCCAAACCCCTGTTTCGAAAAGAGAAAGCGAGCGAAAATACAAAAACTCAAGGCTCTCAGGCGGAATACTTTGGGAACATCAAGCCCATCAAAGTTGGTGACAAAAAGGGACAAATTCACCCCTCTGCCATATACAACGGCACTCAAAAGTGGGGGCTTCAAGCCCAAATACCTTTCAAAACTAAAGAAAAAGTGTTATTCAACACTGGGCGTGCATGGCTCCAGCATGACGGGCCACCCCAATATAGCACTAAATTCCTCAGGGAGGGGACATACCTCATTATTTCCAAAACGGAAGACATGATGATTCGGATCCCAAGCCTCCAGAGCAACAAGAATGAAGTGCAAATCCAATTTTACAAACCGGAAAGAGACGAGCACCCCTAGATGCATGCCATCAAGCTCCCTTTTCTCCAATTTGCCCAGCGAACCAAGCCACGAGTTCAAGGCACTCTCAAAGGACACAGCCATATTTTCTTTTCTTTTCAAGAGGAAGCAGTTTGCAATGATAGCAGGGAAGGATTGATTCAAGAAATGATCCAACAAGCTCCGTATTTATACAAGAGTCGACTTGCACGACAGCCCACGAGCGTCAGGCGCCAAGACTGCGCCAGGCGCAGGGGCCTGCATCTAAGGACGAGGCCACCGTCCTCTCTTATGACTCCGAGTACACACTCTTTAGTGTTTCGGACAGCAGAATACAACCTCCATTATTCAAGATTCCAAATCCGCAAACCGCGCAACTTCAAGAAGTTCGGATCAACACTTCGGGCAGATTTCGGGTCATTTCAAAATTCAAGCATTCTAGTCCTAGATCGGCATCCTAAGTCGAGTCTGCATATGCATAGCAAAAGTTGAATATACTTTGACTTGCGCTTTTCCTAACCAAAAAACCTCAGTCAAAGTGGGGGCTTATAGTGGGTATATACACCCGAAGAAAATGGGGAAAATTTTTTCAAAATTTTTTGGCAAAATTCTCATGCATGCATCTAGCCACAAATTTCAAGGCACACACAACGCATACGAATCCAAACATTCAAACATACAAAAAACCAACCTCCAAATTTAACAAACCATTTCAAAGTTCAAAACCATACAAACCATATAAAAATTACGGTTTCAATCCATACAAATACAATACAATTCAGCCCATACAAAATCAACCCAAGCAAGCTGGAACTCGCTACCATGCAAGGTCAGTTTGAGTCATCATCAGCGGTGACGTCAACCATAGGCGCCTTGTCCCTGTTTCGCCTCCTAAGGCGCTCCAGCTCCTGATCCAGCTCCGTCCCAGGGGTACTAGGATCTTGCTCCGAGATACGAAGCGTGCCAGTGGTAGGATGAACTCCCTGTTGAGGAGAGGAATACTGATACGACGGAGGCATCGGCATATACTGGTACGACCCAAACATCTGAGCCTGGCGCATCCTCTCCATCTCTGCATAGTAAGCCCAGGAATCTGCACCCCAGGGCTGAGGACCACTTCCTCCGAAATAGTAACCAGGGGAAGAAACAAAGGGTTGTGAACCGCCTGCACCTCCAAACGAATGCCTGGTGGGATCAACATGTACAAAAGGGGAAGCTCCCCGCCCAGCATCAGAATGCCTCTGATGAGCACTAGCACCGGACCCCTGTCCCAGATCCAAGCTCGGCCCCTCCTGCCTCAGGGACGTCTCCGCCTGGGGTTCTTTGTCAACAGATCATGTACGTTCTCGACGGCGCTCCTATACAAAAAACAATTTCAAGAATCAACATCCAAGTTCAAATTTCCAGAGTACAAATTTCAAGATCAAGAAAGGCACCTCTCTGTCCCGGCCAGAAAGCTTCCTGGTCAGCTTAGCACACTGCCTCTTCTAGGAATCAATCAAGAGCATCCATCGACGCACTCTCACCCGAGGCGCCTGCATACAAAATCCAAGATCAATTCCCAAGTACAAGTTTACAAACAGTTTCAAAAAAATACAACAGTACTTACAGCGGCATAATACTCAGGTACAGCATCATATGATTTCCGGTGCGGAGGAGAAGCAAAAGGGATGGTCTCCACCACCTCTTCCCCGTTCGAGTTCTCATAGCGGAGGATCCTATTAGCATGGGGAATGTCCTCAAGATCAACCTCCTCCTCTTATATACAATCATACAATCATACAATCATCCAATCAATACAAGAGTACAAGAATGCAAGAATACAAGAATTCTAGGTTCAAAGCTCAGCGGCAGTACGAAGCGTACTGGTGGAGCCAGCCTCCTTAGGAAGTCGTCATAGCTCCCCTTCCTGTGTACAAAATCCCCCCAAGTGCGGAAAACAACATCGCCCCTAGCCTCCGCATAGAGTCGGGCCAGCTCTTCATCTAATGCCAGCATGGACCCTGGTGGATCCTTGGGGATAAGTCTCTCCCCCGAATGGTGCTGAGGGGACACTCTTTCTCCTAGGTACCACATATGGCGGTACATACCTGGAAGCAAAACCCGCCGCCCAGACAGGAAATAAGCACGATCAGTCGAGGCAGGTATGAGCGCATTGGCAAAAGGACGCCATACCACCTGCAAAACAGACAACTCAGGCAACAACACAAATACAAATACAAAGAGGGCACAACAGTACAAGAATATTACCTCGTCAGAAGGTAGGACTCTCCAAGCTTTGCGAGAGGCCGCCAGAGGCACACTGCTGCGCAGCGCTCCTATCCAAGAGGCAGCATACGGGTAAGCCGCATCTCTAGTACGATCCGGCCCCAAAGTCGGAAAGTGATCATATATCCAAATCTTTAAAGAAGCAAGTAAAACATTAGTTAAGTTCAAATACAAGCATACAAGTACAAAGTACAAGGCACAAGGAGTCTTAAATACCTCCAGCACACTCCACAGAGCAGCCATGCTCGGGTCACTCCCCACCGTAGTCCGGGAAGCCCGCTTCTTCTCATACAAAAGGTGGCTATATGCCAAGCCACCCCAGTTATAGCTCGAAACAGCTCTCAGGTCCCTCAGAACGGACAGGAATCGGATGTGCACCCGACTGTTCCTACTCGGGACCATCACTCTGCTCACCAAGGCTAGGAGAAAGAGCCTAACCCTCTGCTCCGCGGATACACCCGAACCGCAGATAGCCTCCACGATCACAATCACAGAAGCATGGGCATCGTCATCTGACAAGTCAACAACAGGGCCAAGCAAGTCCCTGGCAGCGGCAGAGCGCCACGTCAGCTCCGGATCAAAAGTCACGTTCCTCTCAGAAAAAGGAAGACCCGTGATCATAGCAAACTCAAACGGGGTAATGGTGATCTCCCCCCATGCCATGTGGAAGGTGTTGGTGGTATCCCACCACCGCTTTAACAAAGCCCACAGTCGGGGCTTGATCCCTGTCCTCCTCGAAGAGCCTCCCATGGCACGCCAGAAGTCGGCCTGGCCCATCTGCGACCAAATTTCCATGGCCTCCTCATCAGCACGAAGAGCTTTAAAATCCCTCTTAACCTCCACCAAGGACCAGAAAGTACGAAACGGCTTTCCACCGGCCTACAGGTGAACGAGTTAACTCCAAACCTATACAAATAAAACATACAAATTCAAAGCACAATACAAGACTCAACATGCCAGCGCGAGGCCACTGAGACAAGTGTCACTCCGGCCGAAACATCAGGTCGGAAGGACTCCAACCAGTACCACTAAAAGTAGGCGCATCCCGGGGAACCATACCCCCGTTGGGCGAGTTTATTGCAGCCGCTTCATCATCCGAAGCGTCCTCCTCAGTAGCTAGAACTACCGACGATTCAGCGAGTTTCCTCCAAGTGTGACGAGGCATCCTAAATCAAGTCGAGTACAAGATGTCAAAATTCTAAACTGGGGGCTATCATATACTAGCCTAAACAAAGTAAAAAAAATTCAAGACGAATCCCCAGTGGACCTCTAGTTCAAGGTACAAGTTCAACACCAACGCCTAGGCTACCCATGCCAAAGTAGGTATACAAGTTCAACACCAACGCCTAGGCTACCCACGCCAAAGCAGGTATACAAGTTTAACACCAACGCCTAGGCTACACATGCCAAATCAGGTATACAAGTTCTACATCAACGCCTAGGCTATCCATGCCAAAGCCGATACAAAAAAATAGACATTCAAGAAAACTTTCAAAAATTCAAAACTATAAGTTCCAACTGTTCAAGTTCAAGTGGCTATCAAACAGTCTTGTACAAGATTCAAAAAAGCTTAAGCATACAAGCATCATTTCAAAGTACGAGAAAATCAAAACTACATGCAATCTTAGAGTTATTTCACAAGCAAAAATATTAAATACTTACATGGATAAGGCAAGAACAAGACCAAGGGAAGACAATTCAACCTTTGAGAGAGAAAGAGAGCAAGAAATCAAGAAGTGCTCCTCAAAATGGCACAGCAAGGGGCAAATATATAGTGCAGCCCTGCGCCACACGGCGCTGCCTGCTGCATGCGCGAATCTGCAGCGCGCGCGGTCTCCCGTGCTGATTGCACGTCCTTTACTGCTACGGTGTTCCGTGAAGGAAATATGTCCTTCACCCAAGGTGCATTAAGTCTAATACCAAGGTTCAGATTAATTGCGAACAATTAATTCAGTGAGATCAAGTGATCGGAACAACTAGCTGGAGCAATGATTCCGATCAGTGAGTTCTAATGGATATTGAACTCACAACTTACTCTTGACTGAACCTACAAGGTCACACCAAAGATACGTAACAGATCACCGGATTAAATGAATCGGAAATTCATTTAATAGCTTTTCGGGATTTAAGTTAGAAACGTATTATACGATACGACCTTGCATCGGAATCGTATATCGTTTCGCGAATATTCGTAGCTAGGCGAAACGAATAAATCGTATCGCGAATATTCCTCGTATACGAAACGATAAATAATATATCGGAAATATATTAAACGCGGATACGAGGAGCGGCCCACGAGCCGAGTGCACGAAGAACTCAAGGCCCATGGGCGCGCGCGCTAGGCAAGCAAGCAAGGCGACACAACAGCGTTGGCCCATGGCCGAGCATCTGTGTGCGCGCGCGGGCCAAGACCACGACACAGCAGCAGCAGCGCGCGACCCATGGCCTAGCTCGCTGTGCGTGTCCGTGTGATGCTGCGCGAGCTTGCTAGCCGGCCTTGCCTTATGGCTTGGTCGGTTAGTAAGGTTATGTAAATAACCTTATGACCTAATTTCCAACTAAGGCAATCACAATTCAGATTACAAAGAACCCTAGGAGAAAACAGAGAACCCTAATTCTCTCTGTGCCTCCATAGTGTGTTCATCCCAAAAAAGCAAATCTCTTGATCGATTGTCTAAGCTACGATAATCAAGACGGATCTGATCGTGTCGGTGAACCAAGTAGAGGAACGACAATTGGAGTTCTTTGTTCGTGTTCGTTGACAGATTATTGTGGAAAACACGCTTCGAATGTAAATATGCTTAATCTGTGCTTTATACATGTTTCCTGGCTTTGGGGATTGTTCCGCACATGTTATTATGTTTAACTGTATTCCCCTACAGTGGTATCATGAGCCTTATGTATTCAAAGCATGAATTAGCATGATTATTATTGTTTTTGCATTGTCGAAATTTTTGGAATTTTTGTTGATTTTCCGGAATTTTTTCGAATTATGGGATTAATTGCGAAATCGGCATTTCCGAAATCAAAAATATTCGCTTTTTCGATTTTTAAAACCCTAATCTGATGGAAAACGATTTTCTAAGATCAACTCATGAGAATAGAATTGCGAAAACAGGCCACGAAGCATCACTTTTTAGGGGTTTTTGTTAATTTTTCATTAAAAATTAAATGTGTCGGACAGTAATTCAATTAAAAAGTCGACATATACTACTCGGAATTGGTTGAAATTTTGACACAATGTTTCTGGGTACATGCTTGATCTATGGTAAAAATTTTCGATTTTTCCGATAAGTATAAACCCTAATTTTGCCTTTCCCCAATTTGTAAAATTTACAACCCTAATTGAATTTTAATTAATTTTGGATTAATAATTCGGTTAATTGGGGAAGGGCGTAGTATTTCATGGGTAAGTGGATAATTTTAAAAATTAATGGATTAAAATTTTGAATGGTTTCGTTAATTTTAATCACACTTAAACCAATTTATTAATAATCCGAAATTTAATTGTTTATGAACGATGTAAAATTTCGGATTTTGTTAATTAAAGGTTCAAATTTTAAAGTTGATTCGATCGTTCTTAAAAGTTTGAATATTGTTAGCCCTTGATTTATTAATTTTACGAAATTGGATTGTCGTTAAAGTTTATTAAATCGTTAAAAATCGTTGATTTTCGAAAAATTAAATCGTAACTTTTTTTGAAAAATAAAATTAATGCAAGTTCGTGAATTAAAATTTAATTTTAATTAGGTTGGTCCATTTTACGAACCAAAAACACAAACATGAGCATGATGGAAGTATGGCTCGTCGAGCCATACGAGGCCGTTATGCGAGTCGTGCCATGCGACACGGGCAGCAGCACGAGCTGCGTGCCTCGTGCGCGCTAGGCAAGGCAGGGGCGGGCGATGCCTGCGGGGCTGCGACGAAGCGAAGCGCGATGCTTGCGACGTCGAGCACCCACGATGCACAACATACACGCAACGCAGGGCAGCTATGCTGCGGGTACGCGATGCGCATGCGCAAGGCATGGCGCGCGACACGTGTGGGCGAGGCATGGCGCGCGAGTGATGGGCGAGCGATAGCATGCTATACGATGCGATGGGCTGGGCGCGCGCAGGCAATGCTCGTGTGCTCTTGGGCCTCTCGCACGACGGGCTGGGCGCAAGCCTAGGCCGTTTGATTGAATTTTTTATAAATCGTTTAATTAGTTATGCTTCGTGTATTTGCATTAATTTGGGCTAACGGGATATTTAATTTAATATTTTATTTGCTTGGGCCGGGCCGCGAGTTTTATTTTCATATTTCATAATTAATTATCCGGAATAATTATTGGTTTGAGTGGGAGTCACTAAATGAAATTAAAATGAAATAATTATTTTAATTATTTCGTAGGTCGCATTATTTTAATTAAATTCAATTTTAATTAGAATAAAGTCTAAGGATTAATAATTTGGAAATTGATTAATCTTTTAGGACGCGTTTATGTGAACGTGAATTTTAATTAATTCACGTAAATACTGGCATATTAACATGGGCCATTCGTTTTAGCATACGAATGGGTGAATGCGTAGAATATATATTTTATGCAATGCAGGTACTCCAAGTGACTAGTATGGCCAAATTTAGGATAGTTAAATACAGTCTGCGCACCGTTCTATCTTTGAATGTAAAGTTTTAAATATGGTCTGCGTACCATGGAAATTTTGATGTAATTTATTATTTTCAAGTATTTCTAAGTTTAGAACTTTAAGTTAGCATTTGAACGAAGATTCAAGACGATGCCAAGCTAACAAAGAGGTGATGAAGATTGGATGCTTCAAGACAAGAAGTTTTGGGCCATACTAGATCACCAATTATTTATGCAATTTAATATATATATTATGCGTGAATGTATGAATGTATGTATGCTTTGCATGAACAGGTTGTTTCCTATGAATCGATTAGTTTAAAGTTCACTAAATAATCGAACCAACATAAAAACAACTAGGTCCAAGTAATATTGAGTCTTAAAATTGCCTTCCAAATCAACACTTACAAAAATCTAGGGATCTAAGATAGTAGGTTTACGCTAAAGGAGCACGTTGACTGTGGTTATAACTCAAACAACAATGGGATTAAGTTGTTGCAATGGGATAAATTATGGCATTAATTTATTAACCAAGAGTAATTTGGAGATTACTAGCAATAGGTTTTGCTTACCTAAAATCTTAAAATACTTAAGACATGCTAAAGCTGCTTAAGGATTTAGGACTTTTGGGGTCTTGGAATCGTTTCATTCATTTCGGACCATGTTTTTGCTTTTTGCATGAATGAAATGTTTTAATAGCTTTAATGATTGCATGTTTGCTTTTATTTCAAAGTTATTGAATTGTATGAATGGTTATTTATTGCAAATTCTTTTCGATTGTAGTAATAAAAAATGGCCGCAAACAATAACACTTTCAACCTGCGTTCAATTCTCGACAAAGAGAAGTTGAATGGCAACAATATCCTCGACTGGCAAAGGAACTTACAAATAGTTCTTATGCATGAGGAAAAAGAATATGTCCTTGAGGAAGAGTTACCGGAAGAGGCTGGGCCGGAGGTAACTCAAGCTGCCCTTAATCGTTGGATTCAGGCCAACAGGGATGTCAAATGTGTGATGCTTGCATCCATGAGTCCTGAACTTCAGAAAACGTTCATTAGCTCGGATGCTTACCAAATCATCTCGGAGTTGAAGAACATGTTTCAGGACCAAGCCAGAATCGAAAGATTCGAGACTCAGAGGTTGATCCTTGAGACTAAGCTGAAGAAAGGAGAACCAGTGAGCCCACATGTTCTTAAAATGATTGGACTCTTTGAGAACATGAGAGCTCTAGATTCTGACGTCTCAAATGAAATGGCTATTGACATCATTCTCCATTCGCTTCATAATGGCTATGACCAGTTCAAGTTGAATTACAACATGAACAACATGGAGAAATCTCTTACTGAGCTTCACGGTATGCTGAAAACCGCTGAAAAGACGCTCAAGCAAGAGAATAAGCATGACATGCTTATGGTGCGTAAGGGCAAGAACTTCAAGAAATCAGGCAAGAACAAGGGCAAGAAGGGTAAGGGCAAGGCTTCGCCCTCATCCAAGTCCAATAGCGCCGGTTCTGGTAAACAGAAAAGGGCGACTAGTTCTCCTGCCGACTCTGAATGCTTCTACTGCAAGAAGAAGGGGCATTGGAAGAGGGATTGCTTGAAGAAGAAGGAAGATGAGAAGAACGGGAACGTTGCTTCTCCTTCAGGTATGTATGTTATACATTGTAATCTAGCTAATTCTACTTCTTGGGTATTAGATACTGGTTGTGGCTCACACTTATGTTCCAATCCATAGGGACTAAGGAGAAGTAGAAAGCTGGATAAAGGCGAGATGGATCTACGCGTGGGAAATGGAGCACGGATTGCTGCATTAGCCGTAGGATCTTATTTTATTTCTTTGCCTAGTGGGTTTGTTTTGGAACTAGAAAACTGTTACTATGTTCCTAGTATCACCAGAAACATCATTTCCGTTTCAAGTTTGGATTCTAAAGGTTTTAGTTTTCAATTTAAAGACAATAGTTGTTCTTTTGCTTTGAATGGAATGTTTTATGGTTTAGCACAACAAGAAAACTGTCTTTACGTGCTAGATACGAGCAAACACATTTATAACATAAATACCAAAAAGGCTAAAACTGGTGATTCGAATCTCACATTTCTGTGGCATTGTCGATTAGGCCATATAAACATAAAGCGCATGGAATTACTTCAACGGAAAGGAATTCTAGAATCATTCGACTTAGAGAAGATTGATCAATGCGAATCTTGTTTACTTGGCAAAATGACAAAGCAACCTTTCTCAAAGGTGGGAGAAAGAGCAAGCGAACTACTAGGGCTAATACATACGGACGTATGTGGGCCTATGAGTACGAAAGCTAGAGGTGAGTTGAGCTATTTCATAACGTTTACGTACGACTTCAGTAGATATGGCTATATTTACTTAATAAAGCACAAGTCTGAATCGTTTGAGAAATTCCGATAATTTCAAAATGAAGTAGAGAATCAACATGGCAAGAAAATCAAAGCTCTAAGATCGGATCGAGGAGGTGAATATCTTAGCCACGAGTTTGATGACCATCTAAAAGAATGCGGTATTCTTATTGACTGCTCCGGGGACACCTCAATGGAATGGAGTGTCGGAACGGAGAAACAGGACCTTACTCGATATGGTCAGGTCAATGATGGGTTAGGCCGAACTTCCTTTACAGTTCTGGGGACATGAGTTGCAAACTGCAACACTCACACTGAATCGTGCTCCATCAAAAGTTTTTGAAAAGACTCCATACGAATTATGGACTGGGAAACTTCCA
This sequence comes from Spinacia oleracea, assembly GCF_020520425.1. Taxonomy (NCBI): domain Eukaryota; kingdom Viridiplantae; phylum Streptophyta; class Magnoliopsida; order Caryophyllales; family Amaranthaceae; genus Spinacia; species Spinacia oleracea. The sequence goes on from NC_079489.1 coordinate 97,319,793, forward strand.
AAGTTGTCTTTTCTGAACATTTGGGGTTGCGAAGCATATGTCAAGCGATTAATTTCGGACAAGCTACAACCTAAATCTGACAAATGTTTCTTCGTTGGGTATCCAAAAGAAACTATGGGGTCTTACTTCTACAACAAGTCAGACAACAAGGTATTCGTTGCTCGTGACGGTGTCTTTTTGGAAAGGAATCATATTTCCAAATTGACAAGTGGGAGAATAATAGACCTCGAAGATATTCGAGACGAACAACGAACTCTGAACTCTTTAGAAGCAGTTCAAGTTGATGAACCTCCAAGGTCTTTAGAAGAGCCAGTGGGAGTAGTTCCTCAAAACGTTGTTGCCCCTCGTAGGTCAAATAGAACTATTTTTCAGCCGGACAGATGGACAGGCGTCCTCTTGACTGAAAACTTAGACGTTCTCATATTGGATAGTGATGAACCTTTGACTTACAAGCAAGCTATGACAAGCCCAAGCTCCATTAAATGGTTAGAGGCCATGCAATCTGAAATAGACTCCATGTCTGAAAATCAAGTATGGGATTTGGTTGATTTGCCGGATGGGTTCACACCTATCGGATGCAAATGGGTCTTCAAGTTGAAGAAAGACAAAGATGGAATTGTATACATATACATGGCTAGATTGGTAGCAAAAGGTTACAGGCAAGTTCACGGCGTTGACTACGATGAAACCTTTTCTTCAGTCGCGATGCTTAAGTCTATTCGGATAATGCTTGCGATTGTCGCTTTTCATGACTATGAAATATGGCAAATGGATGTCAAAACTGCCTTCTTGAACGGTGTTCTTGAAGAGACTGTGTTCATGACACAGCCGGAGGGTTTTGTCGATCAAAAGAACCAAGGAAAGGTATACAAGCTTAAGAAGTCCATCTACGGACTAAAGCAGGCATCAAGGAGTTGGAATAAACGATTTGATGAAGCAGTCAATAAGTTTGGCTTCATCAAGAATCAGGATGAATCTTGTGTATACAAGAAGGTCAGTGGGAGTAAAATTGCATTCCTAGTCTTGTATGTTGACGACATACTGCTTATTGGAAACGACATTCCTATGTTGGAGTCTGTAAAGACTTGGCTCGGGAAGTGTTTCTCAATGAAGGACTTAGGAGAGGCACAGTACATATTGGGCATCAAGATCTATAGGGATAGATCTAAAAGGATGATTGGACTAAGCCAAAGCACTTACATTGACAAAGTGCTAGCTAGGTTCAATATGATGGAAGCCAAGGGAGGCCATCTACCCATGTCACATGGCGTATATCTAAGCAAGAATCAGTGTCCCAAAACATCTGATCAGCGTAGAAAGATGAGTGGAATTCCATACGCTTCGGCTATTGGATCCATCATGTATGCTATGATTTGTACAAGGCCGGATGTTTCGTTCGCACTCAGTGCAACGAGCAGGTACCAGTCAGAACCAGGTGAGGCGCATTGGACTGCTTCCAAGAACATCCTAAAGTACCTGAAAAGGACTAAGGATCAATTTCTGGTTTATGGTGGTACAGATGAGTTGATTGTTAAGGGCTATACGGACGCAAGCTTTCAAACCGACAAAGATGATTTCAGATCACAGTCTGGGTTTGTGTTCTGCCTCAACGGCGGAGCAGTAAGCTGGAAAAGTGCTAAGCAAAGCAGTATTGCGGATTCTACAACTGAAGCCGAGTACATTGCTGCCTCAAAAGCAGCAAAGGAAGCTGTTTGGATTCGGAAGTTCATCGAAGAACTAGGTGTTGTCCCCTCCATTAAAGGACCAGTGGCTTTGTATTGTGACAATAGCGGAGCCATTGCCCAGGCAAAGGAGCCTAGGAGCCACCAGAAGTCCAAGCACGTACTGCGGCGATTTCATATACTTCGAGAGATCGTTGAAAGAAAGGAAATCGAGATTTGCAAGGTTGGAACTGAAAAAAACGTCGCGGATCCATTGACTAAACCGTTGCCACAAGTGAAACACAACGCACATGTAGCAACCATGGGAATCAAGCATGTTGGAGAATGGCTTTGATTTTCTAAGTATTGTTTTAGAACATATGTTTGATCTATGTTTAAAACAATTGGTTTAACCATTTCATATTTATGAAATTTATTATTTCATATTCATTTAATTGTGGTTTAGAATTAAATGATAAGTCCATGTGATTCAAATCATTCAAATGGGATGTCAAGATGGATTCTTTGGCAAAGAAACACCCATAAGTGAACTTGAATATTGAAGTCACAAAGGATCCCTAATCCGGGTCATTGAAAGGTGGACGACCAATGACTAATAAAGATTAGATTGCAAGTAGATTACTTAGTTCTGTTTCTTGAACTAGAGTGACTGGATGTCAGAATCTTTTGCATAGATACTTATTGGATCTTGTATCGGATTGACCATGAGAACGCTTTAAGAGATTAAAGTCATGTCATAGGTAGTTCTCATTAATGGTGATTAGAAACCGTTCCTCAGAACATGAGCGATTATGTCTGCTCGTTTGAGAATTAGTTCGCTTTGATACTAGCTAAACGTCGCACCGTAAAAGGAGGCTATACAAGCAGTTATTGGGCGTACTATGAATCAAAGTGAGTATTCATAGATTGCAAGAATGGATTGTCCTCCTATCTTTGATAGGATATGGTGTTGTTGTGTAACAAGGCCTCTCGGAGAGTTAGATACTGTAAAATGCATGGCCGTACTCAGAATGGTTAGGCTTAACCTTCTGCAAAAGTTTGACAGTTGAACTCAGTAATCCGAGAAACACTTCTGGACCTAATAAGGATGGCTTGGATCTTACCTTATGTTCAGTAAGTAACACTAAGCGACAATGGAATGTGGATGCACACTTGTCTGAATGACAAGTGGGAGATTGAAGGAAATATGTCCTTCACCCAAGGTGCATTAAGTCTAATACCAAGGTTCAAATTAATTGCGAACAATTAATTCAGTGAGATCAAGTGATCGAAACAGCTAGCTGGAGCAATGCTTCCGATCAGTGAGTTCTAATGGATATTGAACTCACAACTTACTCTTGACTGAACCTACAAGGTCACACCAATGACACGTAACAGATCACCGGATTAAATGAATCGGAAATTCATTTAATAGCTTTTCGGGATTTAAGTTGGAAACGTATTATACGATACGACCTTGCATCGGAATCGTATATCGTATCGCAAATATTCGTAAGCTAGGCGAAACGAATAAATCGTATCGTACGACGGTGATTCGTCGTATACGAAACGATAAATAATATATCGGAAATATATTAAACGCGGATACGAGGAGCGGCCCACGAGCCGAGTGCACGAAGCACTCAAGGCCCATGGGCGCGCGCGCTAGGCAAGCAAGCAAGGCGACAGAACAGCGCTGGCCCATGGCCGAGCAGCTGTGTGCGCGCGCGGGCCAAGACGACGACACAGCAGCAGCAGCGCGCGGCCCACGGCCCAGCTCGCTGTGCGTGTCCGTGTGATGCTGCACGGGCTTGCTAGCCGGCCTTGCCTTATGGCTTTGTCGGTTAGTAAGGTTATGTAAATAACCTTATTACCTAATTTCCAACTAAGGCAATCACAATTCAGATTACACAGAACCCTAAGAGAAAACAGAGAACCCTAATTCTCTCTGTGCCTCCATAGTGTGTTCATCCCAAAAAAGCAAATCTCTTGATCGATTGTCTAAGCTACGATAATCAAGACGAATCTAATCGTGTCGGTGAACCAAGTAGAGGAACGACAATTGGAATTCTTTGTTCGTGTTCGTTGACGGATTATTGTGGAAAACACACTTCGAATGTAAGTATGCTTAATCTGTGCTTTATACATGTTTCCTGGCTTTGGGGATTGTTCCGACCACATGTTATTATGTTTAACTGTATTCCCCTACATTCCGCACCAAGCATCAAACATCGCATCAGGCCATCCATCGAAAATACGGGTATACACCTGTATCTCCAAATACAAACAGATGAATTTTTCAAGAATACAAAGTCCAAAAAATACAACGACTCAGACGTTCAACTCCCAACGGACCCAAGCTCCGGGAAAGTCAGTTGAAATTCCAAATTTTAAGGGCCAGCAAAAAGCTCTTATCCCCAGCAAAGCACATCCCCAACGGATTAACTCCGGGTATTAAAAAATTCAAGGTTCAAAATTTCAAGATTCAAAAATTCAAGATTTAAAATTTCCGATGCCAAGCTCCGTCCTGAACTGAAGGCGGAAAAATACAAGTACGAACCGGAGTCATCACCAACCGCACCGAGGTAGACTCTATCCTTTTTTTTCTAACGCCTGTTTTATGCAGGTACCGGCGTACAAAGAGTGGTCTCGATTGCAGAACATCTTGATCATTCTCCGTCCCTTTCGAAATACTTTGACTTGCTCTTTCCTAACCGAACGACCAGTCAAAGTGGGGGCTTTAGTAGACACGTAATTTGTGTCTCCCCTTTGGGATGATGACGATACCATTATCCTTATTAGGTGATTGGAATAACTCCAGGCGGAAATCCCAATTGCTAAGTGAAGGAAATATGTCCTTCACCCAAGGTGCATTAAGTCTAATACCAAAGGTTCAGATTAATTGCGAACAATTAATTCAGTGAGATCAAGTGATCGGAACAGCTAGCTGGAGCAATGCTTCCGTTCAGTGAGTTCTAATGGATATTGAACTCACAGCTTACTCTTGACTAAACCTACAAGGTCACACCAATGACACATAACAGATCAACGGATTAAATGAATCGGAAATTCATTTAATAGCTTTTCGGGAATTAGTTGGAAAACGTATTATACGATACGACCTTGCATCGGAATCGTATATCGTATCGCGAATATTCGTAAGCTGGGCGACACGAATAAATCGTATCGTACGACGGTGATTCATCGTATATGAAACGATAAAAAATATATCGGAAATATATTAAATCGCGAATACGAAGGGCATCGGAGTTGCCGGCCCGTGGAGCCAAGCACGTAAGCGTGCAAGGCCCAACGAACCAGCAAGCTCGCGAGCAAAGGCGAGCAAGGCCAGCCTATTGGGCGCGAGCACGCAACAGCACGCACAGCAAGCAACGCAGCGACGAGCGAGCAGGCCCATGGCCCAGCTGCTCGGTGCCCTCGCGCTGTGGGCTTCAGCCTGCAGTGTGTGTCGATGGGCAGGGCTGTGTGGTCCGTGTGCTTGCGTGATGTGGCCGGTCAAGGCTCTTTAGTCTTGGTCGGTTACATCATTAATACAATAGGTCAATTGTATTTTTCCAACACACAATTCATACTACTCAAACCCTAGACACAGAGAACCCTAATTCTCTCTGTGCCTCCAAAGTGAGTTCTTCCCAAAAGCAAAGTATCTTGATCGATTGTCTAAGCTACGATAATCAAGACGGATCTGAACGTGTCGGTGAACCAAGTAGAGGAACGACAAGTGCAGTTCTTTGTTCGTGTTCGTTGACAGATTATTGTGGAAAACACGTTTCGAATGTAAGTTTGCTTAATCTGTGCTTTATACATGTTTCCTGGCTTTGGGGATTGTTTCCGCACATGTTATTATGTTTAACTGTATTCCCCTACAGTGGTATCATGAGCCTTATGTATTCAAAGCATGAATTAGCATGATTTTATTGTTTTTGCATCTGTCGAAAATTTTTAATTTTTTGTTGAATTTTCGGAATTTTTACGAATTTTTTGTTGAAATTTTACGAATTTTTACAAATTTTCGGAATTTTTACGAATTATTGGATGCATAGAATATATTTTTTATGTAATGCAGGTACTCCAAGTGACTAGTATGGCAAAATTGAGGATAGTTAAATACGGTCTGCGTACCGTTCTATCTTTGAATGTAAAGTTTTAAATATGGTCTGCGTACCATGGAAATTTTGATGTAATTTATTATTTTCAAGTATTTCTAAGTTTAGAACTTTAAGTTAGCATTTGAACGAAGATTCAAGACGATGCCAAGCTAACAAAGAGGCGATGAAGATTGAATGCTTCAAGACAAGAAGTTTTGGGCCATACTAGATCACCATTATTTATGCACTTCTATATATATATATATATATATATATATATATATATATATATATATATATATATATATATATATATATATATATATATATATTATGCGTGAATGTATGAATGTATGTGTGCTTTGCATGAACAGGTTGTTTCCTATGAATCGATTAGATTAAGTTCACTAAATAATCAAACCAACATAGAAACAACTAGGTCCAAGTAATATTGAGTTTAAAAATTGCCTTCCAAATCAAGCACTTACAAAAATCTAGTGATCTAAGATAGTAGGTTTACGCTAAAGAGAGGTGCTATTTTAGTTGACTTAGGTGGTAAGGCGTCCTAAAGGAGCACGTTGATTATGGTTACAACTCCAACAACAATGGCATTAAGTTATGGCAATGGGATAAATTTTGGCATTATTTTATTAACCAAGAGTAATTTGGAGATTACTAGCAATAGTTTTTGCTTACCTAAAATCTTAAACTACTTAAGACATGCTAAAGCTGCTTAAGGATTTAGGACTTTTGGGGTCTTGGAATCGTTTCATTCATTTTTGGACCATGTTTTTGCTTTTTGCATGAATGAAATGTTTTAATAGCTTTAATGATTGCATGTTTGCTTTTATTTCAAAGTTATTGAATTGTATGAATGGTTATTTATTGCAAATTCTTTTCGATTGTAGTAATCAAAATGGCCGCGATCAAAACAAAACTGAAAGTAACTGAAATTCTGGATTTAAAATTGAACCTATCAAACTTTCTTGATTGGGAGAGGAAGCTTCGGCAAGTCCTCAGGTGGAACAACATTGAATATGTAGTTGACAATCACATGCCCAGCTATTACTCAAAGCATATGACTCCAGAAAAGCACTGTGCGTGGGCGAACCACATGTCGCTAGTGATGGATCTTATTCTTGGCTCTATCCCCAATGATTGGAGTGCAAGGTTCGTTGCATACGAGCCATGGGCACTCCTAAGGCATCTTAGGGATATATGTCGTGGTAGATTCCAACATGGTGGTTAACATGTCGACCAAAATGTTTTTGAATTGGTAAATTCATTTGAGGATCTAAAGCTTAATGCTCCACTGGGTTGTTGCTTTGACGTCGAAAGACAAAAAGCAAGGGAAAAGGGTCATTGATCTTCAAATGACAGAACGGACGCCAATCAGAACTCATACAAAGAAAATGCTTGGGCTTCTCAACCGGCTTGAGTTACTTGGTGATCCATTCCCATATTCTGCAGCTGCGGGAATACTTTTGAATTCTCTTCACCCTGGTTATAAGAAATTCAAACTACTCTATTTCTCCAAGAAAAGGGAGAATACTCTTAGTGAACTAATTTACTTGCTTTATCAGTACGAATTGGACTTTGTAAGTGATAAGCAAGCATCCCTAAAAGTAAAGAGTAAGAAAATCAAGAAAAGGGTTCCGGGGAAGATCCAAAGCAAGGGTGCATCTCCATCTACTTCAGGAAGGCAAGTGGCTCCAACCAAGAAGAAGATGAAGAAGGATCGTTCTCCATCTACATCGCAATGCTTCAATTGTAATGAAATTGGTCATTACAAGCGAGATTGCCCCAAACTAAAGGAAGAGAAGAAGGACGGAAACGTTGCTTCTCCTTCAGGTATGTATGTTATACATTGTAATCTTGCTAATTCTACTTCTTGGGTATTAGATACTGGTTGTGGCTCACACTTATGTTCCAATTCGCAAGGAATAAGGAGAAGTAGAAAGCTTGGTAAAGGCGAGATGGATCTACGCTTGGGAAATGGATCACGGATTGCTGCATTAGCCGTAGGATCTTATTTTATTTCTTTGCCTAGTGGTTTTGTTTTGGAACTAGAAAACTGTTACTATGTTCCTAGTATCACCAGAAACATCATTTCCGTTTCAAGTTTGGATTCTAAAGGTTTTAGTTTTCAATTTAAAGACAATAGTTGTTCTTTTTCTTTGAATGGAATGTTTTATGGTTCAGCACAACAAGAAAACGGTATTTATGTGCTAGATACGAGGAAACACATTTATAACATAAATACTGTAGACACCTACTTTTGTCCCCATTCCCGAAAGGGAAGGTTCGATGATGAGAACATAAATCTCCACTTGACAACGCATCTCCTATAAAATAACGAATCTCAATTCCCATTTTCAATTCACCCGAAACCTACTATTTATAGAAACCTGCTATTTATGGAAAGCAGCTAAAAATAGTAACTGCCGTAATGGGTAGTTGTTAAAAGTGGCAAGTCATAAAAGATAGAAACCTGTCAGAATTAGGTGTTGCACTCCAGCATAAATCCTAAATGAGATAGAAATTGCGAGAGAATCCTATTCCTAATACGATTCGAAAATAAGTGTTACGTATTAATTAAAATCCTAACGAGCCTAGAGTTCGTAACGGGCCCAGATGCCTTCCATCATAATTTTAATACGCACTAAAAGACTCGATTAAAGTCTCATACACTCCGGATTCTAAGAATCCTAATCTGACAAAGAAACGGCCCAGATCCTATTTTCAACGCCTGGCTCTGGGCGCCGAAATCTTCGGCGCCCAGTCCTGGGCGCTGAAAATACCTGGGACGTGTTCTTTCCTAATTCCTCGTGGATTAGAGTTCTACAATTCTATCTTTCCACGAACTCTTTTCTATAAATAGAGCCCTAAGTTCGACGTGAAAAAAAAAACAACACACAATTATTATTCTGAGTATTGACTCTAAACCCCTTAGGCTAAGCCTCACGCTGCAACACTGATCACGCGTTCTGTCGCAATCGATCCATAAATCGAACAGAACGTATCCTATCCCATAACTTGAGATTCGTTAAATAAAAGGAGAAATAGCAAAGTCAAAGTGGTTAGTTTTCTGAGAACCGTGACGCACCTCTCAAGGGTGCGTCGTAATGTGTCCCTTTTCCATGATTTAATTACTTTCCTCGCCCTTTTATGAACTGTTAAACTAATTAAATCTGATTGTTCTATCACGCCTAATAAAGATAATATGTTGGGAAATCGGATTATCATGCTAGGTCCCTTAAAACAATCTAAATCAGATAATCGCGTTCGATGTAGTACTATATGTTGCATATTGTTAAAATCAACTCAGATTAGTTTAATAGTTAACGCATGTCCCTTCAATTATTTATGCTGAGCTAGTAAGGATATCCTTCCTCTGGAGTTATCGAAGAGCGAGTACTCCTCTCGGTAGTTACAGTCTTCCTAACCCTCAATCTCTACCTTGCGGATGTATGTTGAGAGATCCCCACACCAGGGATCACAAGGGAACCTACGGCCGTCGTGGTCAAACATAATTGCACGATAACCGGGTTTTGTCAGTTTTTCTCATTGGCGTTAAAAACTGAATGACGACTCCTATATTACTACTCAATTGGGTGTAAACTCACAGGAAATCCAATTACACTTGATTTGACAAAAAAGAAACGTCACACCCACGAGGGACAAGGTCACGAATTAGCCTCGCGCTATTTCGACCCCCTCACAGTGGCGACTCCACTGGGGATAGTGAAAGAAATACTCGTGCTCGTAGGTAATCAAAATAGCCGAAGGGTGAAACGATCCTACCCCGCGTTTTTTTCCCCATCAAGTTGGGACGACCTGAAAATCAGCATATTAATGTGAACGGACAGAACCTCATAACGAATCTTGGCTCCCTTGGATGTTTCATCTCGGGATTTGGGACTAAGGGTTCCCATCGTCAACCGGGGGGTGCATACGCTTTGAATGTTGTCCACTCGGCACTTTCGCTAGTAGTACACCCGTCCCAAACCCAATCGCTCGCCCATTAGGTCCCTCTCATTGGTGCATGCCCCCTTGGCTTACATCGTGATTGGCCTCTTGGGCGAAATTCGTCTGTTGAAGGCACTACCTCGATCGGGGCATGTGTTGGATCTGCGATAGAAGCGGTACCAAGCCAGGCGCAAATACCACCCATAGAAGCCTATCATAAACTACATGACATATTATTATTGCCTCATGATGTGATGTTAGTTATGTGTAGAGAAATATGTGATTGTGTGTGACAAACAATGTTAGAAAACCAATTGGCCAAAGAGTTATACCAAGATACGTGTTCCGCAAACCCGAACGATCTCCACAAAAATAAGCGACGCTCGGGATGGCCTGTAACGAATCCCACAAACGCTGCACAACGCGTAAGGACGTTATTAGGCAAGCACGCTAAATCAAAGTCGCATAAACAAAAAAATAGACGTGAACAGAAAACGAGAACCAACCAGGGATGCATTTTCAACGCCCCTGGCTGGGCGCCAAAATTTCTCACGCCCTACGCTGGGCGCTGAAGTTGCTGCCTGGACTTTTGGTCAGGCGCAGCAGCCTCGGTGCCCGCGCAAAAAATATGTAGCAAAAAATAAACCGTTCGTAAAAATTGCTGCAAGGGCGTATGAAAAGCACTCGATTCTTAAAGCGACTAAAAATATATAAATAACTCTTCGAGTCGTTGTTAGGCCTCCTACGACGACAATGCTCGGCACCAAAGCCGAACATGCCAATACCTATGAATGTCACAATGGGCAAGTGTTTCGAAAATCCAAAGAATGACCAAAAAAAAAAGAACCAAAAGTGTACCAACAAAGGAAAGAGCGAAGAAACCAATAGAGAGAGTCAAAGTCTAGAGTAAGTAAAGCTTGAAACTTTGGGGCCTATACTTTAGCTTATCTTATGCATAGGACTGGTCCTGCCACTTGGTGCCGATCGGGAAATCAAAGGTTAGTGCGTCTCGAAGATACATCGCCAACACCAGGTTTAGTGACTCCAAGCTCAGTCCGTCATCCCTCATTTCAAGGATCTCCGCTTCCCCAACCTCGATTCGCACCCTCAAACATGTCCATCGAAGAATTGCGAGAGCAGATGGCCCAAATGACCCAACTCATGGGCCAACTGAAAATGGAAAACGAAGCCTTAGCGGCTGCACAAGCCAAAAATGACCTTGATAGCGAGAAGAGGATTGAAAAAATGGTCCTACAGCAAACCATGGGGAGCAAGTACTTCTCCCTTGATCCTGAACCTTTTCCTGGAAAACTACCAGAAAAGTTTAGTTCATCTGACTTACCAAAGTTTAAAGCCACGGACAATCCCCGTGATCATCTATTGAGCTTTGTGAATGCTATGAACTTGAAAGGCGTGGATAAGTCCATGTATTTACCTGCCTTTCCTTTGTCCTTGGAACCTGTGTCGCTCAAATGGTACTACCACCAGGACCCTAAGCTCTTCCCCACTTGGGAAGACTTTGTCAATGTCTTCATCAAGCAATACTCGTCGAACATGGATTTTCAAGTCACCATGCGCGAGCTGGAAGTTCTCTTCCAAAAGAAAAATGAAGGTTTCACAACCTACTTTGCTAGATGGAGGGACCAGGCGGCCCAATTAATCAATAGGCCTCCAGAAACAGAATTGGTCTAAAAATTCCTTAAAAACCTGGACCCGGCTTACAGACAACACCTTAGGTACCTGGGACTTGACACTTTCAAAAGAGTTTATGATGTGGGGATAAAGATCGAGGATGACCTCGCAAAAACAATACAAAGTAAACCCGCATACAAAAGCAATGCCTACAACAGGGGCAACACATCCCAAGCCTAAGAAGTCCATGCCGTAGAGGAGACTCCCGCCCGAAGAAACCCTGGAAGATGGGTCCGAGACCGAAAGTTTGCCCCACTCGGGTCGACTTTGGTACAAGCCTTTGAAAGACTAACCAATCAAGGAAAGTTAAGGCCTATAGGCCCCACCCGTGACCCTCCTGTCAAGAACAAATATTGGGTCGAAGGTACTTACTGCAAATTCCATCATGGAAATGGGCATGACACTGAAAACTGCTGGGGCCTAAAACATACGATCCAGGACATGATAGAGGATGAAGTGATACCGCTCCCTAACGTTGGCAAACCCAACAACAACAAAAGCCCACTCGGCTCTTCTCACCTCTCTCTCGACCAACCAGAAAATGAGAACTTCGACCCTACGGTGTGTATTACACCTCAAGGTGCACCACTCGCTGTGGTCCCTATGGATCGATTCGAGAGAGGAGTGTGCGGTGTGTGGGATGATGATGCTGAAGATATCTACCTGTCTCAAGTCTCGGGCCAGGACCTCTTTACTGAAACTTGGCCCGGGTATGCTCTCATTGACACCACCCCTCAGGAACCCGAAGTTGACAATCTCACCGGATCCGGAAGGATATATCAATCGGATATTCGCCCACCTCCTATGGACGATATCCCAGTCAGACAAACTCCTGAGAATGGACGGCACACCACCGTCGCGGAAGTCATTGAAAATCCTCACTTGAAGCAGCTAAAAAGAACCAAGGCCGAGATTACCATCTGGGACCTCATGTGTACTTCAAAGGAACATCGCGAAAAGCTTATCCGCTCACTTGACGTCATCTCAGTACCTACAGATATCACACCTGACTCATTCGTTAGCCACGTCACGAAAGATACTGGAGAAAAGGCCATAGTTTTCACTGACAAAGACTTGCCCAAGGAGGGGGGTGCTCATAATAAAGCCCTCTATCTAGTGGTCGGATGCAAAGGACAAAACATCCCCCTAGCGCTCGTAGATAACGGTTCAGCGGTTAACGTTTGCCTATTGCGAACCGCCCATTGCTTGGGGCTAGGAAACGATGACTTCCAAACCTCCACGCAAGGGGTACGAGCCTATGATAACTCTCGAAGGCCTGTGTTGGGAAAAATCAACCTTACCATACAAACCGGGCCTGTGGCACGCACCACAGAGTTTCAAATAATCGACATCAAACCCACTTTCAACCTCCTCTTGGGGCGACCGTGGCTCCATGACTTGGGAGGTGTGGCTTCTACCTTGCACCAAATGGTTAAACTTAACCATAACGGGGTAATACTGGAAATCCGCGCCCCTCCCCTCGACGTCAATTGTACTATGGTTGGAACGGCCGAAACTGCAGACGACCTTTATGGGTTTCAAATGGATGAAGCAATCCAGTTCGTCGAAGATTATGATCCAGCATTCCTAGACCCACGCGCATCCCGAGTCGTCCCTAGAATGCTGTTAGCTCAAGGTTATTTCCCAGGAACCCCATTGGGCATAAGGAAGAAGGAATACACATTCCATCCTTTACCCAACAAATCTACTCCCTTTGGCTTAGGCTATGAACCAACGGAGGAAGATATTGCTGACCGTCTGTCTAGGCTACGCCTCAACAAGGCCAAACAAACCACCCTCCTTCCCCCATATCAAAGGACCCTTAACGGGATGTTCGTTCGGGAAGGAGAAGAACACCCATGTTGTGATTTCCCTGAACCCTTCGTTCAGGATGGCTTGCTAAAACCCGGATTTGAAATTTTCCATCACTGCACCACCTTGGATGAGGCACCCCACCTCACCAAGACCAAAACAGCTAAAATATTGGACAACCAGGCTCTATGGACATTGTTTAACGAATCGAGGCCTATGGAGGACGAGACTGTGATGACTACCCTAGCTTTACAAGATGAAGGTTTCGATCCAACCCGGTTAATCTCTCCTGCATCAACACTAGAAGAGATCGAGAACGGATGGGTGAAGACATATCAGTGGGTCAACGCAAAAGGAATAGAATTCAAGATGAGTACCGGTGAAGGACCAAAGTTTTACGAGACTAAACCCAAGGCTTGAGCCATATAGAGCACCATGGTAAAAGCGCCTAGTAGTTCTTTAGATTGGTAGAAAAAAATAAAGGCTTTAGACGGTCCTAAGACCCCTTAGAATACAGGTTAATTTTATTTCAGTGTGTTTTCCTTACTTTCCGAATTAATAAAGGCGTAATATTCCTCCTAAAAACTTTATTTCTAACACTAAAAAAAAAAGCACCAAACGTACTTGCAAAGAGGCGGCCCACTCTAGGCCTAATAAACAAAGCCCACTCGGTCTTGAATCGTGACATCGAAATTCATCAAACCCCAAAAGAACCACATTATCATATTGCCACAACATGAGGGTCTAACCCATGCAACCCAAAGAAATCAAAAGAAAGTCAAAATTCAAACAATACAAATGTTGCTCAAAAAAAAAACTCACAAAAATAAACGCCGCCCCCGGCATCAACACGCACCTCAGCCCACTCAAAAGCCTATACAAAAATCTTCATATCTTCCACACACTAACCCCATTCTCAAAACTGTTTCGAGTCACGAATAGAAAAAATTAATCCGGACAAAAATGCGTCTCACGCTAACAGTCAAAAAAGCCTTCGAAATAGCCTCAAAATTGATTTTAATACGAGTGAAAAGGCAAAAGCATAAAATAAAGAGAAAAGAAATAAGTGCAAGAACATGTGAAGCAAAGCGTCGAAAAACGACCGCCCATAACTCTATATCAGCGCCCAGGGCTGGGCGCCGAAATCTTTGACGCCCCAGCCTGGGCGTTGAAACTCTCTGCCTGTCTAACGTTTTTGCCAGAAAGTGCTCGTCATTTTATCCGCACATAACGGAAAAATAACGAACACTTGGGGGGGTACAACACGTATCTAGATATGCGTACCAAAAAAATAGTCGTACAAAAAACAATTTCATTTTTATACACGGCTTACGGCAAAAAAAAAAAAAAAAAAAACTGCAGACGAAAATAATGATACTTCACTCATTTGACCGATTAAATAATATGTTTCCACCTCAGGGCATACCTATTGAAATCCGGCATCCTAGAATTTATTCTAGCTAGAACTACGCGCGACCTGATTCTGACAAGATACGTAGGCAATCCTTACCAAGGATTCGGTCCAATAAAAAAAAAACATATATACATTGTGCAAAAGTGTTAGACATATATAAAATATAAAAAAAAAGGGGGGGGGAGCAAAAACGAAAGTAAAAAAAAATATAATAATAAAATACGCCTTTATTAAAAAAATAGTAAGAAGGAAAACAAAAGTGCTAGGAATGAAAAACAAACACAACTGAAATAAATAAAGGGCACCTACACCCTAGCAAGAACTACACTATTCTAGTTCTTCCGGATCATCAAATAAAGTCTTGTAGAGGGCAATGTTCGCATGGTCCACCCCCGCAGGTCTCTGCACTGCCCCTATATCAATCTCCATAAGAACCGGCTCCTGGATACTAACTTCCAAAGATGCCGAGGCTTCAGAAACATTCCCAGTTTGAACAGTTACAACCTGCTCAGCCTCAAGGGCACATACAATGGTGGGAGAAGGATTATCAACATCAACTAGATTAGTCACTTTTTCTACAGGCGGCTGAGCCTTCCTAACCCATACATTGTTCCGGCGACGATCTCCGCGAGAGCTTGCATTCCTTTTAGCAATGGCAGACCCCTTCATGTTAGGCATCTTTTTAGGCCTAGAACTGGAACGGGAAGGAATTTCCTTTCGCTTTCGATCAGGACGAGCTTTCACAGTCTTAATACCATGGGTGCGAGGATTGGAAGAATCACGGCCCTCATATCTAACCCGAATACGAGGTATCAAAATCTCAGCCGGCTCCCCATTTCGAGCCTCGGTCCTCACAGCTTTATCATCGGAGCTCATCCACAACTTATAGTTTTCAGAAAGACCCACAAAGCCATTTGTAGTTACGGCCCAACGCGGGAGACCATCATAATACTTAGCCCATGCTTGAACCCGTGCTTGTGAAAAAGCCGCTACTTTAGGTGGTACCGTATCAGAAAAGGGGATGGTCTGCCTTAAGCCGTATTGACGCATGACTCGGTAAGGAAAGATATAAATAGGCCGGGATAGCCCCAACAAAGAAACATAAACCGATACATCAGAACCCCCCTTCATAGTAGTCAAACCCCACCACGGTACCACCCACTTAATAGAACATATACCATGAGTTAAAAAGGAGGTCCACTCGGCCTCGTCCTTGCCTCGGTGCAAACATTTCCGGTTACCCAAGGCTATAGGGCGATAGTGTTTAGGATTGGCAGGGATTTCTAAGAGCCTAAGTCGTTCCATGAGCCAAATCTGCAAAAAACGGGTACGATCAGATTAAAAAATTATAAATAAACAAACGAAGCCTGCGGCGCAGTTTCAACGCCCAGGAACAGGCGCCGATGATTCTAACGCCTAGCCCTGGGCGCTGAAACTCAGCTCCAGGCAGGACGAGTAAAAAAATAGAATACAAAAAAAACATGCGCAAGGAAAAGATCGATTACCTGCAGCAATAGGGGGCTCCCCTTAAAATATTCAGATTTGGTATCCTTCTTCAGTTCATCCGCACTCAGCAAAGTATCGGTAACAACCAATGGTATGATAGAATAGCAGCCTTCCATCTGGCTAATCAAGGGGATCAACCTTATGTCACCGAACTCACCATTGTTATTCGACAGCAAATAATGATTCAACAAGCAAAATACAAGGGCTCGAATGTTCAATTTTTGTTCGGTCATACTTTTACTAGGTCTAAAGTGGTGTTTTACAAGCTTTGCCAAATTAACCTCATCACCTACAACAATCTCAGCAAGCATGTTAGCATCTAGTCCTAGGAAATCCCCTATGGTTGTTTTACCCTCTTCAATGGTGTCAGGAGTGGCAGGAGTAGCATTAGTAGGATAACCAAGGATCGCGGCAAATTCGTCTGGCAAAGGACATATTTCGTTGCCCCGAAAGACAAAAACATGATGATCGGAATCCCAAAAGCTTAGGGATGCATGCAGGAAGTCATAATCAATATTAATTTGTTGTAAGCCTAAAAGTGCCTCTAAGTGGTATTCTTTCAACAAAGCCTTTTCTGTAGGAGTAAGGGCTCGTAGCCAACGCCTAACAGCCCGTTGGAGTGAGAAAGGAGGAATCGACATAACGAAAGCAAGGAGTAATTAAAAATGCAGCAATTACAAAAGAGAAGGAAATTGAGAGTGATGGAAAATAGGGACGTATCTAGACCCTATATATAGCTGAACACATCAAGTGATATCCTGATCCCATTCGGAAACGCGTTAAGAAATCCGAAAATCAAAATTCGCCAGGAAAGGACTTTCAGCGCCCACGGCTGGGCGCCGAAATAATCAACGCCCTCCCTTGGGCGCCGATTATGCAGCCCAAGGCCCAGATTTCCCAAAACGCGGAACAGGAAAGGACGTAAAACCGTGTCGCTAGGCACGAGGCCCTATTGCAATTAAGATCAAGCCCAAAAGCACCTTTAGCACCCAAATATCAAAAATGAATGTTAAAATTTGGTCAAAACTTAGACTCGTCTCAAGGAATATATGTGTACACTTTTCAAAACAAATATGAGCAAAATAAATATCAAGGCCATTCTTCGAAACACCAAAAAAAAAAAATATTGTTAAGTCGTTGGTTTCTCAAAAATGAAAAATGTTTGTTTGTCAAAAGATTAATCTGGGCCAAGCTAAACCGAATATTATTGGACAATAAACTTTGTCGCCCGAAAACTGAGGTCGCACTCCACGACTTCGTCAAAATAGCATGCCACTATAAAGGTCACTCGCACATACGAGCATGACCCCATACATGATTAAAAGACGGTATAAGCTACGTACCTCTCTTGGCAAAAATGACTGACGAGCCCAATTGCTTGGGGGCTCGCGAAAAAATATATACTCCAACGAAGAATGTGCAAGGTTAAAATCATGTTCCCGGACTACGCTATACACAGTCCCGTGTTTGGATATCTCAAAAAGAAACGGTATTTTAAAAAAAATATCGTTAACAAAAATATACACAGTGTGGGCCCACTCATAGGACACACCTAATCAGGAAATATTGCGACCCACCAACAGGTTGTAATCACAAAAGCCCTTCTACATAGGCAAAATGAAAAGAAAGTAAGAAATTCAAAATAGGCTCGCCCACCTTCAACGAGCGGGGTCTGCGTCACTAGCCGCGCAGGTCCTCAGTTTTCGAAAAATAAAGTCTTCAAATTTAAAATAGGCTCGCCATCTTCAGCCGGCGGGGTCTACGTCACAAACCACGTAGGTCCTTATTTTCAAAAAGCACAAACAAATTTCAAAATAGATTCGTCCACTTCTATTGGACGGGGTGTCCACCCTTAGCGGACAGGTTAGCCATCTTCAGCCGGCGGGGTCTACGTCACAAACCGCGTAGGTCCTTATTTTCAAAACATCAAAACAGATTCGTCCACTTCTATCGGACGAGGCGTCCACCCTCAGCGGTCAGGCTCGCCATCTTCAGCTGGCGGGGTCTGCGTCACTAACCGCGCAGGTCCTTAGTCGCTGCAGCGATAACTTTTTTCGGTTTTCCCTTTTTCCAAAAATTAAAGGATTGGTTTTCCGTTTTTCCAAAAAAGAACGATGTGCTGGATTTTCCTTCGTTTTACGTCCCATAAAAACAAGGGGGTTTTCTCGTTTAGCTAGCCCTGAAAATGAGAATCTTTAAAAACATTTTTTACCTCGTGGTTGGGCTTGGCCAGGCCCAATTACACTTTATAGCTTTAATTTCGAAAACATCTATAGCTACTCCCAATGACAAAGTGAGGGAGTTTCTACGTCTCTTTAGATACTTCCAATGACAAAGTCAGGGAGTTTCTATACTATCTGTTGACAAATCCCAATGACACGTGAGGGATATGTCGACACTTCAAGTGATGACCCTTAAGTAAAATGTTATCACTCAGGGGCTCGTGAGACCCTCGCAAAAGCAGGTCACCATGACTTGTGTGGCGCACTCCGTCTAATACTTTGATCATCGTCTTACTCCAAGACTCAGTCAAAGTGGGGGCTAACTGTAGACACCTACTTTTGTCCCCATTCCCGAAAGGGAAGGTTCGATGATGAGAACATAAATCTCCACTTGACAACGCATCTCCTATAAAATAACGAATCTCAATTCCCATTTTCAATTCACCCGAAACCTACTATTTATAGAAACCTGCTATTTATGGAAAGCTGCTAAAAATAGTAACTGCCGTAATGGGTAGTTGTTAAAAGTGGCAAGTCATAAAAGATAGAAACCTGTCAGAATTAGGTGTTGCACTCCAGCATAAATCCTAAATGAGATAGAAATTGCCAGAGAATCCTATTCCTAATACGATTCGAAAATAAGAGTTACGTATTAATTAAAATCCAAACGAGCCTAGAGTTCGTAACGGGCCCAAATGCATTCCATCATAAAATTAATACGCACTAAAAGACTCGATTAAAGTCTCATACACTCCGGATTCTAAGAATCCTAATCTGACAAAGAAAAGGCCCAGATCCTATTTTCAACGCCTGGCTCTGGGCGCCGAAATCTTCGGCGCCCAGCCCTGGGCGCTGAAAATACCTGGGACGTGTTCTTTCCTAATTCCTCGTGGATTAGAGTTCTACAATTCTATCTTTCCACGAACTCTTTTGTATAAATAGGGCCCTAAGTTCGACGTGAAAAAAAAACAACACACAATTATTATTCTGAGTATTGACTCTAAACCACTAAGCCTAAGCCTCACGCTGCAAAACTGATCACGCGTTCTGTCGCAATCGATCCATAAATCGAACAGAACGTATCCTGTCTCATAACTTGAGATTCGTTAAATAAAAGGAGAAATAGCAAAGTCAAAGTGGTTAGTTTTCTGAGAACTGTGACGCGCCTCTCAAGGGTGCGTCGTAATGTGTCCCTTTTCCATGATTTAATTGCTTTCCTCGCCCTTTTATGAACTGTTAAACTAATTAAATCTGATAGTTCTATCACGCCTAATAAAGATAATATGTTGGGAAATCGGATTATCATGCTAGGTCCCTTAAAACAATCTAAATCAGATAATCGCGTTCGATCTAGTACTATATGTTGCATATTGTTAAAATCAACTCAGATTAGTTTAATAGTTAACGCATGTCCCTTCAATTATTTATGCTGAGCTAGTAAGGATATCCTGCCTCTGGAGTTATCGAAGAGCGAGTACTCCTCTCGGTAGTTACAGTCCCCCGAACCCTCAATCTCTACCTTGCGGGTGTATGTTGAGAGATCCCCACACCAGGGATCACAAGGGAACCTACGGCCGTCGTGGTCAAACATAATTGCACTCCCTTTATGTCACGATAACCGGGTTTTGTCAGTTTTTCTCATTGTCGTTAAAAACCGAATGGCGACTCCTATATTACTAGTAAATTGGGTGTAAACTCACAGGAAATCGAATTACACTTGATTTGACAAAAAAGAAATGTCACACCCACGAGGGACAAGGTCACGCATTAGCCTCGCGCTTTTTCTCCCCCTCACAAATACCAAAAAGGCTAAAACTGGTGATTCGGATCTCACATTTCTGTGGCATTGTCGATTAGGTCATATAAACATAAAGCGCATGGAAAGGAATTCTAGAATCATTCGACTTAGAGAAGATTGATCAATGCGAATCTTGTTTACTTGGCAAAATGACAAAGCAACCTTTCTCAAAGGTGGGAGAAAAAGTAAGCGAACTACTAGGGGTAATACATACGGACGTATGTGGGCCTATGAGTACGAAAGCTAGAGGTGAGTTCAGCTATTCATAACGTTTACGGACGACTTCAGTAGATATGGCTATATTTACTTAATGAAGCACACGTCTGAATCGTTTGAGAAATTCAGAGAATTTCAAAATGAAGTAGAGAATGAACATGGCAAGAAAATCAAAGCTCTAAGATCGGATCGAGGAGGTGAATATCTTAGCGACGAGTTTGATGACCATCTAAAAGAATGCGGTATTCTTTCTGAATTGACTGCTCCGGGGACACCTCAATGGAATGGAGTGTCGGAACGGAGAAACAGGACCTTACTCGATATGGTCAGGTCAATGATGGGTCAGGCCGAACTTCCTTTACAGTTCTGAGGACATGCGTTGCAAACTGCAGCACTCACACTGAATCGTGCTCCATCAAAAGCTTTTGAAAAGACACCATACGAATTATGGACTGGGAAACTTCCAAAGTTGTCTTTTCTGAAGATTTGGGGTTGCGAAGCATATGTCAAGCGATTAATTTCGGACAAGCTACAACCTAAATCGGAAAAATGTTTCTTCGTTGGGTATCTAAAAGAAACTATAGGGTATTATTTCTACAACAAGTCAGACAACAAGGTTTTCGTTGCTCGTGACGCTGTCTTTTTGGAAAGAAATCATATTTCCAAATTGACAAGTGGGAGAATAATAGACCTCGAAGAGATTCGAGACGAACAACGAACTCAGAACTATTTAGAAGAGCCAGTGGGAGTAGTTCCTCAAAACGTTGTTTCCCCTCGTAGGTCAAATAGAACTATTTTTCAGCCGGATAGATGGACAGGCGTCCTCTTGACTGAAAACTTAGATGTTCTCATATTGGCTAGTGATGAACCTATGACTTACAAGCAAGATATGATGAGCCCAAGCTCCACTAAATGGTTAGAGGCCATGCAATCTAAAATAGACTCCATGTCTGAAAATCAAGTCTGGGATTTGGTTGATTTGCCGGATGGGTTCACACCTATCGGATGCAAATGGGTCTTCAATTTGAAGAAAGACAAAGATGGAATTGTATACATATACAAGGCTAGATTGGTAGCAAAAGGTTACAGCAAGTTCACGGCGTTGACTACGATGAAACCTTTTCTCCAGTCGCGATGCTTAAGTCTATTCGGATAATCCTTGCGATTGCCGCGTTTCATGACTATGAAATATGGCAAATGGATGTCAAAACTTCCTTCTTGAAAGGTGTTCTTGAAGAGACTGTGTTTATGACACAGCCGGAGGGTTTTGTCGATCAAAAGCACCAAGGAAAGGTATGCAAGCTTAAGAAGTTCATCTACGGACTAAAGCAGACATCAAGGAGTTGGAATAAACGATTTGATGAACCAGTCAATAAGTTTGGCTTCATCAAGAATCAGGACGAATCTTGTGTATACAAAAGGTCAGTGGGAGTAAAATTGCATTCCTGGTCTTGTATGTTGATGACATACTACTTATTGGAAACGACATTCCTATGTTGTAGTCTGTAAAGACTTGGCTTGGAAAGTGTTTCTCAATGAAGGACTTAGGAGAGGCAGAGTACATATTGGGCATCAAGAACTATAGGGATAGATCTAAGAGGATGATTAGACTAAGCCAAAGCACTTACATTGACAAAGTGCTAGCTAGGTTCAATATGATGGAAGCCAAGAGAGGCCATCTACCCATGTCACATGGCACATATCTAAGCAAGAATCAGTGTCCCAAAACATATGATGAGCGTAGAAAGATGAGTGGAATTCCATACGCTTCGGCTATTGGATCCATCATGTATGCTATGATTTATACAAGGCCGGATGTTTCGTTCGCCCTCAGTGCAACGAGCAGGTACCGGTCAGAACCAGGTGAAGCGCATTGGACTGCTGCCAAGAACATCCTAAAGTACCTGAAAAGGACAAAGGATCAGTTTATGGTAGTATAGATGAGTTGATTGTTAAGGGCTATACGGACGCAAGCTTTCAAACCGACAGAGATGATTTCAGATCACAGTCTGGGTTTGTGTTCTGCCTCAACGGCGGAGCAGTAAGTTGGAAAAGTGCTAAGCAAAGCACTATTGCGGATTCTACAACTGAAGCCGAGTACATTGCTGCCTCAGAAGCAACAAAGGAAGTTGTTTGGATTCAAAAGTTCATCGAAGAACTTGGTGTTGTCCCCTCCATTAAAGGACCAGTGGCTTTGTATTGTGATAATAGCGGAGCCATTGCCCAGGAAAAGGAGCCTAGGAGCCACCAGAAGTCCAAGCACGTACTGCGGTGATTTCATATACTTCGAGAGATCGTTGAAAGAAAGGAAATCGAGATTTGCAAGGTTGGAACTAACGATAACGTCGCGGATCCATTGACTAAACCGTTGCCACAAGTGAAACACAACGCACATGTAGCAACCATGGGAATCAAGCATGTTGGAGAATGGCTTTGATTTTCTAAGTATTGTTTTAGAACATCTGTTAGATCTATGTATAAAACAATTGGTTTAACCATTTCATATTTATGTAATTTATTATTTCATATTCATTTAATTTTGGTTTAGTATTAAATGATAAGTCCATGTGATTCAAAACATTCAAATGGGATGTCAAGATGGATTCTTTGACAAAGAAACACCCATAAGTGAACTTGAATATTGAAGTCACAAAGGATCCCTAATCCAGGTCATTGAAAGGTGGACGACCAATGACTAATGAAGATTAGATTGCAAGTAGATTACTTAGTTCTGTTTCTTGAACTAGAGTGACTGGAAGCCAGAATCTTTTGCATAGATACTTATTGGATCTTGTATCAGATTGACCATGAGAACACTTTAAAAGATTAAAGTCATGTCATAGGTAGTTCTCATTAATGGTGATTAGAAGCCGTTCCTCAGAACATGAGCGATTATGTCTGCTCGTTTGAGAATTAGTTCGCTTTGATACTAGCTAAACGTCGCACCGTAAAAGGAGGCTATAAAAGCAGTTATTGGGCGTACTATGACTCAAAGTGAGTGTTCATAGATTGCAAGAATGGATTTTCCTCCTATCTTTGATAGGATATGGTGTTGTTGTGTAACAAGGCCTCTCGGAGAGTTAGATACTGTAAAATGCATGGCCGTGCTCAGAATGGTTAAGGCTTAACCTTCTGTAAAAGTTTAACAGTTGAGCTCTGTAATCCGAGAAACACTTCTAGACCTAATAAGGATGGCTTGGATCTTACCTTATGTTCAGTAAGTAACACTAAGTGACAAAGGAATGTGGATGCACACTTGTCTGAATGACAAGTGGGAGATTGAAGGAAATATGTCCTTCACCCAAGGTGCATTAAGTCTAATACCAAAGGTTCAGATTAATTGCGAACAATTAATTCAGTGAGATCAAGTGATCGGAACAGCTAGCTGGAGAAATGCTTCCGATCAGTGAGTTCTAATGGATATTGAACTCACAGCTTACTCTTGACTGAACCTACAAGGTCACACCAATGACACGTAAAAGATCAACGGATTAAATGAATCGGAAATTTATTTAATAGCTTTTCGGGAATTACTTGGAAAACGTATTATACGATACGACCTTGCATCGAAATCGTATATCGTATCGCGAATATTCTTAAGCTGGGCGACACGAATAAATCGTATCGTACGACGGTGATTCGTCGTATACGAAACGATAAATAATATATCGGAAATATATTAAATCGCGAATACGAAGGGCATGGGAGTTGCCGGCCCGTCGAGCCAAGCACGTAAGCGTGCAAGGCCCAACGAACCAGCAAGCTCGCGAGCAAAGGCGAGCAAGGCCAGCCCATTGGGCGCGAGCACGCAACAGCACGCACAACAAGCAACGCAGCGATGAGCGAGCAGGCCCATGGCCCAGCTGCTCGGTGCGCGCGCGCTGTGGGCTTCGGCCTACAGTGTGCGTCGCTGGGCGGGGCTGTGTGGTCTGTTTGCTTGCGTGATGTGGCCGGTCAAGGCTCTTTAGTCTTGGTCGGTTACATCATTAATAGAATAGGTCAATTGTATTTTTCCAACACACAATTCATAGTACTCAAACCATAGACACAGAGAACCCTAATTCTCTCTGTTCCTCCAAAGTGATTTCTTCCCAAAAGCAAAGTATCTGGATCGATTGTCTAAGCTACGATAATCAAGACGGATCTGAACGTGTCGGTTAACCAAGTAGAGGAACGACAAGTGGAGTTCTTTGTTCATGTTCGTTGACAGATTATTGTGGAAAAAACGCTTCGAATGTAAGTTTGCTTAATCTGTGCTTTATACATGTTTCCTGGCTTTGGGGATTGTTTCCGCACATGTTATTATGTCTATCGTAAATCATGAAAACAGGTTGCCGATAATTGGGGAAACAGAAAAAGTTAACCTTTCTAACAACAGTGATTCAAAACTAGTTCAGATTGGCTTAACTCTATCTCAAGCAGAGCGGGATGATCTTATCAAGCTACTTTCAGAGTACATAGACGTCTTCGCATGGTCCTATCATGATATGCCAGGGGTTGATCCAAGCATCGGTCAGCATACAATTCCCCTCATCCCAAGTTCAAAAGCCATCAAGCAAAAACTCCGTCGCATGAAACCGGATGTTTCCCTCAAAATTCAAGAAGAAGTCTCTAAGCAGCTAGAGGCCGGGTTTATTCAAGATTCCAAGTGTCCAGATCTTTCAAGGTATTGGGTTCCAAGCAAGTGGCCCAGTTCATACAAGAAAACATCATATGCAGATACGGCATTCCTCACGAGTTCATCACTGACCAGGGAACCCATTTTCAAGGAGAGTGTGAAGATCTATTCACCGAATACAAAATTCAACATCAGCGCTCTTTGCCTTATCGCCCACAAACCAATGGGGCAGTCGAAGCAGCCAACAAGAATGTCAAGACCATCATCATGAAAATGACTACCAATTAGAAGGACTGGCCCCAGAAGCTGCATTTCGCATTATGGGGGTATCGAACTTCACTTCGCACTTCAACTGGTGCAACCCCGTTCTCATTGGTCTATGGGATGGAGGCAGTACAACCTATCGAGCTGGAGATACCTTCTCTAAGGATAGTCCTCGAAAACAAAATCCCAGAAGCTGCATGGGTACAAGCAAGGTATGATGAGCTAATCATGCTCGATGAACGTCGGCTTCAAGCCGCTCACCATGTACAAGTCTATCAGCGCCGAGTGGCCAGACATTTCAACAAAAGGGTCAAAACCCGAAACATCAAGGAAGGTGAGCTTGTCCTGAAAGCCCTTCGCAAAAGCACCATGGACCCAAGGGGAAAATTCAAACCCAACTGGGCAGCCCCATACATTGTCAGAAAGATCCTCTCTTGGGGAGCAGACAAACTAACAGACGGCGATGGAACAGAATTCAGATCTCTGACAAACCTCGATCAACTCAAGAAGTTCTATGTCTAAGTTCCATGTTCAAATTCAAAAATCCAATTCAAAGTCCTGTACGTAAGGTCGTCGGAACTACGTCTGACCTGATTCCTTAAACGGGACACGTAGGCAACCTCATTTCGAGGCTCGGCCACTTTAATACAAAAAAGTTCAAAATTTCCTCAATTAAGGGCATCCTAAAAATCAAATCAAATTTCAAAATTCAATCGTTGTTGTCTTTATTCCAAATGTGCCAATTCAAAGCAAAGCATGTTCAAGCGGAATTTAACAAAATAACTCTTTATTTGGCTCTAAGGCCTTCAAAGCTAATTTAAATACAAGGTCAGGATCAAGTGAAGCAAAGTTCAAAGCCTTTTCACTTCCTAAACACATTTTCTAAACACATCTTCCAAACACATTCTAAACACAATTCCTTCCAATACAATTTCAAGCACATTTAGCCTACAAAGATCTAGGGTCGGGCGACTATGCTCTCGAGTCTTGGCTATTCCAAATGTGCCAATTCAAAGCAAAGCATGTACTATCCCCTGGCTCCTCCCGCAATCAATCATCAATCTCCCCCTTGCCCAAGCGGCGGGAGAAGGAACTTTCTAGCCTTCCAAGACGGGAGGATGACGAACGTCCTTTGGACTCCGAACGGTCAAGCACCGGATGGGCCACACTCCCGTCACCTTCCTCATAGTCAGTTGATGCAGGACGTCTAGCTCTAGAACCTCGGACTCTAGCTGGTCCGGAAAGAGAAATGTCCCTCTGCTTTAGGCCTCACATCCATACAATGTACCCCGCAGACAGAGTAACTGACTCAGGTGGGAACTGAATACTCAAGAATGGTTTGGCGACCCAATACCGCCTCCAAACTTCAAGCCAATTGGCATTCAGTGCAACAGGTTTCGGGTTCTCTTCAGTACAATCCGGGATCTCCTGATTCAAGCCATACTGTCTCATCACTCGATTAGGCGAGTAGAAGACCAGCATTGTGAGGCTTGGCACCCTCAAAGCAGTAGAACCAGGGGCATGTCTCATAGCAGCAATTCCCCACCAAGGAACTACCCACCTTAAATAAGATTCAATCCCAGAGAATGCGCGTCGCCACTCGTCCAATGAAAGCTGGCCATACATCATGGGCCACACAGTGAACCCTCTTCTATTATAGTTCTCCATGTTCTCCGGTGGTGCCACCAGGATGAGTCTCTCCATAAGCCAAACCTTGGGGAGTATACAAGAAATACATTTCAAAATTCAACATTCAAAATTCAAATACAAGTACAAATTCAACATGCAAGAAAACTCCAGATCATTACTTGGAGTAATACCGGACTTCCCGACGGCAAAGAAGAGGAATCCGACTTCAGCATGTCAAGGCCCATCAATGTTTCGCCAATCACGAGCGGCATAGGGTCCCGACCATTAGCAAACTGGTCTACAATCTCTATTAGGGAGGCATCACCATTGCCAAACCCCTGTTTCAAAAAGAGGAAGCGAGCAAAGATACAAAAACTCAAGGACCTCAAGCGGAAAACTTTTTGGAACATCAAGCCCAGCAAAGTAGGTGACAAGGAGGACAAATCCACCCCTCTGCCATATACAACAACACTCAAAAGTGGGGGCTTCATGCCCAAATATCTTTCAAAACCTACGAAAACGTGTTCTTCAACACTGGGCATGCATGGCTCTAGCATAATAAGCTCCCCGCCACATGTAAATGACTTGCGCTTTCAAAGCCGCAAGCCGCACAATTTCAAGCAGTCTGGATAAACGCTTCGGGCAGATTTCGGTTCAAATTATTCAAAATTCAAGCATTCTAGTCCTAGATCGGCGTCGTAAGTCGAGTCTGCATATGCATAAGCAAGAGTTGAATTTACTTTGACTTGCGCTTTTCCTTACCAAAAATCCTCAGTCAAAGTGGGGGGTTATAGTGGGTATATACACCCGAAAAAATGGGCAAATTTTTTCCAAATTTTTTGCAAATTTTTCATGCATGCATATAGCTACAAATTTCAAAGCACACACAACGCATACAAGTTCAAATATTCAAACATACAAAAGCCAATCTTCAAAAATTTCCAAACCAATTCAATTTCAAAACCAAACCGTACAAATCCATAGAAATACAACCCAACCTATACAAAATCAACCCAGGCAAGCTGGAACTCGCTACCATGCAGGGTCAGTCTGAGTCATCATCAGCTGTAATGTCAACCACAGGCTCCTTGTCCCTATTCCGCCTCCTAAGGCGCTCCAGATCCCGATCCAGCTCTGTCCCAGGGGTACCAGGATTCTGCTCCGAGATACGAAGAGTGCAAGGAGAGGGATGAACTCCCTGCTGAGGAGAAGGATACTGATAAGGCGGTGGCATCGCCATGAACTGGTACGACGCAAACATCTGAGCCTGACGCATCCTCTCCATCTCCGACCAAAAAGCCCATGAATCCGCGCCCCAAGGCTGAGGACCACTTCCTCGGAAGTAGTAACCGGGAGGAGAAAAAAAGGGCCTCGAACTGCTTGCACCTCCAAACGAATGCGATCAACATGTACAAAAGGGGCAGCTCCCCGATCAGCATCTGAATGCCTCTGATGAAAACCAGCACCGGACCCCTGTCCTAGGTCCAAGCTTGGTCCCTCCTGCCTCGAGGAATTCTCCACCTGGGACTTTCTATCGACGGAACCTCTACGGTCTCGATGGAACTCCTATACAAAATACAAATTTCAAGAATCAACATCCAGGTTCGAGTTTCCAGAAACAAATTTCAAAATCAAGTAAAGTACCTATCTGTCCCGGCCAGAAAGCTTCTGGGTCAGCTTGGCACAATGCCTCTTCAAAGAATCAATGAAGAGCATCCAATGACGCACTCTCACCCGAAGCGCCTGCATACAAAATTCAAAATCAAGTTCCAGATACAAGGTCATCATCAAGTTTCAAGCAAATACAACAGTACTTACAGCTGCATAATGCTCAGGTACATCATCATACGATCTCCGGTGCGGAGAAGAAGCTACAGGGATGGTCACCTCCACCTGTTCCCCGTTCGAGTTCTCATAGAGGATGACCCTATCAGCATAGGGGATGTCCTTAGGATCAACCTCCTCCTCCTACATACAATCATACAATCAAACCGACATACAACATACAAGAATACAAGATACCAAGTTCAAAAGCTCACCGGCAGTACGAAGCGTACTGGTGGAGCCAGCCTCCTCAGGAAGTCATCATAGCTACCCTTCCTTTGTACAAAGTCCCTCCAAGAGCGGCAAACAGCATCGCCCCTAGCATTCACATAAAGCCGGGCAAGCTCTTCATCCGACGCCAGCATGGACTCCGGTGGGTCCTTGGGGACAAATCTATTCCCCGAACTGTGCTGCAGGAACACTCGCTCTCCCAGATAACACATGTGGCGATACACCCCTGGGAGGAAAACCCGCCGTCCAGATAAGAAATGGGCAAGAGCAGCCGAGGCAGGTACAGGCGCGTTAGCAAAAGGACGCCACACCACCTGCAAAGCAAACAACTCAGGCAACTATACAAATACAAATACAAAAGAGCAAAATAGTACAAAAATATTATTTCATCAGCAGGTAGAACTCTCCAAGCTCTGCGGGAGGCCGCCAGAGGCACCCTCCAGCGCACCGCTCCTATCCAAGAGGCAACATACGGGTAAGCCGCATCTCCAGTACGATCCGGCGCCAAAGTCGAAAAGTGCTCGTATATCCCAATCTTTCAAAAAAGCAAGCAAAACATCAGTCAAGTTCAAATACAAACATACATACAAGGCACAAAGTACAAGGAGTCTTAAATACCTCCAGCACACTCCACAGAGGAGCCATGCTCGGCTCGCTCTCCGGCGCAGTCCGGGAGGCCCACTTCATCTCGTACAAGAGGTTGCTATATGCCAAACCACCCCAGTTGTAGCTCGAAAAAACTCTCAAGTCCTTCAAAACTGACAAGAATCTAATGTGCACCCGACTGTTCCTGCTCGGGGCCACCACCCTACTCACCAAAGCTAAGAGGAATAGCCTAACCCTCTACTCTGCGGACACACCCACACCACGGATAGCATCCATAATCACCGTCACAGAAGTGTGGGTGTCGTCGTTTGACAAGTCAACGACAGGGCCGAGCAACTCCCTAGCAGCGGCCGAGCGCCACGTCAGCTCCAAATCAAAGGTCACATTCCTCTCAGAAAAAGGAAGACCCATAATCATGGAAAATTCAAAGGGGGTAATGGTGACCTCCCCCCATGCCATATGAAAAGTGTTGGTGGTATCCGGTTTGTCATTGTAGACACCTAAATCGTGTCTCCCCATTGGGATGATGACGATACCATTAGCCTTGCTAGGTGGTTGGAACAACTCCGTGCGGAAGTCCTTATTGCTAGAATATATTCCAAAATCCAAGAGCCAAAGTCGAAACCCCAAAGTCGTTCCCATTCCGGAACTCGGTACAAGATTCGATTTCCGAAAACCAATTTCAAAATCCAAGTACAATCTCACCCAATGGACCACTCCATTGGTTTTACAAGGCCTTTTCCAGTCAAAATAACACTAAGCAATCTAAATTCGGGCGCCGACCAACAAAACCGAGCAAGCCGGGCCTTGTCCCGTAAAATCGAATTCAAAAACCGGAACGGCTAGTTTTTAGTCGGAAGCTTCCTTAATCCCCAAGAAAAACTACGTGCCAAACAACGTACAATTCGTACAAAGGTACGCCCACTACAAGCCAAACACAAGGACGGCATCTTCGCCCTTGTTTGGCAGCTTCTATGTCACATCAGCAGCGCCTGGCGCAGCTGCTGCGCTGGACGCTGGAGTCAGCTGGCGTTTAGCCCTTAATTTTCCTATTTAAACCCCTAATTTTCAGCATTTTAGGGGCGGAAGTACACAATAAGAACGTCCTAATACAAAAATTGCTTCTCAAAATCCAAAATACAAACTCTTCAAAAACTTCATACAAATCTCAAATTTCTAAGCAATTGGGAGCTCCAAGAGGAATTCTAGCCTAAATCTAACTAGGTATTTACGAATCCCAATCCTAATCTACAATGTTTCTATAATTTCTATTTTAAAATGATTAGTAAAGTTGGCACTTTTATTCTTAAATGTGTCACTTACAACAATCACATACTCTTACAAAAGTAATACTTTCTATGATACAAATACAAAGTTTCAAGATTCAATGATGTTTAAGAAATCCCCAGTGGCAATGCAAATTCAGCCAGGGACCTTTACTTAAACATTCAAATTCTACACCAACGCCTAGGCTATCTGATGAGCGACATTTATGTCGCTCCTAGCTTAGGTTTTCGTGTTAGTTTAATATGATTTTTCGTAGTTTTTATAGTTTTTTTATAGCATTTTTATGTTTTCTTTCCATCTTGTGCATTATAGGTGAATCTTGTGGAAAATGATGGAAAACAAAGTAGATTGGAGCAAAAACAGAGTTATGCGACCGAACATAAGTCATGTGGGCCCGAACAGTGAAGAAGAGGTGGACTCAAGGAAGATGCTGATTTGTGCGACATAACGGCTCTTTGTGTTTGATCGCACAAGTACCCCTTGTACGGTCGTGCTCTGTACCACGATCGCACAAAATGGAATTTAGAGGCAGATGTTAGGTTATGATACATATGACAATTTATAAATCATGCGGAAAAACCATATAGCCAGGAAAGCATATTATTTACACATAATCATTTAGCATAGAATAGATGCATACATGTAGTAGCTTGGCTTCCCTAGCTGCGCCCGAACCGAACAAGAACAAGTCTTTAGGACTCCAAATGTCGTCTCTCCGTAGATAGTCCACAGTACGTCCAAGATCCGCCTCAAGTTAGACCAACTAGAATCGCCCTTAAGGTGCTTAGGATTTTCGGCTCTTATTGCAAGTGTATGGCTGATTTATATTTTAAAAACTTACCCTTTGAATACTTCAATCGTACCCATAAATTGTGACCCTAGGTACTTATTTATATGAGTATGGAAAAGGAATTGTAATCCTACTAGGATGTGGATTTGCTAATTAGAACTTTATTAGGACTCTAAATAACAGAGCAAATCTAGTAGGATTAGGATTTTAATCTTTCCACAAATCCTAATAGGATTAGGATTTCCCGCACACGCATCGTACAAGACGTGCACCCGCGCAGGCCTTGCGGCCCACGACAGGCGCATAGCCCATGTTGCTGTGCTGCGCGCGCGCGCGCCCTTTGCTGGGCCTGGCCTTGCGCTTGGCCTGGTCGAGGCATGCGTTGCTGCGTGCGGCTCGCTGGGCGATGGCCTGGCTTCGTGCTGGGCCTTCGTCTAGCGGGCCTCGTCCGATGCTAATTCGTACGATACGCTTCCGATTAAATTCCCGATTCCGGAATTCGTTTCCGATACGAACAATATTTAATATTTCCGATTCCGGAATTAATTTCCGTTTCGAACAAATATTTAATATTTCCGTTTCCGGAATTATTTTCCGATTCCGATAATATTTCCGATTCTGACAATATTTCCGTTTTCGGCAATATTTCCATTTCCGATAATATTTTCCGATACGTACCATGTTTCCGTTTCCGGCAACATCTACGACTTGGATAATATTTATATTTCCGATACGATCCATATTTCCGTTTCCGGCAATATCATTGTTTCCGGAGTATTCATTTCTTGCTTGTGACGATCTCAGCTCCCACTGAAACCAAGATCCATCGATTCCGAATATCCATAGATAGAGTATTTAATGCCATTAAATACTTGATCCGTTTACGTACTATTTGTGTGACCCTACGGGTTCAGTCAAGAGTAAGCTGTGGATTAATATCATTAATTCCACTTGAACTGAAGCGGCCTCTAGCTAGGCATTCAGCTCACTTGATCTCACTGAATTATTAACTTGTTAATTAATACTGAACCGCATTTATTAGACTTAACATTGAATGCATACTTGGACCAAGGGCATTATTTCCTTCAGCAGAATGTCCCCAATTTTGGTGTTCGATCGCACAGCATTTCACTCGCCCGCACAAAAGATTTGTGCGCCCACACAAAATGGATGTGCGACCACACTGAAGATTTTTGGAAATTTGGCCAAGTCAGGTCTGTTCGATGACACGGATATTTTGTGCGGTCGAACATGACGAAGGAAATCAGTCTTCGCACCGTTTTCTCGCACAAAAATTATGTGTGTTTGCCTGAGTTTTTCCCGTTCGATTGCATAGAGGGTCTGTGCTAACGAATGTCGACGCGGGCTGGTTTAATTTGAATTTCGAGCTTCTATTTGGGGAAACATATAAATAGCTTTTTCGATTATTTTTCAATAACAATTTATTTTAGAGTTTCCAAATTAGTTTTCAGAATATTAGAGAGAGAATTCTTAGTTTTTCAAGCTTTGATTAGGAGAGAGAAACTACCATTGGAGGAAGCTTCAACTTGTAATTCTCTTTCAACTCTTTGATTCTTATTGCAATTTCAATTCAATCTTTTATGCTTTGTTATTCTTCTTGAATTTCTTGATTGTTCAATTACTTGATGATAGTTTTTTTTTGATTTTAATCTTCCATTGATTCTCAATGGAATTCTTAGTTTCTTGATTCTTTGCATCCAACATTTCAATTCAATGTATACTTGCTTTGCATCCTTGATTTCCTTAGTTAAAATCATGAGTAGTGAGTAGTCTCTAGTTAGGGATAGGGGTGACCCTAGGGCTAAATTGGGGGAAATTGAAGGATGATTTTTGATTGTTGATGTGATTAAATTTGATTTGATGATAATGTTAGGTTATGATACATATAATTGAATATAAATCATGCGGAAAAACCATAAAGCCAGGAATCCAAATTAATTCCCACATAACAATTAGCATAATTTAGGACACATACACTTTGTAGCGTGCCCTCCCTAGCTGCGCCCGAACCGAACAAGAACAAGTCTAGGACTCCAAATGTAGTCCCTCCGTAGATAGTCCACAGCACGTTCGAATCCGCCTTAGATTTAATTAACTAGAATTGCACCTAAGGTTCTATGAATATGTTCGAATATTTAGGCAAATATTAGACATAGTTTTAATCCTTTAAAACTAGGTGAATAATTGAAATTACGTTGTGTGTATAAATTTGTGAATGCCATCACATATTTATAGAGTAGGAATATGGAATTGGAAGTCTACTAGGATTCAAGAATTCTAACTCTATTAGAATTAGAGTTTACTTAAAACTAGTAACTTAGGAAATTTAATCTTTAATCTAATCCTAATCCCTTAAGGATTCGATGTATGCATAAACTCCAACACGCACACGAGCACGACCACAAGCGAGCAGGCCATGCCCGCGCGCGCGAGAAGCCCATCGCAGGCGTACAGCCCATACGCTGCCTTGCAGCCCATGCGTTGCTTTGCAGCCCGCATTGCTCGCAGCCATATTGTGCGACATTGCCATGGTCAAGGTAGTCACATGTTGAAGTGTGCCTTGTCCAAAAGCTAGGTGCCTTTCTTTACCCATAATCATAGTTGGAAATCTTTTGACTCACTTGCAACATTGAGATAAACGCATACTTAGCTTAAACCAACGACACTTTATTATGTTCGAAGAAGTCTTTGAAAATTTATTTGAAAATTATTTAAAATCCGAGTCCTACTGTGTACAATCCGAGGTGTCCTAAGTAGGTTGACTTATAGAAGGGTTCGTAAAGGATTACATGAGTGAATCAAAATACTGTTACGATTTTAGAATGCTGTCTAAGGATTTGTTGGAAGCCAGGGTGCAGCTGTCAAGATGTACTTGTGCCCGTTTGGCATATGCTTTAGGCTTTTAGGGCCATCTTTTCCAGAATTGCGAGAATATAAACCGTTTTCAAATTGACTTAGATTTACTTGGTGTATGTCTGTACAAAAGGTCAAGGTATACTTAGTTCTTTCCCTAGTTTTTTTTTCATTTCAACTTTTAGCTCCCAGATGCTATTATGTCTTCCCATTAATGATGCTTTCAGATTTCGATTTTAGATGCCCGTGTCATATATCTGAGTAGGGTGAGCCTTGGTTAAGTGCCAAATCCTATTGACAATGTCTGTTTTTTTTCAAAGGGGATTCGCAAGCATTTGAATTACCATGGACGGGTGCCCTGAGTTCGAAGGAACGATGGGGCGACGCCGTAGAACAATCCTCTTTATTGTAAGCTTACTGCCTTTATTACTTGTTGGCGATTATGACTGTGTCTAGTGGTGAAAGAAGGTCTTTAAGCGAACGACTATGTCTAGTTGTGAAAGAAAGTCTTTAAGTGAGTTAGTTCGCTTTAGGGAGGGTCAAGTCGAGTACTTTAGAGGTCATGGATGCTTGCGCTAGCCCCCATTCAATTGAGGCAAAGCGATTTTTTTTTGAGTCTTGGCTAAGTGCCTAGGAGTGTAAGTGCTCCTTCTGGCAAGGGTACGTGCCCTTATTATTTTTCGATGTGTGCTCATTAATTTTGGCATCTTGATGGCTTGGATTCTTCCTTTGACTTAAATTTTTCTTTCAACTTGGGTTGCAAGTAATTAAATTTCAATAAGGAATTTCTATTTTTTATTCTTGTTTTTCTATAGGCTTTAATATTTTTGCAAATTCGTTTGACCGAATCATGGATTGCCTACGTATCCGCGTTAAATAGATTTAATTTGGAATCAGGTCTTGCGTAGTTCTTAGCCTAGAAAATGGTTTCTTAGAATGCCAATTTTAAACAAGTACGTCATGAGGTGGAAACATATTCTTTGAAACGGTATAATAAGTGAAGTTTATTATTATTTTAATCTGATGCCTTGCCATAAGCCAAAACTTGTTTTATATATTTTTTGAGTACATGTATTTTTTGGTGGTACGTATATCTGAATACGTGTTGTACCCCTCCAAGTGTTCGTTATTTTTCCGTGCATGTGCGGATAAAATGACGAGCACTTCTGGACAAAATTTTAGCAAGCTGAGAGATTCAACGCCCAGGCTGGGGCGTCAAAGTTTTCGGCGCCCAGGTGTGGGCGCTGGAAATGTTTTCTGGGCGGATCGTTTTTGGTGCGCTAAATGCTTCGTTTTTCTTTCTAGACTTTTAGAGGCGCTTTTGCAAAGTTTCTTTTTTATTATTCACATTTTATTATTTTTTGCAATTTTCATTTGTTTCCTTTTTTGTGTTTGTGACTCAAGACGGCTTGAAAGATAGGTTGAATGAGATAGGATAATTTGTATAGGTATTGGTCAAGCATGAGGATTATATCTGCTAGGACTCACAATTTGTAGCCTCAAGCTAGTGTCACGAGTTTACATCAATCAAGGCCAATGAGTAGCATGGGGACGGCTCAAGGGTATATATATATCAACAGGATGTATCCACACAATTTATATGGTCATTATGCTAATGGTGGTGCAAGAGAAGGTTTGGGATTTGGAAATAATGGGTACGACGCACGTGTCAATGGCCGTACGTGGTTTGCAGTTGACAACAAGTTCAAGAACAAGAGTCGGGTTAATGGTTTCTTGGGTTATGGCGATGAGAACATGGATGGGTTAAATGAGCTGAGCAGGGACCCCAAAGCGAAGGCGTCTAAGAGCATAAGGATTGGAAAGGGTAGACATCGTAGAATTTTATGATTTGGATTGGTTGACTCAATTCTTTTCTTCGTTTACTTGAGTAAATTTCGCACTTTGGGAGGTACGGGCTAAGTATTTCATGGCTCGCTCTTTTCGCTCTCCCTTTTCTCTTTCTATTTTTTCTTTTTGCATGGGATTTCTCCCCAACGTAAATCCTTCAATCAATTTTTTTGTTTGGGCTAAAAGGTAGATGGTTGTGGTCTTTGAGTCACGAGGCAAAACTGAGTGAGCCTCGTTTGGTAGGTCTATAGTGGACCTTTAACTTTAGTAGGCCTAGGGTGGACCTTTAGCTTTACTGGGCCTAGGGTGGACCTTTTAAATTGTCTTACTTTGCAAGCGTATTTAGTCGTTTCTTAAAATGTGCAAATAGCGTTGATTCAAGATTTTTTTTTTTTTTTTACCTTAAGGAAATTTAACGAAAGAATTACATCGAAAATAATTTTTTTGTTTCTTTTCAGACTCCAGTTTCTGGGATTTAATTAGAAGTTGTGATTTAGACTCGAACTTTCATTAATCTTTCTGATTATAACCCGTGTATGAATACAAGGAGGTGGCCTAGACTCAAAATAATGACATGGCGTAAGCCTATAATACTTGACCAAGCGACTCTCAGACTTAGGCTAATTGGACCATAACTTTCGTTGGTTGACACTTTAGATTTGGGTGTTCATTTGTCATGCGCCATTTGCTTAATATTGGCGAGGTAATTAGTTTGGGGAGATCGAATTTTTATTTTTGCAACACTAGAATCATTAGTGCGGCTTCTCTCTTAGTGTGTATTGCTTTACCCCAATGGTAGGCTTATGGTATGCCGATTTAGGTATTTTCATGGTTGGTCATGTTGCATTCATGGAAAATCTTTTAGTCCGTACTTAGTAGTATTTCAAGGAGCGAGTGACTCGAGAAGACTATGATAGTCGTGACCCAACGTGATTATAAGCCTTGAGGCCATTAATTTTTTCTTTGCCAATGGTATTGACACCTTAGGTTCACTTTGGGGGTTGTGCGACTATGGGGGAATGATTTTCAGAATGTGACCGTTTCCATTTTGCAAATACATAACATATTCTTTTTATGGGTGAGAGAGAGTATTGAGGCCGTAGACTCTTAACAAGGGATAACAATTACATATGGGTGCTTATTGATTTAAATGTTAGGAAGGGAGACTCAATATGGTTTAACCTTTTGACTTGCAGAACGACACCAAGCATTAGGACCGATTCTATGGATAAGACAACTAAGACTTAGGATTTAGATTGTACTTTGGCATAGCCTAGTCGAGACTCGGATTTTACTTACTTTTTTATTTGAACATTTATTTTTTGAATACTTTGCCCATGTGACATTCAAGTTTATTTCAATTAGCGTGCTCGGTTTTGGTGCCGAGCATTGTCATCGTAAGAGGCCTAACAACGACACAAAGAGTTATTTATTTTTATTTTTTAGTCGCTTTTAGAATCGAGTGCCTTTTCATACGCCCCTGCAGCAATTTTTACGAAAAGTTTTTTTTTTGCTACGTATATTTTTTCATGCGCGGGCACCGGGGCTGCTGTGCCTGACCAAAAGGTCAGGCAGCAACTTCAGCGCCCAGCAGTGGGCGTGAGAAATTTCGGCGCCCAGCCAGGGGCGTTGAAAATGCGTCCCTGGCTGGTTCTCGTTTTCTGTTTGCGTATACTTTTGTTTTTGTGACTTTAGTTTTGCGTGCTTGCCTTATAACGTCCTTTACGCGTTGTACGGCGTTCGTGGGATTCGTTACAGGCCATCCCGAGCGTCGCTTATTTTTGCGGCGATCGTTCGGGTTTGCGGAACACGTATTTTGGTATAACTCTTTGGCCAATTAGTTCATGAATGTTTGGGCAATCTTCAAGGTCTTTGGTTTTCTAGCATTATTTGTCTAGCATTATTCGTACGCACAATCATAACATAGTCACATAGTTCGCTACACATAACTATATTACAAACATGGATTTAAAAATTAAATATGTCACGTAGTTTATGATAGGCTTCTATGGGTAGTATTTGCGCCTGGCTTGGTACCGCTTCTATCGTAGATCCAACACATGCCCCGGTCGAGGTAGTGTCTTCAACAGACGAATTTCGCTCAAGAGGCCAACCCGCAAGTGCAAGCCAAGGGGGCATGCAGGCGAGAGGGACCTAATGAGCGAGCGATTGGGTTCGGGGTAGGTGTACTACCTGCACAAGTACCGAGTGGGCAACATGCGCGGCGTATGCACCCCCCTATTGGCGAAAAAAGGTATCCTTAGTCCCAACTCCCGAGGGAGCCGAGATTCGTTATGCGGTTCTGCCCGTTCACATTAATATGCTGATTTTCAGGTCGTCCCAACTTGATGGGGAAATAAACGCGGGGTAGGATCGTTTCACCCTTCGGCTATTTTGATTACCTACAAGCACGAGTATTTCCTTCACTATCCCCAATGGAGTCGCCACTGTGAGGGGGTCGAAAAAGCACGAGGCTAATGCGTGACCTCGTCCCTCGTGGGTGTGACGATTCTTTTATTCAATCAAGTGTAATTGGATTTCCTGTGCGTATACACCCAATTGACTAGTAATATAGGAGTCGCCATTCAGTTTTTAACGACAATGAGAAAAACTGACAAAACCCGGTTATCGTGACATAAAGGGAGTGCGATTATGTTTGACCACGACGGCCGTAGGTTCCCTTGTGATCCCTGGTGTGGGGATCTCTCAACATACACCCGCAAGGTAGAGATTGAGGGTTCGGGGGACTGTAACTACCGAGAGGAGTACTTCGCTCGTCGATAACTCCAGAGGCAGCATATCCTTACTAGCTCAGCATAAATAATTGAAGGGACATGCGTTAACTATTAAACTAATCTGAGTTGATTTTACCAATATGCAGCATATAATACTAGATCGATCGCGATTATCTGATTTAAATAGCATTAAGGGACCTAGCATGATAATCCAATTTCCCAAAGATATTATATTTGTTAGGCGTGGTAGAACAATCAGATTTAATTAGTTTAACAGTTCATAAAAAGGGCGAGGAAAGCAAATAAATCATCGAAAAGGGACACATTACGACGCACCCTTGAGAGGTGCGTCACGGTTCTCAGAAAACTAACCACTTTGACTTTGCTATTTCTCCTTTTTATTTAACGAATCTAAATGATGGGACAGGATACGTTCTGTTCGATTTATGGATCGATTGCGACAGAACGCGTGAACAATTTCGCAGCGAGAGGCTTAGGCTAAGGGTTGGAGTCAATACGCAGAATATAATTATGTGTTGTTGTGTGTATTTTTCACGTCGAATTTAGGGGTCTATTTATAGGGAAGAGTTCGTGGAAAGATAGAATTGCAGAGTTCTAATCCACAAAGAATTAGGAAAAAACACGTACCCAGGTATTTTCAGCGCCCAGGCCTGGGTGCCGAAGATTTCGGCGGCCAGAGCCAGGCGTTGAAAATAGGGTCTGGGCTGTTTTCTTTAGTCAGATTCGGATTCTTGAAATCCGTAGAGTTTGAGACTTAACCGAGTCTTTTAGCGCGTATCAATTTTATGACGGAATGCGTCTGGGCCCGTTACGAACTCTAGGCTCGTTAGGATTTTAATTAATACGTAACTCTTATTTCCGAATCATATTAGGAATAGGATTCTCGCAGTTTTCTATCTCATTTAGGATTTATGTTGGAGTGCAACACCTAATTCTGACAGGTTTCTATCTTTTATGACTTTCCACTTTCAGAAGCTACCCTTTACGGCAGTTACTATTTTTAGCAGGTTTCCATAAATAGCAGGTTTCAGGTGAAATGAAATGGGGAATTGAGATTCGTTTATTTTATATGAGATGCGTTGTCAAGTGGAGATTTATGCTTTCATCATCGAACCTTCCCTTTCGGGAATGGGGACAAAAGTAGGTGTCTAAAATGAACCATAAAACATTCCATTCAAAGAAAAAGAACAACTATTGTCTTTAAATTGAAAACTAAAACCTTTAGAATCCAAACTTGAAACGGAAATAATGTTTCTGGTGATACTAGGAACGTAAACAGTTTTCTAGTTCCAAAACAAACCCACTATGCAAAGAAATAATATAAGATCCTACAGCTAATGCAGCAATCCGTGCTCCATTTCCCACGCGTAGATCCATCTCGCCTTTATCAAGCCTTCTACTTATCCTTAGTCCCTGTGAATTGGAACATAAGTGTGAGCCACAACCAGTATCTAATACCCAAGAAGTAGAATTAGCAAGATTACAATGTATAACATACATACCTGAAGGAGAAGCAACGTTTCCGTCCTTCTTCTCTTCCTTTAGTTTGGGGCAATCTCGCTTGTAATGACCAATTTCATTACAATTGAAGCATTGCGATGTAGAAGGAGAAGCATTCCTCTTCATCTTGCTCTTGGAAGGCGTCAGATGCCTTCCGGGAGTGGACGAAGATGCAGCCTTGCTTTTCTTCCCCTTGCCTACTTTCTTGATTTTAGTGCACCTCACATTCAAAGGGCCTTGATTGAACATAAGGATTTTCTCGCATGTGATGAGTAATTCCACAAGTTCACAGAATGTGCTCTCTTTCTGATGAAAGAGATAGTGCATCTTAAAACCCTCATAATCCTTATGAAGAGAATTCAGCACTAGTGCAATAGCTACCGACTCTTTGATGGAACCACCAAGTCTCTCAATTGTGAAAAATAATCCAGACATCATATCCACATGAGACCGAATTGATGTGTTTTTTTCCATCTTGACAGAGTAGATGCGCCTTTGTGCCTCCAGAAGTTCGATTTATAGGCACGACTTGCATGGGGTTATGAGCTTGAGCTCGCTCATCGAATTAGCCAATTCGTCAACCCCATTGCCACCAGTTTGGCACAAGGGTCGAAAACTCGCACACTTATCCTCGAGGCTACTTAGGAGAGCTTGAGGTTCAAAAGTAAAGAACCTCCCTCTCCAACTCTCAGGGATAGACTTAAGGATGAACTGCGTGACAAGGTACTTGTGAAGTGCCCAACTTCTGTACCTTTCAGGAGTCATGCCTCGCGCATCATAGCTAGGGAGAGGTTGTTCAATGACATAGTGTATGCCATTAACTTTCAAAACTTCGACAAGTTTCTCTTTCCATTCAAGAAAATTAGTCAAGTCTAACTCGACATCCAGAATTTCAGCTGATATGATTGTTGTTATGCTTGCGAGCATTTTGATTACTACAATCAAAAAGAATTTACAATAAATAACCATTCATACAATTCAATAACTTTGAAATAAAAGCAAAAACATGCAATCATTAAAGCTATTAAAACATTTAATTCATGCAAAAAGCAAAAACATGGTCCAAAATGAATGAAACGATTCCAAGACCCCAAAAGTCCTAAATCCTTAAGCAGCTTTAGCATGTCTTAAGTAGTTTAAGATTTTAGGTAAGCAAAACCTATTGCTAGTAATCTCCAAATTACTCTTGGTTAATAAATTAATACCATAACTTATCCCATTGCCACAACTTAATGCCGTTGTTGTTTGAGTTGTAACTACAATCAACGTGCTCCTTTAGGACGCCTTACCACCTAAGTCAACTAAAATAGCACCTCGCTTTAGCGTAAACCTACTATCTTAGATCCCTAGATTTTTGTAAGTGTTGATTTGGAAGGCAATTAACTCAATATTACTTGGACCTAGTTGTTTCTATGTTGGTTCGATTATTTAGTGAACTTAAAACTAATCGAGTCATAGGAAACAACCTGTTCATGCAAAGCATACATACATTCATACATTCACGCATAATATATATATATATAGAAGTGCATAAATAAATGGTGATCTAGTATGGCCCAAAACATCTTGTCTCACTACTACAAAAAAGGGTATAGAGTACTGTTGAAATACACTTTATAGGACGCCTTAGAGGCGTTCTCCAACTCAGCGCACTATAAAGTTTATAAAACGGGTAAAAAAAGCGTTTTATATACCTAGTTATAAAGTACAGTGATAAGAGATAAGCGTCCTCTATTCCCTTCCTAAAAGCAGAAAACGAAGAAGGAATATAGAACGGTTAACGTACATAACCGTCTCCCATACACTACAATAAAGCGCGCCTTCGGTACATAACCGTCATCTATTCTTCCTATTAAATATTGAGATACAGAACATCTTTCGTACATAAGCGTACTATATTCTACCTTTTTTTTTAATATTATTTAAAAACAACACGAGCAAATTTTTTTGAATATTATTTTAAAATAGAATATTACGATTCTAGTATGTAAACCAAATCTAAAACGATAAAATATAAATGATATCGACGCGATCTTTCCAAAAATCTTTTCATTCAATAACAAAATAATATTATTCATTCAATAACAAAATAATATTTTTCATTCAATAACAAAATAAATGATCTACACAAAGTACGGCAAAAATAAAAATCCAATATCACTGTAAAAATAAAAAACTCATTCAATAACAAAATAATATTATTCATTCAATAACAAAATAATATTTTTCATTCAATAACAAAATAAATGATCTACACAAGGTACGGCAAAAATAAAAATCCAATATCACTGTAAAAATAAAAAACTCAACAGCAGGAACAAATTCTCCAGCAACAGCAGCGCCTGCAGCAGGTACAACAACGTCTGCAGCAGGAACATCAGAGTCTGCAACAGGAACAACAGCGTAACAGCAGTGTCTGCAGCAGGAACAACATCGTCTGCAGCAACAGCAACGTCTGCAGCAGGAACAGACTCTGCAACAACCATCTCAGCTAGCTTAAGTCACACTAGATCATCGTCATCATCATCTTCATCTTAATCGTTATTTGGTTGGTGATATTCGATAACGTATGAGATTCACCTCTCCCTTAGCTCGTCAATCGTAGTTTGAGAATACGTGGGAGTTTTGGTAAAATACTACAAGACAAGTTAAAATGTACGAGTAAGAAATAAAGAACATGCAGCAAGCAACAGAACCAGTAAGTGATGAGTATATATATCAAGCCACAATTCAAATGGTAGGGTAGAAGAACACTAATGCAGTATTAGTTAGAGTGGTGTATTGCAACTATATTATCCAACACCAGTTCGAAACATGACTATCGACTGCTACATAGTGTAGTCATGAAATATAATCAGAGTTATAAATTGATATCAACAACAAATTGTTTGAATTAATGACCTACACCAAAGCAAGATGAGACTTATAAAGAGCCAACTAGCTAAGCTACATGTAAAAATCTTGAAACATTAACACAGAAAGTAGGACCTTCACAAACACTCCTAACCTTTATTTTCCACTTCTCTTTTCTACCAGCAGAATAGAAAAATCTACGCAAGTGCACCATGAGGCTTCACCGCAATCAGTTAGGCGCTTATCACTTCACTATATTTTGTACTTAACTAAGCTGATTAGTGAGAATTGTTTTACTGATGAAACTTGTTTTTATAGATTACACATCAATATTGACTATTGCTAATTTATCACATGATCAACTGAGTAAAACTAATTTTACTTGTCAAAACTAATTTTACTGGAACTGATTTCACATAAGCTGAAAAGAATGGCCCCTACTATATTATCAGGAGATCAGTTTGTTATTTCAGAAAAGAGGTCACACATTAAAAGCCAAGCACATTGTCCACAACCAAGCAACAGTAACCTGCGGCCCAAGTTCAAGAATAACAAATATGTACACAATGCTTTATTCCAGAATAAAACAAAATCCAGCAAACAGTCCAAAGACCCCATAAATACTTCAGTTTATAGCAGGGAGGTGCAGACAGACAGACAAGGAGGTAAAAGCAACCAGTAGTGGGTGGCGCTAGCCGTTGGCAACAGCAGAATAAGAATCTCTAATTAATGTAAGTGTTCTGAGGAATGCCTTGGGCATATTAGAAGTAGAAATAGGAAGAGAGTTTCGATGCAATAGATTCTAGAATAAAAAATAAGCATGAGTTTCAATGCATCAGAAGAAAGCAATACCTTTTCAGGAATGAACATTTGTCGATTCAAATGCATTGATCACCTTCTCGAACTTTTGCACACACAATCTGGACATGGGTTGAATAGTGAGTTTCAGTCATATGAAAACAGCAATACACTTCCACAACATCATACTCTTTTGTTTTGACATGCTGAAATTAAGAGCTGAATGTGTAAATAATCAAATTGCATGTACCATTAAGTAGTAAGACTGTAAGAGAAACACATAACTCGCTATTGCGATTACGCCCAAGCCAAAATAGATGGATTGTGAATATTTCTTCATAGTTAGTATAAAATATATATGACAGAATCAAATGTATGCCATGATAAATCTGATCTAAAATCTCAACAGAAGAATCATACTTCAGGTAGGATCTCAAGTCTCAATAAAAAAGAGAATTGAGTAC
The DNA here is from genome assembly GCF_020520425.1 of Spinacia oleracea. NCBI lineage: Eukaryota > Viridiplantae > Streptophyta > Magnoliopsida > Caryophyllales > Amaranthaceae > Spinacia > Spinacia oleracea. Next base: position 97,364,534 of record NC_079489.1, read on the forward strand.
AAAACCTTCTTTCTGGAGCTCACAAGCTCGAAGATACAGGTGACCCCTGACAGCATATGCACACTATCAGAAGGCTAATAGATACCTTAGTAAAACAACTTCTTTAGAACATCAATTTCATGGAAACCGTTGCCCGAACACCAACTGCTCTACTTAATCTTCTTCTTTGGTCTTAACTGCAAACCAACAACGCAATATTTTAATATCTAACCAAAACAACCATGAAATTGGTTTCATTAGGGAAAATCAAGAAATGCCAAGTGACCTCAGAAACATCATCGACGACATTTGTAATCTAGATAGTAATTTTAATTATTGTAAAATTAAGTTTACTAGTAGACAAGCTACTCTATACGCCCATAAACTTGCAATCCAGGCAAGGAATAATGGTGTCCAGCAAAGCTACTAAGTAGTGGTTTAGTGTCTGTAAAAAAAAAAGGGGTAAAACAACAACAGATTAGTGATTCAACTAACCCTTATGAATGGTGTTGTCAGCAAGAGTGATCACCTTCAAACTTCTTTCCAGCAAAGATCAGCCTCTGTTAGTCTGGTGGAATTCCTATCATACAGAAAACAATCAATTTCCCTCTCATTTGATACAACAAAAACCAATGCATAAACTATATGTAGACCATTTAACATAATAACACTATTAATCTATACTCACCATATGCTTAATTAGCACAACAAAAAACAGAACACAATCACATGCTCAACAGAAATATCTTACGAAATCCAATTCCCAATTAGGTTTGCCACATTAACCTCATCATCGCTAGATTCAATGGCATATTCAGACCGATTTCCAGATTTAAATTTCACTTATTAAATCTAATTCCCATTTAGGTTTTCCACATTGAACATGAATATAAATATAGTAACTTTGTTGTCAATACTCATACAGAAAATTTTGAAACACAAGCAAACTAAAAGAAATCTTAGTTCCCAATTTTTTGTAGGTTAGAACAATTTGCCAAAATCAAGTTTACATCAATCAAGATTATAATTATACAATTACCAATTCAAATTTCAATCAACCACATACAAAATATCAAACCATGAGCTAATTAATTTGAAATTAACTTTAATTATCCAAATTCAATCAGTTAAAAATATTTAAATCATGTTATAACCCACATAAAAATTCAATCGCCAAAAACCAAAATTCAAATAAAATTATAACTTTTGACAAAATTCAGCACCTAAAACCCAAAAATATTATACCTCGGAAATGATGGAAGCAATCGGCGTTCATCGGAGGTTGGGAGGCGGTGGGAAAGGCGGCGCGTTAAAGCCGAAGGTAAATATAGGAGGCAGATGAAAGACGGTGGAAATGAAGTGCTTTTTGCTTTTGCGGAGTTCTCGATCTCCAGTTACCCACCCAGCCACCATGCTCTTAGTTTTTTAATTTAATATAATTTTTTGTGCTTTTGGGGATATATCGTCACTTGACATAGGTTTCAATTTTTTTTTTATTTTTTTTTTACATTATTAGGTTTAAGTAATAATGCCGCTAACAATGAAAGTAATTACGGCTTTTTTTTTATTAAAATATGTTTAAGCCAAAATACACAACGGTTATCATAAACACTGCTTTATATTTTATTAAGTATTTTTAATTTAATTAATTCTTTTTATTATGATAAAGAATACAAGACAGCTAGGTAAGGTACCGTACTCTATTATTTTCTTCACGCAACTGTTATAATAGAAATGCGTACTCTATAATTCTAGATAACGCTTAGCAAACTTAACCGTTCTCTATTCAGTGTTTCTTATTCTAACTTTTGTAGTAGTGTCTTGAAGCATCCAATCTTCATCACCTCCTTGTTAGCTTGGCATCGTCTTGAATCTTCGTTCAAATTCTAACTTAAAGTTCTAAACTTAGAAATACTTGAAAATAATAAATTACATCAAAATTTCCATGGTACGCAGACCATATTTAAAACTTTACATTCAAAGATAGAACAGTACGCAGACCGTATTTAACTATCCTAAATTGGCCATGCTAGTCACTTGGAGTACCAGCATTACATAAAATATATATTCTATGCATTCACCCATTCGTATGCTAAAACGAATGGCCCATATTAATATGCAAGTATTTACGTGAATTAATTAAAATTCACGTTCACATAAACGCGTCCTAAAAGATTAATCAATTTCCAAATTATTAATCCTTAGACATTATTCTAATTAAAATTGATTTTAATTAAAATAATGCGACCTACGAAAATAATTAAAAATAATTATTTCATTATAATTTTATTTAGTGGCTCCCACTCAAACTAATAATTATTCCGGATAATTAATTATGAAATATTAAATTAAAACTCGCGGCCCAGCCCAAGCAAATAAATATTAAATTAAATATCCCGTTAGCCCAAATTAATGCAAATAAGTCAAGCCCAACAAAAAAAAAATTGTCATGTGCTTACTTGGGCTAGGCTTGCGCCCAGCCCATTAGCATTGTGTGGCCTACGAAGCACACGAGCATAGCCCGCATCCATCGCAGCCGTCGCATGGCCTACGAGGCATGCGAGCATAGCCCGCACCCATCGCATGCCAGTGCACCCGTACCCGCAGCATCGCTGCTGCCCTACGTGCCTCGCTCGACTCGTCGTAGCGCATCGCTGCACCATCGCAAGGGCTTGTGCCCTGCAATGCGCGCAACACTCGCGCAGCGCGCGCGGCACGCAGCGTGCATGCTGCTGCCCGCGTCGCTGCGACTCGATTGCGCACGGTAGCTCGCATTGCTCGTCGAGCCACACGCCCACCACACACATGTGTTCGTGCCTTTGGTTCGTGATACGGACCAAATTAATTAAAATTTAATTTAATTTCACGAACTTGCATTAATTCTATTTTTCAAAAAGTTACGATTTTTATTTTCGAAAAACAACGATTTTTAACGATTCAATAAACTTTAACGACAATCCAATTTCGTAAAATTATTAAATCAAGGGCTAACAGTATTCAAACTTTTAAGAACGAACGAATCAACATTTAAAGTTTGAACTTTTAATTAATAAAATCCGAAGCTTTAAATAGTTCATAAACAATTAAATTTCAGATTTTTAATAATTTGGTTTAAGTGCGATTAAAATTAACGAAACCTAAAATTTTAATCCAATAATTTTTAAAATTAGCCACTGACCCATGAAATTATATCCCCTTTCCCAATTAACCGAATTATTAAACCAAAATTAATTAAAATTCAATTAGGGTTTCAAATTTTACAAATTGGGGAAAGGCAAAATTAGGGTTTATACTTATCGAAAAATCTGAAATATTTACCATAGATCAAGAATGTACCCAGCAACATTGTGTCAAAATTTCAAGCAATTACGAGTAGTTTAGGTCGACCTTTTAATTGAATTACTGTCCGACACTTTTAATTTTTAATAAAAAATTAACAAAAACTCCCAAAAAACGATACTTCGAGGCCTGTTTTCGCAATTCTATTCCCATGAGTTGATCGTAGAAAATCGTTTTCCATCCGATTAGGGTTTTAAAACTCGGAAAAACGAACATTTTTGATATCGGACCTGATTATTACGCAATTCATCCAATAATTCGTAAAAATTCCCAAAAATCAACAAAAAATCCAAATTTTTCGACAGATGCAAAAACAATAATAATCATGCTAATTCATGCTTTGAATACATAAGGCTCATGATACCATAGTTGGGGAATACAGTTAAACATAATAACATGTGCGGAACAATCCCCAAAGCCATGAAACATGTATAAAACACAGATTAAGCAAACTTACATTCGAAGCGTGTTTTCCACAATAATATGTCAACGAACACGAACAAAGAACTCCACTTGTCGTTCCTCTACTTGGTTCACCGACACGTTCAGATCCGCCTTGATTATCGTAGCTTAGACAATTGATCAAGATACTTTGCCTTTTGGGATGAACACACTGTGGAGGCACAGAGAGAATTAGGGTTCTTTGTTTTCTCCTAGGGTTGTGTGTAATTAGAATTGTGATTGTGCTAAGTTGGAAATTAGGTTGTAAGGTTATTTACATAACCTTACTAACCGACCAAGCCAAGAGGCAAGGCCGGCTAGCAAGCTTGCATGCCAAGTCACACGGACACGCACAGCGAAGGGCCGTGGGCCGCGCTGCTGCTTGTGTCGTGGTCTCGGCCCGCTCGCACGCACACAAACCTCGCCTCTTGGGCCTCGCTGCTGCCGCGCTTTGCTTGCTCGCCTATGCGCGCGCCCATGGGCCTCGAGTGCTTCGTGCACTCGGCTCGTGGGCCGCTCCTCGTATTTGCGATTAAATATATTTCCGATATATTTATTTATCGTTTCGTATACGACGAATCACCGTCGTACGATATGATTTATTCGTCTCGCCTAGCTTACGAATATTCGCGATACGATATACGATTCCGATGCAAGGTCGTATCGTATAATACGTTTCTAACTTAAATCCCGAAAAGCTATTAAATGAATTTCCGATTCATTTAATCCGGTGATCTGTTACGTGTCATTGGTGTGACCTTGTAGGTTCAGTCAAGAGTAAGTTGTGAGTTCAATATCCATTAAAACTCACTGATTGGAAGCATTGCTCCAGCTAGCTGTTCCGATCACTTGATTTAACTGAATTAATTGTTCGCAATTAATCTGAACCTTGGTATTAGACTTAATGCACCTTGGGTGAAGGACATATTTCCTTCAGTAAGTGTTATTTTGGCATGGAACCTTTTAACTCAATTTTTAAAGTTTGGAACTTAAGGCTCTTACTATGTTGGTTAGATTTTAAGTGAACTAAAATCCTTAATCATGCAACATAATCAAGCCACAATCTCATGCATAATTAAGACATATTAAAAGCAATAAATAACTTAAAGCATGCATAAGATATAAATGTGATCTAGTATGGCCCGACTTCATCTTGAAGCTTCAACTTCAAAGTCCGTCTTGAAAATGGATTGGAAACTCCGTCTTGAATTTCACCATGGGAGACGCCATTTTCTTCAAATAGGATGAGTGTGAGGGGGGTCGAAAAAGCACGAGGCTAATGCGTGACCTTGTCCCTCGTGTGTGTGACGTTTCTTTTTGTCAAATCAAGTGTAATTGGATTTCCTGTGAGTTTACACCCAATTGACTAGTAATATAGGAGTCGTCATTCAGTTTTTAACGACAATGAGAAAAACTGACAAAACCCGGGTATCGTGATATAAAGGGAGTGCAATTATGTTTGACCACGACGGCCGTAGGTTCCCTTGTGATCCCTGGTGTGGGGATCTCTGAACATACACCCGCAAGGTAGAGATTGAGGGTTCGGGGGACTGTAACTACCGAGAGGAGTACTCGCTCTTCGATAACTCCAGAGGCAGGATATCCTTACTAGCTCAGCATAAATAATTGAAGGGACATGCGTTAACTATTAAACTAATCTGAGTTGATTTTAACAATATGCAACATATAGTACTAGATCGAGCGCGATTATCTGATTTAGATTGTATTAAGGGACCTAGCATGATAATCCAATTTCCCAAAAATATCATATTTATTAGGCGTGATAGAACAATCAGATTTAGTTAGTTTAACAGTTCATAAAAAGGGCGAGGAAAGCAATTAAATCATAGAAGAGGGACACATTACGACGCACCCTTGAGAGGTGCGTCATGGTTCTCAGAAAAATAACCACTTTGACTTTGCTATTTCTCCTTTTATTTAACGAATCTCAAGTTATGGGACAGGATACGTTCTGTTCGATTTATGGATCGATTGCGACAGAACGCGTGATCAGTTTTTGCAGCGTGAGGCTTAGGCTTAGGGGTTTGGAGTCAATACTCAGAATAATAATTGTGTGTTGTTCTTTTCACGTCGAACTTAGGGCCCTATTTATAGAAAAGAGTTCGTGGAAAGATAGAATTGTAGAACTCTAATCCACGAGGAATTAGAAAAGAACACGTCCCAGGTATTTTCAGCGCCCAAGGCTCGGCGTCAAAGATTTCGGCGCCCAGCTCTGGGCGTTGAAAATAGGATCCCGGCAATTTCAGCGCCCAGGGCTGGGCGTTGAAATTGATGTTTGGGCCGTTTCCTTGTCAGATTCGGACTCTTAGAATCCGGAGTGTATGAGACTTAATCGAGTCTTTTAGTGCGTATTAATTTTATGATGGAATGCATCTGCGCCCGTTACGAACTCTAGGCTCGTTTGGATTTTAATTAATACGTAACTCTTATTTTCGAATCATATTAGGAATAGGATTCTCTCGCAATTTCTATCTCATTTAGGATTTATGTTGGAGTGCAACACCTAATTCTGACAGGTTTCTATCTTTTATGACTTGCCACTTTTAACAACTACCCATTATGGCAGTTACTATTTTTAGCAGGTTTCCATAAATAGCAGGTTTCTATAAATAGTAGGTTTCTATAAATAGCAGGTTTCGGGTGAAATGAAAAGGGGAATTGAGATTCGTTATTTTATAGGAGATGCGTTGTCAAGTGGAGATTTATGTTTTCATCATCGAACCTTCCCTTTCGGGAATGGGGACAAAAGTAGGTGTCTACAGTTAGCCCCCACTTTGACTGAGTCTTGGAGTAAGACGATGGTCAAAGTATTAGACGGAGTGCGCCACACAAGTCATGGTGACCTGCTTTTGCGAGGGTCTCACGAGCCCCCGAGTGATAACATTTGACTTAAGGGTCATCACTTGAAGTGTCGACATATCCCTCACGTGTCATTGGGATTTGTCAACGGATAGTATAGAAACTTCCTCACTTTTTCATTGGAAGGATCTAAAGGTGCGTAGAAACCCCCTCACTTTGTCATTGGGAGTAGCTACAGATGTTTTCGAAATCAAAGCTATAAAGTGTAATTGGGCCTGGCCAAGCCCAATCACGAGGTAAAAATGTTTTTAAAGATTCTCATTTTCAGGGTTAGCTAAACGAGAAAACCCCCTTGTTTTTATGGGACGTGAAACGAAGGAAACTCCAGCACATCGTTCTTTTTTGGAAAAAACGGAAAACCATTCTTTTAAATTTTGGAAAAAGGGAAAGCTACTCACATCGTTCTTTTTTGGAAAAAACAGAAAACCAATTTTTGGAAAAAGGGAAAGCTACTCACATCGTTCTTTTTTTTTGGAAAAACGGAAAACCAATCTTTGGAAAAAGGGAAAGCTACTCACATCGTTCTTTTTTGGAAAAACGGAAAACCAGAAAAAGTTATCGCTGCAGCGACTAAGGACCTGCGCGGTTAGTGACGCAGACCCCGCCGGCTAAAGATGGCGAGCCTGTCCGCTAAGGGTGGACACCCCGTCCGATAGAAGTGGACGAATCTGTTTTTGTAATTTGAATATAAGGACCTACGCGGTTTGTGACGTAGACCCCGCCGGCTGAAGATGGCGAACCTGTCCGCTAAGGGTGGACACCCCGTCCGATAGAAGTGGACGAATCTATTTTGAAATTCGTTTTGTGTTTATTTTTTGGAAATAAGGACCTACGTGGTTTGCGCCGTAGACCCCGCCGGCTGAAGATGGCGAACCTGTTTCATTTTGTTTGTTTTTTTTTTTTTTTTTGAAGACTTTATTTTTCGAAAACTGAGGATCTGCACGGCTAGTCACGCAGACCCCGCCCGCTGAGGGTGGACGTCCCTGAATTCGTTTTTCGTTTTGGAACTCGCGTGGTTCGTGACGTGATCTTGCCAACTGAGATGGGCAAGTTTCCTATTTTTTCATCGTGACTTCTTTTTTGAGAATTTCTTTTTATTCATTCTTGTAGGAGCGAATTCTTTCGAGGGATGCGCGGATTTAGTTGCAACCTGAAGGTGGGTTGACAACGTGTTTAGACGGACCATTGTCTCGTGGTCATCATCTTTCATGGTTTTGAGCTTGTTTTTACGGCCCAATTTTGCCACTACCTGGGTCCTTGATTAGGGGACTATGTATAAGTATCAACGGCGACCTTTGTCTTGAGGTCGTAATCCGGTTTTTTTGAGATTATCCAAACACGGGACTTCGTACAGCGTAGTCTGATAATATTTTTTTAACTTTGCATACTTTCTTTTAAGATATTTTTTTTTCTTTCGAGCCACCAAGCACTCGTGCTTGGCGGTCAGTTCTTGTCAAAGAGGTTCTTTGGGGATACGCATTTTGTAATGTCCTTGATTGTGTTTGGGATCGTGCTCGTAAGTGCGAGCGATCTTCGTAGTGGTGTGCTACTCTTGACAAAGTCGTGAAGTACGACTTTCAGTAAGGAAATCGGCAATTTTCGAGTCGAATGGATGCGGCAGGGCCCAATAGAAGTTAGGGCCTTTTTTGAGCCTGGGTTCATTTTCGGCGCCCAGGCCTGGGCGTTGAAATAGTTGACGCCCAGGTGGGGCGTTGAAAGTGTTGTTTGGGCTGGTCTTTTGATGACATAGTTGGCCTCTTGTTCATTCGTTTATTTCACTTGGAAATTCTACGTATTTTCTTCTCTTTTGTTTTTCTTTTATTTTTAGAATGTGATGATTTTCTCGAGAAGCCGTAGCCGATTGGTGGACTATGGTGTTTGTCGCTTTGGGGCGATTATTTAAAGGAACTGTTGCTCTTAAGGCCTACAGTTATTGCAATAGTTGGGCGAGTCTATATGGCCTGAGGAACATACTTTGAGGCGTAGGACCTTGATCGCTCTTGTTGTTGTATATTTTTCCTTTTGAACGCGTTCGTGAATGTTCGATACTTAGAATGATGATATGTATGTGCGAACGAGCGTTCATAGAATGGCCGTTGCGTGCGGTCCATTAATCAGTTTGCTTGATTTTTGTGCAATGACTGATTTTGAATAGTTTGCTTAGAAGCTTGCTAGGGTTCAGGCCCATTCATGAAGTGGGCTCAAACATCGTGCCCTTTCGATTGTTCAAACATTTGCTTCGAGATTTTTTATTTTGTTATGGTTGTTTCGTAGCTTGGAGCCCCCAAGTATGCATGCTGGGATGCTTCCTTTTGGCGTACGATTTTTGTAGGTTCTTTCGAGAAATATGCCTTGGGGTTCCGCTCGTGTAGGTTCGAGCTATCCCTTTCGTGGTAGGTAATATTTTGCTACCTTTAATCCTTAATGTAGAAGTCGTGTGGCTTGCATTTTGAATTTGGGCGATAAGTAGTATTTGCCTCTTTTACACGTGCTCTTGGTCGTGCCTACATTAGTGCAATATGCCTTACTCTTTTTTGGACTTGTACTGTGGGATGGTTGAACTTATGGTGCGACGTAGGCTTGTGTGGCCTAGCGGCGTGTCTTAGAACATTTCTCCAGGTGTTGGGATACTATTATTATTTTTTGCATTGGAGTACTTCATCACGCCTCGTTCAGGTGCTCAAACAAGTGTAGCACCTTCTGTGTGGGTTTGCGCGGCTTATTACTTCGTTCGATGCGAGGATTCATAGGTGTTTCTTTCTTATTTTTATATATGGGCAAAACTTGGGTAGCAGAAAGATTCAGCGCCCAGGCTGGGGCGTTAAAGATATCGGAGCCCAGCTCTGGGCGTTGAAAATGATTTCTGGGTATATTTTGACAGTTCTTATCCTTGATTTTTTTTTGTTCGCTTTTGCTTTGGAACGAGGTAGACTGTGTAATGGGCGCTTGTAGGGAGAACGTTATGTGCAGTAGTTTGATCGGAGTTTTGGTGACTCACGATTTTCAGTTACCCTTTGTTAGTGGGGTGACTTTATATATTCTAAGTAGTGCTTTAGAATTTGGGAGGGGTTGTAGCCATTCTAAGGTTCGTTTTACACGATTAAAGCTTAGGATTGTGCCCCTATGACGTGGGTATAGCATTAGCGTCGAGAATTTGCGATAAAATCATCATCTCGAGCATTTTTAGAGTATTTTTCTCAAGCCCCCAATTGTAGCTACGGGATTGGCTTGGTGCTATAATGCTTTGCATACGTTTTTATGCATTCATGGTGACACGGATCATGAATAGTTTAAACCAGACTCGTTTAGTGCGAGTTATGTTCGAGTAGTGATTTGCTACTTCTCTTGTAAATGTCGTATTGTGCGACATTGCCATGGTCAAGGTAGTCACATGTTGAAGTGTGCCTTGACCAAAAGCTAGGTGCCTTTCTTTACCCCTAATTATATTTAGAAATCTTTTTGACTTACTTGCAACGTCGAGATAAACGCATACTTAGATTAAACCAAAGACTCTTTATTATGTTCGAAGAAGTCTTTGAAAATTATTTGAGATCCGAGTCCTACTGTGTACAATCCGAGGTGTCCTAAGTAAGTTGACTTATAGAAGGGTTCGTACATGATTATATGAGTGAATCAAACTACTGTTACGATTTTTGGAATGCTGTCTAAGGATTTGCTGGAAGCCAGGGTGCAGGCGTCAAGACATACTTGTGCCTGTTTTGCATATGCTTTAGGCTTTTAGGGCCATCTTTTCCAGAATTGCGGGAATAATAAACCGTTTTCAAATTGACTTAGATTTACTTGGTGTATGTCCGTACAAAAGGTCAAGGTATACTTAGTTCTTTCCCTAGCTCTTTCACTTCAATTTTTTAGCCCCCAGTTGCTATTATGTTTCCCATTAATGATGCTTTTAGATTTCGATTTTAGATGCCCGTGCTACACGTCTGAGTAGGGTGAGCCTTGGTTAAGTGCCAAGTCCTATTGACAATGTCTGTTTTTTTTCAAAGGGGATTCTCAAGCATTTGAATTACCATGAACGGGTGCCCTGAGTTCGAAGGAACGATGGGGCAATGCCGTAGAACAATTCTCTTTATTGCAAGCTTACTACCTTTACTACTTGTTGGCGATTATGACTGTGTCTAGTGGTGAAAGAAGGTCTTTAAGCGAACGACTTATGTCTAATGGTGAAAGAAGGTCTTTAAGTGAGTTAGTTCGCTTTAGGGAGGGTCAAGTCGAGTACTTTAGAGGTCATGGACGCTTGCGCTAGCCCCCATTCAATTGAGGCAAAGCGATCTTTTGAGTCTTGGCTAAGTGCCTAGGAGTGTGAGTGCTCCTTCTGGCAAGGGTACGTGCCCTTATTATTTTTCGATGTGTGCTCATTAATTTTGGCAATTTGATGACTTGGATTCTTCCTTTGCCTTTTTCTTTCGACTTGGATTGCAAGTAATTAAATTTCAATAAGGGACTCTATTTCTTATTCTTGTTATTCTATTGGCTCTAACATTTTTGCAAATTGGTTGGACCGAATCATGGATTGCCTACGTATCCACCTTAAATAAATTTAATTTGGAATCAGGTCTTGCGTAGTTCTTAGCCTAGAAAATGGTTTCTTAGAATGCCGATTTTAAACAAGTACGTTCTGAGGTGGAAACATATTATTTGAAACGGTAGAATAAGTGAAGTTTATTATTATTTTAATCTGCTGCCTTGCTGTAAGCCAAAAATTTGTTTTAGTACATGTATATTTTTTTTGGTGGTACGTATATCTGAATACGTGTTGTACCCCTCCAAGTGTTCGTTATTTTTCCGTGCATGTGCGGATAAAACGACGAGCACTTCCGGACAAAATTTTGCGAGCAGAGAGATTCGGCGCCTAGGCTGGGGCGTTAAAGATTGGTGCGCTAAATTCTTCTTTTCTTTTTAGACGAACTTTTAAAGGCGCTTTGCAAAGTTTGCTTTTTTATTATTTATTATTTTTTGTACTTTTCATTTGTCTTCTTTTTTATATTCGTGACTCAAGATGGCTTGAAAGACGGGTCGAATGAGATATGATAATTTGTATAGGTATTAGTCAAGCATGAGGATTACATCTGCTAGGACTCACGATTTGCAGCCTGGTGCTAGTGTCATGAGTTTACATCAACCAAGGCCAATGAGTAGCATGGGGACGGCTCAAGGGTATATCAACAGGATGTATCCAAACAAGTTATATGGTCATTACGCTAATGGTGGCGTAAGAGCAGGTTTTGGAGATAATGGGTATGACGCACGTGTCAATGGTCGTGCGTGGTTTGCAGTTGATAACAAGTTCAAGAACAAGAGTCGAGGTAATGGTTTCTTGGGTTATGGAAATGAGAACATGGATGGGTTAAATGAGCTGAACAGGGGCCCTAGAGCGAAGGCGTCTAAGAACATAAGGATTGGAAAGGGTAGATATCGTAGAATCTTATGATTTGGATTGGTTGACTCAATTCTTTTCCTTCGTTTACTTGGGTAAATGTTGCACTTTGGGAGGTACGGGATAAGTATTCCATGGCTCGCTCTTTTCGCTCTCCCTTTTCTTTTTCTCTTTTTTTCTTTTTCGCTCGGGATTTCCCCCCCTTTTTTATTTAGGCTAAAAGGTAGATGGTTGTGGTCTTTGAGTCACGAGGCGAGACTGAATGAGCCTCGTTTGGTAGGCCTATAGTGGACCTTTAATTTTAGTAGGCCTAGGGTGGACCTTTAATTTTAGTAGGGGCCTAGGGTGGACCTTTAGCTTTAGTAGGCCTAGGGTGGACCTTTAAATTGTCTTACTTTGCAAGCGTATTTAGTCGTTTCTTAAAATGTGCAAATAGCGTAGATTCAAAATGTTATTTTTACCTTATTGAAATTTAACGAAAGAACTACATCGAAAATAACTTTTTTGCTTCTTTTCAGATTCCAGTTTCCGGGATTTAATTGGAAATTGTAATTTAGACTTGAACTTTCATTAATCTTTCTGATTATAACCCGTGTATGAATATAAGGAGGTGGCCTAGACTCAAAATAATGACGTGGCGTAAGCCTATAATACTTGACCAAGCAACTCTCAGACTTAGGCTAATTGGACCATAACTTTCGTTGGTTGACACTTTAGATTTTAACCCTTGGGTGTTCATTTGTCACGCGCCATTTTGCTTAATGTTGGCAAGGTAGTTAGTTGGGGAGATCGAATTTTTATTTTTGCAAGACTAGAATCATTAGTGTGGCTTCCCTCTTAGTGTGTATTGCTTTACCCCAATGGTAGCCTTATGGTATGCCGATTTGGGTATTTTCAGGGTTGGTCATGTTGCATTCATGGAAAATCTTTTAGTCCGTACTTAGTAGTATTTCAAGGAGCGAGTGACTCGAGAGGACTACGATAGTCGTGACCCAATGTGATCATAAGCCTTGAGGCCATTAATTTTTTTTCTTGCCAATGGTATTGACACCTTAGGTTCACTTTGGGGGTTGTGCGACTATGGAGGAATGATTTTCAGAATGTGACTGTTTCCATTTTGCAAATACTATAATATATTCTTTTTATTGGTGAGAGAGAGTATTGAGGCCGTGGATTCTTAGCAAGGGATGACAATTACATATGGGTGCTCATTGATTTAAATGTTAGGAAGGGAGACTCAATATGGTTTAACCTTTTAACTTGCAGAACGACACCAAGCATTAGGACCGATTCTATGGATAAGACAACTAAGACTTAGGATTTAGATTGTACTTTGGCATGGCCTAGTCTAGACTCGGATTTATTTTTTATTCGAACATTATTTTTTTCTTGAAGACTCTATTTGAACATTATTTTTTTTGAATACTTTGCCCATGTGGCATTCAAGGTTATTTCAATTAGCGTGCTCGGTTTTGGAGCCGAACATTGTCGTCATATGAGGCCTAACAACGACACAAAGAGTTATTTTATTTTTTACAAGTCGCTTTTAGAATCGAGTGCCTTTTCATACGCCCTCGCAGCAATTATTTTTTACTAAAAGTTTTTTTTTTTTGCTACGTATTTTTTATGCGCGGGCACCGAGGCTGTTGTGCCTGACCAAAAGGCCAGGCAGCAACTTCAGCGCCCAGCGAAGGGCGTTAGAAATAATGGCGCCCAGCCAGGAGCGTTGAAAATGCGTCCCTGGCTGATTTTCGTTTTCTGTTTACGTATACTTTTTTTTTATGCGACTTAAATTTTGCGTGCTTGCCTTATAACGTCCTTTACGCGTTGTGCAGCGTTTGTCGGATTCGTTACAGGCCATCCCGAGCGTCGCTTATTTTTTTGGCGATCGTTCGGGTTTGTGGAACACGTATTTTGGTAAAACTCTTTGGCCAATTGGTTTATGAATGTTTGGGCAATTTTTAAGGTCGTTGGTTTCTAGCATTGTTTGTCACACACAATCACATATTTCGCTACACATAACTAACATTACATCATGAGGCAATAATAATATGTCATGTAGTTTATGATAGGCTTCTATGGGTAGTATTTGCGCCTGGCTTGGTACCGCTTCTATCGCAGATCCAACACATGCCCCGGTCGAGGTAGTGCCTTCAACAGACCAATTTCGCCCAAGAGGCCAATCACGATGTAAGCCAAGGGGGCATGCACCAATGAGAAGGACCTAATGGGCGAGCGATTGGGTTTGGGACGGGTGTACTACTAGCGAAAGTGTCGAGTGGACAACATTCGAAGCGTATGCACCCCCCGGTTGGCGATGGGTATCCTTAGTCCTAACTCCCTGAGGGAGCCAAGATTCGTTATGCGGTTTTGTCCGTTCACATTAATATGCTGATTTTCAGGTCGTCCCAACTTGATGGGGAAATAAACGCGGGGTAGGATCGTTTCACCCTTCGGCTATTTTGATTACCTACAAGCACGAGTATTTCCTTCACTATCCCCGGTGGAGTCGCCACTGTGAGGGGGGTCGAAAAAGCACGAGGCTAATGCGTGATCTTGTCCCTCGTCGGTGTGACGTTTCTTTTTGTCAAATCAAGTGTAATTGGATTTCTTGTGAGTTTACACCCAATTGACTAGTAATATAGGAGTCGCCATTCAGTTTTTAACGACAATGAGAAAAACTGACAAAACCCGGTTATCGTGACATAAAGGGAGTGCAATTATGTTTGACCACGACGGCCGTAGGTTCCCTTGTGATCCCTGGTGTGGGGATCTCTCAACATACACCCGCAAGGTAGAGATTGAGGGTTCGGGGGACTGTAACTACCGAGAGGAGTACTCGCTCTTCGATAACTCCAGAGGCAGGATATCCTTACTAGCTCAACATAAATAATTGAAGGGACATGCGTCAACTATTAAACTAATCTGAGTTGATTTTAACAATATGCAACATATAGTACTAGATCGAGCGCGATTATCGGATTTAGATTGTATTAAGGGACCTAGCATGATAATCCAATTTCCCAAAAATATCATATTTATTAGGCGTGATAGAACAATCAGATTTAGTTAGTTTAACGGTTCATAAAAAGGGCGAGGAAAGCAATCAAATCATATAAGAGGGACACATTACGACGCACCCTTGAGAGGTGCGTCACGGTTCTCAGAAAACTAACCACTTTGACTTTGCTATTTCTCCTTTTATTTAGCGAATCTCAAGTTATGGGACAGGATACGTTCTGTTCGATTTATGGATCGATTGCGACAGAACGCGTGATCAGTTTTTGCAGCGTGAGGCTTATGCTTAGGGGTTTGGAGTCAATACTCAGAATAATAATTGTGTGTTGTTCTTTTCACGTCGAACTTAGGGCCCTATTTATAGAAAAGAGTTCGTGGAAAGATAGAATTGTAGAACTCTAATCCACGAGGAATTAGGAAAGAACACGTCCCAGGTATTTTCAGCGCCCAAGGCTGGGCGTCAAAGATTTCGGCGCCCAGCTCTAGGCGTTGAAAATAGGATCCAGGCAATTTCAGCGCCCAGGGCTGGGCGTTGAAATTGATGTTTGGGCCGTTTCCTTGTCAGATTCGGACTCTTAGAATCCGGAGTGTATGAGACTTAATGAAGTCTTTTAGTGCGTATTAATTTTATGATGGAATGCATCTGGGCCCGTTACGAACTCTAGGCTCGTTAGGATTTTAATTAATACGTAACTCTTATTTTCGAATCATATTAGGAATAGGATTCTCTCGCAATTTCTATCTCATTTAGGATTTATGTTGGAGTGCAACACCTAATTCTGACAGGTTTCTATCTTTTATGACTTGCCACTTTTAACAACTACCCATTACGGCAGTTACTATTTTTAGCAGGTTTCCATAAATAGCAGGTTTCTATAAATAGCAGGTTTCGGGTGAAATGAAAAGGGAAATTGAGATTCGTTATTTTATAGGAGATGCGTTGTCAAGTGGAGATTTATGTTTTCATCATCGAACCTTCCCTTTCTGGAATGGGGACAAAAGTAGGTGTCTACAATAAGCTATAATTTAAACGAATTAGAACTATTTGACGTTATGCAGACCATATTTAAATTAAAAACTTTGGTGCATTAGACCAATTTTACATTCAAATTAATGGTACGCATACCATATTTACTATCCTATTTGGGCCATACTAGTCACTTTCAATAACCTGCAAAACAGTACATATACAATATATATATCATTCACCCATTCATTTATCAATGAATGGCCCACATAGCTTGTTAGTAGAAAATATTATGCATCACATAAATATTTGCAGCAATTAATCAAGGCTTCCAATAATCTACCAATTATTCAATCCTTATTAATTCTAATCAAGTTGTTTTAACCTTAAAGGAATGTAGACCTAATCAAGAGTGTATGACTAAAAGGCTCCCACTTAAACCAATAAATTTACATGCTTTACTAATTTTAAACATAAAATTGTATTTCGTAGTCTAACCGGAAATATACAAATTTAATTAAAATTTAAATCTCATATAAATTAATATTTGAATCCTTTAGTTTATTTTCAGCTTATTAAGTTAATAAATTTAAATTTATTCAAGGTTTTAATTTTAGTAAAATAATTAGTATAAATAAAATTTATAATAATTAGATTATTAAAAATTAAATTCCAAGAAAAAATTAAATTACGAATTTTAAAATTAATTAAAATCGGTTTCCGAATTGAAAATTTAAAATTAAATTCAAAACGCATCAATCGGATCAAGACGAGGCCATGGGCTTGTGCCCATGCCCGTCGAGTGCACGAGGCAGCAGCGCCCCTCGACTGACCGCATAGCAAGGCACGGGCAGCAGCCACGCCTAGACGCAGCAAGCCGAGCCACGCCTAGGCGCAGCAGCAGCTCGCTCGCTATGGCGCAGCAGCGCCCGCTGGGCAAGGCATCGTTCGCCGTGAGCGACCCATCGCGCGCTAGGCGAGGCAGCGCTCGCTGTGGTGCAGCATCCCTCGCTGCACACCCGCGCCTGCCTGCTCACGCTTGTGCCTTGCCTCATCGCCCTGTCGCCCATGGTTCGCAGCACACACGCCCAGGCAGCCTTTGCCTTGCGCGCATGCCACTCTCGTTGCTCGCTGCATTTGTACCTCATGGGCGACGAGCTCCCTTGCTCGTCATCGCATGCCCGCACTATACAACACCCCTTAAGGGTAACACGTAGCTTCCATTGGTTTGTGCGTGCAAAATTCATGAGCGAATTATATAAAAATTAAAACTTTTTAATTCAAATTTATAGACAAATTAATAAATCATATTAATTTCATAAATTTAGGGCGAAAAATCGAAAATTTATTATTCAATTTATTTCCGATTATCATGGATTCAAATCTAGGTCATAAAAATTTAAAATTTATCAAAAATTAACAATTTTTTTGGTGGTTTTTAATCATGGATACCTAATTAAATTGTCAATTAATTATGAAAATCAAATCAAGTTCTAAATTATTTGAATTTAACCAAATTAATTACAATTAAAAATTAGGTTGTATAATTAACAAGCTTAGGCATATAAATTTGTGAAACATATACAGTAGGTCAATCAAAAGTTCAAGATTTACAAACAAGAATCGCAAATATTTAATTTAACATCTTAAAAATTAAAAATTTTGCGTTCGAAAAACTAAAACCTCCGAAAAGTCATAGTTAGGGTTCGAATTTGGGAATTCTGGATTCGGCATCAAATCTTTGATTCTAGTTAAAATTTTAAAAACGCCGTTTACATGCGAAATACACTATAAAATTATACGATTCCGACCATTATTGACTATACTGCCGAAAATTCTGCGAACATATAATTAAATAATCGCACGAATTAGCAATTAATTACAAAAAATCAAAAATTTCGAAATTAATCACCCCTTTAATTCATTGCAAATTTATAAAATTTAACCATGTTAACTACTTATTATGGAATTAATTAGGTTATGCTACATATAATTGAATATAAATCATGCGGAAAATGTTTGGTTATGATACATATAACTCAATATAAAACATGCGGAAAAACCATAAAAGCCAGGATTTCAAATTAATTGCTACATAACAATTAGCATAATTTAGGATGCATACTCTTTGTATCGTGCCTCCCTAGCTGCGCCCGAACCGAACAAGAACAAGACTAGGACTCCAAATATCGTCCCTCCGTAGATAGTCCACAGCACGCTCGGATCCGCCATAGATTTAATTAACTAGAATTGCACTAAGGTACTATGTATTTTTCGAATTTTATGACAAATAAAAATCTGAGTTTTGAGCCTAAAACTTGAATGAATACTTGAATTATTCGTTATAAATTGTGAACTATGATCACCTATTTATAGGGTAGGAATATGGTATTGGACATCTACTAGGACTTTAAGAATCCTAATTCTTTTAGAATTAGAGTTCCATTAAAACAAGTAAATCAGAAAATTAATCTAATCCTAATAACTTAAGGACTCGATGCACAAACTCCAACACGCACACGAGCATGGCCCACATGCGAGCAGGCCATGCCCGCGCGCACTCAAAGCCCGCAGCAGGCCTCGCAGCCCATACGAGCTCGCTGCCATGTGCTCGCAGCCTTGGCGCGCTGGGCCTGGCGTTGCCTGGGGCTGTTGTGATGCGCGCTGGGCTTGCTGGACGTGGGTCTGGCGTCGCGCTGGGCCTTCGTCTAGCAAGCTCGTCCGATGCTTATTCGTACGACGTGCTTCCGATTAATTTTCCGATTCCGGAATTCATTTCCGATACGAACAATATTTAACTTTTCCGATTTGAGAATTAATTTCCATTTCGAACAAATATTTAATATTTCCGTTTCCGGAATTATTTTCCGATTCCGATAATATTTCCGATTCAGACAATATTTCTGTTTCCGGCAATATTTCCGATCCCGGCAATATTTCCATTTCCGATAATATTTTCCGATACGTACCATGTTTCCGTTTCCGGTAACATCAACGACTTGGATAATATTTATATTTCCGATACGATGCATATTTCCGTTTCCAGCGATATCATCGTTTCCGGAGTATTCATTATTTTCCTTTGACGATCTCAGCTTCCACTGGAACCAAGATCCGTCCCATAGATGGAGTATTTAATACCATTAAATACTTGATCCGTTTACGTACTATTTGTGTGACCCTACGGGTTCAGTCAAGAGTAAGCTGTGGATTAATATCATTAATTCCACTTGAACTTAAGCGGCCTCTAGGTAGGCATACAGTTCACTTGATCTCACTGAATTATTAACTTGTATAATTAACACTGAACCGCATTTATTAGACTTAACATTAAATTCATACTTGGACCAAGGGCATTATATCCTTCAGTCTCCCACTTGTCCTTAGGGACAATTGTGCATTCCCTAATTCCTTTGTCACTCGATGCTTGCTCTTGAACATAAGGTAAGAGTTGTCATCCTTATTATGTCCAGAGGTGTTTCGCGTTTTCAGAGTTCAACTGATCAAATAAACAGATAATCATAGCTTATGATTCATCTGAGCACGGCCATGCATTTTACAGTTTCTAGCTCTCCGAGTGGCCTTGTACAACTTTCAGCATCTCATCCCGATTTATGGGAGGACAATCCCAATCTTGCGATCTTGAGATTAGAATTCGTTTGATAGGTGATTACCCGAGCGTTGCCTTTATAGCCTCCTTATACGGTGCGACGGTTGACAATGTCAAAGTAACCAGTTCTCAAATAATTAAGTAATCTCAAATCACTCAGGTATTGAAGATTAGTGTCTAATACTTTTAATGAAATTTACTTATGAAAGATTTTCATCTCTTACAGTAAAGTTTCATAGGTCTGTACGATACTAGTCCTCCCAAAGTAAGTATCTATGCGAGTGATTACGACATTGCCATGTCCACATAGTTCAAGAAACAGAACTACTAGTCATCTTGCATTCTAGTCGTCTAACGTTTTCTATGCGCCCATCTATATACAAAACTCCGACCAGGGACCATTTTCAACTTTTGACATTCAAGTTCACTTGATAGACATTTCTTAGTCACATGACTGGTCCTGACAGTCTATCTTGAATATATCATCAAATTGAAGGGACTCATCATTTAATACTAAACCAAGATTAAATGGAATATGAAAATACATTTCATATATGATAAATGTTCAACCCCAATGTTTTACAACCATGGGATTCGAACCCATCTTTAAAACAATTAGTGGAATTCAAAACTATGCTTGATTTCCAGTGCCAGAATGTCAGTGTTGTTTCTCACTTGTTGCATAGGTTTAGTTATCATGCTTTGCCAATCTTAATATCCTTATCATCGAATATTCTTCGAGGTATGATGATAAGATCTTTTGAGTATGTTTATTTTGTTATCTAGTCTTTCTTGCTACAATAGTGGTTCTACGCATTTTGCAAAGAAGAACCATCAAGCCAACAGACAGGTGATCTACCCAAGTTTAGTGAAGAACTCTTAACTTAAACAACCCTGTTTTATTGCTTCTTAGGCAATAAGTACTTTTACTTCAACTGTGTAGGTTGCTAGTGATGCTTTGTCTGGATTTACTTATCCAAGCAGTTCCCAGATATGTGGAAGACTTCCCAGCTGAATCTTAGAACATAGAAATTAATATTTAATTTCCCATGCAACAACGCATGGTCTTCAATCCATGTTGCCATTTCAAAACACGATGCTCTATAGCGCGTCCTTGCCAATGGTTAACTCCAAATGGATCTTGCTTGATCCTTTGCCAGTGTTTATGCGTGTAGCATCAATATTGAGCATATCTTTATTTCCTTGAATCAAGAACTATTCCTATGTACCTTTTCAAGTACCATAGGATTTTCTTGATCTCAATCTAGTTGATCTTTACTTAGATCAATAGAGATTGGTATATGTTCGTCATGCCTAAAGTCATACGATACATTTTGGCGATCCTCATATTATATCATACATGATAAATTCTTTTGCAGAATAATTCCCAATTGAATTCTATTCATGTAACTTTAGCTCATCTAGTTTCAGTAGATACTAAATCCAGCTAAATTCTTTGACATATAATATAGGTGAAGAATCTCATTAAGTTCTTTGATGTTTAACTTAGTAAATGCTTATACATAGTTCAAACATTCATTACTTAGATTTATTCACATGGGTCGAATATCTCCAATGGAGTATTTCGTGTTTGACTTAGTAAATGCCATTACTTAATCCAAAACAATATTGTAAGATCTTTCTTAATACCCAGTATGTACTAAGTTTCGACTTGGTCCATCATTGATCAAATAATTTCAAATCTAAGTCATTAGCATTTGAATGTTATTTCACAATAGAGAGATATGTGTGATACACATAGGACCAATTGAGTTTTACTCCCACTAAACTTCTTATATATCTATAAGAATCATGTACGTTTTATGAAACTAAAATACTTTATTAGCTTCACTAAAATACAATTTCAATTCCCAATTGCTTGCTTAAATCTGTACTTAGATTTCATAAGCTAGCTTTCCTTTTCAAGCATTATTTGGATCCACAAATCCTATGACATGCCATGTACATAGTTTCTTCCAATATTTGATTGAGGAATACGTTTTGTCATCCAATTGCCATATGTACCAATATGCAATCATTGCTTGAATTATAGACTTGAGCATTACGATTATGCATGAGGTTTCAACACAATCTACGCCGTGAATTTGCTTGTAACCTTTAGCAACTAATCTAGCTTTATGTGTGAACACAATTCCATGTTTGATTGTTTTTATCCTTAAAACCAATTTGCAACCAATAGATGTAAATCATTCTTGCAAATCAACAAAATTTCAATTTTGTCATCAGAACATTGAGTATGTTTTTATGGCCTTTAACCAATTAAACATTAAGTCTATATGGCCTCTAACCAGTTTAGGGAATCTATATTTCTTCATAGCTTTCTTACAAGTCACATACTCATTATTATCTTGATAATAGTTTGACTGCAAGTTGTAGGTTTCTTCATTATCTAACAGAAGAATCTCATAGCTTCAGTGACCTGAACTCCTTGTTTCTTCACTATCTAATAAAAGAATCTCATAGTTTTAGTGCCTTACTTGGGTATAGAACATCAAACAATAGAATATCAACAGACACTTGAAAGTCTTTGAATATTCTGTTCTCCTTGAAGCACTTGTAAAGTCTTCTAAGAGATGTCTACTCTTTAAAGCCACTTCTAAAGTCCTTCATGAATAAGTGTTCGAATTTTCTGAAGAACTTCGAAAAGCATCCAGAATGTCCGTTTATGTTTTTTGTTCACCTCAAAGGCTTTCGAGGTCTATTTTCTCCCACTTGTCATTTTGGAAACGAATCTCCAAAAGGACATTATTTTGAGCAAACAAACATTATGTTCTCAAATATTCGTGGTAGAAACAATACCCTTGTGTCTCATTTGAATAAATCACAATGAAACATATATCTACACTTGGGCCTTAGTTTGTTGAATAACAAACACTAAGCTCCCAATGAGTTTAATAACTCTTTAGATATATATTATTGAAAACATATTCTGAAATTAGTTTTCAATAGCTTTGACGAATTTGGTTTAGTTTGGTGGTAGTTGAGCATTTTGTTTTAGAAATTATAAGAAAAGTTTTTATGATTCATCATTGATCAAATCAAGTACTAATTGACTTCGATTGTTCCAACGTAGATATGACATATCATATGGAGCTAGATCGTGAAATTACTGCACACAATCATTGATGATCATTTTTTGTCTCAAGTAATCATTAACATGATCTATCCTAGATCTTTATGATTTCTTACCAAATAGACGTTTTTATACTTTTGTATGAATCTTTGAACTAGCCAAACATATTAAAATTTATATCACTTTGAGTAAATAAATCCATATTAACTCAAATCTAGGTGAAATAATAAAGTCATAAAATCTTTCTTTAGCTTTGAACTCTATTGTCTAGGTGTTCTAACAATACTTCGTATCTTTTTTTACTTTCAACAAGTAAGACTAGCTTGTCTTGAATGATCTAGAAATCAATCAACTTTCAAAAGTCCATCAAAATAGATCTTTTGAATGTTACCTTGTTGATATGGTCTAAGCAACAATGCTAAAGGTTAGTGGAACTCAAATCAAGAGATTGATTTGAACCTAGTAAAGTTATTATTGTTAAAGAGTTGTTTGTTTTTAATCAAGCATATTGACTCAACCCGTAAATGACCATTTCATTCAAATAAACAAACAAACATTGTTTTTGTTCTTCTGAATGTGAGTCTTTCTGTGTTTGAAAACAGAAATTTACGTATGCTGATTATGGAAAAAAATAGCCATTAAGTTCCAGCCTTGAAAGGACTTAAAACAAACTAGATGACCCTACAACTAATGTAGCACTGCCATGCTTCATTTTCTACTTGTAGGTCATTAGTGTTACCGAAGTAAGAACCTCAACCGGTATATGATACCAAGGAAGTTTGATTGCTAGGTTACTTTTTCTTTAAACATAAACTTATCGGTAGAAACGGAACTGTAAGTTCCTTTCACTTGTTTCTTGTTTTCCTATTTCTTGTACCCTTTCTTATAGTCTTAAGATTTAGTGTTGACTTTTGTACTTTGTTAGACATGTTTAATGTTACTCCAACAAGGTTCTTACCATTTATTTATGTTGAATATTCTGTTTCAACTAGATGATCTTACCAGAAGCTTCTAAAGTTCTCTAAGCATCGATCTATTCGAATGTCTAGGGACTAGACTCATTACAGAATTAAATGGACAAAGATATTAGGTTGTTAACCATTGGTAAAGATGATTGTTTAAACTCAATGCTTTATCATCTCAAAACTACATTGTATTTTGAATTCACAAGCACCAATCGGTTTGCCATTCGACTTTGATACTCGAAACGTACATTTTAAATTGCTCATTTTAAAAGTCGCTAAAAGAAACGTACATTTTAAATTGCTCATTTTCTCTCAGTTCCGTGAATCGTTCTTGGACTCACTACCAATCGAGGAAATTTACTGTTACCTTTCTAAAAGGATTTACTGTAGTGCAATATATTTAATTATAAACAATAATTAAAACATACATTGAAGCATGCAAAGTCTAAACATTTATCATGAGTAATAACTTGAAAATTAAAGCAATCATGCAATTTAAACAAGTTATTAATTAGAATTTTATTCTAATTTATTGTTCCGGCAGGTGTGAATAAAATGATTCCAAGATCCTTAAATCATTTAAGAATTAAGCACATTATGTATTTAGACTCAATTCTAAAATATTTTAGGTAAGAAAAGCCTTTGCTAATAGTCTAGAAACTACTTTTGGTTGATAGGTACGTCTAAGAACTTATTAGGTAAACCTATTCCGTTTGCCACAACATAAAAGGACTCCTTACTTATATCGTTGAGTTTCACCAAAACTAACATGTACTCACAATTATTTGTGTACCTTACCGCTTTGGAATCAATAAGTAACACCTCGCTATGGCGGAAAACTATTACTAAGATTGATGTAAAGGTTATCTAAGTAAGTGTTATTTTGGCATGGCACCTTTTTGTTGGAAATTCTCATTGGGAAACTCAAAGGTAAAAGAGAGTGAAAATAAAAGAGTCCCACATGGAAAAAACTTATCATATTCTCCTTGTTTATTAATTGGGGAATGGGTGTAACTCTTGTTTAAGAAAGTGTGAGAGTGGTATGGGTGGACACATCACACACACGCGTGCGCGCCCCGGGTCGGCCGTGGGCCGTGGGCCTTGGGCTCTTGGGAATGCGGTTCGCGGGCGTGGGTGGGTTTTGTGGGTCAACCCTATTCTTTTTGGTAACTGGACCGTTTTGGTTAAGTCATTGTTACGGGATTCTGTATTGATTACGTAAATGTTGGATTAATTACCATTAATTGCGTCAGTTACAACATTGATTATTTCTGACCGTTTTTTGCTGCTGTAATCCTCATTGATTTAAGCCATTTCTGTATGTTGCCTTGCTTTGATTCTGATTACTTAAATCAGAATTTCGGATTCCTAAAAACACACAAACAAATATCATTCAAACACTTCCCAGAAAGTCAAAAACACATTCTTTCTCTCACAAAAATCTTGCTCTCGGTTTTCGGCATACATTCTGACTCCATCCGGCTTTGTGAGTGCACACAACGTCGGAGTTGCGCTAATCCTGGAGGGCGACCGCATTCTATTCTACTGCACCGGGAGGTAGCGCGGAATCGTCTTTTAGGACAGTGGGTGTCCACGACGCAACAAGTGTTTTTCGTTCAGTTCATCGAATCAGATAAGTAATTTGTTCTAATTTTGGTTTAATCGCAACAATCTAAAAGACGATTATTATGGCATTGACTTCGAAATTCATGATTCCTGATATGACTAAGTTAGAACCTCTTGATGGAAAGAATTATAAACGTTGGGCTGTTAGGATGTGATTCTATTTAGAAAAAATTGAGATTGCTTATGTGCTTGATGATGTTGTCGAACCTGATGATGAAACTGAATTGCATGCTTTTGAGTTGAAATTTGCTAAAGATGATAGGATATGTAAGGGCATGTTGATGCATCATATGTCTAATGCATTGCTTGATATCTGTATGGGGTTTGGTCATGCTAGGGATATTTGGGATGCATTAGAAAAGAAGTATGGAACTGATGATCGATGTTGGTACTAAGCCTTATTGTGTCAGTAAGTGGTTAGGTTTTCAAGTTCAAGATGATAAACCAATTATTGATCAGATTCATGCTTATGAGAATATTTGCATTGCTATGGCTGTCGAGGGTTTAGGTATTTGTGATATTACTCTTGCTATAGTTTTAATTGAGAAACTCCCACCCTCTTGGAAAAATTTTCGTAATCAGTTAATGCATAAGATAAAGGACCTTACCTTAGAGGAGCTTGTAGGTCACCTGAAAATTGAGGAGGAAAATCGTATTAAGGATAAGGGTCAATCTGTGTTTTCCGGTTCCGCTAAGGCTAACCTTCTAGAACCTAAGCCTAATGCATATTCTGAAAAGTTTAAGGGAAAGGGCAGTCCTTTCAAGCCTCAAGGGAAACCAATGAAGTATAAGTTCAAGGGGAAATGTTTTGAATGTGGGAAAACTGGTCACAAGTCTGTGGATTGCAGATCCAAGAAGAAGCCGGATCAGAACCAAGCCAACCTTGCTGAAGCTAATGAAGTTTCTGATCCTAACCATTTTGTTGCTGTTGTTTCAGAAGCTGACTTGACAGGTAATGTTGTTGAATGGATCGTTGATACTGGAGCAGCGAGACACATCTGCACCAACAAAGACATGTTCACTACCTACGAAAAAGTTGATGGTGAAAATGTCGTCATGGGTAATTTAGCTTCTGTAATTGTTCAAGGCAAAGGGAAGATCGTTCTCACTCTTACCTCTGGAAAACTTATTACTCTTACCAATGTGTTGCATGTTCCAGAAATGCGCAGGAACTTGATTTCTGGTAGCTTGCTAATGAAGGCTGGATTGAAGCTTTCATTTGATTCTGATAGGCTTTTTATTACTCACAATGGGGAATTTGTGGGAAAGGGTTTCTGTAATGGGGGATTATTTACTCTAGATGTCAAACTTGAAATTATGAATAAGAATGCTAGTACTTCTTTTGTCTATATTGCTGAGTCTATTGATTTATAGCATGCAAGGTTGGGTCATCTCAACATTACTTCAATTAAAAAGCTTAAACAACTTACCTTGATTCCCAGTTTTTCTAAAACTGATTTTGCAAAATGTGAAGTATGTGTTGAGGCCAAGTTTGCAAAGAAGCCATTTAAATTAATAGATAGACAAACTGAAGTACTAGAGCTTGTTCATAGTGACTTGGGGGATTTTAAAAATTATGAGAGCAGGGGTGGTAAAAGGTATTATATTACTTTTGTTGATGACTGCTCAAGATTTACCATGGTTTATCTTCTCAGATCAAAAGATGAGGCTGAGGAAATGTTCCTCAAATACAAGGCCGAAGTAGAGAACCAACTTGATAGGAAGATCAAGATACTTAGGAGTGATAGGGGTGGTGAGTATGACCCTAACACTCTTAAGGCATTTTGTGAGCAGAATGGGATGATTCATGAGACAACGGCTCCCTACACACCCGAGCAGAACGGGATTGCTGAAAGGAAGAACAGAACATTGAAGAACATGATGAATTCTATGCTTATTAGTTCTGGGTTTTTTTATAACATGTGGGGGGAAGCTATATTATTTGCTTGTCATGTTTTTAACAGGGTACCTCACAAGAAGCTAGACAAGACTCCATATGAAATATGGAAGGGCCGTGCACCTAACCTATGTTACTTGAAAGTGTAGAGGTGTCTAGCAAAGGTGGCTATACCCAGCTTCAAAAGGGACAAGATTGGTCCTAAAACTGTTGATTTTATTTTTATTGGTTATGCTTACCAAAGTGCTGCATATCGTTTTCTTGTTAAGGGTGCTAACAATTGTAACATCATTGAGGCAAGAGATGCCGAGTTTTTTGAAACTGTATTTCCTTTGAAAATATCTTGTATCAATGATGTGCCTTCTTCTAGCACTTCTTCCAGTATCCATGTTGCTGCTCCTCCCACCTCTAATGTGAATTCTGAATTGGAGCCAAGGAGGAGCTAGAGGGCAAGAAAGGAAACCAGTTATGGTGATGATTTCATTACTGCTTTCTTTACTGAACCTTACTTGATTGATGATGACTTTGTTTATGTCTTTATTTTGGAAGATGATCCTAGGACCTATGAAGAGGCTATGAAATCTGTTGTTGCAGTGTTTTGGAAAGAGGCAATAGATAGTGAACTTCATTCAATCCTAAGTAACAATACTTGGGAGTTGGTTGATTTGCCTAGGGGTTGCAAGCCCATTACTTGTAAATGGATCTTTAGGAAAAAATTGAAATCCACTGGATCCATTGACAAGTATAAGGCTAGAATTGTGGTAAGGGGTTTCACTCAAAGGCATGGTATTTATTATTTTGTTACTTACTCTCCTGTCACTAAAATTGGTACTATTAGAACTTTGATTGCTCTTGCTTGTATTCATGATCTTGTTGTGCATCAAATGGATGTTAAAACTGCATTTTTAAATGGTGATTTAGATTAGGAAATTTACATGGTTCAACTAGAAGGGTTTGTTGTTCCTGGTCAAGAGAATAAGGTTTGTGAATTAGTCAAGTCGTTGTATGGGCTTAAGCAAGCTCCAAAGCAGTGGCATGACAAATTTGACAAGACTATGGCAGGTAATGGGTTCCATGTAAATGAAGGTGATTCTTGTGTTTACTCTAAGAATGATTCTGATGGTTGTGTGATTATTTGTCTTTATGTGGATGATATGTTAATTTTTGGGACTAACTTGGGTCGAGTAAATGAGACAAAAAGTTTTCTAAGTTCTAAATTTTAAATGAAAGATATGGGTGAGGCAGATGTGATTTTAGGAGTGAAAATCAAGAGAACTCCAAATGACATTTGTCTTAGCCAAGCTCACTATGTTGAAAAATTACTTAAAATTTTTAACTCTTTTAACGTCGATCCAGTTAGGACTCCCTATGATCCAAGCATCCACTTAAAGAAAAATAATGGTGATCCTACTAGTCAATCTGAATATGCTAATATTATTGGCAGTGTCATGTTTCTAATGAACTACACTAGACCTGACATTGCTTATTCTGTGAGTAGATTGAGCAGGTACACTCATAACCCAAGTCATGAACATTGGGATGCTTTGAAGAGATTTCTTAGGTACCTTAAGGGTACCATGGATTGGAGTTTGCACTACTCCAAGTTTCCAGGAGTTTTGGAAGGCTATTGTGATGCGAACTGGGTTTCTGGCAATGATGAAATTAACTCTACCAGTGGTTATGTTTTCATCCTAGGGGGTGGAGCCGTGTCTTGGAAATCTTGTAAACAATCTTGTACTGCTATGTCTACTATGGAATCTGAGTTTATTGCTCTTGAATTGGCAGGTCATGAGGCAGAATGGTTGAGAAATGTGCTTGCAGATATTCCGCTGTGGCGGAAGTCAGCTCCTTTAGTTGCACTTCATTGTGATTCGCAAGCGGCTATTGCTGTGGCAAACAACCATGCCTACAATGGGAAGAAAAGGCACATTCGTTTGAGGCACAAGGCCGTCAAAGAATTGCTGTCAAGTGGGGTGATATCAATAGACTATGTAAAGTCTGAAATGAACATTGCGGATCCGTTAACTAAAGGCCTGTGTAGAAAACTAGTTTTGGAAACATCGGAAGGGATGGGCCTGAAGCCCATTGAATGAATTGTAAAATAATGAACTCCTACTCACAGAGTTCAAAGGACGACATTATGTTATAATTCGGAAGCACAAAATTTTATTTTTTGTCCATCCCCTAGATGTTATAATGTGCTTGCTACAATCGGAAAGAGGTTGAGCATACGGCTCTTAATGAACCCATACCATATGTTTGGTGGTGTGAATGGAGCTCACACTTGATGGGATTCACCTACGTAGGTGTGGAAGTGTGGCCGCTTCCTATGAGAATTGCGATGTGGGCTATTCTCTAGAGCACCTATGAGCATATCCAGGTCGGACGTATGGCCAGTATATGGCGTCACATTATTCGCGGAGTCAGAATGTCATACATATTCAGTTGCGTGCTTTAAGTGACGGGTTTCTAACTCCCTATCAAGTTCAATACGAAAGTCACTTGGTAGGAAAGAGATCATAGCTTAAATGTCACTAAATGTTAATTCAAGTCGAAAGACATTGGCACCTATTCAATTGTTTTGTTTTGCCCAAAACCAATATCCTTCTCTTTTTCCTTTCTTTTCGCATATTCGAACCTGTAGGGGTTTGTTGGAAATTCTCATTGGGAAACTCAAAGGTAAAAGAGAGTGAAAATAAAAGAGTCCCACATGGAAAAAAATCTTCATATTCTCCTTGTTTATTTAGTTGGGGAATGGGTGTAACTCTTGTTTAAGAAAGTGTGAGAGTGGTATAGGTGGACACATCACAAAAACGCGCGCGCACGCCAAGGGCCGTGGGCCGTGGGCCATGGGCCTTGGGCTCTTGGGAATGCGGTTCGCGGGCGTGGGGTGGGTTTTGTGGGTCAACCCTATTCTTTTTGGTAACTGGACCGTTTTGGTTAAGTCATTGTTACGGGAATCTGTATTGATTACGTAACCGTTGGATTAATTACCATTAATTGCGTCAGTTACAACATTGATTATTTCTGACCGTTTTTTGCTGTTGCAATCCTCATTGATTTCAGTCGTTTCTGTCTGTTGCCTTGCTTTGATTCTGATTACTTAAATCAGAATTTCGGATTCCTAAAAACACACAAACAAATATCATTCAAACACTACTCCCAGAAAGTCGAAAACACATTCTTTCTCTCGCAAAAATCTTGCTCTCGGTTTTCGGCATACATTCTGACTCCATCCGGCTTTGTGAGTGCACACAACGTCGGAGTTGCGCTAATCCTGGAGGGCGACCGCATTCTATTCTACTGCACCGGGAGGTAGCGCGGAATCGTCTTTTAGGACAGTGGGTGTCCACGACGCAACAGGTGTTCTTCGTTCAGTTCATCGAATCAGAAAAGTTTGTTCTAATTTTGGTTTAATCGCAACATTTTTAACTCAATTTTTAAAGTTTGGAACTTAAGGCTCTTACTATGTTGGTTAGATTTTAAGTGAACTAAAATCCTTAATCATGCAACATAATCAAACCACAATCTCATGCATAATTAAGACATATTTAAAGCAATAAATAACTTAAAGCATGCATAAGATATAAATGTGATCTAGTATGGCTCGACTTCATCTTCAAGCTTCAACTTCAAACTCCGTCTTGAAAATGGATCGAAAATTCCGTCTTGAATTTCACCATTGGAGGCGCCATTTTCTTTAAATAGGATCAGCTATAATTTAAGTTAATTACAACTATTTGATGGTACGCATACCATATATAAATTAAAAACTTTGGTGCATTAGACCAATTTTACATTCAAATTAATGGTACGCAAACCATATTTTCTATCCTATCTGGGCCATACTAGTCACTTTCAATAACCTGCAAAACAGTACATATACAATATATACCATTCAGCCATTCATTATCATGAATGGCCCACATAGCTGGTTAGTAGAACATATTATGCATCACATAAACATTTGCAGCAATTAATCAAGGGTTCCAATAATCTAACAATTATTCAATCCTTATTAATTCTAATCAAGTTGTTTTAACCTTAAAGGAATGTAGACCTAATCAAGAGTTTATGACTAAAACGCTCCCACTTAAACCAATAAATTTACATGCTTTACTAATTTTAAACATAAAATTGTATTTCCTAGTCTAACCGGAAACATACAATTTTAATTAAAATTTAAAGCTCATATAAATTATTAATTGAATCCTTTAATTTATTTTCAGTTGAATTAAATAAATAAATTTAAATTTATTCATGGTTTTAATTTTAGTAAAATAATTAGTATAAATTAGAATTTATAATAATTAGATTATTCAAAATTAAATTCCGAGAAAACAATTTAAATTACGAATTTTAAAGTCAATTAAAATCGTTTCCGAACTGAAAATTTAAAATTAAATTCAAAACGCATCAATCGTAGCAAGACGAGGCACTTGGGCTTGCGCCCAAGCCCCATAGAGTCACGAGGCAGCATCGCCCCAACGACTGATCGCACAGCAATGCACGAGCAGGCCACACGCAACGCAGCCAGCCCAGCCACGCATGCGCGCAGCCTGCCTCACTCGACGCGTCTGGTCAGCTCGCTGGGCGAGGCAGCGCGCGTTGTGGCGCAGCATCCATCGCTGAAAACACGCGTCTGCTAGCTCGGCTTGTGCCTTGCCCCCATCGCTCATGCGCGCAGCACACACGCCCGGGCATCACTCCCTTGCGCGCGCTCCACGCTCGTTGCTCGCTGCATTCGTACCGCATGGGCGACGAGCTCCCTTGCTCGTCGTCGCATGCCCGCACTATACAACACCCCTTAAGGGTAACACGTAGCTTCCATTGCTTTGTGCGTGCAAAATTCATGAGCGAATTATATAAAAAAATAAAACTTTTAATTCAAATTTATTGACAAATTAATAAATTATATTAATTTCAGAAATTTAGGGCGAAAAAACGAAAATTTATCAATCAATTAATTTCCGATTATTATAGATTCAAATCTAGGTCATAAAAATTTAAAATTTATCAAAAATTAACAATTTTTATGGTGGTTTTTAATCATGGATACCTAATTAAATTGTCAATTAATTATGAAAATCAAATCAAATTCTAAGTTATTCGAATTTCAACAAATTAATTACAATTACAAATTAGGTTGTATAATTAACAAGCTTAGGCATATAAATTTGTTAAACATATACAGTAGGTCAATCAAAAATTCAAGATTTAACAACAAGAAGCGCAAATATTTAATTTAACATCTTAAAAATTACAAATTTTGCGTTCAAAAAACTAAAACCTCCGAAAAGTCATAGTTAGGCTTCGAATTTGGGAATTCTGGTTTCGGCCGAAAAAATAGTGTTTTGTCAAAATTTTAGAATGCCTTTTACATACAGAATTGACACAAAAATCACTCCATTTCGTTAAGAAACGAAGAAACTGCCAAAAAACCTACGAACATATAATTAAATAATCGCAAATTTGCAATTAATTACAATTACGAAATTAATCACCCCTTTTAATTCCTTGAAAATTTATAAAATTTAACCATGCTAACTAATTATTATGGAATTCATTAGAGGCTCGTGATACCACTGTTAGGTTCTGATACATATAACTGAATATAAATCATGCGGAAAAACCATAAAAGCCAGGATTCCAAATTAATTGCCACATAACAATTAGCATAATTTAGGATGCATACTCTTTGTAGCGTGCCCTCCCTAGCTGCGCCCGAACCGAACAAGAACGAGTCTAGGACTACAAATGTCGTCCCTCCGTAGATAGTCCACAGCACGCTCGGATCTGCCTTAGATTTAATTAACTAGAATTGCACTAAGGTACTATGTATTTTTCGGATTTTATGACAAATAAAAATCTGAGTTTTAAGCCTAAAACTTGAATGAATACTTGAATTACTCGTTATAAATTGTGAACTATGATCACCTATTTATAGGGTAGGAATATGGTATTGGAATTCTACTAGGACTTTAAGAATCCTAATTCTTTAAGAATTAGAGTTCCATTAAAACTAGTAAATCAGAAAATTAATCTAATCCTAATCACTTAAGGATTCGAAGTATGCACAAACTCCAACACGCACACGAGCATGGCCCACATGCGAACAGGCCATGCCCGCGCGCACGCAAAGCCCGCAGCAGGCCTTGCAGCCCATACGAGCTTGCTGCCATGTGCTCGCAGCCTTGGCGCGCTGGGCCTGGCGTCTCCTTGGGCTGCTGTGCCGCGCGCTGGGCTTGCTGGCCGTGGGCCTGGCTTCGCGCTGGGCGTTCGTCTAGCATGCTCGTCCGATGATTATTCGTACGACGTGCTTCCGATTGATTTTCCGATTCCGGAATTCATTTCCGATACGAACAATATTTAACATTTCCGATTCCGGAATTAATTTCCGTTTCAAACAAATATTTAATATTTCCGTTTCCGGAATTATTTTCCGTTTCCGATAATATTTCCGATTCTGACAATATTTCCGTTTCCGGCAATATTTCCGATTCCGGCAATATTTCCATTTCCGATAATATTTTCCGATACGTACCATGTTTCCGTTTCCAGCAACATCTACGACTTGGGTAATATTTATATTTCCGATACGATCCATATTTCTGTTTCCGGCAATATCATCGTTTCCGGAGTATTCATAATTTGCCTTTGACGATCTCAGCACCCACTGGAACCAAGATCCGTCGATTCCGAATATCCATAGATGGAGTATTTAATTCCATTAAATACTTGATCCGTTTACGTACTATTTGTGTGACCCTACGGGTTCAGTCAAGAGTAAGCTGTGGATTAATATCATTAATTCCACTTGAACTGAAGCGGCCTCTAGCTAGGCATATAGTTCACTTGATCTCACTGAATTATTAACTTGTATAATTAACACTGAACCGCATTTATTAGACTTAACATTAAATGCATACTTGGACCAAGGGAATTATTTCCTTCAGAAAAACCATAAAGCCAGGCATCCAAATTAATTGCCACATAACAATTAGCATAATTTAGGACACATACACTTTGTAGCATGCCCTCCCTAGGTGCGCCCGAACCGAGCAAGAACAAGTCTAGGACTCCAAACGTCGTCCCTCCGTAGATAGTCCACAGCACGTTCGGATCCGCCTTAGATTTAATTAACTAGAATTGCACCTAAGGTTCTATGAATATGTTCGAATGTTTTGGCTAATATTAGACTTAGTTTTAATCCTTAAAACTAGGTGAATAATTGAAATTATGTTGTGTGTATAAATTTGTGAATGCCATAATATTTGTAGAGTAGGAATATGGAATTGGAAGTCTACTAGGATTCAAGAATTCTAACTCTATTAGAATTAGAGTTTACTTAAAACTAGTAACTTAGGAAATTTAATCTTTAATCTAATCCTAATAGCTTAAGGATTCGATGTATGCACAAACTCCAACACGCACACGAGCATGGCCCACAAGCGAGCAGGCCATGCCCGCGCGCGCGAGAAGCCCATCGCAGCCCGCATTGCTCTAAGCCATGGCGCGCTGGGGCTGGCCTTTCGCTGGGCCTGGCTTGCCTTTGGCTTGTTGTGTTGCGCGCTGGGCTTGCTAGGCGTGGGCCTGGCGTCGTGCTGGGCCTTCGTCTAGCAAGCTCCTCCGATGCTTTAATTCGTACGACGCGCTTCCGATTAATTTTCCGATTCCGGAATTCATTTCCGATTCGAACAATATTTAAAATTTCCGATTCCGGAATTAATTTCCGTTCCGAACAAATATTTAATATTTCCGATTCCGGAATTATTTTCCGATTACGATAATATTTCCGATATTAACAATATTTCCGTTTCCGGAAATATTTCCGATTCCGGCAATATTTCCATTTCCGATAATACTTTCCGATACGTACCATGTTTCCGTTTCCGACAACATCTACGACTTGGATAATATTTATATTTCCGATTACGATCCATATTTCCGTTTCCGGCAATATCATCGTTTCCGGAGTATCCATAATTTTCCTTTGACGATTTCAGCTCCCACTGGAACCGAGATCCGTCTATTCTGAATATTCATAAATGGAGTATTTAATTCCATTAAATACTTGATCCGTTCACGTACTATTTGTGTGACCCTTCAGGTTCGGTCAAGAGTAAGTTGTGGATTAATATTATTAATTCGGGCCACTTGAACTGAAGCGGCCTCTAGCTAGGCATACAGTTCACTTGATCTCACTAAATTATTAACATGTATAATTAATACCGAACCGCATTTATTAGACTTAGCATTAAATGCATACTTGGACCAAGGGAATTATTTCCTTCAGATAGGATTTCCATGACTAATGAATTAGTAGTTGCAAATCCTTGTTTAATTAGAATGGATTGGAGTGTGTCATCTTTATTTGGCAAGAGATTGTGAGTCTCTGTGATGCATGTGAAAAGTAGGTCTTAATTGCAAGTCGTCTAGTCCTAAAATCATGCGAGAGATTTTCTTAGATTAGATGATTTAGCGCGCTCTATCCGAGAGTTGGCGAGCTCGTCAATAGTAGCTTTTCCCCAATATGTCAAGTCACTGCATCGTAATTGTGTGATTAGCCTTTGTCCTTCCCCGATTACCCTAGTCTATCCCCAATTCCCTAACACTTTCCTTTATTTGCAAAAACTTGTTTGATAGCTTAGAATTGTAGTCGATAATTCAATTCAAACTCCGTCCTAAACTAGCTTAACAATCGAACTCACTTCACTTCGTTTCCTTGGGACGATCCCTATGCTTGCCGCTATAGTCAATATAGGCGGTTAGTTAGGTGTTTAAAAATTTTGTTTGATAAAGGTGTATTCATTCAACGACGGAAAATACCTCTATCACTATTCATGCCGAAGCAGGCATACAAATTCTACACCAACGTCTAGGCTATCCATGCCGAAGTAGGTATCCAAATTCTACACCAACGCCTAAGTTATCCTTGCCGAAGCAGGAATGCAAGTTCTACACCAACATCTAGGCATCCTAGCCTACTCTACCGCGAGACCCAACAAGGTCACCAGTGAGACCACTATCTACAAATACCAAGTACAAAGTTCAAGGAAAATTTCAAAATTCTACAAGTTCCAACTTTTTTTTTCGAAATTCGAGATTCTACAGAAATTCAAATTCTATAAGTTCCAACAGTTCAAGTTCAAGTGGCTATAAAACAATTTTCTACGAGATTCAAGAAGCCTACTATCATACAAGCATCATATCAACAAGCATTTCAAAAGTACAAAAATCAAAGCTACGTGCAATCCTAGAGATTATTTCATAAGCAAAACATGAAATACTTACATGGACAAGGCAAGAACAACAAGATCAAGGGGGGGTATTTAACCTTTGAGAGAGAAAAAAGCAAGAGAAGGGAATTATTTGCTCTTCAAATGGCACGGCAAAGGGGGCTTTTATAGCCCAACCCCGCGCCAAACGTCGAGCCCTGTGCTGGGCGCCGAGCTGCCGCATGCGCAGAATCTTCAGCGCACGGTCCTCTGTGCTAATTGCACGTTCTTTGCTGCTACGATTTTCTGCACCAGACATCAAACATCAAATCATGCTACCCTCCGAAATTACGGGTATATACCTGTTTCTCCAAACACCAACAGATAAATATCTCAAGAATACAAAGTCCAAAAAATACAAAAATTCAGGCGTTCGACTCCAAACGGACCCAGCTCCAGGAAAGTCAGCCAAAATTTCAAATTTCAAGAGCCAATAAAAATCTCTTCTCCCCAGCGAAGCACATCCCTAGCGGATCAATTCCGGGTATTCAAAATTCAAAATTCAAGATTCAAAAATTCGAGATTCAAAATTTTCGATGTCAAGCTCCGTCCTAAACCAAAGGCGGAAGAGCAGTACAAGTACAAACCAGAGTCTCACACCCACGCGGAGGTAGACTCTGTCCTTTTTTTTTTAACGCCTGTTTTGTGCAGGTACCGGCGTATAAATAATGGTCTTGATTGCAGAACATCTTGATCGTTCTCCGTCCCGAGTCGAAAACTTTGACTTGCTCTTTCCTCACCGGACGCTAAGTCAAAGTGGGGGCTTCTGTAAACAACTAAATCGTGTCTCCCCATTGGGATGATGAAGATACCATTATACTTGCTAGGTGGTTGGAACAACTCCGTGCGGAAGTCCCAATTTCTAGAATATATTCCAAAATCCAAGAGCCAAAGTCCAAACCCCGAGGTCGTTCCTATTCCGGAACTCGGTACAAGATTCAATTTCCAAAACCAATTTCAAAATCCAAGTACAATCTCACCCAATGGACCACTCCATTGGTTTTACAAGGCCTTTTCCAGTAAAAATGACACTAAGCAATCCAAATTCGGGCGCCGACCCACAAAACCGAGCAAGCCGGGCCTCGTCCCGTAAAACCGAATTCAAAAACCGGAACGGCTAGTTTTTAGTCGGAAGCTTCCTTAATCCCCAAGCAAAACTACGTGCCAAACAACGTACAAAGGTACGCCCACTACAAGCCAAACACAAGGACGGCATCTTCGTCCTTGTTTGACAACTTCTGTGCCACGTCAGCAGCGCCTGGCGTAGCTGCTGAGCTGGACGCTGGCGTCAGCTGGCGTTTAGCCCTTCATTTTCCTATTTAAACCCCTAATTTTCAGCATTTTAGCGGAGGCAGTACACAATCAGAACGTTGTAATACAAAAATTGCATCTCAAAATCCAAAACACAAACTCTTCAAAAACTTCATATAAATCTTAAATTTCTAAGCAATTGGGAGCTCCAAGAGGAATTCTAGCCTAAACCTAACTAGGTATTTCCGAATCCCAATCCTAATCTACAATGTTTCTATAATTTCTATTTCAAAATGATTAGTAAAGTTGGCACTTTTATTCTTAAATGTGTCACTTAGAACAATCACATACTCTTACAAAAGCAACACTTTCTATGATACAAATACAAAGTTTCAAGATTCAATGATGTTTAAGGTTGTTTGTAATCACTTCCTTAAACTAGAATCATTTTCAAAGCATGGAGTAATCAAAGGTGAGGCCTTTTCAATGTTAAAAGGTCTAATCTTTGAGATTCAAGACTCCATTTTTCAATATACAAGTTCAAGTTTCCAAATTTCAAGATTCAATGATGTTTATGGTTGTTTGTAATCACTTCCTTAAACTAGAATTATTTCAATACACGGAGCATATCAAAGATGATATCTTTTCAACATTAAAAGATCTAATCTTTGAGATTCAAGACTCCTTATTTCAATATACAAGTTCAATGTTCAAAATACAATATTTCAAATTCAATTTCTATGTTCAAAATCTTAGACACTTTGAGTTGAGCAACTTGATCTAAAGTTGATATTTTTAGATTTGAATCCGTGTCGGACGCACTTATTCTTGAGAAGTCGTTTGGCGTTCGGATCTCAAATTCAATAGTACTATTTCAATATCGCATCTTTCGATTACGCACTTCAATATTGCAATTTCAATAATGCCTTTAAATATTGCACCTTTTGAAGGAAATAATGCCCTTGGTCCAAGTATGCATTCTATGTTAAGTCTAATAAATGCGGTTCAGTATTAATTAACAAGTTAATAAATTCAGTGAGATCAAGTGAGCTGAATGCCTAGCTAGAGGCCGCTTCATTTCAAGTGGAATTAATGATATTAATCCACAACTTACTCTTGACTGAACCCGTAGGGTCACA
The DNA here is from genome assembly GCF_020520425.1 of Spinacia oleracea. Taxonomy (NCBI): domain Eukaryota; kingdom Viridiplantae; phylum Streptophyta; class Magnoliopsida; order Caryophyllales; family Amaranthaceae; genus Spinacia; species Spinacia oleracea. Next base: position 97,403,416 of record NC_079489.1, read on the forward strand.
CAAATAGTACGTAAACGGATCAAGTATTTAATGGTATTAAATACTCTATATATGGATATTCGGAATCGACGGATCTTGGTTTCAGTGGGAGCTGAGATCGTCACAAGCAAGAAATGAATACTCCGGAAACGATGATATTGCCGGAAACGGAAATATGGATCGTATCGGAAATATAAATATTACCCAAGTCGTAGATGTTGCCGGAAACGGAAACATGGTACGTATCGGAAAATATTATCGGAAATGGAAATATTGCCGGAATCGGAAATATTGCCGGAAACGGAAATATTGTCAGAATCGGAAATATTATCGGAATCGGAAAATAATTCCGGAAACGGAAATATTAAATATTTGTTCGAAACGGAAATTAATTCCGGAATCGGAAATATTAAATGTTGTTCGTATCGGAAATGAATTCCGGAATCGGGAATTTAATCGGAAGCGTATCGTACGAATTAGCATCGGACGAGGCCCGCTAGACGAAGGCCTAGCACGAAGCCAGGCCATCGCCCAGCGAGCCGCACGCAGCAACGCACGCCTCGATCAGGCCCAGCGCAAGGCCAGGCCCAGCCAAGGGCGCGCGCGCGCGCAGCACCGCACATGGGTTGTGCGCTTGTCGTGGGCCGCAAGGCCTGCGCGGGTGCACGGCTTGTACGATGCGTGTGCGGGAAATCCTAATCCTATTAGGATTCGTGCGAAGATTAAAATCCTAATCCTGTTAGATTTGCTTTGTTATTTAGAGTCCTAATAAAGTTCTAATTAACAAATCCACATCCTAGTAGGATTACAATTCCTTTTCCATACTCCTATAAATAAGTGCCTAGGGTCATAATTTATGGGTACGATTGAAGTATTCAAAGGGTAAGTTTTTGAAAGAAAAATCAGCCATACACTTGCAAACACATAGCCGAAATTCCTTGTAACCTTAAGGGCGATTCTAGTTGGTCTAACTTGAGGCGGATCCGGACGTACTGTGGACTATCTACGGAGGGACGACATTTGGAGTCCTAAAGACTTGTTCTTGTTCGGTTCGGGCGCAGCTAGGGAAGGCACGCTACAACATGTATGCATCTATTCTATGCTAAATGATTATGTAAAAATAATATGCTTTCCTCGCTTTATGGTTTTTCCGCATGATTTATGAATTGTCATATGTATCATAACCTAACAGTGGTATCACGAGCCTCTTATTATTTTCATAATCTAAATTGCATGAACATGGTTAAATATTACAAATTTGCAAGAATTAAAAGGGGTGATTAATTTTCGTAATTGTTAATTAATTGCAAATTGCGTTTATTTAATTATACGTACGCAGTTTTTCGGCAGTTTCTTCGTTACTCATCCAAATCGAGTGATTTTTGTGTCAATTCCGCATGTAAAAGGCATTCTAAAATTTTGACAAAAATAATCTTTTTCGGCCGAATCCAGAATTCGAAGCCTAACTATGACTTTTCGGAGGTTTTAGTTTTTCGAATGCAAAATTTCGTAAATTTAAGATGTTAAATTAAATATTTGCGATTCTTGTTGATAAATCTTGAATTTTTGATTGACCTACTGTATATGTTTAACAAGTTTGAATGCCTAGCCTTGTTAATTATGCAATCTAATTTGTAATTATGATTAATTTGTTGAAAATTGGAATAATTTAGAATTAATTTGATTTTCATAATTAGTTATAATTTAATTAGAAACCTATGATTAAAAACCACCATAAAAATTGTAAATTTATGTTAAATTTTAAATTTTTATGACCTAGACTTGAATCCATGTTAATCGGAAATCAATTAAATAATAAATTTTCGATTTTTTCGCCCTAAAATTATGAAATTAATATTATTTATTAATTTGTCATTAATTTTGAATATAAATTTTTAATTTTTATGCGATTCGCTCATATAACTTGCACGCACAAAGCAATGGAAGCTACGTGTTACCCTTAAGGGGTGTTGTATAGTGCGGGCATGCGACGACGAGCAAGGGAGCTCGTCGCCCATGCGGTACGAATGCAGCGAGCAAGGGCATGGTGCACGAGCACAAGGCAGCAGCCCTGCCTTGTGTCGTGGGCTGTGTGCTATGGGCGCATGGGCAAGGGCGAAAGCAAGGCACGAGCAGTCGCGTGTGGGCAGCAAGCGAGCTGCGCCACAGCGCGCACTGCCTCGCGCAAGCGTGCGGAGCCTCGCGAGCAGGGAGCGCAAGCTCGCGTGCCACGAGCGCAACGCCCAGCGTCGATCGCTCGCGCGCGGCGAGCGCCAGCTCGCATGCCGCTGCCTCGTGCGATGAGCGCAAGCTCGCGTGCGAGAAAGGCAGGCGCGCAGCGAGCGATGGCTCGCATGGATCGAGCGCTGGCAAGCGAGCGCAGCGAGCGATGGCTCGCATGAATCGAGTGCTGGGGCGCGCAGCGAGCGATGGCTCGCGTGCATCAAGCGCTGGCGCGCGCAGCGAGCACTGGCTCGCGTGTTCGATTGATGCCTTGCGATGGGGAGCAGCAGCGATGCGACGCAGCGCATGGGCTGCGCGCACATGGCCAGCGATGGCTGTGTGCGTGTGGCCTATGGGCGTGCATTGTGTGGGTTTGTTGCGTTGCGATTAGATCGTTTTGAAATTTTAATTTGAGATTTTCAGTTTACGTAATTTTAATTAATTTTAAAATTAATAATTTAAATTATTTTCTTGGATTTTAATTTTGAATATTGTAATTATAATAAATTTTATTTATTCTAATTATTTTACTAAAATTAAAATCATGAATTAATTTAAATACGACTGAAATTAAATTAAATTTATGGATTCAATTATAAATTTATATGAGCTTTAAATTTTAATTAAATTTGTATGTTTCCGGTTAGACTAGAAATACATTTTTATGTTTAAAATTAGTAAAGCATATGAATTTATTGGTTTAAGTGGGAGCCCTTTTTAGTCATAAACTCTTGATTAGGTCTACAAATCCTTAAGGTTAAAACAACTTGATTAGAATTAATAAGGACTGAATAATTTGTAGATTATTGGTGCCCTTGATTAATTGCTGCAAATGTTTATGTGATGCATAATGTGTTTTACTAACCAGCTATGTGGGCCATTCATGATAATGAATGGGTGAATGGTATATATTGTATATGTATTGTTTAGCAGGTTATGAAGTGACTAGTATGGCCCAAATAGGATAGAAAATATGGTATGCGTACCATTAATTTGAATGTAATTGGTCTAAAGCACCAAAATTGTTTTTCAATTCAAATATGGTCTGCGTACCATCAAATAGTTGTAATTAGTTTAAATTATAGCTTATCCTATTTGAAGAAAATGGTGTCTCCCACGGAGATTTTCGAGACGGACTTTGAAGTTGAACCTTCAAGATGAAGTCGGGCCATACTAGATCACATTTATCTTATGCATGATTTAAGTTATTTATTGCTTTAAATATGTCTTAATTATGCATGAGATTGTGGCTTGATTATGTTGAATGATTAAGGATTTTAGTTCACTTAAAATCTAACCAACATAGTAAGAGCCTTAAGTTCCAAACTTAAAAATTGAGTTAAAAGGTGCCATGCCAAAATATACACTTACTTGGATATCCTTTACATCAATCTAGTAATAGTTTTCGCTCAGCGAGGTGTTACTTATTGGTCCTAAAGGGGCAAGGTACACAAATAATTGTGAGTACATGTTAGTTTTGGTGAAACTCAACGATATAAGTAAGGAGTCCTTTTATGTCGTGGCAAAATCGATAGGTTTACCTAATAAGTTCTTAGACGTGCCTATCAACCAAGAGTAGTTTCTAGACTATTAGCAAAAGGTTTTTGCTTACCTAAAATGTTTTAGGATTGAGTCGACAAACTGTGCTTAATTCTTCAATGATTTTAGGGTCTTGGAATCATTTTATTCACACCTGCCGGAACAATAAATTCGAATAAAATGCTAATAACTTGTTTAAATTGCATGATTGATTTTCAAGTTATTATTCATGATAAATGTTTAGACTTTGCATGCTTCAATGTATATTTTAATTATTGTTTATAATTAAATATCTTGCACTGCAATAAATCCTTTTAGAAAGGTAAAAGTAAATTTCCTCGATTGGTAGTGAATCCAAGAACGATTCACGGAAATGAGAGAAAGTGAGCAATTTAAAATGTACGTTTCTTATATCGACTTTTATGGTTGTTTTCGAGTATCAAAGTCGAATGGCAAACCGATTGGTGCTTATGAATTCAAAATACAATGTAGTTTTGAGATCATAAAGCATTGAGTTTAAACGCTCAGCTTTACCAATGGTTAACAACCTAAAATCCTTTTTCCATTTAATTCTCGAATGAGTCTAGTTCCTAGACATTCGAATTGATCGATGCTTAGAGAACTTTAGAAGCTTCTGGTAAGATCATCTAGTTGAAACAGAATATTCAACATAAATGGTAAGAACTTTGATAAAATGACATTGGACATGTCTAACAAAGTATAAAAGTCAACACTAGAGAATTCAATTCTTAAGACTATAAGAAAGGGTACAAGAAATAGGAAAACAAAGGAACAAATGAAAGGAATTTACGATTCCGGTTCTACCTATAAGTTTATGTTTAAAGAGAAGTGACCTAGCAATCAAACTTCCTTGGTATCATATACCGCTTGAGGTTCTTACTTCGGTAATAACTCAAATAATGGAAGCTAGGCTACACTAATGGCCTACAAGTGGGAAATGAAGCATGGCAATGCTACATTAGTTGTAGGGTCATCTAGTTTGTTTTAAGTCCTTTCAAAGGCTGGAACTTAATGGCTATTTTGTTCCATAATCAGCATACCTAAATTTCTGTTTTCAAACACAAAAAGACTCACATTCAAGAAAAACAAAAATAATGTTTGTTTATTTGAAGTGAAATGGTCAATTACAGGTTGAGTCAATATGCTTGATTAAAACAAACAACTCTTTAACAATAAAAACTTTACTAGGTTCAAATCAAACTCTTGATTTGAGTTCCACTAATCTTTGGCATTGTTGCTTAGACCATATCAACAAGTTAACATTCATAAGCTCTATTTTAATGGACTTTTGAAAGTTGATTGATTTCTAGATCAATTCAAGACAAGCTAGTCTTACTTGTTGAAAGTAACAAAAGATATGAACTATTGTTAGAACGCCTAGACTGAAGGAAATAATGCCCTTGGTCCAAGTATGCATTCAATGTTAAGTCTAATAAATGCGGTTCAGTATTAATTAACAAGTTAATAATTCAGTGAGATCAAGTGAGCTGAATGCCTAGCTAGAGGCCGCTTCAGTTCAAGTGGAATTAATGATATTAATCCACAGCTTACTCTTGACTGAACCCGTAGGGTCACACAAATAGTACGTAAACGGATCAAGTATTTAATGGCATTAAATACTCCATCTATGGATATTCGGAATCGACGGATCTTGGTTTCAGTGGGAGCTGAGATCGTCACAGGCAAGAAATGAATACTCCGGAAACGATGATATTGCCGGAAACGGAAATATGGATCGTATCGGAAATATAAATATTATCCAAGTCGTAGATGTTGCCGGAAACGGAAACATGTTACGTATCGGAAAATATTATCGGAAATGGAAATATTGTCGGAATCGGAAATATTGCCGGAAACGGAAATATTGTCAGAATCGGAAATATTATCGGAATCGGAAAATAATTCCGGAAACGGAAATATTAAATATTTGTTCGAAACGGAAATTGATTCCGGAATCTGAAATATTGAATATTTTTCGTATCGGATATGAATTCCGGAATCGGGAAATTAATCGGAAGCGTATCGTACGAATTAGCATCGGACGAGGCCTGCCAGACGAAGGCCCAGCACGAAGCCGGGCCATCGCCCAGCAAGCCAGCGCGCCACAAACGCACCAGCCAAGGCTGCGCCAGGCCCACCGCAAGGCAGGCCCAGCGCGCGCCAAGGCTACGGCAGCGTGTGGGCTTGCGGCAGTGGGCTGCGAGCTCGCGGGCTGCGCGCGCGCATGGCGCCCCTCGTGGGCTGCTGTGCGTGCGTGTGTGCTACTCGAATCCTAAAGCTACCGGGATTTGTCATATGATTAAATCTAATCCTAAAAGATTTAGTTTATTTAATTAGAGTCCTAGTAGGATTATAATTAAATAAATTAGTATCCTAATAGGATTCCAAATCCTTTTCCATAACTCTATAAATAGGTGCCTAGGGTCACATATTTACATCGAGCATTCAAGTATTCAAAGTGAGTTTTTGAGAGCAAAATTCAGTCATACAATTGCCTATAAAGTGCCGAAAATTCTAAGTACCTTAAGGGCGATTCTAGTTGGTCAATCTTAAGGCGGATCCGGACGTGCTGTGGACTATCTACGGAGGGACGACACTTGGAGTCCTAAAGACTTGTTCTTGTTCGGTTCGGGCGCAGCTAGGGAGGGCACGCAACAAAGAGTATGCATCTAAACTATGCTAAATGATTATGTGTAAATAATATGTTTTCCTGGCTTTATGGTTTTTCCGCATGATTTATGAATTGTCATATGTATCATAACCTAACATAGACGATGGAGTTCAAAGCTAAAGAAAGATTTTATGACTTTATTATTTCACAAGGTTTTGAGTGCATATTGGTTTATTTACTCAATGTGATATAAAGATGAATCTGTTTGGCTAGTTCAAAGATTCAGAAGTATAAAATCCACTTGGCAAGAAATCATAAAGATCTAGGTTAGATCATGTTGATGATTACTTAAGTCAAGAATGATCATCAATGATTGTGTGTTGTAATTTCACAATCTAGCTCCATAAGATATGACATATCTAAGTTGGAATGATCGAAGTCAATTGGTACTTGATTCGATCAATGATGAATCATAAAGAACTTTCCTATAATTTCTAAAACAAAATGCTCAACTACCACCAAACTAAACCAAATTCTTCAAAGCTATTGAAAAGTAATTTCAGAATATCTTTTCATAATATATCTAAAGAGTTCCTAAACTCAGTGGGAGCTTAGTGCTTGTTATTCAACAAACTAAGGCCCAAGTATAGATATATGTTTCATTGTGATTTATTCAAATGAGACACAAGGGTATTGTTTCTACCACGAATTTTTGAGAAAATAATGTTCGTTTGCTCGAAATAATGTCCTTTTGGAGATTCGTTTCCAAAATGACAAGTGGGAGAAAATAGACCTCGAAAGTCTTCGAGGCGAACAACAAACATAAACGGACATTCCGGAGGCTTTTCGAAGTTCTTTAGAAAATCCGAACACGTATTCTTTAAGGACTTTAGAAGTGGATTTAAAGAATAGACATCTCTTAGAAGACTTTACAAGTGCTTCAAGGAGAACATAATATTCAAAGGACTTTCAAGTGGCTATTGATATTCTATTGTTTGATGTTCTATACCCAAGTAGGCATAGAGTTCAGGTCACTGAATCTATGCGATTCTTCTATTAGATAGTGAAGAAACCTACAACTTGCAGTCAAACTATTATCATGTAGGTTAATGAGATTGTGACCTGTAAGAAAGCTATGACGAAACCCAGATTCCCTAAAATGGTTAGAGGCCATATATAGACTCAAATGTTTTAAATGGTTAGAGGCCATAAAATATACTCAATGTTTTGATGACAAAATTGAAATTTTGTTGATTTGCAAGAATAGTTTCACACCTATTGGTTGCAAGTTTGTTTTAAGGATAAAAACCATCAAACATAAAATTGTGTTCACACACAAAGCTAGATTAGTTGCTAAAGGTTACAAGCAAATTCACGGCGTGGATTGTGTTGAAACCTCATGCATAATCGTAATTCTCAAGTCTATAATTCAAGCAATGATTGCATATTGGTACATATGACAATTGGATGACAAAACATCTTCCTCAGTCAAATGTTGGAAGAAACTATGTACATGGTATGTCGTAGGATTTGTGGATCCAAATAAATGCTTGAAAAGAATAGCTAGCTTATGAAATCTAAGTACAGATTTAAGCAAGCAATTGGGAATTAGAAATGTATTTTAGTGAAACTAATAAGTATTTTAGTTTCATAAAATGTACGTGATTCTTATAGATATATAAGAAGTTTAGTGGGAGTACATAAAAACTTAATTGGTTCTATGTGTATCATACACATATCTCTCTATTGTGAAATAACATTCAAATGCTAATGACTTAGATTTGAAATAACATATCTCTCTATTGTGAAGTAATGGCATTTACTAAATCAAACACGAAAGTCTCCATTGGAGATATTCGACCCATGTGATAAATCTAAGTAAAGGATGTTTAAACTATGTATAAGAATTTACTAAGTTAAACATCAAAGGATCTAAATAAGATTCTTAACCTATATTATATGTCAAAGAATTTAGCTGAATTTAGTATCTACTGAAACTAGATAAGCTAAAGTTACATGAATAGAATTCAATTATGATATAATATGAGGATCGCCAAAAACGTATCGTATGGCTTTAGGCATGATGAACATATACCAGTCTCTATTGATCTAAGTGAAGATCAACTAGATTGAGATCAAGAATACTTATGGTACTTGAAAAGGTACATAGGAATAGTTCTTGATTCAAGGAAATAAAGATATGCTAAATATTGATGCTACACGCAGAAACACTGGCAAAGGATCAAGCAAGATCCCTTTGGAGTTAACCATTGACAAGGACGAGCTAAGAGCATCGTGTTTTGAAATGGCAACATGGATCGGAGACCATGAGTTGTTGCGTGGGAAATTAAATATGTTCTAAGATACAGTTGGAAAGTCTTCCACATATCTGTGAACTGCTTGGATAAGTAAATCCAAACAAAGCATCACTAGCAACCTAAATAGTTGAAGTAAAAGTAATTATTGCCTAAGAAGCAATGAAACAGGGTTGTTTAAGTTAAAGAGTTCTTCACTGAACTTGGGTGGATCACATGTCTGCTAACTTGATGGTTCTTCATTGCAAAATGCGTAGAACCACTATCGAAGTAAGAAAGACTAGATCACATAATAAACAAACTCAAAAAATCTTATCATCATATCTCGAATATTATTCGATGAAAAGGATATTAAGATTGGCAAAGTATGATAACTAAACCTATGCAACAAGTGAGAAGCAACACTCACATTGTAGCACTGGAAATCAAGCATAGCTTTGAATTCCATGAACTGTTTTAAAGATGGGTTTTGAGGCCCATGGTTCTTAAACAATGGGGTTGAACATTTATCATATATGAAATATATTTTCATATTCCATTTAATCTTGGTTTAGTATTAAATGATGAGTCCCTTCAATTTGACAATATATTCAAGATAGACTGTCAGGATCAGTCCTGTGACTAAGAAATGTCTATCAAGTGAACTTGAATGTCAAAAGTTGAAAATGGTCCCTAGTCGGAGTTTTCTATAAAATTGGACGCATAGAAAACGTTAGACGACTAGAATGCAAGATGACTAGTAGTTCTGTTTCTTGAACTATGTGGACATGGCAATGTCATAATCATTTGCATAGATACTTACTTTGGGAAGACTAGTATCGGACAAGACCTATGAAACTTTACTGTAAGAGATGAAAATCTGTCATAAGTAAATTTCATTAAAATTATTAGACACTAAATCCTCAATACCTGAGTGATTTGAGATTACTTGTTTGAGAACTGGTTGCTTTGACGTTGACCAACCGTCGCACCGTAAAAGGAGGCTATAAAGGCAACGCTCAGGTAATCACCTATCAAAGGAAGTCTAATCTTAAGATCGCAAGATTGGGATTGTCCTCCCATAAATCGGGATGAGATGCTTAAAAGTTGTACAAGGCCACTCGGAGAGCTAGAAACTGTGAAATGCATGGCCGTGCTCGGATGAATCATAGGCTATGATTATCTGTTTATTTGATCAGTTGAACTCTGAAACCGAGGAAGACCTCTGGACATAATAAGGATGACAACTCTTACCTTATGTTCAACAGCAAGCATCGAGCGACAAAGGAATTAGGAAATGCACACTTGTCCTTAAGGACAAGTGGGAGACTGGAGGAAATAATGCCCTTGGTCCAAGTATGCATTCTATGTTAAGTCTAATAAATGCGGTTCAGTATTAATTAACAAGTTAATAAATTCGGTGAGATCAAGTGAGCTGAATGCCTAGCTAGAGGCCGCTTCAGTTCAAGTGGAATTAATGATATTAATCCACAACTTACTCTTGACTGAACCCGTAGGGTCACACAAATAGTACGTAAACGGATCAAGTATTTAATGTTATTAAATACTCTATATATGGATATTCGGAATCGACGGATCTTGGTTTCAGTGGGAGCTGAGATCGTCACAAGCAAGAAATGAATACTCCGGAAACGATGATATTGCCGGAAACGGAAATATGGATCGTATCGGAAATATAAATATTACCCAAGTCGTAGATGTTGCCGGAAACGGAAACATGGTACGTATCGGAAAATATTATCGGAAATGGAAATATTGCCGGAATCGGAAATATTGCCGGAAACGGAAATATTGTCAGAATCAGAAATATTATCGGAATCGGAAAATAATTCCGGAAACGGAAATATTAAATATTTGTTCGAAACGGAAATTAATTCCGGAATCGGAAATATTAAATATTGTTCGTATCGGAAATGAATTCCGGAATCGGGAATTTAATCGGAAGCGTATCGTACGAATTAGCATCGGACGAGGCCCGCTAGACGAAGGCCCAGCACGAAGCCAGGCCATCGCCCAGCGAGCCGCACGCAGCAACGCACGCCTCGACCAGGCCCAGCGCAAGGCCAGGCCCAGCCAAGGGCGCGCGCGCGCGCAGCACCGCACATGGGATGTGCGCTTGTCGTGGGCCGCAAGGCCTGCGCGGGTGCACCGCTTGTACGATGCGTGTGCGGGAAATCCTAATCCTATTAGGATTCGTGCGAAGATTAAAATCCTAATCCTATTAGATTTGCTTTGTTATTTAGAGTCCTAATAAAGTTCTAATTAACAAATCCACATCCTAGTAGGATTACAATTCCTTTTCCATACTCCTATAAATAAGTGCCTAGGGTCATAATTTATGGGTACGATTGAAGTATTCAAAGGGTAAGTTTTTGAAAGAAAAATCAGCCATACACTTGCAAACACATAGCCGAAATTCCTAGTAACCTTAAGGGCGATTCTAGTTGGTCTAACTTGAGGTGGATCCGGACGTACTGTGGACTATCTACGGAGGGACGACATTTGGAGTCCTAAAGACTTGTTCTTGTTCGGTTCGGGCGCAGCTAGGGAAGGCACGCTACAACATGTATGCATCTATTCTATGCTAAATGATTATGTGAAAATAATATGCTTTCCTGGCTTTATGGTTTTTCCGCATGATTTATGAATTGTCATATGTATCATAACCTAACACCTTTCAATTCCGCACTTTCTATTTATGCAACTTTACTTTCCTAGTCCTTCTAGGAAATGTGGTTTCCCACCTAGTCCCTTTCTAGGTGGTGATGGATTTTACTAATTACGCATTTATTTTCTATTGTGATGTTGCTTTACTTGTTTATCTCTTTCATCACCTCACATGCTAAATACAAAATACAAGTCACACCACGCTTAACAAAGATAATTTTTTGGACAAACCGGCCTTAGGTTCCCTTAAATTAACTTTAAAGCGAAGTGGTCACAATACAAAAGTAGAAATTCAATTTGTGCAAGTTCTAAATTCAAACCCACATAGTGTCATGACTAGGGTATTTTCGTAAATGTTTTATGCCATGCATTTGAATATGATTTCTAAGGTTCGCGGAATAAGCATCTCGTTCCCTTGCCCGGATCTCACCCATCTGTTTCTAAGATTCAATGCCTTATCCGAATAGAGTCATTTTTGGTCTTTCCAAACGGGACCCTTAAAAATGTTTGGTGGCGACTCCGTCGAAATCCAAAAATTACAAAAACCTTTCGTAGGGGAAATACAAAACTTGTCCAAAGCGGAAGAAAAACCCCCCTTCAGTCATTTTGCCAAGTAAACAAGATTCACATTGATCAATCTTCTCTAAGTCGAATGATTATAGAATGCCCTTCCTTTGAAAGTCTTTCCATGCGTTTTGTGTTTATATGGCCTAATCGACAATGCCACAGATATGTGAGGTCGGAATCACCAGTTTTAGCCTTTTTGGTATTTATGTTATAAATGTGTTTGCTCTTATCTAGCACATATAGACCATTTTCTTGTTGTGCTGAACCATAAAACATTCCATTCAAAAAAAAAAGAACAACTATGGTCTTTAAATTGAAAACTTAAACCTTTAGAATTCAAACTTGAAACGGAAATAATGTTTCTGGTGATACTAGGAACATAGTAAAGTTTTCTCGTTCCAAAACAAAACCACTAGGCAAAGAAATAAAATAAGATCCTACGGCTAATGCAACAATTCGTGCTCCATTTCCCACGCGTAGATCCATCTGGCCTTTATCAAGCTTTCTACTTCTCCTTAGTCCCTACGAATTGGAACATAAGTGTGAGCCACAACCAGAATCTAATACCCAACAAGTAGAATTAGCAAGATTACAATGTATAACATACATACCTGAAGTAGAAGCAATGTTCCCGTTCCTCTCATCTTCCTTTCTCTTCAAGCAATCCCTCTTCCAATGCCCCTTCTTCTTGCAATAGAAGCATTTAGAGTCGGCAGGAGAACGAGTCACCCTCTTTTGTTTACCAGAACTAGTGCAGTTGGACTTAGGTGTGGGCGAAGCCTTGCCCTTACCCTTCTTGCCCTTTCCCTTGCCTGATTTCTTGAAGCCTTTTCCCTTACGCACCATCCGCATGTCATGCTTATTCTCTTGCTTGAGCGTCTTTTCAGCGGTTTTCAGCATACCGTGAAGCTCAGTAAGAGTTTTTTCCATGATGTTCATGTTGTAATTCAACTTGAACTGATCATATCCACTATGAAGCTAATGGAGAGTGATGTCAATAGCCATTTCATTTGAGACGTCAGAATCTAGATCTCTCATGTTCTCAAACAATCCAATCATCTTAAGAACATGTGGGCTCACTAGTTCTCCTTTCTTGAGCTTAGTCTCAAGGATAAACCTCTGTGTCTCGAATCTTTCGATTCTGGCTTGGTCCTGAAACATGTTCTTCAACTGCGAGATGATTTGGTAAGCATCCGAGTTAATGAACGTTTTCTGAAGTTTAGGATTCATGGATGCAAGCATCACACATTTGACATCCCTGTTGGCCTGGATCCAACGGTTAAGGGAAGTTGAGTCACCTTCGACCCGGTGGCCTCTGGTAACTCTTCCTCAAGGACATATTCTTATTCCTCATGCATTAGAACTATTTGCATGTTCCTTTTCCAGTCGAGGAAATTTTTGCCGTTCAACTTCTCTTTGTCGAGAATTGAACGTAGGTTGAACGAGTTGTTATTGTTTGCGGCCATTTGATTACTACATTTGAAAAGAATTTGCAATAAATAACCATTCATAACTTAATAACTTTGAAATAAATGCTAACATGCAATCATTAAAGCTATAAAACATTTAATTCATGCAAAAGCAAAACATGGTCCAAAAAATGAATGAAACGATTCCAAGACCCTAAAAGTCCTAAATCCTTAAGCAGCTTTGGCATTTCTTAAGTCTTTTAAGATTCTAGGTAAGAAAAACCTATTGCTAGTAATCTCTAAATTACTCTTGGTTAATAAATTAATACCATAATTTATCCCATCGCCACAACATATGCCATTGTTGTTTGACTTAAAACCACAATCAACGTGTTCCTTTGGGATACCTTACCATCTAAGTCAACTAAAATAGCACCTCGTTTTGGCGGAAACCTACTATATTAGATCCTTAGATTTTTGTAAGTGCTTGATTTGGAAGGCAATTTTAGAACTCAATATTACTTTGGACCTAGTTGTTTCTATGTTGGTTCGATTATTTAGTGAACTAAATCTAATCGAGCAAACAAACAACATTCATGCATAATATATTCATTCATTCACAATATATAGTGCATAAATAAACTTGGTGAACTAGTATGGCCCAAAACTTTTGTCTTGAAGCATCCAATTATCTTCTTCACCACCTTGTTAGCTTGGCATCGTCTTGAACTTCATTCAATTCTAACTTAAAGTTCTAAACTAGAAATACTTGAAATAATTAAAAATTACATCAAAATTTCAACGGATTTTTCATGAAATACCCCCGAATTTTCGCGTAATTCACCAAATGCCCCTCGACTTTCAGAAATTCACCAAATGCCCCTCACAAATGACTTAATACCCAAAATACCCTTACTAATGACGCGCCGTTAGTCCTCCGTTAGCATAATTTTTAAATTCACCAAATACCCCTATTTTATTACTTATTTCACAGAATACCCCTATTCTGAAACTTAATTCACCAAATACCCATAACTTAAAATTACCCATTTTGATGCTCAACGGCTAGTTTTTATGTTTGAAAATTAGTCGTTGCTTATTGTTTGCTTATAAAAACCCATTTTCTGACTATTTATATTGTTTTGTTAATTTATTATCACTTTTGTCATGAGTTTTCTTTCAAAATCATCATCCACACCCATGAATCCACATATGTAAGAGTCCCAAACAATTTCTAATATTGTGGGAGGAAATTTCCATCCGGGGCTCCGATACAACACTCAGTAAAAAACCCCTTTTCAAAGGAATCTGATCTGAGTGAAGCTGAAGTAATTCAATTTAAAGCTAACACCTTAATTTTCTTATTGTCCGAATGGTGAAGAGACTAAGAAATCAAGTTCAATAACGCATACATTTTTATCGATCACAACCTCGATTTCAACTTGGATTCATGATGTGAAAATATTGAGTTTGGAGGCAAATCTTTGCCCCAAGATTCGTGTTTTTTCACTGGTTCATGAGATTTGGAACATACCTTAGTTTCATTTTTTTTCTTGTTCCCTCAAATCCAAAAATAGATATTTGTCCATAAATCTGACTATCTCAATAGGACCTAGCTCAAAAGAAAAGTGGGAAAACCTTTATGCCTCGACTGTAAGGTTGAGATAAAGTTAGGAGATGGAAGAAAGATGTTTGGAGGCAGTAGAGACAGGAGACAAAAGGGAGTTAACGTTAAATAGGTGGCATGGAAGCGATAGAAGCCGAGGTAGCTGGAACATATGCATTAGAATAAAACTAATAAGAGCTTTATTTTTAATCTGTTTGCACATGTTAAAGATATTTCCCATATTGGAAAAGGAATACCTTCCGATTGCGTGGTAAATATAATTACTTGGTCACATAAAGAATAAGGTACAAAAGAAGTAGCTATTTTCTTGAAGATTTGCGACGTTTTGAGGTGTTTTTAGGAGTGTTTTTTGTTTTAGTGTTGTATCGGAGCTTCAGATTGAGTGTTGTATCAGAGATTCGGATGTCAAATTTTCTCCCACAATAACAAAATTTATTTGGACTCTTACATTTGTGGACTCATTGGGTGTGGATGATGATTTTGAAAGAAAACTCATGACAAAAATGATATGAAATTAACAAAATAATAGGAAAACTACAATAAACAGTCAGAAAAGGGGTATTTATAAGCAAACAATAAGCAACGACTAATTTTCAAACACAAAAACTCGCGGTTGAGCATCAAAATGGGTAATTTTAAGTTATTGGTATTTGGTGAATTAAGTTTCAGAATAAGGGTATTTGGTGAAATAAGTATTAAAATAGGGGTATTTGGTGAATTTGAAAATTAGGTTAACGGAGGACTAACGGCGTGTCATTAGTAAGGGTATTTTGGATATTAAGTCATTTGTGAAGGGCATTTGCTGAATTTCTGAAAGTCGAGGGGCATTTGGTGAATTACGCCAAAATTTGGGGGTATTTCATAAAAATCCGAAATTTCAATAGTGCGCAGATCATATTTAAAAATTTACATTCAAAGATAAAACGGTTCGCAGACCGTATTTAACTATCCTAGATTGGCCATACTAGTCATTTTGAGTACCTGCATTACATAAAATATACATTATATGCTTTCATCCATTTGTATCCTAAAACGAATGGCCCATATAAATATGCAAGTATTTACGTGATTTATTTAAAAATCACGTTCACATAAATGCGTCCTAAAAGATTAATCAATTCCGAATTATTAATCCTTAGAATTTATTCTAATCAAAATTTAATTTAATTAAAATAAAGTACCCTACGAAAATAATTAAAATAATAATTTCATTTTAATTTCATTAAGCGGCTCCCACTCAAACCAATATTTTATTTCGCATAATTTAATATTAAATATTTAATTAAACTCACGACCCGACCCAAGTTAAATAAAATAATTAATTAATTATCCCCGTTAGCCATTTTAATGCAAATATTAATTTTAAAGCCCAACGAATAACAAATGCCAAATTTTGTGCAATGCGGGCTAGGCTTGCGCCAAGGCCAGCACTGCAAAGTACGATGTGGCCGTACGAGGCCACGAGGCCCATCGCCCCTGCCTCGCAAGCCCCATCGCACAGCACCGCAGCCATCGCTGCTCGCTGGCCCTGTCGTTGTGCTCGTGCTGCGCGCGTGGCAACGCAGCATTGTTGCTGCTTGCTTGCTGCTAGCAAGCCAAGGCATTGGCCTGCCTTGCTCGCTCCTTTAGCCAGCGTGCGCTGGCACGCCAGCTCCCTCGTTGGCTGCCCGCGTTGTTGCGCCTGTGCTGCGGGGAGGCAGTGTGCATGTGCTACGACGAGCCACACGCACCGCACACCCCTTGTGTCGTGCCTTTGGTTCGTGCCATACGAACCAACTAATTAAAAAAAAATATCAATTTCACAAAACAATATTTGCATTAGTTATTTTTCATAAAATTAACAAAAATAATCGTTTTTATTTTTGAAAAATAACAAATTGGTGATTTAATTAACTTTTACAACAACCCAATTTTGCAAAATTTATTAAATCTAGGCTAACAATATTCAAATTTAACGAACAAACAATGTCAACAAAAATATGAACATTTTGATAATCAAATCCAAAATTTTAAATTGTTCTAAACATTTAAATTTCAGATATTTACCAATTTGGTTCAAGTGACGATTAAAATTAACGAATCTAATCAAAATTATAATTCAATAATTTTTTAAAAACTGTCACTTTATATGAAATTATATTCCCTTTCCCAATTAACCAAATTTCCAGATCTAAATTATTTTAAAAAATCAATTTGCGATCTAAAAATTAAACATTTGGGGAAAGTAAAATTAGGGTTTTTACTTAATATTATGGCTGAAAATTTTACCATAATTTTACAATATACCCAAGAACAGTAGGGAAAAATTTCAATCAATTCCGACTAGTTTAGGTCGTGCAATTAATTGAAAAACTTTCCGAATTTATTAATTTTAATTCGTTAATTAACAAAAACGCCCAAAAACTCATACTTTGAGGCCTGTTTTTGCGATTCTGTTCGTATGAGTTGATCTTAGAAAATCGTTTTCAATCAGATTAGGGTCAGAAAAATCAAAATTTTGACACTTTTTGAATTCAGAACATATTACGCGATTCATCCAATAATCCAAATATTTCGTAAATTCAACAAAAAAATTCAAAAAAATTCGACAGCAACAAAAACATATTAATCATGCTAAAACGTACTTAAATACATAAGGCTCATGATACCACTGTAGGGGAATACAGTTAAAACATATTAACATGTGCGGAACAATCCCTAAACCCATGAAACATGTATAAAGCACAGATTAAGCAAACTTACATTCGAAGCGTTTTTTCCCGAGTTTATGATTCACGAACACGAACAAAGAACTCCAATCGTCGTTCCTCTATTTGGTTCACCGACACGTTCGGATCCTTCTTGAGATTCGTAGCTTAGGCAATGCTCAAGAGTGTTTTGCTTTTTGGGAAGAACAGTTTAGAGCGGAGGCAAAAACTGAACGTACGTAATTTCAGAATTAGGTTAGGGTTGGAAAAACATAAATTGGAGTGTGAAATATAACCCTTAGGTTATATTGTGTAACCGGCCAAGGCACAAGGCCTTAACCGACCACACACATGCTCAAACTCACCGAAGCCCAGCAGCAGCCGAGTATCGCAGCCGTGGGCTGTGGGCCTCGCTGCTTTGCTCGCTGCATTACTACCCATGCTGCGCGCACATGCCGTGCCTGCGGGCTAGCTGCTTGCTGCACGCGAGCTGCTGGCTCGTTGGGCCTTGCGCGCATGCGCGCTTGGCTCGATGGGCCGGCAGCTCCGTTGCGGCTCGTATTCGCAACTAACACCTTACGGCTATTATTTATCGTATCGTACTTGATGAATCACCGTCGTACGATACCATTATTCGTTTCACCTAGCTTACGAATATTCGCGATACGATATATGATTCCAATCCAACGTCATATCGTATATTATGTTTTTCCGAACTAATTCCCGAAAAGCTATTAAATGAAATTCCAATTCATTTAATCCGGTGATATGTTACATGTCATTGGTGTGACCTTATAGGTTCAGTCAAGAGTAAGTTGTGATCCTAATATAGATTAGAACTCATTGATCGGAAGCATTGCTCCATCTAGCTGTTCCAATAACTTGATCTCACTGAATTAATTGTTTGTAATTAATCTGAACCTTGGTATTAGACTTAATGAACCATGGGTGAAGGACACATTTCCTTCAACCATCACATGAGATATTCTGCCAGCGTGTCCCCTCTTAGGGCACTTGGGGCGGGCACTGCAATTCTTTCTAGAAGTTGCGGGTTAATCGCTCTGACTACACCTCATTGGACTTGTGGATTTCATGTGAGAAACTAACTCTTGGGAAGTCAAATGTGCTTGACCATCTAGCGCAACAAAGGACTTAACGTTTACAACCTTGGTACCTGCAAACTCAAATGATTGTCTAAATCAATTGACTAAACTCATTGGTCATCCACAAACCTATTTAAAGCCCAACTCACATGATTACAAATCAAATTATGCCGCCAATCCAACAAAAACCAAGAAGAAGACAAACCACCGTGGCTAAAAACACAATATCTATTATTTTTCAAGACTTATAAAACAGTACCAGTAATCCAGTCATTGAATTTACAGTAGTTCTTTGCCTCGAATACTCAAATTAAAATAAACAATGTTGACAACAATATTATCATTATCATATCTATGAGACAGTCTCAATAAACACTGAAAATGATTTCAGACAAACAGGACTACATGAGTATTAAAAAAAGAACCGTCACATCTTTACCTCTCTTCATCCAATATACAAACAAGGGGTACTTCAAATTACTTTGGAACTAAGAATCACAATCATTGAATGTCAACAAGGAAGGCAAGGTGAGAGCATAACCAGCTTAAGCACATTGTAAACAAAAACAAAACTTTGACCTTATGCATCAACACCAGACATTCAGCCGGGTCTGTACCCTGGATGGATGCACATAAACGTGAAACCAGAGGATGAATCTACAAATATTTTTTTTCTGTTCTCTCTGGCATGAACTCTATAATTAACAAAATAAGCTTGAAAATTATCAACCAAAAATACACAAATTAAAGAATAAAGAACTAAAAGAATTACTTAAATATTATGAACAAGAAGAAAAATTGAATGATTTCAATTAGAACTTACACCTAGGGAGAAAGAAGGTACCAACACTTACTAGAATTTTGATGTCATGGTCGCAATCGCCCAAGGAGAAAGAAGGTAACAACGATTAAACCCCAAATTCATATGAAAATCCGAACATTAAAGTTAGTTTTCGCGAATTTGAGCTTGAAACCCTAATTTTTTAAAAGAAACCCAGGTTCGAAAAGGGATTCGCAAACTAATTTTGACAGAAATATGTAATGAATCGCCAAAACAAAAAATAAAAATTCGAAGAACAAACTTGAATTAGTTCGATCTGGAAGAAGCTAAAAGTAAAACAAGCACGCAGAGAACCAGAGAGGGAAATGAGCAGCGGGGGTGGGGGAACAGCAGCGACAACGCGATGGTGGGGGAACAGCAGCGGCGACACCGCGGTGGAGAACAGCAGCGACGACTCGTGCGCTATGTGATGTGAGTGTTAAATTTTGCGCCCAGAGAACCAGAGAAGGGAAGGAGCAGAGAAACCAGAGAAGGGAAGGAGCAATAAGCGGGAAAATGCGAAAATGTAGAAATATTTTGTGCGGCTCGTTTGTAAAATGAGCCCGCACTTGAACTTAAGTGCTGCCAATTTTCTAAAATGATCCGGCACTTGTAAAAATTTATTTTTTCTTTATTTTTTTATGCACTCAAGTGCTGCCAATTTACTAAATAAGCCGCACTTGGAGGGAAGCACATGGCGATTTTTCTACTAGTGGATGGGCTGCTCTAGAGTTAGAGCTTCAGGATAGGTTTCATCTTATGTCCTTTTTATTATGTTCGCTGCAGGTTAATGAAAGTCTCCCGCTTTCTATTTCATTGTAATGGAAAGTTGTTGTTGTTGATGGTCAGAATGGGGCTGTAGAGGGACAAACTACTATAGTAATTCCCAAAGGGAGAACCGTACCTTGTGTGAAGGTTGTGACCATGCTTCGGTCAGGTACATTTACTGTTGATGTGCAGTATTTTGATGTCAGTGAGTTGCAAGCTCCAACAAAGATCAGTTCCTACAGGGTTAGTATACTCATGGTCACTCTGCACCTGTTTCTGTGGAACGGACAGATCGGCCCTTTTCAATCGAGCAACGGCGATTGTGCAAATCTTAAGGTCAGAGTGCGGTTGAATCTGCATGGAATTGTGTCAATTAAATTAGCAACAGTGAGTCTGCTACTAATTTATTATTGGTGGTGATACTGGTGACAATGATTTGTACTTTCAAGGTTAGTTTGCTTATGAATTCTCTTTTAATTTGTTTTTATTCCAGCTCTTGGAGGATAAGAAGTTGAGGTTCCTATAGTTTAAGAGACTGCTAAACTGGACACTGATGATACTCCAACCGAGACCCCCTTTGGTGAAGCTGATGTAAACATGCAAGATGCGAAGGGTGGTGCGGAAATCCCAGCTGCAAAAAATGGTACCCCTGTATCAGTAGAGAAGTCTACTTCGGAAGGTGATGACAAGCCAGTGCAGATGGATATTGATTCTAAGGTATGTTAAGGGCTCGGTCCCTTTAGTTTTATTTCAGATGTTGTCTGTAGTCTTATAGTGCAATAAACTCGTAGATTTTGGTGTCATCCTTCCTCTTTTTATGAACAAGTAATTTTTTATATTGTTGGTTAGCAGAGTTACCTTGCGTTATGTGAATGTTTGGACACTGATGTTGCTTTTCAGGGTTGTTCAGGGTTGCATGACTTTAATAGAAAATAACTTTATGGATAACGAAAATGTATGTCGTTGCACAAAGTCACCAACATACGGCAATGAAAGTAAACATCGTCGCACATTTGTTTACACTTTAGGCGACAAATATAAAACTCGTTGCCCAATAGAATCTTTGGGCAACGACTTTTTACGTCATCCAAAACTCCTTTCACTAGTAGAAAAAACCTCAAGCGCTTGGGGTAAAATGCTATCAAGTGCTGGTGATTATGCCCCCATCACTTGAGGGTGAAGCACTTTGTAATATTTTAAGTGCTTGGGGTTGACCCCAAGCACTTAACATGTTAAGTGCCTGGGGTTCCAGAAACCCCAAGCACTTGACATGTTAAGTGCTTGGGGTTTACGAAAAACCCCAAGCACTTAGTTTCGAATTTATGGAAAACCCCAAGCACTTGACATGTTAAGTGCTTGGGGTTTAAGGAAAGCCCCAAGCACTTGACTTGTGAAGTGCTTGGGGTTTTCAAAAACACCCAAGCACTTGATATTAACAATATTTTTTAAATAAATTCTGCTACCCCAAGCACTTAATATTCATTTTGTTTTTTTTTTTGTAAATTTTGCCAGACCCGTACCAATTTAGCACAATATGTTGTAGCTATAAACCTGTACCTACACCAAACAACCTCATTCAACCACAACGTACATACTACACACCAATAAACATGCCCTTGGCTCATCCATACACCATTCAATAACACAAGTGGAAAAAAAAATCAAAACAAATATCAAACAACGGGTTAAAAACATATTGTATCTAAATTAATTAATGGAGAAAGGTAGCTAACTACAGTATTAGATTCATTATAATGCTAAAAACGCGAACAATCAAAGACATTCATTAGTAATAAATCGTGCCAACTTGTCTCGAACACATTTTATTTCATCAGTCGTGAAGGAACGCTCCCTTGGTTTTTTTATGAATATTGGCCTATAATCAAATCCAAAAAAAAACACGTTATAATCTAGTTACAGTCATGAATATTGTAAAATATAATATAAACATTATTTTAAAACAATAATTGAGTTATATGAACAATTTTGACTTAAATCGCCGTTTTCGGTTCCAACTCTTAACTAATGAACCAAAATAAGTATTCCAAACCCTTTACACGTTTAATATACTTAATATTAGGATGATAAAATACATTCTCATCTACTTTGGTCAATTTATGCATATTTAAGGCTCGTTTGAACGTTATAGTACATATTTTGACTATAATTGTTGTTTTCGCTCCCAACTCTCAACTAATGAACCTAAATACATATTCTAAGCCTTTTACATATTAAATATACTTAATATTAGGATGATAAGACTCATTCTCATCTACTTTGGTCAAATTATGCAATCTAATACTCGTTTGATCGTTATATGACATTTTTTGACTATAATTGTGGTTTTTGCTCCCAACTCTATAGTAATGAAGCTAAATAGGTATTCTAAGTCCTTTACATGTTCAATATACTTAATATTAGGATGCTAAGACTCATTCTTATCTACTCTAGTCAAGTTATGCAATTTAAGGCTCGTTTGTTTGCTATATGTCATATTTTGACAATAATAGTTGTTTTCGCTCCCAACTCTCAACTAATGAAGCTAAATAGGTATTATAACCATTTTACATGTTCAATATACTTAATATTAGGATGATAAGACTCATTCACAACTACTTTGGTCAAGTTATCCAATTTATGGCTCGTTTGATCGTTATATTTTGACTACAATGGTTGTTTTCTCTCCCAACTCTCAACTAATGAAGAAAAATAGGTATTCTAAGCCTTTTACATGTTCATTATACTTAATTTTAGGATGATAAGACTTATTCTCATCTACTTTGGTCAAGTTATACACATTTATGGCTCGTTTGATCGTTATATGACATATTTCGACTATAATAGTTGTTTACGCTCCCAACTCTCAACTAATGAAGCTAAATAGGTATTCTAAGCATTTTACATATTTCATATACTTAACATTAGAATGATAAGACTCATTCTCAGCTACTTTGGTCAACTTATGCAATTTAAGGCTCGTTTGATCGTTGCATGTCATATTTTGACTACAATTGTTGTTTTCGGTTCGAACTTTTAACTAATGAAACTAAATAGGTATTCTAATTCCTTTACATGTTTAACATACCTAACATTAGGATGCTAAGACTCATTCTCATCTACTTAATTTGGTCAACTTATTCAATTTAAGGCTCATTTGATCGTTATATGTCATATTTTGACTATAATTGTTGTTTTCGCTCCCAGCTCTCAACTAATGAAGTTAAATAGGTATTCTAAACCATTTACATGTTTAATATACTTAATATTAGGATGCTAAGACTCATTCGCAGCTACTTTGGTCAAGTTATGCACATTTAAGGCTTGTTTGATCGTTATATGATATATTTTGACTATAATGGTTGTTTTCGCTTCCAACTCTTTACTAAAGAACCTAAATACGTATTCTTAAACCTTTTACACATTCCATATACTTAGTATTAGGTAGCTGAGGCTCATTATTATCTACTCCGGTCATGTTATGCACATTTGAGGCTCGTTTGACCGTTATATGACATATTTTGACTATAATGGTTGTTTTTGCTCCCAACTCTCAACTAATGAAGCTAAATAGGTATTCTAAGCATTTTAAATGTTTAATATATTTAATATTAGGATGATAAGACGTATTCTTGGCTACTTTGGTCAACTTATGCAATTTAAAGCTCGTTTTATCGTTATATGACATATTTTGACTATAATTATTGTTTTCGCTCCCAACTCTCAACTAATGAAGCTAAATAGGTATTCTAAGCCCCTCACATGTTCAATATACTTAATATTAGGATGGTAAGACTCATTCGCAGCTACTTTGGTCAAGTTATGCACATTTAAGGCTCGTTTGATCGTTAATATGACATATTTTGACTATGATGAGCGTTTTCGCTCCCAACTCTTAACTAATGAACCCAAATAAGTATTTTAAACCCTTTACACGTTTAATATAATTAGTATTAGGTTGCTAAGACTCATTCTCATCTACTTTGGTCAAGTTATGCACATGTGAGGCTTGTTTGACCGTTATAGGACATATTTTGACTATTATGGTCGTTTTCGGTCCCAACTCTTAACCAATGAACCTAATTAAGTATTTTGAACCTTTTACACGTTTAATATACTTAGTATTAGGTTGCTAAGACTCATTCTCGTCTACTTTGGTCAAGTTATGCACATTTAAGGCTCGATTGATCGTTATACGAACAATTTTGACTAAAATGGTCGTTTTCGACTCCAACTCTAAACTAATGAGCCTAAATAATTATTCTAAACCCTTGACACGTTTAATGTACTTAGTATTAGGTTGTTAAGACTCATTTTCAGCTACTTTGGCCAACTTATGCACATTTAAGGCTCGTTTGATCATTATAGGACATATTTTGACTTAAATGGTCGTTTTCGCTCCCAACTCTCAACTAATAAAGCTACATAGGTATTCTAAACCCTTTACACGTTTAATATACTTAGTATTAGGTTGATAAGACTCATTCTCATCTACTTTGGTCAACTTATGCACATTTAAGGCTCGTTTGATCATTATATTATTTATATTTTGACTGAAATGGTCGTTTTCGCTTCTAACTCTCAACTAATGAACCAAAATAAGTATTCTAAACCCTTTAATCATTTCATGTACTTATTATTAGGTTGAAAAGACTCAATCTCATCTACATTGGTCAAGTTATACACATTCAAGGATCATTTGACCGTTATATGACATATTTTGACTATAACTGTTGTTTTCGATCCCAGCTCTCAACTAATGAAGCTAAATATGTATTCTAAACCCTTTACACGTTTAATATACTTAGTATTAGGTTACTACGACTCATTCTCATCTACTTTGGTCAAGTTACGCACATTTAAGGCTCGTTTGATCGTTATATGAACAATTTTGACTTAAATGGTCGTTTTCGGCTCCAACTCTAAAATAATGAACCTAAATAAGTATTCTAAACCATTTAAACATTTAATATACTTAGCATTAGGTTGATAAGGCTCATCGTCAGCTACTTTTGTCAAGTTATGCACATTTAGGCTCGTTTGATCACTATATGTTATATTTTGACTTAAATGGTTCTTTTCACTTCTAACTCTTAATCTAATGAATCTAAATAAGTATTCTAAACCCTTTACACGTTTAATCTAAATAACTAATTATATTTAACGACTTAACTAGATCATTTCCATCAAATAACTAACAATACCACGTATATTCAAATATTGTACCCAGACTAAATAGAAAGAAAAAGAATGAAATGTTAGAAATACATACCAATATCAACGGGGGCTATTAATTTCGATCTCTACACTCCTCACGAGCTCCAAGTTGAATCGTATCGCTACAAAATCAATAATAAATATTAGCACACGGTATTAAGCTTATATCAAGTGAGCATCATGAATTACATCAGCAAACTATACTACACTATATGGCATGCATTGTCTGCATACTTCTTTATGCTATATATTTTCTACAACAGAAGTAAACAAAGTTATAGTATCAAAATCAGAGATTTACAAGATTATGGTAGGTCAGTTCATTTATGAACCACTACTTGGCTTAACTCAGGTACCGGATAGGCTTTAAGATCGTAGCTAGGAAGAAGCAGAATTTCGTCCACAGATACATTCAAGTACAGGCTCGTGCCCTGCAGGTTTGGTCAACTTATTCAATTTAAGGCTCATTTGATCGTTATATGTCATATTTTGACTATAATTGTTGTTTTCGCTCCCAGCTCTCAACTAATGAAGCTAAATAGGTATTCTAAACCATTTACATGTTTAATATACTTAATATTAGGATGCTAAGACTCATTCGCAGCTACTTTGGTCAAGTTATGCACATTTAAGGCTTGTTTGATCGTTATATGATATATTTTGACTATAATGGTTGTTTTCGCTTCCAACTCTTTACTAAAGAACCTAAATACGTATTCTTAAACCTTTTACACATTCCATATACTTAGTATTAGGTAGCTGAGGCTCATTATTATCTACTCCGGTCATGTTATGCACATTTGAGGCTCGTTTGACCGTTATATGACATATTTTGACTATAATGGTTGTTTTTGCTCCCAACTCTCAACTAATGAAGCTAAATAGGTATTCTAAGCATTTTAAATGTTTAATATATTTAATATTAGGATGATAAGACGTATTCTTGGCTACTTTGGTCAACTTATGCAATTTAAAGCTCGTTTTATCGTTATATGACATATTTTGACTATAATTATTGTTTTCGCTCCCAACTCTCAACTAATGAAGCTAAATAGGTATTCTAAGCCCCTCACATGTTCAATATACTTAATATTAGGATGGTAAGACTCATTCGCAGCTACTTTGGTCAAGTTATGCACATTTAAGGCTCGTTTGATCGTTAATATGACATATTTTGACTATGATGAGCGTTTTCGCTCCCAACTCTTAACTAATGAACCCAAATAAGTATTTTAAACCCTTTACACGTTTAATATAATTAGTATTAGGTTGCTAAGACTCATTCTCATCTACTTTGGTCAAGTTATGCACATTTGAGGCTTGTTTGACCGTTATAGGACATATTTTGACTATTATGGTCGTTTTCGGTCCCAACTCTTAACCAATGAACCTAATTAAGTATTTTGAACCTTTTACACGTTTAATATACTTAGTATTAGGTTGCTAAGACTCATTCTCGTCTACTTTGGTCAAGTTATGCACATTTAAGGCTCGATTGATCGTTATACGAACAATTTTGACTAAAATGGTCGTTTTCGACTCCAACTCTAAACTAATGAGCCTAAATAATTATTCTAAACCCTTGACACGTCTAATGTACTTAGTATTAGGTTGTTAAGACTCATTTTCAGCTACTTTGGCCAACTTATGCACATTTAAGGCTCGTTTGATCATTATAGGACATATTTTGACTTAAATGGTCGTTTTCGCTCCCAACTCTCAACTAATAAAGCTACATAGGTATTCTAAACCCTTTACACGTTTAATATACTTAGTATTAGGTTGATAAGACTCATTCTCATCTACTTTGGTCAACTTATGCACATTTAAGGCTCGTTTGATCATTATATTATTTATATTTTGACTGAAATGGTCGTTTTCGCTTCTAACTCTCAACTAATGAACCAAAATAAGTATTCTAAACCCTTTAATCATTTCATGTACTTATTATTAGGTTGAAAAGACTCAATCTCATCTACATTGGTCAAGTTATACACATTCAAGGATCATTTGACCGTTATATGACATATTTTGACTATAACTGTTGTTTTCGATCCCAGCTCTCAACTAATGAAGCTAAATATGTATTCTAAACCCTTTACACGTTTAATATACTTAGTATTAGGTTACTACGACTCATTCTCATCTACTTTGGTCAAGTTACGCACATTTAAGGCTCGTTTGATCGTTATATGAACAATTTTGACTTAAATGGTCGTTTTCGGCTCCAACTCTAAACTAATGAACCTAAATAAGTATTCTAAACCATTTAAACATTTAATATACTTAGCATTAGGTTGATAAGGCTCATCGTCAGCTACTTTTGTCAAGTTATGCACATTTAGGCTCGTTTGATCACTATATGTTATATTTTGACTTAAATGGTTCTTTTCACTTCTAACTCTTAATCTAATGAATCTAAATAAGTATTCTAAACCCTTTACACGTTTAATCTAAATAACTAATTATATTTAACGACTTAACTAGATCATTTCCATCAAATAACTAACAATACCACGTATATTCAAATATTGTACCCAGACTAAATAGAAAGAAAAAGAATGAAATGTTAGAAATACATACCAATATCAACGGGGGCTATTAATTTCGATCTCTACACTCCTCACGAGCTCCAAGTTGAGTCGTATCGCTACAAAATCAATAATAAATATTAGCACACGGTATTAAGCTTATATCAAGTGAGCATCATGAATTACATCAGCAAACTATACTACACTATATGGCATGCATCACTGCATTGTCTGCATACTTCTTTATGCTATATATTTTCTACAACAGAAGTAAACAAAGTTATAGTATCAAAATCAGAGATTTACAAGATTATGGTAGGTCAGTTCATTTATGAACCACTACTTGGCTTGACTCAGGTACCGGATAGGCTTTAAGATCGTAGCTAGGAAGAAGCAGAATTTCGTCCACAGATACATTCAAGTACAGGCTCGTGCCCTGCAGGTTTGGTCAATATTGTACACATATATTCAGGTTTGATTTGCAATGCTCGTGACAAACTTCATTTGTTACTTGTCAATTTGAATTACGGATACAGTATTATCTCACAGTTTACAATACCAAAACAGAAAGTTATAGTTGTTATCTTTTTGTTCATAATTAGTTAAATTTGCCTCTTATTGTTGGTTGATCATGTTGTTTTTGATTGAATGGTTAATTATCATGCCATATTAGTGCAGATCAGTGCACTAATATCACTAAGAAGTTGAGAAAAGTTCAATCTATGAGTCAGCATATTACTACAGATCAGTGCAAATCAGCAGCAGATCAGTCTGCAGATCAGTGCAGTCTAGTGCAGATCAGTCTGCAGATAAGTGCAGTCTAGTGTATATCAGCAGCAGATCAGTGCAGATCACCTGCACATTAGCCTGCATATCAGCTGCAGATCAGTGCAGATCAAATAGCAGCAGCAGGTAATGCAGATTAACTACAACAACAAACCAGCAGAAGCATAACAATCAAAACAACTACACCAGCAAAAAACTTGTGTAATTCACAGAAAAAAATCGCACACAGGCTTTGTCTATAGCATAAATAAATCTTCTTGTCTTTAGCCATAAAAAGGATAGCCCATAACTAAGTACTGCAAATAAATTTAACAAATAAAAGTATGATAAATGAGGAAATGTAGCTAAGCAATATTCCAGAATCCATAAAGTATGCTTTACCCATCTTCTAGAATTCGTATATCCTATCTCCCACAGTTGCACGGTTGCTAGGAAGGCCGAACCTTACCAGAGTAGTAAAGCATCTCATAAAAAGCAGACAAATTAAATATTTTTGCATGACATGGAGAGCCAACTAAATAGTACTACATATAGTGAAAATACAAACCATCTGATTCAAAGCTTTTTCCAAGACATGTTGAGTGATCACGGTACGTTGCTCAAAACAAGTTGTGCAAGCATCTGTTACCTGAAATCGAGTAAAAGGTGTTATGCAAAATTACAAATTTCAGTAGCCGACACCAAAAGGTGTGGAGAATACAGTGAATAAGAACAGACTGTGTAGCAAACAAAGTCTATCACTAACCAACGCAAAGTGCACAAGATATAATAGGCATGTTATAGAACAAATTTGAATACCATGCATCAGAAACTTCTAGCATTCAGCCTGTAGATAAAATAATTACGGAGTATTTGACAAGGCAAGATTCAACTCAATACGGATACACTAGGGGGGCAGAATATGATGAGTAGATTTGAAACACCAAATGAATAAGGAAGGTCTAACCATGGGTTCAATTATCATCACATATGGCATTATGAACAAAATCAACTGTTTTTTTACACGCAAGCAAACTAAAACAGGCCTCAAAGAGCCATATAAATACAAAATGGTAATTAACAAATGTACACTGAATAGTAATTTAGGCCAATAGATTTTAAATATTTCATACAAACATAGTGAACCTAGAAATGTAAAATGACTTAACACGCATACACTACTTTTGTCACAAAACAAGAACAGACCTTTTTAAGTGAAATTTTGTCCTTCTCTGGCACAATGTCATGGATGGACACCAAACTTCAGTAGGTGTCAGTTCTAGACTAGTGTGAGCTGATCCCTACGACATACGGGCACATTAAAATTAGCAAAAGAACAGGAAAATGATGCAAGATACATTGACAAATCAGAGCAGTCAATAGTGAAATTGTGACTCATTTATTTTTAAAATCTGCTTTTCAAAACCAACAGCAGTAAAATTTTCAAGCTACTTCTCCCCCACTGATTTTTCAGCTGGACTGAATCCAGATAGAAGATTGACCATACATAACAATACAAAGATTGTGCGTACCTGTAATGTGTGAGCCAATGCCTGCTGAAATTTGTCTAGTGGAAGACCAACAACCCGAGGAACCATGGGGAAAACCTGAGACCACAAAACAATTACAATCCAACAAAATAAAAAGGCAAAGCATAACTAGAGATACAGAAAAGTCCAGCACATGGTTAATATAAATTACAGTATTCGATAATGGAACTAAGGGAAGAGATAGTAAAAGCACCTTATTTTTTGAAAGAGAAGATAGCATGGGAATCAGGATAGTAGCATCCTGCAACAGCAGTCCATTGATGAAAAATAAGTTCAGATCCCAATAGCTTGTCAGGAAATCAATAAAAAATATTAGGCTTCAAAGGAACCTTCAGTTTGGTTTCACATAGATGTTTAACAATAAAAATAAGACCAGGTGGAGGAGTGGTTTGTTCAGCTAGTTATACAAAATAACCCACCTATTAACGCTTCTGAACAACCCACCCAACTGAACAAAAGCAGGCAGAAGTAGAGAACATCTACAGTAGAGAACTTTAAAGTTCATATTGTCGGCAGAGAGCATGTCCTTGATGCTTAACTTATACAATATAGTACTACACTCATGGTGCAAAATTGGTTGGCCTCGGGGAAATAAGGGTTAACTAAATAGAAGATGTAGCTATACAATTCAACAAACACTTAGAAAATGTAACAAGCAACCTGATATACAAGCTGCTGGATTAGCAGACTGGCCAAAATTGATTCCATTACGTTAAATGTAAATCCATTGGTGTCTTTAATGGTTTTTTGGACATGAATTTGCAAGAATAGCAGCATAAAACCACTGTAAAAACATGCTTGAACATTATTAACAAAATAACTGGTGGTTAATTCGAAAAATAATTAACAAAATTCACTGGTGGTTAATTCACAAAATAATTAACAAAATTGCAAAATTATAAATAAAATTAACCGATTGTTAACAAAATTAACTGGTGGTTAATTCACTCATTCAGTCATTGATACTTTTGAGGGATAATTAAAAAAATTGTAGAAAAAAACAAAATTAGTGATAATTTACAAAATGCAGAAATAACCTACGGTGTTCAGCGGGAGGAGGGCCAGCGACGTAGGCGGTGCGCGTAGGAGAAGAGAGGAGATGAGGCGAGCCGGCAAGGAGAGGAGCTTCCAACAGTAAGCGAGTCAGCTTCCAGAAACACAGGAGTGTTGCGCAGGGGGAGATTCGCGGGTGGGGGATATGACAGCCACGACACGGTGGTGTTTTGGGGTGGGCGGTGTTGGGGAAGAAACGCCGGTGTTGGGGCAACAAGCAGATGAAGCAATCGAGAACGAAATTTTGTGTTGGGGCGCAATCAGAGGAAGCAGCTAGAAAAAAAAGAAGCGGGGAATGAAATTTGGGATGGGAAGGATTTTTTCTAATTTCCAAATTAACCTAACTAAAGTAGTGAAAAGGAAGGTCTAAGTGCTTGGGGTGAATACTAAACCCCAAGCACATGTAAAATTTGTAATCTTGTGCTTGGGTGAATAGAAAATCCCAAGCACTTACTTCAAAAAAAAATTAGGTTCAACCCAAGCTCTTGGCTCAAAGCACTAGGATTTTTCTACTAGTGTTTTGTGCAACAAGATTTGATTTCAACGCCAAAATGTACCAAGGGCGTCGGGCCTATAGCAACGACCTTAGACCTGGATAAAATCATCGCCTCAAACTTAAGGTGGTGAATTTTAGGGGTGGAAATCAGGTCGGGTTGGGTCGGGTTCGTGTTCGGGTCAGACTTAAATAGGTTGAAAACCTCCAACCTAAACCTGATCTGTTTAAGTAATCAGGTTGAAAATCTCAACCCTAACCTGATCTGTCTTTAATCGGGTCAAAACGACCTGATCTGTTCAACCTGATTTCTTTTTTACCTAACTATTTCGGGTCAACCCGAACCCATTCAACCTGCCTATTTCGGGTCAACCCGAAACTATTTTATATTTAGATCTGGGGAAGCCTGAAATGTTTAAATGAATTATACACAAAATTGAGTAATTTTTCAAACTGATAATCACCAGCACAATAAAATCAACTTTAAGAGTGAAGAGGATAGATATCAACGTTGTATATTATGTCAAATGAACAAAATAACATTTACGCTACATAAATTACATCAAACGACATCTGAAAATCTAAAATATATGTTCCAAGTTCTACGCTTGTTGACAATTGTAATGACCAGATGCAAATTTCCTCAAATTGACAACCCCCTGCTACAATGAACAAACAAGAACAAACAATCATATTATTATCAGATTTGGAAAAAAAAGTTATAAAGCGAAAATAAAAAATCAGCCATTAAAATAGAAAAAATTAGCCACGAATTAAAAGTCCAAACAATTGCATTAAAATCGAAAAAAAAAATCAAATAATTAAAAAACATTAGCATAAATAAAATTGAAAAATACAAATCGGAAAAATCCTAAACAAAAACGAACAAACTCTAATAATTAAAATTGCACTAAAATCGAAAAAATACCCAATTAAAATTGAAAAAATCAGCCACGAATTAAAAGTCCAAACAATTGCATTAAAATCGAAAAAAAAAATCGAATAATTAAAAAACATTAGCATAAATAAAATTGAAAAATACAAATCGGAAAAATCCTAAACAAAAACGAACAAACTCTAAACCCTAAACAAAATAGAAAAAACCGAAAAGAAAATCAAAAAAATAAAAATCGGTAGCATAAATAAAATCGGAAAAAAAAACCCGATAAAATCGAATAAAACAACGAAAAATTACCATAAATTAGCAGATAAAACAATTACAAAAACGAAAAAATCAAAAAATTAGCATAAATTAGAGAAAGAACAAAAAAAAGTGAACGGAGAACGTTACCGAGTGAATGAAGAGGAGCCGAAGTGAATGAAGAATGTTGAGCAGATCAGCAGAGGATGATAGGATTAGAGGAAGAACGAGAAGCGGCGCAGTTAGAGAGAGAGATATTTTGAGACTTGAGAGTGATTGAGAGAGTGAAACTGTAAAAGGGTAGAAATTAGGGTTATAGTTTTGTATTGCATCCTCACATTTAGGGTAAAACAATAGCAATTTGGGCTTGGCCCATTATTACTATAATAGTATACCCCCGGCATTCCCTCTTTTTTTTCAAAATTTTCTTTCTTTCTAAATAAAATTAGTGCTGTTTTAAAATTCTGTTTTTGAAAAAACTTTTTTCAGGTTATCAGGTAGGGTTGACCCGGGTTGACCCGACCTGATTTTGACCCATATAAATAATCGTGTTACACGGGTTGCTTTCGGGTTGAGATTTTCAACCCGAACCTAACCCATTTAACTTCAGGTCGGGTTCGTGTCGACCCATTTAATTAATCGGGTTGAAAATCTCAACCCAAACCCGCTATTTTCGGGTTGGGTTCGTGTCGGGTTATCAGGTCGGGTCAGCTTTTACCAGCCCTAGTGAATTTACATGTTTGGGCGACGACTTTTTCCCTTGCACAAAACAGTTTTTCTTGTAGTCAATATAGTTTTGGGTATATTGCGGTTTTAAGAAAACTAACCACTTGTCTTTACTAGTTTAACTCTTATGCAACGTACTTTCCTTGACTTGACTTCACTCTTGTGCAGGATCCAGGCTTAGTTTAAGTGCTTATACGGGCAGAGTTCCGTTATAACAAGAGTTAATACGACAGAACGATAGAATATACAGAATATACGAAACGTACGAAAAGCTTAGACTTAGGCTTAACTTGTGTATAGTATGATATTATTATTTGGTGCCCTTTACTCGGCTGGTCGAAGGTCCTATTTATAGGAAAGTAATGACGTGAAAGATAGAGATGTTCGCAGTTTTGAGAACTGCTAAAAAAACTTTTGTGTGCGAGAAAATTCTAGCGCACAACACCAGTGCGTGAAAGATTTCTCGCGCACATTTTCATGCGCCAAATTTGTTAGGTTATGAAACATATAAAGCATTTATATTTCATGCGGAAAAACCATAAAGCCAGGAATCCAAATTAATTACCACATAACAATTAGCATAATTTAGGATACATACTTATGAAGCGTGCCTTCCCTAGCTGCTCCCGACCGAACAAGAACAAGTTTATGACTCCAAGTGTCGTCCCTCCGTAGATAGTCCACAACACATTCGGATCCGCCTTAGATTTAATTAACTAGAATTGCACCTAAGGTTTTAAGTTATTCGAGTATAATTTGTGGCAAAGTAACTTTAGTTTTAATCCTTAAAACTATGTGAATACTTGAATTGGAGTGATTATAAATTGTGAATGCCTTCACCTATTTATAGGGTTGGAATAATGGAATTAGAAGTCTACTAGGTTTCAATTAATCTAATCCTATTAGAATTAGACATTAATTAAAACTAATAAGTTAATGTTTAATTAATCAACTAACTCTAGTAACTTTAGGTAAATAAATCTTTATCTAATCCTAATCGCTTAAGGATTCGATGCATGTGTGAGGGGGTCGAAAAAGCACGAGGCTAATGCGTGACCTCGTCCCTCGTGGGTGTGACGATTCTTTTATTCAATCAAGTGTAATTGGATTTCCTGTGAGTATACACCCAATTGACTAGTAATATAGGAGTCGCCATTCAGTTTTTAACGACAATGAGAAAAACTGACAAAACCCGGTTATCGTGACATAAAGGGAGTGCGATTATGTTTGACCACGACGGCCGTAGGTTCCCTTGTGATCCCTGGTGTGGGGATCTCTCAACATACACCCGCAAGGTAGAGATTGAGGGTTCGGGGGACTGTATCTACCGAGAGGAGTACTTCGCTCGTCGATAACTCCAGAGGCAGGATATCCTTACTAGCTCAGCTTAAATAATTGAAGGGACATGCGTTAACTATTAAACTAATCTGAGTTGATTTTAGCAATATGCAACATATAATACTAGATCGATCGTGATTATCTGATTTAAGTAGTATTAAGGGACCTAGCATGATAATCCAATTTCCCGAAAATATTATATTTGTTAGGCGTGATAGAACAATCAGATTTAGTTAGTTTAACAGTTCATAAAAAGGGCGAGGAAAGCAGTTAAATCATCGAAATGGGACACATTACGACGCACCCTTGAGAGGTGCGTCACGGTTCTCAGAAAACTAACCACTTTGACTTTGCTATTTCTCCTTTTTATTTAACGAATCTCAATTATGGGACAGGATATGTTCTGTTCGATTTATGGATCGATTGCGACAGAACGCGTGAACAGTTTCGCAGCGTGAGGCTTAGGCTAAGGGTTGGAGTCAATACTCAGAATATAATTGTGTGTTGTGTGTGTTCTTTTCACGTCGAACTTAGGGGTCTATTTATAGGAAAAAGTGGCGTAGAAAGATAGTTTTTCAGGAATTTGAATACGAAATGGATTAGGAAAAGAATCCGTCCCAGGTATTTTTGCCGCCCAGCTCTGGGCGCTGGAATTTTCGGCGCCCAGGGCTGGGCGTTGAAAATAGGGTCTGGCAGAATTCTTTGTCAGATTGGACTCTAGAGTACGGAGTTCATTAAGAGACTTAATCCGAGTTATTTGGTGCGTATCAATTTACGACGGAATGCGTCTGGGCCCTTTACGAACTCTAGGTTCGTTATGACTTTAATTAATACGTTAACTCTTTTATCGAACTGCGATAGGAATAGAATTCCTTTCACAATTTCTATCTCTTTTAGGATTTATGTTGGAGAGCAACACCTAATTCTGACAGGTTTCTATCTTTTTATTTTTACTACTTTTAGCAACCACCCTTTACGGCAGTTACTATTTTTAGCAGGTTTCCATAAATAGCAGGTTTCTATAAATAGCAGGTTTCGGGTGAAATGAAAAGGGTGATTGAGATTCGTTATTTTATAGGAGATGCGTTGTCAAGTGGAGATTTACGTTTTCATCATCGAACCTTCCCTTTCGGAAATGGGGACAAAAGTAGGTGTCTACAGTTAGCCCCCACTTTGACTGAGTCTTGGAGTAAGACGATGGTCAAAGTATTTAGACGGAGTGCGCCACACAAGTCATGGTGACCTGCTTTTGCGAGGGTCTCACGAGCCCCTGAGTGATAACATTTGACTTAAGGGTCATCACTTGAAGTGTCGACATATCCCTCACGTGTCATTGGGATTTGTCAACGGATAGTATAGAAACTTCCTCACTTTGTCATTGGAAGGATCTAAAGGTGCGTAAAAACTCCCTCACTTTGTCATTGGGAGTAGCTACAGAGTTTTTCGAAATCAAAGCTGTAAAGTGTAATTGGGCCTGGCCAAGCCCAATCACGAGGTAAAATGTTTTTAAAAATTCTCATTTTCAAGGCTAGTTAAACGAGAAAACCCCCTTGTTTTTATAGGACGTAAAACGAAGGATAATCCAGCACCCTGGTTTTTATAGGACGTAAAACGAAGGAAAATCCAGCACCCTTGTTTTTATAGGACGTAAAACGAAGGAAAATCCAGCAAAAGTTATCGCTGCAGCGACTAAGGACCTGCGCGGTTTAATGGCGCAGACCCGCCGGCTAAAGATGGCGAGCCTGTCCGCTAAGGGTGGACACCCCGTCCGATAGAAGTGGACGAATCTGTTTTTGAAATTTGAAAATAAGGACCTACGCGGTTTGTGGCATAGACCCCGCCGGCTAAAGATGGCGAGCCTGTCCGCTAAGGGTGGACACCCCGTCCGATAGAAGTGGACGAATCTGTTTTTGAAATTTGAAAATAAGGACCTACGCGGTTTGTGGCGTAGACCCTACCGGCTAAAGATGGCGAGCCTGTCCGCTAAGGGTGGACACCCCATCCGATAGAAATGGACGAATTTGTTTTGAAATTTGTTTGTGCTTTTTGAAAATAAGGACCTACGTGGTTTGTGACGTAGACCCCGCCGGCTGAAGAGGGCGAGCCTATTTTAAATTTGAAGACTTTATTTTTCGAAAACTGAGGACCTGCTCGG
Source organism: Spinacia oleracea (assembly GCF_020520425.1). Classification (NCBI taxonomy): domain Eukaryota; kingdom Viridiplantae; phylum Streptophyta; class Magnoliopsida; order Caryophyllales; family Amaranthaceae; genus Spinacia; species Spinacia oleracea. The sequence continues at coordinate 97,440,718 of NC_079489.1, forward strand.
CTAGTAACGCAGACCCCACCCGCTGAAGGTGGGCGAGCCCTGTCCGCTAAGGGTGGACGCCCCGCTCGCTGGAGGTGAGCAAACCTGAATTCGTCTTTTCGATTTGGGATTCGTGTGCTGCGATCTTGCCCGATTGAGGTGGGCAAGTCCCTATTTCATTTCTTTTCTTGTGATTTCTTTTGAGAATTTCTTTTCATTTATTCTTGCAGGAGCGAATTCTTTCGAGGGATGCTCGGATTTAGTTGCAACCTGAATGTGGGTTGACAACATGCTTAGACGGACCATTGTCTTGTGGTCATCATCCTTTATGGTTTTGAGTTAGTCCTTACGGCTCAATTTTGCCACTACCTGGGTCCTTGATTAGGGGACTATGTATAGGTATCAACGGCGACCTTTGTCTTGAGATCGTAAACCGGTTTATTTTTTATTTTTTGAGACATCCAAACACGGGACTTCGTATAGCGTAGTCTGGGAATATTGTTTTTAACTTTGTATACTCTATATTTTCTTTCGAGCCCCCAAGAATTCGTGCTTGACGGTCATTTCTTGTTGAAGAGGTTCTTTGGGGATACGCATTTCGTAATGTCCTTGATCGTGTTTGGGATTGCGCTCGTAAGTGCGAGCGATCTTTGTAGTGGCGTGCTACTTTTAACAAAGCCGTGAGGTGCGACTTTCGGCAATTTTAAAGTCGAATGAATATGGCAGGGCCCTATAGAAGTCAGAGCTGTTTTTTTTTGGGTCTGTGATCATTTTCGGCGCCCAAGCCTGGGCGTTAAAGATTTCGGCGCCCAGCGCTGGGCGCTGAAAATAATTTCTGGCGAGGTTTCTTGATGACATAGTTGGCCTCTTGTTCATTCGCTTATTTCACTTGGAAGTTCTATGTATTCTCTCTTATTTTGTTTTTTCTTTGTTTTTAGAACGTGATGATTTTCTTGAGAAGCCGTAGCCGATTGGTGGACTACGGTGCTTGTTGCTTTGGGGCGATTATTTTAAGGAATTGTTGCTCTTAAGGCGTACAGTTATTGCGATAGTTGGGCGAGTCTATATGGCCCGAGGAACATACCTTGAGGTGTAAGACTTTGATCGCTCTTATATTTTTCTGAACGTGTTCGTGAATGATGATATGTATGTGCGAACGAGCGTTCATAGAATGGCCGTTGTGTGCGGTCCATTAATCAGATTGCTTGAATTGTTTCATTTTTTTTTGAGCAACGACTGATTTTGAATAGTTTGCTTAGAAGCTTGATAGGGTTCAGGCCCATTCATGAAGTGGGCTCAAACATCGTGCCCTTTCGATTGTTCAAACATTTGCTTCGAGATTTTTTTTTATTTTGCTATGGTTGTTTCGTAGCTTGGAGCTCCCAAGTATGCATGTTGGGATGCTTCCTTTTGGCGTACGATTTTTGTAGGTTCTTTCGAGAAAGATGCCTTGGGGTTCCGCTCGTGTAGGTGCGAGCTATCCCTTCCGTGGTAGGTAATATTTTGCTACCTTTAATCCTTAATGTAGAAGTCGTGTGGCTTGCATTTTGAATTTGGGCAATAAGTAGTCTTTGCCTCTTTTACACGTGCTCTTGGTCGTGCCTACATTAGTGCAACATGCCTTACTCTTCTTTTAGACTTGTACCGTGGGACGTTTGAACTTATGGTGCGACGTAGGCTTGTGTGGCCTAACGGCGTGTCTTAGAACATTCTTCCAGGTGTTGGGATATCATTTGCATTGAAGTATTTCATCATGCCTTGTTCAGGTGCTCGAATAAGTGTAGCACCTTCTGCGTGGGTTTGCACGGCTTATTACTTCGTTCGATGCGAGGATTCATAGGTGTTTCTTTCTTGTTTTTATATCAGGGCAAGATTTAGCAAGCAGAGATATTCAGCGCCCAGGCTGGGGCGTTAAAGATATCGGCGCCCAGCTCTGGGCGTTGAAAATGATTTCTGGGCAGAACTTTGACAGTTTTTTTTTGATTTTTTTTCTTTCGCTTTTGCTTTGGAACAGCGCTTTATAGGGCGAGCGTTATGTGCAGTGGTTTGATCGGAGTTTTGGTGACTCACGATTTTCAGTTACCCTTGTTAGTGGGGTGACTTTATATATTCTAAGTAGTGCTTTAGAATTTGGGAGGGGTTGTAGCCATTCTAAGGTTCGTTTTGCACGATTAAAGCTTAGGATTGAGCCCCTATGACATATGTATAGCATTAGCGTCGAGAATTTGCGATAAAATCGTCATTTCGAGCATTTTTAGAGTGTTTTTCTCAAGCCCCCAATTGTAGCTACGGGATTGGCTTGGTGCTATAATGCTTTGCATACGTTTTTATGCATTCATGGTGACACGGATCATGAATAGTTTGAACCAGACTCGTTTAGTGCGGGGTATGTTCGAGTAGTGATTTGCTACTTCGCTTGTAAATGTCGTATTGTGTGACATTGCCATGGTCAAGGTAGTCACATGTTGAAGTGTGCCTTGACTAAAAGCTAGGTGCCTTTCTTTACCCATAATCATATTTAAAAATCTTTTTGACTCACTTGCAACGTTGAGATGGACGCACACTAAGCTTAAACCAACGACACTTTATTTGTCCGAAGAAGTCTTTAAAAATCATTTGAAAATTATTTAAAATCCGAGTCCTACTGTGTACAATCCGAGGTGTCCTAAGTAGGTTGACTTATAGAAGGGTTCGTACAGGATTACATGAGTGAATCAAAATACTGTTACGATTTTTGGAATGTTGTCTAAGGATTTGCTGGAAGCCGGGGTGCAGGCGTCAAGATATACTTGTGCCCGTTTGGCATGTGCTTTAGGCTTTTAGGGCCATCTTTTCCAGAATTGCGGGAATATAAACCGTTTTCAAATTGACTTAGATTTACTTGGTGTATGTCTGCACAAAAGGTCAAGGTATACTTAGTTCTTTCCCTAGCTCTTTCATTTCACTTTTTAGCCCCCAGTTGCTGTTATGTCTTCCCATTAATGATGCTTTCAGATTTCGATTTTAGATGCCCATGTCATATTCCTGAGTAGGGTGAGCCTTGGTTAAGTGCCAAGTCCTATTGACAATGTACCATTTTTTTATTTTTTTTCAAAGGGGATTAGCAAGCATTTGAATTACCATGAGCGGGTGCCCTGAGTTCGAAGGAACGATGGGGCGATGCCGTAGAACAATCCTCTTTATTGCAAGCTTACTGCCCTTACTACTTGTTGGCGATCATGACTGTGTCTAGTGGTGAAAGAAGGTCTTTAAGCGAACGACTATGTCTAGTGGTGAATGAAAGTCTTTAAGTGAGTTAGTTCGCTTTAGGGAGGGTCAAGTCGAGTACTTTAGAGGTCATGGACGCTTGCGCTAGCCCCCATTCAATTGAGGCTGAGCGATCTTTTGAGTCTTGGCTAAGTGCCTAGGAGTGTGAGTGCTCCTTCTGGAAAGGGTACGTGCCTTTATTATTTTTCGATGTGTGCTCATTAATTTTGGCATCTTGGTGACTTGGATTCTTCCTTTGACTTAAATTTTTCTTTCGACTTGGGTTGCAAGTAATTAAATTTCAATAAGGGACTTCTATTTTTATTCTTGTTATTCTATAGGCTTTAATATTTTTGCAAATTGGTTGGACCGAATCATGGATTGCCTACGTATCCGCCTTAAATAGATTTAATTTGGAATCAGGTCTTGCGTAGTTCTTAGCCTAGAAAATGGTTTCATAGAATGCCGATTTTAAACAAGTATGTTCTGAGGTGGAAACATATTATTTGAAACGGTAGAATAAGTGAAGTTTATTATTATTTTAATCTGCTGCCTTGCCGTAAGCCAAAAATTTGTTTTATATATATTTTTTTTTGAGTACATGTATTTTTTGGTGGTACGTATGTCTGAATACGTGTTGTACCCCTCCAAGTGTTCGTTATTTTTCCGTGTATATGCGGATAAAATGACGAGCACTTCTGGACAAATTTTAGCAAGCAGAGAGATTCAGCGCCCAGGCAAGGGCGCTAAAGATTTCGGCGCCCAGCCCTGGGCGCTGAAAATGACTTCTGGGCGGATCTTTTTTGGTGCGCTAAATGCTTCTTTTTATTTTTAGACTAACTTTAGAGGCGCTTTGCAAAGTTCCTTTTTTATTATTTATTACTTTTTTGTACTTTTTATTTGTTTTCCTTTTTTATTCGTGACTCAAGACGGTTTGAAGGATGGGTTGAATGAGATAGGATAATTTGTATAGGTATTGGTCAAGCATGAGGATTATATCTGCTAGGGCTCACAATTTGCAGCCTCAAGCTAGTGTCACGAGTTTACATCAATCAAGGCCAATGAGTAGCATGAGGACGACTCAAGGGCATATCAACAGGATGTATCCACACAAGTTATATGGTCATTATGCTAATGGTGGTGTAAAAACAGGTTTGGGCTTTGGAAATAATGGGTATGACGCGCGTGTCAATGGCCGTGCGTGGTTTGCGGTTGACAACAAGTTCGAGAACAAGAGTCGAGGTAATGGTTTCTTGGGTTATGGCAATGAGAACATGGATGGGTTAAAAGAGCTGAACAGGGACCCCAGAGCGAAGGCGTCTAAGGGCATAAGGATTGGAAAGGGTAGACATCGTAGAATTTAATGATTTGGATTGGTTGACTCAATTCTTTTCCTTCGTTTACTTGGGTAGATTTCGTACTTTGGGAGGTACGGGCTAAGTATTTCATGGCTCTTTTCGCTCTCCTTTTCTCTTTCTCTTTTTTCTTTTTGCTTGGGATTTCTCCCCAACATAAATCCTTCAATCAATTTTTTGTTTGGGCTAAAAGGTAGATGGTTGTGGTCTTTGAGTCACGAGGCGAGACTGAGTGAGCCTCGTTTGGTAGGTCTATAGTGGACCTTTAATTTTAGTAGGCCTAGGGTGGACCTTTAATTTTAGTAGGCCTAGGGCGGACCTTTAAATTGTCTTACTTTGCAAGCGTATTTAGTCGTTCCTTAAAATGTGCAAATAGCGTAGATTCAAAATGTTGTTTTTACCTTATTGAAATTTAACGAAAGAATTACATCGAAAATAATTTTTTTTGCTTCTTTTCAGATTCTAATTTTCGGGATTTAATTGGAAGTTGTGATTTAGACTCGAACTTTCATTAAACTTTCTGATTATAACCCGTGTATGAATATAAGGAGGTGGCCTAGACTCAAAACAATGACGTGGCGTAAGCCTATAGTACTTGACCAAGCGACTCTCAGACTTAGGCTAATTGGACCATAACTTTCGTTGGTTGACACTTTAGATTTTAACCCTTGGGTGTTCATTTGTCATGCGCCATTTTGCTTAATGTTGGCAAGGTAGTTAATTGGGGAGATCGAATTTTTATTTTTGCAAGACTAGAATCATTAGTGCGACTTCTCTCTTAGTGTGTATTGCTTTACCCCAATGGTAGCCTTATGGTATGCCGATTTGGGTATTTTCATGGTTGGTCATGTTGCATTCATGGAAAATCTTTTAATCCGTACTTAGTAGTATTTCAAGGAGCGAGTGACTCGAGAGGACTATGATAGTCGTGACCCGATGTGATTATAAGCCTTGAGGCCATTAATTTTTTCTTCGCCAATGGTATTGACACCTTAGGTTCACTTTGGGGGTTGTGCGACTATGGGGGAATGATTTTCAGAATGTGACCGTTTCCATTTTGCAAATACTACAATATATTCTTTTTATTGGTGAGAGAGAGTATTGAGGCCGTAGACTCTTAGCGAGGGATGACAACTACATACGGGTGCTTATTGATTTAAATGTGAGGAAGGGAGACTCAATATGGTTTAACCTTTTAACTTGCAGAACGACTCCAAGAATTAGGACCGATTCTATGGATAAGACAACTTAGGATTTAGATTGTACTTTGGCATAGCCTAGTCTAGACTCGGATTTATTTATTTTATTTGAACATTATTTTTTTTCTTGAAGTCTTTATTCGAACATCATTTTTTGAATTCTTTGCCTATGTGACATTCATAATTATTAGCATGTTCGGTTTTGATGCCGAGCATTGTCGTCGTAGGAGGCCTAACAACGACACAAAGAGTTATTTATTTTTTTATAAGTCGCTTCTAGAATCGAGTGCTATTTCATACGCCCTCGTACCAATTTTTTTTCACGAAAAGTTTTTTTTTTGGTACGTATTTTCTTCATGCGTGGGCACCGAGGCTGCTGTGCCTGACCAAAAGGCCAGGCAGCAACTTCAGCGCCCATCTATGTGCGTGAGAAATTTCGGCGCCCAGCCAGGGGCGTTGAAAATGCGTCCCTGGCTGGTTCTCGTTTTCTGTTTGCGTCTACCTTTGTTTATGCGACTTCGATTTGCGTGCTTGCCTAATAACGTCCTTTACGCGTTGTGCAGTGTTTGTGGGATTCGTTACAGGCCATCCCGAGCGTCGCTTATTTTTGTGGCGATCATTCGGGTTTGCGGAACACGTATTTCGGTATAACTCTTTGGCAAATTAGTCTATGAATGTTTGGGAAATTTTTAAGGTCGTTGGTTTTCTAGCATTATTTGTCTAGCATTATTTGTCTAGCATTATTCGTACGCACAATCATAACATAGTCACATAGTTCGCTACACATAACTACATTACAAACATGGATTTGAAAATTAAATATGTCACGTAGTTTATGATAGGTTTCTATGGGTAGTATTTGCGCCTGGCTTGGTACCGCTTCTATCGTAGATCCAACACATGCCCCGGTCAAGGTAGTGTCTTCAACAGACGAATTTCGCTGAAGAGGCCAACCCGCAAGTGCAAGCCAAGGGGGCATGCAGGCGAGAGGGACCTAATGAGCGAGCGATTGGGTTCGGGATAGGTGTACTACCTGCACAAGTACCGAGTGGGCAACATGCGCGGCGTATGCACCCCCCTATTGGCGAAAAAAGGTATCCTTAGTCCCAACTCCCGAGGGAGCCGAGATTCGTTATGCGGTTCTGCCCGTTCACATTAATATGCTGATTTTCAGGTCGTCTCAACTTGATGGGGAAATAAACGTGGGGTAGGATCGTTTCACCCTTCGGCTATTTTGATTACCTACAAGCACGAGTATTTCCTTCACTATCCCCAGTGGAGTCGCAACTGTGAGGGGGTCGAAAAAGCACGAGGCTAATGCGTGACCTCGTCCCTCGTGGGTGTGACGATTCTTTTATTCAATCAAGTGTAATTGGATTTCCTGTGAGTATACACCCAATTGACTAGTAATATAGGAGTCGCCATTCAGTTTTTAACGACAATGAGAAAAACTGACAAAACCCGGTTATCGTGACATAAAGGGAGTGCGATTATGTTTGACCACGACGGCCGTAGGTTCCCTTGTGATCCCTGGTGTGGGGATCTCTCAACATACACCCGCAAGGTAGATATTGAGGGTTCGGGGGACTGTAACTACCGAGAGGAGTACTTCGCTCGTCGATAACTCCAGAGGCAGGATATCCTTACTAGCTCAGCATAAATAATTAAAGGGACATGCGTTAACTATTAAACTAATCTGAGTTGATTTTAGCAATATGCAACATATAATACTAGATCGATCGTGATTATCTGATTTAAGTAGTATTAAGGGACCTAGCATGATAATCCAATTTCCCGAAAATATTATATTTGTTAGGCGTGATAGAACAATCAGATTTAGTTAGTTTAACAGTTCATAAAAAGGGCGAGGAAAGCAGTTAAATCATCGAAAAGGGACACATTACGACGCACCCTTGAGAGGTGCGTCACGGTTCTAAGAAAACTAACCACTTTGACTTTGCTATTTCTCCTTTTTATTTAACGAATCTCAATTATGGGACAGGATACGTTCTGTTCGATTTATGGATCGATTGCGACAGAACGCGTGAACAGTTTCGCAGCGTGAGACTTAGGCTAAGGGTTGGAGTCAATACTCAGAATATAATTGTGTGTTGTGTGTGTTCTTTTCACGTCGAACTTAGGGGTCTATTTATACGAAAAAGTGGCGTAGAAAGATAGTTTTTCAGGAATTTGAATACGAAATGGATTAGGAAAAGAATCCGTCCCAGGTATTTTCGCCGCCCAGCTCTGGGCGCTGGAATTTTCGGCGCCCAGGGCTGGGCGTTGAAAATAGGGTCTGGCAGAATTCTTTGTCAGATTAGACTCTAGAGTACGGAGTTCATTAAGAGACTTAATCCGAGTTATTTGGTGCGTATCAATTTACGACGGAATGCGTCTGGGCCCTTTACGAACTCTAGGTTCGTTATGACTTTAATTAATACGTTAACTCTTTTATCGAACTGCGATAGGAATAGAATTCCTTTCAAAATTTCTATCTCTTTTAGGATTTATGTTGGAGTGCAACACCTAATTCTGACAGGTTTCTATCTTTTTATTTTTACTACTTTTAGCAACCACCCTTTACGACAGTTACTATTTTTAGCAGGTTTTGATAAATAGCAGGTTTCTATAAATAGCAGGTTTCGGGTGAAATGAAAAGGGTGATTGAGATTCGTTATTTTATAGGAGATGCGTTGTCAAGTGGAGATTTACGTTTTCATCATCGAACCTTCCCTTTCGGGAATGGGGACAAAAGTAGGTGTCTACATCATGCACGAACTCAACGCACACACACATACACAGCCCACAAGGGGTGTTAGGTGCGCGCGCGCGCGAAGCAGGCTCGGCCACAGCGCTGCTCGCAGCCCAATGCTTGGGCGCGCCAGTTGCCTTGCGCCTGGCCTTGCGTGATGCTTGGTTGGGCCTGCGTTGCCTTGCGCGCATGGGCTTGCTAGGCGCAGGCCTGGCTTCGTGCTGGATCTTGCGTCTAGCAGGCTCGTCCGATGTTTATTTCGTACGACGCGCTTCCGATTAATTTTCCGATTTCGGAATTCATTACTGATTCGAACAATATTTAATATTTTTGATTCCGGAATTAATTTCCGTTTCGAACAAATATTTAATATTTCCGATTCCGGAATTATTTTCCGATTCCGATAAATTTCCGATTCCGACAATATTTCCGTTACCGGCAATATTTCCAATTCCGGCAATATTTCCATTTCCGATAATATTTTCCGATACGTAACATACTAACATGTTTCCTTTTCCGGCAACATCTACGACTTGGATAATATTTATATTTCCGTTACGATCCATATTTCCGTTTCCGGCAATATCATCGTTTCCGGAGTATTCATAATTTGCCTTTGACGATTTCAGCTCCCACTGGAACCGAGATCCGTCGATTTTGAATATCCATAAATGGAGTATTTAATTTCCTTTAAATACTTGATCCGTTCACGTACTATTTGTGTGACCCTACGGGTTTAGTCAAGAGTAAGCTGTGGATTAATATTATTAATTCCACTTGAACTGAAGCGACCTCTAGCTAGGCATACAGTTCACTTAATCTCACTGAATTATTAACTTGTATAATTAATTAATAGTGAACCGCATTTATTAGACTTAGCATTGAATGCATACTTGAACCAAGGGAATAATTTCCTTCAGTCTCCCACTTGTCCTTAGGGACAAGTGTGCATTTCCTAATTCCTTTGTCGCTTGATGCTTGCTCATGAACATAAGGTAAGAGTTGTCATCCTTATTATGTCCGGAGGTGTTTCTCGATTTCAGAGTTCAACTGATCAAATAAACAGATAATCATAGCCTATGATTCATCTGAGCACGGCCATGCATTTTACAGTTTCTAGCTCTCCGAGTGGCCTTGTACAACTTTCAGCATCTCATCCCGATTTATGGGAGGACAATTCCGATCTTACAATCTTGAGATTATACTTCGTTTGATAGGTGATTACCCGCACGTTGCCTTTATAGCCTCCTTTTACGGTGTGACGGTTGACAACGTCAAAGTAAGCAGTCCTCAAACAAGTAATCTCAAATCACTCAGGTATTGAGGATTAGTGTCTAATAATTTTAATGAAATTTACTTATGACAGATTTTCATCTCTTACAGTAAAGTTGTCATAGGTCTGTCCGATACTAGTCTTCCCAAAGTAAGTATCTATGCAAATGATTGCGACATTGCCATGTCCACGTAGTTCAAGAAACAGAACTACTAGTCATCTTGCATTCTAGTCGTCTAGCGTTTTCTATGCGTCCATCTTTATAGAAAACTCTGACCAGGGACCATTTTCAACTTTTGACATTCAAGTTCACTTGATAGACATTTCTTAGTCACAGGACTGGTCATGACAGTCTATCTTGAATATTTCGTCAAATTGAAGGGACTCATCATTTAATAAACCACAAATTAAATGGAAAAATGAATTCTATTCATTTGTATGAATGGTTTGAAGGAAATAATGCCCTTGGTCCAATTATGCATTTAATGCTAAGTATAATAAATGCGGTTCAGTATTAATTATACAAGTTAATAATTCAGTGAGATCAAATGAACTGTATGCCTAGCTAGAGGCCGCTTCAGTTCAAGTGGAATTAATAATATTAATCCACAGCTTACTCATGACTGAACCCGTAGGGTCACCCAAATAGTACGTGAACGGATCAAGTATTTAAAGGAACTAAATACTCCATTTATGGATATTCGGAATCGACAGATCTCGGTTCCAGTGGGAGCTGAAATCGTCAAAGGCAATTTATGAATACTCCGGAAACGATGATATTGCCGGAAACGGAAATATGGATCGTATCGGAAATATAAATATTATCCAAGTCGTAGATGTTGCCAGAAACGGAAACATGGTACGTATCGGAAAATATTATCGAAAATGGAAATATTGCCGGAATCGGAAATATTACCGGAAACGGAAATATTGTCAGAATCGAAATTATTATCGGAATTGGAAAAATAATTCGTGAATCGGAAATATTAAATATTTGTTTGAAACGGAAATTAATTCCGAAATCGGAAATATTAAATATTGTTCGAATCGGAAATGAATTCCGGAATCGGAAAATTAATCGGAAGCGCGTCGTACGAAATAAACATCGGACGAGCTTGCTAGACGCAAGGCCCAGCACGAAGCCATGCCCACGCCTAGCAAACCCAGCGCGCCCATGGGCTGTGAGCAGCGTGTGGGGTTCTCCGCGCGCGCGCATGGCCTGTGCCCCTTGTGGGCCGTGCCCGTGTGTGTGTTGAAGTTCGTGCATGCATCAAATCCTTAATCAACTAGGATTAGATTAAAAGATTAATTTCCTAAAGTTACTAGTTTTAATTAAGGTCTAATTCTAATAGAATTAGATTACTTGAAACCTAGTAGACTTCTAATTCCATTATGTGATGGCATTCATAATTTATGAACACATAATTTCAAGTATTCACATAGTTTTAAGGATTAAAACTAACGTTATATTGCCTCAAATTATTCGAATGACATAATACCTTAGGTGCAATTCTAGTTAATTAAATCTAAGGCGGATCCGAACGTAATGTGGAGTATCTATGGAGGGACTACACTTGGAGTCCTAAACTTGTTCTTGTTCGGTTCGGGAGCAGCTAAAGAGGGCACGCTACAAAGAGTGTGCATCCTAAATCATGCTAATTGTTATGTGCCAATTGATTTGGATTCCTGACTTTATGGTTTTTCCGCATGAAATATATATGATTTATATGTATCATAACTTACCAGTGGTATCACGAGCCTCTAATTAATTCCATAATAATTAGTTAACATGGTTAAATTTTATAAATTTGCAATGAATTAAAGGGGTGATTAATTTCGTTTTTTTAATTAATTGCAAATTCGTGCGTTTATTTAATTATATGTTCGCAGAATTTTCGGCAGTTTAGTCAATAATGGTCGGAATCGTATAATTTTATAGTGTATTTCGCATGTAAACGGCGTTTTAAAATTTTGACTAAAATCAATGATTTGATGTCGAACCAAGAATTCCCAAATTCGAAGCCTTACTATGACTTTTCTGAGGTTTTAGTTTTTCGAACGCAAAATTTGTAATTTTAAGATGTTAAATTAAATATTTGCGATTATTGTTTGTAAATCTTGAATTTTTGATTGACCTACTGTATATGTTTAACAAATTTAAATGCCTAAGCTTCTTAATTATACAACCTAATTTGTAATTGTAATTAATTTGTTGAAATTCGAATAATTTAGAATTTGATTTGTTTTTCATAATTAATTGACAATTTAATTAGGTATCCATGATTAAATACCACCATAAAAATTGTTAAATTTGGTAAATTTTAAATTTTTATGACCTAGACTTGAATCCATGATAATCGGAAATTAATTTGAATAATTAATTTTCGATTTTTCGCCCTAAATTTATGAAATTAATATGATTTATTAATTTGTCTATAAATTTGAATTAAAAAGTTTTGATTTTTATATAATCCGCTCATGAATCTTGCACGCACAAAGCAATGGACGCTACGTGTTACCCTTAAGGGGTGTTGTATATGCGGGCATGCGACGACGAGCAAGGGAGCTCATCGCCCATGCGGCACGAATTCAGTGACCAAAGGAGCGTGGCATGCGCGCAAGGCAGTGGGCCTGCCTAGGCGTTGTGCTGCGAACATGGGCGGATGGGCGAAAAGGCAAGGCAAGCGAGCAAGGAAGGTGCACGCGCGGGCAGCGTGGGATGCCTCGCAGCAGTGAGCGCTGCCTCGTCCAGCGAGCGATGGCTCGCGCACAGAGAGCGCTGCCTCGCCAAGCAGCTGTTGCGCTACGAAGCCAACGAGCAATAGTACGGGCTTGCTGCGTTTGCGTGTGGCTGCTGCTCGTGCCTTGCTGTGCGTGTTAGGTTATGATACATATGACAATTCATAAATCATGCGGAAACAACCATTTAGCCAGGAATACATATTATTTACACATAATCATATAGCATAATTTAGATGCATACTCTTTGTTGCGTGCCCTCCCTAGCTGCGCCCGAACCGAACAAGAACAAGTCTTTAGGACTCCAAGTGTCGTCCCTCCGTAGATAGTCCACAGCACGTCCGGATCCGCCTTAAGATTGACCAACTAGAATCGCCCTTAAGGTACTAGAATTTTCGGCACTCTTAGGTAAGAAATATGGCTGAATTTTTCTCTCAAAACTCACTTTGAATACTTGAATTAATCTCTGGAAATATGTGACCCTAGGCACGTATTTATAGAGTTATGGAAAGGGAATTGGAATCCTAGTAGGATGCGAATTAATTAAACTTAGAATCCTACAAGAACTCTAATTAATTAATTTATCCTTTAAGGAATAGGAATTTAATCATACACTAACTCTAATAGTTTTAGGAATCATGCATGAACACAAACACACACACACACGGCAGCCACGAGGGCCGCCTATGCGTGTGCGTGCGAGCAGCAGCCCACGCAGCGAGGCCATGGCCTTGGCGCGCGCTGGGCCTGCCTTGCGGTGGGCCTGGGCGCTGCCTTGGCTGGGCGCGCGTTTGGCTTGCTGGGCGATGGCCTGACTTCGTGCTGGGCCTTCGTCCGGCAGGCCTCGTCCGATGCTAATTCGTACGATACGCTTCCGATTAAATTCCCGGTTCCGGAATTCATTTCCGATACGAACAATATTTAATATTTCCGATTCCGGAATCAATTTCCGTTTCGAACAAATATTTAATATTTCCGTTTCCGGAATTATTTTCCGATTCCGATAATATTTCCGATTATGACAATATTTCCGTTTCCGGCAATATTTCTGATTCTGGTAATATTTCCATTTCTGATAATATTTTCCGATACGTACCATGTTTCCGTTTCCGGCAACATCTACGACTTGGATAATATTTATATTTCCGATACGATCCATATTTCCGTTTCCGGCAATATCATCGTTTCCGGAGTATTCATTTCTTGCCTGTGACGATCTCAGCTCCCACTGAAACCAAGATCCGTCGATTCCGAATATCCGTAGATGGAGTATCTAATGCCATTAAATACTTGATCCGTTTACGTACTATTTGTGTGACCCTACAGGTTTAGTCAAGAGTAAGCTGTGGATTAATATTATTAATTCCACTTGAACTGAAGCGGCCTCTAGCTAGGCATTCAGTTCACTTGATCTCACTGAATTATTAACTTGTTAATTAATATTGAACCGCATTTATTAGACTTAACATAGAATGCATACTTGGACCAAGGGCATTATTTCCTTCAGTGCGGTCACTCGTGTGGGGCGATGCTGCCTCGAGGACTCGACGGGGCATGGGCGCAAGCCCATGGCCTCGTCTTGACCCGATTGATGCGCTTTGAATTTAATTTTAATTTTCAATTGGAAAACCGATTTTAATTAACTTTAAAATTCGTAATTTAATTTTTCTCGGAATTTAATTTTGAATAATTTAATTATTATAAATTTTATTTATAGTAATTATTTTACTAATATTAAAACCTTGATTAAACTTAAATTAATTAATTTAATAAACTGAAAATAAATTAAATGATTCAAATAATTATTTATATGAGCTTTAAATTTTAATTAAATTTGTATGTTTCCGGTTAGACTAGGAAATACAATTTTATGTTTAAAATTAGTAAAGCATGTAAATTTATTGGTTTAAGTGGGAGCGTTTTAGTCATAAACTCTTATTTAGGTCTATATTCCTTTAAGGTTAAAACAACTTGATTAGAATTAATAAGGATTTAATAATTGGTAGATTATTAGAAGCCTTGATTAATTGCTGCAAATATTTATGTGATGCATAATATGTTCTACTAACCAGCTATGTGGGCCATTCATTGATAAATGAATGGGTGAATGGTATATTGTAAATTTACTGTTTTGCAGGTTATGGAAAGTGACTAGTATGGCCCAAATAGGATAGAAAATATGGTCTTCGTACCATTAATTTGAATTTAAAATTGGTCTAATGCACCAAAGTTTTTTTAATTTAAATATGGTCTGCGTACCATCAAATAGTTGTAATTAGTTTAAATTATAGCTTATCCTATTTGAAGAAAATGGCGTCTCCCATGGTGAAATTCAAGACGGAGTTTCCAATCCATTTTCAAGACGGAGTTTGAAGTTGAAGCTTCAAGATGAAGTCGGGCCATACTAGATCACATTTATACTTATGCATGCTTTAAGTTATTTATTGTTTTTAAATATGTCTTAAATATGCATGAGATTATGGCTTGATTATGTTGCATGATTAAGGATTTTGGTTCACTTAAAATCTAACCAACATAGTAAGAGCCTTAAGTTCCAAACTTTAAAAATTGAGTTAAAAGGTGCCATGCCAAAATAACACTTACTTGGATAACCTTTACATCAATCTTAGTAAAAGTTTTCCGCCTAAGCGAGGTGTTACTTATTAATCCTAAAGGGGTAAGGTACACAAATAATTGTGCGTACATGTTAGTTTTGGTGAAACTCAACGATATAAGTAAGGAGTCCTTTTATGTCGTGGTAAATGAGATAGGTTTACCTAATAAGTTCTTAGACGTACATATCAACCAAGAGTAGTTTCTAGACTATTAGCAAAGGCTTTGCTTACCTAAAATATTTTAGAATTGAGTCTAAATACATAATGTGCTTGATTCTTCAATGATTTAAGGATCTTGGAATCATTTTATTCACACCTGCCGGAACACATAACTTGAATAAAATGCTTAATAAATGATAAATTATGCATGTATTCTAGAATTTAAGTTTATTAAGAGAAACTGTGAATGGTTATTTATTTGTTAATTCTTTTTTCAATTGTAGTTTTAACTATGTGTAGACACCTAATTTGTGTCTCCCATTTGACGATACCATTATCCATATTAGGTGATTGGAATAACTCCAGGCGGAAATCCCAATTGCTAAGAATACTTCCAAAATTCAAGATCCAAAATCCAACCCCTGAGACCGTTCCCCTTTCGATTCTCGGTACAAAAGACAACTTTCCAAATCCAATTTCAAAATCCAAGTACAATCTCATCTAGTCGACCATCCCATTGGTTTTACTAGGCCTTTTCCACTCAAAATCATATAAGGCAAGTCAAATTCGAGCGCCGACCCACAAAACCGAGAATGCCGGGCCCCGTCCCGTGAAACCGGAATTCAAAACCCGAGAAAGGCTTGTTTTTAGACGCTAAATGATGCCTTAACCTCCAAGAGAATACAAAACTCCAAACCTAGTACTATTCGTACAACAGGTACAACACTACAAGACGAAACAAGCACGGAGCCGCGTCCTTGCTTTTGCGGCATTCAAGCCACGTCAGCAACGCACTGCGCTGGTCCAGCGTGCTGCACTGGCGTGTGCTGGCGCCTTGCACCCATTCTTCCTACAAATACCCCTCATTTTCAGCACAATGGGGAGGAGAACAACAATACAACGTCGTAATTCTGACATTACGCCTCAAAATACAACTCAAAACTCCTCAAAAACACATACAAAATTCCTAAATTCAAAAGCAATTGGGAGCTCTTGCCTAAACCTAACTAGGTAAATCCGAATCCCATTCTAATCAACTATGTTGCTTTGATTTCAAAATGATTAGCAAGTTGGTGTTTTTTTCAATCATTAAAAATACAAACTTTTTCAAAATACAAAATGCAAACTTTCAAGATTCAAGGATGTCCAAAGTTGTTTACAATCACCTCTTTGGACTAGAATCACCATCAAGTATGGGGTAATGAAATATGTCACCTTTTAACATTTAAAGGTTTAGTCTTTTGAGATTCAAAACTCCATATTTCAATATACAAGTTCAAGTTTTCAATTTTCAAAGATCTCACCATGTTTATGGCTGTCCATGGTTACTTCCCTAAACTAGGATCCTTTCAAGTTCAAATTTCAATTATTTCAAGTTCAAAACTTCAATATTCAAGCTTTCAAATTCAAGTTTAACATGCAAAATCTAGGATATTTGGGTTGAGCAACCTCTCCCAAGTTGAAAATTTTGGCTTTGAATTCGTGTCGGGCGCACTTACTTTTAAGGAGCCGCTTGGCGTTCGAATCTCATGTGCCCAAGTACAAATTCCAATTATGAACCTTTCAATATTGGAATTTCAATATCGCACCTTTCAATACCGCAATTTCAATACCGCACTTTCAATACCGCAATTTCAATACCGCAATTTCAATACCGCAATTTCAATTCCGCACTTTCAATTCCGCATCTTTACTTGCCTAGTCCATTTCTAGGAAATGTGGACCTATTCCCTAGTCCTTTTCTAGGGGGTCTTGTATTTACTAATTCCGCACTTTATTTAGTATTGTGATGTTGCTTTATTTTCTTTATTGCTTTTATCACCGCACATGCTAAATACAACAAAATACAAAGGTTACATCACGCTTAACAAAGATAATTTCTTGGACAAACCGGCCTTAGGTTCCTTAAATTAATCTTTAAAGCAAAGTGACCACCATACAATTAGAGATTCTATTTGCTCTAAATTCAAACCCACATAGTCTAATCTAGGGTATATTTTCGAAAAAATGTTGTGCCAACGTACTTGAATATTTCTAAAGCTCGCGGAATAAGCATTTCGTTCCCGTGCCCGGATCTAACCCATCCGTTTCGAGGATTCAAAGCCTTATCCAAAATAGAGTCACTTGCGGTCTTTCCAAACGAGACTTTAAACAATGTTTGGTGGCGAGTCCTTCGAGGCACAAAAATTCTATGGTTTTCTAAAGAACCGCCCCTCTTGTAGAACGGGAAACAAGTTTTGCACAAAAAACCCCCTACAATTCTGGCGACACCGCTGGGGACTTTACGAATTTCAATTCGAAAATGCGGGCAGATTTCGAGCAACAAGCCACTGATCTACTTGAGTACTGGATGCCAGCACTGGCGCCAGGCGCAGCCCCTGCGCCCAACGCCACTGCCTGCATCCAGGACAGTGGCTCACAGTGGCTTGTTGCCCACTTTTGCTAAACTTTTTGTGTTAGGAGTTAGTCTATTTTTGAATCTGGAAGGACGCTCCCAAACTGAAGGAAATAATGCCCTTGGTCCAAGTATGCATTCTGTGTTAAGTCTAATAAATGCGGTTCAGTATTAATTAACAAGTTAATAATTCAGTGAGATCAAGTGAGCTGAATGCCTAGCTAGAGGCCGCTTCAGTTCAAGTGGAATTAATAATATTAATCCACAGCTTACTCTTGACTGAACCCGTAGGGTCACACAAATAGTACGTAAACGGATCAAGTATTTAATGGCATTAGATACTCCATCTATGGATATTCGGAATCGACGGATCTTGGTTTCAGTGGGAGCTGAGATCGTCACAGGCAAGAAATGAATACTCCGGAAACGATGATATTGCCGGAAACGGAAATATGGATCGTATCGGAAATATAAATATTATCCAAGTCGTAGATGTTGCCGGAAACGGAAACATGGTACGTATCGGAAAATATTATCGGAAATGGAAATATTACCAGAATCGGAAATATTGCCGGAAACGGAAATATTGTCAGAATCGGAAATATTATCGGAATCGGAAAATAATTCCGGAAACGGAAATATTAAATATTTGTTCGAAACGGAAATTGATTCCGGAATCGGAAATATTAAATATTGTTCGTATCGGAAATGAATTCCGGAACCGGGAATTTAATCGGAAGCGTATCGTACGAATTAGCATCGGACGAGGCCTGCCGGACGAAGGCCCAGCAAGAAGTCGGGCCATCGCCCAGCAAGCCAAACGCGCGCCCAGCCAAGGCAGCGCCCAGGCCCACCGCAAGGCAGGCCCAGCGCGCGCCAAGGCCATGGCCTCGCTGCGTGGGCTGCTGCTCGCACGCACACGCATGGGCGGCCCTCGTGAAGGAAATAATGCCCTTGGTCCAAGTATGCATTCTATGTTAAGTCTAATAAATGCGGTTCAGTATTAATTAACAAGTTAATAATTCAGTGAGATCAAGTGAGCTGAATGCCTAGCTAGAGGCCGCTTCAGTTCAAGTGGAATTAATGATATTAATCCACAGCTTACTCTTGACTGAACCCGTAGGGTCACACAAATAGTACGTAAACGGATCAAGTATTTAATGGCATTAAATACTCCATCTATGAATATTCGGAACCGACGGATCTTGGTTTCAGTGGGAGCTAAGATCGTCACAGGCAAGAAATGAATACTCCGGAAACGATGATATTGCCGGAAACGGAAATATGGATTGTATCGGAAATATGAATATTATCCAAGTCGTAGATGTTGCCGGAAACGGAAACATGGTACGTATCGGAAAATATTATTGGAAATGGAAATATTACCAGAATCGGAAATATTGCCGGAAACGGAAATATTGTCAGAATCGGAAATATTACCGGAATCGGAAAATAATTCCGGAAACGGAAATATTAAATATTTGTTCGAAACGGAAATTAATTCCGGAATCGGAAATATTAAATATTGTTCGTATCGGAAATAAATTCCGGAACTGGAAATTTAATCGGAAGCGTATCGTACGAATTAGCATCGGACGAGGCCTGCCGGACGAAGGCCCAGCACGAAGCCGGGCCATCGCCCAGCAAGCACGCGCGCGCCACAAGCCCAGCCAAGGCAGCGCCCAGGCCTACCACAAGGCAGGCCCAGCGCGCGCCAAGGCCACCGTTGCGTGGGCCGCGCTGCGTGGGCTGCTGCTCGCACGCGCATGGGCAGCCCTTGTGGCTGCCGTGTGTGTGTGAGTTTGTGCTCATGCGTGATTCCTAAATCTACAAGAGTCAGTGTATGATTAAATTTCTATTCCTAATTGGATAAATTAATTAAATAGAATTCATGTAGGATTCTAATTTCAATTAATTCGTATCCTACTAGGATTACGATTCCTTTTCCATAACTCTATAAATAAAGGCCTAGGGGTCATAATTTATACAAAAGTTTCAAAGTATTCAAAAGTGAGTTTTTTGAGAGAAAATTAAAACACACATCTTGCTCATAAAGTGCCGAAATTTTCTAGTACCTTAAGGGCGATTCTAGTTGGTCAATCTTAAGGCGGATCCGGACGTGCTGTGGACTATCTACGGAGGGACGACACTTGGAGTCCTAAAGACTTGTTCTTGTTCGGTTCGGGCGCAGCTAGGGAGGGCACGCAACAAAGAGTATGCATCTAAATTATGCTATATGATTATGTGTAAATAATATGTTGTCCTGGGTTAATGGTTGTTTCCGCATGATCTATGTAATGTCATATGTATCATAACCTAACAGTGGTATCACGAGCCCCTTATTATTTTCATAATCTAAATTGCATGAACATGGTTAAATATTACAAATTTGCAAGAATTAAAAGGGGTGATTAATTTTCGTAATTGTTAATTAATTGCAAATTGCGTTTATTTAATTATACGTACGCAGTGTTTCGGCAGTTTCTTTGTTACTCATCCAAATTGAGTGATTTTTGTGTCAATTCCGCATGTAAAAGGCATTCTAAAATTTTGACAAAAATAGTATTTTTCTGCCGAACCCAGAATTCTCAAATTCGAAGCCTAACTATGACTTTTCGAAGGTTTTAGTTTTTCGAATGCAAAATTTCGTAAATTTAAGATGTTAAATTAAATATTTGCGATTCTTGTTGATAAATCTTGAATTTTTGATTGACCTACTGCATATGTTTAACAAGTTTGAATGCCTAGTCTTGTTAATTATGCAATCTAATTTGTAATTATGATTAATTTGTTGAAAATTAGAATAATTTAGAATTAATTTGATTTTCATAATTAATTGTAATTTAATTAGAAACCTATGATTAAAAACCACCATAAAAATTGTAAATTTACGATAAATTTTAAATTTTTATGACCTAGACTTGAATCCATAACAATCGGAAATCAATTGGATAATAAATTTTCGATTTTTTCGCCCTAAAATTATGAAATTAATAATATTTATTAATTTGTCATTAATTTTAAATATAAATTTTAAATTTTTATGCGATTCGTTCATATAACTTACACGCACGAAGCAATGGACGCTTCGTGTTACCCTTAAGGGGTGTTGTATAATGCGGGCATGCGACGACGAGCAAGGGAGCTCGTCGCCCGTGCGGCACGAATGCAATGAGCAAGGGCGTAGTGCACGAGCACAAGGCAGCAGCCCTGCCTTGTGTCGTGTGCCACGAGCAATGAACGAATGGGCATGGGCGAAGGGCGAGCCAAGGCAGTCGCGTGTGGGCAGCAAGCGAGCTGCGCCACAGCGCGCGCTGCCTCGCACAAGAGCGCGCAGCCTCGCGCGCAGCGAGCGCAAGCTCGCGTGCCACGAGCGCTGCGCCCAGCATCACTCGCGCGCACAGCGCGCGATGTCGCGCGCCCAGCGAGCGATGTCGCGCGCCAGCGAGCGATGGCTCGCGCCAGCGAGCGATGTCGCGCGCCCAGCGAGCGATGTCGCGCGCCCAGCGAGCGATTGCTCGCGCGCCCAGCGAGCGATGTCGCGCGCCCAGCGAGCGATGTCGCGCGCGCGCACTGCGAGCGATAGCTCGCGTGCGATGAGCGCTGGCACGCGCAGCGAGCACAATGTGTGCGGAGGCTTGCGATAGGGAAGCAGCAGCTATGCGACGAGCGCATGGGCTGCGCGCACATGGCCAGCAATGGCTGTGTGCGTACGGTCCATGGGCGTGCAACGCGTAGGGTGTTTGCGTTACGATTAGATCGTTTTGAATGTTTAATTTGAAAATTTCAGTTCACGTAATTTTAATTAATTTTAAAATTAATAATTTGAATTATTTTCTTGGATTTTAATTTTGAATATTATAATTATAATAAATGTTATTTATTCTAATTATTTTACTAAAATTAAAATCATGAATTAATTTAAATACGACTGAAATTAAATTAAATTTTTGGATTCAATTATAAATTGATATGAGCTTTAAATTTTAATTAAATTTGTATGTTTCCGGTTGGACTAGAAATACATTTTTATGTTTAAAATTGGTAAAGCATATGAATTTATTGGTTTAAGTGGGAGCGCTTTTTAGTCATAAACTCTTGATTAGGTCTACAAATCCTTAAGGTTAAAACAACTTGATTAGAATTAATAAGGACTGAATAATTGGTAGATTATTGGTGCCCTTGATTAATTGCTGCAAATGTTTACGTGATGCATAATGTGTTTTACTAACCAGCTATGTGGGCCATTCATGATAATGAATGGGTGAATGGTATATATTGTATATGTACTGTTTTGCAGGTTATGAAGTGACTAGTATGGCCCAAATAGGATAGAAAATATGGTCTGCGTACCATTAATTTGAATGTAATTGGTCTAAAGTACCAAAGTTATTTTTCAATTCAAATATGGTCTGCGAACCATCAAATAGTTGTAATTAGTTATAGCTTATCCTATTTGAAGAAAATGGTGCCTCCCACGGAGATTTTCAAGACGGACTTTGAAGTCAAAGCTTCAAGATGAAGTCGGGCCATACTAGATCACAAATATCTTATGCATGTTTTAAGTTATTTATTGCTTTAAATATGTCTTAAAATGCATGAGATCAAAAGCTTGATTATGTTGCATGATTAAGGATTTTAGTTCACTTAAAATCTAACCAACATAGTAAGAGCCTTAAGTTCCAAACTTAAAAATTGAGTTAAAAGGTGCCATGCCAAAATATACACTTGCTTGGATATCCTTTACATCAATCTAGTAATAGTTTTCGCTCAGCGAGGTGTTACTTATTGGTCCTAAAGGGGCAAGGTACACAAATAATTGTGAGTACATGTTAGTTTTGGTGAAACTCAACGATATAAGTAAGGAGTCCTTTTATGTCGTGGCAAATTCGATAGGTTTACCTAATAAGTTCTTAGACGTACCTATCAACCAAGAATAGTTTCTAGACTATTAGCAAAAGGCTTTTGCTTACCTAAGATGTTCTAGGATTAAGTCGACAAACTGTGCTTAGTTCTTCAATGATTTTAGGATCTTGGAATCATTTTTATTCACACCTGCCGGAACACATAACTTGAATAAAATGCTTAATAAACATTGAATTATGCATGTATGCTAGAATTTAAGTTTATTAAGAGAAACTGTGAATGGTTATTTATTTGTTTATTCTTTTCAATTGTAGTTTTTAATATGGCAAACAACAATTCATTCAACATTCGATCAATTCTCGAAAAGGAGAAGTTGAACGGGAAAAACTTCCTTGACTGGCAAAGGAACTTGCAAATAGTTCTTATGCAGGAAGAAAAGGAGTATGTCCTAGATGAGGCGATGCCCGAAGCTCCAGGCGACGGGGTCACTCAGGCTGCCCTCAATCGTTGGATTGATGCCAACAAGGATGTGAAATGTCTAATGCTCGCCACCATGAGTGCGGATCTGCAGAAAACGTTCATCAACTCAGATGCTTTCACAATCATCAGTGAGTTGAAGAACATGTTCCAAGATCTGGCTCGAGTCGAAAGATTCGAGACTCATAGGCAAATTCTTGAGACCAAGCTTAAGAAAGGCGAGCCCGTAAGTCCACATGTTCTCAAAATGATTGGACTCATTGAGAATATGAGTCGGCTGGATCAGCAATTTTCTCAGGAAATGGCTATAGACACCATCCTCCATTCTCTTCATAGCGGGTATGATCAGTTCAAACTGAACTACAGTATGAATAGTCTGGACAAAACGCTCACTGAGCTTCACGGTATGCTGAAGACCGCTGAAAAGACGCTCAAAAGTGATAAGCAGGATGTGCTTATGGTGCGTGGGGGCAAGTTCAAGAAATCTGGAAAGAAGAGGAATGCTAAGAAAGGTGGCAACAAGGCCAGCCCAACTAAGCAAACTGGCGCCAAATCTGCAAAGAGGAAGGTCAGTCAACCCACTTCTGAATCCGAATGCTTCTACTGCAAGAAGAAGGGGCATTGGAAGAGAGATTGCTTGAAGCTAAAGGAAGATCAGAAGAACGGAACAGTCGTTCCATCTTCAGGTATTTTCGTTATAGACTGTATACTTGCTAATTCAACTTCTTGGGTATTAGATACAGGTTGTGGCTCACACTTATGTTCCAATCCACAGGGACTAAGAAGAAGTAGAAAGTTAAGCAAGGGTGAAGTCGACCTACGAGTGGGAAATGGAGCACGGATTGCTGCATTAGCTGTAGGAACTTACTATTTGTCGTTGCCCTCCGGGCTAGTTTTGGAACTAGAAGAATGTTTCCATGTTCCAAGTCTTACTAAAAACATCATTTCAGTTTCTTGCTTAGATGCTAAGGGATTTTCCTTTATAATAAAAGACAATAGTTGTTCGTTTTATTTTAAAGAGATGTTTTATGGATCTGCTAGATTAGTCAATGGACTTTATTTATTAGATCACGACAAACAAGTATATAACATAAATACCAAAAAGGCCAAAAAGGATGATTCAGATCTCACCTATCTGTGGCATTGTCGATTAGGCCATATAAACTTGAAACGCTTAGAAAGACTTCAAAGGGAAGGAATTCTAGAACCATTTGACTTAGAGGATTATGGTAAATGCGAATCATGTTTACTTGGCAAAATGACAAAGCAACCTTTCTCTAAAGTTGGAGAAAGAGCAAATGAACTATTGGGTTTAATCCATACAGATGTATGTGGACCAATGAGTACAAATGCTAGAGGTGGTTTCAGCTACTTTATCACTTTCACTGATGACTTCAGTAGGTATGGTTATGTCTACCTAATGAAGCATAAGTCTGAATCCTTTGACAAATTCAAGGAATTTCAGAGTGAAGTAGAGAATCAATTAGGCAAGAAGATTAAGGCACTGCGGTCTGATAGAGGCGGTGAATATCTGAGCTATGAATTTGATGACCATCTGAAAGAATGTGGAATTCTATCAGAATTGACTCCTCCTGGAACACCACAATGGAACGGTGTGTCAGAACGGAGGAACAGAACCTTGCTAGACATGGTCAGGTCAATGATGGGTCAGGCCGAACTTCCATTAGAATTTTGGGGACATGCACTAAATACAGCTGCACTCACTATAAATAGAGCTCCGTCTAAAGCTGTCGAAAAGACTCCATACGAATTATGGTTTGGAAAGCCTCCAAATGTGTCTTTTCTTAAGATTTGGGGATGTGAAGTATACGTCAAACGATTAATTTCAGACAAACTTCATCCAAAATCTGACAAATGTATCCTTGTGGGCTATCCAAAGGAAACAAAGGGGTATTACTTCTACAATACATCTGAGAACAAAGTGTTTGTTGCTCGAGATGGTGTCTTTTTGGAGAAGGATCACATTTCCAAAATGACAAGTGGGAGAAAAGTAGACCTCGAAGAAATTCGAGTCGAACAACAAACTCTAGAGAATGCTCAAGATGACATTCAGGATGAAACTCAGAGATCTTTAGAAGAATCTGGTGAGAATCATGGTCAATCTAGAAATGTTACCCCGCGTAGATCGCAAAGATATAGATCTCAACCGGAAAGGTACTTAGGTATTTTGACGAACGAGAGCTATGACGTTCTATTACTTGAAAGTGATGAACCTGCGACTTACAAGCAAGCTATGACGAGCCCTAGCTCCAAGCAGTGGCAAGAAGCCATGCAATCTGAATTAGACTCCATGTCTGAAAACCAAGTATGGGATTTGGTCGATTTGCCAGATGGCTACCAAGCCATTGGAAGCAAATGGGTTTTCAAACTGAAAAAGGACAAGGATGGGAAACTTGAAGTTTTCAAAGCTAGATTGGTTGCAAAAGGTTACAGGCAAGTCCACGGTGTGGATTACGATGAAACCTTTTCACCAGTTGCAATGCTAAAGTCTATTCGAATAATGTTAGCAATAGCTGCATATTACGATTACGAAATATGGCAGATGGATGTCAAAACTGCTTTCTTAAACGGCGTTTTAACAGAAACTGTGTTTATGACACAGCCTGAAGGTTTTGAGGATCCAAAGAATGCTAAAAAGGTATGCAAGCTAAAGAAATCAATCTACGGATTGAAGCAGGCATCCAGGAGCTGGAATATACGTTTTGATGAAGCAGTCAGTGACTTTGGTTTCATCAAGAACGCGGACGAATCTTGTGTATACAAGAAGGTCAGTGGGAGCAAAATTGCTTTCCTAGTATTATATGTCGACGACATATTGCTTATCGGAAATGACATTCCTATGTTGAACTCTGTCAAGATTTGGCTTGGGAAATGTTTTTCGATGAAGGATCTAGGACAAGCACAGTACATATTGGGCATCAAGATTTACAGAGATAGATCTAAAAAGATGATTGGACTTAGTCAAAGCACTTATATCAATAAGGTGCTTGATAGGTTCAAGATGGCGGACTCCAAGCGAGGCTACCTACCCATGTCTCATGGAATGACTCTAAGCAAGACTCAGTGCCCAAAAACACTTGATGAGCGTAGACAAATGAATGGGATTCCATATGCATCATTGATTGGTTCAATAATGTATGCTATGATATGTACACGCCCGGATGTTGCGTACGCACTCAGTGCTACGAGCAGATACCAGTCAGACCCAGGAGAGGCGCATTGGACTGCTGCCAAGAACATTCTGAAGTACCTGAAAAGGCACAAAGATGACTTCCTGGTCTATGGTGGAGATGATGAATTAATTGTTAAAGGCTATACGGACGCAAGTTTCCAAACCGACAAAGATGATTTCAGATCACAGTATGGGTTTGTCTTCTGCCTCAACGGAGGAGCAGTAAGCTGGAAAAGTGCTAAGCAAAGCACCATTGCGGATTCTACAACTGAAGCGGAGTACATTGCTGCACATGAAGCAGCAAAGGAAGCTATATGGCTAAGGAAGTTCATAGGTGAACTTGGTGTAGTCCCCTCCATTAAAGGACCAATAGCCCTGTATTGTGACAATAACGGAGCTATTGCACAGGCAAAAGAGCCTAGACACCACCAGAGAGTCAAGCATGTACTTCGTAGATTTCACCTTCTACGAGAGTTCGTTGAAAGAAAAGAAGTCGAGATAAGCAAAATTGGAACTGATGACAACATATCAGATCCATTGACTAAACCTCTGCCGCAGGCGAAGCACAACTCGCACACTGAAGCTATGGGAATCAAGCATATTGGAGAATGGCTTTGATGTCTCTGTTTAATGTTTTAAAGTTTTAGAGTTTAAATCTTTGTAAAACATTATTGGTTAATCATTCACAATAAATGAAAAGAATTCATTTTTCCATTTAATTTGTGGTTTATTAAATGATGAGTCCCTTCAATTTGACGATATAGATAGACTGTCAGGACCAGTCCTGTGACTAAGAAATGTCTATCAAGTGAACTTGAATGTCAAAGGTTGAAAATGGTCCCTAGTCGGAGTTTTCTATAAAATTGGACGCATAGAAAACGTTAGACGATTAGAATGCAAGATGACTAGTAGTTCTGTTTCTTGATCTATGTGGACATGGCAATGTCATAATCATTTGCATAGATACTTACTTTGGGAAGACTAGTATCGGACAAGACCTAAGAAACTTTACTGTAAGAGATGAAAGTCTGTCATAAGTAAATTTCATTAAATTATTAGACACTAAATCCTCAATACCTGAGTGATTTGAGATTACTTGTTTGAGAACTGGTTGCTTTGACGTTGACCAACCGTCGCACCGTAAAAGGAGGCTATAAAGGCAACGCTCAGGTAATCACCTATCAAACGAAGTCTAATCTCAAGATCGCAAGATTGGGATTGTCCTCCCATAAATCGGGATGAGATGCTTAAAAGTTGTACAAGGCCACTCGGAGAGCTAGAAACTGTGAAATGCATGGCCGTGCTCGGATGAATCATAGGCTATGATTATCTGTTTATTTGATCAGTTGAACTCTGAAACCGAGGAACACCTCTGGACATAATAAGGATGACAACTCTTACCTTATGTTCAAGAGCAAGCATCGAGCGACAAAGGAATTAGGAAATGCACACTTGTCCCTAAGGACAAGTGGGAGACTGAAGGAAATAATGCCCTTGGTCCAAGTATGCATTCTGTGTTAAGTCTAATAAATGCGGTTCAGTATTAATTAACAAGTTAATAATTCAGTGAGATCAAGTGAGCTGAATGCCTAGCTAGAGGCCGCTTCAGTTCAAGTGGAATTAATAATATTAATCCACAGCTTACTCTTGACTGAACCCGTAGGGTCACACAAATAGTACGTAAACGGATCAAGTATTTAATGGCATTAGATACTCCATCTATGGATATTCGGAATCGACGGATCTTGGTTTCAGTGGGAGCTGAGATCGTCACAGGCAAGAAATGAATACTCCGGAAACGATGATATTGCCGGAAACGGAAATATGGATCGTATCGGAAATATAAATATTATCCAAGTCGTAGATGTTGCCGGAAACGGAAACATGGTACGTATCGGAAAATATTATCGGAAATGGAAATATTACCAGAATCGGAAATATTGCCGGAAACGGAAATATTGTCAGAATCGGAAATATTATCGGAATCGGAAAATAATTCCGGAAACGGAAATATTAAATATTTGTTCGAAACGGAAATTGATTCCGGAATCGGAAATATTAAATATTGTTTGTATCGGAAATGAATTCCGGAACCGGGAATTTAATCGGAAGCGTATCGTACGAATTAGCATCGGACGAGGCCTGCCGGACGAAGGCCTAGCACGAAGTCGGGCCATCGCCCAGCAAGCCAAACGCGCGCCCAGCCAAGGCAGCGCCCAGGCCCACCGCAAGGCAGGCCCAGCGCGCGCCAAGGCCATGGCCTCGCTGCGTGGGCTGCTGCTCGCACGCACACGCATGGGCGGCCCTCGTGGCTGCCGTGTGTGTGTGAGTTTGTGTTCATGCATGATTCCTAAAACTATTAGAATTAGTATATGATTAAATTCCTATTCCTAAAAGGATAAATTAATTAATTAGAGTTCTTGTAGGATTCTAAGTTTAATTAATTCGTATCCTACTAGGATTCCAATTCCCTTTCCATAACTCTATAAATACGTGCCTAGGGTCACATATTTTCAGAGATTAATTCAAGTATTCAAAGTGAGTTTTGAGAGAAAAATTCAGTCATATTTCTTACCTAAGAGTGCCGAAAATTCAAGTACCTTAAGGGCGATTCTAGTTGGTCAATCTTAAGGCGGATCCGGACGTGTTGTGGACTATCTACGGAGGGACGACACTTGGAGTCCTAAAGACTTGTTCTTGTTCGGTTCGGGCGCAGCTAGGGAAGGCACGCAACAAAGAGTATGCATCTAAACTATGCTATATGATTATGTGTAAATAATATGTATTCCTGGCTAAATGGTTTTTCCGCATGATTTATGAATTGTCATATGTATCATAACCTAACACAAACCTCGTTAACGAGTGCCGAAAAACGAGCTTTACAAATACAAATTCAAGTACGATTTCAATTTCCATTTCTAGGCATTTCATGCATTTTTCGAAAACCATATTGTGCAAAATGAATTTCTACCTTTGCCCAAACGGATGTGTTCTACATTCGGGCTAGCCCCGGGGGCAACGAAATGGTGACTCTCCATACGGTTCCCGACCAAAGTGTGTGACCATTTCCGCGCCTACCGAAACTTAGCATTTAATTGACATTCCCGATGTCAAGTATGGAGGCCGTCTGCCGACACACACTTCCCTTAGATGGATGTGCAAGCTTGTCGCCGGATCCGTCTCTTAGCCGAGTACCTTTTGACACCCAAAGCCGACCACTTGCATCATACAAAACTTAGACCAACCTTAGGTTGAGAACTTTGCATGTCGCGTTCATATTCATGATTAGTGTGACAACGTGCTACTTGTGCATTGTGTGGGCATCTTTGCATGCGTGAATGGCTAACCTCGAGTTCTAGCTTGCCAAAACCAATTAGCCTCCAACTAGGAAACCAAACCCCTAGGAGCATCATTCAAACCCCATGCATCTAAATCGCCGATTTTAGGGTCTTTAGGAGTGTCACTCCATTTGATTCAAAACCCTTAAAAACGCCTCACGCAAAAATGCCAAATTCAAAATTCAATCCAACGGCGTCATAATGCCGGATTTTCAAGTCCAGAATCCAAGTTCCAAATTCAAAATTCAATCCAACGGCGTAATAATGCCGGATTTTCAAGTCCAAATTCCAAGTTCCAAATTAAAAATTCAATCCAACGGCGTCATAATGCCGAATTTTCAAGTCCAAATTCCAAGTTCCAAATTCAAAATTCAATCCAACGGCGTCATAATGCCGGATTTTCATGTCCAAATTCCAAGTTCCAAATTCAAAATTCAATCCAACGACGTCATAATGCCGGATTTTCAAGTCCAAATTCCAAGTTCCAAATTCAAATTTCAATCCAACGGCGTCATAATGCCGGATTTTCAAGTCCAAATTTTCAAATCCAAACCTCAATTTTCAAGGTTCAAATCCAACGTCGTCATAATGCCGGATTTTCTAGTCCAAGTTTCGAGTTTCAAGTTCAATCCAAATTTTCAAATCCAAACCTCAATTTTCAAGGTTCAAATCCAACGGCGTCATAATGCCTGATTTTCTATTCCAAGTTTCGAGTTTCAAGTTCAATCCAAATTTTCAAATCCAAACCTCAATTTTCAAGGTTCAAATCCAACGGCGTCATAATGCCGGATTTTCTAGTACAAATTTCGAGTTTCAAGTTCAAATCCAAATTTTCTAGTCCAAGACCTCAATTTTCAAGTCCAAATCCAACGGAGCCATAATGACGAATTTTCTAATTCAAATTTCGAGTTCCAAATTTCAAGTTCGAAACCCAAATCCAACGGCATCGTGCCGGATTTCCAATTTCAAATATTCAAGTCTTCAAACCTTAAACTCAAGTTGCCAATTCCAATCTAAAAAATTTCCGAACCCATACCGGCATAATGCCAACTTTCCAACTCGACCTTTCAAAAATTTCAAGCTTCAAGGGTCAAATTCCAAATTCATGCCGTCGTAATGCCGACTTTTATATTCTATATTTCAAACCTCAAGTCCTATACTTCAAGATTCCAAATCCACGGCGGCATAATGCCGGATTTTACAAATACAAAGCCTCATGTTCTACATACAAAATTGCGTCCTTTCCATTTCAAAGTTCAAACTTCGAGCCAAATTCAAATTCCAAATTCATCTTCAAGTTACAAAGAAATCTTGCTTTCCATTGCTCCCCAATACAAAATTCAAAACATTTCCAACGGGTTGAAACTCCCCAGAAATAATACAAGTTCGAGATTCCATTCAACGGGTTGAAAATCCCCTGAAATAATACAAGTTCAAATTCTATCCACGGGTTGAAACTCCCCTGAAATAGTACAAGTCCAACGGGTTGAAACTCCCCTGAAATAATACAAATTCTAATTCTCCGGCGGGTTGAAATTTCCTTCAAATACTCCAGATCCTATGGGCTGAAACTCCCCTAAAATATTGACGGGTTGAAATTCCCTTGAAATAATACAAAGTCAATTCCCTTTTCAATCGGGTTGAAATTCCCTTCAAATACTCCAAGTCCAATGGGTCGAAATCCCCCTAAAATATTGACGGGTTGAAATTCCCTTGAAATAATACAAAATTCAATTTCCTAGTACAAGTCCAATTTCCAAATTCTTAAGCGGGTTGAAATTCCCTTAAAATAAGTCCAATTTCCAATAGGTCAAAATATTCCTTTTGTCGATATTCCAAGTTCTAGTACAAAGTGTCAACTCTTACAAAAGAATGAAGGTTCCTCTCAAACATTTCCAACGGGTTGCAAATCCCGAATACAAGTACAAAATCCAAAATCCCGAATCTTCAGAGTGGCACTTAGGGTCAAGTCTAGGTCTCATTCATTGCATTCATATCATATCATGTGTCGGGAAGTCCAAGTTCGAAAATCGTCTGGTATGTTCTAACTAGGAGTCCAAAGATCCTGTGGGTTCGCCGAAGAGGAGAGAGGTTGAAAAGAAATCCATCAGCCCTAGCTTCCCTCATAGCCGGCACCGAACGAGCAGCCAGTTCATCTCCTACAAATCATACTCCCAGTCCCATTCAAGAAACAATCCAAATGTCTGCCACTGATCAACTCGCTTAACTCCTAACGGCTTTCGCCAGCCTCAGTGCCAATGTGGAGAGCATAAGCAACCGACTGGGGTCGTGGAACAAGGCGCGCCCACTGATGACTTAACCAAGAAGATCGAGAGTCTCGTTAGTAAGGTTACAAATCAAGAGAATTACTTTGACACCTCAGTGGAGGGCAAGCTCAAGGGGAGGGCGAATCTTCCAGACAAATTCTCCGCCAATGACATTCCAAAGTTCAAATCAACTAACAATCCCAAGTACCATCTCAAGAATTTCGGAGCTACAATGGCCATCAAGGGGGTCGAACGCGAGCTATACTCAGTGGTATTCCCTATGTCTCTGTAACCTGTGTGCCAGAAGTGGTACTATTCACTCAAGGAACATCAAACAAATACATGGGAGGCGGTTGCTCGAACATTCATGGAGCAATATCAACCCAACATTCAACTTCAAACCACTCTAAGGGAACTAGAAGTTCTCAGGCAAGGGCCTCAGGAAGGCTTCACTACTTACCTCAACCGGTGGAGAGAGATGGCATCCAAAATGGTGACCTGGCCCTCCGAGAGAGAATTATTCAAGATTTTTATTGCCGGTCTTCTTCCTAAGTATAATGCTCACATGAAGTACCTAGGCTTAGAAAGCTTCAAGAGCACCTACGACATCGGGGTCGACATAGAGGATGACCTGATGAAAGCACCCGCAGCCCCAGCTCCAGAAACTGAAAAGTGGAAGGGAAAGAGACCTGAGACAACACACAAAGTTCATGAGGTCAACGCCCTAGAGGCTCCTCAAGGTCCAAAGTCAAACAACTTCAAAAGCAATGCTAATCAGCGCAACTATCAAGGCAGGCCACAAAGAGTCTTCACAAACCTCGGGATGTCTTACAGTAGGCATTCGACCGGCTGGTCGAAAAATAAGTCATAGCACCAATCGGTCCAACACCCGATCCTCCAGTTGACAAAAGATCTAGGAGTTGGGATCCGGCAGCTCATTGCAAATACCATCAAGGGAAGGGTCATGACATCGAGGACTGCTACAAGCTCAAGCACTTGATCCAGAACATGGTCGACAACAAGACTTTACCCTTACCACCCGGGGCTAAGCAAACCCCCTCCGTACAAGCCATCTCCTATGACTGCGAAGATGAAGAAGAGGAGTTTCCATGCAATCTGATCTCCACAATATACAAGCCGGGATACGAGCTGATGGTTCCAAGTTGTTGCCATCTACTTCCGAGTGCTCAAAACTGGGTGATCCCCGAACCTAGGGTAACCTCCGACATCCAAGAGAACATTTGTCCACTCGCCACCTTGAAGGCTTTAGGGTTCTCCGAGTACGATCTCATGCTGAGTTCCCAACAAACTGTCAAACTCCAGGGTGTCACATACAAAGTCCCAGGAGTCCTTGAACTGGTTTCTCCTTTGACACCTATTACAACAATGCTGAGTTCCTGGTAATCGATGTGCCTACTAACTTTGACCTACTATTCGGAGAGCCTTGGTTCGAGGAAATACTGGATGGCCCTGCCTACCTCACCCTCAAAGGTTCAAGCTTACGAGACACTCTCATCAAGAAAAAGCCGGTTGTACGCCAGGAAAAAGGATGAGTGCATTCAAGAATACTACCACAGATGGGCAATCTCCGCTCGTACAATTCAGCCCGAGCTGCCAGAGGGCAAAATGGTGAGAATGTTCCTCTTAGGGCTCAACGCTTCATGCAAGGGCAGCTTCGCCGCATTTCCTTATAGCACATGGAATCAAGTCTGGGACCAAGTCATGAAAGTCTGTACGTGCAGCCTCATCTTCGATGATTATGACGACTATGGCGCAGATGTCTGGGAATACCCTGAGAACTATCTTTACGATTAGTGTCTTTGTCCAGGTCTAGAGTTTGTCTTTCAATTTCTGAGTCTAGCAATGAGTCTAAGTGTCTAGAACTAGAGTCTTGCATCAATCAAGTGTAGGGGAATACAGTTAAACATAATAACATGTGCGGAAACAATCCCCAAAGCCAGGAAACATGTATAAAGCACAGATTAAGCAAACTTACATTCGAAGAGTGTTTTCCAAAATAATCTGTCAACGAACACGAACTTAGAACTCCGGTAGTTGTTCCTCTACTTGGTTCACCGACACGATCAGATCCGTCTTGATTATCGTAGCTTAGACAATCGATCAAGATACTTTGCTTTTGGAATGAACACACTGTGGAGGCACAGAGAGAATTAGGGTTCTCTATTTTTCTCCTAGGGTTGTGTGTATGAATTGTGTTATGTTGGAAAAGTGGTTAAAAGGTTATTAACATAACCTTACTAACCGACCAAGCCATAAGGCAAGGCCGGCCAGCAAGCCCCGCGTGAGACAAGCACAGCGAGCTGGGCCATGGGCCTCACTGCTGCGGCTGTGTCGCTGCTTCGGCCCGCGCGCACACGCGCAGCTCGCTCGGCCATGGGCCAGCGCTGCCGTGTTGCTGTGGCCTTGCTTGCTTGCCCAGCGCGCGCCCATGGGCCTCGAGTGCTTCGTGCACTCAGCTCGTGGGCCGCTCTTTGTATCCGCGTTTAAATATATTTCCGATATATTATTTATCGTTTCGTATACGACGAATCACCGTCGTACGATACGATTTATTCATTTGGCCTAGCTTACGAATATTCGCGATACGATATACGATTATGATGCAAGGTCGTTTCGTATAATACGTTTTCCAACTAATTCCCGAAAAGCTATTAAATGAATTTCCGATTCATTTAATCCGGTGATCTGTTACGTGTCATTGGTGTGACCTTGTAGGTTCAGTCAAGAGTAAGCTGTGAGTTCAATATCCATTAGAACTCACTGATCGGAAGCATTGCTCCAGCTAGCTATTCCGATCACTTGATCTCACTGAATTAATTGTTCGCAATTAATCTGAACCTTTGTATTAGACTTAATGCACCTTGGGTGAAGGACATATTTCCTTCAATCTCCCTATCCACATTCCTTTGTCACTTAGTGTTACTTACTGAACATAAGGTAAGATCCAAGCCATCCTTATTAGGTCCAGAAGTGTTTCTCGGATTACAGAGTTCAACTGTCAAACTTTTGCAGAAGGTTAAGCTTAACCATTCTGAGCACGACCATACATTTTACAGTATCTAACTCTCCGAGAGGCCTTGTTACACAACAACACCATATCCTATCAAAGATAGGAGGACAATCCATTCTTGCAATCTATGAATACTCACTTTGATTCATAGTACGCCTGATAACTGCTTTTATAGCCTCCTTTTACGGTGCGACGTTTAGCTAGATCAAAGATAACTAATTCTCAAACGAGCAGACATAATCGCTCATGTTTTGAGGAACGGTTCCTAATCACCATTAATGAGAACTACCTATGTCATGGCTTTAATCTCTTAAAGTGTTCTCATGGTAAATCCGATACAAGATCGAATAAGTATCTATGCAAAAGATTCTGACATCCAGTCACTCTAGTTCAAGAAACAGAACTAAGTAATCTACTTGCAATCTAATCTTCATTAGTCATTGGTCGTCCACCTTTCAATGGCCTGGATTAGGGATCCTTTGTGACTTCAATATTCAAGTTCACTTACGGGTGTTTCTTTGTCGAAGAATCCATCTTGACATCCCATTTGAATGATTTGAATCACATGGACTTATCATTTAATTCTAAACCACAATTAAATGAATATGAAAAAATAAATTTCATAAATATGAAATGGTTAAACCAATTCTTTTAAACATATATCTAACATATGTTCTAAAACAATACTTAGAAAATCAAAGCCATTCTCCAATATGCTTGATTCCCATGGTTGCTACATGTGCGTTGTGTTTCACTTGTGGCAACGGTTTAGTCAATGGATCCGCGACGTTGTCGTCAGTTCCAACCTTGCAAATCTCGATTTCCTTTCTTTCAACGATCTCTCGAAGTATATGAAATCGCCGCAGTACGTGCTTGGACTTCTGGTGGCTCCTAGGCTCCTTTGCCTGGGCAATGGCTCCGCTATTGTCGCAATACAAAGCCATTGGTCCTTTAATGGAGGGGACAACACTAAGTTCTTCGATGAACTTCTGAATCCAAACAGCTTCCTTTGCTGCTTCTGAGGCAGCAATGTACTCGGCTTTAGTTGTAGAATCCGCAATAGTGCTTTGCTTAGCACTTTTCCAGCTTACTGCTCCGCCGTTGAGAAAGAACACAAACCTAGACTGTGATATGAAATCATCTTTGTCGGTTTGAAAGCTTGCGTCCGTATAGCCCTTAACAATCAACTCATCTGTACCACCATAAACTAG
Organism: Spinacia oleracea; assembly: GCF_020520425.1. Taxonomy (NCBI): domain Eukaryota; kingdom Viridiplantae; phylum Streptophyta; class Magnoliopsida; order Caryophyllales; family Amaranthaceae; genus Spinacia; species Spinacia oleracea. The sequence continues at coordinate 97,476,813 of NC_079489.1, forward strand.
AAACTGATCCTTAGTCCTTTTCAAGTACTTTAGGATGTTCTTGGCAGCAGTCCAATGCGCCTCACCTGGTTCTGACTGGTACCTGCTCGTTGCACCGAGTGCGAACGAAACATCCGGCCTTGTACAAATCATAGCATACATGATGGATCCAATATCCGAAGCGTATGCAGTTCCACTCAACTTTCTACGCTCATCAGATGTTTTGGGACACTGATTCTTGCTTAGATATGTGCCATGTGACATGGGTAGATGGCCTCTCTTGGCTTCCATCATATTGAACCTAGCTAGCACTTTGTCAATGTAAGTGCTTTGGCTTAGTCCAATCATCCTCTTAGATCTATCCCTATAGATCTTGATGCCCAATATGTACTGTTCCTCTCCTAAGTCCTTCATTGAGAAACACTTCCCGAGCCAAGTCTATACAGACTCCAACATAGGAATGTCGTTTCCAATAAGCAGTATGTCGTCAACATTCAAGACTAGGAATGCAATTTTACTCCCACTGACCTTCTTGTATACACAAGATTCGTCCTGATTCTTGATGAATCCAAACTTATTGACCGCTTCATCAAATCGTTTATTCTAACTCCTTGATGCCTGCTTTTGTCCGTAGATGGACTTCTTAAGCTTGCATACCTTTCCTTGGTTCTTTTGATCCATAAAACCCTCCGGCTGTGTCATAAACACAGTCTCTTCAAGAACACCATTCAAAAAGGCAGTTTTGACATCCATTTTCCATATTTCATAGTCATGAAAAGCGGCAATCGCAAGGATTATCCGAATAGACCTAAGCATCGCGACTAGAGAAAAGGTTTCATCATAGTCAATGCCGTGAACTTTCATGTAACCTTTTGCTCCCAATCTAGCCTTGTATATGTATACAATTCCATCTTTGTCTTTCTTCAATTTGAAGATCCATTTGCATCCGATAGGTGTGAACCCATCCGGCAAATCAACCAAATCCCAGACTTGATTTTCAGACATGGAGTCTATTTCAGATTGCATGGCCTCTAACCATTTAGTGGAGCTTGGGCTCGTCATAGCTTTCTTGTAAGTCATAGGTTCATCACTATCCAATATAAGAACGTCTAAGTTTTCAGTCAAGAGGACGCCTGTCCATCTGTCCGGCTGAAAAATAGTTCTATTTGACCTACGAGGGGCAACAACGTTTTGAGGAACTACTCCCACTGGCTCTTCTAAAGACCTTGGAGTTTCATCAACCTGAACTGCTTCTAAAGAGTTCTGAGTTCGTTTTTCGTCTCGAATCTCTTCGAGGTCTATTATTCTCCACTTGTCAATTTGGAAATATGATTTCTTTCCAAAAAGACACCGTCACGAGCAACGAAAACCTTGTTGTCTGACTTGTTGTAGAAATAATACCCCATAGTTTCTTTTGGATACCCAACGAAGAAACATTTGTCAGATTTAGGTTGTAGCTTGTCCGAAATTAATCGCTTGACATATGCTTCGCAACCCCAAATCTTCAGAAAACACAACTTTGGAAGTTTCCCAGTCCATAATTCGTATGGAGTCTTTTCAACAGCTTTTGACTGAGAACGATTCAGTGTGAGTGCTGCAGTTTGCAACGCATGTCCCCAGAACTGTAAAGGAAGTTCGGCCTGACCCATCATTGACCTGACCATATCGAGTAAGATCCTGTTTCTCCGTTCCGACACTCCATTCCATTGAGGTGTCCCCGGAGCAGCCAATTCAGAAAGAATACCGCATTCTTTTAGATGGTCATCAAACTCGTGGCTAAGATATTCACCTCCTCGATCCGATCTTAGAGCTTTGATTTTCTTGCCATGTTGATTCTCTACTTCATTTTGAAATTCTCGGAATTTCTCAAAGGATTCAGACTTGTGCTTCATTAAGTAAATATAGCCATATCTACTGAAGTCGTCTGTAAACGTGTTATGAAATAGCTGAACTCACCTCTAGCTTTCGTACTCATAGGCCCACATACGTCCGTATGTATTAGCCCTAGTAGTTCGCTTGCTCTTTCTCCCACCTTTGAGAAAGGTTGCTTTGTCATTTTGCCAAGTAAACAAGATTCGCAATTATCAATCTTCTTTAAGTCGAATGATTCTAAAATTCCTTTCCGTTGAAGTAATTCCATGCGCTTTATGTTTATATGGCCTAATCGACAATGCCACAGAAATGTGAGATCCGAATCACCAGTTTTAGCCTTTTTGGTATTTATGTTATAAATGTGTTTGCTCGTATCCAGCACATAAAGACCATTTTCTTGTTGTGCTGAACCATAAAACATTCCATTCAAAGCAAAAGAATAACTATTGTCTTTAAATTGAAAACTAAAACCTTTAGAATCCAAACTTGAAACGGAAATGATGTTTCTGGTGATACTAGGAACATAGTAACAGTTTTCTAGTTCCAAAACAAACCCACTAGGCAAAGAAATAAAATAAGATCCTACGGCTAATGCAGCAATCCGTGCTCCATTTCCCACGCGTAGATCCATCTCGCCTTTATCAAGCTTTCTACTTCTCCTTAGTCCCTGCGAATTGGAACATAAGTGTGAGCCACAACCAGTATCTAATACCCAAGAAGTAGAATTAGCAAGATTACAATTTATAACATATATACCTGAAGGAGAAGCAACTTTTCCGTCCTTCTTCTCTTCCTTTAGTTTGGGGAAATCTCGCTTGTAATGACCAATTTCATTACAATTGAAGCATTGCGATGTAGATGGAGAACGATCCTTCTTCATCTTCTTCTTGCACTACTACAAAAATGGCCAAAGAGATCTATAAGAAGAGACCCTTGCCCTCCTGAAGTAGATGGAGATGCACCCTTGCTTTGGATCTTCCCCGTAACCTTTTTCTTGATTTTCTTACTCTTTACTTTTAGTGATGCTTGCTTATCACTTAAAAAATCCAATTCATACTGATGAAGCAAGTAAATTAGTTCACTAAGAGTATTCCCCCTTTTCTTGGAAAAATAGAGTAGTTTGAATTTCTTATAACCAGGGTGAAGAGAATTCAAAAGTATTCCCGCAGCTGCAGAATCTGGGAATGGATCACCAAGTAACTCAAGCCGGTTGAGAAGCCCAACCATTTTCTTTGTATGAGTTCTGATTGGCGTCCGTTCTGTCATTTCAAGATCAATGACCCTTTCCCTTGCTTTTTGTCTTTGGACGTCAAAGCAACAACCCAGTGGAGCATTAAGCTTTAGATCCTCACATGAATTTACCAATTCAAAAACATTTTGGTCGACATGTTGACCACCATGTTCGAATCTACCACGACATATATCCCTAAGATGCCTTAGGAGTGCCCATGGCTCGTATGCAACGAACCTTGCACTCCAATCTTTGGGGGTAGAGCCAAGAATAAGATCCATCACTAGCGACATGTGGTTCGCCCACGCACAGTGCTTTTCTGGAGTCATATCCTTTGAGTAATAGTTGGGGATGGGATGGTCAACTACATATTCAATGTTGTTCCACCTGAGGACTTGCCGAAGCTTCCTCTCCCAATCAAGAAAGTTTGATAGGTTCAATTTTACATCCAGAATTTCAGTTACTTTGAGTTGTGTTTTGATTGCGGCCATTTTGATTACTACAATCGAAAAGAATATGCAATAAATAACCATTCATAGAATTCAATAACTTTGAAATAAAAGCAAACATGCAATCATTAAAGCTATTAAAACATTTCATTCATGTAAAAGCAAAAACATGGTCCAAAATGAATGAAACGATTCCAAGACCCCAAAAGTCCTAAATCCTTAAGCAGCTTTAGCATGTCTTAATTAGTTTAAGATTTTAGGTAAGCAAAACCTATTGCTAGTAATCTACAAATTACTCTTGGTTAATAAATTAATGCCATAATTTATCCCATTGCCACAACTTAATGCCATTGTTGTTTAAGTTGAAACCACAATCAACGTGCTCCTTTAGGACGCCTTACCACCTAAGTCAACTAAAATAGCACCTTGCTTTAGCGTAAACCTATTATCTTAGATCCCTAGATTTTTGTAAGTGCTTCATTTGGAAGGCAATTTTTAAACTCAATATTACTTGGACCTAGTTGTAACTATGTTGGTTCGATTATTTAGTGAACTTATTCTAATCGATTCATAGGAAACAACCTGTTCATGCAAAGCATACATACATTCATACATTCACGCATAATATATATATTAAATTGCATAAAGAAATGGTGATCTAGTATGGCCCAAAACATCTTTTCTTGAAGCATCCAATCTTCATCACCTCCTTGTTAGCTTGGCATCGTCTTGAATCTTCGTTCAAATGCTAACTTAAAGTTCTAAACTTAGAAATACTTGAAAATAATAAAATTACATCAAAATTTCCATGGTACGCAGACCATATTTAAAACTTTACATTCAAAGATAGAACGGTACGCCGACCGTATTTAACTATCCTAAATGGCCATACTAGTCACTTGGAGTACCTGCATTACATAAAATATACATTCTATGCATTCATCCATTCGTGTACTAAAACGAATGGCCCATGTAAATATGCAAGTATTTACGTGAATTAATTAAAATTCACGTTCACATAAACGCGTCCTAAAAGATTAATCAATTTCCAAATTATTAATCCTTAGACTTTATTCTAATTAAAATTGAATTTAATTAAAATAATGCGACCTACGAAAATAATTAAAAATAATTATTTCATTTTAATTTCATTTAGTGGCTCCCACTCAAACCAATAATTATTTCGGATAATTAATTAAGAAATATTAAATTAAAACTCGCGGCCCGGCCCAAGCAAATAAAATATTAAATTAAATATCCCGTTAGCCCCAATTAATGCAAATATACGAAGCCCAACGAAATAAACAATTTTCAACGAAAAAAGTCCGATTACGTAGTTGGGCTTGGCTTGCGCCCAGCCCAATCCCTTGCGTGTGGCCTATGAGGCGCACGAGCAAGCTCGCACACCCCCAGGCCTTCGCGCGCGCGCATGCCCGCAGCTATCGCTGCCCCTGCGCTGCGTCGTTGTGCCTTCGTGCGCTGGGCGTCGCATGGCCTTGTGCCTTGCTTCGTCGCAGCCCCCGCAAGCAATCGCCTGCCCCTTTCCTCGCCCAGCGCGCACGAAGCACGCAGCAAGCTTGCTGCTGCCCGTGTCGCTGCGGCTCGGCCAACCATAGCAGCCCGTATGGCTCGACGAGCCATACGTCCACCACACTTGTGTTCGTGCCTTTGGTTCGTGATACGGACCAACTCAATTAAAATTAATATTATTTTTGAAAAGTTACGATTTTTATTTTCGAAAAACAACGATTTTTAACGATTTGATAAACACCAACGACAATCCAATTTCGTAAAATTATTAAATCAAGGGCTAACATTATTCAAACTTTTAAGAACGAACGAATCAACATTAAAGTTTAAACTTTTAATTAATAAAATCCGAAGCTTTAAATCGTTCATTAAAATTTAAATTTCAGATTTTTAATAATTTGGTTTAAGTGCGATTAAAATTAACGAAACCATTCAAAATTTTAATCCAATAATTTTAAAATTAGCCACTGACCCATGCAATTATATACCCTTTCCCAATTAACCGAATTATTAAACCAAAATTAATTAAAATTCAATGAGGGTTTCAAATTTTACGAATTGGGGAAAGGCAAAATTAGGGTTTATACTTATCGGAAAAATCTGAAATTTTTACTATAGATCAAGAATATACCCAGTAGCATTGTGTCAAAATGTCAAGAAATTCCGAGTAGTTTAGGTCCGACACTTTTAATTGTTAATGAAACGTTAACAAAAACGCCGAAAAAACGACACTTCGAGGCCTGTTTTTGCAATTCCGTTCTCATGAGTTGATCTTAGAAAATCCTTTTCAATCAGATTAGGGTTTTAAAACTCGAAAAAACGAATATTTTTTATTTCGGACCTGATTAGTACGCAATTCATCCAATAATTCGTAAAAATTCCGAAAATTCAACAAAAAATTCAAAATTTTCGACAGATGCAAAAACAACAAAATCATGCTAATTCATGCTTTGAATACATAAGGCTCATAATACCACTGCAGGGGAATACAGTTAAACATAATAACATGTGCGGAAACAATCCCCAAAGCCAGGAAACATGTTTAAAGCACAGATTAAACAAACTTACATTCGAAGCGTGTTTTCCACAATAATCTGTCAACGAACACAAACTTAGAACTCTAGTTGTCGTTCCTCTACTTGGTTCACCGACACGATCAGATCCGTCTTGATTATCGTAGCTTAGACAATCGATCAAGATACTTTGCTTTTGGGATGAACACACTGTGGAGGCACAGAGAGAATTAGGGTTCCCTGTTTTTCTCCTAGGGTTGTGTGTATGAATTGTGTTATGTTGGAAAAGAGGTTAGAAGGTTATTAACATAACCTTACTAACCGACCAAGCCATAAGGCAAGGACGGCCAGCAAGCCCCGCGTGAGACAAGCACAGCGAGCTGGGCCATGGGCCTTGCTGTTGTGGCTGTGTCGCTGCTTCGGCCCGCGCGCACACGCGCAGCTCGCTCGGCCATGGGCCAGCGCTGCCGTGGCCTTGCTTGCTTGCCCAACGCGGTCCCATGGGCCTCGAGTGCTTCGTGCACTCGGCTCGTGGGCCGCTCTTCGTATCCGCGTTTAAATATATTTCCGAGATATTATTTATCGTTTCCTATACGACGAATCACCGTCGTACGATACGATTTAAACGTTTCGCCTAGCTTACGAATATTCGCAATACGATATACGATTCCGATGCAAGGTCGTATCGTATAATTCGTTTTCCAACTAATTCCCGAAAAGCTATTAAATGAATTTCCGATTCACTTAATCCGGTGATCTGTTACGTGTCATTGTTGTGACCTTGTAGGTTCAGTCAAGAGTAAGCTGTGAGTTCAATATCCATTAGAACTCACTGATCGGAAGCATTTCTCCAGCTAGCTGTTCCAATCACTTGATCTCACTGAATTAATTGTTCGCAATTAATCTGAACCTTGGTATTAGACTTAATGCACCTTGGGTGAAGGACATATTTCCTTCACTAAGAGCCTCTAAAGGCCGAGCTTCAAGTCAAAACAGTCGATGTAATGATTGTTGATTTCAATAACACTTCAATTTCTACTTACTCTTCGAGTCCTAATTCTAAACACAATCCTAATCCAAACAACTTTGCTTTACAAGAAACTGACTTTGAATTTCTAAAAGATATCGAAAATCATGAAAACAGGACACCCATAATTGAGGAAACAGAAAAAATCAACCTTTCTAACAGCAGTGATTCAAAACTAGTTCAGATTAGTTTAACTCTTTCGCAAGCAGAGCGGGACGATCTTATCAAGCTACTTTCAGAGTATGTAGACGTCTTCGCATGGTCCTATCATGATATGCCAGGGGTTGATCCAAGCATCGGTCAGCACACAATTCCCCTTATTCCAGGTTCAAAACCCATCAAGCAGAAACTCTGTCGCACGAAACCGGATGTTTCCCTCAAAATTCAAGAAGAGGTCTCCAAGCAGCTAGAGGCCGGGTTTATTCGAGAAGCAAAATATCCAGAATGGATCGCAAATGTCGTCCCAGTTCCAAAGAAAGAGGGCAAAGTACGAATGTGTGTGGACTACAGGGATCTTAACAGGGCCAGCCCTAAAGACGGTTTTCCATTGCCTCACATCGACATCTTGGTCGACAACACCGCAAATCACGCCTTACTCTCTTTTATGGACGGGTACGCGGGCTACAATCAGATTTCCATGGCAGAGGAAGACATGGAGAAGACAACCTTCATCACTTATTGGGGTACATATTGCTATACAGTTATGCCGTTCGGACCAAAGAACGCAGGAGCAACTTATCAATTAACAGCCACCGCCATCATGGGCGATATGATTCACAGGGAAATTGAGGTATATGTCGATGACATGATTGTCAAATCCAAAGAGAGACACGAGCATACCTCAGTACTTCAAAAGTTTTTCAACAGGCTCAGACAATACAACATGAGGCTCAATCCTCAAAAGTGTGCATTTGGGGTAACGTCAGGCAAGTTACTCGGATATGTTATCAGCTCTCGAGGCATAGAGGCTGATCCTTCAAAAATCAAAGCAATTCTCGAGATGCAACCACCAACGAATGAAAAGGAAATTCGGGGTTTTCTCGGCAGACTACAATATATCAGCAGGTTCATTTCAAGACTCACAATGATCTGTGAACCAGTATTTCGAAAGCTCCGAAAAAGCGAGCCCAAAGTGTGGGATGTCGATTGTCAGCATGCCTTCGACACAATCAAGAGCTACCTTTCCAACCCACCAGTACTAAATCCATCCATGCCAGGGATTCCCCTCAGGCTCTACCTCACAACAACCGATTCAGCAGTGGGGGGTATGCTTGCCCAGGAAATTGAAAGCAAGGAGAACGCCGTATACTACATAAGCAAAAAGATGATCGAGTACGAGACCAAATACACTCAGCTCGAGAAACTCAACATCGTGTTGGTTTGGGCCACAAAGAAACTACGGCATTACATGCTCTCCCATACAATACATGTGATCAGCAAAGCGGATCCTTTCAAGTATCTATTCGAAAAACCAGCACTCAACGGACGGTTGTCCAGATGGTTGGTCATGCTAGCATAATTCAACCTCAAATACATTCCACAGAAGTCTATCAAGGGTTCAGCAGTTTCAGATTCCCTAGCCGACTGTCCTGTCGAGGCAGAAGAGGAAGATTACGACTTACCCGACGAGTAAATCTTAATGACCAGTGATGACAGTTGGTCAATGCATTTTGACGGTGCTTCCAACCAGAACGGATGTGGTGTTGGAGTAATCTTAGTAGCTCCAGACGGCACACACATTCCGATACCAGCAAAACTGCAATTCAACGTCACAAACAATGCGGCAGAATATGAAGCATGCATCATGGGCCTGGAAGCCGCCTTAGCACTAGGCGTCCAGAAACTTCGAGTGTACGGGGATTCCTCCCTAATCATCAATCAAGTTTCCGGCAAATGGAAAGTAAGAAGCGACAGCTTGGCCCCATACCAGTCCTACCTCGAACAGCTGTCTGAACAAATAAAAGAGCTTCTCTATACATACCTCCCGAGAGAGGAGAATCAATTCGCCGATGCACTGGCAAAACTGGCTTCAATGATTAACATTCCAAGCAGCATGGCTGAAATGCCACTTACAATTGAAACACGTCAAGAAGTAGCATGTTTCCATGCTATTGACAACGTCGAGCAAGACGAAGATGAGCCTTGGTTTACAGACATTCAAAGGTATCTACAAAATTCAGAGTATCCCCCACACTTTTCAAGCAAGAATCAAAGGGCTCTACGATTACAATCAGCCAATTTCGTCATGGAAGGCGACATTCTATACAAAAGGTCCCTTGGCGGTCCTAACCTCCGATGTGTTGACAAGCACGAAGCTCAAAGAGTCATGGACAACATACATGCTGGAGTCTGTGGCACCCACATGAATGGGAAAATGCTAGCCCTCAAGATCACCAGGGCTCGATACTACTAGACTACCGTCGAACACTACATGTCAAAAGTGTGCGAATCTGAAGCACATTCCTCCATCAATTCTATACTCTCAATCATCATCGTGGCCGTTCTCAGCCTGGGTATCGATGTCATCGGCAAAGTTACTCCAACAGGCACCGGGGGTCATGAGTTCATACTGGTCGCCATCGACTATTTCACCAAATGGGTCGAGGCCAGGTTATTCAAGGCATTGGGTTCCAAGCAAGTGGCCCAGTTCATACAAGAAAACATCATATGCAGATACGGCGTTCCTTACGAGTTCATCAGTGACCAGGGAACCCATTTTCAAGGAGAGTGTGAAGATCTATTCACCGAGTACAAGATTCAACATCATCGCTCTTCGCCTTATCGCCCACAAACCAACGGGGCAGTCGAAGCAGCCAACAAGAATGTCAAAGCCATCATCATGAAAATGACTACCAATTACAAGGACTGGCCATAGAAGCTGCATTTCGCATTGTGGGGATATCGAACTTCAATTCGCACTTCAACTGGTGCAACTCCATTCTCATTGGTCTATGGAATGGAAGCAGTACAACCTATCGAGCTGGAGATACCTTCTCTAAGGATAGTCCTCCAAAGCAAAATCCCAGAAGCTGCATGGGTATAATCAAGATATAACGAGCTAGTCATGCTCGATGAGCGTTGGCTTCAAGCCGCTCACCATGTACAAGTCTATCAGCGCCGAGTGGCCAGACATTTCAACAAACGGGTCAGAAACCGAAACATCAAGGAAGGCGAGCTTGTCCTAAAATCCCTTCGCAAAAGCACCATGGACCCAAGGGGAAAGTTCAAACCCAACTGGGCAGGCCCATACATTGTCAAGAAGATCCTCTCCGGGGGAGCAGTCGAACTAACAGACATCGACGGAACAGAATTCAGATCTCTGATCAACCTCGATCAACTCAAGAAGTTCTATGTCTAAGTTCCATGTTCAAATTCAAGAATGCAAATTCGAGTCCTGTAAGGTAGTCAGAACTACGTCCGGCCTGATTCCCTAACGGGACACGTAGGCAACCTCATTTCGAGGCCCTAACACATTAATACAAAAAAATTCAAAATTTCCTCAATTAAGGGCATCCTAAAAATCAAATCAAATCTAAATTCAAAACTAAAATTGTTGTTGTCTTTATTCCAAATGTGCCAATTCAAAGCAAAGCATGTTCAAGCGGAATTTAACACAACAACTTTTTTATTTGGGCCCTAAGGTCTTCAAAGCTAATTCAAATACAAAGTCAGGATCAAGTGAAGCAAAGTTCAAAAGCCTTCTCACTTCCTAAACACATCTCCTAAACACATCTTCTAAACACATCTTACAAACACATTCCAAACACAATTCATTCCAATACAACTTCAAACACATTTAGCCTACAAGGATCTAGGGTTTGGCGACTATGCTCTCGAGTCTTGGCACCTTGAGTACTATCCCCTGACTCCTCCCGCGATTAATCATAAATCTTCCCCTTGCCCAAGCGGCGGGAGAAGGAACTTGCAAGCCTTCCAAGACGGGAGGACGACGAACCTCCTATTGATTCTGAACGGTCAAGCACCGGATGGGCCACACTCCCGTCACCTTCCTCATAGTCAGTTGATGCAGGACGTCTAGCTCTAGAACCTGAGACTCTAGCTGGTCTAGAGAAAGAAATGTCCCTCTGGCTTAGGCCTCTCATCCATACAAGGTACCCCGCAGACAGAGTACCTGACTCAGGTGGGGACTGGATACTCAAGAATGGTTTGGCAACCCAATACCGCCTCCAAACTCCAAGTCGATTTGCATTCAACACAACAGGTTTTGGGTTCTCTTCAGTACAGTCCGGGATCTCCTGTTTCAAGCCATACTGTCTCATCACTCGAGCAGGCGAGTAGAAGACCAGCATTGTGAGGCTTAGCACCCTCAAAGCAGTAGAACCAGGGGCATGTCTCATGGCAGCAATTCCCCACCAAGGAACTACCCACCTTATACAAGATTCAATCCCACAGAGTACGCATCTCCACTCGTCTAATGAAAGTCCGCCATACAACATGGGTCGCACAGTGAATCCTTTTCTATTATAGCTCTCCATGTTCTCCGGCGGTGTCACCAACATGAGCCTCTCCATAAGCCAAACCTTAGGGAGTATACAAGAGACACGTTTCAAAATTCAACATTCAAAATTCAAAATACAAGTACAAATTCAACATATAAGAAAGCTCCAGATCCTTACTTGGAGTAACACCGTGTTAGGTTATGATACATATGACATTACATAGATCATGCGGAAACAACCATTAACCCAGGACAACATATTATTTACACATAATCATATAGCATAATTTAGATGCATACTCTTTGTTGCGTGCCTTCCCTAGCTGCGCCCGAACCGAACAAGAACAAGTCTTTAGGACTCCAAGTGTCGTCCCTCCGTAGATAGTCCACAGAACGTCCGGATCCGCCTTAAGATTGACCAACTAGAATCGCCCTTAAGGTACTATTATTTTCGGCACTTTATAGGCAAATGTGTGACTGAATTTTTCTCTCAAAAACTCACTTTGAATACTTTTTAAACTTGTTATAAATTGTGAACCCAGGCCACATATTTATAGGGGTATGGAAAGGGAATTGGAATCCTATTCAGATACAAATTAATTAAACCTAGAATTCTACAAGAACTCTAATTTAATTAATTTATCAATTAGAATTAGGAATTTAATCATTAACCGAACTCTGCATGTTTTAGGAAACGTGCACGAACACAAACACTTGCACACACACGCACGGCAGCCACGATGGGCTCCCATGCGTGCGCGCGAGCAGCAGCCCACGCAGCGCCCGCGCGCGCTGCGCGCTGCGCGTGCTTGCGCGCGCTGTGCGTGCTGCGCGCGCTGTGCGCGCTGCGCAGCCTGGCCTTGCGCTGGGCCTGGCGTGGCTGTTTGTGCGGCGCGCTTGGCTTGCTGGGCGATGGCCTGGCTTCGTGCTGGGCCTCGTCCGGCAGGCCTCGTCCGATGCTTTTTCGTACGATGCGCTTCCGATTAAATTTTCCGATTCCGGAATTCATTTCCGATACGAACAATATTTAATATTTCCGATTCCGGAATTAATTTCCGTTTCGAACAAATATTTAATATTTCCGTTTCCGGAATTATTTTCCGATTCCGGTAATATTTCCGATTCTGACAATATTTCCGTTTCCGGCAATATTTCCGATTCTGGCAATATTTCCATTTCCGATAATATTTTCCGATACGTACCATGTTTCCGTTTCCGGCAACATCTACGACTTGGATAATATTTATATTTCCGATACGATCCATATTTCCGTTTCCGGCAATATCATCGTTTCCGGAGTATTCATTTCTTGCCTGTGACGATCTCAGCTCCCACTGAAACCAAGATCCGTCGGTTCCGAATATTCATAGATGGAGTATTTAATGCCATTAAATACTTGATCCGTTTACGTACTATTTGTGTGACCCTACGGGTTCAGTCAAGAGTAAGCTGTGGATTAATATCATTAATTCCACTTGAACTGAAGCGGCCTCTAGCTAGGCATTCAGCTCACTTGATCTCACTGAATTATTAACTTGTTAATTAATACTGAACCGCATTTATTAGACTTAACATAGAATGCATACTTGGACCAAGGGCATTATTTCCTTCAGTCTCCCACTTGTCCTTAGGGACAAGTGTGCATTTCCTAATTCCTTTGTCGCTCGATGCTTGCTCTTGAACATAAGGTAAGAGTTGTCATCCTTATTACGTCCAGAGGTGTTCCTCGGTTTCAGAGTTCAACTGATCAAATAAACAGATAATCATAGCCTATGATTCATCCGAGCACGGCCATGCATTTCACAGTTTCTAGCTCTCCGAGTGGCCTTGTACAACTTTTAAGCATCTCATCCCGATTTATGGGAGGACAATCCCAATCTTGCGATCTTGAGATTAGACTTCGTTTGATAGGTGATTACCTGAGCGTTGCCTTTATAGCCTCCTTTTACGGTGCGACGGTTGGTCAACGTCAAAGCAACCAGTTCTCAAACAAGTAATCTCAAATCACTCAGGTATTGAGGATTTAGTGTCTAATAATTTAATGAAATTTACTTATGACAGACTTTCATCTCTTACAGTAAAGTTTCATAGGTCTTGTCCGATACTAGTCTTCCCAAAGTAAGTATCTATGCAAATGATTATAACATTGCCATGTCCACATAGTTCAAGAAACAGAACTACTAGTCATCTTGCATTCTAATCGTCTAACGTTTTCTATGCGTCCAATTTTATAGAAAACTCCGACTAGGGACCATTTTCAACCTTTGACATTCAAGTTCACTTGATAGACATTTCTTAGTCACAGGACTGGTCCTGACAGTCTATCTTGAATATATCGTCAAATTGAAGGGACTCATCATTTAATAAACCACAAATTAAATGGAAAAATGAATTCATTTCATTTATTGTGAATGATTAACCAATAATGTTTTACAAAGATTTAAACTCTAAAACTTTAAAACATTAAACAGAGACATCAAAGTCATTCTCCAATATGCTTGATTCCCATAGCTGCAGTGTGCGAGTTGTGCTTCGCCTGCGGCAGAGGTTTAGTTAATGGATCTGATATGTTGTCATCAGTTCCAATTTTGCTTGTCTCGACTTCCTTTCTTTCAACGAACTCTCGTAGAAGGTGAAATCTACGAAGTACATGCTTGACTCTCTGGTGGTGTCTAGGCTCTTTTGCCTGTGCAATAGCTCCGTTATTATCACAATACAGGGCTATTGGTCCTTTAATGGAGGGGACTACACCAAGTTCTCCTATGAACTTCCTTAGCCATATAGCTTCCTTTGCTGCTTCATGTGCAGCAATGTACTCCGCTTCAGTTGTAGAATCCGCAATGGTGCTTTGCTTAGCACTTTTCCAGCTTACTGCTCCTCCGTTGAGGTAGAAGACAAACCCAGACTGTGATCTGAAATCATCTTTGTCGGTTTGGAAACTTGCGTCCGTATAGCCTTTAACAATTAATTTATCATCTCCACCATAGACCAGGAAGTCATCTTTGTGCCTTTTCAGGTACTTCAGAATATTCTTGGCAGCAGTCCAATGCGCCTCTCCTGGGTCTGACTGGTATCTGCTCGTAGCACTGAGTGCGTACGCAACATCTGGGCGTGTACATATCATAGCATACATTATTGAACCAATCAATGATGCATATGGAATCCCATTCATTCGTCTACGCTCATCAAGTGTTTTTGGGCACTGAGTCTTGCTTAGAGTCATTCCATGAGACATGGGTAGGTAGCCTCGCTTGGAGTCCGCCATCTTGAACCTATCAAGCACCTTATTGATATAAGTGCTTTGACTAAGTCCAATCATCTTTTTAGATCTATCTCTGTAAATCTTGATGCCCAATATGTACTGTGCTTCTCCTAGATCCTTCATCGAAAAACATTTCCCAAGCCAAATCTTGACAGAGTTCAACATAGGAATGTCATTTCCGATAAGCAATATGTCGTCGACATATAATACTAGGAAAGCAATTTTGCTCCCACTGACCTTCTTGTATACACAAGATTCGTCCGCGTTCTTGATGAAACCAAAGTCACTGACTGCTTCATCAAAACGTATATTCCAGCTCCTGGATGCCTGCTTCAATCCGTAGGTTGACTTTTTTAGCTTGCATACCTTTTTAGCATTCTTTGGATCCTCAAAACCTTCAGGCTGTGTCATAAACACAGTTTCTGTTAAAACGCCGTTTAAGAAAGCAGTTTTGACATCCATCTGCCATATTTCGTAATCGTAATATGCAGCGATTGCTAACATTATTCGAATAGACTTTAGCATTGCAACTGGTGAAAAGGTTTCATCGTAATCCACACCGTGGACTTGCCTGTAACCTTTTGCGACCAATCTAGCTTTGAAAACCTCAAGTTTCCCATCCTTGTCCTTTTTCAGTTTGAAAACCCATTTGCTTCCAATGGCTTGGTAGCCATCTGGCAAATCGACCAAATCCCATACTTGGTTTTCAGACATGGAGTCTAATTCAGATTGCATGGCTTCTTGCCACTGCTTGGAGCTAGGGCTCGTCATAGCTTGCTTGTAAGTCGCAGGTTCATCACTTTCAAGTAATAGAACGTCATAGCTCTCGTTCGTCAAAATACCTAAGTACCTCTCCGGTTGAGATCTATATCTTTGCGATCTACGCGGGGTAACATTTCTAGATTGACCATGATTCTCACCAGATTCTTCTAAAGATCTCTGAGTTTCATCCTGAATGTCATCTTGAGCATTCTCTAGAGTTTATTGTTCGACTCGAATTTCTTCGAGGTCTACTTTTCTCCCACTTGTCATTTTGGAAATGTGATCCTTCTCCAAAAAGACACCATCTCGAGCAAGAAACACTTTGTTCTCAGATGTATTGTAGAAGTAATACCCCTTTGTTTCCTTTGGATAGCCCACAAGGATACATTTGTCAGATTTTGGATGAAGTTTGTCTGAAATTAATCGTTTGACGTATACTTCACATCCCCAAATCTTAAGAAAAGACACATTTGGAGGCTTTCCAAACCATAATTCGTATGGAGTCTTTTCGACAGCTTTAGACGGAGCTCTATTTATAGTGAGTGCAGCTGTATTTAGTGCATGTCCCCAAAATTCTAATGGAAGTTCGGCCTGACCCATCATTGACCTGACCATGTCTAGCAAGGTTCTGTTCCTCCGTTCTGACACACCGTTCCATTGTGGTGTTCCAGGAGGAGTCAATTCTGATAGAATTCCACATTCTTTCAGATGGTCATCAAATTCATAGCTCAGATATTCACCGCCTCTATCAGACCGCAGTGCCTTAATCTTCTTGCCTAATTGATTCTCTACTTCACTCTGAAATTCCTTGAATTTGTCAAAGGATTCAGACTTATGCTTCATTAGGTAGACATAACCATACCTACTGAAGTCATCAGTGAAAGTGATAAAGTAGCTGAAACCACCTCTAGCATTTGTACTCATTGGTCCACATACATCTGTATGGATTAAACCCAATAGTTCATTTGCTCTTTCTCCAACTTTAGAGAAAGGTTGCTTTGTCATTTTGCCAAGTAAACATGATTCGCATTTACCATAATCCTCTAAGTCAAATGGCTCTAGAATTCCTTCCTTTTGAAGTCTTTCTAAGCGTTTCAAGTTTATATGGCCTAATCGACAATGCCACAGATAGGTGAGATCTGAATCATTCTTTTTGGCCTTTTTGGTATTTATGTTATATACTTGTTTGTCGTGATCTAATAAATAAAGTCCATTGACTAATCTAGCAGATCCATAAAACATCTCTTTAAAATAAAACGAACAACTATTGTCTTTTATTATAAAGGAAAATCCCTTAGCATCTAAGCAAGAAACTGAAATGATGTTTTTAGTAAGACTTGGAACATGGAAACATTCTTCCAGTTCCAAAACTAGCCCAGAGGGCAACGACAAATAGTAAGTTCCTACGGCTAATGCAGCAATCCGTGCTCCATTTCCCACTCGTAGGTCGACTTCACCCTTGCTTAACTTTCTACTTCTTCTTAGTCTCTGTGGATTGGAACATAAGTGTGAGCCACAACCTGTATCTAATACCCAAGAAGTTGAATTAGCAAGTATACAGTCTATAACGAAAATACCTGAAGATGGAACGACTGTTTCGTTCTTCTGATCTTCCTTTAGCTTCAAGCAATCTCTCTTCCAATGCCCCTTCTTCTTGCAGTAGAAGCATTCGGATTCAGAAGTGGGTTGACTGACCTTCCTCTTTGCAGATTTGGCGCCAGTTTGCTTAGTTGGGCTGGCCTTGTTGCCACCTTTCTTAGCATTCCTCTTCTTTCCAGATTTCTTGAACTTGCCCCCACGCACCATAAGCACATCCTGCTTATCACTTTTGAGCGTCTTTTCAGCGGTCTTCAGCATACCGTGAAGCTCAGTGAGCGTTTTGTCCAGACTATTCATACTGTAGTTCAGTTTGAACTGATCATACCCGCTATGAAGAGAATGGAGGATGGTGTCTATAGCCATTTCCTGAGAAAATTGCTGATCCAGCCGACTCATATTCTCAATGAGTCCAATCATTTTGAGAACATGTGGACTTACGGGCTCGCCTTTCTTAAGCTTGGTCTCAAGAATTTGCCTATGAGTCTCGAATCTTTCGACTCGAGCCAGATCTTGGAACATGTTCTTTAACTCACTGATGATTGTGAAAGCATCTGAGTTGATGAACGTTTTCTGCAGATCCGCACTCATGGTGGCGAGCATTAGACATTTCACATCCTTGTTGGCATCAATCCAACGATTGAGGGCTGCCTGAGTGACCCCGTCGCCTGCAGCTTCGGGCATCGCCTCATCCAGGACATACTCCTTTTCTTCCTGCATAAGAACTATTTGCAAGTTCCTTTGCCAGTCAAGGAAGTTTTTCCCGTTCAACTTCTCCTTTTCGAGAATTGATCGAATGTTGAATGAATTGTTGTTTGCCATATTAAAAACTACAATTGAAAAGAATAAACAAATAAATAACCATTCACAGTTTCTCTTAATAAACTTAAATTCTAGCATACATGCATAATTCAATGTTTATTAAGCATTTTATTCAAATTATGTGTTCCGGCAGGTGCGAATAAAATGATTCCAAGATCCTAAAATCATTGAAGAACTAAGCACAGTTTGTCGACTTAATCCTAGAACATCTTAGGTAAGCAAAAGCCTTTTGCTAATAGTCTAGAAACTATTCTTGGTTGATAGGTACGTCTAAGAACTTATTAGGTAAACCTATCTGTTTGCCACGACATAAAAGGACTCCTTACTTATATCGTTGAGTTTCACCAAAACTAACATGTACTCACAATTATTTGTGTACCTTGCCCCTTTAGGACCAATAAGTAACACCTCGCTGAGCGAAAACTATTACTAGATTGATGTAAAGGATATCCAAGCAAGTGTATATTTTGGCATGGCACCTTTTAACTCAATTTTTAAGTTTGGAACTTAAGGCTCTTACTATGTTGGTTAGATTTTAAGTGAACTAAAATCCTTAATCATGCAACATAATCAAGCTTTTGATCTCATGCATTTTAAGACATATTTAAAAGCAATAAATAACTTAAAACATGCATAAGATATTTGTGATCTAGTTTGGCCCGACTTCATCTTGAAGCTTTGACTTCAAAGTCCGTCTTGAAAATCTCCGTGGGAGGCACCATTTTCTTCAAATAGGATAAGCTATAACTAATTACAACTATTTGATGGTACGCAGACCATATTTGAATTGAAAAATAACTTTGGTACTTTAGACCAATTACATTCAAATTAATGGTACGCAGACCATATTTTCTATCCTATTTGGGCCATACTAGTCACTTCATAACCTGCAAAACAGTACATATACAATATATACCATTCACCCATTCATTATCATGAATGGCCCACATAGCTGGTTAGTAAAACACATTATGCATCACGTTAACATTTGCAGCAATTAATCAAGGGCACCAATAATCTACCAATTATTCAGTCCTTATTAATTCTAATCAAGTTGTTTTAACCTTAAGGATTTGTAGACCTAATCAAGAGGTTATGACTAAAAAGCGCTCCCACTTAAACCAATAAATTTATATGCTTTACTAATTTTAAACATAAAAATGTATTTCTAGTCCAACCGGAAACATACAAATTTAATTAAAATTTAAAGCTCATATCAATTTATAGTTGAATCCAAAAATTTAATTTAGTTTCAGTCGTATTTAAATTAATTCATGATTTTAATTTCAGTAAAATAATTAGAATAAATAACATTTATTATAATTATAATATTCAAAATTAAAATCCAAGAAAATAATTTAAATTATTAATTTTAAAATTAATTAAAATTACGTGAACTGAAATTTTCAAATTAAACATTCAAAACGATCTAATCGTAACGCAAACACCCTACGCATTGCACGCCCATGAGCCGCACGCACACAGCCATTGCTGGCCATGTGCGCGCAGCCCATGCGCTCGTCGCATAGCTGCTGCATCCCCATCGCAAGCCTCCGCACGCATTGGTGCTAGCTGCGCGCGCCAGCGCTCATCGCACGCGAGCTATCGCTCGCAGTGCGCGCGCGACATCGCTCGCTGGGCGCGCGACATCGCTCGCTGGGCGCGCGCGAGCCATCGCTCGCTGGGCGCGCGACATCGCTCGCTGGGCGCGCGAGCCATCGCTCGCTGGGCGCGCGACATCGCTCGCTGGGCGCGCGAGCCATCGCTCGCTGTGCGCGCGAGCCATAGCTCGCTGGGCGCGCGACATCGCTCGTTGTGCGCGCGAGTAATGATGGGCGCAGCGCTCGTGGCACGCGAGCTTGCGCTCGCTGCGCGCGAGGCTGCGCGCTCTTGTGCGAGGCAGCGCGCGTTGTGGCGCAGCTCGCTTGCTGCCCACACGCGACTGCCTTGGCTCGCCCTTCGCCCATGCCCATTCGTTCATTGCTCGTGGCACACGACACAAGGCAGGGCTGCTGCCTTGTGCTCGTGCACTACGCCCTTGCTCATTGCATTCGTGCCGCACGGGCGACGAGCTCCCTTGCTCGTCGTCGCATGCCCGCATTATACAACACCCCTTAAGGGTAACACGAAGCGTCCATTGCTTCGTGCGTGCAAGTTTTATGAACGAATCGCATAAAAATTTAAAATTTATATTTAAAATTAATGACAAATTAATAAATAATATTAATTTCATAATTTTAGGGCGAAAAAATCGAAAATTTATTATCCAATTGATTTTCGATTGTTATGGATTCAAGTCTAGGTCATAAAAATTTAAAATTTATCATAAATTTACAATTTTTATGGTGGTTTTTAATCTTAGGTTTCTAATTAAATTACAATTAGTTATGAAAATCAAATTAATTCTAAATTATTCTAATTTTCAACAAATTAATCATAATTACAAATTAGATTGCATAATTAACAAGACTAGGCATTCAAACTTGTTAAACATATGCAGTAGGTCAATCAAAAATTCAAGATTTATCAACAAGAATCGCAAATATTTAATTTAACATCTTAAATTTACGAAATTTTGCATTCGAAAAACTAAAACCTTCGAAAAGTCATAGTTAGGCTTCGAATTTGAGAATTCTGGATTTGGCAGAAAAAAAATACTTTTGTCAAAATTTTAGAATGCCTTTTACATGCGGAATTGACACAAAAATCACTCAATTCGGATGAGTAACGAAGAAACTGCCGAAAAACTGCGTACGTATAATTAAATAAACGCAATTTGCAATTAATTAACAATTACGAAAATTAATCACCCCTTTTAATTCTTGCAAATTTGTAATATTTAACCATGTTCATGCAATTTAGATTATGAAAATAATAAGGGGCTCGTGATACCACTGTTAGGTTATGATACATATGACATTACATAGATCATGCGGAAACAACCATTAACCCAGGACAACATATTATTTACACATAATCATATAGCATAATTTAGATGCATACTCTTTGTTGCGTGCCTTCCCTAGCTACGCCCGAACCGAACAAGAACAAGTCTTTAGGACTCCAAGTGTCGTTCCTCCGTAGATAGTCCACAGCACGTCCGGATCCGCCTTAAGATTGACCAACTAGAATCGCCCTTAAGGTACTATTATTTTCGGCACTTTATAGGCAAATGTGTGACTGAATTTTTCTCTCAAAAACTCACTTTGAATACTTTTTAAACTTGTTATAAATTGTGAACCCAGGCCACATATTTATAGGGGTATGGAAAGGGAATTGGAATCCTATTCAGATACAAATTAATTAAACCTAGAATTCTACAAGAACTCTAATTTAATTAATTTATCAATTAGAATTAGGAATTTAATCATTAACCGAACTCTGCATGTTTTAGGAAACGTGCACGAACACAAACACTTGCACACACACGCACGGCAGCCACGATGGGCTCCCATGCGTGCGCGCGAGCAGCAGCCCACGCAGCGCCCGCGCGCGCTGCGCGCTGCGCGTGCTTGCGCGCGCTGTGCGTGCTGCGCGCGCTGTGCGCGCTGTGCGTGCTGCGCGCGCTGTGCGCGCTGCGCAGCCTGCTGGGCCTGGCCTTGCGCTGGGCCTGGCGTGGCTGTTTGTGCGGCGCGCTTGGCTTGCTGGGCGATGGCCTGGCTTCGTGCTGGGCCTCGTCCGGCAGGCCTCGTCCGATGCTTTTTCGTACGATGCGCTTCCGATTAAATTTTCCGATTCCGGAATTCATTTCCGATACGAACAATATTTAATATTTCCGATTCCAGAATTAATTTCCGTTTCGAACAAATATTTAATATTTCCGTTTCCGGAATTATTTTCCGATTCCGGTAATATTTCCGATTCTGACAATATTTCCGTTTCCGGCAATATTTCCGATTCTGGCAATATTTCCATTTCCGATAATATTTTCCGATACGTACCATGTTTCCGTTTCCGGCAACATCTACGACTTGGATAATATTTATATTTCCGATACGATCCATATTTCCGTTTCCGGCAATATCATCGTTTCCGGAGTATTCATTTCTTGCCTGTGACGATCTCAGCTCCCACTGAAACCAAGATCCGTCGGTTCCGAATATTCATAGATGGAGTATTTAATGCCATTAAATACTTGATCCGTTTACGTACTATTTGTGTGACCCTACGGGTTCAGTCAAGAGTAAGCTGTGGATTAATATCATTAATTCCACTTGAACTGAAGCGGCCTCTAGCTAGGCATTCAGCTCACTTGATCTCACTGAATTATTAACTTGTTAATTAATACTGAACCGCATTTATTAGACTTAACATAGAATGCATACTTGGACCAAGGGCATTATTTCCTTCACACCGGACTTCCCGACGGTAGAAAAGAGGGGTCCGACTTCAGCATGTCAAGGCACATCAACGTTTCGCCAATCACGAGCGGCATTGGGTCCCGACCATTAGCAAACTGCTCTACAATTTCTATTAGGGAGGCATCACCATTGCCAAACCCCTCTTTCGAAAAGAGAAAGCGAGCGAATATACAAAAACTCAAGGCTCTCAGGCGGAATACTTTGGGAACATCAAGCCCAGCAAAGTAGGTGACAAAGAGGGATAAATCCACCCCTCTGCCATATACAACAGCACTCAAAAGTGAGGGCTTCAAGCCCAAATACCTTTCAAAATTCAAGAAAAAGTGTTCTTCAACACTGGGCACGAATGGCTCCAGCATAATGGGCCACCCCAATATAGCGCTAAATTCCTCAGGGAGGGGACATACCTTATTATTTCCAGAGCGGAAGACATGATGATTGGGATCCCAAGCCTCCAGAGCAGCAAGAATGAAGTGCAAATCCAATTTTACAAACCGGAAAGAGACGAGCACCCCAAGATGCATGCCATCAAGCTTTCTTTTCTCCAATTTGCCTAGCGAACCAAGCCACGAGTTCAAGGCACTCTCGAAGGACACATCCATATTCTCTTTTCTTTTCGAGAGGAAGCAGTATGCAATGATAGCAGGGAAGGATTGATACAAGACGTAATTCGACAACCTCTCTATTTATACAAGAGTCGACCCACAGGCGCCAGGCGCCAAGCCCGCGCCAGACGCAGGGGCCTGCATCAAAGGACGAGGCCACCGTCCTCTTTTATGACTCCGAGTACACACTCTTTAGTGTTTCGGACAGCAGAGTACAACCTCCATTATTCAAGATTCCAAAGCCGCAAGCCGCGCAATTTCAAGCAGTCCGGATCACCGCTTCAGGCAGATTTCGGGTCATTCTAAAATTCAAGCATTCTAGTCCTAGATCGGCGTCCTAAGTCGAGTCTGCATATGCATAGAAAGAGTTGAATATACTTTGACTTGCGCTTTTCCTAACCAAAAAATCTCAGTCAAAGTGGGGGCTTATAGTGGGTATATACACCAGAAAAAATGGGGCAAATTTTTTCAAATTTTTTGCAAAATTCTCATGCATGCATCTAGCCACAAATTTCAAAGCACACACAACGCATACAATTCCAAACATTCAAGCATACAAAAACCAATCTTTAAATCTTACAAACCAATTCATGTTCAAAACCATATAACCATACAAAAATTCAAGTTTCAAATCCATACAAATACAATCCAGCCTATACAAAATCAACCTAGGCAAGCTGGAACTCGCTACCATGCAGGGTCAATCTGAGTCATCATCAACAGTGACATCAACCACAGGCGCCTTGTCCCTGTTCCGCCTCCTGAGGCGCTCCAGATCCAGATCCAGCTCCGTCCCAGGGGTACTAGGATCCTGCTCCGATATACGAAGTGTGCCAGTGGAGGGATGAACTCCCTGCTTAGGAGAGGAATACTGATACGGCGGCGGCATCGGCATATACTGGTACGACCCAAACATCTGAGCCTGGCGCATCCTCTCCATCTCTGCATAGTAAGCCCAAGAATCTGCACCCCAAGGCTGAGGACCACTTCCTCCGAAATAGTAACCAGGGGAAGAAACATAGGGCCGTGAACCGCCTGCACCTCCAAACGAATGCCTGGTGGGATCAACATGTACAAAAGGGGAAGCTCCCCGCTCAGCATCAGAATGCCTCTGACGAGCACCATCACCGGACCCCTGTCCCAGATTCAAGCTCGGCCCCTCCTGCCTCAAGGATGTCTCCGCCTGGGGTTCTCTGTCAACGGATCCTCTACGGTCTCGACGGCACTCCTATACAAAATACAATTTCAAGAGTCAACATCCAAGTTCGGATTTCCATAATACAAATTCCAAGATCAAGAAAGACACCTCTCTGTCCCGGCCAGAGAGCTTCCGGGTCAGCTTGGCACAATGCCTCTTCCAAGAATCAAGCAAGAGCATCCAGCGACGCAATTTCGCCCGAGGCGCCTGCGTACAATATCCAAGATCAATTTCCCAATACAAGATTACAAACAGTTTCAAGAAAATGCAACAGTACTCACAACAGCATAATGCTCATGTACAACATCATATGATTTCCAGTGCGGAGGAGAAGCAAAAGGGATGATCTCCACCACCTCTTCCCCGTCCGAGTTCTCATAGCGGAGGATCCTATCAGCATGGGGAATGTCCTCAGGATCAACCTCCTCCTCCTATATACGATCATACAATCATACAATCATCCAATCAATACAAGAATACAAGAATACAAGATACAAGTTCTAAAGCTCACCGGCAGTACGAAGGGTACTGGTGGAGCCAACCTCCTCAGGAAGTCGTCATAGCTCCCCTTCTTGTGTACAAAATCCCTCCAAGAGCGGCAAACAGCATCGCCCCTAGCCTCCACATAGAGCCGGGCCAGCTCTTTATCCAACGCCAGCATGGACCCCGGTGGGTCCTTGGGGATAAGTCTTTCCCCCGAATTGTGCTGAGGGGACACTCGCTCCCCTAGGTACCACATGTGGCAGTACACCCCTGGAAGAAAAACCCGCCGCCCAGACAGGAAATGGGCACGAGCAGCCGAGGCAGGTATGAGCGCGTTGGGAAAAGGACGCCATACCACCTGCAAAACAGACAACTCAAGCAACAATACAAATACAAATACAAGAGGACACAACAGTACAAGAATATTACCTCGTCAGCAGGAAGGACTCTCCAAGCTTTGCGAGAGGCCGCCAGAGGCACACTCTTGCGCACCGCTCCTATCCAAGAGGCAGCATACGGGTAAGCCGCATCTCTAGTACGATCCGACGCCAAAGTCGAAAAGTGCTTATATATCCAAATCTTTCGAGAAGCAAGCAAAATATCAGTCAAGTTCAAATACAAGCATACAAGTACAAAATACAAGGTACAAAGAGTCTTAAATACCTCCAGCGCACTCTATAGAGCAGCCATGCTCGGGTCACTCCCCAACGTAGTCCGGGAAGCCCGCTTCATCTCGTACAAGAGGTGGCTATATGCCAAGCCACCTGAGTTATAGCTCGAAACAGCTCTCAAGTCCCTCAGAACGGACAGAAACCTGATGTGCACCCGACTGTTCCTACTCGGGACCATCACTCTGCTCACCAAGGCTAGGAGAAAGAGCCTAACCCTCTGCTCCGCGGATACACCCACACCGCAGATAGCCTCCACAATCACCATCACGGAAGCGTGGGAATCATCGTCTGACAAGTCAACAACAGGGCCAAGCAAGTCCCTGGCAGCGGCAGAGCGCCACGTCAGCTCCGGATCAAAGGTCACGTTCCTCTCAGAAAAAGGATGACCCGTGATCATAGCAAACTCAAATGGGGTAATGGTTATCTCCCCCCAAGACATGTGGAAAGTGTTGGTGGTATCCCACCACCGCTCCAAAAAGCCCACAGCCGGGGCTTAATCCCTGTTCTCCTCGAAGTACCTCCCATGGTACGCCAGAAGTCGGCCAGGCCCGTCTGCGACCAAATCTCCATGGCCTCCTCATCAGCACGAAGAGCTTTAACAGCCCTCTGAACATCCACCAAGGACCAGAAAGTACGAAACGGCTTTCCATCGGCCTATAGGTGAACGAGTTAACTCCAAACCTATAGAAATACAAAATACAAATTCAAAACGCAGTACAAGACTCACCATACCAGCGCGAGGCCGCTGAGACAAGTGCCACTCCGGCCGAAACACCAGGTCGGAAGGGCTCCAACCAGTACCAGCAAAAGTAGGCGCATCCTGGGGAACCATACCCCCGTCTAGCGCGTTTATTGCAGCCGCTTCATCATCCGAAGCGTCCTCCTCAGCAGCTCGAACCACCGACGATTCGGCGAGCTTCCTCCGAGTGTGACGAGGCATACTAAATCAAGTGGAGTACAAGGTGTCAAAATTCTAAACTGGGGGCTATCCTATACTAGCCTAAACAAAGTCAAAAAATTCAAGACAAATCCCCGGTGGACCTCTAGTTCAAGGTACAAGTTCAACACCAACGCCTAGGCTACCCACGCCGAAGCACGTATACAAGTTCAAACACCAACGCCTAGGCTATCCGTGCCGAAGCCGATACAAAAATATACATTCAAGAAAACTTTCAAAAAATTCAAAACTACAAGTTCCAACAGTTCAACTTCAAGTGGCTATCAAACAATTTTCTACAAGATTCAAGAAGCTTAAGCATACAAGCATCATTTCAAAGTACGAGAAAATCAAAACTACATGCAATCCTAGAGTTATTTCATTAGCAAAAACATGAAATACTTACATGGATAAGGCAAGAACAAGACCAAGGGAAGATAATTCGACCTTTGAAAGAGAAATAAGAAAGCAAGATATTGCTACTCAAAATGGCACGGCAAGGGGCACTTATATAGTGCAGCCCCGCACCGTACGCCGCCCCAGCGCCCAGCGCTGCCCGCTGCATGCGCGAATCTTCAGCGCGCGGTCTTCGTGCTGATTGCATGTCCTTTGCTGCTACGGTCTTCCGCACCAAGCATCAAACGTCGCATCGGACCATCCATCGGAAATGCTGGTATACACCCGTATCTCCAAGTACAAACAGATGAATGTTTCAAGAATACAAAGTCCAAAAAAATACAACGACTCAGGCTTTCAACTCCCAACGGACCCAAGCTCCGGGAAAGTCAGTCGAAACTTCAAAATTTTAAGGTCCAGTAAAAAGCTCTTATCCCCAGCAAAGCACATCCACAACGGATTAACTCTGGTTATTCAAAAATTCAAGATTCAAAATTTTCGACGCCAAGCTCTGTCCTGAACTGAAGGCGGAAAAGTACAAGTACAAATCAGAGTCATCACCAACCGCACCGAGGTAGACTCTATCCTTTTTTCTAACGCTTGTTTTATGCAGGTACCGGCGTACAAAGAGTGGTCTCGATTGCAGAACATCTTGATCATTCTCCGTCCCTTTCGAAATACTTTGACTTGCGCTTTCCTAACCGAACGCTCAGTCAAAGTGGGGGCTTCTGTAGACACCTAATTTGTGTCTCCCCTTTGGGATGATGATGATTCCATTATCCTTATTAGGTGATTGGAATAACTCCAGTCAGAAATCCCAATTGCTAAGAATACTTCCAAAATTCAAGATCCAAAATCCAACCCCCGAGACTGTTCCCCTTTCGGTTCTCTGTACAAAATACAACTTTCCAAATCCAATTTCAAAATCCAAGTACAATCTCATCTAGTGGACCATCCCATTGGTTTTACTAGGCCTTTTCCACTGAAAATCATATAAGGCAAGTCATATTCGGGCGCCGACCCACAAAACCGAGCATGTCGGGCCCCGTCCCGTGAAACCGGAATTCAAAACCCGAGAAAGGCTTGTTTTTAGACGCTAAATGATGCTTTAACCTCCAAGAAAATACAAAACGCCAAACCTAGTACTATTCGTACAACAGGTACAACACTACAAGACGAAACAAGGACGGAGCCGCGTCCTTGCTTTGGCGGCATTCAAGCCACATCAGCAGCGCACTGCGCTGGTCCAGCGTGCTGCGCTGGCGTGTGCTGGCGCCTTGCACCCATTCTTCCTATAAATACCCCTCATTTTTAGCATAATGGGGAGGAGAACAACAATACAACATCATAATTCTGCCATTACGCCTCAAAATACAACTCAAAAACTCCTCAAAAACACATACAAAATTCCTAAATTCAAAAGCAATTGGGACCTCTTGCCTAAACCTAACTAGGTAAATCCGAATCCCATTCTAATCAACTATGTTGCTTTGATTTCAAAATGATTAGCAAGTTTGTGTTTTTTTCAATCATTAAAAACACCACTTGCAACAATCATACATGTTTTCCAAAAATACAAACTTTTTCAAAATACAAAATGCAAACTTTCAAGATTCAAGGATGTCCAAAGTTGTTTACAATCACCTCTTTGGACTAGAATCACCATCAAGTATGGGGTAATGAAAGATGTCTCCTTTTAACATTTAAAGGTTTAGTCTTTTGAGATTCAAAACTCCATTTTTCAATATACAAGTTCAAGTTTTCAATTTTCAAATATCTCACCATGTTTAGGGTTGTCCATGGTTACTTCCCTAAACTAGCATCCTTTCAAGTTCAAATTTCAATTATTTCAAGTTCAAAACTTCAATATTCAAGCTTTCAAATTCAAGTTTAACATGCAAAATCTAGGATATTTGGGTTGAGCAACCTCTCCCAAGTTAAGATTTTTGGCTTTGAATTCGTGTCGGGCGCACTTATTTTTAAGGAGCCGCTTGGCGTTCGAATCTCATGTGCCCAGTACAAATTCCAATTATGCACCTTTCAATATTGCAATTTCAATATCGCACCTTTCAATACCGCAATTTCAATATCGCACTTTCAATACCGCAATTTTAATACCGCAATTTCAATACCGCAATTTCAATTCCGCACTTTCAATTCCGCATATTTACTTGCCTAGTCCATTTCTAGGCAATGTGGACCTACTCCCTAGTCCTTTTCTAGGGGGTCTTGTATTTACTAATTCCGCACTTTATTTAGTATTGTGATGTTGCTTTATTTGCTTTATTGCTTTCATTACCGCACATGCTAAATACAACAAAATACAAAGGTTACATCACGCTTAACAAAGATAATTTCTTGGACAAACCGGCCTTAGGTTCCTTAAATTAATCTTTAAAGCAAAGTGACCACCATACAATTAGAGATTCTATTTGCTCTAAATTCAAACCCACATAGTCTAATCTAGGGTATATTTTCGAAAAAATGTTGTGCCAACGTACTTGAATATTTCTAAAGCTCGCGGAATAAGCATTTCGTTCCCGTGCCCGGATCTCACCCATCCGTTTCGAGGATTCAAAGCCTTATCCAAAATAGAGTCACTTGCGGTCTTTCCAAACGATACTTTAAACAATGTTTGGTGGCGACTCCTTCGAGGTACAAAAATTCTATGGTTTTCTAAAGAACCGCCCCTCTTGTAGAACGGGAAACAAGTTTTGCACACAAAAAAAAACCCTACACTATGGCAAACAACAATCAAAACATCATCATGGGTTCTGAGCTTATGGTCAAGCTGAACCTAACAAATTTTCTTGAATGGGAAGCTAAGCTAGTTGAAGTAATAAGACTAATAGAGAAGTATACACTATAATTTGGCATAATAGAGAAGTATTTCTGCAGGCTAATGGAGTTGATCAGTTTGTGCAGGCTGGAAAATTTAGAATTCAGAAAATGTATAAGTTTCTTCATCCAGTTGGAGCTCGGGTGGGATGGAATAGATTGATTTGTAATAGCCATGCTAGTCCAAAGAGTACCTTCATTATGTGGCTAGCAGTGCAGAATAGGCTAGCTACAAAAGACAGATTGATAAGATGGCAGCTGAATATTGATGGTACTTGTGGCCTGTGTCAGTTAGAAAGTGAAAGCTTGGAGCATTTGTTCTTCTCTTGTTCTTATTCTAAGGAGATTTGGAGACAGGTTCTGCTTTATCTAGGTGTGACTAGAGCTGTGTTGCCTTGGCAAGAAGAAGTACAGATTGCAGTGAAGAGAAGCAGAAGTAAATAGAAGAAGGCTTGCAAGTATAGTATAGTTTTCATTGAGTCGGTTTACTGTATCTGGTTGCAAAGAAATTCTAAGGTGTTTAGGGATCATGTTGATCCAGTCAAAACTGTTGTTAGCAACATTATGTTTAATGTTGAGTGTAGATGTCAATAGTGGCTGCTGTTGAAGGAAATAATGCCCTTGTTCCAAGTATGAATTTAATGATAAGTCTAATATATGCGGTTCAGTATTAATTAACAAGTTAATAATTCAGTGAGATCAAGTGAGCTGAATGCCTAGCTAGAGGCCGCTTCAGTTCAAGTGGAATTAATGTTATTAATCCACAACTTACTCTTGACTGAACCCGTAGGGTCACACAAATAGTACGTAAACGATCAAGTATTTAATGGCATTAAATACTCCATCTATGGATATTCGGAATCGACGGATCTTGGTTTCAGTGGGAGCTGAGATCGTCACAGGCAAGAAATGAATACTCCGGAAACGATGATATTGCCGGAAACGGAAATATGGATCGTATCGGAAATATAAATATTATCCAAGTCGTAGATGTTGCCGGAAACGGAAACATGGTACGTATCGGGAAATATTATCGGAAATAGAAATATTGCCGGAATCGGAAATATTGCCGGAAACGGAAATATTGTCTGAATCGGAAATATTATCGGAATCGGAAAATAATTCCGGAAACGGAAATGTTAAATATTTGTTCGAAACGGAAATTAATTCCGGAATCGGAAATGTTAAATATTGTTCGTATCGGAAATGAATTCCGGAATCGGAAAATTAATCGGAAGCGCGTCGTACGAATTAGCATCGGACGAGCTTGCTAGACGAAGGCCCAGCACGAAGCCAGGCCCACGTCCAGCAAGGGAAACGCGCGCCACAACACGCCAGCCCAAGGCTGCGCCAGGCCCACCGCAAGGCAGGCCCAGCGCGCGCCCAAGGCTGCGGCAGTCGTGGGCTGCGATGCTCGGGCTGTGCGCGCGCGCGCATGGCGCCCCTCGTGGGCTGCTGTGCGTGCGTGGGTGTTTGTGTTCACATACGAAACCTAAAACGTACAGGATTCGTTTAATGATTAAATTCCTAATTCTATTTGATAAATTAATTAAATAAGAGTTTCATTAGGATTCTAATTTAATTAATTCGTATCCTAATAGGATTCCAATTCTCTTTCCATACCCCTATAAATATGTGGCCTGGGTTCACAATTTATAACAAGTTTTTCAAGTATTCAAAGTGAGTTTTTGAGAGAAAATTCAGACACATTCCTTGCTCAAAAGTGCCGAAATTTTTAGTACCTTAAGGGCGATTCTAGTTGGTCAATCTTAAGGCGGATCCGGACGTGCTGTGGACTATCTACGGAGGGACGACACTTGGAGTCCTAAAGACTTGTTCTTGTTCGGTTCGGGCGCAGCTAGGGAAGGCACGCAACAAAGAGTATGCATCTAAACTATGCTATATTATTATGTGTAAATAATATGTATTCCTGGATAAATGGTTTTTCCGCATGATTTATGAATTGTCATATGTATCATAACCTAACAGCTGTTAGCCTTAGCTAGCTTGTGTTGGTTAGCTTGTTGCTTCTATTGTGTCTGGTGGACAGTTGGTGTTTTCAGAGTTTGTTAATACTCTGATTACTTGGTAAATAAAGCTTATTATTATTTGCCAAAAAAAAAAGTACTTAGACTCAATGGATTTGAGTATGTATTGTTCAATCCAATGCCAAGCTACTATGCCAGAGACATGATCCCTGAAAGACATGCCGCCTGGGATGCGGATCTCAAAAAGGTTATGAGTCTCATGCTGAACAATATCCCTGATGAATGGGCTAGGAGGTTTTTAGCCTACGAACCTTTTATGCTCATCAAGAATCTGAGGGATATCTGTCGTGGAAACACGGAGGACAGGGACCTAAATGTCCATGAGTTGATTGAATCAATGTCAGGCCTGAAGGTTAGTTCTCATAACAGATGTTTTAGGATGGAAGTCCAAGAAACACATGTTCAGGTCCTTCGCACTAAACAAAGGGTGGGTGTTCCACCAAGGTTCCATATAGACCATATGCTTTCATTGTTTGATCGATTAAGTCTGCTAGGAACACCAATAAGCGAAAGGATGGCAGTCTCTGTCTTGCTCAATTCACTGCACAGTGGGTTTGGTCGCTTTAAGAAACTATACCTAAGTGAACCAAGAGAAGAAATAGTTGCAGAGTTTGTTCACCTAGTCAAAAAGGCTGAGATAATACTCGACTGTGAAGCCAAGGATTTACTCAAGGCTAAAGGGAGACCCTTCAATAAATGTGGAAAGTCCAAGGGCAATGATGAGTCAAGAAAGAAGACAAAGGAGGACAAGTCCACATCAAGCTGTCTTTATTGTGATGGAATTGGCCATTACAAGAGAGAATGTCCAAAGCTTAAGGAAGATCAGAAAAACAGAACAGTCGTTCCATCTTCAGGCATTTTCGTTATAGACTGTATACTTGCTAATTCAACTTCTTGGGTATTAGATACAGGTTGTGGCTCACACTTATGTTCCAATTCGCAGGGACTAAGAAGAAGTAGAAGGTTAAGCAAGGGTGAAGTCGACCTACGAGTGGGAAATGGAGCACGGATTGCTGCATTATCTGTAGGAACTTATTATTTGTCGTTGCCCTCTGGGCTAGTTTTGGAACTGGAAGAATGTTTCCATGTTCCAAGTCTTACTAAAAACATCATTTCTGTTTCTTGCTAAGATGCTAAGGGATTTTCCTTTTTAATAAAAAACAATAGTTGCTCGTTTTATTTTAAAGAGATGTTTTATGGATCTGCTAGATTAGTCAATGGACTTTATTTATTAGATCACGACAAACAAGTTTATAACATAAATACCAAAAAGGCCAAAAAGAATGATTCAGATCTCACCTATCTGTGGCATTGTCGATTAGGCCATATAAACATAAAGCGCATAGAAAGACTTCAAAAAGAAGGAATTATAGAACCATTTAACTTAGAGGATTATGGTAAGTGCGAATCATGTTTACTTGGAAAAATGACAAAGCAACCTTTCTCTAAAGTTGGAGAAAGAGAAACTGAACTATTGGGTTTAATCCATACAGATGTATGTGGACCAATGAGCACAAATGCTATAGGTGGTTTCAGCTACTTTATCACTTTCACTGATGACTTCAGTAGATATGGTTATGTCTACCTAATGAAGCATAAGTCTGAATCCTTTGACAAATTCAAGGAATTTCACAGTGAAGTAGAGAATCAATTAGGCAAGAAGATTAAGGCACTGCGGTCTGATAGAGGCGGTGAATATCTGAGCTATGAATTTGATGACCATCTGAAAGAATGTGGAATTCTATCAGAATTGACTCCTCCTGGAACACCTCAATGGAACGGTGTGTCGGAACGGAGGAATAGAACCTTGCTAGACATGGTTAGATCAATGATGGGTCAGGCCGAACTTCCAATGAAATTTTGGGAACATGCACTAAACACAACTGCACTCACTATAAATAGAGCTCCGTCTAAAGCTGTTGAAAAGACTCCATATGAGTTATGGTTTGGAAAGCCTCCAAAAGTATCTTTTCTTAAGATTTGGGGTTGTGAATTATACGTCAAACGATTAATTTCAGACAAACTTCAATCACAGTCTGACAAATGTATCCTTGTGGGCTATCCAAAGAAACAAAGGGGTATTACTTCTACAATACATTAGAGAACAAGGTGTTTGTTGCTCGAGATGGTATCTTTTTGGAAAGAGATCACATTTCCAAAATGACAAGTGGGAGAAAAGTAGACATCGAAGAAATTCGAGTCGAACAACAAACTCTAGAGAATGCTCAAGATGATATTCAGGTTGAAACTCAGAGATCTTTAGGTCAACTTCACCCTTGCTTAACCTTCTGCAGCAATCCGTGCTCCATTTCCCACTCGTAGGTCGACTTCACCCTTGCTTAACCTTCTACTTCTTATTAGTCCCTGTGAATTGGAACATAAGTGTGAGCCACAACCTGTATCTAATACCCAAGAAGTTGAATTAGCAAGTAAACAGTCTATAACGAAAATACCTGAAGATGGAATGACTGTTCCGTTCTTCTGATCTTCCTTAAGCTTCAAGCAATCTCTCTTCTAATGTCCCTTCTTCTTGCAGTAGTGATATGCATGTTTTATATAGTATTTTTACCCCCGTCCCTTAGTACTTTTATGTGTCAAACGTGCTCTTAGGAGCCGTTTCTAGTACTAATGTGTGTTATTGAGTGTGCCTTGAGTTTCAGGTTTGATTATGAGAAATTGGTCTTTTTAGACCCGTTTCATGTTGATCTAGGCCACTATATTAGCCCGAGGAAGTTCGGGACCTCCATCGTCGACTTTCGGGAGCCTTGGATGCTTATGGTTGAGCCCCAAGAGTTAGACTCAGTGATATGGGCGAGCTACATTGAAGATTGCAAATCGCCCTGTAAGCTGAGGGCGAAATGCAACCATCGGGCGGAATTTAGGCCATTTGGATTCATCAACGCGCGCCCGATCGGGCGCAGCTCGCCCGATCCGGATCGGGCGGTCATCTTAGAGCCTATGTGGAGAGTTCACAAACCGCCCGATCGGGCGGATTTTGGCCCGATCGGGCCGACTATCGAGTGGATCGCCCGATCGGGCGAAGCGACGCCCGATCGGGCGACGCCAACCTCCTGCACTTATGCGCGAGTTTTCTTTCCGTTTTTTAGGCTTTATTTTGGTAAACTATATAAACAAGCTTTAATTATTTTTAGAGGACACTTTATTTTCTAGTATTGAACCTTAGTATTATTTCCCTTAGCCTAGTTTTCTCTCTAGTTTATGCAAAAACACTTAGTTTAATTCTCAATAAAAATTCAAGCTTTCACTTTCCTTTGTTCTTCAAATAGGTATTATTTCTTATTTCAATTCATTGTCTTGCTTTAATAATGCTTTCAATTATGATTATTGCTTTGTTTATTGTCAACATGCTTGAGTAGTTTAATTTCTAGGGTTGGGGATCCATGAATAATATGAAGGGATGATTGAATGATTATGATTGTTGGCATTGTAATTGATTCCTATTGATTGGTTTATTTCACTATACAAGTAGATTTGCGCAGGTTTAATTGTGGTAGTTATGCAATATCAAATTAAGATTCGAGAGATGCAATTTGATGTTTAGGCTTGTGTCAATAGGTGGAATTAGAGTTAATACGTAGCGAGAGCCCGTTAATTCTAAGTCTATGATTAGTATCGACTTGAGAGAGCATGCTAATCTAATTAATTACTTTGTTGATTATCGTGATTGTTCAATGTCCTGGATTATTATTTGTTGGCGAACCTATACCCTAGATTCCTTAATATATTGATTCATTCGTGTTTAATATTCGTTCGTAGTCTTAGCATACAAACCATCAACCGACTTTTGTTCACAATAGTCTAGATTAATTAATTGATAGTAGAAAGAACGCCTGTTTCCCTGTGGATTTGATCCTAACTTCCCTTGCTACCTAGCTAGTGGACCTTAGGTTATTTTTGATTAGGTGATACGACTTTAGCCTGTCAAAATTTGGCGCCGTTGCCGGGGAAACGGTTTTATTTTCTGTTGTTGATTTCTTATCCTAGATTATTGTTTGTTACTACTCAAGGAACTCACGTTCCTTGAGATCGGATCTCACATTGTTTTGTAGTCTTTGTCTATGCCCAGGACCGTAGGTACTAGTAATCTTACTCCATTCGATCCTGAGCCCGAAAGAACCTTTCGTAGACGAAGAACTTTCATTGCACAGTGTGGGAATTACTCTGATTCTGATCATAATATTGGCGATCTTTTTCCTTCAGATACAGATTCAGTTTCAGAGATAGAGATGGGTGACGAAAATCTGATACCTCCACCTACCCCACGGCTTACAGACTATTCTAAGCCAAGTCTGTCCGTGCTACCAAAGGCGATCATGCCTTCTATTGCAGCTGAGACCTTCAAGATTGAGCCTGCATTGATTAACATGATCGAGAGACGCCAGTACGGTGGGGAACCAGGTGAAGATCCGAATCTTCACATTCAGTCCTTTATCCAATATTGTTCCACCATCAAGCAAAAGGGATTGACTCCGGAGCAGACTATGGAGATACTTTTCCCGTTCTCTTTGAGTGGGAAAGCTAAACTGTGGATTAATGGGTTGAATCGGGCGGCTTTGAAAATCACTAATTGGGAATCCTTGGCTCTTGCTTTTATGTTAAATATTTTCCACCTGAGAAAACGGCTCGTCTGAGGGGTCAGATATTAGGTATCTCACAACAAGCGGATGAGAGTTTGTTCGAGGTCTGGGAGAGATTCAAGAATTTGCAAAGAGAATGCCCGCACCATGGTTTAGAAGATTGGTTCTTGATTCAGCAGTTTTATAATGGTCTGGGCAATGAGTCTAGATGTTTGTTGGATTCAGCTGCCAGTGGGAGGTTCATGCAACTTGAGGTGCCTAGAGCTATGGAGGTGATTGAGGAGATAGCCATTCACAATGCCCAGTATGGAAATCCTAGAGGTCTATCTAATAGGGGTGGTAAGCATGATTTAAATTCTATTGAACAATTAACTACCCAATTGACTGCTTTACACTATATGTTTGATAATATGCAAGCAGCCAATACTCAATCTGCCAAACCTGCTAGTGTAGCTGCTATGAGTGCCCAACCTGCTACTGTTTGTGAAAGTTGTGGAATTTCTGGTCATTATGCACCGGAATGTAGGAGCTCTGTTGAACAGTGTAACGCATTTCAATCCTACAAACAAAATAACCCATTCTCCAACTCTTACAATGAGGGCTACAAAAACAACCCTCTACTATCCTACAGGAGCAACAATATCCAGAACCCTCACCAAGTCCAACATCCACCACAACAACCATACCAACCCTACCAACCACGGAACAACTACAACCAACAGTCTAGTGGACCACCTGGGTTCCCTAGACAACACACATCACCTCCACCACCACCACCTCAAACCACACAGCCTGACCCTATGCTAGTAGAGATGAGAAACATGATGCTACAAATGCAAAAATCTCTAAGTGAAAAGGATGCAAAAATCGATGCTCTGACTGCTCACAACAAGATCATTGATACACAGTTGGCACAGATGGCTACTACTATTGTAGGGAGGCCACCAGGCCAATTTCTTTCACATCCCGAAAATAGGGAGACTGCTAATGCAATTACATTGAGGAGTGGTAGGGATTATGATGGTCCTTCTATGCCGGTTGAGGTTGATTCCGGGGTGTCTGCTAATGATCTGGTCAGTGAGGAAATCCCGAAGATAGTTATGGATGAAAAGGAAGCTGAAAAGGTAGTCAATGAGAATGAGGCTACAACTGAGGTTAAGAAGGGGGCGGATATTCAAGTACCACCTATTGCACTCCCCTTCCCAAACCGACAACTCAAGAATAAGCTAGACAAGTAGTTTGGCAGATTCTTGGAAGTGGTAAAAAATTTGCAGGTAACGGTTCCTTTTACTGAATTAATTTTACAGGTTCCTGCTTATGCTAAATTCATGAATGATATTTTGACCAAGAAACGTGCTTTTTGTGAGGTAGAGACTGTAGCTTTCACTGAGGAATGTAGTGCTTATTTGCAAAACAAGTCTCCACCTAAACTTAAAGACCCCGGGAGTTTTTCCATCCCATGTAACATTGGCACCGTATTTATTGATAAAGCTTTATGTGTCTAGGTGCTAGTGTGTCTGTCATGCCTTTGTCTGTCTGTACTAAACTGAATATGGGTGAGCTTAAGGTTAACAATATCACTCTACAAATGGCCGATCGTTCTGTCAAATACCCCTTAGGTGTTTTAGAGGACGTCCCTGTTAGAGTAGGTAAATTCTATATACCTGTAGACTTTGTAGTATTAGACATGCAGGAGGATTCTCAAATTCCCATAATCTTAGGTAGACCCTTCCTTCACACGGCGGGGGCGGTAATTGATGTTAAAAGTGGGAAATTGACATTTTCTGTTGGGGATGATAAGGTGACTTTTAATCTGAATAGTGCCTTAAAAAGTCCCATGCTAGAGGAGGAACAATGAAATCACATAGATGTAGTTGATTTCATTACTCATGATAACGTCTCCCAAGTTCTCGAAAGAGATCCCTTGGAGGCAGTGCTTTGTTGTGAGTCTTCTGCAGGTGATAGCAGTTCTTGGAGTGCTGAAGTGGATGCTCTGGAGTTGGCTCTTAATGGTGGAGAATCTGAGCCGGAGAGCACCAAATTGAAGAGGTTAGTTCGGCCGATTTGTTCTGTTAAAGAGGTAAAGAAACCCGAACTTAAGCCTCTTCCTGCTAACCTTAAATATGCGTTTTTAGATGATGAACAACTTTGCCTTGTGATCGTCAGTACTGCACTTGATGCAGACCAGTTATCCCAACTTCTTATTGTGTTGAAAAGGCACAAAAAGGCCATTGGGTACAGTATTGATGATTTAAAGGGTATTAGCCCTGACTTTTGTATGCATAGGATACATCTAGATGAAAATCATAAACCATGCATCCAACCTCAGCGTCGTTTGAACCCTGTCATGCAAGATGTTGTAAAAGCTGAAGTTATGAAATTGCTTGATGCGGGTATTGTGTATGCTGTGTCTGATTCTAAGTGGGTGAGTCCTGTTCAGGTAGTGCCTAAGAAAGGGGAGACAACTGTGGTGAGAAATGAAAAAAATGAGTTGATACCGACTAGGGTAGTCACAGGTTGGCGCATGTGCATTGATTATAGGCGTCTTAATGTTGCTACTAAAAAGGACCATTTTCCCCTTTCCTTCATTGATCAAATGTTAGAAAGGCTAGCCTGTCACAAGTTTTTCTGTTATCTGGATGGTTATTCTGGTTTCTTTCAAATTCCCATACATCCAGACGATCAGGAAAAGACCACCTTCACCTGTCCCTATGGTACCTTTGCATATCGTAGGATGCCTTTTGGTCTGTGTAATGCACCTGCTACTTTTCAACGTTGCATGATGAGTATCTTTTCTGATTTTATTGAGTCTATCATGGAAGTGTTTATGGATGATTTTAGCGTCTATGGTACTTCTTTTGATTCTTGCTTGCTAAATCTGACTAAAGTCTTGAAAAGATGTGAAGAATGTAATTTAGTCTTGAACTGGGAAAAGTGTCATTTAATGGTTACTGAAGGGGTGGTTTTGGGACATTTGATATCTGATAAGGGCATTCAGGTGGATCGAGCTAAGGTCCAAGTGATTGAACAATTACCCCCTCCAGTTAATGTGAAGGGTGTTAGAAGTTTTCTTAGTCATGCGGGGTTTTATCGCCGCTTTATCAAGGATTTTTCTAAAATTGTTAAACCACTTACCCAGCTCCTCCTCAAGGATGCCCCGTTTGTGTTTACTGATGCTTGTCTTGAGGCCTTTGACAGGATTAAACAGGCACTGATTTTGGCTCCCATCATTCGTTCTCCCGAATGGGATCTTCCGTTTGAGATAATGTGTGATGCAAGTGATTATGCAGTTGGGGCAGTTTTGGGTCAGAGAAAGGAGAAGGTTTTACATGCCATCTATTATGCAAGTAAGACCTTATATGAAGCTCAAGTTAATTATGCTACTACTGAAAAGGAGCTTCTAGCTATAGTCTATGCCTTGGATAAATTCCGCACCTATCTGATTGGATCCAAGGTGATAGTCTATACTGACCATGCGGCCCTTAAGTATCTGCTCTCTAAGAAGGAAGCCAAGCCTAGGCTTATTCGATGGATACTACTGCTACAGGAGTTCGATCTAGAGATCCGCGATAAGAAAGGGGCTGAGAATGTGGTTGCAGATCACTTGTCTAGATTGAGGTATGACGATGGTAAGGGATCTACACCGATTGATGATTCATTTCCGGATGATCATTTACTTGCACTTGCCAGTCAGTCACCATGGTTCGCAGATTTTGCTAACTACATTGTGGGGAGAATTCTTCCGGCCGATCTTTCATATCAACAGAAGAAGAAATTCCTACATGATGTCTGGTTTTACTTTTGGGACGACCCTTATTTGTTTCGTGAGACTGCTGAAGGGTTGTACGAGCGTTGTATTCCAGAATGGGAAGTTCAAGGTGTTATCAGTAGGTGTCATTCTTCACCTTATGGTGGTCACCATAGACCGTCTAAAACAAACGCTAAGTTGTGACAATGTGGTTTTTACTGGCCTACTATGTTCAAGGATGCACAGGCTTTTATTATGGCTTGTGATGCGTGCCAGAGGGCCGGCACTATTTCGAGGAGGTATAAGATGCCACAGAACGGGATCCTCGAGGGTGAGATTTTCGATGTGTGGGAAATTGATTACATGGGACCATTCCCATCGTCCAAGGGTAACTTGTATATCCTTGTTGCTGTAGATTATGTGTCAAAGTGGGTGGAAGCCGTTGCCTCACCTACTAACGTTGCTAAGACAGTCATCTCCCTGTTCAAGAAGATCATTTTTCCTAGATTTGGGGTTCCGCGCGCTTTGATCAGTGATGGAGGGTCACACTTCCATGAGAGGCATCTGGATGCGCTCCTGCGTAAGTATGGGGTTTATCACCGCACTTGGCTAGCCTACCACCCTCACACGAGTGGTCAAGTTGAGGTCTCCAACCGAGAGATCAAATCTATCCTTGAGAAAGTGGTGGCGAAGTCTAGGAAGGATTGGAGCGATAAGCTAGATGATACTCTATGGGCATACAGAACCGCCTTTAAGTCACCTATTGGTACCTCCCCGTATCGGGTTGGTGTATGGCAAGGCGTGTCACTTACCAGTAGAAATGGAGTACAAGGCTTATTGGGCAATCAAACAGCTCAACATGGATGCAAAGCTAGCCGGTGAGAAGCGGTTACTTCAATTGGGTGAGCTCGATGAATTCCGACTACAAGCTTATGATAGTGCCCGGATTTACAAGGAAAAGACCAAGAAATGGCACGACAACCACATTTTGCATAGAGAGTTCGCGGTGGGCGACAAGGTTCTACTTTTTAACTCTAGGCTTAAGTTATTTCCTGGAAAACTTAAGTCTAGGTGGTCTGGGCCGTTCACCGTGACTATGGTAAGCAAGTTTGGGTCTGTTGAAGTAGAGAATGAGAATGGTGAACGATTCAAGGTCAACGGGCAACGTCTGAAGTTGTACCATGATGGGGCTACTGTAGGAGTGGTTGAGGTCCATCACCTCAATCCCTCCGCCTCATAGACTGCATATTCAAGGTAACAAGGTCGAGCGGGACCTAGAAATAAACCAGCACTTTGCGGGAGGCAACCCGTATTTTATCGCTTTAGTAGTATAAGTTTGATTTTTTATTCTATTTTTGTGTGTTTAGTTAGTATTTCCCATACCTAAGTGTGTTTAAGTATTGTTTTTGGTGTTAGTGAGGCGAGAAGAGGGCATTACGCTGTTTGGGTGTTTAATAATGTGCAGGCCTAAAGCTCCAAGTTCAGGAAAGTGAAATTACGTACAAGGCCAAGCACGCTGCAAACCGCCCGATTCGAATCGGGCGAGGAGCGCCCGAACGGGCGCGCACAGACGAGATTAATGCAGCTTATCTTCGCCCTATCGGGCGCAGCATGCCCGATCGGGCGATCTGGCGAGTGGAATGCCCGAGTCGGGCGATTGTCTGCCCGATCGAGCGCAGAAGGCGAGTGGTATGCCCGATCGGGCGAAATTATTTTGCCCGATCGGGCGGTTGATGAAAAGTTCGTGAAAAAGTTAAGGAAGATTCTGAGCAGAAAAAGTCAAGAAAAATGGCTTTCGCAAATCGCCCGATCCGGATCGGGCGAGGTGCGCCCGATCGGGCGCGCACGTATGAGAAGAAAAGGATCGCAAACCGCCCGATCGGGCGGAAAGTCGCCCGATCGGGCGAGACGCGATTTCAGCGATTAATACACGGATTCTCTTTTCTTTCTTCACTTCCTCTTCATCTTCAACCTAACTTTCTCTCACTTCCTCCATTAAACCCCAACCTCCAAAAACTTCCAACCACCATATCTCCCTCAAATCTTCACCAAATTCACCAATCTTTTCACCAAAATCATCCTCACACCATCCTCTACAACCTACACCTAACCGATTTGAGTTTTCTCCAATCCCCACAAAATCCCCAATTTCACCCAAAAAGCTCAAAAACCTCAAAAAAATCAGATTTTCATCAATGGCAAACCGACCACAAAGGAAATGCACAAGGGTACCAAGAAATCAACATGAAGCTTCCAGGAGCCGAGCTCGGAAACCGACACCACCACCTCCGTCGCCGCA
This sequence comes from Spinacia oleracea, assembly GCF_020520425.1. Lineage (NCBI taxonomy): Eukaryota > Viridiplantae > Streptophyta > Magnoliopsida > Caryophyllales > Amaranthaceae > Spinacia > Spinacia oleracea. The sequence goes on from NC_079489.1 coordinate 97,518,997, forward strand.
ATTCGAGCCCGACACGGATTTTCCGGATGTCATCTTTGTTACAGAGGAGCAACGAGCACGATTCATCCACCTCAAATTGAGGGAGGTAATCCTTACTCGCTTTATATGCCAAAAATCTTTACATGAAATGGGTATTGAGCGTGATGTCAAGCGTGTCTTTGTTGGTGTTGGTATAAGTAACATGTATAGTATGCTCCGTCTCACATTTAGACGGTTGACTCTAGAATTTTTGAGTAGTTTCAATGTGCGTAGGGATGGTTATCGAACCGTGTCGTCGGTTCAATTTCGTGTGATGAACCGAACCTACACCATGAGTTTAGCTGATTTTGGTAGGATTTTTGGATTGTCTACCACCTATAGTAGGAAACCTAAGGAGACCCATAATAACTGCACCATGTGGGGAAAGCTTACGGGTAATGCTAATCCCGGGAGTATGCAACATTTGCATGCTTCCAAGATACAACACCCGGTACCCATTGTCTTTTACAGGTTTCTAGGATTTACGATCTTTGGTAGGGATGAGACCCAAAATATTAGGAGTACGGAGCTAGAGATTTTAGGTGGCTACGTTTCAGAAGGGGAGGAGGGATACAAAATGAACCTTGCACATCATATGGCCTCTCAATTCTACTCCATAGCCACTTCCACACATACTACCAAAATTACCATTGGTGGGTTGATCACCCACATAGCCATGGCCACGGCCAACTTTACTGAGGCTAACCAGACTCCAGTTCTGGGTAGCAACTTTCTTGATTTGGCTTACTTTGCTGGACTCCGTCGGCTACATGGGGAGCATGGGTTGTTTAGGCCGGGAGCCATGTATTGGATGTTCGAGGGAAACAGGCTTTTCACCTTGCCTGACCCTCAGGGCCGCACTAGTTTCAGACCCGGTCAGGCTCATTACTTATTTGTTGGATTTGGGCAAGAGCCTCAGCCTGACCCCCAGCCTCAGCCTGACCCACAGCCAGAGCCCTATCAGTACCAGCCAGAGCCTCGCACCTACTTTAGGAGAGGGCGTCGAGACGCAGGGAGGCCCCAGGGTGGCCCGGTAGTAGATGAGGAGCAGGGGTCCATTCATGAGCGGTTGAGCAGACTTGAGCTCGGTTTCCAGGAGTTCGCGGCTAATCACCAGAGGACCATGTTCCCATTCTATGATCAGTATGCCAGGCAGGGCTACATTGCCCCAGATTATGAGCACCCTACCTGGTATACCTATCCCGCGGAGGGATATGGAGCTCCGGGTTCTATGGGCACCTTCACACCTACCCAGTACGGAGGGTGGGGAGCGGGTCCTAGCGGGCATGGTGGCAGAGATGATGGTGCTGATGATGATGATGGCGGCCATGGCCGTCAATGATGGAGATGAGATCGAGTTGGTTCGATACCCTTGAGCCAATGAGGACATTGTCTGATTTGGTTTGGGGAGGGTTTCACATTACTTGTACATTGTAGGTATGTTTTTCTTTTCTTTTCGCATTTCTTTATTTTGGTGTGTTTCTTTGGTGTGTTTAATGCTTTCTAGATTAGTTTATTGCTTTGAAAAAAAAAATACAAAAATACGTTCCGATGAATACAATATCATGCTTCCCTGTGCCCCTTGAGCGGAAATTGTTTTCATTCTTGGTATTTGATGATGAGCAATGTAGATGTGTTAGCCATGATTTGATATTCGATTGCTTTGATGCCTAAACATGAGTCAACTCCGACTAACTACTTGTGGACTTGGTGCTTGACTAGTTGACTTGGTTAGGATGTGTGATAGCTTCCTGGTGTGTCATTGATTTTGAGTATTGGTTTGCAACTATTAGTAATGTTTTATGACTCATATACATGCACATTGTGGAGGACGAAGGCTTTTTTCTATTATAATAAGTTATAAGTATATATCATATTAGTTTGAAATGGAATGATACTTCTAGGTCTTAGGTTGGACAATGGACAGGGATTATATATCAGTATATCATATTGGTTTGAAATGGACTCACGAGTATTGATGTAAAATTCCAAATTTGAGATACTAGTTATGACATCGACATGCTGGTATTAGATACATATGTTCCCTCTTTTTCTACCCATGTTGTGCTTGTGCCCTTTATTCGGTGACTAACCACATTACAAGCCCGTAAATTCCCCATTGGTTACTAGTCCCAAGCCTAGATTGGGGGAGCTAATAGTAGTGAGGTGAGGGAGTTGTAGTGTGGTACATTTTGAGCATATTGAGTATTGAAAAGGGAAGTTCTTCTTATCATGATTGTTGTTGAAAAAATGAGCTGAAAAATGAATGAGATGAGGAGAATAAAAAAAAAATTGTGAAGGTTCCAAAAGAAAAAAAAATGAGATTGAGCAAGAAAAAAAAAGAAGAAAAAAAAATCGTTATTCTCAAGATAATTCAAGCTTTTGTCACTCCGGTATTACAATTTCTTATCTTCATGAGTGATTGGTTATAATTGTGAAATCAAGGCAAGAAAGTATAGTGTGGTTGTTTGTTGTTTTTATTCATGGGTTGAGTGGGAGATTATGGCCATTATGTTGATTGATCACGGTTGTTTTTAGGATTTATGCTCCCCAAAGCCAAGGCTTTAAGCTCACATTTTACCAAAATTTACCATACCCTTACCTAAGCCTGTCATTACAAGCTTGAAAGACCTTCCGACCTTTGTGCATAGAGTTGTATTAATGTGAAAGTAGTTGTTTATCAATGCAAGTTATGACATGACACATTCCGAGTCGACTATTAGGTTGAGTGCATGTTTTTCTAGACACACGAGTGTTGTGAGTTTGGGAGGGCATTGTACACATATATGTTGGGAGGGGAGCGAACGGGTACATTTTTTATCCGCCACATAAATGAGTGACGAGTGTGTGAGCACTAGTCTTGAATTCCATTGTACACTTGTGGTTCGCTTTGCGTGACGATTGTTAAGGTGGATTGGCGATTGAATGAATTTGATTGGTTGACATTGATGCATGCTTGTTGGATTTTGCCTCGAATTATGTTTTTCATTTTGAATTATATCGGGGGTGAAGTTGGTTTTGTGTTCATTGATGATTTCCTTGCTTAGGGACAAGCAAGGATCTAGCTTGGGGAGGTTTGATATGCATGTTTTATATAGTATTTTTACCCCCGTCCCTTAGTACTTTTATGTGTCAAACGTGCTCTTGGGAGCCGTTTCTAGTACTAATTTGTGTTATTGAGTGTGCCTTGAGTTTCAGGTTTGATTATGAGAAATTGGTCTTTTTAGACCCGTTTCATGTTGATCTAGGCCACTATATGAGCCCGAGGAAGTTCGGGACCTCCATCGTCGACTTTCGGGAGCCTTGGATGCTTATGGTTGAGCCCCGAGAGTTAGACTCAGTGATATGGGCGAGCTACATTGAAGATTGCAAATCGCCCTGGAAGCTGAGGGTGAAATGCAACCATCGGGCGGAATTTAGGCCATTTGGATTCATCAACGCGCGCCCGATCGGGCGCAGCTCGCCCGATCCGGATCGGGCGGTCATCCTGGAGCCTATGTGGAGAGTTCACAAACCGCCCGATCGGGCGGATTTTGGCCCGATCGGGCCGACTATCGAGTGGATCGCCCGATCGGGCGAAGCGACGCCCGATCGGGCGACGCCAACCTCCTGCACTTATGCGCGAGTTTTCTTTCCGTTTTTTAGGCTTTATTTTGGTAAACTATATAAACAAGCTTTAATTATTTTTAGAGGACACTTTATTTTCTAGTATTGAACCTTAGTATTATTTCCCTTAGCCTAGTTTTCTCTCTAGTTTATGCAAAAACACTTAGTTTAATTCTCAATAAAAATTCAAGCTTTCACTTTCCTTTGTTCTTCAAATAGGTATTATTTCTTATTTCAATTCATTGTCTTGCTTTAATAATGCTTTCAATTATGATTATTGCTTTGTTTATTGTCAACATGCTTGAGTAGTTTAATTTCTAGGGTTGGGGATCCATGAATAATATGAAGGGATGATTGAATGATTATGATTGTTGGCATTGTAATTGATTCCTATTGATTGGTTTATTTCACTATACAATTAGATTTGCGCAGGTTTAATTGTGGTAGTTATGCAATATCAAATTAAGATTCGAGAGATGCAATTTGATGTTTAGGCTTGTGTCAATAGGTGGAATTAGAGTTAATACGTAGCGAGAGCCCGTTAATTCTAAGTCTATGATTAGTATCGACTTGAGAGAGCATGCTAATCTAATTAATTACTTTGTTGATTATCGTGATTGTTCAATGTCCTGGATTATTATTTGTTGGCGAACCTATACCCTAGATTCCTTAATATATTGATTCATTCGTGTTTAATATTCGTTCGTAGTCTTAGCATACAAACCATAAACCAACTTTTGTTCACAATAGTCTAGATTAATTAATTGATAGTAGAAAGAACGCCTGTTTCCCTGTGGATTCGATCCTGACTTCCCTTGCTACCTAGCTAGTGGACCTTAGGTTATTTTTGATTAGGTGATACGACTTTAGCCTGTCAAGTAGAAGCATTCAGATTCAGAAGTGGGTTGGCTCACCTTCTTCTTTTCAGAATTGGTGCCGCCAAATTGCTTAGTCATGCTGGCCTTCTTGCCACCTTTCTTAGCATTCCTCTTCTTGCCAAATTTCTTGAACTTGCTCCCACGCATCATAATCATATCTTGCTTATCACTTTTGAGCGTCTTTTCAACGGTCTTCAGCATACCGTGAAACTCAGTGAGCGTTTTGTCCAGACTATTGATACTGTAGTTCAACTTGAACTGATCATACCCGCTATGAAGAGAATGGAGGATGGTGTCTACAGCCATTTCCTGAGAGAATTGCTGATCCAGCCGATTCATATTCTCAATGAGTCAAATCATTTTGAGAACATGTGGACTTACGGGCTCGCCTTTCTTAAGCTTAGTCTCAAGAATTTGCCTATGAGTCTCGAATCTTTCGGCTCGAGCCAGATCTTGGAACATGTTGTTTAACTCACTGATGATCGTGAAAGCATCTGAGTTGATGAACGTTTTCTGTAGATCTGCACTCATGGTTGCAAGCATTAGACATTTTACATCCTTGTTGGCATCAATGCAACGATTGAGGGCTGCCTGAGTGACCCCGTCGCCTGTGGCTTCGGGCAGCGCCTCTTCCAGGACGTACTCCTTTTCTTCCTGCATAAGAACTATTTGCAAGTTCCTTTGCCAGTCAAGGATGTTTTTCCCGTTCAACTTCCCATTTTCGAGAATTGATCGGATGTTGAATGAATTGTTGTTTGCCATAGTAAAAACTACAATTGAAAAGGAATAAACAAATAAATAACATTTCACAGTTTTTCTTAATAAACTTAAATTTTAGCATACATGCATAATTTATCATTTATTAAGCATTTTATTCAAGTTATGTGTTCCGGCAGGTGTGAATAAAATGATTCCAAGATCCTTAAATCATTGAAGAATTAAGTACATTATGTATTTAGACTCGATTCTAAACTATTTTAGGTAAGCAAAGCCTTTGCTAATAGTCTAGAAACTACTCTTGGTTGATAGGTACGTCGAAGGACTTATTAGGTAAACCTATCTCATTTGCCACGACATAAAAGTACTCCTTACTTATATCGTTGAGTTTCTCCAAAACTAACATGTACTCACAATTATTTGTGTACCTTACCCCTTTAGGATCAATAAGTAACACCTCGCTTAGGCGGAAAACTATTACTAAGATTGATGTAAAGGTTATCCAAGTAAGTGTTATTTTGGCATGGCACCTTTTAACTCAATTTTTAAAGTTTGGAACTTAAGGCTCTTACTATGTTGGTTAGATTTTAAGTGAACTAAAATCCTTAATCATGCAACATAATCAAGCCATAATCTCATGCATATTTAAGACATATTTAAAAACAATAAATAACTTAAAGCATGCATAAGATATAAATGTGATCTAGTATGGCCCGACTTTATCTTGAAGCTTCAACTTTAAACTCCGTCTTGAAAATGGATTGAAAATTCCGTCTTGAATTTCACCATGGGAGGCGCCATTTTCTTCAAATAGGATAAGCTATAATTAAAACTAATTACAACTATTTGATGGTACGCAGACCATATTTAAATTAAAAAACTTTGGTGCATTAGACCAATTTTAAATTCAAATTAATGGTACGCATACCATATTTAAATTAAAAAACTTTGGTGCATTAGACCAATTTTAAATTCAAATTAATGGTACGCAGACCATATTTTCTATCCTATTTGGGCCATACTAGTCACTTTCCATAACCTGCAAAACAGTACATTTACAATATACCATTCACTCATTCATTTATCAATGAATGGCCCACATAGCTGGTTAGTATAACATATTATGCATCACATAAATATTTGCAGCAATTAATCAAGGTTTCCAATAATCTACCAATTATTAAATCTTTATTAATTCTAATCAGGTTGTTTTAACCTTAAAGGAATGTAGACCTAATCAAGAGTTTATGACTAAAACGCTCCCACTTAAACCAATAAATTTACATGCTTTACTAATTTTAAACATAAAATTGTATTTCCTAGTCTAACCGGAAACATACAAATTTAATTAAAATTTAAAGCTCATATAAATTATTATTTGAATCCTTTAATTCATTTTCAGTTTATTAAATTAAGGTAAATTTGTCAAAAACTACCTTATAAAATATGATTTTTGCGAAAAACTACCTTATAAAAAAAATGTTGTAATAAACTACCTTATAAAAATTTTATGTTGTAAGATACTACCTTTGGCCATATTATGAGCATTAATTCAAAATTACGACGTTGACTTTACTAGGTGCATATTACGCGACATCTAACGGGAAAGACGTAATTAAATGGCACGTGACATATATATGGTAAAGTCAATCCCGAAATTTCAATCAAACGTTCGTAATTTGGGAAAAGGTAGTATCTTACAACATAAATTTTTTATAAGGTAGTTTATGACAACATTTTTTTTATAAGGTAGTTTTTCGCAAAAATCATATTTTATAAGGTAGTTTTTGACAAATTTGCCTTAAATTAATTATTTTAAATTTAATCAAGGTTTTAATTTTAGTAAAATAATTAGTATATATAAAATTTATAATAATTAAATTATTCAAAATTAAATTCCGAGAAAAAAATTAAATTACGAATTTTAAAATTACTTAAAATCGTTTTTCCAACTGAAAATCAAAATTAAATTCAAAGCGTATCAATCGGGTCAAGACGAGGCCATGGGCTTGCGCCCATGCCCCGTCGAGTCCACGAGGCAGCATCGCCCCACACGAGTGATCGCACGGCAAGGCACGAGCACGAGCAAACGCAGCAAGCCAAGCAAGCCACGCTTGCGCGCAGCAGCTTGCTCGTTGTGTCGTAGCGCAGCAGCTGGCTTGGCCAGGCAGCACTCGCTGTGGGCGAGCCATCCCTCGCTGGGCGAGGCAGCGCTCGCTGCTGCGAGGCATCCCTCGCTACCCGCGCGCGCCCGCCTGCTCGCCTGTGCCTTGCCTCTCGCCCATCCGCCCATGCCTTGTCGCGGCACTCGACGCAAGGCAGGGCTACTGCCTTGTGCTCGCGTGCTACTTGCTTGCTTGCTGCATATGTACCGCATGGGCGACGAGCTCCCTTCCTCGTCGTCGCATGCCCGCACTATACAACACCCCTTAAGGGTAAGACTTAGCGTCCATTGCTTTGTGCGTGCAAGATTCATGAGTGGATTACATAAAAATCAAAACTTTTTAATTTAAATTTATAGACGAATTAATAAATCATATTAATTTCATAAATTTAGGGCAAAAAATTGAAAATTTATCATTGAAATTAATTTCCGATCAAGTTTATTTTCATGGATTCAAATCTAGGTCATAAAATTTTAAAATTTAACAAATTTTATGGTGGTTTTTAATCATGGATTCCTAATTAAATTGTCAATTAATTATGAAAAACAAATCAAATTCTAAATTATTCGAATTTCAACAAATTAATTACAATTAGAAATTAGGTTGTATAATTAACAAGCTTAGGCATTAAAATTGTTAAACATATATAGTAGGTCAATTATAGATTCAAGATTTACAAACAAGAATCGCAAATATTTAATTTAACATCTTAAAAATTACAAATTTTGCGTTCGAAAAACTAATACCTCCGAAAAGTCATAGTTAGGCTTCGAATTTTGGAATTCACTATAAAATTATACGATTTCGACCATTATTGACAAAACTGCCGAAAATTCTGCGAACATATAATTAAATAATCGCACGAATTTGCAATTAATTACAAAAAACGAAATTAATCACCCCTTTAATTCATTGCAAATTTATAAAATTTAACCATGTTAACTATAATTTATTATGGAATTAATTAGAGGCTCGTTATACCACTGTTAGGTTATGAAACATACACTAGAGGAAAAATTGTCATGTGCTTCCCTTCAAGTGCGGCTCATTTGATAAATTGGCAGCACTTGAGAGCACAAAAAAAATATATATATATATATTTTTTCACAAGTGCAGGCTCATTTTAGAAAATTGGCAGCACTTGAGTTCAAGTGCGGGCTATTTTACGAAAGAGCAGCACAAAATATTTCTACATTTTCGCATTTTCCCGCTTATTGCTTCTTTCCTTCTTTGGTTTCTCTTCTTCTTCCCTTCTCTGATTCTATGGGCGCAAAATTGAATACTCAAAACACACCGAACGAGTCGTCGCTGTTGTTCCCCACCGCGGTGTCGCCGCTGCTGTTCCCCCACCGCGGTGTCGCCGCTGCTGTTTCCCCACCGTCGCGTCATCGCTGTTGTTCCCCCACCGCCACTGCTCATTCCCATCTCTGGTTCTTTGCGTCCTAGTTTTACTTCTAGCTTCTTCCAGATCGAATTAATTCAGGTTCGTTCTTCGATTTTTTATTTTCGTTTTTTATTTTGGCGATTCGTTACATATTTCTGTCGAAATTAGTTTGCGAATCCCTTTTCGAACCTGGGTTTCTTATTAAAATTAGTGTTTCAATCTCAAATTCGCGAAAACTAAATGTAATGTTCGAATTTTCATATGAAGTTGGGGCTTATACGTTGTTACCTTCTTTCTCCTTGGGCGATTGCGACCATGACATCAAAGTTCTAGTAAGTGTTTGTACCTTCTTTCTCTCTTGGTGCATATTCTAATTGAAATCATTCAATTTTTCTTCTTATTCCATACTATTTAAGTAATTATTTGTAGTTCTTAATTATTTAATTTGTGTATTTTTTGGTTGACAATTTTCAAGTTTATTTTATTAATTATAGAGTTCATGCCAGAGAGAAAAGAAAACTATATTTGCATATTCATCCTCTGGTTTCACGTTTATGTGCATCCATATGGTACAGACCCTGCTGAATGTCTGGGCTTGATGCATAAGGTCAAAGTTTTTTGTTTACAATGTGCTTAAGTTGCTTATGCTCTCGCCTTGCCTTCCTTGTTGACATTCAATGATTGTGATTCTTAGTTCCATAGTAATTTGAAGCACCCCTTGTTTGTATACTAGATAAAGAGAGGTAAAGATATGATAGTTCTCTTTTTAATACTCATGTAGTCCTGTTTACCTGAAATCATTTTCAGTGTTTACTAAAACTCTCTCATAGATATGATAATGGTAATACTGTTGTCAACGTTGTTTATTTTGATTTGAGTATTCGAGGCAAAGAACTACTGTAAATTCAATGACTGGATTACTGGTACTGTTTTATAAGTCTAGAAAAATAATAGATATTGTGTTTTTAGCCATGGTGGTTTGTGTTCTTCTTGGTCCTTGTTGGATTGGCGGCATAATTTGATTTGTAATCATGTGAGCTGGGCTTTAAATAGGTATGTGGATGACCAATGAGTCTAGTCAATTGATTGAGACAATCATTTGAGTTTGCAGGTACCAAGGTTGTGAACCTTTAGTCCTTTGTTGCCCTATATGGTCAAGCACATTTGAATTCCCAAGAGTTAGCTTCTCACCTGAAATCCACAAGTCCAATGAGGAGTAGTCAGAGGGATTAAACCGCAACTTCTAGAAAGAACTGCAGTGCCCGCCCCAAGTGCCATAAGAGGGGACACGCTGGCAGAATGTCTCATGTGATGGTAGCCAATCAGGTAACTTTTGTAGCTTTAATACCATTACCTGTAAACATTAGGGGTTTCTAGTGTTGGTGTATGTAAATACATATTCTAAGAGCATGATGCATAGATGAAACAGTTATTAATTGTTGTTGAGCCATTTACATAATTAAAACTGGAAACATTCTAGCAGTTTTTTGTTTTCATATGTCCATCGTGCAAGAGCAAGCAAATAAAAGGCTACATGCTAAGTAATATCATGCTTAATGTATTGTTTGAAGGTACATGGCAAGGGATGCACCTCGTATAATCAGCGAGATTTGAGATCAATGGGCTATGTTTTTTAGAACTACTTATTTCTTAAAAGAATAAACTTTTTATGTGACATTAGTTGTGATGATTTTTTTTAGAGGTGTAATTACATATTATATATGTTCAAAAACATAGGAATCTTTATCTACATTCAGTTTATGCTAGATGGGCTTGATTTTTATCTGTGTTAGTCATGTTCTTGTTTCTTAAGTAGCATACATTATAAGATTTTATAATGCATTCATGAATTGTTTTTTATGCTCATCTATAACTACACTAAAAAGAAATGTACTTAAAAACTTCACTTTGTTCTAGCTTGTTTCTCTTATCAATTTTTTATGTCCATCTTTTTCTTTAGTAAAATCAAATGAGGGCATTAGAATAACATTAGGAATCTGTTTTCCTAACTACTCTTACCCAATTAGATGCATGTAAAAAAGCCTTGAGTATGCATGTTGGGTATCATTCGTATCAATGATTCAAAGCTATGGTTTTCTCTATTCGGCCAATTTCTTGTTTTTCCTGTTAATTTTGCTTTATTTGATTTGGTTTACATGGTTAAATTTATTTTAGTATAAACATGTAAGAGTTTAAAACACTTATTTAGGTTCATTAGTTGAAAGTTAGGAGCGAAATAAGCCATTTTAGTCAAAATATGAACTATAATGATCAAACGAGCATTAAATCTATATAACTTGACCAAAGTAGGTGAGAATGAGTCTTTGAAACATAAAACCGAGTGTATTAAACATGTAAAGACATTAAAATACTCATTTAGGTTCATTAGTTGAAAGTTGGGATCAAAATAAGCCAATTTAGTCAAAATATGACCTATAATGATCAAACGAACCTTAAATGTGTATAATTTGACCAAAATGGTTGATAATGAGTCTTTAAAACATGAAACAAAGTGTATTAACTATTTAAGAGTTTAAAAACTTATTTAGGTTCTTTAGTTGAAAGTTAGGAGCGAAATAAGCCATTTCAGTCAAAATATGACCTATGATAGATCAATCGAGCCTTAAATGTGAATAACTCGACCAAAATAGATTATAATGATTCTTTGACACATAAAACTAAGTGTATTAAACATGTAAATAGTTTAAAATAATCATTTACGTTCATAAGTTGAAAGTTGAGACCGAAATAAGCCATTTTAGTCAAACTATGACCTATAATGATCAAACGAGCCTTAAATGTGTATAACTTTACTAAAATGGGTGAGAATGAGTCTTTGAAACATAAAACTAAGTGTATTAAACATGGAAAGACTGTAAAATACTCATTTAAGTTCATTAGTTGAAAGTTATGACCGAAATTAGCCATTTTAGTCAAAACGTGACCGATAATGAACTAACGAAGCTTAAATGTGCATAACTTCACCAAAATGATGAGAATGAGTCTTTGAAACATAAAACTAAGTGTATTAAACATGGAAAGACTTTAAAATGCTCATTTAAGTTCATTAGTTAAAAGTTGGGACCGAAATTAGCCATTTTAGTCAAAACGTGACCGATAATGAACTAATGAAGCTTAAATGAGCATTACTTCACCAAAATGGTGAGAATCAGTCTTTGAAACATAAAACTAAGTGTATTAAACATGTAAGACTCTAAAATACTCATTTAAGTTCATAAGTTGAAAGTTGGGACCGAAATTAGCCATTTTAGTCAAAACGTGACCGATAATGAACTAACGAAACTTAATTGTGCATAACTTCACCAAAATGGTGAGAATGAGTCTTTGAAACATAAAACTAAGTGTATTAAACATGTAAAGACTATAAAATACTCATTAAAGTTCATTAGTTGAAAGTTGGGACCAAAATCAGCCATTTTAGTCAAAACGTGACCGATAATGAACTAACGAAGCTTAACAGTGCATTACTTCACCAAAATGGTGAGAATATGTCTTTGAAACATAAAAATAAGTGTATTAAACTTGGAAGACTTTAAAATACTCATTTAAGTTCATAAGTTGAAAGTTGGGACCGAAATTAACCATTTTAGTCAAAAAGTGACCGATTATGAACTAACGAAGCTTAAATGTGCATAACTTCACCAAAATGGTGAGGATTAGTCTTTGAAACATATAACTAAGTGTATTAAACATGGAAAGACTTTAAATTAAATACTTATTTAGGTTCATTAGTTGAAAGTTAGGATCGAAATTAGCCATTTTATTGAAAACATGACCGATAATGAACTAACGAAGCTTAAATGTGTATAACTTCACCAAATGGGTGAGAATGAGTATTTGAAACATAAACCTAAGTGTATGAAACATGTAAATTTTTTAAAATACTCATTTAATTTAAGTTCATTATATGAAAGTTGGTACCGAAATTAGCCATTTAAGTCAAAATGTGACCGATAATGAACTAACGAGGCTTTAATGTGCATAACTTCACCAAAATGGGTGAGAATGAGTCTTTGAAATATAAAACTAAGTGTATTAAACATGGAAAGACTTCAAAATACTCATTTAAGTTCATTAGTTGAAAGTTGGGACCGAAATAAGCCATTTTAGTCAAAACGTGATAGATAATGAACTAACGAAGCTTAAATGTGCATAACTTCACCAGAATGGGGTGATAATGAGTATTTGAAACATAAAACTAAGTGTATTAAACATGGAAAGAATTTAAAATACTCATTTAAGTTCATTAGTTGAAAGTTGGGACCGAAATTAGCCATTTTAGTCAAAACGTCACCGATAATGAACTAACGAAGCTTAAATGTGCATTACTTCACCAAAATGGTGAGAATGAGTCTTTTAAACATAAAACTAAGTCTATTAAACATGGTAGACTCTAAAATACTCATTTAAGTTTATAAGATGAAAGTTGGTACCAAAATTAGCCATTTTATTCAAAACGTGACCGATAATGAACTAACGAAGCTTAAATGTGCATAACTTCACCAAAATGGTGAGGATTAGTCTTTGAAACATAAAACTAAGTGTATTAAACATGGAAAGACTTTTAAATACTCATTTAAGTTCATTAGTTGAAAGTTGGGACCGAAATAAGCCATTTTAGTCAAAACGTGACCGATAATGAACTAACGAGGCTTACATGTGCATAACTTCACCAAATGGGTAAGAATGAGTATTTGAAACATAAACCTATGTGTATGAAACATGTAAAGTTTTTAAAATACTCATTTAATTTAAGTTCATTATATGAAAGTTGGTACCGAAATTAGCCATTTAAGTCAAAATGTGACCGATAATGAACTAACGAGGCTTAAATGTGCATAACTTCACCAAAACGGGTGAGAATGAGTCTTTGAAATATAAAACTAAGTGTATTAAACATGTAAAGACTTCAAAATACTCATTTAAGTTCATTAGTTGAAAGTTGGGACCGAAATAAGCTATTTTAGTCAAAACGTGACCGATAATGAACTAACGAAGCTTAAATGTGCATAACTTCACCAAAATGGGGTGATAATGAGTATTTGAAACATAAAACTAAGTGTATTAAACAGGGAAAGAATTTAAAATACTCATTTAAGTTCATTAGTTGAAAGTTGGGACCGAAATTAGCCATTTTAGTCAAAACGTCACCGATAATGAACTAACGAAGCTTAAATGTGCATTACTTCACCAAAATGGTGAGAATGAGTCTTTGAAACATAAAACTAAGTCTATTAAACATGGTAGACTCTAAAATACTCATTTAAGTTTATAAGTTGAAAGTTGGTACCAAAATTAGCCATTTTATTCAAAACGTGACCGATAATGAACTAACGAAGCTTAAATGTGCATAACTTCACCAAAATGGTGAGGATTAGTCTTTGAAACATAAAAATAAGTGTATTAAACATGGAAAGACTTTAAAATACTCATTTAAGTTCATTAGTTGAAAGTTGGGACCCAAATAAGCCATTTTAGTCAAAACGTGACCGATAATGAACTAACGAAGCTTAAATGTGCATAACTTCACCAAAATGGGGTGATAATGAGTCTTTGAAACATAAAACTAAGTGTATTAAATATGGAAAGAATTTAAAATACTCATTTAAGTTCATTAGTTGAAAGTTGGGACCGAAATTAGCCATTTTAGTCAAAACGTCACCGATAATGAACTAACGAAGCTTAAATGTGCATTACTTCACCAAAATGGTGCGAATGAGTCTTTGAAACATAAAACTAAGTGTATTAAACATGGTAGACTCTAAAACACTCATTTAAATTCATAAGTTGAAAGTTGGGACCGAAATTCGCCATTTTAGTCAAAAAGTGACCGATAATGAACTAACGAAGCTTAAATGTGCATAACTTCACCAAAATGGTGAGAATGAGTCTTTTAAACATAAAACTAAGTGTATTAAACATGGTAGGACTTTAAAATACTCATTTAAGTGCATTAGTTGAAAGTTAAGGCCGAAATTAGCCATTTTAGTCAAAAGGTGACCGATAATGAAATAACGAGGCTTAAATGTGCATAACTTCACAAAATGGGTAAAAATAAGTATTTGAAACATAAACCTAAGTGTATTAAACATGTAAAGTTTTTAAAATACTCATTTAAGTTCATTAGATGAAAGTTGGGACCGAAATTAGCATTTTTGTCAAAATGTGACCGATATTGAACTAACGAGGCTTAAATGTGCATAAATTCACCAAAATGGGTGATAATGAGTCTTTGAAATATAAATCTAAGTATATTAAAAATGGAAAGACTTAAAAATACTCATTTAAGTTAATTAGTTGAAAGTTGAGACCGAAATTAGCCATTTTAGTCAAAACGTGATCGATAATGACCTAACGAAGCTTAAATGTGCATAACTTTACCAAAATGGGTGAGAATGAGTCTTGGAAACATAAAACTAAGTTAATTAAACATGGAAAGACTTTATAATATTCCTTTAAGTTCATTAGTTGAAAGTTGGGACCGAAATTAGCCATTTTAGTCAAAACGTCACCGATAATGAACTAACGAAGCTTAAATGTGCATTACTTCACCAAAATGGTGATAATTAGTCTTTGAAACATAAAACTAAGTGTATTAATAATGGAAGACTCTAAAATACTCATTTAAGTTCATAAGTTGAAAGTTGGGACTGAAATTAGCCATTTTAGTCAAAACGTGACCGATAATGAACTAACGAAGCTTAAATGTGCATACCTTCACCAAAATGGTGAGAATGATTCTTTGAAACATAAAACTAAGTTTATTTAATATGAAAAGACTTTAAAATACTCATTTAAGTTCATTAGTTGAAAGTTAGGACCTAAATTAGCCATTTTAGTGAAAACGTGACCGATAATGAACTAACGAATTTTAAATGTGCATAACTTCACCAAAATGGGTGAGAATGAGTCTTTGAAATATAAAACTAAGTGTATTAAACATGGAAAGACTTTGAAATACTCATTTAAGTTCATTAGTTGAAAGTTGGGACCGAAATTAACCAATTTTATTATTATACGGTTCATTATGTCTTTGTTATGAACAAATTAAGTCTTAATTTTTTTTATGATTCAATTTATAATATAACTAAAGTGTATCTATATTTTTTGATGGTCCATCTTTTTAAGGTATTCAATAATCCGAGGGAGCGGCCTTTCACCTTTGAGGAGATAGATGAAGTTCGAGAAATGTTGGCAAACTTCATTACCAGTGATTGTCTTTGATATTTTCTTGTACTGAATCTTAAATTATGGATGCTAGCTAGTTTTTCATATGATTGTAATGTAATCGACTTTTATATTTACAATTATATACTATTTAATTTAATTATCTATAAAATTGGATACTTTTTATATGACGTATGGAGGTTAATCAGTGGCGTGGTCCAATTGTAATATGTAGCAGGGAAATCGGTTATACAACAAATCTATCATGTGCGGCTCATTTATAGGCCAAGTGCGGCTCATTTTTATGTTTGTGCTGCCCATTTCTATGTCAAGTGCGGGCTCATTTTTAAATTTGGCTGCACCAAATATGTCAAGTGCGGGCTCATTTTCAATATTGGCAGCACCAAATATGTCAAGTGCGGGCTCATTTACAAAATTGGCAGCACCAAATATATCAAGTGCGGGCTCATATTCAAAAATTGGCAGCACAAAATATGTCAAGTGCGGGCTCATTTTCCAAATTGGCAGCACTTGAGAAACATCAAGTGCGGGCTAATGCGTGACCTCGTCCCTCATGGGTGTGACACTTCTTTTTGTCAAATCAAGTGTAATTGGATTTCCTGTGAGTTTACACCCAATTGACTAGTAATATAGGAGTCGCCATTCAGTTTTTAACGACAATGAGAAAAACTGACAAAACCCGGTTATCGTGACATAAAGGGAGTGCAATTATGTTTGACCACGACGGCCGTAGGTTCCCTTGTGATCCCTGGTGGTGGGGATCGCTCAACGTACACCCGCAGGGTAGAGATTGAGGGTTCGGGGGACTGTAACTACCGAGAGGAGTACTCGCTCTTCGATAACTCCAGAGGCAGGATATCCTTACAAGCTCAGCATACATAATTGAAGGGACATGCATTAACTATTAAACTAATCTGAGTCGATTTTAGCAATATGCAACATATAATACTAGATCTAGCGCGATTATCTGATTTAGATTGTATTAAGGGACCTAGCATGATAATCCAATTTCCCAAAAACATAATCTTTATTAGGCGTGATAGAACAATCGGATTTAATTAGTTTAACAGTTCATAAAAGGGCGAGGAAAGCAATTAAATCATAGAAAAGGGACACATTACGACGCACCCTTGAGAGGTACGTCACGGTTCTCAGAAAATTAACCACTTTGACTTTGCTATTTCTCCTTTTATTTAACGAATCTCAAGTTATGGGACAGGATACGTTCTGTTCGATTTATGGATCGATTGCGACAGAACGCGTGGTCAATTTCGCAGCGTGAGGCTTAGGCTTAGGCTTAGGGGTTGGAGTCAATACTCAGAATAATAATTGTGTGTTGTCCTTTTCACGTCGAACTTAAGGCCCTATTTATAGAAAAGAGTTCGTGGAACGATAGAATTATAGAGCTCTAATCCACGAGGAATTAGGAAAGAATATGTCCCAGGTAATTTCAGCGCCCAGGCCTAGGCGTTGAAGATTTCGGCGCCCAGAACCAGGCGTTGAAAATAGGATCTGGGCTGTTTTCTTAGTCAGATTCGGATTCCTAGCATCCGGAGTGTTTGAGACTTAATCGAGTCTTTTAGTGCGTATTAACCTTGTGACGGGATGCGTCTGGGCCGGTTACGAACTCTAGGCTCGTTAGGATTTTAATTAATACGTGACTCTTATTTTCGAATTATATTAGGAATAGGATTCTCTCATAATCTCTATCTCATTTAGGATTTATGTTGGAGTGCAACACCTAATTCTGACAGGTTTCTATCTTTTATGACTTGCCACTTTTAACAACTACCCATTACGACAGTTACTATTTTTTAGCAGGTTTCCATAAATAGCAGGTTTCTATAAATAGCAGGTTTCGGGTGAAATGAAAAGGGGAATTGAGATTCGTTATTTTATAGGAGATGCGTTGTCAAGTGGAGATTTATGTTTTCATCACCGAACCTTCCCTTTCGGGAATGGGGACAAAAGTAGGTGTCTACAGTTAGCCCCCACTTTGACTGAGTCTTGGAGTAAGACGATGGTCAAAGTATTAGACGGAGTGCGTCGCACAAGCCACGGTGACCTGTTTTGGCGAGGGTCTCACGAGCCCCCGAGTGATAACATTTGACTTAAGGGTCATCACTTGAAGTGTCGACATATCCCTCACGTGTCATTGGGATCTGTCAACGGATAGTATAGAAACTTCCTCACTTTTTCATTGGAAGGATCTAAAGGAGCGTAGAAACTCCCTCACTTTGTCATTGGGAGTAGCTACAGATATTTTCGAAATCAAAGCTATAAAGTGTAATTGGGCCTGGCCAAGTCCAATCACGAGGTAAAAATATTTTTAAAGATTCTCATTTTCAGGGTTAGCTAAACGAGAAAACCCCCTTGTTTTTATGGGACGTAAAACGAAGGAAAATCCAGCACATCGTTCTTTTTGGAAAAAACGGAAAATCATTCTTTTAAATTTTGGAAAAAAGGGAAGGCTATTCACATCGTTCTTTTTTGGAAAAAACGGAAAACCAATCTTTGGAAAAAGGGAAAGCTACTCACATCGTTCTTTTTTGGAAAAACGGAAAACCAATCTTTGGAAAAAAGGGAAAGCTACTCACATCGTTCTTTTTTGGAAAAACGGAAAACCAATCTTTGGAAAAAAGGGAAAGCTACTCACATCGTTCTTTTTGGAAAAAAGGGAAAACCAGAAAAAAGTTATCGCTGTAGCGATTAAGGACCTGCGCGGTTAGTGACGCAGACCCCGCCGGCTAAAGATGGCGAGCCTGTCCTCTAAGGGTGGACACCCCGTCCGATGGAAGTGGACAAATCTGTTTTTGAAATTTGAAAATAAGGACCTACGCGGTTTTGTGACGTAGACCCCGCCGGCTAAAGATGGCGAACCTGTCCGCTAAGGGTGGACACCCCGTCCGATAGAAGTGGACGAATCTATTTCGAAATTTGTTTTGTGTTTATTTTTTGAAAATGAGGACCTACGTGGTTTGCGCCGTAGACCCCGCCCGCTGAAGGTGGGCGAGCCCTGTCCGCTAAGGGTGGACGCCCCGTTCGCTGGAGGTGAGCGAACCTGAATTCGTCTTTTTGATTCGGGATTCGCGTGTCGCGGTCTTTCCTGATTGAGGTGGACAAGCCCCTATTTCTTTTGTTCATCGTGATTTCTTTTGAGAATTTCTTTTATTCATTCTTGTAAGAGCGAATTCTTTCGAGGGGGATTTAGTTGTAACCTGAATGTGGGTTGACAACGTGCTTAGACGGACCATTGTCTCGTGGTCATCATCTTTCATGGTTCTGAGCTAGTCTTTTTGGCTCAATTTTGCCACTACCTGGGTCCTTGATTAGGGGACTATGTATAAGTATCAACGGCGACCTTTGTCTTGAGGTCGTAAACCGGTTTTATTTTTTGAGACATCCAAACACGGGACTTCGTACAGCGTAGTCTGGGAATATTGTTTTAACTTTGCATAATATATATTTTCTTTTGAGCCCCAAGCATTCGTGCTTGACGGTCATTTCTTGTCAAAGCGGTTCCTTGGGGATACGCATTCTGTAATGTCCTTGATTGTGTTTGGGATTGTGCTCGTAAGTGCGAGCGATCTTTGTAGTGATGTGCTACTCTTATCAAAGCCGTGAGGTGCGACTTTCAGTAAAGGAATCGGCAATTTTCAAGTCGAATAAATATGGCAGGGCCCTATAGAAGTCAGAGCTGCTTTTTGGGTTTGGGATCATTTTCGGCGCCCAGGCCTAGGCGTTAAAGATTTCGGAGCCCAGCGCTGGGCGCTGAAAATAATTTCTGGCGAGATTTCTTGATGACACAGCTGGCCTCTTTGTTCGTTTGTTTTCCCTCTTTTTTTTTTCTTTTGAACGCTTTCGTAAATGTTAGATACTTAGAAAAGATGATATGTATGTGCGAACGAGCGTTCATAGAATGGCCGTTGCGTGCGGTCCATTAATCAGTTTGCTTGAATCATTTTTTTTTAGCAATGACTGATTTTGAATAGTTTGCTTAGAAGCTTGGTAGGGTTCAGGCCCATTCATGAAGTGGGCTCAAACATCATGCCCTTTCGATTGTCCAAACATTTGCTTCGAGATTTTTTTATTTTGCTATGGTTATTTTGTAGCTTGGAGCCCCCAAGTATGCATGTTGGGATGCTTCCTTTTGGCGTACGATTTTTTGTAGGTTCTTTCGAGAAGGATGCCTTGGGGTTCCACTCGTGTAGGTGCGAGCTATCCCTTCCGTGGTAGGTAATATTTTGCTACCTTTAATCCTTAATGTAGAAGTCGTGTGGCTTGCATTTGGGCGATAAGTAGTCTTTGCCTCTTACTTTTGGTCGTGCCCGCATTAGTGCAATGTGCCTTACTTTTTTAGACTTGTACTGTGGGATGGTTGAACTTATGGTGCAACGTAGGCTTGTGTGGCCTAACATCGTGTCTTAGAACATTCCTCCAGGTGTTGGGATATCATTATTTTTTGCATTGGAGTACTTTCTCACGCCTCGTTCAGGTGCTCGAACAAGTGTAGCATCTTCTGCGTGGGTTTGCACGGCTTATTAGTTCGTTCGATGCGAGGATTCATAGTTGTTTCTTTCTTATTTTTATATCTGGGCAAAACTTGGCTAGCAGAAAGATTCAGCGCCCAGGCTGGGGCATTAAAGATATCGGCGCCCAGCTCTGGGCGTTGATAATGATTTCTGGGTATATTTTGACAGTTCTTATCCTTGATTTTTTCTTTCGCTTTTGCTTTGGAACGAGGTATACTGTGTAACGGGTGCTTGTAGGGCGAGCGTTATGTGCAGTAGTTTGATCGGAGTTTTGGTGACTCGCGATTTTCAGTTACCCTTGTTAGTGGGGTGACTTTATATATTCTAAGTAGCGCTTAGAATTTGGGAGGGGTTGTAGCCATTCTAAGGTTCGTTTTACACGATTAAAGCTTAGAATTGAGCCCCTATGACATATGTATAGCATTAGCGTCGAGAATTTGCGATGAAATCGTCATTTCGAGCATTTTTAGAGTGTTTTTCTCAAGCCACCAACTGTAGCTACGGGATTGGCTTGGTGCTATAATGCCTTGCATACGTTTTTGTGCATTCATGGTGACATGGATCATGAATAGTTTGAACCAGACTCGTTTAGTGCGAGGTACGTTCGAGCAGTGATCTGCTACTTCTCTTGTAAATGTCGTATTGTGCGACATTGCCATGGTCAAGGTAATCACATGTTGAAGTGTGCCTTGACCAAAAGCTAGGTGCCTTTCTTTACCCATAATCATATTTAGAAATATCTTTGACTCACTTGCAAAACGCATACTTAGATTAAACCAATGACACTTTATTATGTTCGAAGAAGCCTTTGAAAATTATTTGAAATCCGAGTCCTACTGTGTACAATCCGAGGTGTCCTAAGTAGGTTGACTTATAGAAGGGTTCGTACAGGATTACATGAGTGAATCAAAATACTGTTACGATTTTGGAATGCTGTCTAAGGATTTGCTGGAAGCCAGGGTGCAGGTGTCAAGATATTACTTGTGCCCGTTTGGCATATGCTTTTAGGCTTTTAGGGCCATCTTTTCCAGAATTGCGGGAATATAAACCGTTTTCAAATTGACTTAGATTTACTTGGTGTATGTCTGCACAAAAGGTCAAGGTATACTTAGTTCTTTCCCTAGCTCTTTCATTTCAATTTTTAGCCCCCAGTTGCTGTTATGTCTTCCCATTAATAATGCTTTCAGATTTCGATTTTAGATGCCCGTGTCACATGTCTGAGTAGGGTGAGCCTCGGTTAAGTGCCAAGTCCTATTGACAATGTCTTATTTTTTTCCAAAGGGTATTAGCAAGCATTTGAATTACCATGAACGGGTGCCCTGAGTTCGAAGGAACGATGGGGTGATGCCGTAGAACAATCCTCTTTATTGCAAGCTTACTGCCTTTACTACTTGTCGGCGACTATGACTGTGTCTAGGGGTGAAAGAAGGTCTTTAAGCGAACGACTATGTCTAGTGGTGAAAGAAGGTCTTTAAGTGAGTTAGTTAGCTTTAGGGAGGGTCAAGTCGAGTATTTTAGAGGTCATGGACGCTTGCGCTAGCTCCCATTCAATTGAGGCAAAGCGATCTTTTGAGTCTTGGCTAAGTGCCTAGGAGTGTGAGTGCTCCTTCTGGCAAGGGTACGTGCCCTTATTATTTTTCGATGTGTGCTCGTTTTGGCATTTTGATGAGTTGGATTCTTCCTTTGACTTAAATTTTTCTTTCGACTTGGATTGCAAGTAATTAAATTTCAATAAGGGACTCTATTTCTTATTCTTGTTATTCTACAGGCTCTAACATTTTTGCAAATTGGTTGGACCGAATCATGGATTGCCTACGTATCCGCCTTAAATAGATTAAATTTGGAATCAGGTCTTGCGTAGTTCTTAGCCTAGAAAATGGTTTCTTAGAATGCCGATTTTAAACAAGTACGTTCTGAGGTGGAAACATATTATTTGAAACGGTAGAATAAGTGAAGTTTATTATTATTTTAATCTGCTGCCTTGCCGTAAGCCAAAAATTTGTTTTATATATTTTTTTTGAGTACATGTATTTTTTGGTGGTACGTATGTCTGAATACGTGTTGTACCCCCCCCAAGTGTTCGTTATTGTTCCGTGTATGTGCGGATAAAATGACGAGCACTTCTGGACAAATTTTAGCAAGCTGAGAGATTCAGCGCCCAGGCTGGGGGGCTAAAGATTTCGGCGCCCAGCTGTGGGCGCTGAAAATGATTTCTGGGCGGATCTTTTTTTTTGGTGCGCTAAATGCTTCTTTTTCCTTTTTAGACTAACTTTAGAGGCGCTTTGCAAAGTTTCTTTTTTACTATTCACATTTTTTTATTTTTTTATTTTTACGTTCAACGTAAAATGTACTCTTCATTTGTCTCTTGTTTATTTGTGACTCAAGACGGCTTGAAAGATGGGTTGAATGAGATAGGATAAGTTGTATAGGTATTAGTCGAGCATGAGGATTACATCAACCAAGGCCAGTGAATAGCATGGGGACAGCTCAAGGGTATAGGATGTATCCACACAAGTTACATCCAAGGTTATTTCGATTAGCGTGCTCGGTTTTGGAGCCGAACATTGTTGTCATAGGAGGCCTAACAACGACACAAAGAGTTATTTTATTTTTTTACAAGTCGCTTTTAGAATCGAGTGCCTTTTCATACGCCCTTGCAGCAATTTTAACGAAAGGTTTTTTTTTTTTGCTACGTGTATTTTTTTTTACGCGGGCACCGAGGCTGTTGCGCCTGACCAAAAGGCCAGGCAGCAACTTCAGCGCCCAGCGGTGGGCGTGGGAAATTTTAGCGCCCAGGCAGGGGCGTTGAAAATGCGTCTCTGGCTGGTTCTCGTTTTCAGTTTTCGTCTACTTTTGTTTTTGCGACTTTAATTTTGCGTGCTTGCCTTATAACGTCCTTTACGCGTTGTGCAGCGTTTGTGGGATTCGTTACGGCCATCCCGAGCGTCGCTTATTTTTGTGGCGATCGTTCGTGCTTGCGGAACACGTATTTTGGTATAACTCTTTAGCCAATTGGTTCATGAATGTTTGGGCAATTTTTAAGGTCGTTGGTTTTCTAGCATTATTTGTCTAGCATTATTCGTAAGCACAATCATAACATAGTCACATAGTTCGCTACACATAACTACATTACAAACAGGGATTTGAAAATTAAATATGTCACGTAGTTTATGATAGGCTTCTATGGGTAGTATTTGCGCCTGGCTTGGTACCGCTTCTATCGCAGATCCGACACATGCCCCGGCCGAGGTAGTGCCTTCAACAGACGAATTTCGTCCCAGAAGGCCAACCCGCAAGTGCAAGCCAAGGGGGCATGCAGGCGAGAGGGACCTAATGAGCGAGCGATTGGGTTCGGGATAGGTGTACTACCTGCACAAGTACCGAGTGGGCAACATGCGCGGCGTGTGCACCCCCCTATTGGCGAAAGAAGGTATCCTTAGTCCCAACTCCCGAGATAAAACACCAAGGGAGCCAAGATTCGTTATGCGGTTCTGTCCGTTCACATTAATATGCTGATTTTCAGGTCGTCCCAACTTGATGGGGAAATAAACGCGGGGTAGGATCGTTTCACCCTTCGGCTATTTTGATTACCTACGAGCACGAGTATTTCCTTCACTATCCCCAGTGGATTCGCCACTGTAAGGGGGTCGAAAAAGCACGAGGCTAATGCGTGACCTCGTCCCTCGTGGGTGTGACGCTTCTTTTTGTCAAATCAAGTGTAATTGGATTTCCTGTGAGTTTACACCCAATTGACTAGTAATATAGAAGTCGCCATTCAGTTTTTAACGACAATGAGAAAAACTGACAAAACTCGGTTATCGTGACATAAAGGGAGTGCAATTATGTTTGACCACGACGGCCGTAGGTTCCCTTGTTATCCCTGGTGGTGGGGATCGCTCAACGTACACCCGCAGGGTAGAGATTGAGGGTTCGGGGGACTGTAACTACCGAGAGGAGTACTCGCTCTTCGATAACTCCAGAGGCAGGATATCCTTACTAGCTCAGCATAAATAATTAAGGGACATGCGTTAACTATTAAACTAATCTGAGTCGATTTTAGCAATATGCAACATATAATACTAGATCGAGCGCGATTATCTGATTTAGATTGTATTAAGGGACCTAGCATGATAATCCAATTTCCCAAAAACATAATCTTTATTAGGCGTGATAGAACAATCAGATTTAATTAGTTTAACAGTTCATAAAAGGGCGAGGAAAGCAATTAAATCATAGAAAATGGACACATTACGACGCACCCTTGAGAGGTACGTCACGGTTCTCAGAAAACTAACCACTTTGACTTTGCTATTTCTCCTTTTATTTAACGAATCTCAAGTTATGGGACAGGATACGTTCTGTTCGATTTATGGATCGATTGCGACAGAACGCGTGGTCAATTTCGCAGCGTGAGGCTTAGGCTTAGGGGTTGGAGTCAATACTCAAAATAATAATTATGTGTTCTCCTTTTCACGTCGAACTTAAGGCCCTATTTATAGAAAAGAGTTCGTGGAACGATAGAATTATAGATCTCTAATCCACGAGGAATTAGGAAAGAATACGTCCCAGGTAATTTCAGCGCCCATGCATGGGCGTCGAAGATTTCGGCGCCCAGAACCAGGTGTTGAAAATAGGATCTGGGCTGTTTTCTTAGTCAGATTCGGATTCCTAGAATCCGGAGTGTTTGAGACGTAATCGAGTCTTTTAGTGCGTATTAACCTTGTGAAGGGATGCGTCTGGGCCCGTTATGTACTCTAGGCTCGTTAGGATTTTAATTAATACGTGACTCTTATTTTCGAATCATATTAGGAATAGGATTCTCTCATAATCTCTATCTCATTTAGGATTTATGTTGGAGTGCAACACCTAATTCTGACAGGTTTCTATCTTTTATGACTTGCCACTTTTAACAACTACCCATTACGACAGTTACTATTTTTAGCAGGTTTCCATAAATAGCAGGTTTCTATAAATAACAGGTTTCGGGTGAAATGAAAAGGGGAATTGAGATTTGTTATTTTATAGGAGATGCGTTGTCAAGTGGAGATTTATGTTTTCATCACCGAACCTTCCCTTTCGGGAATGGGGACAAAAGTAGGTGTCTACAGGCCCACATCGCTGCTCGCAGCCCAATGCTTGGGCGCGCCAGTTGCCTTGCGGGCTGGGCCTGGCCTGCGTGTTGCTTGGCTGGGCCTGCGTGCCTTGCTGCGTTGCCTTGTGCGCATGGGCTTGCTAGGCGCAGGCCTGGCTTCGTGTTGGGCCTTGCGTCTAGCAGACTCTTCCGATGTTTATTTCGTACGACGCGCTTCCGATTAATTTTCCGATTTCGGAATTCATTTCCGATTCGAACAATATTTAATATTTCCGATTCCGGAATTAATTTCCGTTTCGAACAAATATTTAATATTTCCGATTCAGGAATTATTTTCCGATTCCAATAATATTTCCGATTCCGACAATATTCCCGTTTCCGGCAATATTTCCGATTCCGGCAATATTTCCATTTCCGATAATATTTTCCGATACGTACCATGTTTCCGTTTCCGGCAACATCTACGACTTGGATAATATTTATATTTCCGATACGATGCATATTTCCGTTTCCGGCAATATCATCGTTTCTGGAGTATTCATAATTTGTCTTTGACGATTTCAGCTCCCACTAGAACCGAGATCCGTCGATTCCGAATATCCATAAATGGAGTATTTAATTTCCTTTAAATACTTGATCCGTTCACGTACTATTTGTGTGACCCTACGGGTTCAGTCAAGAGTAAGTTGTGGATTAATAATATTAATTCCACTTGAACTGAAGCGGCCTCTAGCTAGGCATACAGTTCACTTGATCTCACTGAATTATTAACTTGTATAATTAATTAATACTGAACCGCATTTATTAGACTTAGCATTGAATGCATACTTGGACCAAGGGAATAATTTCCTTCAAGATTTACTTTAGAATTTGTGTTAGAGTTGGAATGAAATATTGGCGTGAGATAAATCTTGCGCGTGGAAGTAGGCGCGAGAAAACTATCGCGTTGGGCCCTGTGCGCAAGAAAGTTCTTGCACACTTTTATTTTCCACGCGTTTTATCCAGATTAATCCGGTTTTATTTCTGGATTCAAACTCTTTTTTACGCTTTTCATCCTTATTTCGAGTTCTTCTTCAACTAAAACTCTATTTTTCAATCTATTTTAGGATTTTAATTGGAATGCAACTAAAACTCCGTTTTTGTTCCTTTTCTATCTCTATTAGGAGTTTAATTTCAATACGATTAAAAATCTGCTTTTTCAATCTCTTTTAAGGTTTGAGTTGGAGTGCAACTCTGCCCGTAAATCTATCTTGGACGGTTTACTATTTTTAGCAGATACTTAGAACGGAAGCTACAATGAATAGAAATATGGGTTTGGGGAAAGATTCAGTCGGTCTTAGAGCGTTCGTTGTGTGATTAGGAATACGTTTGACAAGTGGATATTTTGTTTCATCACTGAACTTCTCGTTTCTAGCTTGAGGCCAAATGTAGGCGTCTACACATGACACCATGTATATTTTCTTATTGTGAATTGTATTCATCTTGCATGGTTAATGTGTTTGAATATGTTCTACGAGCATTCTTATCCGGTTTTAGCCTGGTCTTGTGATAAGAGTTTTCTTCCGATTTTGTTCATGTGATAACAATTCTAACAAGATATATGGTGGGAAAAAACAAAGGTTCACAATTATAATGGGGTGCTTAATTTTATAATAAATATCTACAATTTTTATTATTTGCTTTTGGAAATTTAAATTATGTAATGACTTATTAACCTAAGAAATATTTAATTGGTTTTTTCTATTGTGCTCAACAGGAAGGGGTATTGAGTGTATTATACGTCAAGGTTTATGTATGACATAATTTACTCATATATTGGAAGTGAAAATCTATTCAAGGTAAAGACTTTTTGAAATATATTTAAGTTAATGAGCTTTTTAAATATTAGATATATGTTAACATTTTTTTTCTAGCTATGATGTTTTGACAAATAAACCTAGCTACTAATGGACAAATTCATGAAGTTTAACTTATTGGGCTCAATACTTATTGGACTTTGTATTCTCATGAAGTTTAGTACTTTGTTAGAAAAAAATCCTATTATTATTATTAGATATCAAGACATTTACTTATAAATGTTAAAGCCTATCTACCATTGTAGTTTTATTTGTTTTGATGTTTTTGACAACTTGTGATATATATGTCATTTTAGGATGATTTTATAGATTTTTAATCGTTATGATTTTGTATTGGTTATGGCTTATATTTTGTGGTAATTGGATATATATTTGGTTGTGATTGCTTATTATCGGGATAAAATGATATATAAGCACTTTGGAGAAAATGATGGTGACTTGTGGTTATCTCCAAGTAAATACACGAAAAAGTCATTTATGAAAAATGACCTCCGGAGTTCCTTTATAGAATAAAGAAGATTAGCTGATAAAAACGCATCCAGTACGTCTGCAATAAATTTATTTTATATCGGATTAACTTTTAACCAGTGTTTTATAATTTTTATATTATGAAAAACGTTTGATGGAGAAACATTTTAAAGAGTTACGTAGTACAATGTTAAGTTTTAATAAAAAAAATTATTAAAGTGAAAAATGTTATCACTAAATATTTATACATGATATCGGGTTAACGTACTTTTAAGCAATTTGAGATAACTTTTACTATGATATATGTACAATATTTATCGTACACCCGCTTTAAAAAAGAATTTATGTGTATATATTATCTTAGAACATGCCTAATATACTTGATCATGACGTGTCCACATTGTGCGTTTTATATCAGAGCGTATCACGTTGATTTTGCTTTAATTTACCAATAATAAATATGGTTTAGAGCTGGACACTTCACAATACACCATGTTGTGTTTTCATGTGCTAAGTAATACGTTGGTGTATGAAAGAGCTATATTAAAGTTAATTGATGTATTTTCCATCATGATTATGAATTGATGTTTTTAATAAGGTTTTAATCTATTGATCAAAATTGATATCATGTGTTCAATAGGTATCAGATTCGAATTGTCCACCCTAATTTGTATCTTATTTGGATTCATTGTTCTTGTTTATTTTAAGACGAAAATAAAATAATCCCATTGAAAATGGAAATTAGGAAGATGGTAGCACAACAAAACGTACGTACGAGTACTACATAAGCAAATAAAGTATTGGGAAGGATGTAAAAGAAGGAGGGCGATGGAATTAAATGCAAAGACAATCCCCCAACATTGAGGCTTGTACACTTGGAAGTTGGAAGGTAGACAATCCTTAAAAACTTTCCATAAAAACACAATGAGAAAAGACAATTATTTAGGAAACCAACAAAAATTAGTAAAGCTTTCCAACACTTTAAACCAGGTTTTCTTCCACAAAAGCACTTGAATTCCATTTCCTTTCATACATTCCTTCCTGTGGGCTAGCTATCACCCAGCTTAAACTAAAACCGCAACTCTCTCTCTCTCTCTTTCTTTAAAACCCTTTTGCAGCAAACTTTTCTCATTTTATTTTCTCATTTTATTTTCTCAAATCATAACAAAACAATGAGAACAAGTTGCAATGGCTGTAGAGTCCTCCGAAAAGGGTGTAGCGATGATTGCGTAATTCGGCCGTGCCTTCAATGGATGAAATCCCCTGATGCACAAGCTAATGCTACTGTTTTCCTTGCTAAGTTTTACGGCCGTGCTGGTCTTATTAACCTCCTCAATGCTGGCTCTGACCACCTTCGTCCTGGTAAACTTTTTTCATTTTTAACATTTTTTTTATTGCTTGCATGTCCGATTAGGGATGTCAATGTGTTTTTTGTTGCATCAATGGTGGATATATATGTGTTTAACATTAAATTTGCCAATACTCATTTTTTCTTCATTTTAATTTGGGCCCCATCAAATTTGGTATAATAATTGTACAAAGCTCATACGGAGTACTTTATTTGGCAATTAACTATTTTAGTGCTCCATTTACAACACGCATTTAGATTTTAGCCCCGTAACTAAAATGTTTAAGAGCCGCTGTGACACCGGGGACATTTTGGGAGAATGAAGAAGATAAATGTGTAGGGGCGTTGGAAATAATCAGAGGATCGGGAAAAGTTTATAACAAATTTGAGTGTCCAACATCTTCCTTCTTTTAATACTTGCAATGTTTGGATTTTTTAT
The DNA here is from genome assembly GCF_020520425.1 of Spinacia oleracea. Classification (NCBI taxonomy): domain Eukaryota; kingdom Viridiplantae; phylum Streptophyta; class Magnoliopsida; order Caryophyllales; family Amaranthaceae; genus Spinacia; species Spinacia oleracea. The sequence continues at coordinate 97,548,709 of NC_079489.1, forward strand.
ATTATTCACATATCCTATTTTAATTATTGTTTGTGATTTATAGATAAGATAAAACATAATTGGGTGAAATTTTGTTAAATTCCTATCGATGTATATTTTTAAAATATTAACTTTTTATAATTTTTAGCTTAAAAAAAATTAAAGATTAATCATCAAAGTTGTGTATTGACAGGGAGAATTATATTGGTTTGTCTTTAATTCCAAATTATTGCTTTAGATCCCCTTCAACGAAATTTAATTTAATTACAGTTACAAGTAAATTTCTAACCTGATAAAGACCTGTCAAAAATCAACCTGACTCGAAAACCGATCCGAACACGCCCCGAAAATACTGCGTCTTGAACAAGATTTTGTGATCGGTAACCCGATTTTATCCGAATCCGAGCAACCCGAAACGTAATGGGTTAAAACCCGACCGAACCTGTTTTGGACCATAACAATTGAAAATCATTGTATTTATAGTAATAAATGAGGTTCTGAGAAAATTTAAGCATAATAAACACGTTGTTTTTACTATTGATACGTGCAATATAATTTTAGTTTGAATTATACGCCATTTTATGGTTGAATTTAACTAAATATAAACTTGTGTTGGAAAACTTGTTAATTTCTCCATATTTTGTACATTTATCACCTAAATTAATGAAAATATAATGCGCGTTCTCAACCCGTTCGGTCGACCCGAACCCTAAGGTTCTGGGTCTTGAACAAGCATTTGTAAACCCTAACCCGAAAATGACCGACCCGATTCAACTCGAACCGGAAATAATTTTTTACAACCCGACCCGACCGACGCGTTTGACAGGTCTACTTAATAATGTAAAAAAAAATTAGGAGATCGTTCTGTCCAAGGTGAAACTTATTTTTTATTTTTATTTTCATTTTTATTTTGAAAAAAATTAAAATTGTACCCATATTAGGGGACAACCGTTGTACTAGTTAATATTTTAAAATATAAATTTTGTATATAAGGTTGCCACGTGTCATTTTCTTTATTTTTTTATTCATAAATTTTCTCAATCTTCTCCTTAATTATCTTTTCCTGAAAATTATTAGGTACATCCGAGTGCACCGTGCATCAAAGGAATTTTTATGTCTGTGGATGGTTCCTTTCATATTTTTTCCTTGCATGTAAGGGGAAAATATAAGAAGGTGCACCGTGCACCCGAATGCACCTAATATTATTATACTTATATTTTCCCGTGATATTAATTTTATTTATTTCACATTCAATTTCATATTTATCAAATGCATTTTTTCCTTTTTTTAAACTTTTTGTATCATAACCTATGATATATACTTATAAGTAAACTCTGTACTTTAAATTCCACAAATTTTTTCTAAATCAATATTTTTGAAAAATGCCCATAGATAATTTTGTTGCAGAGTATGAAGTAGTTGGTTTTTATTTTCCGGTGGTAGAACTACGAGTACTATAATTGACGGAATTTTATAATTTGTTGGTAAATTGAAAGAATTTAATGTTTTTGGTGCAAGAGTCCTTAATTATGTAATGAGTGGAGTGTGACAAATAAATTTAGACAGATATAGACATATAGTACGGGAATAATATTTTATCTTTTTATTAGTGCCAGACTTTGGCATAGGTACAGGAATAGATTCTCCTGGAAATCTAATCTTAATTAGGTAAATTTACCTAAAATATTCGCTATGACTATGATACTATAAGTGCCTTTTCCACTTCATATGTATACGTTTACATCCGTGCGAATTTTTTTTGGTTTTTTTTTAAAAAATAAGTGTCACTTCTCATCATCTCACTCCTTCGTACAATTTCATTAATTTCTCCACCTTTACATGAAAATAATATTCCTTCTATTTGTTTTTGTTTGTTACATATTCCTTTTAAGATGTTTCATAATGTATGTTAATTGGGAGAATTTTTCTTTTTATAAACTTATTATACTATTATTTTTTGTCTCATCTTTTAATTTTAATTGGTCCAATTTTTCAACTTATTAAATTTTTTTTACAATTTTTCCAAGTATGTTAAATTAGCAATTTTCGTGTTTTTTCATTATTGGTTCATTTTATAAATAAAACAATCTTATTGGTTGTTGTAATGAATAGTGGATTGAGTTTTTACTTGGGTTTATTTTTTAATAAAAAAAAATCTTTATTATACGTTAATAAACGTGCAAAAGTTCAAACGTAACCAAAAAAAAAGGAGGGAGTAAATGATTACAATTAAAACTAAAATAATTAAGTATCTAATCTTAGTATTTCCCTCAAAATAATAATTAAGTATCAATGAACCAAAACCGATAAATAGGCGGTATAGTGTAAACAGTTGAGTATCCACGACAATCGTGAAAAACAAAATATCTCGAATTAATACCGAAAATCTGTAACCAATAATTATTGATTGATTCCAATTACGCACTACTCGTTAACAATCAATTATAAATAGAGCATTTCAAATGGTTGCATTTAGGGACTTGCTTGCAATTTTCAAAACTTTTAAACAAGTAGCTAAACCATTGGAGCAATTTTGTTAAACTAGCTAGACAAAGCAAATTAGCTTTACCAAGCTAATTAGCTTGGGAAAAAACAACAACTTAATTTTCCTAATTATTAGGAATGTAAACGTAAGAATAGAATAAAAAAAATTAAAAAAAGAAGTTAAACAAAAATCAAGCTACTTGTTAACCATTGGAGCGTGTTGTAGCTAGAAAATGTTGTTGCTTGAAAAATTGATGTGGCATACCAAGCTACAATGATATTAGCTCACCATTAAAGATGCTCTTAAGCAAATTAGCTCTACAAAGCTAATTAGCTTGGGAAAAAAAAGAACGGACAATTTTGTTTATTTGATAAACATGTGAATTGAATAATAAAAATAAATTTAAAAAATTGTTAAAAAATTTCAAGCAACTTGCTTACTATTGGATCAAAATACACATGAATTAAAAATAGTAGCTTGAAAATCTGATGTGGCATATGAAAGCAACTTACCTATTTGCTAATAATTAAATTTAAATTAATTATCAAACTTATTTTATTTTATATAAACTGATTTGTGTGTAAAACATATGAAAAAACCTTTTTTTTTTAATTTTCTCAACTTATATAAATTTAACTAAATTTATATTGTATGAAATAAGTTAAAATAAGTCGAACAGAAAGTTATTTTCTGAATACGTTGTTTTAACGAAATCTGTGTTAGATAAAAGAGAGAGACGTACTCCGTAGTAGAGTATTATGGTACGTACACTTACAAATTTGATGTTTGGCAGCAATATTCCAGTCATTGTTATACGAGGCATGTGGGAGGGTGGTAGACCCAATACATGGTTCAGTGGGTTTATTATACTCTGGTCAGTGGCACCACTGTCAGCTAGCCGTTGATGCAGTTCTCAAGGGTCTGCCTATCATGCAAATTTCTCCATCTTCTGATCTTATTACTTCATCCGATGGTCCACCTCACCAGATTCTTCTGCCTCCTATCAAACTTTACGACATCCGCCACATGTCATCTTCTAAAGATTCTCCCACCCTACCTACATTGCTCGTCCCTACTGGTCCCCGCCTCAAGCGACGCCCTCGAGTCCCGGCATTTGATTCTGATCAACTTTCCACAATAAATGGTGGTGGTGGTGGTGGTGGTGTTGATGATAATGAGGAAGGGGAGGATAACCAGAGTATTGAGAAGCTCAGTATATTTTCCGGTGAGTCCACGGAAGGGTCGGTGGCTGGTGGGATGGGTGATAGTGAGGTGCAGTTGGATCTTACCTTGGGGTTCAATAGGTACGGCAAATGCGCTACTAATTAAATCAAATTCAATTGTTGTTTTTATTTAAGAATATAAATTTTGTCAATTATTCTATAATTTCTCATGGAAGTAAAAACAAAAAAACAAATAAGGCATGCAAAGTGACTAGGATACACATAATTGAAAACAAAAACTCTAGTAGTGACGTGGATGTTCATTCGTGTGTCACGTGGATGTTTAGACGGCTCAAAATGAAAAACAAGAAACAAAAGTGTAACATTATATAAAACGTGTTCCGTGCGTGTAAGATATGATCAATTTATCATGTATACTCCATACTCTTTTGCTTTCTCTATTTTTGTGCGTTATAAGTCTTGCAAATTACTAGGGGACGGGCTCTCGATCTACTTGAACTCTTGACATTGCAATTATAATGTCATGATTTTGGGATACGTTTATGTAATCAAGAGAATTACTTGAATAATGGCATAGGCGCATATGTTATGTAAGATATATATATACATTATACCATTTGACGATATACAAATATACAATTATGATGTTCCTATATTGCAGGGTGTCATATGTACCAACGATTAACCAACATAAGTTGGTGGAGTTGGTGGGGAACTCACCTTGTGACTTGGAGGTCACAAGTTCGAGCCCCATCAACTGCGAAATGCTTGGGAGTGGCTCAAGCGATGACCTGCGGAGCTGGGCTGGTTAACCTGTGCTAGGTGCTGGTTCAGTTAGGGTCCCACCAACGATTACAGGCGTTTTCCTAAAACTATTATAGAAAAAACAAAAACATAAATGGTATCAAAATGTAGATTAACGGTGTTGTGTGATATCTTAAATGGTATCAAAATTAAATGTAGGTTATTGGCTCAGTTTTTTATGCTATTCGCTCAGTTCTAACCACACCAAATAGGATTGTCAATTGTATCAAAAACTATTTTTTTTAATCAAATTAATTCATTGATAAAAACTCATACGGCATCTATATAAAGATTTGAATCTAACAAATATGAAAGATGAAGAGAATATTTTCCGTAATTGATTCATTACTGGTAGTTACATTATATACATCAATATGGTCGAATAAACTGGCGTGAAATATGCAAAGCAATCTCGCTAACTAAATATAATAGGTTGACTATTCTATAATTTACAATAATTTATATTTAACAGAATATATTGGTCATATATTCTAACACTCCCCCGCAGTCGAAACGGGAGGCTTCCGAACGCTGAGACTGTCCCGAAAATCTTCAAATAACATTTGAGGCAACCCCTTAGTAAAAATATCAGCAATCTGATAACAGGACGGAACATGTAGGACACGAACTTCTCCTCGTGCCACTTTTTTACCAACAAAGTGGATATCCATTTCAATATGTTTGGTGCGCTGATGTTGCACTGGATTTCCTGAAAGATATATAACACTCACATTGTCGCAATAAACCAGTGTGTCTTTACGAACAGGACAATGTAGTTCCAACAAAAGATTCCGAATCCAACACGACTCGTAGACAACAATAGCAACCCCCCTATATTCCGCCTCAGCACTCGAACGAGATAGAGTAGGTTGACGTTTTGATGACTAAGAGAGCTATCCCCAAGAAAAACACAATAACCAGACATCGAACGACGTGTGTCAGGGCAACCGCCCCAATCCGCATCAGTGTATGACACCAAATCAGTGACGGACGAGGGATAAAGATGGAATCCATAATCAAGAGTGCCCTGAACATACCTGAAAATACGCTTAAGTGCATGCATATGATCATCACGAGGAGCATGCATGTGTAAGAAAACCTGTTGAACCGCATAATTGAGAAATATCTGGCCGTGTGAAAGTGAGGTACTGAAGTGCACCCGCAAGGCTGCGGTAGTGACTCGGGTCATCAAATGGAGCACCAGAGTCCTTACGGACTTTCGGTTTAGTATCAACGGGAGTGAAGGAAGGCTTACAAGAGGACATGTCAGCACGATCGATAATCTCCTCCGCATACTTACGTTGCGAAAGGAACATACCACCCTTGTGACGGGTGACAACAATGCCAAGAAAATAATTAAAATGACCTAAATCCTTCATTGCAAACTCCGAGACCAGAAGAGCCATAATAGAAAACCCGAGAGAATCTGAGGAAGCAACAAGAATAATATCATCAACATGCATACAACAAAATATATGCCATGGCGGACCCCTTGCGGTAGATGAACAAAGAGTTATTAGATCTGTTGTTAGTAAAACCATTTGAAAGTACATAATCTGCAAACCGGTTATACCATGCCCGGGGGGCCTGCTTGAGTTCGTACAAGGACTTGCGAAATAAAAAAAAATAATCCAAATGAGCTGGGTCCCTGCAGCCCATAGGTTGATGCATATACACTGTTTCCCGAAGCTCATCGTGGAGGAAATAATTCTTGACATCTAGCTGATGTATGGGCCAATGCTTGGATAAGGAGAGACTAAGAACTGTGCGGATCGTTGCCGGTTTGACCACCGGACTGAAAGTCTCACCACAATCAATGCCAACCTGTTGAATTTTCCCATCACCTACAAGACGAGATTTATGCCTCTCAAAATCACCATTTGTAGACACCTACTTTTGTCCCCATTCCCGCAAGGGAAAGGTTCGATGATGAAAACGTAAATCTCCACTTGACAACGCATCTCCTATAAAATAAACGAATCTCGATTCCCCATTTCATTTCACCCGAAACCTGCTATTTATGGAAACCTGCTAAAAATAGTAACTGCCGTAAAAGGTAGCGTCTAAAAGTGGCAAATCATAAAAGATAGAAACCTGTCAGAATTAGGTGTTGCATTCCAACATAAATCCTAAATGAGATAGAAAACCGCGAGAATCCTATTCCTAATAGGATTCGGAAATAGGAGTTACGTATTAATTAAAATCCTAACGAACCTAGAGTTCGTCACGAGCCTAGACGCATTCCGTCATAAAATTGATACGCGCTAAAAGACTCGAATTAATCTCAAACTCTACGGATTTTAGGAATCCGAATCTGACTAAACAAAACTGCCCAGACCCTATTTTCAACGCCTGGCTCTGGGCGCCGAAATCTTCGGCGCCCAGGCCTGGGCGCAGAAAATACCTAGGTACGTCTCTTTTCCTAATTCTTTGTGGATTAGAACTCTGCAATTCTATCTTTCCATGAACTCTTCCCTATAAATAGGCCCCTAGTTTCGACGTGAAAGGACACACAACAACACATAATTATATTATGAGTATTGACTCCAACCCTTAGCCTATGCCTCTCGCTGCGAAACTGTTCACGCGTTCTGTCGCAATCGATCCATAAATCGAACAGAACGTATCCTGTCCCATAATTGAGATTCGTTAAATAAAAAGGAGAAATAGCAAAGTCAAAGTGGTTAGTTTTCTGAGAACCGTGACGCACCTCTCAAGGGTGCGTCGTAATGTGTCCCTTTTCGATGATTTAACTGCTTTCCTCGCCCTTTTTATGAACTGTTAAACTAACTAAATCTGACTGTTCTATCACGCCTAACAAATATAATATTTTTGGGAAATCGGATTATCATGCTAGGTCCCTTAATGCTATTTAAATCAGATAATCACGATCGAATTAGTATTATATGTTGCATATTGCTAAAATCAACTTAGATTAGTTTAATAGTTAACGCATGTCCCTTCAATTATTTATGCTGAGCTAGTAAGGATATCCTGCCTTTGGAGTTATCGACGAGCGAAGTACTCCTCTCGGTAGTTACAGTCCCCCGAACCCTCAATCTCTACCTTGTGGGTGTATATTGAGAGATCCCCACACCAGGGATCACAAGGGAACATACGGCCGTCGTGGTCAAACATAATTGCACTCCCTTTATGTCACGATAACCGGGTTTTGTCAGTTTTTCTCATTGTCGTTAAAAACTGAATGGCGACTCCTATATTACTAGTCAATTGGGTGTATACTCACAGGGAATCCAATTACACTTGATTGAATAAAAAGAATCGTCACACACACGAGGGACGAGGTCACGCATTAGCCTCGCGCTTTTTCGACCCCCTCACAGTGGCGACTCCACTGGGGATAGTGAAGGAAATACTCGTGCTCGTAGGTAATCAAAATAGCCGAAGGGTGAAACGATCCTACCCCGCGTTTATTTCCCCATCAAGTTGGGACGACCTGAAAATCAGCATATTAATGTGAACGGGCAGAACATCATAACGAATCTCGACTCCCTCGGGAGTTGGGACTAAGGATTCCTTTTTTCGCCAATAGGGGGGTGCATACGCCGCGCATGTTTCCCACTCGGTACTTGTGCAGGTAGTACACCTATCCCGAACCCAATCGCTCGCCCATTAGGTCCCTCTCGCCTGCATGCCCCCTTGGCTTGCACTTGCGGGTTGGCCTCTTGAGCGAAATTCGTCTGTTGAAGACACTACCTCGACCGGGGCATGTGTTGGATCTACGATAGAAGCGGTACCAAGCCAGGCGCAAATAAACTACCCATAGAAGCCTATCATAAACTACATGGCATATTTAATTTTCCAATCCATGTTTCTAATGTAGTTATGTGTAGCGAAATATGTGATTGTGTGTGACAAACTATCCTAGAAAACCAACGACCTTAAAAACTGCCCAAACATTCATAGACTAATTTACCAAAGAGTTATATCAAAACACGTGTTCCGCAAACCCGAATGATCGCCACAAAATAAGCGACGCTCGGGATGGCCTGTAACGAATCCCACAAACGCTGTTACGCGTAAAGGACGTTATTAGGCAAGCACGCAAGTCGAAGTCGCATAAACAGAAGACAGAAAACGAGAACCAGCTGGGCGCTGAAGTTGCTGCTTGGCCTTCTGGTCAGGCGCAGCAGCCTCGGTGCCCGCACGAAAGGAAAATACGTAGCAAAAAAATGTTCATAAAAAAGAATTGCTACGAGGGCGTAAGAAAAGCACTCGATTTCAAAAAGCGACTCGTGAAAAATTAATAACTCTTTGTGTCGTTGTTGGGCCTCCTACGACGACAATGCTCGGCATCAAAACCGAACATGCTAACAACTATGAATGTCACACGGGCAAGTGTTTCAAAAATCCAAAGAATGGCCAAAATAAGAAAAAAAAAAACCAAAAAGTGTACCGACAAAGAAAGAGCGAAAAAAAAAAACCAATTTAGAGAGTCGAAGTCTAGACTAAGTAATGCTTGAAACTTTGGGAACCTAAACTTTATCTTATCTTATGCCTAGGACTGGTCCTGCCACTTGGTGCTGATCAGGGAATCAACGGCTAGTGCGTCTCGAAGATACATCGCCAACACCAGGTTTAGTAACTCCAAGCTCCGTCCGTCGTCCCTCATTTCAAGGATCTCCGCTTCCCCAACCTCGATTCGCACCTCCAAACATGTCCATCGAAGATTTACGAGACCAGATGGTCCAAATGACCCAACTTATGGGCCAACTGAAAATGGAAAACGAAGCCTTAGCGGCTGCGCAAGCCAAAAATGACCTCGAAAACGAGAAGAGGATTGAAAAAATGGTCCTACAGCAAACCATGGGGAGCAAATACTTCTCCCTCGAGCCTGAACCTTTTCCTGGCAAATTACCAGAAAATTTCAGTTCATCTGACTTACCAAAGTTCAAGGCCACGGACAACCCCCGTGATCATCTACTGAGCTTTGTGAATACCATGAACTTGAAAGGCGTGGACAAGTCCATGTACTTACCTGCCTTTCCTTTGTCCTTGGAACCTGTGCCTCTCAAATGGTACTATCACCAGGACCCTAAGCTCTTCCCCACTTGGGAAGACTTTGTCAATGTCTTCATCAAGCAATACTCGTCGTACATGGATTTCCAAGTCACCATGCGCGAGCTGGAAGTTCTCTTCCAAAAGAAAAATGAGGGTTTCACAACCTACTTTGCTAGATGGAGGGACCAGGCGGCCCAGCTGATCAATAGGCCTCCCGAAACAGAATTGGTCCAAAAATTCATTGACAACCTGGACCCGGCTTACAGACAACACCTTAGGTACCTGGGACTCGATACTTTCAAAAGAGTTTATGATGTGGGAATAAAGATCGAGGACGACCTCGCCAAAACCATACAGAGCAAACCCACATATAAGACCAACACCTATAATCGGGGTAACACATCCCAAGCCCAAGAAGTCCATGCTGTAGAAGAGGCTCCCGCCCGAAGAAACCCTGTAAGATGGGTCCGAGATCGAAAGTTTGCCCCACTCGGGTCAACTTTGGTACAAGCCTTTGAAAGACTAACCAATCAAGGAAAGTTGAGACCTATAGGCCCCACTCGTGACCCTCCTGTCAAAAACAAATATTGGGTCGAAGGTACTTACTGCAAATTCCATCAAGGAAATGGGCATGACACTGAAAACTGCTGGACTCTAAAACATACGATCCAGGACATGATTGAGGATGAAGTAATACCTCTCCCTAACGTTGGCAAACCCAACAACAACAAGAGCCCACTCGGCTCTTGTCACATCTCTCTCGACCAACCAGAGAATTTCGACCCCACGGTGTATATTACACCTCAAGGTGCACCACTCGCTGTGGTCCCTATGGATCGAATCGAGAGGGAAGTGTGTGGTGTGTGGAACGATGATGCTGAAGATATTTACCTATCTCAAGTCTCGGGCCAGGACCTCTTCACCGAAACTTGGCCCGGGTATGCTCTCATTGACACCACCCTTCAGGAGCCCGAGGTCGACAACCTCACCCGATCCGGAAGGATATACCAACCGGATATTCACCCACCTCCTATGGACGACATCCCGGTCAGACAAACTCCTGAGAACGGGCGGCACGCCACCGTCGCGGAAGTCATTGAAAATCCTCTCCTGAAACAACTAAAAAGAACCAAGGCTGGGATTACCATCTGGGATCTTATGTGTACTTCAAAGGAACATCGCGAAAAGCTTATTCGCTCACTTGACCTCATCTCAGTACCAACAGATATCACACCTGACTCATTGGTTAGCCATGTCACGAGAGATGCCGGAGAAAAGGCCATAGTTTTCACTGATAAAGACTTACCCAAAGAGGGGGGTGCTCACAATAAAGCCCTTTACCTAGTGGTTGGATGCAAAGGACAAAACATCCCCCTAGCGCTCGTAGATAATGGTTCGCCGGTTAATGTCTGCCCATTGCGAACCGCCCATTGCTTGGGGCTAGGAAACGATGATTTCCAAACCTACACGCAAGGGGTACGAGCTTATGATAACTCCCGAAGGCCTGTATTGGGAAAAATCAACCTTACCATACAAACCGGGCCTGTGGCACGCACCACGGAGTTTCAAATTATCGACATCAAGCCCACTTTCAACCTCCTCTTGGGGCGACCTTGGCTCCATGACTTAGGAGGTGTGGCTTCTACCTTGCACCAAATGGTTAAACTTAACCATAACGGGGTAATACTAGAAATCCGCGCCCCTCCTCTCGACGTCAGTTGTACTATGGTTGGAACGGCCGAAACTGCAGACGACCTTTATGGGTTTCAAATGGAAGAAACAATCCAGTTCATCGAAGATTATGATCCAGCATTCCTAGACCCGCATGCATCCCGAGTCATCCCTAGAATGATGTTAGCTCAAGGCTATTTTCCAGGAACCCCATTGGGCATAAGGAAGAAGGAATGCACATTCCATTCTTTTCCCGACAAATCTACTCCCTTTGGCTTAGGTTATGAACCAACGGAGGAAGATATTGCTGACCGCCTATCCAGGCTACGCCTTAACAAAACCAAACAAACCACCCTCCTTCCCCCATATCAAAGGACCCTTAACGGGATGTTCATTCGGGAAGGAGAAGAACACCCATGCTGTGATTTCCCTGAACCCTTCGTTCAGGATGGCTTGCTAAAACCCGGATTTGAAATTTTCCATGACTGCCACACCTTGGATGAGGCACCCCACCTCACCAAGACTAAAACAGCTGAAATATTGGACAACCAGGCTCTGTGGACATTGTTTAACTAATCGAGGCCTATGGAGGACGAGACTGTGATGACTACCCTAGCTTTACAAGATGAAGGTTTCGATCCAACCCGGTTAATCTCTCCTGCATCAACACTAGAAGAGGTCGAGAACGGATGGGTGAAGACATATCAGTGGTTCAACGCAAAAGGAATGGAATTCAAGATGAGTACCGGTGAAGGACCGAAGTTTTATGAGACTAAACCCCAGGCTTGAGCCACATAGAGCACCATTAGTAAAAAGCGCCTAGTGGTTATTTAGATTGATAGAAAAAATAATAGAGACTTTAGATGGTCCTAAGGCCCTTTAGAATATGGGTCAGTTTTATTTCAGTGTGTTTTCCTTACTTTCCGAATCAATAAAGGCGTAATATTTCTCCTGAAAATTTTATTCTAACACTAAATAAACACCAAATGTACTTGCAAAATAAAAAAAAAATATAAAGAAGCGGCCCACTATAGGCCCAACAAACAAAGCCCACTCGGTTTTGAAATAGTGCCATGAGAATCAATTCCCGAAACCCACAAAATAAACCACACTATCCCATTCATATCCCCAAAACCTAAAAAGCCAACCAGTGTCAGAACCAATCCATGCAACCTAAAATCAAAGGAAATCAAAAATTTAAAACAATGCAAATGTTACCAAAAAAAACAGATTCATAAAACATAGATTCCATCATACCCTTCACTATCAACCCACCTCCAAAGCCTACACAAAGATCTTCATAAATTCCACACCCTAACTCCATTTTCAAAACTGTTTTGAGTCATCAATAGAAAAAATTAATCTGGACAAAAGTGCATTTCACGCTAACAGTAAAAAAAGCCTTCAAAATAGCCTCAAAATTAACTTTAATTATGAAGCAAAATATCAAGGCACAAAAAAGAAAGAAATAGAAATAAACGCAAGAACATGTGAAGCAAAACGTCAAAAACTAACCGCCCAAGTCATTTTCAGCGCCCAGGGCTGGGCGCCGAAATTTCTGACGCCCCAGCCTGGGCGTTGAAACTCTCTGCCTGCCAAAAGTTTTCTTTTTGAAAATGCTCGTCATTTTATCCGCACACAACGGAAAAATAACGAACACTTGGGGGGTACAGTACGTATCCAAATAGGTTTACCAAGAATATAGCTATACAAATTGGTCGAATTTTACGCAATCTATGGCAAAAAAAAACGGCAGATGAAAATAATGGCAAGTACTACACTCATTTGACCAATTAAGTAATATGTTTCCACTTCAGGACATATCTACCGAAATCCGGTATACTAGAACTTATTCTAAAACTAGAACTACGCGCGACCTGATTCTGACAAGATACGTAGGCAATCCTTACCAAGGATTCGGTCCAAATAAAAAAATATATTCTTTGTGCAAAGAGTGTTAGACGTATAAAGAGGAGAAACAAAATAAAAAGAGTGAAAATGAAAACCAAAAATACGCCTTTATTAAAATATAATAAGAAGGAAAACAAAGTGCTAGGAATAAAAAACAAACACAACTGAAATAAATATAGGGCACCTACACCCTAACAAGAACTACACTACTCTAGTTCTTCTGGATCATCAAATAAAGTCTTGTAGAGAGCAATGTTCGCAGGATCCACCCCCATAGTCTTCTGCGCTGCCCCAATATCAATCTCCATAAGAACCGACTCCTGGACACTAACTTCCAAAGATGCCAAGGCTTCAGAAACATTCTCAGTTATAGCCCGCTCAGCCTAAAGGGCACAAACAATGGTGGGAGAAGGATTATTATCATCAACTGGACCAGCCACTGTTTCTACAGGCGGCTGAGCCTTCCTAACCCATACATTGTTCCGGCGACGATCTCCGCGAGAGCTTGCATTTCTTTTAACAACAGCAGGCCCCTTCATGTTAGGCATCTTTTTAGACCTGAAACTGGAACGGGGAGGAACTTCCTTTCGCTTTCGATCAGGACGAGCTTTTACAGTCTTAAAACTATAGGTACGAGGTCTGGCAGAATCAGGACCCTCATACTTAACACGAATACGAGGTATCAAAAGCTCAGCCGGCTCCCCATTTCGAGCCTCGGTCCTCACATCTTTGTCATCGGAGCTCATCCACAACTTATAGTTTTCAGAAAGACCCACAAAGCCATTTGTAGCTACGGCCCAACGCGGGAGGTCATCATAATACTTGGCCCACGCTAGGACCCGTGTTTGTGCAAAGGCCGCTACCTTAGGTGGTACCGTATCAGAAAAGGGGATAGTCTGCCTTAAACCATATTGACGCATGACTCGGTAAGGGAAAATATAAATGGGACGAGATAGCCCCAACAAAGAAACATAAACCGATACATCAGACCCCCTTGTCATGGTAGTCAAACCCCACCATGGTACCACCCACTTAATAGAACAAATGCCATAAGTAAAAAAGGAGGTCCAAAGAGTTCAAATTTCATCCAAGATGTAAAAGAATTGATCTGACTCACTTGATGTTTGCAGATGATTTACTAATGTTTGCTAGGGGAGATGATGCTTCAGTTTCTCTCCTTTTTGAAGCTTTCTCTAAGTTTTCTGCTGCTTCTGGGTTGGAAGCTAACATGATGAAGAGTGAACTGTATTTGGCCGGTGTGCCTGATTCTGTAGCACTCAATATTCTAGCTAAGATTGGCATACCTAGGGGTTCTTTTCCTTTTAGATACCTTGGTGTCCCTCTCTCAACTAAGAAATTGAGCTTTACAGACTGCAAGCCCCTGATTGAGAAGACTGTAGCAAGGGTAAAAAGTTGGTCTGCTAAGCTGCTTAGTTATGCTGGAAGGTTGCAACTGATTAGATCAGTTTTATTTGGCATCCAGTTGTACTGGTGCCAGATATTCATTATGCCTAAGAAGGTGTTGAAAGAAATTCAAAGAATTTGTAGATGTTTTCTATGGACTGGAGCTGAAGGGAATTCCAGGAAAGCTCTTATTGCTTGGGATCAATTGTGTTTACCCAAAATCTGTGGGGGTTGGAATCTTAAAGATTTACCTGTGTGGAACAAGTCAGCTGTTGCTAAACATTGTTGGGCTTTATCTTTGAAAGATGATAAGCTATGGGTGAAATGGATTCACACCTACTATGTGAAGCATAAAGACTTTTGGACCATGCCAATCCCTAATGGGCTGTCTTGGTCTTTGAAGAAGATTTGGCAGCAAAGGGAGACTCTGAGTAGCTCTGGTGATTTGCAGCAGTTTGTAACTGCAGGAAGATTTAAGATTCAGAGAATGTATAATCATTTGAGACAGCAAGGGGAGTCTGTGGGGTGGAAGAGAATTGTTTGCAACAGTCATGCTAGCCCTAAAAGTATTTTTATTGTGTGGTTGGCCTTGCAGGATAGACTTGCAACTAAGGAAAGGCTGAGAAGATGGAATGTTATAGCTGATAGTGTGTGTTGCCTTTGTCACAGCACAGATGAAAGTAGGGATCACCTTTTCTTTGCCTGCAGTTTTGCAGCTAAGATTTGGAATCAGGTTCTGCAGAGAAGTGGCATTCATAGAACTGTTGGAGCTTGGAATGATGAAGTGCAGTGGGTGCAGAAAGCAAGCAGGAGTACTAGAAGTAATGCTAGAATGTGTAATAGTTTGTTTTGTGAAACTGTGTATTCTATCTGGCTAGCTAGGAACTCTAAAGTGTTTTCTAACCAGTTAGACAGTAGCTTAAGTATTGTAAACAGAATTCTGTTTAGGGTAGCGCGCTTGTAATAGCTAGTTGCTCCTTGGCCTGGTGTGGCTGTGGTTTGGTTGTTTTGGTGGTGGGGTTTTTGCCCTCTTGGTAGTTAATAAAATCTTATTACTTGCCAAAAAAAAAAGGAGGTCCATTCGGCCTCGTCCTGGCCTTGGTGCAAGTATTTTCGGTTACCCAAAGCTATAGGGCGATAATGTTTAGGATCGGCAGGAGCTTCCAAAAGTCTAAGCCGTTCCGCAAGCCAAATCTGCAAAAACAGGTACGATCGAATCAAAAGAATGAAAAGAAAGAAAAAAAGGGTTCCTGGGGCGGAGTTTCAACGCCCAGGACCAGGCGCCGAATATTCCAGGGCCCAGCCCTGGGCGCTGAAACTCAGCCCCAGGCAGAAGGAATTATGTGCAAAAAAAAACATACATGTGCGCAAGGAAAAGATCGATTACCTGCAGCAATAGGGGGCTCCCCTTAAAATATTCAGAGTTGGCGGCCTTCTTCAGTTCATCCGCACTCAGCAAAGTCTCAGCAACAACCAACGGCATAATAGAATAGTAACTTTCCATCTGGCTAATCAAGGGGATCAACCTTATGTCACCGAACTCACCATTGTTATTCGACAGCAAATAATGATTCAACAAGCAAAATATAAGGGCTCGAATATTCAATTTCTGTTCGGTCATATTCTTGCTAGGCCTAAAATGATGTTTTACAAGTTTTGCCAAGTTAACCTTATCATCTACAACAATTCCAGCAAACATGTTATCATCTAGCCCTAGGAAAGCCCTTATGGTTGTTTTACCCTCTTCAATAGTGCCAGGGGTAACAGGAGTAGCATTAGTAGGATAACCAAGGATCGCAGCAAATTCACCAGGCAAAGGACATATTTCATTGCCCCGAAAGGAAAAAACATGATGATCGGAGTCCCAAAAGCTTAGGGCAGCATGCAGAAAATTATAATCAATATTAATTTGTTGTAAGCCTAAAAATGCCTCGAAGTGGTATTCTTTTAACAAAGCTTTTTCTGTGGGAGTAAGGGCTCGTAGCCAACGCCTAACAGTCCGTTGGAGTGAGAAAGTAGGGATCGACATGGCAAAAGCAGTAAATAATTAGAGCACGGCAAAAAGAGAGAAAGAATTTGAGAGTGATGGAAAATAAGGACGTATCTAGCCCCTATATATAGATGAACGCACCCCATGACATCCTGATCCCATTCCGAAACGTGTTAGGAAATCCGAAAGTGAAACATTACCAGGAAAGAACTTTCAGCGCCCACGCCTAGGCGCCGAAATGTTTGACGCCTGAACTTGGGCACTGAAAATGCAGCCCAAGGCCCAGATTTCACAAAACACGGAATAGGAAAAGACTTAAGACCGTGTTGCTAAAACACGAGGCCCTATTGCAAGAAGGATCAAGCCCAAAGCACCTTTAGCTCCCAAATAAGCAAAACATAATAACATTAAAACTTGGTCGAAACTTAGACTCGTCTCAGAAAACGCTCATGTACACTTTTCAAAAAAAAAAGCAAGTTAAATATCATGGTCATTCTTCAAAACACCAAAAATATGTGTCGTCAAGTCATTGGTTTTCCAAATAGAAAATGTCTGTCTCTCAAAGGGATAATCCGGGCCAAGCCAAAACCGGATGTCGCCTGAAAACTAAAGTCGCACTCCACGGCTTCGCTAAAATTGCACACTACTATAGGAGGTCGCTCGCACATACGAGCGTGACCCCAAACATGATTACAAGATACAAAAAACAACCGACGAGCCCCAACGCTTGGGGGCTCGCAAAAAATGGACTCCAACAAGGAGCGCACAATCAAAATCACATTCCCAGACTGCGCCACACACCATATAATGTTTGGATATCTCAAAAAAAAATATATATTGTTAAAAAAAAATATACACAGTGTGGAACCACTTATAGGACACATCTAATCAGGAAATATTACGACCCACCAACAGGTTGTAATCACAAAAGCCCTTCTACATAGGCAAAATAAGAAATTCAAAATGGGCTCGCCCACCCTCAGCGAGCGGGGTCTGCGTCACTAGCCGCGCAGGTCCTCAGTTTTCGAAAGAAACAAAATCTTCAAATTTAAAATAGGCTCGCCATCTTCAGCCGGCGGGGTCTACGGCGCAAACCACGTAGGTCCTTATTTTCAAAACAGATTTGTCCACTTCTATCGGACGGGGCGTCCACCCTCAGTGGACAGGTTCACCATCTTCAGCCGACGGGGTCTACGTCACAAACCGCGTAGGTCCTTATTTTCAAAACATCAAAACAGATTCGTCCACTTCTATCGGACGGGGCGTCCACCCTCAGCGGACAGGCTCGCCCACCTTCAGCGGGCGGGGTCTGCGTCACTAACCGCGCAGGCCCTTAGTCGCTGCAGCGATAACTTTTTTCGGTTTTCCCTTTTTCCAAAAATTAAAGGATTGGTTTTCCCTTTTTCCAAAAATTAAAGGATTGGTTTTCCCTTTTTTCCAAAAATTAAAGGATTGGTTTTCCGTTTTTCCAAAAAAGAACGATGTGCTGGATTTTCCTTCGTTTTACGTCCTATAAAAACAAGGGGGTTTTCTCGTTTAGCTAGCCCTGAAAATGAGAATCTTTAAAAACGTTTTACCTCGTGATTGGGCTTGGCCAGGCCCAATTACCATTTACAGCTTTAATTTCGAAAACATCTGTAGCTACTCCCAATGACAAAGTGAGGGAGTTTCTACGCACCTTTAGATCCTTCCAATGACAAAGTGAGGAAGTTTCTATACTATCGGTTGACAAATTCCAATGACATGTGAGGGATATGTCGACACTTCAAGTGATGACCCTTAAGTCAAATGTTATCACTCGGGGGCTCGTGAGACCCTCGCGAAACAGGTCACATACACCATGGCTTGTGTGACGCACTTCGTCTAATACTTTGACCATCGTCTTACTCCAAGACTCAGTCAAAGTGGGGGCTAACTGTAGACACCTACTTTTGTCCCCATTCCCGCAAGGGAAAGGTTCGATGATGAAAACATAAATCTCCACTTGACAACGCATCTCCTATAAAATAAACGAATCTCGATTCCCCATTTCATTTCACCCGAAACCTGCTATTTATGGAAACCTGCTAAAAATAGTAACTGCCGTAAAAGGTAGCGTCTAAAAGTGGCAAATCATAAAAAGATAGAAACCTGTCAGAATTAGGTGTTGCATTCCAACATAAATCCTAAATGAGATAGAAAACCGTGAGAATCCTATTCCTAATAGGATTCGGAAATAGGAGTTACGTATTAATTAAAATCCTAACGAACCTAGAGTTCGTCACGGGCCCAGACGCATTCCGTCATAAAATTGATACACGCTAAAAGACTCGAATTAATCTCAAACTCTACGGATTTTAGGAATCCGAATCTGACTAAACAAAACTGCCCAGACCCTATTTTCAACGCCTGGCTCTGGGCGCCGAAATCTTCGGCGCCCAGGCCTGGGCGCTGAAAATACCTGGGTACGTCTCTTTTCCTAATTCTTTGTGGATTAGAACTCTGTAATTCTATCTTTCCATGAACTCTTCCCTATAAATAGGCCCCTAGTTTCGACGTGAAAGGACACACAACAACACATAATTATATTATGAGTATTGACTCCAACCCTTAGCCTAAGCCTCTCGCTGCGAAACTGTTCACGCGTTCTATCGCAATCGATCCATAAATCGAACAGAACTTATCCTGTCCCATAATTGAGATTCGTTAAATAAAAAGGAGAAATAGCAAAGTCAAAGTGGTTAGTTTTCTGAGAACCGTGACGCACCTCTCAAGGGTGCGTCGTAATGTGTCCCTTTTCGATGAGTTAACTGCTTTCCTCGCCCTTTTTATGAACTGTTAAACTAACTAAATCTGACTGTTCTATCACGCCTAACAAATATAATATTTTTGGGAAATCGAATTATCATGCTAGGTCCCTTAATGCTATTTAAATCAGATAATCACGATCGAATTAGTATTATATGTTGCATATTGCTAAAATCAACTCAGATTAGTTTAATAGTTAACGCATGTCCCTTCAATTATTTATGCTGAGCTAGTAAGGATATCCTGCCTCTGGAGTTATCGACGAGCGAAGTACTCCTCTCGGTAGTTACAGTCCCCCGAACCCTTAATCTCTACCTTGCGGGTGTATATTGAGAGATCCCCACACACCAGGGATCACAAGGGAACCTACGGCCGTCTTTGTCAAACATAATTGCACTCCCTTTATGTCACGATAACCGGGTTTTGTCAGTTTTTCTCATTGTCGTTAAAAACTGAATGGCGACTCCTATATTACTAGTCAATTGGGTGTATACTCACAGGGAATCCAATTACACTTGATTGAATAAAAAGAATCGTAACACCCACGAGGGACGAGGTCACGCATTAGCCTCGCGCTTTTTCGACCCCCTCACACCATTATACTTTTTTTATGAGTAAAAATCCACATTGACCGAATTACAATGGACGGGGCACCAACTCCCACGTCTTATTATTAATAAGAGCATCAAATTCTTCATTCATATCCATTTTCCAATTCTGGTCACAAAGGGCGGTCAAGGGACTACGAGGTAGGGGGGACTTCGTGAACCAACCTAATAATTCCTTTGGTCCAAGTATGCATTCAATGCTAAGTCTAATAAATGCAGTTCAGTATTAATTTATTAAACAAGTTAATAATTCAGTGAGATCAAGTGAGCTGAATGCCTAGCTAGAGGCCTCTTCAGTTCAAGTGGAATTAATAATATTAATCCACAACTTACTCTTGACTAAACCCGTAGGGTTGTAGGGGAATACAATTAAACATACATAACATGTGCGGGACATCCCCAAAGTCAGGATACATGTATAAAGCACAGTTTAAGCATACTTACATTTGAAGCGTGTTTTTCCCGAGTATAGTATCAACGAACACGAACAAAGAACTCCACTTGTCGTTCCTCTATTTGGTTCACCGACACGTTTAGATCCATCTTGATTATTGTAACTTAGACAACGCACAAGATATTTTGCTTTTCAGGATGAACAGTTTTTGAGCAGAGAGAAAAACTGAACTACGTACTTTTGGAATTAGGGTTTTTTCACTTGGTAAACTGATTGTGTTGTGTGGGAAATAATATAACCTAATTGTTATATTAAGTGTAACCGGCAAAGACCAAGGGGCCTTGATCGGCCACACTCCACACACTCGTGCACAGCTCGCGCACAACACACACACTGCAGGCCGAAGCCCACATCGCGCAACCGAGCAGCATGGGCTGTGGGCCTTGCTTTGCTCGCTGCTGTTTTGCTGCTCGTTTGTGCATGCTGCCACGCCCACACGGGCTGGCTTACTTGCTGCGTTGCGAGCTCGCTGGCTCGTTGGGCCTTGCGCGCATGCGCGCTTGGCTCGACGTGAAGGAAATAATGCCCTTGGTCCAAGTATGCATTCAATGTTAAGTCTCATAAATGCGATTCAGTATTAATTAATTATACAAGTTAATAATTCAGTGAGATCAAGTGAACTGTATGCCTAGCTGATGAGCGGCATTTATGTCTCTCTAGGCTAGGATTTTATAGAGTTTTATTATGCTTTTTTGTTAGTTTTATACAGTTTTTATGTTCTTTTATTCCCCTTTTCCATCTTTGTGGTTTTCAGGTGATAATGTTGAAAATGATGGAAAAACAGTTGAGATTTGCTCGAGCAGGTGCCGTGCGATCGCATGGACATTTTGTGCGCTCGCACGGGTCTACAGAGTTGGCTCCAAAAGTCAAGGCAGTGCCGTGCGATTGCATGGACATTTTGTGCGCTCGCACGGGTCTACAGTGTTGGCTCCAAAAGTCAAGGCAGTGTGTGCGCTCGTGCCTCAAATTCGTGTGTTCGCACAAATCTGGAAAATCGATGCAGGAACTATGAGTGAAATCGTGCGATCGCACCACAAAGGAGCCCGCTCGCACGGAATTTCGGTGGGCTCGCACTAAATTCCTGTGCGAGCACACAAGGATTTTTCTAAGATTTATCCAAGTCACAGCCGTGCAATCGCACGGTTGTTGGGCACGATCGCACGACACGAAGGAGAAGAATCGTCGCAGGGCCTGTTCGCATTGATGCACAGCACGATCGCACCTGGGTCTGCACGTTCGCACGGCTGCGCGGGATTCAGTTTTCGAGTTTAAAACTCTTATTTTTGGGGTTTAGTATAAATAGGATTTTTTATTATTTTCATTTTGACGCTTTCATATTTTACATTTCATATTTCTACACTTTCAATTCTAGAGGTTTTGTGATTTTGTTCTTCAATCTAGAGAGAGAAACTCTTCAATTCCAAGCATCAATTCAGTAATTTTCTTCAACTCTTCTCTTCTTTATGCAATTGAATTCTTAGTTCTTTAATTCTTTCACTTGCTTAGTTGATAATTGTTTTGCAATTCCTCAATACCTTGAGTTCTTGATTTCAATTTTGCTTGTTACTTTGATTTTCAGTTTTTGATTTGATTGTGCAATTGAGTTTCCTATTCTCTACTTCTCCTCATTTAATTTCATGATAGCTAGTTTTGAACTAATGGATAGCTTGATTGTTAGGATGATTAGTGAGTAGTTTTAGGTTAGGGAAAGGGGAGAAACTAGGGGATGAATTAGGAGAAATAGATTATTGATTGTTGGTTGGTTCATGTGATTAAATAAGATTTGATGATAGGA
The DNA here is from genome assembly GCF_020520425.1 of Spinacia oleracea. Taxonomy (NCBI): domain Eukaryota; kingdom Viridiplantae; phylum Streptophyta; class Magnoliopsida; order Caryophyllales; family Amaranthaceae; genus Spinacia; species Spinacia oleracea. The sequence continues at coordinate 97,570,803 of NC_079489.1, forward strand.
AATCCATGCTAGTTGAGTGGTAGTTGCAAATGCTATTCGATTAGATTTCTGTGGAACCATAGGATAGGTTTGGCAAGACATTGTGGACCTATCTTGTGTTGATCAAATGGCGGTACCTATTATATGCTAGTTAGTTTAGTCTAGGATTAGGCGAAAGCTCTTCCGTGGATTAGACGCTTAGCGTTCCCTATCCGAGAGGTGGCGGGTTCGTCTTTAGATGCCGTTTGCCTAATCACCATTTCGTTGCATGATCACCATTGCTAAATAGTTGAATGGATTTCCCCCGATTTCCCTAGGCTATCCCCGACTCCCTAGCATTTCCCTTTCTAGATTCAATTTTACATAGTTTTTTATTTGTTTTTAGACTCTTAAAAGTGACAATTCAAAACAAATCCTTGATCGAACTAGATTGACTTTCAACTCAATAATTCACCGTTTCTTTGGGACGATCCCTTTGCTTATCGCTTGCCGGTAGTTGAAGTGGTTTTATAAATATTGTTTGCATAGGTGGTTTTCTATCAACGACGGAAAACACGCTTATCAAAATGGCGCCGTTGCCGGGGAACGGTCGTTGTTATTGAGTTCAGTTGAGACTAGTTCATTAATTGAAAATACAAAAAATATATATTTCATTCTTGCTTTAGTTTTTCCTTTGCATTGCTCACGGTTTTCTTGAGTGTTTATGCTTGATAGGGGACGTGCTCGTCAAAGGATCCTCGATCCTCTTGACCTTGAATTGGAAAGGACTTTAAGGAGACTTAGGCGTGCTCGTTCTAGCTCGTCAAATCATAATAGGTTTGAGGCTTTGAGTGTTGACACAGAACAAGAAGTGAGTGAGCAAGCTAGTGAGAACATGGCTCTTCCGGTTAAGAACTTGGGAATACCGGGAGCATTTGAGGCTACGTGTGGGATTCAAGCACCAACAACATGTGCTAATAATTTTGAGATCAAGCCCGCCTTGATCAATTTGGTGCAAAGTCATCCCTTTTGTGGGAAAAGCAATGAGTCGCCTCACGAGCATCTCAAGCAGTTTGAACACTATTGTGACACAATAAAACACAACGGTGTGACCTCGGATTATGTGAGATTGACTTTGTTCCGCTTCTCTTTGCTTGGTCGTGCTAGTGATTGGCTTGACAAGGAGGTCAAGCCCAACTTACTTCGCACATGGAACGAAGTAACTAGTGCCTTCTTGAACAAGTTCTATTCTCATGGGAAGACGGCGGAGTTTCGCCACAAGATTCAATCATTTGAGCAAGGCCGTGATGAATCTCTTTTTGAGGCTTGGGACCGATTCAAAGAATACCAAAGGGAATGCCCTCATCATGGGATTCCCAAGTGGTTGTTGCTACAAATATTTTACCTAGGATTGAGTCCAAGCTCGAAAACAAGTTTGGATGCGGGCGCGGGAGGCCCCATCATGAACAAAACGGAAGATTAAATTGAGGAGATAATTGAAGATGTAGTTCAAAACTACAAATCTTGGCATGTAGGTGCAAGAAGTTATGATGGGAAAAGTAGGATTGAGGAAGGAAAGGGCTCGGTGTACGCCATAGAGCAAGCACGGATGATAGAGAAGCTTAGCTCGAGATTAGAGAAGCTTGAGAATACACCATTTGCGGTAAGTGCAGCAAGCAAGCCACCATCTCCGTCCACAATTCCATCTCCTTCGGCCACTCTTCTCAATAAGGGGAAGGGAAAGGTTAGTTCTTATGGCTCGATGCCTCCGGGCACATTCTTTTGTGAAAATTGCCAAGACTATAATCATTCCCCCGATGCATGCCCTTTAGTTCATAACTTGTCATTTGTGGATTATGGCCCTTCGTATGAAGGAGATTTTGATGTGGAGTATGCTAATGCCATCAATGAGAGGTCTAGGAATGATAACCCTAACAATCCTAATTTTGCTAGGCAACCTAGAGGGCCCTCCATGTATGGTCCCCACCAAGGCTATGGCCAAGGAAGTGGGTATGATAACCAAGGCCGAGGTGGCTATAGAGCACAAGGCTATCAAAGCCAAGCGCCCTACGGTCAATCTCAAGGTTTTGGCAATCAAGGCCAATACAACCAAGGGGGTTATAATCTCAACCATCAAGGTGGAGGGGGTTATAACTACTCTTATGGGCAATTTAGGGGTGCCTCAAGTGGGGGTTATCCTTTGAACTCGGGAGTTCCTTATGGTGCATGTCATTTACCACCTCCCGGATTCAATGGACCGAGGACCTTTGGCAACCAATATCAATCCAACACAAGTGGTTATGGCGTTGCACCTCCACCACTCCCGCCTCTTAAGTCGAATCTTGAGGCTCTCATGGAGTCGTTTGTGGGGGCGCAAGCCAAGAAAAACGTTGAATTTGAGGATGGGTTCAAGCAATCCAATACTCATCTTAAGATGATTGAGACCCAACTAGCTCAACTTGCTAGCACCATCAAGGAGCAACAAGTGCACACAAGTCTCCCACCCCAAGGTCAACCTCCTAAGCAAATGTACGCAATTGTGACAAGGAGTGGGAAGACTTTAGATGATGGTGTTACGCATGTTGAAGCTCAATGCTCTAGGGGGGAAAATTCTAAGGGAGATGAGTCCTCGGACCATGATGATGAGGAAGGGAAGTCTCATGTCGATGGCATGAGTGATGGTGATAAGTCGAAAGAGACTACCCTTTTTCCTCTCCCAACTCCTACTCCCCCTACCCTCAAAGATTTGCCGGTAAGAAGATGGATGACCAATTCCACAAATTCTGGGAAATCATTAGCAAACTTTATGTGTCATTATCTTTTACCGAGGCACTCAAACAAATGCCCCACTACTCAAGATTCATGAGGGACATTCTTAGTGGCAAGAGAGGGTGTGAACCCAAGGAGACCGTTCAACTCACGGAGAGTTCTATCCCTTGTAGCATTCAAAAGCTAAAATTTGAGAATGCTCTTTGTGATTTGGGGGCAAGTGTGAGCATCTTGCCATATAAGATTTTTGAGAAACTTATTCTTGGTGAACTCTCTCCTACCGCTATGTCATTGCAACTAGCCGATCGATCGGTTATGTTTCCATTGGGTAGGATTGAGGATGTTCCCCTCGTAGTTGGCAAGCTTACTTTTCTTGTTGACTTCGTTGTCTTGGACATCGATGAGGATGCCCACACCCCCATTATCTTGGGGAGGCCATTCTTGGCCACCGCGGGTGCCCGTATCGATGTGCAAGGGGGACTTATCACCTTGAAGGCTGGAGATGCCAAAGCTAGCTTCAAGCTCACTATTGATGATCAATGTTGTCCCAAAATGAAAAGTTGCATGAAAATCGACACTCTTGCTTGTGTTGAGAACAACCATACTTGTGCTAATTATTGTAACGATTTTCATGTTTCTAAGTGTGCTAATACGCTTGCTAGGTCTTCTCTCGGTGAAAAGGAAGTCCATGGAGATCCAAAGACTCTTGGGAATGAGTTTGATGATGTTGTAACCATCCCCGAGTTATTTGAGATGCATGATGAAGATGTTAATGGAGCTAAACGCTCCAAGGTGTTCCATAGGTCGGCTAAGAAAGCCAAGCAGTCCAAGAAGGTCAAGAATCCATCAATTCCCGAGGAGGGGCATGTTGGTGGATCGTTTGGCTTCCGTCTCTTGAAAGGCGGTATCGGTAAGGTCTTTGTTCCCAAAGGGGCAAAGAAGTGCATGGTAACTAGTGTTGACCCAAAGTTGGTCGTGTTTGACCCCCCTTGACCTTTTTGGGGGGGTCCGTCGAGCTAATGACGTTAAACGAACGCTTCCCGGGAGGCAACCCGGTTGTCTAACTCTTGTACTGGTTTGTTTTTGTGTGTTTTCATCTTTTTACTTTTCTTTTCATAATAAATATGTTGAGATGGGTGTGCAATAGTCGAGCAAGCCAAGGAACATAAATTCCAGTTCCGTGCGATCGCACGGTTGATTCGTGTGGTCGCACGAAACTGGAAAATCGAGGCAGTTGCTCCCAGCTTTTCCGTGCGATCGGGCGCTGCTGGGCGTGCGATCGGGCTCAAACCGTGCGATCGCACGGTTATTTCGTGCGCTCGCACGGGTCGGGCGGAGCTGTTCTGCGATCGTGTTATTGGAAAATCCGTCCCCTTTCTTTTTCATTTCTTCACCTCACTTCTCATTTCTTCACCATCTCTCTACTTTCCTCTCTACTCCAACTCCTCAAAACTCCATTTCCTTTTCAATCTTTCTCACACATTTCACTCTACACCACTCACATTCACAAATTCATCCTCATTCCTCACCTCAAAACCAATTATTTCTGATTTTTCTCAAAAACCCCAAATTTTTAGGGTTTGGTTGAACATTGATTTTGTGATTCCTTGTTGTGATTAGAGCATTGGAGTTTGCTTTTGGGTGATCTTGTCTACCTCCCTTACTTGTGGTGATGATTTCTTTCCCTTCTTTCTTCATTGTTCTTTACATTTAAGCTCATTGTTCATACTATTTGGGTGAAATTCTGAAATCTTTGATTTTGATTATTTGGATTTGCATGTTTGTTTTTGTGTTTGTTCCTTGCTAGTCTACACTTATTATGCATGTTTCATTGTGAATATTTGTCAAGACTAGTCTATTGATCGATTTTTTTGGTGAAATGTTGGTGGAATTCTTGATGGGTTGTTGTTTTTGGATAATGAGGATTGGTTGATGAGGATTGTTTTGGTTGAACTTGAGTGATGAAGTGATACTTGTTGGTGATAATTTTGATAGTAGTTTATCGTTTTTTTTACTAACTTAGTTTTCTCCTATTACCTTGCATTGTGTCTCTTTTCTTTCTTGTGTGTAGATTTTTGTCCCTAAGATTCATCATGATGACCAAGCGTACAAAGAAGGGACCCAATCCCCAAGCGAACAAGAGGAAGGCTATCACTCCTCCGGCCTTCGAGACCTACAGAATTGTTTTTCCGGAGCAACGGTCTTGGAGTTACTATGAGGAATTGTCTAAGCGGAACATCCGCCCGACAAAGTTCTATCACAAGAAGACCGTTCAGGAAGAGGGGTTCGAAAAGGAGCTAAACGCTTTAATTGCGGGGCTTGAGCTTGAGGATTTTGTGACCATGAATGCCAAAACTTATAAGAGGGTCACTCTTGAGGTTCTTTCCTCGGCTAGGAGGCGCCGGGTGCATGACAATGGTAAAGAGTCGGTTGAGCTTCATTTCCAAGCTTTCAATAATCAACACGTGCTCACCGACGAGGCGATCAATGATTTCTTTAACATCAACCCGAATGATTTCTTTACCTCTCACCCGAACCGGGGTTTGATCGTTAATCCGGTGGCGGAGTGTGTTGACAACTATGATGAGAATAATTGGTGGGGAGAGCTCACGGGAGAGGAGAAGAAATTCATTTCCTGCTCGGCCAAGTCTTCTTCTTTTCACCACCCCGCCATTCGTTACTTGAACCGCATGCTCCTATATGCGGTCTTTGCAAAGGGGGCCACCGGATCCTTATCTAGTGCGGAACTTGGCGCCCTATGGTTAGCCACGGAGAAGAATGAGGGGATCCTAGATTTTGGGCAGCTGTTGATCACCCGAATCATTGAGCATCGGGATGGGCAGCCGACTTGTGCGGATATTCTCTTAGGAGGGATGCTCACTCTTCTCTTGAGGGAACTCCCCGGTGATCCCTATCAGGACATCTTAGCTGAGTTGGATGAGGTTTCCGGAGGGGAGTTCCTTGACTTGAGGACACTCTCCAATGCCAAGTGGATCAAGGCCACCAAGGACGACAAGTATATTTGGATGGTAAAGCAGCGAGATGGGTGCATCCTCCCCAATCCCGCCATCACTTCTTGGACTCCTAATGTCCGGTACTTGCTTCCCCGTGACCCGCGATTCGTTGCCCAAGCACAGCGGCTTCCTCCTCCTCAACCCAATCCGGATTCTCCTCCACATGGTCCTCCCCGTAGTCCTCCTATCTTGGAGTCTTCCCCTAATGAGGGTGGTATGTCCTCTTCTTCCTCTCCTTTTGATTTTCAAGGCTTGCAATCCACCCTTGCGGCTATCTTGCAAGGACAAGAGAGCCAAGATAACACCTTGGCTTCTCTTGCTTCACAAGGAAGCCGCACGGGGGATTCTTATCCCGATTTTGACTCGTCCTACTACGGTAGGCGGGTGTACGATTTTCATGTTGACAAAGGGGATTTTGCCCCCTATGTCAACTATCCCTATCACCCTCCCCAACAAGGGCCCATCCCTAGTTGGAATGAGGAGCGTACACCTACCTACCCGTATTGGACGGGCCCATCCCAACCCGGTGTCACTCCTCCCTCTTTTCCGCCTTATGATTATACCATGATGGGCGGGAGTGACTACCGAGGTGACCCCATGTATCCCACTCCCCAACCGGTTGATCGGCCAGAAGGTTGGCCCGAGGATTTCACCGAGTGGCCTAGGGGGTACATGGGAGGTTGGGATGGTCCCCGAGGAGAGCCTCCCCATGGAAACTACCCCCTTCGGCCCAAATATGATTGGCCGCCTTACACCGATGCTTCGGGGCCCGATGTGGACCCCACCTACAATGTCACCCCTTTCACCGACGATGCGGCTCGTGCCCATCGCCTTGAGCGAGATGACTTTTGGAGGATTTATGATGCAAAGGGTAAGGCGCATGCCCCGGGTCCTTCTTCTTAGGGTTCCCTCCGTTTCTCCCCCCTCTTGATGTGATGGTATGCTTGCAATTAGCTTGGGGGACAATTGCGGTGTGGGGGTTTCGCTTGGGATCTTTTGCAGCTTGTTGGTGTTGATGGTCTTCTTGCCACTTCATGTGGTTGTATATAAGTTGATGTTGAGTCTTTGATGATGTTTTTAGTGTGTTTTGGCCATTTGGCCCTCGTCTACTAACGATTTTTCTTCCTTGTTTTTGAGCACTGTTTTGGTATGATTCTTTGCGGTGGGTTCTCACTTTCCACCTTGTGCCTTGTCCGTCCATTTTTGGTGAGTTTGTTCGAGTTTTACCCGGGTCTTTGCGGGACTTGCTCCCACGATACTTCCGGTAACATCCTTCCGACTCTTATGCATTCTTTAGGGGACGGGCATATATCATGTTGGGGCATTTGGGTGGATGGGTAGCTGTGCCCCTCCTTGCTTAGTTTTAGGCCTTGAGGACATGGCCTAATTCTAGCTTGGGGGGAGTTTTGTTTGTGGATGCCTATTTGTTGATGCTCTTTGCTTTGAAATCATACCAATACATGCTTGTTTCTTTGTTTTCTTAGTTTGATTTAGCTTGATTTTTAGTTTCTCTTCTTTTTCTTTGTGTTTGTTTCTTTTTGTTTCCTTTTTGATGTGTTTTCTTATTTTCTTCCTTTTCTTTTTGTTTTGATTTCTTTTTCGTCAAGGCAAGTTTTCTAGGTTTTCTAGGCAATATTCTTGATTGGGGCATATAAAATTGGAACTTGTAGATTAGAATGCTTTTATTCCTAGTTGGTAGATTTTTACACGGTTCTTAATGTCTTGGGTCGAGTCTAGGATTTGGTGTCAAGAAAGTTTGTTGAACTTTGGGTAGCATGCGTCATGAACTCTTGGCTTGTGGTAAGATGGTGTTGAATTCTCTAGTGATTTGAAGCCGGAGAGAATGGTATTTGCTCCCTTGTGAGGTTCATGTTCAAATTAGCCCAAACACATATTCATATATTCATTTGAGTGGCATGGATCCTTAGCATTGACTTTCTTGTCTCCCGAGTTTGACCATTTCCTTCCCGAGACCGCGACCGAACTACTTTAGGGGACGATAGAGGCATTTCTTTCGGTGACTATTTTTCTTTTTAAGTTTAGAACTTCATTTTCTATTTTTCTCATATGTTTTTGTTTGCACTTACCCCATTGCTAGCCATTTGAGCCTTGACCCTTCATTTCTTATGAGCACAATACAAGCCTAATAGCCTTTGTTTTGTTTTCACCTTTAGAAGTGATAGTGAAGCTTAGAGTTATGATGCTTGATGTTTTGGATTGAATATGCAAAGTTGAGAGATGAATGTTGTTTGGTGTGAATGTCAAAGTTTTGGAAGAATGTTGTATATAGTGAATAAATAAGCAAAAGCAAAAGTTTTGAAAAAGCCAAAAATAGAGAAAAACAAGGCATGTGAAAATTTTCAATTGAAACACAAAAAAAGAGGAAAATCAAATCAAGGAAAAAAGAACAAAATGAGTTGTAGTTTAGAGTTGTTGTTGAATAAGCTTGGGGGCATCCCAAATAAGTGGAAAAGTTTGTTTTCGGTTGATTATGCTTGAGTTGAGTTCTTATTGCGCTTCACTTTAGGTATGAGCACCACATCCCAAATTTATTCCGCACCTTACCTCTAGCCTACGTTACACCCTAAAAAGTCCTCTTGACCCTTTTGAGTTGAGTCATTGTCGGTGGAGGGAGGATTTGGTAAAGTTTATGGAATGGGATTGTCATGCTAAGATGTCGAGTAGCCTAATCTTGATTTTCTGGCGCCTTCGCGGTGTCTCGAGACGCTATTCTCAAAGGTGAATAAGATCTAGAGTTTTGACGTGGTATGCCCGGATGTAGGGGGATTGACTAGTGTTTGCCTTTAGTTCGCTTTGCTTGATGCTCGAATCTTTCACTCGATTTGGGACATTAGTTAGCGTGTACTCATTTATTTGATTAGTAATATTAGTGTTCTTCTATGCTTGTTCCATAATAAAGCCCCCATCTTGGATTTTGTAGTTTAATTTCTTTTCTTTTCTTCTCTTTTCTTCTTTTCTTTCTCTCTTTTCTTGATTTGCGTTTTCCATTTTTAGTCTTGCCTTGATTAGAATTGCTAGATTTCGATTTTGGTAAATTTTAGAACTTGATAGGTTGCTCATTCTTCCCTAGTTGAGTTTTGTTTGCTAGAGACTAGCAAACGCTTAGCTTGGGGGAGTTTGATGAGCGGCATTTATGTCGCTCTAGGCTAGGATTTTATAGAGTTTTATTATGCTTTTTTGTTAGTTTTATATAGTTTTTCTGTTCTTTTATTCCCCTTTTCCATCTTTGGGGTTTTCAGGTGATAATGTTGAAAATGATGGAAAAACAGCTGAGATTTGCTCGAGTTGGTGCCGTGCGATCGCATGGACATTTTGTGCGCTCGCACGGGTCTACAGAGTTGGCTCCAAAAGTCAAGGCAGTGTGTGCGCTCGTGCCTCAAATTCGTGTGTTCGCACAAATCTGGAAAATCGATGCAGGAACTATGAGTGAAATCGTGCGATCGCACCACAGAGGAGCCCGCTCGCACGGAATTTCGGTGGGCTCGCACTAAATTCCTGTGCGAGCACACAAGGATTTTTCTAAGATTTATCCAAGTCACATCCGTGCGATCGCACGATTGTTGGCCACGATCGCACGGCACGAAGGAGAAGAATCGTCGCAGGGCCCGTTCGCATTGATGCACAACACGATCGCACCGATGCGATCGCACCTGGGTCTGCACGTTCGCACGGCTGCGCGGGATTCAGTTTTCGAGTTTAAAACTCTTATTTTTGGGGTTTAGTATAAATAGGATTTTTGATTATTTTCATTTTGACGCTTTCATATTTTACATTTCATATTTCTACACTTTCAATTCTAGAGGTTTTGTGATTTTGTTCTTCAATCTAGAGAGAGAAACTCTTCAATTCCAAGCATCAATTCAGTAATTTTCTTCAACTCTTCTCTTCTTTATGCAATTGAATTCTTAGTTCTTTAATTCTTTCACTTGCTTAGTTGATAATTGTTTTGCAATTCCTCAATACGTTGATTTGTTGATTTCAATTTTGCTTGTTACTTTGATTTTCAGTTTTTGATTTGATTGTGCAATTGAGTTTCCTATTCTCTACTTCTCCTCCTTTAATTTCATGATAGCTAGTTTTGAACTAATGGATAGCTTGATTGTTAGGATGATTAGTGAGTAGTTTTAGGTTAGGGAAAGGGGAGAAACTAGGGGATGAATTAGGGGAAATAGATTATTGATTGTTGGTTGGTTCATGTGATTAAATAAGATTTGATGATAGGAAATCCATGCTAGTTGAGTGGTAGTTGCAAATGCTATTCGATTAGATTTCCGTGGAACCATAGGATAGGTTTGGCAAGACATTGTGGACCTATCTTGTGTTGATCAAATGGCGGTACCTATTATATGCTAGTTAGTTTAGTCTAGGATTAGGCGAAAGCTCTTCCGTGGATTAGACGCTTAGCGTTCCCTATCCGAGAGGTGGCGGGTTCGTCTTTAGATGCCATTTGCCTAATCACCATTTCGTTGCATGATCACCATTGCTAAATAGTTGAATTGATTTCCCCCGGTTTCCCTAGGCTATCGCCGACTCCCTAGCATTTCCCTTTCTTGACTCAATTTTACATAGTTCTTTATTTGTTTTTAGACTCTTAAAAGTGACAATTCAAAACAAATCCTTGATCGAACTAGATTGACTTCCAACTCAATAATTCACCGTTTCTTTGGGACGATCCCTTTGCTTACCGCTTTCCGGTAGTTGAAGTGGTTTTATAAATATTGTTTGCATAGGTGGTTTTCTATCAACGACGGAAAACGCGCTTATCACTAGCTAGAGGCCGTTTCAGTTCAAGTAGAAATAATAATATTAATCCACACCTTACTCTTGACTGAACCCGTAGGGTCACACAAATAGTACGTGAACGGATCAAGTATTTAAGTGAATTAAATACTCCATTTATGGATATTCGGAATATACGGATCTCGGTTCCAGTGGGAGCTGAAATCTCAAAAGGCAAATTATGAATACTCCGGAAGCGATGATATTGCCGGAATCGGAAATATAGATCGTATCGGAAATATAAATATTATCCAAATCGTAGATGTTGTCGGAAACGGGAACATGGTACGTCTCAGAAAATATTATCGGAAATGGAAATATTTCCGGAATCGGAAATATTGCCGGAAACGGAAATATTGCCGGAATCGGAAATAATATCGGAATCGGAAATTTAATTCCGGAATCGGAAATATTAAATAGTTGTTCGAAACTGAAATTAATTCCGGAATCGGAAATATTAAATATTGTTCGAATCGGAAATGAATTCCGGAATCGGAAAATTAATCAGAAGCGCGGCGTACGAAATAAACATCGAACGAGCTTGCTAGACGCAAGACCCAACACGAAGCCATGCCTGCGCCTAGCGAAGCCCGCGCACAACAGGCGAGCCAGCAGCCCGCCAAGGAACGCAAGGCCCAGCCAAGCAAGCACGCAAGGCCAGGCCCAACATGCGGCAAGGCCAGCAAGCTGGCGCGCCCCTCGTGGGCTGCGTTGCAGCTGCTGGGCCGAGCCAGCCCACCGCGCGCGCGGGCAGGCCCCTTGCGGGCTGTTCGTGCGTGTTTGTGTGTTCGTGCATGTTACAAATCCTTGAGCTTCTAGGATTTATCCGATTATACTATTTTCTTGAAAGTATTAGAATTAGTTGTTGAGTAAAACACTAAATTAATAGATTTAATTAGAATCTAATTCTAATAGAACTAGATAAGTTGAATCCTTGTAGGTTTCTAGTTCCGATGATCCTACCCTATAAATAGGTGATGGCAATCACAATTTATAGCACATCAATTCAAGTATTCATATAGTTTTAAGTTAAAAACTAAAGTTAATAATTTGCCACAAAATTATTAACGAATAAACATAATACCTTAGGCTAAATTCTAGTTAATTGAATCTAAGGCAGATCCGAACGTGCTGTGGACTATTTACGGAGGGACTACACTTGGAGTCCTAAACTTGTTCTTGTTCGGTTCGGGAGCAGCTAGGGAAGGCACGCTTCGAATGTATACATCCTAAATTATGCTAATTGTTATGTGGCAATAATTTGGATTCCTGGCTTTATGGTTTTTCCGCATGAAATATATGTTTTATATTTGTCATAACCTAACACGACGGGCCGGCAGCTCTGATGCGGCTCGTATTCGCGACTAACGCCTTACGGCTATTATTTATCATTTCGTACACGAAGAATCACCGTCGTACGATACGATTATTCGTTTCGCCCAGCTTACGAATATTCGCGATACGATATACGATTCCGATACAAGGTCGTATCGTATAATACGTTTTTCCAAACTAATTCCCGAAAAGCTATTAAATGAATTTAGGATTCATTTAATCCGGTGATCTGTTACATGTCATTGGTGTGACCTTATAGGTTCAGTCAAGAGTAAGTTGTGAGCCTAATATAGATTAGAACTCACTGATCGGAAGCATTGCTCCAGCTAGCTGTTCCGATCACTTGATCTTACTGAATTAATTGTTCGCAATTAATCTGAAACTTGGTATTAGTCTTAATATATGCACCTTGGGTGAAGGACATATGGAGCTGCCGGCCCGTCGAGCCAAGCGCGCCAGGCCCAACGAGCCAGAGAACTCGCGAGCACGGCGAGCAGGCCAGCCCGTGGCGTGGCACAAGCGCGCAACAACAACATCATTGCAACAGCGAGCACGCGAGGCCCACGGCCCAGCCACTCGGTTGCACGCGCTGTGGGCTTCGGCTTACAGCGTGTGGCTGGGCGCTGGTCTGTGAGGCCGTGTGTGGTGATGTGGCCGGTCAAGGCCATTTGGTCTTTGGCCGGTTACATCATTAATATAATTAGGTTAATTATATTTTCACACACTACACAACATTCAGTTTTCAGAAAACCCTAAACCTAATTCCAATATTACGTTCTTCAATTTTCTTTATGTGAAAATTGTTCATCTCGAAAAGCAAATATCTTGTGCGTTGTCTAAGCTACAATAATCAAGACGGATCTGAACGTGTCGGTGAACCAAGTAGAGGAACAACAAGTGGAGTTCTTTTTTCGTGTTCGTTGATACAATACTCGGGAAAACACGCTTCGAATGTAAGTTTGCTTAAACTGTGCTTTATACATGTTTCCTGGCTTTGGGGATGTTCCGCACATGTTATGTATGTTTAATTGTATTCTCCTACAGTGGTATCATGAGCCTTGTGTATTCAAAGCATTTTTTAGCATGATTTTATTGTTTTTTGCTGTTGTCGAAAATGTTGGAATTTTGTTGATTTTTTCGGAATTATTATGAATTATTGGATTAATTGCGTAATAGGTTCTGAAACCAAAAGTATTCGTATTTTCAACTTTTCTGACCCTAATCTGATTGAAAACGATTTTCTAAGATCAAATCATGGGAACGGAATTGCGAAAACAGGCCTCAAAGTATGTGTTTTTGGGCGTTTTTGTTAATTTTCGAGTTAAAATTAATAAATTCGGAAAGTTTTTCAATTAATTGGTCGACCTAAACTACTCGAAATTGATCGACATTTTGACACCATGTTTCTGGGTATATTCTTGAATTATGGTAAAAATTTCAGCCGTTTTAGATAAGTATAATCCCTAATTTTGCTTTCCCCAAATTCGTAAATTTTTAGTTCGCTAATTGATTTTTTAAATAATTTGGATCTAGTAATTGGGTTAATTGGGAAAGGGAATATAATTTCATGGTCAGTGGCGAATTCTAAAAATTATTGGATTAAAATTTTGAATAGTTTCGTTAATTTTAATCGATACTTAAACAAAATTGATTAAAAATCTGAAATTTAAATGTTTAGAACGATTCAAAGTTTTAGATTTGATTATTTAAAAGTTTAAATTTTCAGTTAAAATCGTTCGTTCTTAAAATTTGAATAATGTTAGCCTTGATTTAATAATTTTAACGAAATTGGATTGGTGTTAAATTAATTAAATCGTAAAAATCGTTATTTTTTGAAAATAAAATCGTAACTTTTTATGAAAAATAACTTAAATGCAAACGTTCGTGAAATTCATTTTTTTTTAATTAAGTTGGTCCGTAGTACGAACCAACGACACGAACACAAGGGTGGGGTGGACGTGTGGGTCGTCGAGCCATGCGGGCTGCCACGCCTGTGACGAGCCACAGCGACGCGGGCAACAACAAGTGTGCTGCGTGCCGGGCGCGCGCTGGGCGAGGAAGTCAGGCGCCTTGGCTTGCGATAGCTGCGAGCAAGCAAGGCAGCCTTGCCTTGTGCAGCGTTGAGCACAACAGCACACAGGGGCATCACTTGCTGTGGGTATGTGGGCGCTGGCTGCGAGGGCATGGGCTTTGGTCGTGTGCCTAGTAGGCCACATCGTGCATTGCTGGGCTGGGCGCAAGCCTAGCCCGCACTTGCACTCGAACGAATTTTTTTTGTTTCGTTGGGCTTGACTTTTATGTTTGCATTAAAATGGGCGAACGGGAAAATTAATAATTATTTTATTTACTTGGGCCGGGCCACGAGTTAAATTTAATATTTAAATAATTAATTATCGGAATATATTTACTAAGTTATCCTTTATCGAGTTGTGAAGCTCAATGTTTATTAAATTATTTCATTTGAGATCTTTATATGGTTTCCGTAAAGAGTATGTTTTAAAATTTTAAGATATTCTTTGACTAAGATGAAATAATATAAATGATATATATTTTGATACGATTAGATTGTGTATTTACACATCATTTTATACTTTATTCTTAATGAGAATTATTTTTAAGATCAAAATTACAGCGTTGGGCATGTAACCACGTATGATCAAGAGAAAATCAAGTTGACTAGTATTAATTGAGCTATTAAGCTAACTTGGGTATAACTTACATGCATCTGGAGTTAATTATAAGGGAGATTTTGGGTTATTAAACTTGGAGTTATGAAGGTTTCATAGTATAATAAGAGTTTGAGTTTATTAACTATTAGGACTAAAGGTTGGAGTAATTTGAAAGGGTGATCTTTGTGCTACAAACTAATTATGTGCACTTTGGTATCGAGAATTTATCAATGGATTAATATTGAGTTTACTACTTCGAATTTGTGAGTAAAATTTCTGACAATGTAACGCCCCGACTTTTCGGTACCTTAATTATCCGTAATAAACCGTACTTTACTGATAATTGGCAGCGGAATTAGGCATAAAATAATCCTGGGACCTGTGGGTATGTGCCCACAAATAAAATATTCCTTAATAACATTCCATACATAATACAATATTCCAAAAAAAAAAAAAAAAAAATATTCTTATAACAATCCCAATAACATGATTTCCATAATAAATAATTTCTCATCTCGATATCTCCATAACAAATTACCAACTCCAGTAATAAGTCTCCTCTTGAGCAACTCTAGCTCCTTAAACGAACCTGTACATCATCATAAAAATAGAAAACAGGAACACTGAAAAATCCAAAAATGAGTGGAAAACTCAGTAATATTACTAGCCCTTCAAAACGGTTTTGTTTTGAAAATCATTTGGCACATATCAATCATTAGCATTTATTGTTCGGAAATAACTAACTTAATTTCGTTATCTTGAAAACTGTGTCGGCAGGGAATCATTTCCTTTACAGCTCATTGCCAAGTACAGGTTTTGGCGGGACTTTTCTTATATCATTCAGGGGGGAACTGGTTCCCTTTTAACTTTAACTTTGACTTTAACTTGCCTCCACCTGCAACTTGCCCATTTACTAGTTCAGCTCACTTTTCCAGACCGATAAAAGCAACATCGTATTTCTTTAAAATAACTTTATAAAAATCATAATTATTCCCGAACAATTAACATCATAAAATAGTAACATATTATCATAATCGTACTCATAAAACTTTAACTCACACGTCATAGCATCATCACATAAATCACGTTATATTCACATAGTGATCATATAATCACACATATTACATATACGGGCATATAAAACTTAAATGTTGGACATAAAAATTACCTCGATCGATTATCCTTAGTCATTATACTTAGTCTCCAATTATTGAACTTCCATGGCTCGGTAACTTTTTAACCCTCATATGCATCCTTATGTTCTCCATATTTACCATAAATCCATAATTACCCAAACTTAATGAAAAAGCATATTCATTATGTTAAATAAAACTTATAAAGATGAAACACACTTACTTAGCCTTTATTTTTCCTTTTAACGGAAGCCCACCAAAATTGTAATTCCTTATTTTGACTTTGGGCCCAACTCCCACTACAACCAAAATATGGTTTATGCACCCGGGTGCACAATGCTCACTGTGCACCCCGCTATTAAATGAACATATAGTTCAAATACAAAGAACATATTATTCATACCCAAAGAACATATAGCTAATAAACATATAGTTCAAATCCATAGAACATATAGTTTAAATATTTCACTAGTACATGTACATTGAAATCATTCTCCATGTTCATTAGATTTTCAATAAATGTTCAACAGGGTGCATGATGAGCACTGTGCACCCGGGTGTATAATCCAAATTGCGCACTACAACACCTTTAAACTTTTTGGAGTATTTGTTAAGAGATATAAACAGTAGGTTGTAGTGGAATATAGAAGACAGAGGAGTTGCGCAACAAAAGCAGTACTCGTAGCAACTGGGCCACAATGGACGACTCCGACGACGGAAAGCAAGGTGGCGTCGGGTCGTGGGTCTGGGCGGTGAAGGAAAGATTCTCCGGAAGTACGTGGTGGCAGTGGTGGTTGTGTCACGGTGGTCGAATGGAGGAGAGATAAAATGAGTAGTATTTAATGGTTTTTCTTGAATTTCAACAAGGAAAAATAGAGGGGAAGCAAATTAAATTAAGCTTGCAAATACAATCAGAAAGATTAAGTGGTTATAACTTGAAGAACAATGGAATTTCAATGGCTATTTATAGGAAATTCTTGATATGGTGAGTCTTGGAAGAGTATAAGGAAATTAGACATTTGGCAAACAAAATGTCCTGATTTTGCCACGCATAAGAGAGGAAGAAAGAAAATTGGAATTTGCAATGAATTTGGATTGAATCTTGAAAACTTAAGGAGCTTGGTGAGCAAGCTCTCCATACGTCTAAAGGAGGAAGAAGAAGGAAGACAACAAAAATATGGTCTTTGGTCTTTAATTGACCAAGGGTAAAATTGTAATTTCCAGAATATAAGGATTATAAATCAGATTTTGGAATATTATCAATTGAACTTGAAAAAACTAAATTATGTCAAAATAAAAGCTTGACATAATAAGATAATTATAATTGATAAGAAAAATTTAGGACGTAATTACGTTAATCATCGTAAACAGAATAATAAAACATGCTTAAAAATACGGGATGTTACAGACAAGTTTAAGGATTTCAGTTACACCTTGGATTTTAACTATATGCGAATGCTTCCAAGCGAACTGAATTACATATAGGTGTTGAGGTTATCTTGTTTTCAAGACTTATGTATACAAAGCGTGTGAAAAGCTTTGGAAAAGCTATAATGATGTTTAAGCAAATATGTTGGATGAATTTGTAAATTTGAATAAGTATCATTGTGACAAAAATTTCAAATACGTTTAATTGTGTTTAATTAAGATGTGATTTGGTTTGTGATACAGGCATTTGAAGAAGTATGCTTATAAATTTCTTAAATTTATAAAATGAGTTTTCACATGTGATTTAGTTGGGAAGAAGCCGTTAACAACGGCCATGAACAACACTTGTGTATTTGTGTGTGATATGTGTAAATGCACATATGTGCATCTGTGTAAATGTACATATGTACATATGTGTGGGGACATGTCCTAAATGTCTTGCAAGCATGTGTGAAAAGGTGGGTGAAGACCCCTAAAAGTTTGGAGGCTGTGGTTCTTCAACCCGTCTCTATTCGTGTTCTCTTCCCCGTTTTATATATATATGTATAGGGTTTGATATGATCTTCATATTATAGCATATGAGTTGGAAATAGGTTTATATGATTGAGTAAGAGTCAATAATTATATTTGGGATGTCAAGACCAAAGTCTTTTGCTTTAAACTCAGGAGTCTAGAAATGTCAGGAAGATTTGAAGTCATGATATTTGGTTTGTGAAATGTGATAGGGATATGAAGGTTGGAAAACTAAAACATATGTTTTGGGAATTAGTGAAACTTTATTTTAATCATGCGGGAAGAAGTATCGAGGATTGAAATTGGATTTATAAATATTAGTGTGGTTATGCACTCGGAGATGAAGGGTTGAGGATTTTAGATTTCATTGCTTGTTATGAATTATGAGAATTTGAGTCTGGAATATATAGAATGCTTAATCTGGGTAATTGGAACTCTAATATAAAGATTGGACTCATTGAAATATCTATTGTTCAATTCGCTATCTCAAATCAAGAGTTTCAGTATGTGGTCATCATTAATTCATCTAATCTTCTTCCTCCTAAACCGAAATGAGTATCGCTAATCTCCAATCCATCCATTGTTCCTCAAAATTCAATATTCATATTCGAATCATATATGTCAAGGAAATCGAGTTATGTTAATTTATGTCCTACACTGTGATTTCAAGATGTGATTTCAAAATAATATGCTATTCAAATGATCTAATGTTTGTGTTTTGAAGTTTCGAGGACGAAACATATTTTGTGGGTGGTAGTATGGAATAGCCTCGTTTTTAAGCCACTTCGAATTAAACAATAATGATATTTTATTAGCTTAATTACCTTTCTAGAACTATATTTGTGAAATTACGGGTTTATGATTGACTATTATTTGTTATTATGTATTCTTAATAAGTATAAGAAAATCAGATGTTTGGTATAGTCGAAATTACTATATTGCCCTTAATAAGAAACTCAGTTTTTTCCCTTTTTTCTCATCCTTCCCTATGTGTCATTTGATGAGGCACCCCACCTCTTTGATTTGTTGTCAACTCCTCCTTTATCCACAGTATTGAGGCAAGTTATTAATTTATCAACCCCATTAGAAGACCCAAAAACCCATCTCATCTTCTTCCTCCTCTAGCTGGCATTTCTCAAAGGTCGGCTCTGTTTGATCAAATCCATCCATCATAAGCTCATGTTTAGCCAATTTGTCCTACATGAAAGTTGTAGCCCTTGAAAAATTAACCAGTTTAGGTTCAAGAGTAACTCAATTTGGAGAATTATTCCAAGAGATTATCCCTTCCAAAACTAACTGTTGCTGCTGTTGTTGTGATGCCAGCACCAGATCCTGTTTCAATTATTTCGACAATCTTCTGATCATTTTGAGATTCTGTTTTCTGAATAAGAACTGTAGATCTCTTCAATAAGATGAACTTAGGCTCAAGAATTACTAAAATGGGAACCCTAAGCTAAGAGATACGGTCTTCTAAACATGACGGTTGTTGCTGCCAACGTGTTGTTGTCGTTGCTCTTCTTCCTTGTTACTTCTCACTTTCCCAACTTCTTAGTTGTGTTGTTGGCTTCTAAAGGACAAGGTATCATTATTGGCCTGTACTTTATTTTGTTAGTTGGGTTTAAAAAGCCTTGAAATTCAGTATTAGTTAGAAATTAAAATAGTATTTGACTATGAGTTTCTTATTCGATTTTTGTGAGTCAAGTTATTGATTTCGTGCTATTGGTTGTGAGGTAAAATGTTGTTGATTAATTTATGAAGTTCAAGATAACTTTGGAAGTCAAGATTATGTGTTATCTTTGGAGATTATAGTACGGAATGTGTTCTGGAAGATTGAATTCGGTTTAAAGCGATCGATTGTGATCGAGAAATGAGATTCTTGGAGGTTGGGTGTGACGTTTGAAGGTACACATTGTCTATCCACTTTGATGAAAATTTATAGCTTGTGTTATCTTTATTATAAGAATGTGATTTACGTTTAACAATATGAATTTCTATTTAAGTTTTACTTATACTATTGTGATTTGGAAATCCCAAATAAGATGTGAATATGACCAATTTTAGAATTTCAATGATTTTAATATTTGTGTTTTTAATTTATATATCTCAATTGATTTAAACATGAGTGTAGACACCTAATTTGTGTCTCCCCATTGGGATGATGACGATACCATTATCCTTGTCAGGTAATTGGAGCAACTCCGTGCGGAAATTCCAATTGCTAAAAGCATGTCCAAAATCCAATCCCCGAGGCCGTTCCCCTTCCGGAACTCGGTACAAAATACAAATTTCGAAAATGAAGTTCAAAATCCAAGTACAATCTCACCCAATGGACTATCCCATTGGTTTGACAAGGCCTTTTCCACTCAAAATCATATAAGGCAAGTCAAATTCGGTCACCGACCCACAAAACCGAGCAAGTCGGGCCTCGTCCCGTAAAACCGAATTCAAAAACCCGAAACGGCTTGTTTTTAGACAAAAGCTAAGCCTTAATCCCAAGCAATCACTACGTGCCAAGGTCGTACAAGTCGTACAATGGTACATCAATACAATCCAAAAGCAAGGACGACATCTTTCCGTCCTTTTTTGGCAGCATCCACGCCACGTCACCAGCGCTGGGCGCTGCCAGCTGCGTGCGGCGCTGGCAATGGCTGGCGTTTAGCAGCAAACTCCCATATAAATACCCCTAATTATGAGCAATTTTAGGAGGCAAAAATCGACATACAATGTCGTAATACACAAATTGCACCTCAAATTCAATACAAAAATCAATACAAAATCTTCCAAAAACACCATACAATCTTCAAGCTTTAAGCAATTGGGAGTTCTAATCGGAAAGCTTGCCTAAACCTAACTAGGTAATTCCGAATCCCAACCCTAATCTATTCAATGGTCCTTTGATTTTCTATTTCAAAATGATTAGTAAGTTGGCATTTTTACTCTTAAAAATGTCACTTGCAACAATCATACATTTCTTCAAAATCCAAACTTTTCAAAATACAAAAATGCAAACTTTCAAGATTCAAGGATGTTCAAAGTTGTTTGTAATCACTTCTTTGAACTAGAATCATTTTCAAACATGGAGTAATAAAAGATTATGCCTTTCTAACTTTTAAAGGTTTAGTCTTTGAGATTTAAGACTCCATTTTTCAATATACAAGTTCAAGTTTTCAAATTTCAAGATCCAACAATGTTTAGGGTTTCTCATGACTACTTCCCTAAACTAGGACTTTTTCAAAGTAAGAGCACATCAAAGATCTAACCTTTTCAACATTAAAAGGCCCGATCTTTGAGATTCAAGTCTCTTAACTTCAATATTTCAAGTTCAAGTTCAATATTTCAAGTTTCAAGCTTTCAAGTTAAAGTTCTATATGCAAAATCTAGGATACTTTGGGGTGAGCAACTTCTCCCAAGTTTAGATTTTTGGCTTTGAATTCGTGTCGAACGCACTTATTTTTAAGTAGTCGTTTGGCGTTCGGGTTTCATGTGCCCAAGTCCAAATTTCAATATTGCAATTTCAATTATGCACCTTTCAATTCCGCACTTTCAATTCTGCAATTTCAATAACGCATTTCAATTACTTTCAATTATGCAACTTTACTTGCCTAGTCCTTCTAGGCAATGTGGACCTACTCCCTAGTCCATTTCTAGGGGGTCTTGTATTTACTAATTCCGCACTTATTTACTATTGTGATGTTGCTTTATTTGCTTTATTGCTTTCATCACCGCACATGCTAAATACAATAAAATGCAAGGTTACATCACGCTTAATAAAGATAATTTCTTGGACAAACCGATCTTAGGTTCCCTTAAATTAACTTTAAAGCAAAGTGACCACAATACAAAGTAGAAATTCAATTTGTCCTAAATTCAAACCCACATAGTCTAAACTAGGGTATTTTCGAAAATGTTGTGCTACGTACTTGAATAATTTCTAAAGCTCGCAGAATAAGCATCTCGTTCTCGTGCCCGGATCTCACCCATCCGTTTCGAAGATCCAAAGCCTTATCCAAATCGAGTTACTCTTGGTCTTTCCAAACGGGACCCTAAAATAATGTTTGGTGGCGACTCCTTCAAGATCCAAAAATTCAATGGTTTCTAAAAACCGCCCCCTTGTAGGGAAAAAGGGCAATTCGAGCCCGAGCAGAAAAAAACCCCCTACAATTCTGGCGACTCCGCTGGGGACTTTCTAATTTCAATTTCGAAAATACGAGCAGATTTCGAGCAGCAAGCCACTGATCTGCTTAAGTACTAGATGCCAGCACTGGCGCAACCGCTGCCTGCATCCAGGACAGTGGCCTGTTGCCCACTTTTGCTCAAGCTTTAGTGTTGGGAGTTAGTGTATTTTTGAATCTTGAAGGACGCTCCCAAACCTCGAGAACTAATGTCGAAAAACGAGCTTTTCAAATACAACATTCAAGTATGATTTCAATTTCAATTTCTAGGCATTTCATGCATTTTTCGAAAACCATATTTGTGCAAAACAAATTTTTACCTAGCCCAAACGAATGTGTTCTACATTCGGGCTAGCCCCGGGAGCAACGAAATGGTGACTCTCCATACGGTTCCAGAACAAAGTGTGTGACCATTTCCGCGCCTACCGAAAGTTGGCATTTACTTGACATTCCCGATGTCAAGTATGGAGGACGTCTGCCGACACACACGTCCCTTAGGCGGATATGCAAGTTGTCGCCGGATCCGTCTCTTAGTCAAGTACCTTTGGACACCCAAAGCCGACCAATTGCATCATACAAAACTTAGACCGACCTTAGGTTGAGAACTTTGCATGTCGCATTCATATTCATGATTAGTGTGACAACGTGCTACTTGTGCATTGTGTGGGTGTCTTTGCACGCGTGAATGGCTAACCTCAAGTTCTAGCTTGCCAAAACCCATTAGCCTCCAACTAGGAAACAAAACCCCTAGGAGCATCATTCAAACCTCATGCATCTAAAATCGCCCATTTAAGGTCTTTTAGGAGTGCCACTCCATTTGATTCAAAACCCTCACACACACCTCACGCACAAATGCGAAATCCAAAATTCAATCCAACGACGTCATAATGCCGGATTTTCTAGTCCAAATTCCAAGTTTCAAATTCAAATTCAATCCAACGAGGACATAATGCCGGATTTTCTAGTCCAAATTTCGAGTTTCAATTTCAAAATTCAAATCCAACAACGACATAATGCCGGATTTTCCAAATCAAAATTCGAATTTCAAATTCAAGTGCAAATCCAACGACGACATAATGCCGGATTTTCCAATTCAAGTTTCCGAGTTTCAATTTCATAATTCAAATCCAACGGCGACATAATGCCGGATTTTCCAATTCAAATTTCCGAGTTTCAAATTCAAAATTCAAATCCAACGGCGACATAATGCCGGATTTTCCAATTCAAATTTCCAAGTTTCAAATTCAAGTCCAAATCCAACGGCGACATAATGTCAGATCTTCCAATTCAAATCTCAAATTCCAAATTCAAAAGTCAAGTCCAACGGCGTCATGCCGGACTTTCTAGTCCAAACATTCTCAAAGTGTTATACTCAAAGTGTCAAGTTCCAAATTCATGCCGTCGTAATGCCGACTTTTCCATTCCATATTTCAAACCTCAAGTTCGAAGTTCTAAATTCAATCTCAAGTCCTATATTCGAAGCTTCCAATTTCAAATCCATGATGGCGTAACGTCAAATTTTCCTCTTTCAATTTCGTTTTCAAACACTTCAGAATTCCAAGTCCACGGCGGCATAATGCCTGACTTTCAACCTTCAAATTCCCATTCAAATCCTTTTCCTTTTTTCAAAAGTAAAAGTTCCAAGTCAAATGCTTCAATTCCGTGGCGGCATAATACCGGAATTTTCAAAACACAAGGCCTCATATAGTGCGTATTTTCCATTTCAAGGTTCAAACTTCGAATCGAATCCAAATTTCAAAGCTCATCTTCAAGCTACAAAAAAATTCTTGCTTTCCATTACCCGAAATACAAAATTCAAAATACTTCCAACGGGTTGAAAATCCCCTGAAATAATACAAACCCCATTTTAAAATACTTCCAACGGGTTGAAAATCCCCTGAAATGATACAAGTTCCAAATTGTCCAATCGGGTTGAAACTCCCCTAAAATACTTCGAGGTCAAACGGGTTGAAACTCCCCTAAAAATATTTCGAGATCTAGCGGGTTGAAATTCCCTTGAAATATTCCAAATCCAATGGGTTGAAATCCCCCTAAAATATTGACGGGTTGAAATTCCCTTGAAATAATTCAAAATCAATTCCCTTTCAATCGGGTTGAAACTCCCCTGAAACATTCCAAATCCAATCGTGTTGAAATTCCCCTAAAATATTGACGGGTTGAAATTCCCTTGAAATAATACAAAATTCAATCTCCTAGTACAAGTCCAATTTCCAAATTCTCGATGGGTTGAAATTCCCCTAAAATAGTTCAATTTCCAATAGGTCGAAATATTCTTTTTCGATATTCCAAGTTCTAGCACAAGGAATCAACTTCCACAAAAGAATAAAGGCTCCTATCAAACACTTCCAACGGGTTGCAAACCCCGAATATAAGTACAAAATCCAAAATCCTAATCTTCGGAGTGACACTTAGAGTCAAGTCTAGGTCTCATTCGTTGCATGCATATCATATCATGTGTCGGAAATTCCAAGTTCTAAAATTCTAAATCATGTGGTGTGTCCTAACTAGTAGTCCAAGGATCCTGTGGGTTCGTCGAAGAGGAGAGAGGTTGAAAAGAACTCCATCAGCCCTAGCCTCACCCATAGCCGGCATCGAACGAGCAGCCAGTTCATATCCTACAAATCTAACTTCCAGTCCCTTTCAAGAATCAGTCCAAATGTCTGCCCCCGATCAACTCACCCAACTCATAGCAGCTTTCGCCAGCCTCAGCACCAATGTGGAGAGCATAAGCAATCGACTGGGTATTGTGGAACAGGCCGCACCCACCGATGACGTAACCAAGAAGATCGAGAGTCTGGTCAATAAGGTCACCAATCAAGAGAACTATTTTGTCACCTCAATGGAGGACAATCTCAAGGGGAAGGTGAATCTGCCAGAAAAAATCTCCGCCAATGACATTCCAAAATTCAAGTCGACTGACAATCCTAAGTATCACCTCAAGAACTTCAGAGCTACAATGGCCATTAAGGGGGTCGAACTCGAGCTATACCATGTGGTATTCCCCATGTCCCTAGAACCTGTCTGCCAGAAGTGGTATTACTCACTCAAAGAACATCAAACCAGTACATGGGAAGTGGTCGCTCGAGCATTCATGGAGCAATATCAGCCCAATATTCAACTTCAAACTACTCTTAGGGAGCTAGAGGTTCTCAGGCAAGGACCTCAGGAAGGCTTCACTAATTAACTCAACCGCTGGAGAGAAATGGCATCCCAAATGGTGACCCGACCCTCCGAGAGAGAACTGGTTAAGATCTTCATTGCTGCATGGACTTCTTCTGAAATACAATACTCACATGAAGTACCTAGGCTTGGAAAGCTTCAAGAGAACCTATGACACTGGGGTCGATATAGAGGAAGACCTGATGAAACCACCAACAGTCTCGGCTCCACAAGCTGAAAAGTGGAAGGGTAAGAAAGCGGAAGCAACACACAAGGTCCACGAGGTCAACACCCTAGAGGCTCCTTAAGGTCCAAAGCCGAACAATTTCAAGAACAGCACCAATCAGCGCAACTTTCAAGGCAGACCACAAAGGGTCTTTACAAACCTCGGGATGTCTTACAGTGAGGCATTCGATCGACTGGTCGAAAAGCAGGTCATCACACCACTCGGCCCTACACCCGATCCTCCAGTCAACAAAAGATCCAAGAGCTGGGATCCTGCAGCCCATTGCAAATACCATCAAGGTAAGGGCCATGACATCGAAGACTGCTTCAAGCTCAAGCGTTTGATCCAGAATATGGTCGACAACAAGACCTTGCCCCTACCTCCTGGAGCCAAACAAACTCCCTCGGTCCAAGCCATCTCCTATGACTGTGAGGATGAAGGCTTTGGGCTTCTCCGGTTACGATCTCATGCTGACTGCCCAGCAGACCGTCAAACTCCAAGGTGTCACATACAAAATCCTGGGAGTCCTCGATTTGGTCTTTTCCTTCGGCACCTACTACAACAGTGCTGAATTCCTAGTCATCGATGTGCCTGCCAACTTCGATCTACTATTCGGAGAGCCTTGGTTCGAGGAAATATTGGACGACCCTGCCTGCCTCACCCTCAAAGGCTCGAGCTTCCGTGACACTTCCATCAAACAAAAGCCGGCTGTATGCCAGGAAAAAGATGAGTGCATTCAAGAATACTACTACAGGTGGGTAATCTTTGCTCGTATAATCAAGCCTGAGCTGCCAGAGGGCAAAATGGTGAGAATGTTCCTCTTAGGGCTCAATACTTCATGCAAAGGCTGCTTCGCTGCATTTCCCTACATCACGTGGGACCAAGTCTGCAATCAAGTCTTGAAGATCTGTGCATGTAGCTCCGCCTATGATGACTATGACGATGGCGTGGATGTTTGGGAATGCCCCGAAAACTATCTTTATGATTAGTGTCTTTGTTCAAGTCCAGAGTCTCTCTTTCAATTTTTGAGTCTAGCAACGAGTCTAAGAGTCCAGGACTAGAGTCTTGCATCAATCAAGAGCCTCTAAAGGCCGAGCTTCAAGTCAAAATAGTCGATGTAATGATTGCTGATTTCAATAACACTTCAATTTCTGCTTACTCTTCGAGTTCTAATTCAAAACACAATCCTAATCCAAACAACCTTGCTTCACAAGAAACTGACCTTGAAATTCTAAAAGCTATTGAAAATCATGAAAACAGGACGCCCATAATTGAGGAAACAGAAAAAATTAACCTTTCTAACAACGGTGATTCAAAACTAGTTCGGATTGGTCTAACTCTTTCTCAAGCATAGCGGGATGATCTTATCAAGCTACTATCAGAGTACATAGACGTCTTCGCATGGTCCTATCATGATATGCCAGGGGTTGATCCAAGCATAGGTCAACACACAATTCCCTTCATTCCAGGTTCAAAGCCCATCAAGCAGAAACTCCGTCGCATGAAACCGGACGTTTCCCTCAAAATTCAAGAAGAGGTCTCCAAGCAGCTAGAGGCCGGGATTATTCGAGAAGCAAAGTATCCAGAATGGATCACAAATGTCGTCCCAGTCCCAAAGAAAGACAGCAAAGTACGAATGTGTGTGGACTACAGAGATCTTAACAGGGCCAGCCCTAAAGACGGTTTTCCGTTGCCTCACATCTACATCTTGGTCGACAACACCGCAAATCATGTCTTACTCTCTTTTATGGACGGGTATGCAGGCTACAATCAGATTCCCATGGCAGAGGAGGATATGGGGAAGACAACCTTCATCACTCAGTGGGATACATATTGCTACACAGTTATGCCGTTCGGACTAAAGAACGCAGGGGCTACCTATCAAAGAACAGCCACATCCATCATGAGCGATATGATTCACAGGGAAATTGAGGTATATGTCGACGACATGATTGTCAAATCCAAAGAGAGACACGAGCATACCTCAGTACTTCAAAAGTTTTTCAACAGGCTCAGGCAATACAACATGAGACTCAATCCTCAAAAGTGCGCATTCGGGGTAACGTCAGGCAAGTTGCTCAGATATGTTATCAGCTCCAGGGGCATCGAGGCTGATCCTTCGAAAATCAAAGCAATTCTAGAGATGCAACCACCAACAAATGAAAAGGAAATTCGGGGTTTTCTCGGCAGACTACAAAATATCAGTAGGTTCATTTCAAGACTCACAATGATCTGTGAACCGGTATTTCCAAAGCTCCGGAAAAGTGAGCCCAAAGTGTGGGATGACGACTATCAGCATGCGTTCGACACTATCAAGAAGTACCTTTCCAACCCACCAGTACTAAAGCCATCCATCCCATGGATTCCCCTCAGGCTCTACCTCACAACAACGGATTCAGTAGTAGAGGCCATGCTCGCCCAGGAAATTGAAGGCAAGGAGAATGTCGTATACTACATAAGCAAAAAGATGATTGAGTACGAGACCAAATACACTCAGCTCGAGAAACTCAGCATCGCCTTGGTTTGGGCCACAAAGAAACTACGGCACTACATGCTCTCCTATACAGTACATGTAATCAGCAAAGCGGATCCTCTTAAGTATCTATTTAAAAAACCAGCTCTCAACGGACGGTTGTCCAGGTGGTTGGTCATGCTAGCAGAATTCAATCTCAAATACATTCCGCAAAAGTCAATCAAGGGTTCAGCAGTCTCAGACTTCCTAGCCGAATGTCCTACCCAGGTAGAAGAGGATGATTACCACTTACCCGACGAGCAAATCTTAATGATAAGTGATGATAGTTGGTCAATGCATTTTGACGGTGCTTCAAATCAGAACGGATGTGGTGTTGGAGTAATTCTAGTAGCTGATAAGACGATTTTCCGTCGTTGAAAAGAAAACCGCCTAATCAAACATAATTTATAAACCACTAACTAACCGGCTATATTGCTATAGCGGCAAGTATAGGGATCGTCCCATAGAAACGGTGTGCATTGAGTCAAGGCGTTAAGCTAGTTTAGACAAGAATTGGTTTGAATTAATTTCTAAGGAAACTAAGCTAATCAATCAAGGAATTGAAAAATATAGGGAAATGCTAGGGAGTCGAGGATAGCCTAGGGAATTGGGGGAAACGATCTAAACTATCAAGCAATCATGATGATGCAACGACTTAGTGCATAGGGGAATAGAATCGAATGACACGCCCGCCACCTCTAGGATGGGGCACGCGAAGTATATAGTCTATGGAAGAGCTTTCGCCTAATCCTAAACTAGACCACTTGCATATAATAGGAACTACTGTTCACTTGCACAAATTAGGCTCATAATGTCTTGCCAAACCTAGCCTATGCAATCTAATCAATTCCAATCAAATAGTATTTGCAACTACCACTCAATTAGGCATGGATATCCTATCACCAAATTAAATTTAATTACATCAATCAATCAACATTCAACCATCAATTTCCCCTAATTAAGCCCCTAGATTCTCCCATTTCCCTAACCTAAATCTACTCACTACACATACTTGAAACTAGGAAATTCATGAGTTCTAGGCAAGCAATTATGTAATTAAAGGAGTAGAAGGAAAGAATCAAGAAGTTGAGCATTCAATTGCAAAATCAATTAAAGAATTGATAATTAATGAAACTAAAATCAAAGCAAAGAGGAATTCAAGAAGTTGAAGAACAATCAAAGAACAACAAAATAGCATGAACAAAGAACTAAGAACTTGAATTAAAATTGTAAGGAATTGAGAAGAGTTGAAGAAATTACAACTTGAAGTTTCAAAGCAATGGAGTTTCTGTCTCTAGAAAACTTAGCTTGAAGAGCAAACTTTCTAAAACTTCTTAAAATTCTATTTCTGAAATTAATTGTCAATAATAAAAAAAATGAAAATTCTATTTATATAACCCCTAAGAAAATAGAAATTTAAACTCGAAAAGCCAGCCCGCGCAGCGATGCGATCGCGGAGACCCAGGTGCGATCGCACAGGTGCGAACGTGCCCCATGTTAGGTTATGATACATATGACAATTCATAAATCATGCGGAAAACCAATAAAGCCAGGAAAGCATATTATATTCACATAATCATTTAGCATAGAATTGATGCATACATGTTGTAGCGTGCCTTCCCTAACTGCGCCCGAACCGGACAAGAACAAGTCTTTATGACTCCAAATGTCGTCCCTCCGTAGATAGTCCACAGTACGTCCGGATCCGCCTCAACTTAGACCAACTAGAATCGCCCTTAAGGTGCTTAGGATTTTCGGCTCTTATTGCAAGTGTATGGCTGATTTATATTTCAAAACTTACCCTTTGAATACTTCAATCGTTCCTGCAAATAATGACCCTAGGCCCTTATTTATAGAGGTATGGAAAAGGAACTGGAATCCTATTAGGATACTAATTAGTTAAACTAGAATCCTAGTAGGACTCTAACTAATTAATTTTATCCTTTTAGGATTAGGAATTTAATCATCAAACAAATTCTACACAATTTAGGTTTCGTATGTGAACACAAACTCTACACGAGCATGACCCACGAGCGTGCAGGCCATGCCCGCGCACAGCCCACACGGCCGCTCGGCCCACGCGCCGCAAGCCCACGCGAGCAGCAGCACAGCTCGCAGCCCATCGCTGCGCGTGCTGCGCGCGCTGCCATGGCCTGCTGGGCGTGGCCTTGCGCTGGGCCTGGCGTGGCCTTGGCTGTTCGTGTGGCGCGCTTGGCTTGCTGGGCGATGGCCTGGCTTCGTGCTGGGCCCTCGTCCTGCAGGCCTCGCCCGATGCTTATTCGTACGATACGCTTCCGATTAAATTCCCGGTTCCGGAATTCATTTCCGATACGAACAATATTTAATATTTCCGATTCCGGAATCAATTTCCGTTTCGAACAAATATTTAATATTTCCGTTTCCGGAATTATTTTCCGATTCCGACAATATTTCCGATTCTGACAATATCTCCGTTTCCGGCAATATTTCCGATTCCGGCAATATTTCCATTTCCGATAATATTTTCCGATACGTACCATGTTTCCGTTTCCGGCAACATCTACGACTTGGATAATATTTATATTTCCGATACGATCCATATTTCTGTTTCCGGCAATATCATCGTTTTCCGGAGTATTCATTTCTTGCTTGTGACGATCTCAGCTCCCACTGAAACCAAGATCCGTCGATTCCGAATATCCATAGATAGAGTATTTAATGCCATTAAATACTTGATCCGTTTACGTACTATTTGTGTGACCCTACGGGTTCAGTCAAGAGTAAGCTGTGGATTAATATCATTAATTCCACTTGAACTGAAGCGGCCTCTAGCTAGGCATTCAACTCACTTGATCTCACTGAATTATTAACTTGTTAATTAATACTGAACCGCATTTATTAGACTTAACATAGAATGCATACTTGGACCAAGGGCATTATTTCCTTCAGTCTCCCACTTGTCCTTAGGGACAAGTGTGCATTTCCTAATTCCTTTGTCTCTCGATGCTTGCTCTTGAACATAAGGTAAGAGTTGTCATCCTTATTATGTCCAAAGGTGTTTCTCGGTTTCAGAGTTCAACTGATCAAATAAACAGATAATCATAGCCTATGATTCATCCGAGCACGGCCATGCATTTCACAGTTTCTAGCTCTCCGAGTGGCCTTGTACAACTTTTAAGCATCTCATCCCGATTTATGGGAGGACAATCCCAATCTTGCGATCTTGAGATTAGACTTCGTTTGATAGGTGATTACCTGAGCGTTGCCTTTATAGCCTCCTTTTACGGTGCGACGGTTGGTCAACGTCAAAGCAACCAGTTCTCAAACAAGTAATCTCAAATCACTCAGGTATTGAGGATTTAGTGTCTAATAATTTTAATGAAATTTATTTATGACAGATTTTCATCTCTTACAGTAAAGTTTCATAGGTCTTGTCCGATATTAGTCTTCCCAAAGTAAGTATCTATGCAAATGATTATGACATTGCCATGTCCATATAGTTCAAGAAACAGAACTACTAGTCATCTTGCATTCTAGTCGTCTAACGTTTTCTATGCGTCCAATTTTATAGAAAACTCCGACCAGGGACCATTTTCAACTTTTGACATTCAAGTTCACTTGATAGACATTTCTTAGTCACAGGACTGGTCCTGACAGTCTATCTTGAATATATCGTCAAATTGAAGGGACTCATCATTTAATACTAAACCAAGATTAAATGGAATATAAAAAATACATTTCATATATGATAAATGTTCAACCCCAACATTTTACAACCATGGGCCTCTAACCCATCTTTAAAACATTTCATGGAATTTAAAGCTATGCTTGATTTCCAGTGCTACAATGTGAGTGTTGCTTCTCACTTGTTGCATAGGTTTAGTTATCATGCTTTGCTAATCTTAATATCCTTTTCATCGAATGTTTTTCGAGATAGGATGATAAGATCTTTTGAGTTTGTTTATTATGTGATCTAGTCTTTCTTTCTTAAATAGTGGTTCTACGCATTTTGTAATGAAGAACCATCAAGTCAGCACACATGTGATCTCCCCAAGTTCAGTGAAGAACTCTTTAACATAAACAACCCTGTTTTATTGCTTCTTAGGCAATAATTACTTTTACTTCAACTGTTTAGGTTGCTAGTGATGCTTTGTTTGGATTTCCTTATCCAAGCAGTTCACATATATGTGGAAGACTTTCCAACTATATCTTAGAACATTAATATTTAATTTCCCACGCAATAACTCATGGTCTCCCATCCATGTTGCCATTTCAAAACACGATGCTCTATAGCTCGTCCTTGCCAATGGTTAACTCCAAAGGGATCTTGCTTGATCCTTTACCAGTGTTTATGCGTGTAGCATCAATTTTTAGCATATCTTTATTTCCTTGAATCAAGAACTATTCCTATGTACCTTTTCAAGTACCATAAGTATTCTTGATCTCAATCTAGTTGATCTTCACTTAGATCAATAGAGATTGGTATATGTTCGTCATGCCTAAAGTCATACGATACTTTTTTTTGGCGATCCTCATATTATATCATACATGATAAATTCTTTTGCAGAATAATTCCCAATTGAATTCTATTCATGTAACTTTAGCTCATTCTAGTTTCAGTAGATACTAAATCCAGCTAAACTCTTTGACATATAATATAGGTTAAGAATCTTACTTAGATCCTTTGATGTTTAACTTAGTAAATGCTTATACATAGTTCAAACATTCTTTACTTAGATTTATTCATATGGGTCGAATGTCTCCAATGGAGTACTTCGTGTTTGATTTAGTAAATGTCATTACTTAATCCAAAACAATATTATAAGATCTTTATAAATAGATCTTAATACCCAGTATGCACTAAGTTTCGCCATGGTCCATCATTGATGAATAATTTCAAACCTAAGTTTTTAGCTTTTGAATGTTATTTCACAATAGAGAGATATGTGTGTGATACACATAGGACCAATTAAGTTTTATGTACTCCCACTAAACTTCTTATATATCTATAAGAATCATGTACATTTTATGAAACTAAAATACTTATTAGCTTCACTAAAATACAATTTCAATTCCCGATTGCTTGCTTAAATCTGTACTTAGATTCTATAAGCTAGCTTTCTTTTTCGAGCATTTATTTGGATCCACAAATCCTATGACATACCATGTACATAGTTTATTCCAACATTTGATTGAGGAATACGTTTTGTCATCCAATTGCCATATTTACCAATATGCAATCATTGCTTGAATTATAGACTTGAGCATTACGATTATGCATGAGGTTTCAACATAATCCACGCCGTGAATTTGCTTGTAACCTTTAGCAACTAATCTAGCTTTGTGTGTGAACACAATTTCATGTTTGATGGTTTTATCCTTAAAACAAACTTGCAACCAATAGGTGTGAAACTATTCTTGCAAATCAACAAAATTTCAATTTTGTCATCAAAACATTGAGTATGTTTTATGGCCTCTAACCATTTAAAAAATTTGAGTCTATATATGGCCTCTAACCATTTTAGGGAATCTGGGTTTCGTCATAGCTTTCTTACAGGTCACAAACTCATTAATCTACATGATAATAGTTTGACTGCAAGTTGTAGGTTTCTTCACTATCTAATAGAAGAATTGCATAGTTTTAGTGATTTGAACTCTATGCCTACTTGGGTATAGAACATCAAACAAGAGAATATCAATAGCCACTTGAAAGTCCTTTAAATATTCTGTTCTCCTTGAAGCACTTGTAAAGTCTTCTAAGAGATGTCTATTCTTTAAAGCAACTTCTAAA
Source organism: Spinacia oleracea (assembly GCF_020520425.1). Lineage (NCBI taxonomy): Eukaryota > Viridiplantae > Streptophyta > Magnoliopsida > Caryophyllales > Amaranthaceae > Spinacia > Spinacia oleracea. The sequence continues at coordinate 97,604,282 of NC_079489.1, forward strand.
GTTTTTAAAGAATAAGTTCGGATTTTCTGAAGCACTTCGAAAAGCCTCAGGAATGTCCGTTTATGTTTGTTGTTCGCCTCGAAGACTTTCGAGGTCTATTTTCTCCCACTTGTCATTTTGGAAACGAATCTCCAAAAGGAAATTATTTCGAGCAAACAAACATTATGTTCTCAAAAAATCGTGGTAGAAACAATACCCTTGTGTCTCATTTGAATAAATCACAATGAAACATATATCTATACTTGGGTCTTAGTTTGTCGAATGACAAACACTAAGCTCCCACTGAGTTTTGCAACTCTCTAGATATATTTTATGAAAAGTTATTCTGAAGTTACTTTTCAATAGCTTTGACGAATTTGGTTTAGTTTGGTGGTAGTTGAGCATTTTGTTTAGGAATTATAGGAAAAGTCTTTATGATTCATCATTAATCGAATCAAGTACTAATTGACTTCGATTATTCCAACTAAGATATGCCATATCTTATGGACCTAGATTGTGAAATTACAACACACAATCATTGATGATCATATTTGGTCTCAAGTAATCATCAACATGATCTAACCTAGATCTTTATGATTTCTTTCCAAGTGGATTTTATACTTCTGAATCTTTGAACTAGCCAAACAGATTCAACTTATATCACATTTGAGTAAATAAACCTATATTTACTCAAATCCATGTGAAATAATAAAGTCATAAAATCTTTCTTTAGCTTTGAACTCTATTGTCTAGGCGTTCTAACAATAGTTCAAATCTATTGTTACTTTCAACAAGTAAGACTAGTTGTCTTAAATTGATCTAGAAATCAATCAACTTTCAAAAGTCCATCAAAATAGAGCTTTTGAATGTTAACTTGTTGATATGGTCTAAGCAACAATGCCAAAGATTAGTGGAACTCAAATCAAGGGGTTGATTTGAACCTAGTAAAGTTTTTATTGTTAAAGAGTTGTTTGTTTTAATCAAGCATATTGACTCAACCCGTAATTGACCATTTCATTCAAATAAACAAACAAACATTGTTTTTGTTTTTCTTGAATGTGAGTCTTTCTGTGTTTGAAAACAGAAATTTAGGTATGTTGATTATGGAACAAAATAGCCATTAAGTTCCAGCCTTTGAAAGGACTTAAAACAAACTAGATGACCCTACAACTAATGTAGCATTGCCATGCTTCATTTCCCATTTGTAGGCCATTAGTGTAGCCTAGCTTTCATTGTTTGAGTTATTACCGAAGTAAGAACCTCAAGCGGTATATGATACCAAGGAAGTTTGATTGCTAGGTCACTTCTCTTTAAACATAAACTTATAGGTAGAACCGGAATCGTAAATTCCTTTCATTTGTTACTTTGTTTTCCTATTTCTTGTACCCTTTCTTATAGTCTTAAGAATTGAATTCTCTAGTGTTGACTTTTATACTTTGTTAGACATGTCCAATGTCATTTTATCAAAGTTCTTACCATTTATGTTGAATATTCTGTTTCAACTAGATGATCTTACCAGAAGCTTCTAAAGTTCTCTAAGCATCGATCTATTCGAATGTCTAAGAACTAGACTCATTCGAGAATTAAATGGAAAAAGGATTTTAGGTTGTTAACCATTGGTAAAGCTGATTGTTAAACTCAATGCTTTATGATCTCAAAACTACATTGTATTTTTAATTCACAAGCACCAATCGGTTTGCCATTCGACTTTGATACTCGAAAACAACCATAAAAGTCGATATAAGAAACGTACATTTTAAATTGCTCACTTTCTCTCATTTCCGTGAATCGTTCTTGGATTCATTACCAATCGAGGAAATTTACTATTACCTTTCTAAAAGGATTTACCGCAGTGCAAGATATTTAATTATAAACAATAATTAAAACATTCATTGAAGCATGCAAAGTCTAAACATTTATCATGAATAATAACTTGAAAATGAAAGCAATCATGCAATTTAAACAAGTCATTAGCATTTTATTCGAATTATGTGTTCCGGCAGGTGTGAATAAAATGATTCCAAGATCCTAAAATCATTGAAGAATTAAGCACAGTTTGTCGACTTAATTCTAAAACATCTTAGGTAAGCAAAAACCTTTTGCTAATAGTCTAGAAACTATTCTTGGTTGATAGGCACGTCTAAGAACTTATTAGGTAAACACTATCGATTTTGCCACGACATAAATGGACTCCTTACTTATATCGTTGAATTTCACCAAAACTAACATGTACTCACAATTATTTGTGTACCTTGCCCCTTTAGGACCAATAAGTAACACCTCGCTGAGCGAAAACTATTACTAGATTGATGTAAAGGATATCCAAGCAAGTGTATATTTTGGCATGGCACCTTTTAACTCAATTTTTAAGTTTGGAACTTAAGGCTCTTACTATGTTGGTTGGATTTTAAGTGAACTAAAATCCTTAATCATGCAACATAATCAAGCTTTGATCTCATGCATTTTAAGACATATTTAAAAGCAATAAATAACTTAAAACATGCATAAGATAAATGTTATCTAGTATGGCCCGACTTCATCTTGAAGCTTTAACTTCAAAGTCCGTCTTGAAAATCTCCGTGGGAGGCACCATTTTCTTCAAATAGGATAAGCTATAATTAAAACTAATTACAACTATTTGATGGTACGCGGACCATATTTGAATTGAAAAACAACTTTGGTAATTTAGACCAATTACATTCAAATTAATGGTACGCAGACCATATTTTCTATCCTATTTGGGCCATACTAGTCACTTCATAACCTGCGAAACAGTACATATACAATATATATATATATATACCATTCACCCATTCATTATCATGAATGGCCCACATAGCTGGTTAGTAAAACACATTATGCATCACATAAACATTTGCAGCAATTAATCAAGGGCACCAATAATCTACAAATTATTCAGTCCTTAATAATTCTAATCAAGTTGTTTTAACCTTAAGGATTTGTAGACCTAATCAAGAGTATATGACTAAAAGGGCTCCCACTTAAACCAATAAATTCATATGCTTTACTAATTTTAAACATAAAAATGTATTTCTAGTCTAACCGGAAACATACAAATTTAATTAAAATTTAAAGCTCATATAAATTTATAATTGAATTCACAAATTTAATTTAATTTCAGTCGTATTTAAATTAATTCATGATTTTAATTTTAGTAAAATAATTAGAATAAATAAAATTTATTATAATTACAATATTCAAAATTAAAATCCAAGAAAATAATTTAAATTATTAATTTTAAAATTAATTAAAATTACGAAAACTGAAAATTTCAAATTAAAATTCTAAAACGATCTAATCGTAACGCAACAACCCCACGCAACGCACGCCCATGGGCCACACGCACACAGCCATCGCTGGCCATGTGCGCCCAGCCCATGCGCTGCGTCGCATCGCTGCTGCTCACCATCGCAAGGCGCGCGCCAGCGCTCGTCGCAACAAGCACGCTGCTCACCATCGCTGGGCGCAGCGCTCGTCGCACGTCGCAACAAGCACGCTGCTCGCCATCGCTGGGCGCAGCGCTCGTCGCACGCACACGCTGCTCACCATCGCTGGGCGCAACACTCGTTGCTCGCGAGCTTAAGCTCGCTGCGCGCGAGGCAGTGCGCGCTATGCGCGAGGCAGTGCGCGCTGTGGCGCAGCTCGCTTGCTGCCCACACGCGACTGCTCGTTCCTTGCTCTCGCCCTTGCCCATGCGCCCATTGCTCACAGCCCACGACACAAGGCAGGGCTGCTGCCTTGTGCTCGTGCACCATGCCCTTGCTCGCTGCATTCGTACCGCATGGGCGACGAGCTCCCTTGCTCGTCGTCGCATGCCCGCACTATACAACACCCCTTAAGGGTAACACGTAGCGTCCATTGCTTTGTGCGTGCAAGTTATATGAGCGAATCGCATAAAAATTAAGAATTTATTTTCAAAATTAATGACAAATTAATAAATAATATTAATTTCATAATTTTAGGGCGAAAAATCGAAAATTTATTATTTAATTGATTTCCGATTAACATGGATTCAAGTCTAGGTCATAAAAATTTAAAATTTAACATAAATTTACAATTTTTATGGTGGTTTTTAATCATAGGTATCTAATTAAATTATAACTAATTATGAAAATCAAATTAATTCTAAATTATTCCAATTTTCAACAAATTAATCATAATTACAAATTAGATTGCATAATTAACAAGGCTAGGCATTCAAACTTGTTAAACATATACAGTAAGTCAATCAAAAATTCAAGATTTATCAACAAGAATCGCAAATATTTAATTTAACATCTTAAATTTACGAAATTTTGCATTCGAAAAACTAAAACCTCCGAAAAGTCATAGTTAGGCTTCGAATTTGAGAATTCTGGGTTCGGAATGCCTTTTACATGCGGAATTAAAAGTCAAAATTTTAGAATGCCTTTTACATGCGGAATTGACACAAAAATCACTCGATTTGGATGAGTAACGAAGGAACTGCCGAAAAACTGCGTACGTATAATTAAATAAACGCAATTTGCAATTAATTAACAATTACGAAAATTAATCACCCCTTTTAATTCTTGAAAATTTGTAATATTTAACCATGTTCATGCAATTTAGATTATGAAAATATTAAGAGGCTCGTGATACCACTGTTAGGTTATGATTCATATGACAAAACATAAATCATGCGGAAAAACCATAAAGCCAGGAAAGCATATTATTTACACATAATCATTTAGCATAGAATTGATGCATACATGTTGTAGCGTGCCTTCCCTAGCTGCGCCCGAACTGAACAAGAACAAGTCTTTAGGACTCCAAATGTCGTCCCTCCGTAAATAGTCCATAGTACGTCCGGATCCGCCTCAAGTTAGACCAACTAGAATCGCCCTTAAGGTGCTTAGGATTTTCGGCTCTTATTGCAAGTGTATGGCTGATTTATATTTCAAAACTTACCCTTTGAATACTTCAATCGTTCCTGCAAATAATGACCCTAGGCCGTTATTTATAGAGGTATGGAAAAGGAACTGGAATCCTATTAGGATACTAATTAGTTAAACTAGAATCCTAGTAGGACTCTAACTAATTAATTTTATCCTTTTAGGATTAGGAATTTAATCATCAAACAAATCCTACACAATTTAGGTTTCGTATGTGAACACAAACTCTACACGAGCATGACCCACGAGCGTGCTGGCCATTCCCGCGCACAGCCCACACGGCCGCTCGGCCCACGCGAGCCGCAAGCCCACGCGAGCAGCAGCACAGCTCGCAGCCCATCGCTGCGCGCGCTGCGCGCGCTGCCTTGGCCTGCTGGGCCTGGCCTTGCGCTGGGCCTGGCGTGGCCTTGGCTGTTCGTGTGACGCGCTTGGCTTGCTGGGCGATGGCCTGGCTTCGTGCTGGGCCCTCGTCCGGCAGGCCTCGTCCGATGCTTATTCGTACGATACGCTTCCGATTAAATTCCCGGTTCCGGAATTCATTTCCGATACGAACAATATTTAATATTTCCGATTCCGGAATCAATTTCCGTTTAGAACAAATATTTAATATTTCCGTTTCCGGAATTATTTTCCGATTTCGATAATATTTCCGATTCTGACAATATTTCCGTTTCCGGCAATATTTCCGATTCCGGCAATATTTCCATTTCCGATAATATTTTCCGATACGTACCATGTTTCCGTTTCCGGCAACATCTACGACTTGGATAATATTTATATTTCCGATACGATCCCTATTTCCGTTTCCGGCAATATCATCGTTTTCCGGAGTATTCATTTCTTGCTTGTGACGATCTCAGCTCCCACTGAAACCAAGATCCGTCGATTCCGAATATCCATAGATAGAGTATTTAATGCCATTAAATACTTGATCCGTTTACGTACTATTTGTGTGACCCTACGGGTTCAGTCAAGAGTAAGCTGTGGATTAATATCATTAATTCCACTTGAACTGAAGCGGCCTCTAGCTAGGCATTCAGCTCACTTGATCTCACTCAATTATTAACTTGTTAATTAATACTGAACCGCATTTATTAGACTTAACATAGAATGCATACTTGGACCAAGGGCATTATTTCCTTCACCCCAGATCCGTGCGATCGTTTATAGCGACGCTTCTCTTCTTCGCATGGTGCGAACGAGCTCCAAATCCGTGCGATCGCACGGTATTGACTTAGCCAATTCTTCAAAATTCTTCATGTGCTCGCAAGGAAATTCTGTGCAAGCACACAAATAATCAGTGCGAGCGGGCTCATTTCTGGTGCGATCGCACGAAACTCTGAATAGTTCCTGCATCGTTTTTGCGATTTCGTGCGACCACACACTTCCGGAACTCGATCTCACGGCCTGATTGACTTTAAGGCCAAGTCTGCTGACCCGTGCGAACGCGCAGAATTCCCGTGCGATCGCACGGGCCTTATTCGAGCATATTTCCACTCCTTTCCATCATTCTCCAACATTTTTCCTGAAAAGTGCAAAGATGGTATAAGGGCATAAAAATGTAACAAAGGCTATACAAAACTACTAAAAAGCATAATAAAATTCTATAAAATCCTAAGCTTAGAGCGACATAAATGCCGCTCATCAAACTCCCCCAAGCTAGGCTTTTGCTAGTCTCTAGCAAACTAAGCACGAAATAGGGAAGAATGAGCATATTATTTAGATTCTAAAAACTACAAAAACAAGAAATACAAGAATGTACAACCTAACTCACTTTCATAGGAATCACGGTTGCATTCAAGCGCATGCAACAAGCTCTTTAAACCCCACAATCGCTCATGAGGGCGAGTGGGATCTCGCAAGGGTTTCCAAAGAGAACCACCATAACTCTTCCAAGAACACAATCAAGGCAAGACCTAAAATGAAAAACAAACCAAGAAAAAGGAAGAAAAGAAAAGAAAGAAAGGAAAAAGAAAGAAAGGAAAAGAAAATAGAAAAGGGAGAAAAATGAAACTACAAAACTCAAGATTAGGGCCTTTATTATGGAACGAGTATGAGAGAATGCTAATATTACTAACCAAATAAATAAATGCACGCTAACCAATGTCCTAAATCGAGTGAAGGATTCAAGTGCCAAGTAAAGAGAACTAAGGGTTCGCACTTATCTATTCGCCTTCAACCGAGCATACCACGTCAAATCTCTAGATCCCATCCACCCGTAAGAATAGTGTCCCATGACACCGCGAAGGCGCCGGAAAACAAGATTTGCAACGGAGAAGAGAAGGTTACCCTGTTAGGTTATGATACATATGACAAAACTTAAATCATGCGAAAAACCTTAATGCCAGGAAACATATTATTTACACATAATCATATAGCATAATTTAGATGCATACACTTTGTAGCGTGCCTTCCCTAGCTGCGCCCGAACCGAACAAGAACAAGTCTTTAGGACTCCAAGTGTCGTCCCTCCGTAGATAGTCCACAACACGTCCGGATCCGCCTTAAGCTTGACCAACTAGAATCGCCCTTAAGGTTCCTAGGAATTTTCGGCTAAAATGGTTGCAAGTGTTTGGATGATTTTTGCTTCAAAATCTTACCTTTGAATACTTCAATGTTGTGTATAAATTTGTGACCCTAGGCACCTATTTATAGACAATAGTGGAAAAAGTCTCATTTGCATCGCTCATTTAAGCCCATTTGCGTCGCAAATTGGTGCGACGCAACTGGCAGCGACGCAAATGAAAAAAGTCATTTGCGTCGCACTTTTGTGCGACGCAAATAATAGTTATTTGCGTCGCAGTTTTACTAAACAGCGACACAAATGACTTTTTTTGACATCCTGAAAAGTCATTTGCGTCGCTGTTTTACTAAACTGCGACGCAAATGACTTTTCATGATGTATAAAAATAGTCATTTGTGTCGCTGTTTAGTAAAACAGCGACGCAAATGACCTTATCTGATGTGGTCATTTGCGTCGCTGTTTTACTAAACTGCGACGCAAATTACCTCTTTTCATTTTTTTTCTTTTTTTTTCTTTTTTTTTATTGAGCAACTTCATATTTCATGTATCTGGATCACAGTACTATATATACAGTTATAAAAAATGGTGGAATATAGTTTAAAATTTCGACATAATCTCCTTTGTAATATAACCCTTCCCAATAATCGGGAATTATAATACACACCTGTCAAATATAGTTTTACAACCCCATTAAAAGGCAATCCATCATATCATATCGTTCAACCAACATGTTGATAACGAACCTAACAAACCAATATTACAACAAACTAGCTAGCTAGATTTACATCGGAGTTGGTCAAAAAGTAATCAGCCCAAAATTCTTTAACCTCATTAATCTCCTCGAATGAAAAAGTCTCTGTTCTTGAATAATCCTAAAAATACACATGCAAGTATATAAATAATTAGGTCGACAATCAATAGTTATGCCTACTTCAATTTATTAAAGTATATCACATACCGTAGTAAGATCTTGACTATCACGATGCTTTGTAAATATATCGTACATAAAACACATGACATAGTAGCCACACTCTAGTGATCCCGGTTGTTGAGGACACTACATGTATTAAAAAAACAAGACAGGTAAAATTTATATGAAATTATACGTAGTAATTTTGAAAAACTTGATCTTTAGGTAATTATACCTGTGCCGCAATCCAATTCAATTTAGTTCCTTTAGATTTTCCATTTTGTGCCTTGTAAGTCCGAAAAGCCCTACACGTTTGACAAAAGGGGACTTATAGCTATATACTTTATTATATTTTTCTATCATGTAAATGCAAAGAATTCATAAAATACTTACAGGTTCAATTGGTTCTTAATCATCAAATTTCTCTTCTTCTACATAGAATCAAATATGTAGACCTGAGATTTAGCCAAGCAAATAACTAAAAGAATCCAGTGCCTCCTACGTACAAATAATAAAATTATGTCGTTAGAAAAAAAAATATTAACAACAATGATTGATATAATATGAAAAATAAATTTAAAATGTTCTTACTTTTCGTAGTATGGACATAAGATGAATGACTTAGAACTGAGTGTTGCCATGGATTGCGACATGTATAATAGAACACGATTTATATCACTATACTACATGGTTTCCGAGATCATCTCCGGGCACATGAATCCCAAAGCATTGGTAGGATGATCAAATTCATCCCACGACTCATATAAAGCCCTACATAGCTCAATAACGTTAAGACAATCACTAGTAGAAAAAACCCCTGTTGCAGCCCCCTTGTTGCAGCGTACATGTATAAATACGCTTCAACAACCAGTCGGTCAACGCGGGTCAAACCCTTTAAAGGGTTATCGCAGCGTACATTTTAGTTGTTCGCAGCAAATGTGTTTGTTGCAGCGTACAAAATAAAAGCCCGCAGCAACAACCCTTTTTGTTGCAGCGTACAATTTAAAAGCCCCCTGCAATAACCGGATAAAAAAATTTCAAAACAATTTAAGCCGCATCTCAAAATTTTTTCTCGCTGTCCTTTCTTCTTCACGTGCCTTTCCCTACGTCGTCTCCTAAAGACAAACCCTAAGCCGGTCCTTTCTTCTTCGCGTGCCTTTCCCTGCGTCATCTCAAATTTCGAACACTCTTTCTCTTCGTTCCTCTGCATCGCCGGCCACCACCTCCTTCATGCCGACGCTGCTGGGTGGTTGCGATGGTTATTGCGTTGTTGTGGTTGATGGTGTTGTCCTGCCTCCGTGCTCGGCTTTCCTCTGCTTGTCGCCGCCAATAATGGTGGCCTACCAACACAACATCATTTGTAACTAATTGGTAAATTGATTTCAATTTTTCCCTCAATTGTTTTAATAAGTTCTTGATTTAAAATCCCAAAACCCTAACTAATCGATTCAATGTTCTTTTCCCCCTTGCTTGCGCCGCCCGTTCTGGTTGTTAGGTGACTACTAGCTAGCGCCGTCCAATTAGGGTGGGGGATTAGATCTTGCAAGAAAGGCTTCGTCGGAGATTCCAATTTTATGCCCGCCAGGGAACTCGGGGTCGCCTCTCTCTTCGTTTGAGCCGCCGCTACCGCCTTCTTTGCCGCCCTTAACGCCTCCGGCATCCACAGTGTGAGTTTGTTTATCTCGTTTCTTTCTTTTTGGAGTAAAATGTTGGATTTTTAGGTCAAATTTCATCAATTTGGGAATTCTGAAATTTGTTTTTAGTGAAAAATTGATAGTTTGCCAATTGGGTTTTTGATTTACATTGAGAATGATGATTTGGGTTGATTAATTGAAGGGTTTTAGTTTATTGTTTCAGCTATTTTTAATTTATTCTTATTAATTTTGTATTCAGGTTTAGTATGCTCGTTGATTGTTGTTTTTGGAAGAATTTGAATGCAAAGTTGTGAGATTTTTGTATTTAGTTTGTTGCATTGTCAACTTAGTTCTCATAGCTCAAGTGATCTTAGAAGAACATGGGTTGAATGTAGTCTAGGGGATGACAAGTGACAACCACAATTTAGTATTTGAATAATCAACTAGTCTCTATATCGTGATTTGGGACTCTTGAATCTGATTTTAGTCAACTCACAATTGAAGTACTATCCAACCTGAAAAATTGATGTACTGATAGAATGATAGATATACGTGTTCCTTATAGTTCTATGAATAACAAGAATTATATGGGTCAAGTTCAACGCAAAGTACATTTTTTTCTTCAATTTCTATACAGAAAATGCCTTATTTTTTTTAATGAAGGCTTGTCAATGTATAGCTTTGCTTCTAATTTGTGGTTTGCTTCAATGTATAACTGAACATAAAGGAAGGGGTTTAAATATAATCATACTACTATGGTGCTTTATGTTCAGTTGTATACTATCTGTAGTTCTGTACGGTTTACAGTTCTTTCATTGAGTTAATCTAGTAGCTCGATCATAATAATTGGCAGAGACTATAGTATAATGCTAGGGATATTTGTATTTTGGTATTGATGTTTTATACATTTGCAACATGAGAGGTGACATGAATTCAATAATGATTTTACATGCTGTAAGACATCTAACCCGGTTTTCCCCAAATGATTATTACATGATTCATATGATTATTTTTAACTTTTCAAGACTCAATCCGATCTATTATGCACATTTGAGACTTGTTTGGTCGTTATAGGTCATATTTAGGCTAAAATGAGACATTTTCGCTCCTAAGATTGAACTAAAGAATCTAATGACTCATTTGAAACCTTTTACATGATTAATATGCTTAGTTTTAAGTTTCTAAGACTTATTCTAATCTATTTATGCACATTTAATACTTGTTTTATCGTTGTAGGTCATATTTAGGATAAAATAAGGCATTTTCGCTCCCAACTTTAAAATAAAGAACCTAAGGACTTATTTTAAACTTATTACATGTTTAATATGCTTAGTTTTAAGTTTCTAAGACTTATTCTAACTACTTTTACACATTTAAGGCTTGTTTGGTCGTTATAGGACATATTTAGGCTAAAATAACATTTTCGCTCCAAACTATGAACTAAAGAACCTAAGGACTCATTTTAAACTTACTAAATGTTTTATATGCTTAGTTTTGACTTTCTAGAACTCATTCCAATCCATTTATGCATATTTAAGGCTCATTGTGTCGTTATAGGTCATATTTAGGCTAAAGTGCCATTTTCGCTCCCAACTTTGAACTTAAGAACCTAATGACTCATTTTAAACTTATTATATGATTAATATGTTTAGTTTTAAGTTTCTAAGACTTATTCTAATCTGTTTATGAACATTTAATGCTTGTTTGATAGTTATAGGTCATATTTAGGCTAAAATGAGGCATTTTCGCTCCTAACTTTAAAATAAAGAACCTAAGCACTCATTTTAAACTTAATACATGTTTAATATGCATAATTTTAACTTTATAAGACTCGTTCCAATCCATTTATGCATATTTAAGGCTCATTGTGTCGTTATAGGTCATATTTAGGCTAAAGTGCCATTTTCGCTCCCAACTTTGAACTTAAGAACCTAATGACTCATTTTAAACTTATTATATGATTAATATGCTTAGTTTTAAGTTTCTAAGACTTATTCTAATCTGTTTATGCACATTTAATGCTTGTTTGATAGTTATAGGTCATATTTAGGCTAAAATGAGGCATTTTCGCTCCTAACTTTAAAATAAAGAACCTAAGCACTCATTTTAAACTTAATACATGTTTAATATGCATAATTTTAACTTTATAAGACTCGTTCCAATCCATTTATGCATATTTAAGGCTCATTGTGTCGTTATAGGTCATATTTAGGCTAAAGTGCCATTTTCGCTCCCAACTTTGAACTTAAGAACCTAATGACTCATTTTAAACTTATTATATGATTAATATGTTTAGTTTTAAGTTTCTAAGACTTATTCTAATCTGTTTATGCACATTTAATGCTTGTTTGATAGTTATAGGTCATATTTAGGCTAAAATGAGGCATTTTCGCTCCTAACTTTAAAATAAAGAACCTAAGCACTCATTTTAAACTTAATACATGTTTAATATGCATAATTTTAACTTTATAAGACTCGTTCCAATCTATTTATGCACCTTTAAGGCTCATTAGGTCGTTGTAGGTCATATTTAGGCTAAAATGACATTTTCGCTCCCAACTTTGAACTTAAGAACCTAATGACTCATTTTAAACTTATTATATGATTAATATGCTTAGTTTTAAGTTTCTAAGACTTATTCTAATTTGTTTATGCACATTTAATGCTTGTTTGATAGTTATAGGTCATATTTAGGCTAAAATGAGGCATTTTCGCTCCTAACTTTGAACTAAAGAACCTAAGGACTCATTTTAAACTTATTACATGATTAATATGCTTAGTTTTAAGTTTCTAAGACTTATTCTAATCTATTTATGCACATTTAATGTTTGTTTTATCGTTATAGGTCATATTTAGGCTAAAATGAGGCATTTGCGCTCCTAACTTTGAACTAAAGAACCTAAGGACTCATTTTAAACTTATTACATGATTAATATGCTTAGTTTTAAGTTTCTAAGACTTATTCTAACTACTTATACACATTTAAGGCTTGTTTGGTCGTTATAGGACATATTTAGGCTAAAATAACATTTTCGCTCCAAACTTTGAACTAAAGAACCTAAGGACTCATTTTAAACTTACTAAATGTTTTATATTCTTAGTTTTGACTTTCTAGAACTCATTCCAATCCATTTATGCATATTTAAGGCTCATTGTGTAGTTATAGGTCATATTTAGGCTAAAGTGCCATTTTCGCTCCCAACTTTGAACTTAAGAACCTAATGACTCATTTTAAACTTATTATATGATTAATATGCTTAGTTTTAAGTTTCTAAGACTTATTCTAATCTGTTTATGCACATTTAATGCTTGTTTGATAGTTATAGGTCATATTTAGGCTAAAATGAGGCATTTTCGCTCCTAACTTTAAAATAAAGAACCTAAGCACTCATTTTAAACTTAATACATGTTTAATATGCATAATTATAACTTTATAAGACTCGTTCCAATCTATTTATGCACCTTTAAGGCTCATTAGGTCGTTGTAGGTCATATTTAGGCTAAAATGACATTTTCGCTCCCAACTATGAACCAAAGAACCTAAGGACTCATTTTAAACTTACTAAATGTTTTATATGCTTATTTTTAACTTTCTAGTACTCATTCCAATCCATTTATGCACATTTAAGGCTCATTGTGTCGTTATAGGTCATATTTAGGCTAAAATGACATTTTCGCTACAAATTTGAACTTAAGAACCTAATGACTCATTTTAAACTTATTATATGATAAATATGCTTAGTTTTAAGTTTCTAAGACTTATTCTAATCTGTTTATGCACATTTAATGCTTGTTTGATAGTTATAGGTCATATTTAGGCTAAAATGAGGCATTTTCGCTCCTAACTTTAAAATAAAGAACCTAAGCACTCATTTTAAACTTAATACATGTTTAATATGCATAATTATAACTTTATAAGACTCGTTCCAATCTATTTATGCACCTTTAAGGCTCATTAGGTCGTTGTAGGTCATATTTAGGCTAAAATGACATTTTCGCTCCCAACTATGAACCAAAGAACCTAAGGACTCATTTTAAACTTACTAAATGTTTTATATGCTTATTTTTAACTTTCTAGTACTCATTCCAATCCATTTATGCACATTTAAGGCTCATTGTGTCGTTATAGGTCATATTTAGGCTAAAATGACATTTTCGCTACAAATTTGAACTTAAGAACCTAATGACTCATTTTAAACTTATTATATGATAAATATGCTTAGTTTTAAGTTTCTAAGACTTATTCTAATCTGTTTATGCACATTTAATGCTTGTTTGATAGTTATAGGTCATATTTAGGCTAAAATGAGGCATTTTCGCTCATAACTTTAAAATAAAGAACATAAGCACTCATTTTTAACTTAATACATGTTTAATATGCATAATTATAACTTTATAAGACTCGTTCCAATCTATTTATGCACCTTTAAGGCTCATTAGGTCGTTGTAGGTCATATTTAGGCTAAAATGACATTTTCGCTCCCAACTATGAACCAAAGAACCTAAGGACTCATTTTAAACTTACTAAATGTTTTATATGCTTATTTTTAACTTTCTAGTACTCATTCCAATCCATTTATGCACATTTAAGGCTCATTGTGTCGTTATAGGTCATATTTAGGCTAAAATGACATTTTCGCTCCCAACTTTGAACTTAAGAACCTAATGACTCATTTTAAACTTATTATATGATAAATATGCTTAGTTTAAGTTTCTAAGACTTATTCTAATATGTTTATGCACATTTAATGCTTGTTTGATAGTTATAGGTCATATTTAGGCTAAAATGAGGCATTTTCGCTCCTAACTTTAAAATAAAGAACCTAAGCACGCATTTTAAACTTAATACATGTTTAATATGCATAATTTTAACTTTATAAGACTCGTTCCATTCCATTTATGCATATTTAAGGCTCATTGTGTCGTTTTAGGTCATATTTAGGCTAAAATGACATTTTCGCTCCCAACTTTGAACTTAAGAACCTAAGGACTCATTTTTAAATTATTATATGATTAATAAGCTTAGTTTTGAGTTTCTAGCACTTATTCTAATCTACTTATACCCATTTAATGCTTGTTTGATCGTTATAGGTCATATCTAGGCTAAAATAAGGCATTTTCGCTCCCAACTTTAAAATAAAGAACCTAAGGACTCATTTAAAACTTATTACATGTTTAATATGCATAATTTTAACGATCTAAGACTCGTTCCAATCTATTTATGCACCTATAGACTCATTGGGTCGTTATAGGTCATATTTAGGCTAAAATGACATTTTCGCTCCCAACTTTGAACTAAAGAACCTAAGGACTCATTTTAGACTATTAGGACATTGTCATTAGTTTCTTGAATGTTAAAATGTGATATTTAATTTGTATTTAATCTAATGTTTAATTTAAATTTCTGTTTTTGTAAAGGTCTACACTCCGAGGATTGCGCCTTATGCGAGGAATTTGATGTGGTTCGTGAGCAATGGGCTAAGTTTTTTACCAACAAGTATTTATTATTGGCTTTAGCGCGCTTGATCGAGTTGGTTTAGTTGTTATAGAATAAATTTTATATTAAAATGTATGTTTATGTTGAAATTGGAACATATATTTAAATGTAATATGTGCACTTTGGTTTTGGGATATATAGTATACAAAACTCCAGTTGTTGTTTTTATATTTGTTATACAGGTTGCGTTATTCTATTATTGTTTTGACAGGTTTCTATATTTAGTGCAAGGCACTCTAGGTATCCCTAAACAAAATTAGAATTTTCCCGCCAAAAGTGCTTTTTTGCAGCGTACATATATGTTGTACGCTGCAACAAGGGAAAAAAATTTCGCAAAAATTCAGACTTGTTGCAGCGTACAAATAAATGTACGCTGCAAAAAATTGAGTAATTCAGACTTGTTGCAGCGTACAAATAAATGTACGCTGCAAAAAGTTGGGTCTGTTGCAGCGGGCTTTTATATGTACGCTGCAACAAGTCCAAAATTTTGCCAATTTTTTGGCACTTGTTGCAGCGTACATCTAAAAGCCCGCTGCAACAAATCACTTTTTGCAGCGAACATGTACGCTGCAACAAGTTCAGACTTGTTGCAGGCCCCCCAGTTGCAGCATACGATGTACGCTGCAACAGGGGTCTAAAAGCCCGCTGCAATAAGGGTTTTTTCTACTAGTGAATTGAAAATATAATAATTAGGAGAGAAAATTTAATTTAGGAAACTCACAATTTAAGAACTTGCAATATCGATATATTGAGCCATGCTCCCGAGAGAAGTTGATTGATGTCTTCAACGGCGATAACAAGTTCACGGTCGTTGTCAAAATTGAATGCCCCTTTACTAGCTTGCAACTTAACATCCTCCCCTTCTTTTAATTTAGAAACCATAGTTTTCATACAATTGCACTTAACTCCCAAATTTTGCGAGCTAAATTTGGGAAGAAATTGTTTGTTTGCCTTAGTGTTGGACCCTTTTGTCTCGCGTCGACTTCCAACCATTACCTCTTTCCCTTTAGGCCCATTGCTTGTAGCCCTTTTCTCATTAGGCTCTTTTCTTGCAGGCTCATTTACCTGAGTTATGAATTTCAAATAACCATATACATATTAGTGAACATAAGTGTATAGATTTATTATTTTCGAGTCAAATTTGATGCAATAATGATAAGTTACCTCATCACTCGTCACAAGGGAAACCAAATTTTTTGGCCACTGAGTGAAAGTGCCATGAGCTTGTCCAAGTTTCTTTATATATTGAGAATGCACGGGGACTGAAACTTCTTTATACGCGGGCTCAAATTCATCAACGTTCACCTTCACGTTATCGGCAACGAGGTTGTTATGGTGATCAAGAGTCAAATCCGGATGTATAGTACCAAAGGCAACAAAGACTTTCTCCGAATTTATCAACAAGTATAGCCAGCAGGAGGTAGGTTCCTTATTTGAAAAAAACATGTTAGAAAAATGGCATTTTCGCTCCTGATTTTCCCAAAATGAACCTAAGGACTCATTCAAAACCATTTACAAGTTTAATATAACCTAAATATGCTAAACTGAACAGACCAGAACTGATCTGCATAGATCAGAACTGATCTGCACAGATCAGAACTGATCTATGCAGATCAGAACTGATCTGCACAGATCACTTCTGGTCTGCACAGATCACTTCTGCGCAGACCAGAACTGATCTGCACAGACCAGAACTGATCTATGCAGACCAGAACTGATCTGTGCAGATCAGAACTGATATGTGCACATCAGTTATGATCTGCACAGATCAGTTCTGGTCTGCACAGATCAGTTCTGGTTTGCACAGATCAGAACTGGTCTGTGCAGATCAGAACTGATCTGCACAGATCACTTCTAGTCTGTGCAGATCAGAACTGATCTGCACAGATCACTTCTAGTCTGTGCAGATCAGAAATGATCTGCACAGATCAGTTCTGATCTGCGCAGATCAGTTCTGGTCTGCGCAGATCAGTTCTGGTCTGCGCAGATCAGTTCTGGTCTGCAGAGATCAGTTCTGGTCTACACAGATCAGTTCTGGTCTGTGCAGATCAGAACTGATCTATGCAGATCAGAACTGATCTGCACAGACCAGAAGTGATCTGTGCGGACCAGAATTGATCTGTGCAGATCATAACTGATTTGCACATATCAGTTCTGATCTGTGCAGATCAGTTCTGGTCTGTGCCGACCAGTTCTGCATCGCTGAGACTTATAGGTAAAGGCAACATATACGAACAAACCAGAGTTCATGCAAACTCAAGATCCGGGACTTGCATTCAACAACCAATACGAAGCAAACAAGAGTTCATGCAAATTCAAAACTATTTTATAATGTAATTCATACAAATAATATTAAAAAGAAAGGAAATGAAGGCTAAAATGCCATTTTCGCTCCCGATTTTCCTAAAATGAACCTAAGGACTCTTTTTAAACCATTTATAAGTTTAATATGATTAGTTAAAGGTTATAAGACTCATTCCAATCCATTTATGCACGGTTAAAGGTCGTTTGGACGGTTAAAGGTCATATGTAGCCTAAAATGGCATTTTCGCTCCCGATTTTCCCCAAATGAACCTAAGTATACTTTTTAAACCATTTATAAGTTTAATATGATTAGTAAAAGGTTATAAGACTCATTGAAATCCATTTATGCACGGTTAAAGGTCGTTTGGGTCGTTATAGATCATATGTAGGCTAAAATGGCATTTTCGCTCCCGGTTTTCCCAAAATGAACCTAAAGACTCTTTTTAAACCATTAATAAGTTTAATATGATTAGTAAAAGGTTATAAGACTCATCCCAATCCATTTATGCACTGTTAAAGGTCGTTTGGACGGTTAAAGGTCATATGTAGCCTAAAATGGCATTTTCGCTCCCGATTTTCCCCAAATGAACCTAAGGATACTTTTTAAACCATTTATAAGTTTAATATGATTAGTAAAAGGTTATAAGATTCATTCCAATCCATTTATGCATGGTTAAAGGTCGTTTGGGTCGTTATTGGTCATATGTAGGCTAAAATGGCATTTTCGCTCTCGATTTTCCTAAAATGAACCTAAAGACTCTTTTTAAACCATTTATGAGTTTAATATGATTAGTAAAAGGTTATAAGACTCATTCCAATCCATTTATGC
Source organism: Spinacia oleracea (assembly GCF_020520425.1). NCBI lineage: Eukaryota > Viridiplantae > Streptophyta > Magnoliopsida > Caryophyllales > Amaranthaceae > Spinacia > Spinacia oleracea. Next base: position 97,622,893 of record NC_079489.1, read on the forward strand.
ACGGTTAAAGGTCGTTTGGACGGTTAAAGGTCATATGTAGCCTAAAATGGCATTTTCGCTCCCGATTTTCCCCAAATGAACCCAAGGATACTTTTTAAACCATTTATAAGTTTAATATGATTAGTAAAAGGTTATAAGATTCATTCCAATCCATTTATTCATGGTTAAAGGTCGTTTGGGTCGTTATTGGTCATATGTAGGCTAAAATGGCACTTTCGCTCCCGATTTTCCTAAAATGAACCTAAAGACTCTTTTTAAACCATTTATAAGTTTAATATGATTAGTAAAAGGTTATAAGACTCATTGAAAAGAAACATATAATCTTATATACTTGAATGTTTGCAAATGGATCAACACCCCCAGATTGACAACTACTAGGAACTCGAACATCCCCCGTCATATGACTCGGTATTGAGAGACCCAGCTCTTTAGCGAATATGATGAATTTCTCCTTAACCATGACATCCATCTGTGCGTTCATCTCTTGTATTGTCTCCTCTCTAACCCTTTGGGTTACTCTTGCTTCCATTTCCATGAGATCTACATTTTCAATTGGTCGGTATTTACGCCGCTCTCCGGTCCCCCACACAGATTTGATGCCTACTGTACTACCAAATCCAAGTGGTCTCCTAGTCTTAGTCTTACCAAGTGCACGAGTTAAAGCATCATCAAACCGATAAGGAACAAATGTCCCTTCCGCTTCTTTTTGTTTCAATTCATCCTACATGAAACCAAATAGTGTTAGGGAAAATTAATGCTTCTGCATCCTTTTGTTTTTGACCTTAGAAAATTAAATGAATGAAACCAAAAAGTGTTAGAGAAAATTAACACTTACAATGGTTTCTTTGACCTTTTTTGTTTGCTCGTCCGGCAAGTATGGATTTCCTTTATCATCTTCTACTGATTTTCCAAGAAGCCATAAGTATGTCCTTTCCGAGAAACTTGAAACAACCGTAGAACTAGAGGAATCAATGGATGCCGAAGAAATCGAGGGAAGGTACCCTTTGCTACGCCATTAAATGGACTTTTCGGCATACGATTTTTGTCCCATATGATGAGGATATTTGTTGAAAGATTGGCTCGCTCTTGCTTTCTTGCTTATTTCCTAATGTTGGGAGAAAAATATAAATTATTAATTGCAACCAAAAAGAACTTTAATATAATCAAAACTTTAATTGATAATGATTTTTATACCATATATTCTTCTGATGTACGATACTTCACAAATTCCTCCCACATATCTTTAGTTATGAAATCATACAAGTCAAAAGGCATCTTTTTATTTGCAGGCATTTTCCTTGTCTCTGTGATCCAAACTGTATGTAATTTCGATTTGAAACCCCTCCAAGCCTTATCACACCTCTTTAAGACTTCTTCTTTCTTAGTCTCATCTTGGATATGAAACTCTCTCTAAATGAAATAGAAAAAGCAATACAAAGGCTTTAGCAAATGAGTAACTTATATAGACAATTGAGGAATGCATATTCTAAAATAATGACATTTTCGGTTACCTTGACATCTTCCCACAATGTTTCTTTGATTCCTTGCGAAACGAGTTCCCAATCTTTAATCAATATAGAGACTTTTGTGCGGCTTATCTCGCCAATGTGAGTCTTGAATTCTTTTACCCATTTTCCTATGGGTTGGTTAAAGCAATCCCACTCAATTATTCTTGGAACCCCGGGCATGTCTTTGATCCCTTTTGAAGGACCTCTTGGCTTCCTTTTCTTCTTTTGGTTCCCTTGATTTGCCTCTTGATCTGATGGCTCCTGTCCATTTGGGTCCTCAAGGGCATACATATCTTCATTCTCCATGAAATCAGTATCAAGGTGAACCAATTCAACAGCTTCTGACCTGAATAATTAAGTGGGAAATCAGTCAATTACGGCCATTTAAATATAGTAATCAAGTAGCAAATTAACCAATCAACTACGGCACACAAATTAGACCAGAAATGTGCAAAACTATGCAGACCAGAACTGATCTGAACAGACCAGAACTGATCTGCACAGATCAGAACCGGTCTACGCAGATCAGTTCTGGTCTGCACAGATCAGTTCTGATCTGTGCATATCAGTTCTGGTCTGTGCAGATCAGGTCTGGTCTGCACAGATCAGAACTGGTCTGCACAGACCAGAACTGATATGCACAGACCAGAACTGATCTGTGCAGACCAGTTCTGGTCTGTGCAGATTAGTTTTGATCTGTGCAGATCAGTTCTAGTCTGTGCAGATTAGTTTTGATCTATGGAGATCAGGTCTGGTCTGCACAGATCAGTTATGGTCTGCAGTTCACTGATCTGTGCAGATCAGTTCTGATCTGTACAGAGAAACTTGTATTCAAAAGCATTTAACCACATTAAAAACGATCCAGGACTTGCATTCAACAACCAATACGAAGTAAACAAAAGTTCATGCAAATTCAAAACTATTTCATAATATAATTCATAAAAATAAAATTAAAAAGAAAGAAAATGAAGCCTAAAATGACATTTTCGCTCCCGATTTCCCGAAATGAACCTAAGGACTCATTTTAAACCATTTATAAGTTTAATATGATTACAAAAAGGTTATAAGACTCATTCCAATCCATTTATGCACGGTTAAAGGTCGTTTGGACGGTTAAAGGTCATATGTAGCCTAAAATGGCATTTTCGCACCCGATTTTCCCAAAATGAACCTAAGGACTCATTTTAAACCATTTATAAGTCTAATATGATTAGAAAATGGTTATAAGACTAATTCCAATCCATTTATGCAAGTTTAAAGATCGTTTGGGTCGTTATAGGTCATATGTAGCCTAAAATGAGATTTTCGCTCCCGATTTTCCCAAAATGAACCTAAGGACTATTTTATGCACGTTTAAAGGTCATGACAATATCATAATCCTTGGAACCCCATCATCATTTCCCTTTTTTAAATCTTAAAACCGATAAAAATTACAAAATCAAGTTCATGGAATCGGCTTACCTATCTCACTCTTTCTCTTTTGCGACATAAAATCCTTCACCGTGATCTCGACGAGTAAAACTCATGTTAACATCATCAATTGTTTGAGGAATATGCCACGAGGAAGGTGGAGTCTCATTAAACTGTTCATCATATTCTTCTTCATCATCTACATCCTCGACGCCAAGTATCCTTCTTTTGCCTTCAAGAACAACTGACCAACTACGATCGGTGTGAGCGGGTCGAAAAAGCACGAGGCTAATGCGTGACCTCGTCCCTCCTGGGTGTGACGATTCTTTTATTCAATCAAGTGTAATTGGATTTCCTGTGAGTATACACCCAATTGACTAGTAATATAGGAGTCGCCATTCAGTTTTTAACAACAATGAGAAAAACTGACAAAACCCGATTATCGTGACATAAAGGGAGTGCAATTATGTTTGACCACGACGGCCGTAGGTTCCCTTGTGATCCCTGGTGTGGGGATCTCTCAACATACACCCGCAAGGTAGAGATTGAGGGTTCGGGGGACTGTAACTACCGAGAGGAGTACTTCGCTCGTCGATAACTCCAGAGGCAGGATATCCTTACTAGCCCAGCATAAATAATTGAAGAGACATGCGTTAACTATTAAACTAATCTGAGTTGATTTTAGCAATATGCAACATATAATACTAGATCGATCGCGATTATCTGATTTAAATAGCATTAAGGGACCTAGCATGATAATCCAATTTCCCAAAAATATTATATTTGTTAGGCGTGGTAGAACAATCAGATTTAGTTAGTTTAACAGTTCATAAAAAGGGCGAGGAAAGCAATTAAATCATCGAAAAGGGACACATTACGACGCACCCTTGAGAGGTGCGTCACGGTTCTCAGAAAACTAACCACTTTGACTTTGCTATTTCTCCTTTTTATTTAACGAATCTCAATTATGGGATAGGATACGTTCTGTTCGATTTGTGGATCGATTGCGACAGAACGCGTGAACAATTTCGCAGCGTGAGGCTTAGGCTAAGGGTCGGAGTCAATACTCAGAATATGAATTGTGTGTTCTTTTCACGTCGAATTTGGGGCTGTATTTATAGAGAAGAGTTCGTGGAAAGATAGAATTGCAGAGTTCTAATCCACAAAGAATTAGGAAAAAACTCGTACCCAGGTATTTTCAGCGCCCAGGGCTGGGCGCCGAAGATTTCGGCGCCCAGAGCCAGGCGTTGAAAATAGGGTCTGGGCTGTTTTCTTAGTCAGATTCGGATTCCTGAAATCCGTAGTGTTTGAGACTTAATCGAGTCTTTTAGTGCGTATCAATTTCATGACGGAATGCGTATGGGCCCGTTACGAACTCTAGGCTCGTTAGGATTTTAATTAATACGTAACTCTTATTTCCGAATCATATTAGGAATAGGATTCTCGCAGTTTTCTATCTCATTTAGGATTTATGTTGGCGTGCAACACCTAATTCTGACAGGTTTCTATCTTTTATGACTTGCCACTTTTAGAAGCTACTCTTTACGGCAATTACTATTTTTAGCAGGTTTCCATAAATAGCAGGTTTAGGGTGAAATGAAAAGGGGAATTGAGATTCGTTGTTTTATAGGAGATGCGTTGTCAAGTGGAGATTTACGCTTTCATCATCGAACCTTCCCTTTCGGGAATGGGGACAAATGTAGGTGTCTACAATCGGCAGGGTCAACAACATAAAAGACTTGTTTTGCCTGTGATGCTAATATGAATGGATCTTCAAGATGCCCGACTCGACTAAAGTTTACAAGTGTCAAGTACCCATGTTCATCACTTTTTACACCGTGACTAATATCAACCCACTTGCACCGGAATAGAGGTATCTTAAATTCCTTATATTGCAACTCTAATATTTCTTCAATGACTCCATAGTAACAATATTTCTTATCTACAAGTGTTCTATATCTCGCACTAGCATATTCCGAAGACAAGCCCATTGCCGTAACACCACTATTTTGCATCGTTGTTTTGTCATCTTGTCGCTTAGTGTAAAAAGAATAGCCATTGATGTCGTACCCCTCATAAGAGATGACTTGACATTTAGGACCATATGCCAACCATCTCAACGTGTCAATCACAACCTCAGGCGTTTCGGTGATTTGATCCATCACTCGACTCTTGAACCATGTGAGTAACGGACGATTATGCTCTGTTATCAGTTGAGGACCATTTTTTGAAGGATATTGCTCTCTAAGAAACTCCATGTGCTCATCCACAAATGGATGGACTTCACTAACAGTTTGCACCACAAACAACTCAATCTTACTCATCAATTCTGAACCGATTGATATCCTTTTCCTGCCGATTGTACCTTGACCACCAAGTCTCCCTTCATGTCGAGACATTGGTACTCCAACTTCTTTCAAACTATTCAAATATTAAGCAACCCATGCGACAACTTCCTCAGCAACGGTTCGTTTGACAATACTAGCTTCAGGTTTGGCCGGATTCATCACTCTATCTTTCAAGGTACCCATCTCTCGTTCAAAGGGATACATGTACCTCATACAAACTGGACCACAAAGCTTAATTTCACGAACAAGATGAATAATCAAATGAGGCATCATGTCAAAGAATGATGCCGGAAAATACTTTTCAAACCGACACATGGTCTCAAGTACATCTGCCTGCAAATCATCCAGTATTGTTGGATTGATCACCTTGCTACAAATCGTGTTTAAAAAGAAACACAATCTTGTAATGGTATACCTCACTGGTGGCGGCAATATTCCTCGAATTGCAACCGGCAACAATTGTTGCATCAACACGTGACAATCATGAGATTTCATTCCAACTAATTTCAAGTCAGACATGGACACAAGGCTACGAAAATTTGAAGAGTATCCAGCAGGGACCTTTAAGCCATGCAAAGACTCACAAAAGCTAACTTTCTCCTTTTTAGACAAGGTTAAGCAAGCTGGGGGAAGGTACCAGCGTTTTCCCCTCTCTTGAGGTGCCAACTCGGAGCGACCCATAGCAGCCATATATTTTCTAACTTTAGGCCCATCCTTCGTTTTCCCTTGCATATTCAACAATGTCCCAACAATGGCATCACAAACATTCTTCTCAATATGCATTACATCCAAACAATGCCTAACTTCCAAATGTCTCCAATAAGGGAGATCCCAAAACGTAGACCTCTTCTTGTAACCACCACTTGACTGACCTTTATAAGGCTTACCAAACTCTGTCTCGATGTCTTTAACCCGTTCATAAACCTCACACGCACATAAGGGAGCAGGAGCTTCTCTCTTCTCCACTTCTCCATTAAAAGCTTTCTTCTCTTTTCGAAAGGGATGATCTTCAGGAAGATACATCCGATAATCCATGTATACATCTTTCCCACAAAACTTTAGGCGCCTCGAGACCAAATCATCATGACAAACTGGACATGCCTTCTTTCCCTTTACAGAATACCCTGACAAATTTCCATAAGCCGGAAAGTCATTTATCGTACAAAAAATCATGGCACGTAAAGTGAAATTGGTTTTGGTGTATGCATCAAACATCAACACCCCTTCATCCCACAACAATTTCAAATCTTCAATGAGTGGCTCTAGATACACATCTATGTCATTTCCGGGTTGTTTAGGCCCAGAGATCAAGAGCGACAACATGATGTATCTACGCTTCATGCATAACCAAGGAGGCAAATTGTATATGGTGAGAAGAACCGGCCAAGTGCTATATTGAGTACTAAGTGTCCCAAATGGGTTCATTCCATCCGTGCAAAGACCAAGCCTAAGATTCCGAACTTCTTCACTAAAGACCTTGTACTTTCGATCAATGTTCCTCTATTGTGGAGAATCAGCAGGATGCCTCATTAACCCATCTTTCTTCCTCCCTTCGGCATGCCACCTCAAGAGTTTTGCAGTTTTCGCTTCTGAGAAAAGGCGCTTAAATCTTGGTATAATTGGAAGATACCAAAGCACCTAAGCCGGAGAAGGTTTCTTCTTAGTTGAAGTTGCATCATTATCCACGATCTTGTAACGGGACGATCCGCATCTTGGACACTCATGCAGATTTGCATACTGCTTTCGATACAACACACAATCATTTGGACATGCATGTATCTTCTCATAATCCATACCCAAAGGACAAATAAGCTTCTGGGCCTCATCGTTAGACCTTGGAAGTTTGTTTCCTTCAGGAAGATTATCGGAAGTGGCCTCCAAAAACTGTGAAAAACTCTTGTTGGTCCAACCGTTTTCCACCTTTAAGTTGAAATATTTGACGACGGCACCAAGTAGAGTTTGTGTAGAACCAGGATATAACGGTGTCGCGGAAGCTTTGATTATACTCTAATACATACGGGGACGCTCAACGAATTGATGGTCTTCCACATCATGCATCATGTCATCTATCCTATCTTTCTCCTCTTCTTCCTCACTTTCAACACCAATATCATCTTCAATTTCATTTTCATCACCATTATCACAATGATTATGCTGACTCGAGCTCGGCATCCTAGAGCTTGCCCCATGATCTATGCTCTCACCATGCCATGTCCACGTCGTGTAGTTACTCTTAAAACCGCGACGAACTATGTGATCAACAATATCATCAATATCCCGATACCCCCTTGAATTATTGCAATCACAACAAGGACACTGAATTAAACTTGATTCATGTTCTGATTGATGTTTCAAGGCAACCTTACTAAACTCTTGAATCCCTTGTAAGAACCTTGTAGAAAATCGTTTACTACCATACATCCAACTTCGATCCATTTTCAACCACTAAAGATAAAACAATAAGACCAAATTTTGTCGAAGGTTAGAATATAAACTAGGATATTCATATCATTTTAAGTCCATGGCTTTATAGCTTCCAACTAAACCTACCATAACTAATAACAAGTTCCCATAACGTACAATTCATTTCACATCACAAATTCACAAACCCAAATTTTGTAGCAAACCCAAAACATGATTTCATATATCACCTAAATTCATTTCATAAACTAAATTCATTTCATAACCTACACAAACCATCTCATAATCCTACACAAACCCAAAACTTCATTTCATAACTATTAATTCAACAAAACCTATATGTAATAAACAATTAAAATTCAACAAAACCAACTATTATAATAACATATTCCAATTCATCAAAAACTACAATTAAAATTCAACAAAACCTAAATCCTAAAATGTACCCAATTAAAACTCAACTAAATAATATCCACAATTAAAATTCAATCATAAATTTCAATTCAAACGTACAACTAAAATTCAATCATAATATCCACAATTCAAATCAAAATGCACCATTAAAATTCAATTAAAATTTAACTAAATAATATCCACAAACTTTCAATCTTAATATCAAAATTTAAATTCAATCTTAAATGTAAACAACTAAATAAAATCCACAACACTCAGTTTAAACCTAATTATTGAAAGTATTAACATTTAAAAACAATTTAAAATGTACCTAATTATATTAAGAGAGGAGGGACGAACTGAGCAGGGGCGCCGGCGGAGTGGGCGGTGGCGTGTTCGGCGGCGTCACAACGACAGGCTGCCGTGGTCGGCGGCGATACAAGCAGCAGCTGCCGTGGTGGCTGGGCTACGTTTTCAGGACAAAATAATGGCCTGTCGGCGGCAGTGCAGCGGCAGTGAGGTCCGACGCAGGCCGGCCGGGGATGGAACGCATTAGTGAACGGCGGCAGTGCAGCGGCAGTGAGGTCCGACGGCGGTGCAGCGCCAGTGAGGTTCAGTGTTGGGCTTAATTTGGTTTAGGAGTAAAGGGAATTGTAGAAGACTTAGGTCAGTACAGAAATTGCGGGGAGGAGGGAAACCAAAATTAAAATCCTCCGAATTTTTTTTACAACCTGTGCGTCCCAGAATTACTAATCTGAGACGCAGATGACTAGAGTCATCTGCGTCGCAGATTAGTAATTCTGCGACGCACATGATGTAATAATTTGTGTATTATTACTACTAATCTGCGACGCAAATTACTCTGAAAACATATTAGAGTCATTTGCGTCGCTGATTAGTAATTCTGTGACGCAAATTGCTAATTTTAATGCTAATAACTATCAATTGCGTCACATGTTTAAATGTGCGAGGCAAATATGGTGATGTAAATGATTGTTTTCCACTAGTGAGAGTTATGGAAAACGACTTATAATCCTATTAGAATACTAATTTAGTTTAATTAGAATCATGCTAGGACTCTATTAAATAAACTTTATCTATTAGGATTAGGATTTAATCATATGACGAATCCCGATAGCTCTAGGATTCGTGTAACACGCACACGAGCAGCGCACAAGCACCCCACGCCCGTGTGCAAGTCTTGCGCCCCACGCCGAGCGCACAACACTAAGGCCCACTGCTCGCCCCCTGCCTGATCCGTGCGCGCGCCCAAGCCTTGGCTGGGCCTGGCCTTGCGCTGGGCCTGGTCGAGGCTTGGCGTGTGGTTTGTTGCGCTTGGCTTGCTGGGCGACGGCCTGGCTTCGTGTTGGGCCTTCGTCTAGCAAGCCTCATCCGATGCTAATTCGTACGATACGCTTCTGATTAAATTCCCAATTCCGGAATTCATATACGAACAATATTTAATATTTTCGATTCCGGAATTAATTTCCGTTTCGAACAAATATTTAATATTTCCGTTTCCGGAATTATTTTCCCATTTCGATAGTATTTCCGATTCTGACAATATTTCTGTTTCCGGGAATATTTCCCATTCCGGCAATATTTCCATTTCCGATAATATTTTCCGATACGTACCATGTTTTCGTTTCCGGCAACATCTATGACTTGGATAATATTTATATTTCCGACATGATCCATTTTTCCTTTTCCGGCAATATCATCGTTTCCAGAGTATTCATTTCTTGCTTTTGACGATCTCAGCTCCCACTGAAACCAAGATCCGTCGATTCCGAATATCCATAGATGGAGTATTTAATGCCATTAAATACTTGATCCGTTTACGTACTATTTGTGTGACCCTACGGGTTCAGTCAAGAGTAAGCTGTGGCTTAATATCATTCATTCCACTTGAACTGAAGCGGCCTCTAGTTAGGCATTCAGCTCACTTGATCTCACTGAATTATTAACTTGTTAATTAATACTGAACCGCATTTATTAGAGTTTAACATTAAATGCATACTTGGTTTAAGGGCATTATTTCCTTCAGTCTGTAGGGGAATACAGTTAAACATAATAACATGTGCGGAACAATCCCCAAACCCAGGAAACATATATAAAGCACAGATTAAGTAAACTTACATCCGAAGCGTGTTTTCCACAATAATCTGTCAACGAACACGAACAAAGAACTCCACTTGTCGTTCCTCTACTTGGTTCACCGACACGATCAGATCCGTCTTGATAATCGTAGCTTAGACAATTGATCAAGATACTTTGCTTTTGGGAAGAACTCACTTTGGAGGCACAGAGAGAATTAGGGTTCTCTGTGTCTCTAGGGTTTGAGTGTATGAATTGTGTGTGTGTTTGAAACTAGGTTGTAAGGTTATATCATTAACCTTACTAACCGACCAAGCAAGAAGCAAGGCCGGCTAGCAAGCCATGCGAGCCAAGCAACGGACACACGCCCGCGTGCCCAGCGACACACTGCAGGCCGAAGCCCACAGCGCGCGCGCCGAGCAGCTGGGCTGTGGGCCTTGCTCGCTCGTCGCTGTTGTTGCGCTATTGTTTGCTGCTACGTGCTCGCGCCCAATGGGCTTGCCTCGCTTGCCTTGGCTCGCGAGCTTGATGGCTCATTGGGCCTTGCACGCTTACGTGCTTGGCTCGACGGGCCGGCAACTCCAATGCCCTTCGTATTCGCGATGTAATATATTTCCGATATATTATTTATCGTTTCGTATACGACGAATCACCGTCGTACGATACGATTTATTCGTGTCGCCCAGCTTACGAATATTCGCGATACGATATACGATTCCGACAAAGGTCGTATCGTATAATACGTTTCCAACTAATTCCCGAAAAGCTATTAAATGAATTTCCGATTCATTTAATCCGGTGATCTGTTACGTGTCATTGGTGTGACCTTGTAGGTTCAGTCAAGAGTAAGTTGTGAGTTCAATATCCTTTAGAACTCACTGATCGGAAGCATTGCTCCAGCTAGCTGTTTCGATCACTTGATCTCACTGAATTAATTGTTCGCAATTAATCTGAACCTTGGTATTAGACTTGATGCACCTTGGGTGAAGGACATATTTCCTTCAATCTCCCACTTGTCATTCAGACAAGTGTGCATCCACATTCCTTTGTCACTTAGTGTTACTTACTGAACATAAGGTAAGATCCAAGTCATCCTTATTAGGTCCAGAAGTGTTTCTCGGATTACAGAGTTCAACTGTCAAACTTTTGCAGAAGGTTAAGCCTAACCATTCTGAGCACGGCCATGCATTTTACAGTATCTAACTCTCCGAGAGGCCTTGTTACACAAAGATAGGAGGACAATCCATTCTTGCAATCTATGAACACTCACTTTGATTCATAGTACGCCGAATAACTGCTTTTATAGCCTCCTTTTACGGTGCGACGTTTAGCTAGTATCAAAGCGAACTAATTCTCAAACGAGCAGACATAATCGCTCATGTTCTGAGGAACGGTTTCTAATCACCATTAATGAGAACTACCTATGACATGACTTTAATCTCTTAAAGCGTTCTCATGGTCAATCCGATACAAGATCCAATAAGTATCTATGCAAAAGATTCTGACATCCAGTCACTCTAGTTCAAGAAACAGAACTAAGTAATCTACTTGCAATCTAATCTTCATTAGTCATTGGTCGTCCACCTTTCAATGACCTGGATTAGGGATCCTTTGTGACTTCAATATTCAAGTTCACTTATGGGTGTTTCTTTGTCAAAGAATCCATCTTGACATCCCATTTGAATGATTTGAATCACATGGACTTATCATTTAATTCTAAACCACAATTAAATGAATATGAAATAAACAAAATTCATAAATATGAAATGGTTAAACCAATTGTTTTAAACATAGATCTAACAGATGTTCTAAAATAATACTTAGAAAATCAAAGCCATTCTCCAACATGCTTGATTCCCATGGTTGCTACATGTGCGTTGTGTTTCACTTGTGGCAACGGTTTAGTCAATGGATCCGCGACGTTGTCGTCAGTTCCAACCTTGCAAATCTCGATTTCCTTTCTTTCAACGATCTCTCGAAGTATATGAAATCGCCGCAGTACGTGCTTGGACATCTGGTGGCTCCTAGGCTCCTTTTCCTGGGCAATGGCTCCGCTATTGTCGCAATACAAAGCCACTGGTCCTTTAATGGAGGGGACAACACCAAGTTTTTCGATGAACTTCCGAATCCAAACAGCTTCCTTTGCTGCTTCTAAGGCAGCAATGTACTCGGCTTCAGTTGTAGAGTCCGCAATAGTGCTTTGCTTAGCACTTTTCCAGCTTACTGCTCCGCCGTTGAGGAAGAACACAAACCCAGACTGTGATCTGAAATCATCTCTGTTGGTTTGAAAGCTTGCGTCCGTATAGCCCTTAACAATCAACTCATCTGTACAACCATACACCAGAAACTGATCCTTAGTCCTTTTCAGGTACTTTAGGATGTTCTTGGCAGCAGTACAAATCATAGCATACATGAAGGATGCAAAAGCCGAAGTGTATGGAATTCCACTCATCTTTCTACGCTCATCAGATGTTTTGGGACACTGATTCTTGCTTAGATATACGCCATGTGACATGGGTAGATGGCCTCTCTTGGCTTCCATCATATTGAACCTAGCTAGCACTTTGTAAATGTAAGTGCTTTGCTTAGTCCAATCATCCTCTTAGATCTATCCCTATAGATCTTGATTCCCAATATGTACTGTGCCTCTCCTAAGTCCTTCATTGAGAAACACTTCCCGAGCCAAGTCTTTACAGACTCCAACATAGGAATGTCGTTTCCAATAAGCAGTATGTCGTCAACATACAAGACTAAGAATACAATTTTACTCCCACTGACCTTCTTGTATACACAAGATTCGTCCTGATTCTTGATGAAGCCAAACTTATTGACTGCTTCATCAAATCGTTTATTCCAACTCCTTGATGCCTGCTTGAGTCCGTAGATGGACTTCTTAAGCTTGCATACCTTTCCTTGGTTCTTTTGATCGACAAAACCCTCCGGCTGTGTCATGAACAAAGTCTCTTCAAGAACACCGTTCAAGAAGGCAGTTTTGACATCCATTTGCCATATTTCATAGTCATGAAAAGCGGCAATCGCAAGGATTATCCGAATAAACTTAAGCATCGCGACTGGAGAAAAGGTTTCATCGTAGTTAACGCCGTGAACTTGCCTGTAACCTTTTGCTACCAATCTAGCCTTGTATATTTATACAATTCCATCTTTGTCTTTCTTCAACTTGAAGACCCATTTGCATCCGATAGGTGTGGACCCATCCGGCAAATCAACCAAATCCCAGACTTGATTTTCAGACATGGAGTCTATTTCAGATTGCATGGCCTCTAACTATTTAATGGAGCTTGGGCTCGTCATAGCTTGCTTGTAAGTCAAAGGTTCATCACTATCCAATATGAGAACGTCTAAGTTTTCAGTCAAGAGGACGCCTGTCCATCTGTCAGGCTGAAAAATAGTTCTATTTGACCTAAGAGGGGCAACAACGTTTTGAGGAACTACTCCCACTGGATCTTCTAAAGACCTTGGAGGTTCATCAACTTGAACTGCTTCTAAAGAGTTCTGAGTTCGTTGTTCGTCTCGAATCTCTTCGAGGTCTATTATTCTCCCACTTGTCAATTTGGAAATATGATTTCTTTCCAAAAAGACACCGTCACGAGCAACGAATACCTTGTTGTCTGACTTGTTGTAGAAGTAATACCCCATAGTTTCTTTTGGATGCCCAACGAAGAAACATTTTTCAGATTTAGGTTGTAGCTTGTCCGAAATTAATCGCTTGACATATGCTTCGCAACCCCAAATCTTCAGAAAAGACAACTTTGGAAGCTTCCCAGTCCATAATTCGTATGGAGTCTTTTCAACAGCTTTTGACGGAGCACGATTCAGTGTGAGTGCTGCAGTTTGCAACGCATGTCCCCAGAACTGTAAAGGAAGTTCGGCCTGACCCATCATTGACCTGACCATATCGAGTAAGGTCCTATTTCTCCGTTCCGACACTCCATTCCATTGAGGTGTCCCCGTAGCAGTCAATTCAGAAAGAATACCGCATTCTTTTAGATGGTCATCAAACTCGTGGCTAAGATATTCACCTCCTCGATCCGATCTTAGAGCTTTGATTTTCTTGCCATGTTGATTCTCTACTTCATTTTGAAATTCTCGGAATTTCTCAAACGATTCAGACTTGTGCTTCATTAAGTAAATATAGCCATATCTACTGAAGTTGTCCGTAAACGTTATGAAATAGCTGAACTCACCTCTAGCTTTCGTACTCATAGGCCCACATACGTCCGTATGTATTAGCCCTAGTAGTTCGCTTGCTCTTTCTCCCACCTTTGAGAAAGGTTGCTTTGTCATTTTGCCAAGTAAACAAGATTCGCATTGATCAATCTTCTCTAAGTCGAATGATTCTAGAATTCCTTTCCGTTGAAGTAATTCCATGCGCTTTATGTTTATATGGCCTAATCGACAATGCCACAGAAATGTGAGATCCGAATCACCAGTTTTAGCCTTTTTGGTATTTATGTTAGAAATGTGTTTGCTCGTATCTAGCACATAAAGACCGTTTTCTTGTTGTGCTGAACCATAAAACATTCCATTCAAAGAAAAAGAACAACTATTGTCTTTAAATTGAAAACTAAAACCTTTAGAATCCAAACTTGAAACGGAAATGATGTTTCTGGTGATACTAGGAACATAGTAACAGTTTTCTAGTTCCAAAACAAACCCACTAGGCAAAGAAATAAAATAAGATCCTACGGCTAATGCAGCAATCCGTGGTCCATTTCCCACGCGTAGATCCATCTCGCCTTTATCAAGCCTTCTCCTTAGTCCCTGTGAATTGGAACATAAGTGTGAGCCAAAACCAGTATCTAATACCCAAGAAGTAGAGTTAGCAAGATTACAATGTATAACATACATACCTGAAGGAGAAGCAACGTTTCCGTCCTTCTTCTCTTCCTTTAATTTGGGGCAATCTCGCTTGTAATGACCAATTTCATTACAATTGAAGCATTGCAATGTAGATGGAGAACGATCCTTCTTCATCATCTTCTTCTTGGATGGCGCCACTTGCCTTCTTGAAGTAGATGGAGATGCACCCTTGCGTTGGATCTTCTCCGGAACCTTTTTCTTGATTTTCTTACTCTTTACTTTTAGCGATGCTTGCTTATCACTTACAAAGTCCAATTCGTACTGATGAAGCAAGTAAATTAGTTCACTAAGAGTATTCTCCCTTTTCTTGGAGAAATAGAGTAGTTTGAATTTCTTATAACCAGGGTGAAGAGAATTCAAAAGTATTCCCGCAGTTGCAGAATCTGGGAATGGATCACCAAGTAACTCAAGCCGGTTGAGAAGCCCAACCATTTTCTTTGTATGAGTTCTAATTGGCGTTCGTTCTGTCATTTCAAGATCAATGACCCTTTCCCTTGCTTTTTGTCTTTCGACGTCAAAACAACAACGCAGTGGAGCGTTAAGCTTTAGATCCTCAAATGAATTAACCAATTCAAAAACATTTTGGTCGACATGTTGACCACCATGTTGGAATCTACCACGACATATATCCCTAAGATGCCTTAGGAGTGCCCATGGCTCGTATGCAACGAACCTTGCACTCCAATCATTGGGGATAGAGCCAAGAATAAGATCCATCACTAGCGACACGTGGCTTGCCCACATACAGTGCTTTTCTGGAGTCATATCCTTTGAGTAATAGCTGGGGATGGGATGGTCAACTACATATTCAATGTTGTTCCACCTGAGGACTTGCCGAAGCTTCCTCTCCCAATCAAGAAAGTTTGATAGGTTCAATTTTACATCCAGAATTTCAGTTACTTTGAGTTTTGTTTTGATCGCGGCCATATTGATTACTACAATCGAAAAGAATTTGCAATAAATAACCATTCATACAATTCAATAACTTTGAAATAAAAGCAAAACATGCAATCATTAAAGCTATTAAAACATTTCATTCATGCAAAAAGCAAAAACATGGTCCAAAATGAATGAAACGATTCCAAGACCCCAAAAGTCCTAAATCCTTAAGCAGCTTTAGCATGTCTTAAGTAGTTTAAGATTTTAGGTAAGCAAAACCTATTGCTAGTAATCTCCAAATTACTCTTGGTTAATAAATTAATGCCATAATTTATCCCATTGCCACAACTTAATGCCATTTTTGTTTGAGTTGTAACCACAATCAACGTGCTCCTTTAGGACGCCTTACCACCCAAGTCAACTAAAATAGCACCTCGCTTTAGCGTAAACCTACCATCTTAGATCCCTAGATTTTTGTAAGTGTTGATTTGGAAGGCAATTTTTAAAACTCAATATTACTTGGACCTAGTTGTTTCTATGTTGGTTCGATTATTTAGTGAACTTAAAACTAATCGATTCATAGGAAACAACCTGTTCATGCAAAGCATACATACATTCATACATTCACGCATCCAAAACATCTTGTCTTGAAGCATCCAATCTTCATCACCTCCTTGTTAGCTTGCCATCGTCTTGAATCTTCGTTCAAATTCTAACTTAAAGTTCTAAACATAGAAATACTTGAAATAATAAAATTACATCAAAATTTCCATGGTACGCAGACCATATTTAAAACTTTACATTCAAAGATAGAACGGTGCGCAGACCGTATTTAACTATCCTAAATTGGCCATACTAGTCACTTGGAGTACCTGCATTGCATAAAATGTATATTCTACGCATTCACCCATTCGTATGCTAAAACGAATGGTCCATGTAAATATGCAAGTATTTACGTGAATTAATTAAAATTCACGTTCACATAAACGCGTCCTAAAAGATTAATCAATTTCCAAATTATTAATCCTTAGACTTTATTCTAATTAAAATGAATTTAATTAAAATAATGCGACCTACGAAATAATTAAAATAATTATTTCATTTTAATTTCATTTAGTGGCTCCCACTCAAACCAATAATTATTCCGGATAATTAATTATGAAATATTAAATTAAAACTCGCGGCCCGGCCCAAGCAAATAAAATATTAAATTAAATATCTCGTTAGCCCAAATTAATGCAAATATACGAAGCCCAACGAATTAAACGATTTAAATAAAAAGTCCAATTGCTTGATTGGGCTAGGCTTGCTCCCAGCCCCGCCTCGCGTGAGGCCCAAGAGCACACGAGCAAGATCTCGCGCACCCCGCCCCATCGCTCGCGCGCGCGCGTCCCCGCAGCCATGCTGCCCTGCGCTGCGTGTTGTGCATCGTGAGCGCTCGACGTCGCAAGGCTTACGCCTCGCTTCGTCGCAGCCCTGCAAGCTACCTCGCCTGCCCTTCCTCGCCCAGCGCGCACGAGGCAGCAGCAGCAGGCTCGGTCGAGCACAATGGCCTCGCATGGCTCGACGAGCCATACTTCCATCATGCCCATGTTCGTGATTTTGGTTCGTAAAACGGACCAACTTAATTAAAATTAAATTTAATTCACGAACTTGCATTAATTTTATTTTTCAAAAAAAAATTACGATTTAATTTTCGAAAAACAACGATATTTAACGATTTAATAAACTTTAACGACAATCCAATTTCGTAAAATTAATAAATCAAGGGCTAACAATATTCAAACTTTCAAGAACGATCGAATCAACTTTAAAGTTTGAACTTTTAATTAATAAAATCCGAAACTTTATATCGTTCATAAACAATTAAATTTCAGATTATTAATAATTTGGTTTAAGTGCGATTAAAATTAACGAAACCATTCAAAAGTTTAATCCAATAATTTTTAAAATTAGCCACTGACCCATGAAATTATACCCCCTTCCCCAATTAACCTAATTATTAAACCAAAATTAATTAAAATTGAATTAGGGTTGCAAATTTTACGAATTGGGGAAAGGCAAAATTAGAGTTTATACTTATCGGAAAAATCTGAAATTTTTACCATAGATCAAGCATGTACCCATCAACATTGTATTAAAATTTCAAGCAATTCCGAGTAGTTTAGATCGATATTTTAATTGAATTACTGTCCGACACTTTTAATTTTTAATGAAAAATTAACAAAAACGCCCAAAAAACGATACTTCGAGGCCTGTTTTCGCAATTCTATTCACATGAGTTGATCTTAGAAAATCGTTTTCCATCAGATTAGGGTTTTAGAAATCGAAAAAGCGAATATTTTTGATTTCGGAACTGCCAATTTCGCAATTAATCCCATAATTCGAAAAAATTCCGAAAAATCAACAAAAATTCCAAAAATTTCGACAATGAAAAAACAATAATAATCATTCTAATTCATGCTTTGAATACATAAGGCTCATGATACCACTGTAGGGGAATACAGTTAAACATAATAACATGTGCGGAACAATCCCCAAAGCCAGGAAACATGTATAAAGCACAGATTAAGCAAACTTACATTCGAATCGTGTTTTCCACAATAATCTGTCAACGAACACGAACAAAGAACTCCACTTGTCGTTCCTCTACTTGGTTCACCGACACGATCAGATCCGTCTTGATAATCGTAGCTTAGACAATTGATCAAGATACTTTGCTTTTGGGAAGAACTCACTTTGGAGGCACAAAGAGAATTAGGGTTCTCTGTGTCTCTAGGGTTTGAGTGTATGAATTGTGTGTGTGTTGGAAACTAGGTTGTAAGGTTATATCATTAACCTTACTAACCGACCAAGCAAGAAGCAAGGCCGGCTAGCAAGCCGTGCGAGCCAAGCAACGGACACACGCCCGCGTGCCCAGCGACACACTGCAGGCCGAAGCCCACAGCGCGCGCGCCGAGCAGCTGGGCCGTGGCCCTTGCTCGCTCGTCGCTGCTGTTGTGCTATTGCTTGCTGCTGCGTGCTCGCGCCCAATGGGCTTGCCTCGCTTGCCTTGGCTCGCGAGCTTGCTGGCTCGTTGGGCCTTGCACGCTTACGTGCTTGGCTCGACGGGCCGGCAACTCTGATGCCCTTCGTATTCGCGATTTAATATATTTCCGATATATTATCTATTGTTTCGTATACGAAGAATCACCGTCGTAGGATACGATTTATTCGTGTCGCCCAGCTTACGAATATTCGCGATACGATATACGATTCCGACAAAGGTCGTATCGTATAATACGTTTCCAACTAATTCCCGAAAAGCTATTAAATGAATTTCCGATTCATTTAATCTGGTGATCTGTTACGTGTCATTGGTGTGACCTTGTAGGTTCAGTCAAGAGTAAGTTGTGAGTTCAATATCCATTAGAACTCACTGATTGGAAGCATTGCTCCAGCTAGATGTTCCGATCACTTGATCTCACTGAATTAATTGTTCGCAATTAATCTGAACCTTGGTATTAGACTTTAATGCACCTTGGGTAAAGGACATATTTCCTTCATAGTCTCCCACTTGTCCTTAGGGACAAGTGTGCATTTCCTAATTCGTTTGTCGCTCGATGCTTTCTCTTGAACATAAGGTAAGAGTTGTCATCCTTATTATGTCCAGAGGTGTTTCTTAGCCTATGATTCATCTGAGCACGGCCATGCATTTTACAGTTTCTAGCTCTC
Source organism: Spinacia oleracea (assembly GCF_020520425.1). Lineage (NCBI taxonomy): Eukaryota > Viridiplantae > Streptophyta > Magnoliopsida > Caryophyllales > Amaranthaceae > Spinacia > Spinacia oleracea. Next base: position 97,642,544 of record NC_079489.1, read on the forward strand.
CGAGTGGCCTTGTACAACTTTCAGCATCTCATCCCGATTTATGGGAGGACAATCCCAATCTTGCGATCTTGAGATTAGACTTCGTTTGATAGGTGATTACCTGAGCGTTGACTTTATAGCCTCCTTTTACGGTGCAACGGTTGATCAACGTCAAAGTAAGCAGTTCTCAAACAAGTAATCTGAAATCACTCAAGTATTGAGGATTAGTGTCTAATAATTTTAATGATATTTACTTATGACAGATTTTCATCTCTTACAGTAAAGTTTCATAGGTCTGTCCGATACTAGTCTTTCCAAAGTAAGTATCTAAGCAAATGATTATGACATTGCCATGTCCACATAGTTCAAGAAACAGAACTACTAGTCATCTTGCATTCTAGTCGTCTGACGTTTTCTATGCGTCCATCTTTATAGAAAACTCCGACCAGGGACCATTTTCAACTTTTGACATTCAAGTTCACTTGATAGACATTTCTTAGTCACAGGACTGGTCCTGATAGTCTATCTTGAATATATCGTCAAATTGAAGGGACTCATCATTTAATAAACCACAAATTAAATGGAAAAATGAATTCTATTCATTTATTGTGAATGATTAACCAATAATGTTTTACAAAGAATTAAACTCTAAAACTTTAAAACATTAAACAAGGACATCAAAGTCATTCTCCAAAATGCTTGATTCCCATAGCTGCAGTGTGCAAGTTATGCTTCGCCTGCGGCAGAGGTTTAGTCAATGGATCTGACATGTTGTCATCAGTTCCAATCTTGCTTATCTCGACTTCTTTTCTTTCAACGAACTCTCGTAGAAGGTGAAATCTACGAAGTACATGCTTGACTCTTTGGTGGTGTCTAGGTTCCTTTGCCTGTGCAATAGCTCCATTATTATCACAATACAGAGCTATTGGTCCTTTAATGGAGGGGACTACACCAAGTTCACCTATGAACTTCCTTAGCCATATAGCTTCCTTTGCTGCTTCATGTGAAGCAATGTACTCCGCTTCAGTTGTAGAATCCGCAATGGTGCTTTGCATAGCACTTTTCCAGCTTACTGCACCTCCGTTGAGGCAGAAGACAAACCTACACTATGATCTGAAATCATCTTTGTCGGTTTGGAAACTTGCGTCTCTATAACCTTTAACAATTAATTCATCATCTCCACCATATACCAGGAAGTCATCTTTGTGCCTTTTCAGGTACTTCATAATGTTCTTGGCAGCAGTCCAATGTGCCTCTCCAGGGTCTGACTGGTATCTGCTCGTAGCACTGTGTGCGTACGCAACATCCAGGCGTGTACATATCATAGCATAAATTATTGAACCAATCCAGGTGAAAACTGATCGCCATTTTGCGACCGTTGGCGGTTGGTAAAACTTTTACCAACCGTTTTTCGCGTTTTACCAACTACTTTTGGCGGTCGGAAATTAATCAATTTCTTGTAGTGGATGCATATGGAATCCCATTCATTTGTCTACGCTCATCAAGTGTTTTTGGGCACTGAGTCTTGCTTTAAGTCATTCCATGAGACATGGGTAGGTAGCCTCGCTTGGAATCTGCCATCTTGAACCTTTCAAGCACCTTATTGATATAAGTGCTTTGACTATGTCCAATCATCCTTTTAGATCTATCTCTGTAAATCTTGATGCCTAGTATGTACTGTGCTTCTCCTAGATCCTTCATCGAAAAACATTTCCAAGCCAAATCTTGACAGAGTTCAACATAGGAATGTCATTTCCGATAAGTAATATGTCGTCAACATATAATACAAGAAAAGCAATTTTTCTCCCACTGACCTTCTTGTATACACAAGATTCGTCTACGTTCTTGATGAAACCAAAGTCACTGACTGCTTCATCAAAACGTATATTCCAGCTCCTTGATGCTTGCTTCAATCCGTAGATTGATTTCTTAAGCTTGCATACCTTTTTAGCATTCTTAGGATCCTCAAAACCCTCAGGCTGTGTCATAAACATAGTTTCTGTTAAAACGCCGTTTAAGAAGGCGGTTTTGACATCCATCTGCCATATTTCGTAATTCGTAATATGCAGCGATTGCTAACATTATCCGAATAGACTTTAGCATTACAACTTGTAAAAAGGTTTCATCGTAATCCAAACCGTGGACTTGCCTGTAACCTTTTGCAACCAATCTAGCTTTGAAAACTTCAAGTTTCCCATCCTTGTCCTTTTTCAGTTTGAAAACCCATTTGCTTCCTATGGATTGGTAGCCATCAGGCAAATCGACCAAATCCCATACTTGGTTTTCAGACATGGAGTTTAATTCAGATTGCATGGCTTCATGCCATTGCTTGGAGCTAGGGCTCGTCATAGTTTGTTTGTAAGTCGCAGGTTCATCACTTTCAAGTAATAGAACGTCATAGCTCTCGTTCGTCAAAATACCTAAGTACCTTTTCGGTTAAAATCTATATCTTTGCGATCTACGCGGGGTTACATTTCTAGATTGTCCATGATTGTCACCAGATAGTTCTAAATATCTCTGGGTATCATCCTGAATGTCATCTTGAGGATTCTCTAGAGTTTGTTGTTCGACTCGAATTTCTTCGAGGTCTACTTTTCTCCCACTTGTCATTTTGGAAATGTGATCCTTTTCCAAAAAGATACCATCTCGAGCAACAAACACCTTGTTCTCAGATGTATTGTAGAAGTAATACCCCTTTGTTTCCTTTGGATAGCCCACAAGGATACATTTGTCTGATTTTGGATGAAGTTTGTCTGAAATTAATCGTTTGACGTATACTTCACATTCCCAAATCTTAAGAAAAGACACATTTGGAGGCTTTCCAAACCATAACTCATATGGAGTCTTTTCAACAGCTTTAGACGGAGCTCTATTTATAGTGAGTGCAGCTGTATTTAGTGCATGTCCCCAAAATTCTATTGGAAGTTCGGCCTGACCCATCATTGATCTAACCATGTCTAGCAGGGTTCATTTCCTCCGTTCCGACACACTGTTCCATTGTGGTGTTCCAGGAGGAGTCAATTCTGATAGAATTCCACATTCTTTCAGATGGTCATCAAATTCATAGCTCAGATATTCACCGCCTCTATCAGACCGCAGTGCCTTAATCTTCTTGCCTAATTGATTCTCTACTTCACTTTGAAATTCTTTGAATTTGTCAAAGGATTCAGACTTATGCTTCATTAGGTAGACATATGTTAGGTTATGATACATATGACAATTCATAAATCATGCGGAAAAACCATAAAGCCAGGAAAGCATATCATTTACACATAATCATTTAGCATAGTTTAGATGCATACTCTTTCTTGCGTGCCTTCCCTAGCTGCGCCCGAACCGAACAAGAACAAGTCTTTAGGACTCCAAGTGTCGTCTCTCCGTAGATAGTACACAGCACGTCCGGATTCTCCTTAAGATTGACCAACTAGAATCGCCCTTAAGGTACTACTTATTTTCGGCTAAATGGGCAAGAGTTATGGCTGATTTTTGTGCTTAAAAATCCTAGCTTTGAATACTTGAAAACTTGTGTATAAATTTATGACCCTAGGCATATATTTATAGAACCTTGGAAAGGATTTCGAATCCTGTTAGAATACTAATTAATTAATTAGAATCCTATTAGAACTCTAAATAATTAATTTAATCTTTTAGGATTAGGATTTAATCTATGCACGAATTCCGATAGCTTTAGGATTCGTATAGCACGTACACACGCACCGCACGAGCATTCCACGCCCATGCGAAAGCCTTGCGGCCCACGCTGTGCGCACGGCGCACAGGCCCACTGCCCGCAGCCCATTTGTGCGCGCGCGCCAGCCTTGGCTGGGACTGGCCTTGCGCTGGGCCTGGTCGAGGCATTGGCGTGTTGTTGGATGCGTGTGGCTTGCTGGGCGATGGCCTGGCTTCATGCTGGGCCCTCGTCCGGCAGGCCTCGTCCGATGCTTATTCGTACGATACGCTTCCGATTAAATTCCCGGTTCCGGAATTCATTTCCGATACGAACAATATTTAACATTTCCGATTCCGGAATCAATTTCCGTTTCGAACAAATATTTAATATTTCCGTTTCTGGAATTATTTTCCGATTCTGATAATATTTCCGATTCTGACAATATTTCCGTTTCCGGCAATATTTCCGATTCCGGCAATATTTCCATTTCCGATAATATTTTCCGATACGTACCATGTTTCCGTTTCCGGCAACATCTACGACTTGGATGATATTTATATTTCTGATACGATCCATATTTCCGTTTCCGGCAATATCATCGTTTCCGGAGTATTCATTTCTTGCTTGTGACGATCTCAGCTCCCACTGAAACCAAGATCCGTCGATTCCGAATATCCATAGATGGAGTATTTAATGACATTAAATACTTGATCCGTTTACGTACTATTTGTGTGACCCTACGGGTTCGGTCAAGAGTAAGCTGTGGATTAATATCATTAATTCCACTTGAACTGAAGCGGCCTCTAGCTAGGCATTCAGCTCACTTGATCTCACTGAATTATTAACTTGTTAATTAATACTGAACCGCATTTATTAGACTTAACATTGAATGCATACTTGGACCAAGGGCATTATTTCATTCAGTCTCCCACTTGTCCTTAGGGACAAGTGTGCATTTCCTAATTCCTTTGTCGCTCGATGCTTGCTCTTGAACATAAGGTAAGAGTTGTCATCCTTATTATGTCCAGAGGTGTTCCTCGGTTTCAGAGTTCAACTGATCAAATAAACAGATAATCATAGCCTATGATTCATCCGAGCACGGCCATGCATTTCACAGTTTCTAGCTCTCCGAGTGGCCTTGTACAACTTTTAAGCATCTCATCCCGATTTATGGGAGGACAATCCCAATCTTGCGATCTTGAGATTAGACTTAGTTTGATAGGTGATTACCTGAGCGTTGCCTTTATAGCCTCCTTTTACGGTGCGACGGTTGGTCAACGTCAAAGCAACCAGTTCTCAAACAAGCAATCTCAAATCACTCAGGTATTGAGGATTTAGTGTCTAATAATTTTAATGAAATTTACTTATGACATATTTTCATCTCTTATAGTAAAGTTTCATAGGTCTTGTCCGATACTAGTCTTCCCAAAGTAAGTATCTATGCAAATGTTTATGACATTGCCATGTCCACATAGTTCAAGAAACAGAACTACTAGTCATCTTGCATTCTAATCGTCTAATGTTTTCTATGCGTTCAATTTTATAGAAAACTCCGACTAGGGACCATTTTCAACCTTTGACATTCAAGTTCACTTGATAGACATTTCTTAGTCACAGGACTTGTCCTGACAGTCTATCTTGAATATATCGTCAAATTGAAGGGACTCATCATTTAATAAACCACAAATTAAATGGAAAAATGAATTCTTTTCATTTATTGTGAATGATTATCCAATAATGTTTTACAAAGATTTAAACTCTAAGACTTTAAAACATTAAACAGGGATATCAAAGCAATTCTCCAATATGCTTGATTCCCATAGCTACAGTGTGCGAGTTGTGCTTCGCCTGCGGCAGAGGTTTAGTCAATGGATCTGATATGTTGTCATCAGTTCCAATCTTGTTTATCTCGACTTCTTTTCTTTCAACGAACTCTCGTAGAAGGTGAAATCTACGAAGTACATGCTTGACTCTCTGGTGGTGTCTAGGCTCCTTTGCCTGTGCAATAGCTCCGTTATTATCACAATACAGGGCTATTGGTCCTTTAATGGAGGGGACTACACCAAGTTCACCTATGAACTTCCTTAGCCATATAGCTTCCTTTGCTGCTTCATGTGCAGCAATGTACTCCGCTTCAGTTGTAGAATCCGCAATGGTGCTTTGCTTAGCACTTTTCCAGCTTACTGCACCTCCGTTGAGGCAGAAGACAAACCCAGACTGTGATCTGAAATCATCTTTGTCGGTTTGGAAACTTGCGTCCGTATAGCCTTTAACAATCAATTCATCATCTCCACCATAGACCAGGAAGTCATCTTTGTGCCTTTTCAGGTACTTCAGAATATTCTTGGCAGCAGTCCAATGCGCCTCTCCTGGGTCTAACTGGTATCTGCTCGTAGCACTGAGTGCGTACGCAACATCCGGGCGTGTACATATCATAGCATACATTATTTAACCAATCAATGATGCATATGGAATCCCATTCATTCGTCTACGCTCATCAAGTGTTTTTGGGCACTGAGTCTTGCTTAGAATTATTCCATGAGACATGGGTAGGTAGCCTCGCTTAGAGTCCGCTATCTTGAACCTATCAAGCACCTTATTGATATAAGTGCTTTGACTAAGTCCAATCATCCTTTTAGATCTATCTCTGTAAATCTTGATGCCCAATATGTACTGTGCTTCTCCTAGATCTTTCATCGAAAAACATTTCCCAAGCCAAATCTTGACAGAGTTCAACATAGGAATGTCATTTTCGATAAGTAATATGTCGTCGACATATAATACTAGGAAAGAAATTTTGCTCCCACTGACCTTCTTGTATACACAAGATTCGTCTGCGTTCTTGATGAAACCAAAGTCACTGACTGCTTCATCAAAACGTATATTCCAGCTCCTGGATGCCTGCTTCAATCCGTAGATTGACTTCTTTAGCTTGCATACCTTTTTAGCATTCTTTGGATCCTAAAAACCTTCAGGTTGTGTCATAAACACAGTTTCTGTTAAAACTGAAGGAAATAATGCCCTTGGTCCAAGTATGCATTCTATGATAAGTCTAATAAATGCGGTTCAGTAGTAATTAACAAGTTAATAATTAAGTGAGATCAAGTGAGCTGAATGCCTAGCTAGAGGCCGCTTCAGTTCAAGTGGAATTAATGATATTAATCCACAGCTTACTCTTGACTGAACCCGTAGGGTCACACAAATAGTACGTAAACGGATCAAGTATTTAATAGCATTAAATACTCCATCTATGAATATTCGGAACCGACGGATCTTGGTTTCAGTGGGAGCTAAGATCGTCACAGGCAAGGAATGAATACTCCGGAAACGATGATATTGCCGGAAACGGAAATATGGATCGTATCGGAAATATAAATATTATCCAAGTCGTAGATGTTGCCGGAAACGGAAACATGGTACGTGTCGGAAAATATTATCGGAAATGGAAATATTGCCAGAATCGGAAATATTGCCGGAAACGGAAATATTGTCAGAATCGGAAATATTACCGGAATCGGAAAATAATTCCGGAAACGGAAATATTAAATATTTGTTCGAAACGGAAATTAATTCCGGAATCGGAAATATTAAATATTGTTCGTATCGGAAATAAATTCCGGAATCGGAAAATTTAATCGGAAGCGCATCGTACGAATAAGCATCGGACGAGGCCTGCCGGACGAGGCCCAGCACGAAGCCAGGCCATCGCCCAACCAGCCAAGCGCGCCGCACAAACAGCAACGCCAGGCCCAGCGCAAGGCCAGGCCCAGCAGGCTGCGCGCAGCGCGCAGCGCGCACAGCGCGCACAGCACGCGCAGCGCGCATCGCGCGCGGGCGCTGAGTGGGCTGCTGCTCGCGCGCACGCATGGGGCCCATCGTGGCTGCCGTGTGTGTGTATGCAAGTGTTTGTGTTCGTGCACGTTTCCTAAAACATGCAGAGTTCGGTTAATGATTAAATTCCTAATTCTATTTGATAAATTAATTAAATTAGAGTTCTTGTAGGATTCTAGGTTTAATTAATTTGTATCTGAATAGGATTTCGATTCCCTTTCCATACCGCTATAAATATGAGGCTAGGGCTCACAATTTATAACACAAGTTTCAAAGTATTCAAAGTGAGTTTTTGAGAGAAAAATTCAGTCACACATTTGCCTATAAAGTGCCGAAAATAATAGTACCTTAAGGGCGATTCTAGTTGGTCAATCTTAAGGCGGATCCGGACGTGCTGTGGACTATCTACGGAGGGACGACACTTGGAGTCCTAAAGACTTGTTCTTGTTCGGTTCGGGCGCAGCTAGGGAAGGCACGCAAAAAAGAGTATGCATCTAATCTATGCTAAATGATTATGTGTAAATAATATGTTTTCCTGGGTTTATGGTTTTTCCGCATGATTTATGAATTGTCATATGTATCATAACCTAACAGTGGTATCACGAGCCCCTTATTATTTTCATAATCTAAATTGCATGAACATGGTTAAATATTACAAATTTGCAAGAATTAAAAGGGGTGATTAATTTTCGTAATTGTTAATTAATTGCAAATTGCGTTTATTTAATTATACGTACGCAGTTTTTCGGCAGTTTCTTCGTTACTCATCCGAATTGAGTGATTTTTGTGTCAATTCCGCATGTAAAAGGCATTCTAAAATTTTGACAAAAAAAGTATTTTTCTGCCGAACCCAGAATTCTCAAATTCGAAGCCTAACTATGACTTTTCAAAGGTTTTAGTTTTTCGAATGCAAAATTTCGTAAATTTAAGATGTTAAATTAAATATTTGCGATTCTTGTTGATAAATCTTGAATTTTTGATTGACCTACTGCATATGTTTAACAAGTTTGAATGCCTAGTCTTGTTAATTATACAATCTAATTTGTAATTATGATTAATTTGTTGAAAATTAGAATAATTTAGAATTAATTTGATTTTCATAATTAATTGTAATTTAATTAGAAACCTATGATTAAAAACCACCATAAAAATTGTAAATTTACGATAAATTTTAAATTTTTATGACCTAGACTTGAATCCATAACAATCGGAAATCAATTGGATAATAAATTTTCGATTTTTTCGCCCTAAAATTATGAAATTAATATTATTTATTAATTTGTCATTAATTTTAAATATAAATTTTAAATTTTTATGCGATTCGTTCATATAACTTGCACGCACGAAGCAATGGACGCTTCGTGTTACCCTTAAGGGGTGTTGTATAATGCGGGCATGCGACGACGAGCAAGGGAGCTCGTCGCCCATGCGGCACGAATGCAATGAGCAAGGGCGTAGTGCACGAGCACAAGGCAGCAGCCCTGCCTTGTGTCGTGTGCCACGACCAATGGACGAATGGGCATGGGCGTAGGGCGAGCCAAGGCAGTCGCGTGTGGGCAGCAAGCGAGCTGCGCCACAACGCGCGCTGCCTCGCACAAGAGCGCGCAGCCTCGCGCGCAGCGAGCGCAAGCTCGCGTGCCACGAGCGCTGCGCCTAGCATTGCTCGCGCGCACAGCGAGCGATGTCGCCCGCCCAGCGAGCGATGTCGCGCGCCCAGCGAGCGATGGCTCGCGCGCCCAGCGAGCGATGTCGCGCGCGCACTGCGAGCGATAGCCCGCGTGCGATGAGCGCTGGCGCGCGCAGCGAGCACCAATGCGTGCGGAGGCTTGCGATAGGGATGCAGCAGCTATGCGACGAGCGCATGGGCTGCGCGCACATGGCCATCAATGGCTGTGTGCGTGCGGCCCATGGGCGTGCAACGCGTAGGATGTTTGCGTTACGATTAGATCGTTTTGAATGTTTAATTTGAAAATTTCAGTTCACGTAATTTTAATTAATTTTAAAATTAATAATTTAAATTATTTTCTTGGATTTTAATTTTGAATATTATAATTATAATAAATGTTATTTATTCTAATTATTTTACTAAAATTAAAATCATGAATTAATTTAAATACGACTGAAATTAAATTAAACTTTTTGGATTCAATTATAAATTTATATGAGCTTTAAATTTTAATTAAATTTGTATGTTTCCGGTTAGACTAGAAATACATTTTTATGTTTAAAATTGGTAAAGCATATGAATTTATTGTTTTAAGTGGGAGCGCTTTTTAGTCATAAACTCTTGATTAGGTCTAAAAATCCTTAAGGTTAAAACAACTTGATTAGAATTAATAAGGACTGAATAATTGGTAGATTATTGGTGCCCTTGATTAATTGCTGCAAATGTTTACGTGATGCATAATGTGTTTTACTAACCAGCTATGTGGGCCATTCATGATAATGAATGGGTGAATGGTATATATTGTATATGTACTGTTTTGCAGGTTATGAAGTGACTAGTATGGCCCAAATAGGATAGAAAATATGGTCTGCGTACCATTAATTTGAATGTAATTGGTCTAAAGTACCAAAGTTATTTTTCAATTCAAATATGGTCTGCGAACCATGAAATAGTTGTAATTAGTTATAGCTTATCCTATTTGAAGAAAATGGTGCCTCCCACGGAGATTTTCAAGACGGACTTTGAAGTCAAAGCTTCAAGATGAAGTCGGGCCATACTAGATCACAAATATCTTATGCATGTTTTAAGTTATTTATTGTTTTAAATATGTCTTAAAATGCATGAGATCAAAAGCTTGATTATGTTGCATGATTAAGGATTTTAGTTCACTTAAAATCTAACCAACATAGTAAGAGCCTTAAGTTCCAAACTTAAAAATTGAGTTAAAAGGTGCCATGCCAAAATATACACTTGCTTGGATATCCTTTACATCAATCTAGTAATAGTTTTCGCTCAGCGAGGTGTTACTTATTGGTCCTAAAGGGGCAAGGTACACAAATAATTGTGAGTACATGTTAGTTTTGGTGAAACTCAACGATATAAGTAAGGAGTCCTTTTATGTCGTGGCAAATTCGATAGGTTTACCTAATAAGTTCTTAGACGTACCTATCAACCAAGAATAGTTTCTAGACTATTAGCAAAAGGCTTTTGCTTACCTAAGATGTTCTAGGATTAAGTCGACAAACTGTGCTTAGTTCTTCAATGATTTTAGGATCTTGGAATCATTTTATTCACACCTGCCGGAACACATAATTTGAATAAAATGCTTAATAAACATTGAATTATGCATGTATGCTAGAATTTAAGTTTATTAAGAGAAACTGTGAATGGTTATTTATTTGTTTATTCTTTTCAATTGTAGTTTTTAATATGGCAAACAACAATTCATTCAACATTCGATCAATTCTCGAAAAGGAGAAGTTGAACGGGAAAAACTTCCTTGACTGGCAAAGGAACTTGCAAATAGTTCTTATGCAGGAAGAAAAGGAGTATGTCCTAGATGAGGCGATGCCCGAAGCTGCAGGCGACGGGGTCACTCAGGCAGCCCTCAATCGTTGGATTGATGCCAACAAGGATGTGAAATGTCTAATGCTCGCCACCATGAGTGCGGATCTGCAGAAAACGTTCATCAACTCAGATGCTTTCACAATCATCAGTGAGTTGAAGAACATGTTCCAAGATCTGGCTCGAGTCGAAAGATTCGAGACTCATAGGCAAATTCTTGAGACCAAGCTTAAGAAAGGCGAGCCCGTAAGTCCACATGTTCTCAAAATGATTGGACTCATTGAGAATATGAGTCGGCTGGATCAGCAATTTTCTCAGGAAATGGCTATAGACACCATCCTCCATTCTCTTCATAGCGGGTATGATCAGTTCAAACTGAACTACAGTATGAATAGTCTGGACAAAACGCTCACTGAGCTTCACGGTATGCTGAAGACCGCTGAAAAGACGCTCAAAAGTGATAAGCAGGATGTGCTTATGGTGCGTGGGGGCAAGTTCAAGAAATCTGGAAAGAAGAGGAATGCTAAGAAAGGTGGCAACAAAGCCAGCCCAACTAAGCAAACTGGCGCCAAATCTGCAAAGAGAAAGGTCAGTCAACCCACTTCTGAATCCGAATGCTTCTACTGCAAGAAGAAGGGGCATTGGAAGAGAGATTGCTTGAAGCTAAAGGAAGATCAGAAGAACGGAACAGTCGTTCCATCTTCAGGTATTTTCGTTATAGACTGTATACTTGCTAATTCAACTTCTTGGGTATTAGATACAGGTTGTGGCTCACACTTATGTTCCAATCCACAGGGACTAAGAAGAAGTAGAAAGTTAAGCAAGGGTGAAGTCGACCTACGAGTGGGAAATGGAGCACGGATTGCTGCATTAGCTGTAGGAACTTACTATTTGTCGTTGCCCTCCGGGCTAGTTTTGGAACTGGAAGAATGTTTCCATGTTCCAAGTCTTACTAAAAACATCATTTCAGTTTCTTGCTTAGATGCTAAGGGATTTTCCTTTATAATAAAAGACAATAGTTGTTCGTTTTATTTTAAAGAGATGTTTTATGGATCTGCTAGATTAGTCAATGGACTTTATTTATTAGATCACGACAAACAAGTATATAACATAAATACCAAAAAGGCCAAAAAGGATGATTCAGATCTCACCTATCTGTGGCATTGTCGATTAGGCCATATAAACTTGAAACGCTTAGAAAGACTTCAAAGAGAAGGAATTCTAGAACCATTTGACTTAGAGGATTATGGTAAATGCGAATCATGTTTACTTGGCAAAATGACAAAGCAACCTTTCTCTAAAGTTGGAGAAAGAGCAAATGAACTATTGGGTTTAATCCATACAGATGTATGTGGACCAATGAGTACAAATGCTAGAGGTGGTTTCAGCTACTTTATCACTTTCACTGATGACTTCAGTAGGTATGGTTATGTCTACCTAATGAAGCATAAGTCTGAATCCTTTGACAAATTCAAGGAATTTCAGAGTGAAGTAGAGAATCAATTAGGCAAGAAGATTAAGGCACTGCGGTCTGATAGAGGCGGTGAATATCTGAGCTATGAATTTGATGACCATCTGAAAGAATGTGGAATTCTATCAGAATTGACTCCTCCTGGAACACCACAATGGAACGGTGTGTCAGAACGGAGGAACAGAACCTTGCTAGACATGGTCAGGTCAATGATGGGTCAGGCCGAACTTCCATTAGAATTTTGGGGACATGCACTAAATACAGCTGCACTCACTATAAATAGAGCTCCGTCTAAAGCTGTCGAAAAGACTCCATACGAATTATGGTTTGGAAAGCCTCCAAATGTGTCTTTTCTTAAGATTTGGGGATGTGAAGTATACGTCAAACGATTAATTTCAGACAAACTTCATCCAAAATCTGACAAATGTATCCTTGTGGGCTATCCAAAGGAAACAAAGGGGTATTACTTCTACAATACATCTGAGAACAAAGTGTTTGTTGCTCGAGATGGTGTCTTTTTGGAGAAGGATCACATTTCCAAAATGACAAGTGGGAGAAAAGTAGACCTCGAAGAAATTCGAGTCGAACAACAAACTCTAGAGAATGCTCAAGATGACATTCAGGATGAAACTCAGAGATCTTTAGAAGAATCTGGTGAGAATCATGGTCAATCTAGAAATGTTACCCCGCGTAGATCGCAAAGATATAGATCTCAACCGGAAAGGTACTTAGGTATTTTGACGAACGAGAGCTATGACGTTCTATTACTTGAAAGTGATGAACCTGCGACTTACAAGCAAGCTATGACGAGCCCTAGCTCCAAGCAATGGCAAGAAGCCATGCAATCTGAATTAGACTCCATGTCTGAAAACCAAGTATGGGATTTGGTCGATTTGCCAGATGGCTACCAAGCCATTGGAAGCAAATGGGTTTTTAAACTGAAAAAGGACAAGGATGGGAAACTTGAAGTTTTCAAAGCTAGATTGGTTGCAAAAGGTTACAGGCAAGTCCACGGTGTGGATTACGATGAAACCTTTTCACCAGTTGCAATGCTAAAGTCTATTCGAATAATGTTAGCAATCGCTGCATATTACGATTACGAAATATGGCAGATGGATGTCAAAACTGCTTTCTTAAACGGCGTTTTAACAGAAACTGTGTTTATGACACAGCCTGAAGGTTTTGAGGATCCAAAGAATGCTAAAAAGGTATGCAAGCTAAAGAAGTCAATCTACGGATTGAAGAAGTCAGTGACTTTGGTTTCATCAAGAACGCGGACGAATCTTGTGTATACAAGAAGGTCAGTGGGAGCAAAATTGCTTTCCTAGTATTATATGTCGACGACATATTGCTTATCGGAAATGACATTCCTATGTTGAACTCTGTCAAGATTTGGCTTGGGAAATGTTTTTCGATGAAGGATCTAGGAGAAGCACAGTACATATTGGGCATCAAGATTTACAGAGATAGATCTAAAAAGATGATTGGACTTAGTCAAAGCACTTATATCAATAAGGTGCTTGATAGGTTCAAGATGGCGGACTCCAAGCGAGGCTACCTACCCATGTCTCATGGAATGACTCTAAGCAAGACTCAGTGCCCAAAAACACTTGATGAGCGTAGACGAATGAATGGGATTCCATATGCATCATTGATTGGTTCAATAATGTATGCTATGATATGTACACGCCCGGATGTTGCGTACGCACTCAGTGCTACGAGCAGATACCAGTCTGACCCAGGAGAGGCGCATTGGACTGCTGCCAAGAACATTCTGAAGTACCTGAAAAGGCACAAAGATGACTTCCTGGTCTATGGTGGAGATGATGAATTAATTGTTAAAGGCTATACGGACGCAAGTTTCCAAACCGACAAAGATGATTTCAGATCACAGTCTGGGTTTGTCTTCTGCCTCAACGGAGGAGCAGTAAGCTGGAAAAGTGCTAAGCAAAGCACCATTGCGGATTCTACAACTGAAGCGGAGTACATTGCTGCACATGAAGCAGCAAAGGAAGCTATATGGCTAAGGAAGTTCATAGGAGAACTTGGTGTAGTCCCCTCCATTAAAGGACCAATAGCCCTGTATTGTGATAATAACGGAGCTATTGCACAGGCAAAAGAGCCTAGACACCACCAGAAAGTCAAGCATGTACTTCGTAGATTTCACCTTCTACGAGAGTTCGTTGAAAGAAAAGAAGTCGAGATAAGCAAAATTGGAACTGATGACAACATATCAGATCCATTAACTAAACCTCTGCCGCAGGCGAAGCACAACTCGCACACTGCAGCTATGGGAATCAAGCATATTGGAGAATGGCTTTGATGTCTCTGTTTAATGTTTTAAAGTTTTAGAGTTTAAGTCTTTGTAAAAAATTATTGGTTAATCATTCACAATAAATGAAAAGAATTCATTTTTCCATTTAATTTGTGGTTTATTAAATGATGAGTCCCTTCAATTTGACGATATATTCAAGATAGACTGTCAGGACCAGTCCTGTGACTAAGAAATGTCTATCAAGTGAACTTGAATGTCAAAGGTTGAAAATGGTCCCTAATCGGAGTTTTCTATAAAATTGGACGCATAGAAAACGTTAGACGATTAGAATGCAAGATGACTAGTAGTTCTGTTTCTTGAACTATGTGGACATGGCAATGTCATAATCATTTGCATAGATACTTACTTTGGGAAGACTAGTTTCGGACGAGACCTATGAAACTTTACTGTAAGAGATGAAAGTCTGTCATAAGTAAATTTCATTAAATTATTAGACACTAAATCCTCAATACCTGAGTGATTTGAAGATTACTTGTTTGAGAACTGGTTGCTTTGACGTTGACCAACCGTCGCACCGTAAAAGGAGGCTATAAAGGCAACGCTCAGGTAATCACCTATCAAACGAAGTCTAATCTCAAGATCGGGATGAGATGCTTAAAAGTTGTACAAGGCCACTCGGAGAGCTAGAAACTGTGAAATGCATGGCCGTGCTCGGATGAATCATAGGCTATGATTATCTGTTTATTTGATCAGTTGAACTCTGAAACCGAGGAACACCTCTGGACATAATAAGGATGACAACTCTTACCTTATGTTCAAGAGCAAGCATCGAGCGACAAAGGAATTAGGAAATGCACACTTGTCCCTAAGGACAAGTGGGAGACTGAAGGAAATAATGCCCTTGGTCCAAGTATGCATTCTATGATAAGTCTAATAAATGCGGTTCAGTATTAATTAACAAGTTAATAATTCAGTGAGATCAAGTGAGCTGAATGCCTAGCTAGAGGCCGCTTCAGTTCAAGTGGAATTAATGATATTAATCCACAGCTTACTCTTGACTGAACCCGTAGGGTCACACAAATAGTACGTAAACGGATCAAGTATTTAATAGCATTAAATACTCCATCTATGAATATTCGGAACCGACGGATCTTGGTTTCAGTGGGAGCTAAGATCGTCACAGGCAAGGAATGAATACTCCGGAAACGATGATATTGCCGGAAACGGAAATATGGATCGTATCGGAAATATAAATATTATCCAAGTCGTAGATGTTGCCGGAAACGGAAACATGGTACGTGTCGGAAAATATTATCGGAAATGGAAATATTGCCAGAATCGGAAATATTGCCGGAAACGGAAATATTGTCAGAATCGGAAATATTACCGGAATCGGAAAATAATTCCGGAAACGGAAATATTAAATATTTGTTCGAAACGGAAATTAATTCCGGAATCGGAAATATTAAATATTGTTCGTATCGGAAATAAATTCCGGAATCGGAAAATTTAATCGGAAGCGCATCGTACGAATAAGCATCGGACGAGGCCTGCCGGATGAGGCCCAGCACGAAGCCAGGCCATCGCCCAGCAAGCCAAGCGCGCCGCACAAACAGCAACGCCAGGCCCAGCGCAAGGCCAGGCCCAGCAGGCTGCGCGCAGCGCGCACAGCGCGCACAGCACGCGCAGCGCGCGCGGGCGCTGAGTGGGCTGCTGCTCGCGCGCACGCATGGGGCCCATCGTGGCTGCCGTGCGTATGTATGCAAGTGTTTGTGTTCGTGCACGTTTCCTAAAACATGCATAGTTCGGTTAATGATTAAATTCCTAATTCTATTTGATAAATTAATTAAATTAGAGTTCTTGTAGGATTCTAGGTTTAATTAATTTGTATCTGAATAGGATTTCGATTCCCTTTCCATACCGCTATAAATATGAGGCTAGGGATCACAATTTATAACACAAGTTTCAAAGTATTCAAAGTGAGTTTTTGAGAGAAAAATTCAGTCACACATTTGCCTATAAAGTGCCGAAAATAATAGTACCTTAAGGGCGATTCTAGTTGGTCAATCTTAAGGCGGATCCGGACGTGCTGTGGACTATCTACGGAGGGACGACACTTGGAGTCCTAAAGACTTGTTCTTGTTCGGTTCGGGCGCAGCTAGGGAAGGCACGCAACAAAGAGTATGCATCTAATCTATGCTAAATGATTATGTGTAAATAATATGTTTTCCTGGGTTTATGGTTTTTCCGCATGATTTATGAATTGTCATATGTATCATAACCTAAATAAAACGCCATTTAAGAAAGCAGTTTTGACATCCATCTGCCATATTTCGTAATCGTAATATGCAGCGATTGCTAACATTATCCGAATAGACTTTAGCATTGCAACTGGTGAAAAGGTTTCATCGTAATCCACACCGTGGACTTGCCTGTAACCTTTTGCAACCAATCTAGCTTTGAAAACTTCAAGTTTCCCATCCTTGTCCTTTTTCAGTTTGAAAACCCATTTGCTTCCAATGGCTTGGTAGCCATCTGGCAAATCGACCAAATCCCATACTTGGTTTTCAGACATGGAGTCTAATTCAGATTGCATGGCTTCTTGCCATTGCTTGGAGCTAGGGCTCGTCATAGCTTGTTTGTAAGTCGCAGGTTCATCACTTTCAAGTAATAGAACGTCATAGCTCTCGTTCGTCAAAATACCTAAGTACCTTTCCGGTTGAGATCTATATCTTTGCGATCTACGCGGGGTAACATTTCTAGATTGACCATGATTCTCACCAGATTCTTCTAAAGATCTCTGAGTTTCATCCTGAATGTCATCTTGAGCATTCTCTAGAGTTTTTTGTTCGACTTGAATTTCTTTGAGGTCTACTTTTCTCCCACTTGTTATTTTGGAAATGTGATCTTTCTCCAAAAAGACACCATCTCGAGCAACAAACACCTTGTTCTCAGATGTATTGTAGAAGTAATACCCCTTTGTTTCCTTTGGATAGCCCACAAGGATACATTTGTCAGATTTTGGATGAAGTTTGTCTGAAATTAATCGTTTGACGTATACTTCACATCCCCAAATCTTCAGAAAAGACACATTTGGAGGCTTTCCAAACCATAATTCATATGGAGTCTTTTCAACAGCTTTAGACGGAGCTCTATTTATAGTGAGTGCAGCTATATTTAGTGCATGTCCCCAAAATTCTAATGGAAGTTTGGCCTGACCCATCATTGACCTGACCATGTCCAGCAAGGTTCTGTTCCTCCGTTCCGACACACCGTTCCATTGCGGTGTTCCAGGAGGAGTCAATTCTGATAGAATTCCACATTCTTTCAGATGGTCATCAAATTCATAGCTCAGATATTCACCGCCTCTATCAGACCGCAGTGCCTTAATCTTCTTGCCTAATTGATTCTCTACTTCACTCTGAAATTCCTTGAATTTGTCAAAGGATTCAGACTTATGCTTTATTAGGTAGACATAACCATATCTACTGAAGTCATCAGTGAAAGTGATAAAGTAGCTGAAACCACCTCTAGCATTTGTACTCATTGGTCCACATACATCTGTATGGATTAAACCCAATAGTTCATTTGCTCTTTCTCCAACTTTAGAGAAAGTTTGCTTTGTCATTTTTCTAAGTAAACATGATTCGCATTTACCATAATCCTCTAAGTCAAATGGTTCTAGAATTCCTTCCTTTTGAAGTCTTTCTAAGCGTTTCAAGTTTATATGGCCTAATCGACAATGCCACAGATAGGTGAGATCTGAATCATCCTTTTTGGCCTTTTTGGTATTTATGTTATATACTTGTTTGTCGTGATCTAATAAATAAAGTCCATTGACTAATCTAGCAGATCCATAAAACATCTCTTTAAAATAAAACGAACAACTATTGTCTTTCATTAAAAAGGAAAATCCCTTAGCATCTAAGCAAGAAACTGAAATGATGTTTTTAGTAAGACTTGGAACATGGAAACATTCTTCCAGTTCCAAAACTAGCCCGGAGGGAAACGACAAATAGTAAGTTCCTACAGCTAATGCAGCAATCCGTGCTCCATTTCCCACTCGTAGGTCGACTTCACCCTTGCTTAACTTTCTACTTCTTCTTAGTCCCTGTGGATTGGAACATAAGTGTGAGCCACAACCTGTATCTAATACCCAAGAAGTTGAATTAGCAAGTATACAGTCTATAACGAAAATACCTGAAGATGGAACGACTGTTCCGTTCTTCTGATCTTCCTTTAGCTTCAAGCAATCTCTCTTCCAATGCCCCTTCTTCTTGCAGTAGAAGCATTCGGATTCAGAAGTGGGTTGACTGACCTTCCTCTTTACAGATTTGGCGCCAGTTTGCTTAGTTGGGCTGGCCTTGTTGCCACCTTTCTTAGCATTCCTCTTCTTTCCAGATTTCTTGAACTTGCTCCCACGCACCATAAGCACATCCTGCTTATCACTTTTGAGCGTCTTTTCAGCGGTCTTCAGCATACCGTGAAGCTCAGTGAGCGTTTTGTCCAGACTATTCATACTGTAGTTCAGTTTGAACTGAGCATACCCGCTATGAAGAGAATGGAGGATGGTGTCTATAGCCATTTCCTGAGAAAATTGCTGATCCAGCCGACTCATATTCGCAATGAGTCCAATCATTTTGAGAACATGTGGACTTACGGGCTCGCCTTTCTTAAGCTTGGTCTCAAGAATTTGCCTATGAGTCTCGAATTTTTCGACTCGAGCCAGATCTTGGAACATGTTCTTCAACTCACTGATGATTGTGAAAGCATCTGAGTTGATGAACGTTTTCTGCAGATCTGCACTCATGGTGGCGAGCATTAGACATTTCACATCCTTGTTGGCATCAATCCAACGATTGAGGGCTGCCTGAGTGACCCCGTCGCCTGCGGCTTCGGGCATCGCCTCTTCTAGGACATACTCCTTTTCTTCCTGCATAAGAACTATTTGCAAGTTCCTTTGCCAGTCAAGGAAGTTTTTCCCGTTCAACTTCTCCTTTTCGAGAATTGATCGAATGTTTAATGAATTTTTGTTTGCCATATTTAAAACTACAATTGAAAAGAATAAACAAATAAATAACCATTCACAGTTTCTCTTAATAAACTTAAATTCTAGCATTCATGCATAATTCAATGTTCATTAAGCATTTTATTCAAGTTATGTGTTCCGGCAGGTGTGAATAAAATGATTCCAAGATCCTAAAATTATTGAAGAACTAAGCACAGTTTGTCGACTTAATCCTAAAACATCTTAGGTAAGCAAAAGCCTTTTGCTAATAGTTTAGGAACTATTCTTGGTTGATAGGTACGTCTAAGAACTTATTAGGTAAACCTATCGATTTTGCCACGACATAAAAGGACTCCTTACTTATATCGTTGAGTTTCACCAAAACTAACATGTACTCACAATTATTTGTGTACCTTGCCCCTTTAGGACCAATAAGTAACACCTCGCTGAGCGAAAACTATTACTAGATTGATGTAAAGGATATCCAAGCAAGTGTATATTTTGGCATGGCACCTTTTAACTCAATTTTTAAGTTTGGAACTTAAGGCTTTACTATGTTGGTTAGATTTTAAGTGAACTAAAATCCTTAATCATGCAACATAATCAAGCTTTTGATCTCATGCATTTTAAGACATATTTAAAAGCAATAAATAACTTAAAACATGCATAAGATAAATGTGATCTAGTATGGCCCGACTTCATCTTGAAGCTTTAACTTCAAATTCTGTCTTGAAAATCTCCGTGGGAGGCACCATTTTCTTCAAATAGGATAAGCTATAATTAAAACTAATTACAACTATTTGATGGTACGCAGACCATATTTGAATTGAAAAACA
Organism: Spinacia oleracea; assembly: GCF_020520425.1. Lineage (NCBI taxonomy): Eukaryota > Viridiplantae > Streptophyta > Magnoliopsida > Caryophyllales > Amaranthaceae > Spinacia > Spinacia oleracea. The sequence continues at coordinate 97,663,125 of NC_079489.1, forward strand.
ACTTTGGTACTTTAGACCAATTAGATTCAAATTAATGGTACGCAGACCATATTTTCTATCCTTTTTGGGCCATACTAGTCACTTCATAACCTGCAAAACAGTACATATACAATATATACCATTCACCCATTCATTATCATGAATGGCCCACATAGCTGGTTAGTAAAACACATTATGCATCACATAAACATTTGTAGCAATTAATCAAGGGCACCAATAATCTACAAATTATTCAGTCCTTATTAATTCTAATCAAGTTGTTTTAACCTTAAGGATTTGTAGACCTAATCAAGAGTTTATGACTAAAAAGGGCTCCCACTTAAACCAATAAATTCATATGCTTTACTAATTTTAAACATAAAAATGTATTTCTAGTCTAACCGGAAACATACAAATTTAATTAAAATTTAAAGCTCATATAAATTTATAATTGAATCCAAAAAGTTTAATTTAAGTTCAGTCGTATTTAAATTAATTCATGATTTTAATTTTAGTAAAATAATTAGAATAAATAAAATTTATTATAATTACAATATTCAAAATTAAAATCCAAGAAAATAATTTAAATTATTAATTTTAAAATTAATTAAAATTACGTAAACTGAAAATTTCAAATTAAAATTTCAAAACGATCTAATCGTAACGCAACAACCCCACGCAACGCACGCCCATGGGCCACACGCACACTGAAGGAAATAATGCCCTTGGTCCAAGTATGCATTCTATGTTAAGTCTAATAAATGCGGTTCAGTATTAATTAACAAGTTAATAATTCAGTGAGATCAAGTGAGCTGAATGCCTAGCTAGAGGCCGCTTCAGTTCAAGTGGAATTAATGATATTAATCCACAGCTTACTCTTGACTGAACCCGTAGGGTCACACAAATAGTACGTAAACGGATCAAGTATTTAATGGCATTAAATACTCCATCTATGAATATTCGGAACCGACGGATCTTGGTTTCAGTGGGAGCTAAGATCGTCACAGGCAAGAAATGAATACTCCGGAAACGATGATATTGCCGGAAACGGAAATATGGATCGTATCGGAAATATGAATATTATCCAAGTCGTAGATGTTGCCGGAAACGGAAACATGGTACGTATCGGAAAATATTATTGGAAATGGAAATATTACCAGAATCGGAAATATTGCCGGAAACGGAAATATTGTCAGATTTGGAAATATTATCGGAATCGGAAAATAATTCCGGAAACGGAAATATTAAATATTTGTTCGAAACGGAAATTGATTCCGGAATCGGAAATATTAAATATTGTTCGTATCGGAAATGAATTCCGGAACCGGGAATTTAATCGGAAGCGTATCGTACGAATTAGCATCGGACGAGGCCTGCCGGACGAAGGCCCAGCACGAAGCCGGGCCATCGCCCAACAAGCACGCGCGCCACAAGCCCAGCCAAGGCAGCGCCCAGGCCTACCGCAAGGCAGGCCCAGCGCGCGCCAAGGCCACGGATGCGTGGGCCGCGCTGCGTGGGCTGCTGCTCGCACGCGCATGGGCAGCCCTTGTGGCTGCCGTGTGTGTGTGAGTTTGTGCTCATGCGTGATTCCTAAATCTACAAGAGTTAGTGTATGATTAAATTCCTATTCCTAATTGGATAAATTAATTAAATAGAATTCATGTAGGATTCTAATTTCAATTAATTCGTATCCTACTAGGATTACGATTCCTTTTCCATAACTCTATAAATAAAGGCCTAGGGGTCATTATTTATACACAAGTTTTAAGTATTCAAAACTAAGATTTTTAAGCAGAAAAATCAGCCAATATTCTTGCCTACCTAACCGAAAATATTAGAACCTTAAGGGCGATTCTAGTTGGTCAATCTTAAGGCGGATCCGGACGTGCTGTGGACTATCTACGGAGGGACGACACTTGGAGTCCTAAAGACTTGTTCTTGTTCGGTTCGGGCGCAGCTAGGGAAGGCACGCAACAAAGAGTATGCATCTAAACTATGCTAAATGATTATGTGTAAATAATATGTTTCCTGGCTTTATGGTTTTTCCGCATGATTTATGAACTGTCATATGAATCATAACCTAACAGTGGTATCACGAGCCCCTTATTATTTTCATAATCTAAATTGCATGAACATGGTTAAATATTACAAATTTGCAAGAATTAAAAGGGGTGATTAATTTTCGTAATTGTTAATTAATTGCAAATTGCGTTTATTTAATTATACGTACGCAGTTTTTCGGCAGTTTCTTCGTTACTCATCCAAATCGAGTGATTTTTGTGTCAATTCCGCATGTAAAAGGCATTCTAAAATTTTGACAAAAATAGTATTTTTCTGCCGAACCCAGAATTCTCAAATTCGAAGCCTAACTATGACTTTTCGAAGGTTTTAGTTTTTCGAATGCAAAATTTCGTAAATTTAAGATGTTAAATTAAATATTTGCGATTCTTGTTGATAAATCTTGAATTTTTGATTGACCTACTGCATATGTTTAACAAGTTTGAATGCCTAGTCTTGTTAATTATGCAATCTAATTTGTAATTATGATTAATTTGTTGAAAATTAGAATAATTTAGAATTAATTTGATTTTCATAATTAATTGTAATTTAATTAGAAACCTATGATTAAAAACCACCACAAAAATTGTAAATTTACGATAAATTTTAAATTTTTATGACCTAGACTTGAATCCATAACAATCGGAAATCAATTGGATAATAAATTTTCGATTTTTCACCCTAAAATTATGAAATTAATATTATTTATTAATTTGTCATTAATTTTAAATATAAATTTTAAATTTTTATGCGATTCGTTCATAAAACTTGCACGCACGAAGCAATGGACGCTTCGTGTTACCCTTAAGGGGTGTTGTATAATGCGGGCATGCGACGACGAGCAAGGGAGCTCGTCGCCCGTGCGGCACGAATGCAATGAGCAAGGGCGTAGTGCACGAGCACAAGGCAGCAGCCCTGCCTTGTGTCGTGTGCCACGAGCAATGAACGAATGGGCATGGGCGAAGGGCGAGCCAAGGCAGTCGCGTGTGGGCAGCAAGCGAGCTGCGCCACAACGCGCGCTGCCTCGCACAAGAGCGCGCAGCCTCGCGCGCAGCGAGCGCAAGCTCGCGTGCCACGAGCGCTGCGCCCAGCATTACTCGCGCGCACAGCGCGCGATGTCGCCCGCCCAGCGAGCGATGTCGCGCGCCCAGCGAGCGATGGCTCGCGCGCCCAGCGAGCGATGTCGCGCGCCCAGCGAGCGATGTCGCGCGCGCGCACTGCGAGCGATAGCTCGCGTGCGATGAGCGCTGGCGCGCGCAGCGAGCACCAATGCGTGCGGAGGCTTGCGATAGGGAAGCAGCAGCTATGCGACGAGCGCATGGGCTGCGCGCACATGGCCAGCAATGGCTGTGTGCGTACGGTCCATGGGCGTGCAACGCGTAGGGTGTTTGCGTTACGATTAGATCGTTTTGAATGTTTAATTTGAAAAATTTCAGTTCACGTAATTTTAATTAATTTTAAAATTAATAATTTGAATTATTTTCTTGGATTTTAATTTTGAATATTATAATTATAATAAATGTTATTTATTCTAATTATTTTACTAAAATTAAAATCATGAATTAATTTAAATACGACTGAAATTAAATTAAATTTTTGGATTCAATTATAAATTGATATGAGCTTTAAATTTTAATTAAATTTGTATGTTTCCGGTTAGACTAGAAATACATTTTTATGTTTAAAATTGGTAAAGCATATGAATTTATTGGTTTAAGTGGGAGCGCTTTTTAGTCATAAATTCTTGATTAGGTCTACAAATCCTTAAGGTTAAAACAACTTGATTAGAATTAATAAGGACTGAATAATTGGTAGATTATTGGTGCCCTTGATTAATTGCTGCAAATGTTTACGTGATGCATAATGTGTTTTACTAACCAGCTACGTGGGCCATTCATGATAATGAATGGGTGAATGGTATATATTGTATATGTACTGTTTTGCAGGTTATGAAGTGACTAGTATGGCCCAAATAGGATAGAAAATATGGTCTGCGTACCATTAATTTGAATGTAATTGGTCTAAAGTACCAAAGTTATTTTTCAATTCAAATATGGTCTGCGAACCATCAAATAGTTGTAATTAGTTATAGCTTATCCTATTTGAAGAAAATGGTGCCTCCCACGGAGATTTTCAAGACGGACTTTGAAGTCAAAGCTTCAAGATGAAGTCGGGCCATACTAGATCACAAATATCTTATGCATGTTTTAAGTTATTTATTGTTTTAAATATGTCTTAAAATGCATGAGATCAAAAGCTTGATTATGTTGCATGATTAAGGATTTTAGTTCACTTAAAATCTAACCAACATAGTAAGAGCCTTAAGTTCCAAACTTAAAAATTGAGTTAAAAGGTGCCATGCCAAAATATACACTTGCTTGGATATCCTTTACATCAATCTAGTAATAGTTTTCGCTCAGCGAGGTGTTACTTATTGGTCCTAAAGGGGCAAGGTACACAAATAATTGTGAGTACATGTTAGTTTTGGTGAAACTCAACGATATAAGTAAGGAGTCCTTTTATGTCGTGGCAAATTCGATAGGTTTACCTAATAAGTTCTTAGACGTACCTATCAACCAAGAATAGTTTCTAGACTATTAGCAAAAGGCTTTTGCTTACCTAAGATGTTCTAGGATTAAGTCGACAAACTGTGCTTAGTTCTTCAATGATTTTAGGATCTTGGAATCATTTTATTCACACCTGCCGGAACACATAATTTGAATAAAATGCTTAATAAACATTGAATTATGCATGTATGCTAGAATTTAAGTTTATTAAGAGAAACTGTGAATGGTTATTTATTTGTTTATTCTTTTCAATTGTAGTTTTTAATATGGCAAACAACAATTCATTCAACATTCGATCAATTCTCGAAAAGGAGAAGTTGAACGGGAAAAACTTCCTTGACTGGCAAAGGAACTTGCAAATAGTTCTTATGCAGGAAGAAAAGGAGTATGTCCTAGATGAGGCGATGCCCGAAGCTGCAGGCGACGGGGTCACTCAGGCAGCCCTCAATCGTTGGATTGATGCCAACAAGGATGTGAAATGTCTAATGCTCGCCACCATGAGTGCGGATTTGCAGAAAACGTTCATCAACTCAGATGCTTTCACAATCATCAGTGAGTTGAAGAACATGTTCCAAGATCTGGCTCGAGTCGAAAGATTCGAGACTCATAGGCAAATTCTTGAGACCAAGCTTAAGAAAGGCGAGCCCGTAAGTCCACATGTTCTCAAAATGATTGGACTCATTGAGAATATGAGTCGGCTGGATCAGCAATTTTCTCAGGAAATGGCTATAGACACCATCCTCCATTCTCTTCATAGCGGGTATGATCAGTTCAAACTGAACTACAGTATGAATAGTCTGGACAAAACGCTCACTGAGCTTCACGGTATGCTGAAAACCGCTGAAAAGACGCTCAAAAGTGATAAGCAGGATGTGCTTATGGTGCGTGGGGGCAAGTTCAAGAAATCTGGAAAGAAGAGGAATGCTAAGAAAGGTGGCAACAAGGCCAGCCCAACTAAGCAAACTGGCGCCAAATCTGCAAAGAGAAAGGTCAGTCAACCCACTTCTGAATCCGAATGCTTCTACTGCAAGAAGAAGGGGCATTGGAAGAGAGATTGCTTGAAGCTAAAGGAAGATCAGAAGAACGGAACAGTCGTTCCATCTTCAGGTATTTTCGTTATAGACTGTATACTTGCTAATTCAACTTCTTGGGTATTAGATACAGGTTGTGGCTCACACTTATGTTCCAATCCACAGGGACTAAGAAGAAGTAGAAAGTTAAGCAAGGGTGAAGTCGACCTACGAGTGGGAAATGGAGCACGGATTGCTGCATTAGCTGTAGGAACTTACTATTTGTCGTTGCCCTCCGGGCTAGTTTTGGAACTGGAAGAATGTTTCCATGTTCCAAGTCTTACTAAAAACATCATTTCAGTTTCTTGCTTAGATGCTAAGGGATTTTCCTTTATAATAAAAGACAATAGTTGTTCGTTTTATTTTAAAGAGATGTTTTATGGATCTGCTAGATTAGTCAATGGACTTTATTTATTAGATCACGACAAACAAGTATATAACATAAATACCAAAAAGGCCAAAAAGGATGATTCAGATCTCACCTATCTGTGGCATTGTCGATTAGGCCATATAAACTTGAAACGCTTAGAAAGACTTCAAAGGGAAGGAATTCTAGAACCATTTGACTTAGAGGATTATGGTAAATGCGAATCATGTTTACTTGGCAAAATGACAAAGCAACCTTTCTCTAAAGTTGGAGAAAGAGCAAATGAACTATTGGGTTTAATCCATACAGATGTATGTGGACCAATGAGTACAAATGCTAGAGGTGGTTTCAGCTACTTTATCACTTTCACTGATGACTTTAGTAGGTATGGTTATGTCTACCTAATGAAGCATAAGTCTGAATCCTTTGACAAATTCAAGGAATTTCAGAGTGAAGTAGAGAATCAATTAGGCAAGAAGATTAAGGCACTGCGGTCTGATAGAGGCGGTGAATATCTGAGCTATGAATTTGATGACCATCTGAAAGAATGTGGAATTCTATCAGAATTGACTCCTCCTGGAACACCACAATGGAACGGTGTGTCAGAACGGAGGAACAGAACCTTGCTAGACATGGTCAGGTCAATGATGGGTCAGGCCGAACTTCCATTAGAATTTTGGGGACATGCACTAAATACAGCTGCACTCACTATAAATAGAGCTCCGTCTAAAGCTGTCGAAAAGACTCCATACGAATTATGGTTTGGAAAGCCTCCAAATGTGTCTTTTCTTAAGATTTGGGGATGTGAAGTATACGTCAAACGATTAATTTCAGACAAACTTCATCCAAAATCTGACAAATGTATCCTTGTGGGCTATCCAAAGGAAACAAAGGGGTATTACTTCTACAATACATCTGAGAACAAAGTGTTTGTTGCTCGAGATGGTGTCTTTTTGGAGAAGGATCACATTTCCAAAATGACAAGTGGGAGAAAAGTAGACCTCGAAGAAATTCGAGTCGAACAACAAACTCTAGAGAATGCTCAAGATGACATTCAAGATGAAACTTAGAGATCTTTAGAAGAATCTGGTGAGAATCATGGTCAATCTAGAAATGTTACCCCGCGTAGATCGCAAAGATATAGATCTCAACCGGAAAGGTACTTGGGTATTTTGACGAACGAGAGCTATGACGTTCTATTACTTGAAAGTGATGAACCTGCGACTTACAAGCAAGCTATGACGAGCCCTAGCTCCAAGCAATGGCAAGAAGCCATGCAATCTGAATTAGACTCCATGTCTGAAAACCAAGTATGGGATTTGGTCGATTTGCCAGATGGCTACCAAGCCATTGGAAGCAAATGGGTTTTCAAACTGAAAAAGGACAAGGATGGGAAACTTGAAGTTTTCAAAGCTAGATTGGTTGCAAAAGGTTACAGGCAAGTCCACGGTGTGGATTACGATGAAACCTTTTCACCAGTTGCAATGCTAAAGTCTATTCGAATAATGTTAGCAATCGCTGCATATTACGATTACGAAATATGGCAGATGGATGTCAAAACTGCTTTCTTAAACGGCGTTTTAACAGAAACTGTGTTTATGACACAGCCTGAAGGTTTTGAGGATCCAAAGAATGCTAAAAAGGTATGCAAGCTAAAGAAGTCAATCTACGGATTGAAGCAGGCATCCAGGAGCTGGAATATACGTTTTGATGAAGCAGTCAGTGACTTTGGTTTCATCAAGAACGCGGACGAATCTTGTGTATACAAGAAGGTCAGTGGGAGCAAAATTGCTTTCCTAGTATTATATGTCGACGACATATTGCTTATCGGAAATGACATTCCTATGTTGAACTCTGTCAAGATTTGGCTTGGGAAATGTTTTTCGATGAAGGATCTAGGAGAAGCACAGTACATATTGGGCATCAAGATTTACAGAGATAGATCTAAAAAAATGATTGGACTTAGTCAAAGCACTTATATCAATAAGGTGCTTGATAGGTTCAAGATGGCGGACTCCAAGCGAGGCTACCTACCCATGTCTCATGGAATGACTCTAAGCAAGACTCAGTGCCCAAAAACACTTGATGAGCGTAGACGAATGAATGGGATTCCATATGCACCATTGATTGGTTCAATAATGTATGCTATGATATGTACACGCCCGGATGTTGCGTACGCACTCAGTGCTACGAGCAGATACCAGTCAGACCCAGGAGAGGCGCATTGGACTGCTGCCAAGAACATTCTGAAGTACCTGAAAAGGCACAAAGATGACTTCCTGGTCTATGGTGGAGATGATGAATTAATTGTTAAAGGCTATACGGACGCAAGTTTCCAAACCGACAAAGATGATTTCAGATCACAGTCTGGGTTTGTCTTCTGCCTCAACGGAGGAGCAGTAAGCTGGAAAAGTGCTAAGCAAAGCACCATTGCGGATTCTACAACTGAAGCGGAGTACATTGCTGCACATGAAGCAGCAAAGGAAGCTATATGGCTAAGGAAGTTCATAGGTGAACTTGGTGTAGTCCCCTCCATTAAAGGACCAATAGCCCTGTATTGTGACAATAACGGAGCTATTGCACAGGCAAAAGAGCCTAGACACCACCAGAGAGTCAAGCATGTACTTCGTAGATTTCACCTTCTACGAGAGTTCGTTGAAAGAAAAGAAGTCGAGATAAGCAAAATTGGAACTGATGACAACATATCAGATCCATTAACTAAACCTCTGCCGCAAGCGAAGCACAACTCGCACACTGCAGCTATGGGAATCAAGCATATTGGAGAATGGCTTTGATGTCTCTGTTTAATGTTTTAAAGTTTTAGAGTTTATATCTTTGTAAAACATTATTGGTTAATCATTCACAATAAATGAAAGGAATTCATTTTTCCATTTAATTTGTGGTTTATTAAATGATGAGTCCCTTCAACTTGACGATATATTCAAGATAGACTGTCAGGACCAGTCCTGTGACTAAGAAATGTCTATCAAGTGAACTTGAATGTCAAAGGTTGAAAATGGTCCCTAATCGGAGTTTTCTATAAAATTGGACGCATAGAAAACGTTAGACGATTAGAATGCAAGATGACTAGTAGTTCTGTTTCTTGAACTATGTGGACATGGCAATGTCATAATCATTTGCATAGATACTTACTTTGGGAAGACTAGTATCGGACAAGACCTATGAAACTTTACTGTAAGAGATGAAAGTCTGTCATAAGTAAATTTCATTAAATTATTAGACACTAAATCCTCAATACCTGAGTGATTTGAGATTACTTGTTTGAGAACTGGTTGCTTTGACGTTGACCAACCGTCGCACCGTAAAAGGAGGCTATAAAGGCAACGCTCAGGTAATCACCTATCAAACGAAGTCTAATCTCAAGATCGCAAGATTGGGATTGTCCTCCCATAAATCGGGATGAGATGCTTAAAAGTTGTACAAGGCCACTCGGAGAGCTAGAAACTGTGAAATGCATGGCCGTGCTCGGATGAATCATAGGCTATGATTATCTGTTTATTTGATCAGTTGAACTCTGAAACCGAGGAACACCTCTGGACATAATAAGGATGACAACTCTTACCTTATGTTCAAGAGCAAGCATCGAGCGACAAAGGAATTAGGAAATGCACACTTGTCCCTAAGGACAAGTGGGAGACTGAAGGAAATAATGCCCTTGGTCCAAGTATGCATTCTATGTTAAGTCTAATAAATGCGGTTCAGTATTAATTAACAAGTTAATAATTCAGTGAGATCAAGTGAGCTGAATGCCTAGCTAGAGGCCGCTTCAGTTCAAGTGGAATTAATGATATTAATCCACAGCTTACTCTTGACTGAACCCGTAGGGTCACACAAATAGTACGTAAACGGATCAAGTATTTAATGGCATTAAATACTCCATCTATGAATATTCGGAACCGACGGATCTTGGTTTCAGTGGGAGCTAAGATCGTCACAGGCAAGAAATGAATACTCCGGAAACGATGATATTGCCGGAAACGGAAATATGGATCGTATCGGAAATATGAATATTATCCAAGTTGTAGATGTTGCCGGAAACGGAAACATGGTACGTATCGGAAAATATTATTGGAAATGGAAATATTACCAGAATCGGAAATATTGCCGGAAACGGAAATATTGTCAGATTTGGAAATATTATCGGAATCGGAAAATAATTCCGGAAACGGAAATATTAAATATTTGTTCGAAACGGAAATTGATTCCGGAATCGGAAATATTAAATATTGTTCGTATCAGAAATGAATTCCGGAACTGGGAATTTAATCGGAAGCGTATCGTACGAATTAGCATCGGACGAGGCCTGCCGGACGAAGGCCCAGCACGAAGCCGGGCCATCGCCCAACAAGCACGCGCGCCACAAGCCCAGCCAAGGCAGCGCCCAGGCCTACCGCAAGGCAGGCCCAGCGCGCGCCAAGGCCACGGATGCGTGGGCCGCGCTGCGTGGGCTGCTGCTCGCACACGCATGGGCAGCCCTTGTGGCTGCCGTGTGTGTGTGAGTTTGTGCTCATGCGTGATTCCTAAATCTACAAGAGTTAGTGTATGATTAAATTCCTATTCCTAATTGGATAAATTAATTAAATAGAATTCATGTAGGATTCTAATTTCAATTAATTCGTATCCTACTAGGATTACGATTCCTTTTCCATAACTCTATAAATAAAGGCCTAGGGGTCATTATTTATACACAAGTTTTAAGTATTCAAAACTAAGATTTTTAAGCAGAAAAATCAGCCAATATTCTTGCCTACCTAACCGAAAATATTAGAACCTTAAGGGCGATTCTAGTTGGTCAATCTTAAGGCGGATCCGGACGTGCTGTGGACTATCTACGGAGGGACGACACTTGGAGTCCTAAAGACTTGTTCTTGTTCGGTTCGGGCGCAGCTAGGGAAGGCACGCAACAAAGAGTATGCATCTAAACTATGCTAAATGATTATGTGTAAATAATATGTTTCCTGGCTTTATGGTTTTTCCGCATGATTTATGAACTGTCATATGAATCATAACCTAACACACACAGCCATCGCTGGCCATGTGCGCGTAGCCCATGCGCTGCGTCGCATTGCTGCTGCTCACCATCGCAAGGCATCACGCGAGCTGGTGCTCGCTGCGCGCGCCAGCGCTCGACGCACGAGCTTGCTACCGCAGCCCATCGCTGGGCGCAGCGCTCGTCGCACGTCGCAATAGCGAGCTGCTTGCCATCGCTGGGCGCAGCGCTCGTCGCACGTCGCAACAAGCACTCGCACGCCATCGCTGGGCGCAGCGCTCGTCGCACGTCGCAATAGCGAGCTGCTTGCCATCGCTGGGCGCAGCGCTCGTCGCACGTCGCAACAAGCACTCGCACGCCATCGCTGGGCGCAGCGCTCGTCGCACGTCGCAACAAGCACTCGCACGCCATCGCTGGGCGCAGCGCTCGTCGCATGCACAACAACGCTCGCTGCGCGCGAGCGATCGATGCTTGGCGCAGCACTCGTGGCACGCGAGCTTACGCTCGCTGCGCGCGAGGCTCCGCACGCTTGCGCGAGGCAGTGCGCGTTTTGGCGCAGCTCGCTTGCTGCCCACACGCGACTGCTCGTGCCTTGCTCTCGCCCTCGCCCATTCGCCCATTGCACACAGCCCACGACACAAGGCAGGGCTGCTGCCTTGTGCTCGTGCACCATGGCCTTGCTCATTGCATTCGTACCGCATGGGCGACGAGCTCCCTTGCTCGTCGTCACATGCCCGCACTATACAACACCCCTTAAGGGTAACACGTAGCGTCCATTCCTTTGTGCGTGCAAGTTATATGAGCGAATCGCATAAAAATTTAAAATTTATATTCAAAATTAATGACAAATTAATAAATAATATTAATTTCATATTTTTAGGGCGAAACATCGAAAATTTATTATTCAATTGATTTCCGATTAACATGGATTCAAGTCTAGGTCATAAAAATTTAAAATTTAACATAAATTTACAATTTTTATGGTGGTTTTTAATCATAGGTATCTAATTAAATTATAACTAATTATGAAAATCAAATTAATTCTAAATTATTCCAATTTTCAACAAATTAATCATAATTACAAATTAGATTGCATAATTAACAAGGTTAGGCATTCAAACTTGTTAAACATATACAGTAGGTCAATCAAAAATTCAAGATTTATCAAAAAGAATCGCAAATATTTAATTTAACATCTTAAATTTACGAAATTTTGCATTCGAAAAACTAAAACCTTCGAAAAGTCATAGTTAGGCTTCAAATTTGAGAATTCTGGGTTCGGCCGAAAAATACTATTTTTGTCAAAATTTTAGAATGCCTTTTACATGCGGAATTGACACAAACATCACTCGATTTGGATGAGTAATGAAGAAACTGCCGAAAAACTGCGTACGTATAATTAAATAAACGCAATTTGCAATTAATTAACAATTACGAAAATTAATCACCCCTTTTAATTCTTGCAAATTTGTAATATTTAACCATGTTCATGCAATTTAGATTATGAAAATAATAAGAGGCTCGTGATACCACTGTTAGGTTATGATACATATGACAATTCATAAATCATGCGGAAAAACCATAAAGCCAGGAAAGCATATTATTTACACATAATCATTTAGCATAGTTTAGATGCATACTCTTTGTTGCGTGCCTTTCCTAGCTGCGCCCGAACCGAACAAGAACAAGTCTTTAGGACTCCAAGTGTCGTCCCTCCGTAGATAGTCCACAGCACGTCCGGATCCGCCTTACGATTGACCAACTAGAATCGCCCTTAAGGTACTACTTATTTTCGGCTAAATGGGCAAGAGTTATGGCTGATTTTTGTGCTTAAAAATCCTAGCTTTGAATACTTGAAAACTTGTGTATAAATTTATGACCCTAGGCATATATTTATAGAACCTTGGAAAGGATTTCGAATCCTGTTAGAATACTAATTAATTAATTAGAATCCTATTAGAACTCTAAATAATTAATTTAATCTTTTAGGATTAGGATTTAATCTATGCACGAATTCCGATAGCTTTAGGATTCGTATAGCACGTACACACGCACCGCACGAGCATTCCACGCCCATGCGAAAGCCTTGCGGCCCACGCTGTGCGCACGGCGCACAGGCCCACTGCCCGCAGCCCATTTGTGCGCGCGCGCCAGCCTTGGCTGGGACTGGCCTTGCGCTGGGCCTGGTCGAGGCATTGGCGTGTTGTTGGATGCGTGTGGCTTGCTGGGCGATGGCCTGGCTTCGTGCTGGGCCCTCGTCCGGCAGGCCTCGTCCGATGCTTATTCGTATGATACGCTTCCGATTAAATTCCCGGTTCCGGAATTCATTTCCGATACGAACAATATTTAACATTTCCGATTCCGGAATCAATTTCCGTTTCGAACAAATATTTAATATTTCCGTTTCCGGAATTATTTTCCGATTCCGATAATATTTCCGATTCTGACAATATTTCCGTTTCCGGCAATATTTCCGATTCCGGCAATATTTCCATTTCCGATAATATTTTCCGATACGTACCATGTTTCCGTTTCCGGCAACATCTACGACTTGGATAATATTTATATTTCCGATACGATCCATATTTCCGTTTCCGGCAATATCATCGTTTCCGGAGTATTCATTTCTTGCTTGTGACGATCTCAGCTCCCACTGAAACCAAGATCCGTCGATTCCGAATATCCATAGATGGAGTATTTAATGCCATTAAATACTTGATCCGTTTACGTACTATTTGTGTGACCCTACGGGTTCAGTCAAGAGTAAGCTGTGGATTAATATCATTAATTCCACTTGAACTGAAGCGGCCTCTAGCTAGGCATTCAGCTCACTTGATCTCACTGAATTATTAACTTGTTAATTAATACTGAACCGCATTTATTAGACTTAACATTGAATGCATACTTGGACCAAGGGCATTATGTCCTTCAACATAACCATATCTACTGAAGTCATCAGTGAAAGTGAAAAAGTAGCTGAAACCACCTCTAGCATTTGTACTCATTGGTCCACATACATCTGTATGGATTAAACCCAATAGTTCAGTTTCTCTTTCTCCAACGTTAGAGAAAGGTTGCTTTGTCATTTTGCCAAGTAAACATGATTCGCACTTACCATAATCCTCTAAGTCAAATGGTTCTAGAATTCCTTCATTTTGAAGTCTTTCTATGCGTTTCAAGTTAATATGGCCTAATCGACAATGCCACAGATAGGTGAGATCTGAATCATCATTTTTGGCCTTTTTGGTATTTATGTTATAAACTTGTTTGTCATGATCTAATAAATAAAGTCCATTGACTAATCTAGCAGATCCATAAAACATCTCTTTAAAATAAAACGAACAACTATTGTCTTTTATTAAAAAGGAAAATCCCTTAGCATCTAAGCAAGAAACAGAAATGATGTTTTTAGTAAGACTTGGAACATGGAAACGGTCTTCCAGTTCCAAAACTAGCCCAGAGGGCAACGAAAAATAATAAGTTCCTACAGCTAATGCAGCAATCCATGCTCCATTTCCCACTCGCAGGTCGACTTCACCCTTGCTTAACCTTCTACTTCTTCTTAGTCCCTGTGGATTGGAACATAAGTCTGAGCCACAACCTGTATCTAATACCCAAGAAGTTGAATTAGCAAGTATACAGTCTATAACGAAAATACCTGAAGATGGAACGACTGTTCCGTTCTTCTGATCTTCCTTTAGCTTTGGACATTCTCTTTCGTAATGGCCTATTCCATCACAATAAAGACAGCTTGATGTGGACTTGTCCTGCTTTGATTTAGCATTGCCCTTGGACTTTCCACCTTTCTTGAAGGATCTCCCTTTAGCCTTGAGTAAATCTTTGGCTTCACAGTCGATTATTATCTCAGCCTTTCTGACAAGGTGAACAAATTCTGAAACTGTTTCTTCTCTAGGTTCACTTAGGTATAGTTGCTTGAAGCGACCAAAACCATTGTGCAGTGAATTGAGCAAGACAGAGACTTCCATCCTTTCGCTTATTGGTGTTCCCAGCAGACTCAGGCGATCAAAATATGAAAGCATAAGCTACACATGGAACCTCAGTGGGACGCCTACCCTTTGTTTAGTGGGAAGGAGCTGAACATGTGTCTCTTGTACCTCCATCCTATAACACCTATTAGGAGAACTAACCTTTAGACCAGACATTGATTCAATCAACTCATGGACGTTTAGGTCCCTGTCCTCCATGCTTCCACGACAGATATCCCTCAGATTCTTGATGAGCGTAAAAGGTTCGTAAGCTACAAACCTTCTAGCCCATTCATCAGGGATATTGTTCAGCATAAGACTCATAACCTTTTTGAGATCCGCATCCCAGGCGGAAAATCTTTCAGGGGTCATGTCTCTGGCATAGTAGCTTGGCATGGGATGTAGCAGTACATACTCAAGTCCATTGAGTCTGACTATTTCAACTAGCTTAGCTTCCCATTCAAGAAAATTTGTTAGGTTCAGCTTGACCATAAGCTCAGAACCCATGATGATGTTTTGATTGTTGTTTTCCATAGTTAAAACTACAATTGAAAAAGAATAAAAAAATAAATAATCATTCGCAGTTTCTCTTAATAAACTTAAATTCTAGCATACATGCATAATTTAATGTTCATTAAGCATTTTATTCTAGTTATGTGTTCCGGCAGGTGTGAATAAAATGATTCCAAGACCCTAAAAACCATTGAAGAATTAAGCACACTATGTATTTAGACTCAATTCTAAAATCTTTTAGGTAAGCAAAAGGCTTTTGCTAATAGTCTAGAAACTACTCTTGGTTAATAGGTACGTCTAAGAGCTTATTAGGTAAACCTATCTCTTTTTCCATGACATAAAAGGACTCCTTACTTATATCGTTGAGTTTCACCAAAACTAACATGTACTCACAGTTATTTGTGGACCTTACCCCTTTAGGATCAATAAGTAACACCTCGCTGAGCGTAAAACTATTACTAAATTGATGTAAAGGTTATCCAAGTAAGTGTTATTTTGGCATGACACCTTTTAACTCAATTTTTAAGTTTGGAACTTAAGGCTCTTACTATGTTGGTTAGATTTTAAGTGAACTAAAATCCTTAATCATGCAACATAATTAAGCCACAATCTCATGCATATTTAAGACATATTTAAAAGCAATAAATAACTTAAAGCGCTAGCATGCATAAGATAAGTGTGATCTAGTATGGCCCGACTTCATCTTGAAGCTTCGACTTCAAAGTCCGTCTTGAAAATGGTTGGAAACTTCGTCTTGAATTTCACCGTGGGAGTCGCCATTTTCTTCAAACAGGATAAGCTATAATTAAACTAATTACAACTATTTGATGGTAAGCAGACCATATTTGAATTGAAAAACAATTTTTGGTGCATTAGACCAATTACATTCAAATTAATGGTACGCAGACCATATTTTCTATCCTATTTGGGCCATACTAGTCACTTCATAACCTGCAAAATAGTACATATACAATATATATCATTCACCCATTCATTATCATGAATGGCCCACATAGCTGGTTAGTAAAACACATTGTATGCATCACATAAATATTTGCAGCAATTAATCAAGGGCACCAATAATCTACCAATTATTCAGTCCTTATTAATTATAATCAAGTTGTTTTAACCTTAAAGGATTTGTAGACCTAATCAAGAGTTTATGACTAAAATGCTCCCACTTAAACCAATAACTTTACATGCTTTACTAATTTTAAACATAAAAATGTATTTCTAGTCTAACCGGAAACATACAAGTTTAATTAAAATTTAAAGCTCATATAAAATTATAATCGAATCCATCTAGTTTAATTTATTTTTCAGTTGAATTAAACCAATTTAAATTAATTCAAGGTTTAATTTTAGTAAAATAATTAGTATAAATTAAAATTTATAATAATTATAATATTCAAAATTAAAATCCGAGAAAACTAATTAAATTATTAATTTTAAAATTAATTAAAATTATTTTCGAGCTGAAAATTCAAATTAAAATTCAAAACGACTCAATCGCAACATGACGAGCACTTGGGCTTGTGCCCAAGCCCCATCGAGTGCACGACCGATCGCATGGCCATGGCACAATACAGCAGCAGCCACGCGCAAACGTAGAAAGCCATGCCTCGCTTGCGCGCAGCCTGCTCACCCGCATGCATCGCATCAGCTCTCGTGGCGAGGCAGCACTCGTTGGTGCGCGGAGCAGTGCTCGCTGGGCGACCCAGCTTGCGCTCTCCCGCGCGCACGCCTCGACTTTGTGCCACGCCCCTTCGCCCACCGCCCATCAACACAGCACACACACGCCCAGGCTCCTTGCCTCGCGCGCGCGCCATGACTAGCTCCCTTGCTCGTCGTCGCGTGCCCGCACTATACAACATCCCTTAAGGGTAACACGTAGCTTCCATTGCTTTGTGCGTGCAACATTTATGGGCGTTTTTCATAAAAATTTAAAATTTTTAATTCCAAATTAAAGACAAATTAATAAAACATATTAATTTCATGATTTTAGGGCGAAAAATCGAAAATTTATTAATCAATTAATTTCCGATTAACATGGATTCAAATCTAGGTCATAAAAATTTAAAATTTAACATAAATTAACGATTTTTATGGTGGTTTTTAATCATGGATACATAATTAAATTATTAATTAATTATGAAAAACAAATCAATTCTAAATTATTTGAATTTCAACAAATTAATCATAAGTACAAATTAGGTTGTATAATTAACAAGTCTAGGCATTCAAAATTGTGAAACATATACTGTAGGTCAATCAAAAACTCAAGATTTATCAACAAGAATTGCAAATATTCAATTTAATATCTTAAATTTACAAACTTTTGCGTTCGAAAAACTAAAACCTCCGAAAAGTAATAGTTAGGCTTCGAATTTGGGAATTATGGGTTCGGCCGAAAATCACTGCCGAAAACCTGCGTACATATAATTAAATAAACGCAATTTGCATTAACAATTACGAAAATTATTCACCCCTTTAAATTCTTTGCAAATTTGTAAAATTTAACCATGTCATGCAATTTAGAGTATGTAAATAATAAGAGGCTCGTGATACCACTGTTAGGTTATGATACATATGACAAAAAATAAATCATGCGGAAAACCTTAATGCCAGGAAATATATTATTTCCACATAATCATATAGCATAATTTAGATGCATACACTTTGTAGCGTGCCTACCCTAGGTGCGCCCGAACCGAACAAGAACAAGTCTTTAGGACTCCAAGTGTCGTCCCTCCGTAGATAGTCCACAGCACGTCTGGATCCGCCTTAAGCTTGACCAACTAGAATCGCCCTTAAGGTTCCTAGGATTTTCGGCTAATTAGGTTGCAAGTGTTTGGCTGATTTTAGCTCCAAAATCTTACCTTCGAATACTCCTTTGCGTACATATAATTAAATAAACGCAATTTGCAATTAATTAACAATTACGAAAATTAATCACCCCTTTTAATTCTTTGCAAATTTGTAAAATTTAACCATGTCATGCAACTTAGATTATGTAAATAATAAGAGGCTCGTGATACCACTGTTAGGTTATGATACATATGACAAAACATAAATCATGCGGAAAATCTTAATGCCAGGAAACATATTATTTACACATAATCATATAGCATAATTTAGATGCATACACTTTGTAGCGTGCCTTCCCTAGGTGCGCCCGAACCGAACAAGAACAAGTCTTTAGGACTCCAAGTGTCGTCCCTCCGTAGATAGTCCACAGCACGTCCGTATCCGCCTTAAGCTTGACCAACTAGAATCGCCCTTAAGGTTCCTAGGATTTTCGGCTAATTAGGTTGCAAGTGTTTGGCTGATTTTAGCTCCAAAATCTTACCTTCGAATACTCCTTTGCGCACATATAATTAAATAAACGCAATTTGCAATTAATTAACAATTACGAAAATTATTCACCCCTTTTAATTCTTTGCAAATTTGTAAAATTTAACCATGTCATGCAATTTAGATTATGTAAATAATAAGAGGCTCGTGATACCACTGTTAGGTTATGATACATATGACAAAAAATAAATCATGCGGAAAACCTTAATGCCAGGAAACATATTATTTACACATAATCATATAGCATAATTTAGATGCATACACTTTGTAGCGTGCCTTCCCTAGGTGCGCCCGAACCGAACAAGAACAAGTCTTTAGGACTCCAAGTGTCGTCCCTCCGTAGATAGTCCACAACACGTCCGGATCCGCCTAAAGCTTGACCAACTAGAATCGCCCTTACGGTTCCTAGGATTTTCGGCTAATTAGGTTGCAAGTGTTTGGCTGATTTTAGCTCCAAAATCTTACCTTCGAATACTCCTTTGCGTACATATAATTAAATAAACGAAATTTGCAATTAATTAACAATTACGAAAATTAATCACCCCTTTTAATTCTTTGCAAATTTGTTAAATTTAACCAAGTCATGCAATTTAGATTATGTAAATAATAAGAGGCTCGTGATACCACTGTTAGGTTATGATACATATGACAAAACATAAATCATGCGGAAAACCTTAATGCCAGGAAACATATTATTTACACATAATCATATAGCATAATTTAGATGCATACACTTTGTAGCGTGCCTTCCCTAGGTGCGCCCGAACCGAACAAGAACAAGTCTTTAGGACTCCAAGTGTCGTCCCTCCGTAGATAGTCCACAGCACGTAGGATCCGCCTTAAGCTTGACCAACTAGAATCGCCCTTAAGGTTCCTAGGATTTTCGGCTAATTAGGTTGCAATTGTATGGCTGATTTTAGCTCCAAAATCTTACCTTCGAATACTCCTTTGCGTACATATAATTAAATAAAAGCAATTTGCAATTAATTAACAATTACGAAAATTAATCACCCCTTTTAATTCTTTGCAAATTTATAAAATTTAACCATGTCATGCAATTTAGATTATGTAAATAATAAGAGGCTCGTGATACCACTGTTAGGTTATGATACATTTGACAAAACATAAATCATGCGGAAAACCTTAATGCCAGGAAACATATTATTTACACATAATCATATAGCATAATTTAGATGCATACACTTTGTAGCGTGCCTTCCCTGGGTGCGCCCGAACCGAACAAGAACAAGTCTTTAGGACTCCAAGTGTCGTCCCTCCGTAGATAGTCCACAGCACGTCCGGATCCGCCTTAAGCTTGACCAACTAGAATCGCCCTTAAGGTTCCTAGGAATTTTCGGCTAAAATGGTTGCAAGTGTTTGGCTGATTTTCGGCTAACACGCACACGAGCAGCGCACAAGCACCGCACGCCCGTGCGCAAGCCTTGCGCCCCACGCCGAGCGCACAGCGCTGAGGCCCACTGCCCGCGGCCTGCCTGATCCGTGCGCGCGCCCAAGCCTTTGGCTGGGCCTGGCCTTGCACTGGGCCTGGTCGAGGCTGGGCGACGGCCTGGCTTCGTGCTGGGCCTTCGTCTAGCAAGCCTCGTCCGATGCTAATTCGTACGATACGCTTCTGATTAAATTCCCGATTCCGGAATTCATATACGAACAATATTTAATATTTCCGATTCCGTAATTAATTTCCGTTTCGAACAAATATTTAATATTTTCGTTTCCGAAATTATTTTCCGATTTGCATAATATTTCCGATTCTGACAATATTTCCGTTTCCGGGAATATTTCCGATTCCGGCAATATTTCCATTTCCGATAATATTTTCCGATACGTACCATGTTTCCGTTTCCGGCAACATCTACGACTTGGATAATATTTATATTTCCGATACGATCCATATTTCCGTGTCCGGCAATATCATCGTTTCCGGAGTATTCATTTCTTGCTTTTGACGATCTCGGCTCCCACTGAAACCAAGATCCGTCGATTCCGAATATCCATAGATGGAGTATTTAATGCCATTAAATACTTGATCCGTTTACGTACTATTTGTGGGACCCTACGGGTTCAGTCAAGAGTAAGCTGTGGATTAATATCATTAATGCCACTTGACCTGAAGCGGCCTCTAGTTAGGCATTCAGCTCACTTGATCTCACTGAATTATTAACTTGTTAATTAATACCGAACCGCATTTATTAGACTTTAACATTAAATGCATACTTGGACCAAGGGCATTATTTCCTTCATACCCGACATCTTAGCATGACAATCCCATTCCATAAATTTGACCAAATCCTCCCTCCACCGACAATGACTCAACTCAAAAGGGTTAAGAGGGCTTTTATGGTGTAGCGTATAGGCTAGGGGTAGGGCGTGGAACAAATTTGGAAATTGGTGCTCAATCCTAAAGTGAAGCGCAAAATGAACTTTACTCAAGCAAATAGAACCAAAACAAACTCATA
Source organism: Spinacia oleracea (assembly GCF_020520425.1). Taxonomy (NCBI): domain Eukaryota; kingdom Viridiplantae; phylum Streptophyta; class Magnoliopsida; order Caryophyllales; family Amaranthaceae; genus Spinacia; species Spinacia oleracea. Next base: position 97,684,504 of record NC_079489.1, read on the forward strand.
CCACTTATTTGGGGCACCCCCAAGCTTATTCAACAACAAAACTAAACTAAAACTCTTTTTGAACTTTTCTTGATTTGATTTTCTCTTTTTTGTGTTTCAAATGAAACTTTTCTCATTGCCTTGTTTTTCTCTATTTTTGGCTTTTTCAAAACTTTCCTTTCTCTTTTGCTTTTGCTTATTTATTCACTATATACAACATAATTCCTAAACTTTGCCATTCATACCAATATCAATCATTCCTCAACATTGCATATTCATTCAAAACCAAAAAGGCATCATAAATCAAAGCTTCACTATCACTTCTAATGGTGAAAATAAAACAAAGGCTAATAGGCTTGTAATGTGCTTATAAGAAATGAAGGGGAAAGGCTCAAATGGCTAGCAAGGGGGCAAATGCAAACAAAAATATATGAGAAAAATAGAAAATAAAGTCCTAACAAAAAAGAAAAATAGTCACATAAAGGAATGCCTCTATCGTCCCCTTAATTAGTTCGGTCGCGGTCTCGGGAAGGAAAAAGTCAAATTCGGGAGATAAGAAAGTCAATGCCAAGGATCCATGCCACTCAATATGTGTAAACAATGTGTTTGGGCTAATATGAACATGATCCTTACATGGGAGCAAATACTACTCTCTCCGGTTTCAAGTCACTAGAGAGATCGACACCATCTTACCACAAGCCAAGGGTTCAAGACGCATGCTACCCAAAGTTCAACAAACTTTCTTAACACCTAAATCCTAGATTTGACCCAAGAAATTGAAAACCGTGCAAACATCTACCAATTAGGAATAAAACCATTGTAAACTACAAGTTCCAATTTTATTTGCCCCAATCAAGAATAATGCCTAAGAACCTAGAAAAACTTGCCTTGACAAAAGGAAGGAAAACAAAGAAAAAGGAGGAAAAGAATAAATCACACCAAAAGGAAAACAAAAAGAATCAGAAGAAAAGAAAAGGAAACAAAAGAAAACAAAAATCAAACTAAAATAAAATTAAAAACAAAGAAACTAATATATACAAGGGCACACAAGGTATGATTTCAAAGAAATGAGCATCACAAATTGGCAACCATACAACAAAAATCCCCCCAGGCGTGAATTAGGCCATGTCCCCAAGGCCTAAAACAAAACTATGGAGGGGTACAACTACCCATCCAACCAAATGCCCCACAAGAAATATGCTTGTCCCAAAGAATGCATGTGAGATAGAAGGATATTACCGGATATGTCGTGGGAGCAAGTCCCGCAAAGAACCGGTAAAAACCGAACCAAACTCTCTGAAAAATCGACGGACAAGGCAATGGTGGAAAGTGTGAACCCACCGCAATGAAACATACCATAAACAACTCAAAAAAAACCAAGAAAAATGTTAGTAGACAAGGGCCAAATGGCCAAATCTAACTATCAACCAACATAAGCTTATCATATATACAACCACACAAAGTGGCAAGAAGATCAACAACACCAACAATCATCAAAAGGTCCCCATAGCACCCCCACGTCACACTTTTCCCCCCAAGCTAAATACAAGCATACCATCACAATAGAAGATGGGGAAGAAGTGGAGGGAACCCTAAGAGGTGCTTGGGCCCTTCCCTTTACGCTCTAGATCATAAAGCCTCCAATATTCATCCATTTTAAGACGATGAGCACGAGCCTCTTCGTCCGTAAAAGGGGTGAAATTGAAGGTGGGGTCCACATCGGGACCCGAAGCATCGGTATAGGGAGGCCAAGCGTACTCCGGGTTAAGGGGGTAGTTTCCATGGGGAGGCTCTCCTCGGGGCCCATCCCAACCTCCAACATAATCCTTGGGCCACCCGGCCGGTGAAATTCTCGGGCCAACCATCAGGCCGATCAACCGGTGGGGGTGTGGGATACATCGGATCACCACGGTAGTCACTCCCTCCCATCATAGGGCGGGAAGGAGGGGGGAGTGACACCGGGTTGGAAAGGGCCCGTCCAATACGGGTAGGTGGGTGTACGCCCCTCATTCCAACTAGGGACGGGCCCTTGTTGGGGAGGGTGATAAGGGTAGTTAACATAGGGGGCAAAATCCCCTTTGTCAACGTGGTAATCGTGCACCCGCCTACCGTAGTAGGACGAGTCAAAATCGGGATAAGAATCCCCTGTGCGGCTCCCTTGAGGAGCAAGAGAAGCCAAGGTACGATTTTGGTCCTCTTGCCCTTGCAAGATAGCCGCAAGGGTAGATTGCAAGCCATGTAAATCAAAAGGAAAGGAAGAAGATGACATACCACCCTCATTAGGGGAAGGCTCCGTGATCGGAGGAGGACCTTGAGGAGGACTATGAGGAGGTGACTCCGGGGCGGGTTGAGGAGGAGGAAGCCTTGCCTCTTGGGCAATGAATTGAGGATCGCGGGGAAGCAAATACCGCACATTGGGAGTCCAAGAAGTGATGGAGGGATTGGGGAGGATGCACCAATCACGTTGCTTGACCGACCAAATATACTTATCATTCTTGGTGGCCTTGATCCACTTGGCATTGGTGAGAGTCCGTAAGTCAAGGAACTCTCCTCCGGAAACCGGATCCAACTCCTCTAGGGCTAGCTTGTAAGGATCATTGGGGAGTGCCCTCAAGAGAAGAGTGAGCATCCCACCAATAAGAATGTCACTACTAGTCAGCTGCCCATCCCAAATTTCAATTATTCGGGTGATCAATAGCTGCCCAAAATCCAAAATGCCACGATCCTTTTAGGTGGCTAGCCATAAGGCTCCAAGTTCCGGGCTCGACAAGGACCCGGTAGCCTCCTTTGCGAAGACCGCGTATAGAAGCATGCGGTTCAAGTAACAGATGGCGAGGTGATGAAATGAAGATGACTTAGCCGAAGAGGAAGTTAACCTCCTCGGTTCTCGCGTGAGGTTCCCCCACCATATGTTCTCATCATAGGAGCCCATATACTCCACCACCAGGTTAACGACAAGACTCCGGTTTGGGAAGATAGTGAAGAAATCATTGATCTCTTCGTCGGTGAGCGTGTGTTGATTATTGAAGGCATGAAAGTGAAGCTCTACCGTCTCTTTCCCGTCCTCATAAACCCTTCGCCTCCGAGCCGAAGCAAGAAATTCGAGGGTTACCCTCTTGGAAGTCTTAGCGTGCATCTTCACGAACTCCTCAAGATCGAGCCCCTCAATCAAAGTATCAAGCTCCTTCTTAATCCCCAAATCACGAACGGTCTTCTCATGATAGAATTTTGTCGGGCGGATGGTCCGCTTAGACAATTCTTCAAAATAGCTCCAAGACCGTTGTTCCGGTAATGTAATGCCGTAAGTTTTGAACTCCGGCAGGGCGTGTGCCTTGCGCTTGTTTGGTTGGGCGTTGGGCCCCTTCTTGGATCGTTTAGTCATCATGATGAACTTCTAGAGAACAAAAACCTACACACAAACAAAGAAAACAACCACAATCCAAAACAAAAGGAAAAAATAAGTTAGTCAAGAAAGCTAACAATCTACCATTAAGACTACCGCAAACAAATACCAATACACCACCCAAGTTCAATGCGAACAAGAGTACTCCAAACAATACTCATCAACCAAAAACTGCAAATCAACTAGAATTCAATTCAATATTTCACCAAAAATCTACCAAGAGACTAGACTTTACAAATATTAACAATGAATCATGCATAACAAGTCTAGATTATGAAGAAGTAAACACAAAAACAAACATGCATCTCTAACCACTCAAAATCAAAAATTCAGAAATTCTAACAAATAGTATGAACAATGAGATAAAATGTAAAGAAAATGGAGAAGGAAGGGAAAGAAATTGTCACCACTATTAGAGGAGGAAGACAAGATCACCCAAAAGAACTCTCCAAAGCTCCAATTACACCAATGAATCACAAAATCAAAGTTCAAACCAAACCCTAGAATTTAGGGGTTTTTGAAGGAAAATATGAAATTAATGGATTTAGGGTGAGGGAAGGGGATGAGTTTGTGAATGAGAGAGATTGAGAGTGAAATGTGTGAGTGAAATTGAGTAGGAAATGTGTAGGAAGTAGAGGTTGAAGAGTTCAAGTAGAGAGAAGAGTAGAGTAATGGTGAAGAATGAGAAATGAAGATGAGAAATGAAAAAGAAGGGGGCGCGATTTCAGTAATAGCTCGATCGCAGAACTGGGTCGCCTGACCCGTGCGAGCGCACGAAATTCCCGTACGATCGCACGGATCGAGCACGAGCGCACTGAATTCTAACCCGCTCGCAAGATCTACCGATGAGCTACTGATCCATATTTCCAGTTTTGTGCGATCGCATGAATGAGCTGTGCGATCGCACAGAACTGGATGAATACCCCTTTTGCTTTGCTCAATTAATGCACCCCATCTCTCTCCTTTTTATCTATTAAAAGTAAAAATTAAACTACGAAAACAAAAGTTAGTAAACGAAAACAAATTAGGACTAGGGTTAGGCAACCGGGTTGCCTCCCGGGTAGCGCTCGTTTAACGTAATTAGCTTGACGGGCCCCCCAAAAGTCAAGGGGGGTCAAACACACCCAACTTTGGGTCATCACTTGTCAACAAACTCTTCATAGCCCCTTTGGGCACAAACAACTTACCCAAACCACCACTCATGGAATGGGGACCAAACCAATTCTTCTTAGGCGTAGGATCGCCTTCCTTAGATTTCTTGCTCATGCACTTCTTACCATTATATGCCGGGGTGTGTGATCCCACATCATCAAGATCCATCCCGAATGTGTCGGGAATGATGTTGACGTCATCAAAGGAGTCACCTAGCACCGAAGAGCTCTCGTGCATATCCTTCTTGACTTTCCTATCAATCTCAAAATCGCACTTAAAAACACAAGGGTTGTTAGAAGAAGTAGCACAAGAGTGATTGTACTCAACACAAGCAAGAGTGTCAATTTTCATGCAACTTCTCATCTTAGAGCAACATTGATCATCAATAGCAAGCTTGAAACTAGCCTTGGCGTCTCCCGCCTTCAAAGTCATAAGGCCACCTTGAACATCGATGAGAGCACCCGCCGTAGCCAAGAATGGCCTCCCTAAAATAGTAGGGGTATGGGAGACCTCATCGATATCCAAGACAATGAAGTCAACAAGGAAATTCAAATTCCCTATCACAAGGGGAACATCATCAACCCTACCCAATTGGAACATAACCGAGCGATCGGCTAATTGCAAGGACATAGGGGTAGGGGTGAGATCGCCAAGAATAAGTTTCTCATAAATTTTGTACGGCAAAATACTTACGCTCGCCCCCAAATCACATAGAGCATTGTCAAACTTAAGCTCTTGGATGCTACAAGGAATCGAGAAGCTCCCGGGATCCTTAAGCTTTGGGGGGAAAGGGCTCGAAATCAAAGCATTACAATGATCCGTTAGGTGCACGGTTTCATTGGTGCCACAAGTCCTTTTGCCTCTCAAAATGTCTCTCATGAACCGAGAATAATGTGGCATTTGCTTGAGCGCCTCGGTGAAAGACAATGACACATATAGCTTGCTAATTGTTTCCAAAAACTTATGAAATTGATCATCTAGCTTTTTTCCAGCAATTCTTTGAGGATAGGGGGGAGGAGGAATTGGGAGAGGAGGAAGAGTAGTCTCCGTAGACTTAACACCATCAATCACGTCATCGACATGAGACTCCTCTTCCGCCATATCACAGTCCGGGGACTCATTTCCCTTAGAATCCTCACCCCTAGATTTAGATGCACCAACAAGCGTAGCACCATCATCTAGAATCATCCCACTCCTAGTCACAGCCGAATACATTTATTTAGGTGCTTGACCTTGGGGTGGGAGACTAGTATGCACTTGTTGTTCTTTGATGGTGCTAGCTAGTTGTGCTAGTTGAGTTTCAATCATTTTCGAGTGAGTGTTGGATTGCTTGAATCCATCCTCAAACTCAACATTCTTCTTGGCTTGCGCCCCCACGAACGACTCCATGAGAGCCTCAAGGTTAGACTTGAGAGGCGGGAGTGGTGGAGGTGCATTGCCATAACCACTAAGGTTTTGTTGGAATTCGTTGCCATAGGTCCTCGGTCCATTGAATCTAGGAGGTGGAAAGTGAGAAACACCATATGGACCTCCCGAGTTCAACGGCTAACCCCCACTTGAGGCACCCCTAAATTGCCCATAAGAATAGTTGTAACCCCCTCCACCTTGATGGTTAGGATTATAACTACCTTGATTGTTTTGGGCTTGATTGCCAAGACCTTGAGATTGACCATAGGGTGCTTGGCCTTGATAGCCTTGCGCTCTATAGCCACCTCGGCCTTGACTATCATACCCACCTCCTTGGCCATAGCCTTGCTAGGATCCATACATAGGGGGCCCTCTAGGTGCTTGCCTAGCAAAGTTTTGATTATTGGGGTTATCATTTCTAGACCTCTCATTCAAAGCATGGGCATATTTCATATCAAAATCACCTTCACAAGAAGGGACATAATCCACATAAGACACATTATGCACCAAAGGACAAGCATTGGGGAAATGACCAAAATCTTGACAATTATCACAAAAAGATGTGCCCGGAGGCATTGTGTCATAGGAACTAACCTTGCTCTTCCCCTTGGTGAGAAGAGTAGCCGAAGGTAGTGGAATTGTTGATGGTGATGGTGGCTGACTTGGTGTGCTCTCTAGCTTTTCCAATCTCAAGATAAGCTTCTCAATGATCCTAGCTTGCTCCATAGAATATACCGACCCTTTACCATCATCACTCCTACCCTTGCCATCATAGTCCCTTGCACCAACGTGCTAAGCTTGATAATTTTGGACAACGTCCTCAATTATCTCTTCAATTTGATCTTCGGTCTTGTTCATGATGGGACCACCCGCCCCGCATCTAGATTCATCTTGGAGGTTGGGCTCAATCCCAAGTAGAAGGTTTGAAGTAGCAACCACTTAGGGATCCCATGGTGAGGGCACTCCCTTTGGTATTCTTTGAATCGGTCCCAAGCTTCAAAAAGCGATTCATCCCGCCTTTGCTCAAATGATTGAATTTTGTGGCGATATTCCGCCATCTTTCCATGAGAGTAAAACTTGCTCAAAAATACGCTAGTCACTTAATTCCAAGTGCGAAGTGAATTTGGCTTGACCTCCTTGTCAAGCCAATCGCTAGTTCGCCCAAGGAGAGAGAAACGGAATAGAGTCAACCGCACATAGTCCGAAGTCACACCATTATGTTTGTTTGTATCACAATAATGTTCGAATTGCTTTAGGTGCTCGTGTGGTGACTCGTTTCTCTTCCCACAAAAAGGATGGCTTTGAACCAAGTTAATCAAAGTGTGCATAGGGGAATAGAGTCGAATGACGTGCCCGCCACCTCACGGATGGGGCACGCGAAGTATCTAGTCTATGGAAGAGCTTTCGCCTAATCCTAAACTAGACCACTTACATATAATAGGAACTACTATTCACTTGCACAAATTAGGCTCACAATGTCTTGCCAAACCTAGGCTATGCAATCCAATCAATTCCAATCAAATAGTATTTGCAACTACCACTCAATTAGGCATGGATATCCTATCACCAAATCAAATTTAATTACATCAATCAATCAACATTCAACCATCAATTTCCCCTAATTAAGCCCCTAAATTCTCCCCTTTCCCTAACCTAAATCTACTCACTACACATACTTGAAACTAGGAAATTCATGAGTTCTAGGCAAGCAATTATGTAATTGAAGGAGTAGAAGGAAAGAATCAAGAAGTTGAGCATTCAATTGCAAAATCAATTAAAGAATTGAGAATTAATGAAACTAAAATCAAAGCAAAGAGGAATTCAAGAAGTTGAAGAACAATCAAAGAACAATAACAAAATAGCATGAACAAAGAACTAAGAACTTGAATAAAAATTGCTAGGAATTGAGAAGAGTTGAAGAAATTACAACTTGAAGCTTCAAAGCAATGGAGTTTCTCTCTCTAGAAAACTTAGCTTGAAGAGCAAACTTTCTAAAACTTCTTAAAATTCTATTTCTGAAATTAATTGTCAATAATAAAAAAAATGAAAATTCTATTTATAAAACCCCTAAGAAAATAGAAATTTAAACTCGAAAAGCCAGCCCGCGCAGCGATGCGATCGCGGAGACCAAGGTGCGATCGCACAGGTGCGAACGTGGCCCAGATCCGTGCGATCGTTTTCAGCGACGATTCTCTTCTATGCATGGTGCGAACGAGCTCCAAATTCGTGCGATCGCACGGTCTTGAATTAGCCAATTCTTCAAAATTCTTCATGTGCTCGCACGGAAATTCTGTGCGAGTGGGGTCATTTCTGGTGCGTTCGCACGAAACTCTAAATAGTTCCTGCATCGTTTTTGCGATTTCGTGCGACCACACACTTCCGGAACTCGATCGCACGGCCTGATTGACTTTAAGGCCAAGTCTGCTGACCCGTGCGAACGCAGAGAATTCCCGTGCTATCGCACGGGCCTGATTCGAGCATATTTCCACTCCTTTCCATCATTCTCCAACATTTTTCCTGAAAAGTGCAAAGATGGTATAAGGGCATAAAAATGTAACAAAGGCTATACAAAACTACCAAAAAGCATAATAAAATTCTATAAAATCCTAACCTTAGAGTGACATAAATTCCGCTCATCAGTAGCCCTAGATGGCCCTCACATTCCTATATCAGCAAAACTGCAATTCAACGTCACAAACAATGCGGCAGAGTATGAAGCATGCATCATGGGCCTGGAAGCTGCCTTAGCATTATGTGTCCAGAAACTTCGAGTCTACAGGGATTCCTCCCTATTCATCAATCAAATTTCCGACAAATGGAAAGTAAGAAGCGAGAGCTTCGCTCCATACCAGTCCTATCTTGAGCAGTTGTCTGAGCAAGTAGAAGAGCTTCGCTATACATACCTCCCGAGAGAGGAGAACCAATTCGCCGATGCACTGGCAAAGCTGGCCTTAATGATCAACATTCCAAATAGCATGGCCGAAATGCCACTTACAATTCAAACACGTCAACAAGCAGCATATGTCCATGCTATTGACAACGTTCAGCAAGACAGAGATGAACCTTGGTTTACAAACATTCAAAGGTACCTACAACATTCAGAGTATCCCCCACACTTTTCAAGCAAGAATGAAAGGGCTGTACGACTACAATCAGCCAATTTCGTCATAGAAGCCGGCATTCTATACAAGAGGTCCCCTAGCGGCCCTAATCTCCGATGTGTTCACAAGCACGAAGATCAAAGAGTCATGGAAAACATACATGCCGGAGTCTGTGGCACCCACATGAACGGGAAGATGTTGGGTCTTAAAATCATCAGGGCTGATACTACTGGACTACCCTCGAGCGGGATTGCTACTTCTTTGTCAAGAAATGTCCTACCTGTAAAAAGTGTGCGAATCTAAAGCACATTCCCCCTGAAGGAAATAATGCCCTTGGTCCAAGTATGCATTTAATGTTAAGTCTAATAAATGCGGTTCAGTATTAATTAACAAGTTAATAATTCAGTGAGATCAAGTGAGCTGAATGCCTAGCTAGAGGCCGCTTCAGTTCAAGTGGAATAATGATATTAATCCACAGCTTACTCTTGACTGAACCCGTAGGGTCACACAAATAGTACGTAAACGGATCAAGTAATTAATGGCATTAAATACTCCATCTATGGATATTCGGAATCGACGGAACTTAGTTTCAGTGGGAGCTGAGATCGTCAAAAGCAAGAAATGAATACTCCGGAAACGATGATGTTTCCGGAAACGGAAGTATGGATTGTATCGGAAATATAAATATTATCCAAGTCGTAGATGTTGCCGGAAACGGAAACATGGTACGTATCGTAAAAATATTATTGGAATCGGAAATATTGCCGAAAACGGAAATATTGTCAGAAACGGAAATATTATCGAAATCGGAAAATAATTCCGGAAACGGAAATATTAAATATTTGTTCGAAACGGAAATTAATTCCGGAATCGGAAATATTAGATATTGTTCGTATCGGAAATAAATTCCGGAATCGAGAATTTAATCGGAAGCGTATCGTACGAATTAGTATCGGACGAGGCCTGCCAGACGAAGGCCCAGCACAAAGCCAGGCCATCGCCCAGCAAGCCAAAGCGCAACAAAACACACGCTAAGCCTCGACCAGGCCCAGCGCAAAAGCCAGGCCCGGCAGAAGCTTTGGGCGCGCATGCGGAGCAAAGGGCTGCGACGAGTGGGCCTTGCGCTGTGCGTGGGCCGTAAGGCCTGCGTGCGGTTCTTCATATGATTAAATCTAATCCTAACAGATAAAGTTTATTTAAATAGAGTCCTAGCAGGATTCTAATTAAATAAATTAGTATTCTAATAGGATTATAATTCCTTTTCCATACCTCTATAAATAGGTGCCTAGTGTCACATATTTACATAACAACATTGGAGTATTCAAAGGTAAGATTTTGGAGCTAAAATCAGCCAAACACTTGCAACCTAATTAGCCGAAAATCCTAGGAACCTTAAGGGCGATTCTAGTTGGTCAAGCTTAAGGCGGATCTGGACGTGCTGTGGACTATCTACGGAGGGACGACACTTGGAGTCCTAAAGACTTGTTCTTGTTCAGTTCGGGCGCAGCTAGGGAAGGCACGCTACAAAGTGTATGCATCTAAATTATGCTATATGATTATGTGTAAATAATATGTTTCCTGGCATTAAGGTTTTCCGCAGGATTTATGTTTTGTCGTATGTATCATAACCTAACAGTGGTATCACGAGCCTCTTATTATTTACATAATCTAAATTGCATGACATGGTTAAATTTTACAAATTTGCAAAGAATTAAAAGGGGTGAATAATTTTCGTAATTGTTAATGCAAATTGCGTTTATTTAATTATATGTACGCAGTTTTTCGGCAGTTTCTTCGTTACTCATTGTAGACACCTACTTTTGTCCCCATTCCCGAAAGGGAAGGTTCGACGATGAAAGCATAAATCTCCACTTGAAAACGCATCTCCTATAAAATAACGAATCTCGATCACCCCTTTTCATTTCACCCGAAACCGGCTATTTATGGAAACCTGCCAAAAATAGTAACTGCCGTAATGGGTATTTTTTAAAAGTGGCAAGTCATAAAAGATAGAAACCTGTCAGAATTAGGTGTTGCACTCCAACATAAATCCTAAATGAGATAGAGATTACGAGAGAATCCTATTCCTAATCTGATTTGAAAATAAGAGTCACGTATTAATTAAAATCCTAACGAGCCTAGAGTTCGTAACTGGCCCAGACGCATTCCGTCACAAGGTTAATACGCACTAAAAGACTCGATTAAGTCTCAAAAACTCCGGATTCTAGGAATCCAAATCTGACTAAGAAAACAGCCCAGATCCTATTTTCAACGCCTGGCTCTGGGCGCTGAAAATACCTGGGACGTGTTCTTTCCTAATTTCTCGTGGATTAGAGTTCTACAATTCTATCTTTCCACGAACTCTTTTCTACAAATATAGCCCAGGTTCGACGTGAAAAAAGGACAACACACAATTATTATTTCGGAGTATTGACTCCAACCCCTAAGCCTAAGCCTCACGCTGCGAAACTGATCACGCGTTCTGTCGCAATCGATCCATAAATAAAACAGAAAGTATCATGTCCCGTACCTTGAGATTTGTTAAATAAAAGGAGAAATAGCAAAGTCAAAGTGGTTAGTTTTCTGAGAACCGTGACGCACCTCTCAAGGGTGCGTCGTAATGTGTCCCTTTTCTATGATTTAATTGCTTTCCTTGCCCTTTTTATGAACTGTTAAACTAACTAAATCTGATTGTTCTATCACGCCTAATAAATATGATATTTTTGGGAAATTGGATTATCATGCTAGGTCCCCTAATACAATCTAAATCAGATAATCGCGCTCGATTTAGTACTATATGTTGCATATTGCTAAAATCAACTCAGATTAGTTTAATAGTTAACTCATGTCCCTTCAATTATTTATGCTGAGCTAGTAAGGATATCCTGCTTCTGGAGTTATCGAAGAGCGAGTACTCCTCTCGGTAGTTACAGTCCCCCAAACCCTCAATCTCTACCTTGCGGGTGTATGTTGAGAGATCCCCACACCAGGGATCACAAGGGAACCTACGGCCGTCGTGGTCAAACATAATTGCACTCCCTTTATGTCACGATAACCGGGTTTTGTCAGTTTTTCTCATTGTCGTTAAAAACTGAATGGCGACTCCTATATTAATAGTCAATTGGGTGTAAACTCACAGGAAATCCAATTACACTTGATTTGACAAAAATAAGCGTCACACCCACGAGGGACGAGGTCACGCATTAGCCTCGTGCTTTTTCGGCCCCCTCACAGTGGCGACTCCACTTGGGATAGTGAAGGAAATACTCGTGCTTGTAGGTAATCAAAATAGCCGAAAGGTGAAACGATCCTACCGCGCCTTTATTTCCCCATCAAGTTGGGACGACCTGAAAATCAGCATATTAATGTGAACGGGCAGGACGGCATAATGAATCTTGGCTCCCTCAGGGAGTTTGGACTAGGGATACCCATCTCCAACCGGGGGGTGCATAAGCTTCGAATGTTGTCCACTCGGCACTTTCGCTATTAGTACACCCGTCCCAAACCCAATGAGGAGATGCGTTATTTTCCGATTAAGCCACAATCTCATGCATATTTAAGACATATTTAAAAGCAATAAATAACTTAAAGCGCTAGCATGCATAAGATAAGTGTGATCTAGTATGGCCCGACTTCATCTTGAAGATTCAACTTCAAAGTCCGTCTTGAATTTCACCGTGGGAGTCGCCATTTTCTTCAAACATGATAAGCTATAATTAAACTAATTACAACTATTTGATGGTACGCAGACCATATTTGAATTGAAAAACAAATTTTGGTGCATTAGACCAATTACATTCAAATTAATGGTACGCATACCATATTTTCTATCCTATTTGGGCCATACTAGTCACTTCATAACCTGCAAAATAGTACATATACAATATATATCATTCACCCATTCATTATCATGAATGGCCCACATAGATGGTTAGTAAAACACATTGTATGCATCACATAAATATTTGCAGCAATTAATCAAGGGCACCAATAATCTACCAATTATTCAGTCCTTATTAATTCTAATCAAGTTGTTTTAACCTTAAAGGATTTGTAGACCTAATCAAGAGTTTATGACTAAAATGCTCCCACTTAAACCAATAACTTTACATGCTTTACTAATTTTAAACATAAAAATGTATTTCTAGTCTAACCGGAAACATACAAGTTTAATTAAAATTTAAAGCTCATATAAAATTATAATCGAATCCATCTAGTTTAATTTATTTTTCAGTTGATTTAAACGAATTTAAATTAATTCAAGGTTTAATTTTAGTAAAATAATTAGTATAAATTAAAATTTATAATAATTATAATATTCAAAATTAAAATCCGAGAAAACAATTTAAATTATTAATTTTAAAATTAATTAAAATTATTTTCGAACTGAAAATTCAAATTAAAATTCAAAACGACTCAATCGCAACATGACGAGCACTTGGGCTTGCGCCCAACCCCATCGAGTACACAACCGATCGCATGGCCATGGCACAATACAGCAGCAGCCACGCGCAAACGCAGCAAGCCATGCCACGCTTGCGCGCAGCCTGCTCACCCGCATGCATCGCAGCAGCTCTCGTGGCGAGGCACCGCTCGTTGGTGCGCGGAGCAGTGCTCGCTGGGCGACCCAGCTTGCGCTCTCCCGCGCGCGCGCCTCGACCTTGTGCCACACCCCTTCGCCCACCGCCCATCAACACAGCACACACACGCCCAGGCTCCTTGCCTCGCGCGCGCGCCATGACTAGCTCCCTTGCTCGTCGTCGCGTGCCCGCACTATACAACACCCCTTAAGGGTAACGACGTAGCTTCCATTGATTTGTGCGTGCAACATTTATGGGCGTTTTTCATAAAAATTTAAAATTTTTAATTCAAAATTAATGACAAATTAATAAAACATATTAATTTCATGATTTTAGGGCGAAAAATCGAAAATTTATTAATCAATTAATTTCCGATTAACATGGATTCAAATCTAGGTCATAAAATTTTAAAATTTAACATAAATTAACAATTTTTATGGTGGTTTTTAATCATGGATACATAATTAAATTATTAATTAATTATGAAAAACAAATCAATTCTAAATTATTCGAATTTCAACAAATTAATCATAATTACAAATTAGGTTGTATAATTAACAAGTCTAGGCATTCAAAATTGTTAAACATATACTGTAGGTCAATCAAAAACTCAAGATTTATCAACAAGAATTGCAAATATTCAATTTAACATCTTAAATTTACAAAATTTTGCGTTCGAAAAACTAAAACCTCCAAAAAGTCATAGTTAGGCTTCGAATTTGGGAAATCTGGGTTCGGCCGAAAATCACTCGATTTGGATGAGTAACGAAGAAACTGCCGAAAAACTGCGTACATATAATTAAATAAACGCAATTTGCATTAACAGTTACGAAAATTATTCACCCCTTTTAATTCTTTGCAAATTTGTAAAATTTAACCATGTCATGCAATTTAGATTATGTAAATAATAAGAGGCTCGTGATACCACTGTTAGGTTATGATACATATGACAAAATATAAATCATGTGGAAAACCTTAATGCCAGGAAACATATTATTTACACATAATCATATAGCATAATTTAGATGCATACACTTTGTAGCGTACCTTCCCTAGGTGCGCCCGAACCGAACAAGAACAAGTCTTTAGGACTCCAAGTGTCGTCCCTCCGTAGATAGTCCACAGCACGTCCGGATCCGCCTTAAGGTTGACCAACTAGAATCGCCCTTAAGGTTCCTAGGATTTTCGGCTAATTAGGTTGCAAGTGTTTGGCTGATTTTAGCTCCAAAATCTTACCTTTGAATACTCCTTTGCGTACATATAATTAAATAAACGCAATTTGCAATTAATTAACAATTACGAAAATTAATCACCCCTTTTAATTCTTTGCAAATTTGTAAAATTTAACCATGTCATGCAATTTAGATTATGTAAATAATAAGAGGCTCGTGATACTACTGTTAGGTTATGATACATATGACAAAACATAAATCATGTGGAAAACCTTAATGCCAGGAAACATATTATTTACACATAATCATATAGCATAATTTAGATGCATACACTTTGTAGCGTGCTTTCCCTAGCTGCGCCCGAACCAAACAAGAACAATTCTTTAGGACTCCAAGTGTCGTCCCTCCTTAGATAGTCCACAGCATGTCCGGATCCGCCTTAAGCTTGACCAACTAGAATTGCCCTTAAGGTTCCTAGGAATTTTCGACTAAAATGGTTGCAAGTGTTTAGCTGATTTTTGCTTCAAAATCTTACATTTGAATACTTCAATGTTGTGTATAAATTTGTGACCCTAGGCACCTATTTATAGAGTTATGGAAAAGGACTTATAATCCTATTAGAATACTAATTTAGTTTAATTAGAATCCTGCTAGGACTCTATTAAATAAACTTTATCTATTAGGATTAGGATTTAATCATATGACGAATCCCGATAGCTTTAGGATTCGTGTAACACGCACACGAGCAGCGCACGAGCACCGCACACCCGTGCGCAAGCCTTGCGCCCTATGCCGAGCGCACAGCACTGAGGCCCACTGCCCGCGGCCTGCCTGATCCGTGCGCGCGCCCAAGCCTTGGCTGGGCCTGGCCTTGCACTGGGCCTGGTCGAGGTTGGGCGACGGCCTGGCTTCGTGTTGGGCCTTCGTCTAGCAAGCCTCGTCCGATGCTAATTCGTACGATACGCTTCTGATTAAATTCCCGATTCCGGAATTCATATATGAACAATATTTAATATTTCCAATTCCGGAATTAATTTCCGTTTCGAACAAATATTTAATATTTCCGTTTCCGGAATTATTTTCCGATTTCGATAATATTTCCGATTCTGACAATATTTCCGTTTCCGGGAATATTTCCGATTCCGGCAATATTTCCATTTCCGATAATATTTTCCGATACGTACCATGTTTCCGTTTCCGGCAACATCTACGACTTGGATAATATTTATATTTCCGATACGATCCATATTTCCGTGTCCGGCAATATCATCGTTTCCGGAGTATTCATTTCTTGCTTTTGACGATCTCGGCTCCCATTGAAACCAAGATCCGTCGATTCCGAATATCCATAGATGGAGTATTTAATGCCATTAAATACTTGATCCGTTTACGTACTATTTGTGGGACCCTACGGGTTCAGTCAAGAGTAAGCTGTGGATTAATATCATTAATGCCACTTGAACTGAAGCGGCCTCTAGTTAGGCATTCAGCTCACTTGATTTCACTGAATTATTAACTTGTTAATTAATACTGAACCGCATTTATTAGACTTTAACATTAAATGCATACTTGGACCAAGGGCATTATTTCCTTCATACCCGACATCTTAGCATGACAATCTCATTCCATAAATTTGACCAAATCCTCCCTCCACCGACAATGACTCAACTCAAAAGGGTCAAGAGGACTTTTTAAGGTGTAACGTAGGCTAGAGGTAAGGTGTGGAACAAATTTGGTAATTGGTGCTGATACCTAAAGTGAAGCGCAATAAATGAACTCAACTCAAGCAAATCGAACCACAACAAACTCATACCACTTATTTGGGGTACACCCAAGCTTATTCAACAACTACACTAAACTAAAACTCTCTTTGAACTTTTCTTGATTTGATTTTCTCTTTTTTGTGTTTCAAATGAAACTTTTCTCATTGCCTTGTTTTTATTTTAGTTTGATTTTCTCTTTTTTGTGTTTCAAATCAATCATTCCTCAACATTGCATATTCATTCAAAACCATTAAGCATCATAACTCAAAGCTTCACTATCACTTCTAAGGGTGAAAATAAAACAAAGGCTAATAGGCTTGTAATGTGCTTATAAGAAATGAAGGGGAAAGGCTCAAATGGCTAGCAAGGGGGCAAATGCAAACAAAAATATATGAGAAAAATAGAAAATAAAGTCCTAACTAAAAAGAAAAATAGTCACCGAAAGGAATGCCTCTATCGTCCCCTTAATTAGTTCGGTCGCGGTCTCGGGAAGGAAAAAGTCAAATTCGGGAGATAAGAAAGTCAATGCCAAGGATCCATGCCACTCAATATGTGTAAACAATGTGTTTGGGCTAATATGAACATGATCCTCACATGGGAGCAAATACTACTCTCTCCGGTTTCAAGTCACTAGAGAGATCGACACCATCTTACCACAAGCCAATGGTTCAAGACGCATGCTACCCAAAGTTCAACAAACTTTCTTAACACCTAAATCCTAGATTCGACCAAAGACATTGAAAACCGTGCAAACATCTACCAATTAGGAATAAAACCATTGTAAACTACAAGTTCCAATTTTATTTGCCCCAATCAAGAATAATGCCTAAGAACCTAGAAAAACTTGTCTTGACAAAAGGAAGGAAAACAAAGAAAAAGGAGGAAAAGAAGAAAAGAAGAAATCACACCAAAAGGAAAACAAAAAGAATCAAAAGAAAAGAAAAGGAAACAAAAGAAAACAAAAATCAAACTAAAATAAAATTAAAAACAAAGAAACTAATATATACAAGGGCACACAAGGTATGATTTCAAAGAAATGAGCATCACAAATTGGCAACCATACAATAAAAATCCCCCCAAGCGTGAAGTAGGCCATTTCCCCAAGGCCTAAAACAAAACTATGGAGGGGCACAACTACCCATCCAACCAAATGCCCCACAAGAAATATGCCTGTCCCAAAGAATGCATGTGAGATAGAAGGATATTACCGGATATGTCGTGGGAGCAAGTCCCGCAAAGAACCGGTAAAAACCGAACCAAACTCTCTGAAAAATCGACGGACAAGGCAATGGTGGAAAGTGTGAACCCACCGCAATGAAACATACCATAAACAACTCAAAAACAACCAAGAAAAATGTTAGTAGACAAGGGCCAAATGGCCAAATCTAACTATCAACCAACATAAGCTCATCATATATACAACCACACAAAGTGGAAAGAAGATCAACAACACCAACAAGCATCAAAAGGTCCCCATAGCACCCCCACGTCACACTTTTCCCCCCAAGCTAAATACAAGCATACCATCACAATAGAAGATGGGGAAGAAGTGGAGGGAACCCTAAGAGGTGCTTGGGCCCTTCCCTTTACGCTCTAGATCATAAAGCCTCCAATATTCATCCATTTTAAGACGATGAGCACGAGCCTCTTCGTCCGTAAAAGGGGTGAAATTGAAGGTGGGGTCCACATCGGGACCCGAAGCATCGGTATAGGGAGGCCAAGCGTACTCGGGGTTAAGGGGGTAGTTTCCATGGGGAGGCTCTCCTCGGGGCCCATCCCAACCTCCAACATAATCCTTGGGCCACCCGGTGAAATTCTCGGGCCAACCATCAGGCCGATCAACCGGTGGGGGTGTGGGATACATCGGATCACCACGGTAGTCACTCCCTCCCATTATAGTATAATCATAGGGCGGGAAGGAGGGGGGAGTGACACCGGGTTGGAAAGGGCCCGTCCAATACGGGTAGGTGGGTGTACGCTCCTCATTCCAACTAGGGACGGGCCCTTGTTGGGGAGGGTGATAAGGGTAGTTAACATAGG
The DNA here is from genome assembly GCF_020520425.1 of Spinacia oleracea. Taxonomy (NCBI): domain Eukaryota; kingdom Viridiplantae; phylum Streptophyta; class Magnoliopsida; order Caryophyllales; family Amaranthaceae; genus Spinacia; species Spinacia oleracea. The sequence continues at coordinate 97,703,101 of NC_079489.1, forward strand.
GGGCAAAATCCCCTTTGTCAACGTGGTAATCGTGCACCCGCCTACCGTAGTAGGACGACTCAAAATCGGGATAAGAATCCCCCCGTGCGGCTCCCTTGAGGAGCAAGTGAAGCCAAGGTACGATTTTGGTCCTCTTGCCCTTGCAAGATAGCCGCAAGGGTAGATTGTAAGCCATGTAAATCAAAAGGAGAGGAAGAAGATGACATACCACCCTCATTAGGGGAAGGCTCCGTGATCGGAGGAGGACCTTGAGGAGGACTATGAGGAGGAGACTCCGGGGCGGGTTGAGGAGGAGGAAGCCTTGCCTCTTGGGAAATGAATTGAGGATCGCGGGAAAGCAAATACCGCACATTGGGAGTCCAAGAAGTGATGGAGGGATTGGGGAGGATGCACCAATCACGTTGCTTGACTGACCAAATATACTTATCATTCTTGGTGGCCTTGATCCACTTGGCATTGGTGAGAGTCCGCAAGTCAAGGAACTCCCCTCCGGAAACCGGATCCAACTCCTCTAGGGCTAGCTTGTAAGGATCATTGGGGAGTGCCCTCAAGAGAAGAATGAGCATCCCACCAATAAGAATGTCGCTACTAGTCGGCTGCCCATCCCAAATTTCAATTATCCGGGTGATCAATAGCTGCCCAAAATCCAAAATGCCACGATCCTTTTAGGTGGCTAGCCATAAGGCTCCAAGTTCCGGGCTCGACAAGGACCCGGTAGCCCCCTTTGCGAAGACCGCGTATAGAAGCATGCGGTTCAAGTAACAGATAGCGAGGTGATGAAATGAAGATGACTTAGCCGAAGAGGAAGTTAACCTCCTCGGCTCTCGCATGAGGTTCCCCCACCATATGTTCTCATCATAGGAGCCCATATACTCCACCACCGGGTTAACGACAAGACCTCGGTTTGGGAAGATAGTGAAGAAATCATTGATCTCTTCGTCGGTGAGCGTGTGTTGATTATTGAAGGCATGAAACTGAAGCTCTACCGTCTCTTTCCCTTCCTCATAAACCCTTCGCCTCCGAGCCGAAGCAAGAAATTCGAGGGTTACCCTCTTGTAAGTCTTAGCGTGCATCTTCACGAACTCCTCAAGATCGAGCCCCTCAATCAAAGTATTAAGCTCCTTCTTAAACCCCAAATCACGAACGGTCTTCTCATGATAGAATTTTGTCGGGCGGATGGTCCGCTTAGACAATTCTTCAAAATAGCTCCAAGACCGTTGTTCCGGAAATGTAATGCCGTAAGTTTTGAACTCCGGCGGGGCGGGTGCCTTGCGCTTGTTTGGTTGGGCTTTGGGCCCCTTCTTGGATCGTTTAGTGATCATGATGAACTTCTAGAGAACAAAAACCTACACACAAACAAAGAAAACAACCATAATCCAAAACAAAAGGAAAAAATAAGTTAGTCAAGAAAGCTAACAATCTACCATTAAGACTACCGCAAACAAATACCAATACACCACCCAAGTTCAATGCGAACAAGAGTACTCCAAACAATACTCATCAACCAAAAACAGCAAATCAACTAGAATTCAATTCAATATTTCACCAAAAATCTACCAAGAGACTAGACTTTACAAATATTAACAATGAATCATGCATAACAAGTCTAGATTATGAAGGAGTAAACACAAAAACAAACATGCATCTCTAACCACTCAAAATCAAAAATTCAGAAATTCTAACAAAAAGTATGAACAATGAGATAAAATGTAAAGAAAATAGAGAAGGAAGGGAAAGAAATTGTCACCACTATTAGAGGAGGAAGACAAGATCACCCAAAAGCACTCTCCAAAGCTCCAATTACACCAATGAATCACAAAATCAAAGTTCAAACCAAACCCTAGAATTTGGGGGGTTTTGAAGGAAAATATAAAATTAATGGATTTAGGGTGAGGGAAGGGGATGAGTTTGTGAATGAGAGAGATTGAGAGTGAAATGTGTGAGTGAAATTGAGTAGGAAATGTGTAGGAAGTAGAGGTTGAAGAGTTAAAGTAGAGAGAAGAGTAGAGTAATGGTGAAGAATGAGAAATGAAGATGAGAAATGAAAAAGAAGGGGGCGCGATTTCAGTAATAGCTCGATCGCAGAACCGCGTCGCCCGACCCGTGCGAGCGCACGAAATTTCCGTACGATCGCACGGATCGAGCACGAGCGCACTGAATTCTAACCCGCTTGCAAGATCTACCGATGAGCTACTAATCCATATTTCCAGTTTTGTGCGATCGCATGAATGAGCTGTGCGATCGCACAGAACTGGATGAATACCCCTTTTGCTTTTCTCAATTAATGCACCCCATCTCTCTCCTTTTTATCTATTAAAAGTAAAAATTAAACTACGAAAACAAAAGTTAGTAAACGAAAACAAATTAGGACTAGGGTTAGGCAACCGGGTTGCCTCCCGGGTAGCGCTCGTTTAACGTAATTAGCTTGAAGGGCCCCCCAAAAGTTAAGGGGGGTCAAACACACCCAACTTTGGGTCATCACTTGTCAACAAACTCTTCATAGCCCCTTTGGGCACAAACAACTTACCCAAACCACCACTCATGGAATGGGGACCAAACAAATTCTTCTTAGGCGTAGGATCGCCTTCCTTAGATTTCTTGCTCATGCACTTCTTACCATTATATGCCGGGGTGTGTGATCCCACATCATCAAGATCCATCCCGAATGTGTCGGGAATGATGATGACGTCATCAAAGGAGTCACCTAGCCCCGAAGAGATCTCGTCCATATCCTTCTTGACTTTCCTATCAATCTCAAAATCGCACTAAAAAACACAAGGGTTGTTAGAAGAAGTAGCACAAGAGTGATTGTACTCAACACAAGCAAAAGTGTCAATTTTCATGCAACTTCTCATCTTAGAGCAACATTGATCATCAATAGCAAGCTTGAAACTAGCCTTCGCGTCTCCCGCCGTCAAAGTGATAAGGCCACCTTGAACATCGATGAGAGCACCCGCCGTAGCCAAGAATGGCCTCCCTAAAATAATAGGGGTATGGGCGTCCTCATTGATATCCAAGACAATGAAGTCAACAAGGAAATTAAAATTCCCTATCACAAGGGGAACATCATCAACCCTACCCAATTGGAACATAACCGAGCAATCGGCTAATTGCAAGGACATAGGGGTAGGGGTGAGATCGCCAAGAATAAGTTTCTCATAAATTTTGTACGGCAAAATACTTACGCCCGCCCCCAAATCACATAGAGCATTGTCAAACTTAAGCTCTTGGATGCTACAAGGAATCGAGAAGCTCCCGGGATCCTTAAGCTTTGGGGGGAAAGGGCTCGAAATCAAAGCACTACAATGCTCCGTTAGGTGCACGGTTTCATTGGTGCCACAAGTCCTTTTGCCTCTCAAAATGTCTCTCATGAACCGAGAATAATGTGGCATTTCCTTTAGCGCCTCGGTGAAAGACAATGACACATATAGCTTGCTAATTGTTTCCAAAAACTTAGAAATTGATCATCTAGCTTTTTTCCAGCAATTCTTTGAGGATAGGGGGGAGGAGGAATTGGGAGAGGAGGAAGAGTAGTCTCCGTAGACTTAACACCATCAATCACGTCATCGATATGAGACTCCTCTTCCGCCATATCACAGTCCGGGGACTCATTTCCCTTAGAATCCTCACCCCTAGAGCTAGATGCACCAACAAGCGTAGCACCATCATCTAGAATCATCCCACTCCTAGTCACAACCGAATACATTTATTTAGGTGCTTGACCTTGGGGTGGGAGACTAGTATGCACTTGTTGTTCTTTGATGGTGCTAGCTAGTTGTGCTAGGTGAGTTTCAATCATTTTCAAGTGAGTGTTGGATTGATTGAATCCATCCACAAACTCAACATTCTTCTTGGCTTGCGCCCCCACGAACGACTCCATGAGAGCCTCAAGGTTAGACTTGAGAGGCGGGAGTGGTGGAGGTGCATTGCCATAACCACTAAGGTTTAGTTGGAATTCGTTGCCATAGGTCCTCGGTCCATTGAATCTGGGAGGTGGAAAGTGAGAAACACCATATGGACCTCCCGAGTTCAACGCATAACCCCCACTTGAGGCACCCCTAAATTGCCCATAAGAATAGTTGTAACCCCCTCCACCTTGATGGTTAGGATTATAACTACCTTGATTGTTTTAGGCTTGATTGCCAAGACCTTGAGATTGACCATAGGGTGCTTGGCCTTGATAGCCTTGCGCTCTATAGCCACCTCGGCCTTGACTATCATACCCACCTCCTTGGCCATAGCCTTGGTAGGATCCATACATAGGGGGCCCTCTAGGTGCTTGCCTAGCAAAGTTTTGATTATTGGGGTTATCATTTCTAGACCTCTCATTCAAAGCATGGGCATATTCCATATCAAAATCACCTTCACAAGAAAAGACATAATCCACATAAGACACATTATGCACCAAAGGACAAGCATTGGGGAAATGACCAAAATCTTGACAATTATCACAAAAAGATGTGCCCGGAGGCATTGTGTCATAGGAACTAACCTTGCTCTTCCCCTTGGTGAGAAGAGTAGCCGAAGGTAGTGGAATTGTTGATGGTGATGGTGGCTGACTTGGTGTGCTCTCTAGCTTTTCCAATCTCAAGCTAAGCTTCTCAATGATCCTAGCTTGCTCCATAGAATATACCGACCCTTTACCATCATCACTCCTACCCTTGCCATCATAGTCCCTTGCACCAACGTGCTAAGCTTGATAATTTTGGACAACGTCCTCAATTATCTCTTCAATTTGATCTTCGGTCTTGTTCATGATGGGACCACCCGCCCCGCATCTAGATTCGTCTTGGAGGTTGGGCTCAATCCCAAGTAGAAGGTTTGAAGTAGCAACCACTTAGGGATCCCATGGTGAGGGCACTCCCTTTGGTATTCTTTGAATCGGTCCCAAGCTTCAAAAAGCAATTCATCCCGCCTTTGCTCAAATGATTGAATTTTGTGGCGATATTCCGCCGTCTTTCCATGAGAGTAAAACTTGCTCAAAAATACGCTAGTCACTTAATTCCAAGTGCGAAGTGAATTTGGCTTGACCTCCTTGTCAAGACAATCGCTAGCTCGCCCAAGGAGAGAGAAACGGAATAGAGTCAACCGCATATAGTCCGAAGTCACACCATTATGTTTGTTTGTATCACAATAATGTTCGAATTGCTTTAGGTGCTCGTGTGGTGACTCGTTTCTCTTCCCACAAAAAGGATGGCTTTGAACCAAGTTAATCAAAGTGTGCATAGGGGAATAGAATCGAATGACGTGCCCGACACCTCACGGATGGGGCACGCGAAGTATCTAGTCTATGGAAGAGCTTTCGCCTAATCCTAAACTAGACCACTTACATATAATAGGAACTACTATTCACTTGCACAAATTAGGCTCACAATGTCTTGCCAAACCTAGGCTATGCAATCCAATCAATTCCAATCAAATAGTATTTGCAACTACCACTCAATTAGGCATGGATATCCTATCACCAAATCAAATTTAATTACATCAATCAATCAACATTCAACCATCAATTTCCCCTCATTAAGCCCCTAGATTCTCCCATTTCCCTTTCCCTAACCTAAATCTACTCACTACACATACTTGAAACTAGGAAATTCATGAGTTCTAGGCAAGCAATTATGTAATTGAAGGAGTAGAAGGAAAGAATCAAGAAGTTGAGCATTCAATTGCAAAATCAATTAAAGAATTGAGAATTAATGAAACTAAAATCAAAGCAAAGAGGAATTCAAGAAGTTGAAGAACAATCAAAGAACAATAACAAAATAGCATGAACAAAGAACTAAGAACTTGAATAAAAATTGCTAGGAATTGAGAAGAGTTGAAAAAATTACAACTTGAAGCTTCAAAGCAATGGAGTTTCTCTCTCTAGAAAACTTAGCTTGAAGAGCAAACTTTCTAAAACTTCTTAAAATTCTATTTCTGAAATTAATTGTCAATAATAAAAAAAATGAAAATTCTATTTATAAAACCCCTAAGAAAATAGAAATTTAAACTCGAAAAGCCAGCCCGCGCAGCGATGCGATCGCGGAGACCCAGGTGCGATCGCACAGGTGCGAACGTGCCCCAGATCCGTGCGATCGTTTTCAGCGACGATTCTCTTCTATGCATGGTGCGAACGAGCTCCAAATCCGTGCGATCGCACGGTCTTGAATTAGCCAATTCTTCAAAATTCTTCATGTGCTCGCACGGAAATTCTGTGCGAGCGGGCTCATTTTTGGTGCGTTAGCACGAAACTCTAAATAGTTCCTGCATCGTTTTTGCGATTTCGTGCGACCACACACTTCCGGAACTCGATCGCACGGCCTGATTGACTTTAAGGCCAAGTCTGCTAACCCGTGCGAACGCAAAGAATTCCCGTGCTATCGCACGGGCCTGATTCGAGCATATTTCCACTCCTTTCCATCATTCTCCAACATTTTTCCTGAAAAGTGCAAAGATGGTATAAGGGCATAAAAATGTAACAAAGGCTATACAAAACTACCAAAAAGCATAATAAAATTCTATAAAATCCTAACCTTAGAGCGACATAAATTCCGCTCATCAGTAGCCCCAGATGGAACTGACATTCCTATATCAGCAAAACGACAATTCAACGTCACAAACAATGCGGCAGAGTATGAAGCATGCATCATGGGCTTGGAAGCTGCCTTAGCATTAGGTGTCCAGAAACTTCGAGTCTACGGGGATTCCTCCCTATTCATCAATCAAATTTCCGACAAATGGAAAGTAAGAAGCGAGAGCTTGGCTCCATACTAGTCCTATCTTGAGCAGTTGTCTGAGCAAGTAGAAGAGCTTCTCTATACATACCTCCCGAGAGAGGAGAACCAATTTGCCGATGCACTGGCAAAGCTGGCCTTAATGATCAACACTCCAAATGGCATGGCCGAAATGCCACTTACAATTCAAACATGTCAACAAGCAGCATATGTCCATGCTATTGACAACGTTGAGCAAGACAGAGATGAACCTTGGTTTACAGACATTCAAAGGTACCTACAACATTCAGAGTATCCCCCGCACTTTTTAAGCAAAAATAAAAGGGCTCTACGACTACAATCAGCCAATTTCGTCATAGAAGCCGGCATTCTATACAAGAGGTCCCCTAGCGGCCCTAATCTCCGATGTTTTGACAAGCACGAAGATCAAAGAGTCATGGACAACATACATGCCGGAGTCTGTGGCACCCACATGAACGGGAAGATGTTGGCTCTTAAAATCATCAGGGCTGATACTACTGGACTACCCTCGAGTGGGATTGCTACTTCTTTGTCAAGAAATGTCCTACCTGTCAAAAGTGTGCGAATCTAAAGCACATTCCCCCTGAAGGAAATAATGCCCTTGGTCCAAGTATGCATGCATTTAATGTTAAGTCTAATAAATGTGGTTCAGTATTAATTAACAAGTTAATAATTCAGTGAGATCAAGTGAGCTGAATGCCTAGCTAGAGGCCGCTTCAGTTCAAGTGGAATAATGATATTAATCCACAGCTTACTCTTGACTGAACCCGTAGGGTCACACAAATAGTACGTAAATGGATCAAGTAATTAATGGCATTAAATACTCCATCTATGGATATTCGGAATCGACGGAACTTGGTTTCAGTGGGAGCTGAGATCGTCAAAAGCAAGAAGTGAATACTCCGGAAACGATGATGTTTCCGGAAACGGAAGTATGGATTGTATCGGAAATATAAATATTATCCAAGTCGTAGATGTTGCCGGAAACGGAAACATGGTACGTATCGTAAAAATATTATTGGAATCGGAAATATTCCCGGAATCGGAAATATTGCCGGAAACGGAAATATTGTCAGAAACGGAAATATTATCGAGATCGGAGAATAATTCCGGAAACGGAAATATTAAATATTTGTTCGAAACGGAAATTAATTCCGGAATCGGAAATATTAGATATTGTTCGTATCAGAAATAAATTCCGGAATCGAGAATTTAATCGGAAGCGTATCGTACGAATTAGCATCGGACGAGGCCTGCCAGACGAAGGCCCAGCACGAAGCCGGGCCATCGCCCAGCAAGCCAAAGCGCAACAAACACACGCCAAGCCTCGACGAGGCCCAGCGCAAAAGCCAGGCCCAGCCGAAGCTTTGGGCGCGCATGCGGAGCAAAGGGCTGCGACGAGTGGGCCTTGCGCTGTGCGTGGGCCGTAAGGCCTGCGTGCGGTGCTTGTGCGCCTCTCGTGTGTGTTACTCGAATCCTAAGGCTATCGGGATTCGTCATATGATTAAATCTAATCGTAACAGATAAAGTTTATTTAAATAGAGTCCTAGCAGGATTCTAATTAAATAAATTAGTATTCTAATAGGATTATAATTCCTTTTCCATAACTCTATAAATAGGTGCCTAGGGTCACATATTTACATAACAACATTGGAGTATTCAAAGGTAAGATTTTGGAGCTAAAATCAGCCAAACACTTGCAACCTAATTAGCCGAAAATCCTAGGAACCTTAAGGGCGATTCTAGTTGGTCAAGCTTAAGGGGGATCCGGACGTGCTGTGGACTATCTACGGAGGGACGACACTTGGAGTCCTAAAGACGTGTTCTTGTTCAGTTCGGGTGCAGCTAGGGAAGGCACGCTACAAAGTGTATGCATCTAAATTATGCTATATGATTATGTGTAAATAATATGTTTCCTGGCATTAAGGTTTTCCGCAGGATTTATGTTTTGTCATATGTATCGTAACCTAACAGTTGTATCACGAGCCTCTTATTATTTACATAATCTAAATTGCATGACATGGTTAAATTTTACAAATTTGCAAAGAATTAAAAGGGGTGAATAATTTTTGTAATTGTTAATGCAAATTGCGTTTATTTAATTATATGTACGCAGTTTTTCGGCAGTGTCTTCGTTACTCATTGTAGACACCTACTTTTGTCCCCATTCCCGAAAGGGAAGGTTCGATGATGAAAGCATAAATCTCCACTTGACAACGGATCTCCTATAAAATAATGAATCTCGATCACCCCTTTTCATTTCACCCGAAACCTGCTATTTATGGAAACCTGCCAAAAATAGTAACTGCCGTAATGGGTAGTTGTTAAAAGTGGCAAGTCATAAAAGATAGAAATCTGTCAGAATTAGGTGTTGCACTCCAACATAAATCCTAAATGAGATAGAGATTACGAGAGAATCCTATTCCTAATATGAATTGAAAATAAGAGTCACGTATTAATTAAAATCCTAACTAGCCTAGAGTTCGTAACGGGCCCAGACGCATTCCGTCAAAAGGTTAATACGCACTAAAAGACTCTATTAAGTCTCAAACACTCCGGATTCTAGGAATCCGAATCTGACTAAGAAAACAGCCCAGGCGTGGGCGCTGAAAATACCTGGGACGTGTTCTTTCCTAATTCCTCGTGGATTAGAGTTCTACAATTCTATCTTTCCACGAACTCTTTTCTATAAATATAGCCCAGGTTCGACGTGAAAAAAGGACAACACAAAATTATTATTTCGGAGTATTGACTCCAACCCCTAAGCCTAAGCCTCACGCTGCGAAACTGATCACGCGTTCTGTCGCAATCGATCCATTAATCGAACAGAACGTATCCTGTCCCGTACCTTGAGATTCGTTAAATAAAAGGAGAAATAGCAAAGTCAAAGTGGTTAATGTGTCCCTTTTCTATGATTTAAATGCTTTCCTCGCCCTTTTTATGAACTGTTAAACTAACTAAATCTGATTGTTCTATCACGCCTAATAAATATGATATTTTTGGGAAATTGGTTTATCATGCTAGGTCCCCTAATACAATCTAAATCAGATAATCGCGCTCGATTTAGTACTATATGTTGCATATTGCTAAAATCAACTCAGATTAGTTTAATAGTTAACACATGTCCCTTCAATTATTTATGCCGAGCTAGTAAGGATATCCTGCCTCTGGAGTTATCGAAGAGCGAGTACTCCTCTCGGTAGTTACAGTCCCCCGAACCCTCAATCTCTACCTTGCGGGTGTATGTTGAGAGATCCCCACACCAGGGATCACAAGGGAACCTACGGCCGTCGTGGTCAAACATAATTGAACTCCCTTTATGTCACGATAACCGGGTTTTGTCAGTTTTTCTCATTGTCGTTAAAAACTGAATGGCGACTCCTATATTACTAGTCAATTGGGTGTAAACTCACAGGAAATCCAATTACACTTGATTTGACAAAAATAAGCGTCACGAGGGACGAGGTCACGCATTAGCCTCGTGCTTTTTCGACCCCCTCACAGTGGCGACTCCACTTGGGATAGTGAAGGAAATACTCGTGCTTGTAGGTAATCAAAATAGCCGAAAGGTGAAACGATCCTACCCCGCGTTTATTTCCCCATCAAGTTGGGACGACTTGAAAATCAGCATATTAATGTGAACGGGCAGAACCGCATAATGAATCTTGGCTCCCTCAGGGAGTTTGGACTAGGGATACCCATCTCCAACCGGGGGGTGCATACGCTTCGAATGTTGTCCACTCGGCACTTTCGCTAGTAGTACACCCGTCCCAAACCCAATCGCTCGCCCATTAGGTCCCCCTCATTGGTGCATGCCCCCTTGGCTTACATCGTGATTGGCCTCTTGGGCGAAATTCGTCTGTTGAAGACACTACCTCGACCGGGGCATGTGTTGGATCTACGATAGAAGCGGTACCAAGCCAGGCGCAAATAACTACCCATAGAAGCCTATCATAAACTACATGACATATTATTATTGCCTCATGATGGAATGTTAGTTATGTGAAGCGAAATATATGATTGTGTGTGACAAACTATCCTAGAAAAACCAACGACCTTAAAAATTGCCCAAACATTCACAAACCAATTTGCCAAAGAGTTATACCGAAATACGTGTTCCGCAAACCCGAACGATCGCCACAAAAATAAGCGACGCTTGGGATGGCCTGTAACGAATCCCACAAATGCTGCACAACGCGTAAAGGACGTTATTGGGCAGGCACGCAAAATCGAAGTCGCATAAACAAAAAGTAGACGCAAACAAAAAACGAGAACCAGCCATGGACGCATTTTCAACGCCCCTGGCTGGGCGCCAGAATTTCTCACGCCCTACGCTGGGCGCTGAAGTTGCTGCTTGGCCTTCTGGTCAGGCGCAACAGCCTCGGTGCCCGCGAAAAAGGAAAATACGTAGCACAAAAAAAACGTTCGTAAAAAAAAAATTGCTACGAGGGCGTAAGAAAAAGCACTCGATTCTAGAAGCGACTTAAAAAAAATAATAATAAATAACTCTTTGCGTCGTTGTTAGGCCTCCTACGACGACAATGCTGAACATGCTAATAACTATGAATGTCACACGGGCAAGTGTTTCGAAAATCCAAAGAATGACCAAAAAACCAAAAAGTGTACCAATAAAAGAAAGAGCGAAAAAACCAATAGAGAGAGTCGAAGTCTAGACTAAGTAATACTTGAAACTTTGGGGCCTAAACTTTAGCTTATCTTATGCATAGGACTGGTCCTTCCACTTGGTGGCGATCAGGAAATCAACGGTTAGTGCGTCTCGAAGATACATCGCCAACACCAAGTTTAGTGACTCCAAGCTCCGTCCGTCATCCCTCATTTCAAGGATCTCCGCTTCCCCAACCTCGATTCGCACCCTCAAACATGTCCATCGAAGAATTACGAGACCAGATGGTCCAAATGACCCAACTTATGGGCCAACTGAAAATGGAAAACGAAGCCTTAGCGGCTGCACAAGCCAAAAATGACCTCGATAACGAGAAGAGGATTGAAAAAATGGTCCTACAGCAAACCATGGGGAGCAAGTACTTCTCCCTCGATCCTGAACCTTTTCCTGGCAAACTACCGGAAAAGTTTAGTTCATCTGACTTACCAAAGTTTAAAGCCACGGACAATCCCCGTGATCATCTATTGAGCTTTGTGAATGCCATGAACTTGAAAGGCGTGGACAAGTCCATGTATTTACCTGCCTTTCCTTTGTCCTTGGAACCTGTGCCGCTCAAATGGTACTATCACCAGGACCCTAAGCTCTTCCCCACTTGGGAAGACTTTGTCAATGTCTTCACCAAGCAATACTCGTCGAACATGGATTTTCAAGTCACCATGCGCGAGCTGGAAGTTCTCTTCCAAAAGAAAAATGAGGGTTTCACAACCTACTTTGCTAGATGGAGGGACCAGGCGGCCCAACTAATCAATAGGCCTCCCGAAACAGAATTGGTCCAAAAATTCATTAACAACCTGGACCCGGCTTACAGACAACACCTTAGGTACCTGGGACTTGACACTTTCAAAAGAGTTTATGATGTGGGAATAAAGATCGAGGATGATCTCGCAAAAACAATACAAAGTAAACCCGCATACAAAAGCAACACCTACAATAGGGGCAGCACATCCCAAGCCCAAGAAGTCCATTCCGTATAGGAGACTCCCGCCCGAAGAAGCCCTGGAAGATGGGTCCGAGACCAAAAGTTTGCCCCACTCGAGTCGACTTTGGTACAAGCCTTCGAAAGACTAACCAATCAAGGAAAGTTGAGACCTATAGGCCCCACCCGTGACCCTCCTGTCAAGAGCAAATATTGGGTCGAAGGTACTTATTGCAAATTCCATCAAGGAAATGGGCATGACACCGAAAACTGCTGGAACCTAAAAAATACAATCCAGGACATGATAGAGGATTAAGTGATACCTCTCCCTAACGTTGGCAAACCCAACAGCAACAAGAGCCCACTCGGCTCTTGTCACATCTCTCTCGACCAACCAGAAAATGAGAACTTCGACCCTACGGTGTACATTACACCTTAAGGTGCACCACTCGCTGTGGTCCCTATGGATCGAATCGAGAGAGAAGTGTGCGGTGTGTGGGATGATGATGCTGAAGATATTTACCTATCTCAAGTGTCGGGCCAGGACCTCTTTACTGAAACTTGGCCCGGATATGCTCTCATTGACACCACCCCTCAGGAGCCCGAGGTCGACAACCTCACCCGATCCGGAAGGATATACCAACCGGATATTCGCCCACCTCCTATGGACGATATCCCAGTTAGGCAAACTCCTGAGAATGGACGGCACACCACCGTCGCAGAAGTCATTGAAAATCCTGTCTTGAAACAACTAAAAAGAACCAAAGCCGAAATTACCATCTGGGATCTCATGTGTACTTCAAAGGAACATCGCGAAAAGCTTATTCGCTCACTCGACCTCATCTTAGTACCTACAGATATCACACCTGACTCATTGGTTAACCCCGTCACGCGAGATGCCGGAGAAAAGGCTATAGTTTTCACTGACAAAGACTTGCCCAAAGAGGGGGGTGCTCACAATAAAGCCCTCTATCTAGTAGTTGGATGCAAAGGACAAAACATCCCCCTAGCGCTCGTAGATAACGGTTCGGCGGTTAATATTTGCCCATTGCGAACCGCCAATTTCTTGGGGCTAGGAAACGATGACTTCCAAACCTCCACGCAAGGGGTACGAGCTTATGATAACTCCCGAAGGCCTGTGTTGGGAAAAATAAACCTTACCATACAAACCGGGCCTGTGGCACGCACCACGAAGTTTCAAATAATTGACATCAAGCCCACTTTCAACCTCCTCTTGGGGCGACCTTGGCTCCATGCCTTAGGAGGTGTGGCTTCTACCTTGCACCAAATGGTTAAACTTAACCATAACGGGGTAATACTAGAAATCCGCGCCCCTCCTCTCGACGTCAGTTGTATTATGGTTGGAACGGCCGAAACTGCAGACGACCTTTATGGGTTTCAAATGGAAGAAGCAATCCAGTTCATCGAAGACTATGATCCAGCATTCCTAGACCCGCACGCATCCCGAGTCATCCCTAGAATGCTGTTAGCTCAAGGTTATTTCCCTGGAACCCCATTGGGCATAAGGAAGAAGGAATGCACATTCCATCCTTTACCCAACAAATCTACTCCCTTTGGCTTAGGCTATGAATCAACGGAGGAAGATATTGTTGACCGCCTGTCTGGGCTACGCCTTAACAAGGCCAAACAAACCACCCTCCTTCCCTCGTATCAAAGAACCCTTAACGGGATGTTCGTTCGGGAAGGAGAAGGACACCCATGCTGTGATTTTCCTGAACCCTTAGTTCAGGATGGCTTGCTAAAACCAGGATTTGAAATCTTCCATGACTGCCACACCTTGGATGAGGCACCCCACCTCACCAAGACTAAAACAGCTGAAATATTGGACAACCGGGCTCTATGGACATTGTTTAACGAATCGAGGCCTATGGAGGACGAGACTGTGATGACTACCCTAGCTTTACAAGATGAAGGTTTCGATCCAACCCGGTTAGTCTCTCCTGCATCAACACTAGAAGAGATCGAGAACGGATGGGTGAAGACATATAAGTGGGTCAATTCAAAAGGAATAGAATTCAAGATGAGTACCGGTGAAGGACCAAAGTTTTACGAGACTAAATCCAAGGCTTGAGCCACATAGAGCACCTTAGTAAAAAGCGCCTAGTAGTTCTTTAGATTGGTAGAAATAAAATAATAGAGACTTTAGATGGTCCTAAGACCCCTTAGAATATAGGTCAATTTTATTTCAGTGTGTTTTCCTTACTTTCCAAATTAATAAAGGCGTAATATTTCTCCTAAAATTTTATTCTAACACTAAGTAAGCACCAAATGTACTTGCAAAATACAAAAATAAGAGGCGACCCACTCCGACCCACTCTAGGCCCAATAAACGAGGCCCACTCGGTCTTGAAATCGTCCCATGGGAACCAATTCCCGAAATCCACAAAATAAACCGTACCATCCCCTTGATATCCCCAAAACATAAAGGTCAACCAGTGTCATCATAAAAGTCAATCCATGCAACCCAAAGAAATCGAAGGAAATCAAAATCCAAAACAAATGCAAATGTTGCTTAAAAAGGGAATTAATAAAACGTAACCCCACCATACCCTTCACTAACGACACGCACCTCAACCCACACAAAAGCCTACAAAAATATCTTCATAACTCCCGCACCCTAACTCCATTTTCAAAGCCGTTTCGAGTCACGGATAGAAAAAATGAATCCGGACAAAAATGCCTCTCACGCTAACAGTCAAAAAAGCCTCCGAAATAGCCTCAAAATCAATTTTTATACAAGTAAAAAGCAAAGCACTAAAACGAAAAAAAAAGAAATAAATGCAAGAACACGTGAAGCAAAGCGTCAAAAACGACCGCCAGAAATCATTTTCAGCGCCCAGGGCTGGGCGCCGAAATCTTTGACGCCCCAGCCTGGGCGTTGAAACTCTCTGCCTGCCTAACGGAAAAATAACGAACACTTGGGAAAAATAACGGAAAAATAACGAACACTTGGGAGGTACAGCACGTATCCAAATAGGCTTACCAAAAAATATAGCCATACAAAAAATAGTCGAATTTCATTTTTACGCGACTTACGGCAAAAAAACGGCAGACGAAAATAATGATAATACTTCACTCATCTGACCGGTTAAGTAATATGCTTCCACCTCAGGGCATATCTATTAAAATCCGGCATCCTAGAATTTATTCTAGCTAGAACTACGCGCGACCCGATTCTGACAAGATACGTAGGCAATCCTTACCAAGGATTCGGTCCAATAAAAAAAAACATATATAAACTGTGCAAAAAGTGTTAGACATATAAAAATATAAAAAAGAGGAGAAACAAAAAATGAAAATGAAAAATAAAATACGCCTTTATTGAAAAATAATAAGAAGGAAAACAAAGTGCTAAGAAATGAAAAAAACAAACACAACTGAAATAAATAAAGGGCACCTACACCCTAGCAAGAACTACACTACTCTAGTTCTTCCGGATCATCAAATAAAGTCTTGTAGAGGGCAATGTTCGCAGGTTCCACCCCCACAGTCTTCTGCGCTGCCCCTATATCAATCTCCATAAGAACCGGCTCCTGGACACTAACTTCCAAACATGCCAAGGCTTCAGAAACATTCTCGGTTATAGCCCGCTCAGCCTCAAGGGCACAGACAATGGTGGGAGAAGAATTATTATCATCAACTAGACTAGTCACTGTTTCTACAGGCGGCTGAGCCTTCCTAACCTATACATTGTTCCGGCGACGATCTCCGCGAGAGCCTGCACTTCTTTTAACAACAGCAGGCCCCTTCATGTTAGGCATCTTTTTAGGCCTAGAACTGGAACGGGGAGGAACTTCCTTTCGCTTTCGATCAGGACGAGCTTTCACGGTCTTAATACCATTGGTGCGAGGATTGGCAGAATCACGGCCCTCATATCTGACCCGAATGCGAGGTATCAAAAGCTCAGCCGGCTCCCCATTTCGAGCCTTGGTCCTCACGGCCTTATCATCGGAGCTCATCCACAACATGTAGTTTTCAGAAAGACCCACAAAGCCATTTGTAGCCACGGCCCCACGCGGGAGACCATCATAATACTTAGCCCACGCTTGAACCCGTGCTTGTGAAAAGGCCGCTACTTTAGGTGGTACCGTATCAGAAAAGGGGATAGTCTGCCTTAAATCATATTGACGCATGACTCGGTAAGGGAAAATATAAATGAGCCGAGATAGCCCCAACAAGGAAACATAAACCGATACATCAGAACCCCCCGTCATAGTAGTCAAACCCCACCACGGTACCACCCACTTAATAGAACAGATACTATGAGTAAAAAAGGAGGCCCACTCGGCCTCGTCCTGGCCTCGGTGCAAATATTTTCGGTTACCCAAGGCTATAGGGCGATAATGTTTAGGATCGGCAGGAGTTTCCAAGAGCCTAAGCCGTTCCATGACCCAAATCTGCAAAAAAAAATGGGTACGATCAAAAAAAATAATAATAAGAAAACGGTTCCTGGGGCGCAG
Organism: Spinacia oleracea; assembly: GCF_020520425.1. Taxonomy (NCBI): domain Eukaryota; kingdom Viridiplantae; phylum Streptophyta; class Magnoliopsida; order Caryophyllales; family Amaranthaceae; genus Spinacia; species Spinacia oleracea. The sequence continues at coordinate 97,719,919 of NC_079489.1, forward strand.
TTTCAACGCCCAGGACCAGGCGCCGAAAATTCTAGCGCCCATCCCTGGGCGCTGAAACTCAGCCCCAAGGTAGAGCGAATAAAAAATATGCAAAAAAAAAACGTATACGTGCGCAAAGAAAAATCGATTACCTGCAGCAATAGGGGGCTTCCCTTAAAATATTCAGATTTGGCATCCTTCTTCAGCTCATCCGCACTCAGCAAAGTCTCGGCAACAACCAACGGCATAATAGAATAGCAACTTTCCATCTGGCTAATCAAGGGGATCAACCTTATGTCACCGGACTCACCATTGTTATTCGACAGCAAATAATGATTCAACAAGCAAAATACAAGGGCTCGAATGTTCAATTTCTGTTTGGTCATATTCTTACTAGGCCTAAAGTGATGTTTTACAAGTTTTGCCAAATTAACCTCATCACCTACAACAATTTCAGCAAGCATGTTAGCATCTAGTCCTAGGAAAGCCCCTATGGTTGTTTTGTTAGGTTATGATACATATGACATTTACATAGATCATGCGGAAACAACCATTAACCCAGGAAACATATTATTTACACATAATCATATAGCATAATTTAGATGCATACTCTTTGTTGCGTGCCCTCCCTAGCTGCGCCCGAACCGAACAAGAACAAGTCTTTAGGACTCCAAGTGTCGTCCCTCCGTAGATAGTCCACAGCACGTCCGGATCCGCCTTAAGATTGACCAACTAGAATCGCCCTTAAGGTACTAGAAAATTTCGGCACTTTTGAGCAAGATGTGTGTTTGATTTTCTCTCAAAAAACTCACTTTTGAATACTTTGAAACTTGTGTATAAATTATGACCCCTAGGCCTTTATTTATAGAGTTATGGAAAAGGAATCGTAATCCTAGTAGGATGCGAATTAATTGGAATTAGAATCCTACATGAATTCTATTTAATTAATTTATCCAATTAGGAATAGACATTTAATCATACACTGACTCTTGCTGATTCAGGAATCACGCATGAGCACAAACTCACACACACACGGCAGCCACAAGGACTGCCCATGCGTGCGAGCTGCAGCCCACGCAGCAAGGCCCACGCAACCGTGGCCTTGGCGCGCGCTGGGCTTGTGGCGTGCGTGCTTGCTGGGCGACGGCCTGGCTTCGTGCTGGGCCTTCGTCCGGCAGGCCTCGTCCGATGCTAATTCATACGATACGCTTCCGATTAAATTTCCATTTCCGGAATCTATTTCCGATACGAACAATATTTAATATTTCCGATTCCGGAATTAATTTCCGTTTCGAACAAATATTTAATATTTCCGTTTCCGGAATTATTTTCCGATTCCGGCAATATTTCCGATTCTGACAATATTTCCGTTTCCGGCAATATTTCCGATTCTGGTAATATTTCCATTTCCAATAATATTTTCCGATACGTACCATGTTTCCGTTTCCGGCAACATCTACGACTTGGATAATATTCATATTTCCGATACGATCCATATTTCCGTTTCCGGCAATATCATCGTTTCCGGAGTATTCATTTCTTGCCTGTGACGATCTTAGCTCCCACTGAAACCAAGATCCGTCGGTTCCGAATATTCATAGATGGAGTATTTAATGCCATTAAATACTTGATCCGTTTACGTACTATTTGTGTGACCCTACGGGTTCAGTCAAGAGTAAGCTGTGGATTAATATCATTAATTCCACTTGAACTGAAGCGGCCTCTAGCTAGGCATTCAGCTCACTTGATCTCACTGAATTATTAACTTGTTAATTAATACTGAACCGCATTTATTAGACTTAACATAGAATGCATACTTGGACCAAGGGCATTATTTCCTTCAGTCTCCCACTTGTCCTTAGGGACAAGTGTGCATTTCCTAATTCCTTTGTCGCTCGATGCTTGCTCTTGAACATAAGGTAAGAGTTGTCATCCTTATTATGTCCAGAGGTGTTCCTCGGTTTCAGAGTTCAACTGATCAATTAAACAGATAATCATAGCCTATGATTCATCCGAGCACGGCCATGCATTTCACAGTTTCTAGCTCTCCGAGTGGCCTTGTACAACTTTTAAGCATCTCATCCCGATTTATGGGAGGACAATCCCAATCTTGCGATCTTGAGATTAGACTTCGTTTGATAGGTGATTACCTGAGCGTTGCCTTTATAGCCTCCTTTTACGGTGCGACGGTTGGTCAACGTCAAAGCAACCAGTTCTCAAACAAGTAATCTCAAATCACTCAGGTATTGAGGATTTAGTGTCTAATAATTTAATGAAATTTACTCATGACAGATTTTCATCTCTTACAGTAAAGTTTCATAGGTCTTGTCCGATACTAGTCTTCCCAAAGTAAGTATCTATGCAAATGATTATGACATTGCCATGTCCACATAGTTCAAGAAACAGAACTACTAGTCATCTTGCATTCTAATCGTCTAACGTTTTCTATGCGTCCAATTTTACAGAAAACTCCGACTAGGGACCATTTTCAACCTTTGACATTCAAGTTCACTTGATAGACATTTCTTAGTCACAGGACTGGTCCTGACAGTCTATCTTGAATATATCGTCAAATTTGAAGGGACTCATCATTTAATACTAAACCAAGATTAAATGGAATATGAAAATACATTTCATATATGATAAATGTTCAACCCCAATGTTTTATAACCATGGGCCTCAAACCCATCTTCTAAAACAATTCATGGAATTCAAAGCTATGCTTGATTTCCAGTGCTACAACGTGAGTGTTGCTTCTCACTTGTTGCATAGGTTTAGTTATCATGCTTTGCCAATCTTAATATCCTTTTCATCGAATGTTCTTCGAGATATGATGATAAGATCTTTTCGAGTTTGTTTATTATGTGATCTAGTCTTTCTTACTTCGATGGTGGTATTACTCATTTTGCAATGAAGAACCATCAAGTTAGCAGACGTTTTTCTTGCTTCAAGAGTGGTTCTACGCATTTTTCAATGAAGAACCATCGAGCCAGCAGACAGGTGATCTACCCAAGTTCAGTGAAGAACTTTAAACAACCCTGTTTTATTGCTTCTTAGGCAATAATTACTTTTACTTCAACTGTTTAGGTTGCTAGTGATGCTTTGTTTGGATTTACTTATCCAAGCAGTTCACAGATATGTGGAAGACTTTCCAGCTGTATCTTAGAACATAGAAATTAATATTTTAATTTTCCACGCAACAACTCATGGTCTCCAACCCATGTTGCCATTTCAAAACACGATGCTCTATAGCTCGTCCTTATCAATGGTTAACTCCAAAGGGTCTTGCTTGATCCTTTGCCAGTGTTTATGCGTGTAGCATCAATATTTAGCATATCTTTATTTCCTTGAATCAAGAACTATTCCTATGTACCTTTTCAAGTACCATAAGTATTCTTGATCTCAATCTAGTTGATCTTCACTTAGATCAATAGAGACTGGTATATGTTCGTCATGCCTAAAGTCATACGATACGTTTTTGGCGATCCTCATATTATATCATACATGATAAATTCTTTTGGAGAATAATTCCCAATTGAATTCTATTCATGTAACTTTAGCTTATCTAGTTTCAGTAGATACTAAATCCAGCTAAATTCTTTGACATATAATATAGGTTAAGAATCTTATTTAGATCCTTTGATGTTTAACTTAGTAAATGCTTATACATAGTTCAAACATCCTTTACTTAGATTTATTCACATGGGTCGAATATCTCCAATGGAGACTTTCGTGTTTGATTTAGTAAATGCCATTTACTTAATCCAAAACAATATCATAAGATCTTTGTGAATAGATCTTAATACCCAGTATGTACTAAGTTTCGCCTTGGTCCGTCATTGATTAATAATCTCAAATCTAAGTATTTAGCATTTGAATGTTATTTCAAAATAGAGAGATATGTGTGTGATACACATAGGACCAAATAAGTTTTTATGTACTCCCACTAAACTTCTTATATATCTATAAGAATCATGTACATTTTATGAAACTAAAATACTTATTAGCTTCACTAAAATACATTTCTAATTCCCAATTGCTTGCTTAAATCTGTACTTTAGATTTCATAAGCTAGCTTTCTTTTTCAAGCATTTATTTGGATCCACAAATCCTATGACATACCATGTACATAGTTTATTCCAACATTTGATTGAGGAATACGTTTTGTCATCCAATTGCCATATGTACCAATATGCAATCATTGCTTGAATTATAGACTTAAGCATTACGATTTTGCATGAGGTTTCAACACAATCCATGCCATGAATTTGCTTGTAACCTTTAGCAACTAATCTAGCTTTGTGTGTGAACACAATTCCATGTTTGATGGTTTTTATCCTTAAAACAAACTTGCAACCAATAGGTGTGAAACTATTCTTGCAAATCAACAAAATTTCAATTTTGTCATCAAAACATTGAGTATGTTTTATGGCCTCTAACCATTTAAAACATTTGAGTCTATATATGGCCTCTAACCATTTTAGGGAATCTAGGTTTCGTCACAGCTTTCTTACAAGTCATAAACTCATTAATCTACATGATAATAGTTTGACTGCAAGTTGTAGGTTTCTTCACTATCGAATAGAAGAATCTCATAGTTTCATTGACCAGAACTCTATGTTTCCTTACTATCTAATAGAAGAATCTCATAGTTCCAGTGACTTGAACTCTATGCCTACTTGGGTATAGAACATCAAACAATAGAATATCAACAGGCACTTTGAGAGTCCTTTGAATATTCTATTCTCCTTGAAGCACTTGTAAAGTCTTCTAAGAGATGTCTATTCTTTAAAAGCTACTTCTAAAGTCCTTTCAGAATAAGTTCGGATTTTCTGAAGCACTTCGAAAAGCCTCCGGAATGTCCGTTTATGTTTGTTGTTCGCCTCGAAAACTTTCGAGGTCTATTTTCTCCCACTTGTCATTTTGGAAACGAATCTCCAAAAGGACATTATTTCGAGCAAACAAACATTATGTTCTCAAAAATTCGTGGTAGAAACAATACCCTTGTGTCTCATTTGAATAAATCACAATAAAACATATATCTAGACTTGGGCCTTAGTTTGTTGAATAACAAACACTAAGCTCCCACTGAGTTTAGCAACTCTTTAGATATATATAATTGAAAAGATATCCTGAAATTACTTTTCAATAGCTTTGACGAATTTGGTTTAGTTTGGTGGTAGTTGAGCATTTTGTTTTAGAAATTATAGGAAAAGTCTTTATGATCCGTCATTGATCGAATCAAGTACTAATTGACTTCGATTATTGCAACTAAGATATGCCATATCTTATGGACCTAGATTGTGAAATTACAACACACAATCATTGATGATCATATTTGGTCTCAAGTAATCATCAACATGATCTAAACTAGATCTTTATGATTTCTTGCCAAGTGGATTTTATACTTTTGAATCTTTGAACTAGCCAAACAGATTCAACTTATATCACATTTGAGTAAATACACCTATATTCACTCAAATCCATGTGAAATAATAAAGTCATAAAACCTTTCTTTAGCTTTGAACTCTATCGTCTAGGCGTTCTAACAATAGTTCACATTCTTTGTTACTTTCAACAAGTAAGACTAGCTTGTCTTAAGTTGATCTAGAAATCAACCAACTTTCAAAAGTCCATCAAAATAGAGCTTTTGAATGTTAACTTGTTGATATGGTCTAAGCAACAATGCCAAAGATTAGTGGAACTCAAATCAAGAAGTTGATTTGAACCTAGTAAAGTTCTTTAAAGAGTTGTTTGTTTTAATCAAGCATATTGACTCAACCTGTAATTGACCATTTCATTCAAATAAACAAACAAACATTGCTTTTGTTTTTCTTGAATGTGAGTCTTTCTGTGTTTGAAGCAGAAATTTAGGTATGCTGATTATGGAACAAAATAGCCATTTAGTTCCAGCCTTTGAAATGACTTAAAACAAACTAGATGACCCTACAACTAATGTAGCATTGCCATGCTTCATTTCTCACTTGTAGGTCATTAGTGTATCCTAGCTTCCATTGTTTGAGTTTTTACCGAAGTAAGAACCTCAAGCGGTATATGATACCAAGGAAGTTTGATTGCTAGGTCACTTCTCTTTAAACATAAATTTATAGGTAGAAACGGAATCGTAAATTCCTTTCATTTGTTCCTTGTTTCCTATTTCTTGTACCCTTTCTTATAGTCTTAAGAATTGAATTCTTTAGTGTTGACTTTTATACTTGTTAGACATGTCCAATGTCACCCCAACAAGGTTCTTAACATTTAATTTATGTTGAATATTAAGTTTCAACCAGATGATCTTACCAGAAGCTTCAAAGTTCTCTAAGCATCGATCGATTCGAATGTCTAGGGACTAGACTCATTCGAGAATTAAATGGACAAAGATATTAGGTTGTTAACCATTGGTAAAGCTGAGCGTTTAAGCTCAATGCTTTATGATTTCAAAACTACAGTGTATTTTGAATTCACAAGCACCAATTGGTTTGCCATTCGAATTTGATATTCGAAAACAACCATAAAAGTCGATATAAGAAACGTACATTTTAAATTGCTCACTTTCTCTCTTTTCCGTGAATCGTTCTTGGATTCACTACCAATCGAGGAAATTTACTGTTACCTTTCTAAAAGGATTTATTGCAGTGCAAGATATTTAATTATAAACAATAATTAAAACATACATTGAAGCATGCAAAGTCTAAACATTTATCATGAATAATAACTTGAAATTAAAGCAACCATGCAATTCAAACAAGTTATTAGCATTTTATTCGATTTTATTGTTCCGGCAGGTGTGAATAAAATGATTCCAAGATCCTAAAACCATTGAAGAATTAAGCACAGTTTGTCGACTCAATTCTAAAACATTTTAGGTAAGCAAAAGCCTTTTGCTAATAGTCTAAAAACTACTCTTGGTTGATAGGTACGTCTAAGAACTTATTAGGTAAACCTATCGATGTTGCCACGACATAAAAGGACTCCTTACTTATATCGTTGAGTTTCACCAAAACTAACATGTACTCACAATTATTTGTGTACCTTGCCCCTTTAGGACCAATAAGTAACACCTCGCTGAGCGAAAACTATTACTAGATTGATGTAAAGGATATCCAAGCAAGTGTATATTTTGGCATGGCACCTTTTAACTCAATTTTTAAGTTTGGAACTTAAGGCTCTTACTATGTTGGTTAGATTTTAAGTGAACTAAAATCCTTAATCATGCAACATAATCAAGCTTTTGATCTTATGCATTTTAAGACATATTTAAAAGCAATAAATAACTTAAAACATGCATAAGATAAATGTGATCTAGTATGGCCCGACTTCATCTTGAAGCTTTGACTTCAAAGTCCGTCTTGAAAATCTCCGTGGGAGGCACCATTTTCTTCAAATAGGATAAGCTATAACTAATTACAACTATTTGATGGTTCGCAGACCATATTTGAATTGAAAAATAACTTTGGTACTTTAGACCAATTACATTCAAATTAATGGTACGCAGACCATATTTTCTATCCTATTTGGGCCATACTAGTCACTTCATAACCTGCAAAACAGTACATATACAATATATACCATTCACCCATTCATTATCATGAATGGCCCACGTAGCTGGTTAGTAAAACACATTATGCATCACGTAAACATTTGCAGCAATTAATCAAGGGCACCAATAATCTACCAATTATTCAGTCCTTATTAATTCTAATCAAGTTGTTTTAACCTTAAGGATTTGTAGACCTAATCAAGAGTTTATGACTAAAAAGCGCTCCCACTTAAACCAATAAATTCATATGCTTTACCAATTTTAAACATAAAAATGTATTTCTAGTCTAACCGGAAACATACAAATTTAATTAAAATTTAAAGCTCATATCAATTTATAATTGAATCCAAAAATTTAATTTAATTTCAGTCGTATTTAAATTAATTCATGATTTAAATTTTAGTAAAATAATTAGAATAAATTCCATTTATTATAATTATAATATTCAAAATTAAAATCCAAGAAATTAATTCAAATTATTAATTTTAAAATTAATTAAAATTACGTGAACTGAAATTTTCAAATTAAACATTCAAAACGATCTAGTCGAAACGCAAACACCCTACGCGTTGCACGCCCATGGGCCGTACGCACACAGCCATTGCTGGCCATGTGCGCGCAGCCCATGCGCTCGTCGCATAGCTGCTGCTGTCTCATCGCAAGCCTCCGCACAGCGCCCCATCGCACGCGAGCTATCGCTCGCAGTGCGCGCGCGAGATCGCTCGCTGGGCGCGCTGGCTCGCTCGCTGTGCGCGCGAGCCATCGCTCGCTGGGGCGCGACATCGCTCGCTGGGCGAGCGACATCGCGCGCTGCGCGCGCGAGCCATCGCTCGCTGGCGCGAGCCATCGCTCGCTGGTGCGCGACATCGCTCGCTGGGCGAGCGACATCGCGCGCTGCGCGCGCGAGCAGTGCTGGGCGCAGCGCTCGTGGCACGCGAGCTTGCGCTCGCTGCGCGCGAGGCTGCGCGCACTTGTGCGAGGCAGCGCGCGTTGTGGCGCAGCTCGCTTGCTGCCCACACGCGACTGCCTTGGCTCGCCCTTCGCCCATGCCCATTCGTTCATTGCTCGTGGCACACGACACAAGGCAGGGCTGCTGCCTTGTGCTCGTGCACTACGCCCTTGCTCATTGCATTCGTGCCGCACGGGCGACGAGCTCCCTTGCTCGTCGTCGCATGCCCGCATTATACAACACCCCTTAAGGGTAACACGAAGCGTCCATTGCTTCGTGCGTGCAAGTTTTATGAACGAATCGCATAAAAATTTAAAATTTATATTTAAAATTAATGACAAATTAATAAATAATATTAATTTCATAATTTTAGGGCGAAAAATCGAAAATTTATTATCCAATTGATTTTCGATTGTTATGGATTCAAGTCTAGGTCATAAAAATTTAAAATTTATCGTAAATTTACAATTTTTATGGTGGTTTTTAATCATAGGTTTCTAATTAAATTACAATTAATTATGAAAATCAAATTAATTCTAAATTATTCTAATTTTCAACAAATTAATCATAATTACAAATTAGATTGCATAATTAACAAGACTAGGCATTCAAACTTGTTAAACATATGCAGTAGGTCAATCAAAAATTCAAGATTTATCAACAAGAATCGCAAATATTTAATTTAACATCTTAAATTTACGAAATTTTGCATTCGAAAAACTAAAACCTTCGAAAAGTCATAGTTAGGCTTCGAATTTGAGAATTCTGGGTTCGGCAGAAAAATACTATTTTTGTCAAAATTTTAGAATGCCTTTTACATGCGGAATTGACACAAAAATCACTCGATTTGGATGAGTAACGAAGAAACTGCCGAAAAACTGCGTACGTATAATTAAATAAACGCAATTTGCAATTAATTAACAATTACGAAAATTAATCACCCCTTTTAATTCTTGCAAATTTGTAATATTTAACCATGTTCATGCAATTTAGATTATGAAAATAATAAGGGGCTCGTGATACCACTGTTAGGTTATGATACATATGACATTTACATAGATCATGCGGAAACAACCATTAACCCAGGAAACATATTATTTACACATAATCATATAGCATAATTTAGATGCATACTCTTTGTTGCGTGCCCTCCCTAGCTGCGCCCGAACCGAACAAGAACAAGTCTTTAGGACTCCAAGTGTCGTCCCTCCGTAGATAGTCCACAGCACGTCCGGATCCGCCTTAAGATTGACCAACTAGAATCGCCCTTAAGGTACTAGAAAATTTCGGCACTTTTGAGCAAGATGTGTGTTTGATTTTCTCTCAAAAAACTCACTTTTGAATACTTTGAAACTTGTGTATAAATTATGACCCCTAGGCCTTTATTTATAGAGTTATGGAAAAGGAATCGTAATCCTAGTAGGATGCGAATTAATTGGAATTAGAATCCTACATGAATTCTATTTAATTAATTTATCCAATTAGGAATAGACATTTAATCATACACTGACTCTTGCTGATTCAGGAATCACGCATGAGCACAAACTCACACACACACGGCAGCCACAAGGACTGCCCATGCGTGCGAGCTGCAGCCCACGCAGCAAGGCCCACGCATCCGTGGCCTTGGCGCGCGCTGGGCTTGTGGCGTGCGTGCTTGCTGGGCGACGGCCTGGCTTCGTGCTGGGCCTTCGTCCGGCAGGCCTCGTCCGATGCTAATTCGTACGATACGCTTCCGATTAAATTTCCATTTCCGGAATCTATTTCCGATACGAACAATATTTAATATTTCCGATTCCGGAATTAATTTCCGTTTCGAACAAATATTTAATATTTCCGTTTCCGGAATTATTTTCCGATTCCGGCAATATTTCCGATTCTGACAATATTTCCGTTTCCGGCAATATTTCCGATTCTGGTAATATTTCCATTTCCAATAATATTTTCCGATACGTACCATGTTTCCGTTTCCGGCAACATCTACGACTTGGATAATATTCATATTTCCGATACGATCCATATTTCCGTTTCCGGCAATATCATCGTTTCCGGAGTATTCATTTCTTGCCTGTGACGATCTTAGCTCCCACTGAAACCAAGATCCGTCGGTTCCGAATATTCATAGATGGAGTATTTAATGCCATTAAATACTTGATCCGTTTACGTACTATTTGTGTGACCCTACGGGTTCAGTCAAGAGTAAGCTGTGGATTAATATCATTAATTCCACTTGAACTGAAGCGGCCTCTAGCTAGGCATTCAGCTCACTTGATCTCACTGAATTATTAACTTGTTAATTAATACTGAACCGCATTTATTAGACTTAACATAGAATGCATACTTGGACCAAGGGCATTATTTCCTTCATGTTTTACCCTCTTCAATAGTGCCAGGAGTGGCAGGGGTAGCATTAGTAGGATAACCAAGGATCGCAGCAAATTCAACTGGCAAAGGACATATTTCGTTGCCCCGAAAGACAAAAACATGATGATCGGAATCCCAAAAGCTTAGGGCTGCATGCAGAAAATTATAGTAAATGTTAATTTGTTGTAAGCCTAAAAGTGCCTCTAAGTGGTATTCTTTCAACAAAGCCTTTTCTGTAGGAGTAAGGGCCCGTAGCCAACACCTAACAGCCCGTTGGAGTGATAAAGTAGGAATCGACATGACGAAAGCAAGGAGTACCTAAAACACAACAAAGAAAGAGGGATATTGAGAGTGATGGAAAATAGGGACGTATCTAGCCCCTATATATAGCTGAACGCATCAAGTGACATCCTGATCCCATTCGGAAACGCGTTAACAAATCCGAAAGTCAAAATTCGCCAGGAAAGGACTTTCAGCGCCCATGGCTGGGCGCCGAAATATTTAACGCCCTCCCTTGGGCGCTGAAAATGCAGCCCAAGGCTCAGATTTCACAAAACGCGGAACAGGAAAGGACTTAAAACCGCGTTGCTAGACACAAGGCCCTATTGCAATTAAGATCAAGCCCAAAAGCACCTTTTGCTCCCAAATAAGCAAAAATAAATGTTAAAACTTGGTCGAAACTTAGACTTGTCTCAAGGAATAATTGTGTACACCTTTTGAATATCAAGGTCATTCTTCAAACACTACTACAAAAATAGGCAAAGAGACCCGTCCAAATATGCATAACAGACCTCCTCTGGACAGGTCTCTATCTCAGAGGTCTCTTTGATAAAGAGACCCCCTCATTAAAGGGGGTCTCTTTTTAACAAAGAAAAGACCCTTTATTAGAGAAAGGGGGTCTGTTTTCCTAGCAACTCTAAAAATAATTTAATAGAAGAACAGACCCATCATTAAAGAAATGGGGTCTCTTTGATAAATAAAAAAGACCCACCATCAGAGAAATGGGGTCTCTTTGTTAGAAAAATTCAGATCCTATATTGAAGAAAGGGGGTCTCTTTGACATTTAAACATTTTTTTTATTTTGAAAATGGAGAGACCTATGTTTATAAATAACGCGTCTCTTTTCAGCAATATTTTAAATAAAAAAAAACAGTAGCACACACACCAAAATGGAAGCATTAAAACAAAATTACCATAATAATTAGTATTATATACAATATTTTACAACAAAAATTTAGAACTAAATACATATAAAATTAAGTCCTGCTACAACTTTAAATAGCATTAAACCATTTCATACGACCACCTACATTTTCCTAATTTGTGTCTTTATGCTCCGTGAAATATCACCCAAAGCATCCCCTCAAAAAAAAATCACCCAAAGCATGATTCGAACATAACACGCTCCAACATATGTGTCTAATCCACATCATGCCCTTGATCTCATCAATATTAGTTGGAGTAGGCACCGGGAGCTCGAAGAAATAACTACAAGACAACTAAAGCACGTGAGAGAGAGCCCAAGGATAACAACTTCACAAGTCATAATCACAAAGCATAATATCACTAATTCACAAGTCAAAGTTGTGCAAAACAACATGAAGAAACTCGGATTGAGAACGCAGAACAAGACAAGCTGATAAGCACAAAAGTGCCCATGAACGGCAAATCAGCTAGAACCAACACTATTTTGACCACCACAGAATTTACTCTGAATAGCAGATATATCTTGCAGGACTTAAATTTCAGAAGAATAAATTTCAGACAGCACAGTAAATACAGAAAATTAACGGACAAAACTTCATTTTATTTCAACCAAATTTTATCCAGATAATCAAAGTTACAACTTATGAAAGAAAATTTCTCTTTGAACCCTTAACACGATTGTTCAAAATTATGATCTCATGAATATCAACAACCACAGTGAATCAAGCAGGAACTTATGATGATAACAAGCGATGAACCATCAGTTTTTTGTACAAAAACAGTGATCACAAGTTCACAATATAAAGTAGCAAAGAAGACATCAAGCTATCAGCCCCAGACTCCCAGTAAGCTCTTCAAACCAGAACTTCAAATCAGGACTTTGCATACCAGGTTCGAGGCTATAAATTGTTCCAATGGAGAGTATATAATTACCTGGAAAGTATGTTGATCCATTGATCCAAGCTAATGAGATATGTCAAGGTCCAGTGGTCCACAATCCTTCACAATGCAGAATTGTTCCGTCAGTCTTGCCAAATGGAAGTTGTTTCTAAAATTCTAAATGACATGCATCGCTTTCATGAAGAAAGTAGACCATAAGAGTCAAAACCATTATTGCCATAAAAGGATTCTTCTCCTTCTAAGGCGCAATGCACAAAACTACTGCTAAGTGCTAACACCTCAAGCAATCAGACCTAGACACTACCACCAACAGAACCAGTTCCAAACACACAGTTGTTGACAGAAACGCAAGACTCTACATTCATTCGTGTACTGAATAAAGAATAAACGCAGGAAAAAACCACACAAAAGAAACCCCAGCATAAACTAAGCCCCCTAAAGTCTAAACAACTGAAAGCAACATAGATTTACTTTGACTCAAGGCCTAGAAAGTTATAAAGTTCTTAAGAATAAGACTATTCTTAGTAGCAAAACTCAATACCAATGAATTGAAGTAACTAATAAGACTTCTTATAAAAAGTAGATCCAGACATTTATTATAAATATATATCAACAACAGGCTCTGCACTCCGCAGTTGTGATATTGTTCAATTGATGAATTCCTTGTTAAGGGAACTAGGCAACTACAATTTCTGATGAATGCCAACTAGGCAACTACAATTTCTGTCAAGAAAGAAAGACCAAGATGAATGCCAACTAGGCAACTACAATTTCTGATGTTAAGGGAAGCTCCTTCTCTAACAAAATTTTGGCATTGAAGTACGCCATTAGTAATGGTGACATTAACAATGTAATTTTCCAAACAAGGCATAATCAAATACTCGTAAAAAATTCATGAAAAAACAAACGCCTGCGAAAATTACAAAATGAATATTAGTGGTAAAAGTATAACAATATTATTACTGTCAAGTATTAAAGTTTTGATTTTAATTTTAGAGCACACTATTAGTCGATATCAGGGTATGAGCATAGATGAAACTACAATTGTTGATACGTCATATTTGAGGCCTTCATGTTCTTGTCTGAAGCTTTTGTTCTGTGTCTACTGCTATGAGAGTACACACTGATTTACGTTTGGTAGAAGGCTAGTATCAACTAGGCAGCTAGAGAAATTTGATATGCTTTGCCTGACGGTTTTCAATCAGACAAATTTGCTAAATATATTTCATTTTAGGGAGCTGTACTGTGTAACTGCTGGCTTTGCTGCTAGTGAAATGACTTTTTTTCTGCCATTGTTTCACAGGATAATAAGCCTGGAACCTGATATTTAAATAATCTAGATGCTTCAAGGATCGATCGTATTTGGCCTTAATTTCCTCTAATTATGTTTATCTAATTATGTCCAGCATTCAATCCTAGAATAATTTCCATTTGTACTCCATGTATTGAGCATATTCAAACAAATACTATGATGTAGTGAGGTGAATTTTTTTTATGAAAGGATTATGCTGCAAGTATCTTATTGAAGGGCTACATTTACTGTTGTTCAATGAGTATCATCATTATCTATTTCATATTTTATAATACTTGGATTCTTTATGTTAGACCGTTTCTTTCATTAAGGAGGAGGCTCAATCCATATGTAGCAATGGGACATCAGGAGGAGACCCTTGATGATGGATGATGATATAAGCTAACCAGACATATATATTGTACCAGTAAGAATAGAAGCATGTACATAAACAAAACAAAAATAAAGCAGACTAGTAAAAGCATATACCAAATAGAAAATCAGAGTATAGTAACATAGTAATTCATAGGCTACCAAAAAATAATCCACTTTAAGGTTAAAACTCCCAAAAACAAACCAATTAGTTTACCACAATTCACAATTCAAAATTCAAAAATCATCCAATGTTCACTGAGAAAAAAATAATACGAAAGCTGTTCACAATAATGAAATGAACAATCTCTAATCTGACAACCGAAAATTATGAGAATCAAAAGCAAAACAATTCCAGATCCAATAATCCACAAATACAGATTTAAAATGCAAATCAAGAAAACCCTAAAAATACCCGCATATTTACATATCTTAATCAAAATCAATTGAAATCATTAAAAATTTGCCTGAAATTAAAAACAGTAACAATAATAAGATCTTACAGTAATAGAAGATTCAGTGTTCAAAACGGTTGACCATCTTCAAATCGAACATCGACGAGACGACGGCGGCGGCACCGATCCACTGGCAGACCTTTCCAACTGCGCCTTTACTGGTGGATTCATCGGCGATTTAAAAGCGCCTGGCCCTCCGGAATTTATGAAGTCTGAGTTGCGGCTAGTCCGTAACATGGTTAATAGAGGATAAAGCATTGAAGGAGAGTGAGATGGAAACTGGGAACAAGCCCAACGTGAGTTTGAGGGGAGAGAGAGTGCACAAAGTGAGGACTAAAAAGCATTCACATTGAATCAAATAAAAAAAAGCATTCACATTTATGTACTGTATTTTTTTATTAATTTAAAACGGGAAAGAGACCCGTGTTCCTACCGTTAGGTCTTTACATTTCTCTATCTGTTTTTTGCAAGCAACATTTTAGCGGGGCCCAATGTAACATAGAGACCCGTCGGTTTACCTAAGGGGTCTTCCTTTATTGTGATGTGCGGGTCCAATGTACATTAGAGACCCCTTATTATTAAAATTAGATCTCTTCTATTAAAGAGACCCGTTATCTTGTACAATGGGTCTTTTATTGAGGGTCTCTTTGCCCATTTTTGTAGTAGTGGAAACACCAAAAATGTTGTTAAGTCGTTAGTTTCTCAAATAAAAAATGCTTGTCTGTCAAAAGATTAATCCGGGCCAAGCTAAACCGGATGTCGCCTGAAAACTGAAGTCGCACCCCACGGTTCGCCGAAATAGCACACCACTATGAAAGGTCGCTCGCACATACGAGCACGACCCCAAACATGATTACAAGACGTTATGAAATACGCGAAAAATGACCGACAAGCCCGAGTGCTTGGGGGCTCGCGAAAAGTATACTCCAACAAAAAGTGCACAATCCAAATCACATTCTCGGAATACGCTATACGCCGTCCCATGTTTGGATGATCTCAAAAGAACAGGTTCGACCTCAGAAAAGGGGTCACCACTGACAATTGTACATGGTCCTCTGATCAAAGGCCAAGTGGTGCCAAAAATCGAGCCGTAAAGACTAGCTCAAAACCACGAAAGCAGACGGTCGCAAGACAAAGGTCCGTCTAAACCCATTGTCAACTCACGTTCAGGTTATAACTAAATCCGAGCATCCCTCGGAAGAATTCGCTCCTACAAAGAATGAATAAAAAGGAAATCTCAAAAGAAATCACAATGAACAAAAAAATAGGGACTTGCCCACCTCAATCAGGCAAGATCGCGCCACGAACCACGCAAGTTCCAAATCAAGAAAAAAACAAATTCAGGGACGTCCACCCTCAGCGGACAGGGCTCGCCCACCTTCAGCGGGCGGGGTCTGCGTCACTAGCCGCGCAGATCCTCAGTTTTCCAAAAAAAAAATCTTCACATTCAAAATGAAACAGGCTCGCCATCTTCAGCCGGCGGGGTCTACGGCGCAAACCACGTAGGTCCTTATTTTCAATAAAAAATAAACACAAAACAAATTTCAAAATAGATTCGTCCACTTCTATCGGACGGGGTGTCCACCCTTAGCGGACAGGCTCGCCATCTTTAGCCGGCGGGGTCTGCGTCACTAACCGCGCAGGTCCTTAGTCGCTGCAGCGATAACTTTTTTTGGTTTTCCGTTTTTCCAAAAAGAACGATGTGAGTAGCTTTCCCTTTTTCCAAAGATTGGTTTTCCGTTTTTTCCAAAAAAGAACGATGTGCTGGATTTTCCTTCGTTTTACGTCCCATAAAAACAAGGGGGTTTTCTCATTTAGCTAACCCTGAAAATGAGAATCTTTAAAAACATTTTTACCTCGTGATTGGGCTTGGCCAGGCCCAATTACGATTTATAGCTTTGATTTCGAAAACATCTGTAGCTACTCCCAATGACAAAGTCAGGGAGTTTCTACGCACCTTTAGATCCTTCCAATGACAAAGTGAGGAAGTTTCTATACTACCCGTTGACAAATCCCAATGACACGTGAGGGATATGTCGACACTTCAAGTGATGACCCTTAAGTCAAATGTTATCACTTGGGGGCTCGTGAGACCCTCGCAAAAACAGGTCACCATGGCTTGTGCGACGCACTTCGTCTAATACTTTGACCATCGTCTTACTCCAAGACTTAGTCAAAGTGGGGGCTAACTGTAGACACCTACTTTTGTCCCCATTCCCAAAAGGGAAGGTTCGATGATAAAAGAATAAATCTCCACTTGACAACGCATCTCCTATAAAATAACGAATCTCGATCACCCCTTTTCATTTCACCCGAAACCTACTATTTATGGAAACCTGCCAAAAATAGTAATTGCCGTAATGGGTAGTTGTTAAAAGTGGCAAGTCATAAAAGATAGAAACCTGTCAGAATTAGGTGTTGCACTCCAACATAAATCCTAAATGAGATAGAGATTACGAGAGAATCCTATTCCTAATATGATTTGAAAATAAGAGTCACGTATTAATTAAAATCCTAACGAGCCTAGAGTTCGTAACGGGCCCAGACACATTCCGTCACAAGGTTAATACGCACTAAAAGACTCGATTAAGTCTCAAACACTCCGGATTCTAGGAATCCGAATCTGACTAAGAAAACAGCCCAGATCCTATTTTCAACGCCTGGCTCTGGGCGCCGAAATCTTCGGCGCCCAGGCCTAGGCACTGAAAATACCTGCGACGTGTTCTTTCCTAATTCCTCGTGGATTAGAGTTCTACAATTCTATCTTTCCACGAACTCTTTGCTATAAATATAGCCCAGGTTCGACGTGAAAAAAGGACAACACACAATTATTATTTCAAAGTATTGACTCCAACCCCCGAACCCTCAATCTCACGCTGCGAAACTGATCACGCGTTCTGTCGCAATCGATCCATAAATCGAACAGAACATATCTTGTCCCGTACCTTGAGATTCGTTAAATAAAAGGAGAAATAGCAAAGTCAAAGTGGTTAGTTTTCTGAGAACCGTGACGCACCTCTCAAGGGTGCGTCGTAATGTGTCCCTTTTCTATGATTTAATTGCTTTCCTCGCCCTTTTTATGAACTGTTAAACTAACTAAATCTGATTGTTCTATCACGCCTAATAAATATGAAATTTTTGGGAAATTGGATTATCATGCTAGGTCCCTTAATACAATCTAAATCAGGTAATCGCGCTCGATCTAGTACTATATGTTGCATATTGCTAAAATCAACTCAGATTAGTTTAATAGTTAACACATGTCCCTTCAATTATTTATGCTGAGCTAGTAAGGATATCCTGCCTCTGGAGTTATCGAAGAGCGAGTACTCCTCTCGGTAGTTACAGTCCCCCGAACTCTCAATCTCTGCCCTACGGGTATACGTTAAGCGATCCCCACACCAGGGATCACAATGGAACCTATGGCCGTTGTGGTAGAACATAATTGCACTCCCTTTATGTCACGATAACCGGGTTTTGTCAGTTTTTCTCCTTGTCGTTAAAAACTGAATGACGACTCCTATATTACTAGTCAACTGGGTGTAAACTCACAGGAAATCCAATTACACTTGATTTGACAAAAAGAAGCGTCACACCCACGAGGGACGAGGTCACGCATTAGCTTCGTGCTTTTTCGACCCCCTCACACTCATCCAAATCAAGTGATTTTCGGCTGAACCCAGAATTCCCAAATTCGAAGCCTAACTATGACTTTTCGGAGGTTTTAGTTTTTCGAACGCAAAAGTTTGTAAATTTAAGATGTTAAATTGAATATTTTCGATTCTTGTTGATAAATCTTGAGTTTTTGATTGAGCTACAGTATATGTTTAACAACTTTGAATGCTTAGACTTGTTAATTATACAACCTAATTTGTAATTATGATTAATTTGTTGAAATTCGAATAATTTAGAATTGATTTATTTTTCATAATTAATTAATAATTTAATTAGGTATCCATGATTAAAATCCACCATAAAAATTGTTAATTTATGTTAAATTTTAAATTTTTATGACCTAGATTTGAATCCATGTTAATCAGAAATGAATTGATTAATAAATTTTCGATTTTTAGCCCTAAAATTATGAAATTAATATGATTTATTAATTTGTCATTAATTTTAAATTAAAAATTTTAAATTTTTATGAAAAACGCCCATAAATGTTGCACGCACAAAGCAATGGAAGCTACGTGTTACCCTTAAGGGGTGATGTATAGTTCGGGCACGAGACGACGAGCAAGGGAGCTCGTCGCCCGTGCGGTACGAATACAACGAGCAACCAAGTCATGGCGCACGCGCGCGAGGCAAGGAGCCTGGGCGTGTGTGTGCTGTGTTGATGGGCGGTGGGCGAAGGGGCGTGGCACAAGGTCGAGGCGCACGCGCGGGAGAGCGCAAGCTGGGTCGCCCAGCGAGCACTGTTCCGCGCACCAACGAGCGCAGCCTCGCCACGAGAGCTGCTGTGATGCATGCTGGTGAGCAGGCTGCGCGCAAGCGTGGCTTGGCTTGCTGCGTTTGCGCGTGGCTGCTGCTGCATTGTGCCATGTCCATGCGATCGGTCGTGCACTCGATGGGGCTTGGGCGCAAGCCCAAGTGCTCGTCATGTTACGATTGAGTCGTTTTGCATTTTAATTTGAATTTTCAGTTCGGAAATAATTTTAATTAATTTTAAAATTAATAATTTAAATTGTTTTCTTGGATTTTAATTTTGAATATTATAATTATTATAAATTTTTTAATTTATACTAATTATTTTACTAAAATTAAACCTTGAATTAATTTAAATTCATTTAATTCAACTGAAAAATAAATTAAATATATGGATTCGATTATAATTTTATATGATCTTTAAATTTTAATTAAACTTGTATGTTTCCGGTTAGACTAGAAATACAAATTTATGTTTAAAATTAGTAAAGCATATAAAGTTATTGGTATAAGTGGGAGCAATTTTAATCATATATAAACTCTTGATTAGGTCTACAAATCCTTTAAGGTTAAACAACTTGATTAGAATTAATAAGGACTGAATACTTGCTGCAAATATTTATGTGATGCATAATGTGTTTTACTAACCAGCTATATGGGCCATTCATGATAATGAATGGGTGAATGGTATATATTGTATATGTACTGTTTTGCAGGTTATGAAGTGACTAGTATGGCCCAAATAGGATAGAAAATATGGTCTGCGTACCATTAATTTGAATGTAATTGGCCTAATGCACCAAATTTGTTTTTCAATTCAAATATGGTCTGCGTACCATCAAATAGTTGTAATTAGTTTAATTATAGCTGATCCTGTTTGAAGAAAATGGTGCCTCCCACGGTGAAATTCAAGATAAAGTTTCCAACCATTTTCAAGACGGACTTTGAAGTTGAAGCTTCAAGATGAAGTCGGGCCATACTAGATCACATTTATCTTATGCATGCTTTAAGTTATTTATTGCTTTTAAATATGTCTTAAATATGCATAAGATTGTGGCTTGATTATGTTGCGTGATTAAGGATTTTAGTTCACTTAAAATCTAACCAACATAGTAAGAGCCTTAAGTTCCAAACTTTAAAAATTGAGTTAAAAGGTGTCATGCCAAAATAACACTTACTTGGATAACCTTTACATCAATCTAGTAATAGTTTTACGCTCAGCGAGGTGTTACTTATTGATCCTAAAGGGGTAAGGTATACAAATAATTGTGAGTACATGTTAGGTTTGGTGAAACTCAACGATATAAGTAAGGAGTCCTTTTATGTCGTGGCAAATTCGATAGGTTTACCTAATAAGTCCTTAGACGTACCTATCAACCAAGAGTAGTTTCTAGACTATTAGCAAAAGGCTTTTGCTTACCTAAAATATTTTAGAATTGAGTCAAAATACATAATGTGCTTAATTCTTCAATGATTTAAGGATCTTGGAATCATTTTATTCACACCAGCCGGAACAATAAATTCGAATAAAATGCCAATGACTTGTTTAAATTGCATGATTGCTTTAATTTTCAAGTTATTACTCAAGATAAATGTTTAGACTTTGCATGCTTCAATGTATGTTTTAATTATTGTTTATAATTAAATATCTTGCACTGCAGTAAATCCTTTTAGAAAGGTAACAGTAAATTCCTCGATTGAGAGAAAATGAGCAATTTAAAATGTACGTTTCTTTTTGCGACTTTTATGGTTGTTTTCGAGTATCAAAGTCGAATGGCAAACCGATTGGTGCTTGTGAATTCAAAATACAATGTAGTTTTGAGATCATAAAGCATTGAGTTTAAACGCTCAGCTTTACCAATGGTTAACAACCTAAAATCTTTTTCCATTTAATTCTCGAATGAGTCTAGACCCTAGACATTCGAATAGATCGATGCTTAGAGAACTTTAGAAGCTTGTGGTAAGATCATCTAGTTGAAACAAAACACTCAACATAAATTAAATGGTAAGAACTTTGTTGGAGTGACATTGGACATGTCTAAACAATGTATAAAAGTCAAGACTAAAGAATTCTATTCTTAAGACAAGGAACAAATGAAAGGAATTTACAACTCCATTTCTACCTATAATTCTATGTTTAAAGAGAAGTGACCTAGCAATCAAACTTCCTTGGTATCATATACCGCTTGAGGTTCTTAGTACGGTAATAACTCAAACAATGGAAGCTAGGCTACACTATTGACCTACAAGTGGGAAATGAAGCATGGCAATGCTACATTAGTTGTAGAGTCATCTGGTTTGTTTTAAGTCCTTTCAAAGGATGGAACTTAATGGATATTTCGTTCCATAATCAGCATACCTAAATTTATGTTTTCAAACACATAAAGACTCACATTCAAGAAAAACAAAAACAACGTTTGTTTATTTGGATGAAATGGTCATTTACGGGTTGAGTCAATATGCTTGATTAAAACAAACAATTTTTTAACAGTAAGAACTTTACTAGGTTCAAATCAATCTCTTGATTTGAGTTCCACAAACCTTTAGCATTGTTGCTTAGACCATGTCAACAAGTTAACATTCAAAAGATCTATTTTTATGGACTTTTGAAAGTTGGTTGATTTCTAGATCAATTCAAGACAAGATAGTCTTACCTGTTGAAAGTAACAAAGGATATGAACTATTGTTAGAACGCCTAGACAATAGAGTTCAAAGCTAAAGAAAGATTTTATGACTTTATTATTTCACATGGACTTGAGTGAATATAGGTTTATTTACTCAATGTGATATGAGTTTGAATCTGTTTGGCTAGTTCAAAGATTCAGAAGTATAAAATCCACTTGGCAAGAAATCATAAAGATCTAGGTTAGATCATGTTGATGATTACCCTAGTAAAAAATGATCATCAATGATTGTGTGTAGTAAAATTCACAATCTAGCTCTATAAGATATGGCATATCTAAGTTGGAATGATCGAAGTCGATTATTACTTGATTCGATCAATGATGGATTATAAAGACTTTTCCTATAATTTCTAAAACAAAATGCTCAACTACCACCAAACTAAACCAAATTCGTCAAAGGTATTGAAAAGTAATTTCAGAATATCTTTTCAATAATATATGTATCTAAAAGAGTTGCTAAACTCTGTGGGAGCTTAGTGTTTGTTATTCAACAAACTAAGGCCCAAGTATAGATATATGTTTCATTGTGATTTATTCAAATGAGACACAAGGGTATTGTTTCTACCACGAATTTTTGAGAACATAATGTTTGTTTGCTCGAAATAATGTCCTTTTGGAGATTCGTTTCCAAAATGACAAGTGGGAGAAAATAGACCTCGATAGTCTTCGAGGCGAACAACAAACATAAACGGACATTCCGGAGGCTTTTCGAAGTTCTTTAAAAAATCCGAACACTTATTCTTAAGGACTTTAGAAGTGGCTTTAAAGAATAGACATCTCTTAAAAGACTTTACAAGTGCTTCAAGGAGAATAGAATATTCAAAGACTTTCAAATGTCTGTTGATATTCTATTGTTTGATGTTCTATACCCAAGTAGGCATAGACTTCACTGAAACTATGAGATTCTTCTAAATAGTGAAGAAACATGGAGTTCAGGTCAATGAAACTATGAGATTCTTCTATTAGATAGTGAAGAAACCTACAACTTGCAGTCAGACTATTATTATGTAGATTAATGAGTTAGTGACTTGTAAGAAAGCTATGACGAAATATAGATTCCCTAAAATGGTTAGAGGCCATATATAGACTCAAATGTTTTAGACGGTTAAAGGCCATAAAACATAACCAATGTTTTGATGACAAAATTAATATTTTGTTGATTTGCAAGAATAAGTTTCACACCTATTGGTTGCAAATTGGTTTTAAGGATAAAAACAATCAAACATGGAATTGTGTTTGTTCACACACAAAGCTAGATTAGTTGCTAAAGGTTACAAGCAAATTCACGGCGTGGATTGTGTTGAAACCTCATGCATACTCGTAATGCTCAAGTCTATAATTCAAGCAATGATTGCATATTGATACATATGGCAATTGGATGACAAAACGTATTCCTCAATCAAATGTTGGAAGAAACTATGTACATGGCATGTCATAGGATTTGTGGATCCATATACATACTTGAAAACAAAAGCTAGCTTATGAAATCTAAGTACAGATTTAAGCAAGCAATTGGGAATTGGAATTGTATTTTAGTGAAGCTAATAAGCATTTTAGTTTCGTAAAATGTACATGACTCTTATAGATATATAAGAAGTTTAGTGGGAGTACGTAAAACTTAATTGGTCCTATTTGTATCGCACACATATCTCTCTATTGTGAAATAACATTCAAATGCTAATGACTTAGATTTGAAATTATTCATCAATGATGGACCAAGGCGAAACTTAGTACATACTGGGTATTAAGATCTATTTACAAAGAACTTATGCTATTGTTTTGGATTAAGTAATGGCATTTACTAAATCAAACACGAAAGACTCCATTGGAGATATTCGATCCATATGAATAAATTTAAGTAATGAATGTTTGAACTATGTATAAGCATTTACTAAGTCAAACATCAAAGGATCTAAGTGAGATTCTTAACCTATATTATATGTCAAAGAATTTAGCTGGATTTAGTATCTACTGAAACTAGAATGAGCTAAATTTACATGAATAGAATTCAATTGGGAATTATTCTGCAAAAGAATTTATCATGTATGATATAATATGAGGATCGCCAAGAATGTATCGTATGGCTTTAGGCATGGCGAACATATACCAATCTCTATTGATCTAAGTGAATATCAACTAGATTGAGATCAAGAATACTTATGGTACTTGAAAAGGTACATAGTAATAGTTCTTGATTCAAGGAAATAAAGATATGCTAAATATTGATGCTACACGCATAAACACTGGTAAAGGATCAAGCAAGATCCCTTTGGAGTTAACCATTGGCAAGGACGAGCTATGGAGCATCGTGTTTTGAAATGGCAACATGGATCGGAGACCATGAGTTGTTGCGTGGGAAATTAAATATTAATTTCTATGTTCTAAGATACAGCTGGAAAGTCTTCCACATATCTATGAATTGCTTGGATAAGTAAATCCAAACAAAGCATCACTAGCAACCTAAACAGTTGAAGTAAAAGTACTTATTGCCTAAGAAGCAATAAAACAGAGATGTTTATATTAATGAGTTCTTCATTGAACTTGGGAAGATCACATGTCTATTGACTTAATGGTTCTTCATTACAAAATGCGTAGAACCACTAATGTAACAAGAAAGACTAGATCACAAAATAAACATACTCAAAAGATCTTATCATCATATCTCGAAGAACATTCGATGAAAAGGATATTAAGATTGGCAAAGAATAATAACTAAACCTATGCAACAAGTGAGAAGAAACACTCACATTGTAGCACTGGAAATGAAGCATAGCTTTGAATTCCATGAACTGTTTTAAAGATGGGTTTGAGGCCCATGGTTGTAAAACATTGGGGTTGAAAATTTATCGTATATGAAATGTATTTTCATATTCCATTTAATCTTGGTTTAGTATTAAATGATGAGTCCCTTCAATTTGATGATATATTCAAGATAGACTGTCAGGACCAGTCCTGTGACTAAGAAATGTCTATCAAGTGAACTTGAATGTCAAAAGTTGAAAATGGTCCCTGGTCGGAGTTTTCTATAAAGATGGACGCATAGAAAACGTTAGACGACTAGAATGCAAGATGACTAGTAGTTCTGTTTCTTGAACTATGTGGACATGGCAATGTCATAATCATTTGCATAGATACTTACTTTGGGAAGACTAGTATCGGACAGACCTATGAAACTTTACTGTAGGAGATGAAATATGTCATAAGTAAATTTCATTAAAGTTATTAGACACTAAATCCTCAATACCTGAGTGATTTGAGATTACTCGTTTGTGATCTGCTTACTTTGATGTTGACCAACCGTCGCACCGTAAAAGGAGGCTATAAAAGCAACGCTCAGGTAATCACCTATCAAACGAAGTCTAATCTCAAGATCGCAAGATTGGGATTGTCCTCCCATAAATCGGGATGAGATGCTAAAAGTGGTACAAGGCCACTCGGAGAGCTAGAAACTGTAAAATGCATGGCCGTGCTCAGATGAATCATAGGCTATGATTATCTGTTTATTTGATCAGTTGAACTCTGAAATCGGGAAACACCTCTCGACGTAATAAGGATGACAACTCTTACCTTATGTTCAAGAGAAAGCATCGAGCGACAAAGGAATTGGGAAATGCACACTTGTCCCTAAGGACAAGTGGGAGACTGAAGGAAATAATTCCCCTTGGTCCAAGTATGCATTTCATGTTAAGTCTAATAAATGCAGTTAAGTATTAATTAACAAGTTAATAATTCAGTGAGATCAAGTGAGCTGAATGCCTAGCTAGAGGCCGCTTCAGTTCAAGTGGAATTAATGATATTAATCCACAACTTACTCTTGACTGAACCCGTAGGGTCACACAAATAGTACGTAAACGGATCAAATATTTCATGGCATCAAATACTCCATCTATGGATATTCGGAATCGACGGATCTTGGTTTCAGTGGGAGCTGAGATCGTCAAAAGAAAGAAATGAATACTCCGGAAACGATGATGTTTCCGGAAATGGAAATATGGATTGTATCGAAAATATAAATGTTATCCAAGTCGTAGATGTTGCCGGAAAAGGAAACATGGTACGTATCGGAAAATATTATTGGAAATGGAAATATTGCCAGAATCGGAAATATTGCCTGAAACGGAAATATTACCGAAATCGGAAAATAATTCCGGAAACGGAAATATTAAATATTTGTTCGAAACGGAAATTAATTCCGGAATCGGAAATATTAGATATTGTTCGTATCGGAAATAAATTCCGGAATCGAGAATTTAATCGGAAGCGTATCGTACGAATTAGCATCGGACGAGGCCTGCCAGACGAAGGCCCAGCACGAAGCCGGGCCATCGCCCAGCAAGCCAAAGCGCAACAAACACACGCCAAGCCTCGACCAGGCCCAGTGCAAAAGCCAGGCCCAGCCGAAGCTTTGGGCGCGCATGCGGAGCAAAGGGCTGCGACGAGTGGGCCTTGCGCTGTGCGTGGGCCGTAAGGCCTGCGTGCGGTGCTTGTGGGCCTCTCGTTTGTGTTACTCGAATCCTAAGGATACCGGGATTCGTCATATGATTAAATCTAATCCTAACATATAAAGTTTATTTAAATAGAGTCCTAGCAGGATTCTAATTAAATAAATTAGTATTCTAATGGGATTATAATTCCTTTTCCATTACTCTATAAATAGGTGCCTAAGGTCACATATTTACATAACAACATTGGAGTATTCAAAGGTAAGATTTTGGAGCTAATATCAGCCAAACACTTGCAACCTAATTAGCCGAAAATCCTAGGAACCTTAAGGGCGATTCTAGTTGGTCAAGCTTAAGGCGGATCTGGACGTGTTGTGGACTATCTACGGAGGGACGACACTTGGAGTCCTAAAGACTTGTTCTTGTTCGGTTCGGGCGCCGCTAGGGAAGGCACGCTACAAAGTGTATGTATCTAAATTATGCTATATGATTATGTTTAAATAATATGTTTCCTGGAATTAAGGTTTTCCGCATGATTTATGTTTTCTCATATGTATCATAACCTAACACCCCCATCATTGCTATACTCTCAATCATCGTCGTGGGCATTCTCAGCCTGGGGTATTGACGTCATTGGCAAAATCACTTCTACGGGCACCGGGGGTCATGAGTTCATACTGGTTGCTATCGACTACTTCACCGAATGGGTCGAGGCCAGGTCATTCAAAGTGTTGGGTTCCAAGCAAGTGGCCCAGTTCATACAAGAAAACATCATATGCGGATACGAACTTCCTCACGAGTTTATTTGTGACCAGGGAACCCATTTTCAAGGAGAGTGTGAATACCTATTAACCGAGTACAAAATTCAACATCATCGCTCTTCGCCTTACCGCCCACAAACCAATGGGGCAGTCGAAGCAGCCAACAAGAATATCAAAGCCATCATCATGAAAATGACAACCAATTACAAAGACTGGCCCCAGAAGCTGCACTTGGCATTGTGGGGGTATCGAACTTCAATTCGCACTTCAACTGGTGCAACCCCATTCTCATTGGTCTATGGAATAGAGGCAGTACAACCTATCGAGCTGGAGATACCTTCTCTAAGGATAGTCCTCGAAAGAAAAATCCCAGAAGCTACATGGGTACAAGCAAGGTATGATGAGCTAATCATGCTCGATGAGCATCGGCTTCAAGCCGCTCACCATGTACAAGTCAATCAGCGCCGAGTGGCCAGACATTTCAACAAAAGGGTCAGAACCCGAAACCTCAAGGAAGGCGACCTTGTCCTGAAAGCCTTTCGAAAAAGCATCATGGACCCAAGGGGGAAATTCAAACCCAACTGGGCAGGCCCATACATTGTCAAGAAAATCCTCTCCGGGGGAGCAGTCGAACTAACAGACATCGATGGAACAGATTTCCGTTCTCTGACAAACTTCGATCAACTCAAGAAGTTCTATGTCTAAGTTCTATGTTCAAATTCAAGAATCCAATTCAAAGTCCTGTAAGGGTTAGAACTACGTCCGGCCTGATTCCTTAACGGGGATCCTAAAAATCAAATCAAATTAAGGGCATCCTAAAAATCAAATCAAATTCAAGATTCAAATTGTTGTTGTCTTTATTCCAAACGTGCCAACAAAGCATGTTCATGCGGAATTTAACACAATAACCATTTATTTGGCTCTAAAGCCTTCAAAGCTTGTACAAGGTCAGGAACAAGTGAATCAAAGTGCAAAAGCCTTTTCACTTCCTAAACACATTTTCTAAACACATTTCCCAAACACATTCTTAAAACACAATTCCTTCCAATAGTACTTCAAACACATTAGCCTACAAAGATCTAGGATCGGGCGACTATGCTCTTGAGTCTTGGCACCTTGGGTACTATCCCCTGGCTATCCTGCAATCAATCATCAATCTTCCCCTTGCCCAAGCGGCGGAACTTGCTAGTCTTCCAAGACGGGAGGATGACGAACCCTCCTTTGTATTCCGAACGGTCAAGCACCGGACAGGCCACACTCCCGTCACCTTCCTCATAATCAGTTGATGCAGGGCGTCTAGCTCTAGAACTTCGGACTCTAGCTGGTCCGGAGAGAGAAATGTCCCTTTGGCTGGGGCCATTCATCCAAACAATGTACCCTGCAGACAGAGTATCAGGCTCGGGCCGGTATTGAACACTCAAGAATGGTTTGGCGACCCAATACCGCCTCCAAACTTCAAGTCGATATGCAGTCGGCGCAACAGGTTTCGGGTTCCCTTCAGCACAATCCGGGACTTCTTGTTTCAAGCCATACTGTCTCTTCACTCTAGCAGTCGACGTGAGGCTTGGCACCCTCAAAGAAGTAGAACCTGGGGCATGTCTCATAGCAGAAATTCTCTACCAAGGAACTACCCACCTTATACAAGATCCAATTCCAAAAAGTGCACTTCGCCACTCATCCAAAGAAAGCCGGCCATATACCATGCGCCGCATAGTGAATCCCTTTCTATTATAGCTTTCCATGTTTTCCAGTGGTGCCACCAGCATGAGCCTCTCCATAAGCCAGACCTTGGGGAATATACAAGAAAAGAATTTCAATATTCAACCTTCAAAATACAAGTACAAGTTCAATATACAAGAAAGCTCCAGATCCTTACTTGGAGTAATCCCGGACTTCCCGATGGCAAGGAAGATGGGTCCGATTTCAACATGTCAAGGCCCATCAATGTTTCGCCAATCACGAGCGATATTGGGTCCCGACCGTTAGCAAATTGCTCTACAATCTCTATTAAGAAGGCATCACCATTGCCAAACCCTTGTTTCGAAAAGAGGAAGCGAGCAAAGATACAAAAGCTCAAGGCCCTCAAGAGGAAAGCCTTGGAGACATCAAGCCCAGCAAAATAGGTGACAAGGAGGGACAAATCCACCCCTCTGCCATATACAACAGCACTCAAAAGTGGGGGGTTCAAGCCCGAATATCTATCAGAACCCAAGAAAAAGTGTTCTTCAAAACTGGGCATGCATGGCTCCAGCATAATGGGCCACCCCAATATAGCACTAAATTCTTCAGGGAGGGGACATACCTCATTATTCCCGAAGCGAAAGACATGATGATTCGGATCCCAAGCCTCCAGAGCAACAAGAATGAAGTACACATCAAGTTTTACAAATCGAAAGGAGGCGAGGAACCCAAGATGCAGGCCATCATGCTCCCTTTTCTCCAATTTGCCTAGCGAGCCGAGCCACGAGTTCAAGGCATTTTCAAAAGACATAGCCATATTCTCTCTACTTTTTCCTGAGGAAGGAGTATGCAAAGGAAAGCAGGGAAGGATTGTTGCAAAGAAATGATCCGACGAGCCCCCTATTTATACAAGCATGTCAGCACACTAGCGCCAGGCGCCGAGCCCTGCGCCAAACGCAGGGGCCTGCATCGAAGGACGAGGCCACCGTCCTCCTTTATGACTACGAGTACACACCCTTTAGTGCTTCGGACAACATAGTACAACCTCCATTATTCAAGATAC
This sequence comes from Spinacia oleracea, assembly GCF_020520425.1. Classification (NCBI taxonomy): domain Eukaryota; kingdom Viridiplantae; phylum Streptophyta; class Magnoliopsida; order Caryophyllales; family Amaranthaceae; genus Spinacia; species Spinacia oleracea. Next base: position 97,750,030 of record NC_079489.1, read on the forward strand.
CAAAGCCGCAAGCCGCGCAATTTCAAGCAGTCCGAGTCAGCGCTTCGGGCAGATTTCGGGTCAATTTATTCAAAAGTCAAGCATTCTAGTCCTAGATCGGCGTCCTAAGTCGAGTCTACATATGCATATCAAAAATTGAATATACTTTGACTTGCGCTTTTCCTAACTAAAAACCCTCAGCCAAAGTGGGGGCTTATAGTGGGTATATACACCCAAAAAAATGGGTAAATTTTTTCAAAATTTTTGCGAATTCCTCATGCATGCATATAGCTACAAATTTCAAAGGCACACACAACGCATACAAGTTCAAATTTTCAAACATACAAAAAACCAAGCTTCAAAATTCCAAACCCATTTCCAAACCATACAACCATAAAAAATTCAAGTTCTAAACCGTACAAATCCATACAAGTACCATCCATACGAAAAAATCAAACCAAGGCAAGCTGGAACTCGCTACCATGCAGGGTCAGTCCGAGTCATCACCAACCGTAATGTCAATCACAGGCTCCTTTCCCCTGTTGCGGCTCCGGTAACGCTCCAGATCCCGATCCAACTCTGTCCCGGAGGTACCAGGCTCCTGCTCCGAGATACGAAGAGTGCCAGGAGAAGGATAAACTCCCTGCTGAGGGGAAGGGTACTGATAAGGCGGCGGCATCCCCATGAACTGGTGCGGTGTCCCAAGCATCTGAGCCTGACGCATCCTCTCCATCTACGACCAATAAGCCCAAGCATCTGCACCCCAAGGCTGAGGATCGCTCCCTCCGAAGTAGTAACCAGGGGGAGGAACAAAAGGCCTCGAACTACTCGCATCCCCAAAAGTATGCCTGGTGGGATCAGCATGTACAAAAGGGGCAGCTCCCCAATCAGCATCAGAATGCCTCTGGAAAGTACTAGCACAGGACCCCTGTCCCAGATCCAAGCTTGGTCCTTCCTGCCTCAACGAAGTCTCCGCTTGGGGCTCCCTGTAAATGGAACCTCTGCGACCTCGGCGGCGCTCCTATACAAAGTACAAATTTCAAGAATCAACATCCAAGTTCTGGTTTTCTAGAATAGAAATTTCAAAGTCAAGAAAAGCACCTCTCTTTCCTGGGCAGAAAGCTTCTGGGTCAGCTTGGCACAATGCCTCTTCAAGGAATCAATCAGAAGCATCCAGCGACGCACTCTCACCCGAGGCGCCTGCATACAAAATTCAAGATCAATTTCCAGATAAAAGATTACAATCAATTTCAAGCAAACACAAGTACTTACAGCTGCATAATGCTCAGGTACAGCATCATACGATCTCCGGTGTGGAGGAGAAGCTACAGGGATGGTCACCTCCACCTGTTTCCCGTCCGAGTTCTCATAGCGGATGACCCTATCAGCATAGGGAATTTCCTCAAGATCAACCTCCTCCTCCTACATACAATCATCCAATCATACAATCAAACCAACATACCAGAATACAAGAATACAAGAATACAAGGTGCAAGATTCAAATCTCACCGGCAGTACGAAGTGTACAGGTGGAGCGAGTCTCTCCAGAAGGTCCTCATAGCGGCCCCTCCTATCTACAAAGTTCTCCCAAGGGAGGCAAACAGCATCACCAGCATTCAAGTAGAGCTGGGCGAGTTCATCGTCTGACGCCAACATGGATCCCGGAGGATCCTTAGGGACAAGCCTTTCCCCCGTACTATACTAAAGAAACACGCGCTCCCCTAAGTACTACATATGGCGATACACGCCCAGGAGAAAGACCCACCTCGAAGACAAGAAATGGGCCCGAGAGGCCGAAACAGGTATAGGCGCGTCAGCAAAAGGACGCCAAACCACCTACGGAGCACACAATTCAGACAACTATACAAATACAAATACAAGAGAACAAAACAGTACAACAGTTTACCTCACTAACGGGTAAAACCCACCAAGCTCTGCGGGAGGCCGACAGAGGCACCCTCCTGCGCTCCGCTCCTATCCAAGAGGCAGCATACGGGTAAGCCGCATCTCCAGTACGATCCGGTGCCAAAGTCGGGAAGTGCTCGTACATCCAAATCTTTCAAAAACAAGCAAAGCATCAGTCAAGTTCAAGATACAAGCATACAAGTACAAGATACAAAGTACAAGGAGTCCCATATACCTCCAACACACTCCATAAAGCAGCAATGCTCGGTTCGCCCTCAGGCGCTGTCCGAGAAGCCCACTTCATCTCATACAAGAGGTGGCCGTATGCCATACCACCCCTGTTGAGGCTCGAAACAGCCCTGAAATCCTACAAAGATGTCAGGAAGCTGATGTGCACCCGGATGTTCCTGCTCGGGGCCATCACTCTGCTTACCAGAGCCAAGAGGAAAAGTCGAACCCTCTGCTCTGCAGATATTCCTACACTACGGATAGCATCCATGATCACCGTCACAGAAGCATGAGTGTCATCATCCGCCAAATCAACAACAGAGTCGAGCAAGTCCCTGGCAGTACTCGAGAACCACTTCATCCTAGAATCAAAAATCACGGTCCTCTCGGAAAAAGGAAGGCCCGTAATCATGGCGAACTCGAAGGGAGTAATGGCGATCTCCTCCCATGCCATATGAAAAGTGTTGGTGGTATCCCACCACCGCTCCAGCAAAGCCTGTAGACGGGGTTTGATCCCCGTTCTCCTAGGAGTATCTCCCATGGCACGCCAGAAATCGACCAGACCTATCTGCAACCAGATTTCCATAGGCTCCTCGTCAGCACGGATGGATAGAAAAGCCTTCTGAATCTCCGTCAAGGACCAAAAGGTGCGAAACGACTCTCCATCGGCCTATGGATGAACGAATCAGTTCAAAACCTATACAAGTTCAAAACACAAATTCAAAGCACAGTACAAGACTCACCAATCCAGCGCGAGGCCGTTGAGACAAATGAAAGTCCGGTCGGAACACTAGATCGGAAGGACTCCAACCAGTGCTAACGAAAGCAGGTAGTCTCCGGGGAATCATGCCCCCCTCTGGCACGTTTGTGGCAGCCGCTTCATCATTCGAAGCATCCTCTATAGCAGCTCGAGCCACTGAGCGTTCGGCAAGCTTTCTTCGAGTGTGACGAGGCATACTAAGTCATGCAAAATACAAAACATCAAGATTCTAAACTGGGGGCTATCCTATGCTAGCTCGTACAAAAGTCAAAATTCAAAAACTCCCAGCGGCGGTACAGACCCAACCAAGGACCTCTACACCAACGCCTGGCTATCCATGCCAAAGAAGGTATACGAGTTCTACACCAACGCCTAGGCTATCCATGCCAAAACAAGCATATAAGTTCTACACCAACGCCTAGGCTATCCATGCCAAAGCAGGTATACAAGTTCTACATCAACGCCTAGGCTACCCACGCCATAGCAGATATAAGTTCAAGAAAAAATTTCAAAAATTAAAAAATTCAAGACTACAAGGTCCAACAGCTCAAGTTCGAGTGGCTATCAAACAATATTCTACAAGATTCAAGAAGCCTAATATCATGCAATCATCATTTCAAAGTGCGAAAAATCAAAGCTACATGCAATCCTAGAATTTATTTCATAAGCAAAACATGAAATACTTACATGGACAAGGCAAGAACAAGACCAAGGGAAGACAATTCGACCTTTGAGAGAGAAAAGAAAGCAAGAGAATGAGGGATTTCTCCTCAAATGGCACGGCAAGAGGCTCTTATATAGCGCAGCCCCGAACGCCAAGCTCAGCGCCCAGTGCTGCCTGCTGCATGCGCAGGAATCTTTAGCTGATTGCACGTCCTTTGCTGATTGCACGTCCTTTGCTGCTAGGGTTTTCTGCACCATGCATCAAACATCAAATCGTGTTACTTTACGAAAATACGAGTATATACATGTATCTCCAAGTACAAACAGATTAGCATTTCAAGAATACAAAGTCCAAAAAATGCAACAATTTAGGCGTTCGACTCCCAACGGACCCAAGCTCCAGGAAAGTCAGCCGAAACTTCAAAATCTCAAGGGCCAGTAAAAAGCTCTTGTCCCCAGTGAAGCACATCCAACGGATTAACTCCGGGTATTAAAAAAAATTCAAAGTTCAAAATTAAAGAATTCGAAATTCAAAAATTTCGATGCCAAGCTCCGTCCTAACTCAAAGACGGAAGTGCAGTACAAGTACAAGCCGGAGTCGTCACAACCGAACCGAGGTAGACTCTGTCATTTTTCTAACGCCTATTTTAACCGGCGTACAAAGAGTGGTCTTGATTGCAGAACATCTTGATCATTCTCCGTCCCAAGTCGAAAACTTTGACTTGCGCTTTCCTAACCGAACGCTCAGTCAAAGTGGGGGCTTCTGTAGACACCTAATTTGTGCCTCCCCATTGGGATGATGACGATACCATTATCCTTGTCATGTAATTGGAGCAACTCCGTGCGGAAATTCCAATTGCTAAAAGCATGTCCAAAATCCAAGAAACAAAATCCAATCCCCGAGGTCGTTCCCCTTCCGGAACTCGGTACAAAATAAAAATTTCGAAAATCAAGTTCAAAATCCAAGTACAATATCATCTAGTAGACCATTCCATTGGTTTTACTAAGACTTTTCCACTCAAAATCATATAAGGCAAGTCAAATTCGGGCGCCGACCCACAAAACCGAGCAAGCCGGGCCTCGTCCCGTAAAACCGAAATTCAAAACCCGAAACGGCTTGTTTTTAGACGCAAAATCAAGTCTTAACCCCCAAGCAAACACTACGTGCCAAACATCGTAATATTCGTACGAAGGTACATCAATACAAGACAAATCAAGGACGGAGCCCGCGTCCTTGTTTTGGCGGCATCCACGCCACGTCACCAGCGCCCAGCGCTGCTATGTTGGAAATCCTAGTGAGAAATACAAAAGAAATTGAGTGGGAAGTGGGAAAATATGGGAATATGGAAAGTCCCACATGGGAAAAACACAAGCCTTATTCAATGTTTATATTTGGGTACTTGAGGGAATCATTTGTTTAAGAAAGCATGTGAGTGGCATGGGTGGACACACAACACACGCGCGCACGCGGGCCGGGCCGTGGGCCATGGGCGAATGCGGTTCGCGGGCGTGGGGTGGTTTTGTGGTCCGGGTTTTTCTTTTTGGTAAGTGGTGGGCTTAATTAATTTCTAACGGTCAGAAATAATTAGTCAAACCATTAATCCTGTAACTGCCCCCATTAACTCCACTTAATAGCTGTTTTAACTGCCCCATTAACTCCACTAATTCCGTAACCTCCCACTACTAGCCGTTTATGGTTGTTGCAGCTTCTTTATAAATACCTCATATCGGTTTTTCCATAAACACACAATAAGAAAGCATTCTCTATTATTCTCTCTACATTCTAAACACTATTCTTGTATTTTCTGGGCAATATTCTGGTCTCCAACCGAGGCTTGTGAGTGCACACAATCCTTGGTGTCGTGTAAACCCTGGAGGGCAACCGCAAGAGTTCTACTGCACCGGGGTAGCGCGGAATTGTCTTTTAGAGCAGTGGTTCGGCCACGGCGCGACAATCGTTCTAAATCGGTCACCTCGTTCATCACGTTATTGAGATAAGTTTATTCTAATTATATTCCAATTATATTATTGTTGCAACATTATTCTTTTATGGTACTAGATCGCAATAATCTAAAAGACAGTTATATTAACATTGCGTATAGTTTGAATGGTGTTGCTAAACCTTTTGATTTCTTGATTGGGTGTGCCGTGTGCGCATATTTTAAGTTGTGTTTTATATGAGTGATTGGAAATCAACATTGCATATCAGGTATAACATATTCTTGTTTTCGAGAATATTGATGTATGTGATCTTGGTTGAGGTACAAATCAATGTTTAGTTGTTATAAGATATTTGTATTAAATTGGCGGAATATGTCCATTGGAGGAATTAATTAGGCGAGTGAAGTTGGTTTTTATAGATTAATAAGGTGTCGATGAAAGTGAGTGTAGCAGTTACGTAAGCATTGCAAATTTGATGATAAATTGATAAGCAATCTGGTGTTATTCTTTCATTTGCGGTCCCCATTGATTGATTACAAGGGTGTTCTGGCTGGCGGTTATAGCTCTGATCTTGACTCTTTGTTTTCAGTTATTCACTGTGCAAGATGTATTATAATAGATTCTCTTTTAAAATTTGACTTGAGTGAGGGTATAGGGCTTGGTGTATTTAAGAATGAAAATTAGATGAAGATAGAGAAGAATACCATTTTCTCGAACAACCTTGAATTGAGTTAAGGGTTTAATGGGCACACATGGAAGGATTAAGGATGTGCTGAATTGCGAGATGCTCTTGTGAATCATCTTCTATATTCTTTGTGTTTGTCTTCTATTCTTCCTGGTAATTTTGTTGATCTTTAAAATTACAAATACCAAGCGTACTTGCAACCTCAAATATCCAGGTCATGAAATAATTCCAAGAGAGAATATGGGACTCCATGCCGTTAATATTCTCTTATGATGTACCTTGAATGCTCAAGGTATTTGACTTTCTCTAATTCGTAATTTAGTGAATTTGATGAAGCATAAATTCTATTTTGATAACTAAGATATCGATCTAATTACTTGTGTGATGGTGATACGATTTTGGAAATCAGTCTCTACGTATTACATTGTGATTAATTCATCTATGCTTATATGCCTTTCATAACAATTGAATAGTTTAAAGTTGTTAATTTATGCCACTGTTAGTATAGTTCTTAATGGTATGGTGTTCCTTTATTATTCTTGGTCACTATATACTAGTGAGTAGGTCATAATCTAGCGTTTTGGACTTATTTTTGTTGTTGGAATAATAAACTAATATGATAATTCACTGTTTAGAGTTGTCAAGTCTGTGAACGCTTGTATAATTTTGTGAACATGTAATGGTGTCGTATTTGCGACAAGGGGGATAGTAGAGGTCATATTAGAGTTGTTGGAGGTTGAGTTTGGTCCAGCTAATAACAGGACAACACCGAATGTGTTGAGTTTGAGAAACCAAATAAAGGTAGGTGACCAAATTTATTTATCGTTAAACTTTATCCAATATGGTCTCGGACTACTTGGTTTAGGGAAGTTTCCTCTGTTTTGATTATTTTTAAACTTAGATTATGTACATACTCAAATTTATGTGCCCTCTAATATTCTAGCGGGAAATGTGGGGGTTAAAGTTATAATTTGAATTCTAGCGAGCAAGTAAGTTGTGATATGAATTGATCGCCACTAAGATTGTGCAGGCGTGTTAGACTCACAATTGATACGAATATTCTTGATGCTAGAAATATTAATGAGGTCACCCATACTACTTGGCGAACAAGTGCAACGATGGTAATATATCCATCAAGCACAGTAGTAAGGAAGTCTTTGCTTACGTCATAATATTAATTTTGATAAATGATTGTGTGATGTGGGGGTGAGCTAATGATTGAGACTAACTAATAAGTTAGTTGGAAAATTGGTTATTGTGAGTACACATATATATATGTGTGAAGCTACTAACGGATCGTTGTAGGCACCTAAAGCACTTAGTAGTATGAGAATTTTCCTAATACCACTATTTTCCTTGGCATATAATGATTTAATTTAATCCATGTACGTGCATAGTTTATTTGGCCGACTTTAAATGGTGTTTATATACGGTGATCATATGTTGTTGATTCACATATGCTTCAATACTTTTGAAGAGACTAAGGCCTCTAATTTCTTAAGCCAAGGCGAAAGCTTAAGGTGAAAAATTTAATATGATACTTAATGGCTCGGTAAGGCTAATGAGTTGCAGGTACATTTAATCTTATACTCATTATTTTGAGAAATGTTTGGTAAATGCATGGAGAATGGTTGGTAATTGTCAATTACCTAAGTATAAACTTGTTGTGGCTCCAACATACTACTATCGACAGTTTTTGGGAAACTACTCTCAAAATAACATGCTAATGTGTTTGTAAGTATAATGCGGTGATCACTTACTCTTGATTTGATGTTGCTTTGCAGTTGAGACGATCACACAAATACTAGTAAATTTATTTTTCACTAGGCATATTGCAAAGCATAAGCATAAGCATATTGCACTTTACGCTATGAAGTTTATTTCATAGGCTGGATCTCGGATGTCAAGAGAACAAGGTTCGTAAGGTGTACGTGAAGGACTTAAGCAAGTTCCTAAATGACGCATTACAAGCTTGACAAGACTATGTCTGGTAATGTTTTCATGACATTGAAGGTGACTCTTGGGTTTAGTCTAAGCGTGATTCTCTTGATTGCGTTCTCGTTTGTCTTTATGTGGATGATATATATGATATGGTTGACACTAACTTGGATCGAATAAATGGGATAAAAGAATTTCCAAATTTTGAATTTTAAAAGATAAACCACATGGATGAGACAAATGTGATTTTGGTAGTAAAATTCATAAGGACTCCAAATGAAATTTGTCTTAGTTTGTCTCACTAAGCTGAAAATTTTGCTTAATACATTTTTTTTTCTCATTTAATGTCGATCAAGTTCGGACTCCTTTTGATCCAAACATCCACTTAAAGATAAAAGTGATCTAGTTTGTCAATCTCAATATGTTTAGATTGTTGGTAGTGTTATGTTTCGTATGAACTACACTACGCTTGACATTGATTATTTTGTGAGTGGATTGAGCAGGTACAACCATAGCCCAAATAATGAGTATTTGGATGCTATAAAGTGATTGCTTCGGTACTACATGGATACCATGGATTGGAGTTTGCACTACTCCAAATTTACAGGAGTGTTGGAGGGATTATGTGATGCTTATTTGGTATTTGTGAATTATAAAGTTGACTCCAACAGTGGTTATTTCTTCACCCTAGCGGGTGGAGCTGTATATTGAAAATCTTGCAATCAATTTTGTACTAACTGCTATGAATAATATATAATTGTTATTAAGTTGGCAGGTTATGAGGCAAAAGGTTGCTAAATGTGCTTGCAAATATTCCAATGTGGGGGAAGCCAGCTCTTTCTGTTGCAATCGTTGTTGCAAAACAACCTTGCCTACAATGGGAAGAATGACACATTCGTTTGAGGCATAAGGTCGTCAAAGGTATGTTGTCTATTGGAGTTATAACTTTAGACTGTGTAAAGTCTAAATTGAATAATGCGGATCCGTTAACAAAAGGCCTATTTAAAACTAGTTTTGGAAACATCGGAAGGGTTGGGCTTGAGCCCATTAGATGAATTGTAAAGTAATGAACTCCTACTCTTAGAGTTCAAAGGGGGACATTATATGACAATTCAGAAGCACATAAATTTATTTTTGTCCATCCCTAGATGTTTGTTATGTGCTTGCTACTATTAGAACGAGGTTGAGCACACGGCTCTTAATGAACCCATATCCATATTTTTGGTGGTGTGATGTAGCTCACACTTGATGGGATTCACCTACTTAGGTGTGGAAGTGAGGCCGCTTCCTATGAGAATTGCATGGGCTATTCTCTAGAGCACCTATGAGCATCCAGGTTATGGACGTAAGGCTAGTATAATGCGTCACTTTTATTGGCGGAGATTCAGAATATTATACATGTTCAATTGTGTGCTTTGAGTAATGAGTTTCTAACCTCCTATTAAGTTCAATACGAAAGTCACTTGGTAGGAAAGAGATTCTATCTTGAATGTCACTAAGTGTTAATTCAAGTCGCAAGACATTGACACCTATTCAATTGTTTGTTTTGCCCAGAAATTCAACTCTTTTATTTCTTTCTTTTTCTTCTCATCTTCGGACCTGTGGGGGATTGTTGGAAATCCTAGTGAGAAATACAAAAGAAATTGAGTGGGAAGTGGGAAAATATGGGAATATGGAAAGTCCCACATGGGAAAAACACAAGCCTTATTCAATGTTTATATTTGAGTACTTGAGGGAATCATTTGTTTAAGAAAGCATGTGAGTGGCATGGGTGGACACACAACACACGCGCGCACGCGGGCCGGGCCGTGGGCCATGGGCGAATGCGGTTCGCGGGCGTGGGGTGGTTTTGTGGTCCGGGTTTTTCTTTTTGGTAAGTGGTGGGCTTAATTAATTTCTAACGGTCAGAAATAATTAGTCAAACCATTAATCCTGTAACTGCCCCCATTAACTCCACTTAATAGCTGTTTTAACTGCCCCATTAACTCCACTAATTCCGTAACCTCCCACTACTAGCCGTTTATGGTTGTTGCAGCTTCTCTATAAATACCTCATATCGGTTTTTCCATAAACACACAATAAGAAAGCATTCTCTATTATTCTCTCTACATTCTAAACGCTATTCTTGTATTTTCTGGGCAATATTCTGGTCTCCAACCGAGGCTTGTGAGTGCACACAATCCTTGGTGTCGTGTAAACCCTGGAGGGCAACCGCAAGAGTTCTACTGCACCGGGGTAGCGCGGAATTGTCTTTTACAGCAGTGGTTCGGCCACGGCGCGACAATCGTTCTAAATCGGTCACCTCGTTCATCACGTTATTGAGATAAGTTTATTCTAATTATATTCCAATTATATTATTGTTGCAACATTATTCTTTTATGGTACTAGATCGCAATAGCTGCGTGCTGCGCTGGCAATGGCTGGTGTTTTGCAGCCATTCTCCTATAAATAACCCCTAATTCCAAGCATTAAGGGAGGCAGATTCAATATACAACGTCGTAATACCAAAATTACGCCTCAAATCCAAATCAAAAAATCTTTCAAAAACACATACAAACTTCAAGTTCTAAGCAATTGGGAGCTCTAAAAGGAATTCTTACCTAAACCTAAATAGGTAATTCCGAATCCAACCATATTTAATCATGTTTCTTTGATTTTCCTATTTCAAAAATGATTAGCAAGTTTGCATTTTTACTACTTAAAATGTCACTTGCAACAATCATACATCTTTTCAAAATCCAAACTTTTCAAAATACAAAAATGCAAACTTTCAAGATTCAAGGATGTTCAAAGTTGTTTGTAAACACTTCTTTGAACTAGAATCACTTTCAAGTATGGAGTAATCAAAGATGACACCATTTTAACTTTTAAAGGTTTAGTCTTTTGAGATTCAAGACTCCATTTTTCAATATACAAGTTCAAGTTTTCAAATTTCAAGATCCCACAATGTTTAGGGTTGCTCATGACTACTTCCCTAAACTAGGATCCTTTCAAAGTAAGAGCACGTCAAAGATTTGACCTTTTCAACATTAAAAGGCCCGATCTTTGAGATTCAAGTCTCTTAAGCTTCAATATTTCAAGTACAAGTTTAATATTTCAAGTTCAAGTTCAAGTATTTCAAGTTCAATCTTTCAAGATTCAAACTTTCAAGATCAAGTTCCATATGCAAAATCTAGGATACTTTGGGGTGAGCAACTTCTCCCAAGTTGAGATTTTTGGCTTTGATTTCGTGTCAGGCGCACTTATTTTTAAGGAGCCGCTTGGCGTTCGAATCTCATGTGCCCAAGTACAAATTTCAATATCGCAATTCCAATTATGCACCTTTTAATATTGCAATTTTAATTATGCACCTTTCAATTCCGCAATTTCAATATCGCACTTTCAATTCCGCAATTTCAATATCGCACTTTCAATTCCGCATTTCAATTCCGCATCTTTACTTGCCTAGTCCTTCTAGGCAATGTGGACCTACTCCCTAGTCCATCTCTAGGGGGTCTTGTATTTACTAATTCCGCACTTATTTACTATTGTGATGTTGCTTTATTGCTTTCATCACCGTACATGCTAAATACAACAAAATGCAAGGTTACATCACGCTTAACAAAGATAAATTTCTTGGACAAACCGATCTTAGGTTCCCTTAAATTAACTTTAAAGCAAAGTGACCACCATACAAAGTAGAGATTCTATTTGCTCTAAATTCAAACCCACATAGTCTAAACTAGGTTATTTTCGAAAATGTTATGTCACGTACTCGAATAATTTCTAAAGCTCGCGGAATAAGCATCTCGTTCCCGTGCCCGGATCTCACCCATCCGTTTCGAAGATTCAAGTCTTATCCTCATAGAGTCATTTGCGGTCTTTCCAAAAAAGACCCTAAACAATGTTTGGTGGCGACTCCTTCGAGGTACAAAAATACGATGGTTTCTAAAAACCGCCCCCCTTGTAGGGAATTGCAATACATACACAAAAAAACACCCCTACAATTCTGGCGACACTGTTGGGGACATTCTAATTTCAATTTCAAAAATGCGAGCAGGTTTCGAGCAGCAAGCCACTGATCTGCTTAAGTACTGGATGCCAGCACTGGCGCCAGGCGCAGCCACCTGCGCCCAACGCCGTTGCCTGCATCCAGGACAGTGGCTCTGAGTGGCTTGTCGCCCACTTTTGCTCAACTTTTCGTGTTGGGAGTTAGTCTATTTTTGAAGCATGAAGGACGCTCCCAAACCTCGAGAACGAATGTCGAAAAATGAGCTTTACAAATACAAAATTTGAGTACGATTTCAAATTTTCATTTCTAGGCATTTCATGCATTTTTCGAAAACCATATTTGTGCAAAATGAATTTCTACCTTGCCCAAACGTATGTGTTCTACATTCGGGCTAGCCCCGGGGGCAACGAAATGGTGACTCTCCATACGGTTCCCGACCAAAGTGTGTGACCATTTTCGCGCCTACCGAAACTTGGCATTTGCTTGACATTCCCGATGTCAAGTATGGAGGCCGTCTGCCGACACACACGTCCCTTAGGCGGATGTGCAAGTTGTCGCCGGATCCGTCTCTTAGTCAAGTACCTTTTGACACCCTAAGCCGACCACTTGCATCATACAAAACTTAGACCGACCTTAGGTTGAGAACTTTGCATGTCGCATTCATGTTCATGATTAGTGTGACAACGTGCTATTTGTGCATTGTGTGGGCGTCTTTGTACGCGTGAATGGCTAACCTTGAGTTCTAGCTTGCCAAAACCAATTAGCCTCCAACTAGGAAACCAAACCCCTAGGAGCATCATTCAAACCTCATGCATCTAAACCGCCGATCTAAGGTCTTTTAGGAGTGCCACTCCATTTGATTCAAAGCCCTCAAACACGCCTCACGCACAAATGCCAAATTCAAAAATGAAATCCAACGGCGTCATAGTACTGGATTTTCGAGTCCAAATTTCAAGTTCCAAATTCAAAATGCAATCTAACGGCGTTATAATTGAGGATTTTCCACTCCAAATTTCAAACTTCAAATTCAAAATGCGATCCAGCGGCGTTATAATGCCGGATTTTCCATTTCAAAACCTCAAGTTTCAAATTCAAGTTCAAATCCAACGGCGGCATAATGTCGGATTTTCTAGTCCAAACCTCAATTTTCAAGTCCGAATCCAACGGCGTCATAATGCCGGATTTTGAAGGAAATAATGCCCTTGGTCCAAGTATGCATTCTATGTTAAGTCTAATAAGTGCGGTTCAGTATTAATTAACAAGTTAATAATTCAGTGAGATCAAGTGAGCTGAATGCCTAGCTAGAGGCCGCTTCAGTTCAAGTGGAATTAATGATATTAATCCACAGCTTACTCTTGACTGAACCCGTAGGGTCACACAAATAGTACGTAAACGGATCAAGTATTTAATGGCATTAAATACTCCATCTATGGATATTCGTAATCGACGGATCTTGGTTTCAGTGGGAGCTGAGATCGTCACAGGCAAGAAATGAATACTCCGGAAACGATGATATTGCCGGAAACGGAAATATGGATCGTATCGGAAATATAAATATTATCCAAGTCGTAGATGTTGCCGGAAACGGAAACATGGTACGTATCGGAAAATATTATCGGAAATGGAAATATTGCCGGAATCGGAAATATTGCCGGAAACGGAAATATTGTCAGAATCGAAAATATTATCGGAATCGGAAAATAATTCAGGAAACGGAAATATTAAATATTTGTTCGAAACGGAAATTAATTCCGGAATCGGAAATATTAAATATTGTTCGTATCGGAAATGAATTCCGGAATCGGGAAATTAATCGGAAGCGTATCGTACGAATTAGCATCGGACGAGGCCTGCCAGACGAAGGCCCAGCACGAAGCCGGGCCATCGCCCAGCAAGCCAGCGCGCCACAACGCACCAGCCAAGGCTGCGCCAGGCCCACCGCAAGGCAGGCCCAGCGCGCGCCAAGGCTGCGGCAGCGTGTGGGCCTCGTGGCAATGGGCTGCGAGCTCGCGGGCTGCGCGCGCGCGCATGGCGCCCCTCGTGGGCTGCTGTGCGTGCGTGTGTGTTTGTGTGCTATACGAATCCTAAAGCTATCAGGTTTCGACATATGATTAAATTCCTAAACCTAAAAGGATGAATTAATTAAATAAGAATTCTATTAGGATTCTAGTTTAATTAATTCGTATCCTAATAGGATTCCAGTTCCTTTTCCATACCTCTATAAATAGGTGCCTAGGGTCATAATTTATAGACACAATTGAAGTATTCAAGTATTCAAAGTGATTTTTGAGAGCAAAAATTCAGTCACATAATTGCCTACAATAGCCGAAAATTCTAAGTACCTTAAGGGCGATTCTAGTTGGTCAAGCTTAAGGCGGATCCGGACGTGCTGTGGACTATCTACGGAGGGACGACATTTGGAGTCCTAAAGACTTGTTCTTGTTCGGTTCGGGCGCAGCTAGGGAAGGCACGCAACAAAGTGTATGCATCTAAACTATGCTAAATGATTATGTGTAAATAATATGCTTTCCTGGCTTTATGGTTTTTCCGCATGATTTATGAATTGTCATATGTATCATAACCTAACAGTGGTATCACGAGCCTCTTATTATTTTCATAATTTAAATTGCATGAACATGGTTAAATATTACAAATTTGCAAGAATTAAAAGGGGTGATTAATTTTCGTAATTGTTAATTAATTGCAAACTGCGTTTATTTAATTATACGTACGCAGTTTTTCGGCAGTTTCTTCGTTACTCATCCAAATCGAGTGATTTTTTGTGTCAATTCCGCATGTAAAAGGCATTCTCAAATTCGAAGCCTAACTATGACTTTTCGGAGGTTTTACTTTTTCGAATGCAAAATTTCGTAAATTTAAGATGTTAAATTAAATATTTGCGATTCTTGTTGATAAATCTTGAATTTTTGATTGACCTACTGTATATGTTTAACAAGTTTGAATGCCTAGCCTTGTTAATTATGCAATCTAATTTGTAATTATGATTAATTTGTTGAAAATTGGAATAATTTAGAATTAATTTGATTTTCATAATTAGTTATAATTTAATTAGAAACCTATGATTAAAAACCACCATAAAAATTGTAAATTTTTGTTAAATTTTAAATTTTTATGACTTAGACTTGAATCCATGTTAATCGGAAATCAATTAAATAATAAATTTTCGATTTTTCGCCCTAAAATTATGAAATTATAATTATTTATTAATTTGTCGTTAATTTTAAATATAATTTTTTAATTTTTATGCGACTCGCTCATATAACTTGCACGCACAAAGCAATAGACGCTACGTGTTACCCTTAAGGGGTGTTGTATAGTGCGGGCATGCGACGACGAGCAAGGGAGCTCGTCGCCCATGCGGTACGAATGCAGCGAGCAAGGGCATTGTGCACGAGCACAAGGCAGCAGCCCTGCCTTGTGTCGTGGGCTGTGAGCAATGGGCGTGTGGGCAGGGGCGAGAGCAAGGCATGAGCAGTCGCGTGTGGGCAGCAAGCGTGCTGCGCCACAGCGCGCACTGCCTCGCGCAAGCATGCGGAGCCGCGCGCGCAGCGAGCACAAGCTCTCGTGCCACGAGCGCTACGCACAGCGTCGATGGCTCGCGCGCAGGGAGCGCCAGCTCGCATACTGCTGCCTCGTGCGATGTGCGCAAGCTCGCGTGCGGGAAAGGCAGGCGCGCAGCGAGCGATGGCTCGCATGGATCGAGCGCTGGCAAGCGAGCGCAGCGAGAGATGGCTCGCGTGCATCGAGCGCTAGCGCGCGCAGCACCAGCTCGCGTGATGCCTTGCGATGGTGAGCAGCAGCGATGCGACGCAGCGCATGGGCTGCGCGCACATGGCCAGCGATGGCTGTGTGCGTGTGGCCCATGGGCGTGCGTTGCGTGGGATTATTGCGTTACGATTAGATCGTTTTGAAATTTTAATTTGAAATTTTCAGTTTACGTAATTTTAATTAATTTTAAAATTAATAATTTAAATTATTTTCTTGGATTTTAATTTTGAATATTGTAATTATAATAAATTTTATTTATTCTAATTATTTTACTAAAATTAAAATCATGAATTAATTTAAATACGACTGAAATTAAATTAAACTTTTTGGATTCAATTATAAATTTATATGAGCTTTAAATTTTAATTAAATTTGTATGTTTCCGGTTAGACTAGAAATACATTTTTATGTTTAAAATTAGTAAAGCATATGAATTTATTGGTTTAAGTGGGAGCCCTTTTTAGTCATAAACTCTTGATTAGGTCTACAAATCCTTAAGGTTAAAACAACTTGATTAGAATTAATAAGGACTGAATAATTTGTAGATTATTGGTGCCCTTGATTAATTGCTGCAAATGTTTATGTGATGCATAATGTGTTTTACTAACCAGCTACGTGGGCCATTCATGATAAGGAATGGGTGAATGGTATATATTGTATATGTACTGTTTTGCAGGTTATGAAGTGACTAGTATGGCCCAAATAGGATAGAAAATATGGTCTGCGTACCATTAATTTGAATGTAATTGGTCTAAAGTACCATCAAATAGTTGTAATTAGTTTTAATTATAGCTTATCCTATTTGAAGAAAATGGTGCCTCCCACGGAGATTTTCAAGACGGACTTTGAAGTTAAAGCTTCAAGATGAAGTCGGGCCATACTAGATCACATTTATCTTATGCATGTTTTAAGTTATTTATTGCTTTTAAATATGTCTTAAAATGCATGAGATCAAAATCTTGATTATGTTGCATGATTAAGGATTTTAGTTCACTTAAAATCTAACCAACATAGTAAGAGCCTTAAGTTCCAAACTTAAAAATTGAGTTAAAAGGTGCCATGCCAAAATATACACTTGCTTGGATATCCTTTACATCAATCTAGTAATAGTTTTCGCTCAGCGAGGTGTTACTTATTGGTCCTAAAGGGGCAAGGTACACAAATAATTGTGAGTACATGTTAGTTTTGGTGAAACTCAACGATATAAGTAAGGAGTCCTTTTATGTCGTGGCAAAATCGATAGGTTTACCTAATAAGTTCTTAGACGTACCTATCAACCAAGAATAGTTTCTAGACTATTAGCAAAAGGCTTTTGCTTACCTAAGATGTTTTCGGACAAGTCGACAAACTGTGCTTAGTTCTTCAATGATTTTAGGATCTTGGAATCATTTTATTCACACCTGCCGGAACACATAACTTGAATAAAATGCTTAATGAACATTGAATTATGCATGTATGCTAGAATTTAAGTTTATTAAGAGAAACTGTGAATGGTTATTTATATGTTTATTCTTTTCAATTGTAGTTTTAAATATGGCAAACAACAATTCATTCAACATTCGATCAATTCTCGAAAAGGAGAAGTTGAACGGGAAAAACTTCCTTGACTGGCAAAGGAACTTGCAAATAGTTCTTATGCAGGAAGAAAAGGAGTATGTCCTACAAGAGGCGATGCCCGAAGCCGCAGGCGACGGGGTCACTCAGGCAGCCCTCAATCGTTGGATTGATGCCAACAAGGATGTGAAATGTCTAATGCTCGCCACCATGAGTGCAGATCTGCAGAAAACGTTCATCAACTCAGATGCTTTCACAATCATCAGTGAGTTGAAGAACATGTTCCAAGATCTGGCTCGAGTCGAATGATTCGAGACTCATAGGCAAATTCTTGAGACCAAGATTAATAAAGGCGAGCCCGTAAGTCCACATGTTCTCAAAATGATTAGACTCATTGAGAATATGAGTCGGCTAGATCAGCAATTTTCTTAGGAAATGGCTATAGACACCATCCTCCATTCTCTTCATAGCGGGTATGATCAGTTCAAACTGAACTACAATATGAATAGTCTGGACAAAACGCTCACTGAGCTTCACGGTATGCTGAAGACCGCTGAAAAGACGCTTAAAAGTGATAAGCAGGATGTGCTTATGGTGCGTGGGGGCAAGTTCAAGAAATCTGGAAAGAAGAGGAATGCTAAGAAAGGTGGCAACAAGGCCAGCCCAACTAAGCAAACTGGCGCCAAATCTGTAAAGAGGAAGGTCAGTCAACCCACTTCTGAATCCGAATGCTTCTACTGCAAGAAGAAGGGGCATTGGAAGAGAGATTGCTTGAAGCTAAAGGAAGATCAGAAGAACGGAACAGTCGTTCCATCTTCAGGTATTTTTGTTATAGACTGTATACTTGCTAATTCAACTTCTTGGGTATTAGATACAGGTTGTGGCTCACACTTATGTTCCAATCCACAGGGACTAAGAAGAAGTAGAAAGTTAAGCAAGGGTGAAGTCGACCTACGAGTGGGAAATGGAGCACGGATTGCTGCATTAGCTGTAGGAACTTATTATTTGTCGTTGCCCTCCGGGCTATTTTTGGAACTGGAAGAGTGTTTCCATGTTCCAAGTCTTACTAAAAACATCATTTCAGTTTCTTGCTTAGATGCTAAGGGATTTTCCTTTTTTAATAAAAGACAATAGTTTTTCGTTTTATTTTAAAGAGATGTTTTATGGATCTGCTAGATTAGTCAATGGACTTTATTTATTAGATCACGACAAACAAGTATATAACATAAATACCAAAAAGGCCAAAAAGGATGATTCAGATCTCACCTATCTGTGGCATTGTCGATTAGGCCATATAAACTTGAAACGCTTAGAAAGACTTCAAAAGGAAGGAATTCTAGAACCATTTGACTTAGAGGATTATGGTAAATGCGAATCATGTTTATTTGGCAAAATGACAAAGCAACCTTTCTCTAAAGTTGGAGAAAGAGCAAATGAACTATTGGGTTTAATCCATACAGATGTATGTGGACCAATGAGTACAAATGCTAGAGGTGGTTTCAGCTACTTTATCACTTTCACTGATGACTTCAGTAGATATGGTTATGTCTACCTAATGAAGCATAAGTCTGAATCCTTTGACAAATTCAAGGAATTTCAGAGTGAAGTAGAGAATCAATTAGGCAAGAAGATTAAGGCATTGCGGTCTGACAGAGGCGGTGAATATCTGAGCTATGAATTTGATGACCATCTGAAAGAATGTGGAATTCTATCAGAATTGACTCCTCCTGGAACACCACAATGGAACGGTGTGTCGGAACGGAGGAACAGAACCTTGCTAGACATGGTCAGGTCAATGATGGGTCAGGCCAAACTTCCATTAGAATTTTGGGGACATGCACTAAATACAGCTGCACTCACTATAAATAGAGCTCCGTCTAAAGCTGTCGAAAAGACTCCATATGAATTATGGTTTGGAAAGCCTCCAAATGTGTCTTTTCTTAAGATTTGGGGATGTGAAGTATACATCAAACGATTAATTTCAGACAAACTTCATCCAAAATCTGACAAATGTATCCTTGTGGGCTATCCAAAGGAAACAAGGGGTATTACTTCTACAATACATCTGAGAACAAGGTGTTTGTTGCTCGAGATGGTGTCTTTTTGGAGAAATGTCACATTTCCAAAATGAGAAGTGGGAGAAAAGTAGACCTCGAAGAAATTCGAGTCGAACAACAAACTCTAGAGAATGCTCAAGATGACATTCAGGATGAAACTCAGAGATCTTTAGAAGAATCTGGTGAGAATCATGGTCAATCTAGAAATGTTACCCCGCGTAGATCGCAAAGATATAGATCTCAACTGGAAAGGTACTTAGGTATTTTGACGAACGAGAGATATGACCTTCTATTACTTGAAAGTGATGAACCTGCGACTTACAAACAAGCTATGACGAGCCCTAGCTCCAAGCAATGGCAAGAAGCCATGCAATCTGAATTAGACTCCATGTCTGAAAACCAAGTATGGGATTTGGTCGATTTGCCAGATGGCTACCAAGCCATTGGAAGCAAATGGGTTTCCAAACTGAAAAAGGACAAGGATGGGAAACTTGAAGTTTTCAAAGCTATATTGGTTGCAAAAGGTTACAGGCAAGTCCACGGTGTGGATTACGATGAAACCTTTTCACCAGTTGCAATGCTAAAGTCTATTCGGATAATGTTAGCAATCGCTGCATATTACGATTACGAAATATGGCAGATGGATGTCAAAACTGCTTTCTTAAACGGCGTTTTAACAGAAACTGTGTTTATGACACAGCCTGAAGGTTTTGAGGATCCAAAGAATGCTAAAAAGGTATGCAAGCTAAAGAAGTCAATCTACGGATTGAAGCAGGCATCCAGGAGCTGGAATATACGTTTTGATGAAGCAGTCAGTGACTTTGGTTTCATCAAGAACGCAGACGAATCTTGTGTATACAAGAAGGTCAGTGGGAGAAAAATTGCTTTCCTAGTATTATATGTCGACGACATATTACTTATCGGAAATGACATTCCTATGTTGAACTCTTTCAAGATTTGGCTTGGGAAATGTTTTTCGATGAAAGATCTAGGAGAAGCACAGTACATATTGGGCATCAAGATTTACAGAGATAGATCTAAAAAGATGATTGGACTTAGTCAAAGCACTTATATCAATAAAGTGCTTGATAGGTTCAAGATGGAAGACTCCAAGCGAGGCTACCTACCCATGTCTCATGGAATAACTCTAAGCAAGACTCAGTGCCCAAAAACACTTGATGAGCGTAGACGAATGAATGGGATTCCATATGCATCATTGATTGGTTCAATAATGTATGCTATGATATGTACACGCCCGGATGTTGCGTACGCACTCAGTGCTACGAGAAGATACTAGTCAGACCCAGGAGAGGCGCATTGGACTGCTGCCAAGAATATTCTGAAGTACCTGAAAAGGCACAAAGATGACTTCCTGGTCTATGGTGGAGAGGGTGAATTAATTGTTAAAGGCTATACGGACGCAAGTTTCCAAACCGACAAAGATGATTTCAGATCACAGTCTGGGTTTGTCTTCTGCCTCAACGTAGGTGCAGTAAGCTGGAAAAGTGCTAAGCAAAGCACCATTGCGGATTCTACAACTGAAGCGGAGTACATTGCTGCACATGAAGCAGCAAAGGAAGCTATATGGCTAAGGAAGTTCATAGGTGAACTTGGTGTAGTCCCCTCCATTAAAGGACCAATAGCCCTGTATTGTCATAATAACGGAGCTATTGGACAGGCAAAGGAGCCTAAACACCACCAGAGAGTCAAGCATGTACTTCGTAGATTTCACCTTCTACGAAAGTTCGTTGAAAGAAAAGAAGTCGAGATAAACAAGATTGGAACTGATGACAACATATCAGATCCATTGACTAAACCTCTGCCGCAGGCGAAGCACAACTCGCACACTGCAGCTATGGGAATCAAGCATATTGGAGAATGGCTTTGATATCCCTGTTTAATGTTTTAAAGTTTTAGAGTTTAAATCTTTGTAAAACATTATTGGTTAATCATTCACAATAAATGAAGAGAATTCATTTTTCCATTTAATTTGTGGTTTATTAAATGATGAGTCCCTTCAATTTGGCGATATATTCAAGAAAGACTGTCAGGACCAGTCCTGTGACTAAGAAATGTCTATCAAGTGAACTTGAATGTCAAAGGTTGAAAATGGTCCCTAGTCGGAGTTTTCTATAAAATTGGACGCATAGAAAACGTTAGACGACTAGAATGCAAGATGACTAGTAGTTATGTTTCTTGAACTATGTGGACATGGCAATGTCATAATCATTTGCATAGATACTTACTTTGGGAAGACTAGTATCGGACAGACCAATGAAACTTTACTGTAAGAGATGAAAATCTGTCATAAGTAAATTTCATTAAAATTATTAGACACTAAATCCTCAATACCTGAGTGATTTGAGATTACTTGTTTGAGAACTGGTTGCTTTGACGTTGACCAACCGTCGCACCGTAAAAGGAGGCTATAAAGGCAACGCTCAGGTAATCCCCTATCAAACGAAGTCTAATCTCAAGATCGCAAGATTGGGATTGTCCTCCCATGAATCGGGATGAGATGCTTAAAAGTTGTACAAGGCCACTCGGAGAGCTAGAAACTGTGAAATGCATGGCCGTGCTCGGATGAATCATAGGCTATGATTATCTGTCTATTTGATCAGTTGAACTCTGAAACCGAGGAACAACTCTGGACATAATAAGGATGACAACTCTTACCTTATGTTTAAGAGCAAGCATCGAGCGACAAAGGAATTAGGAAATGCACACTTGTCCCTAAGGACAAGTGGGAGACTGAAGGAAATAATGCCCTTGGTCCAAGTATGCATTCTATGTTAAGTCTAATAAGTGCGGTTCAGTATTAATTAACAAGTCAATAATTCAGTGAGATCAAGTGAGCTGAATGCCTAGCTAGAGGCCGCTTCAGTTCAAGTGGAATTAATGATATTAATCCACAGCTTACTCTTGACTGAACCCGTAGGGTCACACAAATAGTACGTAAACGGATCAAGTATTTAATGGCATTAAATACTCCATCTATGGATATTCGGAATCGACGGATCTTGGTTTCAGTGGGAGCTGAGATCGTCACAGGCAAGAAATGAATACTCCGGAAACGATGATATTGCCGGAAACGGAAATATGGATCGTATCGGAAATATAAATATTATCCAAGTCGTAGATGTTGCCGGAAACGGAAACATGGTACGTATCTGAAAATATTATCGGAAATGGAAATATTGCCGGAATCGGAAATATTGCCGGAAACGGAAATATTGTCAGAATCGGAAATATTATCGGAATCGGAAAATAATTCAGGAAACGGAAATATTAAATATTTGTTCGAAACGGAAATTAATTCCGGAATCGGAAATATTAAATATTGTTCGTATCGGAAATGAATTCCGGAATCGGGAAATTAATCGGAAGCGTATCGTACGAATTAGCATCGGACGAGGCCTGCCAGACGAAGGCCCAGCACGAAGCCGGGCCATCGCCCAGCAAGCCAGCGCGCCACAACGCACCAGCCAAGGCTGCGCCAGGCCCACCGCAAGGCAGGCCCAGCGCGCGCCAAGGCTGCGGCAGCGTGTGGGCCTCGTGGCAATGGGCTGCGAGCTCGCGGGCTGCGCGCGCGCGCATGGCGCCCCTCGTGGGCTGCTGTGCGTGCGTGTGTGTTTGTGTGCTATACGAATCCTAAAGCTATCAGGTTTCGACATATGATTAAATTCCTAAACCTAAAAGGATGAATTAATTAAATAAGAATTCTATTAGGATTCTAGTTTAATTAATTCGTATCCTAATAGGATTCCAGTTCCTTTTCCATACCTCTATAAATAGGTGCCTAGGGTCATAATTTATAGACACAATTGAAGTATTCAAGTATTCAAAGTGATTTTTGAGAGCAAAAATTCAGTCACATAATTGCCTACAATAGCCAAAAATTCTAAGTACCTTAAGGGCGATTCTAGTTGGTCAAGCTTAAGGCGGATCCGGACGTGCTGTGGACTATCTACGGAGGGACGACATTTGGAGTCCTAAAGACTTGTTCTTGTTCGGTTCGGGCGCAGCTAGGGAAGGCACGCAACAAAGTGTATGCATCTAAACTATGCTAAATGATTATGTGTAAATAATATGCTTTCCTGGCTTTGTGGTTTTTCCGCATGATTTATGAATTGTCATATGTATCATAACCTAACAGATTTTCTAATTCAAATTTCGAGTTTCAAGTCCAGATTCAATCCAACGGCGTCATAATGCCTGATTTTCTAGTCAAAACATCTATTTCCAAGTTCAAAACTCAAATCCAACGGCGTCATAATGCCGGATTCTCTAGTCAAAATTTCAAATTCCGAGTTCAAAGCTCAAATCCAACGGCGTCATGCCGGATTTTCTATTTCAAACATTCAAGTCTTAAAACCTCAAACTCAAGTTGCCAATTTCAAATCTCAAAGCCTCAAATGTCCAAGCTCATACCGGCGTAATGCCAACTTTTCAACTCCAACTTTCAAACCTCAAATCCCATATCAATCTTTCGAGTTTCAAGTCCTATGCTCAAAGTTTCAAGTTCCAAATTCATACCGTCATAATGCCGACTTTTCCATTCCATATTTCAAACCTCAAGTTTGAAGTTCAAAAATTCCAAACCTTCAAATCTTAAGTCCTATATTCGATGTTTCCAATTCCAAATCCATGATGGCATAATTTCCCTAATTCAATCTCATTTTCAAACACATCAAAATTCCAAGTCCACGGCGGCATAATGCCGGACTTTCAAATTCCCAAATTCAATGTCTCAAATCCGTGGCGGCATAATGCCAGATTTTCCATATTCAAAGTCTCACATTCTATATACAAAAGTGCGTCTTTTCCATTTCAAAGTTCAAACTTCGAATCAAATTCAAACTTCAAACTCATTTTCGAGCTACAAATCCTTTCTTTCCATTGCTCTCAAATTCAAAATTCCAAATACTTCCAATGGGTTGAAAATCCCTTGAAATAATACAAATTCAAAACCCTCTTTTTTCTCAATGGGTTGAAAATTCCCTGAAATAATACAAGTTCCAATTCTCTGATGGGTTGAAAATCCCCTGAAATAATACAAACCCCATTTCCAAATACTTCCAATGGGTTGAAAATCCCCTGAAATAGTACAAGTTCAAATTTCGCATCCTATTCATGGGTTGAAATCCCCCTAAAATACTTCGAAATCCAATCGGGTTGAAACTCCTCAGAAATAATACAAGTTCAAAATTACATTCGATGGGTTGAAACTCCCCTAAAATATTCCAAGATCCAATGGGTTGAAATTCCCCTAAAATATTGACCGGTTTAAATTCCCTTAAAATAACACAAAAATCAATGCCCTTTCAATCGGGTCGAAACTCCCTCCAAATACTCCAAGTTCAACGGGTTGAAATTCCCTTGAAATAATACAAAATTCAATCTCCTAAGTACAAGTCCAATTTCCAAATTCTCGATGGGTTGAAATTCCCCTAAAATAGTTCAATTTCCAATAGGTCGAAATATTCTTTTTCGATATTCCAAGTCTTAGTACAAAAGTCAACTTCCACCAAAGAATGAAGGCTCCTCTCATCACTTCCAACGGGTTGCAAATCCCGAATACAAGTACAAAATCAAAAAATCCCGAATCTTTGGAGTGGCACTTAGAGTCAAGTCTAGGTCTCATTCATTGCATGCATATCATATCATGTGTCGGAAAGTTCAAGTTCTAAAGTTCTAAATCATGTGGTGTGTCTATCGAGGAGTCCAAGAATCCTGTGGGTTCGCCGAAGAGGAGAGAGGTTGAAAAGAACTCCATCAGCCCTAGCCTCACTCATAGCCGGCATCGAGCAAGTCGTCAGCTCACCTTCTACAAATCAAGCTTCAAGTCCCTTTCAAGAATCAGTTCAAATGGGCATTGTCGATCAAATCACTCAGCTCATGGCCGCCGTAGCCAACCCTAATACCAACGTGGAGAAAGTCCCTCAAAATATCTGCTCCAAATGGCAAAATGTTCAAGATTACTGTGGGCGAAGGATCTATGATGAGCGAGTCCGAGTCAGAGGATGAGTCTGGATCTGAGTCTACCAACGAGTCTAGGAGTCTAGGACTAGAGTCTTGCATCAATCAAGAGCCTCTAAAGGCCGAGCTTCAAGTCAAAACTATCGATGTAATGATTGCCAATTTCAATAACACTTCAATTTCCTCTTACTCTTCGAGTCCAATTTCAAAACACACCTCTAATCCAAACAACATTGCTTCACAAGAAACTGACCTTGAAATTCTAAAAGCTATTGAAAATCATGAAAACAGGACGCCCATAATTGAGGAAACAGAAAAAGTTAACCTTTCTAACAACAGTGATTCAAAACTAGTTCAGATTGGCTTAACTCTTTCTCAAGCAGAGCGGGATGATCTTATCAAGCTACTTTCAGAGTACATAGACGTCTTCGCATGGTCCTATCATGATATGCCAGGGGTTGATCCAAGCATCGGTCAGCATACAATTCCCCACATTCCAGGTTCAAAGCCCATGAAGCAGAAACTCCGTCGCATGAAACCGGACGTTTCCCTCAAAATTCAAGAAGAGGTCTCTATGTAGCTAGAGGCCTGGTTTATTCAAGAGTCCAAGTATCTAGATCTTTCAATGTATTGGGTTCCAAGTAAGTGTCCCAGTTCATTCAAGAAAACATTACATGCAGATACTGTGTTCTTCACAAGTTCATCACTGATCAGGGAACCCATTTCCAAGGAGAATGTGAAGACCCATTCAACAAGTACAAGATGCAAAATTCAAGTTCTATAATCTCTAACCGAGCAAGGTTGTGCCAAGCAAGGCATCTACAATTCCAAAGTACAAAATTCCAGTTACAAAGGTTCAAGTTCTAAAAGCATCTACAAGCTTCAATAGTTCAAACTTCAAAAGGGGATACCGTACAATCTTCAATACAACAATCCCAACGGACCCATGCTCCGGGAAATTCAACATCATCGCTCTTCGCCTTATCGCCCACAAACCAATGGAGCAGTCGAAGCATCCAACAAGAATGTCAAGACCATCATCATGAAAATGACTACCAATTACAAGGACTGGCCCCAGAAGCTGCACTTCGCATTATGGGGGTATCGAACTTCAATTCGCACTTCAACTGGTGCAACCCCATTCTCATTGGTCTATGGAATGGAGGCAGTACAACCTATCGAGCTGGAGATACCTTCTCTAAGGATAGTCCTCGAAAGAAAAATCCCAGAAGCTGCATGGGTACAAGTAAGATATGACGGGCTAGTCATGCTCGATGAGCGTCGGCTTCAAGCCGCTCACCATGTACAAGTCTATCAGCGCCGAGTGGCCAGACATTTCAACAAAAGGGTCAGATCCCGAAACATCAAGGAAGGCGAGCTTGTCCTGAAAGCCCTTCGCAAAAGCATCATGGACCCAAGGGGAAAATTCAAACTTAACTGGGCAGGACCATACATTGTCAAGAAGATCCTCTCCGGGGGAGCAGTCGAACTAACTGACATTGATGGAACAGAATTCAGATCTTTGACAAACCTCGATCAACTCAAGAAGTTCTATGTCTAAGTTCCATGTTCAAATTCAAGAATCCAATTCAAAGTCCTGTAAGGTCGTCAGAACTACGTCCGGCCTGATTCCTTAACGGGACACGTAGGCAACCTCATTTCGAGGCCCGGCCACTTTAATACAAAAAAAAATTCAAAATTTCTTCAATTAAGGGTATCCTAAAAATCAAATCAAATATCATAATTCAATTGTTGTTGTCTTTATTCCGAATGTGCCAATTCAAAGCAAAGCATGTTCAAGCGAAATTTAACACAATAACTCTTTATTTGGCCCTAAGGCCTTCAAAGCTAATTCAAATACAAAGTCAGGATCAAGTGAAGCAAAGTTCAAAGCCTTTTCACTTCCTAAACACATTTTCTAAACACATCTCCCAAACACATTCTGAACACAACTCCTTCCAATACAACTTCAAACACATTAGCCTATAAAGATCTAAGGTTTGGCGACTATACTCTTGAGTCTTGGCACCTTGAGTACTATCCCCTGGCTCTTCCCGCAATCAATCATCAATCTTCCCCTTGCCCAGGCGGCGGGAGAAGGAACTTGCTAGCCTTCCAAGACGGGGGGATGACGAACCTCCTTTGGACTCCGAACGGTCAAGCACCGGATGGGCCACACTCCCGTCACCTTCCTCATAGTCAGTTGATGCAGGACATCTAGCTCTAGAACCTCGGACTCTAGCTGGTCCGGAGAGAGAAATGTCCCTCCGGCTTAGTCCTCTCATCCATACAATGTACCCCGCAGACAGAGTAACTGGCTCAGGCGGGAACTAAATACTCAAGAATGGTTTGGCGACCCAATACCGCCTCCAAACTTCAAGTCGACTGGCATTCAGCGCCACAGGTTTCGGGTTCTCTTCAGTACAGTCCGGGATCTCCTGTTTCAAGCCATACTGTCTCATCTCTCGAGCAGGCGAGTAGAAGACCAACATTGTGAGGCTTGGCACCCTCAAAGCAGTGGAACCAGGGGCATGTCTTATAGCAGCAATTCCCCACCAAGGAACTACCCACCTTATACAAGATTCTATACCAGAGAGTGCGCTTCGCCACTCGTCCAATGAAAGTCGGCCATACATCATAGGCCGCACGGTGAACCCTTTTCTATTATAGCTCTCCATGTTCTCCGGTGGTGCCACCAGCAAGAGCCTCTCCATAAGCCAAACCTTGGGGAGTATACAAGAAATGCATTTCAAAATTCAACATTCGAAATTCAAATACAAGTAAAGATTCTAGAGGGCTCCAGATCCTTACCTGGAGTAATACCGGACTTCCCGACGGCAAAGAAGAGGGGTCCGACTTCAGCATGTCAAGGCCCATCAATGTTTCGCCAATGACGAGCGTCATTGGGTCCCGGCCATTAGCAAAATACTCTTCAATCTCTATTACAGAGGCATCACCATTGCCAAACCCCTGTTTCGAAAAGAGAAAGCGAGAAAAAATACAAAAACTCAAGGCCCTCAAGCGGAAAACTTTGAGAACATCAAGCCCAGCAAAGTAGGTAACAAGGAGGGACAAATCCACCCCTCTGCCATATACAATAACACTAAAAAATTGGGGCTTCAAGCCCAAATATCTTTCAAAACCCAAGAAGAAGTGTTCTTCAACACTGGGCATGCATGGCTCCGGCATAATGGGCCACCCCAATATGGCGCTAAACTCTTCAGGGAGGGGACATACCTCATTATTCCCCAAAGCGGAAGACATGTTGATTCGGATCCCAAGCCTCCAAAGCAGCAAGAATGAAGTGCACATCCAGCTTTACAAACCGGAAGGAGGTGAGCACCCCAAGATGCATGCCATCAAGCTCCCTTTTCTCCAATTTGCCTAGCGAACCAAGCCCCGAGTTCAAGGCATTTTCAAAGGACATAGCCATCTTCTCTCTTCTTTTTCGTGAGGAAGCAGTATAAAAGGAATAGCAGGGAAGGATTGATGCAAGAAATTATCCAAAATACTCCCTATTTATACAAGAGTCGACTTGCACGACAGCACGCTGGCGCCAGGCGCCATGTCCTGCGCTAGGCGCAGGGGCCTGCAGCGAAGGGCGAGGCCACCGTCCTCTTTTATGACTCCGAGTACACACTCTTTAGTGTTTCGGACAGCAAAGTACAAACCTCCATTATTCAAGATTCCAAAGCCGCGAGCCGCGCAACTTCAAGCAGTCCGGATCAACGCTTCGGGCAGATTTCGGTGCAAATTATTCAAAATTCAAGCATTCTAGTCCTAGATCAGCGTCCTAAGTCGAGTCTGCAAATGCGTAAGCAAAAGTTGAATATACTTTGACTTGCGCTTTTTCTTACCAAAAAACCCCAGTCAAAGTGGGGGCTTATAGTGGGGGCTTATAATAGAACAATATTTAATATTTCCGATTCCGGAATTAATTTCCGTTTCGAACAAATATTTAATATTTCCGTTTCCGGAATTATTTTCCGATTTCAATAATATTTCCGATTCTGACAATATTTCCGCTTCCGGCAATATTTCCGATTCCGGCAATATTTCCATTTCCAATAATATTTTCCGATACGTACCATGTTTCCATTTCCGGCAACATCTACGACTTGGATAATATTTATATTTCCGATACGATTCATATTTCCGTTTACGGCAATATCATCGTTTCCGGAGTATTCATTTCTTGCCTTTGACGATCTCAGCTCCCACTGAAACCAAGATCCGTCGATTCCGAATATCCATAGATGGAGTATTTAATGCCATTAAATACTTGATCCATTTACGTACTATTTGTGTGTCCCTACGGGTTTAGTCAAGAGTAAGATGTGGATTAATATCATTAATTCCACTTGAACTGAAGCGGCCTCTAGCTAGGCATTCAGCTCACTTGATCTCACTGAATTATTAACTTGTTAATTAATACTGAACCGCATTTTTTAGACTTAACATTAAATGCATACTTGGACCAAGGGCATTATTTCCTTCAGTCTCCCACTTGTCCTTAGGGACAAGTGTGCATTTCCTAATTCCTTTGTCGCTCGATGCTTGCTCTTGAACATAAGGTAAGAGTTGTCATCCTTATTATGTCCAGAGGTGTTTCTCGGTTTCAGAGTTCAACTGATCAAATAAACATATAATCATAACCTATGATTCATCTGAGCACGGCCATGCATTTTACAATTTCTAGCTCTCCGAGTGGCCTTGTACAACTTTTAGCATCGCATCCCGATTTATGGGAGGACAATCCCAATTTTGCGATCTTGAGATTAGACTTCGTTTGATAGGTGATTACCTGAGCGTTGCCTTTATAGCCTCCTTTTACGATGCTAAGGTTGGTCAACGTCAAAGTAACCAGTTCTCAAACAAGTAATCTCAAATCACTCAGGTATTGAGGATTTAGTGTCTAATAATTTTAATGAAATTTACTTATGACAGATTTTCATCTCTTACAGTAAAATTTTATAGGTCTGTCCGATACTAGTCTTCCCAAAGTAAGTATTCATGCAAATGATTACGACATTGCCATGTCCACATAGTTCAAGAAACAGAACTACTAGTCATCTTGCATTCTAGTCGTCTAACGTTTTCTATGCGTCCATCTTTATAGAAAACTCCGACCAGGGACCATTTTTCAATTTTTGACATTCAAGTTCACTTGATAGACATTTCTTAGTCACAGGACTGGTCCTGGCAGTCTATCTTGAATATTTCGTCAATTTGAAGGGACTCATCATTTAATAAACCACAAATTAAATGGAAAATGAATTCTATTCATTTATTGTGAACGATTAACCAATAATGTTTTATAAAGTATTAAACTCTAAAACTTTAAAACATTAAACAAGGACATCAAAGCCATTCTCCAATATGCTTGATTCCCATAGCTGCAGTGTGCGAGTTGTGCTTCGCCTGCGGCAAAGGTTTAATCAATGGATCTGATATGTTGTCATCAGTTCCAATCTTGCTTATCTCGACTTCTTCTCTTTCAACGAACTCTCGTAGAAGGTGAAATCTACGAAGTACATGCTTGACTCTTTGGTGGTGTCTAGGCTCCTTTGCCTGTGCAATAGCTCCGTTATTATCACAATATAGGGCTATTGGTCCTTTAATGGAGGGGACTACACGAAGTTCACCTATGAACTTCCTTAGCCATATAGCTTCCTTTGCTGCTTCATGTGCAGCAATGTACTCCGCTTAAGTTGTAGAATCCGCAATGGTGCTTTGCTTAGCACTTTTCCAGCTTACTGCACCTCCGTTGAGGCAGAAGACAAACCCAGACTGTGATCTGAAATCATCTTTGTCGGTTTGGAAACTTGTGTCCGTATAGCCTTTAACAATTAATTCATCATCTCCACCATAGACCAGGAAGTCATCTTTGTGCCTTTTCAGGTACTTCAGAATATTCTTGGCAGCAGTCCAATGTGCCTCTCCTGTGTCTGACTGGTATCTGCTTGTAGCACTGAGTGCGTACGCAACATCCGGGCGTGTACATATCATAGCATACATTATTGAACCAATCAATGATGCATATGGAATCCCATTCATTCGTCTACGCTCATTAAGTGTTTTTGGGCACTGAGTCTTGCTTAGAGTCATTCCATGAGATATGGGTAGGTAGCCTCGCTTGGAGTCTGCCATCTTAAACCTATCAAGCACCTTATTGATATAAGTTCTTTTACTAAGTCCAATCATCCTTTTAGATCTATCTCTGTAAATCTTGATGCCCAATATGTACTGTGCTTCTCCTAGATCCTTCATCGAAAAACATTTCCCAAGCCAAATCTTGACAGAGTTCAACATAGGAATGTCATTTCCGATAAGTAATATGTCGTCGACATATAATACTAGAAAAGTAATTTTGCTCCCACTGACCTTCTTGTATACACAAGATTCGTCTGCGTTCTTGATGAAACCAAAGTCACTGACTGCTTCATCAAAACGTATATTCCAGCTCCTGAATGCCTGCTTCAATCCGTAGATTGATTTCTTTAGCTTGCATACCTTTTTAGCATTCTTTGGAGCCTCAAAACCCTCAGGCTGTGTCATAAACACAGTTTCTGTTAAAACGCCGTTTAAGAAAGCGGTTTTGACATCCATCTGCCATATTTCGTTTATCGTAATATTCAGCGATTGCTAACATTATCCGAATAGACTTTAGCGTTGCAACTAGTGAAAAGGTTTCATCGTAATCCACACCGTGGACTTGCCTGTAACCTTTTGCAACCAATCTAGCTTTGAAAACTTCAAGTTTTCCATCCTTGTCATATTTCAGTTTGAAAACCCATTTGCTTCCAATGGCTTGGTAGCCATCTGGCAAATCGACCAAATCCCAAACTTGGTTTTCATACATGGAGTCATTCAGATTGCATGGCTTCTTGCCATTGCTTGGAGCTAGGGCTCGTCATAGCTTGCTTGTAAGTCGCAGGTTCATCACTTTCAAGTAATAGAACGTCATAGCTCTCGTTCGTCAAAATACCTAAGTACCTTTCCGGTTGAGATCTATATCTCTGCGATCTACGCGGGGTTATATCTCTAGATTGTCCATGATTCTCACCAGAAACTTCTAAAGATCTCTGAGTTTCATCTTGAATGTCATCTTGAGCATCCTCTAGAGTTTGTTGTTCGACTCGAATTTCTTCGAGGTCTACTTTTCTCCCACTTGTCATTTTGGAAATGTGATCCTTTTCCAAAAAGATACCATCTCGAGCAACAAACACCTTGTTCTCAGATGTATTGTAGAAGTAATACCCCTTTGTTTCTTTTGGATAGCCCACAAGGATACATTTGTCAGATTTCGGATGAAGTTTGTCTGAAATTAATCGTTTGACGTATATTTCACATCCCCAAATATTAAGAAAAGACACTTTTGGAGGCTTTCCAAACCATAACTTATATGGAGTCTTTTCAACAGCTTTAGACGGAGCTCTATTTATAGTGAGTGCGGCTGTATTTAGTGCATGTCCCCAAAATTCTATTGGAAGTTCGGCCTGGCCCATTTGATAATCGTGTTTTCCGTCGTTGATAGAAAACCACCTATGCAAACAATATTTATAAAACCACTTCAACTACCGGCAAGCGGTAAGCAAAGGGATCGTCCCAAAGAAACGGTGAATTATTGAGTTGGAAGTCAATCTAGTTCGATCAAGGATTTGTTTTGAATTGTCACTTTTAAGAGTCTAAAAGCAAATATAGAACTATGTAAAATTAAATTAAGAAAGGGAAATTCTAGGGAGTCGGGGATAGCCTAGGGAAACCGGGGGAAATCAATTCAACTATTTAGCAATGGTGATCATGCAACAAAATGGCACTAGTAGAAAAAACCCTTATTGCAGCGGGCTTTTAGACCCCTGTTGCAGCGTACATCGTATGCTATAACTGGGGGGGCCTGCAACAAGTCTGAACTTGTTGCAGCGTACAATGTTCGCTGCAAAAAGTACTTTTGATCTTCAATTATCTCCTCAATTTGATCTTCCGTTTTGTTCATGATGGGGCCTCCCGCGCCCGCATCCAAACTTGTTTTCGAGCTTGGACTCAATCCTAGGTAAAAAGTTTGTAGCAACAACCACTTGGGAATCCCATGATGAGGGCATTCCCTTTGGTATTCCTTGAATCGGTCCCAAGCCTCGAAAAGTGATTTATCACGGCCTTGCTCAAATGATTGAATCTTGTGGCGAAACTCCGCCGTCTTCCCATTAGAATAGAACTTGTTCAAGAAGGCACTAGTTACTTCGTTCCATGTGCGAAGTGAGTTGGGCTTGACCTCCTTGTCAAGCCAATCACTAGCACGACCAAGCAAAGAGAAGCGGAACAAAGTCAATCTCACATAATCCGAGGTCACACCGTTGTGTTTTATTGTGTCACAATAGTGTTCAAACTGCTTGAGATGCTCGTGAGGCGACTCATTGCTTTTCCCACAAAAGCGATGACTTTGCACCAAATTGATCAAGGCGGGCTTGATCTCAAAATTATTAGCACATGTTGTTGGTGCTTGAATCCCACACGTAGCCTCAAATGCTCCCGGTATTCCCAAGTTCTTAACCGGAAGAGCCATGTTCTCACTAGCTTGCTCACTCACTTCTTGTTCCGTGTCAACACTCAAAGCCTCAAACCTATTATGATTTGACGAGCTAGAACGAACACGCCTAAGTCTCCTTAAAGTCCTTTCCAATTCAAGGTCAAGAGGATGGAGGATCCTTTGACGAGCACGTCCCCTATCAAGCATAAACACTCAAGAAAACCGTGAGCAATGCAAAGGAAAAACTAAAGCAAGAATGAAATATATTTTTTTGTATTTTCAATTAATGAACTAGTCTCAACTAAACTCAATAACAACGACCGTTCCCAGGCAACGGCGCCATTTTGATAAGCGTGTTTTCCGTCGTTGATAGAAAACCACCTACGCAAACAATATTTATAAAACCACTTCAACTACCGGCAAGCGGTAAGCAAAGGGATCGTCCCAAAGAAACGGTGAATTTTTGAGTTGGAAGTCAATCTAGTTCGATCAAGGATTTGTTTTGAATTGTCACTTTTAAGAGTCTAAAAACAAATAAAGAACTACGTAAAATTGAATCAAGAAAGGGAAATTCTAGGGAGTCGGGGATAGCCTAGGGAAACCGGGGGAAATCAATTCAACTATTTAGCAATGGTGATCATGCAACGAAATGGTGATTAGGCAAACGGCATCTAAAGACGAACCTGCCACCTCTCGCATATGGAACGCTAACCGTCTAATCCACGGAAGAGCTTTCGCCTAATCCTAGACTAAACTAACTAGCATATAATAGGTACCGCCATTTGATCAACACAAGATAGGTCCACAATGTCTTGCCAAACCTATCCTATGGTTCCACGGAAATCTAATCGAATAGCATTTGCAACTACCACTCAACTAGCATGGATTTCCTATCATCAAATCTTATTTAATCACATGAACCAACCAACAATCAATAATCTATTTCCCCTAATTCATCCCCTAGTTTCTCTCCTTTCCCTAACCTAAAACTACTCACTAATCATCCTAACAATCAAGCTATCCATTAGTTCAAAACTAGCTATCATGAAATTAAAGGAGGAGAAGTAGAGAATAGGAAACTCAATTGCACAATCAAATCAAAAACTGAAAATCAAAGTAACAAGCAAAATTGAAATCAAGAACTCAAGGTATTGAGGAATTGCAAAACAATTATCAACTAAGCAAGTGAAAGAATTAAAGAACTAAGAATTCAATTGCATAAAGAAGAGAAGAGTTGAAGAAAATTACTGAATTAATGCTTGGAATTGAAGAGTTTCTCTCTTTAGATTGAAGAACAAAATCACAAAACCTCTAGAATTCAAAGTGTAGAAATATGAAATGTAAAATATGAAAGCGTAAAAATGAAAATAATAAAAAATCCTATTTATACTAAACCCCAAAAATAAGAGTTTTAAACTCGAAAACTGAATCCCGCGCAGCCGTGCGAACGTGCAGACCTAGGTGCGATCGTGCTGTGCATCAATGCGAACGGGCCTTGCGACGATTCTTCTCCTTCGTGCCGTGCGATCGTGCCCAACAACCGTGCGATCGCACGGCTGTGACTTGGATAAATCTTAGAAAAATCCTTGTGTGCTCGCACAGGAATTTAGTGCGAGCCCACCGAAATTCCGTGCGAGCGGGCTCCTCTGTGGTGCGATCGCACGATTTCACTCATAGTTCCTGCATCGATTTTTCAGATTTGTGCGAACACACGAATTTGAGGCACGAGCGCACACACTGCCTTGACTTTTGGAGCCAACTCTGTAGACCCGTGCGAGCGCACAAAATGTCCATGCGATCTCACGGCATTGCCTTGACTTTTGGAGCCAACTCTGTAGACCCGTGCGAGCGCACAAAATATCCATGCGATCGCACGGCACCTGCTCGAGCAAATCTCAGCTGTTTTTCCATCATTTTCAACATTATCACCTGAAAACCACAAAGATGGAAAAGGGGAATAAAAGAACAGAAAAACTATATAAAACTAACAAAAAAGCATAATAAAACTCTATAAAATCCTAGCCTAGAGCGACATAAATGCCGCTCATCAAACTCCCCCAAGCTAAGCGTTTGCTAGTCTCTAGCAAACAAAACTCAACTAGGGAAGAATGAGCAATCTATCAAGTTCTAAAATTTACCAAAATCGAAATCTAGCAATTCTAATCAAGGCAAGACTAAAAATGGAAAACGCAAATCAAGAAAAGAGAGAAAGAAAAGAAGAAAAGAGAAGAAAAGAAAAGAAATTAAACTACAAAATCCAAGATGGGGGCTTTATTATGGAACAAGCATAGAAGAACACTAATATTACTAATCAAATACACGCTAACTAATGTCCCAAATCGAGTGAAAGATTCGAGCATCAAGCAAAGCGAACTAAAGGCAAACACTAGTCAATCCCCCTACATCCGGGCATACCACGTCAAAACTCTAGATCTTATTCACCTTTGAGAATAGCGTCTCGAGACACCGCGAAGGCGCCAGAAAATCAAGATTAGGCTACCCGACATCTTAGTATGACAATCCCATTCCATAAACTTCACCAAATCCTCCCTCCACCAACAATGACTCAACACAAAAGGGTCAAGAGGACTTTTTAGGGTGTAACGTAGGCTAGGGGTAAGGTGCGGAATAAATTTGGGATGTGGTGCTCATACCTAAAGTGAAGCGCAATAAGAACTCAACTCAAGCATAATCAACCGAAAACAAACTTTTCCACTTATTTGGGAGGCCCCCAAGCTTATTCAACAACAACTCTAAACTACAACTCTTTTTGTTCTTTTTTCCTAGATTTGATTTTCCTTTTTTTTGTGTTTCAATTGAAACTTTTCTCATGCCTTGTTTTTCTCTATTTTTGGCTTTTTCAAAACTTTTGCTTTTGCTTATTTATTCACTATATACAACATTCTTCCAAAACTTTGCCATTCATACCAAACAACATTCATTCCTCAACTTTGCATATTCATTCAAATCCTCAAGCATCATAACACAAAGCTTCACTATCACTTCTAAGGGTCAAAATAAAACAAAGGCTATTAGGCTTGTATTGTGCTCATAAGAAATGAAGGGTCAAGGCTCAAATGGCTAGCAATGGGGCAAGTGCAAACAAAAACATATGAGAAAAATAGAAAATAAAGTTCTAAACTAAAAAGAAAAATAGTCACCGAAATAAATGCCTCTATCGTCCCCTAAAGTAGTTCGATCGCGGTCTCGGGAAGGAAATGGTCAAACTCAGGAGACAAGAAAGTCAATGCTAAGGATCCATGCCACTCAAATGAATATATGAATATGTGTTTGGGCTAATTTGAACATGAACCTCACAAGGGAGCAAATACCATTCTCTACGGCTTCAAATCACTAGAGAATTCAACACCATCTTACCACAAGCCAAGAGTTCATGACGCATGCTACCCAAAGTTCAACCAACTTTCTTGACACCAAATCCTAGACTCGACCCAAGACATTAAGAACCGTGTAAAAATCTACCAACTAGGAATAAAAGCATTCTAATCTACAAGTTCCAATTTTATATGCCCCAATCAAGAATATTGCCTAGAAAACCTAGAAAACTTGCCTTGACGAAAAAGAAATCAAAACAAAAAGAAAAGGAAGAAAATAAGAAAACACACCAAAAAGGAAACAAAAAGAAACAAACACAAAGAAAAAGAAGAGAAACTAAAAATCAAGCTAAATCAAACTAAGAAAACAAAGAAACAAGCATGTATTGGTATGATTTCAAAGCAAAGAGCATCAATAAATAGGCATCCACAAACAAAACTCCCCCCAAGCTAGAATTAGGCCATGTCCTTAAGGCCTAAAACTAAGCAAGGAGGGGCACAACTACCCATCCACCCAAATGCCCCAACATGATATATGCCTGTCCCCTAAAGAATGCATAAGAGTCGGAAGGATGTTACCGGAAGTATCGTGGGAGCAAGTCCCGCAAAGACTCGGGTAAAACCCGAACAAACTCACCATAAATGGACGGACAAGGCACAAGGTGGAAAGTGAGAACCCACCGCAAAGAACCATACCAAAACAATGCTCAAAAACAAGGAAGAAAAATCGTTAGTAGACGAGGGCCAAATGGCCAAAACACACTAAAACCATCATCAAAGACTCAACATCAACTTATACACAACCACATGAAGTGGCAAGAAGACCATCAACACCAACAAGCTGCAAAAGATCCCAAGAAAAACCCCCACTCCGCAATTCTCCCCCAAGCTAATTGCAAGCATACCATCACATCAAGAGGGGGGAGAAACGGAGGGAACCCTAAGAAGAAGGACCCGGGGCATGCGCCTTACCCTTTGCATCATAAATCCTCCAAAAGTCATCTCGCTCAAGGCGATGGGCACGAGCCGCATCGTCGGTGAAAGGGGTGACATTGTAGGTGGGGTCCACGTCGGGCCCCGAAGCATCAGTGTAAGGCGGCCAATCATATTCAGGCCGATGGGGGTAGTTGCCATGGGGAGGCTCTCCTCGGGGACCATCCCAACCTCCCATGTACCCCCTAGGCCACCCGGTGAAATCCTCGGGCCAACCTTCTGGCCGATCAACCGGTGGGGGAGTGGGATACATGGGGTCACCTCGGTAGTCACTCCCGCCCATCATGGTATAATCATAAGGCGGAAAAGAGGGAGGAGTGACACCGGGTTGGGATGGGCCCGTCCAATACGGGTAGGTAGGTGTACGCTCCTCATTCCAACTAGGGATGGGCCCTTGTTGGGGAGGGTGATAGGGATAGTTGACATAGGGGGCAAAATCCCCTTTGTCAACATGAAAATCGTACACCCGCCTACCGTAGTAGGACGAGTCAAAATCGGGATAAGAATCCCCCGTGCGGCTTCCTTGTGAAGCAAGAGAAGCCAAGGTGTTAGCTTGGCTCTCTTGTCCTTGCAAGATAGCCGCAAGGGTGGATTGCAAGCCTTGAAAATCAAAAGGAGAGGAAGAAGAGGACATACCACCCTCATTAGGGGAAGGCTCCAAGATAGGAGGACTACGGGGAGGACCATGTGGAGGAGAATCCGGATTGGGTTGAGGAGGAGGAAGCCGCGGTGCTTGGGCAACGATTCGCGGGTCACGGGGAAGCAAGTACCGGACATTAGGAGTCCAAGAAGTGATGGCGGGATTGGGGAGGATGCACCAATCTCGCTGCTTTACCATCCAAATATACTTGTCGTCCTTGGTGGCCTTGATCCACTTGGCATTGGAGAGTGTCCTCAAGTCAAGGAACTCCCCTCCGGGAACCTCATCCAACTCAGCTAAGATGTCCTGATAGGGATCACCGGGGAGTGCCCTCAAGAGAAGAGTGAGCATCCCTCCTAAGAGAATATCCGCACAAGTCGGCTGCCCATCCCGATGCTCAATGATTCGGGTGATCAACAGCTGCCCAAAATCTAGGATCCCCTCATTCTTCTCCGTGGCTAACCATAGGGCGCCAAGTTCCGCACTAGACAAGGATCTGGTGGCCCCCTTTGCAAAGACCGCATATAGGAGCATGCGGTTCAAGTAACGAATGGCGGGGTGGTGAATAGAAGAAGACTTGGCCGAGGAGGAAATGAATTTCTTCTCCTCTCCCGTGAGCTCTCCCCACCAAATATTCTCATCATAATTGTCAACACACTCCGCCACCGAATTAACGATCAAACCCCGGTTCGGGTGAGAGGTAAAGATATCATTCGGGTTTATGTTAAAGAAATCATTGATCGCCTCGTCGGTGACCACGTGTTGATTATTGAAAGCTTGGAAATGAAGCTCAACCGACTCCTTACCATTGTCATGCACCCGGCGCCTCCTAGCCGAGGAAAGAACCTCAAGAGTGACCCTCTTATAAGTTTTGGCATTCATGGTCACAAAATCCTCAAGCTCAAGCCCCGCAATTAAAGCGTTTAGCTCCTTTTCGAACCCCAAATCTTGAACGGTCTTCTTGTGATAGAACTTTGTCGGGCGGATGTTCCGCTTAGACAATTCCTTATAGTAACTCCAAGACCGTTGCTCCGGAAAAACAATTCCGTAGGTCTCGAAGGCCGGAGGAGTGATAGCCTTCCTCTTGTTCGCTTGGGGATTGGGTCCCTTCTTTGTGCGCTTGGTCATCATGATGAATCTTAGGGATAAAAATCTCAACACAAGCAAGAAAAGAGACACAATGCAAGGCAATAGGAGAAAACTAAGTTAGTAAAAAAAAACGACAAACTACTATCAAAATTATCACCAACAAGTATCACTTCATCACTCAAGTTCAACCAAAACAATCCTCATCAACCAATCCTCATTATCCAAAAACAACAACCCATCAAGAATTCCACCAACATTTCACCAAAAAAACGATCAATAGACTAGTCTTGACAAATATTCACAATGAAACATGCATAATAAGTGTAGACTAGCAAGGAACAAACACAAAAACAAACAGGCAAATCCAAATAATCAAAATCAAAGATTTCAGAATTTCACCCAAATAGTATGAACAATGAGCTTAAATGTAAAGAACAATGAAGAAAGAAGGGAAAGAAATCGTCACCACAAGTAAGGGAGGTAGACAAGATCACCCAAAAGCAAACTCCAATGCTCTAATCACAACAAGGAATCACAAAATCAATGTTCAACCAAACCCTAAAAATTTGGGGTTTTTGAGAAAAATCAGAAATAATTGGTTTTGAGGTGAGGAATGAGGATGAATTTGTGAATGTGAGTGGTGTAGAGTGAAATGTGTGAGAAAGATTGAGTAGGATATGGAGTTTTGAGGAGTTGGAGTAGAGAGGAAAGTAGAGAGATGGTGAAGAAATGAGAAGTGTGGTGAAGAAATGAAAAAGAAAGGGGACGGATTTTCCAATAACACGATCGCAGAACAGCTCCGCCCGACCCGTGCGAGCGCACGAAATAACCGTGCGATCGCACGATTTGAGCCCGATCGCACGCCCAGCAGCGCCCGATCGCACGGAAAAGCTGGGAGCAACTGCCTCGATTTTCCAGTTTCGTGCGACCACACGAATCAACCGTGCGATCGCACGGAACTGGAATTTATGTTCCTTGGCTTGCTCGACCATTGCACACCCATCTCAACATATTTATTATGAAAAGAAAAGTAAAAAGATGAAAACACACAAAAACAAACCAGTACAAGAGTTAGACAACCGGGTTGCCTCCCGGGAAGCGCTCGTTTAACGTCATTAGCTTGACGGACCCCCCCAAAAAGGTCAAGGGGGGTCAAACACGACCAACTTTGGGTCAACACTAGTTACCATGCACTTCTTTGCCCCTTTGGGCACAAAGACCTTACCAATACCGCCTTTCAAGAGACGGAAGCCAAATGATCCACCAACATGCCCCTCCTCGGGAATTGATGGATTCTTGACCTTCTTGGACTGCTTGGCTTTCTTAGCCGACCTATGGAACACCTTGGAGCGTTTAGCTCCATTAACATCTTCATCATGCATCTCAAATAACTCTGGGATGGTTACAACAACATCAAACTCATCCCCAAGAGTCTTTGGATCTCCATGGACTTCCTTTTCACCGAGAGAAGACCTAGCAAGCTGTTAGGTTATGATACATATGACAATTCATAAATCATGCGGAAAAACCATAACGCCAGGAAAGAATATTATATTCACATAATCATTTAGCATAGAATTGATGCATACATGTTGTAGCGTGCCTTCCCTAGCTGCGCCCGAACCGAACAAGAACAAGTCTTTAGGACTCCAAATGTCGTCCCTCCGTAGATAGTCCACAGTACGTCCGGATCCGCCTCAAGTTAGACCAACTAGAATCGCCCTTAAGGTTACTAGGAATTTCGGCTAGTGTTTGCAAGTGTATGGTTAATTTTATTTCAAAAACTTACCCTTTGAATACTTCAATCGTTCCCACAAATAATGACCCTAGGCCCTTATTTATAGAGATATGGAAAAGGAACTGGAATCCTATTAGGATACTAATTAGTTAAACTAGAATCCTAGTAGGACTCTAACTAATTAATTTTATCCTTTTAGGATTAGGAATTTAATCATCAAACAAATCCTACACAATTTAGGTTTCGTATGTGAACACAAACTCTACACGAGCATGACCCACGAGCGTGCAGGCCATGCCCGCGCACAGCCCACACGGCCGCTCGGCCCACGCGAGCAGCAGCACAGCTCGCAGCCCATTGCTGCGCGCGCTGCCATGGCCTGTTGGGCCTGGCCTTGCGCTGGGCCTGGCGTGGACTTGGCTGTTCGTGTGGCGCGCTTGGCTTGCTGGGTGATGGCCTGGCTTCGTGCTGGGCCCTCGTCCGGCAGGCCTCGTCCGATGCTTATTCGTAGGATACGCTTTCGATTAAATTCCCGGTTCCGGAATTCATTTCCGATACGAACAATATTTAATATTTCCGATTCCGGAATTAATTTCCGTTTCGAACAAATATTTAATATTTCCGTTTCCGGAATTATTTTCCGATTCCGATAATATTTCCGATTCTGACAATATTTCCATTTCCGGCAATATTTCCGATTCCGGCAATATTTCCATTTCCGATAATATTTTTCGATACGTACCATGTTTCCGTTTCCGGCAACATCTACGACTTGGATAATATTTATATTTCCGATACGATCCATATTTCCGTTTCCGGCAATAATATCGTTGCCGGAGTATTCATTTCTTGCTTGTGACGATCTCAGCTCCCACTGAAACCAAGATCCGTCGATTCCGAATATCCATAGATAGAGTATTTAATGCCATTAAATACTTGATCCGTTTACGTACTATTTGTGTGACCCTATGGGTTCAGTCAAGAGTAAGCTGTGGATTAATATCATTAATTCCACTTGAACTGAAGCGGCCTCTAGCTAGGCATTCAGCTCACTTGATCTCACTGAATTATTAACTTGTTAATTAATACTGAACCGCACTTATTAGACTTAACATAGAATGCATACTTGGACCAAGGGCATTATTTCCTTCACAAGCTTATTAGCACACTTAGAAACATGAAAATCGTTAGAAGAATTAGCACAAGTATGGTTGTTCTCAACACAAGCAAGAGTGTCGATTTTCATGCAACTTTTCATTTTGGGACAACATTGATCATCAATAGTGAGCTTGAAGCTAGCTTTGGCATCTCCAGCCTTCAAGTTGATAAGTCCCCCTTGCACATCGATAAGGCACCCGCGGTGGCCAAGAATGGCCTCCCCAAGATAATGGGGGTGTGGGCATCCTCATCGATGTCCAAGACAACGAAGTCAACAAGAAAAGTAAGCTTGCCAACTACGAGGGGAACATCCTCAATCCTACCCAATGGAAACATAACCGATCGATCGGCTAGTTGCAATGACATAGCGGTAGGAGAGAGTTCACCAAGAGTAAGTTTCTCAAAAATCTTATATGGCAAGATGCTCACACTTGCCCCCAAATCACAAAGAGCATTCTCAAATTTTAGCTTTTGAATGCTACAAGGGATAGAAAAACTCCCGGGGATCATTGAGTTTTGGGGGAAAGGAGTGCTGAATTAGAGCGCTACAACTCTCTGTGAGTTGAACGGTCTCCTTGGGTTCACACCCTCTCTTGCCACTAAGAATGTCCCTCATGAATCTTGAGTAGTGGGGCATTTGTTTGAGTGCCTCGGTCAAAGATAATGACACATAAAGTTTGCTAATGGTTTCCCAGAATTTCTGGAATTGGTCATCCATCTTCTTACCGGCAAATCTTTGAGGGTAGGGGGGAGTAGGAGTTGGGAGAGGAAAAAGGGTAGTCTCTTTCGACTTATCACCATCACTCATGCCATCGACATGAGACTTCCCTTCCTCATCATCATGGTCCGAGGACTCATCTCCCTTAGAATTTTCCCCCCTAGAGCATTGAGCTTCAACATGCGTAACACCATCATCTAAAGTCTTCCCACTCCTTGTCACAATTGCGTACATTTTCTTAGGAGGTTGACCTTGGGGTGGGAGACTTGTGTGCACTTGTTGCTCCTTGATGGTGCTAGCAAGTTGAGCTAGTTGGGTCTCAATCATCTTAAGATGAGTATTGGATTGCTTGAACCCATCCTCAAATTCAACGTTTTTCTTGGCTTGCGCCCCCACAAACGACTCCATGAGAGCCTCAAGATTCTACTTGAGAGGCGGGAGTGGTGGAGGTGCAACGCCATAACCACTTGTGTTGGATTGATATTGGTTGCCAAAGGTCCTCGGTCCATTGAATCCGGGAGGTGGCAAATGAGATGCACCATAAGGAACTCCCGAGTTCAAAGGATAACCCCCACTTGAGGCACCCCTAAATTGCCCATAAGAGTAGTTATAACCCCCTCCACCTTGATGGTTGGGATTATAACCCCCTTGGTTGTATTGTCCTTGATTGCAAAAACCTTGAGATTGACCGTAGGGCGCTTGGCTTTGATAGCCTTGTGCTCTATAGCCACCTCGGCCTTGGTTATCATACCCACTTCCTTGGCCATAGCCTTGGTGGGGACCATACATGGAGGGCCCTCTAGGTTACCTAGCAAAATTAGGATTGTTAGGGTTATCATTCCTAGACCTCTCATTGATGGCATTAGCATACTCCACATCAAAATCTCCTTCATACGAAGGGCCATAATCCGCAAATGACAAGTTATGAACTAAAGTGCATGCATCGGGGGAATGATTATAGTCTTGGAAATTTTCACAAAAGAATGTGCCCGGAGGCATCGAGCCATAAGAACTAACCTTGCCCTTCCCCTTATTGAGAAGAGTGGCCGAAGGAGATGGAATTGCGGACGGAGATGGTGGCTTGCTTGCTGCACTTCCCGCAAATGGTGTATTCTCAAGCTTCTCTAATCTCGAGCTAAGCTTCTCTATCATCCGTGCTTGCTCTATGGCGTACACCGAGCCCTTTCCATCCTTAATCCTACTTTTCCCATCATAACTTCTTGCACCTACATGCCAAGATTGGTAGTTTTGAACTACATCTTCAATTATCTCCTCAATTTGATC
The DNA here is from genome assembly GCF_020520425.1 of Spinacia oleracea. Taxonomy (NCBI): domain Eukaryota; kingdom Viridiplantae; phylum Streptophyta; class Magnoliopsida; order Caryophyllales; family Amaranthaceae; genus Spinacia; species Spinacia oleracea. The sequence continues at coordinate 97,794,981 of NC_079489.1, forward strand.
TTCCGTTTTGTTCATGATGGGGCCTCCCGCGCCCGCATCCAAACTTGTTTTCGAGCTTGGACTCAATCCTAGGTAAAAAGTTTGTAGCAACAACCACTTGGGAATCCCATGATGAGGGCATTCCCTTTGGTATTCCTTGAATCGGTCCCAAGCCTCGAAAAGTGATTTATCACGGCTCAAATGATTGAATCTTGTGGCGAAACTCCGCCGTCTTCCCATGAGAATAGAACTTGTTCAAGAAGGCACTAGTTACTTCGTTCCATGTGCGAAGTGAGTTGGGCTTGACCTCCTTGTCAAGCCAATCACTAGCACGACCAAGCAAAGAGAAGCGGAACAAAGTCAATCTCACATAATCCGAGGTCACACCGTTGTGTTTTATTGTGTCACAATAGTGTTCAAACTGCTTGAGATGCTCATGAGGCGACTCATTGCTTTTTCCACAAAAGGGATGACTTTGCACCAAATTGATCAAGGCGGGCTTGATCTCAAAATTATTAGCATATGTTGTTGGTTCTTGAATCCCACACGTAGCCTCAAATGCTCCCGGTATTCCCATGTTCTTAACCGGAAGAGCCATGTTCTCACTAGCTTGCTCACTCACTTCTTGTTCCGTGTCAACACTCAAAGCCTCAAACCTATTATGATTTGACGAGCTAGAACGAGCACGCCTAAGTCTCCTTAAAGTCCTTTCCAATTCAAGGTCAAGAGGATGGAGGATCCTTTGACGAGCACGTCCCCTATCAAGCATAAACACTTAAGAAAACCGTGAGCAATGCAAAGGAAAAACTAAAGCAAGAATGAAATATTTTTTTTTTGTATTTTCAATTAATGAACTAGTCTCAACTAAACTCAATAACAATGACCGTTCCCAGGCAACGGCGCCATTTTGATAAGCGTGTTTTCCGTCGTTGATAGAAAACCACCTATGCAAACAATATTATAAAACCACTTCAACTACCGGCAAGCGGTAAGCAAAGGGATCGTCCCAAAGAAACGGTGAATTTTTGAGTTGGAAGTCAATCTAGTTCGATCAAGGATTTGTTTTGAATTGTCACTTTTAAGAGTCTAAAAACAAATAAAGAACTACGTAAAATTGAATCAAGAAAGGGAAATTCTAGGGAGTCGGGGATAGCCTAGGGAAACCGGGGGAAATCAATTCAACTATTTAGCAATGGTGATCATGCAACGAAATGGTGATTAGGCAAACGGCATCTAAAGACGAACCCGCCACCTCTCGGATATGGAACGCTAAGCGACTAATCCACGGAAGAGCTTTCGCCTAATCCTAGACTAAACTAACTAGCATATAATAGGTACCGCCATTTGATCAACACAAGATAGGTCCACAATGTCTTGCCAAACCTATCCTATGGTTCCACGGAAATCTAATCGAATAGCATTTGCAACTACCACTCAACTAGCATGGATTTCCTATCATCAAATCTTATTTAATCACATGAACCAACCAACAATCAATAATCTATTTCCCCTAATCATCGCCTAGTTTCTCCCCTTTCCCTAACCTAAAACTACTCACTAATCATCCTAACAATCAAGCTATCCATTAGTTCAAAACTAGCTATCATGAAATTAAAGGAGGAGAAGTAGAGAATAGGAAACTCAATTGCACAATCAAATCAAAAACTGAAAATCAAAGTAACAAGCAAAATTGAAATCAAGAACTCAAGGTATTGAGGAATTGCAAAACAATTATCAACTAAGCAAGTGAAAGAATTAAAGAAGTAAGAACTCAATTGCATAAAGAAGAGAAGAGTTGAAGAAAATTACTGAATTGATGCTTGGAATTGAAGAGTTTCTCTCTCTAGATTGAAGAACAAAATCACAAAACCTCTAGAATTCAAAGTGTAGAAATATGAAATGTAAAATATGAAAGCGTAAAAATGAAAATAATCAAAAATCCTATTTATACTAAACCCCAAAAATAAGAGTTTTAAACTCGATAACTGAATCCCGCGCAGCCGTGCGAACGTGCAGACCCAGGTGCGATCGCATCGGTGCGATCGTGCTGTGCATCAATGCGAACGGGCCCTACGACGATTCTTCTCCTTCGTGCCGTGCGATCGTGCCCAACAACCTTGCGATCGCACGGCTGTGACTTGGATAAATCTTAGAAAAATCCTTGTGTGCTCGCACAGGAATTTAGTGCGAGCCCACCGAAATTCCGTGCGAGCGGGCTCCTCTGTGGTGCGAACGCACGATTTCACTCATAGTTCCTGCATCGATTTTCCAGATTTGTGCGAACACACGAATTTGAGGCACGGGCGCACACACTGCCTTGACTTTTGGAGCCAACTCTGTAGACCCGTGCGAGCGCACAAAATGTCCATGCGATCGCACGGCACTGCCTTGACTTTTGGAGCCAACTCTGTAGACCCGTGCGAGCGCACAAAATGTCCATGCGATCGCACGGCACCTGCTCGAGCAAATCTCAGCTGTTTTTCCATCATTTTCAACATTATCACCTGAAAACCACAAAGATGGAAAAGGGGAATAAAAGAACAGAAAAACTATATAAAACTAACAAAAAAGCATAATAAAACTCTATAAAATCCTAGCCTAGAGCGACATAAATGCCGCTCATCACCATCATTGATCTAAACATGTCTAGCAAGGTTCTGTTCCTTCGTTCCGACACACCGTTCCATTGTGGTGTTCCAGGAGGAGTCAATTCTGATAGAATTCCACATTCTTTTAGATGGTCATCAAATTCATAGCTCAGATATTCACCGCCTCTATCAGACCGCAGTGCATTAATCTTCTTGCCTAATTGATTCTCTACTTCACTCTGAAATTCCTTAAATTTGTCAAAGGATTCAGACTTATGCTTCATTAGGTAGACATAACCATATCTACTGAAGTCATCAGTGAAAGTGATAAAGTAGCTGAAACCACCCATAGCATTTGTACTCATTGGTCCACATACATCTGTATGGATTAAACCCAATAGTTCAGTTGCTCTTTCTCCAACTTTAGAGAAAGGTTGCTTTGTCATTTTGCCAAGTAAACATGATTCGCAATTACCATAATCCTCTAAGGCCAATGGTTCTAGAATTCCTTCCTTTTGAAGTCTTTCCATGCGTTTCAAGTTAATATGGCCTAATCGACAATGCCATAGATAGGTGAGATCTGAATCATCCTTTTTGGCCTTTTTGGTATTTATGTTATAAACTTGTTTGTCGTGATCTAATAAATAAAGTCCATTGACTAATCTAGCAGATCCATAAAACATCTCTTTAAAATAAAACGAACAACTATTGTCTTTTATTAGAAAGGAAAATCCCTTAGCATCTAAGCAAGAAACAGAAATGATGTTTTTGGTAAGACTTGGAACATGGAAACACTCTTCCAGTTCCAAAACTAGCCCAGACGGCAACGACAAATAATAAGTTCCTACAGCTAATGCAGCAATCCGTGCTCCATTTCCCACTCGTAGGTCGACTTCGCCCTTGCTTAACTTTCTACTTCTTCTTAGTCCCTGTGAATTGGATTATAAGTGTGAGCCACAACCTGTATCTAATACCCTAGAAGTTGAATTAGCAAGTATATAGTCTATAACGAAAATACCTGAAGATGGAACGAGTGTTCCGTTCTTCTAATCTTCCTTTAGCTTCAAGCAATCTCTCTTCCAATACCCCTTCTTCTTGCAATAGAAGCATTCGGATTCAGAAGTGGGTTGACTGACCTTCCTCTTTTCAGACTTGACGCCAGTTTGCTTAGTTGGGCTGGCCCTCTTGCCACCTTTCTTAGCATTCCTCTACTTTCCAGATTTCTTGAACTTTCCCCCATGCACCATAAGCACATCTTGCTTATCACTTTTGAGCGTCTTTTCAGCGGTCTTCAGCATACCGTGAAGCTCAGTGAGCGTTTTGTCCAGACTATTCATACTGTAGTTCAGCTTGAACTGATCATACCCGTTATGAAGAGAATGGAGGATGGTGTCTACAACCATTGTTAGGTTATGATTCATATGACAAAACATAAATCATGCGGAAAAACCATAAAGCCAGGAAAGCATATTATTTACACATAATCATTTAGCATAGTTTAGATGCATACACTTTGTTGCGTGCCCTCCCTAGCTGCGCCCGAACCGAACAAGAACAAGTTTTAGGACACCAAGTGTCGTCCCTCCGTAGATAGTCCACAGCACGTCCGGATCCGCCTTAAGTTTGATCAACTGGAATCGCCCTTAAGGTACTTGGAATTTTCGGCAACTTGTAGGCAATTGTGTGACTAATTTTTGCTCTCAAAAATCACTTTGAATCCTTGAATAATCGATATAAATTATGACCCCTTAACTCATATTTATAGACCATGGAATAAGTAATCGAATCCCACTAGGATACGAATTAATTAAATTAGAATCCTAGTAGAATTCTTATTTAATTAATTTATCTTTTAGGATTAGGAATTTAATCATTAATCAAATCCTATACTTTTTAGATTTTGTATGTGAACACAAACAGTACACGAGCATGACCTGCAAGCGTGCAGGCCATGCCCGCTCACACCCCACACGGCCGCTCGGCCCACGCGAGCTGCAGCTCACTGCGCGCGCTGCGCGCGCTGCCACGGCCTGCTAGGCCTGGCCTTTCGCTGGGCCTGGCGTGGCCTTGGCTGTTCGTGTGGCGCGTATGGCTTGTTGGGCAATGGCCCGGCTTCGTGCTAGGCCTTCGTCTGGCAGGCCTCGTCCGATGCTAACTCGTACGATACGCTTCCGATTAAATTCCCGATTCCGGAATTTATTTCCGATACGAACAATATTTAATATTTTCGATTCCGGAATTAATTTCCGTTTCGAACAAATATTTAATATTTCCGTTTCTGGAATTATTTTCCGATTCCGATAATATTTCCGATTCTGACAATATTTCCGTTTCCGGCAATATTTTCGATTCCGGCAATATTTCCATTTCCGATAATATTTTCCGATACGTACCATGTTTCCGTTTCCGGCAACAGCTACGACTTGGATAATATTTATATTTCCGATACGATCCATATTTCCGTTTCCGGCAATATCATCGTTTCTGGAGTATTCATTTCTTGCCTGTGACGATCTCAGCTCCCACTGAAACCAAGATCCGTCGATTCCGAATATCCATAGATGGAGTATTTAATGCCATTAAATACTTGATCCGTTTACGTACTATTTGTGTGACCCTACGGGTTCAGTCAAGAGTAAGCTGTGGATTAATATAATTAATTCCACTTGAACTGAAGCGGCCTCTAGTCAGGCATTCAGCTCACTTGATATCACTGAATCATTAACTTGTTAATTAATACTGAACCGCATTTATTAGACTTAATATTATATTCGTACTTGGACCAAGGGCACTATTTCCTTCAGTCTCCCACTTGTCCTTAGGGACAAGTGTGCATTTACCTAATTCCTTTGTCGCTCGATTCTTGCTCTTGAACATAAGGTAAGAGTTGTCATCCTTATTATGTCCAGAGGTGTTTCTGGGTTTTAGAGTTCAACTGATCAAATAAACATATAATCATAGCCTATGATTCATCAGAGCACGGCCATGCATTTCACAGTTTCTAGCTCTCCGAGTGGCCTTGTACAACTTTTAAGCATCTCATCCCGATTTATGGGAGGACAATCCCAATTTTGCGATCTTGAGATTAGACTTCGTTTGATAGGTGATTACCTGAGCTTTGCCTTTATAGCCTCCTTTTACGGTGCGACGGTTGGTCAACGTCAAAGTAACCAGTTCTCAAACAAGTAATCTCAAATCACTCAGGTATTGAGGATTTATTGTCTAATAATTTTAATAAAATTTACTTATGACAGATTTTCATCTCTTACAGTAAAGTTTCATTGGTCTGTCCGATACTAGTCTTCCCAAAGTAAGTATCTATGCAAATGATTATGACATTGCCATGTCCACATAGTTCAAGAAACATAACTACTAGTCATCTTGCATTCTAGTCGTCTAACGTTTTCTATGCGTCCAATTTTATAGAAAACTCTGACCAGGGACCATTTTCAACCTTTGACATTCAAGTTCACTTGATAGATATTTCTTAGTCCCAGGACTGGTCCTGACAGTCTATCTTGAATATATCGTCAAATTGAAGGGACTCATCATTTAATAAACCACAAATTAAATGGAAAAATGAATTCTATTCATTTATTGTGAATGATTAACCAATAATGTTTTACAAAGAATTAAACTTTAAAACTTTAAAAAATGAAATAAAGACATCAAAGCCATTCTCCAATATGCTTGATTCCCATAGCTGCAGTGTGCGAGTTGTGCTTTACCTGCGGCAGAGGTTTAGTTAATGGATCTGATATGTTGTCATCAGTTCCAATCTTGCTTATCTCGACTTCTTTTCTTTCAACGAACTCTCGTAGAAGGTGAAATCTACGAAGTACATGCTTGACTCTTTCGTGGTGTCTAGGCTCCTTTGCCTGTGCAATAGCTCCGTTATTATCACAATACAGGGCTATTGGTCCTTTAATGGAGGGGACTACACCAAGTTCACCTATGAACTTCCTTAGCCTTATAGCTTCCTTTGCTGCTTCATGTGCAGCAATGTACTCCGCTTCAGTTGTAGAATCCGCAATGGTGCTTTCCTTAGCACTTTTCCAGCTTACTGCACCTCCGTTGAGGCAGAAGACAAACCCAGACTGTGATCTGAAATCATCTTTGTCGGTTTGGAAACTTGCGTCCGTATAGCCTTTAACAATTAATTCATCATCTCCACCATAGACCAGGAAGTCATCTTTGTGCCTTTTTAGGTACTTCAGAATATTCTTGGCAGCAGTCCAATGTGCCTCTCCTGGGTCTGACTGGTATCTGCTTGTAGAACTGAGTGCGGACGCAACATCCGGGCGTGTACATATCATAGCATACATTATTGAACCAATCAATGATGCATACGGAATCCCATTCATTCGTCTACGCTCATCAAGTGTTTTTGGGCACTGAGTCTTGCTTAGAGTTATTCCATGAGACATGGGTAGGTAGCCTCGCTTGGAGTCTGCCACCTTGAACCTATCAAGCACCTTATTGATATAAGTGCTTTGACTAAGTCCAATCATCCTTTTAGATCTATCTCTGTAAATCTTGATGCCTAATATGTACTGTGCTTCTCCTAGATCCTTCATCGAAAAACATTTCCCAAGCCAAATCTTGACAGAGTTCAACATAGGAATGTCATTTCCGATAAGCAATATGTCATCGACATATAATACTAGGAAAGCAATTTTGCTCCCACTGACCTTCTTGTATACACAAGATTCGTCTGCATTCTTGATGAAACCAAAGTCACTGACTGCTTCATCAAAACGTATATTCCAGCTCCTGGATGCCTGCTTCAATCCGTAGATTGATTTCTTTAGCTTGCATACCTTTTTAGCATTCTTTGGATCCTCAAAACCTTCAGGCTGTGTCATAAACACATTTTCTGTTAAAACGCCGTTTAAGAAAGCGGTTTTGACATCCATCTGCCATATTTCGTAATCGTAATATGCAGCGATTGCTAACATTATCCGAATAGACTTTAGCATTGCAACTGGTGAAAAGATTTCATCGTAATCCACACCGTGGACTTGCCTGTAACCTTTTGCAACCAATCTAGCTTTGAAAACTTCAAGTTTCCCATCCTTGTCCTTTTTCAGTTTGAAAACCCATTTGCTTCCAATGGCTTGGTAGCCATCTGTCAAATCAACCAAATCCCATACTTGGTTTTCTGACATGGAGTCTAATTCAGATTGCATGGCTTCTTGCCATTGCTTGGAGCTAGGGCTCGTCATAGCTTGTTTGTAAGTCGCAGGTTCATCACTTTCAAGTAATAGAACGTCATAGCTCTCGTTTGTCAAAATACCTAACTACCTATCTGGTTGAGATCTATATCTCTGCGATCTACGCGGGGTTACATCTCTAGATTGACCATGATCCTCACCAGATACTTCTAAAGATCTCTGAGTTTCATCTTGAATGTCATCTTGAGCATTCTCTAAAGTTTGTTGTTCGACTCGAATTTCTTCGAGGTCTACTTTTCTCCCACTTGTCATTTTGGAAATGTGATCATTCTCCAAAAAGACACCATCTCGAGCAACAAACACCTTGTTCTCAGATGTATTGTAGAAGTAATACCCCTTTGTTTCCTTTGGATAGCCCACAAGGATACATTTGTCAGATTTCGGATGAAGTTTGTCTGAAATTAATCGTTTGACGTATACTTCACATCCCCAAATCTTAAGAAAAGACACTTTTGGAGGCTTTCCAAACCATAACTCATATGGAGTCTTTTCGACAGCTTTAGACGGAGCTCTATTTTTAGTGAGTGCAGCTGTATTTAGTGCATGACCCCTAAATTCTATTGGAAGTTCGGCCTGACCCATCATTGACCTAACCATGTCTAGCAAGGTTCCGTTCCTCCGTTCCGACACACCGTTCCATTGTGGTGTTCCAGGAGGAGTCAATTCTGATAGAATTCCACATTCTTTCAGATGGTCATCAAATTCATAGCTCAGATATTCACCGCCTCTATCAGACCGCAGTGCCTTAATTTTCTTGCCTAATTGATTCTCTACTTCACTCTGAAATTCCTTGAACTTATCAAAGGATTCAGACTTATGCTTCATTAGGTAGACATAACCATATCTACTGAAGTCATCAGTGAAAGTGATAAAGTAGCTGAAACCACCTCTAGCATTTGTACTCATTGGTCCACATACATCTGTATGGATTAAACCCAATAGTTCAGTTGCTCTTTCTCTAACTTTAGAGAAAGGTTGCTTTGTCATTTTGCCAAGTAAACATGATTCGCACTTACCATAATCCTCTAAGTCAAATGGTTCTAGAATTCCTTCCTTTTGAAGTATTTCCATGCGTTTCAGGTTAATATGGCCTAATCAACAATGCCACATATAGGTGAGATCTGAATCATCCTTTTTGGCCTTTTTTGTATTTATGTTATAAACTTGTTTGTCGTGATCTAATAAATAAAGTCCATTGACTAATCTAGCAGATCCATAAAACATCTCTTTAAAATAAAACGAACAACTATTGTCTTTTATTAAAAAGGAAAATCCCTTAACATCTAAGCAAGAATTTGAAATGATGTTTTTAGTAAGACCTGGAACATGGAAACACTCTTCCAGTTCCAAAACTAGCCCAGAGGGCAACGACGAATAATAAGTTCCTACAGCTAATGCAGCAATCCTTGCTCCATTTCTGTTAGGTTATGATACATATGACAATTCATAAATCATGCGGAAAAACCATATAGCCAGGAAAGCATATTATTTACACATAATCATTTAGCATAGAATAGATGCATACATGTTGTAACGTGCCTTCCCTAGCTGCGCCCGAACCGAACAAGAACAAGTCTTTAGGACTCCAAATGTCGTCCCTCCGTCGATAGTCCACAGTACGTCCGGATCCGCCTCAAGTTAGTCCAACTAGAATCGCCCTTAAGGTGCTTAGGAATTTCGGCTATGTGTTTGCAAGTGTATGGCTGATTTTTATTTCAAAAACTTACCCTTTGAATACTTCAATCGTTTCTGCAAATAATGACCCTAGGCCCTTATTTATAGAGGTATGGAAAAGGAACTGGAATCCTATTAGGATACTAATTAATTAAACTAGAATCCTAGTAGGACTCTAATTAATTAATTTTATCCTTTTAGGATTAGGAATTTAATCATCAAACAAATCCTATACAATTTAGGTTTCGTATGTAAACACAAACTCTACACGAGCATGACCCACGAGCGTGCAGGCCATGCCCGCGCACAGCCCACACGGCCGCTCGGCCCACGCGAGCTGCAAGCCCACGCGAGCAGCAGCACAGCTCGCAGCCCATTGCTGCGCGCGCTGCCATGGCCTGCTGGGCCTGGCCTTGCGCTGGGCCTGGCGTGGCCTTGCCTGTTCGTGTGGCACGCTTGGCTTGCTGGGCGATGGCCTGGCTTCGTGTTGGGCCCTCGTCCAGCAGGCCTCGTCCGATGCTTATTCGTACGATACGCTTCCGATTAAATTCCCGGTTCCGGAATTCATTTCCGATACGAACAATATTTAATATTTCAGATTCCGGAATTAATTTCCGTTTCGAATAAATATTTAATATTTCCGTTTCCGGAATTATTTTCCGATTCCGATAATATTTCCGATTCTGACAATTTCCGTTTCCGGCAATATTTCCGATTCCGGCAATATTTCCATTTCCGATAATATTTTCCGATACGTACCATGTTTCCGTTTCCGGCAACATCTACGACTTGGATAATATTTATATTTCTGATACGATCCATATTTCCGTTTCCGGCAATATCATCATTTCCGGAGTATTCATTTCTTGCTTGTGACGATCTCAGCTCCCACTGAAACCAAGATCCGTCGATTCCGAATATCCATAGATAGAGTATTTAATGCCATTAAATACTTGGTCTTTTTACGTACTATTTGTGTGACCCTACGGGTTCAGTCAAGAGTAAGCTGTGGATTAATATCATTAATTCCACTTGAACTGAAGCGGCCTCTAGCTAGGCATTCAGCTCACTTGATCTCACTGAATTATTAACTTGTTAATTATTACTGAACCGCATTTATTAGACTTAACATAGAATGCATACTTGGACCAAGGGCATTATTTCCTTCAGTCTCCCACTTGTCCTTAGGGACAAGTGTGCATTTCCTAATTCCTTTGTCGCTCGATGCTTGCTCTTGAACATAAGGTAAGAGTTGTCATCCTTATTATGTCCAGAGGTGTTTCTCGGTTTCAGAGTTCAACTGATCAAATAAACAGATAATCATAGCCTATGATTTATCCGAGCACGGCCATGCATTTCACAGTTTCTAGCTCTCCGAGTGGCCTTGTACAACTTTTAAGCATCTCATCCCGATTTATGGGAGGACAATCCCAATCTTGCGATCTTGAGATTAGACTTCGTTTGATAGGTGATTACCTGAGCGTTGCCTTTATAGCCTCCTTTTACGGTGCGACGGTTGGTCAACGTCAAAGCAACCAGTTCTCAAACAAGTAATCTCAAATCACTCAGGTATTGAGGATTTAGTGTCTAATAATTTTAATGAAATTTACTTATGACAGATTTTCATCTCTTACAGTAAAGTTTCATAGGTCTTGTCCGATACTAGTCTTCCCAAAGTAAGTATCTATGCAAATGATTATGACATTGCCATGTCCACATAGTTCAAGAAACAGAACTACTAGTCAACTTGCATTCTAGTCGTCTAACGTTTTCTATGCGTCCAATTTTATAGAAAACTCCGACTAGGGACCATTTTCAACCTTTGACATTCAAGTTCACTTGATAGACATTTCTTAGTCACAGGACTGGTCCTGACAGTCTATCTTGAATATATCGTCAAATTGAAGGGACTCGTCATTTAATACTAAACCAAGATTAAATGGAATATGAAAATACATTTCATATATGATAAATGTTCAACCCCATTGTTTTACAACCATGGGCCTCAAACCCATCTTTAAAACAGTTCATGGAATTCAAAGCTATGCTTAATTTCCAGTGCTACAACGTGAGTGTTGCTTCTCACTTGTTGCATAGGTTTAGTTATCATGCTTTGCCAATCTTAATATCCTTTTCATCGAATGTTCTTCGAGATATGATGATAAGATCTTTTCGAGTTTGTTTATTATGTGATCTAGTCTTTCTTACTTTGATGGTGGTTTTACTCATTTTGCAATGAAGAACCATCAAGTTAGCAGACGTTTTTCTTGCTTCAAGAGTGGTTCTACGCATTTTTCAATGAAGAACCATCAAGCCAGCAGATAGGTGATCTACCAAAGTTCAGTGAAGAACTTTAAACAACCCTGTTTTATTGCATCTTAGGCAATAATTACTTTTACTTCAAGTGTATAGGTTGCTAGTGATGCTTTGTTTGGATTTACCTATCCAAGCAGTTCATAGATATGTGGAAGACTCTCCAACTATATCTTAGAACATAGAAATTATTATTTTAATTTCCCACGCAACAACTCATGGTCTCCATGTTAGGTTATGATTCATATGACAAAACATAAATCATGCGGAAAAACCATAAAGCCAGGAAAGCATATTATTTACACATAATCATTTAGCATAGTTTAGATGCATACACTTTGTTGCGTGCCCTCCCTAGCTGCGCCCGAACCGAACAAGAACAAGTCTTTAGGACTCCTAGTGTCGTCCCTCCGTAGATAGTCCACAGCACGTCCGTATCCTCCTTAAGCTTGACCAACTAGAATCGCCCTTAAGGTACTTAGAATTTTCGGCTATTGTAGGCAATTATATGACTGAATTTTTGCTCTCAAAAATCACTTTGAATACTTGAATACTCGATATAAATTATGAGCCCTTAACTCATATTTATAGACCATGGAATAAGTAATCGAATCCTACTAGGATACGAATTAATTAAATTAGAATCCTAGTAGAATTCTTATTTAATTAATTTATCTTTTAGGATTAGGAATTTTAATCATTAAACAAATCCTATACTCTTTAGGTTTCGTATGTGAACACAAACTCTACACGAGCATGACCCGCAAGCGTGCAGGCCATGCCCGCGCACAGCCCACACGGCCGCTCGGCCCACGCGAGCTACAAGCCCACGCGAGCTGCAGCAATGCTCGCAGCCCACTGCTCGCAGCTGCGCGCGCTGCCACGGCCAGCTGGGCCTGGCCTTGCGCTGGGTCTGGCATGGCCTTGGCTGTTCGTGTGGCGCGCATGGCTTGCTGGGCGATGGCCCGGCTTCGTGCTAGGCCTTCGTCTGGCAGGCCTCGTCCGATGCTAATTCGTACGATACGCTTCCGATTAAATTCCCGATTCCGGAATTTATTTCCGATACGAACAATATTTAATATTTTCGATTCCGGAATTAATTTCCGTTTCGAACAAATATTTAATATTTCCGTTTCCGGAATTATTTTCCGATTCCGATAATATTTCCGATTCTGACAATATTTCCGTTTCCGGCAATATTTTCGATTCCGGCAATATTTCCATTTCCGATACGTACCATGTTTCCGTTTCCGGCAACATCTACAATTTGGATAATATTTATATTTCCGATACGATCCATATTTCCGTTTCCGGCAATATCATCGTTTCCGGAGTATTCATTTCTTGCCTGTGACGATCTCAGCTCCCACTGAAACGAAGATCCGTCGATTCCGAATATCCATAGATGGAGTATTTAATGCCATTAAATACTTAATCCGTTTACGTACTATTTGTGTGACCCTATGGGTTCAGTCAAGAGTAAGCTGTGGATTAATATAATTAATTCCACTTGAACTGAAGCGGCCTCTAGTCAGGCATTCAGCTCACTTGATCTCACTGAATTATTAACTTGTTAATTAATACTGAACCGCATTTATTAGACTTAATATTATATGCATACTTGGAACAAGGGCACTATTTCCTTCAGTCTCCCACTTGTCCTTAGGGACAAGTGTGCATTTCCTAATTCCTTTGTCGCTCGATGCTTGCTCTTGAACATAAGGTAAGAGTTGTCATCCTTATTATGTCCAGAGGTGTTCCTCGGTTTCAGAGTGCAACTGATCAAATAAACAGATAATCATAGCCTATGATTCATCCGAGCACGGCCATGAATTTCACAGTTTCTAGCTCTCCGAGTGACCTTGTACAACTTTTAAGCATCTCATCCCGATTTATGGGAGGACAATCCCAATCTTGCGATCTTGAGATTAGACTTCGTTTGATAGGTGATTACCTGAGCGATGCCTTTATAGCCTCCTTTTACGGTGCGACGGTTGGTCAACGTCAAAGCAACCAGTTCTCAAACAAGTAATCTCAAATCACTCAGGTATTGAGGATTTAGTGTCTAATAATTTTAATGAAATTTACTTATGACAGATTTTCATCTCTTACAGTAAAGTTTCATAGGTCTTGTCCGATACTAGTCTTCCCAAAGTAAGTATATATGCAAATGATTATGACATTGCCATGTCCACATAGTTCAAGAAATAGAACTACTAGTCATCTTGCATTCTAATCGTCTAACGTTTTCTATGCGTCCAATTTTATAGAAAACTCCGACTAGGGACCATTTTCAACCTTTGACATTCAAGTTCACTTGATAGACATTTCTTAGTCACAGGACTGGTCCTGACAGTCTATCTTGAATATATCGTCAAATTGAAGGGACTCATCATTTAATACTAAACCAAGATTAAATGGAATATGAAAATACATTTCATATATGATAAATGTTCAACCCCATTGTTTTACAACCATGGGCCTCAAACCCATCTTTAAAACAGTTCATGGAATTCAAAGCTATGCTTGATTTCCAGTGCTACAACGTGAGTGTTGCTTCTCACTTGTTGCATAGGTTTAGTTATCACGCTTTGCCAATCTTAACATCCTTTTCATCGAATGTTCTTCGAGATATGATGATAAGAACTTTTGAGTATGTTTATTTTGTGATCTAGTCTTTCTTGCTACATTAGTGGTTCTACGCATTTTGCAATGAAGAACCATTAAGTCAACAGACATGTGATCTTCCCAAGTTCAATGAAGAACTCATATAAACAACTCTATTTTATTGCTTCTTAGGCAATAATTACTTTTACTTCAACTGTATAGGTTGCTAGTGATGCTTTGTTTGGATCTACTTATCCAAGCAGTTCACAGATATGTGGAAGACTCTCCAACTATATCTTAGAACATAGAAATTATTATTTTAATTTCCCACGCAACAACTCATGGTCTTCAATCCATGTTGCCATTTCAAAACACGATGCTCTTTAGCTCATCCTTGTCAATGGTTAACTTCAAAAGGTCTTGCTTGATCCTTTGCCAGTGTTTATGCGTGTAGCATCAATATTTAGCATATCTTTATTTCCTTGAATCAAGAACTATTCCTATGTACCTTTTCAAGTACCATAAGTATTCTTGATCTCAATATAGTTGATCTTCACTTAGATCTATATGTTCGTCATGCCTAAAGTCATACGATACGTTTTTAGCAATCCTCATATTATATCATACATGATAAATTCTTTTGCAGAATAATTCCCAATTGAATTCTATTCATGTAACTTTAGCTCATTCAATTTCAGTAGATACTGAATCCAGCTAAATTCTTTGACAAATAATATAGGTTAAGAATCTCACTTAGATCCTTTGATGTTTTAACTTAGTAAATGCTTATACATAGTTCAAACATTCTTTACTTAGATTTATTCATATGGGTCGAATATCTCCAATGGAGTCTTTCGTTTTTGATATAGTAAATGCCATTACTTAATCTAAAACAATATCATAAGATCTTTGTAAATAGATCTTAATACCCAATATGTACTAAGTTTCGCCTTGGTCCATCATTGATGAATAATTTCAAACCTAAGTTTTTAGCATTTGAATGTTATTTCACAATAGAGAGATATGTGTGATACACATAGGACCAAATAAGTTTTACGTACTCCCACTAAACTTCTTATATATCTATAAGAATCATGTATATTTTATGAAACTAAAATGCTTATTAGCTTCACTAAAATACAGTTCCAATTCCCAATTGCTTGCTTAAATCTGTACTTAGATTTCATAAGTTATCATTCCTTTTCAAGCATTTATTTGGATCCACAAATCCTATGACATGCCATGTACATAGTTTTCTTCCAACATTTGATTGAGGAATACATTTTGTCATCCAATTGTCATATGTACCAATATGCAATCATTGCTTGAATTATAGACTTGAGCATTACGATTATGCATGAGGTTTCAACACAATCCATGCCATGAATTTGCTTGTAACCTTTAGCAACTAATCTAGCTTTGTGTGTGAACACAATTCCATGTTTGATGGTTTTTATCATTAAAACAAACTTGCAACCAATAGGTGTGAAACTATTCTTGCAAATCAACAAAATTTCAATTTTGTCATCAAAACATTGAGTATGTTTTATGGCCTCTAACCATTTAAAACATTTGAGTCTATATATGGCCTCTAACCATTTTAGGGAATCTAGGTTTCGTCATAGCTTTCTTACAGGTCACAAACTCATTCATCTACATGATAATAGTTTGACTGCAAGTTGTAGGTTTCTTCACTATCTAATAGAAGAATCGCATAGCTTCAGTGACCTGAACTCCATGCCTACTTGGGTATAGAACATCAAACAATAGAACATCAATAGCCACTTGAAAGTCCTTTCAATATTCTGTTCTCCTTGAAGCACTTGTAAAGTCTCCTAAGAGATGTCTATTCTTTAAATCCACTTCTAAAGTCCTTAAAGAATACGTGTTCGGATTTTCTAAAGAACTTCGAAAATCCTCCGTAATGTCCGTCTATGTTTGTTGTTCGCCTCGAAGACTTTCGAGGTCTATTTTCTCCCACTTGTCATTTTGGAAACGAATCTCCAAAAGGACATCATTTCGAGCAAACAAACATTATGTTCTCAAAAATTCGTGGTAGAAACAATACCCTTGTGTCTCATTTGAATAAATCACAATGAAACATATATCTATACTTGGGGCCTTAGTTTGTTGAATAACAAACACTAAGCTCCCACTGAGTTTAGGAACTCTTTAGATATATTAAGAAAAGATATTTTGAAATTACTTTTCAATAGCTTTGACGAATTTGGTTTAGTTTGGTGGTAGTTGAGCATTTTGTTTTAGAAATTATAGGAAGAGTCTTTATGATTCATCATTGATCGAATCAAGTACTAATTGACTTCGATCATTCCAACGTAGATATGCCATATCTTATGGAGCTAGATTGTGAAATTACAACACACAATCATTGATGATCATATTTGGTCTCAAGTAATCATCAACATGATCTAACCTAGATCTTTATGATTTCTTGCCAAGTGGATTTTATACTTCTGAATCTTTGAACTAGCCAAACAGATTCAACTTATATCACATTTGAGTAAATAAACCTAAATTCACTCAAATCCATGTGAAATAATAAAGTCATAAAATCTTTCTTTAGCTTTGAAGTCTATTGTCTAGGCGTTCTAACAATAGTTCATATCTTTTGTTACTTTCAACAAGTAAGACTAGTTGTCTTAAATTGATTTAGAAATCAATGAACTTTCAAAAGTCCATCAAAATAGAGCTTTTGAATGTTAACTTGTTGATATGGTCTAAGCAACAATGCCAAAGATTAGTGGAACTCAAATCAAGGGGTTGATTTGAACCTAGTAAAGTTTTATTGTTAAAGAGTTGTTTGTTTTAATCAAGCATATTGACTCAACCCGTGACCATTTCATTCAAATAAACAAACAAACATTGTTTTTGTTTTCTTGAATGTGAGTCTTTCTGTGTTTGAAACAGAAATTTAGGTATGCTGATTATGGAACAAAATAGCCATTAAGTTCCAGCCTTGAAGGACTTAAAACAAACTAGATGACCCTACAACTAATGTAGCATTGCCATGCTTCATTTTTCACTTGTAGGCCATTAGTGTAGCCTAGCTTCCATTATTTGAGTTATTACCGAAGTAAGAACCTCAAGCGGTATATGATACCAAGGAAGTTTGATTGCTAGTCACTTCTCTTTAAACATAAACTTATAGGTAGAAACGGAATCGTAAATTCCTTTCATTTGTTCCTTGTTTTCCTATTTCTTGTACCCTTTCTTATAGTCTTAAGAATTGAATTCTATAGTGTTGACTTTTATACTTTGTTAGACATGTCCGATGTCATTCCAACAGAGTTCTTACCATTTTATTTATGTTGAATATTCTGTTTCAACTAGATGATCTTACCAGAAGCTTCTAAAGTTCTCTAAGCATCAATCTTATTCAAATGTCTAGGGACTAGACTCATTCGAGAATTAAATGGACAAAGATATTAGGTTGTTAACCATTGGTAAAGCTGAGTGTTTAAACTCAATGGTTTATGATCTCAAAACTACATTGTATTGTGAATTCACAAGCACCAATCGGTTTGCCATTCGACTTTGATACTCGAAAACAACCATAAAAGTCGATATAAGAAACGTACATTTTAAATTGCTCACTTTCTCTCATTTCCGTGAATCATTCTTGGATTCACTACCAATCGAGGAAATTTACTGTTACCTTTCTAAAAGGATTTATTGCAGTGCAAGATATTCAATTATAAACAATAATTAAAACATACATTGAAGCATGCAAAGTCTAAACATTTATCATGAATAATAACTTGAAAATTAAAGCAATCATGCAATTCAAACAAGTTATTAGCATTTTATTCGAATTTAATGTTCCGGCAGGTGTGAATAAAATGGTTCCAAGATCCTAAAATCATTGAAGAATTAAGCACAGTTTAACGACTTAATTCTAAAACATCTTAGGTAAGCAAAAACCTTTTGCTAATAGTCTAGAAACTATTCTTGGTTGATAGGTACGTTTAAGAACTTATTAGGTAAACCTATCGATTTTGCCACGACATAAAAGGACTCCTTACTTATATCGTTGAGTTTCACCAAAACTAACATGTACTCACAATTATTTGTGTACCTTGCCCCTTTAGGACCAATAAGTAACACCTCTCTGAGCGAAAACTATTACTAGATTGATGTAAAGGATATCCAAGCAAGTGTATATTTTGGCATGGCACCTTTTAACTCAATTTTTAAGTTTGGAACTTAAGGCTCTTACTATGTTGGTTAGATTTTAAGTGAACTAAAATCCTTAATCATGCAACATAATCAAGCTTTGATCTCATGCATTTTAAGACATATTTAAAAGCAATAAATAACTTAAAACATGCATAAGATAAATGTGATCTAGTATGGCCCGACTTCATCTTGAAGCTTCAACTTCAAAGTTCGTCTTGAAAATCTCCGTGGGAGGCACCATTTTCTTCAAATAGGATAAGCTATAATTAAAACTAATTACAACTATTTGATGGTACGCAGACCATATTTGAATTGAAAAACAACTTTGGTACTTTAGACCAATTACATTCAAATTAATGGTACGCAGACCATATTTTCTATCCTATTTGGGCCATACTAGTCACTTCATAACCTGCAAAACAGTACATATACAATATATACCATTCACCCATTCATTATCATGAATGGCCCACATAGCTGGTTAGTAAAACACATTATGCATCACATAAACATTTGCAGCAATTAATCAAGGGCACCAATAATCTACAAATTATTCAGTCCTTATTAATTCTAATCAAGTTGTTTTAACCTTAAGGATTTGTAGACCTAATCAAGAGTTTATGACTAAAAAGGGGTTCCCACTTAAACCAATAAATTCATATGCTTTACTAATTTTAAACATAAAAATGTATTTCTAGTCTAACCGGAAACATACAAATTTAATTAAAATTTAAAGCTCATATAAATTTATAATTGAATCCATAAATTTAATTTAATTTCAGTCGTATTTAAATTAATTTATGATTTTAATTTTAGTAAAATAATTAGAATAAATAAAATTTATTATAATTACAATATTCAAAATTAAAATCCAAGAAAATAATTTAAATTATTAATTTTAAAATTAATTAAAATTACGTAAACTGAAAATTTCAAATTAAAATGTCAAAATGATCTAATCGCAACGCAACAATCCCACGCAACGCACGCCCATGGGCCACACGCACACAGCCATCGCTGGCCATGTGTGCGCAGCCCATGCGCTGCGTCGCATCGCTGCTGCTCACCATCGCAAGGCATCAATCGAACACGCGAGCTGGTGCTCGCTGCGCGCGCCAGCGCTCGATGCACGCGAGCCATCGCGTGCTGCGCTCGCTTGCCAGCGCTCGATCCATGCGAGCCATCGCTCGCTGCGCGCCTGCCTTTCCCGCACGCGAGCTTGCGCTCATCGCACGAGGCAGCAGTATGCGAGCTTTCGCCCTTGCCCATGCGCCCATAGCACACAGCCCACGACACAAGGCAGGGCTGCTGCCTTGTGCTCGTGCACCATGCCCTTGCTCGCTGCATTCGTACCGCATGGGCGACGAGCTCCCTTGCTCGTCGTCGCATGCCCGCACTATACAACACCCCTTAAGGGTAACATGTAGCGTCCATTGCTTTGTGCGTGCAAGTTATATGAGCGAATCGCATAAAAATTAAAAATTTATTTTCAAAATTAATGATAAATTAATAAATAATATTAATTTCATAATTTTAGGGCGAAAAATCGAAAATTTATTATTTAATTGATTTCCGATTAACATGGATTCAAGTCTAGGTCATAAAAATTTAAAATTTAACATAAATTTACAATTTTTATGGTTGTTTTTAATCATAGGTATCTAATTAAATTATAACTAATTATGAAAATCAAATTAATTCTAAATTATTCCAATTTTCAACAAATTAAGCATAATTAACAAGGCTAGACATTCAAACTTGTTAAACATATACAGTAGGTTAATAAAAAATTCAAGATTTATCAACAAGAATCGCAAATATTTAATTTAACATCTTAAATTTACGAAATTTTGCATTCGAAAAACTAAAACCTCCGAAAAGTCATAGTTAGGCTTCGAATTTGAGAATTCTGGGTTCGGCCGAAAAATATTCTTTTTATCAAAATTTTAGAATGCCTTTTACATGCGGAATTGACACAAAAATCACTCGATTTGGATGAGTAACGAAGAAACTGCCGAAAAACTGCGTACGTATAATTAAATAAACGCAATTTGCAATTAATTAACAATTACGAAAATTAATCACCCCTTTTAATTCTTGCAAATTTGTAATATTTAACCATGTTCATGCAATTTAGATTATGAAAATAATAAGAGGCTCGTGATACCACTGTTAGGTTATGATTCATATGACAAAACATAAATCATGCGGAAAAACCATAAAGCCAGGAAAGCATATTATTTACACATAATCATTTAGCATAGTTTAGATGCATACACTTTGTTGCGTGCCCTCCCTAGCTGCGCCCGAACCGAACAAGAACAAGTCTTTAGGACTCCAAGTGTCGTCCCTCCGTAGATAGTCCACAGCACGTCCGAATCCGCCTTAAGCTTGACCAACTAGAATCGCCCTTAAGGTACTTAGAATTTTCGGCTATTGTAGGCAATTATATGACTGCATTTTTGCTCTCAAAAATCACTTTGAATACTTGAATACTCGATATAAATTATGAGCCCTTAACTCATATTTATAGACCATGGAATAAGTAATCGAATCCTACTAGGATACGAATTAATTAAATTAGAATCCTAGTAGAATTCTTATTTAATTAATTTATCTTTTAGGATTAGGAATTTTAATCATTAAACAAATCCTATACTCTTTAGGTTTCGTATGTGAACACAAACTCTACAGGAGCATGACCCGCAAGCGTGAAGGCCATGCCCGCGCACAGCCCACACGGCCGCTCGGCCCACGCGAGCTACAAGCCCACGCGAGCTGCAGCAATGCTAGCAGCCCACTGCTCGCAGCTGCGCGCGCTGCCACGGCCAGCTGGGCCTGGCCTTGCGCTGGGTCTGGCGTGGCCTTGGCTGTTCGTGTGGCGCGCTTGGCTTGCTGGGCGATGGCCCGGCTTCGTGCTGGGCCTTCGTCTGGCAGGCCTCGTCCGATGCTAATTCGTACGATACGCTTCCGATTAAATTCCCGATTCCGGAATTTATTTCCGATACGAACAATATTTAATATTTTCGATTCCGGAATTAATTTCCGTTTCGAACAAATATTTAATATTTCCGTTTCCGGAATTATTTTCCGATTCCGATAATATTTCCGATTCTGACAATATTTCCGTTTCCGGCAATATTTTCGATTCCGGCAATATTTCCATTTCCGATAATATTTTCCGATACGTACCATGTTTCCGTTTCCGGCAACATCTACGACTTGGATAATATTTATATTTCCGATACGATCCATATTTCCGTTTCCGGCAATATCATCGTTTCCGGAGTATTCATTTCTTGCCTGTGACGATCTCAGCTCCCACTGAAACCAAGATCCGTCGATTCCGAATATCCATAGATGGATTATTTAATGCCATTAAATACTTGATCCGTTTACGTACTATTTGTGTGACCCTACGGGTTCAGTCAAGAGTAAGCTGTGGATTAATATAATTAATTCCACTTGAACTGAAGCGGCCTCTAGTCAGGCATTCAGCTCACTTGATCTCACTGAATTACTAACTTGTTAATTAATACTGAACCGCATTTATTAGACTTAATATTATATGCATACTTGGACCAAGGGCACTATTTCCTTCACTCCAATCCATGTTGCCATTTCAAAACACGATGCTCTATAGCTCGTCCTTATCAATGGTTAACTCCAAAGGGTCTTGCTTGATCCTTTGCCAGTGTTTATGCGTGTAGCATCAATATTTAGCATATCTTTATTTCCTTGAATCAAGAACTATTCCTATGTACCTTTTCAAGTACCATAAGTATTTTTGATCTCAATCTAGTTGATCTTCACTTAGATCAATAGATATTGGTATATGTTCGTCATGCCTAAAGTCATACGATACGTTTTTGGCGATCCTCATATTATATCATACATGATAAATTCTTTTGCAGAATAATTCCCAATTGAATTCTATTCATGTAACTTTAGCTCATTCAATTTCAGTAGATACTGAATCCAGCTAAATTCTTTGATATATAATATAGGTTAAGAATCTCACTTAGATCCTTTGATGTTTAACTTAGTAAATGCTTATACATAGTTCAAACATTCATTACTTAGATTTATTCATATGGATCGAATATCTCCAATGGAGTCTTTCGTGTTTGATTTAGTAAATGCCATTACTTAATCTAAAACATTAATATATGATCTTTGTAAATAGATCTTAAACCCAGTATGTACTAAGTTTCGCCTTGGTCCATCATTGATGAATAATTTCAAATCTAAGTCATTAGCATTTTAATGTTATTTCACAATAGAGAGATATGTGTGTGATACACATAGGACCAATTAAGTTTTATGTACTCCCACTAAATTTCTTATATATCTATAAGAATCATGTACATTTTATGAAACTAAAATACTTATTAGCTTCACTAAAATACAATTCCAATTCCCAATTGCTTGCTTAAATCTGTAGTTCTGTACTTAGATTCTATAAGCTAGCTTTCTTTTTCAAGCATTTATTTGGATCCACAAATCCTATGACATACCATGTACATAGTTTATTCCAACATTTGATTGAGGAATACGTTTTGTCATCCAATTGCTATATGTACCAATATGCAATCATTGCTTGAATTATAGACTTGAGCATTACGATTATGCATGAGGTTTCAACACAATCCATGCCATGAATTTTCTTGTAACCTTTAGCAACTAATCTAGCTTTGCGTGTGAACACAATTCCATGTTTGATGGTTTTTATCCTTAAAACAAACTTGCAACCAATAGGTGTGAAACTATTCTTGCAAATCAACAAAATATCAATTTTGTCATCAAAACATTGAGTATGTTTTATGGCTTTTAACCATTTAAAACATTGAGTCTATATATGGCCTCTAACCATTTTAGGGAATCTGGGTTTCGTCATAGCTTTCTTACAGGTCACAAACTCATTAATCTTCATGATAATAGTTTGACTGTAAATTGTAGGTTTCTTCACTATCTAATAGAAGAATTGCTTAGTTTCAGTGACTTGAACTCTATGCCTACTTGGGTATGGAACATCAAACAATAGAATATCAATAGCCACTTGAAAGTCCTTTGAATATTCTGTTCTCCTTGAAGCACTTGTAAAGTCTTCTAAGAGATGTCTATTCTTTAAAACCACTTCTAAAGTTTTTAAAGAATAAGTTCGGATTTTCTGAAGCACTTCGAAAAGCCTCAGGAATGTCCGTTTATGTTTGTTGTTCGCCTCGAAGACTTTCGAGGTGTATTTTCTCCCACTTGTCATTTTGGAAACGAATCTCCAAAAGGACATTATTTCGAGCAAACAAACATTATGTTCTCAAAAATTCGTGGTAGAAACAATACCCTTGTGTCTCATTTGAATAAATCACAATGAAACATATATCTATACTTGGGCCTTAGTTTGTCGAATGACAAACACTAAGCTCCCACTGAGTTTTGCAACTCTCTAGATGTATTTTATGAAAAGTTATTCTGAAGTTACTTTTCAATAGCTTTGACGAATTTGGTTTAGTTTGGTGGTAGTTGAGCATTTTGTTTAGAAATTATAGGAAAAGTCTTTATGATTCATCATTAATCGAATCAAGTACTAATTGACTTCGATTATTCCAACTAAGATATGCCATATCTTATGGACCTAGATTGTGAAATTACAACACACAATCATTGATGATCATATTTGGTCTCAAGTAATCATCAACATGATCTAACCTAGATCTTTATGATTTCTTGCCAAGTGGATTTTATACTTCTGAATCTTTGAACTAGCCAAACAGATTCAACTTATATCATTAAACAAATCCTATACTTTTTAGGTTTCGTATGTGAACACAAACACTACACGAGCATGACCCGCAAGCGTGCAGGCCATGCCCACGCACAGCCCACACGGCCGCTCGGCCCACGCGAGCTACAAGCCCACGCGAGCTGCAGCTCACTGCGCGCGCTGCGCGCGCTGCCACGGCCTTCTGGGCCTGGCCTTGCGCTGGGCCTGGCGTGGCCTTCGCTGTTCGTGTGGCGCGTATGGCTTGCTGGGCGATGGCCCGGCTTCGTGATGGGCCTTCGTCTGGCAGGCCTCGTCCGATGCTAATTCGTACGATACGCTTTCGATTAAATTCCCGATTCCGGAATTTATTTCCGATACGAACAATATTTAATATTTTCAATTCCGGAATTAATTTCCGTTTCGAACAAATATTTAATATTTCCGTTTCCGGAATTATTTTCCGATTCTGATAATATTTCCGATTCTGACAATATTTCCGTTTCCGGCAATATTTCCGATTCCGGCAATATTTCCATTTCCGATAATATTTTCCGATACGTACCATGTTTCCGTTTCCGGAAACCTCTACGACTTGGATAATATTTATATTTCCCATACGATCCATATTTCCGTTTCCGGCAATATTATCGTTTTCGGAGTATTCATTTCTTGCCTGTGACGATCTCAGCTCCCACTGAAACCAAGATCCGTCGATTCCGAATATCCATAGATGGAGTATTTAATGCCATTAAATACTTGATCCGTTTACGTACTATTTGTGTGACCCTACGGGTTCAGTCAAGAGTAAGCTGTGGATTAATATAATTAATTCCACTTGAACTGAAACGACCTCTAGTCAGGCATTCAGCTCACTTGATCTCACTGAATCATTAACTTGTTAATTAATACTGAACCGCATTTATTAGACTTAATATTATATGCATAATTGGACCAAGGGCACTATTTCCTTCAGCCATTTCCTGAGAGAACTGCTGATCCAGCCGACTCATATTCTCAATGAGTCCAATCATTTTGAGAACATGTGGACTTACGGGCTCGCCTTTCTTAAGTTTGGTCTCAAGAATTTGCCTATGAGTCTCGAATCTTTCGACCCGAGCCAGATCTTGGAACATGTTCTTTAACTCACTGATGATCGTGAAAGCATCTGAGTTGATGAACGTTTTCTGTAGATCTGCACTCATGGTTGCAAGTATTAGACATTTCACAACCTTGTTGGCATCAATCCAACGATTGAGGGTTGCCTGAGTGACCCCTTCGCCTGCGGCTTCGGGCATCGCCTCTTCCAGGACATACTTTTTTTCTTCCTACATAAGAAGTATTTGCAAGTTCCTTTGCCAGTCAAGGAAGTTTTTCCCGTTCAACTTCTCCTTTTCGAGAATTGATCGAATGTTGAATGAATTGTTGTTTGCCATAATTAAAACTACAATTGAAAAAGAATAAACAAATGAATAATCATTCACAGCTTCTCTTAATAAACTTAAATTCTAGCATACATGCAAAATTTAATGCTCGTTAAGCATTTTATTCAAGTTATGTGTTCCGGCAGGTGTGATTAAAATGATTCCAAGATCCTAAAACCCATTGAAGAATTAAGCACATTATGTATTTAGACTCAATTCTAAAATCTTTTAGGTAAGCAAAAGCCTTTAGCTAATAGTCTAGAAACTACTCTTGGTTGATAGGTACATCTAAGAACTTATTAGGTAAACCTATCGATTTTGCCACGACATAAAAGGACTCCTTACTTATATCGTTGAGTTTCACCAAAACTAACATGTACTCACAATTATTTGTGTACCTTACCCCTTTAGTATCGATAAGTAACATCTCGCTATGGCGGAAACCTATTACTAAGATCGATGTAAAGGATATCCAAGTACGTGTTATTTTGGTATGGCACCTTTTAACTCAATTTTTAAGTTTCGAACTTAAGGCTCTTACTATGTTGGTTAGATTTTAAGTGAACTAAAATCCTTAATCATGCAACATAATCAAGCTTCAATCTCATGCATATTTAAGACATATTTAAAAGAAATAAATAACTTAAAGCATGAATAAGATAATTGTGATCTAGTATGGCCCGACTTCATCTTGAAGCTTCAACTTCAAAGTCCGTCTTCAAAATGTATTGGAAACTCCGTCTTGAATTTCACCGTGGGAGGCGCCATTTTCTTCAAATAGGATAAGCTACAATTAAACTAATTACAACTATTTGATGGTACGCAGACCATATTTGAATTGAAAAACAAATTTGGTGCTTTAGACCAATTACATTCAAATTAATGGTACGCAGACCATATTTTCTATCCTATTTTGGCCATACTAGTCACTTCATAACCTGCAAAACAGTACATATACAATATATATACCATTCACCCATTCATTATCATGAATGGCCCACATAATTGGTTAGTAAAAAAAAAAACACATTGTATGCATCACATAAATATTTGCAGCAATTAATCAAGGGCACCAATAATCTACCAATTATTCAGTCCTTATTAATTCTAATCAAGTTGTTTTAACCTTAAAGGATTTGTAGACCTAATAAAGAGTTTATGACTAAAATTTCTCCCACTTAAACCAATAAATTCATATGCTTTACTAATTTTAAACATAAAAATGTATTTCTAGTCTAACCGGAAACATACAAATTTAATTAAAATTTAAAGCTCGTATAAATTTATAATTGAATCCATTTTATTTAATTTATTTTTCAGTTGAATTAAATGTATTTAAATTAATTCAAGGTTTAATTTTAGTAAAATAATTAGTATACATAAAATTTATAATAATTATAATATTCAAAATTAAAATCCGAGAAAACAATTTAAATTATTAATTTTAAAATTAATTAAAATTATTTCCGAACTGAAAATTTCAAATTAAAATTTAAAACGACTCAATCGTAACACGACGAGCACTTGGGCTTGCGCCCAATCCCCGTCGAGTGCACGAGGCTTAACGACCCTCGACCGATCGTACAGCACCACGCATGCAGGCCACACGCAACGCAGCAAGCACAGGCCACGTTGCGCGCAGCCCGCTCACTCGTTACGCCTGCTTGCTTTGCGTCTGCTTGCTTTGCTGGGCGCGGCAGCGCGCGCTGTGGCGCAGCACGCTTGCTGCCCACACGCGTCTGATCGCTGGCTTGCGCCTTGGCCCATCGCCCTTGCCTACTCGCCCACGCTGCACACGGCACTCGACACAAGGCAGCGTGCTGCCTTGTGCTCGTGCGCCATGGCCCTTGCTCGCTGCATTGTACCGCACGGGCGACGAGCTCCCTTGCTCGTCGTCGCGTGCCCGCACTATACAACACCCCTTAAGGGTAACACGTAGTGTCCATTGCTTTGTGCGTGCAAGATTTATGGGCGTATTATATAAAAATTTAATATTTTTAATTCAAAATTAATTACAAATTAATAAATCATATTAATTTTATAATTTTAGGGCAAAAAATCAAAAATTTATTAATCAATTAATTTCCGATTAACATGGATTCAAATCTAGGTCATAAAAAATTAAAATTTAACATAAATTAACAATTTTTATGGTGGATTTTAATCATGGATACCTAATTAAATTATTAATTAATTATGAAAAACAAATCAATTCTAAAATATTCGAATTTCAACAAATTAATCATAATTACAAATTAGGTTGTATAATTAACAATTCTAGGCATTCATAATTGTTAAACATATACTGTAGGTCAATCAAAAAATCAAGATTTATCAACAAGAATCGCAAATACTTAATTTAACATCTTAAATTTACAAACTTTTGCGTTCGAAAAACTTAAACCTCAGAAAAGTCATAGTTAGGCTTCGAATTTGGGAATTCTGGGTTCGGCCGAAAAAGAACATTTTTGTCAAAATTTTAGAATTCCTTTTACATGCGGAATTGACACAAAAATCACTCGATTTGGATGAGTAACGAAGAAACTGCCGAAAAACTGCGTACATATAATTAAATAAACGCAATTTGCAATTAATTACGAAAATTAATCACCCCTTTAATTCTTTGCAAATTTGTAAAATTTAACCATGTTCATGCAATTTAGATTATAAAATAATAAGAGGCTCGTGATACCACTGTTAGGTTATGATACATATGACAAAACATAAATCATGCGGAAAAACCTTAATGCCAGGAAACATATTATTTAATATAATCATTTAGCATAATTCAGATGCATACACTTTGTAGCGTGCCCTCCCTAGCTGCGCCCGAACCGAACAAGAACAAGTCTTTAGGACTCCAAGTGTCGTCCCTCCGTAGATAGTCCACAGCACGTCCGGATCCGCCTTAATCTTGACCAACTAGAATCGCCCTTAAGGTACTAGGATTTTCGGCTAATAGGCAAGTGTTTGTGGCTGATTTTTGCTTGAAATCTTACTTTGAATACTTCAATTCTCGATGTAAATATGTGACCGTAGGCACCTATTTATAGAGTTATGGAAAGGGACTTGGAATCCTATTAGGATACTAATTTATTTAATTAGAATTTTATTAAAACTCTTATTAAATAAATTCTATCTTTATTAGGATTAGGATTTAATCATAAAACAAATTCCATTAGCTTTAGGATTTGTATTGAAACACAAACGTTGCACGAGCACGAGCATCGCACAAACCCGCGCAGGCCTTGCGGCCCACACGAGCTGGCGCTGCTCGCAGCCCACGAGCAACAGCCCGCGCGCGCGCCAAGGCAATTGCTGGGCCTGGCCTTGCGCTGGGCCTGGCGTAGTTGGCGTGTGTTTGTTGTGCTTCGGCATGCTGGGCGATGGCCCGGCTTCGTGCTGGGCCTTCGTCTGGCAGGCCTCGTCCGATGCTAATTCGTACGATACGCTTCCGATTAAATTCTCGATTCCGGAATTCATTTCCGATACGAACAATATTTAATATTTCCGATTCCGGAATTAATTTCCGTTTCGAACAAATATTTAATATTTCCGTTTCCGGAATTATTTTCCGATTTCAATAATATTTCTGATTCTGACAATATTTCCGTTTCCGGCAATATTTCCGATTCCGGCAATATTTCCATTTCCAATAATATTTTCCGATACGTACCATGTTTCCGTTTCCGGCAACATCTACGACTTGGATAATATTTATATTTCCGATACGATCCATATTTCCGTTTCCGGCAATATCTTCGTTTCCGGCAATATCGTCGATTCCGAATATCCATAGATGGAGTATTTAATGCCATTAAATACTTGATCCGTTTATGTACTATTTGTGTGAGCCTACGGGTTCAGTCAAGAGTAAGCTGTGGATTAATATCATTGATTCCACTTGAACTGAAGCGGCCTCTAGCTAGGCATTCAGCTCACTTGATCTCACTGAATTATTAACTTGTTAATTAATACTAAACCGCATTTATTAGACTTAACATTAAATGCATACTTGGACCAAGGGCATTATTTCCTTCATTATGGACCTTCTTATGAAGGAGATTTTGATGTGGAATATGCCAATGCTATGAATGAGAGGCCTAGATATGATGGCCCCCCTAACCAAAACTTCAATAGGCAAGCACCTAGAGGCCCCCCAATGCATGGATCCTACCAAGGCTTCGGTCAAGGAGGTGGGTATGATAGTCAAGGCCGAGGTAACTATAGAGCGCAAGGCTATCAAGGCCAAGCACCCTATGGTCAATCTCACGGTCTTGGCAATCAAACTCAATACAATCAAGGTAGTTATAACCCTAACCATCAAGGTGGAGGGGGTTACAACTATTCTTATGGGAAATATAGGGGTGCTTCTAGTGGGGACTATCCGTCGAACCCGGGAGGACAATATGGTGTTTCTCCATTTCCTCCTGTATTCAATGGGCCAATGACCTATGGCAATCAATTCCTACAAAATCCTATGGGTTATGGCAATGCACCTCCACCACTCCCGCCTCTCAAGTCTAACCTTGAGGATCTTATGGAGTCGTTTGTGGGGGCGCAAGCCAAGAAAAATTTTGAGTTTGAGGATGGATTCAAGCAATCCAATACTCATTTGAAAATGATCGAAACCCAACTAGCACAACTTGCTAGCACCATCAAGGAACAACAAGTGCATACTAGTCTCCCACCCCAAGGTCAAGCTCCTAGGCAAATGAATGCCATTATGACAAGGAGTGGGAAGATTCTAGATGGCGGTGCTAAAGCTAATAAGGTTTTCGAGACAAAAGGGAAAGATCAAAATGGGATTGATCAAAATGGGATTGTTGAGTCGAATGACGGTGATGCGGTAGAAGAGGAGCCTCACATAGATGATGTGAATGATGTTTCAAAGCCAAAAGAGGCTACTCTTCTACCTCTCCCCACTCCTAAACTTCCATATCCCCAAAGGTTTATAAGGCATAAGTTGGATGTTCCAATTGTCGAAATTCCTAGAAGTTCTTAGGAAATTACATATTACCATTCCCTTTACGGACACATTGAAGCAAATTCCAACCTACTCAAGATTTCGTAAGGAAATTTTGAGTGGGAAGAGAGATTGCGACGTAAAGGAAACGGTGAATTTGACCAAGAATTGTAGCGCCATCATTCTTAATCAAATGCCCCCAAAACTCAAGGATCCGGGAAGTTTTTCTATCCCATGTGCTATTAAAGCCCTTGAGATTGGGAATTCCCTATGTGATTTGGGGGATAGTGTGAGTTTGATGCCATATTCGGTGTTCACTACACTTGACATTACAGAGTTGGTACCTACCAATATCACACTTCAACTTACCGACCGATCGGTCAAATATCCAATCGGCAAGGTTGAAGATGTGCCATTGCGAGTAGGAAAATTTGTCATCCCCGTGGACTTTGTGGTGCTCGATATTGATGAGGACGCTCATGTCCCAATCATTCTCGGGAGGCCATTTGTGGCCACGGCGGGGGCTATTATAGATGTTAAACAAGGAGTGACCACACTTAAGGTGGGCAAGGATAGTCTTACATTTGACTTGACTAACACCATATGCACGAGCATTTGCTCGTTTCTAATGATCCACTTGAGCTTGCTCTTTTGAATAGGGTAGGTGTAGTAAATTTAAGTGTGGAAGCGTGATAAGGCTATTTTCCGTCGTTGAAAAGAAAACAACCCGATCGAACAAAATTTATAAACCACTATCTAACCGGCTATATTGCTATAGCGGCAAGTATAGGGATCGTCCCATAGGAATGGATATGTTTGACTTTTCAATCTATATATGCGTTCACAAGCTAGTTCGAATCAAAATTGAGTTTTTGAATTAATATAATGAAAGCTAGAAATGCAAACAAATAAAGAGATTCAAGAGATTTCGGGAATCGGCAATGGAAATTGAATCAAAGGAAGCACAAGGTCAAGACGTGCTCGCCACCTCTCGGATGGAGCACGCGAAGCGTCTAATCTATGGAAGAGCTTTCGCATAATCCTAGACTAAACAACTTGCATATAATAGGAATTACTATTCACTTGCACAAATTAGGCTCACAATGTCTTGCCAAACCTAGCCTATGCAATCCAATTAAATCTAATCAAATAGCATTTGCAACTACCACTCAATTAGGAATGGATGTCCTATCACCAACTCACATTTAATCACAACATCAATCATGAATTTCCCTAAAACTCCCCAAATTCAATCCCAAGGCTTCAACCCTAACCTCTAGACTAAGACTACTCAATTAGCATGATTAACATCAACATTAAACTAACATTAATCCTAATCATGAAACTAATTGAATTAATGAAACTAATTAAAACAACAAAAATCAGAAAATTCAAATATCAAAATTGGGGAAAAATCAATGAAATTCAAAACATGAAACTAATTCTAGAATTCAAGCATGAAATCACAGTATAAACGAAATTAATGAAGCATTAAAGAATTGAAAGAACAAATCAAAAGAAGAATTATAATTATACCTTGAATTGAAGAATTTGAAACAAACTTGAAGAACAAAATTGAAGAACAAAGCTCAAAAGAAAGAGAGAAGAAATCTGAAAATTGATGATAGAATTCAACTAAGAATCAAGAATCTGAAGCTAAGAATCATAATCCTAATCTCTAATCTAAGCCCTAACCTAATTCTCTCTCTAGAATTCTAAGCTAAGCCTAAAATATGAAAACTAAAAATGAATTACATAATCTCTAATTATGTTTACAATGCTGCGATTTACATTTTTATAGCATCAGCCCCCGCGGCTGTATTCGGTCGCACAAAAGGGGTGTGTTTGGTCGCACAAGAGTTGTGCGGTGGAATCTGAAATCACATTCGGTCGTTTACCAAAATCAAGACATTCTGTGAACAATCTGCAATTTGCTCGACCGCACAGGCACATCAATTCGATCGCACAGGAACAGCCATTCGATCGCACAGGCACTGTCATTCGATCGCACAGGCACAACAGCTGCGTGTTGCTGTGGCTGCTTCTGTTCTGGTGTGATCTTGCTGTACTGCTTGGCTGTTGTTCTGCCTGGGTGGTTGCTGGTCTTCTTGCACTATTCTGCTGTGCTACATGGCTGCTGTAGGGTTGCTGCCAAAGGAGTGCAAGAGGGCTTTGAGGTGAGAACAAGACATGCTGCAAGTGTGCTCGTGCATTGCTGTGAGTGCACAACTATGGTTGTACTGTACTGCTCGAGCTGTTGATGTGAGTGTCGCTGTGCCATGTTTGCTGCAAGGTTGCTGGGCTGTTGCTGTGTGTATTGTTGTGCCATGCTTGCTGTCCACTTAAATGCTAATAGCTCGCTTCGTCGCTGCACAAATAAATCGTAGAGCACATTATTAAAATCGAAAATCAAAAAATTAATTCGTTTAACATTTTTACAAATCGTAAAACATATAACTCGTCGACAAGCATAATGTCATAGCTCGCTTCGTCGCTGCACAAATAAATCGTAGAGCACATTATTAAAATCGAAAATCAAAATATTAATTCGTTTAACATTTTTACAAATCGTAAAACATATAACTCGTCGACAAGCATAATGACATATTATTAACACGTTAATACTCAAAATGACTCCAAGGAAATGAGAATGTGCACAAAAGGCATATTTAGAGCAAAAACGACTAAAATATACGCAAGACGAGAAAATGATACGATAAATGAAAAAATGCAATAAACGAACTAAAAACGATAAAACTAAGCGAAAATAATAATAAAATGCTAATAAAATGAACTAAAATCCTAAGCTAAGAGCGACATAAATGTCGCTCATCAAAGCGGCACAATACAAGGAGCAATTGAACACCACCCCACTTGGTGAGGATGTTGCGTTTTGCTTGACCGGGAGGACGTCCTTGATGATCTTAAGCAACGTGATGGTAAGGAAGCTACCAGGGTTGAGCTCAAGGATCTACCTTCGATCTTGAGGTACGTTCCTTGGTCCCAACTCTTCCTACCCCGTCATTGTTAATGCTAGTCTTGATGATGAGCAAGTCCTTAAGCTCGTTCATGTTTTGAGGAAGCATCAAAGTGCTTTGGGGTATACCATAGATGATTTGAAAGGCATAAGCCTGGAACTTTGCATGCACCACATCGAGCTTGAAGACAATGCTATCACACATCGGGAAAGACAAAGTAAGCTTAATCCACCAATGGGTGAGGTGGTTAAGAAAGAAATTGTCAAGCTCTTGGCGGCCGGGATCATCTATCCTATTTCCAATAGTAGATGGGTGTCCCCAGTCCATGTTGTCCCCAAGAAAGGTGGGTTGACGGTAGTCAAAAATGCACAAGGCGAGCTTATTTCTACCTGGGCGGTGACCGGGTGACGTATGTGCATTGACTATCGTCAACTCAATCTTTCCACCAAGAAAGATCACTTCCCCTTGCCATTTATTGATCAAATGCTCGAACGACTAACCAAACACAAGTATTTTAGCTTTCTTGATGGCTATTCCGGGTTCTTTCAAATCCCCATAAACCCGAAAGACCAAGAGAAAACTACATTCACTTATCCATATGGGACATTTGCCTATAGGAGGATGCCATTCGGGCTTTGCAATGCCCCTGGGACGTTTTCATGGACGATTTTTTGGTGGGTGGTGCCACCTATGCTGAGTGCCTCGTCAACCTTGAAAAGTATCTAGAGAGATGTGAAAAGGTTCAATTGGTGCTTAATTGGGAAAAGTGTCACTTTATGGTGCAAGAAGGTATTGTACTTGGGCATAAGGTCTCACACCTTGGTATTGAGGTGGATAGGGAGAAAATTAAGGTTATAGAGAAGCTCCCTCCTCCGGTTAATGTTAAGGGGATCCGCTCCTTTCTTGGGCATGCCGGTTTTTATAGGAGATTCATTAAGGATTTCTCGTTGATTGCTAGGCCCCTTACCAATCTCCTTCAAAAGGAGTGTGATTTCCAATTCAACGCCGCATGCCTCAAAGCTTTCAACACACTCAAGCACGCCCTAGGTTCTACTCCTATTGTGCAAGCCCCCGATTGGTCCCTTCCTTTTGAATTGATGTGTGATGCTAGCGACTATTCGATTGGTGGTGTCCTAGGCCAAAGGAAGGATAAGAAGCTCCATGTGATATATTACATGTCCAAAACTCTTAACCAAGCCCAATCCAACTACACCACCACCGAAAAGGAGTTTCTTGCCATTGTACATGCCTTTGAGAAATTTCGGACCTATTTGGTGGGTTCGAAGACTATTGTATACACGGACCATGCGGCAATCCGATATCTCATGGCAAAGAAGGAGGCCAAGCCTAGACTAATTCGTTGGGTGCTCATCCTCCAAGAGTTCGACATCGAGATTCGTGATAAAAAAATGAGCCAAGAATGTGGTAGCCGATCATCTCTCTAGGCTAGAAC
This sequence comes from Spinacia oleracea, assembly GCF_020520425.1. Lineage (NCBI taxonomy): Eukaryota > Viridiplantae > Streptophyta > Magnoliopsida > Caryophyllales > Amaranthaceae > Spinacia > Spinacia oleracea. The sequence goes on from NC_079489.1 coordinate 97,830,152, forward strand.
TTGGGGATGGGGCTAAGGATGATGTGCCGATTGAGGATGCTTTGCGCGATGATACCTTGTACATGGTAGAGAGCTCCCCCCCCCCCCCCCCTTCCTTGGTTCGTTGATATTGTGAATTACTTAGCTTGTGGGGTGATCCCAAAGATCTTTCTACCCAACAATGCCGGAAGTTGAAGTATGATGCTCGGCGCTATGTTTGGGATGATCTCATCTTGTTGAGGAGGTCCCCGGACGGTCAATTGAGGAGATGTGTTCCGAATGAGGAATTCGCTAATGTTCTCCGTATGTGCCACTCTTCCCCTTGTGGTGGGTATATGGGAGGTGATAAAACCGCCTCCAAGGTCCTTCAAAGTATGTTGTGGTGGTCCACTCTTTTCCAGGATGCTTGGGCCTTTGTTAAATATTGTGATCGTTGTCAACGAACGGGGAATGTCTCTAAGAGGCAAGAGATGCCACAATCTTCGATTCTTGAGCTTGAAGTGTTTGATGTTTGGGGGCATTGACTTCATGGGCCCCTTTCCTTCTTCCTACGGCAATTTGTACATCTTAGTGGCCGTTGACTATGTGTCCAAATGGGCGGAAGCAATCGCCTCACCCACCAATGATCATAAGGTAGTGATTTCCCTTTTCAAGAAGATTGTTTTCCCCCGTTTTGGTGTCCCTAGGGCGGTTATCAGTGATGGAGGATCCCACTTCGCTCATGGGAAGTTCAAGGCACTTTTGAAGAAATATGGTGTGCATCACAAGATAGGTTTGGGGTACCATCCCCAAAAAAGTGGCCAAGTTGAAGTGACTAACCGAGAAATCAAGTCCATCCTTGAGAAGACGGTTGCCAAGAACCGTAAGGATTGGGCAATCAAGCTCGATGATGCTCTATGGCTTATAGGACGGCTTTCAAGACCCCAATTGGGATGACCCCGTACAAGCTTGTATATGGTAAAAGTTGCCATTTTCCGGTTGAAATGGAGCATCGGGCTATGTGGGCCATTAAAACATTGAATTTCGAACTTTCTTATGCGGGTGAGCGGCGTTTACTTGACTTACATGAGCTTGAAGAGCTAAGAATGAATGCATATGATTCGGCAAGTATCTACAAGGATCGTTCTAAACAATATCACGACTCCCGTATTGAGAAAAGAGAGTTCAAAGAGGGAGAGAAAGTCCTCCCCTATAATTCTCGTTTGAAGTTATTCTCGGGTAAGCTCAAGTCCGGTGGAGCGGCCCATTTGATGTTGTGAGAGTGTTCCCACATGGTGCAATTAAGATCAGGGGAGAATATTCCGGCCCCTTCAAGGTTAATGGTCATAAGCTCAAGCACTATTACATGGGTGACTCTCTTGGTTCGTTTGCTGTCATTGACCTAAAGGACCCCCCATGAATTGGGGGGGACCGTCAAGCTAGTGACGTTAAAGAAGCTCTTCTGGGAGGCACCCCGCGGGTTTTGTGCATATTTTTATGTGTTTTATTGGTGTGGGTTCACATTTTCCACGATTGCCTTGCTCGTTGATCTTTTGGTGAGTTTGTTTGGTTTTTTGGTTCTTTGCGGGACTTGCTCCCACGGCATCTCCGGTAATATCCTTCTATCTCACAAGTATTCTTTGGGACGGGCATATTTCTTGTTGGGCATTTGGTTGGATGGGTAGTTGTTCCCCTCCTTGTTTTGTTTTAGGCCTTGAGGACATGGCCTAATTCAAGCTTGGGGGGAGATTCTATAGTGTGGTTACTTTGTGATTATTCATGCCATTGAAATCATGCATTTTGTGTGCTTTGTATATACTTTAATGCTTTCTTTCTTTAGTTTCTTTGATTTTAGTTTGTTTTGTTTTCTTTTTGTTTTCTTTTGTTTTCCTTATTTTCATTCCTTTTCTTTTCTTCCTTTTTCTTCCTTTTTCTTTCCTTTCCTTTATTTTCCTTTCTTTTTGTCAAGGAAAGTTTTTCTAGCTTTCAGGCATTATTCTTGATTTGGGCATAATAAAAATGGAACTAGTAGGTTATAATGCTTTTATTCCTAGTTGGTAGATGTTTGCACGGTTTTCAATGTCTTGGTTCGAGTCTAGATTTAGGTGTCAAGAAAGTCAGTTAGAACTTTGGGTAGCATGAGTCTTGAACCCTTGGTTTGTGGTAAGACGGTGTCGATCTCTCTAGTGACTTGAAACCGGAGAGGGTAGTATTTGCTCCCATTTGTGAGGATCATGTTCATTTTACCCCAAACACATGTATGTATATTGAGATGCATGGATCCTTGGCATTGACTTTCTTATATCCCGAATTTGACTTGTTCCTTCCCAAGACCGTGACCGAACTACTTTAGGGGACGATAGAGGCATTTCTTTCGGTGACTATTTTTCTTTTTAGTTTTGGACTTTATTTTCTATTTTTCTCATATATTTTTGTTTGCACTTGCTCCCTTGCTAGCCATTTGAGCCTTGCCCCTTCATTTCTTATAAGCTCATTACAAGCCTATTAGCCTTTGTTTTATTTTCACCCTTAGAAGTGATAGTGAAGCTTGGTGTTATTGTGCTTGATGGTTTTGAATGATTATGCAATGATGAGGAATGATTGATGTTGGTTTGAATGGCAAGTTTTTGGAAATATGTTGTATATAGTGAATAAATAACAAAAAGAAAAAAGAGAAAGGAAAGTTTTGAAAAAGCCAAAAATAGAGAAAAACAAGGCAATGAGAAAAGTTTCAATTGAAACACAAAAAAAGAGAAAATCAAATCAAGAAAAGTTCAAAAAGAGTTTTAGTTTAGTTTTGTTGTTGAATAAGCTTGGGGGTGCCCCAAATAAGTGGTATGAGTTTGTTTTGGTTCTATTTGCTTGAGTAAAGTTCATTTTGCGCTTCACTTTAGGATTGAGCACCAACTTCCAAATTTGTTCCACGCCCTACCCCTAGCCTATACGCTACACCATAAAAGCCCTCTTAACCCTTTTGAGTTGAGTCATTGTCGGTGGAAGGAGGATTTGGTCAAATTTATGGAATGGGATTGTCATGCTAAGATGTCGAGTAACCTTCTCTCCTCTCTTGCAATTCTTGTCTTTTCCGGTGCCTTCGCGGCGTCACGAGAAGCTATCCTTGAGGGTGGATGGGATCTAGAGATTTGACGCGGTAAGATCGGTTGAAGGGGAATAGATAAGTGCAAAAGTTCTCTTTGCTTCACACTTGAATCCTTCACTCGACATAGGACATTGGTTAGCGTGCATTCGTTTATTGGTTAGTAATATTAGCATTCTTTTGTGCTCGTTCCATAATAAATGCCCTTTTCTTGGATTTTGTAGTTTTATTTTACTTTCTTTTCTATTATTTTCTTTTCTTTTCTTTTTCTTTCCTTCCATTTTTCTTGGTTTGTTTTCCTTTTAGGTCTTGCCTTGATTGTGTTTTTGGAAGAGTTATGGGTGGTTCTCTTTGGAAACCCTTGCGAGATCCCACTCGCCCTCATGAGCGATTGTGGGGTTTAAACAGCTTGTTGCATGCGCTTAAATGCAACCGTGATTCCTACGAAAATGAGTTAGGTTGTATATTCTTGTAGTTCCCGTTTTTGTAGTTTTTAGAATCTGAATAATATGCGTATTCTTCCATATTTCGTGCTTAGTTTGCTAGAGACTAGCAAACGCCTAGCTTGGGTGAGTTTGTTAGAGACTAGCAAGCTCCTAGCTTAGGTTTTCGTGTTAGTTTTATTATGATTTTCGTAGTTTTTATAGTTTTTTATAGCATTTTTATGTTTTCTTTCCCTCTTGTGCATTATAGGTGAATCTTGTGGAAAATGATGGAAAACCAAGTAGATTGGAGCAAAAACAGAGCTGTGCGACCGAACATGGTCTTGTGCGCCCGAACAGTGAAAAAGAGGTGGACTCAAGGAAGAACCAGCTCTGTTCGATCGAACGTCCTTTTTTATTTGATCACACAAAATGGAATTTAGAGACAGAATGTCCCCAGTTGTGGTGTTCTATCGCACAAAAATATCACTCGCCCGCACAAGGATTTGTGCGCCCACACAAAATGGCTATGCGACCACACTGAAGATTTTAGAAAATTTGGCTAAGTCAGGTCTATTCGATCGAACAGAAATTTTGTGTGGTCGAACATGACGAAGGAAGTTGGTCTTCCCTTTGTTTGCTCGCACAGAAATTATGTGTGCCCACACGAGCTTTCTTCGTTCCATCGCACAGAGGGTCTGTGCGACCGAACATCGACGCGGGCTGGCTTTATTTGAATTTCAAGCTTCTATTCGGGGAAACATATAAATAGCTTTTTCAATTATTTTTCATTAACAATTCATTTTATAGTTTCCAAATTAGATTTCCAGAATATTAGAGAGAGAATTCTTAGTTTTTCAAGCTTTGGATTAGGAGAGAGAAACTTCATTGGAGGAAGCTCCAACTTGTAATTCTCTTTCAACTCTTGAATTCTTATTGAAATTTCAATTCAATCTTTAATGCTTTGCTATTCTTCTTGAGTTTTTTATTGTTCAATTGCTTTGATGTTAGTTTTTGTTGATTCTTTTTTCCCATTGATTCTTAATTGAATTCTTAGTCTCTTGATTCTTTAATTCAACTTTTCAATTCAATGTCTAGTTGCTTTGAATCATTGATTTCCTTGGTTAAAACCATGAGTAGTGAGTAGTTTCTAGTTAGGGATAGGGGTGAAACTAGGGATAAAATTGGGGGAAATTGAAGGATGATTGTTGATTATTAAAGTGATTAAATTTGATTTGATGCTAGGAATTCCATGACTAATGAATTAGTAGTTGCAAATGCTAGTTTAATTAGGATTGATTGGAGTGCTTCATCTTGATTTGGCAAGAGATTTTGAATCTCTATGATGCATGTGAAAAGTAGGTCTTAATTGAGAGTTGTCTAGTCCTAGGATCATGCGAGAGCTTTTCCTAGATTAGAGGACTTAGCGCGCTCTATCCAAGAGGTGGCGAGCTCGTCAATAGTTTCTTTTCCCCTATATGTCAAGTCATTGCATCGTAATTGTGTGACTATCCTTTGTCCTTCCCCGATTACCCTAGTCTATCCCTAATTCCCTAACGCTTTCCTTTATTTGCAAAACTTGTTTGATAGATTAGAATTGTAGTCGATAATTCAAATTCAAACTCCGTCCTAAACTAGCTTTACAATTTAACTCACTTCATTCCGTTTCCTTTGGACGATCCCTATGCTTGCCGCTATAGCTCAAATAGTCGGTTAGTTAGGTGGTTATAAATTTTGTTTGATAAAGGTGTATTCGTCAACGACCGAAAATACCTATGTCAGCTCACAACTTACTCTTAACTAAACCTATAAGGTCACACCATTGGCATGTAACAAATCATCGGATTAAATGAATCGGAAATTCATTTAATAGCTTTTCTAGAATTAGTTCGGAAAAACATAAATATACGATATGACGTTGGATCGGAATCATATATCTTATCACGAATATTCGTAAGCTAGGGGAAACGAATAATCGTATCGTACAACGGTGATTCGTCAAGTACTATACGATAAACAATAGTTGTAAGGCATTGGTCGCGGATACAAGCAAGGCAAAGCTGCCGGCACGTCGAGCCAAGCGCGCAAGGCCCAACGAGCGCAACAACTCGCCAACGCGAAGCAAAGCCACAACTTGTGGCTGGGCGCGCGCGGGATAACAGCAACGGAAGCACACAACAGCGAGGCTCAAGGCCCATGGCTTTGTTGTTGCGCGTGTGTGCTTATAGGCTTGTGCGAGACGTGGCCGACCTATAGCCTTGTGCTTTGGCCGATTGTGTTATAACCTAAGGGTTATAACACCTCCCCTCATAATATGTTTTTCCAACTTACACTTTACGTATATTCAGTTTAACCTAAGTCAAAAGAGAAACCATAATCTCTTTTGAGTCTTCGTTCAAAATGTTCTTCCCTAAAAGCTAAAATATCTTGAGTGACAATCTAAGCTATTAATATCAAGATGGATCTGAACGTGTCGGTGAACCAAATAGAGGAATGACCATTGGAGTTCTTGTTCGTGATTCGTTGAACTAGGGAAAACACGCTACAAACGCTAGACTGCTTGATATGTACTTTATACATGGTTCTTGGCTTTGGGGATTATTCCGCCACATTAATTTGTTTAAACTGTATTCCCCTAGAGTGGTATCATGAGCAACATGTATTTTAAGTACTTTTTGGCATGTTAATATGTTATATTTTTTATGTTGTCGAAATTTTTCTGAATTTTTCGTGAATTTTCGAAATATTTCTGGATTATTCACTAGTAGAAGAATCACCAAAGGTGGCTTCTAAAAGGTTGCCCTTATTTAATGAGGGAATCATTTGATTGACAAAAAATAAAAATAAAAAAGAAAGAAAAAGAAAATCTTCCCTCGTGGCTAATGGGAAGCGCATCTTTTGACATATGCTTTTACTTTTGTCGGCTTCCCTTTCACAAACCGCGGTTCTCTCTTCTTCTCCATGTCCTTCACTTCTCTACTCTTCTCACTATTGCTCTTCAATTAACAGTCACACACTTGCACCGACCTCGCAATTCTCTTCAATCCACCGGCGATGACCTCGATCGACAATAAGAATTACCATTGCGCACCTCCTCACCGGCAAAGAAAATCTGCATCCCCTTGAGTTCATCTCCTGTCCTAAGGTTAGAGTTTCAATGCTTCTAATTTTAGTTAAATTACCCTTTTTTCCAATTAATTAATCTGTTGGGGTTGGTCTTGTATACAATGTTTACAGAATGTAATTAATCTCTTGGGGTTGGTCTTCTGTAATCAATATTTACAAAAGGTAATGTTTTTGTTGGTGTTGGTCTTGCATACAGTAAAATAACTATTGTATTGAGATTTTCGTATTCAATATTCACTAGTTATGGATCTTGTTATGTTTTCCATTGTAACTTCACCTGGTAAGATGAAAGATTTGCGACTGTTCACCCTTCCAAAAATCATTGGCAGTTGAATTATGATCGTTCACCCTTTCAATTTATTTGCAGTTTTCAAAAATTCATCAAAATCGTGCTTGGAAGATATTACTCCTGACATGAATATCAATTTTTTTTAATCATACTAGGAAATCTTGTATGTGGTACTCCATATTATGGTTGCATTTAGTTAGAGTTTTCCATGATGGAGAGCTATATAGGTGTACAGGATTTGGTTAACAATGCATTGGCCTTGCACCACTGATTAAAAATTTGAAACCTAGGCAAAACCATTTGTCCTATGAAAATAGAGGAATTGATGAATGTATTGTATAATTACTTTGGACTTATAGGATTTACCAGGTTTACCACGAGGAGGGATTAAATTGGGAAGACTCCACTCAAGAGGCGACATGGAACTTTAATCCTTTTATTTTTGTCGTATGTTAATTTCTTTGTTCTTTTCAATAAGTGCAAGTGGAATATTTATGCCATTTCTTATGTTTAGGATATTATGGACAAGAGTTATGTTAAATCTTCATCTTGGACTGAATTTTCATCTGGAGTCCTGCCACTGAATGCCTTTGTGAGACAGCTTGTTCAGAATCCAGGATCTAGTTATTCGTGCGGGTGTCGTGCCTTTCCTGTTTAGAGTTAGTTGATACTTGATACTTTCAGCCTCTTAGCTTTATCCAAAAGCCTTCCATATAAAAAACTAGATTTTAGCCCGTGCGTTGCACGAATTTTATTAAATTTTTAAGTTAAAATAAAGTTCCTATTACAACAACTATATTTTAAATACTCCGTATTAGATTAGATTAGTGTTTGATTTTGAATTGAATTTTATTTTTGATTTTTTTTAATTAGTAGAGTGTTTGATTTTGGAGTTGTATATATTTGTAATTAATTAATTAAAATATCTATGTGGCGACTACTTATTTATCTATGTGGCACTCGACTTTTTTAATTCAAAAATAATTTAGAAATTTTCGTAGCGCTCAAATATTGATTAGTGTTTGACTTTGGGCAGAATTTTATTTTAGATTGGTGTCTGATTTTAGATTAAATTTTATTTTAGATTAATTTTTTAATTATTAGATTATTTGATTTTGGTTGGAGTTGTACATGTTATTAATTAATTAATTAAAATATCTATGTGGCACATAATTATTTGTCTACGTGGCACTCAAAATTTTTAATTCAAAAATAAATTATAAATGTTATGATTCATTGGCCGAAACCATTAGTAATTACATACTCTAATAGTTCAGCAAAGCCATTGATAACCAAACTTCAAAGTGAAAGATGCGATTGTGAATGAGTTACAAATTAAACAATACGATCAATTTATAGGATTTAATCAACTATAAATTTGAATATGATTAGAACTTCCAATTTATATCTTGAAGAGTTATAATGCAATAGTATTAGTATGTAACTTGGAATCATTATTTGATTAGAAATTTCAATTTATCTAATAGGAGTAGTACGTAACAAAAAGTAAGAAAGTAGTTTCCAATTTATCTATCTAATAGGATTTGTCTTTATCTAACTTAAGCTTACATGTCACCCTTTTCTGCCGTACACTCCTATAGTCCTATTCTCTCTGTTGATTTTTTTATTTATATATATAATTTTCTTTTACCATGGAATGTTATGTCGCTCATGTGCATGTATCTAATAGGAGTACGTATACGCGGGAAAGCAATAGTAATTAATTTGTTAATGATAAAATTTATTATATGATAAACTTTAGGTTAGATCTAAGTCTTGCACGAATTCTAATAAATTGTTAAGCTAAAATAAAACTTTTATATATACCATCTGCTATATTTATATATTAGATTAGATTATTTTGGATTTTTAGATTTTCATTTTAGATTTATTTTTTAATTATTAGAGTGTTGATTTTGGATGAAATTGTATATGCGTAATATTAGTAATTAATTAATAAAAATATCTACGTGGCGCCTAATTACTTATCTACGTGGCACTCGACTTTTTTAATTCAAAAATAATTTTAAAATATTATTTTACATTAGCCAAAAGCATTAGAAAATTGACCAACGACTTTATCAAAGTTTAATATTATTGTTGTAAATAGAATTTGAGTTATTACAATCCGTGGACTATGGACCATGGTGCACATAGAGCATAGTGCACCATGTGCACCAAAAGAACACATGTGCATAAACAAAAGAACATGACACTACGACAAAAGAACATGCAATATAATGTTTTACTTTTTTGTTATAAAAAATCACAATTTATTAAAAATATAAAAAAAAATATATGTCGATGTTCTTTTTACGTAACCAGATGTTCTTTTAATTATATACTAATGTTCTTAAGGTGCACCATGCTCTATGTGCACCATGGTCCACCTTCTAAATTGCGGTTGTACACTGAAGAAGTTCTTTTTGATAATCACATATTCACATGTTCTTATAAAAAATTCCAGTGTTTTTATCCTTTGGAGTTAATTTTCTTTTGTTTTTCTATATACTTCGTATTTTGGTAGACTTGGTTAAACTCTGACCTCAAAACCTTTGTTTGCATTTAAATATATCCACGTGTCATCTAATAAATTATCTACGTGTTACTTGATTTTTTTAATTCAAAAATAAAATAGACATCTTATTTTTCATTGGCCGAAAACATTAGTTTTCCTACGTGGCGCTCTAATATTTCAGCAAAAATGCCTCCTTTATATATATATATATATTAGATTGGTCCACTTATTTCTTTCTTTTGTCTACTCAAGGTACTATTGTTGTACCTTACCTTTTTGGCACCTAATAATGACTTTATTAATACGAATTAAGATCCTTGTGAGAGTAGTACAAGGAGATAATACAGACCTAGCTACCAACATAAAGCACCTAACACTAGCAGGCTACACTACTAGATGCTAGACTTACATCAACAAAAACCTCTCAATAATCTTCTAAGCACCTTCAAGCATAGATAACTAAAAATTCTAAACCTTTTAAATGTTTAATATGGTTAGTTTAAGGTTTGCTGATATTTTTTGTTTACAAATGGAAATGAACAGGGTGGTAAAACGGGAAGGATTGTTGCCTGTGTTCTCGCTTTGAAATCTTTTATCGATTGGAAGATGGCATGAGGTAATGGAACATGGAAATATTTTTGAAATTTCAAAACAGCTAGCTTATTAGTCTTTAAAACAACTCTGTGACAACGTGCAGCCTCCTATTTTAATAGGGGTGATTTCAATGAGATTCTGAATTACGAAGAGAAGGAGGGTGGAGCTGACTGTGAGAAAAGAGCAATCCCTGAATTTCGTAGTATGATGGATGACTGTGACTTGAGAGACCTCGGTTTCGAGGGCCAATGGTACACGTGGGAACGCGGGTTGACGGCCAATACTCGGGTCCGGGAACTCCTCGACCGTTTCCTGGGTAATGTCAGATGGTTCTCGCTCTTCCCGGGGGCGTCAGTAGAGCACCTTGTTCGTTTCAAATCAGACCACACACCAATCCTGATGCAACTAGAAAGCCAAAGAAAGAAGAAAAGAAAGAAAAAACGGGAGAAGAAAGGTTTCCGTTTTGAAACTGGATGGTTGCTAGACGAGACTTGTGAGGGTGTTGTCCGCAATGCATGGGACGACTCAAGTGGAGGTACAATGATGGAAAGAATGGCGATGATGGGCGCAACTCTATCAGGTTGGGGCCGAGGGAAGTTTGACGACTTGGGAAAAAAGATAACTAATGCAGAAAAGTTATTAAAGGCAGCCCAAGAAAGGGGTATTTCTGAAGATTCTGTGGCCGAATGCCAACGACTAGAAAAGGAACTCGACGACCTCTTTGAACGGCAAGAAGCTTATTGGTTCATCCGGTCGAGATCGTCTGAAATCAAGGATGGGGACAGGAATACTAAGTATTTTCACCACAAAGCATCTCAGAGAAGGAAGAAAAATGAAATAAAAGGCCTTCGCAATGATAGTGGCGAGTGGTGCGACGATGAAGAGGAGATAGAAAACATAGTTGAGGCATATTATAAGGGCTTGTTTACGACTGACAACCCCAATGAGGGGGCTCGCGATGAGGTACTCAAGGCTATCGCCCCAATTATCACTAATGCAAACAACGCTGACTTAATGAGGCCCTACTCCAAAGAAGAAGTGTTTGCGGCAATATCTCAAATGCACCCTTGTAAGGCACCAGGACCGGACGGTATGCATGCTATCTTTTATCAAAAATTCTGGCATATTATCGGTGATGATGTCTCAAGGTTTGTCTGTAGCATTTTGCATGGCACCAGGTCTCCTAGCCTCATTAACAATACTAATATTGCCTTGATCCCTAAAGTCAAGTCCCCAACCTTGATTTCGGAGTTTCGCCCCATTGCTTTGTGCAATGTACTGTACAAGATCGTATCGAAGGCATTGGTCATGCGCCTAAAACACATTCTTCCCGGGGTCATCTCGGAAAATCAAAGTGCGTTTGTCCCTGGGAGACTAATCACACACAACGCCTTGATCGCTCTCGAAGCTTTTCACACTATGAAAAAGAGAAGCAAGGGAAATTAAGAAGGGTTCGATAGGCCTCAAGCTTGATATGAGAAAGGCTTACGATAGGGTGGAATGGTCGTTTCTAGAAGGTCTTCTAGTCAAGTTGGGGTTCGCGGCTGACTAGGTTAGGATGGTGATGGATTGCGTAACATCTGTTTCATACTCCTTCATTGTTAATGGGCACGTTTGTGGCTCGGTTCGGCCCACTAGAGGCCTTAGACAGGGCGATCCACTCTCTCCCTATTTGTTCATTATGGTTGCAGATGCGTTTTCTGGCCTTCTTAGGAAGGTTGTCTCGGAGAAAGTTTTACATGGAGTGAAGGCGAGCAGGAATGGTCCCATTATATCTCACCTTCTTTTTGCAGATGATAGTTTGCTTTTTGCAAGAGCCAACCGACGGGAATGCTCAAAGATAGTTGAAATCCTCAACATATACGAAGCAGCATCCGGGCAAAAAATTAATTACGAGAAATCGGAGGTTTCTTTTAGCAAAGGCGTGTGTTTATCGAAGCAGGAAGAGTTGGTTGAGTTATTAAGTATGCAAAGGGTGGAGAAACACCAGAAATATTTGGGAATCCCGACTATCATAGGGCGCTCAAAAAGGATGGTCTTCTCCGCCCTCAAGGACCGGATTTGGAAGAAACTTCAAGGGTGGAAGGAAAAACTGCTCTCTCGTGCCGGTAAGGAAGTCCTTATAAATCAGTGATACAATCCATCCCAACGTATTTGATGAGTGTTTACAGACTGCCGATTAGCGTCATTGAAGACATCCGGGCAATGACAGCTCGTTTTTGGTGGGGGTCCTCGGATCAGAAAAGGAAGGTACATTGGATCAATTGGGATGCTCTTTGTTCGCCGAAGTGTCTAGGAGGAATGGGTTTTCGTGACATGGGGGTCTTTAACACAGCCCTTCTCGGGAAGCAGGCCTGGAGACTCGTTCAATGGCCCAACTCCCTGTTGAGCAAGGTATTAGGGGCAAAATACTACCCAAACTCGGATTTTCTGGGTTCGTTTCTTGGCACGGCTGGGAGCTATCCATGGAGCAGCATATGGTCTGCAAAGTCGCTACTTTTGGCAGGCTTATTATGGAGGGTGGGAGATGGTTCAAAGATCAGAATTTGGGAAGACCAATGGGCGGCAGATGATGACGGTACAACGATCACATCGAGCAAAGTTGATGGTCTCTCAATGGTCCGTGATCTAATAGACACTTCCGAGTGGTGCTACGATGTTGTTTCCGGAAACTTTAATGCCAGAGACATCAAGGCCATTCTAGTTATCCCCATAAGCCCTCGCGCACCTGATGACACTCGAATGTGGGCGTTCTCGAAGAGCGGAGAGTACACAGTTAAGTCAGCCTATTTTCTGGGCAAATCCTGCAATTTGGATGGCTTTCACAGAGCGTGGATCGACATTTGGAAGATGGATGTCACCCCGAAAATTAGGCATTTCCTGTGGCGAGTATGTTCAGGCACCCTCCCGGTGCGTGCTTATCTCAAGGTGCGTCACATGGCTGACTGCGACCTCTGCCCCTGGTGCAAGAATGAAGCAGAAACAGTCCGCCACGCCCTATTTGACTGCCACACTGTGTGCGACCTTTGGAAGGAAACTGGGTGTGAAGTTATGTTGTGGAAGGATCACAGTACCTTTGCTGATCTCATTCAATCATGGAAGGAAGTGGATGCAAAAACTCTCCAATTGGGTGTGATTCTCTTGTGGCAGATACAGTGGAGAAGAAATGATAAAGCCTTCAACAACAAGGACATTGCCCATTTAATGGTGGTGGAGAGGACAAGACGCTTGGCCGAAGATTTGGTTTCCTACACTCAAAAGATTTATGGGTCCCCTTGGGTTCCGAGATGCAGCAGCACGAAGGTTTGGACCGCTCCGCCTGTGGGTGTGACCAAAATAAACTGTGACGCAGCAGTTTTTGATAATGGTCAGGTGGGTCTTGGGGTTGAGGCGAGAGATTCAAAGGGTGTGGTTTTGTTTGCAGCCTGTAGGAGAGTTCGTTGCTTTTGGGAACCTGTTATCGCTGAAGGGAAGGCTCTTGCCATGGCATGTAGGCTGGCTCGAAGGTACAAATGCAAAAACGTAATTTTCGAGTCTGACAGCCTATCAATGGTGTCTCGCCTAAACAAAGCAGACATTCACCTCACCGAACTAGACTCCATTCTTGAAGATATTCTGTCCATTAGTGCTAGCTTTGATTATGTTTCATGGTTACATTGTAAAAGGGATGCTAACTTCGTTGCGCATCACCTTGCTAAAATAGTGTCGTTTGTCTTCGAACAAGTCTGGGAAAATCATAGTCCTTGTGAGATTTCTCCCTACGTTTTGATGGACTCAATGTCCTTGAAGTAATGAACGAGCATTATTTTTCCCTCAAAAAAAAAAAAAAAATATATATATATATATATATATATATATATATATTTGATTTTTCATGCGTATCATGAGTTGCTTGAGCAGTAAATTTAGGTTAATTATCTGAGTGTTAAATAAATTTTACATTTTAAAAATTACGGTTTCCCTCAATCCCCATTACGTTAATTCAATAATGCAAATTCCGTGAATTTGGTTAAATTTTTATTTATTTATAATTATTTTTTTGCCGATAAGTAATACTTACTCCGTCTTTTAATATTCGCAACGTTTGGACTTTTGCCACTATTCATATAATCTACTTTGACTATTCGTAGTGTTTTTTGTATAAGATAAAACATAGTCATGTGGGATCTTGTTATATTCGTCTCAATGTGTATTTTCACAATATCAAATTTTTATAATTTTTGCATATAGAGAATTTAAGATATAAATGAACAAAGTTGTGCATTGGCATGCGTGAAACTAACAAACGTTGCGAGTATTAAAAGACGGATGAAGTTTGTTAAGAAGATTTCAATTTCAAAGTTTTGTGTGCCTTAATTGAGAGATATCCGGGTGCCTGAGAAAGTGAGAATTTTTATGATTTGTTTATGACCCGAATAAAGGATTAATTGATTGAGCTCTTCATTTCCTTTGGGCATATATCTTTAGCTAAGTGATAAAATTTAAGAGTTGGAGACAGGAGTATCTTATTACCTGATCAGTTTGATTTTGTCATAATTGTACGTCAGGTAGGGGTTGGCTCTAGGAGATGCCATGATGGTGAATTGTATGAAAGAACCTTTCATATTTACGCTTAGGTTCTGTATTCTCTTTGTTGATTCCTGGTTTTGATGATGACAAGCTTACCTTCTACTAATAGTTCGTTTTGGAGAATGTCAGGAACAGGTTAATATCTAAGAAGAACAAATGCAAAACCGAAGCAAGCTAGGGAGCTATGAAGTAATCAAGTTCAAAGTACGTGGCAAGATTAAATCAAGGATCAAAACAAGCAAATTCTATAAGTGTCGAAAGGTATAAGACCAGCGTAATTTAGTGCAAGCTTAGTATGGGAACAGAGTATTTTGAAGAGTCCTAGTTATATCGTGAAACGAAATAAATCAGTTTTAATTTTACAAAAAAGATAAACGTCAAAGTTTTTAAACTGATTTTACAAAACTGTTTGAAGTTATACTCTTGAATTTGAGTTAACATATAACTCTCAAATACGAAAAGATTGATTTTACCTAAACGCGTTTGAAGTAGGATTTGCGAAAATCTATCTATTAAAAAGAGTCCTAAACTGTGTTGGATTTGAATCTAGGGTAAACACTTAGATTCTTATAAATACAACATATGTTCTTTGCGAAACTTTTTATCAGACTTATTTACATCAACCGGAAGCTTTCAGGTATCACCCTTAAAGTCTTAATCTTTAAAGAAGTCTGTTCCTGTTCCCATATAGAGCAGTATTTGTTACTTGGTCTTATATCGTCTGTTAGTAGTTAATTAATTCTTATACGTTTGATTAAAGTGTTGAGTTATTGTATGATAAGCCTGAGTCAGGCTTACTTGAGCAAGAGAGAAGATCTCACGAGAGATCAGTGAGTAGGAACAATTGAGGGACTGTTTCCATAAGGGAAGGAACAAAGAGGGTTGTTCCTAGTCATCTGCAATCAGAGGCGATTGGCAGATTGTGGCCCGAGTAGATTAGGTTTGTAAAGAAACTGAGTTGTTTTGCCTAATTAGTGAAAGTGTTTAAGTCCCCAAAGGGGCCGTGGTTTTTTCCTCTCTATTGGGCCTAGAGAGTTTTCCACGCTAAATCTTGCTTGCATATTTTACTATTTCTGTTCCTAGTAGTTTAATTTTTATAAATACGTAAAATATCAATTCACCCCCCCTCTTGAGGAACTCTGTAAAACTAACAATTGGTATCAGAGCCAGAACCCTTTAAACTGCAGGTAACGCTGACGGGAAAAACGATTCTGAAGCTATGAACACTACGGAGAAACTAGAAGAGGGATACTCAACACAACGACCTCCAATGTTTAGTGGCAAATACTATTCCTACTGGAGAAACAGGATGGAGATTTTCATTAAGGCTGAAAACTATCAAGTATGGAGAGTGATTGAAGTAGGAGACTTCCAAGTCACTAAGCTGAATACCTCTGGGGAAACTGTTCCCAAACCTGTTGCTGAATTTGACAAAGCCGCCTATGAAAAGCTTGAACTCAATGCCATGGCTGTCAAAATCCTTCATTGTGGACTAGGTCCAAATGAACACAACAGAGTAATGGGCTGCAAGAACGCGAAGCAGATTTGGGATCTGCTTCAGGTTACTCATGAAGGAACAAACGAAGTTAAGAAATCGAAGATTGATCTCTTAATGCACCAATACGAGCTGTTCACCATGAAGACATCAGAAATGATTCAAGACATGATCACTCGTTTCACAAAAATTATCAATGAAATAAATTCTCTTGGCAAAATCATAACTCCTGAGGAACAAGTCAGGAAGGTCCTAAGAAGTCTACCACAAGATCCCTGGATGGCTAAAGTCACAGCCCTCCAGGAAACTGAAGACTTCACCAAATTTAACCTGGAACAACTGGCTGGATCTCTCCTAACTCATGAACTGCAAATGAACGCACGACCTTCAGAGAATACCAAAAATAGAGCTCTTGCTCTAAAAACCGAAAATGATGAAAACTCTGAAGAAGATGAAGAGACAGCTCTGTTTGCTAGGAGGTTCAGAAGAATTTTTAGGAACTACAAAGATGTGGAACACATAAGTAAACCAAATCGAAAGTTCTCTAAAACCGACACTGGATGCCATAAGTGTGGAAACTTGGAACATCGCATCAGGGAATGTCCTCTATGGGATCAAGAACGAGGAAAAGGAAAGGAAACAGCAAAAGACAGATTCAAAGACAACATAAACTCCTTTTCCAAAACTGAGGTAAGAAAAGCCATGATTGCTGTATGGGGAGATACTTCTTCTGATGAGGAACAGGAACAGCCCAACGAAGAAATTGCTCACCTGTGTCTTGTAGCTGAACATGAAGAAGACGAATCAGACTCAGAATCTGACAAATTCCAGGCAAGTCTTGTTCATATTAAAAGTAGGCTTGAATCCATGTCTAAAGTAGAATTGTTTGACTTACTTTCTTGTCTCACTAGTGACTATAAGGATCTCCTAAAAGAAAAACTAGACTCAGACAGAAAACACCAAGACATTGTCAATAAACTCACAGAGGAGTTAGAATGGACCAGAAACTCAAACTTAGATATTGACAATCGTTTCTTTAAACTCTTCGATCAGAACCTTCATATAAAAGAAATGTGTGAAGCCTTTGTGAGGTTATGATACATATGAAAATTCATAAATCATGCGGAAAAACCATAAAGCCAGGAAAGCATATTATTTACACATAATCATTTAGCATAGTTTAGATGCATACACTTTGTTGCGTGCCTTCCCTAGCTGCGCCCGAACCGAACAAGAACAAGTCTTTAGGACTCCAAATGTCGTCCCTCCGTAGATAGTCCACAGCACGTCCGGATCCGCCTTAAGCTTGACCAACTAGAATCTCCCTTAAGGTACTTAGAATTTTCGGCTATTGTAGGCAATTATGTGACTGAATTTTTGCTCTCAAAAATCACTTTGAATACTTGAATACTTCAATTGTGTCTATAAATTATGACCCTAGGCACCTATTTATAGAGGTATGGAAAAGGAACTGGAATCCTATTAGGATACGAATTAATTAAACTAGAATCCTAATAGAATTCTTATTTTAATTAATTCATCCTTTTAGGTTTAGGAATTTAATCATATGTCGAAACCTGATAGCTTTAGGATTCGTATAGCACACAAACACACACGCACGCACAGCAGCCCACGAGGGGCGCCATGCGCGCGCGCGCAGCCCGCGAGCTCGCAGCCCATTGCCACGAGGCCCACACGCTGCCGCAGCCTTGGCGCGCGCTGGGCCTACCTTGCGGTGGGCCTGGCGCAGCCTTGGCTGGTGCGTTGTGGCGCGCTGGCTTGCTGGGAGATGGCCCGGCTTCGTGCTGGGCCTTCGTCTGGCAGGCCTCGTCCGATGCTAATTCGTACGATACGCTTCCGATTAATTTCCCGATTCCGGAATTCACTTCCGATACGAACAATATTTAATATTTCCGATTCCGGAATTAATTTCCGTTTCGAAAAAATATTTAATATTTCCGTTTCCTGAATTATTTTCCGATGCCGATAATATTTCCGATTCTGACAATATTTCCGTTTCCGGCAATATTTCCGATTCCGGCAATATTTCCATTTCCGATAATATTTTCCGATACGTACCATGTTTCCGTTTCCGGCAACATCTACGACTTGGATAATATTTATATTTCCGATACGATCCATATTTCCGCTTCCGACAATATCATCGTTTCTGGAGTATTCATTTCTTGCCTGTGACGATCTCAGCTCCCACTGAAACCAAGATCCGTCGATTCCGAATATCCATAGATGGAGTATTTAATGCCATTAAATACTTGATCCGTTTACGTACTATTTGTGTGACCCTACGGGTTCAGTCAAGAGTAAGCTGTGGATTAATATCATTAATTCCACTTGAACTGAAGCGGCCTCTAGCTAGGCATTCAGCTCACTTGATCTCACTGAATTATTAACTTGTTAATTAATACTGAACCGCATTTATTAGACTTAACATAGAATGCATACTTGGACCAAGGGCATTATTTCCTTCAGTCTCCCACTTGTTCTTAGGGACAAGTGTGCATTTCCTAATTCCTTTGTCGCTCGATGCTTGCTCTTGAACATAAGGTAAGAGTTGTCATCCTTATTATGTCCAGAGGTGTTTCTCGGTTTCAGAGTTCAACTGATCAAATAAACAGATAATCATAGCCTATGATTCATCTGAGCACGGCCATGCATTTCACAGTTTCTAGCTCTCCGAGTGGCCTTATACAACTTTTAAGCATCTCCTCCCGATTTATGGGAGGACAATCCCAATCTTGCGATCTTGAGATTAGACTTCGTTTGATAGGTGATTACCTGAGCGTTGCCTTTATAGCCTCCTTTTACGGTGCGACGGTTGGTCAACGTCAAAGCAACCAGTTCTCAAACAAGTAATCTCAAATCACTCAGGTATTGAGGATTTAGTGTCTAATAATTTTAATGAAATTTACTTATGACAGATTTTCATCTCTTACAGTAAAGTTTCATAGGTCTGTCCGATACTAGTCTTCTCAAAGTAAGTATCTATGCAAATGATTATGACATTGCCATGTCCACATAGTTCAAGAAACAGAACTACTAGTCATCTTGCATTCTAGTCGTCTAACGTTTTCTATGCGTCCAATATTATAGAAAACTCCGACTAGGGACCATTTTCAACTTTTGACATTCAAGTTCACTTGATAGACATTTCTTAGTCACAGGACTGGTCCTGACAGTCTATCTTGAATATTTTGTCAAATTGAAGGGACTCATCATTTAATACTAAACCAAGATTAAATGGAATATGAAAAATACATTTCATATATGATAAATGTTCAACCCCAACGTTTTACAACCATGGGCCTCTAACCCATCTTTAAAACATTTCATGGAATTCAAAGCTATGCTTGATTTCCAGTGCTACAATGTGAGTGTTGCTTCTCACTTGTTGCATAGGTTTAGTTATCATGCTTTGCTAATCTTAATATCCTTTTCATCGAATGTTCTTCGAGATATGATGATAAGATCTTTTGAGTATGTTTATTTTGTGATCTAGTCTTTCTTACTTACCATCAAGTCAGCAGACATGTGATCCAGCCAAGTTCAGTGAAGAACTTTTAATGTAAACAACTCAGTTTTATTGCTTCTTAGGCAATAAGTACTTCTACTTCAACTGTATAGGTTGCTAGTGATGCTTTGGTTTGGATTTTCTTATCCAAGCAGTTCACGGATATGTGGAAGACTTTCCAACTGTATCTTAGAACATAGAAATTAATATTTAATTTCCCACGCAACAACTCATGGTCTCCAATCCATGTTGCCAATTCAAAACACGATGCTCTTTAGCTCGTCCTTGTCAATGGTTAACTCCAAAGGGTCTTGCTTGATCCTTTGCCAGTGTTTATGCGTGTAGCATCAATATTTTGCATATCTTTATTTCCTTGAATCAAGAACTATTCCTATGTACCTTTTCAAGTACCATAAGTATTCTTGATCTCAATCTAGTTGATCTTCACTTAGATCAATAGAGATTGGTATATGTTCGTCATGCCTAAAGTCATACGATACGTTTTTGGCGATCCTCATATTATATCATACATGATAAATTCTTTTGCAGAATAATTCCCAATTGAATTCTATTCATGTAACTTTAGCTCATTCAGTTACAGTAGATACTGAATCCAACTAAATTCTTTGACATATAATATAGGTGAAGAATCTCATTAGATTCTTTGATGTTTAACTTAGTAAATGCTTATACATAGTTCAAACATTCATTACTTAGATTTATTCATATGGATCGAATATCTCCAATGGAGTCTTTCGTGTTTGATTTAGTAAATGCCATTACTAAACAATATCATAAGATCTTTGTAAATAGATCTTAATACCCAGTATGTACTAAGTTTCGCCTTGGTCCATCATTGATGAATAATTTCAAACCTAAGTCATTAGCATTTGAATGTTATTTCACAATAGAGAGATATGTGTGTGATACACATAGGACCAATTAAGTTTTACGTACTCCCACTAAACTTCTTATATATCTATAAGAATCATGTATATTTTATGAAACTATAATACTTAATAGCTTCACTAAAATACATTTCTAATTCCCAATTGCTTGCTTAAATCTGTACTTTTGGATCCACAAATCCTATGACATAAGCTAGCTTTCCTTTTCAAGCATTATTTGGATCCACAAATCCTATGACATGCCATGTACATAGTTTATTCCAACATTTGATTGAGGAATATGTTTTGTCATCCAATTGCCATATGTACCAATATGCAATCATTGCTTGAATTATAGACTTGAGCATTACGATTATGCATGAGGTTTTAACACAATCCACATCGTGAATTTGCTTGTAACCTTTAGCAACTAATCTAGCTTTGTGTGTGAACACAATTCCATGTTTGATGGTTTTTATCCTTAAAACAAACTTGCAACCAATAGGTGTGAAACTATTCTTGCAAATCAACAAAATTTCAATTTTGTCATCAAAACATTGAGTATGTTTTATGGCCTCTAACCATTTAAAACATTGAGTCTATATATGGCCTCTAACCATTTTAGGGAATCTGGGTTTCGTCATAGCTTTCTTACAGGTCACAAACTCATTAATAGTTTGACTACAAGTTGTAGGTTTCTTCACTAATAATAGAAGAATCTCATAGTTTCATTGACCTGAACTCTATGCCTACTTGGGTATAGAACATCAAACAATAGAATATCAACAGGTACTTTGAGAGTCCTTTGAATATTCTGTTCTTCTTGAAGCACTTGTAAAGTCTTCTAAGAGATGTCTATTCTTTAAAGCCACTTCTAAATTCTTTAAAGAATAAGTTCGGATTTTCTGAAGCACTTCGAAAAGCCTCCGGAATGTCCGTTTATGTTTGTTGTTCGCCTCGAAAACTTTCGAGGTCTATTTTCTCCCACTTGTCATTTTGGAAACGAATCTCCAAAAGGACATTATTTCGAGCAAACAAACATTATGTTCTCGAAAATTCGTGGTAGAAACAATACCCTTGTGTCTCATTTGAATAAATCAAATGAAACATATATCTATACTTGGGCCTTAGTATGTCGAATGACAAACACTAAGCTCCCACTGAGTTTTGCAACTCTCTAGATATATTTTATGAAAAGTTATTCTGAAATTTCTTTTCAATAGCTTTGACGAATTTGGTTTAGTTTGGTGGTAGTTGAGCATTTTGTTTTAGAAATTATAGGAAAAGTCTTTATGATTCATCATTGATCGAATCAAGTACTAATTGACTTCGATCATTCCAACGTAGATATGCCATATCTTATGGAGCTAGATTGTGAAATTACAACACACAATCATTGATGATCATATTTGGTCTCAAGTAATCATCAACAAGATCTAACCTAGATCTTTATGATTTCTTGCTAATTGGATTTTATACTTCTGAATCTTTGAACTAGCCAAACAGATTCAACTTATATCACATTTGAGTAAATAAACCTATATTCACTCAAATCCATGTGAAATAATAAAGTCATAAAATCTTTCTTTAGCTTTGAATTCTATTGTCTAGGCGTTCTAACAATAGTTCATATCTTTTGTTACTTTCAACAAGTAAGACTAGCTTGTCTTGAATGATCTAGAAATCAATCAACTTTCAAAAGTCCATAAAAATAGAGCTTTTGAATGTTAACTTGTTGATATGGTCTAAGCAACAATGCCAAAGATTAGTGGAACTCAAATCAAGAGATTGATTTGAACCTAGTAAAGTTTTATTGTTAAAGATTTGTTTGTTTTAATCAATCATATTGACTCAACCCGTAAATGACCATTTCATTCAAATAAACAAACAAACAAACATTGTTTTTGTTCTTCTGAATGTGAGTCTTTCTGTGTTTGAAGACAGAAATCTAGGTATGCTGATTATGGAACAAAATAGCCATTAAGTTCCAGCCTTGAAAGGACTTAAAACAAACTAGATGACCCTACAACTAATGTAGCATTGCCATGCTTAATTTCCCACTTGTAGGTCATTAGTGTAGCCTAGCTTCCATTGTGTGAGTTATTACCGAAGAAAGAACCTCAAGCGGTATATGATACCAAGGAAGTTTGATTGCTAGGTCACTTCTCTTTAAACATAAACTTATAGGTAGAAACGGAATCGTAAATTCCTTTCATTTGTTCCTTGTTTTCCTATTTCTTGTACCCTTTCTTATAGTCTTAAGAATTGAATTCTATAGTGTTGACTTTTATACTTTGTTAGACATGTCCGATGTCATTCCAACAGAGTTCTTACCATTTTATTTATCTTGAATATTCTGTTTCAACTAGATGATCTTACCAGAAGCTTCTAAAGTTCTCTAAGCATCAATCTATTCGAATGTCTAGGGACTAGACTCATTCGAGAATTAAATGGAAAAAGATTTTAGGTTGTTAACCATTGGTAAGGCTGAGCGTTTAAACTCAATGCTTTATGATCTCAACTACATTGTATTTTGAATTCACAAGCACCAATTGGTTTGCCATTCGATTTTGATATTCGAAAACAACCATAAAAGTCGATATAAGAAACGTACATTTTAAATCGCTCATTTTCTCTCATTTCCGTGAATCGTTCTTGAATTCACTACCAATCGAGGAAATTTACTGTTACCTTTCTAAAAGGATTTATTGCAGTGAAAGATATTTAATTATAAACAATAATTAAAACATACATTGAAGCATGCAAAGTCTAAACATTTATCATGAATAATAACTTGAAAATTAAAGCAATCATGCAATTTAAACAAGTCATTAGCATTTTATTCGAATTATGTGTTCCGGCAGGTGTGAATAAAATGATTCCAAGACCCTAAAACCATTGAAGAATTAAGCACAGTTTGTCGACTCAATTCTAAAACATTTTAGGTAAGAAAAAGCCTTTTGCTAATAGTCTAGAAACTACTCTTGGTTGATAGGTACGTCTAAGAACTTATTAGGTAAACCTATCGATTTTGCCACGACATAAAAGGACTCCTTACTTATATCGTTGAGTTTCACCAAAACTAACATGTACTCACAATTATTTGTGTACCTTGCCCCTTTAGGACCAATAAGTAACACCTCGCTGAGCGAAAACTATTACTAGATTGATGTAAAGGATATCCAAGCAAGTGTATATTTTGGCATGGCACCTTTTAACTCAATTTTTTTAAGTTTGGAACTTAAGGCTCTTACTATGTTGGTTAGATTTTTAGTGAACTAAAATCCTTAATCATGCAACATAATCAAGCCACAATCTCATGCATAATTAAGACATATTTAAAGCAATAAATAACTTAAAGCATGCATAAGATAAATGTGATCTAGTATGGCCCGACTTCATCTTGAAGCTTCAACTTCAAAGTCCGTCTCGAAAATCTCCGTGGGAGGCACCATTTTCTTCAAATAGGATAAGCTATAATTAAACTAATTACAACTATTTGATGGTACGCAGACCATATTTGAATTGAAAAACAATTTTGGTATTTTAGACCAATTACATTCAAATTAATGGTACGCAGACCATATTTTCTATCCTATTTGGGCCATACTAGTCACTTCATAACCTGCAAAACAGTACATATACAATATATACCATTCACCCATTCTTTATCATGAATGGCTCACATAGCTGGTTAGTAAAACACGTTATGCATCACATAAATATTTGCATTAATTAATCAAGGGCACCAATAATCTACAAATTATTCAGTCCTTATTAATTCTAATCAAGTTGTTTTAACCTTAAGGATTTGTAGACCTAATCAAGAGTATATGACTAAAAAGAGCTCCCACTTAAACCAATAAATTCATATGCTTTACTAATTTTAAACATAAAAATGTATTTCTAGTCTAACCGGAAACATACAAATTTAATTAAAATTTAAAGCTCATATAAATTTATAATTGAATCCAAAAATTTAATTTATTTTCAGTCGTATTTAAATTAATTCATGATTTTAATTTTAGTAAAATAATTAGAATAAATAAAATTTATTATAATTACAATATTCAAAATTAAAATCCAAGAAAATAATTTAAATTATTAATTTTAAAATTAATTAAAATTACGTAAACTGAAAATTTCAAATTAAAATTTCAAAACGATCTAATCGCATCGCAACAACCCCACGCAACGTACGCCCATGGGCCACACGCACACAGCCATCGCTGGTCATGTGCGCGCAGCCCATGCGCTGCGTCGCATCGCTGCTGCTCACCATCGCAAGGCATCAATCGAACACGCGAGCTGGTGCTCGCTGCGCGCGCCAACGCTCGATGCACGCGAGCCATCGCTCGCTGCGCTCGCTTGCCAGCACTCGATCCATGCGAGCAATCGCTCGCTGCGCGCCTGCCTTTACCGCACGCGAGCTTGCGCTCATCGCACGAGGCAGCAGTATGCGAGCTGGCGCTCGTTGCGCGCGAGCCATCGACGCTGTGCGTAGCGCTCGTGGCACGCGAGTTTGCGCTTGCTGCGCGCGAGGCTCCGCATGCTTGCGCGAGGCAGTGCGCGCTGTGGCGCAGCAAGCTTGCTGCCCACACGCGACTGCTCGTGCCTTGCTCTCGCCCCTGCCCACACGCCCATTGCTCACAGCCCACGACACAAGGCAGGGCTGCTGCCTTGTGCTCGTGCACCATGCCCTTGCTCGCTGCATTCGTACCGCATGGGCGACGAGCTCCCTTACTCGTCGTCGCATGCCCGCACTATACAACACCCCTTAAGGGTAACACGTAGCGTCCACTGCTTTGTGCGTGCAAGTTATATGAGCGAGTCGCATAAAAATTAAAAATTTATATTCAAAATTAATGACAAATTAATAAATAATATTAATTTCATAATTTTAGGGCGAAAAATCAAAAATTTATTATTTAATTGATTTCCGATTAACATGGATTCAAGTCTAGGTCATAAAAATTTAAAATTTAACATAAATTTACAATTTTTATGGTGGTTTTTAATCATAGGTATCTAATTAAATTATAACTAATTATGAAAATCAAATTAATTCTAAATTATTCCAATTTTCAACAAATTAATCATAATTACAAATTAGATTGCATAATTAACAAGGCTAGGCATTCAAACTTGTTAAACATATACAGTAGGTCAATCAAAAATTCAAGATTTATCAACAAGAATCGCAAATATTTAATTTAACATCTTAAATTTACGAAATTTTGCATTCGAAAAACTAAAACCTCCGAAAAGTCATAGTTAGGCTTCGAATTTAAGAATTCTGGGTTCGGCCGAAAAATAGTGTTTTTGTCAAAATTTTAGAATTCCTTTTACATGCGGAATTGACACAAAATCACTCGATTTGGATGAGTAACGAAGAAACTGCCGAAAAACTGCGTACATATAATTAAATAAACACAATTTGCAATTAATTAACAATTACGAAAATTAATCACCCCTTTTTAATTCTTGCAAATTTGTAATATTTAACCATGTTTATGCAATTTAGATTATGAAAATAATAAGAGGCTCGTGATACCACTGTGAGGTTATGATACATATGACAATTCATAAATCATGAGGAAAAACCATAAAGCCAGGAAAGCATATTATTTACACATAATCATTTAGCATAGTTTAGATGCATACACTTTGTTGCGTGCCTTCCCTAGCTGCGCCCGAACCGAACAAGAACAAGTCTTTAGGACTCCAAATGTCGTCCCTCCGTAGATAGTCCACAGCACGTCCGGATCCCCCTTAAGCTTGACCAACTAGAATCGCCCTTAAGGTACTTAGAATTTTCGGCTATTGTAGGCAATTATGTGACTGAATTTTTGCTCTCAAAAATAACTTTGAATACTTGAATACTTCAATTGTGTCTATAAATTATGACCCTAGGCACCTATTTATAGAGGTATGGAAAAGGAACTGGAATCCTATTAGGATACGAATTAATTAAACTAGAATCCTAATAGAATTCTTATTTTTATTAATTCATCCTTTTAGGTTTAGGAATTTAATCATATGTCGAAACCTGATAGCTTTAGGATTCGTATAGCACACAAACACACACGCACGCACAGCAGCCCACGAGGGGCGCCATGCGCGCGCGCGCAGCCCACGACCTCGCAGCCCATTGCCACGAGGCCCACACGCTGCCGCAGCCTTGGCGCGCGCTGGGCCTGCCTTGCGGTGGGCCTGGCGCAGCCTTGGCTGGTGCGTTGTGGCGCGCTGGCTTGCTGGGCGATGGCCCGGCTTCGTGCTGGGCCTTCGTCTGGCAGGCCTCGTTCGATGCTAATTCGTACGATACGCTTCCGATTAATTTCCCGATTCCGGAATTCACTTCCGATACGAACAATATTTAATATTTCCGATTCCGTAATTAATTTCCTTTTCGAACAAATATTTAATATTTCCGTTTCCTGAATTATTTTCCGATTCCGATAATATTTCCGATTCTGACAATATTTCCGTTTCCGGCAATATTTCCGATTCCGGCAATATTTCCATTTCCGATAATATTTTCCGATACGTACCATGTTTCCGTTTCCGGCAACATCTACGACTTGGATAATATTTATATTTCCGATACGATCCATATTTCCGTTTCCGGCAATATCATCGTTTCCGGAGTATTCATTTCTTGCCTGTGACGATCTCAGCTTCCACTGAAACCAAGATCCGTCGATTCCGAATATCCATAGATGGAGTATTTAATGCCATTAAATACTTGATCCGTTTACGTACTATTTGTGTGACCCTACGGGTTCAGTCAAGAGTAAGTTGTGGATTAATATCATTAATTCCACTTGAACTGAAGCGGCCACTAGCTAGGCATTCAGCTCACTTGATCTCACTGAATTATTAACTTGTTAATTAATACTGAACCGCATTTATTAGACTTAACATAGAACGCATACTTGGACCAAGGGCATTATTTCCTTCAGCCTTACGCAATGAAAACTCCTGGCTAAAACAAGATCTGATTGACCTAGAAATAGCCAAAACCAAGAACCTCTATAAAGCAGAACTAGAAAAAGCTCAGTTAGAACTAGTAAAAATTCACCAAGAAAATACCCATCTAGAAAGTGAATTGGCTAAAAGGACCAGACACAGAATAGAGGTAACACCAAAATGGATAGAAGAAGCTAGAACCAAATGCACAGAAGGTTTAGGTTTTAACCACAAAAAGCATCATCCTAGAAAAACCAGAGTAGATTTATACAGTGACATAGTATGCACCTTCTGTGGTCAAATCGGTCATTATAGAGTATCTTGCCCTAAAAACCAAAGGTACTTGGAAAAGAACATCGAATTCACCAAAACTAAATGGGTAAAGAAAAGTGATTTGATTCCAAGTAAGGAACCCAAGCTATGCTGGGTTCCTAAAAACTCTAACTAAAAACTTCATACAGGTCGAAGTGAGGGGGAACAACACATGGTACCTAAACAGTGGTTGTTCCAAGCACATGACGGGAGACAGAAATAGATTTTTCTCACTCACGACCTACGAAGGTGGAACTGTGACTTTTGGCGATAATAAGAAAGGTAACATCATTGGCATTGGTAAGGTCGGTAAGTCAAAGTCTCACTCCATCGATAATGTGTTTTTAGTTGAGGGACTAGGTCATACGTAGTAGTTTATTAAGCATTTCTCAATTCTGTGACAAAGGTAATTATGCAAAATTCTTCTCAAATAAATGTCTAATCATCAATAGTAACACAGAGACAGTGATCTTAGAGGGACAGAGGAAAGGGAACACATATGTGGTTAACCTCAACGCGGTTCCTCACTCCAATCTAACCTGTCTCAGTGTTATTGAAGATGATCCTTTGTTATGGCACAAAAGATTTGGTCATGCTAGCTTTTCTCTAATGAACAAATTAAAATTGAAAAATTTAGTCACAGGTCTTCCAAATACAAAGTTTGCAAAACAATCAGTCTGTGATGCCTGTATCAAAGGAAAGCAAGTAAGAACGTCCTTTAAATCAAAGGGGGTAATCAGTACAACAAGACCACTGGAGCTGATCCATGGATCTGTGTGGACCAATGAGGACTCAGAGCAGAAGTGGAAAGAAGTACGTACTCGTAATTGTAGACGATTTCTCAAGATACACATGGGTGATCTTCATATCCAACAAGGAAGAGACGTTTGAAGAATTCTTGGCTTTCGCCACGAAGGTTCAACGACAAAGCAGTCATAAACTGGTCCACATCAGATCAGATCATAGTACAGAATTTCAAAATAAAAGATTTGATGATCTATGTAAAGGTTCAGGAATAGATCACAACTTCTCTGCTCCCAGAACACCTCAACAAAACAGTGTTGTAGAAAGAAAGAACCGAACTCTTGAAGACATGACAAGGACTATGTTGATTGCTAGTGGACTTCCAAAAAGTTTCTGGGCCGAAGCTCTAAATACAGCATGCTATGTGCTCAATCGAGTGCTAATTAGAGCAATCAAAAACAAAACTCCATATGAACTGTACAAAGGAAGAAAACCCTCTATAACTCATCTTAGAATCTTTGGTTGTAAGTGTTTCGTTCACAACAATGGAAAGGATCAACTGGGAAAATTTGATGCACGAAGTGATGAAGCAATATTCCTAGGATATGCCTCAAACAGTAAAGCTTATAGAGTATTCAACAAAAGGACCATGTGCATGGAAGAAAGCATACATATTATATTTGATGAAACTGACTCCCAAAACTATGTTGCAGGTACAACTTCTGATGGAAACTTCAAACTAGGACTCACTAGAGAAACAGAAGACGAAGAGATAAGGAAAAGTTCCCAATCAGAAGAACAAACTCAAGTCGAAGAAACATCTGAAGATAACATAGTTGAAGAGGAACCAGTACAGGCCGAAGATCATGCAGAAACAAATGAGCAAGTTGAACAGTCTGTTGTGGAAACAACTACACCTTTCCAACCCAGACCTTGGAAGCATCAAAGCTCACATCCCCTTGACCAAATAATCAGTGATCTTGGACGTGGAACTACGACCAGATCCCAACTCAAAAACTTTTGTGCTTTCTATGCTTATTTATCCATGATTGAACCTAAAAATTACAAAGAAGCACTAACTGATTCTGATTGGATCATTGCCATGCAGGAGGAGCTTAATGAATTCGAAAGAAATAAAGTATGGCATCTTGAGCCTATACCATTGAACAATCGAGTAATAGGTCTCAAGTGGGTATTTCGAAATAAACAAGATGAACATGCTACGATTACCAGGAACAAGGCCAGATTAGTTGTCAAGGGATACAACCAACAAGAAGGAATAGACTTTGAAGAAACATTTGCTCCAGTTGCCAGAATGGAAGCAATACGCATACTAATAGCATTTGCATCATATATGGGATTCAAACTCTATCAAATGGATGTAAAATGTGCCTTCCTAAACGGTATTCTCAAGGAAGAAGTCTATGTGGAACAACCTCCAGGCTTTGAGGATCCAGAATATCCCGCACATGTCTACAAACTAGATAAGGCACTGTATGGACTGAAACAAGCACCAAGAGCCTGGTATGAACGTCTCTCACACTTTTTACTAGACAATAAGTTCAATCGAGGTAAGGTTGATAGAACTCTGTTCCTTAAGTCAAGAAATACAGACATATTAATTGTTCAAATCTATGTTGATGATAGTATATTTGGAGAAACTAACGAAGATCTTTGCAAGGAATTCTCTGACCTAATGCAGCAAGAATTTCAAATGAGCATGATGGGAGAACTCAACTTCTTCCTAGGTCTCCAAATCAAGCAAACGGAACAAGGGATCATGATACATCAACAGAAATACATAAAAGACCTCATCAAGAAATATGGAATGGAGTCTGCTAAGAGCAACCACACTCCAATGGGAACAACCACGAGACTGGATGAGGATCAAGAAGGTAAAAGTGTAGACCAAACAAGGTACAGAGGTATGATAGGCTCCCTACTTTATCTTACAGCAAGCAGACCAGACATCGCATTCAGTGTAGGTGTCTGTGCCCACTTCCAATCTAATCCAAAAGAATCTCACCTCACAGCTGTCAAAAGAATTCTAAGATATCTAAAAGGAACAGACGATTTGTGCCTATGGTACCCTAACTATGATCACTTTGATCTCAAAGGATATACAGATGCTGACTATGCAGGTGACCTAGTAAACAAAAAGAGCACATCAGGAATGGTTCAATTCCTAGGAGCATGTGCAGTCTCCTGGGCTTCAAAGAAACAAAACACAGTGGCATTATCCACAACAGAAGCTGAATATGTAGATGCTGCTTCATGCTGTTCCCAAATGCTATGGATCAAACAACAACTTAGAGATTTTGGTATGAAATTAAAGTGTGTTCCTATCCTATGCGACAACACAAGTGCAATCTGCATATCAAAAGACCCAGTGCACCACTCAAGGGTCAAACACATTCACATTCGACATCACTTTTTAAAAGATTATGTGGAAAAGGAACTAGTCAAACTTGAATTCTGTCCCACAGAAGATCAAGTAGCTGACATCTTGACCAAACCACTTAACAGGGACAGACACGACAAGCTCAGGTTAGAACTTGGTATGATACGAATACAATGATACCTGTTGTCCTTAACAATTTTCTAACCTCACTGGTAAATATTAAAAAAAAAATTAATAAAAAAAAATAAAAAAAATAATATGTTTTTAATTATCTTTTTCGTTTCTGTTATGCACCATATTTTCTGAATGGACTAACAATCAGGTTCGGATTGCAAAATCCAGCTGTGCATTACCACAGCCACGTCTGCACATTATTAAGGTAATCGCACTTTTTCCCAATACTTGCATTCAATTCGAGGTCTAAGTGGGAATACTAAAAATGAATGGAAAGCATTTAATTTGATTCATCGAATCTTACAAAACTCGGTACATGCATTACTATTCCATTTTCTACACTCAAACACGCTTCCCACACTCTGATTCCCAATACAAACCCTTCAACTTCCAAATCATTCCGTCTATAAAAACTCACGGAACATCCCTTACTTCTCGTCAAATCCCCAAATTTAAATTTTGAAATCCCATCTTAACTCTCCTAGTAAATCGCAACACTCACCCCTATAAAATCATGACACTCTACAAACTCCAATTCCAAAACCCTACCGATCCCTCTTCTCCTTCCACACCAATTATCACCGTCATACCGCTTCAAACAATGCGTCCCAAACAATCAACTCCCAAACCATCCGCTGTGAAATCCACCGCAAAGGTCACCACCAAAAGGAAGCTGGTAATGAAAAAGGAAGTTACCGCACTAACTCAGGGGGAACCTCACCTTCCGATGGAGAAGAAGGTCAAACTTGAACCCACAAATTTCTTCTATTTTCCCCCCGATCGTATGCTCCCTGGTCTCAGTATTGATTTTGTGTGGTGTCGAGAAGTCGGGTTCGTCGAGTTGATGGAGACCATAGAATCTCAAGGATGGACTCATCTTTTTGAGGTCTGTTCAAAAGCTAGTATGTATCCAGAAGCAATGGGGGAATTTTGCTCTAATTTCGTAAATAAAAAGGGGGTTTGTCATTCTGAAGTTAATGGGAAACAATTTAGTTTTGATGCTGAAAAGTTGGGCTCCTGGTTCAAGGTCCCAGTCTTGGGTGAGGAGGTCTATCACAAGGGTAAGGGCCAAATTGAGCTTGGGGGTGCGACTATGAAGGAGGTTTATTCCTATTTTGGGGACAAGGGAAACACCCAAAAGCTCTCAATCAGTCTGTCCTGACTCCGTTTCAAAAGGTCCTTTTCAATGTTGTTCGACGGGGTCTGGTTCCGCGTCATGACAAGCGCGCTTTGGCTAGCAGGTTAGATCTCATCTACATCTTTCTCCTAGAATCCCAACGCCAAATTAACTTTCATATTGTTTTTATCTCCCATCTCTCTCACTCCATCTCCCAAAACAACATGACCGGGTATGGTTCTCTTCTTACTTTCATTATGCGAAAGGTAGGAGTGGACCTTACCCGTTACACTGCTGAGCCACATACACCAGCCCACATTCTTAACAAAGCCTGCCTAAATGGGATCAGTCTAAGTGTGGTGGATGGGGTGGTCTGTGTTGGGAAGTCGAGTGTTGAAGAAGCCACCCCACAGGAAGATGAGGGAGAGGAGGATGTAGATGATGAGGAGGAGTTTTCAGAAGACGTAGGTGAGGCGGCCTTTCCCTGTCAGGAAGAGGAGGGCCAGTCAGAGGAGATGTCACACTCTGCATGCCCAAAGGAGAAATGCTCAATGCCAGCCACCTCACCTATCAACAAGCCACATCCCTCTCCTGTGTCTACTCTGTAAGGTTATGATACATATGATATTACATAAATCATGCGGAAACAACCATTAACCCAGGATTACATATTATTTACACATAATCATATAGCATAATTTAGATGCATACTCTTTGTTGCGTGCCCTCCCTAGCTGCGCCCGAACCGAACAAGAACAAGTCTTTAGGACTCCAAGTGTCGTCCCTCCGTAGATAGTCCACAGCACGTCCGGATCCGCCTTAAGATTGACCAACTAGAATCGCCCTTAAGGTACTAGAATTTTCGGCACTTTTGAGCAAGATGTGTGGCTGAATTTTTCTCTCAAAAACTCACTTTGAATACTTTGAAACTCGTCATAAATTGTGAACCCAGGCCACATATTTATAGGGTTATGGAAAGGGAATTGGAATCCTATTCAGATACAAATTAATTAAACCTAGAATCCTACAAGAACTCTAATTTAATTAATTTATCAAATAGAATTAGGAATTTAATCATTAACCGAACTCTGCACGTTTTAGGAAACGTGCACGAACACAAACACTACACACACGGCAGCCACGATGGGCCGCCCATGCGTGCGTGCGAGCAGCAGCCCACGCAGCGAGGCCTGCGCGAGCCACAAGCCCACGCAAGCACCCGCGCGCGCTGCGCGCGCTGTGCGCGCTGCCACGGCCTGCTGGGCCTGGCCTTGCGCTGGGCCTGGCGTGGCTGTTTGTGTGGCGCGCTTGGCTTGCTGGGCGATGGCCTGGCTTCGTGCTGGGCCCTCGTCCGGCAGGCCTCGTCCGATGCTTTTTCGTACGATACGCTTCCGATTAAATTTCCGATTCCAGAATTCATTTCCGATACGAACAATATTTAACATTTCCGATTCCGGAGTTAATTTCCGTTTCGAACAAATATTTAATATTTTCGTTTCCGGAATTATTTTCCGATTCCGGTAATATTTCCGATTCTGACAATATTTCCGTTTCCGGCAATATTTTCGATTCTGGTAATATTTCCATTTCCGATAATATTTTCCGATACGTACCATGTTTCCGTTTCCGGCAACATCTACGACTTGGATAATATTTATATTTCCGATACGATCCATATTTCCGTTTCCGGTAATATCATCGTTTCCGGAGTATTCATTTCTTGCCTGTGACGATCTCAGCTCCCACTGAAACCAAGATCCGTCGATTCCGAATATCCATAGATAGAGTATTTAATGCCATTAAATACTTGATCCGTTTACGTACTATTTGTGTGACCCTACGGGTTCAGTCAAGAGTAAGCTGTGGATTAATATCATTAATTCCACTTGAACTGAAGCGGCCTCTAGCTAGGCATTCAGCTCACTTGATCTCACTGAATTATTAACTTGTTAATTAATACTGAACCGCATTTATTAGACTTAACATAGAATGCATACTTGGACCAAGGGCATTATTTCCTTCAGTCTCCCACTTGTCCTTAGGGACAAGTGTGCATTTCCTAATTCCTTTGTCGCTCGATGCTTGCTCTTGAACATAAGGTAAGAGTTGTCATCCTTATTATGTCCAGAGGTGTTCCTCGGTTTCAGAGTTCAACTGATCAAATAAACAGATAATCATAGCCTATGATTCATCCGAGCACGGCCATGCATTTCACAGTTTCTAGCTCTCCGAGTGGCCTTGTACAACTTTTAAGCATCTCATCCCGATTTATGGGAGGACAATCCCAATCTTGCGCTCTTGAGATTAGACTTCGTTTGATAGTTGATTACCTGAGCGTTGCCTTTATAGCCTCCTTTTACGGTGCGACGGTTGGTCAACGTCAAAGCAACCAGTTCTCAAACAAGTAATCTCAAATCACTCAGGTATTGAGGATTTAGTGTCTAATAATTTTAATGAAATTTACTTATGACAGATTTTCATCTCTTACAGTAAAGTTTCATAGGTCTTGTCCGATACTAGTCTTCCCAAAGTAAGTATCTATGCAAATGATTATGACATTGCCATGTCCACATAGTTCAAGAAACATAACTACTAGTCATCTTGCATTCTAATCGTCTAACGTTTTCTATGCGTCCAATTTTATAGAAAACTCCGATTAGGGACCATTTTCAACCTTTGACATTCAAGTTCACTTGATAGACATTTCTTAGTCACAGGACTGGTCCTGACAGTCTATCTTGAATATATCGTCAAATTTGAAGGGACTCATCATTTAATACTAAACCAAGATTAAATGGAATATGAAAATACATTTCATATATGATAAATGTTCAACCCCAATGTTTTATAACCATGGGCCTCAAACCCATCTTCTAAAACAATTCATGGAATTCAAAGCTATGCTTGATTTCCAGTGCTACAACGTGAGTGTTGCTTCTCACTTGTTGCATAGGTTTAGTTATCATGCTTTGCCAATCTTAATATCCTTTTCATCGAATGTTCTTCGAGATATGATGATAAGATCTTTTCGAGTTTATTATGTGATCTAGTCTTTCTTACTTCGATGGTGGTTTTACTCATTTTGCAATGAAGAACCATCAAGTTAGCAGACGGTTTTCTTGCTTCAAGAGTGGTTCTACGCATTTTTCAATGAAGAACTATCAAGCCAGCAGATAGGTGATCTACCCAAGTTCAGTGAAGAACTTTAAACAACCCTGTTTTATTGCTTCTTAGGCAATAAGTACTTTTACTTCAACTGTTTAGGTTGCTAGTGATGCTTTGTTTGGATTTACTTATCCAAGCAGTTCACAGACATGTGGAAGACTTTCCAGCTGTATCTTAGAACATAGAAATTAATATTTTAATTTCCCACGCAACAACTCATGGTCTCCAATCCATGTTGCCATTTTCAAAACACGATGCTCTATAGCTCGTCCTTATCAATGGTTAACTCCAAAGGGTCTTGCTTGATCCTTTGCCAGTGTTTATGCGTGTAGCATCAATATTTAGCATATCTTTATTTCCTTGAATTAAGAACTATTCCTATGTACCATTTCAAGTACCATAAGTATTCTTGATCTCAATCTAGTTAATCTTCACTTAGATCAATAGAGATTGGTATATGTTCGTCATGGCTAAAGTCATACGATACGTTTTTGGCGATCCTCATATTATATCATACATGATAAATTCTTTTGCAGAATAATTCCCAATTGAATTCTATTCATGTAACTTTAGCTTATCTAGTTTCAGTAGATACTAAATTCAGCTAAATTCTTTGACATATAATATAGGTTAAGAATCTTATTTAGATCCTTTGATGTTTAACTTAGTAAATGCTTATACATAGTTCAAACATCCTTTACTTAGATTTATTCACATGAGTCGAATATCTCCAATGGAGACTTTCGTGTTTGATTTAGTAAATGCCATTACTTAATCCAAAACATTAATATAAGATCTTTGTAAATAGATCTCAATACCCAGTATGTACTAAGTTTCGCCTTGGTCCATCATTGATGAATAATTTCAAATCTAAGTCATTAGCATTTGAATGTTATTTCACAATAGAGAGATATGTGTGTGATACACATAGGACCAATTAAGTTTTATATACTCCCACTAAACTTCTCATATATCTATAAGAATCATGTACATTTTATGAAACTAAAATACTTATTAGCTTCATTAAAATATAATTCCAATTCCCAATTGCTTGCTTAAATCTGTACTTAGATTTTATAAACTAGCTTTTCTTTTCAAGCATTTTATTTGGATCCACAAATCCTATGACATAGCATGTACATAGTTCTTTCCAACATTTGACTGAGGAAGATGTTTTGTCATCCAATTGCCATATGTACCAATATGCAATCATTGCTTGAATTATAGACTTAAGCATTACGATTTTGCATGAGGTTTCAACACAATCCACATCGTGAAGTTGCTTGTAACCTTTAGCAACTAATCTAGCTTTGTGTGTGAACACAATTTCATGTTTGATGGTTTTTATCCTTAAAACAAACTTGCAACCAATAGGCGTGAACCTATTCTTGCAAATCAACAAAATTTCAATTTTGTCATCAAAACATTGAGTATGTTTTATGGCCTTTAACCATTTAAAACATTTGAGTCTATATATGGCCTCTAACCATTTTAGGGAATCTGGGTTTCGTCATAGCTTTCTTACAAGTCACAAACTCATTAATCTACATGATAATAGTTTGACTGCAAGTTGTAGGTTTCTTCACTATTTAATAGAAGAATCTCATAGTTTCATTGACCTGATCTCTATGTTTCTTCACTATCTAATAGAAGAATCTCATAGTTTCAGTGAATTGAATTCTATGCCTACTTGGGTATAGAACATCAAACAATAGAATATCAATAGCCACTTGAAAGTCCTTTGAATATTCTGTTCTCCTTGAAGCACTTGTAAAGTTTTCTAAGAGATGTCTATTCTTTAAAGCCACTTCTAAAGTCCTTAAAGAATAAGTTCGTATTTTCTGAAGCACTTCGAAAAGCCTCCGGAATGTCCGTTTATGTTTGTTGTTCGCCTCGAAGACTTTCGAGGTCTATTTTCTCCCACTTGTCATTTTGGAAACGAATCTCCAAAAGGACATTATTTCGAGCAAACAAACATTATGTTCTCAAAAATTCATGGTAGAAACAATACCCTTGTGTCTCATTTGAATAAATCACAATGAAACATATATCTATACTTGGGCCTTAGTTTGTCGAATGACAAACACTAAGCTCCCACTGAGTTTTGCAACTGTCTAGATATTTTATGAAAAGTTATTCTGAAATTACTTTTCAAAAGCTTTGACGAATGTGGTTTAGTTTGGTGGTAGTTGAGCATTTTGTTTTAGAAATTATAGGAAAAGTCTTTATGATTCATCATTAATCGAATCAAGTACTATTTGACTTCGATTATCCCAACTAAGATATGCCATATCTTATGGACCTAGATTGTGAACACACAATCATTGATTATCATATTTGGTCTCAAGTAATCATGAACATGATCTGACCTAGATCTTTATGATTTCTTGCCAAGTGGATTTTATACTTTTGAATCTTTGAACTAGCCAAACAGATTCAAATTTATATCACATTTGAGTAAATAAACCTATATTCACTCAAATCCATGTGAAATAATAAAGTCATAAAATCTTTCTTTAGCTTTGGACTCTATTGTCTAGGCGTTCTAACAATAGTTCATATCTTTTGTTACTTTCAACAAGTAAGACTAGTTGTCTTAAATTGATCTAGAAATCAATCAATTTTCAAAAGTCTGTCAAAATAGAGCTTTTGAATGTTAACTTGTTGATATGGTCTAAGCAACAGTGCCAAAGATTAGTGGAACTCAAATCAAGGGGTTGATTTGAACCTAGTAAAGTTCTTTAAAGAGTTGTTTGTTTTAATCAAGCATATTGACTCAACCTGTAATTGACCATTTCATTCAAATAAACAAACAAACATTGTTTTTGTTTTTCTTGAATGTGAGTCTTTCTGTGTTTGAAAACAGAAATTTAGGTATGTTGATTATGGAACAAAATAGCCATTAAGTTCCAGCCTTTGAAAGGACTTAAAACAAACTAGATGACCCTACAACTAATGTAGCATTGCCATGCTTCATTTCCCACTTGTAGGTCATTAGTGTATCCTAGCTTCCATTGTTTGAGTTATTACGGAAGTAAGAACCTCAAGCGGTATATGATACCAAGGAAGTTTGATTGCTAGGTTACTTCTCTTTAAACATAAACTTATAGGTAGAAACGGAATCGTAAATTCCTTTCATTTGTTCCTTTGTTTTCCTATTTCTTGTACCCTTTCTTATAGTCTTAAGAATTGAATTCTCTAGTGTTGACTTTTATACTTTGTTAGACATGTCCAATGTCACCAACAAGGTTCTTTACCATTTTAATTTATGTTGAATATTAAGTTTCAACTAGATGATCTTACCAGAAGCTTCTAAAGTTCTCTAAGCATCGATCTATTCGAATGTCTAGGGACTAGACTCATTCGAGAATTAAATGGACAAAGATATTAGGTTGTTAACCATTGGTAAAGCTGAGCGTTTAAGCTCAATGCTTTATGATCTCAAAACTACAGTGTATTTTGAATTCACAAGCACCAATTGGTTTGCCATTCGATTTTGATATTCGAAAACAACCATAAAAGTCGATATAAGAAACGTACATTTTAAATTGCTCCTTTCTCTCTTTTCCGTGAATCGTTCTTGGATTCACTACCAATCGAGGAAATTTACTGTTACCTTTCTAAAAGGATTTACTGCAGTGCAAGATATTTAATTATAAACAATAATTAAAACATACATTGAAGCATGCAAAGTCTAAACATTTATCATGAATAATAACTTGAAATTAAAGCAACCATGCAATTCAAACAAGTTATTAGCATTTTATTCGATTTTATTGTTCCGGCAGGTGTGAATAAAATGATTCCAAGATCCTAAAATCATTGAAGAATTAAGCACAGTTTGTCGACTTAATTCTAAAACATCTTAGGTAAGCAAAAACCTTTTGCTAATAGTCTAGAAACTATTCTTGGTTGATAGGCACGTCTAAGAACTTATTAGGTAAACCTATCGATTTTGCCACGACATAAAAGGACTCCTTACTTATATCGTTGAGTTTCACCAAAACTAACATGTACTCACAATTGTTTGTGTACCTTGCCCCTTTAGGACCAATAAGTAACACCTCGCTGAGCGAAAACTATTACTAGATTGATGTAAAGGATATCCAAGCAAGTGTATATCTTGGCATGGCACCTTTTAACTCAATTTTTAAGTTTGGAACTTAAGGCTCTTACTATGTTGGTTAGATTTTAAGTGAACTAAAATCCTTAATCATGCAACATAATCAAGCTTTTGATCTCATGCATTTTAAGACATATTTAAAAGCAATAAATAACTTAAAACATG
Organism: Spinacia oleracea; assembly: GCF_020520425.1. NCBI lineage: Eukaryota > Viridiplantae > Streptophyta > Magnoliopsida > Caryophyllales > Amaranthaceae > Spinacia > Spinacia oleracea. The sequence goes on from NC_079489.1 coordinate 97,869,806, forward strand.
CATAAGATAAATGTGATCTAGTATGGCCCGACTTCATCTTGAAGCTTTAACTTCAAAGTCCGTCTTGAAAATCTCCGTGGGAGGCACCATTTTCTTCAAATAGGATAAGCTATAACTAATTACAACTATTTGATGGTACGCAGACCATATTTGAATTGAAAATAACTTTGGTACTTTAGACCAATTACATTCAAATTAATGGTGCGCAGACCATATTTTCTATCCTATTTGGGCCATACTAGTCACTTCATAACCTGCAAAACAGTACATATACAATATATACCATTCACCCATTCATTATCATGAATGGCCCACATAGCTGTTTAGTAAAACACATTATGCATCACGTAAACATTTGCAGCAATTAATCAAGGGCACCAATAATTTACCAATTATTCAGTCCTTTTAATTCTAATCAAGTTGTTTTAACCTTAAGGATTTGTAGACCTAATCAAGAGTTTATGACTAAAAAGCGCTCCCACTTAAACCAATAAATTCATATGCTTTACTAATTTTAAACATAAAAATGTATTTCTAGTCTAACCGGAAACATACAATTTTAATTAAAATTTAAAGCTCATATAAATTTATAATTGAATCCAAAAAGTTTAATTTAATTTCAGTCGTTATTTAAATTAATTCATGATTTTAATTTTAGTAAAATAATTAGAATAAATAACATTTATTATAATTACAATATTCAAAATTAAAATCCAAGAAAATAATTTAAATTATTAATTTTAAAATTAATTAAAATTACGCGAATTGAAATTTTCAAATTAAACATTCAAAACGATCTAATCGTAACGCAAACACCCTACGCATTGCACGCCCATGGGCCGCACGCATACAGCCATTGCTGGCCATATGCGCGCAGCCCATGTGCTCGTCGCATAGCTGCTGCTCTACCAATCGCAAGCCATCGCACGCTGTGGTGCTCGCTGCGCGCGCGCCAGCGCTCATCGCACGCGAGCCATCGCTCGCAGTGCGCGCTCGCCAGCGCTCGCTGTGCGCGCGAGCCATCGCTCGCTGGGCGCGCGACATCGCTCGCTGTGCGCGCGACATCGCTCGCTGTGCGCGCGAGCCACGCTGGGCGCAGCGCTCGTGGCACGCGAGCTTGCGCTCGCTGCGCGCGAGGCTGCGCGCTCTTGCGCGAGGCAGTGCGCGTTGTGGCGCAGCTCGCTTGCTGCCCACACGCGACTGCCTTGGCTTGCGTTTCGCCCATGCCCATTTGTTCATAGCTCGTGGCACACGACACAAGGCAGGGCTGCTGCCTTGTGCTCGTGCACTACGCCCTTGCTCATTGCATTCGTGCCGCACGGGCGACGAGCTCCCTTGCTCGTCGTCGCATGCCCGCACTATACAACACCCCTTAAGGGTAACACGAAGCGTCCATTGCTTTGTGCGTGCAAGTTATATGAACGAATCGCATAAAAATTTAAAATTTATATTTAAAATTAATGACAAATTAATAAATAATATTAATTTCATAATTTTAGGGCGAAAAAATCGAAAATTTATTATTCAATTGATTTCCGATTGTTATGGATTCAAGTCTAGGTCATAAAAATTTAAAATTTATCATAAATTTACAATTTTTATGGTGGTTTTTAATCATAGGTTTCTAATTAAATTATAATTAATTATGAAAATCAAATTAATTCTAAATTATTCTAATTTTCAACAAATTAATCATAATTACAAATTAGATTGCATAATTAACAAGGCTAGGCATTCAAACTTGTTAAACATATACAGTAGGTCAATCAAAAATTCAAGATTTATCAACAAGAATCGCAAATATTTAATTTAACATCTTAAATTTACGAAATTTTGCATTCGAAAAACTAAAACCTTCGAAAAGTCATAGTTAGGCTTCGAATTTGAGAATTCTGGGTTCGGCAGAAAAATATTATTTTTGTCAAAATTTTATAATGCCTTTTACATGCGGAATTGACACAAAAATCACTCGATTTGGATGAGTAACGAAGAAACTGCCGAAAAACTGCGTACGTATAATTAAATAAACGCAATTTGCAATTAATTAACAATTACGAAAATTAATCACCCCTTTTAATTCTTGCAAATTTGTAATATTTAACCATGTTCATGCAATTTAGATTATGAAAATAATAAGGGGCTCGTGATACCACTGTAAGGTTATGATACATATGATATTACATAAATCATGCGGAAACAACCATTAACCCAGGATTACATATTATTTACACATAATCATATAGCATAATTTAGATGCATACTCTTTGTTGCGTGCCCTCCCTAGCTGCGCCCGAACCGAACAAGAACAAGTCTTTAGGACTCCAAGTGTCGTCCCTCCGTAAATAGTCCACAGCACGTCCGGATCCGCCTTAAGATTGACCAACTAGAATCGCCCTTAAGGTACTAGAATTTTCGGCACTTTTGAGCAAGATGTGTTGCTGAATTTTTCTCTCAAAAACTCACTTTGAATACTTTGAAACTCGTCATAAATTGTGAACCCAGGCCACATATTTATAGGGTTATGGAAAGGGAATTGGAATCCTATTCAGATACAAATTAATTAAACCTAGAATCCTACAAGAACTCTAATTTAATTAATTTATCAAATAGAATTAGGAATTTAATCATTAACCGAACTCTGCACGTTTTAGGAAACGTGCACGAACACAAACACTTACGCACACACACACGGCAGCCACGATGGGCCGCCCATGCGTGCGTGCGAGCAGCAGCCCACGCAGCGAGGCCTGCGCGAGCCACAAGCCCACGCAAGCACCCGCGCGCGCTGCGCGCGCTGTGCGCGCTGCCACGGCCTGCTGGGCCTGGCCTTGCGCTGGGCCTGGCGTGGCTGTTTGTGTGGCGCGCTTGGCTTGCTGGGCGATGGCCTGGCTTCGTGCTGGGCCCTCGTCCGGCAGGCCTCGTCCGATGCTTTTTCGTACGATACGCTTCCGATTAAATTTCCGATTCCGGAATTCATTTCCGATACGAACAATATTTAACATTTCTGATTCCGGAATTAATTTCCGTTTCGAACAAATATTTAATATTTCCGTTTCCGGAATTATTTTCCGATTCCGGTAATATTTCCGATTCTGACAATATTTCCGTTTCCGGCAATATTTCCGATTCTGGTAATATTTCCATTTCCGATAATATTTTTCGATACGTACCATGTTTCCGTTTCCGGCAACATCTACGACTTGGATAATATTTATATTTCCGATACGATCCATATTTCCGTTTCCGGTAATATCATCGTTTCTGGAGTATTCATTTCTTGCCTGTGACGATCTCAGCTCCCACTGAAACCAAGATCCGTCGATTCCGAATATCCATAGATAGAGTATTTAATGCCATTAAATACTTGATCCGTTTACGTACTATTTGTGTGACCCTACGGGTTCAGTCAAGAGTAAGCTGTGGATTAATATCATTAATTCCACTTGAACTGAAGCGGTCTCTAGCTAGGCATTCAGCTCACTTGATCTCACTGAATTATTAACTTGTTAATTAATACTGAACCGCATTTATTAGACTTAACATAGAATGCATACTTGGACCAAGGGCATTATTTCCTTCATACTCAGCCCATTCGTCGCAGCAGCCGTCTTGCCAGTTCATCTAAGGAAATGCCTCCAGTATACAGGGTTGAAGACTCTGAATCAGACAAGGATGGAGAAACCCAGTCTGCTGCACCCTCACCAGATGATTATGTCAAGCTCCTGATAGCCAAAGTGGATCAATTGCAGCTGGACAATGCAGTTCTGTTGTCTGCTGTTTCATCTTTGCAGGAGTTGATCAGCAAGGTGAGCCAAGATCCGGCTGAGTTCTTCAATGATATGACGGAGCGCCTGAATGACATGATCGTCGAGGAGGTGACACATGCTGAGGATGCTGCTCCTGGCCGGATCTCCCCAAACCTGACCCTGCTACACAAAATTTGCTTACCCTACCCCATATAATCTGCTGTCCATCAAACATTTTTTTTTTTTTTTTGCTGGCTCTTTGAACAATTTTATTTTTGTTGTTGGTTTTTGGATGCGCCAAGTTTATGACTAATGCTCATTAGTGCGCTTTTCCTATGTTCTGATAGTTGCCCCACTCTGACTTGTAGAATTTTTGCTTGTGTTGTGCTATATGCTGCGTTTACCTAAACTCGTTGACCGACTTGAGCTGCATGATGACTATCTTCTTGCTAGGGTAATATAATTCCCATATCCTCCTTCTTCTTCTTCTCTTTTGGTTCGGCGTTTTTCCCTGCTCCCTTTTTGATAATTCCAAAGGGGGAAGATATTGAGAGGACAACTTGTGTTCAATTATATTTGTTTTTATACTTGGGTTTACCACCTACGCGACACATCTGTTCCTGGTTAAGTCTTTGACTCTGGATTGTCAGGTTACATATCTCATTCCTTAAGTTATTTACTCCTATCAAGTTGTAAGGTTGTCATCATCAAAAAGGGGGAAATTGTTGATTCCTGGTTTTGATGATGACAAGCTTACCTTCTACTAATAATTCGTTTTGGAGAATGTCAGGAACAGGTTAATATCTAAGAAGAACAAATGCAAAACCGAAGCAAGCTAGGGAGCTATGAAGTAATCAAGTTCAAAGTACGTGGCAAGATTAAATCAAGGATCAAAACAAGCAAATTCTATAAGTGTCGAAAGGTATAAGACCAGCGTAATTTAGTGTAAGCTTAGTATGGGAACAGAGTATTTTGAAGAGTCCTAGTTATATCGTGAAACGAAATAAATCAGTTTTAATTTTACAAAAAAGATAAACGTCAAAGTTTTTAAACTGATTTTACAAAACTGTTTGAAGTTATACTCTTGAATTTGAGTTAACATATAACTCTCAAATACGAAAAGATTGATTTTACCTAAACGCGTTTGAAGTAGGATTTGCGAAAATCTATCTATTAAAAAGAGTCCTAAACTGTGTTGGATTTGAATCTAGGGTAAACACTTAGATTCTTATAAATACAACCTATGTTCTTTGCGAAACTTTTTATCAGACTTATTTACATCAACCGGAAGCTTTCAGGTATCACCCTTAAAGTCTTAATCTTTAAAGAAGTCTGTTCCTGTTCCCATATAGAGCAGTATTTGTTACTTGGTCTTATATCGTCTGTTAGTAGTTAATTAATTCTTATACGTTTGATTAAAGTGTTGAGTTATTGTATGATAAGCCTGAGTCGGGCTTACTTGAGCAAGAGAGAAGATCTCACGAGAGATCAGTGAGTAGGAACAGTTGAGGGACTGTTTCCATAAGGGAAGGAACAAAGAGGGTTGTTCCTAGTCATCTGCAATCAGAGGCGATTGGCAGATTGTGGCCCGAGTAGATTAGGTTTGTAAAGAAACTGAGTTGTTTTGCCTAATTAGTGAAAGTGTTTAAGTCCCCAAAGGGGCCGTGGTTTTTTCCTCTCTATTGGGCCTAGAGAGTTTTCCACGCTAAATCTTACTTGCATATTTTACTATTTCTGTTCCTAGTAGTTTAATTTTTATAAATACGTAAAATATCAATTCACCCCCCCTCTTGAGGAACTCTGTAAAACTAACACTCTTTTTAATCTGTATCTTGCAATACTACAATCTCCATTGTCCAGACTAGAAGGTTGTTAGGTTATTTTTGAGTTCTTGTAAGTGGCTGCGCATCATAGTAGTATTTGGATTCTGAATCTGATAGGGAAATGAATGATGCCCTCAGTGGCATCAGTTTTCGTCTCACTTGTCGTTTATTTGAATTGCAGTACACTACTATGGCTGGTGAGTTTGATTATACTTTCAGGGCTTTGGAGGGGTTTCGTAGTTATAATGATAATTGGATATCATGAGATGAACCAAATCATTTTGGCATGAAATTATTGATTTTTTATGTTTTCCGCTACTTAAATATAGTATGATCACATGTGAAGGTTGTGGCATATGATTGCAAATAAGCTTTTAGTCCAAAGTAATAGTTTTGGGTTACTGACCCTTACTGTGTCGATGTTCTTTGATTTTGTTTCCATAGACTTTTGTGAAACATATTTTAAGGTAAAATTATACCTGATACGTATTGTTGTCTTGAAAAAACCTTAATATTATCACTCATCTTCTTCCCTATAACCTTGCACAGTAGGTTGGAGGACATGTTGGATGCATTTGCTGATAGGCTTTCGAAACCTTGCTTGTTTCTGACAGATAAGATGCAAATTGCTCTAGGTAAGCAGGAAATTTGTGTTATATGGATAAATACCGATCAATGCATTTCTATGAGAATCCAATATGAATTTTGGGCTTTGATCTCACAAAAATGTTTTATGGATTTTTTGTCCACTTATGATTTCTTGTTATTTTCAATGTTGTCGGTCTCCGTTTTGTACGTGGTCCTTTTCCTTGCTTATGACTTCAGTAGTTGACGTTATTAGTTGAGAGTCTTGAGACTTCTCTGTAGGAAGTATGACTAATAAGAACAATAATTAGAACAAGCTTATCTGTAATAATGTCGTGGCGTGACACCAATCACTGCCCTAAAGTCGAATTTGCCCCGCTAAGTACACGCGGACTCGTAGCAACCGACCCCCAGGGATACACGACTTCAATCCTTCGGTGTACGACGAAGAACTAGATTGAGAACACCCTTAAGCAATGCCCAGAACAATGGAGGTTTTGTGTTTTTATTTCGGAGAAGAGGAAAAGAACAATTTTTCTGTGTGTTTTCTGTGGAAAAAGATGATGAATTTATAGAGAGGTTTTTGGGAAACTGTAACAGCCATAAACGGCTAGTGGAGCAGTTACCGGAGTAATGGGGAACTGCAACAGTCATAAAACGGCTAGTGGGGTTAATGGAGCAGTTTCCAGAGTTAGTGGGTTGATTAAGGCCCAAGGCCCAAGGCCCACGGCCCTCGCCCGAGCCCGGCCCGGCGCGCGCGCGCGCGTGTGTGTGTTGTGACCACCCATGCCACTCTCAAGCACTCTTAAACAAATGATTAAAGGGTAGTGCAATATATAAAGAAGGTAGTATGTGGGTTTTTTTTATCAATGTGGGACAATTGGTTTTTCATTCTTTTGAAGCATTCCTTTTTGGAGGAACAAACTCCAACATTCCCCCACATGATTCAAAAGAAGGACGGCTTTGGTAATGAAAGATGTTCTGGGCAAGGGATACTTAGTTTTGCAAGTATCAATGTCTTGTGGACTTGAATTGATACCTAGTGCATACTAGTATGTCATACAGCCATATAAGGTGGATTTATCCTTGAACCCTGCATGGGGATTGTAGTAACACAACAGCGCACCAAACTTTTCTCAAAACAAGTAGTGTTCTCGCGAACTTTAATAGTCAGTGCCCCACAAGTTCCTGGTATTTCATGAACGCTCTAGAGGTCCTAAGCCAAGGGACCTCATAGGGGGTTGGGCGTAGCCCCCGCATTCACATAGGTAAGTTCATCAGGTTTATACTGTCATAAACCACCTCAATAGGCTATGAACTTATTAAGAGCTTTGTCTCATCCTTACTCATTTGACAGTAAGACAAAATACTACATCACTTTATTAATAGGAATGGCAGTAGTATACAAAACGCGAGTTCTTTTGTGACTTAGTTTGACCCATTGAACTTAGATTTCTCCAAGATGGGTATCCATCACAATTCACTCCTCAATAGGCTTTAAACCTATTCCTTGTGCTGACTCATGCACCATTTTCTTACAAAGGCCTTTGGTGAGAGGATCTGCAATATTCCTCTCCGACTTTACATACTCAAGTGATATCACATTATTTCTGATCAGATCTCTAACAATTGCATGCCTCACGCGAATGTGCCTCCTTTTTCCATTATAGGATTGATTGTTCGCTACCCCAATTGCAGCTTGTGAGTCACAATGCATGGACACTGATGGAGTTGGCTTCCCCCACAATGGTATGTCAGCTAGCAGGCTCCTTAGCCACTCGGCTTCTTGACCTGCCAATTCTAAAGCAATAAACTCAGATTCCATTGTAGATTTAGCAATACAAGTTTGTTTAGATGATTTCCATGAAATAGCACCACTAGCAAGAGTGAAAACATAGCCACTAGTAGAATGAATCTCATCATTATCTGACACCCAATTAGCATCGCAATATCCTTCTAAAACACATGGTGTCCTATGATAGTGCAAACCCCAATTGATGGTGCCTTTCAAGTACCTCAATAGTCTTATTAAAGCATTCCAATGATCACGATTAGGACTATGAGTATACCTACTCAATCTACTAACAGCATATGCAATATCTGGTCTAGTATAATTCATTAAAAACATCACACTTCCAATGATCTTGGCATATTGTTCCTGAGACACACTATCACCTTTATTTTTCTTCAAAGTAATATTAGAATCATATGGGGTTTTCGCAGGTGTACAATCAAATTGATTAAATTTCTTTAAAATTTTCTCAACATAATGAGATTGGTTTAAAGTCAGCCCATATGAAGTTCTAATAATTTTTATGCCAAGAATAACATCCGCCTCTCCCAAATCCTTCATTTCAAAACAAGAATTTAAGAAGGCCTTAGTTGCATTAACAACATCTATATTGGTTCCAAAAATTAACATATCATCCACATATAGACATATGATCACACAACCAAACTTGTCAAGTTTAGAATACACACAAGCATCAGAATCATTAACACAAAAACCATCAGAAATAATAGTTTGATGAAACTTGTCATACTATTGCTTAGGTGCTTGTTTTAGACCGTATAACGATCTAATGAGTTTACATACCTTGTTTTCCTGTCCAGGAGCAATACATCCCTCTGGTTGCTTCATGTAAATCTCCTCTTTCAAATCACCATTCAAAAAAGCAGTTTTCACATCCATTTGATGCACAATAAGATCATGAATAGATGCAAGTGCAATTAAAGCTCTAATGGTAGCAACCTTTGTCACAGGAGAATAGGTATCAAAGAAATCTAGACCTTTCTTTTGATGATGACCACCAACTACTAATCTAGCTTTAAACTTGATCAAATTTCCATTAGTATCCTCTTTCTTTGTAAAAATCCACTTACTTCCTAAAGCTTTACAACCCCTAGGAAGTTCAGTCAAAACCCAAGTATTGTTACTCATGATAGACTCTATCTCACTATTTATGGCCTCTAACCAAAAACTAGAGTCAACAGACCTCATAGCCTCCCCATAGGTCCTAGGATTTTCTTCTAAAATAAATGCATCTATCTCATGCTCATTCAGAAACTCATTTTCAATAAGAAATGCAGTTATGAAATCAGGACCAAAACTAGACTCAGTTCTAGCTCTCTTACTCCTTCTAGGTTCTACATTAGATGATGCAATGTCATGATGCACAACAGAAGAAGATGGAGATGGAACAGGTAAACTTGCTTGCACATTCAATTTCAATAGGAAAAATATGCTCAAAAAATTCAACATCCCTTGACTCACGAGTTGGACCAAAACCATATGCATCCTTAAGAATGAGTCTATATGCAGCACTGTTAGAAGCATAACCAATAAAAATCCCATCAACAGTCTTAGGCCCAATCTTACTCCTTTGGAAATCAGGAAGTCCTATTTTTCCTAGACACCCCCACACTTTAAGGTAACTCAGGTTTGGTTTAAAACCTCTCCATAGCTCAAAAGGGGTTTTATCTAGTTTTTTATGGGGAACACGATTAAGCACATAGCAAGCAGAAAGAATGGCCTCACCCCACATGTTAGTAGGCATACCCGAACTAATAAGCATAGCATTCATCATATCCTTAAGGGTTCTATTTTTCCGCTCAGCTATTCCATTTTGTTCGGGGGTATAAGGAGCTGTAGTCTCATGAATAATACCATTAGTTTCACAAAATTTCTTAAGGGGATTGCTATCATACTCTCCACCTCTATCTGATCTCAGCCTTTTAATCTTAAGGTTTAATTGGTTTTCAACTTCAGCCTTATAGATAAGAAACTTTTCTTCAGCCTCATCTTTAGTACTCAACAAATAAACCTTAGTAAATCGGGAAAAATCATCAACAAAAGTAATATAGTAATGCTTACCTCCTCTACTCATTGAATTCTTAAAGTCACCTAAGTCACTATGAACTAACTCAAGTAAAGAAGAAGTACGAGATACACTTTTGTTAAACGCTTTCTTAGGGTGTTTAGCCTCCACACATACTTCACACTTATCAAAAGAAGTATTGCTAAAGTCAGGAATTAAACTAAGTTGTTTAAGTCGTTTAACAGATGCAACATTCACATGACCTAGTCTAGAATGCCATAAAGAAACAGACTCAGCAATATAAACAGAAGCAGTAGGAGTTTTATTATCACAAACAACATCAAGCACAAACAAACCCCCATTACAAAATCCCTTTCCCACAAAATCCCCATTTCTGGTGAGTACAAGTTTATCAGATTCAAAAGTTAATTTGATGCCAGCTTTGTTCAATAATGCACCAGAAATGAGGTTTCTGCGAATACCAGGTACATGTAAGACATTTTGCAAAGCAATGGTTTTTCCGGAAGTTAATTTCAGAAAAACCTTTCCTTTGCCAAGAACACTCACAGTGCTTGAGTTGCACATGAAGACACATTCTCCTTCAGAAACTTTTTCGTACTCCTTGAACATCTCCTTGCTAGAACAAATATGACGAGTTGCACCGGTATCAAGCACCCATTCTGTTATGTTGCTCACCAAGTTTACTTCCGACACCACAGCAGCAATGATTTCATCCTCAACAAGATTGTCTTGAGCTTTATTCTCCTTTGCTTTGTTGTTCGGTCCATGCCCTTGTCTGCAATCTTTTGCAATATGCCCGAACTTACCACAAGTGAAGCAGTTTCCCTTGAATTGCCTATTTCCCTTGAAGTTGTTGTTGGCTTGTCTGGTCCCATGAAGTTGATTAGAACCTTTGCCTTTCGAACCTTTATTATAACCTGCATTTCTAGATTCAACAAGGTTAGCAGTAGAAGAGGAATGATCCTGAGATTTCCCTTTGGTTTGGATGCGATTCTGCTCTTCTATCTTGATCCCAGAAACCAACTCTTGGAGGGTGAAATCCTTCTGTTTATGCTTCATGGAGTGAACATAATTCTGCCAGGAAGGAGGTAGTTTTTCAAGAAGACAATTGGCTTGAAACTGATCACAAAACTTCATTCCTTCAACAATAATATCAGCACATAGATTCTCATACTCATGTACTTGATCTAAAACAGGCTTATCATCAGTCATACGAAAATTTAACCAACGAGAACAAGCATACTTCTTAGTCCCAAAATCATCAGTACCATACTTAGATTTCAAAGCATCCCAAATATCCTTTGCATTCTTTGACTTACTATGAATCATGTAAAGGGAAGTAGTCATATAATGCAACAACATACCACGACAGGTCTTATTATCCTTATCGAAATCCCTAATAGAATTAACAGGGGCTACATCAATAAGAAGAGTATAATCTACCCCAATTTGACCCAAGAAAAATTCTATTTTATCAGACCACATCCTATAGTTTTTCCCATCAAAATGTTGCATTTTCGACATATCAGGAATGAAAGCATGGGAAAGCATGGATGAGGAAAGGGGTACAACAGTAGGAATATTATCAGCCATAATTCACGAAAAGAAAAAAATTCGACTTTAGATTGTAGGAAGTATGACTAATAAGAACAATAATTAGAACAAGCTTATCTGTAACAATGTCGTGGCGTGACACCAATCACTGCCCTAAAGTCGAATTTGCCCCGCTAAGTACACGCGGACTCGTAGCAACCGACCCCCAGGGATACACGACTCCAATCCTTCGGTGTACAACGAAGAACTAGATTGAGAACACCCTTAAGCAATGCCCAGAACAATGGAGGTTTTGTGTTTTTATTTCGGAGAAGAGGAAAAGAACAATTTTTCTGTGTGTTTTCTGTGGAAAAAGATGATGAATTTATAGAGAGATTTTTGGGAAACTGTAACAGCCATAAACGGCAAGTGGAGCAGTTACCGGAGTAATGGGGAACTACAACAGTCATAAAACGGCTAGTGGGGTTAATGGAGCAGTTTCCAGAGTTAGTGGGTTGATTAAGTCTCCTGACTTAATCAAACCGCCCTTGACCAAAAAGAATAACCCGGTCCACAAAACCCACCCCACGCCCGCGAACCACATTCGCCACGGCCCACGGCCCTCGCCCGAGCCCGGCGCGCGCGCGCGCGTGTGTGTGTTGTGACCACCCATGCCACTCTCAAGCACTCTTAAACAAATGATTAAAGGGTAGTGCAATATATAAAGAAGGTAGTATGTGGGTTTTTTATCAATGTGGGACAATTGGTTTTTCATTCTTTTGAAGCATTCCTTTTTGGAGGAACAAACTCCAACATTCTCTTCCCTCTTCTGTTATACTCTAGAACTGTGTACCTATCTACCTGTGAGGGGAGAGGGTAACTAAGGAGACTGTCTTGAGGATGTTGAACAATAGAACTTAGATATTTTACCGGATGAGTTTTGGAGAAGAAGCCAGTCTATTTCTACTAATCTCGGTTTGTATCTTCTCCATGGACTCGTGGAGACTTAAGTGCATTCTATAATCCTGCTAAATTATGCTAATTGTCGACAGCTAATGGTGGAAAAACTTGTTCACTAGTAGCTAGATAAATGTTTTGATTGATTTTATTTTTAGTAGCTATGAGGTGTTTACTTCAATTTGAGGCTAAATACTTCTGATAATACGATTTAGCCTATAGGATAGCACAATTTGAGGTTTAGACGTTCAATACTCTGTATCTGGATGATGCCAAGAGTGACTGTTAGGTAGTTCTGCTTTTAAAATATCTAAATTGATTTTGCTGTGTGTTCTACACTAGAGATGTTCCTTTTGTAGGTGATTTAAGAACATAGATCGCCGGTTCAAGGTTCTGTTAGAAGCTTCTCTTTGAGCAGTGCCTATTGATCTCTTTGAGCAGTGCCTATGTGATCTCTTTGAGCAATGATGTGTTATGATTACCTTAAATCTTAGTAGTAAAAATTAATAATCCGCATAACTCATGTTTTTTACATTTCCTTTCGATTCAAAAGTTTTAACATTTTCTTACCCTTTGTTAACATGAAATCCAAAAAAACAGGGTATAATAGAACTACAGAATGCAATTGTTTGACAAAGAGAACAAAATCTAGAGCATTTGCATTCTTCTATACGTTTCTCTGATAAGGTGCACCCTACTGAAATTGCAACCATGAGTCTCTAAGCATGTGTTCACATTACATGAACCGGTAAAGAATATGAGGATAATTATCTTAAGAAACTAGGTTAGTGTCCGTGCGATGCACGTCTGGATATTTTTATTTTTTTATCAAAAAATAAGAAGAATAATAAACACTTTACATTAGTTTGGAATCCACAACCTATAAACGTTTTGCACTTCATGAAACCAATTTGTCGATTTGCTAATAAAAAGGTGGAACCTATAATTTTATCATATTTTAATCTTTTCGTAAATATGTTTTGTCACAACTTTTTTTATGGACTAACCCAAGACATTTTCAGTTTTGAATAATAATTGAACAATTAGTCAAATTTTCATAAATTTTGGTTTTTTAGTTTATGCCAAGTCCTAGCAGATTTATTGTTTTAATCAGAGGCGCAAATAGGGGGGTGGGTGGGGGCGGCCGGCCCCCCCAAACATTTCTTAAGAACAGTTATATATTGTAATAAACACTAAAATATATCACTAAATGCTACTTGCCTCAATAGTTGTTTCTAGTTTATTTCATGTATACTCCTTGGTTTAGGGTTCGGAACCTAAATACCATACCTTTTTTTTTCTACATTTTTTTCCTCGCCCCCCCTACCTATTTTTTAGTTCCATTTTATTTCTCGCCCCCTAACGTTGAATTCGTGGCTCCGCCAGTGGTTTTAATCAAAGATTAATGTAAGTTTCTTACGACCAATTTCCTTCAGTTTTAAGGTAAACCACAATTTTAAAGAAAAGACAGAAGAAATAATTAAAACCCAATAATTTCCTTTATTTTAATGCAACCCACAATTTAAAAGCTACACCTTTCTAATAACTACATGTATAGGTTGGGTTGCCAAATCTCAACAGGCATGGGTTGGGTTACCAAATTTTTAGATAAAAAATAAACAATTTAAAAGAAAGGGAAGAAGAAATAAATCCAATAGTCTGCTATGTAGTACTCCAGTAAAACAGAGAAGTCTTTCACCGATTTACTGTTTCTAAAAAAAATTAATCATCCTTTGATCAGACTCATAAACTAAATACAGATTAAACTTTAACCAATTTCAACAAAATGAAACAAAACCTCATATATAGTACAATTTAAAGCATATCTTCTGAATGGGTAATGAAAAATGATGATTGGAAATTTGGAATGCCCATTTAAAGAGGAGTGAGAAAACAGGATGGAGAAGGTGGAGGAGGAGAGAGAAAGGGGTATAGCCGTGGACCGTGATGGTGAGGTTTATACATGCGAATCAAATGAGGGAAAAATAAAAAGGGGCAGTTGGATGGGGCGTAGGGGCGGTAGTCGGCATAGGTAGCAAGGATTGGCGCCGGCGTCAATGGTGCCGGGTACAACTTGCGCAGCGGTGCCGTTGGGTGTGGGTGGTAAAATAATGGAGGAATGAGAGATAATATATTGATGTAGGTTAAGGTTGGATAACGAAGAGTAAGAAGACAGAGGTTGAGCATTGGAAAAAGTTGTTCATTTACTGCTCATTTAATGTAGTGTTTTATGGAAATGGGTTAAGCTTTTATTTTCCGGATTTTTCACCAAATGCCCCTGAGGTTTACTTTAATGCACCAAATACCCCTAAACTTTCCAAAATGCACCAAACACCCCTGACGTATGCAATAATATCATTAAATGCCCTTTTGTCTGACGGACGTTAACCCTCCGTTACCATGTTTTTACCTTGTTGCCCTTACTTGTCCTTTCTGGCGCCATATCAAAAAAGAAAAAAAAAAACAAATTCAAAACCTAACTTCCCAACTTCTTCCTCGACATTTCTCTCTGTTCTCTTACACCATTAGAGAGCACTTGAGTACCAAACCAAAGAGAGAGAAAGATCGAAATTTGCTGGGATTTGTGTAAAACAACTCGCAATAGTTAGTCGAAGTAAATCCCCACGAAAAGATCGACAATTTGGTCCAAAAATCTGCAGTTTTCGCGAGTCCTACAAAAGTGGGTGCAAGGAGAGCAAAGGACTGGAATTTGTGGCTTCAACTTCATCAAAATTGTGTCAAGGTTAGTTCACTCAATTCGTTTCTTGTTCTTGGTGCTATTTTTTGCGAATTTTGCTTTGATTAGGGTTAGGGTTTTGCTAAAATCGTGATTTTTCCATGAGATGGGTTAACTTGAATTTTGGGGTGTTAATGGTAAAACATAGTGTCTGGTTGTGCTTTGTTGTTTTGCCTAATGATTTAGTTCATTAATTTGAATTTTTGTGTTGTGTTTATTGTTTGTATAGGATGGTCGCAATTTGGTTGTTATGTCATTATAATGATCGGAATTTTGATGTGAGGGTACAAGATACTGATGAAACGAACTACATGGATTTGGTTGATGACTTGTTTGATGATTCTATTAAGCAAGATGTTCTGATTCCCGATTTATTTAGATTGTTTTATGTTAATCCTAGTACGAATAAAAGAGTAGAATTATTGAATGATGTTGGTTTGATGGGCATGTGGGGTTTATTTAAGCGCACAGATACTGTGGAAATATGGATAGAGAAGGCAAATGAGAAGGAAACTTCAATCCAATTTAGGACTGCAGTTAAGAAAAGGAAGGATATGAAGGAAAGGAAGGCTGCAGAACTTAGAAGGAAAGCTGAGGAGTTTGAGAGGGAGAGGGAAGAGGAAAGGAGAAGGTTAGAAAGGGAGGCTGAGATTCAAAGGGATATGGAGGAGCAATTGGCAAACACAGTGGCAGTTGAGGTGCCTGTGTATGATGTTGAGGATTTAAGCGTAGAGTACGTACGTGTTTACAGCTCACAACATGCTGACTGCTTTTCCCCGGGAGGTTCCCAACCACCAAATACACAAAAAGAGCCTTCACCACCACCAAGAGAGCCCTCACCACCACCAACCTCACCACAGACACAACCACAGCAACAACAACAACAGACAGAACATCAGCAACAACAACAAACAGAACATCAACAACAACAACAAACAGAACAACAGCAACACCAACCCACAGAACAGCAGCAACAACATCAAACAGAACACCAGCCAGATCAGACACCCCCTCCTAACAGGGCTGAGTTAAACAAAGGGAGGGGTTTCAGAATTTCCAGAAGTCATGCTAAGAAGACGGGTGAGTTTGTTCCTAAGAAGAGGGGGGGAAGGCCTGCTGGTTCAAGGGTGAGGAAACCCACTGCATACAATGTGGAGGAAGAGGAGCAATGGGATGATGAGAGTGATGATGAAAATTTTGAGGAGAGTGAGAGTGATAGTGAAACTGGTTTCAACTCCGACGATTTCATTAACGAAGAAATTGAAGAAGATGAAGAACAAGATGTTCTTAAGGAGGTAATTTCTGAGAGAAGTTTTGAGGATCATTTAGATGGGAGTAATAAGCTGGATAATTTGTATGCAAATGGGAAAGTTGTGGGAAGCATGCCATGGGGGACTATCAAGTTGCAACCATGGATGATATTCCAAAGCAAGACACACTTCATGGAGGTCTTCAGAGACTTCTGTATTCAAGAGGGATTTGCTGTGAGTGTTGAAAAGGCTGATACAACCAGATTCACTGCAATGTGTCTGGTTGAGTCATGCAATTGGAAGATCCATGCCTGTGTGTTGTTGGATGGGGTCAGTTGGGCCATTAAAACTCTTGTCAGTGAGCACAAGTCTTGTGGGAGACTTGAGGAGAATCCCATGGTGACATCTCAGTGGCTATGCACCAAACTACTTCCTGACATTGAAGCAAATCCAGAAATCCCAATTAAGACACTTCAAAGAAAGGCATTGGGGATTTATAGGGTACAAGTGAAACAGAGGTTGATGTACAAGGTGAGAAGCCTCGGGAGGCAGCAAATTTATGGAGGTTTTGATGAGTCATATGCCCTTTTACCATCCTATGCTGAAATGATCAAATCTACCAATCCTGGGAGTTATGCCTTGGTCACTTGGACTGCAGATTCTGTCTCGGAGCTTTTTATTGCACATTTTTTGGAACAAATAGGACAACATTTGTTTGGAACAAGTATGTATGAAAACAGATTGGATGATGATGTATTGGAACAAGAACTCATGCTGTGTTGTTGTTCTTGCTTCTCTGTTGTTGCTGCTTCTGTTGTTGATGCTTCTGTTGTTGCTTCTTCTGTTGTTTGTTATTGTTGTTGTTGTGTTGTGTTGTTCTTGCTGCTGGTGTTGTCTATTCTTGTTGTTGCTGTGTTGTTCTTGCTGCTGGTGTTGTGCTGTGTTGAAGTCCTTGCTGCTGCTGCTATTGGTGTTTGTTCTTGTTGCTCTGCTGTCTTGTTATTCTTGCTGTTGCTGCTGCTGCTGTTGTTGTTTGTTCTTGCTGTTGCTGCTGCTGGTGTTGCAGGGTTCTGCTTGTTGTTGGTGCTCCTGTTGCAGTGTTCTGGTTGTGCAGGTGGGGGTTTGGGGTGGACTGTTTGTGCAGTTGGGGGGGATTGGGGTTTAGGGCAGTGTGGTGTTGTTGTTGGGTATGGTATATATAAGGGAAATTAGTGTATGGGTGACTGCAACGGCTATATTATTCAAATTCAACGGCTAGTTTTTGGAAAAAAAATTACCAAACCTCAGGGGTATTTGGTGCTTTTTACCAAACCTCAGGGGTATTCGGTGCATTATGTTTTAACGAACTAACTGCCTAACGGAGGGTTAACGTCCGTCAGACAAAAGGGCATTTAATGATATTATTGCATACGTCAGGGGTGTTTGGTGCATTTTGGAAAGTTTAGGGGTATTTGGTGCATTAAAGTAAACCTCATGGGCATTTGGTGAAAAATCCGTTTATTTTCAGTAAAGGATCAAGAGGGGTGACATTTGAGCGGGAAAAAATTTCATGAGAGAGCGACACGTGTTCAATTTAGAGATAAAAATGATGTCAGCGGTATTTCTTTTAGTAATAGTTATAGAATAGAATAGATGGTGCCAACAATCATTCAGTGCCCTTTGCGCGCTAAGTTATATTAAGAGAACAAAAGAACTCTCCATGAAAAGAAAACCACTAAATAATAATGCCCACTGATATAGACTATGAGCAGGTCATTTAACAAATACCATGTATTTTCGTTAAGCCGTGCAAGAAACAAACAAACAAAAAGCAAGCTAAGATAAAGCAAACAAGTTCTTTCTAGTAAACTATAACAATAATCTAAGATAAAAATTATTGTCCGTGTAGGTAGTTTTTCAATACTTCCTAATAAAATCCTTTATAAATGGAAAAGATGATAAACTTACCAGCCAATTTGGTTGAAGGTCCATTTTGCAAACAACGAGGGTAAGCCCTGATTGAAGCAACTTATTAAATGTTTTATATGCTTAGTTTTAAGTTTCTAAGATGCATTCTAATCTATTTACGCACATTTAAGGCTCATTCCAATCTGTTTATGAAGCTTCAAATGAGTTTCATAAACATATAACTAATCATATGAATCATGAAAAAGGTTATAATGTGGAAAAAGGTTCGTTTGTTGGTATTTGGGATCGAAAAGGTCATTTCTGGCCGTAAATGACCTATATCGACCAAAATGACCCATAGGCGTGCATAACGAACTTGAAATGAGTCTTATAATCATATAACTAATCATAAGAATCATGAAAAAGGTTTAGAATGTGGATATAGGTTCGTTTGTTGGTAGTTGGCATCAAAAATGCCATTTTTTTGCCATAAATGATCTATATCGACCCAAATGACCCATATGCGTGCATAACGAACTTGAAATGAGTCTTATAATCATATAACTAATCATAAGAATCATGAAAAAGGCTTAGAATGTGGATATACGTTCGTTTGTTGGTAGTTGAGATCGAAAATGCTATTTTTGGCCATAAATGACCTATATCAACCCAAATGAATTTGTAGGCTTCTGGCTTTCGGACTAGTAGCTAAGTTGCTATAAACGATCTGAAGATCTAACCTGCTATTTATACCATATAAAGTATTATTGAGAGGAAAACATATTGTCCTGTTTTACGGTTTCTGGGCACATGTCTCTATTTACATTACAATGTAGATATCATACACTTTATAGCTTTCCAACGTCATATAGATTTCTATCTGTATAATATAACTCGTATATAACATAACTCTACCACACATAATATTATATTCTTTTAGATAACTACATTATCATTAATAGCTTAACATCATTCTTTAGTTGTAAAGTTCTATATGTGAAAAATGATCGAACAAAAGGTCTTGCGTGCACAAGTTGTACAATAAATTTATTGTGCACCAACATAACTTTAATCCAGTTTTCTCTAACTTTTACTCAGTTTTCTCTAACTTTTATACTTTAAAAAAAAAATTAATAGATAAATATTTTAAAGTGTTAAATGATTAATTTTATACATTATTAGTGATTTTGAATAAATATTTTTCATTAAAATGAAAAATTTTATTACTAAAAAGTAGATAACTTTTACATATATAATGGTGACTTTTAAGCATTTTACGTCAACTTTAACTTCGATGTACAATATTTATCGTACACCTCATGTAAATAAGAATTTGTGATGACCGAATATCTTAATTGGTAATAATAAAAAAAGACATGCATGAATAAGAAAAAATAATTAAATTAATGAAAACCAAAAGTAGCAAGTGAGAATGGCGAGTCCACGTAAACAAATTCATCGATCGACAACTTGACTTTTAACATTTGGTAGTTGATAAACATGAAGTTGGACATTGACCCGGTTAATTGGCTACATCCGTAACTCGTCTTTTCTGAATCAGATCCTTAAAGATTTATTTTTAATCAACTTACGGTCCTATGCGTCTACAAGGACAATTATGTCTTAATGTCTTATGGAAAAGAAAAACAAAAATTTTTGTATGCCCCCGATCTACGGTATTTTACTGTACATTCAAATATAAAAGTGAACCAGATCAAAGATATAAGTGACCTTATTCGAGGACTAAAGTTACCTGACTCAAGGATAAATGTGACCCTAACCATTGAAAAATGCGACCCTAACAATAAACAATGAAGTGACCATGATAAAAAGTGATATACTTGTTACAAGTTATAATTATGCCCAATACAACACCAACAATGGAAATATACATCAATACACAAGTGTAATATAGCTAGTAGGTTACGTGGAGCTTGACCCCACACCGTGTACAATATTGTACATTGCTCTACCATTTGAGCTAATAGCCTTGAAAATAAGATAACTTATAACTACAATAAAGAAAACTTATAACATCAATAAGGGTAACTAAAAGAATAGAATATGTGCCGATAACCTTCCTCTTTTAGGCCGCTACACAATATATTATCGTAGATCGATCTTTCTGAAAAGTTTGTGAAAGAAAAATATAGAAGCACGGTTATACTCCATTTGTTTGACAATCATATTTTAATTCAGAATTATTACACAATTAAAAGTTGAAGATAATATTATAAATTACTTCCAATATAAAGGAAAACACATATTCTTATTTACACGGGGGTGTACGATAAATATTGTACACCGAATTTAAACTTGGCGTAAAATGTTTAAAGTTATCTTTATATATGTGAAAGTTATCTACTCCCCCCGTCCCTTAATACTCGCATCGCTTTCCTTTTCGGGCCGTCTCTTAATACTTGCACCGCTTCTATAAATGGATATTTTATCAATATTATAATATTTCTCACACTTACCTATTACCCCACCTACACCCCTATTCTTTACAAAATATTATTTAAAAATTCACATCATCCACTCACCACTCCCCACCTCTTACACATTTCCCACTAACAATATTAAAAAATACCCCCTATCAACTAACACCATTAAATTAATAAGTCAATTCAAATGTCTTAAACTCCGCACCGGTCAAACCGGTGCGAGTATTAAGGGACGGAGGGAGTACTTTTTAGTGATAAATTTTTTTATTTTAATAAAAAATATTTCTTCAAAATCACTAATAATGTACAAAATTAATCACTTAACACTTTAATATGTTTATCTATCAACTTTTTTTTAATAATATAAAAGTTAGAGAAAAGTGGGTAAAATTTATGTTGGTGCATGTACAATACATTTATTGTACACCTTGTTGCAAGACCTTTTGAAAAGAAAAACTAATTCATGTGGGTTTTGTTTTATTCGTCTCAAAAAGCTTTTTAACAATATCAAAATTTTGTAATTTATACTAATGCATAATTCAAGATAGTAATGATACAAAATTTGCATTGAAAAACATGGGACATAGAAATTGGAACATTGTTATGGAACATAGGAAGTATGATAGTACAATTTAAAAAAAAACTTGAAGTGAAATGGGAATTTACGAAGAAATTAAACAAAAGCATATACCTTATCAGTGCTTTGTTCTTAAGAAAATATATCTATTATATTAGCAGTCTAAGTTGCACGGATACGGGTACGGGGACGGATACGGGGACGGGTACGAGAACGGAAAACGGCAAAATCAAAAATGTAAAAAACGGGTACGGCATGGATTCGGCAAAAAAAAAACAAAAAAACAAAAAATTAGCTAAATTAAACATCCATACAAAAATAGTTATTAATTATAAAAATAAAAACGTCCAAAAAAAAAAAGAATAATAATAATCAAACAAATAAACAAAACAAATAGAGAAACAAAAACAAAAATCAGTCATTCATTCTCATTCAATTATTCAAACACAAAACAGAGAAACAAAAAGGAAAAAAGAAAAGAAAAAGAGAAGTGTCTCATCGAGTCACCGGCGGCGAGGGAGACAAGGAGAGACGGCGGCGGTGGATGGTCCCTCGTCGTCGTCGCTGTTCGAATTCGCAGTGTTCGAGTGCTCAAGTGTTCGAAGCAGCTGCAAGAAGAAGACTCGCAGCTTCGCAGTTCGCACCACTGCACCAGCACTCCAGCAGGAAGCAGTGGCCGGCGCCGCCTGGCCGGTGGGAAGGAAGAACACCGGCGGCGAGGGAAAGACTCGAAGATTCGAAGAAGAGTCGAAGACTCAAACAGGTGAGAGAGAAATTAGGGATTTGGAAAAAAAAACCCTAAAATTCGAATTTGGGTATTAATGGTTGATGGGTACTTGGGTTTTGTCAAAATACGTACCCACCCGCGTACCCACCCCGTACCCACCCGTACCCATTTTCAGCCCACGTACCCAGATCCAGGATTCGTTTTGGGGACGTATCCGGGGCGTACCCGTCCCGTACCCGTACCCGGTACGGGAAACGGGTGTACCCAGCCGTCCCCTTGCTTCATAGTTAGAAGTAACCATCATACACTACACACAATTTAAATATTAAAAAACATAAAATTAAAGTTCATCCCAAAAATCATAAATATTTATATCACAATCAAATACCTACAAAATTATTAGCACAATAAATCTCTACAAATTTTCATTTTTTGATATCGATCTATAAAATCACATCCGAATTGGACTAAATTAAATACAAATTTACATCCACATATACTGAACAGTAAGACTCAAAGGGGAAGCATCAAATTTTCTTTCTTGTATGTTATATAGAGAAGGAGAGATGAGTGGGAAAGCTTGATAATTTACCATTAAACGTAATGAGTATATATACAGCCTATTATGAGTAGTTGCTAAGTATACAACAACTGAAAGGATAAGTACGTAGGTTGTTAACAAAAGATAACTATGCTAAGAGATAATGCACATAATAATATACAAGATAAATATTGTTAACTACTCTTGACTGAGTCTTCTCCAACATGTCCCCGCAAGACGGACGACCGTTGGGAAAGTCCGATCTTGGTAATTAGCATGTGGAGGCGCGTACGAGCCAATGGCTTAGTGAGAGAGTCGGCCAGTTGGTCATCATTGGCCACGGTAGTGACTCGCAAAACTCCAGCTTGAACTTTTTCACGAATAAAGTGGTAGTCAACTCCAAGATGTTTCATCCGTGATTGAAAGACTGGATTAACACTAAGTCGAGTTGCTCCAATATTGTCACAGTAGATAACTGGTTTATCACAATGGGACACACCAAGTTCATGCATGAGGTGACTTACGTAGGTTATTTCTGCTGCAGTTTGAGCAATGGAGCGATACTCGGCTTCGGTAGAGGATCTTGCTACTGATTTTTGCTTCTTGGAGCTCCAGGAGATTGGATTGCGACCCAAAAAGACAATGTAAGCTCCAGTTGAAACAAAGTCATCACGATCACCCGCCCAATCCACGTCGGAAAATGCATGGAGGTTGAGAGGGGAATCACGATAGAGGTTTAAACCAAGGTCAATTGTACCCTTTAGATACTTGAGGAGTCGTTTTAGAGCTTGCCAATGGACGGTGGTTGGATGATGCATAAATTGTGAGAGCTTATTAACAGCAAATGCAATGTCCAGACGAGTGAGAGACAGATATTGCAAGCCTCCGACTAGTGTACGGTAATCTGTAGGGTTATGAAGAGTCGTTCCAGCTCCCAAGGTGAGCTTGACATTGAGATCTAAGGGGAAGTTTACTGGTTTGCAGTCAGTCATAGATGCTCGTTCAAGTAAGTCAGTTATATACTTGGTTTGACTAAGAAACAAGCCTTGGGAGGAGGGTTGTACTTCGACACCCAAAAAATAATCCAACTCACCAAGGTCCTTAAGGGAGAACCTGTTGGCAAGGTGGGTGATAAACCTTGAAACGGTAGTTGGGCATGGTCCTGTAATAATAATGTCATCAACATATACAAGGACATAAATAGGGGCATGATTACCTTTAGTGAAGAAGAGAGAGGTGTCCATGACTGAGTTTGTAAAACCAGAGGCAAGTAAATAATTATGGAGTTCGGTATACCATGCACGGGGGGCTTGCTTGAGGCCATAAATGGCTTTACGCAGGCGACATACATGGTGTGGAAAATTCTGATCAACAAAGCCATGAGGTTGGGCCATGTAAACGTCTTCAGTAAGAGTACCTTGAAGGAATGCATCATTTATGTCTAATTGTCGGAGGTTCCACCCATTAGTGACAGCAAGGCTGAGAATAAGGCGCACCGTTGAGGGCTTAATGACCGGACTAAAAGTTTCAGTATAGTCAAGTCCGGGTCTTTGATGAAACCCTTTAGCTACCAAGCGTGCCTTAAGCCGTTCAATTGTACGATTTTTCTTGTACTTGATTCGAAACACCCACTTACACCCAACCAAATTTTGAGAGGGAGATGGAGGTACAAGTTCCCAAGTACCGTTATCAATGAGAGACTTGTATTGAGTTTCCATGGCTTGATGCCAATTTGGGTCAGCAAGTGCTTGCTTCACAGTAGTGGGTACAGTTGTGGTAAGTTGGGCAGAAAGGTTTTGTTGAGTAATATAGTGTTTTGATGATTATGAACAAATGATGATTATCTAACTAATGTGTGTATTGTTTAGATGTGCATGAACAAGTAATGAAGGTTAATAAAGATCATTTAGTTGGAAATTTCTGAAGATATATACAAGAAGAAGTGAAGTTCCTGAAAGGAACTCAAGAAGTGAAGGGAACTTCAGAAGAGAAGTCTAATTATATAAGTATACCATTAGACTTAGAGTTTGTGTCCTTAACTACTGCATACTTGTTTATTAGTTTGGTTTTCTTCATCTTGCTTGTATTGGTTGTCATCACTGACTTTATGGTTTTGATGACAACTAGCAAACGACTAACCTATGTTTGAGTTTCAATATGTATACGAAACAAATATAGGTTTGATGAAGAAACAAACATGAAGAGTTCAAGTCAATAAATCAAGTATCCAAGCTGCAACAAAGTTCTTCAAAGGAACACAAACAGATCAGTTCCTCAGCAGATCCTACGAGGAACAACGAGTATAAAGTTCCTGAGTAGGAACAAGCATGGAGAAGTTCCAGAGGCGGAACTATCAACATGAGGCTCTTGAGTTGGAGCATCATGAAGCATGAAGAAGAAAATAAGAGTTTATTTTCTAGGATTCATGTAAGTATGTAGAAACTTGAATAATTGAGGAACACGGTGCCAAAAGGAACTTGTCGGAACTTATGAGAAATAACGTCAGTTTATCTTCCTAGAATACTCCTAGTTTTAAGGTAATTTTAAGTGTCAATAACGTGGCTTTTAACACTCCTAGTTGTTAGGGATTTACCTTTGACTTTGAGTATTTATCTCCTAGTAAAACTCTATTTATTTATGTTTTTAAAATAAAAGATAATTTTTATAAAATCTTATTTTAGTTAGGATTCTGATTTTTATATCATATATTTATTTATTTATTATTTAAAATTCGTTTTTAATAATGTCCTATTCATTCTAGGATTTGTTTTGAATATCTTTTGTAGTTTAATGTGTTTAAAATTTTATTTTTAATAAATAAAAAATAATTAATCTTTTTGTAAAATAAAATCTGATTGTTAGTTATTTTATTTTAATAAAATTTATTTTTCTATTTTATTAAAATCAGATTTAAAAGGTTTTGTTTTAGAAAA
The DNA here is from genome assembly GCF_020520425.1 of Spinacia oleracea. NCBI lineage: Eukaryota > Viridiplantae > Streptophyta > Magnoliopsida > Caryophyllales > Amaranthaceae > Spinacia > Spinacia oleracea. Next base: position 97,895,385 of record NC_079489.1, read on the forward strand.
TTAAAATCATTGTTTTACGTTGTTTTGGAAAAACTACATTAGTGGAGAAATAATAGGAGATCATGGAAAACCTGATTATGCTTAGCCCTAACTCCATGATTTTCTCTACTGACTAAAGTCATGGGATCATGCCTAAATTGAAGGGCTTAGTGGTTGTTAGTGGAGAAGATTATGGAGAAAGTGGTTGAGGTTTCTTCCTCTATAAAAGGAGAGCTTTCTCATTCATTCAAGAGTGTCTGACTTCTCGGTCATTCCACAGAGTCTGGTTTACGTGGAAGGTAATTAAAGAAGATATATTTGTTCCACGTTTTTTAGTCAGTTCCTGCAGTTCCGAGTTCCTTTACAGTTATTCACTCTCTACATATTAGAGTTTAATCAATTATCAAATGTCTATATTTTAAGAGTTGTTCAAGGGTTGAGTGAGCTCTTGTAATGGGTAATTTGTCAAGGGTTTGAGTGAATTCTTGTATAAGTTTTGGGCAGGAACTTGAGTGAGTTCCTGATGTGTATGGGGTAGGAACTTGAGTGAGTTCCTGTTGTATTTGGGGAGGCTTTGAGTGAAGTCTATGAGAGAGAAGCTGATAGGCTTTGAGTGAAGCAAAAGAGTCAAGAGAGACTTCTAGGGAAGTCAGTGAGAGCGTAGTTGTTTGAGGAACAACTATTGGAACTTGAGTTCGTAGAGGAACTCAAGTAATGCCCGAGTTCCTTATAGGTTTGTAACTGAGTTGTTGCCCTATAGTGAAAAGAGTTTAAGTTGAAATCCCTAGTGGGTCGAGGTTTTCTTTCTAGTTGGGCGTAGAAAGTTTCCTCGTAAAATCTCTCTTGCATTGTTTCTCTACTTGCTTAAAGTTTCTTTATAATTCCGCAAAATTGGCTAGAAAGTTCCATACTACAATTCACCCCCCCTCTTGTAGTGTTCCATCCGAATAACAGGTTTAGTTCATTTATGGGTTTGAATATGTTATTCTTGGCTCATGTAGTGAAGGAGTGAGATGGGGCAGGTGGGGGAGGAGGGGGAGATGGTGGCGTCTGGATTATGGTGGGGGACAATGGTGGTGGTGTAGTGAGTTAAGGTTGCATTGTATCTGGTTGGTCCAATTGAGGAATATGAGGAGAGGGTATAGTAACAGGTAGAGAAAGTGAGCACCATTTATCAAGGATAGTTTGGGGCGTAGGGGCGGAAGCGTTGGGATAGTTAGAAAATGGATAAGTGTCTTCAACAAACCTTACATGTCGAGAAGAGTAAAGTCGATTGGATGCGGGATCAAGACATAAGTAGGCATGTTGAGTGGGTGAGTAACCAACAAATACACAAGCAAGAGAGCGAGGAGCTAGTTTGTGTTTAGCATATGGTCGTAGCCAAGGATAACAGAGACAACCAAAGTTATGGAGATTGTCGTACTTAGGTGTGTCACCAAAGAGTTTGTGAAATGGAGTTTGATTGTTGAGTGTAGAAGTTGGCATACGGTTTATGAGATAAACCGCTGTGAGAACAGCATGAGGCCAATAAGTGAGAGGCATTGAAGCATGGGTGAGTAAGGCTAGACTTGTTTCGACAATATGCTTATGCCGACGCTCCGCATACCCGTTATGTTCGGGTGTGTGGGGCGGCGAAGTGAAGTGAGCAATGCCAGATTGGGCAAGGAATGGGTCTAGTTTCTCATACTCACCCCCATTATCTGAATAAAGAGTAAGGATAGGTCGTTTAAAGTGTTTTTCCACAAGAGCTTTGAAACGAGGGAAGATTGTGGCTGTGTCAGACTTATTTTTGATTGGATAAAGCCAAATATATTTTGTATAATGATCCACAAATACTACATAATATTTGAAGTTATTATAAGAATACACAGGGGAGGACCACACATCACTATAAATAACTTCAAGGGGAGAATAAGTAGTAAGCGTAGATAATCCAAATGGGAGTTTATGGCTTTTATTAACTAAACAAGAGTTACAGTGAGAATCATGAGAATGAGAAACTGCTAAACTAGATAATAATTGCTTCAAAATAGTGGTGGAAGGATGTCCTAAACGGTGATGCCAATCAACCTTCTTGGCAGTGGTGAATACTCTAGGTGGAAGAGAAGAAAACTTGGGCCATTCATAAACTCCGTCCTTAGTTGGTCCTTTGAGAAGGGTTTTCCCCGAGCTAAGATCCTTGACATAGAAAGAAGATGATGAGAATTCAATTGTTACGTCATTGTCAAGACAAAATTGATGGATAGAAATAATATTTTTATGCATAGAAGGAACACACAAGACATTTGATAATTTAAAGGATTTATGAGAGGAGGAAGAGAGTAGAGTAGAACCAGTATGGGAAATAGGCAGCCCAGTTCCATCACCAATGACTATCTCGTCGGTACCGTCATACGGTGAATGGAAAGATAAGTTCTCAAGATCAGAGGTCACATGGTGGCTAGCCCCACTATCTAGGAGCCAAGCAGGGGTGCGAGGTTGAGCGGTGGCTTGAGCAGTAAGAGCTTGTGGTGTAGCATCGGTGCGGTTGTTACGAGATGGGATGCGAATAGAAGGGTGAAGTTCCCTAAAGGTTGGGCAATATGATATCACATGACCTTGAACATTACACCACTGACATTTACCTTGAAAAGGTTTGAAATGCTTTGGGGGAGTAAGGGAGGGAGACTGAGAGTCAGTATGCTTGGGATTATTGTAGGTACGGTTATTTGATTTATAGTAACGGGTGTTGGTAGGGTGAGCGGTAGCCGGAAATGATAAAGTGGTGGTGACAGTGGTTTCTTGGGTTTGGTTTTGCAACTCCTTATTTATGAGCTTTTCATGAAGTTCCTCAAATGAGATTGGAGTGTCACGAGCATGTACGCCATCAATGACGGATTGATAGGTTGAGTCAAGTCCTTCAAGAATTCTATCAGTCACATCTTCATGGTTTTGAGGTTCACCCAAGAGAGCCAATTCATCAACAATTCTTTTGACTTTCTGCATAAATTCAGAAATAGAGAGGTTGCCCTTAGAGACATACCGAAGTTGGGCTTTGAGTTGCTTGACATGACCACGAGACGGTGATGCATAAGTCTTAGAAAGAATGTCCCATGCCATCTTAGAGGTTGTTGCACGGGTGATAAGAGGGCCAAGATTTGGTGAAAGAGTTCCGGCAAGAGCTCCAAAGAGTAATTTGTCTTGACGGATCCAAGTGGTGTACTCCGGGTTTGGTACAAGTTTGTCCTCCTTGGTAATGGTAGGAGGTGGAGGAGGGTGAGTTCCGTCAATATATTGGTACAGGTCATACCCAATGAGTAGAGCTTCAACTTGACATTTCCATGTGAGATAGTTTGAGGGGGTGAGTTGTTGGACAGAATGAACATTTACCACAATGAGTGGCTTGGTTGGTTCATTGGAGTTGGGGATGGTGCTACTGCCTGCATGAGACATGGTAGGGGAGTTTGGAAGAGATTGAGTTTTAAAAAAAAAATTCGTGGCTCAGATACCATATAGAGAAGGAGAGATGAGTGGGAAAGCTTGATAATTTACCATTAAACATAATGAGTATATATACAGCCTATTATGAGTAGTTGCTAAGTATACAACAACTGAAAGGATAAGTACGTAGGTTGTTAACAAAAGATAACTATGCTAAGAGATAATACACATAATAATATACAAGATAAATATTGTTAACTACTCTTGACTGAGTCTTCTCCAACATGTTAATCTTACATCCAAATTCACAAACGTTTGTGCATTTTAGATGATTGACGTACTTTTTTTTGACGGGAAGACAATATTTGATTCTTGTATAATCCGACAAATTGAAACAACTGGACTGCATATTTTTTGCCAACTAAATTAGTTATTCATTGACACTACTTTCTATTTTCTAATCTTACAATGTGTATTCATTCTCAAACAACAATTTATATTTGTAAGCTAAAAATAACAATAATACTAATAATCATTTAATTGATGGTTACAATTTTTATTAAATTGTTAACTAGTACTCCCTCCATTTCTTTTTTATCTTCCTGTTTCTATAAATGTCGTTCCTATTTGATCTTCCTGTTTCTATTTTTGGACATGACTTTTTACCATAAATTTCCCCACCATCCCTTATTTAATTCATTCACATTTCCCCATTCACCCATTCACCCACTCAACCCCACTTTTATGATTTTTTATTACCTTAATAAAAATATCATCTATCTCTTTCATTTCTTTATTACTTTTCTTCATTTATTTATTATTTTCTCTTACACCCAATCATTACTCTTACACCCAATCATTACAAGATTCCATTTTCTTATTTTCCACCCCAAACACCAAATAGGAAGATCATTTAGGAATGGAGGGAGTAGTACAACTATATTTTTATTTAAGTTACTACGACAATGTATATGTTAAAACATACACGTATGATTTAACTTATTGAAAATACGAATAAATGATAAAGGTCGCAATATGAGATATTTAAGTCGTGTCACAACGATTAAATGACATGTTTATGTGTCATTATTTAAATTGGAAACTAATTTATTTAACTTATATAACATATTATACATGTTACAAAAACCTCAAGTCTTATATGAGACCAGACACACCAGCAACTTGATGGTGTGACATGTTCACACTTATAAATAAACGTACCCAACGCGTTTAAAGACAAAAAACAAAGTAACATCGGCATAGAAAATAAAGTAACATGATAGAAAATAAAGTAACATCAACATAGAAAATAAAATAACATCAATATATACAAAGAAACTCTAACATGAAATTGAAAAAAACGCAATAAAACAAAAAAAAAGTAACCGCGAATACAAGGTATAAGTAACATCATCATAGAAATTCAAGTAACACCAATTTATACAAAAAACCTCTAACATGAAATTGAAGAAAATGCAATAACTAAAAGTAACATCAGCATAAAAGGTCAAGTAACACCAGTCTATACAAGGAACCTCGAACATGAAATTCAAGAAAATGTAGTAAACACAAGAAAATAACAGCGAATACAACGTACAAGTAACATCATCATAGAAACTCAAGTAACACCGGCCTATACAAGGAACCTCTTACATGAAACTGCAATAAAACAAAAAAAGTAACCGTGAATACAAGGTATAACATCAGCATAGTAATTCAAATAACACTAGTTTATAAGGAACCTCTAACATGAAATTGAAGAAAATGCAATAACTAAAAAGTAACATCGGCATAAAAGATCAAGTAACATCAGTCTATACAAGGAACCTCGAACGTGAAATTCAAGAAAATGTAGTAAATACAAGAAAATAACAGCGAATACAACGTACAAGTAACATCATCATAGAAAGTCAAGTAACACTAGTCTATACAAGGAACCTCTTACATGAAACTGCAATAAAATAAGAAAAATAACGACGAATACAATGTATAAGTAACACCAACATAGAGTATCAAGTAACACACGTCTATACAAGCAACCTCTAACATGAAATTCAAGAAACTGCAGTAAAACAAAAAAAAGTAACGGCGAATACAATGTATAAGTAACATCAGCATAAAAGTCAAGTAACACTCGTCTATAACTTTCTCCATATTAGTTGCGCGCGTCACACCATCAAGTTGATGGTGTGACTGGTCACACGTGAGACGCACTGTTACAAAAAAAGTAGAAAATTCTTAATATTCTAATTTGTTTCTTTTTTCATATCGACTACCTTATTTACATATTTTCATAGTAAAAATATTACATTGATGGTAAAAATATTCTAATGACGCATAACTTACGCGACGCCTATATATACCAACTAAACACTGACAAGTAAGATTGCAACAAATAAATGTTGTGGCAACTTGTGACCTTTATCATCACCTTAAAAATAATCACACTCATGTAACAAATTGCAATACGTTATTATATTCAGAATAGGAATTTTTTTAAAATTACCTATCTTGCAATATGTGAACGGAATTAATACACAATTTAAGAGACTAAGGCCCTGTTTAGTTCACCTTATTTCAGGACCTTATTACTTATTTCAGATCTAATCAGATCAGATCAGACCAGACCAGATCAGATCATATCAGAAAAAATAAGATCAGATCAGATCAAATCAGAAAAAATAAGTTCAGATCAGATCAGATCAGACTTTTATTATTATTATTATTATTATTATTATTATTATTATTATTATTATTATTATTGGTATATGTTTATATAATCGTTATTATATTTAATATTTTATTACTATTATTGCTTTAATAAAAAATAATTTTGTTGTCGGTGCAATTAAAATCTATTATTTAAGGCATAAAAAAACATTAACAAAACATTTAAATTAATCATGTCCAAATTAAAATCATTAAATCCAGATCAGAAACGATATGATTAGGTCATGTCCATATCAGAACTCATTTTTATTAGACCAGAACCATTATATATCCAGACTAGAACTGATAGTATCAGATAATATCCAGATCATTACTGATCTGTACAGATCATGTCCAGATCATGTTCAAATCTGCAAAGATCTTGTCTACATCAGAACCGATCCTTACAGAACCAATATGTTCTGATCAAAACCGATTTGTACAGATCATGTCCAGATCATAATCGATATGTCCAAATTATAACTGGTCTATATATCGACTCTGTACAGATTATGTTCAGATCAGAATTGATCTGCAAAGATCATGTCCAGATCAGAACTGGTATGTACAGATCATGACCAGATCAGAACTGATCTGTATAGATCATGTCTAGATCAGAACTGATCTATACAGATCATGTCCAGATCATGTCTAGATCAGAACTGAACTTTACGTATCATGTCCAGATCAGAACTGATCTGTACAGATCATGTCCAGATCATAACTGATCTGTACAGATCATGTCCAGATCATAACTGATATGTACAGATCATGTTCAGATCATGTCTAGATCAGAACTGAACTGTACATATCATGTCCAAATCAAAACTGATATGCACAGATCATGTCCAGATCAAATCTGATATGTACAGATCATGTCCAGATCATGTCTAGATCATAACTGAACTGTACATATCATGTCCAGATTAGAACTAATCTGTACAGATCATGTCCAGATTAGAACCGATCATGTCCCGATCATAATTGATCTGTACAAATCATGTCTAGATTAAAACCGATCTGTACATATCATATCCAAATCAGAACTTATATGTCTAGATCATAACCGATCTATCTAGATCATGTGTAGGTATATCTAATATAAGGGATAGTTAAATCATGATTAATGAGCAAAGTCAAATAAATAATAACAATATTATAAATTTGTGTCACGTTTATTTTACACGTAAGTCGTTTAATATTAATAAATGTAGATTTTTGTTTAAACTTAATTCTGAAGAATCAAATCAGATCAGACCAGATCAGATCAGATCAGATCAGAAAAAATAAGTTCAGATCAGATCAGACCAGATCAGATCAGATCAGGAGAAATAAGGTGAACTAAACAGGGCCTAAGTGTTCAAATAAATGGTCTCTTAATTAGTTTTAAAATTGAATTCCATAAGTGATGACTTGGCTCTTGTTAATCATGACTTTAAGAGATGTGTTTCAAATTACTGGTCTCTTAGTTTTATTAAAGAATTTGATAGTTATATCCGCTCCCTTATGTGTCATATTGGTTACTTGTATTAAATAAGAGATATGTTCTTGGTTATATCAGCTCTCTTAACTTTTAAAAAAATGTTATAAATATATTGTATTGTGGATGTCCATTATAACCCTGACATATTTATCCCATAATGTATGTATGTGTACATATTATATTAATTGGAATAAGATCATAACCGTCGGTTTCTCTCTTCCTATCTCTCCCTTTTTCCCTACTTTTATAACACGTTATCAGCACCATCGCTAATGGACGAAAGACAACGGGAATAATCAACGAGAGACAAAGAAAACTACCATGCATTATTTGATGTGAGTATTATGTGCGACTAATTATCATTTTTTGGTATTTACTACCTTAAAAATACACCACTTTTGTATTTACTATCTTATGAAAATTTTATTTTAAATTACTACCTTAGACATCCAAAAAAAAAAATATTTGCTACCACTTTACAATTTTCTCATTTTAAAATTAAAATATCTCTTTCTTTTCTTAATCGTTTAAAGTGATTCAAAGTTCATTATTTTTCTTTTTCTATATCGATTTCATTCAGAACGACATTTCAAAGCAATTCGATATATAATTAATAAATATTTTAAAATTGTACAAATAATATTTAATTCGTTTTACCTTTTGCAAAATGTTAAAAGCAAGATCCCTATGAAATTCTTACACATAAATGAGAAGAATGGGTTTGAAATCATATAAAATGATTAAGAAATGAAAGAGATATCTCAATTTAAAAATGAGAAAACTGTAAAGTGGTAGTAAATACAAAAAAAATTGAAACTTTAAGTTAGTAATTTAAAATAAATTTTTCATAAGGTAGTAAATACAAAAGTGGTGTATTTTTAAGGTAGTAAATACCAAAAAATCTTAAATAAAATAAAAATGTTAACAAGTTAAACTTGCCTATCTGAAACCAATAAACATTTAAATCTCTAAAGAACACAAAAGAGATAGCTTTAAGCCCTCAACAAAAGGAAGGAAATAGTCCATCTGTCCTTTTCTATTCTTTAAGTATTACGTTTTGACGCCCCATTTAATCTTTAGGTTTGAAATATTTCCTTACTATTGTGTTATAACATAAATGTCTTAATATTCTGTAAAAAAATCATGTCAAGTGATTATTTTAATCAATCAAATTTATTGAGACATTGAATCTTTCACACTTTTCCATTAAAGCTTTAAATCTTCCCTGGTTTCCCCATATCAGAATTTGGATAGAAGTAAAAAGAAAATATTAAAAATAACATAATTTTCATTGCTTAAATAAATATAAGAAAAAAAATATCTACAGTAATCTATCTCTATTATATAAGTCAAGAGGGGAGGGGCGATTCGGTAACAACACTTTTCGTGTCCACCCACAAAAATACGAAAATACCCTAACCTACATCGTTCTGCCGTTTATTTCATTGAAGCTGGCATTTATTCCAAAACTTTCAAACCATTTTCTCTCCCATCCTCTATCATCAGATTAGGGTTTCGTTAAAAAGCTCTCCCTCTCTCCTCTCTTTCTTCTTGCTCGAATTCTTCGAATCTGGACTAATTGATTTCGATCTCAATCCTAGCTATGGCCGATCGCATTGTTCTGCATGATATCAATTTATAAACTCACAAGGTAAATCATAGCATTTTTCTCTTTCATCGTCCTCAATCTTCATTTGCCTCCATTTTTATTTCCAAAATCGTAATTGTTGATTCTTATCAACTCATTTTATCAACTCACGAGGTTTCGGAGGTGGTTTCCGTCGGAGAGATTAATCTGATGGTGATTAGGCTTTCCTCTCCTCGAAATCGTCGCCGCCGTCACGAATGAAGGAAAAAGTCTGCAGTTTGACGGAGTTGTGAATGAAGGAAATCGAGGGAAGAGTATATGGGATACTTTCTCCAGACTCCCAGGTATTATTATTTTTAATTATTAGTACGAATACTAATTAATTTGTTAATTTTATAGCGATTAGGATATTATGTATATAATTGCTTAATTAATTTGTTGATTCTAATTAAATTGAAGCATTATGTAGTATTTTATTTTGTTTTCGTTTGAGGGGTAGTATTTTAATTTCTTAATTTTGATTAATTAGAATTATTATATAGCACAATTGATTAATTTGTTATTTTTTATTAAATTGAAGGGAGGATATTGGATTTTAGCGATGCGGATGTAGCTGTTGATCAATACCATAGATTCAAGGTAAAATTTGTCAAATTTGGGATTGTTTCGTTTGTTTAGGTTTAAATTTAGTTTCTTTTTGTTAAAGACAGAGTACCCCATCGTAATTGTTGAATTGGTTAAGACATAGATGTTTATTGTGTTTTGTTTAAGAATGATCTGGGTAGGGGAGGCTAAGGGATTTAACACAAAAAGTATCATCATTGTGAACTAAATTATTTGTTACTATTTTTTTTCTTGAGAATTACTATTTTTTTTGTTTCTTTTGAATTAGAACCCCCAAAAAGATTGAATCTTTGTTCTGCTGAAAACCCCCAACAACAAAATTAAATTGAAAAACTTTCTGGAGGGTACAATAATTCTTTGTGCGCAAAAAATCAGAAAAAGAAGCAAGAAGTACCAACAGTTGAAACACTAGGGTTTTTTGTTGTAATTTGTGTAAGGTAAGTTAATCTTTCATACACAAGAGGGTTTTCCCCCTGTTGCTTTCTAATCTTTGTGTGCAAAAAATCAGAAAAAAGAAGAGATTTTGCATGTTGCTGGGTGATTTTTGAGCTTGATTTGGTTCTGATTTTATTAGGTTCAAGTGTTAATTTGGATTGTAATTTTGATTTGAATTTGGAAGTTTTGATCTGGGTTTGTTTGATTGGTTCTGATTTTGATGAACAAATTTTCTTTTGAAAAGAAAAGCGAACTGATATATGTATGATTTGTGTGAAAGATTAATAATTTCCATGACTAAACTCATTCTTATTAGCCCATTGAAGTTATTGATGCCATCATCAATTCATCACTGGTCACAATCATGTATTTATGTGTCTCTAAGCTTTCTTATGTATAAAGAGCTTAATTCCTTGCTGATATTTTCTGCATGTTAAAGTGTTTACTTATTGAAAGTAATTGATTCCGTAGTTGATCACATTTATGGAGTGGCGTAATGTACCAAAATACAGCCTAATCCTAGGATATACATGATCAATTAAGTTTGACTAATTGATCCTAATTGATGCTAATTGATTCTAATTAATGCTAGCCTAATCTTAGGATATTTACAGAATATTAAATTGATTTAAAAAATATTCTTTGACTTAATATTGCCATATTCTATCACTTATCACTAGATTTCTTGGGTTGCCAGATTAGAAGGGAGAGTGCTCATGGAGAAAGTGTATGTTGCAACAATGTCAGAGCGCTCTTTGATGAGCTCCCAATGCCACATATCATTGTTGAATCACACTCTTTCCTGCTGGACCTCTGGACCTCTGGACCTCTTACAGAATGGGATTATGCCAAAGCTGAGAAAGTACAGAAGGTGCTCAGATATAACTTTGTAAATAATTGGCAACTAACTTTGTAAATAATCAAGAGTTTGCATTTTCATCTTGAACTTTGTAAATATTCGGAACTGGATCATAAGACTGTTGACTCTTTAATATTTCCAACATATAATTTTAGTTTATACATAATCTCGCACGCATCGCGTGCATATAAGACTAGTATTATTAAAGCGGAGTGGTGGGTAACGAGAGGTTACCAAACCCTCAATACTCCCCTCTTAGCTATGTCACGTTATACTCACTCAAAAGGCAATTAATTAAATCACATCTTCAATCACGCATCAATCAAGCAAGAAAAAAAGGAGAAAAAAAATTAAAAAGGGAAATTTAAAACAATTTTAATAATTAATCAAATTTAAATATCTTAAATAATTATAATCTAACTTAATAAAAATCAAAGTTTTCGAAATAAGAATAAAAAATATAAATAGGAAGAAATAATATAATTTCAGAAATAAACCTAAAATAAGTAATACGTATATAGCAAACTTAAAAAGTAAAAAGAACAAGTACGTAGGAAATGATACACACTATATAGAGTAGGGAAGAAATTAAATAATATAATTTCAATCTCCATTATACATACTACAATCTTAATAAATAAAGATTTTAAATGAGAAAATTGGTTTAGTGAGAAACTTAAAAATACCCTATAAAGTTATTTTCTAAAATCTCCGGTTCAATCTCCAACAAATGACAATGTCCATCAAAACCACACAATTAAACAAACATAATATAGATTGAATTTTAAAATTTGACAATTAAATTTAGGGTAAACCATTCCCGTAATATGGAATAAAAATATACATAGTATAAGGAGCCTTTGGTAAAAATAATGATTTTTAGATTTAATAAGTTTGGAGGATTATAAAAACTCAAGTTTATAAAGACTAAAAATTATGAAGCATATCAACAAAATATTTACGTAAGCATCATACGAATTCATTTACTTTTGTTCTACGTGTTTTAGAAGAAGAAAATGAAGAAATGTGGGTAGCGACTCACGACAATCCTTTGAATTAGATTAGAAGAATAACTTGAATGAGATAAGAAAAATAAGTTTATTATTACAATAGGGCATACACAAATTAAAATTTACCACATAATAATTTTCGAAATTTTTATTTGCAAAAGCCATCATGATTTTCTACTAATGTTCCTTATTGTTGTTAATTAATTTTTTAATTTGGTTTTTATGTTTATCTAAACATTATGCGGAGTATTCATGTCCATTGTGATGTTGATTCTCTATAAATATTGTTAGTTATTATACAGAATATTGATTTAGCAAGATTATAAATTTAGTTATTGCACGGAAACATACTAGTTCGTCTTTAAATCGCGTGCATGATATCAAACGTAAAGATTAAAATGGGGACGAAGAGGGTAATAATTATATCATTTTTAGCTATGTAATTTACATTTATTAATTTATATTTATTAACAATGATTTTATAATTAATTATTATAAATTTTCCAATGGTTTCAAAATTATCTAATACTAATAAGTTCAATAAGTAGCAACCAACTCTAATAAAGTCCTATACATAATTAAGTTAGATAAGTTTGGGTGTTATAAGGTGTATAGAACACACCCTTAGTAGGTAGCATTTTCGCATGTTAAATGCAAAATAAGGTTGAGCCTTTAATATTATTTTTAAAAAAGTCCATTTTACAAGACCAAAGGAGACTCGACTTTAAAACCATATAGCGACTCGGAAAATAGTCCCTTAGCCATAAAGTGAAAGCTTCTCTTTTCTTTAATTTTTTTTAATGTATCTCTCTTTATTTTATTTTTTAAGGTAATGTATCTCTTTTCTTTAGTTAAAGATATCTTGTTTTCCTTATTATTTTTGAACATAATTATTTCTTTACTATTTATTAAGAATATACTTACTTCATAGTTATTTATAGAAAATTGATAGCTAGGCATCATTAAGTGATACAAATGATGGATCATTTTCAAGGCAACAACGTCGCTAATCATAGCTATATTCCTCAATCAAACTCAACTTGCCTAGCTAACGTCTTCATCTAATGAACGAAACAACCCCTCTCTAAAAATCTACGATTAATCTTGCACCGTATAAGAACAACGTCCTAACATGAGAGTCGGTAAAAATTCGAATAAATAAATAAATAAAGAGCTAAACGACCCAACAAATTGACCATATTGTCACATTAGAGGCAAGTAACTATAGATGTTTCCAAACAGTGAAAACCAATGTGATGTGGGGAGGAAAAACAGTGAAGCAGCTAGTAGCAGTGGATAAATTTGGGACCATAATGCAAGGGAGTCCATACTTAAGAAAATTACAGGTTTACTTGAATTTGACCATACCAACAAAATAGTCCCTCTCAAAATTAATCACAAAAATGTAATATATGCCCCCTTTTCGACCCATTATATTGAAAAGGAGAGATTTTTTGGTTGAAATATCATAAAATCATATGCTCATCCTAATCAAAAGGAAAACACAATTTGGGCTCCACTAGAAAATCCATCTAATAGAATTGTAACCAATGAGGTGCCTTGTTTTAGGATCAACTTTTAAAGCTTAGCCAATAAGGTTGGAGATAAGACCATTTTGGCTTATAGGTTTGGGTTTGGTCCCCAAAAGTGTTATTTTCTCTTTCATCCCACCCTCCACCTCACCCTTTTTTGCAATCTACCTCTAACAAACTGCGCTTTTCAAACTGTAAAAGCGCATCGTTTTGGTCCCTACGTACTCGGTACTAGTAGTATAATACTACAATAGCCCCTTAAACCCTCCCAAAAGTGTTGTAATAATTGTAAGCAACATTACCTTCCGCTCCTACTCACGCATATTACTACTACTTGTATTTCTTACTCAAAAACACACACAAAAATAGGCATCTATCTCACCAATTGAAATTGCGAGATCAGTACCATGATATCCGAAAAGAAAATAGCAAACGCGATGAGCGGAAAGACTGCGAGAGCGTGCGACTGTTGCATACGGAAGCGAGCGCGATGGTACTGCCCCGCCGATGATGCTTTCTTGTGCCAAACATGTGATGGTACTGTCCACTCTGCCAACTCCTTAGCTCGAAGGCACGAGCGAGTACGTCTAAAGACAGCTTCACTCAAGCGAGCAGTTGAGGATCTTCAACGTCTCGATTTGCCCTCTTGGCATCGTGGGTTGACTCGGAAACCACGAACACCACGCCAAGGAAAGCATCAATCAAAATCCCAAGAGCGAAACCCGCTCCATGTAATTGTTCCGGAGCTAGGGATGGAGGATACAACTTCGTCCCAAGACGATGAGTCGGAGGAGCACCTTCTTTACCGGGTCCCCATTTACGACCCGTTTCTAACTCATCATTTTGGTTCTTCACCGACGATAGACGATATTAGACCGTTGGAGCTCGAAGAGGTAAACAACATGTTTAGCAATTCGAAACCATCCCCAGATGATTACATGCCTTCTGATATGGATCTTGAGGATTTTGCTGCTGATGTTGAGACTTTATTGGGGAAAGGCCTAGATGATGAGTTGTACGGGATTCAAGATCTTGGACTATTGGATTCTAGTCCTAGCATTATTAATATCAATGACAATGATATTTGCCTAAATGTAAAAGAAGAAGATGAATTGTGTGACGAAGGAGGAATGATTCAGGCAGATAGCAATAATGTAGTGATCAGAGAGTCATTCGAGCTGAATTTCGACTACGACGATCACGATTTTGGGACCACATGGGAAGATGAACAAGAGCACAAAAGAATCATAATGATGGAGCCTTGTTCAATAATGGTAAATGAATCATGTAAAATAGAAGAAAATGATGAAACAGAGAAAAGTAAGAGAAGAAATATATTATTGAGGCTAGATTATGAGGCAATAAGTGCCTCATGGGCTAGTCAAGGTTCCCCATGGTTGAACGGCCAACGCCCCGTGATTAATCCCGACGATTGCTGGCCTCAATGCATGGTAATTTTTCACTCTAATCATTAAGTAACATATATAGAATGTACGATATTAGTGTAATTGCATCTCTAACAGTGAATTTGTCATATTACAACAGGGAACGTGTGCACTACAAGGAAGACACCATCAACAACTATATGGAGATCATCAAATGGGGGGAAATGGAAGAATGATTGGAGATGGAGGACGGGAAGCACGAGTAACGAGGTACAGAGAGAAGAGGAGGACAAGATTATTCTCCAAGAAAATAAGGTATGAAGTCAGGAAATTGAATGCAGAGAAGAGGCCAAGAATGAAAGGGAGGTTTGTTAAGAGGTCTTCCTTTGCTGCGGCATTTCCTAACTAGTACTAGTACACTGTCATGTTTGGCTTTTTTTTTTAGGACTTTTGCACAAATGCAAATCTTGTAATTTTGTTTACCTTAAATTATTTGCCCATCTTTTTGTATACTATAGTAGTCGTTAGCTACTGTAACTCTGTAATTATGAGAGACACTCTTTGTATTTTATGAGTCTCATAACAACTCAATTAAATTTGTGTTCGACCTCGAATTCAAGTTCGAGGAGTATCATATACGAAGTACGAATTAAGTACATTGTTGTTCTAGCCTTTGTATCCATTGTAGAGGTTAATCTCCGTCAGCTATAACACAAAGTACATACTCCGTAGCAGTGGCGGAGCCATGATTTCACGGATGGTGGGTCACCATTCTACGCCGCTCACCATAAATCAATGTTTAAATTAAAAGAAAAATATTAATACTAAAAAAAAAAAATTCCAAAAGTAACAAGTATTAATTATTACAACCGAACTTCAAAATTACAATTGCTCTCTACGGCTTTTCATGTTTTGATATCTATTTATTATATCATCCATATCATATCATTCAAAAACAAATCTTTCTCTACGTAAGTAATCAAACAGTCATTCAACATTTGATCTCCCACTTGAGGCGAGGGAGGATTTTGTGGAGGAGGAGGGGGATTTTGTAGAGGAGGATGATCTTGATGAGGAGGTGTTTTTTTAAGAAAAAAACTAGAAATATCCCGTGTTTTCTTCCTTTTTATTATGAAAATTAAGTCACAAATACAATCAAGTACTACCTCCGTTCCTAAATGATCTTTACGGTTACTATTTGCACGGTAATTAAGGAATTTTGGTGAATATGTGATGGTGGGGTAACAAATGGAAAATGAGTGGCTATAAATTGTCCAACAATGTGAGTGGGTGAAAACTAATATTAAAGTATTGTGAGTGAGTAAGTTATGGTGGGCCAAATAAGAGTAAAAATGGAATAAAGTAGGAGTGTAAAGAACTTTCAGGAACGGACTAAAACGGAAAGCGTAAAGAACTTTTAGGAACGGAGGTAGTACTTAATATTGAAATAATATATAATTCCTAAATCAACAAATTTCTAATTAAACTATTTAAATATCAAAATCAACAAATTCCTAATTCCTCAACAATTCAATTCAACTCAACAATTGCTCAACAATTCAATTCAACTCAACAATTGCTCAACAATTCAATTCAATTCAACTCAATTCAACTCCTCACAAATTCAATTCAATTCAATTCCTAATTCCTCAACAATTCAATTCAATTCAACGATTCAATTCCTTACAAATTCTCAAATATCACAATTCACAAATTCATAAATACCACAATTCACAAACAATATATAAATATCACAAATTCACAAATTATCAACATATTACAATTCACAAATCATAATTCAATTATTATCAATATGTTTAATAATTAAAATTTTAATGTTTAATAATTAAATTTACCCAATTATACAATTAACAATTTATACCTCAAGACCTCAAGTTTAGTGAGTCACGAGTTTCACACTTGCACAGCACTTGCCGACTGCCGTCTTGCTGAATGGGGTTTTGGCTCGACGGGCGACGGCGGCTCCTCCTCGCCTCCTCGGTGCTCGGAAATGATGAAAATGCTGCGTCGGAAAACGCTGCGTCGGCTGCTCCTCCTCTTCCTCGGTGCTCGACAACCGACACTGCCTCGAGGCCCTCGAGTCCTCGACTGCTCGCTGCTCTTCCTCTTCCCCGCGACCACGGTGACTCGATCAGTTGAGTCGGTTCTGCTGCGGATTTGAGTCGGTGCCACTGGTGGGCCGGTGGGTGCGACTGCGACCTACGTCGAAGAGAGAGGGAGAAGCTTTTTAGGTTTTGTCTTTTGGTTTCTTCACTTGCTGTTGCGTTCCAGGCTTCCAGAGAGAGAGAGAGCGTGCGTTTCTGGGTTTTCAATTTTTTTTTTTTTTTTTTTTTTTAATATTAGTGGGTCACGTGACCTAGGATGCCAAAGGCTAGGTCCGCCACTGCTCCGTAGTAGGTAGGGGTGTGCAAAGATATCATAATTGTTTGATCCGATCCGTAAATTCGACAGTCCGATCTGATCCGATTTTATAGTTTCGTGTATTTCAAATTGGCCGATCGGATATTCGGAAAATAAAACTCACAATAGGAACAAACATGGAGAAGTTTCACCGGCGGAATAATTAATCAATATGAGACTCTTGAGTTGGAGCTTCATGGGGCATAAAGAAGAAAATAAGAATTTATTTTCTAGGATTCTGTAAGTATGTAGAAACTTGAATAATTCAGTAACACGGTACCAAAAGGAATCTAGAGGAACTTACGAGTTATGACGTCGGTTTATTTTCCTAGTATACTCCTAGTATTATGGTTATTTTAAATGTAAAATATGTGGCTTTTAACTTACACTCGTAGTTGATGGGAATGTACCTTTTATTTTGAATATGTATCTCCTACTTAAACTCTATTAAGTTAGGTTTTCAAAATAAAATATATTCTTCATAAAATCTTATTTAGTTTAGGATTGTGTGTTGAGTTCACCTTGTTAATAAAATATTAATTAACGTAAAGTGCAACCAGAATAGCTTCAAAACTCTAGGAAATAATGAGGCAGAGTCTTGCTGGAAAACTTGTACTCCTACAATGATACAAGAGTTTCATTCTTTCATTTATGTGTTGTAGTTCCGTCGGTATGGTCCGACATTTATTTTATATAATATTATTTTGGTGTTTGGTGGGCTCCCAACACCCTTCCTTTTATGGATAATTTCTTTTGGCCCGCTCGAAGCTTATTCTTAAATAATCTATGAGTCAAGAGTCGTGTTAAGTGTCGAGTCTTGTCTTCATGGTGAATTATTTATTAAATGGCTTTTGCATGTGGACTATTATATTGTTTGAGTGAAGCATGTTAGACTAGGATTTCATTCTAACTTGTTCGTAATCAGCTTTCGGTTACTTTGTACTTCATGTTTCCTTTGGTCATGGCATTTGCCTTAATAACCCTATGATGATCCATCATTGCATTTGCGTTGTTGGGGAGTAGATTTTGAATAACAGGTTTGTAGAGATAACTTGCGGGAGAAGTTATCGAGCATGGGAATGAATTTGAGAGATGTTTTCTTCCGCAATTATAAACTCTATTATTTTCTAGTCATTGACTACTTAAACTATTTAATTTGCCAGTTAATGGATTTTAAATGTTTTGGTTTGGGCCGTAATGGTTCCGATTTGTATGGAGGCCATTAACTATTATTAATGTTTTGAATGTTAGTTATTTCCGCTACGTAATTCTGGTATAGCCTTAACCGTTATCACGGTGGCGGTAATATCTTAGTAATTACTTTATTTTAAGTTGAAAAATGGTGTAATAAATGCAAGAAATTATTAGGTTGTTACAAAGTGGTATTTGCAGAGCTCTAGTTTAAGAGCTACTTTGCATTAAATAATAGTGCAAAGTGGTAATTCATTAACCTACGGTTTAGAAAGCTACTCAATAGTAATTCATACTACTTGAGTACTTTTGCAGAACTTTAGGATTTTTGAAATTTTATTTTTCCTAAAGTTAAAATGTTATTTTTGAGTACTCAATATTTAGAAAAGTCAAATACCAATTGTTTAAGTTATTTGGAATTAAGTAAAATTTTGAATTTTTATTTATTTTATTTTATTTTTAATTTTGTCGAAATTTTTAATTAAATTCGAATTAAATTCGAGTTGATTTTCCGAATTTATTTTACTGAAAATTCACTGTCCGAATTGGCGGCAAGGAGGCAAGCCTTGTGCAGAATGAGTGTCTTGTGACTCGTAGGGGCACGAGTAAGCGTCTGATTCTGAAGTGGAACTCTTGCCTATTGGCGACAAGAGCGAGGGTCGAGGGTCAAACGGGGCGCTTGTGTGCGTACATCAGGCACAAGCGGGACCGTCGACGAGAGTGTATATGTTTTGAGGGAGACTTTGTTGGTCTTAGAAAGCTTAAAGCATGCGACAGCACAATATCTATAAAGGCTAGCAACAACACATGAATTAAGCAAATGCAACTTCTGATGAGATTATTTTTTATTTTTTTTTATTAATCATCCGAAATTAATTATTTATTTACTTAATTATTTTTCGGAAAACTCTAATTTGGTCGTATTTTAAATTTTTAATTTTCGATTTTAATTTTAATAATTTTGTTTAAATTTAAAGTTATTTATTAATTAATTTCGAAAATTATTAATTATTTCTAAGTGAGAAATGGTTATGCATCCAATTCAATGCTATGTGTTAAGTATTGATTATGTGATTATGTATTTAGAATTTGATCATGTTTTATATTACATCTTAATTCATGATTTAGCATATACTTGTGCATTGAATTTGTTAAAGCTTATTTATATTATTTGGGGGATTAAATTCTTTTGTTGGGAAGGCGTTAGTAAGACTTTTAAGTTGTGTATTTCAGAATTTAAAATGTTGCCTTCAAAGTTCTCTAACCTGGGACAACTAGAGAAGTTGGACTGTGAAACTCCACACATTTATGCGAAGAAAATTGAGTTTGCTTGTAACTACTATGCTACAGTCAATGATTTCCCTCATCTAAGGAATAAGGATGTTATGTCTGAGATGGTTATTCATTGCTTGCCTCATAGGACACCATACATTGCCCTTAAGAACCAATTTCATGATATGCATTACGAAGATGGTACTCCTAATTACTTTAAGCATGGTACTCATGATGGTAGATGGAGGTATGACATGGAAGTCATGACCATTATTTTAGAGCTTGCGTAAAAGAGTTATGAGGATGGTAGGTTTGTAGAAAGCCTAAACTTAGATCGTATAGAAGGTGATGGTGATGTTGAGAATTCTATGAATGAAGATGATGATGAGATTGTGAATGAGTATAGTGATGATGATGTTGTTGAAATTGAGAATCCTAATCCTGTAGAGCGTGAACCAACTATTGAGATATCTAGTGATTCTGAGGCGAACTTGAAGCTAATGATGAAGTTAATAGTACGCCACAACAAAATGATGAGAATATGGAGAATGATTCTGATCCTGAAGAAGACATGGATGACCCTGAAGATCAAGAATTCACTCCAGAGCACTACAACGAAAGGAATGATCGTCGAGATGCCTTTAGCATTTGAGTATTTGTAATAGTTTAGTACTCATTTATTTTCGTTGGATAATAAAGTAGCAAAGCTACTATTTATGGTTTAAGTAATTTATTCTTTATGGTCTTAGTAGAATAAAGTATTATCCAAAGGATGTAGAACTCTTTATTGAAGTAATAAAGTACTTAGATTCTTTTCGCTACCCTTAAATTCTAAGTTCCATTTTAAGTTGAGTGATTATCGCAAAGGGATTTATTGATATTTCTTCAATGAAACTCTACATGTATCGTGGTTGAATTTTCTACCACTCGAATTTGTGTTACGAACAAAGGTGGGGTTTAGCCCAAAGTGGCGCCACTTCCCCATAGGGTCCAAAATTTTTGTTGCCTTATATGCTACTGATTTGGCTTGTTTAAGTGGATTTATACTTTAGTAATGTCGTGTCCAACCCAGTCATTAAAGTCAGTCTTTTATTTTATTCAGGAGAAGGAATATGGCTAACCAAGGAATTGCTGATGTGGTTAGACAATTAGCTGAGGTAGTGCAGAACTTAGCACAAGCTAGGAACAATCCAGGGCTTGATCTAGATGGGGAAATGTTAAAAAAGGTGGCCCAAAGTAAGCATCCATTGTACTAAGGGGAGATTAACCCAAGCGTACTAGAAAACCGCGCGGCTAAGGGAGTTTGATAAGATGATTGTAGCTGTGAATTACCCAAAGAACCTTAGGGTTAATAGTGTTGTTTATTACCTTAGGGGAGAAGCTGATTTATGGTGGCAAAGATGTGAGAACACCTTCAGAGCTACACCTATCTTTGGATGGGAATCATTTAAGGCTTCCTTAAGGAATAAGTTCTACCCACCATATCTGAAAAAACAGAAAGACCAAGAATTCATTGAGGTGATAATGGAAGGAATGTGTTGTGGGAACTTTTACGGTGCTGACGTGGCACGCGCTCCTCGGAGGTATCAAGTATGACCTGGCACGAACTTCTGGCAACCTGCAAAACAAGAATATTCCCGTAGGAATATTCCCTCCGATGCTTAAGTAAGTATAAGCTAGAGAGATAAGTAATTTGTAGAGAGAAGGCAGAGCAAAGATAGGTTTTCTGTTGTTGAGCAAGAATTCATTGCCCTTTTACCTAGGGATCTGCACTATTTATAGTGCTAGGGTTTCTCGGGAACTGGTCCTGCATGATTGAGTGTTTACGCAAGATTGGGACACGTGTCCTGCATTGGTTCTGGAGGCTTGTTTAGGCCCAATGTGGACCTCTTAATCATTTGGGCCTGGGCCCTGTGAAGTTTGAAAAATGCTCGTAGGCAAGCTTTTGGGCTCTTTCTTCTGGGCTTTGATAGTGCAGTCAGGTGGCATTCTTTTAGGCCACATCATTTGCCTCTCAAGGAGGATGCCCCTTGTCACTGTGGGGTAGGCTGCTTGATCGGAAGGAACGCCACATGTGAGGGCTTTTCAGATCTTAGATTTTCCTTTAAAAGCTTCAATTCCTCTTTCATTTTTCTTTTGTTACTTCAGAGCGATTTTTCTTTTAGAGAGAGAAAGTAAATTTCGTCCTTCCAAAGATCTGCTAGTGCGTGCGCTTAAGTGTTCTTGGATTTGCTGTCCAGTGTTCTTGAGGGTTTAGAGGATTTTCCAAGACTTCTCATCAGTTTGATCATTTTCTGGTAAGTTTTCTATCAACACCTTGTTGTTTGTATGCTTGTGGGACCTCTCTCGTTTATTGTTTATAGTATTATGTGGAGGCGTCTTGGGGGTTATGACACCTATCCCTTTAATTCTTTTCTAAAGTCAGACGTCCTGTCCCTTATGCAGGACGGTATGGCTCGAATTAGACAGACAGCTAATGTGCGTGCATGGGCTGCACCGCGAGAGGGGGACGATAGGGTTCCTTTTTCGAACCCGTCCCAAGGAAGTAGGAGTGGAGTCTATTCTTCCCATGATACAGGAGACGGGGCCATTAGAACAGCACATTCTCCTAGGAGAAGGAAGAATGTGGCTTCCCGTCCCCGCGTTCCACGCGAGGATTTTGAAGATGACTCCTCTAGCTCCTCAGACGAGGAGTTTGCAAAAAATCTTCCTCCTATGGTCCGGGGGAAGGAAGACGTCAATCTGTTTCCGTCGGATATCTTTCCCAGCATGAAATGGCTGCGGTACCTGAGGGAGCAGGGTCGTGACTTTGAGCGTTTTCTGCTCTTGCCTCCAGGTTTTAGCCTTAGGAGCCCTCGACCTCATGACTCCGTGGACCAACTCTCCCAAGGAGAGGTAGCCGTTTATACTGCTGCCTTTAGGTTGGGCTTAGATTTCCATTGCACCCCTTTGTGATGGACGTTTTAGAGGGGTATGACATTGGCCTTGCTCAATTGACGCCCAACTCATGGGCAAATGTTTTTGGTTTTATTGCCAAGTGTGCTTTGAGCGGCGTCACCCCTTCCTTTCCTGCTTTCCTTCGTCTCGTAGTTATTGCCCCTTCTTCTCGTTCTACCCAGGGGTGGTTCACCCTTTACAGCCATCGGGGATATAAGACGGTGGTGGGTAAGACCTCTAGTTGGGTTTGGTGGAGGAAGAAGTGGTCTGTTGTCCGAATGGAAGACCTCTCTCTTTCCAGACGTCTTTCTCGTTGGAACCGTCGGCCCCGTTATTTGTCTAGAGCTGACGCCTACCCTCGCCTCTCGTCCAGGGAGTGGGTGAAGGAAATAATGCCCTTGGTCCAAGTATGCATTCTATGTTAAGTCTAATAAATGAGGTTCAGTATTAATTAACAAGTTAATAATTCAGTGAGATCAAGTGAGCTGAATGCCTAGCTAGAGGCCGCTTCAGTTCAAGTGGAATTAATGATATTAATCCACAGCTTACTCTTGACTGAACCCGTAGGGTCACACAAATAGTACGTAAACGGATCAAGTATTTAATGGCATTAAATACTCCATCTATGAATATTCGGAACCGACGGATCTTGGTTTCAGTGGGAGCTAAGATCGTCACAGGCAAGAAATGAATACTCCGAAAACGATGATATTGCCGGAAACGGAAATATGGATCGTATCGGAAATATAAATATTATCCAAGTCGTAGATGTTGCCGGAAACGGAAACATGGTACGTATCGGAAAATATTATCGGAAATGGAAATATTGCCAGAATCGGAAATATTGCCGGAAACGGAAATATTGTCAGAATCGGAAATATTACCGGAATCGGAAAATAATTCCGGAAACGGAAATATTAAATATTTGTTCGAAACGGAAATTAATTCCGGAATCGGAAATATTAAATATTGTTCGTATCGGAAATGAATTCCGGAATCGGAAAATTTAATCGGAAGCGCATCGTACGAATAAGAATCGGACGAGGCCTGCCGGACGAGGCCCAGCACGAAGCCAGGCCATCGCCCAGCAAGCCAAGCGCGCCGCACAAACAGCCTCGCCAGGCCCAGCGCAAGGCCAGGCCCAGCAGGCTGCGCAGCGCGCACAGCGCGCACAGCACGCGCAGCGCGCAGCGCGCGCGGGCGCTGCGTGGGCTGCTGCTCGCGCGCACGCATGGGGGCCCATCGTGGCTGCCGTGCGTGTGTGTGCAAGTGTTTGTGTTCGTGCACGTTTCCTAAAACATGCAGAGTTCGGTTAATGATTAAATTCCTAATTCTATTTGATAAATTAATTAAATTAGAGTTCTTGTAGGATTCTAGGTTTAATTAATTTGTATCTGAGTAGGATTTCGATTCCCTTTCCATACCCCTATAAATATGAGGCTAGGGCTCACAATTTATAACGAGTTTTAAAAGTATTCAAAGTGAGTTTTTGAGAGAAAAATTCAGCCACACATCTTGCTCAAAAGTGCCGAAAATTCTAGTACCTTAAGGGCGATTCTAGTTGGTCAATCTTAAGGCGGATCCGGACGTGCTGTGGACTATCTACGGAGGGACGACACTTGGAGTCCTAAAGACTTGTTCTTGTTCGGTTCGGGCGCAGCTAGGGAGGGCACGCAACAAAGAGTATGCATCTAAATTATGCTATATGATTATGTGTAAATAATATGTATTCCTGGGTTAATGGTTGTTTCCGCATGATTTATGTAATATCATATGTATCATAACCTAACAGTGGTATCACGAGCCCCTTATTATTTTCATAATCTAAATTGCATAAACATGGTTAAATATTACAAATTTGCAAGAATTAAAAGGGGTGATTAATTTTCGTAATTGTTAATTAATTGCAAATTGCGTTTATTTAATTATACGTACGCAGTTTTTCGGCAGTTTCTTCGTTACTCATCCAAATCGAGTGATTTTTGTGTCAATTCCGCATGTAAAAGGCATTCTAAAATTTTGACAAAAATGGTGTTTTTCTGCCGAACCCAGAATTCTCAAATTCGAAGCCTAACTATGACTTTTCGAAGGTTTTAGTTTTTCGAATGCAAAATTTCGTAAATTTAAGATGTTAAATTAAATATTTGCGATTCTTGTTGATAAATCTTGAATTTTTGATTGACCTACTGCATATGTTTAACAAGTTTGAATGCCTAGTCTTGTTAATTATGCAATCTAATTTGTAATTATGATTAATTTGTTGAAAATTAGAATAATTTAGAATTAATTTGATTTTCATAATTAATTGTAATTTAATTAGAAACCTATGATTAAAAACCACCATAAAAATTGTAAATTTATGATAAATTTTAAATTTTTATGACCTAGACTTGAATCCATAACAATCGGAAATCAATTGGATAATAAATTTTCGATTTTTCGCCCTAAAATTATGAAATTAATAATATTTATTAATTTGTCATTAATTTTATAAATTTTAAATTTTTTTTATGCGATTCGTTCATATAACTTGCACGCACAAAGCAATGGACGCTTCGTGTTACCCTTAAGGGGTGTTGTATAATGCGGGCATGCGACGACGAGTAAGGGAGCTCGTCGCCCGTGCGGCACGAATGCAATGAGCAAGGGCGTAGTGCACGAGCACAAGGCAGCAGCCCTGCCTTGTGTCGTGGGCCACAAGCAATGGACGAATGGGCATGGGCGAAGGGCGAGCCAAGGCAGTCGCGTGTGTGCAGCAAGCGAGCTGCGCCACAACGCGCACTGCCTCGCGCAAGAGCGCGCAGCCTCGCGCGCAGCGAGCGCAAGCTCGCGTGCCACGAGCGCTGCGCCCAGCGTTGCTCGCGCGCACAGCGAGCGATGGCTCGCGCGCACAGCGAGCGATGGCTCGCGCGCACATCGAGCGATGTCGCGCGCCCAGCGAGCGATGGCTCGCGCGCACTGCGAGCGATGTCTCGCGTGCGACGAGCGCTGGCGCGCGCGCAGCAAGCACCACAGCGTGCGATGGCTTGCGATGGAGATGCAGCAGCTATGCGACGAGCGCATGGGCTGCGCGCACATGGCCAGCGATGGCTGTGTGCGTGCGGCCCATGGGCGTGCGATGCGTAGGGTGTTTGCGTTACGATTAGATCGTTTTGAATGTTTAATTTGAAAATTTTCAGTTTACGTAATTTTAATTAATTTTAAAATTAATAATTTAAATTATTTTCTAGTATTTTAATTTTGAATATTGTAATTATAATAAATTTTATTTATTCTAATTATTTTACTAAAATTAAAATCATGAATTAATTTAAATACAACTGAAATTAAATTAAACTTTTTGGATTCAATTATAAATTTATATGAGCTTTAAATTTTAATTAAATTTGTATGTTTCCGGTTAGACTTGAAATACATTTTTATGTTTAAAAATTAGTAAAGCATATGAATTTATTGGTTTAAGTGGGAGCCCTTTTAGTCATAAAACTCTTGATTAGGTCTACAAATCCTTAAGGTTAAAACAACTTGATTAGAATTAATAAGGACTGAATAATTGGTAGATTATTGGTGCCCTTGATTAATTGCTGCAAATGTTTACGTGATGCATAATGTGTTTTACTAACCAGCTATGTGGGCCATTCATGATAATGAATGGGTGAATGGTATATATTGTATATGTACTGTTTTGCAGGTTATGAAGTGACTAGTATGACCCAAATAGGATAGAAAATATGGTTTGCGTACCATTAATTTGAATGTAATTGGTCTAAAGTACCAAAGTTGTTTTTCAATTCAAATATGGTCTGCGTACCATCAAATAGTTGTAATTAGTTTTAATTATAGCTTATCCTATTTGAAGAAAATGGTGCCTCCCACGGAGATTTTCAAGACGGACTTTGAAGTCAAAGCTTCAAGATGAAGTCGGGCCATACTAGATCACCTTTATCTTATGCATGCTTTAAGTTATTTATTGCTTTAAATATGTCTTAATTATGCATAAGATTATGGCTTGATTATGTTGCATGATTAAGGATTTTAGTTCACTTAAAATCTAACCAACATAGTAAGAGCCTTAAGTTCCAAACTTAAAAATTGAGTTATAAGGTGCCATGCCAAAATATACACTTGCTTGGATATCCTTTACATCAATCTAGTAATAGTTTTCGCTCAGCGAGGTGTTACTTATTGGTCCTAAAGGGGCAAGGTACACAAATAATTGTGAGTACATGTTAGTTTTGGTGAAACTCAACGATATAAGTAAGGAGTCCTTTTATGTCGTGGCAAAATCGATAGGTTTACCTAATAAGTTCTTAGACGTACCTATCAACCAAGAATAGTTTCTAGACTATTAGCAAAAGGCTTTTGCTTACCTAAGATGTTTTAGGATTAAGTCGACAAACTGTGCTTAGTTCTTCAATGATTTTAGGATCTTGGAATCATTTTATTCACACCTGCCGGAACAATAAACTCGAATAAAATGCTAATGACTTGTTTAAATTGCATGATTGCTTTAATTTTCAAGTCATTATTCATGATAAATGTTTAGACTTTGCATGCTTCAATGTATGTTTTAATTATTGTTTATAATTAAATATCTTGCACTGCAGTAAATCCTTTTAGAAAGGTAACAGTAAATTTCCTCGATTGGTAGTGAATCCAAGAACGATTCACGGAAATGAGAGAAAATGAGCAATTTAAAATGTACGTTTCTTATAGCGACTTTTATGGTTGTTTTCGAGTATCAAAATCGAATGGCAAACCAATTGGTGCTTGTGAATTCAAAATACACTGTAGTTTTGAGATCATAAAGCATTGAGTTTAATACGCTCAGCTTTACCAATGGTTAACAACCTAATATCTTTGTCCATTTAATTCTCGAATGAGTCTAGTCCCTAGACATTCGAATAGATCGATGCTTAGAGAACTTTAGAAGCTTCTGGTAAGATCATCAAGTTGAAACAGAATATTCAACATAAATTAAATGGAAAGAACCTTGTTGGAGTGACATTGGACATGTCTAACAAAATATAAAAGTCAACACTAGAGAATTCAATTCTTAAGGCTATAAGAAAGGGTACAAGAAATAGGAAAACAAAGGAACACATGAAAGGAATTTACGATTCCGTTTCTACCTATAAGTTTATGTTTAAAGAGAAGTAACCTAGCAATCAAACTTCCTTGGTATCATATACCGCTTGAGGTTCTTACTTCGATAATAACTCAAACAATGGAAGCTAGGATACACTAATGACCTACAAGTGGGAAATGAAGCATGGCAATGCTACATTAGTTGTAGGGTCATCTAGTTTGTTTTAAGTCCTTTCAAAGGCTGGAACTTAATGGCTATTTTGTTCCATAATCAGCATACCTAAATTTCTGCTTCAAACACAGAAAGACTCACATTCAGAAGAACAAAAACAATGCTTGATTGTTTGTTCATTTGAATGAAATGGTCATTTACAGAATGAGTCAATATGCTTGATTAAAACAAACAACTCTTTAAAGAACTTTACTAGGTTCAAATCAACCCCTTGATTTGAGTTCCACTAATCTTTGGCATTGTTGCTTAGACCATATCAACAAGTTAACATTCAAAAGCTCTATTTTAACGGACTTTTGAAAGTTGGTTGATTTCTAGATCAACTTAAGACAAGCAAGTTTTACTTGTTGAAAGTAACAAAAGATATGAACTATTGTTAGAACGCCTAGACGATAGAGTTCAAAGCTAAAGAAAGATTTTATGACTTTATTATTTCACATGGATTTGAGTGAATATAGGTTTATTTACTCAAATGTGATATAAGTTGAATCTGTTTGGCTAGTTCAAAGATTCAGAAGTATAAAATCCACTTGGCAAGAAATCATAAAGATCTAGGTTAGATCATGTTGATGATTACTTGAGACCAAATATGATCATCAATGATTGTGTGTTGTAATTTCACAATCTAGCTCCATAAGATATGGCATATCTAAGTTGGAATGATCGAAGTCGATTAGTACTTGATTCAATCAATGATGGATCATAAAGACTTTTCCTATAATTTCTAAAACAAAATGCTCAACTACCACCAAACTAAACCAAATTCGTCAAAGCTATTGAAAAGTAATTTCAGAATATCTTTTCATAATATATCTAAAGAGTTCTTAAACTCAGTGGGAGCTTAGTGTTTGTTATTCAACAAACTAAGGTCCAAGTATAGATATATGTTTCATTGTGATTTATTCAAATGAGACACAAGGGTATTGTTTCTACCACGAATTTTTGAGAACATAATGTTTGTTTGCTCGAAATAATGTCCTTTTGGAGGTTCGTTTCCAAAATGACAAGTGGGAGAAAATAGACCTCGAAAGTTTTCGAGGCGAACAACAAACATAAACGGACATTCCGGAGGCTTTTCGAAGTGCTTCAGAAAATCCGAACTTATTCTTTAAGGACTTTAGAAGTGGCTTTAAAGAATAGATATCTCTTAGAAGACTTTACAAGTGCTTCAAGGAGAACATAATATTCAAAGGACTTTCAAGTGGCTATTGATATTCTATTGTTTGATGTTCTATACCCAAGTAGGCATAGAATTCAAGTCACTGAAACTATGAGATTCTTCTATTAGATAGTGAAGAAACATAGAGATCAGGTCAATGAAACTATGAGATTCTTCTATTAAATAGTGAAGAAACCTACAACTTGCAGTCAAACTATTATCATGTAGATTAATGAGTTTGTGACTTGTAAGAAAGCTATGACGAAACCCAGATTCCCTAAAATGGTTAGAGGCCATATATAGACTCAAATGTTTTAGATGGTTAAAGGCCATAAAACATACTCAATGTTTTGATGACAAAATTAAAATTTTGTTGATTTGCAAGAATAGTTTCACACCTATTGGTTGCAAGTTTGTTTTAAGGATAAAAACCATCAAACATGGAATTGTGTTCACACACAAAGCTAGATTAGTTGCTAAAGGTTACAAGCAAATTCATGGCATGGATTGTGTTGAAACCTCATGCAAAATCGTAATGCTTAAGTCTATAATTCAAGAAATGATTGCATATTGGTACATATGGCAATTGGATGACAAAACGTATTCCTCAATCAAATGATGGAATACAATATGTACATGTTATGTCATAGAGTTTGTGGATCCAAATAAATGCTTGAAAAGGAAAGCTAGCTTATAAAATCTAAGTACAGATTTAAGCAAGCAATTGGGAATTGGAACTGTATTTTAGTGAAACTAATAAGTATTTTAGTTTCATAAAATATACATGATTCTTATAGATATATAAGAAGTTTAGTGGGAGTACTTAAAACTTAATTGGTCCTATGTGTATCACACACATATCTCTCTATTGTGAAATAACATTCAAATGCTAATGACTTAGATTTGAAATTATTCATCAATAATGGACCATGGCGAAACTTAGTACATACTGGGTATTAAGATCTATTTACAAAGATCTTATGATATTATTTTGGATTAAGTAATGGCATTTACTAAATCAAACACGAAAGTCTCCATTGGAGATATTCGACCCATGTGAATAAATCTAAGTAAAGGATGTTTGAACTATGTATAAGCATTTACTAAGTTAAACATCAAAGAATCTAAGTAAGATTCTTAAACCTATATTATATGTCAAAGAATTTAGCTGGATTTAGTATCTACTGAAACTAGATGAGCTGAAGTTACATGAATAGAATTCAATTGGGAATTATTCTGCAAAAGAATTTATCATGTATGATATAATATGAGGATCGCCAAAAACGTATCGTATGACTTTAGGCATGACGAACATATACCAATCTCTATTGATCTAAGTGAAGATCAACTAGATTGAGATCAAGAATACTTATGGTACTTGAAAAGGTACATAGGAATAGTTCTTGATTCAAGGAAATAAAGATATGCTAAATATTGATGCTACACGCATAAACACTGACAAAGGATCAAGCAAGACCCTTTGGAGTTAACCATTGATAAGGACGAGCTATAGAGCATCGTGTTTTGAAATGGCAACATGGATTGGAGACCATGAGTTGTTGCGTGGGAAATTAAATATTAATTTCTATGTTCTAAGATACAACTGGAAAGTCTTCCACATATCTGTGAACTGCTTGGATAAGTAAATCCAAACAAAGCATCACTAGCAACCTATACAGTTGAAGTAAAAGTGATTATTGCCTAAGAAGCAATAAAACAGGGTTGTTTAAAGTTCTTCACTGAACTTGGGTAGATCACCTATCTGCTGGCTTAATGTTTCTTCATTGAAAAATGCGTAGAACCACTCTTGAAGCAAGAAAAACGTCTGCTAACTTGATGGTTCTTCATTGCAAAATGAGTAAAACCACCATCGAAGTAAGAAAGACTAGATCACATAATAAACAAACTCGAAAAGATCTTATCATCATATCTCGAAGAACATTCGATGAAAAGGATATTAAGATTGGCAAAGCATGATAACTAAACCTATGCAACAAGTGAGAAGCAACACTCACGTTGTAGCACTGGAAATCAAGCATAGCTTTGAATTCCATGAATTGTTTTAAAGATGGGTTTGAGGCCCATGGTTATAAAACATTGGGGTTGAACATTTATCATATATGAAATGTGTTTTCATATTCCATTTAATCTTGGTTTAGTATTAAATGATGAGTCCCTTCAATTTGACAGTATATTCAAGATAGACTGTCAGGACCAGTCCTGTGACTAAGAAATGTCTATCAAGTGAACTTGAATGTCAAAGGTTGAAAATGGTCCCTAATCGGAGTTTTCTATAAAATTGGACGCATAGAAAACGTTAGACGATTAGAATGCAAGATGACTAGTAGTTATGTTTCTTGAACTATGTGGACATGGCAATGTCATAATCATTTGCATAGATACTTACTTTGGGAAGACTAGTATCGGACAAGACCTATGAAACTTTACTGTAAGAGATGAAAGTCTGTCATAAGTAAATTTCATTAAATTATTAGACACTAAATCCTCAATACCTGAGTGATTTGAGATTACTTGTTTGAGAACTGGTTGCTTTGACGTTGACCAACCGTCGCACCGTAAAAGGAGGCTATAAAGGCAACGCTCAGGTAATCACCTATCAAACGAAGTCTAATCTCAAGATCGCAAGATTGGGATTGTCCTCCCATAAATCGGGATGAGATGCTTAAAAGTTGTACAAGGCCACTCGGAGAGCTAGAAACTGTGAAATGCATGGTCGTGCTCGGATGAATCATAGGCTATGATTATCTGTTTATTTGATCAGTTGAACTCTGAAACCGAGGAACACCTCTGGACATAATAAGGATGACAACTCTTACCTTATGTTCAAGAGCAAGCATCGAGCGACAAAGGAATTAGGAAATGCACACTTGTCCCTAAGGACAAGTGGGAGACTGAAGGAAATAATGCCCTTGGTCCAAGTATGCATTCTATGTTAAGTCTAATAAATGCGGTTCAGTATTAATTAACAAGTTAATAATTCAGTGAGATCAAGTGAGCTGAATGCCTAGCTAGAGGCCGCTTCAGTTCAAGTGGAATTAATGATATTAATCCACAGCTTACTCTTGACTGAACCCGTAGGGTCACACAAATAGTACGTAAACGGATCAAGTATTTAATGGCATTAAATACTCCATCTATGAATATTCGGAACCGACGGATCTTGGTTTCAGTGGGAGCTAAGATCGTCACAGGCAAGAAATGAATACTCCGAAAACGATGATATTGCCGGAAACGGAAATATGGATCGTATCGGAAATATAAATATTATCCAAGTCGTAGATGTTGCCGGAAACGGAAACATGGTACGTATCGGAAAATATTATCGGAAATGGAAATATTGCCAGAATCGGAAATATTGCCGGAAACGGAAATATTGTCAGAATCGGAAATATTACCGGAATCGGAAAATAATTCCGGAAACGGAAATATTAAATATTTGTTCGAAACGGAAATTAATTCCGGAATCGGAAATATTAAATATTGTTCGTATCGGAAATGAATTCCGGAATCGGAAAATTTAATCGGAAGCGCATCGTACGAATAAGAATCGGACGAGGCCTGCCGGACGAGGCCCAGCACGAAGCCAGGCCATCGCCCAGCAAGCCAAGCGCGCCGCACAAACAGCCTCGCCAGGCCCAGCGCAAGGCCAGGCCCAGCAGGCTGCGCAGCGCGCACAGCGCGCACAGCACGCGCAGCGCGCAGCGCGCGCGGGCGCTGCGTGGGCTGCTGCTCGCGCGCACGCATGGGGGCCCATCGTGGCTGCCGTGCGTGTGTGTGCAAGTGTTTGTGTTCGTGCACGTTTCCTAAAACATGCAGAGTTCGGTTAATGATTAAATTCCTAATTCTATTTGATAAATTAATTAAATTAGAGTTCTTGTAGGATTCTAGGTTTAATTAATTTGTATCTGAGTAGGATTTCGATTCCCTTTCCATACCCCTATAAATATGAGGCTAGGGCTCACAATTTATAACGAGTTTTAAAAGTATTCAAAGTGAGTTTTTGAGAGAAAAATTCAGCCACACATCTTGCTCAAAAGTGCCGAAAATTCTAGTACCTTAAGGGCGATTCTAGTTGGTCAATCTTAAGGCGGATCCGGACGTGCTGTGGACTATCTACGGAGGGACGACACTTGGAGTCCTAAAGACTTGTTCTTGTTCGGTTCGGGCGCAGCTAGGGAGGGCACGCAACAAAGAGTATGCATCTAAATTATGCTATATGATTATGTGTAAATAATATGTATTCCTGGGTTAATGGTTGTTTCCGCATGATTTATGTAATATCATATGTATCATAACCTAACAGTGGGGACTAGTGAAGCCCTTGTTCCAGGCTGAGATGTATCGGCTGTCGACAAAAAGCCATGCCTGGGTGCCTAATGCTTGGCTTCCCCATGTCGGCCAGTTCACCAATATAGTCTTTCTTTCGGCCGTTGGTCTTTGTTCTTATTTGAGTAGAGGTAGTTCCCCAGTAGATTTTCAGACATTTTTCTTCCATCTCTTTTTTTTTTATTTTTTTTTACTAACCCTTGGCTTTGTAAGTTCTGCCATGGATCGGTTATCTCCCGAAGACAAGGGTGTAGTGGAAGTACCCGCTTGGCTGTCCGAAGTATATACCGAGGACATTCTCAAGGCCGTGGAGGCCAAGAAGAAGGACTCTTCCAAGAAGTCCAGTGAGGGTGCCTCTGGCAACGTTGCCAAGGTAATATATTTATATATATTTATATATATATATATATATATTTTTTTTCTCATTTCTGGTCATGATTTGGTCGCTGATTTCTTTTTCTTTTAGGAACCCACCTTGCCGGCTACTAAGAAGCGTCCGGCATCTTCGACGGAGGCTCCTAAGCCAAAACGGCCCTTCTTTAAGAAGATGGGTCCGGCCGACGCTGTCACCAAGCCGTCGGTACAAAAATCGTCCGCTCCCCCGGCTGAGGGGGAGGTTCCTCCTATCCAGACGCCCATTCCTCCTCCTGAGCAAAAGGAGGTTCCTTCCCAGGTGGACGCCGAAATGGATGGTACTGCCGGAGCAGCTGCTGACGAGGCATCAGTCGATCAGACTACGGCGACTGACGCCACCGCCTTGTCCAGAGAGGACAAGGGTAAAGGCAAGGAGACTGAGGCTCCTTCTACTGATAATGCCTCTACTCCTCCTGCAGCTTCGCCAATTGGTTAGCGTCTCTGTACTTTAAATTTGTGATATCAGGTTGGGATTTGCACGATATTTATTAATCTTGGTGTTTGGTTCAGTTGAGATGTTCAAGCGGATGCGTCGGGCCGAGGTGGCGAGCATCCCTCCTTCTGCCGGTTTTAGCTCAGAGGCGAAGGATAAAATCCTTGTCGATGTGTATGCGGCCATCCCTGAGGAGTACGTGAGGTCACTCCCCGGGATTGACTTGGGATTCTTTGGGTCCATTCAGTCTCTCGTCCTTGATGTGAGATACTTACCCCTATATTTCCGTGGTTATGATTATATGTGTACGCTATTTTTAATTCTATATTGTATTTTGACAGCTTTTCATTCGCTGTGCTGAGAGTAGAAACTACCGCTTTGATATGCACAATGAGATGCTCAAGCACAAGGACCAGATCGAGAATCATGAGCAATATGCCGAGAAGACGGCCAGGTTGATCAACTTGGACGCGGATAAGAAGATTGCTCTGAAGCCGGAAGAGCTGAAGAAGGCCGAGATGGACGCTGAGAAATATGAAGAGAAGCTGTTGGA
The DNA here is from genome assembly GCF_020520425.1 of Spinacia oleracea. Lineage (NCBI taxonomy): Eukaryota > Viridiplantae > Streptophyta > Magnoliopsida > Caryophyllales > Amaranthaceae > Spinacia > Spinacia oleracea. Next base: position 97,930,456 of record NC_079489.1, read on the forward strand.
ACATGAGGGGCGGCTTACCGTGCTGAGAAAGGAGTACTCTTCCGTCTTAGAGCGGGTGACTGATTTCTCTTCCAAGGTGAACGTTCTGGAAGGTCAGCTCAAGGCCATGCAGGGGAAGATCGAGGCCGTGAGCAAGGAGGCTGCAAGCTCTTTTAAGTTGGGCGAGGAGTCCATCTCGGAGAGTGCCCAAAAGGCGTGGGATCAGTCTATGGACGGGAAGGATTTTTCCTGGTTCAAACGCCGTATCTCCCACCAGATAGCTGTTTCGACGGCTAGGCGCTTGGGCTTAGATCCTCCCGAGTTCGTTAGTGACGGGGAGGAAAACATAGAAGAAGACGAGGTGAACTCCCCTGAAGGCCAAGACGTCCAGGACGGGAGTTCCATTGCCCCTCATCCTTGAGCAGGTTTTGTTGCAGTTGGTTTAGATGACGCCGTGGACGTTTGTAATAACTTTGGTGCCTTCGGGCATTTATTTGATTTGGTGTGTTTGCGCTTTGGGCGCTATGTATAAACAGTCTGTGCCGTTGTGCACTGTATTTTAATTCTATCAGTTCGGTACTGATTTCTTAAAAAAATTTCTTTGGGTCCAATTGTTGGACAGAAACCTCAGTGTTTTAGGTGATCAGCCTAATTTGAGGCGCTAATCTAGGCCACTTCTCAGGCCGTCAAATGATTAGTCTTTTTAGACGGCATCCAAGGAGGAGGTCTTATGTCTGAATGTTTCGCGAGCCTATTTTGAGGCGCTAATCTAGGCCACTTCTCAGGCCGTCAAACGATTAGTCTGTTTAGACGCCATCCAAGGAGGAGGTCTTAGGTTTGATTGTTTTGCTCTTTGTTTGAGTCTTTTTGGGCGCTTTTCAAAGAAAAGGCGTCATGCTGGATGTCTAAACCCTTCGTGTTTATTAGCACGGGGTACATCCAAACCCTTCGTGTTTATTAGCACTGGGTATTGTTTATTTAGCGGATAGGGACGCCAGTTTAGGAACTGTTTTCTGGTGAGTTTCTTTCAAAAGAGACGGGTGTTTATTCGTCAGATAAGTGTTAATTTACTAAATTGCTTGCTACATTCACCGCGTCTTAGACGGGTATTTACAGGCCGTTTTGTGGGCTCTGAGTACAATAGCTAGGCCGTTTTGTAGGCTCTGAGTACAATGGTTACCCTAATGATGTTCTACTCTTAGCCACCTTCTTCAATTTTGACCGCTTCTATTTGGACGGGTCCAATTTCTTTGGTGACCTGGGGTTCATCTTCATGCTTTCGTTTTCCTCTGACTTCAGCAGAATCTTGATTCCATGCTGACGGGTTGAGGGTCGTCACGTAACAATCCCTAGCCTGTTGTTGATCTCCATGTATGGTGCCTATAACTCCATCATCGCACACGAACTTCAGAAGCATCAGATGGGTGACGACTACAGCCTTGATCTTGTTTAAGGTGGGTCGTCCCAGGATGACATTGTATGCCGTCAGGTCTTTGACGATTAAGAAGTCCACCTCCATTTTCCGCCCATTCTGCCTATCTCCAATTTGAACTGGCAGAGTGATAACACCAACAGGATGAATGATACTCCCTCCAAAACCAATGATGGGATAGTGAATTCTTTCGATGGCTTTGGGATCGTGTGCTAGGCGATTGAGGCATTCTAGACTCATTATGTCGGACGAGCTTCCCGTGTCTATTAGTATGCGCTTAACTCTCATGTTAGCTATCTTGAATTCAACCACAAGTGGATCATCGTGCGGCGTGGCTATCCGTCCACCGTCTGACTCACATATTTTAATCTTTGGGAATGGATCCATGGGCGCTTTGGCTGACAGCAACACTTGCCCTAAGCGACGAGCATAATCCTTCTGTCCTCTCATGGTAGATCCTCCAGCGGCTGGTCCTCCAGATATGACGGCTATAAATCCTCCGTCGCTGTGTTGTCCCTTAGTCGGCGAGGCGGGGGACTTGTTCCTTTTGTATTGGTTTTTTCCAAAGCCCTGAGCATTCTTCCGTAAGTAGTTCTTGAGATGTCCTTTGGAGGCTAGACCATCTAAGGCCCTCTTCAAGCTTCTACAATTCTTGGTTTCATGTCCTATATCTTCATGGAACTGGCAATATAATTTGGGATCTCGAGTCTCAGCCGGGGACTTCATGGGGAAGGGTCGATCAAGGTCGTACTTTGCCCCCACGTCTTTTAGTATGGTGAGAAGGTCTGTGTAGTACTCGAAATATTCCTGTTCTTGCGGTCGTTCTTTCTTGTGCCCCGGAAAGTTGGTATCATGCTCTTTAGAGAGAGCCCATGTGCAATTTACCCGCGGAGGTTTTCGGTCCACCTTATCCTTCTTCCCGGAGGAGTCTGTTGTTTCTCCAATCCTCCCTTCCTTTGACGCGCTGCATATTTCCGTTGCATGGATGAATGCTTCAGCCTCGTCTACGACCTCTGCCATAGTCCTTACACTCTTCTTAACTAGGTCAAACTTGAAGGAGCCCTTCTTCAATCCCCTGATAAAATTATCAAAAGAGACACCATCGGGCAAGTCTGGGATCTATCCCGCCTCCAGATTGAAACGCTTCACGTAGCTTCTTAGGGACTCGTCCTTCCCTTGCTGGATCCGTCCTAAATGCATGCTAGTTTTCCTTTCTTCCTTGTGTTCCATGAACCTTCTAGATGTTAGGTTATGATACATATGACAATTCATAAATCATGCGGAAAAACCATAAAGCCAGGAAAGCATATTATTTACACATAATCATTTAGCATAGAATGGATGCATACATGTTGTAGCGTGCCTTCCCTAGCTGCGCCCGAACCGAACAAGAACAAGTCTTTAGGACTCCAAATGTCGTCCCTCCGTAGATAGTCCACAACACGTCCGGATCCGCCCCAAGTTAGACCAACTAGAATCGCCCTTAAGGTGCTTAGGAATTTCGGCTAGTGTTTGCAAGTGTATGGCTGATTTTTCTTTCAAAAACTTACCCTTTGAATACTTCAATCGTACCCATAAATTGTGACCCTAGGCACCTATTTATAGGAGTATGGAAAAGGAATTGTAATCCTACTAGGATGTGGATTTGCTAGTTAGAACTTTATTAGGACTCTAAATAACAAAACAAATCTAATAGGATTAGGATTTTAATCTTTGCACAAATCCTAATAGGATTAGGATTTCCCGCACAAGCATTGCATAAGCCGTGCACCCGCGCAAGCCTTGCGGCCCACGACAGGCGCACAACCCACACTGCTGTGCTCTCGCGCGTGCGCGCCCTTGGCTGGGCCTGGCCTTGCGTTGGGCCTGGTCGAGGCGTGCGTTGGTGCGTGCGGCTCGCTGGGCGATGGCCTGGCTTCGTGCTGGGCCTTCGTCTAGCGGGCCTCGTCCGATGCTAATTCGTACGATACGCTTCCGATTAAATTCCCGATTCCGGAATTCATTTCCGATACGAACAATATTTAATATTTCCGATTCCGGAATTAATTTCCGTTTCGAAAAAATATTTAATATTTCCGTTTCCGGAATTATTTTCCGATTCCGATAATATTTCTGATTCTGACAAGCAATCAAGTGTATATTTTGGCATGGCACCTTTTAACTCAATTTTTATGTTTGGAACTTAAGGCTCTTACTATGTTGGTTAGATTTTAAGTGAACTAAAATCCTTAATCATGCAACATAATCAAGCTTTGATCTCATGCATATTTAAGACATATTTAAAAGCAATAAATAACTTAAAACATGCATAAGATAAATGTGATCTAGTATGGCCCGACTTCATCTTGATGCTTCAACTTAAAAGTCCATCTTGAAAATCTCCGTGGGAGACACCATTTTCTTCAAATAGGATAAGCTATAATTAAAACTAATTACAACTATTTGATGGTACGCAGACTATATTTGAATTGAAAAACAATTTTGGTACTTTAGACCAATTACATTCAAATTAATGGTACGCAGACCATATTTTCTATCCTATTTGGGCCATACTAGTCACTTCATAACCTGCAAAACAGTACATATACAATATATACCATTCACCCACTCATTATCATGAATGGCCCACATAGCTGGTTAGTAAAACACATTATGCATCATATAAACATTTGCAGCAATTAATCAAGGGCACCAATAATCTACAAATTATTCAGTCCTTATTAATTCTAATCAAGTTGTTTTAACCTTAAGGATTTGTAGACCTAATCAAGAGTTTATGACTAAAAGGGCTCCCACTTAAACCAATAAATTCATATGCTTTACTAATTTTAAACATAAAAATGTATTTCTAGTCTAACCGGAAACATACAAATTTAATTAAAATTTAAAGCTCATATAAATTTAGGAAAATTTGGTAATATTAATCCAACCTTTGACCGATTTTCTTTTATTAAGCCCACCTACGACATATTTTTTAATAATCCCACCTTTATTACCCAACAACTTTTATTGGGCCCAACAGGTCATAAAACTGTTGTAAGCGGCATTATTTCTCTACATGGCAGTACTCTCTCTCGATATATTCAGTCATCATCATCAATTCATCACCATCTCGTTGACTTTTTCACCGATTACCGGCCACTTAAGCCCAATAAAAGTCGTCGGGTAGTAAAGGTGGGATTATTAAAAAATATGTCGTAGGTGGGATTAATAAAAGAAAATCGGCCAAAGGTTGGATTAATATTACCAAATTTTCCATAAATTTATAATTGAATCCGCTTATTTAATTTATTTTTCAGTCGTATTTAAATTAATTCATGATTTTAATTTTAGTAAAATAATTAGAATAAATAAAATTTATTATAATTATAATATTCAAAATTAAAATCCAAGAAAACAATTTAAATTATTAATTTTAAAATTAATTAAAATTACGTAAACTGAAAATTTCAAATTAAAATTTTAAAACGATCTAATCGTGACGCAACATCACCACGCAACGCACAGCCATAGGCCACACGCACACAACCATCGCTGGCCATGTGCGCGCAGCCCATGCGCTGCGTCGCATCGCTGCTGCTCACCATCGCAAGGCGCGCGCCAGCGCTAGTCGCAACAAGCACGCTGCTCACCATCGCTGGGCGCAGCGCTCGTCGCACGCGCATGCTGCTCACCATCGCTGGGCGCAACGCTCGTCGCACGCGTTCGCGAGGCAGTGCGCGCTGTGGCGCAGCTCGCTTGCTGCCCACACGCGACTGCTCGTGCCTTGCTCTCGCCCTTGCCCATGCGCCCATCGCACACAGCCCACGACACAAGGCAGGGCTGCTGCCTTGTGCTCGTGCACCATGCCCTTGCTCGCTGCACTCGTACCGCATGGGCGATGAGCTCCCTTGCTCGTCGTCGCATGCCCGCACTATACAACACCCCTTAAGGGTAACACGTAGCGTCCATTGCTTTGTGCGTGCAAGTTATATGAGCGAATCGCATAAAAATAAAAAATTTATTTTCAAAATTAATGACAAATTAATAAATCGTATTAATTTCATAATTTTAGGGCGAAAAATCGAAAATTTATTAATTTATTGATTTCCGATTAACATGGATTCAAGTCTAGGTCATAAAAATTTAAAATTTAACATAAATTTACAATTTTTTATGGTGGTTTTTAATCATAGGTATCTAATTAAATTATAACTAATTATGAAAATCAAATTAATTCTAAATTATTCCAATTTTCAACAAATTAATCATAATTACAAATTAGATTGCATAATTAACAAGGCTAGGCATTCAAACTTGTTAAACATATACAGTAGGTCAATCAAAAATTCAAGATTTAACAACAAGAATCGCAAATATTTAATTTAACATCTTAAATTTACGAAATTTTGCGTTCGAAAAACTAAAACCTCCGAAAAGTCATAGTTAGGCTTCGAATTTGAGAATTCTGGGTTCGGCCGAAAAATAATTATTTTTGTCAAAATTTTAGAATGCCTTTTACATGCGGAATTGACACAAAAATCACTCGATTTGGATGAGTAACGAAGAAACTGCCGAAAAACTGCGTACGTATAATTAAATAAACGCAATTTGCAATTAATTAACAATTACGAAAATTAATCACCCCTTTTAATTCTTGCAAATTTGTAATATTTAACCATGTTTATGCAATTTAGATTATGAAAAGAATAAGAGGCTCGTGATACCACTGTTAGGTTATGATACATATGACAATTCATAAATCATGTGGAAAAACCATAAAGCTAGGAAAGCATATTATTTACACATAATCATTTAGCATAGAATGGATGCATACATGTTGTAGCGTGCCTTCCCTAGCTGCGCCCGAACCGAACAAGAACAAGTCTTTAGGACTCCAAATTTCGTCCCTCCGTAGATAGTCCACAGCACGTCCGGATCCGCCTCAAGTTAGACCAACTAGAATCGCCCTTAAGGTGCTTAGGAATTTCGGCTAGTGTTTGCAAGTGTATGGCTGATTTTTATTTCAAAAACTTACCCTTTGAATACTTCAATCGTACCCATAAATTGTGACCCTAGGCACCTATTTATAGGAGTATGGAAAAGAAATTGTAATCCTACTAGGATGTGGATTTGCTAGTTAGAACTTTATTAGGACTATAAATAACAAAACAAATCTAATAGGATTAGGATTTTAATCTTTGCACAAATCCTAATAGGATTAGCATTTCCCGCACAAGCATTGCACAAGCCGTGCACCCGCGCAAGCCTTGCGGCCCACGACAGGCGCACAACCCACGCTGCTGTGCTCTCGCGCGCGCGCGCCCTTGGCTGGGCCTGGCCTTGCGCTGGGCCTGGTCGAGGCGTGCGTTGGTGCGTGCGGCTCGCTGGGCGATGGCCTGGCTTCGTGCTGGGCCTTCGTCTAGCAGGCCTTGTCCGATGCTAATTCGTACGATACGCTTCCGATTAAATTCCCGATTTCGGAATTCATTTCCGATACGAACAATATTTAATATTTCCGATTCCGGAATTAATTTCCGTTTCGAACAAATATTTAATATTTCCGTTTCCGGAATTATTCTCCGATTCCGATAATATTTCCGATTCTGACAATATTTTCGTTTCCGGCAATATTTCCGATTTCGGCAATATTTCCATTTCCGATAATATTTTCCGATACGTACCATGTTTCCGTTTCCAGCAACATCTACGACTTGGATAATATTTATATTTCCGATACGATCCATATTTCCGTTTCCGGCAATATCATCGTTTCCGGAGTATTCATTTCTTGCTTGTGACGATCTCAGCTCCCACTGAAACCAATATCCGTCGATTCCGAATATCCATAGATAGAGTATTTAATGCCATTAAATACTTGATCCGTTTACGTACTATTTGTGTGACCCTAAGGGTTCAGTCAAGAGTAAGTTGTGGATTAATATCATTAATTCCACTTGAACTGAAGCGGCCTCTAGCTAGGCATTCAGCTCACTTGATCTCACTGAATTATTAACTTGTTAATTAATACTGAACCGCATTTATTAGACTTAACATAGAATGCATACTTGGACCAAGGGCATTATTTCCTTCAGTCTCCCACTTGTCCTTAGGGACAAGTGTACATTTCCTAATTCCTTTGTCGCTCGATGCTTGCTCTTGAACATAAGGTAAGAGTTGTCATCCTTATTATGTCCAGAGGTGTTTCTCGGTTTCAGAGTTCAACTGATCAAATAAACGGATAATCATAGCCTATGATTCATCCGAGCACGGCCATGCATTTCACAGTTTCTAGCTCTCCGAGTGGCCTTGTACAACTTTTAAGCATCTCATCCCGATTTATGGGAGGACAATCCCAATCTTGCGATCTTGAGATTAGACTTCGTTTGATAGGTGATTACCTGAGTGTTGCCTTTATAGCCTCCTTTTACGGTGCGATGGTTGGTCAACGTCAAAGTAACCAGTTCTCAAACAAGTAATCTCAAATCACTCAGGTATTGAGGATTTAGTGTCTAATAATTTTAATGAAATTTACTTATGACAGATTTTCATCTCTTACAGTAAAGTTTCATAGGTCTGTCCGATACTAGTCTTCCCAAAGTAAGTATCTACGCAAATGATTATGACATTGCCATGTCCACATAGTTCAAGAAATAGAACTACTAGTCATCTTGCATTCTAGTCGTCTAACGTTTTCTATGCGTCCAATTTTATAGAAAACTCCGACTAGGGACCATTTTCAACCTTTGACATTCAAGTTCACTTGATAGACATTTCTTAGTCACAGGACTGGTCCTGACAGTCTATCTTGAATATATCGTCAAATTGAAGGGACTCATCATTTAATAAACCACAAATTAAATGGAAAAATGAATTCTATTCTTTTATTGTGAATGATTAACCAATAATGTTTTACAAAGATTTAAACTCTAAAACTTTAAAACATTAAACAAGGATATCAAAGCCATTCTCCAATATGCTTGATTCCCATAGCTGTAGTGTGCGAGTTGTGCTTCGCCTGCGGCAGAGGTTTAGTCAATGGATCTGATATGTTGTCATCAGTTCCAATCTTGCTTATCTCGACTTCTTTTCTTTCAACGAACTCTCGTAGAAGGTGAAATCTACGAAGTACATGCTTGACTCTCTGGTGGTGTCTAGGCTCCTTTGCCTGTGCAATAGCTCCGTTATTATCACAATACAGGGCTATTGGTTCTTTAATGGAGGGGACTACACCAAGTTCGCCTATGAACTTCCTTAGCCATATAGCTTCCTTTGCTGCTTCATGTGCAGCAATGTACTCCGCTTCAGTTGTAGAATCCGCAATGGTGCTTTGCTTAGCACTTTTCCAACTTACTGCACCTCCGTTGAGGCAGAAGACAAACCCAGACTGTGATCTGAAATCATCTTTGTCGGTTTGGAAACTTGCGTCCGTATAGCCTTTAACAATTAATTCATCATCTCCACCATAGACCAGGAAGTCATCTTTGTGCCTTTTCAGGTACTTCAGAATATTCTTGGCAGCAGTCCAATGCGCCTCTCCTGGGTCTGATTGGTATCTGCTCGTAGCACTGAGTGCGTACGCAACATCCGGGCGTGTACATATCATAGCATACATTATTGAACCAATCAATGATGCATATGGAATCCCATTCATTCGTCTACGCTCATCAAGTGTTTTTGGGCACTGAGTCTTGCTTAGAGTTATTCCATGAGACATGGGTAGGTAGCCTCGCTTGGAGTCTGCCATCTTGAACCTATCAAGCACCTTATTGATATAAGTGCTTTGACTAAGTCCAATCATCTTTTTAGATCTATCTCTGTAAATCTTGATGCCCAATATGTACTGTGCTTCTCCTAGATCCTTCATCGAAAAACATTTCCCAAGCCAAATCTTGACAGAGTTCAACATAGGAATGTCATTTCCGATAAGTAATATGTCGTCGACATATAATACTAGGAAAGCAATTTTGCTCCCACTGACCTTCTTGTATACACAAGATTCGTCTGCGTTTTTGATGAAACCAAAGTCACTGACTGCTTCATCAAAACGTATATTCCAGCTCCTTGATGCCTGCTTCAATCCATAGATTGATTTCTTTAGCTTGCATACCTTTTTAGCATTCTTTGGATCCTCAAAACCTTCAGGCTGTGTCATAAACACAGTTTCTGTTAAAACGCCGTTTAAGAAAGCAGTTTTGACATCCATCTGCCATATTTCGTAATCGTAATATGCAGCGATTGCTAACATTATCCGAATAGACTTTAGCATTGCAACTGGTGAAAAGGTTTCATCGTAATCCACGCCGTGGACTTGCCTGTAACCTTTTGCAACCAATCTAGCTTTGAAAACTTCAAGTTTCCCATCCTTGTCCTTTTTCAGTTTGAAAACCCATTTGCTTCCAATGGCTTGGTAGCCATCTGGCAAATCGACCAAATCCCATACTTGGTTTTCAGACATGGAGTCTAATTCAGATTGCATGGCTTCTTGCCATTGCTTGGAGCTAGGGCTCGTCATAGCTTGTTTGTCAGTCGCAGGTTCATCACTTTCAAGTAATAGAACGTCATAGCTCTCGTTCGTCAAAATACCTAAGTACCTTTCCGGTTGAGATCTATATCTTTGCGATCTACGCGGGGTAACATTTCTAGATTGGCCATGATTCTCACCAGATACTTCTAAAGATCTATGAGTTTCATCCTGAATGTCATTTTGAGCATTCTCTAGAGTTTGTTGTTCGACTCGAATTTCTTCGAGGTCTACTTTTTCCCACTTGTCATTTTGGAAATGTGATCTTTCTCCAAAAAGACACCATCTCGAGCAACAAACACCTTGTTCTCAGATGTATTGTAGAAGTAATACCCCTTTGTTTCCTTTGGATAGCCCACAAGGATACATTTGTCGGATTTCGGATGAAGTTTGTCTGAAATTAATCGTTTGACGTATACTTCACATCCCCAAATCTTGAGAAAAGACACATTTGGAGGCTTTCCAAACCATAACTCATATGGAGTCTTTTCGACAGCTTTAGACGGAGCTCTATTTATAGTGAGTGCAGCTGTATTTAGTGCATGTCCCCAAAATTCTAATGGAAGTTCGGCCTGACCCATCATTGACCTGACCATGTCTAGCAAGGTTCTGTTCCTCCGTTTTGACACACCGTTCCATTGTGGTGTTCCAGGAGGAGTCAATTCTGATAGAATTCCACATTCTTTCAGATGGTCATCAAATTCATAGCTCAGATATTCACCGCCTCTATCAGACCGCAGTGCCTTAATCTTCTTGCCTAATTGATTCTCTACTTCACTCTGAAATTCCTTGAATTTGTCAAAGGATTCAGACTTATGCTTCATTAGGTAGACATAACCATATCTACTGAAGTCATCAGTGAAAGTGATAAAGTAGCTGAAACCACCTCTAGCATTTGTACTCATTGGTCCACATACATCTGTATGGATTAAACCCAATAATTCATTTGCTCTTTCTCCAACTTTAGAGAAAGGTTTCTTTGTCATTTTGCCAAGTAAACATGATTCGCATTTACCATAATCCTCTAAGTCAAATGATTCTAGAATTCCTTCTTTTTGAAGTCTTTCTAAGCGTTTCAAGTTAATATGGCCTAATCGACAATGCCACAGATAGGTGAGATCTGAATCATCCTTTTTGGCCTTTTTGGTATTTATGTTATAAACTTGTTTGTCGTGATCTAATAAATAAAGTCCATTGACTAATCTAGCAGATCCATAAAACATCTCTTTAAAATAAAACGAACAACTATTGTCTTTTATTAAAAAGGAAAATCCCTTAGCATCTAAGCAAGAAACTGAAATGATGTTTTTAGTAAGACTTGGAACATGGAAACACTCTTCCAGTTCCAAAACTAGCCCAGAGGGCAACGACAAATAATAAGTTCCTACAGCTAATGCAGCAATCCGTGCTCCATTTCCCACTCGTAGGTCGACTTCACCCTTGCTTAACTTTATACTTCTTCTTAGTCCCTGTGGATTGGAACATAAGTGTGAGCCACAACCTGTATCTAATACCCAAGAAGTTGAATTAGCAAGTATACAATCTATAACGAAAATACCTGAAGATGGAACGACTGTTCCGTTCTTCTGATCTTCCTTTAGCTTCAAGCAATCTCTCTTCCAATGCCCCTTCTTCTTGCAGTAGAAGCATTCGGATTCAGAAGTGGGTTGACTGACCTTCCTCTTTTCAGACTTGGCGCCAGTTTGCTTAGTTGGGCTGGCCTTGTTGCCACCTTTCTTAGCATTCCTCTTCTTTCCAGATTTCTTGAACTTGCCCCCACGCACCATAAGCACATCTTGCTTATCACTTTTGAGCGTCTTTTCAGCGGTTTTCAGCATACCGTGAAGCTCAGTGAGCGTTTTGTCCAGACTATTCATGCTGTAGTTCAGTTTAAACTGATCATATCCGTTATGAAGAGAATGGAGGATGGTGTCTACAACCATTTCCTGAGAGAATTGCTGATCCAGCCGACTCATATTCTCAATGAGTCCAATCATTTTGAGAACATGTGGACTTACGGGCTCGCCTTTCTTAAGCTTGGTCTCAAGAATTTGCCTATGAGTCTCGAATCTTTCTACTCGAGCCAGATCTTGGAACATGTTCTTCAACTCACTGATGATTGTGAAAGCATCTGAGTTGATGAACGTTTTCTGCAGATCTGCACTCATGGTGGCGAGCATTAGACATTTCACATCCTTGTTGGCATCAATCCAACGATTGAGGGCTGCCTGAGTGACCCCGTCGCCTGCGGCTTCGGGCATCGCCTCTTCCAGGACATACTCCTTTTCTTCTTGCATAAGAACTATTTGCAAGTTCCTTTGCCAGTGAAGGAAGTTTTTCCCGCTCAACTTCTCCTTTTCGAAAATTGATCGAATGTTGAATGAATTGTTGTTTGCCATAGTTAAAACTACAATTGAAAAGAATAAACAAATAAATAACCATTCACAGTTTCTCTTAATAAACTTAAATTCTAGCATACATGCATAATTCAATGTTCATTAAGCATTTTATTCAGGTTATGTGTTCCGGCAGGTGTGAATAAAATGATTCCAAGATCCTAAAATCATTGAAGAATTAAGCACAGTTTGTCGACTTAATTCTAAAACATTTTAGGTAAGCAAAAGCCTTTTGCTAATAGTCTAGAAACTATTCTTGGTTGATAGGTACGTCTAAGAACTTATTAGGTAAACCTATCGATTTTGCCACGACATAAAAGGACTCCTTACTTATATCGTTGAGTTTCACCAAAACTAACATGTACTCAAAATTATTTGTGTACCTTGCCCCTTTAGGACCAATAAGTAACACCTCGCTGAGCGAAAACTATTACTAGATTGATGTAAAGGATATCCAAGCAAGTGTATATTTTGGCATGGCACCTTATAACTCAATTTTTAAGTTTGGAACTTAAGGCTCTTACTATGTTGGTTAGATTTTAAGTGAACTAAAATCCTTAATCATGCAACATAATCAAGCTTTGATCTCATGCATTTTAAGACATATTTAAAAGCAATAAATAACTTAAAACATGCATAAGATAAATGTGATCTAGTATGGCCCGACTTCATCTTGAAGCTTTAACTTCAAAGTCCGTCTTGAAAATCTCCGTGGGAGGCACCATTTTCTTCAAATAGGATAAGCTATAATTAAAACTAATTACAACTATTTGATGGTACGCAGACCATATTTGAATTGAAAAACAACTTTGGTATTTTAGACCAATTACATTCAAATTAATGGTACGCAGACCATATTTTCTATCCTATTTGGGCCATACTAGTCACTTCATAACCTGCAAAATAGTACATATACAATATATACCATTCACCCATTCATTATCATGAATGGCCCACATAGCTGGTTAGTAAAACACATTATGCATCACGTAAACATTTGCAGCAATTAATCAAGGGCACCAATAATCTACCAATTATTCAGTCCTTATTAATTCTAATCAAGTTGTTTTAACCTTAAGGATTTGTAGACCTAATCAAGAGTTTATGACTAAAAGGGATCCCACTTAAACCAATAAATTCATATGCTTTACTAATTTTAAACATAAAAATGTATTTCTAGTCTAACCGGAAACATACAAATTTAATTAAAATTTAAAGCTCATATAAATTTATAATTGAATCCGCTTATTTAATTTATTTTTCAGTCGTATTTAAATTAATTCATGATTTTAATTTTAGTAAAATAATTAGAATAAATAAAATTTATTATAATTATAATATTCAAAATTAAAATCCAAGAAAACAATTTAAATTATTAATTTTAAAATTAATTAAAATTACGTAAACTGAAAATTTCAAATTAAAATTTTAAAACGATCTAATCGTGACGCAACATCACCACGCAACGCACAACCATAGGCCACACGCACACAGCCATCGCTGGCCATGTGCGCGCAGCCCATGCGCTGCGTCGCATCGCTGCTGCTCACCATCGCAAGGCGCGCGCCAGCGCTAGTCGCAACAAGCACGCTGCTCACCATCGCTGGGCGCAACGCTCGTCGCACGCGCATGCTGCTCACCATCGCTGGGCGCACGCTCGTCGCACGCGTTCGCGAGGCAGTGCGCGCTGTGGCGCAGCTCGCTTGCTGCCCACACGCGACTGCTCGTGCCTTGCTCTCGCCCTTGCCCATGCGCCCATCGCACACAGCCCACGACACAAGGCAGGGCTGCTGCCTTGTGCTCGTGCACCATGCCCTTGCTCGCTGCACTCGTACCGCATGGGCGACGAGCTCCCTTGCTCGTCGTCGCATGCCCGCACTATAGTACAACACCCCTTAAGGGTAACACGTAGCGTCCATTGCTTTGTGCGTGCAAGTTATATGAGCGAATCGCATAAAAATAAAAAATTTATTTTCAAAATTAATGACAAATTAATAAATCGTATTAATTTCATAATTTTAGGGCGAAAAATCGAAAATTTATTAATTTATTGATTTCCGATTAACATGGATTCAAGTCTAGGTCATAAAAATTTAAAATTTAACATAAATTTACAATTTTTTTATGGTGGTTTTTAATCATAGGTATCTAATTAAATTATAACTAATTATGAAAATCAAATTAATTCTAAATTATTCCAATTTTCAACAAATTAATCATAATTACAAATTAGATTGCATAAATAACAAGGCTAGGCATTCAAACTTGTTAAACATCTACAGTAGGTCAATAAAAAATTCAAGATTTAACAACAAGAATCGCAAATATTTAATTTAACATCTTAAATTTACGAAATTTTGCGTTCGAAAAACTAAAACCTCCGAAAAGTCATAGTTAGGCTTCGAATTTGAGAATTCTGGGTTCGGCCGAAAAATAATTATTTTGGTCAAAATTTTGGAATGCCTTTTACATGCGGAATTGACACAAAAATCACTCGATTTGGATGAGTAACGAAGAAACTGCCGAAAAACTGCGTACGTATAATTAAATAAACGCAATTTGCAATTAATTAACAATTACGAAAATTAATCACCCCTTTTAATTCTTGCAAATTTGTAATATTTAACCATGTTTATGAAATTTAGATTATGAAAATAATAAGAGGCTCGTGATACCACTGTTAGGTTATGATACATATGACAATTCATAAATCATGCGGAAAAACCATAAAGCCAGGAAAGCATATTATTTACACATAATCATTTAGCATAGAATGGATGCATACATGTTGTAGCGTGCCTTCCCTAGCTGCGCCCGAACCGAACAAGAACAAGTCTTTAGGACTCCAAATGTCGTCCCTCCGTAGATAGTCCACAGCACGTCCGGATCCGCCTCAAGTTAGACCAACTAGAATCGCCCTTAAGGTGCTTAGGAATTTCGGCTAGTGTTTGCAAGTGTATGGCTGATTTTTATTTCAAAAACTTACCTTTGAATACTTCAATCGTACCCATAAATTGTGACCCTAAGCACCTATTTATAGGAGTATGGAAAAGGAATTGTAATCCTACTAGGATGTGGATTTGCTAGTTAGAACTTTATTAGGACTCTAAATAACAAAACAAATCTAATATGATTAGGATTTTAATCTTTGCACAAATCCTAATAGGATTAGCATTTCCCGCACAAGCATTGCACAAGCCGTGCACCCGCGCAAGCCTTGCGGCCCACGACAGGCGCACAGCCCACGCTGCTATGCTCTCGCGCGCGCGCGCCCGTGGCTGGGCCTGGCCTTGCGCTGGGCCTGGTCGAGGCGTGCGTTGGTGCGTGCGGCTCGCTGGGCGATGGCCTGGCTTCGTGCTGGGCCTTCGTCTAGCGGGCCTCGTCCGATGCTAATTCGTACGATACGCTTCCGATTAAATTCCCGATTCCGGAATTCATTTCCGATACGAACAATATTTAATATTTCCGATTCCGGAATTAATTTCCGTTTCGAACAAATATTTAATATTTCCGTTTTCGGAATTATTTTCCGATTCCGATAATATTTCCGATTCTGACAATATTTCCGTTTCTGGCAATATTTCCGATTTCGGCAATATTTCCATTTCCGATAATATTTTCCGATACGTACTATGTATTCGTTTCCGGCAACATCTACGACTTGGATAATATTTATATTTCCGATACAATCCATATTTCCGTTTCCGGCAATATCATCGTTTCCGGAGTATTCATTTCTTGCTTGTGACGATCTCAGCTCCCACTGAAACCAAGATCCGTCGATTCCGAATATCCATAGATAGAGTATTTAATGCCATTAAATACTTGATCCGTTTACGTACTATTTGTGTGACCCTACGGGTTCAGTCAAGAGTAAGTTGTGGATTAATATCATTAATTCCACTTGAACTGAAGCGGCCTCTAGCTAGGCATTCAGCTCACTTGATCTCACTGAATTATTAACTTGTTAATTAATACTGAACCGCATTTATTAGACTTAACATAGAATGCATACTTGGACCAAGGGCATTATTTCCTTCAGTAGAGAACAAAGTCTGTAATTCGCTAAAAGAGGCAATTGATCCTGGAGGCAGCCGTTCAAACCATTTAGACGCTACTCCCTTAAGCGTGGCTGGGAAGTATTTGCACCAGGTGGCTTCATTGGTTCCCTGTACGCACATGTGGTGGCGGTATGCGACAAGATGCATGTCGGGATCAGTGGTCCCGTCATAAGCTTCAATGGTAGGGGTTTTTACTTTGGGTTCCTTCGGGGCGTTCATAATCTCGTCAGAAAAAGGGGTACTCATGTGCCTTAACGTCAGGTTGTTGAATCCTTGCTGAATATGATAGGTTGGCTCACGGCGACTTGATAGCAGGCGGGGGCGCATGCTTACCCTATGGGGCGTTATCTGGGTTGGTCCACGTGTAGTGGGATAAAATGGCGGGTCTTCCATCACAGGGGTGGACCCGGTGTCTGATAGTTCAGATTCAGCCTCATAGTGCTCTTGACGCCTTGCAGCTGGTCGCAAGACGACTGGGGGACTTCCCCTAGATGATGGTCGTATGACCGGGTCCCTTCGAGGTAAGAAGGTGGGTGGGTCACGGCCATATTCTGAGTGCTCAGGCACAGGGCTAACTCCCCTGATTGCTTGTGGACGAGAACCTTCTCCAGCTCTCCAGACGTTGGACCTGAGCGGCATTCTGCTTATCCGATTGACGCCTAGACTGAGGGGCCTCTGCGGAGCCGTCCTCTCAGCGCAGTAGATCAACATGTTCTTCCGAATTTCATCTTGCAGTGTAGTGCTCATCTGTTGTCGGAAGGTCTGATTCATTTGCTGTTGGAATCCTGTTAAAATCTCGCGTAGGGAGCCCACTGATACTGGCAAATCTAGATTCTCATCCAACACGACGTCTCGGACGCTAGGGCTTAGATGGCCGCCTGGCGGTGACGCCTCGGTTATTGGTTCTTCTTCCACCACCAACTCAGCTTGCATTCGTCCTGGTGTGTTCCCTGCATTTGTAATTCGATTAGCCTCTTCAATGTGTCGTCTCTCTTCTTCACCAGCATGCTCTCTGTCAGGGTGTAGTTCGGCCATGACACTGTACCTCCCCACAGACGGCGCCAAATGTTGTGGGAACTTTTACGGTGCTGACGTGGCACGCGCTCCTCGGAGGTATCAAGTATGACCTGGCACGAACTTCTGGCAACCTGCAAAACAAGAATATTCCCGTAGGAATATTCCCTCGATGCTTAAGTAAGTATAAGCTAGAGAGATAAGTAATTTGTAGAGAGAAGGCAGAGCAAAGATAGGTTTTCTGTTGTTGAGCAAGAATTCATTGCCCTTTTACCTAGGGATCTGCACTATTTATAGTGCTAGGGTTTCTCGGGAACTAGTCCTGCATGATTGAGTGTTTACGCAAGATTGGGACACGTGTCCTGCATTGGTTCTGGAGGCTTGTTTAGGCCCAATGTGGACCTCTTAATCATTTGGGCCTGGGCCCTGTGAAGTTTGAAAAATGCCCGTAGGCAAGCTTTTGGGCTCTTTCTTCTGGGATTTGATAGTGCAGTCAGGTGGCATTCTTTTAGGCCACATCAGAATGTCTGTGACCGAGTACTACTCGAAGTTCATAGAGCTGTCTAGGTTTGCACCTGAAGTGGTGGTAACGGAAGAGCTTAGGGCTCAAATATTCGAGAGTGCATTGACTATGGATTTACAGATGATGCTAGCTGGGGAGACCTTCACCTCTTTAGACACCTTCTACGGAAAAGCTGCCCATTTATATGGACTGCAGCTAAGGAAGAATGGAGTTGGTGAAAAGAGAAAGGATGTTGGAAACCAGAATTAGGGAGGTAACCAACAGAATCAGGGTAGCTTTAAGAAAAACAAGGGGAACAACCATTTCCAGTTCAAGGGAAACAATGGTGGAAATCGCAGCAACAACTTCCACAACAATAATGGTAATAGAAACCAGTCGGGAGGAAATGTAACAAGGACTTATGATTGCAGACGTTGCAATAATAATCACCCTGGAAAGGATTGTGATGGTAATCTAGTGATTTGTAGGTTCTGCGAAAAGTTACACCATAGGGAATTTGAGTGTTTTGCTAAAAATGGAAAGCCTAACCAAAACAACTCTCAAAACAACCGCCAGAACAACAATCGGAATAACCAGAGCTGAAATGGAGGAAATAATGGTAACAATGGTGGATACCAGAGAGGTTACCAAGGTGGTAACAACAACAATAATGGCTAGAACAATGAAAAGTCCGGGGGAAACTATCAGCAAAATGGGAACCGAGACACCAATGGAAATGCCAATGGAGGTGGCTATAACAAAGGAGTTTCCCAAGGAAAGCTGATGTGATCACTAGGCACGAAGAAGAAACTTCGTCCGACGTCATATCCGGTACTTTTTCTATTAACTCCATTTCAGTTGAAGTACTATTTGATTCTGGTGCAACTTATTCGTTTATATCGATGGGTATTTTGGAGAAATTACGCTTGAAAGAACCTGAAGCAATTGAGGTAACTATAGTTATACCAACTCGTAGGATAGTAAAGTGTACCAAGATCTATAGAGATGTGCCTTTGACCATAGCCAAAACCGTATTCTTATCTAGCTAATTAAGTTTGAATTAGGGGTACTAGACGTGATTCTAGGAATGGATCGGTTGGCAGTGTTCAACGCCAATATCGATTGTGAGAAGCACGAAATTCATTTGAGGTCTAGCTTAGGAAAAGTAGTGTCCCAAAGGGTGAAAAAAAAGGTACAGGTCCCAAAGGGTGAAAAGCTCAAAAGTTGAGTCCCCAAACATTAGCTTAACTCACCCTTTCCCTTACCTTGCATCTTGGCAATGTACATGACGAAGTGTGAACCCATTGCTGGTGTTATCAAATGTGCTCCCAAAGTATTCCAGATTTTTTACTACTCGATGTATTATATTTATTGTTGGATGATGTATTATTAATTTGAACTATTACCCAATCGAACAGATCGAAAAAAACCCGATATCCGAAAAAGCGGGTACCCGTAATTATTAATACGATTTAGGTTCGGCATTCTCGTAACCCGGACCTAACGGTTACTCGAAATAAATTTATAACGGGTAACCGAACTCGATTTTGCGCACCCCTTACTATCTGATACTTTACGTAGTACGGAGTAGTTGGCAGCAGGGCACCAGGTGGAGGTGCTGAATGCTCCGATTTCTGGCAAAAGTATGGAAGTAAGATCAAAAGAACCAACAATCCCCCCTTGTCGTTCGGTTATTTAACGCCGTTACCTTCAGTCACCTATTTTTTTTCTCTCTCTCCTCATTTGCTCTCCAATTCTAGTTCCCGTTTTGAAGACCTAAACATTTGGGGATTCTCTGTACTTTTCCATTTCTTTGTAAGTTCGCACCATTTCGTCCTTTCAATTCTCCGTTTTTCTGCGTCTTTGTAAAATCTAGATGTTTTTTTTTGGTAATCGTAATAATTGTTGATTGCTCCTGCTTATTTTGCTGAAAATTTCTTAATTAGGTTTTCTTTGATGTTTGTGAGATTTCTGTTAAGGTTTAATTTTGGGCTTTTTTGCAATTTAGTGTTTCATACTTTTATACCTTTATACTTCATGTATTCATGTGTTTGGATTCTGCATAAATTGCGATTTTGAGCTTCACACTTGCATAAATTTGAGCTTGTAGAATACACTAGCCATAATTTGGCGCATCGTTTTGCATTTGTCTTGTTAAAGGATCACAGTTTCCAGCGGCTTGTTTAGAATTATTAGGGTTTGCACCTTTCAGGCATTCGAACGCTTGTTTTATACTCCTTGTGTTTTTGCGTGTTGTTGTAATGATTAATCGCCATGATAGTGTAGCATTCACTTGAATGACCGTCCCAATGAAATTAACCCTCATATGATCATAACACAATCATTTAATGTAGTATTTCTGTGAAACTCATTTTGCACTCAGTTTTATATGTTTGTGTCAATCGCAAAAGCAATGCAACTTCATGGAGAATAAATGATCGTTTGTCGGAGGTTGAGGTTACGTAATTGGATATGCCGAATTAAGATTATTAGGCATACTTGTTTGTTTCTACTCAGCTTAATGTAATAGCATTTGCCACCTTGATTGATCAACTGTAGAAGAAACCACGTTTTTATTCTTTGTAGCTCTTATTTGGCAATTGACATCTTGTTTACGACTGATGAATCTCGTGGAGAAATCTCGGTTTTTCGCTTGGTTTAAACCAATTCAGCATAAGGACTATTTTCGCTAAGAGAATCTTATGTTGGACGTCTTTAAGGCTTAGAGCACTTCACTGCTGAAGGAATTCGAGCTCATTTTCTCTCAGATGCTGCTGTTCTGTTTACAGCATTCTCTGGCTAGGTTTTGATGAATATAGTACCCTTTGGATGTTATAGGTTTCTCTTCGTGTTCTTAAGTGCCTTTCTATTTTCTAATTGTCTCAGCTACAGTTGTCTAGCAGGTTTGATCATCTTTAGTTTGTAGATTGGTTTCATTCGACTTTTGCGTGCAAGGGCATAACTGGCTTACTAGACATCTATCTATTTATAGTATGCCTTAGGTTTGAAAGTCAGCAGGTTTTAGTAGTTCATATAGCTCACTTGGCTCATTTAGAATGCAAATGCTTGGTGGTACTTTCTGTAGAAACTAATTGATTTCTCCCCCAGTAGGCTATGCAGGTGATCATTTCATCATGTTGATGCACCAGTGGAAATATAACTTTTGACTTTTTAATTATAAGAAAATACTTCGACCAAGCTCTCTTTGTAAGAATAAGTTAGGAACAACTTTTGTTGTTGGATGGGTTCGTTATGACAATTTTTGGTTAATCCTAGGTTGGGTTGGTTACTGCCAAATTTGAAGTGTGCAGTGCGTGTTTCATCAGCGAACATGAGATTCTTATTTGTCCTAAATTTTAGAAGGGATAGATGTGCCTACATCTCTGTTTAGTTCAACCCCTCAATTCACCTTGTTGTAATCCTGTACCCATATTAGACCTGTGCAACTCCAACTTGTCATTCATCTTAAGGTCTAGGTTACTCGGTTCTTCGATATGGGTATGAAAATTTGCATCTTATACACTCAGTTGGACATGCCATTACTTGCTGGTATAATTGCATATCTACAAATTACCATGAAAAGCTCAAGCAAAGGTCTTCTAGACGTGGAATGTATTTTATGAACAGTGTGTCCTTTCACTTGTGCCTTATGTAAGCAAAAATCTTAATGCTTATCTGTTGCAATTTTTTTCAGGGAAACTGTAGTTTATGTAACTGTTATGGTTAGAGGTATTATTCCCCGTCCCCTCCCCATTTTTGTGGTACTAACAACTGCAAATTGAATTATTTGAGGAAGTTCATGTGCTCTGCTGCAAATTGTAGAATAGCTGCAATAAATTTCCCGTTGTAAGGTGGACAATGCACGAAAACAGCACTTTGTTTAAACAGGAAAGTTTTTTAAATAGTTGGTAGTGGTTATAGAAGCTCTTTAGATCTGTTTTCAGGAAAGGTGTACAATTTGGCTGCTTTGATATTCTAGTGAACTTTGTTTAAGGGGATTTCTGTTAGTAATTCTAGGGGATTTTAAACCGGAGGTTTTTGGGTGACCAACTATTTTTTTGATGTTTCTACCTGGAGTCATATAGGGTGAATTAGGTGGTATCTCCTAATTTGTGTTAGTCTTCCACATTTTCCGCGAGTTGAAAGACTTGGAAGAGGATATAGACCATTCTGGTCAAGAAGACAAGAACACTGTTCCAAAATAGAATATTTAGTTATGAGTACTAGAGATATGGCCTCTGGGATCTGATAAAGAAAATTGTGCCAAATGAAATGTGAAACTGTCATTCGAGGACTGAGGTGCAGATTTTCTGGTAAAGTATTGGTGTCCTCTGGAAGCAATGATTGATAAATCATCCTTACTCTTGAGTACTTAATTAGGAATATTTATAATGATTCAGGAGATAATTTGACTTTAAGGTTTAACACTTCAACATATCTGGTGCAGCACAGGTGTTCGGTGGCTAGCGGTTGCTCAATTTCGGTGAATGAGCTCTCTCAAGGTTTTTTTTTGGGATAAGAAGAAAAATGTTGTTAATATTGCTAAATCGAAATTATAAGTACACCAAGAGGACAAGGTGTCCTCGGAAGTGACCAAAAATCAGAATTACAAGTTACCCAAATTCCTTTGTATATCTCGAATGGAGTAAAGTGGGAAAGCCTCTGCCGCCTTAGCCCATAAATAACCTAATAAAGTTATCCCACAATAAAGAAGCTATTAAAGTTAACCCCAATTTAGTTTTTGAGTAATAGGATTAGAGGATTGTTGTTATTATTGCTTATATCTTTTTTCGTAGTTAATGCCACACTTTATGTTTCCCTTTACCTTTTGCTCTTACCTGAGTGTCATTCGTTTTTGGTTCTGCGTTATGTTTAGCATGGCAGGGAGAAACCGTATGCCTCGCTATCCTGTTAACCCACATGGTTTTAGAGGCGCCCCTAGGCCATTTTTTAACAGAGGACCAGGGCCTCTACCTATTCCTGTGGCTGTGGAGGAAGAAATTGAAATTCAGCACAGAGAAAACCAGAAGATTGCTGCTGAAAATCGGCACTTGCTTGATGAAAATGCGATTCTTGAAAGAGACCTGAATGGTGCTAAAAACGAAATTCACAGATTGGATCAGCTCATTAATAATCTTCGAGCTGACCATGATGTTACGTCTAGGGGTTTGATTGAGAGGGGTTTGAAGATGGAAGCTGATCTACGTGCCGCTGAACCTCGTAGAGAAGAACTCATGCGTCTTAGAGCTGAAGTCCAAAAGCTGACTGTTCAAAAACAAGATTTTACTGGTCAAATACACGGTCTCACTCAAGACATATCTCGTCTCCGTTCTGAAAATAAGCAACTGAGTGCTTTGAGAGCGGATGTTGATGGAATACGCAAAGAATTAGCTGAAGCCAGGTGGACTTTATCTCATCATTCTTCTTTCCTTATTGCATGTAAATTGCTCCTTCCGTCCTCCATTAAACTTCCCATTTGGGTAGGGCACAAGTATTTTGGAGATAAATTATAGTGCAGTTTTGTTGATTAAAGGTGAAGAAAATAAATAAGGTAGTGGATATAGTTTTATGTTTTTTAGGTAGGTGAGACCAAGTGGGGTGGTTAGAGGATTAAAAACAATATTTATTATATAGACCCAACCAAATGACAAATGAGAAGTTCATTGGGGGACAAGTGTTTTCAGAGAAATGGGAAGTTTAATGGGAGATGGAGGGAGTGGTAAGTTTGTTTAGCACAAACCTAGGAATCAATACGCCTATTTAGGGGGACAGGTTGGACACCAAGCCATTGCAATTGGTTTATCCAATAGGCTATGAAAAAACTTGGTACTACTTATGTTATGGCTGACAACTACTGTCATAAGCCAGTGTATCTGAGTTAGTGCGACGTTTCTCATTTAGGCTTAACTTTCCATTATTTTCCACAGTTGAACATTTTTAGGGGAAAACACAATTGTAAACTAATTTTCATTTGTTTCTGTCCCTGCAAGAAAAGTGAGGGAGAAATGGAAGGGAGAGGATGGATGGGAGGAATGAAATAGGAAGATAAGAAATAGGGTGGAAATTGCGGCTTCCTTCCACCCTTAACAAACCAAACAAAGGAAAATGGTCAAATGACTTTCTCTGGAAAATATGCGTATACCTACCAAACACTCTGTTACAAATCCCAATATGCAAACGTTAAGATATAAGAAGCTGATGCTACATTGATGTTGAGGTAGTCATCTGTTTTTTCTAAGTTATTTCTTGAGTTTGACGCTACTTTAGATAGATATGTAACCCTAATAAAATAAAAGTAAGAGTTTAGAAGGGTTTGATTGTGGCTTATAGCTGGTAGGGTTATGATTCAGATCCAGTGAAGTTGAGTTAATAATATATAGTGCAGAAGTCTCAGCCTCTAGTCTAGGACTCTAGGCTGTGGCACTTAATATATACTTCATAGTTGATGTCTTGATGATGTTGGCTCAACTTCTGATATACTTCAAATGTCCATACGTTTATCCTTTTTGTAAGGGTGGATTTCTTTTGGATCTTCCGTCTTCATATGTTGACAATGTCATATCTATGAAACGATTAGTGTTCATATTTTTTGGGCATGAAGTGGGTCATATGAAGTGCTTTTCCCCCCCTTAAGTTCATCCTTGTGCTATATTCAGGAGAGCTTTGGAATACGAAAAGAAATCAAATGTAGAACAGGTGCAGCAGAAGGAAAATATGGAGAGGAATCTCATGTCAATGGCTCGTGAGATTGAGAAGCTTCGAGCAGAGCAGCTGAGCATGGATAGGAGAGGGCATCAACTTGGTAACCTTCAAAACTTCTTGCATAGTATTTTTTTACAGTTGTTAGTACTAGCGATGGACCTTTTGTTATCTGGAATCTTTTTGAAGTTCCCTTTGCTGATAAGCTAGAGTTTTCCCTCTGTGATATCCTGAATACATTTAGGGCTTGTTTGGTTGACATGGGAATTTAATAGGAAGTTGTGATTTAAAGGAAATTAGTTCCCATTGTTAAATTCATGGGAATTTCTTAAAGTTGTTTGGTTGAAAACATGGGAATTAGAATTTCCCATGAACTTTATTGACCAAGGGGGACTAGGTAATTTACTTCCCATATTTGTAGGAATTCAAACTTTCCATGAATTTCAACTTCCTCCATTTTTACTTTTTTATGTCAACTAAACAACTAGCCAATCTTTAAATTCCCATGAATTTCTACTTCCCCCATTTTTAGATGTCAACCAAACAACCCCTTAGTGTTTTTCATTTTTAGGTTAGACCAGAAAATCTCACTATAGTTGCATTGATTCAACTTGATGCTTGTTCAGTTTTGTTCAGTGGTAGGAGATGGATATAATGACTATTTGGATCTGTGCTGATTTTTGGTGAAGGAATCTAATTTATTTATTTCCCTTGTTTCTGTTCCAAACCTTTCTCCCCTCACCCAAATTTCTTTCACCTAACCATTCAGAACTAAGATTTTCTATTGAGACGGCTGTGGTGTTTTGCCAGATTAGCACATACGAGCAAAGATCTGAATGATACCACCATATAATTGGTGCTAAGAACTACGAGTACTTGTAGTTGTAAATTACATCAGTGGTGTCCAAGAGAGGAGCATTAGCTACAGTGTCCTTGGCTTTGCTTATGTGGTTAGTAGCAGTGTTCATGGGAGCGAACAATTAGAGGCTTTGAGGACACGATTGAGAGGGTAGTGGGGTTTCGAATGGGGGAGGATGGTATTTTGTAGAGAGATAGAGGGCTTAATTTGATTTATTTTCTTTTTATTTTTCTCGTATTCTCTTTTCCTTGTGCATCCACAAAACTTTTACATGTTGGCTTAAATAACATGGAAAATTTCAGTATCTTGCTTAATTGTGTGAAAGTTTGTAATCTAGAGAACTCACATCCGTTCAGTCCTATACACCTGTTTTTCTTTTCTTAGACTTCCTTTGGTTTTGTTCAGGTGGTGGCAGCAGCTATAGTATGTACAATGGGGTCCCAGATATGAGGTATTCAGGTGGAGGGCCGTCTACAGATGAGCATGGTGGAGCTTGGGGACCTTATAATAAGCGTCCTAGACATTGACCTCCGATACCTCTGACTGGCGTCTGCAGAAGATGTGCTTACTGATTTTGGCACAGCTATTCGGGAAAAGGAAAGGAAAGGAGGTGGTATTGATTATAGTTATGGAATGTATTTACCCTCTGCTCTGTATTCCTCCCTTTATTTCTCAGTAAACAAGTATAGTTGGCTTAATTAACGTGGGTGTGGTGTTAAAGTTGTTAACTGTTTATTATGCCTTGAATTGGCCTTGTATCCTCCTGGCAGTGGGTTAAAACTTAAAACTGTAAGATTGGTCTTTATTAATCGCACAAGTATAGGTTCTCTTGATACTTGCGCAGTTGGGTAATTGGTGGCTGTTTAGTTGGGTAATTGGTGGCTGTTTCTTATGTATTTTGTGAATGGTTATCAATTACTCTGTGATACCTAGTAATGCTGGGGTAATTAGGATGATTTCCATCATTCTTTATTATAATACGGAGTAGTATGTATTCATATAAGTCGTCATGGCTCATGTCATTCAGTAGCTCAACACCACCAAAAGTCACACAAAAGCATAGCCTTGACCTTGGGCACCAAGTATTCACGACTATTAGTTGACTGACATTCTCAAATGTTATTACGGAATATCTTTTATTGTGGTCCCATCTTGTCTCTCCCCCCCTCCCCCTCTACAAATAGAAGTTTCCATTTGCTATTTGACATATTCTTCCTCCTCTCCTTAAAAACGCCCACAATTTGGTGCGGAGTATTTGAGTATCCTTCCTCCTCTCCTTAAAATGGCACAAATTGCTGAAATTTACGTGTTGCGGAAGCTGGAAAAGCAGAAAACGGAAGAACGGAGGAAGAGGGAGATGCCAAAGGAGAGTACTATGTCTACTGGTACCAAGAGTGAAAATGATACTAGTAAGTTGCAAAGTGGTTGTTTCTCATGCTTCCAAAAGAAGATACATCCGTCTTCTTTGCCTCCTCCTAAAACCTAGCAAATGCTCGTAGCAACTCTCAAACTTATGACGCTTTATTCAGCCTTATTACGCAGTAGACTTGGATGCCTATAGAGCACGCTATCACAAGAAAATCAACCACTCCTGTCTTTTTTTTTTTAATTCGTTTATGTGATTACAGTTTTTAGTTCCAAATATAAAATAATCAGGGAAATGTGATATTGATGTTTCATTATATATCTCTATTCTATTTGAATCAAAAAATATATATCTCTATTCTATATGTGAACCTCCGATATATTTGTCTTTTTGCCGTCTCTCTTATGAAATATAGTAATGCTCATACTTATTGTTCCGGTGTTGAAGTGGATAGAACAATGGGTTTCGAATGAAGGCCCTTTCGAGTGTGTTGAAGATCTTGCTAGCTTGAATGAGTAGAGTCCGAATTCACCTGCACAAAGACAAAGTCACTAGCCTCGGGGTGTTTCCGAGGAAAGCCCCTCCGATGCCTAAGTAAGAACAATGCTCGGATTCTAGAGAGAGAAGTTCTCTAGAGAGTAGTCTTAAGGCAATAAATTGGACGTACCTTGAGGTGTGAGCCTTGGCGGCTTATTTATAGTGTTTGCATAATAAATGCCTATAGGTCATTTATTGCTATTGGGCCTTGGGCCTTGGTTGATGCTTGAATAGCCTTTTGGTTGTGGCGGGTTTGATGTTGTTGTTTTGAGCCATTGTGCTTTGGACTTAGTGGCCCAATTGATATTCAATTGGGAGCCCAAACAACATGCCCCCCAGACCCGGTCCATTTAGAATTAAATGGGTGGGTTTCCAGCTGTGAGAAGTCCAAAGGTTCCCTCTCTTTTTTCGAAAAGAAGGTGGTTTGAATTCGCGAATGGATGACAAGTGTTGAGGAGCAGAAGTTGGGCGGTTTTCAGAACGTGGCCTATAAATACCGCACTTCTTTCCTCATTTTGAACTTTATTCACTCAAACGCTTTCCATATTTCTTAAGAATTCCGGCGATTTCTTCGGGTGTTTTCTTCAGATCTTTGCAAATTCGTTGTGAATCTGCTTCGGGACCTTACTTCATTCGTTTCATCGGCGTTTTCCGCTTCCGGAGAGGTAATTTGCTTTCCGTTTTCGCTTCCTTTTATTTCTACTCTTTTTTGTGTTTCTTCGGCGTTTCCCATTTCGCCATGGCTGGGGGAAGATGGAAGAAGAAATCCGGTGTGGTGTCCTCCTCTAGTGGTGAGGAAGAGAATAGGGTTGCTTCCGAAGGGCCGAGGTCAGCGTCTCCCGAGGTTAATGCTGAAGAGGATTCGGGGAATGAGACTCGTGCTGAGTCAAGCCAAGGGGCTGGTGTGACGGGCCGCTTTCCTATTCGCCCATTCTTTCCGAGGCGGTGGGAGGAGGCTGACCCCTTGGGGAGGCTTGCTAGCCTTTTTGAGGATAAAACCGAGATAGCTGGTCCGGATGGTGTGGCAGTTGATGGGAAGTGGTTAGTGAAAGCCAAGAAGGGGAGGTATCATCGGCTTGCCGAAGATTTGTATGGCATTCAGCACGCATTGGGTTACTGGTGCGAGCTTCCGACGTAGAATAATGCGAGGGTGACTCGTACTCCTCCGGAGTACATTGCTGTGTATCTCCATCATTTCGACTACGGGCTTCGGTTCCCTTTGGATCCGTTCATCGCTCGTGTGCTGGAGGAATATAGCGTCTCTTTGGGCCAACTGACCCCGAAGTCCATGCGCCAGGGTATCGCTGGATGTGTGACTACCTCGGCTATGAGCCGTCGATCGAGGTTTTCAAATAGATGCACGAGCTTGTTAGGAATGCGAACGCTGAGGCTGGCTGGTGGGCCATCAACAATAAGAACAAGCGGAAAGGCGAGGACCTTTATATTACTGCCTTTCCGTACGTCTCTTCGATCCATGGGTGGAAGGAGCAATGGTTGCTAGTCCGTGTTCCTGTGGATCCGAAGCACCCTCACTATTTTTCGCCTCCGAAGTGGTTCATGAAGCCGGATCCTTCGATGTCGCGGGTTGGCTCTGTTGACAAAGAGAATTATGATCACGCCATGCAGCTGGAGTGGTTCAAAGCCAAGTCTGCTCGGGAGCCGTTGCATTGGCTTCCGAACCTGCACTACATTACCCGGGAGGTCATCCTCGTTGCTGCCAGTCTCAGTAGGATCTATGACAGGGGTGAGGTTTTCTATGCTGAGATCGTGCTTCAGTTGAGGTGTTAAACTCCCTTTTTTATTTGTTTGAATCTCATCCTCTTTATCTTCTTTGTGCAGATCAAGGCGAGAAAGCTATCGTTCCCGAGGTGCTTGGTTACCAGCTCAACGGTGACGGGGTTCTCACTCGTTGCCCGCCGTACGATTTCAAGAAGCAGAATCCTCGGCAGCCGAAGCTCGAGGATCACGAGTTCTCGGATCACGCTCTCGCGCATTTAGGAGACGTTCGTGTCGACCCGTGGGACTCTCAGAATCCTGGAGAGGCCATTCCGAGGCGGACAGTGCTTCCTGAATTGGTAACTACCTCTGATCCGGTAACGCTGATTTAATTTTTTCATTTTGTTTAGACCTCGGTTCTTTGAACTCTTGTGGTTTCGGTCTTGACATCGCCTCCTATGTTTGTATTTTAGGGACCGGAGGTAACAGCTGCTGCGCCTGTTATTTCCTCTGCTTCGTCTCCTCCCTCTTTTGCTGCTCCCGAAGTAAGCAACATTTCATCCGCGCTCTTTTTGCTATTTTGTGTTGATCGCTTCTCATGTGCTCTTTCTTCCTTTTGTAGGAGTCGAAGAAGCTGAAGAAGAGGAAGACTTTGGGGAGAGAGACTTCTCCAAAGAGGCATAAGAGAGAGAGAGAGAGATCCCCTTCGAAGTTGAAGAAGAAAATTACTTCTTCGTCGAAGGTAACTCCTAGTCCTGAGGTTCTCGAGTTTTTGAGCCGTCGTCCTTATCTGACTGAGGAGAGAATTCGACAGGTTGTTGCTGAAGATCCTAGTCTTGCCGAGGCAGGTGAGCGCTATCTTGCTCGGCAGAGGGGAGAAATGGGTCCACCTAAGAGCCTTCGCAGTAAGCTTCCGCTTCCTGGCCAGAAGCTGAAGAGTGTGGCGGTTCTGGTGCAGGACAAGCCTGTGAACCAGCCTATGGCTGAAGAGGTTGCTATACCTTCGCCTCTGAAGCCTTTGACTCTAGTGGGGGGGACTGTTGCTGATATTACTCCAATGGTGGAGAAATTCGAAGTTGACCCCCCTCTTGGCTCTTCCGAGGTTCCTGGTTCCGAAGATGCTGCTGCGGCTGGAAAGGGATATGATCTACAAACTCCCCCGAAGGTGGTAGTAGACCTTACTTCTTCGGGGAATGCAAAGGGTGGTCCTTCGGCTAGCAAGGACGCCGAGTTTGCGGTTCCCGAGGGTGGTGAGTCTGCTCAGCAACACGGAGTGAAGAGGAAGTCCCGTGAGACGTTGGGCTCTACTTCTACCTCGGTGTTGGAGCCTTTGGCTTACCCATCTTTTGACGTTCCAGTCAGGAGGGTGCCTCGGAAGGTTAGGGAAACCATGGCCCGGTTTGCTCGGGCATCTGTTCTGGGGGAAGATCCCGAGGCTCATCCCGAGTCTATGATCGGTCCCAGTGCTGCTAGGGATAACATGCTTCGGGGCATCCCTGATTGGTGTGTTCCTGGGCAGGAGGCGAACCACCCTACTCAAATGGCTCAGTTTCACTTGAATGAGGTAGAGTAAATATCACTTCCTTTGCGAACTTTGCTTTCATCCTTTTTGGTATTTATTTTTCCATTCATCCTCGCGCAGGCGCACTTCTGGTCCTCCTTTGCCGCTGAGTGCCAATATTTCGATGAGGTGCGTCTGGCCAGGTTCGAATAGCGCTACAATCATGATGTCCCTCTTCTGGATGAGAAGGCAAATACTCTTCTTGCCAAGCTCAAAGAGACGAAAGGATTGGTTACCGAGTTTACTCGGGAGTAGACGACTACACTCGAGCTGCTCGGCAAGGGGATTACCAATTTGAGGTCGAAAATGGAGGCTGATGCTCGGGAGCACGAGGCTTTTAAGAAGGAGAAAGCCGAGGAGAAGGTTAGCTTTGAGGCTGCGCTGAAGAATAAGGATGCTGTCATCCTAAACCTTCGTGAGAGTTCCCAGAAGTTCACAGCCGCCCTTGAGCGGATTCCCGTGCTTGAGCATGAAGCTGATGAGCTTAGGCTAAGGTTCGGCAGCTGGAAGAGGAGAAGGCCTCGTTGTATACTGCCGAGCAGTGTCGGGACCAGTATTGGGAGGGGATCCTCGATGCTCGTCGGATGTTCGCCAAGCATATGCCTGACTTTAAGTGGGCCGAGCATGTGCCTCAGTGGCTCGAGGCTGAGGATAACTTGGTGGAGTGTCAAGCTGATAGAGACGATGCTGCCAAGGAGCGTGAAGAAGCTGCCAAGGAGCAGCAAGCTCGGAAGGTCGCCTCGGAAGGTGATACCACTGTTGGCGCTTCTTCGCGATCTGCTCCTCAGGGACATGTTGGTGATGTCCCTTAGGGACTCGGGCAGTCGTCTTCTTCAAAGTCGGTCGGTTCCAGTTGAGGACCTTCGAACTTGTGCTTGACTCTCTCCCTTTTGCCTCGGCGCTGCGTTGTACTTTAATAACTTCTTTTTTCTTTCTTAGTACTTCGGTAGGCCGATATTTTGTCTGTTGATGGCTGCCGATTTAGCTTTTTTAGGTCATTTTGCTTTTAATTTTTGAGGATTCCCCGGGTTATGCCGAGCTTTAGTTGGTATGATTGTATTTGTTCCCCCAAATATTGAATGAAAAATGACTTTGCTGTTTCGTTTTAATTTTCTGTGCTTCCGAAGTATCTACTTCCTTTGCTTTTGAATCCGTAGTTTTGCTAAGGCGCTTCCTCGTTTGTGAGTTCTCCAAATCCGTAGATTTTCTAAGAGACTCGTTTTGAGTTCTAAGCTTTTCTTAGGCTTTGCTGAGGGACTCAGTAGCTTTGAACTTTAGTCTTTGATTTCTTTGGAAATGCTGGTTTCCTTCTGTCAGGAATTTCGCTTTTGAGCTCTTCAGATCCGTGGATCTGTTAAGAGACTACTTTTGAGCTTTTTAACGTCTGTAGACATGTTTAGAGTCTGCTTCTGAGCTCTTCAGATCCGTGGATCTGTTAAGAGTCTACTTTTGAGCTCTTTAACGTATGTAGACATGTTTAGAGTCTGCTTCTGAGCTCTTCAGATCTGTGGATCTGTTAAGAGTCTACTTTTGAGCTCTTTAACGTCTGTTTCCGCTCTTCCGACTTCTTGTGGTTCGGAAACCTGGGCAAGAAGTCGCAAGTCTGACTCTTAGTTATGAGCTTCGGGGATCCTTGGATTTGAGCCGAACTCTTTATAACTACTCGAGAGACCCTGTTGCGAACGGAATTTCCCTGGGTATCGCGAATCCGGGGATTCTGGACGGTACCTTGCGGGTTGGATTGAGTCAGCTATTCCTTGGGTTTAGTCTCCAAGGAGTAGCTACCTCGGATTGTTTTTAGCTTCGGATTGATCAGATCCGAAGTTGCATGCATGTATATATATATATATATATATATATATATATATATATATATATATATATATATATATATAATAAAAGACATTAGAGATATGTTTAATGAAACACATGGTGCCAGTGGCTTTCCTCTTCTTATTAAACTTACTCGTTAAACTTACTTAGATTACAAAGGGGTAAGGTCATACAAAATATTTCTTGAGAACATCGGCATTCCAATGGTTCTTCAAGATTGTTCCGTCTAACTGTTTAAGCATAAAGGTGCCAGTCCTCTTTTCGGAGTGGATGATGAATGCCCCTTCCCATGTTGCCGAGAGTTTCCCATGGATCCTTCCCTTTTGAACTACAGCATCATTCCTGAGCACTAGGTCGCCGACCTTTAGAGGTCTGGCATTGACTCTTCGGTTGTAGTGTTTGCTAACCCTTTGCTGGTAGGCTGTGTTTAGGGTTCTGGCTTCGTCCCGAGCTTCATCTAGTAGATCCAAGGCTTCAGACAGAAGTTGATCATTGCTTTGTCCGTGGGTTCCATCATACTTGTTGTATGCTTGGACTCTCAAGCTTTCTGCCCCGATCTCTACAGGGATGACAGCTTCGGAACCGTATACCAAGTGGAAAGGCGTCTGCCCCGTGGCTTCCTTTTCAGTGGTCCGTAGGGACCAGAGTGTTCCAGGGAGCTCTTCTAGCCACTTACTCTTTTCGTCCTCGACTCTCTTCTCGAGTGCGTTGAGGATGAGCTTGTTCGCGGCTTCGGCTTGGCCGTTGCTCTAAGGATGGCATACTACTGAGTAGGCGAGGTGGATATCGAACTGCTTGCACCACTTCTGTAGTGGCGTGTTGTCAAATTGCTTTCCATGGTCGAAGACCATGAGCCTTGGTATTCCAAACCTTGTGATGATGTTTTGCCAAATGAATTTGCGGACTTGTGGCTCAGTGATGGACGAGACTGCTTCGGCTTCAATCCATTTGCTGAAGTAATCAACTCCTACAATCAACCATTTCTTCTGGTTCACAGCCGAGGGGAATGGACCGATGATATCCAAGACCCATTGTGCAAATGGTAAGGGGTATAGTGTTGATTGTAAGGTCTGAGCCGGCTGATGGATTGCTGGTGCGAACTTTTGGCACTTCTCGCACTTTCTTGTCAGCGCTTTTGACTCGGAAACCATGGTGGGCCACCAGAATCCGGCCCTTAGTGCCTTGTGTGCCAATGCCCTGCCTCCGATGTGATTTCCACATATGCCGAGGTGGATTTCCCTTAGGATGTAATCGGCATCAGTTGGGCCGACACACTTCAGCAGTGGGGCTGAGAATGACTTTCTCATGAGCTCTCCGTTGGCGTCAATGACGAACCATTGGTTGAATCTTTTTAACTTTCTTGCTTCCAGCTTGTCTTCGGGAAGTTCTCCCCTCTCTTTGTATGCGATGACTGCATCCATCCAACTTGGTTCAGAACGCAGATTACAGACTGTGGGGGGTGGCATGTCGATGCTCCTTTCTTGGTGCATGTACTTCCACATGGATTGGCCTGTTTAGGTCGATGAGCGTTGAGCTTGCAAGTTTGGACAGTGCATCCGCTTGTGTGTTCTGACCTCGGGGAATGAGGATGACTTCGAAGGATCTTAACTTTGACGTTAAGGATTTAATTTTTGCTAGGTAAGCTGTCATGCTTGGCCATTTGGCCTCATACTCCCCTCAGATTTGGTTGGCTACTGTGAGGGGGTCGAAAAAGCACGAGGCTAATGCGTGACCTCGTCCCTCGTGGGCGTGACGTTGTCAGATCAAGTGTAATTGGATTTCCTGTGAGTTTACACCCAATCGACTAGTAATATAGGAGTCGCCATTCAGTTTTTAACGACAATGAGAAAAACTGACAAAACCCGGTTATCGTGACATAAAGGGAGTGCAATTATGTTCGACCACGACGGCCATAGGTTCCCTTGTGATCCCTGGTGTGAGGATCGCTCAACGTACACCCGCAGGGCAGAGATTGAGAGTTCGGGGGACTGTAACTACCGAGAGGAGTGCTCATCGATAACTCCAGAGGCAGGTTATCCTTACTAGCTCAGCATAAATAATTGAAGGGACATGCATTAAACTATTAAACTATTCTGAATTGATTTTAGCAATATGCAACACATAATACTAAATCGATCGTGATTATCTTATTTAGATTGTTTAAGGTACCTAGCATGATAATTCAATTGTCCAAGGTATTATCTTATTAGGCGTGATAGATCAATCAAGTTAATAGTTTGACAATTTTATAAAAGGGTGATGAAAGCGATTAAATCATATGAGGGACACATTACAACACACCCTTGAGAGGTGCGTTACGGTTCTCAGAAAACTAACCACTTGGCTTTGCTATTTCTCCTTTTATTTAACGAATCTCGGGTTTCCAAGCAATGTTCCAGGATTTAGGCTTAATTCATCAGCTACAAGGGGCAGGACGCGTTCTGTTCGACTTTTGAGTCGATTGCGACAGAACGCCGGATCAATTTCGCAGCGTGAGGCTAGGCTTAAGGCTAGAGTCAATACTCAGGTTATGGAATTGTGTGTCCTTTTCACGTCGGTTTTGAGACTGTATTTACAGGGGAAGAGTTTGTGGAAAGATAGATTTTTAGAATACGAATCCAAAAAGAATTCGGAGACTACAAGGCCCCAGGCATTTTCAGCGCCCAGGGCTGGGCGCCAAAGATTTCGGCGCCCAGATCCAGGTGTTGAAAATGGGATCTGGGCCGAGTTCCTTGTCAGATTTGGACTCTTAGAACGCAGAGCTTTTGAGACTTATCCGAGCCTTTTAGTGCGTTTTAACTTTATGACGGAATGCGTCTGGGCCCGTTACGAACTCTAGGTTCGTTAGGAATTTAATTAATACGTAACTCTTACTTTCGAATTATACCAGGAATAGAATTCCTTTTGCAAATTCTATCTCTTTTAGGATTTATGTGGGAGTGCAACACCTAATTCTGACAGGTTTCTATCTTTTATGACTTTGCCACTTTTAACAACTACCTTTTACGGCAATTACCATTCTTAGCAGGTTTCCATAAATAGCAGTTTTGGCTGAAATGAAAAGGGTGATTGAGATTCGTTATTTTATAGGAGATGCGTTGCCAAGTGGAGATTTGTGTTCTCATCATCGAACCTTCCCTTTCGGGAATGGGGACAAAAGTAGGTGTCTACAGCTACGAGCTGAGAATCAGTTTTGAGACAAACATGTTCGTGAAGGAAATAATGCCCTTGGTCCAAGTATGCATTCAATGTTAACTCTAATAAATGCGGTTCAGTATTAATTAACAAGTTAATAATTCAGTGAGATCAAGTGAGCTGAATGCCTAGCTAGAGGCCGCTTCAGTTCAAGTGGAATTAATGATATTAATCCACAACTTACTCTTGACTGAACCCGTAGGGTCACACAAATAGTACGTAAACGGATCAAGTATTTAAAGGCATTAAATACTCCATCTATGGATATTCGGAATCGACGGATCTTGGTTTCAGTGGGAGCTGAAATCGTCACAGGCAAGAAATGAATACTCCGGAAACGATGATATTGCCGGAAACGGAAATATGGATCGTATCAGAAATATAAATATTATCCAAGTCGTAGATGTTGCCGGAAACGGAAACATGGTACGTATCGGAAAATATTATCGGAAATGGAAATATTGCCGGAATCGGAAATATTGCCGGAAACGGAAATATTGTCAGAATCGGAAATATTATCGGAATCGGAAAATAGTTCCGGAAACGGAAATATTAAATATTTGTTCGAAACGGAAATTAATTCCGGAATCGGAAATATTAAATATTGTTCGTATCGGAAATGAATTCCGGAATCGAGAATTTAATCGGAAGCGCATCGTACGAATTAGCATCGGACGAGGCCTGCCAGACAAAGGCCCAGCACGAAGCCGGGCCATCGCCCAGCAAGCCAAGCGCAACAACCACACGCCAAGCATGCGACCAGGCCCAGCGCAAAAGCCAGGCCCAGCCGAAGCTTGGGCGCGCGCGCGCGGGGCTGCGACGAGTGGTCTGGCGCTGTGCGTGGGCCGCAAGGCCTGCGTGCGGTGCTAGCGTATTACTCGAAGTGTGTTACTCGAATCCTAAGGCTACCGGGATTCATCATATGATTAAATCTAATCCTAAAAGATTTAGTTTATTTAATTAGAGTCCTAGTAGGATTATAATTAAATAAATTAGTATCCTAATAGGATTCCAAATCCTTTTCCATAACTCTATAAATAGGTGCCTAGGGTCACATATTTACAACGAGTTTTCAAGTATTCAAAGTGAGTTTTTGAGAGAAAAATTCAGTCACACAATTGCCTAAAAGTGCCGAAAATAATAGTACCTTAAGGGCGATTCTAGTTGGTCAATCTTAAGGCGGATCCGGACGTGCTGTGGACTATCTACGGAGGGACGACACTTGAAGTCCTAAAGACTTGTTCTTGTTCGGTTCGGGCGCAGCTAGGGAAGGCACGCAACAAAGAGTATGCATCTAAACTATGCTAAATGATTATGTGTAAATAATATGTAATCCTGGCTTTATGGTTTTTCCGCATGATTTATGAATTGTCATATGTATCATAACCTAACAGTGGTATCATGAGCCTCTTATTATTTTCATAATCTAAATTGCATAAACATGGTTAAATATTACAAATTTTCAAGAATTAAAAGGGGTGATTAATTTTCGTAATTGTTAATTAATTGCAAATTGCGTTTATTTAATTATATGTACGCAGTTTTTCGGCAGTTTCTTCGTTACTCATCCAAATCGAGTGATTTTTGTGTCAATTCCGCATGTAAAAGGCATTCTAAAATTTTGACAAAAAAAGTATTTTTCTGCCGAACCCAGAATTCTCAAATTCGAAGCCTAACTATGACTTTTCGGAGGTTTTAGTTTTTCGAATGCAAAATTTCGTAAATTTAAGATGTTAAATTAAATATTTGCGATTCTTGTTGATAAATCTTGAATTTTTGATTGACCTACTGTATATGTTTAACAAGTTTGAATGCCTAGCCTTGTTAATTATGCAATCTAATTTGTAATTATGATTAATTTGTTGAAAATTAGAATAATTTAGAATTAATTTGATTTTCATAATTAATTATAATTTAATTAGATACCTATGATTTAAAACCACCATAAAAATTGTAAATTTATGATAAATTTTAAATTTTTTATGACCTAGACTTGAATCCATGTTAATCGGAAATCAATTGAATAATAAATTTTCGATTTTTCGCCCTAAAATTATGAAATTAATATTATTTATTAATTTGTCATTAATTTTAAATATAAATTTTTTAAATTTTATGCGATTCGTTCATATAACTTGCACGCACAAAGCAATGGACGCTACGCGTTACCCTTAAGGGGTGTTGTATAGTGCGGGCATGAGACGACGAGCAAGGGAGCTCGTCGCCCATGCGGCACGAATGCAATGAGCAAGGCCATGGTGCACGAGCACAAGGCAGCAACCCTGCCTTGTGTCGTGGGCTGTGAGCAATGGACGCATGGGCGAGGGCGAAAGCAAGGCACAGCAGTCGCGTGTGGGCAGCAAGCGAGCTGCGCCACAACACGCACTGCCTCGCGCAAGCGCGCGCAGCGAGCGCTGGCGAGCGCGCGCAGCGAGCAATGGCCCGCACAAAGCGAGCGCTGGCTCGCATGAAGCGAGCGCTGGCGAGCGAACGCAGCGAGCGATGGCTCGCGTGCATCGAGCGCTGGCGCGCGCGCAGCGAGCACCAGCTCGCGTGGTGACTTGCGAAGGATAGAAGCAGCAGCGATGCGACGCAGTGCATGGGCTGCGCGCACATGGCCAGCGATGGCTGTGTGCGTGTGGCCCATGGGCGTACGTTGCGTAGGGTGTTTGCGTTGCGATTAGATCGTTTTGAAATTTTAATTTGAAATTTTCAGTTTACGTAATTTTAATTAATTTTAAAATTAATAATTTAAATTATTTTCTTGGATTTTAATTTTGAATATTGTAATTATAATAAATTTTATTTATTCTAATTATTTTACTAAAATTAAAATCATGAATTAATTTAAATACGACTGAAATTAAATTAAACTTTTTGGATTCAATTATAAATTTATATGAGCTTTAAATTTTAATTAAATTTGTATGTTTCCGGTTAGACTAGAAATACATTTTTATGTTTAAAATTAGTAAAGCATATGAATTTATTGGTTTAAGTGGGAGCCCTTTTAGTCATAAACTCTTGATTAGGTCTACAAATCCTTAAGGTTAAAACAACTTGATTAGAATTAATAAGGACTGAATAATTGGTAGATTATTGGTGCCCTTGATTAATTGTTGCAAATGTTTACGTGATGCATAATGTGTTTTACTAACCAGCTATGTGGGCCATTCATGATAATGAATGGGTGAATGGTATATATTGTATATGTACTGTTTTGCAGGTTATGAAGTGACTAGTATGGCCCAAATAGGATAGAAAATATGGTCTGCGTACCATTAATTTGAATGTAATTGGTCTAATATACCAAAGTTGTTTTTCAATTCAAATATGGTCTGCATACCATCAAATAGTTGTAATTAGTTTTAATTATAGCTTATCCTATTTGAAGAAAATGGTGCCTCCCACGGAGATTTTCAAGACGGACTTTGAAGTTAAAGCTTCAAGATGAAGTCGGGCCATACTAGATCACATTTATCTTATGCATGTTTTAAGTTATTTATTGCTTTTAAATATGTCTTAAAATGCATGAGATCAAAGCTTGATTATGTTGCATGATTAAGGATTTTAGTTCACTTAAAATCTAACCAACATAGTAAGAGCCTTAAGTTCCAAACTTAAAAAAAATTGAGTTAAAAGGTGCCATGCCAAAATATACACTTGCTTGGATATCCTTTACATCAATCTAGTAATAGTTTTCGCTCAGCGAGGTGTTACTTATTGGTCCTAAAGGGGCAAGGTACACAAATAATTGTGAGTACATGTTAGTTTTGGTGAAACTCAACGATATAAGTAAGGAGTCCTTTTATGTCGTGGCAAAATCGATAGGTTTACCTAATAAGTTCTTAGACGTACCTATTAACCAAGAGTAGTTTCTAGACTATTAGCAAAAGGCTTTTGCTTACCTAAAATGTTTTAGAATTGAGTCGACAAACTGTGCTTAATTCTTCAATGGTTTTAGGGTCTTGGAATCATTTTATTTACACCTGCCGGAACACATAATTCGAATAAAATGCTAATAACTTGTTTGAATTGCATGATTGCTTTAATTTCAAGTTATTATTCATGATAAATGTTTAGACTTTGCATGCTTCAATATATGTTTTAATTATTGTTTATAATTAAATATCTTGCACTGCAGTAAATCCTTTTAGAAAGGTAACAGTAAACTTCCTCGATTGGTAGTGAATCCAAGAACGATTCACGGAAATGAGAGAAAATGAGCAATTTAAAATGTACGTTTCTTTTAGCGACTTTTATGGTTGTTTTCGAGTATCAAAATCGAATGGCAAACCAATTGGTGCTTGTGAATTCAAAATACACTGTAGTTTTGAGATCATAAAGCATTGAGTTTAATACGCTCAGCTTTACCAATGGTTAACAACCTAATATCTTTGTCCATTTAATTCTCGAATGAGTCTAGTCCCTAGACATTCGAATAGATCGATGCTTAGAGAACTTTAGAAGCTTCTGGTAAGATCATCTAGTTGAAACTTAATATTCAACATAAATTAAATGGTAAGAACCTTGTTGGGGTGACATTGGACATGTCTAACAAAGTATAAAAGTCAACACTAAAGAATTCAATTCTTAAGACTATAAGAAAGGGTACAAGAAATAGGAAAACGAGGAACAAATGAAAGGAATTTACGATTCCGTTTCTACCTATAAGTTTATGTTTATAGAGAAGTGACCTAGCAATCAAACTTCCTTGGTATCATATACCGCTTGAGGTTCTTACTTCGGTAAAAACTCAAACAATGGAAGCTAGGCTACACTAATGACCTACAAGTGGGAAATGAAGCATGGCAATGCTACATTAGTTGTAGGGTCATCTAGTTTGTTTTAAGTCCTTTCAAAGGCTGGAACTTAATGGCTATTTTGTTCCATAATCAGCATACCTAAATTTCTGTTTTTCAAACACAGAAAGACTCACATTCAAGAAAAACAAAAACAATGTTTGTTTGTTTATTTGAGTGAAATGGTCAATTACGGGTTGAGTCAATATGCTTGATTAAAACAAACAACTCTTTAACAATAAAAACTTTACTAGGTTCAAATCAACCCCTTGATTTGAGTTCCACTAATCTTTGGCATTGTTGCTTAGACCATATCAACAAGTTAACATTCAAAAGCTCTATTTTGATGGACTTTTGAAAGTTAATTGATTTCTAGATCAATTTAAGACGACTAGTCTTACTTGTTGAAAGTAACAAAAGATATGAACTATTGTTAGAACGCCTAGACAATAGAGTTCAAAGCTAAAGAAAGATTTTATGACTTTATTATTTCACATGGATTTGAGTGAATATAGGTTTATTTACTCAAAGTGATATAAGTTTGAATATGTTTGACTAGTTCAAAGATTCAGAAGTATAAAATCCACTTGGCAAGAAATCATAAAGATCTAGGTTAGATCATGTTGATGATTACTTGAGACCAAATATGATCATCAATGATTGTGTGTTGTAATTTCACAATCTAGGTCCATAAGATATGGCATATCTTAGTTGGAATAATCGAAGTCAATTAGCACTTGATTCGATCAATGATGAATCATAAAGACTTTTCCTATAATTTCTAAAACAAAATGCTCAACTACCACCAAACTAAACCAAATTCGTCAAAGCTATTGAAAAGTAATTTCAGAATAACTTTTCATAAAATATATCTAGAGAGTTGCAAAACTCAGTGGGAGCTTAGTGTTTGTCATTCGACAAACTAAGGCCCAAGTGTAGATATATGTTTCATTGTGATTTATTCAAATGAGACACAAGGGTATTGTTTCTACCACGAATTTTTGAGAACATAATGTTTGTTTGCTCGAAATGATGTCCTTTTGGAGATTCGTTTCCAAAATGACAAGTGGGAGAAAATAGACCTCGAAAGTCTTCGAGGCGAACAACAAACATAAACGAACATTCCGGAGGCTTTTCGAAGTGCTTCAGAAAAACCGAACTTATTCTTTAAGGACTTTAGAAGTGGCTTTAAAGAATAGACATCTCTTAGAAGACTTTACAAGTGCTTCAAAGAGAATAGAATATTCAAAGGACTCTCAAAGTGCCTGTTGATATTCTATTGTTTGATGTTCTATACCCAAGTAGGCATAGAGTTCAAATCACTGGAACTATGAGATTCTTCTATTAGATAGTAAAGAAACATAGAGTTCTGGTCAATGAAACTATGAGATTCTTCTATTAAATAGTGAAGAAACCTATAACTTGCAGTCAAACTATTATCATGTAGATTAATGAGTTTGTGACTTGTAAGAAAGCTATGACGAAACCTAGATTCCCTAAAATGGTTAGAGGCCATATATAGACTCAAATGTTTTAAATGGTTAGAGGCCATAAAACATACTCAATGTTTTGATGACAAAATTGAAATTTTGTTGATTTGCAAGAATAGGTTCACACCTATTGGTTGCAAGTTTGTTTTAAGGATAAAAACCATCAAACATGAAATTGTGTTCACACACAAAGCGAGATTAGTTGCTAAAGGTTACAAGCAAATTCATGGTGTGAATTGTGTTGAAACCTCATGCATAATCGTAATGCTCAAGTCTATAATTCAAGCAATGATTGCATATTGGTACATATAACAATTGGATGACAAAACGTATTCCTCAATCAAATGTTGGAATAAACTATGTACATGGTATGTCATAGGATTTGTGGTTCCAAATAAATGCTTGAAAGAGAAAGCTAGCTTATAAAATCTAAGTACAGATTTAAGCAAGCAATTGGGAATTGGAATTATATTTTAATGAAGCTAATAAGTATTTTAGTTTCATAAAATATACATGATTCTTATAGATATATAAGAAGTTTAGTGGGAGTACATAAAAACTTAATTGGTCCTATGTGTATCACACACATATCTCTCTATTGTAAAATAACATTCAAATGCTAATGACTTAGATTTGAGATTATTCATCAATGATGGACCATGGCGAAACTTAGTACATACTGGGTATTAATATCTATTTACAAAGATCTTATGATATTGTTTTGGATTAAGTAATGGCATTTACTAAATCAAACACGAAAGTCTCCATTGGAGATATTCGACCCATGTGAATAAATCTAAGTAAAGGATGTTTGAACTATGTATAAGCATTTACTAAGTTAAACATCAAAGAGTCTAAATGAGATTCTTAACCTATATTATATGTCAAAGAATTTAGCTGAATTTAGTATCTACTAAAACTAGATAAGCTAGAGTTACATGAATAGAATTCAATTGGGAATTATTCTGCAAAAGAATTTATCATGTATGATATAATATGAGGATCGCCAAAAACGTATCGTATGACTTTAGGCATGACGAACATATACCAATCTCTATTGATCTAAGTGAAGATCAACTAGATTGAGATCAAGAATACTTATGGTACTTGAAAAGGTACATAGGAATAGTTCTTGATTCAAGGAAATAAAGATATGCTAAATATTGATGCTACACGCATAAACACTGGAAAAGGATCAAGCAAGACCCTTTGGAGTTAACCATTGATAAGGACGAGCTATAGAGCATCGTGTTTTGAAATGGCAACATGGATTGGAGAC
The DNA here is from genome assembly GCF_020520425.1 of Spinacia oleracea. Taxonomy (NCBI): domain Eukaryota; kingdom Viridiplantae; phylum Streptophyta; class Magnoliopsida; order Caryophyllales; family Amaranthaceae; genus Spinacia; species Spinacia oleracea. The sequence goes on from NC_079489.1 coordinate 97,973,680, forward strand.
CATGAGTTGTTGCGTGGGATATTAAAATATTAATTTCTATGTTCTAAGATACAGCTGGAAAGTATTCCACATATCTGTGAACTGCTTGGATAAGTAATTCCAAACAAAGCATCACTAGCAACCTATAAAGTTGAAGTAAAAGTACTTATTGCCTAAGAAGCAATAAAACAGGGTTGTTTATGTTAAAGAGTTCTTCACTGAACTTGGGTAGATCACATGTCTGCTGGCTTGATGGTTCTTCATTGAAAAAATGCGTAGAACCACTCTTGAAGCAAGAAAAGACTAGATCACAAAATAAACATACTCAAAAGATCTTATCATCTATCTCGAAGAACATTCGATGAAAAGGATATTAAGATTGGCAAAGCATGATAACTAAACCTATGCAACAAGTGAGAAACAACACTCACATTGTAGCACTGGAAATCAAGCATAGCTTTGAATTCCATGAACTGTTTTAGAAGATGGGTTTGAGGCCCATGGTGGTAAAACATTGGGGTTGAACATTTATCATATATGAAATGTATTTTCATATTCCATTTAATCTTGGTTTAGTATTAAATGATGAGTCCCTTCAATTTGACGATATATTCAAGATAGACTGTCAGGACCAGTCCTGTGACTAAGAAATGTCTATCAAGTGAACTTGAATGTCAAAGGTTGAAAATGGTCCCTAGTCGGAGTTTTCTATAAAATTGGACGCATAGAGAACATTAGACGATTAGAATGCAAGATGACTAGTAGTTCTGTTTCTTGAACTATGTGGACATGGCAATGTCATAATCATTTGCATAGATACTTACTTTGGGAAGACTAGTATCGGACAAGACCTATGAAACTTTACTGTAAGAGATGAAAATCTGTCATAAGTAAATTTCATTAAAATTATTAGACACTAAATCCTCAATACCTGAGTGATTTGAGATTACTTGTTTGAGAACTGGTTGCTTTGACGTTGACCAACCGTCGCACCGTAAAAGGAGGCTATAAAGGCAACGCTCAGGTAATCACCTATCAAACGAAGTCTAATCTCAAGATCGCAAGATTGGGATTGTCCTCCCATAAATCGGGATGAGATGCTTAAAAGTTGTACAAGGCCACTCGGAGAGCTAGAAACTGTGAAATGCATGGCCGTGCTCGGATGAATCATAGGCTATGATTATCTGTTTATTTGATCAGTTGAACTCTGAAACCGAGGAACACCTCTAGACATAATAAGGATGACAACTCTTACCTTATGTTCAAGAGCAAGCATCGAGCGACAAAGGAATTAGGAAATGCACACTTGTCCCTAAGGACAAGTGGGAGACTGAAGGAAATAATGCCCTTGGTCTAAGTATGCATTCAATGTTAAGTCTAATAAATGCGGTTCAGTATTAATTAACAAGTTAATAATTCAGTAAGATCAAGTGAGTTGAATGCCTAGCTAGAGGCCGCTTCAGTTCAAGTGGAATTAATGATATTAATCCACAGCTTACTCTTGACTGAACCCGTAGGGTCACACAAATAGTACGTAAACGGATCAAGTATTTAAAGGCATTAAATACTCCATCTATGGATATTCGGAATCGACGGATCTTGGTTTCAGTGGGAGCTGAGATCGTCACAGGCAAGAAATGAATACTCCGGAAACGATGATATTGCCGAAAACGGAAATATGGATCGTATCGGAAATATAAATATTATCCAAGTCGTAGATGTTGCCGGAAACGGAAACATGGTACGTATCGGAAAATATTATCGGAAATGGAAATATTGCCGGAATCGGAAATATTGCCGGAAACGGAAATATTGTCAGAATCGGAAATATTATGGGAATCGGAAAATAGTTCCGGAAACGGAAATATTAAATATTTGTTCGAAACGGAAATTAATTCCGGAATCGGAAATATTAATATTGTTCGTATCGGAAATGAATTCCGGAATCGAGAATTTAATCGGAAGCGCATCGTACGAATTAGCATCGGACGAGGCCTGCCAGACGAAGGCCCAACACGAGGCCGGGCCATCGCCCAGCAAGCCAAGCGCAACAACCACACGCCAAGCATGCGACCAGGCCCAACGCAAAAGCCAGGCCCAGCCGAAGCTTGGGCGCGCGCGCGCGGGGCTGCGACGAGTGGGCTGGCGCTGTGCGTGGGCCGCAAGGCCTGCGTGCGGTGCTAGCGTATTACTCGAAGTGTGTTACTCGAATCCTAAGGCTACCGGGATTCATCATATGATTAAATCTAATCCTAAAAGATTTAGTTTATTTAATTAGAGTCCTAGTAGGATTATAATTAAATAAATTAGTATCCTAATAGGATTCCAAATCCTTTTCCATAACTCTATAAATAGGTGCCTAGGGTCACATATTTACAACGAGTTTTCAAGTATTCAAAGTGAGTTTTTGAGAGAAAAATTCAGTCACACAATTGCCTAAAAGTGCCGAAAATAATAGTACCTTAAGGGCGATTCTAGTTGGTCAATCTTAAGGCGGATCCGGACGTGCTGTGGACTATCTACGGAGGGACGACACTTGGAGTCCTAAAGACTTGTTCTTGTTCGGTTCGGGCGCAGCTAGGGAAGGCACGCAACAAAGAGTATGCATCTAAACTATGCTAAATGATTATGTGTAAATAATATGTAATCCTGGCTTTATGGTTTTTCCGCATGATTTATGAATTGTCATATGTATCATAACCTAACAGTTCGGCCTCCAGAGATAAGCGTAGCTCTATCCCTGCGATCGCGGCCTCATATTCGGCCTCATTGTTGGTTGCTTTGAAACCGAACTTGAGGGCATATTCGATGCTTTTTCCGACCGGAGGTATCAGCACTACTCCGGCTCCCGAGCCATTCACTGTGGAAGATCCGTCAGTGTATACTTCCCATGTTCTTTTGGTGTCATCCAACATTTCCTGATATGAGCATTCGGCCAAGAAATCAGTGAGTGCTTGTGCTTTGATGGCGGTCCTCGGCTGATACTTGATGCCGAATTCAGATAGCTCGAAAGCCCATGCAGCCAATCTTCCCGACCTCTCTATCTTGTCTAGCACTTTTTCCAGTGTTGGTCAGTTAGCACCACTATTTGATGCGAGTCGAAATAGGGCCTTAGCTTTCGGGCAGCTACCACCACTGCGTATGCTACTTTCTCAATGAGTGGGTACCGGGTCTCGACATCTGTTAGAGTTCGGCTGGTGAAGTAGATTGGCTGTTGTTTTTTCTCTTCTTCCCGAAGAAGTACCGCGCTTACTGTTCCGGGGCTAACTGCGACGTATAAGTACAAGGTTTCCCCTTCCTTTGGCCTGGCTAACATCGGCAGTTGGGCTAGGTGAGCCCTGAGCTGCTGGAATGCATCCTTCTGCTCTTGTTCCCATGTCAGCTCGGGGTCTACCTTCCTCGGGACGCCTTTCTTTTTTATAGGTTCCGCTTCTCCTCCGGGGAGGGTCTTTGGTTTGAGAGCTTTGAAAAAGGGTGCCCCCTTGTCCGAAGCTTTCGATATGAATCTCGACTGTGCGGCTAACCTGCCTGTTAGCCTTTGCACGTCTCTCTTTGCCTTCGGCTCGGGTAGATCTAACGCTGCCTGGATCTTGTCCGGGTTTGCATCAATTCCCCTTTCGCCCACCATGAATCCGAGGAACTTTCCTGCTTTTACCCCGAAGACACACTTCTTCGGGTTCAGCTTCATTTTGTACTTCCTCAGGTTGGCGAAGGTTTCAGCCAAATCTTTGATGTGATCTTCCTCCTTCACACTTTTGACTGTGGAATCGTCCACATAAACCTCGACGTTTCTTCCTTTTTGATCGGCGAAGACGTGATCAACTAACCTTTGGTAGGTGGCCCCGACATTTTTCAATCCGAAGGGCATCATTCTGTAGTTGAACACTCCTGCGCTTGTGATGAAGGCGATTTTTGCTCTTCGTCGGGGTGCATGAATACTTGATGGTACCCTGAAAAGGCGTCCATGAAGCTAAGCAATGCATGGCCACTGGTAGAGTCCACTAGCTGATCTATCCTCGGGAGGGGATAGCAGTCTTTCGGGCAAGCTCGGTTCAGATCCGTGAAGTCAACGCACATGCGCCACGAGCCGTTTGCTTTCTTGACCATGACCACATTGGCTAGCCACTTGGGGTACATGCACGGTTCAATGAAACCTGCTTCTTGCAGTTTCTTCACCTCTTCGGCGATAGCTTTGTTCTTCTCCGAGGAGTAATTCCTTTTTTTCTGTTTGATTGGTCGAGCCTCGGCATTGACATCCAGCTTGTGATAGATCATCTCCGGATCTATCCCTGGCATGTCGGCTGCTGACCATGCAAAAATGTCTTTGTGATCCCTCAGCAACTGGATTAGATCGATTCGTAGTCCCGAGCTTAGGCCTCTGCCTATTCGGACACTTCTGTCTGAATCATCTTCCAGGGGGACGTCCTCCATTTCTTGATCTGGTTCGGGAGAGAGGGTTTCTGGTCGAGCATCAACCTCTGCGGGTTTTATCAGGCTGCTCGGCCCCGCCTTTCTCCTCTTTGCATCATTTTCCTCTTTCGGGGGGATACTTTTCTCATCCTCATCTTTGGGACTGTCTCCTAGCTTCGGCTTTCGGATGGCAGTGTGACAGGTTGATCTTGCCACCTCCTGGTCACCTTTTATCCGTTCGGCGAAACCTGCGTCCGAGACGTACATCATCATCTGGTGGTACGTGGATGAGATTGCCTGTATCTTGTGAATCATGGTTCGTCCCATGATGACATTATATACCGAATCGCAATCCATCACTAAGAACTCCTCTCGGACGTTTCTCGCCGCTAGGCCTTGGCCAATGGTAACGGGGAGGGTGATCTTTCCTCGTGGAATTGCTGCGGATCCGTTGAAGCCGATCAGCGGGTAACTGACCTTAGTCAGTGACTCCTCTCCTTCCCCAAGGATGAGCTGCTCGAAGCAGTTTCTGAAGATGATGTTGACGCGCTTCCTCCATCGACCAGTACTCTGTGAACGTTGTGGTTGTTGAGATCCATTTCAATTACCAATGGGTCGTCGTGTTTGTACTGGGTTCTGAGGCAATCATCAGCAGTGAAAGTCATGTTCGGGGGTGTATGCTGGTTCTCCCCTACAGTGCTGAAGTTGACTCGGTGGGAGAGAGCTCTCAAGTGTTGCTTGCTGGCGTGGCCGGATCTTTGTCCTCCGAATACCACGAGAATTGGTTTTTTCTTTTGCCCTTCGGTCTCATGGACTCTTCTATGGGCCTGCTCTTGTAGTTTTCCAGACGTTGCTTTTTCTTTTTCTTCCCTCTCCGTTCTTCGGTCGAGCAAGTATTGCTTTAGGTAGCCTCGGCGGATGAGGTCCTCGATGTTATCTTTCAGCGAGTTGCACTCCTCGGTGGTATGGCCGAAGTCATCGTGGAACTCACACCACTTGTTCTTGTTTCTACGAAGGGGTTTGATCTGAGCTTGTCTGGTAGATTCCACTTTTCATCATCCTTGTGGAGGCTGAAAATTTCTCTTCGGGGTATGGTAAGTGGAGTGTAGTTGGTGTACTTGGGTTGAAATTCACCCTTCTTCCCATCATTCTTTGGGCTCGCCTCTCTCGCACCCACCTTCTCTTTCCCCTTTCTCGAGTTGCCCTCGGGCTTACTCTGATTCATTTTGGTATCCCTCGTATCCGAGGGACCTTTCAACCTTGCTGTTGCCTTGTTAAACTCTTCCGTTCTGATGAACGCATCTGCCATTTGACGTACGTCAGCTATTTTGGAGGGGTTTTTCATTGACAGTTTATCCTGGAATTTCCCCTCCCGGAGTGCGTGCTTCAAGGCGAAGATTGCTACGTCTGGCTGCAGGTTGGGGATGTTAGTTGATTCTTTCATGAATCTGGCCATGAAGTCCCGAAGACTTTCATCTCGTTCCTGTTGTATGGAGGTTAGCTCTGCGGTAGTTCGTCCAGGGCGATTGTTGCTCACAAATTGCACGCAGAACCTCTTCTTCAGCTTCTTCCAGCTTTTGATCGATCCCTTCGGCAGCGACCTGAACCATTCTCCTGCAACTCCTGACAGCGTGGTTGGGAAGTATTTGCACCAACAAGCCTCGGAGTAGGGGCTTAAGAACATTTGCTGCTCGTAGGAGATGACGTGATCCCTCGGATCCGTGATCCCGCTGAATGTTAAGTGTGCTGGTAGCCTAACTTTAGGGATCTCCTCCATAACAATATCATGTGAGAACGGGGAAGATGCTGGGGTCATGATCCTCTTTTCTAGCCTCGCCCTGATACCTTCGCTCCTCGAGTTTCCTCTGTGGGATTGTTCGGGGGTGTGTAGGGGGCTACGAGTCCGATCACTCCTCCTTCTTCTTCTCGACTGGCCACTGGCTTCGGTTTGCCTACTGGATCTGCTGGTGCTGCCTAGCCTATCATGGACCGAAGGGCGCAACCTACTGTGTACCGAGCTTCGGATCCGAGTGCGGTCACTTACCCCGCTTTGGAGAGCTTGCGGTGTTGGAGATGGTGTTTCAAACCATTCTGGCTGCTGTTCTGCCCTTTGTTGCGTGTCCCATGTACTCTTTCTCCATCTTGTCGTTAAGTGTGTCCCCGAAATTGTAGGGAGAGTGCGTTCGGGTCTCGCAGTTTCTTCGTTAGGCGATGGCCTGTTCAGCAGAAGTTGTCGCCTGATTCTCCTCGCTTCTCGGCGATCCGCTGCTGTAGACACCTACTTTTGTCCCCATTCCCGAAAGGGAAGGTTCGATGATGAAAGCGTAAATCTCCACTTGACAACGCATCTCCTATAAAATAAACGAATCTCAATTCTCCTTTTCATTTCACCCGAAACCTGCTATTTATGGAAACCTGCTAAAAATAGTAACTGCCGTAAAGGGTAGCTTCTAAAAGTGGCAAGTCATAAAAGATAGAAACCTGTCAGAATTAGGTGTTGCACTCCAACATAAATCCTAAAAGAGATAGAAATTGTAAAAGGAATTTTATTCCTATCACAGTTCGATAAAAGAGTTAACGTATTAATTAAACTCATAACGAACCTAGAGTTCGTAAAGGGCCCAGACGCATTCCGTCGTAAATTGATACGCACCGAATAACTCGGATTAAGTCTCTTAATGAACTCCGTACTCTAGAGTCTAATCTGACAAAGAATTCTGCCAGACCCTATTTTCAACGCCCAGCCCTGGGCGCCGAAATCTTTGACGCCCAGAGCTGGGCGCCGAAAATACCTGGGACGGATTCTCTTCCTAATCTGTTTCGTATTCAAAATCCTGAAAAACTATCTTTCTACGCCACTCTTTCCTATAAATAGACCCCTAAAACCGACGTGAAGAGGACACAACACATAATTCATATTCTGAGTATTGACTCCAACCCTTAGCCTAAGCCTCACGCTGCGAAATTGTTCACGCGTTCTGTCGCAATCGATCCATAAATCGAACAGAACGTATCCTGTCCCATAATTTGAGATTCGTTAAATAAAAAGGAGAAATAACAAAGTCAAAGTGGTTAGTTTTCTGAGAACCGTGACGCACCTCTCAAGGGTGCGTCGTAATGTGTCCCTTTTCGATGATTTAATCGCTTTCCTCGCCCTTTTTATGAACTGTTAAACTAACTAAATCTGATTGTTCTACCACGCCTAACAAATATAATATTTTTGGGAAATTGGATTATCATGCTAGGTCCCTTAATGCAATATAAATCACATAATCACGATCGATCTAGTATTATATGTTGCATATTGCTAAAATCAACTCAGATTAGTTTAATAGTTAACGCATGTCCCTTCAATTATTTATGCTGAGCTAGTAAGGATATCCTGCCTCTGGAGTTATCGACGAGCGAAGTACTCCTCTCGGTAGTTACAGTCCCCCGAACCCTCAATCTCTACCTTGCGGGTGTATGTTGAGAGATCCCCACACCAGGGATCACAAGGAAACCTACGACCGTCGTGGTCAAACATAATTGCACTCCCTTTATGTCACGATAACCGGGTTTTGTCAGTTTTTCTCATTGTTGTTAAAAACTGAATGACGACTCCTATATTACTAGTCAATTGGGTGTATACTCACAGGAAATCCAATTACACTTGATTGAATAAAAGAATCGTCACACCCACGAGGGACGAGGTCACGCATTAGCCTCGTGCTTTTTCGACCCCCTCACAGTGGCGACTCCACTGGGGATAGTGAAGGAAATACTCGTGCTTGTAGGTAATCAAAATAGCCGAAGGGTGAAACGATCCTACCCCGCGTTTTTTTCCCCATCAAGTTGGGACGACCTGAAAATCAGCATATTCATGTGAACGGGCAGAACCGCATAACGAATCTCGGCTCCCTCGGGAGTTGGGACTAAGGATACCTTTTTTCGCCAATAGGGGGGTGCATACGCCTCGCATGTTGCCCACTCGGTACTTGTGCAGGTAGTACACCTATCCCGAACCCAATCGCTCGCTCATTAGGTCCCTCTCGCCTGCATGCCCCCTTGGCTTGCACTTGCGGGTTGGCCTCTTGAGCGAAATTCGTCTGTTGAGGACACTACCTCGACCGGGGCATGTGTTGGATCTACGATAGAAGCGGTACCAAGCCAGGCGCAAATACTACCCATAGAAGCCTATCATAAACTACGTGACATATTTAATTGTCAAATCCATGTTTGTAATGTAGTTATGTGTAGCGAACTATGTGACTATGTTATGATTGTGCGTACGAATAATGCTAGACAAATAATGCTAGAAAACCAACGACCTTAAAAACTGCCCAAACATTCATAAACCAATTGGCCAAAGAGTTATACCAAAATACGTGCTCCGCAAGCCCGAACGATCGCTACAAAAATAAGCGACGCTCGGGATGGCCCGTAACGAATCCCATAAACGCTACACAACGCGTAAAGGACGTTATAAGGCAAGCACGCAAAATTAAAGTCGCAAATACAAAAGTAGACGCAAACAGAAAACGAGAACCAGCCAGGGATGCATTTTCAACGCCCTTGGCTGGGCGCCAGAATTTCTAACGCCCACTGCTGGGCGCTGAAGTTGCTGCCTGGCCTTTTGGTCAGGCACAGCAGCCTCGGTGCCCACGCATGAAGAAAATACGTAGCAAAAAAAAAAAAATTCGTGAAAAAAAAATTGCTACGAGGGCGTACGAAAACGCACTCGACTCTAAAAGCGACTAAAAAATAAAAAATAAATAACTCTTTGTGTCGTTGTTAGGCCTCCTACGACGACAATGCTCGGCACCAAAACCGAGCATGCTAATTAAATGACCTTGAATGTCACATGGGCGAAGTATTCAAAAAATAATGTTCAAATAGAGTCTTCAAGGAAAAATAATGTTCGAATAAAAAAAATAAATCCGAGTCTAGACTAGGCTATGCCAAAGTACAGTCTAAATCCTAAGTCTTAGTTGTCTTATCCATAGAATCGGTCCTAATACTTGGTGTCGTTCCGCAAGTTAAAAGGTTAAACCATATTGAGTCTCCCTTCCTAACATTTAAATCAATAAGCACCCATATGTAATTGTCATCCCTTGCTGAGAGTCTACGGCCTTAATACTCTCTCTCACCAATAAAAAGAATATGTTATAGTATTTGCAAAATGGAAACAGTCACATTCTGGAAATCATTCCTCCATAGTCGCACAACCCCCAAAGTGAACCTAAGGTGTCAATACCATTAGCAAAAAAATTAATGGCCTCAAGGATCAAGATCACATTGGGTCACAACTATCATAGCCCTCTCGAGCCACTCGCTCCTCTAAATACTCCTAAGTACGGACTAAAAGATTTTCCATGAATGCAACATGACCAACCATGAAAATACCCAAATCGGCATACCATAAGGCTACCATTGGGGTAAAGCAATACACACTGAGAGAGAAGCCGCACTAATGATTCTAGTCTTGCAAAAATAAAAATTCGATCTCCCCAACTAACTACCTTGCCAACATTAAGCAAAATGGCGCATGACAAATGAACACCCAAGGGTTAAAATCTAAAGTGTCAACCAACGAGAGTTATGGTCCAATTAGCCTAAGTCTGAGAGTCGCTTGGTCAAGTGTTATAGGCTTACGCCACGTCATCATTTTGAGTCTAGGCCACCTCCTTATATTCATACCCGGGTTATAATCAGAAAGATTAATGAAAGTTCGAGTCTAAATCACAACTTCCAATTAAATCCCGTAAAACCGGAGTTTGAAAAGAAGCAAAAATTATTTTCGATGTAATTCTTTCGTTAAATTTCAACAAGGTAAAAATAACATTTTGAATCTACGCTATTTGCACATTTTAAGAAACGACTAAATACGCTTGCAAAGTAAGACAAAATTAAAGGTCCACCCTAGGCCTACTAAAATTAAAGGTCCACTATAGGCCTACCAAACGAGGCTCACTCAGTCTCGCCTCGTGACTCAAAGACCACAACCATCTACCTTTTAGCCCAAAAAAAAAAATTGATTGAAGGATTTATGTTGGGGAGAAATCCCAAGCAAAAAGAAAAAAGAGAAAGAGAAAGGGGAGAGCGAAAAGAGCCATGAAATACTTAGCCCGTACCTCCCAAAATGCGAAATCTACCCAAGTAAACGAAGGAAAAGAATTGAGTCAACCAATCCAAATCATAAAATTCACGATGTCTACCCTTTCCAATCCTTATGCTCTTAAACGCCTTCGCTCTGGGGTCCCTGTTCAGCTCATTTAGCCCATCCATGTTCTCATTGCCATAACCCAAGAAACCATTACCTCAACTCTTGTTTTTGAACTTGTTATCAACCGCAAACCACGCACGGCCATTGACACGTGCGTGATGCCCATCATTTCCAAAGTCCAAACCTGCTCTTACACCACCATTAGCACAATGACCATATAACTTGTTTGGATACGTCCTGTTGATATACCCTTGAACCGTCCCCATGCTATCCATTGGCCTTGGTTGATGTAATCCTCATGCTCGACTAATACCTATACAACTTATCCTATCTCATTCAACTCATCTTTCAAGCCGTCTTGAGTCACAAATAAAAAAGAGACAAATGAAGAGTACATTCTACGCTCAACGTAAAAATAAAAAATGTGAATAATAAAAAAGAAACTTTGCAAAGCGCCTCTAAAGTTAGTCTAAAAAGAAAAGAAGCATTTAGCGCACCAAAAAAGATCCGCCCAGAAATAATTTTCAGCGCCCACAGTTTGGCGCCGAAATCTGTAACGCCTCAGCCTGGGCGCTGAATCTCTCTGCTTGCATAGTTTGATGCCAAATTTTGCCCAGAAGTGCTCGTCATTTTATCCGCACATGCACGGAAAAATAACGAACACTTGGAGGGGTACAACACGTATTCAGATATACGTACCACCAAAAAATACATGTACTCAAAAAAAATATATAAAACAAATTTTTGGCTTACGGCAAAGCAACAGATTAAAATAATAAAAAAATTCACTTATTCTACTGTTTCAAATAATATGTTTCCATCTCAAAACATACTTATCGAATTCGGCATTCTAAGAAACCATTTTCTAGGCTAAGAACTACGCAAGACCTGATTCCAAATTAAATCTATTTAAGGCGGATACGTAGGCAATCCATGATTCGGTCCAACCAATTTGCAAAAATATTAAAGCCTATAGAATAACAAGAATAAAAATAGAAGTCCCTTATTGAAATTTAATTACTTGCAACCCAAGTCGAAAGAAAAATTTAAGTCAAAGGAAGAATCCAAGTCACCAAGATGCCAAAATTAATGAGCACACATCGAAAAATAATAAAGGCACGTACCCTTGCCAGAAGGAGCACTCACACTCCTAGGCACTTAGCCAAGACTCAAAAGATCGCTCTGCCTCAATTGAATGGGGGCTAGCGCAAGCGTCCATGACCTCTAAAGTACTCGACTTGACCCTCCCTAAAGCGAACTAACTCACTTAAAGACTTTCTTTCACCACTAGACATAGTCGTTCGCTTAAAGACCTTCTTTCACCACTAGACACAGTCATGATCGCCAACAAGTAGTAAGGGCAGTAAGCTTGCAATAAAGAGGATTGTCCTACGGCATCGCCCCATCGTTCCTTCGAACTTAGGGCACCCGTTCATGGTAATTCAAATGCTTGCTAATCCCCTTTGAAAAAAATAAAAAAAATGGTACATTGTCAATAGGACTTGGCACTTAACCAAGGCTCACCCTACTCAGGAATATGACATGGGCATCTAAAATCGAAATCTAATAGCATCATTAATGGGAAGACATAACAGCAACTGGGGGCTAAAGATTGAAATGAAAGAGCTAGGGAGAGAACTAGGTATACCTGTTAGGTTATGATACATATGATATTACATAAATCATGCGGAAACAACCATTAACCCAGGACAACATATTATTTACACATAATCATATAGCATAATTTAGATGCATACTCTTTGTTGCGTGCCTTCCCTAGCTGCGCCCGAACCGAACAAGAACAAGTCTTTAGGACTCCAAGTGTCGTCCCTCCGTAGATAGTCCACAGCACGTCCGGATCCGCCTTAAGATTGACCAACTAGAATCGCCCTTAAGGTACTAGAATTTTCGGCACTTTTGAGCAAGATGTGTGGCTGAATTTTTCTCTCAAAAACTCACTTTGAATACTTTGAAACTCTTTTTAAATTGTGAACCCAGGCCACATATTTATAGGGTTATGGAAAGGGAATTGGAATCCTATTCAGATACAAATTAATTAAACCTAGAATCCTACAAGAACTCTAATTTAATTAATTTATCAAATAGAATTAGGAATTTAATCATTAACCGAACTCTGCACGTTTTAGGAAACATGCACGAACACAAACACTTACGCCCACACACACACGGCAGCCACGATGGGCCCCCATGCGTGCGCGCGAGCAGCAGCCCACGCAGCGCCCGCGCGCGCTGCGCGCTGCGCGTGCTTGCGCGCGCTGTGCGCGCTGCGCAGCCTGCTGGGCCTGGCCTTGCGCTGGGCCTGGCGTGGCTGTTTGTGCGGCGCGCTTGGCTTGCTGGGCGATGGCCTGGCTTCGTGCTGGGCCTCGTCCGGCAGGCCTCGTCCGATGCTTATTCGTACGATGCGCTTCCGATTAAATTTTCCGATTCCGGAATTCATTTCCGATACGAACAATATTTAATATTTCCGATTCCGGAATTAATTTCCGTTTCGAACAAATATTTAATATTTCCGTTTCCGGAATTATTTTCCGATTCCGGTAATATTTCCGATTCTGACAATATTTCCGTTTCCGGCAATATTTCCGATTCTGGCAATATTTCCATTTCCGATAATATTTTCCGATACGTACCATGTTTCCGTTTCCGGCAACATCTACGACTTGGATAATATTTATATTTCCGATACGATCCATATTTCCGTTTCCGGCAATATCATCGTTTCCGGAGTATTCATTTCTTGCCTGTGACGATCTCAGCTCCCACTGAAACCAAGATCCGTCGATTCCGAATATCCATAGATAGAGTATTTAATGCCATTAAATACTTGATCCGTTTACGTACTATTTGTGTGACCCTACGGGTTCAGTCAAGAGTAAGCTGTGGATTAATATCATTAATTCCACTTGAACTGAAGCGGCCTCTAGCTAGGCATTCAGCTCACTTGATCTCACTGAATTATTAACTTGTTAATTAATACTGAACCGCATTTATTAGACTTAACATAGAATGCATACTTGGACCAAGGGCATTATTTCCTTCAGTCTCCCACTTGTCCTTAGGGACAAGTGTGCATTTCCTAATTCCTTTGTCGCTCGATGCTTGCTCTTGAACATAAGGTAAGAGTTGTCATCCTTATTATGTCCAGAGGTGTTTCTCGGTTTCAGAGTTCAACTGATCAAATAAACAGATAATCATAGCCTATGATTCATCCGAGCACGGCCATGCATTTCACAGTTTCTAGCTCTCCGAGTGGCCTTGTACAACTTTTAAGCATCTCATCCCGATTTATGGGAGGACAATCCCAATCTTGCGATCTTGAGATTAGACTTCGTTTGATAGGTGATTACCTGAGCGTTGCCTTTATAGCCTCCTTTTACGGTGCGACGGTTGGTCAACGTCAAAGCAACCAGTTCTCAAACAAGTAATCTCAAATCACTCAGGTATTGAGGATTTAGTGTCTAATAATTTAATGAAATTTACTTATGACAGATTTTCATCTCTTACAGTAAAGTTTCATAGGTCTTGTCCGATACTAGTCTTCCCAAAGTAAGTATCTATGCAAATGATTATGACATTGCCATGTCCACATAGTTCAAGAAACAGAACTACTAGTCATCTTGCATTCTAATCGTCTAACGTTTTCTATGCGTCCAATTTTATAGAAAACTTCGACTAGGGACCATTTTCAACTTTTGACATTCAAGTTCACTTGATAGACATTTCTTAGTCACAGGACTGGTCCTGACAGTCTATCTTGAATATATTGTCAAATTGAAGGGACTCTTCATTTAATACTAAACCAAGATTAAATGGAATATGAAAACACATTTCATATATGATAAATGTTCAACCCCAATGTTTTACAACCATGGGCCTCTAACCCATCTTTAAAACATTTCATGGAATTCAAAGCTATGTTTGATTTCCAGTGCTACAACGTGAGTGTTGCTTCTCACTTGTTGCATAGGTTTAGTTATCATGCTTTGCCAATCTTAATATCCTTTTCATCGAATGTTCTTCGAGATATGATGATAAGATCTTTTGAGTTTGTTTATTATGTGATCTAGTCTTTCTTACTTCGATAGTGGTTCTACGCATTTTGCAATGAAGAATCATCAAGTTAGCAGACATGTGATCCACCCAAGTTCAATGAAGAACTCATTAATATAAACAACTCTGTTTTATTGCTTCTTAGGCAATAAGTACTTTTACTTCAACTGTTTAGGTTGCTAGTGATGCTTTGTTTGGATTTGCTTATCCAAGCAGTTCACAGATATGTGGAAGACTTTCAACTATATCTTAGAACATAGAAATCATTATTTTAATTTCCCACGCAACAACTCATGGTCTCCAACCCATGTTGCCATTTCAAAACACGATGCTCTATAGCTCGTCCTTGCCAATGGTTAACTCCAAAGGGTCTTGCTTGATCCTTTGCCAGTGTTTATGCGTGTAGCATCAATATTTAGCATATCTTTATTTCCTTGAATCAAGAAGTAATCCTATGTACCTTTTCAGGTACCATAAGTTTTTCTTGATCTCAATCTAATTGGTCTTCACTTAGATCAATAGAGATTGGTATATGTTCGTCATGCCTAAAGTCATACGATACGTTTTTGGCGATCCTCATATTATATCATACATGATAAATTCTTTTGCAGAATAATTCCCAATTGAATTCTATTCATGTAACTTTAGCTTATTCAATTTCAGCAGATACTGAATCCAGCTAAATTCTTTGACATATAATATAGGTTAAGAATCTCATTTAGACTCTTTGATGTTTAACTTAGTAAATGCTTATACATAGTTCAAACATTCTTTACTTAGATTTATTCACATGGGTCGAATATCTCCAATGGAGACTTTCGTGTTTGATTTAGTAAATGCCATTACTTAATCTAAAACAATATTATAAGATCTTTGTAAATAGATCTTAATACCCAATATGTACTAAGTTTCGCCATGGTCCATCATTGATGAATAATTTCAAATCTAAGTCATTAGCATTTGAATGTTATTTCACAATAGAGAGATATGTGTGTAATACACATAGGACCAATTAAGTTTTAAGTACTCCCACTAAACTTCTTATACATCTATAAGAATCATGTATATTTTATGAAACTAAAATACTTATTAGTTTCACTAAAATACAGTTCCAATTCCCAATTGCTTGCTTAAATCTGTACTTAGATTTTATAAGCTAGCTTTCCTTTTCAAGCATTTATTTGGATCCACAAATCCTATGACATACCATGTACATAGTTTATTCCAACATTTTATTGAGGAATTATTTTGTCATCCAATTGCTATATGTACCGATATGCAATCATTGCTTGAATTATAGACTTGAGCATTACGATTATGCATGAGGTTTCAACACAATCCATGCCATGAATTTGCTTATAACCTTTTAGCAACTAATCTAGCTTTGTGCGTGAACACAATTCCATGTTTGATGGTTTTTATCCTTAAAACAAACTTGCAACCAATAGGTGTGAAACTATTCTTGCAAATCAAGAAAATTTTAATTTTTGTCATCAAAACATTGAGTATGTTTTATGGCCTTTAACCAATTAAACATATAGTCTATATATGGCCTCTAACCATTTTAGGGAATCTGGGTTTCGTCATAGCTTTCTTACAAGTCACAAACTCATTAATCTACATGATAATAGTTTGACTGTAAGTTGTAGGTTTCTTCACTATCTAATAGAAGAATTGCATAGTTTCAGTGAGTTGAACTCTATGCCTACTTGGGTATAGAACATCAAACAATAGAATATCAATAGCCATTTGAAAGTCCTTTGAATATTCTGTTCTCCTTGAAGCACTTGTAAAGTCTTCTAAGAGATGTTTATTCTTTAAAGCCACTTGTAAAGTCCTTACAGAATAAGTTCGGATTTTCTGAAGCACTTCGAAAAGCCTCCGGAATGTCCGTTTATGTTTGTTGTTCGCCTCGAAGATTTTCGAGGTCTATTTTCTCCCACTTGTCATTTTGGAAACGAATCTCCAAAAGGACATTATTTCGAGCAAACAAACATTATGTTCTCAAAAATTCGTGGTAGAAGCAATACCCTTGTGTCTCATTTGAATAAATCACAATGAAACATATATCTAGACTTGGGCCTTAGTTTGTTGAATAACAAACACTAAGCTCCCACTGAGTTTAGCAACTCTTTAGATATATATAATTGAAAAGATATCATGAAATTACTTTTCAATAGCTTTGACGAATTTGGTTTAGTTTGGTGGTAGTTGAGCATTTTGTTTTAGAAATTATAGGAAAAGTTTTTATGATTCATCATTAATCGAATCAAGTACCAATTGACTTCGATTATTCCAACTAAGATATGCCATATCTTATGGAGCTAGATTGTGAAATTACAACACACAATCATTGATGATCATATTTGGTCTCAAGTAATCATCAACATGATCTAACCTAGATCTTTATGATTTCTTGCCGAGTGGATTTTATACTTCTGAATCTTTGAACTAGCCAAACAGATTCAACTTATATCACATTTGAGTAAACAAACCTATATTCACTCAAATCCATGTGAAATAATAAAGTCATAAAATCTTTCTTTAGCTTTGAACTCTATTGTCTAGGCGTTCTAACAATAGTTCATATCTTTTGTTACTTTCAACAAGTAAGACTAGTCGTCTTAAATTGATCTAGAAATCAATGAACTTTCAAAAGTCCATCAAAATAGAGCTTTTGAATGTTAACTTGTTGATACGGTCTAAGCAACAATGCCAAAGATTAGTGGAACTCAAATCAAGGGGTTGATTTGAACCTAGTAAAGTTCTTTAAAGAGTTGTTTGTTTTAATCAAGAATATTGACTCAACCTGTAATTGACCATTTCATTCAAATAAACAAACAAACATTGTTTTTGTTTTTCTTGAATGTGAGTCTTTCTGTGTTTGAAGCAGAAATTTAGGTATGCTGATTATGGAACAAAATAGCCATTAAGTTCCAGCCTTTGAAAGGACTTAAAACAAACTTAGATGACCCTACAATTAATGTAGCATTGCCATGCTTCATTTCCCACTTGTAGGTCATTAGTGTATCCTAGCTTCCATTGTTTGAGTTATTACCAAAGTAAGAACCTCAAGCGGTACATGATACCAAGGAAGTTTGATTGCTAGGTCACTTCTCTTTAAACATAAACTTATAGGTAGAAACGGAATCGTAAATTCCTTTCATTGTTCCTCGTTTTCCTATTTCTTGTACCCTTTCTTATAGTCTTAAGAATTGAATTCTTTGGTGTTGACTTTTATACTTTGTTAGACATGTCCAATGTCACCAACAAGGTTCTTTACCATTTATGTTGAATATTTTGTTTCAACTAGATGATCTTACCAGAAGCTTCTAAAGTTCTCTAAGCATCGATCTATTCGAATGTCTAGGGACTAGACTTATTCGAGAATTAAATGGACAAAGATATTAGGTTGTTAACCATTGGTAAAGCTGAGCGTATTAAACTCAATGCTTTATGATCTCAAAACTACAGTGTATTTTGAATTCACAAGCACCAATTGGGTTGCCATTCGATTTTGATATTCGAAAACAACCATAAAAGTCGCTATAAGAAACGTACATTTTAAATTGCTCACTTTCTCTCGTTTCCGTGAATCGTTCTTGGATTCACTACCAATCGAGGAAATTTACTGTTACCTTTCTAAAAGGATTTATTGCAGTGCAAGATATTTAATTATAAACAATAATTAAAACATACATTGAAGCATGCAAAGTCTAAACATTTATCATGAATAATAACTTGAAATTAAAGCAACCATGCAATTCAAACAAGTTATTAGCATTTTATTCGAATTATGTGTTCCGGCAGGTGTGAATAAAATGATTCCAAGATCCTAAAACCATTGAAGAATTAAGCACAGTTTGTCGACTTAATTCTAAAACATTTTAGGTAAGCAAAAGCCTTTTGCTAATAGTCTAGAAACTACTCTTGGTTGATAGGCACGTCTAAGAACTTATTAGGTAAACCTATCGATTTTTCCACGACATAAAAGGACTCCTTACTTATATCGTTGAGTTTCACCAAAACTAACATGTACTCACAATTATTTGTGTACCTTGCCCCTTTAGGACCAATAAGTAACACCTCGCTGAGCGAAAACTATTACTAGATTGATGTAAAGGATATCCAAGCAAGTGTATATTTTGGCATGGCACCTTTTAACTCAATTTTAAGTTTGGAACATAAGGCTCTTACTATGTTGGTTAGATTTTAAGTGAACTAAAATCCTTAATCATGCAACATAATCAAGCTTTTGATCTCATGCATTTTAAGACATATTTAAAAGCAATAAATAACTTAAACATGCATAAGATATTTGTGATCTAGTATGGCCCGACTTCATCTTGAAGTTTTGACTTCAAAGTCCGTCTTGAAAATCTCCGTGGGAGGCACCATTTTCTTCAAATAGGATAAGCTATAACTAAATACAACTATTTGATGGTTCGCAGACCATATTTGAATTGAAAAAATAACTTTGGTACTTTAGACCAATTACATTCAAATTAATGGTACGCAGACCATATTTTCTATCCTATTTGGGCCATACTAGTCACTTCATAACCTGCAAAACAGTACATATACAATATATACCATTCACCCATTCATTATTATGAATGGCCCACATAGCTGGTTAGTAAAACACCTTATGCATCACGTAAACATTTGCAGCAATTAATCAAGGGCACCAATAATCTACCAATTATTCAGTCCTTATTAATTCTAATCAAGTTGTTTTAACCTTAAGGATTTGTAGACCTAATCAAGAGTTTATGACTAAAATACGCTCCCACTTAAACCAATAAATTCATATGCTTTACTAATTTTAAACATAAAAATGTATTTCTAGTCTAACCGGAAACATACAAATTTAATTAAAATTTAAAGCTCATATAAACTTATAATTGAATCCAAAAAGTTTAATTTAATTTCAGTCGTATTTAAATTAATTCATGATTTTAATTTTAGTAAAATAATTAGAATAAATAACATTTATTATAATTACAATATTCAAAATTAAAATCCAAGAAAATAATTTAAATTATTAATTTTAAAATTAATTAAAATTACGTGAACTGAAATTTTCAAATTAAACATTCAAAACGATCTAATCGTAACGCAAACACCCTACGCATTGCACGCCCATGGGCCGCTCGCACACAGCCATCGCTGGCCATGTGCGCGCAGCCCATGCGCTCGTCGCATAGCTGCTGCATCCCCATCGCAAGCCTCCGCACGCATTGGTGCTCGCTGCGCGCGCCAGCGCTCATCGCACGCGAGCTATCGCTCGCAGTGCGCGCGCGACATCGCTCGCTGGGCGCGCGACATCGCTCGCTGGGCGCGCGAGCCATCGCTCACTGGGCGCGCGACATCGCTCGCTGGGTGGGCGACATCGCTCGCTGTGCGCGCGAGCAATGCTGGGCGCAGCGCTCGTGGCACGCGAGCTTGCGCTCGCTGCGCGCGAGGCTGCGCGCTCTTGTGCGAGGCAGCGCGCGTTGTGGCGCAGCTCGCTTGCTGCCCACACGCGACTGCCTTGGCTCGCCCTTCGCCCATGCCCATTCGTCCATTGCTCGTGGCACACGACACAAGGCAGGGCTGCTGCCTTGTGCTCGTGCACTACGCCCTTGCTCATTGCATTCGTGCCGCACGGGCGACGAGCTCCCTTGCTCGTCGTCGCATGCCCGCATTATACAACACCCCTTAAGGGTAACACGAAGCGTCCATTGCTTTGTGCGTGCAAGTTATATGAACGAATCGCATAAAAAATTTAAAATTTATAAAATTAATGACAAATTAATAAATATTATTAATTTCATAATTTTAGGGCGAAAAATCGAAAATTTATTATCGAATTGATTTCCGATTGTTATGGATTCAAGTCTAGGTCATAAAAATTTAAAATTTATCATAAATTTACAATTTTTATGGTGGTTTTTAATCATAGGTTTCTAATTAAATTACAATTAATTATGAAAATCAAATTAATTCTAAATTATTCTAATTTTCAACAAATTAATCATAATTACAAATTAGATTGCATAATTAACAAGACTAGGCATTCAAACTTGTTAAACATATGCAGTAGGTCAATCAAAAATTCAAGATTTATCAACAAGAATCGCAAATATTTAATTTAACATCTTAAATTTACGAAATTTCGCATTCGAAAAACTAAAACCTTCGAAAAGTCATAGTTAGGCTTCGAATTTGAGAATTCTGGGTTCGGCAGAATTTGAGAAAAATTCTGGGTTCGAATTTGAGAATTTGAGAATTCTGGGTTCGAGTTTGTCAAAATTTTAGAATGCCTTTTACATGCGGAATGGACACAAAAATCACTCAATTCGGATGAGTAACGAAGAAACTGCCAAAAAACTGCGTACGTATAATTAAATAAACGCAATTTGCAATTAATTAACAATTACGAAAATTAATCACCCCTTTTAATTCTTGCAAATTTGTAATATTTAACCATGTTCATGCAATTTAGATTATGAAAATAATAAGGGGCTCGTGATACCACTGTTAGGTTATGATACATATGATATTACATAAATCATGCGGAAACAACCATTAACCCAGGACAACATATTATTTACACATAATCATATAGCATAATTTAGATGCATACTCTTTGTTGCGTGCCTTCCCTAGCTGCGCCCGAACCGAACAAGAACAAGTCTTTAGGACTCCAAGTGTCGTCCCTCCGTAGATAGTCCACAGCACGTCCGGATCCGCCTTAAGATTGACCAACTAGAATCGCCCTTAAGGTACTAGAATTCTCGGCACTTTTGAGCAAGATGTGTGGCTGAATTTTTCTCTCAAAAACTCACTTTGAATACTTTGAAACTCTTTTTAAATTGTGAACCCAGGCCACATATTTATAGGGTTATGGAAAGGGAATTGGAATCCTATTCAGATACAAATGAATTAAACCTAGAATCCTACAAGAACTCTAATTTAATTAATTTATCAAATAGAATTAGGAATTTAATCATTAACCGAACTCTGCACGTTTTAGGAAACATGCACGAACACAAACACTTACGCACACACACACACGGCAGCCACGATGGGCCCCCATGCGTGCGCGCGAGCAGCAGCCCACGCAGCGCCCGCGTGCGCTGCGCGCTGCGCGTGCTGCGCGCGCTGTGCGCGCTGCGCAGCCTGCTGGGCCTGGCCTTGCGCTGGGCCTGGCGTGGCTGTTTGTGCGGCGCGCTTGGCTTGCTGGGCGATGGCCTGGCTTCGTGCTGGGCCTCGTCCGGCAGGCCTCGTCCGATGCTTATTCGTACGATGCGCTTCCGATTAAATTTTCCGATTCCGGAATTCATTTCCGATACGAACAATATTTAATATTTCCGATTCCGGAATTAATTTCCGTTTCGAACAAATATTTAATATTTCCGTTTCCGGAATTATTTTCCGATTCCGGTAATATTTCCGATTCTGACAATATTTCCGTTTCCGGCAATATTTCCGATTCTGGCAATATTTCCATTTCCGATAATATTTTCCGATACGTACCATGTTTCCGTTTCCGGCAACATCTACGACTTGGATAATATTTATATTTCCGATACGATCCATATTTCCGTTTCCGGCAATATCATCGTTTCCGGAGTATTCATTTCTTGCCTGTGACGATCTCAGCTCCCACTGAAACCAAGATCCGTCGATTCCGAATATCCATAGATAGAGTATTTAATGCCATTAAATACTTGATCCGTTTACGTACTATTTGTGTGACCCTACGGGTTCAGTCAAGAGTAAGCTGTGGATTAATATCATTAATTCCACTTGAACTGAAGCGGCCTCTAGCTAGGCATTCAGCTCACTTGATCTCACTGAATTATTAACTTGTTAATTAATACTGAACCGCATTTATTAGACTTAACATAGAATGCATACTTGGACCAAGGGCATTATTTCCTTCAATACCTTGACCTTTTGTACGGACATACACCAAGTAAATCTAAGTCGATTTGAAAACGGTTTATATTCCCGCAATTCGGGAAAAGATAGCCCTAAAAGCCTAAAGCATATGCCAAACGGACACAAGTATATCTTGACGCCTGCACCCTGGCTTCCAGCAAATCCTTAGACAGCATTCCAAAAATCGTAACAGTATTTTGATTCACTCATGTAATCCTGTACGAACCCTTCTATAAAGTCAACCTACTTAGGACACCTCGAATTGTACACAGTAGGACTCGGATTTTAAATAATTTTCAAATGATTTTTAAAGACTTCTTCGGACAAATAAAGTGTCGTTGGTTTAAGCTTAGTGTGCGTCCATCTCAACGTTGCAAGTGAGTCAAAAAGATGTTTAAATATGATTATGGGTAAAGAAAGGCACCTAGCTTTTAGTCAAGGCACACTTCAACATGTGACTACCTTGACCATGGCAATGTCACACAATACGACATTTACAAGAGAAGTAGCAAATCACTATTCGAACATACCCCACACTAAACGAGTCTGGTTCAAACTATTCGTGATCCGTGTGTAGACACCTACTTTTGTCCCCATTCCCGCAAGGGAAAGGTTCGATGATGAAAGCATAAAAACTCCACTTGACAACGCATCTCCTATAAAATAAACGAATCTCGATTCCCCGTTTCATTTCACCCGAAACCTGCTATTTATGGAAACCTGCTAAAAATAGTAACTCCCGTAAAAGGTAGCTTCTAAAAGTGGAAAATCATAAAAGATAGAAACCTGTCAGAATTAGGTGTTGCATTCCAACATAAATCCTAAATGAGATAGAAAACTGCGAGAATCCTATTCCTAATAGGATTCGGAAATAAGAGTTACGTATTAATTAAAATCCTAACGAGCCTAGAGTTCGTAACGGGCCCAGACGCATTCCGTCACAAATTGATACGCGCTAAAAGACTCAAATTAATCTCAAACTCTACGGATTTTAGAATCCGAATCTGACTAAACAAAAAACTGCCCAGACCCTATTTTCAACGCCTGGCTCTGGGCGCCGAAATCTTCGGCGCCCAGGCCTGGGCGCTGAAAATACCTGGGTACGTCTCTTTTCCTAATTCTTTGTGGATTAGAACTCTGCAATTCTATCTTTCCACGAACTCTTCCCTATAAATAGACCCCTAGTTTCGACGTGAAAGAACAGACAACAACACATAATATACTCTGAGTACTGACTCTAAACCCCTTAGCCTAAGCCTCTCGCTGCGAAACTGTTCACGCGTTCTGTCGCAATCGATCCATAAATCGAACAGAACGTATCCTGTCCCATAATCGAGATTCATTAAATAAAAAGGAGAAATAGCAAAGTCAAAGTGGTTAGTTTTCTGAGAACCGTGACGCACCTCTCAAGGGTGCGTCGTAATGTGTCCCTTTTTGATGATTTAACTGCTTTCCTCGCCCTTCTTATGAACTGTTAAACTAACCTAATAAGATTGTTCTATCACGCCTAATAAATATAATATTTTTGGGAAATCGGATTATCATGCTAGGTCCCTTAATGCTATTTAAATCAGATAATCACGATCGAATTAGTATTATATGTTGCATATTGCTAAAATCAATTCAGATTAGTTTAATAGTTAACGCATGTCCCTTCAATTATTTATGCTGAGCTAGTAAGGATATCCTGCCTCTGGAGTTATCGACGAGCAAATTACTCCTCTCGGTAGTTACAGTTCCCCGAACCCTCAATCTCTACCTTGCGGGTGTATATTGAGAGATCCCCACACCAGGGATCACAAGGGAACCTACGGCCGTCGTGATCAAACATAATTGCACTCCCTTTATGTCACGATAACCGGGTTTTGTCAGTTTTTCTCATTGTCGTTAAAAACTGAATGGCGACTCCTATATTACTAGTCAATTGGGTGAATACTCTCTGGAAATCCAATTACACTTGATTGAATAAAAATAATCGTCACACCCACGAGGGACAGGTCACGCATTAGCCTCGCGCTTTTTCGACCCCCTCACAGTGGCGACTCCACTGGGGATAGTGAAGGAAATACTCGTGCTTGTAGGTAATCAAAATAGCCGAAGGGTGAAACGATCCTACCCCGCGTTTATTTCCCCATCAAGTTGGGACGACCTGAAAATCAGCATATTAATGTGAACGGGCAGAACATCATAACGAATCTCGGCTCCCTCGGGAGTTGGGACTAAGGATACCTTTTTTCGCCAATAGGGGGGTGCATACGCCGCGCATGTTTCCCACTCGGTACTTGTGCAGGTAGTACACCTATCCCGAATCCAATCGCTCGCCCATTAGGTCCCTCTCGCCTGCATGCCCCCTTGGCTTGCACTTGCGGGTTGGCCTCTTGAGCGAAATTCGTCTGTTGAAGACACTACCTCGACCGGGGCATGTGTTGGATCTACGATAGAAGCGGTACCAAGCCAGGCGCAAATACTACCCATAGAAGCCTATCATAAACTACGTGGCATATTTAATTTTCAAATCCATGTTTGTAATGTAGTTATGTGTAGCGAAATATGTGATTGTGTGTGACAAACTATCCTAGAAAACCAATGACCTTAAAATTTGCCCAAACATTCATAGACTAATTTGCCAAAGAGTTATACCGAAACACGTGTTCCGCAAACCCGAATGATCGCCACAAAATAAGCGACGCTCGGGATGGCCTGTAACGAATCCCACAAACGCTGTTACGCGTAAAGGACGTTATTAGGCAAGCACGCAAATCGAAGTCGCATAAACAAAAAACAGAAAACGAGAACCAGCCAGGGACGCATTTTCAACGCCCCTGGCTGGGCGCCATTATTTCTCACGCCCTATTCTGGGCGCCGAAGTTGCTGCCTGGCCTTTTGGTCAGGCACAGCAGCCTCGGTGCCCACGCATGAAGAAAATACGTAGCAAAAAAAAAACTTTTCGTAAAAACAATTGCTACGAGGGCGTATGAAAAAGCACTCGATTCTAAAAGCGACTTGTAAAAAATAAATAACTCTTTGTGTCGTTGTTAGACCTCCTACGACGACGATGTTCGGCACCAAAGCCGAGCATGCTAATTAAACCTTGAATGTCACATGGGCGAAGTACTCAAAAAAAAAATGTTCGAATAAAGTCTTCAAAAAAAAAAAATGTTCAAATAAATCTGAGTCTAGACTAATCCTAAGTCTTAGTTGTCTTATCCATAGAATCGGTCCTAATGCTTGGTGTCGTTCTGCAAGTTAAAAGGTTAAATCATATTGAGTCTCCCTTCCTAACGTTTAAATCAATAAGCACCCATATGTAATTGTCATCCCTTACTAAGAGTCTACGGCCTCAATACTCTCTCTCACCAATAAAAAGAATATGTTATAGTATTTGCAAAATGGAAACGGTCACATTCTGAAAATCATTCCCCCATAGTCGCACAACCCCTAAAGTGAACCTAAGGTGCCAATACCATTGGCAAGAAAAATTAATGGCCTCAAGGCTTATAATCACATTGGGTCACGACTATCATAGTCCTCTCGAGTCACTCACTCCTTGAAATACTACTAAGTACGGACTAAAAGATTTTCCATGAATGCAACATGACCAACCATGAAAATACCCAAATCGGCATACCAATAGGACTACCATTGGGGTAAAGCAATACACACTAAGAGAGAAGCCGCACTAATGATTCTAGTCTTGCAAAAATAAAAATTCGATCTCCCCAACTAACTACCTTGCCAACATTAAGCAAAATGGCGCATGACAAATGAACACCCAAGGGTTAAAATCTAAAGTGTCAACCAACGAAAGTTATGGTCCAATTAGCCTAAGTCTGAGAGTCGCTTGGTCAAGTATTATAGACTTACGCCACGTCATTATTTTGAGTCTAGGCCACCTCCTTATATTCATACCCGGGTTATAATCAGAAAGATTAATGGAAGTTCGAGTCTAAATCACAAACTCCAATTAAATCCCGTAAAACCGGAATCTGAAAAGAAACAGCAAAAAATTATTTTCGATGTAATTCTTTCGTTAAATTTCAATAAGGTAAAAATAACATTTTCGGATCAACGCTATTTGCACATTTTAAGAAACGACTAAATACGCTTGCAAAGTAAGATAATTTAAAGGTCCACCCTAGGCCAACTAAAATTAAAGGTCCATCCTAGGCCTACTAAAACTAAAGGTCCACTACAGGCCTACCAAACGAGGCTCACTCAGTCTCGCCTCGTGACTCAAAGACCACAACCATCTACCTTTTAGCCCAAATAAAAAATTGAAGAATTTATGTTGGGGAGGAATCCCAAGCAAAAAGAAAGAAAAGATAGAAAGAGAAAAGGGAGAGCGAAAAGAGCAAGCCATGGAATACTTATCCCGTAGTGCAACATTTACCTAAGTAAACGAAGGAAAAGAATTGAGTCAACCAATCCAAGTCATAAAATTCTACGATGTCTACCCTTTCCAAATCCTTATGCTCTTATACGCCTTCGCTCTTGGGTCCCTGTTCAGCTCATTTAACCTATCCATGTTCTCATTGCCATGACCCAAGAAACCATTACCTCGACTCTTGTTCTTGAACTCGTTGCACGACCATTGACACGTGCGTCATTCCCCTTATTTCCAAAACCTGCTCTTATACCACCATTAGCATAATGACCATATAACTTGTATACCCTTGAGCCGTCCCCATGCTGCTCATTGGCCTTGGTTGATGTAAACTCGTGACACTAGCACGAAGATGCAAATTGTGAGTCCTAGCAGATATAATCCTCATGCTTGACCAATACCCATACAAATTATCCTATCTCATTCAACCCATCTTTCAAGCCGTCTTGAGTCACAAATAAAGAAAAGAAACAAATGAAAATTGCAAAAAAATAATAAAATGTGAATAATAAAAAAGGAAACTTTGCAAAAGCGCCTCTAAAAGTCTAAATAGAAAAAAAGAAGCATTTAGCGCACCAAAAAGGATCCGCTCAGAAGTCATTTTCAGCGCCCAGAGCTGGGCGCCGAAATCTTTAGCGCCCCTGCCGGGGCGCCGAATCTCTCTGCTCGCCAAATTTTGTCCAGAAGTGCTCGTTATTTTATCCGCACATGCACGGAAAAATAACGAACACTTGGAGGGGTACAACACGTATTCAGACATACGTACCACCAAAAAATACATGTACTCAAAAAATATATAAAACAAATTTTTGGCTTACGGCATCAAACATTACGGTTCCACCTCAGAACGTACCTGTTTAAAATCAGCATTCTAAGAAACCATTTTCTAGGCTAAGAACTACGCAAGACCTGATTCCAAATTAAATCTATTTAAGGCGGATACGTAGGCAATCCATGATTCGGTCCAACCAATTTGCAAAAATATTAAAGCCTATAGAAAAACAAGAATAAAGAATAGAAGTCCCTTATTGAAACTTAATTACTTGCAATCCAAGTCGAAAGAAAAATTTAAGTCAAAGAAAGAATCCAAGTCGTCAAGATGCCAAATTAATGAGCACACATCGAAAAATAATAAGGGCACGTACCCTTGCCAGAAGGAGCACTAACACTCCTAGGCACTTAGCCAAGACTCAAAACATCACTCTGCCTCAATTGAATGGGGGCTAACGCAAGCGTCCATGACCTCTAAAGTACTCGACTTGACCCTCCCTAAAGCGAACTAACTCACTTAAAGACCTTCTTTCACCACTAGACACAGTCATGATCGCCAACAAGTAGTAAGGGCAGTAAGCTTGCAATAAAGAGGATTGTTCTACGGCATCGCCCCATCGCTCCTTCGAACTCAGGGAACCCGTTCATGGTAATTCAAATGCTTGCTAATCCCCTTTGAAAAAAATAAAAAAATGGTACATTGTCAATAGGACTGGGCACTTAACCAAGGCTCACCCTACTCAGGAATATGACATGGGCATCTAAAATCAAAATCTGAAAGCATCATTAATGGGAAGACATAACAGCAACTGGGGGCTAAAAAGTGAAATGAAAGAGCTAGGGAAAGAACTAAGTATGCCTTGACCTTTTGTACAGACATACACCAAGTAAATCTAAGTCAATTTGAAAACGGTTTATATTCCCGCAATTCTGGAAAAGATGGCCCTAAAAGCCTAAAGCACATGCCAAACGGGCACAAGTATATCTTGACGCCTACACCCTGGTTTCCAGCAAATCCTTAGACAGCATTCCAAAAATCGTAACAGTATTTTGATTCACTCATGTAATCCTGTACGAACCCTTCTATAAGTCAACCTACTTAGGACACCTCGGATTGTACACAGTAGGACTCGGATTTTAAATAATTTTCAAATGAATTTCAAAGACTTCTTCGAACATAATAAAGTGTCGTTGGTTTAAGCTAAGTATGCGTCCATCTCAACGTTGCAAGTGAGTCAAAAAGATTTTTAAATATGATTATGGGTAAAGAAAGGCACCTAGCTTTTAGTCAAGGCACACTTCAACATGTGACTACCTTGACCATGGCAATGTCGCACAATACGACATTTACAAGAGAAGCAGCAAAATCACTACTCGAACAGACCTCGCACTAAACGAGTCTGGTTCAAACTATTCATGATCCGTGTCACCGTGAATGCATAAAAATGTATGCAAAGCATTATAGCACCAAGCCAATCCCGTAGCTACCATTGGAGGCTTGAGAAAAACACTCTAAAAATGCTCGAAATGACGATTTTATCGCAAATTCTCGACGCTAATGCTATACATACATCATAGGGGCACAATCCTAAGCTTTTATCATGTAAAACGAACCTTAGAATGGCTGCAACCCCTCCCAAATTCTAAGCATTACTTAGAGTCTATAAAGTCGCCCCACTAACAAGGGTAACTGAAAATCGCGAGTCACCAAAACTCCGATCAAACTATTGCACATAACGCTCGCCCTACAAGCGCCCTTACACAATATACCTCGTTCCAAAGCAAAAGCGAAAGAAAAAAAAAATCAAGGATAAGAACTGTCAAAATGTACCCAGAAATCATTTTCAACGCCCAGAGCTGGGCGCCGATATCTTTAACGCCCCAGCCTGGGCGCTGAATCTTTCTACTAGCCATGTTTTGCCCAGATATAAAAATAAGAAAGAAACACCTATGAATCCTCGCATCGAACGAAGTAATAAGCCGTGCATACCCACGCGGAAGGTGCTACACTTGTTCGAGCACCTGAACGAGGCGTGATGAAAGTACTCCAATGCAAAAAAATAAATCCCAACACCTGGAGGAATGTTCTAAGACACATTGTTAGGCCACACAAGCCTATGTCGCACCATAAGTTCAACCATCCCACGGTACAAGTCTAAAAAAGGAGAGTAAAGCATATTGCACTAATGTAGGCACGACCAAGAGCACGTGTAAAAGAGGCAAAGACTACTTATCGCCCAAATTCAAAATACAAGCCACACGACTTCTACATTAAGAATTAAAAGTAGCAAAATATTACCTACCATGGAAGGGATAGCTCACACCTACACGAGTGGAACCCCATGTTAGGTTATGATACATATGACAATTCATAAATCATGCGGAAAAACCATAAAGCCAGGAAAACATATTATTTACACATAATCATTTAGCATAGTTTAGATGCATACTCTTTGTTGCGTGCCTTCCCTAGCTGCGCCCGAACCGAACAAGAACAAGTCTTTAGGACTCCAAGTGTCGTCCCTCCGTAGATAGTCCACAGCACGTCCGGATCCGCCTTAAGATTGACCAACTAGAATCGCCCTTAAGGTACTATTATTTTCGGCACTTTATAGGCAAATGTGTGACTGAATTTTTCTCTCAAAAACTCACTTTGAATACTTTTAAACTTGTTATAAATTGTGAGCCCTAGCCTCATATTTATAGGGGTATGGAAAGGGAATCGAAATCCTACTCAGATACAAATTAATTAAACCTAGAATCCTACAAGAACTCTAATTTAATTAATTTATCAAATAGAATTAGGAATTTAATCATTAACCGAACTCTGCATGTTTTAGGAAACGTGCACGAACACAAACACTTGTACACACACGCACGGCAGCCACGATGAGCCCCCATGCGTGCGCGCGAGCAGCAGCCCACGCAGCGCCCGCGCGCGCTGCGCGTGCTGTGCGCGCTGTGCGCGCTGCGCAGCCTGCTGGGCCTGGCCTTGCGCTGGGCCTGGCGAGGCTGTTTGTGCGGCGCGCTTGGCTTGCTGGGCGATGGCCTGGCTTCGTGCTGGGCCTCGTCCGGCAGGCCTCGTCCGATGCTTATTCGTACGATGCGCTTCCGATTAAATTTTCCGATTCCGGAATTCATTTCCGATACGAACAATATTTAATATTTCCGATTCCGGAATAAATTCCGTTTCGAACAAATATTTAATATTTCCGTTTCCGGAATTATTTTCCGATTCCGGTAATATTTCCGATTCTGACAATATTTCCGTTTCCGGCAATATTTCCGATTCTGGCAATATTTCCATTTCCGATAATATTTTCCGATACGTACCATGTTTCCGTTTCCGGCAACATCTACGACTTGGATAATATTTATATTTCCGATACGATCCATATTTCCGTTTCCGGCAATATCATCGTTTCCGGAGTATTCATTTCTTGCCTGTGACGATCTTAGCTCCCACTGAAACCAAGATCCGTCGGTTCCGAATATTCATAGATGGAGTATTTAATGCCATTAAATACTTGATCCGTTTACGTACTATTTGTGTGACCCTACGGGTTCAGTCAAGAGTAAGCTGTGGATTAATATCATTAATTCCACTTGAACTGAAGCGGCCTCTAGCTAGGCATTCAGCTCACTTGATCTCACTGAATTATTAACTTGTTAATTAATACTGAACCGCATTTATTAGACTTAACATAGAATGCATACTTGGACCAAGGGCATTATTTCCTTCACCCCAAGGCATCTTTCTCGAAAGAACCTACAAAAATCGTACGCCAAAAGAAAGCATCCCAACATGCATACTTGGGGGCTCCAAGCTACGAAACAACCATAGCAAAATAAAAAAAATCTCGAAGCAAATGTTTGAACAATCAAAAGGGCACGATGTTTGAGCCCACTTCATGAATGGGCCTGAACCCTATTAAGCTTCTAAGCAAACTATTCAAAATCAGTCATTGCTCAAAAAAAAATGAAACAATTCAAGCAGTCTGATTAATGGACCTCACACAACGGCCATTCTATGAACGCTCGTTCGCACATACATATCATCATTCACGAACACGTTCAAAAAATATAAGAGCGATCAAAGTCTTACACCTCAAGGTATGTTCCTCGGGCCATATAGACTCGCCCAACTATCGCAATAATTGTACGCCTTAAGAGCAACAGTTCCTTAAAATAATCGCCCCAAAGCGACAAGCACCGTAGTCCACCAATCGGCTACGGCTTCTCAAGAAAATCATCACGTTCTAAAAACAAAGAAAAACAAAAGAAAAGAGAATACATAGAACTTCCAAGTGAAATAAACGAATGAACAAGAGGCCGATTGTGTCATCAAAAGACCACCCCAAACAACACTTTAAACGCCCCACCTGGGCGTGAATTATTTCAACGCCGAGGCCTGGGCGCCGAAAATGAATCCAGGCTCAAAAGGCCCTAACTTCTATTGGGCCCTGCCATATTTCGGCTTGAAAATTGCCGATTTCTTCACTGGAAGTCGCACCTCACGGCTTTGTCAAGAGTAGCACACTCCTATAGAAGGTCGCTCGCACATACGAGCGTGACCCCAAACATGATTACAAGACGCGAAAAACAACCGACGAGCCCCAACACTTGGGGGCTCGCGAAAAGTGGACTCCAACAAAGAGCGCGCAATCAAAATCACATTCCCAGACTGCGCCACGCACCATATCATGTTTGGATATCTCAAAAAAATATATTGTTAAATATACACAGTGTGGACCCACTTATAGGACACATCTAAGCAGGAAATATTACGACCCACCAACAGGTTGTAATCACCAAAAGCTCTTCTACATAGGCAAAATAAGAAATTCAAAATGGGCTCGCCCACCCTCAGCGGGCGGGGTCTGCGTCACTAGCCGCGCAGGTCCTCAGTTTTTCGAAGAATAAAGTCTTCAAATTTAAAATAGGCTCGCCATCTTCAGCCGGCGGGGTCTACGGCGCAAATCACGTAGGTCCTTATTTTCAAAAAAAAAAACAAAAATTTCAAAACAGATTCGTCCACTTCTATCGGACGGGGCGTCCACCCTCAGCGGACAAGGTTCGCCACCTTCAGCGGGCGGGGTCTACGTCACAAACCGCGTAGATCCTTATTTTCAAAAACATCAAACAGATTCGTCCACTTCTATCGGACGGGGTGTCCACCCTCAGCGGACAAGGTTCGCCACCTTCAGCGGGCGGGGTCTACGTCACAAACCGCGTAGATCCTTATTTTCAAAAACATCAAACAGATTCGTCCACTTCTATTGGACGGGGGGTCCCCCTCAGAGGACAGGCTCGCCATCTTCAGCCGGCGGGGTCTGCATCACTAAAAACGCAGGTCCTTAGTCGCTGCAGCGATAACTTATATTGGTTTTCCCTTTTTCCAAAAATTAAAGGATTGGTTTGTTGGATTTTCCTTCGTTTTACTTCCTATAAAAACAAGGGGGTTTTATCGTTTAGCTAGCCCTGAAAATGAGAATCTTTAAAAACGTTTTACCTCATGATTGGGCTTGGCCAGGCCCAATTACACTTTACAGTTTTAATTTCGAAAACATCTGTAGTTACTCCCAATGACAAAGTGAGGGAGTTTTCTACGCATCTTTAGATCCTTCCAATGACAAAGTGAGGAAGTTTCTATACTACCAGTTGACAAATCCCAATGACACGTGAGGGATATGTCGACACTTCAAGTGATGACCCTTAAGTCAAATGTTATCACTCGGGGGCTCGTGAGACCCTTCGCAAAATAGGTCACATACACCATGGCTTGTGTGACGCACTCCGTCTAATACTTTGACCATCGTTTTACTCCAAGACTCAGTCAAAGTGGGGGCTAACTGTAGACACCTACTTTTGTCCCCATTCCCGCAAGGGAAAGGTTCGATGATGAAAGCATAAAAACTCCACTTGACAACGCATCTCCTATAAAATAAACGAATCTCGATTCCCCGTTTCATTTCACCCGAAACCTGCTATTTATGGAAACCTGCTAAAAATAGTAACTGCCGTAAAAGGTAGCTTCTAAAAGTGGCAAATCATAAAAGATAGAAACCTGTCAGAATTAGGTGTTGCATTCCAACATAAATCCTAAATGAGATAGAAAACTGCGAGAATCCTATTCCTAATAGGATTCGGAAATAAGAGTTACGTATTAATTAAAATCCTAACGAGCCTAGAGTTCGTAACGGGCCCAGACGCATTCCGTCACAAATTGATACGCGCTAAAAGACTCAAATTAATCTCAAACTCTACGGATTTTAGAATCCGAATCTGACTAAACAAAAAACTGCCCAGACCCTATTTTCAACGCCTGGCTCTGGGCGCCGAAATCTTCGGCGCCCAGGCCTGGGCGCTGAAAATACCTGGGTACGTCTCTTTTCCTAATTCTTTGTGGATTAGAACTCTGCAATTCTATCTTTCCACGAACTCTTCCCTATAAATAGACCCCTAGTTTCGACGTGAAAGAACAGACAACAACACATAATGTACTCCGAGTACTGACTCTAAACCCCTTAGCCTAAGCCTTTCGTTGCGAAACTGTTCACGCGTTCTGTCGCAATCGATCCATAAATCGAACCGAACGTATCCTGTCCCATAATCGAGATTCGTTAAATAAAAAGGAGAAATAGCAAAGTCAAAGTGGTTAGTTTTCTAAGAACCGTGACGCACCTCTCAAGGGTGCGTCGTAATGTGTCCCTTTTTGATGATTTAACTGCTTTCCTCGCCCTTCTTATGAACTGTTAAACTAACCTAATATGATTGTTCTATCACGCCTAATAAATATAATATTTTTGGGAAATCGGATTATCATGCTAGGTCCCTTAATGCTATTTAAATCAGATAATCACGATCGAATTAGTATTATATGTTGCATATTGCTAAAATCAATACAGATTAGTTTAATAGTTAACGCATGTCCCTTCAATTATTTATGCTGAGCTAGTAAGGATATCCTGCCTCTGGAGTTATCGACGAGCGAATTACTCCTCTCGGTAGTTACAGTCCCCCGAACCCTCAATCTCTACCTTGCGGGTGTATATTGAGAGATCCCCACACCAGGGATCACAAGGGAACCTACGGCCGTCGTGGTCAAACACAATTGCACTCCCTTTATGTCACGATAACCGGGTTTTGTCAGTTTTTCTCATTGTCGTTAAAAACTGAATGGCGACTCCTATATTACTAGTCAATTGGGTGTATACTCACAGGAAATCCAATTACACTTGATTGAATAAAAATAATCGTCACACCCACGAGGGACAGGTCACGCATTAGCCTCGCGCTTTTTCGACCCCCTCACACCGTGTCACCATGAATGCATAAAAACGTATGCAAAGCATTATAGCACCAAGCCAATCCCGTAGCTACAATTGGGGGCTTGAGAAAAACACTCTAAAAATGCTCGAAATGACGATTTTATCGCAAATTCTCGACGCTAATGCTATACATATGTCATAGGGGCTCAACCCTAAGCTTTAATCGTGCAAAATGAACCTTAGAATGGCTACAACCCCTCCCAAATTCTAAATCACTACTTAGAATATATAAAGTCACCCCACTAACTAGGGTAACTGAAAATCGCGAGTCACCAAAACTCCGATCAAACCACTGCACATAACGCTCGCCCTATAAAGCGCCCGTTACACAGTCTACATCGTACCAAAGCAAAAGAGAAAGAAAAAAAACAAAAAAAAAAACTGTCAAAGTACTGCCCAGAAATCATTTTCAACGCCCAGAGCTGGGCGCCGATATCTTTAACGCCCCAGCCTGGGCGCTAAATATCTCTGCTTGCTAAATCTTGCCCTGATATAAAAACAAGAAAGAAACACCTATGAATCCTCGCATCGAACGAAGTAATAAGCCGTGCAAACCCACGCAGAAGGTGCTACACTTATTCGAGCACCTGAACAAGGCATGATGAAATACTCCAATGCAAATGATATCCCAACACCTGGAAGAATGTTCTAAGACACGCCGTTAGGCCACACAAGCCTACGTCGCACCATAAGTTCAACCGTCCCACGGTACAAGTCTAAAAGAAGAGTAAGGCATGTTGCACTAATGTAGGCACGACCAAGAGCATGTGTAAAAGAGGCAAAAAACTACTTATCGCCCAAATTCAAAATGCAAGCCACACGATTTCTACATTAAGGATTAAAGGTAGCAAAACATTACCCAGCACGGAAGGGATAGCTCGCACCTACACGAGCGGAACCACAGGGCATCTTTCTCGAAAGAACCTACAAAAATCGTACGCCAAAAGGAAACATCCCAACATGCATACTTGGGGGCTCCAACCTACGAAACGACCCTAGCAAAAAAAAATCTCGAAGCAAATGTTTGAACGATCGAAAGGGCACGATGCTGGAGTCCACTTCATGAATGGTCCTGAACCCTATCAAACTTCTAAGCAAACTATTCAAAATCAGTCATTGCTCAAAAAAAAAAAAAGTGATTCAAGCAAACTGATTAATGGACCGCACACAACGGCCATTCTATGAACACTCGTTCGCACATACATGTCATCATTCACGAACGCATTCAAAAGAAAAAAAATATATATACAAGAGTGATCAAAGTCTTACGCCTCAAGGTATGTTCCTCGAGCCATATAGACTCGCCCAACTGTTGCAATAACTGTACGCCTTAAAGAGCAACAGTTCCTTAAAATAATCGCCCCAAAGCGACAAGCACCGTACTCCACCAATCGGCTACGGCTTCTCAAGAAAATCATCACGTTCTAAAAATAAAGAAAAAACAAAAGAGAAGAGAATACATAGAACTTCCAAGTGAAGTAGACGAATGAACAAGAGGCCGACTGTGTCATCAAAAGACCAGCCCAAACAACACTTTCAACGCCCCACCTGGGCGTGAATTATTTCAACGCCCAGGCCTGGGCGCCGAAAATGAACCCAGGCTCAAAAAAGGCCCTAACTTCTATTGGGCCCTGCCATATTTATTCTACTTGAAAATTGCCGATTCCTTTACTGAAAGTCGCACCTCACGACTTTGTCAAAAAGTAGCACACCACTACAAAGATCGCTCGCACTTACGAGCACGATCCCAAACACGATCAAGGACATTACAAAATGCATATCCCCAAAGAATCTCTTTGACAAGAACTGACCGTCAAGCACGAGTGCTTGGGGGCTCGAAAGGAAAATATATCTTAAAAGAAAGTATGCAAAGTTAAAAACAATATTCCCAGACTAACGCTGTACGAAGTCCCGTGTTTGGATGTCTCAAAAAATAAAACCGGTTTACGACCTCAAGACAAAGGTCTCCATTGACACTTATACATAGTCCCCTAATCAAGGACCCAGGTAGTGGCAAGATTGAGCCATAAAGACTAGCTCAAAACCATGAAAGATGATGACCACAAGACAATGGTCCGTCTAAGCACGTTGTCAACCCACATTCAGGTTACAACTAAATCCGAGCATCCCTCGAAAGAATTCGCTCTTGCAAGAATGAATAAAAGAAATTCTCAAAAGAAATCACGACTTGCCCACCTCAATCGGGCAAGATCGCGCCACGAACCACGCGAGTTCCAAGTCGAAAAGACGAATTCAGGGGCGTCCACCCTTAGCGGACAGGGCTCGCCCACCTTCAGCGGGCGGGGTCTGCGTCACTAGCCGCGCAGGTCCTCAGTTTTCGAAAAATAAAGTCTTTAAATTCAAATAGGCTCGCCATCTTCAGCCGGCGGGGTCTACGTCACAAACCACGTAGGTCCTTATTTTCAAAAAGCACAAACAAATTTCAAAATAGATTCGTCCACTTCTATCGGACGGGGTGTCCACCCTTAGCGGACAGGCTCGCCATCTTTAGCCGGCGGGGTCTACGTCACAAGCCGCGTAGGTCCTTATTTTCAAATTTCAAAATATATTCGTCCACTTCTATCGGACGGGGTGTCCACCCTAAGCGGACAGGCTCGCCATCTTTAACCGACGGGGTCTACGTCACAAGCCGCGCAGGTCCTTATTTTCAAATTTCAAAAACAAGATTCGTCCACTTTTTCGGACGGGGCGTCCACCCTTAGCGGATAGGCTCGCCATCTTTAGCCGGCGGGGTCTACGTCACAAGTCACGTAGGTCCTTAGTCGCTGCAGCGATAACTTTTTCTGGTTTTTCCTTTTCCAAAAATTAAAAGGATTGGTTTTCCGTTTTTTCAAAAAAAGAGCGATGTGCTGGATTTTCCTTCGTTTTACGTCCCATAAAAACAAGGAGGTTTTCTCGTTTAGCTAGCCCTGAAAATGAGAATCTTTAAAAAAAAATTTACCTCGTGGTTGGGCTTGGCCAGGCCCAATTACACTTTACAGTTTTGATTTCAAAAACATCTGTAGCTACTCCCAATGACAAAGTGAGGGAGTTTCTACGCACCTTTAGATCCTTCCAATGACAAAGTGAGGAAGTTTCTATACTATCAGTTGACAAATCCCAATGACACGTGAGGGATATGTCGACATTTCAAAGTGATGACCCTTAAGTCAAATGTTATCACTCGGGGGCTTGTGAGACTCTCGCAAAACAGGTCACATACACCATGGCTTGTGTGACGCACTCCGTCTAAAACTTTGACCATCGTCTTACTCCAAGACTCAGTCAAAGTGGGGGCTAACTGTAGACACCTACTTTTGTCCCCATTCCCGAAAGGGAAGGTTCGATGATGAAAGTGTAAATCTCCACTTGACAACGCATCTCCTATAAAATAAACGAATCTCAATTCTCCTTTTCATTTCACCCGAAACCTGCTATTTATGGAAACCTGCTAAAAATAGTAACTGTCATAAAGGGTAGCTTCTAAAAGTGGCAAGTCATAAAAGATAGAAACCTGTCAGAATTAGGTGTTGCACTCCAACATAAATCCTAAAAGAGATAGAAATTGTAAAAGGAATTTTATTCCTATCGCAGTTCGATAAAAGAGTTAACGTATTAATTAAACTCATAACGAACCTAGAGTTCGTAAAGGGCCCAAACGCATTCCGTCGTAAATTGATACGCACCGAATAACTCGGATTAAGTCTCTTAATGAACTCCGTACTCTAGAGTCTAATCTGACAAAGAATTCTGCCAGACCCTATTTTCAACGCCCAGCCCTGGGCGCCGAAATCTTTGACGCCCAGAGCTGGGCGCCGAAAATACCTGGGACGGATTCTCTTCCTAATCCGTTTCGTATTCAAAATCTTGAAAAACTATCTTTCTACGCCACTCTTTCCTATAAATAGACCCCTAAAACCGACGTGAAGAGGACACAACACACAATTCATATTCTGAGTATTGACTCCAACCCTTAGCCTAAGCCTCACGCTGCGAAATTGTTCACGCGTTCTGTCGCGATCGATCCATAAATCGAATAGAACGTATCCTGTCCCATAATTTGAGATTCGTTAAATAAAAAGGAAAAATAGAAAAGTCAAAGTGGTTAGTTTTCTGAGAACCGTGACGCACCTCTTAAGGGTGCGTCGTAATGTGTCCCTTTTCGATGATTTAATCGCTTTCCTCGCCCTTTTTATGAACTGTTAAACTAACTAAATCTGATTGTTCTACCACGCCTAACAAATATAATATTTTTGGGAAATTGGATTATCATGCTAGGTCCCTTAATGCAATCTAAATCAGATAATCACGATCGATCTAGTATTATATGTTGCATATTCCTAAAATCAACTCAGATTAGTTTAATAGTTAACGCATGTCCCTTCAATTATTTATGCTGAGCTAGTAAGGATATCCTGCCTCTGGAGTTATCGACGAGCGAAGTACTCCTCTCGGTAGTTACAGTCCCCCGAACCCTCAATCTCTACCTTGCAGGTGTATGTTGAGAGATCCCCACACCAGGGATCACAAGGGAACCTACGGCCGTCGTGGTCAAACATAATTGCACTCCCTTTATGTCACGATAACCGGGTTTTGTCAGTTTTTCTCATTGTTGTTAAAAACTGAATCACTAGTAGAAAAAACCCCTGTTGCAGCCCCCTTGTTGCAGCGTACATGTATAAATACGCTTCAACAACCAGTCGGTCAACGCGGGTCAAACCCTTTAAAGGGTTATCGCAGCGTACATTTTAGTTGTTCGCAGCAAATGTGTTTGTTGCAGCGTACAAAATAAAAGCCCGCAGCAACAACCCGACTTTATTGCAGCGTACATGTTATTGCCCGCTGCAACAAGTCCGCGTTTCAAATTTTTTTACTTTCCTAGGTTGCAACAAACCGCGCTCAAACGAGCGGGCTCAAACGTACGTTGTTCCTTCTCTTCTAGCTCCAAGCTTTTTCCCTTAAACAAATATCCAATAAGCCGTCGAACTCAGCCCTGCGTCGCCGTCGAACTCAGCCCTGCGTCGCCGTCGAACCCAAGCGTTGCTCAGCCCTGCGTCGCTGTCTTCGCCGGTGTGTGGTGTTCTCGCCTCATCTCCCCCATCCCGTTCAATTCTCGCGCGGCCTATCACTGAAAGATATATTCTTGGTCGGCAGGGGGTTCAGCATCTCCCCGTCGCGTCGTGGTTCCGGTGGTTGCTCGGCGTCGTGGTTCCGGTGGTTTCGGTATGGTGTGTTCAATTTCTATTTTAGTTTTTTATTTTCGTTTTCAGATTAGGGTTCAATTTTAGTTTTTGATTTTCGTTTTCAGATTAGGGTTCAATTTTAGGTTTATGATTGACAAAATCACATAGTTTTGAGTTCGATGATTTATGGGTTTCTTAGGGTTTGTTCAAATGAT
Organism: Spinacia oleracea; assembly: GCF_020520425.1. Lineage (NCBI taxonomy): Eukaryota > Viridiplantae > Streptophyta > Magnoliopsida > Caryophyllales > Amaranthaceae > Spinacia > Spinacia oleracea. The sequence goes on from NC_079489.1 coordinate 98,014,158, forward strand.
GTTTATGGGTTTTTAATCATTCATTACTTCATACAAAATCTTGATTTGTGCGAAATGTTGGATATTTAGGGTTTAGTTTAAGAATAGTATTGGAATTTTGGATGTTTTTGTTGTTTACGCTTGTGAAATGAAGGAGAAGTTTTGAGTGGTCAAATGAGGGCTCTACAAGATTATAAGAAGGTGATTGTGTTTGAGTATAGTTTGTGTGAGTTGTTGACTTCTTTGTATGTTGCTATATTGGTATATAATTAACAAGTTTAATGTTCCGACTCTTCTGAGTATCTTAACATGCTTTTGAAGTCCTTGAGCTCGGGTAAATATTAATCATCTGCCATTTAGTTGTATGAACTGAGAATGGTTTCACTAGTGGAAAAAATACCTGTTGAGGGGGGCATTTTGGGTTTATTGAGGCGAACAAGGCCCGCTGCGACAGACGTAGCTTCAACAGCTCAGTGATCTGTTGAGGCGGGCTTTGTTCGCCTCAACAGGTGATCTGTTGTGGGGGGCTTTCAAAAGCCCGCCTCAACAACCTCTACAGAAATGCGAAAAATAAGGACCTGTTGAGGGGGGCATTTAAGAAGCCCGCCTCAACAGCCTCCTCTGTTGAGGCTCACTTCTTAAATGCCCCCCTCAACAGGTCCTTATTTTTGCGCCAAAAATTCATATGTTGTTGAGGCGTACATTAAAAGCCCCCTTCAACAACATTAATTTTTTTTTTTCCAAATTCTTTTAAAATATAAAATAGGCGGCAATAACCACAACTAGATATATACTCCATTGAGTATTGAAACCTGTACCCAATCAACACCAAAATAGCAAAGGTATGAATCTGCTTATCTTTGATAAATAAATCATTACATTAACTTCATTTATATTAACCCAACAGAGCAAAGCGTATATATAGTACGTATGTTTACAATTTTTAAACACCTAGCTAGTCTAACAAATTACAACTAATATTAACAACTAAAGACAAAAGGCTAGAGAGCTAATCTAACAAATGTCTCTAATCCAGCCACTTAGGTCCCTTTAGATCATGCATTACAAACCTTAAGTAAGGTCGTGTTGACTTTCTTCCAATCGACTCGATCCCTAGCCTGCAAGTTGCATGGAAGGAAAATATATATGAGTACCAAAGTTTACACTCACGATATTGTCTTTACATTCCATTGAAGCATAAAATTAAAAGATATAGTTGCAGACTATAGAGATAATTAAGTACGTTGTTGACCTATAACGACCCAATGAGCCTTAAATGTGCATACGTAGATTAGAATGAGTTTTAGAAAGTTAAAGCTATGTATATTAGTCATGTAATAAGAATCAAATGAGTCCTTAGGTTCTTTAGTTCAAAGTTGGGAGCGGAATCTTGACGGCCTCTAAGCCTAAGGGATTCGTCAATTTGTTGGCATAATAGGCAGAGGTGGGAATGTCATTGCCATCGGGAAACCAAAGACCTAGTCGTTTCAATAATTTCGTGAAACTTTCTTCGGTCCAACCACTCTCCGCTTTCAAGTTGGAAAGTGATGCCACACATTCTAACAATTTGAATTTTGTACACCCAGGGTACAAAGGCGTCTCAGCAGCCTTTAATACCTGCTCGAGTATGTGAGGTCGTCCATTCAAGTGATCTTTCACCGCATCCATCATTTCATTTATTTCATTATCTTCTTGCTCATCATCATCCATCTCATTATTCTCAGAAATATCAGAATCACTCTCATCACTCTCATCACTCTCTGCCAGAACATCAAATTCATTCACACTAGAACTTGGACGATCAAGTATTTTCTCACCATGCCAAAACCAGACATGGTAATCTTGCTTAAACCCACGACGAAATAAATGATCCTCAATTTCATCAATATCACCTAACCGCCTTACATTGTTACAATCACGGCAAGGACAATAGATCTTTGCGGCTTTCGTATTCCGTTGGTGTGCTAAAGCACATCTAAGGAACTCCTCAACCCCACTCAAGTATTCCACCGTAGTATGGTCACCGTACATCCAACGACGACTCATTTCTAATAACACAAGGTTTTACACAGAATTAGATAAATCAAGCCACAAATTCTTAATTTTGACACAAGAACTATACATCAGAAAAATGGTAAGACCTCATCTCAATTTTAAAACCAAACAAAACAGGAATATGTCTCAACATTAACATTTATTAGCTTCACATAAGATTTCACAGGAATAAACTAAAATCGATTTAAGTATAAACTAGCTTGGCATAAGATCTTTGTTCTCTAATGATGCAATCTTATCCAAAGATAAAATATCAGTAAAAACCATCCTCCAGTACTCAATCAATAGATCCCAGCGATGCTCATGTTTAGGTTTTAAATTAGTTACGAAACCCGCATTCAGTGTAAATAAACCCATTTGCACATTAGGTTAGCGGAATTGGGAGACTACACTTTGAAACACTAACAGGGTAGCAGAAAAAAGGCAACGTATTCACTTGGATTGGGTTCTGTTCGGGTTAATTCGGTTTACTTCATATTCATTCAGCTAAAATCAGATCAATCTAGCGATATCCTCAAACTCTGACTACCTTCTTTCAAGTACAATACAGGTCCAATAAGAAATCTTGAAGTAAATAATCCAGTGAAGGCCAAGTTTATTACCACCAAGTCATATACAAGTAACCTCGTAGATGTCATTTTAGCATAATATCAAGGCAATCTGGCAGACAGTCAGTCAGCTCTAAGTATCAGAGAATAGTGATATTACAAACTAACCAAAGCAACTAGCAGACTGATCACTAAATAGATACAAATAGGTGCAAGTATTTGGGACGAAAACACTGTTTAAGGTGCGAGATTTTTTGTAATTGAGCTATTTTCTTTCCTTCTTTATAAATTGGAGCCAAAATAAACAAAAGAAAGGTGCTACCTCATAAACAAAAGAAAGTATCAGAGAACCTCATAACCTACCTCTACAACGGGTGCTATAGCATTTGAGCCACTATTTCCTCCCTTCCCAACATCAAGTTGAATTGAGATGTTGGCCTGAGACAAATCCACCCCAAATTCAGTCGCTCCTGGGTAATTAAGTCTCTTTAGTAGTCTGTCCAATGCCAAAAGCCAGACATTAAATCAAATGGCATTTCACCAAAAGCCATGTAATCCAAAACAGAAAACTAACCTAGCACGAGAAATTCAAACAAAAATGAAATTCAAGCAGGAATTCAAACAAAAAACAGATGGAGTTAGGTCGAGCAGGAATTCAAACAACAAACAGGGGCAATTAGGTCGATGAACAAGGGAAATCAAACAAAAATGAAATGAAGTGGAAAATGCACGAGAAAAAAGAGGATTATTACCCAAATAATTGCAAATAAAAACTAACCTAGCTTCACAAATCGATTGTGTGAAACAGATGGAGTCGCGCGAAGGTAGAAAAGACGACGGTGGGGAAACTCTCCTTCAGATGGTGGTGGTGGAGCCGCACGGTGAGGAAGGTGGTGGTGGTGGTTATGGTGGTGGTGGAGTCGCGCGGTGAGGATAGGTATGCGTTGGAAGAGATGTGAAGTACGACGAGATGTGAAGAGAAGCTTATCTGTTTGGCGGTGGTTGTAATTGATTTAAATTTAATGTAGCCTATTGAGGCGGGCAATTAAAAGCCCCCTTCAACAGAAGGACCCTATTGAGGCGGGCAATTAAAAGCCCCCTTCAACAGCTTCTCTCTATTGAGGCGGGCAAGGAAAGCCCCCTTCAACAGCTTCTGTAGAAGCGAACACCAAAAAAGCCCGCCTCAATAGAATAGTAAAATATTTGACCCGCGTTGACTAAGTAGCTATTGAGGCGCGCTTATGTATGCCCCCCTCAACAAGGGGGCTACAACAGGGGTTTTTTCCACTAGTGTTTGTTTTTAATTTATGTATATCCATATGCCCTGTACCAGTTTCACTTTCAATTAGGAGATGAGATGTTCCAACCTCTTTGCCTGCAGAATTTTGAATGAAATAGTCTCACTCATCTTTGTGCATCCATTGAATAGGAAACTGTTATACCACAATCGACAAATTCAGGAGCTAGGCTCCTCTTTTCTGATGTATTAAAGCATCATTGTCAGAACGCGGTTACACACTCTCCTAAAAGACGGAGAACAAGGATGCCAAAGAAGGATTTAGAAACCGGAAATTTCGAGAATCTGATAGTGGAAGTGACTCAAGGGTTAAGTCCAAACATTGGAGAAAACACAAGCTTCATTCAGAACAATTTACAAGGCAAATATCTTTCTGGTTCAGATGCCGCTCAACCTGATATCCAGTTGTCTGCTGTACAGGTATGATTCAGGTGTTTAAGAAGATTTCCTACACTAGCAGAATAATGTTGAATTCCCTCGCCTTATTTGCTGCATTTTTCTAGGTTTGCAGCAAGTTACATTTTAATTGCCGCATTTAAGCAGTAATGTCTATGTCTATGTTGCTGTTACTTTACCCTGAATATGAAATATGGAGAATACATTAAATAATTTCCTGTATGAACTTTTGTTGCTAATATGGAACTTGTATCCCTTATATTTCAGCATTCAGAAGCAGTGAAGCTGAAAATGCAGTCTGCTGTAGAAAGAGAAGGAACTCCTGGTGATGCTGTCAATTTGCAAACTGTCGAGAATATATCACAGGGAGATGCTGATATAGATATGGAAATAGATGATACCAACAGCATAGAAGATACAATCTTTGCAATGAACAATCATAAAGACCAATCATCCACAAAGACCACAAGCTTAACTCTGACGGAGCTGGCTCAACAGATGGCTGTTGATGATAAAGATGATGATGACATTGTGAACTCTATATGTGATAGCAGTCATGTCTTCGTTGGGGGTTATAAGGTAAAATCTGAAGACTCGGGCCTCCTCGGCTCTATTCTTTCCAAGCATGGGGATATTGCTGATAACTGCAATTTCAAAACACCATCAGTTCGTTCTCTGTTCAAACAACATGTATGTGACATTGTTCAAACTTTGAAGAAGACTAGTATTGCATTCATCACTACGAGTGAGCTTGAAAAGATGGCAGCTGGCCTTAGTGATATTGAAGGAGCATGTATAGAAGTTGGATGGCTCAAAGAGAGGCTCGTTGAGATTTACGAAGCAAAGAAAGCTATCCCTATGCTTGGGCCATCATCCGAATTGAGAAAGACTCAAACTGAACGGAAATTCAAGATTCAGTGTACAAAAGCACTTGTGGAAGAGTACAAGAGAGAGATTGTTATTAGAGAGGAAGAACTTCGCAATTTAGAGGAAAAGTTGCGCATGGCTGAGAGTGTACTTTCTGTTGACGAAGAGGAGGCTACGACAGCAGAAATGGTGATTGGTGAGTACAAGGACAAGTTGAGGCGCATTGTGGAGTTAGGCTCCTTGCATTGTGGTCTAGTATGATTGTTACTTTCGACAAACAGTCACATTCGGGGTGAGTGACTTCTCTTAAAGTTTTATTTTTCTATTTTCCTTCTTCCTCTCTGAAATTTGGGTGGTTGCTCCTATTTGAACGTGTCATTGGTGATTTATTTGTATTATCTGGTGCTTGGAAACGTACGGTTATGTTTGTGTTTCTATTGTTGCCATTCAGAATCTTGGTTGCATTAAATTCTGTTCCTGTTTGTTAATGGCTTCAATAGGAACTATCTGCCATATGTTTGTGATAAAAAGATTATTACCGGATCAAAATGTCCATATGTTTGTTCTGTTTCCAATGGATTTGAAGTGTCAGTGGATTTTAGGATAAAATAAGGCATTTTCGATCCCAACTTTAAAATATGCTTTATATGCTTAGTTTTGACTTTCTAGAACTCATTCCAATCCATTTATGCATATTTAAGGCTCATTGTGTCGTTATAGGTCATATTTAGGCTAAAGTGCCATTTTCGCTCCCAACTTTGAACTTAAGAACCTAATGACTCATTTTAAACTTATTATATGATTAATATGTTTAGTTTTAAGTTTCTAAGACTTATTCTAATCTGTTTATGCACATTTAATGCTTGTTTGATAGTTATAGGTCATATTTAGGCTAAAATGAGGCATTTTCGCTCCTAACTTTAAAATAAAGAACCTAAGCACTCATTTTAAACTTAATACATGTTTAATATGCATAATTTTAACTTTATAAGACTCGTTCCAATCTATTTATGCACCTTTAAGGCTCATTAGGTCGTTGTAGGTCATATTTAGGCTAAAATGACATTTTCGCTCCCAACTATGAACTAAAGAACCTATACTCATTTTAAACCTACTAAATGTTTTATATTCTAGTTTTAACTTTCTAGGACTTATTCCAATCCATTTATGCACATTTAAGGCTCATTGTGTCGTTATAGGTCATATTTAGGCTAAAATGACATTTTCGCTCCCAACTTTGAACTTAAGAACCTAATGACTCATTTTAAACTTATTATATGATAAATATGCTTAGTTTAAGTTTCTAAGACTTATTCTAATCTATTTATGCACATTTAATGTTTGTTTTATCGTTATAGGTCATATTTAGGCTAAAATGAGGCATTTGCGCTCCTAACTTTGAACTAAAGAACCTAAGGACTCATTTTAAACTTATTACATGATTAATATGCTTAGTTTTAAGTTTCTAAGACTTATTCTAACTACTTATACACATTTAAGGCTTGTTTGGTCGTTATAGGTCATATTTAGGCTAAAATGACATTTTCGCTCCCAACTATGAACCAAAGAACCTAAGGACTCATTTTAAACTTACTAAATATTTTATATGCTTATTTTTAACTTTCTAGTACTCATTCCTATCCATTTATGCACATTTAAGGCTCATTGTGTCGTTATAGGTCATATTTAGGCTAAAATGACATTTTCGCTCCCAACTTTGAACTTAAGAACCTAATGACTCATTTTAAACTTATTATATGATAAATATGCTTAGTTTAAGTTTCTAAGACTTATTCTAATCTGTTTATGCACATTTAATGCTTGTTTGATAGTTATAGGTCATATTTAGGCTAAAATGAGGCATTTTCGCTCCTAACTTTAAAATAAAGAACCTAAGCACGCATTTTAAACTTAATACATGTTTAATATGCATAATTTTAACTTTATAAGACTCGTTCCAATCCATTTATGCATATTTAAGGCTCATTGTGTCGTTTTAGGTCATATTTAGGCTAAAATGACATTTTCGCTCCCAACTTTGAACTTAAGAACCTAAGGACTCATTTTTAAATTATTATATGATTAATAAGCTTAGTTTTGAGTTTCTAGGACTTATTCTAATCTACTTATACCCATTTAATGCTTGTTTGATCGTTATAGGTCATATCTAGGCTAAAATAAGGCATTTTCGCTCCCAACTTTAAAATAAAGAACCTAAGGACTCATTTAAAACTTATTACATCTTTAATATGCATAATTTTAACGATCTAAGACTCGTTCCAATCTATTTATGCACCTATAGGCTCATTGGGTCGTTATAGGTCATATTTAGGCTAAAATGACATTTTCGCTCCCAACTTTGAACTAAAGAACCTAAGGACTCATTTTAGACTATTAGGACATTGTCATTAGTTTCTTGAATGTTAAAATGTGATATTTAATTTGTATTTAATCTAATGTTTAATTTAAATTTCTGTTTTTGTAAAGGTCTACACTCCGAGGATTGCGCCTTATGCGAGGAATTTGATGTGGTTCGTGAGCAATGGACTAAGTTTTTTACCAACAAGTATTTATTATTGGCTTTAGCGCGCTTGATCGAGTTGGTTTAGTTGTTATAGAATAAATTTTATATTAAAATGTATGTTTATGTTGAAATTGGGACATATATTTAAATGTAATATGTGCACTTTGGTTTTGGGATATATAGTATACAAAACTCCAGTTGTTGTTTTTATATTTGTTATACAGGTTGCGTTATTCTATTATTGTTTTGACAGGTTTCTATATTTGGTGCAAGGCACTCTAGGTATCCCTAAACAAAATTAGAATTTTCCCGCCAAAAGTGCTTTTTTGCAGCGTACATATATGTTGTACGCTGCAACAAGGGAAAAAAATTTCGCAAAAATTCAGAATTGTTGCAGCGTACAAATAAATGTACGCTGCAAAAAATTGAGTAATTCAGACTTGTTGCAGCGTACAAATAAATGTACGCTGCAAAAAGTTGAGTCTTTTGCAGCGTACATATATATGTACGCTGCAACAAGTCCAAAATTTTGCCAATTTTTTGGCACTTGTTGCAGCGTACATCTAAAAGCCCGCTGCAACAAATCACTTTTTGCAGCGAACATTGTACGCTGCAACAAGTTCAGACTTGTTGCAGGCCCCCTAGTTGCAGCATACGATGTACGCTGCAACAGGGGTCTAAAAGCCCGCTGCAATAAGGGTTTTTTCTACTAGTGAATGGCGACTCCTATATTACTAGTCAATTGGGTGTATACTCACAGGAAATCCAATTACACTTGATTGAATAAAAGAATCGTCACACCCACGAGGGACGAGGTCACGCATTAGCCTCGTGCTTTTTCGACCCCCTCACAGCTGCCTGTGCCTGTTCTTTCTCATTGAAGAGGAAATTCTTCATGATAGTCATGGCTACGGCAAGCTATTCTCGAGAAGGGAGTGGAGGTCTGCTAGTTGTTGCGGCGGTAGCCCTTGTCGGCTGTGATCTAGCCACTGATTACAGTTTCTCCCCTTCGTCGGATCTTGAATCCGCTTGGACAAGGACGTCGTCCTGGTTGTCATTGTTGGGAATTTCCATTTTTCAAGTGAATAATGGGGTGTTTTTCAAGGCTTTGAAGTGTTCTTCCCCACAGACGGCGCCAAATTGTTCCGATGTTGAAGTGGATAGAACAATGGGTTTCGAATGAAGTCCCTTTCGAGTGTGTTGAAGATCTTGCTAGCTTGAATGAGTAGAGTCCGAATTCACCTGCACAAAGACAAAGTTACAAGCCTCGGGGGTGTTTCTGAGGAAAGCCCCTCCGATGCCTAAGTAAGAACAATGCTCGGATTCTAGAGAGAGAAGTTCTCTAGAGAGTAGTCTTAAGGCAATAAATTGGACGTACCTTGAGGTGTGAGCCTTGGCGGCTTATTTATAGTGTTTGCATAATAAATGCCCATAGGTCATTTATTGCTATTGGGCCTTGGGCCTTGGTTGATGGCTGAATAGCCTTTTGGTTGTGGCGGGTTTGATGTTGTTGTTTTGAGCCATTGGGCTTTGGACTTAGTGGCCCAATTGATATTCAATTGGGAGCCCAAACACTTATTACTCCCTTCGTATTTAATTAAAAGATACACTTTGATCGGTGACATAATTTAGGATAGTGAGTTGAATTTATTAAAATAAGATGAACGTCAGGTAGTGGATGAATTATTATTGTAGTAAAAAGAGGATGTGGGTAAGTGTAGGGACCACAAAGAAGAAGAAAAATATTAATATAATTGGAAGTGGTGACCATGATAGCCAAAAAAGGAAAATGTATCATTTAATTAAATACGGCCAGTTATAGAAAGTGTATCATTTAATTAAATATGGAGGGAGTACAAATTATATCAATCACTAAGTACTAACTTTATAATTACTTTCCATGCACCGCGATACTCTTATGGACTATGTTGCACGGAAACGGGTAGGGGGCGAGTACGGAAAACGGGAAAAACAAAATTGTAAAAAACGGGTACGACAAGGATTCGGCAAGAAAAGAAAATAGAATTTAACTAAATTAAACATCCATACATAAATAGTTCAAAGTTCAAAATACCAAAAAAACAACTAAATTTAATGTCTTAAAATAGATAAAGCTTAGACAAAGCACATCAATCTTCAAAGAGCAACTCATTTTCTAAATTCGACTCATCTAATGAGAGTTCCGCAAACTCTAGAAACCCAACATCCTCCAAAATCAAATGGATCTCCACCAATATCCCTCATCTTTGTATAAAGCTCCCGATATTCTTCGGAATTCCTTGATAAAAGGCGAAGATTGTTGTGGATGAAAATCAAATCTCGGGTACGACTTGGATTTAGCTTGTTCCTCCTAAGTGAGTGAATGAAGGAATATGTACTCTAATTTCGCTCACTACAAGATGATGAAGTAGGTTGCCCAATCACTTTAAATGCAAAAGATTGGAGGAGAGGAGTTTGTGCTCCAAAATTTTGCCCACCAACTCTTAGGATCCATAGAATGCATCCTTGAAATACAAGTTAAATCCTCAAAAGGACCACTCTTCATAGAGAATAAAGCATATTCATCCATCACTTTACCAACATCACTAGTAAGTGCAAATAATCTGCGAAAGCACTTCATTCTCTATGAGGAGCAACTCCAGATGGAGCTCCAAGTAGTCATTCATCACTACAGAACCATCAATATTTTAAAAAAGAAAAATTATAGATTTGTGTATTAATATAATAAGATAAAAAAAAATGTCAAAGAACATATACCTCGGGTTCAAGGAGTGGCTAGACTATGGAGAGGAGTATTTGTGAGGGGGTCGAAAAAGCACGAGGCTAATGCGTGACCTCGTCCCTCGTGGGTGTGACGCTTCTTTTTGTCAAATCAAGTGTAATTGGATTTCCTGTGAGTTTACACCCAATTGACTAGTAATATAGGAGTCGCCATTCAGTTTTTAACGACAATGAGAAAAACTGACAAAACCCGGTTATCGTGACATAAAGGGAGTGCAATTATGTTTGACCACGACGGCCGTAGGTTCCCTTGTGATCCCTGGTGTGGGGATCTCTCAACATACACCCGCAAGGTAGAGATTGAGGGTTCGGGGGACTGTAACTACCGAGAGGAGTACTCGCTCGTCGGTAACTCTAGAGGCAGGATATCCTTATTAGCTCAGCATAAATAATTGAAGGGACATGCGTTAACTATTAAACTAATCTGAGTTGATTTTAGCAATATGCAACATATAATACTAGATCGATCGCGATTATCTGATTTAAATAGCATTAAGGGACCTAGAATGATAATCCAATTTCCCAAAAATATTATATTTGTTAGGCGTGGTAGAACAATCAGATTTAGTTAGTTTAACAGTTCATAAAAAGGGCGAGGAAAGCAATTAAATCATAGAAAAGGGACACATTACGACGCACCCTTGAGAGGTGCGTCACGGTTCTTAGAAAACTAACCACTTTGACTTTGCTATTTCTCCTTTTTATTTAACGAATCTCAAATTATGGGACAGGATACGTTCTGTTCGATTTATGGATCGATTGCGACAGAATGCGTGAACAATTTCGCAGCGTGAGGCTTAGGCTAGGGGTTGGAGTCAATACTCAGAATATGAATTGTGTGTTGTGTGTTGTGTGTTTCACGTCGAACTTAAGGCCCTATTTATAGAAAAGAGTTCGTGGAAAGATAGAATTGCAGAACTCTAATCCACGAGGAATTAGGAAAAAACACGTACCAGGTATTTTCAGCGCCCAGGCCTGGGCGCCGAAGATTTCGGCGCCCAGAGCCAGGCGTTGAAAATAGGATCTGGGCTGTTTTTTCTTAGTCAGATTCGGATTCCTAGAATCCGGAGTATTTGAGATTTAATTGAGTCTTTTAGTGCGTATTAACCTTGTGACGGGATGCGTCTGGACCCGTTACGAACTCTAGGCTCGTCAGGATTTTAATTAATACGTAACTCTTATTTTCGAATCGTATTAGGAATAGGATTCTCTCGCAATTTCTATCTCATTTAGGATTTATGTTGGAGTGCAACACCTAATTCTGACAGGTTTCTATCTTTTATGACTTGCCACTTTTAACAACTACCCATTACGGCAGTTACTATTTTTAGCAGGTTTCTATAAATAGCAGGTTTTGGGTGAAATGAAAAGGGGAATTGAGATTCGTTATTTTATAGGAGATGCGTTGTCAAGTGGAGATTTACGCTTTCATCATCGAACCTTCCCTTTCGGAAATGGGGACAAAAGTAGGTGTCTACAGTATTACTTTTTGCCCAATGAGCTACCAAGATTTCATAAACCACATGAAAAAAGGGACTAAACTTCGGATGAAGACGACATTCTTTCTTGTAAATCTCAAGCTTCACTTGTTCAATTATAGAATACCACATCTCATACACTAAGTGAAGGCATGGTTTATCGGTGCCACAATACCTAATCTTGTCATAGATAAGCCTTGTGATATCAACAATGTAAGCTAGTTTGTCCCACCAATCATCATTCACAATCTTCTCTTTCACAAAGTTTTCCTTGCCCATGTCTTCTTCTCTATAAGAAGTCCATTCATCACTTATAACCATGGCTTGAATACCTCGTTTGATAAGCATAAATCTCTTAAGAATCTCAATAATGGAGGCAAAGCGAGTATCTACCACAGAAAGCAACTTAAGAGGAGAAAATCTTTGGAACATGGCCAATCTCATGTTATGGTTCACGATGAAATTTTAATTTGAATGGCATCCCCATAGATTTCAGTGATCAAACTACACTCTTCATAAGTTTCATGATTTCTATTCACATTCCTTGCCGCAAAAATATTCTTCAAAGCAAGATTAAGGGTATGAACAACACATGGTGTCTAATAAATGTGAGGAAACTCACTCTCAGTGAGCTCCCTAGCCCCTTTGCAATTTGCTGCATTATCAGTTATGATTTGCACAATATTTTGATGACCTGCTTCTTGAATGACTTCTTTCATGAGATTAGCAATGAAATACTTATCTTTCACTTCACCAAAACAATTCACATTTTTAAGAAAGATTGGACCATGACCAAAAGTAGCCATGAAATTAATGAGAGGTTTTTTTGTTGGATCAATCCATCCATCAGTGACAATTGTCACCCCTTTTTCTCCCCAAGTTGATTTTATTGGTATCATTAGCCTCTCTACAGTAGCTTTTTCTTGCACAAGTAATGTAGTTTTAAGCTTGTTGTAACCAGGGGGTTTGTAACTTGCTATATTATGAGTGGCAGCAAAAGTAAAGGCCCTCATATAGTGTGGATTACTAGCAAGATTAAATGGCAACTCTCCTGTGTAAAACATCCTTGTAATTTCTTGATCCAATTTATCCCTAGTTTCAATACTAAAACATCTAGTAATTGGTGATTTAACATAATTCCTTTTCTTGAATGTAGCATCGTAGTCCAAATGAAAAATATATTCACTAGGCAAAGGAACTTCTCTAGGGCCCGAATCAAGTTTCTTATTCTCAAATTCGTCATCAAGTTTTTGCATTTCAAGTTTATCAACACGATAAGCTTTCTTACAACATGCAATTCCTTGACCCATAATTTGAAGGAAATGGGCCCTAACTCTTGAATAACTAGATGTTCGGATTTCATTACAAAAGTTACATCGATATTTTCATGTTCCACCAACCACCCCTTATTTTTCAATTCTTGTTACTAACCTCTACAATGAAGGAGAACCCTCACTTTGCAATGATTCCGCACCAATGGACACACTACCCATGCTACTACCAATATCAGTACTTTGTTGTTTAGATTGAGATGACATATTTGTCCTAATAAAAGGAAAAATAAACATATTCAGCACAACAATTCAACACTCAACACTCAAGTTAACTTAATAATTAACTTACTGCCTAAATAACAAAATCAAAGCAAACAGAAAAAACGAAATATAGAAACGCAACACTCAATCAAATACATTTGAGAACCGAAGAAGTGAGGAAAGGGAGAAAAAATAAAATAGAAAAAAAAGAATAGTCGTAATGGTTGAACCGTGACATACAATAGTCAGATATGTGCCCTATTAATGTATCTTATATATATATATATATATATATATATATATATATATATATATATATATATATATATATATATGCAGTGAAATTAAAAGTGTTAGCAAACCCCTTTAATATGTTTTATACGTGAACAATTTGATGGAGGTGGTGTAAGCTGCCTTGATTTTTGAAATGACCTTACGCAAAAGTGCAAAATAATTGCTCATTGATGACTGGTTATCTATGTACAATCATACACACTCTCTATTAAAATATAAGTACTTAATATGTAACACACTTGGTCGGTAAGACATCTTAGGCAGGATCCCCTAAGGTGATGAACACATTGGTGGTATGACACATCGTGACTTAATATTTTAGTCGGAGCTAACTAGCACGACCTAGGCTTATTCTACTCCTTTGAGTTAAAACCACTCACTGGGGGTGTGCACACTTAAGGACTAAGACCTATTTTGGTGGTTACACCCATTAGGATGGTAGTCTTGAACTACATTTATGGTGGAAGTTATCTTGTTCGCTTACCTCTAAGTAATTAATTGACTGCTAATTATGGACTGGGTGCGTGTGCTTGTTACGTGCTATCTGTGCATGAAATGTTTTAAGATAAAATGTTTTCCAAAGTAAGAAACAGGTTTTCGAAAATGTTTTACAAGGTGAAGTAGTACTTACTCAATTTCTCCTGATTTGTGGTTTCTTTTCTGTATATGTTTTTCGAACTTACAGGTATGCATGGCAGGTCATGAGCGACCGTTTCACAACAACTACTAGCAAGTCATTAATAACGTAGATCACCTAAAGACAATTAGTTTGGGTTTTATTTAATTCTTTTTGTAATGACATTTTGGGTAGTTGGTTTAATTTATTTATTTACGACAATGTTGGTTAATTATAACGGTTGAATGGTTGATGGATAATATAGCCTTACATTTGGGTTGTAGCCTAAATGTGGCGGTAATACCCTTAATTTATTGTTTTATGCTTCCGCTATAAGTCATAAACAGGTATGGAAATTGGGGGTGTTACATAAATGATTAAAAATTAAAATGTATAAAACTTGAAAATGAATTAACGGTGAGCTTAAATAAAAAAATTTGACTCACTTTTATACATATAACTCGACTTTTATTCATTAAAACTCAATGTTTATTCATTTTCAAGTTTATACTTTTCAAATTTTATTTATTTAGTTCACTTTTTTTTCCCGCTTTTCTCACCAATTAATTTACGAAAATGCTAACATAATCTTAAATAAATTTACTTTTAAGTCCGACCAAATTATTCATTTAAACTCACATTTTATTCATTTAAGCAAACAAGCTATGGAAAATTAATAATCAATCAAAGTGATTTGTAAGTGGAAAATAACTTGTTTAATTGTAAATAGAATGACTTAAAAATTCTATTTATTGATTTCAACTCGTAGGTCTGCACAAGGAATACTAATATGATAAGGAAAACTACAAACTGAACTGAAATCATTGGTGAATATTGACCTTTAATTTATATTTTTATTTCCTTTTTGTAACTCGTATTTTTAATATTTTAATTTTCAAGTTTCTTGATTCTCCCCTTGGCTTCATCTCGTGCTCGAGATCCAAGTCACATGTTCGAATGTCAACTCAAACTCGTGATTTATGTTGATAAATTTTTCCAAATTGTACAGGTTTGGTCATGTCCAGTACTATGTATGATCATGTCCAGTAAATTGATGTTTGTTTGGTAATGTCAAACCTAATGTTTGGTAATGTCCACAATTCATAATTAATTATAAAATCATGAATTGTCATCATCTTCTTCCATCTTAACGCATGTACTATTCATCATCTTCTTCCTCATAATCCTAGTAGCTTCCATGGCCTGTAAAATTCCCGAGGATAAGTTGAATTTAAAAAAAAAAGTAAATTATATTATATCGAGAAGTCATCATATATGTAAAAAAGTGGGATAACAAAAATAAAATTAGAAGCATTTAAGAGAAAATTTAAGCAAAATTGTCATTGATGAGAATTGAACACAAGATCTCCCAACACTCAATCTCAAACAAGGATGGATCTAACACTGCTCCAACAACATATTTGTGAAACTTATTACAAAGTTTAATCTTTAACCATTTCATGTCTCTTATCTCCTCTTTGTGCTTCACTTCCCCGTTCTTGTCGCGACCAACTAAGACGCGTCTTCCCCCGACCACCCACCTTCAACCCCTAACCGCTGCCCCTCCACTCTCCCGTTTCCCCTTCCCTTTCCTAGGCCACTTTCTACTGCCAATATCCCACCTCCCCTTTCCCTTTCTACCGGCACTCCTCCCTCTCCCCTTCTACCGCCATCCCTCCTCTTCCATCTCTCCTCTCCGGCCACCATAGCCGACAACCACCACCCTGTTGGAATATATCGTTGCTTTGCTGCTCTATTTACTACTTGCTGTACTGCTTGCTGTTATAAGCATTTGATGACTCAGCAATGCCACGTCATTATTCTGTTATAACCAACTCTTGGTTGTTAGAAAGTTTGTTATCATTAGCATAGAAGCTTCTAGATTATAGCATCACTATATATATGTATTAGATTAGCTGCTGTAATTACTTCAATATTGTGAACTACAAAATTCTGTTTTGTTGTTTTCCCCAAAACTCTAACATGGTATCAGAGCAGGTTCTTACCTGATTCTCTTCTTCCTGAAAAATTCCGCATCAAAATCACGCAAAAATATTTCTGAAATTCGATTGATCGAGCTAAGTTCATTCTTCATTCTAATTCTTCTTTGTTCTAAAAGTGTTTGATTCCTGAATTCTGTAATCAGAAATGTGTTTCTGTTGCGATTTGTGTTGCAATTTATTCAAACTGAATCAATCTAAGCTGGTTCATAATCCTGGAAAATGGCTGAGATTATGGGAGATTCAAGAAGAAACCTACCACCAAACCAAGATCCTTCGAGCATTTACTATATCCATCCTTCAGATGCTAACTCAACTCAGCTGGTTTCTTTTAAATTTGATGGAGAAGGTTTCACTGGTTGGAGGAGATCTATGCTGCTTGCTCTCTCAGCTAAAAACAAAATCGGATTTGTGGATGGTAGCATTGCCAAACCTGATGTAGGAACTGCAGAATGCAAGGCATGGGAGAGATGCAATGATCTGGTTTGTTCTTTGGTTCTAGGAAATCTGAGTGAGGTGATTACCAAAAGTGTGATGTTTCTGAAATGAGCTAGAGATGTGTGGCTGGATTTGGAAGACAGATTTGGATATGCTTCTATGGCTCAGGTGTATTCATTAGAACAAAAACTGGCTGAGATAAGTCAAGGTGACAAATCTGTTTCTGAATTTTTTACTGAGATCAAGTCTGTGTGGGATGCTATTGAGGAAGCACATCCAATGCCATATTGCACCTGCAATAATTGTACATGTAATGTGACTAAAAAGTTTTTTCAGAGACAACAGGAAAAGATGGTCATGCAGTTTATGATGAAGTTAACAGACCAATATGCCACCATAAGAGGAAATGTGTTTATGATACCAACACTACCTAAGGTCTCAGAAGCCTATAGACTGTTTGCTCAAGAAGAGAGGCGCCAAGAAGTGTCCAAGAACATTCATCCACCAGAGTCAATGGCTTTTGTGGCAGAAAAAAGGAGGTTTGGTGGAGATCATTGGAACAACAGAACCTACAAAACTCAGGTCACTGGATCACAACAAACTGGTTTTCAAAACAACAGGCAAGGAAAAACAGGATCAAGCTACTTTTGCACTCACTGTAAGATACCAGGACACAATATTGAGAGATGTTTTAAGATCCATGGATGTCCATCTGGTTTCAAACATTTCAAAGATCAAAAGACAGCAGCTATGTCACATGGCAATGAAACAAACACAGAAATATCAGCACATCCTACTAGTGAACCCAACACTACTATCACAGTGGAACAATATCAACAATTGATGGAGTTGATGGGTAAACAACAACAGATCACTGGAGCTCATAATTCTGGAGCCAACAATTCTGTGCAACAACATAATTTGGCCATGATGGCAGGTAATATCTGTCTGCTTTCTGCTAAATCTAATTGGCTGCTTGACAGTGGTGCTTCAGATCATTTCTGTCATGATTTGTCTTTGTTTTCTAAATATAAATCTGTTGCAAATCAGTATATCACAATTCCTGATGGCAGTAAGGTAATGGTCAAACACATAGGTTCAATTACTTTGAATGACCAAATTACTTTACAAAATGTGTTATATGTCCCAGATTTTAAGTACAACTTAATTTCTGTCCACAAATTGTGTAAGGATTTACAGTGTGAGATGCATTTCACTCATAACAAGTGCTTTGTTTGTTGTCAGAACGGGACATTGATTCCTCTTGGTGATGTCAGTTCTGGATTATACAATGTGGGAGAACAACAACTGACAGGAGCAGTTTCAGTGCCTTCACATGTTTGCAATACAGCATGTTCTTTAGATATAAATAATGCCAAATTGTGGCACTTAAGACTAGGACACCTACCATTCAGTCAACTTAAGCTAGCACATCCTAGTTGTGAGGTCAATTCTTGTATACAGGATACAATTTGTCAAGTATGTCCTGCAGCTAAACAAGTTAGAAAAGCTTTTCCTAGCAGTAGCATTAAGACTACAACACCTTTTGAATTGATCCACATTGATGTTTAGGGACCTCACTCTGTAAAGACTACCACTGGTTGTAATCAATTCCTCACAATAGTTGATGATTTTAGTCGTTTTACTTGGATTCACATGTTAAGAAATAAGAAAGATACAATCCCTGTGATGACTGATTTCTTAACTATGATGCATAATCAATTTGGTGTTTTTGTCAAATGTGTCAGATCAGACAATGCCAAGGAGTTGTGTGAGGGTGATTTAAAGCAATTATATCTGAAACATGGGATTCAAACTCAAACAAGTTGTAGCCATACACCTCAACAAAATGGGGTGGTTGAGAGGAAACATAAACACTTGTTGGAGACAGCAAGAGCTCTCTATATTCAATCAAGGGTGCCTGCTAGGTTTTGGGGTGAATGTGTTATGTGTGAAGCATATTTCACTAGTGGAAAATGACTCATTTGCATCGCACATTTAAGGTCATTTGCGTCGCACATTGCGCGACGCAAAAGGTCGCGACGCAAATGACTAAAAGTCATTTGCCTCGCACAAAAGTGCGACGCAAATAACTCTCATTTGCCACGCACATTAGCTTAATGTGCGTGGCAAATGACCTTTTGGCGCCAAAAAAAAAAAGTCATTTGCGTCGCACATTAAGCTAATGTACGACGCAAATGACTTTGAATTTTGTAAAAAAAAATAGGTTTCATTTTAATATATACATATATATATATATATATATATATATATATATATATATATATATATATATATATATATATATATATATATATATATATATATATATAAATGAAACCTATTATATAGTGAGTTCAGCAAGGCAACGAGCAACAGAGCAAAAATGTGAGTTCTGAATACGACACACCAGTACGTTTTAGAGATGGAAAAGGCTTCCAAGTGGCTGAAAGTAGCACCAAACACTTGTAACAGACACAATATATTCTTTTGGGGAACAGGCAAACCGCCACATATGGCTGTCTTAACTCATTCGATACAAGCATAACTGTATAATCACCTTGACTCATACTCTAGTGTTAAGTGTTAACAGAATAACTGATCTAGGCAAGAACCTAGAATCAAAATTAATCACTTCAACAAGAAAGCAATCATGTAACCATGTGGGCAAACTGAAAATAAAAGACAAAAAGAAGAGCAGCTGCAGCTCAGCCCTGGAATAATCAGCTGCAGCTCCTAGAATGGAAAGAAGAGCAGCCATCCCAGCAATCTCCTTCTTGCTACGAGTCCCAACAGCAATAGCAGCTCCAACTATAGCACCTGCACCTGCAGCATTAACCTGCACAAGAAGACCTACTCAATTCGTATTGGATCAAGGGTCTCCAACTATTTTCAGTGTAGGCATATGCAGACATGCAGTACAGAATGCGCAGCTGATAAAATGAACAAGTAACAATAAGGAGTACTCCGTAATGTTAAGACTTAAGAGCATCTGAAATATTCTAAGGAGGCGGATCAGCAGGACAACTGATTGCCTAGCTTTCACTAATTTGTTAAAAGTTGCTGCCTTGCAGCTAAACAGACAATAATTCACGGTTAAGTGTCTTGATCACCCCCATGTAGATATTCACGGTTCTTATCTTTTAATGTTACAATCAATCCATTTTGGGACTTATCACTCGAGACACGGATGTAATTACCAACAAACTCAACCTCATAAGTTAGGGAACTCTTTGGGTGGGTGGGTTGGGTTGTGGACGAAGTGATTTATCCTACGAAGAAACTCACATCTGAAAAATCGGATGTCCTAAACAGCTCTCCTAAGGCAAGCAGGTCATACATAAACGCTTCCAGAACAATAATAGTTCACAAAGAATATAAATAATGAACTTCAAAGTATAGAAATATTAAATCTATGCATATCATAAACAATTCAACAACAATTTTTTTTGACTTCAGCTGCTTGGTACAATTTCTTTCAGAAGAAACTTATTCTGGTTTAAGATCCAAAAAGAAAAATTATAGTTACTAATCACAAGATAGCAATGGCTAATTACCTGATTCAGTACATGTTTATGGGTTTCATACTCAGCTGCAACAAATGCAAACACCTGCAGCAAAAATTACAGAAGCGCAAAAATCAAATTGAATTCAATTACCCCCCCTTTTCTCCTTTGAATCCAATTGCACAAAAATCAGCAGTTCAGAGGAACCAAATTACGAAAATGCATGAGTAATTACATGAAATAAATCAATCAGATTAATCTAATTAAAAGATGAAGAAATTACGTTGTGCCCATCTTCTAAGAGGATGCGAGGGAGGGCGAGAGGTTCTGGGTTGTCGAGCAAGGCTGCACAAGCCAGGAAAGCGCGCGGGATCGCGCAAGTGTTGCGGGGATGCTTCGTAGTTACCCTGCTTCGTGCTGGTGGCTGGCTGGGGTGCTGGGGCCGCTGACGAACAGAGATGAAAGAGCAGGCCGGTGGTCGACGGTGAGGGTATAAGCGATTACGCCGGCGCTGCAAGGGTTGATTGGTTGGGTTTTGCGTCACCGCCCAATTGATTTGGGGGTTTTCTGGTGCTGGGTTTTGTTTTTTCAATCCCGCACTATCTCTTTTGGGGTTTTTTGGTTTTATATTTCGAGATCGAGATGAAGATAGGTTGGTTAGAGGAGATTTCAGGTGAAGTCGCCGTTCAAAATGGAGTTTCTAGGAAGAGGATGAGAGAGAAAGTGAGGAGCTGAGTGGCGAAATTAATGTAGGGTTCTATCATATCTGAAATAATGTTGGAGGAATATGGCAGGCACTGCGTCGCACATTTGTTAATCTGCGAGGCAAATGACTTTGGGATGCCCCCAGAGTCATTTGCGTCGCAGATTAACAAATATGCGACGCACTTGATTGAGTTATTTGCCTCGCAGCTTTGTTAATCTGCGACGCAAATGACTCTGGGGGGCATCTTAGAGTCATTTGCCTCGCAGTTTAACAAAATTGCGACGCAAATGACTAAATTTTATTCTAAAATTTGTCATTTGCGTCACATGTTCAGAATGGCGTGGCAAATGCGGGGATGCAAATAAGCGTTTTTCTACTAGTGAATTTGATCAATAGAATGCCCTTGAAGGCCATTCAAAATGATACACCCTACCTCAGAATGTTTGGTACTACACCAAATCTGTCTCACCTCAGAACATTTGGTTGTCTGTGTTATGTTTCCACAAGCAAAATTGGGAGAACCAAGTTAGACAAGAGAGCCACTCCTTGTGTTTTCATGGGGTATTCCACCTCACAAAAGGGATACAAAGTGTTGGAAATTGACACTAATAAATTCTTTGTATCCAGAGATATCACTTTCCATGAGAACCACTTCCCTTTCCACCTTTTCACCAAACACAATACACCTACATCTAACTATACCAATGCTATATTCCTTCCTACTTTTGTGTCACCATCCACATTTGAGGTTCCTGATTTTTCCACTCCAGAAACTACATTCCATCCACATTCTCCACTTTCAGTTTCACCATTCATTGCCTCTCCATCAGATTCCACTACAGTTTCTGATTCTACACATCTCTTTCCATCACAAGAAAACTCTAGTGATACTCATTCTTCTTCTCACTCTCCTTCTATTGCATCCATCTCTGCTAAATCCATCTCTACAGAACCCCCTATGGTCACACACCCACCTAGAAAATCCACCAGAGTACCCAAAACTCCATCTTACCTGAATGATTATGTCTGTCATACAGCAACAACATCTCCCACTGAACACTGGCGTCACCTTGTCTCATACCAGACTTTTCCTAATCACTTTCAAGCTTTTCTTTCACATGTTTGTGATATCACTGAACCACTAAGCTATGCAGAAGCTGCCAAGCATCATCTGTGGGTGAAAGCAATGCAGAAAGAACTACAAGCACTAGATCAGAATTTAACATGGGAACTGGTGGAACTTCCTAAGGGGAAGAAAGCAATAGGATGTAAATGGGTGTTTAAGGTCAAACTGAAATCTAGTGGTGCTCTGGAAAGGTGCAAAGCTAGATTGGTAGCTAAGGGCTACAATCAGAAATATGGCATTGATTATGAAGAGACTTTTAGTCCTGTTGTTAAAATGAGTACAATCAGATGTTTACTTGCTGTTGCAGCTAGCAATCGTTGGCCATTATACCAATTGGATGTCAACAATGCATTCTTACATGGGGATTTGAAAGAAGAAGTGTATATGAAAGTTCTTGAAGGCATTCCTAATCCTACAAACAAGGTTTGCAGACTGCTTAAGTCACTTTATAGCCTTAAACAAGCATCTAGACAATGGCATGAGAAGTTAATGACAGCCCTGGAAAGTCAAGGCTTTTCACAATCCAAATATGACTACAGCTTATTCATTAATAAGGATGGTACTGACATCAACATTGCTGCAGTTTATGTGGATGATGTGATACTCACATGAACTAATACTCACAAACTTGAAGAATTGAAGTCTTTCTTGCACAAAGAATTCAGCATTAAAGACTTAGGACACTTAAATTATTTCCTTGGGATTGAGGTTGGCTATACATCAGATGGGATCATTCTTAGTCAAAAGAAGTTCACCAGAGAACTCTTACATGGTTCTGGTTTTGACTTAACAAAAAAGGTGGTCACACCTTTGCCTCTAAACATCAAGTTGTCAAACACTAATGGGGATCTTTACTTTGAAGCAGAAAAATACAGATCATTAGTTGGGAAACTCAACTTCTTAACTCATACAAGGCCTGATCTGTCCTATACAGTTCAAACTCTTAGCCAATTTCTGCATGCCCCTAGACAACCACATGTTGCTGCCCTACATCATACTTTGAGATATTTAGCACACACTGAGGGGCAAGGAATTTTGCTCAAAGCTTCTGACAAGATACATCTTCAAGCCTTTTCAGATTCAGACTGGGCTGCTTGTTCAGATTCTACTGGTTTTGTGTTGTTATTAGGTGGTTCACCTATATCATGGAAATCTAAGAAGCAAACTACTGTATCTAGGTCTTTTGCTGAGGCTGAATACAGGGCAATGGCAGCTGCTGCATCAGAAGTGACTTGGATTGTCAATCTTTTATCTGACTTGGGGGTCACTGGTTTGAAACCAATCACTCTCCACTGTGACAATCAATCAGCTATGCATATAGCTAAGAATCCTGTGTTCCATGAGCGCACAAAACACATTGAAATTGATTGCCACTTCACTAGGGACAAAATCCTTGAAGGTTTACTGCATCTTACTTATTTGCCTACACAAGAGCAGCTTGCTGATCTTTTCACCAAACCACTTCCTTATGCTCAGTTTCAGATGTTGCTTTCCAAGATGGGAGTGTTTGCTTCTCAACCCACTCCATCTTGAGAGGGGGTGTTGGAATATATCGTTGCTTTGCTGCTCTATTTACTACTTGCTGTACTGCTTGCTGTTATAAGCATTTGATGACTCAACAATGCCACGTCATCATTCTATAATAACCAACTCTTGGTTGTTAGAAAGTTTGTTATCATTAGCATAAAAGCTTCTAGATTATAGCATCACTATATATATGTATTAGATCAGCTGCTGTAATTACTTCAATATTGTGAAATACAAAATTCTGTTTTGCTGTTTTCCCCTAAACTCTAACACACCCTCTGTGTCTCTTCCATCTCCTCTTTCTCCCTCTCCCGACCACCACCACCATGTATGTTTCTCTCGATCTCCTTTCGAGTTGAATCGGAGTGGATGAATTATATGTTCGAAGGTGGATGGTGATTTCGAGCCTGTCGGACAAATTCATTTTGGCAGCCGTTGGTGTATATTTTCCGGCGGTCGGTGTGGTATTCCGGGCTCATATGAAAATTTAATTAGAGTATGGTTTAGTGTTTTAATTTTTTGGGAAATTATTTTTTTCAGAAATATATAAATTTAGAAAAAGTTTTAATAAATATGACAATCATTTAACAAAAATAAGAAGAAGAAAAAGTATTGAAATAAAAACAAAGCTAAAATAAAAAAAACACTAAGGTGGTCCTCAATTGGAGTATGACCTTAGAATTCTCAATGCAGTAAACTACTCTTTCTCTTTTTAGTGCATCACTTTAATAATTGATTGTTACTTTCAAGTGCAATACTTTACATCAACTAATCTACAATTGCACGTGTACATGGATGAGTTAAAAGTAACAAATTTTTTCAAGCTTTTATAGTTTTAAAATAAAATTTGTAAGACTTCTCATTTCAAACTCTATAAATAGATAGTCATTCTATTGTTTGACAAAAATGATAAATATTTAATTTATGTGAAATAGGGAAATGCACGAAAAATATGAATGAATTTTAATTTTAATTTTAATTTTAATTTCATGATTAAGAAACAATATAATAAATGGTTCATGGAGATGATGTAAAAAAGTGTGAAAGTGAAAGAAAGAACGTTAGATTGACGCTGGTGAGTAATGAACTAGATCTAAAAAATGGGTTGTTTAGATCGGATTCGGATTGAGTTCATTCGGATCTGGTCATTTCAGGTCATTTTTACTCCGGGTCTGATCCATTTGGGTTTCAAAGTTAATAGGGTTTTTTTTAATGTTCGGATCAGCTCGGAGTTAGGTCATGACTTTTAGTCAAAATCGGATCGGGTCAATACCGGTTCGGTTCATACCGGATTGGTTTTTGTCGAATTGGTTTTTTTAGGTTAGATCGTTGTTCGGGTTAGAAAGGATTTTTCAGGTTTCAATTTTTGATCAGTTTATTTTAAGCTTTAGATTTGGTCGTTATTCATAAAAATGTTCAATTATTTTCAATATTATATCATGGAACAATATTTCTTACAAGATATAAGGGGTAAGCGCATGTTGTGCAGAGTTTAATGATTTATGGTAAGGGAATTATAGCAAACGATAAATGCTACATTGTCACATTGTTCCATGATAAAAATATTCAATTATTTTTAATATTATTATCATAGAACAATATTTCTTACAAGTGTAAGGGGTAATCGTATATTGTTCAGATTTTAATGGTTTATGGTATGGGAGTTATAGTAAATGATAAAGGTTACATTTTCATATAATTACCAGTGATAACTTAGGCCATTCTAGTCTTCTACTAATGTATGATTAAGCAGACAATACATGAGACGACGACGACAATTAATGATATTATAATAATAATAAAGTTAAAATACTTGTGTTATTTAGTTGAACTATTGAAAAATTTAAATTGTTCTTCGGTTCAGATTGGTTTCAAGTCTTCAATTTCGATCGGTTTCGGATTTGATTCAAATTTGACAGTTATTTTCCGTGTCGAGTCTTCGTTTTTCAATCAGTTTCGAGTTGATTCAAATTTTATAGTTAGTTTCCATTACGGTTAATTTGGTTTCTAGTGAAGATCAGTTAAGGTTACTTCACTTCGAGTCGATTCAAATATCTGGTCATTTCGGTTTAAATCAACTTTGGATCGATTTTGGTTCAAATCAATTTGGATTTTAGGTTAATTTGGGATCATCAATTTTAGGTCAAAATTGAGTAATGAATTGGTTATCCGTGTTCGGTCAGTTTTGTCAGCTCTAGTAATGATGCTCTAAACAATACGAAATGTCTCGGAAAAGCATAGCCTTGGAGACCAAGTAAGAATTTGTACAGCAACAGAATTGACGACAATAGTTGACTGACCTTCTTCATTGAACCATTGACAATTCAATTGGGTTAGAAACTTGTATTATGGGCCCATCATGTTGAATTTTCTTGGAACCCAAGCCCATATATTTATCTATAAATAGAAGTTGGTTTTTGCTAGTTGACATAATCTTCCCCGTCTCCTCGAACTACCCAGCTCATTCATAATTTCATATTCATTTACAAATAAGAGCCGTGAGTCGAATTTAGTAACGCTACAGAAAAATGTCACAAATTGGTTCAAGTTTTGCCGAAATTTACGTGTTGCGAAAGCTTGAAAAGCAGAAAACGGAGGAAATCAGGAAGAGGGATATGCTGAAGAAAACTAATAATCCTGAGATTGAAGATGATGGTACACATAAAGACGAAAGTAGTAGTAAGTTGCAAAATGGTTGTTTCTCATGCTTCCAAAAGAAGATACATCCGTCTTCTTTGTCTCCCAAGTAGCAACCCCTAAGCTATGAGGCTTACACTACAATAATTTTGAATTTTTGATGTCATACTTTTTTTTTTCGAGTTTTGCTACGTTGATATTGAAGAAAATCAACTGAGTATTTGTGTGTTTATTTTGTTGTTGGTCTCCTGTAGAACAGAAATGCACAAACTAAAGGCTAAGAAGTTTACTTAAAACACTATTTACTAACAAGACAAAGATTATAGATCAATGTATTCCCTACCTAAGCACCTACCATTGGCTTGTAAAAATCTTCACCCTGATAAATTTTTAAAATATATAGGGACGAAACAGGGACTGGCGGTGAGTAAATAAATTAGTAATCAAGATCAAATTTGTATAAATATGAGGGTTAAAACAAAATCAAGGTTTCCCCTTAATAGCTTTTGAAATATCCCGAATAGTTCCAGGTGATGTCCTGCAACAACCGCCAATAAGTTTAGCACCTGAGTCGCGCCATCTTAAAGCTAATGATCCAAAATCACTGTCCTTTGAACATTGGGGTGGCTGCAATGTTGAAACAAACAACACAATGGAAATCATTTAGAAACGTCTTTGCGATGCAAATGCCAGTTTATGTCATCATTAAAGTTAAACAAAAACATCATGCATAAATTAGAGGAAGCTCAAGCTTGTGTCTCACCAGCCATATCTTTGCTTTGCCATCCCATATCTCGCCACTGTTTGGATAAACTGCTATCAACTTGTCTGTCAACTATAATTAGAAAAGGAAGCCAATTAAAATCCCATGTATAATTTTTAACTCAAGCAGGCTTTTCAATTAAATTGGGTGCAGTGTTCACCTTCTTAAATTTGCGAATTAGACCATCAACATAGAGTGGTGGTGCACAGTTTATTCCTACAATCGCAACCTTGGTACTCTTATTTATAACATTCAGACATTCTTCGAAGCATTCTCCTGATGAGGCGTGCTTACCATCAACAGAGCTAAAGCAGATCCATGAAGGAATGTGGACATTTTCTTCCTCAAGCAACTCAACAATAGCCTGCAAATTAATATTGCAATTAAGAGAATTCTATGAAATAAGTACATTTCCTCTCCTTTGCAGGAAGTCGAATAAAACAGTCTTGCAACCATATACTAGCATATATATAGACATATAGTAGTATGATGAAAATACCATCACTGGTAGTTTCTTCTGGAAACTATCTATTAACAAGAACATGTAATGTTTAAACTTTAAAGTAAACGTGGAGATCTGCCAAACGGGAGATTCTGTTGACAACTACAACTCAAGCCTTAAGATAGAACAATTCACATGAAGCTTTGAGTAAAGGGAGTGTATTGTCTCAATGACAAAGGCGGTGATTTCAAGCAGTTAATGCACCAACGTAAAGGGAGCAGGACCTCCTGTCTATGGAAATTCGCTTTGTGAACATCTCATGAACCCCATATTATATATAGCCAACATTGGGACTTTATCCCTTGGCCTTGATCTACAGGAGTTCCAGGTTATTTCTCTTAATTCTCACAGAATAACCCAGACCTTCACACATATTTCCCCTCACGAATTTCACCAAAGCACAAGTTTCATTCCGTAGCTTTCATTACATATTTTAATTTTTTCCTTAGTACCACATATCCGATTTTGGTCAGCCAATGATGTAAGACATTCCTTTGCGAATGATCTGCATGGAAAGAAAACAAACCAGAAACCAAAGAGAGAACAAGCCCTAGTCACAGGCTCATTCGGAATTTTTTGTCAGAGGCTACAGAAGCTAATACAAGGGAGCTAAACATGACTAGCTGGTTAGTGTCTCTGTTATATGAAACGATGACATAAAATCCGGTAAGTGATGCGGTACACAAGCGTGGTTCTTATTCACATAGTTATTTTGTCTTGTGTTTTAGCTAGCACATTTTTACCATTCACTTGAGTGGGTTTTTCGTGGTTTTAACTCGCCTTTATGTTAGGAATTGTTTTTCAATTCAGAGTAGATTTAATTTTAGTTTGGGACAATGTTTGACATGTGTCAACTTGTGATTCCAATCTATGTTAGGGTTGTTTTCCTGTGATGTTTAAGTGTCTTAGAACACTTTCTTAGGAGCGACTCTTGTGCCTATTAACGGGCTGTTCGTTCGTCACTAATATAACGTTTGGTTGAATTGAAATTGGCTTTATGCTTTTAAAAGGATCGGAATGTACTTTTCCAGATTTTCCATTGTGTTTGACAAGTGAAGTTACACATATCCTTAGTTTTAGGTGAGTGACACCTGATTCTAAGCGAGGTTAAACAGAATAGTAAGTGAAGCTACTTTGTTTCTCCTGATTTCACTTACTTGTTTCTCCTCAAAACTATCCCTAAATCGTGAGTATTTTGTGAGTGGAGCCATTATATCTTGTTTAGAATCTTAGGCTAAAACAAACGAGTGAAGCTTTTAAACACACCAAGAAACACATCACAAACTACTATCCGCAACATGTGAATTACCACAGCTCAACAAAGTTCGTGTACTGCACGAATTTGGTAACACTGTTTAATATAACATTCTCATGGAATTACCAAACAACCTCCATCAAAAACCTGTTTCCTTGGACAATTCCTAGCTGTGAGGCATGCTGCTCCAACAGCAAATTTAATGAAATAATCAGATGATATACATCTTAAATTCAAGAGGAATCATATCTAACGCCATGTGTCTTTTCCTAAAACCAGCTACGGAATACATGGATCAACCAGTGTTATAGTCGATTGACAATCAACAATCGACAGGCTTCAAAAGCTATTTTGACTAAGTCTTCTTAACTACTACTTCCGTTTCAAATTTATCTTTACAGTTACTATTTGCACAAATATTAAGAAAAATTAAGAAAAAAGTGTAAAAAGGTAGGTGAATATAATAAAATATGGATAAAGTAAAATTGATGTACAAAAAAGTGGGTGGGTGTAAGATATATATGAATAATGTAAGAGAAAGAATGAAAAGTTGTAAATATTATGGGGTAAGATAGTAAATTTTCATGTCCAATAATAGAATAAAGCACAATGTAAAGAACATTATGAAATAGAGTAAAATGGAAAGTGTAAAGATCATTTTGAAACGGAGGTAGTAGAAATTGATGACTAAGAATTCTTTCTGAAGACACTTGATTCACAAAATTTTGATGAAATTTTTGAGTATAAACCAGAAAATGACAATATGTATAAAATCCTAAAACCAGCTACGGAATACATGGAATGCTTTAACAAAGATATTTGGTCATGAACTGCAAACCTGAGTTTCAAGTCTGCTGGGAATTGTTTCAAATGCTAATATATCTGGACTAGCTCCTGCCAAAACTTGTAGTCTTCGCCTATGGAAATCCTTTAGCTTTGTCACGTCAATATTTTGTCCGTAAATCCCACTTCAAGAAAGACATGTTAAAACCAAATTATCACTAGTGTATAAACATAGCAAACACCCATCATGTGTCAAACATCAAAGCTAATCAGTTAGATTTTATAACAGAAAATAATATACAGAGTATATATTAATGCATAATTATAGTATTACTTCACGTAAAGATAACCTGTATTCTGAGCCATCAGCAAGATAAGCTCCATAACTTCCAACAGATGCTGCCACCAAAGCCCTATTATAACCATTTTCTGCATTCTTATTAACAGCACTCCAGAACTCATCACGGGCATCAATAGCTAATCTCACACTCTTCTCCAGCAATGCCTCTGCTTCTTGCATTGACAAACCCCTTGATAGAAATCCAGGAATGGTTGCCTATAAGACAAAACATCCTTAAGTTAAACACATTTATTTAAAGAATCATCCATTCAAAGTTAACCTTACATGGAACATACATACAATCCTTAACCATAGTACATTTAAAATTTGACAGGACTTCATAAGGTTCCATGGCACAAGAAAGTGGCCCTCTTAGAGGATGTGCATTGGTCATGACTCTTGATGAGTGACATTTATGTCGCTCTAAACCTTTATTTTCTTATCATTTTTTTATTTAGTTTTCGTTCTTATTTCTTCTTTTATTCTATGATTTTGCTTATATTTTTAGTTTTAGTTTAATTCTTAATAATTCGTAGTTTAGATCGTATTTCCTTAGTTTTACTTCGTTCGTATTCATTTATTTTAATTTCATAGGAACTTGGACGAATTCAAAGGAAAAGAAGGGGATTTAAGCAAATGGTGCGCCCGCACCCAATTGCAAGCGCTCGCACTTGCTCACAAAGGAGTTTCCTGAATAAATCAAAGTTGCTGAGCGGTGAGCCCGCACAAAGTGAAGAAAAGTTGCAGGAACTTCTGAAAATGTCAAATTTGAGCTTTCTAGCATAGGTGCGCCCGCACCCGAAAGTGGTGTGTCCGCACCGACCTCCGTAGCTGCACCCCAGCTTTGCCACTGCGCTTCCAAACGCATCAGCGCCTCGAAAGCATGCGCCCGCACCCCAGTTGGTGCGCCCGCACCTTTGTCGTGATTTTAAATTTTTGTTTTTCTCTCACTCATCGGTGCGTCCGCACCCGTTTTGGGTGCGCCCTTGAAGACTCACATTTGTGCGCCCGCACCCCTTTGACTTAGCAAGGGATTGTGAGTCTTTGCGTCGTACGATTTCGGTTGAATTTTTCTTAGTTTTCTGCCTAGCTTTGAATTGATGCGGGAGCATGATTTATGGCCTTGTGAGTAGCTTAAGAAACTGATTCCCTTTTGACTTGTGTTTGTAGTTCTAATTTGTTCGTAATTCCTTATTCCCTATTGCATATACCCCTTATTGAACCCGATTCCCTAGCGTTTTAAATCTTTGCATCTCATTTTAGTCATTTAGTTTTTACACTCCCTTCAACAAACAACCCTTCTCCGAACTAGCTTATGTTAGCACTTTTAGCTATGAAACCAGCAAGTCTCTGTGGATACTCTACTTGTTTCTAGTGGTTAGTTTAGGTATTCAGATTGATTTAGGTAAGATTACTAACGACCTAGTTTTTTCCTCGATCAACTCTCCAGCTAGTTCTCCACTCTCTCTACAAGACATTCTCAAGAGGTCCCTCCAAAAAACACCCTAACATTGGTAAGTGTCTCTCCATGTATACACACATAATAGTGGTCCCATAAAAAATAAGAAT
The DNA here is from genome assembly GCF_020520425.1 of Spinacia oleracea. Classification (NCBI taxonomy): domain Eukaryota; kingdom Viridiplantae; phylum Streptophyta; class Magnoliopsida; order Caryophyllales; family Amaranthaceae; genus Spinacia; species Spinacia oleracea. The sequence continues at coordinate 98,045,680 of NC_079489.1, forward strand.
AAGGACACATGTCATGTTATAGTGAAGATAGAGCTAGCTCTCCGAATAAATGAAGTGGCTCTTGGGCCTCTTGGCCAAGAGCTACCTTGAAGTAGCTCTCCATGAAGAGCTACTCAAAAGTCACTCAAGAGCTAGTTCTTGTTGGAGACCAACTTGAAGAGCCACTCCTAGAGCCACTCTAGGTTCCGAGATTCACAAGTGCTGCATTTGAATCTCTAATACTTTGTATGTAATATGAAAGGATGTTCATTTAGTACTTGGGACATGGTAAAGGATGATACTAAAAGGGGAAGGAGAACTAAAGGGCTTCAGAGACATGTAAGACCATATCAAAGATAGAGAAGAGAAAAAAGAGTAAAGGGAGGCATAGCATAACAGAGGGGAAAACCCCATACAGTATCTGCAGCAATTATAAGCTCTAGCCTACGTAACAATAACAAGTTTTAACATCAATTTTATATTTTCTTCCTCGAAATGAACTCTTAGTTCTTGATCTTTGTCTCCCTGGCTTGGAAGGGCTGCCCTCTAGAAAGTTTAGCATCCATGAATTCATAAAGAATGTTTGGACCCGACTCTTAATTATGAATGCATAAATAATGCAAGGCAGGACCAACCTTCCAAGAGCACAATATCATATTGGTATCCTACACCAAGAGTACTAACAATATCATGAATAAGAATACAGCAAGAAATACTAGAAAATGAGCATTTGAATCAAGACATTATAACATGAAGATCTTGAAGCACGAACAAAAATGTTCTTAAAAAAGTATTCAAAAAAATTCACAATGATACTCGACAATCACATAATTACCTAAATTTAACTTTAGCTTCCTATAATGCACCTGTTTGTCTTACTAGTTAATCTGCATTACTTTGTACAAAATGCATGTCAAATGTCGACATGAAAGTAATAGGTCAAGATCAAATCAACAGTGATACAAGGTTAATAGAACGTTGAGGTCTCACGCAGTCTACAATTCAGAATACGGACTTACCCATGGACCTATTACTTTATTAGTGAAATTAATAAAAGAAAATCAGGCCATACGTATAATAAAGTCCCAAGTACAAGGTTTTTCTTTGTCACTCAAGACCATTGAATCTAATTTGGTTTCAGAAAAATGGGGTATCTTCGTGAACCTATCTAAAGTCTAAACATGACCTCAAAAAGTAAATGGAATGCCTAGGGAAAAAGTATCGTATTACAATAGGCACTAGGCAAGTAGGCAGCAATAGGCAAATGAATCTAATTTGGTTTCAGAAAAATGAGGTATCTTCGTGAACCTATCTAAAGTCTAAACATGACCTCAAACAGTAAATGGAATGCCTAGGGAAAAAGTATCGTATTACAATCGGCACTACATCATTTCCAAATATGAGTAGTTTAGACTTTAGAGTTCCCAGAATAAGAAATAGATTTTACCGATATTAACTTCTATTTTTATTGTTACATCTTTGGCCACTAACGCAAAAAACATGCTTAATTGAATTCACTCTTTCAGACCAATTAACACCGAATAAAAGATGCAATTTCTTACTATGAGCCATAGATGTGAAATGCTAGATGTTGTATTGATTTATGATGATCAAGTATAATGATCTAACATAAACTAGTGTAGTCCTCTCTTCATTAAGATAGGACACACAAATTCCATGTTCTATAATTAATGGCATTCTTGACATGGATTCAAGGACAGCCTATAAAGAAATGAGTTACATCAGCGGCCAAAATTTTACTCAATATCTTTTTAGAGTAAGCTCCTCATTAAAAGGAACTTGACGTCACTCTGCAAGTATCAAAGATGTTTAATCAACCAGAGAAACTATGATAAGGACAAGAATAAGGTTCAAATGTCAGATTGAGAAGTCTGACACATGGAACTACCACATTTATGATGATCTGAAGACTTTCACCACAACAGATTACCTAAGTCTAAAATTAGGCAGTCTTTCAACAACCACCTAGATACTAGAAGAGAAAGAGTACATTTTATGACATTCAGGTTACTCTTTCTCTCTCACTGTCACCATCTTCATTCTCACTGTCACCAGCTACGGTCTATAGGTGATTCAGTCTCACCTAATGAGTAAATTGAAGTGATGTAAAAGAACCGTATTATTGGAATTCACTATGTTGGTTATTGAGTTGGTCTATCAATCGCCCTTAGAAAAATGGATTAGGAGAATATATGGCTCCCGGAAGGTGCGAGCCATGCATCACTAAGGACCTTTGGCTATTCTCTATCTTTAAGGCTTTCTAGTGGACACAACTCAGCTAAAATGAATAAAAATATACATCACTTTCCAATAACGTAATTGGCACTTGCATACCTCTCGATGCCCCTCATAGCGTTTACGAGACGCTTTACATGCCGGTCCAAGCATATAAGTGTTCAAACGTTATTTGGTGATTCTCTTTCATCACATCATGTCCCATTTTATCTTATTAGTTTCTACAGAGTACTAACTACAACATCAGCATTAGAACCTTTTTCTCATTTAAATCTACTGATAACCATATTGAAGTTTCAATTATTGTGTATTGATAGATTGCAACTTATAAACTGGAGAGAACAAAGTACAAGGACAATGGTACGGGATCAAAACGACGATACTTTTTGGGCAACAGTAATAGATGCAAACAATTAATTAGGCTCTGAGACCAAACTGATGGAAAGGTAGCGTAAAATAGCGGGGAAGGACTCAGGTAATATCATCTGCTATCTTCTGTGCCTGACAAACCAATAAAAGACTATAAGCTAAATAATAGGAAACAGAAGACATTAAACTAAATGTATTTACAAACCTACGACCCCCATCATCCCACAACCTAGTACATAATGTCCATGATGTAGGCGACTGTACCATGCACATGGTACAACCTCACTCGTATTTTTGCTCAATTGCTTAAATGAAGCTACCTCAAATGTGGGAAAAAATAGGCTTGGCTGTAAAACAATTGTACAATAGAAATTAACCAATCTTGTCCATTATAAGGATACCATACAATTACTAAAACATCTTTACAGTAGTTGGGTCCAGCACTCAACTTAATTAGGGTCATCTTAAGAAATCCAATTCCTTACAATTTTATGAAAATGTTATAACTTTTTATGGGCATCCCAATAAAATAATGCCACTATATTTTTAATAGTTCAGAAAAACAATCCATTATCTACAATTCTTCATTCATTTTTCCCTACTAAATAATCTATAGTCTAAATCCTTAAAATCAATCCAAAGTCAAAAGATTTTTCCTCCAAATAGTAGTCAAAAGTTTTCGACACCAAAAATTATTTGATTATGACAAGCAATAGTCAACAACTTTCAACCATACGTCAATATGGCATTACTAGTTCAAATAACATTGCCAAGGTGTCGATATATTCTAAAGTGAACAAATAAATAATCTTTTTCGCCGCTACTTTATTAATATTAGCTCTCTCATGAATCATTCCTATGTAACCTGAACAAATTTCTGTTAAATCGCGATTTTAATAACCAATGTTCTTTCCAATCAATCACCTTAGTTCTCATAAACCCACCAACCTCAAACCCCATCTCACTCACCTACTCTAAAATTTCAAGCAACATCGACAAAATAAATTTACAAAGTAAATTAAATTAACACGATTTTAATCTCTATTCTATAAGGGAACTGGGAACTCCTGAGGTCATTTTCGTAAATGACCTTTTGGTGTCCCTACAAAATAGTCTAAAATACTATCCATAACTTTCTCATCAAATTGAATTAATTAAAAAGACTAATTTTTTTATGACATTGAATTCAATTAATTTAAAACCGATTATTTAATGCAAATCACCAATTAAAGAAGTCTAATGCAAATCGTGGATTGAATCATGCAATATCTAAAAAGACATAAAAAGAAATTAGTCGATCGAGTTTAATACTCGATCCGTCCCAAAATTATAGTCATGTTTTCCAAATCGGGCGTCCCATAATTATAGTCCTGTTTTCTTATTTGAACATGAAATATTTCCCATGTTTTTACCCTCACTTGGGACCGCACAAAAAAAAAAAAAAAAAAAAAAAAACATTAACTGAAAAATAAAATTAAAAGGCTTTAGAAAAATACGGAGTAGTTAATCAATCAGATTTAATCACAACATAATTGGTAAGGCAAAAATAGGAAAAGAAAGTCACAAACAAACTCTTAATCACAGCCAAGTATACCCCTTATTAATCACATAATTTATTTATTTTCCTTACTTTATTATGCCACATGTTTATATCATGACAAATAAATCATATTATAATTTAAATTTTTTAAACAAAATTTAATCGAAAAAATATATAAGGAGTACTCCATAATAAAAAAATACATCCCCTAATTAATTTGATCCTGTTTTTTCTGTACGGAAAGTTTGCGAAACTTTTTCTACATAAAATAATTTTTTTTAATATATCTCTATGCATCGCATGAATTTGAGAGGATATGTAAACTGATGTTGGTTGCTCACCTTTTAAGTTTAGGTTTTTTACCGATTGGAAGAAGATATTCAATATCATAATATTTGAAAAATATATGTGCATTAAAATTGTTAAAATGTGCTTTTAAACTGAAAAATGTGTTTTTTTTTTAGGGATTAGAAAATGCATAACGATCCGGTTGCATGTACCTAATAATTTGTGCTATACCAGTAACAATAACAAAATAGATAGGAATAGACTTTCAAGTAACATTGTGAAATAATGTAACCTGATAAGAAGAAGTAACCAAAATGTCTGAACCAGCTTCCAAATATTCCAAGTGAACCTACAAACAAATTCCAATAAAATTAAAAATTTGAGAAATTGATCTCTAATTGACCATAAATAAAAGAATAGTACCAAATAATTTCATTTAAATGAAAAAAAGGGTACCCGTTTGATGAGATTGGGATCATTAATTAAGCAGACGGCACTCCAAAGAGGATCGTCAAAAGAAGCGCCGTGAATTTCAAGCTGAGTAGCAAGACCACCGTCAATAACACCGCATCCTCCTGCTTTTTCTAGCGTTTCTTCTAACAACGTCGTCGCTGCTTCCTCCTCTTTCCCCATTATTTTTCTCTCTCTAAAATGTGTAGAATCTCAGACAGAGAAAGTGTGAGAATATGGGCTGTTTTTATCTTCGGATTTGAATATTTTTTATTTCCCACCTGGTCATAGATTTGTGCCGTATTCATTGCAAAATGGAAAACAGTCCAAATCCAGGTCCAAACATATCATCTGTCTTTCCTTAAAAACATTCTTTACATAACATTTTTCCTTTTTTTATAGAATGAAACGGAACGTGCACTTCAACTTGAAAAAAAACGTTTTAGGTCAAATAAATTGCAATCAGATTGTACCGGTACATAAGGATCTATTTTTTAGAACTGAACTGAACTGAAATTAATTATACTGAACTGAAATAAATGCTCCTAGACTTAAATGAACTGAACCTAACCTTATCGAACTGAACTTAACTTAACTGAACTAAATATTAGTGAAAAATAAATAATAAATATTAATTAATCTAATATATATATACGTAGTATAAAGGAGGCATATTTGCTGAATTATTAGAGCGCCACGTAGGATTACTATTGGTTTCAGCCAATGAAAAATAAGATTTCTGATTTAATTTTGAACTGAAAAATTCAGTGCCACGTAGATAATTAATTATGTGCCACGTAGATATTTTAATTATTTAATTGATAATATATACAACTCCAACCAAAATTAAACACTCTAATAATTAAAAAATAAATCTAAAATAAAAATCATTTAAAATCAAACACTAATCTAAAATAAAATTCAATCCAAAATCAAATATTAATCCAATATTAGAGCGCCACGTAGGAAATCTAATGGTATTGGCCAATGAAAAATAAGATTTCAAAATTATTTTTGAATTAAAAAAGTCGAGTGCCACATAGACAAATAATTAGGTGTCACATAGATATTTTAATTAATTAATTATTAATATTACGCATATACAATTTCATCCAAAATCAAACACTCTAATAATTAAAAAATAAATATATAATTAAATTCAATTTAAAATAAAAAAACTAATCTAATCTACTACGTAATACATAAAAATATAACAGTTGGTATATATAGGAGTTTGATTTTAACTTAACAATTTAATAGAAATCGTGCATCGCACGGGCTAAAATCTATTCCCTCCATTCCTTTTTTATGTTCCTGTTTCAATAAATAGTGTTCCTATTTGATTTTCCTGTTTCTATTTTAGGACATGATCACTTTTTACCATAAATTTCCCCACCATCCTTTATTTAATTCATTCACATTTCCCCATTCACCCACACAACCCTATTTTTATGATTTTATATTACTTTAATAAACATATCTTCTATTTCCTTTATTTCTTTATTACATTCCTTCATTTCTTTATTACTTTCTCTTACACCAAATCATTACTCTTACACACAATCATTACAAGATTCAATTTTCTTATTTTCCACCCCAAACTCCAAATAGGAACATAAAAGAAGGAATGGAGGGAGTAGTAAATAATAAATACATCATGTTTATAATGAAGGAAATAATGCCCTTGGTCCAAGTATGCATTCTATGTTAAGTCTAATAAATGCGGTTCAGTATTAATTAACAAGTTAATAATTCAGTGAGATCAAGTGAGCTGAATGCCTAGCTAGAGGCCGCTTCAGTTCAAGTGGAATTAATGATATTAATCCACAGCTTACTCTTGACTGAACCCGTAGGGTCACACAAATAGTACGTAAACGGATCAAGTATTTAATGGCATTAAATACTCTATCTATGGATATTCGGAATCGACGGATCTTGGTTTCAGTGGGAGCTGAGATCGTCACAAGCAAGAAATGAATACTCCGGAAACGATGATATTGCCGGAAACGGAAATATGGATCGTATCGGAAATATAAATATTATCCAAGTCGTAGATGTTGCCGGAAACAGAAACATGGTACGTATCGGAAAATATTATCGGAAATGGAAATATTGCCGAAATCGGAAATATTGCCGGAAACGGAAATATTGTCAGAATCAGAAATATTATCGGAATCGGAAAATAATTCCGGAAACGGAAATATTAAATATTTGTTCGAAACGGAAATTAATTCCGGAATCGGAAATATTAAATATTGTTCGTATCGGAAATGAATTCCGAAATCGGTAATTTAATCGGAAGCGTACGAATTAGCATCGGACGAGGCCCGCTAGACGAAGGCCCAGCACGAAGCCAGGCCATCGCCCAGCGAGCCGCACGCACCAACGCACGCCTCGACCAGGCCCAGCGCAAGGCCAGGCCCAGCCAAGGGCGCGCGCGCGCGAGAGCACATCGTGGGATGTGCGCCTGTCGTGGGCCGCAAGGCTTGCGCTGGTGCACGGCTTGTGCAATGCTTGTGCGGGAAATCCTAATCCTATTAGGATTTGTGCAAAGATTAAAATCCTAATCCTATTAGATTTGTTTTGTTATTTAGAGTCCTAATAAAGTTCTAACTAGCAAATCCACATCCTAGTAGGATTACAATTCCTTTTCCATACTCCTATAAATAGGTGCCTAGGGTCACAATTTATGGGTACGATTGAAGTATTCAAAGGGTAAGTTTTTGAAATAAAAATCAGCCATACACTTGCAAACACTAGCCGAAATTCCTAAGCACCTTAAGGGCGATTCTAGTTGGTCTAACTTGAGGCGGATCCGGACGTACTGTGGACTATCTACGGAGGGACGACATTTGGAGTCCTAAAGACTTGTTCTTGTTCGGTTTGGGCGCAGCTAGGGAAGGCACGCTACAACATGTATGCATCCATTCTATGCTAAATGATTATGTGTAAATAATATGCTTTCCTGGATTTATGGTTTTTCCGCATGATTTATGAATTGTCATATGTATCATAACCTAACAGTGGTATCACGAGCCTCTTATTATTTTCATAATCTAAATTGCATAAACATGGTTAAATATTACAAATTTGCAAGCATTAAAAGGTGTGATTAATTTTCGTAATTGTTAATTAATTGCAAATTGCGTTTATTTAATTATACGTACGCAGTTTTTCGGCAGTTTCTTTGTTACTCATCCAAATCGAGTGATTTTTGTGTCAATTCCGCATGTAAAAGGCATTCTAAAATTTTCTGCCGAACCCAGAATTCTCAAATTCGAAGCCTAACTATGACTTTTCGGAGGTTTTAGTTTTTCGCACGCAAAATTTCGTAAATTTAAGATGTTAAATTAAATATTTGCGATTCTTGTTGTTAAATCTTGAATTTTTGATTGACCTACTGTATATGTTTAACAAGTTTGAATGCCTAGCCTTGTTAATTATGCAATCTAATTTGTAATTATGATTAATTTGTTGAAAATTGGAATAATTTAGAATTAATTTGATTTTCATAATTAGTTATAATTTAATTAGATACCTATGATTAAAAACCACCATAAAAATTGTAAATTTATGTTAAATTTTAAATTTTTATGACCTAGACTTGAATCCATGTTAATCGGAAATCAATAAATTAATAAATTTTCGATTTTTCGCCCTAAAATTATGAAATTAATACGATTTATTAATTTGTTATTAATTTTGAAAATAAATTTTTTATTTTTATGCGATTCACTCATATAACTTGCACGCACAAAGCAATGGACGCTACGTGTTACCCTTAAGGGGTGTTGTATAGTGCGGGCATGCGACGACGAGCAAGGGAGCTCGTCGCCCATGCGGTACGAGTGCAGCGAGCAAGGGCATGGTGCACGAGCACAAGGCAGCAGCCCTGCCTTGTGTCGTCGGCTGTGTGCGATGGGCGCATGGGCAAGGGCGAGAGCAAGGCACGAGCAGTCGCGTGTGGGCAGCAAGCGAGCTGCGCCACAGCGCGCACTGCCTCGCGAACGCATGCGACGAGCGCTGCGCCCAGCGATGGTGAGTAGCATGCGCGTGCGACGAGCGCTGCGCCCAGCGATGGTGAGCAGCGTGCTTGTTGCGACGAGCGCTGGCGCGCGCCTTGCGATGGTGAGCAGCAGCGATGCGACGTAGCGCATGGGCTGCGCGCACATGGCCAGCGATGGTTGTGTGCGTGTGGCCTATGGCTGTGCGTTGCGTGGTGATGTTGCGTCACGATTAGATCGTTTTAAAATTTTAATTTGAAATTTTCAGTTTACGTAATTTTAATTAATTTTGAAATTAATAATTTAGATTGTTTTCTTGAATTTTAATTTTGAATTTTAATTTTGAATATTATAATTAAAATATATTTTATTTATTCTAATTATTTTACTAAAATTAAAATCATGAATTAATTTAAATACGACTGAAAAATAAATTAAATAAGCGGATTCAACTATAAATTTATATGAGCTTTAAATTTTAATTAAATTTGTATGTTTCCGGTTAGACTAGAAATTCATTTTTATGTTTAAAATTAGTAAAGCATATGAATTTATTGGTTTAAGTGGGAGCCCTTTTAGTCATAAACTCTTGATTAGGTCTACAAATCCTTAAGGTTAAAACAACTTGATTAGAATTAATAAGGACTGAATAATTTGTAGATTATTGGTGCCCTTGATTAATTGCTGCAAATGTTTATATGATGCATAACATGTTTTACTAACCAGCTATGTGGGCCATTCATGATAATGAATGGGTGAATGGTATATACTGTATATGTACTGTTTTGCAGGTTATGAAGTGACTAGTATGGCCCAAATAGGATAGAAAATATGGTCTGCGTACCATTAATTTGAATGTAATTGGTTTAAAGTACCAAAATTGTTTTTCAATTCAAATATGGTCTGCGTACCATCAAATAGTTGTAATTAGTTTTAATTATAGCTTGTCCTATTTGAAGAAAATGGTGCCTCCCACAGAGATTTTCAAGACGGACTTTGAAGTTGAAGCTTCAAGATGAAGTCGGGCCATACTAGATCACATTTATCTTATGCATGTTTTAAGTTATTTATTGCTTTTAAATTTGTCTTAAATATGCATGAGATCAAAGCTTGATTATGTTGCATGATTAAGGATTTTAGTTCACTTAAAATCTAACCAACATAGTAAGAGCCTTAAGTTCCAAACTTAAAAATTGAGTTAAAAGGTGCCATGCCAAAATATACACTTGCTTGGATATCCTTTACATCAATCTAGTAATAGTTTTCGCTCAGCGAGGTGTTACTTATTGGTCCTAAAGGGGCAAGGTACACAAATAATTGTGAGTACATGTTAGTTTTGGTGAAACTCAACGATATAAGTAAGGAGTCCTTTTATGTCGTGGCAAAATCGATAGGTTTACCTAATAAGTTCTTAGACGTACCTATCAACCAAGAGTAGTTTCTAGACTATTAGCAAAAGGTTTTTGCTTACCTAAGATGTTTTAGGATTATACTGTGCTTAATTCTTCAATGATTTTAGGATCTTGGAATCATTTTATTCACACCTGCCGGAACACATAACTTGAATAAAATGCTTAATGAACATTGAATTATGCATGTATGCTAGAATTTAAGTTTATTAAGAGAAACTGTGAATGGTTATTTATTTGTTTATTCTTTTCAATTGTAGTTTTAACTATGGAAAACAACAATCAAAACATCATCATGGGTTCTGAGCTTATGGTCATGCTGAACCTAGCAAATTTTCTTGAATGGGAAGCTAAGCTAGTTGAAATAGTCAGACTCAATGGACTTGAGTATGTACTGTTACATCCCATGCCAAGCTACTATGCCAGAGACATGACCCCTGAAAGATTTTTTGCGTGGGATGCGAATCTCAAAAAGGTTATGAGTCTCATGCTGAACAATATCCCTGATGAATGGGCTAGAAGGTTTGTAGCTTATGAACCTTTTACGCTCATCAAGAATCTGAGGGATATCTGTCGTGGAAGCACGGAGGACAGGGACCTAAACGTCCATGAGTTGATTGAATCAATGTCTGGTCTTAAGGTCAGTTCTCCCAACAGGTGTTATAGGATGGAAGTCCAAGAAACACATGTTCAGCTCCTTCGCACTAAACAGAGGGTAGGCGTCCCACTGAGGTTCCATGTGGATCTTATGCGTTCATACTTTGATCGCCTAAGTCTGCTAGGAACACCAATAAGCAAAAGGATGGCAGTCTCTATCTTGCTCAGTTCGCTACACAGTGGGTTTGGTCGCTTCAAGCAACTATACCTAAGTGAACCAAGAGAAGAAACAGTTGCAAAATTTGTTCACCTTGTCAGAAAGGCTGAGATAATACTGGAATGTGAAGCCAAAGATTTACTCAAGGCTAGAGGGAGACCGTTCAAGAAAAGTGGAAAGTCCAAGGGCAATGCTAAATCAAAGCAGGACAAGTCCACATCAAGCTGTCTTTATTGTAATGGAATAGGCCATTACAAAAGAGAATGTTCAAAGCTAAAGGAAGATCAGAAGAACGGAACAGTCGTTCCATCTTCAGGTATTTTCGTTATAGACTGTATACTTTCTAATTCAACTTCTTGGGTATTAGATACAGGTTGTGGCTCACACTTATGTTCCAATCCACAGGGACTAAGAAGATGTAGAAAGTTAAGCAAGGGTGAAGTCGACCTACGAGTGGGAAATGGAGCACGGATTGCTGCATTAGCTGTAGGAACTTATTATTTGTCGTTGCCCTCCGGGCTAGTTTTGGAACTGGAAGAATGTTTCCATGTTCCAAGTCTTACTAAAAACATCATTTTAGTTTCTTGCTTAGATGCTAAGGGATTTTCCTTTTTAATAAAAGACAATAGTTGTTCGTTTTATTTTAAAGAGATGTTTTATGGATCTGCTAGATTAGTCAATGGACTTTATTTATTAGATCACGACAAACAAGTTTATAACATAAATACCAAAAAGGCCAAAAAGGATGATTCAGATCTCACCCATCTGTGGCATTGTCGATTAGGCCATATTAACTTGAAACGCTTAGAAAGACTTCAAAAAGAAGGAATTCTAGAATCATTTGACTTAGAGGATTATGGTAAATGCGAATCATGTTTACTTGGCAAAATGACAAAGCAACCTTTCTCTAAAGTTAGAGAAAAAGCAAATGAACTATTGGGTTTAATCCATACAGATGTATGTGGACCAATGAGTACAAATGCTAGAGGTGGTTTCAGATACTTTATCACTTTCACTGATGACTTCAGTAGATATGGTTATGTCTACCTAATGAAGCATAAGTCTGAATCCTTTGACAAATTCAAGGAATTTCAGAGTGAAGTAGAGAATCAATTAGGCAAGAAGATTAAGGCACTGCGGTCTGATAGAGGCGGTGAATATCTGAGCTATGAATTTGATGACCATCTGAAAGAATGTGGAATTCTATCAGAATTGACTCCTCCTGGAACACCACAATGGAACGGTGTGTCAGAACGGAGGAACAGAACCTTGCTAGACATGGTCAGGTCAATGATGGGTCAGGCCGAACTTCCAATAGAATTTTGGGGACATGCACTAAATACAGCTGCACTCACTATAAATAGAGCTCCGTCTAAAGCTGTCGAAAAGACTCCATATGAGTTATGGTTTGGAATGCCTCCAAATGTGTCTTTTCTTAAGATTTGGGGATGTGAAGTATACGTCAAACGATTAATTTCAGACAAACTTCATCCAAAATCTGACAAATGTATCCTTGTGGGCTATCCAAAGGAAACAAAGGGGTATTACTTCTACAATACATCTGAGAACAAGGTGTTTGTTGCTCGAGATGGTGTCTTTTTGGAGAAAGATCATATTTCCAAAATGACAAGTGGGAGAAAAGTAGACCTCGAAGAAATTCGAGTCGAACAACAAACTCTAGAGAATGCTCAAAATGACATTCAGGATGAAACTCAGAGATCTTTAGAAGTATCTGGTGAGAATCATGGCCAATCTAGAAATGTTACCCCGCGTAGATCGCAAAGATATAGATCTCAACCGGAAAGGTACTTAGGTATTTTGATGAACGAGAGCTATGACGTTCTATTACTTGAAAGTGATGAACCTGCGACTTACAAACAAGCTATGACGAGCCCTAGCTCCAAGCAATGGCAAGAAGCCATGCAATCTGAATTAGACTCCATGTCTGAAAACCAAGTATGGGATTTGGTCGATTTTCCAGATGGCTACCAAGCCATTGGAAGCAAATGGGTTTTCAAACTGAAAAAGAACAAGGATGGGAAACTTGAAGTTTTCAAAGCTAGATTGGTTGCAAAAGGTTACAGGCAAGTCCACGGCGTGGATTACGATGAAACCTTTTCACCAGTTGCAATGCTAAAGTCTATTCGGATAATATTAGCAATCGCTGCATATTACGATTACGAAATATGGCAGATGGATGTCAAAACTGCTTTCTTAAACGGCGTTTTAACAGAAACTGTGTTTATGACACAGCCTGAAGGTTTTGAGGATCCAAAGAATGCTAAAAAGGTATGCAAGCTAAAGAAATCAATCTATGGATTGAAGCAGGCATCAAGGAGCTGGAATATACGTTTTGATGAAGCAGTCAGTGACTTTGATTTCATCAAAAACGCAGACGAATCTTGTGTATACAAGAAGGTCAGTGGGAGCAAAATTGCTTTCCTAGTATTATATGTCGACGACATATTACTTATCGGAAATGACATTCCTATGTTGAACTCTGTCAAGATTTGGCTTGGAAAATGTTTTTCGATGAAGGATCTAGGAGAAGCACAGTACATATTGGGCATCAAGATTTACAGAGATAGATCTAAAAAGATGATTGGACTTAGTCAAAGAACTTATATCAATAAGGTGCTTGATAGGTTCAAGATGGTAGACTCCAAGCGAGGCTACCTATCCATGTCTCATGGAATAACTCTAAGCAAGACTCAGTGCCCAAAAACACTTGATGAGCGTAGACGAATGAATGGGATTCCATATGCATCATTGATTGGTTCAATAATGTATGCTATGATATGTACACGCCCGGATGTTGCGTACGCACTCAGTGCTACGAGCAGATACCAGTCAGACCCAGGAGAGGCGCATTGGACTGCTGCCAAGAATATTCTGAAGTACCTGAAAAGGCACAAAGATGACTTCATGGTCTATGGTGGAGATGATGAATTAATTGTTAAAGGCTATACGGACGAAAGTTTCCAAACCGACAAAGATGATTTCAGATCACAGTCTGGGTTTGTCTTCTGCCTCAATGGAGGTGCAGTAAGCTGGAAAAGTGCTAAGCAAAGCACCATTGCGGATTCTACAACTGAAGCGGAGTACATTGCTGAACATGAAGCAGCAAAGTAAGTTATATGGCTAAGGAAGTTCATAGGAGAAGTTGGTGTAGTCCCCTCCATTAAAGGACCAATAGCCCTGTATTGTGATAATAACGGAGCTATTGCACAGGCAAAGGAGCCTAGACACCACCAAAGAGTCAAGCATGTACTTCGTAGATTTCACCTTCTACGAGAGTTCGTTGAAAGAAAAGAAGTCGAGATAAGCAAGATTGGAACTGATGACAACATATCAGATCCATTGACTAAACCTCTGCCGCAGGCGAAGCATAACTCGCACACTGCAGCTATGGGAATCAAGCATATTGGAGAATGGCTTTGAAATCCTTGTTTAATGTTTTAAAGTTTTAGAGTTTAAATCTTTGTAAAACATTATTGGTTAATCATTCACAATAAATGAATAGAATTCATTTTTCCATTTAATTTGTGGTTTATTAAATGATGAGTCCCTTCAATTTGACGATATATTCAAGATAGACTGTCAGGACCAGTCCTGTGACTAAGAAATGTCTATCAAGTGAACTTGAATGTCAAAGGTTGAAAATGGTCCCTAGTCGGAGTTCGCATAGAAAACGTTAGACGACCAGAATGCAAGATGACTAGTAGTTTTGTTTCTTGAATTATGTGGACATGGCAATGTCATAATCATTTGCATAGATACTTACTTTGGGAAGACTAGTATCGGACAGACCTATGAAACTTTACTGTAAGAGATGAAAATCTGTCATAAGTAAATTTCATTAAAATTATTAGACACTAAATCCTCAATACCTGAGTGATTTGAGATTACTTGTTTGAGAACTGGTTACTTTGACGTTGACCAACCGTCGCCCACCGTAAAAGGAGGCTATAAAGGCAACGCTCAGGTAATCACCTATCAAACGAAGTCTAATCTCAAGATCGCAAGATTGGGATTGTCCTCCCATAAATCGGGATGAGATGCTTAAAAGTTGTACAAGGCCACTCGGAGAGCTAGAAACTGTGAAATGCATGGCCGTGCTCGGATGAATCATAGGCTATGATTATCTGTTAATTTGATCAGTTGAACTCTGAAACCGAGAAACACCTCTGGACATAATAAGGATGATAACTCTTACCTTATGTTCAAGAGCAAGCATCGAGCGACAAAGGAATTAGGAAATGCACACTTGTCCCTAAGGACAAGTGGGAGACTGAAGGAAATAATGCCCTTGGTCCAAGTATGCATTCTATGTTAAGTCTAATAAATGCGGTTCAGTATTAATTAACAAGTTAATAATTCAGTGAGATCAAGTGAGCTGAATGCCTAGCTAGAGGCCGCTTCAGTTCAAGTGGAATTAATGATATTAATCCACAGCTTACTCTTGACTGAACCCGTAGGGTCACACAAATAGTACGTAAACGGATCAAGTATTTAATGGCATTAAATACTATATCTATGGATATTCGGAATCGACGGATCTTGGTTTAAGTGGGAGCTGAGATCGTCACAAGCAAGAAATGAATACTCCGGAAACGATGATATTGCCGGAAACGGAAATATGGGTCGTATCGGAAATATAAATATTGCCGAAATCGGAAATATTGCCGGAAACGGAAACATGGTACGTATCGGAAAATATTATCGGAAATGGAAATATTGCCGAAATCGGAAATATTGCCGGAAACGGAAATATTGTCAGAATCGGAAATATTATCGGAATCGGAAAATAATTCCGGAAACGGAAATATTAAATATTTGTTCGAAACGGAAATTAATTCCGGAATCGAAAATATTAAATATTGTTCGTATCGGAAATGAATTCCGGAATCGGGAATTTAATCGGAAGCGTATCATACGAATTAGCATCGGACGAGGCCCGCTAGAAGAAGGCCCAGCACGAAGCCAGGCCATCACCCAACGAGCCGCACGCACCAACGCACGCCTCGACCAGGCCCAGCGCAAGGCCAGGCCCAGCCAAGGGCGCGCGCGCGAGAGTATAGCAAGCGTGGGCTGTGCGCCTGTCGTGGGCCGCAAGGCTTGCGCGGGTGCACGGCTTGTGCAATGCTTGTGCGGGAAATCCTAATCCTATTAGGATTTGTGCAAAGATTAAAATCCTAATCCTATTAGATTTGTTTTGTTATTTAGAGTCCTAATAAAGTTCTAACTAGCAAATCCACATCCTAGTAGGATTACAATTCCTTTTCCATACTCCTATAAATAGGTGCCTAGGGTCACAATTTATGGGTACGATTGAAGTATTCAAAGGGTAAGTTTTTGAAATAAAAATCAGCCATACACTTGCAAACACTAGCCGAAATTCCTAGTAACCTTAAGGGCGATTCTAGTTGGTCTAACTTGAGGCGGATCCGGACGTACTGTGGACTATCTACGGAGGGACGACATTTGGAGTCCTAAAGACTTGTTCTTGTTCGGTTCGGGCGCAGCTAGGGAAGGCACGCTACAACATGTATGCATCCATTCTATGCTAAATGATTATGTGTAAATAATATGCTTTCCTGGCTTTATGGTTTTTCCGCATGATTTATGAATTGTCATATGTATCATAACCTAACATATAAAACACCTAAGATTTTGGTCTTCAACCTAATAAAATATACCTTTTTCTCTTCCCAACACCAATAACATTTAACAAAATTTATCAAACACCAAACATATCATATCTCTCCTACATTATCCATATCCCACCTACATTTATTTCTCATAACAAAAGCTTTTGTGTCAGACGGACTAACATTCACGCGCCTGTCAAGCGGGAAGCTACCCCGCGCGCGTGAAGTCACGCGCAGGTATTAAAAAAAAAATCTCTTTCCTCAAATTTCATTCTCACTCCCGTGAAACCCAGAAACCCTAAACTCCCTCCCCTTCTCTCCTTCAGCAAACCCTAGATTCGCTCTCCTCTCTCCTCCTCAACTCCATTTTACGCCAGAAGAGTGTAGCTGAGATGGACAGATGGTGGCGAAGCAAGATCTTGCGGCGGCGAGGAAAGATCTTGCGGCGGCGAGGCAAGAGACAGATCGAGAGTTGGTTATTTTTTGGTGATTTTCGCTTTTTTAACGGGAGTTGGTGGTAGTGGAGGTGCAGCTAGGTGCTGCTAGGGAGGGCGGTGGGTTTCGATTGGTCGGACGAGGCGGCACAAGCAGCTTCGCTGGTGGCTGCGCTATTGGTGGGGGATAATTAGGGTTAGGCTTTGCGGTAAATCGATCTTGTTCTTCTTGAATTTGTTAGTGCGATGGCTACCAAAATCTTGTTTAACATGAAATGGTAACAATTACGCTCGACAAGTCACGGATTAAAGGGAGTTTAAGGAGTTTAATTCTCATCCCAGTTTCTTCCGGCAGATAAATCCCGAAGCTGAAGGAAGTAATGCCCTTGGTCCAAGTATGCATTTAATGATAAGTCTAATAAATGCGGTTCAGTATTAATTATACAAGTTAATAATTCAGTGAGATCAAGTGAACTGTATGCCTAGCTAGAGGCCGCTTCAGTTCAAGTGGATTAATGATATTAATCCACCACTTACTCTTGACTGAACCCGCAGGGTCACACAAATAGTACGTAAACGGATCAAGTATTTAATGGCATTAAATACTCTATCTAATCAATATTCGGAATCGACGGATCTTGGTTTCAGTGGGAGCTGAGATCGTCAAAGGCAAGTAAATGAATACTCCGGAAACGATGATATTGCCGGAAACGGAAATATGGATCGTATCGGAAATATAAATATTATCCAAGTCGTAGATGTTGCCGGAAACGGAAACATGGTACGTATCGGAAAATATTATCGGAAATGGAAATATTGCCGGAATCGGAAATATTGTCGGAAACGGAAATATTGTCAGAATCGGAAATATTATCGGAATCGGAAAATAATTCCGGAAACGGAAATATTAAATATTTGTTCGAGACGGAAATTAATTCCAGAATCGAAAATGTTAAATATTGTTCGTATCGGAAATGAATTCCGGAATCGGGAAATTAATCGGAAGCGCATCGTACGAATTAGCATCGGACGAGCTTGCTAGACGAAGGCCCAACACGAAGCCAGGCCCGCGTCCAGCAAGGCAATAGCGCGCCACACACGCCCAGCCCAAGGCTGCGCCAGGCCCACCGCAAGGCAGGTCCAGCGCGCGCCAAAGGTGCAGGCAGCTCGTGGGCTTCGTGGCCGAGTGGGCTGCGTCGCTCGGGCTTCACGCGCGCGCGCATGGTGCCCCTCGTGGGCTGCTGTGCGTGCGAGTGTGTTTGTGTTCACATACGAAACCTAAAGCATATAGGATTCGTTTGATGATTAAATTTCCTAATCCTAAAAGATAAATTAATTAATTAAAGAGTTCTGCTAGGATTCTAATTTAATTAATTCGTATCCTAGTAGGATTCGATTGCTTATTCCATGGCCTATAAATATGAGATCTAGGCTCATAATTTATAACGAGTTTGAAGTATTCAAAGGTAAGAATTTGAGCAAAAATTCAGCCATACACTTTGCCATAATAGCCGAATATTTTAGTACCTTAAGGGTGATTCTAGTTGGTCAATCTTAAGGCGGATCCGGACGTGCTGTGGACTTTCTACGGAGGGACGACACTTGGAGTTCTAAAGACTTGTTCTTGTTCTGTTCGGGCGCAGCAAGGGAGGGCACGCTACAAAGAGTATGCATCCTAATTATGCTAATTGTTATGTGGCAATTAATTTGGAATCCTGGCATTTATGGGTTTTCCGCATGAATTATATTCGTTTATATGTATCATAACCTAACAATGGTATCACGAGCCTCTAATTAATTCCATAATAATTGCTTAACATGGTTAAATTTTACTAATTTGCAAAGAATTAAAAGGGGTGATTAATTTTCGTAATTGTTAATTAATTGCAAATTACGTTTATTTAATTATATGTACGCAGTTTTTCGGCAGTTTCTTCGTTACTCAACGAAATCGAGTGATTTTTGTGTCAATTCCGCATGTAAAAGGCATTCTAAAATTTTGACAAAAACATTATTTTTCGGCCGAAACCAGAATTCCCAAATTCGAAGCCTAACTATGACTTTTCGGAGGTTTTAGTTTTTCGAACGCAAAAGTTTGTAATTTTAAGATGTTAAATTGAATATTTGCGATTCTTGTTGTTAAATCTTGAATTTTTGATTGACCTACTGTATATGTTTAACAAATTTGAATGCCTAAGCTTGTTAATTATACAACCTAATTTGTAATTGTAATTAATTTGTTGAAATTCGAATAATTTAGAATTTGATTGGATTTTCATAATTAATTGACGATTTAATTAGGTATCCATGATTGAAAACCACCATAAAAATTGTTAATTTATGATAAATTTTAGATTTTTATGACCTAGATTTGAATCCATGATAATCAGAAATTAATTAATTAATAAATTTTCGATTTTTCGCCCTAAAATTATGAAATTAATATGATTTATTAATTAATCATTAATTTTGAAATAAAAGTTTTAATTTTTATGAAATTCGGTCATAAAACTTGCACGCACAAAGCAATGGACGCTACGTGTTACCCTTAAGGGATGTGTATAGTGCGGGCATGCGATGACGAGCAAGGAAGCTCATCGCCCATGCGGTACAATGCAGCGAGGAAGGGCCATGGCACACGAGCACAAGGCAGCACGATGCCCTTGTGTCGAGTGTTGTGTGCAGCGTGGGCGAGTGGGCAATGGGCGATGGGCATTGGCGTGAGCCAGGCGAGCAGTCGCGTGTGGGCAGCGAGCGTGCTGCGCCACAGCGCCCGCTGCCGCGCCCAGCGAAGCAACCAGACGCGTCGAGTGAGGCAGGCTGCGCGCAGCGTGGCCTGGGCTGGCTGCGATGTGTGTGGCCTGCTCGTGTGATGCCGTACGATCATTCGATGGGGAGCGCTTGCCTCATTACTCGACGGGGCTTGGGCGCAAGCCCAAGTGCCTCGTCTTGTTACGATTGACGCGTTTTGACTTTAATTTTAAATTTTCAGTTCGGAAACGATTTTAATTAATTTTAAAATTCGTAATTTAAATTGTTTTCTCGGAATTTAATTTTGAATCATCTAATTATTATAAATTTTAATTTATACTAATTATTTTACTAAAATTAAAACCTTGAATTAATTTAAATTAATTTTAATTTAACTGAAAATAAATTAAATGGGTTAAATTATAAATTTATACGAGCTTTAAATTTTAATTAAATTTGTATGTTTCCGGTTAGACTAGGAAATACATTTTTATGTTTAAAATTAGTAAAGCATGTGAATTTATTGGTTTATGTGTGAGCATTTTAATCATAAACTCTTGATTAGGTCTACATTCCTTTAAGGTTAAACAACTTGATTAGAATTATAAGGAGTGAATAATTGGTAGATTATTGGTGCCCTTGATTAATTGCTGCAAATATTTATGTGATGCATAACATGTTCTACTAACCAGCTATGTGGGCGATTCATGATAATGAATGGGTGAATGGTATATATTGTATATGTACTGTTTTGCAGGTTATTGAAAAGTGACTAGTATGGCCCAAATAGGATAGAAAATATGGTCTGCGTACCATTAATTTGAATGTAATATTGGTCTAAAGTACCAAACTTTATTGCTTTTAATATGGTCTGCGTACCATCAAATAGTTGTAATTAGTTTAATTATAGCTTATCCTATTGGAAGAAAATGGCGCCTCCCATGGTGAAATTCAAGACGGAGTTTCCAATCCATTTTCAAGACGGACTTTGAAGTTGAAGCTTCAAGATGAAGCCGGGCAATACTAGATCACATTTATATCTTATGTATGTTTTAAGTTATTTATTGCTTTAAATATGTCTTAATTATGCATGAGATTATAGCTTAATTATGTTGCATGATTAAGGATTTTAGTTCACTTAAAATCTAACCAACATAGTAAGAGCCTTAAGTTCCAAACTTTAAAATTGAGTTAAAAGGTGACATGCCAAAATAACACTTACTTGGATAACCTTTACATCAATCTTAGTAATAGTTTTCCGCCATAGCGAGGTGTTACTTATTGATTCTAAAGGGGTAAGGTACACAAATAATTGTGAGTACAAGTTAGTTTTGGTGAAACTTAACGATATAAGTAAGGAGTCCTTTTATGTCGTGGCAAATACGATAGGTTTACCTATTAAATTCTTAGACGTATCTATCAACCAAGAGTCATTTCTAGACTATTAGCAAAGGCTTTGCTTACCTAAAATATTTTAGAATTGAGTCTAAATACATAATGTGCTTAATTCTTCAATGATTTAAGGATCTTGGAATCATTTTATTCACACCTGCAGGAACATATAACTTGAATAAAATGCTTAATAAATGATAAATTATGCGTGTATGCTAGAATTTAAAGTTTATTAAGAGAAACTGTGAATGATTATTTATTTGTTTATTCTTTTTCAATTGTAGTTTTAACTATGGCAAACAACAACTCATTCAACATCCGATCAATTCTCGAAAAGGAGAAGTTGAACGGGAAGAACTTCCTTGACTGGCAAAGGAACTTGCAAATAGTTCTTATGCAGGAAGAAAAGGAGTATGTACTGGAAGAGGCGATGCCCGAAGCCGCTGGCGACGGGGTCACTCAGGCAGCCCTCAATCGTTGGATTGATGCCAAAAAGGATGTGAAATGTCTAATGCTTGCAACCATGAGTGCAGATCTACAATAAACGTTCATTAACTCAGATGCTTTCACGATCATCAGTGAGTTAAAGAACATGTTCCAAGATCTGGCTCGAGTCGAAAGATTCGAGACTCATAGGAAAATTCTTGAGACCAAGCTTAAGAAAGGCGAGCCCGTAAGTCCACATGTTCTCAAAATGATTGGACTCATTGAGAATATGAGTCGGCTGGATCAGCAATTCTCTCAGGAAATAGCTGTAGACACCATCCTCCATTCTCTTCATAACGGGTATGATCAGTTCAAGCTGAAATACAGTATGAATATTCTGGACAAAACGCTCACTGAGCTTCACGGTATGCTAAAGACCGCTGAAAAGACGCTCAAAAGTGATAAGCACGATGTGCTTATGGTGCGTGGGGGCAAGTTCAAGAAATCTGGTAAGAAGAGGAATGCTAAGAAAGGTGGCAACAAGGCCAGCCAGACTAAGCAACCAGGCGGCACCAAATCTGAAAAGAAGAAGGTGAGCCAACCCACTTTTGAATCTGAATGCTTCTACTGTAAGAAGAAGGGGCATTGGAAGAGAGATTGCTTGAAGCTTAAGGAAGATCAGAAGAACGGAACAGTCGTTTCATCTTCAGGTATTTTTGTTATAGACTGTATACTTGCAAATTCAACTTCTTTGGTATTAGATAAAGGTTGTGGCTCACACTTATGTTCCAATTTGCAGGGACTAAGAAGAAGTAGAAGGTTAAGCAAGGGTGAAGTCGACCTACGAGTGGGAAATGGAGCACGGATTGCTGCATTAGCTGTAGGAACTTATTATTTGTCTTGCCCTCTGGGCTAGTTTTGGAACTGGAAGACTGTTTCCATGTTCCAAGTCTTACTAAAAACATCATTTCTGTTTCTTGCTTAGATGCTAAGGGATTTTCCTTTTTAATAAAAGACAATAGTTGTTCGTTTTATTTTAAAGAGATGTTTTATGGATCTACTAAATTAGTCAATGGACTTTATTTATTAGATCACGACAAACAAGTTTATAACATAAATACCAAAATGGCCAAAAAGAATGATTCAGATCTAACCTATCTGTGGCATTGTCGATTAGGCCATATTAACTTGAAACGCATAGAAAGACTTCAAAAGGAAGGAATTCTAGAACCATTTGACTTAGAGGATTATCGTAAGTGTGAATCATGTTTACTTGGCAAAATGACAAAGCAACCTTTCTCTAAAGTTGGAGAAAGAGCAACTGAACTATTGGGTTTAATCCATACAGATGTATGTGGACCACTGAGTATAAATGCTAGGGGTGGTTTCAACTACTTTATCACTTTCACTGATGACTTCAGTAGATATGGTTATGTCTACCTAATGAAACATAAGTCTGAATCCTTTGACAAATTCAAGGAATTTCAGAGTGAAGTAGGGAATCAATTAGGCAAGAAGATTAAGGCACTGCGGTCTGACAGAGGCGGTGAATATCTGAGCTATGAATTTGATGACCATCTGAAAGAATGTGGAATTCTATCAGAATTGACTCCTCCTGGAACACCACAATGGAACGGTGTGTCGGAACGGAGGAACAGAACCTTGCTAGACATGGTTAGATCAATGATGGGTCAGGACGAACTTCCAAAAGAATTTTGGGGACATGCACTAAATACAGCTGCACTCACTATAAATAGAGCTCAGTCTAAAGCTATTGAAAAGACTCCATATGAGTTATGGTTTGGAAAGCCTCCAAAAGTGTCTTTTCTTAAGATTTGGGGTTGTTAAGTACAAACGATTAATTTCAGACAAACTTCATCCAAAATCTGACAAATGTATCCTTGTGGGCTATCCAAAGGAAACAAAGGGGTATTACTTCTACAACACATCTTAGAACAAGGTGTTTGTTGCTCGAGATGGTGTCTTTTTGGAGAAAGATCACATTTCCAAAATGACAAGTGGGAGAAAAGTAGACCTTGAAGAAATTCGAGTCGAACAACAAACTCCAGAGAATGCTCAAAATGACATTCAGGATGAAACTCAGAGATCTTTAGAAGTATCTGGTGAGAATCATGGCCAATCTAGAAATGTTACCCCGCGTAGATCGCAAAGATATAGATCTCAACCGGAAAGGTACTTAGGTATTTTGACGAACGAGAGCTATGACGTTCTATTACTTGAAAGTGATGAACCTGCGACTTACAAACAAGCTATGACGAGCCCTAGCTCCAAGCAATGGCAAGAAGCCATGCAATCTGAATTAGACTCCATGTTTGAAAACCAAGTATGGGATTTGGTCGATTTGCCAAATGGCTACCAAGCCATTGGAAGCAAATGGTCAGAGATCTTTAGAAGTATCTGGTGAGAATCATGGCCAATCTAGAAATGTTACCCCGCGTAGATCGCAAAGATATAGATCTCAACCGGAAAGGTACTTAGGTATTTTGACGAACGAGAGCTATGACGTTCTATTACTTGAAAGTGATGAACCTGCGACTTACAAACAAGCTATGACGAGCCCTAGCTCCAAGCAATGGCAAGAAGCCATGCAATCTGAATTAGACTCCATGTTTGAAAACCAAGTATGGGATTTGGTCGATTTGCCAGATGGCTACCAAGCCATTGGAAGCAAATGGGTTTTCAAACTGAAAAAGGACAAGGATGGGAAACTTGAAGTTTTAAAAGCTAGATTGGTTGCAAAAAGGTTACAGGCAAGTCCACGGCGTGGATTACGATGAAACCTTTTCACCAGTTGCAATGCTAAAGTCTATTCGGATAATGTTAGCAATCGCTGCATATTACGATTACGAAATATGGCAGATGGATGTCAAAATTGCTTTCTTAAACGGCGTTTTAACAGAAACTGTGTTTATGACACAGCCTGAAGGTTTTGAGGATCCAAAGAATGCTAAAAAGGTATGCAAGCTAAAGAAATCAATCTATGGATTGAAGCAGGCATCAAGGAGCTGGAATATACGTTTTGATGAAGCAGTCAGTGACTTTGGTTTCATCAAGAACGCAGACGAATCTTGTGTATACAAGAAGTTCAGTGGGAGCAAAATTGGGTTTCTAGTATTATATGTCGACGACATATTACTTATCGGAAATGACATTTCTATGTTGAACTCTGTTAAGATTTGGCTTGGGAAATTGTTTTCGATGAAGGATCTAGGAGAAGCACAGTACTTACTGGGCATCAAGATTTACAGAGATAGATCTAAAAAGATGATTGGACTTAGTCAAAGCACTTATATAAATAAGGTGCTTGATAGGTTCAAGATGGCAGACCCCAAGCGAGGCTACCTACCCATGTCTCATGGAATGACTCTATGAAAGACTCAGTGCCCAAAAACACTAGATGAGCGTAGACGAATGAATGGGATTCCATATGCATCATTGATTGGTTCAATAATGTATACTATGATATGTACACGCCCGGATGTTGCGCATGCACTCAGTGCTACGAGCAGATACCAGTCAGACCCAGGAGAGGCACATTGGACTGCTGCCAAGAACATTCTGAAGTACCTGAAAAGGAACAAAGATGATTTCCTGGTCTATGGTGGAGATGATGAATTAATTGTTAAAGGCTATACGAACGCAAGTTTCCAAACCGACAAAGATAATTTCATATCACAGTCCGGGTTTGTCTTCTGCCTCAACGGAGGTGCAGTAAGCTGGAAAAGTGCTTAAGCAAAGCAGCATTGCGGATTCTACAACTGAAGCGGAGTACATTGCTGCACATGAAGCAGCAAAGGAAGCTATATGGCTAAGGAAGTTCATAGGTGAACTTGGTGTAGTCCCCTCCATTAAAGGACCAATAGCTCTGTATTGTGATAATAATGGAGCTATTGCACAGGTAAAGGAGCCTAGACACCACTAGAGAGTCAAGCATGTACTTCGTAGATTTCACCTTCTACGAGAGTTTGTTGAAAGAAAAGAAGTCGAGATAAGCAAGATTGGAACTGATGACAACATCTTAATCCATTAACTAAACCTCTGCCACAGGCGAAGCACAACTCGCACACTGTAGCTATGGGAATCAAGCATGTTGGAGAATGGCTTTGAACTCCTTATCTAATGTTTTAAAGTTTTAGAGTTTAATACTTTGTAAAACATTATTGGTTAATCATTCACATTAATGAATAGAATTCATTTTTTCCATTTAATTTGTGGTTTATTAAATGATGAGTCCCTTCAATTTGACGATATATTCAAGATAGACTGTTAGGACCAGTCCCGTGACTAAGAAATGTCTATCAAGTGAACTTGAATGTCAAAAGTTGAAAATGGTCCCTGGTCGGAGTTTTCTATAAAGATGGACGCATAGAAAACGTTAGACGACTAGAATGCAAGATGACTAGTAGTTCTGTTTCTTGAACTATGTGGACATGGCAATGTCGTAATCATTTGCATAGATACTTACTTTGGGAAGACTAGTATCGGACAGACCTATGAAACTTTACTGTAAGAGATGAAAATCTGTCATAAGTAAATTTCATTAAAATTATTAGACACTAAATCCTCAATACCTGAGTGATTTGAGATTACTTGTTTGAGAACTGGTTACTTTGACGTTGTCAACCGTCGCACTGTAAAGGAGGCTATAAAGGCAACGCTCAGGTAATCACCTATCAAACGAAGTCTAATCTCAAGATCGCAAGATTGGGATTGTCCTCCCATAAATCGGGATGAGATGCTGAAAGTTGTATAAGGCCACTCGGAGAGCTAGAAACTGTAAAATGCATGGCCGTGCTCAGATGATTCATAGGCTATGATTATCTGTTTATTTGATCAGTTGAACTCTGAAATCGAGAAATACCACTGGACATAATAAGGATGACAACTCTTACCTTATGTTCAAGAGCAAGCATCGAGTGACAAAGGAATTAGGAAATACACACTTGTCCCTAAGGACAAGTGGGAGACTGAAGGAAATAATGCCCTTGGTCCAAGTATGCATTTAATGATAAGTCTAATAAATGTGATTCAGTATTAATTATACAAGTTAATAATTCAGTGAGATCAAGTGAGCTGTATGCCTAGCTAGAGGCCGCTTCAGTTCAAGTGGATTAATGATATTAATCCACAGCTTACTCTTGACTGAACCCGTAGGGTCACACAAATAGTACGTAAACAGATCAAGTATTTCATGGCATTAAATACTCTATCTAATCAATATTCGGAATCGACAGATCTTGGTTTCAGTGGGAGCTGAGATCGTCAAAGGCAAGTAAATGAATACTCCAGAAACGATGATATTGTCGGAAATGGAAATATGGATCGTATCGGAAATATAAATATTATCCAAGTCGTAGATGTTG
The DNA here is from genome assembly GCF_020520425.1 of Spinacia oleracea. Taxonomy (NCBI): domain Eukaryota; kingdom Viridiplantae; phylum Streptophyta; class Magnoliopsida; order Caryophyllales; family Amaranthaceae; genus Spinacia; species Spinacia oleracea. Next base: position 98,072,827 of record NC_079489.1, read on the forward strand.
CCGGAAACGGAAACATGGTACGTATCGGAAAATATTATCGGAAATGGAAATATTGCCGGAATCGGAAATATTGCCGGAAACGGAAATATTGTCAGAATATTATCGGAATCGGAAAATAATTCCGGAAACGGAAATATTAAATATTTGTTCGAGACGGAAATTAATTCCGGAATCGGAAATGTTAAATATTGTTCGTATCGGGAAATGAATTCCGAAATCGGGAAATTAATCGGAAGCGCAACGAGCTTGCTAGACGAAGGCCCAGGACGAAGCCAGGCCTGCGTCCTGCAAGGCAATAGCGCGCCACACACGCCCATCCCAAGGCTGCGCCAGGCCCAGCGCGCGCCAAAGTTCCAGGCAGCTCGTGGGCTTCGTGGCTGAGTGGGCTGCGTCGCTCGGGCTTCGCGCGCGCGCGCATGGCGCCCCTCGTGGGCTGCTGTGCGTGCGTGTGTGTTTGTGTTCACATACGAAACCTAAAGCATATAGGATTCGTTTGATGATTAAATTTCCTAATCCTAAAAGATAAATTAATTAATTAAAGAGTTATGCTAGGATTCTAATTTAATTAATTCGTATCCTAGTAGGATTCGATTGCTTATTCCATGGCCTATAAATATGAGATCTAGGCTCATAATTTATAACGAGTTTGAAGTATTTAAAGGTAAGAATTTGAGCAAAATTTCAGCCATACACTTTGCCCATAATAGCCGAATATTTTAGTACCTTAAGGGCGATTCTAGTTGGTCAATCTTAAGGCGGATCCGGACGTTCTTGTTCGGTTCGGGCGCAGCAAGGGAGGGCACGCTACAAAGAGTATGCATCCTAATTATGCTAATTGTTATGTGACAATTAATTTGGAATCCTGGCATTTATGGTTTTTCCGCATGATTTATATTCGTTTATGTGTATCATAACCTAACAGAAGCAACGTTCCTTTTCCGGCCATTTTGAAGGAGCAGTAGTGTATACTTCGTATTTGATTTATTTGTAATGATTATTGGTTTTAGTTAAAAATAATTTTATTTTAGTTACCCTTTTATTGTATTTAGTTATGAAATAAAATGGTTTAGTTAAATCTTTTCTTAGTTATGATTATATTTGTTTTAGTTAAGAATGGTTCATTGTTTTAACTATTTCGTTTTGTTGCTTAACTAATTGGTTTCATTGATTAACTAGTTGGTTCTAATGTTTAACTAATTGAATTTCAGATTTAACTATTTGAATTTAAGGCTTAACAAATACTTTTTTAATATATGTAAACTTATTGGTTCCGTTGCTAACTAATTAGTTTCGTTGCTTAACTAATTAGTTTCATTTCTTAACTAATTGAATTTTAGGATTAACTAATTAGTTTCAGTGCTTACTAATCAGTTTCATTGCTTAACTAATTAGTTTCAATGCTTAACTAATTGAATTTCACGCTTAAAAAATACTTATAAAAATCACTTTAACGAGAATAGGAACAACATGAGTCAAAACCATTTTCCAAGGAAGTCAAAACCATTTTCCAAGGAAATGATGGGTCAAACCCCAAAAATATTACACCTAGCCCATTATAATATCACTTTAGGGTCGCTAGTAAAGAATCTTCATTAACGATTTAATCTTACCAAAAATACGATTATTCTTAACTAAATCTAAGAAAATCATAACTAAAACTTATAAAATCTTAACTAAACTTAGAAACATATAACTAAAACTTCTGAAATCATAACTAAAACTCCGAAAAGCATAACTAAAACTTCTAAAATCATAACTAAAACTCAAAAAATCTTAACTAATTAGTTCTAACACTTAACTAATAGGTTTCAGTGCTTAACTAATTTGTTCGGTTTCTTAACTAATTAGTTTCATCGTTTAACTAATTGGTCTAAATTCTTAACTAGTTGATCAATTGTTTAACTAATTGGTTTCATTGCATAATTAATTGAATTTCAGGCTTAACAACTAGTATATTTATAGTTGTAAATTGATTAGTTTCATTACTAAACAAATTAGTTCCACTGCTTAACTAATTGGATTAATTGCTTAACTAATTGGATTTGTTTCTTAAATAATTCGTTTTAGTGCTTAACTAATTGGTTTCATTGCTTAACTAATTAGTTGCATTGCTTAACTAATTCGTTAGTTAAAAATTATTTTGTTTTAATTAAGGTTAATTATTAAATTTATGTAATTTGACGTTGTTAATGATTGCTTATCTTGTATCATTGCATCCAGTTCTTCTGAACTGCAATAGATGCAGCGCAATAGGGGAAAATCTTTTGTTATTGAGCCGTACATCGACAAATACTACGAACTATTACATATATATGTAACTTTGTTTTAAAACCATCATGAATGTGATAAATATAGTGCAATGTGATTAAAGTTAAGAATAAGATTTAATCATGTTTTGATAGGTAGATGGGTCCTAATGATCTGCCTATGATATACATGGTCCATTATGAGATTGATTGTGTTTCATACTTTCATAACTTTCATAATTTGATTGATAATACAATATAGTTTTGGAGTGGACTACTCGAGTTATAGAAAATATTATGCATAAAAGTACATACTCGCGATAATGATAAGACGCTTCAATATTAATTAAGATAAAGTCCCTAACCATGGTTTCATTGCTTAACTAATTGGTTTCATTTCTTAACTAATTGGTTTCATTGCTTTACTAATCGAATTTCAGGCATAACTAATTGATTTCATTGTTTTAACTAATTTGTTCATTTATTTAACTAATTGGTTTTATTACTTAACTAATTGAATTCCAGGCTTTACTAATTAGTTCTAGTGCTTAACAAATTGAATTTCAGGCATAACTAATTGATTCCATTGTTTTAACTAACTCGTCCCATTGCTTAACTAATTAGTTCCATCGTTTAACTAATTGTTTTATTGCTTAACTAATTGGTTTCATTGCTTAACTAACTAGCTTTTGAGCCCGTTCAAAGAACTGGCGGTTGAAGAGTGGTTATTTAGTGTATCTTTTTAAGCTATAATTTTATTGAGTTTGTGATTTTAGGGAGAATAGAGGTAAAATTTGAAGGTTGAAAGCATATATATAAATTAAATAGTGTATTAATATTGAGTGTTAATCGGGAAAATGGAGTGGAAGATGTAGAATTAATAGATTGGTGAATTGATGTTGTATGAGGAAGATGAAGTGAAAGAGGTGGTTGGAGTTGCATAATATAACAAAAAAAAACCCCAAATTGATGTAGGAAAGAATGAATGACACGTGTCATGTAATCAAATGTGGTGACACGTGTCATCTAATCAAATGTGGTTTTCCTTTTTAAATACTAGGTATAGATTAGTTTCAATGCTTAACTAATTGATTCCATTGCTTAATTAATTGGTTCTAGTGCGTAACTGAAACAAATTTTATCTTAACTAAAACTAAATTATTTCTAACTAACACGTATTTATTCTTAACTAAATATAACAAAAGTACTGAAATAAAAATCGACTTTAACGCAAAAAAAAAAATATTATCTAAACCATTTTATTTCTTAACTAAATATAACCAAAGTATAACTAAAAGAAAAAATAGACCTATATCATTTTACGAAGTATTTCATAACTAAATACTTCAAAAGTATAACTAAAACAAAAATTGACTTAAGTGCAAAAATTATAACTAAACCATTTTATTTCATAACTAAATATTACAAAAGTATAACTAAAACGTAATTATGCTTAACTAAGAGAATGAATAACTAAAACTAAATTAATCTTAACTAAAACAAACAACAACAACAAAACATCTCGTTAACAACAACAACGATTTGTTATTTCGCATCGCAGCCAGCCACCGCCACAGCCCACGACCAACGACAATAGCAACTTTGATTTCGCATCGCAGCTAGGAACAACCACAACCACCAGGCCACCAACACAACACCTCAAGATCTGTTATTCGCACACTGCCCAACACAGAAGCAGAAGCTACAACAAAGCGTCGTCTTCTCACCAACAACAACGCATAACCGGCAACAATTCATGGCGCCGCTGCCACCGCAAGTCCAACACAACCTGCGCCGCACCAAAACCTAATCGAAAACAAAAACAAAATCGCATTATAGAATCCATATCAAATTGGATATCAACGAATGTATAATAACTTCAAGTCCAAAGAACGAGAACTGAGTAAGAACATACCGGAATTTGGCAAAAATCGAAGAAGATTGGGCGACGAACCTTAGAAACCCTAGGTCGATCAAACAAAGCAAAAAACACAACATTAGTACGAAGAATTGGACGAATCAACAAAAATAAAGAGAATTAAGAAACAACTTACAGAAACTTGGCGAAAATTGAAGAAGATTGTGCGACGAAATGATTTCTCTCTCCTTGGATGGAAGCGCGAAGAAGATGAACAACTTTCTCTCGGTTTTCTCTCTCCTGGCGTGAATAGTGACAATCAGAATGAAATAAAAAAACCCAGAAACAAGAAATATATAGCAGACCCACGAACACAGCCCATGGGTTATTAAATACCCATTTACCCGCGAGACACCTTTGATGGATAGTGGTCTAACGGTTAGACCGTCTTTCCTAAAAGTTTGTATTCTCATAATATTTTTATGAATAAGTATATAATCAAATTATAGTGATACAATTAACTGTTATTAAATAAGTTAGTGACGCATAATCTTTATTAATTAAATTTTATAATAGCTAATAAATATTAAAATAAAAAATACTTAAAAATTAAACAAAATAAAACTTAACTTGTTAAGGTATACGATTAAAGTAAGACATAACTTGTTAAGGTATACTATTGAGGATTGTTATTTATCATACAAAATAAATTGTTATCCATTTTGTTAACAACAAAATAAAACAAGAGAGGAAATTTAAGATTATTTTTTTGATGATCTAAACTGTGTGAATTTTGGTGTCTATTTATAGAGCATAAAAAAATAAAGACATCCATATTTTTATTTTATTATTTAGTTGTAATATTACTTTATGAGCATTGTAACTTTGCAATGGTTATATAACACAACAAATCTAGGTCATTAAAATCACTTTTTAATTAAATAAAATGATAAACAATATTTTTGGTCTCCCCATATGTCACGTGTCAAGTTATCCATATAAGAAGCTGGTTTTCCATTTGTTGTTCATGAACACCAATTCTTGATTGGTTTCATTATCTCTCTCATCTATTTACCTCTTTTACTAATTTTTATTTATTTTTCTCTCTTGAACACCAATGTCAGGTGTTTGATAAACATATAAATGCTTTAGTATCCTATCAAAATTTATGTCTAATGATTATTTTAACCAATTAAATTCATTGGGTCATTTAATTTCTCACACTTTTTCACTGGGACATTAAATTTTTCTTATTTTTCCAATATCATAATTTTGATAAAAGTGAAAACATTATAAATAAACGTAATTTGCCTTGTTTAAATAAAAGTAGAGGAATCTCAATGCACATTAATTAATCGTTAAAACGCGTGCAAAATAACAAACGTAAAGAACAAAAAGTCACAAAGGGAGTAAGATAAGTCTTCCCATTTAAATGGGAGAGTATGACAAAAGTCTAAGCAAGAATCTTGGAATGTAAAGACTCTATTTCAGACGAATAATAAATAAATTCTAATTCAATTAAAATTTGTATTATTTTTATTTTCATAAGTCTTAAATGAGTACGGGGGATGAAGTGAAAAAATTGGGTAAGTCTAAAATGGTTTCAACAAGAATCTGAGAAATTAAAATTTAATAAATGTTTGCTCAGACTAGCGTTATTCTTGCTCTTAATAAGTTTACCTCTCTGAAATCAGGTCTGACCTTGTTGACGCTACACACGAACAAGCAAAAACACCTTATTCTGTAGGGAGAATAAAGGTGTTTAGGGGTACTTCCCTTAAACAACGGTTGGCTTTATTATGTAGAGATCTCGCTCGTGAACGAGTTATTTGTAGGAAATCACCAAATACAAGAAATTTTTATGACAAAGTTAATGCGAAATGAGATGCTTAAGTAAAACATCGAGCAAAGTTAGACAAATATCATTGATTGATATGTAATGAAAACGGGACAAACATTAATTAATGAAGAGATTTACCTCAATGATTGAATGTTTGGAAAATACACATTGTGAACTGCTAGAAGTGCTTCAATACATGAGGGAAACGATGCGGACTATCGCTACGCTGCTGATATGCTACTAAGCCTAGGACTACACTAAGCGCTATGGCTAAAGCTACGAAAAGCTATGAAAATAAGAAACGCTTTGTGTTGTGTGTTGATGATGTCCTTCTGAATGCCGGTTCTAGGTGTATATATATACTCCTAGTGGAAGACGGCTGAAGAGAGGTTTGCAAGAGAGTGGGATTTACTCCCATAACTTCTTAGACTGGGAGAGAGAACCTGAGAAATTGTGGCCACGTCAGCCTTGACCTTTTTCGTATTTTCTAACTTTCTTGTAGCCGGCGCTGGCATTCTGTTTCTTCTGGGCTTCGCGTTTCTATTGGGCTTATCCTCTATTGGGTTGCTTTATTTTTTGTCTTGGGCCTGCATCTTGACTAAGATTGACTTGACCATTAACCCTTTGTTATTTTAGGGTCTTTGACTTACCGTATGCATTTGCTAAGGGTAAGATTTAAAATGTGTACAACAAATGTCCCCCTAATTTGATAAGGAGCATGGCGTACTTATCCAAATACCCCCTTGGTGAAAAGGGTAATTCAACTCGAACATAATATGGGCTGTGTGATTCCCATATCTGACTTTGATAGTTTTGTTTGGAGTTTATATCTTGGTTTGGATGTATAGAAAATATAGACTCCCTAACTCCGACTATGATTTGTTGTGTGATCCTTGGGAAAAATCATACCATCTTCTTAGTAAGTCCTGATAGTATGTGAGCTTAACAATTTCGTTGTTTCTCTGCGGCCCAAATTGGTCGATTTTCCCTTCTTCGTCGTCGATGAGTTACTATGGGAACATATGTTTTGCTATATACCTATCCCAAATCTGACATGCGCATTTATAGTGCACGACGTCGAATCTACCACCCTCCTTACGAACATAAGAAATATTATAGAATGGATGTCTTTCTATGACAGTCCCCCTGATGAGGGCATGCATTGGGCGAGACGAATACCGAATTTTAACTAATTCTCTGCCTGAGGATTTGCACACTCTGATGGTCGTTTCCTTGTCTCAATTATTCATTCATGTGAACATATGAGTTTTTGAAATGCCGAGGCGTTGCCCTAGTGTCGCAGCGCTTGGCCCAGTTCCTTAATCACCTAATGACTCGACCACCCGAACATCCCCAAAGTGTTTTCGGAAGGCAGATAATCGGGTTAGTTGGTAGTCTCGCACGAATTCTGCTTTGTAGTATTTTGGGATTTCCTTGGACATATGGTGGTTGAAACATATGCTTGGGAACTTAGTATTCCCTTTGATCTCTGAGAATTTTTTTTTTTATCATTGAGAGAATCAGGGATGAAAACGATTCTGTTCGCTCGCATTCCTTTGAGTAATCCACGTTTTATGTGATTTTAGGGACTACTTCTTTGGAAGGCTATTTATAACAGTCCATCGGTAGTTTGGTTCTTCCAATTGCTTAGGACGATAATTCCCATTTTCTTACTTAGTGGAGTGGTTTCTAGGATTTGTTGAAAGTCCCTTTAAACGCACGTTTAAGTAACTTTTTACACGTTCATTGATGTTTGAAGTGTGAAGAAAACACAAATAGAAAAGGAAAGGACTCTTCCTAATCATAAATTAAAAATATATGGCCTTAATACTGATAATTAAAATCTACAAGATAAGTGAAAATAACTCAATACGCAACGTTTCCCTTATGTTTTAGAAGAGGGGTACACAAATGCGCGAAAAGTCGATAGTGAAAATAGTCCTTTCTGACCCTGGGTCAAAGTCTTTGAACTCGTCGTCACTGCAGGTTGTGAGATGATAAGGGTATGGGTGTCCCCTTTCCACCTCCTCATCCCAAAGCTGATAGGTTCACTTGTATTGCGGTAGTGTGAAACTCCCATCAGACTCCCTGAACAGGGTGACCTCGTAATACAGAAATCAGATCAAGAGCATTCTTATGGCGAAATCGTGATGGAGCTTGGGTTGGAGATATTTGTGTAGGGGAATACAAGTAAAAACATAAAACATGTGCGGAACATCCCCAAAGGCAGGAAACATGTATAAAGCACAAACTAAGCGTACTTACATTCGAAGCGTTTTCCCGAGTTTAGTATGAACGAACAAGAACAAAGAACTCCAATTGTCGTTCCTCTATTTGGTTCACCGACACGTTAAGATCCGTCTTGATAATCGTAGCTTAGACAATATTCAAGAGTGTTTGCTTTTTCGGGAAGAACAGTTTTGTGTAGGGAGAAAAACTGAAAACAACGTAATTTCAGAATTAGGTTTAGGGTTCAAAAAACTGATTAGTGTGTGTGGAATATAACCCTAAGGTTATATTTGTGTAACCGGCCAAGACACAAGGCCTTGACCGGCCACACACTCACACTCACCGCAAGCCACACACGCAAGCCCACTGCAGAACGAAGCCCACAGCAGCCGAGGAGCAGCGATGGGTCGCGGGCCTCGCTGGCTTTGCTCGCTGCTTGCGGCCCCTTGTGCGTGCACACTTGTGCCGCTGACTGGCTTGCTTGCTGCGTGCAAGCTTGCTGGCTTGTTGGGCCATGCGCGCATGCGCGCTTAAATCGACGGGCCGGCAGCTCCGATGCAGCTCATATTCGCAACTAACGCCTTACGACTATTATTTATCGTATCATATACGACGAATCACCGTCGTACGATACGATTATTCGTTTCTGCCTTCTTACGAATATTCGCGATACGATATACGATTCCGACGCAAGGTCGTATCGTATAATACATTTTCCAAACTAATTCCCGAAAAGCTATTAAATGAATTTCCGATTCATTTAATCCGTTGATCTTTTACATGTCATTGGTGTGACCTTATAGGTTCAGTCAAGAGTAAGTTGTGAGCCTAATATAGATTAGAACTCACTGATCGGAAGCATTGCTCCAGCTAGTTGTTCCGATCACTTGATCTTACTGAATTAATTGTTCGCAATTAATCTGAACCTTGGTATTAGACTTAATGCACCTTGGGTGAAGGACATATTTCCTTCAGTCTCCCACTTGTCATTCAGACAAGTGTGCATTCGCATTCCTTTATCGCTTAATGTTACTTGTTGAACATAAGGTAAGATCCAAGCCATCCTTATTAGGTCCAAAAGTGTTTCTCGGATTACAGAGCTCAACTGTTAAACTTTTACAAAAGGTTAAGCCTTAACCATTCTGAGCACGGCCATGCATTTTCACAGTATCTAACTCTCCGAGAGGCTTTGTTACACAACAACACCATATCCTATCAAAGATAGGAGGAAAATCCATTCTTGCAATCTATGAAAACTCACTTTGATTCATAGTACGACCAATAACTGCTTTTGTAGCCTCCTTTTATGGTGCGACGTTTAGCTAGTATTAAAGCGAACTAATTCTCAAACGAGAAGACATAATCACTCATGTTCTGAGGAATGGTTCTAATCACCATTAATGAGAACTACTTATGATATGTCTTTAATCTCTTAAAGTGTTCTCATGGTCAATCCGATACAAGATCCAATAAGTATCTATGCAAAAGATTCTGACACCCAGTCAATCTAGTTCAAGAAACAGAACTAAAAAATCTACTTGCAATCTAATCTTCATTAGTCATTGGTCGTCCACCTTTCAGTGACCTGGATTAGGGATCCTTTGTGACTTCAATATTCAAGTTCACTTATGGGTGTTTCTTTGTCGAAGAATACATCTTGACATCCCATTTTAATGTTTTGAATCACATGGACTTATCATTTAATACTAAACCAAAATTAAATGAATATGAAATAATAATTTCATAAATATGAAATGGTTAAACCAATTGTTTTAAACACAGATCTAACAGATGTTCTAAAATAAAACATAGAAAATCAAAGCCATTCTCCAACTTGCTTGATTCCCATGGTTGCTACATGTGCGTTGTGCTTCAGATGTGGCAACGGTTTAGTCAATGGATCCGTGATGTTGTCGTCAGTTCCAACCTTGTAAATCTCGATTTCTTTTCGTTCAACGGTTTCTCGAAGTATGTGAAATTGCCGTAGTACGTGCTTGGACTTCTGGTGGCTCCTAGGCTCCTTTGCAAGGGCAATGGCTCCGCTATTGTCGCAATACAAAGCCATTGGTCCTTTAATGGAGGGACAAACTCAAGTTCTTCGATGAACTTCCGAATCCAAACAACTTCCTTTGCTGCTTCTGAGGCAGCAATGTGCTCGGCTTCAGTTGTAGAATCCGCAATAGTGCTCTACTTAGCACTTTTCCAGCTTACTGCTCCGCCATTAAGGTAGAACACAAAACCAGACTGTGATCTGAAATCATCTATGTCGGTTTGAAAGCTTGCGTCCGTATAGCCCTTAACAATCAACTCATCTGTACCACCATAGACCAGAAACTGATCCTTAGTTCTTTTCAGGTACTTTAGGATATTCTTGGCAGCATTCCAATGCGCCTCACTTGGTTCTGATTTGGTACCTGCTTATTGCACTATGTGCGAACGGAACATCCGGCCTTGTACAGATCATAGCATACATGATGGATCCAATAGCCGAAGCGTATTGAATTCCACTCATCTTTCTATGCTCATCAGATGTATTGGGACACTAAGTCTTTCTTAGATATGTGCCATGTGTCATGGGTAGATGGCCTCTCTTGGCTTCCATCATATTGAACCTAGCTAGCACTTTGTCAATGTAAGTGCTCTGGCTTAGTCCAATCATCCTCTTAGATCTATTCCTATAGATCTTGATGCCCAATATGTACTGTGCTTCTCCTAAGTCCTTCATTGAGAAACACTTTCAAAGCCAAGTCTTTGCAGACTCCACCATAGGAATGTCGTTTCCAATAAGTAGTATGTCATCTAAATACAAGACTAGGAATACAATTTTACTCCCACTGACCTTCTTGATACACAAGATTCGTCCTGATTCTTAATGAAGCCAAACTTATTGACTGCTTCATCAAATCGTGTATTCCAAGTCCTAGATGCCTGCTTTAATCCATAAATGGATTTCTTAAGCTTGGATACCTTTCCTTGGTTCTTTTAATCGACAAAACCCTCCGGCTGTGTCATAAACACAGTCTCTTCAAGAACACCATTCAAGAAGGCAATTTTGATATCCATTTGCCATATTTCATAGTCATGAAACGCGACAATCGCAAGGATTATCCGAATAGGCTTAAGCCTAGCGACTGGAGAAAAGGTTTCATCGTAGTCAACGCCGTGAACTTGCCTGTAACCTTTTGCTACCAATCTGGCCTTGTATATGTATAAAATTCCATCCTTGTCTTTCTTCAATTTGAAGACCCATTTACATCCGATTGGTGTAAACCCATCCGGCAAATCTACCAAATCCCAGACTTGATTTTCAGACATGGAGTCTATCTCGGATTTCATGGCCTCTAACCATTTAGTGGAGCTTGGGCTCGTCATAGCTTGCTTGTAAGTCATAGGTTTATCACTATCTAATATGAGAACTTCTTAGTTTTCAGTCAAGAGGACGCCTGTGACCTACGAGGGGCAACAACGTCTTAAGGAACTACTCCCACTGGCTCTTCTAAAGGCCTTAGAGGTTCTTCACCTTGAACTGCTTCTAAAGAGTTCTTGGTTCGTTGTTCGTCTTGAATCTCTTTGAGGTCTATTATTCTCCCACTTGTCAATTTGGAAATATGATTCCTTTCCAAAAAGACACCGTCACGAGCAACGAATACTTTGTTCTCTGACTTGTTGTAGAAGTAATAACAATTTGTTTCTTTTGGATACCCAACGAAGAAACATTTTTCAGATTTTGGTTTGAACTTGTCCGAAATTAATCGCTTGACATATGCTTCGCAACCCCAAATCTTCAGAAAAGACAACTTTGGAAGTTTCCCAGTCCATAATTCGTATGGAGTCTTTTCAACAGCTTTTGACGGAGCACGATTCAGTGTGAGTGATGCTGTTTGCAACGCATGTCCCCAAAATTGTAAAGGAAGTTCGACTTGACCCATCATTGACCTGACCATATCGAGTAAGGTCCTGTTTCTCCGTTCCGACACTCCATTCCATTGAGGTGTCCCCGGAGCAGTCAATTCAGAAAGAATACCGTATTCTTTTAGATGGTCATAAAACTCGTGGCTAAGATATTCACCTCCTCGATCTAATCTTAGAGCTTTGATTTTCTTGACATGTTGATTCTCTAATTTATTTTGAAATTCTCGGAATTTCTCAAACGATTCAGACTTGTGTTTCATTAAGTAAATATAGCCATATCTACTGAAATCGTCCGTAAACGTTATGAAATAGCTGAAATCACCTCTAGCTTTCGTACTCATGGGCCCACATACGTCCGTATGTATTAGCCCTAGTAGTTCGCTTGCTCTTTCTCCCACCTTTGAGAAAGGTTGCTTTGTCATTTTGTCAAGTAAACAAGATTTGCATTGACCAATCTTCTCTAAGTCGAATGATTCTAGAATTCCCTTCCGTGTAAGTAATTCCATGCGTTTTGTGTTTATATGGCCTAATCGACAATGCCACAGATATGTGAGATCGGAATCACCAGTTTTAGTATTTATGTTATAAATGTGTTTGCTTGTATCTAGCACATATAGACCATTTTCTTGTTGTGCTGAGCCATAAAACATTCCATTCAAAGAAAAAGAACAACCATTGTCTTTAAATTGAAAACTAAAACCTTTAGAATCCAAACTTGAAACGGAAATGATGTTTCTGGTGATACTAGGAACATAGTAACAAATTTCTAGTTCCAAAACAAAACCACTAGGCAAAGAAATAAAATAAGATCCTACGGCTAATGTAGCATTCCGTGCTCAATTTCCCACGCGTAGATCCATCTAGTCTTTATCAAGCTTTCTACTTCTCCTTAGTCCCTGCGAATTGGAACATAAGTGTGAGCCACAACCAGTATCTAATACCCAAGTAGTAGAATTAGCAAGATTACAATGTATATAACATACACACCTGAAGTAGAAGGAACGTTTCCGTTCTTCTCATCTTCCTTTCTCTTCAAGCAATCCCTCTTCCAATGCCCCTTCTTCTTGGAGTAGATGCATTCAGAGTCGACAGGAGAACGAGTCACCCTCTTCTGTTTACCAGAACTGGTGCCGTTGGACTTAGGTGAGGGCGTAGGCTTGCCCTTACCCTTCTTACCCTTTCCCTTGCCTGATTTCTTTAAGCCTTTGCCCTTATGCACCATAAGCACGTCGTGCTTATTCTCTTGCTTGAGCGTCTTTTCAGCATAGCATGAAGCTCAGTAAGAGTTTTCTCCATGCTGTTCATGTTGTAATTCAATTTGAACTGATCATATCCACTATGAAGAGAATGGAGAATGATGTCAATAGCCATCTCATTTGAGACGTCATAATCTAGATCTCTCATGTTCTCAAAGAGTCCGATCATTTAAAGAACATGTGGGCTCACTAGTTCTCCTTTCTTGAGCTTAGTCTCAAGGATCAACCTCTGAGTCTCGAATCTTTCGATTATGGCTTGGTCGTGAAACATGTTCTTTAACTCCGAGATGATTTGGTAAACATCCGAGTTAATGAACGTTTTCTGAAGTTCAGGATTCATGGATGCAAGCATCACACATTTGACACCCATGTTGGCCTGGATCCAACGGTTAAGGGCAGCTTGAGTCACCTCCGGCCCGACGGCCTCTAGTAACTCTTCCTCGAGGACATATTCTTTTTCCTCATGCATTAGAACTATTTGCAAATTCCTTTGCCAGTCGAGGAAATTGTTGCCGTTCAACTTCTCTTTGTCGAGAATTGAACACAGGTTGAACGAGTTGTTATTGTTTGCTGCCATTTGATTACTACATTTGAAAAGAATTTGCAATAAATAACCATTCATAACATAATAACTTCAAAATAAATGCTAACATGCAATAATTAAAGCTATGAAAAATTTCATTCATACAAAAGCAAAACATGGTCCAAAAATTAATGAAACGATTCCAAGACCCTAAAAGTCCTAAATCCTTAAGCAGCTTTGGCATGTCATAAGATTGGTTAATAAATTAATACCATAATTTATCCCATTGCCACAACATATGCCATTGTTGTTTGAGTTAAAACCACAATCAACGTGTTCCTTTGGGATACCTTACCATCTAAGTCAACTAAAATAGCACCTCTCTTTGGCGGAAACCTACTACCTTAGATCCCTAGATTTTTGTAAGTGCTTGATTTGGAAGGCAATTTTTAAACTCAATATTACTTTGGACCTAGTTGTTTCTATGTTGGTTTGATTATTTAGTGAACTAAATCTAATCGAGCATACAAACAACATTCATGCATAATATATTCATACAAGCATTATATAGTGCATAAATAAATTGGTGAACTAGTATGGCCCAAAACTCTTGTCTTGAAGCATCCAATCTTCTTCACTATCTTGTTAGCTTGGCATCGTCTTGAATCTTCATTCAATGCTAACTTAAAGTTCTAAACTAGAAATAATAAAATTACATCAAAATTTCAATGGTACGCAGACCATATTTTAAACTTTACATTCAAAGATAAAACGGTTCGCCGACCGTATTTAACTATCCTAGATTGGCCATACTAGTCACTTGGAGTACCTGCATTACATATTATATACATATATATAAATATATATATATATATATATATATATATATATATATATATATATATATATATATACATATATATGTATATATATATACATATATATGTATATATATATATATATATATATATATATATATATATATATATATATATACATATATATATATATGTATATATATACTTATATTCTATGCATTCATCCATTCGTATCCTAAAACGAATGACCCAATTAAATATGCAAGTATTTACGTGACTTATTTAAAATTCACGTTCACATAAACGCGTCCTAAAAGATTAATCAATTTCAAATTATTAATCCTTAGAATTTATTCTAATTAAAATTTTATTTAATTAAAATAAATGCCCTACGAAAATAATTAAAATAATTATTTTATTTTAATTTCATTAAGCGGCTCCCACTCATTAATGCTGTGCTCGTCACTGTGATGCTCGTCGCTGCGCGCAAGGCAAGGCAGCCTTGCCCCTTGCTTGCTCGCAGCTCGCAAGCCAAGGCCTGCCTGCCTTGCTTGCTCACTCGGCCAATGCGCGCGGCACGCAGCTCGCTTGCTGTTGCCGGCGTTGCTGCGCCTATGCTGCGGGGAGGCAGCCCGCATGGCTACGACGAGCCACACTCACTGCACACCCCTTTGTTCGTGCCTTTGGTCCGTGCTAACGAACCAACTAATTAAAAAAAAAATCAATTTCACGAACATATTTGCATTTAGTTATTTTTCAAAAAATTAACAATTTTTATTTTCGAAATATAACAATTTTTAAGATTTAATTAATTTTTACAACAATCCAATTTCCCAAAATTTATTAAATCTAGGCTAACTATTTTCAAATTTTAATGAACGAACAATGTCAACAAAAAAATTTGAACATTTTGATAATCGAATCTAAAATTTTAAATCGTTCTAAACATTTAAATTTCAGATTTTTACCAATTTTGTTTAAGTGTTGATTTAAATTAAAGAATCTAATCAAAATTTTAATCCAATAATTTTTAAAAAATTCCACTTTATATAAAATTATATTCCCTTTCACAATTACCCAAATTTCCAGATCTAAATTATTTTAAAAATCAATTAGCGATCTAAAATTTACGAATTTGGGGAAAGTGAAATTAGGGTTTATTCTTAACATTTATGGCCGAAAATTTTACCATAATTTTAAAATATACCCAACAGAATTAGGGAAAAATTTCAATCAATTCCGAGTAGTTTAGGTCGACCAATTAATTGCAAAACTTTCCAAATTTGTTAATTTTAATTCGTTAATTAACAAAAACGCCCAAAAATGCATTCTTCGAGGTCTGTTTTTGCAATTCTGTTCCCATTAAATGATCTTAGAAAATCGTTTTAAATCAGATTAGGGTCATAAAAGTCTAAATTTTAACAATTTTCGAATTCAGAACTGCTTCCTGCGATATATCCAATAATCCAGAAACATTCGAAAAATTTACGAAAATTATAAGAAAATTCGACAACATACAAAAACATATAATCATGCTAAAAAATTGTTTGAATACATAAGGCTCATGATACCACTGTAGGGGAATAAAGTTAAAAACATATATCATGTGCGGACCATCCCCAAAGCCAGGAAACATGTATAAAGCACAGATTAAGCGTACTTACATTCGAAGCGTGTTTTCCCGAGTTTAGTGTCGACGAACACGAACAAAGAACTCCAATTTTCGTTCCTCTATTTGGTTCACAGACACGTTAAGATCCGTCTTGATAATCGTAGATTAGACAATATTGAAGAGTGTTTTCTTTTTCGGGAAGAACAATTTTGTGTAGAGAGCAAAACTGAAAACAACGTAATTTCAGAATTAGGTTTATGGTTCGAAAAACTGATTAGTGTGTGTGGAATATAACCCTAAGGTTATATTTGTGTAACCGGCCAAGACAAAAGGCCTTGACCGGCCACACACTCACACTCACCGCAAGCCACACACGCAAGCCCACTGCAGGCCGAAGCCCACAGCAGCCGAGAAGCAGCTATGGGCCGCGGGCCTCGCTTGCTTTTCTCTCTGCTTGCTACCCCTTGTGCGTGCACACTTGTGCCGCGGGATGGCTTGCTTGTTGCGCGCAAGCTTGCTAGCTCGTTGAGCCTTGCGCGCATGCGTGGTGAGCGACATTTATGTCTCTCTAAACTTAGGTTTTTGTAGTATTTTATTATGATTTTTTGTAGTTTTAGATAGATTTTTTTGCATTTATATGTCCTTATTCCATCATTGAACTTTTCAGGGAATTATTGGAGAAAGATGGAAAACAAGTGGAAAATAGCTCGAAGCAGGCCTGTGCGATCGCACGGAAATTTCGTGTGTTCGCACGGGTCAGAAAAGTTGGTATTGAAGTCAAGCAGACTGTGCGATCGAGTTCCAGCAAATTAGAGAGGATAGTTCCTAGTTTTTCAAGCTTGGTAGGAGAGAGAAACTTCAATTTGGGGAAGATTCAACTTGTAATTCTCTTTAAACTCTGAATTCTTTTTGCAATTTCAATTCAATCTTTAATGCTTTGCTATTCTTCTTGAGTTTTTGATTGTTCAATTGCTTTGATGTTAATTTTTGTTGATTCTTATTTCCCATTGATTCTCAATTGAATTCTTAGTTTCTTGATTCTTTAATTCAACTTTTCAATTCAATGTCTAGTTGCTTTGAACCCTTGATTTCCTTAGTTAAAGCCATGAGTAGTGAGTAGTTTCTAGTTAGGGGTAGGGGTGAAACTAGGGCTAAATTGGGGGAAATTGAAGGATGATTGTTGATTATTGATGTCATAAAATTTGATTTGATGATAGGATTTCCATGACTAATGAATTAGTAGTTGCAAATGTTAGTTTAATTAGGATTGATTGGTGTGCTTCATCTTGATTTGGCAAGAGATTGTGAATCTCTATGATGCATGTGAAAAGTAGGTCTTCATTGCGATTTGTCTAGTCCTAGGATCATGCGAGAGCTTTTCTTAGATTAGAGGACTTAGCGCGCTCTATCCGAGAGGTGGCGAGCTCGTCAATAGTTTCTTTTCCCCTATATGTCAAGTCATTGCATCGTAATTGTGTGATTAGCCTTTGTCCTTCCCCGATTACCCTAGTCTATCCCCAATTCCCTAACGCTTTCCTTTATTTGCAAAACTTGTTTGATAGCTTAGAATTGTAGTCGATAATTCAATTTCAAACTCCGTCCTAAACTAGCTTAACAATTGAACTCACTTCACTCCGTTTGCTTGGGACGATCCCAATCTTACCACTATAGCTAATATAGTCGGTTAGGTAGGTGAATCTATAAATTTTGTTTGATAAAGGTGTATTCATTCAATGACGGAAAATACCTCTATCAAAATGGCGCCGTTGCCGGGGAACGGTTGTTGTTTTTGAGTTAAGTTGAGTCTAGTTTGACCATAGAAAATCCAAAAATATTTCATTCTTGCTTTAGTTTTTCCTTTGCATTTCTCACGGTTTGTTTGAGTTTTGCATGCAAGATAGGGGTTGAACTCGTCATAGGCCTCTCTACCCTCTCGACCTAGAGTTAGAGAGGACTTTGCAAAGCTTGAGGCGCATCCGAACCCGTTCGTCGAGCTACAATAGATTCGAAACTTTGAGTGAAGCTACGGAACGAGAGTCAACAAGTCCAACCATTGAGAGAATGGCTTTTCCGGTTAAGAACCTTGGAATTCCGGGAGCCTTTGAGGCGACTTGTGGCATTCAAGCCCCGACTACCAATGCAAACAATTTTGAAATAAAGCCCGCATTTATTAATTTGGTGCAAAGTCATCCATTTTGCGGAAAGAGTAGCGAATCACCGCATGAACACTTGAAACAATTTGAGCACTATTGTGATGCCATTAAGCACAATGGAATGACTTCGGACTACATAAGGTTGACGCTATTCCGCTTCTCCCTCTTGGGGCGTGCTAGTGATTTGCTTGGCAAGGAGGTCAAGCCAAACTCACTACGGACTTGGAATGAAGTGACAAGTGCGTTCTTGAGCAAGTCCTATTCGCACGGGAAGAAAACGGAGTATCGTCATAAGATCCAATCATTTGAGCAAAAGCGGGATGAGTCTCTATTTGAGGCTTGGGATCGGTTCAAGGAATAACAAAGGGAGAGCCCTCATCACGGGATTCCTAAATGGCTCCTCCTATAAACTTTCTACTTGGGATTGAGCCGTACCTCCAAAACAAGTCTTGATGCGGGGGCGAGTGGTCCTATAATGAACAAGACGGAGGACCAAATAGAGGAGATCATAGAGGATGTTGTGCAAAAATACCAAGCATGGCATCTAGGAACAAGGAGCTATGATTGCAAGAGCAAAGGTGAGGATAGTAAAGGGTCGATTTATGCAATTGAGCAAGCGCGCATCATCGAGAAGATTAGCTCAAGGTTAGAAAAGCTTGAGAGCACTCCAAGTCAACCCCCATCACCATCAACAATTCCTCCACCATCAGCTACACTTCTCACTAAGGGGAAGATCAAGGTGAGTTCCTATAACACTATGCCATTAGATACATCCTTTTGTGAAAATTGTCATGAGTATGGGCATTTCCCTAACATGTGTCCTTTAGCGCATAATGTTTCATATGTGGATTATGGCCCTTATTATGGAGGAGATTTTGATGTGGAATATGCCAATGCTATGAATGAGAGGCCTAGATATGATGGCCCCCCGAAACAAAACTTTAATAGGCAAGCACCTAGAGACCCCCCAATGCATGGATCCTACCAAGGCATCGGCCAAGGAGGTGGGTATGATAGTCAAGGCCGAGGTAACTATAGGGCGCAAGGCTATCAAGGCCAAGCACCCTATAGTCAATCTCACGGTCTTGGCAATAAAACTCAATACAATCAAGGTAGTTATAACCCTAACCATCAAGGTGGAGGGGGTTACAACTATCTTTATGGTTAGTGTAGGGGTGCTTCTAGTGGGGGCTATCCGTCGAACTCGGGAGGACAATATGGTGTTTCTCAATTTCCTCCTCCCGGATTCAATGGGCCAAGGACCTATGGCAATCAATACCTTCAAAATCCTATGGGTTATGGAAATGCACCTCCACCACTCCCGCCTCTCAAGACTAACCTTGAGGCTCTTATGGAGTCATTCGTGGGGGCGCAAGCCAAGAAAAATGTAGAGTTTGAGGATGGATTCAAGCAATTCAACACTCATTTGAAAATGATCGAAGCCTAACTAGCACAACTTGCTAGCACCATCAAGGAACAACATGTGCATACTAGTCTCCCACCCCAATGTCAACCTCCTAGGAAAATGAATGCCATTATGACAAGGAGTGGGAAGATTCTAGATGGTGGTGCTAGAGCTAGTAAGGTTTCCGAGTCAAAAGGGAAAGATCAAAACGGGATTGTTGAGTCGAATGACGATGATGCGGTAGAAGAGGAGCCTCACATAGATGATGTGAATGATGTTTCAAAGCCAAAAGAGGCTACTCTTTTACCTCTCCCCACTCCTAAACTTCCATATCCCCAAAGGTTTATAAGGCATACGTTGGATGTTCCAATTGTCGAAATTCCTAGAAGTTCTTAGGAAATTGCACATTACCATTCCCTTTACGGACGCATTGAAGCAAATGCCTACTTATGGCCCCAAAACTCAAGGATTAGGGTAATTTTTCTATCACATGTGCTATTAAATTAAAGCCCTTGAGATTGGGAATGACCTATGTGATTTGGGGGCTAGTGTGAGTTTGATGCCTTATTCGGTGTTCACTACACTTGACATTGGAGAGTTGGTACCTACCAATATCACACTTCAACTTGCCGACCGATCGGTCAAATATCCAATCGGCAAGGTTGAAGATGTGCCATTGCGAGTAGGCAAGTTTGTCATCCCCGTGGACTTTGTGGTGCTCGATATTGATGAGGACGCTCATGTCCCAACAATTCTCGGGAGACCATTTTTGGCCACGGCGGGGGCTATTATTGATGTTAAACAAGGAGTGATCACACTTAAGGTGGGCAAGGATAGTCTCACATTTGACTTGACTAACACCATGCACTATCCTAGATCACTTAGTGAGGATTGCTTCTTTGTTGACTCCCTAGACCCCCTCGTTCACGATATGCACGAGCATTTGCTTGTTTCTAATGATCCATTTGAGCTTGCTCTCTTGAATAGGGTAGGTGTAGGATATGTAGGTGTGGAAGCGGCACAATACAAGGAGCAATTGAACACCACCCCACTTGGTGAGGAATGTTGCGTTTTTCTTGACCGAGAGGACGTCCTTGATGATCTTAAGCAACGTGATGGTGAGGAAGCTCCCAAGGTTGAGCTCAAGGCTCTACCTTCGAGCTTGAGGTATGTTTTCCTTGGTTCCAACTCTTCATATCCCGTCATTGTTAATGCTAGCCTTGATGATGGGCAAGTCCTTAAGCTCGTCCAAGTTTTGAGGAGGCATCAAAGTGCTTTGGGGTATACCATTGATGATTTGAAAGGAATAAGCCCGGCACTTTGCATGCACCACATCGAGCTTGAGGACAATTGTAATACCTCGTATTTTTATAATATTTATAAATATATTTTATTATATTTATATTTATAAAGCATTTTACGATTTATTATCATTTAAATAATATTTAAATGCATTTTATTTAATGTATTTTAATTTAATTAGAATATTTATTATTTTAATTAATTACGAAACGAATTAAATTCTTGAGTCGGGAAATTAAATGAGTTGCAAATGATTTTTAAAGCTTCGGGTTTTAAATAAAAAGTCCAGTTCGTTTTATTAATCAAGCCCAATCCAAACAGTTTAATTTAAATCCTAAGCTAGCCCAATTCATCTAATTCCTAAGCCCAACTCAAATATCATAAGCCTAGCCCATCAAGGGATTAGGGAGCCTATAAATAGACTCCCTCATCATTAAATGAACCCCCAAAATTTCATAAAGCCCCTTTTTGCTTTGCTTGCCCCTCACTCCATCTCTCCTCTCTCTTTTGCTCGGCACCCGCACGCCCTCAAGGCTCGTGCCCCCGTGCTGCGCCCGCACGCCAGCACGGCCTTGTGCCCTCGTGCCTGCCCTCGCCCACAACACTCGCCCTCGCCTCTCCTCTCTCGCTCGTGCACTCGTGCACACCTGCTGCCCCTCTCTCGCCCGTGCCCTCGCGCACAGCGCTGCACCGCTCGCCCTCTCTCTCTCGCTCGTGCCCTCGCGCACAACGCTTCCCGCTCGCCCTCTCACTCTCCTTTGCACCCAGCGCGCGCGCGCCCCCTCTCCCCGCTCGCGCTCGTCGCCCTTGCTGCGCACACACACGTTCGTGTGTGTGTGTTCGTATTCGATTTCTTTTTCGCCCAATCACATTAATTCATGGTTGTTCCGTGCTATAGGCCGGATTGGTATAATTCTCTTCTTCCTTACCTATTTTATTTAAATTCCGTATTTTAAATTATTATATTAATATTGTTTTGAGTAATTAAAATGCTGGAAACCGGTTATGAATACCGTGGTTTGAGGATTTGTGTGTTGTGATTCATTAGGGTTGTTTTAATTATTAAAGGATGAATTTTCAGATTTGTTTATTTAATAAAGCATTGATTTTTATGATATTAAACTAGTGTTATTGGGATTTTCAAGTTAGGGTTTTAACCTAGACCTAATGAGTCAATTGATTAGCATAATTAGGTGATGATTTTAATTATGATAATCAATTATATTTTCAGATTTGAATAAAGGTTTAAAATGTCGATTTTTATTGATTTTAAAGGCGGAAAAAGTATGTTTTCGTACTAGGGATCGATTTTGCAAATTGAGACGACTTTACTATTGAAAAACGATTGAATTCTAAAGTCTAAAGGAAGTTTTAATTTTTATAAAGTTGCTGGAAATTTAATGAACATGGAAATAATTTAAGTTTCATTATTTTGATGATAGGAGGTGATTTCTAGTTGAGTGCTCGTTATTGCAAAGTGGCCCCTACGCTTAGGTATTCAAGGTACGTATAAGTCTAGGGCGACCACACCTTTTTGTCAATGACATTTCATGATTGTTGATGATGTGAATTACATTATGTGGAATCATGTTTATTTTGGTGAACGAGCATGTGTTTTGTGATGTTGGATTTATTGGATTAATTGTTGAACAAGCATGTTGAAATTATTATGAGTATGGATTTCATTGTCAACCATGTTGTTCAATATTTATGCATGTATGGTTTATCTCACATGCAAGGGATGGATTAATTATTTGTATGCTATTGTACGGGATGTCTAGCATACTTTGAGCCATTTATTTGTACCTCGTCGTACTATTTATTTTACCACATGTGAAGGGTTAGCTCACGTAAGCCACCGCACATGTAGGGTTCAGTTGGGAATATTATATATGAAATGAATTAGGATTTGTCGTGCAAGGGCATAACCCTCATGTTAATATGCATGATGTGGAGTCTCACTTTGGTGAGGAGGAACATGGTAATAATATCACAAGTGTCTTGCTTGGTCGATCACAAGTCTTAAAGCATTAAAATAAGATTGTTTTGGTTGTTTATTAATGGTATGTATGCATGTTGTCGAGTCTTGAATTCGCCTTTAATAAAATATTAATAAACGTAAAGTGCAACCGGAACAAGCTTCAAAACTCTTGGAACGTATATACCTTGAGTATGAACAATGGGGGGAGTCTTGCCGGAAAGCTCGTACTCCTACTAATGATACAAGACGTTGTTTCATTTATACTATGCGCAGGAATTCCGTCGGTATGGCCCGACACTCGGTATGGCCCGACACTCGGTATGGCCCAATTTTATTATTTATTCTTTGGTGTATGGTTGGCTCCCATCACCTTTCCTTTATGGGATATTCTTTTGGCCCGTTCGAAGCTTATTATTATTAAATTGTGAGTCAAGAGTCGAGTCAAGAGTCGAGTCTTGTATCTCATGATTGTTTGATTTGTTATTATATGTCTTTTGCATGTTGATTAGTACTTAGGGAGTGATGCATGTTTTAGTTTCATTTACTCTATGCTTGTAAGTACTCAGCTTTTGCTGACTACGTGTTTTGTGTGTTTCTGGTCATGGCCTTTGCCTTAATGACCCTATGATGATCCATCATTTGCATTTGCATTGTTGGGGAGTAGATTAATATAGCAGGTTGGTAGATCAAGTACGATCGAAATCATGTGGCTTGGGATGATTGAGAGAGTTGCATGCTTTCGTTCTTTGAAACTATTTTATTTAATATTTTAATTATGTTTGAAATGTTTGAATTATTTATACTTTGGGTTTTGGGCCATTATGGTTCCAAATTGTAGGAGGCCTCAATATTTCATTAATTATGGTTTTTAAAAGTTAGTTGACATTTAATTCCGCTGCGTAATTATGGTAATAGCCTTAACCGTTATCACGGTGGCGGTAATGCTTTAGTAATTCCTTTATTTTAAGTTGGAAAATGGTTTTATAAAAGCAAGGAATTATTAGGGTGTTACAACAATGCCATCCCACATCGGGAAAGACAACACAAGCTTAATCCACCAATGGGTGAGGTGGTTAAGAAAGAAATTGTCAAGCTCTTGGCGGCCGGGATCATCTATCCTATTTCCAATAGTAGATGGGTGTCCCCGGTCCATGTTGTCCCCAAGAAAGGTGGGATGACGGTAGTTAAAAATGCACAAGGCGAACTTATTTCTACCCGGACGGTGACCGGGTGACGTATGTGCATTGACTATCGTCAACTCAATCTTTCCACGAAGAAAGATCACTTCCCCTTGCAATTGATTGATCAAATGCTCGAACGACTAACCAAACACAAGTATTTTAGCTTTCTTGATTGCTATTCCGGGTTTCTTCAAATCCCCATAAACCCGGAAGACCAAGAGAAAACTACATGTACTTGTCCATATGGGACATTTGCCTATAGGAGGATGCCATTCGGGCTTTGCAATGCCCCCGGGACGTTCCAAAGATCCATGATGAGTATTTTTGGTGACATGCTCGAGGAGGAAATGGAGGTTTTCATGGACGACTTCTCGGTGGGTGGTGCCACCTATGATGAGTGCCTCGTCAATCTTGAAAAGTGTCTTGAGAGATGTGAGAAGGTTCAATTGGTGCTTAATTGGGAAAAGTGTCACTTCATGGTGCAAGAAGGGATTGTACTCGGGCATAAGGTCTCACACCTTGGTATTGAAGTGGATAGGGCGAAAATTGAGGTTATAGAGAAGCTCCCTCCTCCGGTTAATGTTAAGGGGATCCGCTCCTTTCTTGGGCATGCCGGTTTTTATAGGAGATTCATTAAGGATTTCTCGTTGATTGCTAGGCCCCTTACCAATCTCCTTCAAAAGGAGTGTGATTTCCAATTTGATGCCGCATGCCTCAAATATTTCAACACACTCAAGCACGCCCTAGTTTCTACTCCTATTGTGTAAGCCCCCGATTGGTCCCTTCCTTTTGAATTGATGTGTGATGCTAGCGAATATTCGGTTGGTGGTGTCCTAGGCCAAAGGAAGGATAAGAAGATCCATGTGATATATTACATGTCCAAAACTCTCAACCAAGCCTAATCCAACTACACTACCACCGAAAAAGAGTTTCTTGCCATTGTACATGCCTTTGAGAAATTCCGAACCTATTTGGTGGGTTCGAAGACTATTGTGTACACGGACCATGCGGCAATCAGATATCTCATGGCAAAGAAGGTGGCCAAGCCTAGACTAATTCATTGGGTGCTCCTCCTCCAAGAGTTCGACATCGAGATTCGTGATAAGAAAAAAGGAGCCGAGAATGTGGTAGCCGATCATCTCTCTAGGCTAGAACTTGGGGATGGGGCTAAGGATGATGTGTCTATTGAGGATGCTTTGTGTGATTATACCTTGTACATGGTAGAGAGCTCCCCACTTCCTTGGTTCGTTGATATTGTGAATTTCTTAGCTTGTGCAGGTGAGCGGCGTTTACTTGACTTACATGAGATTGAAGAGCTAAGAATGAATGCATATGATTCGGCAAGTATCTATAAGGCTCGTTCTAAGCAATATCACGACGCCTGTATTGAGAAAAGAGAGTTCAAAGAGGGAGAGAAAGTCTTCCTCTATAATTCTCGTTTGAAGTTATTCCCGGGTAAGCTCAAGTCCCGGTGGAGCGGCCCATTTGATGTTGTCAGAGTGTTCCCACATGGTGCAATTGAGATTCGGGGAGAAGATTCCGGCCCCTTCAAGGTTAATGGTCATAGGCTCAAGCACTATTATATGGGTGACTCTCTTGGTTCGTTTGCTATCATTGACCTAAAGGACCCCCCATGAATATGGGGGGATTCGTCAAGCTAATGACGTTAAACGAGTGCTACCGGGAGGCACCCCGCGGGTTTTGTGCATATTTTTGTGTGTTTCATTGGTGTGGGTTCACATTTTCCACCATTGCCTTCCTCGTTGATCTTTTGGTGAGTTTGTTTGATTTTTCGGATCTTTGCGGGACTTGCTCCCACGGAATCTCCGGTAAACTCTTTCTAACTCGCATGCATTCTTTTGGGACGGGAATATTTCTTGTGGGGCATTTGGTTGGATGGGTAGCTGTGCCCCTCCTAGTTTTGTTTTAGGCCTTGGGACACAGCCTAATTCAAGCTTGGGGGGAGTTTTGTTGTGTGGTTACTTTGTGTTGATTCATGCCATTGAAATCATGCATTTTGTGTGCTTTGTATATACTTTAATGCTTTCTTTCCTTAGTTTCTTTGATTTTAGTTTCTTTTGTTTTCCTTTTTGTTTTCTTTTGTTTTCCTTATTTTCATTTCTTTTCTTTTCTTTCCTTTTCTTCCCTTTTTCTTTGTTTTCCTTTCCTTTTGTTAAGGCAAGTTTTTCTAGCTTTTTAGGCATTATTCTTGATTTGGGCATAATAAAAATGGAACTTGTAGGTTAGAATGCTTTTATTCCTAATTGGTAGATGTGTGCACGGTTTTCAATGTCTTGGTTCGAGTCTAGTATCTAGGTGTTAAGAAAGTTGGTTAGAACTTTGGGTACGTAGCATGAGTCTTGAACCCTTGGTTTGTGGTAAGACGGTGTCGATCGCTCTAGTGACTTGAAACCGGAAAGGGTAGTATTTGCTCCCATTTGTGAGGTTCATGTTCATTTTGGCCCAAACACAAGTTTTCATATATTGAGTGGCATGGATCCTTGGCATTGACTTTCTTATATCCCGAATTTGACTTTTTCCTTCCCGAGATCGCAACCGAACTACTTTAGGGAACGATAGAGGCATTTCTTTCGGTGACTATTTTTCTTTTTAGTTTAGGACTTTATTTCCTATTTTTCTCATATATTTTTTGTTTGCACTTGCCCCCTTGCTAGCCATTTGAGCCTTGCCCCTTCATTTCTTATAAGCTCATTACAAGCCTATTAGCCTTTGTTTTATTTTCACCCTTAGAAGTCATAGTGAAGCTTTGTGTTATTGTGCTTGATGGTTTTGAATGATTATGCAATAATGAGGAATGATTGATGTTGGTTAGAATGGAAAAGTTTGGGAATTATGTTGTATATAGTGAATAAATAAACAAAGGCAAAAAGAGAAAGGAAAGTTTTGAAAAAGCCAAAAATAGAGAAAAACAAGGCAATGAGAAAAGTTTCAATTGAAACACAAAAAAAAGGAGAAAATCAAATCAACAAAAGTTTAAAAAGAGTTTTAGTTGTGTTTTGTTGTTGAATAAGCTTGGGGGTACCCCAAATAAGTGGTATGAGTTTGTTTTGGTTCGATTTGCTTGAGTAAAGTTCATTTCGCGCTTTACTTTAGGATTGAGCACCAATTTCCAAATTTGTTCCACGCCCTACCCCTAGCTTATACGATACACCCTAAAAGCCCTCTTGACCCTTTTGAGTTGAGTCATTGTCGGTGGAGGGAGGATTTGGTCAAATTTATGGAATGGGATTGTCATGCTAAGATGTCGAGTAACCTTCTTTCCCCTCTTGCAATTCTTGTCTTTTCCGGCGCCTTCGCGGCGTCACGAGAAGCTATCCTTAAGGGTGGATGGGATCTAGAGATTTGACACAGTAAGATCGGTTGAAGGGGAATAGATAAGTGCAAATCCTTAGTTCTCTTTGCTTCACACTTAAATCCTTCACTCGACTTAGGGCATTGGTTAGCGTGCATTCGTTTATTGGTTAGTAATATTAGCATTCTTTCGTGCTCTTTCCATAATAAAGGCCCTTTTCTTGAATTTTGTAGTTTTATTTGTACTTTCTTTTCCGTTCCTTTCTTTTCCTTTCTTTTCTTTTTCTTTGTTTTTTTTCCTTTTATGTCTTGCCTTGATTGTGTTTTTGGAAGAGTTATGGGTGGTTCTCTTTGGAAACCCTTGCGAGATCCCACTCGCCCTCATGAGCGATTGTGGGGTTTAAAGAGCTTGTTGCATGCACTTAAATGCAACCGTGATTCGTACGAAAGTGAGTTAGGTTGTATATTCTTGTATTTCTCGTTTTTGTAGTTTTTAGAGTTTAAATAATGTGCTCATTCTTCCCTATTCTCATGCTTAGTTTGCTAGGGACTAGCAAACGCCTAGCTTGAGGGAGTTTGATGAGCGGCATTTATGTCGCTCTAAGCTTAGGTTTTTATAGTATTTTATTAGGATTTTTGGTAGTTTTAGATAGCTTTTGTTGCATTTATATGTCCTTATTCCATCATTGAACTTTTCAGGGAATTATTGGAGAAAGATGGAAAACAAGTGGAAAATAGCTCGAAGCAGGCCCGTGCGATCGCACGGAAATTTCGTGTGTTCGCACAGGTCATAAAATTTGGTATTGAAGTCAAGCAGACTGTGAAACCAAGTTCCAGATCTGTGTGTTCGCACAAAATCGCAAATCGATGCAAGAACTTTCCAGTTTTGCGTGCGCTGGCACGCCATTTCAGCCCCGCTCGCACGGAATTTTTGTGTGCACACACAGGATTCTCGTGCGAGCCCATGAAGATTTTGTGGAATTTTTCTATCTCATAGCCGTGCGATCGCACGGAATTTTTCGTGTGTTCGCACGGTACGAAGGAGAGAATTCGTCGCTGAGCCTGTTCGCACAAAATAGTAGCCTGCTCGCACAGGTACGATCGCACCTGGGTCTCCGCGATCGCACGGTTGCTCGGGCTTGCACTTTTCGAGTTTAAATTTTCTAATTGTAGGGAACATATAAATAGAATTTTAGATTTTATTTTAAACAAATTAATTCATAATTAGATTTTTCAGCAAATTAGAGAGGATAGTTCCTAGTTCTTCAAGCTTGGTAGGAGAGAGAAACTTCAATTTGGGGAAGCTTCAACTTGTAATTCTCTTTAAAATCTTGAATTATTTTTGCAATTTCAATTCAATCTTTAATGATTTGCTATTCTTTTTGAGTTTTTGATTGCTCAATTGCTTTGATGTTAATTTTTGTTGATTCTTATTTCCCATTGATTCTCAATTGAATTCTTAGTTTCTTGATTCTTTAATTCAACTTTTCAATTCAATGTCTAGTTGCTTTGAATCCTTGATTTCCTTAGTTAAAGCCATAAGTAGTGAGTGGTTTCTAGTTAGGGGTAGGGGTGAAACTAGGGCTAAATTGGGGGAAATTGAAGGATGATTGTTGATTATTGATGTGATTAAATTTGATTTGATGATAGGATTTCCATGACTAATGAATTAGTAGTTTCAAATGCTAGTTTAATTAGGATTGATTGGAGTGCTTCATCTTGATTTGGCAAGAGATTGTGAATCTTTATGATGCATGTGAAAAGTACGTCTCAATTGCGAGTTGTCTAGTCCTAGGATCATGCGAGAGCTTTTCTTAGATTAGAGGACTTAATGCGCTCTATCCGAGAGGTGGCGAGCTCGTCAATAGTTGATTTTCCCCTATATGTCAATTCATTGCATCGTAATTGTGTGATTAGCCGTTGTCCTTCCCCGATTACCCTAGACTATCCCCAATTCCCTAACGCTTTCCTTTATTTGCAAAACTTGTTTGATAGCTTAGAATTGTAGTCGATAATTCAATTTCAAACTCCGTCCTAAACTAGCTTAACAATTGAACTCACTTCACTCCGTTTCCTTGGGAAGATCCCAATCTTATCATTATAGCTAATATAGTGGGTTAGGTAGGTGAATCTATAAGTTATGTTTGATAAAGGTGTATTTATTCAACGACGGAAAATACCTCTATCAATGCGCGCTTGGCTCGACGGGCCGACAACTTCGTTGCGGCTCGTATTCGTGACTAGTGCCTTACGGCTATTATTTATCGTATCGTACACGACGAATCACCGTCATACGATACTATTATTCGTTTCTCCCAGCTTACAAATATTCGCGATACGATATACGATTTCGATGCAAGGTCGTATCGTATATTATGTTTTTCCGAACTAATTCTCGAAAAGCTATTAAATGAATTTTCGATTCATTTAATCCGATGATCTGTTACATGCCATTGGTGTGACCTTATAGGTTCAGTCAAGAGTAAGCTGTGAGCCTAATATAGATTAGAACTCACTGATCGGAAGCATTGCTTCAGCTAGCTGTTCCGATCACTTGATCTCATTGAATTAATTGTTCGTAATTAATCTGAACCATGGTATTAGAGTTAATGCACCTTGGGTGAAGGACACATTTCCTTCAATTTGGGGACTATCTCTTTTCCCCAAGCTTTGCAGAATAGATCAAGCCGCATTTTCCTGTGTATGTGGGTTCAAATAAGACCAAATTTTCCCTGCCAGGTCCAGGTTGGCACCACTTGAGTGACGCTCTCTTTTTCGGGCGTGACTGGGAGTGTCTCTAACTTGTGTTTGGCACCAAAAATCCATTTGTACGCTTCTTCAAAGCGTGTGGCAACCAGTTCGTCTCTGGTTTTCTTGAATTCATGACGGATATCCTTCTTGAGATAGAGATTCTCACAGACATCAGGATATTCGTCATCGGAAACGAATTCCTCGTCAAAGTCAAACTCCTCGTTGAACTCTACATTCAAGTCCACTCTTTGTGTTTGGTGGAAGAAGCAGAAGAATTCAGTGTTGTGAGAGAGGATTTGAGTATGATTTTTTGCTTGAGGGCGGAAGCCCTTCCGAAAAAATCCCCCTTTTTATTTACAGAGAGGAAAGAGTGGGCAGTTAATAATCAAGGGTCACTTCAAAAGTGAACCGTCACGTTGTTTCCCTACTTCCGTGTTTTTGAACAACTTTGGGAAACATGAACTTATCTCATCATTTATTAGGTGATTAAATGACGCTTCGTTTTTCTAAGGGATTAATAAAAGAAAGATTCCAGATTTTTCCTCTTTTATGGTTTTTGATAATAAATTTTCATTTAGATGATCAACAACAATATATTAACAACACTTGTTACACAATATGTTATGTTTCACATATTATGTGACGTACCGAAAATATTATAAGGCATGGTAGCCTAACAATATTACTTGTACAAAATATTTAACTAATATTTATAAGGCGTGGTACCCTAACAATATCACTTGCGCAAAATATTTAACTTAACAAAGGGAATAGGGGTATGAACCTATTTTTGGACTGCCCTTTGTGCCAAAATACATGATCCAAAAGAGAACCTTCCTTAATCATCTTTGTCACTTCCATAATCATTGTCCCTTCTGGCATATCCATCTTCATCCGGTTCACTATCATCCATGAACATTTCAGGATCAGCGCCCTTATAGGCACTAATAGAAAAAATGCCATTTGCTGCAACGCTTTTGCAGCTCACGTTATATATAATCGCTACGAAAATCCCATGGTCAATGCGGGTCAAGTGTTTAATGAACTTTTAGCAACCTTTATGGGCTCCAAACGCTGCGAAATAATGGAAAAGAAATAAAAAATGTAATCGCAACGCGCGTGGTGAGTGAATGATGTAAATATGGGCGCGTTGAAACTTACCTTTTCATCACAATGTTTCTCGCATTCTCCGCTCGCCCATTTCATACTCCCTCAAACCCTAGCATACACCCTTTCTCTCTCTCTCTCTCTCTCTCTCTCTCTCTCTCCCCCTCTCTCTCTCTCTCTCTCTCTCTCTCTCTCTCTCTCTCTCTCCCTCCCTCCCTCCCTCTCTCTTTCTCTTCTTCAGATCAAACATCGTTTAGGTTGGAATTCCGCCGTTTTCATCGATGGTCAAAGGAATGTCGCGTTATCATCAGATATTAAGCTAATTTTGGTACCGATTTATGCTCTCACCAAGAATTCCAGAAATTAGGTCACAGTTTGGTGTTTTTCCACCAGATTTTGGAGCTATTTAAGCATTTTATGACCTGGTATTTATGGAGGAAGCTTCAAATTAATTTGTTATTTTTCTTTGGTTTTGGAGAAGCGAAGCCATGGGAGAAGACAACCATAGTAGGAGAAGCGAAGCTACACGAATTGAACCATGATTCTTCCAGTTTGTTGCTTCGCCAACGGCAAGGTAATCTCTCTCTTTTCGAATTGTTCATCGCCATCTTTTTCTAGGGTTTTCTCTGCATTGTTTAAGGGGTTTTGTAAATCACTAATTTCTTCAACTTTTTGATAAATTTTGGTTGTTGAATGTGTTCAGATAATAATTGGAAACTAGCGGGACACTAAAGGGTACTACTTATTCTTTACTTATTTCTATTTCCATTTTGGTTCTTTGTACTTTGTTACTTAACAATTAGTATTTGTGTTTAATTTTGAGATTCTTTCATGAAATTGTTTCAATGGATTATTCTGTTTATGGTTGTGAATTTAAGCCATTTTCATTTCGCAATCGTCGAGTGTAGCTGGGGTTACTTGTTTTGCTGATTAAGTTATGTGGTTTTGTATTGTTGGAAAGAACACTACTTCTTGCTTTGTTGTTATCGAGAAAGTTTTTGTACTTATTATTTACTTCTTCTCGTACACAAGACTTGATTAAGTTAGAGTTGCTGACCATGTGGTTTGGAGAAAGTGAGGCGAATGTGAGAAATATTTGACGAGCCGAAATTCTCATGATGCCTTAATTTATCTGAAAATTTGTTCAAAATTGCACAAATTTAGGCCAGAGACTAAAAGTTCAATTTGATTGCTTTTATTGAAACACAAAAGCGCATCTGTTTTCAATAGGCTTTCCTTTTATGTAACACCCTAATAATTCCTTGCCTTTTATAAAACATTTTCCGACTTAAAACACAGGAATTACAAAGATATTACCGCCACCGTGATTACAGCTAAGGCTATTTACCAGAATTACGCAGCGGAATTAACTAACTTTCAAAACACATTAAATAAATAGTTAATGGTTATTAAAAAAAGTTGGAACCGTCGAGGCCCAAAACCAAAGTAAAAGTATTTCAAAATCCATTAACTATAAGCAGTAGTCATGACTATTAATAGAGTTTATAAAATACGGAAGAATAAAACTCTGAACTCGAATCCCATGTTAACTTCTTGTAGACACCTAATTTGTGTCTCCCCATTGGGATGATGACGATACCATTATCCTTGTTAGGTAATTGGAGCAACTCCGTGGGGAAATTCCAATTGCTAAAAGCAAGTCCAAAATCCAAGAGCCGCCTTCCAATCCCCGAGGCCGTTCCCCTTCCGGAACTCGGTACAAAAATACAATTTTCAAAAACCAATTTCAAAATCCAAATACAATCTCATCTAGTAGACCATTCCATTGGTTTTACTAAGCCTTTTCCACTCAAAATCATATAAGGCAAGTCAAATTCGGGCGCCGACCCACAAAACCGAGCAAGCCGGGGCTCGTCCCGTAAAACCGAAATTCAAAACCCGAAACGGCTTGTTTTTAGGAGCGAAATCAAGTCTTAACCCCAAGCAAACACTACGTGCCAAATATCGTACTATTCGTACGAAGGTACATCAATACAAGACAAATCAAGGACGGAGCCCGCGTCCTTGTTTTGGTGGCATTCACGCCACGTCACCAGCGCTGCTTCGGCGTGCTGCGCTGGCAATGGATGGCGTTTAGCAGCCATTCCCCCTATAAATACCCCCTAATTCCAAGCATTAACGGAGGCAGATTCAAGACATAACGTCGTAATACAAAAATTGCACCTCAATATTCAATACAAAAATCAATACAAAATCCTCCAAAAATATCATACAATCTTCAAGCTTTAAGCAATTGGGAGTTCTAATCGGAAAGCTTGCCTAAACCTAACTAGGTAATTCCGAATCCAAACCCTAATCTATTCAATGATGTCTTGATTTTCTATTTTCAAAATGATTAGTAAGTGGGCATTTTTACTCTAAAAAATGTCACTTGCAACAATCATACATCTTTTCAAAATCCAAACTTTTCAAAATGAAAAAATGCAAACTTTCAAGATTCAAGGATGTTCAAAGTTGTTTGTAATCACTTCTTTGAACTAGAATCATTCTCAAGTATGGAGTAATCAAAGATGATGCCTTTCTAACTTTTAAAGGTTTATTCTTTGAGATTCAAGACTCCATTTTTCAATATACAAGTTCAAGTTTTCAAATTTCAAGATCCAACAATGTTTAGGGTTGTTCATGACTACTTCCCTAAACTAGGATCCTTTCAAGCAAGAGCACACCAAGGATCTAACCTTTTCAACATTAAAAGGCCCGATCTTTGAGATTCAAGTCTCTTAATTTCAATATTTCAAGTTCAAGTTCAATATTTCAAGTTCAAGTTCAAGTATTTCAAGTTCAATATTTCAAGTTTCAAGCTTTCAAGTTCAAGTTCTATATGCAAAATCTAGGATACTTTGGGATGAACAACTTCTCCCAAGTTGAGATTTTTGGCTTTGAATTCGTGTCGAGCGCACTTATTTTTAAGTAGCCGTTTGGCGTTCGGATCTCATGTGCCCAAGTACAAATTTCAATATTGCAATTTCAATTACGCACCTTTCAATTATGCACTTTCAATTCCGCAATATCAATTCCGCACTTTCAATAGCGCATTTCAATTCCGCACTTCCAATTATGCAACTTTACTTGCCTAGTCCTTCTAGGCAATGTGGACCTACTCTCTAGTCCATCTCTAGGGGGTCTTGTATTTACTAATTCCGCACTTACTTACTATTGTGATGTTGCTTTATTGCTTTCATCACCGCACATGCTAAATACAACAAAATACAAGGTTACATCACGCTTAACAAAGATAATTTCTTGGACAAACCGATCTTAGGTTCCCTTAAATTAACTTTAAAGCAAAGTGACCGCCATACAAAGTAGAAATTTAATTTGTCCTAAATTCAAACCCACATAGTCTAAACTAGGGTATTTTCGAAAATGTTGTGTCACGCACTTGAATTATTTCTAAAGCTCGCGGAATAAGCATCTCGTTTACGGTCCGGATCTCACCCATCCGTTTAGAAGATTCAAGTCTTATCCTAATAGAGTAATTTACGGTCTTTCCAAACAAGACCCTAAACAATGTTTGGTGGCGACTCCGACAAAGTACAAAATACGATGGTTTCTAAAACAACCGCCCCCGTAGGGGAAAATCCAAAAACACCCCCTACAATTCTGGCGACTCCGCTGGGGAGTTCCTGATTTCAACTTCAAAAATACGAGCAGACTTTGGGCATCAAGCCACTGATCTTCTTAAGTTCTGGATGCCAGCACTGGCGCCAGGCGCAGCCTCCTGCTCCCAACGCCACTGTCTGCATCCAACACAGTGGCTCACAGTGGCTTGCTGCCCATATTTTGCTCAAATTTTCAAGTGGGAGTCGGTCTATTTCTGTACTTTGAAGGACGCTCCCAAACCTTGAGAACGAATGTAGAAAAACGAGCTTTTCAAATACAATATTCAAGTGCGATTTTAATTTTCAATTTCTAGGCATTTCATGCATTTTTCGAAAACCATATTTGTGCAAAATGAATTTCTACCTTTGCCCAAACGGATTTGTTCTACATTCGGGCTAGCCCCGGGGGCAACGAAATGGTGACTCTCCATACGGTTCCCGACCAAAGTGTGTGAGCATTTCCGCGCCTACCGAAACTTGGCATTTGCTTGACATTCCCGATGTCAAGTATGGAGGCCGTCTGCCGACACACACGTCCCTTAGGCGGATGTGCAAGTTGTCGCCGGATCCGTCTCTTAGTCAAGTACCTTTTGACACCCAAAGCCGACCACTTGCATCATACAAAACTTAGACCGACCTTAGGTTGAGAACTTTTCATGTCGCATTCATATACATGTTAGTGTGACAACGTGCTATGTGTGCATTGTGTGGGCGTCTTTGCACGCGTGAATGGCTAACCTCGAGTTCTAGCTTGCCAAAACCAATTAGCCTCCAACTAGGAAACCAAACCCCTAGGAGCATCATTCAAACCTCATGCACCTAAAATCGCTGATTTAAGGTCTTTTAGGAGCGCCACTCCATTTGATTCAAAGCCCTCAAACACGCCTCACGCACAAATGCCGAGTTTCAAATCCAAATCCAACGGCGTCATAATGCCGGATTTTCTAGTCCAAATTTCGAGTTTCAATTTCAAATCCAAATCCAACGTCGTCATAATGCCGGATTTTCTAGTTCAAATTTCGAGTTTCAAATTCAAATTCAAAGCCAACGGCATCATAATGCCGGATTTTCTAGTCCAAATTTCGAGTTTCAAATTCAAATTCCAATCCAACGGCGTCATAATGCCAGATTTTCTAGTCCAAATTTCGAGTTTCAAATTCAAAATTCCAATCCAACGGCGTCATAATGCTGGATTTTCTAACCCCAAATTTCAAATTCCAAATTCAAATTCAATCCAACGGCGCCATAATGCCAGATTTTCTAGTCAAAATTTCAAATTCCAGCGGCGTCACGCCGGATTTTCTAGTTCAAGCATCCAACTTCCAAGTTCAAAAAGAATTCAATTCTAGCTCAAGTCTTTAAAGGTTCAATTCCATCCTTCAAAATCTCAAATTCAAATTACCAATTCCAATCTCAAAACCTCAAGTTCAAATGTCCAAACTCATGCCGTCGTAATGCCGACTTTTCCATTCCATATTCCAAACCTCAAGTTCAAAATTCCTATATTCAATCTTTCGAATCTCAAGTCCCATATCCGAAATTTCCCAATTCTAAATCCATGATGGCGTAATGCCGGATTTCCCTCATTCAATTTCAAATTCAAAATTCCATGATCAAACACTTCAAAATTCCAAGTCCACGGCGGCATGATGCCGGACTTTCCCAATTTCGAATCCAATTTCAAATGGCGTGACGTCGGAATATTCAAATTCAAACATCTCATGCTCTATACAAAAATGCTTCTTTCCCATTTCAATGTTCAAACTTCGAATCAAATTCAAACTTCAAACTCATCTTCAAGCTACAAATCCTTGCTTTCTAGTGCTCTCAAATTCAAAATTCCAAACATTTCCGATGGGTTGAAAATCCCTTGAAATAGTACAAATTCAAATTCTATTATGGGTTGAAAATCCCTTGAAATAATACAAATTCAAAACTCTCTTTTCCAATGGGTTGAAAATCCATTGAAATAGTACAAATTCAAATTCTATTATGGGTTGAAAATCCCTTGAAATAATACAAGTCCAAATACCAAATGGGCTGAAACTCCCCAGAAATAATACAAGTTCAAAATTCCATTCAATGGGTTGAAATTCCCCTAAAATAGTACAAAATTAATTTCCAAATTCTATTCAATGGGTTGAAATCCCCCTAAAATGCTTCGAAATCCAATGGGTTGAAATCCCCCTAAAATATTTCAATGCGTTGAAATCCCCCTAAAATACTTCGAAATCCAATCGGGTTGAAACTCCTCAGAAATAATACAAGTTCAAAATTCCATTCGATGGGTTGAAATTCCCCTAAAATATTCCAAGATCCAATGGGTTCAAATTCCCCTAAAATATTGACCGGTTGAAATTCCCTTGAAATAATACAAAAATCAATGCCCTTTCAATCAGGTCGAAACTCCCTTCAAATACTCCAAGTCCAACGGGTTGAAATTCCCCTAAAATATTGACGGGTTGAAATTCCCTTGAAATAATAAAAAGTTCAATCTCCTAGTACAAGTCCAATTTCCAAATTCTCGAAAGGGTTGAAATTCCCCTAAAATAGTTCAATTTCCAATAGGTCGAAATATTCTTTTTCGATATTCCAAGTCCTAGTATAAAGAGTCAACTTCCACCAAAGAATAAAGGCTCCTCACAAACACTTCCAACGGGTTGCAAATCCCGAATACAAGTACAAAATCCAAAATTCCCGAATCTTTGGAGTGGCACTTAGAGTCAAGTCTAGGTCTCATTCATTGCATGCATATCATATCATGTGCCGGGAAGTTCAAGTGCTAAAGTTCTAAATCATGTGGTGTGTCCAAACTAGGAGTCCAAGAATCTTGTGGGTTCGCCGAAGAGGAGAGAGGTTGAAAAGAACTCCATCAGCCCTAGCCTCACTCATAGCCGGCATCAAACGAGCAGCCAGTTCATCTCCTACAAATCAAACTTCCAGTCCCTTTCAAGAATCAGCCCAAATGTCTACCCCCGATCAACTCACCCAGCTCATAGCAGTTGTCGCCAGTCTCAGCACCAATGTGGAGAGCATAAGCAACCGACTCGGTATTGTGGAGCAGGCGGCACCCACCGATGACCTAACCAAAAAAGATCTCTGATCCAAATGGCAAAATGTTCAAGATTACTGTGGGCGAAGGATCTATGATGAGCAAGTCCGAGTCAGGGGATGAGTCTGGATCCGAGTCTAGTAACGAGTCTAAGAGTTTAAGACTAGAGTCTTGCATCAATCAAGAGCCTCTAAAGGCCGAGCTTCAAGTCAAAACAGTCGATGTAATGATTGCAGATTTCAATAACACTTCAATTTCTACTTACTATTCGAGTTCTAATTCAAAACACAATCCTAATCCAAACAATTTTCCTTCACAAGAAGCTGACCTTGAAATTCTAAAAGCTGTCCAAAATCATGAAAACAGGACGCCCATAATTGAGGAAACAGAAAAAATCAACCTTTCTAACAACAGTGATTCAAAACCAGTTCAGAATGGCTTAACTCTTTCTCAAGCAGAGCGGGATGATCTTATTAAGCTACTTTTAGAGTACATAGACGTGTTCGCATGGTCCTATCATGATATTCCAGGGGTTGATCCAAACATCGGTCAGCATACAATTCCCCTCATTCCAGGTTCAAAGCCCATCAAGCAGAAACTCCGTTGCATGAAACCGGACGTTTCCCTCAAAATTCAAGAAGAGGTCTCTAAGCAGCTAGAGGCCTTGTTTATTCAAGAGTCCAAGTATCCAGATCTTTCAAGGTATTGGGTTCCAAGCAAGTGTCCCAATTCATTCAAGAAAACATTATATGCATATATGGTGTTCCTCACAAGTTCATCAGTGACCAGGGAACCCATTTCCAAGGAGAATGTGAAAACCCATTCAACAAGTACAAGATTCAAAATTCAAGTTCTATAATCTCTAACCGAGCAAGGCATCTACAATTCAAAAGTACAAAATTCAAGTTACAAACTCCAAATGTTCAAGTTCTAGAAACATATACAAGCTTCAATAGTTCAAACTTCAAAAGGGGATATCGTATAATCTTCAATACAACAATCCCAACGGGTCCATGCTCCGGGAAATTCAACATCATCGCTCTTCGCCTTATCGCCCACAAACCAATGGAGCAGTCGAAGCAGCCAACAAGAATGTCAAGACCATCATCATGAAAATGACTACCAATTACAAGGACTGGCCCCAGAAGCTGCACTTCGCATTGTGGGGGTATCGAACTTCAATTCGCACTTCAACTGGTGCAACCCCATTCTCATTTGTCTATGGAATGGAGGCAGTACAACCTATCGAGCTGGAGATACCTTCTCTAAGGATAATCCTCGAAAGCAAAATCCAAGAAGCTGCATGGGTACAAGCAAGATATGACAAGCTAATCATGCTCGATGAGCGTCGACTTCAGGCGGCTCACCATGTACAAGTCTATCAGCGCCGAGTGACCAAACATTTCAACAAGAGGGTCAGAACCCGAAACATCAAGGAAGGCGAGCTTGTCCCGAAAGCCCTTCGCAAAAGCATCATGGACCCAAGGGGAAAATTCAAACCCAACTGGGTAGGCCCATACATTGTCAAGAAGATCCTCTCCGGGTAAGCAGTCAAACTAACAGACGTCGATGGAACAGAAGTCAGATCTCTGACCAACCTCGATCAACTCAAGAAGTTCTATGTCTAAGTTCCATGTTCGAATTCAAGAATTCAATTCAAAGTTCTGTAAGGTAGTCAGAACTACGTTCGGCCTGATTCCTTAACGGGACACGTAGGCAACCTCATTCCGAGGCCCGGCCGCTTTAATACAAATAAAATTCAAAATTTCCTCAATTAAGGGCATCCTAAAAATCAAATCAAACTCAAAATTCAAAATCTAATTGTTGTTGTCTTTATTCCAAATGTGCCAATTTCAAAGCAAAGCATGTTCAAGCGGAATTTAACATAATAACTTTTTATTTTACTCTAAGGCCTTCAAAGCTAATTCAAATACAATGTTCGGATCAAGTGAAGCAAAGTTCAAAAGCCTTTTTACTTCCTAAACACATTTTCTAAACACATCTTCCAAACACATTCTTCAAACACAATTCCTTCTAGTACAATTCAAACACATTCAGCCTACAAAGATCTAGGGTCGGGCGACTATGCTCTTGAGTCCTTGCACCTTGAGTACTATCCCCCGGCTCCTCCTACAATCAATCATCAATCTTCCCCTTGCCCAAGCGGCGGGAGAAGGA
The DNA here is from genome assembly GCF_020520425.1 of Spinacia oleracea. Classification (NCBI taxonomy): domain Eukaryota; kingdom Viridiplantae; phylum Streptophyta; class Magnoliopsida; order Caryophyllales; family Amaranthaceae; genus Spinacia; species Spinacia oleracea. The sequence continues at coordinate 98,113,166 of NC_079489.1, forward strand.
ACTTGCAAGCCTTCCAAAACGAGAGGATGACGAACCTCCTTTGGACTCAGATCGGTCAAGCACTGGACGGGCCACACTCCCGTCACCTTCTTCATAATCAGTTGATGCAGGGCGTCTAGCTCTAGAACCTCGGACTCTAGCTGGTCCGGAGACAGGAATGTCCCCCTGGCTTGGGCTTTTCATCCATATAATATACCCCGCAGACAGAGTAATTGACTCAGGTGGGAACAGAACACTCAAGAATGGTTTGGCGACCCAATACCGCCTCCAAACTTCAAGTCGATTTGCATTCAACGCAACAGGTTTCAGGCTCTCTTCAGCACAATCTGGGACTTCTTGTTTCAAGCCATACTGTCTCATCACTCTAGCAGGCGAGTAGAAGACTAGCATTGTGAGGCTTGGCACCCTCAAAGCAGTAGAACCAGGGGCATGTCTCATGGAAGCAATTCCCCACCAAGGAACTACCCACCTTATACAAGATTCAATCCCAGAGAGTGCGCTTCGCCACTCGTCCAATGAAAGTCGGCCATACATCATGGGCCACACGGTGAACCCTTTTCTATTATAGCTCTCCATGTTCTCCGGTGGTGCCACCAGCATGAGCCTCTCCATAAGCCAAACCTTGGGGAGTATACAAGAAATGAATTTCAAAATTCAACATTCAAAATTCAAATACAAGTACAAATTCAACATACAAGAAGGCTCCAGATCCTTACTTGGAGTAATACCGGACTTCCCGACGACAAAGAGGAGGGGTCTGACTTCAGCATGTCAAGGCCCATCAATGTTTCGCCAATCACAAGCGGTATTGGGTCCCGGCCACTAGCAAACTTCTCTACAAACTCTATTAGGGAGGCATCACCATTGCCAAACCCCTGCTTCGAAAAGAAGAAGCGAGCAAAAATACAAAAACTCAAGGCCCTCAAGTGGAAAACCTTGGGAACATCAAGCCCAGCAAAGTAGGAGACAAGGAGGGACAAGTCCACCCCTCTGCCGTATACAACAGCACTCAAAAGTGGGGGCTTCAAGCCCAAATATCTTTCAAAGCCCAAGAAAAATGTTCTTCAACACTAGGCATGCATGGCTCCGACATAATGGGCCACCCCAATATGGAGCTAAACTCTTCAGGGAGGGGACATACCTCATTATTCCCAAAGCGGAAGACATGATGATTCGGATCCCAAGCCTCCAAAGCAGCAAGAATGAAGTGCAAATCCAGCTTTACAAACCGGAAGGAGGCGAGCACCCCAAGATGCATGCCATCGAGCTACCTTTTCTCCAATTTGCCTAGCGAACCAAGCCAAGAGTTCAAGGCATTTTCAAAGAACATAGCCATATTCTCTCTTCTTTTTCGTGAGGAAGTAGTATGCAAGGAATAGCAGGGAAGGATTGATGTAAAGAATGATCCGACAAGCTCCCTATTTATACAAGAGTCGGCTTGCACGACAGCACGCTGGCGCCAGGCGCCTTGTCCTGCGCCAGGCATAGGGGCCCACAACGAAGAACGAGGCCACCGTCCTCTTTTATGGTTCCGAGTACACACTCTTTAGTGTTTCGGACATCAGAGTATAACCTCCATTATTCAAGATTCCAAAGCCGCAAGCCGCGCAAATTCAAGCAGTCCGGATCAACGCTTCGGGCAGATTTCGGTTCAGTTTATTCAAAATTCAAGCATTCTAGTCCTAGATCGGCGTTCTAAGTCGAGTCTGCATATGCATAAGTAAAAGTTGAATATACTTTGACTTGCGCTTTTTCTTACCAAAAAACCTCAGTCAAAGTGGGGGCTTATAGTGGGTACATACACCCGAAAAAATGGGCAAATTAAACCAAGAGAAGGAAAGAAAAGAAAAAAAATTAATAGTTGTGGTTGAGAGGTTTCGAAGAGGCGATCACCTCACCTCCTTCGACACCATGGGAAGACCTCGAAAGAACCATGGAAAATCTTCTGGAAAACAACCGAATAAGAATAAGGATGCTCTCACTAAGCCTATTACTCGTGCATCCTCGAAGAACACTCAACCTCCTTCAATGGTGGATGATGATGCAATTTCGGAGGGTTCGATTTCAGACCCAGACCCGAGTTTATTGGAACTAGAAATTCTCACCCCCAAATCTTCACTGGCTGCTTTGCAAATGCGTTCACAGGTGCGTAATGAATTTCATGCTTGGATTAATAGAGTTGAATCTGGACATGATATTCGTACCCATTTTTCTTCGAACTTAAAATTTGGCGAGAATGGGGGTAATGGGTCTAGGATTGATCATTCTCGCAATTGTGAACCTGTGATTATGCATTCTTGTGATAATGATGAACATGTCCATGTTGATTCTAATGAAACTGTTGTGATTGAGAATTCCCCTGTTCCATCCCCTGTTACAATTAGACTTGAAGATATTGAGGATGAGATTGCTTTTTGGCAATCAGCTATTGTGTGCTATGTGTTGGGAGCTAATCCTCCTCAACATGTGATGGAAGGATTTGTGCATAGAATCTGGGGGGAAATGGGGGTGGACAAGGTTGCTTTGATTGGAAAAGGCATTTATGTTGTCCGATTCACTACAATGGAGAACTATCACAACATCCTTCAGGGGAATGCTTACTTTTTTGACAAAAAACCTTTGATTGTTAAACCTTGGTTTGCAGATGTCAACTATGCAAAAGACCCTGTGAAACAAGTCCCATTATGGATCACACTTCCTGGGTTAGATGTTAAGTATTGGGGGGAAAAAAAGTCTGTTCAAGATAGCTGGTCAGGTGGGGAAAGCCATTAGAGTGGACCAAGCTACTAAGAATAGAGACAAGTTGATGTTTGCCAAGGTTCTAGTTGAGGCAAATATTGGTCAGTTGTGTCCTAAACAGATTCAATTTGTCAATGAGAAAGGTCATGTAGTTGATCAACCTGTGGAATATGATTGGCTTCCAATCTTATGCTCTCACTATAGAGGGTTTGGTCATGAGAGTACACTTTGCTCTAAAGTTTTGGAGCCCCCACAGAGGAAGGTATGGGTACCTAAACCTATACAGCAGGCAAGGGTGGTGAATGCCCCAATACAAACACATGAGGATGAGACTACCATGGCTCAAGGGGAAGGTACACATGGTGTGGTTGCTACTGATGGGTTTGTGCAGGCCACCTCTTTCAGTAAGCAGCAATGCCAGCAACTGAAGCCAGTTAACACAAGAAATAGCTTCCAGATTCTCAACATGGATGATTATGATGAAGTTGAGACTGTAATGGATGAAGAAAGTCTGTTGGACCAGGGGTTGATGACCCCTAGATCCAATGGATAGTATCTTGAGCTGGAACATCAGGGGGCTAAATAGGAAAGTAAAACAAAATGAAGTGAGGAGATTCATTCACACTCACAGAATAAAACTGGTTAGCCTCCTGGAAACATAGGTGAAGAGGCCTAAATTGGGTGATCTTTACCTGAATGTTTGTCCTGGTTGGAGCTTCACCACCAATGTGAACCATTCTACCTCTGGTAGAATCATCTTAGCATGGGATCCTAATACTTTTACAGTGAATATTGAGGCTATGAGTAGCCAACATATTAATTGTTTTATCACCCCTAGAAGTACTGGTACTGGTTTCTTTGGAACTTTTATCTATGGCATGAATGATATGAAGGATAGAGTCCCTCTGTGGAATGCCTTGATTCAGATTGCTGACCACTGCACTCAACCTTGGGTCATTATGGGTGATTTTAATGCCCTAATGGACATAGATGATAGAGTTGGTGCACCAGTTAGAATTAGGGAAATTCAACCTATGAGATCTTGCATGGCCTACTGTAACCTTTCCACAATTAAAACTATGGGGAGACAATTTCTTGGAGCAATAAATAGGTGGGGGAGGATAGGGTTCTTTCCAGAATTGACAGAGTTCTGTCAAACACAAGTTGGACTTATTTGTTTCCTAATGTGGAGGCTCATATCTTACCTGAGGGTATGTTTGATCACTGTCCAATGGTTCTTAAAAGTTACAATGACAATCCCATCAGAAGACCTTTTAGATTCTATAATATGTGGACTTGTGCAGATAAGTTTATTGAGGTGGTCCAATGTAACTGGAATAAACATGTTCATGGGTGTCACATGTTTAGAATACTCCAGAGACTGAAATGGCTCAAGCTAGATCTGAAACTCCTTAACAAGGAGGGATTCAATGATGTGGAGGCTAATGACGTGAGAACCTATGCAGACCCGTTGACAAAACAAGCTATTCTTCATGCTAATCCTAGTGATGCTATTGCTGCTACAAAAGAGAAACAAGCTGCAGAAGCCTACAAGAGTGCACACCAGGTGTACATGTCCTTCTTGCAACAAATTGCCAAGATCCAGTGGCTTGAAAAGGGAGATGAGAACACCAGACTCTTCCATCAGAGTATAAAACAAAGAAGACAGCAGAATACCATTCACTCCATTCAGGATATGAATGAAAACTGGGTTAGAACACCTGATGGGGTAAAAAAGGCTTTTTCTCAGGTCTACAAAGATCTGTTCTGTAATAAGATGGACCAAAGGTGCCATGTCAACACTGCAATTATGAGTAGAGGCCCTAGACTCAATGATGCTCATAGGGCATTGTTAGATTGTAACTTCACCATGGATGATATCAAAGCTGTGTTATGGTCTATTCCTAACCATAAGGCACCTGACCTGGATGGTTACAATAGTCAATTTTACATTGCAACATGGCACATTGTGAAATATGATCTGCATAAAGCTATAACTGATTTCTTCTACACAGGCAAGATTCTCAAAGAACTCAATGTGACATCCATCACCTTGATTCCAAAACTGCCAGTTCTTGCTTCTGTAAGTGATTTCAGACCCATTGCTTGTTGCAACGTCATCTATAAATGCATCTCCAAACTTATTTATAGCAAGTTGAGTCAGGTTCTTCCTGATGTGATTTCTCACAATCAAGGTGCTTTTGTTTCTGGTAAATCCATTCTGCACAATGTCCTCATTTACCAGGATCTCATTAAGATGTATAATCAATCTCTGACTCAGCCTTGTTGCCTAATGAAGGTGGATATTAGGAAAGCTTATGACACTGTTGAGTGGACATTCATTGAGGAAGTCATGTTGGATCTTGGATTTCCCCCCTTTTTTGTTCAACTTATTATGACATGTCTCTCCACTACAAGATATTCTATCCTCATTAATGGTGAGCCAACTGACCTTATCCAGCCAAGAAGAGGGATAAGACAGGGGGATCCCCTCTCACCATTGCTTTTCACTCTCTGTATGGAATATTTCTCAAGATCCATGAAAACTGTTGGTGAATGTGCTCATTTTAAGTTTCACACCAGATGTAGATCCCTTCAGCGAACCATTTATGCTTTGTTGATGATCTGCTGATGTTCTGTAATGGTAACATGCACTCTGTTGCCTTGCTACTGGAGGGGTTCCAAGTGTTTTCCAACACTACTGGGCTCGAAGCTAACCCAAGCAAGTCTTCTGTATACGGATGTGGTGTTGATAATTCTACAAAGCATGCCATTGGAACACTCTCTGGGTTCTCTTTTGGCACTCTCCCTCTCAAGTATTTAGGTGTTCCTATTAGTACAAAAAAGCTTCACATTGGTGAGTGTGATCAGCTTGTGGACAAAATGGTTTCTAGAATCAAAATTTGGAGTTCAAGACATCTCTCATTTGCAGGGAGGATTCAACTTGTTAATTCTGTGCTGATGAGTATAAGCATCTATTGGGGGCAGATCTTCATTCTCCCTAACCCTGTTATCAGGAAAATTAATGTTGTGTAGGGCTTATCTTTGGTATGGAACCTATGATGACAGTAGGCCAGGTCCTGTGGCTTGGCATGTTCTTTTTGGTTCTAAAACTCAAGGGGGTCTTGGCTTCAGAAATTTAGCTCTCTGGAATCAAGCTGCAGTTGGGAAACTGGCTTGGGCCATAGCTCAAAAACAAGACAACCTATGGGTGAAGTGGGTTCATGCAGTCTATGTGAAAAGAAGGAATTGGGTGGATTACAGTCCATCTATGGCAGCCAGTTGGGCTATGAAGTATATTTGCAAAGTGAAAAAAGAATGTTCTGACAGATTACATTCCATTTCTTGGTTCACTACTACTAGCTACTCTATCAAGGTAATTTATCAAAACCTGTGTAATCAGATCCCAAAAGTCAACTGGCACTATTTTGTGTGGAATAGGTATACTCTACCCAAGAATAGAGTCACCATATGGCTTGCTCTCCAGGATAGACTTAAGACCAAGGAAAGACTCTACAGATATGGGGTTACTATAGATGAAACATGTGCTTTGTGTGGACATGACACTGAATCTAGTGCTCATCTGTTCTTCAATTGTCATTTTAGCAAGGAATGCAGTTCCATGGTGTTGGCTTGGCTTGGCTTCAATACCTCCAGGAAAAATCTCTTCACTCTTCTTAAGTGGATCCATAGATACTGCAAAAACTCTTTTACCAAGAAAGTTACTTATGCTGTTGTTGCTTGTACTATGTACCAGATTTGGAAAGCTAGGAATCTAGCTATATGGGAACAGTCTGTTCCATCCACAGCTTGTACTGTCAAAACTATTCAGTATATTGTTAAACATAGAGTAATGAGCATTCTTAGTCAGAAAGTTAAAGCTAGGGAAAGGGAGTGGCTTCTAGCCTCGTAACTAGCTGGTCTGTTGCTCTCTTGAGCTTCTGTTTTTCTCAGTTTGAGCTTTGAGGGAGTCCTTCCTAGAAGGTTTGCCTCTCCTCTTTCTGAGTTGTTTGTTGGTGTTTAATATATAATATAGCTCCTTGCTTGCTTGGCAAAAAAAAGAAGGGCAAATTTTTTTACAAACTTTGCAAATTTTTCATGCATGCATATAGCTACAAATTTCAAAGCACACACAACGCATACAAAATTCAAATTTTCAACCATACAAGATTCAAAGATTCCAAACCTTGCAAGTTTCAAGTACAAAACCATCAAATAAAATCCAACTCAAGTCATACAAGATTCAAAATTTCAAGCCGTACAAAAGTCCAACCATACAAATCCATACAAATACAACCTGACCTATACAAAATCAACCCAGGCAAGCTGGAACTCACTACCATGCAGGATCAATCCGAGTCATCATCAGCTGTAATATCAACCATGGGCTCCTTGTTACTGTTCCGCCTCCTAAGGCGCTCCAAATCCCGATCCAGCTCTGTCCCAGGGGTACCAGGATCCTGCTCCGAGATACGAAGAGTACCGGGAGAACGGTAGGGTCCCTGATGAGGGGAAGGGTACTGATAAGGCTGCTGCATCGCCATGAACTGGCGCTGTGTCTCGAACATCTGCGCCTAACGCATCCTCTCCATCTCCTGCCAGCAAGTCCAAGGATCTGCACTCCAAGGCTGAGGACCGCTCCCTCCGAAATAGTAACCGGGAGGAGGAACAAAAGGCCTCGAACTGCTTGCACCCCCAAAGGAATGCCTGGTAGGATCAACATATACAAAAGGGGCAGCTTCCCAATCAGCATCAGAGTGCCTCTGATGAGTACCAGCATCTGACCCCTATCCTAGGTCCAAACTCGGTCCCTCCTGCCTCGAGGAAGTCTCCACCTGGGGCTCCCTATCAACGGAACCTCTGCGGCCTTGACGACGCTCCTATACAAAATATAAATTTCAAGAATCAACATCCAAGTTCGAGTTTCCACAATACAAATTTAAAAATCAAGAAAAGCACCTCTCTGTCCCGGCCAGAAAGCTTCTGGGTCAGCTTGGCACAATGCCTCTTCAAAGAATCAATCAAAAGCATCCAGCGACGCACTCTCACCCGAGGCGCCTGCATAAAAAATTCAAGATCAATTCCCAGATACAAGATTAGTTTCAAGAAAATGCAACAGCACATACAGCTGCATAATGCTCGGGTACAACATCATACGATCTCCGGTGCGGAGGAGAAGCTACAGGGATGGTCACCTCCACCTGTTCCCCGTCCGAGTTCTCATAGCGGATGACCCTATCAGCATAGGGAATGTCCTCAGGATCAACCTCATCCTCCTACAAACATTCATACAATGATACAAAATATAAGAATACAATGATACAAGAATACAAGAATACAAGAATACAAGAATACAAGAATACAAGATACAAAGTTCAAGAGCTCACCGAAAGTACGAAGCGTACTGGTGGAGCCAGCCTCCTCAAGAAGTCGTCATAGTTGCCCTTCCTTTGTACAAAGTCCCTCCTAGAGCGGCAAACAGCATCGCCCCTAGCATTCACATAGAGCCGGGCAAGCTCTTCATCCGGCGCCAACATGGACTCGGTGGGTCCTTGGGGACAATCCTATCCCCAGAATTGTGCTGAAAGGATACTCACTCCCCTAGATACCACATGTGGCGATACACCCCCAGGAGCAAAACCCGCCGTCCAGCCAAGAAATGGGCACGAGCAGCCGAGGCAGGTACAGGCGCGTCAGCAAAAGGACGCCACACCACCCACAGAGCAGACAACTCAGGCAACTATACAAGTACAAATACAAAAGAGAAAAATAGTACAAAAATATTACCTCATTAGCAGGTAAAACTCTCCAAGCTCTGCGGGAGGCCGCTAGAGGCACCCTCCTGCACACCGCTCCTATCCAAGAAGCAGCATACGGGTAAGCCGCATTTCCAGTACGATCCGGCGCCAAACTCAGAAAGTGCTCGTACATCCAAATCTTTCAAGAAAGCAAGAAAAACATCAGTCAAGTTCAAAATACAAACAGACAAGTACAAGGCACAAAGTATAAGGAGTCTTAAATACATCCAGCACACTCCACAGAGCAGCAATGCTCGGCTCACTCTCCGGCGCAGTCCGGGAGGCCCACTTCATCTCGTACAAGAGGTGGCTATATGCCAGACCACCCCAGCTGTAGCTCGAGACAACCCTCATGTCCTGCAGAGCTGACAAGAAGCTAATGTGCACCCAACTCACTAGTGGAAAAAATACCTGTTGAGGGGGGAATTTTGGGCTTATTGAGGCGAACAAGGCCCGCTTCGACAGACGTGGCTTCAACAGCTCACATAGCTGTTGAGGCGGGCTTTGTTCGCCTCAACAGGTGGTCTGTTGTGGGGGGCTTTCAAAAGCCCGCCTCAACAGCCCAAAACCAAAGCGAAAAATAAGGACCTGTTGTGGGGGGCTTTACAAAAGCCCGCCTCAATAGACACCTCTGTTGAGGCTCACTTCTTAAATGCCCCCCTCAACAGACCTGTATTCTTGCGCCAATACCTGTACATTGGCGCCATAAATTCATATGTTGTCGAGGCGTACATTAAAAGCCCCCTTCAACAACATTTTTTTTTCCAAATTCTTTTAAAATATAAAATAGGTGGCAATAACCAAATCTATATATATACACCATTGAGTATTGAAACCTGTACACGCACCAATCAACACCAGAATTGCAAAGGTATGAATCTGCTTATTTTTTTTATTAATAAATCATTAAATTAACTTCATTTATATTAGCCTAATAGAGAAAAACGTATAGTACGTACGTTTACAATTTTTAAACACCTAGCTAGCTAGTCTAACAAATTAAAACTAATATTAACAAATAAAGACAAAAGGCTAGAGAGCTAGTCTAACAAATTTCTCTAATCCGGCCACTTAGCTCCCTTTAGATCGATCATGCATTACGTACAAACCTTAATTAAGGCCGTGTTGACTTGCTAATTCCATTCGACTCGATCCCTGCAAGATGGAAGGAAAATATATGAGCTATAGAGTACCAAAGTTCACACTCACAATATTATCTTTACATTCCATTGAAGCATAAAAAGATATAGTTGCAGACTATAGAGATAATTAAGTTGTTAAAAATATGACCTATAACGCTCAATGAGCCTTAAATGTGCATAAATAGATTCGAATGGGTTTTAGAAAGTTAAAACTATGTATATTAGTCATGTAATAAGAATCAAATGAGTCCTTAGGTTCTTTAGTTCAAAGTTGGGAGCGGAAATGTTATTTTAGCTCTAAATATGACCTATAACGACCCAATGAGCCTTAAATGTGCATACGTAGATTGGAATGAGTTTTAGAAAGTTAAAACTATGCATATTAATCATGTAATAAGAATCAAATGAGTCCTTAGGTTCTTTAGTTCAAAGTCGGGAGAGAAAATGTTATTTTAGCTCTAAATATGACCTATAACTGCCCAATGAGCCTTAAATGTGCTTACGTATATTGGAATGAGTTTTAGAAAGTTGAAACTACGCATATTAATCATGTAATAAGAATCAAATGAGTCCTTAGGTTCTTTAGTTCAAAGTTGGCAGCGAAAATGTCATTTTAGCTCTAAACATGACCTATAACGACCTAATGAGCCTTAAATGTGCATAAATAGATTCGAATGAGTTTTAGAAAGTTAAAACTATGTATATTAGTCATGTAATAAGAATCAAATGAGTCCTTAGGTTCTTTAGTTCAAAGTTGGGAGCGGAAATGTCATTTTAGCTCTAAATATGACCTATAACGACCCAATGAGCCATAAATGTGCATACGTAGATTGGAATGAGTTTTAGAAAGTTAAAACTATGCATATTAATCATGTAATAAGAATAAAATGAGTCCTTAGGTTCTTTAGTTCAAAGTTGGGAGCGAAAATGTTATTTTAGCTCTAAATATGACCTATAACGACCCAATGAGCCTTAAATGTGCATACGTAGATTGGAATGAGTTTTAGAAAGTTAAAACTATGCATATTAATCATGTAATAAGAATCAAATGAGTCCTTAGGTTCTTTAGTTCAAAGTTGGGAGTGGAAATGTCATTTTAGCTCTAAACATGACCTATAACGACCTAATGAGCCTTAAATGTGCATAAATAGATTCGAATGAGTTTTGGAAAGTTAAAACTATGTATATTAGTCATGTAATAAGAATCAAATGAGTCCTTAGGTTCTTTAGTTCAAAGTTGGGAGCGGAAATGTCATTTTAGCTCTAAATATGACCTATAACGACCCAATGAGCCTTAAATGTGCATACGTAGATTGGAATGAGTTTTAGAAAGTTAAAACTATGTATATTAATCATGTAATAAGAATCAAATGAGTCCTTAGGTTCTTTAGTTCAAAGTTGGGAGCGAAAATGTTATTTTAGCTCTAAATATGACCTATAACGGCCCAATGAGCCTTAAATGTGCATACGTAGATTGGAATGCGTTTTAAACTATGCATATTAATCATGTAATAAGAATCAAATGAGTCCTTAGGTTCTTTAGTTCAAAGTTGGGAGCGGAAATGTCATTTTAGCTCTAAACATGACCTATAACAACTCAATGAGCCTTAAATGTGCATAAATAGATTCGAATGAGTTTTAGAAAGTTAAAACTATATATATTAGTCATGTAATAAGAATCAAATGAGTCCTTAGGTTCTTTAGTTCAAAGTTGGGAGCGAAAATGTTATTTTAGCTCTAAACATGACCTATAACCACCCAATGAGCCTTAAATGTGCATACGTAGATTGGAATGAGTTTTAGAAAGTTAAAACTATGCATATTAATCATGTAATAAGAATCAAATGAGTCCTTAGGTTCTTTAGTTCAAAGTTGGGAGCGAAAATGTCATTTTAGCTCTAAACATGACCTATAACGACCTAATGAGCCTTAAATGTGCATAAATAGATTCGAATGAGGTTTAGAAAGTTAAAACTATGTATATTAGTCATGTAATAAGAATCAAATGAGTCCTTAGGTTCTTTAGTTCAAAGTTGGGGGGGGGGGGGAGTTTTAACAGACAAAAAAGAACAACCTTTAAAAACAAATGTGAGGCAGGAAATGAAATCTGAGTTGTCCACTTATCCAATTATAACCCAACTGCCAAAACCAAAACACAAAGCTTATTTTTCAAAGTTGCTTCAAATATGGCTACTTCTCTACTGTCAAAGAGTCTAACTCCAATATTCTTCAGTTCTCCTTCCTCCTTGCCTAATTCCAACCACCTTACTACAAAACTCTTGTTTCTGAATCCACTAGAAAACTCACCTAGTGCAAAAAGATCAATTGTTCTGCTACAAGCGAAGAAGAAAAACTCGTGGTTAGATCTATTTTATGACGGAGAGGATGAACCAGATACGGAATACGGGTCAATGTTTAGTGATGGGAAGCAAGATGAGGACTCGTATCCACGGGATAATCCCGAAAACCCATACGGGTTCCTCAAGTTCCCACAGGGATATGCAGTTGAGGTTGCATCATTGGGATCAAAGGTGAGAGGAGATGTCAGGAGATGGTGCTGTGTAGTTTCTGGTGGTGTTTATGATAACTTGCTTTTCTTCCCAGCAATTCAGTTGATCAAGGATAGGTACCCTGGTGTTCAGATTGATATAATTACATCAGCTAGGAGTAAACAGACTTATAAATGAATAAAAATGTGAGGTGGGCAACTGTTTATGATCTTGATGATAACTTTCCTGATCCTGAGTACACTGACATGCTTGGACTTCTTAAGGTTGGTCACCCATTTTTTTCCCTTAAGCATCATACCTTCCAACTGTTAATATCTTGTAGCATATTGGGATTACCATCACAGTTAAAATGGATCACAGAACAGGATTCAAAAGATCAAGCAATAGAAAATCTTGAAAATCAGAACTACATACTCATAGAAAGAGAGTAGACATTATACAAACTGAAATAGCTTATTTCTTTTTGGATTTTCTTGCAGAATAGATATTATGACATGGTACTGTCTACAAAACTAGCAGGATTAGGGCATGCAGCATTTTTGTTCATGACAACAGCCAGAGATGGAGTTAGCTATGTTTATCCCAATGTAAATGCAGCAGGAGCTGGACTCCTTCTGTCTGAAACATTTACACCAGACAGTATGAACCTTTCAGGAGGAGGATATAACATGTGAGAGATTTTAGTTTGACAGAATACAACTAATACATAAGCAAAACTCAATTCCTTATTTTTCTTATGGGATTTTAATGTTACACTAGGTACCATCAGATGATTGAATGGTTAGGCCGGCCAGTTAAGGACATACCACAACATCTAGCTTCCCCCTTAAAGGTTTCAATTTCAAGGAAGCTGAAAGAAGCTGTGGAAGCTAAATATAAAGAAGCAGGAGCAGAAAAGGGAAAATATGTAGTTTTTTGGAAGCAATTTTTACTAGCTCAGACAATGTAAGTTTGTTTTTACTTAAACTAAAGCCACATGAGAAACTAAGGGAAGATGTGGAGGAAATTGTTGGGGAAGAAACAAGCATCGTGTTTATAACAACACCTGGTCAGGAATCATTTGATTCTTATTAGTTGTTAGAAATCAGAAAACAACAGACATCAACCTCTAGTTTTAGTTCTTAGAAATCAGAAAGCAATCAAGACCGATTCTCACTATCACTATCACTTCAATCACCCCCCCCCCCCCCTTTTTACTCATACAAAGCCACAGATAGTGAACCTTCATTCTCAGAATCCCAGTACAAGCAAAAGTTAACTTATAGCACACTTCCGTGTAAAAACTATGCAAATCTAGCAATTCCGAAACATTGAATCTTCGTCACAGTTGCATCTGAGCAGTTGTTTTGAAAGATAACACTGTAAGAATGCAGTCTAAGTGTATATATTCTGACCACACACATGTATACAACAAATTTTGACCACACACATGACCACTAGGTTACTAACAAGACTACAACATTCTGCCTTTTTAGGAGAACCAATTCGAAGGTGAACTAGATCTAGCACATCTGCACACACATTCAACTTAAGGGTATCTAAGGGGCAAACGAACCCCACAATCCAAATCTACAAAAAGAAGATTGAAAAAACAACATAGACCTAAGATTTATGTACTCATCATCATTTCATCTTCAACTTCAATTCATTCCATTAGACTCGGCCAAAACCCCAATTTGTAGGTCGCACTCAAGCAGTAAATACTGGAATTCATGGTCTTAGAAACTGAATCGAATAGAAACTAACCTTGACAGATTGTGTGAAACAGAGTCGCACGGAGGTAGGAAACACGACGGTCGGGGGTAACTCGCCTTCAGATGGTGGTGGTGGAGCCGCGCGGTGAGGAAGGTGGTGGTGGTGATGGTGGTGGTGGAATCGCGGGGTGAGGAGAGCTGAGAAGTCGATCGCCTTCAGATGCGTTGCGTTGGATAGAAGGTTTAGGGTGAGAAGGTTTGGCGTTGAGAAGTTTTAATTAAATTAAATGTTGTGAATCCCTGTTGAAGCGAACAAACATAAGCCCGCCCTTTTAGATAGTGTTTATTGAGGGGGGCTATTAAAAGCCCCCTTCAACAACCTCTATAGAAGCGAACACCCAAAAAGCCCCCTTCAACCTGTTAGTAAAAGGTTTGACCCGCGTTGATTAAGTGGTTATTGAGGCGCGCTTATGTATGCCCCCCTCAACAAGGGGGCTACAATAGGGGTTTTTTCCACTAGTGACTGTTCCTGCTCGGGGCCACCACCCTACTCATCAGAGCTAAGAGGAAGAGCCTAACCCTCTGCTCCGAGGACACACCCACGCTACGGATAGCGTCCATGATCACCGTCACAGAAGCATGGGTGTCATCATCCGACAAGTCAACAACAGGGCCAAGCAAATCCCTGGCAGCGGCCGAGCGCCACGTCAGCTCTGAATCGAAGGTCATGTTCCTCTCAGAAAAAGGAAGACCCGTAATCATGGCGAACACAAAAGGGGTAATGGTGATCTCCCCCCATGCCATATGAAAAGTGTTGGTGGTATCCCACCACCGCTCCAGCAAAGCCTGTAGCTGGGGTTTGATCCCCGTTCTCCTCAGAGTATCTCCCATGGCACGCCAGAAATCGACCAGGCCCGTCTCCAACCAGATCTCCATAGCCTCCTCGTCAGCACAGATGGCTTTAAAAGCCTTCTGAAGCTCTGCCAAGGACCAAAAGGTGCGAAACGGCTCTCCATCGGCCTGCAGATGAACGAATCAGCTCAAAACCTATACAAGTACAAGATACAAATTCAAAGCATAGTACAAGACTCACCAAGCCAGCGCGAGGCCGCTGAGACAAGTGAAACTCCGGTCGAAACACCAGATCGGAAGGACTCCAGCCAGTACCGACGAAAGTGGGTGCTCTCCGGGGAACCATTCCCCCATCCGTCGCATTTACCGTAGCCGCTTCATCGTCCGAAGCGTCCTCCTCAGCAGCTCGAACCACCGAAGTTCGGCAAGCTTCCTCCGAGTATGAGGAGGCATACTAAATCAAGCAGAGTACAAAGTGTCAAAATCAGAAACTGGGGGCTATCCTATACTAGCCCGTACAAAAATCAAAGTTTAGAGGCTATCCTATACTAGCCTGTACGAAGTCAAAAATTCAAAAATCCCCAGTGGCAGTACAACTTTATCCAAGGACCTCTAGTTCAAAATACAAGTTCTACACCAGCGCCTAGGCTATCCGCGCCGAAGCAGGTATACAAGTTCTACACCAGCGCCTAGGCTATCCGCGCCGAAGCAGGTATACAAGTTCTACACCAGCGCCTAGGCTATCCGCGCCGAAGCAGGTATACAAGTTCTACACCAACGCCTAGGCTATCCACGCCGAAGCAGGTATACAAGTTCAACACCAACGCCTAGGCTACCCATGCCGAAGGCAGCATTCCAAAGCTCTACAAACAACATTTAGGCATCCTAGCCTATTCTCTCTTGAGACCCCGCGAGGTCACCAGTGAGACAACTATCTACAAATACCAGGTACAAGATTCAAGAAAATTTTCAAAAATTCAAATCTACAAGTTCCAACAGTTCCAGTTCAGGTGGCTATCAAACAATTCTCAACAAAATTCAAGAAGCTTAAGCATACAAGCATCATTCCAAAATACGAGAAAGTTCAAAGCTACATGCAATCCTAGAGATTATTTCATAAGCAAAAACATGAAATCTTACATGGACAAGGCAAGAACAAGATTAAAGGGAGAGGCTAACCGACCTTTGAGAGAGAAGAGCAAAGACTTCAAGAGAGTGTGCCTGAAAAAATGGCACGGCAAGGGGAGCTTTTATAGCTCAGCCCCGCGCCTAACGCCGAGCTTCGCGCTGGGCGCTGCCTGCTGCATCCGTAGAAATCTACAGCGCGCGGTCTCCCGTGCTGATTGCACGTCCTTTGCTGCTACGGTCTTCCGCACCAAGCATCAAACGTCGAATCAGGCGATCCTTCGAAAATACGGGTATACACCCGTATCTCCAAGCACAAACAGATGAGCGTTTCAAGAATACAAAGTCCAAAAAATACAACGACACAGGCGTTCGACTCCCAACGGACCCAAGCTCCAGGAAAGTCAGCCGAAATTTCAAAATCTTAAGGGCCAATAAAAAGCTCTTTTCCCCAGTAAAGCACATCCCCAACGGATCAACCCCGGGTGTTCAAAATTCAAAAATTCAAAAATCAAAATTCAAGATTAAAAAATTCAAGATTCAAAATCCGAGATTCAAAAATTCAAGATTCAAATTTTCGATGCCAAGCTCCGTCCCGAACCAAAGGCGGAAGAACAATACAAGTACAAATCAGAGTCATCACAACCGCACGGAGGTAGACTCTATCCTTTTTCTAATGCCTGTTTTGTGCAGGTACCGGCGTACAAAGAGTGGTCTTGATTGCAGAACATCTTGATCATTCTCCGTCCCTTTCGAAGTACTTTGACTTGCGCTATCCTGACCGAACGCTCAGTCAAAGTGGGGGCTTCCACTAGTGGAAAAAATACCTGTTGAGGGGGGCATTTTGGGCTTATTGAGGCGAACAAGGCCCGCTTCGACAGACGTGGCTTCAACAGCTCACATAGCTGTTGAGGCGGGCTTTGTTCGCCTCAACAGGTAGTCTGTTGTGGGGGGCTTTCAAAAGCCCGCCTCAACAGGCCAAAACCAAAGCGAAAAATAAGGACCTGTTGTGGGGGGCTTTACAAAAGCCCGCCTCAACAGACACCTCTGTTGAGGCTCACTTCTTAAATGCCCCCCTCAACAGACCTTTATTTTTGCGCCAATACCTGTACATTGGCGCCATAAATTCATATGTTGTCGAGGGGTACATTAAAAGCCCCCTTCAACAACATTATTTTTTTTTCCAAATTCTTTTAAAATATAAAATAGGTGGCAATAACCAAATATATATATATACACCATTGAGCATTGAAACCTGTACACGCACCAATCAACACCAGAATAGCAAAGGTATGAATCTGCTTATTTTTTATTAATAAATCATTAAATTAACTTCATTTATATTAACCCAATAGAGAAAAGCGTATAGTACGTACGTTTACAATTTTTAAACACCTAGCTAGCTAGTCTAACAAATTAAAACTAATATTAACAAATAAAGACAAAAGTCTAGAGAGCTAGTCTAACAAATTTCTCTAATCCGGCCACTTAGCTCCCTTTAGATCATGCATTACAAACCTTAATTACGGCCGTGTTGACTTTCTAATTCCAATCGACTCGATCCCTGCAAGATGGAAGGAAAATATATGAGCTATAGAGTACCAAAGTTCACACTCACGATATTATCTTTACATTCCATTGAAGCATAAAAAGATAATCTTTATGTGGCTTACTACCGTCCTAATTAGGTGTTATAAATCACAGTTCACTGTATCGTTTATGTAATGCTTTGATTCTTCCAAGTAAGTTATGAGTTTAAACTCTTGCACGGGTGTTAATGTTCATAACTTATGAGGGTTTGTTATTTTCACTTCTCTAAAGGTAAGTTTTGTTCATAGAAGTTCCTAACAAAGCTACTTAAAATAAATTGTTATGAGACAGTACAAGCTATACTACTGATTGCAAGTTTGCAACCCACTGTGTGAAAATATATTCACCTCGAAAGCATAACTACCAGTAGAAACATACGATAATCTTAAAGTTGCCAAAATATTAGTACGGAGTATCATTAAATGGTTTTATTTCCTCGTTTTCTGGGGTAATTGAATCTTGAAAAAAAATTCAGATTCACAGAATCACCAAGTTCCTCGTATTACATTAACCTTGATCTCTTAAAAATCACAGGACCACAGGCAAGTTATATCTTCTTGGAGTTTGGTTGTCTTCACTGCTTACTAATTAAAATAAGCACAGATTATTGGTCACTAGGTTACCTTATTCTGCAGAGGTCCCAACATATTTTTTTTTGTTGGTTTTAACCAGGTTACTATAAGAAATGGTAATAAACTAATAACACTAATAGCACATACAATTCAATACCTGAAAAGTGCTATTCACAAGAATGGATGGTTCATATACAAGCAGCTTCCCCTGCATGAACAGAAGGTGCTACCAGTTCCAGCGTCCCCTGTAAGTCTCTCACCAACCAATTGCATTATCGATATAAACCTGGATCAACTTCACAAACCTGCAAAAGTATGGTGATTTCATGCTCTTTTCAGTTTTCACCAACACTGTATTTGGGAACCAGCAATGTTGAAATATATGGAAGTGTGACATTGGGGATTACACTAGAAAAGTAAGGCTGTCAAAATCAATAATTTTTCCATTATTTGATTGGTAAAATACTCAATTTTTCCATAAATATTGAAAGCAAACCGTGAAAAACTAATTTGACCATATTAGGGTAGAAGATATGCACATATTTTTCTGCAAAGTTTCCCTCCAAGAAAATAAGCAAATTAATTCAGACATCTATAGTTGTTTTCTTTGTAATATAGTTTACCCCATTACCTTCGAGTTTCCAAACATACTATAAAACTCCCCCTCTAATTACCAGGACAATATAAAAAGCTCTGGAAATCATGCTGACATTTTCCGGCTTTAATTTATATTTCACAGCATATTAAGAAACAAATGCACAAAGTCTAGATGTATGATAATTAGGTTGCCTTGATCCAAGTTGAGGATAAAATGGTAATAGACTAGTAGGTCAAAATCACACAATAATTCAGATAATATTTTTCTATAGTAAGAGACAATTTTCTAATAATCCCAAAACAAGAACACAACTGTACATTTCTCATATGAAAATTCTTTAGTAGTTATCAAGTGAAATCTACCACCTCGAGGCAGAAGATCCTTGCAAAGTGCAAACACAAAATAGGTAGTGTATTCCTCTAAGGGAGACAGGTTAACATCTCTATAAAAGCAACCATCTATAAAAAATAAATTATCTTCCATGTTAGAAAGTTAAGCAGGATCATGAAAACAAATGCCAGAAAGCCAATGAGACTGCAAGAAAAGGTGTAAGGTAATAAAATGAGACCTAGGGAAAGTAAAGCAGATTAACCACTACATTGTATAATCACTTATCTTGTTGGTGCCAAAATAGGAAAATTATAATCAAAATACCATAGATTCACCAACAATTTACTGATTTAGGATACTTTATAAAACATTCATACCATAGACCGGTGTATCTGTATGCAGTGAACTTAGTTAACCAAAATCACATAAAAGTCACCCCAAATCCAATAAAAGTCAACTTCACAAACGGGTTAAAAGACATGAATGAAATTTAGGGTACCAATCTTCGTTGTAAAACTACACCCGTTGTATATAGGACCTGTTAAAGAAACATTGCCAAGACTCAAAGAGTCACAGGACTGCTGTATAATACATAAAAAGCACTTGCCTAATGAAAACAAGTTATCAAACAACCCAAACATCACCTTGCATATCACCAAAGACATACTTTTATGCAACTTCATAAAAAGGCATTGAATACGCTTGATTAATTGCTAAAGTACGATAATCAAGTACTTAAAAGTAAAAAAATATGAGTAAAAAGAATTCATATCATAACAGAAAGTGAGAAGCAGCCAGAGATATCTGCGAACTTACAAGTGAAAATTGAGTTCCAGATTCATCCATAGTCACAATCTCACCATTCCAAGTGCCTATCTTCTCCAATACAGTGGAAAAATTCTGCTCACCAACAGTAAGTCGAAGTCTCATTGGAGATCTTTTGATGGGAAATTTCTTTACAAGCCGGTGAATAACATCTAGTGCCTGTAATTCACGATGCATAGAATTAACTTATGAGCTAAACTACACAATAGAACCATAATTTATCTTAACTTTATACTGTAATCTAGAAAGTGCAACAATCAAAGATACAGCTAATCAAATGTCCCAAAATAAGACAAATCAGAAGAATTATGCATAGCAATACAGTAGATAAAACAGTGCTAAACCTGCTTTTTGGAACTTTTATGAGGATCAACAGCAAAATGGATGTCATGCATCAAACGTTCGATCATAGTTATCGAGTAAGGGCGTTTCATGTCAGGATTAATGGTGTTTTCCATGACAATGGTGGCAATATCACGAAACTGAAGTGACAATTGAGCCTCCCTTTCTTTCCCTGCAACTTGAAGATCTTCTTTCTCCAGAATCTAACCAAAACAATCAAATATATAAAATCGTGTTCGCTAAATCATTATTAACTAAAACCTCCCCAAAATTACATAAGTTCAATCAAAGAATTCGATTTCAAGAAGATGAATCACCTCTAAACAAATTGTTGTTGCGTCATCTGTCAGAAATGCAGTCTTCAAATCCTTCAGTTTACTACACTGTCGTCATTCCATTTGTTTGCAGACATAACATTATAAAAGAACATTAATTCAGAAAGCTATGAGATGACAGCCAGGAATACAAGACAGATGATGGAAATTGGAAAGCAGTATATGTATATACAAGCAAAAAAATGCATCAACCTATTTTCTGAAATTAAACAATTAGTAGAATACCTCTGTAATTCCACATTGAGCATGGTTGTGATCCTGAAATAAACCATACTGGTCATGACTTCATATAACTCAGCTTTAGATGCTGCAGGACTTGGATATATAGCTGCAAAATAAAATCATTTGTCTTAAAGATCCTACACTTCGGTTGCTATGTGCTTTTGATTCAAATAGCTCCCAAGCCAAGTGCAAAACTCATATATAAAAAGGTGGGAACTGGAAATCAGGACTTGTGTCTGAAAATGTTAGGAAAAATTCAACAAGCAAGCATGAAGTGTCTTGTTCTCTAGCATAATTTTTGGCCTAATTCTTCTTCTGATGATCGATTCAACCTCTGATCAAAAAGAACGAGGGAAGCTGTTGTTGAAACTAACCTTAACGGAGTTCACACAACAAACTGTGATATAATTACTCTATGTCAATCATAACAATGCAAAACTAGAGCTGAGTACAGAAAACATGAGACAAAGACATCTGGGCAACTGCAAGGTACATAGCAAGACAAAAGGAAAATAAACAAGCTGAACACAAGACCATCAGGTAGAAAACATTAGCAGGCAGGAACAACAAAAGTAAAAATAAAAGGGATAACTGCCATACACTCATCTAGTGCTGCAAATTTACTAATAAAAGAACAACTTTTAGCACATATTGCATAATTTCATAGTCTGCGCAAATTTACATCAAAATAAGAATGTAATAAATATTGGTTTTACAAATTCAGATTGCCCTGACATATTCATTGAAGTTGTCCAGATGTAGACATTGCCGCAACCATCTGATGGTCTTACAACAAGTTTCTCCAACAACATACTAACTAGCACTAAGATAAAGCATAAAAGTTCTAAATAGTACGGGCTTGATCCCCTGTTTAGTTGCCTGACTCTCTTCCAATTAGAAATTAAAGGAACTGTATGTTAGAAACTCATCAACGAATTCAGATTATAAACCACCACCACGGCAACTAATTTGAGACAAAAAACCTAAAATAAAAAACCTAAATTCACCACAATTGTAAATCATTAATTGGAACTAATGGGAGTAATTCCAAGAAGAAGAAGAAGATCTATTTACCACCGCAAGATCAGAGCCACCAGCAAGCCATCACCTTGCTTGCGTCGCCTCATCCGACCACCCACGACCTACCGAAACCCGAGCCGCACCTCCCGTTAGAAAATAAAAAATCGTTAAAATCAACAAAAATAATCAAAAACCTAAATTATAAATCAAAAAAGTTAATAAAAAATAATATGAAAAATCAAAAACCTAAAAGAATTGAAGAATGCAGGAGAGATGGAGAGAGATGAAAGAGTTACCTCATTTGGAGAACGACGTCGTCTTCCTCGAGAATGCTAAGTAGATGACGGTTGAATCGATATACCCTAGCTTGAGGAGGGAGACAAATCGACGAGTTTGAAGAGTCGAGGGAGAGAGGTCGCGGAGATACCCTAGCTTTGTAACTCTTCCATGGAAGGCGGAGGAAAAGCTTCCATGGAAGCCAACGACTGTGAGGAGAGGGAGCCCGATTTGTTGACGAAATAGCGGGTTTGAGGAGTATTGAACCAGGAGAGAGAGGAGAGGGGAAAGGGGAGAGAAGAGAGAGAAATGAAACAGATGAAATGAGGAGGAGATAGAATCAAAACCAGTAGATTGTGAAGACTTGTTGAAGCGAACAAACATAAGCCCGCCCCTTTAGACTAGTGTCTATTGAGGCGGGCAATCAAAAGCCCCCTTCAACAGTTTCTATAGAAGCGAACCCCACAAAAGCCCGCCCCAATCTGTTAGTAAAATATTTGACCCGCGTTGACTGGGTGGTTATTGAGGCTCACTTATGTATGCCCCCCTCAACAAGGGGGCTACAATAGGCGTTTTTTCCACTAGTGTTCTGTAGACACCTAATTTGTGTCTCCCCATTTGGATGATGAAGATACCATTATCCTTGTTAGGTAATTGGAGCAACTCCGTGCGGAAATTCCAATTGCTAAAAGCATGTCCAAAATCCAAGAGCCACAATCCAATCCCCGAGGTCGTTCCCCTTCCGGAACTCGGTACAGAAATACAATTTTCAAAAACCAATTTCAAAATCCAAGTACAATCTCATCTAGTAGACCCTTCCATTGGTTTTACTAAGCCTTTTCCACTTAAAATCATATAAGGCAAGTCAAATTCGGGCGCCGACCCACAAAACCGAGCAAGCCGGGCCTCGTCCCGTAAAACCGAAATTCAAAACCCGAAACGGCTTGTTTTTAGAAGCAAAATCAAGTCTTAACCCCAAGAAAACACTACGTGCCAAACATCGTACTATTCGTTTGAAGGTACATCAATAGAAGACACATCAAGGACGGAGCCCGCGTCCTTGTTTTGGTGGCATTCACGCCACATCACCAGCGCTGGGCGCTGCTTCGGCGTGCTGCGCTGGCAATGGCTGGCGTTTAGCAGACATTCCCCCTATAAATACCCCCTAATTCCAAGAATTAACGGAGGCAGATTCAAGACATAACGTCGTAATACAAAAATTGCACCTCAATATTCAATACAAAAATCAATACAAAATCCTCCAAAAATACCATACAATCTTCAAGCTTTAAGAAATTGGGAGTTCTAATCGGAAAGCTTGCCTAAACCTAACTAGGTAATTTCGAATCCCAACCCTAATCTATTCAATGATGTCTTGATTTTCTATTTTCAAAATGATTAGTAAGTTGGCATTTTTACTCTAAAAAATGTCACTTGCAACAATCATACATCTTTTCAAAATCCAAACTTTTCAAAATATAAAAATGCAAACTTTCAAGATTCAAGGATGTTCAAAGTTGTTTGTAATCACTTCTTTGAACTAGAATCATTCTCAAGTATGGAGTAATCAAAGATGATGCCTTTCTAACTTTTAAAGGTCTATTCATTGAGATTCAAGACTCCATTTTTCAATATACAAGTTTAAGTTTTCAAATTTCAAGATCCAACAATGTTTAGGGTTGTTCATGACTACTCCCCTAAACTAGGATCCTTTCAAAGCAAGAGCACATCAAGGATCTAACCTTTTCAACATTAAAAGGCCCGATCTTTGAGATTCAAGTCTCTTAATTTCAATATTTCAAGTTCAATATTTCAAGTTCAAGTTCAATATTTCATGTTTCAAGTTCAAGTTCTATATGCAAAATCTAGGATACTTTGGGATGAACAACTTCTCCCAAGTTGAGATTTTTGGCTTTGAATTCGTGTCGAGCGCACTTATTTTTAAGTAGCCGTTTGGCGTTCGGATCTCATGTGCCTAAGTACAAATATCAATATTGCAATTTCAATTACGCACCTTTCAATTATGCACTTTCAATTCCGCAATTTCAATTCCGCACTTTCAATTCCGCACTTTCAATAACGCATTTCAATTTCGCACTTTCAATTATGCAACTTTACTTGCCTAGTCCGTCTAGGCAATGTGGACCTACTCCCTAGTCCATCTCTAGGGGTTCTTGTATTTACTAATTCCGCACTTACTTACTATTGTGATGTTTCTTTATTTGCTTTATTGCTTTTATCACCGCACATGCTAAATACAACAAAATACAAGGTTACATCACGCTTAACAAAGATAATTTCTTGGAAAAACCGATCTTAGGTTCCCTTAAATTAACTTTAAAGCAAAGTAACCGCCATAGAAATTAGAAATTCAATTTCTCCTAAATTCAAACCCACATAGTCTAAACTAGGGTATTTTCGAAAATGTTGTGTCACGCACCGGAATTATTTCTAAAGCTCGCGGAATAAGCATCTCGTTCCCTTGTCCGGATCTCACCCATCCGTTTCGAATATTCAAGTCTTATCCTAATAGAGTCATTTACGGTCTTTCCAAACAAGACCCTAAATAATGTTTGGTGGCGACTCCTACAAAGTACAAAATATGATGGTTACTAAAACAACCAACCCCATAGGGGAAAATCCAAAAACACCCCTTACACTTCTCCAGCAAGTTATCTCTACAAACCTGCTTTATTAAAAATCTACTCCCCAACAACGCAATCGCAATTGATGGATCATCATAGGGTCATTAAGGCGAAGGCCATGACCAGAAGACATGAAGCACGAGGTCGGCAAAAGCTGATTACGAACAAGCTAGAATCACATTCTATCCTAACATGCTTCACTCGACAAATTAAATAATCCACATGCAAAAGCCATATAATAAACAAACAATCATGGAGACAAGACTCGACACTTGACACGACTCTTGACTCACAGATTTATCAAAAGTAGCTTCGAACGGGTAAAGTAAAGTATCCTCAAAATGAAAGAAAGGGTGATGGGAACCAACCATACACCAAAATAAGTCGGGCTACTACCGACAGTCGGGCCATACCAACAGGAATTCCAATGCACAACATCATAGAAGAGAATGAAACAACGTCTTGTATCATTCTAGGAGTACAAGTTTTCCGGCAAGACTCCCCCCATTGTTCATAATCAAGGTATATACGTTCCAAGAGTTTTGTAGCTCTTTGGGTTACACTTTACGTTAATTAGTATATTATGTTCAAGGCGACTCAAGACTCTACTCAAGACACAACATACAAACAATTGAACAATTAAACAATTCAACAATGACTCTTCATTATTTTACTTCTTTAGGACTTGTGATCAAACACAGACTCGAGTGAAATTACTCCCATTGTTCCTTCTCAAAACACTGTTTGAGATAACCCGACATTGCCTATTAACAAGCGCGGTGTGACCTTAGCACGAATTGTCCTTAATTCAATTCACATAGACTCTCTAACATATTCTACCCCTTGGTATAATATATATTGCTCACTGGCAATATTCGACTGGCTCAATAATTATGCTAGACATCCTGTACTATAGCATAATAATAATAACAACTTGCATGCGCAATACTCATACATGCAAACCAACTTGAACAACATGCTTGACATAATTCAACGATTATTAAAGTCCATAACATGATAGTTCAATAGAATCTATAAAGCATAAATCAATTCATAACATGCTCGTTCACATAGATTCAACAATAATAATAATAACATGCTCGTTCTCAATATCAAACATGAATTCATAATAACATATTCATTCCCAATCATCAAACATGAATTCATAACAACATATAAGTTCACATGATTCGCATTCAATTACTACTACAAAACATGCTATATTTGGACGCCATGTCCTCGACGCATCCGGTAGCGCGTCAGGGGCCAAAAAAAAGTTCCGTGTTTTTTGGATGTTGCTTGGCGTCGAGATTTCCTTGGCTACGTACAGCGTCCATAGTACATGCGCACATTATCCAAAAATCACGTTCCCTGTACATAAGCCCGCTGAAAATTTCAGATCTTCTAATTTCATGTTAACCGCCCAACTCGACCCACTACTACCACTCTCCCAACAGAAACCCTAAACTGATCGATTTAAACTCTAAAAATTCAATATTCAATCTTCTCGTCAATTCACCACCTCTTCGCCAATTCCTTCAGGTTCGTCACCTCCTACGTTTCTGGTTTTTGGTTTCTTTTGCTTTTGTTTTTTCTTTCTTCTTTTGTTGCTCAATCTGATAGTTTTATTTTTTTATTTAATTCTTTATCTTTCTCATGGTTTCCACGAGTCACAGTTGCGGAGAACACCATTAGTTCTTCTTCAATTCACATTGGATTTCGCGGCTTTGTGTTGGAATTTTTGAGGTACCCCATAAACGACTAATACATGTTATCTTGTCCATTCGTGTTTTCCTTTTTTTCAATTCTCTTTGATATTTTCAGTTTGATTGCTATGTGATTATGTAGAATTTTCGTGTTTGATTGCTATGTGATTGATATTTTCAATTCTCTTTGATATTATGCAATTGTCTAGGCTGGTAGTAGTTGTTCTAGTATTATGCCGATAGTTCTTGGTGGAGCAGGACTAGGTGAAGGTGGTGGGTCGGGTATATTTTGCGGCTGAGGGATTAGAATTGATGCCATAAAAGCTAGCAACACTGTCATCAGGAAACACACCTGAGTTATAAAACACGCTTCTGAATGAGAATTTATTATTTAGGGATAAGACTATGTTTAGTTCATCTAATATTTAATTTTTGATCCTTCTATATGACTCACTTCTGATCTAATATGATTTTTTTAAACCTGAATTAAGTAATAAAGTGGAAAAAGAGGAACTAAGCAACTAGCATAGCCTAAATTGGTAAGTCTACATGTAAAAAAGATAAACACTATCAGAAAATGTACTTAAAACAAACTCATTCTAGATTAATTCCAGCTAACATATGCATAGATTTCTTTTCTAAGTTTTAGGTCGTGATCAACGAAAATGTTTAAAGTTGTTTAATAAAAAAACATTTTAATTCTGATAAGGTTTGACCACAAAATTCATATCTAGTTTGGAGCTGTGAAAAGTATTGCAGATCAATTTCTGAAACCTGGATAAAATGACGTAATCAAATTCATAAGATTTACCGTGCTTTGAAATGCGAAACCAACCAACTTAGGTCAACTGTTGGTCCTGTATAATGCGAAACAACCAAAAATAAAACCATTTTATACAAAGACAAAAAATCAGTTTGTTAGGATTAGGAAAAAATCAGTTTGTTAGGATTAGGATAAAAAACAGTTTGTTAGGATTAGGAAAAAATCAGTTTGTTAGGGTTAGGAAAAAATCAGTTTGTTAGGATTAGGAAAAAATCAGTTTGTTAGGATTAGCCTTTTGTCCGGTTTTTTTTACTCCGTATAAAGTTATATATACCCGTAAAACCGATGATGTTAGCATTAGGAAAAAATATTGTTTGACTAGAAACTATAACTATTTGATTAGAAAATATAACTAATTTGTATTTGATTGTAGATTATAATTAATAGTAGAAATGTAGAATAATGTAACTATTTAATCATGTTGAGTAACCATTTGGTAAGAAATTATACTACTTCGTATTTAAGATCTTCATGTTGTTTGGACTTGTGTGATCAGGGTGAACTGGAATCTGCATGTCTCTAGCAATTAAATTGTCATAACATTAGGACTTATCCATATTACCTTGCTTAGAATCCAACTGTTTATTTTCTACATAATCTTAGAAGTAGAAAATAGGCTTCATGTCTTTCCTCTCCTGTCACTATTATTGAAATCTTGGGTTGTCTTGCCAGTGGTCATTTTGAGCTGGGAGATTTTTCCATACATGATATGTCCTTTATTGTTTGGCATGAATCTTGTGTATTGCGTGGGTGTTTCTTGAAGGACGACGAGTGATGAGCGGCATTTATGTCGCTCTAGGCCTAGGATTTTATAGAATATTATTATGCTTTTTGATAGTTTTGTATAGTTTTGTTGCATTTTTATCCCCTTATTCCATCTATGAAATTTTAAGGTAAAAATGTTGAAAATGATGGAAAATGCTTGAGAATTGCTCGAATAGAGCCCGTGCGATCGCACAGAATTTCCGTGTGTTCGCACGGGTCAGCAGAGTTGCCTCCAAAGTCAAGCAAGCTCGTGTGCTTGTGCCCCAGGAGTGTGTATTCGCACGAATTCGGAAAATCGATGCAGGAACTATGTGGGAATTCGTGCGATCGCACAGAAGAAGAGCCCGCTCGCACGGATTTTTGGTGGGCTCGCACAGAATTTCCGTGCTAGCACATGAAGATTTCTGGGAATTTGGCTAAGTCAGTCCTGTGCGATCGCACGGCTTGCGGGCATGATCGCACGGATCGAAGAAAAGAATTCGTCGCTGAGCTCGCTCGCACTGAACCACAGCCCGCTCGCACTGATGCGATCGCATCTGGGTATGCCCGTTCGCACGGCTACGCGGGATTCCCTTTTCGAGTTTAAACTTCTCATTTTTAGGGGTTAATATAAATATATTTTTCATTATTTCTATTAAAAAGTTAATTTCAGAAATAGATTTTAGAAAGTTTTAGAGGTTTTGCTCTTCAAGCTAGTGTTCTAGAGAGAGAAACTCATTGATTTCAAGCTTCAATTCTGTAATTCCTTCAACTCTTCTCTCTTTCTTGCAATTTAATTCATAGTTTCTTAATTCTTGCTCTTGCTTTGTTGTTGATTGTTCTTCAATTCCTTAATTTCTTGAATTCTTGATTTCATTGATTGAAGTTACTTTGATTCTCAATTCTCTAGTTGTTGATTTCAGTTTGCAATTGAATTCTTAATTCTCTTCTCCTACTCCTTCAATTTCATGCTTGCTAGCATAGAATTAATGGATTGCTTAATTTCTAGAATGATTAGTGAGTAGAATTAGGTTAGGAAAAGGGGAGAATCTAGGGGCTTAATTAGGGGAAATTGTTGATTGATTGTTGGTTGACTCATGTGATTAAATATGATTTGATGATAGGACATCCATGCTAGTTCAGTGGTAGTTGCAAATGCTATTCGATTAGATTCACGTGGAACCATAGGATAGGTTTGGCGAGAGATTGTGGGCCTATCTTGTGTGATCAAATAGTGGTGCCTATTATATGCTAGTTAGTTAAATCTAGGATTAGGCGAAAGCTCTTCCGTGGGTTAGACGCTTAGCGTTCCCTATCCGAGAGGTGGCGGGTTCGTCATTAGATGCTATTTGCCTATTCATCATTTCGTTGCATGATTATAATTGCTAGATAGTTGAATTCATTTCCCCCGATTTCCCTAGCCTATCCCCGACTCCCTAACGTTTCCCTTTCTTGATTCAATTCCGCATAATTGTTAGTTTTAGTTTCTTAAAGTGACAATTCAAAACCAAATTCTTGTTCGAACTAGATTGACATATAAATTTGATAACCACCGTTTCTT
The DNA here is from genome assembly GCF_020520425.1 of Spinacia oleracea. Lineage (NCBI taxonomy): Eukaryota > Viridiplantae > Streptophyta > Magnoliopsida > Caryophyllales > Amaranthaceae > Spinacia > Spinacia oleracea. Next base: position 98,142,615 of record NC_079489.1, read on the forward strand.
TGGGACGATCCCTTTACTTACCGCTAGCCGGTTAGTTGAGTGGTTTTATAAATTTTGTTTGATTTGGTTTTTTTCTATCAACGACGGAAAATACACCTATCAAAATGGTGCCGTTGCCGGGTAACGGTCATTGTTGTTGAGTTTAAGTTGAGACTAGTTCATCATTTGAAAATACAAAAATATTTTATTCTTGCTTAGTTTTCTTTTACTTGGCATTGCTCACGGTTTTCTTGAGTTTGTATGCTTGATAGGGCACGTACTCGTCAAAGGATCCTCCTTCCTCTTGATCTTGAGTTGGAGAGGACATTAAGGAGACTTAGGCGTGTTCGCACTCGCTCTTCAAGTTACAACCGGTTCGAACCCTTGAGCAACGTTAGGGGACAAGAAGAAAGTGAACACAATATAGAAGGTAGAGCTCTCCCGGTTAAGAACTTGGGAATACCGGGAGCTTTTGAGGCGACATGTGGTATTCAAGCACCCACAACAAGTGCTAACAACTTCGAAATCAATCCCGCCTTGATCAATTTGGTGCAAAGCCACCCCTTTTGTGGGAAGAGTAACGAATCACCTCATGAGCATCTCAAGCAATTCGAGTACTATTGTGACACCATAAAGCATAATGGTGTTACATCGGAATACGTGAGGTTGACATTGTTTTGTTTCTCTCTCCTTGGGAGAGCGAGTGATTGGCTTGACAAGGAGGTCAAGCCCAACTCACTCGATCCGCACTTGGAACGAGGTAACTAGTGCATTCTTACACAAGTTTTACTCGCATGGGAAGACGGCGGAATATCGCCACAAGATCCAATCCTTTGAGCAAAGGCGAGACGAGTCACTCTTCCAGGCTTGGGATCGTTTTAAAGAGTACCAAAGGGAATGCCCCCATCACGGGATCCCTAAATGGTTGTTGCTTCAAACATTCTACTTGGGGTTGAGCCCAAGTTCAAAGACAAGCCTTGATGCGGGCGCGGGAGGCCCCATCATGAACAAAATCGAGGACCAAATTAAGGAGATCATTGAGGATGTGGTCCAAAATTATCAAGCATGGCACGTAGGTGCAAGGGACTATGATGGCAAGGGAAAGAATGATGATGGGAAAGGTTCGGTCTATGCATTGGAGCAAGCTAGGATCATTGAAAAGCTTAGCTCGCGGTTGGAGAAACTTGAAAGCACGCCGAGCCAACCACCATCACCATCTACAATTCCACCTCCCTCGGCCACTCTTCTCACCAAGGGGAAAGGCAAGGTAAGTTCCAATGACACAATGCCTCCGGGCACTTCTTTTTGTGACAATTGCCATGATTTTGGTCACTTCCCCAATGCATGTCCCTGTGAGGGGTCGAAAAAGCACGAGGCTAATGCGTGACCTCGTCCCTCGTGGGTGTGACGATTCTTTTTATTCAATCAAGTGTAATTGGATTTCCTGTGAGTTTACACCCAATTGACTAGTAATATAGGAGTCGCCATTCAGTTTTTAACAACAATAAGAAAAACTGACAAAACCTGGTTATCGTGACATAAAGGGAGTGCAATTATGTTTGACCACGACGGCCGTAGGTTCCCTTATGATCCCTGGTGTGGGGATCTCTCAACATACACCCGCAAGGTAGAGATTGAGGGTTCGGGGGACTGTAACTACCGAGAGGAGTACTTCGCTCGTCGATAACTCCAGAGGCAGGATATCCTTACTAGCTCAGCATAAATAATTGAAGGGACATGCGTTAACTATTAAACTAATCTGAGTTGATTTTAGCAATATGCAACATATAATACTAGATCGATCGTGATTATCTGATTTAAATAGTATTAAGGGACCTAGCATGATAATTCAATTTCCCAAAAATATTATATTTGTTAGGCGTGATAGAACAATCAGATTTAGTTAGTTTAACAGTTCATAAAAAGGGCGAGGAAAGCAATTAAATCATCGAGAAGGGGCACATTACGACGCACCCTTGAGAGGTGCGTCACGGTTCTCAGAAAACTAACCACTTTGACTTTGCTATTTCTCCTTTTTATTTAACGAATCTCAATTATGGGACAGGATACGTTCTGTTCGATTTGTGGATCGATTGCGACAGAACGCGTGAATAATTTCGCAGCGTGAGGCTTAGGCTAAGGGTTGGAGTCAATACTCAGAATATTAATTGTGTGTGTGTCCTTTTCACGTCGAATTTGGGGCTGTATTTATAGGGAAGAGTTCGTGGAAAGATAGAATTGCAGAGTTCTAATCCACAAAGAATTAGGAAAAAACACGTACCCAGGTATTTTCAGCGCCCAGGCCTGGGCGCCGAAGATTTCGGCGCCCAGAGCCAGGCGTTGAAAATAGGGTCTGGGCTGTTCTCTTAGTCAGATTCGGATTCCTGAAATCCGTAGAGTTTGAGACTTAATCGAGTCTTTTAGCGCGTATCAATTTCATGACGGAATGCGACTGGGCCCGTTACGAACTCTAGGCTCGTTAGGATTTTAATCATATTAGGAATAGGATTCTCATATTTTTCTATCTCATTTAGGATTTATGTTGGAGTGCAACACCTAATTCTGACAGGTTTCTATCTTTTATGACTTGCCACTTTTAACAGCTGCCAATTATGGCAGTTACTACTTTTAGCAGGTTTCCATAAATAGCAGGTTTTGGGTGAAATGAAAAGGGGAATCGAGATTCGTTATTTTATAGGAGATGCGTTGTCAAGTGGAGATTTATGCTTTCATCATCGAACCTTTCCCTTTCGGGAATGGGGACAAAAGTAGGTGTCTACCGTTAGCCCCCACTTTGACTGAGTCTTGGAGTAAGACGATGGTCAAAGTACTAGACGGAGTGCGTCACACAAGCCATGGTGTATGTGACCTGTTTTGCGAGGGTCTCACGAGCCCCCGAGTGAAAACATTTGACTTAAGGGTCATCACTTGAAATGTCGACATATCCCTCACGTGTCATTGGGATTTGTCAACTGATGGTATAGAAACTTCCTCACTTTTTCATTGGAAGGATCTAAAGGTGCGTAGAAACTCCCTCATTTTGTCATTGGGAGTAGCTACAGATGTTTTAGAAATCAAAGCTATAAAGTGTAACTAGGCCTGGCCAAGCCCAATCACGAGGTAAAACGTTTTTAAAGATTCTCATTTTTAGGGCTAGCTAAACGAGAAAACCCCCTTGTTTTTATGGGACGTAAAACGAAGGAAAATCCAGCACATCGCTCTTTTTTTGGAAAAAACGGAAAACCAATCCTTTTAATTTTTGGAAAAGGGAAAACCAGAAAAAGTTATCGCTGCAGCGACTAAGGACCTGCGCGGTTAGTGGCGCAGACCCCGCCGGCTAAAGATGGCGAGCCTGTCCGCTAAGGGTGGACACCCCGTCCGATAGAAGTGGACGAATCTGTTTTTGAAATTTGAAAATAAGGACCTACGCGGTTTGTGATGTAGACCCCGCCGGCTAAAGATGGTGAACCTGTCCGCTAAGGGTGGACACCCCGTCCGATAAAAGTGGACGAATCTACTTTGAAATTTGTTTGTGCTTTTTGAAAATAAGGACCTACGTGGTTTTGCGCCGTAGACCCCGCCGGCTAAAGATGGCGAGCCTGTTTCATTTTGTTTTTGAAGACTTCATTTTTGGAAAACTGAGGACCTGCGCGGCTAGTGACGCATACCCCGCCAGCTGAAGGTGGGCGAGCCCTGTCCGCTAAGGGTAGACGTCCCTGAATTCGTTTTTCGACTTGGGAACTCGCGGGGTTTGTGACGCGATCTTGCCAACTGAAGATGGGCAAGTTCCTATTTCTTTGGTTCTTTGTGATTTCTTTTGAGAATTTCTTTTTATTCATTCTTGCAAGAGCGAATTCTTTCGAGGGATGCTCGAATTTAGTTGTAACCTGAACGTGGGCTGACAACGTGTTCAGACGGACCTTTGTCTTGCGACCGTCTGCTTTCGTGATTTTGAGCTAGTCCTTACGGCTCAATTTTGCCACTACCTGGGTCCTTGATTGGGGGACCATGTATAAGTATCAACGGCGACCTTTGTCTTGAGGTCGTAAACCGGTTCTTTTTCTTTTGAGATTATCCAAACACGGGACTTTGTACAGCGTAGTCTGGGAATATTGTTTTAAATTTGCATACCTTTTTTTTGAGATATATTTTTTCTTTCGAGCCACCAAGTACTCGTGCTTCGCGGTCAGTTCTTGTCAAAGAGGTTCTTTGGGGATACGCATTTTGTAATGTCCTTGATTGTGTTTGGGATCGTGCTCACAAGTGCGAGCGATCTTCGTAGTGGTGTGCTACTCTTGAAAAAGTCGTGAGGTGCAACTTTCAGTAAGGAAATTGGCAATTTTTGAGTCAAATGGATGCGGCAGGGGCCCAATAGAAGTTAGGGCCTTTTTTGGGCCTGGGTTCATTTTCGGCGCCCAGGCCTGGGCGTTGAAATAATTCACGCCCAGGTGGGGCGTTGAAAATGTTGTTTGGGCTGGTCTTTTGATGACACAGTTGGCCTCTTGTTCATTCGTTTATTTCACTTGGAAGTTCTATGTATTCTCTTCTCTTTTGTTTTTTCTTTATTTTTAGAGCGTGATGATTTTCTTAAGAAGCCGTAGCCGATTGGTGGACTACGGTGCTTGTCGCTTTGGGGCGATTATTTTAAGGAACTGTTGCTCTTTAAGGCGTACAGTTATTGCAATAGTTGGGCGAGTCTATTTGGCCCGAGGAACATACCTTGAGGCGTAAGATTTTGATCGCTCTTGTATATATTTTTTTTTCTTCTTTTGAACGCGTTCGTGAATGTTCGATACTTAGAATGATGATATGTATGTGCGAACGAGCGTTCATAGAACGGCCGTCGTGTGCAGTCCATTAATCAGTTTGCTTGAATCATTTTTTTTTGAACAATGACTGATTTTGAATAGTTTGCTTAGAAGCTTGATAGGGATCAGGCCCATTCATGAAGTGGGCTCAAACATCGTGCCCTTTCGTTTGTTCATACATTTGCTTCGAGATTTTTTTTATTTTGCTATGGTTGTTTCGTAGCTTGGAGCCCCCAAGTATGCATGTTGGGATGCTTCCTTTTGGCGTACGATTTTTGTAGGTTCTTTCGAAAAAGATGCCTTGGGGTTCCGCTCGTGTACGTGCGAGCTATCCTTCCGTGGTAGGTAATATTTTGCTACCTTTAATTCTTAATGTAGAAGTCGTGTGGCTTGCATTTTGAATTTGGGCGATAAGTAGTCTTTGCCTCTTTTACACATGCTCTTTGGTCGTGCTCGCATTAGTGCAGTATGCCTTACTCTCTTTTTTTAGACTTTGTACCGTGGGATGGTCGAACTTATGGTGCGACGTAGGCTTGTGTGGCCTAACCGCATGTATTAGAACATTTCTCCAGGTGTTGGGATATAATTATTATTTTTTGCCTCGTTCAGGTGCTCGAACAAGTGTAGCACCTTCTGCGTGGGTTTGCACGGCTTATTACTTCGTTCGATGCGAGGATTCATAGGTGTTTCTTTCTTATTTTTATATCTGGGCAAAACATGGCTAGCAGAAAGAATCAGCGCCCAGGCTGGGGCGTTAAAGATATTGGGGCCCAGCTCTGGGCGTTGAAAATTATCTCTGGGTATATTTTGACAGTTCTTATCCTTGATTTTTCTTTCGCTTTTGCTTTGGAACGACGTAGACTGTGTAACGGGCGCTTATAGGGCGAGCGTTAGGTGCAGTAGTTTAATCGGAGTTTTGGTGACTCGCGATTTTCAGTTACCCTTGTTAGTGGGGTGACTTTATATATTCTAAGTAGTGCTTAGAATTTGGGAGGGGTTGTAGCCATTCTAAGGTTCGTTTTACACGATTAGAGCTTAGGATTGTGCCCCTATGATGTATGTATAGCATTAGCGTCGAAAATTTGCGATAAAATCGTCATTTCGAGCATTTTTAGAGTGTTTTCCTCAAGCCCCCAATTGTAGCTACGGGATTTTCTTGGTGCTATAATGCTTGGCATACGTTTTTATGCATTCACGGTGACATGGATCATGAATAGTTTGAACCAGACTCGTTTAGTGCGAGGTACGTTCGAGTAGTGATTTTGCTACTTCTCTTGTAAATGTCGTATTGTGCGACATTGCCATGGTCAAGGTAGTCACATGTTGAAGTGTGCCTTGACCAAAAGCTAGGTGCCTTTCTTTACCCATAATCATATTTAGAAATCTTTTGACTCACTTGCAACATTGAGATAAACGCATACTTAGCTTAAACCAACGACACTTTATTATGTTCAAGGAAGTCTTTGAAAATCATTTGAAAATTATTTAAAATCCGAATCCTACTGTGTACAATCCGAGGTGTCCTAAGTAAGTAGACTTATAGAAGGGTTCGCACAGGATTACTTGAGTGAATCAAAATACTGTTACGATTTTTGGAATGCTGTCTAAGGATTTGCTGGAGGCCAGGGTGCAGGCGTCAAGATACATTTGTGCCCTTTTGGCATATGCTTTAGGCTTTTAGGGCCATCTTTTCCAGAATTGCGGGAATATAAACCGTTTTCAAATCGACTTAGATTTACTTGGTGTATGTCTGCACAAAAGGTCAAGGTATACCTAGTTCTTTCCCCAGCTCTTTCATTTCAATTTTTAGCCCCAAGTTGCTATTATGTCTTCCCATTAACGATGTTTTTAGATTTCGATTTTAGATGCCCGTGTCATATGTCTGAGTAGGGTGAGCCTTGGTTAAGTGCCAAGTCCTATTGACAATGTCTGATTTTTTTATTATTATTTTTTTTTCAAAAGGGATTAGCAAGCATTTGAATTACCATGAACGGGTGCCCTGAGTTCGAAGGAATGATGGGGCGATGCCGTAGAACAATCCTCTTTATTGCAAGCTTACTGCCTTTACTACTTGTTGGCGATTATGACTGTGTCTTAGTGGTGAAAGAAGGTCTTTAAGCGAACGACTATGTCTAGTGGTGAAAGAAGGTCTTTAAGTGAGTTAGTTCGCTTTAGGGAGAGTCAAGTTGAGTACTTTAGAGGTCATGGACGCTTGCGCTAGCCCCCATTCAATTGAGGCAAAGCGATCTTTTGAGTCTTGGCTAAGTGCCTAGGAGTGTGAGTGCTCCTTCTAGCAAGGGTACGTGCCCTTTATTATTTTTCGATGTGTGCTCATTAATTTTGGCATCTTGATGACTTGGATTCTTCCTTTGACTTAAATTTTTCTTTCGACTTGGATTGCAAGTAATTAAATTTCAATAAAAGACTCTATTCTTTATTCTTATTATTCTATAGGCTTTAATATTTTTGCAAATTAGTTGGACCGAATCATGGATTGCCTACGTATCCGCCTTAAATAGATTTAATTTGGAATCAGGTCTTGCGTAGTTCTTAGCCTAGAAAATGGTTTCATAGAGTGCCGATTTTAAACAAGTATGTTCTGAGGTGGATACATATTATTTGAAACGGTAGAATAAGTGAAGTTTATTATTATTTTAATCTGCCGCTTTGCTGTAAGCCAAAAATTTGTTTTATATTTTTTGAGTACATAATTTTTTTTTGAGTACATGTATTTTTTGGTACGTATATCTGAATACGTGCTGTACCCCTCCAAGTGTTCGTTATTTTTCCGTGCATGTGCGGATAAAATGACGAGCACTTCTGGACAAATTTTAGCAAGCAGAGAGATTCAGCGCCCAGGATGGGGCGCTAAAGATTTCGGCGCCCAGCCGTGGGCGCTGAAAATTATTTCTGGGCGGATCTTTTTTGGTGCGCTAAATGCTTCTTTCCCTTTTTAGACTAACTTTAGAGGCGCTTTGCAAAGTTTCTTTTTTATTATTCACATTTTTTTTATATTATTTTTTTATTTTTACGTTGAGCGTAGAATGTACTTTTTCATTTGTCTCTTTTTTATTCGTGACTCAAGACGGTTTGAAAGATGGGTTGTATGAGATAGGATAATTTGTATAGGTATTGGTCAAGCATGAGGATTACATCTACTAGGACTCACAATTTGCAGCCTCGTGCTAGTGTCATGAGTTTACATCAACCAAGGCCAATGAGTAGCATGGGGATGACTCAAGGGTATATCAACAGGATGTATCCAAACAAGTTATATGGTCATTATGCTAACGGCGGTGTAAGAGCAGGTTTTGGAAACAATGGGTATGACTCACGTGTCAATGACCGTGCGTGGTTTGCAGTTGACAACAAGTTCAGGAACAAGAGTCGAGGTAATGGTTTCTTGGGTTATGGCAATGAGAACATGGATGGGTTAAATGAGCTGAACAGGGGCCCCAGGGCGAAGGCGTCTAAGAACATAAGGATTGGAAAGGGTAGACATCGTAGAACTTTATGATTTGGATTGGTTGACTCAATTCTCTTCCTTCGTTTACTTGGGTAAATTTCGCACTTTGGGAGGTACGGGCTAACTATTTCATGGCTCGCTCTTTTCGCTCTCCTTTTTCTCTTTCTATTTTTTTTTCTTTTTGCTCGGGATTTCCCCCCAACATAAATCCTTCAATCAAATTTTTTATTTGGGCTAAAAGGTAGATGGTTGTGGTCTTTGAGTCACGAGGCGAGACTGAGTGAGCCTCGTTTGGTAGGCCTATAGTGGACCTTTAATTTTAGTAGGCCTAGGGTGGACCTTTAATTTTAGCAGTCCTAGGGTGGACCTTTAAATTGCCTTACTTTGCAAGCGTATTTAGTCGTTTCTTAAAATGTGCAAATAGCGTAGATTCGAAATCTTGTTTTACCTTATTGAAATTTAACGAAAGAATTGCATCAGAAATAATTTTTTGTTTCTTTTCAGATTCCGGTTTTACGGGATTTAATCGGAAGTTGTGATTTAGACTCAAACTTTCATTAATCTTTCTGATTATAACCCGGGTATGAATATAAGGAGGTGGCCTAGACTCAAAATAATGACGTGGCATAAGCCTATAATACTTGACCAAGCGACTCTCAGACTTAGGCTAATTGGACCATAACTTTCGTTGGTTGACACTTTAGATTTTAACCCTTGGGTGTTCATTTGTCATGCGCCATTTTGCTTAATGTTGGCAAGGTAGTTAATTGGGGAGATCGAATTTTATTTTTGCAAGACTAGAATAATTAGTGCGGCTTCTCTCTTAGTGTGTATTGTTTTACCCCAATGGTAGCCTTATGGTATGCCGATCTGGGTATTTTCATGGTTGGTCATGTTGCATTCATGGAAAATCTTTTAGTCCGTACTTAGGAGTAGTTAAAGGAGCGAGTGGCTCGAGAGGACTATGATAGTCGTGACCCAATGTGATTACAAGCCTTGGGGCCATTAATTTTTCTTTGCCAATGGTATTAACACCTTAGGTTCACTTTGGGGGTTGTGCGACTATGGGGGAATGATTTCCAGAATGTGACCGTTTCCATTTTGCAAATACTATAATATATTCTTTTTATTGGTGAGAGAGAGTATTGAGGCCGTGGATTCCTAGCAAGGGATGACAATTACATATGGGTGTTTATTGATTTAAATGTTAGGAAGGGAGACTCAATATGGTTTGACCTTTTAACTTGCAGAACGACATCAAGCATTAGGACCGATTCTATGGATAAGACAACTAAGACTTAGGATTTAGATTGTACTTTGGCATAGCCTAGTCTAGACTCGGATTTTTTTTTTTTTATTTGAACATTATTTTTCTTGAAGACTTTATTCGAACATCATTTTTTGAATTCTTTGCCCATGTGACATTCAAAGTTTTTTTTAAAATGAGCATGCTCGGTTTTGGTGTCGAACATTGTCGTCATAGGAGGCCTAACAACGACACAAAGAGTTATTTATTTTTTATGAGTCGCTTTTTAGAATCGAGTGCTTTTCTTACGCCTTCGTAGCAATTCTTTTACGAACGTTTTTTTTGTGCTACGTATTTTCCTTTTGCGCGGGCACCGAGGCTGTTGCGCCTGACCAGAAGGCCAAGCAGCAACTTCAGCGCCCAGCGTAGGGCGTGAGAAATTCTGGCACCCAGCCAAGGGCGTTGAAAATGCGTCCCTGGCTGGTTCTCGTTTTCTGTTTGCGTCTACTTTTGTTTATGCGACTTCGATTTTGCGTGCTTGCCTAATAACGTCCTTTACGCGTTGTGCAGCGTTTGTGGGACTCGTTACAGGCCATCCCGAGCGTCGCTTATTTTTGTGGCGATCGTTCGGGTTTGCGGAACACGTGTTTCGGTATAACTCTTTGGCAAATTAGTTCATGAATGTTTGGGCAATTTTTAAGGTCGTTGGTTTTCTAGCATTATTTGTCTAGCATTATTCGTACGCACAATCATAACATAGTCACATATTTCGCTACACATAACTACATTACAAACATGGATTTGAAAATTAAATATGTCACGTAGTTTATGATAGGCTTCTATGGGTAGTATTTGCGTCTGGCTTGGTACCGCTTCTATCGTAGATCCAACACATGCCCCGGTCGAGGTAGTGTCTTCAGCAGATGAATTTCGCTCAAGAGGCCAACTCGCAAGTGCAAGCCAAGGGGGCATGCAGGCGAGAGGGACCTAATGGGCGAGCGATTGGGTTTGGGACGGGTGTACTACTAGCGAAAGCGCCGAGTGGACAACATTCGAAGCGTATGCACCCCCCGGTTGGCGATGGGTATCCTTAGTCCCAACTCCCAAGATGAAACACCAAGGGAGCCAAGATTCGTTATGCGGTTCTGTCCGTTCACATTAATATGCTGATTTTCAGGTCGTCCCAACTTGATTGGGAAATAAACGCGGGGTAGGATCGTTTCACCCTTCGGCTATTTTGATTACCTACAAGCACGAGTATTTCCTTCACTATCCCCAGTGGAGTCGCCACTGTGAGGGGGTCGAAAAAGCACGAGGCTAATGCGTGACCTCGTCCCTCGTGGGTGTGACGATTATTTTTATTCAATCAAGTGTAATTGGATTTCCTGTGAGTTTACACCCAATTGACTAGTAATATAGGAGTCGCCATTCAGTTTTTAACAACAATGAGAAAAACTGACAAAACCCGGTTATCGTGACATAAAGGGAGTGCAATTATGTTTGACCACGACGGCCGTAGGTTCCCTTATGATCCCTGGTGTGGGGATCTCTCAACATACACCCGCAAGGTAGAGATTGAGGGTTCGGGGGACTGTAACTACTGAGAGGAGTACTTCGCTCGTCGATAACTCCAGAGGCAGGAGATCCTTACTAGCTCAGCATAAATAATTGAAGGGACATGCGTTAACTATTAAACTAATCTGAGTTGATTTTAGCAATATGCAACATATAATACTAGATCGATCGTGATTATCTGATTTAAATAGTATTAAGGGACCTAGCATGATAATCCAATTTCCCAAAAATAGTATATTTGTTAGGCGTGATAGAACAATGAGATTTAGTTAGTTTAACAGTTCATAAAAAGGGCGAGGAAAGCAATTAAATCATCGAGAAGGGGCACATTACGACGCACCCTTGAGAGGTGCGTCACGGTTCTCAGAAAACTAACCACTTTGACTTTGCTATTTCTCCTTTTTATTTAACGAATCTCAATTATGGGACAGGATACGTTCTGTTCGATTTGTGGATCGATTGCGACAGAACGCGTGAACAATTTCGCAGCGTGAGGCTTAGGCTAAGGGTTGGAGTCAATACTCAGAATATTAATTGTGTGTGTGTCCTTTTCACGTCGAATTTGGGGCTGTATTTATAGGGAAGAGTTCGTGGAAAGATAGAATTGCAGAGTTCTAATCCACAAAGAATTAGGACGGCGCCGAAAATAGGGTCTGGGCTGTTCTCTTAGTCAGATTCGGATTCCTGAAATCCGTAGAGTTTGAGACTTAATCGAGTCTTTTAGCGCATATCAATTTCATGAAGGAATGCGTCTGGGCCCGTTACGAACTCTAGGCTCGTTAGGATTTTAATTAATACGTAACTCTTATTTCCGAATCATATTAGGAATAGGATTCTCATAGTTTTCTATCTCATTTAGGATTTATGTTGGAGTGCAACACCTAATTATGACAGGTTTGTATCTTTTATGACTTGCCACTTTTAACAGCTGCCCATTACGGCAGTTACTATTTTTAGCAGTTTCCATAAATAGCAGGTTTCGGGTGAAATGAAAAGGGGAATCGAGATTCGTTATTTTATAGGAGATGCGTTGTCAAGTGAAGATTTATGCTTTCATCATCGAACCTTTCCCTTTCGGGAATGGGGACAAAAGTAGGTGTCTACAGTCCCTTAATTCAGAATGCGTCTTTTGTGGATTATGGCCTTTCGTATGAAGGAGATTTTGAGTTGGAATATGCCAATGATATTAATGAGAGGCCTAGATATGATAACTCCAATGGTCAAAATTTTGCTAGGCAAGCACCTAGAGGGCCCCTATGTATGGATCCCACCAAGATCATGACCAAGAAAGTGGGTATGATAACCACTACAAGAAAACCCGTTTTTTGCAACGACTTTTTACAACGACAAGATTTTGATCGTTGCAAAACATAGTTTTAACAACGACGAACGAATGTTGTTGCGTATGTCGTAGCCATAAAACAAAATTTCATTTCCCACCAACAAAATACTGCGCGGGTGCTGGATTAAAATTAGAAATTATTTTTCGTAACAACATTGTCGCCGCTAAAAAAAACATAGAAGTATAGCAACGAGGCTGTTGTTGCAAAATAAAAATTTATTAGTACAGCAACAACGAAGTCGTTGCTAAATCTAAAAGGAAGACACAACCAAAGTCAGGACCCATCATTCTTATTTGTAAATATGCTCTCTAAAAGTTAGAAAACCTAGAATCCCTTCCTATTTCCGCCACCCTCTTCAACAATTTCGTGCTTCTTCTCTGATGACCCAAAACTTCGACCTTTGTTTCTTCTATAGTGACCCATAGATCCGACCTATGCCATTCCATAAAGATGCTTAAAGGGGAAACTCATTTTTTTCGTTTTCTTGCAGGAGCGTGAGTGCCGTCAAGGTACCTACCGAGCGAAGGAAGCGATATCCGTTAGTTGCAGTCGTCGCCTCTTCGCTTCGCTTCTCTATCATGGCTTCTCAGCCCGAATTCCGTTGATTTTATACTTGAACTGTCGAAATTCGGCCGGTATTTCTCACCCAACTCTCTCTCAAATACCCTAGTTTAAATATTCGGTTTCTTCTCAATTATTTAGGTTTTATCGGGGATATCTAATTGAGTCTGAAATTAGGTTAATGGAAAAAAATTGCTGTGAGTATGCTCTAAAATTTCAAAAATATACTAATAATTTTTTGATCTTCAAATTGGTTGTTCCGATAGTGAATCAACTACTTTAATCAATCAGATAAATAGGAAACATTCTCAACAATTTGATCTTTTGTGCATCGGGTTTGGATTTCCTTTAAATGTTTTAATTTTTCTCAATGGTTATTGCTTTTTATAACAAGAACCAAGGGAGGGTTATAATTCAAAAAATATTCTTTCAAGGAATGTTCCTAACAAAATCTTGTTTTAGAGAAGTGATTCTGTTGGTGGGTTACTGAAGTTTGGTGAATCGGGTTTGATATTTTGCTGCAATGGTTATCATCAGATTAATGTTAGTGTTGGTTTGTTGTGAATAAGAGCAAAGTTACTATCTTCAATTCTATTTGATATTTTTTATAACTTATAATTGAGCTGATGCCCCAGCTTGTTACGGTTTATCTTGGCAGCGAAAGGGTTTCTTTTTAATTATTTTCCACTTACCCTGCTTCAACAAGAGCGTATTTGTTTGCGGGGTGGGTGGAGGTTAGTTACTTTTATCTATGTAAATGTAAGAGGGAAGGTGGATTTAAAGGGTTTTTAGCTTTTGTTGATCATGCATATGCCTCCCAAGCAGAATGGCTCGTTATACACTTAAAGATAAGCCTATCCATGCTTTAAGTTTTCATATTGAATTTTTGTTTTCTTCGATGATGTGTGGGGGTTTGCCTTTGTGGATTTTCCTCATTACAATGATATCTCAAATACATATAAGAGAAGGCAAATGAGTGATTCGTTGCTGATATTCAAAAATTTTATTTTACAAACTACCGAGCTCTTAGCTTTAGGCGTGAAGGTTTTCCTTCTGTCTATCCTTGGTGTCTGTAACAAATATGCATAATGGAATCAATGAATTCCTTGACGTCAATGATTGTTTTCATGGTTTGGGCCTTGGGAAAAACGGGTGGGGGTCATTTGGTACTTCAAACTTTAAAACTTCAATTCGTGCCAACTTCTATTTTATTAGACCTGATATTGCTTATATCTGGTATTTAAAGTAGACAAAGTGCATTATTTCTAGTTTTTGTCTTGTCTTTTTACATTGCTTTCTCGTATGTCATTTAATTCACATTGTTTGTTGTTATCCAGCCACTCCCGGAGTCTGTGGCCCTTATGGAAATCATTGCAGTGGAATATGTTACTGATTTGGTATGTAAGTCCTGATTCTGCATTCGAATTTCAGTTCATTTCCATGTCTGATGTTCTCACCAACTATACACTGCACTTAGGTTCACAAGGCCCAAGATGTGGGTTCAAAGAGGGGGAGGCTATTGACAGAAGATTTTTTGTTCATAATCTGCAAGGTAATTATATATTTTTTGCCTTTTTTGGATTATATCATGCCTATGGCACATGTCATTTAAAAGTTCTTCGGTAATTTCATTGGAACTTCAGGAAGGTTATTGATCATGGATAATAATCCCTCTGTTTCTTAGTTCTTGTTTACTGGAAAGTAAACAATAAACCAACATCAATTCTCCGTATGTTAGTTTGCTGATAATACTTTATATATTTGCCCAATTTGGCTTGATTTAAGGGGCAAGACATTGTTTCAGTGGTTTGTAATATTACATGTCTTTTTACTATTTGAGATAGAAGTAACAGATTTGCTGGTGATTTTTGCAGTCTTCATGGTTTCTTGATTGCTGAAATAGTTGTTGGTTATCTTGCTTAGCTTCATGTTTTATAAAGTCCCTGGTGTTCAATTTTAGGAAGGTACTAGCACCTGCTTCCTCTTCGAATATTCTTGATGTTCAATCACAGTAAGATCTAATAGTACTGTTAAAGTAGCTCAATTCCGATGTTAGGGCAGCCTGGCTCCTTGAGGTGACTACTGAGGCCTGAGTCCTCTCATTTTTTCTTGTGGTATTGTCTCAATTGCACTGATAGGATTATAAAACTGGGTATTGGGTATTGTTGCTCTAAAAGTGTAATCAAATGATGCCTACTCTTGTTTTTATTATGAGAAATCATTTTCTGAAGACAAATAAAGATGGTTGGAAAAGGAGCAAGAAAACTGGTAATCATAGTATTTGAAACAACTTGTGTAACATAACGGGGTATGGTGGTTGAAAAAGATAAATTAATATCTAGAAGTCTACCTTTCTTTTCTCTAAAACATAGATGACTGTGTTTATATTACATTTTTAGTTTCCTGCTCTCAAGTGCTCTAGTTCCTGCCCACTTAGCTTCTTTTTTCTGATAGATAATTGTTTAACCTTCTCCAACTTGTCAGGTGCAAAAATCACTTTCTAAATCTCATCAGTTGCTTACCAAAGTGTTGTAGATGGCAAAAATAATCAACGGCGTGGTGAGGTAGCACATGGAAGTATAAGGGTGAACTTTTGGAACTTTGAAGGAAATAATCTGCTAAAGGCTATTGTATACGAAGTAGTTAGCGGTGATTATTTTATGTAGTTGCTTGAATGACATTCTTTTAGTTTAAAAATGTACTTGTACATATTTTAAGGATTGAATGTGGATGTAATACTGGGGATTTTTTTTATAACAAAGGATTTACTATCTATACTTGAATGGTTGTCTTTTAATTCTATATAATTATATATGTATCCATAAAGAAGCAGGGGTTATATATATATATATATACGGTACACATCCTTAAAATATGTGAGATTTTGCAACGACAATTGTCGCTGCTATACATGTATGTGTAATGTATTGCAACGACTTTTGGTGTTGCCATAAACATCTTTTAATACAGTGAATGAAGAAGTTATGGCAACGACAAATTTATTGCAACGGAAGACGTCGTTGCGTAAACCCAATTTTTAGCAACAACAAAAGTCGTTGTAAAAGCCTTTGGCTACGGGCTTACGGACAACGACCCTGCAACGACATTTGTCGTTGCAAAAGATAGTTTTGGCAACGACAAGGAATTTATTGCAACGACTTTTGTCGTTGTAAAAAACGGGTTTTCTTGTAGTGAACCAAGGCCGAGGTGGCTTTAAAGCGCAAGGCTATCAAGGCCAAGGACCCTATGGTCAATCTCAAGGCTTTGGCAATCAAGGTCAATACAATCAAGGTAGTTATAATCCCAACCATCAAGGTGGAGGGGGTTACAACTACACTTATGGGCAATATAGGGGTGCCTCTAGTGGGGGTTATCCATTGAACTCGGGAGGTCCGTATGGTGTGTCTCAATTTCCACCTCCCGGATTCAATGGACCAAGGACCTTTGGCAATCAATTTCAATCAAAACTTAGTGGTTATGGCAATGCACCTCCACCACTCCCGCCTCTCAAGTCTAACCTTGAGGCTCTCATGGAGTCGCTTGTGGGGGCGCAAGTCAAAAAGAATGTTGAGTTTGAGGATGGATTTAAGCAATCCAATACTCATTTGAGAATGATTGAGACCCAATTAGCTCAACTCGCTAATACCATAAAGGAACAACAAGTGCATACTAGTCTCCCACCCCAAGGTCAACCTCCTAAGCAAATGTATGCAATCATGACAAGGAGTGGGAAGATTTTAGATGATGTTCCTAGAGCTAATGAGGTTTCTAAGTCCAATGGGAAGGATCATGAGGGAGTCGTTGAGTCTAGCGACAATGATGTGGTAGAAGAGGAGCCTCCCATCGATGATGTGGGTGATACTCCTATACCAAAAGAGGCAACTCTTCTACCTCTCCCCACTCCTAAACTCCCCTATCCTCAAAGATTTTTAGGCAAAAAATTGGATGATCAGTTTTCTAAGTTTCTTGATGTGATTAGCAAGTTGCATGTCTCATTGTCTCTCACCGAGGCACTTAAACAAATGCCCCGCTATTCTAGATTCATGAGAGATGTTCTTAATGGAAAGAGAAGTTGTGAACCGAAAGACACCGTGCAACTCACGGAGAGTTGTAGCGCTCTAATTCAACACTCCTTTCCCCCAAAACTCAATGATCCCGGGAGTTTTTCAATCCCTTGTAGCATTCAAAAGCTCAAATTTGATAATGCTCTTTGTGATTTGGGGGCAAGTGTGAGCATCTTGCCATATAAGACTTATGAGAAGCTCAATCTAGGTGATCTCTCTCCCATCGCTATGTCATTACAACTAGCCGATCGATCGGTTATGCTGCCATTGAGTAGGATTGAGGATGTTCCCCTCGTTGTTGGCAAGCTTACTTTTCTCGCTGACTTCGTATTCTTGGACATCGATGAGGATACCCATACCCCCATTATCTTGGGGAGGCCATTTTTGGCCACCGCGGGTGCTCTTATTGATGTGCAAGGGGGACTAATCACCTTGAAAGCGGGAGATGCAAAAGCTAGCTTCAAGCTTCCCCTTGGTGAAGGGTGTTTTGCGAAGACGAAAACTTATATGAAGGAAGAAACTATTGCTTGTATTGAGAGCTATTGCTCACATGCTAACCCTTCTAACAACTTTCGTGTTTCTAAGTGTGATAATGAGCTTTCTAGGTCCTCTCCCGATGACAAGGAAGTCCATGTGATCCCAAGGGTGTTTGATGATAAGTTTGATGATGTCATAACCATCCCCGAGATATTTGGGATGCATGTTGATGGTGATGTTGGGGCTACAACCTCCAAAGTAATTCATGAATCGGCAAACAAAGCCAAGAGACCCAAGAAAGCCAAGGAAAAGCTTGGTGGCGGATTGTTTGGTTGGCACCTTATGAATGGGGATGTCGGTAAATTGTTTGTGCCCATGGGGGAAAAAAGAAACTTTTTGACTAATGATGACCCTAAGTTAGTTGCATTTGAACCCCCATGAGTTTTGGGGGGATTCGTCAAGCTAATGACGTTAAACGAGCGCTACCCGGGAGGCAACCCGGTTGTCTAACTCTTAGATTTCATTTGCTTTCGTTTCGTAACTATTGTCCTATTTGTGCATGTTTTTGTGTGTTTCTTTGTTTTGGGCTCATGCTTTCCACCATGTGCCTTGTTCGTCGATTTTTCGGTGAGTTTGGTTCGGTTTTTACCGGCTCTTTGCGGGACTTGCTCCCACGACATTTCCGGTAATATCCTTCTAACACTATTGCATTCTTTGTGACGGGCATCCATCATGTGGGGCATTTGGTTGGATGGGTAGTTGTGCCCCTCCTTGCTTGGTTTTAGGCCTTGAGGACATGGCCTAATTCTAGCTTGGGGGAAGTTTTGTTGTGTGGTTGCCGACTTGTGATGCTCATTGCTATGAAATCATACCATTATGTGCACTTGTTTCTTTGTTTTTAGTTTGATTTAGTTTGATTTTAGTTTATTTTCTTTTTGTTTGTTTCATTTACTTCTTTTTGGTGTGTTTTCTTATTTTCTTCCCTTTTCTTTGTTTGATTTCCTTTTCGTCAAGGCAAGTTTTTCTAGGTTTTCTTAGGCAATATTCTTGATTGGGGCAAATAAAATTGGAACTTGTAGATTAGAATGCTTTTATTCCTAATTGGTAGATTTTTACACGGTTCTTAATGTCTTGGGTCGAGTATAGGATTTGGTGTCAAGGAAGTTGGTTAGAACTATGGGTAGCATGCGTCATGAACTCTTGGCTTGTGGTAAGATGGTGTCGATTTCTCTAGTGATTTGAAACCGGAGAGAATGGTATTTTCTCCCTTGTGAGGTTCATGTCCAAATAATCCCAAACACATATTCATATATTGAGTGGCATGGATCCTTATCATTGACTTTCTTATCTCCTGAGTTTGACCATTTCCTTCCCGAGACCGCGACCGAACTACTTTAGGGGACGATAGAGGCATTTCTTTCGGTGACTATTTTTCTTTTTACTTTAGGACTTTATTTTCTATTTTTCTCATATGTTTTTGTTTGCATTTACCCCTTTGCTAGACATTTGAGCCTTGACCCTTCATTTCTTATGAGCACATTACAAGCCTAATAGCCTTTGTTTTGTTTTCACCCTTAGAAGTGATAGTGAAGCTTAGAGTTATGATGCTTGTTGGTTTTGAATGAATATGCAAAGTTGAGGAATGATTGTTATTGGTATGAATGGCAAAGTTTTGGAAGAATGTTGTATATATATAGTGAGTAATTGATGCAAAAGCAAAAAGAGAGTAAAGTTTTGAAAAAGCCAAAAATAGAGAAAAACAAGGCATGAAAAGTTTCATTTGAAACACACAAAAAAAAGAGAAAAATCAAATCAAGAAAAAAATGCAAAAAAGGTTGTAGTTTAGAGTTGTTGTTGAATAAGCTTGGGGGTACCGCAAATAAGTGGTACGAGTTTGTGTTTGGTTCAAAATGCTTGAGTTTAGTTCTATCATTGCGCTTCACTTTAGGTATGAGCACCAAATTGCCAAATTTGTTCCGCACCTTACCCCTAGCCTACGTTACGCCCTAAAAGCCCTCTTGACCCTTTAAAGTTGAGTCATTGTCGGTGGAGGGAGGATTTGGTCGAGCTTAAGGAACAAGGTTGTCATGCAAAGATGTCGGGTAGCCTAATCTTGATTTTCTGGCGCCTTCGCGGTGTCTCGAGACGCTATTCTCAAGGGTGAATAAGATCTAGAGATGTGACGTGGTATGCTCGGTTGTAGGGGGATTGACTAGTGCTTGCCCTTAGTTCGCTTTGCTTGATGCTCGAATCTTTCACTCGATTTAGGACATTAGTTAGCGTGTACTCATTTATTTGATTAGTAATATTAGTGTTCTTCTATACTTGTTCCATAATAAAGGCCCCCATCTTGGATTTTGTAGTTTAATTTCTTTTCTTCTTCTTTTTGTGAGGGGGTCGAAAAAGCGCGAGGCTAATGCGTGACCTCGTCCCTCGTGGGTGTGACGATTCTTTTTATTCAATCAAGTGTAATTGGATTTCCTGTGAGTATACACCCAATTGACTAGTAATATAGGAGTCGCCATTCAGTTTTTAACGACAATGAGAAAAACTGACAAAACCCGGTTATCGTGACATAAAGGGAGTGCAATTATGTTTGACCACGACGGCCGTAGGTTCCCTTGTGATCCCTGGTGTGGGGATCTCTCAATATACACCCGCAAGGTAGAGATTGAGGGTTCGGGGGACTGTAACTACCGAGAGGAGTACTTCGCTCGTTGATAACTCCAGAGGCAGGATATCCTTACTAGCTCAGCATAAATAATTGAATGGACATGCGTTAACTATTAAACTAATCTGAGTTGATTTTAGCAATATGCAACATATAATACTAATTCGATCATGATTATCTGATTTAAATAGCATTAAGGGACCTAGCATGATAATCCGATTTCCCAAAAATATTATATTTGTTAGGCGTGATAGAACAATCAGATTAGGTTAGTTTAACAGTTCATAAAAAGGGCGAGGAAAGCAGTTAAATCATCGAAAAGGGACACATTACGACGCACCCTTGAGAGGTGCGTCACGGTTCTCAGAAAACTAACCACTTTGACTTTGCTATTTCTCCTTTTTATTTAACAAATCTCAATTATGGGACAGGATACGTTCTGTTCGATTTATGGATTGATTGCGACAGAACGCGTGAACAGTTTCGCAGCGAGAGGCTTAGGCTAAGGGTTGGAGTCAATACTCAGAATATAATTGTGTGTTGTTGTTGTCCTTTCACGTCGAATTTAGGGGGCTATTTATAGGGAAGAGTTCGTGGAAAGATAGAATTGCAGAGTTCTAATCCACAAAGAATTAGAAAAAAACAGGTACCTAGGTACTTTCAGCGCCCAGAGCCAGGCGTTGAAAATAGGGTCTGGGCTGTTTTCTTTAGTCAGATTCGGATTCCTGAAATCCGTAGAGTTTGAGATTAATTCGAGTCTTTTAGCGCGTATCAATTTTGTGACGGAATGCATCCGGGCCCGTTACGAACTCTAGGCTCGTTAGGATTTCAATTAATACGTAACTCTTATTTCCGAATCATATTAGGAATAGGATTCTAGCAGTTTTCTATCTCATTTAGGATTTATGTCGGAATGCAACACCTAATTCTGACAGGTTTCTATCTTTTATGATTTGCCACTTTTAGAAGCTACCTTTTACGGTAGTTACTATTTTTAGCAGGTTTCCATAAATAGCAGGTTTCGGGTGAAATGAAATGGGGAATCGAGATTCGTTTATTTTATAGGAGATGCGTTGTCAAGTGGAGATTTACGTTTTCATCATCGAACCTTTCCCTTGCGGGAACGGGGACAAAAGTAGGTGTCTACAGTTAGCCCCCACTTTGACTGAGTCTTGGAGTAAGATGATGGTCAAAGTATTAGACGGAGTGCGTCACACAAGCCATGGTGTATGTGACATGTTTTGCGAGGGTCTCACGAGCCCCCGAGTGATAACATTTGACTTAAGGGTCATCACTTGAAGTGTCGACATATCCCTCACGTGTCATTGGGATTTATCAACTGATAGTATAGAAACTTCCTCACTTTGTCATTGGAAGAATCTAAAGGTGCGTAGAAACTCCCTCACTTTGTCATTTGGAGTAGCTACAGAGTTTTTCGAAATCAAAGCTATAAAGTGTAATTGGGCCTGGCCAAGCCCAATCACGAGGTAAAAAACGTTTTTTTTATAAAAGATTCTCATTTTCAGGGCTAGCTAAACGAGAAAACCCCCTTGTTTTTATAGGACGTAAAACGAAGGAAAATCCAGCACACTTGTTTTTATAGGACGTAAAACGAAGGAAAATCCAGCAAAAGTTATCGCTGCAACGACTAAGGACCTGCGCGGTTAGTGACGCAGACCCCGCCCGCTGAAGGTGGGCGAGCCTGTCGGTTGAGGGTGGACGCCCCGTCCGATAGAAGTGGACGAATCTGTTTTGATGTTTTGAAAATAAGGACCTACGCGGTTTGTGACGTAGACCCCGCCGGCTGAAGATGGCGAACCTGTCCGCTGAGGGTGGACGCCCCGTCCGATAGAAGTGGACGAATCTATTTTGAAATTTATTTTGCTTTTTTGAAAATAAGGACCTACGTGGTTTGCGCCGTAGACCCCGCCGGCTGAAGATGGCGAGCCTATTTTAAATTTGAAGACTTTATTTTTGTCGAAAACTGAGGACCTGCGCGGCTAGTGACGCAGACCCCGCCCGCTGAGGGTGGGCGAGCCCTGTCCGCTGAGGGTGGACGTCCCTGAATTCGTTTTCTTTTCGATTTGGGAACTCGCGCGGTTTGTGACGCGATCTTGCCGACTGATGATGGGCAAGTTCCTATTTCTTTGGTTCTTTGTGATTTCTTCTGAGAATTTCTTTTATTCATTCTTGCAAGAGCGAATTCTTTCTAGGGGTGCTCGAATTTAGTTGTAACCTGAACGTGGGCTGACAACGTGTTCAGACGGATCTTTGTCTTGCGACCGTCCGCTTTCGTGATTTTGAGCTAGTCTTTACGGCTCGACTTGGTCTTTGATCAGAGGACCGTGCACAAGCGTCAGCGACGTCCTTTCGATGAGGTCGAACCTATTGTTGTTCTCTTTTTTTTTGAGATATCCAAACATGATATGGTGTTCGGCGCAGTCCGAGAATGTGATTTCGATCGCGCGCTCCTTGTTGGAGTCTTTTTTTTGCGAGCCCCCAAGCACTGGGGCTCGTCGGTTGTTTTTCGCATCTTGTAATCATGTTTGGGGTCATGCTCGTATGTGCGAACGACCTTCTATAGTAGTGTGCTACTTTAGCGAAGCCGTGGAGCGCGACTTTAGTTTTCAGGCGACATCCGGTTTTAGCTTGGCCCGGATTAACCCTTTGACAGACAAACATTTTTTTTATTTGGAAAACCAATGACTTGACGACACATATTTTTGGTGTTTCGAAGAATGACCATGATATTTAACTTGCTTTTTTTTGAAAGTGTACATAAGCATTTTCTGAGACGAGTCTAAGTTTCGACCAAGTTTTAATGTCATTATTTTTTCTTGCTTATTTGGGAGCTAAAGGTGCTTTGGGCTTGATCCTACTTGCAATAGGGCCTCGTGTTTTAGCAACACGGTCTTAAGTCCTTTCCTGTTCCGTGTTTTGTGAAATCTGGGCCTTGGGCTGCATTTTCAGCGCCCAAGTTTAGGCGTTAAACATTTCGGCGCCCAGGGGTGGGCGCTGAAAGTCCTTTCCTGGTAATATTTGATTTTCGGATTTCTAAACACGTTTCCGAATGGGATCAGGATGTCATTGGGTGCGTTCAGCTATATATAGGGGCTAGATACGTCCTTATTTTCCACCACTCTCAAATTCTTTCTCTTCTTTTGCTATGCTCCAATTATTCACTGCTTTTGCCATGTCGATCCCTACTTTCTCACTCCAATGGACAATTAGGCGTTGGCTGCGGGCGCTTACTCCCACAGAAAAAGCTTTGTTAAAAGAATACCACTTAGAGGCACTTTTAGGTTTACAACAAATTAATATTGATTATAACTTTCTGCATGCTGCCCTAAGCTTTTGGGACTCCGATCATCATGTTTTTGCCTTTCGGGGCAATGAAATATGTCCTTTGCCTGATGAATTTGCTGCGATCCTTGGTTATCCTACTAATGCTACTCCTGTTACCCCTGGCACTATTGAAGAGGGTAAAACAACTATAAGGGCTTTCCTAGGGCTAGATGATAACATGTTTGCTGAAATTGTTGTAGATGATAAGGTTAACTTGGCAAAACTTGTAAAACATCACTTTAGGCCTAGTAAAAATATGACCTAACAGAAATTGAATATTCGAGCCCTTGTATTTTGCTTGTTGAATCATTATTTGCTGTCGAATAACAAAGGAGAATTCGGTGACATAAGGTTGATCCCCTTGATTAGCCAGATGGAAAGTTGCTATTCTATTATGCCGTTGGTTGTTGCCGAGACTTTGCTGAGTGCGGATGAGCTGAAGAAGGCTGCCAAATCCGAACATTTTAAGGGAAGCCCCCTATTACTGCAGGTAATCGATTTTTTTCTTTGCGCGCATACACGTCCCTTTTGCATAATTTCTTTTTGCCTGGGGCTGAGTTTCAGCGCCCAGGGCTGGGCGCTGGAATTTTCGGCGCCTGGTCCTGGGCGTTGAAACTGCGCCCCAGGAACCGTTTTTTTTTTCTTTCTCTTCATTCTTTTGATTCGATCGTACCTGTTTTTGCAGATTTGGCTTGCGGAACGGCTTAGACTTTTGGAAGCTCCTGCCGATCCTAAACATTATCGCCCTATAGCTTTGGGTAACCGAAAATACTTGCACCAAGGCCAGGACGAGGCCGAATGGACCTCCTTTTTTACTTATGGCATTTGTTCTATTAAGTGGGTGGTACCATGGTGGGGTTTGACTATTATGACAGGGGGGGTCTGATGTATCGGTTTATGTTTCTTTGTTGGGGCTATCTCGTCCCATTTATATTTTCCCTTACCGAGTCATGCGTCAATATGGTTTAAGGCAGACTATCCCCTTTTCTGATACGGTACCACCTAAGGTAGCGGCCTTTGCACAAACACGGGTCCTAGCGTGGGCCAAGTATTATGATGGTCTCCCGCGTTGGGTCGTAGCTACAAATGGCTTTGTGGGTCTTTCTGAAAACTACAAGTTGTGGATGAGCTCCGATGACAAAGATGTGAGGACCGAGGCTCGAAATGGGGAGCCGGCTGAGCTTTTGATACCTCGTATTCGTGTTAAGTATGAGGGTCCTGATTCTGCCAGACCTCGTACCTATAGTTTTAAGATTGTGAAAGCTCGTCCTGATCGAAGGCGAAAGGAAGTTCCTCCCCGTTCCAGTTTCAGGCCTAAAAAGATGCCTAACATGAAGGGGCCTGCTGTTGTTAAAAGAAATGCAAGCTCTCGCGGAGATCGTCGCCGGAACAATGTATGGGTTAGGAAGGCTCAACCGCCTGTAGAAACAGTGGCTAGTCTAGTTGATGATAATAATCCTTCTCCCACCATTGTTTGTGCCCTTGAGGCTGAGTGGGCTATAACTGAGAATGTTTCTGAAGCCTTGGCATCTTTGGAAGTTAGTGTCCAGGAGCCGGTTCTTATGGAGATTGACATTGGGGCAGCGCAGAGGACTGTGGGAGTGGATCCTGCGAATATTGCCCTCTACAAGACTTTATTTGACGATCCAGAAGAACTAGAGTAGTGTAGTTCTTGTTAGGGTGTAGGTGCCCTCTATTTATTTCAGTCGTGTTTGTTTTTATTTTTAGCACTCTGTTTTCCTTCTTATTATATTTTAATAAAGGCGTATTTTTAGTTTTCATTTTCACTCTTTTATTTTGTTTCTCCTCTTTTTTATGTATTTTATACGTCTAACACTTTTTGCACAAAGAATATATATTTTTTTATTTGGACCGAATCCTTGGTAAGGATTGGCTACGTATCTTGTCAGAATCAGGTCGCGCGTAGTTCTAGCTTTAGAATAAGTTCTAGTATGCCGGATTTCGGTAGATATGTCCTGAAGTGGAAACATATTACTTAATTGGTCAAATGAGTGAAGTATTTATCATTATTTTCATCTGCCGTTTTTTTTTTTTGCCATAGGCTGCGTAAAATTCGACTAATTTGTATAGCTATATTCTCGGTTGGTAAGCCTATTCGGATACATATTGTACCCCCCAAGTGTTCGTTATTTTTCCGTTGTGTGCGGATAAGATGACGAACACTTCTGAAAAGAAAACTTTTGGCAGGCAGAGAGTTTCAACGCCCAGACTGATTTTTGTCCAGATTAATTTTTGTCCAGGCAGAGAGTTAGCGTGAGACGCATTTTTGTCCAGATTAATTTTTTCTATTGGTGACTCAAAACAGTTTTGAAAATGGAGTTAGGGTGCGGAATTTATGAAGATCTTTGTGTAGGCTTTGGAGGTGGGTTGTTAGTGAAGGGTATGATGGAATCTATGTTTTATGAATCTTTTTTTTTTTGGTAACATTTGCATTGTTTTAATTTTTTGATTTCCTTTGATTTTGGGTTGCATGGATTGACTCTTATGATGACACTGGTTGGCTTTTTAGGTTTTGGGGATATGAATGGAATAGTGTGGTTTATTTTGTGGGTTTCGGGAATTGGTTCCCATGGCACTATTTCAAAAACCGAGTGGGCTTTGTTTGTTGGGCCTAGAGTGGGCCGCCTCTTTATTTTTGTATTTTGCAAGTACATTTGGTGTTTATTTAGTGTTAGAATAAAATTTTTAGGAGAAATATTACGCCTTTATTGATTCGGAAAGTAAGGAAAACACACTGAAATAAAACTGAGCCATATTCTAAAGGGCCTTAGGACCATCTAAAGTCTCTATTATTTTTTCTATCAATCTAAAGAACTACTAGGCGCTTTTTACTAATGGTGCTCTATGTGGCTCAAGCCTGGGGTTTAGTCTCATAAAACTTTGGTCCTTCACCGGTACTCATCTTGAATTCCATTCCTTTTGCGTTGACCCACTGATATGTCTTCACCCATCCGTTCTCGACCTCTTCCAGTGTTGATGCAGGAGAGATTAACCGGGTTGGATCGAAACCTTCATCTTGTAAAGCTAGGGTAGTCATCACAGTCTCGTCCTCCATAGGCCTCGATTCGTTAAATAATGTCCATAGAGCCTGGTTGTCCAATATTTCAGCTGTTTTAGCCTTGGCGAGGTGGGGTGCCTCATCCAAGGTGTGGCAGTCATGGAAAATTTCAAATCCGGGTTTTAGCAAGCCATCCTGAACGAAGGGTTCAGGGAAATCACAGCATGGGTGTTCTTCTCCTTCCCTAACGAACATCCCGTTAAGGGTCCTTTGATATGGGGGAAGGAGGGTGGTTTGTTTGGCTTTGTTAAGGCGTAGCCTAGATAGGCGGTCAGCAATATCTTCCTCCGTTGGTTCATAACCTAAGCCAAAGGGAGTAGATTTGTCGGGAAAAGGATAGAACGTGTATTCCTTCTTCCTTATGCCCAATGGGGTTCCTGGGAAATAACCTTGAGCTAACAGCATTCTAGGGATGACTCGGGATGCATGCGGGTCTAGGAATGCTGGATCATAATCTTCGATGAACTGGATTGTTTCTTCCATTTGAAACCCATAAAGGTCGTCTGCAGTTTCGGCCGTTCCAACCATAGTACAACTGACGTCGAGAGGAGGGGCGCGGATTTCTAGTATTACCCCGTTATGGTTAAGTTTAACCATTTGGTGCAAGGTAGAAGTCACACCTCCTAAGTCATGGAGCCAAGGTCGCCCCAAGAGGAGGTTGAAAATGGGCTTGATGTCGATTACTTGAAACTCCATGGTGCGTGCCACAGGCCCGGTTTGTATGGTAAGGTTGATTTTTCCCAATACAGGCCTTCGGGAGTTATCATAAGCTCGTACCCCTTGCGTGGAGGTTTGGAAGTCATCGCTTCCTAGCCCCAAGCAATGGGCGGTTCGCAATGGGCAGACATTAACCGCCGAACCATTATCTACGAGCGCTAGGGGGATGTTTTGTCCTTTGCATCCAACCACTAGGTAAAGGGCTTTATTGTGAGCACCCCCCTCTTTGGGTAAGTCTTTATCAGTGAAAACTATGGCCTTTTCTCCGGCATCTCTCGTGACATGGCTAACCAATGAGTCAGGTGTGATATCTGTAGGTACTGAGATGAGGTCAAGTGAGCGAATAAGCTTTTCGCGATGTTCCTTTGAAGTACACATAAGATCCCAGATGGTAATCTCGGCCTTGGTTCTTTTTAGTTGTTTCAGGAGAGGATTTTCAATGACTTCTGCGACGGTAGCGTGCCGTCCATTCTCAGGAGTTTGCCTAACCGGGACACCGTCCATAGGAGGTGGGTGTATATCCGGTTGGTATATTCTTCCGGATCGGGTGAGGTTGTCGACCTCGGGCTCCTGAGGGGTGGTGTCAATGAGAGCATACCCAGGCCAAGTTTCTGTGAAGAAGTCCTGGCCCGAGACTTGAGATAGGTAAATATCTTCAGCATCATCGTTCCACACACCGCACACTTCCCTCTCGATTCGATCCATAGGGACCACAGCGAGTGGTGCACCTTAAGGTGTAATATACACCGTGGGGTCGAAATTCTCTGGTTGGTCGAGAGAGATGTGACAAGAGCCGAGTGGGCTCTTGTTGTTGTTGGGTTTGCCAACGTTAGGGAGAGGTATACTTTCATCCTCTATCATGTCCTGGATCGTATGTTTTAGACTACAGCAGTTTTCAGTGTCATGCCCATTTCCTTGATGGAATTTGCAGTAAGTACCTTCGACCCAATATTTGTTTTTGACAGGAGGGTCACGGGTGGGCCTATAGGTCTCAAATTTCCTTGATTGGTTAGTCTTTCAAAGGCTTGTACCAAAGTTGACCCGAGTGGGGCAAACTTTCGGTCTCGGATCCATCTTACAGGGTTTCTTCGGGCGGGAGCCTCTTCTACAGCATGGACTTCTTGGGCTTGGGGTGTGTTTCCCCGATTATAGGTGTTGGTCTTATATGTGGGTTTGCTCTGTATGGTTTTGGCGAGGTCGTCCTCCATCTTTATTCCCACATCATAAACTCTTTTGAAAGTGTCGAGTCCCAGGTACCTAAGGTGTTGTCTGTAAGCCGTGTCCAGGTTGTCAATGAATTTTTGGACCAATTTTGTTTCGGGAGGCCTATTGATTAGCTGGGCCGCCTGGTCCCTCCATCTAGCAAGTAGTAGGTTGTGAAACCCTCATTTTTCTTTTGGAAGAGAACTTCCAGCTCGCGCATGGTGACTTGGAAATCCATGTTCGACGAGTATTGCTTGATGAAGACATTGACAAAATCTTCCCAAGTGGGGAAGGGCTTAGGGTCCTGGTGATAGTACCATTTGAGCGGCACAGGTTCCAAGGACAAAGGAAAGGCAGGTAAGTACATGGACTTGTCCACGCCTTTCAAGTTCATGGTATTCACAAAGCTCAGTAGATGATCACGGGGGTTGTCCGTGGCCTTGAACTTTGGCAAGTCAGATGAACTGAACTTTTCTGGTAATTTGCCAGGAAAAGGTTCAGGATCGAGGGAGAAGTATTTGCTCCCCATGGTTTGCTGTAGGACCATTTTTTCAATCCTCTTCTCGTTTTCGAGGTCATTTTTGGCTTGCGCAGCCGCTAAAGCTTCATTTTCCATTTTCAGTTGGCCCATAAGTTGGGTCATTTGGACCATCTGGTCTCGCAAATCTTCAATGGACATGTTTGAAGGTGCGAATCGAGGTTGGGGAAGCGGAGATCCTTGAAATGAGGGACGACGGACGGAGCTTGGAGTTACTAAACTTGGTGTTGGCGATGTATCTTCGAGACGCACTAACCGTTGATTCCCTGATCGGCACCAAGTGGGAGGACCAGTCCTAGGCATAAGATAAGCTAAAGTTTTAGGTTCCCAAAGTTTCAAGCATTACTTAGTCTAGACTTCGACTCTCTAAATTGGTTTTTCACTTTTTCTTTTGTCGGTACACTTTTTGGGTTTTTTTTTTTGGTCATTCTTTGGATTTTCTAAACACTTGACCGTGTGACATTCATAGTTATTAGCATGTTTGGTTTTGGTGCCGAGCATTGCCGTCGTAGGAGGCCCAACAACGACACAAAGAGTTATTAATTTTTTTACGAGCCGCTTTTTGAAATCGAGTGCTTTTCTTACGCCCTCGTAGCAATTCTCTTGATGAACATTTTTTGCGCTACGTATTTTCCTTTCGCTCGGGCACCGAGGCTGCTGCGCCTGACCAGAAGGCCAAGCAGCAACTTCAGCGCCCAGCTAGGGGCGTGAGAAATTCTGGCGCCCAGCCAGGGGCGTTGAAAATGCGTCCCTGGCTGGTTCTCGTTTTCTGTCTTCTGTTTATGCGACTTCGACTTGCGTGCTTGCCTAATAACGTCCTTTACGCGTAGCAGCGTTTGTGGGATTCGTTACAGGCCATCCCGAGCGTCGCTTATTTTGTGGCGATCATCCGGGTTTGCGGAACACGTGTTTCGGTATAACTCTTTGGCAAATTAGTCTATGAATGTTTGGGCAGTTTTTAAGGTCGTTGGTTTTCTAGGATAGTTTGTCACACACAATCACATATTTCGCTACACAAAACTACATTACAAACATGGATTTGAAAATTAAATATGCCACGTAGTTTATGATAGGATTCTATGGGTAGTTTATTTGCGCCTGGCTTGGTATCGCTTCTATCGTAGATCCAACACATGCCCCGGTCGAGGTAGTGTCTTCAACGGACGAATTTCGCTCAAGAGGCCAACCCGCAAGTGCAAGCCAAGGGGGCATGTAGGCGAGAGGGACCTAATGGGCGAGCGATTGGGTTCGGGATAGTTGTACTACCTGCACAAGTACCGAGTGGGAAACATGCGCGGCGTATGCACCCCCCTATTGGCGAAAAAAGGTATCCTTAGTCCCAACTCCCGAGGGAGCCGAGATTCGTTATGATGTTCTGCCCGTTCACATTAATATGCTGATTTTTCAGGTCGTCCCAACTTGATGGGGAAATAAACGCGAGGTAGGATCGTTTCACCCTTCGGCTATTTTGATTACCTACAAGCACGAGTATTTCCTTCACTATCGTCAGTGGAGTCGCCACTGTGAGGGGGTCGAAAAAGCGCGAGGCTAATGCGTGACCTCGTCCCTCGTGGGTGTGACGATTCTTTTTATTCAATCAAGTGTAATTGGATTTCCTGTGAGTATACACCCAATTGACTAGTAATATAGGAGTCGCCATTCAGTTTTTAACGACAATGAGAAAAACTGACAAAACCCGGTTATCGTGACATAAAGGGAGTGCAATTATGTTTGACCACGACGGCCGTAGGTTCCCTTGTGATCCCTGGTGTGGGGATCTCTCAATATACACCCGCAAGGTAGAGATTGAGGGTTCGGGGGACTGTAACTACCGAGAGGAGTACTTCGCTCGTCGAT
This sequence comes from Spinacia oleracea, assembly GCF_020520425.1. NCBI lineage: Eukaryota > Viridiplantae > Streptophyta > Magnoliopsida > Caryophyllales > Amaranthaceae > Spinacia > Spinacia oleracea. The sequence continues at coordinate 98,173,544 of NC_079489.1, forward strand.
AACTCCAGAGGCAGGATATCCTTACTAGCTTAGCATAAATAATTGAAGGGACATGCGTTAACTATTAAACTAATCTGAGTTGATTTTAGCAATATGCAACATATAATACTAATTCGATCATGATTATCTGATTTAAGTAGCATTAAGGGACCTAGCATGATAATCCGATTTCCCAAAAATATTATATTTGTTAGGCGTGATAGAACAATCAGATTAGGTTAGTTTAACAGTTCATAAAAAGGGCGAGGAAAGCAGTTAAATCATCGAAAAGGGACACATTACGACGCACCCTTGAGAGGTGCGTCACGGTTCTCAGAAAACTAACCACTTTGACTTTGCTATTTCTCCTTTTTATTTAACAAATCTCAATTATGGGACAGGATACGTTCTGTTCGATTTATGGATCGATTGCGACAGAACGCGTGAACAGTTTCGCAGCGAGAGGCTTAGGCTAAGGGTTGGAGTCAATACTCAGAATATAATTGTGTGTTGTTGTTGTCCTTTCACGTCGAATTTAGGGGGCTATTTATAGGGAAGAGTTCGTGGAAAGATAGAATTGCAGAGTTCTAATCCACAAAGAATTAGAAAAAAACACGTACCCAGGTACTTTCAGCGCCCAGGCCTGGGCGCCGAAGATTTCGGCGCCCAGAGCCTGGCGTTGAAAATAGGGTCTGGGCTGTTTTCTTTAGTCAGATTCGGATTCCTGAAATCTGTAGAGTTTGAGATTAATTCGAGTCTTTTAGCGCGTATCAATTTTGTGACGGAATGCATCCGGGCCCGTTACGAACTCTAGGCTCGTTAGGATTTCAATTAATACGTAACTCTTATTTCCGAATCATATTAGGAATAGGATTCTAGCAGTTTTCTATCTCATTTAGGATTTATGTCGGAATGCAACACCTAATTCTGACAGGTTTCTATCTTTTATGATTTGCCACTTTTAGAAGCTACCTTTTACGGTAGTTACTATTTTTAGCAGGTTTCCATAAATAGCAGGTTTCGGGTGAAATGAAATGGGGAATCGAGATTCGTTTATTTTATAGGAGATGCGTTGTCAAGTGGAGATTTACGTTTTCATCATCGAACCTTTCCCTTGCGGGAACGGGGACAAAAGTAGGCGTCTACACTTTTCTTTCTTTCTTTTCTTGGTTTGTGTTTTTCATTTTAGTCTTGCCTTGATTAGATTTGCTAGATTTTGTTTTTGGTAAGTTTTTAGAATTAGATTAGTTGCTCATTCTTCCCTAGTTGAGTTTAGTTTGCTAGAGACTAGGAAACGCTTAGCTTGGGGGAGTTTGATGAGCGGCATTTATGTCTCTCTAGGCCTAAGATTTTATAGAATTTTATTATGCTTGGGTTGTCTTGCCAGTGCCAGGCTTCATGTCTTTCCTCTCCTGTCACTATTATTGAAATCTTGGGTTGTCTTGCCAGTGGTCATTTTGAGCTGGGAGATTTTTCCATACATGATATGTCCTTTATTGTTTGGCATGAATCTTGTGTATTGCGTGGGTGTTTCTTGAAGGACGGCGAGTGATGAGCGGCATTTATGTCGCTCTAGGCCTAGGATTTTATAGAATTTTATTATGCTTTTTGATAGTTTTGTATAGTTTTGTTGCATTTTTATCCCCTTATTCCATCTATGAACTTTTCAGTTAAAAATGTTGAAAATGATGGAAATGCTTGAGAATTGCTCGAATAAAGCCCGTGCGATCGCACAGAATTTCTGTGTGTTCGCACGGGTCAGCAGAGTTGCCTCCAAAGTCAAGCAGGCTCGTGTGCTCGTGCCCCAGGAGTGTGTGTTCGCACGAATTCAGAAAATCGATGCAGGAACTATGTGGGAATTCGTGCGATCGCACAGAAGAAGAGCCAGCTCGCACGGATTTTTGGTGGGCTCGCACTGAATTTCCGTGCGAGCACATGAAGATTTCTGGGAATTTGGCTAAGTCAGTCCTGTGCGATCGCACGGCTTGCGGGCACGATCGCACGGATCGAAGAAAAGAATTCGTAGCTGAGCTCGCTCGCACTGAACCACAGCCCGCTCGCACTGATGCGATCACATCTGGGTATGCCCGTTCGCACGGCTGCGCGGGATTCCCTTTTCGAGTTTAAACTTCTCATTTTTAGGGGTTAATATAAATAGATTTTTCATCATTTTTATTAAAAAGTTAATTTCAGAAATAGATTTTAGAAAGTTTTAGAGGTTTTGTTCTTCAAGCTAGTGTTCTAGAGAGAGAAACTCATTGATTTCAAGCTTCAATTCTGTAATTCCTTCAACTCTTCTCTTTTTCTTGCAATTTAATTCTTTGTTTCTTAATTCTTGCTCTTGCTTTGTTGTTGATTGTTCTTCAATTCCTTAATTTCTTGAATTCTTGATTTCATTGATTGAAGTTACTTTGATTCTCAATTCTCTAGTTGTTGATTTCAGTTTGCAATTGAATTCTTAATTCTCTTCTCCTACTCCTTCAATTTCATGCTTGCTAGCTTAGAATTAATGGAATGCTTAACTTCTAGAATAATTAGTGAGTAGAATTAGGTTAGGGAAAGGGGAGAATGTAGGGGCTTAATTAGGGGAAATTGTTGATTGATTGTTGGTTGATTCATGTGATTTAATATGATTTGATGATAGGACATCCATGCTAGTTGAGTGGCAGTTGCAAATGCTATTCGGTTAGATTCACGTGGAACCATAGGATAGGTTTGGCGAGAGATTGTGGGCCTATCTTGTGTGATCAAATAGTGGTGCCTATTATATGCTAGTTAGTTTAATCTAGGATTAGGCAAAAGCTCTTCCGTGGGTTAGACGCTTAGCGTTCCCTATCCGAGAGGTGGCGGATTCGTCATTAGATGCTATTTGCCTATTCATCATTTCGTTGCATGATCATCATTGCTAGATAGTTGAATTCATTTCCCCCGATTTCCCTAGCCTATCTCCGACTCCCTAACGTTTCCCTTTCTTGATTCAATTCCGCATAATTGTTAGTTTTAGTTTCTTAAAGTGATAATTCAAAACCAAATTCTTGTTCGAACTAGATTGACATATAAACTTGATAACCACCGTTTCTTTGGGACGATCCCTTTACTTACCGCTAGCCGGTTAGTTGAGTGGTTTTATAAATTTTGTTTGATTTGGTTGTTTTCTATCAACGACGGAAAATACACCTATCAACGAGCCTAAGCTACATTGATGGTATCTTGTTGTGTTATAAATTTCTCTAGTCAAGTAATCATGTTGACATAATAAGAGCTGATGCAGTCATGCATAAAACTAGTTGTAGTATCTATGTCTTGATTATCAGAAATTGGATGAAAGGAGTTTCAAAGAAACATTAGGATAGTAGGATGCATTTTTTTTCTTTCTCATTATTTTCTTTTGAACTTAAATGGATATAAAGAGAACAAGTGAAGCCTTCTTGGTCTTAAAGGAGGGATATGTAATCTTATTGAGAAATTTTCTTGCTTGGTGAAAATACTTATTATGATGCTAGCATGGCGTATTCATGAAGCTGGATCTAATGGAAATTCCAGCTGATATTCCTACTTCCTCTGACACAGGCATGTCATTATCCAACTGATATTCCAGCTGTACTTGAAGTACAGCTGATTTTTCCTACTTCCTCTAACACAGGCATGTCATTATCCACTAAGGCCTCAGTTCGTTGATAAGAGTAGACTGTCCTAGATCCTTATAGAAAGGTTGCCAAATGAATTGGCCATTGGCTTGTCGTAGGGTTGTCTTACACTACCAGAGGCTATATTGTTTCTGAAATTCTGCTTATCAAAAGAATATGATGATAGTAAATCAAAATGGATCCCTCACGTTGCATGAATCTCTCATGTTCTTGTTTGTCGTGGCACAATAGAAAATCAAGGAACGGAGAACTTTTCACTATACTATCTAATCAGCCAATCAATTTAGATAAGTTTATATTCTCTTTTAAATTTTAACTTTTTTGCTGCATGAATCCCTCATGGTCTTGAATCTCAGTGTTTAGCTGATTTTTTGGGTCTTGAATTTCAGGCTCGTGTTATTTAGATCTTCTTGACAATGTTGTAGCTTATTATTTCAATAACAGGAAGAGTCTAGTGATGATTTCTTACCCTGCTCTCCTTAGACCTTATTTTAATGCATTTAGCACTTAGCACTTAGCACATAGCCTCATTTTCCGTGCTTTCCCAAGTAGGGGTGTGGTAAGAATCAACCTGATTTTCTGTGCTTTCTGATATTGTATTCGACTGAAAAGAAAGCCAAACAAAATAGGGTAGCAGAAATTTGTATTAGCTTGAATTAGGAAATCAGACTAATACAATGGATATGGAGTTATGGACTATTGAATATATAACTGGATACAGCAAGGTATGAATGTATTTGTTTAGTTCAGTTGTCCAGTTCAGTTTTCATTAGTTCAGTTGTTCTGATTTGTCAATTTGTTCAGTTCAGTTGTTTTCAATAGTTAAGTGACGTTCAGTTGTTCATTTGTTCAGTTCAGTTTGTTTTGATTTGTTCATTTGTTCAGTTCAGTTGTTCATTTATTCAGTTCAGTTGTTTTCATTGGTTTAGTCCGTTCAGTTGTTCTGATTAGTTCAGTTGTTCTGTTGCCTTGCTTGCTGATATTTTGTTTTTTTGTGACTTGTCTTGCAGTTGCTATATGGTAAGGGATGACTTATCGCAAGAGAGTTCGAGCTACTGTTGAAACAGATGCTACTGGATCAGCATCAAAGTCGCTACCTTCATGTACCTCATCTTTGAGTGAAGCTGCATCACAACCAACCAAAAAGCATGCTACTCAATCACAACCATCTCAGGTTTCTAAGTCTGTTATATTTGGACCATTCTCTCCACCGGGTACAACTACATCGATGGTTGCACCTCCATGTTCGAGTACTGCAAAAAGTGCGCAGCAAGCTATATGGAAAACACCACCTACTGGATCAGCATCAAATTCACTCGAGGCATCAACTAAAAATAAAATTCCACCTAAGATTACTTCCAAGATTTCAATTCAACCTAATATCCCACCTTCAAAACCACTGAAATACCCTTCTACTTCCTCCAGTCAGATCCCACCTAATATGCCACCTCATGTGCCGCCTTCTAGTCATACTAAAACATCAGCAAGAGATTCTCAATCACAACAAAAAAGTCTTCAAGAACCAAAGGAGAACTCAACAAAATCGAAGTCCTTACGGGAATATCCGGATTGGCGCGAAAATGTAGATTTTGATGACAAGGAAGAGGTTATGACCATTGGTAAGTTCACTTAGTACTGCTCCTAGTATTCTTATTCTGATTTTAGCTAAGAATTTCCCTTTGATAACGAGACTGTTCAGAACAAGTTGGGTAGGGCCTTGAAAGAAAGCCATGGGTGACTTTGCAGTTTTGCCTCAATTAGTGCCTCATATATACAGCTGAATCTTAATTAATAGTTATCTAGACCATTACCACCTAGAAATTCCTGATTACTATCTCTGTCATAAAAAATAGGCCATGGTACATCCCAAAACAATAAATAACTCCTACCTAAGTCTATAGCTAATCTGATCATGGACCAGGCAATACACCAATACATTGTATTTCTGAATGTAAAACCAAAAGAATCTGAAATGTCTAAACATTCGCAACAGAGTATTTTCGGCAACAGATAAACAGATATGATGTTAACGATAAGATAGAAAAGGAAACTAAAGTTGGAACCTGATCTCCTCATAAACACTTTCGACACATTGTTAACAGCATACCTCTGAAAACTCCTCACAATATTAAAGTAGTCTGCTACGTAACATTGATTAAATGTAGATTTTCCAGAGGAATAGATAAAAGCAAGCTGGTCATATTTTGTTTTCAGCTTTGGTGTACTCCCTTATTGTATGTTCATTGCTATTATACTAAACTCTTTTTATGCAGATGCTAAGGGTAATATTGGAGTGGCGAGTGGTCCTATTTAGGCAATCGTTGTCTGGAGTAACAACGGCGTCAAATACTTTGTTGAATTCAATGACTTATGTCAACCGCTTAGGAAAGGTGGACAGTGTTAGCTAAATAAGTAATTGGAACGACTTAACTGGATATTGCGTAATACGAACTGAAACAATTGTCGTGCCGTGGCCGGACCACTGCTCTAAAAGACAATTCCGCGCTACCTCCGATGCAGTAGAACGCTTGCGGTTGCCCTCCAGGGTTTACACGACACCGAGAATTATGTGCACTCACAATCCCCGATTGGAGACCAGAATATTTGCCCAGAAAGAGAGGAATTTGAGAGAGAGATGTGATTGTAAGTTTCTGTATCTTTTTGTGGAAATGAACGATGAATTTATAGTGAGGCTTTTGGGAAGCTGTAACAGCAAAAAACGGCTAGTGGAGAAGTTACGGGAGTAATGGGGAACTGCAACAGTCATAAAACGGCTAGTGGGGAGTAATGACGTGATTAATGGAGCAGTTTCCAAAGTTAGTGGGTTGATTAAGTCTTCTGACTTAATCAAACCGCCCTTGACCAAAAAGAATAACCCGGCCCACAAAACCCACCCCACGCCCGCGAACCGCATTCGCCAAGTACCAAGTACCAAGTACCAAGGCCCACGGCCCTCGCCCGAGCCCGGCCCGGCGCGCGCGCGCGTGTGTGTGTTGTGACCACCCATGCCACTCACATGCTTTCTTAAACAAATGTTTCCCTCAAACCCCCAAATATAAACATTGAATATGGTTTGTGTTTTTCCCATGTGGGACTTTTCATATTCCCACATTTTCCCACTCATTTTCTTTTGTTTTCTCACTAGGATTTCCAACAATCCCCCACAGGTCCGAAGATGAGAAGAAAAAGAAAGAAGTAAAAGAATTGAATTTCTGGGCAAAACAAACAATTGAATAGGTGTCAATGTCTTGCGACTTGAATTGACACTTAGTGACATTCAAGCTAGAATCTCTTTCCTACCAAGTGACTTTCGTATTGAACTTAATAGGGGGTTAGAAACTCATTACTCAAAGCACACAATTGAACATGTATGATATTCTGAATCTCCGCCAATAAAAGTGACGCATTATACTGGCCATACGTCCATAACCTGGATGCTCATAGGTGCTCTAGAGAATAGCCCATGCAATTCTCATAGGAAGCGGCCTCACTTCCACACCTAAGTAGGTGAATCCCATCAAGTGTGAGCTACATCACACCACCAAAAATATGGATATGGGTTCATTAAGAGCCGTATGCTCAACCTCGTTCAATAATAGCAAGCACATCATAAACATCTAAGGGATGGACAGAAAATAAAATTTGTGCTTCTGAATTATTACATAATGTTCCCCTTTGAACTCATGGTGAGTAGGAGTTCATTACCTTACAATTCATCCAATGGGCCTCAAGCCCATCCCCTCCGACGTTTCCAAAACTAGTTTCTTACATAGGCCTTTCGTTAACGGATCCGCGATGTTCTTTTCGGACTTGACATAGTCCAGTGATATCACTCCACTTGACAGCAATTCTTTGACAGCCTTGTGCCTCAAACGAATGTGTCTTTTCTTTCCATTGTAGGCTTGGTTGTTTGCCACGGCAATAGCAGATTGCGAATCACAATGAAGTGCAACTGAAGGAGCTGGCTTCCCCCACAGTGGAATGTCTGCAAGCACGTTCCTCAACCATTCTGCTTCATGACCTGCCAATTCAAGAGCAATAAACTCAGATTCCATAGTAGACATAGCAGTACAAGATTGCTTACAGGATTTCCAAGAGACAGCTCCACCCCCTAGGGTGAAGACATAACCACTAGTGGAGTTGACTTCATCATTTCCAGATACCCAGTTGGCATCACAATAACCCTCCAATGCTCCTGGAAATTTGGAGTAGTGCAATCCCCAATCCATGGTACCCCTTAGGTACCTAAGCAATCGCCTTAACGCACCCCAATGCTCATTGCTTGGGTTATGGGTGTACCTGCTCAATCTACTTACAGAATAGGCAATGTCAGGTCTAGTATAGTTCATGAGAAACATAACACTACCAATAATTTTAGCATACTCAGATTGACAAACAGGATCACCTTTGTTTTTCTTTAAATGAATGCTTATATCATAAGGGGTCTTGATTGGATCGACATAAAATGAATCAAACTTTTTAAGAAGCTTTTCAACATAGTGAGCTTGGCTGAGACAAATTCCATTTGGAGTTCTAATAATTTTCACTCCCAAAATCACATCTGCCTCACCCATATCTTTCATTTCAAATTTTGAACTCAAGAATTCTTTTGTTTCATTCACTCGATCCAAATCAGTACCAAAAATTAGCATGTCATCCACATAAAGACAAATAATCACACAACCAGAAGAATCGTGTTTATAATAAACGCAAGAATCACCTTCATTTACATGATAGCCATTACTAGTCATCGTCTTGTCAAACTTGTCATGCCATTGCTTAGGCGCTTGCTTAAGCCCATACAATGACTTGACCAGTTTACAAACTTTGTTTTCTTGACCTGGAACAACAAAACCTTCAGGTTGAACCATATAAATCTCTTCATCTAAATCACCATTTAAAAATGCAGTTTTCACATCCATTTGATGCACAACAAGATCATGAATGCATGCAAGAGCAATTAAGGTTCTAATGGTTGCAATCTTAGTTACAGGAGAGTATGTATCAAAATAATCAATGCCATGTTTTTGAGTAAAACCCCTTACCACAATCCTGGCCTTATATTTATCAATGGACCCACATGATTTCAACTTTTTTCTAAAAATCCACTTACAGGTGATGGGTTTACAACCTCTAGGCAGATCAACCAATTCCCAAGTATTATTACTTAGGATTGACTGAAGTTCGCTATCAATGGCCTCTTTCCAGAAAACTGCATCAACCGACCTCATTGCCTCTTCATAGGTTCTAGGGTCGTCTTCTAGGATAAATACATACACAAAATCATCAGTAATCAAGAAAGGTTCAGTTAGGAAAGCAGTAACAAAATCATCACCATAACTTGTTTCCTTTCTTGCCCTTTTGCTTCTCCTTGGTTCTAAATCAGACTCATTATTAGTAGTGGAACAAGGAGCAATGGGTAAAGCATTAGAGGTGCTAGAGGATGGTACATCATTACTAATGCAAGAGATCTTTAAAGGAAAAGTGTTTTCAAAAAACTCAGCATCTCTTGCTTCAATAATGTTACCACTTGCATAAGAGTTGTTAGCACCTTTAACTAAAAAACGATAAGCAGAACTTTGATAAGCATAACCAATAAAGATAGAATCAACCGTTTTGGGACCAATCTTGTCTCTTTTGAAACTAGGTAAGGCAACCTTTGCTAAGCACCCCCACACTTTCAAGTATTTCAGGCTTGGTGCTCGACCCTTCCATAGCTCATATGGGGTCTTGTCCAGCTTCTTGTGAGGCACCCTGTTCAAAACATGACAAGCAGAAAGAATAGCTTCCCCCCACATATTATCAGGAAGCCCAGAACTAATAAGCATTGAATTCATCATATTTTTTAAAGTTCTATTTTTCCTTTCAGCAATCCCGTTTTGTTCGGGTGTGTAAGGAGCTGTTGTTTCGTGAACTATACCATTCTGTTCACAAAACGCCTTAAGAGTGTTAGGGTCATACTCACCCCCCTATCACTCCTAAGTCTCTTGATTTTCCTGTCTAGCTGGTTTTCAACTTCAGCCTTGTACTTGAGGAACATCTCCTCAGCCTCATCCTTAGACCTTTGCCTTGAACAGTTGCAGAAGCAGAGTTACCCATGAATACATTTTCACCATCAGTCTTCTCGTAGGAAGTGAACATTTCTTTGTTGGTGCAAATGTGCCTGGTTGCTCCTGTATCAACTATCCACTCAGCAACATCACCTGCCAGATTAGCTTCTGAAACAACAGCAATGAAATTGTTAGGATCAGCAACTGCTTCAACAAGGTGAGCTTGATTCTGATCTGGCTTCTTCTTGACCCTGCAATCCCTGGACTTGTGACCAGCCTTCCCACATTCAAAACAGTTACCCTTAAACTTATACTTCTGAATTTTCCCTTGAGGCTTGAACTGACTGCCCTTCCCCTTAAACTTATCAGAATAGAAATTGCCCCTAGGTTCAACCAGATTAGCTTTAGCAGACCCAGAAAATACAAATTGACCCTTATCCTTAATACGGTTCTCCTCCTCAATTTTTAGGTGACCTACGAGTTCCTCTAGGGTAAGGTCTTTCTTCTTATGCATTAACTGGTTTCTAAAGTCTTTCCATGAGGGTGGCAGTTTCTCAATTAAAACAATAGCAAGAGTTATATCACATATACTCAAACCCTCGGCAGCCATAGCAATACAGATATTCTCATATGCATGAATCTGATCAATAATAGGTTTATCATCTTCAACTTGAAAACCTAACCATTTACTAACACAATAACGTTTCGTACCGGCATCATCAGTTCCATACTTTTTCTCTAAACCATCCCAAATATCCCTAGCATGATTATAGCCCATGTAAATGTCAAGCAAAACATTCGACATATGATGCAATAGCATTCCCTTACAGGTTCTATCATCCTTAGCAAACTTAACCTCAAAATCATGCAATTCATCATCATTAACAGGTTTCACAACATCAGAAATAACATACGCAACATCAATTTGCTCCAAATAAAATCTCATCCTAACAGCCCAACGTTTATAGTTTTTCCCATCAAGAGGTTCCAATTTCGACATATCAGGAATAAGAAATTTCGACATATTCATAGCCATAACAGAATAATTGTCTTTTAGATTGTTAGCTAAATAAGTAATTGGAACGACTTAACTGGATATTGCGTAATACGAACTGAAACAATTGTCGTGCCGTGGCCGGACCACTGCTCTAAAAGACAATTCCGCGCTACCTCCGATGCAGTAGAACGCTTGCGGTTGCCCTCCAGGGTTTACACGACACCGAGAATTATGTGCACTCACAATCCCCGATTGGAGACCAGAATATTTGCCCAGAAAGAGAGGAATTTGAGAGAGAGATGTGATTGTAAGTTTCTGTATCTTTTTGTGGAAATGAACGATGAATTTATAGTGAGGCTTTTGGGAAGCTGTAACAGCAAAAAACGGCTAGTGGAGAAGTTACGGGAGTAATGGGGAACTGCAACAGTCATAAAACGGCTAGTGGGGAGTAATGACGTGATTAATGGAGCAGTTTCCAAAGTTAGTGGGTTGATTAAGTCTTCTGACTTAATCAAACCGCCCTTGACCAAAAAGAATAACCCGGCCCACAAAACCCACCCCACGCCCGCGAACCGCAAGTACCAAGTACCAAGTACCAAGTACCAAGTACCAAGTACCAAGGCCCACGGCCCTCGCCCGAGCCCGGCCCGGCGCGCGCGCGTGTGTGTGTTGTGACCACCCATGCCACTCACATGCTTTCTTAAACAAATGTTTCCCTCAAACCCCCAAATATAAACATTGAATATGGTTTGTGTTTTTCCCATGTGGGACTTTTCATATTCCCACATTTTCCCACTCATTTTCTTTTGTTTTCTCACTAGGATTTCCAACAGACAGATCCTGGTCAAATTCATTGGTAGCCTTGCAAAGATGGAGCCTTACTGTCCAGTTAGAGAAATGGATTGGAAAGATGTCGATGGGGCTTTAAAAGCTAAATTGATACAAGATATACAAGTAAGTATAATCTTAGTAAATCATCTATTTCAATCTGAAATATGACAGTTAAATCTGAAATCTAATATGGATTACACATGGAACATATTCCTGAGATGGATTATTATGAAATTCAATTTTTTTTTGTCTAACTTAGAATTATATAAAAACACAAGCTAGGTACCTTATAGAATTTCCTCTTTTTTTTCTTTCACCTTTTTACTTGTACTGTTTTCCCCTTTTCATGAATATGTTCTCAATGCAGTCTTTCAAAATAGGTTAAAGTTCCCCAATTCAATGAGGATGAAAAATTCTTAGATTCAAATAGCGTAAAGAGAAATTTGCAGATGACTTTGCTTCTGCTATATGGTGTCTCCTTACAATTCTTGATTGTCTATGTTTCATCTGGAAATCTGCGACTTCCTCACCCGTCACCCGGCTTTCAGGGGAGTGCATGCTTAATTTTTGATGCTACTGATTTACAAAAAGAAAAATAAAAATAAAAATCGTCCTTTGTCAGTGTCCGCATTTCTGGTTTTGAGCGAATAGAAATCCTGGCAATATCATTAAATTTTGGCTATCTGGTATGTGTCTGATTTTTTCTCACAGTAAACTAGTTGTTGTTGATAAATTGTTTCTAGGCATTAAGGACATATTGGATACAATATTTAAACTAAGTAAGTGTTCACCAATGATTAGGTTTGCTCTTCCTACTGTAGTACTGTGGTAGTTATGTGAAAATGTAGTTAAGTTATTTTTCTTTCGGTGTTATAATTATTCAAATCAAAAGAGATACACACCGTTTTGTTGTTCCATTTTAACTTATGATCTCAAAATTTATCTGCTTGTAAATGGGATCTCACATCCATGTGATAGCTTGATCACTTGATTTACCTCAACTCAGTTTGTATGGCTGATATATGTGTCGGCAATTTGGTGACATCCCAAGTCTAAATTCAATTAGTCTGCAGTTATACTTCGATTTTTCTTATTGTTTTGCTGATTATATTGTTGTTGTTCTTCAATTTTTCTATTCATGTATTTGATTTATGTTCAGCTAGTTTTCGATTAATGTTTTGTTCTCTTATTTGTGTTTCCTATATTACTCGATCGGTTGATATTATCTTTCTGCATTTTTAGGTGTTGTGCCAGATCCATGTTGTATATTAAGGGGTGTCCATCCCTTTTGAGGACATATATGTTTGTAATATCTTGCAAATATACTGGAAACTATTTGTGGTCTTTGACTTGCGTTTTATGCAACTCTTCAAACTGTTTGTCCTGCTATCCTGGTTTTCTAAACTCTGCCTTATACCTCCTAAGCTTTGTCTATTGCTGCTTTCTTTATTGAATTGCCTAAATCGACCCATGTTGTGGCAAAGAGGATTTCTTTAGGCCAACTGGTTATCATTTATGTTATTGGTTACATCAATGCTGAACAATATAATTCTTTTTTAAAGGATCGCTTTGTTATTCCTGATTGTTCGGTATACGTCACGCAAATTCTCAAGCGTGCCAATAAAAGCTGGAAGCAATATAAATACTCTCTCAAGAAAGATTACTACAAACCAGAGGAGAAAACAGAAGAACAGATGGCCAGAGAAGCAGAGCCGCGACATGGAATTAGCGGTAAAGAGTGGGTAAAGTTGGTTAGATATTGGTATTCAGATAAAGGGAAAGTAAGTACCACGTTTTTAATTGAAGTTTGATTGATCTTTGTTTATTATTTGAAAAAGATAATTATTTTCTTAATAAATCTCTTTGGACGTGAGTGCAGAAATTGTCAGAATGTGGAAAAGAAGCACGAGCCTCCCAAACTCAATTTCATAGATCTGGTTCTAATAGCTATGCGAACCAACAAGCTGATTATGTACAAATCATGAATTCTTTTATTTATTTAGGATGGTGTCATATTTCTAGATTTTCTTCAATACTTCTTACATTGCTACTCATATATAGGAAGACGAGCATGGAGTAAAAATGAGCTTATTAGCCCTTTGGATAAAGACTCATTCGGGCAAGGACAGGACCTTTCTTGCAAACACACTCACTGAAGATTTTGTTGTATGAGTCCATATTATTAAGCTATTTGATTGAAATACTTACAGTGCATACTGCACCAAATGTAATTCCCGAACAGTTTCTGAAATTCATCTTGCATTGTTATCCTATTCTTTTTTTGTGCAGGATGATGCAAAGGCCATGGTTGAATCGCTGAAGACTGTAAACCCTTCTAAGTCTCAACAAGAACTCGAAAATGAAGCCTTTGAGGACACTATGCATGGTGGAAAGGTACCAGAACGTCCTGTAGGTTGCGGACTTGGAGTTCGTAAGAGCGACGTTTATGGAGTGCATGGTGTGCTAAGGAAGAATGGGTATGGAAAAGTTCGTCATAGGACCGTGGTGATGGAAAATGTGAAAGAAGAAGTGTCAACTATCAACAAGAAAAATGAAAACACTGGAGAAGGAAAATGGAAAGCTGCAAGAGCAAGTGAAAGAGAATAATTGGCTGCTTAAAACACTTATTGGACAATTTGCTCAACTTGTAGGTCAAGTTCGTACAGGAAATGCTTCAACAAAAGCTCTTGATTGTGCACAGCAAGTCTTGGGAATGGCACATCAAAGGGTAATTATTCTAATTTCTTCTCATTAAACTCTTTTTGCATTTGACGCTTCTATAATTTCAGTGTTCTTGTTCGACTTCTTGCTGCATTTTCATATTGCTTAAAAACGTTTGTTGTGGAAAGTTTTATGTTCAATTGAATTTTGCTTATTGATTCAATTAATAGTATCTACGATTTAATTAGCCATAGTTTTCGAAATATGATGAGAGTTGACCTTTAAAACAAAAGGATTTTGATGGGTAATGTAGGATTCTTGAGCTCAATTTTGGTTTATAGAAACCCTGGAGTGAAGGGCAGCTTAGATCATAATTCACTTTGGTTCTGTTTCATATGGTTAGTGGCCCGATGACTCGGTGTGGATTAAGTTAATAAAGGGTGCGATAGTGGTCTGGAACTGAAATTTAGATTAAGATTGGGATAATATATGGCTGACTGACTTTTCTACCAGCGTTGAAATTGACCGTTTTATGATAAATTTGCATCCTTTTGTTCAAGTGAAGTGCATTGTGCAAATTTGACACGGATACTTGAGGTGATATGAAGAGGATTAACATTGATGGTGGTCTGTTCATATATTTGTGGGTTTTATACTTTTGGAATTGGAATACATGTCAGATATGGCCATGGAAAAAATTGTGATTTTAGTATAAAGAGTTAATTCTTGAGCTTTTAATATAGGGTATACGAAGTGTGTTGATGTCAAATTCTGTCCACTTAGGGTGGTATTCCGCCAAAAGAAACTTGTCAAAAGGAGCTTAGCTGAATAAATGTGCCAAGTCCATGATAATGCAGCTGTATCAAGTAGGTATATGTTAATTATGTAGCTGCTCAGGACTCCTACCACATATTAATAGCCAATCATGTTAATTACAAATGCTAGTCTTTATCTCCAGGTTTCTTAAGGTAGATAAGCTGAGTATAAGCTGTTACCTCTGCTTGCCATTAGGGTTCACTAATTCTGCAGGTTCTTCTATCTGCACCACCTAGCCCAAGAACGCTGTTGCTGCTCCTTTTCTTGCTTAATAGCAAACCAACATCATCAACTGAGGTGACAGTCTGCATTACTTCGAACAGCAATGAAGGACAACTCTCTTCCATGTACCCGAATCCTTCAGAATGCATCACCGCGTTCAAGTTTGCTGTAGGAAATTAATTTCAAACCGACTCTCTTGATAGTGAATGCAGGGAACTTGGTGTATCTTATCTGCAAATGCTAGTCTCCCCTTAAATACTTGACACAAAATATTTGCACTACACTTACACACACAACTCTTTATAAGTAACCAATACAAGAAAAGGTAATTAATAGGTGATGTTCTAAGAGATTTTGATGTATAGACAACAAAAATTTGTAGGAAATTCTCCTCATGTTGTATTTAATTTCCTTCGTAGTTTGGGTTTCCGACTTATTATGTACTTATAAAATTTTGTATTTTTCTTTGAAGGTCGTCCAACGTGATAAGGTGCAAAAGCAAAATGAAGGCCAAGACACTTGAGCTTCATATGAGCTACTGTCATCGATCTAAGTTTTAGTTTTTCTAAGTTTTAGTTTTTCTTGGGTTTGATTTATGATGTTGTTTTAGACAATTTGGTTAAGATTTCGGTTAGTGATATAGATGCGTGTATGTTTGGATTTTGGTTTGAAACATACGTGTACGTATTATGAATTTTAACTACTTAAATTTTTGTAAGTTAATTTTATTGTTAATTGAAGACCAAGTATTCACAATTCAGGTTTTATTGAATGATCTTGTGTTGTACTTTAATTTTAAATTTATAATTGTGACATTGAATAGTTTTTTATTATATATTTATTAAATATGCGATATGATACAGGAATAGGTGGAATAAAAAGAGCCTATATGCGATACAGGAATAGGTGAAAAAATATCTTAATTATACAAATAAATCTAGACGTTTTTTGGGGTCGTATTATCGTGCTCATTTTAAATTAAATTCCCGCCAATTCAAATTTCTGGACGCTTCTAGGTGTCGAGACATCAAACAGGAAAATAATGGGCAAAGCAGGAAAAAATCTTGGGGACGCCATAAATCACACTTGTGGACGCATAAAAGCGCCGGGGATGAAGAAAACATGGACGCCTGTGGGCGTCGAGGACTCTAAATAGGAAAATGTTGGGCAAAGCGGGAAAACAACTTGTGGACGTTTGAATCAGACATGTGGACGGTATAAAGCGTCGAGGTTGTCGACGCTGAAGATAAAAGGTGGTCGAAAAAAAGCGTCCAGGTAGTCGACGCCACCAGGCGTCGAGAATATTCTCGACTTTCATTTTCTCGACGCTTTTGGAAAGCGTTGAGGCTAAATTTCTCGACGCCTTGTGGTGTCGAAAAACCTTCAAAAAAGCGTCCATAAAAGGCGCGTTTTGTAGTAGTGAATAAGTCCTTAAGGGATGGGTGGTCACCCTAGTCTTGTACGTACCTGGAATACCTAAGTACGGGGGCCATTGTGCGAATCACGACTCACTAGAAATCAACTCCTATAAACACAAAAGGAGAAACTAAATTATTATCCATGTTTACTAAATTTCCAGCAACTATTTAAGATTCTAAAACTCTTAGTTTAATTAGAAATCATTCATTAATCATTAATTTAATAGTCTCAAATAGTCAACTCAAGCCCTAACATAAAAACATTGACTTTTTAGCTTTAAAACCATTAAAAACCAACTTTTTAAAGCTTATAACCAATCTAAAAATTTAAGTTGATTCCCATAATTTAAATTGTCATTAAATTATGTGAATCAATCGCTTAATTAATTAAAATCAAAACCCTAATAATAGTTTATCATAAAAACATGTTTTGACTTCAAAAAACAACACTTTATGAACTTATTAAATATGAAAATAATAATTTAAATCATCAAAACCAACCTCTTAAATTAAAATACAACCCAATACGGTGTTCATAACCGTTCTAATCAATTTAAATAACCCAAATATTTAAAATAATCACAACAATTAAAACAATTTAAAATTGAAAATTAATGTTTTTGAAAATATAATTTGATTATCCCAATTCAACAACACACACACACACACAACAATTAATTTTGTTGTGTGTGTGTGCGTCGAACAAACAACGCAATAACAACGACAACACACGCACGCACCGCAGCAGCAGGCAGCACGCACGAGCACGCAACAAAAGGGTGAGTGGCGAGGGCGTTGCGCAAGCGACACAGCAGCAAGCGAGCACGAGGCTCTGCGCTGCGGGGCGGGACGAAGGGGTACGCGACACAGCACAACAGCAAAGGCGCTGCGCTGCGGGACTGCGGGACGAGGCAACGACACGTGAGGCTAGGCGAGCACACACGGCACGGCAGCGTGCCTTGCGGTGCAAGCAAAGGGATCAGACGAGAGGAGAGGAGAGGGTGCCGCAAGGAGAGAGATAGAAAGGAGAGAGAAGGAGTGCTGAAATTTTTGTGAGGGTTTAATGAGAGGGTCTATTTATAGTTTTTCTCTCCCATGTAGGCTAGGTTATGGTAGTTTGAGTTGGGCTTATTTCCGGCTCAATTTATTAAACTCCTTGCAAGCTTTGTTGGGTTTGATCATGGAAAATCAACTAGGCTTTAATTAAATTAAATTCGTTTTCGAAATAGGACCCAACAAATCCTGATTAAATAAATTTATTAAATTTATTTAATAAAAATACGGTTTTCGAAATAATTAATATTTAAATTAATTAGAAATAAAAATGCATTTAATTCTCATTAAATGGAATTAATTTATAAAAATACTTTATAAATACAACGAAATGCTTTATAAATATAATAAAATATATTTATAATTATAGAAAAATACGAGGTATTACAGTCTACCCTCCTTAAAAGAAGTTTCGTCCCGAAACTTAGGCACAGAAATCACAACTTTAAAACTAGACTCGAGACTATTATGAGACTTTAATGCGTTTTCTTTGTAAAAAGTTTTAGTTGTTGTACTCTTTAAGTTATTCAACATGGCAATAAACAGTGAAACTTCACTGGAAACAACGATTCAGGCATAACTTAAAGGATAAATTAGGTAAATAAGGTAAAAAGCGAGAAATTCTACCGCACTCTACCCCCCTTAAAGAAAACGAGTTACAGCCCCGTAACTCAACTAACCTTGGGAAAAAGCTCGGGATATTTCTTTCTCATTTCTTCCTCGGCTTCCCTGGTAGCTTCCTCAGATTCCTGGTTAGACCACAACACTTTAACAATCTAAACATCCTTAGTCCATGTACTACGCACTTTACTATCAAGGATTTTGACAGATCTTTTCTCAAATGTCAAACTTTGGTCTAATTCTATAGTCTCCGGTTGCAGTACATTAGACTTATCCGGGACATACTTTCTCAACTGAGATACATGAAACACATCGTGCACTCTATGCAAGTCCATGGGCAAGGCTAATCTATACGCTACCTTCCCTATCCGTTCTAGGATCTCATATGGGCCTATATACATTGGGCTAAGCTTTCCTTTCTTCCCAAATCTCATCACACCTTTCATTGGTGAAACCTTAAGCAATACTTTGTCACCTATTTGGAACTCTTCATTCCTACACTTTAAGTCTGCGTAGCTCTTTTGGCGATCTTGCGCTGCTTGAATTTTGGATTGAATAGTCCTAACCTGGTTCATAGTGTCCTCTATCATTTGGGGACCTAGTACGACGGTTTCACTAATGTCACTCCAACATAGTGGACTTCTGCATTATCGTCCATATAGTGCTTCGAATGGTGCCATTCCAATACTGGCATGATAGCTATTGTTGTATGAAAACTCAATTAGATATAGGCTATCTTCCCATCCACCTTGAAAATCAATCACACTAGCTCTTAGAATATCCTCTAAGGTTTGAATAGTTCTTTCGGTTTGTCCATCTGTCGCTGGGTGGAACACTGTACTCATTTTCAATGTGGTACCAAAGTTCTTCTGCACACTCTTCCAGAAATTCGAAAGGAACCTAGAATCTCTATCTGATACGATATCCTTAGGAACTCCATGTAATCTCACTACATGTTTGATGTAAGATTTGGCAAGTTGTTCCATTTTCTAGGTTTCTTTCATTGGTATGAACACTGCTGACTTAGTCAACCTATCCACCACTACCCAAATGGTTTCCACTTTTCGACTTGGGTAAACAAGTGACAAAGTCCATTGAGATACAGTCCCACTTCCAACTCGGAATCTCTAAAGGTTGGACCTTTCCCTGAGGTCTCCTATGCTCAATCTTAACCTTCTGACAGGTCAAACATCTTGCCACGAATTCAGCCACTTCATTTTTCATCCTTGGCCCCCGATAGACCTTCTTCAGATCCTTATAAAGCTTGTCACCTCCCGGGTGAACAGAATATGGTGTATTGTGACCTTCTCTCATTAACTTTTCCTTTAGTTCACTACACTTTTGGGGTACACACCACCGTCCTTTATACCTCAAACTTCCATCTTCGTGGATCTTAAAATCAATCTCCTTTCCTTGCAGAATCTTTTCCTTGATCCGCTCTAACTTAACATCACCGGTCTGATTCTCCCTGATTTTATCAAACACCGACGACCGGATGGTTAAGGCATTCATCATACCCTCAAGGAATTCTCCACTCACTATCTCTAAATTCAATCGCTGCATGTCCTTACGCAGCTCGTTAGCAACTACTAACACATTCACACCATGACTTGATTTCCTACTCAAGGCATCTGCGACTACATTGGCTTTTCCCTCATTGTATTGAATATCCAGATCATAATCCTTGATTAACTCCAACCACCTCCGTTGGCGCATATGTAAGTCCTTCTGTGTGAAAATGTACTTCAAACTCTTATGATCCGTGAATATCCTACATTTCACACCATACATATAGTGTCTCCATATCTTTAATGCAAACAGTATGGCGGCTAACTCTATATCATGGGTAGGGTAATTGGATTCATATGGCTTCAACTGCCTCGATGCATACGCAATCACTTTCCCATTCTACATCAACACACCCTAAACCATTCTTAGAGGCATCACTATATACATCATAAGTACCGCTCTCATCTGGAAAAGTTAACACCGGCGCGGTTGTCAATCGCGTCTTTAAAGCTTGGAACGCCTCCTCGCACTGGTCATTCCACTCAAACTTCGCTTCTTTCTTCATCAAGGTTTTCATTGGTTTGGCGATTCTAGAAAAGTCTTGCACAAAGCGTCTATAATAACCAGCTAAACCAAGAAAAATCCGAATATCAGTTACACTCTTAGGTGTAGGCCACTCACTAACAGCTTTTATCTTTGCAGGATCCACTACAACTCCTTCCTTGGATACAAAATGTCCTAAGAACGCAACTCTCTCCAGCCAGAATCCACACTTCGAGAATTTGGCATACAACTGGTTGTCTCTCAGGGTACTCAACACTGACCTTAAGTGTTCCGCATGATCCTCCTCATTCTTAGAGTAGACCAGAATATCATCTATGAAAACCACTACAAACTTGTCCAAGAATGCATGGAATACTCGGTTCATTAAGTCCATAAAGATTGTAGGTGCATTGGTTAACCCAAAAGGCATAACTGTGAACTCATAATGACCGTATCTAGTCCTAAATGCAGTCTTTGGTATATCGTGCTCTGCGATTCTCAACTGATGATAACCTGACCTCAAGTCAATCTTTGAAAACATTCCCGCTCCTTTCAACTGGTCAAATAGATCATTTATCCTAGGCAAAGGATACTTATTCTTGATTGTGACCTTATTAAGCTCCCTGTAGTCTATACAGAGTCTCATACTACCGTCCTTCTTCTTCACAAACAAGACTGGCGCTCCCCAAGGTGATGCACTTGGTCTGATATAACCTTTCCCTAGTAATTCCTCAAGTTTACCTTTTAACACACTCATTTCTGTTGGAGCCATCCAGTATGGGGCTTTCGAGATAAGTGCAGTTCCGGGTGTTAGGTCTATGGTAAAATCAATTGGTCGATTGGGCGGCATTCCCGGGATCTCTTCCGGAAACACGTCTAGGAATTCACTCACCACTGCAATATCCCCTGGTTTCTCTTTCTTCACATGGTCTAGGTCTCTTACGTTGCATAAGAGAACAGGGTTCCCTTTGTGTATTAACTTCACGAGCTCCATTGCTGTGACGATTCCTACACTCCTAGGTTTGCCAAAACGGCGATACGATATAACCTTTCCTAGACTAGACTTCAAGTGAATCTTCTGCTTCTCACAGTCAATCTTATCTTTGAACATTGCCAACCAGTCCATTCCCAAAATCACATCTAAATCTCCTAACTCAAACTCAATTAGGCTAGACAAGAATATGGTCTTGGCTATGGTTAAAGGTACATCCTTATGGATCTTAGTGCATTTCACAATCTCACCCGTTGGTATCACTATGGGTAATTCAATCTCTTTAGGTTCTCTCAATCCTAACTTCTCTAAGATACCCTTTGATATAAATGAATAAGTCGCACCAGAATCAAATAGTACTTTAACTAAAATGGAGTTAATAGAAAAAGTACCAGCTATGACGTCAGACGAGTTTTCGGCTTCCTGCCTAGTGATCACATTCAGCTTTCCTTGGGAAACTCCCTTGTTATAGCCACCTCCATTTGCATTTCCATTGGCATTACGGTTCCCATTCTGCTGATAGTTCCCTCCGGGCTTTCCATTACCCTGACCATTATTGCCATTGTTACCATTCTGGTAACCTTTTTGGTTTCCACCATTGTTCCCTCCATTCCGGTTTTGGTTATTCCGATTGTTGTTCTGGAGGTTGCCTTGGTTGACTTGGTTGGGTTTCCCATTCTTGGCCCAACACTCAAATTCTCTATGGCCTAGCTTCTCACAAAACCTACAGACAACTTGGTTTCCATTACAGTCTCGACCTTGGTGATTAGTATGGCAACGTCTACACTCATAGACTCTCGTTCCATTCCCTGTAAACTGATTCTTATCTCCATTGTTATTTTGGAAGTTACTTCTGTTCCCACCCTGGTTCCCCCTGAACTAGAAATGGTTGTTTCCCTTGTTTTTCTTAAAGTTCCCCTGATTCTGCTGGCCACCACCTTGGTTTTGGTTACCAACATCCTTCCTCTTTTCACCAATTCCATTCTTCCTTTGCTGCATCCCATACAAATGGGCAGCATTTCCATACAGTGTGTCAAGAGATGTAAAAGTCTCTCCATCAAGCATCAATTGCAAATCCATAGTCAATCCACTATCAAATCTCTAAGCTCTAAGCTCCTCCGTTGCCACCACTTCCGGTGCAAATCTAGACAGCTCTATAAACTTGGAATAGTACTCTGTTACAGATACCCCTTCCATTTTCAACTCGATGAACTCTTGGGCTTTCTGCTTCTTCAGGTATGGTGGGTAAAATTTGTTCCTTAAGGCTACCTTGAATGATTCCCATCCAAATCAAGGTGTAGCTCTCAAAGCATCCTCACACCTTTGCCACCACAAATCAGCTTCTCCCCTAAGGTAATACACAACACTATTAAGCCTAAGGCTTTCTGGGCAATTGACAACTACGATAAGCTTATCGAACTCCCTTAGCCAGTTCTCAAGTACAGTTGGGTCTATCTCCCCTTGATACAAAGGAGGCTTACTTTGGGCCACCTTCTTAAACATCTCACCAGCTGGATCAACTCCCTGGTTATTCCTATTCTGTGCTAAGTTCTACACTACTTCAGCTAGTTGCCTAACCACATCGGCAATCCCTTGGGTAGTCATTTCCTGGCCTTCTCCTGAATAAAACAAAAGACTAACTTTAACAACTGAGTTTGGACACTGCCTTGCTAAAACATTGCACTAACTAGCCATACAATTAGTACACATACATGAAATTTTCGGACCCGAAGCAAGATAGGCGCCTATTATGGACGCTTTCTTCCTTAGTCCGCATCACAAACTTCAAGTGGTGAAAATTGAACCACCTTGCAAGTATAATTTCATTGAAGAAATACATGAAATTCGTTTGCGGTAATCGCTCAAAGAGAACGTAAACTTAAGATTAGAGATAAAAGAAAGAACTCTAAACTTTATTACTTCAATGGGATAATAATACATCCTTTGGATCGTACTTTATTCGAAAAACCACAAAATTGAACTACTAAAACCATAAATAGTAGTTTACTACTTTATTACTTCATTAAAATTTAAGCACTAGCTATTATATTAGTAAAGTCTCTAAATTGCTACTCTACTATCCAACCTCCTTCACAAATTGGTTAAGAGTGCTCATGGCCTTCAAAGTCATCAAAATCTTCCTTTGGATCAGACTCATACTCCATATCCTCATTATTCTGTTGTAGCTCACTGTTCACTTCATCATTGTTAGTCTCAGGCTCAATTTTTGTTTCACTAGAGATCTCAATAGTAGGCTCAGGAATGATAAGATTAGAGTTCTCAATCTCAACAACATCATCATCACTATCCTCATCCATCTGAGTTCCTGTCTCGTTATCTAATCCTGTAAGGTTGATGTTTTCCACAGTTTTACCATCATTCCTCCGCATGTTCTATAATCGTGGTCATAATCTCCAAATCATATCTCCACCTACCATCTGGAGTACCATACTTGTAGTAATTAGGGATACCATTTTCCATATGCATATCACGAAATCGGTTCTTAAGCTCTATGTATGGGTTCTTGGAAGGTAAGCAATGAATAACCATCTCTGCCATAACATCTTTCTTCCTTAGTTCGGGTAGGTTATTCACTGTAGCAAAGTAATTGCAAGCAAATTCGATCTTCTTCACATAAATGTGTGGGGTTTCACAGTCTAGCTTCTCTAGGTTTCCTAGATTTGCGTACTTTGAAAGCAACATCTTGTAGACACCTACTTTTGTCCCCATTCCCGAAAGGGAAGGTTCGATGATGAGAACTTAAATCTTCACTTGGCAACGCATCTCCTATAAAATAACGAATCTCAATCACCCTTTTCATTTCAACCAAAACTGCTATTTATAGAAACCTGCTAAAAATAGTAACTGTCGTAACGGGTAGTTGCTAAAAGTGGCAAGACATAAAAGATAGAAACCTGTCAGAATTAGGTGTTTCACTCCAACATAAATCCTAAAAGAGATAGAATTTGCAAGAGGAATCCTATTCCTAGTATAATTCGTAAGTAAGAGTTACGTATTGATTAAAATCCTAATGAACCTAGAGTTTGTAACGGGCCCAGACGCATTCCGTCATAAAGTTAATACGCACTAAAATACTCGAATAAGTCTCAAACACTCCGGATTATAAGAGTCCAAATCTGACAAAGAACTCGGCCCAAACATCATTTTCAACGCCCAGCCCTGGGCGCTGAAATTGCCTGGATCCCATTTTCAACGCCCAGAGCTGGGCGTCGTAATCTTTAACGCCCAGCCCTGGGCGCTGAAAATACCTGGGTACGTGTTCTCTCCTAATTCTTCTTGGATTAGTGCTCTAAAATTCTATCTTTCCACGATCTCTTTTCTATAAATACAGCCCCAAATTCGACGTGAACCGAACACACAACACACAATTCATATTCTGAGTATTGACTCCAACCCCTAAGCCTAAGCCTCACGATGCGAAATTGATCCCGCGTTCTGTCGCAATCGATCCAAAAATCGAACAGAACGTATCCTGTCCTTTGTAGCTGAAGAATTAAGCCCGGAAACTTGAGATTCGTTAAATAAAAGAGAAATAGCAAAGCCAAAGTGGTTAGTTTTCTGAGAACCGTGACGCACCTCTCAAGGGTGCGTCGTAATGTGTCCCTTTGCATGATTTAATCGCTTTCCTCGCCCTTTTATAAAACTGTTAAACTATTAAATCTGATTGTTCTATCACGCTTAATAAAGATAATATCTTGGGAAATTGAACTATCATGCTAGGTCCCTTAAATCAATCTAAACAAGATAATCACGATCGATCTAGTATTATATGTTGCATATTGTTAAAATCAATTCAGATTAGTTTAATAGTTAACGCATGTCCCTTCAATTATTTATGTTGAGGTAGTAAGGATATCCTGCCTCTGGAATTATCGAAGAGCGAGTACTCCTCTCGGTAGTTACAGTCCCCCGAACCCTCAATCTCTACCTTGCGGGTGTACGTTGAGAGATCCCCACACCAGGGATCATAAGGGAACCTATGGCCGTCGTGGTCAAACATAATTGCACTCCCTTTATGTCACGATAACCGGGTTTTGTCAGTTTTTCTCATTGTCGTTAAAAACTGAATGGCGACTCCTATATTACTAGTCAATTGGGTGTAAACTCACAGGAAATCCAATTACACTTGATTTGACAAAAAGAAACGTCACGCCCACTAGGGACGAGGTCACGCATTAGCCTCGTGCTTTTTCGACCCCCTCACAGTGGCGACTCCACTGGGGATAGTGAAGGAAATACTCGTGCTCGTAGGTAATCAAAATAGCCGAAGGGTGAAACGATCCTACCCCGCGTTTATTTCCCCATCAAGTTGGGACGACCTGAAAATCAGCATATTAATGTGAACGGACAGAACCGCATAACGAATCTTGGCTCCCTTGGGATGTTTCATCTCGGGAGTTGGGACTAAGGATACCCATCGCCAACCGGGGGGTGCATACGCTTCGAATGTTGTCCACTCGACACTTTCGCTAGTAGTACACCCGCCCCAAACCCAATCGCTCGCCCACTAGGTGCCTCTCATTGGTGCATGCCCCCTTGGCTTACATTGTGATTGGCCTCTTGGGCGAAATTCGTCTGTTGAAGGCACTACCTCGACCGGGGCATGTGTTGGATCTGCGATAGAAGCGGTACCAAGCCGGCGCAAATACTACCCATAGAAGCCTATCATAAACTACATGACATATTATTATCTTGCCTCATGATGTAATGTTAGTTATGTGTAGCGAATTATGTGATTGTGTGTGACAAATAATGCTAGAAAACCAACGACCTTAAAAATTGCCCAAACATTCATAAACCAATTGGCCAAAGAGTTATACCAAAATACGTGTTCCGCAAACCCGAACGATCGCCACAAAAATAAGCGACGCTCGGGATGGCCCGTAACGAATCCCACAAACGCTGCACAACGCGTAAAGGACGTTATTAGGCAAGCACGCAAAATCAAGTCGCATAAACAAAGATATACGAACAGAAAACGAGCACCAGTCTGGGACGCATTTTCAGCGCCCCTGGCTGGGCGCCAATAATTTTCACGCCCTTCGCTGGGCGCTGAAGTTGCTGCCTGGCCTTTTGGTCAGGCACAGCAGCCTCGGTGCCCGCGCGTAAAGAAAATACGTAGCAAAAAAAAACTTTTCGTAATTTTTTTTTTGCTGCGAGGGCGTATGAAAAGGCACTCGATTCTAAAAGCGACTAAAAAATAAAAAATAACTCTTTGTGTCGTTGTTAGGCCTCCTACGACGACAATATTCGGCACCAAAACCGAGCATGCTAATAGCTATGAATGTCACACGGGCAAGTGTTTCGAAAATCCAAAGAATGGCCAAGGAAAAAACCAAAGAGTGTACCAACAAAAGAGAGAATAAAGGAAAAAAACCAATAGAGAGGAGTCAAAAGTCTAGACTAAGTAATGCTTAAAACTTTGGGGCCTAAACTTTAGCTTATCTTATGCATAGGGCTGGTCCTGCCACTTGGTGCCGATCTGAAAATCAAAGGTTAGTGCGTCTCGAAGATACATCACCAACGCAAGGTTTAGTAACTCCAAGCTCCGTCCGTCATTCCCCCTTTCAAGGATCTCCGCTTCCCCAACCTCGATTCGCACCCCCAAACATGTCCATCGAAGAATTGCGAGACCGGATGGTCCAAATGACCCAACTCATGAGCCAAGTGAAAATAGAAAACGAAGCCTTAGCAGCTGCGCAAGCCAAAAACGACCTCGATATCGAGAAGAGGATCGAAAAAATGGTTCTACAGCAAACCATGGGGAGCAAGTACTTCTCCCTCGATCCTGAACCTTTTCCTGGCAAACTACCAGAAAAGTTTAGTTCATCTGACTTACCGAAATTCAAAGCCACGGACAATCCCCGTGATCATCTCTTGAGCTTCGTGAATTCCATGTATTTACCTGCCTTTCCGTTGTCCTTGGAACCTGTGCCACTCAAATGGTACTACCACCAGGACCCTAAGCTCTTCCCCACTTCGGAGGACTTTGTCAATGTCTTCATCAAGCAATACTCGTCGAACATGGATTTTCAAGTCACCATGCGCGAGCTGGAAGTCCTCTTCCAAAAGAAAAATGAAGGTTTCACAACCTACTTTCCTAGATGGAGGGACCAAGCGGCCCAACTAATCAATAGGCCTCCAGAAACAGAATTGGTCCAAAAATTCATTGACAACCTGGACCCGGCTTACAGACAACACCTTAGGTACCTGGGCCTTGACACTTTCAAAAGAGTTTATAATGTGGGAATAAAGATCGAGGATGATCTCGCGAAAACAATACAAAGCAAGCCCGCATACAAAAGTAACACCTACAACAGGGGCCACACATCCCAAGCCCAAGAAGTCCATGCCATAGAGGAGACCCCAGCCCGGAGAAGCCCTGGAAGATGAGTCCGAGATCGAAAGTTTGACCCACTCGGGTCGACTTTGGTACAAGCCTTCGAAAGACTAACCAATCAAGGAAAGTTGAGGCCTATAGGCCCCACCCGTGACCCTCCTGTCAAAAGTAAATATTGGGTCGAAGGTACTTACTGCAAATTCCATCAAGGAAATGGGCATGACACTGAAAACTGCTGGAATCTAAAAAACACAATCCAGGACATGATAGAGGATGAAGTAATACCTCTCCCTAACGTTGGCAAACCCAACAACAACAAGAGCCCACTCGGCTCTTGTCACATCTCTCTCGACCAACCAGAAAATAAGAACTTCGACCCTACGGTGTACTTTACACCTCAAGGTGCACCACTCGTTGTGGTCCCTATGGATCGAATCGAGAGAGAAGTGTGCGGTGTGTGGGATGATGATGCTGAAGATGTCTACCTATCTCAAGTATCGGGCCAGGACCTCTTTACCGAAACTTGGCCCGGGTATGCTCTCATTGACACCACCCCTCAGGAGCCCGAAGTCGACAATCTCACCCGATCCGGAAGGATATACCAATCGGATATTCACCCACCTCCCATGGACGATATCCCGGTCAGACAGACTCCTGAAAACGTGCGGCACACCACCGTCGCAGAAGTCATCGAAAATCCTCTCTTGAAGCAACTAAAAAGAACCAAAGCCGAGATCACCATCTGGGATCTCATGTGCACTTCAAAGGAACATCGTGAAAAACTTATTCGCTCACTTGACCTCATCTCAGTCCCTACGGACATCACACCTGACTCGTTGGTTAGCCACGTCACGCGAGATGTTGAGGAAAAAGCAATAATTTTTACTGACAAAGACTTACCTAAAGAACGAGGCGCCCACAATAAGGCTCTCTATCTAGTGGTTGGATGCAAAGGACAAAACATCCCCCTAACGCTCGTAGATAACGGTTCGGAAGTTAACGTTTGCCCATTGCGAACCGCCCATTGCTTGGGGCTAGGAAACGATGACTTCCAAACCTGCACGCAAAGAGTACGAGCTTATGATAACTCCCGAAGGCCTGTGTTGGGAAAAATCAACCTTACAATACAAACCGGGCCTGTGGCACGCACCACGGAGTTTCAGATAATCGACATCAAGCCCACTTTCAACCTCCTCTTGGGGCGACCTTGGCTCCATGACTTAGGAGGTGTGGCTTCTACCTTGCACCAAATGGTTAAACTTAACCATAACGGGGTAATTTTGGAAATCCGCGCCCCCCTCTCGACATCAGTTGTACTATGGTTGGAACGGCCGAAACTGCAGACGACCTTTACGGTTTTCAAATGGATGAAGCCATCCAGTTCATCGAGGACTATGATTCGGCATTCCTAGACCCTCGCGCATCCCGAGTCATCCCTAAAATGCTGTTAGCTCAAGGTTATTTCCCAGGAACCCCATTGGGCATAAGGAAGAAGGAATGCACGTTCCATCCTCTACCCAACAAATCTACTCCCTTTGGCCTAGGCTATGAACCAACGGAGGAAGATATCGCTGACCGCTTGTCTAGGCTACGCCTTAACCCAGCTAAGGCTAAACAAACCACCCTTCTTCCCCCGTATCAAAGAACTCTTAACGGAATGTTCATTCGGGAAGGAGAAGAACACCCATGCTGTGATTTCCCTGAACCCTTCGTTCAGGATGGCTTGCTAAAACCCGGATTTGAAATTTTCCATGACTGCCACACCTTGGATGAGGCACCCCACCTCACCAAGACCAAAACAGCTGAAATATTGGACAATCAGGCTCTATGGACATTGTTTAACGAATCGAGGCCTATGGAGAACGAGACTGTGATGACTACCCTAGCTTTACAAGATGAAAGTTTCGATCCAGCCCGGTTAATCTCTCCTGCATCAACACTAGAAGAGGCCGAGAACGGATGGGTGAAGACATGTCAGTGGGTCAACACAAAGGGAATAGAATTCAAGATGAGTACCGGCGAAGGACCAAAGTTTTACGAGACTAAACCCAAGGCTTGAGCCATAGAGAGAACCTTAGTAAAAAAAAGCGCCTAGTAGTTTTTTAGATTGATAGAAAAAAAATAAAGGCTTTAGATGGTCCTAAGACCCCTTAGAATATAGGCAAAATTTTATTTCAGTGTGTTTTCCTTACTTTCCAAATTAATAAAGGCGAAGATTTCTCCTAAAAACTTTTATAATCACTAAACGTACTTGCAAATACAAAAACAAAGAAGTAGCCCACTCTAGGCCCAACAAACGAGGCCCACTCGGTCTTGAATCGTGACATCGAAATCAATACCCGAAAACCCACAAAGTGAACCACACCATCCCCAAAACATAAGGGTCCAACCCATGCAACCCGAGGAAACCAAAAGAAATCAGATCCAAAAAATGCAAATGTTACCAAAAAAACAGATTCATAAAACATAATTTCATCATCTCCACCAATAACAACGCGCACCTCAACCCACTCAAAATCCTACACAAAGATCTTCATATCTGCCGCACACTAACCCCATTCTCAAAACCGTTTCGAGTCATGAATAGAAAAAATTAAGCCGGACAAAAATGCGTCTCACGCTAACAGTAAAAAAAGCCTCCGAAATAGCGTCAAAATTGATTTCAATACGAGTAAAAAAGTAAAACAAAAAAGAGAAAAAAAATATATAAATGCAAGAACATGTGAAGCAAAGCGTCAAAAAAAGACCGCCCATAAATCATTTTCAGCGCCCAGCACTGGGCGCCGAAAACTTTGACGCCCCAGCCTGGGCGTTGAAACTCTCTGCCTGCCTAATTTTTCCAGAAGTGCTCGTCATTTTATCCGCACATAGCGGAAAAATAACGAACACTTGGGGGGTACAACACATATTCAGATATGCGTACCGAAAAATAGTCGTACAAAAAATAGTCGAAAAAAAAAACACATGGAATTCCGTGTGCAGATACACGGCTTACGGCAAAAATAGCAGATTAAAATAATGATAATACTTCACTCATTTCACCGATTAAATAATATGTTTCCACTTCAGAGCATATCTATTAAAACTCGGCATCCTATAATTTATTCTAGCTAGAACTACGCGCGACTTGATTCTAAGTTAAAATTATTTAACAAAGATACGTAGGCAATCCTATTTGTGGATTCGGTCCAATCAAGTAAAAAATATATACGTTGTGCAAAAGTGTTAGACATGAGCAAATATATAAAAAATGAAAAAAGAGGAGAAACAAAAAATGAAAATAAGAATAAAACACGCCTTTATTAAAAAAATAATAAGAAGGAAAACAAAAGTGCTAAGGAATGAAAAACAAACACAACTGAAATAAATAAAGGGCACCTACACCCTAGCAGGAACTACACTACTCTAGTTCTTCCGGATCATCAAATAAAGTCTTGTAGAGGGCAATGTTCGCAGGGTCCACCCCCACAGGCTTCTGCGCTGCCCCTATATCAATCTCCATAAGAACCGACTCCTGGACACTAACTTCCAAAGATGCCAAGGCCTCAGAAACATCCTCAGTTTGAACAGTTACAGCCCGCTCAGCCTCAAGGGCACAAACAATGGTGGGGGAAGGATTATCAACATCAACTGGATTAGTCACTGGTTCTACTAGCGGCTGAGCTTTCCTAACCCATACATTGTTCCGGCGACGATCTCCGCGAGAGCTTGCATTTTTTTTAGCAACGCCAGGCCCCTTCATGTTAGGCATCTTCTTAGGCCTAGAACTGGAACGGGGAGGAACTTCCTTTCGCTTTCGATCAGGAGGAGCTTTCACAGTCTTAATACCATGGGTGCGAGGATTGGCAGAATCACGGCCCTCATACTTCACCCGAATACGAGGTATCAAAAGCTCAGTTGGCTCCCCATTTCGAGCCTCGATCCTCACAGCTTTATCATCGGAACTCATCCACAACTTGTAGTTTTCAAAAAGACCCACAAAGCCATTTGTAGCCACGGCCCAACGCGGGAGACCATCATAATACTTAGCCCATGCTTGAACTCGTGCTTGTGAAAAGGCCGCTACTTTAGGTGGTCTTGTATCAGAAAATAGGATAGTCTGCCTTAAGCCGTATTGACGCAGGACTCGGTAAGGAAAGATATAAATGGGCCGAGATAGCCCCAGCAAAGATACATAAACCGACACATCAGAACCCCCTGTCATAGTAGTCAAACTCCACCACGGTACCACCCACTTAATAGAACAAATACCATGAGTAAAAAAGGAAGCCCACTCGGCCTCGTCCTGGCCTCGGTGTAAATACTTTCGATTACCCAAGGCAATAGGACGATAATGTTTAGGATCGGCAGAAGTTTCTAAAAGCCTAAGTCGTTCCATGAGCCAAATCTGCAGAAAGAACGGGTACGATCAGATCAAAAATAATAAATAAACAAACGAAACCTGGGGCGAAGTTTCAACGCCCAGGAGCAGGCGCCAAAAATTCTAACGCCCAGCCCTGGGCGCTGAAAATCAGCTCCAGGCAGGACGAACGAAAAAATATGAAAAAATATATGTGTGCGCAAAAGAAAGATCGATTACCTGCAGCAATAGGGGGATCCCCTTAAAATATTCAGATTTGGCATCCTTCTTCAACTCATCCGCACTCAGCAAAGTCTCGGTGACAACCAACGGCATAATAGAATAGCAACTTTCCATCTGGCTAATCAAGGGGATCAACCTTATGTCACCGAACTCGCCATTGTTATTCGACAACAAATAATGATTCAACAAACAAAATACAAGGGCTCAAATGTTCAATTTCTGTTCGGTCATATTTTTACTAGGTCTAAAGTGATGTTTTACAAGCTTTGCCAAATTAACCTCATCACCCACAACAATCTCAGCGAGCATGTTAGCATCTAATCCTAGGAAAGCCCCTATGGTTGTTTTACCCTCTTCAATGGTGCCAAGGGTGGCAGGAGTATCATTAGTAGGATAACCAAGGATCACAGCAAATTCATCTAGCAAAGGACATATTTCATTGCCCCGAAAGACAAAAACATGGTGATCAGAATCCCAAAAGCTCAGGGCTGCACACAGAAAGTTATAATCAATATTAATTTGTTGTAAGCCTAAAAGTGCCTCTAAGTGGTATTCTTTCAACAAAGCCTTTTCTGTAGGAGTAAGGGCTCTTAGCCAACGCCTG
The DNA here is from genome assembly GCF_020520425.1 of Spinacia oleracea. Classification (NCBI taxonomy): domain Eukaryota; kingdom Viridiplantae; phylum Streptophyta; class Magnoliopsida; order Caryophyllales; family Amaranthaceae; genus Spinacia; species Spinacia oleracea. Next base: position 98,206,429 of record NC_079489.1, read on the forward strand.
ACAGCTCGTTGGAGGGAGAAGGGAGGAATCGACATGACAAAAGCAAGGAAGAATTAAAGCTAAGTAATTACGAGAGAAAGGAAAATTGAGAGTGATGGAAAAGAAGGACGTATCTAACCCCTATATATACCTGAAGACATCAAGTGACATCCTGATCCCATTCGGAAACGCGTTAAGAAATCCGAAAACTAAAAATTGCCAGGATAAGGCTTTCAGCGCCCATGGCTGGGCGCCGAAATGATTAACGCCCAGCCTTGGGCGCCGAAAATGCAGCCCAAGGCCCGGATCTCACAAAACGCGGAACAGGAAAGGACTTAAAACCGTGTTGGTGGACACGAGGCCCTATTGAAATCAAGATCAAGCCCAAAAGCACCATTAGCACCCAAATAGTGAAAATGAATAAAACTTGTCGAAACTTAGACTCATCTCAAGGAATATATATGTGTGCATTTTAGGCTACAAATATAAGCAAAATAAATATCAAGGTCATTCTTCGAAACACCAAAAAATATTATTAAGTCGTTGTTTTCTCAAATAAAAAAATATTTGTTTGTCAAAGGATTAATCTGGGCCAAGCTAAAACTGATATTATTGAAAAATAAACTCTGCCGCCCGGAAAACGAAGTCGCACTCCACGACTTCGTCAAAATAGCATACCACTATAAAGGTCGCTCGCACATACGAGCACGATCCCAAACATGATTAAAAGACGTTATAAAATACGTACCTTTCTTGACAAGAAATGACCGTCAAGCACGAGTGCTTGGGGGCTCGAAAGAAAATATATATTATGCAAAGGTTAAAACAATATTCCCAGACTACGCTGTACGAAGTCCCATGTTTGGATAATCTTAAAAAAATAAAACCGGATTACGACCTCAGAATAAAGGTCGCCGTTGATACTTGTACATGGTCCTCTGATAAAAAACCAAGTGGTGGCAAAATGGAGCCGTAAAAACTAACTCAAAACCATGAAGGAAGATGACCACAAAACAATGGTCCGTCTAAGCACGTTGTCAACCCACATTCAGGTTACAACTAAATCCGAGCATCCCTCGAAAGAATTCGCTCTAACGAGAATGAATAAAAGAAATTCTCAAAAGAAATCACGATAGGGACTTGCCCACCTCAATCGGGCAAGATCGCGCCACGAACCACGCGAGTTCCAAATAAAAAAAACCCGAATTCAGGGACGTCCACCCTCAGCGGACAGGGCTCGCCCACCTTCAGCGGGCGGGGTCTGCGTCACTAGCCGCGCAGGTCCTCAGTTTTCGAAAAATAAAATCTTCAAATTCAAAATAGGCTCGCCATCTTTAGCCGGCGGGGTCTACGTCACAAACCGCGTAGGTCCTTATTTTCAAAACAACACAAAACAAATTTCAAAATAGATTCGTCCACTTCTATCGGACGGGGTGTCCACCCTTAGCGGACAAGCTCGCCATCTTTAGCAGGCGGGGTCTACGTCACAAACCGCGTAGGTCCTTATTTTCAAAAAAAGCAAACAAACTTCAAAACAGATTCGTCCACTTCTTTCGGACGGGGCGTCCACCCTTAGCGGGCAGGCTCGCCATCTTTAGCCAGCGGGGTCTGCACCACTAACCGCGCAGGTCCTTAGTCGCTGCAGCGATAACTTTTTCTGGTTTTCCCTTTTCCAAAAATTAAAGTATTGGTTTTCCGTTTTTTTCCAAAAAAGAGCGATGTGCTGGATTTTTCTTCGTTTTACGTCCTATAAAAACAAGGGGGTTTTCTCGTTTAGTTAACCCTGAAAATGAGAATCTTTAAAAACATTTTTACCTCGTGATTGGGCTTGGCCATGCCCAATTACACCTTATAGCTTCGATTTCGAAAACATCTGTAGCTACTTCCAGTGACAAAGTGAGGGAGTTTCTACACATCTTTAGATACTTCCAATGACAAAGTGAGGGAGTTTCTATACTATCCGTTGACAAATCCCAATGACACGTGAGGGATATGTCGACACTTCAAGTGATGACCCTTAAGTCAAATGTTATCACTCGGGGGCTCGTGAGACCCTCGCAAAACAGGTCACATACACTATGGCTTGTGTGACGCACTCCGTCCAGTACTTTGACCATCGTCTCATCCCGAGACTCAGTCAAAGTGGGGGCTAACTGTAGACACCTACTTTTGTCCCCATTCCCGAAAGGGAAGGTTCAATGATGAGAACTTAAATCTCCACTTGGCAACGCATCTCCTATAAAATGACGAATCTCAATCACCCTTTTCATTTCAACCAAAACTGCTATTTATAGAAACCTGCTAAAAATAGTAACTGCCGTAACGGGTAGTTGCTAAAAGTGGCAAGACATAAAAGATAGAAACCTGTCAGAATTAGGTGTTGCACTCCAACATAAATCCTAAAAGAGATAGAATTTGCAAGAGGAATCCTATTCCTAGTATAATTCGAAAGTAAGAGTTACGTATTGATTAAAATCCTAACGCGCCTAGAGTTTGTAACGGGCCCAGACGCATTCCGTCATAAAGTTAATACTCACTAAAAGACTCGGATAAGTCTCAAACACTCCGGATTCTAAGAGTCCAAATCTGACAAAGAACTCGGCCCAAACATCATTTTCAACGCCCAGCCCTGGGCGTTGAAATTGCCTGGATCCCATTTTCAACGCCCAGAGCTGGGCGCCGTAATCTTTAACGCCCAGCCCTGGGCGCTAAAAATACCTGGGTACGTGTTCTCTCCTAATTCTTCTTGGATTAGTGTTCTAAAATTCTATCTTTCCAAGATCTCTTTTCTATAAATACAGCCCCAAATTCGACGTGAACCGAACACACAACACACAATTCATATTCTGAGTATTGACTCCAACCCCTAAGCCTAAGCCTCACGCTGCGAAATTGATCCCGCGTTCTGTCGCAATCGATCCAAAAATCGAACAGAACGTATCCTGTCCCTTGTAGCTGAAGAATTAAGCCCGGAAACTTGAGATTCGTTAAATAAAAGGAGAAATAGCAAAGCCAAAGTGGTTAGTTTTCTAAGAACCGTGACGCACCTCTCAAGGGTGCGTCGTAATGTGTCTCTTTGCATGATTTAATCGCTTTCCACGCCCTTTTATAAAACTGTTAAACTATTAAATCTGATTGTTCTATCACGCTTAATAAAGATAATATCTTGGGAAATTGAACTATCATGCTAGGTCCCTTAAATCAATCTAAACAAGATAATCACAATCGATCTAGTATTATGTGTTGCATATTGTTAAAATCAATTCAGATTAGTTTAATAGTTAACGCATGTCCCTTCAATTATTTATGCTGAGCTAGTAAGGATATCCTGCCTCTGGAGTTATCGAAGAGCGAGTACTCCTCTCGGTAGTTACAGTCCCCCGAACCCTCAATCTCTACCTTGCGGGTGTACGTTGAGAGAACCCCACACCAGGGATCATAAGGGAACCTATGGCCGTCGTGGTGAAACATAATTGCACACCCTTTATGTCACGATAACCGGGTTTTGTCAGTTTTTCTCATTGTCGTTAAAAACTGAATGGCGACTCCTATATTACTAGTCAATTGGGTGTAAACACACAGGAAATCCAATTACACTTGATTTGACAAAAAGAAACGTCACGCCCACGAGGGACGAGGTCACGCATTAGCCTCGTGCTTTTTCGACCCCCTCACACATCTTAAATCCTGAAAATTAGCAACTACAAAGTCTTACTAAAGTGTTCCAAAAACATAGTAAGTTCGTTGAGCCATACAATTTCAATGCACAAGTACATGCTTAATCATGAATCGTGATGCAATTAATCACATAAAGCAAAACAAGACATGATCAAACTTTAAATAAAAGATCACACAGTCAAGGCATAATCACATAAACACTTGATTAGCAATGCATACTTAGCTTAAATGCATACTTAGTCTAACTATGCCCTTGTTAATCTACCCTTTCCTCACTTAGAGTAAATAAAAATTTTCGAAATTAATTTAAATAAATAACTTCAATTATACACGAAATTATTAAAATTAAATCGAAAATTTAAAATAAGTAATCGAATAATTTAATTAATTAATTCGATTATTTTCAAAATAATTAAAAGAAATAAATAAATAAATAAATAAATTAGTAAATAAATAATTAATTATTACGAATTTTTTTTTTTTAATTTTTTTTTTAAAAAAAAAATTCTGAAAAATCCGAAATTAAAATTAATTTAAAATACCTTTTTTTTTTGAAAAATACGAAAATATTTCGGAAATAAGAAAAAAAATAATTCGAATTTTAATAAACTCGGATGATTAAAATGACTTTCAAATACTTGAAATAATTGGTATTTGGCTTTTCAAAATTTTGAGTACTCAAAAACAACATTTTGACTTTAGGAAAATAATTTTCGAAAAATCCTAAAGTTCAGCAATCGTAGTTTAAGGATTTACCACTTTGCACTATTAATTAATGCCAAGCAGCTCTCAAACTAGAGCTCTGCAAATACCACTTTGTAACACCCTAATAATTCCTTGCTTTTTATAAAACATTTTCCGACTTAAAACACATGAATTACCAAGATATTACCGCCACCGTGATAACGGCTAAGGCTATTTACCAGAATTACGCAGCGGAATTAACTAACTTTCAAAACACATTAAATAAATAGTTAATGGTTATTAAAAAAAGTTGGAACCGTTGAGGCCCAAAACCAAAGGAAAAGTATTTCAAAATCCATTAACTATAAGCAGTAGTCATGACTATGAATAGAGTTTATAAAATACGGAAGAATAAAACTCTCAACTCGAATCCCATGTTAACTTCTCCCGCAAGTTATCTCTACAAACCTGCTTTATTAAAAATCTACTCCCCAACAACGCAATTGCAATTGATGAATCGCCATGATCAGAAGACATGAAGCACGAGGTCAGCAAAAGCTGAGTACGAACAAGCTAGAATAACATTCTATCCTAACATACTTCACTCGACAAATTATATAATCCACATGCAAAAGCCATATAATAAACAAACAATCATGGAGACAAGACACGACACTTGACACGACTCTTGACTCACAGATTTATAAAAAGTAGCTTCGAACGGGTAAAGTAAAGTATCCTCAAAAGGAAAGAAAGGGTGATGGGAGCCAACCATACACCAAAATAAGTCGGGCTACTACCGACAGTCGGGCCATACCGACAGGAATCCCAATGCACAACGGTATAATAGAGAATGAAACAACGTCTTGTATCATTCTAGGAGTACAAGTTTTCCGGCAAGACTCCCCCCATTGTTTATACTCAAGGTATATACGTTCCAAGAGTTTTGAAGCTCTTTGGGTTACACTTTACGTTAATTAGTATATTATGTTCAAGGCTACTCAAGACTCTACTCAAGACACAACATACAAACAATTGAACAATTAAACAATTCAACAATGACTCTTCAATATTTTACTTCTTTAGGACTTGTGATCAAACACAGACTCAAGTGAAATTACTCCCATTGTTCCTTCACAAAACACTGTTTGAGATAACCCGACATTGCCTATTAACAAGCGGGGTGTGCCCTTAGCACGAATTGTCCTTAATTCAATTCACATAGACTCTCTAACATATTCTACCCCTTGGTAGAATATATATTTCTCACTGGCAATATTCTACTGGCTCAATAATCATGCTAGACATCATGTACTATAGCATAATAATAATAACAACTTGCATGCGCAATACTCATACATGCAAACCAACTTGAACAACATGCTTGACATAATTCAACGATTATAAAAGTCCATAACATGATAGTTCAATATAATCTATAAAGCATAAATCAATTCATAACATGCTCGTTCACATAGTTTCAACAATAATAATAATAACATTCTCGTTCTCAATATAAAACATGAATTCATAATAACATATTCATTCCCAATCATCAAACATGAATTCATAACAACATATAAGTTCACATGATTCGCATTCAATACACTTCACAAAGTCCTCAAGGGATGGGTGGTCACCCTAGTCTTGTACGTACTTGGAATACCTAAGTACGGGGGCCACTGTGCGAATCACGACTCACTAGAAATCAACTCCTATAAACACAAAAGGAGAAACTAAATTATTATCCATGTTTACTAAATTTCCAGCAACTATTTAAGATTCTAAAACTCTTAGTTTAATTAGAAATCATTCATTAATCATTAATTTAATAGTCTCAAATAGTCAACTCAAGCCCTAACATAAAAACATTGACCTTTTAGCTTCAAAACCATTAAAAACCAACTTTTTAAAGCTTATAACCAATCTGGAAATTTAAGTTGATTCCCATAATTTAAATTGTCATTAAATTATGTGAATCAATCGCTTAATTAATTAAAATCAAAACCCTAATAATAGTTTATCATAAAAACATGTTTTGACTTCAAAAATCAACACTTTATGAACTTATTAAATCTGAAAATAATAATTTCAATCATCAAGACCAATCTCTTTAATTAAAATAAAACACTAACCCAATACGGTGTTCATAACCGTTCTAATCAATTTAAATAACCCAAATATTTAAAATAATCACAACAATTTAAACAATTTAAAACTGAAAATTAATGTTTTTGAAAATATAATTTGACTATCCCAATTCAACAACACACACACACACAACAATTAATTGTGTTGTGTGTGTGTGCGTCGAACAAACAACGCAACAACAACGACAACACATGCACGCACCGCAGCAGGCAGCGCGCACGAGCACGCAACAAAAGGGCGAGAGGCGAGGGCGCTGCACGCGCGACATTGCAGCAAGCGAGCACGAGGCTCTGCGCTGCGGGGCGGGACGAAGGGGCACGCGACACAGCACAACAGCAAGGGCGCTGCGCTGCGGGACTGCGGGACGAGGCAACGACGCGTGAGGCTGGGCGAGCACACACGGCACGACAGCGTGCCTTGCGCTGCAAGCAAAGGGATTAGACGAGAGGAGAGGAGAGGGTGCCGCAAGGAGAGACAAAGAAAGGAGAGAGAAGGAGTGCTGAAATTTTTGTGAGGGTTTAATGAGAGGGTCTATTTAAAGTTTTTCTCTCCCATGTGGGCTAGATTATGGTAGTTTGAGTTGGGCTTATTTCCGGCTCAATTCATTAAACTCTTTGCAAGCTTTGTTGGGTTTGATCATGGAAAATCAAATGGGTTTTAATTAAATTAAATTCTTTTTTGAAATACGACACAACACATCCCGATTAAATAAATTCATTAAATTTATTTAATAAAAATACGGTTTTTGAAATAATTAATATTTAAATTAATTAAAAATAAAAATTCATTTAATTCTCATTAAATGGAATTAATTTATAAAAATAATTTATAAATACAACGAAATGCTTTATAAAAAAAATTAAAAAATATTTATAATTATAGAAAAATACGAGGTATTACATTTTACCTCTCTTGGTTAGTTGTGGCAGGCTGTTTTATTAGTGGTGGTGGTGGTAGTTTACATCTATTTTCTTTTTCCCTTTGGTATTTTGTGTACTTTCTCGCTCATTAAGTTTGAGAAGTAATCTTCTGTTTGTTTATGTAGGTTGATCCTGCATATCGGCCAAGCTTGGAAAGTATTAACGATTTGAGATCTGGTGCCCCTCCAGTTGCTGGGTCTAACTTGGTTTTAACTTTTAAGCCTTGCTCAGTGGAGTAGTCATGTCGTTGGTATTGGTCTTTTCCTTGAAAATGTTTTTCTCTTTATCTGTTCAAATTAATTCCTTCAACTTTGTTCTTTTCTCTTTTAAATTTAGATTTCTCTTCAATCACTAAAATAGATGTATGTGGAGAAACTTAGGCATTTGGTTTAAGCATCTTTCTTTATGTCTACATATGTACTTGAATTTTCACCTTGAGCTACTCTTTTTTGGCTTTATTGCAAATTTGAAGAAAGGTAGGAATGTGTATTCAGATTTTTCGTGTTTTATTTGCTATGATATGAATCTCTGTCTCTTACATTTGTCATCTCGACTTTGTGAGCTCTATTTTGATATCTTATTCCAGCCAATCCAGGATTGTATGCGGAGATTTTCTGAATGTTTCTTTAAGCTTAATTACTATGATAACCTAATGTAGAGTATGCTCTATATCTTTTCAAACCAGTATTATAATTGTAAGTTTGTAACCAAGAAATATCATGTCATCATCTTCAAATTGTCAACTTTGGTATACGATAGATAATTAGATAATAGTAGCAATCAATCAATAATCATTGTCAACTATAAAACGTATAATCACAGTGAATACACGTATCAAATGTGCTTAAGCTTAAGTGGAATGCATTACCTGTTTAAGAAAACCAGCACCAAAATCCCTAGTGAGCTTCAAGGAACCTTTAACACGGTTATTAACAATAGCAACGTCTATGGATAATTTAATCCACCAGAGCCTCACGGTCAATAGCTTTAAGTTTCCAAGGGCTAACAAGCACTCCCAAGTACTTAAAGGGTAAGCAACCTACCTGAATAGCAGACATATCCACAATGTCTTGGATAGTATCCTCACTCATCCCACAACAAAAGAGAGAAAATTTAGCAGAGTTAACCTGTAACCCAGTGAAATTAGAGAAAAGATGAAACCCATGCAGCATAAGTTGGATCACCTCAAGATCTCCTTTTCAGAACATGAGGAGGTCATCAACAAAGCATAAATTATTCAGTTTCAAACTTCTGCATCTTGAATGAAATTTAAAGAGAGGGTGCTCCCCTAAAATTGACAGTGCTCTAGAGAAGCACTCCATGCAGAGGGTGAAAAGGAGAGTAGATAAGGGGTCTCCTTGTCTCAACCCTCTCTGAGGTTGAATGATCACAATGGAACTCCATTGATCAGGATGGAATACTGAGTTGTAGTGAGACAAGTCATGATGAGTTTAATGAAGTGTGTGGGAAAGCCTAGCTCCAACATGATCTCACCAATAAAATCCCACTCCACAGTGTCATAAGCCTTTTTAAGGTCTAACTTCATGAAACAATTGGTCTGTTTATGCCCTTTCCTATACATTTTGATTAGATCTTGACACACCAGAACATTATGAAGAATAGACCTTCCAGCTACAAAGGCTCCCTGATTGGGAGAAATAATATCAGGCAAGATAGAGTTGAGCTTGTCACACAACAGTTTTGAAATGCACTTGTATATCATTGAACAACATGCAATTGGTATAAAGTCATCAATCACCTTTGGGACTAAGGTAATAGAGGTAACATTGATCTCCTTGAGAAACTTACCAGTTCTGAAAAAATCACAAATAGAATTGTGAAGATCATTTTTGATGATATTCCATGAGGTTAAAGAAAAGGCTATTGAACCCATCAAGGCCAGAGATTTGTTGTTTGGCATAGAATCTAGCACTGGCTTGATGTCCTCCATAGAAAAGTTGCAGTCAAGTTTAGGTATGTGAGCAGCAGAGAGCCTAGTACCTCTATCAATGATAGCAGGATTCACAGGAACTCTTTGAGTCATGGTTGTCATGATGAGAAAGCCATAGAAATCAAAAAAAGCTTGATGGACCCCCTCAGTGGTATTAGTTCACTCCCCCTCACTTGTTTGAAAAGAGTAGATTTGATTTTTCTTCTTTCTTTGTTTGATACTTTGATGAAAAGCCTTAGAGTTCTCATCCCCATGCATTAACCAGTGCAATTTTGCTCTTTTGTTGCATGAATGAAGCATAGTTACCCTTAGCAATTCTATATTGTTCAGCACATACTTTTTCAGCAATGGCTAGATCCCTGCTGGTGGGATCAGTATGAAGTTGCTCCTGAGCAGAGAGAATGAGCTCTTTTTATTTAAAATAATCAGCTTCCAGTATACTGAATCCAGTTTCATTCAACAGCTTTAGATCAGATTTGATCCACTTGAGCTTTTGGATAACCCTAAACATAGGGCAACCATAAACAAACTTATTCCAGTGATCCTGAACAATATCTAAAAATCTTGGGGAAGAGACCCACATGTTGTAGAATCTAAAGGGTCTTCTTTGTGTTGTAGATTTGTATGTACTTAAAAGCATAAGACAATGATCAAAATCTTCCTCAGGCAAAAAGCAAGCTTTAACGTTTTTAAAACAATCACCCCATCTAGAGTGAGTAGACCATAGAGACTCCCTTTCCCTAACAGTATTCAACACATACAAAAAGGTACATAAGAACTTATCCTGGGTGGAAGAAGGAGCAACAGAGCAATGGATGACTTGACTATTAATACGGATAATGTCAATAGTGAAAGCAGCAGCATCCTAGGCAATCCTGCCATTTTTATGACAACTATTGTTTGAGGTAAAACACCAAGAAAGGCAAAGATTCAGGTAGAGATCTCCCATTTTTGATGTCTTAACCCTTGTTTCAAGGATACTAAACAATTTGACTTTGTTAGAAGAGATCATCTCTCTCACCTTGAGCTGTTTTTGTTTTCTGTTAAATCCCCTTACATTCCAACACAATATTTTATCCATTAGGCATAGGGGTTGTCACCCCCTGCCTGCAGGACTACCTTGATTTACCAAACCCTCGTTTGGATCTACAACAGAATCCATCTCAGAGTCATCCTCCCTTTCAGAACCACTAAGCACCTGGAACTTATTTGCAGTGTTGACTGGCCTTAGTTGTTGACCCCTTTGTTTACTAAAACTGGCAGCCTGAACAAACCCCCTAGGAGTATGGGTTTTAGATTAAGTCTATATAGCATTGTGAGAAGCAGCTACTAGAGGAACTGTAGCCTGTGGGATAATAACTTTAGGTCTCCAAACTTTCCTGGTCAACAAAGTTGTTTTTTTGTGCATGAAGCATTACTATGGCCCATACCCTTGCACAAAGTGCGGGACAAAAGCAACTAGTCACAGCTGACCTTTTTCTCAACTCGATCCCCATTATCATTCAGAAACTGTATTATGTCACGGAATTTTTGTTTAATGTCCACCTCAACCAGCACTTTGGCAAACATCAAATTATTCCTGTTGTGGGTAGCTTGATCAACTTTGATCATGGTGCTAATTTGGCTTACAATCATAGATAGGCTCTTTTCCCCCTAATTTTTGACCTCAAGTCTAGGCAACTGGATCCGAATTGGTAATTTCTTAATGGGTTCCTTAGTAATGTTCATACCAGCAGACCAAGGCTTCAAGATAACAGGCTTCCCATCAAAAAATTGAAATCCCCCATTGATGACCTTCGACCAATTCTCCATTGTGGTGAATCAGACCAGATACATTCCTCTCCCCACCAGTGAGAATTTATCAACCCCAAACTTCCCCCATATATGCCTCACAAATACCTCCATAACATTCTGAGGTGAGTTAGTCCAAGAACATAACACAAAATTGCAGGCTCCCAAAACGAAATTTTGTCCTGAATGTCCTCAAGTTCAATTTGTATGATTTTAGATGGAAATTCAGTATATTATTGTCCATTACTATATGATTATTCACAGTATTATCAACATTCTCAACATTTTGTGAAATTTGATCAAAATTTCGATTGCCGCCATTTTTCGAATGTGATTAGAAATGGGAACGAACATCTTTACCTGACTGTAAACCATTAATCCACGCATTGAAGTCATTCCTGACTTGCGAACGCTGTTGTAGATGCTCGCAAATTTGGGGGTGAGAATTTGGTCGTCTAACAGTACTTGGGTTTTTTCGTGTAGGGGAATACAGTTAAACATATAACATGTGCGGAACATCCCCAAAGCTAGGAAACATTATAAAGCACAGATTAAGCATACTTACATTTGAAGCTTGTTTTCCCGAGTTTAGTATCAATGAACACGAAAAAAGAACTCCAATTGTTGTTCCTCTATTTGGTTCATCGACACTTTCAGATCCGTCTCGATAATTGTAGCTTAGACAATATTCAAGAGTGTTTGCTTTTTCGGGAAGAACAGTTTTGAGTAGAGAGCAAAACTGAATGTACGTAATTTCAGAATTAGGGTTAGGGTTATCGAAAAACTAACTGGGTGTGTGGAAATATAACCTAATATTATATTTAGTGTAACCGGCCAAGACACAAGGCCTTGACCGGCCACACACACAAACACCGCACCGCAAGCCTTGCGCTCGCAGCCCACTGCAGGCCGAAGCCCACAGCGCAGCCAAGCAGCAATGCGCCATGGGCCACGCTTTGCTTGCTTGCTGCTGCTGCTCTCCTTATGCATGCACTCGCAGCCACACGAGCTGGCTTGCTCGCTGCACGAGCTCGCTGGCTCGTTGGCTTTGCGCGTATGCGCGCTTGGCTCGACAGGCCGGTAGCTCCGTTGCGACTCGTATTCGCGACGAACGCCTTACGACTTTTATTCATCGTATCGTACACGACAAATCACCATCGTACGATACGATTGTTCATTTCGCCCAGCTTACGAATATTCGCGATACGATATACGATTCCGATGTAAGGTCGTATCGTATAATATGTTTTCCCGAACTAATTCCCAAAAAGCTATTAAATGAATTTCTGATTCATTTAATCCTGTGATCTGTTACATGCCATTGGTGTGACCTTATAGGTTCAGTCAAGAGTAAGCTGTGAGCCTAATATAGATTAGAACTCACTGATCGGAAGCATTGCTCCAGCTAGCTGTTCCGGTCACTTGATCTCACTGAATTAATTGTTCGTAATTAATCTGAACCTTAGTATTAGACTTAATGCACCTTGGGTGAAGGACACATTTCCTTCATTTCGAACCTCAGAGTGCTCTGAAATCGCCTCTTCATCCTCCAAATTTGTGATTTCAGCTTGTTTATTGTGACTATCTTTCTTATTGTTAATCGCCGGTGTTGTTGGCTTCGGATTTTCGCCATTGTTGTTGCGTTTTACTTGCTTTCGAGTGGCAGCCATGGCGTCAAGGATCGAGGATCGCCTCTTCGAACCCTCTCAACTATACACATCTACCAATGACAATATCTTTAACTTTTTTTCGACATAAGAATTAAGAACCAAATAAAGGAAAATTAGTAAAAGACGAAATTAGTAATTTTTTAATATAGTTATGGGGAAATATGTCAAATAAAGGGGTGGGGCTGGGGGAGGGGTTGAAATTTTTAATGTTTTTTTTGGAAGTAGAAATATATGTGAGTCCATGGTTAAGTAAGATAAATGATACTCCCTTCGTTTTTAAATATTAGTCCCCTTTCTTAATTGAGTTGTTCTTTTTTATTAGTCCCTTTTGGAATATTTCCTTATTTGTTTAACATTTATCCCCTTTATACTCTTATTAATTACCCAAAGACCCCACTTGTTTACTCTCTGTAGACACCTAATTTGTGTCTCCCCTTTGGGATGATGACGATACCATTATCCTTATTAGGTGATTGAAATAACTCCAGGCGGAAATCCCAATTGCTAAGAATGCTTCCAAAATTCAAGATCCAAAATCCAACCCCCGAGACCGTTCCCCTTTCGACTCTCGGTACAAAATACAACTATCCAAATCCAATTTCAAAATCCAAGTACAATCTCATCTAGTAGACCATCCCATTGGTTTTACTAGGTCTTTTCCACTCAAAATCATATAGGGCAAGTCAAATTCGGGCGCCGACCCACAAAACCGAGCATGCCGGGCCCCGTCCCATAAAACCGGAATTCAAAACCCGAGCAAGGCTTGTTTTTAGACGCTAAATGATGCCTTAACCTCAAAGAAAATACAAAACGACAAACCTAGTACTATTCGTACAACAGATACAACACTACAAGACGAAACAAGGAGGGATTCCCCGTCCTTGCTTTGGCGGCATTCAAGCCACGTCACCAGCGCCCAGCGCTGGTCCAGCGCCCTGCGCTGACGTGTGCTGGTGCCTTGCATCCATTTCCCCTATAAATACCCCTCATTTTCAGCATAATGGGGAGGAGAACAACAATACAACGTCGTAATTTCGACATTACGCCTCAAAATACAACTCAAAAACTCCTCAAAAACACATACAAAATTCCTAAATTCAAAAGCAATTGGGAGCTCTTGCCTAAACCTAACTAGGTAAATCCGAATCCCATTCTAATCAACTATGTTGCTTTGACTTCTAAATGATTGGCAAGTTGGTGTTTTTAATCATTAAAAAACACCACTTGCAACAATCATACATGTGTTTCCAAAAATACAAACTTTTTCAAAATACAAAATACAAATTTTCAAGATTCAAGGATGTCCAAGTTGTTTACAATCACCTCTTGGACTAGAATCACCTTCAAACATGGGGTAATCAAAGATGACACCTTTTAACATTTAAAGGTTTAGTCTTTTGAGAGTCAAAACTCCATTTTCAATATACAAGTTCAAGTTTTCAATTTTTAAGATCCTACCATGTTTAGGGTTGTTCATACTTATTTCCCTAAACTAGGATCATTTCAAGTTCAAATTTCAATTATTTCAAGTTCAAAACTTCAATATTCAAGCTTTCAAGTTCAAGTTTAACATGCAAAATCTAGGATATTTGGGTTGAGCAACCTCTCCGAAGTTGAGATTTTTGGCTTTGAATTCGTGTCGGGCGCACTTATTTTTAAGGAGCCGCTTGGCGTTCGAATCTCATGTGCCCAAGTACAAATTTCAATTATGCACCTTTCAATATTGCAATTTCAATATCGCACCTTTCATTACCGCAATTTCAATATCGCACTTTCAATACCGCAATTTCAATACCGCAATTTCAATACCGCAATTTCAATTCCGTAGTTTCAATTCCGCATCTTTACTTGCCTAGTCCATTTCTAGGCAATGTGGACCTACTCCCTAGTCCTTTTCTAGGGGGTCTTGTATTTACTAATTCCGCACTTTATTTAGTATTGTGATGTTGCTTTATTTGCTTTATTGCTTTCATCACCAAGATGCTAAATACAACAAAATACAAAGGTTACATCACGCTTAACAAAGATATTTTTGGACAAACTGGCCTTAGGTTCCTTACATCAATCTTTAAAGCAAAGTGACCACCATACAATTAGAGATTCAATTTGCTCAAAATTCAAACCAATGTAGTCTAATCTAGTGTATATTTTCGAAAAAATGTTGTGACAACGTACTTGAATATTTCTAAAGCTCGCGGAATAAGCATTTTTGTTCCCGTGCCCGGATCTCACCCATCCGTTTCAAGGATTGAAGGCTGTATCCAAAACAGAGTCACTTGCGGTCTTTCCAAACGAGACTTTAAACAATGTTTGGTGGCGACTCCTTCGAGGTACAAAAATTCTACGGTTTTCTAAAGAACCACCCCTCTTGTAGAACGGGAAACAAGTTTTGCACAAAAAAAACCCCCTACAATTCTGGCGACTCCGCTGGGGACCTACTAATTTCAATTCGAAAATGCGGGCAGATTTCGAGCAACAAGCCACTGATCTGCTTAAGTACTGGATGCCAGCACTGGCGCCAGGCGCAACCCCTGCACCCAACGCCACTGCCAGCATCCAGGACCGTGGCTCACAGTGGCTCGTCGCCCACTTTTTCTCAACTTCTCGTGTTGGGAGTTAGTCTATTTTTGAATCTGGAAGGACGCTCCCCAAACCTCGTGAATAAGTGCCGAAAAACGAGCTTTACAAATACAAATTCAAGTACGATTTCAATTTCAATTTCTAAGCATTTCATGCGTTTTTCGAAAACCGTATTGTGCAAAATGAATTTCTACCTTTGCCCAAACGGATGTGTTCTACATTCGGGCTAGCCCCGGGGGCAACGAAATGGTGACTCTCCATACGATTCCCGACCAAAGTGTGTGACCATTTCCGCGCCTACTAAAACTTGGCATTTACTTGACATTCCCGATTTCAAGTATGGAGGCCGTCTGCCGACACACTTCCCTTAGGCAGATGTGAAAGCTTGTCGCCGAATCCGTCTCTTAGCCGAGTACCTTTTGACACCCAAAGCCGACCACTTGCATCATACAAAACTTAGACCGACCTTAGGTTGAGAACTTTGCATGTCGCATTCATATTCATGACTAGTGTGACAACGTGCTACTTGTGCATTGTGTGGGCGTCTTTGCACGCGTGAATGGCTAACCTCGAGTTCTAGCTTGCCAAAACCAATTAGCCTCCAACTAGGAAGCCAAACCCCTAGGAGCATCATTCAAACCTCATGCATCTAAATCGCCAATTTTAGGGTCTTTAGGAGTGTCACTCCATGTTGAGTAATATAGTGTTTTGATGATTATGAACAAATGATGATTATCTAACTAATGTGTGTATTGTTTAGATGTGCATGAACAAGTAATGACGGTTAATACAGATCATTTAGTTGGAAGATTATGAAGATATATACAAGAAGAAGTGAAGTTCCTGAAAGGAACTCAAGAAGTGAAGGGAACTTCAGAAGAGAAGTCTAATTATATAAGTATACCATTAGACTTAGAGTTTGTGTCCTTAACTACTGCATACTTGTTTATTAGTTTAGTTTTCTTCATCTTGCTTGTATTGGTTGTCATCACTGACTTTATGGTTTTGATGACAACTAGCAAACGACTAACCTATGTTTGAGTTCCAATATGTATACGAAACAAATATAGGTTTGATGAAGAAACAAACATGAAGAGTTCAAGTCAATAAATCAAGTATCCAAGCTGCAACAAAGTTCTTCAAAGGAACACAAACAGATCAGTTCCTCAGCAGATCCTACGAGGAACAACGAGTATAAAGTTCCTGAGTAGGAACAAGCATGGAGAAGTTCCAGAGGCGGAACTATCAACATGAGGCTCTTGAGTTGGAGCATCATGAAGCATGAAGAAGAAAATAAGAGTTTATTTTCTATGATTCATGTAAGTATGTAGAAACTTGAATAATTGAGGAACACGGTGCCAAAAGGAACTTGTCGGAACTTATGAGAAATAACGTCAGTTTATCTTCCTAGAATACTCCTAGTTTTAAGGTAATTTTAAGTGTCAATAACGTGGCTTTTAACACTCCTAGTTGTTAGGGATTTACCTTTGACTTTGAGTATTTATCTCCTAGTAAAACTCTATTTATTTATGTTTTTAAAATAAAAGATAATTTTTATAAAATCTTATTTTAATTAGGATTCTGATTTTTATATCATATATTTATTTATTTATTATTTAAAATTCGTTTTTAATAATGTCCTATTCATTCTAGGATTTGTTTTGAATATCTTTTGTAGTTTAATGTGTTTAAAATTTTATTTTTAATAAATAAAAAATAATTAATCTTTTTGTAAAATAAAATCTGATTGTTAGTTATTTTATTTTAATAAAAATTTTTTTTTTTTTTTTTTAAAATCAGATTTAAAAGGTTTGGTTTTAGAAAATTAAAATCATTGTTTTATGTTGTTTTGGAAAAACTACATTAGTGGAGAAATAATAGGAGATCATGGAAAACCTGATTATGCTTAGCCCTAACTCCATGATTTTCTCTACTGACTAAAGTCATGGGATCATGCCTAAATTGAAGGGCTTAGTGGTTGTTAGTGGAGAAGATTATGGAGAAAGTGGTTGAGGTTTCTTCCTCTATAAAGGAGAGCTTTCTCATTCATTCAAGAGTGTCTGACTTCTCGGTCATTCCACAGAGTCTGGTTTACGTGGAAGGTAATTAAAGAAGATATATTTGTTCCACGTTTTTTAGTCAGTTCCTGCAGTTCCGAGTTCCTGTCAGTTCCGAGTTCCTTTACAGTTATTCACTCTCTACATATTAGAGTTTAATCAATTATCAAATGTCTATATTTTAAGAGTTGTTCAAGGGTTGAGTGAGCTCTTGTAATGGGTAATTTGTCAAGGGTTTGAGTGAATTCTTGTATAAGTTTTGGGCAGGAACTTGAGTGAGTTCCTGATGTGTATGGGGTAGGAACTTGAGTGAGTTCCTGTTGTATTTGGGGAGGCTTTGAGTGAAGTCTATGAGAGAGAAGCTGATAGGCTTTGAGTGAAGCAAAAGAGTCAAGAGAGACTTCTAGGGAAGTCAGTGAGAGCGTAGTTGTTTGAGGAACAACTATTGGGAACTTGAGTTCGTAGAGGAACTCAAGTAATGCCCGAGTTCCTTATAGGTTTGTAACTGAGTTGTTGCCCTATAGTGAAAAGAGTTTAAGTTGAAATCCCTAGTGGGTCGAGGTTTTCTTTCTAGTTGGGCGTAGAAAGTTTCCTCGTAAAATCTCTCTTGCATTGTTTCTCTACTTGCTTAAAGTTTCTTTATAATTCCGCAAAATTGGCTAGAAAGTTCCATACTACAATTCACCCCCCCTCTTGTAGTGTTCCATCCGAATAACAATTGGTATCAGAGCCGGAACTCGCTGATAAGCAGGCAACCCTGCTGAGTTAAGTTCCTGGAAGGAGGAACAATTACAAGAAACTTGATGAAAGGAACTCGATCCTACCCATTCAAAGGAACAAGGCAGATCTGACTTTTATTGTTGAATAAAAGTCAGCCAAAGTGTAACAGGCTATCTTCTAAGGTAAATATCTATTCCTTTAGACCTTCTTTGTGTGCATACATTAATTTATTGCGTGTTCCTTGCATTGTTTCTAATGGAACTTCTGTTTTGTTTTGATTTAAAATTAAATTTGAAAAATCTAAAATCTATATTTAATAAATGATTCTTCAATTTATTTTTTTTCAAACTTCAGTACATTAAAATTATGTCAAGGAAACGTATTTTGAAAAATGCATATCTGTGGAACTCGGAGTTTTTATTTTTTAGGCAACAAAATATCCTACTTATTTTTTCTCTGCCTAAGAACTATTATTTTATATGCTTCATGAATATATTGAATATCATTTATATGAAGGCATATTGTATCTTGGTAGTAGTTGTTGTGTTGATTATTTTCTTAACAGTTACTACTAACAAGAAGGGACCCAAATCTGTTGGGTTCCCTCGACAAAGAAATTGGTACAGGAACAAACAAAGGTGCACATTAATATGTCAGAGTTCCTGTGAATTTAAGTTCTACATTGAGGAACTCGCTGGATCATTGTTGACCCACGAGTTATACTTAGGAACTCACGAAGGTGCGACATTATAAAAATACATTACATCAGCTCCCCACATCGGAACAAGGATCAAAATCCGAAGAGGAACTTTCGAATAAAGGAACTCCTTTAAGCACCATTCCAAGGAACAGATAAAGGCTGCAACGAAAAGATCCTTAATGATACAGTTAAGGTAAACATTAAATTTTTGAGATCTTTATATGCATACGCTATTTATTTAAATCAAGTTCCTAACAACGTTTTATGAAAATTGTTCAAATATATTTTAAAATTTGTTTAATCGATTTTGGATTGTCTCAAACATGTTTTTGTGAGACAAATTTCAGATTCTAAAACTGATTTTGCATTCATGCATTATTTGAATGGTTCAAGGAACAAGACAAAGGAACAATGCATATAGCCACTCTTGGAACTTGGTTTCCCTGCAAAGAGAACTTTATTCTTTGGGTTGCATAATTTAATGTTATATCATTTATTGTCCAAAGAACGATTTTTCCATGTATTATGAGTATATTGAATATTTATTATATGTATGCATGTTAAATCTTAGATCTAGCAGTTTAAAATAATCATTTTCTAAGATGCTACTACTAAAAAGAAAGGAACTGAAATTAAGTCAGGTTCCC
The DNA here is from genome assembly GCF_020520425.1 of Spinacia oleracea. Taxonomy (NCBI): domain Eukaryota; kingdom Viridiplantae; phylum Streptophyta; class Magnoliopsida; order Caryophyllales; family Amaranthaceae; genus Spinacia; species Spinacia oleracea. Next base: position 98,225,957 of record NC_079489.1, read on the forward strand.
AAGACCATGAATTGTTTACAGGTCTGTTAGTATACAATTTTTGTATACTTTAATCTTCTAAATTATGCTACCTAAATATATTTATTACTAATGCATGATTTTGGAAAGTAGTAGAAGAGAAATGATTTTTACAGGTTTATAACTCATGATTGAGTGTGTGTATGAAGTAAAGGAACAACATCAGAATTACACCAAGGAAAAATGAGTTGGAAATCCATTAGATTCGTTGGAATAGTGAAGAGGAACTCAGGCTCGGAACTTGGAACTTCAGATGTAAACTAGTTCCAGTTCCACCAGCATGTAAGTTCCTTCCAAATATGATGGGTCATATCAACGAATCAACTCACATGCACTATATAATTGGAAGTCACTTTGAACATCTCAAAGGAACTCAATCATGTGAAATGCTAGTAAGGTTGTTCCCTCATTTTACTTGTGTTAATTAATGTTGAATTTTTTATATAAACCTGTTTCTCTTAAATTATTGTGCAAACTAACCTTATTTGTGTTATAGGTTTTGTTTTGGAATTTAATATGTATAAAATGCATAATAATAAGTTTCATTGATCAAAGGAACTCTTCCTAAGTTCTGGTGAAACAATCAGCGAACTCAAGGTTACAGTAACTTGATAAATGGTGCATAAACTATTTGATAGCAAATTTTTGGTGTCAAAGTTTTTCATGTACAAGTTCTTGGTTCTTGTTAACCTAAGTTCCATGGAACAAAATATATGTTTCATGTTTCTTTCGTGAAGTAACTTTTTCAGGAACATCATATTTTGTTATTATGTCTGATTATATATATATTTACTTTAGACTAACCCGCTAATCATAACTTTGCACAAAAGTACTACACTTGAGTGTTATTTTTTCCCAGATTACTCATATTAAAATAACTCAAGATGGAGAATGGTCATGAAGACCATAGGAACATGTTCTAGCTTACTTGTAACATGAAAAATGAGGTGGCTACAACTAAGGGGGAACAACTCGTTATATCTCGACAATGATTGTTCTATGAAAGAAAATTCACTATTATCGTTTGGTTGCTACCTACATTGGAAACTTATAACTTTTGACAGTTAAGGTAAGATTGGTTCCAAATGACAAGTTGGTAAGTCAAGTTCCTGTTCCATTGTGAATTTTTATTGTCGAGTAATTAATGCACATGTGTTTAGAGTTTCCAAAATTATGTTTTCTCTGGTAATTTTAAAAATAAATTACATCATCAGTAATAAATGTCATAGTTGAAGGGAATCAAAGAGAGAACACATACTTTGTGGATCACAATTTGGTTCCTAACAATAATTTGATATTTCTAGGGGTTATTGAAGATGATCCAGAGTTTACAACAAATATAAAAATGTGCGTTGAAATAAGTGAATATATTACTTGTGATTGAAACTAACATGACTATTCCCAGCAACAGGTTAAAGTTTATTTCAATATTGAACTCGCAAGTTCATGTAGAACTAATCGAGTTTCTAATGATAAAATATGTCACTATTAAAAGCAACAGTAGCCAGCTACATAAGTTCATGTCGAGGAACTTCAAACTAAGGTTCAAGTTCCAGTTCATGAAGCTGAAGATCAACTCGATCAATCAATATCATGCAACAAGTTCCACGACTGCTCTAGTAGTAGAGAAATTGCCAGATTCATTTATCGAGTTCCTGTGTGCACTACAACATTCATTCAATCAATTTTTCAATGACATCGACAAAGGAACTCAGAGAAGGTTGGTTCTTGAAAGGAACAACCAGTCAGAAAGGTATTGATTTTTAGGAGACTCTTTCTCCAGTAGCTTGTTTATAAGGTAATTATATATAATCCTATGTTGTTGCACATATGGGACATAGGTTGTTCCAAACAGAAGATGACTTCTTTTTTTTCTTATAAAGAACAATGTCAAGTCCCTTCTTGAAAACTGATTTTAAAATTAACATATTTTGTTTTCAAGAGAAACTGATTTATTAGTGATATATATACATAAATGTTGAACCTAACGAATTGTTTTATAAGGTTTCATTATCATAAGTGTTTATATGAACATGATGAAAGAACACAACAACCACTCTCTTAATTTCTATAAAAATTAAATAGAGAGTGATATTTGAGATGATCAAATGACAAAAGCATGTCAAGGAACTTCTGAAGAATGATTGACAATATTCGATTACACATGAATGTTTCCATAAGATGTGAGGGCATCAAGATGATGGAACTAGCACTCAAGGAACTCGAACATAAATTCATCAAAATTAGTCCAGCACCTCAAAGTAATCATACACATGGTGAAAAATTATATAAGGTACATTTTTTTTGTTATATTGTTTACTTATTAATTTAATTGTACACGTCTTGAAATGCATTATGTGATTATGCTTTCCTTATGATTTCATCTATTCATGGACTGTTTAAAGGATCAATACTTAATGAAGCAATGGCATGAGCATAACATAGTCTTTTCCATGAGTTTTGTTGATTTGGAACTCCTACACATATTTAGATAAGGCAATTATGTATGCTTAAAGTAAATGTGTCACACTTATATTTTGTGCTGTAAAAGGCATACTCACTTGCCCAAAGAGTATTAGATGTCTCATAATAGAACTATATGGATGCTATCAAACAAGAAAATCCTAAGTTGCCAAAGAAACAATGGAAGAAACATTGATGGAACTAGACAAGTAGATTCCCATAAAAATATTTCTTTATCTTGCTTAATATTGTCAGAGGGAACAAACCTATATTTTAACCAACTTCCACTTATCCACACCATATGTATTTGAAGAACAACATCTTTCCACAAGACTGGTTTGTGTGTTCGTGATTGGGTTGAGCATTATACTACATTCGCAAAGAGTGTTCTATTGTGCCGAGCCATTAGCATTATTCTACAACCTTTGGGTTGTGTGTCCGTGCTAAGTACAATCATACTCTACAATCCAGTATTGTATCTCTACGTTGTATTCTTTATTCCTATCATTAACATTTCATAACTTCGAAGATCCTTATTTCCAAAATTATCATTCCACTCATATCCCGACACTTCAAATATACTACTTCCCACGAGCTCTAAGTTAATATTCATCGATTTGTATGGTTTGATGATACATAAAGAGTTATAAATGGATGGATACATTTTGAGGGGGAAGTTTGTGGAAGAAGTGAGAAGCAAGTTTATTATACTTTATCAATTGATATTTCGAGGGAAATCATTAGATGGAGCTACACTTACAAGCTCCAAAATGAAGAGAGGAATGGTAAGGAACTCTGGGGGAATAAGGAAGGAACAAATGTAAATGATTCATATTTGGTGGTGGAACTCAAGTATTTATGAATATATTTTCTCTTTACTGTTGTACTTAAAAACTCTAGGAAAGTGCCACAACGTGTAATGACACCCTTGTTTTTTTTTTTTAAAAAAAAAAAAAAAAATGTATGATGAAAAAAAAAAAAAAAAATGAAAAGAAAAAAAAAAAATTAAATAAATAAATAAACAAGGGTGATCAAATCTTTATTATTTCCTAGATGACATATGATTCTGAAGACGTTTACTCATGGAATCAGTTGAAAGGGGAACATAAGCAAAAATTGAAAGAACTTGATGAAATATGTTCAAGTTCCTTTTATGAGTGTGTTTCTCAAGGAAAGTTGGTGGTTGAAGAGAAGTGAACTTGATTGGTACATATCATGGTTATGTTTAGAAGAATTTCAAGATTGTGAGGTAAAGTGATAAACTCTAATGATTGTTGAGAACCTCACTTTGAAAACCTAACTATAGAGCACACTATCTATTTCAAAGTTCCCTCTATTCAAATTGCTCCATAAATTTCTTTCATACTTCTTTGAGCCCGATATTACAATATCATACTCTCTTAATCCATTTTTTACTTTCAAATTTGATCTATGCTTGACTTTAATTTATTATTTGTCAAGTTCCTTCAGTAATTTTAAAGTTGGATCTTTGGATTGTGAATTGGAAATTCGTGTAGCATATGCATCCTAAGTTTGAAAATTGAGCATCTTGAGACTTTTAGGACTAACAAGTGTTTAACCTTTATGGTGGTAATTGTGGCATATAGCAATATGTATATATGATTTACCTAAAGCAAATATGTGTAAAATTGTCCTTTTCGATAATGACAAAAGGGGGAAGATTATGTATAATGCTTATTGTCTAATATAGTCAAGTCTAAATCCTCTTATGCATGACTTGTTCAATAGTTTCCAGTCTGTATTATTAAGGGGGAATTAATGTACATCTTTAATGTTTAATTTGCGATAAGCATCATTTGTTTGTCATCATCAAAAAGGGGGAATATTGTTGAGTAATATAGTGTTTTGATGATTATGAACAAATGATGATTATCTAACTAATGTGTGTATTGTTTAGATGTGCATGAACAAGTAATGACGGTTAATACAGATCATTTAGTTGGAAGATTATGAAGATATATACAAGAAGAAGTGAAGTTCCTGAAAGGAACTCAAGAAGTGAAGGGAACTTCAGAAGAGAAGTCTAATTATATAAGTATACCATTAGACTTAGAGTTTGTGTCCTTAACTACTGCATACTTGTTTATTAGTTTAGTTTTCTTCATCTTGCTTGTATTGGTTGTCATCACTGACTTTATGGTTTTGATGACAACTAGCAAACGACTAACCTATGTTTGAGTTCCAATATGTATACGAAACAAATATAGGTTTGATGAAGAAACAAACATGAAGAGTTCAAGTCAATAAATCAAGTATCCAAGCTGCAACAAAGTTCTTCAAAGGAACACAAACAGATCAGTTCCTCAGCAGATCCTACGAGGAACAACGAGTATAAAGTTCCTGAGTAGGAACAAGCATGGAGAAGTTCCAGAGGCGGAACTATCAACATGAGGCTCTTGAGTTGGAGCATCATGAAGCATGAAGAAGAAAATAAGAGTTTATTTTCTATGATTCATGTAAGTATGTAGAAACTTGAATAATTGAGGAACACGGTGCCAAAAGGAACTTGTCGGAACTTATGAGAAATAACGTCAGTTTATCTTCCTAGAATACTCCTAGTTTTAAGGTAATTTTAAGTGTCAATAACGTGGCTTTTAACACTCCTAGTTGTTAGGGATTTACCTTTGACTTTGAGTATTTATCTCCTAGTAAAACTCTATTTATTTATGTTTTTAAAATAAAAGATAATTTTTATAAAATCTTATTTTAATTAGGATTCTGATTTTTATATCATATATTTATTTATTTATTATTTAAAATTCGTTTTTAATAATGTCCTATTCATTCTAGGATTTGTTTTGAATATCTTTTGTAGTTTAATGTGTTTAAAATTTTATTTTTAATAAATAAAAAATAATTAATCTTTTTGTAAAATAAAATCTGATTGTTAGTTATTTTATTTTAATAAAATTTTTTTTTTTTTTTTTTTTAAAATCAGATTTAAAAGGTTTGGTTTTAGAAAATTAAAATCATTGTTTTATGTTGTTTTGGAAAAACTACATTAGTGGAGAAATAATAGGAGATCATGGAAAACCTGATTATGCTTAGCCCTAACTCCATGATTTTCTCTACTGACTAAAGTCATGGGATCATGCCTAAATTGAAGGGCTTAGTGGTTGTTAGTGGAGAAGATTATGGAGAAAGTGGTTGAGGTTTCTTCCTCTATAAAGGAGAGCTTTCTCATTCATTCAAGAGTGTCTGACTTCTCGGTCATTCCACAGAGTCTGGTTTACGTGGAAGGTAATTAAAGAAGATATATTTGTTCCACGTTTTTTAGTCAGTTCCTGCAGTTCCGAGTTCCTGTCAGTTCCGAGTTCCTTTACAGTTATTCACTCTCTACATATTAGAGTTTAATCAATTATCAAATGTCTATATTTTAAGAGTTGTTCAAGGGTTGAGTGAGCTCTTGTAATGGGTAATTTGTCAAGGGTTTGAGTGAATTCTTGTATAAGTTTTGGGCAGGAACTTGAGTGAGTTCCTGATGTGTATGGGGTAGGAACTTGAGTGAGTTCCTGTTGTATTTGGGGAGGCTTTGAGTGAAGTCTATGAGAGAGAAGCTGATAGGCTTTGAGTGAAGCAAAAGAGTCAAGAGAGACTTCTAGGGAAGTCAGTGAGAGCGTAGTTGTTTGAGGAACAACTATTGGGAACTTGAGTTCGTAGAGGAACTCAAGTAATGCCCGAGTTCCTTATAGGTTTGTAACTGAGTTGTTGCCCTATAGTGAAAAGAGTTTAAGTTGAAATCCCTAGTGGGTCGAGGTTTTCTTTCTAGTTGGGCGTAGAAAGTTTCCTCGTAAAATCTCTCTTGCATTGTTTCTCTACTTGCTTAAAGTTTCTTTATAATTCCGCAAAATTGGCTAGAAAGTTCCATACTACAATTCACCCCCCCTCTTGTAGTGTTCCATCCGAATAACACTCCATTTGATTCAAAACCCTTAAACACGCCTCACGCACAAATGCCAAATTCAAAATTCAATCCAACGGCGTCATAATGCTGGATTTTTCAAGTCCAAATTCCAAAGTTCCAAGTTCAAAATTCAATCCAACAGCGTCATAATGCCGGATTTTCAAGTCCAAACCTCAAGTTTTCAAGTCAAAGTTCAAATCCAACGGCGTCATAATGCCGGATTTTCTAGTCCAAATTTCGAGTTTCAAATTCAATCCAAATTTTCAAATCAAAAACCTCAATTTTCAAAATTCAAATCCAACGGCGTCATAATGCCGGATTTTCTAGTCCAAATTTCGAGTTTCAAGTTCAAATCCGAATTTTCTAGAACCTCAATTTTTAAATCCAAATCCAACGGCGCCATAATGCCAGACTTTCTAAATTCAAATTTGGAGTTTCAAGTTTCAAGTCAAACCTCAAATCCAACGGCGCCATAATGCCGGATTTTCTAGTTCAAATTTCGAGTTTCAAATTTCAAGTTCAAATCCAACGGCGTCATGTCAGATTTCCTATTTCAAACATTCAAGTCTTCAAACCTCAAACTCAAGTTGCCAATTCCAATCTCAAAGTCTCAAGTTCAAATATCCGAGCCCATACCGGCATAATACCAACTTTCCAACTCGACCTTCCGAATTTCAAGCTTCAAGGATCAAATTCCAAATTCATGTCGTCGTAATGCCGACTTTTCTATTATATATTTCAAACCTCAAGTCCTATACTTCAAGATTCCAAGTCCATGGCGGCATAATGCCGGACTTTCAAGTTCCTAAATTCAATGTTTCAAATCCACGGCGGCATAATGCCGGATTTTCCAAATACAAAGCCTCATACAAAAGTGAGTCCTTTCCATTTCAAAGTTCAAACTTCAAGACAAATTCAAATTCTAAATTCATCTTCAAGCTACAAAGAAATCTTGCTTTCCATTGCTCCCCAATACAAAATTCAAAACATTTCCAGCGGGTTGAAACTCCCCAGAAATAATACAAGTTCGAGATTCCATACAACGGGTTGAAAATCCCCTGAAATAATACAAGTTCAAATTCTATCCACGGGTTGAAACTCCCCAGAAATAATACAAGTTCGAGATTCCATTCAACGGGTTGAAAATCCCCTGAAATAATACAAGTTCAAATTCTATCCACGGGTTGAAACTCCCCTAAAATAATACAAGTCCAATCTTCCAACGGGTTGAAACTCCCCTGAAATAATACAAACTCCAATTCTCGAGCGGGTTGAAATTCCCTTCAAATATTCCAGATCCAATGGGTTGAAATCCCCCTAAAATATTGACGGGTTGAAATTCCCTTGAAACAATACAAAGTCAATTCCTTTTCAATCGGGTTGAAACTCCCTTCAAATACTCCAAGTCCAATGGGTTGAAATCCCCCTAAAATATTGACGGGTTGAAATTCCCTTGAAGTAATACAAAATTCAATTTTCTAGTACAGTCCAATTTCCAAATTCTCGAGCGGGTTGAAATTCCCTTCAAATAAGTCCAATTTCCAATAGGTCGAAATATTCTTTTTCGACATTCCATGTTCTAGTACAAAGAATCAACCTTCACAAAAGAATGAACGCTCCTCTCAAACATTTCCAACGGGTTGCAAATCCCGAATACAAGTACAAAATCCAAAATCCCGAATCTTCGGAGTGGCACTTAGGGTCAAGTCTAGGTCTCATTCATTGCATGCATATCATACCATGTGTCGGGAAGTCCAAGTTCTAAAATCGTCTGGTATGTTCTAACTAGGAGTCCAAAGATCCTGTGAGTTCGCCGAAGAGGAGAGAGGTTGAAAAGAACTCCATCAGCCCTAGCCTCCCTCACAGCCGGCATCGAACGAGCAGCCAGTTCATCTCCTACAAATCAAACTTCAAGTCCCTTTCAAGAATCAATTCAAATGGCCACTGTCGATCAAATCACTCAGCTCATGGCCGTCGTAGCCAACCTCAATACCAACCTGGAGAAAGTCCCTCAGGATATCTGCTCCAAATCGCAAGATGTTCAAGATTACTGTGGGCGAAGGATCTATGATGAGCGAGTCCGAGTCTGAGGATGAGTCTGGATCTGAGTCTACCAATGAGTCTAAGTGTCTAGAACTAGAGTCCTGCATCAATCAAGAGCCTCTAAAGGCCGAGCTTCAAGTCAAAACAGTCGATGTAATGATTGCTGATTTCAATAACACTTCAATTTCTACTTACTCTTCGAGTCCTAATTCAAAACACAATCCTAATCAAAACAACTTTGCTTCACAAGAAACTGACTTTGAATTTCTAAAAGCTATCGAAAATCACGAAAACAGGACGCCCATAGTTAAGGAAACGGAAAAAATCAACCTTTCTAACAACAGTGATCCAAAACTAGTTCAGATTGGTTTAACTCTTTCTCAAGCAGAGCGGGACGATCTTATCAAGATACTTTCAGAGTATGTAGACGTCTTCGCATGGTCCTATCATGATTTGCCAGGGGTTGATCCAAGCATCGGTCAGCATACAATTCCCCTTATTCCAGGTTCAAAACCCATCAAGCAGAAACTCCGTCGCATGAAAGCGGACGTTTCCCTCAAAATTCAAGAAGAGGTCTCTAAGCAGCTAGAGGTCGGGTTTATTCAAGAGTCCAAGTATCCAGATCCTTCAAGGTATTGGGTTCCAAGTAAGTGTCCCTGTTCATTCAAGAAAACATTACATGCAGATACGGTGTTCCTCACAAATTCATCAGTGATCAGGGAACCCATTCCCAAGGAGAATGTGAAAGCCCATTCAACAAAGTACCAGATTCAAAATTCAAGTTCTATAATCTTTAACCGAGCAAGGTTGTGCCAAGCAAGGCATCTACAATTCCAAAGTACAAAATTCAAGTTCTATAACCTCTAACCGAGCAAGGTTGTGCCAAGCAAGGCGTCTACAATTCCAAGATTCAAAATTCAAGTTCTATAATCTCTAACCGAGCAAGGTTGCGCCAAGCAAGGCATCTACAATTCCAAAGTACAAAATTCAAGTTACTAACTCCAAGGGCTCAAGTTCTAAAAACATCTACAAGCTTCAATAGTTCAAACTTCAATACAACAATCCAAATGGACCCATGCTCCGGGAAATTCAACATCATCGCTCTTCGCCTTATCGCCCACAAACCGATGGGGCAGTCGAAGCAGCCAACAAGAATGTCAAGACCATCATCATGAAAATGACTACCAATTACAAGGACTGGCCCCAGAAGCTGCATTTCGCATTGTGGGGATATCGAACTTCAATTCGCACTTCAACTGGTGCAACTCCGTTCTCATTAGTCTATGGAATGGAAGCAGTATAACCTATCGACCTGGAGATACCGTCTCTAAGGATAGTCCTCGAAAGCAAAATCCCATAAGCTACATGGGTACAAGCAAGATATGACGAGCTAGTCATGCTCGATGAGCGGCGGCTTCAAGCCGCTCACCATGTACAAGTCTATCAGCGCCGAGTGGCCAGACATTTCAACAAAAGGGTCAGAACCCGAAACATCAAGGAAGGCGAGCTTGTCCTGAAAGACCTTCGCAAAAGCACCATGCACCCAAGGGGAAAATTCAAACACAACTGGGCAGGCCCATACATTGTCAAGAAAATCCTCTCCGGGGGAGCAGTCGAACTAACAGACATCGACGGAACAGAATTCAGATCTCTGACCAACCTTGATCGACTCAAGAAGTTCTATGTCTAAGTTCCATGTTCAAATTCAAGAATCCAAATTCAAGTCCTGTAAGGTAGTCAGAACTACGTCCGGCCTGATTCCCTAACGGGACACGTAGGCAACCTCATTTCGAGGCCCGACCACTTTAATACAAAAAAAATTCAAAATTTCCTCAATTAAGGGAATCCTAAAAATCAAATCAAATCAAAATTCAAAACTCAAATTGTTGTTGTCTTTATTCCAAATGTGCCAATTCAAAGCAAAACATGTTCAAGCGGAATTTAACACAATAACTCTTTATCTGGCCCTAACGCCTTTAAAGCTAATTCAAATACAAAGTCAGGATCAAGTGAAGCAAAGTTCAAAAACCTTTTCACTTCCTAAACACATCTTCCAAACACATTCCAAACACAATTCATTCCAAACACATTTAGCCCACAAAGATCTAGGGTCGGGCAACTATGCTATCGAGTCCTGGCACCTTGAGTACTATCCCCTGGCTCCTCCCGCAATCAATCATCAATCTTCCCTTTGCCTAAGCGGAGGGTGAAGGAACTTGCAAGCCTTCCAAGACGGGAGGACGACGAACCTCCTTTGGATTCTGAACGGTCAAGCACCGGATGGGCCACACTCCCGTCACCTTCCTCATAGTCAGTTGATGCATGACGTCTAGCTCTAGAACCTCGGACTCTAGCTGGTCCGGAGGAAGAAATGTCCCTCTGGATTAGGCCTCTCATCCATACAATATACCCCGCAGACAGAGTAACTAACTCAAGTGGGAACTGGATACTCAAGAATGGTTTGGCAACCCAATACCGCCTCCAAAGTTCAAGTCGACTCGCATTCAGCACAACAGGTTTCGGGTTCTCTTCAGTACAGTCTGGGATCTCCTATTTCAAGCCATATTGTCTCATCACTCGAGCGGGCGAGTAGAAGACCAGCATTGTGAGGCTTGGCACCCTCAAAGCAGTAGAACCAGGGGCATGTCTCATAGCAGCAATTCCCCACCAATGAACTACCCACCTTATACAAGATTTAATCCGAGAGAGTGCACACCGCCACTCATCCAATGAAAGTCGGCCATACAACGTGGGTCGCACAGTGAATCCCTTTCTATTATAGCTCGCCATGTTCTCCGGTGGTGCCACCAACATGAGCCTCTCCATAAGCCAAACCTTGGGGAGTATACAAAAAGCGCATTTCAAAATTCAACCTTCAAAATTCAAATACAAGTACAAATTCAACATAAAAGAGAGCTCCAGATCCTTACTTGGAGTAACACCGGACTTCCCGATGGCAAGGAAGAGGGGTCCGACTTCAGCATATCAAGGCCCGTCAACGTTTCGCCAATCACAAGCGGCATTGGGTCCCGACCATTAGCAAACTGCTCTACAATTTCTATTAGGGAGGCATCACCATTGGCAAACCCCTGTTTCGAAAAGAGAAAGCGAACGAATATACAAAAACTCAAGGCTCTTAGGCGGAATACTTTGGGAACATCAAGCCCAGCAAAGTAGATGACAAAGAGGGACAAATCCACCCCTCTGCCATATACAACGGCACTCAAAAGTGGGGGCTTCAAGCCCAAATACCTTTCAAAACTCAAGATAAAGTGTTTTTCAACACTGGGCTTGCATGGCTCCAGCATAATGGGCCACCCCAATATAGCACTAAATTCCTCAAGGAGGGGACATACCTCATTATTTCCAAAACAGGAGACATGATGATTCGGGTCCCAAGCCTCCAGAGCAGCAAGAATGAAGTGCAAATCCAATTTTACAAAGCGGAAAGAGACGAGCACCCCAAGATGCATGCCATCAAGCTCCCTTTTCTCCAATTTGCCTAGCGAACCATGCCACGAATTCAAGGCACTCTCAAAGGACACAGCCATATTTTCTTTTCTTTTCGAGAGGAAGAAGTATGCAATGATAGCAGGGAAGGATAGATGCAAGAAATGATCCAACAAGCTCCCTGTTTATGCAAGAGTCGGCCTGCACGACAGCCCACGAGCGCCAGGCGCCAAACCTGCGCTAGGCGTCGAGGCCACCGTCCTCTCTTATGACTCCGAGTACACACTCTTTAGTGTTTCGTACAGCAGAGTACAACCTCCATTATTCAAGGTTCCAAAGCCGCAAACCGCGCAACTTCAAGCAGTCCGGATCAACGCTTCGAGCAGATTTCGGGTCATTTCAAAATTCAAGCATCCTAGTCCTCGTTCGGCGTCCTAAGTCGAGTCTGCATATGCATAGCAAGAGTTGAATATACTTTGACTTGCGCTTTTCCTAACCAAAAAATCTCAGTCAAAGTGGGGGCTTATAGTGGGTATATACACCCGAAAAAAATGGGCAAATTTTTTCAAAATTTTTTGGCAAATTTCTCATGCATGCATCTAGCCACAAATTTCAAGGCACACACAACGCATACAATTCCAAACATTCAAGCATACAAAAACCAATCTTCAAATTTTGCAAACCAATTCAAAGTTCAAAACCATACAACCATATAAAAAGTCAAGTTTCAATGCATACAAATACAATACAATACAACCTATACAAAATTAACCCAGGCAAGCTGGAACTCGCTACCATGCAGGGTCAGTCCGAGTCGTCACCAGCAGTGATATCAACCACAGGTGCCTTATCCCTGTTCCGCCTCCTGAGGCGCTCCAACTCCTGATCCATCTCCGTCCCAGGGGTACTAGGATCCTGCTCCGAGATACGGAGTGTGTCAGTGGTAGGATGAACTCCCTGCTGAGGAGAGGAATACTGATACGGCGGCGGCATCGGCATATACTGGTACGACCCAAACATCTGAGCCTGTGGCATCCTCTCCATCTCTGCATAGTAAGCCCAGGAATCTGCACCCCAGGGCTGAGGACCACTTCCTCCGAAATAGTAACCAAGGGAAGAAACAAAGGGTCGTGAACCGCCTGCACCTCCAAATGAATGCCTGGTGGGATCAACATGTACAAAACGGGAAGCTCCCCGCTCAGCATCAGAATGCCTCTGATGAGCACCAGCACCGGACCCCTGTCCCAGATCCAAGCTCGGCCCCTCCTGCCTCAAGGGCGTCTCCGCCTGGGGTTCTCTGTCAACGGATCCTCTACGGTCTCGACGGCACTCCTATACAAAATACAATTCAAGAATTAACATCCAAGTTCAAATTTCCATAATATAAGTTTCAAGATCAAGAAAGGCACCTCTCTGTCCCGGCCAGAAAGCTTCCGGGTTAGCTTGGCACAATGCCTCTTCCAAGAATCAAGCAAGAGCATCCAGCGACGCACTCTCGCCCGAGGCGCCTGCATACAAAATCCAGGATCAATTTCCCAATACAAGATTACAAACAGTTTCAAAAAAAATGCAACATTACTTACAACAGCATAGTGCTCAGGTACAACATCATATGATTTCCGGTGCGTAGGAGAAGCAAAAGGGATGGTCTCCACCACCTCTTCCCCATCCGAGTTCTCATAGCGGAGGATCCTATCAGCATGGGGAATATCCTCAAGATCAACCTCCTCCTCCTATATACAATCATACAATCATCCAAGAATACAAGAATACAAGGTTCAAAGCTCACCGGCAGTACGAAGCGTACTGGTGGAGCCAGCCTCCTCAGGAAGTCGTCATAGCTCCCCTTCCTGTGTACAAAATCCCTCCAAGAGCGGCAAACAGCATCGCCCCTAGCCTCCACATAGAGCCGGGACAACTCTTTATCCAACGCCAGCATGGACCCTGGTGGGTCCTTGGGGATAAGTCTCTCCCCGAATTGTGCTGAGGGGACACTCTCTCTCCTAGGTACCACATATGGCGGTACACACCTGGAAGCAAAACCCGCCGCCTAGACAGGAAATGGGCACGTGCAGCCGAGGCAGGTATAAGCGCGTTGGTAAAAGGACACCATACCACCTGCAAAACAGACAACTCAGGCAACAACACAAATACAAATACAAAGAGGGCACAACAGTACAAGAATATTACCTCGTCAGCATGTAGGACTCTCCAAGCTTTGCAAGAGGCCGCTAGAGGCACACTGCTGCGCACCGCTCCTATCCAAGAGGCAGCATACGGGTAAGCCGCATCTCTAGTACGATCCGGCGCCAAAGTCGAAAAGTGCTCATATATCCAAATCTTTCAAGAAGCAAGCAAAACATCAGTCAAGTTCAAATACAAGCATACATGTATAAAGTACAAGGTACAAGGAGTCTTAAATACCTCCAGCACACTCCACAGAGCAGCCATGCTCGGGTCACTCCCCACCGCAGTCTAGGAAGCCCGCTTCATCTCATACAAAAGGTGGCTATATGCCAAGCCACCCCAGTTATAGCTCGAAACAGCTCTCAAGTCCCCTAGAACAGACAGGAACCGGATGTGCACCCCACTATTCCTACTCGGGACCATCACTCTGCTCACCAAGGCTAGGAGGAAGAGCCTAACCCTCTGCTCCGCGGATACACCCACACCGCAGATAGCCTCCACGATCACCGTCACAGAAGCATGGGCATCGTCATCTGACAAGTTAACAACAGGGCCAACCAAGTCCCTGGCAGCGGCAGAGCGCCACGTCAGCTCCGGATCAAAGGTCACATTCCTCTCAAAAAAAGGAAGACCCGTGATCATAGCAAACTCAAAGGGGTTAATGGTGATCTCCCCCCATGCCATGTGGAAAGTGTTGGTGGTATCCCACCACCGCTCCAACAAAGCCCACAGTCAAGGCTTGATCTCAGTTCTCCTCGAAGAGCCTCCCATGGTACGCCAGAAGTCGCCCAGGCCCGTCTGCGACCAAATCTCCATGGCCTCCTCATCAGCACGAAGAGCTTTAAAACCCCTCTGAACCTCCACCAAGGACCTGAAAGTACGAAACGGCTTTCCATCGACCTACAGGTGAACGAGTTAACTCCAAACCTATACAAATACAAGATACAAATTCAAAGCACAATACAAGACTCACCATGCCAGCGTGAGGCCGCTGAGACAAGTGCCATCCGGCCGAAACACCAGGTCGGAAGGGCTCCAACCAGTACCACTAAATGTAGGCGCATCCGAGGGAACCATACCCTCGTTGGGCGCGTTTATTGCAGCCGCTTCATCATCCGAAGCGTCCTCCTCAGCAGCTCGAACTACCGACGATTCGGCGAGCTTCCTCCGAGTGTGACGAGGCATACTAAATCAAGCGGAGTACAAGGTGTCAAAAATCTAAACTGGGGGCTATCATATACTAGCCTAAACAAAGTCAAAAAATTCAAGACGTATCCCCAATAGACCTCTAGTTCAAGGTACAAGTTCAACACCAAAGCCTAGGCTACCCATGCCAAAGCAGGTATACAAGTTTAACACCAACGCCTAGGCTACCCATGCCCAATCAGGTATACAAGTTCAAACACCAACGCCTAGGCTATCCATGTCAAAGCAGGTATACAAATTCCACAACAACGCCTATGATATCCATGCCAAAGCCGATACAAAAAATATACATTCAAGAAAACTTTCAAAAATTCAAAACTACAAGTTCCAACAATTCAAGTTCAAGTGGCTATCAAACAGTCATCTACAATATTCAAAAAGCTTAAGCATACAAGCATCATTTCAAAGTACGAGAAAATCAAAACTACATGCAATCCTAGAGTTATTTCATAAGCAAAGATATGAAATACTTACATGGATAAGGCAAGAACAAGACCAAGGGAAGACAATTCGACCTTTGAGAGAGAAAGAGAGCAAGAAAGCAAGATGTTGCTCCTCAAAATGGCACGGCAAGGGGCACTTATATAGTGCAGCCCCGCGCCACACGCAGCCCCAGCGCCCAGCGCTGCCCCCCTGCATGCGCGAATCTTCAGCGCGCGGTCTCCCGTGCTGATTGCACGTCCTTTGCTGCTACGGTCTTCCGCACCAAGCATCAAACATCGCATCAAGCCATCCATCGTAAATACGGGTATACACCTGTATCTCTAAGTACAAACAGATGCATATTTCAAGAATACAAAGTCCAAAAAATACAACGACTCAGGCGTTCAACTCCCAACGGACCCAAGCTCCTGGAAAGTCGATCGAAATTCAAAATTTTAAGGGCCAGCAAAAAGCTCTTATCCCCAGCAAAGCACATCCCCAACGGATTAACTCCGGGTATTCAAAAATTCAAGATTCAAAATTTTCGATGCCAAGCTCCGTCCTGAACTGAAGGCGGAAAAATACAAGTAAAAACCGGAGTCATCACCAACCGCACCGAGGTAGACTCTATCCTTTTTTCTAACGCCTGTTTTATGCAGGTACCGGCGTACAAAGAGTGGTCTCGATTGCAGAACATCTTGATCATTCTCCGTCCCTTTCGAAATACTTTGACTTGCGCTTTCCTAACCGAACGCTCAGTCAAAGTGGGGGCTTCTGTAGACACCTAATTTGTGTCTCCCCTTTGGGATGATGACGATACCATTATCCTTATTAGGTGATTGGAATAACTCCAAGAGAAAATTCCAATTGGTAAGAATGCTTCCAAAATTCAAGATCCAAAATCCAACCCCTGAGACCGTTCCCCTTTCGACTCTCGGTACAAAATACAACTTTCCAAATCTAATTCCAAAATTCAAGTACAATCTCATCTAGTAGACCATACCATTGGTTTTACTAGGCATTTTCCACTCAAAATCATATAAGGCAAGTCAAATTCGGGCGCCGACCCACAAAACCGAGCATGCCGGGCCCCGTCCCGTAAAACCGGAATTCAAAACCCGAGCAAGGCTTGTTTTTAGACGCTAAATGATGCCTTAACCTCCAAGAAAATACAAAACGCCAAACCTAGTACTATTCGTACAACAGGTACAACACTACAAGAAGAAACAAGGACGGATTCCCCGTCCTTGCTTTGGCGGCATTCAAGCAACGTCACCAGCGCCCAGCGTTGGTCCAGCGCCCTGCGCTGACGTCTGATGGCGCCTTGCATCCATATCCCCTATAAATACCCCTCATTTTCAGCATAATGGGAAGGAGAACAACATTACAACGTCGTAATTTCGACATTACGCCTCAAAATACAACTCAAAAACTCCTCAAAAACACATACAAAATTCCTAAATTCAAAAGCAATTGGGAGCTCTTGCCTAAACCTAACTAGGTAAATCCGAATCCAATTCTAATCAACTATGTTGCTTTGATTTCTAAATGATTAGCAAGTTGGTGTTTTTAATCATTAAAAAACACCACCTGCAACAATCATACATGTTTTCCAAAAATACAAACTTTTTCAAAATACAAAATACAAATTTTCAAGATTCAAGGATTTCCAAGTTGTTTACAATCACCTCTTGGACTAGAATGACCTTCAAACATGGGGTAATCAAAGATGACACCTTTTAACATTTAAAGGTTTAGTCTTTTGAGAGTCAAAACTCCATTTTTAATATACAAGTTCAAGTTTTCAATTTTCAAGATCCTACCATGTTTAGGGTTGTTCATACTTATTTCCCTAACCTAGGATCATTTCAAGTTCAAATTTCAATTATTTCAAGTTCAAAACTTCAATATTCAAGCTTTCAAGTTCAAGTTTAACATGCAAAATCTAGGATATTTGGGTTGAGCAACCTCTCCCAAGTTGAGATTTTTGGCTTTGAATTCGAGTCGGGCGCACTTATTTTTAAGGAGCCGCTTGGCGTTCGAATCTCATGTGCCCAAGTACAAATTTCAATTATGCACCTTTCAATATTGCAATTTCAATATCGCACCTTTCAATACCGCAAATTCAATATCGCAATTTCAATACCGCACTTTCAATACCGCAATTTCAATTCCGCACTTTCAATTCCGCATCTTTACTTGCCTAGTCCATTTCTAGGCAATGTGGACCTAATTCCAAGTCCTTTTCTAGGGGGTCTTGAATTTACTAATTCCGCACTTTATTTAGTATTGTGATGTTGCTTTATTTACTTTATTGCTTTCATCACCAACATGCTAAATACAATAAAATACAAAGGTTACATCACGCTTAACAAAGATATTTTTGGACAAACCGGCCTTAGGTTCCTTACATCAATCTTTAAAGCAAAGTGACCACCATACAATTAGAGATTCAATTTGCTCTAAATTCAAACCAACATAGTCTAATCTAGTGTATATTTTCGAAAAAATGTTGTGCCAACGTACTTGAATATTTCTAAAGCTCGCGGAATAAGCATTTTTGTTCCCGTGCCCGGATCTCACCCATCCGTTTCAAGGATTCAAGGCCTTATCCAAAATAGAGTCACTTGCGGTCTTTCAAGACGAGACTTTAAACAATGTTTGGTGGCGACTCCTTCGAGGTACAAAAATTCTACGGTTTTCTAAAGAACCGCCCCTCTTGTAGAACGGGAAACAAGTTTTGCACAAAAAAAACCCCCCTACACTCTCAAGTAAACTTTTATCCCCATTAAACCCCTCCAATTATTTCTCTCTCTTACCTACATTCATAAGACAATTGTACTTTGGTTGGATAGTCTTAGATTCCAAAATAGACTAACATTCAAGAACGGAGGGGAATAATATTAGTAAAAGTATGTCATTTATATTACTATTTTCTCCAATTTTTTTTCTCATCTAGTAGATCCAATTATGAGAATTATAAGATAATTTTTTAATTAAGACGAAAATCGAACAAAAATGAACAAAACCTAGAAAATTGGGCAAAAATCTGAAAAGCAAAGAGAGAAAGTAAAGAGAATGAAATGAACGGAATTCAGATTTGAAATTTTTGAAAAATAATTTGTTTTTGAATGGTATATAAAGTGGGCTAAGAACAACTTGCATAGAAACTCTCTAAATTATATAGAAATTCTTAAAATCACATAGTTGCTATTTTAAATCGCGAAGTAACTGTCACGTAACAATTACACACATTGTCCAACCAAAATTACTCCATTGCCATGGTTCACGCTAAGTTAGCGGTGGCCAGGTTTATAATAGAGTTTACCTACAACTACATGTACGTTTTGTTACTAATTATTTTAAAATACATAACTAATTTAGACTTTTTAAATTTTCGGTCCATCCCAACCTTGGGCCCTAGGCAGGCGCACTCCTCGCCTACACCACATGGTCGGGCTTGTTAGTAGTTCCTTTATTTTAAAAAGGTTTCCTTCAAACACAACGTAGGAAATATAAAATGCAAAATCAGAAAACTGTTGAAGTTATTGCTTCAAGTTTGTGGTTAATTAGTGCTTCATATTTGAAGCACTAAGTCCAAAAAATTGATTAGGAAAATATTGGCCGAATGTTTGCTTTGTTTGTATAAAGTTGTTACGTGCTGATGATCATTGTCTTAGAAAAAAATTTCGCCCCTACTATGTGCAATCGAAAACGGCGATATCCCCAAGATCTTACACATCTATCCTCCAGAATTTGCATCACCTAAGAAGCAAGGGCGGACCTATGTATACCTGGAGGGGTCCAAAGGGACCCCCATTATTTTTGGAAAAAAACTGTAAAATTGATATTTGGGTAATTAATTGCACTTGATATAGTTAAGTTATGTATAATTAACTTACATTAATAACAATGAAATATACTTGTAGCATAATGGTGGCTTGAATACTATGTTACACAATTTTTCTGGGTTCGAATCCTCCTAAAAAGATGTTAAATATAATGTTTCTTAGACTCAGAGGCTTAATTAATTTACTCGTATGTATATAATAGCATAATTCCCCATAACCGTTAAGAATGTTGTTCCTTTTTTTATTAGTGTCTTTGTGTGCTATTTGTTCAGTGGCAATTATTGTAATAAAGTAAATCTTCTTCTGAAAAACTCATTTTTTTCATTATAAATTGATATCGTTCCAAATTATTGTTGAAATTTGGACTATGTGTTGAGTTTTATTGTTATGAAAACCCAAAAAAATATTCCTAAATCCTACATATATTTTATTATGGTGCTTTTAATATTTCGGCTAGTTATCTCTCAACTTTAACCCACTAAAAGGAGCAAATATGAGAAATTAGAAAGCAGATCATAATTTTTTTGGACCCACATTTATAAATTCCTGGATCTGCCCCTGCTAAGAAGGATTGTTGAACTTATAATAATACTCAGAACAATATAGAGAGAGAGAGAGACAACGCTCACGGGACCCAAATCTTTTGCATGCTCAAAGCCAAATATCAATGATATCCCTATGAAAATAAGTGAGTACATAAAAAGAACTACTATTAAGTACTAATAGGTTTACATGATATGAATGATGCAGTCCACAGCTTCTGGTGCTGTCGCGGGTGTGGTTCTTAGAAAGTACTTCCTCCGATTCTTTTTAGTTGCAACACTTTGTTTTTCATGCTTTCCAATGCATATCTTGAATAATTAATATATTTAATTACCGTTAAGTAAAAATTATAAAAAATAATTTTCGCAAAATATACATTAAGATGAATCTAGCAGATCTCACGTGAATATGTTTTTCTTAAAGTATAGATCATACAAAATAAATAAAGTAGATTTGTGAATAGTGCAAAAAAAAGGGTCGCAACTATTTTGAAACGGAGGACGTAGATGACAAACGTCTTAGCATGAATAGTAGCAACATTGAACAACTAGGAATTTGGGATTTCCTGGCTTTAAACCAATTCCTCGAACATTTGATGACTACATCAAAAGCTTCAAAGATAAGGGCTTTCTTAGATGCTCTTTGGCTTCGAAGAGAAGTAAATAATTCTTAATCTGTATCTGCTGCAACTACATATAGGCTTTCATGTTGGCCATGTACAGTAGAATCTAATTTCTATTCCAATAACAACATAAGATTCTACTTGTTCCGGTATCGGAATCGAGTGATATGGTCGGATCTTTTCTATTCCAATAAAAAATTAAGATTCTACTTGTTCCGGTATCAGAATCAGGTGATATGGTCGGATCTTCGGATCTTGAGCATGGATGTGAGTTCCTGCAAGGTGAACCCGAACCCGGAGGAGGCTCCCTAGATCAGGGCCTCCAACCTAACATTAGTATCATATGAGGATGTGGCAAAAGATGAGAGAGAAAAAAAGGAAGAGAAAAAAGAAAAATAAGATTCCAATGAAACCTAGTGAGAGAAAACCCCTAAACATTAGCCTTGGTTCTTCCGCCGCCCACCATCTTCCTCTCTTGCCTCCATGGCAACTCTTCACCTCCCCTTTCAGAATCAATGGCCTCAACCATTGCCTCGGAATCAAACCTAAAACCTATGGTAATTATGTTCCTAATTTTTCCTTTTTGCCTACTTATCAAGTCCCAAAATCTGGGTTACTTTCTCGAGTTACCTTTTCGGCTACGATCGTCAATCGAACGGTGGAGGGTGATTTCTCATCACCTTTTTTGGGTTTCTTCAATAAGATTAATGATGATTCTGGTTTAGTTACGAATTATTTTTGTGATTTAAATCAAAGATTATCCATGCTGGCCAATGGGTTCCTGGGTTCTCTTTGGATGAAGAGATCTGGGGATTTTCTTCTAAAAAACGCCCCTTTTGCGTCGTATTTTTGCCCAGGGAAGTCTCTTATCTTCCCCCCTTTTATTGTTCCCATGCTCAATTCATCATTATCTTTTGTCGATCTTGTGTTAAATTGTTGTGGATTGTTTTGTTACCCTGTGATTTGTTGTGTTGGCTGAATTTTTACTGTGATTTAATGCGTGTGTGGTTGTATAATCTTGTTCTAAAAACCTTTGGTATTCCGATTTATATTTTGTTTCAAATTTTTTTAGAACACCTTGACCCCCAAGTATCCTTGATCTTCCCAGTTGGTGCCTGCACTTTGAACATCTATATGAATAATTACTGGTTTACCCCCCCATACTTGCATGCCTTGTGCCACGATTCCTGTTTACTATAAATACTGTACTTCTATGATCATAGTTGATCACCCCACCTCTCTCTCTCTCTCCTTCTCTAAGTCTCAATCTGAACAAACAATCTTTGCTAAACTACCTAAGTCTGAAATATTGTCTTAGCCCTCCCTTCATGTCTGATCACCTTGTCCAAAACAACTATGCCGCCATTCTCAAGACGAACCCAACTAAGTTTTCCACTGAGCCTAAACATTCCAGTAATCCTAGTACTTCAGCTGAAGCCATGTCAAACCACCCCAATGCCACCCCAACCGTCTCTGTGGGAAGTGTCAATAATCCTCCTACTCCCGGTACCCCACCTCAGAGTGTTGCACCCAATCCTGGTTCAGAGGTTCACGGTCAACCTGGAGCTGTTGTAACAATTCCTGCCCCTGCCTTAGTTGATTCTGAGATCAAAAAAATGGAGGATACTTGTCTTCATGGGAGAGCTTGGGGGGAATTCATCCCTCGGGCTGCTGTCTTGGCTAGGCTGAAAAAAGACTGGAGTAACACCCATGGTGAGGTAAACTTTAGGTACTTAGGTAATGGCTGGTTTATAATTCAATTTAGCAACCCTATTGATAAGAATGATATCTGGAATAATAGGTCGTGGTTTGTTCAGGGTCTTAACTTTGTGTTGCTGCCTAGCTTGGAGACCTGGTTTTCGTGCCCAATTAAACAATATTACCTCTGTAGATCAATGGGTCAAAATTCCTTTTCTCCCAACCGAATATTGGTCTTGGCGTTATTTGAACCAAATTGTAAGTTGTGTTGGTCATCCCATTTGTCTTGATAGGTACACTAAGAAAAATGTGGAAAAAGGTCAATTTGCTCGTGTCTGTGTTAATTTAAACATTACTAAACCTGTCCTGAGGTCTATCCCTCTGAATTTTGGTAATGATTCCCAACAATTCTATCTGACGTATGAGGGTGTTTGGGAAGTGTGTCCTGTTTGTGGTGATCCTACCCACACTATGAACCAATGCCCGGCTAAACCTGCCCATGTCTTGAACTTGTTGTTGCAAAAATGGATGCAACGTCCCTCACTGCACCTACTTCTTTAGATAATGCTGCTGCTACTAACTGGCTCACTGTTGTTCCTAAGAGAAGGGCTAAACCTCGCACTTTCCTGAAAACTAGTCGTCCTAAATTCCACCCTTATGACAACACTGCCCCATCAGTTGCAATTGTCTCCCCATCCAAACCCATTGTTGTAGCTGGTGCTCCTATCCCTGCCAAGAATCCTTTCCAAGGTCTCGCTGATTTTGAGGTGTCAACTGGTGACACGGTTACTCTTAACCCTCCTGTTGTTGAGCAAATGCTCCCTGAAATGGAAAATGACATGGTTGATGATCTCCCGGGTTTCAAGGAGCTTCACCATGTTCCCTTTAATGTGCTTGATGATGAAATGGATGACATTGAGGCCCATGCTGATTTCTTTAACCCTGGTACCCCACCTGGTGAACTGGAACTGCCTAAGAGAAGAAAGAGAGATGGCTCTAGCCTCTCTCCCTCTTCTTCAATGTAATTCAAGGAATGTTGCTGCTGTACTGTTTTTGGTTGGTTTTTGTTGAACTAGGCTGCTAGTTGCTCTACTTTGGTTGGTGTTTTTGCTCGTTGTTCATTTGCTGCTGGTTTATTAGCCACTTTTTCCCCTGTTGCATATGTTGCCTAGCATTATTTGTGGATGCTGGTGGTGGTCCTGTTATAGTGTACCTAGTCAGGGTCTGGCTTTTTTTTATTACTCTTAGTCTTATTTCGGTTTGTATTATGCCTATGTTCGCAGTGCAGCTGCTGGATTATGTATGTCCCTTTCGTTTTCTCTATTAATGAAACTTTGTTTTTCCCTTACTTAAAGTATCAATCTTTTGCATATGCCCATCTAAAACAGCTTCTCTTATGTCTATTGTTGGATAATCTTTTGTGCTTGGTCCCCTTGCTATGGAATCAGCTCTTTTGTTCATGCTGGATAATTCTAGTTCAATCTTCTGCAATTTGGCCTGGTTTACAGAATATTAGTCCCTTATTTATAAGCAATATGTTGAATTTAGACTATGTTTTTGGCCCTAAATTGCCTAACTGGTCCGGTCCCTTGTCCCTTTGGTTACTCGAGTCAGCTCTCCATTTTGAGCTCCTCATATCCTTTAGTTACCCTCCATTAGGGATGTTAAGGATTGGGTGGAAGTTTAGTCTTGTGAGACAACTCTGAATCGACCTTTATCTCGATGATGCAGCTCAATCTAAGAACACTAATGAGCCTGAGGGTTTTACCCGTAACACTCCCCATAGTAAACTCTCCTTACCATTTGCCATTGTCTCTGTTATTATGTTGTCAAATGATCTTATTATTCATTTATGCTTTGTTCCTCTCATGCCTATGCAGATTCAACCACGATGGCATCAAAAATGGAACACAAGCAAAGATAAATTCATCTTCGATGTGGCATCAACAACTGAATTTTGTATTTTATACGAGGTATTTTAATTTTCGGATTTTTCATGAAATGCCCCTGAGGTTTATCTTAATGCACCAAATACCCCTAAACTTTCCAGAATGCACCAAATACCCCTGAGGTTTAGTATAAATACACAAAATGCCCACAAGGCTAACGGACGTTAAGTACCCGATAGCGTATGTTTACCTTTATGCCCTTAATAAACCGTTTTCTCTACTTATCCTAACATTAACCCCTTAATTATATTAATCAACTCTTAATTACATTAATTAATCCTTAATTAAATTAATTAACCCTTAATTACATTAACTAATCCTTAATTAAATTAATTAACCCTTAATTAAATTAATTAATTATTATCTAAAAAAACCAATTACCCCCAAATTTTTTTGGATTCTCCATTGCCACCCTGTTGTTTCCTTTGGTCTGTCTCCTCAATTCCCACCACCACCATGTCAACCCTCTCTCCATTATCAATACCAACCATAACTCCTGCTTCCAAGTTCCACCTCCATGCCTAATCTCTCTCCTTCCCTCACCCTCCACACTGATCGAATTTGAGGAGTTAAGCAACCACATGACCTTCATCCTCGCAGCACCAACGAATTAGAGGAGAGAGAACGCCACCACCACCAAACCCCACCGCCGCCATGCCGCCACCACCAAACCCCACTCCCCCTTCCTCACCGATGACGTTTCCCTCCCCCGCACTTCCCCCATCTTCCTCATTGCTCCCCACTGCCGCCGCCACCACCAAACCCGTGTTTCCCTTCCCTGCACTTCCCCCACCTTCCTCATTGCTCCCCACTACCGCCGCCACCAAACCCCACTCCCCCTTCCTCACCGGCGTCGTTGCCCACCCCCCACTTCCCCCTCCGTTACGATAATTGCGACTAGATTGCTGATTTGGGGATCAATTTTTTTGGGATCTGGATTTTGAGGAGAGAGGAAAATCGATGTGCTTATCTGCCGTGGAGCAGGCTGGTGTCGGTGGCGGTGTGGGGTGGTGGTGAGGAAGAGAAGGGGTTAGCAGGGTGGTGTGTGTGGTGGTGGTGATGAAGAGAAGGGCTGCCATGGAAGACAGGGAAGAAGGAAGGGGAGAGAGAAAAAAACAAAAAATAAAAAATAAGAAATTAAAAGGGAAAGAGAAAAAATAAAAATTAAATTAAATTAAAGTTAAAGTTAACGGATAAGTTAACGGAGTTAACGGAAAATAGTCATTTTGGGTATTTTGTGTATTTATACTAAACCTCGGGGGTATTTGGTGCATTCTGGAAAGTTTAAGGGTATTTGGTGCATTAAGATAAACCTCAGGGGCATTTCATGAAAAATCCGTTTAATTTTTGCTATTTTCTACAACACGATCTTACTCCTTATCCGAATCGGATTCATATATCCGCCCTGGTTTTATCTTTTGTATGTATACTAGGGATCTTAACTCCCTACTTGATATGTTGTAGTTTATTACTACTACTCGAACTGCCTAAGGAGCTCACTCCTTATCGGAACCGGATTTATATATCCGCCCCCCCCAAACTCTCTTTCGAAATTAGTTTTTATTTCCAGTATTCGGGACACTCCTTTTACAACTACTTTCTCTACTCTAAATACGTCACACAAGAACTGCTTTAGTCATATTCCAACTAGAACTCCGGTGACTGCGGGTTTTTTTCCAATCCTAACAAAATTGGGTCTATTACCTGTTCAAAGGAAACGGAGTTTAAACTCCGCACGAACTGCTCATTGTAGCTTGTCACTTTCGATCTTGAAAGAATACTTACCACTTTTGTGTTTATTATGAAAATACTTTCTTGGAATATTCAAGGAGGGAAGCGAGGTCAAGCCCTTGCGGAACTCATTCACATGAAAAATAACTTCCGACCGGATATTCTTTGTATTCAAGAAACAAGAACCAATAATTCAAACAGCAAAACACTTTTAAGAACGCTAAATTTCCACCAACACTTAAACATTGACCCCACCAACCATAGTGGTGGACTATGGTTTTGTTGGAACAACGATAACATCTCAGTCTTAAACCACTCAGTTTCAGAAAGGTGTGCTCACCTGTCAATCCTGTACAAACCAAATAACAAAACGTTTGTAGTAACGGGAGTTTACTGCCCGGCCCAGGAAAATGATAAAGATTTTTTCTGGGAGTACCTCCGTACTTTCCATGACAATTTATCCCAGCCATGGTTAATAATTGGAGATTTTAATGAATTACGAACCCCTGACGATAAACTCGGTGGAAACCCAATAACGGACACCCAATGCCAGCGGTTACCATCCCTACTAATGTACCTTAACGCTTATGATGTAGCTAGCACTCAACCCTCATTTTCATGGAAAGCTAATCGACAAGACTTACTTCTACAACGTCTAGATAGAGTCGTTGCTCACAACAGTTTTAACACGGTCTTCTGATAAGGTTTTTTCCGTCGTTGAATAGAAATTAACCTCATCAAACAAAATTTATAAAACACCTAAACTACCGGCTATATTGACTATAGCGGCAAGTATAGGGATTGTCCCATAGGAATGGATATGTTTGACTATTCAATCTATGCGTTCACAAACTAGTTCGAAATAGAATTTGAGTTTTTGAACTAATCTAATCTAAGCTAGAAATGCAAACAAATAAAGAAATTCTAGAGGATTCGGGAATCGATAATGGGAATCGAATCAAAGGTATAACAAGATCAAGACATTCATGAATATGCAACGACATAGCAAATAGGGGAATGAAAACTAATGACGTGATCGCCCCCTCTCGGATGGAGCACGCGAAGCAACCTAGCCTATGGAAAGCTTTCACATAATCCTAAACTAGATAAGCTTGCATATAATAGGAACTATCATTCACTTGCACAAAATAGGCTCACAATGTCTTGCCAAACTCAATCATGAATGGAAATCCTATCACTAAATCACATTTAATCACAACATCAATCATGAATTTTCCCTAAAGTTCCCCAAATTCAATGACAAGGCTTCATCCCTAACCTCTAGACTAAACTACTCAATTAGCATGATTAACATCAACATTAAACTAATATTAATCCTAATCATGAAACTAATTGAACTAATGATGCTAATTTAAACAATAAAATTCAGAAAATTAAAACCACAAAATTGGGGAAAAATCAATGAAATTCAAAATAACAAACTAATCCTAGAATTCAAGCATGAAATCAAAGCATAAACGAAATTAGTGAAGCAATTAAAGAATTAAAGAACAAATCAAAAGAAGAATTAGAATTATACCTTGAATTGAAGAATTAGCATCAAACTTGAAGAACAAAATGAAGAAAATAGCTCAAAAGAAATAGAAAAGAAATCTGAAAATTTGATGATTAAATTGAATTTAGAATCAAGAATTTGAGGCTAAGAATCCTTAATCCTAATCTCTAATCAAAGCCCTAAACTAATTCTAGAGAGAGAATTCTAAGCTAAGCCTAAAATCTAAAATTACGTAATTAACAAAATGAAAGCCTAATTACAATGCTGCGATTTTCGGCTTTTATAATAGCAGCCCTGCATTCCAATTCGGTCGCACAAAGGGTGTTGTGTGGTCGCACAAATTCTGTGCGGTCGAACAGGGACAAGCATTCGGTCGCACAGCAAAAATGGAACATTCTGATCTCTAAACTGCAGTTTGTTCGACCACACAGGTCCTGAAACTCGATCGCACAGAAGCATTCGATCGCACAAAGAGGATTCGAGCACACATACTGCTCATTTCAGGTTCTGCGCGTACTGTGGCTGCTTGTATTCTGCTGCGCTCTTGCTGCGTGTTATTGCTGCACTGCTTTGCCTTGCTGTGGCTGTGTAGGGATGCTGTTAAGGAGCTTCAAAGCTCATGAAAATAATCCCACAGGGCTGCTGCAAGGGCTCATGAACCGCACACACAAGGCAAGCAAGGTTGCTGCCATACTCGTGCACGAGGCTGCACTTGGCTGCTGGTTGCTTGCTCGTGTACAGCAGCTGTGGTGAGTAAGAGAGCTGCTGCAAAGAGCCTTGGAAATGGATGCAACGAAGCTGAATGCGCGCTACTGTTGTACTGTACTTGATGTTGTTGTGTGTGCACGAGTGCAGCTGCTGGGGCTGTTGTGCCTTGGCTCGTGTGGCTGCACTTGCGAGGCTCGTGTGTGTTGCTTGTATTGCTGCTGTTGGTATGCACACACACAAGGCTTCGTTGCTGCTCATGCAAAGATTCGTATAGCAAGTTAGCAAATCGCAAAGCACGTTATTAAAAATCAAAAATCGTATTAATAATTCGTATCGCATTTTTGCAAATCGTAAAATCATTTTAAACATCGTCAAGCATAATGACCCAATATTAACACGTCAATACTCGAAACGACCCTTACGCAATGAGAATGCGCACAAAAGGCACGTTTTAAGCAAAAACGACTAAAATCTACGCAAGACGAGAAAATATTACGATTAATGCAAAAATGCTATAAACGAACTAAAAACGATAAAACTAAGCAAAAATAATAATAAAATGAACCAAAATCCTAAGCTAAGAGCGACATAAATGTCGCTCATCAAACTCCCCCAAGCTAACCCTTTGCTTGTCCTCAAGCAAAGCTAGAATGAGAAACGGGGAGGAGAATGAGCTTATTTATTAAAAATCAAAATTACGAAAATAAGATCTACAAGAATGCACACTAACTCACTTTCGTAGGAATCACGGTTGCAGTTAAGCGCATGCAACAAGCTCTTTGAACCCCACAATCGCTCATGAGGGCGAGTGGGATCTTGCAAGGGTTTCCAAAGAGAAACACCCATAACTCTTCCAAAAATTGAATCAAGGCAAGACCTAAATGAAAAACAAACCAAGAAAAAGAAAAAAAAGAAAAGGAAAAGAAAAGAAAGGAAAAGAAAATAAAAAACGAAACTACAAAACTCAAGATAAGGGCCTTTATTAAGGAACGAGCACAAGAGAATGCTAATATTACTAACTAAATAAACAAATGCACGCTAACCAATGTCCTAAATCGAGTGAAAGATTCAAGTGCCAAGCAAAGAGAACTAAGGGCAAACACTAGCCAATTCCCCTTCAACCGAGCATACCATGTCAAATCTCTAGATCCTATCCATTCTTGAGAATAGCGTCTCGAGACACCGCGAAGGCGCCGGAAAACAAGATTAGGCTACCCGACATCTTAGCATGACAATCCCATTCCATAAACTTGACCAAATCCTCCCTCCACCGACAATGACTCACCTCAAAAGGGTCAAGAGGACTTTTTAGGGTGAAACGTAGGCTAGGGGTAAGGTGTGGAACAAATTTGGTAATTTGGTGCTCATACCTAAAGTGAAGCGCAATGATAGAACTCAACTCAAGTAAATCGAACCAAAAATAAACTCATACCACTTATTTGGGGTACCCCCAAGCTTATTCAACAACAACACTAAACTAAAACTCTTTTTGAACTTTTCTTGATTTGATTTTCTCTTTTTTTTGTGTTTCAAATGAAACTTTTCTCATGCCTTGTTTTTCTCTATTTTTGGCTTTTTCAAAACTTTACTTTCGCTTATTTATTCACTATATACAACATACTTCCCAAACTTTGCCATTCATACCAATAACAATCATTCCTCAACTTTGCATAATCATTCAAAACCTCAAGCATCATAACACAAAGCTTCACTATCACTTCTAAGGGTGAAAATAAAACAAAGGCTATTAGGCTTGTAATGTGCTCATAAGAAATGAAGGGGCAAGGCTCAAATGGCTGGCAAGGGGGTAAATGCAAACAAAAATATATGAAAAATAGAAAATAAAGTCCTAAACTAAAAAGAAAAATAGTCACCAAAAGAAATGCCTCTATCGTCCCCTAAAGTAGTTCGGTCGCTGTCTCGGGAAGGAAATAGTCAAACTCGGGGAATAAGAAAGTCAATGCTAAGGATCCATGCCACTCAATATGTGTAAACAATGTGTTTGGGCTAATGAACATGATTCTTACATGGGAGCAAATACCACTCTCTCCGGTTTCAAGTCACTAGAGAGATCGACACCATCTTACCACAAGCCAAGGGTTCAAGGCGCATGCTACCCAAAGTTCAACCAACTTTCTTAACACCTAAATCTTAGATTCGACCCAAGACATTGAAAACCGTGCAACCATCTACCAATTAGGAATAAAAGCATTCTAACCTACAAGTTCCAATTTTATTTGCCCAAATCAAGAATAATGCCTAAAAAGCTAGAAAAGCTTGCCTTGACAAAGATCGAAAAGGAAAAAGAAAGAAATGAAATGAAAAATAAAAGGAAAGGAAAAGAAAAGAAATGAAAAAGAAAATGAAAATAAAGAAAATATTCACAAAATCAATGAAACTAATCAAGAAATATGCACAAAATCCAAAATATTCACAAAATCAAGCAATCCATCACATGGAGATCAAAGTAGCAAACAATTGAATCTCCCCCCAAGCTCGAATTAGGCCATGTCCTCAAGGCCTAAAACGAAACTAGGAGGGGCACAACTACCCATCCAACCAATGCCCCGCATGTATGATGCCCGACCCCAAAGAATGCATGTGAGTTAGAAGGATATTACCGGAAATGTCGTGGGAGCAAGTCCCGCAAAGAACCGTAATAACGAACGAACTCACCAAGAAGAATAGCCGGACATGGCAAAGATGGATGCAAAGATTTTCACATCAAGATAGCTTGAGGCACAAAAACTTCAAAATTCAAGAAAAATTAGTATACATGGGCCAAATGGCCAACACCCACGGGTTGCCTCCCGAGAAGCGCTCTTTTTACGTCATTAGCTTGCCGCCTCTTACCTCTAGTAAGTACCCCGACAATGATCGCAATAGTTTGTCATATGCAATGAAAAACATATCAAAGTGTAACAGGCAGGCAAGAGTCAAATGAGATGCAAGCACAAAGTAATATGCAACTCTATGCCTACGGGGGGTAGGGAACCAAAAATAAGAAAAATCATAAGAAAAATCAAAAGCAAAAATAAGAATATAAGAAGAAGAATCAAAAGGAGAAGGAGAAAAAAGGGAAAAGAGAAGCCTCATGCTCCTCGACGAACTCTTTTTGGGTGGCAAGAGAGCCAATTTCCTCATTATTGTTCAAACAAGGCAATGGGGAATGGATAGGAGGTGGAAAATCCTCAAGTGGTGGGGTTCGGAGGCAATAAGGAAGAGAGATGGGAAAGGAAGGATAAATCTCGAGTTTCTTGATTCGGAAAGGGGTATGAGGGAAGGGAGTGGGAACAAAAGTTTTACAAATAACTTCACTCACATCACAAGGAACACAAGAAATCTCAACAAGGGATTTTGCAACCAAATTCACATCATCAACTTCAATACAATTCTCGGAATCATCCGAAACCACCAAATTAGGTGCTTCACACTCAATGACATCCTCAATAGAACAATCACAACCCAAATGAATCAAATCATTCTCAACATGCAATGGGCAATCATCAATGGGGTGAGGGTCACTTTCGCTCAAGGGGGGGGGGGGGGGGGGTGGGAGAAAGAGGAACAACCTCTAAGTTCAACATCATTCTCATCACTAGATTGATTATCATCCGTAGCATCACATGAATCATAATCATAATCATAATCATCATCATCAATATAATTGTGACACGGACAAGATTTTGAAAATTCACAATGCAAGGAGCTTTGAGAATCAACATGGGGAGAATGGTTGTCATCAAGCTCATGAGCATTATCATTAGAAACATGAGGGAAATCATTGACATTCATGCATGGATGCGAAAAATTACGAGAATAAGCACGAGAGTCAAAATATTGAACTCTAGCAAACCACGTAAAGAAAGACATGGCATCTTTCCAATGCATGAGATGAAGCTCTCCATTACAATTGGATTGAAGAATCACATATGTATCCATATTCACTCCATAGTATATGCAATCCCAAACATGCCATCCCTTTAAACCATTAGAAGTTCCATGGATGCGACGATGTTCAAGCTCCGCATGAACTCTATTATAATACATGTAAAATGGTTCATGAAGAACTTGAGGAATATAGAACACTCTTGACATTTTTGATTTGATTTTTATTTGAAAACTAAAAGAAAAAAGATAAAATGAACTAGACTAGAGAACTAGAAAGAAAAATCAAACAATGATGCCATTCCCCGGCAACGGCGCCATTTTGATAAGGTGTTTTTCGGTCGTTGAATAGAAATTCACCTCATCAAACAAAATTTATAAAACACCTAAACTACCGGCTATATTGACTATAGCGGCAAGTATAGGGATCGTCCCATAGGAATGGATATGTTTGACTATTCAATCTATGCGTTCACAAGCTAGTTCGAAATAGAATTTGAGTTTTTGAACTAATCTAATCTAAGCTAGAAATGCAAACAAATAAAGAAATTCTAGAGGATTCAGGAATCGGCAATGGGAAACGAATCAAAGGTATAACAAGGTCAAGACATTCATGAATATGCAACGACATAGTAAATAGGGGAATGAAAACTAATGACATGCTCGCCACCTCTCGGATGGAGCACGCGAAGCAACCTAGCCTATGGAAAGCTTTCGCATAATCCTAAACTAGATAAGCTTGCATATAATAGGAACTATTATTCACTTGCACAAAATAGGCTCACAATGTCTTGCCAAACCTAAATCATACATTCCAATCAATTCTAATCAAATAGCATTCGCGACTACTACTCAACTAGTCATGGAAATCCTATCACTAAATCACATTTAATCACAACATCAATCATGAATTTTCCCTAAAGTTCCCCAAATTCAATGCCAAGGCTTCATCCCTAACCTCTAGACTAAACTACTCAATTAGCATGATTAACATCAACATTAAACTAATATTAATCCTAATCATGAAACTAATTGAACTAATGAAGCTAATTGAAACAATAAAATTCAGAAAATTAAAACCACAAAAATTGGGGAAAAATCAATGAAATTCAAAATAACAAACTAATCCTAGAATTCAAGCAAGAAATCAAATCATAAACGAAATTAGTGAAGCAATTAAAGAATTAAAGAACAAATCAAAAGAGGAATTAGAATTATACCTTGAATTGAAGAATTAGCATCAAACTTGAAGAACAAAATGAAGAACAAAGTTTAAAAGAAATAGAAAAGAAATCTGAAAATTTGATGATTAAATTGAATTTAGAATCAAGAATTTGAGGCTAAGAATCCTTAATCCTAATCTCTAATCAAAGCCCTAAACTAATTCTAGAGAGAGAATTCTAAGCTAAGCCTAAAATCTAAAATTACGTAATTAACAAAATGAAAGCCTAATTACAATGCTGCGATTTTCAGCTTTTATAATAGCAGCCCCGCATTCCAATTCCGTCGCACAAAGGGTGTTGTGTGGTCGCACAAATTCTGTGCGGTCGAACAGGGACAAGCATTCGGTCACACAGCAAAAAATGGAACATTCTGATCTCTAAACTGCAGTTTGTTTGACCACACAGGTCCTGAAACTCGATCGCACAGAAGCATTCGATCGCACAAAGAGGATTCGAGCGCACAGACTGCTCATTTCAGGTTCTGCGCGTACTGTGGCTGCTTGTATTCTGCTGCGCTCTTGCTGCGTGTTCTTGCTGCAATGCTTTGCCTTGCTGTGGCTGTGTAGGGCTGCTGTTAAGGAGCTTCAAAGCTCATGAAAATAATCCCACAAGGCTGCTGCAAGGGCTCATGAACCGCACACACAAGGCAAGCAAGGTTGCTGCCATACTCGTGCACGAGGCTGCACTTGGCTGCTGGTTGCTTGCTCGTGTACAGCAGCTGTGGCTATTTGTACGTGCTGAATGAAGAGTGCAAGCTAGGCTGCTGTGTGATGGCTTAAAGGTGAGCAAGAGAGCTGCTGCAAAGAGCCTTGGAAATGGATGCAACGAAGCTGAATGCGCGCTACTGCTGTACTGTACTTGCTGTTGCTGTGTGTGCACGAGTGCAGCTGCTGGGGCTGCTGTGCCTTGGCTCGTGTGGCTGCACTTGCGAGGCTCGTGTGTGTTGCTTGTATTGCTGCTGTTGGTATGCACACACACAAGGCTTCGTCGCTGCTCATGCAAAGAATCGTATAGCAAGTTAGCAAATCGCAAAGCACGTTATTAAAAATCGAAAATCGTATTAATAATTCGTATCGCATTTTTACAAATCGTAAAATCATTTTAAACATCGTCAAGCATAATGACACAATATTAACATGTCAATACTCGAAACGACCCTTACGCAATGAGAATGCGCACAAAAGGCACTTTTTAAGCAAAAACGACTAAAATCTACGCAAGACGAGAAAATATTACGATTAATGCAAAAATGCGACAAACGAACTAAAAACGATAAAACTAAGCAAAAATAATAATAAAATGCTAATAAAATGAACCAAAAACCTAAGCTAATGTCGCTCATCATCTTCCCTGACACCCGTCTAAGCTATGGAAACTTTACAGTCTCAGATCATGCCCCCATTTTTTTAGATACCAATACATCTACCAACACCAAAAATAGATTATATAGATTTCAGAATCTATAGGCCCTAGACAGGGATACCTATGATATTGTTCGCAAAGAATGGCAAACGAATATCCCGGGAACCAGGTTTTTTAGAATAGGTCAAAAACTACGAGCAATCAAAATAAAACTCAAAGATTGGGCTCAATCGAAATACGGTCATATGAACAATAAATTATCTCTGAATTTGGACAAAATTCAAAGTCTCCAAGCCCAACTTCTTAATCAACCCTTTAACAGAATTCTACATGACCACTTGCTTAGAATGATCAAGCAACGAGAGAAACTTCTCTTATACGACCAGAATAGCTGGAAAAAATTCGCGCGTAAAGAATGGTTAACAAAAGGAGATCGCAATTCACATTTCTTTCACCAACGAACTAAATCGCAACCTGCTAGGAATCTTATTCACCGTTTAAAAAATGACCTACAACAATGGGAAGATAATCCAGCTACAGTTCAATCGATCCTGGTTCAATATTTCAAGAAACGGTTTACCTCCAATAGCCCAAGCAACAAGAATATCGACCTATGTTTCCTACCAAAAGTCCTCTCCCGAGATGAACAAAACCACATCATCGCCCCTTTTTCAGATGAAGAAATCAAAGCAGCCTTTTATGAAATGAACCCACTCAAATATCCGGGCTCAGATGGATACGGTCCAAAAAAATTTCAAGCATATTGGAACATTATCGCAAAAGAAGTCACGACAGCGTAAAAGCTTTTTCCACCATGGATCAATCCCATCGGCCCTCAATCATACCATCATTGCCCTTATTCCGAAAAAAAATCTCCCGGAAAATCCAAATCACTTCAGACCAATTAGCTTGTGCAACACAATGTACAAGGCTATTGCAAAACTGTTAGTTTCAAGACTCACTCCAATTCTTCAACTCCATATAAGCCCCTACCAAAATGCGTTTACGCCAGAAAGATCAATTCATGACAACCTCCTAATTGTTCAAGAAATTCTTAATGTCTTTCAAAAATCTAAATCGAAGGTAGGTTGGTGCGCCCTCAAATTAGACATGGAAAAAGCCTACGATCGGGTAGAATGGGACTTTCTTTGGGCAACCCTAGGAGCCTTTGGTTTCCCAACCAAATGGATAAAATGGGTCAAATGTTGTGTGACCACGGTTTCCTACTCATTAAAAATCAACGGTTCAACTACAGAACATTTTAAGCCTACTAGAGGTCTTCGTCAAGGTGACCTGCTTTCACCTTACCTCTTTCTCATTTGTATGGACGTCTTTATCATTATGCTAACCAGAGCAGGACTCAATACTGCTTCTGGCATTGGTTTTAAAATTGCTCCTCATACCCCGAAAGTTCCTTGCCTCATGTTTGCAGACAATAGTCTTCTTTTCAGTAAAGCAACAAACACTTCATGTAGCAATCTTAAGAATATTATTACAGAATTTTTTACCCTCTCGGGCCAATTAGTGAACTTCCACAAGTCCGCTATTGTCTTTTCTAAACAAATTTGCAACACTAGGAGACTAAATATTGCAGGAAGTTTCAACTTGCAAAGCTCGATGTCACTAGGTAGATACCTAGGTGCGTATTTTTCCAGCTACAAACCTTCAAAAACCGACTATAACAACATAATGCACAAAAATCAAAATAGAATTCAAATGTTACATGCAAACTACCTTTCTAAAGCAGGAAGATTAACACTAGTTCAGAGCAATCTTGAAGCTCTCCCAGCCTACGTATGCTCCTCTTTCCTCCTTCCGAAAAAAATTTGCAACCATCTAGACGCTACCCAGAGTAACTTCTTTTGGAAGCAAACAGACAAATCCAACTCAACGCCCCTCATTTCATGGGACACTATCTGCAAACCGAAATCCCAGGGAGGCCTGGGTCTACGCAAACTTAGACCCCTCAACAGAGCATTTTTGGCAAAATTAGGATGGAAAATAATGACAAACCCCTCCAACCTTTGGGTTTCTATTATGACTAAAAAGTATCTTAATAACACGACCTTTCTTCCATGCAAACCAAAACAAAAAGACTCGCAGATCTGGAAACAGATTCTCTGTCAACGTGAAATTCTCCGTAAAGGAATCCGTTGGAAAATCGGGAATGGGACCTCTGTCCTTTTCTGGTTGGATAATTGGATTTCTCAAGAAAATTTGTTGTCCCTTACAAACTCAAATCGAGAATCTATTGATAAAGACCTTCGGGTTTCAAAGTTCATCCTGTCGGGTCAACAATAGAATCTCCCTCTTTTAGCGACTCTCCTACCTGAGCACATAGTTTTGAAAATCAAAGGCCTCCCCCTCCCACTAATCACAACAGATGACATGCCAATTTGGGGACCCACCACATCGGGGGACTTCTCTATCAAATCAGCAACTTGGCTCGCCCATAAAATACCACAGAACTCTAGTAAATGGGAATTCAACTAGCTTTGGAAATTAGATATTCCACCAAAAATCAAAATTTTTCTATGGGAAATTGGTCATAAAAGCATCGCAGTCCGGCACATTCTTTTCTCCCGTCACATCTTAAACACAGATATTTGCCCTCTATGCGACACTTACGTCGAAACAATCGATCATCTCTTTCTTCAGTGTCCAATTGTCAAAAACGCCTGGAACTATCCACTCGTAAAAAGGTACGTGGCTTGACTTCTCCTTTCAGTTTCAACCTATTATGGAGCTCCTAAGCTCTCTGCGAAAATTTTCTGAAACCCAGATTAAGGTTGTTTTTATGATTTGGGCAATCTGGAAAGAAAGAAATAACTGCGTCTTCAAAAATAGACCGTTTAACCCAGTCAAAATCTACTTTGTAGCCATTTCAGCTCACTCAGAATGGATTTCCATAAACAAACTGGACTCTGCCCTTGAAACAGGACTCCTTTCAGGTTCCTCACCATCCACTTCCACCAACATTCCTGTCCGTTGGCATCCACCACCTCCAAACCATTTCAAACTCAACTTTGATGCATCACGCAAAAACTCCTCTGCTGCAGCAGGCTTCATCATCAGAGACCATATGGGCCAACACTTAAGTGCCGCGACTTCCAACATCGGCAACTCTCAAGTCTACATGACTGAAGCGCTCGCCCTCCATAAAGGCATTCAAGAAGCAATTCATCTATAAATCAAGAATTTATGCATAGAAGGAGACAATCTATTAGTCATAAACACCGTGAAGGGAATATGGGCAACACCATGGAAACTTGACACCATCATCAAGGATATCAAAAAGCTTCTTTCTCAACACTTTGACTTTTGGGAGATCTCGCACATCTACAGAGAAGCTAATCAGACGGCAGATTGGATTGCCAAACGTTGGTCATCTGATTCCGAGTACTATGCATGTAATCCGGGGATTAGCCCTATGTTGTCTTCTATTATCTCAAACGATTACTTAGGAGTTACCCACGTGCGGAGGGCCTCCTAATGTACTTTCTTCTTACCTCTCAAAAAAAAAAAAATTAAAAAGTAAAAAAAAAAAAAAAAAAAAGTATCATATGAGAGATAAAGTAGGGAGAGATGAGAGATAGTGGAG
The DNA here is from genome assembly GCF_020520425.1 of Spinacia oleracea. Lineage (NCBI taxonomy): Eukaryota > Viridiplantae > Streptophyta > Magnoliopsida > Caryophyllales > Amaranthaceae > Spinacia > Spinacia oleracea. The sequence continues at coordinate 98,264,364 of NC_079489.1, forward strand.
GAGATCCTCTTAACCTTCCCCCATAAATAGGTATTAATAGGTGTTTGATGGATTTATTAGGTCATTGATTTGGGCCTTAGGACTTTGTCTTTTGGGCCCATAATTCTAGAAAATGCTATTCTTGTATTAAATTGGGCTACGGGAGTATCCCGTACACTAATGTTCCTTGATTTCGGAATTGGATCTCATGATAAAGCATAATGAACACATTCTCCTTTGATAATTTACTGATGTCAAAATTAACTGCTTCACATAATCATATTGTACCAAAGAAATCAATACTACCTGCTTTAAGATTACACTATACATAGAATGAAATAACTAGGAGACAGATTCTAAAAGGGACACCAGCTATGAAAATCCAAAAAGATAACATGTGGTTCAGAGTATTCAATGACTCTTTACTCTATTTCTTCCCTTGTAATTAGCCAGCTCAACCCGCAAACTTGAGCTATTTTTAGCGGCTAACAGGCATTCCTATCCAGCTATCATATTGTAATGTGTACATAAAAACAGAGAAAGGGGGATACTGAGCACAAGAAGCTGTGAGTTGCGGGGAACTAGCAGAGGCGAACAGTACCATATACATTCTGCGAGAAAATTGCTTAAGAAGTTAAACTCAAGCTGGCTTTTCATGGTTGCCAGAAGTTGCACAATTCTCAGAACTGCTCATTCTCATCTTTAGGACCTTCTTGGGTAAATGGGAGTGCAAAGACGGATTATAAGTAGGACTTTTTAAAGGACGGTACTCAGGAAATAGTCTACCAGCTTTGTATTGGACGCCACATGCATTGCAAAGTGTCTTTCGTCCCATGGGCCCTTCCCTCCATTGCGGGGTCTCTGTTGATTCACAATGTAGGCACTTCTTGGCCACTTTTCTCGCTAGTTTGCGTTTTACAGTCGGATAAGAATCAAACTCCCGGTTCCTCTTTCTAGAATCTGATTGAACTACATTGCTAGCCTTCTCTCTCATCTCCTCAAATTTCTTTGCTCTATGGGCACGGTTCTGATATCTTTCATTCTCGTTCCCCAAGATCATCTCCTCGGCTTTTCTTTGTTCAAAAGAAAGGTCCCGGGCCATGTCACTATTGTTACCCTTCTTCATCTCCTCGGCTTTTCTTTGTTCAAAAGAAAGGTTCCGAGCCATCTCACTATAGTTACCCATCCTCATCTCCTCAACTTTCTTGAGTTCAGGAGTAGGCACAACTTTCTTGGGTTTAGGAGTCGGGCTTGGATCCCTCTCACTTTTGTTACTCATCCTCATTTCCTCAACTTTCTTTTTTTTGGGTTTAGGAGTAGGAGGATTTGGATCCCCTTCATTTGAGCTACCTTTTCTCATCTCGTGGACTTTCTTGGGCAAATTGGAGTGTAAAGAAGGATCAAATGCCGGACTCCTTAAAGGACGGTAGACGCTAAAAAGCCTACCCTGTTTATACTGAACTCCACACGCATTACAGAGGGTTCCTCGTCCTAAGGGCCCTGTTCTCCACTGCGGGGTATCTGTTGTTTCGCAATGCATGCATTTCTTGATTGCGGGGTCATAATCCAAGTCAAGTAAATCACTAATTTTCCTAGTCCGTACCGATTTGGATGGAATAGACTCTTCATTTTCATCTGATAAGGACTCCATAGAGTACTCTGATTCAGATTGAAGCCCACACCGTTGCTCTCTAGTAGACATAGTGGTGCCCAAAAACTGAAGGCTTCCTGAAAATTTGTGTTTAGTGGGTGGAAGGCATTTGCTTTGAGAACATATTGTAGTTATGTCATCTGAGTATGAGCTCTTCGTTTGGAAAACTGAAATTGGGCTTGACAGATTCTGAGAACAATCCTTCAAGGAGGTCAACTTTTCTTTCACAGTTGCCATACCTCCATCACAGACAGTCTTGTCTACAAATTCTGAAGGCTGCACCACATCAAAGAAGTTTTCATTATGAGATGGAAAGAAAGAGGAACATATCACAAAACTAATTTTATTTTTTATTTCAAATGACAGCTAGTATCACAACATAAACTTTGAACTTTGAATTAACAAAAAATGGCCAAATGTCATCATTTTTATGATTTGTTATGAGTGCAAAACTGAGTACATTCAATTTATGTTACAAACATCTTCAGATAAATGTTTAGCCTATCAAATATTAGTATAACAAACTCAGTACATTTCAAGGAATGATGTGTCTCTACATGTTCATAAATGCGTAAACTCATTAAGCATTAATACACGAATTACGACAAGATGTAGATGCATCAGTCTTATCCTTGCAATCAAGCTTAGTTGAGGTTATGCCTGGAAAAATCATCAATAGAGAAAATATCCAACAGTAAACCAGTAAACCTAAGTAGGTTGAAAGCAGTAGCATAGATACAAAAGAGAAAAGAGGGTCGGATAGAGAAGAGGGGACCAACTGATGAATTGATTCTAGAAGCAAGAATATGACCAAGTAGGAATCTACAGATGAAACACAAGAACCAAAGTTTCTAACCAGCACAATATCCTAGGTCAATTTAACTTTGCCAAGTCGTACCTAATCAATTCTTATTTCCGTTACCTTTTCTTTCTTTTTATTTGTTTTGGTAATCTATTTATACACTAGTTAGACTGGAATCAGAAGATCTTAAATTGGGCATGGAACTGAATTTGTAGTAAGTGGTCTCAAGGCGTTCAAACGGCATAACTAATACAGTGAAAATGTCAAACCAATCTAAAAGAAGTACCGCAGAACACTTTACTAAATTGCAGCTCTTATAATACTAGTCAGAGAGCTTTGACTTGAACGTAAAACAAAATAAAATGGGGAGGAAGAAAAGAGAGGAGAAAAAGGCATGCTCTTCAGGAAAGGAGGCAAAAAACCAAATAGTAGTCCAGATAAGAGACATGTTCATATGAGCATACAACAAGAAAATACTCATATCATAAAAGAAAAAGAAAAGTATTCCCAGTCAATTTTAACATAGCAGGAAGCTGAAACTGGTGATTGAAAAGAGCAGACAGTCTTTACAAGTTCACAACAGACAGATGAGAAGTAGAAAGAAGTTACAAGATTGAATATCATCAGAAAAGCTAACTATGTTTTTGTGAAGTTAACCCCATTCTGTTGCTAAAGATGTTCTGTATGGACAAAGAACTGATCATCCTTTCCGGCTTGATCTTTTTTGGAAAATGTAAAACAAAAAAGCTGTCTCACTGAATACATTGACTACAAGTTTTATCCTTTAGTGACTTATGCGTAAAAGTTCATATCACTCAACCACAGATGGCTCTGATTCAAAAAGCTAGCCAAATACAAATTCTCCATACAGGACATGAGATGGCAGGATTTAAGAAGTAGCAACGGCATTCTAAATACATAATCAGATCAATGGAACTCAAAATGATACGGGTACAACATATCTGAAACACAATGGAACATTAAAAAAGAGGGGTTAACTCAGTCTTACAGTTCCTAGAATGAGACATAGAATCTCCAAGAGGAAGACCCTATGAATTTTTTTCTTTTTCATGCATAAATAAAACAGCATACGAAGTTTGGGTTTCCCTTGGTTATGGTGGATGGTAAAGGAATTGAGCATTTACTCTGTGGAGGACTGGAGGTGTTTAGCTACCTGTGTCCTTCCACCTCCTTATCCTCTCATAGTCTCATTCACCCTACTAAAAGATCCTTTTGCTGCATCTCGTCATCCACAAATATATAGCCAAACCCTTAAACTCTATGACTGCAACTGAGGGAAATACCAACATGAATAGCAAGATAGACAGGAAACGAAAGGGAGGAGGAGGAAAGGAGGCAGAAGGTGAAGCTCCATTTTCCCTCTAATTCTCTCCAATTTCGGAAGGATATTGTTTATTAAAGAAGAAGGGAAAATGGATTCCTCTCACTCCCTCCATTTCCTTATCCAAACAATGGAACTTGTTTTCCCTCCCTCTCTTTCTCTCCATTTCCTCTTATTCAAAAAACTGTAAATCTGCCACGAAAGTCACCTTATCTGCATGCAGTACATTGATTGCACTAACTGCAGTCTGATATGGAACAATTCACATCTCAAATCTTACGACTCCACTGGGGACAAACGAAGCAGAGAAGGTTTTGCATCTTTCCAACATAACTAGTTGGTCATCTAAATGATCTCTAGTCCCCTCTTACAACAATAAGTACGGATTGCACTAACGCTACAGTCTAAGAAACTTCAAAACCGCGCAACCTTATCCCTATCTAGCAACAACATACATATAACTAACAACGTTGATCCACAAATGTTTTTCACCCCAAGAATATTTTTCGTTTATTCTTTCACTAGATTCCGCAAAATCTTTATCCCAACTGTAATCCAACTTTGGATGCTAGGCTAAGCAATGTTATTAGGCAAGCATATTGATCAATATGGAGATCCCTTTCAACACATTATTCCGAAAGTGAAATATTTTCAACGTTTAACACATGATCCATCGTGGAAAATTGAAATCAATTACTGTTATTTTTGTTATTTGTGAATAGTCGAAATCACATAACATTTTTGTAACTAAATAGGTAAGGAAAAAAAAAATGAGATGGAAATAAAAAAGAACTAGTGTGTGGCCCGGGCGATGCCCCGGTTGCTACATTCAATACTTAAGATTTTAGATTTTTCTTGAGCTCAATATTTGACCAAAATACATGTATTCCATAAAGTGAAAACATCCATGAGGTTCGTCAATTACAAAGACACACTACGTCATTTATCATGCTAAGTAATTTTTCAATTAAATCATTTTACCATTTGTATAATTTGTTTTCTAGTGGAACTAAGTGCTTCAAATTATTAAACACCAAATTATATATATATATATATATATATATATATATATATATATATATATATATATATATATATATAATTTACGTCAACATGTTTTTCATGTTTTAATGCTATAATTGTCATTACTTTTTTCAAAATAGTCCAAAGAAAATAAAATGTCATGTAAAAATTTAGTTGTGTTAAGACTTATGTTAACATTTATTTATAAATTAATGTGAATTAATAAACCACAATTGGTGGTTGGTTAAGATGGTAATGAAACTTATCTTCTACACATGAGGTCTTGTGTTTGAATCTCATTGCATTAGTTTTGGTTGTCTATGACATGGCATAACACTTGGTGAGTGGATGATGTGGCGTAAAGGGGAGAGTACTATGTGGCACATATACATTTTTCACAACGCCTTTTAATATATTATATATATATAGATAGATAAGGAAAAAAGTGAATTAAATGAATTAAATTTGAGCTCAATTGAATAATTTGGTCTCACTTGAAATTAAATTTATTTATGATTATGCCATTTAATTTGCACTATTAACAAATACTCCATAATGAAAATCAATGTTGATGCTCATGTGGTTGAGGGCGTGATGGTGGGGCTTGGTGTTGTGATTCGAAACCATGAAGGGAATCTGATTGTGGCTGGAACAAAGAGGCTTACTATTTTACTATCACAATGTTTTACTTTTTATGTTGTTTCTCATGTTAAAAGGGCCGAGAATACTGTTGCTTACCTTGTGGCAAAGGGTATTGCTGAACTTGTTTTGTATGGAACTATGGATTTATTCCCCCAAAAGTACGATAACTTTGGTGGAACTTGATTTGCAATAAAATGCCAGCCTAATGTTTTCCTCAAAAAAAATTGCACTATTAACAAATACTCCGTAAAAGTTATTGATTTTGAAGCTCCCATCAATCATTAGAATCATACACTTAACGCAACCAACATCAAACTACACATATGTTCATAAAATTATCAACAGGTAAACAGCAGAACTTATTCAGAAATTTAACAAAACAAAACAAACTTTTTTTGGTATTGATTATATAATCGGTAGAATTAACTGAGCACAAATTGAACAGAAGTTAATTAAACTTACAGAAGTTGCAAAATGATTAACCCCATCATCGCTTCTATCCAGATTATCCACTACATCATCAGGCTCGGGTTTCGAAAGCCAGAGTTCTTCATCCAATCTGCTATATTCACCAAGCAACTGCCCATATTGATTAATAACACCCAAGTCTAACAATTGACCAAATGAAAAATGGGTATTTGATATTGGATCATCCCCATTTTCACCATTGCCAGACATTGCAAGAACCTTTTTTCCAGAAGCGGCCATATTAAAAATGAAAACTTTGATATAATAAAATCAAATGCAAAATGATCACATCTTGATTTTTCTAGTAGAAACTGAGAGATATATTGGGTTGTTGCAAGATTAGAGAAGGATTTTGGATTGCTCCTTAAATAATTTGGTTATTTACTTCATGGGTTCAGCTGTTTAGGGAATGAAAGCACAAGATTTGGATAATTTAGGAAGTAAATCATTTATCTGGACAATTTTGGGTGGGGGTAAAAGTGATATTCCTAATTTGCAGCATCACAAATCTGGTCCGATTCTTCCTCTCAAAATAAAAAAATTAAAACTTTTGTTCAGAATCTGCTCACGGCTTGCTTATAACTAACTTTTATGGACTATGTCACTCTGATGTATCGTATTTTCTCAATCCCAAATTAATTGACACATTCTCCTTCCTTTTATTTTTTTATTTTTTATTTTTTTTTCTTTCTCTTCTTTTTTTGGTAATGCATGTCACATCTTTGTAAAATGCTCATGCAAAATTATTATTTTGGTTCCATTTAGTTCGCCTTATTTCTTCTAAACGGAATTGAATTGAACTTATTTTCTGATCTGATATTAACTTAATTGTTTTAGATATGATCCGATCAAAACAACAAAGAGTAATGTCATGTGAGAAATGGTGGGTTTTAAATTATTAAGAGTAACTCCAATGGTTGACAAATTTGTTTGACAAACAGTAATTAACGGTAATTAATCATTGGGGTTCAAACTAGCTAGCTGTACAATAAGGCCATGTTTAGTTTACCTTGTTTCAGGACCTTCAAATTAGATCATATCAGATTAGATCGGATTAGAAAAAATAAGTTCATAGCGGTTCAGATCAGAAAAAATAAGGTGGAAATATGTTAGGTAAAAATTATGAGGACCCTATCAAATTCATTTCATTTTCATTTTCGTAATCATTATTGTTATTTTATATATTTTATTCATATTTTATAATGTTAAAATCGTCTAACGTGTGTATTAATGCGTAGGTACAAATTCGTTTATTTAGTTTTTAATATTGTTATTGTAGGTTTTAATACACGAATCAAGTGTTAGTTATATATATTAATTGTAATTACCTTGTTGAATTTTGTAGGTTTTAATTAACACACGAACCGTGTAATTGTTCGTATATATTAAATATTTTATTTGCATATTATTGTAAAATCACCTAAATAACAAAATCTGAGGTAAGTGTTTGCGCTTGTTACAGGTGCGGGCTTCTGGCGCTTTACGCTGCAAGCTGGTGGCCTTCGCCTGTCCTGTGGCTGAATGCTTCCGCCTCTATCCAATTAACGCTAATCCTTTTCTTACTTATTTTACAGGTATAATTAGTCAATTTAAGCGTATAATTTATTCGCGTAATCGCACAATTAATCATATTTATCTTCGAAAAATGTTTGTTTTGAAGGGAGCGATAATTAGGAGTAAGGGTTGCCCACATGATCAAGTTGTGTGCGTCAGCAACGGGCGCACTACGCTTGATCCAGAAGGCTCCGCTAGCTTCTGACGTAGCACCCTGTCTAACCATGAAAAAGAAGACCGAGAAAACCTAAAAGTGGAATATGTACAAATCAAAATGAACCGATTCATCATAAAATTAACAACTTAACACAACAAAAACGCCAAGTTAATTTACCAAGTCAATTAAAATCAACCATTTTTCAACAATTACTCGGGAGAAACAACAAAACCTAATTCAAAAACACCTTATAGCATATTTAGGATATTAGTAAAGAAAAGCTTTTGAGGAAGATTGGTACCAGAAGCCACGAACAAAAGTCACTTTGATAGTTGAGCAAACATTTGTAGACTAAAACATCCTGAAACAAACAATGAGACTACCATTAGTTTTTATAAGGATGCAGGCACAATCTAATACCAACTACTCTCATAAAAGATCATTTCACAAAAATTGAAACACATATGAATTACGGATGTCGAATTACATTAATAAAACATTAAACATCAACAACATTAAAAAATGAAATGAAATTATAGACAAAAGAAGAAAACTTACCATTCTTAAAGTAAGTTAGAACCCTACCAGAAAAAAGTGAAATTCCCATGTTTCTCATGATCTCTGTCCTTACACAGTTCTCCGTAGCGGGTAAATTTGAGAGGACAGATTGAACTATTTGGTGACGGGGCCATGAGAGTATGTATCAAATGAAAATTTCATGTGATTATTTTACTAAAATACCATTAAATGTGGTATTCAAGTATGAGGTCTTCAAAGTTAATCATAGTGATTGAAAAAGTTTCCCAATCAAATGACACTTTCGTAACTAACTGATGGTTTTATTACGAAAATGCCATCAAAAGCATCACGTACAGTCACATAGCTTTAAATGTGGGTCACATGTACATTCAATGTTATATTTTCGTAATACATCAACAACTATGTAATATGCAGTAAACAACTAGCATTATACTTGTAGGGGCCGAGTTATTTTTCTCTCTCGTATTTTGTATTAATTTATTTTTGAGTTTCGTAATGTATGTTTTGGTAATTTGACGAATCCCATTTGGAAAACGCCAAAGTCCTAAACTTGGCCGATTTTTCGAAAAGTTCGACCATTGGATTTGGCTTAATTTTTGACAATCCAACCCCCAAGGGGTGCCAAATTCTAAGTTCGGACTAGTGACTTTAATGGGTATGAACATATTGAAATCCGGAATTCAATTTATGCAAAATGCGTTAGAAATTTCCCCTACGGCTATTGAATATTGAATTCCAACGGAGTCCCCACCAAACAAGTTTATGCGTCCGGTTTGGAAAGACCAGATGACTAGGGAGAAGACTAGGACTTGAAACCGCATAGAGACTCGGATAAGGGAACGAGGCACTTATTTAGAAATATTTGACAAGTTTGGTTTAATCAAGACAAGGATAGTTTCGTGCAAGAAAATCCTAATCATGACACTATGCTTAGGTTTGTTTTGGCATGCATTTTAGAACATTAAGTTTGATAATTTTGTATGTGATCACTTTTCATTAAGTCAAATTGAAGGGAACCTAGTCTGGTTGTCCAAGAATTATCTTTGGTAAGCGTGATTAATTAGAACTTGTATTTTGTTGATTTGGCATGTTGGGTGATGAAAGCAATAACAAATAGAGCAAAGCATCACAATAGAAAATAAAGAGTGAAATAAGTAAAATTATACATCACCACCTAGAATGGACTAGGTGTAAACCAAATTGAATGAATGATAAAGGTGCAGAATTGAAGAGTGCAATATTAAAGCAATGTAAGCATAAAGAATCAAATTGCAAAAATAGAACTTGTATGATTGGTGTTGGAAATCCAAACGAGAAACACTTATTCAAGTATGACTTGGTTTCCCATGGATTCTACTTTGAAATAATCTAACTTTAAATGAGGTTGCTCATTAAAAAGTATCATCGATTTTGTATTTGAACATTGAAATAGAACTTGAATATTGAATATAGAACTTGAATATTGAATATAGAACTTAATTATTGAACTTGAATATTGAAATTAGGATGATTGGTTCTTAAATATTAAACCTTTTCATGTGAAAAGACCTCATCTTTAATAAGCTCCATAACTTGAAATTGGTTCTAGTTTAAAGAGGAATTGTTCCCATCTAAACATCATTTAACTTTGAATGTAGGAATTGAATATTAAACATGAAACTTTGATGTTCATGTGTTCTAGTTTGGAAAAGGGTTTGCACTTTTCCAAACATCATTGAACATTCATAAAATCTTGGATTTTTGTAAGAATTGGATGATGATTGTTGTAAGGAACACTTTCAAGAATGAAAGCCTCAACTTACTAATCATGTTTTGAAAACAAAGCTTAAAGATTGAAATTTAAAACTTGGAAATGGAGTATGGAAGACCATTAAAGGGGGATTCAAGTGTGAAACCCCTGGTTACTCCTTCTGTACAAATCCTAGCTTGAGTGAGTTATGACTTACAAAAAGCATCATGGGATTATGGGGAAAAAAAGATAGAAAAATAGATTTGAATAGTCCTCGAAAATTTACCTAGACTTGGATGTTGATTGATTTCCAAGCTTGGACTCCCAAATTGCTTAGGATGTTAGAACATTGAACTTGTGTTTTAAGAATTTGTATGATTGTGTTTTGTAGAGATTTTGAGGATTGAATATGGAGGAGTTTCGAAATAGGCAGAGCTTCGCTGCTCGAAATTGTGTGTTTCTTCCTCCGTTCCTTCGGAGAAAATGGGGGCTATTTATAGAATGATGTGTTGGGGGTAAGGGATCTGCGCCAGGTCCAGGTAGGAGGTGGCGTCAGGCACAGGTACGACTGACAACATGAGAACTGTTTGTCCGCTTGTGCTTTTGGCGGTTTGCAAAAGATGCTCTTTCGTACCTTCTCCGTCCTTTTTCTTCGAGGTTAAGGAATGGCTTTTTATTTGTTTGAAAGTGTCATTTTTGAGGAGTTTCTCGGGATTGCTGATTTGTACGGGTTTTTCGCGGTTTTGCGGGTCGGCGCCCGGAATGCTCGGTTTTGGGGTCTACGCCCGAATTAAACTTGCCTTATAGTATTTTGAGTGGAAAGGTGCCTCGGAGAATGATGGTGTCACCCGTTTCTTGAGATTGAACTTGGATTTTGAAATTGTATTTTGGAAATGTCTTTGAGCTTGAATTGGAGCCCGAGGTTAGGATTTGGGCTTAAGGTTTATATCTTTGAATTGGAAGTTCATAATAGAAATTGAGCTTGGGGATTGAATTTGTATAGCCTTGAATAAGGAATTGGAGTTGGATTTTTGGAGTTGAAATGTGTTTGTATTGGAATTGTGTCTGCTTCAGATTTTTACATATGTTTTGAACGAAAGTTGGGAATTGAAGGCAAAATAAAACATGCACATATAAGAACGATTATTACGAAGAGGCGCGCGTTTCTCTCTCTAGTTTCTCTCCTGCTTAGCAGTGACGCCATGGCAAGGAAAGCTAGAGCTCGGATGAAGGCAATAAATTCGAACCTCGATAAGAATGGAAGTGACACACAAGCTACTGGATCATCTGCGAGAATCTTGGAGGACCTTGAACAGGAAAGGGAGTGTTGGCGCCAATAATTGTGAATACCCAGAATGTTGGAAACGGTGGTTTTGGGGATATTTTATCTCCGGCGGCGTCACTATTGGCTCTGCAACAACAATCATCAGCACGAAGGGATTTCTCTGCTTGGCTATCACACATTCACTCGAACTCAAGCCCAATTGCGTGGGTGGATGAAATTGAAGGTAACCCTGATTCTCCGATTAACTTGCGATTTGGGGATATAAGGAGTAATTTGAACACCGATTTTGACATAGCTGCACATAATCATGTTAATATTGAAGCAATTCCACATAACACTGAGAACACATTGAATCAATCCGTACCATTGCATAATCTGGAAACAGGGGATTGTGTGACCATTGACTTAGAGGACATTCAGGAGGAAATCGATTACTGGAATTCTGCTGTAATGTGCTATGTGGTGGGTTCTAATCCCCCTATTCATGTTATGGAGGGGTTCTTTTGAAGAATTTGGAGGAATATGGGGGTGGACAAGGTGGTATTGGGGGCAAAGGGGGTATACTTGGTGAGATTTGCTACAATGGAGAAGAGAGATGTTGTGCTGAAACTTAATCGACCCTTTTTTGATAGTAAACCCGTTGTACTGAAGCCTTGGACTCAGGACATGGATTTCACAAAGGAGGATTTGAGATCTATCCCTATTTGGGTGAAACTGCACAGGTTGGGATTCATGTATTGGGGGGAGAGAAGTTTGAGCAAAATAGTGGGGAAGCTTGGGGTGCTGAAGAGGGTAGATAATGCAACTGCAAAGAGATATAAGTTGCAGTTTGCTAGGGTGCAGGTGGAGGTGTTAGTAGAACAAGAATTTCCAGAGGTGCTTAGGTTTGTAAATGAGAAGGGGGTGATGGTGGAGATTGATGTGGAGTATGAATGGAAACCACTGGTGTGTACTGTCTGTAAGACTATGGGGCATGATGCCACAAAATGCAGGAAGGGTGGTAGTAGAAGGGTTTGGGTTCCTAGACAACAGGTTGCACCTTGTAGGGGGTGTTTTTTGGGTTCGCATCGCAAGTATGCTCTTTCCCTACAAGGGGGCGGTTTTTTAGAAAACCATTGTATTTTTGTACCTCGAAGGAGTCGCCACCAAACATTATTTAAAGTCTCGTTTGGAAAGACCACAAGTGAATCTATTTTGGATAAGGCTTTGAATCCTCGAAACGGATGGGTGAGATCCGGGCACGGGAACGAGATGCTTCTTCCGCGAGCTTTAGAAATTATTCAAGTACGTGACATAGCATTTTCGAAAATATACCCTAGATTAGACTATGTGGGTTTGAAATTTAGAGCAAATAGAATCTCTAATTGTATGGTGGTCACTTTGCTTTAAAGGTAATTTAAGGGAACCTAAGATCGGTTTGTCCAAGAAATTATCTTTGTTAAGCGTGATGTAACCTTGCATTTTTTTCTATTTAGCATGTATGTGAAAGAAATAATGCCCTTGGTCCAAGTATGCATTTAATGTTAAGTCTAATAAATGCGGTTCAGTATTAATTAACAAGTTAATAATTCAGTGAGATCAAGTGAGCTGAATGCCTAGCTAGAGGCCGCTTCAGTTCAAGTGGAATTAATGATATTAATCCACAGCTTACTCTTGACTGAACCCGTAGGGTCACACAAATAGTACGTAAACAGATCAAGTATTTAATGGCATTAAATACTCCATCTATGGATATTCGGAATCGACGGATCTTGGTTTCAGTGGGAGCTGAGATCGTCAAAGGCAAGTAAATGAATACTCCGGAAACGATGATATTGCCGGAAACGGAAATATGGATCGTATCGGAAATATAAATATTATCCAAGTCGTAGATGTTGCCGGAAACGGAAACATGGTACGTATCGGAAAATATTATTGGAATCGGAAAATAATTCCGGAAACGGAAATATTAAATATTTGTTCGAAACGGAAATTAATTCCGGAATCGGAAATGTTAAATATTGTTCGTATCGGAAATGAATTCCGGAATCGGGAATTTAATCGGAAGCACATCGTACGAATTAGCATCGGATGAGACTTGCTAGACGAAGGCCCAGCACGAAGCCAGGCCCGCACCCAGCAAGCCAAGAGCCCAACACACACGCCAAAGCCTCGCCAGGCCCAGCGCAAGGCCAGGGCCAGCAAGGCATGGCGCGTGCGCGAGCTATGTGGGCTGCGAGCTGTGCAGCTCGCGTGGGCCGCGAGGGTTGCGCGGGCTGTGCGATGCTCGTGCTCGTGTGCGGTTGTGTGCGATACGAATCCTAAAGCTATTGGAATTCGTTCTATGATTAAATCCTAATCCTAGTAGATAGAATTTATTTAATAGTCCTAAAGGGATTCTAATTAAACTAATTGGTATTCTAATAGGATTCTAAATCCTTTTCCATACTCTATAAATATGTGCCTAGGGTCACAAATTTATACACGAGATTGTTAGGTTATGATACATATGAATAAACATAAATCATGCGAAAAAACCATAAAGCCAGGAAACATATTATTTACACATAATCATTTAGCATAATTCAGATGCATACACTTTGTAGCGTGCCCTCCCTAGCTGCGCCCGAACCAAACAAGAACATGTCTTTAGGACTCCAAGTTTCGTCCCTCCGTAGATAGTCCACAGCACGTCCGGATCCGCCTTAAGCTTGACCAACTAGAATCGCCCTTAAGGTTACTAGGATTTTCGGCTATTTGGGTTGTAAGTGTTTTCCTGATTTTTGCTTAAAAATCTTACCTTTGAATACTTCAAAATCGTCTGTTAAATATGTGACCCTAGGCCCTTATTTATAGAGTTTATGGAAAGGAATTATAATCCTACTAGGATATGGATTTATTAATTAGAATCCTAATAGAACTCTAAATAATAAATTTAATCTTTTAGGATTAGGATTTAATCAATTCACGAATTCCGATAGGATTAGGATTCGTTACGAACACGAGCGTGTACGACTACGAGCATCGCAAAAACCCGTGCAGGTCTTACGGCCCACACGAGCAGGCGCTGCTCGCAGCCCACGAGCATCAGCCCGCGCGCGCCTCATGGCCTTGCTGGGCCTGGCCTTGCGCTGGGCCTGGCGAGGCTCTGGCAGCTTCGTGTTGGGCGCTTGGCTTGCTGGGCGCGGGCCTGGCTTCGTGCTGGGCCTTCGTCTAGCAAGCCTCGTCCGATGCTAATTCGTACGATGCGCTTCCGATTAAATTACCGATTTCGGAATTCATTTCCGATACGAACAATATTTAATATTTCTAATTTCCGGAATTAATTTCCGTTTCGAACAAATATTTAATATTTCCGTTTCCGGAATTATTTTCCGATTCCGATAATATTTCCGACTCTGACAATATTTCCGTTTCCGGCAATATTTCCGATTCCGGCAATATTTCCATTTCCATTAATATTTTCCGATACGTACCATGTTTCCGTTTCCGGCAACATCTATGACTTGGATAATATTTATATTTCCGATACGATCCATATTTCCGTTTCCGGCAATATCATCGTTTCTGGAGTATTCATTTGCTTGCCTTTGACGATCTTAGCTCCCACTGAAACCAAGATCCGTCGATTCCGAATATCCATAGATGGAGTATTTAATGCCATTAAATACTTGATCCGTTTACGTACTATTTGTGTGACCCTACGGGTTCAGTCAAGAGTAAGCTGTGGATTAATATAATTAATTCCACTTGAACTGAAGCGGCCTCTAGCTAGGCATTCAGCTCACTTGATCTCACTGAATTATTAACTTGTTAATTAATACTGAACCGCATTTATTAGACTTATCATTCAATGCATACTTGGACCAAGGGCATTATTTCCTTCAGTCTCCCACTTGTCCATAGGGACAAGTTCAGTCTCCCACTTGTCCTTAGGGACAAGTGTGCATTTCCTAATTCCTTTGTCGCTCGATGCTTGCTCTTGAACATAAGGTAAGAGTTGTCATCCTTATTATGTACAGAGGTGTTTCTCGGTTTTAGAGTTCAACTAATCAAATAAACAGATAATCATAGCCTATGATTCATCTGAGCACGGCCATGCATTTTACAGTTTCTAGCTCTCCGAGTGGCCTTGTACAACTTTTTAAGCATCTCATCCCGATTTATGGGAGGACAATCCCAATCTTGCGATCTTGAGATTAGACTTCGTTTGATAGGTGATTACCTGAGCGTTGCCTTTATAGCCTCCTTTTACGGTGCGACGGTTGGTCAACGTCAAAGTAAGCAGTTCTCAAACAAGTTATCTCAAATCACTCAGGTATTGAAGATTTAATGTCTAATAATTTTAATGAAATTTACTTATGACTGATTTTCATCTCTTACAGTAAAGTTTCATAGGTCTGTCCGATACTAGTCTTCCCAAAGTAAGTATCTATGCAAATGATTACGACATTGCCATGTCTACATAGTTCAAGAAATAGAACTACTAGTCATCTTGCATTCCCGTCGTCTAACGTTTTCTATGCGTCCATCTTTACAGAAAACTCCGACCAGGGACCATTTTCAACTTTTGACATTCAAGTTCACTTGATAGACATTTCTTAGTCACAGGACTGGTCCTGACAGTCTATCTTGAATATATCGTCAAATTGAAGGGACTCATCATTTAATACTAAACTAAGATTAAATGGAATATGAAAATACATTTCATATATGATAAATGTTCAACCCCAATGTTTTACAACCATGGGCCTCAAACCCATCTTCTAAAACTGTTCATGGAATTCAAAGCTATGCTTGATTTCCAGTGCTACAATGTGAGTGTTGCTTCTCACTTGTTGCATAGGTTTAGTTATCATGCTTTGCTAATCTTAATATCCTTTTCATCGAATGTTCTTCGAGATATGATGATAATAATTTTTGAGTATGTTTATTTTGTGATCTAGTCTTTCTTTGCTACATTAGTGGTTCTACGCATTTTGCAATGAAGAACCATTAAGTCAACAGACATGTGATCTACCCAAGTTCAGTGAAGAACTCTTTAACATAAACAACCCTGTTTTATTGCTTCTTAGGCAATAAGTACTTTTACTTCAACTGTATAGGTTGCTAGTGATGCTTTGGTTTGGATTTACTTATCCAAGCAGTTCACGGATATGTGGAATACTTTCCAGCTGTATCTTAGAACATAGAAATTATTATTTCAATTTCCCATGCAACAACTCATGGCCTCCAATTCATGTTGCCATTTTGAAACACGATGCTCTTTAGCTCGTCCTTGTCAATGGTTAACTCCAAAGGAATCTTTCTTGATCCTTTGCCAGTGTTTATGCGTGTAGCATCAATATTTAGCATATCTTTATTTCCTTGAATCAAGAACTACTCTTATGTACCTTTTCAAGTACCATAAGTTTTTCTTGATCTCAATCTAGTTGATCTTCACTTAGATCAATAGAGATTGGTATATGTTCGTCATGCCTAAAGTCATACGATACGTTTTTGGCGATCCTCATATTATATCATACATGATAAATTCTTTTGCAGAATAATTCCCAATTGAATTCTATTCATTTAACTTTAGCTCATCTAGTTTCAGTAGATACTAAATCCAGCTAAATTCTTTGACATATAATATAGGTTAAGAATCTTACTTAGATCCTTTGATGTTTAACTTAGTAAACGCTTATACATAGTTCAAACATCTTTTACTTAGATTTATTCACATGGGTCGAATATCTCCAATAGAGTATTTCGTGTTTGATTTAGTAAATGCCATTACTTAATCCAAAACAACATTATAAGATCTTTGTAAATAGATCTTAATACCTAGTATGTACTAAGTTTCGCCATGGTCCATCATTGATGAATAATTTCAAATCTAAGTCATTAGCATTTGAATGTCATTTTACAATAGAGAGATATGTGTGTGATACACATATGACCAATTAAGTTTATGTACTCCCACTAAACTTCTTATATATCTATAAGAATCATGTAAATTTTATGAAACTAAATACTTATCAGCTTCACTAAAATACAGTTTCAATTCCCAATTTGCTTGCTTAAATTTGTACTTTGATTTCATAAGCTAGCATTCATTTCAAGCATTATTTGGATCCACAAATCCTATGACATGCCATGTACATAGTATTCTTCCAACATTTGATTGAGGAATACGTTTTGTCATCCAATTGCCATATGTACCAATATGAAATTATTGCTTGAATTATAGACTTAAGCATTACGATTTTGCATGAGGTTTCAACACAATCCACACCGTGAATTTGCTTGTAACCTTTAGCAACTAATCTAGCTTTGTGTGTGAACACAATTTCATGTTTGATGGTTTCTAACCTTAAAACAAACTTGCAACCAATAGGTGTGAAACTATTCTTGCAAATCAACAAAATTTCAATTTTGTCATCAAAACATTGAGTATGTTTTATGGCCTCTAACCATTGAAAACATTTGAGTCTATATATGGCCTCTAACCATTTTAGGGAATCTGGGTTTCGTCATAGCTTTCTTACAGGTCACAAACTCATTAATCTACATGAAAATAGTTTGACTGCAAGTTGTAGGTTTCTTTACTATCTAATAGAAGAATCGCATAGCTTCAGTGACCTGAACTCCATGTTTCTTCACTATCTAATAGAAGAATCTCATAGTTTCAGTGACTTGAATTCTATGCCTACTTGGGTATAGAACATCAAACAATAGAATATCAATAGTCACTTGAAAGTCCTTTGAATATTCTGTTCTCCTTGAAGCACTTGTAAAGTCTTCTAAGAGATGTCTATTCTTTAAAGCCACTTCTAAAGTCCTTAAGAATAAGTGTTTGGATTTTCTGAAGAACTTCGAAAAGCCTCCTGAATGTCCGTTTATGTTTGTTGTTCGCCTCTAAGTCTTTCGAGGTCTATTTTCTCCCACTTGTCATTTTGGACACGAATCTCCAAAAGGATATCATTTCGAGCAAACAAACATTATGTTCTCAAAAATTCGTGGTAGAAACAATACCCTTGTGTCTCATTTGAATAAATCACAATGAAACATATATCTATACTTGGGCCTTAGTTTGTTGGATAACAAACACGAAGCTCCCACTGAGTTTAGCATCTCTTTAGATATATAATTATGAAAAGATATTCTGAAATTACTTTTCAATAGCTTTGACGAATTTGGTTTAGTTTGTTGGTAGTTGAGCATTCTGTTTTAGAAATTATAGAAAAAGTCTTTATGATCTATCATTGATCGAATCAAGTACTAATTGACTTCGATCATTCCAACTTAGATTTTCCATATCTCATGGAGCTAGATTGTGAAATTACAACACACAATCATTGATGATCATTTTTGGTCTCAAGCAATCATTAACATGATCTATCCTACATCTTTATGATTTCTTACCAAGTGGGATTTATACTTCTGAATCTTTGAACTAGCCAAACAGATTCAAACTTATATCACATTGAGTAAATAAACCTATATTCACTCAAATTTGTGTGACATAATAAAGTCATAAAACCTTTCTTTAGCTTTGAACTCTATCGTCTAGGCGTTCTAACAATAGTTCATATCTTTTGTTACTTTCAACAAGTAAGACTGGATTGTCTTGAATTGATCTAGAAATCAATCAACTTTCAAAAGTCCATTAAAATAGAGCTTTTGAATGTTAACTTGTTGATATGGTCTAAGTAACAATGCCAAATATTTGTGGAACTCAAATCAAGGGTTTGATTTGAACCTAGTAAAGTTTTTATTGTTAAAGAGTTGTTTGTTTTAATCAAGCATATTGACTCATCCCGTAAATGACTATTTCATTCAAATAAACAAACAAACATTGTTTTTGTTCTTCTGAATGTGAGTCTTTCTGTGTTTGAAAACAGAAATTTAGGTATGCTGATTGTGGAACAAAATAGCCATTAAGTTCCAGCCTTTGAAAGGACTTAAAACAAACTAGATGACCCTACAACTAATGTAGCATTTCCATGCTTCATTTCCCACTTGTAGGCCACTAGTGTAGCCTAGCTTCCATTGTTTGAGCTATTACCGAAGTAAGAACCTCAAGCGGTATATGATACCAAGGAAGTTTGATTTCTAGGTCACTGCTCTTTAAACATAAACTTATAGGTAGAAACGGAATTGTAAATTCCTTTCATTTGTTCCTTTGTTTTCCTATTTCTTGTACCCTTTCTAATAGCCTTAAGAATTGAATTCTCTAGTGTTGACTTTTATACTTTGTTTAGACATGTCCAATGTCACTCCAACAAAGTTCTTACCATTTGTGTTGAATATTCTGTTCAACTAGATGATCTTACCAGAAGCTTCTAAAGTTCTCTAAGCATCGATCTATTCGAATGTCTAGGGACTAGACTCATTCGAGAATTAAATGGAAAAAAGATTTTAGGTTGTTAACCATTGGTAAAGTTGAGCGTTTAAACTCAATGCTTTATGATCTCAAAACTACATTGTATTTTGAATTCACAATCACCAATCGGTTCGCCATTCGACTTTGATACTCGAAAACAACCATAAAAGTCGCTAAAAGAAAAGTACATTTTAAATTGCTCATTTTCTCTCATTTCTGTGAATCGTTCTTGGATTCACTACCAATCGAGGAAATTTACTGTTACCTTTCTAAAAGGATTTATTGCAGTGCAAGATATTCAATTATAAACAATAATTAAAACATACATTGAAGCATACAAAGTCTAAACATTTATCATGAGTAATAACTTGAAAATTAAAGCAATAATGCAATTTAAACAAGTCATTAGCATTTTATTCGAGTTATGTGTTCCGGCAGGTGTTAATAAAATGATTCCAAGACCCTAAAATCCATTGAAGAATTAAGCACATTATGTATTTAGACTCAATTCTAAAATCTTTTAGGTAAGCAAAAGCCTTTTGCTAATAGTCTAGAAACTACTCTTGGTTGATAGGTACGTCTAATAACTTATTAGGTAAACCTATCGATTTTGCTACGACATAAAAGGACTCCTTACTTATATCGTTGAGTTTCACCAAAACTAACATGTACTCACAATTATTTGTGTACCTTACCCCTTTAGTATCGATAAGTAACACCTCGCTATGGCGGAAAACTATTACTAAGATCGATGAAAAAAGGATATCCAAGTAAGTGTTATTTTGGCATGGCACCTTTTAACTCAATTTTAAGTTTGGAACTTAAGGCTCTTACTATGTTGGTTAGATTTTAAGTGAACTAAAATCCTTAATCATGCAACATAGTCAAGCCACAATCTCATGCATATTTAAGACATATTTAAAAGCAATAAATAACTTAAAGCATGCATAAGATAAATGTGATCTAGTATGGCCCGACTTTATCTTGAAGCTTCAACTTCAAAGTCCGTCTTGAAAATCTCCGTGGGAGGCGCCATTTTCTTCAAATAGGATAAGCTATAATTAAACTAATTACAACTATTTGATGGTACGCAGACCATATTTGAATTGAAAAACAAATTTGGTGCTTTAGACCAATTACATTCAAATTAATGGTACGAAGACCATATTTTCTATCCTATTTGGGCCATACTAGTCACTTCATAACCTGCAAAACAGTACATATACAATATATACCATTCACCCATTCATTATCATGAATGGCCCACATAGCTGGTTAGTAAAAACACGTTGTATGCATCACATAAACATTTGCAGCAATTAATCAAGGGCACCAATAATCTACCAATTATTCAGTCCTTATTAATTCTAATCAAGTTGTTTAACCTTAAAGAATTTGTAGACCTAACCAAGAGTTTATGACTAAAATTGCTCCCACTTAAACCAATAAATTCATATGCTTTACTAATTTTAAACATAAAAATGTATTTCTAGTCTAACCGGAAACATACAAATTTAATTAAAATTTAAAGCTCATATAAATTTATAATTGAATCCACTTATTCAATTTATTTTCAGTCGAATTTAAATTAATTCAAGGTTTTTAATTTTAGTAAAATAATTAGAATAAATTAAAATTTATAATAATTATAATATTCAAAATTAAAATCCAAGAAAACAATTTAAATTATTAATTTTAAAATTAATTAAAATTACTCGAACTGAAAATCTCAAATTAAAATTTAAAACGATTTAATCGTAACACAAGGTACGCACATCACCACGCAACGCACAGCCATAGGCCACACGCACACGCAGCCATCGCTGGCCACGATGCGCGCAGCCTCTGTGCTGTGTCGCGTCTGCTGCTGCTCACCCTCGCAAGGCACCGCTCGCTGCGCGAGCTTTGCTTGCATGCGCGAGGCAGTGTGCGCTGTGGCGCAGCTCGCTTGCTGCCCACACGCGACTGCTCGCTTGCCTTGCCCTCGCCCACGCCCATCGCATAGCACACACGGCCAACACCTTTGTTTCGCGCGCGCGCCATGCTATGCTGCTCGCTGCATTCGTACCGCACGGGCGACGAGCTCCCTTGCTCGTCGTCGCGTGCCCGCACTATACAACACCCCTTAAGGGTAACACGTAGCTTCCATTGCTTTGTGCGTGCAACATTCATGAGCGTTTTCATAAAAATTTAAAATTTTTAATTTAAAATTAATGACAAATTAATAAAACATATTAATTTCATAATTTTAGGGCGAAAAATGGAAAATTTATTAATCAATTAATTTCCGACTAACATGGATTCAAATCTAGGTCATAAAAATTAAAAATTTAACATAAATTAGAAATTTTTATGGTGGATTTTAATCATTGGTACCTAATTAAATTATTAATTAATTATGAAAAACAAATCAATTCTAAATTATTCGAATTTCAACAAATTAATCATAATTACAAATTAGGTTGTATAATTAACAAGTCTAGGCATTCATAATTGTTAAACATATACAGTAGGTCAATCAAAAACTCAAGATTTATCAACAAGAATCGCAAATACTTAATTTCACATCTTAAATTTACAAACTTTTGTGTTCGAAAAACTAAAACCTCCAAAAAGTCATAGTTAGGCTTCGAATTTTGGAATTCTGGGTTCGGCCGAAAAAATTTATTTTTGTCAAAATTTTAGAATGCCTTTTACATGCGGAATTGACACAAAAATCACTCGATTTGGATGAGTAACGAAGAAACTGCCGAAAAACTGCGTACATATAATTAAATAAACGCAATTTGCAATTAATTACGAAAATTAATCACCCCTTTAATTCTTTGCAAATTTGTAAAATTTAACCATGTTCATGAAATTTAGATTATGAGAATAATAAGAGGCTCGTGATACCACTGTTATGTTATGATACATATGAATAAACATAAATCATGCGGAAAAACCATAAAGCCAGGAAACATATTATTTACACATAATCATTTAGCATAATTCAGATGCATACACTTTGTAGCGTGCCCTCCCTAGCTGCGCCCGAGCCGAACAAGAACAAGTCTTTAGGACTCCAAGTGTCGTCCCTCCGTAGATAGTCCACAGCACGTCCGGATCCACCTTAAGCTTGACCAACTAGAATCGCCTTTAAGGTTACTAGGATTTTCGGCTATTTGGGTTGCAAGTGTTTGGCTGATTTTTGCTTAAAAATCTTACTTTTGAATACTTCAAAATCGTCTGTTAAATATGTGACCCTAGGCCCTTATTTATAGAGTTTATGGAAAGAAATTATAATCCTACTAGGATATGGATTTATTAATTAGAATCCTAATAGAACTCTAAATAATAAATTTAATCTTTTAGGATTAGGATTTAATCAATGCACGAATTCCGATAGGATTAGGATTCGTTACGAACACGAGCGTGTACGACTACGAGCATCACACAAACCCGCGCAGGCCTTACGGCCCACACGAGCAGGCGCTGCTCGCAGCCCACGAGCATCAGCCCGCGCGCGCCTCATGGCCTTGCTGGGCCTGGCCTTGCGCTGGGCCTGGCGAGGCTCTGGCAGCTTCGTGTTGGGAGCTTGGCTTGCTGGGCGCGAGCCTGGCTTCGTGTTGGGCCTTCGTCTAGCAAGCCTCGTCCGATGCTAATTCGTACGATGCGCTTCCGATTAAATTCCCGATTCCGGAATTCATTTCCGATACGAACAATATTTAATATTTCCGATTCCGGAATTAATTTCCTTTTCGAACAAATATTTTATATTTCCGTTTCCGGAATTTTCCGATAATATTTCCGACTCTGACAATATTTCCGTTTCCGGCAATATTTCCGATTCCGGCAATATTTCCATTTCCATTAATATTTTCCGATACGTACCATGTTTCCGTTTCCGGCAACATCTATGACTTGGATAATATTTATATTTCCAATACGATCCATATTTCCGTTTCCGGCAATATCATCGTTTCCGGAGTATTCATTTGCATGCCTTTGACGATCTTAGCTCCCACTGAAACCAAGATCCGTCGATTCCGAATATCCATAGATGGAGTATTTAATGCCATTAAATACTTGATCCGTTTACGTACTATTTTTGTGACCCTACGGGTTCAGTCAAGAGTAAGCTGTGGATTAATATAATTAATTCCACTTGAACTGAAGCGGCCTCTAGCTAGGCATTCAGCTCACTTGATCTCACTGAATTATTAACTTGTTAATTAATACTGAACCGCATTTATTAGACTTATCATTTAATGGATACTTGGACCAAAGGCATTATTTCCTTCAGAGATTTCAAGTTTTCAAAGCTAGGATTTTTAAGCAGAAAAATCAGTCAAAACTCTTGCCCTATTTGGCCGAAAATAATAGTACCTTAAGGGCGATTCTAGTTGGTCAATCTTAAGGCGGATCCGGACGTGATGTGGACTTTCTACGGAGGGACGACACTTGGAGTCCTAAAGACTTGTTCTTGTTCGGTTCGGGCGCAGCTAGGGAGGGCACGCTACAAAGTGTATGCATCTAAATTATGCTAACTGATTATGTGCAATTAATATGATTCTTGGCATTAAGGTTTTTCCGCATGATTTATGTTGTTCATGTGTATCATAACCTAACAGTATGGTGATGAAAGCAATAAAGCAAATAAAGCAACATCACAATTGTAAATAAGTGCGGAATTACTAAATACAAGACGCCCTAGAAACGGACTAGGGAGTAGGTCCACATTGCCTAGAAGGACTAGGCAAGTAATAAAGGTGCGGAATTGAAATGCGGAATTGAAAGTGCGATATTGAAATTGCGGAATTGAAAGTGCGATATTGAAATTGCGGTATTGAAAGGTGCATAATTGAAATTGCAATATTGAAAGGTGCATAATCGAAATTGCGATATTGAAATTTGTACTTGGGAACATGAGATTCGAACGCCAAGCGGCTCCTTAAAAATAAGTGCGCCCGACACGAATTCAAAGCCAAAAATCTCAACTTGGGAGAAGTTGCTCATACCAAAGTATCCTAGATTTTGCATATAGAACTTGAACTTGAAAGTTTAAATCTTGAAATATTGAACTTGAAATAATTGACCTTGAACTTGAAATATTGAACTTGTACTTGAAATATTGAAACTTAAGAGACTTGAATCTCAAAGATCGGGCCTTTTAATGTTGAAAAGGTTAGATTTTTTATGTGCTCTTACTTTGAAAGGATCCTAGTTTAGGGAGGTAGTCATGAGCAACCCTAAACATTGTGGGATCTTGAAATTTGAAAACTTGAACTTGTATATATTGAAAAATGGAGTCTTAAATCTCAAAAGATTAAACCTTTAGAAGCTAAAAAGGTGTCATCTTTGATTACTCCATACTTGAAAGTGATTCTAGTTCAAAGAAGTGATTGCAAACAACTTTGAACATCCTTGAATCTTGAAAGTTTGCATTTTGAAAAGTTTGGATTTTGAAAAGATGTATGATTGTTGCAAGTGACATTTTTAGTAGTAAAAATGCCAACTTGCTAATCATTTTTGAAATAGGAAAATCAAAGAAACATGATTGAATATAGTGGGATTCGGAATTACCTATTTAGGTTTAGGCAAGAATTCCTTTTAGAGCTCCCAATTGCTTAGAACTTGAAGTTTGTATGTGTTTTTGAAGGATTTTTGGACTTGAATTTGAGGCGTAATTTTTGTATTACGACGTTGTATATTGAAGTTGCCTCCCTAAATTCTGAAAATTAGGGGTATTTATAGGAAAAATGGCTGGAAACCGCCATCCAGTGCCAGCGCAGCACGCCAAACAAGCGTTGGGCGCTGGTGACGTGGCATGCGTGCTGCCAAAATCAAGGACGCGGGCTCCGTCCTTGATTTGTCTTGTATTGATGTACCTTCGTACGAATAGTACGATTCTTGGCACGTAGTGCTTTCTTGGAGGTTAAAACTTGATTTTGCGTAAAAAAAACAAGCTGTTTCGGGTTTTGAATTCCGGTTGTACGGGACGGGGCCCAGCTTGCTCGGTTTTGTGGGTCGGCGCCCGAATTTGACTTGCCTTATATGATTTTGAGTGGAAAAGGCCTAGTAAAACCAATGGAACGGTTTACTAGATGATATTGTACTTGGATTTTGAAATTGGTTTTTGAAAGTTGTATTTTGTACCGATTTCCGGGAGGGGAAAGGTCTCAAGGATTGGATTTTGGATCTTGTATTTTGGAGAGGTTCTTAGCAATTGGGATTTCCGCACGGAGTTGCTCCAACCGCCTAGTAAGGATAATGGTATCTTCATCATCCCAGAGGGGAGACACAAATTAGGTGTCTACACACCTGTTGTTCCACCAGTTATCAGTAATGTTATGGTGCCTAAGAATGGTGGATTTCAAACTGTGTTGCACTCTAGCAGGAGGAGAGATCAGAGACCTCCAAGTATTCCTATTGTGAACCATTTCCCGGTGCTGGACACTGATGATACCACAGTGGAGGATGATGCCACAGTGGAGGATGCTGGGGGTGAGGATCAACTTGCGGGATGTGAAGTAGGGGGAGGGGAGAATTTGCAGAACATTGTTTCTAGGAGAGGGGACTCTCCTGGTCACAATGGATAGGATTATTAGCTGGAATGTGAGGGGGATCAACACCCAGAGGAAGCAAAATGAGGTGAAGGCTTTTATTCACTCTCATGGAGCTGGGTTAGTTGGTCTCCTTGAGACAAAGGTGCCTCATACAAAAATGGGGGCCTTATATGTTAATATGTTCAATGGTTGGTGTTTCACTACCAATAGTAGCAAATGTAAGGGGGGGAGAATTGTGTTACCATGGAATCCAAATGCTTTCACTCTTAGTGTTTTGAAGGTTACTAGCCAATTGATTCATTGTTTGGTTTGTCCAAAAAGTGGGAGTGTGGAATTCTGTTGTACTTTTGTCTATGCTTTTAATCAGAGCAAGGAGAGAGAGGATCTGTGGAGCGATCTGAGTGGTTTTGGTCTTGGTATGCACAAACCATGGCAGTTTTTGGGTGACTTGAATTGTGCTCTAAATATAGATGAAAGGGTTGGAGCTCCTGTGAGGCATCAATCAGTGGTTGACTTTAGAAATTGTGTGGATATATGTGGGTTAGAAGATGTTAAAGCTGCTGGACACTTCTACACCTGGAGTAACAAACAAGCAGGGGATGATGGGGTGTTTTCTAAAATTAATAAGGTTATGGCAAATGACTTATGGTTCCAGAATTATCCTAATGCTGAAGCTGGTTTCTTGTCTGAAGGTGAATATGATCATTGTCCTATTGTGCTTGCTGTGTACCCTTGTGACAACATTGCAAAGAAGCCATTTAGGTATTTTGCCATGTGGAAGCATGCTGAGGGCTATACTGACCTGGTTTAGGTGAATTGGTCAAAAAGTGTTGTTGGCACTCTGATGTATCAGGTGGTTCAGAAGTTAAAAAGAATGGAAGGGGTGTTTAGAGAGCTGAATAAAACAGGTTTCAATGATATCCATGGTGCTGACATAAAAGCTAAGCATGATTTGGAGTTATGTAAGAAGGATCTTCACCTAGCACCTGGTGCGAGTGAGCTTGCTGATAGCGAAGTTGAAGCTGCTAAGAGGTACAAATTGATGCATGCTACTTATATTTCTTTTTCTGAAACAGAAAGCAAAAGAAGCCTGGGCAAAGGATGGGGATGAGAACAGCTCTCTCTTTCACAAAAGCATTAGAGCTAGGATCATTCATAACACAGTGCATGTTATCCATGATATGCATGGTAAGTGGGTGTGTGATCCAACATCTGTGTCTAATGCATTTCTGGAGTACTACCAGAAACTCTTGGGCACTAAAGCTGCTAGTAGAAGTACTGTTATGGCTGATATTGTGCATGCTGGTCCAACTCTTGCAGCTGCAGAAAGATCAATTATTAGTTCCTGTCACTAGTGAGGAAATCAGGCATGCTATGTTCTCTATCAATGGTGACAAAGCCCCTGGCCCTGATGGGTTTGGGAGCCATTTTTTCAAAGAAAACTGGATCATAGTTGGGGAGGATGTAACAAAGGCTGTCCTGGAAATTTTTCACACTGGAAAACTTCTAAAAGAGATCAATTCCACTACTATCACCCTGATTCCCAAGACAAAATGTCCAAAAAGTGTTACTGAATTCAGGCCCATATCCTGTTGCAATGTAATTTATAAATGCATCACAAAGATCCTTTGTGAGAGAATGAAATGTGTTCTTCCTATGCTGATAGCTGAGAATCAAGGGGCTTGTGTACATGGTAGATTTATCATGCACAACATCATGATGTGTTAAGAAATTGTCAAACAATATGGAAGGAAGAATGCATCACCTGGTTGTTTAATCAAATTAGACATGAAGAAAGCTTATGACACAATTGAAGCAGAAAATTTTGGAAGAAATTTTGCTTGCCTTGGGGTTTCCTACTCAGTTTGTTAATTGGATCATGATTTGTGTTACAACTCCCAAGTTCTCAATCATGATCAATGGTTCAGCTCGGGGTTATTTTGCCTCCAGCAGGAGTGAAGGAAATAATGCCCTTGGTCCAAGTATGCATTTAATGATAAGTCTAATAAATGCGGTTCATTATTAATTGACAAGTTAATAATTCAGTGAGATCAAGTGAGCTGAATGCCTAGCTAGAGGCCGCTTCAGTTCAAGTGGAATTAATGATATTAATCCACGGCTTACTCTTGACTGAACCCGTAGGGTCACACAAATAGTACGTAAACAGATCAATTATGTAATGGCATTAAATACTCCATCTATGAATATTCGGAATCGACGGATCTTGGTTTCAATGGGAGCTGAGATCGTCAAAGGCAAGAAATGAATACTCCGGAAACGATGATATATACACTAGAAGAAAAAAGCTCAAGTGCGAGCTCATTTTAAGGGGTTAAGTGCGGGCTTTTACATGTGCAGCACATGGCTTGCCCGCACTTGATGTTTCTCAAGTGCAGCACATGGCCGAACTCAGAATTCCCAAATTCGAAGCCTAACTATGACTTTTCGGAGGTTTTAGTTTTTCGAACGCAAAAGTTTGTAAATTTAAGATGTTAAATTGAATATTTGCGATTCTTGTTGATAAATCTTGAGTTTTTGATTGACCTACTTATATGTTTAACAATTTTGAATGCCTAGACTTGTTAATTATTCAACCTAATTTGTAATTATGATTAATTTGTTGAAATTCGAATAATTTAGAATTGATTTATTTTTCATAATTAATTAATAATTTAATTAGGTATCCATGATTAAAAACCACCATAAAAATTGTTAATTTATGTTGAATTTTAAATTTTTATGACCTAGATTTGAATTCATGTTAATCGGAAATTAATTGATTAATAAATTTTCGATTTTTCGTCCTAAAATCATGAAATTAATATGTTTTATTAATTTGTCATTAATTTTGAATTAAAAATTTTAAATTTTTATGAAAAACGCCTATAAATGTTGCACGCACAAAGCAATGGAAGCTACGTGTTACCCTTAAGGGGTGTTGTATAGTGCGGGCACGCGACGACGAGCAAGGGAGCTCGTCGCCCGTGCGGTACGAATGCAGCGAGCAACCAAGTCATGGCGCGCGCGCGCGAGGCAAGGAGCCTAGGCGTGTGTGTGATGTGTTGATGGGCGGTGGGCGAAGCGGCGTGGCACAAGACGAGGCGCGCGCGCGAGGGCAAGAGCTGGGTCGCCCAACGATCGCTGCTCCGCGCACCAACGAGCAATGCCTCGCCACGAGAGCTTGCTTGCGCCTAGCGAGCGAGCACTACTTCGGTAGCTGCTGCGATGCATGCTGGCGAGCAGGCTGTGCGCAAGCGTGGCTTGGCTTGCTGCGTTTGCGCGTGGCTGCTGTTGCATTGTGCCATGGGCGTGTGGTCGATCGTGCACTCGATGGGGCTTGGGCGCAAGCCCAAGTGCTCGTCGTGTTACGATTGAGTCGTTTTGAATTTTAATTTGAGATTTTCAGTTCGGAAATAATTTTAATTAATTTTAAAATTAATAATTTAAATTGTTTTCTTGTATTTTAATTTTGAATATTATAATTATTATAAATTTTAATTTATATTAATTATTTTACTAAAATTAAAAACCTTGAATTAATTTAAATTCATTTAAATCAACTGAAAAATAAATTAAATTAAATGGATTCGATTATAATTTTATACGAGCTTTAAATTTTAATTAAACTTGTATGTTTCCGGTTAGACTAGAAATACAATTTTATGTTTAAAAATAGTAAAGCCTATAAAGTTATTGGTTTAAGTGGGAGCATTTTTAGTCATAAACTCTTGATTAGGTCTACTTGATTAGAATTAATAAGGACTGAATAATTGGTAGATTATTGGTGCCCTTGATTAATTGCTGCAAAAATTTATGTGATGCATACAATGTGTTTTACTAACCAGCTATGTGGGCCATTCATGATAATGAATGGGTGAATGGTATATATTGTATATGTACTGTTTTGCAGGTTATGAAGTGACTAGTATGGCTCAAATAGGATAGAAAATATGGTCTGCGTACCATTAATTTGAATGTAATTGGTCTAATGCACCAAAATTTGTTTTTCAATTCAAATATGGTCTGCGTACCATCAAATAGTTGTAATTAGTTTAATTATAGCTTATCCTGTTTGAAGAAAATGGCGCCTCCCACGGTGAAATTCAAGACGAAGTTTCCAACCATTTTCAAGACGGACTTTGAAGTTGAAGCTTCAAGATGAAGTCGGGCCATACTAGATCACATTTATCTTATGCATGTTTTAAGTTATTTATTTCTTTTAAATATGTCTTGAATATGCATGAGATTGTGGCTTGATTATGTTTCATGATTAAGGATTTTAGTTCACTTAAAATCTAACCAACATAGTAAGAGCCTTAAGTTCCAAACTTTAAAAATTGAGTTAAAAGGTGCCATGCCAAAATAACACTTACTTGGATAACCTTTACATCAATCTAGTAATAGTTTTACGCTCAGCGAGGTGTTACTTATTGATCCTAAAGGGGTAAGGTACACAAATAATTGTGAGTACATGTTAGTTTTGGTGAAACTCAACGATATAAGTAAGGAGTCCTTTTATGTCGTTACAAAATCGATAGGTTTACCTAATAAGCTCTTAGACGTACCTATTAACCAAGAGTAGTTTCTAGACTATTAGAAAAAGGCTTTTGCTTACCTAAAAGATTTTAGAATTGAGTCTAAATACATAATATGCTTAATTCTTCAATGGTTTTTAGGATCTTGGAATCATTTTATTCACACCTGCCGGAACACATAACTTGAATAAAATGCTTAATGAACATTAAATTATGCATGTATGCTAGAATTTAAGTTTATTAAGAGATACTGTGAATGATTATTTATTTGTTTATTCTTTTTCAATTGTAGTTTCAAATTATGGCAAACAACAATTCATTCAACGTTCGATCAATTCTCGAAAAGGAGAAGTTGAACGGGAAAAACTTCCTTGACTGGCAGAGGAACTTGCAAATAGTCCTTATGCAGGAAGAAATGGAGTATGTCCTGGAAGAGGCGATGCCCGAAGCCGCAGGCGATGGGGTCACTCAGGCAGCCCTCAATCGTTGGATTGATGCCAACAAGGATGTGAAATGTCTAATTCTTGCAACCATGAGTGCAGATCTACATAAAATGTTCATCAACTCAGATGCTTTCACGATCATCAGTGAGTTAAAGAACATGTTCCAAGATCTGGCTCGGGTCGAAAGATTCGAGACTCATAGGCAAATTCTTGAGACCAAGCTTAAGAAAGGCGAGCCCGTAAGTCCACATGTTCTCAAAATGATTGGACTCATTGAGAATATGAGTCGGCTGGATCAGCAATTCTCTCAGGAAATGGCTGTAGACACCATCCTCCATTCTCTTCATAACGGGTATGATCAGTTCAAACTGAACTACAGTATGAATAGTCTGGACAAAACGCTCACTGAGCTTCACGGTATGCTGAAGACCGCTGAAAAGACGCTCAAAAGTGATAAGCAAGATGTGCTTATGGTGCGTGGGGGCTAGTTCAAGAAATCTGGGAAGAAGAGGAATGCTAAGAAAGGTGGCAAGAAGGCCAGCCCGACTAAGCAAACTGGCGCTAAGTCTGAAAAGAGGAAGGTCAGTCAACCCACTTCTGAGTCCGAATGCTTCTACTGTAAGAAGAAGGGGCACTGGAAAAGAGATTGCTTGAAGCTAAAGGAAGATTAGAAGAACGGAACAGTCGTTCCATCTTCAAGTATTTTCGTTATAGACTGTATACTTGCTAATTCAACTTCTTAGGTATTAGATACTGGTTGTGGCTCACACTTATGTTCCAATTCACAGGGACTAAGAAGAAGTAGAAGGTTAAGCAAGGGTGAAGTCGACCTACGAGTGGGAAATGGAGCACGGATTGCTGCATTAGCTGTAGAAACTTATTATTTGTCGTTGCCCTCTGGGCTAGTTTTGGAACTGGAAGACTGTTTCCATGTTCCAAGTCTTACTAAAAACATCATTTATGTTTCTTGCTTAGATGCTAAGGGATTTTCCTTTTTAATAAAAGACAATAGTTGTTCGTTTTATTTTAAAGAGATGTTTTATGGATCTGCTAGATTAGTCAATGGACTTTATTTATTAGATCACGACAAACAAGTTTATAACATAAATACCAAAAAGGCCAAAAAGGATGATTTAGATCTCACCTATCTGTGGCATTGTCGATTGGGCCATATTAACTTGAAACGCATAGAAATACTTCAAAAGGAAGGAATTCTAGAACCATTTGACTTAGAGGATTATGGTAAGTGCAAATCATGTTTACTTGGCAAAATGACAAAGCAACCTTTCTCTAAAGTTCCAGAAAGAGCAACTGAACTATTGGGTTTTATCCATATAGATGTATGTGGACCAATGAGTACAAATGCTAGAGGTGGTTTCAGCTACTTCATCACTTTCACTGATGACTTCAATAGATATAGTTATGTCTACCTAATGAAGCATAAGTCTGAATCCTTTGAAAAATTCAAGGAATTTCAGAGTGAAGTAGAGAATCAATTAGGCAAGAAGATTAAGGCACTGCGGTCTGATAGAGGCGGTGAATATCTGAGCTATGAATTTGATGACCATCTGAAAGAATATGGAATTCTATCAGAATTGAATCCTCCTGGAACACCACAATGGAACGGTGTGTCGTAACGGAGGAACAGAACCTTGCTAGACATGGTTAGATCAATGATGGGTCAGGCCGAACTTCCAATAGAATTTTGGGGACATGAACTAAATATAGCTGCACTCACTATAAATAGAGCTCCGTCTAAAGCTGTTGAAAAGACTCCATATGAGTTATGGTTTGGAAAGCCTCCAAATGTGTCTTTTCTTAAGATTTGGGGATGTGAAGTATACGTCAAACGATTAATTTCAGACAAACTTCATCCAAAATCTGACAAATGTATCCTTGTGGGCTATCCAAAGGAAACAAAGGGGTATTACTTCTACAATACATCTGAGAACAAGGTGTTTGTTGCGCGAGATGGTATCTTTTTGGAAAAGAATCACATTTCCAAATGACAAGTGGGAGAAAAGTAGACCTCGAAGAAATTCGAGTCGAACAACAAACTCTAGAGAATGCTCAAGATGACATTCGAGATGAAACTCGGAGATCTTTAAAAGTATCTGGTGAGAATCATGGACCATCTAGAGATGTAACCCCGCGTAGATCGCAAATATATAGATCTCAACCGGAAAGGTACTTAGGTATTTTGACGAACGAGAGCTATGGCGTTTTGTTACTTGAAAGTGATGAACCTGCGACTTACAAACAAGCTATGACGAGCCCTAGCTCCAAGCAATGGCAAGAAGCCATGCAATCTGAACTAGACTCCATGTCAGAAAACCAAGTGTGGGATTTGGTCGATTTGCTAGATGGCTACCAAGCCATTGGAAGCAAATGGGTTTTCAAACTGAAAAAGGACAAGGATGGGAAACTTGAAGTTTTTAAAGCTAGATTGGTTGCAAACGGTTACAGGCAAGTCCACGGTGTGGATTACGATGAAACCTTTTCACCAGTTGCAATGCCAAAGTCTATTCGGATAATGTTAGCTATCGCTGCATATTACGATTACGAAATATGGCAGATGGATGTCAAAACCGCTTTCTTAAACGGCGTTTTAACAGAAACTGTGTTTATGACACAGCCTGAGGGTTTTGAGGATCCAAAGAATGCTAAAAAGGTATGCAAGCTAAAGAAATCAATCTACAGATTGAAGCAGGCATCAAGGAGCTGGAATATACGTTTTGATGAAGCAGTCAGTGACTTTGGTTTCATCAAGAACGCAGACGAATCTTGTGTATACAAGAAGGTCAGTGGGAGCAAAATTGCTTTTCTAGTATTATATGTCGACGACATATTACTTATCGGAAATGACATTCCTATGTTGAACTCTGTCAAGATTTGGCTTGGGAAATATTTTTCGATGAAGGATCTAGGAGAAGCACAGTACATATTGGGCATCAAGATTTACAGAGATAGATCTAAAAAGATGATTCGACTCAGTCAAAGCACTTATATCAATAAGGTGCTTGAAAGGTTCAAGATGGCAGACTCCAAGCGACGCTACCTACCCGTGTCTCATGGAATAACTCTAAGCAAGATTCAGTGCCCAAAAACACTTGATGAGCGTAGACGAATGAATGGGATCCCATATGCATCATTGATTGGTTCAATAATGTATGCTATGATATGTACACGCCTGGATGTTGCGTATGCACTCAGTGCTACGAGCAGATACCAGTCAGACCCAGGAGAGGCACATTGGACTGCTGCCAAGAACATTCTGAAGTACCTGAAAAGGCACAAAGATGATTTCCTAGTCTATGGTGGAGATGATGAATTAATTGTTAAAGGCTATACGGACGCAAGTTTCCAAACCGACAAGGATGATTTCAGATCACAGTCTTGGTTTGTCTTCTGCCTCAACGGAGGTGCAGTAAACTGGAAAAGTGCTAAGCAAAGCACCATTGCGGATTCTACAACTGAAGCGGAGTAAATTGCTGCACATGAAGCAGCAAATGAAGCTATATGGCTAAGGAAGTTCATAGGTGAACTTGGTGTAGTCCCCTCCATTAAAGGACCAATAGCCCTGTATTGTAATAATAACGGAGCTATTGCACAGGCAAAGGAGCCTAGACACCACCAAAGAGTCAAGCATGTACTTCATAGATTTCACCTTCTACGAGAGTTCGTTGAAAGAAAAGAAGTCGAGATAAGCAAGATTGGAACTGATGACAACATCTCAGATCCATTGACCAAACCTCTGCCGGAGGCGAATCACAACTCGCACACTGCAGCTATGGGAATCAAGCATATTGGAGAATGGCTTTGATGTCCTTGTTTAATGTTTTAAAGTTTTAGAGTTTAATACTTTGTAAAACATTATTGGTGAATCATTCACAATAAATGAATAGAATTCATTTTTCCATTTAATTTGTGGTTTATTAAATGATGAGTCAGGACCAGTCCTGTGACTAAGAAATGTCTATCAAGTGAACTTGAATGTCAAAAGTTGAAAATGGTCCCTGGTCGGAGTTTTCAATAAAGATGGACGCATAGAAAACGTTAGACGACTAGAATGCAAGATGACTAGTAGTTCTGTTTCTTAAACTATGTAGACATGGCAATGTCATAATCATTTGCATAGATACTTACTTTGGGAAGACTAGTATCGGACATACCTATAAAACTTTACTGTAAGAGATAAAAATCTGTCATAAGTAAATTTCATTAAAATTATTAGACACTAATCCTCAATACCTGAGTGATTTGAGATTACTTGTTTGAGAACTGCTTACTTTGACGTTGTCAACCGTCGCACCGTAAAAGGAGGCTATAAAGGCAACGCTCAGGTAATCAACTATCAAACGAAGTCTAATCTCAAGATCGCAAGATTGGGATTGTCCTCCCATAAATCGGGATGAGATGCTTAAAAAGTTGTACAAGGCCACTCGGAGAGCTAGAAACTGTAAAATGCATGGCCGTGCTCAGATGAATCATAGTCTATAATTATCTGTTTATTTGATCAGTTGAACTCTGAAACCGAGAAACACCTCTGGACGTAATAAGGATGAAAACTCTTACCTTATGTTCAAGAGCAAGCATCGAGCGACAAAGGAATTAGGAAATGCACACTTGTCCCTAAGGACAAGTGGGAGACTGAAGGAAATAATGCCCTTGGTCCAAGTATGCATTTAATGATAAGTCTAATAAATGCGGTTCAGTATTAATTGACAAGTTAATAATTCAGTGAGATCAAGTGAGCTGAATGCCTAGCTAGAGGCCGCTTCAGTTCAAGTGGAATTAATGATATTAATCCACAGCTTACTCTTGACTGAACCCGTAGGGTCACACAAATAGTACGTAAACGGATCAAGTATTTAATGGCATTACATACTCCATCTATGAATATTCGGAATCGACGGATCTTGGTTTCAGTGGGAGCTGAGATCGTCAAAGGCAAGAAATGAATACTCCGGAAACGATGATATTGCTGGAAACGGAAATATGGATCGTATCGGAAATATAAATATTATCCAAGTCGTAGATGTTGCCGGAAACAGAAACATGGTGCGTATCGGAAAATATTATCGGAAATGGAAATATTACCGGAATCGGAAATATTGTCGGAAACGGAAATATTGTCAGAATCGGAAATATTATCGGAATCGGAAAATAATTCCGGAAACGGAAATATTAAATATTTGTTCGAAACGGAAATTAATTCCGGAATCGGAAATGTTAAATATTGTTCGTATCGGAAATGAATTCCGGAATCGGGAATTTATTCGGAAAGTGTATCGTACGAATTAGCATCGGACGAGGCTTGCTAGACGAAGGCCCAGCACGAAGCCAGGCCAACGCCCAGCAAGCCACACGCATCCAACACGCCAAGTGCTCGACCAGGCCCAGCGCAAGGCCAGGCCCAGCCAAGCCTTGGCGCGCGACAAGCTCAGCGATGGGCTGCGAGCATAGGCCTCAGCGCTGTGCGCTCGGCGTGGGCCGCAAGGCTTGCGTGCGGGCGTGCGGTGCTTGTGCGCTTCTCGTGTGCGTGACGAATCCTAATGCTATCGGAATTCGTGCATTGATTAAATCCTAATCCTAAAAGATTAAATTTATTATTTAGAGATCTAATAGGATTCTAATTAATAAATTAGTATTCTAACAGGATTCGAATTCCTTTTCCATAGTCTTATAAATATATGCCTAGGGTCCTAATTTTAGGCACGAGTTTTCAATAAGTATTCATACAATAAAACAGTGATTTTTGAGCAGAAAAATCAGTCACTCTCTTGCCCCATAATAGCCGAAATTTATAGTACCTTAAGGGCGATTCTAGTTGGTCAATCTTAAGGCGGATCCGGACGTGCTGTGGACTATCTACGGAGGGACGACGCTTGGAGTCCTAAAGACTTGTTCTTGTTCGGTTCGGGCGCAGCTAGGGAGGGCACGCTACAAAGTGTATGCACCTAAATTATGCTAAATGATTATGTGTAAATAATATGTTTCCTGGCATTAAGGTTTTCCGCATGATTTATGTTTTGTCATATGTATCATAACCTAACAAGGAGGTTGAGACAAGGGGACCCTCTGTCTCCCTTATTGTTTGTGGTGTGTATGGAATATCTGTCTAGAACTCTATACAAGGTGGGTGAGGATAGTTGTTTCAAATTTCATCCAAGATGTAGGTCTACAAAGTTGACTCACCTTTGCTTTGCAGATGACCTCATTCTTTGCTGCAAAGGTGAGTTTAACTCTATTCATATGCTCCTCCAAGGGTTCAAGCTTTTTTCTGACACTTCTGGTTTGAAGGACAACATTCAGAAGTCAGCTGTGTATTGTGCTGGTATAAAACCAGAGGTAGTCCAGCAGGTAGTGGATTTATCTGGTTTTGCCTTGGGTTCTTTTCCCTTTAGGTATTTAGGGGTTCCTATTTACTTTAAAAGAATTACTAATGTTGACTGTGAAGGATTAGTGGATAAAATGATGGCTAGGATCAAGACTTGGAGTTCTAGGAACTTGTCTTTTGCAGGAAGGGTAATTCTTATTAATGCAGTCCTCTTAAGCATCCACTCTTACTGGGCTCAAGTGTTTATCCTCCCTAAACATGTGCTCAAAAATGTTGAAGCTACCTATAGAGCCTTTTTATGGCAAGGCACCTATTTCTGTACTAAACCAGGTTATGTTGCCTGGGATAGAGTATGCAGACCTAAAAAGGAAGGGGGTCTAGGAATAAGGCAAGTTCAGGCATGGAATATTGCAGCTTTAGGGAAGTATGTTTGGGCAATAGCCAGAAAACAGGACACAATGTGGGTTAGATGGGTAAATGCAATCTACATTAAGACTGCAGGTTGGTGGGACTATCAGCCAAAAGCTGATAGTGGTTGGTACTGGAGAAAGATCTGCAGTATGAAGGAGCAACTAAAGGTTTTGTTCAATGAGGCTGAGTTGGCTCAAATGCCTAAATACTCTATCCAGAAGGTATACTAGAAGTTGGTTCAGCAGAATGAGAAGGTCCCTTGGGGGTCTGCAGTGTGGAATAGAGCTTTTATTCCCAAAACCAGAGTGATTTGTTGGTTGATGGTGCAAGGGAGACTGCAAACAAGAGAAAGACTACACAAGATGGGGGGGTCTCCAACACTACTAAATGCATGTTGTGTGAGGCAAAAGATGAAACTCACCCTCACCTTTTCTTTGATTGTGAATACAGCAGAAGATGTCTACAGGGGATTGAGGAATGGCTAGATATTCCTACTAGTAAAGTGCATTATATGGGCCTGCTGAGGTGGGTTAAATGGAAGAGTAAATGCAGCAATTTCCAAAAGACAGCAATACACACTGCTGTCAATGCTATTGTGTATACTTTATGGAGAGCAAGAAATGATGCTCTCTGGAATCAGAAGGTTCCTACTCCTTCTGCTACTATCTGATGCATACAGAGGAGTGTGATTGACAGATTAGCTCACATAGGTGCTAAACAATCTAGCACAAATTACCAGATTTGGTGGAAGAACAAATGTACTGTTTAGGCTTTGTTTCTTCTTTTTTCTTTCCTATGACTGTTGTCATGCTGTTTGTTCCTTAGCTTCTCTGGCTTAGGACTTTGTTTGTAATCTTGTTCTTTTTTTAGCAATGAAATCTACTCTGACTTATCAAAAAAAAAAAAAGTTGGGAATTCAATTGAATTATGTCTTTTGCAACTGGTAGCTTTCACTTAGAAATTCACCTCCCAAATTATTTGACGGTATCATCATTGGAATCTAGATGGGACACAAATTAGGTGTCTACAATACTATAAACATTTATTAATACACGTTCTACGACTATATATATGCTGAAAATCCCTTACAAATCAACAATATTGCATTTTTGTAATACATCAGTAGTCATAAAATATACAGTCAACGGAAAATAGTATACAATAAATATCAATTAATATACAGTAGAAAACTACAAATATACAATCAACATATAAGATTATAGTAACTACAATATTCATGGAAAATATTTACGAAATTGTCATTTGATTGAAAAGTTTTCGCAATTACTAAGATTAACTCAGAATTTCTCCTCAAGTACAATCACATGATGTTAAGGGTGGGTCTCGCGTACAATAGGCATTGTATTTTCGTAATACATCATCAACAACTATGTAATATACAGTCAACAACTAGAAATATACAATATACATCTATCAGTACCCAATAAACAATTATAGATACACGATCAACCACTGTTAAATAAACAATATTGCAATTTAATAATACACCAATATATATATAGAATATATTGTCAACAACTAGTAGTATATAGTTGACACATATTATTACTATACGTCTATACAACAAGACCTATAAGTATTCAGCCAACGAATAAGGTTATATCACTTATGATTTTCAAGCAGAGTATTTACAAAATTTTCATTTGACTGAAAAGTTTCCCGAATCAAAGAGATTAACTAGATATGTCTCAAAAGTGGAGGACAGAGAAATAAAAATGGTAAGGATAGTAAATAATTAATTAGTTTTATATTTTTGTAAAAATAAAAGATTATTTTCCTATGTCTTAAATCAAGAATCGAACCTTACATTTATTTAACTATATGGTTAATTATGACTAGAAAATGAAGATGTAGTCTAAATTGATAACTATGAAAAAGTAGATTCCGATTGGTGACTTTTGGCAAAACTAAGAACCCGATTGAATATGTTATGCAAAATATCTATTATCGAGGTTACTAACGACGAAGCTCACATCAAGCACAACATTCATGATGACGTCGCCCACAAGGATGTCTCCCATGATGACCCCTATGACGACCAATTTATAGAAGACCACAAGGTGATGATGGAACGATTAGGAACTGCAAGTACGATATCAACTGAATTGGTCAAAGATTCTCGGAAAATGAAAGTCAATAACGCGAATGAAAATGCGTCACCATTCAAGAAATTTTCACCCTCGAATCCACCAATCTATGACGGCAAGCCCGATTCAATGGAATTTGAAGACTGGATCAATCATATGGACCAACTATTAGAGACTTTGCAATTCCTCGACGAATAGAAAACGTATGTCTTGCAGGAACGAATATGTGTTATCGATGTGGAGGGAAAGATCATTTCATCAGAGACTGTCCTAAACCACCTCGCAAGAATATTGGAGGAACAACCTCGAGCGATCATGAACGAAACAACAACTTCTAGGGTTAATCATAACCCATCACGACATATGTAAGAGCTTACATGATGAAATACGAAGATCCTGGTTGCTTGATCAAATTAGATATGCAGAAAGCTTATGACACAATTGAGTGGGATTTCTTGGAAGAGATGCTGCTTGCTTTGGGAATTCCAGCTCAGTTTGTTAATTGGATCATGGTTTGTGTTACAACTCCCAAATTCTCAATCATGTTAAATGGTTCAGCCCAAGGATATTTTGCTTCCAGCAGGGGGTTAAGACAAGGGGATCCCTTGTCTCCTTTATTGTTTGTAGTATGTATGGAATATCTGTCTAGAACTCTATACAAGGTGGGTGAGGATAGCTGCTTTAAATTTCATCCAAGGTGTAGGTCTACAAAGTTGACTCACCTCTGCTTTGCAGATGATCTCATCTTATGCTGCAAAGGTGAGTTTCACTCTATTCAGCTGCTTCTCCAAGGTTTCAAACTTTTTTCTGACACTTCTGGTCTGAAGGCTAACATTCAAAAGTCAGCTGTGTATTGTGCTGGTATGAAACCAGAGGTAGTTCAGCAGGTAGTGGACTTTTCTGGGTTTGCCTTGGGTTCTTTTCCCTTTAGGTATTTAGGGGTTCCTATTTACTTTAAAAGAATCACTAATGCTGATTGTGAAGGATTAGTTGATAAAATGATGGCAAGAATCAAGACTTGGAGTTCTAGGAACTTGTCTTTTGCAGGAAGGATAACTCTTATCAATTCAGTCCTCTTAAGCATCCACTCTTACTGGGCTCAAGTGTTTATCCTTCCCAAACATGTGCTTAAAAATGTTGAAGCTATCTGTAGAGCCTTTTTATGGCAAGGCACTTACTTCTGTTCTAAACCAGGTTATGTTGCCTGGGATAGAGTTTGCAGACCTAAAAAGGAAGGGGGATTAGGAATAAGGCAAGTTCAGGCATGGAATATTGCAGCTTTAGGGAAATATGTTTGGGCTATAGCCAGAAAACAGGACACAATGTGGGTTAGATGGGTCAATGCAATCTACATTAAGACTGCAGGTTGGTGGAATTATCAGCCAAAAGCTGATAGTGGTTGGTACTGGAGAAAGATTTGTAGTGTGAAGGAGAAACTAAAGGGTTTGTTTAGTGAGGCTGAGTTGGATCAAATGCCTAAATACTCTATCCAGAAGGTATACCAGAAGTTGGTTCAACAGCATGAGAAGGTCCCTTGGGGATCTGCAGTGTGGAATAGAGCCTCTATTCCCAAGACTAGAGTGATTTGCTGGCTGATGGTCCAAGGGAGACTGCAAACAAGAGAAAGGCTACATAAGATTGGGGTCTGTAACACTACTACATGCTT
Source organism: Spinacia oleracea (assembly GCF_020520425.1). NCBI lineage: Eukaryota > Viridiplantae > Streptophyta > Magnoliopsida > Caryophyllales > Amaranthaceae > Spinacia > Spinacia oleracea. The sequence goes on from NC_079489.1 coordinate 98,305,934, forward strand.
GCTTTGTGAGGCAAAAGATGAAACTCACCCACACCTTTTCTTTGACTGTGAATACAGTAGAAGATGTCTACAGGGGGTTGAGGAATGGCTAGATATTCCTACTAGCAAAGTACATTATATGGGCCTGCTGAGGTGGGTTAAATGGAAGAGCCAGTGCAGCAAATTTCAAAAGACAGCAATACACACTGTTGTCAATGCTACTGTGTATAATCTATGGAGAGCAAGAAATGATGCTCTCTGGAATCAAAAGGTTCCTACCCCTTCAACTACTATCAGATGCATTCAGAGGAGTGTGATTGACAGATTAGCTCATATAGGTGCTAAGCAATCTAGCACAAATGACCAGATTTGGTGGAAGAGCAAATGCACTATTTAGGCTTTGTTTCTTCTCTTTTCTTCCCTATGCTGTTGTCATGTTGTTTGCTCCTTAGCCTCCCTGGCTTAGGACTTTGTTTGTAATCTGGTTTTTCAAGCAATGAAATCTACTCTGACTTATCAAAAAAAAAAAAAAAATACGAAGATGACGCCAACGCTGATATTATTCGAATTTAGCTAGATCTCTCTCACTTTGGAGCCGAACTTCCCTTGTTTTCATGTTTATCGTCACATGTCATGTTATGAGTTTCTTACCCTAGACAGACTAGGCAAGTTTAAGCATTACTGTTTCCTGGAAGAAGTTAAGTTAAGCACGGTTCGAACTCAAAGATTTTGTGGATATGAACTATTTTGAGGAATTTTATGGTTATGAAATCTTTAAGGATAGTATAAATATTAGGAGTACCAAACGAGCATAAGGTTGTATTGCATGAGTGGTTGATCACTAATTAAGTTGAGATTATTCGAAGTTTAAAGTGTTCAAGTTGTGAATGAAATTGATTCTAGGGTAACCTTTTCGTGTTATTCATGATGAATATTTTAGTGTTCATGAGTACAAAAGCCTACTATCTAAGGAATGATTGATATGTCTCTATTAAGGAAGCTAAGAAGTTATATAGAAATATTATGAACCCAACATGAGTCATGATAAAAGACCCGTTTGAGTTGACACATGAATAAGATCTTGAGGAAAAAGGTTATCAAAAATTAGTCTATCAATAAGGTTGAATGATAGAGTACCAAAAGCGCATGAGTTTGCATTTTTTTTAAGTGGAGAATTACCTATTAAATCAAGGTTATTCAAGGTTCAAAGCGTCCAAGTTATGATTGATTTTTGAGTTACTTTCCCGCACCCTTCATAATGATTGTCTTGTGGTTGTAAGTACCTAAGTGTATTTTCAGATATGTCAAGGAAGCTAAGCTAAAATTTTAAAAGTTATGCAAGAATATTATGCGCAACCAAACATGATTTATGGTGAAAATGTGAAATTGAGTTTACGCATGAAGCTTTGATGATTATACCAAAGGAGTTATCAAGAATTAGTCTGTCAGTAAGGTTGATGGTATTCTTGGTTTACCTTTCCGCATCAATTTATAGGGATTGTTTTTGTATTTATCTAAAAGGATGCTTGATAATCTCCATAAGGAAAGATGAACTAAAAGAATGTAAGGTTTTGCAAAAATGTTATGTGGAAAAATATGATTTATGGTGGAAACATGAAACTCCGTTGCATAAAGCTTTGAGGATCTTACCAAGGTAAGTTACCGAGAATTAGTCTGCCTATCAGGTTGATGGTATCAATGAATTCTATGAAATTCGAAAAGAATTATGAATTATTGAAGAATGCAATGGAGTTGAGAATAGAAAATCAACAAAATGACATGTTTGTACAACCAGGTAGTCTGAACTAAGTTTTCTTGTAGCTAGATTGTTTCTGATAAAGGCATGCCTGATGGCTTAGCATTATCCGCAAAATGCGAGATTTGTCGACTTAAGGATAAATAACGAAGTCGTATGTCCAGCAATGTATTTCTAGTCAGGTGATTGAACTCGAACCCCTGCAACGAACGTAGTCAACGAAATTATTCGACATAGAAGAAAAGATCGAAGATCGAAATCAAAAAGAATCGAATAATGAAAGTCAACGATAAGATTCCTGCAGCAAAGGAGCCAATAGCAAATGGAAACAGAATATCCCTAATTATTCGCCTAAAACAATATGATGTACGAATCACGATGTTTTGTGAATAAGGTCAATTAATGATGAAGATTTAGGAATAATATGCACTAAACGAGTAACAAACTAAGATATGTTACCATCATTAGTTATATGAATGTTATGCTTATGTTGAATGTGAAATTTTCAATTTAAGAATTATGTCTTTATGATATGCTCTATGGATTATGTTTATGTTGACATGGTTGTATTGGTAATAACTAATCGTCATACATGGAAGTCGTCTTCAATGGAAGTTCTCTTGAGCTCAGAGTACAAGATTGTTATACTAAATAAATTTCACAAATTATTTGAGTATTGCAATTGATAGATAAATATTCATTTTCATTATATATACATATATTTTTAGAATTAAAATTTTGCATTAAATGTTACTATTTTTGGTAGAAAATATTTTCAAACAAGATATCACAAAGTAAAATGGGAGCCTAGTCTATGCTAACAAGCTTGCCCCTTTTATGTTCTTTGCTCATCGATCCTATTTTATGAAGTAAAGTGGAGATACGAATGACGATGGTGAAATGTAATTGACCTTAATGACGATTAAGGATCAATATATATAATTTTACCCCTATTGTATTATTTACTCTTCGATTCTAAGTCTCGAGTTGAAGCGGAGTTCTAAAAGATGACGGCGAAATGAATGCTAGACATTGTCGGAATTAAAAAGAAATTGTGAGATCTTGGTTTTAAAATAAAACATCATACTTTTATTCGAATATTTTCAATTTTAACAATCATTTTATGCTTCTAAATTCAAGTTTCGAGGACGAAACTTTTTCAAAGGGGGTAAGAGTGTAATACCCCGAATTTTTAAGACTTGATTAATTATTCTTAATCATTTCTATTTAGCTTAAAACCGTTTTAAATCCTAGTTTCGAACTTTATGTTAATTAACGAAGTTTTATGTCCCTTGAATTTTTAATATTGTTACACGATTTATTATTTTTCAGATTTTATAATTTAATTCCAAATTTAAGAGCTTAAGCTATTTTTAAAATCTTAATTATTTCATAAATTATTTCGAAATCCTTAATAATTTCGAAACGCACTTATTTTATTCGAAAACTAAATTTATTTTCCGTTAACGATATTTTTATAAAGAATTATTTTAGTCAAACATTTCTATTTTTAGTACCTTCCAAAAATAGCAACCAAATTTTCTGAGATTTAGTCCAATCATGTGAAATTACGAAAATGCCCTTGAAAGAGCAAAATTTCATTTCTCTTCTTCTTCCTCCTCTCCACGTATTTCTTCACTCCCTTTCCTTGAAATCAATCTAAATCCATGCCTTGGAGACCAAGGACTTCTCCTTGTTCATTACTCTACCTATTTACAAAATCAGATTTTCCAATTCAATTTCAATAAATCAACAGAACACACATTCAATCCCACTCTCCTTGTTCTTCTATGATTCAAACCACCACCACCAACAACCACTGTATGCCACCACCATAACCACCTCTACCTGCTGCCTATCACCACCCCAACCACCCTGATCAGCCACGACCACTGCCCAACCACCCTGCACCACCGTTGCGCCACACCTCTCCTGCTTTCCCCTTCAGCGCACCCCCTGTCTCTCTCCCTTCCTCGCCTCGCTGCACCACCACCGTCACACTCCACCACCGTCCACCCTCACCACCTTGTACACCAACCTCCGCCGCCCATATTCCCCGTCGAGACGTCCCCCTTCCTCCGCCCAGAACCACCCATGACGCCACCCAAACTCCCCTGTCCCCTGCCCCCTCTCCCCTGTTCGCACTCCCTCCTCCTCCCCTTACTGTTCTGTCGCCGCATAACCACCACCCTCACCGTCGCCCTCCGGCTTCGAGTCACCCCAGCCAGCCTCCCTTCCTCCCTTTTCTCTTTCCTCCTCCTCGTCCGTCTCCTCTTCCCTTCCCCTGTTCGTGTCTCGTTTTTCCAGAATCAGGAAATCAGTTTCAATTGTGAAACTTGGATTTCTAATTTCCCAAACCCATAATTAAATTAGGCCATTCTAATTTGGGCCTTTGGGTAAGTTAAAATTGAATTATAATTTTCAGATTTCCAATATTATCAATATTTATGTTTTAATAATTCCTATGATATAATTATTTACTAATAAATCATTATTATTTTTCACCTTTAATTATCGATTTTAATATACTAGCTTTATTTAACAAAATCGAAATTTAAATAATATTCATGAAAATCGATTTATGAGATATATATATATATATATATATATATATATATATATATATATATATATATATATATATATATATATATATATATATATATATATATCTCATAAATCGATTTTCATGAATATTATCAATGAAAATATGTATATATTTCGATTGAAGTTTCGATTTATAATATTTTCATTAAATTATGAAAACTATATTTTTATTTAAATTCGTTATTTATAAAATTCGTTACTTATAAAATATTAATTTTAAATTATTTATTGTTTAGATACTAATTCACTGATATAATATTTTGAAAGAAATTGGACTCGGAGCTCAGGACGAACGAACCAAGGAAAATCCCTAGAAAATCGCGGAGTTAGGTAACGACTATTGCTAGTACCCGCAATCCCCTTATAAATATGATTTATGAAAATATGACGTTATGATTGAATTTAGGAATTAAATGTTTTGACATGTTTTATGGATTGTGGGAATGAATTATGATTTGTTTGAATTATTCTTTATAATATGATTTGATTGAGTTTTCTCATAAAATGATGTTTATATGATGCCATGAAAGAAATGATATTTTTATTGATCCCGGGATCTAAATGATGATTTATGCTCTAAAGTGTTATGTTATTTCAATTGAAATACAAAATCCAAGGCTTAGTAAAATTACATAAAACATGATAAATGAAAGTGAAATACCTAGTTTGTCTGGCAGTATATAAACTACTATCTTCCTATCTATCGGTCATGCATGTACCTATGGACACCTGTCCACCCATGGATTACGAGCCCAGGCTCCCATGGTTTATGAGCCCAGGCTCGGGCCCAGACCCCATGTTACCAGTTCGATGATGAGCCTAGGCTCATATGGGCCCAGACCCTAGTGGAGAATTCCTTCACGGTTCGTACTTCCCGACAACTAGTATGTTAAATTGCAAAGTTTATGAATGAATTAAATATGATGTTTTATTAAATATTTTACCTTATTCTATTCTCTATGTGTTATTAAATAAAATGAATTAAAATGAATTTACGTTGCTAGAATAGTTCGTTACTGAGTCTTCGGCTCACCATTTTGTTTTAGGTACTGCGGGGAACGATGGAAACGAGTAGTGGCGAGGAATTTCACTTTAATAATTCCCACCTAGTTTATATAATAGTTTAAAGACTTTTAGTAAGTTATGTAATTTTATTTTGGAAATATAAAGGATCATTATGTTAATTTAGATGATTTAATAGCTTATGTTATGATATTGCCTTGTAATTCACAGGAGGGAGTTACGGCGGTAATGTCCCGACCGAATTAGGTAAATTCCGCCGATTAATTATGTGATTTACAGATCGAGGCGTTACAACGTGCGACTAAAACCAACTTTTAACAACGTAATAATTTACAAATTCACTAAATAACCTTGGTAATACTTCTTCCATTTTTTTTAATTGCACCATCTTGGTTTTATCATTATTCGCTTATTCTTATATAGTTATTTTTTGTGATTTATATGTAAGGAACAATATACTCATGTGGAATCTTGTTAGATTCGTCTCGAAATATACTCTCAAATTATCAAATTTTTATAATTTTTTAAAATGTATAATGAGAGATATTAGTAGTTAAAATAGTGAATTGACAAGCGTGAAATCTCAGATGGTGCAATTAAAAAAAATGGAGGAATTAATTGACAATTTTCCATTTATCCGTACAGTGAGTGAAACATGTGGCCAACAAAGCGAGAAAAAAAGAAACGATGCCAACGTACTGTGTGACCGGAGCAACTGGGTTCATAGCCGCTTATTTGGTAAAAGCTCTTCTTCACCAAGGCGACATTGTTCGTGCCACCGTCCGAGATCCTGGTATCTCTCTCTGTTTTTTCTTTCAGATAGTAATCATTTAACTTGACTGATTATAATGAAGCTGATGTAATGAATGTTCTGACCCAGATAATGAGGAAAAGGTGGGATTTCTGTGGGAATTAGAAGGAGCGAAGGAAAGGTTAACACTATTTAAAGCTGATTTATTGATTGATGGTAGCTTTGATGATGCTATTAATGGAGTTGATGGGGTTTTTCACACTGCTTGCCCTGTCTTTCTTCCTCCTGATACCGATGATTTTCAGGTATAATTTAACATATCAACTCTGATTAATTGGTTGTTATTGGTTTGATTATGTGTCTTTGTTTAAGTTGAGTAATGACTGTGATTAAGTTAATTTATCAAACATTTAAAAAAACTGTACTCAAAATTGTTAATTAAGTTGAGTGATTAGTGACAGTTTGGAGTAATAATTGAAAATCTAATTGAACTGGAGGACTGCAAAGTGTAAACTTTAGTGAACACTTGAGCTCAATTTGGTCTTGTTGCTGGTGAGGATTGCGGTAATAAGAGTACCCATAAAAAGATTAGCAGCAACAAGAATCAAAATAATGATGTAATCGACATAGAATTGTTGTTTACGAGTACTCAGATGAAAGAAAACAGGAACATTAAAAATTTGTCATACTTGGTATATGTTGTTGAAATTATAACAGAGATAAGAGAAGGGAAAGAATATGATATTTCTATTGCTTCAATTCAATTAACAATACCACAAACATAAGCCTTATATAGGCATAAGAACAACGATAGCTAAGGAAGCATAATCAACTAACCGACTAACACATTAACATAAACTAATCACGTCCCTTAAATTAAAGGTGAAGAAACCAGCTGCGAATTCGGGCATGCTTGCATGTACCTTGTAACAAACAGCATAGCAGGCAGGTATACCCGCCCGCCGATGTAATAGACAGCTCGATATATTGGCATGAACCCCAAAACCAGTCGTTGCAGGAAGTAGGGTGTGCAACATGGAATCCATACCAAGGTTCCGGCTCCGCAATAATGTCCGGCTTCTAAGCATGATTTATCTGGTACACCAATGGCCATCATCACTACGATGGCAAGGATAAATAGGAGAAATACAACATATTTGCTTGTGTTCATCACTCATATCATGAGTTCGTTACACTTTTCTTTTGGTTTTCGATCACTTAGTTTTTTATAACCTTCAATGTCAATGCATCCATATGTAACCCATCGTGGGCATGCCCTGGCAAACAACTAACTAACTTGTTTGAACGTACGAAGTACATAATTAATATTAAGTCAGTACTACATAATTGTTTGTTACAAATTAGGATTTCTTTAATAAAAGGTTTTATGGTCATTTTTTATTATAACAGTGTTGGAGTCAAGCAGAGACAAGCATTACTAATTTAAAAGTTGTTTGTATAATTGTATTGGACTTCTAGCTAGATCAACTATTGATTATGGTTCCACTGTTATTGTGAGTGTCATTTGGCTGCGAATCATTGATAATTTTTCTTCTTACTAAAACTGTAAAAGATATTTTGGCAGTCTCTGATTGCAAAATACATAAAATCTATCATCGAACTTTTGTCATGATTTGCAGGCGCTGCTAATTGATCCATGTATAAGAGGGACTTTGAATGTTCTTAATTCATGTAAGAAGGCAATTTCTGTAAAGAGGGTTGTACTCACATCATCCTGCTCTGCCATACGCTACCGAGATGATGCATCACAAGTGTCTCCTTTAAATGAGTCACATTGGAGTGATCCTGAGTACTGCAAGCGTTACAATGTATGCTAAGCTGCTAACTATTTCGATATATGTACTGAATTACTCCTTCAGTTATTACACTCACCTTTTCAATGTCTAATTAAAGGAATCCATAGTAAACTGTTGGTGTTTCTGGCTGCAGCTGTGGTATCCATACGCAAAGACATTAGGGGAAAAGGCAGCGTGGGAAGTAGCTAAAGAAAGTGGTCTTGATCTAGTGGCAGTAAATCCATCATTTGTGGTTGGTCCGTTGCTAACTTCTCGGCCCACAAGCACACTGGAATTCATATTATCACTTACCAAAGGTGGAATTTCTCTTTTTACTCAATATGTAAAACATATGCATACTCAAAATAAGAGGTCTTTTCTGCAACTAATCATTTTCAAGTATGTAGTCACTAGTGTGGTGATGTTGTTGGGAACTAACCTTAATTACACAACGCCAAAGAAAAACTCTCTGGTACTGAAATCATAAGTTGCCAATAGGATCTTGTATAACAACTATGATCTCACCAGAATAACGTAACTAGACTGTAAATTTTGTGACTTTTGGAAACAGGTGCTCAAGGAGAGTATCCAAAACAGGTTATAGGATTTGTTCACATAGATGATGTAGTCGCTGCACATATTTTAGCAATGGAGGAAAGAAAAGCATCTGGAAGATTAATATGCTCAAGCTCAGTTGCTAACTGGTCAGATATTGTGAAGATGCTCAAGGATAAGTATCCTATGTATCCATTTGAAAGCAAGTAAGTCGATCTTAATGTTAAATGGAATATTGCAAAGGACCCCGAATGGTCAGAGTATATTGCACTTTAAAGATTTTCCCAAAATTTATCAGCCTTTTTATGGTAATATTAACTTATTTTGGGTATCTTAGGCAAAGCAGCAATGAAGGAAATGATTTCCCACATTCAATGGACACTAGCAAGATAATGCAGCTAGGTTTCTCCGGTTTCAAAAGTGTCCCGCAAATGTTCGACGATTGCATTAAGACCTTCCAAGAGAAAGGATTTCTATAATGTCATGTTCTTCGATCTCTTGTTTTTCACAACCTCCTTTGTTAGAGTAGTCTTCAATAATGGTAAAGTTTTTGTTAAACTATCTCACATTATATTGACAGATTGAAGGAAGAAGTAGTAATTTAAATAGGAAATTTGGTGAAACACTATTTTTATGTTTGGGATTTTTGGATTTTATCTTTTAAATACTTATTTAAATTTAACTAACTTAGTTTGGTTTGTTTGACTAACACTACTATTTGACGTCTGACGTTAATGTTTTCCATTTATGGATCCCACTCCAAGGAAGAAAGAGAGTTAAAAGTTCATCAAAGATGTTACAGAATGTCGTTGGAGTGGGGTCCATAAACGGAAAAAATTAACGGCATCAATCTCAAATGGTAGTGTTAGTCAAACAAAACTTATAAGATAGTTAAATTTAAAAAAGTATTTAAAAAGTAACAATAGTTCACAAAACCTCAAGATAGTGTTTCACCAAATTTGCATTTAAATAGGTTCGACCCATCTTTAATGTTTGAACCCAAATTCTTATATGAGACTGTCCTCACCATCAACTGATGGTGAGACCAGTTCACACTTGCGAATTTAGGTATGTTACTTCTATAATTTAGACATGTTACTTTTTTTTTATAATTTTAGAGGAGGTACTTTTTTTAGTTTAGGTATGTTACTTCTATAGTTTATACATGTTACTTTTTTTATACGGAGTAGTTTTAGGGGAGATACCTTCTTAGTTTAGGTATGTTACTTCTATAGTTTAGACATGTTACTTTTTTTTTAATAATTTTAGAGGAGGTATTTATTTTAGTTTAGGTATGTTACTTCTATAGTTTAGACATGTTACTTTTTTTATACGGAGTAGTTTTAGGGGAGATACCTTCTTAGTTTAGGTATGTTACTTCTATAGTTTAGACATGTTACTTTTTTTTTAATAATTTTAGAGGAGGTATTTATTTTAGTTTAGATATGTTACTTCTATAGTTTAGACATGTTACTTTTTTTTATAATTTTAGATGAGGTACTTTTTTAGTTTAGGTATGTTATTTCTATATTTTAGACATGTTACTTTTTTTTTTAATTTTAGATGAGGTACTTTTTTAGTTTAGGTATGTTACTTCTATAGTTTAGACATGTTACTTTTTTTTTATACGGAATAGTTTTAGGGGAGGTACATTTTTAGTTTAGCTATGTTACTTCTATAGTTTAGACATGTTACTTTTTTTATATAATTTTAGAGGAGGTACTTTTTTAGTTTAGGTATGTTACTTTTATAGTTTAGATATGTTACTTTTTTTTTTATAGTTTTAGAGGGGGTACGCTATTGGTTTCGCGCTCGTCACACCATCAAGTTGATGGTGTGACTAGTCTCACAGGAGACGCGCTGATGTTTGAATTGGAGTGAGCCCTGTTTGGTTGACGATAATAATTCTTATTTCACAGGAAATTTTATTGGATAATATTTTCATGTTAGGATTGATTTATTGTTTTTCTAAAGTCACTAGCATGTTTATCAAACACCAAAAGTTTGGACTTCAACCTAATAAAATATTTTATTTTATTTTCTCTCTCTCTCCAACTCCAAATCTAACACCAACAACATCTAATAACATTTATCAAACACCAAAAATATCATCATCCAAGGTGACATTTGTCATTAAACTAATGTACTCCCTCCGTCCCAAAATTATAGTCCCATTTTTTAAATCGGGCGTCCCAGAATTATAGTCCTATTTCTAATTTTGGCTATTAAGGTCTCCATTTTCTCATGTACTATATTAATTAAAAATATATTGAAAACCCCACCCATGTATTATATTCCACTTTCCTGTGTACTATATTCTCTTGATGATAAGATTTGGGGAAGAAAACTGATCTTAGAAATTGTATTACTTGTTAATCACAAGCTTATTACAAGTAGTATTTATAGCTTAACATAATTCTAGAATGTACTAAAAGTTGTTACAAAGAGTAACTGATTCCTAGTGAATCAGTTATGTTGATGTGTTGATGAGTTAGCAAAAGTTAGTTACAACTTGCACTTGACACAATTTGATACAGCTGCTACATTATGCTGATTGCATCACTTAGTACACAGTAATCCAACATCCCCCCTCAAGATGGAAAGGGATGAGAATCAGACAATCCCATCTTGGATAGTAACAACTGAAATTGAGCAGAAGGCAAGGGCTTGGTGAACACATCTGCTAGTTGTTGTTGAGTAGGTAAGTAGGTGAGGTGAATGAGCCCTTCAAGAACTTTGTCCCTTGTAAAATGGCAGTCTATTTCTATATGTTTAGTACGCTCATGGAACACTGGATTTCTGGCAATGTGCAATGCTGACTGATTGTCACAAAGTAAAGAAATTGGCTTTAAGTTATGTACCCCCATATCAGCTAGGAGATTGATTATCCAGGTGACTTCTGAAGCTGCTGCTGCCATGGCCCTGTATTCAGCCTCTGTTGAAGACCTAGAAACAGTAGTTTGTTTCTTTGACTTCCAAGAAATAGGTGATCCACCAAGTAATAATACATAGCCTGTCACTGATCTTCTGGAATCAGGGCAAGCTGCCCAATCTGAGTCTGAAAAGGCTTGTAGAGTAATATTGTTTGCAGCTTTAAGTAGGATCCCTTGTCCTTCAGTATGAGCAACATACCTCAATGTATGTTGTAAAGAAGCTACATGAGATTCTCTAGGAGATTGAAGAAACTGACTCAGAGATTGAACTGTATAGGATAAATCTGGCCTTGTATGAGTCAGAAAATTGAGTTTCCCAACCAAAGACCTATACTTCTCTGTGTCAGCATATAGATCTCCATCATTAGCAGTAAGTTTGATGTTTAAAGGCAAAGGAGTGATGGCTTTCTTGGTGAGATCAAATCCACAGCCAGAGAGAAGTTCTTTAGTAAACTTCTTTTGACTCAAAATTACACCATCATCAGTATACCCAACTTCTATCCCTAGGAAATAATTTAGCCTCCCCAAATCCTTGATGCTGAATTCTGTATGTAAGTAAGATTTCAGCTCATCAAGTTTTTGTGTATTAGTGCCAGTAAGAATGACATCATCTACATACACAACATCAATATTGATGTGGTTGCCTTCTCTATGAATGAACAGGCTGTAGTCAAATTTAGACTGAATAAAACCTTGATGTTCAAGAGCTGTTCTTAGCTTCTCATGCCATTGTCTTGATGCTTGTTTTAGACCATATATAGACTTGAGTAATCTGCAGACCTTGTTTGTAGGATTAGGAATGCCTTCTGGAACTTGCATATAGACATCTTCCTTTAGATCACCATGAAGGAATGCATTATTTACATCAAGTTGATAGAGTGGCCAGTGTTTACTTGCTGCAACTGCAATAAGACATCTTATAATGCTCATTTTGACCACAGGCTAAAGGTTTCTTCATAATCAATCCCATACTTCTGGTTGTATCCCTTAGCTACCAACCTTGCTTTGCACCTTTCCAAAGCAACACAAGACTTCAGTTTTACTTTAAACACCCATTTACAACCTATAGCTTTCTTTCCTTTTGGTAATTCTACCAATTCCCATGTGAGATTGTGATCCAATGCTTCTAATTCCTTCAACATAGCTTCCACCCAGATTTGATGTTTGACAGCTTCTGTGTAATTCACTGGTTCTTGAATATCACAAGTTTGAGATAGAAAAGCTTTAAAATCTGTGGGAAATGTGATGTAAGACACCAGATTACACCAGTGAGTGGTGGTTGGATCATGAATATGATCTTGAGAGGAAGCTGTATGACAGATATAATCTTTCAGATAAGGAGGTTAGGGGTTTCTAGTGGACTGTCTAGGAGGAACTAGAGTAGGAGTGACAGTAGAAATGGAGTTCATAGTATTGGAGTGAATAATTTGTTCTTCATTGGGAGTACTGTGACTGGAAGATGATGATCCAGTATCAGTAGGAGAAGAAATTTGTGGGGAAAAAGAAACAGGAGAAGAGAAGGAAGTGGGAGAGTTAGGTATAAAATGAAAATTGGGAAAGATGTGTTCTGGAGTGGTGAAATCAGGAGTATCAAACAAAGGTGGGGAAGCAAAGGCTGGAAGGAATATGGCATTGGTGTAATTAGAAGTAGGTGGTTTGTGTTTGTTGTAAAGATGGTATGGGAAGTGTTTCTCATGAAATTGAATGTCTCTGGAAACAAACAACTTATTAGCATCAATGTCTAGCACCTTGTAACCCTTCTGAGAAACTGAGTATCCCATAAACACACATGGAGATGCTCTGCTGTCAAGTTTAGTTCTGCCAACCTTAGAAGTTGAAACATAACAGAGGCATCCAAAGCTTCTCAGGTGAGAGAGATTAGGAACAATGCCAAACATTCTGAAATAAGGTGTGTCAAGGTTGATAGCTTTCAAAGGCATCATATTGATTAGATAAGCTGCACACATGACACACTCTCCCCAAAACCTTGCTGGAACCCTTGACTGTATATAAAGAGCTCTTGCTGTCTCCAATAAGTGTTTGTGTTTTCTCTCAACCACCCCATTCTGTTGAGGTGTGTGGCTACAGCTGGTTTGAGTGAGAATGCCAAGTTTATGATACAACTGTTTCAGTTCACCCTCACACAACTCTTTTGCATTGTCAGACCTAACACATTTGACAGATACACCAAATTGAGTCTGAACCATATTCAAAAAATCTGTCATAACAGCAACTACTTCTTTTTTATTTCTCAACATGTGAATCCATGTAAATCTACTGAAATCATCCACTATGGTTAAAAATTGATTACATCCAGTTGAGGTGTTTATAGAATGAGGTCCCCAAACATCAATGTGAATCAACTCAAATGGAGCTTTAGTCTTAATGCTACTGTGAGGAAAGCTCAATCTATTCTGCTTAGCTACAGGACATACTTGACATATAGTATCCTGCATACAAGGGCTTATTTCACAATTAGTGTCTATATGTCTCAGCTGAGATGTCCCATTCTCAAGTGCCATAACTTTGCATTGTCAATGACTGAAGAACAACCTGCATTACAAACATGTGACTCCACAGGAACTGCTCCTCTTAATTGTTGTTCTCCCACATTGTATAGACCAGAACTAACATCACCAAGAGGAGTCAACCTCCCTTTCTGACAGCAAACAAAGCATTTTTCATGAGTAAAATGCATTTCACAATCTAGATCCTTGCACAGTTTGTGTACAGAAATCAGATTATACTTAAATTCTGGAACATGCAGGACATTATGCAAAGTGATCTCATCATTGAGTACAACTGACCCAATGTGTTTCACAGGAACTCTGCTGCCATTAGGTATAGTAATGTAGGTAGATTTATCTTCTACTGTTTTATAAGTAGTGAATTGTGAAAGATCATAGCAAAAGTGATCTGATGCACCACTATCAAGCAACCACTTAGAATTGGAATGAGACAATAAGCAGATGTTACCTGCCATCAGTGCTGCATTTTGGTTTTGATTAGGTGTTAGAGCTCCTTGAGCTTGTTGTTGTTTCTTGCCTAACAGCTCCATCAACTGGTGGTATTGTTCCACAGAAATTGTAGTTGTTGGCTCAACCTTAGTAGGTACTGTTTCAGAATCATCAAAAGATAGTGCAGCTGCATGTTCTGTTATCCTTAAAATTCCTGAAACCTGGTGGATAACCATGGATCTTGAAGCATCTGTCAATACGTCAATACTGTGTCCAGGAATTCGGCAGTGTGTGCAAAAGTATCCAGAACTGGTTTCTGAAAATTGGTTGAATGAGATCCTGTTGCTTGAGTTTTATAACTCTTGTTGTTCCAATGATCACCACCAAATCTCCTTTTCTCTGCTGCAAATGCCATAGATTCTGTATGATGAACATTCTTTGAAATTTCTTGATGTCTCTCTTCTTGAGCAAACAGCCTGTAGGCTTCTGAAACATTTGGTAGAGTAGGCACCATCAGCACATTTCCTCTGATTGTTGCAAACTGATCTGTTAGCTTCATCATGAACTGCATCACCATCTTTTCCTGTTGCCTCTGGAAAAAATTCTTGGTGACATTACATGTGAAGTTATTGCAAGTACAATATGGCATTGGATGTGCCTCCTCAATTACATCCCATATTGATTTAATCTCAGTGAAGAATTCAGACACTGACTTATCTCCTTGACTCAATTCAGCTAGTTTTTGCTCTAGTGAATGAACTTGTGTCATTGAAGTGAAACAAAACATGTCTTCAAGATCTAACCAAACATCCCTTGCTGACTTCAAGAACATCACACTTTTAGCAAAGTTTCACTCAGATTTCCCAGTATCATTGAACAGACCAGATCATTACACCTCTCCCCTGCTTTGCACTCAATAGTACCAAAAACTGGCTTGACTATGCTGCCATCAACAAATCCAACCCTATTCTTTGCTGACAATGCAAGCATCATTGACCTTTTCCCTCCAGCAAAACCTTCTCCATTGAATTTGAAGGAAACAAGTTGTGCAGAATTTGCATCTGACGGATGAATATAGTATATGCTTGCAGGATTTTGATTTGGAGGAAGAACTCCATTGTTTCTCGGATCCTCATTGTGTTCAGTTTCACCAGCCATTCTCAGTGTTTTGATGATATTGAGTTAACAATTTCCAGGAAGTGATCAAACAAAAAACGATAGACAAACAAAAAAATTGACAATCAATAGAGAAGAGTTTCAGAACTTCTGATCAGAATTAGCACACACTTTGTGATTTCTATCGAATTTCAGGAACAATTTTGAGAAGAATTTTTCGCGGAATTTTCAGACCTGCTCTGATACCATGATAAGATTTGGGGAAGAAAACTGATCTTAGAAATTGTATTAATTGTTAATCACAAGCTTATTACAAGTAGTATTTATAGCTTAACATAATTCTAGAATGTACTAAAAGTTGTTACAAAGAGTAACTGATTCCTAGTGAATCAGTTATGCTGATGTGTTGATGAGTCAGCAAAAGTTAGTTACAACTTGCATTTGACACAATTTGATACAGCTGCTACACTATGCTGATTGCATCACTTAGTACACAGTAATCCAACACTTGCACATGTACTTTATTCCATTTTTCCATACAACTTATTCATCATTTGTACTTTATTCCACTTTTTCATGTACTATATTTCGTTTTTCTTAAAATCCGTGTTTTTGGTTAAACGGGACTATAATTATGGGACGGAGGTAGTAACTCACAATTTTACAAACTTTTGGTCTCCTCATATGTCACCATCTCTAAAATATCATTTTCAACTAAAAAAAAAATTAACAATATAATTTGGTCCCCCCATAAGCCACATGTCAAGCCCTTCATGCATGCGATTGGTTTTCCATTTGATGTTCATGAACACCAATTCTTGAATGGTTTTGCTATCTCTCTTCTTTTCTCTCTCATTTCTCTACCTATTTTATTACTTTTTATTCTATTCTCTCTCTTCAACACCAAATGTTGTTTGATAAACATGTTCTAAGAAATCATTTTGTAATTTATTTTTTTTGGATAATGATACTTGCGGTTTGCCATGTTTACGCAATTCTTTTGTGTATTTTCACATATAGATCGCCATCCGCATGCCGTTTTTTTTTTTGTTTCTAGTAGCATGCTGCATGCCTACAACAGTACAACAACATTGGACATGGAAAGTTCGATATTCCCCTCTTTAGTACTTCGTTATAACCATGTAAAAGTCTCATATGAGCTAACGCTGATATCAGCATATTGATTTTAGTAGTATTTTTCTTTAAATAAATAACCATGAAATAACGTTATTAATGGAGTTGCATGCAAACGGCTCATCTCCTAAATTGCCCTTAAACACTTTCTCTTTATTTGATCACGAGTTTTATTGTTCTTTTTTGAGTAAAGAGTTACTCTTTTATTGAAGAAGCAAACAAAATAGAAGGGTAACGAATGATCACGATTCACGAATTCTCACCCCTGATTCCTTCCTAGCTAGCTACTATCCTGCCCAGTGCCCTCGTTGACCACATCCTCCCGATCCGCCGAACTACGGTGGATTAGCTACCGCTAAAGCTAAGGGTGAGTTTATCCCTAGTCTTAAAGAGAGTCTCGAGGTGAGTCTCTAGTCTAAGTCTTGGGATAATGTGGTAAAAGACTACACCAAGTGTTGAAGTGAGTTTGAAAATCCAAGACTTACTCAAAACTCACTTAAAACTCCACTTTTTTCTTCCCCCAATCAAATCATGCCACATCATCAAACTTAATTTATCTTATTTTACCAAAAAAAAAACTTAGTATGTTTTTTAATCACTTTTGCTTCAAACTTGATTTATAATTATATTTTTATTAAAAAAAAAAAGAAAATCAATCTCAGAATATGAGAAACGAACAAGTGGAAAATTTAACCCAATTTCTCCAAACACCAAATTCCCAATCCACTCATACTAGTCAAAATATAAACCATCCTTTCATTACACCCGTTAGTGTCGAATCCACTTCCGACATCCCATATGCTTTGTTGTATATAAGAAAACATAATTTGAATCTTATTTAGAAAATACACCAAAAAAAATATACATAAAATATTATTTTATGAGTTAGGTGAGTGTGAGGTGAGTCTGGGGATAATGTGTAAAAATACCAAGAGTCTTGTGCAAATCTGGATAATAAAAAGTTTAGGGTGAGTTTATCCCCAAACTCATTTCCAATAATCAGACCCTGCCACATTAGCTTTAGCAACAGCCTCACCCCCAAAAAGGTAAAAGTAAGCTAACCATTTTTGTTCTAAACCCTGAAATTCAGGTCAATTATCACTAAATTGCATTTTTTATTATGAATTTGGATTCGTCTCTATTGATTCAAATCCAAATGCGTATTTCCTTATTCTTAATGGGTGTATTTAGGAAATTTAATACTCCATGCAAAATTGCAATGCCGGGAATTTGGATGGATACCATCCGTACGTATGTTTTGTTTGATTATTTATCATTGATGGTCAAAGAATTTGTGAAAATTTTAGAAGATAAAAGAAAGAAAATCGTACCGTATTACTAGGTAGAAACTAACACTGTGTTTGGGAACTCTAGTTTAATAAAGAAAAATGTGTAAAATTGTGGAAATATAAGAATATTACGGTACATCGGTATAACTTTTACCCATTTTTTCTGTAACTTGTTTAATGCGAAATATGTTTTTATTAACTTTTATATTATGAAAAAATAATTGATTGACAAATGGTTAGTTTTATACTACGCACATTAGTGGTGATTTGAATGAATAATAATAAGGGTGATGATAAAGGTCGCAAGTTGCGACAATATTTAGTTGTCGCAATCTTACGTGTCGCCGTTTAATTGGTACATATAGGCGCCACGTAGGCTATGCGTCATCAGAATATTTTTACTATCAATTCAATATTTTTACTATAAAAATACATAAATAAGGTAATCAATGTAAAGAAGGAAACAAATTAGAATATTAAGATTTTCCTACCTTTTTTTGAAACATATATGATGGATTATATAAGTTAAATATTTTAGTTCCAATTTAAATCATGACATATAAGCATGTCATGTCATCATTGTGACACGGCTTAAAGGTCGCATGTTGCGACCTTTATCATTTTCGTAATTTTAAAATGAAAAAAAATTTATCATTAAAAATAGATAACTTTTACCTATATCGAGTTAAACTTTAAATCATTTTGAGTTAACTTTTACTCCGGTGTATAACAATTTTTTATTGTACACCACATGTAAGTAAAGCATTAGAATTTCTTACTTGTTCCCATTGCAATAGTATATTTTCCTAATTTATGAAGTATACTCAATCATTTTGGTTTTTTGTTAATGTTGTAACAAAATTGCCACCTGATTAACCAACTTAAACGGTGCAGTTTAACACCCTTCCATATTTAGACTATTAATTTGTTGTGTCTTTTCAGATCGAAGAGAGAAAAAAAAAAAAAGGAGAAATGAGAGAATACTGTGTGACAGGAGCAACGGGATTCGTGGCGTCGCACCTAATTAAGGTCTTGCTGGAAAATGGGTGCTCCGTAAGAGCGACTGTGCGAGATCCTGGTACTATTACTGGCACTTTTAACATAATTTTAATTTGAATCGAATTGAAATTATTTAAAACTTATTTTAGTTATAGGTTGTAGTGTTAGTTATTGATTCTATAGTGTAAGGTGTGTGTATGATTTAGTTGATGTGATGATCAGATAATGTGGAAAAGGTAGGCTTTCTGTGGGAGATGAATGGGGCTAAAGAAAGACTGAAGCTATTTAAAAGTGACCTTATGGTTAATGGAAGCTTTGATGAGGTCATTGAAGGAGTTGATGGGGTTTTCCATGTCGCTTCTCCAGCAGCTTCGCTACGTGATGGGGAAGACGTTCAAGTATATTTACTCATAATTGTGTTATTGATTGATATGTTAATATTCATGTGACCATAGTTCCATTTGATCCTTGGTTTAATGTGAGCATTAGTTGATGATCAATAAGGGTGCATTCTGTTCAACTTATTTGACCTGAACTATATAATGTATACATTTGACAGAGTTTGTTGATTGATCCTTGCATTAATGGCATCTTAAATGTGCTCAACTCCTGCTCGAAGACTAACACAGTTAAAAGAATTGTGTTAACCTCCTCCCGACTTGCTATAAAACAACGACAAGATGTGGACCAAATTCCAGCTTTTAATGAATCGCATTGGAGTGATTTGGAGTACTGCAAACGGAATAATGTAAGTAGCTCTCAATCACTACAGTCCTTAATTACTTTCTATTAGGAGTACTTTAACAGCTAGTAGTAGGCGGTATTTAATAGCAAAAGGTCTTGCGCGCACAAGGTGTACAATAAATTTATTGTATCCCAAGATAACTTTAACCCATTTTTTTGTAACTTTAACCTAGTTTTGATTAACTTTTATATTAGTACAAAAAAAGTGATAGATAAACATTTTAAAGGATTAAATGATTAATTTTATACATTATTAGTGATTTTGAAGAAATAAGTTTTATTAAAATGAAAAAATTTATCACTAAAAAATAGATAACTTTTACCTATGTAAGCATAACTTTTAAGCCTTTTGAGTTAACTTTTACTCCGGTGTACAATAATTATTGTACAACCCTTGTAAATAAGAATTTGTGATTTAATAGTGGTAATGCATAATGCATAATGCAGAAATATGCACATCAACAACAATTAAGAATAGACTGATTAGTCCTTATTGTGTTGCTTAGCACATAGGATTCTTTCCTATTTCTCATTTTGTCCTTTTATGCTTACCGTAAACTTGTTGTTTTCTGTACAACTGGAATGGTAGGTGTGCTCACATGTATGGCCACCTTTGCATATATATAGTCCATGTACTAGGTAACAATCCCTAGAGATTTATGAGCGCAGCTATAGTGCTGAAAGAAATACAAAAACACAAAACAAAAGAGCATATTTGCTCTCAAAACAGAACAATATTTTTACAGAAAGATTGAAACTTTAAGAAATTTCTTCATGGTATCTCCTAGGTTAAATCCTTTCAAAATTTTGGATTCCATAGTCTTTTATTACAAAACCAGTATAAAGATTCGATTTTTCAAAAATCAGAATGACAGAAACGAGTGCACAAAATCTCAACCCTTACAAAGATCCTCTCTTTGTTGCTATAAATGAGAATGCTTCAACACCATTAGGGAGTATAATCTTTGATGGAAATAACTAACCTGGAGCAGAAATGTCAAGATTACGCTGGGAGGAAAGAACAAGCCGACTTTTCTTGAAGGAAAGCATCCTATGCCAACTGAGGGTGCTGATGAAATTCATAAG
Source organism: Spinacia oleracea (assembly GCF_020520425.1). Lineage (NCBI taxonomy): Eukaryota > Viridiplantae > Streptophyta > Magnoliopsida > Caryophyllales > Amaranthaceae > Spinacia > Spinacia oleracea. Next base: position 98,326,659 of record NC_079489.1, read on the forward strand.
TGGACTAGATGTGATTACATGGTGAGGTCTTGGTTGTTTGTTACAATGAAACCAGAAATAGCAGGATGCATGAACTCTATACAGTCTGCAAGAGAAGTCTGCTTGGAGTTGTTGGAGAGATATGGACAGACAAACGTACCACAACTTTATCAACCCAAGAAGGATCTTTGGGAATTTCAACAGAACAATCTAATGTAAGTGATTATTATTGCAAGTTAAAGATGCTTTGGGATGAAATTTTCATTACTTGAAGGGATGCCTGAATGTAATTGTGGAGCTATTGAGAAGTGTACTTGTAACTTGGTTAAGAAAATGTTTGATTTGGAACAAGTTAACAAGCTGATGAAGTTCCTGATGGGACTAAATACAAACTATGACCAGTTGAAAACAAATTACCTGAGTATGGATCCATCTCTCCCTGTGAATAAAGTCTACAACTTGATCCTTCCAGTTGAGAGACAAAAGCAAATCACAGGAGATATGGTTCAACAAAGCTCGGAGATGAGTGCTTTTCAAGCTAGTAAACGATTCCAAGAAAATGTTTACAATAAGCAGAATGTTGGAGTTTTTCAGAAGAGAAACTTTAAGAAACAAAAGACAGATGTCAAATGTGATCATTGTGGTATGAGGGGTCATGCTAAAGAGGGATGCTTCAAGCTGATCGGTTACCCTGAATGGTTCAAAGGAGCCAAAGGAAAGTCTAGTGTCAAGATTGCTGCAAATGTAAGTACTGAAGGTCTACAGGACACCCTTTTGATGATGATGGTGAGACAGGAACAAGCAACACCAAGCCAGATAGCAGCCTTATATCTGCAGTTGTACATGAAGTACTCAAAGCATTCTAGGAGAAACAATCTGCAGGAAGTTTCCACAATAGAACAAACATCATGAGTCATTTTGCAGGTATTATTTCAGCTTCAAATGCAGCTGTATTTCATGATATCTTTGATTGCAACTCATGGATAATAGATTATGGGGCATCAAATCATATGGCAGGAAATAAAAATCTCTTTAGTGATTTAAAATCATTAAAGAAAGAAGTTAATGTCATGCTTCCTGATGGAACTCTTAGAAAATTTGATCAAATTGGTGTTGTTGTTCTGGAACCAAAAATAGGGCTTCTCAATGTCTTGTATTTACCAGATTTTAGACACAACTTGTTGTCTTTGAGTAAGTTAATCGATACTAGCAATCTGGATATAGTTTTTGATGGGGGTGGATGTATATTTCAGGACCCTAATAGGAAGATAGTAGTGGCTTATGGAAGGAAAGAAAATGGGTTGTACAAGTTTAGTCTATCAAAGGAGCAAGGAGGAGGTATTTTTGACAAGAAAAAGAGTCTTGCTGGTGTAATAACTTCAAACTCAGTTAGTAATTCCAAGACAATTGTTTGTAATAATTCTATCACCTTGGACATGATGCATGCTAGACTGGAACATGGTTCTTTGTCAAAATTACAGCATTTGAAGTTTTGCAACTGTCATCAGTTACAAGTTTCGATTGTGACACATGTTCTGTGGCTAAACATCACAAACTTCCTTTTCCTGTTAGTCATAATATTGCTAAGGGTATTTTTGATCTTATACATTTAGACTTGTGGGGAGGATATAGAACTGCAAATGTAAATGGGGCAACATATTTCCTCACGATTTTAGATGATTACAGCAAAGTTACTTGGACTCACTTGCTAACTAGCAAAGAACAAGTGTGTGGGGTGATAGAAAATTTTCTTGCTCACATAGAAAATCAATTCAATGCTAGAGTGAAAACCATTAGGAGTGACAATGGTACAGAGATTGTGCAATCTCAATGTAGAAGCATATTTGGGAAGAAAGGAATAGTTCATCAAAAAAGCATTCCTGGGGTCCCACAACAGAATGGAAGAGTCGAGAGGAAACACAAATTTCTTTTAGAAACTGCAAGGGCGATGAGAATACATGCAGGCTTGCCAAAATACTTATGGGGTGAGTGTATTCTGGCAGCCACTCACATCATAAATATTCTTCCGAGTAGGGTGATAGAGTGGAAAACACCTTATGAGAGATTGATGGGAAAAGTCCTAAGTATGATCATCTGAGGACTGTAGGATGTCTTTGCTATGCTAGTGGAACTAAAAAAAGTTCTGATAAGTTTGATGAAAGGGGAATCAGGAGTATTTTAGTTGGGTATCCTTATGCTCAAAAGGGATATAAACTTTATGATCTAGAGAAGAAAAGAATTTATGTGAGTAGAGATGTGGTATTTAAGGAAAATATATTTCCCTTTATACACCTAGGAATGAACCAGAATGAAACCAAGGCCAAACTAAACACAATTCCCCTTACAAATCCTATAGTGGAGGTGTATGTAGAATCTGATGAAAGACAAGACCATGGTGTTGAAACAACACCAGTAAAAGAGCAACCATATAACCATGTTGAGGATGTACACCATGTTTTTGAACAGGAAGAAATGGTGCAACAAGAATTAGATGCTGAGAACATACCTCAAATAAGGAGATCGGTGAGAGATAGACATGTCCCTAGACATCTCAAAGATTTTAAGTACACTCTTCCTCCTAGTAATTTGATGGATCATGATGATCTGTTACCTTCTTTTTCTGCACACAAATTTAACGGATAAAGATTTTTACAGTGAGGATTACATTATTTCTTTTAATAATGTAATGAAGATCATAGAACCCTATACTTATAATCAAGCTGCTCAAGAAAAAGGTTGGAGACAAGCTATGAATGAGGAATTCAAGGCAATTGAAAAGAATGGTACTTGGGAGTTCCGTGAGCTACCTCCAAACAAAAAAATCTTATACTCGAAATGGGTCTACACTGTGAAGAAAGACAGAGATGGAAATGTCATAAGACTTAAGGCTAGATTGGTTGCAAGGGGTGACAAACAGGAAAAGGGAAAGGATTATAAGCACACTTTTTCACCAGTTGCAAAATTTGCAACTGTCAGAATTCTGATTGCTTTAGCAACAATTCAGAACTGGAAAATGCACCAGTTAGACATTAATAATGCATTTCTTCACGGATTTCTAGATGAAGAGGTGTATTTGAAGCCACCCAAGGGATATACCAAAGTTCCAGAGGGGAAGGTATGTAAGATGATAAGAAGTCTATATGGTCTAAAATAGGCTTCAAGACAATGGAATGTGGAAGTGACTAAATTACTCAAGCTCAGGGATTTCTACCAGACTTCCAAAGATTATTCTCTATTTTATAGAGAGAAGTATGGAAAATGTTGCATAGTACTAGTATATGTAGATGACTTCTTGATAACAGGAGATGATGAGAAATACATCAAGATTCTCAAATCAGATTTACATGCAGAATTCACAGTGAAAGATTTAGGTGAGTTGAAATACTTTCTAGGTCTGGAAGTCTCCAGAAATGAAAGTGGAACTCTCCTTAATCAAAGAAAATATGTTGCAGATCTTTTACATCATACAAATATGGTGGATCGCAAAGCTGCTGCAACTCCTTTTTCCTCAAATGTTAAGTTGTCCACTAAAGGTGGTGAAGCCTTAGAAGATCCTGAGAGATATAGAAGACTGATTGGTAAATTACTTTACTTAAAGCTAAGTAGACTTGACATTTCTTATTCTGTTCAGAACCTTAGCCAATTCATGGGTTTCCCTAGGGAACCACATTGGCATGTTGTCTTACATGTTGTAAGATACCTGAAAGGAACACCTGATTGGGGATTGTTCTATCCTAGTGTAGACACCTACTTTTGTCCCCGTTCCCGCAAAGGAAAGGTTCGATGATGAAAGCGTAAAAACTCCACTTGACAACGCATCTCCTATAAAACAAACGAATCTCGATTCCCCATTTCATTTCACCCGAAACCTGCTATTTATGGAAACCTGCTAAAAATAGTAACTGTCGTAAAAGGTAGCGTCTAAAAGTGGCAAATCATAAAAGATAGAAACCTGTCAGAATTAGGTGTTGCACTCCAACATAAATCTTAAATGAGATAGAAAACTGCAAGAATCCTATTCCTAATATGATTCAGAAATAAGAGTTACGTATTAATTAAAATCCTAACGAGCCTAGAGTTCGTAACGGGCCCATGCGCATTCCGTCACAAAATTGATACGCGCTAAAAAGACTCGAATTAATCTCAAACTCTACGGATTTTAGGAATCCGAATCTGACTAGACAAAAACTGCCCAGACCCTATTTTCAACGCCTGGCTCTGGGCGCCGAAATCTTCGGCGCCCAGGCCTGGGCGCTGAAATTACCTGGGTACGTCTCTTTTCCTAATTCTTTGCGGATTAGAACTCTGCAATTCTATCTTTCCACGAACTCTTCCCTATAAATAGGCCCCTAGTTTCGACGTGAAACAACACACAACAACACATAATATATTCTGAGTATTGACTCTAAACCCCTTAGCCTAAGCCTCTCGCTGCGAAACTGTTCACGCGTTCTGTCGCAATCGATCCATAAATCGAACAGAACGTATCCTGTCTCATAATTGAGATTCGTTAAATAAAAAGGAGAAATAGCAAAGTCAAAGTGGTTAGTTTTCTGAGAACCGTGACGCACCTTTCAAGGGTGCGTCGTAATGTGTCCCTTTTCGATGATTTAACTGCTTTCCTCGCCCTTTTTATGAACCGTTAAACTAACCTAATATGATTGTTCTACCACGCGTAACAAATATAATATTTTCGGGAAATCGGATTATCATGCTAGGTCCCTTAATGTTATTTAAATCAGATAATCACGATCGAATTAGTATTATATGTTGCATATTGCTAAAATCAACTCAGATTAGTTTAATAGTTAACGCATGTCCCTTCAATTATTTATGCTGAGCTAGTAAGGATATTCTGCCTCTGGAGTTATCGACGAGCGAATTACTCCTCTCGGTAGTTACAGTCCCCCGAACCCTCAATCTCTACCTTGCGGGTGTATATTGAGAGATCCCCACACCAGGGATCACAAGGGAACCTACGGCCGTCGTGGTCAAACATAATTGCACTCCCTTTATGTCACGATAACCGCGTTTTGTCAGTTTTTCTCATTGTTGTTAAAAACTGAATGGCGACTCCTATATTACTAGTCAATTGGGTGTATACTCACAGGAAATCCAATTACACTTGATTGAATAAAAAGAATCGTCACACCCACGATGGACAAGGTCACACATTAGCCTCGCGCTTTTTCGACCCCCTCACAGTGGCGACTCCACTGGGGATAGTGAAGGAAATACTCGTGCTTGTAGGTAATCAAAATAGCCGAAGGGTGAAACGATCCTACCCCGCGTTTATTTCCCCATCAAGTTGGGACGACCTGAAAATCAGCATATTAATGTGAACGGGCAGAATCGCATAACGAATCTCGGCTCCCTCGGGAGTTGGGACTAAGGATACCTTTTTTCGCCAATAGGGGGGTGCATACGCCGCACATGTTTCCCACTCGGTACTTGTGCAGGTAGTACACCTATCCCGAACCCAATCGCTCGCCCATTAGGTCCCTCTCGCCTGCATGCCCCCTTGGCTTGCACTTGCGGGTTGGCCTCTTGAGCGAAATTCGTCTGTTGAAGACACTACCTCGACCGGGGCATGTGTTGGATCTACAATAGAAGCGGTACCAAGCCAGGCGCAAATAAACTACCCATAGAAGCCTATCATAAACTACGTGGCATATTTAATTTTCAAATCCATGTTTGTAATGTAGTTATGTGTAGCGAAATATGTGATTGTGTGTGACAAACTATCCTAGAAAACCAACGACCTTAAAAACTGCCCTAACATTCATAGACTAATTTGCCAAAGAGTTATACCGAAACACGTGTCCCGCAAACCCGAATGGTCGCCACAAAATAAGCGACGCTCGGGATGGCCTGTAACGAATCCCACAAACGCCCTTACGCGTAAAGGACGTTATTAGACAAGCACGCAAATCGAAGTCGCATAAACAAAAAAACAGAAAACGAGAACCAGCCAGGGACGCATTTTCAACGCCCCTGGCTGGACGCCAGAATTTCTCACGCCCCTAGCTGGGCGCTGAAGTTGCTGCTTGGCCTCCTGGTCAGGCGCAGCAGCCTCAGTGCCCGAGCGAAAGGAAAATACGTAGCACAAAAAAAATGTTCATCGAAAGAATTGCTACGAGGGCGTAAGAAAAGCACTCGATTTCAAAAAAAGCGACTCGCGAAAAATTAATAACTCTTTGCGTCGTTGTTAGGCCTCCTACGACGGCAATGCTCGACACTAAAAATCGACCATGCAAATAATCATGAATGTCACACGGGCAGAGATTTTCAAAAACATAAAGAGTTCAAAGTGCACACATAACGGTCCAAATATACTAGTCCGACTTAGGGGTAGTCATAGAGTGTCTAAAAAAAACCGACTCACGAAACAAACTAATGTGTCTCCTACTCCACAACAATAATGCAGGGCCCCTGAGTACTTGCCCGTGATAGCCATCAAGGAACGCGCTGGAAGAAGCATATCCCGAACATCTATACCTAGAGGTCGCACAAACCCAAGAGATGCATGCTCTGGGACACGACCCTTTACGTTCTTAAAGGCCACTCGCCCCAAAGAACCATGCTATGCCAAAAACGCTCCCCAACTCACACGCTTTCGGGCTATTGTTTGGGTTAGAAAAGAAAAGAGTGAAGAAAGAAACAGAAATTATGGCATTAGCTCTCCAAGATGAAGTGTTCGATCCTACTAAATTGATCGCTCCATCACCCTCGAAAGATGACCAAATCCAACGAGGGTGGCGCAAGACTTTCAAATGGACTAATGCTCGTGGGATGAAGTTCAAGATATCTGCGGGAGAGGGTCCGATGTACGAAGAATTAGGGTCTGAATCCGAGTCTGACTCCGAGTCCGAACCTAGCAAAATTGTAACCCCTCCCGATAATAGTTTAAACCCGGAAATCTCTACTCCGGGAGATCTTTTTGATGTAATGCTTCATGACTTTAATAAGATAAACAAAACTTTTGAGTATGTGCCGCTTAAAAATCCGAGTAATAATGCAGAATGTCTCGCCACTAATGAGCACGAAAAAGAGCAGAAGAGGAATATACCGAACTAATAAAAGCTGTAAGTGAACAAGAACTCAAAACTCCTATAATTGAGGACACAGAATCGGTAAATATTGGAACAGAAGAAAATCCTAAAATTATTAAAATTGGCCTCACCTTAACTCCCACTGAAAAGGCCGATCTAATCTCCACTTTGCGGGAATTCGAGGGTGTCTTTGCTTGGTCCTACAAAGACATGCCAGGAATAGATCGAGAAATCGCTGAACATAAAATTCCGCTAGATCCCAAAATGACGCCAGTAAAACAAAAGCTACGGCGGCTCAAACCAGAGATAGCCTTGAAAATAAAAGAAGAAGTCACTAAACAATTAGACGCCGGCTTTATAAAAGTCTCCAACTACCCAGAATGGGTGGCCAATATTGTCTCCGTAGCTAAAAAAGACGGACGAGTGTGAATGTGCGTAGACTTTTGAGACCTCAACAAAGCCAGTCCTAAAGATGACTTCCCTCCACCTCACATTGACATACTAGTAGACAACACCGCAGAACACGCGCTCCTCTTCTTTATGGACGGGTACGCTGGATATAACCAAATACTCATGGCAGAAGAAGACATGGAAAAAACAACTTTCATTACCCCTTGGGGAACATATTGTTACACTGTAATGCCCTTTGGTTTAAAAAACGCGGGGGCTACCTATCAAAGAACAGCCACCACGTTACTCCATGACATGATACATAAAGAAATCGAGGTCTACGTGGACGACATGATCGTCAAATCTAAAGACCGGCGCGGTCACCTCCCGGCACTTAAAAAATTCTTCACCCGAATCTTGAAATATAACATGAGACTAAATCCCCAAAAATGTGTGTTCGGGGTAACCTCCGGAAAATTGCTAGGATATGTTGTTAGTACGCGAGAAATCGAGATTGACCCATCTAAGATCAAAGCCATTACCGAAATGCCCCCACCAAAAACTGAAAAGCAGATAAGGGGCTTCCTAGGAAAGCTGCAATACATTAGTAGGTTCATTTCCAAGCTTACTATGACTTGTGAGCCAATATTCAAAAAATTAAGAAAAGAAGAAAAGGCCGAATGGGATGAACAATGCCAAACCGCCTTCGATAAAATCAAAGAATACCTAAGCAAACCACCCGTCCTCTCCCCGCCTCTGCCTGGAATCCCTTTACGCCTATACCTAACCGTCACGGATACGGCAGCAGAAGCTATGCTCTCACAGTGTGTACATGGATCCGAGCGAGCCATTTACTACTTGAGCAAGAAGTTCATACAGTACGAGACGAGATACACAGAACTTGAGAAAACCTATCTCGCCCTCGTCTGCGCATCCAAAAAACTCAGACATTACCTATTGGCCCACACTGTTCACATAGTGTCACAACTAGATCCCTTAAAATACATGTTCGAAAAGCCCGCCCTGAGTGGTCGCCTGTCCAGGTGGCTAGTCATGCTCTCAGAATTCGACCTAAAATTCATGCCGGAAAAAACAATCAAAGGAAGAGCGGTAGCCGAATTCCTGGCTGAGCATGCCACGAATGAGGAAACCACGGAAGCTTACCTCCTCCCCAACGAGGAACTTCTGATGATACAAGACGACTATTGGACACTATACTTTGATGGCGCGTCCAACCAAAAAGGATGCGGCGTCGGAGTTCTCCTAGTCAGTCCCGAAGGAGCCCATATACCAATTTCCGTCAAACTTGACTTCGAGGCCACAAATAATGCCGCCGAATACGAGGCCTGCATAGTCGGGCTAGAGGCCGCAGTTAGCCTCGGAGTCAAATACCTGCAAGTCTTCGGGGATTCTTCCCTAATAATCAACCATATATCCAAAAGATGGAAGGTCCGAAGCACTAGTCTCTCAAAATATCAAGCTCACTTGGACCAAATAGTCGAGCAATTTGAAAAAATCGAGTATACGTACTTGCCAAGAGACGACAACCAATTCGCGGATGCACTAGCGAAGCTAGCTTCAATGCTCAACATCCCGAATGAATAGGACGGAATGATCCTTCGGGTCGAGCGAAGGAAAGAGCCGGCTTATTGTTGTGCCATAGACTACGAACCTGAAAACACCGAAGAAGAACCATGGTACACGGACATCCTTCGTTACAAAACAAGTGGGGAATTCCCCCCAAACACTTCCCCGCGAGCACAAAGGCCCTACGCCTCCTCGCTTCACAATATAGCATAATTCTGGGAGAACTGTACAAATACACGCCGAATAAAATCAAGTTACTTTGTGTCCATCAAAACCAAGCCCAAAGACTAATGGAAGAATACCATAACGGCGTGTGCGGACCCCATATGAACGGAAAAATGCTATCCCGAAAAAATGGCCAAAAATTATAAGGATTGGCCCAATAAATTGCACTTCGCATTATGGGGCTATCGAACCTTAATCCGCACCTCCATTGGAGTAACACCCTACTCCTTGGTATACGGAATGGAAGCAGTCCAACCGGTCGAGTTGGAGATTCCCTCCCTCCGGATCGTCCTAGAAAGCAAGCTACCCGAAGCTGATTGGGTTCAAGCTAGGTACGACGAACTCGTCCTTTTAGACGAACGGAGATTGAGAGCTCTACATCACGTGCAAGTGTACCAAAAGCGCATCGCAAGGCAATTCAACAAAAGAGTCAAACCTCGAAACATCAAAGAAGGCGATTTTGTATTAAAAGAAGTCCGCGCACCTACTACGGACCCTCGAGGAAAATTCCGGCCTAACTGGACAGGACCATATTTTGTAAAGACCATCCTACCTGGCGGAGCAGTCCAACTAGCCGACATAGATGGAGCGGAATTCGCTAACCTCACGAACTTAGACCAATTAAAAAAGTACTATATTAATAAAATTCAGTCCAGAGTTAAGGCATCTAATAAAACACATTAAGACTCATAAGCAAACATTCTGCGCATTACTCTAAGCAAACGGCATAAAACTCGATAAAGTAGAAAAAGCGAAGGACGAAACTTCAACGCCCAGGACTGGGCGCTGTTATTTTTCACGCCCAGGCCTGGGCGCCAATATTTCCTTCGCCCTAGATCGGGCGTCGTTCTCTCTTGCCACCTACCCTCCCGCTTCTGCAAAGTGTTCGTACTCCTTTTTCTAACCCTCAAAAGAACCACGAACACTTGGGGGGGGGGGGGGAAGCAGACGTGTAATGAACACCCTTTCAAAAAGTTTTTTTTCAAAAAGCTAGAACTACGCGCGACCTGATTCTGACAAGATACGTAGGCAATCCTTCTCAAGGATTCGGTCCAATAAAAATTAAAAAAATAATAAAGTCATGCAACGCATCAAGAAGAAAAGATATTGCAAAGGGCACTCTACCCTAACCCATGCACGGGCAAGACCAAATAAAATGAAAAAGCCACAAGAATTTCTAGGAACAAGCCCAACAAAGGAGTATGGCACGAGTCGGCAAAAAATAAATTCCCCCCTAGTGAACATGCATATGTAATACCCCAAGTAGTCGGTTAGTCTAAAAATATGTGTGCACTCTTATATGAACTCATTATTTTACGAAAGTCTTTTCCTTTTCAAAATTCGTCGTTGGTTTAGAAAGCTAATATTGCTATAATATGTTAAAACAAAGCCCACGGAAGGCTCAAAACATTCTTGCACCAAAAATCGCAAAAAAAAATACATATATACATGCGGAATACAAGAATAAATATGTACAAAACAGGAGGTAAGCCTAAGACTCGTCATCGGCTCCATGTCTCCAAGCCTTGCCGGTCCATCCACTCCACTCCCCGTGGTATGAGGGACCCCAGCCAGAGTCACCCCAAAAATGAGGTTGTGACTGCAACTCGGGGCTAGGCTCTCGGGCCACCGACACGGAACGCCGCCTACGCTCCGGCTCGGACCTCTCCCCGGAAAAACTCACCCCCGCGTCAGAACGACGATGCCGTAGGGGCGAGTGCCGTGCTCTCTCTCTCTCACGACGACCGTGTCCCCTGCCCGAGGGACCCGCGTCGTCGGCCCCAGCACGCCCAGCAGCCGTCTGCAAAGAAAAAAGAGACAGAAAGAGAATGAATAACCGAAAGCCAAACAAAAGGGTACTGATAAAAAATAAGAGGACACATTACCCGAGTAGAGTGGGGGCTCCTGCAAGAAAGTGCAGACCGAGCTCGAACCAACGCGGACTTCAACCGGTTGATCACCCCCACCATCGCATTGGCCGTACGGGCCGGAACCTGAAACAAGAATGTCAGTAAAAAAGGAAAGAAAAAAATATAAAAAGAGTACACAAATGAAAGGTGCATACCGCCTCTACTCCCTCAGGGAGCGGAGCATGGAAAACCCGGTCTTCCGGGAAAGTCTCCACAATCTCGGATCCACTCTCTCCGGTATACGAGATCCGAGCATAGGGAAGCACCCATCCCCCCAACGAAGGGTCAGGACCCTCCTGCACAAAACACAGTGGGCATAAACACATGGGCACGAGCATGAAAACACTAAAATCAATACAAAGAGAGGAGGCAACTTACAGAGCCAGGCTCCGGGAGACGAAGAGAATCCTGGATAAACTGGTAATAGCTAGCTCCCTCTATCACCAACTCTGTCGCCGGCACACCAGTCCTCGAATGGACCCTCCACGACTCACCTATCGAGCGAGTAGACAGCATGGTCGCAGGCGGAGGCCTGGGCACCGAAAAAACCCCGACCGTCTGCATACGTACCCGCTCTCCCAGGTACCAGACAGGGTCCCGGCGGCCAACGAACAAGACCCGCATCTGGCTCAGGGCATAACTATCCCTGACTGAAGCATGGGTACCCCTAAAAGAGAGCCATGGGGTCCAAACCACCTGTTTTTGTACAAACGCAGTCAGAACTCGCACATAAAAAATAATATAAAAGAATACGAGATAGAGGATAAGATTCTGTACATGCTCAGGGTTCTCGTCCCGGATAAGATCCCACACGGTATCGGGCGGTGGACGCACTGTCAGCTTCTTCTTCCAACCCCAACGGCGACCGGCAGGGAACTCCAAAGCCCTCTGCCCCTTTCGGGGGGCTAGCCAAGGTAAGTGCTCAAAGGCCCACAGCTGCAAAAAGAAAAGGGCAATAAAACATTAAAAAAGAAGAGGCCCGGTATAAGCGAGAAAGCAAAAGAAAATCTAGGCACGTACCTCGATCAAGCGCGGCACTCCCGCTAATGTAATCACAAAGTGACGTCTACTCGGGTCCGAGTCGCGCACCGACAAACTCATCTGGCCGACAAGTGTCGCATAGCCCAAATCGCCCCAGCGATAGTCACCCAGTGTAGACACGTCCTCCACCGTGCCTATCCACCTCGGGTCAAAGGTGTCAGTCGGACCCGATAGAAAAGTGGAAGTAATAAAATGGAGGTAGAACAGCCGAGCCTGTCTCAAAGGCGACTCCTTTACCCCATGCTCCAAAGCCCACATCAGGTCAGCGAAAGGTATCCCACGGGGCTGGTACGAAGGTAATCTACTACCCATCCACGAGCCCAGGAGCCTGGTACCCTCAGCAACAGTCGGCGATGGGCCATCCGACCTTAGACGAACGGGGTTCCCTGTAAAGGTCAAGCCCGTCAAAGCTGTGTAGTCCTCAGGAGTGATCGTCATCTCGCCCCAAGGAAAGTGGAAGGTGTTGGTGGTATCCCACCACCACCTCATGAACGATCGCAGAAAGGACAGGGAGATGTTGAGCCGCAGTATCTCCCAGAAAGTCTCAACCACCGGAAACAGTGAGCTCGACCTCACCAAGGCCTAGGCGTCTGAGCTCAGATAGCTAAAAACGGCCTCACTCGTCGTGGCGCCATAGCCGCGAACCGTAGTCTCTCTCCTCGCGTGAAGGCGGGAAGTCACATGGTGCTCTAGGTCGTAGTGCAGATCACGACCATCGTAAAGCTCAGGGCCCACCCATAAGGGACCTGGGCCAGTCGACTGACGCGTCATGCCACGCACCTCGTGGCCACCAGGAGGGGGTAACGACTCGTCAGACATGCTGATCAACAATACAACAAAGGCATTATACCTTTGACAAAATCGGCACTCATACCGATCCCTAAGAAGAGTGCATTTCACTCATGAAATGGAGTCATACAATTTTTGTTCCCTAAAAACATGATACTAAGTTCATACTTAGCAAAATTCCCTAAGTAAAAATTAACTCCAGCAAAATCAAAATTCTCCCATAATTTGTCATTCATGAATTATGAGGAACGCAAGCAATATACCAAGAACACCTACATCATAAGAAAATACTAGATTCGTAGGTATACTTGGGGGCTAGCATGAGAATGCCCAAATTCAACAAAAATCAACATACTTGCAAAAATTAGCATGCACAAATTAATTAACATGTTATGTGGAACATTTCCAACTATCTAATTGAAGAAAAGGGGGCACAAAATCAAAAACCCCCAAATCAATTTCATGCACAAAAATACTTGACAAAAATACTGAAATTGACAAAAAAGCTCGAAAATATTGAAAATTACTTACATTGGGAAGATTAGGAAGTGATTTGGAGTAGAATTCGTGAAAGAAAGTGAAGAAAACGAGCAAAAATCAGTAGAGAGAAGTGAAGAAGTTTGAGCGAAAAATGGTGGAAATGGGAAAGGAAGGAGACGGTCCGCGAATTTAAAAACCAGCCCCCCCCTTCGCATTTTCAACGCCCAGCTCTGGGCGTTAGAAATTCTCGCGCCCACTGCAGGGCGCTGAAAATGCTTCCTAGACAACGAATATTCGCTGTCGGGCACGCGTACTCCCCTATTTTGTGTAAGATATCCGTTATCTTGATATTTCTATCCCAAAAAAAAAAAAAAACAACAAAAAATTTCAAAACAGATTCGTCCACTTCTATCGGACGGGGCGTCCACCCTCAGCGGACAGGTTCGCCATCTTCAGCCGGCGGGGTCTACGTCACAAATTGCGTAGGTCCTTAGTTTCAAAAACATCAAAACAGATTCGTCCACTTCTATCGGACGGGGGGTCCACCCTCAGCGGACAGGCTCGCCCACCTTCAGTGGGCGGGGTCTGCGTCACTAACAGCGCAAGTCCTTAGTCGCTGCAGCGATAACTTTTATCGGTTTTCCCTTTTTCCGAAAATTAAAGGATTGGTTTTCCCTTTTTCCAAAAATTAAAGGATTGGTTTTCCCTTTTTCCAAAAATTAAAGGATTGGTTTTTCCTTTTTCCAAAAATTAAAGGATTGGTTTTCCCTTTTTCCAAAAATTAAAGAATTGGTTTTTCGCTTTTCTAAAAAAGAACGATGTGTTGGATTTTCCTTCGTTTTACGTCCTATAAAAACAAGGGGGTTTTCTCGTTTAGCTAGCCCTGAAAATGAGAATCTTTAAAAACGTTTTACCTCGTGATTGGGCTTGGCCAGGCCCAATTACACTTTACAGCTTTAATTTCGAAAACGTCTGTAGTTACTCCCAGTGACAAAGTGAGGGAGTTTCTACGCACCTTTAGATCCTTCCAATGACAGAGTGAGGAAGTTTCTATACTATCAGTTGACAAATCCCAATGACACGTGAGGGATATGTCGACACTTCAAGTGATGACCCTTAAGTCATATGTTATCACTCGGGGGCTCGTGAGACCCTCGCAAAACAGGTCACATACACCATGGCTTGTGTGATGCACTCCGTCTAATACTTTGACCATCGTCTTACTCCAAGACTTAGTCAAAGTGGGGGCTAACTGTAGACACCTACTTTTGTCCCCGTTCCCGCAAGGGAAAGGTTCGATGATGAAAGCGTATAAACTCCACTTGACAACGCATCTCCTATAAAACAAACGAATCTCGATTCCCCATTTCATTTCACCCGAAATATGCTATTTATGGAAACCTGCTAAAAATAGTAACTGCCGTAAAAGGTAGCGTCTAAAAGTGGCAAATCATAAAAGATAGAAACCTGTCAGAATTAGGTGTTGCACTCCAACATAAATCCTAAATGAGATAGAAAACTGCAAGAATCCTATTCCTAATATGATTCAGAAATAAGAGTTACGTATTAATTAAAATCCTAACGAGCCTAGAGTTCGTAACGGGCCCAGACGCATTCCGTCACAAAATTGATACGCGCTAAAAAGACTCGAATTAATCTCAAACTCTACGGATTTTAGGAATCCGAATCTGACTAAACAAAAACTGCCCAGACCCTATTTTCAACGCCTGGCTCTGGGCGCCGAAATCTTCGGCGCCCAGGCCTGGGCGCTGAAATTACCTGGGTACGTCTCTTTTCCTAATTCTTTGCGGATTAGAACTCTGAAATTCTATCTTTCCACGAACTCTTCCCTATAAATAGGCCCCTAGTTTCGACGTGAAACAACACACAACAACACATAATATATTTTGAGTATTGACTCTAAACCCCTTAGCCTAAGCCTCTCGCTGCGAAACTGTTCACGCGTTCTGTCGCAATCGATCCATAAATCGAACAGAACGTATTCTGTCCCATAATTGAGATTCGTTAAATAAAAAGGAGAAATAGCAAAGTCAAAGTGGTTAGTTTTCTGAGAACCGTGACGCACCTCTCAAGGGTGCGTCGTAATGTGTCCCTTTTCGATGATTTAACTGCTTTCCCCGCCCTTTTTATGAACTGTTAAACTAACCTAATATGATTGTTCTACCACGCCTAACAAATATAATATTTTCGGAAAATCGGATTATCATGCTAGGTCCCTTAATGTTATTTAAATCAGATAATCACGATCGAATTAGTATTATATGTTGCATATTGCTAAAATCAACTCAGATTAGTTTAATAGTTAACGCATGTCCCTTCAATTATTTATGCTGAGCTAGTAAGGATATCCTGCCTCTGGAGTTATCGACGAGCGAATTACTCCTCTCGGTAGTTACAGTCCCCCGAACCCTCAATATCTACCTTGCGGGTGTATATTGAGAGATCCCCACACCAGGGATCACAAGGGAACCTACGGCCGTCGTGGTCAAACATAATTGCACTCCCTTTATGTCACGATAACCGGGTTTTGTCAGTTTTTCTCATTGTTGTTAAAAACTGAATGGCGACTCCTATATTACTAGTCAATTGGGTGTATACTCACAGGAAATCCAATTACACTTGATTGAATAAAAAGAATCGTCACACCCACGTGCTTTTATTCGTGCATTATTCGTGCACGAGGGACAAGGTCACGCATTAGCCTCGCGCTTTTTCGACAATGGATCATGTGCTTTTACTTCTAGGTCCTTAACTAGATATTGTGTTTTCTTAGGAGCTTCTTTAGTTTCATGGAAAACTAAAAAGCAAAAGACTGTTTCGAAATCATCATGTGAATCTGAATACAGAAGCATGTTTCAAACTACAAGTGAAATGGTATTGGTGGATGGTATCCCAGAAGAATTGCAAGTTCAGATTCCCAAACCCATTCCCTTATACTATGACAATAAATCAACAATGCATATTGCAGAAAACCCAATCTTTCATGAAAGGACTAAGCACCTTAATAAAGATTGTCACTATGTTAGAGAACATATGGAGAACGGATTCCTCGGTATTGTTTTTGTTAGATCTTCTCTTCAGTTAGGAATAGAGTGATTAGTCCTTATTGTGTTGTTGAGCAACAACACAAGTTTCTTTGTGGCAAGTTAGAACTTATACCATATATACAAGTCCAACTTGAGGAGGGGATGAAGAAATATGCACATCAATAACAATTAAGAATAGAGTGATTTGTCCTTATTGTGTTGCTTAGCACATAGGATTCTTTTCTATTTCTCATTTTGTCCTTTTATGCTTGCTGTAAACTTGTTGTTTACTGTACAACTGAAATGCTAGGTGTGCTCATATGTATTGCCACCTTTGCATATATATAGTCCAGGTACTAGGTAACAATCCCTAGAGATTTATGAGCGCAACCATAGTGCTGAAAGAAATACAAAAACACAAAACAAAAGAGCATATTTGCTCTCAAAACAGAACAATATTTTTATAGGAAAATTGAAACTTTAAGAAATTTCTTCAAGTTTCTTCACATAATGTATTTTGTTTGAGATACAACAAGTATAGAATGAATTTAATTAATCAAGAGGTTTCGTTGTTTAAAAGCAGATGTGGTATGCCTATGCAAAGACAATAGGAGAGAAGACCGCATGGAAAGTAGCCGAGGAAAGAAATCTGGATCTTGTGGTTGTACACCCATCCTTTGTCATTGGTCCCTTGCTTGCTCCCTATGTATCTAGCTCCCTCAAATATGTACTTGATTTAATTAAAGGTGACCATTTAATTTCATTTTGACAAATTAACTTAAATGTGTACGTCATCATATTACTACAACGCAGTAGTGATAGCTGATAAATACACATACACTCTTTGAATTGAACATGACATTATCGATCAGGTGCAAAAGGGGGATATCCCAACGGTTATTGCGGATTCGTTCATGTAGAGGATGTAGCAGCAGCTCATATATTAGCTATGGAGGAAAGCAAAGCATCAGGCAGATTAATCTGTTCTAGCTCAGTAGCTCATTGGTCCGACGTTGTGGCATCGCTTAGGACTAAGTATCCCATGTACCCATTTGAAACCAAGTACGTACTATCATCTTTTAATTGTATGTTTTTCATTGTTAAACTAACTTCATTTTATGTTTATGGTTCCAAATATACCACTAATATTGTATGGTACCTAGGCTTAATGACAAAGAAGGAGACCGAAATCAACACACCATGGATGCTACTAAGATTCTGCACTTGGGGTTCCCAAGTTTCAAAACTATCCCTCAAATATTTGATGATTGCATCAAAAGCTTCCAAGCTAAAGGGATTTTGTAGTCCATTTGTTTCAAGAACTAATTAAGAAAATTGAATAATGGTAGATATCATGCAAAGATATGATGCCTCTTTTATTTACGTATAAGAAAAAGTGAATTGAAGCCGAATTGTATTGTATTTGGCTCTACTCTTTGTACGACTCTTGATTCTGATATCTTGGAAGTTCTCCTTTTTGGAGAGGATCTTAATTGTACTTTTTGTTGCATTTTATTGGGATTTGATTTCTTAAAAAAGTGGCGGACTATTTGAAGAGTGTCAGGTATATATATATATATATATATATATATATATATATATATGTATATATATATGTTTAGGCTCAAGTGAGAAGCCTTCTTATGGTGAGAAGGGTGAGAAACAATATGGACCATTAGATAAAAACTGGATGGCCGTGATTACATTACCGCTGATTCACATCACTTTATCTACTAACGTCTAAACCCAATCAAAAGCTCTAGCCCGTCATTTACTTTTTTTTCTCTCCTCTTATCTTTATCCTCTTCCCTGTCGAGGAAGTATAAATCAATATCTGTTATGTATTTCAAGATATAAATCACCCCAGTAAACGACAAAATAGGCTAAAGACAAACGCTAAAGGACAAAATCAATTTTTTTTTGAAAATGGCATCCGTTTTTGAAAAATGGCATCGGTTTTTTAAAAATGGCATCCATTTTTCAAAATGGCATCTGTTCTTTGAAAAATGGCACCTGTTTTAATGTTTGTCTTATCCCTATTTTGTCGTTTAGTGGGGTGATATATATCTTGAAATACATATCAGATATTGGTCTCTCCGCCCTCCTTCCCTACCAACTTAATTATGTTAGAGCTCCTCATTAATGACGTCCCATTTATCATTTCTCTCACTGAAGGAAATAATGCCCTTGGTCCAAGTGTGCATTTAATGCTAAGTCTAATAAATGCGGTTTAGTGTTAATTAACAAGTTAATAATTCAGTGAGATCAAGTGAACTGAATACCTAGCTAGAGGCCGCTTCAGTTCAAGTGAAATTAATCTACAACTTACTCTTGACTGAACCCGTAGGGTCACACTAATAGTATGTGAACGGATCAAGTATTTAAGTTAGTATATTCATTAAGTACTCCATTTATGAACATTCGGAAACGATGGATCTCGGTTCTAGTGGGAGCTGAAATCGTCAAAAGGAGGAATAAAGAATACTCCGGAAATGTTGATATTGCGGAAAACGGAAATATGGATCATGACGGAAATATAAATATTATCCAAGTCGTAGATCTTGCCGGAAACGGAGACATGGCTCGTATCGGAATATATTATCGGAAATAGAAATATTGTCAGAAACGGAAATATCACCGGAATCGGAAATATTGTCGGAAAAGGAAATTATTTCTGTAATCGAAAATATTAACGGAGAAGTAAATATTTGTTCGAATCGGAAATGAATTCCGGAATCGGAAAACGAATCGGAAGCTCCACGAGCGACAAGACGGCAAGCTAGCCGGCTCATCGCTCGACAAGCAAAGATATCACCATGGGCCGCGCCAAGCTACGAGCAAGGCAGCAGCCCCATGGGCCGCGCCAAGCTGCAAGCAAGGCAACAACTCATGGGCCGCGCCAAGCTTGTGTCAAGGCAGCAGCACATGGGTTGCGCCAAGGTCGCGTACAGTAGCTGCGAGGCGTGGGCCGCAGCGCCATGGGCCAAGGCAACTCGGGCAACCCACGTGGGCCCTTGTGGCTGCGTGGGGTTGTTCGTCTTGGGCTTTAAGTAATATCCGATTAGTTAAATTCCTAGTTTTACTAGAATTCAAATAATTAAGAGTTTAATTATAGTTGCAATTCTAATTGAATTAGAATTTCAATCCTAGTAGGTTTGGTAATTCTATTTGTTAGGTTATGATACATATAAATGAATATAAATCATGCGGAAAAACCATAAAGCCATGAATCCAAATTAATTGCCACATAACAATTAGCATAATTTAGGACACATACACTTTGTAGCGTGCCCTCCCTAGCTGCGCCCGAACCGAACAAGAACAAGACTAGGACTCCAAATGTCGTCCCTCCGTAGATAGTCCACAGCACGTTCGTATCCGCCTTAGATTTAATTAACTAGAATTGCACCTAAGGTTCTATGAATATGTTCGAATATTTTTGGTCAATATTATACTTAGTTTTAATCCTTAAAACTAGGTGTATGATTGAAAATTATGTGTACATAAATTTGTGAATGCCATCACATATTTATAGAGTAGGAATATGGAATTGAAAGTCTACTAGGATTCAAGAATTCTAACTCTATTAGAATTAGAGTTTCCTTAAAACTAGTAATTCAGAAAATTAATCTAATCCTAATCGCTTAAGGATTTGATGCATGCACAAACTCCAACACGCACACGAGCACGTCCCACAAGCGAGCAGGCCATCGCAGGCTTCGCAGCCCATACGAGCTCGCTGCCTTGCTCGCAGCCCGCGTGCTGTGTCGCAACCCATGTTACTCGCAGCCTTGGCGCGCTGGGCCCGACCTTGCGCTGGGCCTGGCGTTCCTTTGGCTTGCTGTTTTGCGTGCTGGGCTTGCTGGACGTGGGCCTGGCGTCGTGCCGGGCCTTCGTGTAGCAAGCTCGTCCGATGCTTATTTCGTACGACGCGCTTCCGATTAATTTTCCGATTCCGGAATTCATTTCCGATTCGAACAATATTTACCACTTTCGATTCCGGAATAAATTTCCGTTTCGAACAAATATTTAATATTTCCGATTCCGGAATTATTTTCCAATTCCGATAATATTTCCGATTCTGACAATATTTCCGTTTCCGGCAATATTTCCGATTCCGGCAATATTTCTATTTCCGATAATATTTTCTGATACGTACCATGTTTCCGTTTCCGGCAACATCTACGACTTGGATAATATTTATATTTCCGTTTCCGGCAATATCATCGTTTCCGGAGTATTCATAATTTGCCTTTTGACGATTTCAGCTCCCACTGGAACCGAGATCCGTCGTTTCCGAATATCCATAGATGGAGTATTTAAATCCTTTAAATACTTGATCCGTTCACGTACTATTTGTGTGACCCTACGGGTTCAGCTAAGAGTAAGTTGTGGATTAATATTATTAATTCCACTTGAACTAAAGCGACCTCTAGCTAAGCATACAGTTCAATTGATCTCACTGAATTATTAACTTGTATAATTAATACTGAACCGCATTTATTAGACTTAGCATTAAATGCATACTTGGACCAAGGACATTATTTCCTTCAGTCTCCCACTTGTCCTTAGGGACAAGTGTGCATTTCCTAATTCCTTTGTCGCTTGATGCTTGCTCTTGAACATAAGGTAAGAGTTGTCATCCTTATTATGTCCAGAGGTGTTTCTCGGTTTCAGAGTTCAACTGATCAAATAAACAGACAATCATAGCCTATGATTCATCTGAGCACGGCCATGCATTTTACAGTTTCTAGCTCTCCGAGTGGCCTTGTACAACTTTCAGCATCTCATCCCGATTTATCGGAGGACAATCCCAATATTGCGATCTTGAGATTAGACTTCGTTTGATAGGTGATTGCCCGAGCGTTGCCTTTATAGCCTCCTTTTACGGTGCGACGGTTGACAACGTCAAAGCAACCAGTTCTCAAACAAGTAATCTCAAATGACTCGGGTATTGAGGATTAGTGTCTAATAATTTTAATGAAATTTACTTATGACAGATTTTCATCTCTTACAGTAAAGTTTCATAGGTCTGTCCAATACTAGTCTTCCCAAAGTAAGTATCTATGCAAATGATTGCGACATTGCCATGTCCACATAGTTCAAGAAACATAACTACTAGTCATCTTGCATTCTAGTCGTCTAACGTTTTCTATGCGTCCATCTTTATAGAAAACTTCGACCAGGGACCATTTTCAACTTTTGACATTCAAGTTCACTTGATAGACATTTCTTAGTCACAGGACTGGTCCTGACAGTCTATCTTGAATATATCGTCAAATTGAAGGGACTCATCATTTAATAAACCACAAATTAAATGGAAAAATGAATTCTATTCATTTATGTGACCACTAATGTTTTACAAAGTATTGAACTCTAAAACTTTAAAACATTAAATAAGGACATCAAAGCCATTATCCAACATGCTTGATTCCCATAGCTACAGTGTGCGAGTTGTGCTTCGCCTGCGGCAGAGATTTAGTTAATGGATCTGAGATGTTGTCATCAGTTCCAATCTTGCTTATCTCGACTTCTTTTCTTTCAACGAACTCTCATAGAAGGTGAAATCTACGAAGTACATGCTTGACTCTCTGGTGGTGTCTAGGCTCCTTTGCCTATGCAATAACTCCGTTATTATCACAATATAGAGCAATTGGTCCTTTAATGGAGGGGACTACACCAAGTTCACCTGTGAACTTCCTTAGCCAAATAGGTTCCTTTGCTGCTTCATGTGCATCAATGTACTCCGCTTCAGTTGTAGAATCCGCAATGGTGCTTTGCTTAGCCCTTTTCCAGCTTACTGCACCTTCGTTGAGGCAGAATACAAACCCAGACTGTGATCTGAAATCATCTTTGTCGGTTTGGAAACTTGCGTCCGTATAGCCTTTAAAATTAATTCATCATCTCCACCATAGACCAGGAAATCATCTTTGTGCCTTTTCAGGTACTTCAGAATATTCTTGGCAGCAGTCCAATGTGCCTCTCCTGGGTCTGACTGGTATCTGCTCGTAGCACTGAGTGCGTACGCAACATCCGGGCGTGTACATATCCTAGCATACATTATTGAACCAATCAATGATGCATATGGAATCCCACTCATTCGTCTACGCTCATCCAGTGTTTTTGGGCACTCAGTCTTGCTTAGAGTCATTCCATGAGACATGGGTAGGTAGCCTCGCTTGGAGTCTGCCATATTGAACCTTTCAAGCACCTTATTGATATAAGTGCTTTGACTGAGTCCAATCATTTTTTTAGATCTATCTCGGTAAATCTTGATGCCCAGCATGTACTGTGCTTCTCCTAGATCCTTCATCGAAAAACATTTCCCTTGCCAAATCTTGACAGAGTTCAACATAGGAATGTCATTTCCGATAAGTAATATGTCGTCGACATATAATACTAGAAAAGCAATTTTTCTCCCACTGACCTTCTTGTATACACAAGATTCGTCTGCGTTCTTGATGAAACCAAAGTTACTGACTGCTTCATCAAAACATATATTCCAGCTCTTTGATGCTTGCTTCAATCCGTAGATTGATTTCTTTAGCTTGCATACCTTTTTAGCATTCTTTGGATCCTCAAAACCCTCAGGCTGTGTCATGAACAAAGTTTATGTTAAAACGCCGTTTAAGAAAGCGGTTTTGACATCCATCTGCCATATTTCCTAATCGTAATATGCAGCGATTGCTAACATTATCCGAATAGACTTTAGCATTGCAACTGGTGAAAAGGTTTCATCGTAATCCACACCGTGGACTTGCCTGTAACCTTTTGCAACCAATCTAGCTTTGAAAACTTCTAGTTTCCCATCCTTGTCCTTTTTCAGTTTAAAAACCCATTTGCTTCCTATGGCTTGGTAGCCATCTGGCAAATCGACCAAATCCCAAACTTGGTTTTCAGACATGGAGTCTTATTCAGATTGCATGGCTTCTTGCCATTTCTTGGAGCTAGGGATCGTCATAACTTGTTTGTAAGTCGCAGGTTCATCACTTTCAAGTAATAGAACTTCATAGCTCTCGTTCGTTAAAATACCTAAGTACCTTTCCGGTTGAGATCTATATCTCTGCGATCTACGCGGGGTTACATTTCTAGATGGTCCTTGATTCTCACCAAATACTTCTAAAGATCTCTGAGTTTCATCCTGAATGTCATCTTGAGCATTCTCTAGAGTTTGTTGTTCGACTCGAATTTCTTCGAGGTCTACTTTTCTCCCACTTGTCATTTTGGAAATGTGATCTCTTTCCAAAAAGATACCATCTCGAGCAACAAACACCTTATTCTCAGATGTATTGTAGAAGTAATACCCCTTTGTTTCCTTTGGATAGCCCACAAGGATACGTTTGTCAGATTTTGGTTGAAGTTTATCTGAAATTAATCATTTGACGTATACTTCACAACCCCAAATCTTAAGAAAAGACACTTTTGGAGGCTTTCCAAACCATAACTCATATGGAGTCTTTTCAACCGCTTTAGACGAAGCTCTATTTATAGTGAGTGCAGCTGTGTTTAGTGCATGTCCCCAAAATCTATTTGAAGTTCGGCTTGACCCATCATTGATCTAACCATGTCTAGCAAGGTTTTATTCCTCCGTTCCGACACACCGTTCCATTGAGGTGTTCGAGGAGGAGTCAATTATGATAGAATTCCACATTCTTTCAGATGGTCATCAAATTCGTAGCTAAGATATTCACCGCCTCTATCAGACTGCAGTGCCTTAATCTTCTTGCCTAATTGATTCTCTACTTCACTCTGAAATTCCTTGAATATGTCAAAGGATTCAGACTTATGCTTCATTAGGAAGACATAACCATATCTACTGAAGTCATCAGTGAAAGTGATAAAGTTGCTGAAACCACCTCTAGCATTTGTACTCATTGGTCCACATACATCTGTATGGATTAAACCCAATAGTTCATTAGCTCTTTCTCCAACTTTGGAGAAAGGTTGCTTTGTCATTTTGCCAAGTAAACATGATTCGCACTTACCATAATCCTCTAAGTCAAATGGTTCTAGAATTCCTTCCTTTTGAAGTCTTTCTATGCGCTTTATGTTTATATGGCCTTTCAACAATGCCACAGATAGGTGAGATCTGAATCATTCTTTTTGGCCTTTTTGGTATTTATGTTATAAACTTGTTTGTCGTGATCTAATAAATAAAGTCCATTGACTAATCTAGCAGATCCATAAAACATCTCTTTAAAATAAAACGAGCAACTATTGTCTTTTATTAAAAAGGAAAATCCCTTAGCATCTAAGCAAGAAACAGAAATGATGTTTTTAGTAAGACTTGGAACATGGAAACATTCTTCTAGTTCCAAAACTAGCCTAGAGGGCAACGACAAATAATAAGTTCCTACAGCTAATGCAGCAATCCGTGCTCCATTTCCCACTCGTAGGTCGACTTCACCCTTGCTTAACCTTCTACTTCTTCTTAGTCCCTGCGAATTGGAACATAAGTGTGAGCCACAACCTGTATCTAATACCCAAGAAGTTGAATTAGCAAGTATACAGTCTATAACGAAAATACCTGAAGATGGAACGACTGTTCCGTTCTTCTGATCTTCCTTAATTAAGCTTTGGGCACTCTCTCTTGTAATGGCCAAATTCCATCACAATAAAGACAGCTTAATGTGGACTTGTCCTGCTTTGTCTTCTTCTTCTTTGACTCAGCATTGCCCTTGGACTTTCCACCTTTCTTGAATGGTTTCCCTTTAGCCTTGAGTAAATCTTTGGCTTCACAGTCGAGTACTATCTCAGCCTTTCTGACAAGGTGAACAAACTCTGCAACTGTTTCATCTCTTGGTTCACTTAGGTATAGTTGCTTAAAGCGACCAAACCCACTGTGCAGGGAATTGAGCAAGATAGAGACTGCCATCGTTTCGCTTATTGGTGTTCCCAGCAGACTTAGGCGATCAAAGTATGAAAGCATAAGTTCTACATGGAACCTTAGTGGGACACCAATTCTTTGTCTAGTGCGAAGGAGCTGAACATGTGTTTCTTAGACCTCCATCCTAAAACACCTGTTATCAGAACTAACCTTTAGACCAGACATTGAATCAATCAACTCATGGACGTTTAGGTCCCTGTCCTCCGTGTTTCCACGACAGATATCCCTCAGATTCTTGATGAGCGTAAAAGGTTCGTAAGCTACAAACCTTCTAGCCCATTCATCAGGGATATTGTTCAGCATGAGACTCATAACCTTTTTGAGGTCTGCATCCCAGTCGGCATATCTTTCAGGGATCATGTCTCTGGCATAGTAGCTTGGCATTGGATTGAACAGTACATACTCAAGTCCATTGAGTCTAAGTACTTCAACTAGCTTAGCTTCCCATTCAAGAAAATTTGTTAGGTTCAGCTTGACCATAAGCTCAGAACCCATGATGATATTTTGATTGTTGTTTGCCATAGTAAAAACTACAATTGAAAAAGAATAAACAAATAAATAACCATTCACAGTTTCTCTTAATAAAGTTAAATTCTAGCATACATGCATAATTTATCATTTATTAAGCATTTTATTCAAGTTATGTGTTCCGACAGGTGTGAATAAAATGATTCCAAGATCCTTAAATCATTGAAGAATTAAGCACATTATGTATTTAGACTCAATTCTAAAATATTTTAGGTAAGCAAAGCCTTTGCTAATAGTCTAGAAACTACTCTTGGTTGATAGGTACGTCTAAGAGCTTATTAGGTAAACCTATCTCATTTGCCACGACATAAATGGACTCCTTACTTATATCGTTGAGTTTCACCAAAACTAACATGTACTCACAATTATTTGTGCACCTTACCCCTTTAGGATCAATAAGTAACACCTCGCTTAGGCGGAAAACTATTACTAAGATTGATGTAAAGGTTTATCCAAGTAAGTGTTATTTTGGAACTTAAGGCTCTTACTATGTTGGTTAGATTTTAAGTGAACTAAAATCCTTAATCATGCAACATAATCAAGCCATAATCTCATGCATAATTAAGACATATTTAAAGCAATAAATAACTTAAAACATGAATAAGATATAAATGTGATCTAGTATGGCCCGACTTCATTTTGAAGCTTCAACTTCAAACTCCGTCTTGCAAATGGATCGGAAACTTCGTCTTGAATTTCACCATGGGAGGCCCCATTTTCTTCAAATAGGCTAAGCTATAAATTAAATTAATTACAACTATTTGATGGTACGCAGACCATATTTAAATTAAAAACTTTGGTTCATTAGACCAATTTTACATTCAAATTAATGGTACGCAGACCATATTTTCTATCCTATTTGGGTCATACTAGTCACTTTCAATAACCTGCAAAATAGTACATATACAATATATACTATTCACCCATTCATTTATCAACGAATAACCCACATAGCTGGTTAGTAGAACATATTATGCATCACATAAATATTTGCAGCAATTAATCAAGGCTTCCAATAATCTACCAATTATTCAATCCTTATTATATCTAATCAAGTTTTTTTAACCTTAAAGGATTGTAGACCTAATCAAGAGTTTATGACTAAAAGGCTCCCACTTAAACCAATAAATTTACATGCTTTACTAATTT
This sequence comes from Spinacia oleracea, assembly GCF_020520425.1. NCBI lineage: Eukaryota > Viridiplantae > Streptophyta > Magnoliopsida > Caryophyllales > Amaranthaceae > Spinacia > Spinacia oleracea. The sequence continues at coordinate 98,353,723 of NC_079489.1, forward strand.
TAAACGTAAAATTGTATTTCCTAGTCTAACCGGAAACATACAAATTTAATTAAAATTTAAAGCTCATATAAATTATTAATTGAATCCTTTAATTTATTTTCAGTTTATTAAATTAATAAATTTAAATTTTTTCAAGGTTTTAATTTTAGTAAAATAAATTAGTATAAATTAAAATTTATAATAATTAGATTATTCAAAATTAAATTCAGAGAAAAAATTAAATTCAAAACGCATCAATCGGATCAAGACGAGGCCATGGCTTTCGCCCATGCCCCGTCGAGTGCACGAGGCAACAACGCCCCTCGACTGACCGCATAGCAAGGCACGAGCAGCAGCCACGCCTAGACGCAGCAAGCCGAGCCACGCCTAGGCGCAGCAGCAGCTCGCTCACTATGGCGCATCAGCGATCGTTGGGCGAGGCATCAGAGGCAGCGCTCGCTGTGGTGCAACATCCCTCGCTGCCCACGCGCGCATGCCTGCTCGCTCTTGTGCCTTGCCTAATCGCCCCATCACCCATGGTTCGCAGCACACACGCCCAAGCAACCTTTGCCTTGCGCGCATGCCACGCTCGTTGCTCGCTGCATTCGTACCGCATGGGCGACGAGCTCCCTTGCTCGTCGTCACATGCCCGTTGATAAGTGGGTTTTTAACCTACTAAGGATGGTGTTTTTAGGTGGACTTTAGTGTTAGTTTAGTGGATTTTTATCTCTTTTTTCTTACTTTTGCCATTTTTCTTACTTTTCTTAGTTTCACTAGTTTTTATAGTTTTTAGGCCTTTTTCTTCTTTGTTTTTCTTTGTTTCCCTTGTTTCCTTTCCCTTTGTGTAGGTATTTGGTGATCCACGAGCATTTTGATGAGCCAAAGAACCAAGAAAAGAGCCGGAGAAACCGGAAAAGCCAAGGAGTCGAACTTGTGCACAACTGCCATACTAAAACGAGCATAACTTTTTTTCTACCTAATATTTTCTTGTGATTCTAGTTGGAGATAAAATCTTATTCCAAGGGATTTTCAACGAGTGGTCACACGACTTATTTGGACGAGTAACGAAGAAGTTATGGCCATTTGAAGCAGGCTATGTTCGATTTTCCGCGAGAAGACTCATCCCGCCCGCGACAAAGAACTATCCCGCCCGGGACAAGGCATCCAGACCGCGACGAATTTTACCCCGGGCGGGATTTGGTACTGGAACTCTTTGTTATTTTTTTCCAGCTCTCTCGTCCCGCCCGGGACAATCACGTCCCGCCCGGGACGACGTGTTCTGCGATTTTTCAATTTTGACGGATTCCCCAATGTTAAGGGGATTATTATCGTTTTTGGCTAAGAACTTGAAAAACACTCTCTCATATTTTTCAGATTCTCTCTCTAGAAAAACACTTAGTTGATTTAATTTACTTGCTTATTTAGATTAATCTTCCACTTCAAGATCAAGAATCAAGATTGTAATTCAACATTTTAAGCAATTTCCTCCATTGAAGCTTCATTTGTAAACTCTAAACTTCTCTACTTTTTATTTCAATTAATCAAGTAGTGGTATTTTTCAATTCTTGTTCTTACTTATTGATTTCCATTAATCTTTATCAACTTATTATCATGTATTGCTCGATTATTGTTGTTGTTGGTTTGATTTCCATGGATTGTGAGTAGTAAATTTATAGGGTTCGGGTGAACCCCTCTTTTGAGTCATGAACAATTGATTTATGCATGTGTGATTTTAGTGATTGTGGGATGTTTATTAGTTGATTGAAAGGGTTTTATTGCTAGTCTTCATGTTTGATCATCATTTAGATTTATTTCTAGTCTCCTCAACCAAGGATCGAAAGATGAAATTAAGTGGTAGGCTCCCTTTTGATTGCTAGACTAAAAGACCATGAAAATAGGGCTTCCAAGTTTATGGGATTATATTGTCATCGTAATTTACGTTTTATTGCTTGAATTCATGTTTTGCACCATGAAAATAGGTTGTAGTTCATGATCAAGTTATCCTTTCTAGCTCGATAGAGTAGTTAGGTGCCTTAGATGACTATCCACTAATTTATTCCCTAACATTGCTTCTAATCCTCATGCTTTTGAACCGTTCATGATTAAATTGAGTGGTGTTGCCCGTACCTTAGTTTCTCTTAATTGAATTTTCATCCTTTAACACTAGTAGAAAAAACCCCTGTTGCAACCCCCTTGTTGCAGCGTACATGTAATAATACGCTTCAACAACCAGTAGGTCAACGCGGGTCAAACTTTATAAAGGGTTGTTGCAGCGTACAAATTAATTGCCCGCAGCAAGAGAGTTTTTTGCAGCGTACAAAGTAAAAGCCCCCTGCAATAGCCCATTTATTTTGCAGCGTACAGATAAAAGCCCGCTGCAATAAAAAAATTTCGCTGCAAAGATAATTAAGAAAAACATTTCGGATCTCAAACCTAAGGACGCTCACACTCCCTCTTCTTCCCTCAGCTTTCCCTGCGTACTCTCTCACCTCCTCATTCTTCTTCTTCTTCTTCATCTGCTCTCTTTCTCTCTCCTAAATCCCTTCTTTCTCCGCCATATTCCCCCAATTCTGAGGTCCTTTTCGTGAATTCTCCCCCATTTTCTCGCCGCGGTTTCTTCCCCAGGTAACTCCCATTTCGACGCTTTTTTCTGAATCCCCCCTTTTTTGTTCTAAGTTTTCTCTAATTCGTGGTTTTTTTGGGTTTTTTGCAAGTAATTGTTGAAATTGGGTGACAATTCGTCTTGGTTTTTGTGAAAATTTGCTCGACTCTTTCTCTCCAAGCATCTGGCCTTCGACCTCAGCCTTCGAACTCAGCCGCCTTCGAAATTGAGGAGGTATAGTTTTCTAACTTTTTGTATTTGTTTTTATGCACCTACTTCCGCCGCTAGGTGTTGAGGAGGCTAAATTGTTATGCTGCTGTTGCTCTGCCGCTACTTCCGCCGTCGTCTGTTTTCCGGTGGTGGTAGCGGAGATTTATCATTCTGTTTCCTTGATTGATTATGATGTTAGATTAGTTTAACATCAAACCCTAAGTATAAACTAGGTTTCTGATTTTTACTTGTATAATTATGATAAGCAATTAATCAGATTTATAGTTTAGAAGTTAGATTTGTAGTCATTAGTTGATCTTATTTTCAGATTTAGACAACTACGTCATTGAAGTATAAGTAGGTCATTAGTGTTGGTTTCTACATGTTTTGATTTATATTTTCTGATTTTAGTATTAAAGTATACTTGCTAATTAGTTTCAACCGGTGTATTAGTGATCAGATTTTAAGAGCCATGGATGACAAACTGATTTCGATTTTAATAGGACTCTTTTGAATTGTAGTTTGCATTATTCATACTCTAATTCGGTAATTCTTCATGAAATTGTATTTGGGGACTTGTAGAGGAATATACTAAGCTTCTTTTTCCTCGTGTACTTTATTCACTTATCTGTTTTGTGTCGTTTTTTGGAACTTTCTATTGATTTTATTTGAATTTAAAGATCCATTACGTGTTTGGTCTCATGTGGGGATGATAGATTTTGCCTGATATGATGTATCAAATTGTTAAATACATTATGATGTATTTGAGGAGGCTAAATTGTTATGCTGCTGTTGCTCTGCCGCTACTTCCGCCGTCGTCTGTTTTCCGGTGGTGGTAGCGGAGATTTATCATTCTGTTTCCTTGATTGATTATGATGTTAGATTAGTTTAACATCAAACCCTAAGTATAAACTAGGTTTCTGATTTTTACTTGTATAATTATGATAAGCAATTAATCAGATTTATAGTTTAGAAGTTAGATTTGTAGTCATTAGTTGATCTTATTTTCAGATTTAGACAACTACGTCATTGAAGTATAAGTAGGTTATTAGTGTTGGTTTCTACATGTTTTGATTTATATTTTCTGATTTTAGTATTAAAGTATACTTGCTAATTAGTTTCAACCGGTGTATTAGTGATCAGATTTTAAGAGCCATGGATGACAAACTGATTTCGATTTTAATAGGACTCTTTTGAATTGTAGTTTGCATTATTCATACTCTAATTCGGTAATTCTTCATGAAATTGTATTTGGGGACTTGTAGAGGAATATACTAAGCTTCTTTTTCCTCGTGTACTTTATTCACTTATCTGTTTTGTGTCGTTTTTTGGAACTTTCTATTGATTTTATTTGAATTTAAAGATCCATTACGTGTTTGGTCTCATGTGGGGATGATAGATTTTGCCTGATATGATGTATCAAATTGTTAAATACATTATGTTGGTTTTTTGTTGTATTTGTTTAGTGTTGTTCAATGTTCAATTAGTCTTTACCCACTTCATAATTGTACTAGAAAATCATATTATCCTTTCTCCCTGGGCAAGGGAGGGTGCCTGGCTCAGGGACGAGCCTGATTAGCTAATGGTTGTACTTTAAAGACGCTGTTGTAATTTTTTCTTCGCTTAACTGTTTTTCCAATTTCAGGTTTAGGGTCTCGAATCAGCAATTTGTTCAAAAGAAGATGAGTTGTTGTCCGAGTTCTGGATTCAATCATCAACCATGTAGCCAATCTCAGAAGATGTCCATTGGGGTGGTCGTTGAGTCCGTTGCCAAATCTCGTTGTGGATTCATGAAAGAGGCTGGTGTTTCAATCAGGCATTCACAGAAGGAAGCATTTGATGCACAGTATTTGACGGTAAAGCACAATGTACAGAGTGGAGTGAAGGCCTCTTGTATTGTTGAGAGAATCTTTCCACCCCTTTTTTGTGAGGCTCTATGTCTGGCAATTCTTCTTGTATCTGTTACTAATGAGACTGACATCAATCCTAAATGGAATGATTGCCTAGTGTCTGGAAATGCTAAATAATCTGTCTATACCATGGCCCTTCATCTGTAAAGGGTTTTGTGGAGAACCCGATTTCCTCAAGGCGTCATCAAGTTTAATAGTTGTGAGCGTTTAAATGGGAGTATGAGTTCGAGACTTTTTCTTAGGTCACATTTGGCATGCCTTAAATTTTCGTTTTATGTTTATTATTCATGAAATATGGACTTTTTTGGGCAACGTATCCAGAAGTAACTGTTCACTCATCTCCAGAGAACGGAAGTAGGCCTGTTCGGAAACCTGTGGTCTTCCGACGTAAACGACATAGCAGTCATGATGTTGACTCTACTGATATCAGTCCTACTTTGTATACTCCAGAAGGTACACCTCAGTAATTTTCATTGTGCTTCTATATGCTAGGGTCTTTTGCTTCAAGTGGGATTGATCTTTTGTACTTGGTTATATATGTTAATTTCTTCTGAGTTATCAGAAAGGGGCAATTCTGGTGATGTGTTAACGGAATGCTTGGATGAAATTCCAGAGGACGGAACCGACGGATTGGCCAGGTTATTCTTCTCATTCTCAAACTTGGAGTCTTGGAAAAACAAAAACAAAAAATTGAAAAGAACTTTTTTCTACCCTGATTTATATCTATCTTTTTAATTCTAGTTTTTCTTGGTGGTATTTCAGAGTGGTTTCGTTGTTAGGCTTGGAGTTAGAAAAGGTTAAAACCAAAATGATGTCAGTGACAAACAAAAAATGCTCAGAAATACTGGTGTCTGCTGCCGAAGAAATTCATTCACAGCTGCAGAATGTTGAGTCTCAGATTCAGACAGATTTGTGAGTACACTTAATCTAACAATCTGTGGACTATCGATTCATCATTAGCTTCGTTTCCTTAGTTTGATTTCTGTTTATGTTTTAGAGTGAAACTAACAAGCCTCAAGACATCTAAAAGGAAACATCTGGAGACAAGGCTTGAAGGTAATGGTTATAAGATTTCAATTGGTTCATACTTCAGAGTCGCTATCTAATTGAGACCAAGTTTGATGAACTGCAAATTAATTCTGTGGTGCTGTTTTTCTATGCTTAGCCTTTTCCTAGCTGATTAACTTCGCAAATGTAAATGAACATAGCACTTCTGTTTTGTAATCATGCAAAATGTTGTGAAGTGGATGTAACTGGAGCTTAGCAATCTCTAACTATCAACTAAGTGTATTGTTGTAAGACATGTCTAGGGAAGTTCATTAGATAGTTACATTGTCATTAGTTTCTTGAATGTTAAAATGTGATATTTAATTTGTATTTAATCTAATGTTTAATTTAAATTTCTGTTTTTGTAAAGGTCTACACTCCGAGGATTGCGCCTTATGCGAGGAATTTGATGTGGTTCGTGAGCAATGGGCTAAGTTTTTTACCAACAAGTATTTATTATTGGCTTTAGCGCGCTTGATCGAGTTGGTTTAGTTGTTATAGAATAAATTTTATATTAAAATGTATGTTTATGTTGAAATTGGAACATATATTTAAATGTAATATGTGCACTTTGGTTTTGGGATATATAGTATACAAAACTCCAGTTGTTGTTTTTATATTTGTTATACAGGTTGCGTTATTCTATTATTGTTTTGACAGGTTTCTATATTTGGTGCAAGGCACTCTAGGTATCCCTAAACAAAATTAGAATTTTCCCGCCAAAAGTGCTTTTTTGCAGCGTACATATATGTTGTACGCTGCAACAAGGGAAAAAAATTTCGCAAAAATTCAGACTTGTTGCAGCGTACAAATAAATGTACGCTGCAAAAAATTGAGTAATTCAGACTTGTTGCAGCGTACAAATAAATGTACGCTGCAAAAAGTTGAGTCTTTTGCAGCGTACATATATATGTACGCTGCAACAAGTCCAAAATTTTGCCAATTTTTTGGCACTTGTTGCAGCGTACATCTAAAAGCCCGCTGCAACAAATCACTTTTTGCAGCGAACATTGTACGCTGCAACAAGTTCAGACTTGTTGCAGGCCCCCCAGTTGCAGCATACGATGTACGCTGCAACAGGGGTCTAAAAGCCCGCTGCAATAAGGGTTTTTTCTACTAGTGTTATAATTATCTTAGTTTGTCCTAATTAGTGTAGAACTCTTAACAAATCAAAACACCCCCGACTTGACTTAGCTTTTATATCCGATAGCATTTGGTGGTTGATTCATAGCCTCTCTTGGGTTCGACCCTTTCTTACCCTTTCTACTTAGTTAGGAAGACCGAGTTAGGTTATTATTTGATAGGTTGGCGACGCTCCATCACCCGCCCTATACAACACCCCTTAAGGGTAACACGTAGCGTCCATTGCTTTGTGCGTGCAAAATCCATGAGCGAATTATATAAAAAACATTTAATTTCATAAATTTAGGGCAAAATATCGAAAATTTAATTCAAATTTTTAATTCAAATTTATAGACAAATTAATAAATCATATTAATTTCATAAATTTAGGGCAAAATATCGAAAATTTATTATTAAATTAATTTCCGATTATCATGGATTCAAATCTAGGTCATAAAAAATTTAAAATTTATCAAAAATTAACAATTTTTATGGTGGTTTTTAATCGTGGATACCTAATTAAATTGTCAATTAATTATGAAAATCAAATCAAATTCTAAATTATTCGAATTTCATTAAATTAATTACAATTACAAATTAGGTTGTATAATTAACAAGCTTAGTGTGAGGGGGTCGAAAAAGCACGAGGCTAATGCGTGACCTTGTCCCTCGTGGGTGTGACGTTTTTTTTTGTCAAATCAAGTGTAATTGGATTTCTTGTGAGTTTACACCCAATTGACTAGTAATATAGGAGTCGCCATTCAGTTTTTAACGACAATGAGAAAAACTGACAAAACCCGGTTATCGTGACATAAAGGGAGTGCAATTATGTTTGACCACGACGACCGTAGGTTCCCTTGTGATCTCTGGTGTGGGGATCTCTCAACATACACCCGCAAGGTAGAGATTGAGGGTTCGGGGGACTGTAACTACCGAGAGGAGTACTCGCTCTTCGATAACTCCAGAGGCAGGATATCCTTACTAGCTCAGCATAAATAATTGAAGGGACATGCGTTAACTATTAAACTAATCTGAGTTGATTTTAATAATATGCAACATATAATACTAAATCGATCGCGATTATCTGATTTAGATTGTTTTAAGGGACCTAGCATGATAATCCAATTTCCCAAAAATATTATATTTATTAGGCGTGATAGAACAATCAGATTTAGTTAGCTTAACAGTTCATAAAAAGGGCGAGGAAAGCAATTAAATCATAGAAAAGGGACACATTACGACGCACCCTTGAGAGGTGCGTCACGGTTCTCAGAAAACTAACCACTTTGACTTTGCTATTTCTCCTTTTATTTAACGAATCTCAAGTTATGGGACAGGATACGTTATGTTCGATTTATGGATCGATTGCGACAGAACGCGTGATCAGTTTTGCAGCGTGAGGCTTAGGCTTAGGGGTTTAGAGTCAATACTCAAAATAATAATTGTGTGTTGTCCTTTTTTCACGTCGAACATGGGCTATATTTATAGAAAAGATTTCGTGGAAAGATAGAATTGTAGAGCTCTAATCCACGAGGAATTAGGAAAGAATACGTCCCAGGTAATTTCAGCGCCCAGGCCTGGGCGCCGAAGATTTCGGCGCCCAGAGCCAGGCGTTGAAAATAGGACCTGGGATTTTTTCTTAGTCAGATTCGGATTCCTAGAATCCGGAGTGTTTGAGACTTAATCGAGTCTTTTAGTGCGTATTAACCTTGTGACGGAATGCGTCTGGGCCCGTTACGAACTCTAGGCTCGTTAGGATTTTAATTAATACGTGACTCTTATTTTCGAATCATATTAGGAATAGGATTCTCTCATAATCTCTATCTCATTTAGGATTTATGTTGGAGTGCAACACCTAATTCTGACAGGTTTCTATCTTTTATGACTTGCCACTTTTAACAACTACCCATTACGGCAGTTACTATTTTTAGCAGGTTTCCATAAATAGCAGGTTTCGGTGAAATGAAAAGGGGAATTGAGATTCGTTATTTTATAGGAGATGCGTTGTCAAGTGGAGATTTATGTTCTCATCATCGAACCTTCCCTTTCGGGAATGGGGACAAAAGTAGGTGTCTACAGTTAGCCCCCACTTTGACTGAGTCTTGGAGTAAGACGATGGTCAAAGTATTAGACGAAGTATCTAAAGAGGCGTAGAAACTCCCTCACTTTGTCATTGGGAGTAGCTACAGATGTTTTCGAAATCAAAGCTATAAAGTGTAATTGGTCCTGGCCAAGCCCAATCACGAGGTAAAAATGTTTTTAAAGACTCTCATTTTCATGGTTAGCTAAACGAGAAAATCCCCTTGTTTTTATGGGACGTAAAACGAAGGAAAATCCAGCACATCGTTCTTTTTGGAAAAAAACGGAAAACCATTCTTTTAAATTTTGGAAGAAAGGGAAAGCTACTCACATCGTTCTTTTTTGGAAAAAACGGAAAACCAATATTTCGAAAAAGGGAAAGCTACTCACATCGTTCTTTTTTGGAAAAACGGAAAACCAATCTTTGGAAAAAAGGGAAGCTACTCACATCGTTCTTTTTTGGAAAAAACGGAAAACCATTCTTTTAAATTTTGGAAAAAAGGGAAAGCTACTCACATCGTTCTTTTTTTGGAAAAAACGGAAAACCAATCTTTGGAAAAAGGGAAAGCTACTCACATCGTTCTTTTTTGGAAAAACGGAAAACCAATCTTTGGAAAAAAGGGAAGCTACTCACATCGTTCTTTTTTGAAAAAAACGGAAAACCAGAAAAGTTATCGCTGCAGTGATTAAGGACCTGCGCGGTTAGTGACGCAGACCCCGCCGGCTAAAGATGGCGAGCCTGTCCGCTAAGGGTGGACACCCCGTCCGATGGAAGTGGACGAATCTGTTTTTGAAATTTGAAAATAAGGACCTACGCGGTTTTGTGACGTAGACCCCGCCGGCTAAAGATGACGAACCGGTCCGCTAAGGGTGGACACCCCGTCCGATGGAAGTGGAAGAATTTGTTTTGAAATTTGTTTTGTGTTTATTTTTTGAAAATGAAGACCTACGTGGTTTGTGACGTAGACCCCGCCGGCTGGAGATGGCGAGCCTGTTTCATTTTGAAGATTTTATTTTTCGAAAACTGAGGACCTGCGGGGCTAGTGACGCAGACCGCGACCGCTGAAGGTGGGCGACCCTGTCCGCTGAGGGTGGACGTCCCTGAATTCGTTTTTTCTTGATTTGGAACTCGCGTGGTTCGTGGCGCGATCTTGCCCGATTGAGGTGGGCAAGTCCCTATCGTGATTTCTTTTGAGAATTTCTTTTATTCATTCTTGTAAGAGCGAATTCTTTCGAGGGATGCTCGGATTTAGTTGTAACCTGAATGTGGGTTGACAACGTGCTTAGACGGACCATTGTCTTGTGGTCATCATCTTTCATGGTTTTGAGCTAGTCTTTACGGCTCAATCTTGCCACCACCTGGGTCCTTGATTAGGGGACTACGTATAGGTATCAACGGCGACCTTTGTCTTGAGGTCGTAAACCGGTTTTATCTTTTGAGACATCCAGACACGGGACTTCGTACAGCGTAGTCTGGCAATATTGTTTTACCTTTGCATAATATATATTTTCTTTCGAGCCCCCAAGCACTCGTGCTTGACGGTCATTTCTTGTCAAAGAGGTTCCTTGGGGATACGCATTCTGTAAAGTCCTTGATCGTGTTTGGGATTGTGCTCATAAGTGCGAGCGATCTTTGTAGTGGTGTGCTACTCTTAACAAAGCCGTGAGGTGCGACTTTCAGTAAAGAAATCGGCAACTTTCAAGTCAAATGAATATTGCAGGGCCCTATAGAAGTCCGAGAGGGTCTGGGATCATTTTCGGCGCCCATGCCTGGGCGTTAAAGATATCGGCGCCCAGCGCTGGGCGCTGAAAATAATTTCTGGCGAGCTTTCTTGATGACACAGTTGGCCTCTTGTTCGTTCGTTTGTTTTTTTTTTTTTTTGTTTCTTTTGAACGCGTTCGTAAATGTTCGATACTTAGAAAAGATGATATGTATGTGCGAACGAGCGTTCATAGAATGGCCGTTGTGTGCGGTCCATTAATCAGTTTGTTTGAATCATATTTTTTTTGAGCAATGACTGATTTTGAATAGTTTGCTTAGAAGCTTGATAGGGTTCAGGCCCATTCACGAGGTGGGCTTAAACATCGTGCCCTTTCGATTGTTCAAACATTTGCTTCGAGATTTTTTTTATTTTGCTATGGTCGTTTCGTAGCTTGGAGCCCCCAAGTATGCATGTTGGGATGCTTTCTTTTGGCGTACGATTTTTTAAGTTCTTTCGAAAAAGATGCCTTGGGGTTCCGCTCGTGTAGGTGCGAGCTATCCCTTTCGTGGTAGGTAATATTTTGCTACCTTTAATCCTTAATGTAGAAGTCGTGTGGCTTGCATTTTGAATTTGGGCGATAAGTAATCTTTGCTTCTTTTACACATGCTCTTTGGTCGTGCTCGCATTAGTGCAATATGCCTTACTCTTTTTTTTTTTAGACTTGTACCGTGGGATGGTTTAACTTATGGTGCGACGTAGGATTGTGTGGCCTAACAGGTGTCTTAGAACATTTCTCCAGGTATTGGGGTATCATTATTATTTTTTGCATTGGAGTACTTCATCACGCCTCGTTCAGGTGCTCGAACAAGTGTAACACCTTCTGCGTGGGTTTGCAGGGCTTATTACTTCGTTCGAGGCGAGGATTCATAGGTGTTTCTTTCTTATTTTTATATCTGGGAAAAACTTGGCCAGCAGAAAGATTCAGCGCCCAGGCTGGGGCGTTAAAGATATCGGCGCCCAGCTCTGGGCGTTGAAAATGTTTTCTGGGTATATTTTGACAGTTCTTATCCTTGATTTTTTCTTTCGCTTTTGCTTTGGAACGAGGTAGACTGTGTAACGGGCGCTTGTAGGGCGAGCGTTATGTGCAGTAGTTTGATCGGAGTTTTGGTGACTTGCGATTTTCAGTTACCCTTGGTAGTGGGGTGACTTTATATATTCTAAGTGGTGCTTAGAATTTGGGAGGGGTTGTAGCCATTCTAAGGTTCGTTTTACATGATTTTCCTTAGGATTGTGCCCCTATGACGTGTGTATAGCATTAGCGTCGAGAATTTGCGATAAAATCGTCATTTCGAGCATTTTTAGAGTGTTTTTCTGAAGCCTCCAACTGTAGCTACGGGATTGGCTTGGTGCTATAATGCCTTGCATACGTTTTTATGCATTCATGGTGACATGGGTCATGAATAGTTTGAAACAGACTCGTTTAGTGCGAGGTACGTTCGAGTAGTGATTTGCTACTTCTCTTGTAAATGTCGTATTGTGCGACATTGCCATGGTCAAGGTAGTCACATGTTGAAGTGTACCTTGACCAAAACCTAGGTGCCTTTCTTTACCCATAATCATATTTAGATATCTTTTTGACTTACTTGCAACATCGAGATAAACGCATACTTAGCTTAAACCAATGACACTTTGTTATGAAGAAGTCTTTGAAAATCATTTGAAATCCGAGTCCTACTGTGTACAATCCGAGGTGTCCTAAGTAAGTTGACTTATAGAAGGGTTCGTACAAGATTACATGAGTGAATCAAAATATTGTTACGATTTTTGGAATGCTGTCTAAGGATTTGCTGGAAGCCAGGGTGCAGGCGTCAAGATATTACTTGTGCCCGTGTGGCACATGCTTTGGGCTTTTAGGGCCATGTTTTCCAGAATTGCGGGAATATAAACCGTTTTCAAATTGATTTAGATTTACTTGGTGTATGTCTGCCCGAAAGGTCAAGGTATACTTAGTTCTTTCCCTAGCTCTTTCATTTCAATTTTTTCGCCCCCAGTTGCTATTATGTCTTCTCATTAATGATGCTTTCAGATTTCGATTTTAGATGCCCGTGTCATATGTCTGAGTAGGGTGAGCCTTGGTTAAGTGCCAAGTCCTATAGACAATGTCTGATTTTTTTTCAAAGGGGATTAGCAAGCATTCGAATTACCATGAACGGGTGCCCTGAGTTCGAAGGAACGATGGGGTGATGCCGTAGAACAATCCTCTTTATTGCAAGCTTACTGCCTTTACTACTTGTTGGCGATTATGACTGTGTCTAGTGGTGAAAGAAGGTCTTTAAGCGAACGACTATGTCTAGTGGTGAAAGAAAGTCTTTAAGTAAGTTAGTTCGCTTTAGGGAGGGTCAAGTCGAGTACTTTAGAGGTCATGGACGCTTGCGCTGGCCCCCATTCAATTGAGGCAAAGCGATCTTTTGAGTCTTGGCTAAGTGCCTAGGAGTGTGAGTGCTCCTTCTGGCAAGGGTACATGCCCTTATTATTTTTCGATGCGTGCTCGTTTTGGCATCTTGATGACTTGGATTCTTCCTTTGACTTAAATTTTTCTTTCGACTTGGGTTGCAAGTAATTAAATTTCAATAAGGGACTTCTATTTTTTATTCTTGTTTTTCTATAGGCTTTAATATTTTTGCAAATTGGTTGGACCGAATCATGGATTGCCTATGTATCCGCCTTAAATAGATTTAATTTGGAATCAGGTCTTGCGTAGTTCTTAGCCTGGAAAATGGTTTCTTAGAATGCCGATTTTAAACAAGTACGTTCTGAGGTGGAAACATATTATTTGAAACGGTAGAATAAGTGAAGTTTATTATTATTTCAATCTGCTGCCTTGCCGTAAGCCAAAAATTTGTTTTATAATTTTTTTTTCTGAGTACATGTATTTTTTGGTGGTACGTTTATCTGAATACGTGCTGTACCCCCCCAAGTGTTCGTTATTGTTCCGTGTATGTGCGGATAAAATGACGAGCACTTCTGGACAAATTTTAGCAAGCAGAGAGATTCAGCGCCCAGGCTGGGGCGTTAAAGATTTCGGCGCCCAGAGGTGGGCGCTGAAAATGTTTTCTGGGCGGATCTTTTTTGGTGCGCTAAATGCTTCTTTTTTCTTTTTAGACAAACTTTTAAAGGCGCTTTGCAAAGTTTTCTTTTTTATTATCTTTTTGTACTTTCCATTTGTCTTCTTTTTTTTTACTCGTGACTCAAGACGGTTTGAAAGATGGGTTGAATGAGATAGGATAATTTGTATAGGTATTGGTCAAGCATGAGGATTATATCTGCCAGGACTCACAATTTGCAGCCTCAAGCTAGTGTCACGAGTTTACATCAATCAAGGCCAATGAGTAGCATGGGGACGACTCAAGGGTATATCAACATGATGTATCCAAACAAGTTATATGGTCCTTATGCTAATGGCGGTGTAAGAGAAGGTTTGGGCTTTGGAAATGATGGGCATGACACACGTGTCAATGGCCGTGCGTGGTTTGCAGTTGATAGCAAGTTCAAGAACAAGAGTCGAGGTAATGGTTTCTCGGGTTATGGCAATGAGGACATGGATGGGTTAAATGAGCTGAACAGGGGCCCCAGAGCGAAGGCGTCTAAGAACATAAGGATTGGAAAGGGTAGACATCGTAGAATTTTATGATTTGGATTGGTTGGCTCAATTCTTTTCCTTCGTTTATTTGGGTAAATTTCGCACTTTGGGAGGTACGGGCTAAGTATTTCATGGCTCGCTCTTTTCGCTCTCCCTTTTCTCTTTCTTTTTAAGTATTTCATGGCTTGTTCTTTTCGCTCTCCCTTTTCTCTTTCTATTTTTTTTTCTTTTGCTTGGGATTTCTCCCCAACATAAATCCTTCAATTTTTTTTATTTGGTCTAAAAGGTAGATGGTTGTGGTCTTTTAGTCATGGGGCAAGACTGAGTGAGCCTCGTTTGGTAGGCCTATAGTGGACCTTTAACTTTAGTAGGCATAGGGTGGATCTATAGCTTTAGTAGGCCTAGGGTGGACCCTTAAATTGTCTTACTTTGCAAGCGTATTTAGTCGTTTCTTAAAATGTGCTAATAGCGTACATTCAAAATGTTGTTTTTACCTTATTGAAATTTAACGAAAGAATTACATCGAAAATAACTTTTTTGTTTCTTTTCAGACTCCAGTTTCTGGGATTTAATTGGAACTTGTGATTTAGACTCGAACTTTCATTAATCTCTCTGATTATAACCCGTGTATGAATACGAGGAGGTGGCCTAGACTCAAAATAATGACGTGGCGTAAGCCTATAATACTTGACCAAGCAACTCTCAAATTTAGGCTAATTGAACCATAACTTTCGTTGGTTGACACTTTAGATTTTAACCCTTGGGTGTTTACTTGTCATGTGCCATTTTGCTTAATGTTGGCAAGGTAGTTAGTTGGGGAGATCGAATTTTTATTTTTGCAAGACTAGAATCATTAGTGCGGCTTCCCTCTTAGTGTGTATTGCTTTACCCCAATGGTAGCCTTATGGTATGCCGATTTGGGTATTTTCATGGTTGGTCATGTTGCATTCATGGAAAATCTTTTAGTCCGTACTTAGTAGTATTTCAAGGAGCGAGTGGCTCGAGAGGACTATGATGGTCGTGACCCAATGTGATCATAATCCTTGAGGCCATTAATTTTTGCTAATGGTATTGACACCTTAGGTTCACTTTGGGGGTTGTGCGACTATGGGGGGAATGATTTTCAGAATGTGACTGTTTCCATTTTGCAAATACTATAATATGTTCTTTTTATTGGTGAGAGAGATTATTGAGGCCGTAGATTCTTAGCAAGGGATGACAATTACATATGGGTGCTTATTGATTTAAATGTTAGGAAGGGAGACTCAATATGGTTTAACCTTTTTACTTGCAGAACGACACCAAGCATTAGGAATTTAGGACCGATTCTATGGATAAGACAACTAAGACTTAGGATTTAGATTGTACTTCGGCATAGCCTAGTCTAGACACAGATTTATTTATTTTTTATTCGGACATTATTATTATTATTTTTTTCTTGAAGACTTTATTCGAACATCATTTTTTTTGAATACTTTGCCCATGTGACATTCAAGGTTATTTCAATTAGCGTGTTCGGTTTTGGAGCCGAACATTGTCGTCATAGGAGGCCTAACAACGACACAAAGAGTTATTTTATTTTTTACAAGTCGCTTTTAGAATCAAGTGCTTCTTCTTACGCTCTCGTAGCAAAAAAAAATTTACGAACGTTTTTTTTTGTGCTACGTATTTTCCTTTTGCGCGGGCACCGAGGCTGTTGCGCCTGACCAGAAGGCCAAGCAGCAACTTCAGCGCCCAGCGTCGGGCGTGAGAAATTCTGGCGCCCAGCCAGGGGCGTTGAAAATGTGTCCCTGGCTGGTTCTCGTTTTCTGTTTGCGTCTACTTTTGTTTATGCGACTTCGATTTTGTGTGCTTTCCTAATAACGTCTTTTACGCTTTGTGCAACGTTTGTGGGATTCGTTACAGGCCATCCCTAGCGTCGCTTATTTTGTGGCGATCGTTCGGGTTTGCGGAACACGTATTTCGGTATAACTCTTTGGCAAATTGGTTTATGAATGTTTGGGAAATTTTTAAGGTCGTTGGTTTTTGTAGGATAGTTTGTCACACACAATCATATATTTCGCTACACATAACTAACATTCCATCATGAGGCAATAATAATATGTCATGTAGTTTATGATAGGCTTCTATGGGTAGTTATTTGCGCCTGGCTTGGTACCGCTTCTATCGCAGATCCAACACATGCCCCGGTCAAGGTAGTGTCTTCAACAGACGAATTTCGCCCAAGAGGCCAATCACGATGTAAGCCAAGGGGGCATGCACCAATGAGAGGGACCTAATGGGCGAGCGATTGGGTTTGGGACGGGTGTACTACTAGCGAAAGTGCCGAGTGGACAACATTCGAAGCGTATGCACCCCCCGGTTGGCAATGGGTATCCTTAGTCCCAACTCCCGAGATGAAACATCTAAGGGAGCCAAGATTCGTTATGCGGTTCTGCCCGTTCACATTAATATGCTGATTTTCAGGTCGTCCTAACTTGATGGGGAAATAAACGCGGGGTAGGATCGTTTCACCCTTCAGCTATTTTGATTACCTACGAGCACGAGTATTTCCTTCACTATCCCTAGTGGAGTCGCCACTGTGAGGGGGTCGAAAAAGCACGAGGCTAATGCGTGACCTTGTCCCTCGTGGGTGTGACGTTTCTTTTTGTCAAATCAAGTGTAATTGGATTTCCTGTGAGTTTACACCCAATTGACTAGTAATATAGGAGTCGCCATTCAGTTTTTAACGACAATGAGAAAAAATGACAAAACCCGGTTATCGTGACATAAAGGGAGTGCAATTATGTTTGACCACGACGGCCGTAGGTTCCCTTGTGATCCCTGGTGTGGGGATCTCTCAACATACACCCGCAAGGTAGAGATTGAGGGTTCGGGGGACTGTAACTACCGAGAGGAGTACTCGCTCTTCGATAACTCCAGAGGCAGGATATCCTTACTAGCTCAGCATAAATAATTGAAGGGGCATGCGTTAACTATTAAACTAATCTGAGTTGATTTTAATAATATGCAACATATAATACTAGATCGATGGCGATTATCTGATTTAGATTGTTTTAAGGGACTTAGCATGATAATCCAATTTCCCAAAAACATTATATTTATTAGGCGTGATAGAACAATCAGATTTAGTTAGCTTAACAGTTCATAAAAAGGGCGAGTAAAACAATTAAATCATAGAAAAGTGACACATTACGACGCACCCTTGAGAGGTGCATCACGGTTCTCAGAAACCTAACCACTTTTACTTTGCTATTTCTCCTTTTATTTAACGAATCTCAAGTTATGGGACATGATACGTTCTGTTCGATTTATGGATCGATTGCGACAGAACGCGTGATCAGTTTTGCAGCGTGAGGCTTGGGCTTAGGGGTTTAGAGTCAATACTCAGAATAATAATTGTGTGTTGTCCTTTTTTCACGTCGAACTTGGGCTATATTTATAGAAAAGAGTTCGTGGAAAGATAGAATTGTAGAGCTCTTATCCACGAGGAATTAGGAAAGAATACGTCCTAGGTAATTTCAGCGCCCAGGCCTGGGCGCCGAAGATTTCGGCGCCCAGAGCCATGCGTTGAAAATAAGATCTGGGCTGTTTTCTTAGTCAGATTCGGATTCCTAGAATCCGGAGTGTTTGAGACTTAATCGAGTCTTTTAGTGCGTATTAACCTTGTGACGGAATGCGTCTGGGCCCGTTACTGTTAGGTTATGATACATATGACATTACATAGATCATGCGGAAACAACCATTAACCCAGGAAACATATTATTTACACATAATCATTTAGCATAGTTTAGATGCATACTCTTTGTTGCGTGCCTTCCCTAGCTGCGCCCGAACCGAACAAGAACAAGTCTTTTAGGACTCCAAGTGTCGTCCCTCCGTAGAAAGTCCACAGCACGTCCGGATCCGCCTTAAGATTGACCAACTAGAATCGCCCTTAAGGTACTCAGAAAATTCGGCACTTTTGGGGCAAGATGGGTGTTTGAATTTTCTCTCAAAAACTCACTTTTGAATACTTTGAAACTTATGTATAAATTATGACCCCTAGGCCTTTATTTATAGAGTTATGGAAAAGGAATCGTAATCCTAGTAGGATGCGAATTAATTGGAATTAGAATTCTACATGAATTCTACTTAATCAATTTATCCAATAGGAATAGACATTTAATCATACACTGACTCTTGCAGATTCAGGAATCTCGCATGAGCTCAAACTCACACACACACGGCAGCCACAAGGGCTGCCCACGCATGCGAGCAGCAGCCCACGCAGCGCGGCCCACGCATGCGTGGCCTTGTGCGCGCTGGGCTGTGGCGTGCGTGCTTGCTGGGCGATGGCCTGGCTTCGTGCTGGGCCTTCGTCCGGCAGGCCTCGTCCGATGCTAATTCGTACGATACGCTTCCGATTAAAATTCCATTTCCGGAATCTATTTCCGATACGAACAATATTCAATATTTCCGATTCCGGAATTAATTTCCGTTTCGAACAAATATTTAATATTTCCGTTTCCGGAATTATTTTCCGATTCCGGTAATATTTCCGATTCTGACAATATTTCCGTTTCCGGCAATATTTCCGATTCTGGTAATATTTCCATTTCCAACAATATTTTCCGATACGTACCATGTTTCCGTTTCCGGCAACATCTACGACTTGGATAATATTCATATTTCCGATACGATCCATATTTCCGTTTCCGGCAATATCATCGTTTCCGGAGTATTCATTTCTTGCCTGTGACGATCTTAGCTCCCACTGAAACCAAGATCCGTCGGTTCCGAATATTCATAGATGGAGTATTTAATGCCATTAAATACTTGATCCGTTTACGTACTATTTGTGTGACCCTACGGGTTCAGTCAAGAGTAAGCTGTGGATTAATATCATTAATTCCACTTGAACTGAAGCGGCCTCTAGCTAGGCATTCAGCTCACTTGATCTCACTGAATTATTAACTTGTTAATTAATACTGAACCGCATTTATTAGACTTAACATAGAATGCATACTTGGACCAAGGGCATTATTTCCTTCAGTTACGAACTCTAGGCTCGTTAGGATTTTAATTAATACGTGACTCTTATTTTCGAATCATATTAGGAATAGGATTCTCTCATAATCTCTATCTCATTTAGGATTTATGTTGGAGTGCAACACCTAATTATGACAGGTTTCTATCTTTTATGACTTGCCACTTTTAACAACTACCCATTACGGCAGTTACAATTTTAGCAGGTTTCCATAAATAGCAGGTTTCGGGTGAAATGAAAAGGGGAATTGAGATTCGTTATTTTATAGGAGATGCGTTGTCAAGTGGAGATTTATGTTCTCATCATCGAACCTTCCCTTTCGGGAATGGGGACAAAAGTAGGTGTCTACACTTAGGCATACAAATTTGTTACACATATATAGTAGGTCAATCAAAAACTCAAGATTTACAAACAAGAATCACAAATATTTAATTTAACATCTTAAAAATTACAAATTTTACGTTCGAAAAACTAAAACCTCCGAAAATTCATAGTTAGGCTTCGAATTTGGGAATTCTGAGTTCGGCATCAAATCATTGATTTTAATCAAAATTTTTAAAACGCCGTTTACGAACATTATTGACTAAACTGCCGAAAATTCTGCGAACATATAATTAAATAATCGCACGAATTTGCAATTAATTACCAAAAATTGAAAATTTAGAATTAATCACCCCTTTAATTCATTGCAAATTTTTAAAATTTAACCATGTTAACAAAAATCACTCGATTTCGTTGAGTAACGAAGAAACTGCCGAAAAACCGAGTACATATAATTAAATAAACGCAATTTGCAAATTAATTAAAAACTACAAAAATTAATCACCCCTTTTAATTCTTTACAAATTTCTAAAATTTAACCATGTTAAGTAATTATTATGGAATCAATTAAAGGCTCGTGATACCACTGTTAGGTTATGATACATATAAATGAATATAAATCATGCAAAAAAACCATAAAGCCAGGAATCCAAATTAATTGCCACAAAACAATTCGCATAATTTAGAACACATACACTTTGTAGCGTGCCCTCCCTAGCTGCGCCCGAACTAAACAAGAACAAGTCTAGGACTCCAAATGTCGTCCCTCCGTAGATAGTCCACAGCACGTTCGGGTCCGCCTTAGATTTAATTAACTAGAATTGCACCTAAGGTTCTATGAATATGTTCGAATATTTTTGGCAAATATTATACTTAGTGAATGCCATCACATATTTATAGAGTAGGAATATGGAATTGGAAGTCTACTAGGATTCAAGAATTCTAACTCTATTAGAATTAGAGTTTCGTTAAAACTAGTAATTCAGAAAATTAATCTAATCCTAATCGCTTAAGGATTCGATGCATGCACAAACTCCAACAGGCACACGAGCACGGCCCACAAGCGAGCAGGCCAATGCCCGCGCGCGCGCGAGAAGCCCATCGCAGGCTTCATAGCCCACACGCGTTCGCTGCCTTGCTCGCAGCCCGCGTGCTGTGTCGCAGCCCAAGCGCTGCTTCGCAGCCCACGTTGCTCGCAGCCTTGGCGCGCTGGGCCTGGCCTTGAGCTGGGCCTGGCGTGCCTTTGGCTTGCTGTGTTGCGCGCTGGGCTTGCTGGACGTGGGCCTGGCTTCGTGCTGGGCCTTCGTCTAGCAAGCTCGTTCGATGCTTATTTAGTACGATGCGCTTCCGATTAATTTTTCGATTCTGGAATTCATTTCCGATTCGAACAATATTTAACATTTCCGATTCCGAAATTAATTTCCGTTTCAAACAAATATTTAATATTTCCGATTCCGGAATTATTTTCCGATTCCGATAATATTTCTGATTCTGGCAATATTTCCATTTCCGATAATATTTTCCGATACGTACCATGTTTCCATTTCCGACAACATCTACGACTTGGATAATATTTATTTTTCAGATACGATCCATATTTCCATTTCCGGCAATATCATCGTTTCAGGAATATTCATAATTTGCCTTTTGATGATGTCAGCTCCCACTGGAACAGAGATCCGTCGATTCCGCATATCCTTAGATGGAGTATTTAAATCCTTTAAATACTTGATCCGTTCATGTACTATTTGTGTGACCCTGCGGGTTCAGTTAAGAGTAAGATGTGGATTAATATTATTAATTCCACTTGAACTGAAGCGGCCTCTAGCTAGGCATACAGTTCACTTGATCTCACTGAATTATTAACTTGTATAATTAATACTAAACCGCATTTATTAGACTTAGCATTAAATGCATACTTGGACCAAGGGCATTATTTCCTTCACTATTCCTAGTAAAACTCTAGTAAAACTCAAACTCCTTATTTCCTACACTATAAATATAAGGCTAGGGGCCTCATAATTATACACACATCAATCATACATCAATTGAATTGAAAGAAAATTCTTTATTCCCATTGTGTTCAAGGGAGAACATAATACAAGCCTGCCAGAATTCATAAAACCTTAAGTAAAATCCTAGTTGGTTAAACCTAAGGCGGATCCGAACGTGTTGTGGACTTTGTACCGAGGAGCAAAGTTTGGGGCTCTAAAGACTTGTTCTTGTTCGGTTCGGGAGCAGCTAGGGAAGACACTCATCACATTGTATGTCACCTAAATTATGTTAATTGACTATGTGGCAATTAATTTGGATTTTGGCTTTATGGTTTTTCCGCATGAATTATATTATTGTATTATTCATAACCTAACAGTGGTATCACGAGCCTCTAATTAATTCCATAATCAATTATAGTTAACATGGATTAAATTTTATAAATTTGCAATGAATTAAAGGGGTGATTAATTTCGTGATTGTAATTAATTGGAAATTATTGTGATTATTTGATTATATGTTCGCAGGATTTTTTGGCAGTTTTGTCAATAATGGTCGAAATCTTATGTTTTTATAGTGAAATTCATAGATTTGATGCCGAACCCAGAATTCCCAAATTCGAAGCCTACCTATGACTTTTCAGAGGTTTTAGTTTTTCGAATGCAAAATTTATAATTTTTATGATGTTAAATTAAATATTTACAAATCTTGTATGTAAATCTTGATTCTATGATTGACCTACTGTATATATTAAACAATTTTAAGGCTTAATTTTGTTAATTATACAACCTAATTTGTAATTATAATTAATTTGTTGAATTTCAAATAATTTAGAATTTGTTTTGAATTTCATAATCAATTGATAATTTAATTAGGATCCTATGATTAAAAACCACCATAAAATTTGTTGAAATTGAAAAGTTTTAAAATTTTATGACCTAGATTTGAATCCTTAAGAAAATATGTAATAGGAAATTAATTTGAATAATAAATTTTCGATTTTTCGCCTAAATTTAGTAAACTTAATATGATTATTAATTTGTCGTTAAATTTAAATATAAAAGTTATTAATTTTTATAAATCGGTCACAAATCTTGCACGCACAAAGCAATGGAAGCTAAGTGTTACCCTTAAGGGGTGTTGCATAGTGCGGGCATGCGACGACGAGCAAGGGAGCTCATCGCCCATGCGGTACGAGGCAGCGAGCAAGCACAAGCATGCGCGCGTGGGCACGGGCCTGTGTGGTGTGTGCTGTGTTAGGTTATGATACATATGACATTACATAGATCATGCGGAAACAACCATTAACCCAGGAAACATATTATTTACACATAATCATTTAGCATAGTTTAGATGCATACTCTTTGTTGCGTGCCTTCCCTAGCTGCGCCCGAACCGAACAAGAACAAGTCTTTTAGGACTCCAAGTGTCGTCCCTCCGTAGAAAGTCCACAGCACGTCCGGATCCGCCTTAAGATTGACCAACTAGAATCGCCCTTAAGGTACTCAGAAAATTCGGCACTTTTGGGGCAAGATGGGTGTTTGAATTTTCTCTCAAAAAACTCACTTTTTGAATACTTTTAAACTTGTATATAAATTATGACCCCTAGGCCTTTATTTATAGAGTTATGGAAAAGGAATCGTAATCCTAGTAGGATGCGAATTAATTAGAATTAGAATTCTACATGAATTCTACTTAATCAATTTATCCAATAGGAATAGACATTTAATCATACACTGACTCTTGCAGATTCAGGAATCTCGCATGAGCTCAAACACACACACGGCAGCCACAAGGGCTGCCCACGCATGCGAGCAGCAGCCCACGCAGCGCGGCCCACGCATGCGTGGCCTTGTGCGCGCTGGGCTGTGGCGTGCGTGCTTGCTGGGCGATGGCCTGGCTTCGTGCTGGGCCTTCGTCCGGCAGGCCTCGTCCGATGCTAATTCGTACGATACGCTTCCGATTAAAATTCCATTTCCGGAATCTATTTCCGATACGAACAATATTTAATATTTCCGATTCCGGAATTAATTTCCGTTTCGAACAAATATTTAATATTTCCGTTTCCGGAATTATTTTCCGATTCCGGTAATATTTCCGATTCTGACAATATTTCCGTTTCCGGCAATATTTCCGATTCTGGTAATATTTCCATTTCCAATAATATTTTCCGATACGTACCATGTTTCCGTTTCCGGCAACATCTACGATTTGGATAATATTCATATTTCCGATACGATCCATATTTCCGTTTCCGGCAATATCATCGTTTCCGGAGTATTCATTTCTTGCCTGTGACGATCTTAGCTCCCACTGAAACCAAGATCCGTCGGTTCCGAATATTCATAGATGGAGTATTTAATGCCATTAAATACTTGATCCGTTTACGTACTATTTGTGTGACCCTACGGGTTCAGTCAAGAGTAAGCTGTGGATTAATATCATTAATTCCACTTGAACTGAAGCGGCCTCTAGCTAGGCATTCAGCTCACTTGATCTCACTGAATTATTAACTTGTTAATTAATACTGAACCGCATTTATTAGACTTAACATAGAATGCATACTTGGACCAAGGGCATTATTTCCTTCAGTCTCCCACTTGTCCTTAGGGACAAGTGTGCATTTCCTAATTCCTTTGTCGCTCGATGCTTGCTCTTGAACATAAGGTAAGAGTTGTCATCCTTATTATGTCCAGAGGTGTTCCTCGGTTTCAGAGTTCAACTGATCAAATAAACAGATAATCATAGCCTATGATTCATCCGAGCACGGCCATGCATTTCACAGTTTCTAGCTCTCCGAGTGGCCTTGTACAACTTTTAAGCATCTCATCCCGATTTATGGGAGGACAATCCCAATCTTGCGATCTTGAGATTAGACTTCGTTTGATAGGTGATTACCTGAGCGTTGCCTTTATAGCCTCCTTTTACGGTGCGACGGTTGGTCAACGTCAAAGCAACCAGTTCTCAAACAAGTAATCTCAAATCACTCAGGTATTGAGGATTTAGTGTCTAATAATTTAATGAAATTTACTTATGACAGACTTTCATCTCTTACAGTAAAGTTTCATAGGTCTTGTCCGATACTAGTCTTCCCAAAGTAAGTATCTATGCAAATGATTATGACATTGCCATGTCCACATAGTTCAAGAAACAGAACTACTAGTCATCTTGCATTCTAATCGTCTAACGTTTTCTATGCGTCCAATTTTATAGAAAACTCCGACTAGGGACCATTTTCAACCTTTAACATTCAAGTTCACTTGATAGACATTTCTTAGTCACAGGACTGGTCCTGACAGTCTATCTTGAATATATCGTCAAGTTGAAGGGACTCATCATTTAATAAACCACAAATTAAATGGAAAAATGAATTCCTTTCATTTATTGTGAATGATTAACCAATAATGTTTTACAAAGATTCAAACTCTAAAACTTTAAAACATTAAACAGAGACATCAAAGCCATTCTCCAATATGCTTGATTCCCATAGCTGCAGTGTGCGAGTTGTGCTTCGCTTGCGGCAGAGGTTTAGTTAATGGATCTGATATGTTGTCATCAGTTCCAATTTTGCTTATCTCGACTTCTTTTCTTTCAACGAACTCTCGTAGAAGGTGAAATCTACGAAGTACATGCTTGACTCTCTGGTGGTGTCTAGGCTCTTTTGCCTGTGCAATAGCTCCGTTATTATCACAATACAGGGCTATTGGTCCTTTAATGGAGGGGACTACACCAAGTTCTCCTATGAACTTCCTTAGCCATATAGCTTCCTTTGCTGCTTCATGTGCAGCAATGTACTCCGCTTCAGTTGTAGAATCCGCAATGGTGCTTTGCTTAGCACTTTTCCAGCTTACTGCTCCTCCGTTGAGGCAGAAGACAAACCCAGACTGTGATCTGAAATCATTTTTGTCGGTTTGGAAACTTGCGTCCGTATAGCCTTTAACAATTAATTCATCATCTCCACCATAGACCAGGAAGTCATCTTTGTGCCTTTTCAGGTACTTCAGAATATTCTTGGCAGCAGTCCAATGCGCCTCTCCTGGGTCTGACTGGTATCTGCTCGTAGCACTGAGTGCGTACGCAACATCCGGGCGTGTACATATCATAGCATACATTATTGAACCAATCAATGATGCATATGGAATCCCATTCATTCGTCTACGCTCATCAAGTGTTTTTGGGCACTGAGTCTTGCTTAGAGTCATTCCATGAGACATGGGTAGGTAGCCTCGCTTGGAGTCCGCCATCTTGAACCTATCAAGCACCTTATTGATATAAGTGCTTTGACTAAGTCCAATCATCTTTTTAGATCTATCTCTGTAAATCTTGATGCCCAATATGTACTGTGCTTCTCCTAGATCCTTCATCGAAAAACATTTCCCAAGCCAAATCTTGACAGAGTTCAACATAGGAATGTCATTTCCGATAAGCAATATGTCGTCGACATATAATACTAGGAAAGCAATTTTGCTCCCACTGACCTTCTTGTATACACAAGATTCGTCCGCGTTCTTGATGAAACCAAAGTCACTGACTGCTTCATCAAAACGTATATTCCAGCTCCTGGATGCCTGCTTCAATCCGTAGATTGATTTCTTTAGCTTGCATACCTTTTTAGCATTCTTTGGATCCTCAAAACCTTCAGGCTGTGTCATAAACACAGTTTCTGTTAAAACGCCGTTTAAGAAAGCAGTTTTGACATCCATCTGCCATATTTCGTAATCGTAATATGCAGCGATTGCTAACATTATTCGAATAGACTTTAGCATTGCAACTGGTGAAAAGGTTTCATCGTAATCCACACCGTGGACTTGCCTGTAACCTTTCGCAACCAATCTAGCTTTGAAAACTTCAAGTTTCCCATCCTTGTCCTTTTTCAGTTTGAAAACCCATTTGCTTCCAATGGCTTGGTAGCCATCTGGCAAATCGACCAAATCCCATACTTGGTTTTCAGACATGGAGTCTAATTCAGATTGCATGGCTTCTTGCCATTGCTTGGAGCTAGGGCTCGTCATAGCTTGCTTGTAGGTTGCAGGTTCATCACTTTCAAGTAATAGAACGTCATAGCTCTCGTTCGTCAAAATACCTAAGTACCTTTCCGGTTGAGATCTATATCTTTGCGATCTACGCGGGGTAACATTTCTAGATTGACCATGATTCTCACCAGATTCTTCTAAAGGTCTCTGAGTTTCATCCTGAATGTCATCTTGAGCATTCTCTAGAGTTTGTTGTTCGACTCGAATTTCTTCGAGGTCTACTTTTCTCCCACTTGTCATTTTGGAAATATGATCCTTCTCCAAAAAGACACCATCTCGAGCAACAAACACTTTGTTCTCAGATGTATTGTAGAAGTAATACCCCTTTGTTTCCTTTGGATAGCCCACAAGGATACATTTGTCAGATTTTGGATGAAGTTTGTCTGAAATTAATCGTTTGACGTATACTTCACATCCCCAAATCTTAAGAAAAGACACATTTGGAGGCTTTCCAAACCATAATTCGTATGGAGTCTTTTCGACAGCTTTAGACGGAGCTCTATTTATAGTGAGTGCAGCTGTATTTAGTGCATGTCCCCAAAATTCTAATGGAAGTTCGGCCTGACCCATCATTGACCTGACCATGTCTAGCAAGGTTCTGTTCCTCCGTTCTGACACACCGTTCCATTGTGGTGTTCCAGGAGGAGTCAATTCTGATAGAATTCCACATTCTTTCAGATGGTCATCAAATTCATAGCTCAGATATTCACTGCCTCTATCAG
This sequence comes from Spinacia oleracea, assembly GCF_020520425.1. NCBI lineage: Eukaryota > Viridiplantae > Streptophyta > Magnoliopsida > Caryophyllales > Amaranthaceae > Spinacia > Spinacia oleracea. Next base: position 98,381,112 of record NC_079489.1, read on the forward strand.
ACCGCAGTGCCTTAATCTTCTTGCCTAATTGATTCTCTACTTCACTCTGAAATTCCTTGAATTTGTCAAAGGATTCAGACTTATGCTTCATTAGGTAGACATAACCATACCTACTGAAGTCATCAGTGAAAGTGATAAAGTAGCTGAAACCACCTCTAGCATTTGTACTCATTGGTCCACATACATCTGTATGGATTAAACCCAATAGTTCATTTGCTCTTTCTCCAACTTTAGAGAAAGGTTGCTTTGTCATTTTGCCAAGTAAACATGATTCGCATTTACCATAATCCTCTAAGTCAAATGGTTCTAGAATTCCTTCCCTTTGAAGTCTTTCTAAGCGTTTCAAGTTTATATGGCCTAATCGACAATGCCACAGATAGGTGAGATCTGAATCATCCTTTTTGGCCTTTTTGGTATTTATGTTATATACTTGTTTGTCGTGATCTAATAAATAAAGTCCATTGACTAATCTAGCAGATCCATAAAACATCTCTTTAAAATAAAACGAACAACTATTGTCTTTTATTATAAAGGAAAATTCCTTAGCATCTAAGCAAGAAACTGAAATGATGTTTTTAGTAAGACTTGGAACATGGAAACATTCTTCCAGTTCCAAAACTAGCCCGGAGGGCAACGACAAATAGTAAGTTCCTACGGCTAATGCAGCAATCCGTGCTCCATTTCCCACTCGTAGGTCGACTTCACCCTTGCTTAACTTTCTACTTCTTCTTAGTCCCTGTGGATTGGAACATAAGTGTGAGCCACAACCTGTATCTAATACCCAAGAAGTTGAATTAGCAAGTATACAGTCTATAACGAAAATACCTGAAGATGGAACGACTGTTCCGTTCTTCTGATCTTCCTTTAGCTTCAAGCAATCTCTCTTCCAATGCCCCTTCTTCTTGCAGTAGAAGCATTCGGATTCAGAAGTGGGTTGACTGACCTTTCTCTTTGCAGATTTGGCGCCAGTTTGCTTAGTTGGGCTGGCCTTGTTGCCACCTTTCTTAGCATTCCTCTTCTTTCCAGATTTCTTGAACTTGCCCCCACGCACCATAAGCACATCCTGCTTATCACTTTTGAGCGTCTTTTCAGCGGTCTTCAGCATACCGTGAAGCTCAGTGAGCGTTTTGTCCAGACTATTCATACTGTAGTTCAGTTTGAACTGATCATACCCGCTATGAAGAGAATGGAGGATGGTGTCTATAGCCATTTCCTGAGAAAATTGCTGATCCAGCCGACTCATATTCTCAATGAGTCCAATCATTTTGAGAACATGTGGACTTACGGGCTCGCCTTTCTTAAGCTTGGTCTCAAGAATTTGCCTATGAGTCTCGAATCTTTCGACTCGAGCCAGATCTTGGAACATGTTCTTTAACTCAGTGATGATTGTGAAAGCATCTGAGTTGATGAACGTTTTCTGCAGATCCGCACTCATAGTGGCGAGCATTAGACATTTCACATCCTTGTTGGCATCAATCCAACGATTGAGGGCTGCCTGAGTGATCCCGTCGCCTGGAGCTTCGGGCATCGCCTCATCTAGGACATACTCCTTTTCTTCCTGCATAAGAACTATTTGCAAGTTCCTTTGCCAGTCAAGGAAGTTTTTCCCGTTCAACTTCTCCTTTTCGAGAATTGATCGAATGTTGAATGAATTGTTGTTTGCCATATTAAAAACTACAATTGAAAAGAATAAACAAATAAATAACCATTCACAGTTTCTCTTAACAAACTTAAATTCTAGCATTCATGCATAATTCAATGTTTATTAAGCATTTTATTCAAGTTATGTGTTTCGGCAGGTGTGAATAAAATGATTCCAAGATCCTAAAATCATTGAAGAACTAAGCACAGTTTGTCGACTTAATCCTAGAACATCTTAGGTAAGCAAAAGCCTTTTGCTAATAGTCTAGAAACTATTCTTGGTTGATAGGTACGTCTAAGAACTTATTAGGTAAACCTATCGAATTTGCCACGACATAAAAGGACTCCTTACTTATATCGTTGAGTTTCACCAAAACTAACATGTACTCACAATTATTTGTGTACCTTGCCCCTTTAGGACCAATAAGTAACACCTCGCTGAGCGAAAACTATTACTAGATTGATGTAAAGGATATCCAAGCAAGTGTATATTTTGGCATGGCACCTTTTAACTCAATTTTTAAGTTTGGAACTTAAGGCTCTTACTATGTTGGTTAGATTTTAAGTGAACTAAAATCCTTAATCATGCAACATAATCAAGCTTTTGATCTCATGCATTTTAAGACATATTTAAAGCAATAAATAACTTAAAACATGCATAAGATATTTGTGATCTAGTATGGCCCGACTTCATCTTGAAGCTTTGACTTCAAAGTCCGTCTTGAAAATCTCCGTGGGAGGCACCATTTTCTTCAAATAGGATAAGTTATAACTAATTACAACTATTTGATGGTTCGCAGACCATATTTGAATTGAAAATTAACTTTGGTACTTTAGACCAATTACATTCAAATTAATGGTACGCAGACCATATTTTCTATCCTATTTGGGCCATACTAGTCACTTCATAACCTGCAAAACAGTACATATACAATATATACCATTCACCCATTCATTATCATGAATGGCCCACATAGCTGGTTAGTTAAACACATTATGCATCACGTAAACATTTGCAGCAATTAATCAAGGGCACCAATAATCTACCAATTATTCAGTCCTTATTAATTCTAATCGAGTTGTTTTAACCTTAAGGATTTGTAGACCTAATCAAGAGTTTATGACTAAAAGCACTCCCACTCAAACCAATAAATTCATATGCTTTACTAATTTTAAACATAAAATTGTATTTCTAGTCTAACCGGAAACATACAAATTTAATTAAAATTTAAAGCTCATATAAATTTATAATTGAATCCAAAAATTTAATTTTAATTTCAGTCACATTTAAATTAATTTATGTTTTTAATTTTAGTAAAATAATTAGAATAAATGCCATTTATTATAATTATAATATTCAAAATTAAAATCCAAGAAATTAATTTAAATTATTAATTTTAAAATCAATTAAAATTTACGTGAACTGAAATTTTCAAATTAAACATTCAAAACGATCTAATCGTAACGCAAACACCCTACGCGTTGCACGCCCATGGGCTGTACGCACACAGCCATTGCTGGCCATGTGCGCGCAGCCCATGCGCTCGTTGCATAGCTGCTGCTGTCCCATACGCAAGCCTCCGCACAGCGCCCACCGCACGCGAGCTATCGCTCGCAGCGCGCGCGCGTTACCGCGCTCGCTGGTGCGCGAGATCGCTCGCTGGTGCGCGCGAGCCATCGCTCGCTGGGGCGCTGCATCGCTCGCTGGCGCGCGCGAGCCATCGCTCGCTGGCGCGCGAGATCGCTCGCTGCGCGCGCGCGAGCCATCGCTCGCTGGTGCGCGACATCGCTCGCTGGGCGGGCGACGTCGCGCGCTGTGCGCGCGAGTGATGCTGTGCGCAGCGCTCGTGGCACGCGAGCTTGCGCTCGCTGCGCACGAGGCTGCGCGCTGTTGTGCGAGGCAGCGCGCGCTGTGGCGCAGCTCGCTTGCTGCCCACACGCGACTGCCTTGGCTCGCCCCTCGCCCATGCCCATCCGTTCATTGCTCGTGGCACACGACACAAGGCAGGGCTGCTGCCTTGTGCTCGTGCACTACGCCCTTGCTCATTGCATTCGTGCCGCACGGGCGACGAGCTCCCTTGCTCGTCGTCGCATGCCCGCATTATACAACACCCCTTAAGGGTAACACGAAGCGTCCATTGCTTCGTGCGTGCAAGTTATTTGAACGAATCGCATAAAATTTTAAAATTTATATTTAAAATGAATGACAAATTAATAAATATTATTAATTTCATAATTTTAGGGCGAAAAAATCGAAAATTTATTATCCAATTGATTTCCGATTGATATGGATTCAAGTCTAGGTCATAAAAATTTAAAATTTATCGTAAATTTACAATTTTTATGGTGGTTTTTAATCATAGGTTTCTAATTAAATTACAATTAATTATGAAAATCAAATTAATTCTAAATTATTCTAATTTTCAACAAATTAATCATAATTACAAATTAGATTGCATAATTAACAAGACTAGGCATTCAAACTTGTTAAACATATGCAATAGGTCAATCAAAAATTCAAGATTTATCAACAAGAATCGCAAATATTTAATTTAACATCTTAAATTTACGAAATTTTGCATTCGAAAAACTAAAACCTTCGAAAATTTTAGAATGCCTTTTACATGCGGAATTGACACAAAAATCACTCAATTCGGATGAGTAATGAAGAAACTGCCGAAAAACTGCGTACGTATAATTAAATAAACGCAATTTGCAACTAATTAACAATTACGAAAATTAATCACCCCATTTAATTCTTGCAAATTTGTAATATTTAACCATGTTCATGCAATTTAGATTATGAAAATAATAAGGGGCTCGTGATACCACTGTTAGGTTATGGTACATATGACATTACATAGATCATGCGGAAACAACCATTAACCCAGGAAACATATTATTTACACATAATCATTTAGCATAGTTTAGATGCATACTCTTTGTTGCGTGCCTTCCCTAGCTGCGCCCGAACCGAACAAGAACAAGTCTTTTAGGACTCCAAGTGTCGTCCCTCCGTAGAAAGTCCACAGCACGTCCGGATCCGCCTTAAGATTGACCAACTAGAATCGCCCTTAAGGTACTCAGAAAATTCGGCACTTTTGGGGCAAGATGGGTGTTTGAATTTTCTCTCAAAAAACTCACTTTTTGAATACTTTTAAACTTGTATATAAATTATGACCCCTAGGCCTTTATTTATAGAGTTATGGAAAAGGAATCGTAATCCTAGTAGGATGCGAATTAATTAGAATTAGAATTCTACATGAATTCTACTTAATCAATTTATCCAATAGGAATAGACATTTAATCATACACTGACTCTTGCAGATTCAGGAATCTCGCATGAGCTCAAACACACACACGGCAGCCACAAGGGCTGCCCACGCATGCGAGCAGCAGCCCACGCAGCGCGGCCCACGCATGCGTGGCCTTGTGCGCGCTGGGCTGTGGCGTGCGTGCTTGCTGGGCGATGGCCTGGCTTCGTGCTGGGCCTTCGTCCGGCAGGCCTCGTCCGATGCTAATTCGTACGATACGCTTCCGATTAAAATTCCATTTCCGGAATCTATTTCCGATACGAACAATATTTAATATTTCCGATTCCGGAATTAATTTCCGTTTCGAACAAATATTTAATATTTCCGTTTCCGGAATTATTTTCCGATTCCGGTAATATTTCCGATTCTGACAATATTTCCGTTTCCGGCAATATTTCCGATTCTGGTAATATTTCCATTTCCAATAATATTTTCCGATACGTACCATGTTTCCGTTTCCGGCAACATCTACGACTTGGATAATATTCATATTTCCGATACGATCCATATTTCCGTTTCCGGCAATATCATCGTTTCCGGAGTATTCATTTCTTGCCTGTGACGATCTTAGCTCCCACTGAAACCAAGATCCGTCGGTTCCGAATATTCATAGATGGAGTATTTAATGCCATTAAATACTTGATCCGTTTACGTACTATTTGTGTGACCCTACGGGTTCAGTCAAGAGTAAGCTGTGGATTAATATCATTAATTCCACTTGAACTGAAGCGGCCTCTAGCTAGGCATTCAGCTCACTTGATCTCACTGAATTATTAACTTGTTAATTAATACTGAACCGCATTTATTAGACTTAACATAGAATGCATACTTGGACCAAGGGCATTATTTCCTTCATGCTGTGCGGGTGATCGAGCAAGGCGACGATGCATCGTAGCTCAAGGCAAGAGGCAAGGCAGCAGCACAACGAGCAAGGGAGCTCGCGTGCCGCTGCGCCAAGCCCCCTGCCCAGCGCGCAGCAGCAAGCATAGCAAGGCTGGTGGGTTGCTGCTGTGGTGCGTCACTCGGCCAGCAACAAAGCAGGCCATGGGCGCTGCACTTGTGCACGCGGCCCATTGGTGCTGCGGCGTGGATTGCTTGGGCGAAGCGTGGGCTTCGGCCTACGGCCTTGCCTTGGCACTTTGGGCCATTTGTTTATGTTTTGGTTGAAAATGATTTTAATTTAATTTAATTTCGTAAGTTAATTTTTTCTCCGAATTTAATTTTGATTAATTTAATTATTATAAATTGTTTTATACTAATTACTTTAATAAAATTAAAACCATGATAAAATTACAATTAATTAATTTTAATCAACTAAAAATAAAATTAAGGGATTTAAATATTAATTTTATATGAGCTTTAAATTTTAGTTAAATTTGTAAGTTTCCGGTTGGACTAGGAAATACAATTTTATGTTTAAAATTTGTAAAGCATGTAAATTCTTGGTTTTAGTGGGAGATTTTAGTCATTAAACTCTTGATTAGGTCTACATTCCTTTAAGGTTAAAACAACTCGATTAGAACTAATAAGGTTGAATAAGTTGTAGATTGTTGGAACCTTTGATTAGTTGCTGCAAATGTTTATGTGATGTATGATTTTTCTACTAACTTGCTACTTGGGCCATTAATTGATAAGTGAATGGGTGAATGGTATATTCTAAATGTACTGTTTTGCAGGTTATGGAAAGTGACTAGTATGGCCCAAATAGGATAGAAAATATGGTCTGCGTACCATTAATTTGAATGTAAAATTGGTCTAATGCACCAAAGTTTTTATTTAAATATGGTCTGCGTACCATCAAATAGTTGTAATTAGTTTTAGTTATAGCATATCCTATTTGAAGAAAATGGCGCCTCCCATGGTGAAATTCAAGACGGAGTTTCCAATCCATTTTTAAAGATGGAGTTTGAAGTTGAAGCTTCAAGATGAAGTCGGGCCATACTAGATCACATTTAAATCTTATGCATGCTTTAAGCTATATATTGCTTTAAATATGTCTTGATTATGCATGAGATTATGGCTTGATTATGTTGCATTATTAAGGATTTTAGTTCACTTAAAATCTAACCAACATAGTAAGAGCCTTAAGTTCCAAACCTTAAAAATTGAGTTAAAAGGTGCCATGCCAAAATAACACTTACTTGGATAACCTTTACATCAATCTAAGTAATAGTTTTCCGCCATAGCGAGGTGTTACTTGTTGATTCTAAAGGGGTAAGGTACACAAATAATTGTGCGTACATATAAGTTTTGGTGAAACTCAATGATATAAGTAAGGAGTCCTTTTATGTCGTGGCAAATGAGATAGGTTTACCTAATAAGTTCTTAGACGTACCTATCAACCAAGAGTAGTTTCTAGACTATTAGAAAAGGATTTTCTTACCTAAAATATTTTAGAATTGAGTCTAAATACATAATGTTCTTAATTCTTTAATTATTTAAGGATCTTGGATTCATTTTATTCACACCTGTCGGAACACAAAATTCGAATAAAATGCTTAATAAATATTGAATTATGCATGAAAGCTAGAATTTAAGTTTTTTAAGAGAAACTATGAATGGTTATTTATTTGTTTATTCTTTTCAATTGTATTTTTAACTATGGAAAACAACAATTCATTCAACATCCGACCAATTCTCAAAAATGAGAAGTTGAGCGGGAAAAACTTCCATGACTGGCAAAGGAACTTGGAAATAGTTCTTACGCAGGAAGAAAAGGAGTATGTCCTGGAAGAGGCGATGCCCGAAGCCGCGGGCGAAGGGGTCACTGAGGCAGCCCTCAATCGTTGGATTGATGCCAACAAGGATGTGAAATGTCTAATGCTTGCAACCATGAGTGCAGATCTACAGAAAACGTTCATCAACTCCGATGCTTTCACAATCATCAGTGAGTTAAAGAACATGTTCCAAGATCTGGCTCGAGTCAAAAGATTCGAGACTCATAGGCAAATTCTTGACACCTAGCTCAAGAAGGGCGAACCCGTAAGTCCAGATGTTCTCAAGATGATTTGATTAATTGAGAATATGAGTCGGCTGGATTAGCAGTTCTCTCAAGAAATGGCTGTAGACACCATCCTCCATTCTCTTCATAGCGGGTATGATCAGTTCAAGATGAACTACAACATGAATAGTCTGGACAAAACGCTCACTGAGCTTCACGGTATGCTGAAGACCGCTGAAAAGACGCTCAAAAGTGATAAACAAGATGTGCTTCTGGTGCGTGGGGGCAAGTTCAAGAAATCTGGTAAGAAGAGGAATGCTAAGAAAGGTGCCAAGAAAGCCAGCCCAACTAAGAAAACTGGCGGCACCAAGTTTGAAAAGAAGAAGGTGAGCCAACCCACTCTTGAATCTGAATGCTTCTACTGTAAGAAGAAGGGGCATTGGAGGTGAGTTTGCTTGAAGCTTAAGGAAGATCAGATAAACGGAATTGTCGTTCCATCTTCAGGTATTTTCGTTATAGACTATATATTTGCAAATTCAACTTCTTGGGTATTAGATACAGGTTGTGGCTCACACTTATGTTCCAATTCACAGGGACTAAGAAGAAATAGAAGATTAAGCAAGGGTGAAGTCGACCTACGAGTGGGAAATGGAGCAAGGATTGTTGCATTAGCTGTAGGAACTTATTATTTGTCGTTGCCCTCTAGGATATTTTTGGAATTGGAAGAGTGTTTCCATGTTCCAAGTCTTACTAAAAACATTATTTCTGTTTCTTGCTTAGATGCTAAGGGATTTAGCTTTTTAATATAAGAAAATAGTTTCTCGTTTATTTTAAAGAGATGTTTTATGGATCTGCTAGATTAGTCAATGGAATTTATGTCCTAGATCACAACAAACAAGTTTATAACATAAATACCAAAAAGGCCAAAAAGAATGATTCAGATTTCACCTATTTGCGGTATTGTCGATTAGGCCATGTTAACATGAAGCGCATAGAAAGACTTCAAAAGGAAGGAATTCTAGAACCATTTGACTTAGAGGATTATGGTAAATGCGAATCATGCTTACTTGGCAAAATAACAAAGAAACCTTTCTCTAAAGTTGGAGAAAGAGCAACTGATCTATTGGGTTTAATCCATAGAGATGTATGTGGACCAATGAGTTCAAATGCTAGAGGTGGTTTCAGCTACTTTATCACTTTCACTGATGACTTCGGTAAATATGGTTATGTCTACCTAATGAAGCATAAGTCTGAATCCTTTGACAAATTCAAGGAATTTTAGAGTGAAGTAGAGAATCAATTAGACAACAAGAAAAGCACTGCGGTCTGATAGAGGCGGTGAATATCTGAGCTATGAATTTGATGACCATCTGAAAGAATGTGGAACCTTGTCAGAATTGACTCCTCCCGGAACACCTCAATGGAACGGTGTGTCAGAACGGAGGAATAAGACCTTGCTAGACATGGTTCGATCAATGATTGGTCAAGCCGAACTTCCAATAGAATTTTGGGGACATGCACTAAACACAGCTGCACTCACACTAAATAGAGCTCAGTCTAAAGCTGTCGAAAAGACTCCATATGAGTTATGGTTTGGAAAGCCTCCAAATGTGTCTTTTCTTAAGATTTGGGGTTGTGAAGTATACGTCAAACGATTAATTTCAGACAAACTTCAACCAAAATCTGACAAATGTATCCTTGTGGGCTACCCAAAGGAAACAAAGGGGTATTACTTCTACAATACATATGAGAACAAGGTGTTTGTTGCTTAAAATGGTATCTTTTTAGAAAGAGATCACGTCATTTCCAAAATGACAAGTGGGAGAAAAGTAGACCTCGAAGAAATTCGAGTCGAACATCAAACTATAGAGAATGCTCAAGATGACATTCAAGTTGAAACTCAGAGATCTTTAGAAGTATCTGGTGAGAATCAAGAACCAACTAGAAATGTAACCCCGCGTAGATCGCAGAGATATAGGTCTCAACCAAAAAGATACATAGGTATTTTGACGAATTAACGAGAGCCATGAAATTCTATTGCTGGAAAGCGATGAATCTGCGACTTACAAACAAGCTATGACGAGCCCTAGCTCCAAGCAGTGGCAAGAAACCATGAAATCTAAATTAGACTCCATGTCTGAAAACCAAGTTTGGATTTGGTCGATTTGACAGATGGATACCAAGCCATAGGAAGCAAATGGGTTTACAAATTGAAAAAGGACAAGTATGGGAAACTAGAAGTTTTCAAAGCTAGATTGGTTGCAAAAGGATACAGGCAAGTCCACGGTGTGGATTATGATGAAACCTTTTCACCAATTGCAATGCTAAAATCTATTTGGATAATGTTAGCAATTGTTGCATATTATGATTACGAAATATGGCAGATGGATGTCAAAATCTCTTTCTTAAACGGCGTTTTAACAGAAACTATGTTTATGACACAACCTTAGGGTTTTGAGGATCCAAGGAATGCTAAGAATAGGTATGCAAGCTTAAGAAATCCATTTATGGATTGAAGCAAGCATCAAGAAGCTGGAATATACGTTTTGATGAAGCAGTCAGTGACTTTGGCTTCGTCAAGAACGCAGACGAATCTTGTGTATACAAGAAGATCAGTGGGAGCAAAACTGCTTTTCTAGTATGATATGTCGACGACTAATTACTTGTTGGAAATGACATTCCCATGTTGAAATCTGTCAAGATTTGGCTAGGGAAATGTTTTTCGATGAAGGATCTAGGAGAAGCACAATACATACTGGGCATCAAGATCTACATATTTAGTTCTAAATGGATGATTGGACTTAGTCAAAGCACTTATATAATTAAGGAGTTTGAAAGGTTAAATACGGCAGACTCCAAGCGAGGCTACCTACCCATGTTTCATGGAATGACTCTAAGTAAGACTCAGTGCCCAAAAATACTGGATGAGCGTAGACGAATGAGTGGGATTCCATATGCATCATTTATTGGTTCAATAATGTATGCTATGATATGTACACACCCGGATGTTGCGTATGCACCCAGTGCTACGAGCAGATGCCAGTCAGACACAGGAGAGGCACATTGGACAGCTGCCAAGAACATTCTGAAGTACCTGAAAAGGCATAAAGATGATTTCCTGGTCTATGGTGGAGATGATGAATTAATTGTTAAAGGCTATACGGACGCAAGTTTCCAAACCGACAAAGATGATTTCAGATCACAGTCTGGGTTTGTCTTCTGCCTCAACAAAGGTGCAGTAAGCCTGAAAAGTGCTAAACAGAGCACCATTGCGGATTCTACAACTGAAGCGGAGTACATTGCTGCATATGAAGCAGCAAAGGAAGCTATTTGGCTAAGGAATTTCATAGGTGAACTTGGTGTAGCCCCCTCCATTAAAGGACCAATAGCTCTATATTGTGACAATAACGGAGCCTACACACCACCAAAGAGTCAAGAATGTGCTTCGTAGATTTCACCTTCTACGAGAGTTCGTTGAAAGAAAAGAAGTCGAGATAAGCAAGATTAGAACTGATGACAACATCTCAGATCCATTAACTAAACCTCTACCGCAAGCGAAGCACAACTCGCACACTGCAGCTATGGGAATCAAGCATGTTGGGGAATGGCTTTGATGTCCTTAATAAATGTTTTAAAGTTTTAGGGTTTAATACTTTGTAAAACGTTTTGGTTAACCATTCATATAAATGAATAGAATTCATTTTTCCATTTAATTTTGTGGTTTATTAAACGATGAGTCCTTTCAATTTGACGATATATTCAAGATAGACTGTCAGGACCAGTCCTGTGACTAAGAAATGTCTATCAAGTGACCTTGAATGTCAAAAGTTGAAAATGGTCCATGGTCTAAAGTTTTCTATAAAGGTGGACGAATAGAAAACGTTAGACGACTAGAATTTAAGATGACTAGTAGTTCTGTTTCTTGAACTGTGTGGAATTGGCAAATTCGCAATCATTTGCATAGATACTTACTTGAAAAGATTAGTATCGGAATGACCTATGAAACTTTACTATAAGAGATGAAAATCTGTCATAAGTAAATTTCATTACATTATTAGACATTAATCCTCAATACCTGAGTGATTTGAGATTACTTGTTTGAGAACTGGTTACTTTGCGTTGTCAAACATCGCACCGTAAAAGGAGACTATAACGGCAACGGTCAGGTAATCACCTATCAAATGAAGTTTAACCTCAAGATCATGAGATTGGGGTTGTCCTCCCATAAATTGGGATGAGATGCTGAAAGTTGTACAAGGCCACTCGGAGAGCTAGAACTTGAAAAATGCATGGCCGTGCTTAGATGAATCATAGACAATGATTATCTGTTTGTTTGATCAGTTGGACTTACCTTATGTTCATGAGCAGGCATCACGCGACAAAGGAATTAGGAAATGCACACTTGACCCCAAGGACAAGTGGGAGACTGAAGGAAATAATGTCATTGGTCCAAGTATGCATTTAATGCTAAGTCTAATAAATGCGGTTCAGTATTAATTAACAAGTTAATAATTCAGTGAGATCAAGTGAACTGAATGCCTAGCTAGAGGCCGCTTCAGTTCAAGTGTAATTAATGATATTATTCCATAACTTACTCTTGACTGAACCCGTAGGGTCACACAAATAGTACGTGAACGGATCAAATATTTAAGTGATTATATTATTCATTAAGTACTCCATTTATGAACATTCGGAAACGACGGATCTCGGTTCCAGTGGCAGCTGAAATCGTCAAAAGGCAGAATAAAGAATACTCCGGAAATGATGATATTGCCGGAAACGGAAATATGGATCATGACGGAAATATAAATATTATCCAAGTCGTAGATGTTGTCGGAAACGGAAACATGGCTCGTATTGGAAAATATTATCGGAAATAGAAATATTGCCGGAAACGGAAATATTAAAGGAATTGGAAATATTGTCGCAAAAGGAAATTATTTTCAGAAACGGAAATATTAACGGAAACGTAAATATTTGTTCAAATCGAAAATGAATTCCGGAATCGGAAAACGAATAGGTAGCTCGACGAGCGACAAGCCGGCAAGCAAGCCGGCCCATCGCTCACAAGCAAAGGAAGCACCATGGGTCGCGCTTGCGAGCAAGGCAGCAGAGCCGCGCCCTCCGAGAAAGGCCGCAGCCATGAGGCCGCGCCAAGCTACGAGCAAGGCAACAGCTCATCGGCCGCGCCAAGCTTGCGGCAAGGCAGCAGCACATGGGCTACGCCCAGCTCGTGTACAACAGCTGCGAGGCTTGTCGAGGCGTGGGCCGCAACGCCGTGGGCCGAGGCAGCTCGGACAACCCACGTGGGCCCTTGTGGTTACGTGGGATTGTGTATCTCGGGCTCTAAGTGATGTACGATTAGTTAAATTCCTAGTTTTACTAGAATTCAAATAATTAAGAGTTTAATTATAATTGCAATTCTAATTGAATAACATTTTCAATTCTAGGAGGTTTGGTAATTCTATTTCTAGTAAAACTCAAACTCCTTATTTCCCATACTATAAATATAAGGTTAGGGGCCTCATAATTATACACACATCAATCATACATCAATTGAATTGAAAGCAAATTCTTTATTCCCATTGTGTTCAAGGGAGAACATAATACAAGCCTGCCCGAATTCATAAAACCTTAAGTAAAATCCTAGTTGGTTAAACCTAAGGCGGATCCGAACGTGCTGTGGACTTTCTACGGAGGAGAAACGTTTGGGGCTCTAAAGACTTGTTCTTGTTCGGTTCGGGAGCAGCTAGGGAAGGCACACATCACATTGCATGTCACCTAAATTATGCTAATTGACTATTGTCGTGGGCAAAATTACCATGCCAACGCGTACCAATTAAGGTACGACACTTGGCACGTATTACGCCCCCGTAAGCAAACCATACGACTCTATTCTGGAGTATAAGTACCTACCTAAGTATCTACAAAGTATACGTACTTGTATTCATATACGTATAGATGTATGTATTCTCGTCTATGTATAAATGGCATACTTGACAAATACCTTATGATGGCACAAAAGCCCAAAAAGCCACTTATGTCCTAAAAGGTCAGAAAACTGCAAAAGGGAAGGGACACTTGTCCTCTCCTCCTACCTCAGCCAATCATATGAGAGAATGTTAGGTCATTCCTCCAATAACCTAGTACTATATAAAGCCACATTTTCCAAGAAAAAAGGGTTACAATCACAACACAATCAGATTTTTTATTGCTCTGCCTTCTCTCCACTTTCTCTCTACTTTCTCTCTCTAAAAATACATTCTTACTTAAGCATCGGACGGAATATTCCGAGAGGAATATTCTTGTTTTGCAGGTCGGAGAAGGGATTGCGTAGCAGGCTAGCGGAAACCTCCAAGTCATCAGCTTATCGGAAAAACCCCACAACATTTGGCGCCTTCTGTGGGGAGGTACGGTAGTATGGAAGAGCAACGGCAGGAAAATGATACTGGGCGGCCTGTACAAGTGGAGCGGCCACCCCTTGAAAGGGAAATGCCGACTGAGCAGCAGCAGACGCCGGCTCCAAGGATCACAGGAGATGCCGCCCGGGTTTTTGCAGCAGGGCACACACCTCGTCATGCCGCCGAGGTTGAAGTGCTCAGTGAGGAGGACGAGCAGGAAAACCGAACCCCCCAGGCGGGCACCTAGACCCTCAATCAGATATAGTAACTAGTATAGGACCCCGTGCGATGCACGGTTTATATATTTTAACTTTAAGTGTAAAGTTAAATTAATTTAGAAAAGAACATAGAAAAATACGTACATTTTTTTTTATTTCTTTTCACGCATCACCCATAATTTCATGTTACTATGTTAGGTATAAAATCAGTTATCATCAGCTGTAATATGAGCTGAGAGATGTCAATTCTTAACCTGAATCGTTGGACCCGTTGGGTTGGTCTGATCGTTTAGAACACAAATTGTTATTAACCCGCGAGTTGTAGCCCAAGACCAAATCCGATTATATTAAACCCAAACCGACCATAAAATCTTAACCCCATTAGGATCTGAAACCCGATAACAAACCTGTTCTGCAGCAACCCGATCCGTTCAACCCAAACCGATCGACTGGATCTGAAACTCGTTATAATGACCCAATCCATTTCAATCCAAACCGTTTGAACCCTAGGAAAACGATTTTTCAGATCCAAACTGTTTTAACCCGTAACGCGCTTAATCAGAAACGTTTACAACCCGTAACCCGCTTAATCGGAACCATTTACAACCCATAACCCGTTTATTTTGAATCGTTTACAACTCATAACCCGTTTAATTCCGCTACTGATCCTAAATTCTTAACAATTTTAAAAGTTAGTTCTTACATGTGTTCCCTAATTAAGGCCTCAATATTAGAATTTATAAACGTACTAAAATTTGTGATTTTATAATTTGGAACTGAATTCACCTGACCCGAGTACAACATCATCTATCCGTTTCACTACGCTACTGATTTATCCACATTGTATGAACTTAAACCAAGATAAACTTGAACCCGATGTAACCTAGCGATACTTGTTTAATCCGACCCATTTCAGATCCGATATTAAGTTCAAATACTATCTCATTTTTTTTTATTGTGTTACTTGTACCCATTTAAGTACCCATCCAATCTCAAGTTTATTCTCTTGAAATCAGGTCTTATCAAATCCATAAATTTCATTAAATTTAATCAGGTCCAAGTCCAATAAGTTTATATAAGTTCAGATAAGTTTGAAATTTTTATTTCAAATAAGGTGAAGAGAACTCACCCAACCTCCATTTTTCTTTGTTCCATTCACTTATTATATATGTGGTGAAAATAATAAATAAGTAAATAAATAATTGATTGTACTTTTTGGAGTATTTATGAAATAAATAAATTATGTTTGCTAAAACTCAAAACCAAAACAAACCCACCACATCACCAAGAAGAATACAATTTTATCTCTCTATCCATCACTCGCCGAGTCACTACATATATATTACGGTTTTTTCATTAAATGCCCCCGAGGTTTGCAAAAATGCACCAAATACACCCGCGCGTTTCAAATTACATAATATACCCCTATTTAAACTTATTTGCACCAAATGCCCCTAGAATTAACGGAAGTCTAACTCCGTTAACATTAACTCTTAATTAATCTAACTAATCCTAATTTAACCCTAAATAACTACTGATTAGCCTAATTAATCCTAATTAACACTTAATGAATCCTAATTAACTCTAACTCTCCTCTCACCCTCCTGTTAATCTCACCTCTCCTTTTTTTTGGGTATCAAAATGGTGATTCCAACCACAATTTTTTCTTTCTTAAACTTCCCATTTTCATCAAACATCAATTGTAACTCAAACCCCCAAATATTCAAACCCAGATTTTCGAGTGAATTAAAATCAAACCCCCAAATATTCAAACCCAGATTTTCGATTGAATTGAAATCGTGAATTGAAGTTTGATGAATAAGGGGAAGTTTAAGACGATGACGAATGGTGATGATGATACTGCAGCAGCGGAGAAGCAGCAGACGAGGGAAAGGGTCAGGCTGCGGCCTGCGACAGCGGCTCCTTCTCTCACTTTTCTTCCTTTCTCTCTCGTTATCTTTCACTGCTTTCTTTGCAGCCTTAATTGAATCAATTTCTGGGTTTTAAGCCTCCAATTCTTCGATTTCAGCCATACCTAAGTAAACAAACAAGAATGCAAAATTGAATTGAAAAATCAAACAAGAATGCAAAAATAATCCCGGGTTATAATTGAATTAGCGGTTTCTTCATCTGAATAAATCAGATTAAGTCGACCCTCTATCCACAATTCTAATTTGCATACCCAATTCGAATCCTCTTCTCCTCCCACAACATGCATCTTCATCAACAAACGAAAGGTCAGACATTTGGTTTATACCAGACTCAATCATCTTCAATAACACACAAAATGTCAGATTATCAATCTTTCAACAATGAAATTTCTCCTCCCAAGTTGTCAATTGCAATATTCAATGATACCAATAACTTAATTTCTAAAAATGGAAATAATAATAAAGTGGATGCAGATTAAAGAGATCGAGAGAGCTTGACACTTACTATTTTTCTGTAAAAAAAAAATGATAATCTACAACTTCAAATATGGCAGAAGAAGAGAGGAGAGAGAAAAGGAAGAAGAGAGAAGGGATGGCAAAGAGGGCAAAGACATGTCGAATAACAGGGGAGGAGAGGAGAGAAATGATTTTTTTTAAAATAGTTAAATGTAGAATATTGGATGAGTAAGGGTAAAAAGGTAAAATAACAGTAACGGAGCATTAACGGCCGTTAAGTCTAAGGGTATTTTGTGCACTTTAAGTTTAAATAGGGGTATATTATGTAATTTGAAACGCGCGGGTGTATTTGGTGCATTTTCGCAAACCTCGGGGGCATTTCATGAAAAAACCGTATATATTATCGTCTAATAGGGTGGAGACAGACAAATGTTAATTAAATCCGCTTCACCGATTTTATTATTTTAATTGTGATATAAAATATTTTATAGAGATATTGAAGATAATAATATCATATAAATTCATTTGATCTTCATCCTTCTCATCTACTCCTTCGTTACACAATGATGTTCCAATTTAGAATTTTGACTGAACATAATCTTCTAAATTACTTCCAGTACATAAGAAAAAAAAAATTATGTGGGGTCTTTCTTGGTTCTCTCAATTAATAATTTAATAATATCAAAAAATTAATATTTTTTACAAATACATAATTAGAGATATAAAATGATCCAAAATGTGCATTGGCAAACGTGAAAAGTATAAATTGGAACATCAATATGGAACAGAGGGCCGGAGTATTACATACTCGTTTAATACCCATTTTATGTATCCTGATCCACCACTTATCTTATTATGATTCTTTACTTAATTGTGCAATAACTTTCTTTTATTTCATTCTTGACGATATAAACATAAACATAAACAAAGGGAGTATTTATTTAGTTACCTTTTTGTGTCAACATTATGAAATATAAACCCTTAATTATAAGATATAACCATTATAAAGTCTACGCTGGGTTATCGAGTTAGAAATTCCAAAATTATATTTGCCCCTTCACCCCCAATATGATATAATATGATATATTGTTAGTAGATCAAATATGTTACATTACGAAGTGCACCCACTTTATTCGACCAAATATTTATTCAAAAATGTCATACTCCACCCTCTGAACTCAATTGACTCATTTAAAAATTTATCTTATTCATCAACATTTAAATCGAACTTAAAATAAATCGTAAAATACAAAATTAATTTTTTTCATAGTTATATGTATGTATATGCTCACCTATCTTATCTTGTTATGTCTTTTTTATATTATCATTCGATTTTTATTACACTTTTTTTCAAAAAAATTTAGAAAACAATATAAATCCAACCGATCTTCATCCTTCTCATCTATTACTTACTCGACCAATACCTATTTTATGTATCCCGGCCCTCCACTTATCTTATTATGATTCTATTTAGTTTGGCAACAATATCTTTTAAAAATATACTTCGGAATAAGATATTGAATTGAAGTATTTATCATCGACATAAATGATTTGTTTAATTAGGAAGGGGAAAAGAACCAGAATTCTTTTTAGTATGTTTATCATCAACATAATCTTTAGGATTTATAATGAAAATAAATAATATTTTTCATTAATTAAAGTGTTTTAGTTATTCTTATTTAATTAAAAGAGAGGCCAATCAATGAGTGACAAATGTCATCACCACATTGATTTCCTCTCTTTTAGTATATTATATAGATGGAAGAAAACCCAGACATGCCCGTGTCTGTGGGAGCCCTACGAGCTATCTTGGCCGAGTTCCAAGCTGATATGGGAAATACAGTCAACGCAGAGGTACAGAAGAGCATGCTGATTTATACCACCAGCGTGGCTGCCAATCATGAGAAGCCGGCAGATAATAGGCCATCACTTTCTCTGCGTCCCCCGAATGTCTGGACCAGGAAGATAGACGAGGATGTCAGGAGGTGGCTGCCAGCGAACCAGGCCAATCAGACCTTGTCTTACCTGCCGCGCTGACTGACTCAGCGGCTGGTCGGTGAAACGTCTCGAGGACGTGAGCAGCCGCACGCAGAGCAGGTACCTAATTCTGAATCTGAACTTTCTGATACAGTGTCAACCCCCGTCATGCCGGATAGACCTCTACCTCACCCAACTTACACGCACTTGAGCCAAGCGCGCCCACGAGCCACTCGTCCAACTCTTCAAACTCGCTGTCGTGAGTCCTCTCGGCGGGATCCGTACTCAAGGTACTAGGATCCTGTGTATCACATTCAAGAGGGAGTGTCCAACATGGCCCTAGGACATTCCACTCTTTTTGAAGGAAATATGTCCTTCACCCAAGGTGCATTAAGTCTAATACCAAGGTTCAGATTAATTGCGAACAATTAATTCAGTAAGGTCAAGTGATCGGAACAGCTAGCTGGAGCAATGATTCCGATCAGTGAGTTCTTATGGATATTGAACTCACAACTTACTCTTGACCGAACCTACAAGGTCACACCAATGACACGTAACAGATCACCGGATTAAATGAATCGGAAATTCATTTAATAGCTTTTCGGGATTTAAGTTGGAAACGTATTATACGATACGACCTTGCATCAGAATCGTATATCGTATCGCGAATATTCGTAAGCTAGGCGACACGAATAAATCGTATCGTACGACGGTGATTCGTCGTATACGAAACGATAAATAATATATCGGAAATATATTAAACGCGAATACGAAGAGCGGCCCACGAGCCGAGTGCACGAAGCACTCAAGGCCCATGGGCGCGCGCTAGGCAAGCAAGCAAGGGCCAAGGCAACACGGCAGCGCTGGCCCATGGCCGAGCGATGCTGCGCGTGTGTGCGCGGGCCGAAGCAGCGACACAACCACATCAGCGTGGCCCATGGCCCAGCTCGCTGTGCTTGTCTCACGCGGGGCTTGCTAGCCGGCCATGCCTCAAGGCTTGGTCGGTTAGTAAGGTTATGTAAATAACCTTATAACCTAATTTCCAACTTAGCACAATCACAATTCAGATTACACACAACCCTAGGAGAAAACAGAGAACCCTAATTCTCTCTGTGCCTCCATAGTGTGTTCATCCCAAAAGGAAAAGTATCTTGATCGA
The DNA here is from genome assembly GCF_020520425.1 of Spinacia oleracea. NCBI lineage: Eukaryota > Viridiplantae > Streptophyta > Magnoliopsida > Caryophyllales > Amaranthaceae > Spinacia > Spinacia oleracea. Next base: position 98,401,150 of record NC_079489.1, read on the forward strand.
TTGTCTAAGCTACGATAATCAAGACGGATCTGAACGTGTCGGTGAACCAAGTAGAGGAACGACAAGTGGAGTTCTTTGTTCGTGTTCGTTGACATATTATTGTGGAAAACACGCTTCGAATGTAAGTTTGCTTAATCTGTGCTTTATACATGTTTCCTGGCTTTGGGGAAAACACGCTTCGAAAACACGCACATGTTATTATGTTTAACTGTATTCCCCTACAGTGGTATCATGAGCCTTATGTATTCAAAGCATGAATTAGCATGATTATTATTGTTTTTGCATCTGTCAAAAATTTGGATTTTTTGTTGATTTTTCGGAATTTTTTACGAATTATTGGATGTATTGCGTAATAATCAGGTCCGGAATAAAAAATGTTCGTTTTTTCGAGTTTTAAAACCTTAATTTGATTGAAAACGATTTTCTAAGATCAAATCATGGGAACGGAATTGCAAAAACAGGCCTCGAAGTGTCGTTTTTTGGGCGTTTTTGTTAATTTTTCACTAAAAATTAAAAGTGTCGGACAGTAATTCAATTAAAAGGTCCACCTAAACTACTCACAATTTCTTGAAATTTTTACACAATGTTTCTGGGTGCATGCTTGATCTATGGTAAAATTTTCAGATTTTTCCGATAAGTATAAACCCTAACTTTGCCTTTCCCGAATTCGTAAAATTTGAAACCCTAATTGAATATTAATTAATTTTGGTTTAATAATTCAGTTAATTGGGAAAGGGGATATAATTTCATGGGTCAGTGGCTAATTTTAAAAATTATTGGATTAAGATTTTGAATGGTTTCATTAATTTTAATCGTACTTAAACCAAATTATTAAAAATCTGAAATTTAATTGTTTATGAACGATTTAAACCTTCGGATTTTATTAATTAAAAGTTCAAACTTTAATGTTGATTCCATCGTTCTTAAAAGTTTGAATATTGTTAGCCCTTGATTTAATAATTTTACGAAATTGGATTGTCGTTAAAGTTTATTGAATCGTTAAAAATCGTTGTTTTTCGAAAATAAAAATCGTAACTTTTTTGAAAAATAAAATTAATGCAAGTTCGTGAATTAAATTTAATTTTAATTAAGTTGGTCCGTATTACGAACCAAAGGCACGAACATGAGCATGGTGGAAGTATGGCTCGTCGAGCCATACGAGGCCATTGTACTTAGGCCGAGCCATGCGACACGGGCAGCAGCAGCTATGCTGCGTGCCTAGTGCGCGCTAGGCGAGGAAAGGGCAGGCGAGGGAGCTTGCGGGGCTGCGACGAAGCAAGGCGCAAGCCTTGCGACGTCCAGCACACACACAATGCACAACACGCAGCGCAGGGGCAGCATGGCTGCGGGGACGCAGTGCGCGCGCGCGATGGGGCTGGTGGTGTGCGAGCCTTGCTCATGCGCTCTTGGGCCTCACTCAAGGCACGGGGCTGGGCGCAAGCCTATCCCGACTAAATAATTGGACTTTTTGTTAAAAATAGTTTAATTCGTTGGGCTTCGTATATTTGCATTAATTTGGGCTAACAGGATATTTAATTTTAATATTTTATTTACTTGGGCCGGGCCGCGAGTTTTAATTTAATATTTCATAATTAATTATCCGGAATAATTATTGGTTTGAGTGGGAGCCACTAAATGAAATTAAAATGAAATCATTATTTTAATTATTTTCGTAGGTCGCATTATTTTAATTAAATTCAATTGTAATTAGAATAAAGTCTAAGGATTAATAATTTGGAAATTGATTAATCTTTTAGGACGCGTTTATGTGAACGTGAATTTTAATTAATTCACGTAAATACTTGCATATTTATATGGGCCATTCGTTTTAGCAGACGAATGGGTGAATGCATAGAATATCTATTTTATGCAATGGAGGTACTCCAAGTGACTAGTATGGCCAACTTAGGATAGTTAAATACGGTATGCGCACCGTTCTATCTTTGAATGTAAAGTTTTAAATATGGTATGCGTACCATGAAATTTTGATGTAATTTATTATTTTCAAGTATTTCTAAGTTTAGAACTTTAAGTTAGCATTTGAACGAAGATTCAAGACGATGCCAAGCTAACAAGGAGGTGATGAAGATTGGATGTTTCAAGACAAGATGTTTTGGGCCATACTAGATCACCATTTATTTATGCACTTCTATATATATATTATGCGTGAATGTATGAATGTATGTATGCTTTGCATGAACAGGTTGTTTCCTATGACTCGATTAGATTAAGTTCACTAAATAATCGAACCAACATAGAAACAACTAGGTCCAAAGTAATATTGAGTTCAAAAATTGCCTTCCAAATCAAGCAGTTACAAAAATCTAGGGATCTAAGATAGTAGGTTTACGCTAAAGCGAGGTGCTATTTTAGTTGACTTAGGTGGTGCGTCCTAAAGGAGCACGTTGATTGTGGTTTCAACTTAAACAACAATGGCATTATGTTGTGGCAATGGGATAAATTATGGTATTAATTTATTAACCAAGAGTAATTTGGAGATTACTAGCAATAGGTTTTGCTTACCTAAAATCGTAAACTACTTAAGACATGCTAAAGCTGCTTAAGGATTTAGGACTTTTGGAGTCTTGGAATCGTTTAATTCATTTTGGACCATGTTTTTTCGTTTTTGCATGAATGAAATGTTTTAATAGCTTTAATGATTGCGTGAATGCTTTTATTTTAAGTTATTAAAGTATGATAAATGTTTTTCTTTGCTAGTTCGTTTTGTAGAATAGTAAATCTTCAACCTTATTGCATTCGAACAATAGAACTGCGATATTTCCTCGATCGATTGGTAACTATTTTTGAGAGCGATTCGATCTCAAAGAAAAGGAGAGTGAGAGCGTATCTTGAATGCTATTTTCTTATAGTGATCTTCATGGTTGTTTTCAAACTAGAATTTGAATGGTAGACCAATTGGACCTCATATATTCAGAATACTGGGTAGTTTTGAAATAATGAAGTATTGAGTTAAAGACTCATGTATAACCAATGGTTAACAACCAATTTTCTTTTGATTCGATGATGAATTAGACTCATTGGATGTTGTCATTCAAAGTGAACAAAAGAAAGGGAATTTGTAAGCGTAACAAAGTAAGAAGATCAAGCAAAGAGTAAAATCTTTAGGACTATAAGAAAACGTGCTAGAAAGGATAGGAAAGGGGAACAAAAGAAATGAATTCAATATTCAATTTCTACCTAAGAGTTTGTGTTAAAGAGAAACGACTTAGCAAATAAAATCCTATGGTATTAGATTACCGCTTGAGGTTCTAACTCTTGTTAAGAACTCAAATTCCGGGAGCTAAGTCTGGTAATTGACCTACAAGTGGGAAATGAAGCAAAGTTGTGCTATATTAACGGAAAGGTCATCAAGTTTGTTTTAAAGTCCTTCTAAAGGCTGGAACTTAATGGTATTATGTTCCATTAATCATCATAATCAATTTCTGTTTGGACAACGGAAAGACTCACATTCAAAGTAAACAAAAACATTCGTTGAGTGTTTATTTGAATGAAATGGTCATTTAAGGGTTGAGTAATATGATTGATTAATAAATAAACGAATCTCTTCACACTCAAACATCAGAAGGTTCAAAGCAAACATTTTTATTTGTGTTCCACATGTCTTTGGCAATGTCATACGACCATATCAACAAGTCAACATTCTAAGAATCCATGACATGGATTTCTGAAAATTGGTTAATTTAAGACACGTCGGTCTTGCTTGTTGAACATGACATAGAAATGGACTATTGTTAGAAGTTTCTAGACAATGAAGTTCATGGGCCAAAGATGGATTTTATGACTTACCTATTTCACAAGAATTTGAGAAAATATGGCTATATTTACTCAAAGTGAAATGTGTGAAATGCTTCAATGCGATCTTGAGATTAGACTTCGTTTGATAGGTGATTATCTGAGCGTTGCCTTTATAGCCTTCTTTTACGGTGCGACGGTTGACAACGTCAAAGTAAGCAGTTCTCAAACAAGTAATCTCAAATCACTCAGGTATTGATGATTAGTGTCTAATAATTTTAATGAAATTTACTTATGATAGATTTTCATCTCTTACAGTAAAGTTTCATAGGTTTGTCCGATACTAGTCTTCCTAAAGTAAGTATCTATGCAAATGATTACGACATTGCCATGTCCACATAGTTCAAGAAACAGAACTACTAGTCATCTTGCATTCTAGTCGTCTAACGTTTTCTATGCGTCCATCTTTATAGAAAACTCCGACCAGGGACCATTTTCAACTTTTGACATTCAAGTTCACTTGATAGACATTTCTTAGTCACAGGACTGGTCCTGACAGTCTATCTTGAATATTTCGTCAAATTGAAGGGACTCATCATTTAATAAACCACAAATTAAATGGAAAAATAAATTATGTTCATTTATGTGAATGATTAACCATTAATGTTTTACAAAGTATTAAACTCTAAAACTTTAAAACATTAAACAAGGACATCAAAGCCATTCTCCAATATGCTTGATTCCTATAGCTGCAGTGTGCGAGTTGTGCTTCGCCTGCGGTAGAGGTTTAGTCAATGGATTTGAGATGTTGTCATCAGTTCCAATCTTGCTTATCTCGACTTCTTTTCTTTCAACGAACTCTCGTAGAAGGTGAAATCTACGAATTACATGCTTGACTCTTTGGTGGTGTCTAGGCTCCTTTGCCTGTGTAATAGCTCCATTATTATCACAATATAGGGCTATTGGTCCTTTAATGGAGGGGACTACACCAAGTTCACCTATGAACTTCCTTAGCCATATAGCTTCCTTTGCTGCTTCATGTGCAGCAATGTACTCCGCTTCAGTTGTAGAATCCGCAATGGTGCTTTGCTTAGCACTTTTCCAGCTTACTGCACCTCCGTTGAGGCAGAAGACAAACCCAGACTGTGATCTGAAATCATCTTTGTCGGTTTGGAAACTTGCGTCCGTATAGCCTTTAACAATTAATTCATCATCTCCACCATAGACCAGGAAATCATCTTTGTGCCTTTTCAGATACTTCAGAATGTTCTTGGCAGCTGTCCAATGTGACTCTCCTGTGTCTGACTGATATCTGCTCGTAGCACTGAATGCATACGCAACATCCGGGCGTGTACATATCATGGTGTAGACACCTACTTTTTTCCCCATTCCCGAAAGGGAAGGTTCGATGATGAGAACACAAATTTTCACTTGGCAACGCATCTCCTATAAAATAACGAATCTCAATCACCCTTTTCATTTCAGCCAAAACTGCTATTTATGGAAACCAGCTAAAGATAGTAACTGCCGTAAAAGGTAGTTGTTAAAAGTGGCAAAGTCATAAAGGTAGAAACCTGTCAGAATTAGGTGTTGCACTCCAACATAAATCCTAAAAGAGATAGAATTTGCATTCCTAGTATAATTCAAAAATAAGAGTTACGTATTAATTAAATTCCTAACGAACCTAGAGTTCGTAACGGGCCCAGACGCATTCCGTCATAAGTTAATACGCACTAAAAGACTCGGATAAGTCTCGAAAGCTCCGTGTTCTAAGAGTCCAAATCTGACAAAGAACTCGGCCCAGATCCCACACCGAGTGCGAACGAAACATCCGGCCTTGTACAAATCATAGCATACATGATGGATCCAATTGAAGGAAATATGTCCTTCACCCAAGGTGCATTAAGTCTAATACCAAGGTTCAGATTAATTGCGAACAATTAATTCAGTGAGATCAAGTGATCGGAACAGCTAGCTGGAGCAATGCTTCCGATCAGTGAGTTCTAATGGATATTGAACTCACAACTTACTCTTGACTGAACCTACAAGGTCACACCAATGACACGTAACAGATCACCAGATTAAATGAATCGGAAATTCATTTAATAGCTTTTCGGGATTTAAGTTGGAAACGTATTATACGATACGACCTTGCATCGGAATCGTATATCGTATCACGAATATTCGTAAGCTAGGCGAAACGAATAAATCGTATCGTACGACGGTGATTCGTCGTATACGAAACGATAAATAATATATCGGAAATATATTAAACGCGGATACGAGGAGCGGCCCACGAGCCGAGTGCACGAAGCACTCAAAGCCCATGGGCGCGCGCGCTAGGCAAGCAAGCAAGGCGACACAACAGCGCTGGCCCATGGCCGAGCAGGTGCGTGTGCGCGCGGGCCAAGGCCACGACACAGCAACAGCAGCGCGGCCCACGGCCCAGCTCGTTGTGCGTGTCCATGTGATACTGCGCGTGCTTGCTAGCCGGGCTTGCCTTATGGCTTGGTCGGTTAGTAAGGTTATGTAAATAACCTTATGACCTAATTTCCAACTTAAGGCAATCACAATTCAGATTACACACAACCCTAGGAGAAAACAGAGAACCATAATTCTCTCTGTGCCTCCATAGTGTGTTCATCCCAAAAAGCAAATCTCTTGATTAATTGTCTAAGCTACGATAAACAAGACGGATCTGATCGTGTCGGTGAACCAAGTAGAGGAACGACAAGTGGAGTTCTTTGTTCGTGTTCGTTGACGGATTATTGTGGAAAACACGTTTCGAATGTAAGTTTGCTTAATCTGTGCTTTATACATGTTTCCTGGCTTTTGGGATTGTTCCGTACATGTTATTATGTTTAACTGTATTCCCCTACAGTGGTATCATGATCCTTATGTATTCAAAGCATGAATTAGCATGATTATTATTGTTTTTGCATTGTCGAAATTTTTGGAATTTTTGTTGATTTTTCAAAAAAAATTCGAATTATAGGATTAATTGCGAAATTGGCAATTCCGAAATCAAAAATATTCGCTTTTTCAATTTTTAAAACACTAATCTGATGGAAAACTATTTTCTAAGATCAAATCATGAGAATAGAATTGCGAAAACAGGCCTCGAAGAATCAGTTTTTGGGCGTTTTTTTTAATTTTTCATTAAAAATTAAATGTGTCGGACAGTAATTCAATTAATAGGTCGACCTAAGCTACTAGGAATTGATTGAAATTTTGACACAATGTTTCTGGGTACATGCTTGATCTATGGTAAAAGTTTTAGATTTTTCCGATAAGTATAAACCCTACTTTTTCCTTTCCCCAATTCGTAAAATTTACAACCCTAATTGAGGTTTAATTAATTTTGGATTAATAATTCGATTAATTGGGGAAGGGGGTATAATTTCATGGGTCAGTGGCTAATTTTAAAAATTATTGGATTAAAATTTTGAATGGTTTCGTTAATTTTAATCGCACTTAAACCAAATTATTAATAATCTGAAATTTGATTGTTTATGAACGATATAAAGTTTCGGATTTTATTAATTAAAAGTTCAAACTTTAAATGTTGATTCGTTCTTTCTTAAAAGTTTGAATATTGTTAGCCCTTGATTTATTAATTTTACGAAATTGGATTGTCGTTAAAGTTTATTAAATCGTTAAAAATCGTTGTTTTTCGAAAATTAAATCGTAACTTTTATTTGAAAAATAAAATTAATGCAAGTTCGTGAATTAAATTTAATTTTAATTAGGTTGGTCCGTTTTACGAACCAAAAACACGAACATGAGCATGGTGGAAGTATGGCTCGTCGAGCCATACGAGGCCACTGTGCGCGACCGAGCCATGCGACACATGCAGCAGCATGCACGCTGCGTGCCACGCGCGCTGGGTGAGAGGTCAAGGGCATGTGTTGCGCGCATTGCAGGGCGCAAGCCCTTGCGATGGTGCAGCGATGCGCTACGACGAGTCGAGCAAGGCACGTAGGGCAGCAGCGATGCTGCGGGTACGCGTGCGCTGGCATGCGATGGGTGCGGGCTATGCTCGCATGCCTCGTAGGCCATGCGACGGCGGCGATGGCTGCGGGCTATGCTCGTGTGCATCGTAGGCCACGCAATGCTAAGGGGCTGGGCGCAAGCCTAGCCCAAGTAAGCACATGACAATTTTTTTTTGTTGGGCTTGACTTATTTGCATTAATTTGGGCTAACGGGATATTTAATTTAATATTTTATTTACTTGGGTCGGGCCGCGATTTTTAATTTAATATTTCATAATTAATTATCCGGAATAATTATTGGTTTGAGTGGGAGCCACTAAATGAAATTAAAATGAAATAATTATTTTAATTATTTCGTAGGTCGCATTATTTTAATTAAATTCAATTTTAATTAGAATAAAGTCTAGGATTAATAATTTGGAAATTGATTAATCTTTTAGGACGCGTTTATGTGAACGTGAATTTTAATTAATTCACGTAAATACTTGCATATTAACATGGGCCATTCGTTTTAGCATACGAATGGGTGAATGCGTAGAATATATATTTTATGCAATGCAGGTACTCCAAGTGACTAGTATGGCCAAATTTAGGATAGTTAAATACGGTCTGCGCACCGTTCTACATTTGAATGTAAAGGTTTAAATATGGTCTGCGTATCATGGAAATTTTGATGTAATTTTATTATTTCAAGTATTTCTAAGTTTAGAACTTTAAGTTAGCATTTGAACGAAGATTCAAGACGATGCCAAGCTAACAAGGAGGTGATGAAGATTGGATGCTTCAAGAAAAGAAGTTTTGGGCCATACTAGATCACCAATTATTTATGCAATTTAATATATATGTTATGCGTGAATGTATGAATGTATGTATGCTTTGCATGAACAGGTTGTTTCCTATGAATCGATTAGTTTTAAGTTCACTAAATAATCGAACCAACATAGAAACAACTAGGTCCAAGTAATGTTGTGTTTAAAAATTGCCTTCCAAATCAACACTTACAAAAATCTAGGGATCTAAGATAGTAGGTTTACGCTAAAGTGAGGTGCTATTTTAGTTGACTTAGCTGGTAAGGCGTCCTAAAGGAGCACGTTGATTGTGGTTTCAACTCAAACAACAATGGCATTATGTTGTGGCAATGGGATAAATTATGGCATTAATTTATTAACCAAGAGTAATTTGGAGGTTACCAGCAATAGGTTTTGCTTACCTAAAATCTTAAACTACTTAAGACATGCTAAAGCTGCTTAAGGATTTAGGACTTTTGGGGTCTTGGAATCATTTCATTTATTTTGGACCATGTTTTATTTTTGCATGAATGAAATGTTTAATAACTTTGATGATTGCGTGAATGCTTTTATTTCAAGTTATTAAAGTATGATAAATGTTTTCTTTGCTAGTTCATTTTGTAGAATCGTAAATCTTCAACCTTATTGCGTTCGGACAATAGAACAGCGATATTTCCTCGATCGATTGGTAACAATTTTTGAGAGCAATTCTCAAACAAAAGGAGAGTGAGAGCGTATCTTGAATGCTATTTTCTTATAGTGATCTTCATGGTTGTTTTCAAACTAGAATTTGAATGGTAGACCAATTGGACCTCATATATTCAGAATACTGGGTAGTTTTGAAATAATGAAGTATTGAGTTAAAGACTCATGTATAACCAATGGTTAACAACCAATTTTCTTCTGATTCGATGATGAATTAGACTCATTGGATGTTGTCATTCAAAGTGAACAAAAGAAAGGGACTTTGTAAGCGTAACAAAGTAAGAAGATCAAGCAAAGAGTAAAATCTTTAGGACTATAAGAAAACGTGCTAGAAAGGATAGGAAAGGGGAACAAAAGAAATGAATTCAATATTCAATTTCTACCTTGAAGTTTATGTTAAAGAGAAACGACTTAGCAAATAAACTCCTATGGTATTAGATTACCGCTTGAGGTTCTAAACTCTTGTTAAGAACTCAAATTTCGGGAGCTAAGTCTGGTTATTGACGTACAAATGGGAAATGAAGCAAAGTTGTGCTACATTGATTGTAGGGTCATCTTGTTTGTTTTAAAGTCCTTCTAGCTAAAGGCTGGAACTTAATGGTATTATGTTCCATTAATCATCATAATCAATTTATGTTTGGACAACGGAAAGACTCACATTCAAAGTAAACAAAACATTCGTTGAGTGTTTATTTGAATGAAATGGTCACTTAAGGGTTGAGTCATATGATTGATTAATAAACAATCGAATCTCTTCACACTCAAACTTCAGAAGGTTCAAATCAAACATTTTGATTTGTGTTCCACATATCTTTGGAAGTGTCATACGACCATATCAACAAGTCAACATTCTAAGATTCCATGGCATGGATTTCTAAAAGTTGGTTAATTTAAGACACGTGGGTCTTGCTTGTTGAACTTGACATAGAAATGGACTATTGTTAGAAGTTTCTAGACAATGAAGTTCATGGGCCGAAGATGGATTTTATGACTTACCTATTTCACAAGAATTTGAGAAAATATGGCTATATTTACTCAAAGTGAAATGTGTGAAATGCTTCAATGTAATTCACAAAAGGGTATAAAATCAACTTGGAAAGAATTTTGGAACATCTAGGCTGGGTCAAGGTGATGTTTGCATGAGCCAAGAAAGATTATCTAGATTGTTTATATGGCATTATAACAATCGATGCTCCATAAGAATATGGTATGTCCAAATAGAGAAATCGGAATCTATTTCGATTAACGATAATCACGACTATTTTCCTATATAGTTTCTAATTACACTCTCAAGTGACTATCACACTAAACAAGGTTGTCAAAGCTAAGGATAAGATATCATAAGGATTTAACTTCGGTTCAGTACATCTTTTCAGTACATATATATCTAGGGTTGTCGAACCCAGTGGGAGTTAGTGTTTCATCAAACAAACTCAAGGATAGATATATGTTTCTTTATGAGCACTCATAGAAACAAAAGGTATTGATTCTACCACAAATCTGAGAACATATGGTTGTTTCTTAAGATAATGTCTTTTAGGAAACCATCATATTTCCAAAAAGGCAAGTGTGAGAAAATTGACCCCGAATGGACTTCGAGTCAAGCAACAAACAAATGTAGGATACCTAGGAGTCTTTGGAAAAGCTCCGTACTTAGAAGCCTTTGGAAGAGCTTCAAGAAGACTTTAGAAGTGCTTCAAGAGAATCATAATACTCAAAGGACTTGAGTAATGTCTTTATAGACACTAACGTTTAATGTTCAATACCTAAGTAAATCGTATAAAGAATAGAATTCAACCAAGATAGATACATAGATATCTTGAGGAATGAAAACTATGAAGACTTTGGAAAGTGCTTCAAAAACATACGATTTACAGGTTAGCTACGACGAATTAAAAATTCCCAAGTATGGTTTGAGGCCATCAGAAATATAAGTATGGTTCGAGGCCATACAAAATGGTTTGAGGCCATTTCATCCAAAGTACCTTCATCTTAAAGAATCAAATCTATGATTTGGTTGATTTGCATAAAGGGTTCACTCCCATTAGTTGCAAACATGTTTTAGAAACATACAACGTTGATTTGTATAAAGGGTTTACTCCCATTGGTTGCAAACATGTTTTCAAAACATACAAAGATGATATTGTATACACATACAAAAGAGAAGCTAGATTGGTTGTTAAAGATTGTAAACAACTTCACGGCGATGATAATGTTGAAATCTTTTTCACCAAGTCGGAATGCTTGAACTATTTTGGATAAATCTAGCAATCATTGCATATGGCAATATGGCAATTGGAAAATAAAACACCTTACTCAATTGGACTTGTAGAAAGCAATTGTGTACATCACACAATGTAAAAGTTTTGGATGCTAGATAAAGGAGCAAGCTTAAGAAATCTATTCGTAGATTAAAGCATGCAAGTGGGAATTAGACCATATTTGTCTAAAAGGATATTGAGCAATCATAGCTTAATGAAAATATGGATCATCTTATAGATGAGGAGTTTAGTGGGAGCCAAGTCAAGTTTATTGGTTCTATATATGAGATACATATCTCTGTATTGAAAATGAAATTCAAATTCTAAATGGTTAGATTTGAAAGTATATGTCAATATTAGAACCATGGCGAAACTTAGAACATACTGGGTTAAACATCTATTGGATAGGATCTAAAGTGTTGTTTGGATTATGTAAAAGTAATTACTAAATCAAACACAATAGAGAGACTCAAAAGAGACTCTCAACCCATATGAGAAAGTATAAGATATGAATTCGTTAACTAAGTATAAAGCTAGGCTGTTATCACTAAAGTTAAGCATGAAGGACCTTGAAGTGGTGCCTTCACCTTATATCACATGGTAATGCCAAGATTTTAGCAAGATTCAGTGTTTCTTGAAACAGAATGAAGCTAAAAGTTACATGGACGGATTTTAAAATGCGAATGGTTTTTGCATTACAATCAATCATGTATAATGTGATATACAGATCGCCAAGATAACTCGTGAACATTGGATCGTGACGAGTTTATACCAATCTCTATTGATCTGGATCAAAGATCATTGGAACAGTATCAAGAACATCCAATACATTTGGAGATGTAGGATGAGCACTTGATAAGAGGAAGTGAAGATAACTAAAGTTTTGGTACTACATGCATTTGCGTAAGCCAAAGTTAGATCTTGTTGTTAGGCAAACCACAAACATACATGGTCAATTAGGCGTCGTGATTAAAAAGGTGGTTACATAGGTTCCAAACCATATGTGTTGCATGGGAAACTGAATCAATGATTAGTTTCCAGGTTCTCAGTTGAAAGATGTATCTCCCACATCTCTGTGAACCGGTTGGAGTATTCCAAAAGGATGGCATCATTTGCAATTCTACATAATTGAAATGAATTCATTATTGCCTAAGAAGCAATAAAAGGGAATTGTTTTTAGTGGGAGTTCTTCAATGAACTCAGGTTGATCACAAGTCTGCTATCTGGATAATTTTCTATTTTGAATATGATTATCATCATAAACAGCAAGGAAAGACTAGATCACTCTATAAACATATTCAAAGATCTTTTTATCTTACATCGAAAAGCTTTCGATAGAAAGGATGCTAAGAATAGCAAAGTATGATAAACTAAACCTCTGCATTGAATGAGACACAACATTCATTTGCAGAAATGGAATCAAGTTTGAGTTCTATGAATGTTTTAAATATTGGGTGAAAGGCCTACATCTGTAAAACATTAAATGCTTGATTTTGGGTTAGAGGCCCACAAATTGGTAAGCACTTGGTTTGAACATTTATCATTTATGAAATCATATTTCATAGATCATTTAATCTTGGTTTAGTATTAAATGATAATTCCATGTGATTCAAATCATTCAAATGGGATGTCAAGATGGATTCTTCGACAAAGAAACACCCATAAGTGAACTTGAATATTGAAGTCACAAAGGATCCCTAATCCATGTCATTGAAAGGTGGACGACCAATGACTAATGAAGATTAGATTGCAAGTAGATTACTTAGTTCTGTTTCTTGAACTAGAGTGACTGGATGTCAGAATCTTTTGCATAGATACTTATTGGATCTTGTATCGGATTGACCATGAGAACACTTTAAGAGATTAAAGTCATGTCATAGGTAGTTCTCATTAATGGTGATTAGAAACCGTTCCTCAGAACATGAGCGATTATGTTTTCTCGTTGGAGAATTAGTTCGCTTTGATACTAGCTAAACGTCGCACCGTAAAAGGAGGCTATAAAAGCAGTTATTGGGCGTACTAAGAATCAAAGTGAGTGTTCATAGATTGCAAGAATGGATTGTCCTCCTATCTTTGATAGGATATGGTGTTGTTGTGTAACAAGGCCTCTCGGAGAGTTAGATACTATAAAATGCATGGCCGTGCTCAGAATGGTTAGGCTTAACCTTCTGCAAAAGTTTGACAGTTGAACTCTGTAATCCGAGAAACACTTCTGGACCTAATAAGGATGGCTTGGATCTTACCTTATGTTCAGTAAGTAACACTAAGCGACAAAGGAATGTGGATGCACACTTGTCTGAATGACAAGTGGGAGATTGAACGAAATATGTCCTTCACCCAAGGTGCATTAAGTCTAATACCAAGGTTCAGATTAATTGCGAACAATTAATTCAGTGAGATCAAGTGATCGGAACAGCTAGCTGGAGCAATGCTTCCGATCAGTGAGTTCTAATGGATATTGAACTCACAACTTACTCTTGACTGAACCTACAAGGTCACACCAATGACACGTAACAAATCACCGGATTAAATGAATCGGAAATTCATTTAATAGCTTTTCGGGATTTAAGTTGGAAACGTATTATACGATACGACCTTGCATTGGAATCGTATATCGTATCGCGAATATTCGTAAGCTAGGCGAAACGAATAAATCGTATCGTACGACGGTGATTCGTTATATACGAAACGATAAATAATATATCGGAAATATATTAAACGCGGATACGAGGAGCGGCCAACGAGCCGAGTGGACGAAGCACTCAAATCCCATGGGCGCGCGCGCTAGGCAAGCAAGGCAACACAACAGCGCTGGCCCATGGCCGAGCAGCTGTGTGCGCGCGCGGGCCAAGACCACGACACAGCAGCAGCAGCGCGACCCACGGCCCAGCTCGCTGTGCGTGTCCGTGTGATGCTGCGCGGGCTTGCTAGCCGGGCTTGCCTTATGGCTTGGTCGGTTAGTAAGGTTATGTAAATAACTTTATGACCTAATTTCCAACTTAAGGCAATCACAATTCAGATTACACACAACCCTAGGAGAAAACAAAGAACCCTAATTCTCTCTGTGCCTCCATAGTGTGTTCATTCCAAAAAGCGAATCTCTTGATCAATTGTCTAAGCTACGATAATCAAGACGGATCTGATCGTGTCGGTGAACCAAGTAGAGGAACGACAAGTGGAGTTCTTTGTTCGTGTTCGTTGATGGATTATTGTGGAAAACACGCTTCGAATGTAAGTTTGCTTAATCTGTGCTTTATACATGTTTCCTGGCTTTGGGGATTGTTCCGCACATGTTATTATGTTTAACTGTATTCCCCTACACCAATAGCCGAAGCATATGGAATTCCACTCATCTTTCTACGCTCATCAGATGTTTTGGGACACTGATTCTTGCTTAGATATACACCATGTGAAATGGGTAGATGGCCTCTCTTGGCTTCCATCATATTCAAACTAGCTAGCACTTTGTCTATGTAAGTGCTTTAGCTTAGTCAAATCATCCTCTTAGACCTATCCCTATAGATCTTGATGCCCAATATGTACTGTGCCTCTCCTAAGTCCTTCATTGAGAAACACTTCCCGAGCCAAGTCTTTACAGACTCCAACATAGGAATGTCGTTTCCAATAAGCAGTATGTCGTCAACATACAAGACTAGGAATGCAATTTTACTCCTAATGACCTTCTTGTATACAAAAGATTCGTCCTGATTCTTGATGAAGCCAAACTTATTGACTGCTTCATCAAATCGTTTATTCCAACTCCTTGATGCCTGCTTTAGTCCGTAGATGGACTTCTTAAGCTTGCATACCTTTCCTTGGTTCTTTTGATCGACAAAACCCTCCGGCTTTGTCATGAACACAGTCTCTTCAAGAACACCGTTCAAGAAGGCAGTTTTGACATCCATTTGCCATATTTCATAGTCATGAAAAGCGGCAATCGCAAGGATTATCCGAATAGACTTAAGCATCGCGACTGGAGAAAAGGTTTCATCGTAGTCAACGTCGTGAACTTGCCTGTAACCTTTTGCTACCAATCTAGCCTTGTATATGTATACAATTCCATCTTTGTCTTTCTTCAACTTGAAGATCCATTTCCATCCGATAGGTGTGAACCCATCCGGCAAATCAACCAAATCCCAGACTTGATTTTCAGACATGGAGTCTATTTCAGATTGCATGACCTCTAACCATTTAATGGAGCTTGGGATCGTCATAGCTTGCTTGTAAGTCAAAGGTTCATCACTATCCAATATGAGAACGTCTAAGTTTTCAGTCAAGAGGACGCCTGTTGTGAGGGAGTCGAAAAAGCGCGAGGCTAATGCGTGACCTTGTCCCTCGTGGGTGTGACGATTCTTTTTATATAAATTCAATCAAGTGTGATTCAATCAAGTGTGATTGGATTTCCTGTGAGTATACACCCAATTGACTAGTAATATAGGAGTCGCCATTCATTTTTTAACGACAATGAGAAAAACTGAAAAAACCCGGTTATCGTGACATAAAGGGAGTGCAATTATGTTTGACCACGACGGCCGTAGGTTCCCTTGTGATCCCTGGTGTGGGGATCTCTCAATATACACCCGCAAGGTAGAGATTGAGGGTTCGGGGGACTGTAACTACCGAGAGAAGTACTTCGCTCGTCGATAACTCCAGAGGCAGGATATCCTTACTAGCTCAGCATAAATAATTGAAGGGACATGCGTTAACTATTAAACTAATCTGAATTGATTTTAGCAATATGCAACATATAATACTAATTCGATCGTGATTATCTGATTTAAATAGCATTAAGGGACCTAACATGATAATCCGATTTCCCAAAAATATTATATTTGTTAGGCGTGATAGAACAATCAAATTAGGTTAGTTTAACAGTTCATAAAAAGGGCGAGGAAAGCAGTTTAATCATCCAAAAGGGACACATTACGACGCACCCTTGAGAGGTGCGTCACGGTTCTTAGAAAACTAACCACTTTGACTTTGCTATTTCTTCTTTTTATTTAACGAATCTCAATTATGGGACAGGATACGTTCTGTTCGATTTATGGATCGATTGCGACAGAACGCATGAACAGTTTCGCAGCGAGAGGTTTAGGCTAAGGTTTGGAGTCAATACTCAGAATATAATTATGTGTTGTTGTGTGTTGTTTCACGTCGAATCTAGGGGCCTATTTATAGGGAAGAGTTCGTGGAAAGATAGAATTTCAGAGTTCTAATCCACAAAGAATTAGGAAAAAACACGTACCCAGGTATTTTCAGGGCCCAGGCCTGGGCGCCGAAGATTTCGGCGCCCAGAGCCAGGCGTTGAAAATAGGGTCTGGGCAGTTTTGTTTAGTCAGATTCAGATTTCTAAAATCCGTAGTGTTTGAGATTAATTCGAGTCTTTTAGCGCGTATCAATTTTATGACGGAATGCGTCTGGGCCCATTACGAACTCTAGGCTCGTTAGGATTTTAATTAATACGTAACTCTTTATTTCCGAATCATATTGGGAATAGGATTCTCACGGTTTTCTATCTCATTTAGGATTTATGTTGGAATGCAACACCTAATTCTGACAGGTTTCTATCTTTTATGATTTGCCACTTTTAGAAGCTACCTTTTACGGCAGTTACTATTTTTAGCAGGTTTCCATAAATAGCAGGTTTCGGGTGAAACGAAATGGGGAATCGAGATTCGTTTATTTTATAGGAGATGCGTTGTCAAGTGGAGTTTTTATGCTTTCATCATCGAACCTTTCCCTTGCGGGAATGGGGACAAAAGTAGGTGTCTACAGTTAGCCCCCAATTTGACTGAGTCTTGGAGTAAGACGATGGTCGAAGTATTAGACGGAGTGCGTCACACAACCCATGGTGTATGTGACCTGTTTTGCGAGGGTCTCACGAGCTCCCGAGTGATAACATTTGACTTAAGGGTCATCACTTGAAGTGTCGACATATCCCTCACGTGTCATTGGGATTTGTCAACTGATAGTATAGAAACTCCCTCACTTTGTCATTGGAAGATTCTAAAGGTGCGTAGAAAATTCCCTCACTTTGTCATTGGGAGTAGCTACCGATGTTTTCGAAATCAAAGCTGTAAAGTGTAATTGGGCCTGGTCAAGCCCAATCACGAGGTAAAACGTTTTCAAAGATTCTCATTTTCAGGGCTAGCTAAACGAGAAAACCCCCTTGTTTTTATAGGACTTAAAACAAAGGAAAATCCAGCACATCGTTCTTTTTTGGAAAAACGGAAAACCCATCCTTTATTTTTTGGAAAAAGGGAAAACCAATCCTTTAATTTTTGGAAAAAGGGAAAACCGAAAAAAGTTATCGCTGCAGCGACTAAGGACCTGCGCGGTTAGTGACGCAGACCCCGCCCGCTGAAGGTGGGCGAGCCTGTCCGCTGAGGGTGGACGCCCGTCCGATAGAAGTGGACGAATCTGTTTTGATGTTTTGAAAATAAGGACCTACGCGGTTTGTGACGTAGACCCCGCCGGCTGAAGATGGCGAACCTGTCCGCTGAGGGTGGACGCCCCGTCCGATAGAATTGGACGAATCTGTTTTGAAATTTATTTTGTTTTTTTGAAAATAAGGACCTACGTGGTTTGCGCCGTAGACCCCGCCGGCTGAAGATGGCGAGCCTATTTTAAATTTGAAGATTTTATTTCTTTCGAAAACTGAAGACCTGTGCGGCTTAGTGACGCAGACCCCGCCCGCTGAGGGTGGGCGAGCCCATTTTGAATTTCTTATTTTGCCTATGTGGAAGGGCTTTTGTGATTACAACCTGTTGGTGGGTCGTAATATTTCCTGATTAGATGTGTCCTATAAGTGGGTCCACACTGTGTGTATTTTTGTTTAACAATAATTTTTTTTTTCTTTTTCAAAATACCGTTTTTTTTGGGATAGAAATATCAAGATAACGGATATCTTACACAAAATAGGGGAGTACGCGTGCCCGACAGCGAATATTCGCTGTCTAGGAAGCATTTTCAGCGCCCAGCAGTGGGCGCGAGAATTTCTAACGCCCAGAGCTGGGCGTTGAAAATGCGAAAGGGGGGGCTGGTCTTTAAATACGCGGACCGTCTCCTTCCTTTCCCATTTCCACCATTTTCGCTCAAACTCTTCACTTCTCTCTACTGATTTTTGCTCGTTTCCTTCACTTTTCTTCACGAGTTCTACTCCAAATCACTTCCTAATCTTCCCAATGTAAGTAATTTTCAATAATTTTGAGCTTTTTTGTCAATTTCAGTATTTTGTCAAGTATTTTTGTGCATGAAATTGATTTGGGGTTTTTTGATTTTGTGCCCCTTTCCTTCAATTAGATAGTTGGAAATGCTCCACATAACATGTTAATTAGTTCGTGCAGGTTAATTTTTGCAAGTATGTTGATTTTTGTTGAATTTGAGCATTTTCATGCTAGCCCCCAAGTATACCTACGACCCTAGTATTTTTTTCATAATGTAGGTATTCTTGGTATGTTGCCTGCGTTCCTTATAATTCATGGGTGACAAATCATGGGAGAATTTTGATTTTGCTGGAGTTAATTTTTACTTAGGGAATTTTGCTAAGTATGAACTTAGTATCATGTTTTTAGGGAACAAAAATTGTATGACTCCATTTCATGAGTGAAATGCACTCTTTTTAGGGATCGGTATGAGTGCCGATTTTGTCAAAGGTATAATGCCTTATTGTATTGTTGATCAGCATGTCTGACGAGTCGTTACCCCCTTCTTGTGGCCACGAGGAGCGTGGCATGACACGTCAGTCTACTGGCCTGGGTCCCCTGTGGGTTGGCCCTGAGCTCTACGACGGTCGTGATCTGCACTACGACCTAGAGCACCACGTGACTTCCCGCCTTCACGCGAGGAGAGAGACTACGGTTCGAGGCTATGATGCAGCGACGAGTGAGACCGTTTTTAGCTATCTGAGCTCGGACGCCCAGGCCTTGGTGAGGGCGAGCTCACTGTTTCCGGTGGTTGAGACCTTCTAGGAGATACTGCGGCTTAACATCTCCCTGTCCTTTCTGCGGTCGTTCATGAGGTGGTGGTGGGATACCACCAACACCTTCCATTTTCCTTGGGGTGAGATGACGATCACTTCTGAGGACTACACAGCTTTGACGGGCTTGACCTTTACAGGGAACCCCGTTCGTCTGAGGTCGGATGGCCCATCGCCGACTGTTGCTGAGGGTACCAGGCTCCTGGGCTCGTGGATGGGTAGTAGATTACCTTCGTACCAGCCCCGTGGGATACCTTTTGTTGACCTGATGTGGGCTTTGGA
Source organism: Spinacia oleracea (assembly GCF_020520425.1). NCBI lineage: Eukaryota > Viridiplantae > Streptophyta > Magnoliopsida > Caryophyllales > Amaranthaceae > Spinacia > Spinacia oleracea. The sequence goes on from NC_079489.1 coordinate 98,420,909, forward strand.
GCATGGGGTAGAGGAGTCTCCTTTGAGACAGGCTCGGCTGTTCTACCTCTATTTTATTACTTCCACTTTTCTATCGGGTCCGACTGACACCTTTGACCCGAGGTGGATAGGCGTGGTGGAGGACGTGTCTACACTGGGTGACTATCGCTGGGGCGATTTGGGCTATGCGATGCTTGTCGGTCAGATGAGTTTGTCGGTGCGCGACTCGGACCCGAGTAGACGTCACTTTGTGATTACATTTGCGGGAGTGCCGCGTTTGATCGAGGTATGTGCCTAGACTTTCTTTTGTTTTCTCGCTTTTACCAGGCTTTTTTTTTTTATGTTTTATTGCCCTTTTCTTTTTGCAGTTGTGGGCCTTTGAGAACTTACCTTGGCTGGCTCCCCGAAAGGGGCAGAGGACTTTGGAGTTTCCTGCCGGTCGCCGTTGGGGTTGGAAGAAGAAGCTGACAGTGCGTCCACCGCCCGATACCATGTGGGATCTTATCCGGGACGGGAACCCTGAGCATGTACAGAATTTTATCCTCTATCTCGTATTTCGTCATTCTTTTATATTTTTTTGTGCTAGATCTGACTGCGTTTTGTACAAAAACAGGTGGTTTGGACCCCATGGCTCTCTTTTAGGGGTACCCATGCCTCAGTCAGGGATAGTTATGCCCTGAGCCAGATACGGGTCTTGTTCTTCGGCCGCCGGGACCCTGTCTGGTACCTGGGAGAGCGGGTACGTATGCAGACGGTCGGGGCTTTTTCGGTGCCCAAGCCTCCGCCTGCGACCATGCTGTCTACTCGCTCGATAGGCGAGTCGTGGAGGGTCCACTCGAGGACTGGCGTGCCTGCGACGGAGTTGGTGATAGAGGGAGCTAGCTATTACCAATTTATCCAGGATTCTCTTCGTCTCCCGGAGCCAGGCGCTGTAAGTTGCCTCCTCTCTTTGTATTGATTTTAGTGTTTTCATGCTCGTGCCCATGTGTTTATGCCTACTGTGTTTTGTGCAGGAGGGTCCTGACCCTTTGTTGGGGGGATGGGTGCTTCCTGATGCTCGGATCTCGTATACCGGAGAGAGTGGATCCGAGATTGTGGAGACCTTCCCGGAAGACCGGGTTTTCCATGCTCCGCTCCCTCAGGGAGTAGAGGTGGTATACACCTTTTATTTGTGTAATCTTCTTTATATTTTTTCTTTCTTTTTTACTGACATTCTTGTTCCAGGTTCTGGCCCGTATGGACAATGCGATGGTGGGGGTGATTAACCGGTTGAAGTCCGCGTTGGTTCGCGCTCGGTCTGCACTTTCTTGCAGGAGCCCCCACTCTACTCGGGTAATGTGCCCTCTCTTTTTTTCTTTTGATCTGTACCTTTGGTTTGGCTTTTGGTTATTCACTTTCTTTTTTGTCCCTTTTTGCAGACGGCTGCTGGACGTGCCGGGGCCGACGACGCGGGTCCCTCGGGCGGGGGACACGGTCGTGAGAGAGAGAGGGCACGGCACTCGCCCCTACGGCATCGCCGTTCTGACGCGCGGGTGAGTTCTTCCGGGGAAAGGTCCGAGCCGGAGCGTAGGCGACGTTCCGTGTCGGTGGCCCGAGAGCCTAGCCCTGAGTTGCAGTCACAACCTCATTTTCGGGGTGACTCTAGCTGGGGGCCCTCATACCACGGGGAGTGGAGTGGATGGACCGGCGAGGCTTGGAGACATGGAGCCGATGACGAGTCTTAGGCTTACCTCCTGTTTTGTACATATTCATTCTTGTATTCCGCATGTATATATATATTTTTTTGCGATTTTTGGTGCAAGAATGTTTTGAGCCTTCCGTGGGCATTGTTTTAACATATTATAGCAATATTAGCTTTCTAAACCAACGACGAATTTTTAAAATGGAAAAGACTTTCGTAAAAATAATGAGTTCATATAAGAGTGCACACATATTTTTAGACTAACCGACTACTTGGGGTATTACATATGCATGTTCACTATTTTTTTGTTTTTTTTTTTACCGACTCGTGCCATACTCCTTTGTTGGGCTTGTTCCTGAAAATTCCTGTGGCTTTTTCATTTTATTTGGTCTTGCCCGTGCATGGGTTAGGGTAGAGTGCCCTTTGCAATATCTTTTCTTCTTGATGACTTTATTATTTTTTAATTTTTATTGGACCGAATCCTTGAGAAGGATTGCCTACGTATCTTGTCAGAATCAGGTCGCGCGTAGTTCTAGCTTTTTTGAAAAAAACTTTTTGAAAGGGTGTTCATTACACGTCTGCTTCCCCCCCAAGTGTTCGTGGTTCTTTTGAGGGTTAGAAAAAGGAGTACGAATACTTTGCAGAAGCGGGAGGGTAGGTGGCAAGAGAGAACGACGCCCGATCTAGGGCGAAGGAAATATCGGCACCCAGGCCTGGGCGTGAAAAATAACAGCGCCCAGTCCTGGGCGTTGAAGTTTTGTCCTTCGCTTTTTCTACTTTATCGAGTTTTATGCCGTTTGCTTAGAGTAATGCGCAGAATGTTTGCTTATGAGTCTTAATGTGTTTTATTAGATGCCTTAACTCCGGACTGAATTTTATTAAATATAGTACTTTTTCAATTGGTCTAAGTTCGTGAGGTTAGCGAATTCCGCTCCATCTATGTCGGCTAGTTGGACTGCTCCGCCAGGTAGGATGGTCTTTACAAAATATGGTCCTGTCCAGTTAGGCCGGAATTTTCCTCGAGGGTCGGTAGTAGGTGCGCGGACTTCTTTTAATACAAAATTGCCTTCTTTGATGTTTCGAGGTTTGACTCTTTTGTTGAATTGCCTTGCGATGCGCTTTTGATACACTTGCACGTGATGTAGAGCTCTCAACCTCCGTTCGTCTAAAAGGACGAGTTCGTCGTACCTAGCTTGAACCCAATCACCTTCGGGTAGCTTGCTTTCTAGGACGATCCGGAGGGAGGGAATCTCCAACTCGACCGGTTGGACTGCTTCCATTCCGTATACCAAGGAGTAGGGTGTTACTCCAATGGAGGTGCGGATTGAGGTTCGATAGCCCCATAATGCGAAGTGTAATTTATTGGGCCAATCCTTATAATTTTCGGCCATTTTTTCGATTATGACTTTAATATTTTTGTTGGCCGCCTCTACTGCGCTGTCATTTGCGGCCTGTAGGGAGAGGATTTGTGGTGTTTGACATGATATTTTTTGAGCAGGTCTTGGACTTCGGCCCTGAAGTGGGAACCTTGGTCACTTGTGATTTCATGTGGAACCCCGTATCGACAGAATATGTTCTTTTCTGGAATCGAGCGACATGTTTGGCTGTTAACTTTGCATAGGAGACTGCCTCTACCCATTTAGTGAAGTAATCAATTGTAACTAAAACGTACTCGTGTCCCCCTTCGCCTATTGGTGTTACCTTGCCGATTATATCTATACCCCAGGTGGAAAAGGGCCATGGAGAAGTGAAGGTGTATAGTTCTGAGGGAGGCAAATGGTTAAGGTTACTGAAGATTTGGCATTTTGGGCAAGTTTTTACAAAGTGATGGCAATCGGTTTCCATAGTGGTCCAATAGTACCCTGAGCGGGATATTTTTCGGGATAGCATTTTTCCGTTCATATGGGGTCCGCACACGCCGTTATGGTATTCTTCCATTAGTCTTTGGGCTTGGTTTTGATGGACACAAAGTAACTTGATTTTATTCGGCGTGTATTTGTACAGTTCTCCCAGAATTATGCTATATTGTGAAGCGAGGAGGCGTAGGGCCTTTTGTGCTCGCGGGGAAGTGTTTGGGGAGAATTCCCCACTAGTTTTGTAACGAAGGATGTCCGTGTACCATGGTTCTTCTTCGGTGTTTTCAGGTTCGGAGTCTATGGCACAACAATAAGCCGGCTCTTTCCTTCGCTCGACCCGAAGGGTCATTCCGTCCCATTCATTCGGGATGTTGAGCATTGAAGCTAGCTTCGCTAGTGCATCCGCGAATTGGTTGTCGTCTCTTGGCAAGTACGTATACTCGATTTTTTCAAATTACTCGACTATTGGGTCCAAGTGAGCTTGATATTTTGAGAGACTAGTGCTTCGGACCTTCCATCTTTTGGATATATGGTTGATTATTAGGGAAGAATCCCCGAAGACTTGTAGGTGTTTGACTCCGAGGCTAACTGCGGCCTCTAGCCCAACTATGCAGGCCTCGTATTCGGCGGCATTGTTTGTGGCCTCGAAGTCAAGTTTGACGGAAATTGGTACATGGGCTCCTTCGGGACTGACTAGGAGAACTCCGACGCCGCATCCTTTTTGGTTGGACGCGCCATCGAAGTACAGTGTCCAATAGTCGTCTCGTATCATCAGAAGTTCCTCGTCGGGGAGGAGGTAAGCTTCCGTGGTTTCCTCATTCGTGGCATGCTCGGCCAGGAATTCGGCTACCGCTCTTCCTTTGATTGTTTTTTCCGGCATGAATTTTAGGTTGAATTCTGAGAGCATGACTAGCCACCTGGACAGGCGACCACTTAGGGCGGGCTTTTCGAACATGTATTTTAAGGGATCTAGTTGTGAAACTATATGAACAGTGTGGGCCAATAGGTAATGTCCGAGTTTTTTGGATGCCCAGACGAGGGCGAGACAGGTTTTCTCAAGTTCTGTGTATCTCGTCTCGTACTGTATGAACTTCTTGCTCAAGTATTAAATGGCTCGCTCGGATCCATGTACACAATGTGAGAGCATATCTCCTGCTGCAGTATCCGTTACGGTTACGTATAGGCGTAAAGGGATTCCAGGAAAAGGCGGGGAGAGGACGGGTGGCTTTCTTAGGTATTCTTTGATTTTATCGAAGGCGGTTTGGCATTGTTCATCCCATTCGGCCTTTTCTTCTTTTCTTAATTTTTTGAATATTGGCTCACAAGTCATAGTAAGCTTGGAAATGAACCTACTAATGTATTGCAGCTTTCCTAGGAAGCCCCTTATCTGTTTTTCAGTTTTTGGTGGAGGCATTTCGGTAATGGCTTTGATCTTAGTTGGGTCAATCTCGATTCCTCGCGTACTAACAACATATCCTAGCAATTTTCCGGAGGTTACCCCGAAAACGCATTTTTTTTTGGATTTAGTCTCATGTTATATTTCAAGATTCGGGTGAAGAATTTTTTACGTGCCGGGAGGTGACCGCGCCGGTCTTTAGATTTGACGATCATGTCGTCCACGTAGACCTCGATTTCTTTATGTATCATGTCATGGAGTAACGTGGTGGCTGTTCTTTGATAGGTGGCCCCCGCGTTTTTCAAACCAAAAGGCATTACAGTGTAACAATATGTTCCCCAAGGGGTAATGAAAGTTGTTTTTTCCATGTCTTCTTCTGCCATGAGTATTTGGTTATATCCGGCGTACCCGTCCATAAAGGAGAGGAGCGCGTGTTCTGCGGTGTTGTCTACTAGTATGTCAATGTGAGGTAGAGGGAAGTCATCTTTAGGACTGGCTTTGTTGAGGTCTCGAAAGTCTACGCACATTCGCACTCGCCCATCTTTTTTAGCTACGGGGACAATATTGGCCACCCATTCTGGGTAGTTGGAGACTTTTATAAAGCCGGCGTCTAATTGTTTAGTGACTTCTTCTTTTATTTTCAAGGCTATCTCTGGTTTGAGCCGCCGTAGCTTTTGTTTTACTGGCGTCATTTTGGGATCTAGCGGAATTTTATGCTCAGCGATTTCTCGATCTATTCCTGGCATGTCTTTGTAGGACCAAGCAAAGACACCCTCGAATTCCCGCAAAGTGGAGATTAGACCGGCCTTTTCAGTGGGAGTTAAGGAGAGGCCAATTTTAATAATTTTAGGATTTTCTTCTGTTCCAATATTTACCGATTCTGTGTCCTCAATTATAGGAGTTTTGAGTTCTTGTTCACTTACAGCTTTTATTAGTTCGGTATATTCCTCTTCTGGCTCTTTTTCGTGCTCATTAGTGGCGAGACATTCTGCATTATTACTCTGATTTTTAAGCGGCACATACTCAAAAGTTTTGTTTATTTTATTAAAGTCATGAAGCATTACATCAAAAAGATCTCCCGGAGTAGAGATTTCTGGGTCTAAACTATTTTTGGGAGGGGTTACAATTTTTCTAGGTTCGGACTCGGAGTCAGACTCGGATTCAGACTCTAATTCTTCGTACATCGGACCCTCTCCCGCAGATATCTTGAACTTCATCCCACGAGCATTAGTCCAATTGAAAGTCTTGCGCCACCCTCGTTGGATTTGGTCATCTTTTGAGGGTGATGGAGCGATCAATTTAGTAGGATCGAACACTTCATCTTGGAGAGCTAATGCCATAATTTCTGTTTCTTTCTTCGCTCTTTTCTTTTCTAACCCAAACAATAGCCCGAAGGGGAGCATTTTTGGCATAGCATGGTTCTTTGGGGCGAGTGGCCTTTGAAAACGTAAAGGGTCGTGTCCCAGAGCATGCATCTCTTAGGTTTGTACGACCTCTAGGTACAGACGTTCGGGATATGCTTCTTCCATCGCGTTCCTTGATGGCTATCACGGGCAAGTACTCAGGGGCCCTGCATTATTGTTGTGGAGTAGGAGACACATTAGTTTGTTTCGTGACTCGGTTTTTTTTTTTTAAACATTCTATGACTACCCTTAAGTCGGACTAGTATATTTGGATTGTTATGTGTGCACTTTGAACTCTTTATGTTTTTGAAAATCTCTGCCCGTGTGACATTCATGATTATTTGCATGGTCGACTTTTAGTGTCGAGCATTGCCGTCGTAGGAGGCCTAACAACGACGCAAAGAGTTATTAATTTTTCGCGAGTCGCTTTTGAAATCGAATGCTTTTCTTACGCCCTCGTAGCAATTCTTTTTATGAACATTTTTTGCTACGTATTTTCCTTTCGTGCGGGCACCAAAGCTGCTGCGCCTGACCAGAAGGCCAAGCAGCAACATCAGCGCCCAGCGAGGGGCGTGAGAATTTCTGGCGCCCAGCCAGGGGCGTTGAAAATGCGTCCCTGGCTGGTTCTCGTTTTCTGTCTTCTGTTTATGCGACTTCGATTTGCGTGCTTGCCTAATAACGTCCATTACGCGTAACAGCGTTGGTGGGATTCGTTACAGGCCATCCCGAGCGTCACTTATTTTGTGGCGATCATTCGGCTTTGCGGAACACGTGCTTCGGTATAACTCTTTGGCAAATTAGTCCATGAATGTTTGGGCGGTTTTTGAGGTCGTTGGTTTTCTAGGATAGTTTGTCACACACAACCACATATTTCGCTACACATAACTACATTACAAACATGGATTTGAAAATTAAACATGCCACGTAGTTTATGATAGGCTTCTATGGGTAGTTTATTTGCGCCGTGCTTGGTACCGCTTCTATCGTAGATCCAACACATGCCCCGGTCGAGGTAGTGTCTTCAACAAACGAATTTCGCTCAAGAGGCCAACCCGCAAGTGCAAGCCAAGGGGGCATGCAGGCGAGAGGGACCTAATGGGCGAGCGATTGGGTTCGGGATAGGTGTACTACCTGCACAAGTACCGAGTGGGAAACATGCGCGGCGTATGCACCCCCCTATTGGCGAAAAAAGGTATCCTTAGTCCCAACTCCCGAGGGAGCCGAGATTCGTTATGATGTTCTGCCCGTTCACATTAATATGCCGATTTTCAGGTCGTCCCAACTTGATGGGGAAATAAACGCGGGGTAGGATCGTTTCAACCTTCGGCTATTTTGATTACCTACAAGCACGAGTATTTCCTTCACTTTCCCCAGTGGAGTCGCCACTGTGAGGGGGTCGAAAAAGCGCGAGGCTAATGCGTGACCTTGTCCCTCGTGGGTGTGACGATTCTTGTTATTCAATCAAGTGTAATTGGATTTCCTGTGAGTATACACCCAATTGACTAGTAATATAGGAGTCGCCATTCAGTTTTTAACGACAATGAGAAAAACTGACAAAACCCGGTTATCGTGACATAAAGGTAGTGCAATTATGTTTGACCACGACGGCCGTAGGTTCCCTTGTGATCCCTGGTGTGGGGATCTCTCAATATACACCCGCAAGGTAGAGATTGAGGGTTCGGGGGACTGTAACTACCGAGAGGAGTACTTCGCTCGTCGATAACTCTAGAGGCAGGATATCCTTACTAGCTCAGCATAAATAATTGAAGGGACATGCGTTAACTATTAAACTAATCTAAATTGATTTTAGCAATATGCAACATATAATACTAATTCGATCGTGATTATCTGATTTAAATAGCATTAAGGGACCTAGCATGATAATCCGATTTCCCAAAAATATTATATTTGTTAGGCGTGATAGAACAATCAAATTAGGTTAGTTTAACAGTTCATAAAAAGGGCGAGGAAAGCAGTTAAATCATCGAAAAGGGACACATTACGACGCACCCTTGAGAGGTGCGTCACGGTTCTCAGAAAACTAACCACTTTGACTTTGCTATTTCTCCTTTTTATTTAACGAATCTCAATTATGGGACAGGATACGTTCTGTTCGATTTATGGATCGATTGCGACAGAACGCGTGAACAGTTTCGCAGCGAGAGGCTTAGGCTAAGGGTTGGAGTCAATACTCAGAATATAATTATGTGTTGTTGTGTGTTGTTTCACGTCGAATCTAGGGGCCTATTTATAGGGAAGAGTTCGTGGAAAGATAGAATTGCAGAGTTCTAATCCACAAAGAATTAGGAAAAAACACTTACCCAGGTATTTTCAGCGCCCAGGCATGGGCGCCGAAGATTTTGGCGCCCAGAGCCAGGCGTTGAAAATAGGGTCTGGGAAGTTTTGTTTAGTCAGATTCGGATTCCTAAAATCCGTAGAGTTTGAGATTAATTCGAGTCTTTTAGCGCGTATCAATTTTATGACGGAATGCGTCTGGGCCCATTACGAACTCTAGGCTCGTTAGGATTTTAATTAATACGTAACTCTTTCTTTCCGAATCATATTGGGAATAGGATTCTCGCGGTTTTCTATCTCATTTAGGATTTATGTTGGAATGCAACACCTAATTCTGACAGGTTTCTATCTTTTATGATTTGCCACTTTTAGAAGCTACCTTTTACGGCAGTTACTATTTTTAGCAGGTTTCCATAAATAGCAGGTTTCGGGTGAAACGAAATGGGGAATCGAGATTCGTTTATTTTATAGGAGATGCGTTGTCAAGTGGAGTTTTTATGCTTTCATCATCGAAACTTTCCCTCGCGGGAATGGGGACAAAAGTAGGTGGCTACACCTGTCCATCTATCCGGCTGAAAAATAGTTCTATTTGACCTACGAGGGGCAACAACGTTTTGAGGAGCTACTCCCACTGGCTCTTCTAAAGACCTTGGAGGTTCATCAACCTGAACTGCTTCTCCCACTTGTCAATTTGGAAATATGATTTCTTTCCAAAAAGACACCGTCACGAGCAACGAATACCTTGTTGTCTGACTTGTTGTAGAAATAATACCCCATAGTTTCCTTTGGATACCCAACGAAGAAACATTTTTCAGATTTAGGTTGTAGCTTGTCCAAAATTAATCGCTTGACATATGCTTCGCAACCCCAAATCTTCAGAAAAGACAACTTTGGAAGTTTCCCAGTCCATAATTCGTATGGAGTCTTTTCAACAGCTTTTGACGGAGCACGATTCAGTGTGAGTGCTGCAGTTTGCAACGCATGTACCCAGAACTGTAAAGGAAGTTCGGCCTAACCCATCATTGACCTAACCATATCGAGTAAGGTCATGTTTCTCCGTTCCGACACTCCATTCCATTGAGGTGTCCCCGGGGCAGTCAATTCAGAAAGAATACCGCATTCTTTTAGATGGTCATCAAACTCGTGGCTAAGATATTCACCTCCTCGATCCGATCTTAGAGCTTTGATTTTCTTACCATGTTGATTCTCTACTTCATTTTGAAATTCTCTGAATTTCTCAAACGGTTCAGACTTGTGATTCATTAAGTAAGTATAGCCATATCTACTGAAGTCGTCCGTAAACGTTATGAAATAGCTAAACTCACCTCTAGCTTTTGTACTCATAGGCCCACATACGTCCGTATGTATTAGCCCTAGTAGTTCTCTTGCTCTTTCTCCCACCTTTGAGAAAGGTTGCTTTGTCATTTTGCCAAGTAAACAAGATTCGCATTGATCAATCTTCTCTAAGTCGAATGATTCTAGAATTCCTTTCCGTTGAAGTAATTCCATGCGCTTTATGTTTATATGGCCTAATCGACAATGCCACAGAAATGTGAGATCTGAATCACCAGTTTTAGCCTTTTTGGTATTTATGTTATAAATGTGTTTTCTCGTATCTAGCACATATAGACCCTTTTCTTGTTGTGCTGAACCATAAAACATTCCATTCAAAGCAAAAGAACAACTATTGTCTTTAAATTGAAAACTAAAACCTTTAGAATCCAAACTTGAAACTGAAATAATGTTAGTGGTGATACTAGGAACGTAGTAACAATTTTCTAGTTCCAAAACAAACCCACTAGGCAAAGAAATAAAATAAGATCCTACGGCTAATGCAGCAATCCGTGCTCCATTTCCCACGCGTAGATCTATCTCACCTTTATCAAGCCTTCTACTTCTCCTTAGTCCCTGTGAATTGGAACATAAGTGTGAGCCACAACCAGTATCTAATACCCAAGAAGTAGAATTAGCAAGATTACAATGTATAACATACATACCTGAAGGAGAAGCAACGTTTCCGTCCTTCTTCTCCTCCTTTAGTTTGGGGCAATCTCGCTTGTAATGACCAATTTCATTACCATTGAAGCATTGTGATGTAGAAGGAGAAGTATTGCTCTTCATCTTGCTCTTGGAAGGCGCCAGATGCCCTCCGGGAGTGGACGAAGATGCAGCCTTGCTTTTCTTCCCCTTGCCTACTTTCTTGAATTTAGTGCACCTCACATTCAAAGGGTCTTGATTGAACTTAAGGATTTTCTCGCATTTCATGAGTAATTCCACAAGTTCACAGAATGTGCTCTCTTTCTGATGAAAGAGATAGTGCATCTTAAAACCCTCATAATCCTTATGAAGAGAATTCAGCACTAGTGCAATAGCTACCGACTCTTTGATGGAACCACCAAGTCTCTCAATTGTGAAAAATAATCCAGACATCATATCCACATGAGACCGAATTGATGTGTTTTTGTCCATCTTGACAGAGTAGATGCGCCTTTGTGCCTCCAGAAGTTCGATTTCTTGGCACGACTTGCGTGGGGTTACGAGCTTGAGATCTCTCATCGAATTAGCCAATTCGTCAACCCCATTGCCACCAGTTTGGCACAAGGGTCGAAAACCCGCACACTTATCCTCGAGGCTACTTAGGAGAGCTTGAGGTTCAAAAGTAATGAACCTCCCTCTCCAACTCTCACGGATAGACTTAAGGATGAACTCCGTGACAAGGTACTTGTGAAGTGCCCAACTTCTGTACCTTTCAGGAGTCATGCCTCGCGCATCATAGCTACGTAAAGGTTGTTCAATGACATAGTGTATGCCATTAACTTTCAAAACTTCGACAAGTTTCTCTTGCCATTCAAGAAAATTAGTCAAGTCTAACTCTACATCCAGAATTTCAGCTGATATGATTGTTGTTATGTTTGCGACCATTTTGATTACTACAATCGAAAAGAATTTGCAATAAATAACCATTCATATAATTAATTAACTTTGAAATAAAAGCAAAACATGCAATCATTAAAGCTATTAAAACATTTCATTCATGCAAAAAGAAAAAAACATGGTCCAAAATGAATGAAACGATTCCAAGACCCCAAAAGTCCTAAATCCTTAAGCAGCTTTAGCATGTCTTAAGTAGTTTAAGATTTCAGGTAAGCAAAACCTATTGCTAGTAATCTCCAAATTACTCTTGGTTAATAAATTAATGCCATAATTTATCCCATTGCCACAACTTAATGCCATTGTTGTTTGAGTTGTAACCACAATCAACGTACTCCTTTAGGACGCCTTACCACCTAAGTCAACTAAAATAGAACCTCGCTTTAGCGTAAAACTACTATCTTAGATCCCTAGATTTTTGTAAGTTTTGATTTGGAAGGCAATTTTTAAACTCAATATTACTTGGACCTAGTTGTTTCTATGTTGGTTCGATTATTAAGTGAACTTAAAACTAATCGATTCATAGGAAACAACCTGTTCATGCAAAGCATACATACATTCATACATTCACGCATACTATATATATTGAAGTGCATAAATAAATGGTGATCTAGTATGGCCCAAAACTTTTGTCTTGAAGCATCCAATCTTCATCACCTCCTTGTTAGCTTGGCATCGTCTTGAATCTTCATTCAAATTCTAACTTAAAGTTCTAAACTTAGAAATACCTGAAAATAATAAATTACATCAAAATTTCCATGGTACGCAGACCATATTTAAAACTTTACATTCAAAGATAGAACGGTACGCAGACCGTATTTAACTATCCTAAATTGGCCATACTAGTCACTTGGAGTACCTGCATTACATAAAATAGATATTCTATGCATTCACCCATTCGTACGCTAAAACGAATGCCCCATATTAATATGAAAGTATTTACGTGAATTAATTAAAATCCACGTTCACATAAACGCGTCCTAAAAGATTAATCAATTTCAAAATTATTAATCCTTAGACTTTATTCTAATTAAAATTGAATTTAATTAAAATAATGCGACCTACGAAAATAATTAAAAATAATCATTTCATTTTAATTTCATTTAGTGGCTCCCACTCAAACCAATAATTATTCCGGATAATTAATTATGAAATATTAAATTAAAACTCGCGGCCCGGCCCAAGCAAATAAAATATTAAATTAAATATCCCGTTAGCCCAAATTAATGCAAATATACGAAGCCCAACGAATTAAACGATTTTTTTAAAAAAATCCAATTACTTAGTCGGGCTAGGCTTGCGCCCAGCCCCGCCATGCGTGAGGCCCAAGAGCGCACGAGCAAGGCTCGCACACCCCCAGCCCCATCGCGCGCGCGCACCATTTCCCCGCAGCGTAGTTGTCCCTGCGTGCGTGTTGTGCATCGTGTGTGTGCTGGACGTCGCAAGGCTTACGCCTTGCTTCGTCGCAGCCCCGCAAGCTCCCGCGCTGCCCCTTCCTCGCCTAGCGCGCACGAGGCACGCAACATAGCTGTTGCTGCCCGTGTCGCATGGCTCGGCCTAAGCACAATGGCCTCGTATGGCTCGACGAGCCATACTTCCACCATGCTCATATTCGTGCCTTTGGTTCGTAATACGGACCAACTTAATTAAAATTTAATTTAATTCACGAACTTGCATTAACTTTATTTTTTCAAAAAGTTACGATTTTTATTTTCGAAAAACAACGATTTTTAATGATTTAATAAACTTTGACGACAATCCAATTTCGTAAAATTAATAAATCAAGGGCTAACAATATTCAAACTTTTAAGAACGATCGAATCAACATTAAAGTTTGAACTTTTAATTAATAAAATCCGAAGCTTAAAATCGTTCATAAACAATAAATTTCAGATTTTTAATAATTTGGTTTAAGTGCGATTAAAATTAACGAAACCATTCAAAATTTTAATCCAATAATTTTTAAAATTAGCCACTGACCCATGAAATTATATCCCCTTTCCCAATTAACCGAATTATTAAACCAAAATTAATTAAAATTCAATTAGGGTTTCAAATTTTATGAATTGGGGAAAGGCAAAATTAGGGTTTATACTTATTGGAAAAATCTGAAACGTTTACCATAGATCAAGAATGTACCCATAAACATTGTGTCAAAATTTCAAGCAATTCCGAGTAGTTTAGGTTGACCTTTTAATTTTAATGAAAAATTAACAAAAACGCCCAAAAAACAATACTTCGAGGCCTGTTTTCGCAATTCTATTCTCATGAGTTGATCTTAGAAAATCGTTTTCCATCAGATTAGGGTTTTAAAAATCGAAAAAGCGAAGATTTTTGATTTCGGACCTGATTATTACGCAATTCATCCAATAATTCGTAAAAATTCCGAAAAATCAAAAAAAATTCCAAATATTTCGACAGATGCAAAAACAATAATAATCATGCTAATTCATGCTTTGAATACATCAGGCTCATGATACCACTGTAGGGGAATACAGTTAAACATAATAACATGTGCAGAACAATCCCCAAAGCCAGGAAACATGTATAAAGCACATATTAAGCAAACTTACATTCGAAGCGTGTTTTCCACAATAATATGTCAACGAACACGAACAAAGAACTCCACTTGTCGTTCCTCTACTTGGTTCACCGACACGTTCAGATCCGTCTTGATTATCGTAGCTTAGACAATTGATCAAGATACTTTGCTTTTGGGAAGAACTCACTTTGGAGGCACAGAGAGAATTAGGGTTCTCTGTGTCTCTAGGGTTTGAGTAATATGAATTGTGTGTTTTTGAAAAATACAATATGCCTATTGTATTAATGATGTAACCGGCCAAGAACCAAGGGCCCTTGACCGGCTACATCACGCAAGCACACACGGACCGCACGCCCGCGCCCAGCGACACACTGCAGGCCGAAGCCCACAGCGCGCGCGCCGAGCAGCTGGGCCGTGGGCCTTGCTCGCTCGTCGCTGCGATGCGCTGTTGCGTGCTGTTGCGTGCTCGCGCCCAATGGGCTGGCCTTGCTCTCCTTTGCTCGCGAGCTTGCTGGCTCGTTGGGCCTTGCACGCTTACGTGCTTGGCTCGACGGGCCGGCAACTCCGATGCCCTTCGTATTCACGATTTAATATATTTCCGATATATTATTTATCGTGTCGTATACGACGAATCACCGTCGTACGATCAATTTATTCGTGTCGCCCAGCTTACGAATATTCGCGATACGATATACGATTTCGACAAAGGTCGTATCGTAAATACGTTTCCAACTAATTCCCGAAAAGCTATTAAATGAAATTCCGATTCATTTAATCCGGTGATTTGTTACGTGTCATTGGTGTGACCTTGTAGGTTCAGTCAAGAGTAAGTTGTGAGTTCAATATCCATTAGAACTCACTGATCGGAAGCATTGCTCCAGCTAGCTGTTCCGATCACTTGATCTCACTGAATTAATTGTTTGCAATTAATCTGAACCTTGGTATTAGACTTAATGCACCTTGGGTGAAGGACATATTTCCTTCAATTGGTGCATGCCCGCTTGGCTTACATCGTGATTGGCCTCTTGGGACGAAATTCGTCTGTTGAATGCACTACCTCGACCGGGGCATGTGTTGGATCTACGATAGAAGCGGTACCAAGCCGGCGCAAATATTACCCATAGAAGCCTATCATAAACTACGTGACATATTATTTTTTGCTTCATGTTGTAATGCTAGTTATGTGTAGCGTATTATGTGATTGTATTGTGATTGTGTGTGACAAATAATACCGGAAAACCAACGACCCTAAAAACTGCCCAAACATTCATAAACACCGATTGGCCAAAGAGTTATGCCAAAATACGTGTTCCGCAGCCCCAGGTGATCGCAACAAAAATAAGCGACGCCTAGGACGGCCTGTAACAGATCCCACAACGCTGCACAACGCGTAAAGGACGCTATTAGGCAAACACGCAAAATTAAGTCGTACGAAAAAAGGATAGATGAACAGAATACGAGTACCAGTCAGGGACGCATTTTCAACGCCCCTGGCTGGGCGCCAATTATTTTCTACGCCCCTGCTGGGCGCTGAAGTTGCTGCCTGGCCTTTTGGTCAGGCACAGTAGCCTCGGTGCCCGCGCATAAAATATACGTAGCAATAAAAAAATTCGTAACAAATTTGCTACGAGGACGTATGAAAAAGGCACTCGATTCTAAGAAAGACTTATAAAATAAACAACTCCTTGTGTCGTTATTAGGCCTCCTATGACAACAGTGTTCGGCACCAAAACCGAGCATGCTAATTAAAATAACTTTGAATGTCACACGGTAAAATGTTTCGAAAATCCAAAGAATGACTAAAAGAAGACCAAAGTGTACCAACATAAGTGAGAATAGAAAACCAATAGAAAGAGTCAGAAGTCTAGACTGAGTAATGCTTAACTTTGGGCCTAAACTTTAGCTTGTCTTATGCATAGGGCTGGTTCTGCCACTTGGTGTCGATCTGAAAATCAAAGGTTAGTGCGTCTCGAAGCTACATCACCAATACAAGGTCTAGTAACTCCAAGCTCCATCCGCCATTCCCCCTTTCAAGGATCTCCGCTTCTCCAACCTCGATTCGCACCCTCAAACACGTCCATGGAAGAATTACGAGACCAAATGGTCCAAATGACCCAACTTATGAACCAATTGAAAATGGAAAACGAACCCTTAGCAGCAAAAATAACCTCGATAACGAGAAGAAGATCGAAAAAATGGTTCTGCAGCAAACCACGGGGAGCAAGTATTTCTCCATCGATCCTAAACCTTTTCCCGGCAAACTACCGGAAAAGTTCAGTTCATCTGACTTACCAAAGTTCAAATCCACGGACAATCCCCGTGATCATCTCTTGAGCTTTGTGAATGCCATGAACTTGAAAGGCGTGGACAAGTCCATGTATTTGCCCGCCTTTCCTTTGTCCTTGGAACCTGTGCCACTCAAATGGTACTACCACCAGGACCCTAAGCTCTTCCCCACTTGGGAGGACTTTGTCAATGTCTTCGTCAAGCAATACTCGTCGAACATGGATTTTCAAGTCACCATGCGCGAGCTGGAAGTACTCTTCCAAAAGAAAAATGAAGGTTTCACGACCTATTTTGCTAGATGGAGAGACCAAGCGGCCCAACTAATCAATAGGCCTCCTGAAACGGAATTGGTCCAAAAGTTCATTGACAACCTAGACCCAGCTTATAAACAACACCTTAGGTACTTGGGCCTTGATACCTTCAAAAGGGTTTATGATGTAGGAATAAAGATCGAGGATGACCTCGCAAAAACAGTACAAAGCAAGCCTGCATACAAAAGTAACACCTACAATAGGGGCCACACGCCTCAAGCCCAAGAGGTCCACGCCTTAGAGGAAACCCCAACCCGAAGGAGCCCTGGAAGGTGGACCCGAGATCAAAAGTTTTCCCCACTCGGGTCGACTCTGGTACAAGCCTTCCAAAGACTAACCAATCAAGGAAAGCTAAGGCCCATAGGCCCCACACCTGAACCTTCATTCAAAAGTAAATATTGGGTCGAGGGGACCTATTGCAAATTCCATCAAGGAAATGGGCATGACACTCAAAACTGCTGGAATCTAAAAAACACAATCCAGGATATGATAGAGGATGAAATAATACCTCTCCCTAACGGTGGCAAACCCAACAACAACAAGAGCCCACTCGGTTCTTGTCACATCTCTCTCGACCAACCAGAAAATAAGGACTTTGACCCTACGGTGTATATCACGCCTCAAGGTGCACCACTCACCGTGGTCCCTATGGATCAAATCGAGAGAGCAGTGTGCAGCGTGTGGGATGATGATGCTGAAGATGTCTACCTGTCTTAAGTGTCGGCCAAGACCCCTTTGACACCACCCCTCAAGAGTCCGAAGTTGACAATCTCACTCGGTTCGGAAGGGTATACCAACAGGATATTCGCCCACCCCCTATGGACGACATCCCAGTCAGACAGACTCCTGAAAACGTGCGGCACACCACCGTCGCAGAAGTCATCGAAAATCCTCTCTTGAAGCTGAAGGAAATAGTGCCCTTGGTCCAAGTATGCATATAATATTAAGTCTAATAAATGCGGTTCAGTATTAATTAACAAGTTAATAATTCAGTAAGATCAAGTGAGCTGAATGCCTAGCTAGAGGCCGCTTCAGTTCAAGTGGAATTAATTATATTAATCCACAGCTTACTCTTGACTGAACCCGTAGGGTCACACAAATAGTAAGTAAATGGATCAAGTATTTAATGGCATTAAATACTCCATCTATGGATATTCGGAATCGACGGATCTTGGTTTCAGTGGGAGCTGAGATCGTCACAAGCAAGAAATGAATACTCCGGAAACGATGATATTGCCGGAAACGGAAATATGGATCGTATCGGAAATATAAATATTATCCAAGTCATAGATGTTGCCGGAAACGGAAACATGGTACGTATCGGAAAATATTATCGGAAATGGAAATATTGCCGGAATCGGAAATATTGCCGGAAACGGAAATATTGTTAGAATCACAAATATTTCCGGAAACGGAAATATTAAATATTTGTTCGAAACGGAAATTAATTCCGGGATCGGAAATATTAAATATTGTTCGTATCGGAAATGAATTCCGGAACCGGGAATTTAATCGGAAGCGCATCGTACGAATTAGCATCGGACGAGGCTTACTAGACGAAGGCCCAGCATAAAGCCAGGCCCACGCCTAGCACGAAGCCATGCCCACGCCTAGCAAGCCGAGCGCCCAACACGAAGGTGTTAGGTTATGATACATATGACATTTACATAGATCATGCGGAAACAACCATTAACCCAGGAAACATATTATTTACACATAATCATATAGCATAGTTAGATGCATACTCTTTGTTGCGTGCCTTCCCTAGCTGCGCCCGAACCGAACAAGAACAAGTCTTTTAGGACTCCAAGTGTCGTCCCTCCGTAGAAAGTCCACAGCACGTCCGGATCCGCCTTAAGATTGACCAACTAGAATCGCCCTTAAGGTACTCAGAAAATTCGGCACTTTTGGGGCAAGATGGGTGTTTGAATTTTCTCTCAAAAACCTCACTTTTGAATACTTTGAAACTTATGTATAAATTATGACCCCTAGGCCTTTATTTATAGAGTTATGGAAAAGGAATCGTAATCCTAGTAGGATGCGAATTAATTGGAATTAGAATTCTACATGAATTCTACTTAATCAATTTATCCAATAGGAATAGACATTTAATCATACACTGACTCTTGCAGATTCAGGAATCTCGCATGAGCTCAAACTCACACACACACGGCAGCCACAAGGGCTGCCCACGCATGCGAGCAGCAGCCCACGCAGCGCGGCCCACGCATGCGCGGCCTTGTGCGCGCTGGGCTGTGGCGTGCGTGCTTGCTGGGCGATGGCCTGGCTTCGTGCTGGGCCTTCGTCCGGCAGGCCTCGTCCGATGCTAATTCGTACGATACGCTTCCGATTAAATTTCCATTTCCGGAATCTATTTCCGATACGAACAATATTTAATATTTCCGATTCCGGAATTAATTTCCGTTTCGAACAAATATTTAATATTTCCGTTTTCGGAATTATTTTCCGATTCCGGCAATATTTCCGATTCTGACAATATTTCCGTTTCCGGCAATATTTCCGATTCTGGTAATATTTCCATTTCCAATAATATTTTCCGATACGTACCATGTTTCCGTTTCCGGCAACATCTACGACTTGGATAATATTCATATTTCCGATACGATCCATATTTCCGTTTCCGGCAATATCATCGTTTCCGGAGTATTCATTTCTTGCCTGTGACGATCTTAGCTCCCACTGAAACCAAGATCCGTCGGTTCCGAATATTCATAGATGGAGTATTTAATGCCATTAAATACTTGAACCGTTTACGTACTATTTGTGTGACCCTACGGGTTCAGTCAAGAGTAAGCTGTGGATTAATATCATTAATTCCACTTGAACTGAAGCGGCCTCTAGCTAGGCATTCAGCTCACTTGATCTCACTGAATTATTAACTTGTTAATTAATACTGAACCGCATTTATTAGACTTAACATAGAATGCATACTTGGACCAAGGGCATTATTTCCTTCAGTCTCCCACTTGTCCTTAGGGACAAGTGTGCATTTCCTAATTCCTTTGTCGCTCGATGCTTGCTCTTGAACATAAGGTAAGAGTTGTCATCCTTATTATGTCCAGAGGTGTTCCTCGGTTTTAGAGTTCAACTGATCAAATAAACAGATAATCATAGCCTATGATTCATCCGAGCACGGCCATGCATTTCACAGTTTCTAGCTCTCCGAGTGGCCTTGTACAACTTTTAAGCATCTCATCCCGATTTATGGGAGGACAATCCCAATCTTGCGATCTTGAGATTAGACTTCGTTTGATAGGTGATTACCTGAGCGTTGCCTTTATAGCCTCCTTTTACGGTGCGACGGTTGGTCAACGTCAAAGCAACCAGTTCTCAAACAAGTAATCTCAAATCACTCAGGTATTGAGGATTTAGTGTCTAATAATTAAATGAAATTTACTTATGACAGACTTTCATCTCTTACAGTAAAGTTTCATAGGTCTTGTCCGATACTAGTCTTCCCAAAGTAAGTATCTATGCAAATGATTATGACATTGCCATGTCCACATAGTTCAAGAAACAGAACTACTAGTCATCTTGCATTCTAATCGTCTAACGTTTTCTATGCGTCCAATTTTATAGAAAACTCCGACTAGGGACCATTTTCAACCTTTGACATTCAAGTTCACTTGATAGACATTTCTTAGTCACAGGACTGGTCCTGACAGTCTATCTTGAATATATCGTCAAGTTGAAGGGACTCATCATTTAATAAACCACAAATTAAATGGAAAAATGAATTCCTTTCATTTATTGTGAATGATTAACCAATAATGTTTTACAAAGATTTAAACTCTAAAACTTTAAAACATTAAAAAGAGACATCAAAGCCATTCTCCAATATGCTTGATTCCCATAGCTGCAGTGTGCGAGTTGTGCTTCGCTTGCGGCAGAGGTTTAGTTAATGGATCTGATATGTTGTCTTCAGTTCCAATTTTGCTTATCTCGACTTCTTTTCTTTCAACGAACTCTCGTAGAAGGTGAAATCTACGAAGTACATGCTTGACTCTCTGGTGGTGTCTAGGCTCTTTTGCCTGTGCAATAGCTCCGTTATTATCACAATACAGGGCTATTGGTCCTTTAATGGAGGGGACTACACCAAGTTCTCCTATGAACTTCCTTAGCCATATAGCTTCCTTTGCTGCTTCATGTGCAGCAATGTACTCCGCTTCAGTTGTAGAATCCGCAATGGTGCTTTGCTTAGCACTTTTCCAGCTTACTGCTCCTCCGTTGAGGCAGAAGACAAACCCAGACTGTGATCTGAAATCATCTTTGTCGGTTTGGAAACTTGCGTCCGTATAGCCTTTAACAATTAATTCATCATCTCCACCATAGACCAGGAAGTCATCTTTGTGCCTTTTCAGGTACTTCAGAATATTCTTGGCAGCAGTCCAATGCGCCTCTCCTGGGTCTGACTGGTATCTGCTCGTAGCACTGAGTGCGTACGCAACATCCGGGCGTGTACATATCATAGCATACATTATTGAACCAATCAATGATGCATATGGAATCCCATTCATTCGTCTACGCTCATCAAGTGTTTTTGGGCACTGAGTCTTGCTTAGAGTCATTCCATGAGACATGGGTAGGTAGCCTCGCTTGGAGTCCGCCATCTTGAACCTATCAAGCACCTTATTGATATAAGTGCTTTGACTAAGTCCAATCATCTTTTTAGATCTATCTCTGTAAATCTTGATGCCCAATATGTACTGTGCTTCCCCTAGATCCTTCATCGAAAAACATTTCCCAAGCCAAATCTTGACAGAGTTCAACATAGGAATGTTATTTCCGGTAAGCAATATGTCGTCGACATATAATACTAGGAAAGCAATTTTGCTCCCACTGACCTTCTTGTATACACAAGATTCGTCCGCGTTCTTGATGAAACCAAAGTCACTGACTGCTTCATCAAAACGTATATTCCAGCTCCTGGATGCCTGCTTCAATCCGTAGATTGACTTCTTTAGCTTGCATACCTTTTTAGCATTCTTTGGATCCTCAAAACCTTCAGGCTGTGTCATAAACACAGTTTCTGTTAAAACGCCGTTTAAGAAAGCAGTTTTGACATCCATCTGCCATATTTCGTAATCGTAATATGCAGCGATTGCTAACATTATTCGAATAGACTTTAGCATTGCAACTGGTGAAAAGGTTTCATCGTAATCCACACCGTGGACTTGCCTGTAACCTTTCGCAACCAATCTAGCTTTGAAAACTTCAAGTTTCCCATCCTTGTCCTTTTTCAGTTTGAAAACCCATTTGCTTCCAATGGCTTGGTAGCCATCTGGCAAATCGACCAAATCCCATACTTGGTTTTCAGACATGGAGTCTAATTCAGATTGCATGGCTTCTTGCCATTGCTTGGAGCTAGGGCTCGTCATAGCTTGCTTGTAAGTCGCAGGTTCATCACTTTCAAGTAATAGAACGTCATAGCTCTCGTTCGTCAAAATACCTAAGTACCTTTCCGGTTGAGATCTATATCTTTGCGATCTACGCGGGGTAACATTTCTAGATTGACCATGATTCTCACCAGATTCTTCTAAAGGTCTCTGAGTTTCATCCTGAATGTCATCTTGAGCATTCTCTAGAGTTTGTTGTTCGACTCGAATTTCTTCGAGGTCTACTTTTCTCCCACTTGTCATTTTGGAAATGTGATCTTTCTCCAAAAAGACACCATCTCGAGCAACAAACACTTTGTTCTCAGATGTATTGTAGAAGTAATACCCCTTTGTTTCCTTTGGATAGCCCACAAGGATACATTTGTCAGATTTTGGATGAAGTTTGTCTGAAATTAATCGTTTGACGTATACTTCACATCCCCAAATCTTAAGAAAAGACACATTTGGAGGCTTTCCAAACCATAATTCGTATGGAGTCTTTTCGACAGCTTTAGACGGAGCTCTATTTATAGTGAGTGCAGCTGTATTTAGTGCATGTCCCCAAAATTCTAATGGAAGTTCGGCCTGACCCATCATTGACCTGACCATGTCTAGCAAGGTTCTGTTCCTCCGTTCTGACACACCGTTCCATTGTGGTGTTCCAGGAGGAGTCAATTCTGATAGAATTCCACATTCTTTCAGATGGTCATCAAATTCATGGCTCAGATATTCACCGCCTCTATCAGACCGCAGTGCCTTGATCTTCTTGCCTAATTGATTCTCTACTTCACTCTGAAATTCCTTGAATTTGTCAAAGGATTCAGACTTATGCTTCATTAGGTAGACATAACCATACCTACTTAAGTCATCAGTGAAAGTGATAAAGTAGCTGAAAACACCTCTAGCATTTGTACTCATTGGTCCACATACATCTGTATGGATTAAACCCAATAGTTCATTTGCTCTTTCTCCAACTTTAGAGAAAGGTTGCTTTGTCATTTTGCCAAGTAAACATGATTCGCATTTACCATAATCCTCTAAGTCAAATGGTTCTAGAATTCCTTCCCTTTGAAGTTTTTCTAAGCGTTTCAAGTTTATATGGCCTAATCGACAATGCCACAGATAGGTGAGATCTGAATCATCCTTTTTGGCCTTTTTGGTATTTATGTTATATACTTGTTTGTCGTGATCTAATAAATAGAGTCCATTGACTAATCTAGCAGATCCATAAAACATCTCTTTAAAATAAAACGAACAACTATTGTCTTTTATTATAAAGGAAAATCCCTTAGCATCTAAGCAAGAAACTGAAATGATGTTTTTAGTAAGACTTGGAACATGGAAACATTCTTCCAGTTCCAAAACTAGCCCGGAGGGCAACGACAAATAGTATGTTCCTACAGCTAATGCAGCAATCCGTGCTCCATTTCCCACTCGTAGGTCGACTTCACCCTTGCTTAACTTTCTACTTCTTCTTAGTCCCTGTGGATTGGAACATAAGTGTGAGCCACAACCTGTATCTAATACCCAAGAAGTTGAATTAGCAAGTATACAGTCTATAACGAAAATACCTGAAGATGGAACGACTGTTCCGTTCTTCTGATCTTCCTTTAGCTTCAAGCAATCTCTCTTCCAATGCCCCTTCTTCTTGCAGTAGAAGCATTCGGATTCAGAAGTGGGTTGACTGACCTTCCTCTTTGCAGATTTGGCGCCAGTTTGCTTAGTTGGGCTGGCTTTGTTGCCACCTTTCTTAGCATTCCTCTTCTTTCCAGATTTCTTGAACTTGCCCCCACGCACCATAAGCACATCCTGCTTATCACTTTTGAGCGTCTTTTCAGCGGTCTTCAGCATACCGTGAAGCTCAGTGAGCGTTTTGTCCAGACTATTCATACTGTAGTTCAGTTTGAACTGATCATACCCGCTATGAAGAGAATGGAGGATGGTGTCTATAGCCATTTCCTGAGAAAATTGCTGATCCAGCCGACTCATATTCTCAATGAGTCCAATCATTTTGAGAACATGTGGACTTACGGGCTCGCCTTTCTTAAGCTTGGTCTCAAGAATTTGCCTATGAGTCTCGAATCTTTCGACTCGAGCCAGATCTTGGAACATGTTCTTCAACTCACTGATGATTGTGAAAGCATCTGAGTTGATGAACGTTTTCTGCAGATCCGCACTCATGGTGGCGAGCATTAGACATTTCACATCCTTGTTGGCATCAATCCAACGATTGAGGGCTGCCTGAGTGATCCCGTCGCCTGGAGCTTCGGGCATCGCCTCATCTAGGACATACTCCTTTTCTTCCTGCATAAGAACTATTTGCAAGTTCCTTTGCCAGTCAAGGAAGTTTTTCCCGTTCAACTTCTCCTTTTCGAGAATTGATCGAATGTTGAATGAATTGTTGTTTGCCATATTAAAAACTACAATTGAAAAGAATAAACAAATAAATAACCATTCACAGTTTCTCTTAATAAACTTAAATTCTAGCATTCATGCATAATTCAATGTTTATTAAGCATTTTATTCAAGTTATGTGTTCCGGCAGGTGTGAATAAAATGATTCCAAGATCCTAAAATCATTGAAGAACTAAGCACAGTTTGTCGACTTAATCCTAGAACATCTTAGGTAAGCAAAAGCCTTTTGCTAATAGTCTAGAAACTATTCTTGGTTGATAGGTACGTCTAAGAACTTATTAGGTAAACCTATCGAATTTGCCACGACATAAAAGGACTCCTTACTTATATCGTTGAGTTTCACCAAAACTAACATGTACTCACAATTATTTGTGTACCTTGCCCCTTTAGGACCAATAAGTAACACCTCGCTGAGCGAAAACTATTACTAGATTGATGTAAAGGATATCCAAGCAAGTGTATATTTTGGCATGGCACCTTTTAACTCAATTTTTAAGTTTGGAACTTAAGGCTCTTACTATGTTGGTTAGATTTTAAGTGAACTAAAATCCTTAATCATGCAACATAATCAAGCTTTTGATCTCATGCATTTTAAGACATATTCAAAGCAATAAATAACTTAAAACATGCATAAGATATTTGTGATCTAGTATGGCCCGACTTCATCTTGAAGCTTTGACTTCAAAGTCCGTCTTGAAAATCTCCGTGGGAGGCACCATTTTCTTCAAATAGGATAAGTTATAACTAATTACAACTATTTGATGGTACGCAGACCATATTTGAATTGAAAAACAACTTTGGTACTTTAGACCAATTACATTCAAATTAATGGTACGCAGACCATATTTTCTATCCTATTTGGGCCATACTAGTCACTTCATAACCTGCAAAACAGTACATATACAATATATACCATTCACCCATTCATTATCATGAATGGCCCACATAGCTGGTTAGTTAAACACATTATGCATCACGTAAACATTTGCAGCAATTAATCAAGGGCACCAATAATCTACCAATTATTCAGTCCTTATTAATTCTAATCGAGTTGTTTTAACCTTAAGGATTTGTAGACCTAATCAAGAGTTTATGACTAAAAAGTGCTCCCACTCAAACCAATAAATTCATATGCTTTACTAATTTTAAACATAAAATTGTATTTCTAGTCTAACCGGAAACATACAAATTTAATTAAAATTTAAAGCTCATATAAATTTATAATTGAATCCAAAATTTAATTTAATTTCAGTCGCATTTAAATTAATTCATGATTTTAATTTTAGTAAAATAATTAGAATAAATTCCATTTATTATAATTATAATATTCAAAATTAAAATCCAAGAAATTAATTCAAATTATTAATTTTAAAATTAATTAAAATTACGTGAACTGAAATTTTCAAATTAAACATTCAAAACGATCTAATCGAAACGCAAACACCCTACGCGTTGCACGCCCATGGGCTGTACGCACACAGCCATTGCTGGCCATGTGCGCGCAGCCCATGCGCTCGTTGCATAGCTGCTGCTGTCCCATACGCAAGCCTCCGCACAGCGCCCCATCGCACGCGAGCTATCGCTCGCAGTGCGCGCGCGAGATCGCTCGCTGGGCGCGCTGGTTCGCTCGCTGGCGCGCGAGATCGCTCGCTGGCGCGCGAGATCGCTCGCTGGTGCGCGCGAGCCATCGCTCGCTGGCGCGCGAGATCGCTCGCTGGTGCGCGCGAGCCATCGCTCGCTGGCGCGCGAGATCGCTCGCTGGTGCGCGCGAGCCATCGCTCGCTGGCGCGCGAGATCGCTCGCTGCGCGCGCGCGAGCCATCGCTCGCTGGTGCGCGACATCGCTCGCTGGGCGGGCGACGTCGCGCGCTGTGCGCGCGAGTGATGCTGTGCGCAGCGCTCGTGGCACGCGAGCTTGCGCTCGCTGCGCACGAGGCTGCGCGCTGTTGTGCGAGGCAGCGCGCGCTGTGGCGCAGCTCGCTTGCTGCCCACACGCGACTGCCTTGGCTCGCCCCTCGCCCATGCCCATCCGTTCATTGCTCGTGGCACACGTCACAAGGCAGGGCTGCTGCCTTGTGCTCGTGCACTACGCCCTTGCTCATTGCATTCGTGCCGCACGGGCGACGAGCTCCCTTGCTCGTCGTCGCATGCCCGCATTATACAACACCCCTTAAGGGTAACACGAAGCGTCCATTGCTTCGTGCGTGCAAGTTATTTGAACGAATCGCATAAAAATTTAAAATTTATATTTAAAATTAATGACAAATTAATAAATATTATTAATTTCATAATTTTAGGGCGAAAAAATCGAAAATTTATTATCCAATTGATTTCCGATTGATATGGATTCAAGTCTAGGTCATAAAAATTTAAAATTTATCGTAAATTTACAATTTTTATGGTGGTTTTTAATCATAGGTTTCTAATTAAATTACAATTAATTATGAAAATCAAATTAATTCTAAATTATTCTAATTTTCAACAAATTAATCATAATTACAAATTAGATTGCATAATTAACAAGACTAGGCATTCAAACTTGTTAAATATATGCAGTAGGTCAATCAAAAATTCAAGATTTATCAACAGGAATCGCAAATATTTAATTTAACATCTTAAATTTACGAAATTTTGCATCCGAAAAACTAAAACCTTCGAAAAGTCATAGTTAGGCTTCGAATTTGAGAATTCTGGGTTCGGCAGAAAAATACTATTTTTGTCAAAATTTTAGAATGCCTTTTACATACGGAATTGACACAAAAATCACTCAATTCGGATGAGTAATGAAGAAACTGCCGAAAAACTGCGTACATATATTTAAATAAACGCAATTTGCAATTAATTAACAATTACGAAAATTAATCACCCCTTTTAATTCTTGCAAATTTGTAATATTTAACCATGTTCATGCAATTTAGATTATGAAAATAATAACCACTGTTAGGTTATGATACATATGACATTTACATAGATCATGCGGAAACAACCATTAACCCAGGAAACATATTATTTACACATAATCATATAGCATAGTTAGATGCATACTCTTTGTTGCGTGCCTTCCCTAGCTGCGCCCGAACCGAACAAGAACAAGTCTTTTAGGACTCCAAGTGTCGTCCCTCCGTAGAAAGTCCACAGCACGTCCGGATCCGCCTTAAGATTGACCAACTAGAATCGCCCTTAAGGTACTCAGAAAATTCGGCACTTTTGGGGCAAGATGGGTGTTTGAATTTTCTCTCAAAAACCTCACTTTTGAATACTTTGAAACTTATGTATAAATTATGACCCCTAGGCCTTTATTTATAGAGTTATGGAAAAGGAATCGTAATCCTAGTAGGATGCGAATTAATTGGAATTAGAATTCTACATGAATTCTACTTAATCAATTTATCCAATAGGAATAGACATTTAATCATACACTGACTCTTGCAGATTCAGGAATCTCGCATGAGCTCAAACTCACACACACACGGCAGCCACAAGGGCTGCCCACGCATGCGAGCAGCAGCCCACGCAGCGCGGCCCACGCATGCGCGGCCTTGTGCGCGCTGGGCTGTGGCGTGCGTGCTTGCTGGGCGATGGCCTGGCTTCGTGCTGGGCCTTCGTCCGGCAGGCCTCGTCCGATGCTAATTCGTACGATACGCTTCCGATTAAATTTCCATTTCCGGAATCTATTTCCGATACGAACAATATTTAATATTTCCGATTCCGGAATTAATTTCCGTTTCGAACAAATATTTAATATTTCCGTTTTCGGAATTATTTTCCGATTCCGGCAATATTTCCGATTCTGACAATATTTCCGTTTCCGGCAATATTTCCGATTCTGGTAATATTTCCATTTCCAATAATATTTTCCGATACGTACCATGTTTCCGTTTCCGGCAACATCTACGACTTGGATAATATTCATATTTCCGATACGATCCATATTTCCGTTTCCGGCAATATCATCGTTTCCGGAGTATTCATTTCTTGCCTGTGACGATCTTAGCTCCCACTGAAACCAAGATCCGTCGGTTCCGAATATTCATAGATGGAGTATTTAATGCCATTAAATACTTGATCCGTTTACGTACTATTTGTGTGACCCTACGGGTTCAGTCAAGAGTAAGCTGTGGATTAATATCATTAATTCCACTTGAACTGAAGCGGCCTCTAGCTAGGCATTCAGCTCACTTGATCTCACTGAATTATTAACTTGTTAATTAATACTGAACCGCATTTATTAGACTTAACATAGAATGCATACTTGGACCAAGGGCATTATTTCCTTCAGAAGGCCACAAGCCTCGCCAGGCCCAACGCAAGGCCAGGCCTGCGTGCGACGCTCGTGTTCGTAACGAATCCTAATCCTATCGGAATTGCTGCATTGATTAAATTCTAATCCTAAAAGATTAAATCTATTATTTAGAGTTCTAATAGGATTCTAATTAATAAATCCATATCCTAGTAGGATTATAATTCCTTTCCATAAACTCTATAAATAGGTGCCTAGGGTCACATATTTACATCGAGATTTGAAGTATTCAAAAGGTAGGATTTTCAAGCAAAAATCAGCCATACACTTGCAACCCAAATAGCCGAAATTCCTAGTAACCTTAAGGGCGATTCTAGTTGGTCAAGCTTAAGGCGGATCCGGACGTGCTGTGGACTATCTACGGAGGGACGACACTTGGAGTCCTAAACACTTGTTCTTGTTCGGTTCGGGCGCAGCTAGGGATGGCACGCTACAAAGTGTATGCATCTGAATTATACTAAATGATTATGTGTAAATAATATGTTTCCTGACGTTATGGTTTTTCCGCACGATTTATGTTTATTCATATGTATCATAACCTAACAGAAGCAACTAAAAAGAACTAAAGCCGAGATTACCATCTGGGTTCTCATGTGCACTTCAAAGGATCATGGTGAAAAACTCATTCGCTCACCTGACCTCATCTCAGTCCCTACGGACATCACACCTTACTCGTTGGAAAAAGCAATAGTTTTTACTGACAAAGACTTACCTAAAGAAGGAGGCGCCCACAACAAGGCCCTCTATCTAGTGGTTGGATGCAAAGGACAAAACATCCCCCTAGCACTCCTAGATAACGGTTCAGCGGTAAATGTTTTCCCATTGCGAACCGCCCATTGCTTGGGGCTAGGAACCGATGACTTCCAAACCTCCACGCAAGGAGTACGAGCTTATGATAACTCCCGAAGGCCTGTGTTGGGAAAAATCTACCTCACAATACAAATCGGGCCCGTGGCACGTACCACGGAGTTTCAAATAATCGACATCAAGCCCACTTTCAACCTCCTCTTAGGACGCCCTTGGCTTCGTGACTTAGGAGGTGTGGATTCTACCCTGCATCAAATGGTTAAGCTTAACCATAACGGGGTAATTCTGGAAATACGCGCCCCTCCTCTCGACGTCAGCTGTACTATGGTTGGAACGGCCGACACTGCGGAAGACCTTTACGGTTTTCAAGTGGATGAGGCCATCCAATTCATTGAGGACTATAATTTAGCATTTCTAGATCCGCATGCATCCCTGGTCATCCCTAAAATATTGCTAGCTCAGGGCTATTTCCCGGGAACTCCATTGGGCATAAGGAAGAAGAACTACATGTTCCATCCCCCACCCAACAAATCTACTCCCTTTGCCCTAGGCTATGAACCAACGGAGGAAGATATTGATGATCACTTGTTGTAGACACCTACTTTTGTCCCCATTCCCGAAAGGGAAGGTTCGATGATGAGAACATAAATCTCCACTTGGCAACGCATCTCCTATAAAATAACGAATCTCAATCACCCTTTTTATTTCACCCGAAACCTTCTATTTATAGAAACCTGCTATTTATGGAAACCTGCTAAAAATAGTAACTGCCGTAATGGGTAGTTGTTAAAAGTGGCAAGTCATAAAAGATAGAAACCTGTCAGAATTAGGTGTTGCACTCCAACATAAATCCTAAATGAGATAGAAATTGCGAGAGGAATCCTATTCCTAATATGATTCGAAAATAAGAGTTACGTATTAATTAAAATCCTAACGAGCCTAGAGTTCGTAACGGGCCCAGATGCATTCCGTGATAAAGTTAATACGCACTAAAAGACTCGAATAAGTCTCAAACACTCCGGATTCTAAGAGTCCAAATCTGACAAAGAAATCGGCCCAGACCCTATTTTCAACGCCTGGCTCTGGGCGCCGAAATCTTCGGCGCCCAGCCCTGGGCGCTGAAATTACCTGGGACGTGTTCTTTCCTAATTCTTCGTGGATTATAGCTCTAAAATTCTATCTTTCCACGGACTCTTTTCTATAAATATAGCCCCAAATTCGACGTGAAACACACAATTCATATTCTGAGTATTGACTCCAACCCCTAAGCCTAAGCCTCACGCTGCGAAATTGATCCCGCGTTCTGTCGCAATCGATCCAAAAATCGAACAGAACGTATCCTATCCCGTAACTTGAGATTCGTTAAATAAAAGGAGAAATAGCAAAGTCAAAGTGGTTAGTTTTCTGAGAACCGTGACGCACCTCTCAAGGGTGCGTCGTAATGTGTCCTTTTTCCATGATTTAATTGCTTTCCCTGCCCTTTTATAAAACTGTTAAACTATTAAATCTGATTGTTCTATCACGCCTAATAAAGATAATATTTTGGGAAATTGAACTATCATGCTAGGTCCCTTAAAACAATCTAAATCAGATAATCGCGATCGATCTAGTATTATGTGTTGCATATTGTTAAAATCAACTTAGATTAGTTTAATAGTTAACGCATGCCCCTTCAATTATTTATGCTGAGCTAGTAAGGATATCCTGCCTCTGGAGTTATCGAAGAGCGAGTACTCCTCTCGGTAGTTACAGTCCCCCGAACCCTCAATCTCTACCTTGCGGGTGTATGTTGAGAGATCCCCACACCAGGGATCACAAGGGAACCTATGGCCATCGTGGTCAAACATAATTGCACTCCCTTTATGTCACGATAACCGGGTTTTGTCAGTTTTTCTCATTATCGTTAAAAACTGAATGGCGACTCCTATATTACTAGTCAATTGGGTGTAAACTCACAGGAAATCCAATTACACTTGATTTGACAAAAAGAAACGTCACACCCACGAGGGACGAGGTCACGCATTAGCCTCGTGCTTTTCCGACCCCCTCACACTTGTCTAGGCTACGCCTTAAGCCAGCCAAGAAAAAACGAGCCACCCTCCTTTCCCCATATCAAAGAACCCTTAACGGTATGTTTGTCCGGGAAGGAGAAGAACACCCATGCTTTGACTTCCCTGAACCCTTCGTTCAGAATGGCCTGCTAAAGCCCGGATTCGAAATTTTCCATGACTGTCATACTTTGGATGAGGCACCCCACCTCACCAAGACTGAAACCGCTGAAATATTGGACAACCAAGCTCTATGGACATTGTTTAACGAATCGAAGCCTATGGAGGACGAGACTGTGATGACTACCCTAGCTCTACAAGATGAAAGTTTCGATCCAACTCGGTTAATCACTCCTACATCAACACTAGAAGAGGCCGAGAACGGATGGGTGAAGACATGTCAGTGGGTCAACGCAAAGGGAATAGAGTTTAAGATGAGTATAGGCGAAGGACCAAAGTTCTACGAGACTAAACCCAACGCTTGAGCCGTAGAGAGCACTTTAGCAAAACGCCTATTAGTTCTTTAGATGATAGAAAGAATAAAGCCCCAGATATGGTCCTAAGAACCCCCTCGAATATTGATTAATTTATTTCAGTGTGTTTTCCTTACTTTCCAAATTAATAAAGGCGTAAGATTTCTCCTAAAATATTATTCTAACACTAAACGAGCACTAATCATATTTGCAAATATAAAATCAAAAAATATAAGGAAGCGACCCACTTTAGGCCTAATAGCAAGGCCCACTCGGTCTTGAATCGTGACATCAAAACCAATTCTCGAAACCCACAAAATAAACCGTACCATCCCCTTCATATCTCCAAGACATAAAGGTCAACCCGTGCAATCATAAAAGTCAACCCATGCAACCCAAAGAAATCAAAGGAAATCAAATCCAAAACAAATGCAAATGTTGCTTAAAAAGAAAATTAATAAAACGTAACCCCACCATACCCTTCAATAACAACACGCACCGCAACCCACCCAAAAAACCTACGCAAAGAACTTCATATCTTCCGCACCCTAACTCCATTTACAAAGCTGTTTCGAGTCACGAATAGAAAAAAATAATCCGGACGAAAATGCTTCCAAAATGGCGTCAAAATTGATTCCTGACGAACAAAGAGTAAAACAAAACAAAGAAAAAGAAATAAATGCAAGAACATGTCAAGGAAAAGAAGCAACGCGCCAAGAAACTTGCCCCGGAATCATTTTCAGCGCCCAGGGCTGGGCGCCGAAATCTTTAACGCCCCAGCCTGGGCGCTGAATCTCTCTGCTTGCCGACTTTTGCCCAGAAGTGCTCATCATTTTATGCGCACATACACGGAAAAATAACAAACACTTGGGGGGTACAGCGCGTATACGTACCACAAAAAAAACACATGAAAAAATGATGTGCAAAATACGTGTACTCAAAAAATAAAATGTACTCAAAAAATAAAAAATAAAATTTGTTTTTCAGCAAAGCAACAGATTAAAATAAATAATAAACTTCACTTATTCTACCGTTTTAAACAATATGTTTCCATCTCAGAACATACTTATCGAATTCGGCATCCTAGAATCTACTCTAGCTAGAACTACGCTCGACCTGATTCTAAGTTAAAGTTATTTAACAAGGATACGTAGGCAATCCTATTTATGGATTCGGTCCAATCAAATAAAAAAAAATATAATGCGCATAAGTGTTGGAAATGAAAAAGAGAGAAACAAAACGAAAACAAGAAAAACATAATTACGCCTTTATTAATATTTCAAAAATCATAAGAAGGAAAACAAAGTGCTAAGGAATGAAAAACAAACACAACTGAAAAAAATAAAGGGCACATACACCCTAACAAGAACTACACTACTCGAGTTCTTCCGGATCATCAAATAAACTTTTGTAGAGGGCAATGTTCGCAGGGTCCACTTCCACAGGCTTCTGCGCTGCCCCTATATCAATCTCCATAAGAACAGGCTCCTTGACACTAACTTCCAAGGACGCCAAGGCCTTAGAAACATTTTCAGTTTGAACAACTATAGCCCGCTTAGCCTCAAGGGCACAAACAATGGTAGGGGAAGGATTATCAACATCAATTGGATTAGCCACTGGTTATGCTAGGGGCTGAACTTTCCCAACCCATACATTATTCCGGCGACGATCTCTGGGAGAGGTTGCATTTCTTTTGTGAACAGCAGGTCCCTTCTTGTTAGGCACCTTTTTAGGCCTAGAACTGGAACGGGGAGGAACTTTCTTTCGCTTTCGATCAGGACGAGCTTTTACAGTCTTAATACCATAGTCACGAGGATTAGCAGGATCACGGCTCTCATACTTAGCCCTACCTTGAGGTATCAAAAGCTCAGCCGGCTCTTCATTTCGAGCCTTAGTCCTCACTGCCTTATCATCGGAACTCATCCACAACTTGTAGTTTTCAGAAAGACCCACAAAGCCATCGGTAGCCACGGTCCAACGCGGGAGGCCGCCATAATACTTAGCCCACGCTTGAACCCGTGCTTCGGAAAAGACCGCTACTTTAGCTGGTACCGTATCGGAAAAGGGGATAGTCTGCCTTAAGCCGTACTGTCGCATGACTCGGTAAGGAAAGATGTAAATGGGCCGAGATAACCCCAACAAAGAAACATAAACTAATGCCTCGGAACCCCCTGTCATATTAGTCAAACCCCACCACGGTACCACCCACTTAAGAGCATACGCCATGAGTAAAATAGGAGGCCCACTCGGCCTTGTTCTGGCCTTGGTGCAAATACTTTCGGTTACCCAAGGCTATAGGGCGATAACATTTAGGATCGGCGGGAGCTTCTAAAAGCCCGAGTCGTTCCATGAGCCAAATCTACAAAAAAAACGGGTACGATCAGAAAAATAATAATGCCTGGCACGCACTTTCAACGCCCAGTACCAGGCGCCAGAATATACGACGCCCAGCCCTAGGCGCTGAAAATCAGCTCCAGGCAGGGGCAAACGAAAAGAATAAAAAATAAATATATGTGCGCAAAAAAACGATCGATTACCTGCAGCAATAGGGGGCTCCCCTTAAAAATTTCAGACTTGGGATCCTTCTTTAACTCATCCGCACTCAGCAAGGTCTCGGCAACAACCAACGGCATAATGGAATAACAACTCTCCATCTGGCTAATCAAGGGGAACAACCTTATGTCACCGAACTCGCCATTATTATTCGACAGTAAATAGTGGTTCAACAAGCAGAATACAAATGCTCGAATATTCAATTTCTGTTCGGTCATATTCTTACTAGGTCTAAAATGGTGTTTTACAAGCTTTGCCAAATTAACCTTACACCCACAACGATCTCAGCAAGCATGTTAGCATCTAGTCCTAGGAAAGCCCTTATGGTTGTTTTACCCTCTTCAACAGTGCCAGGGGTAGCAGGAGTAGCATTGGTAGGATAACCAAGGATCGCGGCAAACTCATCTGGCAGAGGGCATACTTCATTGCCCCGAAAAAAAAAACATGGTGATCAGAATCCCGAAAGTCTAGGGCCTCATGCAGAAAATTATAATCAATATTAATTTTTTGTAAGCCTAGGAATGCCTCTAAGTGGTATCCTTTCAACAAAGCCTTTTCTGTGGGATTAAGGGCTCTTAGCCAACGCCTAACAACTCGTTGGAGGGAGAAAGGAGGAATCGACATGGCAAGAATAGGAAAGAGTAAAAGCTAGGCAATTGTGAGAGAAACGAAGATGGAGAGTGGTGAAAAATAAACACGTACTTGACCCCTATATATACACGAAAGCATCAAGTGACATCCTGATCCCATTCGGAAACGTGTTAAGAAATCCGGAATTAAGAAAAGAAAACTGTCGAAATAGCATTTCCAGCGCCCAAGGCTGGGCGTCCAAATTATTAACGCCTTGCCAGGGGCGCCGGAAATCTGGTCCAAGACCCGGACCCTTCAAAATGCGGAGCAGGAAAGGACTTAAAATCGTACAAGACCCTGTTGTAATCAAGATCAAGCCCAAAGCACCGTTAGAGCCCGAATAGTGAAAACAAATGTTAAAGCTTGTCGAAACTTAGACTCATCTCAAGAAAGAAATATATGTACATTTTGATAAGGCGATATAGAAAAAAATAAACAAAGTCATTCTTCGAAACGCAAAAAAAAAATCAAGTCGTTGGTTTCTTAAATTAAAAAGCGTTTATTTGTCAAAAGATCAAGCCGGGCCAAAGTGAGCTCGATGTATTAATTGTTGAAATCTGAAGCACTTTGTCGCCCGGAAAATGAAGTCGCACTCCACGACTTCATCAAAGTAGCATACCACTACAAAGATCGCTCGCACTTACAAGCACGGTCCCAAACACGATCAAGGACATTACAAAATGTGTATCCCCAAGGAACCTCTTTGACAAGAAACGACCGTCCAGCACGAATGCTTGGGGGCTCGAAAGAAAGTATATATTTCAAAAGAGAGTATTGAAAGATAAAACAATATTCCCACACTATGCTGTGCGAAGTCCCGTGTTTTGATAATCTCAAAAGATAAAACCGGATTACGACCACAAGACAAAGGTTGCCGTCAATACTTATACATAGTCCCCTAATCAAGGACCTAGGTAGTGGCAAAATTGGGCCGTAAAGACTAGCTCAAAACCATGAAAGATGATGACCACGAGACAATGGTCCGTCTAAGCACGTTGTCAAGCCACATTCAGGTTGCAACTACATCCGAGCATCCCTCGAAAGAATTCGCTCTTACAAGAATGTATAAAAAGAAATTCTCAAAAGAAATCCCAAGAACAAATAAAATAGGGACTTTCCCACCTCAATCGGGCAAGATCGCGCCACGAACCTCGCGGGTCCCAAATCGAAAAGACGAATTCAGGTTCGCTCACCTCCAGCGGGCGGGGCGTCCACCCTTAGCGGACAGGGTCGCCCACCTTCAGCGGGCGGGGTCTGCGTTACTAACCGCGCAGGTCCTCAGGTTTTGAAAATGAAATCTTCAAAAACACAAAACAGGCTCGCCATCTTCAGCCGGCGGGGTCTACGTCACAAACCGCGTAGTTCCTTATTTTCAAAACATCAAAACAGATTCGTCCACTTCTATCGGACGGGGCGTCCACCCTCAGCGGGCAGGCTCGCCATCTTCAACCGGCGGGGTCTACGTCACAAACCACGTAGGTCCTTATTTTCAAAAAAAATAAACATCAAAACAGATTCGTCCACTTCTATCGGACGGGGCGTCCACCCTCGGCGGAAAGGCTCGCCCACCTTCAGCGGGCGAGGTCTGCGTCACTAACCGCACAGGTCCTTAGTCGCTGCAGCGATAACATTTTCTGGTTTTCCTTTTACGAAAATCAAAGGATTTGTTTTCCGTTTTCCCAAAAAAAAAAGCGATGTGCTGGATTTTCCTTCGTTTTACGTCCTATAAAAACAAGGGGGTTTTCTCGTTTAGCTAACCATAAAAATGAGAATCTTTTAAAACGTTTTACCTCGTTATTGGGATTGGCCAGGCCTAGTTACACTTAATAGCTTTGGTTTCGAAAACATCTTTAGATACTTCCAATAACAAAGTGAGGGAGTTTCTATACTATCGGTTAACAGATTCCAATGACACGTGAGGAATGTGTTAACACTTCAAGTGATGACCCTTAAGTAAAATGTTATCACTCGGGGGCTCGTGAGACCCTCGCAAAACAGGTCACATAAACCATGGCTTGTATGACGCACTCCGTCTACTACTTTGACCATCGTCTCATCTCGAGACTCAGTCAAAGTAGGGGCTAACTGTAGACACCTACTTTTGTCCCCATTCCCGAAAGGGAAGGTTCGATGATG
Organism: Spinacia oleracea; assembly: GCF_020520425.1. Taxonomy (NCBI): domain Eukaryota; kingdom Viridiplantae; phylum Streptophyta; class Magnoliopsida; order Caryophyllales; family Amaranthaceae; genus Spinacia; species Spinacia oleracea. Next base: position 98,458,346 of record NC_079489.1, read on the forward strand.
AGAACACAAATCTCCACTTGGCAACGCATCTCCTATAAAATAACGAATCTCATTCACCCTTTTCATTTCAGCCAAAACTGCTATTTATGGAAACCTGCTAAAGATAGTAACTGCCGTAAAATGTAGTTGTTAAAAGTGGCAAAGTCATAAAAGATAGAAACCTGTCAGAATTAGGTGTTGCACTCCAACATAATTCTTAAAAGAGATAGAATTTGCATTCCTAGTATAATTAAAAAATAAGAGTTACGTATTTATTAAATTCCTAACGAACCTAGAGTTCGTAACGGGCCCAGACGCATTCCGTCATAAGTTAATACGCACTAAAAGACTCGGATAAGTCTCGAAAGCTCCGTGTTCTAAGAGTCCAAATCTGACAAAGAACTCGGCCCAGATCCCATTTTCAACGCCTGGTTCTGGGCGCCGAAATCTTCGGCGCCCAGCCCTGGGCGCTGAAAATGCCTAGGGCCGTTTTATCTCCGGATTCTTTTTGGATTCGTATCCTAAAATCTATCTTTCCACGCACTCTTTTCCTATAAATACAACCTAAAACCGACGTGAAAAAGAACACAAAATTCCAAAACTTGAATATTGACTCTAGCCTTAAGCCTAGCCTCACGCTGCGAAATTGATCCGGCGTTCTGTCGCAATCGACCCAAAAGTCGAACAGAACGCATCCTGCCCCTTGTAGCTGATGAATTAAGCCTAAATACTAGAACATTGCTTGGAAACCCGAGATAAAAGGAGAAATAGCAAAGCCAAGTGGTTAGTTTTCTGATAACCGTAACACACCTCTCAAGGGTGCGTTGTAATGTGTCCCTCATATGATTTAATCTCTTTCATCACTCTTTTATAAAATTGTCAAACTATTAACTTGATTGATCTATCACGCCTAATAAGATAATACCTTGGACAATTGAATTATCATGCTAGGTACCTTAAATCAATCTAAATAAGATAATCACGATTGATTTAGTGTTATGTGTTGCATATTGCTAAAATCAATTCAGAATAGTTTAATAGTTTAACGCATGTCCCTTCAATTATTTATGTTGAGCTAGTAAGGATAACCTGCCTCTGGAGTTATCTATGACCTCCAGAACTCTCAATCTCTGCCCTGCGGGTGTACGTTGGTAGTTACAGTCCCCCGAACACTCAATCTCTGCCCTGCGGGTGTACGTTGAGCGATCCCCACACCAGGGATCACAAGAGAACCTACGGCAGTCACGATAATTTCACTCCCTTTATGTCACGATAACCGGGTTTTGTCAGTTTTTCTCATTGTCGTTAAAAACTGAATGGCGACTCCTATATTACTAGTCCATTGGGTGTAAACTCACAGGAAACTGAATGGCGACTCCTATATTACTTAATCTGACAACGTCACACCCACGAGGGACGAGGTCACGCATTAGCCTCGTGCTTTTTCGACCCCCTCACTGACAGGCTAAATCGCACTCCTATCAAAGATAAACCTAACGTTCACCAACTAAAAATATAGCATGGGAAGCAGGGATCGTATCCACAGGGAAACAGGCGTTCTTTCTACTATTAAATTATTAATCTAGACTACTGGTAACAAGAGTTGGATTGGTTTGTATATTAAACTAAAACAAGTAATCAAATCGGAAAATAACAATATTAAAAGAATTTAGGGCAGCGGTTGACCATAAATGCATACCGGGATTGGACAACGGACAATAACAATCAATTAACAATCATAACTAGGAAAACATGCATCTCTCGAATCTTATGAATTCCTTAGGATAGAACAACTAGCGGGCTCTCGCTACGTACTAGAAATAATTCCTATCTAATAGCCACAGACCAAAAACATCAGATTTATACTTCTCGGCGCATAATATAAAGTTAATCAAACTCAAATCAAAATAGTCCGGTCGAACAGAATTGACGAGCAATAATAATAAGCTATAGAAATTATAATCAATCAATCAATAATCAAGTCCACATATAATCCCATTCATGCATTCATGGATCCCCTAAACCCTAGAAATTGAACTACTCACTCATGATAATAAATAACAACGCAATTAACATAATGGAAAACATGATTAAAGCAATGAATTAAATTAGAGCAAGAAATAATACCGAATTAAAGGACAATGGAATAATAAAGCTTGAATCTTTGATTAAAATTAAAACTAAGTGTTTTGAGAAATAGAGAAAACTAAAATAAACTAAGTAATTTTTGACAAGAATAATGGATGTCACTAAAAATATAAGGGGCTAGTATTTATAGTTTGCCCAAAATAGAGCCCAAAATCGGAAAAAAAAACTCGCGAAATACGCTAGAGGTTGGCGTCGCCCGATCAGGCGATGTGCTCGATAGTCGGCCCGATCGGGCGAAATTCCGCCTGATCGGGCGGTTGCAAAATGCTCAGAACAACGCCAAGAATGACCGCCCGATCGGGCGCGTGTTGAAACTGCACGATCCTCTATCTTCAAAACGTCATATCTCCTTCGTTATTCATCGGAATTAGGTGAGTGACCACTTGTTGAAAAGCTATTGAAGTCTAAAATCCAACCCAATTATAGTTACATCATTTAGAGTTGTAGAACTTGAGTTATGCTTAAAATAGTGGACTATAGTCATTTTTGTACTTCCTTCGTTATTCACTTTGATTAAAAACTCTTCAAACTTAATGTTTGTGCTCTCGAAAGAACATAATCTCTTGTATTGATTCAAATGAGTAGGAAATGCACAAAAATATGCTAATTCCTACAATGATGAACCTGAAACTAGAAACACACTACAAGGAGCACATTAGTACTAAAAATCGCTCCGAAGAGCTCATTTGAGATCAAAAGGTACTAAGGGACGGGGGTAAAAACTCTATATAAAACACACATATCAAACTCCCCCAAGCTAGATCCTTGCTTGTCTCTAAGCAAGTAAATCATCGATGAATACAAGACCAACTTCACCCCCAACATATTTCAAAATGAAAAACATAATTCAAGGCAAAATCCAACGAGCATGCATCAATGTCAACCAATCAAATCCACCCAACCACAAATCCTCCCTAACAATCCTCATGCAAAGAAAACCACAAGTGCACAATGGAATTCAAGACGAGTGCTCACACACTCGTCACTCATTTATGTGGCGGCTAAAAGATGTACCCGTTCGCTCTCCTCCCAACATATAAGAGAACAATGCCCTCCCAAACTCACAACACTCGTGTGTCTAGAAAAAACATACACTCAACCTAGTAGTCGACTCGAAATGTGTCATGTCATAACTTGCATTGATAACCAACTATTTTCATATAAGTACGACTCTATGCACAAAGGTCGGAAGGTCTTCAATGCTTGTAATGTTAGGCTTAGGTACGGGTGCGGTAAGTTTGGGTATAATGTGAGCTTTAAAGCCTTGGCTTTGGGGAGCATAAATCCTAAAAACAACCATGATCAACCGATATAATGACCATAACTCTCCCACTCAACACATGACAAAACAACAAATAGCCAACACCATACTTTCTTGCCTTTTTTCCACAATTGTAACCAATCACTCATAAGGATATGAATTTGCAAAACTTGATTGAAACAATACTTTGAACTTTTTTATGAGAGTAATAAATTTTTCTCTTTCTTTTCCTTTTCAATCTCTCTTTTTTTCTTTCTTTTTAGAAACCTTCACATTTGTTTTGTTCTTTCATCTCTTTTCATTTTCAACTCATTTTCAACAACAAACATGATAAGACGAACTCCTTTTTCAATACCCACTTTGTGCTCAAAATGTAGCACATTACAACTCCCCCACCTCACTACTATTAGCTCCCCCATACTAGGATTGGGACTAGTAACCAATGGGGTTTTACAGGCTTGTAATGTGGCTAGTCACCGAATAAAGGGGCACAAGCAACAACATGGGTAGAAAAGGAGGGAACAAATGTATCTAGATTCATCTGAAGGCTACCTAAACAGAAAAATGCCTTCGTCCTCTACAATGTGCATGTATATGAGTCATAAAACACTACTAATAGTTGTAAATCAATACTCAAAATCAATGACACACCAGGAAGCTATCACACATCCTAACCAAGTCAACTAGTCAAGCACCAAGTCCACAAATAGTTAGTCAGAGTTGACTCATGTTAAGGCATCAAAGTAGTCGAATATCAAATCATGGCTAACACATCTACATTGCCCATCATCAAATACCAAGAATCAAAACAATTTTCGTTCAAGGGGCACAGGGAAGCATGATATTGTATTCAACGGAACGTATTTTTGTTTATTTTTTTCAAAGCAATAAACTACTCTAGAAAACACTAAACACACCAAAATAAACACACAAAATTAAGTAAATGCAAAAGTAAAAGGAAAAACATACCTAATATGTACAAGTGAGTGAAACACCCCCCCAAGCTCAATCAGACAATGTCCTCATTGGCTCAAGGGGTATCATGAGGAAAGTGAGCAACCCGTGGCTTATTTATCGTTGAGTCGCAAATCGATCGGGCAGCAGATCGCCCGATCGGGCGAATTTCGAACCTTTTCGTTGAATCTGTGCGCGCCCGATCAGGCGCTCCTCGCCCGGTCCGGATCAGGCGAAATGCAATGCCCATTTTCTTCGACTATTTCCAAACCAGAATCATCTCAAACCCTCGAACTGACGTCATCACCAACAGCCCGATCGGGCGAAATTTTGCCCGATCGGGCATTTGACTCGCCCTTTGAGTCGATCGGGCAACCGTCGCCCGTTCGGGCGATTTTCCAACATTTTCCTTGAATCGACACGCGCCCGATCGGGCGCTCCTCGCCCGATCCGGATCGGGCGAAACGCAGACTACTCCGTTTCAGCTTGAATTCAACTTTTTCGAACTTGGAGCCTTAGACCTGCACAGCATTAAACGTCCAAACCGTAAAATACCCTCTTCTCACCTCTCTAACACCAAAAACTACAATGAAACACACACTTGCTCAAAAATTATACTAAAACACACAAACGAAAGCGAAAAATACACTACGAAAAGCAATAAACGGATAGTGAAATACTCATCCCCTATTAGATTGATGCAATGTCCCCATTACACAATCTCGGTTTATGTGCAGACAACGAAAGGAAGGGGATGAGAGCCAGGACAACTCATTGAATGAGGGCACCAAAGATGGTGCCATCTGGTGTCAATTCAAATGCCTTGGATGAGCTCTGTGGTACTGGAAGTGACAGATCACGACCCCTATCATGAATGCGGTGCCCACCGTTCACAGAGCTTTCGGCCTTTCGGGTCTTAGCATCATCAAATCGTGCTTCCTTTCGAACCCATGCCGAAGAGTTCATACTCCGATCACCTCCACCTGCAAAACAATTTGAAACATGTGATTTTTCCAAGGAGTTATTAGAGTTAGTATGAGTCAATTCAGTATTAAAATAATCATTAGAAACATTGACTCCAAAAGATGACTCCTCTACCATAGGGCTCTTAGCAACATGGGTTAAATTGAAAGTAACCTTGTCATCCCCCACATTTAAGGTCAGCTTGCCATTCTTGACATCTATGATTTCCCCCGCAGTGTGTAGGAAAGGTCGACCTAAAATAATAGGAATCTGCGTGTCCTCTTCCATGTCCAACACAACAAAATCAACAGGAATAAAAAATTTACCTACTCTAACAGGCACATCTTCTAAAACACCCCGGGGGTATTTTACAGATCTATCAGTCATTTGCAGAGTTATGTTGGTAACTTTTAAATCACCCATGTTCAACTTAGTACATACAGACAGGGGCATGACACTAACACTGGCACCTAAATTACATAAGGCTTTGTCAATAAAAAGGTTGCCAATATTACACGGGATAGAGAAACTCCCGGGGTCCTTTAACTTGGGTGGAGACTTATTTTGTAGTAAGGCACTGCACTGTTCAGTAAATGCAACCGTCTCCACCTCACTAAATGCTCTCTTCCTAGTCAAGATGTCTTTCATGTATTTAGCATATGCAGGTATTTGAGTAATTAATTCAGTGAAAGAGACCGTTACCTGCAGATTCTTTACCACTTCTAAGAACTTACCAAACTTCTTGTCTAGCTTCTTCTTTAGCTGACGATGAGGGAAGGGAAGTTTGATAGGTGGAACTTGTATCTCAACTTTCTTCTCAACCCTTGTGTCAACTTCCTTCTCCTTGACCACCTTCTCACTTTCTCTTGGCACAACACCACTGACAGATACTTCAACCTCTTCCTCTATAGTCATAGGCGGCCCATCATACTCATATCCACTCCGCAAAGTGACAGCATTTACAGACTCTCTGGTCACAGGCTGTGAAGGGAGTTGACCTTTGGGTCTCTGTGCAAGAGTAGTAGCCATTTGTGCCAACTGTTTATCCATGATCTTGTTATGAGCAGTGAGGGCATCGATTTTGGCATCCTTTTCGCTTAGAGATCTCTGCAATTCCAACATCATATTCCTCATCTCTACAAGCATGGGATCAGGTTGTGTGGGTTGAGGTTGTGGAGGAAAACCAGGTGGTCCACTAGGCTGCGGGTTGTAGTTACTCCGCGGTTGCTATGACTGTTGTGGTGCCGGTTGGTACTGTTGTTGTGGTGGTGGAGGGTGTTGAATCTGATGGGGGTTTTGGACATTAGTACTCCTATATGATAGTAGGGGGTTGTTTTTATACCCCTCATTGTAAGAGTTGGAGTACGGATTGTTCTGCTTGTAGGACTGGAATGCATTGCATTGTTCGATAGAGCTCCGGCATTCCTATGCATAATGGCCTTGCATCCCACAACTATTACAGACATTGGCAGATTGGGCACTCATTGCAGCGACACTAGCATGTTGGGTGGATTGGGAAGATGCGATCTATATCTTGTCTAGCTTGTGATGTAGGGCAGTTAGCTGAGCAGTAAGCTGATCAATAGAATTCATCTCATGCTTAACACCCCGGTCGGCAAAACCTCTAGGATTCCCATATTGGGCACTATGGATGGCCATCTCCTCAATCACCTCTAAAGCTCTAGGCACCTCCAGTTGCATAAATCTCCCACTTGCAGCTGAATCCAAAAGACACCTAGACTCATTACCCAGACCATTATAGAATTGTTGAACCACGAACTAGTCATCCAAACCATGATGCGGGCACTCTCTTTGCAAGTCCTTGAATCTCTCCCAAACTTCGAACAAACTCTCATCTGCTTGTTGAGAGATACCTAATATCTGACCCCTCAGACGAGCTGTCTTCTCAGGTGGGAAATATTTAACATAGAACGCAAGGGCCAAGGAATTCCAATCGGTGATTTTCATAGCTGCGCGGTTGAGACTGTTAATCCATATCTTTGCCTTCCCACTAAATGAAAATGGAAAGAGTGTCTCCATAGTCTGCTCCGGTGTTAAATTCCTCTGCTTAATGGCGGCACAATACTAAATGAAAGCCTGAATATGGAGATTAGGATCTTCACCCTTTTCCCCACAGAATTGGTGTCTCTCGATCATGTTTATCAGCTGGGGTTCGATCTTGAAATTCTCGACCGCAATGGAAGGCATGATTGCCTTGGGAAGCATAGACAGACTTGGTTTAGAATAGTCTGTAAGCCTTGGCACAAGTGGGGGTGGTGGTGGTGGTGCTTGGTCACCCATCTCTGAATCTGTATGGAATAGATTGCTAATCAGATAGTCGGATTCAGAGTCAGAATAGTCTCTCAACTGTTCAACGAATCTACGCCGTCTACGAAAGGTCCGTTCAGGTTCGAGATCGAACGAAGTCAGATCGCTGGTATGGACAGTCCTGGACATAAATAAGCAAAAACTAGAAAACAGTCGTGAGATCCGGTCTCAAGGAACGGGAGTCCCTTGAGAAGTAACAAACAATAATCTAGAAAAACAATTAATAACAGAAAATAAAACCGTTTCCCCGGCAACGGCGCCAAAATTTGACAGGCTAAATCGCACTCCTATCAAAGATAAACCTAACGTTCACCAGCTAAAAATATAGCAAGGGAAGCAGGGATCGTATGCACAGGAAAACAAGCGTTCTTTCTACCATTAAATTATTAATCTAGACTACTGGTAACAAGAGTTGGATTGGTTTGTATATTAAACTAAAACAAGTAATCAAATCGGAAAATAACAATATTAAAAGAATCTAGGGCAGCGGTTCACCATAAATGCAGACCGGGATTGGACAACGAACAATAACAATCAATTAACAATCATAACTAGGAAAACATGCATCTCTCTAATCTTATGAATTCCTTAGGATAGAACAACTAGCGGGCTCTCGCTACGTACTAGAAATAATTCCTATCTAATAGCCACAGACCAAAAACATCAAATTTATACCTCTCAGCGCATAATCAAAAGTTAATCAAACTCAAATCAAAATAGTCCGGCCGAACAGAATTGACGAGCAATAATAATAAGCTATAGAAATTATAATCAATCAATCAATAATCAAGTCCACATATAATCCCAATCATGCATTCATGGATCCCCTAAACCCTAGAAATTGAACTACTCACTCATGATAATAAATAACAACGCAATTAACATAATGGAAAACATGATTAAAGCAATGAATTAAATTAGAGCAAGAAATAATACCGAATTAAAGGACAATGGAATAATAAAGCTTGAATCTTTGATTAAAATTAAAACTAAGTGTTTTGAGAAATAAAGAAAACTAAAATAAACTAAGTAATTTTTTACTAGTATTTATAATTTGGCCAAAATAGAGCCCAAAATCGGAAATAAAAACTCGCGAAATACGCTGGAGGTTGGCGTCACCCGATCGGGCGACGCTTCGCCCGATCGGGGGATGTGCTCGATAGTCGGCCCTATCGGGCGAACTTTCGCCCGATCGGGCGGTTGCAAAATGCCCAGAACAGCGCCCAGAATGACCGCCCGATCCGGATCGGGCGCGTGCTGAATCTGCACAATCCTCTATCTTCAAAACGTCATATCTCCTTTGTTATTCGTCGGAATTAGGCGAGTGACCACTTGTTAGAAAGAAATTGAAGTTTAAAATCCAACCCATTTGGAATTACATCATTTGGAGTTGTAGAACTTGAGTTATGCTTAAAATAGTGGACTATAGTCATTTTTGTACTTCCTTCGTTATTCGCTTTGCTTCAAAACTCTTCAAACTTAATGTTTGTGCTCTCGAAAGTACATAATCTCTTGTATTGATTCAAATGAGTAGGAAATGCACAAAAATATGCTAATTCCTACAATGATGAACCTGAAACTACAAACACACTACAAGGAGCACATTAGTACTAAAAATCGCTCCGAAGAGCTCATTTGAGATCAAAAAGTACTAAGGGACGGGGGTAAAAACTCTATATAAAACACACATATCACTCACACATGGCATACATTATTGAACCAATCAATGATGCGTATGGAATCCCATTCATTCGTCTACGCTCATCAAGTGTTTTTGGGCACTGAGTCTTGCTTAGAGTCATTCCATGAGACATGGGTAGGTAGCCTCGCTTGGAGTCTTCCATCTTGAACCTTTCAAGCACCTTATTGATATAAGTGCTTTGACTAAGTCCAATCATCTTCTTAGATCTATCTCTGTAGATCTTGATACCCAGTATGTACTGTGCTTCTCCTAGATCCTTCATCGGAAAACATTTCCCTAGCCAAATCTTGACAGAGTTCAACATAGGAATGTCATTTTCGATAAGTAATATGTCGTCGACATATAATACTAGAAAAGCAATTTTTCTCCCACTGACCTTCTTGTATACACAAGATTCTTCTGCGTTCTTGATGAAACCAAAGTCACTGACTGCTTCATCAAAACGTATATTCCAGCTCCGTGATGCTTGCTTCAATCCGTAGAATGATTTCTTAAACTTGCATACCTTTTTAGCATTCTTTGGATCCTCAAAACCCTCAGGCTGTGTCATAAACATAGTTTCTGTTAAAACGCCGTTTAAGAAAGCGATTTTGACATCCATCTGCCATATTTCGTAATCGTAATATGCAGCGATTGCTAACATTATCCGAATAGACTTTAGCATTGCAACTGGTGAAAAGGTTTCATCATAATCCACACCGTGGACTTGCCTGTAACCTTTTGCAACCAATCTAGCTTTGAAAACTTTAAGTTTCCCATCCTTGTCCTTTTTCAGTTTGAAAACCCATTTGCTTCCTATGGCTTGGTAGCCATCTGGAAAATCGACCAAAATCCCACACTTGGTTTTCTGACATGGAGTCTAATTCAGATTGCATGGCTTCTTGCCATTGCTTGGAGCTAGGGTTCGTCATAGCTTGTTTGTAAGTCGCAGGTTCATCACTTTCAAGTAATAGAACGTCATAGCTCTCGTTCGTCAAAATACCTAAGTACCTTTCCGGTTGAGATCTATATCTTTGCGATCTACGCGGGGTTACATCTCTAGATGGTCCATGATTCTCACCAGATACTTCTAAAGATCTCTGAGTTTCATCCTGAATGTCATATTGAGTATTCTGTAGATTTTGTTGTTCGACTCGAATTACTTCGAGGTCTACTTTTCTCCCACTTGTCATTTTGGAAATGTGATCCTTTTCCAAAAAGATACCATCTCGAGCAACAAACACCTTGTTCTCAGATGTATTGTAGAAGTAATACCCCTTTGTTTCCTTTGTGTAGCCCACAAGGATACATTTGTCAGATTTTAATTTGAATGAAGGTTGTCTGAAATTAATCGTTTGACGTATACTTCACATCCCCAAATCTTAAGAAAAGACACTTTTGGAGGCTTTCCAAACCATAACTCATATGGAGTCTTTTCAACAGCTTTAGACGGAGCTCTATTTATAGTGAGTGCAGCTGTTTTTAGTGCATGCCCCCAAAATTCTATTGGAAGTTCGGCCTGACCCATCATTGATCTAATCATGTCTATCAAGGTTCTGTTCCTCCGTTCCGACACACCGTTCCATTGTGGTGTTCCAGGAGGAGTCAATTCTGATAGAATTCCACATTCTTTCAGATGGTTATCAAAGTCATAGCTCAGATATTCGCCGCCTCGATCTGTCAGACCGCAGTGCCTTAATCTTCTTGCCTAATTGATTCTCTACTTCACTTTGAAATTCCTTGAGTTTGTCAAAGAATTCAGACTTATGCTTCATTAGGTAGACATAACCATATCTACAGAAGTCATCAATGAAAGTGATAAAGTAGCTAAAACCACCTCTAGCATTTGTACTCATTGGTCCACATACATCTGTATGGATTAAACCCAATAGTTCAGTTGCTCTTTCTCCAACAATTTTTTTTTTTGAGGGAGCTCTTTCTCCAACTTTAGAGAAAGGTTGCTTTGTCATTTTTCCAAGTAAACATGATTCGCACTTACCATAATCCTCTAAGTCAAATGGTTCTAGAATTCCTTGCTTTTGAAGTCTTTCTATGCGTTTCAAGTTAATATGGCCTAATCGACAATGCCATAGATAGGTGAGATCTGAATCATCCTTTTTGGCCTTTTCGTATTTATGTTATAAACTTGTTTTTCGTGATCTAGTAAATAAAGTCCATTGACTAATCTAGCAGATCCATAAAACATCTCTTTAAAATAAAACGAACAACTATTGTCTTTTATTAAAAAGGAAAATCCCTTAGCATCTAAGCAAGAAACAAAAATGATGTTTTTAGTAAGACTTGGAACATGGAAACAGTCTTCCAGTTCCAAAACTAGCCCAGAGGGCAACGACAAATAATAAATTCCTACAGCTAATGCAGCAATCCGTGCTCCATTTCCCACTCGTAGGTCGACTTCACCCTTGCTTAACCGTCTACATCTTCTTAGTCCCTGTGAATTGGAACATAAGTTTGAGCCACAACGTGTATCTAATACCCAAGAAGTTGAATTAGCATGTCTACAGTCCATAACAAAAATACCTGAAGATGGAACGACTGTTCCGTTCTTCTAATCTTCCTTAAGCTTCAAGCTATCTCTCTTCCAATGCCCCTTCTTCTTGCAATCACTACAACAAAATAAGCTTTTAATAGAGCTTTTTTCAATGAAAGACAACGCTTTTAAAGCGCTGTTAATTAGCAGCGCTGTTAAAAGAATGACAGCGCTTTTTAAAAGTGCTGTCCTTTTTTCCTCATTTAGTAGCATTTAATATATAAGCGCTATTAAAGCTTCAGTATGGTGGGAAATTTTATGATTAATTTAATTTAAATTAATTAATAGCGTGTAACTAAAAAGCGCTGTTGTTTAAGTGCGTTTTTTAATTTTTGTCGAGTAATCAAATTGAATACATATAAGACCCAACTACATTTCTATCATATCAAATAAATGTCTCGGTGTCTCGTACATAACTTGAAATCATATATGCCTAAATACACAGTAGAATAAAAACACACTACAAAACAGAAAGAAGTATCCTTGTCATATAGTACTTCTTTTAATTTCAAACCAATAAAATAAAATTAAAACGTTCTAGAGAAATTCTAGCCGAAAAACATAATTAATACATCACAATATTCACATGAGAAGAACTTGACGCGTCCATTGAGCTCTGACTTCATCAATTTGTCCTTGATCATAATTCGGAACATTGCAATCATGAAAGTACTACAAAATGAGAAAATTAACATAATTAGTGACAATACATATAGTAATGTCTAGGCTTAATTGAACAAAGAAAAATACATACATCTTCAAATATTCGAGTTTGCTTATGGTCGATGATCTCTTTCATGTATCTCATGACATAACATCCATAATCCATGACATTCTTTTGCCGAGGACACTACACAGGCAAAATACAATCAATTACTTTTGAATACTTTAAAAAACCAAATAAAAATTCCAATAAACATAAATCATAGGACATACTTGTATCTGTATCCACTTGGTGCTCATTTTAATTTTCTTCAACAATCCTTTTTCGGTTCGAAAACCAAAAAGTGCTCTGCAAACAAAACCAACATATATTATACATCTATACAGAGACTTAGTTCTAGTGCCAGAAAAGACAACATATATCTCAACTAGAAGCTGCGTCTGCACACTGTAAGACAATATATATTATACATCTATACTTTAGTGTTGAATTAGAGTGTATAATCTGAGCTCAGCTAGATGTTTTGTCTGCAGAATTGGATAAAGAAATCAATCATTGTAATCAGAAAAGAACGCCATCATCTGCAGGGGGTAAACCACCTACTGCGTTGCCTACTAATGAACAACGGAGAAGTCCTATTGCACAGGCTATACCTCCTGCATTGCCTACTAATAAACAACAGAGAATTCATATGAGAAATGAACTGAAGGATTGTGTATTTCTCTCTGAAGTTTTCGCTTAAAAAACAAGTCACTTAAAGTCATACTTCATTCGTAAGAACTTAAACCCTGCTGTATTTTCTATTGTGGTATGAAAAAGAAAAGATTGGCTACTGTTGAAGTTAATTTTATCTACAATTCTTTATATATAGTGAATGATTCAACATAGCGTTCAGACTCATGTGCCTGAATCAGTAACGCAGTAGCCACATAATTTGTAGAGAATCCAACAGTCAATCTGGTCTGGTGCTAAATCAGATGTTTCTAGGGCTTGGTTCTGGTTAACCCTTGTCAATTTTGGCCAAGTTATTGCTGTCAGTCAGTCTGGTCTGGTGCTGGCCTTTTCTATTCTATTTATCCCAACTATTTATGACTACTCATGGTTTGTGATTCAATCCTAATGTGATGTTTAAATGTTTGTTTCTCCTAGTAAACTGTTTTAATATCAACTAATACTTGGTAGATTATTTCAAGTCTCATTTCAGGTGTTATTTTCTTGCAAGTTTATCTTGTACCTATGAGCTATGTACAAACGTTAATTTTGTTTTCCTGCTTTGTTCTTACTGTAGAGAACCTGGAGCAGAGTAGAAATTCAAAGATATTAGCAATGCTTATGAGGTATTTATGACTACTCGTGCATTAATTTATTTTGCTGCCCTTCATTTGTATTAAGAGATTTGCTGATCTCAAAAGGCACAACCCCTATGTCTCATCTGTTTGGTTGGTATGGAAATGGCTGACAAAACTAGGATCAGGCTAGATGGCTATATTTTGGAATTTGGACTGCTTCACCTGGTTTCTTGGCTTTGACACTGAGCAGCTAAGGCAATCTGGAAGGATTTTTTTCTACATTATTGCATTGGTATTAACCTCGGCACATTTCATCATTTATTGGAAGGGTACAAGCATTCAAGTCACACTGGTTCAAAGTCTGCTTGAACTAAACAAATGTACTGAATCGTGCTGCATTCTAGGCTGTCTTTCAGGCTAAAAATGAAAGTCCATTTGCAAAGAATAACAAATAGTTAATTTTCAATGTCGCAGGGATGTTACTTTAAAATGGAGCAACACCGTAAAACAATCCAAGGTATGCAAGTAACTGATGAGACCATATGAGATTCAACAATTTTAGCACAAATCAAAAGGAAAATCATCATCCCAACAAGACAACACTAAATTACTGAAACACATTAAGTTCCTGTCCTATTTGAACTGTATATATTTTGTTTTTTGTTTGAATCAGTTTCAGTTCGTGTCTAAACTTCCTGATATAAGGTTTATAGAGTATTGGAATAGAAATATTTATGCTTACCTTTCTACAATCTTACGCAAATCATCTTGAACTCCTTTCCCTGTGCCAATCTTCTTCAATTTGTTCATGGATAAAAAGTGCTTGAGGCGCGATAAAACAGCTGAATCAAGAGGCTTGTCAGTCACTTTTGAGTCGTCAATAATCCACGGATGGCCTGGTAGAAGCAAAGTAGAAAACAAAATGTCATTTAGTTTTCCTTAATCATGATAGACCACTAAAAAGTAAATCCTTTCGGTTCTTAGTCTTCTTACCACCAGTTCAGGTAAATGATAGCCATACAGAGAATTGAAAAACAAAATTGAGCATCTCATTCAAAATTTTCTCTGATAAACTATAAACTATGACTAAAAGGTAGTTGAAGTGTTACGGAAATCTCATTATTACTTGAAAAAGGGGTCCAATGAACTTGTTGGTTTTGAAACTAGTTTGTTATTTACTTGAAAAACTCAACACATAATGAAAATATAGTTGCATTTTATTCAAATCTTACTGCAGAGCACACTAAACAAAGTAACAAATGCAAAAGATGGTTGGATGATTTGGAAAAGAATGGTTCAATACATACTTGACTTTAATCTATCATTGAGATCCATAACACTTACTTTTGATACTAGCAAGAATTGGGCTTCATTGACAAAATATAATGAACTCTCGACATCCCTGCACGTGCCTGCAATTTCCTGTTTTTTTTTAAAAACAATTTGAAGTTGAGGCTCTCCAGAGAATGCATGGACGTGCAATAGCATTACTAAACCAGCTGTTGACTTCCTGGTTATAACACTGCACTTCATATCTGGAAATTGTGATTTCACCTCTTAGTATATTATGTAGTCATACAATCAGACAATTAAAAGCAAATCTGTCAATCAGAGAAAAGAATAACAGCATCGCAATTTGTTTAACAAAGCTCCTCCAGCATTTCAAAATGAGTTTAGGAAAGAAATCACATGGGGGGAAATGAAACAAAATATACCCAAGTGTTTATGTTACAAGGTTTCTCTATTATTAGATGGAGGGAATATACACTTCCGTATCTATTTAGAAAGCAAAGTTATCCCAAGAAAGAATTAAGGCCAAGCAGAAGAGATGTCTTACTAAGTATTTGATAGGCCGTGAGCCTCGCTTTGGGATCTCTTTCAAGCATCTTACTAATCAGATATTTTTCTCCCTCGGAGATGCTTGGGCATGGCCGTGTCTCAAAATCAAGCTTTCCTTTCAATATTTGCCTGAATATTCCTGCATCAGTTTCTACAAAAACAACAAAAAACCAAGAACAAGTTTTAGGTGAGACAATCAAACACTGTCACGCTAATTTATTGTGACACATAAAGAAGTTTCCCCTGAAAAGCTACAAGTCACCCTGGTTTTACATATTATTGAGGACTGTCTCATAGAAGATTTCGTGCTAGCATAACTCAACAAAGACAGAGGAAAACTTGCAGATGCTGCAATTTTCCGATGTCTTAAGCTTAAGCTAAATCAGCAATTTATCTATGAAAACTTTGATGCATGCCTTGAATTAAAGAACATCATTTACCTGGAAAAAAAGGTGGAATTCCACTGAGTAAGATGTACAATATAACACCTGCACTCCAAACATTTGCTTATGGACCATACCGGCATAGAGCTTGTTCAATACTTCTAGTGCCACATAGTAAGGACTCTCAACCACATCACTGAAAGTATCACCTGTAAAACATGGATGCAAATAGATATTTATTAGTCATAGTAATGTTCAGCAATCCTCGGGAAGTGAAAAAGATTACAGTCTCGGGGTGGAGAAGGTGCCCATGGTGGTATCTAAATAAACATATAGTCATGGTTGTACTTAGGAAGTGGTTGTATACGCTTCATTGTGGTACCTTAGCGGTGTGTTTGGATACATATGAAATATAATTATGGTCGCAACTTGGATCAACAGTACATTAAAATCATCTTCAGAACAACTAGTTTGAAGCCATTTCTCGGTACCAAAAAAGGTAAACACTGCTATATATTTTTCTCAACAGATCAAGGAATCAAAGAATATACACTTCAAGGGGAAATCACCAGATAATGAACTCAAATTGCTAAACTAAATAGGCAGAAATAAAGACCAAAAGTGGATACTTACGACATCCAAAGAGGGGAAAAATGCACGAATAGAATCCATAAAGGTTGTAAAATATATTTCGCCGCATATGAGTGATCCTCACCGCTATACTTGTATCTATGTAGCCAGCAATACACTGCCAATACCATGAGCCTCAATGTATTTTATTCTTCTTTCTTCCAATATAATCAGTACTCAAAATATTCTAGATACTTCAATACAACACAAACTACCTATGCAGCACATCAAAACAACAAATCAGTAATCAAGTCACGTTAACTGTCAAGAATGAGTTCATTAAACAATAAACAGGTTACCGTGTATTATAGTTACAATAAGAATGTCTTATTTAAACATAAACCTCATTTAAATATAACAAATTGCATACAATAAATAGCAAAACCCCCAATTTAGCTTTCTTGATGATTAGTTTTGCAGGTGCTCTCGGTTTTGATTGCTCCAAGCTAGGAATAAATATTTTGAAAACATTAGTTACACTAGGTCCAAGTACAAGTACCAGTCAGACTGCAAGCAGCAGAAGACATGAGTAGAAAAAATCACATAAACCCAACATTCGTAACCCCTCAATCAAAATTAAACTTCTTAATTAAACCAGAAACAAATT
Source organism: Spinacia oleracea (assembly GCF_020520425.1). Taxonomy (NCBI): domain Eukaryota; kingdom Viridiplantae; phylum Streptophyta; class Magnoliopsida; order Caryophyllales; family Amaranthaceae; genus Spinacia; species Spinacia oleracea. Next base: position 98,475,623 of record NC_079489.1, read on the forward strand.
AAATTAACTTAAAAAGAAGCCAACAAATTAATTTAATAAATTATTTAAACTAATAATGCTGAGGCCTAATTATATATCAATTGAACAGAAACTCAATTAATTGATGCTAAATAATGAGAAAGTGATTACATGTCAATTTGCATAAAAAAGGGTTTTAGGGAAAATAAAAAATCAACATTATTACAATAACAAAATCAAGCATTATTTGAACAGAATATGCCAGGATTATTATTCAAAACTAGCCAAATTGACAAAATTAGATGAGGATCGATTCCATTACGCCACAAATATGATCATCAAATAAAAAATGCGAATCCATAATTACCAAATTATAATCCATCATATGATAAAAGTACAAGCAATGAATGTAATTCAACACACAAATACCTAAATCCGCAGAACTTGTGAACGGGAAAAAATACCTCAGGGATTTAGTTTTCTGTTTCCCTTGTTGAGATCTAGTAATAAAATAGTAAACAATCGTCGAGCAAGGGCGAACTCCGACTTCCTGTTGTATGGGAGCGAGTGAGAGAAAGGGGATAGCAGTTTTCAGGAGGAGATAGTCTGAGGCGGGCCGAAAAAGCGCGAGTATAATGCGTGACCTGTCCCTCGTGGGTGTGACGATTCTTTTTATTCAATCAAGTGTAATTGGATTTCCTGTGAGTATACACCCAATTGACTAGTAATATAGGAGTCGCCATTCAGTTTTTAACGACAATGAGAAAAACTGACAAAACCCGGTTATCGTGACATAAAGGGAGTGCAATTATGTTTGACCACGACGGCCGTAGGTTCCCTTGTGATCCCTGGTGTGGGGATCTCTCAATATACACCCGCGAGGTAGAGATTGAGGGTTCGGGGGACTGTAACTACCGAGAGGAGTAATTCGCTCGTCGATAACTCCAGAGGCAAGATATCCTTACTAGCTCAGCATAAATAATTGAAGGGACATGCGTTAACTATTAAACTAATCTGAGTTGATTTTAGCAATATGCAACATATAACACTAATTCGATCGTGATTATCTGATTTAAATAACATTAGGGGACCTAGCATGATAATCCGATTTCCCAAAAATATTATATTTGTTAGGCGTGATAGAACAATCATATTAGGTTAGTTTAACAGTTCATAAAAAGGGCGAGGAAAGCAGTTAAGTCATCGAAAAGGGACACATTACGACGGACCCTTGAGAGGTGCGTCACGGTTCTCAGAAAACTAACCACTTTGACTTTGCTATTTCTCCTTTTTATTTAACGAATCTCAATTATGGAACAGGATACGTTCTGTTCGATTTATGGATCGATTGCGACAGAACGCGTGAACAGTTTCCCAGCGAGAGGCTTAGGCTAAGGGGTTTAGAGTCAATACTCAGAATATATTATGTGTTGTTCTGTGTTGTTTCACGTCGAAACTAGGGGCCTATTTATAGGGAAGAGTTCGTGGAAAGATAGAATTGCAGAGTTCTAATCCGCAAAGAATTAGGAAAAGAGACGTACCCAGGTACTTTCAGCGCCCAGGCCTGGGCGCCGAAGATTTCGGCGCCCAGAGCCAAGCGTTGAAAATAGGATCTGGGCAGTTTTGTTTAGTCAGATTCGGATTCCTAAAATCCGTAGAGTTTGAGATTAATTCGAGTCTTTTAGCGCGTATCAATTTCATGACGGAATGCGTCTGGGCCCGTTACGAACTGTAGGCTCGTTAGGGTTTTGATTAATACGTAACTCTTATTTCCGAATCCTATTAGGAATAGGCTTCTCGTGGTTTTCTATCTCATTTAGGATTTATGTTGGAGTGCAACACCTAATTCTGACAGGTTTCTATCTTTTATGATTTGCCACTTTTAGAAGCTACCTTTTACGGCAGTTACTATTTTTAGCAGGTTTCCATAAATAGCAGGTTTCGGGTGAAATGAAATGGGGAATCGAGATTCTATAGGAGATGCGTTGTCAAGTGGAGTTTTTATGCTTTCATCATCGAACCTTTCCCTTGCGGGAACGGGGACAAAAGTAGGTGTCTACAGTTAGCCCCCACTTTGACTGAGTCTTGGAGTAAGACGATGGTCAAAGTATTAGACGGAGTGCATCACACAAGCCATGGTGTATGTGACCTATTTTGCGAGGGTCTCACGAGCCCCCGAGTGATAACATTTGACTTAAGGGTCATCACTTGAAGTGTCGACAAATCCCTAACGTGTCATTGGGATTTGTCAACTGATAGTATAGAAACTTCCTCACTTTGTCACTGGAAGGATCTAAAGATGCGCAGAAACTCCCTCACTTTGTCATTGGGAGTAGCTACAAATGTTTTCGAAATTAAAGCTGTAAAGTGTAATTGGGCCTGGCCAAGCCCAATCACGAGGTAAAACATTTTTAAAGATTCTCATTTTCAGGGCTAGATAAACGAGGAAACCCCCTTGTTTTTATAGGACGTAAAACGAAGGAAAATCCAACACATCGCTCTTTTTTGGAAAAACGAAAAACCAATCCTTTAATTTTTGGAAAAAGGGAAAACCAATCCTTTAATTTTCGGAAAAAGGGAAAACCGATCCTTTAATTTTCGGAAAAAGGGAAAACCGATCCTTTGTTTTTCGGAAAAAGGGAAAACCGATCCTTTGATTTTTCGGAAAAAGGGAAAACCGATAAAAGTTATCGCTGCAGTGACTAAGGACCTGCGCTGTTAGTGACGCAGACCCCACCCGCTAAAGGTGGGCGAGCCTGTCCGCTGAGGGTGGACCCCCCGTCCGATAGAAGTGGACGAATCTGTTTGATGTTTTTGAAAATAAGGACCTACGCGGTTTGTGACGTAGACCCCGCCGGCTGAAGATGGCGAACCTGTCCGCTGAGGGTGGACGCCCCGTCCGATAGAAGTGGACGAATCTATTTTGAAATTTTTGTTTTTTTTTGAAAATAAGGACCTACATGGTTTGCGCCGTAGACCCCGCCGGCTGAAGATGGCGAGCCGATTTCAAATTTGAAGACTTTATTTTTCGAAAACTAAGGACCTGTGCGGCTAATGACGCAGACCCCGCCCGCTGAGGAAGGGCGAGCCCATTTTGAATTTATTCTGCTTATGTAGAAGAGCTTTTGGTGATTACAACCTGTTGTTGGGTCGTAATATTTCCTGATTAGATGTGCCCTATAAGTGGGTCCACACTGTGTATATTTTTATTTAACAATATATTTTTGTTTATATAGTTTTCTCTTTTTTTTTGGATAGAAATATCAAGATAACGGATATCTTACACAAAATGGGGGAGTACGCGTGCCCGACAGCGAATATTCGCTGTCTAGGAAGCATTATCAGCGCCCAGCATTGGGCGCGAGAATTTCTAACGCCCAGAGCTGGGCGTTGAAAATGCGAAGGGGGGGCTGGTCTTTAAATTCGCGGACCGTCTCCTTCCTTTCCCATTTCCACCATTTTCGCTCAAACTTCTTCACTTCTCTCTACTGATTTTTGCTCGTTTTCTTCACTTTCCTTCACGAATTCTACTCCAAATCACTTCCTAATCTTCCCAATGTAAGTAATTTTCAATAATTTCGAGCTTTTTTGTCAATTTCAGTATTTTGTCAAGTATTTTTGTGCATGAAATTGATTTGGGGGTTTTTGATTTTGTGCCCCTTTCCTTCAATTGGATAGTTGGAAATGCTCCACATAACATGTTAATTAGTTTGTGCATGTTAATTTTTGCAAGTATGTTGATTTGGGCATTTTCAGGCTCGCCCCCAAGTATACCTACGACCCTAGTATTTTTTCATAATGTAGGTATTCTTGGTATGTTGCTTGCGTTCCTCATAATTCATGGGTGACAAATCATGGGGAAATTTTGATTTTGCTGGAGTTAAATTTTACTTAGGGAATTTCGCTAAGTATGAACTTAGTATCATGTTTTTAGGGAACAAAAATTGTATGACTCCATTTCATGAGTGAAATGCACTCTTTTTAGGGATCGGTATGAGTGCCGATTTTGTCAAAGGTATAATGCCTTGTTGTATTGTTGATCAGCATGTATGACGAGTCGTTACCCCCTCCTGGTGGCCACGAGGTGCGTGGCATGACGCGTCAGTCGACTGGCCCGGGTCCCCTATGGGTGGGCCCTGCGCTTTACGATGGTCGTGATCTGCACTACGACCTAGAGCACCATGTGACTTCCCGCCTTCACGCGAGGAGAGAGACTACGGTTCGCGGCTATGGCGCCGCGACGAGTGAGACCGTTTTTAGCTATCTGAGCTCGGACGCCCAGGCCTTGGTGAGGGCGAGCTCACTGTTTCCGGTGGTTGAGACCTTCTGGGAGATACTGCGGCTCAACATCTCCCTGTCCTTTCTGCGGTCGTTCATGAGGTGGTGGTGGGATACCACCAACACCTTCCATTTTCCTTGGGGCGAGATGACGATCACTCCTGAGGACTACACAGCTTTGACGGGTTTGACCTTTACAGGGAACCCCATTCGTCTGAGGTCGGACGGCCCATCGCCGACTGTTGCTGAGGGTACCAGGCTCCTGGGCTCGTGGATGGGTAGTAGGTTACCTTCGTACCAGCCCCGTGGGATACCTTTCGCTGACCTAATGTGGGATTTGGAGCACGGGGTAGAGGAGTCGCCTTCGAGACAGGCTCGGTTGTTCTACCTCCATTTTATTACTTTCACTTTTCTATCGGGTCCGACTGACACCTTTGACCCGAGGTGGATAGGCATGGTGGAGGACGTGTCTACACTGGGTGACTATCGCTGGGGCGATTTGGGCTATGCGACGCTTGTCGGCCAGATGAGTTTGTCAGTGCGCGACTCGGACCCGAGTAGATGTCACTTTGTGATTACATTAGCGGGAGTGCAGCGTTTGATCGAGGTATGTGCCTAGACTTTCTTTTGTTTTTCTCGGTTTTACCCGGCCTCTTTTTTTTTTAACGTTTTATTGCCCTTTTCTTTTTGCAGCTGTGGGCCTTTGAGCACTTACCTTGGCTAGCTCCCCGAAAGGGGCAGAGGCCTTTGGAGTTCCCTGCCGGTCGCCGTTGGGGTTGGAAGAAGAAGCTGACAGTGCGTCCACCGCCTGATACCGTGTGGGATCTTATCCGGGACGGGAACCCTGAGCATGTACAGAATCTTATCCTCTATCTCGTATTCTTTTATATTATTTTTTTTATGTGCGAGTTCTGACTGCGTTTGTACAAAAACAGGTGGTTTGGACCCCATGGCTCTCTTATTCGTTGGCCGCCGGGACCCTGTATGGTACCTCGGAGAGCGGGTACGTATGCAGACGGTCGGGGTTTTTCCGGTGCCCAGGCCTCCGCCTGCGACCATGCTGTCTACTCGCTCGATAGGCGAGTCGTGGAGGGTTCACTCGAGGACTGGTGTGCCGGCGACAGAGTTGGTGATAGAGGGAGCTAGCTATTACCAGTTTATCCACGATTCTCTTCGTCTCCCGGAGCCTGGCGCTGTAAGTTGCCTCCTCTCTTTGTATTGATTTTAGTGTTTTCATGTTCGTGCCCATGTGTTTATGCCTACTGTGTTTTGTGCAGGAGGGTCCTGACCCTTTGTTGGGGGGATGGGTGCTTCCCGATGCTCGGATCTCGTATACCGGATCTGAGATTGTGGAGACTTTCCCGGAAGACCGGGTTTTCCATGCTCCGCTCCCTGAGGGAGTAGAGGCGGTATGCACCTTTTATTTGGGTACTCTTCTTTATATTTTTTCTTTCCTTTTTTACTGACATTCTTGTTTTAGGTTCCGGCCCGTACGGCCAATGCGATGGTGGGGGTGATCAACCGGTTGCAGTCCGCGTTGGTTCGAGCTCGGTCTGCACTTTCTTGCAGGAGCCCCCACTCTACTCGGGTAATGTGCCCTTTCTTTTTTTTCTTTTGATCTGTACCTTTGGTTTGGCTTTCGGTTATTCACTCTCTTTTTTTTCCCTTTTTGCAGACGGCTACTGGGCGTGCTGGGGCCGACGGCGCGGGTCCCTCGGGCGGGGGACACGGTCGTTGCGAGAGAGAGAGAGAGAGCACGACACTCACCCCTACGGCATCGTCGTTCTGATGCGGGGGTGAGTTCTTCCGGGGAGAGGTCCGAGCCGGAGCGTAGGCGGCGTTCCGTGTCGGTGGCCCGAGAGCCTAGCCCCGAGTTGCAGTCGCAACCTCATTTTTGGGGTTACTCTGGCTTGGGTCCCTCATACCACGGGGAGTGGAGTGGATGGACCGGCGAGGCTTGGAGACATGGAGCCGATGACGAGTCTTAGGCTTACCTTTTGTTTTATACATATTCATTCTTGTGTTCCGCATGTATATATATATTTTTTTGCGATTTTTGGTGCAAGAATGTTTTGAGCCTTCCGTGGGCTTTGTTTTAACATATTATAGCAATATTAGCTTCCTAAACCAACGACGAATTTTGAAAAGGAAAAGACTTTCGTAAAAATAATGAGTTCATATAAGAGTGCACATATATTTTTAGACTAACCGACTATTTGGGGTATTACATATGCATGTTCACTATTTTTTGATTTTTGCCGACTCGTGTCATGCTCCTTTGTTGGGCTTGTTCCTGGAAACTCTTGTGGCTTTTTCATTTTATTTAGTCTTGCCCGTGCATGGGTTAGGGTAGAGTGCCCTTTGCAATATCTTTTCTTCTTGAAGCGTTGCATGACTTTATTATTTTTTAATTTTTTATTGGACCGAATCCCTGAGAAGGATTGCCTACGTATCTTGTCAGAATCAGGTCGCGCGTAGTTCTAGCTTTTTTGAAAAAAAAAATTTTGAAAGGGGATTCATTACTCGTCTGCTTCCCCCCCAAGTGTTCGTGGTTCTTTTGAGGGTTAGAAAAAGGAGTACGAACACTTTGTAGAAGCGGGAGGGTAGGTGGCAAGAGAGAACGACGCCCGATTTAGGGCGAAGGAAATATCGGCGCCCAGGCCTGTGCGTGAGAAATAACAGCGCCCAGTCCTGGGCGTTGAAGTTTTGTCCTTCGCTTTTTATACTTTATCGAGTTTTATGTCGTTTGTTTAGAGTAATGCGCAGAATGTTTGCTTATGATTCTTAATATGTTTTATTAGATGCCTTAACTCCGGACTGAATTTTATTAAATATAGTACTTTTTCAATTGGTCTAAGTTCGTGAGGTTAGCGAATTCCGCTCCATCTATGTCGGCTAGTTGGACTGCTCCGCTAGGTAGGATGGTCTTTACAAAATATGGTCATGTCCAGTTAGGCCGGAATTTCCCTCGAGGGTCCGTAGTAGGTGCGCGAACTTCTTTTAATACAAAATCACCTTCTTTGATGTTTCGAGGTCTGACTCTTTTGTTGAATTGCCTTGCGATGCGCTTTTGATACGCTTGCACGTGATGTAGAGCTCTCAACCTCCGTTCGTCTAAAAGGACGAGTTCGTCGTACCTAGCTTGAACCCAATCAGCTTCGGGTAGCTTGCTTTCTACGACAATCCGGAGGGAGGGAATCTCCAACTCGACCGGTTGGACTGCTTCCATTCCGTATACCAAGGAGTAGGGTGTTACTCCAATGGAGGTGCGGATTGAGGTTCGATAGCCCCATCGTGCGAAGTGTAATTTATTGGGCCGATCCTTATAATTTTCGGCCATTTTTTCGATTATGACTTTAATATTTTTGTTGGCCGCCTCTACCGCGCCTTTCATTTGCGGCCTGTAGGGAGAAGATTTATGGTGTTTGACATGATATTTTTTAAGCAGGTCTTGGACTTCGGCCCTGAAGTGGGAACCTTGGTCGTTTATGATTTCTTGTGGAACCCCGTATCGACAGAATATGTTCTTTTCTAGGAATCGGGCGACATGTTTGGCTGTTAACTTTGCATAGGAGACTGCCTCTACCCATTTAGTGAAGTAATCAATTGTAACTAAAACGTACTCGTGTCCCCCTACGCCTGTTGGTGTTACCTTGCCGATTATATCTATACCCCAGGTGGAAAAGGGCCATGGAGAAGTGAAGGTGTATAGTTCTGAGGGAGGTAAATGGTTAAGGTTACTGAAGATTTGGCATTTTGGGCAAGTTTTTACAAAGTGATGGCAATCGGTTTCCATAGTGGTACAATAGTACCCTGAGCGGGATATTTTTCGGGATAGCATTTTTCCGTTCATATGGGGCCCGCACACGCCGTTATGGTATTCTTCCATTAGTCTTTGGGCTTGGTTTTGATGGACACAAAGTAACTTGATTTTATTCGGCGTGTATTTGTACAGTTCTCCCAGAATTATGCTATATTGTGAAGCGAGGAGGCGCAGGGCCTTTTGTGCTCGCGGGGAAGTGTTTGGGGGGAATTCCCCACTTGTTTTGTAACGAAGGATGTCCGTGTACCATGGTTCTTCCTCGGTGTTTTCAGGTTCGGAGTCTATGGCACAACAGTAAGCCGGCTCTTTCCTTCGCTCGACCCGAAGGGTCATTCCGTCCCATTCATTCGGGATGTTGAGCATTGAAGCTAGCTTCGCTAGTGCATCCGCGAATTGGTTGTCGTCTCTTGGCAAGTACGTATACTCGATTTTTTCAAATTGCTCGACTATTTGGTCCAAGTGAGCTCGATATTTTGAGAGACTACTGCTTCGGACCTTCCATCTTTTGGATATATAATTGATTATTAGGGAAGAATCCCCGAAGACTTGTAAGTATTTGACTCCGAGGCTAACTGCGGCCTCTAGCCCGACTATGCAGGCCTCGTATTCAGCGGCATTGTTTGTGGCCTCGAAGTCAAGTTTGACGGAAATTGGTATATGGGCTCCTTCGGGACTGACTAGGAGAACTCCGACGCCGCATCCTTTTTGGTTGGACGCGCCATCGAAGTATAGTGTAGTCGTCTTGTATCATCAGAAGTTCCTCGTCGGGGAGGAGGTAAGCTTCCGGGGTTTCCTCATTCGTGGCATGCTCGGCCAGGAATTCGGCTACCGCTCTTCCTTTGATTGTTTTTTCCGGCATGAATTTTAGGTCGAATTCTGAGAGCATGACTAGCCACCTGGACAGGCGACCACTCAGGGCGGGCTTTTCGAACACGTATTTTAAGGGATCTAGTTGTGACACTATATGAACAGTGTGGGCCAATAGGTAATGTCTGAGTTTTTTGGATGCCCAGACGAGGGCGAGACAGGTTTTCTCAAGTTATGTGTATCTCGTCTCGTACTGTATGAACTTCTTGCTCAAGTAGTAAATGGCTCGCTCGGATCCGTGTACACACTGTGAGAGCATAGCTCCTGCTGCAGTTTCCGTGACGGTTAGGTATAGGCGTAAAGGGATTCCAGGCAAAGGTGGGGAAAGGACGGGTGGCTTGCTTAGGTATTCTTTGATTTTATCGAAGGCAGTTTGGCATTGTTCATCCCATTCGGCCTTTTCCTCTTTTCTTAATTTTTTGAATATTGGCTCACAAGTCATAGTAAGCTTGGAAATGAAGCTACTAATTGTATTGCAGCTTTCCTAGGAAGCCCCTTATCTGTTTTTCAGTTTTTGGTGGGGGCATTTCGGTAATGGCTTTGATCTTAGATGGGTCAATCTCGATTCCTCGCGTACTAACAACATACCCTAGTAATTTTCCCGAGGTTACCCCGAACACACATTTTTGTGGATTTAGTCTCATGTTATATTTCAAGATTCGAGTGAAGAATTTTTTAAGTGCCGGGAGGTGACCACGCCGGTCTTTAGATTTGACGATCATGTCGTCCACGTAGACCTCGATTTCTTTATGTATCATGTCATAGAGTAACGTGGTGGCTGTTCTTTGATAGGTGACCCCCGCGTTTTTAAACCAAAAGGCATTACAGTGTAACAATATGTTCCCCAAGGGGTAATGAAAGTTGTTTTTTCCATGTCTTCTTCCGCCATTAGTATTTGGTTATATCCGTCCATAAAGGAGAGGAGCGCGTGTTCTGCGGTGTTGTCTACTAGTATGTCAATGTGAGGTAGGGGGAAGTCATCTTTAGGACTGGCTTTGTTGAGGTCTCGAAAGTCTACGCACATTCGCACTCGTCCATCTTTTTTAGCTATGGGGACAATATTGGCCACCCATTCTGGGTAGTTGGAGACTTTTATAAAGTCGGCGTCTAATTGTTTAGTGACTTCTTCTTTTATTTTCAAGGCTATCTCTGGTTTGAGCCGCCGTAGATTTTGTTTTACTGGCGTCATTTTGGGATCTAGCGGAATTTTATGCTCAGCGATTTCTCGATCTATTCCTGGCATGTCTTTGTAGGACCAAGCAAAGACACCCTCGAATTCCCGCAAAGTGGAGATTAGATCGGCCTTTTCAGTGGGAGTTAAGGTGAGGCCAATTTTAATAATTTTAGGATTTTCTTCTGTTCCAATATTTACCGATTCTGTGTCCTCAATTATAGGAGTTTTGAGTTCTTGTTCATTTACAGCTTTTATTAGTTCGGTATATTCCTCTTCTGGCTCTTTTTCGTGCTCATTAGTGGCGAGACATTCTGCATTATTACTCTGATTTTTAAGCGGCACATACTCAAAAGTTTTGTTTATCTTATTAAAGTCATAAAGCATTACATCAAAGAGATCTCCCGGAGTAGAGATTTCCGGGTCTAAACTATTTTTGGGAGGGGTTACAATTTTGCTAGGTTCGGACTCGGAGTCAGACTCGGATTCAGACTCTAATTCTTCGTACATCGGACCCTCTCCCGCAGATATCTTGAACTTCATCCCACGAGCATTAGTCCATTTGAAAGTCTTGCGCCACCCTCGTTGGATTTGGTCATCTTTTGAGGGTGATGGAGCGATCAATTTAGTAGGATCGAACACTTCATCTTGGACAGCTAATGCCATAATTTCTGTTTCTTTCTTCGCTCTTTTCTTTTCTAACCCAAACAATAGCCCGAAAGCATGTGAGTTGGAGAGCGTTTTTGGCATAGCATGGTTCTTTGGGGCGAGTGGCCTTTGAGAACATAAAGGGTCGTGTCCCAGAGCATGCATCTCTTGGGTTTGCGCGACCTCTAGGTACAGATGTTCGAGATATGCTTCTTCGATCGCGTTTCTTGATGGCTATCGCGGGCAAGTACTCAGGGGCCCTGCATTATTGTTGTGGAGTAGGAGACACATTAGTTTTTTTTGTGAGTCGATTTTTTTAGGCATTCCATGACTACCCTCAAGTCGAACTACTATATTTGAACTGTTATGTGTGCACTTTTGAACTCTTTATATTTTTTGAAAATCTCTGCCCGTGTGACATTCATGATTATTTGCATGGTCGACTTTTAGTGTCGAGCATTGCCGTCGTAGGAGGCCTAACAACGACGCAAAGAGTTATTTATTTTTCGCGAGTCGCTTTTGAAATCGAGTGCTTTCCTTACGCCATCGTAGCAATTCTTTTTATGAACATTTTTTGCTACGTATTTTCCTTTCGTGCGGGTACCGAAGCTGTTGTGCCTGACCAGAAGGCCAAGCAGCAACTTCAGCGCCCAGCTAGGGGCGTGAGAAATTCTGGCGCCCAGCCAGGGGCGTTGAAAATGCGTCCCTGGCTGGTTCTCGTTTTCTGTTTTCTGTTTATGCGACTTCGATTTGCGTGCTTGCCTAATAACATCCTTTACGCGTAACAGCGTTTGTGGGATTCGTTACAGGCCATCCCGAGCGTCGCTTATTTTGTGGCGATCATTCGGGTTTGCGGAACACGTGTTTCGGTATAATTCTTTGGCAAATTAGTCTATGAATGTTTGGGCAGTTTTTAAGGTCGTTGGTTTTCTAGGATAGTTTGTCACACACAATCACATATTTCGCTACACATAACTACATTACAAACATGGATTTGAAAATTAAATATGCCACGTAGTTTATGATAGGCTTCTATGGGTAGTTTATCTGCGCCTAGCTTGGTACCGCTTCTATCGTAGATCCAACACATGCCCCGATCGAGGTAGTGTCTTCAACAGACGAATTTCGCTCAAGAAGCCAACCCGCAAGTGCAAGCCAAGGGGGCATGCAGGCGAGAGGGACCTAATGGGCGAGCGATTGGGTTCGGGATAGGTGTGCTACCTGCACAAGTACCGAGTGGGAAACATGCGCGGCGTATGCAACCCCTATTGGCGAAAAAAGGTATCCTTAGTCCCAACTACCGAGGGAGCCGAGATTCGTTATGATGTTCTGCCCGTTCACATTAATATGCTGATTTTCAGGTCGTCCCAACTTGATGGGGAAATAACCGCGGGGTAGGATCGTTTCACCCTTCGGCTATTTTGATTACCTACAAGCACGAGTATTTCCTTCACTATCCCCAGCGGAGTCGCCACTGTGAGGGGGGCCGAAAAAGCACGAGGCTAATGCGTGACCTGTCCCTCGTGGGTGTGACGATTCTTTTTATTCAATCAAGTGTAATTGGATTTCCTGTGAGTATACACCCAATTGACTAGTAATATAGGAGTCGCCATTCAGTTTTTAACGACAATGAGAAAAACTGACAAAACCCGGTTATCGTGACATAAAGGGAGTGCAATTATGTTTGACCACGACGGCCGTAGGTTCCCTTGTGATCCCTGGTGTGGGGATCTCTCAATATACACCCGCAAGGTAGAGATTGAGGGTTCGGGGGACTGTAACTACCGAGAGGAGTAATTCGCTCGTCGATAACTCCAGAGGCAGGATATCCTTACTAGCTCAACATAAATAATTGAAGGGACATTCGTTAACTAATAAACTAATCTGAGTTGATTTTAGCAATATGCAACATATAACACTAATTCGATCGTGATTATCTGATTTAAATAACATTAGGGGTCCTAGCATGATAATCCGATTTCCCAAAAATATTATATTTGTTAGGCGTGATAGAACAATCATATTAGGTTACTTTAACAGTTCATAAAAAGGGCGAGGAAAGCAGTTAAATCATCGAAAAGGGACACATTACGACGCACCCTTGAGAGGTGCGTCACGGTTCTCAGAAAACTAACCACTTTGACTTTGCTATTTCTCCTTTTTATTTAACGAATCTCAATTATGGGACAGGATACGTTCTGTTCGATTTATGGATCGATTGCGACAGAACGCGTGAACAGTTTCGCAGCGAGAGGCTTAGGCTAAGGGGTTTAGGGTCAATACTCAGAATATATTATGTGTTGTTGTGTGTTGTTTCACGTCGAAACTAGGGGCCTATTTATAGGGAAAAGTTCGTGGAAAGATAGAATTGCAGAGTTCTAATCCGCAAAGAATTAGGAAAAGAGACGTACCCAGGTACTTTCAGCGCCCAGGCCTGGGCGCCGAAGATTTCGGCGCCCAGAGCCAGGCGTTGAAAATACGATCTGGACAGTTTTGTTTAGTCAGATTCGGATTCCTAAAATCCGTAGAGTTTGAGATTAATTCGAGTCTTTTAGCGCGTATCAATTTCATGACGGAATGCGTCTGGGCCCGTTACGAACTCTAGGCTCGTTAGGATTGTCATTAATACGTAACTCTTATTTCCGAATCCTATTAGGAATAGGCTTCTCGTGGTTTTCTATCTCATTTAGGATTTATGTTGGAGTGCAACACCTAATTATGACAGGTTTCTATCTTTTATGATTTGCCGCTTTTAGAAGCTACCTTTTACGGCAGTTACTATTTTTAGCAGGTTTCCATAAATAGCAGGTTTCCATAAATAGCAGGTTTCGTGTGAAATGAAATGGGGAATCGAGATTCGTTTATTTTATAGGAGATGCGTTGTCAAGTGGAGTTTTTATGCTTTCATCATCGAACCTTTCCCTTGCGGGAACGGGGACAAAAGTAGGTGTCTACAGATAGTGGGGTGGATGTTTGGGGTTTATCGTAGAGCAAAGGACGAACTCCGCGAGACTTCGTGTTGTGTGGGAGCAGGTGAGAGACAGGGGGCTATCAGTTTTCTAGAGGAGATAGTGTGGTGGAGGTTTGGTTTATTCTTTTAGAAAAATGGAGCGCATAACAAATAATCACAACGTTTAACCAGAAGCGCTATATTATACTAAGCTGGAAATTAAGATTGCTTCTTTCAACAGCAATATAAAATAAAGTGCTGTTATTTAATATAATTAATAGCGTTTTTTGATAAGCGCTATTAATTAGCTTCTGTTAATTAACATTTTTGTTGTAGTGAATAGAAGCATTCAGATTCAGAAGTGGGTTGGCTCACCTTCTTCTTTTCAGATTTGGTGCCGCCTGGCTGCTTAGTTTGGCTGGCCTTGTTGCCACCTTTCTTAGCATTCCTCTTCTTTCCAGATTTCTTGAACTTGCCCCCATGCACCATAAGCACATCTTGCTTATCACTTTTGAGCGTCTTTGCAACGGTCTTTAGCATACCGTGAAGCTCAGTGAGCGTTTTGTCCAGACTATTCATACTGTAGTTCAGCTTGAACTGATCATACCCGCTATGAAGAGAATGGAGGATGGTGACTACAGCCATTTCCTGAGAGAATTGTTGATCCAGCTGACTCATATTCTCAATTAGTCCAATCATTTTGAGAACATGTGGACCTACGGGCTCGCCTTTCTTAAGCTTGGTCTCAAGAATTTTCCTATAGGTCTCGAACCTTTCGACTCGAGCCAGATCTTGGAACATGTTCTTCAACTCACTGATGATCGTGAAAGCATGTGAGTTGATGAACGTTTTCTGCAGATCTGCACCCATGGTTGCAAGCATTAGACATTTCACATCCTTGTTGGCATCAATCCAACGATTGAGGGCTGCCTGAGTGACCCCGTCGCGCGCGGCTTCGGGCATCGCCTCTTCCAGGACATACTCCTTTTCTTCCTGCATAAGAACTATTTGCAAGTTCCTTTGCCAGTCAAGGAAGTTTTTCCCGTTCAACTTCTCCTTTCGAGAATTGATCGAATGTTGAATGAATTGTTGTTTTCCATAGTTCAAACTACAATTGAAAAAGAATAAACAAATAAATAATCATTCACAGTTTCTCTTAATAAACTCAAATTCTAGCATACATGCATAATTTAATGTTCATTAAGCATTTTATTTAAGTTATGTGTTCCAGCAGGTGTGAATAAAATGATTCCAAGATCCTAAAAACCATTGAAGAATTAAGCACATTATTTATTTAGACTCAATTCTAAAATCTTTTAGGTAAGCAAAAGCCTTTTCCCAATAGTCTAGAAAGTACTCTTGGTTGATAGGTACGTCTAAGAACTTATTAGGTAAACCTATCGAATTTGCCACGACATAAAAGGACTCCTTACTTATATCGTTGAGTTTCACCAAAACTAACGTGTACTCACAATTATTTGTGTACCTTAGCCCTTTAGAATCAATAAGTAACACCTCGCTATGGCGGAAAACTATTACTAAGATTGATGTAAAGGTTATCCAAGTAAGTGTACGTTATTTTGGCATGGCACCTTTTAACTCAATTTTTAAGTTTGGAACTTAAGGCTCTTACTATGTTGGTTAGATTTTAAGTGAACTAAAATCCTTAATCATGCAACATAACCAAGCCACAATCTCATGCATAATTAAGACATATTTAAGAGCAATAAATAACTTAAAACATGCATAAGATAAATGTGATCTAGTATGGCCCGACTTCATCTTGAAGCTTCAACTTCAATTTCCGTCTTGAAAATGGATTGGAAACTCCGTCTTGAATTTCACCATAGGTGGCGCCATTTTCTTCAAATAGGATCAGCTATAATTAAACTAATTACAACTATTTGATGGTACGCAGACCATATTTAAAAGCAATAAACTTTAGTACTTTAGACCAATATTACATTTGAAGGAAATATGTCCTTCACCCAAGGTGCATTAAGTCTAATACCAAGGTTCAGATTAATTGCGAACAATTAATTCAGTGAGATCAAGTGATCGGAACAGCTTGCTGGAGCAATGCTTCCGATCAGTGAGTTCTAATGGATATTGAACTCACAACTTACTCTTGACTGAACCTACAAGGTCACACCAATGACACGTAACAGATCACCAGATTAAATAAATCGGAAATTCATTTAATAGCTTTTCGGGAATTAGTTTGAAACATATTATACGATACGACCTTTGTCGGAATCGTATATCGTATCGCGAATATTCGTAAGCTGGGCGACACGAATAAATCGTATCGTACGACGGTGATTCGTCGTATACGAAACGATAAATAATATATCGGAAATATATTAAATCGCGAATACGAAGGGCATTGGAGTTGCCGGCACGTCGAGCCAAGCACGTAAGCGTGCAAGGCCCAACAAGCCAGCAAGCTCGCAAGCAAAGGCGAGCAAGGCCAGCCCATTGGGCGCGAGCACGCACAGCACGCAACTGCGCAAGCATCGCAGCGACGAGCGAGCAGGCCCACGGCCCAGCTGCTCGGCGGGCGCGCTATGGGCTTCGGCCTGCAGCGTGTCGCTGGGTGCGGGGCAGTGCGGTCCGTGGCTTGCGTGATGTGGCCTTTCAAGGCCTTTGGTTCTTGGCCGGTTACATCATTAATACTATAGGCATATTGTATTTTCCAACACACACAATTCATATTATTCAAACCCTAGAGACATAGAAAACCCTAATTCTCTCTGTGCCTCCAAAGTGAGTTCTTCCCAAAAGCAAAGCATCTTGATCGATTGTCTAAGCTACGATAATCATGACGGATCTGAACGTGTCGGTGAACCAAGTAGAGGAACGACAAGTGGAGTTCTTTGTTCGTGTTCGTTGACATATTATTGTGGAAAACACGCTTCGAATGTAAGTTTGCTTAATCTGTGCTTTATACATGTTTCCTGGCATTGAAGATTGTTCCGCACATGTTATTATGTTTAACTGTATTCCTCTACAACATTCAAATTAATGGTACGCAGACCATATTTTCTATCCTATTTGGGCCATACTAGTCACTTTCATTAACCTGCAAAACAGTACATATACAATATATACCATTCACCCATTCATTATCATGAATGGCCCACATAGCTGGTTAGTAAAACACATTGTAATGCATCACATAAATATTTGCAGCAATTAATCAAGGGCACCAATAATCTACCAATTATTCAGTCCTTATTAATTCTAATCAAGTTGTTTTAACCTTAAAGGATTGTAGACCTAATCAAGAGTTTATGACTAAAAATGCTCCCACTTAAACCAATAACTTTATATGCTTTACTAATTTTAAACATAAAAATGTATTTCTAGTATAACCGGAAACATACAAGTTTAATTAAAATTTAAAGCTCATATAAAATTATAATCGAATCCATATTTAATTTATTTTTCAGTTGAATTAAATGAATTTAAATTAATTCAACGTTTTAATTTTAGTAAAATAATTAGTATAAGTTAAAATTTATAATTATTATAATAATCAAAATTAAAATCCGAGAAAACGATTTAAATTATTAATTTTAAAGTTAATTAAAATTATTTCTGAACTGAAAATTTCAAATTAAAATCAAAACGCGTCAATCGTAACAAGACGAGGCACTTGGGCTCGCGCCCAAGCCCCATCGAGTGTACGAGGCAGCATGCCCCTCGACTGACCGCTCAGCATGCACGAGTGGCAGCAAGCCAAGCCATGCTTGCGCGCAGCCTGCTCGCCCGCATCGCATCGCAGCAGCCACTGGCGAGGCATCGCACAAGGCGCGACCCATCGCTCACTCGCGCGAGGCAGTGCGCGCTGTGGCGCAGCACGCTCGCTGCCCACACGCGACTGCTCGCCCATGCTTTACTTTTTGCCCACCGCCCATCGCACGGCACACACGGCCAGCTCATATGCCTCGCGCGCGCGCCATGCTATGTTGCTCGCTGCATTTGTACCGCACAGGCGACGAGCTCCCTTGCTCGTCGTCGCGTGCCCGCACTATACAACACCCCTTAAGGGTAACACGTAGCGACCATTTCTTTATGCGTGCAACATTCATGAGCAATTTTCATAAAAATTAAAAATTAAAATTTTTAATTTAAAATTAACGAAAAATGAATAAATCATATTAATTTCATAATTTTAGGGCGAAAAATCGAAAATTTATTAATCAATTAATTTCCGATTAACATGGATTCAAATCTAGGTCATAAAACTTTAAAATTTATCACAAATTAACAATTTTTATGGTGGTTTTTAATCATTGATACCTAATAAAATTGTCAATTAATTATGAAAATCAAATCAAATTCTAAATTATTCAAATTTCAACAAATTAATTACAATTACAAATTAGGTTGTATAATTAACAAGCTTATGCATTTAAAATTGTTACACATATACAGTAGGTCAATCAAAAACTCAAGATTTAACAACAAGAATCGCAAATATTCAATTTAATATCATAAAATTACAAACTTTTGCGTTCGAAAAACTAAAACCTCCAAAAAGTCATAGTTAGACTTCGAATTTGGGAATTTTGGGTTCGGCCGAAAAAAGAGTATTTTTGTCAAAATTTTAGAATGACTTTTACATGCGAATTGACACAAAAATCACTCGATTTGGTTGAGTAACGAAGAAACTGCCGAAAAGCTGCGTACATATAATTAAATAAACGCAATTTGCAATTAATTAACAATTACGAAAATTAATCACCCCTTTTCATTCCTTGCAAATTTGTAAAATTTAACCATGTTAAGCAACTTATAGATTATGCAAATAATAAGAGGCTCGTGATACCACTGTTAGGTTATGATACCTGCGCCCGAACCGAACAAGAATAAGTCTTTAGGACTCCAAGTGTCGTCCCTCCTTAGAAAGTCCACAGCACGTCCGGATCCGCCTTAAGATTGACCAACTAGAATCGCCCTTAAGGTACTACTTATTTTCGGCAAATAGGGCAAGTGTTTTGGCTGAATTTTTGCTTAAAAATCTTACCTTTTGAATACTTGAATTCGTGTCCATAAATTGTGATCCTAGGCACATATTTATAGAGTCATGGAAAAGGATTTAGAATCCTATTAGGATACCAATTATTTTAATTTAGAATTCCATTAAAACTCTATTTAAAATAATTATATCTATTAGGATTAGGATTTAATCATAGAAAGAATTCTAATAGTTTTAGGATTCGTATCGAACACAAACGTCGTACGACCACAAGCCTACCGCACGACCCGCGCAGGCCCACACAAGCATGCGTAGCTCGCAGCCCACGAGCGCGCGCGCCATGCCTTGCTGGGCCTGGCCTTGCGCTGGGCCTGGCGAGGCTTTGGCAGCGTGTGTGTTGGGAGCTTGGCTTGCTGGACGCGGGCCTGGCTTCGTGTTGGGCCTTCGTCTAGCAAGTCTCGTCCGATGCTAATTCGTACGATGCGCTTCCGATTAAATTCCCGATTCCGGAATTCATTTCCGATACGAACAATATTTAACATTTCCGATTCCGGAATTAATTTCCGTTTCGAACAAATATTTAATATTTCCGTTTCCGGAATTATTTTTCCGATTCCGATAATATTTCCGATTCTGACAATATTTCCGTATCCGGCAATATTTCGGAGTCCGGCAATATTTCCATTTTCGATAATATTTTCCGATACGTACCATGTTTCCATTTCCGGCAACATCTACGACTTGGATAATATTTATATTTCCGATACGATCCATATTTCCGTTTTCGGCAATATCATCGTTTCCGGAGTATTCATTTACTTGCCTTTGACGATCTCAGCTCCCACTGAAACCAAGATCCGTCGATTCCGAATATCCATAGATGGAGTTTTTAATGCCATTAAATACTTGATCCGTTTACGTACTATTTGTGTGACCCTACGGGTTCAGTCAAGAGTAAGATGTGGATTAATATCATTAATTCCACTTGAACTGAAGCGGCCTCTAGCTAGGCATTCAGCTCACTTGATCTCACTGAATTATTTAACTTGTTAATTAATACTAAACTGCATTTATTAGACTTAACATTAAATGCATACTTGGACCAAGGGCATTATTTCCTTCATGAGAGGCTTCCGGTTGGAACCATTCGCTCTTTTTCGGAGCTCGAGTTGCTGTTTTCTACTCGGTTCATGGCTCACAAGGAAGAAAAGAAGACGAGCATGCATTTGAGTTGAATTCAGCAAGGGAAAGATGAGTCTACGAGGAGCTATGTGAAAAGATTCAACTTAGAAGCAGGGTAAATCCCAGATTTTCCGGATGGGGTTGCGTTTGATAACTTTATTAGGGGGCTTAAGAAAGGCTCCTTCAAGTTTGACCTGGTAAAGAAAAGTATGCGAACCATGGCAGAGGTGCTAGATGAGGCCGAGGCCTTTATCCACGCCACAGAAATTTGCGGCGTCCCAAAGGAACCTCGAGGAAGTGATATCGCTGAGCCGGCAGCAAAGAAAGAAAAATTTGAGAAGAAGAGCCGGCCTAATGGGACTTGGGATATTGCAAAAGAGTCAGACAAGGCTCCCGGGGCGGCAGGTCATAAGAGGTCCAGAACTTATGACCAAGAGCGATTTGAGTGTAACACAGACATGTACACAATGTTGATGGACGTTGGGTCCAAGTATGAGATTGATCAGCCGTTTCCCATGAAGTCGCCACCAGAAAGTAGGGACCCCAAGCTGTATTGTCACTTTCATAGTGACATTGGGCATGACACCAAAGAATGTAAGAGCCTAAAAAGGGCACCGGACGGCCTAGCCTCTAAGGGATTCCTAAAGAGTTACATCAGCAGGAACAATGGAGGTTCTGGAAAACCGTTCTACAAAAAGAACAAGTCACCTCCCTAGGAGGAGGATGGAAACCGTACTGACCCAGAGTTTGTGGCCGTCATATCAGGACGGTTGGCCGCCCGGGGTCAAACCATGAGAGGTCAGAAAGATTATGCCAAGCGGTTGGGGTAAGTGATGTTGTCAGGAAAGGCCACAACCGACCCGTTCCCAAAAGTAGAGATCGGCGAGGCCGACCGTGGAAAAATAGCCACCCCACATGACGACCCGTAGGTAATCGAGTTGAAGGTCGCCAATCTGAGGGTTAGGCGTATCCTGGTTGATACAGGGAGTTCGTCAGATATAATTAGTCTCGAGTGTTTAAATTGACTGCAGCATGATTCCTCAAAGATATAGAAAATTCACTATCCCATTATAGGCTTCGGAGGTAGTGTCATCCACCCAGTCGACATCATTTCTCTCCTTCTGCGGATGGGAAATAAGAAAGAATCTCGTCAAATGGACGTCCGCTTCCTCATAGTGAAATATCTGACTGCCTATAATATTATTTTGGGGCGTCCTACTTTGAACAGGGCAAAGGCTGTTATTGTTATTCACTTGATACTTCTAATGTTTGTCTGTGATGATGGGGGCGTCAGCACCATACATGGTGATCAGCAATAAGCTAGAGACTGCTGTTTAACTGTTAGGTTATGATACATATAAACGAATATAAATCATGCGGAAATAACCATAAATGCCAGGATTCAAATTAATTGCCACATAACAATTAGCATAATTCAGATGCATACACTTTGTAGCGTGCCCTCCCTAGCTGCGCCCGAACCGAACAAGAACAAGTCTTTAGGACTCCAAATTTCGTCCCTCCGTAGAAAGTCCACAGCACGTCCAGATCCGCCTAAAGATTGACCAACTAGAATCGGCCTCAAGGTACTAGTAATATTCCGCTGTTATAGGGCAAATATATGACTGGATTTTTGCTCTCAAAAACTCACTTTGAATACTTGAAACTTCTATATAAATTGCGAACTAGGATCACATATTTATAGGGGTATGGAAAACAAATTGGAACCCTACTAGGAAACTAATTAGCTTAATTAGAATTTTATTAAAACTCTTATTACCTAAGTTATCCTATTAGGATTAGGAAATCAATCATTAATCGAATCCTACTTGACTTAGGATTTGGATCGGACATAAACACACACACACGAGCACGGCCCTTGCGGGCGCTCAGCCCACGCAAGCCTTGCGGCCCACGCGAGCGTCGCAGCCCATGCGAGCAGCCATGCTCGCAACCCATTGCGCGCGCAGCCATGCTGGCAGCCTTGGCCTGCTGGGCCTGGCCTTGCGTTGGGCCTAGCGTGGCCTTGGTTGTCTTGTGTGGCGCGCTGGCTTGCTGGACGCGGGCCTTCCTTCGTGCTGGGCATTCGTCTAGCAAGTCTCGTCCGATGCTAATTCGTACGACGCGCTTCCGATTAATTTCCCGATTCCGGAATTCATTTCCGATACGAACAATATTTAACATTTTCGATTCCGAAATTAATTTCCGTTTCGAACAAATATTTAATATTTCCGTTTTCGGAATTATTTTCCGATTCCAATAATATTTCCGATTCGGACAATATTTCCGTTTCCGACAATATTTCAAATTCCGGCAATATTTCCATTTCTGATAATATTTTCCGATACGTACCATGTTTCCGTTTCCGACAACATCTACGACTTGGATAATTTTTATATTTCCGATACGATCCATATTTCCGTTTCCGGCAATATCATCGTTTCCGGAGTATGCATTATTTGCCTTTGACGATCTCAGCTCCCACTGAAACCAAGTTCCGTCGATTCCGAATATCCATAGATGGAGTATTTAATGCCATTAAATACTTGATCCGTTTACGTACTATTTGTGTGACCCTACGGGTTCAGTCAAGAGTAAGTTGTGGATTAATATCATTAATTCCACTTGAACCGAAGCGGCCTCTAGCTAGGCATACAGTTCACTTGATCTCACTGAATTATTAACTTGTTAATTAATACAAAGCTTGAACTGAAGCGGCCTCTAGCTAGGCATACAGTTCATTAGACTTACCATTAAATGCATACTTGGACCAAGGGCATTATTTCCTTCAGTCTCCCACTTGTCCTTAGGGATAAGTGCGCATTTCCTAATTTCTTTGTCACTCGATGCTTGCTCTTGAACATAAGGTAAGAGTTGTCATCCTTATTATGTCCAGAGGTGTTTCTCGGTTTCAGAGTTTAACTGATCAAATAAACAGATAATCATAGCCTATGATTCATCTGAGCACGGCCATGCATTTTACAGTTTCTAGCTCTCCGAGTGGCCTTGTACAACTTTCAGCATCTCATCCCGATTTATGGGAGGACAATCCCAATCTTGCGATCTTGAGATTAGACTTCGTTTGATAGGTAATCAGCGTTGCCTTTATAGCCTCCTTTTACGGTGCAACGGTTGACAACGTCAAAGTAAGCAGTTCTCAAACAAGTAATCTCAAATCACTCAGGTATTGAGGATTAGTGTCGAATAATTTTAATGAAATTTACTTATGACAGATTTTCATCTCTTACAGTAAAGTTTTATAGGTCTGTCCGATACTAGTCTTCCCAAAGTAAGTATCTATGCAAATGATTACGACATTGCCATGTCCACATAGTTCAAGAAACAAAACTACTAGTCATCTTGCATTCTAGTCGTCTAACGTTTTCTATGCGTCCATCTTTATAGAAAACTCGGCCCAGGGACCATTTTCAATCTTTGACATTCAAGTTCACTTGATAGACATTTCTTAGTCACAGGACTGGTCCTGACAGTCTATCTTGAATATATCGTCTAATTGAAGGGACTACTCATTTAATAAACCACAAATTAAATGGAAAAATGAATTCAATTCATTTATGTGAATGGTTAACCAATAATGTTTTACAAAGTATCAAACTCTAAAACATTAAACTAGGACATCAAAGCCAATCTCCAATATGCTTGATTCCCATTGCCGCAGTGTGCGAGTTGTGCTTCGCTTATGGCAGAGGTTTAGTGAATGGATCTGAGATGTTATCATCAGTTCCAATCTTGCTTATCTCGACTTCCTTTCTTTCAACGAACTCTCGTAGAAGGTGAAATCTACGAAGTACATGCTTGACTCTTTGGTGGTGTCTAGGCTCCTTTGCCTGTGCAATAGCTCCGTTATTATCACAATATAGAGATATTGGTCCTTTAATGGAGGGGACTACACCAAGTTCACCTATGAACTTCCTTAGCCATATAGCTTCCTTTGCTGCTTCATGTGCAGCAATGTACTCCGCTTCAGTTGTAGAATCCGCAATGGTGCTTTGCTTAGCACTTTTCCAGCTTACTGCACCTCCGTTGAGGCAGAAGACAAACCCAGACTGTGATCTGAAATCATCTTTATCGGTTTGGAAACTTACGTCCGTATATCCTTTAACAATTAATTCATCATCTCCACCATAGACCAGGAAATCATCTTTGTGCCTTTTCAGGTACTTCAGAATATTCTTGGCAGTAGTCCAATGTGCCTCTCCTGGATCTGACTGGTATCTGCTCGTAGCACTGAGTGCATACGCAACATCCGGGTGTGTACATATCATAGCATACATTATTGAACCAATCAATGATGCATATGGAATCCCATTCATTCGTCTACGCTCATCAAGTGTTTTTGGGCATCGAGTCTTGCTTAGAGTCATTCCATGAGACATGGGTAGGTAGCCTCGCTTTGAGTCTGCCATATTGAATCTTTCAAGCACCTTATTGATATAAGTGCTATGACTGAGTCCAATCATCCTTTTAGATCTATCTCTGTAAATCTTGATGCCCAGTATGTACTGTGTTTCTCCTAGATCTTTCATCGAAAAACATTTCCCAAGCCAAATCTTGACAGAGTTCAACATAGGAATGTCATTTCCGGTACGTAATATGTCGTCGACATATAATACTAGAAAAGCAATTTTGCTCCCACCGACCTTCTTGTATACACAAGATTCGTCTGCGTTCTTGATGAAACCAAAGCCACTGACTTCTTCATTAAAACGTATATTCCAGCTCCTTGATGCCTGTTCAATCCGTAGATTGATTTCTTAAGCTCGCATACCTTTTTAGCATTCTTTGGATCCTCAAAACCCTCAGGCTGGGTCATAAACACAGTTTCTGTTAAAACGCCGTTTAAGAAAGTGGTTTTGACATCCATCTTCCATATTTTGTAATCGTAATATGCAGCGATTGCTAACATTATCCGAATAGACATTAGCATTGCAACTGGTGAAAAGGTTTCATCGTAATCCACACCGTGGACTTGCCTATAACCTTTTGCAACCAAACTAGCTTTGAAAACTTCAAGTTTCCCATCCTTGTCCTTTTTCAGTTTGAAAACCCATTTGCTTTCAATGGCTTGGTAGCCATCGGGCAAATCGACCAAATCCCATACTTGGTTTTCAGACATGGAGTCTAATTCAGATTGCATGGCTTCTTGCCACTGCTTGGAGCTAGGGCTCGTCATAGCTTGTTTGTAAGTCGCAGGTTCATCACTTTCAAGTAATAGAACTTCATGGTTCTCGTTCGTCAAAATACCTAAGTACCTTTCCGGTTGAGACCTGTATTTCCGCGATCTACGCGGGGTTACATTTCTATATGGTCCTTGATTCTCACCAAATACTTCTAAAGATCTCTAGGTTTCATCCTGAATGTAATCTTGAGTATTCTCTAGAGTTTGTTGTTCGACTCGAATTTCTTCGAGGTCTACTTTTCTCCCACTTGTCATTTTGGAAATGTGATCCTTTTCCAAAAAGATACCATCTCGAACAACAAACACCTTGTTCTCAGATGTATTGTAGAAGTAATACCCCTTTGTTTCCTTTGGATAGCCCACAAGGATACATTTGTCAGATTTGGATGAAGTTTGTCTGAAATTAATCGTTTGACGTATACTTCACATCCCCAAATCTTAAGAAAAGACTGATAGGCGTGTTTTCCGTCGTTGATAGAAAACCACCTATGCAAACAATATTTATAAAACCACTTCAATTACCGGCAAGCGGCAAGCAAAGGGATCGTCCCAAAGAAACGGTGAATTATTGAGTTGGAAGTCAATCTAGTTCGAACAAAGGTTTGTTTTGAATTGTCACTTTTTAAGAGTCTAAAAACAAATAAAGAAATATGTAAAATTGAATCAAGAAAGGGAAATGCTAGGGAGTTGGGGATAGCCTAGGGAAACCGGGGGAAATCAATTCAACTATTTAGCAATGGTGATCATGCAACGAAATGGTGATTAGGCAAATGACATCTAAAGACGAACCCGCCACCTCTCGGATAGGGAACGCTAAGTGTCTAATCCACGGAAGAGCTTTCGCCTAATCCTAGACTAAACTAACTAGCATATAATAGGTACCGCAATTTGATAAACACAAGATAGGTCCACAATGTCTTGCCAAACCTATCCTATTGTTCCACGGAAATCTAATCGAATAGCATTTGCAACTACCACTCAACTAGCATGGATTTCCTATCATCAAAACTTATTTAATCACATGAATCAACCAAAAATCAACAATCTATTTCCCCTAATTCATCCCCTAGTTTCTCCCCTTTCCCTAACCTAAAACTACTCACTAATCATCCTAACAATCAAGCTATCCATTAGTTCAAAACTAGCTATCATGAAATTGAAGGAGATGAGGTAGAGAATAGGAAACTGAATTGCACAATCAAATCAAAAACTGAAAATCAAAGTAACAAGCAAAATTGAAATCAAGAACTCAAGGTATTGAGGAATTGCAAAACAATTATCAACTAAGCAAGTGCAAGAATTAAAGAACTAAGAATTCAATTGCATAAAGAAGAGAAGAGTTGAAGAAAATTACTGAATTGATGCTTGGAATTAAAGAGTTTCTCTCTCTAGATTGAAGAACGAAATCACAAAACCTCTAGAATTGAAAGTGTAAAAATATGAAATGTAAAATATGAAAGCGTCCAATGAAAATAATCAAAAATCCTATTTATACTAAACCCCAAAAATAAGAGTTTTAAACTCGAAAACTGAATCCCGCGCAGCCGTGCGAACGTGCAGACCCAAGTGCGATCGCATCGGTGCTATCGTGCTGAGCATCAATGCGAACGGGCCCTGCGACGATTCTTCTCCTTCGTCACTACCACAAAAATGTCCAAAGAGATCTCTAAAAACAGACCCATTACATGAATTAACGGGTCTCTTTAATTAAAAAGACCTTATATTACAAATAGAGGGTCTCTTATATAGACCTGGACGCACTTACAAGAAAATAAAATATAAAACAGAGACCTGCTAGCATAGATAAGAGGTGTCTTTTGTATGTGGAGTCCACTAGTTGGAAAAGTTGAGACCCGTCATCTTATACCGGGTCTGTTTCCTAATTTCGATCAATACGGAAAACTCGTTGTATAACTTGGAATTATTCCATAAAAATAAAAATTAAAACGTTTTGAATAAAAACGAAAATTCTTTTTCCCTTGTACCAGCGAAAAGCAACCCCTTCAGATCTAAAGTCAATCATCCCAAAATTCTTACTCCTTCATTAACAATCAAAACCCCTAATTTATCTTCCTCAATCATTCTCCATTTTCTGCACCTAATTCGAAGAAAAACCAATTCTTTCAATATTCAAATCAACAAGGGTATAAAACCCTAATTTGTAGAAAAACAAATTCTTGTAATGAGATGTAATTTCAAAAGGTCGGAGGAAGGAAGCGGTGAAGTAAGCTCGAATCTTGCTATGGAACCAAGGTCTCCATTGATGAAGCTGCTTATGGTGAGAATTTTGTTATAATTAGGTTCAATGGTCGTCCTCATCTCTTAGTTAAAAAACCTAAAAAGGGCGCCGATAGCGGTGTAGATCTGCAATCGAAAAAAATCAATTTTCTAGAAATTGAAGCACCAAGCTCTACAACTGTCACCTTCTTTCCATTCTCAAATTTAAACCTCATATTTCACTGGTATTTCCCTTCCTCCTCATTGTTTGATTTTCTTTAGATCTGTCGTACGTAATTTTAAGCTTTTATGGTTAAAAATGGATGTTATTGTTTGCCGGCGGCGTAGATTTGTCTATTAGGGCACAATTTGTTATTTTTTTAAGCATCTCTGGTGAAATTGTGACCGTGGAGGTATATATTTTTAGCTGTTATATTTCTCGCTGCTATATTTAGGTTTAATGTTTATATGTGTATTCCATTGAAATTAAAACTGCCTGATTAATGACTTTATCCACCCTCCGTCGTCACCGTCGGTGACATCTCTGACAAGTATCGCCATTCATTTCCTTCTCTCTCTTTTTGTCACTCTTAGTTTTAGTGTAACTTTTGTGTGATTATGTATGAGATTTGATAGTGGAGTTCGGTTAATTTTATGAACAAATGGATCAGGTTATTTTCGGAAAATATCATTATCTATTGATTTATTTCAAATTTGAAGTGGAACATTTTAGTTTTAGACGAATGCTTTGATTTTAATCTAATTTTTTCGTGTTCTGTTTTCCTAAGAGAAAGATGATTAATCATAGTTACAAAAGAAGAGATGGCTCCAACTCCATTTACTGATATTGGCAAGAAAGCCAGAGGTAATTTGGATATTTTTGTTTTTGTTAATTGTAACTTTAACTGGTTTTATGACGTTTGTATTTCGTTTTATTTTGTGTAGATTATGATATTATAATTGTATTTGGTTTAGATTCATTTTATATTTTTATTAGATTGGGAATACTTGATTTGGTGAATATATTTCAATTATTATGTGTTTGGAATGATACTAACCATTGGTCAGGAACTTAGGATACATATAAGCTGAAGCAAAATCAGTTGTTGGTATATCATTGTTCCGAACGAAATCAGTTCCAATAGTAGCTCAAAATACTGGAATTTATTGCGCATATTGTTCTAGTTTTCTACGAGAAGCTTTGCATAGTACATTACTGCAGTCGGTATGAGTACGTATTTGAACCTTATTCCGAGCAGGTGAGTGGAAAGTCACTAAACAAAGGGGAAAAGGTTTTTTTTCCTGGGGAACTGCATGATTGATGTTTTTAGTTTCTAGAACTATTAGAAGTATTTTTATGTCACAGCTAACATATTAGGCAAATAGACCCTTGATAAATTTTTCTTGATTACATGTTTTTCCAGTTTAGAGACGTTGGAAGAGTTTTACATTGATCGAGTATAACAAAACACACATAGATACAATGATCTTACACGCAATTGATTTTGCGCGTTTTTGTTTTTCTTTTTAAATTTTTTCCAGTTGAACATAAAAAATCTTTGCTTTGAGTATGATACGGATCAATATTATCAAGCGTTAGATGCTCTGTGTTGATGTAATGTTTGATCTCTCTTCTTCCCCGATTCATATTATCAGTATTGTTTGAGAGTTTAAAAAACCTCTTTCCACGTGTTGTAATTTGTTCTTTTTAGCAGATTACTTTCTAATTACTATATGTTGGTGTTCACAGAAATATGGATCTCAACAAGGGATCGAGGTCCTCTCCTGTGAGGCATACACTATTTGATCCTGGTGGTCATAGATAAGGTACATGCAACCTACATTTGACTCAGATGTATTACTTAAAACTGGAGCTATATTATTAACTGATGATGAATTTGCTCATTTTGAGCTCTTTCTATTTGGTTGAATATTTGTTTTGGCTAATTCCTTGAATCGACTTTTTGTAAAATGTTTCAACAGAATGGGGTAATCCACCTCTTACTTATAGTCGTTTATGAAGATTACTGGTTAGCTCTCGTCAATTTGGGTGTACGACTTCAGAGATTTACATAGTATATTTTTTAGTGGGTTTATTTAGGTTGTAACGAGATTTTATTCCTGTAGTTGCACAATTTTTGTATTTTTAGAGGTAAAATTTAGATTTATATATGAAAGTTACAATCATGAATGAGTAATTTGTAATTTTGTGTAGAAGATTTTGGATGTAATATTTGTTTATTTTTCGGTTGGTAATATAAGCAATTATTACTATGCAGACATGTCGGCATAAATATTCTTTTTTTTTTAAAATTAAAAATTATCAAAGAGACCCGTTAGGGGAAATAGGGGGTCTGAGTTTGTTGAATTAAAAAAATAACAAAAATTCAAAGAGACCCCTTTTCTTCCATATGAGATCTGAATTTAATTAACAAAGAGACCTCATATCTTTAAGAATGGGTCTTTTCCCCTTCTTAATTATTTTTTTAATGCTTTATATAACAGAACCCCTTTCTTGCCTAAGGGGTCTCTTGTTTCTAACAAAGAGACCTCCTTTAGATGAGAGGGTCTCTTAATCAAAGAGACCTATGAGATAGAGACCTCCTCAAAAGGGGTCTCTTATGCCATTTTGGAAGGGTCTCTTTGCCCATTTTTGTAGTAGTGCGTGCCGTGCGAACGTGCCCAACAACCGTGCGATCGCACGGCTGTAACTTGGCTAAATCTCAGAAAATCCATGTGTGCTCGCACAGGAATTTAGTGCGAGCCCACCGAAATTCCGTGCGAGCGGGATCCTCTGCGGTGCGATCGCACGAAATCACTCATAGTTCCTGCATCGATTTTCCAGATTTGTGCGAACACACGAATTTGAGGCACGAGCGCACACACTGCCTTGACTTTTGGAGCCAACTCTGTAGACCCGTGCGAGCGCACAAAATGTCCGTGCGATCTCACGGCACCTACTCGAGCAAATCTCAGCTGTTTTTCCATCATTTTCAACATTATCACCTGAAAAGCACAAAGATGGAAAAGGGGAATAAAAGAACAGCAAAACTATATAAAACTAACAAAAAAGCATAATAAAACTCTATAAAATCCTAGCCTAGAGCGACATAAATGCCGCTCATCAAAGACACATTTGGAGGCTTTCCAAACCATTACTCCTATGGAGTGTTTTCAACAGCTTTAGACGGAGCTCTATTTATAGTGAGTGCAGCTGTATTTAGTGCATGTCCCCAAAATTCTACTGGAAGTTCGGCCTGACCCATCATTGATCTAACCATGTCTAGCAAAGTTCTATTCCTCCGTTCCGACACACCATTCCATTGTGGTGTTACAGGAGGAGTCAATTCTGATAGAATTCCACATTCTTTCAGATGGTCATCAAATTCATAGCTTAAATATTCACCGCCTCTATCAGACCGCAGTGCCTTAATCTTCTTGCCTAATTGATTCTCTACTTCACTATGAAATTCCTTGAATTTGTCAAAGGATTCAGACTTATGCTTCATTAGGTAGACATAACCATATCTACTGAAGCCATCGATGAAAGTGATAAAGTAGCTGAAACCACCTCTAGAATTTGTACTCATTGGTCCACATACATCTGTATGGATCAAACCCAATAGTTCAGTTGCTCTTTCTCCAACTTTAGAGAAAGGTTGCTTTGTCAGTTTGCCAAGTAAACATGATTCGCACTTACCATAATCCTCTAAGTCAAATGGTTCTAGAATTCCTTCCTTTTGAAGTCTTTCTAGGCTCTTTATGTTTATATGGCCTAATGGACAATGCCATAGATAGGTGATATCTGAATCATTGTTTTTGGCCTTTTTGGTATTTATGTTATAAACTTGTTTGTCGTGATCCAGTAAATAAAGTCCATTGACTAATCTAGCAGATCCATAAAACATATCTTAAAAATAACACGAGCAACTATTGTCTTTTATTAAAAAAGAAAATCCCTTAGCATCTAAGCAAGAGACAGATATGACGTTTTTAGTTAAACTTGGAGCATGGAAACATTCTTCCAGTTCCAAAACTAGCCCAGAGGGAAATGACAAATAATAAGTTCCTACAGCTAATGGAGCAATCCGTGCTCCATTTCCCACTCGTAGGTCGACTTCACCCTTGCTTAACTTTCTACTTCTTCTTAGTCCCTGTGGATTGGAACATAAGTGTGAGCCACAACCTGTATTTAATACCCAAGAAGTTGAATTAGCAAGTATACAGTCTATAACGAAAATACCTGAAGATGGAACGACTGTTCCGTTCTTCTGATCTTCCTTAAGCTTCAAGCAATCTCTTTTCTAATGCCCCTTCTTCTTACAGTAGAAGCACTCAGACTCAAAAGTGGGTTGACTGACCTTCCTCTTTTCAGACTTGGCGCCAGTTTGCTTAGTCGGGCTGGCCTTCTTGCCACCTTTCTTAGCATTCCTCTTCTTTCCATATTTCTTGAACTTGTCCCCACGCACCATAAGCACATCTTGCTTATCACTTTTGAGCGTCTTTTCAGCGGTCTTCAGCATACCGTGAAGCTTAGTTAGAGTTTTGTCCAGGCTATTCATACTGTAGTTCAGTTTGAACTGATCATACCCGCTATGAAGAGAATGGAGGATGGTGTCTACAGCCATTTCCTAAGAGAATTGCTGATCCAGCCGACTCATATTCTCAATGAGTCCAATCATTTTGAGAACATGTGGACTTACGGGCTCGCCTTTCTTAAGCTCGGTCTCAAGAATTTTCCTATGAGTCTCGAATCTTTCGACTCGAGCCAGATCTTGGAACATGTTCTTTAACTCACTGAAGATCATGAAAGCATCTGAGTTGATGAACGTTTTTTGTAGATCTGCACTCATGATTGCAAGCATTAGACATTTCACATCCTTGTTGGCATCAATCCAACGATTGAGGGCTGCCTGAGTGACCCCGTCGCCAGCGGCTTCGGGCATCGCCTCTTCCAGGACATACTCCTTTTCTTCCTACATAAGAACTATTTGCAAGTTCCTTTGCCAGTCAAGGAAGTTTTTCCCGTTCAACTTCTCCTTTTTGAGAATTGACCGGATGTTGAATGAATTGTTGTTTGCCATATTTAAAACTACAATTGAAAAAACAAACAAGTAAATAACCATTCATAGTTTCTCTTAATAAACTCAAATTCTAGCATGCATGCATAATTTAATGTTCATTAAGAATTTTATTCAAGTTATGTGTTCCGGCAGGTGTGAATAAAATGATTCCAAGACCCTAAAACCATTGAAGAATTAAGCACATTATGTATTTAGACTCAATTCTAAAATCTTTTAGGTAAGCAAAAGCCTTTTGCTAATAGTCTAGAAACTACTCTTGGTTAATAGGTACGTCTAAGAACTTATTAGGTAAACCTATCAATTTTTCCACGACATAAAAGGACACCTTACTTATATCGTTGAGTTTCACCAAAACTAACATGTACTCACAATTATTTTGTGCACCTTACCCCTTTTAGGATCAATAAGTAACACCTCGCTGAGCGTCAAACTATTACTAGATTGATGTAAAGGTTATCCAAGTAAGTGTTATTTTGGCATGCACCTTTTAACTCAATTTTTAAAGTTTGGAACTTATGGCTCTTACTATGTTGGTTAGATTTTAAGTGAACTAAAATCCTTAATCATGCAACATAATCAAGCCATAATCTCATGCATAGTTTAAGACGTATTTAAAGCAATAAATAACTTAAAACATGCATAAGATATTAATGTGATCTAGTATTGCCCGACTTCATCTTGAAGCTTCAACTTCAAAGTCCGTCTTGAAAATGGATTGGAAACTCCGTCTTGAATTTCACTATGGGAGGTGCCATTTTCTTCAAATAGGATAAGCTATAATTAAACTAAGGCAAATTTGCGAAAGACAACCTTTTATAACCACTTTTTTGCGAAAGACAACTTTTTATAATTATTTTTGCGAAAACAGACCTTAAACTAAATTATATTTGCGTAAGACAACCTGAATGGATTTTCAGGCGTTTACCCACCTATTTCCGGTTTGACTTGCCATGTGTCGGTCACGTGAGGCAGTTTTTGCTTATTTCCACCATTTTCCCTCATTTCTTTCCTCCCATATAAAAGCTCCTTAAAACCTAAAAAAAAATATTCATGGCAAGAGAAACACGCCATTAATGAAGCTCAACCATCAAGGAACTACCCATGAATGTAGTAAGTCATTCAATTCCAAACGTCACTTTCTTCAACTACTTCAAATGATGTTTATTTTGCATTTTTGGGTAAAAATTCTGGGCAAAATTCTGAACTTTTTTCACTCCGGTTTTTGCTCAGATTTTTCTTGCTCTGTTGTACTTCAATGGCACCCAATAAATGAAAGAGGAAGGCATCAACATCAAGGAAAAGGAGGAAGAAAACGACATAGATGTAGAGCCCATTTCACCCACAAAATCGAATCAATTCACAAATTTGGGGAAAAAACCCTAACTTTTCTTCATTAAAATTACACAAAATTAAAGAACAAAACTTACCAAAATTAAGTTGTAGAGTGTCGAAAAAAAGTTAATTGAGAAGCAATTTCCTCAGATTCAATCAGCAACAAGATTGGGCGATTCACAAATTTGGGGGATGGAAGAACAGAGAAGAGGAAAAAAATTTGGGTTTTTTTTTTGATTTTATGGGAGGAAAAGAGGTTGTACTTAGTAAAACCGGACAAGTCAAACCGGAAATAGGTGGGTCAACGCCTGAAAATCCATTCAGGTTGTCTTTCGCAAATACAATTTAGTTTAAGATCTGTTTGTGCAAGAAAATTTATAAAAGGTTGTCTTTCGCAAAATTCAGGTTATAAAAGGTTGTCTTTCACAAATTTGCCTTAAACTAATTACAACTATTTGATGGTACGCAAACCTGATAAGCGTGTTTTCCGTCGTTGATAGAAAACCACCTATGCAAACAATATTTATAAAACCACTTCAACTACCGGCAAGCGGTAAGCAAAGGGATGATCCCAAAGAAACGGTGAATTATTGAGTTGGAAGTCAATCTAGTTCGAACAAAGGTTTGTTTTGAATTGTCACTTTTTAAGAGTCTAAAAACAAATAAAGAACTATGTAAAATTGAATCAAGAAAGGGAAATGCTAAGGAGTCGGGGATAGCCTAGGGAAACCGGGGGAAATCAATTCAACTATTTAGCAATGGTGATCATGCAACGAAATGGTGATTAGGCAAACATCATCTAAAGACGAACCCGCCACCTCTCGGATAGGGAACGCTAAGCGTCTAATCCACGGAAGAGCTTTCGCCTAATCCTAGACTAAACTAACTAGCATATAATAGGTACCGCCATTTGATCAACACAAGATAGGTCCACAATGTCTTGCCAAACCTATCCTATGGTTCCACGGAAATCTAATCGAATAGCATTTGCAACTACCACTCAACTAGCATGGATTTCCTATCATCAAATCTTATTTAATCACATGAATCAACCAACAATCAATAATCTATTTCCCCTAATTCATCCCCTAGATTCTCCCCTTTCCCTAACCTAAAACTACTCACTAATCATCCTAACAATCAAGCTATCCATTAGTTCAAAACTAGCTATCATGAAATTAAAGGAGGAGAAGTAGAGAATAGGAAACTCAATTACACAATCAAATCAAAAACTGAAAATCAAAGTAACAAGCAAAATTGAAATCAAGAACTCAAGGTATTGAGGAATTGCAAAACAATTATTAACTAAGCAAGTGAAAGAATTAAAGAACTAAAAATTCAATTGCATAAAGAAGAGAAGAGTTGAAGAAAATTACTGAATTGATGCTTGGAATTGAAGAGTTTCTCTCTCTAGATTGAAGAACAAAATCACAAAACCTCAAGAATTGAAAGTGTAAAAATATGAAATGTAAAATATGAAAGCGTAAAATGAAAATAATCAAAAATCCTATTTATACTAAACCCCAAAAATAAGAGTTTTAAACTCGAAAACTGAATCCCACGCAGCCGTGCGAACGTGCAGACCCAGGTGCGATCGTGCTGTGTATCAATGCGAACGGGCCCTGCGACGATTCTTCTCCTTCGTGCCGTGCGATCGTGCCCAACAACCGTGCGATCGCACGACTATGACTTGGCTAAATCTTAGAAAGTCCTTGTGTGCTCGCATAGAAATTTAGTGCGAGCCCACCAAAATTCCGTGCGAACGGGCTCCTCTGCGGTGCGATCGCACAAAATCACTCATAGTTCCTGCATCGATTTTCCGGATTTGTGCGAGCACACGAATTTGAGGCACGAGCGCACACACTGCCTTGACCTTTGGAGCCAACTCTGTAGACCCGTGCGAGCGCACAAAATGTCCATGCGATCGCACGACACTGCCTTGACTTTTGGAGCCAACTCTGTAGACCCATGCGAGCGCACAATATGTCCATGCTATCGCACGGCACCTGTTCGAGCAAATCTCATCTGTTTTTCCATCATTTTCAACATTAATACCTGAAAACCACAAAGATGGAAAAGGGGAATAAAAGAACAGCAAAACTATATAAAACTAACAAAAAAGCATAATAAAATTCTATAAAATCCTAGCCTAGAGCGACATAAATGCCGCTCATCAAACTCCCCCAAGCTAAGCGTTTGCTAGTCTCTAGCAAACAAAACTCAACTAGGGAAGAATGAGCAACCTATCAAGTTCTAAAATTTACCAAAATCGAAATCTAGCAAATCTAATCAAGGCAAGACTAAAAATGGAAAACGCAAATCAAGAAAAGAGAGAAAGAAAAGAAGAAAAGAAAAGAAAAGAAAAGAAAAGAAATTAAACTACAAAATCCAAGATGGGGGCTTTATTATGGAACAAGCATAGAAGAACACTAATATTACTAATCAAATAAATGAGTACACGCTAAATAATGTCCCAAATCGAGTGAAAGATTCGAGCATCAAGCAAAGCGAACTAAAGGCAAACACTAGTCAATCCCCCTACATCCGGGCATACCACGTCAAAACTCTAGATCTTATTCACCTTTGAGAATAGCGTCTCGAGACACCGCGAAGGCCCCAGAAAATCAACATTAGGCTACCCGACATCTTAGCATGACAATCCCATTCCATAAACTTGACCAAATCCTCCCTCCACCGACAATGACTCAACTCAAAAGGGTCAAGATGACTTTTTAGGGTGTAACGTAGGCTAGGGGTAAGGTGCGGAATAAATTTGGGATGTGGTGCTCATACCTAAAGTTAAGCGCAATAGGAACTCAACTCAAGCATAATCAACCGAAAATAAACTTTTCCACTTATTTGGGATACCCCCAAGCTTATTCAACAACAACTCTAAACTACAACTCTTTTTGTTCTTTTTTTTCCTTGATTTTATTTTCCTATTTTTTGTGTTTCAATTGAAACTTTTCTCATGCCTTGTTTTTCTCTATTCTTGGCTTTTTCAGAATTTTTTCTTTTGCTTATTTATTCACTATATACAACATTCTTCCAAAACTTTGCCATTCATACCAAACAACATTCATTCCTCAACTTTGCATAATCAATCCAAAACAACAAGCATCATAACTCTAAGCTTCACTATCACTTTTAAGGGTGAAAACAAAACAAAGGCTATTAGGCTTGTATTGTGCTCATAAGAAATGAAGGGTCAAGGCTCAAATGGCTAGCAATGGGGCAAGTGCAAACAAAAACATATGAGGAAAATAGAAAATGAAGTTATAAACTAAAAAGAAAAATAGTCACCGAAAGAAATGCCTCTATCGTCCCCTAAAGTAGTTCGGTTGCGGTCTCGGGAAGGAAATGGTCAAACTCGGGAGACAACAAAAGTCAATTTTAAGGATCCATGCCACTCAAATGAATATATGAATATGTGTTTGGGCTAATTTGAACATGAACCTCACAAGGGAGCAAATACCATTCTCTCCGGCTTCAAATCACTAGATAATTCAACACCATCTTACCACAAGCCAAGAGTTCATGACGCATGCCACCCAAAGTTCAACCAACTTTCTTGACACCAAATCCTAGACTCGACCCAAGACATTAAGAACCGTGTAAAAATCTACCAACTAGGAATAAAAGCATTCTAATCTACAAGTTCCAATTTTATATGCCCCAATCAAGAATATTGCCAAGAAAACCTAGAAAACTTGCCTTGACGAAAAAGAAATCAAAACAAAAAGAAAAGGAAGAAAATAAGAAAACACACCAAAAAGGAAACACAAAGAAACAAACACAAAGAAAAAAAAAAAACTAAAAATCAAGCTAAATCAAACTAAGAAAACAAAGAAACAAGCATGTGTTGGTATGATTTCAAAGCAAAGAGCATCAACAAATAAGCATCCACAAACAAAACTCCCCCCAAGCTAGAATTAGGCCATGTCCTCAAGGCCGAAAACTAAGCAAGGAGGGGCACAACTGCCCATCCACCCAAATGCCCCAACATGATATATGCCCAACCCAAAGAATGCATAAGAGTCGGAAGGATGTTACCGGAAGTAACGTGGGAGCAAGTCCCGCAAAGACCCGGGTAAAACCCGAACAAACTCACCAAAAATGGACGGACAAGGCACAAGGTGGAAAGTGAGAACTCACCGCAAAGAATCATACCAAAATAGTGCTCAAAAACAAGGGAGAAAAATGGTTAGTAGACGAGGGCCAAATGGCCAAAACACACTAAAAACATCATCAAAGACTCAACATCAACTTATACACAACCACATGAAGTGGCAAGAAGACCATCAACACCAACAAGCTGCAAAAGATCCCAAGCAAAACCCCCACCCCGGCAATTCTCCCCCAAGCTAATTGCAAGCATACCATCACATCAAGAGGGGGGAGAAACGGAGGGAACCCTAAGAAGAAGGACCCGGGGCATGCGCCTTACCCTTTGCATCATAAATCCTCCAAAAGTCATCCCGCTCAAGGCGATGGGCACGAGCCGCATCGTCGATGAAAGGGGTCACATTGTAGGTGGGGTCCACATTGGGCCCCGAAGCATCGGTGTAAGGCGGCCAATCATATTCGGGCCGAAGGGGGTAGTTGCCATGGGGAGGCTCTCCTCGGGGACCATCCCAACCTCCCATGTACCCCCTAGGCCACCCGGTGAAATCCTCGGGCCAACCTTCTGGCCGATCAACCGGTGGGGGAGTGGGATACATGGGGTCACCACGGTAGTCACTCCCGCCCATCATGGTATAATCATAAGGCGGAAAAGAGGGAGGAGTGACTCCGGGTTGGGATGGCCCCGTCCAATACGGGTAGGTAGGTGTACACTCCTCATTCCAACTAGGGATGGGCCCTTGTTGGGGAGGGTGATAGGGATAGTTGACATAGGGGGCAAAATCCCCTTTGTCAACATGAAAATCGTACACCCGCCTACCGTAGTAGGACGAGTCAAAATCGGGATAAGAATCCCCTGTGCGGCTTCCTTGTGAAGCAAGAGAAGCCAAGGTGTTAGCTTGGCTCTCTTGTCCTTGCAAGATAGCCGCAAGGGTGGATTGCAAGCCTTGAAAATCAAAAGGAGAGGAAGAAGAGGACATACCACCCTCATTAGGGGAAGGCTCCAAGATAGGAGGATTACGGGGAGGACTATGTGGAGGAGAATCCGGATTGGGTTGAGGAGGAGGAAGCCGCTGTGCTTGGGCAACGAATCGCGGGTCACGGGGAAGCAACTACCGGACATTAGGAGTCCAAGAAGTGATGGCGGGATTGGGCAGGATGCACCAATCTCGCTGCTTTACCATCCAAATATACTTGTCGTCCTTGGTGGCCTTGATCCACTTGGCATTGGAGAGTGTCCTCAAGTCAAGGAACTCCCCTCCGGGAACCTCATCCAACTCAGCTAAGATGTCCTTATAGGGATCACCGGGGAGTGTAGACACCTACTTTTGTCCCCATTCCCGAAAGGGAAGGTTCGATGATGAAAGCATAAAAACTCCACTTAACAACGCATCTCCTATAAAATAAATGAATCTCGATTCCCCATTTCATTTCACCCGAAACCTGCTATTTATGGAAACCTACTAAAAATAGTAACTGCCGTAAAAGGTAGCTTCTAAAAGTGGCAAATCATAAAAGATAGAAACCTGTCAGAATTAGGTGTTGCACTCCAACATAAATCCTAAATGAGATAGAAAACCGCGAGAATCCTATTCCTAATAGGATCCGGAAATAAGAGTTACGTATTAATTAAAATCCTAACGAGCTTAGAGTTCGTAACGGGCCCAGACGCATTCCGTCGTAAAATTGATACGCGCTAAAAGACTCGAATTAATCTCAAACTCTACGGATTTTAGGAATCCGAATCTGACTAAACAAAACTGAAAATACCTGGGTACGTTTCTTTTCCTAATTCTTTGTGGATTAGAACTCTGCAATTCTATCTTTCCACGAACTCTTCCCTATAAATAGGCCCCTAGTTTCGACGTGAAACAACACACAACAACACATAATATATTCTGAGTATTGACTCTAAACCCCTTAGCCTAAGCCTCTCGCTGCGAAACTGTTCACGCGTTCTGACGCAATCGATCCATAAATCGAACAGAACGTATCCTGTCCCATAATTGAGATTCGTTAAATAAAAAGGAGAAATAGCAAAGTCAAAGTGGTCAGTTTTCTGAGAACCGTGACGCACCTCTCAAGGGTGCGTCGTAATGTGTCCCTTTTCGATGATTTAACTGCTTTCCTCGCCCTTTTTATGAACTGTTAAACTAACCTAATATGATTGTTCTATCACGCCTAACAAATATAATATTTTTGGGAAATCGGATTATCATGCTAGGTCCCTTAACGCTATTTAAATTAGATAATCACGATCGAATTAGTATTATATGTTGCATATTGCTAAAATCAACTCAGATTAGTTTAATAGTTAACGCATGTCCCTTCAATTATTTATGTTGAGCTAGTAAGGATATCCTGCCTCTGGAGTTATCGACGAGCGAATTACTCCTCTCGGTAGTTACAGTCCCCCGAACCCTCAATCTCTCCCTTGCGGGTGTATATTGAGAGATCCCCACACCAGGGATCACAAGGGAACCTACGGCCGTCGTGGTCAAACATAATTGCACTCCCTTTATGTCACGATAACCGGGTTTTGTCAGTTTTTCTCATTGTCGTTAAAAACTGAATGGCGACTCCTATATTACTAGTCAATTGGGTGTATACTCACAGGAAATCCAGTTACACTTGATTGAATAAAAAGAATCGTCACACCCACGAGGGACAAGGTCACGCATTAGCCTCGCGCTTTTTCGACCCCCTCACAGTGGCGACTCAGCTGGGGATAGTGAAGGAAATACTCGTGCTTGTAGGTAATCAAAATAGCCGAAGGGTGAAACGATCCTACCGCGCGTTTATTTCCCCATCAAGTTGGGACGACCTGAAAATCAGCATATTAATGTGAACGGGCAGAACTGCATAACGAATCTCGGCTCCCTCAGGAGTTGGGACTAAGGATACCTTTTTCCGCCAATAGGGGGGTGCATACGCCGCGCATGTTTCCCACTCGGTACTTGTGCAGGTAGTACACCTATCCCGAACCCAATCGCTCGCTCATTAGGTACCTTTCGCCTGCATGCCCCCTTGGCTTGCACTTGCGGGTTGGCCTCTTGGGCGAAATTCGTCTGTTGAAGACACTACCTCGACCGGGGCATGTGTTGGATCTACGATAGAAGCGGTACCAAACCAGGCGCAAATAAACTACCCATAGAAGCCTATCATAAACTACGTGGCATATTTAATTTTCAAATCCATGTTTGTAATGTAGTTATGTGTAGCAAAATATGTGATTGTGTGTGACAAACTATCCTAGAAAACCAACGACCTTAAAAATTGCCCAAACATTCATAGACTAATTTGCCAAAGAGTTATACCGAAACACGTGTTTCACAAACCCGAATGATCGCCACAAAAATAAGCGACGCTCGGGATGGCATGTAACGAATCCCACAAACGATGTTACGCGTAAAGGACGTTATTAGGCAAGCACGCAAAATCGAAGTCGCATAAACAAAAGTATACGCAAACAGAAAACGAGAACCAGCCAGGGACGCATTTTCAACGCCCCTGGCTGGGCGCTAAAATTTCTCACGCTCAATGCTGGGCGCTGAAGTTGCTGCCTGGCCTTTTGGTCAGGCACAGCAGCCTCGGTGCCCGCGCATAAAAAATATACGTAGCAAAAAAAAGGAAACTTTTTGAAAAAAAATTGCTGCGAGGGCGTATGAAAGGCACTCGATTCTAAAAAGCGACTTGTGAAAAATAAAATAACTCTTTGTGTCGTTGTTATGCCTCCTACGACGACAATGCTCGGCACCAAAACCGAGCATGCTAATTAAACGACCTTGAATGTCACATAGGCAAAGTATTCAAAAAATAATGTTCAAATGAAGTTTTCAAAGAAAAATAATGTTCGAATAAAAAAAATAAATCCGAGTCTAGATTAGGCTATGCCAAAGTACAATCTAAATCCTAAGTCTTAGTTGTCTTATCCATAGAATCGGTCCTAATGCTTGGTGTCGTTCTGCAAGTTAAAAGGTTAAACCATATTGAGTCTCCTCTCCTAACATTTAAATCAATAAGCACCCATATGTAATTGTCATCCCTTACTAAGAATCCACGGCCTAAATACCCTCTCTCACCAATAAAAATAATATATTATAGTATTTGCAAAATGGAAACAGTCACATTCTGAAAATCATTCCCACGTAGTCGCACAACCCCCAAAGTGAACCTAAGGTGTCAACACCATTGGCAAAGAAAAAATTAATGGCCTCAAGGCTTATGATCACATTGGGTCACGACTATCATAGTCCTCTCGAGTCACTCGCTCCTTGAAATACTACTAAGTACGGACTAAAAGATTTTCCATGAATGCAACATTACCAACCATGAAAATACCCAAATCGGCATACCATAAAGCTACCATTGGGGTAAAGCAATACACACTAAGAGAGAAGCCGCACTAATGATTCTAGTCTTGCAAAAATAAAAATTCGATCTCCCCAATTAACTACCTTGCCAACATTAAAGCAAAATGGCGCATGACAAATGAACACCAAAGGGTTAAAATCTAAAGTGTCAACCAACAAAAGTTATGGTCCAATTAGCCTAAGTCCGAGGGTCGCTTGGTCAAGTACTATAGGCTTACGCCACGTCATTATTTTGAGTCTAGGCCACCTCCTTGTATTCCTACACGGGTTATAATCAGAAAATTAATGAAAGTTCGAGTCTAAATCACGACTTCCAATTAAACCCCAGAAACTGGAGTCTGAAAAGAAACAAAAATATTTTCGATGTAATTCTTTCGTTAAATTTGAATAAGGTAAAAACAACATTTTGAATCTACGCTATTTGCACATTTTAAGAGACGACTAAATACGCTTGCAAAGTAAGACAATTAAAAGGTCCACTATAGGCCTACCAAACGAGGCTCACTCAGTCTCGCCTCGTGACTCAAAGACCACAACCATCTACCTTTTAGCCCAAATTGATTGAAGGATTTATGTCGGGAAGAAATCCCGAGCGAAAAAAATATAGAAAGAGAAAAGGGAGAGCGAAAAGAGCGAAACATGAAATACTTAGCCCGTACCTCCCAAAGTGCGAAATTTACCGAAGGAAAAGAATTGAGTCAACCAATCCAAATCATGCCACAAATACTACATAAAGTTCTACGATGTCTACCCTTCCCGGACCATATGTTCTTAGACGCCTTCGCTCTGGGGCCCCTGTTCAGCTCAGTTAACCCATCCATGTTCTCATCGCCATAACCCAAGAAACCATTACCTCGACTCTTGTTCTCGAACTTGTTGTCAACCGCAAACCACGCACGGCCATTGACACGTGCGTCATACCCATTATTTCCAAAGCCCAAACCTGCTCTTACACCACCATTAGTATAATAACCATACAACCTGTTTGGATACATCCTGTGATATACCCTTGAGCCGTCCCCATGCTATTCATTGGCCTTGGTTGATGCAATCCTCATGCTTGACTAATACCTATACAACTCATTCAACCCATCTTTCAAGCCGTCTTGAGTCACAAATAAAAAAAAAAGACAAATGAAAAGTACATTCTACGCTTAACGTAAAAAAATAATAATAAATAATAAAAAAGAAACTTTGCAAAGCGCCTCTAAAGTTAGTCTAAAAGAAAAAGGAGCATTTAGCGCACCAAAAAAAAAAAAAAGATCCCCCCAGAAATAATTTTCAGCGCCCACAGCTGGGCGCCGAAATCTTTAGCGCCCAGGCCTGGGCGCTGATTCTCTCTGCTTGCTAAAATTTGTCCAGAAGTGCTCGTCATTTTATCCTCACGTGCACGGAAAAATAACGAACACTTGGGGGGTACAACACGTATTCATATATACGTACCACCAAAAAAATACATGTACTCAAAAAATATAAAACAAATTTTTGGCTTACGGCAAAGCAACAG
This sequence comes from Spinacia oleracea, assembly GCF_020520425.1. NCBI lineage: Eukaryota > Viridiplantae > Streptophyta > Magnoliopsida > Caryophyllales > Amaranthaceae > Spinacia > Spinacia oleracea. The sequence goes on from NC_079489.1 coordinate 98,519,319, forward strand.
ATTAAAATAATAATAAACTTTACTTATTCTACCGTTTCAAATAATATGTTTCCACCTCAGAACATACTTGTTTAAAATCGGCATTCTATGAAACCATTTTCTAGGCTAAGAACTACGCAAGACCTGATTCCAAATTAAATCTATTTAAAGCGGATACGTAGGCAATCCATGATTCGGTCCAACCAATTCGCAAAAATATTAAAAGCCTATAGAAAAACAAGAATAAGAAATAGAGTCCCTTATTGAAATTTAATTACTTGCAATCCAAGTCGAAAGAAAAATTTAAGTCTAAGGAAGAATCCAAGTCATCAAAATGCCAAAATTAATGAGCACACATCGAAAAACAATAAGGGCATGTACCCTTGCCAGAAGGAGCACTCACACTCCTAGGAACTTAGCCAAGACTCAAAAGACCGCTTTGCCTCAATTGAATGGGGGCTAGCGCAAACGTCCATGACCTCTAAAATACTCGACTTGACCCTCCCGAAAGCGAACTAAGTCACTTAAAGACCTTCTTTCACCACTAGACACAGTCATAATCGCCAACAAGTAATAAAGGCAGTAAGCTTGCAATAAAGAGGACTGTTCTACGGCGTCGCCCCATGGTAATTCAAATGCTTGCGAATCCCCTTTGAAAAAAATGGTACATTGTCAATAGGACTTGGCACTTAACCAAGGCTCACCCTACTCAGGAATATGACATGGGCATCTAAAATCGATATCTGAAAGCATCATTAATGGGAAGACATAATAGCAACTGGGGGCTAAAAAGTGAAATGAAAGAGCTAGGGAAAGAACTAAGTATACCTTGACCTTTTGTGCAGACATACACCAAGTAAATCTAATTTTAAAACGGTTTATATTCCCGCAATTCTGGAAAAGATGGCCCTAAAAGCCTAAAGCATATGCCAAACGGGCACAAGTAATATCTTGACGCCTGCGCCCTGGCTTCCAGCAAATCCTTAGACAGCATTCCAAAAATCGTAACAGTATTTTGATTCACTCATATAATCCTGTACGAACCCTTCTATAAGTCAACCTACTTAGGACACCTCGGATTGTACACAGTAGGACTCGGGTTTTAAATAATTTTCAAATAATTTTTAAAGACTTCTTCGAACATAATAAAGTGTCGTTGGTTTAAGCTTAGTATGCGTCTATCTCAACGTTGCAAGTGAGTCAAAAAGATTTTTAAATATGATTATGGGTAAAGAGAGGCACCTAGCTTTTGGTCAAGGCACACTTCGACATATGACTACCTTGACCGTGGCAATGTCGCACAATACGACATTTACAAGAGAAGTAGCAAAATCACTACTCGAACGTACCTCGCACTAAACGAGTCTGGTTCAAACTATTCATGATACATGTCACCATGAACGCATAAAAACGTATGACAAGCATTATAGCACCAAGCCAATCCCGTAGCTACAATTGGAGGCTTGAGAAAAACACTCTAAAAATGCTCGAAATGACGGAATGCTCGCAAATTCTCGACGCTAATGCTATACATACGTCATAGGGGCACAATCCTAAGGTTTGATCATATAAAACGAACCTTAGAATGGCTACAACTCCTCCCAAATTCTAAAGCACTACTTAGAATATATAAAGTCACCCCACTAACAAGGGTAACTGAAAATCGCGAGTCACCAAAACTCCGATCAAACTACTGCACATAACGCTCGCCCTACAAGCGCCCGTTACACAGTCTACCTCGTTCCAAGGCAAAAGCGGAAAAAAAAGTCAAGAATAAGAACTGTCAAAATATACCCAGAAATCAATTTCAACGCCCAGAGCTGGGCGCCGATATCTTTGACGCCCCAGCCTGGGCGCTTAATCTTTATGCTAGCCAAGTTTTGCCCAGATATAAAAATAAGGGAAGAAACACCTATGAATCCTCGCATCGAACGAAGTAATAAGCCGTGCAAACCCACGCAGAAGGTGATACACTTGTTCGAGCACCTGAACGAGGCATGATGAAGTACTCCAATGCAAAAAATGACGATATCCCAACGCCTGGAGGAATATTCTAAGACACGCCGTTAGGCCACACACGCCTACGTTGCACCATGAGTTCAACCATCCCACAGTACAAGTCTAAAAAAGAGTAAGGCATATTGCACTAATGTAGGCACGACCAAAGAGCATGTGTAAAAGAGGCAAAGACTACTTATCGCCCAAATTCCAAATGCAAGCTACACGACTTCTACATTAACGATTGAAAGTAGCAAAATATTACCTACCACGAAAGGGATAGCTCGCACCTGCACGAGCGGAACCCCAGGGCATCTGTCTCAAAAGAACCTACAAAAATCGTACGCCAAAAGGAAGCATCCCAACATGCATACTTGGGGGGTTCCAAGCTACGAAACAACCATAGAAAAATAAAAAAAATCTCGAAGCAAATGTTTGAACAATCGAAAGGGCACGATGTTTGAGCCCACTTCATGAATGAGCCTGAACCCTATCAAGCTTATAAGCAAACTATTCAAAATCGGTCATTGCTCAAAAAATGATTCAAGCAAACTGATTAATGGACCGCACACAACGGCCATTCTATGAACGCTCGTTCGCACATACATATCATCATTCTAAGTATCGGACATTCACGAACGCGTTCAAAAGGAAAAAAAATATATACAACAACTAGAGCGGTCAAAGTCTTACGCCTCAAGGTATGTTCCTCGGGCCATATAGACTCGCCCAACTGTTGCAATAACTGTACGCCTTAAGAGCAACAGTTCCTTAAAATAAATCACCCCAAAGCGACAAGCACCGTAATACACCAATCGGCTACGGCTTCTCAAGAAAATCATCACGTTGTAAAAACAAAGAAAAAACAAAAGAAAAGAGAATACATAGAACTTCCAAGTGAATGAACAAGAGGCCAACTGTGTCATAAAAAGACCAGCCCAAACAACACTTTCAACGCCCCACCTGGGCGTGAATTATTTCAACGCCCAGGCCTGGGCGCCGAAAATGAACCCAGGCTCAAAAAGGCCCTAACTTCTATTGGGCCCTGCCATATTCATTCGGCTTGAAAATTGCCGATTTCGTCACTGAAAGTCGCACCTCACGGCTTTGTTAAGAGTAGCACACCACTATAAAGATCACCCGCACTTACGAGCACGATCCCAAACACGATCAAGGACATTACAAATGTTTATCCCCAAGGAACCTTTTTGACAAGAAATGACCATCAAGCACGAATGCTTGGGGGCTCGCAAAAGTGGACTCCAACCAGGAGCGCGCAATCCAAAATCACATTCCCACACTACGCCACGCACCATATCATGTTTGGATATCTCAAAAAATATATTGTTAAACAAAAATATACACGGTGTGGACCCACTTACAGGACACATCTAATCAGGGAATATTACGACCCACCAACAGGTTGTAATCACCAAAAGCTCTTCTACATAGGCAAAATAAGAAAATTCAAAATGGGCCCGCCCACCCTCAGCGGGCGGGGTCTGCGTCATTAGCCGCGCAGGACCTCTGTTTTCAAAAAATAAAGTCTTAAAATTTAAAATAGGCTCGCCATCTTCAGCCGGCGGGGTGTACGGCGCAAACCACGTAGGTCCTTATTTTCAAAAAAAAAAAACAAAATAAAATTTCAAAACAGATTCGTCCACTTCAATCGGACGGGGCGTCCACCCTCAGCGGACAGGTTCGCCATCTTCAGCCGGCGGGGTCTACGTCACAAACCGCGTAGGTCCTTATTTTCAAAAACATCAAAACAGATTCGTCCACTTCTATCGGACGGGGGGTCCACCCTCAGCGGACAGGTTCGCCATCTTCAGCCGGCGGGGTCTACGTCACAAACCGCGTAGGTCCTTATTTTCAAAAACATCAAAACAGATTCGTCCACTTCTATCGGACGGGGGCTCCACCCTCAGCGGACAGGCTCGCCCACCTTCAGCGGGCGGGGTCTGCGTCACTAACAGCGCAGGTCCTTAGTCGCTGCAGCGATAACTTTTATTGGTTTTCCCTTTTTCCAAAAATTAAAGGATTGGTTTTCCCTTTTTCCAAAAATTAAAGGATTGGTTTTCCCTTTTTACAAAAATTAAAGGATTGGTTTTTCGTTTTTCCAAAAAAGAACAATGTGCTGGATTTTCCTTTGTTTTACGTCCTATAAAAACAAGGGGGTTTTCTCGTTTAGCTAGCCCTGAAAATGAGAATCTTTAAAAACGTTTTACCTCGTGATTGGGCTTGGCCAGGCCCAATTACACTTTACAGCTTTAATTTCGAAAGCATTTGTAGCTACTCCCAATGACAAAGTGAGGGAGTTTCTACGCATCTTTAGATCCTTCCAATGACAAAGTGAGGAAGTTTCTATACTATCAGTTGACAAATCCCAATGACACGTGAGTGGCGACTCCTATATTACTAGTCAATTGGGTGTATACTCACAGGAAATCCAGTTACACTTGATTGAATAAAAAGAATCGTCACACCCACGAGGGACAAGGTCACGCATTAGCCTCGCGCTTCTTCGACCCCCTCACAGGGAGTGCCCTCAAGAGAAGAGTGAGCATCCCTCCTAAGAGAATATCCGCACAAGTCGGCTGCCCATCCCGATGCTCAATGATTCGGGTGATCAACAACTGCCCAAAATCTAGGATCCCCTCATTCTTCTCTGTGGCTAACCATAGGGCGCAAAGTTCCGCACTAGATAAGGATCCGGTGGCCCCCTTTGCAAAGACCGCATATAGGAGCATGCGGTTCAAGTAACGAATGGCGAGGTGGTGAAAAGAAGAAGACTTGGCCGAGGAGGGAATGAATTTCTTCTCCTCTCCCGTGAGCTTTCCCCACCAAATATTCTCATCATAGTTGTCAACACACTCCGCCACCGGATTAACGATCAAACCCCGGTTCGGGTGAGAGGTAATGAAATCATTCGGGTTGATGTTAAAGAAATCATTGATCGCCTCGTCGATGAGCACGTGTTGATTATTGAAAGCTTGGAAATGAAGCTCAACCGACTCTTTACCATTGTCATACACCCGGCGCCTCCTAGCCGAGGAAAGAACTGTGAGGTTATGATACATATGATATTACATAAATCATGCGGAAACAACCATTAACCCAGGATTACATATTATTTACACATAATCATATAGCATAATTTAGATGCATACTCTTTGTTGCGTGCCCTCCCTAGCTGCGCCCGAACCGAACAAGAACAAGTCTTTAGGACTCCAAGTGTCGTCCCTCCGTAGATAGTCCACAGCACGTCCGGATCCGCCTTAAGATTGACCAACTAGAATCGCCCTTAAGGTACTAGAATTTTCGGCAATTTTGAGCAAGATGTGTGATTGAATTTTTCTCTCAAAAACTCACTTTGAATACTTTGAAACTCGTTATAAATTGTGAGCCCAAGCCACATATTTATAGGGGTATGGAAAGGGAATTGGAATCCTATTCAGATACAAATTAATTAAACCTAGAATCCTACAAGAACTCTAATTAATTAATTTATCAAATAGAATTAGGAATTTAATCATTAACCGAACTCTGCATGTTCTAGGAATCGTGCATGAACACAAACACTCACGCACACACACACGGCAGCCACGATGGGCCGCCCATGCGCGTGCGTGCGAGCAGCAGCCCACGCAGCGAGGCCTACGCGAGCTACAAGCCCATGTAGCTCCTGCGCGCGCTGCGCGCGCTGTGCGCGCTGCCACGGCCTGTTGGGCCTGGCCTTGCGCTGGGCCTGGCGTGGCCTTGGCTGTTCGTGTGGCGCGCTTGGCTTGCTGGGCGATGGCCGGGCTTCGTGCTGGGCCCTCGTCCGGCAGGCCTCGTCCGATGCTTATTCGTACGATACGCTTCCGATTAAATTTCCGATTCCGGAATTCATTTCCGATACGAACAATATTTAACATTTCCGATTCCGGAATTAATATCCGTTTCGAACAAATATTTAATATTTCCGTTTCCGGAATTATTTTCCGATTCCGATAATATTTCCGATTCTGACAATATTTCCGTTTCCGGCAACATTTCCGATTCTGGCAATATTTCCATTTCCGATAATATTTTCCGATACGTACCATGTTTCCGTTTTCGGCAACATCTACGACTTGGATAATATTCATATTTCCGATACGATCCATATTTCCGTTTCCGGCAATATCATCGTTTCCGGAGTATTCATTTCTTGCTTGTGACGATCTCAGCTCCCACTGAAACCAAGATCCGTCGATTCCGAATATTCATAGATGGAGTATTTAATGCCATTAAATTCTTGATCCGTTTACGTACTATTTGTGTGACCCTACGGGTTCAGTCAAGAGTAAGCTGTGGATTAATATCATTAATTCCACTTGAACTGAAGCGGCCTCTAGCTAGGCATTCAGCTCACTTGATCTCACTGAATTATTAACTTGTTAATTAATACTGAACCGCATTTATTAGACTTATCATAGAATGCATACTTGGACCAAGGGCATTATTTCCTTCAGTCTCCCACTTGTCCTTAGGGACAAGTGTGCATTTCCTAATTCCTTTGTCGCTCGATGCTTGCTCTTGAACATAAGGTAAGAGTTGTCATCCTTATTATGTCCAGAGGTGTTCCTCGGTTTCAGAGTTCAACTGATCAAATAAACAGATAATCATAGCCTATGATTCATCCGAGCACGGCCATGCATTTCACAGTTTCTAGCTCTCCGAGTGGCCTTGTACAACTTTTAAGCATCTCATCCCGATTTATGGGAGGACAATCCCAATCTTGCGATCTTGAGATTAGACTTCGTTTGATAGGTGATTACCTGAGCGTTGCCTTTATAGCCTCCTTTTACGGTGCGACGGTTGGTCAACGTCAAAGCAACCAGTTCTCAAACAAGTAATCTCAAATCACTCAGGTATTGAGGATTTAGTGTCTAATAATTTAATGAAATTTACTTATGACAGATTTTCATCTCTTACAGTAAAGTTTCATAGGTCTTGTCCGATACTAGTCTTCCCAAAGTAAGTATCTATGCAAATGATTATGACATTGCCATGTCCACATAGTTCAAGAAACAGAACTACTAGTCATCTTGCATTCTAATCGTCTAACGTTTTCTATGCGTCCAACTTTATAGAAAACTCCGATTAGGGACCATTTTCAACCTTTGACATTCAAGTTCACTTGATAGACATTTCTTAGTCACAGGACTGGTCCTGACAGTCTATCTTGAATATATCGTCAAGTTGAAGGGACTCATCATTTAATAAACCACAAATTAAATGGAAAAATGAATTCTTTTCATTTATTGTGAATGATTAACCAATAATGTTTTACAAAGATTTAAACTCTAAAACTTTAAAACATTAAATAGAGACATCAAAGCCATTCTCCAATATGCTTGATTCCCATAGCTGCAGTGTGCGAGTTGTGCTTCGCTTGCGGCAGAGGTTTAGTTAATGGATCTGATATGTTGTCATCAGTTCCAATCCTGCTTATCTCGACTTCTTTTCTTTCAACGAACTCTCGTAGAAGGTGAAATCTACGAAGTACATGCTTGACTCTTTGGTGGTGTCTAGGCTCTTTTGCCTGTGCAATAGCTCCGTTATTGTCACAATACAGGGCTATTGGTCCTTTAATGGAGGGGACTACACCAAGTTCACCTATGAACTTCCTTAGCCATATAGCTTCCTTTGCTGCTTCATGTGCAGCAATGTACTCCGCTTCAGTTGTAGAATCCGCAATGGTGCTTTGCTTAGCACTTTTCCAGCTTACTGCTCCTCTGTTGAGGCAGAAGACAAACCCAGACTGTGATCTGAAATCATCTTTGTCGGTTTGGAAACTTGCGTCCGTATAGCCTTTAACAATTAATTCATCATCTCCACCATAGACCAGGAAGTCATCTTTGTGCCTTTTCAGGTACTTCAGAATATTCTTAGCAGCAGTCCAATGCGCCTCTCCTGGGTCTGACTGGTATTTGCTCGTAGCACTGAGTGCGTACGCAACATCCGGGCGTGTACATATCATAGCATACATTATTGAACCAATCAATGATGCATATGGAATCCCATTCATTCGTCTACGCTCATCAAGTGTTTTTGGGCACTGAGTCTTGCTTAGAGTCATTCCATGAGACATGGGTAGGTAGCCTCGCTTGGAGTCCGCCATCTTGAACCTATCAAGCACCTTATTGATATAAGTGCTTTGACTAAGTCCAATCATCCTTTTAGATCTATCTCTGTAAATCTTGATGCCCAATATGTACTGTGCTTCTCCTAGATCCTTCATCGAAAAACATTTCCCAAGCCAAATCTTGACAGAGTTCAACATAGGAATGTCATTTCCGATAAGTAATATGTCGTCGACATATAATACTAGGAAAGCAATTTTGCTCCCACTGACCTTCTTGTATACACAAGATTCGTCTGCGTTCTTGATGAAACCAAAGTCACTGACTGCTTCATCAAAACGTATATTCCAGCTCCTGGATGCCTGCTTCAATCCGTAGATTGACTTCTTTAGCTTGCATACCTTTTTAGCATTGTTTGGATCCTCAAAACCTTCAGGCTGTGTCATAAACACAGTTTCTGTTAAAACGCCGTTTAAGAAAGCAGTTTTGACATCCATCTGCCATATTTCGTAATCGTAATATGCAGCGATTGCTAACATTATCCGAATAGACTTTAGCATTGCAACTGGTGAAAAGGTTTCATCGTAATCCACACCGTGGACTTGCCTGTAACCTTTTGCAACCAATCTAGCTTTGAAAACTTCAAGTTTCCCATCCTTGTCCTTTTTCAGTTTGAAAACCCATTTGCTTCCAATGGCTTGGTAGCCATCTGGCAAATCGACCAAATCCCATACTTGGTTTTCAGACATGGAGTCTAATTCAGATTGCATGGCTTCTTGCCATTGCTTGGAGCTAGGGCTCGTCATAGCTTGTTTGTAAGTCGCAGGTTCATCACTTTCAAGTAATAGAACGTCATAGCTCTCGTTCGTCAAAATACCTAAGTACCTTTCCGGTTGAGATCTATATCTTTGCGATCTACGCGGGGTAACATTTCTAGATTGACCATGATTCTCACCAGATTCTTCTAAAGATCTCTGAGTTTCATCCTGAATGTCATCTTGAGCATTCTCTAGAGTTTGTTGTTTGACTCGAATTTCTTCGAGGTCTACTTTTCTCCCACTTGTCATTTTGGAAATGTGATTCTTCTCCAAAAAGACACCATCTCGAGCAACAAACACCTTGTTCTCAGATGTATTGTAGAAGTAATACCCCTTTGTTTCCTTTGGATAGCCCACAAGGATACATTTGTCAGATTTTGGATGAAGTTTGTCTGAAATTAATCGTTTGACGTATACTTCACATCCCCAAATCTTAAGAAAAGACACATTTGGAGGCTTTCCAAACCATAATTCGTATGGAGTCTTTTCGACAGCTTTAGACGGAGCTCTATTTATAGTGAGTGCAGCTGTATTTAGTGCATGTCCCCAAAATTCTAATGGAAGTTCGGCCTGACCCATCATTGACCTGACCATGTCTAGCAAGGTTATGTTCCTCCGTTCCGACACACCGTTCCATTGTGGTGTTCCAGGAGGAGTCAATTCTGATAGAATTCCACATTCTTTCAGATGGTCATCAAATTCATAGCTCAGATATTCACCGCCTCTATCAGACCGCAGTGCCTTAATCTTCTTGCCTAATTGATTCTCTACTTCACTCTGAAATTCCTTGAATTTGTCAAAGGATTCAGACTTATGCTTCATTAGGTAGACATAACCATACCTACTGAAGTCATCAGTGAAAGTGATAAAGTAGCTGAAACCACCTCTAGCATTTGTACTCATTGGTCCACATACATCTGTATGGATTAAACCCAATAGTTCATTTGCTCTTTCTCCAACTTTAGAGAAAGGTTGCTTTGTCATTTTGCCAAGTAAACATGATTCGCATTTACCATAATCCTCTAAGTCAAATGGTTCTAGAATTCCTTCCTTTTGAAGTCTTTCTAAGCGTTTCAAGTTTATATGGCCTAATCGACAATGCCACAGATAGGTGAGATCTAAATCATTCTTTTTGGCCTTTTTGGTATTTATGTTATATACTTGTTTGTCGTGATCTAATAAATAAAGTCCATTGACTAATCTAGCAGATCCATAAAACATCTCTTTAAAATAAAACGAACAACTATTGTCTTTTATTAAAAAGGAAAATCCCTTAGCATCTAAGCAAGAAACTGAAATGATGTTTTTAGTAAGACTTGGAACATGGAAACATTCTTCCAGTTCCAAAACTAGCCCGGAGGGCAACGACAAATAGTAAGTTCCTACAGCTAATGCAGCAATCCGTGCTCCATTTCCCACTCGTAGGTCGACTTCACCCTTGCTTAACTTTCTACTTCTTCTTAGTCCCTGTGGATTGGAACATAAGTGTGAGCCACAACCTGTATCTAATACCCAAGAAGTTGAATTAGCAAGTATACAGTCTATAACGAAAATACCTGAAGATGGAACGACTGTTCCGTTCTTCTGATCTTCCTTTATCTTTGGACATTCTCTTTTGTAATGGCCTATTCCATCACAATAAAGACAGCTTGATGTGGACTTGTCCTGCTTTGATTTAGCATTGCCCTTGGACTTTCCACCTTTTTTGAATGGTCTCTTTCTAGCCTTGAGTAAATCTTTGGCTTCACAGTCCAGTACTATTTCAGCCTTTCTGACAAGGTGAATAAATTCTGCAACTGTTTCTTCTCTTGGTTCACTTAGGTATAGTTGCTTGAAGCGACCAAACCCACTGTGTAGTGAATTGAGCAAGACAGAGACTGCCATCCTTTCGCTTATTGGTGTTCCTAGTAGACTTAGGCGATCAAAATATGAACACATAAGATCCACATGGAACCTCAGTGGGACGCCTACCCTCTGTTTAGTGCGAAGGAGCTGAACATGTGATTCTTGGACCTCCATCCTATAACACCTGTTGGGAGAACTAACCTTTAGACCAGACATTGATTCAATCAACTCATGGACGTTCAGGTCCCTGTCCTCCGTACTTCCACGACAGATATCCCTCAGATTCTTGATGAGCGTAAAAGGTTCATAGGCTATAAACCTTTTAGCCCAATCATCAGGGATATTGTTCAGCATGAGACTCATAACCTTTTTGAGATCCGCATCCCAGGCGTAAAATCTCTCAGGGGTCATGTCTCTGGCATAGTAGCTTGGCATGGGATGTGACAGTACATACTCAAGTCCATTGAGTTTGACTATTTCAACTAGCTTAGCTTCCCATTCAAGAAAATTTGTCAGGTTCAGCTTGACCATAAGCTCAGAACCCATGGTGATGTTTTGATTGTTGTTTGCCATATTAAAACTACAATTGAAAAGAATAAACAAATAAATAACCATTCACAGTTTCTCTTAATAAACTTAAATTCTAGCATACATGCATAATTCAATGTTTATTAAGAATTTTATTCAAGTTATGTGTTCCGGCAGGTGTGAATAAAATGATTCCAAGATCCTAAAATCATTGAAGAACTAAGCACAGTTTATCGACTTAATCCTAGAACATCTTAGGTAAGCAAAAGCCTTTTGCTAATAGTCTAGAAACTACTCTTGGTTGATAGGTACGTCTAAGAACTTATTAGGTAAACCTATCGATTTTGCCACGACATAAAAGGACTCCTTAATTATATCGTTGAGTTTCACCAAAACTAACATGTACTCACAATTATTTGTGTACCTTGCCCCTTTAGGACCAATAAGTAACACCTCGCTGAGCGAAAACTATTACTAGATTGATGTAAAGGATATCCAAGCAAGTGTATATTTTGGCATGGCACCTTTTAACTCAATTTTTAAGTTTGGAACTTAAGGCTCTTACTATGTTGTTTAGATTTTAAGTGAACTAAAATCCTTAATCATGCAACATAATCAAGCTTCAAGATAATCAAGTATTTGAATTGAAAAATAACTTTGGTACTTTAGACCAATTACATTCAAATTAATGGTACACATACCATATTTTCTATCCTATTTGGGCCATACTAGTCACTTCATAACCTGCAAAACAGTACATATACAATATATACCATTCACCCATTCATTATCATGAATGGCCCACTTAGCTGGTTAGTAAAACACATTATGCATCACGTAAATATTTGCAGCAATTAATCAAGGGCACCAATAATCTACCAATTATTCAGTCCTTATTAATTCTAATCAAGTTGTTTTAACCTTAAGGATTTGTAGACCTAATCAAGAGTTTATGACTAAAAAGCGCTCCCACTTAAACCAATAAATTCATATGCTTTACTAATTTTAAACATAAAAATGTATTTCTAGTCTAACCGGAAACATACAATTTTAATTAAAATTTAAAGCTCATATAAATTTATAATTGAATCCAAAAAGTTTAATTTAATTTCAGTCGTTATTTAAATTAATTCATGATTTTAATTTTAGTAAAATAATTAGAATAAATAACATTTATTATAATTACAATATTCAAAATTAAAATCCAAGAAAATAATTTAAATTATTAATTTTAAAATTAATTAAAATTACGTGAACTGACATTTTCAAATTAAACATTCAAAACGATCTAATCGTAACGCAAACACCCTACGCATTGCACGCCCATGGGCCGCACTCATACAGCCATTGCTGGCCATATGCGCGCAGCCCATGCGCTCGTCGCATAGCTGCTGCTCTACCAATCGCAAGCCATCGCACGCTGTGGTGCTCGCTGCGCGCGCGCCAGCGCTCATCGCACGCGAGCCATCGCTCGCAGTGCGCGCTCGCCAGCGCTCGCTGTGCGCGCGGGCCATCGCTCGCTGGGCGCGCAACATCGCTCGCTGTGCGCGCGAGCCATCGCTCGCTGGGCGCGCGACATCGCTCGCTGGGCGCGCGACATCGCTCGCTGTGCGCGTGAGCCACGCTGGGCGCAGCGCTCGTGGCACGCGAGCTTGCGCTCGCTGCGCGCGAGGCTGCGCGCTCTTGCGCGAGGCAGTGCGCGTTGTGGCGGAGCTCGCTTGCTGCCCACACGCGACTGCCTTGGCTTGCGTTTCGCCCATGCCCATTTGTTCATAGCTCGTGGCACACGACACAAGGCAGGGCTGCTGCCTTGTGCTCGTGCACTACGCCCTTGCTCATTGCATTCGTGCCGCACGGGCGACGAGCTCCCTTGCTCGTCGTCGCATGCCCGCACTATACAACACCCCTTAAGGGTAACACGAAGCGTCCATTGCTTTGTGCGTGCAAGTTATATGAACGAATCGCATAAAAATTTAAAATTTATATTTAAAATTAATGACAAATTAATAAATAATATTAATTTCATAATTTTAGGGCGAAAAATCGAAAATTTATTATTCAATTGATTTCCGATTTACATGGATTCAAGTCTATGTCATAAAAATTTAAAATTTATCATAAATTTATAATTTTTATGGTGGTTTTTAATCATAGGTTTCTAATTAAATTATAATTAATTATGAAAATTAAAATAATTCTAAATTATTCTAATTTTCAACAAATTAATCATAATTACAAATTAGATTGCATAATTAACAAGGCTAGGCATTCAAACTTGTTAAACATATACAGTAGGTCAATCAAAAATTCAAGATTTATCAACAAGAATCGCAAATATTTAATTTAACATCTTAAATTTACGAAATTTTGCATTCGAAAAACTAAAACCTTCGAAAAGTCATAGTTAGGCTTCTAATTTGAGAATTCTGGGTTCGGCAGAAAAATATTATTTTTGTCAAAATTTTAGAATGCCTTTTACATGCGGAATTGACACAAAAATCACTCGATTTGGATGAGTAACGAAGAAACTGCCGAAAAACTGCGTACGTATAATTAAATAAACGCAATTTGCAACTAATTAACAATTACGAAAATTAATCACCCCTTTTAATTCTTGCAAATATGTAATATTTAACCATGTTCATGCAATTTAGATTATGAAAATAATAAGGGGCTCGTGATACCACTGTGAGGTTATGATACATATGATATTACATAAATCATGCGGAAACAACCATTAACCCAGGATTACATATTATTTACACATAATCATATAGCATAATTTAGATGCATACTCTTTGTTGCGTGCCCTCCCTAGCTGCGCTCGAACCGAACAAGAACAAGTCTTTAGGACTCCAAGTGTCGTCCCTCCGTAGATAGTCCACAGCACGTCCGGATCCGCCTTAAGATTGACCAACTAGAATCGCCCTTAAGGTACTAGAATTTTCGGCAATTTTGAGCAAGATGTGTGATTGAATTTTTCTTTCAAAAACTCACTTTGAATACTTTGAAACTCGTTATAAATTGTGAGCCCAAGCCACATATTTATAGGGGTATGGAAAGGGAATCGGAATCCTATTCAGATACAAATTAATTAAACCTAGAATCCTACAAGAACTCTAATTAATTAATTTATCAAATAGAATTAGGAATTTAATCATTAACCGAACTCTGCATGTTCTAGGAATCGTGCATGAACACAAACACTCACGCACACACACACGGCAGCCACGATGGGCCGCCCATGCGCGTGCGTGCGAGCAGCAGCCCACGCAGCGAGGCCTACGCGAGCTACAAGCCCACGTAGCTCCTGCGCGCGCTGCCACGGCCTGCTGGGCCTGGCCTTGCGCTGGGCCTGGCGTAGCCTTGGCTGTTCGTGTGGCGCGCTTGGCTTGCTGGGCGATGGCCTGGCTTCGTGCTGGGCCCTCGTCCGGCAGGCCTCGTCCGATGCTTATTTGTACGATACGCTTCCGATTAAATTTCCGATTCCGGAATTCATTTCCGATACGAACAATATTTAACATTTCCGATTCCGGAATTAATTTCCGTTTCGAACAAATATTTAATATTTCCGTTTCCGGATTTATTTTCCGATTCCGATAATATTTCCGATTCTGACAATATTTCCGTTTCCGGCAATATTTCCGATTCTGGCAATATTTCCATTTCCGATAATATTTTCCGATACGTACCATGTTTCCGTTTCCGGCAACATCTACGACTTGGATAATATTCATATTTCCGATACGATCCATATTTTCGTTTCCGGCAATATCATCGTTTCCGGAGTATTCATTTCTTGCTTGTGACGATCTCAGCTCCCACTGAAACCAAGATCCGTCGATTCCGAATATTCATAGATGGAGTATTTAATGCCATTAAATACTTGATCCGTTTACGTACTATTTGTGTGACCCTACGGGTTCAGTCAAGAGTAAGCTGTGGATTAATATCATTAATTCCACTTGAACTGAAGCGGCCTCTAGCTAGGCATTCAGCTTACTTGATCTCACTGAATTATTAACTTGTTAATTAATACTGAACCGCATTTATTAGACTTATCATAGAATGCATACTTGGACCAAGGGCATTATTTCCTTCAAGAACCTCAAGAGTGACCCTCTTATAAGTTTTGGCATTCATGGTCACAAAATCCTCAAGCTCAAGCCCCGCAATTAAAGCGTTTAGCTCCTTTTCGAACCCCAAATCCTGAACGGTTTTCTTGTGATAGAACTTTGTCGGGCGGATGTTCCGCTTAGACAATTCCTCATAGTAACTCCAAGACCGTTGCTCCGGAAAAACAATTCCGTAGGTCTCGAAGGCCGGAGGAGTGATAGCCTTCCTCTTGTTCGCTTGGGGGTTGGGTCCCTTCTTTGTACGCTTGGTCATCATGATGAATCGTAGGGACAAAAATCTACACACAAGCAAGAAAAGAGACACAATGCAAGGCAAAAGGAGAAAACTAACTTAGTAAAAAAAAAACGACAATCTACTATCAAAATTATCACCAACAAGTATCACTTCGTCACTCAAGTTCAACCAAAACAATCCTCATCAACCAATCCTCATTATCCAAAAACAACAACCATCAAGAATTCCACCAACATTTCACCAAAAATCGATCAATAGACTAGTCTTGACAAATATTCACAAAGAAACATGCATAATAAGTATAGACTAGCAAGGAACAAACACAAAAACAAACATGCAAATCCAAACAATCAAAATCAAAGATTTCAGAATTTCACCCAAATAGTATGAACAATGAGCTTAAATGTAAAGAACAATGAAGAAAGAAGGGAAAGAAAGCGTCACCACAAGTAAGGGAGGTAGACAAGATCACCCAAAAGCAAACTCCAATGCTCTAATCACAACAAGGAATCACAAAATCAATGTTCAACCAAACCCTAAAAATTTGGGGTTTTTGAGAAAAATCATAAATAATTGGTTTTGAGGTGAGGAGTGAGGATGAATTTGTGAATGTGAGTGGTATAGAGAGAAATGTGTGAGAAAGATTGAGTAGGAAATGGAGTTTTGAGGAGTTGGAGTAGAGAGGAAAGTAGAGAGATGGTGAAGAAATGAGAAGTGAGGTGAAGAAATGAAAAAGAAAAGGGACGGATTTTCCAATAACACGATCGCAGAACAGCGCAGCCCGACCCGTGCGAGCGCACGAAATAACCGTGCGATCGCACGGTTCGAGCCCGATCGCACGCCTAGCAGCGCACGATCGCACGAAAAGGCTGGGAGCAACTGCCTCGATTTTCCAGTTTCGTGCGACCACACGAATCAACCGTGCGATCGCACGGAACTGGAATTTATGTTTCTTGGCTTGCTTCGACTAATGCACACCCAACTCAACATACTTATTATAAAAAAGAAAAGTAAAAAGATGAAAACACACCAAAACAAACCAGTACAAGAGTTAGACAACCGGGTTGCCTCCCGGGAAGCGCTCGTTTAACGTCATTAGCTTGACGGACCCCCCCCCATAAAAGGTCAAGGGGGGTCAAACACGACCAACTTTGGGTCAACACTAGTCACCATGCACTTCTTTGCCCCTTTGGGCACAAAGATCTTACCGTTACCGCCTTTCAAGAGACGAAAGCCAAACGATCCACCAACATGCCCCTCATCGGGAATTGATGGATTCTTGACCTTCTTGGACTGCTTGGCTTTCTTAGCCGACCTATGGAACACCTTGGAGCGTTTAGCCCCATTAACATCTTCATCATGCATCTCAAATAACTCGGGGATGGTTACAACATCATCAAACTCATCCCCAAGAGTCTTTGGATCTCCATGGACTTCCTTTTCACCGAGAGAGGACCTAGCAAGCTTATTAGCACACTTAGTAACATGAAAATCGTTAGAAGAATTAGCACAAGTATGGTGTTCTCAACACAAGCAAGAGTGTCGATTTTCATGCAACTTTTCATTTTGGGACAACATTGATCATCAATAGTGAGCTTGAAGCTAGCTTTGGCATCTCCAGCCTTCTAGGTGATAAGTCCCCCTTGCACATCGATAAGGGCACCCGCGGTGGCCAAGAATGGCCTCCCCAAGATAATGGGGGTGTGGGCATCCTCATCGATGTCCAAGACAACGAAGTCAACAAGAAAAGTAAGCTTGCCAATTACGAGGGGAACATCCTCAATCCTACCCAATGGAAACATAACCGATCGATCGGCTAGTTGTAATGACATAGCGATAGGAGAAAGATCACCAAGAGTAAGCTTCTCAAAAATCTTATATGGCAAGATGCTCACACTTGCCCCCAAATCACAAAGAGCATTCTCAAATTTTAGCTTTTGAATGCTACAAGGGATAGAAAAACTCCCGGGATCATTAAGTTTTGGGGGAAAGGAGTGCTGAATTAGAGCGCTACAACTCTCCGTGAGTTGAACGGTTAATTTGGGTTCACACCCTCTCTTGCCACTAATAATGTCCCTCATGAATCTTGAGTAGTGGGGCATTTGTTTGAGTGCCTCGGTAAAAGATAATGACACATAAAGTTTGCTAATGGTTTCCCAGAATTTGTGGAATCTTTGAGGGTAGGGGGGAGTAGGAGTTGGGAGAGGAAGAAGGGTAGTCTCTTTCGACTTATCACCATCACTCATGCCATCGACATGAGACTTCCCTTCCTCATCATCATGGTCCGAGGACTCATCTCCCTTAGAATTTTCCCCCCTAGAGCATTGAGCTTCAACATGCGTAACACCATCATCTAAAGTCTTCCCACTCCTTGTCACAATTGCGTACATTTGCTTAGGAGGTTGACCTTGGGGTGGGAGACTTGTGTGCACTTGTTGCTCCTTGATGGTGCTAGCAAGTTGAGCTAGTTGGGTCTCAATTATCTTAAGATGAGTATTGGATTGCTTGAACCCATCCTCAAATTCAACATTTTTCTTGGCTTGCGCCCCCACAAACGACTCCATGAGAGCCTCAAGATTCGACTTGAGAGGCGGGAGTGGTGGAGGTGCAACGCCATAACCACTTGGGTTGGATTGATATTGGTTGCCAAAGGTCCTCGGTCCATTGAATCCGGGAGGTGGCAAATGAGATGCACCATAAGGAACTCCCGAGTTCAAAGGATAACCCCCACTAGAGGCACCCCTAAATTGCCCATAAGAGTAGTTATAACCCCCTCCACCTTGATGGTTGGGATTATAACCCCCTTGGTTGTATTGGCCTTGATTGCCAAAACCTTGAGATTGACCGTAGAGCGCTTGGCTTTGATAGCCTTGTGCTCTATAGCCACCTCGGCCTTGGTTATCATACCCACTTCCTTGGCCATAGCCTTGGTGGGGACCATATATGGAGGGCCCTCTAGGTTGCCTAGCAAAATTAGGATTGTTAGGGTTATCATTCCTAGACCTCTCATTGATGGCATTAGCATACTCTACATCAAACTCTCCTTCATACGAAGGGCCATAATCCACAAATGACAAGTTATGAACTAAAGGGCATGCATCGGGAGAATGATTATAGTCTTGGCAATTTTCACAAAAGAATGTGCCCGGAGGCATCGAGCCATAAGAACTAACCTTGCCCTTCCCTTTATTGAGAATAGTGGCCGAAGGAGATGGAATTGTGGACGGAGATGGTGGCTTGCTTGCTACACTTCCCGCAAATGGTGTATTCTCAAGCTTCTCTAATCTCGAGCTAAGCTTCTCTATCATCCGTGCTTGCTCTATGGCGTACACCGAGCCCTTTCCATCCTCAATCCTACTTTTCCCATCATAACTTCTTGCACCTACATGCCAAGATTGGTAGTTTTGAACTACATCTTCAATTATCTCCTCAATTTGATCTTCCGTTTTGTTCATGATGGGGCCTCCCGCTCCCGCATCCAAACTTGTTTTCGAGCTTGGACTCAATCCTAGGTAAAACGTTTGTAGCAACAACCACTTTGGAATCCCATGGTGAGGGCATTCCCTTTGGTATTCCTTGAATCAGTCCCAAGCCTCGAAAAGCGATTCATCACGGCCTTGCTCAAATGATTGAATCTTGTGGCGAAACTCCGCCGTTTTCCCATGAGAATAGAATTTGTTCAAGAAGGCACTAGTTACTTCATTCCATGTGCGAAGTGAGTTGGGCTTGACCTCCTTGTCAAGCCAATCACTAGCACGACCAAGCAAAGAGAAGCGGAACAAAGTCAACCTCACATAATCCGAGGTCACACCGTTGTGTTTTATTGTGTCACAATAGTGTTCAAACTGCTTGAGATGCTCGTGAGGCGACTCATTGCTTTTCCCACAAAAGGGATGACTTTGCACCAAATTGATCAAGGCGGGCTTGATCTTAAAATTATTAGCACATGTTGTTGGTGCTTGAATCCCACACGGAGCCTCAAATGCTCCCGGTATTCCCATGTTCGTAACCGGAAGAGCCATGTTCTCACTAGCTTGCTCACTCACTTCTTGTTCCGTGTCAACACTCAAAGCCTCAAACCGATTTTGATTTGACGAGCTAGAATGAGCACGCCTAAGTCTCCTTAAAGTCCTTTCCAATTCAAGGTCAAGAGGGTGGAGGATCCTTTGACGAGCACGTCCCCTATCAAGCATAAACACTCAAGAAAACCGTGAGCAATGCAAAGGAAAAACTAAAGCAAGAATAGAATATTTTTTTTTTGTATTTTCAATTAATGAACTAGTCTCAACTAAACTCAATAACAACGACCGTTCACCGGCAACGGCGCCATTTTGATAAGCGTATTTTCCGTCGTTGATAGAAAACCACCTATGCAAACAATATTTATAAAACCACTTCAACTACCGGCAAGCGGTAAGCAAAGGGATCGTCCCAAAGAAACGGTGAATTATTGAGTTGGAAGTCAATCTAGTTCGAACAAAGGTTTGTTTTGAATTGTCACTTTTTAAGAGTCTAAAAACAAATAAAGAACTATGTAAAATTGAATCAAGAAAGGGAAATGCTAGGGAGTCGGGGATAGCCTAGGGAAACCGGGGGAAATCAATTCAACTATTTAGCAAAGGTGATCATGCAACGAAATGGTGATTAGGCAAACGGCATCTAAAGACGAACCCGCCACCTCTCGGATAGGGAACGCTAAGCGTCTAATCCACGGAAGAGCTTTCGCCTAATCCTCGACTAAACTAACTAGCATATAATAGGTACCGCCATTTGATCAACACAAGATAGGTCCACAATGTCTTGCCAAACCTATCTTATGGTTCCACGGAAATCTAATGGAATAGCATTTGCAACTACCACTCAACTAGCATGGATTTCCTATCATCAAATCTTATTTAATCACATGAATCAACCAACAATCAATAATCTATTTCCCTTAATTCATCCCCTAGATTCTCCCCTTTCCCTAACCTAAAACTATTCACTAATCATCCTAACAATCAAGCTATCCATTAGTTCAAAACTAGCTATCATGAAATTAAAGGAGGAGAAGTATAGAATAGGAAACTCAATTGCACAATCAAATCAAAAACTGAAAATCAAAGTAACAAGCAAAATTGAAATCAAGAACTCAAGGTATTGAGGAATTGCAAAACAATTATTAACTAAGCAAGTGAAAGAATTAAGAACTAAGAATTCAATTGCATAAAGAAGAGAAGAGTTGACGAAAATTACTGAATTGATGCTTGGAATTGAAGAGTTTCTCTCTCTAGATTGAAGAACAAAATCACAAAACCTCTAGAATTGAAAGTGTAAAAATATGAAAGCGTAAAATGAAAATAATCAAAAATCCTATTTATACTAAACCCCAAAAATAAGAGTTTTAAACTCGAAAACTGAATCACGCGCAGCCGTGCGAACGTGCAGACCCAGGTGCGATCGCATCGGTGCGATCGTGCTGTGTATCAATGCGAACGGGCCCTGCGATGATTCTTCTCCTTCGTGTCGTGCGATCGTGCCCAACAACCATGCGATCGCACGGTTGTGACTTGGCTAAATCTTAGAAAGTCCTTGTGTGCTCGCACAGAAATTTAGTGCGAGCCCACCAAAATTCCGTGCGAACGGGCTCCTCTGCGGTGCGATCGCACAAAATCACTCATAGTTTCTGCATCGATTTTTCGGATTTGTGCGAACACACGAATTTGAAGCACGAGCGCACACACTACCTTGACCTTTGGAGCCAACTCTGTAGACTCGTGCGAGCGCACAAAATGTCCATGCGATCGCACGGCACTGCCTTGACTTTTGGAGCCAACTCTGTAGACCCGTGCGAGCGCACAAAATGTCCATGCGATCGCACGGCACCTGTTCGAGCAAATCTCAGCTGTTTTTCCATCATTTTCAACATTATCACCTAAAAACCACAAAGATGGAAAAGGGGAATAAAAGAACAGCAAAACTATATAAAACTAACAAAAAAGCAAAATAAAACTCTATAAAATCCTAGCCTAGAGCGACATAAATGCCGCTCATCAAAACCATATTTAAAAGCAATAAAATTTGGTACTTTGGACCAATATTACATTCAAATTAATGGTACGCAGACCATATTTTCTATCCTATTTGGGCCATACTAGTCACTTTTCAATAACCTGCAAAACAGTACATATACAATATATACCATTCACCCATTCATTATCATGAATGGCCCACATAGCTGGTTAGTAAAACACATGTTATGCATCACATAAATATTTGCAGCAATTAATCAAGGGCACCAATAATCTACCAATTATTCAATCTTTATTAATTCTGATAAAGTTGTTTTAACCTTAAAGGATTGTAGACCTAATCAAGAGTTTATTACTAAAGGCTCCCACTTAAAACAATAACTTTATATGCTTTACTAATTTTAAACATAAAAATGTATTTCGAGTCTAACCGGAAACATACAAGTTTAATTATAATTGAATCCCCTTTTAAATTTTTTTCAGTTGAATTAAACAATTAAATTTAAATTAATTCAAGGTTTTAATTTTAGTAAAATAATTAGTATAAATTAAAATTTATAATAAGTATAATAATCAAAATTTAATTCCGAGAAAACAATTTAAATTATTAATTTTAAAGTTAATTAAAATCATTTGCGAACTGAAATTCTAAAATTAAAATCAAAACGTATCAATCGTAACAAGACGCACTTGGCCTTGCGCCCAAGCCACGTCGAGTGCACGAGGCAGCAGCGCCCCTGGACTGATCGCCCGACATGCATGACTAGCAGCAGCCACGCGTAAACGCAGCAAGCCAAGCCACGCTTGCGCGCAGCCTGCTCACCCACTTCGCATCGCTCGCTGCGCGAGCCAGCGCGAGCTGGCGAGGCAGTGCGCGATGTGGCGTAGCACGCTCGCTGCCCACACGCGAAAACTCGCTCATGCCTTGCCTTGTCGCCCATCGCCCATCGCACAGCACACACGACCATCACCAATGCCTCGCGCGCGCGCCATGCTATGTTGCTCGCTGCATTCGTAGGCGACGAGCTCCCTTGCTCGTCGTCGCATGCCCGCACTATACAACACCCCTTAAGGATAACACGTAGCGTCCATTGCTTTGTGCGTGCAACATTTATGAGCGTTTTTCATTTCATAATTTTAGGGCGAAAAATCGAAAATTTATTAATCAATTAATTTCCGATTATCATGGATTCAAATCTAGGTCATAAAATGAAAAAATGATCATAAATTAACTTTTTATGGTGGTTTTTAATCATGGATACCTAATTAAATCGTCAATTAATTATGAAAATCAAATCAAATTCTAAATTATTCGAATTTCAACAAATTAATTACAATTACAAACTAGGTTGTATAATTAACAAGCATAGGCATTCAAATTTGTTAAACATATACAGTAGGTCAATCAAAAATTCAAGATTTAACAACAAGAATCGCAAATATTCAATTTAACATCTTAAAATTACAAACTTTTGCGTTCGAAAAACTAAAACCTCCGAAAAGTCATAGTTAGGTTTCGAATTTTGAAATTCTGGGTTCGGCCGAAAACGAGTATTTTTGTCAAAATTTTAGAATGCCTTTTACATGCGGAATTGACACAAAAATCACTCGATTTCGTTGAGTAACGAAGAAACTGCCGAAAAACTGCGTACATATAATTAAATAAACGCAATTTGTAATTAATTAACAATTACAAAAATTAATCACCCCTTTTAATTCTTTACAAATTTGTAAAATTTAACCATGTTAAGCAATTATTGTGGAATTAATTAGAGGCTCGTGATACCATTGTTAGGTTATGATACATATAAACGAATATAAATCATGCGGAAATAACCATAAATGCCAGGATTCCAAATTAATTGCCACAAAACAATTAGCATAATTCAGATGCATACACTTTGTAGCGTGCCCTCCCTAGCTGCGCCCGAACCGAACAAGAACAAGTCTTTAGGACTCCAAATGTCGTCCCTCCGTAGAAAGTCCACATCACGTCCGGATCCGCCTTAAGATTGACCAACTAGAATCGCCCTCAAGGTACTAGTTTCGGCTATTATAGGGCAAATATATGACTAAATTTTTGGTCTCAAAAACTCACTTTGAATACTTGAAACTTCTATATAAATTGTGAACTAGGATCACATATTTATAGGGGTATGGAAAACAAATTGGAATCCTACTAGGAAACTAATTAGCTTAATTAGAATTTTATTAAAACTCTTATTAACTAATTTATCCTATTAGGATTAGGAAATCAATCATTAATCGAATCCTACTGGACTTAGGATTTGGATCGGACACAAACACACACACACGCACGGCCCTTGCGGGCGCTCAGCCCACGCAAGCTTTGCGGCCCACGCGAGCCTCGCAGCCCACATGAGCAGCCATGCTCGCAGCCCATTGCGCGCGCAGCCATGCTGGCAGCCTTGGCCTGCTGGGCCTGGCCTTGCGCTGGGCATGGTGTGGCCTTGTTTGTCTTGTGTGGCGCGCTGGCTTGCTGGACGCGGGCCTGGCTTCGTGCAGGGCCTTCGTCTAGCAAGTCTCGTCCGATGCTAATTCGTACGACGCGCTTCCGATTAATTTCCCGATTCCGGAATTAATTTCCGATACGAACAATATTTAACATTTCCGATTCCAGAATTAATTTCCGTTTCGAACAAATATTTAATATTTCCGTTTTCGGAATTATTTTCCAATTCCAATAATATTTCCGATTCCGACAATATTTCCGTTTCCGGCAATATTTCAGATTCCGACAATATTTCCATTTCCGATAATATTTTCCGATACGTACCATGTTTCCGTTTCCGACAACATCTACGACTTGGATAATATTTATATTTCCGATACGATCCATATTTCCGTTTCCGGCAATATCATCATTTCCGGAGTATTCATTATATGCCTTTGACTATCTCAGCTCCCACTGAAACCAAGATCCGTCGATTCCTAATATCCATAGATGGAGTATTTAATTCCATTAAATACTTGATCCGTTTACGTACTATTTGTGTGACCCTAAGGGTTCAGTCAAGAGTAAGCTGTGGATTAATATCATTAATTCCACTTGAACTGAAGCGGCCTCTAGCTAGGCATACAGTTCACTTGATCTCACTGAATTATTAACTTGTTAATTAATACTGAACCGCATTTATTAGACTTACCATTAAATGCATACTTGGACCAAGGGCATTATTTCCTTCATTAAGCACTTTGAGTCCAGAGGCATGGGGGTTAGGTGAAGAGAAAGATGTGTTAGGTAACAAACGAAAGTGCGGCGGCACACAATCCAAATCCTTGAAAGAAACACTAACTATATCAGCGGCGCATATGGAAGAACGACGACTAGAGCCTGTTGGGGCTCATTACATTGTGGTGTTGAATACAGACAAGCCAGACAGAGTAGGGCCCATTGGAATTCCTCCTAACGACCCGCTGGCGGCAGAGTTGGTCCACCTATTGAGAGAATTTGAAGATATATTTGCCTTTACTGTTGAAGAAATGCCAGGCATTGAACCTGCTGTGGCCGTCCATAAGATAAATGTGGACCCAAATTTTAAACCGGTTTGTCAGAAGAAAAGGAACCATGGGGAAGATAGAAATCAGGCGGCAGCAGCAGAAGTAAAGAAGTTGATGGATGCAGGGTTTGTTCGACCTAGCCAATATCCGGACTAAGTTGCTAATGTGGTCCTCGTCAAGAAACCAAACGACACCTGGAGGATGTGTGTTGATTACACCAACCTCAACAAGGCATGTCCCAAAGATAGCTTCCCATTGCCAAAGATCGACCGGCTTGTCGACTCTACGGCGGGACATGCCATGATGAGCTTCATGGATGCATACTCGGGGTTTCATCAGATTCCCCTGTGGTGTGACGACCAGGAAAAGACGTTATTTGTTACAGAACAAGGTCTATACTGCTACAAAGTAATGTCGTTTGGGTTAAAGAACGCGCCAGCCACCTTTCAGCGTCTCATTAATACTGTGTTCACTAAACAGCTCGGCAGAAGCAGCGGGCGACACATATAGAAGATTTGAGGGAAACATTTGAGACTATTCGAACTTACAACATGAGGCTGAATCGTAAGAAGTGTGTGTTTTGGGTAGCGTCGGGCAAATTCATAGGTTTCTTGATTGACGAAAGAGGAATTGAAGCCAACCCGGACAAGATCCAGGCAGTAATTGATATGAGCTCACCAAAGACGGTAAAAGAAGTCCAGCGGCTCACATGTTGTCTGGCCGCCCTGGGCAGATTCCTTTCCAGAGCTGGAGACAAATGTCACTACTTTTTTAGAGCAATCAGGAAGAAGGCTAAGTTTGAATGGTCAGAGGAAGCCGAGGCGACACTGGTAAAATTGAAAGATCATTTGCACACCTTACCTCGTCTTGTTAGCCCTTTGCAGGGAGAGACCTTATACATGTATCTTGCTGTATCTAAACACTCGCTGAGTGCCGTTCTACTGACAGAGAGGGAAGGAATACAGATGCCAGTGTACTTCGTCAGTTATGTTCTTCAAAATGCTAAAATTAGATACCCAACGGTGGAAAAGTTTGGTTTAGCCTTGTTCATGGCCAGCAAAAAGCTTCGTCCTTATTTCTTAGCCCACAGGTAAGTGTTCTACACGGACCAACCGCTTAAACTACCTTTCACAAAGCTGGAGGCGTCAGGCCGAATGTTGAATTGGGCTATCGAGCTGAATGCCTTTGATATCACTTACGAACCCAGGAAAGCTGTCAAGGGGCAAGCTTGTGCAGATTTTAATGTTGAAATGACGAGGCCTGTCTTTGCCAAGAATGCGAAGACGGTATGGACACTATATGTAGACGGTTCGTCCACGTAGAACGGATGTGGAGCCGGGATAATCTGTCAATCGCCAGAGGGGGATACTTTCGAGTATGCTATGCGGTTTAACTTTCAGGAATCCAACAATGAGGCCGAGTACGAAGTCCTGCTTTGTGGGATCAAAATGTGTAAAGTGGCCGGCGCCGAGGAGATCTTAGCAATATCTGACTCTCAACTGATTGTGAGCCAAGTCAATGGAACCTACGAGGCTAGGGATCCGATGATGATTAAGTATATGCAGGATGTCCACCAAGAGGTGGAGCAACAGAAAAGCTTTGAAGTAAGGCAAGTCCCTCGCTCAGAAAATAACCAAGCCGATGCCTTGTCAAAATTAGCCAGTTCTGCATCTTGTGATACCCCCCGTCATGTGTTCTGGGAGGTAAAAGAGCATAAAATTGTTTAACAAGTGGAGGTAGCAACTCTGGACAGGACCTCCACATGGATGGATGACATAATTAACTTCAAAATGAATGGAGTCTTGCCAAAAGACTCAAGGCAAGCGGCAAAACTTCAGAAAAAATGCACCTGGTTTGAAATGTGGAATGACACACTTTACAAAAAGGTCTACTCCCGCCATTTGTTGAGGTGTGTGACGCCTGAGAAGGGGCAGGAAATCCTAGAAGACCTTCACCAGGGACTGTGTAGCTCGCATATTGGGGGAAGGGCTCTGGCAGAAAAGGCACTTCGAACCGGCTATTACTGGACGACTCTTAAAGATGATGCAGTCTCATTGGTCAAGAAGTGTGACAAATGTCAACGCTCACAATCTCAAGAAATATTTCTTCTAGATGTGTGTTAGCTTTTTTTTACATAGAAGGATTTGTTGCTTAAGGGGCGATCTCTAATGGTCCTGATAGGGTAGTAATCACTTTTGTAACCGGCTAAATTTGCCTTGCAAAGTTATAAATAATACTACTCTACTTGTTTATATTATTTATTAGTCGCACGTCGAATACAAAATTATTCAACACCTGCATACCAAAGCCTAATTGAATGACGACCTGAGAAGTGGCCCAGATTAGCACCTATACATAACAAGCCTAATTGTTTGAAGCCTAAGAAGTTGCCTAGATTAGCACTAAGTTGTAGGCTGATCACCTATCCAACTCTCACCTCAGCGGCACAACATGCCGTAGGTTAACCCATATGCGAAAGCAGGGTTTCTTCTTGCTTACCGCTTAGCAGCACATTAGCATACATAATAAGTCCCTAACTCACATACGGCATAATTAGTTGCCTGCGGCAAAATTAACCTTGCAACAAAGGTGGTTTGCTCAAAAGCTCTGCGGCAAGAATGACCTTGGAACAAAGGTTGTTATATGTCCATTCTTTGGTCGTCCACATCATTTAACGAGCCTGTCTAGCGGAAATCATACCTATTGATTGACTTGCGTCAATCAATTTCATTATAGACACGCTCGTCAAAGAAAGTGACGAGCACAATATTGCCTAGCGCAACTTAGTTGCCTGCAACAAAAATAACCTTGGAACAAAGGTGGTTTGCTCAAAAGCTCTGCGGCAAAAATAACCTTGGAACAAAGGTGGTTTGCTCAAAAGCTCTGCGGCAAGAATGACCTTGGAACAAAGGTTGTTATGTGTCCATTCTTTGGTCGTCCACTCCTTTGGACGAGCCTGTCTAGCGGCAATCATACCCATTGATTGACTTGCGTCAATCAATTTCATTATAGACACGCTTGTCGATGAAAGTGACGACCACTTAGTTGCCTGCGGCAAGAAATACATAGGAACAAAGGTTATTTACGTCCATTCATGGGTCGTCCACTTCGTTTAACGAGCCTGTCTAGCGGAAATCATACCTATTGATTGAGTTGCGTCAATTAATTCCATTGTAGACACGCTCGTCAAGAAAAGTGACGCCCATACCTATTGATTGGAAGCACCATTGATAAGAAAAACCAAAGTGCGAAAAACAGTTAAACATAAAATAAAGAAGCAACGAGCAACCCTGTTCATAAAACAACGCCCATAGTTGGACGTGCAAAAGTAGCAAAAAACGAAAATGTTGTGTTCTCAGCAGGCACAATAGTACAGACGCCAGCGGTGCAAAACATAGAAATTGAAATTGTTTTTGCCCTTAGGCATGAGAACATTAAAGTAGAAATTGTTATAAAGCAGGAGGCAGCAAATCAGGGGGCAGCAGCATCGTCATCATCATCAGAAGGCACAAATTCAGGGGGCGGCTGCCCGAGACGCTCAGCAGCCAAGACAGCAGCACTGTGCTCTAAGCGCCGCTGGAACCACGTGAGGTCATACTCCTCCATGTGGTTCTCCCAGGCATGCTTGACAGCATCCTTCACCGCCTGCTCCCCTTGGTCGTAAGACTCGTGGAGACGCTCTCTCAAGGCGCGAACCTGCGACCTAGCAGTTTCCAGCTCCCCCTGAAGTCGCTCAGCATGGCCGGCTGATTCCTTAACTTGAGGATACTCTTGAAGTTAATCTTGGAGCGTCTGTATTTCCACCGCGAACTTCTTGCCTTCCTCGACCATCTCCATTATGTCTGTGTCCTGCTTCAAGATCTTTTTCAGCAGCTCGCCCTTTTCAGATCTTAATGACGCCACCTCCTTCGCCTGAAAATCTATGGTTGCCTGCATTTCCAAGCGGACCTCCTCAATTGCCTTGAAAGCATAATCACCATGATGAACGGACTCGGCCACCTGAGCTTTGAGCTCCTCAACTGTGTTGGTCTTTCAACTCTTGCAGAACTCCATGCGGCAGAACAACTACAAAGAAGATCTATATGTTAGTAAATGGTCCAAAAAACATTCACATACAGGTAAATTTATTAATCAAGGGAGAAAAACTCACGTCAAGTAGGTTGGCTTGGATGGCACCAAATTGAGCGTCTGTCTGACGACCAGGAACAGAAGCGACATATTCTTTTGGGAGGGCCATAAAAAACTTGCGGCATATAACCGCCCTATCCCTTGACGAAAAGTGAGGAGTAGCGGGGATATTCTCATCCTCTGCCAAATCTGCTTTCTTCCCCTTGTCTTCTTTAGCTATATGAAAAACAATGGCCTTAGGATGACGAGGAGAGTAAGAAGAACTGCCATATGAGGCTCGATACGTCTGTACGACGTTCGAGTAAAACTTACCACCCGATGACCTAGCTCGGCGGGCCACCTCCGCAGGGATTTGAAAACGGACGTTATCCGGAATTCCAGCTAAACGATCCGCCGGCTAAGCCTGGTGCCCACCTGACCTCGATTTGGACACCAAGTCCACAACCGAGGGCTTATCCACTGCTTGCTCGTCGTCAGCAGGGTGGCCACCCTCGGCAGCCTGTGACTCGTCCTTCTTTGCTAGACGACGGGGTTTGGGCCATGGCTTCTTAAAGTTGCTCAGGGTCTCCGAATCAGCAGGCACCGGCCTCTTCTTCAGCTGCGAAAGAGTGGTCCCTTTCGCTTTCGCCACCGCCTTGGCCGCATCCTTCGCTTGCTAAATACGAGGCATAGTCGGAAAATTTATTAAGGCTAAGTCAGAAAATTGATGGGCCCGCCCCCAAAATAGACGTCCGTCCTTACATTAATGACGAGGCGCATCTTTGTGATTGGAAGCAACCCTCAAAGAAGTGGCTCGTCACCAAAAGACGCTCGTCCTTAAATTAATGACGAGGTGCATCTTTTTTAATCACAAGCCACTCTCAAGGAGGTGGGTCGTTACCAAAAGACGCTCGTCCTTACATTAATGACGAGGCGCATCTTAGTGATCACAAGCCATTCTCAAAGAGGAGGATCGTCACCAAAAGAGACGCTCGTCCTTACCTTAATGACGAGGCACATCTTAGTGATCACAAGCCATTCTCAAAGAGGTGGCTCGTCACCAAAAGAGACGCTCGTCCGTACATTAATGACGAGGCGCATCTATGTGATCATAAACCACTCTCAACGAAGCGGCTCAACGAAGCGGCTCAAGGAAGAAGCTGAGCTTCTTCTTGGCCCCTCGGCCTAACCATTGTTTCAGCAGCCTCCTGCTCCTCGGCAACCAAAGGCAGTAAAGCTACGCTCGACTCCCCGACTGCCCGGCTCGCTGTATGCTCGGACGAGCTTGTTGTATGGTCCCCTTCAGCCTCGGCATACTCGTCGATCTCTTGAAAGAGGTCGGCATACTCGTCGTATACTGCCGGGTCGGTAGAAGAATACCTCTCCATAGGAGGTGTAGCCGGCCCTTCTCGCAAACGCAGACGAGTAGGGTCTGCCGTCTGCTTAGTTCTTTCCATGCTCTTTGCATAGTGAACAAGGCACGGCTTATGGGTGACTAACAATGAAGAAAAAGATGTGACTGGGTGTCCGCCCCGACAAAGGACGAGCGGCGTAAATGCCTCATTTAAACCCTAAGAATCCTTACCTAATACTAAGGTGCCGACTACCAACGAGGATAAAAATTGACGACCGTATGACAAAAAACATGTAAAATAGGTGAAAACTAACCTTGAAAGATCTGAGAAGAAATCGGTGAAGAACAGGTTGAATCTGATGAAGAACAGGATTAGTCTCACGGCGGCCGGAAATCGCCTACTGGTGGTGGATGTACGTCGGAAATCGCTTGTCTGGAGCTCTGTGAAAGTGTAACGTAAAAAATGAAAATCACCTGTCTGGAGCTCTGTGAAAGTGAAACGTAAAAAATGGAAATCGCCTACTGGTGGTGGATATACGTCGGAAAGCGCTGACTCGGACTGCTTGAAATTGCGCGGCTTGCGGCTTTGGAATCTTGAATAATGGAGGTTGTACTCTGCTGTCCGAAGCACTAAAGGGTGTGTACTGGAAGTCATAAAAGAGGACGGTGGTCTCGTCCTTCGTTGCAAGCCCCTGCGTTTGGCGCAGGGCTCGACGCCTGGCGCCAGTGTGCTGTCGTGCAAGCTGACTCTTGTATAAATAGGGAGCTTGTCGGATCATTCTTATGCAACAATCCTTCCCTGTTATCCTTTGCATACTGCTTCCTCATGAAAAAGAAGATAGAATATGGCTATGTCTTTTGAAAATGCCTTGAACTCGTGGCTCCGTTCGCTAGGCAAATTGGAGAAAAGGGAGCTTGATGGCCTGCATCTTGGGGTGCTCGCCTTCTTTTGATTTGTAAAACTTGATGTGCACTTCATTCTTGCTGCTCTGGAGGCTTGGGATCCGAATCATCATGTCTTCCGCTTCGGGAATAATGAGGTATGTCCCCTCCCTGAGGAATTTAGTGCTATATTGGGGTGGCCCATTATGCTGGAGCCATGCATGCCCAGTGTTGAAGATCATTTTTTCTTGGGTTTTGAAACATATTTGGGCTTGAAGCCCCCACTTTTGAGTGATGTTGTCACTAGTAGAAAAAACCCTTATTGCAGCGGGCTTTTAGACCCCTGTTGCAGCGTACATCGTATGATGCAACTGGGGGGCCTGCAACAAGTCTGAACTTGTTACAGCGTACAATGTTCGCTGCGAAAAGTGGTTTTTTGCAGCGTACATATGCCTGTACGCTGTAACAAGTGTCTAAATTTTAGCTAAAATCTTGACTTGTTGCAGCATACAAATAGGTGTACGCTGCAAAAAACCCAACCTGTTACAGCGAACATCTATTTGTACGCTGCAACAGGTCTGGTATTTTGCCAAATTTTACACCCTTGTTGCAGCGTACATATATATATACGTTGTAACAAGGGTGTAAAATTTTTGTTTTAGGGATACCTAGATTGCCCAAATATAGAAACCTG
Organism: Spinacia oleracea; assembly: GCF_020520425.1. Lineage (NCBI taxonomy): Eukaryota > Viridiplantae > Streptophyta > Magnoliopsida > Caryophyllales > Amaranthaceae > Spinacia > Spinacia oleracea. Next base: position 98,551,538 of record NC_079489.1, read on the forward strand.
TCACAACAATAATAGAATATCGCAACCTGTATAACAAATATAAAAACAATAAATGGTATTTTGAAGATATCCCAAAACAAAAGTGCACGTACCATATACATTTAAATATATGTATGTTCCAATTTCAACGTACGCATACATTTTAAAATAAAAGATTGTTCTATAATGTCTAAACTAACTCGATCAAGCGCCCTTAGGCCAATAATAAATACTTGCAGCCCATTGCTGACGAACCACATCCATTTCCTCACTAGCATAAGCCGTATTCCTCGGAGTATAGACCTTTACAAAAACAAAAAAAACATCACATTTTAACATTCAAGCAACTAATGGCAATGTCCTAATAGTCTAAAATACGAAGCAAGAGTAAGAAAAATTAATTAATTACCTCGTCTAGCCTTAGGTTATGCATATTAAACATGTAATAAGTTTAAAATGAGTATTAGGTTCTATAGTTCAAAGTTGGGAGCGAAAATGCCTCATTTTAGCCTAAATATGACCTACAACGACCAAACAAGCCTTAAATGTACCTAAGTAGATTAGAATAAGTCTTAGAAACTTACAAATAAGCATATTAATCATATAATAATTTTAAAATGCGTCCTTACGTTATTTAGTTCAAAGTTGGAACGAAAATGTCTAAATATGACCTATAACGACCCAATGATTCTTAAATGTGCATAAATAGATTGGAATGAGTATTATAAAGTTAAAACTAAGCATATTAATCATGTAAAAGGTTTAAAATGAGTCTTTATGTTCTCTAGTTCATAGTTGGGAACGAAAATGTCATTTTAGCCTAAATATGACCTATAACGACCCAATGAGCCTTAAACGTGCATAAATAGATTGGAACGAGTCTTAGAAAGTTAAAATTATGCATATTAAACATGTAATAAGTTTAAAATGAGTCCTTAGGTTCTTTATTTCAAAGTTGGGAGCGAAAATGTTTTATTTTAGCCTAAATATGACCTATAACGACCAAACAAGCCTTAAATTTACATAAGTAGATTAGAATAAGTCTTAGAAACTTAGAATAAGCATATTAATCATATAATAAGTTTAAAATGAGTCCTTAGGTTATTTAGTTCAAAGTTGGGAGCGAAAATGTCATTTTAGGCTAAATATGACCTATAACGACGCAATGAGCTTCAAATGTGCATAAATAGATTGGAATGAGTCTTAGAAAGTCAAAACTAAGCATATAAAACATTTAGTAAGTTTAAAATGAGTCCTTAGGTTCTTTATTTAAAATTTGGGAGCGAAAATGCTCATTTAGCCAAAATATGACCTATAACGACCAAACAAGCCTTAAATGTGCATAAATAGATTGGAATGAGTCTTGGAAACTTCAAGCTAAGCATACTAATCATGTAAAAGGTTTAAAATAAGTCCTTAGGTTCTTTAGTTCAAAGTTGGGATCGAAAATGTCATTTTAGCCTAAATATGACCTATAACGACCCAACGAGCCTTAAATGTGCATAAATAGATTGGAATGAGTCTTAGAAAGTTAAAACTATGCATATTAAATGTATAATAAGTATAAAATGAGTTTTTTGGTTCTTTAGTTCAATTTTGGGAGCGAAAATGTCTCATTTAAGTCTAAAAATATGACCTATAACGACCAAATAAGCCTTAAATGTGCATAAGTAGATTGTAATAAGTCTTGGAAACTTAAAACTTAACATACTAAGCATGTAAATCAGAAGAGAGGGTGCAAGAAAATGATGTGTAACAGAAAATGGTTGTAGGAAAATAATTTCACCTGACTGACGAATCCGGTGTCAAGCATCCAATGAACAGGGATGTGAAAAGACTTGAATCCGGTGGCTGCTGATTCTCTTAGTCGCGACAGATTATAAACCCCGTGCTCTAATCTGTTTCAATTAGCATATCATGAAATTGCATTAGCTCGTTGAAATCAAAATGTTATACAGAATTGCAACAAAGAAAAAATGAACATGAAAAATGGATGTTGTTGCATGTAGTAACAAAACGATTACCGTGGTCCTGGTCAAATACCTCTAGGACTTGCAGAGGATCGAGTGATTCTCAGTGATTATGAAGAAGGCGAACTGCAGCATTGAGCATTGGTTCCTTACCGTTCTGTGGATCCAAATACATCTCAAGCATGCAACCTAATGGTCATGAAATAAAAAATCAATTAGAATATATTTAGAACTCTGTTTGACACATTCAAAAAAATCGTTAGAGGTTTTGGCTTTTGAGTAACAGTCAAAATTCATAAGGCTCTAACTCCTAAATATAATCCAAATAGTGTGACTAGTTTCTACGATTTCTGATACACCTCCACAATTTGAGGAACAATCGAGCTGCTTTGAAGACTATCCAGGTACTTCTCTGGATGCACCTGTAAACAATTGAACTCCCAATTAGAAATTACTCAAGAGGCAATGGACCAACAACTGCTTGTAGGGTCAGGACAGCAAATAATTGTCATTGCATTATTGAGCAGTGACAAGAGAGGGAGACATAAAAACTTATTGAGAACAACTGGGAAACAAGTGCTGATTACCACTAAAAGGTCCTCTTTCGAAGCTTCTTCAGGCTCAATAACACGATTGTTGTCCAAAAAAAAAAATTAAAGAACAAACCCTAATTCTGAAGAAAAAAAATGAAGAGGGACAGGGAAGAAATTTACCTGCCGGGGCGAAGATTGACAGAGAACAGGGTGGACTTCACCGGCCGAGGAACGTAGGTAATTTTTCTGAGCAAAAGATGCTCTAGTTAAGCTAATAATTAGTTTAATTATTGTTTTAAAATTTTATGAATGACTATTATAGATTTATTATGCATACTTATTTCAGATACTACTAGCATTATCACGTTCACATTTTTATCATCTTTATGCATGACTACTATAGTTATTACCAAAAATACCATGTTCGTATAATTATTCATCCTTAGAAATCATCATGCTCCCACCACCCCAGCCCCCCAACAAAACTCCAACGCGCACTTTAAGAAGAATATGTATACTTGGCCTGTAGAACTCTCAACTTTAAAGAATCTTCAAAAAAAAAAAACTTTGTTCCTTGGTAGAAGGTGTGTGCATTTGTAAATGGTCTGATTTTTGTATCACTTTGCCCATGTTCAACCTTGTTTAACATAGTCGAATCAAACTTGAGTTTCCAGACGAGCTCAAACAGTTTTTTAAACTTGATTCATTTAAGAATCAATTTGTTCAAGTTCGGCTCGTTTATTAATTGAGCTAAGCTCATAGGCGGACTTCTTTTTCCTTTAGATCATTTAACTAAAAAACTCATAAACGGGCCATAATTTATATCTGGTTAAGTTATTTTTGTTTTGAGGAAGTATGAGAATTGGATAAACCCGATAATTTAGAATATGCAAAAAAATGTTATTGAATGAGATTTTCAGGAAGCGATTATACCTCCGGGCACCTTGTTACAACCTTGCCATTTTGAAGCACATACTGCAGCATTGTAGCCCGACCATTTGAGAAGCTTCACCAAAGCATAACGAATACAATTTCTATAGCATAGACCAGATTTAACAAGCTGAAGCTCCTTTACATCCATAGAAAGTAAAAGAGATTGGACCAAAGACTGCAAGTCACTCTCATACTGATCCACCGAGCGCTTAAAGAACTGCACAATGACAACGAGCAAATATTAATCTCTCCTTCACAGATATACAGAAGAACTCACAGAGTAGGTACAAGAAAAGGCAGGGCAATATCTTATGTGATAGGCATCAAATCACAAAAGCTATATCAATAGAGTAAAAAATGAACCAAATTGAATACTAATAGTATAATACCATCACAAATCAGACTTTTTTTTCCTCAAAAAGTAAAGTTTATATTAAAATGTATTTGTTTAGGGACACAGACAGAGAATCTGCTTCTAACAGAAGGATCAAAACTCAAACTACAGAGTAAAAGTATTTGTTTTTCCTCAAAAAGTAAAGTTTCAATAATTTTAGAGCAGAATTACATTCCCTCATTTCCAAGAAAGTATCAATCACATCTACACATTTCTTTGGAAGTGGCTTCCGCAAATTCATATCCGTAACTGAAAGCTATCATTGTCCGAACACAATTATTGTAAAGTAATCCAATTTTCCAAGAACTATCAACCATTTCCATCAAAATCAACCAATTGGTAATTACCTCAAATTCAGTTGCATCTGCAAATCAGTAACGTTTTAATTTGAAACACTTGACACTCTAACACTTCAATCATCAGTCAAACACTTCAATTATACTTCCTAGTATATACTTTGTGTTAAGCTCAAAGTTTCTTTACTTATTACCAATACAAACTAAGAAAACCTGTAGTATGGATTCAGCTTTTCAGTTTATTAACAATTCATTTTGTTTGTAGCTTTGCTTAGAATTCGAAATGAGTGATAATCTGGATGGGGTTGAAGAAGATGATGTTGTGATGTTTGGAAGGAGCAGGGGAAATTCAAGAAGACAGAGTTTGGTTATTGATGAAGAAGAAGATAATGAAGTTGAGGGAGGTGCAGTTGTTGTAGGAGAGCAGAGTATTATCAGCAACCATTAAATAAAGATAACTAACAGTAACAGTGCTTCAGAGTTAGATAAACAGATGGATATGGCCTGGACAAAGTTAGAGAAGTGGACAAACAGATGGATATGGCCTGGACAAAGTTAGAGAAGTGGATTTAAAATTCCTTATCTAATTTCAGTATGCATTTAAATTGTGAAATGAGGAGATTTAGGAGAGAGAGAGAGAGACCCTGACAAAGTTAGAGAAGGAGGTCATAAGAAGATCAGCAAACTGATCAGGTGTATACTGTCTGTAGATATAAGTATTGATGTAGTAATTCTGAAGATAATCACTATTTCCAGCACTGAGAAGATGAATTCCAGCTGAGAACATCCCTTTTGCTTTCTCAATCCCCACCAATTTTGTCACCTTACTCTGGTACTCCTTAGTACCCCAACTGTTGCGTAAGAGATACCTCCCTCTGTAGTTGCAAACCCAACAAAGTTGGTCTTTAACATTCAAGTTAAGTTTTATGAGTTAACAAGGTTTTGCATGGAAAGATTGAAACTTTAAATATAAGCTGGTTGTTCTATCGGCGTAACCTGAACCAGCAGACGCAAAGTTGGTGCCAATGAGTAATAGTAGACTTCCAGGCACAGAAATCGATTATTTTGCGAATGGTTTTTGGGGAACACTACCTTTTCTTTTCCCCTACAAGGCTACAAGCAAGAGGCTAGCTGGAACCATAGTAGAATAGGATTTGACTAGGGAGCGCTAACTCAAAATCTAAAAGAACAGACATATCTGATTGTAACTAGGCGAAAGAGAGTAAATGTAAATGTAATACTTCATAAGACCAACTCAAAATAATAAGTACCAGTAACAAAATCAGGAGGCTGAAGATTAAGTCGCAAAATAAGCCTTGCAAATTCCGCTTGAACATGCTTTGCTTTGAATTGGCACGTTTGGAATAAAGACAACAACAATTGAATTTTGAATTTGATTTGATTTTTAAGATGCCCTTAATTGAGGAAATTTTGAATTTTTTTGTATTAAAGTGGCCGGGACTCGAAATGAGGTTGCCTACGTGTCCTGTTAAGGAATCAGGCCGGAAGTAGTTCTAACCCTTACAGGACTTTGAATTGGATTCTTGAATTTGAACATAGAACTTAGACATAGAACTTCTTGAGTGGATCGAGGTTTGTGAGAGATCGGAATTCGGTTCCATCGATGTCTGTTAGTTCGAATGCTCCCCCGGAGAGGATTTTCTTGACAATGTATGGGTCTGCCCAGTTGGGTTTGAATTTTCCCCTTGGGTCCATGATGCTTTTGCGAAGGGCTTTCACGACAAGCTCGCCTTCCTTGATGTTTCGGGTTCTGACCCTTTTGTTGAAATGTCTGGCCACTCGGCACTGATAGACTTGTACATGGTGAGCGGCTTGAAGCCGATGCTCATCAAGCATGATTAGCTCATCATACCTTGCTTGTACCCATGCAGCTTCTGGGATTTTGCTTTCAAGGACTATCCTTAGAGAAGGTATCTCCAGCTCGATAGGTTGTACTGCCTCCATTCCATAGACCAATGAGAATGGGGTTGCACCAGTTGAAGTGCGAATTGAAGTTCGATACCCCTACAATGCGAAGTGCAGCTTCTGGGGCCAGTCTTTGTAATTGGTTGTCATTTTCATGATGATGGCTTTGATATTCTTGTTGGTTGCTTCGACTACCCCATTGGTTTGTGGGTGGTAAGGCGAAGAGCGATGATGTTGAATTTTGTACTCGGCGAATAGGTCTTCACACTCTTCTTGAAAATGGGTTCCCTGGTCACTAATGAACTCGTGAGGAACTCCGTATCTGCATATGATGTTTTCTTGTATGAACTGGGCCACTTGCTTGGAACCCAACACTTTGAATGACCTGGCCTCGACCCATTTGGTGAAGTAGCCGATAGCGACCAGTATGAACTCATGACCCCCGGTGCCCGTTGGAGTGACTTTGCCAATGACGTCGATACCCCAGGCTGAGAATGGCCACGTCGATGATTGAGAGTATAGAAATGATGGGGGAATGTGCTTTAGATTCGCACACTTTTGACAGGTAGGACATTTCTTGACAAAGAATTGGCAATCCCGCTCGAGGGTAGTCCAGTAGTATCGAGCCCTGATGATTTTGAGGGCCAACATCCTCCCGTTCATGTGGGTGCCACAGACTCCGGCATGCATGTTGTCCATGACTCTTTGAGCTTCGTGCTTGTCAACACATCTGAGGTTAGGCCCGCTAGGGGACCTCTTGTATAGAATGCCGCCTTCTATGACGAAATTGGTTGATTGTAGTCGTAGAGCCCTTTGATTCTTGCTTGAAAAGTGTGGGGGATACTCTGAATTTTGTAGATACCTTTGAATGTCTGTAAACCAAGGTTCATCTCTGTCTTGCTCGATGTCGTCAATAGCATGGACATATGCTGCTTCTTGACGCGTTTCAATTGTAAGTGACATTTCGGCCATGCCATTTGGAATGTTGATCATTGAGGCCAGCTTTGCCAGTGCATCGGCGAATTGGTTCTCCTCTCTTGGGAGGTATGTATAGCGAAGCTCTTCTACTTGCTCAGACAGCTGCTCAAGATAGGACTGGTATGGAGCCAAGCTCTCGCTCCTTACTTTCCATTTGACGGAAATTTGATTGATGATTAGGGAGGAATCCCCGTAGACTCGAAGTTTCTGGACACCTAATGCTAAGGCGGCTTCCAGGCCCATGATGCATGCTTCATATTCTGCCGCGTTGTTTGTGACGTTGAATTGCAGTTTTGCTGATATAGGAATGTGGCTGCCGTCTGGGGCTACTAGAATTACTCCAACACCACATCCGTTCTGATTTGAAGCACCATCAAAATGCATTGACCAACTGTCATCACATGTCATTAAGATTTGCTCATCGGGTAAGTCGTAATCATCCTCTTCTTGCCTCGATAGGACAGTCGGCTAGGAAGTCTCAGACAACTAAACCCTTGATTGACTTTTGCGGAATGTATTTGAGATCGAATTCTGCTAGCATGACCAACCACCTGGACAACCATCCGTTGAGAGCTAGTTTTTCGAATAAATACTTGAGAGGATCGGCTGATTATATGCACTATATAGGAGAGCATGTAGTGCCGTAGTTTCTTTGTGGCCCAAACCAAGGCGATGCTGAGTTTCTTGAGCTGAGTGTATTTGGTCTCGTACTCGCTCACCTTTTTGCTTATGTAGTATACGGCATTCTCCTTGCCTTTAATTTCCTAGGCGAGCATGGCCCCTACTGCTGAATCTGTTGTTGTGAGGTAGAGCCTGAGGGGAATCCCTGGCATGGCTGGCTTTAGTACTTGTGGAATTGAAAGGTAGTTCTTGATAGTGTCGAACGCATGCTGACAGTCGTCATCCAAAACTTTGGGCTCGCTTTTCCAGAGCCTTCGAAATACCGGTTCACAGATCATTGTGAGTCTTGAAATGAACCTACTGATATATTGTAGTCTGCCGAGAAAACCCCGAATTTCCTTTTCATTCGTTGGTGGTTGCATCTCTAGAGTTTCTTTTATTTTCGAAGGATCAACCTGGATGCCCCGAGAGTTGATAACATATCCGAGCAACTTGCCTGACGTTACCCCGAATGCGCACTTTTGAGGATTGAGTCTCATGTTGTATTGCCTGAGCCTGTTGAAAAACTTTCGAAGCACTGAGGTATGCTCGTGTCGCTCTTTGGACATGACAATCATATCGTCGACATATACCTCAATTTCCCTGTGAATCATATCGCTCATGATGGTTGTGGCCGTTCTTTGATAGGTAGCCCCTGCGTTCTTTAGTCCGAACGGCATAACTGTGTAGTAATATGTACCCCATTGAGTGATGAAGGTTGTCTTCTCCATATCCTCCTCTGCCATGGGAATTTGATTATAGCCTGCATACCCGTCCATAAAAGAGAGTAAGGCATGATTTGCGGTGTTGTCGACCAAGATGTCGATGTGAGGCAATGGAAAACCGTCTTTAGGGGCTGGCCCTGTTAAGATCTCTATAGTCCACACACATTCGTACTTTGCCGTCTTTCTTTGGAACTGGGACGACATTTGCGATCCATTCTGGATACTTTGCTTCTCAAATAAACCCGACCTCTAGCTGCTTAGAGACCTCTTCTTGAATTTCGAGGTAAACGTCCGGTTTCATGCGACGGAGTTTCTGCTTGATGGGCTTTGAACCTGGAATGAGGGGAATTGTATGCTGAATGATGCTTGGATCAACCCCTGGCATATCATTATAGGACCATGCGAAACACGTCTATGTACTCTGAAAGTAGCTTGATAAGATCATCCCGCTCTGCTTGAGAAAGAGTTAGACCAATCTGAACTAGTTTTGAATCACCGTTGTTAGAAAGGTTAACTTTTTTTCTGTTTCCTCAATTATGGGCGTCCTGTTTTCATGATTTTCAATAGCTTTTAGAATTTCAAGGTCGGTTTCTTGTGAAGCAAGGTTGTTTGGATTAGGATTGTGTTTGGAATTAGAACTCGAAGAGTAAGCAGAAATTGAAGTGTAATTGAAATCAACAATCATTGCATCGACTGTTTTGACTTGAAGCTCGGCCTTTAGAGGCTCTTTATTGATGCAAGACTCTAGTCCTAGACTCTTAGACTTGTTGCTAGACTCGAAAATTGAAAGGCAGACTCTGGACTTGGACAAAGACACTAATCGTAAAGATAGTTCTCGGGGGATTCCCAAACATCACGTCGTCGTCATAGTCATCATAGGCGGGGCTACATGCACAGATCTTCAAGACTTGATCCCAGACTTGGTCCCACGTGCTGTAGGGAAATGCAGCGAAGCATCCTTTGCATGAAGTATTGAGCCCTAAGAGGAACATTCTCACCATTTTGCCCTCTGGTAGCTCAGGCTTGATTGTACGAGCAGAGATTGCCCACTTGTAGTAGTATTCTTGGATGCACTCATCTTTTTCCTGGCGTACAACCGGCTTTTGTTTGATGGAAGTGTCACGGAAGCTTGAACCTTTGAGGGTGAGCCAAGGCTCTCCGAATAGTAGATCGAAGTTGGCAGGCACATCGATGACTAGGAATTCATCACTGTTGCAGTAGGTGTCGAAGGAAAAGACCAAATCGAGGACTCCCAGGACTTTGTATGTAACACCTTGGAGTTTGACGGTCTGCTGGGCAGTCAGCATGAGATTGTAATCGAAGAAGCCCAAAGCCTTCAAGGTGGCGAGGGATAGATGTTTTCTTGAATGTCGGTGGTTACCCTAGGCTCGGGGATCACCCAGTTTTGAGCACTTGGAAGGAGATGGCAGAAGCTTGGAACTATCAGCTTGTAACCTGGCTTGTATATTGTAGAGATTAAGTTGCATGGAAATTCCTCTCCTTCATCTTCGCAGTCATAGGAGATGGCTTGGACCGAGGGAATTTGTTTGGCTCCAGGAGGTAGGGGCAAGGTTTTGTTGTCGACCATATTCTGGATCAAATGCTTGAGCTTGAAGCAGTCTTCGATGTCATGGCCCTTACCTTGATGGTATTTGCAATGGGATGCAGGATCCCAGCTCTTGGATCTTTTGTCGACTGGAGGATCGGGTCTAGGGCCGAGTGGTGTGATGACCTACCTTTCGACCAGCCCATCGAATGCCTCACTGTAAGACATTCCGAGGTTTGTAAAGACCCTTTGTGGTCTGCCTTGAAAGTTGCGCTGATTGGTGTTGTTCTTGAAATTGTTCGGCTTTGGACCTTGAGGAGCCTCTAGGGCGTTGACCTCGTGGACCTTGTGTGTTGCTTCAGCTTTCTTACCCTTCCACTTTTCAGCTTGTGGAGCCGGGACTGTTGGTGCTTTCATCAGGTCGTCCTCTATATCGACCCCAATGTCATAAGTTCTCTTGAAGCTTTCCAAGCCTAGGTACTTCATGTGAGTATTGTATTTCAGAAGAAGTCCACCAATGAAGATCTTGACCAGTTTTCTCTCGGAGGGTCGGGTCACCATTTGGGATGCCATTTCTCTCCACCGGTTGAGGTAATTAGTGAAGCCTTTCTGAGGTCCTTGCCTGAGAACCTCTAGCTCCCTTAGAGTAGTTTGAAGTTGAATATTGGGCTGATACTTCTCCATGGATGCTCGAGCGACCGCTTCCCATGTACTGGTTTGATTCTCTTTGAGTGAGTAATACCACTTCTGGCAGACAGGTTCTAGGGACATAGGAGATACCACAGGGTATAGCTCGAGTTCGACCCCCTTAATGGCCATTGTAGCTCTTAAGTTCTTGAGGTGATACTTAGGATTGTCAGTCGACTTGAATTTTGGAATGTCATTGGCGGAGAATTTGTCTGGCAGATTCGCCTTCCCCTTGAGATTGTCCTCCATTGAGGTGTCAAAATAGTTCTCTTGATTGGTGACCTTATTGACCAGACTCTCGATCTTCTTGGTTAAGTCATCGGTGGGTGCGGCCTGTTCCACAATACCCAGTCGGTTGCTTATGCTCTCCACATTTGTGCTGAGGATGGCGACAACTGCTATGAGTTGGGTGAGTTGATCGGGGGCAGAGATTTGAACTGATTCTTGAAAGGGACTGGAAGCTTGATTTGTAGGAGATGAACTGGCTGCTCGTTCGATGCCGGCTATGAGTGAGGCTAGGGCTGATGGAGTTCTTTTCAACCTCTCTCCTCTTCGGCGAACCCACGGGATCCTTGGACTCCTAGTTAGGACATACCACATGATTTGGAATTTTAGAACTTGGACTTCCCGACACATGATATGATATGCATGCAATGAATAGGACCTAGACTTTACTCTAAGTGCCACTCCGAAGATTCGGGATTTTGGATTTTGTACTCGTATTCGGGGATTGCAACCTGTTGGAAGTGTTTGAGAGGAGCCTTCATTCTTTTGTGGAATTTGACTCTTTGTGCTAGGACTTGGAATATCGAAAAAGAATGTTTCGACCTATTGGAAACTGAACTATTTTAGGGGAATTTCAACCCATCGAGAATTTGGAAATTGGACTTGTATTAGGAGATTGAATTTTGTATTATTTCAACGGAATTTCAACCCGTTAGTATTTCAGGGGGATTTCAACCCAATTGGATTTGGATTATTTCAAGGGAATTTCAACCCGATTGAAATGGAATTGATTTTGTATTATTTCAAGGGAATTTCAACCCGTCAATATTTTAGGGGAATTTCAACCCATTGGATTTGAAATATTTGGAGGGAATTTCAACCCGATTGAAAGGGAATTGATTTTGTATTATTTTAAGGGAATTTCAAACCGTCAATATTTTAGGGGAATTTCAACCCATTGGATTTGAAATATTTGGAGGGAATTTCAACCCGATTGAAAGGGAATTGATTTTGTATTATTTCAAGGGAATTTTAACCCGTCAATATTTTAGGGGAATTTCAACCCATTGGATTTGAAATATTTGGAGGGAATTTCAAGCCGCTAGATCTCAAATTTTGGGGGAGTTTCAACCCGTTGGATTTTGAAGTATTTTAGGGGAGTTTCAACCCGATTGGACAATTTGGAACTTGTATTATTTCAGGGGTTTTTCAACCCGTTGGAAGTATTTGGAAGTGGGGTTTGTATTATTTCAGGGGATTTTCAACCCGTTGGAAGAATTTTGAATTTTGTATTTGGGGTAATGGAAAGCTAGAATTTTTTTGTAGCTTGAAGAGGAGCTTTGAAATTTGGATTCGATTCGAAGCTTGAACCTTGAAATGGAAAAGACGCAATATATGAGGCCTTGTGTTTTGAAAATTCTGGCATTATGACGCCACGGAATTGAAGCATTTGACTTGGAACTTTGACTTTTGAAGAAAGAAAAGGATTTGAATGGGGATTTGAAGGTTGAAAGTCCGGCATTATGCCGCCGTGGACTTGGAGTTTTGAAGTGTTTGAAAACGAAATTGAAAGAGAAAATTTGGCATTACGCCATCATGGATTTGAAATTGGAAGCTTCGAATATAGGACTTGAGATTGAATTTAGAACTTCGAACTTGAGGTTTGAAATACTGAATGGAAAAGTCGGCATTACGACGACATGGATTTGGAACTTGACACTTTGAGTATAGGAATTGAAGTTTTGAAAGATTGAATTGGGAAATCGGCATTACACCGGTCATGAGTTTAGACATTTGAATTTGAGGTTTTGAGATTGAAATTGGCAACTTCAGTTTGAGGTTTTGAAGAATGTTTGAACTAGAAAGTCCGGCATGACGCCATTTGGACTTGGGTTTTGAATTTGGAATTTGAGATTTGAATTGGAAGATCCGGCATTATGTCGCCGTTGGATTTGGACTTGGACTTAAAGTTCGAAATTTGAATTCGAAAATCCGGCATTATGTCGCCGTTGGATTTGGACTTGGACCTGAAGTTCGAAATTTGAATTGGAAAATCCGGCATTATGACGTCGTTGGATTTGGACTTGAATTTGAAATTCGAAATTTGAATGGGAAAATCCGGCATTATGTCGCCGTTGGATTTGGACTTGAACTTGAAGTTTGAAATTTGAATTGGAAAATCCAGGATTATGTCGTTGTTGGATTTGGATTTTGAAATTGAAACTCGAAATTTGGACTAGAAAATCCGGCATTATGACGCCGTTAGATTGAATTTGAATTTGAAACTTGGAATTTGGACTAGAAAATCCGGCATTATGATGCCGTTGGATTGAATTTGAATTTGAAACTTGGAATTTGGACTAGAAAATCCGACAATATGACGCCGTTGGATTGAATTTGAATTTGAAAATTGGAATTTGGACTAGAAAATCCAGCATTATGACGCCGTTGGATTGAATTTGAAATTTGGCATTTGTGCGTGAGGCGTGTTTGAGGGTTTTGAATCAAATGGAGTGGCACTCTTAAAAGACCTTAAATCGGCAATTTTAGATGCATGAGGTTTGAATGATGCTCCTAGGGGTTTGGTTTCCTAGTTGTAGGCTAAGGGATTTTGACAAGCTAGAACTCGAGGTTAGCCATTCACGCGTGCAAAGACGCCCACACAATGCATAAGTAGCACGTTCTCACACTAATCATGATTATGAATGCGACATGCAAAGTCGGCTTTGGGTGTCAAAAGGTACTTGACTAAGAGACGGATCCGGCGACAACTTGCACATCCGCCTAAGGAACGTATCTGTCGGCAGACAGCCTCCATACTTGACATCGGGAATGTCAAGTAAATGCCAAGTTTCGGTAGGCGCGGAAATGGTCAAACACTTTGGTCGGGAACCGTATGGAGATAGACCATTTCGTTGCCCCCGGGGCTAGCCCGAATGTAGAACACATCCGTTTGGGCAAGGTAGAAATTCGTTTTACACAAATATTGTTTTCGAAAAATGCATGAAATGCCTAGAAATTGAAAATGGAAATCGTACTTGAATGTTGTATTTGAAAAGCTCGTTTTTCGACATTCGTTCTCGAGGTTTGGGAGCGTCCTTCAAGTTTCAAAAATACACTAACTCCCAACACGAAAATTTGAGCAAAAGTGGGCAACAGGCCACTGTGAGCCACTGTCTTGGATGCAGGCAGCGGCGTTTGGCGCAGGTGGCTGCGCCTGGCGCCAGTGCTGGCATCCAGTACTTAAGCAGATCAGTGGCTTGCTGCTCGAAATCTGCTCGTATTTTCGAAATTGAAATTAGAAAGTCCCCAGTGGAGTTGCCAGAATTGTAGGGGGTTATTTTCGGCTTGGATTGCTTTTTTCCCTACAAGGAGGCGGTTTTTAGAAACCTTTGAATTTTTGGATCTAGAAGGAGTCGCCACCAAACATTATTTTAGGGTCCCGTTTGGAAAGACCAAGAATGACTCGATTTGGATAAGGCTTTGATTCTTCGAAACGGATGGGTGAGATCCGGGCACGGGAATCAGAACGAGATACTTATTCCGCGAGCTTTAGAAATTATTCAAGTACGTGGCACAACATTTTCGAAAATACCCTAGTTTAGACTATGTGGGTTTGAATTTAGAACAAATTGAATTTCTACTTTGTATTGTGGTCACTTTGCTTTAAAGTTAATTTAAGGGAACCTAAGATCGGTTTGTCCAAGAAATTATCTTTGTTAAGCGTGATGTAACCTTGCATTTTGTTGTATTTAGCATGTGCGGTGATAAAAGCAATAAAGCAAATAAAGCAACATCACAATAGTAAATAAGTGCGGAATTAGCAAATACAAGACCCCCTAGAAATGGACTAGGGAGTAGGTCCACATTGCCTAGAAGGACTAGGCAAGTAAAGTTGCATAATTGAAAGTGCGGAATTGAAAGTGCATAATTGAAATTGCAATATTGAAATTTGAACTTGGGCACATGAGATCCGAACGCCAAACGGCTACTTAAAAATAAGTGCGTTCGACACGAATTCAAAGCCAAAAATCTCAACTTGGGAGAAGTTGCTCACCCCAAAGTATCGTAGATTTTGCATTTGGAACTTGAACTTGAAAACTTGAAACTTGAAATATTGAACTTGACATACTTGAACTTGAACTTGAAATATTGAAATTAAGAGACTTGAATCTCAAAGATCGGGCCTTTTAATGTTGAAAAGGTTAGATCTTTGATGTGCTCTTACTTTGAAAAAATCCTAGTTTAGGGAAGTAGTCATGAGCAACCCTAAACATTATTGGATCTTGAAATTTCAAAAATGAACTTGTATATTGAAAAATGGAGTCTTGAATCTCAAAGACCAAACCTTTAAAAGTTAGAAAGGCATCATCTTTGATTACTCCATGTTTGAAAATGATTCTAGTTCAAAGAAGTGATTACAAACAACTTTGAACATCCTTGAATCTTGAAAGTTTGCATTTTTGTATTTTGAAAAGTTTGGATTTTGAAGAAATGTATGATTGTTTCAAGTGACATTTTTAAAAGTAAAAATGCCAACTTACTAATTATTTTGAAATAGAAAACCAAAGCAACATTCAATAGATTAGGGTTGGGACTCAGAATTACCTAGTTAGGTTTAGGCAAGCTTTCCGATTAGAACTCCCAATTGCTTAAAGCTTGAAGATTGTATGGTGTTTTTGGAGGATTTTGTATTGATTTTCGTATTGAATTTTGAGGTGCAATTTTTGTATTACGACGTTGTATGTCGATTTTGCCTCCCTAAAACTGCTCAGGATTAAGGGTATTTATAGGGGAGTTTGCTCCTAAACGCCAGGCATTGCCAGCGCCGTGCGCAGCTGGCAGCGCTCACCGCTGGTGACGTGGCGTGGATGCTGCCAAAAAGGACGTAAAGATGTCATCCTTGCTTTTGAATTGTATTGTTGTACCATTGTACGACTTGTACGACCTTGGCACGTAGTGATTTCTTGGGGATTAAGGCTTAGCTTTCGTCTAAAAACAAGCCGTTTCGGGTTTTTGAATTCAGTGTTACGGGACGAGGCCCGGCGCCCGAATTTAACTTGAATTATATGCTTTTGAGTGGAAAAGGCCTTGTAAAACCAATGGGATAGTCCATTAGGTGAGATTATACTTGGATTTTGAACTTGATTTTCGAAATTTGTATTTTGTACCGAGTTCCGGAAGGGGAACGGCCTCGGGGATTGGATTTTGGCTCTTGGATTTTGGACATGCTTTTAGTAATTGGAATTTCCGCACGGAGTTGCTCCAACTACCTAACAAGGATAATGGTATCGTCATCATCCCAATGGGAGACACAAATTAGGTGTCTACAGTATGACTCGATTAGATTAAGCTCACTAAATAATCGAACCAACATAGAAACAACTAGGTCCAAAGCAATATTGAGTCTAAAAATTGTCTTCCAAATCAAGCACTAACAAAAATATAAGGACCTAACGTAGTAGGTTTACGCCAAAGAGAGGTGTTATATTAGTTGACTTAGATGGTAAGGCATCCCAAAGGAGCACGTGGATTGTGGTTTCAACTCAAACAACAATGGCATTATGTTGTGGCAATGGGATAAATTATGGAATTAATTTATTAACCAAGAGTAATTTGGAGATTATAAGCAATAGGTTTTGCTTACCTAGAATCTTAAACTATTTAAGACATGCCAAAGCTGCTTAAGGATTTAGGACTTTTAGGGTCTTGGAATCGTTTCATTCATTTTTGGACCATGTTTTGCTTTTTGCATGAATGAAATGTTTAATAGCTTTAATGATTGCATGTTAGCTTTTAATTCAAAGTTATTAAAGTTATGAATGGTTATTTATTGCGAATTATTTTCAAATTTAGTAATCAATGGCCGCAAACAATAACAACACTTTCAGCCTGCGTTCAATTCTCGACAAAGAGAAGTTGAATGGCAACAATTCCCTGGACTGGCAAAGGAACTTACAAATAGTTCTAATGCATGAGGAAAAAGAATATGTCCTCCAGGAAGAGTTACCGGAGGCCGTCGGGCCGGACTTAACTCAAGCTGCCCTTAACCGTTGGATCCAAGCCAACAGGGATGTCAAATGTGTGATGCTTGCATCCATGAGTCCTGAACTTCATAAAACGTTCATTAACTCAGATGCTTACCAAATCATCTCGGAGTTGAAGAACATGTTTCAAGACCAAGCCAGAATCGAAAGATTCGAGACTATGAGGTTGATCCTTGAGACTAAGCTCAAGAAAGGAGAACTAGTGAGCCCACATGTTCTTAAAATGATTGGACTCTTTGAGAATATGAGAGCTCTAGATTCTAACGTCTCAAATGAAATGGCTATTGACATCATTCTCCATTCGCTTCATAGTGGACATGATCAGTTCAAGTTGAATTACAACATGAACAACATGGAGAAAACTCTTACTGAGCTTCACGGTATGCTGAAAACCACTGAAAAGACGCTCAAGCAAGAGAATAAGCACGATGTGCTTATGGTGCGTAAGGGCAAGAACTTCAAGAAATCATGCAAGAATAAGGGCAAGAAGGGTAAGGGCAAGGCTACGCCCTCATCTAAGTCCAACGACACCAGTTCTGGTAAACAGAAGAGGGTGACTCGTTCTCCTGCCGACTCTGAATGCTTCTACTGCAAGAAGAAGGGGAATTGGAAGAGGGATTGCTTGAAGAGAAAGGAAGATGAGAAGAACGGGAACGTTGCTTCTACTTCAGGTATGTATGTTATACATTGTAATCTTGCTAATTCTACTTCTTGGGTATTAGATACTGGTTGTGGCTCACACTTTTGTTCCAATTCGCAGGGACTAAGGAGAAGTAGAAGGCTTGATAAAGGCGAGATGGATCTACGCGTGGGAAATGGAGCACGGATTGCTGCATTAGCCGTAGGATCGTATTTTATTTCTTTGCCTAGTGGTTTTGTTTTGGAACTACAAAACTGTTACTATGTTCCTAGTATCACCAGAAACATTATTTCCGTTTCAAGTTTGGATTCTAAAGGTTTTAGTTTTCAATTTAAAGACAATAGTTGTTCTTTTGCTTTGAATGGAATGTTTTATGGTTCTGCACAACAAGAAAATGGTCTATATGTGCTAGATATGAGCAAACACATTATAACATAAATACTAAAAAGGCTAAAACTGGTGATTCGGATCTCACATTTCTGTGGCATTGTTGATTAGGCCATATAAACACAAAGCACATGGAATTACTTCAACGAAAGGGAATTCTAGAACCATTCGACTTAGACAAGATTGATCAATGCGAATCTTGTTAACTTGGCAAAATGACAAAGCAACCTTTCTCAAAGGTGGGAGAAAGAGCAAGCGAACTACTAGGGCTAATACATACGGACGTATGTGGGCCTATGAGTACGAAAGCTAGAGGTGAGTTCAGCTATTTCATAACGTTTACGGACGATTTCAGTAGATATGGCTATATTTACTTAATGAAACACAAGTATTAATCGTTTGAGAAATTCCGAGAATTTCAAAATGAAGTAGAGAATCAACATGGCAAGAAAATCAAATCTCTAAGATCGGATCGAGGAGGTGAATATCTTAGCCACGAGTTTGATGACCATCTAAAAGAATGCGGTATTCTTTCTGAATTGACTGCTCCGGGGACACCTCAATGGAATGGAGTGTCGGAACAGAGAAACAGGACCTTACTCGATATGGTCAGGTAAATGATGGGTCAAGCCGAACTTCCTTTACAATTTTGGGGACATGCGTTGCAAACTGCAGCACTCACACTGAATCGTGCTCCATCAAAAGCTGTTGAAAAGACTCCATACGATTTATGGACTGGGAAACTTCCAAAGTTGTCTTTTCTAAATATTTGGGGTTGAGCATATGTCAAGCGATTAATTTCGGACAAGCTCAAACCAAAATCTGACAAATGTTTCTTCGTTGGGTATCCAAAAGAAACAAAGGGGTATTATTTCTACAACAAGTCAGACAACAAGGTATTCGTTGCTCGTGACGGTGTCTTTTTGGAAAGAAATCATATTCCAAATTGACAAGTGGGAGAATAATAGACCTCGGAGAGATTCGAGACGAACAACGAACTAAGAACTCTTTAGAAGCAGTTCAGGTTGATGAACCTCCAAGGTCTTTAGAAGAGCCAGTGGGAGTAGTTCCTCAAAACGTTGTTGCCCCTCGTAAGTCTAATAGAACTATATTTCAGCCGGACAGATGGACAGTCGTCCTCTTGACTGAAAACTTAGACGTTCTCATATTAGATAGTGATGAACCTATGACTTACAAGCAAGCTATGACGAGCCTAAGCTCAACTAAATGGTTAGAAGCCATGAAATCTGAAATAGACTCCATGTGTGAAAATCAAGTCTGGGATTTGGTTGATTTGTCGGATAGGTTTACACCTATCGGATGTAAATGGGTCTTCAAATTGAAGAAAGAAAAGGATGGAATTATATACATATACAAGTCTAGATTGGTAGCAAAAGGTTACAGGCAAGTTCACGGCGTTGACTACGATGAAACCTTTTCTCCAGTCGCGATGCTTAAGTCTATTCGGATAATCCTTGCGATTGCCGCTTTTCATGAATGAAATATGGCAAATGGATGTCAAAACTACCTTCTTGAATGGTGTTCTTGAAGAGACTGTGTTTATGACGCAGCCGGAGGGTTTTGTCGATCAAAGGAACCAAGGAAAGGTATGCAAGCTTAAGAAGTCCATTTACGGACTAAAGCAGGCATCAAGGAGTTGGAATAAACGATTTGATGAAGCAGTCAATAAGTTTGGCTTCATCAAGAATCAGGAAGAATCTTGTGTATACAAGAATGTCAGTGGGAGTAAAATTGCATTCCTATTCTTGTATGTTGACGACATACTACTTATTGGAAACGACATTCCTATGTTGGAGTCTGTAAAGACTTGGCTTGGAAAGTATTTCTCGATGAAGGACTTAGGAGAGGCACAGTACATATTGGGCATCAAGATCTATAGGGATAGATCTAAGAGGATGACTGGACGAAGCCAGAGAACTTACATTGACAAAGTGCTATCTAGGGTCAATATGATGGAAGCCAAGAGAGGCCTACCCATGTCACATGGCACATATCTAAGAAAGAATCAGTGTCCCAAAACATTTAATGAGCGTAGAAAGATGAGTGGAATTACATACGCTTCGACTATTTGATCCATCATGTATGCTATTATTAGTACAAGGCCGGATGTTTCGTTCGCACTCAGTGCAACGAGCAGGTACCAGTCAGAACCAGGTGAGGCACATTGGACTGCAGCCAAGAACATCCTAAAGTACCTGAAAAGGACTAAGGATGAGTTTCTGGTTTATGGTGGTACAGATGAGTTGATTGTTAAGGGCTATACGGACGCAAGCTATCAAACCGACAGAGATGATTTTAGATCACAGTCTGGGTTTGTGTTCTGCCTCAACGGCGGAGCAGTAAGCTGGGAAAGTGCTAAGCAAAGCACTATTGCTGATTCTACAACTGAAGCCGAGTACATTGCTGCCTCAGAAGCAGCAAAGGAAGCTGTTTGGATTCGGAAGTTCATCGAAGAACTTGGGGTTGTCCCCTCCATCAAAGGACCAGTGGCTTTGTATTGCGACAATAGCGGAGCCATTGCCCAAGAAAAGGAGCCTAGGATCCACCAGAAGTCCAAGCACGTACTACGGCGATTTCATATACTTAGAGAGTTCAATGAAAGAAAGGAAATCGAGATTTGCAAGGTTAGAACTGACGACAACGTCGCGGATCCATTGACTAAACCGTTGCCACAAGTGAAACACAACGTACATGTAGCAACCATGGGCATCAAGCATGTTGGAGAATGGCTATGATTTTCTAAGTATTGTTTTAGAACATTTGTTAGATCTATGTTTAAAACAATTGGTTTAACCATTTCATATTTATGAAATTTATTATTTCATATTCATTTAATTTTGGTTTAGTATTAAATGATAAGTTCATGTGATTCAAATCATTCAAATGGTATGTCAAGATGGATTCTTCGACAAAGAAACACCCATAAGTGAACTTGAATATTGAAGTCACAAAGGATCCCTAATCCAGGTCATTGAAAGGTGGACGACCAATGACTAATGAAGATTAGATTGCAAGTAGATTTTTAGTTCTGTTTCTTGAACTAGAGTGGCTTGATGTCAGAATCTTTTGCATAGATACTTATTGGATCTTGTATCCGATTGACCATGAGAACACTTTAAGAGATTAAAGTCATGTCATAGGTAGTTCTCATTAATGGTGATTAGAATCGTTCCTCGGAACATGAGCGATTATGTCTGCTCGTTTGAGAATTAGTTCGCTTTGATGCTAGCAAAACGTCGCACCGTAAAAGGAGGCTATAAAAGCAGTTATTGGGCGTACTATGAATCAAAGTGAGTGTTCATAGATTGCAAGAATGGATTGTCCTCCTATATTTGATAGGATATGGTGTTGTTGTGTAACAAGGCCTCTCGGAGAGTTAGATACCGTAAAATGCATGGTCGTGCTCAGAATGGTTAAGGCTTAACCTTCTGTAAAAGTTTAACAGTTGAGCTCTGTAATCCGAGAAACACTTCTGGACCTAATAAGGATGGCTTGGATCTTACCTTATGTTCAGTAAGTAACACTAAGCGACAAAGGAATGTGAATGCACACTTGTCTGATTGACAAGTGGGAGACTGAAGGAAATATGTCCTTCACCCAAGGTGCATTAAGTCTAATACCAAGGTTCAGATTAATTGCGAACAATTAATTCAGTGAGATCAAGTGATCGGAACAGCTAGCTGGAGCAATGCTTCCGATCAGTGAGTTCTAATGAATATTAAGCTCACAACTTACTCTTGAATGAACCTACAAGGTCACACCAATGGCGCGTAACAGATCACCGGATTAAATGAATCGGAAATTCATTTAATAGCTTTTCGGGAATTAGTTTTGGAAAACGTATTATACGATACGACCTTGCATCAGAATCATATATCGTATCGCGAATATTCGTAAGCTGGGCGAAACGAATAAATCGTATCGTACGACGGTGATTCGTCATATACGAAACGATAAATAATATCGGAAAGATATTAATCGCAAATACGAAGGGCATCAGAGTTACCAGCCCGTCGAGCCAAGCGCGCAAGCGTGCAAGGCCCAACGAGCCAGAAAGCTCGCGAGCAAAGGCAAGCAGCCAGCCCGCGTGTGGGCACTAGCACGCAACAGCAGCGCAAGCAACGAGCAGCGACGAGCGAGCAGGCCCATGGCCCAGCTGCTCGATCGCGCGCGTGCAGCGTGTGTTGCTGGGCGGTGGGCTGTGGGTGTCCGTGTGCTTTGGTGTGGCCGGTCAAGGACTCTTGGTCTTGGCCGATTACATCATTTAATACAATTAGGTTATTGTATTATTCCACACAATTCAGTACACACAAGTTTTCCAAAAAACCCTAAACCTAATTTCAGAATTACGTTCTTCGGTTTTCTCTCTCTAAGAAAACTGTTCTTCCCAAAAGCAAAACTCTTGATTGATTGTCTAAGCTATGGTTATCAAGACGGATCTGATCGTGTCGGTGAACCAAGTAGAGGAACGACAAGTTGAGTTCTAAGTTCGTGTTCGTTGACAGATTACTAGGGAAAATACGCTTCGAATTTAAGTTTGCTTAATATGTGCTTTATACATGTTTCCTGGCTTTAGGGATTGTTTCCGCACATGTGATTATGTTTAATTGTATTCCCCTACATAACATGCCAAAGGAACAAGTTGAAATGATTAGAAAAGACGAGTTTTTTGCCTCTGTTCCAAGAATAATGAAAAGGAAAATTGTGGCAGCAAAGACAAGATTGCAACCACTCCGAGGAGGGAAAACAATCATAGAAGATGAGGTAGAAGATCCAGTTGAACAGGACGATGAAGAAACAGATGATGATATCATGTTACGTTAATTCAAGGTTGCAAGGATGCAACCACCGATGAAAAAAACCAAAAAAGGAGAACAATGCAACCACAAAAAAGAAAGAGGAAAAGAATGACAAAAATATTACAAAAAGGGGAAAGGGAGTGGTATAGAAGAAGGCAGCGAAGGCCTTGGGAAGACGAAAACCAACCCGAAGTAGCTTAAGAGTGCAAGAATCTGAGAAGGCTATGGAAGAAGGGGAGGAAGATGTTGACATTTTCAGTCAATATCAAAAGAGAAAGCCTGGAAATAATGAGGAAGAGGAAGAGATGGTAAAGAAAGCTGGGAAGAATGTCGGGAGAAGATCCCATAAAACATTGAAGAAAGAAGAGTCTGAGAGTTATGAAGAAGATCAGGAAGATGATGAAAATTTTGAATTGGAAGAAGAAGAAGAAGAAGAAGAAGAAGAAGAAGAAGAAGAAGAAGAGAAAAAGACAACAATTACAGGTAAATTTTACGATATTCAAATATTTGAAAATCATGATAATAAACTAGTACACATAAAAAATGGTTGAGAAAAGCAAAAATAAATTAGAATATATTAAAAACAATTAGAACACAATAAATATTAATTAGAACATGTGTTAACTGAATTAGAACATAAGAAGGATTAATTAGAACATGTGTACACTAACTTAGAACATATTAAATATAAATAGAACACAAGACTGATTAATTAAAACATTTGTAAACTGATTTAGAACATAAGAGAAAATTACTTACAAAATGATTTAAGAAATTAAAACACAATATGACCTTATGTTCTAATATATAAATTAACATAATTAAATTATTTAAGACCTTATATTCTTATAATCTGTAATTTGTTTTTATGTTCTAAAATATCAATGGTGTGTTCTATTTTTCCTCAACATATGTTCTATATATTTTAATTTCAGATTGTGGCAAAAAGAGACAAAGGCAAGCGTAAACTAAGGGAAATTTAAGAGGATGATAATGATAATGATGATCTAGAGTTGTTAGAGATTGATGAGGAGGCAAAGCCTATAGATCCAAAGAAAAAGAAGGCAAATGTGATTTTGTATCAGAACATTCCACCAGCCCAATTGATTGAACTTATCAATAAATTTCCAGATACGCACAATGATGCTAGTGGGAAAATTGAATTTGGTGGACTTCTGAGTCTCGACATGGAAAACCATAATTCAGTGTTGGCAGAATGCCTAGTTATGAACTAAAATGTCGACCGACATTCGATAATTCTGCCAGGAAGTGGTGAAATTTTTATCACACCAGAAGACATTCATCTGGTGTATGGGGTACCATTAGGAGGAAAAGAAATTGTACAGTCAGAAAATGAGGATATAGATGATAATTATCTGGAGTTCTTAAAAACATGGAAGAGAAGCTTTAAACTCCAGAAGGGGAGCCCAACAAACTTACCACTAATAGCTAGAATAAAAGAGCTAATGGAGAAACCTGTATGCGATGAGTTCATTTGGAACTTCGTCATTGCTGGAGTAAACTCCTGTATGAGATCAACCCCGAACCCACAAGTATACATCAAGTTCATGTACATTTGTATGAACACAAACAATTGCTAATCTGGATTTGAGCTCATTTGTGTACAAACTTTAGAAAAAATCTGTGAATGAATGGAAAGCATGAACTTCTTATTATACTGGACCTCTACCATTTCTGTTGGTAAGCTCCTCTTTCTTGTTTTTATTTTCATTTTATAAGTTATTTAATATACTGTATAAGTAATAAATATTAACATAATATGAACAGGTGGTGCAAGAGAAGTCCCACTATTGTCATTATGGAATAGAAAGAGAATGAAAGAAAGAATTTCCATCGAGAAGGCAAGAGGATTTGGACAAGGTATTGTGCTGAAACGCATAGGAGCTGAAGCAAATGTTCCTGAAAATCCGGTTCCAGATGTTGAAATTCCAAAAAAAAAGGGAAGAACCGAAAATGGAAGGCACTTCTTCAAGTTCAAAAAATGAAATGATGGTAAGAACATCCTAATATTTAATTGGAACACAAGCAGTATAGTTTAGAACATATTAAGATATAATTAGAACTCATACAATAGAATTTTAGAATATGGCAAGAAAATATCAGAACATAAAAAGATGTCTTTAGAACATGTTAACAAAACCTGGAACACAAAACAAGATGTATTTAGAACATCTTAGTGAAGGTTTGGAACATATACAATATATGATTAAAACATATATACTACACTATTCATTATACTTATATTTCTCTAATGTTCTCACCTTTCCAGTTAATGTTCCAATTATGTATGCTTATGTTCTAAGTTTTCAATATTCCTTATAATTATATTTCTCTAATGTTCTAAACTTTTCAATTAATGTTCCAATTATGTATGCTTGTGTTCTAAGTTTTCCCTATTCTTTATAATTATGTTTGTCTAATATTCTAAACTTTCCAATATATGTTCTAATTAATTATTCTTATGTTCAAATTTGATTATTTTAGAATTATATGTTCTAACTAGAAAATTTGATGATCTAAATTAAATACTATATTAATATATTGTTTAAAACATTGTAGGATTTTTGGGATAACTTTAGTACATTGGCAAAGACGCTTGCTTCCAATGTCAGCGAGATGTACAACATGCTAGACAAAATGCATGAAATGTTTAACAGACAAAATGCACAGCCTAGTTGAGAACTTTGGAATAAGTACACCTGTAAGAAAGAAAAGCTGAGCCAAAACAAAGATGAAGAAAAGCAGAAAATAAATACCCCATCCATTATAAGCCAGGATCAACATCTGTTTGACAAGCCTGGATTCATTGAAGAGTTGGAAAACTTAATGGCAAATGCATGGAATATGTATTATGAGCAAAGAGCTAACCAAGAGAAAATACAAACCACTCCTAGAGAAGTAGAGATACAAGAAATACTGGAGAATCCAAAGCTACACATACCAACTACAGAGTTCACAACAAGAAGCCCAAGTTTTCCTGAAAGTCCTCCTGAACCTGAAATCAACAACCCTGCCACTAATGTTGCATTACCCGAAACTCCATTAGCCACTAGGATTTCACAAGCTTCAACTTACTATATCCATCGCCAATCGTTCAAGAGCAAACCGTTGACAATCTAGAGGATAATGTTGTTAACCCAGCTTCATCGAAACATGGTGCAAATGAATCAGCTTTTGGAAGTCTGATGAAATGGCAGAAGCAGCAGGTGTGGAAAGCGAGAAAGAGGCTGGAGCTGGAGATGCAAAACAGAAGGGAAAGGAAAAAAATATGGGGTAAAGTATTAGTATTAATGGGTTTTGGGTGGGATTTATTGGAAAACAAATTATGTATTTTAAAACAATGTATTTATAAAAAATATTTATAAGGCTTTTAAATAACACAAGTTTGAAAGTGGAAAATCTGAGTACATATATATTTGTTTAGAACATGAAATAGAATGTTTGGAACATGTGGCTTGGAAATTGGAACATAGCTTGCTCTGTTTATAAAACTGTCATTTTTATAATAAATGACTACCATTGTGTAAAACAGGAACACAGAAAATATCATTGACATCAAAGAAGGAAGGGAAAAAAGGAATGTGGACATACTCCCGTTGAACTAAGGTCCTCTTTAATGATTGAAAATGAAAGAAAATTCAAGACCATCGAAGAAAGTTAAAAGGGGTGGCAGAGTATGCTTTTGCCAAAGGAGATCCAACGTAAGTTTTAAACTACCTGTCTTTTTACTTAATTTTAACGTAGTATTGTAAATCTATTTGTTCTAATAATTGTTAACAACTATCATATATAGGGAAACCATGTATGATGACAAGATAAACACAATCAATAGACAGGACATACAAACTCTTGCAGGTGAGGAACATGTGATAAACAACATTGTTGATGCTTATTCATACACCTTGAACATCGAAAACAGAAGAAAGAGTGTAGAGAAAACAAACAGATTCTTTTTCTCCACACAAATTTACGTGAGTGTATTTCTTTCACATTTATTTAATGTTGTAATAATACCTTAACACCAATGTAATCTAACATTGAACTTCATTTTTCAGCTTATACTGTGCTCAGACAAATATTTCAGTCCAAAAGATAAGCAAGAAGACATGATGGATTTCCTGTTTACAAGGATGAAAGGAGTGATAAAACATGCTGGAGTAACAAGCTTCAAACATATCCAACTGGTAAGATATGTAAACTTATTGTGGTTGAAAATTCTTTAAACATAATTCAGTAACATTAGAACATAATGGATTTGAAGATTAGAACTTGTTAAGGAATAATTAGAACATGTTCAGAACTGATTAGAACATAGGATAGAACTTAAAGGAACTTTTGTAGAATTTATTAAACTTAAATTGTTAGTTATTAAGAACATATAACCTGCAACTAACATCTATGAACATGTATTCATGCTGTCGTAAATGGAGCACACTTCTACCTACTGTGCGTCAATTTCTTGAACAACACACTTGATCTGATTGATAACAAACCACTGCCTGCAAATATTTCTTTCTTCAAGAAATATGAAAATGAACCAAAACAAATGGTAATATATTTTATGATTCTTTCATTTTAATTGTAAATTATAATAACAAAACCAAATGCAATAAGTGTTCTCTTTTGTTTCTTAGTTGAGGGGATTTTCCAAATTTTTCTGCCACTTTAACAACATTGATAGCCCGGAATATGTTGACTTATTTAAAACAAGGACAATTATAATGACATGGAGAAGCCTAACCAACAAAAATGACTGTGGAGTATTTTTGTTGAGGCACATGGAGATATATGAGGCAGAAGATGCAGAAGAATGGGATTGTGGACTTCAAAAAGACAATGTAAGTACTATTTGTTTTAATATCAATTCAATAAAACATGACATAAACTAGTTTGGAACATGTGTGACACATATTAGAACACATGACACTCTGTTTTAGAACATAATACAACAAAAGAACAGAGGAACAGAACAAAACCAAAAAACACTAAACAACATAAAAAACAAAAAAAAATGTTAGAAAACAAAGAACTAAGTTGTAAAACATATTTTCCCACAATATTATACTTTCAAGTAAAAAATGTTGTTTCTAACGGTTTTTTTTTAAATTGCAAATTAAAACACTGAAAAAACTGAGGGTACAATATTGTGGGAAGATACTATCATCAAAGCTAAATGAAGAGCATCATGCCATTTCAATGAAGTCAAGGAGATGGAAGAAAGAGATGTGTGAGGGGGTCGAAAAAGCGCGAGGCTAATGCGTGACCTTGTCCCTCGTGGGTGTGACGATTCTTTTTTGTCAAATCAAGTGTAATTGGATTTCCTGTGAGTATACACCCAATTGACTAGTAATATAGGAGTCGCCATTCAGTTTTTAACGACAATGAGAAAAACCGACAAAACCCGGTTATCGTGACATAAAGGGAGTGCAATTATGTTTGACCACGACGGCCATAGGTTCCCTTGTGATCCCTGGTGTGGGGATCTCTCAATATACACCCGCAAGGTAGAGATTGAGGGTTCGGGGGACTGCAACTACCGAGAGGAGTAATTCGCTCGTCGATAACTCCAGAGGCAGGATATCCTTACTAGCTCAGCATAAATAATTGAAGGTACATGCGTTAACTATTAAACTAATCTGAGTTGATTTTAGCAATATGCAACATATAATACTAATTCGATCGTGATTATCTGATTTAAATAGAATTAAGGGACCTAGCATGATAATCCGATTTCCCAAAAATATTATATTTATTAGGCGTGATAGAACAATCATATTAGGTTAGTTTAACAGTTCATAAAAAAGGCGAGGAAAGCAGTTAAATCATCGAAAAGGGACACATTACGACGCACCCTTGAGAGGTGCGTCACGGTTCTCAGAAAACTAACCACTTTGACTTTGCTATTTCTCCTTTTTATTTAACGAATCTCGATTATGGGACAGGATACGTTCTGTTCGATTTATGGATCGATTGCGACAGAACGCGTGAACAGTTTTGCAGCGAGAGGCTCAGGCTAAGGGGTTTAGAGTCAATACTCAGAATATATTATGTGTTGTTGTGTGTCCTTTCACGTCGAAACTAGGGGTCTATTTATAGGGAAGTGTTCGTGGAAAGATAGAATTGCAGAGTTCTAATCCACAAAGAATTAGGAAAAGAAACGTACCCAGGTATTTTCAGCGCCCAGAGCCAGGCGTTGAAAATAGGGTTTTGGGCAGTTTTGTTTAGTCAGATTCGGATTCCTAAAATCCGTAGAGTTTGAGATTAATTCGAGTCTTTTAGCGCGTATCAATTTTGTGACGGAATGCGTCTGGGCCCGTTACGAACTCTAGGTTCGTTAGGATTTTGATTAATACGTAACTCTTATTTCCGAATCCTATCAGGAATAGGATTCTCGCGGTTTTCTATCTCATTTAGGATTTATGTTGGAGTGCAACACCTAATTCTGACAGGTTTCTATCTTTTATGATTTGCCACTTTTAGACGCTACCTTTTACGGCAGTTACTATTTTTAGCAGGTTTCCATAAATAGCAGGTTTCAGGTGAAATGAAATGGGGAATCGAGATTCGTTTATTTTATAGGAGATGCGTTGTCAAGTGGAGTTTTTATGCTTTCATCATCGAACCTTTCCCTTGCGGGAATGGGGACAAAAGTAGGTGTCTACAGTTAGCCCCCACTTTGACTGAGTCTTGGAGTAAGACGATGGTCAAAGTATTAGACGGAGTGCGTCACACAAGGCATGGTGTATGTGACCTGTTTTGCGAGGGTCTCACGAGCCCCCGAGTGATAACATTTGACTTAAGGGTCATCACTTGATGTGTCGACATATCCCTCACGTGTCATTGGGATTTGTCAACTGATAGTATAGAAACTTCCTCACTTTGTCATTGGAAGGATCTAAAGATGCGTAGAAACTCCCTCACTTTTTCATTGGGAGTAACTACAGATGTTTTCGAAATTAAAGCTGTAAAGTGTAATTGGGCCTGGCCAAGCCCAATCACGAGGTAAAACGTTTTTTAAAGATTCTCATTTTCAGGGCTAGCTAAACGAGAAAAGCCCCTTGTTTTTATAGGATGTAAAACGAAGGAAAATCCAACAAACCAATCCTTTAATTTTTGGAAAAAGGGAAAACCAATAAAAGTTATCGCTGCAGCGACTAAGGACCTGCGCTGTTAGTGACGCAGACCCCGCCCGCTGAAGGTGGGCGAGCCTGTCCTCTGAGGGGGACCCCCCGTCCGATAGAAGTGGACGAATCTGTTTGATGTTTTTGAAAATAAGGACCTACGCGGTTTGTGACGTAGACCCCGCCCGCTGAAGGTGGCGAACCTTGTCCGCTGAGGGTGGACACCCCGTCCGCTGAAGTGGACGAATCTGTTCGAAATTTTTGAAAATAAGGACCTACGCGGTTTGTGACGTAGACCCCGCCCGCTGAAGGTGGCGAACCTTGTCCGCTGAGAGTGGACACCCCGTCCGCTGAAGTGGACGAATCTGTTTTGAAATTTTATTTTGTTTTGTTTTTTTTTTTGAAAATAAGGATCTACGTGGTTTGCGCCGTAGACCCCGCCGGCTGAAGATGGCGAGCCTATTTTAAATTTGAAGACTTTATTTTTCAAAAACTGAGGACCTGCGCGGCTAGTGACGCAGACCACGCCCGCTGAGGGTGGGCGAGCCCATTTTGAATTTCTTATTTTGCCTATGTAGAAGGGCTTTTGTGATTACAACCTGTTGGTGGGTCGTAATATTTCCTGATTAGATGTGTCCTATAAGTGGGTCCACATTGTGTATATTTTTGTTTAAATATATTTTTCGAGATATCCAAACATGTTATGGTGCGTGGCGCAGTCTGGGAATGTGATTTTGATTGGCGCTCCCTGTTGGAGTCCACTTTTCGCGAGCCCCCAAGTGTTGGGGCTCGTCGGTTGTTTTTCGCGTTTTGTAATCATGTTTGGGGTCACGCTCGTATGTGCGAGCGACCTCCTATAGTAGTGTGCTATTTTTAGTGAAGCCGTGGAGTGCGACTTTAGCTTTCAGGCGACATCCGGTTTTGGCTTGGCCCGGATTATCCCTTTGACAGACAGACATTTTTTATTTAGAAAACCGATGACTTGACGACACATATTTTTGGTGTTTCGAAGAATGACCATGATATTTAACTTGCTTTTTTTGAAAAGTGTACATGAGCGTTTTCTGAGATGAGTCTAAGTTTCGACCAAGTTTCAATGTTATTATTTTTTTTTTTTTTGCTTATTTGGGAGCTAAAGGTGCTTTGGGCTTGATCTTACTTGTAATTAGGGCCTCGTGTTTTAGCAACACGGTCTTAAGTCCTTTCCTATTCCGTGTTTTTGTGAAATCTGGGCCTTGGGCTGCATTTTCAGCGCCCAAGCTCAGGCGTTAAAAATTTCGGCGCCCAGAGGTGGGCGCTGAAAGTTCTTTCCTGGTAACATTTGATTTTCGGATTTCTAAACACGTTTCCGAATGGGATCAGGATGTTTATTGGGTGCGTTCAGCTATATATAGGGGCTAGGTACGTCCTTATTTTCCACCACTCTTAAATTCTTTCTCTTTTTTTCGCTGTGCTCTAATTATTTACTGCTTTTGCCATGTCGATCCCTACTTTCTCACTCCAACGGACTGTTAGGCGTTGGCTACGAGCCCTTACTCCCACAGAAAAAGCTTTGTTAAAAGAATACCACTTAGAGGCACTTTTACAACAAATTAATATTGATTATAATTTTCTGCATGCTGCCCTAAACTTTTGGGACTCTGATCATCATGTTTTTTCCTTTCGGGTCAATGAAATATGTCCTTTGCCTGATGAATTTGCTGCGATCCTTGGTTATCCTACTAATGCTACTCCTGTTACCCCTGGCACTATTGAAGAGGGTAGAACAACCATAAGGGCCTTCCTAGGGCTAGATGATAACATGTTTGCTGAACTTGTTGTAGACGATAAGGTTAACTTGGCAAAACTCGTAAAACATCATTTTAGGCCTAGTAAGAATATGACCGAACAAAAATTGAACATTCGAGCCCTTGTATTTTGCTTGTTGAATTCATTATTTGCTATCGAATAATAATGGTGAGTTCGGTGACATAAGGCTGATCCCCTTGATTAGCCAGATGGAGAGTTGCTATTCTATTATGCCGTTGGTTGTTGCTGAGACTTTGCTGAGTGCGGATGAGCTGAAGAAGGATGCCAAATCCGAAATTTTTAAGGGAAGCCCCCTATTACTGCAGGTAATCTATTTTTCTTTGCGCACACATACGCCACTTTTATATATTTCTTTTTGCCTGGGGCTGAGTTTCAGCGCCTAGGGCTGGGCGCTGGAATATTCGACGCCTGGTCCTGGGCGTTGAAACTGCGCCCCAAAAACCTTTTTCTTTCTTTTCATTCTTTTGATTCGATCATACCTGTTTTTGCAGATTTGGCTTGCGGAACGGCTTAGACTTTTAGAAACTCCTGCCAATCCTAAACATTATCGCCCTATAGCTTTGGGTAACCGAAAATACTTGCACCAAGGCCAGGACGAGGCCGAATGGACCTCCTTTTTTACTTATGGCATTTGTTCTATTAAGTGGGTGGTACCATGGTGGGGTTTGACTACTATGACAGGGGGGTCTGATGTATCGGTTTATGTTTCTTTGTTGGGGCTATCTTGTCCCATTTATATTTTCCCTTACCGAGTCATGCGTCAATATGGTTTAAGGCAGACTATCCCCTTTTCTGATACGGTACCACCTAAGGTAGCGACCTTTGCACAAACACGGGTCTTAGCGTGGGCTAGGTATTATGATGGTCTCCCGCGTTGGGCTGTAGCTACAAATGGGTTTGTGGGTCTTTCTGAAAACTATAAGTTGTGGATGAGTTCCGATGACAAGGATGTGAGGACCGAGGCTCGTAATGGGGAGCCGGCTGAGCTTTTGATACCTCGTATTCGTGTTAAGTATGAGGGTCCTGATTCTGCCAGACCTCGTACCTATAGTTTTAAAACTGTGAAAGCTCGTCCTGATCGAAAGCGAAAGGAAGTTCTTCCCCGTTCCAGTGCCAGGCCTAAAAAGGTGCCTAACATGAAGGGGTCTGTTGTTGTTAAAAGAAATGCAAGCTCTCACGGAGATCGTCGCCGGAACAATGTATGGGTTAGGAAGGCCCAGCCGCCTGTAGAAACAGTGGCTAGTCCAGTTGATGAGAGTAATCCTTCTCCCACCATTGTTTGTGCCCTTGAGGCTGAGCGGGCTATAACTGAGAATGTTTCTAAAGCTTTGGCATCTTTGGAAGTTAGTGTCCAGGAGCCAGTTCTTATCGAGATTGATATTGGGGCAGCGCAGAAGACTATGGGGGTGGATCCTGCGAACATTGCTCTCTTCAAGACTTTATTTGATGATCCGGAAGAACTAGAGTAGTGTAGTTCTTTGCTAGGGTGTAGGTGCCCTCTATTTATTTCAGTTGTGTTTGTTTTTATTCCTAGCACTTTGTTTTCCTTCTTATTATATTTTAATAAAGGCGTATTTTTAGTTCCCATTCAATTTTGTTTATATGTCTAACACTTTTTACACAAAGAATATAATTTTTTATTATTATTTGGACCGAATCCTTGGTAAGGATTGCCTACGTATCTTGTCCGAATCAGGTCGCGCGTAGTTCTTAGCTTTTAGAATAAGTTCTAATATGCCGGATTTTGGTAGATATGTCCTGAAGTGGAAACATATTACTTAATCGGTCAAATGAGTGAAGTATTTGTCATTATTTTCATCTGCCGTTTTCCATAGGTTGCGTAAAATTCGACCAATTTGTTGGTAAACCTATTTGGATACGTACTGTACCCCCCAAGTGTTCGTTATTTTTCCGTTGTGTGCGGATAAAATGACGGGCACTTTTTGAAAACAAGGAAAACTTTTGGCAGGCAGAAAGTTTCAACGCCCAGGCTGGGGCGTCAGAAATTTCGGCGCCCAGCCCTGGGCGCTGAAAATAACTTGGGCGGTCAATTTTGACGTTTTTGCTTCACATGTTCTTGCGTTTATTTCCAATTCGTTTTTTGTGCCTTGATATTTTTCTTCGTAGTTAAAGTTAATTTTGAGGCTATTTTGGAGGCTTTTTTGACTATTAGCGTGAAACGCATTTTTGTCCAGATTAATTTTTTCTATTGGTGACTCAAAACAGTTTTGAAAATGGAGTTAGGGTGCGGAACTTATGAAGATCTTTGTGGAGGGTATGATGGCATCTATGTGAAAGCTGTTGGTGGATTCTATGTTTTATGAATTTATTTTTTTGGTAACATTTGCATTTGTTTTAAATTTTTGATTTCTTTTTGATTTTGGGTTGCATGGATTGGCTCTTATGATGGTTGGCTTTTTGAGGATGGGATAGTGTGGTTTATTTTGTGGGCTTCGGGAACTGGTTCACATGGCATTATTTCAAAACCGAGTGGGCTTTGTTTGTTGGGCCTATAGTGGGCCGCTTTTATTATTATTATTTTTTATTATTTTGCAAGTACATTTGGTGTTTATTTAGTGTTAGAATAAAAATTTTAGGAGAAATATTACGCCTTTATTGATTTTGAAAGTAAGGAAAACACACTGAAATAAAACTGACCCATATTCTAAGGTGCCTTAGGACCATCTAAAGTCTCTATTATTCTTTTCTATCAATCTAAAGAACTACTAGGCGCTTTTTACTAATGGTGCTCTATGTGGCTCAAGCCCGGGGTTTAGTCTCATAAAACTTCGGTCCTTCACCGGTACTCATCTTGAATTCTATTCCTTTTGCGTTGACCCACTGACATGTCTTCACCCATCCGTTCCCGACTTCTTCTAGTGTTGATGCAGGAGAGATTAACGGGGTTGGATCGAAACCTTCATCTTGTAAAGCTAGGGTAGTCATCACAGTCTCGTTCTCCATAGGCCTCGATTCGTTAAATAATGTCCATAGGGCCTGGTTGTCCAATATTTCAGCTGTTTTAGTCTTGGTGAGGTGGGGTGCCTCATCCAAGGTGTGGCAGTCATGGAAAATTTCAAATCCGGGTTTTAGCAAGCCATCCTGAACGAAGGGTTCAGGGAAATCACAGCATGGGTGTTCTTCTCCTTCCCGAACAAACATCCCGTTAAGGGTCCTTTGATATGGGGGAAGGAGGGTGGTTTGTTTGGCTTTGTCAAGGCGTAGCCTAGATAGGCGGTCAGCAATATCTTCCCCCGTTGGTTCATAACCTAAGCCAGAGGGAGTAGATTTGTCGGGAAAAGGATGGAATGTGCATTCCTTCTTCCTTATGCCCAATGGGGTTCCTGGGAAATAACCTTGAGCCAACAGCATTCTAGGAATGACTCGGGATGCATGCGGGTCTAGGAATGCTGGATCATAATCTTCGATGAACTGGATTGCTTCTTCCATTTGAAACCCATAAAGGTCATCTGCAGTTTCGGCCGTTCCAACCATAGTACAACTGACATCGAGAGGAGGGGCGCGGATTTCTAGTATTATCCCGTTATGGTTAAGTTTAACCATTTGGTGCAAGGTTGAAGCCACACCTCCTAAGTCATGGAGCCAAGGTCGCCCCAAGAGGAGGTTGAAAGTGGGATTAATGTCGATTATTTGAAACTCCGTGGTGCGTACCACAGGCCCAGTTTGTATGGTGAGGTTGATTTTTCCCAACACAGGCCTTCGGGAGTTATCATAAGCTCGTACCCCTTGTGAGGAGGTTTGGAAGTCATCTCTTCCTAGCCCTAAGCAATGGGCGGTTTGCAATGGGCAGACATTAACCGCCGAACCATTATCTACGAGCGTTAGGGGGATGTT
This sequence comes from Spinacia oleracea, assembly GCF_020520425.1. Classification (NCBI taxonomy): domain Eukaryota; kingdom Viridiplantae; phylum Streptophyta; class Magnoliopsida; order Caryophyllales; family Amaranthaceae; genus Spinacia; species Spinacia oleracea. The sequence goes on from NC_079489.1 coordinate 98,587,090, forward strand.
TTTTCCTTTGCATCCAACCACTAAGTAAAGGGCTTTATTGTGAGCACCCCCCTCTTTGGGTAAGTCTTTATCAGTGAAAACTATGGCCTTTTCTCCGGCATCTCTCGTGACATGGCTAACCAATGAGTCAGGTGTGATATCTGTGGGTACTGAGATGAGGTCAAGTGAGCGAATAAGCTTTTCGCGATGTTCCTTTGAAGTACACATGAGATCCCAGATGGTAATCTCAGCCATGGATCTTTTCAGTTGTTTCAGGAGAGGATTTTCAATGACTTCCGCGACGGTGGCGTGCCGCCCGTTCTCAGGAGTTTGCCTAACCGGGATGTCGTCCATAGGAGGTGGGTGAATATCCGGTTGGTATATCCTTCCAGATCGGGTGAGGTTGTCGACCTCGGGCTCCTGAGGGGTGGTGTCAATGAGAGCATACCCGGGCCAAGTTTCAGTGGAGAGGTCCTGGCCCGAGACTTGAGATAGGTAAATATCTTCAGCATCATCGTTCCACACACCGTACACTTCCCCCTCGATTCGATCCATAGGTACCACAGCGAGTGGTGCACCTTGAGGTGTAATATACACCGTGGGGTCGAAATTCTCTGGTTGGTCGAGAGAGATGTGACAAGAGCCGAGTGGGCTCTTGTTGTTGTTGGGTTTGCCAACGTTGGGGAGAGGTATTACTTCATCCTCTATCATGTCCTAGATCATATGTTTTAGATGCCAGCAGTTTTCAGTGTCATGCCCATTTCCTTGATGGAATTTGCAGTAAGTACCTTCGACCCAATATTTGTTTTTGACAGGAGGGTCACGGGTGGGGCCTATAGGTCTCAACTTTCCTTGATTGGTTAGTCTTTCAAAGGCTTGTACCAAAGTTGACCCAAGTGGGGCAAACTTTCGGTCTCAAACCCATCTTATAGGGTATCTTCGGGCGGGAGCCTCTTCTACAGCATGGACTTCTTGGGCTTGGGGTGTGTTACCCCGATTATAGGTGTTGGTCTTATATGCAGGTTTTCTCTGTATGGTTTTGGCGAGGTCGTCCTCGATTTTTATTCCCACATCATAAACCCTTTTAAAAGTGTCGAGTCCCAGGTACCTAAGGTGTTGCCTGTAAGCCGGGTCTAAGTTGTCAATGAATTTTTGGACCAATTCTGTTTCGGGAGGCCTATTGATTAGCTGGGCCGCCTGGTCCCTCCATCTAGAAAAGTAGGTTGTGAAACCCTCATTTTTCTTTTGGAAGAGAACTTCCAGCTCGCGCATGGTGACTTGGAAATCCATGTTCGACGAGTATTGCTTGATGAAGACATTGACAAAGTCTTCCCAAGTGGGGAAGAGCTTAGGGTCCTGGTGATAGTACCATTTGAGTGGCACAGGTTCCAAGGACAAAGGAAAGGCAGGTAGGTACATGGACTTGTCCACGCCTTTCAAGTTCATGGTGTTCACAAAGCTCAGTAGATGATCACGGGGGTTATCCGTGGCCTTGAACTTTGGTAGGTCAGATGAACTGAACTTTTCTGGTAATTTGCCAGAAAAAGGTTCAGGCTCGAGGGAGAAGTATTTGCTCCCCATGGTTTGTTGTAGGACCATTTTTTCGATCCTCTTCTCGTTTTCGAGGTCATTTTTAGCTTGCGCAGCCGCTAAGGCTTCGTTTTCCATTTTCAGTTGGCCCATGAGTTTGGTCATTTGGACCATCTGGTCTCGCAAATCTTCGATGGACATGTTTGGAGGTGCGAATCGAGGTTGGGGAAGCGGAGATCCTTGAAATGAGGGACGACGGACGGAGCTTGGAGTTACTAGACCTGATGTTGGTGATGTATCTTCGAGACGCACTAGCCGTTGATTCCCTGATTGGCACCAAGTGGCAGGACCGGTCCTAGGCATAAGATAAGCTAAAGTTTAGGTTCCCAAAGTTTCAAGCATTACTTAGTCTAGACTTCGACTCTCTAAATTGGTTTTTCACTTTTTCTCTCTTTCTTCTGTCGGTACACTTTTTGGGGGGGTTTTTTTTTATTTTGGTCATTCTTTGGATTTTCGAAACACTTGCCTGTGTGACATTCATAGTTGTTAGCATGTTCGGTTTTGGTGCCGAGCATTGCCGTCGTAGGAGGCCTAACGACGACACAAAGAGTTATTAATTTTTCGCGAGTCGCCCTTTTGGAATCGAGTGCTTTTCTTACGCCCTCGTAGCGATTCTTTTTTTGAACATTTTTTGTGCTACGTACTTTCTTTTTGCTTGGGCACCGAAGCTGCTGCGCCTGACCAGAAAGCCAAGCAGCAACTTCAGCGCCCAGCAGTGGGCGTGAGAAATTTTGGCGCCCAGCCAGGGGCGTTGAAAATGCGTCCCTGGCTGGTTCTCGTTTTCTGTTTTCTGTTTATGCGACTTCGATTTGCGTGCTTGCCTAATAACGTCCTTCACGCGTAACAGCGTTTGTGGGATTCGTTACAGGCCATCCCGAGTGTCGCTTATTTTGTGGCGATCATTCGGGTTTGCGGAACACGTGCTTCGGTATAACTCTTTGGCAAATTAGTCTATGAATGTTTGGGCAATTTTTAAGGTCATTGGTTTTCTAGGATAGTTTGTCACACACAATCACATATTTCGCTACACATAACTACATTACAAACATGGATTTGAAAATTAAATATGCCATGTAGTTTATGATAGGCTTCTATGGTTAGTTTATTTGCGCCTGGCTTGGTACCGCTTCTATCGTAGATCCAACACATGCCCCGGTCGAGGTAGTGTCTTCAACAGACGAATTTCGCTCGAGAGGCCAACCCGCAAGTGCAAGCCAAGGGGGCATGCAGGCGAGAGGGACCTAATGAGCGAGCGATTGGGTTCGGGATAGGTGTACTACCTGCACAAGTACCGAGTGGGAAACATGCGCGGCGTATGCACCCCCTATTGGCAAAAAAAGGTATCCTTAGTCCCAACTCCCGAGGGAGCCGAGATTCGTTATGATATTCTGCCCGTTCACATTAATATGCTGATTTTCAGGTCGTCCCAACTTGATGGGGAAATAAACGCGGGGTAGGATCGTTTCACCCTTCGGCTATTTTGATTACCTACAAGCACGAGTATTTCCTTCACTATCCCCAGTGGAGTCGCCACTGTGAGGGGGTCGAAAAAGCGCGAGGCTAATGCGTGACCTTGTCCCTCGTGGGTGTGACGATTCTTTTTTGTCAAATCAATTGTAATTGGATTTCCTGTGAGTATACACCCAATTGACTAGTAATATAGGAGTCGCCATTCAGTTTTTAACGACAATGAGAAAAACTGACAAAACTCGGTTATCGTGACATAAAGGGAGTGCAATTATGTTTGACCACGACGGTCGTAGGTTCCCTTGTGATCCCTGGTGTGGGGATCTCTCAATATACACCCGCAAGGTAGAGATTGAGGGTTCGGGGGACTGTAACTACCGAGAGGAGTAATTCGCTCGTCGATAACTCCAGAGGCAGGATATCCTTACTAGCTCAGCATAAATAATTGAAGGGACATGCGTTAACTATTAAACTAATCTGAGTTGATTTTAGCAATATGCAACATATAATACTAATTCGATCGTGATTATCTGATTTAAATAGCATTAAGGGACCTAGCATGATAATCCGATTTCCCAAAAATATTATATTTATTAGGCGTGATAGAACAATCATATTAGGTTAGTTTAACAGTTCATAAAAAAGGCGAGGAAAGCAGTTAAATCATCGAAAAGGGACACATTACGACGCACCCTTGAGAGGTGCGTCACGGTTCTCAGAAAACTAACCACTTTGACTTTGCTATTTCTCCTTTTTATTTAACGAATCTCGATTATGGGACAGGATACGTTCTGTTCGATTTATGGATCGATTGCGACAGAACGCGTGAACAGTTTCGCAGCGAGAGGCTCAGGCTAAGGGGTTTAGAGTCAATACTCAGAATATATTAGGTGTTGTTGTGTGTCCTTTCACGTCGAAACTAGGGGTCTATTTATAGGGAAGTGTTCGTGGAAAGATAGAATTGCAGAGTTCTAATCCACAAAGAATTAGGAAAAGAAACGTACCCAGGTATTTTCAGCGCCCAGGCCTGGGCGCCGAAGATTTCGGCGCCCAGAGCCAGGCGTTGAAAATAGGGTCTGGGCAGTTTTGTTTAGTCAGATTTGGATTCCTAAAATCCGTAGAGTTTGAGATTAATTCGAGTCTTTTAGCGCGTATCAATTTTGTGACGGAATGCGTCTGGGCCCGTTACAAACTCTAGGTTCGTTAGGATTTTGATTAATACGTAACTCTTATTTCCGAATCCTATCAGGAATAGGATTCACTCGGTTTTCTATCTCATTTAGGATTTATGTTGGAGTGCAACACCTAATTCTGACAGGTTTCTATCTTTTATGATTTGCCACTTTTAGACGCTACCTTTTACGGCAGTTACTATTTTTAGCAGGTTTCCATAAATAGCAGGTTTCAGGTGAAATGAAATGGGGAATCGAGATTCGTTTATTTTATAGGAGATGCGTCGTCAAGTGGAGTTTTTATGCTTTCATCATCGAACCTTTCCCTTGCGGGAATGGGGACAAAAGTAGGTGTCTACAAGATGAGATTAGCTTGAAGATGATTAGAGTAGAACTTTATTATATGATACTTTGACTTAAAATGTAGTTTGGATTATAATTTTCGTGTGTTGATTGTTAGATTTGATTTAAAAATTTGATTAATCTAGGTTCTTTGTGTTCTTATTTACAATTAATTTACCATGTTTCAAAAGATAAATTGGCAAGTTATAAACCTTATGAGACATGTTCTAAGACGAAATTATGATACCCGAAAGCATCTTTTGAACCCATGGTAGTCCTATATAAAATAATTTTGAAATATCAAAAGTTAAATGTACATGTTTTAAAAGTCAATGTTTATGTTCTAAAATGTCATGAATATGTTCTAAGGTATAAGAAATCTAATACTGAATATAGTTAATTTCTAAAACCAAGAACAAAATTCAAATAGAATATATAAAAAAATAAACCAAATTCATATGTTAAATGTATATTCCATAAATACAGAATAAAAATATAAGAATGTAACAAATGTCACCCCCGGAATAACCATTGAGTTCTAAAAATAAATAATAATAATACTCGATAAGTAAATAAAAAACAAAAAAAAAATCTTCTCTCTAAATGAAGTAAGTGAATTTCATACCAACAACATGCATAAAAAACAATAATATTTAAAATAAGTATATAAATAAAAAAATGGAAAAACAATAGAACATACAGTACCTGAATCTAGAATACAAAGGCTATAATCTGGAACATTAGGAAATCAAATAACCAGAACATAGAACAACCTGAAGAATCAAACATATATGGAAAATTTACAATCACATAATGTATAAACAAATTAATATATAATTTAAACAGAACACAAAATACAAACAAAATACAAAAAACACAGAAGAGAACTAGAACATAAAATACAAAAGATTGGAACACAATGGAATATAGTTAAGAACAAAATAAAATCAGAACATTAAAGCAGGAAATATTCAAAAACAAGCAATATTACTTACATTTTTACTTCCCTTTTTCGGGACAATTACGGATATCATGATAACCCATCTTCTTACATCCTTTACACAACCTCTTCTTCTTCTTCTGACTTTGCTCAACAACTTTTCTTGATCACTCTTCAACCTTTTATCACTTTCAGTACCAGGAACGTGAACCCCCATCCCTTTGTTCTTTGACACTTTAGGCGGTTTGATTAAAATTCCAGGCACACTAGCTCCAATAAGCAACTCAATATCTTGTCCTTTGCTACAAACACTACTACTTGATTCAGTCACACTACTCTTTTGGAATTCCAAATCTAACCTCAGTGCTCGAAGATTCTCCATAAGACCATTAAGAGTCTCTTCATTACCTTGGGCCAAGAGTGGATTTCACACCACAAATTATTCAACAATCTCTTCCTATCTACTGCTTGAGCACATTGCTCCAACACATTGCCTTCTAAATCAAAAATGGGTTTCTTACATGCCATTATAGTCCAACGACTAAGCACATAAGCCTCAGGAATCTTTTCAATCTATTTTGCTTTCCAAACCCAAATCATATGCCTACAAGGAATCCATTGCCTTTCAAATGCCTTGCATAAACAACTAGTGACCAATGTTTCAACATTTAAAAGAACATCGAACTTGCGAATACGACAACCTTCTCTAATAGTATAAATTTCCAATCCATATTCTTTCTTAAAACTATCAAGACCACATGAGTAGCTAGCTATTTCCACATCTTCTTGAAACTCATAAAAAAAATAGGGGTAGTGTAAACTTCAGTGACATATTTCTCTATAGAAGAACGTGTCTTGCACTTAGGACGCTTATGTTTAGAATAATTATTATTTTCACCTTGAGTATGACGTTGAGCATCTAATGCACTTTCAAATCTCATATAAAACTCAACAAGGGTAAGATGTGGATTAGTGAACTTTGTATAAAAGTTATTCTCACTCTCTGACCTAGACGTGGTTCTCATAATACCACACAAGAATAGATCCCTAAAATAAGTCGGAATCTACATTTCACGCTTATCATAGATCTGCAACAACCAGTCGTGTTTTTCCAACTTAAACTCACTAATAACCTTAGCCCACCTCTCTTCAAACTCAGCCGGTTCAATCTCTACACTCCAAACAACTTTGCAAACCTTGTTTAGAAAGTTAGAATATGGTAGAAGATCACGGCAAACTTTCTCGGGCATCTTTTTCATAATATGCCACATGCAAAACCGATGCTCTGTAGAACGAAATACTTTAGAAAAAGCAACTTTCATCGCAGAATCTTAATCAATAATCAGACAAAGGGGCTCATTACCTCCAATTGCCTTCACAAATGTTCTAAATTCCCACTCAAAAGACACTATATCCTCATTAGATACAAAGGCAGCAGCAAAAGTAATACGCTTTTTATGGTGATCAACTCCAGTAAATGGCCCAAATATTCATATTATACCTAGAAAAAGACAGAATAGTTTAGAATATAACAAGAAACAGTTTAGAACATAAAGTATAAAGAATAGAACATCACCTATTTGTTTTAAATTTGTTATCAAATGAAACCATATCTCCAAAAAGAGCATAATTCTTTCTGCAAATAGGATTTGCCCAAAATGCTTTACAAAGATGATCTTTAGCATCTAACTCATAATCAAAAAAGAACGCACTCCATAATAACCTTTTATTCTGATAATATATTGTTTATAAACATTTGTGCATCATATCCATCAATTAATGCCTTCAAATCCCTGTGAATATTTTTTAAATCTTGCTTTGATGCACCAACATTGTCATATGATCCAGTTAACTCCTTCATTATTCTAGATGCCTTCACATGACCAATGTTAACCTACGCAGGAAAACAGAGAACACAGTTTAGAAAATACAGTAAAGATAGTAGAACATAGGAAGGAAAAATGAGAACATAAGAATATAAAACACCTTTGAATTATCAATAATAATCTCCTTATGCAAAAGACTCATTTTCCTCCCATGTTTATGAAATTTAGCACAACCAGGAGTAAATAGAGGATGATTATGTTCTTCTTTGAAATTGTTACAATGTAACTCCCATTGATGTTTTTCATACACATTTGAGCACCACAACCAAAACGGGTAAGCATTCGCCTTCGTGTAAACCGAGCCTTGTCTGATTTTTCTTCAACAGCTTCCACAACAGGCTTACGAGACGCCTTAAAACCTTCTTTATTGCATACAACATAATGGAATGCAACTACACCAGTCTTCTTCCTTCTTGTAGTAGTACTTTTTCTAGAAGTGAAACCTGAAGCAATTGCATAAGCTTTATAAAATGATAAACCTTCCTCATGATTTTTAAAGTTCATTCAGACAATAGGTTTTAGCTCCTCGGAACAAGAAGGAATCCATTATCTAGTACCACCAGAACTCAATGAAGTTAAAACTCTAGGAGTACCAACAGAAGAAGAACTTGATGGTTCATTATTAACAATTCCAACTACAAAAAAACATGAGATAAAAGTTCAGACAAGTACATAAAATGTGCAAAATATAAAACCAAATTTTTAGAACATGAAATTAAAGTCCACACAGATGCAAAAAAAAGTACAGAACATAGAAACAAATAGTTAGAACATGTAAATAAAAATGTTAAAACATGAAAAAAAGTATAGACAAATGGATAAAATGTATAGAATATAAGAAAAAATATTTAGAACATGATGAGATAAACTTTAGAAAATCATCAACTACAAGGGCGAGATATAATGAACAAAATAAATTAAAACATACTTGATTGAATAACCGATGAACTATAACTCTGACCAAAATCAACTTCAGCGGTAGCCATAACCAATAAAAACAGAGCATAAATAACCTGGAAAATAAGAATTAAGAATTATTAGAGATTAAATCCAAAACAAAAACAAAAAACAAACACGAAATCAAATAGAATCAATTTATTAAAAAGCCAGAAATCGAATGAAAATCAAAAAACGAAAAAGTTCATAATCGACAAAACAATCAACAAAAATATTATTCAAAAAACAAAATCAAAGGACAAATTCAGCTAAATAGAATAATATAAAAAATAAAATAATAGATAATTTCAAATTGACATCACATACCTTCAATAATTGCTGAAAATTCTGAAAAACTATTGATGAAGAGAATCGATTAATTGAGAAAAATCAAATAGATAGAGATCGCAATATAATAAGCAGAGTAACGCAGGAAAACGACTTAATTTGATGAAGAATTTGAATAGAAATTGTGATTCCTTCTTGTTCGATTGCTGGTGACTGCGCGAGAAGATGAGAGAGAAAGAAGCGAAAAAATTTTAGAGAAAGAAAGAAATCACAGAAGAGAAAAAAATGCAACAGGATATATGTTCAACGATATTACAAAACTTGCTTTTAGTAATCGTCAAATCTGAGCGGTTAGATTAAATTTCATCCAACGGTTCAGAAAGTGTTCTTACCGTAAAAAGTGTTCTTACCGAGTAAAGTGTTCTTACGAGAGCCTCTCTCTCTCTCTCTCTCTCTCTCTCTCTCTCTCTCTCTCTCTCTCTCTCTCTCTCTCTCTCTCTCTCTCTCTCTCTCTCTTTATATATATGTGTGTGTGTGTGTGTGTGTGTGTGTGTGTGTATTACGAAAAAATACCTTGTAACAAACATTTAAAGGAAAATTTCACTTTCAAATGAGGGTCCGTCGGAATACCCCATGAATGCCAATGTATACAAGGCACTGTTTGGCCAAGCTTCTACAAATAACTTTTGTTGCCTAGAAGTAGTTTTCAAGAAACAGTTTCTAGAAAAACAATTTTAATAAACATGAACGTTCTGGCAACCAAAATTTAAAAGCACTTCTGAAAAGTAGAAACAGTTTTGTACTACCTCCATTTCAAAATAATATTTTCACTTTCTGTTTTAGTCTGTTTTATTATGTTCCTTAGACTTTGTTTTATTCTATTATTGGACATGAAAATTTACTAACTTACCGTTCTTACCTCACAATATTTACAATTTTCCCACTCACTTTCTTTTACTTTAATTTTTTTCCTTCCATCTACCTACATTTTTACACATTTCTCTTACTTTATTCATATTTTATTATATTCAACAAAATTTTCAATTTTACGTTAAAATTCGTGCAAATAGTAATCGTAAAGATCTTTAAGAAACAAAAGTAGTTTATTTTTTTATCTCTTTTCCTAAATTTCTTCTTCTTTTTGGTCGACTTAAAAAAAATCATTTGAGCAAATTGATTTTTTAGTTTAGTTTTAGAGAATGTTTTTTTTAACATAAAACAGACGAACTATATTACCTTAAAAGAGTTTACAAAACTAGGTCTACAAACCTAAATTAGGACCTCACTAAGGAGGCCACCATTTAAAAGCCCAAGTCATAAGATTAAACCTACATCTTTGGAACGCTAAACCTAAACTGCAAAAGAAGAAGCCTATATATCATACATCAAAAGGAGCTTCTTCAAGCCATTATAAATCATGGTTAGCCAAAACTAGAACTAGAAAAAAATATTAGTGTCCATTGTTTTAAAGAAGTACACATTAGCAGAAGTGGAGCAATCCCCTGCTGGGTTGGATGCCTGAAGATCAGCTTCATACCATTTCTTAGCCAGTTGAGAAACCATTAATGAGAATGGTGACCCACTGCCATCTCCATTGCAAAAACAACTTACATATGAACAACCATGTTTGATGACCTTGGAATGTGAGTGAAGATAACATTCCAATTCCACTTTAACAGGTTAGCTACATCTGAAAGAAGCACAGCCAATTAACTCATGATGAGGGTGAGGATCGAGACTGGAAGTGTCCAACATGCATGAAGGTTAGCGATTGAGCATCAGTCTCCACTTCTAACTTGTTAAAGTTGAACTCTTTTGCTAAAAGTAGCCCTTCCCTTAATGCCAAAATTTCTACAGCAAGAGGAGTGTTAGCGTTGTATTTACTTGAGAAACCAATGAACCAAGTTCCCGTGTCCCTTCTAATGAGACCTCCTCCTCTAGCTTTGTCAATCCCTTTCCAGGCAGCATCAGTACTTAGCTTATAAAATTCCTTTTTTGGAAGCTGCCACTTAAACTCTCTAGTTTGAGTGATGTCATTTTCGACTTTCCTTTGCCCTATGCAATAAAGTCAAAAAAACTGCCAATCAGTAAAAAAAACTTAGAATATTGAGAGGAAGCTGGCAGCATTTTATACTAAAAAGTGGTCATGTTCATCCCAATCTAGATGTACCAAATGGCAGTCAGGAAAAGAACCTTCCAATTCATATCCTGCTGCATATTATAAACAATCCACTAGTCCCAATCTAGATTAGTAAAAGCTTTGAAATCAAAGTTGTTAGGAACTTTTAGTCTGTTGAAAATCATATTCCAAAGAGCATCAAAAGAAAGACAATCTCTGAAAAGATGTAAATTATTTTCAGAGTAACTGTCGCATCTAATGCAAACAGGAGATATCCAATTCATATACTATGATATATTACTAGCAACAGGAAGAATAGAAAGAGCACAGTTTCAAAATAACATTTTGTATTTAAAGGGGACTTTAACTTTCCAAAACTTTTTCCAAGCAATGACATGGGAATTTATATGGGATGGATGTCTGGCAATTAGGTGATAGGATGATTTAATGGTAAAAGACCCTTCTTTCGATGGGTTCCAATGAATTAAATCCTCATGAGAGGTAGAAGATAAAGGAATTTCCAGAATTTGTCTAACAATGTCAGGTAGAATGTAAGATTGGACATCCTCAAGGCACCACCTTCCATTCTTGATGATATGAATAACAAACCAATTAGCTTTGGAGTTGTACCAAACCAGTACCACAGAGAAGTACTACTACCATTTTCAATCTCTACCTGAAGACCTTGCCACTACTACAAATCCCGCCTTTTATCGACACTTTTTAACCATATTGCGCCGCTTAAAGGCGTCGAGAAATTATCCCAAGCATCGAGAAAATTAGAGTCAAGAATTTTCTCGAGGCCTGAGTCACCTTTTGGTGACCTTAATTTCTGTTCGGCGTAGATAGTCTCGACACTTTTAAGCGTCCAGTAATTCAATTTTGGTGTCGACAATACTTTTTCCCGCTTTTTTCAACATTTACCTATTTAATGTTCTCGACATCTAAAAGCGTCTAGGTTTATTTGTATAAGCTTTTTTTTCACGTATTCCTGTATTGCATATATATATATATATATATATATATATATATATATATATATATAATCAGGATCCGGTGAGAACCACCCCTTAAGATGAGAACTGAGAACTAATCTCAGCCGTCCGATTACATCAATCCTACGACTCAAAGTCTACCCGGCCAAGTAAAAAATATTAAGGGTGAATAGGTAATTTCGCGAACTTGAATTACATCCCCTTTCTTCCTGATTCACGGGTTTTCTTTCTCTCTCTTCCTTTCGTTTTCTCTCTCCTCCTACAAATCCTCTCTGTCGACTTCATCTTCTTCTATGCTACGGTGTTCGTTGTTCCTGCAATTCACCCATCTTCTCGCGATTTCTTCTCTCTCAATTCGCGCAGGTATATATTGAACTTTAGATTTTTTTTTCTTCTGGTTTTTGTTCTTTTGATTAGGGCTTAAATTTTGTTCGAGTTTTTGGATTTAGGTTTTACGTGTTGCTTATAGCGAAATTTGGTCGATTATTTTGGATTTAAGTTTTATTTTGGTCGAATTGATTGAACATGGAATTAATTTGGGCTTTTAAATTTCTGGATTTGTTACATTGTTTGTGATTTTGATTTCTAAAATTCGGAATTTCAAATAGCGATTGCGATTTTTATTGTTGATATTATGTGTTTTGCAATTCAGAATGGTGAAACTTAGGTGTTTTAGCTCCTACTGATGCTCTTCCTAATATCAGAAATACATACCAAATTCTTAATATACCAATAAAAGGGGGAAAACATACTTGAACACCTTGTCTTGAGTCTATACGAGGCAAATGAATTTCAACATCTCTGTTTAATTGAAGCTCCCAATTTAGGAGCTAGGATTAGTTTACTTTTTTTGTTATGCAGGGTGTTCATATGCAATCTGAGATAAAAGTACCATTTTTTCACCACTCTTAAGTCTTAACCTTAGGTCTGACAACTATCGGACTTCAAACTAGATGTCGTGAATGGATGGCTAGTGTAGCAGGTCTGATCAGGCTAATACTAGAGGAAAAATTCTTATAAGTTGCTCATTAAAAGTTGCCCTTATTAAACAAGGGCAACTTATAAGAACAAAAAAAATTAAAAAATTAAAAAATTAAAAAATCTGAACTTTTAATTCCAAACAAAGGCAACCTTTAACCTTTAGGAACTAAAAAAAGAAACCAACACTGCCTCTCCTCCCTGCTCTCACCCTGCAAACCATCTCCCTGCTCCCTCTCTCTCTTCCCCGCATCCACCGCAGGCCGCAGCCACCGCAGGCCGCAGCCACCGCAGGCCGCAACCACCAACGATCCGAGCAGTCGAGTTCGAGGAAGAGAAAGCTAGTCACCGACGTTGAAGATGGTCTTGTCGTTGACGCTCAATTCGACGACACTCCTCCCCACCTCCGCCAACTCGCCGCCGTCTCTCAGTCCGACGACCTCTCTTCCCTCCGCCTCGCTCTCGGTACTAACTCTCTCTCTCTGTCTCCTCTTCTTCCTCTTATTTTCCCTCTTTCAGTTTCAATTATCTCTCTCTAGGGTTTATGTTCCAGCTTTTTAATCTTTTGTCCTGTATAAAATAATTTGAAAGCTTAATTTGTCAAGATTGTATTGATTCAAGGAGAATTTCTGAAATAGTAATCATATTTGTGTTGTTTCTCTTTTTTCAATTATATGCTTCATTTGGGTTTATTTGAGATTATCCGAGCTTTGCAGCATTTGCTAACTGGAATTGAGTTCATGTTTGTATTTGTTATTGACCTTTAAAGTTAGCTTAGTTGTGACACCTTGATTTCTAGCTAATTAACGCACAACTTTTCTACCATTAATATGTTTAATCATCTGTCCGTAGAAAAAAAATTATGAAAATTTGAGAGTAGTCCAACAACATTTTAAGTTTCACCATGGGTTTTTCTTTTGTGTTGATTAGTTTTATAAGAATGGAGGCAGAATCTGTAGACTTGGAGTGGAAGAATCTCTCATGGTTCATCCTTTACTCAGGTTGTTGTGACTTAGAATGATCGCATTTTGTCGTGGCAGCTAACTGAAACTCCCTTAAATGTGAATTCTTTCAGTTTAAAACTCCAGACATACTTTTATTTGCACAACTATCTAATTGTACGTACTTTTTATCTAGTAGGTTTCTGCTGTTTTTGAACCATAGTTGTGTACATCAGAGTTTGTTATTGGATCCTATAACATCGTTCATAATCATATACCCGTACTTTTTCTTGCTGCAACCTTCTTTTTCCTCCTTCCTCATCATCATAGTTGGCAATCCTAATTTGGTATAAATGATGTCATTTATGTTAGTTAGTAGGTTTTATATTCTTTGATACGGAGGCTGAATAACTTGCTTGTCTACTAACCTTATTGTGTTATGTCAATTGGAGTACAACATAACTCTCTTTGGGATAGTTAATCATGCTGGAAATGTTGGATTTTTAGCATTTCAACGCGATGATGTCAATTTTGCTTTTCAATGTAACATAACCAGGAAGACACTTTGTCACAATATTGATTTGGCTTTAGTGTAGTAAGAACTCAGAAGTTACCAGTTGTCTGCTACTCTGCTTTGATAATAGTGACATCTCCTGGCATGTAATTTGATTGTTTTATTCAAATTGCTTCTCTCTCTGGTTTGACAATTTTGTATGATGCATGTTATTAGATTGTTTTAGTCATTTTTTTTATTTCATAAATTATGTGGTCTTGTTCATGCACTATTTGTTAAATATTTTCTTTTAGTAACTTAATTGCATCAGATCAGATGCCATTTAGAAGTGAAATTCATGACTATTTTACCTTAATGGTAAAAATATTCCGTACATGCATTAACATGATACTGAAATGATTTTAGCATAATCCTTAGTTTCTTTGTCCACTTCTATTCCTTTCTTCTCTCTTTTGTGTCTATATATGAAAGTGATATGCAGATCTTATTGGAATTATTTTACCTTAATGGTAAAAATTGAAGAGTGTTGATTCTCTCTTTTGAATATAGTCAGTGGTGGATTCTCAAGACAAGATTTTGTCTCTTATGTTGATTTAATTTTCAGAGAGATCAATTTTGTCAATGACATGGTCGGCACACTTGCTGGCAATGGTACAAAGGGCTCTGATTACAAAGAAGGAAGAAGGGGAACGTCTCAGGTATGATTAGAGAAGGACATATAGTTTCCTTTATGCTCAATAGATAATATACTCTACTTTATGCTACTAAAATCACTCTTAAGATTCTTGTTGTTTACAAGTTGTGATGTGATTTAAGCTCCTCAATTCTCCGTGGGATGTCTTTTTTGATCCTGTCAGAGAAAAGGTTTATATAGAAATAGCTGGCCAACATCAGATCTGGGAACACAATCTATCAGACGAAACCAACATAGCTTTTAGTGGTGATGGTTATGAAAGAAACTTGAATGGTTCAAGGTATGAGTATAGAGTGTGTAGACATTTGTGTCCTAGTTTAGTTGTAGTGAGCTGATAACACCGCATATGTCTTTTGATACTGTAATTTCTGTGTAACCTCAGTTTTCCCATACTCATAAATCTCATGAGAATAGACTACACGAGCTGCTTCTTCATCTCCCCCCCCCGTTCGTCATGAAGCTTTCTTGTTCTGTAGTAGTCTCCATGTTGTTTAAGTAGAACTAAGCTATGCGACAAAGGTTTTGCTGTTGTTCATCCTAAGTTGTGATTGAATTGGTGGCAGATTCTTAGTGACAAAGAGACCATCAAACTTCAGTCCAAGCAGGACCACTAACGAGTAGGATCTAAAATACATTTTAAGGGACGATTACGAGATGTGCCTGGACGTAAAATTCAAGGCTAGAGCTGATTGCCTCAAGTTTGACGAACTTCATACTGTAACTGTTACAAACACATGACATAGAGGATGTCAGGTTTGTATATTTTTCAGTGGACTCTATCCCAAGTTTATTTCAAAAAACTGGGACGTATTCCTTTTCAGTCTCTCTTGTAAGTATTGTATGTCTTGTCTAGTTATCCTGCATAAAATACTCATATTTGTTAAGTTTGATACTACTTTGACTATTGTGCAGCAGGTTTCAAGACACGAACACTAGGTAATTACCAGGTACTCTTTGCAAAATTCAGGTATTTTTTCTTGTTGATCAACAGCTAGTTGACAGTGTATCTGTATCACTTACTCGAGGTCTGGTATAATGCAGATTGTTTTTTTGCGGCCTGGAAATCTCGCTGCATGTGGTGACCCTATATCCCGCCTTTGGGTATGATCACTTTGACATCCTATGTTTTGTATGTCATATTCTTCCTAATCATACCCCAGATTTCTTTTATACGAAGCACGTATTTACTTAAATCTCATTAAAATCACTGGTTGTTTGATTAGTACCTTGGTTGATATACTGAAACGAATGCTATTTGTTTCCCCTACCACAAACCGATTGGAAGTTGATGAAGGAAGCATTCAAGCTTCTTAGACCAGGTGGTACCCTTGCCATCACAGACAATTCCATATGTGATATATTTCTCTCTTATCAGTCCAACTTGTTGCCACTATATGACTTTGGGATACTAACATTGATGATTTTATCCTTTTTGCAGTGCTTGCTTCGATATGTGATGCCAAATTATAAGGCTTTCTACATCTTTCTCTCACTGTTAGGTAAGGCTCCACATGATGAAGGAGTTTCCTGACTCTTTTTTTCAGTATACTCTATATATCATACCTATGAGGTTTGTAGTCATTTTAGGTTTGTAGTCATTTTTTCAGTATACTCTATATATCATACCTATGAGGTTTGTAGTCTTATAATCATATAACTAATCATATGTATCATGAAAAACGTTTAGAATATGGAAATAGGTTCGTTTGTTGGTAGTTGGGTTCAAAAATGTCATTTTTGTCCAATATAATTGTTTTCGCAACCAATCTAATTTTTGTTTTCGCATATGAAACTTAATTTAATTTATTGGTTTGCATGTACGGTGTTCTTTTAAAGGTTTTCAAAACTCCAAGGGAGGAGCCCTTTACCAAAAAGGAGTTGGATGAGGTTCGAGACAAGTGGGTTATTTACTTCAACGATTGTGAACTACCCTCAGTGTAATAAATAGAGTAGATTTGTAGTTATTCGTGACTCTTACATTATTTTGTTATTTATCGATTTAATTAATTACATTTGAATTAATTCGGTAATATTATTGGAAATTTGAAATTTATATCATTTTTGAGAATGTCAAGCTGGTGTTTGATGAAACAGAAATTATATTGCAAAATCAGAAATTATATTGCAGAATATTAGGAATTATATTGCAGATTTTTTTTTTTAAAAAAAAAAAAAATTAAAACGCAAAAGTTGCCCTTGTTTGCAACAAGAGCAACTTATGTGCAGCTTATAAGGTGCCCTTGTTGCGACAAGGGCACCTTATAAGTTTCACATAAGGTGCCCTTGTTGCAAACAAGGGCACCTTATAAGATTATAAGTTGCCCTTATTAAGGGCAACTTTTGATAATTTTACATAAGTGACCCCCCATTGGTGGCACTTACGAAGGGAACCTTATAAGCCACTTTTAAGAGCAACTTATAAGGTTTTTTCCTCTAATGTAAGCTGGGATGTTGTATGGTGATGTTGGCTTTATGTTTTTGAGGTTGCGTGCTTTATTTTCTTTGTTAATTCTGGTCAACTTTACCAGAGTTGACTTGTTGTTTGTATGCCTTGATTTTTAGTATTATGAATGTGGTTTCAGGGGATTTGGTTGGTCAGTAGATACAAACCTCCATCGTTGCAGGTCAGTCGAGGATGGTATGCTGAATTGATTGATTGTTGGGCAGTTGTCCTGCTGTTGTGTGTGTGTTGTTGCTGTAGGGGTAGTGGTTGTCAATGCTTTCTATTTTGGGTTGGTTTGCTGGCCTTTGTGGATCCAGGATGCCAAACACACGAGGCTCTCATTTTCTAGTGAAGTGCGGAAGTGATTATTGCAGAGCTAGGTTGCTGCGAAAACAGTTGTGGGTGCAACATTAGTTAGTTTGCACCACCAGCCTCTAGGTCTTCCATTTCCCCTGAACCAAACTCAAAATGGTTTCACAAGAGTTGTCCCAACAGGCAAGTAATGCCTATTAGCTTAATTGGTAGAGCGTTGTGCGATTGCACAATGATGTAGGTTCGAATCCTACATAGGCAACTCTATGTATTCTGTTTGTGATATTAGTTCTCGTATTTGATTATTATTTACTTTTGAATCAAATTTATTTACTATTACAAGTTCTTCATCTACTTTTGAATTGAACAAATGGAAATTTATGTCAACTTGGTTAGTTTATTTCCTGACATAAGGTTTTTGTAGGATGTTGAGAGAAGCACGCCACAACTAATAATTTTTTTGACCGAAAAGAGAAGAGAAGAGACCCAAAACCTCATACTCATACTCCAGGCACACACACATTGATATCGAGATAATCGTTGTGCTGTTGTGTTGGTTGCGATCCATTATTCCATTCTGGAGTATTATGTGAAGAGACTACATTTAGGTTATGCCCTTTCCCTTTGCTTTCATATGCCTCACTAAGACTTTGTAATGGTATTGGCTGTACATTTGGTTTGCCCATTTCATTACATAGGGGAACAGACTGTAGGTTGACATTCCTTCAGGCATTGTATGATGAGGAAAAGCCTGATAGAAATTGCAGCTGGGGATTCGCGATGTTTCCTTCTCTTTTGAGCACAAGGAACAAAACTTCCAAAAACCAGCTAATAAAAATGGAAACATAAAACATCATCATCATCACCGTGTCTATTGGAAGATGCAGAAATAGTTTTGGAAGATGCATAAATAGTTTCAGAGGTGTCACTTTTATGAACAGTTTGAATCCTACACAGGCCACTGTTTGTTATTCCGTTTATGATATTAATTCTCCTATTTGACTATTCTTTACTTTTGAATCAATTATATTTACTTTTATAAGTTCTTTATTTACTTTTGAATTGAACAAAAAGAAAATTATGTTAACCTATTTTAGAGAAAAGAGATAAACTATATTTATCTTTAGTCCTTGTTGGTTTATTCGTCTTAATTTGCCTATTCTGATCATCAGAGCTTGGAATCAATAGGAAAAAAATCAATTTACTTTTGGAACAACTTAATTTACTTATATCTAATTTTAATTAACTTTTGCCGCTTTTGCTTTACTTCTAAAAAGTTACAATTGAAGTTTTATTATTGTTTTGTATACTTTTAGAGGGATTTAGTTTACTATTAGAGAAATTTAGTTTACTTTTGCTTAAACTTCATAAAGTTCGATATTCATCACGTATACGGGGCATATGAACTCAAAGCTTAGAATCACAATTAAGATGTCAAATATGCCATTTATAGGAAAAGCTTATACGAATTCATAATTAGCTTAATGAATTTACTTTTTAGACAAATTGATTTACTTTTCTCAAATTTTGATCTACTTTTTCAAATAATAGAAGAATACGATAAGACTTTTACACGTAGTAATCACCAACCTATGTACGATTTGAACCTACACCCATGTGTAATGGCACATTGCTCAACCATTTGAGCTAATAGGTTTCGACTTTATATTAAAGAAAAAAATTAAAATCAAAGTTCCATTATCTTTTCTTTTACTTTTAGAGAGATTTAATTTACTTTAAGAGATATTTAGTTTACTTTTAGAGAGAATGTATGTACAAGTAGGAAAATCATCTACCAGAAAAACCAACAAACAAACAAGCAGAAAGACTTAGCAAGAAAGACAACAAAACAAACCAACGGGCACAGACAACAAAGATCAACTATGACACAACTGACTGCTCACATTGACCAGATATTTGAGCTTGACTAACAACAACCTACACCAACATCAGAGTTGTCACAACGCCCTAAACAAGCTGCACACTTAGCACCTGAACCCCCACAGCCAGACCCAACCAAAACGAAAACCAACTGCTGAAATACAGCAGCAGAATGCAGATAACAACAACATTCATCTGAGATGGTTGTATCACTCTCGATTAAATGTGCAGGAAACATAGAAGCACAAGCAGAAAAAAAAAAGTACCAGAAATACAGAGACCAAGAAGTCTATTCAGAAGCACACATCTGATATTGATTCATCAAATTGAAAGAACACTGCAGGTTCGATAGGTTGCTACAGAAAGTATGTAAAGTAAGATCACCGACACACTGCAGGTGCCTTAAGTCCTTAACTAACATCTATGTTTAGATGGGAATATTTGCAAGGATAAAGAAAGCAAGTCATAGGCAGATGACTGCCGACCTGCAGCACAATTTCGTTCCATTATTTCCTCCCCTTCCCGTACCTATTTCTCCTTTATCCAGCAAAAGTTACTAAAATCATATTCCATATTTTGTATTTGCAGAACCCTTACAATCTCAAGTTGCATCTCATTTTCAAAGTAGATAAATACCTAAGAAAAGTAAATGAAACTAATTTAGAAGTAAATCTAAACGAAATCTCAAATTAAGTAGATAAATAACTCAGAAAAGTAAATGGAACTAGTTTAAAAGTCAATTTAAATCATAGATGGCATAAACTACTGGCAAGACAAGATACACAAACTCTCAACCCATTTGCACCAGTAAAAGAGGGAGGAAGTCTTGTCTGTTATGGCTTTACTATAGCTGGCTAGCTGGCTGTTATGGCTTTTGTATCTGAAATCTTGGCCTGGTAAGAACGGATAATGGGTGAAAAGAGAACAACACACAAACATGTATTGTTCATTTGTCAACGCGCCTAGTGAGACGTATAAGGACACAGAGACCGATGCTAGCTCCGACTTGTTTGAGATCGAGTGCCTTTTGTGTACTTCCAACCCAGTGAATCAGATGCCTAGGCTAGTAGTACCCTCTGATGGCAGTACAACCCTCAACAACTCGATATACACCTAACGAGGCTAGCTCGAGTGGAGTGTTGTAACTGCTAGTGCTGCTGATTTCTCAGTTGCTTCTGATTTCGAGGACCACAGATCGAGGAAACTACACTCAGTACCCAAGCACAAGATAACAGCCTCAAAATGAAGTTTAACTGCTTCTAAAGCAGTTTAACTTGCAATTCATGCCGAAAAATGATTCAATCAACATGCGAAGATCAAAGAAAATTAGCAATGAAAATTAGGGAAATTAAAAATCGAGAATCTAATTGAATTTTAGCAACATTTACCTCTATGATTGATAATTTTTGGAGTGAATTCACCAAATAACTTGAAAATTCTAAAATAATTGATCGAAATCATCTCTAGAAATTGGCATAAAATCCAGCTCCGAAATTTCACACAAAAAATCGCAACAATTTTGAAGATATTTGAAGAGACAGAAATCGCAGTTGATTTCTCAGGGGAGTAGAGAGAGAAAGTCATTGATAATTTTGGGAAGGAAGAGAAAGAAACGCGATGTCATTGAAGTTTGAATTTTGGAACCAAAGCTGATCGGGATTGAGATTTTTTAAGATTCGATCTCATCCGTTAATCTAGGTTTAATCGGAGGGTGATGAGAGGTTCTCATTATAAAGAAGTTCTCATCTTAAGGGAGGTTCTCACCAGAACCTGGTCCTATATATATATGATGAGAACATAAATCTCCACTTGGCAACGCATCTCCTATAAAATAACGAATCTCGATCACCCTTTTCATTTCAGCCAAACCTGCTATTTATAGAAACCTGCTAAAAATAGTAACTGTCATAATGGGTAGTTGTTAAAAGTGGCAAGTCATAAAAGATAGAAATATGTCAAAATTAGGTGTTACACTCCAACATAAGTCCTAAAAGAGATAGAATTGGCAAAAGGAATTCTATTCCTGCTAAGATTCGGAAATAAGAGTTACGTATTAATTAAATTCCTAACGAACCTAGAGTTCGTAACGGGCCCAGACGCATTCCGTCATAAGTTGATACGCACTAAGAAACTCGGATAAGTCTCAAAAGCTCCGTGATTAAGAGTCCAAATATGACAAAAAGCTTGGCTCAGATCCTATTTTTAACGCCTGAGTCTGGGCGCTGAAAATACCCGGGGACGTGTTGTCTCCGAATTCTTTATGGATTTGGATTCTAAAGATCTATCTTTCCACAAACTCTTTCCCTATAAATACAGCCTCAAAACCGACGTGAACATGACACACAATTCCATAACCTGAGTATTGACTCTAGCCTTAAGCCTAGCCTCACGCTGCGAAATTGATCCCGCGTTCTGTCGCAATCGACCCAAAAGTTGAACAGAACGCGTCCTGCCCCTTGTAGCTGATGATTTAAGCCTAATTACTGGAACACTGCTCAGAAACCCGAGATTCGTTAAATAAAAGGAGAAATAGCAAAGCCAAGTGGTTAGTTTTCTGAGAACCGTGACGCACCTCTCAAGGGTGCGTTGTAATGTGTCCCTCATATGATTTAACCGCTTTCATCACCCTTTTATAAAATTGTTAAACTATTAACTTGATTGATCTATCACGCCTAATAAGATAATACCTTGGACAATTGAATTATCATGCTAGGTACCTTAAATCAATCTAAATAAGATAATCACGATCAATTTAGTATTATGTGTTGCACATTGCTAAAATCAATTAAGAATAGTTTAATAGTTTAAACGCATGTCCCTTCAATTATTTATGCTGAGCTAGTAAGGATAACCTGCCTCTGGAGTATTATCGATGAGCACTCCTCTCGGTAGTTACAGTCCCTCGAACTCTCAATCTCTGCCCAGCGGGTGTACGTTGAGCGATCCCCACACCAGGGATCACAAGGGAACCTACGGCAGTCGTGGTCGAACATAATTGCACTCCCTTTATGTCACGATAACCGGGTTTTGTCAGTTTTTCTCATTGTCGTTAAAAACTGAATGGCGACTCCTATATTACTAGTCGATTGGGTGTAAACTCACAGGAAATTTAACTACACTTGATCTGACAACGTCACGCCCACGAGGGACGAGGTCACGCATTAGCCTCGTGCTTTTTCGACCCCCTAACAGTGGCGACTTCACTGGGGAACGTTAATGAAATACTCGTGCTCGTAGGTAATCAAAATAGCCGAAGGGTGAAACGATCCTACTCCGCATTTATTTCCTTATAAAGTTGGGACGACCTGAAAATCAGCATATTAATGTGAACGGACATAACCGCATAACGAATCTCGGCTCCCTTGGCATGTTTCATCTCGGGAGTTGGGACTAAGGATACCCATCGCCAACCGGGGGGTGCATACGCTTTGAATGTTGTCCACTCGGCACTTTTCGCTAGTAGTACACCCGTCCCAAACCCAATCGCTCGCCCACTAGGTCCCTCTCATTGGTGCATGCCCCCTTGGGTTACATCGTGATTGTCCTCTTGGGACGAAATTCGTCTGTTGAATGCACTACCTCGACCGGGGCATGTGTTGGATCTACGATAGAAGCGGTACCAAGCCAGCGCAAATATTACCCATAGAAGCGTATCATAAACTACGTGACATATTATTTTTGCTTCATGTTGTAATGTTAGTTATGTGTAGCGAATTACGTGATTGTGTTGTGATTGTGTGTGACAAATAGCGCTAGAAAACAAACGACCCTAAAAATTGCTCAAACATTCATAAACACCAATTGGCCAAAGAGTTATACCTACATACGTGTCCCGCAGTCCCGGGCGATCGCCACAAAAATAAGCGACGCCCAGGACGACCTGTAACGGATCCCACAACGCTGCATAACGCGCAAAGGACGTTATTGGGCAAGCACGCAAAATTAAGTCGTATGTACGAAAAAAATTAGACGAACAAAATACGAGTACCAGTCAGGGACGCATTTTCAGCGCCCCTGGCTGGGCGCCAATTATATCAACGCCCCTGTTGGGCGCTGAAGTTGCTGCTTGGCCTTTTGGCCAGGCACAACAGCCTTGGTGCCCGCGCACAAAATATACGTAGCAATAAAAAATTCGTAACAAATTTGCTACGAGGACGTATGAAAAAGGCACTCGATTCTAAGAACGACTTATAAAATAAACAACTCTTTGTGTCGTCATTAGGCCTCCTATGACGACAATGTTCGGCACCAAAACCGAGCACGCTAATTAAATGACCTTGAATGTCACATGGGCAAAGTATTCAAAAAACGATGTTCAAATAAAGTTTTCAAGGAAAAATAACGTTCGAATAAAAAATAAATAAATCCGATTCTAGACTAGGCTATGCCAAAGTACAATCTAAATCCTAAGCCTTAGTTGTCTTATACATAGAATCGATCCTAATGCTTGGTGTCGTTCTGCAAGTTAAAAGGTTAAACCATATTGAGTCTCCCTTCCTAACATTTAAAAGAAATCAATAAGCACCCATATGTAATTGTCATACCTTGCTAAGAATCTACGGCCTCAATACTCTCTCTCACCAATAAAAAGAATATATTATGTAATTCAAGTATTTGCAAAATGGAAACAGTCACATTCTGAAAATCATTCCTCCATAGTCGCACAACCCCCAAAGTGAAACTAAGGTGTCAATACCATTGGCAAAAAAATTAATGGCCTCAAGGCTTATGATCACATTGGGTCACGACTATCATAGTCCTCTCGAGCCACTCGCTCCTTGAAATACTCCTAAGTACGGACTAAAGGATTTTCCATGAATGCAACATGACGAACCATGAAAATACCCAAATCGACATGGCATAAGGCTACCATTGGGGTAAAGCAATACACACTAAGAGGGAAGCCGCACTAATGATTCTAGTCTTGCGAAAATGAAAATTCGATCTCCCCAACTAACTACCTTGCCAACATTAAGCAAAATGGCGCATGAAAAATGAACACCCAAGGGTTAAAACCTAAAGTGTCAACCAACGAAAGTTATGGTCCAATTAAGCCTAAGTCTGAGAGTCGCTTGGTCAAGTATTATAGGCTTACGCCACGTCATTATTTTGAGTCTAGGCCACCTCCTTGTATTCATACACGGGCTTTAATCAGAAAAATTAATGAGAGTTCGAGTCTAAGTCACAACTTCCAATTAAATTCCGTTAACTGGAATCTGAAAAGAAGCAAAAAAAATATTTTTGATGTAATTCTTTCGTTAAATTTCAATAAAGTAAAAACAACATTTTGAATCTACGCTATTTGCACATTTTAAGAAACAACTAAATACGTTTGCAAAGTAAGACAATTTAAAGGTCCACCCTAGGCCTATTAAAATTAAAGGTCCACTATAGGCCTACTAAACGAGGCTCACTCAGCCTACCCTCGTGACTCAAAGACCACAACCATCTACCTTTTAGCTCAAATAAAAAGGGGAGAAATCCCAAGCAAAAAAGAAAAAAGAGAAAGAGAAAAGGGAGAGAGAAAAGAGCGAGCCATGAAATACTTAGCCCATACCTCCCAAAGTGCGAAATTTACCCAAGTAAAACGAAGGAAAAGAATTGAGTCAACCAATCCAAATCATACCACAAAAACTACATAAAGTTCTACGATCTTCTACCCTTTCCAATCCTCATGCTAATACCTATATAAATTATCCTACCTCATTCAACCCATCTTTCAAGCCATCTTGAGTCACGAATAAAAATAAATAAAAAAAGAGACAAATGAAAAATACATTCTACGCTTAACGTAAAAAAATAAATAAATAATAAAAAAGAATCTTTGCAAAGCACCTTTAAAGTTCGTCTAAAAAGAAAAAAAAGCATTTAGCGTACAAAAAAGATTCGCAAATATTTGGCACAGAAGGAAAAGAACAACATGAAGGAAATAATGCCCTTGGTCCAAGTATGCATTCTATGTTAAGTCTAATAAATGCGGTTCAGTATTAATTAACAAGTTAATAATTCAGTGAGATCAAGTGAGCTGAATGCCTAGCTAGAGGCCGCTTCAGTTCAAGTGGAATTAATGATATTAATCCACAGCTTACTCTTGACTGAACCCGTAGGGTCACACAAATAGTACGTAAACGGATCAAGTATTTAATGGCATTAAATACTCCATCTATGGATATTCGGAATCGACGGATCTTGGTTTCAGTGGGAGCTGAGATCGTCACAGGCAAGAAATGAATACTCCGGAAACGATGATATTGCCGGAAACGGAAATATGGATCGTATCGGAAATATAAATATTATCCAAGTCGTAGATGTTGCCGGAAACGGAAACATGGTACGTATCGGAAAATATTATCGGAAATGGAAATATTGCCAGAATCGGAAATATTGCCGGAAACGGAAATATTGTCAGAATCGGAAATATTATCGGAATCGGAAAATAATTCCGGAAACGGAAATATTAAATATTTGTTCGAAACGGAAATTGATTCCGGAATCGGAAATATTAAATATTGTTCGTATCGGAAATGAATTCCGGAATCGGGAATTTAATCGGAAGCGTATCGTACGAATTAGCATCGGACGAGGCCCGCTAGACGAAGGCCCAGCACGAAGCCAGGCCGTCGCCCAGCGAGCCAACGCGCACCATCGCACGCCAAGCCTCGACCAGGCCCAGCGCAAGGCCAGGCCCAGCCAAGGCCTTGGGCGCGCGCGCGAGAGCACAACAGTGGGCCGAGCGCTGTGCGCCTAGCGTGGGCCGCAAGGCTTGCGCGGGTGTACGGTGCTCGTGCAATGCTTGTGCGGGAATCCTGAAGCAATCAGGATTCGAAGTGTGATTAAATCCTAAAACTATTAGATAATGATTATTTAATTAGAGTCCTAGTAGGGTTATAATTAAATAAATTAGTATCCTAATAGGATTCCAAAACCCTTTCCATAACTCTATAAATAGGTGCCTAGGGTCACATATTTTCATAGATTATTCAAGTATTCAAAGTGAGTTTTTGAGAGAAAATTCAGACACATTCCTTGACTAAAAGTGCCGAAAATCTTTAGTACCTTAAGGGCGATTCTAGTTGGTCAATCTTAAGGCGGATCCGGACGTGTTGTGGACTATCTACGGAGGGACGACACTTGGAGTCCTAAAGACTTGTTCTTGTTCGGTTCGGGCGCAGCTAGGGAAGGCACGCAACAAAGAGTATGCATCTAAACTATGCTATATGATTATGTGTAAATAATATGTATTCCTGGCTAAATGGTTTTTCCGCATGATTTATGAATTGTCATATGTATCATAACCTAACAGTGGTATCACGAGCCTCTTATTATTTTCATAATCTAAATTGCATGAACATAGTTAAATATTACAAATTTGCAAGAATTAAAAGGGGTGATTAATTTTCGTAATTGATAATTAATTGCAAATTGCGTTTATTTAATTATACGTACGCAGTTTTTCGGCAGTTTCTTCGTTACTCATCCAAATCGAGTGATTTTTGTGTCAATTCCGCATGTAAAAGGCATTCTAAAATTTTGACAAAAATAATTTTTTTCTGCCGAACCCAGAATTCTCAAATTCGAAGCCTAACTATGACTTTTCGAAGGTTTTAGTTTTTCGAATGCAAAATTTCGTAAATTTAAGATGTTAAATTAAATATTTGCGATTCTTGTTGATAAATCTTGAATTTTTGATTGACCTGCTGTATATGTTTAACAAGTTTGAATGCCTAGCCTTTTTAATTATGCAATCTAATTTGTAATTATGATTAATTAGTTGAAAATTAGAATAATTTAGAATTAATTTGATTTTCATAATTAATTATAATTTAATTAGATACCTATGATTAAAAACCACCATAAAAATTGTAAATTTATGTTAAATTTTAAATTTTATGACCTAGGCTTGAATCCATGATAATCGGAAATCAATTGAATAATAAATTTTCGATTTTTCGCCCTAAAATTATGAAATTAATATTATTTATTAATTTGTCATTAATTTTAAATATAAATTTTAAATTTTTATGCGATTCGTTCATATAACTTGCACGCACAAAGCAATGGACGCTTCGTGTTACCCTTAAGGGGTGTTGTATAGTGCGGGCATGCGACGACGAGCAAAGGAGCTCGTCGCCCGTGCGGCACGAATGCAATGAGCAAGGGCATGGTGCACGAGCACAAGGCAGCAGCCCTGCCTTGTGTCGTGGGCCGCGAGCTATGGATGAATGGGCATGGGCGAAGGCAAGGCATGGCAGTCGCGTGTGGGCAGCAAGCGAGCTGCGCCACAACGCGCACTGCGCGCGCAGCGAGCGCAAGCTCGCGTGCCACGAGCGCTGCGCCCAGCAAGCAATTGCTCGCGCACAGCGAGCGATGGCTCGCGTGCATCGAGCGCTGGAGCGCGCGCAGCGAGCGCTGGCGAGCGCGCACAGCGAGCGATGGCTCGCGTGCATCGAGCGCTGGCGCGCGCGCAGCGAGCACCACTTGTGCGATGGCTTGCGATGGAAGATGCAGCAGCTATGCGACGAGCGCATGGGTTGCGCGCACATGGCCAGCGATGGCTGTGTGCGTGTGGCCCATGGGCGTGCGATGCGTAGGGTGTTTGCGTTGCGATTAGATCGTTTTGAATGTTTAATTTGAAATTTTCAGTTCACGTAATTTTAATTAATTTTAAAATTAATAATTTAAATTATTTTCTTGGATTTTAATTTTGAATATCGTAATTATAATAAATTTTATTTATTCTAATTATTTTACTAAAATTAAAATCATGAATTAATTTAAAAAAATTCGACTGAAATCAAATTAAAATTTTTGGATTCAATTATAAATTTATATGGGCTTTAAATTTTAATTAAATTTGTATGTTTCCGGTTAGACTTGAAATACATTTTTATGTTTAAAATTAGTAAAGCATATGAATTTATTGGTTTAAGTGGGAGCGCTTTTAGTCATAAACTCTTGATTAGGTCTACGAATCCTTAAGGTTAAAATAACTTGATTAGAATTAATAAGGACTGAATAATTGGAAGATTATTGGTGCCCTTGATTAATTGCTGCAAATGTTTACGTGATGCATAATGTGTTTTACTAACCAGCTATGTGGGCCATTCATGATAATGAATGGGTGAATGGTATATATTGTATATGTACTGTTTTGCAGGTTATGAAGTGACTAGTATGGCCCAAATAGGATAGAAAATATGGTCTGCGTACCATTAATTTGAATGTAATTGGTCTAAAGTACCAAAGTTGTTTTTTAATTCAAATATGGTCTGCGTACCATCAAATAGTTGTAATTAGTTTTAATTATAGCTTATCCTATTTGAAGAAAATGGTGCCTCCCAAGGAGATTTTCAAGACGGACTTTGAAGTTAAAGCTTCAAGATGAAGTCGGGCCATACTAGATCACATTTATCTTATGCATGTTTTAAGTTATTTATTGCTTTTAAATATGTCTTAAAATGCATGAGATCAAAAGCTTGATTATGTTGCATGATTAAGGATTTTAGTTCACTTAAAATCTAACCAACATAGTAAGAGCCTTAAGTTCCAAACTTAAAAATTGAGTTATAAGGTGCCATGCCAAAATATACACTTGCTTGGATATCCTTTACATCAATCTAGTAATAGTTTTCGCTCAGCGAGGTGTTACTTATTGGTCCTAAAGGGGCAAGGTACACAAATAATTGTGAGTACATGTTAGTTTTGGTGAAACTCAACGATATAAGTAAGGAGTCCTTTTATGTCGTGGCAAAATCGATAGGTTTACCTAATAAGTTCTTAGACGTACCTATCAACCAAGAATAGTTTCTAGACTATTAGCAAAAGGCTTTTGCTTACCTAAGATGTTTTAGGATTAAGTCGACAAACTGTGCTTAGTTCTTCAATGATTTTAGGATCTTGGAATCATTTTATTCACACCTGCCGGAACACATAATTCGAATAAAATGCTAATGACTTGTTTAAATTGCATGATTGCTTTCATTTTCAAGTTATTATTCATGATAAATGTTTAGACTTTGCATGCTTCAATGTATGTTTTAATTGTTTATAATTAAATATCTTGCACTGCAATAAATCCTTTTAGAAAGGTAACAGTAAATTTCCTCGATTGGTAGTGAATCCAAGAACGATTCACGGAAATGAGAGAAAGTGAGCAATTTAAAATGTACGTTTCTTATAGCGACTTTTATGGTTGTTTTCGAACATCAAAGTCGAATGGCAAACCAATTGGTGCTTGTGAATTCAAAATACAATGTAGTTTTGAGATCATAAAGCATTGAGTTTAAACGCTCAGCTTTACCAATGGTTAACAACCTAAACATCTTTGTCCATTTAATTCTCGAATGAGTCTAGTCCCTAGACATTCGAATAGATCGATGCTTAGAGAGCTTTAGAAGCTTCTGGTAAGATCATCTAGTTGAAGCAAAATATTCAACATAAATTAAAATGGTAAAAACCTTGTTGGTGACATTGGACATGTATAACAAAGTATAAAAGTCAACACTAAAGAAATCAATTCTTAAGTCTATAAGAAAGGGTACAAGAAATAGGAAAACGAGGAACGAATAAAAGGAATTTACGATTCCGTTTCTACATATAAGTTTATGTTTAAAGAGAAGTGACCTAGCAATCAAACTTCCTTGGTATCATATACCGCTTGAGGTTCTTACTTCGGTAATAACTCAAACAATGGAAGCTAGGATACACTAATGACCTACAAGTGGGAAATGAAGCATGGCAATGCTACATTATTTGTAGGGTCATCTGGTTTGTTTTAAGTCCTTTCAAAGGCTGGAACTTAATGGCTATTTTGTTCCATAATCAGCATACCTAAATTTCTGCTTCAAACACAGAAAGACTCACATTCAGAAGAACAAAAACAATGCTTGTTTGTTTGTTTATTTGAATGAAATGGTCAATTACAGGTTGAGTCAATATGCTTGATTAAAACAAACAACTCTTTAAAGAACTTTACTAGGTTCAAATCAAACCCTTGATTTGAGTTCCACTAATCTTTGGCATTGTTGCTTAAACCATATCAACAAGTTAACATTCAAAAGCTCTATTTTGATGGACTTTTGAAAGTTCATTGATTTCTAGATCAATTTAAGACGACTAGTCTTACTTGTTGAAAGTAACAAAAGATATGAACTATTGTTAGAACGCCTAGACAATAGAGTTCAAAGCTAAAGAAAGATTTTATGACTTTATTATTTCACATGAATTTGAGTGAATGTAGGTTTATTTACTCAAATGTGATATAAGTTGAATCTGTTTGGCTAGTTCAAAGATTCAGAAGTATAAAATCCACTTGGCAAGAAATCATAAAGATCTAGGTTAGATCATGTTGATGATTACTAGAGACCAAATATGATCATCAATGATTGTGTGTTGTAATTTCAGAATCTAGGTCCATAAGATATGGAATATCTTAGTTGGAATAATCGAAGTCAATTAGTACTTGATTCGATCAATGATGGATCATAAAGACTTTTCCTATAATTTCTAAAACAAAATGCTCAACTACCACCAAACTAAACCAAATTCGTCAAAGCTATTGAAAAGTAATTTCAGAATAACTTTTCATAAAATATATCTAGAGAGTTGCAAAACTCAGTGGGAGCTTAGTGTTTGTCATTCGACAAACTAAGGCCCAAGTATAGATATATGTTTCATTATGATTTATTCAAATGAGACACAAGGGTATTGTTTCTACCACGAATTTTTGAGAACATAATGTTTGTTTGCTCGAAATGATGTCCTTTTGGAGATTCGTTTCCAAAATGACAAGTGGGAGAAAATAGACCTCGAAAGTCTTCGAGGCAAACAACAAACATAAACGGACATTCCGGAGGCTTTTCGAAGTGCTTCAGAAAAACCGAACTTATTCTTTAAGGACTTTAGAAGTGGCTTTAAAGAATAGACATCTCTCAGAAGACTTTACAAGTGCTTCAAAGAGAATAGAATATTCAAAGGACTCTCAAAGTGCCTGTTGATATTCTATTGTTTGATGTTCTATACCCAAGTAGGCATAGAGTTCAAGTCACTGGAACTATGAGATTCTTCTATTAGATAGTAAAGAAACATACAGTTCTGGTCAATGAAACTATGAGATTCTTCTATTAGATAGTGAAGAAACCTACAACTTGCAGTCAAACTATTATCATGTAGATTAATGAGTTTGTGACTTGTAAGAAAGCTATGACGAAACCCAGATTCCCTAAAATGGTTAGAGGCCATATATAGACTCAAATTTTTTAAATGGTTAGAGGCCATAAAACATACTCAATGATTTGATGACAAAATTGAAATTTTGTTGATTTGCAAGAATAGTTTCACACCTATTGGTTGCAAAAGTTTGTTTTAAGGATAAAAACCATCAAACATGAAATTGTGTTCACACACAAAGCTAGATTAGTTGCTAAAGGTTACAAGCAAATTCACGATGTGGATTGTGTTGAAACCTCATGCAAAATCGTAATGCTTAAGTCTATAATTCAAGCAATGATTGCATATTGGTACATATGGCAATTGGATGACAAAACATCTTCCTCAGTCAAATGTTGAAAGAAACTATGTACATGGTATGTCATAGGATTTTCTGGATCCAAATAAATGCTTGAAAAGAAAAGCTGGTTTATAAAATCTAAGTACAGATTTAAAGCAAGCAATTGGGAATTAGAAATGTATTTTAGTGAAGCTAATAAGTATTATAGTTTCATAAAATGTACATGATTCTTATAGATATATAAGAAGTTTAGTGGAAGTACTTAAAACTTAATTGGTCCTATGTGTATTACACACATATCTCTCTATTGTGAAATAACATTCAAATGCTAATGACTTAGATTTGAGATTATTCATCAATGATGGACCATGGCGAAACTTAGTACATACTGGGTATTAAGATCTATTTACAAAGATCTTATGATATTGTTTTGGATTAAGTAATGGCATTTACTAAATCAAACACGAAAGTCTCCATTGGAGATATTCGACCCATGTGAATAAATCTAAGTAAAGGATGTTTGAACTATGTATAAGCATTTACTAAGTTAAACATCAAAGGATCTAAATAAGATTCTTAACCTATATTATATGTCAAAGAATTTAGCTGAATTTAGTATCTACTGAAACTAGATAAGCTAAAGTTACATGAATAGAATTCAATTGGGAATTATTCTGCAAAAGAATTTATCATGTATGATATAATATGAGGATCGCCAAAAACGTATCGTATGACTTTAGCCATGACGAACATATACCAATCTCTATTGATCTAAGTAAAGATCAACTAGATTGAGATCAAGAATACTTATGGTACTTGAAAAGGTACATAGGAATAGTTCTTGATTCAAGGAAATAAAGATATGCTAAATATTGATGCTACACGCATAAACACTGGCAAAGGATCAAGCAAGACCCTTTGGAGTTAACCATTGATAAGGACGAGCTATAGAGCATCGTGTTTTGAAATGGCAACATGGATTGGAGACCATGAGTTGTTGCGTGGGAAATTAAAATATTAATTTCTATGTTCTAAGATACAGCTGGAAAGTCTTCCACATGTCTGTGAACTACTTGGATAAGTAAATCCAAACAAAGCATCACTAGCAACCTAAACAGTTGAAGTAAAAGTACTTATTGCCTAAGAAGCAATAAAACAGAGTTGTTTATATTAATGAGTTCTTCATTGAACTTGGGTGGATCACATGTCTGCTAACTTGATGGCTCTTCATTGCAAAATGCGTAGAACCACTATCAAAGTAAGAAAGACTAGATCACATAATAAACAAACTCAAAAGATCTTATCATCCTATCTCGAATATCATTCGATGAAAAGGATATTAAGATTGGCAAAGCATGATAACTAAACCTATGCAACAAGTGAGAAGCAACACTCACATTGTAGCACTGGAAATCAAGCATAGCTTTGAATTCCATGAACTGTTTTAAAGATGGGTTTGAGGCCCATGGTTGTAAAACAATGGGGTTAAACATTTATCATATATGAAATGTATTTTCATATTCCATTTAATCTTGGTTTAGTATTAAATGATGAGTCCCTTCAATTTGACAATATATTCAAGATAGACTGTCAAGACCAGTCCTGTGACTAAGAAATGTCTATCAAGTGAACTTGAATGTCAAAGGTTGAAAATGGTCCCTAGTCGGAGTTTTCTATAAAATTGGACGCATAGAAAACGTTAGACGACTAGAATGCAAGATGACTAGTAGTTCTGTTTCTTGAACTATGTGGACATGGCAATGTCATAATCATTTGCATAGATACTTACTTTGGGAAGACTAGTATCGGACAAGACCTATGAAACTTTACTGTAAGAGATGAAAATCTTTCATAAGTAAATTTCATTAAAATTATTAGACACTAAATCCTCAATACCTGAGTGATTTGAGATTACTTGTTTGAGAACTGGTTGCTTTGACGTTGACCAACCGTCGCACCGTAAAAGGAGGCTATAAAGGCAACGCTCAGGTAATCACCTATCAAACGAAGTCTAATCTCAAGATCGCAAGATTGGGATTGTCCTCCCATAAATCGGGATGAGATGCTTAAAAGTTGTACAAGGCCACTCGGAGAGCTAGAAACTGTGAAATGCATGGCCGTGCTCGGATGAATCATAGGCTATGATTATCTGTTTATTTGATCAGTTGAACTCTGAAACCGAGAAACACCTCTGGACATAATAAGGATGACAACTCTTACCTTATGTTCAAGAGCAAGCATCGAGCGACAAAGGAATTAGGAAATGCACACTTGTCCCTAAGGACAAGTGGGAGACTGAAGGAAATAATGCCCTTGGTCCAAGTATGCATTCTATGTTAAGTCTAATAAATGCGGTTCAGTATTAATTAACAAGTTAATAATTCAGTGAGATCAAGTGAGCTGAATGCCTAGCTAGAGGCCGCTTCAGTTTAAGTGGAATTAATGATATTAATCCACAGCTTACTCTTGACTGAACCCGTAGGGTCACACAAATAGTACGTAAACGGATCAAGTATTTAATGGCATTAAATACTCCATCTATGGATATTCGGAATCGACGGATCTTGGTTTCAGTGGGAGCTGAGATCGTCACAGGCAAGAAATGAATACTCCGGAAACGATGATATTGCCGGAAACGGAAATATGGATCGTATCGGAAATATAAATATTATCCAAGTCGTAGATGTTGCCGGAAACGGAAACATGGTACGTATCGGAAAATATTATCGGAAATGGAAATATTGCCAGAATCGGAAATATTGCCGGAAACGGAAATATTGTCAGAATCGGAAATATTATCGGAATCGGAAAATAATTCCGGAAACGGAAATATTAAATATTTGTTCGAAACGGAAATTGATTCCGGAATCGGAAATATTAAATATTGTTCGTATCGGAAATGAATTCCGGAATCGGGAATTTAATCGGAAGCGTATCGTACGAATTAGCATCGGACGAGGCCCGCTAGACGAAGGCCCAGCACGAAGCCAGGCCGTCGCCCAGCGAGCCAACGCGCACCATCGCACGCCAAGCCTCGACCAGGCCCAGCGCAAGGCCAGGCCCAGCCAAGGCCTTGGGCGCGCGCGCGATAGCACAGCAGTGGGCCGAGCGCTGTGCGCCTAGCGTGGGCCGCAAGGCTTGCGCGGGTGTACGGTGCTCGTGCAATGCTTGTGCGGGAATCCTGAAGCAATCAGGATTCGAAGTGTGATTAAATCCTAAAACTATTAGATAATGATTATTTAATTAGAGTCCTAGTAGGGTTATAATTAAATAAATTAGTATCCTAATAGGATTCCAAAACCCTTTCCATAACTCTATAAATAGGTGCCTAGGGTCACATATTTTCATAGATTATTCAAGTATTCAAAGTGAGTTTTTGAGAGAAAATTCAGACACATTCCTTGACTAAAAGTGCCGAAAATCTTTAGTACCTTAAGGGCGATTCTAGTTGGTCAATCTTAAGGCGGATCCGGACGTGCTGTGGACTATCTACGGAGGGACGACACTTGGAGTCCTAAAGACTTGTTCTTGTTCGGTTCGGGCGCAGCTAGGGAAGGCGCGCAACAAAGAGTATGCATCTAAACTATGCTATATGATTATGTGTAAATAATATGTATTCCTGGCTAAATGGTTTTTCCGCATGATTTATGAATTGTCATATGTATCATAACCTAACACAACACACCAAAAAATTCTGCCCAGAAATCATTTTCAGCGCCCAGAGCTGGGCGCCAGAATCTTTAGCGCCCCAGCCTGGGTGCCGATTCTCTCTGCTCGCCAAACTTTGCCCAAAAGTGCTCGTCATTTTATCCACACATACATGAAAAATAACGAACACTTACAGCACGTATTCAGATATACGTACCAAAAAACACATGAAGAGATTTTGTGCAAATACATGTACTTAAAAAATAAAACAAATTTTTGGTTTACGGCAAAGCAACAGATTAAAATAATAATAAACTTCACTTATTTCACCCTCTTTCAAACATTACGATTCCACTCGAACGTACTTGTTTAAAATCGGCATTCTAAGAAACCATTTTCTGGTTAAGAACTACGCAAGACTTGATTCCAAATTAAATCTATTTAAGGCGGATACGTAGGCAATCCATGAATCGGTCCAACCAATTTGCAAAAATGTTAAAACCTATAGAATAACAAGAATAAAAAATAGAGTCCCTTACTGAAATTTAATTACTTGAAATCCAAGCCGAAAGAAAAAAATTTAAGCCAAAGGAAGAATCCAAGTCATCAAGATGCCAAAATGAGCACACATCGAAAAATAATAAGGGCACGTACCCTTGCCAGAAGGAGCACTCACACTCCTAGGCACTTAGCCAATACTCAAAAGATCGATTTGCCTCAATTGAATGGGGGCTAGCGCGAGCGTCCATGACCTCTAAAGTACTCGACTTGACCCTCCCTAGAGCAAAGCAACTCACTTAGTGACCTTCTTTCACCACTAGACACAGTCATAATCGTCAATAAGTAGTAAAGGCAGTAAGCTTGCAATAAAGAGGATTGTTCTACGACATCGCCCCATCGTTCCTTCGAACTCAGGGCACCCGTTCTTGGTAAATCAAATGCTTGCGAATCCCCTTTGTAAAAATCAGACATTGTCAATAGGACTTGGCACGTAACCAAGGCTCACCCTACTCAGACATATGACACGGGAATCTAAAGTCGAAATCTGAAAGTATCATTAATGAGAAGACATAATAGCAACTGGGGGCTAAAAATTGAAATAAAAGAGCTAGGGAAAGAACTAAGTATACCTTGACCTTTTGTGCAGACATACACCGAGTAAATCTAAGTCAATTTGAAAATGGTTTATACTCCCGCAATTCTGGAAAAGAGGACCCTAAAAACCTAAAGCACGTGCCACATGGGCACAAGTAATATCTTGACGCCTGCACCCTGGCTTCCAGCAAATCCTTAGACAGCATTCCAAAAATCGTAACAGTATTTTGATTCACTCATGTAATCCTGTACGAACCCTTCTATAAGTCAACTTACTTAGGACACCTTGGATTGTACACAGTAGGGCTCGGATTTCAAATAATTTTCAAAGACTTCTCCGAACATAATAAAGTGTCGTTGGTTTAAGCTAAGTATGCGTTTATCTCGATGTTGCAAGTGAGTCAAAAAGATTTCTAAATATGATTATGGGTAAAGAAAGGCACCTAGCTTTTGGTCAAGGCACACTTCAACATGTGACTACCTTGACCATGGCAATGTCGCACAATACGACATTTACAAAAGAAGTAGCAAATCACTACTCAAACGTACCTCGCACTAAACGAGTCTGGTTCAAACTATTCATGATCCATGTCACCATGAATGCATAAAAACGTATTCCAGACATTATAGCACCAAGCCAATCCCGTAGCTACAATTGGGGGCTTGAGGAAAACACTCTAAAAATGCTCGAAATGACGATTTTATCGCAAATTCTCGACGCTAATGCTATACATACGTCATAGGGGCACAATCCTAAGGTTTGATCATGTAAAACGAACCTTAGAATGGCTACAACTCCTCCCAAATTCTAAGCTCTACTTAGAATATATAAAGTCACCCCACTAGCAAGGGTAACTGGAAATCGCGAGTCACCAAAACTCCAATCAAACTATTGCACATAACGCCCGCCCTACAAGCGCCCGTTACACAGTCTACGTCATTCCAAAGCAAAAGCGAAAGAAAAAAATCAAGGATAAAAACAAGAAAGAAACATCTATGAATCCTAGCATCGAACGAAGTAATAAGCCGTGCACACCCACGCAGAAGGTGCTACACTTGTTCGAACACCTGAACGAGGCGTGATGAAGTGCTCCAATGCCAAAAATAATAATAATATCCCAACACCTGGAGGAATGATCTAAGACACGTTGTTAGGCCACATAAGCCTACGTCGCACCATAAGTTTAACCATCCCACGGTACAAGTCTAAAAAAAAAAAAAAAAGAGTAAGGCATATTGCACTAATGCGGGCACGACCAAGAGCATGTGTAAAAGAGGCAAAGACTACTTATCGCCCAAATTCAAAATGCAAGCCACACGACTTCTACATTAAGGATTAAAAGTAGCAAAACATTACCTACCACGGAAGGGATAGCTCGCACCTACACGAACGGAACCCCAAGGCATCTTTCTCGAAAGAACCTACAAAAATCGTACGCCAAAAGGAAGCATCCAAACATGCATACTTGGGGGCTCCAAGCTACGAAACGACCATAGCAAAATAAAAATAATCTCAGAGAAAATATTTGAACGATCGAAAGGGCACGATGCTTGAGCCCACTTCATGAATAGGCATGAACCATCGAGTTTGCTGAACACTCGTGGTTCCATGATAGAGCCGAATCTAATAAAGTAAGTACTTTGTTACATAATATGTATAGCTATCAGTTTTAACCTAATACTATCGAGCTTCTAAGCAAACTATTCAACAATCAGTCATTGCTCAAAAAAAAATTGATTCAAGCAAACTGATTAATGGACCGCACGCAACGACCATTCTATGAACGCTCGTTCGCACATACATATCATCATTCTAAGTATCGAACATTCACGAACGCAAAAGAAAAAAATATACGTTCAAAGTAACAACAAGAGCGATCAAAGTCTTACGCCTCAAGGTATGTTCCTTGGGCCATATAGACTCGCCCAACTATTGCAATAACTGTACGCCTTAAGAGCAACAGTTCCTTTAAATAATCGCCCCAGAGCGACAAACACCGTAGCCCACCAATCGGCTACGGATTCTTGAGAGATCATCACGAGAAAGTCCTGCCTGGGACGCACTTTCAACGCCCAGGACCAGGCGCCAGATATTCCGACGCCCAGCTCTGGGCGCTGAAAATCAGCTCAACTCATTGTGATCTCTAACAAAATTCTACGTTCCAAAAATAAAGAAAAACAAAAGAGAAGAGAATACGTAGTTTTTCCAAGTGAAATAAACGAACGAACAAGAGGCCAACTGTGTCATCAAAAGACCAGCCCAAGCAATATTTTCAATGCCCAACTTGGGCGTGAATTATTTCTAACGCCCAGGCCTGGGCGCCGAAAATTAACCCAGGCCCAAAAGAAGCCCTGATTTCTATAGGGCCCTGTCGTATCCATTCGACTCGAAAATTGCCGATTTCTTTACTGAAAGTCGCACCTCACGGCTTTGTTAAGAGTAGCACACCACTACAAAGATCGCTCGCACTTAAGAGCACGATCCCAAACACGATCAAGAACATTACAAATTGCGTATCCCCAAGGAACCTCTTTTACAAGAAATGACCGTCAAGCACGAATGCTTGGTGGCTCGAAAGAAAATATAGAGTATACAAAGTTAAAAATAATATTCCCAGACTACGCTGTACGAAGCCCCGTGTTTGGATAATTTCAAAAGATAAAGCCGGATTACGACCTCAAGACAAAGGCCGCCGTTGATACTTATACATAGTCCCCTAATCAAGGACCCAGGTAGTGGCAAAATTTAGCCGTAAAGGCTAGCTCCAAACCAAGAAAGATGATGACCACGAGACAATGGTCCATCTAAGCACGTTGTCAACCCACATTCGGGTTGCAACTGAATCCGAGCATCCCTCGAAAGAAAATAAAATTCTTCAAAACAAAACAAAAACAGGCTCGCCATCTTCAGCCGGCGGGGTCTGCGTCACTAAACCGCGCAGGTCCTCATTTTTCGAAAAATGAAAAGAAAATAAATTCTTCAAAAACAAAACAGGCTCACCCCCGGCGGGGTCTACGTCACAAGCCGCGTAGGTCCTTATTTTCAAAACATCAAAACAGATTCGTCCACTTCTATCGGACGGGGCGTCCACCCTCGGCGGACAGGCTCGCCATCTTCAGCCGGCGGGGTCTATGTCACAAACCACGTAGGTCCTTATTTTCAAAAAAAAAACTTCAAAACAGATTCGTCCACTTCTATCGGACGGGGCGTCCACCCTCATCGGACAGGCTCGCCCACCTTCAGCGGGCGGGGTCTGCACCACTAACCGCGCAGGTCCTTAGTCGCTGCAGCGATAACTTTTCGTGGTCTATCTTTTTCCAAAAATCAAAAGATGGTTTATCTTTTTCCAAAAATCAAAAGATGGTTTATCTTTTTCCAAAAATTAAAAGATGGTTTCCCTTTTCCAAAAATCAAAGGATGGTTTCCCTTTTCCAAAAATCAAAGGACCGTTTCTCATTTCAAAAATCAAAAAATTGGTTTTTCGCTTTTCCAAAAAAGAGTGATGTGCTGGATTTTCCTTCGTTTTACGTCCTATAAAAACAAGGGGGTTTTCTCGTTTAGCTAACCCTGAAAATGAGAATCTTTAAAAACATTTTTTAACTCGTGATCGGGCTTGGCCTGGTTACACTTTATAGCTTTGATTTCGAAAACGTCTGTAGATACTTCCAATGACAAAGTTAGGGAGTTTCTATACATCTGTAGGTACTTCCAATGACAAAGTGAGGGAGTTTCTATACTTAACAGATTCCAATGACACGCGATGTATGTGTTAACACTTCAAGTGATGACCCTTAAGTCAAATGTAATCACTCGGGGGCTCGTGAGACCCTCGCAAGACAAGTCACATACACCATGGCTTGTGTGACGCACCCCGTCTGATACTTTGACCATCGTCTTACTCCAAGACTCAGTCAAAGTGGGGGCTAACTGTAGACACCTACTTTTGTCCCCATTCCCGAAAGGGAAGGTTCGATGATGAGAACATAAATCTCCACTTGGCAACGCATCTCCTATAATATAACGAATCTCGATCACCCTTTTCATTTCAGCCAAACCTGCTATTTATAGAAACCTGTTAAAAATAGTAACTGCCATAACGGGTAGTTGATAAAAGTGGCAAGTCATAAAAGATAGAAGTCTGTCAGAATTAGGTGGTGCACTCCAACATAAGTCCTAAAAGAGATAGAATTGGCAAAAGGAATTCCATTCCTGCTATAATTCGGAAATAAGAGTTACGTATTAATTAAATTCCTAACGAACCTAGAGTTCGTAACGGGCCCAGACGCATTCCGTCATAAGTTGATACGCACTAAGAAACTCGGATAAGTCTCAAAAGCTCCGTGATTAAGAGTCCAAATCTGACAAAAATCTCGGCTCAGATCCTATTTTCAACGCCTGGGTATGGGCGCCGAAATCTTCGGCGCCCAGCCCTGGGCGCTGAAAATACCTGGGGACGTGTTGTCTCCGAATTCTTTTTGGATTCGGATTCTAAAGATCTACCTTTCCACAAACTCTTTCCCTATAAATACAGCCTCAAAACCGACGTGAACATGACACACAATTCCGTAACCTGAGTATTGACTCTAGCCTTAAGCCTAGCCTCACGCTGCGAAATTGATCCCGCGATCTGTCGCAATCGACCCAAATGTCGAACAGAACGCGTCTTGCCCCTTGTAGCTGATGATTTAAGCCTAAATACTGGAACACTGCTCAGAAAACCGAGATTCGTTAAATAAAGGAGAAATAGCAAAGCCAATTGGTTAGTTTTCTGAGAACCGTGACGCACCTCTCAAGGGTGCGTTATAATGTGTCTCTCATATGATTTAATCGCTTTCATCACC
Organism: Spinacia oleracea; assembly: GCF_020520425.1. NCBI lineage: Eukaryota > Viridiplantae > Streptophyta > Magnoliopsida > Caryophyllales > Amaranthaceae > Spinacia > Spinacia oleracea. Next base: position 98,628,660 of record NC_079489.1, read on the forward strand.
CTTTTATAAAATTGTTAAACTATTAACTTGATTGATCTATCACGCTTAATAAGATTATACCTTGGATAATTGAATTATCATGCTCGGTACCTTAAATCAATCTAAATAAGATAATCACGATCAATTTAGTATTATGTGTTGCACATTGCTAAAATCAATTCAGAATAGTTTAATAGTTTAAACGCATATCCCTTCAATTATTTATGTTGAGCTAGTAAGGATAACTTGCCTCTAGAGTTATCGATGAGCACTCCTCTCGGTAGTTACAGTCCCCCGAACTCTCAATCTCTGCCCTGCGGGTGTACGTTGAGCGATCCCCACACCAGGGATCACAAGAGAACCTACGGCAGTCGTGGTCGAACATAATTGCACTCCCTTTATGTCACGATAACCGGATTTTGTCAGTTTTTCTCATTGTCGTTAAAAACTGAATGGCGACTCTTATATTACTAGTCAATTGGGTGTAAACTCACAGGAAATCTAACACCCTATAATGAGAAGAATGAGAAGAACTCCTAGCCATTAGATGCATTTATATCTTACGAACACTAACACCTCCGCGTTATTTAGGATATCAAGGAAACTATGCTTTGTTTGCTTCTGTGAAGCTGTGCATGGCAGCAACAATATTGGTATTAAAAATGTAAAATCAAATCACCATCGTTGCAACTTTCGTAAGAAACTAGTTAAGTTTGGTAACTCCACCTCCCAAATTCTCATTATTATCCTCTTATATACGTTAAAAAAAATTGAAAAAATACCTTCACTGAAAAATTTAAATATCAATTAATCAAATTAATTAAACATTAAAAAATGACAACAAAATACAAAACATCATCAATCAACCAAAATGTGAAAGACACACACAGTACTTGTTGTTGTTGTATGGTGGTTCATTCTAATTTTCACACATACAGAAAATCCTTACAATTTATTTAAAATGAGCAAAAACATTTACTCATTTAATACAAATGAGTAAAAAAAAATAAAAATCAAATGAGCAAAAGAATTTACTCATTTAGTACAAATGAGCAAAAATAATCAAATGAGCAAAGGAATTTACTCATTTATTACAAATGAGCAAAAAAATTAATCAAATGAGCAAAAAAATTAATCAAATGAGAAAATTTATTATAAACAAATACTCGGCAAATATGAAGTAGAACAATGCAATAATTTGGGGATTTTTCGTCACATCTTTAAGAGATTGAATTGGTAGGCTTTTCTTCAATGACCACTCATGAAATTCCTATAGAAAAACAATCGGGACTCATCGTCATTATTTACAGGTTTTGAATTGAAAAAAACATTGAGGAGAGAGAAAGAGAATGAGGGAAGGTGAACTGGGAATGAGATTGAAGAAAAGCCCCAAATAAAAAGTGTAGCAATTCAAAGAAAAAAATGATCAAAACTTCAAAATATTACAATTACACTCAAGGATAGTATATTACAATTAAAAAGACCAAAAGATCAGAACTTCATGCAAATCGAAATTCAAAATTCTACAGCACAATTATTTTCCAAATCAATTAACCTTGGACTTCTCAACCATGGTAGAAATTCAGAAATTAAGGTCTCAATTGTTGGAAAGTTGTTCAATTCTTGAGATTTTAGGAGGATGGATTACTAGAACTTGAAGGAGGGGATGAAGAGAAAAAAGCCGATCATGGAGAGGAGAGTAGAAAGGAGCGAACATGGAGTGAGAGATGGAGAGGAGAGAGAAAGGAGTGGGAGGGTGAGATTTCTCAGATTTGTTTACTGAATATGAGAGAAGTTATTTTTTGTGTAGTTTATACCGCTTCATTTTCAGCCGTTAGATTAATTATTCCCCACGGTCAAGATGTCTCCTCATTCTTCTCATTATAAGAATCTTCTCATTGGAGGGGAACCCTATACATATATATACATATATATATATATACATATACATATATATACATATACATATATATATATACATATATAAAATCAATGAAACCCGATTTTTGAATAATTGGTCTTCAATTAACAATAAAATTAACTTATAAAAACTTAAGTAGTTAAAATGCATAGTACGTATATGTACGGTACTAACCAGAATCCAGAAATACACGCATCTACATCACTAACCGAAATCCTAACCAAATAGTACAAAACATCATAAATCAAACCTAAGAAGACCCTAAAACCTAGAAAAACTAACTAGCTAGGATGTACTATATACTAAAACAATTATTTATAAAGGCTCATAAAATACATAATTTACATTAAAACATCCAAGTTTGAAGCTTCATGTCGATCTGAAAGCAGAGAAGTGAGATGCAATTGTTCATATAGATCTTCCGAAGCAGGGAAGTGAGAGAGAGAGAGAGAGAGAGAGAGAGAGAGGTGGTTTTAGGGTTATTATGCCAACAATTTTCCCCATTATTTGGATCTTCCGGATGTAGAGTATACCCACGTGCGCCTCACATGGTTATTTAGTAGACTCTCGACGCTTATGTTCGCCAAGAACATTATAAGACATAGAAAGGCGTCTAGTCAACGCGCGGACTATTCATTCAGTCTAACGTTATTCCCTTGGCGTCGAGACCCCTGCGTCATGAAACCACGGTATTAGTAGTAGTGTGCTCAGCTCTAAGTACTTCCTTCCTTTCAAAATATCCCTCTAAAGAGGAGACTGAGAAAATTTTGGAATGCAGTAAAAAAAAGGCAAATATATTCAAGTACTTATCATTCATAATCTTGACCCATAATTTCTTTGGACCGGTTAACATAGTCCACCCAAGCTTAGCCATAAAACTGAGATTCAACTCTCTTAATATTCCTATTCCTAAACTCCCTAACTCCATAGGTTTTGTGACATAATCCCAAGAAGTTCTAGAAAGATACTGAGTATGGTCTACCTTATTCCACAAAAAATTCTTGCATTGTTTCTCAAGAGAAGAAATAACTGTATGAGGAAGGATGGTGGTCTGCATGTTATAAACATGATAGGAATTGAGGACATATTTAATCAAGGTGCATCTACCTGCCATGTTTAGGAGTTTACCATGCCACCCCCTAATTCTATGAATGGTCCTTTGAACCAAACCAGCATAATCAGAAGGATTAAGCTTATTAGGACTAATGTTTACACCCAAGTATTTTCTAAAGTTTGAAGAAGTCATAAAGGAATAGGGAGAAGCTAAATTATTCTTGATAGTATGACACATTTTAGTAGGAAAAATCATACAGGATTTAGCATTATTAATCCTTAAACCAGAAAGGGCTCCAAAAGAGGACAAAATAGCCCTGATGGTTTGCAAATTTCCAAATGAGGTCTCCAATCTCCACTGACAGTTTTGGAATTAATCATCCTAGAAAGCCTCTCCAAACACAAGACAAAAATACACGAAGACATAGGATCACCTTGTCTTATACCCCGAGTAGGCAAAAATTCAGAAGTTAACTCACCATTCCAAAGACCTGTAATGGCAGGAGTTGTAATACATTTGATATTAAATTAGTTAACGTTGTAGGGAAATTAAAACCTACCAGGGTGTCACGAATAAAGCTCCATTCCAAACTATCACAAGCTTTAGTAAGATCTAACTTAAGAGATATAATTTGTTTTCCTTTTTAGCTTTCTTAAAAAAGTGTGAAATTTATTTAATAATGATAAAATTATCCTTTATATCTCTATCTGGAACAAAACTGGACTGAAGATGACTAATTAGGTATGAAAGGTAAGGCCTAATTCTGGCACAAATGATTTTCGTGTTGAGTTTGTACATAGTGTTACATAACCAATGGGTCTAAAATCAGAAATGTAAACGGGAGTCTCTTTTTTTGGAAGAAGAGAGATGTAAGAACGATTAATATCTTATGAACCGACACCCTTTCAAAGACCTCTCCTATAAACTTGTGAATCACCATATTCAAAGAATCCCAATGTCTAGTATAAAAAGTGGTTGAATGCCGTTTGGACCTGGACACTTCATTGGATCCATATTAAAAGGAAATTGTTCAATTTCTTCAAAAGTGGGTTTCGGAGTTAAAAAATCATGGGCCAACTTAGGGATGCCAATATCACTAGAAAAGGGAGTAAGTAAAGTACTAGATACATGAGTAGTAGTAAAATTTTTATCAATGTGTTGAACTGCTATTTCTTTAAGATTTTTTGGATGATTAACCCAAGTATCCTTTGCTATATCATTTAATGTTAAAATGTGAATCCTAGAAAGTTTAATTTTAGCTATCATACGGAAATATTTAGTGTTGTAATCACCATAATTCCGCTAATTAAAACCCGATTATTGGGCCTAAATAATACGTTCTTTCTTGTAAATGTCATTAAGCTCGTTAAGAAGATTTTTATCAAGATTTACCAAAAAATCAGAGTGTGAAGAGGCTAAAGAAATTTGAATGACATTAATACGAGCTAAAATGTCTTTCTTTTTAGCAGTTAGGTTCCCAAAAATATTATTATTCCAAGCACCAATCGTATTAAGATATTGATTTCATCCATCCATGAACAAATGATTGGGGAATTCCCAATTACTATAGAAATACGACGAGAAATTAGGGTGTTCCAACCACACTCACTACTACAATTCCCGTACATTCTCTACGCTCTTCCCTCGACGCGGCACAATTTTGCTGGTGGGCCGCTTTAATTCGCGACAAATTTCGACGCGGAAGCATCGAACTTGGTCTCGACTAGGACCAGCGTCGAGAAAACACACGTGTTTGGCACATGGCCCACTACGTACTCCAATTTTTCAGCAGCCCGCCTAATTTCCTAAATTCTAATTTTCATGGTGGAAACCATAAACCGCCAAACTTAAACCCTAATTAATTTCATTCACCTCTGTCAGTTGTTCCCCATATTCGAGTCACGATCTCACCGGCCTTCAACCTCCATTGGAATCGTCAATCTCTCGAAGGTCACGTCAACACTCCAGTGAAATCGCATAACTCCAGTGAAATCGCATATCTCAGACACCTTAAAGCCTCTCAATTGCGGAATTTCACCAGGTATGTTCTTGTTCTTTCTCCATCGATTTTTAATGTTTGCTAATGGTGATGTAAATGCATTATTATCTGATTTATAATTGTTTTTTATGGATGATAATGATTCTGATTGAAATTTTGAAAACAGGACCGAAATTAGTGATAATTTGATGAGAACTTTAATGTTGGTTTGAATCTCAATTTTGAGGCTGAATAAGAGATTAATTAGTGTTACCAGTTAATATTCTGACTTGCTTATTTTCAGATTCTTATGGGTTTAATTTCGTGTTATATGTTGAGATATTTTGGCATAAAGTTTTGGGGTAAATTTGATAATTTAGGCTCTGTTTGGTTCATGTTATGTCTATTGTTATGCAGAAAATAAGGTTAATCCAATTGTTCGAAAATTGATTAAAAATGCTGTATAAGTTTTAAGTGGTTACTGTATTGTTTTGATGTTTTTCTGCTTGCATTTGGGTTGGAAACTTTAAGTTGGTTAGTCTGTATGTGTGCTTGTATGTATGTCTCTGCTTGTAATGTTTTGATTTTCAATGAATTCACTAGATATAGGTTAGTTATTTTAATAATTCTATTATCTAGAAAATGTATATTGTCAATTGGTTTGTCACTTCTAACTTTTTTTCCCTGCAATGTTTCACAAGTTTTTCTCTGGCATATTATGCTTTTTGAAACTGTACAAATTTTCTTGTCACAAGTGGTCCTCCCTGTATTCTTGCTAATTGTAGCACTACTCTTATAAGTAGACTTACAATAAGACCATCTGGTGATTGGTGACTTTTGAGTCTAAGCATCACAATATTTAGTGTTATGTCTCCTGTGCTCCTGTAAGCATCAACTTTACAAATCTTCTTGATCTGATTGCCTCTTACTCTGTGATTTTATGGTATTTTTTTCTAGAATTACGACAAATGTAGAGTAGGTTGTTTAGAATTACCTTAAAATACAGAATAAACGTACTGAATTCCTTGGTGTGTCTTAGTAAATATCACTCATATATAATATCTCCAGGTGTGCCTTAAGACGTGTTATTGTGGAAATTCTAGTTTTTGGGGGTCTTTAACAAGCAACAATTCACTGAACTTTTTAGAGTCATTAATATATGTAATACAACTGCTGACTGGACTTTGTAAGAACTGATTGAACTTTTAAAAGGAGAACAGTACGGACCTTTTAAAACAGAACATGACACTTTTGACAGAACCTGACTTTATGAGACAGAACTGAACTGAACCTTATTATATCTTGGATTGTAGGGTTAGGGTCAGGGTTGGGCTGCTGGTTAGGTTTGAATTCTTGGTCACTAGTGCAGCTGTGTGGTTTGTGTTTAGTAGCAGTTTGTAAGTCTGTTGCTGCTGTTGCTGTTGCTGTTTAACTTGAAGGTGTATTTGTTTTATCTTTATCTTTTGCATTCAATATATATTACAATCTTAATATAGCCTTTGATTTGAGATATGAATTATTCCAGTCAATTACTAATTGAATCTGGCCATTTGGCACAAATTGAAGGGGATAACAAACAGATAGAAGACTCTAGTGAAGAGCAAAAGGCTTGCGTCAGGTTGAGTTGCACTCCCGTAGACGAACCAGGTGATTAACATAATCATAGATTGATATTATGTTATTAAAAATGTGTGACAAAGTAGTCTTATTATATTTCTCGTGAATTTGTGTGAAGTATCATGTTTAAATATTATGCATTTCTATCCTTGTCGCATGTTCCTATTGTTGTATGTTGTTCAATAAAAGGCTGCTACCCTTCGTAGAATTCGGGGATTTTGGCTGTCAAGTTCTAGATTCTAGGATTTTGTGTGATAAGGTTACTTTGTGGATGTGCGTGTTCTAAGGGTTGTCTAGGCTCTTTTGTTCTTGTGTGTATGTACTTTTGTTCTCTTGTTTGTATGTGTGTTCCTTACTAAAAAAATCCTTGGAATAAACTATGTTTTTTTTTTAGACATGGATACTAGTTGGATTGATTTACGCAATGGGGATCCTGCTTATTATAATGGTTGCATGAAATTCATTGAACTTGCAAAGGAGACTCTTATTCATGGAAAAACCCGATGCCCGTGTAATAAGTGCAAGTTAAATAAATGGCATTCCGTAGAAGATGTTGGAGGACATATTTTGTTAAACGGTTTCCTTAAGAAATATAGAAAATGGGTTTTCCATTGTAGAGTCGATGAAGGGAGAAATACCTTTGAAACCCCTAGTGATTTAGGAAATGCAGTAGGTCAAGATGACATGGGGGGATTGCTAAGAGAAGCCTTTGGTGTTGACAATTCAGAGTCTGATAATGAATCCCAAGACATGCACGAAAATGAAGGTTTATTTGACATGCACAAAGAGTTTAATTTTCATTGTGAGGTAAATAATGAACTTCCATCAAGTAACTCTAGTGAAGAAGATGTTAAGTATAAACGACTAAGGGAGGCTGCCGATGACGGTCTATACGAGGGATGCACTACTTTCTCAAAGTTATCCTTTATTTTACACTTGTTTCACCTTAAGTGTATGTTCCACTGGTCTGCAGAGTCACTTACTAAATTGCTTGAACTTCTAATAGACGCATTTCAAATTAAGGAGTTTCCATCGTCTTATTATGAGGGAAAGAAGATAGTGAACGATTTGGGGTTAGGATATGAGAAAATTGATGCATGTCCAAATAATTGCATTTTATATTGGGGTGTATTTGCAGAAAAAGATGAGTGTCATGTTTGCCATACATCAAGGTGGAAAACAGTGAAAGAAAAGGAGAATAATAAAGGTGAGAAAGGAAAAGAAATATGTAAGAAGGGCGAGCCAGCTAAAGTAATGCGATATTTTCCTCTTATACCTAGGCTAAAGAGACTTTACATGTCATCTAAAACAGCTGAGGATATGAGATGGCATTTTGTCCATGAAGATGATAAGATCTTAAGGCACCCGTCGGATGGTGAGGCTTGGAAAAGTTTTGATAAAAGATATGTAGAATTCGCCGAAGATCCTCGTAGTGTTAGATTAGGTCTAGCTAGTGATGGTTTCAATCCATATCGTCTAATGAATACCAATTATAGTACATGGCCGGTGATTTTGATTCCTTATAATTTGCCACCGTGGCTGTGTATGAAGCCGTCATCATTCATTTTGTCCTTGCTTATTCCCGGTAAACATAGTCATGGGATAGATATTGATGTGTATTTGCAACCATTAGTCCACGAGTTAAAGTTATTGTGGGAAGGTGTAGATGCCTATGATGCGCATAGTGGAAATAAATTTAAGATGCGAGCAACCTTACATTCCACTATAAACGACTTTCCGGCATATGCTATGTTGTCCGGTTGGAGTACAAGAGGTTATAAAGCTTGCCCTACATGTGCCCATGATACTAGTTCATATTGGTTTGGCGGAAAAATGTGCTACCCAGGGCATCGAAAATGGTTGCCAATTGATCATCCTTATCGTTCTCAAGGTCATTTATTTGACGGGACAAATGAATATGGTATTGCTCCGGTCCCTGCAAGCGGGACAGACATTTTGGAGGAATTAGATAAGGTTAAGTATGTTTATGGACAGTCAAAGGAAAAATCTAAGAAAAATTCTAAGAAAAGAAAGAGACAACAAGGTGAAACTTCTCATGATGAGCCGGATGATGGTGATGGTGGTGAAGAGGAAGCCAATAGAGTTATTTGGAAAAACAAAAGTCTATTCTTTGAGTTGGAATATTGGAAACATAATCCGCTAAGACATAATTTAGATGTTATGCACATCGAAAAGAACGTGTGTGACAATGTGATAGCAACTCTTTTGGATATGGATAAAAGTAGAGATGATAAGCAAGCAAGACAGGCTCTCGAAGAAAAAAATATAAAATCTCATCTTTGGCCAAAATCTCATCCTAATCGTGTTAATGACTATTTGCCTCCCGCTAAATACACCATGTCTACAGAAGAGAAAGAACGCTTTTTAATGGTCATAGAAAAGCTTAAAGTTCCCGATGGATACGGGTCTAATTTTCAAAGATGCGTGAATATGAAGCAACGTAAACTTATAAATTTGAAAAGCCATGACAATCATATTCTAATGCAAGATCTTCTTCCTGTTGCTTTAAGAGCATCGAATGCCACAAAAGTTATTGACTTGATTGAGGAGTTGTCCGACTTTTTCAAGAAGATTTGTTCGACCACTATTCATTCTGATGACTTAGATAATATTCAGTCAAAACTTATTTTAACTCTTTGTGAGATGGAGAAAGAGTTTACCAATATTCTTCACAATCATGGTTCATCTACTAATTCATCTGGTGGATGAGGTCAAACTTGGCGGGCCTGTTCAATATCGATGGATGTATCCCATTGAAAGGTCAATATCTCAAGCCTTAATTTTATATTATTTTATCATTTCAATTAAAATATATATTCACTATATTTATCTTTTTATTTCACATTCACTTTCTTCATTCTATAAAAGGTACTTGGCATTTTTGAAATCTCATGTAAGCAATAAAGCCCATCCTGAAGGGTCAATTGCGGAAGGATACCTTTTATGGGAGACGATTACATTCTGCTCTAGATATTTAGAAAGTGTCCAGACCATATTCACCCGACCGAAAAGAAATGAAGATGGTGTTCTAGACAACAACACCTATTTATATCATTCGGGTTGTCGTGTGGTAGGAAAGCAAGAAAACGCTCGTCTAGATGACAAAAGTTTAAAACAAGCTCATCGCTATGTTTTGCTTCATTCAGATGAGATGAAACCTATTCTTGAGTAAGTAGTGTCATGAGTTAAATTAGAGTTTACCAACTATTAATTTTCTAGTAACACATTTTTTTCAATGTTTAAAGTGCTTTTATATGCCAAAAACGACAAGAGGGTCAATTTGGAGAAAGCCAATTCAACAAAATTATTGAAACTGGGTGGATAATCAATGAGTTCCCTGAGTGGTTGCGGAATCAGGTTATATGTCGTAACCTTTTGGATGTTTTTTGTTTTGTGTTTTTTTTAAATTCGTGTTTAACAATTTTTTTTTAACAATTTTAGGCCTATAACATAGAGGATAGTACAACAGAAGGAAAGTTGAGAAAAGCCTTGGCCTATGGTTTAAGTAATCAGAGTAAAAGATTTAAAAGCGTCATTATCAATGGCTATAAATTTGATACTGTGGATTGCGAGCGATTTCGAAAGACACAAAATTCTGGAGTTTATGTAGAAGCAGATGGGCAAGAGTATTATGGAAGACTCCAAGAAATATTCGAATTAGATTACTATGGTTCCTTCAAGGTTATATTGTTTCGTTGTGATTGGGTTGATATACATAGGGGTTTGAAAACATACCCAAATGGTAGTGCTCGTGTAAATTTCTCGAAGTTGATGCACACTGGCCGAAATTTGCATGATGATCCATTTGTTTTCTCATCTCAGGCAAAACAATGTTTTTACGTTGAGGATGAGATACAAAAAGGATGGTTGCATATTATTTAGACTAAGCCTAGAGACTTTTTTGATATAGGCGATGATAAGCCTTAAATCTTTGCTTTTGTTCCGACGTTATATGTATTGATGTCAGTTGAAAGGATTTCTTTCTTTATACGGTATTTTGATAATTATTTTGTTTCTAGAAACATCTTTAGTGTATATATGTCATTGGTAGAAATATCTTTCTAGAAATATCTTTCTAGAAATATCTTCTTTGGTAAGTTCTTTCTTTCTAGATATTACTTTGGTAGTTTTATTCTTTCCTAAACTTGATTTGATGCTGTGATTACCCTAGCTAGAGCATTGCAAAATAGAAACATGTTTATCTTTCTAAAACTAAGTGTCATATACCCTTTATTATAAAGCTAATTGTCATGTATTGTAATTAACTGAATATATTCATACCCTACACTAAGTAGCTAAGTTTATACTTCCGGAAGTTTCTGACTTTGAAGCAGATGTTATTGCTTGATGGTTTTTGAATTGTGATTAGTGTATGAATTTGTTGCTGCGTTAGTACACAACTAGTCTTTAGTCTACTAGTGTGTTTTGTTGCGTTGATAATTCAAAGGCAGAGTGATGAGTTTACATGCTACTGTCCGTGCTTTGTTAGTCTGGAAATTACGCTGAGTGAATATATCCTATGAGGCTTCCAACTGTGTTGTCTGGATGGAGAAAGAAAGTGTGACTGTATCATTATATATCATACTAAACAGAGACATTCACCTAAACGAAAGCATACAAATATCATTAATGGAGTGTTAACAGTTTTCTAGATTGATGTACTGTTTTTGGATTCATTCTTGTTCAAGGGTCCCAGAGTAAACCTGGTTTGCATTCAGGATTCAGGATTCAGATTCAGTTTGTCACTAGGCTAGTAAGATTGCGGCTTAGCTGCATTTGCTGATATGCCAGGAGTTCAATTGGTTTAAAGATCTATAACAGTCTGAGTTTTCCGCCCATATACAGTCTCACCATTGGCCATAGCTTGATACTTTATTTGATTCGGGTTTTGCTGAGCAGTTGCATAAAATTCTGACACAGTTGAGTGAGAGTCGGCAGACTTTGCTGTTTAGTGCAACTATGCCAAGTGCTTTGGCAGAGTTTGCTAAGGCTGGTCTGCGAGATCCTCATCTTGTGCGCCTAGATGTGGATAGAAAAATTAGTTCAGACTGTAAATTTGTCTTTTTCACGTTGAGTCCAGAAGAGAAACATGCAGCCTTGATCCTAGCTAATGAGCATTACTTTTGATTATTTACCATCTTATACATTTCCTTCTTTGCATGTTGGCATACATCTAGGATTCTGTTTTGTTAAATGACATTACTTTTGATTATTTACCATCTTATACATTTCCTTCTTTGCATTTTGGCATACATACTTCTGTATACTTACACACCTATTGGTATTCTTGTCTTTCAGGGACGAGATGAGTTATCGTAGCAAACGAACTAGGATTGCAGCTCTATATGGGTCTGTTAATGCATCTGAAGTTCCTCCAAAAAAGGCTCAAAGGGCAGTAGCATCACAGTCAGCACCACAGTTAGCATCACAGTCAGCACATCCACTCAAGAATCACCCCACTATCCTAGTCCCCTCGCCCTCACTCCAAAATACAAGGCCGGTATCATCACATTCAGTCCATCCACCAAAGAATCACCCCACGATTCCATTGCCCTCCCCGTCACTCAAAAATACAAGGCTGGTGTCATCACAATCAGTCCATCCACCAAAAAATCACCCCACGATTCGAGTGCCCTCGACCTCACTCCAAAATACAAGTGGAACTAATGACAGATGGGGGCCATTTAATCCTCCAATGACCACTAGCACTCAACATGGGCCTTCGTCTTCCACTACCCCTATTTGGAAAAATCCACTCACTGTACCAACAACTAGTGAACCAAAGGTTGCTTCGAAAGGGCCATCAAGGTACAACCCTACTCTAGACAAGACTTTTGAGTCACCTAATATCTCAACTGAAAATCCCCCAAAAGTCCCACATTCTAGGCTGCCAGAACCACCCAAGCACCCTTCCACTTTTTCCCTTACATCTCACCTACCATCTGGACTTGCTAAACAGTCTACATATTCGACATCTACAGCTTTTGATGCTAGTGTATTAGAAGAAACACATGATATATACTCGTACTGGGAATTCACCAACAGCACCTAAGGATAAATATATAAACAATATAAGTGATAGAAAAGCAACAGAGACATCCAAAGAATCATGTGATGGAAAAGAAAAAGAGGTCTTCAAAAGATCTAAGCCTCGACACCATGAGTCGCTCCCTGAATGGCTAAGTGCAGTTGAGTATGATAACAAGGAGCAGGTTTTGACCATAGGTACATTCACTTCCTCCTATTTTAATGAATCATTTCTTTTCATACGGTATAGTTTCCTAAGATTAAAAAGTTCGACTTGTTGATGTCCCTGCTGGTTGAAGAGAATAAGAACATAAAGAACTTGAGTCCCACCCTCTCCCTATCCTGTTGTATGGATAATTCTGGTGAACTTACAGGGCATGTGTTGAAAACTGCATGCTTTCTTTATCTATTCAGGTTCTTGACAATTGACCACAAGTATCATCATATTTAGTTGTATATGACAGAAGTTCTTTGGTATACCAGATCTTTCACCTTGTCATGTTTATAATGGTATCCAGGTCTATGGTTATACTTTATCTTGGTATACCTGTTGAAATCATTTTTGATTCTAATTAGACTTTCGAGAATCATCCCAATAAATATCTGAGAATGAGTCATGGAAAAGTTAGGGAGGATAGATTTCAAGTACTCAGTTTTGAGTCTTTTGACACCAGAAATTTGAGTCCATCTGTGACACTTAAGCACTGCAATATGTTTTTCAGTTATTTCAGTTTTGCCAAGTTGTACCTATTACACAGTTAGGGAGGGGACTGTTAAAAATATGCAAGACATGCATATTGCATAGTATCTGTAAAATACTGGACTTAAGACAATAAAAGAAACCTGATTTTAAAAATCTCCATCAGATGAAGGCATGCATACTCTACTACAAATCTACATGAATCAGGCTAATTACTTGACTGCTTGGAAAACAACAAGGTTCAAAATGTCAGTAGTATCCTTACTTGAGTCTAACTACACTTTGGGCATTAGAAAATTCACAAAACCAAAAAAAACCCACTGATATCATATGTCTGCTGTTAACAGCAAGCTAAGCATAGTTCTTGATTGTAAATATGAAAACGGATATAGAACACAAAATCCATTAAAACGTCACACAAAGAATTCAAAGAATATATATGCATACATTCTGCTAGGAAAACAAGAGTTTTACGCCTATGATCCGGTGGATTCAGACATTTGACACTGCCCTGCATTCCTGTTATCTTAATTTGTTGTCAACCTAACTTATCAAACCAATTCACAACTGTCTTGGTTGAGATGCAAACATTAAGATCAGTCTGAATAATGAACAGTTTGCTGACAGTAAAATGTGAGAACAACACTTTGTTAATTGTAAAAAGTATGCATTTACTGTCACTTTCAAAGATCACAGTAATTCCGCTTCTGTTAATTGTAAAAAGTATGCATTTTCGAGAATAATTGGCATGCCTGGTTTTCCCTGTAATAATGATGATTTTCGAGAATGATTTTACTCTTTCATGTTGCCTTTTCCCAGATGCTGCCGATAATCAACAACTAGTTAGCGGGTCTATTCAACCATTAGACGTCTGGAACAATGGAAACATCAAATATGTTGTGCACTTTAATGAACTATACCAACCGATTAGGAAAGGTGGGCATATTTTAGTCAGATTCCTTGGAAGTATTGCAAAGCAAGACCGCTATTGCCCAATGTCTGAAAAGACTTGGGGTGAACTAGATAACTGTTTTAAAACTGACATCATCAAATTGATTAGGGTATGTTTCTTCTCTCTTGCTAATTTTTTTAAGATTGAAATTGTGTTAACTCATATAGTCATTCATGGATTCGTATTTTTTAAGGACCGCTTTGTGATTCCTGATGATATCAAGTATGACAATCTAGCTCTCCAACGTGTTGATAGAGTGTGGAGGCAATATAAATATGAAATTAAAAAAAAGTACTACACACAGAGTGTGAAAACTGTAGAAGAAATTAAAAACGATGTGGCACCTGGAGTTTCCAAGCAAGACTGGGTGAATTTTGTCAACTATTGGGAATCATCCAAAGGGAAAGTAAGTTTTTAATATATGAACTTGATATCTAGATCGATTAAAGTTATATTCAGCCCCCCTGTACACGTATTGAAAAAGATGTTTAATTACTTTGCAGCAATTGTTCGAGTACGGAAAAGAGGCACGAGCATCTCTGAGTCAATTGCATACTAATGGAAGTGGAAGCTTTGCGAATACACGTGCTGATTATGTATAAAACCATTAATATCCAACTACACTACAACTTATAACCGTGATATGTCTGTATAATATTGCATATAACTTGTTTCTATGTGTTGCTACTTGTAGGAAGATGAACATGGAGAAGTTATGAGCCTAATAGAACTTTGGAAAGCTTGTTACAAGAAGAAGGATGGAACCTTTATCGAAGGCACATTCACTGAAGACTTTTTGGTAAAGTTCTGTTGATTATTCTTAGCTTTTACTTTCTTTTGTATAATTTTATTCTCCCATTTATTGTTCGTATATGTTGTGCAGGAAGATGTTATGGCAAAGGCTGAAGCTTTAAAGCTTATATATCCTCCTGGCTCCAAGTAAATTAAGGAGATCGAGAATGAGGCTTTTGAGGCTACACTATATAATGGAGAAGTTCCTGAAAGACCACAAGGTTATGGATTTGGTGTTTGTAAAGGCGACATTTATGGGGTGCATGGTGCACTCAGAAAAGCAGGGTTTGGTAAAGGAAAAAGGAGGGTAATAGAAGTGGATAGCATCAATGTCGAGGTATCAAGGTTGAACCAAGAGAATAAGGAACTTCATAAGAAAAAAGAAGAGATAAAAGACAAGTGCGATGAGAATGCAAATCTGATTAGGACAATGACATCGCTGTTTTCTCAAGTTTTAGAATCCATTCGCAGTGGAGATGCTTCAACACAACTTATAGACGCTGCACAAACCGCCTTGCATATGGCTAACCCTCCGGTATTTTTTAAACCCTTTCACTTAGCATTTTCTACTGTTTTCTTTGACTTCTTTTGAGGCAACACTGTTTTATTAAGCCAACTGCTTTGTTTTCTTTGACTTCTTTTGAGGCTACACTGTTTTGTTTTGTTTTGTTTTGTTTTCGTTGTTTTCATGTGTCGAGGTGGCTTTCTGTATGTTCATGTAACTATAATACGCGCTAAATTCAGAAAAGGAAGATGTATTTGTTTAAATCAACTCTTTATTGAACTTAGATTAGGTGATTCTGTTTCTGTATGTTCTAATAAGAGGAATGCAGAAGGGGACTTACATGACTAGGTGTTAGATTAGTACATAACACGCACTTACTTGAGAGTGAAATCAAGCCAACTGCTTTGTTAACCAAATAAAGCCCTTTCCACCTTAAACATGTCCATAATTCTTTAAGCATCTCGTTCATCCCCACTGCTTTGCCAGTTTCACTCGCTAACTCTCTTTAACTTGGCTGTTTGTAATATCCGGGGAGAGCTGTATTTTGGTTCTTCGTCGATGCATTGAACTCTCTTATATATTCATTGTCACTAGAACAATTCAGCAGTTATGAGAAGTACCTTTGTAGTCATTCCTCTGTTGGCAAACATCAAGCAACACAACTGTGAACATCCCCCTGTAATTGTACATGCTCAATCTCTTATTAAGGTGTACAACAGAACACTTATTTTCCCGAACGTGAAAACGGTAATAGTATTGTTGCTGATGTATATCCTAATCAATTGCCTCTGCTTGTTGCTTGTTGTTGTCTTGCTGCCTCTACATCTCAAAATTATGGCAGGGATGGATGAATAAAATATTTGTTACATATTAATAGGTGTTGTTTGTTGTCGAGTCAATGTTCTTGTTAAAATGTTATGGATAACTTAATTAATTATGTTACAGGAGCTGACTTTTGTATACCAACCGTTTGTATATTTGTTTTCTTAAGGTCCAGGATGCATTCGGAGAAAATGGTGGTGGAAGAAAAGAATCAATTGGTGATGCATAGCTCCTTCAACTATGAAGCTGATATTCTTGAACTTTGTTTTGAAGATGACATTTTAGAATAATAAGTTGGATGACATTTTTTCTGCTGCTTGGTTGCTGTTTTGGTTGCGTGTTTCTGTCTTGTTTGGCCTGTTGCTGCACTGTTGTTTCTGCAGGTGTTTGGTGCTGTTTTCAGCTGCACAGGTGCTGCGTCTTGCTGTTGTAGGGTGTGGGTTGTGCTCCTGATGTGTGCAGGCTGTTCTGCAGGGAGTCCAGCTGTTGTAGTCAGGTCTACAGGGAGTGGTGTTCGATTGCTGCTGTGTGCAATCTTATGTTGCGTACCCTTTTATTGCATTTGTTGTGTTTGGTTGTTAGGGAGTGGTTTGTACTCCTCTAACGTTTTCTGCTGTTTCGTTGTTTAGATACTTTTGGTATTAAATTTGTGTTTTGGAGATATATAGCTAGCTAGCTAATTTAATAGTTTGGACATGTGTAATTGAACTTAATTTGATGATATGATATGACGATTTGGAGCGAGCTAATACGTATTATTACATATATATATATTGATTAATATATAATTTTAAAGGTAGTTAATTGCATCTGCCTGGTTTGGTTTTAATTAATTAGTTTCAGGTTGATTTTGCTTTGGGATAAAATGAACGATTAAAAAAAATATATTAAATTAAATTCTCGACGCTATATAGTGTCAAGACATGATTCGCGCAAAAAATTATTTGTAAACCCGCAAAAAATGTTACTACGCAGATGACCGTCGAGAAATATATAGCTACACCAAACACCGTCGAAAAACTCGACGCCGAAAGGCGCCAAAAATATTTTGTAGACGTCAACCACCGTCGAGATTATCGACGCTCTTGGGCGTCGAGAATTTCTCTACGGCCAATTTCTCGACGCTCACCTCCTGCGTCGAGAAAAATTTTCTCGACGCTTTGAAGCGTCGAAAAATAGCCAAAAAAGCGTCGAAAAATGACGCGTTTTGTAGTAGAGACTTCCTTACATTTAAACGGGAATGGTCCATTTCAATTAGACATATTAACAGAAACAATTAAAGGACAATGATCAGAATAAGTGCGAGGCCAGTGAAGTACCTTAGTATTTGGGGAAGCCCGAAGCCAAGCAGCATTAGCAAGAGCTCTGTCTAGACGCTCTCTGATCAGATCAACCCCTTCTCGAGCATTATGCCAGGTGTAAGGGTTTCCTGAGAAGCCAAAATCCATAAGCCTGACCCGATGCCGAAAATTATTAAAATCGCGACACTGACTGTCTCTGAAAACCCTTCAACCCGACTTCTCATTCTGAGAGGTCACCTCGTAAAAGTCCCCCACCATAAACCAAGGAGTTAAGCAAGGTGGAAGATCCACCTGCATGTCCCTCCATAGTTGATGGCTAGTAGCAGGCGGGCTTGGGGCTTGTAACCCAGTAATGAGACCCTATTTATTCATATTTTTAATATGAAAAAGAGAATGAAAAAAGAACTCGTAAAAGTCCCCCACCATAAACCAAGGAGTTAAGCAAGGTGGAAGATCCACCTGCATGTCCCTCCATAGTTGATGTCTAGTAGCAGGCGGGCATGGGGCATGTAACCCAGTAATGAGACCCTATTTATTCATATTTTAAATATGAAAAAGAGAATGAAAAAAGAACTCACTTGCAGAAAAATTAACAAGATCAACAGAGTTGAGCCAAAATACCAAAATACCACCCCTCTTAGAATTAGAAGGAACAACCCTGAAGTCATCAAAGCGAAGTTGGAGTATCACTTGTCTAGCACGAACTTCATTCGCTTTTTTTTCCAAGAAATAAAAAAAGATGGGTGTTGATCAGCAATAATATTCTTTGTGTAATACCTCTCATGATTTTTTAATGGAACTTAATATACTACTCGTAGCAACAAGATGCATCTTTCTTTTAGAGAGTTGATTGCTAAGAAACTCCATAGTTAAGCGTGCTTGGCTGGCAGTAGTCTTAGGATGGGTGACCTCCTTGGAAGTTTTCTAGGGTGCGCATGAGTGAGGACAAAATGCGCCTGAAGAACTTATGTTGGTTCTTGAGGACAGTTGTTGACCCTTGATGCGCATTGGTGATTAACCCGACTCTGTCAGGGGTCGGGGTGTTACACTTTGCATGCTGTATGAAAGAATCCTTAGATGCTCCCCTAACATTCGAAAGCCTGATCTTGATATTCATGATGGAAGAAGGGTTGAATAGTTACCGAGGACGACTCAAGCGGAGGGGCGTTGATCCGACGATAAGATTCCTCCCAATCCCTCTATAGTTCCTCCAGACCCATTGGCAAGATGTCGTGCAGTTGAACCGAAGTCACCGTGGTCGGCGCCTCCTTCGGCCTCAGGGGAGTTTTTGTATAACGAGCTTGAATTTACTCACCCACCACTTCCTCTTTGGTGATGTACATGGCCATAAGGTGAGATGGATGACCCATATCAAGTCCTAGACTTGCGAAGTGCAAGGCCTGCATCTGAATTTCTCTTGGGATTAGAATAGGACATTGAGCTACTCTCTAATCTACAGCTTCCCTTCTCCTAGGAGGGCAGTTTACCAGAGCTTCCTCCCGTTTGTGGAGCGATTCCAGAAGACTTAGAGCTCCTCTGAGCTCCGTTGATGATATTGGTCTTGACATGCAATTCGAGCATAACGAAATCGATGGCCTGGTTGGAAACAAGCTCAAAGTGGTCTGTTGATTGGACGGTGAATTGGGAATCTAATATGAGCCCGTCATGAGGGATGGTTGGTTGTTGATTCTGTTGTAAGGTCTGGCCGCTTGATTCATACGGCGGCGGTATGTGTGAATTTATGGAGTTGAAAGAGGGTGAGTTGGTTTCGTTGTGTCGTTGGATTGAGGTGAGATGGTTGATTTGTGACTCGATGGTGGGTTTGCTTCCATTTTGTAGGTCATGAATTTGAAGAGCTGTTGAAGTTAATGAAGGAGAGTGAAGAACTTCAGCGGAAGTTATATGGACATCAATATTACTATAGCATGGAGATTCCAAAGGCACTTCATTGGTAGTAAACAAGTGGCGTTCCATTTGGATGCCTTCTTCATCACGCGAGGGGGAATGAATCTTCTCTTTGCTTGTGGAACCTGCTAAAACATCTAAACTAATATGACTGACAATAATAGGGTTAGACAAAGAATTAATTAGCGGCTCACCTGTATTATTCCTCGATGTTGATTGGCTTGCTTCACTAGTGCAATGAGAAACCCTAGAGGAGACCTGGACATTATTAATTTTTTGTGACCCATTAATCCTGATGTTATTTTTTTTCTATAAATCATTAATCTTGGCATTTAAAACGTTTTGCCCATGTCCCTTTTTATAATTGGAAGAATCCGACTTGTTCTTTTGATAACGTTTTTTCGAGACTAAGGTCCATGGGCCATACTCTTCTTCGTTTTGAGCTAGATGTTGGCCCAATGGTGGTATAGCAGATAAACTTCCGAAAGCGTCCGGAATATTGTTGATATTACTATTGCTGACAACTTGATTTCCTTGGGCCATATTATTGGGCTTGTCAGGACTAGGCTTATCCATAAGAAGTTGAGCACAAGAAGATTTGTCATGTCCAATTTTTCCACAATGAAAGCAGAGTGAGCTAACATTTTCATAAAAAATGGCTTGATTGGTGCCACATAGGGGTTGCCGACGACGTCCATCCCAGGGGTTACGCATTTCCGAGGATCAACTTCAGGTGTAAACTGCTACAATCATAGTGTAGGGGTTTCGACGGTGAACTGGTACGTTTATCATAGTGCAGGGGTTTTGACGGTGTAGGGTTGTTTTTGTGTCCGCCGACAACTGTAGGGGGTCTTGTTGCGACGGTGGTTTGGTATTGGGGGTGGTGATTGAACGGCTTATGGTGGTTTTCTGGAGTTGTAGGGCGGTGTTGTTCGTTCGGTTGCGGTGGTTCTGTTGAATTGTTCGTTCTCTTGCGGTGGTGTTGTTCTCTTGCGGTGTTTCTACGGGTGTTCGGTGGTGTTGTGGTGTCTCGTTGGGTGTTGTGGCGCTTTGCAGTGTGGTTGTTGTGTTGGTGTGTGTGGTTGTTTTGCGGTGGCGGTTAAAGTTTTGGGTATCCCACTAGTTGCGCAGCCACGTTGTGGGTACTATTGATTTGGGTTTCCTTGTTGTGGGTTGCTCCATAACCCAAGTAACTGGGTATTATTGCTGAATTGTCTTCTTGTTGTTTTCTTTTGCTGTTGTCACGTTTGTGATCCCAAAGTTGTTGCTTTGTCTTGTTCGCTCCCTAATGTCTTCTAATGTGGTGTGTTTTCATTGTCCATTTGTGGGTCTGAATGGGTGTCAAGATGGCGGGGGGAATGGGCTTCCTAAGAGCTCTTTGATCACTCATCTTTGTGATCGTCATTGTAGGGAAGATGCTCAAGTACTCACACGACACTCTCTAACCACTGACTTGGCTATTTTTACTGAGGCTGAGTTAACCTTCCGCCATATGGGGATTTGGCTTTGTGGGGATCGTTTTAAGACGCATTATATTCATTCTAAATGTCGTCATGGTTCGGATTTTGTAGCCCCACCTGATGATGGAGATTGTGTAGTTCGGTTTGTGCCCAATGGCCTTTCTAAACTGCAACTCAATTCTGATGTGCTTAGTCATGTGGGTACTGCGGTGCAAGAACGGGTGTGGTTTTACCGTCACTCTTCTTGACAGATTTCTTTCTAAACGACTTTGCATAGTGAAATCCATCCCTCCTAAATATCAATTGGGTTTTTCCCGGGTTTTGAAAGGCATGCTTGATAGGGTTATTTCCAAGCATGAAGACATCTCTTGTTGGGTTAATCTTCTCGTGTTGCCTCTATGTATCCTTAATATCTTTAGTCTGAGGAGTAATCGCGAGTGCTCATATGCCGTTAGGCGGTAACGGCAGGAAGAGAGCATTGCTAATGCTATTCGTACTTGGAGTGAGCCAGGGTAATATGCTTCTTTTGTGGGAAGCTTTGGCAGCTGGATCCCCTACTTTGATGGATGCTGATGATGATCTTGATTTGGCAGAGTGTATTATCAAGCAGTGTCGTAGGAAGATTTGGATGGCCATTACACTGCCGCAGTCCGTATTCTTTCTTCTTCTGGCGTTGCGCCTTATAATGAGGCCACTTTTGCGGATTTGCAGTCAAAACACCCTTTTTTTCCAAATCCATCCTTGCCTGATATTCCTGTAGATCACCATCATCTCATCGCTACTTCTGCTGTTGTTTTGGACCATATTAGGAGTTTTCCACGTGGCACATCTTGTGGGAGGGACGGTTTGCGATCTCAGCACCTTATGGATTGCTTGAGTGGTGCTGTTGTAGCTGTTTCAGATGAGTTAGTTGACTCCACTTCTGGGGTGGTTAATCTCTTTTTAGCTGGAAAACGTCATATGGGTTTAGGAGAGTATATTGCTAGTGCTCCTCTAACACCTCTTATCAAGCCCGGTGGTGGTATTTGACCTATTGTTGTGGGTATTGTTTGGCGACGTCTGGTTTCAAAGGTTGGTGCTGTTATATTTGGTCTGTCTTTGGGAAGTTATTTTGATGGTATTCAATTTGGTGTCGGGTATCTGCGGGTGTTGAGGCAATTCTTCGCGCTATGAACCGGTTGATTAAAGATCGAGGTTCTGATGTGGATCTTTCTATGTTGTTGGTGGATTTTCAAAATGCCTTCAATTTAGTTGATCGTGCGGCCATGTTACGTGAAGTTCGTCTTCATTGTCCGGGTATTTCGTGATGGGATGAATTCTGCTACTCTACTCCAGCCAGATTGCATTATGGGGAGCACACCTTATGGTCGTCTCAGGGGGTGGAGCAGGGTGATCCCCTTGGTCCTCTACTTTTTGCTTTGGTTTTACAACCCTTGGTTTATAAATCAGAGACACTGTTGATGTATGTCTTCTGGCATGGTATTTGGATGATGAAACTGTTATTGCTGACACCTTGGTGGTGGGGAATGTTCTGCAGTTGATTATGGAGGAAGGCCTTGTCTCGGGTTACATCTTAACGTGGAGAAGACTGAAGTTTTCTGGCTTATGGAGGACCCTCGAAGCAGGCTTGTGGGAGTCTTTCCCCCTGATATTTCTCGTCCTTTGCATGGTATTAAGTGGCTTGGTGGTCTCGCTAGTTCCAATCCAGTTTTTAGTGGTGAGCTTTTGATGTAGAGGGTGACTAAGACCATCGGGCTTATGGATAAGGTTGCTCAGCTTGATGATCCCTAGTGTGAGTTGTTGTTACTTAGGGCATGTACCGGAGTTTCTAAACTCTACTTTGCTTTGCGTACATGTCCTCCTGGTATCTTTGACGCGGCTCAGCGCATATTTGATGAGGCTCTTCAATCTTCCTTGGAGCGTATTGTTATTGCTTTTGGGCCTGGCTATGGCGATTGGCCACCTTACCTTTTTCTTTTGGCGGTCTTGGTGTTCATTCCGCAGGTGATGTTCGTCATTATGCTTTTCTTAATTGCTTCTCGATTGCAGTCTTTTGGTTTGCAGTCGAAGATTCTACGGCATGTTGGCATTGTTTGTCCTGGTCGAACATTTGAAAATGCGTTTAGTCTATTTAATAGAACGATGGAGTATGATATTACCCTGGTGAGGTCGCTGCTCCAACACTCATGAAGAAATTGGCAGATATATATTTCACAAAGGTTACTGCATCTGCAGAATCCACCTTCTCTTTATCTCCTCGACAGTCGGTATTGTGGAAAATCACAGCAGGGAGATCACACCTCTGCTTGGCTTCATGCGGTCCGCATATTACATTTGGGACATACGATGAATGCTAAGGCTTACCGGTGCGTGTTGTGTTACCGGTTGGGGGTTCCTTTGTTCTCTGCTACAGCGTCATGTTGTGCTTGTAGGGGAATACAGTTAAACATAATAACATGTGCGGAAACAATCCCCAAAGCCAGGAAACATGTATAAAGCACATATTAAGCAAACTTACATTCGAAGCGTGATTTCCACAATAATCTGTCAACGAACACGAACAAAGAACTCCACTTGTCGTTCCTCTACTTGGTTCACCGACACGATCAGATCCGTCTTGATTATCGTAGCTTAGACAATCGATCAAGAGTTTGTGCTTTTGGGAAGAACAATTCTAATGGAGGCACAAAGAGTTTAGGGTTTCTCTTGCCTTAGGTTAGAATCTGATTTTTTGCATTAGGTTATTGGAAAACGTGTGTTGGAATAATATTATAACCCTTAGGTTATAATATCAACCGGCCAAGGCACATAGGCCATGCGCCAGCCAGCCCCGTCCGTGCAAGCCCACACGCGCACAGCCACACAGGCGCTGGGCCTTGGGACGCGCTGTGTGCGCTGCTGTTGCTGTTCCTCGTGTGCACGCGCGCGCCCAGGCAAGGCTTGGGCCTTGCGCGTTGGCTCGCTGCTACGCCCACTGGGCCTTGCGCGCTTGCGCGCCCTGGCTCGTAGGGCTAGTAGCGTTGCCCCTTTTGTATCCGCGATTAATATATTTCCGATATATTATTTATCGTTTCGTATATGACGAATCACCGTCGTACGATACTATTTATTCGTTTCGCCTAGCTTACGAATATTCGCGATACGATATACGATTCCGATGCAAGGTCGTATCGTATAATACGTTTTCCAACTAATTCCCGAAAAGCTATTAAATGAATTTCCGATTCATTTAATCTGATGATCTGTTACGTGTCATTGGTGTGACCTTGTAGGTTCAGTCAAGAGTAAGCTGTGAGTTCAATATCCATTAGAACTCACTGATCGGAAGCATTGCTCCAGCTAGCTTTTCCGATCACTTGATGTCACTGAATTAATTGTTCGCAATTAATCTGAACCTTGGTATTAGACTTAATGCACCTTGGGTGAAGGACATATTTCCTTCAGTGCTTGTTGCAGGGTCTTTGCGGGTGATTTCTTCGGTGATCATGCGGTGTCATGTGTTGGCATTGTGGGTATTAAACATTGGCATAATGTGGTTCGGGATTCCCTTGTTAATGTTTGTTATAGGTCTGGAATTTCGGCACGGAAAGCGGTTGATATTGGTCTATCCGGAGGGAACATGGAGCTCTCCGACTTACAGGCGTGTTGCTCTATTCTTGAGAT
Organism: Spinacia oleracea; assembly: GCF_020520425.1. Classification (NCBI taxonomy): domain Eukaryota; kingdom Viridiplantae; phylum Streptophyta; class Magnoliopsida; order Caryophyllales; family Amaranthaceae; genus Spinacia; species Spinacia oleracea. Next base: position 98,653,357 of record NC_079489.1, read on the forward strand.
CGTGGGTGTGATGTGTGTGTTGACTTGACGGGATCTTCTCCTTTGATACAATCTGGGTTATTTGGCTTTGTCCAGGGCCTGGTTGTGACAGATGCGGCTGTTCGGAAGCGGGCCAAGTACGAAGCACGTTGCCGGGCAATTGGTTATGGCTTTCTTCCGTTCTCTTTTTCTTCTTTGGGGGAGCTGGATAAGGATATTGTTGCGTTGCTGAAACAGGTTCAAAAGTTTTCTAGGGTTCAGGACATTGGTGCTCGTGTTGCTGCTCATATTTTCACCAGGATAGGCTTTGCTATAGCCACACAAGTGGAGGCCCAGATTGTATCTCGGCTTCCCACTAATTATTTGTAAAATGTTTGACTTTGTTAGCATTTGATTCATAATAATATAAAAATAATATTAATAATAATAACAACAATAATAATAATAATAATAATAATAATAATAATAATAATTCATCTTTCCCTAACATCTTTATACAACTAAAACTATATACGGAGTAATATTTTTCTCCAAACTTTATAGTTAATCTTCTCTCCTTTATAAAACATTTCATAGTTGAAACTTAATTTACGTAATCCAATAACAACTAATTTGATTATGTTATAGAAAATATTAGGTCACAATTTTAGTTCGGAAATTGCTGATAAATTTTGGTCGAGTTAAGCATAAATAATTTTAGTACCTGATCAATTATGGGCATCAATCAAATTGTATTTATTCTCATAAAACAACCAAGAACTAGTATGATCTATACTTAACTTGTAATCAAAACCATAAGTCATTTAAAATTAACTCATTTTCATTATTTCTACATTTTTCGGTAGATGTTATTAATATTCTTCAAACAAACCATACATAATTTTGAGGATATACCATCAATGGAGGATCTTCTTTACAGGGTCCACGGGCGAAAAAATTTATACGGAGTAATGTATTTTTAGTTTGAGTATAATTATATATATTTCACATTATATTGCTTAATTCTTCTATTGTCCTTCTCGTAAAAATGTTTAAGATCCTCCGTTGAATACCATTACTGTATATATAAAATACAATAAACTTGTGGCTAATTATTTAGATGAGTAGTGTAATACCCCAAACTTTTGGGTATTTTTTAATAAACTATTTTGGTAGCTTAAGATAATTTTACAATTTTAAAATAGAAGTTTTAATGAGTAAAAAAAAAAGTATTTTTAGATTGTTTTATAAAGGTTCTGAAATTTAGTCTCCTAATTAAACCCTAATCACTATATGTTATATATACTCCCACAAACCTCAAAATTCATGCCGTGTAGATTGACTCCTAATAAACCCCCGCCTCTCCAAACACAGCCGTCTGTCATCTCCTACATCTTCTTTGGCAGTAGGTATGTGCATCACCTTAATTGCTTTCTGCACTTTAGAAAATCAATCACGTGTCCATCACCATTCACAATTGTCTTGCACTTTGGCTAAAGTTGGGAAGCATGATAATAATACTTTTAATGGTAATTTCTTTAATAAGTTGTTAATTGTTCGATTTGCGGTAGTATATAAATATTTATTTGGCTCTCTTATTTGTAAAATTAAAATATCTTGGCTTCTTTTTATAAAACTCAGTCTATTATAATTCAAGTAATACGTTATTTTATCAAATATAGGGATGTTGGAGTAGTATTAGAATGATTTTCTTACATATCAACTACCCGATCGATATTAATTTAGGCTCGTTAATGTTGTGTAACCGTAGACGGAGGCTACTTAGGAAACACGCAAGGAGCCTACTAGTTTGAGTACGTGCGCCTTCAAGGTAATTTTCAATGTCCATCATCTTTTAGATCTCGTTAGTAAAAGTATTTTAGACATCAAGTGTTTTGTATATGAACTATGTGATTTGAGTTTATGGGTATGTATGAGGTTAGTATTATTATGTAAATCTTAATTATACTACTACCATTATTTTACGAGACAACTATTGGTTCATGTTTTACAAAGCGGGGTATATTAATTAACGTGAACAATTGTTCTTGATGTACGTTGACGATGGTGGTAAATTTCCTGACCCATTTAATATCAATCGTCAGTGGGACAAGTACAAGTCATTATTGAGTTCATTAGCGGGTAGATTATTCGATCGAAAGAATTTGATAATGTTGGACTTGGATATGGGCAATGCGTCCATTTGAGTGCTTGTATTGTGTTCTTTTTTTTTCTTTTAACCTTATTAAAATACTAATTACGAAAAGTGTAATCTCAGAGGGAAAAACCCGTAAGGGTAAGGAACAGGTTGCCCTTCTAGATGTTGTTCTATCGGTGCACTTTAGTGGAGACTCGGTAGGCTTCTAGTAGGTTTCTATTATTTTGTTAAACTTTTTGCTTAGTCTTCCTCCTGATTCTATTGGTGCGCGGTCGCAGAGACCCATAGTCAATTATTGAGGGGTGTGCACCCTAGGGACATTTTGTACTCATCTTACTTTGGCCATTCTCAAGGGTTACGCACGACCCTTAGCGTTCTCTTTCCCTCACTTCATTAATATATTGATCTTATGTGATAAGTTTAATAATGGAATTATTAAATTGATGAAGGAAATAATGCCCTTGGTCCAAGTATGCATTCAATGTTAAGTCTAATAAATGCGGTTCAGTATTAATTAACAAGTTAATAATTCAGTGAGATCAAGTGAGCTGAATGCCTAGCTAGAGGCCGCTTCAGTTCAAGTGGAATTAATGATATTAATCCACAGCTTACTCTTGACTGAACCCGTAGGGTCACACAAATAGTACGTAAACGGATCAAGTATTTAATGGCATTAAATACTCTATCTATGGATATTCGGAATCGACGGATCTTGGTTTCAGTGGGAGCTGAGATCGTCACAAGCAAGAAATGAATACTCTGAAACGATGATATTGCCGGAAACGGAAATATGGATCGTATCGGAAATATAAATATTATCCAAGTCGTAGATGTTGCCGGAAACGGAAACATGGTACGTATCGGAAAATATTATCGGAAATGGAAATATTGCCGAAATCGGAAATATTACCGGAAACAGAAATATTGTCAGAATCGGAAATATTATCGGAATCGGAAAATAGTTCCGGAAACGGAAATATTAAATATTTGTTCGAAACGGAAATTAATTCCGGAATCGGAAATATTAAATATTGTTCGTATCGGAAATGAATTCCGGAACCGGGAATTTAATCGGAAGCGTATCATACGAATAAGCATCGGACGAGGCCTGCCGGACGAAGGCCCAGCACGAAGCCAGGCCATCGCCCAGCAAGCAAAGACGCGCGCCAACGCCCAGCCCAAGGCAGCGCCAGGCCCACCGCAAGGCAGGCCCAGCGCGCCAAGGCAAGGCTGCCCAGCGTGGGCTGCGTGGGCCGAGCGCACGCGTGCGGGCGCCGTCGTGGCTCCGTGCGTGTGTGTTTGTGTCCATGCAGAATTCCTAAATCTATTAGGATTTGGTGTATGATTAAATTCCTATTCCTATTTGGATTATTTAATTAATTAGAGTCCTTGCAGGATTCTAAGTTTAATTAAATCGTATCCTAATAGGATTCCAATTCCCTTTCCAAACCTCTATAAATAAGGGCCTAGGGTCATAATTTATAAACACGATTGAAGTATTAAAAAGGGTAAGTTTTGAAAGAAAATTCAGCCATACTCTTGCACAATAATAACCGAAAATTCTTAAGCACCTTAAGGGCGATTCTAGTTGGTCAATCTTGAGGCGGATCCGGACGTACTGTGGACTATCTACGGAGGGACGACACTTGGAGTCCTAAAGACTTGTTCTTGTTCGGTTCGGGCGCAGCTAGGGAAGGCACGCTACAAAGTGTATGCATCTATACTATGCTAAATGATTATGTGTAAATAATATGCTTTCCTGGCTTTATGGTTTTTCCGCATGATTTATGTATTGTCATATGTATCATAACCTAACAATTGATACGTGTTGTTTAATTACTTATTTTATATACTCAAATCGTTTTCAAACTAAAATTATTTATTTTACGGGATGGAGTTGGAATTACTCAGTTTTTCTGATTTTTGGGAGTTCGTCTCTCTTGTCTCTTTTCTATTTATTTTTGCAGGTTGGTAAAGTTACATGGCTACGAGTGAGGAGACGCTTAGAATAACCACCTAGTCAAGAGACAATTTCTATTTCATTTTAAGTGAAACTTTGTTATTTATTTTATGAAGATTGGTTGTATTATTTTATGGGCCACCTTTTAGACCACTTAGTTAATTTTTACTTGAATGATTTAAATTGTTAGGTTGCTTTGCATTTATTTTCTATGGAGAATAAATGTAGCAGTGACACTCCCAAGGTTCGGACGATGGCTTTATGAAATAAAAACAGGGTTTTTGATTATATAGAAGGTCCAAATTTTGGGGGTGTTATAAATTGGTATTCGGAGCTTAGGTTTCGGTTCATTTGATGCTAGGATCTTAATATCTTAGCTTCGAGTTTTAAATTAGGACTAAATGGAATAATTAAGAATTAGGATTAATAAAATAAATTGGGTTTTTTAAGATAAATGAAAATGAGATTAATTAGGTTCTAATAAAGCCATGAGCGTGTGACGCGAAATGAGTATTATTTTGACATTATGTGAAGTACTTAGTTCTAGTACTACTATGTGTTATTTTCTTTCTTTCTATTGTTCTCTAAGTGACCTTGAGAAATAGTATTTCTTAATTGAAGGGCGATAAAAGAGTTTCCCACCCAACCCAACCCCCATGCGAATATGAGACTACATCATCATTAGAATTCAAAAGGGAGTACCTCCTAGCTCACAACTCCGAATCGAGCGATTCTTAAGCCTAACTTCATTAGCTTTTCGAGATCTCCGACTTTCATGAAGGAACCATTATCTGAAAACGATCACATGATTGCCAAAGGAGGAGACCAGAAGCTCGTGCTACATCCCTTAGCGTGTTATTGGTTACAATGTTTGGGTTACGTTATCCTTTTTTTCTTTTAACAGATTCCATGCGTAGATGATAATATACGTTACAATTTATTGTTTATAAGTCTACTTCTTCCTTATAATATTAATGTGTGTGAACTATTAGCTGGTTTATATGATGTGTTATATGTGATCGTATGTCTTGGTAGTAAGCGCATGGCAAGAGTAACACCTTCAAGAGTTAGAGTTTCGGGGACAAAACTCCTTTTAAGAGTGGTAGAGTGTGATACTAACATATCGGTTCACCATTTTAGTACTTTTTTAAAAAAACGAACTTCTAGTTTTAATTAGGAAAATCCATATATATTTTAATTAAGGGGTAGTAGTCTAGTAGATGTAATACCCAAGTTTTTATTATCTCTAGTATCCATTATTTGAGCTAACATTAAAGTTCGAGGACGAACTTTGTTTTTAGAGGGGGTGATTATAATTCTCCGAAGCTTTATTATAAGTGGGTCTTATATGAGAGCTAACTGTAAAGTTCGAGTACGAACTTTGTTTTTAGGAGGAGTAGATGTAATATCCCGAACTTTCGGGTATTTTTTAATAAACTATTTTGGTAACTTAAGATAATTTTACAATTTTAAAATAAAAGTTTTAATGAGTAAAAAAAAGTATTTTTAGATTGTTTTATAAAGCATCTGAAATTTAGTCTCCTAATTAAACCCTAATCACCGTATGTTATATATACTCCCACAAACCTCAAAATTCATGCTGTGTAAATTGACTCCTAAGAAACCCCCGCCTCTCAAAACACAACCGTCTGTCATCTCCTACATCTTCTTTGGCAGTAGGTATGTGCATCACCTTAATTGCTTTCTGCACTTTAGAAAACCAATCACGTGTCCATCACCATTCACAATTGTCTTGCACTTTGGCTAAAGTTGGGAAGCATGATAATAATACTTTTAAGGGTAATTTCTTTAATAAGTTGTTAATTGTTCGATTTGCGGTAGTACCTAAGTATTGATTTCGCTCTCGTATTTGTAAAATTAAAATATCTTGGCTTATTTTTATAAAACTCAGTCTATTATAATTCAAGGAATACTCTATTTTATCAAATATAGGGATGTTGGAGTAGTATTAGAATGATTTGCTTACATATCAACTACCCGATCGATATTAATTTAGGCTCGTTGATGTTGTGTAATCGTAGATGGAGGCTACTTAGGAAACACACAAGGAGACTACTAGTTTGAGTACGTGCGCGTTCAAGGTAATTTTCAATGTCCATCATCTTTTAGGTCCCGTTGGTAAAAATATTTTAGACATCAAGTGTTTTGTATATGAACTATGTGATTTGAGTTTATGGGTATGTATGAGGTTAGTATTATTATGTAAATCTTAATTGTACTACTAGCATTATTTTACGAGACAACTGTTGGTTCATGTTTTACAAAGCGGGGTATATTAATTAACGTGAACAATTGTTCTTGATGTACGTTGACGATGGTGGTAAATTTGCTGACCCTTTTAATATCAATCGTCAGTGGGACAAGTATAAGTCATTATTGAGTTCATTAGCGGGTAGATTATTCGATCGAATGAATGTGATAATGTTGGACTTGGATATGGGCAATACGTCCATTTGAGTGCTTGTATTGTGTTCTTTTTTTTCCTTTTAACCTTATTAAAATACTAATTACGAAAAGTGTAATCTCAGAGGGAAAAGCTCGTCAGGGTTAGGAACAGGTTGCCCTTCTAGATGTTGTTCTATCGGTGCATTTTGGTGGAGACCCGGTAGGCTTCTAGTAGGTTTCTATTATTCTGTTAAACTTTCTGCTTAGTCTTCCTCCTGTTTCTATTGGTGCGCGGTCGTGGAGACCCATAGTCAATTAGTGAGGGGTGTGCACACTAGGGACATTCTGTACTCATCTTACTTTGGCCATTCTCAAGGGTTACGCGCGACCCTTAGCGTTCTGTTTCTCTCACTTAATTAATATTGATCTTATGTGATAAGTTTAATAATGGAATTATTAAATTGATACGTGTTGTTTAATTACTAATTTATGTACTCAAATCGTTTTCAAACTAAAATTATTTATTTTACGGGATGGAGTTGGAATTACTCAGTTTTTCTGATTTTTGGGAGTTCGTCTCTCTTGTCTCTTTTCTATTTATTTTTGCAGGTTGGTAAAGTTATTTGGCTACGAGTGAGGAGACATTTAGAATAACCACCTAGTCAAAAGACAATTTCTATTTCATTTTAAGTGAAACTTTGTTATTTATTTTATGAAGATTGGTTGTATTATTTTATGGGCCACCTTTTAGACCACTTAGTTAATTTTTACTTGAATGATTTTAAATTGTTAGGTTGCTTCGCATTTATTTTCTATGGAGAATAAATGTAGCACTGACACTCCCAAGGTTTGGACGATGGCTTTATGAAATAAAAACAGGGTTTTTGATTATATAGAAGGTCCAAATTTTGGGGGTGTTACAAGTATAATTTAGATTGTTCGACGCCCAAATGAATTTATATATGGGCTAAGATTGTGAATAAAGTTACATATTATTTCAATTTGAGCTTATTATGTTAATGATTAGAAGTTTGATAATTGTAATTGGAATCACATGGGAAAATGGATGAGGTCTCAAAATGTGGAAAAATAAAGTTCAGGTCCTGAAAAGTGAAAAAACGAAAAGGTTAGTCCTCAAAATTTAGATGTATTTTAATCTTTTAACCTAAGGACGTAACCTTTTAATCGAGGGACCTAAATTTTTAAAGTACTCTAGTTAAACTTGACCGGAAAAGGGGAATGAGGTCCTAAACGGTGAAAAAAAAAAGGTATAGGTCCCAAGCGGTGAAAATCCTAAAAGGTTAGTATTGGAGAACATAATGCAGATGCAAGCATGGATACATCAACACATGATGCAGCTGCATCAAACATCAACAAACACAACAAACACAGCAACAAACACAGCAGTGCCTTGCTTGCTGCTTTGGTGACTCAACTGCTCCATCTTGAAGATCGAAGCACACAGATTGCTGACATGTAATCATTGTACATGGATTGCTGACATGTACTAAGTAGTTAGTTACAAACAGTAGGTTGTTATAACTAACTTTGATCATTCTGATCAAAGCTTCTTGTATGCTATGCATCTAGTATAAAAGCAAAGCTGATTTGTAGCTTTTGCTGCTTGTAATAAAGGTTTTGTTCTCTCAATAAAATTCTCTCTCTCTCTTTCTAAATTTGAAGTTCTGATTAAGAACTTCTTCATTTTTCTTTGGCCATTGATCCTGCCATTTTTCTGCCATTTTTCTTTAAATCCGCAAATCCTGCCATTTTTCTTTGGCCATTGATCCTGCCATTTTTCTTTAAATCCGCAAATTCTTAAAACTATTTAAATCAGTAGATTGTTAACCAAGTTCAAGTCAACTTGGGATTTTCTGTGATTAGTTCTTGTTTGTTTTTGAATTGCTGATCAAAGATGACAGCATTACAAGATCCTAATAGTATTTACTATATACATTCTTCTGTGAATCCATATGCAGCCATTGTTTCAGACAAATTTGATGGAGAAGGGTATGCAGAATGGAAAAGAGGTATTCTGCTGGCATCTGCAATCAAGAATAAGGTTGGTTTCATTGATGGTAGCTTGCCTAGGCCTTCAGTTGGTCATGCTGATTACCAAGCCTGGGAGAGATGCAACAGCATGGTTGTATCATATCTGTTAAGATCTTTAAGTCCAATACTAGCTAAGAGTGTAGTGTTTTTGTCTACTGCAAATGAAATTTGGAAGGATCTGGAGGAACGATTTTCAATAACTTCAGGGCCACAATTCTATGGGTTACAGCAAAACTTGGGTGAAGTTTCCCAAGGTGATAGCAGTATTACTGAATTTTTTACCAAGATTAAGATGATTTGGGATGAATTGAGCAGTGCAAAGGCAATTCCAGCATGCATTTGTTCTGGTTGTTCATGCAATGTCAGTCAGAAGTTCTTGCAAGATAAAGAAGAAGAGAGATTAGTTCAGCTTTTGATGAAACTACATAAGAAGCACTCACAAGTGAGAACCAACATTCTAATGATGAATCCTCTACCAAACATTACAACAGCATATAGGCTACTTGTGCAAGATGAAAGGCAACAGAAAATGTCTAAAGATCAAGAAACTAAGCCTATGGTCTTTTCTGCTATGAACAATGATGACATAAGGAATCCTCAAGGAAGTTACAAGGGTTTTCAACCAAGAGTTCTGCAAGGCCCTGGTAATCACAAATTTGCAGTGTAAACAAGAGAAACTCTTACAGTTGTAGTCATTGCAACATGACTGGACACACAGTTGATAAGTGCTGGAAGCTTCATGGCTATCCACCTCATATCAAGAACAAAAAGTTTGCTGGAGTAATGCAGAGCAGTGATGAGATGGAACAAGATGAAAATGTCACTCACATTTCAGAAGAACAATACCAACAGTTTTTGAGTTTGATCAATAATCCAGACAAGCCATCTGATTCCAGAGTAAACATGGCAGGTACTTGTTTGATTACTTCTTTTAATTCAAAGTGGATTATTGATAGTGGAGCCACTGACCACATATGTTCAAACCTAGACTTATTTCTTTCTCACACTGCTGTTAGAAAAGGCACAAAAACCATTACAGTAGCTGATGGTAAGAAAGTTTGTGTCACACACATTGGAGATGTTAAAATTGGTAGTGGTATCATCCTTCAAAATGTTCTTCATGTTCCTAGTTGTCAGTTCAATCTGATATCAACCCATAAGCTATGCAAAGACTTATCCTGTGATATTGTTTTCACTCATGATAAGTCTTTAATCCAGGGTCATTCTCAGAACAGTACAATGGTTCTTGGTGAGATTGAATCAGGGTTGTATGCAGTTGTTGAAGAAGGCTTCGAACATGGGAAAATTACAGAATAAAGACACCTCAACCACAGAAGTTCTAGCAGCAGTTAGTGAAGATGCTAAGTTGTGGCATTTAAGAATGGGTCACTTACCTTTTGACAAACTACACCTAGTTAATAAGAGTTTGCCATCTGTTGGTAGGCATTGTGACACTCTTTGTCAGATTTGTCCCAAGGCAAAACAGTGTAGACAATCTTTTACAATTAGTCAAACTAAGTCAGTCAAGTGTTTTGATTTGCGTCACATAGATGTTTGGGGACCTTACAAGGCACAAACACATGACAATTGTACTTACTTTCTTACAATTGTAGATGATTACTCAAGAAATACATGGACTTTTCTTATGAAACACAAGTCAGATTCTGTTGATATTTTGAGCAATTTTTTGAACTATATTCATACCCAATATGGCACCAAGGTTAAGTGTTTTAGGACTGATAATGCCAAAGAATTATGTGAAGGAAGATTTTTTTCTTTATATCACAGTCAAGGCATTAAACACCAGAAGAGTTGCACATACACTCCACAGCAGAATGGAGTGGTTGAAAGAAAACACAGACATCTTTTAGAGACTGCCAGAGCTCTTTACTTCCAATCTAGACTACCAGTGAGGTTTTAGGGGGAATGTTTGCTTACAGCAACACATCTTATTAACAGGATGCCTCTGAGTAGTATTCAGTTTGAGATTCCTTTTGAAAGATTATACAAAACATCAGTTAGTCTAGATCATTTAAGAGTCTATGGTTGTCTTGGTTATGTGTCTACAATTAAAGCACATAGATCAAAGTTTGACCCTAGATCAACACCTTGTGTTCTGATTGGTTATCCACCAGATCAAAAGGGATACAAAATGCTAAACTTAGAAACAAAACAGATTACTATTTCCAGAGATGTTGTTTTTCATGAAAAACATCTTCCATTTCATGCTTCTGCTACTCAAAACACAAACCACAATCCCATTTTTCTTCCAATCAACATACCTTTTGATCTTGACACCAATTTTAATATTCCTGATATTTTTCACATCACAGAATCTGACACAACAGAACCTACTACATCTGAACCTTCTTCCCCTATCTCCCATACTTCTGACATTTTATCCAACCAAACAACAGCCTCAAACACTTTATCCAACCAAACAACAGACTCAAACACTCTTAATCAATCTACTTCTCATTCTTCTACACCTCAAACTGTTCCAAATCCCATACGAACAAGACAATCCACTAGAAACCACAAATCCCTAGCTTGGCTAAATGACTATATCTGTGTAGTTTCACACAACAGTTGGTGCAATGTTGTGGCTTACAATGATTTACCAGCTTTGCACAAAGCTGTAGTAAATCAGATTGTTAAAGAAACTGAACCAGTTAGCTATTTTGAAGATTCTCAATCTCATGATTGGATCTTAGCCATGGATAAGGAGCTTGAAGCTCTTACTTCTAATCATACCTAGGAAATTTGTGTTCTTCCCAAAGGCAAGAAACCAATTGGTTGCAAGTGGGTCTACAGAGTAAAAATGAAGAAAGATGGGTCTGTTGAAAGGTACAAAGCTCGACTTGTGGCTAATTGTTTTACACAAAAGTATGGAGTGGATTATGAGGAGACTTTTTCTCCTGTGGTTAAAATGGCTACAGTGAGGTGTCTCATTGCTTTAGCAGTAACTAATGCCTGGACAGTACATCAACTTCACATCAACAATGCTTTTCTACATGGTGATCTGACTGAAGAAGTGTATATGAAGGTTCCATAAGGTATTCCTAACCCAGATAACAAAGTGTTTAGGCTTAAGAAGTCACTGTATGAGTTAAAACAAGCCAGCAGGCAATGGTTTGCCAAACTCACTTCTGAACTGCTCATTCTTGGTTTTATTCAATCAAAGAACGACTATTCTTTGTTTATCAAAAGAACTCATAATACTCAGACCTTGGTCGCTGTATATGTTGATGACATTTTGATCACTGGTCCAAATGATGCAGAGATTGCAGCTTTGAAAGCTCATTTACACCAGAAGTTCAGTATCAAAGATTTGGGAGAACTGAACTATTTTCTAGGCATTGAAATTTCAAGAGTTCAGAATGGTGTTATTCTCACTCAGTCAAAATTCACAAGAGAACTTCTCTCAGATTGTGGCTTGGATGTTTCCAAAATAGCCAAAACACCACTTCCAGTTAAGCTAAAGTTGACTGCATTGGAGGATGAACCTTATACAGACCCTACTCAGTACAGATGTTTGGTTGGTAAGCTCAACTTCTTAACACACACCAAACCTGATTTATCTTATGCAGTACAAACACTAAGTCAATTTATGCAGTCTCCTAAGGTATCTCATCAGCAAGCATTACATCATCTGCTTAGATATGTTGCACATACAGTGGGACAAGGCATCACTATCACTTCTTCTTCTCAGTGAACTCTGCAGGGTTATTGTGACTCTGACTGGGCTGCTTGCCCTGACACCAGAAGATCAGTCACTGGCTATATTATGCTTCTAGGAAATAGTCCAATTTCATGGAAGTCAAAGAAGCAAAGCACCATATCAAGATCATCTCCTGAAGCTGAATACAGAGCCATGGCTGTAGCAGCTTCAGAAATTACATGGCTGGTCAGGTTATTACAAGAAATGGGGTTATCTAACCTTGCTCCTATACAACTTAAGTGTGACAATCAGTCTGCCATACACATTGCTAAGAATCCTGTTCACCATGAGAGAACAAAACACATAGAGTTGGATTGTCATTTCACAAGAGATAAGGTTCTTGAAGGCCTTATTGAACTAACTTATGTCCCTACTAGTGCTCAACTTGCTGATGTTCTTACCAAAGTTCTATCCTCTCCTCAAAATTCTGAACTACTGTCCAAGCTAGGAATGCTTCCTATTGAACCACTCCCTAGCTTGAGGGGGACTATTGGAGAACATGATGCAGATGCAAGCATGGATACATCAACACATGATACAGCTGCATCAAACATCAACAAACACAACAAACACAGCAACAAACACAGCAGTGCCTTGCTTGCTGCTTTGGTGACTCAACTGCTCCATCTTGAAGATCGAAGCACACAGATTGCTGACATGTAATCATTGTACATGGATTGCTGACATGTACTAAGTAGTTAGTTACAAACAGTAGGTTGTTATAACTAACTTTGATCATTCTGATCAAAGCTTCTTGTATGCTATGCATCTAGTATAAAAGCAAAGCTGATTTGTAGCTTTTGCTGCTTGTAATAAAGGTTTTATTCTCTCAATAAAATTCTCTCTCTCTCTCTCTTTCTAAATTTGAAGTTCTGATTAAGAACTTCTTCAGTTAGACCCCATGTATTAGCTTAACTCGTATTTCTTGTGTCAAAAAAATAAAAATAAAAATCATTTTATTGTGAAAATTAAACCCCTTATATGTTCCCAAAGGAGAAGAAAGAAAGAAAGTTCCAAAAACACTTGAGTTTGAATAAGAGAAACAAACAATATAAAAAAATAAAACACAAAGGCGTATAGTCCTTATATAGTAATGCCAACCTTTTGTATCTGGCGTTCTTATGAAACAACCCATATGAATCAACTGTAAGTAAATTTGAACCATTGTAATTAATTGGCGTTATCCCATTGATGATAGGGGTATATATTACTTAGTTTTACCCCTTTCACGCCACAAATTCTAATCAAAGTCATCATTTTGAATTCCAAATTCGCCATACTTCACCTATATGCCGAGGTAAGGGAAAACAAAAAGGCCAGGTTTTTTGTTTTCTCTTATCTTCAATGGGTCTTGTTGAATCCGTTCCTGAAAAATCTGTACATGAATTTATCGTCAAGGTACTTTCAATAGATATCTTTATGAAATTGTATGAACTTTCTCCTTATAAAAATTAACAAGATCATAATGTTTTTAATGTTTTTAATGAACCAGGACTATAGGGGAAAGGATGTTGATCTGAGTATCTATAAAGGAAAGGTTCTCCTCATTGTCAATGTTGCTTCCAAATGGTAAACTCCCTAAACGCTTTTTATGATTTTTGTCTTAATTATTATTGATTTGTATTTGTCAATCCACCTAAATATCTTTGGTTTTTTGCATGTTTTTTCATGAATAGTGGGTTCACCAATATACAAGTGCCCCAATTAACCGAACTTTACAAGAAGTACAAAGATCAAGGTGTGTTTTTTATCCGGAAATATATATATATATATATTTAATTATAATACCAACATTCATATATATATATATATATATATATATATATGAATGTTGGTATTATAATTAAATGCTAAAAAGATCATTTTTTGAAGGGCTTTTTAAGGATTTTCTTAAGTGATTTAAGGATATTTTTTTCCCTTTAGACGCGGTGAAAGTTGGACACTTGATGCACCTTATTGATACCGCCACTGCTTTGGGTTGTATACAATACAATAATTAACACAAACTTATTAATATGATAAAGTTGTCTATTCTCTATAGCCAACAACTACTAATTTCAACTCAACGTGAAAGTATAAATTGGGTCGTTTTGTGTTGTTAGATGTAGAAACTAAGAAGTGGGCAACTTTTTATTGTATTACCAAGTTTGTGTTGATGGGTATATAGTCTATAGACGGCCTAAGATGTTAATGGAAGTCATTCTCTCTTTTTATTGCCTGATATTAGTCGGATTTCTTAACGTTACTAGTTTTACAATATGGTGGAATACCCTTTAAATTAACTTAGTATAAAAAAGGTAACACGGGTTGTTCCAGGTTTTGAAGTATTGGCATTTCCGTGCAATCAATTTCTTTATCAATCTCCAGGAACAAGTGAACAACAAAGAAAGTTTGCTTGTGAGAGATTCAAGGCTGATTACCCGGTTTTTCGTAAGGTATTTTAATTAGAACAACCCACTCAATACCAATTTCAATTTTATCCCCAAACTATTAAGATTTTTAAATTTTTGTAACAGGCATGCGTAAATGGTCCTAAAACACTTCCTCTTTACAAATTCCTCAAAGCAAGTAAAATTAATGGTGAGACCGAATGGGCTAATCGTGTCAAATGGAACTTCACCAAATTCCTTATCGACGTAGATGGAAAAGTTATTTATCGCCGCGGCTTAAATACACCGCCTTTCAAGATGGAGGTATTTCAGATCTCAGTTAACTGTTTAACTACGAGGGCATGCATTAAAATCTACTTATTCTTTTTATTTTATATAATGACGACTACGTTACTTGAACTCTTCATTTTATCCCAATTATTCATATCGAATTCTTGACATTCAGATATGGGTATGGTCACCAGACACTTCATTTTGGTCCAAAATCATAAATATTTTCACAAAATAGCTGAATTGAACATTTGGAGACGTACGCGTGTCCGATATGGATATCCGAATCCGAATAACATAGCTCGTTTACGTATTTTCATGCTCTTGAAAATACATATTTGACCTTAATAAGTCACGTATTTCTAAAAACCTATCATTTAAAAGATGCATATTGATTTGAAATATTCATTTAAAATGGTGAGAGTTGATGAACGGATATACTATCATGGGACGCTAGGCAAACATGCATATGATTGCATATTATTTTTCATAACCTAAAGTGCAGAAGTTTAATTATTTAAATAAATTTGATAAATGCAGGATCGTATTGTAAAAGCATTAGAAGATAGAGCAGCCAGAACACAAACCAAGTACTAACGGCAAAGTTTGGGTCATTCTTTCAAAGAAGAAGATTGAAGCACTTATTCTATTAATTGTAATGGTTTTTAACTTATGGACTACTTTATATCGTGAATTCTTTACCATAACATGCCAATTGTAAACATAATGTTATTTCCTAAATTTTAAATGGGTGTGCTCACAGTATCCATACTTGTTACACAAACTCTTAATTAAGGCCAGTGTACAATAAATATTATAAAATAGATGATAACTAGTTCAAATTGCTTAGAAGTTACTTCGATATAGTGTAAAAAGTTATTTATTTTTTGATAAATTTTTCTCTTTAATATAATCATCCCTTCAAATCACTCATAAATCATAATGTATACATGTAATCATTTAACCCTTTATTAAGTTTATTTGTGTAAAATTGTTTCACAATATCAAAAGTTAATCAAAACATCTTAAAATTTACCAAAAAATGGGTAAAAGTTAGTTAACCTAATGTACAATAGTTTTGTTGTTTGTTGGGTGCAAACAAGACATTTTACCATCCATATCTAGTAAACCTAAACTTTAAAAAATGAGATATAAAATTCGAAAATAAAGGTTTGCATCCAAATGGTTGTAGGCCCTCATTCAGTGTGTATAGTGTTAATGCACACAAAGCGTGCATGATCTTTCAAGTTATATAATAATTTACTTTGTTAATTTTTATTTGATACGATTTGACAAAATTTATTAACTCTTGAACACCTTAAATACCAAATGAATATAGGCTATGTCCACATTTTACGTGGACACTAAATTTCTAAAAAATTCCATGAGTGCATATATTTCCAAAATCAGGTTTTATATGCGAATAATATCACTGGACTTAATAAATGTATTTTAACAATTTAATCAAAAATTAAGGATTACATGGATATTAAAGTTCTCAAGAGCTTGCTTATACGAAATACTTACTACGTGGAGATGAGAGGAGTTCATTTCTCAAGGAATTTCCAATTTTCGCTACCTTGTTAAGCTAGTGTTGTAGAGATGTGTGGTCTCATGTTAAAAGGGGTTCGTAGAGATGTGTGATCTCATGTTAAAAGGGGGTGGCAATTTTAACAGCACAACACCTTAATTGCTAAGCTAGTGTCGTTTGGTGTAGAACAACTGTCCTACAGAGGTTACTCCCTATGTATTCTCAAACGCTTAGTCCCTGAATTAATGCATTATATTATTATTATTATTAATATTACTTATCTTATTATTTATATTTATCTTATTATATTATTATATTATTTATTGTTTATATTTATATTTATATTATTATATTACTTATTATTATTATTATTATTATTATTTATAACTAATTATTTATTAATATTATTTATTAATTAGTTACGGATTCTTAGTTATTAAATATGAAATATGAAATATTATTATTATTAATATTTATCATTTATTGTAATTATTGAGTAATCAATTACAGATTATTATTATTATAATTTATTATATAGTTATTTATTTATTAATTAATAATTATTATTTAGTTATTATTTAACATTAGTTATTATTTATTATTTATTATTTATTATTTATTATTTACGTAGTATTATTTATTATTATTATTATTTATTATTTATTATTTATTATTTATTATTTATTATTTATTATTTATTATTTATTATTTATTATTTATTATTTATTATTTATTATTTATTATTTATTATTTATTATTTATTATTTATTATTTATTATTTATTATTTATTATTATTATTATTTATTATTTATTATTTATTATTTATTATTTATTATTTATTATTTATTATTATTATTATTATTATTATTATTATTTATTATTTATTATTATTATTATTATTTATTATTATTATTTATTATTTATTATTCATTATTTATTATTTATTATGTATTCTATTAAGTTCAGTTCAGTTCAGTTCAGTTCAGGAGCATTCAGTTCAGTTCAGTTCAGTTCAGTTGAGTTCAATTCAGTTCAGTTCAGTTCAGTTCAGTTGAGTTCAATTCAGTTGAGTTGAGTTCAGTTCAGTTCAGTTCAGCTCTAAAGAACATTGCCTTAATGAATTACAATAAGGGCCATAAGTCTATTACTCTTAATTAACGGCCCAGCAGAAATCTACTGCTTTCAAGCTGATACTGTCATTTTAATGTTGATTTCCTTCCATATTTGCTGTGCTTTTTTATTTATTGAGAAATTAAATAAATTTCAGCATTTTCTTCCGGAAATAAACTTATTTTTTGTAATACATTAAAAAGGAATATTACTAATATGTCCCATAGAAGATTCCTCAACCTGTTAGAATTATAAACGGACAAGCAGATACTATTTTCCCACAAGTATTATCTCTTAAATTTTTTTACTTGGACTTCTTGTCAAGAAATCTTGGAGACTCGGGCTAGAAATACTGTACAAGTATTTCAAGCTTATATTTCAAATATTGACAACCCCTTCTTCAAAAATCCCAAATCCCCAGTTTTTTAATCTCTAAAAACCCTAGTTTTTGGTGAATTTTCTCATTCAATGAAGAGATTCAGAGTATTTTGTACAGACCCAGATGCGACGGACTCGTCTTCAAGCGATGAAGAAAACACAATTGGGGAAAAACCAGCAAAAAAGAAGAGATTTTTACGAGAAATCAACGTCGGAAGCGGCGGGGAAGCGCCGGAAATACCCAAGATGCGGGTGTCTCCGGCGGAAGAGACACCGGGGAAGGCGGTAAAGTACAAGGGAGTACGGCGGCGGAAGTGGGGTAAGTACGCAGCTGAAATTCGTGATCCAATTAACAAGGTGAGAATATGGTTAGGTACTTTTGATACTGCTAAAGAAGCTTATGAGGTTTATTACATGAAGAAACTTGAATTTGATGCATTGAGAAATCTGGGGAAGTCTAATTCTATTGAATTGAAATCTGCTGGTTTAACGAATTCTGGTGTTAAAGATTGTGAGGGTGAAGTTGCAGGGAAAGGGGATGATGGGGTTGAATTTCCCGTCATCCCTGATGGTGTGAAGAGGGTTAAATCAGGGAAGTGGACAGCTAGAATTACGCACCCAAAAACAAAAGCTAGAATTTGGTTGGGAACTTTTGATTCTGCTGAAGAAGCTGGTAGGGTTTATAAGATGAAAGAAGTGGAGTTTGAGGAGAGATTTAAGGGTAAGGAGGTTCCTCGAGTCAAAGATTTAGGGGGGAAGAATGTTTGTCCTGCTGTTAGGATGTTGGGGGATGGAAGGTGGGAGGCTCGAGTTTGGCACCCAAAAATGAGGAGTTATGTTATGCTGGGTAGTTATGATAGTCGTGAACTTGCTGAAATTGCTGTGAAGATGAAGAAGAGTCAGTTTCATAAGAGGTTTGGGTGTATGAAGAGGGTTACATCTAAGCATAAGAGTGGTGATGGGTCTTGGAGACTTGGATGTGGGGATGAAATTCCGAATGATGGGGTTGGTTATGTTACAAGGGAGATTGTTATTGCGTTGGCTGCTCCTATGTTGCCTAGTGAAGGTGAAGCTATGAAAGAACAATCTACTAATTCCGACTTTGTTAAGGCAACGGATGGTAAAAAGGCTAAAGGGTTAGAGTTGCCTGCTGGTGTTAAGATGACAAAATCAGGGAGATTTGGTGTTCGGGTGACTCATCCAGTTTCAGGGGCTGAACATTGGTTGCGTTCTTATGCAACCCTTGAAGAAGCAGTGAATGCTGTTGAAAGGAAAACTGCTGAGTTTGAGAAGGAGTTAAAGTCTAAGAAGACTGAATGTGGGGTTTTGAATGGATCTCTAACTTCAGTTTTTGTGGGTGCCGAAGATGATGAGAGTAGTAGAATTGAGAGTGTAATGTCGTTGAATGAAGGGGTTAATATTCCAGTGAAACTTGAACCTGGGGTGGTTCATGGCTCGCCTACTTCAGTTTTTGATGTAGAATCTGTCAACTGTAGTAGTGTTGATGAAAGCAAAGCAAGTGAGATTAGGCCTGAGCCTTCCTTTTTTGATGAAGCAGTAAGGATGGGAATTATGAACCAATATGGACAACTTCTTGGTGAGTATAGCAAGTGCGATGAACCAATGTGGTTAAGCAACGATGATGAAGATGAAGATGAAGATGAAGATGAGTCTGCCACATGCTATTATTCAAGGTGTTACTTTTGAACACTGTAAAACATTGCAGACTGTACCATTGAACTGTTTTCTGTGTTTTATTTTCGAGAATAAGTTCAAGAGCCCCCATATAGGGAAAAGAATGCTAGGTGTATTCCTTGCAGGCTCTGTTGCAGGAATTGCTTTTATTAGAGAGATATGTTGCCTTGGCTACTCTGTATTTCTGCCTACTTATGTACATATTTAGGAATTATCAATATATTGTTCGACTATTAGGAATCATACTGCACTGCTTGTTCTCTCTTCAATTGTATGGTACCTTAATTGATTGAATTGACATTCTTAGAATTGTTTTCATGTACAGTAAATCAATTGGATTTCAACTTTGTTCATTCATCTAATTGTTTTCCTACTGTTTTCACGCACTTTTTTGTACAATAGTGTTTTTTTTACCACGCGCGCAGTTTTTCAAGTAGTAATTTTTTGGATCCAAAAATAAAGTGCAATCACCAAACACAGTTTTATTTCTCCTTGTTTCGACTAGCACATGATACCTTTATGAATTATAGAGTACAACACAACTGAACAACCAACCTTTGGTTTATACAGAAGAAAACAAACAACAAATCTAAACTCTCAAACCCAAACATAAACCCTCATTCCCAATCTTCTACATGCGCCGCTTCCTCCTCCCAAACTCTATATTCTCAAAGTATGTGGTAAATCCACTCACTACTTTGTCTACGCCGCAACGACAAGGCCCTAATTTCCAGCAGAAGCAAATATCGAGTTGAGTAACACCAATGGAAAGACATGAATCACATCTTCCTGCAACGAGTTTTTCTCCCCTCCTCTTCAACTCAAATCATCAATTTTCATCTTCTCGTATACTTGAGGCTTTCCCCCCAGTTTTACTTTAATTTTTGCCCCATATTCCTAAACAATATGATTAATTTTAGAGTTATTTGGAGTTCATCTACCAAATTAATATGAGCTTGAAAGTAATATTCAACAAATGGATCATTTCATATCCGACTTTGTTGAGGAAAGTGATAGTAAATTCGTATGAGCTTGGTAATGTTTTACACGGACATTCTTTGTCGGCTACTTTTCTTTGAAAAAAAATTATGACTCTTCAGTTGTATATTCAACCCTTTAACCATTGTTTATTATTTGTGCAACATGGCAGCCCCTCCGGGCGTATGCAAGACTCACACGTGAGTTCATGTGTTCGTTCAGAATACTCAATTATGATGATTTTGGGGTTCCCAACTACATCACCTTGGGGCAAGTTTTCCTCATCTCCAAAGCCATCTTACAAAATCGTCTTGGTTGGCATAGTACCTCAACCCAACTTGGTGGGTTCACCGATCCCGATTATGATCCCGACAAGTTTTAAAAATCCATCACCGGCTAAGACAAATACTACAATCGAAGATCCAAAGACACAAAAATCTACAACACACCACTCCGTATGGCCTTCAAAATCACATCCACCACATTCCTTGCCCGAGGGTTAGAGAGGGACACGATGCAAGCCGAAGACCTCTACTACCTCAATGATATGCTAAAAAGAGCATGTGTCCAAGCCACTCGTCCACCTCCCGACAATATGTCTTGGCTACTCAACCACATACTCAAATGTCAACGTGACCCTAACCGTTACACAATAGCCTTAAGTGGGTTGGATTCCCACCTATCTCATCATTTCCGCATCCCTCATGTTGACTCCGATGCCTTCCCAATCCAAACACTCGACTTGGAAACACTTTGAGGAATAGGCTACAATTCCACCTATTCTCATGAAGGGCTGACATGGTTGGTAGATTCATTGCCTTACTTCTCACTACCCAACCATGAATGCATAAGCATCTTCAACAGTCCCAACTTCTCCTCTCTCATTCAAGGGGTGGAGTCCTAGACATCCTTTCCAAGTGCACCCCTGAATACCTCCCATCTGGAAGAGAATTACTTTATAATGATGGAGGCCATGATCCTATCAAATGAATAATATGATGAGGATCTCCAATGAAGGAGGGGGGTGAAAAGGGTGAAGCTTGTCGTTTTAGCACAAGCTATGCCGAGGGACTTGATCACCCCCAACTTAGCCTCTATGCACGACCATCACACTTACGCCGAGGAAAAGAGAAGGTGGTCGAGGATCTTGAGGAGAAAAGTAGCGAGAAGGATCATAAGGGAAAAGGGAAGGCCAAGGAAAGGGGAAAGAAGGGTCTTTTCAGGAAAGTGAAGGATGAAGAAAGTCCTTGGGCATCTTCGGCTCAAGGAAGCAAGAAGGAGTAATGATCCACAGTCCACCAAGGAATCTTGTTGTGGATAATGATGATAGTGATAGAAGTGACCTCGAGTTCCTTGGAACCTTGAAGGATGAACTGCCAGATGGTAACCCTTGGTGAGGTATGACTTTCTCTCTACCACCCGGCTAATGCACATCGGGACGATATGCTCAGTTTAGCGGGGGGGGGGGGGGGTGTTTATATGTAGTATTTTTTGTCTTTCTTTATTTGATAGTTTTCCTTGCATCTAGGTTAAATTTAGTTTATTGCTTTTTTTCCTTACTTTTTTCGTAATTTTTGCAATGTTTTGCATACTAGGACTAACCGTTGAAATAGTTGCATCATTGTTCATATTAGTATTAAAGAATGTGTGTCCTTGACCTAAGGTGCATTAGTCTAATACCAAGGTGCAGATTAATTACGAATAATTAATTCAGCAAGATCAAGTGATCAGAACAGCTAGCTGGAGTAATGTTTCCGATCAGTGAGTTCTAATCCTAATTAGGCTCACAACTTACTCTTGACTGAACCTACAAGGTCACACCAATAACATAAAACAGATTGCCGGAATAAATGAATCGGAAATTCATTTAATGGCTTTTCGGGAAATTAGTTTGGAAAGCATAAATATTCGATAAGACGTTGGATCGGAATCGTATATCGTATTGCGTATATTCGTAAAATATGCAAAACGAATAGTCGTATTGTACGACATTGGATCGTCAAATACGATACGATAAATATTTTCCATAAGGCATTAAAACACAAAACGAGAGGTGCAACCCACGAGCCGAGTGTGCGAAGCACTCAAGGCCCATGGGCGGGTGAGCGTTGCGCGCAAGGCAACATCAATGGCCAGCCCATGGTTGTTCTATCCGCACACGGGCCAAGCAAAGCAGTTGTCAACAACGCTGCACGACTGGTTGGGTTAGGCACGGCCCATGGGCCAGCAACGTGCTAGTGTGTGTGTGTGTGTGTGTGTGCTGGAAGGCTGAGGCCTTTGTGCTTTAGTCGGTTATCACACATATTATTAGGTTATTTATATAACCTAACATGCTAAGGTTTTCCACATAACTGACATACACAAAACCCTAGCACACCATGAGATTCCCAACTCTCTCTTTGCCTCCATAGTGTGTTCATCCCAAAACCCAAAACCCTTGACTTAAGATCTAAGCTATGAATACTCAAGGAGGATATGCAGGTGTCGATGGACGTTTGTAGAGAAACTTTGTTTGGAGTTTTCGTTCGTGTTCGTAGACTAATTCGGGAGTACAAAAGTATGTATTGATTAAACTATACTTTTTACATGGATCCTGGATTCAGGATTATTCCTCTTATATGTTAATTAGATTGACTGTAAATCCCATCACTGGTGTTGCGGGATCTTTTACGGTGATGACATGTCATACGTTCCTCGGAGGTATCAACTATGCGCTGGCACGATCTTCTGGCAACCTGCAAAACAAGAATATTCCCGTAGGAATATTCCCTCCGACGCTTAAGTAAGTATAGGCTAGAGAGAGAAGTAATTTATAGAAAGAAGGCAGAGAAAAGAAAGTTTTAGGTAGGTGGGAATGAATTGAATGCCCCCTTTTACCTAGGGATCTGCACTATTTATAGTGCTAGGGTTTCTTGGGAATTGATCCCTAAACCCCGGCTGCATGATTGGATGCTTTCTTAGATTGGGACATGTGTCCGATAGGAGGTCTGATTAGACCTGTTGGACCTTTTGAATTTTGGGCTTGCCTGCAAGCTTTGGGATTTTAGACATGATTGATTAGGGATCCTACTAAGCAAATAGGCCTCATGGGCCTAAGTGATGGGTCTTGGACCTGGATGCGGGTATTGGCTCTGTATGGATTCGAGGGATGCATGCTGGAGGGCCTTTGGGCCTCCTCTCTGGGCTATCATAGTAAAGGCATGTGGCACTCTTTAGGCCACATCATTTTCCCCTCAAGGAGGGTGCCCCTCGCCCATGTGGGGTAGTCTTCTAGACATGGTGGATTGCCACGTGTGGTTGCTTTTCAGAGCCTGGTTTCTCCTTTGAAACCTCCAAAAATCGTTTATTTTCTCTCATTTTCCTTTTGTTATTTCAAAGAGATTTTTAGAGAGAGAAAGCGATTTCCCTTTGAAGATCTTCTTGTGTTTTCATTGGGTGTTCTTGGATTTTTCGTTCGTTGTTCTTGAAAATTGGACGATTTTTCCTAGTAGTTTCAGCAGTTTGATCACTTATTGGTAAGCGTTCTTGTTAATTTCCTGTTTCTTCAGTTATGCATGTATTTGAAATTTTTCTGTTGATGTTTCTATTTCTTGGGGAGACGTCCTGTCAATCGCAGCTTCTCTTGTATCTGGATGGCGTACCCGCTCTTTTCTTTTTCTTCTTTTCTTAAGTCGGATGTCCTGTTCCTTATGCAGGGCGGCATGGCACGTATTAAACAAACGGCCAATGTGGGTGCATGGGCAGCACCACGAGAGAGGGACAACATGGTTCCTTTTTCGAACCCGTCCCATGGAAATAGGGGAGGAGTTAGTTCCTCACATCATTCAGGAGACGGGGGCTCCAGGGCGGCTCGTTCTTCAAGGAGAAAAAAGAGTGTGGCTTGCCGTCCTCGTATCCCACGTGAGAATTTCGAAGATGACTCTTCCAGTTCTTCGGACGAGGAGTTTGCCAAAAATCTTCCTCCCATGGTTCGCGGGAAAGAGGACGTGCACTTATTTCCTTCTGACATCCTCCCAAGCGGGAAATGGTTGAGGTACCTAAAGGAACAAGGACGTGACTTTAAACGTTTCTTGCTCTTGCCTCGTGGTTTTAGTTTTAGGTGTCCTCGTCCTCATAGTACTGTAGATCGTCTTTCTTTGGGAGAGGTTGCTGTCTATACGGCCGCCTTCAGATTGGGCCTTAGGTTTCCCTTGCACCCTTTTGTAATGGACGTTCTCGATGGTTTTGACATTGGCCTGGCCCAGCTGACCCCTAATTCTTGGGCGAATGTTTTTGGCTATATTGCCAAATGTGCGTTGAGTGACGTCACCCCTTCCTTCTCTTCTTTTGTTAGACTTGTAGATATCGCTCCTTCTTCTCGTTCTCCCCAGGGGTGGTTTACCCTGTATAGTCGGTGGGGTTATAAGACGGTGGTGGGTAAGTCTTCTAGCTGGGTATGGTGGAGGACCAAGTGGTCTATTATCCGAATGGAGGACCGTCCCCTCTCAGAGCGTCTTTCTCGCTGGAATTACCGGCCTCGCTTCTTGTCTAAAATTGACGCCTATCCTCGCCTTCTCTCAAAGGAATGGAGGCTAATAAAGCCTTTATTCAGGCCGAAATGTATCGGCTATCTGCAAAGAGTCACGCGTGGGTGCCTAATAGTTGGCTTCCCCATGTGGGACAGTTCACCAACATGGTCTTTCTTGCGGCCGTTGGTCTCTGCCCTTATTTACATAAAGGTAGTATTGCGTTTGTTTTTCGTTAATAACCTTGTTTTTCTTGTTCTTCACTGATCCCGTTGGCTTGTGTAGATTCTACTATGAGTCGTCTGTCCCCAGAAGACAAGGGATTAGTGGAGATGCCTACCTGGTTATCCCAAGTGTACACGGACGACGTCTTCAAAGCCGTGGAGGCCAAGAAGAAAGACTCCTCGAAGAAGTCGGATGAGGCGGCTTCTGGTGACCCTCCCAAGGTACGTTTTATTCAGTTGGACGCTGTAGGGGTTTTTTTTTCGTACTTTTCGTAGTGTATTCCCCTACGAGGGAGGTTTTAGAACCTTTGTATTTTTGGATATTGAAGGAGTCGCCACCAAACATTTTTAAGGGTCCCGTTTGGAAAGATCAAAAAGTGACTCTATTAGGATAAGGCATTGAATCTTAGAAACGGATAGGTGAGATCCGGGCAAGGGAACGAGATGCTTATTCCGCAAGCTTTAGAAATTATTCAAATGCATGGCACAACATTTTCGAAAACACCCTAGTTATGACACTAGGCGGGTTTGAATTTAGAACTTTGAACAAATAGAATTTCTACTTTGTATAGTGGCCACTTTTCTTTAAAGTTAATTTAAGGGAACCTAAGATTGGTTTGTCCAAGAAATTATCCTCGTTAAGCGTGGTGTAACCTTGTATTTTTTATTTAGCATGTGAGGTGGTGAAAGCAATAAACAAGTAAAGAAACATCACAATAGAAAATAAGTGCAAAATTAGTAAAGGACATCACCACCTAGAAAAGGACTAGGTGGGAAACCACATTTCCTAGAAGGACTAGGCAAGTAAAGTTGCATAATTGAAAGTGCGGAATTGAAAGGTGCAATATTGAAAAGCGTTATTGAAATTGCGATATTGAAGTGCATAATTGAAAAGTGCGATATTGAAATGCATAATTGAAAGGTGCGATTATTGAAATTGAACATTATCCCATGAGATCCGAACGCCAAACGACTCCTTAAGAATAAGTGCGTCTGACACGGATTCAAAGCCAAAATCTCAACTTTAAGTCAAGTTGCTCAACCTAAATTGTCTTCGATTGAACTTGAAATATGGAACTTAAAATATTGAACTTGAAATTGAACTTGAAATATAGAATTTGAAATATTGAACTTGAAATATTGAACTTGAAATATTTAATTTGAAATATTGAACTTGAAATATTGAACTTGTATATTGGAAAATGGAGTCTTGAATCTCAAAGATTGGACCTTTTAATGTTAAAAAGGCTTCATCTTTGATTACTCCATATTTTGAAATGATACTAGTTTAGGGAAGTGATTACAAACAACCCTAAACATCATTGAATCTTGAAATTTGGAAACTTGAACTTGTATATTGAAAAATGGAGTCTTGAATCTCAAAGATTGGACCTTTAAACATTAGAAAGGCCGCATCTTTGATTACTCCATATTTTGAAGATGATTCTAGTTTAAGGAAGTGATTACAAACTGAAGGAAATAATGCCCTTGGTCCAAGTATGCATTTAATGTTGAGTCTAATAAATGCGGTTCAGTATTAATTAATTATGCAAGTTAATAATTCATTGAGATCAAGTGAATTGTATGCCCAGCTAGAGGCCGCTTCAGTTCAAGTGGAATTAATAATATTAATCCACAGCTTACTCTTGACTGAACCCGTAGGGTCACACAAATAGTACGTGAACGGATCAAGTATTTAAGTGAATTAAATACTCCATTTATGGATGTTCGGAATCGAGAGATCTCGGTTCCAGTGGGAGCTGAAATAGTCAAAAGGCAAATTATGAATACTCCGGAAAGGATGATATTGCCAGAAACGGAAATATAGATCGAATCGGAAATATAAATATTATCCAAGTCGTAAATGTTGCCGGAAACGGAAACATGGTACGTGACAGAAAATATTATCGGAAATGGAAATATTGCCGGAAACGGAAATATTGCCGGAATCAGAAATATTATCGGAATCGGAAATAAATTCTGGAATCGGAAATATTAAATATTTGTTCGAAACGGAAATTAATTCCGGAGTCGGAAATATTAAATATTGTTCGAATCAGAAATAGATTCCGGAATCGGAAAACGAATCGGAAGCGCGACGTACGAAATAAACATCGGACGAGCTTGCTAGACGCAAGGGCCCAGCACGAAGCCAGGCCCGCGCCTAGCGAAGCCCGCGCAAGGCGAGCAAACAAAGCAGCAGTCCCCCCACCAAGCCAGGCCCAGCCAAGCTCAAGGCAAGGCTAGGCCCAACCAAGGCGAGGAAGCAGGCTGGCAGCGCCCTCGCGTGGGCCGCGTGCCAGCGCTGCTGGGCCAAGCCAACACGCGCGCGCACAACGCCCCTCGTGGGCTGCTCGTGTGTGTGTGTGTTGTGTTCGTGCAAGCCTCGAATCCTTAGTTTCTTAGGATTTGTCCGGTTAGATTGTTTTCCTAAATTCACTAGAGTTAGTCATTTAACTAAACACTAAAAACAAATGTTTAATTTAAGTCTAATGCTAATTGAATTAGTAAATTGAATCCTAGTGGATTTCTATGTCTGATAATTCCACCCTATAAATAGGTGATGAATAATTACAATTTATACATCATATTCTCAAGTATTCATATAGTTTTAAGATTAAACTAAGTTTAATAATTTGCCAAATAATTAAGTACGAATAACATAAAAAACCTTAGACTATATTCTAGTTAATTGAATCTAAGGCGGATCCGAACGTGCTGTGGACTATCTACGGAGGGACGACACTTTGAGTCCTAAACTTGTTTTTGTTCGGTTCGGGAGCAGCTATCCTAAGTTATGCTAATTGACTATGTGGCAATTAATTTGGATTTGTTATGAAATTAGGGAGAAAGGGAGAGAGAGAAAGAGAGAAACAAGCGGTTATGATCTTATTTCCATCACCATAATATGTATACATACATGTATTATATAGGATAAGGATGTCAGGGGCATAATGGGCATCCACAATACAATATATTTATAACACTCCCCCTTGGATGTCCATTATCTAAAACAATACAATCACCCTGTAATATACATGAGATGATGCCTCATTAAAAACCTTACTAAGAAAACCCTGTGGGATAAAAAACTTAGTGAAGGAAAAGAGTACAACACTCATCATAATACGCTTGGGATGTTGCCTCGTTAAAAACCTTACCAGGAAAACCCAATGGGACAAAACCATGGTTAAGGAAAAAAGAGTGCAACGCGTATTTTCTCCCCCTGATGAATACATCACTTGAGATCTTCTAGTTCAATGAATCTAATATCGTCGATAACTTTCCAAATGTAGCAACATGAAGTTCCTTGGAAGTTGATTCTCCACAATTTGAGTTGAATTTTCAAACGTTCACTTGTATGCACTAGGTGAGTATTTATATCACCAGACTTTTGACAATAATACCCGAAATAAATATATTTTCTAGCTTGTACATAATATTACAAAATATATCCTTAAATATTGGACATATATAAATCTTCTTCTGGAAGTCATAAGTAGTAGTAATCATCAATGTTGATCAAAATTTCTCTAGCCATACTTTCATGACAATACATGATAAATAATAATATCACTGTCCAACTTAGGATCTAATGTGATTTATGGTTCTTCTGGACCATAAAATAAAACTCAATGTAAGGACATTACATACTCTTATCTTATAATTTTGAATCAACTCATATTGTACAAGAATTCTTCTGTGAATAAACTAATATGTATATTTCATATTTCTCAAGTACTCAAACTACTGGTTGAGACGACAGTTCAATCGGAAACACTCTTTAAGAGTTTGATAATATCTCAACAATGTTGTGATATTCATATGCAAAACTTAAAGGGCTAGATGTTTAATAGCATCATGTGTAAGTTCTTCAGGAACTTTTCTTATTTGCATGATGCATAACATGTTATTAAATCAACATTATATATATACTTCTTTCGCAACTCTTCGCCCATTGGAGTAAGAAACTCCTCTTATAAAATTCATAAAGTTGCAAATCTATCATACCATTCTTTGGATGCATATTCATATACGACATCATAATAGTTTTGAAACATATATAACTAGATAAATGAAAATCAATCATGATAAAACACAAAACAAACTAAATGTATGATGAATGATGCATTTACATATTAACTACACATGTATATGAATGTAAGACTCAAAATGCAAAACACTGTACAACGTGGATATTTCAAATCCATAACTTGTTGGACTTCAGGTCCATGAGCTCATTTGATCATTATAATGATGTCTACATCGAAATAGACATAAATTTACAATCCCCTATTCAATCCATTATTTCTCGCATATGCATTATATTCCGGTTCCATCATATACCGGTATCATCAAAATTCTTCAACATATACTTTGCATGCTATTCATCAATGATATCTGAATACTTATTCAATAGGTACCATTCATCTTTTCTCATGGGCCATCTATTATACATCAGATATCTATACCACTTCAATGGTATTTCATACATTATATATTAGTGTTTTCTTTCTTTTCAATAATATCATCAACTGCATTATCTTGCCCTTTTCATATAAATAAATCTATATCTCATCATTGTGTTGGAACCGTATATATAATCTACACTTCAGGTGCAGAGATTCAAATAAATATTGGCAAGATCATTATAGTAACATCGAGCACTATGACCATTATACACATTTATGCATCTGAACATGTAACAATTTAACATAATCAAGTCATAGATATTTATGTCCAAACATACTTCGAGGACATACAGTTGGCATTTACACTTACTCATATGGGGATCAATATATTATCTTTCAATTTTACCAACTTATTATAGCTCATCTCCCCCTAAGTTGGGAAAATATTTTCAATATATTATGGGGCATAAAATCTTTCACCAACTATTAATACACTTTTCAGCGTGCATTTTAATAAATGTTTCATACTTTCGTTCTCTTCTGGAGATTAACATTGATCATGGGGAGTAGATAAACTGTGCAGTTGTTTTTTTTTTTTTTTTTTTTTTTTTTTTTTTCCATATTTTCTCATTTCGGGCTGACATATGATTGCCCCAATCAAGAGATTTATGATACTTAAATAAATCACAAAATCAATCACAAAACACTTGTAAACTTCTTGGTGATCTTCAAGTCACTTACTATCATTTTTGGTGAACTTCGGGTCACTTACTATCATGTCATTATACAAGTTTTCAAAGTAATTAATATCTCTTGTATTTATTTTCTCAATCGATTCATTTTATAACCATTTGATTGAAATACAACTCAACCTCATCATTATGTCTTGCCTTTGAATATATACAACATATGAGGGAGTGTCAGCACACAAACTTTTATTTGACAAGAATTTTCAAATTCTCATGACGAGTGTTCTTAAACCCGGATGGCCTGAATTATCACATTGTACGTATATAATATCATATAAAATATTTCATTCGATAACTGCTGGTTATCTTCCCAAAGTGATCATTGTAATTATAAAATACTATAGTTTGAACATATTCTGATTTGATATAACGACACAAACTGGTGTCTCATTTGTAATGGCAAGACAATCCAACACACTTATGGAAAGATAGCTTGTACTCTTCTGGAGTATGCATTGTAATTATGGTACATATCAATTTCAATAAACATATTCATCCTTTTTCATCTACAGGATGATATCAATATCATAAACTCATACTCGTGTTCATAATTTATGAACAAAAACCTGTACCACATTTACCGTCCATGTATCATTTTAATCCATATACCATTATTTTGTAAAGTTAAAAGCTATCTCCCACTGATTTTTGCATGTATTCCATTCTCAACTATTGTGGTAGCAATTTTGCCTACCATTAAACATATCTCTTCATAATCTATTATCATTATATATGAGAGATATTTTTAGACTTAATTAGTCCCTTCGGGGGAAGTTCATAAATCAACAACCTCTAATTGAGTTATGTCACCATATTCAAAATCACTTTCGTCGTTTTCAAAGTCCCACTTCTAGTGAGATCGAAATGTAACATCTCTAAATAACCTTTATATAAACATAAAGCAACATACGGAGGGAGACATTACGAAAATAAATTAAAAGTAAAAATATGGTTCACGTACAACTATTACAAACATCATGGCTTTATGGTTTTTCCGCATGAAATATATGTTTTATATTTGTCATAACCTAACAGTGGTATCACGAGCCTCAAATTAATTCCATAATCAATTTTAGTTAACATGGTTAAATTTTATAAATTTGCAATGAATTAAAGGGGTGATTAATTTCGATTTATGTAATTAATTGCAAATTTGTGGGATTATTTAATTATATGTTCGTAGGATTTTCGGCAGTTTAGTCAATAATGGTCTGAATCGTATAATTTTATAGTGAATTTCGCATGTAAACGGCGTTTTAAAATTTTGATGCCGAACCCAGAATTCCCAAATTCGAAGCCTAACTATGACTTTTCGGAGGTTTTAGTTTTCCGAACGCAAAATTTATAATTTTTATGATGTGAAATTAAATATTTGCGAATCTTGTATGTAAATCTTGAATCTATGATTGAGCTACTTTATATGTTTAACAATTTTAAAGCCTAACCTTGTTAATTATACAACCTAATTTATAATTGTAATTAATTTGTCGAAATTCGAATAATTTAGAATTTGATTTGATTTTCATAATTAATTAGCAATTTAATTAGGAACCTATGATTAAAAACCACCATAAAATTTGTTAAAATTGAAAAGTTTTAAAATTTTATGACCAAGATTTGAATCCATGAAAATAAATATAATCGGAAATTAATTTGGATAATAAATTTTCGATTTTTCGCCCAAAATTTATGAAATTAATATGATTTATTAATTCGTCAATAAATCTAAATAATAAAAGTTTTAGATTTTATGAAATCCGTTCACGAATCTTGCACGCACAAAGCAATGGACGCTAAGTGTAATACCCCATATTTTTAGGCATTTTATTAATCATTATGCATTTTTTTAATATATATTTGATATTAAACTATTTTGGAGGCAAATATATTCAAATATTTTGAAGGAAAAATATTCAAATGTCTTTGAGGAATATTATTTACAAAAAATAAGTTTAGTTTATTATTTTCGTATTTTAAATTGGATATAGATTCCTAATTCTAGTAGAAATCAATTTTGGAGAAAAAGAGTTTTAATCAATTTATAATTATTTAACAAATCCGGAAATTATGTTTAGTATTTTATAAAATCAGTTTTATATAATAGGATATTTATGAGAATATATTTTGGATTTATTTTGGAAAAATAAGATAATTCTATTTAAAATTGTATTTTAAGAGTTTTACCAATTCAAAATTCCTTAAAAATCCGAATTTTTTGAGATAATTTCTGAAAATTTTCAGGATAAATCTTAATTAATTATTCAAGCCTCTGTATAAAATTTCATTATTTTATCTTTTGTATTTCTATTTTAAACAATTTTACTCTAAACCGAATATCACCAAAATCATAACTAGATTCAGAATCCTATCATAGCTTGAACACCAACAACGGCCATACCCCTTAGGGTTCCATTCTAACCCTAACTCTAATCCTACAACTATAAATACCCCCTCCCTCATTCATTATTACTCACATCAAAAGTTGAGAGTTTTCCCAAGCCCGCTCTTAAACTTCTTCTTCCTCTTTGGCTCTAAATCTTCTTACCTAAAACCCTTATACAACCACCACGACACCCCCGTCGTGCACTCCTTGCCGCCGACGTCTACACCTTGGTGTCGTGACTTTCACACCCCAATTGACTTCAAAGCCTTCTCTTTTTACGGTCAGTTTTTACTATTTAAACTCTTCTAAATTAACGCTGTAATTTTTAAAAGTTTATTTTTAAAACATAGTTCAAAATTTTGATTCATAATACTTTTATTATTCATTCATAACTCATGAATTAAATTTAAATCCATTAGATTTATTTTTATTAATTTGATTGTTTAATCAGGAATTAATTAGGGTTTTATTTATTAATTGTTAGGAACTCGTGAGTGATCCGTAGCAGGATCAAAATAATATTTGTGTGAGGTGTTATTTAATCAAGGTACGTGTATGTGGCTAGATTATTATATGAATGAAATCTATGTATGGTTTGATTATTAACTTCAAATTATTAATTGTTTTCAAATTGAAAATTTTGAATTAGTGATTTTGAATTGTTTCTTGATTTGTGAAAATTGTTTGAGGCTTTTTGAAAGGTTAAATATTTTTCTTGATTTTAATATGATGATGGATTTGTTCAAGTGGTTTTGGAAATAGTTTGTTTGGTTTTGATGAGTTATAAATCTTTATTTATAAATACGTTGTTTTCTTTAAAAATAAATTTGATAAAATAAAAGGAGGATTATTGGTTTATCATATGGTTGGAACTGGATGGTCTTTCATGACATTATTGTACTTTTATAAAGTCTCAAGGGGGAATGGATTTCATGGAACTTCTATGTTCATACGCATCACTTGTTGTGTAATTCGAGGGTCACTTGTTGACTATTATTTGGTTAGTACCTCAATGTATAGATTTGTGATGGAATACTAGCTTGAGGGTGTGCACATTTAGGAAGGAAGGGGAGATAAGAAAAGGTGTTTGATTTTCATATTCTAATTGGAATCTATTTTTGGAAAGTTTCTACTTTTGAAATATTGTTATATTTGGAAAGTTTATATATTGGGAATATTTCTTTTTATGGAATGTTTCTACTTTTGGGAAGTTTCTATTTTGGAAATATTAATTCTTGAAATGTTTATACTCTTGAAAGTTACTATTTATGCAAAGTTACTATTTATGGAAAGTTACTATTCATGGGAAGTTACTATTTATGGAAAGTTTCTAATTTTGGAAAATGAATCTTCTATGATTTCAATTAAACAAGTTTGAATTAAATGGTTTGTGAAAGTATGTTCAACTATATATAAATGTTTTACATGTCTTGCATATATTCGTACTTAGCTTTTGCTAACCCGTATTTCTTATTTGTTTTGGCTTGGCCCTGTTCACCTTTTGGTGAGCAGTTTTCAGGAACTTAATGTGATGATGTGACATGCTTGCATACGGGATTAATGGAGAGTTCACTAGTTAGGATTTATTTTTCTAAGTTGGTTTCATTTGTGAGTTCAGATTTTAGTATTTAAATTACAAGGGTTTATCGAATACACACTATTATTATTTCGATTATTATTATTCAATAAAGAAAAGTATTTGAGTTATTCTGGTGCATTAGTTGAGTTAATTAGCCTTTAACGTAATCACGTGGAGGTAATTCTCCTAAGTTTCTCTCAAGATTGGTCTTATTTAATTAAAGGTTGTTTTTTAAAAAAAGAGAGAAATTTGGGGGTGTTACAAAATGGTATCAGTTTAGCCATGAAAGAACCTAGGACTAAAATTTGATAAATAAATTTGAGAGTAAGGGTATAATTTAAGGGGCATATATGATAGAATTTCGCATTCTAAGAATGAAAATCTATTTTCAAAGAAAGTTATAATTTCATTAAAAACTATTTTGCTATCTTTAGAGAAAAGATGATTGGTGTGAATCCATCACTCGTAATGTCTTCTGTCTAGGTTGAATAAGAGAAGCTCATACCGACGCTGTGTATAATTCTCTAACTACATGAGAAGATGTTGTTTTGATGTATTCACACTAAAAATCGAGTACTTGAACTTATACAAATTTTAGAAAAAGATTAAAAGAATTTGTTGAAAGTATATTTAATAAATTAATTTATGCATTTACTAGAATTACATGATAAATTTCGTGCATTAGGTTTATAGGTCTGAATTTTCTTCAAAAATAAATAAATAAATTGTTTTCGTGACATTAGTCGCGATTTTATGTGAATTTTTGTGCATAATGGTTTACTTAATTAATTATGCTTGGAAGGAGTTTGGTGGCCATTTTAACCTTCGAATGATGATGAGTTTTCTTTATTTGGAATTGTTCGAGATATTTTTTTTTTCTTTATGGAATTTGGTGAAAATTGTGAATGTTCTTGTACTTTGTTATGATTTTGATGTACTAAAGTGTTGCAATATTCTAATTGCATTATTTTAGAATATTCTAATTGATGTACTAAAGTGTTGCATTATTCTAACTACAACTACTTCAAAAGTTGAGAGTTTTTCCAAGCCCGATCTTAAACTTCTTCTCCCTCTTTGGCTCTAAACCTTCTTACCTAAAACCCTTATACAACCACCACGACACCCCCGTCGTGAACTCCTTGCCGCCGATGTCTACACCTTGGTATCGTGACTTTCACACCCCAATTGATTTCAAAGCCTTTTCTTTTTACGGTCAGTTTTTACTATTTAAACTCTTCTAAATTAATGCCGTAATTTTAAAAGTTTATTTTTAAACCATAGTTCAAAAGTTTGATTCATAATACTATTATTATTCATTCATAACTCATTAATTAAATTTAAGTCCATTAGATTTATTTTTATTAATTTAATTGTTTAATTAGGAATTAGTTAGGGTTTTATTTATTAATTGTTAGGAACTCGTGAGTGATTCGTAGCAGGATCAAAATAATATTTGTGTGAGGTGTTATTTAATCAAGGTACGTGTATGTGGCTAGATTATTATATGAATGAAATCTATTTATGGTTTGATTATTAACTTCAAATTATTAATTGTTTTCAAATTGAAAATTTTGAATTAGTGATTTTGAATTGTTTCTTGATTTGTGAAAATTGTTTGAGGCTTTTTGAAAGGTTAAATATTTTTATTGATTTTAATATGATGATGGATTTGTTCAAGTGGTGTTTGAAATAGTTTGTTTGGTTTTGATGAGTTATAACTCTTTATTTCAAAATACGTTGTTTTCTTTAAAAATAAATTTGATTAAATAAAAGAAGGATTGTTGGTTTATCATATGGTTGGAACTGGATGGTCTTTCATGACATTATTGTACTTTTATAAAGTCTCAAGGTGGAATGGATTTCATGGAACTTTTATGTTCATACGCATCACTTGTTGTGTAAGTCGAGGGTCACTTGTTGACTATTATTTGGTTAGTACCTCAATGTATAGATTTGTGATGGAATACTAGCTTGAGGGTGTGCACATTTAGGAAGGAAGGGGAGATAAGAAGAGGTGTTTGATTTTCATATTCTAATTGGAATCTATTTTTGGAATGTTTCTACTTTTGAAATATTGTTATATTTGGAAAGTTTATATATTGGGAATATTTCTTTTTATGGAATGTTTCTACTTTTGGAAAGTTTCTATTTTGGAAATCTTAATTCTTGAAATGTTTATACTTTTGGAAAGTTACTATTTATGGAAAGTTACTATTTATGGAAAGTTTCTAATTTTGGAAAATGAATCTTCTATGATTTCAATTAAGCAAGTTTGAATTAAATGGTTTATGAAAGTATGTTCAACTATATATAAATGTTTTACATGTCTTGCATATATTCGTACTTAGCTTTTGCTAACCCGTATTTCCTATTTGTTTTGGCTTAGCCCTGTTCACCTTTTGGTGAGCAGTTTTCAGGAACTTGATGTCATGATGTTACATGCTTGCATACGGGATTAATGGAGAGTTCACTAGTTAGGATTTATTTTTCTAAGTTGGTTTCATTTGTGAGTTCAGATTTTAGTATTTAAATTTCAAGGGTTTATCGAATACACACTATTATTATTTCGATTATTATTATTCAATAAAGAAAAGTATTTGAGTTATTCTGGTGCATTAGTTGAGTTAATTAGCCTTTAACGTAATCACGTGGAGGTAATTCTCCTAAGTTTCTCTCAAGATTGGTCTTACTTAATTAAAGGTTGTTTTTTAAAAAAAGAGAGAAATTTGGGGGTGTTACAAAATGGTATCAGTTTAGCCATGAAAGAACCTAGGACTAAAATTTGATAAATAAATTTGAGAGTAAGGGTATAATTTAAGGGGCATATATGATAGAATTTCGCATTCTAAGCATCAAAATCTATTTTCAAAGAAAGTTATAATTTCATTAAAAACTATTTTGCTATCTTTAGAGAAAAGATGATTGGTGTGAATCCATCACTCGTAATGTCTTCTGTCTAGGTTGAATAAGAGAAGCTCATACCGACGCTGTGTATAATTCTCTAACTACATGAGAAGATGTTGTTTTGATGTATTCACACTAAAAATCGAGTACTTGAACTTATACAAATTTTAGAAAAAGATCAAAAGAAGTTGTTGAAAGTATATTTAATAAATTAATTTATGCATTTACTAGAATTACATGATAAATTTCGTGCATTAGGTTTATAGGTCTGAATTTTCTTCAAAAATAAATAAATAAATTGTTTTCGTGACATTAGTGGCGATTTTATGTGAATTTTTGTGCATAATGGTTTACTTAATTAATTATCCTTGGAAGGAGTTTGGTGGCCATTTTAACCTTCTAATGATGATGAGTTTTCTTTATTTGGAATTGTTCGAGATATTTTTTTTTCTTAATGGAATTTGGTGAAAATTGTGAATTTTCTTGTACTTTGTTATGATTTTGATGTACTAAAGTGTTGCAATATTCTAATTGCATTATTTTTGAATTATTAGACACTAATCCTCAATACCTGAGTGATTTGAGATTACTTGTTTGAGAACTGGTTACTTTGACGTTGTCAACCATCGCACCGTAAAAGGAGGCTATAACGGAAACGCTTGTGTAATCACCTATAAAACGAAGTCTAATCTCAAGATCGCAAGATTGGGATTGTCCTCCCATAAATCGGGATGAGATGGTGAAAGTTGTACAAGGCCACGCAGAGAGCTAGAAACTGTAAAATGCATGGCCGTACTCAGATGAATCATAGGCTATGATTATCTGTTTATTTGATCAGTTGAACTCTGAAACCGAGAAATACCTCTAGACATAATAAGGATGACAACTCTTACCTTATGTTCATGAGCAAGCATCAAGAAACAAAGGAATTAGGCAATGCACACATGTCCCTAAGGACAAGTGGGAGACTGAAGGAAATAATGCCCGTGGTCCAAGTATGCATTCAATGCTGAGTCTAATAAATGCTGTTCAGTATTAATTAATTATGCAAGTTAATAATTCAGTGAGATCAAGTGAACTGTATGCCTAGCTAGAGGCCGCTTCAGTTCAAGTGGAATTAATAATATTAATCCACAACTTACTCTTCACTGAACCCATAGGGTCACACAAATAGTACGTGAACGGATCAACTATTTAAGTGAATTAAATACTCCATTTATGGATATTCGGAATCCACAGATCTCGGTTCCAGAGCTGAAATCGTCAAAAGGCAAATTATGAATACTCCGGAAACGATGCTATTGCCGGAAACAGAAATATGGATCGTATCGGATATATAAATATTGTCCAAGTCGTAGATGTTGCCAGAAACGGAAACATGGTACGTATCGGAAAATATTATCGGAATCGGAAATATTGCCGGAAACGGAAATATTTCCGGAAACGGAAATATTGCCGGAATCGGAAATATTATTGGAATCGGAAATAAATGACACTTTTAATAATAAAAGTGCCTACTTTACTAATCATTTTGAAATAGAAATCACATAAACATTGTAGATTAGGTTGGGATTCGGAAATACCTAGTTAGGTTTAGGCTATAATTCCTTTTGGAGCTCCCAATTGCTTAGAACTTTGAGATTGTATGAGATTTTTGGAGAGTTTTTGTATTTTCATTTGAGTGGAAATTTTTGTATTATGACGTTCTATTTTCGATATGCCTTCCCTAAATGCTCAGAATTAGGGGTTTAAATAGGAAAATTTGTAGCTAAACGCCAGCTGACGCCAGCATCCAGCGCAGCAGCTGCGCCAGGCGCAGCTGACGTGGCGCAGAAGCTGCCAAAACAAGGACGAAGATGCCGTCCTTGTATTTGGCTTGTAATGGTTGTACCTTTGTACGAATTGTACGAAGTTGGCACGTAGTGATTGCTTGGGGATTAAGGCTTGGTTTGCGTCTAAAAACAAGCCGTTTCGGGTTTTTGAATTCGGTTTTACCGGACGAGGCCCGGCTTGCTCGGTTTTGTGGGTCGGCGCCCAAATTTGGATTGCTTAGTGTCATTTTGACTGGAAAAGGTCTTGTAAAACCAATGGAGTAGTCCATTGGGCGAGATTGTACTTAGATTTTAAAATTGTTTTTTGGAAATTATATTGTACCGAGTTCCGGAATGGGAACGACCTCGGGTATTGGACTTTGGCTCTTGGATCTTGGAATGTATTCTTAGCAATTGGTACTTCCGCACGGAGTTGTTCCAACAACCTAACAAGGACAATGGTATCGTCATAATCCCAATGGGGAGACACGATTTAGGTGTCTACAGAAACCCCCACTTTGACTGAGCGTTCGGTTAGGAAAGCGCAAGTCAACGTTTTCGACTCGGGACGGAGAATGATCAAGATGTTCTGCAATCAAGACCATTCTTTGTACGCCGGTACCTGCACAAAACAGGTGTTAGAAAAAGGATAGAGTCTACCTTCGTTCGGTTATGACGACTCTAATTTGTACTTGTACTGCACTTCCGCCTCTGGTTTATGATGGAGCTTGGCATCGAAAATTTGAATTTTGAATTTTTGAATCTTGACTTTTGAATCTTGAATACCCGAAATTGATCCGTTGGGGATGTGCTTCGCTGGGGAGAAGATCTTGTTATTGGCCCTTAAGATTTTGAAATTTCGGTTGACTTTCCTGGAGCTTGGGTCCGTTTGGAGTCAATCGCTTGAATTCTTGTATTTTTGGACTTTGTATTCTCGAAATATTCATCTGTTGGTGCTTGGAGATACAGGTATATACCCGTAATTGCGGAAGGTAGCATAACTTGATGTTTGATGCCTGGTGTAGAAAATCGTAGCAGCAAAGTACGTGCAATCAACACGGAGGAGCGTGCGCTGAGGATTCCGCGCATGCGGTAGATCTGCGCCCAGCGCAGTGCTCGGCGTTCGGCGCGGGGCTGGGCTATAAAAGCCCCCCTTGTCGTGCCATTTGAAGAGAAATCACTTGTATTCTCTTGCTTTCTCTCTCAAAGGTCGAATACTCTCCCTTGATCTTGTTGTTCTTGTTAGGTTATGATACATATGACAATACATAAATCATGCGTAAAAACCATAAAGCCAGGAAAGCATATTATTTACACATAATCATTTAGCATAGTATAGATGCATACTCTTTGTAGCGTGCCTTCCCTAGCTGCGCCCGAACCGAACAAGAACAAGTCTTTAGGACTCCAAGTGTCGTCCCTCCGTAGATAGTTCACAGTACGTCCGGATCCGCCTCAAGATTGACCAACTAGAATCGCCCTTAAGGTGCTTAGGAATTTTCGGTTATTATTGTGCAAGAGTGTGGCTGAATTTTCTTTCAAAACTTACCCTTTTGAATACTTCAATCGTGTTTATAAATTATGACCCTAGGCCTTTATTTATAGAGGTTTGGAAAGGGAATTGGAATCCTAGTAGGATATGATTTAATTAAACTTAGAATCCTACAAGGACTCTAATTGATTAAATAATCCTAATAGGAATAGGAATTTAATCATACACCAAATCCTAATAGATTTAGGAATTGTGCATGGACACAAACACACACGCACGGAGCCACGAGGGCGCCCGCACGCGTGCGCTCGGCCCACGCAGCCCACGCTGGGCAGCCTTGCCTTGGCGCGCTGGGCCTGCCTTGCGGTGGGCCTGGCGCTACCTTGGGCTGGGCGTTGGCGCGCGTCTTTGCTTGTTGGGTGATGGCCTGGCTTCGTGCTGGGCCTTCGTCTGGCAGGCCTCGTCCGATGCTTATTCGTACGATACGCTTCCGATTAAATTCCTGGTTCCGGAATTAATTTCCGATACGAACAATATTTAATATATCCGATTCCGGAATTAATTTCCGTTTCGAACAAATATTTAAAATTTCCGTTT
This sequence comes from Spinacia oleracea, assembly GCF_020520425.1. Lineage (NCBI taxonomy): Eukaryota > Viridiplantae > Streptophyta > Magnoliopsida > Caryophyllales > Amaranthaceae > Spinacia > Spinacia oleracea. The sequence continues at coordinate 98,694,621 of NC_079489.1, forward strand.
CCGGAACTATTTTCCGATTCTGATAATATTTCCGATTCTGACAATATTTCCGTTTCCGGCAATATTTCCGATTCAGCGGATATTTCCATTTCTGATAATATTTTCCGATACGTACCATGTTTCCGTTTCCGGCAACATCTACGACTTGGATAATATTTATATTTCCGATACGATCCATATTTCCGTTTCCGGCAATATCATCGTTTCCGGAGTATTCATTTCTTGCTTGTGACGATCTCAGCTCCCACTGAAACCAAGATCCGTCGATTCCGAATATCCATAGATAGAGTATTTAATGCCATTAAATACTTGATCCGTTTACGTACTATTTGTCTGACCCTACGGGTTCAGTCAAGAGTAAGCTGTGGATTAATATCATTAATTCCACTTGAACTGAAGCGGCCTCTAGCTAGGCATTCAGCTCACTTGATCTCACTGAATTATTAACTTGTTAATTAATACTGAACCGCGTTTATTAGACTTAACATTGAATGCATACTTGGACCAAGGGCGTTATTTCCTTCAGTCGCCCACTTGTCCTTAGGGACAAGTGTGCATTTCCTAATTCCTTTGTCGCTTGATGCTTGCTCTTGAACATAAGGTAAGAGCTGTCATCCTTATTATGTCGAGAGGTGTTTCACGGTTTCAAAGTTCAACTGATCAAATAAGCAGATAATCATAGCCTATGATTCATCTGAGCACGGCCACGCATTTCACAGTTTCTAGCTCTCCGAGTGGCCTTGTACAACTTTTAAGCATCTCATCCCGATTTATGGGAGGACAATCCCAATCTTGCGATCTTGAGATTAGACTTCGTTTGATAGGTGATTACCTGAGCGTTGCCTTTATAGCCTCCTTTTACGGTGCGACGGTTGGTCAACGTCAAAGCAACCAGTTCTCAAACAAGTAATCTCAAATCACTCAGGTATTGAGGATTTAGTGTCTAATAATTTTAATGAAATTTACTTATGATAGATTTTCATCTCTTACAGTAAAGTTTCATAGGTCTTTCCGATACTAGTCTTTCCAAAGTAAGTATCTATGCAAATGATTATGACATTGCCATGTCCACATAGTTCAAGAAACAGAACTACTAGTCATCTTGCATTCTAGTCGTCTAACGTTTTCTATGCGTCCAATTTTATAGAAAACTCCGACCAGGGACCATTTTCAACTTTTGACATTCAAGTTCACTTGATAGACATTTCTTAGTCAATGGATCTGATATGTTGTCATCAGTTCCAATCTTGCTTATCTCGACTTCATTTCTTTCAACGAACTCTCGTAGAAGGTGAAATCTACGAAGTACATGCTTGACTCTTTGGTGGTGTCTAGGCTCCTTTGCCTGTGCAATAGCTCCGTTATTATCACAATATAGGGCTATTGGTCCTTTAATGGAGGGGACTACACCTAGTTCACCTATGAACTTCCTTAGCCATATAGCTTCCTTTCCTGCTTCATGTGCAGCAATGTACTCCGCTTCAGTTGTAGAATCCGCAATGGTGCTTTGCTTAGCACTTTTCCAGCTTACTGCACCTCCGTTGAGGCAGAAGACAAACCCAGACTGTGATCTGAAATCATCTTTGTCGGTTTGGAAACTTGCGTCCGTATAGCCTTTAACAATTAATTCATCATCTCCACCATAGACCAGGAAGTCATCTTTGTGCCTTTTCAGGTACTTCAGAATATTCTTGGCAGCAGTCCAATGTGCCTCTCCTGGGTCTGACTGGTATTTGCTCGTAGCACTGAGTGCGTACGCAACATCCGGGCGTGTACATATCATAGCATACATTATTGAACCAATCAATGATGTATATGGAATCCCATTCATTCGTCTACGCTCATCAAGTGTTTTTGGGCACTGAGTCTTGCTTAGAGTTATTCCATGAGACATGGGTAGGTAGCCTCGCTTGGAGTCTGCCATCTTGAACCTATCAAGCACCTTATTGATATAAGTGCTTTGAATAAGTCCAATCATCTTTTTAGATCTATCTCTGTAAATCTTGATGCCCAATATGTACTGTGCTTCTCCTAGATCCTTCATCGAAAAACATTTCCCAAGCCAAATCTTGATAGAGTTCAACATAGGAATGTCATTTCCGACAAGTAATATGTCGTCGACATATAATACTACGAATGCAATTTTGCTCCCACTGACCTTCTTGTATACACAAGATTCGTCTGCGTACGTTCTTGATGAAACAAAAGTCACTGACTGCTTCATCAAAATGTATATTCCAGCTCCTGGATGCTTGCTTCAATCCGTAGATTGATTTCTTTAGCTTGCATACCTTTTTAGCATTCTTTGGATCCTCAAAACCTTCAGGCTGTGTCATGAACACAGTTTCTGTTAAAACGCCGTTGAAGAAAGCGGTTTTGACATCCATCTGCCATATTTCGTAATCGTAATATGTAACGATTGCTAACATTATTCGAATAGACTTTAGCATTGCAACTGGTGAAAAGGTTTCATCGTAATCCACACCGTGGACTTGCCTGTAACCTTTTGCAACCAATCTAGCTTTGAAAACTTCAAGTTTCCCATCCTTGTCCTTTTTTAGTTTGAAAACCCATTTGCTTCCAATGGCTTGGTAGCCATCTGGCAAATCGACCAAATCCCATACTTGGTTTTCAGACATGGAGTCTAATTCAGATTGCATGGCTTCTTGCCATTGCTTGGAGCTAGGGCTCGTCATAGCTTGTTTGTAAGTCGCAGGTTCATCACTTTCAAGTAATAGAACGTCATAGCTCTCGTTCGTCAAAATACCTAAGTACCTTTAGGGTTGAGATCTATATCTTTGCGATCTACACAGGGTAACATTTCTAGACTGACCATGATTCTCACCAGATTCTTCTAAAGATCTCTGAGTTTCATCCTGAATGTCATCTTGAGCATTCTCTAGAGTTTGTTGTTCGACTCGAATTTCTTCGAGGTCTACTTTTCTCCCACTTGTCATTTGGAAATGTGATTTTTCTCCAAAAAGACACCATCTCGAGCAACAAACACCTTGTTCTCAGATGTATTGTAGAAGTAATACCCCTTTGTTTCCTTTGGATAGCCCACAAGGATACATTTGTCAGATTTCAGATGAAGTTTGTCTGAAATTAATCGTTTGACGTATACTTCACATCCCCAAATCTTAAGAAAATACACATTTGGAGGCTTTACAAACCATAACTCATATGGAGTCTTTTCGACAGCTTTAGACGGAGCTCTATTTATAGTGAGTGCAACTGTATTTAGTGCATGTCCCCAAATTTCTATTGGAAGTTCGGCCTGACCCATCATTGACCTGACCATGTCTAGCAAGGTTCTGTTCCTCCGTTCCGACACACCATTCCATTGTGGTGTTCCAGGAGGAGTCAATTCTGACAGAATTCCACATTCTTTCAGATGGTCATCAAATTCATAGCTCAGATATTCACCGCCTCTATCAGACCGCAGTGCCTTAATCTTCTTGCCTAATTGATTCTCTACTTCACTCTGAAATTCCTTGAATTTGTCAAAGGATTCAGACTTATGCTTCATTAGGTAGACATAACCATATCTACTGAAGTCATCAGTGAAAGTGATAAAGTAGCTGAAACCACCTCTAGCATTTGTACTCATTGGTCCACATACATCTGTATGGATTAAACCCAATAGTTCAGTTGCTCTTTCTCCAACTTTAGAGAAAGGTTGCTTTGTCATTTTGCCAAGTAAACATGATTCGCATTTACCATAATCCTCTTAGTCAAATGGTTCTAGAATTCCTTCCTTTTGAAGTCTTTCTAAGCGTTTCAAGTTTATATGGCCTAATCGACAATGCCACGGATAGGTGAGATCTGAATCATCCTTTTTGGCGTTTTTGGTATTTATGTTATAAACTTGTTTGTCATGCTCTAATAAATAAAGTCCATTGACTAATCTAGCAAATCCATAAAACATCTCTTTAAAATAAAACGAACAACTATTGTCTTTTATTAAAAAGGAAAATCCCTTAGCATCTAAGCAAGAAACTGAAATGATGTTTTTAGTAAGACTTGGAACATGGAAACATTCTTCCAGTTCCAAAACTAGCCCAGAGGGCAACGACAAATAATAAGTTCCTACAGCTAATGCAGCAATCCGTGCTCCATTTCCCACTCGTAGGTCGACTTCACCCTTGCTTAATTTTCTACTTCTTCTTAGTCCCCATGGATTGGAACATAAGTGTGAGCCACAACCTGTATCTAATACCCAAGAAGTTGAATTAGCAAGTATACAGTCTATAACAAAAATACCTGAAGATGGAACGACTGTTCCGTTTTTCTGATCTTCCTTTAGCTTCAAGCAATCTCTCTTCCAATGCCCCTTCTTCTTGCAGTAGAAGCATTCGGATTCCGAAGTGGGTTGACTGACCTTCCTCTTTTCAGACTTGGCGCCAGTTTTCTTAGTTGGGCTGGCCTTGTTGCCACCTTTCTTAGCATTCCTCTTCTTTCCAGATTTCTTGAACTTGCCCCCACGCACAATAAGCACATCTTGCTTATCACTTTTGAGCGTCTTTTCAGCGGTTTTCAGCATACCGTGAAGCTCAGTGAGTGTTTTGTCCAGACTATTCATACTGTAGTTCAGTTTGAACTGATTATACCCGTTATGAAGACAATGAGGGATGGTGTCTACAGCCATTTCCTGAGAGAATTGCTGATCCAGCCGACTCATATTCTCAATGAGTCCAATCATTTTGAGAACATGTGGACTTACGGGCTCGCCTTTCTTAAGCTTGGTCTCAAGAATTTGCCTATGAGTCTCGAATCTTTCGACTCGAGCCAGATCTTGGAACATGTTCTTTAACTCACTGATGATCGTGAAAGCATCTTAGTTGATGAACGTTTTCTGCAGATCTGCACTCACGGTGGCGAGCATTAGACATTTCACATCCTTGTTGGCATCAATCCAACGATTGAGGGCTGCCTGAGTGACCCCGTCGCCTGCGGCTTCGGGCATCGCCTCTTCTAGGACATACTCCTTTTCTTCCTGCATAAGAACTATTTGCAAGTTCCTTTGCCAGTCAAGGAAGTTTTTCCCGCTCAACTTCTCCTTTTCGAGAATTGATCGAATGTTGAATGAATCGTTGTTTGCCATAATGAAAACTACAATTGAAAAGAATAAACAAATAAATAACCATTCACAGTTTCTCTTAATAAACTTAAATTCTAGCATACATGCATAATTCAATGTTCATTAAGCATTTTATTCAAGTTATGTGTTCCGGCAGGTGTGAATAAAATGATTCCAAGATCCTAAAATCCATTGAAGAATTAAGCACAGTTTGTCGACTCAATCCTAAAACATCTTAGGTAAGCAAAAACCTTTTGCTAATAGTCTAGAAACTATTCTTGGTTGATAGGCACGTCTAAGAACGTATTAGGTAAACCTATCGATTTTTCCACGACATAAAAGGACTCCTTACTTATATCGTTAAGTTTCACAAAAACTAACATGTACTCACAATTATTTGTGTACCTTTCCCCTTTAGGACCAATAAGTAACACCCCGCTGAGCGAAAACTATTACTAGATTGATGTAAAGGATATCCAAGCAAGTGTATATTTTGGCATGGCACCTTTTAACTCAATTTTTAAGTTTGGAACTTAAGGCTCTTACTATGTTGGTTAGATTTTAAGTGAACTAAAATCCTTAATCATGCAACATAATCAAGCCACAATCTCATGCATAATTAAGACATATTTAAAGCAATAAATAACTTAAAGCATGCATAAGATAAATGTGATCTAGTATGGCCCGACTTCATCTTGAAGCTTCAACTTCAAAGTCCGTCTCGAAAATCTCCGTGGGAGGCACCGTACAAATTTAAAATTGAATCCACATATTTAATTTATTTTCAGTCGTATTTAAATTAATTCATGATTTTAATTTTAGTAAAATAATTAGAATAAATGAAATTTATTATAATTATAATATTCAAAATTAAAATCCAAGAAAATAATTTAAATTATTAATTTTAAAATTAATTAAAATTACGTAAACTGAAAATTTCCAATTAAAATTTTAAAACGATCTAATCGTAACATGAGGTGCGCAACATCATCACGCAATGAACAACCATAGGCCACACGCACGCAGCCATCGCTGGCCATGTGCGTGCAGCCTATGTGCTGCGTCGCATTCGTCGCTGCACACCATCGCAAGGTACCATCGAAGCACACGAGGCAACTGCTCGCTGCGCTGTCGTTCGATGCTGGGCGTAGCGCTCGTCGCACGCGAGCCAGCGCTCGCTGCGCACGAGGCAGTGCGCGTTGCATGCGACTGCTCGCTGCCTTGCTCTCGCCCTTGCCCACTAGCCCATCGCTCACAGCACACGACACAAGGCAGGGCTGCTGCCTTGTGCTCGTGCACCATAGCCTTGCTCATTGCATTCGTACCGCATGGGCGACGAGCTCCCTTGCTCGTCGTCGCATGCCCGCACTATACAACACCCCTTAAGGGTAACACGTAGCGTCCATTGCTTTGTGCGTGCAAGTTATATGAGCGAATCGCATAAAAATTAAAATTTTATTTTCAAAATTAATGACAAATTAATAAATCATATTAATTTCATAATTTTAGGGCGAAAATTCGAAAATTTATTAATTAATTGATTTCCGATTAACATGGATTCAAGTCTAGGTCATAAAAATTTAAAATTTAACACAAATTTACAATTTTTATGGTGGTTTTTAATCATAGGTATCTAATTAATTTATTAACTAATTATGAAAATCAAATTAATTCTACATTATTCCAATTTTCAACAAATTAATCATAATTACAAATTAGATTGCATAATTAACAAGGCTAGGCATTCAAACTTGTTAAACATATACAGTAGGTCAATCAAAAATTCAAGATTTATCAACAAGAATCGCAAATATTTAATTTAACATCTTAAATTTACAAAATTTTGCGTTCGAAAAACTAAAACCTCCGAAAAGTCATAGTTAGGCTTCGAATTTGAGAATCCTGGGTTCGGCCGAAAAATACTTATTTTTGTCAAAATTTTAGAATGCCTTTTACATGCGGAATTGACACAAAAATCACTCGATTTGGATGAGTAACTAAGAAACTGCCGAAAAACTGCGTACAAATAATTAAATAAACGCAATTTGCAATTAATTAACAATTACGAAAATTAATCACCCCTTTTAATTCTTGCAAATTTGTAATATTTAACCATGTTTATGCAATTTAGATTATGAAAATAATAAGAGGCTCGTGATAATACTGTTAGGTTATGATACATATGACAATACATAAATCATGCGGAAAAACCATAAAGCCAGGAAAGCATATTATTTACACATAATCATTTAGCATAGTATAGATGCATACTCTTTGTAGCGTGCCTTCCCTAGCTGCGCCCGAACCGAACAAGAACAAGTCTTTAGGACTCCAAGTGTCGTCCCTCCGTAGATAGTCCACAGTACGTCCGGATCCTCCTCAAGATTGACCAACTAGAATCGCCCTTAAGGTGCTTAGGAATTTTCGGTTATTATTGTGCAAGAGTGTGGCTGAATTTTCTTTCAAAACTTACCCTTTTGAATACTTCAATCGTGTTTATAAATTATGACCATAGGCCTTTATTTATAGAGGTTTGGAAAGGGAATTGGAATCCTAGTAGGATATGATTTAATTAAACTTAGAATCCTACAAGGACTCTAATTAATTAAATAATCCTAATAGGAATAGGAATTTAATCATACACCAAATCCTAATAGATTTAGGAATTGTGCATGGACACAAACACACACGCACGGAGCCACGAGGACGCCCGCACGCGTGCGCTCGGCCCACGCAGCCCACGCTGGGCAGCCTTGCCTTGGCGCGCTGGGCCTGCCTTGCGGTGGGCCTGGCGCTGCCTTGGGCTGGGCGTTGGCGCGCGTCTTTGCTTGCTGGGCGATGGCCTGGCTTCGTGATGGGCCTTCATCCGGCAGGCCTCGTCCGATGCTTATTCGTATGATACGCTTCCGATTAAATTCCCGGTTCAGGAATTCATTTCCGATACGAACAATATTTAATATTTCCGATTCTGGAATTAATTTCCGTTTCGAACAAATATTTAATATTTCCGTTTTCGGAACTATTTTCCGATTCCGATAATATTTCCGATTCTGACAATATTTTCGTTTCCGGCAATATTTCCGATTCCGGCAATATTTCCATTTCCGATAATATTTTCCGATACGTACCATGTTTCCGTTTCCGGCAACATCTACGACTTGGATAATATTTATATTTCCGATATGATCCATATTTCCGTTTCCGGCAATATCATCGTTTCCGGAGTATTCATTTCTTGCTTGTGACGATCTCAGCTCCCACTGAAACCAAGATCCGTCGATTCCGAATATCCATAGATAGAGTATTTAATGCCATTAAATACTTGATCCGTTTACGTACTATTTGTGTGACCCTACGGGTTCAGTGAAGAGTAAGCTGTGGATTAATATCATTAATTCCACTTGAACTGAAGCGGCCTCTAGCTAGGCATTCAGCTCACTTGATCTCACTGAATTATTAACTTGTTAATTAATACTGAACCGCATTTATTAGACTTAACATTGAATGCATACTTGGACCAAGGGCATTATTTCCTCCAGTTCTTGCCTTGTCCATGTAAGTATTTCATGTTTTGCTTATGAAATATTATATGTAGCTTTGGTTTCTTGTACTTTGAAATGCTTTTTGATATGATGCTTGTATGATAGTAGGCTTCTTGAATCTTTTAGAAAATTGTTTGATAGCCACTTGAACTTGAACTGTTGGAACTTTGTAGAATTTGAATTTCTGTAGATTCTTGGATTTTTGGAATTTTTCTCGTTCGGAACTTTTAGAATTTCGAAATTTGAACTTTGTACTTGGTATTTGTAGATAGTGGCCTCACTGGTGACCTTGTTGAGTCTTGTAGGAGAGTAGGCTAGGATGCCTAGATGTTGTTTGTAGAACTTGTGTTCCTGCTTCGGCATGGGCTAGCCTAGGCGTTGGTGTAGAATTTGTATTCCTGCTTCGGCATGGATAGCCTAGGCGTTGGTATGGAACTTGTATTCCTGCTTCGGCATGGATAGCCTAGGCGCCGATGTAGAACTTGTATGTTGAAGTAGAGGTCCTTGGCTGAATTTGTGCCGCCACTGGGGATTTTTTAGAATTTTGACTTTTGTACGGGCTAGTATAGGATAGCCCCCAATCTTGAATTTTGATATTTTGTATTTCGAATGACTTAGTATGCCTCATCACACTCGGAGGAAGATTGCCGAATGTTCGGCAGTTAGAGCTGCTATGGAGGATGCTTCAGATGACGAAGCGGCGACGACAAACGTGCCCGGAGCCAGGCATAGTACCGCGGAGAGCACCCGTCTTTGTTGGCACAGGCTGGAGGCCTTCCGATCTTGTATTCCGACCGAAGTTTCATTTGTCTCAGCGGTCTCGTGCTGGTTTGGTGAGTCTTGTACTGTGCTTTTGTCTTTTGAACGTGTATAGGTTTTGAACTGATCCGCTAATCTGTAGGCTGATGGAGAGCTGTTGCGCACTTTTTGGTCCCAAAAGGACCTTCATGATGTCTTTCCGGTTGTCTATGACGACGCGGAGACTAGGGAGATCTGGTTGCAGACGGGCTTGGTTGATTTCAGGCGTGCCTCGGGGGATGCTCAACGGATAACGGGCGTCAAAGCCCGACTTTAGGCTCTGTTAGAGCGGTGGTGGGATACCACCAATACTTTTCATATGGCATGGGGGGAAATCACCATTACCCCTTTCGAGTTTGCCATGATCACGGGCCTTCCCTTCTTAGAGAGGAACGTGATTTTTGATTCGGATATGAAGTGGCATTCGGGTGGTGTCAGGGAGTTTATCGGCCCTGTTGTTGATTTGGCGGATGATGACACCCATGCTTCTGTGACGGTGATCATGGCCGCGATCCGCGGTGCGGATATATCTGCGGAGCAGAGGGTTCGACTCTTCCTCTTGGCTCTTGTGAGTAGATTGATGGCCCCGAGCAGGAATAGCCGGGTGCATGTTGGCTTCGTGGAAGCTTTGAGGGATTCGAGGGCTGTTTCGAGCTTCAACTGGGGTGGTGTAGCAGATATCCACCTTTTGTGTGAGATAAAGTACGCCTCCCGGACTTCACCGGAGAGCAAGGCGAGCATTGCTGCTTTGTGGAGCGTGCTGGAGGTATTTGGGACTTCTTGTACTTTGTATCTTGTACTTGTATGTTTGTATATTGAATTTTGTACACATAGGATTTGACTGATGCTTTTGCTTGTAGATTTGGATGTACGAGCACTTCCCGACTTTGGCGCCGGCTCGTACTGGGGATGCGGCTTACCCGTATGATGCCTCTTGGATAGGAGCGGCGCGCAGGTGTAGACACCTACTTTTGTCCCCATCCCCGAAAGGGAAGGTTCGATGATGGGAACATAAATCTCCACTTGACAACGCATCTCCTATAAAATAACGAATCTCAATCACCCTCTTCATTTCACCCGAAACCTGCTATTTATAGAAACCTGCTATTTATGGAAACCTGCTAAAAATAGTAACAGCCGTAATGGGTAGTTGTTAAAAGTGGCAAGTCATAAAAGATAGAAACCTGTCAGAATTAGGTGTTGCACTCCAACATAAATCCTAAATGAGATAGAAGTTGCGAGAGAATCCTATTCCTAATACGATTCGAAAATAAGAGTTACGTATTAAATTAAAATCCTAACGAGCCTAGAGTTCGTAACGGGCCTAGACGCATCCCGTCATAAAATTAATACGCACTAAAAGACCCGATTAAGTCTCATACACTCCGGATTCTAAGAGTCCGAATCTGACAAAGAAACGGCCCAAACATCAATTTCAACGCCCAGCCATGGGCGCTGAAATTGCCTGGATCCTATTTTTAACGCCCAGAGCTGGGCGCCGAAATCTTTGACGCCCAGCCCTGGGCGCTGAAAATACTTGGGACGTGTTCTTTCCTAATTCCTCGTGGATTAGAGTTCTACAATTCTATCTTTCCACGAACTCTTTTCTATAAATATACCCCCAAGTTTGACGTGAAAAACACAACACACAATTCATATTCTGAGTATTGACTCTAAACCTCTAAGCCTAAGCCTCACGCTGCGAAATTGATCACGCGTTCCGTTGCAATCGATCCAAAAATCGAACAGAACGCATCCTGTCCCGTAATTTGAGATTCGTTAAATAAAAGGAGAAATAGCAAAGTCAAAGTGGTTAGTTTTCTGAGAACCGTGACGCACCTCTCAAGGGTGCGTCGTAATGTGTCCCTTTTCCATGGTTTAATTGCTCTCCTCGCCCTTTTATGAACTGTTAAACTAATTAAATCTGATTGTTCTATCACGCCTAATAAAGATTAACATTTTTGGGAAATTGGATTATCATGCTAGGTCCCTTAATACAATCTAAATCAGATAATCGCGCTCGATCTAGTATTATATGTTGCATATTGTTAAAATCAACTCAGATTAGTTTAATAGTGAACGCATGTCCCTTCAATTATTTATGCTGAGCTAGTAAGGATATCCTGCCTCTGGAGTTATCGAAGAGCGAGTACTCCTCTCGGTAGTTACAGTCCCCCGAACCCTCAATCTCTACCTTGCGGGTGTATGTTGAGAGATCCCCACACCAGGGATCACAAGGGAACCTACGGCCGTCGTGGTCAAACATAATTGCACTCCCTTTATGTCACGATAATCGGGTTTTCTCAGTTTTTCTCATTGTCGTTAAAAAACTGAATGGCGACTCCTATATTACTATTCAATTGGGTGTAAACTCACAGGAAATCCAATTACACTTGATTTGACAAAAAGAAACGTCACACCCACGAGGGACGAGGTCACGCATTAGCCTCGTGCTTTTTCGACCCCCTCACAGTGGCGACTCCACTGGGGATAGTGAAGGAAATAATCGTGCTCGTAGGTAATCAAAATAGCCGAAGGGAGAAACGATCCTACCCCGCGTTTATTTCCCCATCAAGTTGGGACGACCTGAAAATCAGCATATTAATGTGAACGGGCAGAACCGCATAACGAATCTTGGCTCCCTTGGGATGTTTCATCTCGGGAGTTGGGACTAAGGATACCCATCGCCAACCGGGGGGTGAATACGCTTCAAATGTTGTCCACTCGGCACTTTGGCTAGTAGTACACCCGTCCCAAACCCAATCGCTCGCCCACTAGGTCCTTCTCATTGGTGCATGCCCCCTTGGCTTACATCGTGATTGGCCTCTTGGGCGAAATTCGTCTTTTGAAGGCACTACCTCGACCGGGGCATGTGTTGGATCTGCGATAGAAGCGGTATCAAGCCGGTGCAAATACTACCCATAGAAGCCTATCATAAACTACATGACATATTATTATTTTGCCTCATGGTGTAATGTTAGTTATGTGTAGCGAATTATGTGATTATGTGTGACATATAATGCTAGAAAACCAACGACCTTAAAAATTGCCCAAACATTCATAAACCAATTGGCCAAAGAGTTATACCAAAATACGTGCTCCGCAAACCCGAACGATCACCACAAAAATAAGCGACGCTCGGGATGGCCTGTAACGAATCCCACAAACGCTACACAACGCGTAAAGGACGTTATTAGGCAAGCACGCAAAATCAAAGTCGCATAAACAAAAAGTAGACGCAAACAGAAAACGAGAACCAGCCAGGGACGCATTTTCAACGCCCCTGGCTGGGCGCCAAAATTTCTCACGTCCTACGCTGGGCGCTGAAGTTGCTGCCTGGCCTTTTGGTCAGGCACAGCAGCCTCGGTGTCCGCGCATAAAAAAATAGGTAGCAAAAAAAAAACTTTTCGTAAAAAAAAATTGCTGCGAGGGCGTGTGAAAAGACACTCGATTCTAAAAGCGACTAAAAAAAAATAGTAATAAATAACTCTGTGTGTCGTTGTTAGGCCTCCTACGACGACAATGCTCGGCACCAAAACCGAGCATGCTAATTTAAATAACTTTGAATGTCACATGGGCAAAGAATTAAAAAAAAATGATGTTCAAATAAAGTTTTCAAGGAAAAAAATAATGTTCGAATAAAAAAATAAGTAAATCCGAGTCTAGACTAGGCTATGCCAAAGTACAATCTAAATCCTAAGTCTTAGTTGTCTTATCCATAGAATCGATCCTAATACTTGGTGTCCTTCTACAAGTTAAAAGGTTAAACCATATTGAGTCACCCTTCCTAACATTTAAATCAATAAGCACCCATATGTAATTGTCATCCCTTGCTAAGAATCTACGACCTCAATACTCTCTCTCACCAATAAAAAGAATATATTATGTAATTCAAGTATTTGCAAAATGGAAACAGTCACATTCTGAAAATCACTCCTCCATAGTCGCACGACCCAAAAGTGAACCTAAGGTGTCAATACCATTAGCAAAAACTAATGGCCTTAAGGCTTATGATCACATTGGGTCACGACTATCATAGTCCTCTCGAGCCACTCGCCCCTTGAAATACTCCTAAGTACGGACTAAAAGATTTTCCATGAACGCAACGTGACGAACCATGAAAATACCTGAATTGGCATGCCATAAGGCTACCATTGGGGTAAAGCAATACACACTAAGAGGGAAGCCGCACTAATGATTCTAGTCTTGCAAACAAAAGAAAATTCGATTTCGATCCCCAACTAACTACTTTGCCAACATTTAGCAAAATGGCGCATGACAAATGAACACCCAAGGGTTAAAATCTAAAGTGTCAACCAACGAAAGTTATGGCCCAATTAGCCTAAGTCTGAGAGTTGCTTGGTCAAGTATTATAGGCTTACGCCACGTCATTATTTTGAGTCTAAGCCACCACCTTGTATTCCTACACGGGTTATAATCAGAAAAATTAATGAAAGTTCGAGTCTAAATCACAACTTCCAATTAAATCCCAATTAAATCCCGAAAATTGGAATCTGAAAAGAAGCAAAAAAAATTATTTTCGATGTAATTCTTTCGTTAAATTTCAATAAGGTAGAAGCAACATTTTGAATCTACGCTATTTGCACATTTTAAGAAACGACTAAATACGCTTGCAAAGTAAGACAATTTAAAGGTCCACCCTAGGCCTGCTAAAGTTAAAGGTCCACCCTAGGCCCGCTAAAATTAAAGGTCCACTATAGGCCTACCAAACGAGGCTCACTCAGTCTCGCCTCGTGACTCAAAGACCACAACCATCTACCTTTTAGCCTAAATGAAAAGGGGGGGAAATCCCGAGCGAAAAAGAAAAAAAGAGAAAAAGAAAAGGGAGAGCGAAAAGAGCGAGCCATGAAATACTTAGCCCGTACCTTCCAAAGTGCAACATTTATCCAAGTAAACGAAGGAAAAGAATTGAGTCAACCAATCCAAATCATAAGATTCTACGATGTCTACCCTTTCCAATCCTTATGCTCTTAGACGCCTTCGCTCTGGGGTCCCTGTTCAGCTCATTTAACCCATCCATGTTCTCATCGCCATAACCCAAGAAACCATTAAATCGACTCTTGTTCTTGAACTTGTTATCAACTGCAAACCACGTACGGCCATTGACACGTGCGTCATACCCATTATTTCCAAAGCCCAAACCCATTATTACACCACCGTTAGCATAATGACCATATACCTTGTTTGGATACATCCTGTTGATATACCCTTGAGCCATCCCCATGCTACTCATTGGCCTTGGTTGATGTAAGCTCATGACCCTAGCTTAGGCTCCAAATTGTGAGTCCTAGCAGATGTAATCCTCATTCTTGACCAATACAAATTATCCTATCAAACCGTCTTGAGTCACGAATAAAAAAAGGAGACAAATGAAAAGTACAAAAAAAAAAAAAAATAATAAAAAAGGCAAACTTTGCAAAACGCCTTTAAAAGTTAGTCTAAAAAGAAAAAGAAGCATTTAGCGCACCAAAAAAAAATGATCCGCCCAGAAATCCTTTTCAGCGCCCACTCCTGGGCGCCCAAATCATTAACGCCCCAGCCTGGGCGCTGAATCTCTCTACTCGCCAAATTTTGTCCAGAAGTGCTCGTCATTTTATCCGCACATGCAAGGAAAAATAACGAACACTTGGAGGGGTACAGCACGTATTCAGATATACGTACCACCAAAAAATACATGTACTCAAAAAAATATAAAACAAATTTTTGGCTTACGGCAAAGCGGCAGATTAAAATAATAATAAACTTTACTTATTCTACCGTTTCAAATAATATGTTTCCACCTCAGAGGGTACTTGTTTAAAATCGGCATTCTAAGAAACCATTTTCTAGGCTAAGAACTACGCAAGACCTGATTCCAAATTAAATCTATTTAAGGCGGATACGTAGGCAATCCATGATTCGGTCCAACCAATTTACAAAAATGTTAAAGCCTACAGAATAACAAGAATAAAAAATACAGTCCTTTATTGAAATTTAATTACTTGCAATCCAAGTCGAAAGAAAAATTTAAGTTAAAGGAAAAATCCAAGTCATCAAGACGCCAAAATTAATGAGCACACATCGAAAAATAATAAGGGCACGTACCCTTGCCAGAAGGAGCACTCACACTCCTAGGCACTTAGCCAAGACTCAAAAGATCGTTTTGCCTCAATTGAATGGGGGCTAGCGCAAGCGTCCATGATCCCTAAAGTACTCGACTTGACCCTCCCTAAAGCAAGCTAACTCACTTAAAGACCTTCTTTCACCACTAGACACAGTCATAATCGCCAACAAGTAGTAAAGGCAGTAAGCTTGCAATATATAAAGAGGATTGTTCTACGGCGTCGCCCCATCGTTCCTTCGAACTCAGGGCACCCGTTCATTCAAATGCTTGCGAATCCCCTTTGAAAAAATCAGACATTGTCAATAGGACTTGGCACTTAACCAAGACTCACCCTACTTAGACATGTGACACGGGAATCTAAAATCGAAATCTGAAAGCATCGTTAATGGGAAGACATAACAGCAACTGGGGGCTAAAAATTGAAATAAAAGAGCTAGGGAAAGAACTAAGTACACCTTGACCTTTTGTGCGGACATACACCAAGTAAATCTAAATCAATTTGAAAACGGTTTATATTCCCGCAATTCTGGAAAAGATGGCCCTAAAAGCCCAAAACATGTGCCACACGGGCACAAGTAATATCTTGATGCCTGCACCCTGGCTTCCAGCAAATCCTTAGACAGCATTCCAAAAAACGTAACAGTATTTTGATTCACTCATGTAATCCTGTACGAACCCTTCTATAAGTCAACTTACTTAAGAGACTTCGGATTGTACATAGTAGGACTTGGATTTTAAATAATTTTCAAATAATTTTCAAAGACTTCTTCGAACATAATAAAGAGTCGTTGGTTTAATCTAAGTATGCGTTTATCTCGACGTTGCAAGTGAGTCAAAAAGATTTCTAAACATGATTATGGGTAAAGAAAGGAACCTAGCTTTTGGTCAAGGCACACTTCAACATGTGACTACCTTGACCATGGCAATGTCGCACAATATGACATTTACAAGAGAAGTAGCAGATCACTACTCGAACGTACCTCGCACTAAACGAGTATGGTTCAAACTATTCATGATCCATGTCACCATGAATGCATAAAAATGTATCCAAGGCATTATAGCACCATGCCAATCCCGTAGCTACGGTTGGAGGCTTGAGAAAAACACTCTAAAAATGCTCGAAATGACGATTTTATCGCAAATTCTCGACGCTAATGCTATACACACGTCATAGGGGCACAATCCTAAACTTTAATCGTGTAAAACGAACCTTAGAATGGCTACAACCCCTCCCAAATTCTAAGCACTACTTAGAATATATAAAGTCACCCCACTAACAAGGGTAACTGAAAATCGGGAGTCACCAAAACTCCGATCAAACTGCTGCGCATAACGCTCGCCCTATAAGCGCCCGTTACACAGTCCACGTCGTTCCAAAGCAAAAGCGAAAAGAAAAATCAAGGATATATAAGAAAATAAAAAGAAAGAAACATCTATGAATCCTCGCATCGAATGAAGCAATAACCCGTGCACACCCACGCGGTAGGTGCTACACTTGTTCGAGCACCTGAACGAGGCGTGACGAAGTACTCCAATGCAAAAAATAATAATGATATCGCAACACCTGGAGAAATGTTCTAATACATGTTGTTAGGCCACACAAGCCTACGTTGCACCATAAGTTTAACCATCCTACGGTACAAGTCTAAAAAAAGAGAGTAAGGCATATTGCACTAATGCGGGCACGACCAAAGAGCATGTGTGAAAGAGGCAAAGACTACTTATCGCCCAAATTCAAAATGCAAGCCACACGACTTCTACATTAAGGATTAAAGGTAGCAAAATATTACCTACCACGAAAGGGATAGCTCGCACCTACACGAGCGGAACCCCAGGGCATCTTTCTCGAAAGAACCTACAAAAATCGTACACCAAAAGGAAGCATCCCAACATGCATACTTGGGGGCTCCAAGCTACGAAACAACCATAGCAAAATAAAAAAAATCTCGAAGCAAATGTTTGAACAATCGAAAGGTCACGATGTTTGAGCCCACCTCGTGAATGGGCCTGAACCCTATCAAGCTTCTAAACAAACTATTCAAAATCAGTCATTGCTAAAAAAATAATGATTCAAACAAACTGATTAATGGACCGCACACAACGGCCATTCTATGAACGCTCGTTCGCACATACATATCATCTTTTCTAAGTATCGAACATTTACGAACGCGTTCAAAAGAAAAAAAAAACGAACGAACAAGAGGCCAACTGTGTCATCAAGAAACCTCGCCAGAAATTATTTTCAGCGCCCAGCGCTGGGCGCCGAAATCTTTAACGCCCAGGCATGGGCGCCAAAAATGATCCCAGACCCAAACTCTGACTTCTATAGGGCCCTGCCATATTCATTCGACTTGAAAATTGCCGATTTCTTTACTGAAATTCGCACCTCACGGCTTTGTTAAGAGTAGCACACCACTATAAAGATCGCTCGCACTTACGAGCACAATCCCAAACACGATCAAGGAAATTACAGAATGCGTATCCCCAAGGAACCTGTTTGACAAGAAATGACCGTCAAGCACGAGTGCTTGGGGGCTCGAAGGAAAATATATATTATGCAAAGTTACAACAATATTCCCAGACTACGCTATACGAAGTCCCATGTTTGGATGTCTCAAAAAATTAAAACCGGATTACGACCTCAAGACAAAGGTCGCCGTTGATACTTATACATAGTCCCCTAATCAAGGACCCAAGTAATGGCAAAATTGAGCCATAAAGACTAGCTCAACACCATGAAAGAAGATGACCACAAGACAATGGTCCGTTCAAGCACGATGTCAACCCACATTCAGGTTACAACTAAATCCGAGCATCCCTCGAAAGAATTCGCCCTTGCAAGAATGAATAAAAGAAATTCTCAAAAGAAATCACGACTTGCCCACCTCAATCGGGCAAGATCACGCCACGAACCACGCGAATCCCAAATTAAAAAGACGAATTCCGGTTCGCTCACCTCCAGCGAGCGGGGCGTCCACCCTTAGCGGACAGCGCTCGCCCACCTTCAGCGGGCGGGGTCTGCGTCACTAGCCGCGCAGGTCCTCAGTTTTCGAAAAATAGAATCTTCAAAAAACAAAATGAAACAGGCTCGCCATCATCAGCCGGCGGGGTCTACGTCACAAACCACGTAGGTCCTTATTTTCAAAAAGCACAAACAAATTTCAAAATAGATTCGTCCACTTCTATCGGACGGGGTGTCCACCCTTAGCGGACAGGTTTGCTATCTTTAGCCGGCGGGGTCTACGTCATAAGCCGCGTAGGTCCTTATTTTCAAATTTCAAAAACAGATTCGTCCACTTCTATCGGACGGGGTATCCACCCTTAGCGGACAGACTCGCCATCTTTAGCCGGCGGGGTCTGCGTCACAAGCCGCGCAGGTCCTTAGTCGCTGCAGCGATAACTTTTTCTGGTTTTCCTTTTTCCAAAAATTAAAAGGATTGGTTTTCCGTTTTTCCAAAAAAGAATGATGTGCTGGATTTTCATTCGTTTTACGTCCCATAAAAACAAGGGGGTTTTCTCGTTTAGCTAGCCCTGAAATTGAGAATCTTTAAAAACGTTTTTACCTCGTGGTTGGGCTTGGCCAGGCCCAATTACCCTTTATAGCTTTGATTTTGAAAACATCTGTAGCTACTCCCAACGACAATGTGAGGGAGTTTCTACGCTTCTTTAGATACTTCCAATGACAAAGTGAGGGAGTTTCTATACTATCCGTTGACAAATCCCAATGATACGTGAGGGATATGTCGACACTTCAAGTGATGACCCTTAAGTCAAATGTTATCACTCGGGGGCTCGTGAGACCCTCGCAAAAACAGGTGACCATGACTTGTGTGACGCACTCCGTCCAATACTTTGACCATCGTCTTACTCCAAGACTCAGTCAAAGTGGGGGTTAACTGTAGACACCTACTTTTGTCCCCATCCCCGAAAGGGAAGGTTCGATGATGAGAACATAAATCTCCACTTGACAACGCATCTCCTATAAAATAACGAATCTCAATCACCCTTTCATTTCAGCCAAAACTACTATTTATAGAAACCTGCTAAAAATAGTAGCTGCCGTAAAAGGTAATTGCTAAAAGTAGTAAGAATAAAAAGATAGAAACCTGTCAGAATTAGGTGTTGCACTCCAACATAAATCCTAAAAGAGATAGAAATTGTAAAAGGAATTATATTCCTATCGCAATTCGATAAAAGAGTTAACGTATTAATTAAACTCATAACGAACCTAGAGTCCGTAAAGGGCCCAATTCGAAAGGAATTCATATTCTAAAATCATTCCACACAAAACCCAATAAATATTGTCCATAATGAGGAAGTTGGAAATCCAGAGTCTCAAAGTTATTTTCTAAGAAACACCATCATTAAGACATGATCTTTAGCAGACTCACACGGCTAATGATCTTCAAGAGGACACAACAACAAGAACATAAACACCTTAGTCTGCTGCTCCTATTTAGTCACAACTCACATTTCAATCCTAGCAGAACTTTAATATAATCAGAGCTATCTATTTAGTCACAACGCATATTTCAATCTTAGCAAAATTTTAAATATAATGAACCTTATTTGGACATTGAAGGATAAATATACATCTGTACTTTTGTGGACAACATTATGAATATTTTGCATTCTAGGAGTTAATAGGACAACGTATACTCCCTCAAATGTCATTAACTTTAACGCAGAGTAGGTACCTAGGACTAGACCGTGAACAAGGTCACTGATATTAAGCACAAGGCATTCTTCACTGCATACTTTTGATTTTGTTTTGTTTACAGAAGCTGAAAAATGGCCCAGCAAAGAAGGAAGAATGTTACTGATATTAATCTCTCTTATAACCCCAGCAAAGAAGGAAGAAGGAAGAATGTTAAGTTTATTAATCTCTCTTATAACCCCAGCAAAGAAGGAAGAAGGAAGAATGTTAAGTTTTGTTTTAGCAAAGAAGGAAGAATGTTAAGTTTATTAATCTCTCTTGATTTTTACAGATTTTGGGGATTATTTTTGTGATTTAGGTTTTCTTCGCATTATTGAATGAACTTACTAATTTGATGTGTAATTTTTTTAAGATGAACTTTGTGAACAATTTGTATTGTCTAAAATTTGTGGTGATATATATATAATAGCACAAAGCATAGTAATCAACGTTAAATTTGCAATTTTTTTTTCCAAAAGATATACGGAGTATATTTGTAAATTAGAAATACATTGTATATCTCTATTCGGAAGAGCTGAGGACGTAAACTAAAGCTATAATTAAGGACTAATTATTGACTAAAATATATGCTTGCCTAAACTATCATATTGTGCTAGGCCAAAATAACGGAATAATTATTGACCAAAAGATATGCTAATCTAATTTATAAGATTACACAATATTCTAATTATACATAATTTATCAAATTAAATTACAAAATGCCTAAAATCAAACCGCAGTAAAGGGCCTTCATAAGTTCACAACTTAATTCAATTACAAAATGCCTAGAATGAAAGAGCTATAAAACCCCATGACAAACTAATACAAGAAGAACTCATTGGAAATCTCGGAATAATCGCCATGGCCGAGGGAGATCCAACGACTACGCTTCTCCGCCCCTAAAGTTGGAAACTCAACCATTTACATTTAACTAGATATATAATACAGGCACGCATCGCGTGCATATAAAACTAGTCTCCTATAAAATAACGAATCTCAATCACCCTCTTCATTTCACCCGAAACCTGCTATTTATAGAAACCTGCTATTTATGGAAACCTGCTAAAAAGAGTAACTGCCGTAATGGGTAGTTGTTAAAAGTGGCAAGTCATAAAAGATAGAAACATGTCAGAATTAGGTGTTGCACTCCAACATAAATCCTAAATGAGATAGCAGTTGCGAGAGAATCCTATTCCTAATATGATTCGAAAATAAGAGTTACGTATTAAATTAGAATCCTAACGAGCCTAGAGTTCGTAACGGGCCCAGACGCATCCCGTCATAAAATTAATACGCACTAAAAGACTCGATTAAGTCTCATACACTCCGGATGCTAAGAGCCCGAATCTGACAAAGAAACGGCCCAAACATCAATTTCAACGCCCAGCACTGGGCGCTGAAATTGCCTGGATCCTATTTTCAATGCCCAGAGCTGGGCGCTGAATTCTTTGACGCCCAGCCCTGGGCGCTGAAAATACCTGGGACGTGTTCTTTCCTAATTCCTCGTGGATTAGAGTTCTACAATTCTATCTTTCCACGAACTCTTTTCTATAAATATACCCCCAAGTTCGACGTGAAAAACACAACACACAATTCATATTCTTAGTATTGACTCTAAACCCCTAAGCCTAAGCCTCACGCTGCGAAATTGATCACGCGTTCTGTCGCAATCGATCCAAAAATCGAACAGAACGCATCCTGTCCCGTAATTTGAGATTCGTTAAATAAAAGGAGAAATAGCAAAGTCAAAGTGGTTAGTTTTCTAAAAACCGTGATGCACCTCTCAAGGGTGCGTCGTAATGTGTCCCTTTTCCATGGTTTAATTGCTTTCCTCGCCCTTTTATGAACTGTTAAACTAATTAAATCTGATTGTTCTATCACGCCTAATAAAGATAACATTTTTGGGAAATTGGATTATCATGCTAGGTCCCTTAATACAATCTAAATCAGATAATCGCGCTGGATCTAGTATTATATGTTGCATATTGTTAAAATCAACTCAGATTAGTTTAATAGTTAACGCATGTCCCTTCAATTATTTATGCTGAGCTAGTAAGGATATCCTGCCTCTGGAGTTATCGAAGAGCGAGTACTCCTCTCGGTAGTTACAGTCCCCCGAACCCTCAATCTCTACCTTGCTGGTGTATGTTGAGAGATCCCCACACCAGGGATCACAAGGGAACCTACGGCCGTCGTGGTCAAACATAATTGCACTCCCTTTATGTCACGGTAACCGGGTTTTGTCAGTTTTTCTCATTGTCGTTAAAAACTGAATGACGACTCCTATATTACTAGTCAATTGGGTGTAAACTCACAAGAAATCCAATTACACTTGATTTGACAAAAAGAAACGTCACACCCACGAGGGACGAGGTCACGCATTAGCCTCGTGCTTTTTCGACCCCCTCACAGCAGGAGGATGTCTTTGGCGAGCTTCCGCTGAGCTTTGCGGGTTTTTCCTGTTTAGGAAGTATGCTTTTGTGTTGTTCTGCCCTTTTGTATTTGTATTTGTATAGTTTCCTGAGTTGTCTGCTCTATAGGTGGTTTGGCGTCCCTTTGCTGGTGCGCCTATACCTGTTCCGGCCACGCAGGCCCACTTCTTGTCTCAGCGCCGGGTCTTGCTCCCGGGGTTGTACCGCCAAATGTGGTATTTGGGGGAACGAGTTTCTCTTCAACATAGTACGAGGGGCAGGCTTGTCCCTAAAGACCCACCGGAGACCATGTTAGCGCGAGATAAAGATGTCGCCCAACTCAATTTGAATGCTCGGGGCGATGCTGTTTGTCTCCCTTGGGAGAACTTTATAGATAGGATAGGCCTTCATGGGGACCTTTTGAAGAGGCTTGCTCCACCTGTACGCTTCGTACTGCCGGTGAGCTTTTGAATTTTGTATCTTGTACTCTTGTATTCTTGTATTCTTGTATTCTTGTATGATTGTATCATTGCATGAGTGCTTGTAGGAGGAGGAGATCGACCCCGATGATATTTCCTATGCTGACAGGGTTATCCGCTATGAAAACTCGGATGGGGAGCAGGTGGAGGTGACCGTTCCTGTAGCTTCTCCTCCACACCGGAGGTCGTATGATGCTGTACCGGAGCATTATGCAGCTGTAAGTACCGTTGTATTTTCTTGAAACTATTTGTAATCTTGTAAACTATTTGAAGAGGCATTCTGATGTTGATAGGGGAGATGTTTCCTTTGTATATGCTGACCCCACCAGGAATTCTTTCGGAGGTCAGGGCAGTTCGATGCCTTTTACGCCACCCCCTGCTTCTTACTTCGGAGCGAGTAGCTCTCAGCCTTGAAGTGCTGATTCTTGGGCTTACTGGTATGAGATGGAGCGGATACGACAGACCAAATCTGCTCTACTTGAGATAGAGTTAGACCAATCTGAACTAGTTTTGGATCACTGCTGTTAAAAAGGTTAACTTTTTCTGTTTCCTCAATTATGGGCATCCTGTTTTCATGATTTTCATTAGCTTTTAGTATTTCAAGGTCAGTTTCTTGTGAAGCAAAGTTGTTTGGATTAGAGGTGTGTTTTGAAATTGGACTTGAAGAGTAGGAGAAAATTGAATTATTATTAAAATTGGCAATCATTTCATCGACAGTTTTAACTTGAAGGTCGACCTTTAGAGGCTCTTGATTGATGCAAGATTCTAGCCCTAGACTCTTAGACTCATCACTAGACTCGGATCCAGACTCATCCTCTGACTCAGACTCGCTCATCATAGATCCTTCACCCACAGTAATCTTGAACATTTTGCCATTTGGAGCAGAGATCTTGAGGGATTTCCTCCAGCCTTTGACCATCTTCTCACTTGGAGTAATCAGCTTAAATGGGTCAAAATCTTCGATATGAGTGATCATTTGAACCATAGTAACTTCAGGAATTATCGGTGTTACTTCTTGGCCGAACAAGAGACCAAAAGCTGATGAATCAAGGCATTCAGGGGTAGCCTTGTTTTGTATCGGAGGGACATCCTCGTGGAAGTGACAGTCTTGAAAGATCTCGAACCCTGGATAGAAAACCCCTTTTGTAGTATCATAGAAGGGCTCTGGGAAGTCGAAGTATAGGTCATCCTCTCCTTCTTTTATGAATTGTCCATTGAGTGTACGCTGATAGGGAGGTATTTTGAATTGATCATTACCAGCTCGACGGGCCCTTATCTTAGCCTCTTACTGCTTGTTGTCGTGCTTAGTTAGTTTGCATCCCAGACCGCAACAGTTAGTCTGACCATGGGTCTTGAAAGGAGACTCGGTAGGAGGTGGCAGAGTAGTGCCCAAGAAGCGCCCACGCTTAATCATTATGTGCCTTGCCATGAGATTCATTTTTGACTCAATGGCTCCTACTTCAGCACTGAACCCCCAAAGGTCTTCATCATTTGTCATCATGTCTATTAATATCAGAGCCTTGTCAGCTATCTTGGTTCTTGGATGGGATGCATTTAGAGTAATGACATTTCCTTGGACCCCCATTCGGACTTTCTGGTGAAGTGAGGATGGCACCGCTTTGAGGTCATGGATCCAAGGTCTCCCCAAAAGGAGATTGAAACTTGCTTTGATATTGAGCACTTGAAAGATCACTTTGCGCTCCATTGGGCATGTTCGGAGTAGAAGAGTGAGAGTTCCCATTGCTTCCCAACGAGTGTTGTCATAGGCACGAACACCTTGGGAGGAACTAGAAAAGTCAATAGGAGGGAAACCCAAAATTTCAGCCGTGCGAAGAGGACCCACATTGATGGCTGACCCATTATCCACTAGAGTCATGGGGATGATTTTGTCTTTGTATTCAACGGTCAGATAAAGATCCTTGTGATGGCTTGCCCCTTCAGGTGGGAGGTCTTCATTTGTAAAGGTAATTCCTTCTTCCAGATTTGTAAGTAACCCGATCAGCTCGTCTGGAGTGACTTCTGGGGTGACATTTATCTTGACAAGAGCATTGATTAGAGCAGTGCGATGTTCCACGGAGGAAGCCATGAGTTTCCAAATGTTAACCTCTGCCTTTGTGCGCTTCAATTGCTTGATCAAAGGATTCTCCTCGATGGGTAGAGGGATATTAGTTGCCGGTGTCGTCCTGTTCACTGGCTCTTGAATTCGACCGGATTTAGTCATGACCTGAACACTCTTTTCTGCCTTAGGGTTCAAGTACCAGTCGGCGCTCACTATTTCTTGGCATTCATCGTCAGAGATGTCCTCAATAGCAGGGTCTTGGTATATGTCTTCATCGTCGCTGGCCCATATCCCACAAATGTCTTCTTGGGGTAATCCGGTAACGAACCCAGACTCCGAACCTTCACTTGGTTGCACAAGGTGCGGCATAGGCCTTTGATTATGAAAGATTTCCTCTACCTCGAAAGGACCCACAACATGGAAGAGAGTTTCCTGATTGTCTTCGAGAGCCCTTATGCAAGCCTCAGCTTCTTCAACACGTTCATAGAGCTCTGCTACAGCCGTTGCTAGTGAAGTCATCTTGAATAGGATTTTGAGAGAATGAGTTCGAGCACCTAGTTACAATATGATTTGAATTTTTTATTTCCTGACACATGATATGATATGCATGCAATGAATAAGACCTAGACTAGCCTTTAAGTGCCACTCCGAAGATTCTTGATTTTGTATTTGTATTTGGGATTTGCAACCCGTTGGAAATATTTGAAAGGAGCTTCATTCTTTTGTGGAAGTTTGGAACATCGAGAAAGAAGATTTTGATCTATTGGAACTTGGACTATTTTAGGGGAATTTCGACCCATCGGAATTTGAAAATTGGACTTGTATTATTTCAAGGGATTTTCAACCCATTGGAAATATTTTAGGAGATTGGATTTTGTAGTATTTCAAGGGAGTTTCAACTCGATCGATAGAGAATTCAAGGGGATATCAACCCAATCAAAATGGTATTGGATTTTTTATTATTTCAAGGGGATTTCAACCCGTCAATATTTTAGGGGAGTTTTAACCCATTGGATTTCGAAGTATTTTAGGGGGATTTCAACCCAAAGTAGAATTTGGAATATTTTAGGGGAATTTCAACCTGAAGTGGAATTTGGAATATTTTAGGGGAATTTCAACCCGAAGTAGAATTTGGAATATTTTAGGGGAATTTCAACCCGATGGATTTCGAAGTATTTTTGGGGGATTTCAACCCATTGAAATTCGAAGTATTTTAGGGGGACTTCAACCCTAGAGAAAAGAAATTGGATTTTGTACTATATTGGGGGATTTTCAACCCATTGGAATTTGAGAACTGGACTTGTATTATTTCAAGGGATTTTCAACCCATTGTAAATATTTTCGAATTTTGTATTTGGGAACAATGGAAGGCAAGGATTTTTTGTAGCTTGAAGATGAATTTGAAATTTGAATTTGACTCGGAGTTTGAACTTTGAAATGGAAAAGACGCATTTTTGTATAGGGTATGAGGCTTTGAATTTTGAAAATCCCGGCATTACGCCGCCATGGATTTGAGACATTGGATTTGGAATTTTGGAAGTCTGGCATCATGCCGCCGTGGACATTGAATTTTGAAGTGTTTGGTCATGGAATTTTTAATTTGAAATTGAATGAGGAAAATTTCGGCATCACGCCATCATTGATTTGGAATTTGAAGTTTTCGAATATAGCACTTGAGATTTGAAAGATTGAATTTCGAACTTGACGTTTGAAATATGGAATGGAAAAGTCGGTATTACGACAGCATGAGTTTGGACATTTGAACTTGAAGTTTTGATATTGGAATTGGCAACTTGATTTTGAGGTTTGAAAGATGGAATTAGAGATTTGAATGCTTGAACTAGAATTGAATTTTCGAACTTGGAAATTGAATGTCGGCATTATGACGCCGTTGAATGGAAATTGGAATTTGGACTAGAAAATCCGGCATTATGAAGCCGTTGGATTGAATTTTGAATTTCGGAATTTGAATTTGTAATAGAAAATCCGACATCTATTACTTAGATTTATTTACATGGGTCGAATATCTCCTATGGAGTCTTTCGTGTTTGATTTAGTAAATGCCTTTACTTAATCCAAAACAATATTCTAAGATCTTTTGAATATAGATCTTAATACCCAGTATGTACTAAGTTTCGTCTTCGTCCATCATTGGAATAATTTCAAATCTAAATCATTAGCATTTGAATGTTACTTCATAATAGAGAAATATGTGTGTGATACACATAGGACCAATTAAGTTTTTATGTACTCCCACTAAACTTCTTATATATCTATAAGAATCATGTACATTTTATGAAACTAAAGTACTTATTAGGTTCACTAAAATACAGTTCCAATTCCCAATTGCTTGCTTAAATCCATACTTAGATTTCATAAGCTAGCTTTCCTTTTCAAGCATTTATTTGGATCCACAAATCCTATGACATGCCATGTACAAAGTTTCTTCCAACATTTGATTAAGGAATGAGTTTTGTCATCCAATTGCCATATGTACCAATATGCAATCATTGCTTGATTTATAAACTTGAGCATTACGATTTTGCATGAGGTTTCAACACAATCCACACCGTGAATTTGCTTGTAACCTTTAGCAACTAATCTAGCTTTGTGTGTGAACACAATTCCATGTTTGATGGTTTTTATCCTTAAAACCAATTTGCAACCAATAGATGTAAATCATTCTTGCAAATCAACAAAATTTCAATTTTGTCATCAAAACATTACGTATGTTTTATGGCCTTTAACCAATTAAACATTTAGTCTATATATGGCCTCTAACCATTTTAGGGAATCTATATTTCGTCATAGCTTTCTTACAAGTCACAAACTCATTACCATTCTTGAAAATAGTTTGACTGCAAGTTGTAGGTTTCTTCACTATCTAATAGACGAATCTCACAGTTTCAATGACCTGAACTCTATGCCTACTTGGGTATAGAACATCAAACAATAGAATATCAATAGCCAATTAAAAGTCCTTTGAATATTCTGTTCTCCTTGAAGCACTTGTTAAGTCTTCTAAGAGATGTCTATTCTTTAAAGCCACTTCTAAAGTCCTTAAAGAATATGTGTTCGGATTTTCTGAAGAACTTCTAAAAGCCTCCGGAATGTCCGTTTATGTTTGTTGTTCGCCTCGAGGTCTATTTTCTCCCACTTGTCATTTTGGAAACGAATCTCCAAAAGGACATTATTTCGAGCAAACAAACATTATGTTCTCAAAAATTCGTGGTAGAAACAATACCCTTGTGTCTCATTTGAATAAATCACAATGAAACATATATCTATACTTGGGCCTCAGTTTGTTGAATAACAAACACTAAGCTCCCACTGAGTTTAGCAACTCCTTATATATATATAAATATATATATATATATAAATATATATATAAATAAATATATATATATATATATATATATATATATATATATATATATATATATATATATATATATATATATATATTATTGAAAAGATATTCTGAAATTACTTTTCAATAGCTTTGACGAATTTGGTTTAGTTTGGTGGTAGTTGAGCATTTTGTTTATTGAAATTATAGGAAAAAATCTTTAAGATTCATCATTGATCGAATCAAGTACCAATTGACTTCGATCATTCCAACGTAGATATGTCATATCTTATGGAGCTAGATCGTGAGATTACAACACAAAATCATTTATGATCATCTTTGGTCTTAAAGTAATCATCGTCATGATTTAACCTAGATCTTTATGATTTCTTGCCAAGTGGATTTTATACTTCTGAATCTTTGAACTAGCCAAACAGATTCAAACTTGTATCATATTGAGTAAATAAACCAATATTCACTCAAATCTAGGTGAAATAATAAAGTCATAAAATATTTCTTTAGCTTTGAACTCTATTGTCTAGGTGTTCTAACAATAGTTCATATCTTTTGTTACTTTCAACAAGTAAGACTTGCTTTGTCTTGAATGATCTAGAAATCAATCAACTTTCAAAATTCCATCAAAATAGAGCTTTTGAATGTTAACTTGTTGATATGGTCTAAGTAACAATGCTAAAGGTTAGTGGAACTCAAATCAAGAGATTGATTTGAACCTAGTATTGATTTTATTGTTAAAAAGTTGTTTGTTTTAATCAAGCATACATGACTTAACCCGTAAATGACCATTTCATTCAAATAAACAAACAAACCTTTTTTTTTTCTTGAATGTGAGTCTTTTTGTGTTTGAAAAACAAATTTAGGTATACTGATTATGGAACAAAATAGCCATTATGTTCCAGCCTTGAAAGGACTTAAAACAAACTAGATGACCCTACAACTAATGTAGCAATACCATGCTTCATTTCCCACTTGTAGGTCATTAGTGTATCCTATCTTCCATCGTTTGAGTTATTACTGAAGTAAGAACCTCAAGCGGTATATGATACCAAGGAAGTTTGTTTGCTAGGTTACTTTTGTTTAAACATAAACTTATAGGTAGAAACGAAATTGTAATTTCTTTCACTTGTTCCTAGTTTTCCTATTTCTTGTACCCTTTCTTATAGTCTTAAGAATTGAATTCTTAGTGTTGAGTTTTATATTTTGTTAGACATGTCCAATGTCACTCCAACAAGGTTCTTACCATTTAATTTATGTTGAATATTTTTCTTCAACTAGATGATCTTACCATAAGCTTCTAAAGTTCTCTAAGCATTGATCTATTCGAATGTCTAGGAACTAGACTCATTCGAGAATTAAATGGACAAATATATTTGTTTGTTAACCATTGGTAAAGTTGAGTGTTAAACTCAATGCTTTATGATCTCAAAACTACATTGTATTTTGAATCTACAAGAACCAATTGGTTTTCCATTAGACTTTAATACTCGAAAACAACAATAAAAGTCGCTAAAAGAAACGTACATTTTAAATTGCTCATTTTCTCTCATTTCCGTGAATCTTTCTTGGATTCACTACCAATCGAGAAATTTTACTGTTACCTTTCTGAAAGGATTTACTGCAGTGAAAGATATTTAATTAAAAAACAGTAATTAAAACATACATTGAAGCATGCAAAATCTAAACATTTATCAGGAGTAATAACTTGAAAATTAAAGCAATCATGCAATTTGAACAAGTCATTGGTATTTTATTCGAAATATTTAGTCCCGGCAGGTGTAAATAAAATGAATCCAAGATCCTTAAATTATTGAAGAATTAAGCACATTATGTATTTAGACTCAATTCTAAAATCTTTTAGGTAAGCAAAAGCCTTTTGCTAATAGTCTAGAAACTACTCTTGGTTGATAGGTACGTCTAAGAACTTATTAGGTAAACCTATCGATTTTGCCACGACATAAAAGGACTCCTTACTTATATCGTTGAGTTTCACCAAAACTAACATGTACTCACAATTATTTGTGTACCTTACCCCTTTAGGATCAATAAGTAACACCTCGCTATGGCGGAAAAATATTACTTAGATTGATGTAAAGGTTATCCAAGTAAGTGTTATTTTGGCATGACACCTTTAACTCAATTTTTAAAGTTTGGAACTTAAGGCTCTTACTATGTTGGTTAGATTTTAAGTGAACTAAAATCCTTAATCATGCAACATAATCAAGCCATAATCTCATGCATAATTAAGACATACTAAAAGCAATAAATAACTTAAAGCATGCATAAGATTTAAATGTGATCTAGTATGGCCCGACTTCATCTTGAAGCTTCAACTTCAAACTCCGTCTTTGAAAATGGATTGGAAACTCCGTCTTGAATTTCACCATGGGAGGCGCCATTTACTTCAAATAGTATATGTTATAATTAAAACTAATTACAACTATTTGATGGTACCGAGACCATATTTAAAAGGAAAAATTGATATTATCGGTCCCAACTATGGCCGATTTACTTTAAAAGGTCCCAACTTTTGATTATGTCAGGGTGGTCCCAACTATAGAGAGTGTTTTCCAAAAATGGTCCCTTAGTTAAAATTAAGTGCTAAATAACTTAATTAACACTCATATCTCTCGTGCAATAATCATATTTTTTAATTAAATGAAGTAAATGGAACAGTATGATATGCTTAAATCAACTTAATTAATAGTTTAATAAACCAAAGGACCATTCTTGGAAAACACACCTTAAAGTTGAGACCACTCTAGAATAATCAAAAGTTGGGACCTTTAAAAGTTAAACGGCCATAGTTGGAACTGTCAATATCAATTTTTCCTATTTAAAATAAAAACTTTGGTGCATTGGACCAATTTTAAATTCAAATTAATGGTACGCATACCATAGTTTCTATCCTATTTGGGCCATACTAGTCATTTTCCATAACCTGCAAAACAGTACATTTACAATATACCATTCACCCATTCATTTATCAATGAATGGCCCACATAGCAAGTTAGTAGGAAAAATCATGCATCACATAAACATTTGCAACAACTAATCAAGGGTTCCAATAATCTACAAATTATTCAACCTTATTACTTCTAATCGAGTTATTTTAACCTTAAAGGAATGTAGATCTAATCAAGAGTTAATGACTAAAATCTCACACTAAAACCAATAAATTTACATGCTCTACAAATTTCAAACATAAAATTGTATTTCCTAGTTCAACCAGAAACTTACAAATTTAATTAAAATTTAAAGCTCATATAAAATAATATTTAAATCCCTTTATTTTATTTTCGGTTGATCAAAATTAATTAATTTAAATTTATCAAGGTTTTAATTTTAGTAACATAATTATTATAAAATAATTTATAATAATTAAATTAATCATAATTAAATTCCGAGAAAAAAATTAAATTACGAAATTAAATTTAATTAAAATCGTTTTCAACCGAAACATAAACAAAACAGCCCAAACGTACCAAGGCAAGGCCATAGGACGAAGCCCATGCCTCGCCCAAGCACCAACTCTGCAGCGCCCATGGGCCGCGTGCACAAGGCAGCGCCCAGGGTCCGCGTAGCTGCTCGCCGAGTGATGCACCGCAGCAGCGCACAAGCCTCGTGTTGTGCCTGCTCCCTGCTGCTCGCTGGCTGCGCGCTGGGCAGGGGCTCGCACAGCGGCACGCGAGCTCCCTTGCTCGTTGTGCTGCTACCTTGCGTCGTGCCTTGTGCTACGATGCATCATCGCCCAATTTTGCTCGACTACCCGCATAGCACACACGGCACAGGGCCTAGCCTGCCGCACATGCCTTGCTTGCTCATTGCTTCGTACAGCATGGGCGACGAGCTCCCTTGCTCGTCGTCGCATGCCCGCACTATGCAACACCCCTTAAGGGTAACACTTATCTTACACTGCTTCGTGCGTGCAAATCGGTTTTATAAAAAATAATAATTTTTATATTTTAAATTTAACGACAAATTAATAAATCATATTAATTTCATTAAATTTGGGCGAAAAATTGAAAATTTATTATTCAAATTAATTTTCGATTACATGTATTTTTAGGGATTAAAATCTAGTTCATAATATTTTAAAACTTTTCAATTTAAACCAATTTTATGGTGGTTTTTAATCATAGGATCCTAATTAAATTGTCAATTAATTATGAAATTCAAATCAAATTCTAAATTATTTGAAATTCAACAAATTAATTACAATTACAAATTAGGTTGTATAATTAACAAGATTAGGCCTTAAAATTGTTAAACATATACAGTAGGTCAATCATAGATTCAAGATTTACATACAAGATTCACAATTATTTAATTTAACATCATAAAAATTACAAATTTTGCATTCGAAAAACTAAAACCTCCGTAACGTCATAGTTAGGCTTCGAATATGGGAATTCTGGATTCGGCATCAAATCATTGATTTTTTTGAAAATTTTAAAACGTCCTTTACATGCGAAATTCACTATAAAAACATAAGATTCTGACCATTATTGACAAAACTGTCGAAAAATCCTGCGAACATATAATCAAACACTAGAGGAAAAAACCTCAAGTGCGGGCTCATTTTAAGGGGTTTAGTGCGGGCTTTTACATGTGCAGCACATGGCCTGCCCGCACTTGGCATTTCTCAAGTGCTGCCAATATATGAGCCCGCACAAAACTATTTTTGTGCTGCCAATTTAGAAAATGTGCCCGCACTTGACAACTTTGTGCTGCCAATTTTCGAATACGTGCCCGCACTTGACAAAGTTTGTGCTGCAAATTTTCGAATACGTGCCCGCACTTGACAAACTTTGTGCTGCCGATTTTTTAAATGTGTCCGCACTTGACAACTTTTGTGCTGCCAATTTTTAAAATGAGCCCGCACTTGACAAACTTTGTGCTGGCAATTTTGTAAATGAGCCCGCACTTGACAACTTTTGTGCTGCCAATTTTGGGAATGAGCCCGCACTTGTGATATATATACGAGCCTATAAACGAGCCGTATTTGTTATATATCCTATTTTCCTGCCACATATTTTATATAATTCGACCACGCCACTAGTTAACCTCCATACAACATATAAAAAAGTACCCAATTATATAGATAATTAAATTGTACAGTTGAAAACTCGATTACATAACAGTCATAAAAAACTAGCATCCGTAACCTAAAATTCATTACAAGGAAATATAAAAAACAATACTAAAATTCACTACAAGAAAATATCAAAGACAATCACTAGAAATGAAGTTTGCCAACTTTTCTCGAACTTCATTTATCTCTTCAATCGTGAAAGGCTCCTCCCTCGAATTTTTGAGTACCTTACGAAGATCGACAATGAAAAAAAATATATGTATACTTTAGTTAGTTATATTATAAATATTGTATCGTAAAATAAAGTAAGACTTAATTTGCTCATACCAATGAAATAAAGAATAAAATTGTCGTTTTCGATCCAAACTCTTAACTAATGAACCTATATAGATATTCTAAACCTTTTACATGTTTAACATATTGTTTTTATGTTTATAAGTCTCATTATTACCTAATTTGGTCAAGTTATGCACAATTTAGGGTCGTTTGATCGTTATATGTAATAATTTTACTAACATTGTCGTTTTTGCTCCTAACTTTTAACTAATGAACCTAAAAAGGTATTCCAAACCATATAATTGTTTAACATACTTGGTTTTATGTTTCTAAGTCTCATTCTTACCTAGTTTGGTCATGTAATGCATATTTAAGGGTCGTTTGATCGTTATATGTCATATTTTGACTAAAATTGTCGTTTTCTCCTAACTCTTAACTAATGAACCTAAAAAGGTATTTGAAGCCGTATACATGGTTAACATACTTGTTCTTATGTTTCTAAGTCTCATTCTTACCTATTTTGGTCAAGTTATGCACATTTAAGGGTCTTTTGATCCTTATATGTCATATTTTGACTAAAATTGTCGTTTTCGCTCCTAATTCTTAACTAATGGACCTAAAAAGGTATTTTAAACCATATACATGTTTAACATGCTTGGTTTTATGTTTCTAAGTCTCATTCTTACCTATTTTAGTCAAGTAATGCACATTTAAGGGTCGTTTCCATGTTTAATACACTTTGTTTTATGTTTCAAAGACTCATTCTCACCCATTTTGGTGAAGTTATGCACATTTAAGCCTCGTTAGTTCATTATCGGTCACATTTTGACTAAAATGGCTACTTTCGGTCCCAACTTTCAACTAATGAACTTAAATGAGTATTTTAAAGTATAGCCATGTTTAATACACTTAGTTTTATGTTTCAACGACTCATTCTCACCCATTTTGGTAAAGTTATGCACATTTAAGCCTCGTTAGTTCATTATCGGTCACATTTTGACTAAAATGGCTTATTTCGGTCCCAACTATCAACTAATGAACTGAAATGAGTATTTTAAAGTGTTTCCATGTTTAATACACTTATTTTTATCTTTAAAATACTCATTCTCACCCATTGGGTGAAGTTATGCGCATTTAAGCCTCGTTAGATCATTATCGGTCACATTTTGACTAAAATGGCTTATTTCGGTCCCAACTTTCGACTAATGAACTTAAATGAGTATTTTAAAGTATTTCCATGTTTAATACACTTAGTTTTATGTTTCAAAGACTCAATCTCACCCATTTTGGTGAAGTTATGCGCATTTAAGCCTTATTAGTTCATTATCGGTCACATTTTGACTAAAATGGCTAATTTCGATCCCAACTTTCAACTAATGAACTTATATGAGTATTTTAAAGTTTTTCCATGTTTGATACACTTAGTTTTATCTTTCAAATACTCATTCTCACCCATTTTGGTGAAGTTATGCACATTTAAGCCTCGTTAGTTCATTATCGGTCACATTTTGACTAAAATGGTTGATTTCGGTCCCAACTTTCGACTAATGAACTTAAATGAGTATTTTAAAGTATTTCCATATTTAATACACTTAGTTTTATATTTCAAAGACTCAATCTCACCCATTTTGGTGAAGTTATGCGCATTTAAGCCTTGTTAGTGCATTATCGGTCACATTTTGACTAAAATGGCTAATTTCGGTCCTAACTATCAACTAATGAACTGAAATGAGTATTTTAAAGTGTTTCCATGTTTAATACACTTAGTTTTATCTTTCAAATACTCATTCTCACCCATTTGGTGAAGTTATGCACATTTAAGCCTCGTTAGTTCATTATCGGTCACATTTTGACTAAAATGGGTTATTTCGGTCCCAACTTTCGACTAATGAACTTAAATGAGTATTTTAAAGTATTTCCATGTTTAATACACTTAGTTTTATGTTTCAAAGACTCATTCTCACCCATTTTGGTGATGTTATGCACATTTAAGCCTCGTTAGTTCATTATCGGTCACATTTTGACTAAAATGGCTTATTTCGGTCCCAACTATCAACTAATGAACTGAAATGAGTATTTTAAAGTGTTTCCATGTTTAATACACTTAG
Source organism: Spinacia oleracea (assembly GCF_020520425.1). Lineage (NCBI taxonomy): Eukaryota > Viridiplantae > Streptophyta > Magnoliopsida > Caryophyllales > Amaranthaceae > Spinacia > Spinacia oleracea. Next base: position 98,730,653 of record NC_079489.1, read on the forward strand.
TTTTATCTTTAAAATACTCATTCTCACCCATTTTGGTGAAGTTATGCACATTTAAGCCTCGTTAGTTCATTCTCGGTCACATTTTGACTAAAATGGCTAATTTCGGTCCCAACTTTCAACTAATGAACTTAAATAAGTATTTTAAAGTCTTTACATGTTTGATACACTTAGTTTTATATTCAAATACTAATTCTCACCCATTTTGGTGAAGTTATGCACATTTAAGACTCGTTTGATCATTATCGGTCACATTTTGACTAAAATGGCTAATTTCGGTCCCAACTTTCAACTAATGAACTTAAATGAGTATTTTAAAGTCTTTCCATGTTATTGCCGGAAACGGAAATATGGATCGTATCGGAAATATAAATATTATCCAAGTCGTAGATGTTGCCGGAAACGGAAACATGGTACGTATCAGAAAATATTATCGGAAATGGAAATATTGCCGGAATCGGAAATATTGCCGGAAACGGAAATATTGTCAGAATCGGAAATATTATCGGAATCGGAAAATAATTCCGGAAACGGAAATATTAAATATTTGTTCGAAACGGAAATTAATTCCGGAATCGGAAATATTAAATATTGTTCGTATCGGAAATAAATTCCGGAATCGGGAATTTAATCGAAAGCGTATCGTACGAATTAGCATCGGACGAGGCTCGCTAGACGAAGGCCCAGCACGAAGCCAGGCCATCGCCCAGCAAGCCACACGCATCACCAACACACGCCAAAGCCTCGACCAGGCCCAGCGCAAGCCAGGCCCAGCCGAAGCCATGGGCGCGCGCGGACAGTAGCATGGGCCAAGCGTTGTGCGCTCAGCGTGGGCCGCAAGGCCTGCGCGGGTGTACGGTGCTCGTGCGATGCTCGTGTGCGAATCCTAAAGCTATCGGGATTCGATAAAAGATTAAATCCTAAACCTATTAGATAAAGTTTATTTAAATAGAGTCCTAGCAGGATTCTAATTAAATAAATTGGTATCCTAATAGGATTCCAATTCCTTTTCCATACCTCTGTAAATAAGGGCCTAGGGTCATTATTTATACACAAGTTTTCAAGTATTCAAAGCTAGGATTTTTAAGCAGAAAAATCAGCCATAACTCTTGCCCATTTAGCCGAAAATAAGTAGTACCTTAAGGGCGATTCTAGTTGGTCAATCTTAAGGCGGATCCGGACGTGCTGTGGACTATCTACGGAGGGACGACACTTGGAGTCCTAAAGACTTGTTCTTGTTCGGTTCGGGCGCAGCTAGGGAAGGCACGCAACAAAGAGTATATATGCATCTAAACTATGCTAAATGATTATGTGTAAATAATATGCTTTCCTGGCTTTATGGTTTTTCCGCATGATTTATGAATTGTCATATGTATCATAACCTAACAGTGGTATCAGAGCCTCTTATTATTTTCATAATCTAAATTGCATGAACATGGTTAAATATTACAAATTTGCAAGAATTAAAAGGGGTGATTAATTTTCGTAATTGTTAATTAATTATTTAATTATACGTACGCAGTTTTTCGGCAGTTTCTTCGTTACTCATCCAAATCGAGTGATTTTTGTGTCAATTCCGCATGTAAAAGGCATTCTAAAATTTTGACAAAATTAATATTTTTCGGCCGAACCCAGAATTCTCAAATTCGAAGCCTAACTATGACTTTTCGGAGGTTTTAGTTTTTCGAAATGCAAAATTTCGTAAATTTAAGATGTTAAATTAAATATTTGCGATTCTTGTTGATAAATCTTGAATTTTTGATTGACCTACTGTATATGTTTAACAAGTTTGAATGCCTAGCCTTGTTAATTATGCAATCTAATTTGTAATTATGATTAATTTGTTGAAAATTAGAATAATTTAGAATTAATTTGATTTTCATAATTAATTATAATTTAATTAGATACCTATGATTAAAAACCACCATAAAAATTGTAAATTTATGTTAAATTTTAAAATTTTATGACCTAGACTTGAATCCATTTAATCGGAAATCAATTAAGTAATAAATTTTCGATTTTTCGCCCTAAAATTATGAAATTAATATTATTTATTAATTTGTCATTAATTTTGAATATAAATTTTAAATTTTTATACGATTCGCTCATATAACTTGCACGCACAAAGCAATGGACGCTACGTGTTACCCTTAAGGGGTGTTGTATAGTGCGGGCATGTGACGACGAGCAAGGGAGCTCGTCGCCGATGCGGTACGAATGCAATGAGCAAGGCCATGGTGCACGAGCACAAGGCAGCAGCCCTGCCTTGTATCGTGGGCTGTGTGCAATGGGCGAATGGGCGAGGGCGAGAGCAAGGCACGAGCAGTCGCGTGTGGGCAGCAAGCGAGCTGCGCCACAGCGCGCACTGCCTCGCGCAAGCGTGCGGAGCCTCGCGCGCAGCGAGCGCAAGCTCGCGTGCCACGAGTGCTACGCCCCAGCATCGATCGCTCGCGCGCAGCGAGCGCTATTGTGCGTGCGACGAGCGCTGCGCCCAGCGATGGCGTGCGAGCGCTATTGTGCGTGCGACGAGCGCTGCGCCCAGCGATGGCGTGCGAGCGCTATTATGCGTGCGACGAGCGCTGCGCCCAGCGATGGCGTGCGAGTGCGTGTTGCAACGTGCGACGAGCGCTGCGCCCAGCGATGGGCTGCGGCAGCATGCTTGTGCGTCGAGCGCTGGCGCGCGCAGCGAGCACCATGCGTGATGCCTTGCGATGGTGAGCAGCAGCGATGCGAGGCAGCGCATGGGCTGCGCGCACATGGCCAGCGATGGCTGTGTGCGTGTGGCCCATGGGCGTGCGTTGCGTGGGATTGTTGCGTTGCGATTAGATCGTTTTGAAATTTTAATTTGAAATTTTCAGTTTACGTAATTTTAATTAATTTTTAAAATTAATAATTTAAATTATTTTCTTGGATTTTAATTTTGAATATTGTAATTATAATAAATTTTATTTATTCTAATTATTTTACTAAAATTAAAATCATGAATTAATTTAAATACGACTGAAATTAAATTAAATTTTGGATTCAATTATAAATTTATATGAGCTTTAAATTTTAATTAAATTTGTATGTTTCCGGTTAGACTAGAAATACATTTTTATGTTTAAAATTAGTAAAGCATATGAATTTATTGGTTTAAGTGGGAGCCCTTTTTAGTCATAAACCCTTGATTAGGTCTACAAATCCTTAAGATTAAAACAACTTGATTAGAATTAATAAGGACTGAATAATTTGTATATTATTGGTGCCCTTGATTAATTGCTGCAAATGTTTACGTGATGCATAATGTGTTTTACTAACCAGCTATGTGGGCCATTCATGTTAATGAATGGGTGAATGGTATATATTGTATATGTACTGTTTTGCAGGTTATGAAGTGACTAGTATGGCCCAAATAGGATAGAAAATATGGTCTGCGTACCATTAATTTGAATGTAATTGGTCTAAAGTACCAAAGTTGTTTTTCAATTCAAATATGGTCTGCGTACCATCAAATAGTTGTAATTAGTTCTAATTATAGCTTATCCTATTTGAAGAAAATGGTGCCTCCCATGAAGATTTTCAAGACGGACTTTGAAGTTAAAGCTTCAAGATGAAGTCGGGCCATACTAGATCACATTTATCTTATGCATGTTTTAAGTTATTTATTGCTTTTAAATATGTCTTAAAATGCATGAGATCAAAGCTTGATTATGTTGTATGATTAAGGATTTTAGTTCACTTAAAATCTAACCAACATAGTAAGAGCCTTAAGTTCCAAACTTAAAAATTGAGTTAAAAGGTGCCATGCCAAAATATACACTATGCCAAAATAGTTTTCACTCAGCGAGGTGTTACTTATTGGTCCTAAAGGGGCAAGGTACACAAATAATTGTGAGTACATGTTAGTTTTGGTGAAACTCAACGATATAAGTAAGGAGTCCTTTTATGTCGTGGCAAAATCGATAGGTTTACATAATAAGTTCTTAGACGTACCTATCAACCAAGAATAGTTTCTAGACTATTAGCAAAAGGCTTTTGCTTACCTAAGATGTTTTAGGATTAAGTCGACAAACTGTGCTTAGTTCTTCAATGATTTTAGGATCTTGGAATCATTTTATTCACACCTGCCGGAACAATAAAATCGAATAAAATGCCAATAACTTGTTGAAATTGCATGATTACTTTAATTTTCAAGTTATTACTCATGATAAATGTTTAGACTTTGCATGCTTCAATGTATGTTTTAATTATTGTTTATAATTAAATATCTTGCACTGTAGTAAATCATTTAAGAAAGGTAACAGTAAATTTCCTCGATTGGTAGTGAATCCAAGAACGATTCACGGAAATGAGAGAAAGTGAGCAATTTAAAATGTACGTTTCTTATATCGACTTTTATGGTTGTTTTCGAGTATCAAAGTCGAATGGCAAACCGATTGGTGCTTGTGAATTCAAAATACAATGTAGTTTTGAGATCATAAAGCATTGAGTTTAAACGCTCAGCTTTACCAATGGTTAACAACCTAAAATCCTTTTTCCATTTAATTCTCGAATGAGTCTAGTTCCTAGACATTCGAATAGATCGATGCTTAGAGAAGTTTAGAAGCTTCTGGTAAGATCATCTAGTTGAAACAGAATATTCAACATAAATAAAATGGTAAGAACTCTGTTGGAATGACATCGGACATGTCTAACAAAGTATAAAAGTCAATACTATAGAATTCAATTCTTAGGACTATAAGAAAGGGTACAAGAAATAGGAAAACAAAGGAACAGATGAAAGGAATTTACAATTCCGTTTCTACCTATAAATTTATGTTTAAAGAGAAGTGACCTAGCAATCAAACTTCCTTGGTATCATATACCGCTTGAGGTTCTTACTTCGGTAATAACTCAAACAATGGAAGCTAGGATACACTAATGACCTACAAGTGGGAAATGAAGCATGGCAATGCTACATTAGTTGTAGGGTCATCTAGTTTGTTTTAAGTCCTTTCAAAGGCTGGAACTTAATGGCTATTTTGTTCCATAATCAACATACCTAAATTTCTGTTTCAAACACAGAAAGACTCACATTCAAGAAAACAAAAACAATGTTTGTTTGTTTATTTGAATAAAATAGACATTTACGGGTTGAGTGAATTTGCTTGATTAAAACAAACAACTCTTTAACAATAAAAACTTTACTAGGTTCAAATCAAACCCTTGATTTGAGTTCCACTAATCTTTGGCATTGTTGCTTAGACCATGTCAACAAGTTAACATTCACAAGCTCTATTTTAATGGACTTTTGAAAGTTGGTTGATTTCTAGATCAACTTAAGACAAGCTAGTCTTACTTGTTGAAAGTAACAAAGAATATGAACTATTGTTAGAACTCCTAGACGATAGAGTTTAAAGCTAAAGAAAGGTTTTATGACTTTATTATTTCACATGGATTTGAGTGAATATAGGTTTATTTACTCAAATGTGATATAAGTTGAATCTGTTTGGCTAGTTCAAAGATTCAGAAGTATAAAATTCACTTGGCAAGAAATCATAAAGATCTAGGAGAGATCATGTTGATGATTACTTGAGACCAAATATGATCATCAATGATTGTGTGTTGTAATTTCACAATCTAGGTCCATAAGATATGGCATATCTTAGTATGAATAATCGAAGTCAATTAGTACTTGATTCGATCAATGATGGATCATAAAGACTTTTCCTATAATTTCTAAAACAAAATGCTCAACTACCACCAAACTAAACCAAATTCGTCAAAGCTATTGAAAAGTAATTTCAAAATATCTTTTCATAATATATCTAAAGAGTTCCTAAACTCAGTGGGAGCTTAGTGTTTGTTATTCAACAAACTAAGGCCCCAAGTATAGATATATGTTTCATTGTGATTTATTCAAATGAGACACAAGGGTATTGTTTCTACCACGAATTTTTGAGAACATAATGTTTGTTTGCTCGAAATGATGTCCTTTTGGAGATTCGTTTCCAAAATGACAAGTGGGAGAAAATAGACCTCAAAAGTCTTCGAGGCGAACAACAAACATAGACGGACATTCCGGAGGATTTTCGAAGTTCTTTAGAAAATCCGAACACGTATTCTTTAAGGACTTTAGAAGTGGCTTTAAAAGAATAGACATCTCTTAGAAGACTTTACAAGTGCTTCAAGGAGAACAGAATATTCAAAGGACTCTCAAAGTGTCTGTTTATTGTTTGATACCCAAGTAGGCATAGAGTTTAGGTCAATGAAACTATGAGATTCTTCTATTAATAGTGAAGAAACCTACAACTTGCAGTCAAACTATTAATGAGTTTGTGACCTGTAAGAAAGCTATGACGAAACCTAGATTCCCTAAAATGGTTAGAGGCCATATATAGACTCAAATGTTTTAAATGGTTAGAGGCCATAAAACATACTCAATGTTTTGATGACAAAATTGAAATTTTGTTGATTTGCAAGAATAGTTTCACACCTATTGGTTGCAAGTTTGTTTTAAGGATAAAAACCATCAAAACATGAAATTGTGTTCACACATAAAGCTAAATTAGTTGCTAAAGGTTACAAGCAAATTCATGGCATGGATTATGTTGAAACCTCATGCATAATCGTAATGCTCAAGTCTATAATTCAAGCAATGATTGCATATTGGTACATATGACAATTGGATGACAAAACGTATTCCTCAATCAAATGTTGGAAGAAAACTATGTACATGGTATGTCATAGGATTTGTGGATCCAAATAATGCTTGAAATGAATGTTAGCTTATGAAATCTAAGTATAGATTTAAGCAAGCAATTGGGAATTGGAATTGTATTTTAGTGAAACTAATAAGTATTTTAGTTTCATAAAATGTACATGATTCTTATAGATATATAAGAAGTTTAGTGGGAGTACATAAAACTTAATTGGTCCTATGTGTATCACACATATCTCTCTATTGTGAAATAACATTCAAATGCTAATGACTTAGATTTGAAATTATTCATCAATGATGGACCATGGCGAAACTTAGTACATACTGGGTATTAAGATCTATTTACAAAGATCTTATAATATTGTTTTGGATTAAGTAATGGCATTTACTAAATCAAACACGAAATACTCCATTGGAGATATTCGATCCATGTGAATAAATCTAAGTAAAAGATGTCTAAGTAAGATTCTTAACCTATATTATATGTCAAAGAATTTAGCTAGATTTAGTATCTACTGAAACTAGATGAGCTAAACTTACATGAATAGAATTCAATTGGGAATTATTCTGCAAAAGAATTTATCATGTATGATATAATATGAGGATCGCCAAAAACTAGAGCTGTCAAAAATCGACCCGACCCAAAAACCGACCCGAACCCGACCCGAAAATACTGGGTCCTGAACAAGATTTTGTGACCCGTAACCCGATTTTATCCGAACCCGAACAACCCGAAAAGGAATGGGTCAAAACCCGACCGAACCCGTTTTAGACCCGACCGATTGAAAATCATTGTATTTATAGCAATAAATGAGATTATGAGAAAATTTAAGCATAAAAGACACGTTGTTTTTACTATTGTTCTGTGTAATATGATTTTAATTTGAATTATACGCCATTTTATGATTGAATTTGACAAAATATAAACTTTCGTAGGAAAATTTGTTAACTTGTGCCAATATTTTGTATATTTTTCACCTAAATTAATGAAAATATAATGCGCGTTTTAAAATCTCTCAACCCGTTGGGTCGACCCGAACCCGAAAGTTCTGGGTCTTGAACAAGCATTTGTAAACCCGAACCCGAAAGTGACCGACCCGATTCAACCCGAACCCGAAAGTAAATTTTTACAACCCGACCCGACCGACCCGTTTGACAGGTCTACCAAAAACGTATCGTATGGCTTTAGGCATAACGAACATATACCAATCTCTATTGATCTAAGTAAAGATCAACTAGATTGAGATGAAGAAAAACTTATGGTACTTGAAAAGGTACATAGGAATAGTTCTTGATTCAAGGAAATAAAGATATGCTAAATATTGATGCTACACGCATAAACACTGGCAAAGGATCAAGCAAGATTCCTTTGAAGTTAACCATTGACAAGGACGAGCTATAGAGCATTGTGTTTTGAAATGGCAACATGGATTGGAGACCATGAGTTGTTGCGTGGGAAATTAAAATAATAATTTCTATGTTCTAAGATATGGTTGGAGAGTCTTCCACATATCTATGAACTGCTTGGATAGGTAAATCCAAACAAAGCATCACTAGCAACCTATACAGTTGAAGTAAAAGTAATTATTGCCTAAGAAGCAATAAAACAGGGTTGTTTAAAGTTCTTCACTGAACTTGGGTAGATCACCTATCTGCTGGATTGATGGTTCTTCATTGAAAAATGCGTAGAACCACTCTTGAAGCAAGAAAACCGTCTGCTAACTTGATGGTTCTTCATTGCAAAATGAGTAAAACCACCATCAAAGTAAGAAAGACTAGATCACACAATAAACAAACTCGAAAAGTACTTATCATCATATCTCGAAGAACATTCGATGAAAAGGATGTTAAGATTGGCAAAGCGTGATAACTAAACCTATGCAACAAGTGAGAAGCAACACTCACGTTGTAGCACTGGAAATCAAGCATAGCTTTGAATTCCATGAACTGTTTTAAAGATGGGTTTGAGGCCCATGGTTGTAAAACATTGGGTTGAACATTTATCATATATGAAATGTATTTTCATATTCCATTTAATCTTGGTTTAGTATTAAATGATGAGTCCCTTTAATTTGACGATATATTCAAGATAGACTGTCAGGACCAGTCCTGTGACTAAGAAATGTCTATCAAGTGAACTTGAATGTCAAAGGTTGAAAATGGTCCCTAGTCGGAGTTTTCTATAAAATTGGACGCATAGAAAACGTTAGACGATTAGAATGCAAGATGATTAGTAGTTCTGTTTCTTGAACTATGTGGACATGGATATGTCATAATCATTTGCATAGATACTTACTTTGGAAAGACTAGTATCGGACAAGACCTATGAAACTTTACTGTAAGAGATGAAAATCTGTCATAAGTAAATTTCATTAAAATTATTAGACACTAAATCCTCAATACCTGAGTGATTTGAGATTACTTGTTTGAGAACTGGTTGCTTTGACGTTGACCAACCATCGCACCGTAAAAGGAGGCTATAAAGGCAACGCTCAGGTAATCACCTATCAAACGAAGTCTAATCTCAAGATCGCAAGATTGGGATGTTCCTCCCATAAATCGGGATGAGATGCTTAAAAGTTGTACAAGGCCACTCGGAGAGCTAGAAACTGTGAAATGCATGGCCGTGCTCGGATGAATCATAGGCTATGATTATCTGTTTATTTGATCAGTTGAACTCTGAAACCGAGGAACACCTCTAGACATAATAAGGATGACAACTCTTACCTTATGTTCAAGAGCAAGCATCGAGCGACATAGGAATTAGGAAATGCACACTTGTCCCTAAGGACAAGTGGGAGACTGAAGGAAATAATGCCCTTGGTCCAAGTATGCATTCAATGTTAAGTCTAATAAATGCGGTTCAGTATTAATTAACAAGTTAATAATTCAGTGAGATCAAGTGAGCTGAATGCCTAGCTAGAGGCCGCTTCAGTTCAAGTGGAATTAATGATATTAATCCACAGCTTACTCTTGACTGAACCCGTAGGGTCACACAAATAGTACGTAAACGGATCAAGTATTTAATGGCATTAAATACACCATCTATGGATATTCGGAATCGACGGATCTTGGTTTCAGTGGGAGCTGAGATCGTCATAGGCAAGAAATGAATACTCCGGAAACGATGATATTGCCGGAAACGGAAATATGGATCGTATCGGAAATATAAATATTATCCAAGTCGTAGATGTTGCCGGAAACGGAAACATGGTACGTATCGGAAAATATTATCGGAAATGGAAATATTGCCGGAATCGGAAATGTTGCCGGAAACGGAAATATTGTCAGAATCGGAAATATTTTCGGAATCGGAAAATAATTCCGGAAACGGAAATATTAAATATTTGTTCGAAACGGAAATTAATTCCGGAATCGGAAATATTAAATATTGTTCGTATCGGAAATAAATTCCGGAATCGGGAATTTAATCGAAAGCGTATCGTACGAATTAGCATCGGACGAGGCTCGCTAGACGAAGGCCCAGCACGAAGCCAGGCCATCGCCCAGCAAGCCACACGCATCACCAACACACGACAAAGCCTCGACCAGGCCCAGCGCAAGCCAGGCCCAGCCGAAGCCATGGGCGCGCGCGGACAGTAGCATGGGCCAAGCGTTGTGCGCTCAGCGTGGGCCGCAAGGCCTGCGCGGGTGTACGGTGCTCGTGCGATGCTCGTGTGCGAATCCTAAAGCTATCGGGATTCGATAAAAGATTAAATCATAAACCTATTAGATAAAGTTTATTTAAATAGAGTCCTAGCAGGATTTTAATTAAATAAATTAGTATCCTAATAGGATTCCAATTCCTTTTCCATACCTCTATAAATAAGGGCCTAGGGTCATTATTTATACACAAGTTTTCAAGTATTCAAAGCTAGGATTTTTAAGCAGAAAAATCAGCCATAACTCTTGCCCATTTAGCCGAAAATAAGTAGTACCTTAAGGGCGATTCTAGTTGGTCAATCTTAAGGCGGATCCGGACATGCTGTGGACTATCTACGGAGGGACGACACTTGGAGTCCTAAAGACTTGTTCTTGTTCGGTTCGAGCGCAGCTAGGGAAGGCACGCAACAAATAGTATGCATCTAAACTATGCTAAATGATTATGTGTAAATAATATGCTTTCCTGGCTTTATGGTTTTTCCGCATGATTTATGAATTGTCATATGTATCATAACCTAACAATTCTCACCCATTTTGGTGAAGTTATGCACATTTAAGCCTCGTTAGTTCATTATTCGATAATATATAAATACTTTAGTTATATTATAAATATTGTATGGTATAATAAATTAAGACTTAATTTGCTCATAACAATGAAATAATGAACCGTATAATAATAAAAATGGTTTATTTCGCTCTCGACTTGCAACTAATGAACGAAAATAAAGTGAAAGCCACAAGTCTTGATTGCAGATACAATTACCTTTCAAGAACTTGGTAAGGATCCCGTACGAACTTAAGTTTTCCATCAATCCAAATAGAATATCGAACATTGGAAAAAATTTGTGCAATAGAAGCTTGGGGATCTGTTAAAGAAATAATCAAAATCAGCCAGATTCTAAAAATAATCAGCAATAAGGTTGAATCACTTTCAGCAAAAACTTCCTTACAACAACTACTTGAAAAACTAAACATCTAGCAATACACCAGGATAGTTCAGAACAACTTGAGGGAGACAAAATAGGAAGCACCGTCTTTGCAATGAGTCTCCCTTACTCCCTTGCATTAGTGGGGGGTTCTGAAATGAAAGATAAGAGTAGTTTGTCCAAAGACATCTCGTGTATAGATGTACTCATATTGTCAAGGCCTAATGAACTATTTTTATTTGAATAACATATGCTCTCTAAAAGGGGAGGGCGTAGTGCATGAGTTTGATATCCACAATTCCATTAAGAAAATTCCAGAACATGCAAGAATTAAAAGTTATGGTCAAATCAATTTTCAAGTTCACAAACATTCTCCATCCAAAAGTGTAGTAGAACTTTGATTTAGACTTGTATTAACATAATTGACTTGATTAGGAAAAACATGAAATTGTCAAGTTCACTGTTCCATCCTCTCACAACAAAAGTGACTACTGCAAAAAATAAGTAAGCAAAGATGATTTAGGAACCACCAAGAAACTTCAAACAGTAGAAAACCCTAGCTCGAACACTCTACGTCTCTACCTAATTGTCCCCTAGACAAGGTTTCAAGCAATTTCCTTGGCTACTTTATTAGCTCTGCCAAATGTTACTATAACTAAACGAAATACTAGTAAATCTTTATTTTTTATTTTTTTATGTTAAAAATCTATTTTAGAACTCTAGACATTGAAAGTTCCCAGGCTCAATGTGAAAGAAGTATAACAAAAATTAAATACGTACTAGACTTGGGCCTGTAATGAATTTCATGAACATCACCCAAAAATTCCAACAAAGAAACCACGTCGACAACTACAAATCAACAGAGAAGTATACCTGTTTTACTTGTATACTCAAATACAAATCGAGCATCTTCTAAATCGCTCTCACTTGGGCAGATAGTGATTCGAGAATATCCTTCACTTAGCTCCAGCAATTCCTTTTTTTGAAGCATTTTATTCACAACTGCAGCAGCTCTTCCACCCGGCACCAGCTTGTACACAAAACGAGTCTACACCCTAGACTACACGCAGGAGGTCCGCAAACCAGACTGCAATATCAAAGAAGCAGTAGAAGCCAGATGCAGCAGCCAAGAGCACCTGCAACCAGAAGCAGAACCTGCACACAACCACCCTGCACACAACAGACCAATCACAGAAGCAACCAAACCCAGAAAAAAAGAAGTGCAGCAGTATAGTGACAGTCTGCATTCAGCATAAACACAACAGCAGAAGCAAGCCAACATGCTCCCAAACCAAAACATCACACCTGATGCAGAATCGAAAAGAAGCACCGCTGCAGACTATGTTAAGGGACTAAAAAATGATTTGCAATAATCCACCACTACCACAATAATAGCCTTAACACCATACTGCCAACCAAGAGGGAATTTCAATCTAAACATGCTCAGAATAGAATCAACCAAGAATTTCAACATTCCAATACAAGTGCATAATCCAATTAAATCCGGTCTAAAACATGATCCATTCATAATCAAAACATAAATAATCATTACTACACAATTATAAACTAACAGATTCAAGGAACATGAGAGAGAAATTTGATTACCCGGAAAAAGCAACCCGACATTTTCCAGGGTTTGGAGAAACAAAAATTAAATTTCGACTTTCCAAAATACAGATTGGATGGAAGATTCAACCGTTTATTGATGAATAAGATAGAACTAGGTTACAAATTTAGGCAGAAGATTGAGCGGCGTGAAAGTGAGGCATCCTCGAGGAGGACAAAAGAACTGAAGGTTGGTAAAAATGTCGTGAAGAGGAAGAGGAAGAGGAACAGGAAGAGTTCGGCGGTGGGGGAACAGGAACGGCGACGCCGCAGGAAGAGGAAGAGCAGCGGCGGCGCGGCTTGTCGTGGTGTGTGCTGTGAATTTTGAGTTTGGCGGCCTTGTTAGAAACCAGAGAAGGGGAAGTGGAGAAGCGGGAAAATGAAATCTCTTGGGAAACTATTTAGCAATCTTTTGTGCTGCTGTTTTGTGAAACGAGCCTGCACTTGAACTCAAGTGCTGCCAATTTTTTAAAATGTGCCCGCACTTGTGAAATTATTTTTTATTTTTATTTTTTTTTGCTCTCAAGTGCTGCCAATTTATTAAATGGCCCTCACTTGAAGAGAAGCACATGAGGATTTTTCCTCTAGTGAAATAATCGCACGAGTTTGCAATTAATTACATATACAAAATTAATCACCCCTTTAATTCATTGCAAATTTATAAAATTTAATCCATGTTAACTATAATTGATTATGGAATTCATTAGAGGCTCGTGATACCACTGTAGGGTTATGAATAATATAAACAATATAATTCATGCAGAAAAACCATAAAGCCAGGAATCCAAATTAATTGCCACATAGTCAATTAGCATAATTAGGATACATACAATGTGATGCGTGCCTTCCCTAGTTGCTCCCGAACCGAACAAAAACAAGTTTAGGACTCCAAATGTCGCCCCTCCATAGATAGTCCACGGCACGTTCGGATCCGCCTTAGATTCCACCAACTAGAATATTCTCTAAGGTATTATGTGCACTCGGGAAACTCACAATAAAGTTAGGCAAATATTAAATTCTCTCTTGAACTTAATGTATTGGAATACTTATTAATTGCATTATAAATTGTGATCATGATTCATGAATCACATATTTATAGGGTGGAAATAACGGAGTTTGAATTTTACTAGGAATCGAATAACTAAATCTATTAGGATTCTAGTTAAATAATATCATTAGAACATTAGGTTTAATCAAATACCTAAGTATTTCATATTTAACTAAAATATCCAAATTGAGTAGAATTAGGAAAACGCGATTACTTGACAACCAAGTAATCCTAACCGGCCAAGGCATTGCATACATGGCCTAGGGCCCAACCTGCTATGCAGCCCGCAGCCCCGCAGCCCACGAGTGGGCGCTACTGCTCGGCTCGTCCCAAGAGCGCTGGGCGCTGGCAGCAACCACGCGGTCCATCTTGTTAGGCGCTGCTTTGCTCGGCCTGCTTTGCTCGATGCTCCCTCGCGCGGGCTTGCTTGGCTTTGGGCCTGGCGCTTGCGCTGGAACTTGCGTCTCGCAAGCTCGTTCGTCGATCGTTCGTACGTCGCGCTTCCGATTCGTTTTTCGATTCCGGAATTCATTTCCGATTCGAACAAATATTTAATATTTCCTATTCCGGAATTTATTTCCAATTCGAACAAATATTTAATTTTTCCGTTTCCGGAATTTATTTCGGATTCCGACAATATTTCTGATTGCGGAAATATTTCCGTTTCCAGCAATATTTCCGATTCCGGCAATATTTCTATTTCCGATAATATTTTCCGTTGCGAGCCATGTTTCCGTTTCTGGCAACATATACGACTTGGATAATATTTATATTTCCGTCATGATCCTTATTCCGTTTCCGGCAATATCATCATTTCCGGAGCATTCTATATTTTGCCTTTTGACGATATCAACTCCCACTGGAACCGAGATCCGTCGTTTCCGAATGTTCATAAATAGAGTATTTAATGAATAATATATTCACTTAAATACTTGATCCGTTCACGTACTATTTGTGTGACCCTACGGGTTCAGTCAAGAGTAAGCTGTGGATTAATATTATCAATTCCACTTTAACTGAAGCGGCCTCTAGCTAGGCATTCAGCTCACTTGATCTCACTGTATTATTAACTTATTTAATCAATTAATTCTGAATTGCATTTATTAGACTTAGCATTGAATGCATACTTGGACCAAGAGCATATTTCCTTCAGAAACATGCCAAGGAAGCCAAGATTAGGTATGCGGTTCTGTCGCGATCATTCGGCACATTGAATATTTCAGGTCGTCCCAACTTAATAAGGAAATACTTGTGGCGTAGTGTTCAATTTCTTCAATACAGCTTCCTCATCGACGCACTACTTGCCCAAATTACATCAATATTGTGCCCAGTGGAGTCGCCACTGTGAGGGGGTCGAAAAACACGACGGGCATTTAAGAATATGGCCTGCAAGACATTCCCCTCTGATGTGGCAAACATATTATGTAAATAGGAACTAATAGTGGG
Source organism: Spinacia oleracea (assembly GCF_020520425.1). Classification (NCBI taxonomy): domain Eukaryota; kingdom Viridiplantae; phylum Streptophyta; class Magnoliopsida; order Caryophyllales; family Amaranthaceae; genus Spinacia; species Spinacia oleracea. The sequence continues at coordinate 98,746,020 of NC_079489.1, forward strand.
CGTTAGCCTCTCTTTACTAGTCTATAGGAGTCGTTATTCAGTTTTACAACAACATTGAAGAAAAATGACAAAACCCGGTTATCGTGATATGCCTAAAGTGCAAACATATTTAACTCACAATGGTCATAGGTTCCCTTGTGATCCTTGTTCTAGATATCTCTCAACGTACATCCAACGGAGTAGTGATTGAGAGTTCGGGGGACGTTTACTAATACAGGGATTGCCCAATATTATCCCACGCGGCGGTCCTTACTAGTTACGCGACGACGAAAGGGACATGCGTTATGCTACATTACTAATCTGATTTGGTTTTAATGAACAGATAATTAACTAAACAGTGTGATAAATACGGCAGACGGATGAGAATGCGTGACAGAGAGAGAAAAAAGCTTCAGTCAATACTCAAGCTTTGGGTATTATGTGGGGATTGTGTGACATTTTCCAGATTTCAGAGGCCCTATTTATAGTGTAACAGGCCGGAATTAAATAAGTTTGAAGAAATGAGATTTTTCTGAGAAGTAACCTGCAGCGCTAGAATTATATAGCGCTCTGTTCAGGAGCGCTGTTATTTTCTAGCGCTTAGTAGGGAAACGCCAAATCTGTTTTTTAATAGCTGGATTAAAACTTTTTTTTTTTGCATGATTGGGTGAGAACCAAATTGTAGAGCCAGAGTATTCTGGCGCTGGCTTTGGCGCGCTGGAATAATTGTGGCACATGTGTGCCTAGAGCTAGAAATTTCTAGCGTTGGTGTTTTACTCCACTTTTCCAGATTTATCAGATTTTATCCGAATCTCACTCACGATTTTATCTCTTAAAAATATTGGTTGGGATGCAACTCCTATTCTTTATCCGAGGATTAATTGTAATGCAACGTAATCACTTGAATATTTATCTTATACAATTACCATTTTGGACAACAATTAAGCATAACAACTACTATAAATAGCCGTTACTAAAAATGGAAATATGATTTGGAGATTGTCAGTCAGTTACAGGTTGTTCGTCGTATGCTTAGGAAAGCTTAGTCAAGCAGTGGTTGGTTTCATCATCGAACACACCACTTCGGTCCTAGGGACAAATGTAGGTGTCTAGAGTTATCCCCCACTTTGATTAAGTATGGGAAAGACGATAATCAAAGTATTGGTAGACGGAGTGAGTCTGGAACTTAGTCTTGTTAAGGCCAAATATAAACGAAGGTCTCACAAGCCCCCGAATTATAAAGTTTGACTTCAGGGTTATCACTAGGAATGCTAACCGTTCCCTCACGAGTCATTGATAATCTACTGACTTGAACTGACTTCTCACAGAGTCATTGACGAATTTCAAATGGTGAAAACAATTTTTTGAAAACAGATACTTAACTTGATAGAATACGGGAAATGGGATAAAAGACCTTTATAGAGAGGAAGGGATAAACTTCAAACGAAGACGAGTAATGGGTAAACCTTAAGCAGGGAACGAGGATCGGGACCTCTAACTTGGGGAGAGGATTGAGACCTCTAATGGGAAGAAGATCGGGACTTCTAACTTGGGGAGAGGATTTACATCTCTTAATGTGAAGAAGATCGGGACTTCTAACTTGGGAGGAGGATCGGGACCTCTAATGGGAAGAAGATCGGGACTTCTAACTTGGGACGAGATCGGGACCTCGTATTGAGAATAAGATCGGGACTTTTAACTTGAGAATGAGGATCGGGACCTGTAATGGGAAGAAGATCTGTACTTGTAACTTGAGAGTAAGGATCGGGACCTCTGAATGGGATGAATATCTGGAATTCTAACTTGAGAAAAAGGATGGGGACCTCTAATGGGAAGAAGATCTAGACTTCCAACTTGAGAATGAGGATCAGGACCTCTTTATGGGAAGAAGATATGGACTTCTAACTTGAGACTAGGATCTGGACCTCTAATTGGAGGAAGATGTGGACTTCTAATTTGAGAATGAGGATCGGGACCTTTAATGGGAAGAAGATATGGACTTCTAACCTCAGAATTTCTGAGGATCATGATTTTTAGAAAATCGTTACCTAAAGTGGGGTACGGTTATTTCCCGGAATATCGATGCCTGTCAGTGGGCTTCACGAAGTAAGTTATTTTTAATTTTTTTTAAAATAATAAAAAAAATTGAAATACCATTACGTTTTCCGCGGGAAGGAAAATGGAACATAGTTAAACAATTATTTGGCGTGAAAATGAGCGAAATAACACGACATTTTGTCTGATACAGCGCGTGCATGGCTGCGCTGGAAATTTTCCAGCGCGTGCATCCGAGCGCTGGTAATTTCCAGCGCACATCTTTAAATACGAACAGCGCAGCGGTAGTTCGCCATATCTGCTGCTGCTGCTTGGTATTTCCGAGAGTTTGCTCTCAATTTCCTTTGTCAATTTTGATGGGATTTTCTTGCTTGCTTCACCAAAATCGTCCCGAAGTCATCCTAGATCACATATATGTAAGTTTTTCGAATTTAACTCGATTTTTGTCTTAATTTTGAGTAAAAATTCGTACAAAATTTCATACTCAAATTGAATTGGGGTTTCTTGATTTTACCCCAATTTCTTGCAATTGTTTGCTTGTATATGATGTTTATAAAATGTATAAGTGTCTAGGCATGTTAATTTTTTTCAAGTGTATTGATTTTGGGTAATTTTGAGCATTTTCAAAATTAGCCCCCAAGTGTGCCTACCAATTGGTATTGGGGCACAAGCAATGTAGGTGTTCTTAGTGTGTTGATTGCGATTTACATGGTCCTTGAATGATAGAAAGTGCATGAATTTGATATTCGAAGTTGTTTATGGTCAATTTTGCGTGTATGAATTTATTACTAATTTCGAACTTAGTAACATGTTCATATTTAGGGAACAAATTTGTTTAATACCACTAGCTTGAGATGCTCAGAATTTTGGAATGTTATTTGTTTGCATGTTGGGTTTAAGATATGATGCCTTATAGTTTTCGTGTTCTTTGCGAAATTTAGCATGTCAGGCGATCCTACGTCCTCTTTTACGGAAGGGGATGCTTCTGACTACATGGTACAGCCGCGTGTAGCTCCTTCTCTCCCGAAGAGGTGTGAGCCTACTCGTCGAGCTTCTCGGGCTTCTCAGAGGACCAAAGGTGGTTCTTCGACTCCTCCGTTTGAGCTTATGGGAGGAGAGGAGTCTGACCCTGAGGAAGAGCCGGCTTGGTTGGGCCCTACTGAGTTCGATGGGGTCGGACTGCACTATGATTTAGGGCATCATGTGGTATCTCGGTTTCGGGCCGGTAGAGGTGGTACGCCCTAACGCATCTAGGCGGTTCTTACGGTTGATTTGTGAGTGGTGGTGAGATACCATCAACAATTTTCAATTTCCCTGAGGGGAGATGACCATTCTCTCGAGGAATATACTTCCTTTAAGGGTTTGTCCTTTATGGGTACTTCGATTTTTATCCCTAGGGACGGGGAGCTGTCGTCAAAGAGGACGGTTAGAGATTTTATTGGTGAGGAATTGGCTGTTGAGGCGGAGAAGTATCGAGAGAAGAGAATGACTTATTCCTTGTTGGTGTCTGTTTTGGCGGAGGGTCGCCCTTCTAGTGCTTTTGCGAGGTTATATGCTCGCATTTCCAACTTGTTGTTCTTGAATTCGACGATCTTGTCCAACTGTTTTGAGAGGGTTGATCTCTGGCTGATTCCGTTGGTGCGGAATCTGTCTAAGATGGACTCGTTTTGCTGGGGTGGGCCAGCTTACGCGAACCTGATCAGTCACATGAGCGTGGTCGTGAGGGTTCTGGATGGTCCGGATAGGCATGTGAGGCCTATTTCTCTATGCGTCGTGTCGCGGCTTATCAAGGTATGTTCCTTGTTTACTCTGTAGGAATGCTAAATGGACGGGGTACTTATTCCAACCTGTTTCTTTCCTGTTATTGTCTTTTTGCAGTTGTGGGCTTTCGAGCGCATGCCGCTTTTTGCCCCTCGGTCTGGCAGGGTGGACGGAGGTAACCCCGTGGCCAACTGCTGGGAAGTTTAAGAGACGGCTCACTATGTCGAGATTCAAAGACATGATCATGACTGCGCACCCTGACAAGGTAGGTGTAGCTAGTTTTGTCTTCATATTGTCTCGTTTTATGTGAGTTACTTGACCTATTGTTTTTTGTTTATTCTGCAAACATGTGGGTTGGTTCTGCTGGGCCCGGCTGGGCGAGATGGCGAAGTTGAGGGAAGCTCGACAACAGTCTCGGTGGCGGATCATGTATCAGGGTCTCAGTGGTCCTGCTTGGTTTTAGGGGAGCAAGTCCTCCGGCAGACGACAGAGCTTGTGCGGGTGCCTGTCGCCCCCTAATAGCATGTTGCGCCATACGGGTATCCTTCTTAGTCGTCGGGCGGTGCTTCGACATGGTGTGCCTGCGTGACAGTTGGTGATTGCTGATGCCAGCTATTCGGATTTCGTGCGCGACCGTATCTTGCTTCCCCCGGTCGTTGAGGTACTTATAATCTTGAATTATGTTGATATGCACGTGTTTTCTCTTTCTTGATGTGTTTGACTAATAGTTTGTCTGTGTTGCAACCTTAGCCTAGGGATCATGACGATTGGATGCCGCCTGATTGTGTGATTCATTATACCACGGCGGGTGGTTCTAGGATGACAAATGAGGTGTCTGTCATCCCCGTCGAGGAGGGAGTTCACCCGTTAGTTCTTGTGAATGCATGCACGGTATAATATCTTGTTAGTCTGGCAATTATACTTGTTATATGCTTGTTTTATTTATGAATGTTGACGTTTCCGCTCCTGTCAGGTACCTGTTAGGATAGTCAACCAGGTAGTCAGGGTGGTTAACCGGTTGAAGGTCGCGATGTCCTCGACTCGGGCGGCTCTTTCCTACATCAACCCGGGTTTGACTCAGGTAGTGTGCCTGGTCATTTTATTTTAGTTTGTCAAGTAGTGTGCTAACTTGTCATCTGACCTTTGCAGACTGAAGCACCGCAGGCTCGTGCACATGAGATAGTGCGGACTGCTCGGAGGGACCGACACTCTTTTGAGGGTGATCGTGGTGCCTCTGGGTCGCATGCGAGACCCCATTTTTCAGATTTCGGGTTGGGACAGAGGCATGTGCGGCCGTTGATCGAGCCCTGGAGGAGCTATGCTGGTTTGTCCAGGGTGCCGACGTCCCAAATGGGATGGCAGGTCCCCCCGTTTCAGCCATTCCAGGCCGGTTGGCAGCCTCAACCATTTCAGTTGACTTTCACCACCGGGTGGGTGCATGCACCGCAGACGCAGAGTTGGGGATCTTCTCAACTCGATGACTTGTTCGATGGATTGCATGGTTCGCAGGGTGCAGGTACGAGTGGAGGTGCTCATGATGAGGAGGACTAACCCTTCCCTCCAGGGTTCATCGGGCCCCCTTAGTAGGCCATGTGTTTATTTAGACATGTAGTATTTTTCGTACTTGATACTCATGTTACGATTTTGTATATAATTTTAAATTTTAAGTATTTAGCTTCTGCTTTTTGTTCGTGCATTGAATCCATTTTGCGAAAAATAGGCCATTTTTTTGCCTCTTGCTTAGTCGGAGGTTGATGAGGGACATTTATGTCGCCCTTAGCTTAGAATTTTGGTTCATTTTAAGTTTTTGTACCTCTAGCTTTCTTGATGTGGAAATCTTTGCATCCATCTTTGCCATGTCCGGCTATTCTTATTGGTGAGTTCGTTCTTTATTACGGTTCTTTGCAGGACTTGCTCCCACGTCATCACCGGCAATATCCTTTTAACTCACATGCATTCTTTGGGATCGGGCATTATCCTTGTGGGGCATTGGTTGCATGGGTAGATGTGCCCCTCCTAGTTTCGTTTTAGTCCTTGAGGACATGGCCTAATTCAAGCTTGGGGGGAAATTCTATTGTTTGGTTGCTACTTATATCTCCATGTGATGGATTGCTTGATTTTGTGAATATTTTGTGATTTTGTGCATATTTCTTGATTAGTTTCATTGATTCTCTTTATTTTCTTTATTTTCTTTTCTTTTTCATTTCTTTTTTGTTTCTCTTTGCTTTTCGATCATAGTCAAGACAAGTTTTTCTACTTTTTAGGATTTATTCTTGATTCGGGGATAATAAAAATGGAGCTTGTAGGTTAGAATGCTTTTATTCCTAATTGGTAGATGTGTGCACGGTTTTCAATGTCTTGGTTCGAGTCTAGGATTTAGGTGTTAACAAAGTCGGTTAGAAATTTGGGTAGCATGAGTATTGAACCCTTGGTTTGTGGTAAGACGGTGTCGATCTCTCTAGTGACTTGAAACCGGAGAGGGTAGTATTTGCTCCCATTTGTGAGGATCATGTTCATTTTAGCCCAAACACATGTATACATATATTGAGTGTCATGGATCCTTGGCTTGACTTTCTTATACCCCAAATTTGACTTTTTCCTTCCCGAGACCGCGACCGAACTACTTTAGGGGACGATAGAGGTATTTCTTTCGGTGACTATTTTTCTTTTTAGCTTAGGACATTATTTTCTATTTTTCTCATATATTTTTGTTTGCACTTTCCCCCTTGCTAGCCATTTGAGCCTTGCCCCTTCATTTCTTATAAGCTCATTGCCTATTAGCCTTTGTTTTATTTTCACCCTTAGAAGTGATAGTGAAGCTTTGTGTTATTGCTCTTAATGGCTTTGAATGATTATGCAATGAAGAGGAATGATTGATGTTGGTTAGAATGGAAAGTTTTTTGGAAATATGTTGTATATAGTGAATAAAGAAGCATAAGCAAAAAGAGAAAGGGAAGTTTTGAAAAAGCCAAAAATAGAGAAAAACAAGGCAATGAGAAAAGTTTCAATTGAAACACAAAAAAAGGAGAAAATCAAATCAAGAAAAGTTCAAAAAGAGTTTTAGTTTAGTTTTGTTGTTGAATAAGCTTGGGGGTGCCCCAAATAAGTGATGTGAATTTGTTTTGGTTCTATTTGCTTGAGTAAAGTTCATTTTGCGCTTCACTTTAGTGTTGAGCACCAATTTTCAAATTTGTTGCACGCCCTTTCCCCTAGCCTATACGTTACACCATAAAAGCCCTCTTGACCCTTTTGAGTTGAGTCGTTGTCGGTGGAGGGAGGATTTGGTCAAATTTATGGATGGGATTGTCATGATAAGATGTCGAGTAACCCTCTCTCCTCTCTTGAAATTCTTGTCTTTTTCGGCGCCTTCGCGGCGTCACGAGAAGCTATCTTTGAGGGTGAATGGGATCTAGAGAGTTTACTCGGTAAGAACAGTTGAAGGGGGATAGATAAATGCAAATCCTCAGTTCTCTTTGCTTCACACTTGAATCCTTCACTCGACTTAGGACATAGGTTAGCGTGCATTCGATTATTGGTTAGTAATATTAGCATTCGTTTGTGCTCGTTCCATAATAAAAGCCCGGTTCTTGATTCTTTTTGTAGTTTTCCTTTTCTTTTCTTTTCTTTTCTTTTCTTTTCTTTTCTTTTCTTCTCTTTTCTTTGTTTGTTTTTAGTTTATTTTCCTTTTTAGGTCTTGCCTTGATTCAATTTTTGGAAGAGTTATGGGTTGAACTCTTTGGAAACCCTTGCGAGATCCAACTCTCCTTCATGAGCGATTGTGGGATTTAAAGAGCTTGTTGCATGTGCTTAAATGCAACCGTGATTCCTACGAAAGTGAGTTAGTGTGCATTCGTGTAGTTCTTATTTTCGTAATTTTGATTTTGAATAATAAGCCCATTCTCCTCTCCGTTTCTCATTCTAGCTTTGCTTGAGGACAAGCAAAGGTTTAGCTTGGGGGAGTTTGATGAGCGACATTTATGTCGCTCTTAGCTTAGGATTTTGGTTCATTTTATTAGCATTTTATTATTATTTTTCCTTCGTTTTATCGTTTTTAGTTCGTTTATCGCATTTTTGTATTAATCGTAATATTTTCTCATCTTGCGTAGATTTTAGTCATTTTTTGCTTTAAACGTGTCTTTTGTTCGCATTCTCATTGCGTAAGGGTCGTTTTGAGCATTAACGTGTTTATAATGTGTCATTATGCTTGACGATGTTTAATATGATTTTACGATTTGTAAAAATGCGATGTGAATTATTAATACGATTTTCTATTCTTAACGTTGAATTTGAGGATGGGTTCAAGCAATCCAATACTCATATTAAGATGATTGAGACCCAACTAGCTCAACTTGCTAGCACCATCAAGGAGCAACAAGTGCACACAAGTCTCCCACCCCAAGGTCAACCTCCTAAGCAAATGTACGCAATTGTGACAAGGAGTGGGAAGACTTTAGATGATGGTGTTACGCATGTTGAAGCTCAATGCTCTAGGGGGGAAAATTCTAAGGGAGATGAGTCCTCGGACCATGATGATGAGGAAGGGAAGTCTCATGTCGATGGCATGAGTGATGGTGATAAGTCGAATGAGACTACCCTTCTTCCTCTCCCAACTCCTACTCCCCCCTACCGTCAAAGATTTGTCGGTAAGAAGATGGATGACCAATTCCACAAATTCCGGGAAACCATTAGCAAACTTTATGTCTCATTATCTTTTACCGAGGCACTCAAACAAATGCCCCACTACTCAAGATTCATGAGGGACATTCTTAGTGGCAAGAGAGGGTGTGAACCCAAGGAGACCGTTCTACTCACGGAGAGTTGTAGCGCTCTAATTCAGCACTCCTTTCCCCCAAAACTCAATGATCCCGGGAGTTTTTCTATCCCTTGTAGAATTCAAAAGCTAAAATTTGAGAATTCTCTTTGTGATTTGGGGGCAAGTGTGAGCATCTTGCCATATAAGATTTTTGAGAAGCTTACTCTTGGTGATCTCTCTCCTACCGCTATGTCATTGCAACTAGCCGATCGATCGGTTATGTTTCCATTGGGTAGGATTGAGGATGTTCCCCTCGTAGTTGGCAAGCTTACTTTTCTTGTTGACTTCGTTGTCTTGGACATCGATGAGGATGCCCACACCCCCATTATCTTGGGGAGGCCATTCTTGGCCACCGCGGGTGCCCTTATCGACGTGAAAGGGGGACTTATCACCTTGAAGGATGGAGATGCCAAAGCTAGCTTCAAGCTCACTATTTATGATCAATGTTGTCCCAAAATGAAAAGTTGCATGAAAATCGACACTCTTGCTTGTGTTGAGAACAACCATACTTGTGCTAATTCTTCTAACTGAAGGAAATAATGCCCTTGGTCCAAGTATGCATTCTATGTTAAGTCTAATAAATGCGGTTCAGTATTAATTAACAAGTTAATAATTCAGTGAGATCAAGTGAGCTGAATGCCTAGCTAGAGGCCGCTTCGGTTCAAGTGGAATTAATGATATTAATCCACAGCTTACTCTTGACTGAACCCGTAGGGTCACACAAATAATACGTAAACGGATCAAGTATTTAATGGCATTAAATACTCCATCTATGGATATTCGGAATCGACGGATCTTGGTTTCAGTGGGAGCTGAGATCGTCACAGGTAAGAAATGAATACTCCGGAAACGATGATATTGCCGGAAACGGAAATATAAATATTATCCAAGTCGTAGATGTTGCCGGAAACGGAAACATGGTACGTATCGGGAAATATTATCGGAAATGGAAATATTGCCGGAATCGGAAATATTGCCGGAAACGGAAATATTGTCAGAATCGGAAATATTATCGGAATCGGAAAATAATTCCGGAAACGGAAATATTAAAATTTTTGTTCGAAACGGAAATTAATTCCGGAATCGAAAATATTAAATATTGTTCGTATCGGAAATATATTCCGGAATCGGGAATTTAATCGGAAGCGTATCGTACGAATAAGCATCGGACGAGGCCTGCCGGACGAGGGCCCAGCACGAAGCCAGGCCATCGCCCAGCAAGCCAAGCGCGCCACACGAACAGCCAAGGCCACGCCAGGCCCAGCGCAAGGCCAGGCCCAGCAGGCCATGGCAGCACGCACAGCGCGCGCAGCGCGCGCAGCTGCGAGCAGTGGGCCGCGAGCATTGCTGCAGCTCGCGTGGGCTTGTAGCTCGCGTGGGCCGTGCGGCCGTGTGGGCTGTGCGCGGGCATGGCCTGCACGCTTGCGGGTCATGCTCGCGTAAGTGTTTGTGTTCGCATACGAAACCTAAAACGTGCAGAATTCGGTTAATGATTAAATTCCTAATTCTATTTGATAAATTAATTAAATAAGAGTTTTATTATAATTCTAATTTAATTAATTCGTATCCTAATAGGATTCCAATTCTCTTTCCATACCCCTATAAATATGTGGCCTGAGTTCACAATTTATAACGAGTAATTTAAGTATTCAAAGTGAGTTTTGAGAGAAAAATTCAGTCACACATCTTGCTCAAAAGTGCCGAAAATTTATAGTACCTTAGGGGCGATTCTAGTTGGTCAATCTTAAGGCGGATCCGGACGTGCTGTGGACTATCTACGGAGGGACGACACTTGGAGTCCTAAAGACTTGTTCTTGTTCGGTTCGGGCGCAGCTAGGGAAGGCACGCAACAAAGAGTATGCATCTAAATTATGCTATATGATTATGTGTAAATAATATGTATTCCTGGCTTAATGGTTGTTTCCGCATGGTTTATGAATTGTCATATGTATCATAACCTAACAGTGGTATCACGAGCCTCTTATTATTTTCATAATCTAAATTGCATGAACATGGTTAAATATTACAAATTTGCAAGAATTAAAAGGGTTGATTAATTTTCGTAATTGTTAATTAATTGCAAATTGCGTTTATTTAATTATACGTACGCAGTTTTTCGGCAGTTTCTTCGTTACTCATCCAAATCGAGTGATTTTTGTGTCAATTCCACATGTAAAAGGCATTCTAAAATTTTTCTGCCCAACCCAGAATTCTCAAATTCGAAGCCTAACTATGACTTTTCGAAGGTTTTAGTTTTTCGAATGCAAAATTTCGTAAATTTAAGATGTTAAATATGCCTAACCTACTGTATATGTTTAACAAGTTTGAATGCCTAGCCTTGTTAATTATGCAATCTAATTTGTAATTATGATTAATTTGTTGAAAATTAGAATAATTTAGAATTAATTTGATTTTCATAATTAATTATAATTTAATTAGAAACCTATGATTAAAAACCACCATAAAAATTATAAATTTATGATAAATTTCAAATTTTTATGACCTAGGCTTGAATCCATGATAATCGGAAATCAATTGAATAATAAATTTTCGATTTTTCGCCCTAAAATTATGAAATTAATATTAATTTATTAATTTGTCATTAATTTTAAATATAAATTTTAAATTTTTATGCGATTCGTTCATATAACTTGCACGCACAAAGCAATGGACGCTACGTGTTACCCTTAAGGGGTGTTGTATAGTGCGGGCATGCGACGACGAGCAAGGGAGCTCGTCGCCCGTGCGGCACGAATGCAATGAGCAAGGGCATGGTGCACGAGCACAAGGCAGCAGCCCTGCCTTGTGTCGTGGGCCACGAGCAATGGACGAATGGGTATGGGCGAAGGCAAGGCACGACAGTCGCGTGTGGGCAGCAAGCGAGCTGCGCCACAACGCGCACTGCCTCGCGCGCAGCGAGCGCAAGCTCGCGTGCCACGAGCGCTGCGCCCAGCGTCGATCGCGCGCAGCGAGCAATTGCTCGCGCACAGAGAGCGATGGCTCGCGTGCATCGAGCGCTGGAGCGCGCGCAGCAAGCGCTGGCGAGCGCGCACAGCGAGCGATGGCTCGCGTGCATCGAGCGCTGGCGCGCGCGCAGCGAGCACCACTTGTGCGATGGCTTGCGATGGGAAGATGCAGCAGCTATGCGACGAGCGCATGGGCTGCGCGCACATGGCCAGCGATGGCTGTGTGCGTGTGGCCCATGGGCGTGCGATGCGTAGGGTGTTTGCATTACGATTAGATCGTTTTGAATGTTTAATTTGAAATTTTCGGTTTACGTAATTTTAATTAATTTTAAAATTAATAATTTAAATTATTTTCTTGGATTTTAATTTTGAATATTGTAATTATAATAAATTTTATTTATTCTAATTATTTTACTAAAATTAAAATCATGAATTAATTTAAACACGACTGAAATCAAATTAAAATTTTTGGATTCAATTATAAATTTATATGGGCTTTAAATTTTAATTAAATTTGTATGTTTCCGGTTAGACTTGAAATACATTTTTATGTTTAAAATTAGTAAAGCATATGAATTTATTGGTTTAGTGGGAGCGCTTTTTAGTCATAAACTCTTGATTAGGTCTACGAATCCTTAAGGTTAAAACAACTTGATTAGAATTAATAAGGACTGAATAATTGGTAGATTATTGGTGCCCTTGATTAATTGCTGCAAATGTTTACGTGATGCATAATGTGTTTTACTAACCAGCTATGTGGGCCATTCATGATAATGAATGGGTGAATGGTATATATTGTATATGTACTGTTTTGCAGGTTATGAAGTGACTAGTATGGCCCAAATAGGATAGAAAATATGGTCTGCGTACCATTAATTTGAATGTAATTGGTCTAAAGTACCAAAGTTGTTTTTTAATTCAAATATGGTCTGCGTACCATCAAATAGTTGTAATTAGTTTTAATTATAGCTTATCCTATTTGAAGAAAATGGTGCCTCCCACGGAGATTTTCAAGACGGACTTTGAAGTCAAAGCTTCAAGATGAAGTCGGGCCATACTAGATCACATTTATCTTATGCATGCTTTAAGTTATTTATTGCTTTAAATATGTCTTAATTATGCATAAGATTGTGGCTTGATTATGTTGCATGATTAAGGATTTTAGTTCACTTAAAATCTAACCAACATAGTAAGAGCCTTAAGTTCCAAACTTAAAAATTGAGTTAAAAGGTGCCATGCCAAAATATACACTTGCTTGGATATCCTTTACATCAATCTAGTAATAGTTTTCGCTCAGCGAGGTGTTACTTATTGGTCCTAAAGGGGCAAGGTACACAAATAATTGTGAGTACATGTTAGTTTTGGTGAAACTCAACGATATAAGTAAGGAGTCCTTTTATGTCGTGGCAAAATCGATAGGTTTACCTAATAAGTTCTTAGACGTACCTATCAACCAAGAATAGTTTCTAGACTATTAGCAAAAGGCTTTTGCTTACCTAAGATGTTTTAGGATTAAGTCGACAAACTGTGCTTAGTTCTTCAATGATTTTAGGATCTTGGAATCATTTTATTCACACCTGCCGGAACACATAACTTGAATAAAATGCTTAATAAACATTGAATTATGCATGTATGCAAGAATTTAAGTTTATTAAGAGAAACTGTGAATGGTTATTTATTTGTTTATTCTTTTCAATTGTAGTTTTTAATATGGCAAACAACAATTCATTCAACATTCGATCAATTCTCGAAAAGGAGAAGTTGAACGGGAAAAACTTCCTTGACTTGCAAAGGAACTTGCAAATAGTTCTTATGCAGGAAGAAAAGGAGTATGTCCTAGATGAGGCGATGCCCGAAGCCGCAGGCGACGGGGTCACTCAGGCAGCCCTCAATCGTTGGATTGATGCCAACAAGGATGTGAAATGTCTAATGCTCGCCACCATGAGTGCGGATCTGCAGAAAACGTTCATCAACTCAGATGCTTTCACAATCATCAGTGAGTTGAAGAACATGTTCCAAGATCTGGCTCGAGTCGAAAGATTCGAGACTCATAGGCAAATTCTTGAGACCAAGCTTAAGAAAGGCGAGCCCGTAAGTCCACATGTTCTCAAAATGATTGGACTCATTGAGAATATGAGTCGGCTGGATCAGCAATTTTCTCAGGAAATGGCTATAGACACCATCCTCCATTCTCTTCATAGCGGGTATGATCAGTTTAAACTGAACTACAGTATGAATAGTCTGGACAAAACGCTCACTAAGCTTCACGGTATGTTGAAGACCGCTGAAAAGACGCTCAAAAGTGATAAGCAGGATGTGCTTATGGTGCGTGGCGGCAAGTTCAAGAAATCTGGAAAGAAGAGGAATGCTAAGAAAGGTGGCAACAAGGCCAGCCCAACTAAGCAAACTGGCGCCAAATCTGTAAAGAGGAAGGTCAGTCAACCCACTTCTGAATCCGAATGCTTCTACTGCAAGAAGAAGGGGCATTGGAAGAGAGATTGCTTGAAGCTAAAGGAAGATCAAAAGAACGGAACAGTCGTTCCATCTTTAGGTATTTTCGTTATAGACTGTATACTTGCTAATTCAACTTCTTGGATATTAGATACAGGTTGTGGCTCACACTTATGTTCTAATCCACAGGGACTAAGAAGAAGTAGAAAGTTAAGCAAGGGTGAAGTCGACCTACGAGTGGGAAATGGAGCACGGATTGCTGCATTAGCTGTAGGAACTTACTTTTTGTCGTTGCCCTCCGGGCTAGTTTTGGAACTGGAAGAATGTTTCCATGTTCCAAGTCTTACTAAAAACATCATTTCAGTTTCTTGCCTAGATGCTAAGGGATTTTCCTTTTTAATAAAAGACAATAGTTGTTCGTTTTATTTTAAAGAGATGTTTTATGGATCTGCTAGATTAGTCAATGGACTTTATTTATTAGATCACGACAAACAAGTATATAACATAAATACCAAAAAGGCCAAAAAGGATGATTCAGATCTCACCTATCTGTGGCATTGTCGATTGGGCCATATTAACTTGAAACGCATAGAAATACTTCAAAAGGAAGGAATTCTAGAACCATTTGACTTAGAGGATTATGGTAAGTGCAAATCATGTTTACTTGGAAAAATGACAAAGCAACCTTTCTCTAAAGTTCCAGAAAGAGCAACTGAACTATTGGGTTTTATCCATATAGATGTATGTGGACCAATGAGTACAAATGCTAGAGGTGGTTTCAGCTACTTTATCACTTTCACTGATGACTTCAGTAGATATGATTATGTCTACCTAATGAAGCATAAGTCTGAATCCTTTGACAAATTCAAGGAATTTCAGAGTGAAGTAGAGAATCAATTAGGCAAGAAGATTAAGGCACTGCGGTCTGATAGAGGCGGTGAATATCTGAGCTATGAATTTGATGACCATCTGAAAGAATGTGGAATTCTATCAGAATCGACTCCTCCTGGAACACCACAATGGAACGGTGTGTCGGAACGGAGGAACAGAACCTTGCTAGACATGGTCAGGTCAATGATGGGTCAGGCCGAACTTCCATTAGAATTTTGGGGACATGCACTAAATACGGCTGCACTCACTATAAATAGAGCTCCGTCTAAAGCTGTCGAAAAGACTCCATACGAATTATGGTTTGGAAAGCCTCCAAATGTGTCTTTTCTTAAGATTTGGGGATGTGAAGTATACGTCAAACGATTAATTTCAGACAAACTTCATCCAAAATCTGACAAATGTATCCTTGTGGGCTATCCAAAGGAAACAAAGGGGTATTACTTCTACAATACATCTGAGAACAAGGTGTTTGTTGCTCGAGATGGTGTCTTTTTGGAGAAAGATCACATTTCCAAAATGACAAGTGGGAGAAAAGATGACATTCAAACTCTAGAGAATGCTCAAGATGACATTCAGGACGAAACTCAGAGATCTTTAGAAGAATCTGGTGAGAATCATGGTCAATCTAGAAATGTTACCCCGCGTAGATCGCAAAGATATAGATCTCAACCGGAAAGGTACTTAGGTATTTTGACGAACGAGAGCTATGACGTTCTATTACTTGAAAGTGATGAACCTGCGACTTACAAACAAGCTATGACGAGCCCTAGCTCCAAGCAATGGCAAGAAGCCATGCAATCTGAATTAGACTCCATGTCTGAAAACCAAGTATGGGATTTGGTCGATTTGACAGATGGCTACCAAGCCATTGGAAGCAAATGGGTTTTCAAACTGAAAAAGGACAAGGATAGGAAACTTGAAGTTTTCAAAGCTAGATTGGTTGCAAAAGGTTACAGGCAAGTCCACGGTGTGGATTATGATGAAACCTTTTCACCAGTTGCAATGCTAAAGTCTATTCGGATAATGTTAGCAATCGCTGCATATTACGATTACGAAATATGGCAGATGGATGTCAAAACTGCTTTCTTAAACGGCGTTTTAACAGAAACTGTGTTTATGACACAGCCTGAAGGTTTTGAGGATCCAAAGAATGCTAAAAAGGTATGCAAGCTAAAGAAGTCAATCTACGGATTGAAGCAGGCATCCAGGAGCTGGAATATACGTTTTGATGAAGCAGTCAGTGACTTTGGTTTCATCAAGAACGCGGACGAATCTTGTGTATACAAGAAGGTCTGTGGGAGCAAAATTTCTTTCCTAGTATTACATGTCGACGACATATTACTTATCGGAAATGACATTCCTATGTTGAACTCTGTCAAGATTTGGCTTGGGAAATGTTTTTCGATGAAAGATCTAGGAGAAGCACAGTACATATTGGGCATCAAGATTTACAGAGATAGATCTAAAAGGTGATTGGACTTAGTCAAAGCACTTATATCAATAAGGTGCTAGATAGGTTCAAGATGGCGGACTCCAAGCGAGGCTACCTACCCATGTCTCATGGAATGACTCTAAGCAAGACTCAGTGCCCAAAAACACTTGATGAGCGTAGACGAATGAATGGGATTCCATATGCATCATTGATTGGTTCAATAATGTATGCTATGATATGTACACGCCCGGATGTTGCGTACGCACTCAGTGCTACGAGCAGATACCACTCAGACCCAGGAGAGGCGCATTGGACTGCTGCCAAGAACATTCTGAAGTACCTGAAAAGGCACAAAGATGACTTCCTGGTCTATGGTGGAGATGATGAATTAATTGTTAAAGGCTATACGGACGCAAGTTTCCAAAGCGACAAAGATGATTTCGGATCACAGTCTGGGTTTGTCTTCTGCCTCAACGGAGGAGCAGTAAGCTGGAAAAGTGCTAAGCAAAGCACCATTGCGGATTCTACAACTGAAGCGGAGTACATTGCTGCACATGAAGCAGCAAAGGAAGCTATATGGCTAAGGAAGTTCATAGGTGAACTCGGTGTAGTCCCCTCCATTAAAGGACCAATAGCCCTGTATTGTGATAATAACGGAGCTATTGCACAGGCAAAGGAGCCTAGACACCACCAGAGAGTCAAGCATGTACTTCGTAGATTTCACCTTCTACGAGAGTTCGTTGAAAGAAAAGAAGTCGAGATAAGCAAAATTGGTACTGATGACAACATATCAGATCCATTAACTAAACCTCTGCCGCAGGCGAAGCACAACTCGCACACTGCAGCTATGGGAATCAAGCATATTGGAGAATGGCTTTGATGTCTCTGTTTAATGTTTTAAAGTTTTAGTGTTTAAATCTTTGTAAAACATTATTGGTTAATCATTCACAATAAATGAAAAGAATTCATTTTTCCATTTAATTTGTGGTTTATTAAATGATGAGTCCCTTCAATTTGACGATATATTCAAGATAGACTGTCAGGACCAGTCCTGTGACTAAGAAATGTCTATCAAGTGAACTTGAATGTCAAAGGTTGAAAGTGGTCCCTAGTCGGAGTTTTCTATAAAATTGGACGCATAGAAAACGTTAGACGATTAGAATGCAAGATGACTAATAGTTCTGTTTCTTGAACTATGTGGACATGGCAATGTCATAAATCATTTGCATAGATACTTACTTTGGGAAGACTAGTATCGGACAAGACCTATGAAACTTTACTGTAAGAGATGAAAATCTGTCATAAGTAAATTTCATTAAAATTATTAGACACTAAATCCTCAATACCTGAGTGATTTGAGATTACTTGTTTGAGAACTGGTTGCTTTGACGTTGACCAACCGTCGCACCGTAAAAGGAGGCTATAAAGGCAACGCTCAGGTAATCACCTATCAAACGAAGTCTAGTCTCAAGATCACAAGACTGGGATTGTCCTCCCATAAATCGGGATGAGATGCTTAAAAGTTGTACAAGGCCACTCGGAGAGCTAGAAACTGTGAAATGCATGGCCGTGCTCGGATGAATCATAGGCTATGATTATCTGTTTATTTGATCAGTTGAACTCTGAAACCGAGGAACACCTCTGGACATAATAAGGATGACAACTCTTACCTTATGTTCAAGAGCAAGCATCGAGCGACAAAGGAATTAGGAAATGCACACTTGTCCCTAAGGACAAGTGGGAGACTGAAGGAAATAATGCCCTTGGTCCAAGTATGCATTCTATGTTAAGTCTAATAAATGCGGTTCAGTATTAATTAACAAGTTAATAATTCAGTGAGATCAAGTGAGCTAAATGCCTAGCTAGAGGCCGCTTCAGTTCAAGTGGAATTAATGATATTAATCCACAGCTTACTCTTGACTGAACCCGTAGGGTCACACAAATAGTACGTAAACGGATCAAGTATTTAATGGCATTAAATACTCCATCTATGGATATTCGGAATCGACGGATCTTGGTTTCAGTGGGAGCTGAGATCGTCACAGGCAAGAAATGAATACTCCGGAAACGATGATATTGCCGGAAACGGATTTATGGATCGTATCGGAAATATAAATATTATCCAAGTCGTAGATGTTGCCGGAAACGCAAACATGGTACGTATCGGGAAATATTATCGGAAATGGAAATATTGCCAGAATCGGAAATATTGCCGGAAACGGAAATATTGTCAGAATCGGAAATATTATCGGAATCGGAAAATAATTCCGGAAACGGAAATATTAAAATTTTTGTTCGAAACGAAAATTAATTCCGGAATCGAAAATATTAAATATTGTTCGTATCGGAAATATATTCCGGAATCGGGAATTTAATCGGAAGCGTATCGTACGAATAAGCATCGGACGAGGCCTGCCGGACGAGGGCCCAGCACGAAGCCAGGCCATCGCCCAGCAATCCAAGCGCGCCACACGAACAGCCAAGGCCACGCCAGGCCCAGCGCAAGGCCAGGCCCAGCAGGCCATGGCAGCACGCACAGCGCGCGCAGCGCGCGCAGCTGCGAGCAGTGGGCTGCGAGCATTGCTGCAGCTCGCGTGGGCTTGTAGCTCGCGTGGGCCGTGCGGCCGCGTGGGCTGTGCGCGGGCATGGCCTGCACGCTTGCGGGTCATGCTCGCGTAAGTGTTTGTGTTCGCATACGAAACCTAAAACGTGCAGAATTCGGTTAATGATTAAATTCCTAATTCTATTTGATAAATTAATTAAATAAGAGTTTTATTATAATTCTAATTTAATTAATTCGTATCCTAATAGGATTCCAATTCTCTTTCCATACCCCTATAAATATGTGGCCTGGGTTCACAATTTATAACGAGTAATTCAAGTATTCAAAGTGAGTTTTGAGAGAAAAATTCAGTCACACATCTTGCTCAAAAGTGCCGAAAATTTATAGTACCTTAGGGGCGATTCTAGTTGGTCAATCTTAAGGCGGATCCGGACGTGCTGTGGACTATCTACGGAGGGACGACACTTGGAGTCCTAAAGACTTGTTCTTGTTCGGTTCGGGCGCAGCTAGGGAAGGCACGCAACAAAGAGTATGCATCTAAATTATGCTATATGATTATGTGTAAATAATATGTATTCCTGGCTTAATGGTTGTTTCCGCATGATTTATGAATTTTCATATGTATCATAACCTAACACTAATGATTTTCATGTTTCTAAGTGTGCTAATAAGCTTGCTAGGTCTTCTCTCAGTGAAAGGGAAGTCCATGGAGATCCAAAGACTCTTGGGGATGAGTTTGATGATGTTGTAACCATCCCCGAGTTATTTGAGATGCATGATGAAGATGTTAATGGAGCTAAACGCCCCAAGGTGTTCCATAGGTCGGCTAAGAAAGCCAAGCAGTCCAAGAAGGTCAAGAATCCATCAATTCCCGAGGAGGGGCATGTTGGTGGATCGTTTGGCTTCCGTCTCTTGAAAGGCGGTATCGGTAAGGTCTTTGTGCCCAAAGGGGCAAAGAAGTGCATGGTAACTAGTGTTGACCCAAGTTGGTCGTGTTTGACCCCCCTTGACCTTTTTGGGGGGGTCCGTCAAGCTAATGACGTTAAACGAGCGCTTCCCAGGAGGCAACCCGGTTGTCTAACTCTTGTACTGTTTGGTTTTTGTGTATTTTCATCTTTTTACTTTTCTTCTCATAATAAGTATGTTGAGTTGGGTGTGCATTAGTCGAAGCAAGCCCAAAAACATAAACTCCAGCTCCGTGCGATCGCACGGTTGATTCATGTGGTCGCACGAAACTGGAAGATCGAGGCAGTTGCTCCCAGCCTTTCCGTGCGATCGGGCGCTGCTGGGGGTGCGATCGGGCTCGAACCGTGCGATCGCACGGTTATTTCGTGCGCTCGCACGGGTCGGGCTGCGCTGTTCTGCGATCGTGTTATTGGAAAATCCGCCCCTTTCTTTTTCATTTCTTCACCTCACTTCTCATTCCTTCACCATCTCTCTACTTTCCTCTCTACTCCAACTCCTCAAAACTCCATTTCCTACTCAATCTTTCTCACACATTTCACTCTACACCACTCACATTCACAAATTCATCCTCATTCCTCACCTCAAAACCAATTATTTCTGATTTTTCTCAAAAACCCCAAATTTTTAGGGTTTGGTTGAACATTGATTTTGTGATTCCTTGTTGTGATTAGAGCATTGGAGTTTGCTTTTGCGTGATCTTGTCTACTTGTGGTGACAATTTCTTTCCCTTCTTTCTTCATTGTTCTTTACATTTAAGCTCATTTTTCATACTATTTGGGTGAAATTCTGAAATCTTTGATTTTGATTGTTTGGATTTGCATGTTTGTTTTTGTGTTTGTTCCTTGCTAGTCTATACTTATTATGCATGTTTCATTGTGAATATTTGTCAAGACTAGTCTATTGATTGATTTTTGGTGAAATGTTGGTGGAATTCTTGGTGGTTGTTGTTTTTTTTGGATAATGAGGATTGTTTAATGAGGATTGTTTTGGTTGAACTTGAGTGATGAAGTGATACTTGTTGGTGATAATTTTGATAGTAGATTGTCGTTTTTTTTTACTAACTTAGTTTTCTCCTTTTGCCTTGCATTGTGTTTCTTTTCTTTCTTGTGTGTAGATTTTTGTCCCTAACATCATGATGACCAAGCGTACAAAGAAGGGACCCAATCCCCAAGCGAACAAGAGGAAGGCTATCACTCCTCCGGCCTTCGAGACCTACGGAATTGTTTTTCCGGAGCAACGGTCTTGGAGTTACTATGAGGAATTGTCTAAGCAGAACATCCGCCCGACAAAGTTCTATCACAAGAACACCGTTCAGGATTTGGGGTTCGAAAAGGAGCTAAACGCTTTAATTGCGGGGCTTGAGCTTGAGGATTTTGTGACCATGAATGCCAAAACTTATAAGAGGGTCACTCTTGAGGTTCTTTCCTCGGCTAGGAGGCGACGGGTGCATGACAATGGTAAAGAGTCGGTTGAGCTTCATTTCCAAGCTTTCAATAATCAACACGTGCTCACCGACGAGGCGATCAATGATTTCTTTAACATCAACCCGAATGATTTCTTTATCTCTCACCCGAACCGGGGTTTGATCGTTAATCCGGTGGCGGAGTGTGTTGACAACTATGATGAGAATATTTGGTGGGGAGAGCTCACGGGAGAGGAGAAGAAATTCATTTCCTCCTCGGCCAAGTCTTCTTCTTTTCACCACCCCGCCATTCGTTACTTGAACCACATGCTCCTATATGCGGTCTTTGCAAAGGGGGCCACCGGATCCTTGTCTAGTGCGGAACTTGGCGCCCTATGGTTAGCCACGGAGAAGAATGAGGGGATCCTAGATTTTGGGCAGCTGTTGATCACCCGAATCATTGAGCATCGGGATGGGCAGCCGACTTGTGCGGATATTCTCTTAGGAGGGATGCTCACTCTTCTCTTGAGGGCACTCCCCGGTGATCCCTATAAGGACATCTTAGCTGAGTTGGATGAGGTTCCCGGAGTGGAGTTCCTTGACTTGAGGACACTCTCCAATGCCAAGTGGATGAAGGCCACCAAGGACGACAAGTATATTTGGATGGTAAAGCAGCAAGATTGGTGCATCCTCCCCAATCCCGCCATCACTTCTTGAACTCCTAATGTCCGGTACTTGCTTCCCCGTGACCCGCGATTCATAGCCCAAGCACAGCGGCTTCCTCCTCCTCAACCCAATCCGGATTCTCCTCCACATGGTCCTCCCCGTAATCCTTCTATCTTGGAGCCTTCCCCTAATGAGGGTGGTATGTCCTCTTCTTCCTCTCCTTTTGATTTTCAAGGCTTGCAATCCACCCTTGCGGCTATCTTGCAAGGACATGGGAGCCAAGCTAACACCTTGGCTTCTCTTACTTCACAAGGAAGTCGCACGGGGGATTCTTATCCCGATTTTGACTCGTACTACTACGGTAGGCAGGTGTACGATTTTCATGTTGACAAAGGCGATTTTCCCCCCTATGTCAACTATCCCTATCACCCTCCCCAACAAGGGCCCATCCCTAGTTGGAATGAGGAGCGTACACCTACCTACCCGTATTGGACGGGCCCATCCTAACCCGGAGTCACTCCTCCCTCTTTTCCGCCTTATGATTATACCATGATGGGCGGGAGTGACTACCGTGGTGACCCCATGTATCCCACTCCCCCGCCAGTT
This sequence comes from Spinacia oleracea, assembly GCF_020520425.1. Classification (NCBI taxonomy): domain Eukaryota; kingdom Viridiplantae; phylum Streptophyta; class Magnoliopsida; order Caryophyllales; family Amaranthaceae; genus Spinacia; species Spinacia oleracea. The sequence continues at coordinate 98,768,571 of NC_079489.1, forward strand.
GATCGGCCAGAAGGTTGGCCCGAGGATTTCACCGGGTGGCCTAGGGGGTACATGGGAGGTTGGGATGGTCCCCGAGGAGAGCCTCCCCATGGCAACTACCCCCTTCGGCCCGAATATGATTGGTCGCCTTACACCGATGCTTCGGGGCCCGATGTGGACCCCACCTACAATGTCACCCCTTTCACCGACGATGCGGCTCGTGCCTATCGCCTTGAGCGGGATGACTTTTGGAGGATTTATGATGCAAAGGGTAAGGCGCATGCCCCGGGTCCTTCTTCTTAGGGTTCCCTCCGTTTCTCCCCCCTCTTGATGTGATGATATGCTTACAATTAGCTTGGGGGAGAATTGCGGAGTGGGGTTTTGCTTGGGATCTTTTGCAGCTTGTTGGTGTTGATGGTCTTCTTGCCACTTCATGTGGTTGTATATAAGATGATGTTGAGTCTTTGATGATGTTTTAGTGTGTTTTGGCCATTTGACCCTCGTCTACTAACAGTTTTTTCTTCCTTGTTTTTGAGCACTATTTTGGTATGATTCTTTGCGGTGGGTTCTCACTTTCCACCTTGTGCCTTGTCCGCCCATTTTTGGTGAGTTTGTTCGGGTTTTACCCGGGTCTTTGCGGGACTTGCTCCCACGTTACTTCCGGTAACATCCTTCCGACTCTTATGCATTCTTTGGGTTGGGCATATATCATGCTGGGGCATTTGGGTGGATGGGTAGTTGTGCCCCTCCTTGCTTTGTTTTAGGCCTTGAGGACATGGCCAAATTCTAGCTTGGGGGGAGTTTTGTTTGTGGATGCCTATTTGTTGATGCTCTTTGCTTTGAAATCATACCAACACATGCTTGTTTCTTTGTTTTCTTAGTTTGATTTAGCTTGATTTTTAGTTTCTCTTCTTTTTCTTTGTATTTGTTTCTTTTTGTTTCCTTTTTGGTGTGTTTTCTTATTTTCTTCCTTTTCTTTTTGTTTTGATTTCTTTTTCGTCAAGGCAAGTTTTCTAGGTTTTCTAGGCAATATTCTTGATTGGGGCATATAAAATTGGAACTTGTAGATTAGAATGCTTTTATTCCTAGTCGGTAGATTTTTACACGGTTCTTAATGTCTTGGGTCGAGTCTAGGATTTGGTGTCAAGAAAGTTGGTTGAACTTTGGGTAGCATGCGTCATGAACTCTTGGCTTGTGGTAAGATGGTGTTGAATTCTCTAGTGATTTGAAGCCGGAGAGAATGGTATTTGCTCCCTTGTGAGGTTCATGTTCAAATTAGCCCAAACACATATTCATATATTCATTTCAGTGGCATGGATCCTTAGCATTGACTTTCTTGTCTCCCGAGTTTGACCATTTCCTTCCCGAGACCGCGACCGAACTACTTTAGGGGACTATAGAGGCATTTCTTTCGGTGACTATTTTTCTTTTTAGTTTAGAACTTTATTTTCTATTTTTCTCATATGTTTTTGTTTGCACTTGCCCCATTGCTAGCCATTTGAGCCTTGTCCCTTCATTTCTTATGAGCACAATACAAGCCTAATAGCCTTTGTTTTGTTTTCACCCTTAGAAGTGATAGTGAAGCTTAGAGTTATGATGCTTGTTGTTTTGGATTGATTATGCAAAGTTGAGGAATGAATGTTGTTTGGTATGAATGGCAAAGTTTTGGAAGAATGTTGTATATAGTGAATAAATAAGCAAAAGTGAAAATTCTGAAAAAGCCAAAAAATAGAGAAAAACAAGGCATGAGAAAAGTTTCAATTGAAACACAAAAAAAAAGAGGAAAATCAAATCAAGAAAAAAGAACAAAAAGAGTTGTAGTTTAAAGTTATTGTTGAACAAGCTTGGGGGTATCCCAAATAAGTGGAAAAGTTTGTTTTCGGTTGATTATGCTTGAGTTGAGTTCTTATTGCGCTTCACTTTTGGTATGAGCACCACATCCCAAATTTATTCCGCACCTTACCCCTAGCCTACGTTACAGCCTAAAGAGTCCTCTTGACCCTTTTGAGTTGAGTCATTGTCGGTGGAGGGAGGATTTTGTCAAGTTTATGGAATGGGATTGTCATGCTAATATGTCGGGTAGCCTAATCTTGATTTTCTGGCGCCTTCGCGGTGTCTCGAGACGCTATTCTCAAAGGTGAATAAGATCTAGAGTTTTGACGTGGTATGCCCGGATGTAGGGGGATCGACTAGTGTTTGCCTTTAGTTCGCTTTGCTTGATGCTCGAATCTTTCACTCGATTTGGGACATTAGTTAGCGTGTACTCATTTATTTGATTAGTAATATTAGTGTTCTTCTATGCTTGTTCCATAATAAAGCCCCCATCTTGGATTTTGTAGTTTAATTTCTTTTCTTTTCTTTTCTTCTTTTCTTTCTCTCTTTTCTTGATTTGCGTTTTCCATTTTTAGTCTTGCCTTGATTAGATTTGCTAGATTTCGATTTTGGTAAATTTTAGAACTTGATAGGTTGCTCATTCTTCCCTAGTTGAGTATTGTTTGCTAGAGACTAGCAAACGCTTAGCTTGGGGGAGTTTGATGAGCGGCATTTATGTCGCTCTAGGCTCGGATTTTATAGAGTTTTATTATGCTTTTTTGTTAGTTTTATATAGTTTTTCTGTTCTTTTATTCCCCTTTTCCATCTTTGTGGTTTTCAGGTGTTAATGTTGAAAATGATGGAAAAACAGCTGAGATTTGCTCGAACAGGTGCCGTGCGATCGCATGGACATTTTGTGCGCTCGCACGGGTCTACAGAGTTGGCTCCAAAAGTCAAGGCAGTGCCGTGCGATCGCATGGACATTTTGTGCGCTCGCACGGGTCTACAGAGTTGGCTCCAAAAGTCAAGGCAGTGTGTGCGCTTGTGCCTCAAATTCGTGTGTTCGCACAAATCTGGAAAATCGATGCAGGAACTATGAGTGAAATCGTGCGATCGCACCATACAGGAGCCCGCTCGCACGGAATTTCGGTGGGCTCGCACTAAATTCCTGTGCGAGCACACAAGGATTTTCTAAGATTTAGCCAAGTCAGAGCCGTGCGATCGCACGGTTGTTGGGCACGATCGCACGGCACAAAGGAGAAGAAACGTCGCAAGGCCCGTTCGCATTGATGCATAGCACGATTGCACCGATGCGATCGCACCTGGGTCTTCACGTTCGCACGGCTGCGCGGGATTCAGTTTTCGAGTTTAAAACTCTTATTTTTGGGGTTTAGTATAAATAGGATTTTTGATTATTTTCATTTTACGCTTTCATATTTTACATTTCATATTTTTACACTTTGAATTCTAGAGGTTTTGTGATTTTGTTCTTCAATCTAGAGAGAGAAACTCTTCAATTTCAAGCATCAATTCAGTAATTTTCTTCAACTCTTCTTTTCTTTATGCAATTGAATTCTTAGTTCTTTAATTCTTTCACTTGCTTAGTTGATAATTGTTTTGCAATTCCTCAATACCTTGAGTTCTTGATTTCAATTTGCTTGTTACTTTGATTTTCAGTTTTTGATTTGATTGTGCAATTGAGTTTCCTATTCTCTACTTCTCCTCCTTCAATTTCATGATAGCTAGTTTTGAACTAATGGATAGCTTGATTGTTAGGATGATTAGTGAGTAGTTTTAGGTTAGGGAAAGGGGAGAAACTAGGGGATGAATTAGGGGAAATAGATTATTGATTGTTGGTTGATTCATGTGATTAAATAAGATTTGATGATAGGAAATCCATGCTAGTTGAGTGGTAGTTGCGAATGCTATTCGATTAGATTTCCGTGGAACCATAGGATAGGTTTGGCAAGACATTGTGGACCTATCTTATGTTGATCAAATGGCGGTACCTATTATATGCTAGTTAGTTTAGTCTAGGATTAGGCGAAAGCTCTTCCGTGGATTAGACGCTTAGCGTTCCCTATCCGAGAGGTGGCGGGTTCGTCTTTAGATGCCGTTTGCCTAATCACCATTTCGTTGCATGATCACCATTGCTAAATAGGTTTCCCTAGGCTATCCCCGACTCCCTAGAATTTCCCTTTCTTGATTCAATTTTACATAGTTCTTTATTTGTTATTAGACTCTTAAAAGTGACAATTCAAAACAAACCTTTGTTCGAACTAGATTGACTTCGAACTCAATAATTCACCGTTTCTTTGGGACGATCCGTTTGCTTACCGCTTGTCGGTAGTTGAAGTGGTTTTATAAATATTGTTTGCATAGGTGGTTTTCTATCAACGACGGAAAATACGCCTATCAACTTTCAATACCACACTTTCAATACGGCACTTTTATGTTTGCACTTTCAATATCGCAATTTCAATATCGCACTCTTTACTCGTCTTTTCAAGGCGATGTGGTTTTGTATGCATTTCAATACTTTATTTTCTATTTGTGATGATGCTTTACGTGTTTATTGCTTTCATCACCTAACATGCTAAATACAACAATATACAAAAGGTTACATCACGCTAAGAAAATGTCAAGGTTCGGTGGGCTCGGAAATGGTCACACACTTTGGTCAGGAACCGTATGGAGAGTGACCACTCCTTTACCCCCAGGGATAGCCCGAATAAACTCCCTTTACAAGTCTCAAGTTTCAATCATTATGTTTTATTTTCAAAAAACATTATTAGTAAGTTGAAGCTTTCATTCTTGATAGTATTTCTTGAAACAATCATCATCAAATCCTTCAAAAAACCTCAACTTTATACAAGTTCAAGGATGTTTGGGAAAGTGCAAACCCTTTTCCAAACTAGAACACATGAACATTCAAATTTCTATGTTCAATATTCATGTTCCACATTCAATATTCAATGATGTTTAAATGAGATCAACTTCTCTTTAAACTATAATCTATTTCAAGTCATAGAGCATATTAAAGGTGAGGTCTTTTGACATGGAAAGGTCTAATCTTTAAGAATCAAACCTCCTATTTTCAATATTCAAGTTCAAGTTTCATTTCAAATTCTATATTCAAAATCAATTATGCTTCAAGATGAGCAACTCATCTAAAGTTAAGGTTTTCTAGAGAATTGAATCCGTGTCGGGCACACTTATTATTAAGAAGATTCTTGGCGTTCGGATCTCAAATACAATAGTACAATTTCAATACCGCACTTTCAATACTGCAATTTCAATATCACACTTTCAATACCGCACTTTCAATACCTCACTTTCAATATCGCACTTTCAATATCGAAATTTCAATAACAAAATTTCAATACCGCACACTTTACTCATCTTTTCAAGGCGATGTGGTTTGTACGCATTTCAATAATTCCTTTTCCATTTGTGATGATGCTTTACGTGTTTATTGCTGTAACATGCTAAATACAACAATATACAAAAGGTTACATCACGCTAAACAAAGATGATTTTTGGACAAACCGGCCTTAGGTTCCTTGAATTAACTTTAAAGCAAAGTGACCACGTAAAATAGCAATTTCAATGTTTCTAAATGCATGATTCAACCAACCTAGTGCCATGATTAGGATTTCGCAAAAAAATCCTTGTCTTGTGTTTGAATGTGTTTCTAAAGCCTACCAAAATAAGCGGTTTGTTCCCGTACCTGAATCTCACAGATTTGGTTTCAAGATTCAATGCCTTGTCCAAAAAAAGTCAACTTTGGTCCTTCCAAACGGGACCTTTAAAATATTTGGTGGCGACTCCGTCGAAGTTCAATATTTGAAAGCCGTAGGGGTATTTTGCGCACTTTCTTATATTTTGAGCTTTGATTTTCTATGTTCAAATCCAATTACATCATTTATGTGCACCTAGGATTTGGCTCCCCTTTTGGGGTGGGATTGAAAAGATCAAGTCAAACCTAGTTGATCACACACATGACAAATTGGACAAGTTAGAGACTTTAATGAGTCTTAAACAAGATTCATCAAGCTCTCATAAAATACATACAAAATTCAATGTATAAACTATGCGAAATACAAAAAATACCACTACAAGAGAAAATGCAATACAATACAATCATTCCAATCAACAAAGAAAAACCCCCTACAGGTGTCCTCAACTATTCTTGCTCATTTATATCATCGATTGATTCATCTTTAGTTTTGTTATCTGCAAGGCATTCGTTTTGACTATTCAGAACATTAAGGGGCGAATACTTATGAGTTGTATTCATTTTATTTAAATCGTTAATCATTACATTGAAAAGATCTTCTGTGGTGGAAGTTTCTGGATCTATGCTAGATTCGAAGGTATTTACAGACTTATCACTATCGGACTCAGATTCGGACTCGGACTCATCGAACATTGGGCCTTCTCCTGCAGATACTTTGAATTTTACCCCTTGGCCGTTAGTCCATTTGAAGGTCTTGCGCCAGCCGCGGCTAAATTGTCCTGCCAGGTTTGGGTAAGGTGCAATTAACTTGGTGGGATCAAATTCTTTGACCTGCAATGCTAGGGTCATTATCGCAGCTTCTCCCTTAGCGGGGTTGCTTTCTAGTCTGAACAGTAGCATAAGTGCATGTTGATCTAGGCATTCATCATCTCGTGTGTCACAGTCAGGAGGGATTCTTGTTCTAAGTTTTGTTGCACTTTCTGTGACAATTGGCCTTGAGGAGTTGTGGCTCGAGGACATTATTAGAAATTGATCCTCCGTTGGGAGTCGTTCCTGGGTGGTTGCCATCAAATCGGTGGGATCTCGTTATTTCTGCAATAGGACGGTAATTAGAGTGGGAAGTTAGAGATGTATTAATTTAGTGCCAAGTAACTCGGATGGCCCTATGTTATAATACAACTATTTTGGATGACGTAATTTTATTCTTTTGGGCAGAATTTTGACATAGACTCAGAATGACTTGATTTTTTGTAAAAGCGGTCTTTTGAACACTTAGCTTGGATGAACGTCGAGATTTTAGTTTGAACGGTGTTATTCCAGTCATAAGTGTTATTGGTAGGCCAATAATTACTTTACGAATCATCTTTATTTTAAGTCAAGAGCGCGTAAACATTGTCAAGGATTAAACCAGTGGGCGCCAGAGATTTCCAGCGCTAGGATTTGCAGCGCTTGAAATTTCCAGCGTAGCCTTGTGGTGCGTTGTTTTATTTTCAGCGCTTACAAGATTTTATCATGATTCATTTTTGTAGTCGGCCTTTTTTAGTCATATTTTTTGTAGCTTGAATTTTACGAATTTAGCCCTTCGTTTGAGCGTTCGTGCGCTCAAACATTCAGCATTCCGACGGGAAAGGATATAATTCGCGCGTACTGTCCTTCGGGTTTTATTGGTAAAAGCTGATTCGGATTATTTATAATTTTTGACTTGATTAGGCTCAATTCCGTGAGAATACCTTCGGCGCAATTTCGAATATGCGTTCCATAAGGGGTATTTTCAGCCAGACTTATGTAGTGTGTAAAGTAAATGCGTATTTTATTCTTTTGAATTAGTTGCACAAAGGTTCGATTCTTAACTTCTAAACTCTAATTTATTGGCTTAAATGCGAGGATTAAGCAGGGTGTGCTCTGTAATAAAATAACGCACAATAGCAAAGCGCTAAGAATTTCTGGCGTTTGCTTGGACAGGGTGTGTTAATTTCTTGCGCTGGCCATATTGGCTTTTTATTTCCTTGATGTAGCTAGCTTTATAATTTTCTTTCCCTGCTAAGATGCGCGCTGGAAAATTCTAACGCTGCCTAGGGTAGCGTTGGATGTTTCTGGCGCTTTGACCCTGGCTGCGGGACTTGCAATTCCATAATTTACGATTCGTTGCTATTTTTATTAATTTCGAAGTTTTGAAGCATTTTTTCGAATTTTGACAACGTTGTTGACCTTAAACTAGGTGTCTGGTTGATTAGTTTCACATGGCATGTAAAATTCCTACACATAACTAACAACGAGTATGAATCCAAGTATAATACGCATTTAGTTTTATCCTAGTCTCTAAGGTATAATAGGTTGGGTGTCAAATTTGTAGGGGAATATAGTTAAACATACATAACATGTGCGGAACATCCCCAAAGCCAGGAAACATGTATAAAACACAGTTTAAGCAAACTTACATTGGAAGCGTTTTTTCCCGAGTATTGTATCAACGAACACGAACAAAGAACTCCACTTGTCGATCCTCTACTTGGTTCACCGACATGTGCAGATCCTTCTTGATTATTGTAGCTTAGACAACGCACAAGATATTTGCTTTTCGAGATGAACAAATTTTCAGAGAGAAAAACTGAAGAACGTAATTTAGGAATTATGTTTAGGTTAGAAGGGAAACTGATTGTTGGAATGTGTGCAAAAATATAATAACCTAATTATTGTATTAGTGTAACCGGCCAAGACCAATGGCCTTGACCGGCCACACTTCCACACGACCACACACCCGCGCCCAGCCAACACACTGCAGGCAGAAGCCCACAGCGCGCGCAGCCGAGCAGCATGGGTCGTGGGCCTTGCGTGCTCGTTGTTGTGTTGTTGTGCGGTGATGCGCTGCCATGCCCCGCGGGGAGGTTTGCTGCGTTGCGAGCTCGCTGGCTCGTTGGGCCTTACGCGCTGGGCTCGACGGGCCGGCAGCTCCGATGCGGCTCGTATTCACGACTAACGCCTTACGGCTATTATTTATCGTATCGTATACGACAAATCACTGTCGTATGATACGATTATTCGTTTCGCCCAGCTTACGAATATTCGCAATACGATATACGATTCCGAGGCAAGGTCGTATCGTATAATACGTTTTCCAAACTAATTCCCGAAAAGCTATTAAATGAAATTCCAATTCATTTAATCTGGTGATCTGTCACATGCCATTGGTGTGACCTTATAGGTTCATTCAAGAGTAAGTTGTGAGCCTAAGATAGATTAGCACTCACTGATCGGAAGCATTGCTCCAGCTAGCTGTTCCGATCACTTGATCTTACTGAATTAATTGTTCGCAATTAATCTGAACCTTGGTATTAGACTTAATGCACCTTGGGTGAAGGACATATTTCCTTCAGTCTCCCACTTGTCATTCAGACAAGTGTGCATTCACATTCCTTTTTCGCTTAGTGTTACTTGCTGAACATAAAGTAAGATCCAAGCCATCCTTATTAGGTCCAGAAGTGTTTCTCGGATTACAGAGCTCAACTGTTAAACTTTTACATAAGGTTAAGCCTTAACCATTCTGAGCATGGCCATGCATTTTCACGGTATCTAACTCTCCGAGAGGCCTTGTTACACAACAACACCATATCCTATCAAAAATAGGAGGACAATCCATTCTCGCAATCTATGAAAACTCACTTTGATTCATAGTACGCCCAATAACTGCTTTTATAGCCTCATTTTTCGGTGCGACGTTTAGCTAGTATCAAAGCGAAATAATTCTCAATCGAGCAGACATAATCACTCATGTTCTGAGGAATGGTTCTAATCACCATTAATGAGAACTACTTATGACATGACTTTAATCTCTTAAAGTGTTCTCATGGTAAATCCGATACAAGATCCAATAAGTATCTATGCAAAAGATTCTGACATCTAGTCAATCTATTTCAAGAAACCGAACTAAAATCTACTTGCAATGTAATCTTCATTAGTCATTGGTCGTCCACCTTTCAATGACCTGGATTAGGGATCCTTTGTGACTTCAATATTCAAGTTCACTTATGGGTGTTTCTTTGTCGAAGAATCCATCTTGACATCCCATTTGAATGTTTTAAATCATATGGACATATCATTTAATACTAAACCAAAATTAAATGAATATGAAATAACAAATTTCATAAATATTAAATGGTTAAACCAATTGTTTTAAACACAGATCTAACAGATGTTCTAAAACAAAACTTAGAAAATCAAAGCCATCCTCCAATATGCTTGATTCCCATGGTTGCTACATGTGCGTTTTGCTTTGCTTGTGGCAACGGTTTAGTCAATGGATCCGTGACGTTGTCGTCAGCTCCAACCTTGCAAATCTCGATTTCTTTCCTTTTAACGATTTCTCGAAGTATATGAAATCGCCGCAGTACGTGCTTGGACTTCTGGTGGCTCCTAGGCTCCTTTGCCTGGGCAATGGCTCCGCTATTGTCGCAATACAAAGCCACTGTTCCTTTAATGGAGGGGACAACCCCAAGTTCTTCGATGAACTTCCGAATCCAAACAGCTTCCTATGCTGCTTCTGAGGCAGCAATGTACTCGGCTTCAGTTGTAGAATCCGCAACAGTGCTTTGCTTAGCACTTTTCTAGCTTACTGCTCCGCCATTAAAGCAGAACAAAAACCCAGACTGTGATCTAAAATCATCTCTGTCGATTTGAAAGTTTGCGTCCGTATAGCCCTTAACAATCAACTCATTTGTACCACCATAAACCAAAAACTGATCCTTAGTCCTTTTCAGGTACTTTAGGATATTCTTGGCAGCAGTCCAATGTGCCTCACCTGGTTCTGACTGGTACCTACTCGTTGCACTGAGTAAGAACGAAACATCCGACCTTGTACAAATCATAGTATACATGATGGATCCAATAGCCGAAGCGTATGGAATTCCACTCATCTTTCTACGCTCATCAGATGTCTTGGGACACTGAGTCTTGCTTAGATATGTGCCATGTGACATGGGTAGATGGCCTCTCTTGGCTGCCATCATATTGAACCTAACTAGCACTTTGTCAATGTAAGTGCTCTGGCTTAGTCCAATAATCCTCTTAGATCTATCCCTATAGATCTTGATGCGCAATATGTATTGTGCCTCTCCTAAGTCCTTCATTGAGAAACACTTTCCAAGCCAAGTCTTTACAGACTCCAACATAAGAATGTCGTTTCCAATAAGTAGTATGTCGTCTACATACAAGACTAGGAATGAAATTTTACTCCGACTAACCTTCTTGTATAAACAAGATTCGTCATGATTCTTCATGCAGCCAAACTTATTGACTGCTTCATCAAATCAATTATTCCAACTCCTTGATGCCTGCTTTAATCCATAAATGGATTTCTTAAGTTTGCATACCTTTCCTTGGTTCTTTTGATCGAAAAAACCCTCCGATTGCGTCATAAACACAGTCTCTTCAAGAACACCATTTGTAGACACCTACTTTTGTCCCCATTCCCGAAAGGGAAGGTTCGATGAAGAGAACATAAATCTCCACTTGGCAACGCATCTCCTATAAAATAACGAATCTCAATCACCCTTTCATTTCATCCAAAACTGCTATTTATAGAAACCTGCTACAAATAGTAGCTGCCGTAAAAGGTAATTGCTAAAAGTAGTAAGAATAAAAAGATAGAAACCTGTCAGAATTAGGTGTTGCACTCCAACATAAATCCTAAAAGATATATAAATTGTAAAAGGAATTATATTCCTATCGCAATTCGATAAAAGAGTTAACGTATTAATTAAACTCATAACGAACCTAGAGTCCGTAAAGGGCCCAGACGCATTCCGTCGTAAATTGATACGCACCAAATAACTCGGATTAAGTCTCTTAATGGACTCCGTACTCTGGAGTCCAATCTAACAAAGAATTCTGCCCAGATCCTATTTTCAACGCCCAGTCCTGGGTGCCGAAATCTTTGACGCCCAGTGCTGGGCGCCGAAAATACCTAGGATGGATTCTTTTCCTAATCCGTTTCATATTCATATTCCTGAAAATCTATCTTTCTACGCCACTTTTTCCTATAAATATAGCCTAAAAACCGACGTGAACACAACACACAATTCATAATCTGAGTATTGACTCCAACCCTAAGCCTAAGCCTCACGCTGCGAAATTGATCCCGCGTTCTGTCGCAATCGACCCAAAAGTCGAACAGAACATATCCTGTCCCCTGTAGCTGATGAATTAAGCCTAAATACTGGAACACTGCTCAGAAACCCGAGATTCGTTAAATAAAAGGAGAAATAGCAAAGCCAAGTGATTAGTTTTCTGAGAACAGTGACGCACCTCTCAAGGGTGCGTCGTAATGTGTCCCTTCGCATGATTTAATCGCTTTCATCACCCTTTTATAAAATTGTTAAACTATTAATTTGATTGATCTATCACGCCTAATAAGATAATACCTTGGACAATTGAATTATCATGCTAGGTACCTTAAATCAATCTAAATAAGATAATCACGACCAATTTAGTACTATGTGTTGCATATTGGTAAAATCAATTCAGAGTAGTTTAATAAGTTTAAACGCATGTCCCTTCAATTATTTATGCTGAGCTAGTAAGGATAACCTGCCTCTGGAGTTATCGATGAGCACTCCTCTCGGTAGTTACAGTCCCCCGAACTCTCAATCTCTGCCCTGCGGGTGTACGTTAGGCGATCCCCACACCAGGGATCACAAGGGAACCTATGGCCGTCGTGGTCGAACATAATTGCACTCCCTTTATGTCACGATAACCGGATTTTGTCAGTTTTTCTCATTGTCGTTAAAAACTGAATGGCGATTCTTATGTTACTAGTCGATTGGGTGTAAACTCACAGGAAATCTAACTACACTTGATCTGACAACGTCACGCCCACGAGGGACGAGGTCACGCATGAGCCTCGTGCTTTTTCGACCCCCTCACAGTGGCGACTCCACTGGGGAGCGTTAATGAAATACTCGTGCTCGTAGGTAATCAAAATAGCCGAAGGGTGAAACGATCCTACTCCGCGTTTATTTCCTTATCAAGTTGGGATGACCTGAAAATCAGCATATTAAGGTGAACGGACAGAACCGCATAACGAATCTCGGCTCTCTTAGCATGTTTCATCTCGGGAGTTGGGACTAAGGATACCCATCGCCAACCGGGGGGTGCATACGCTTCGAATGTTGTCCACTCGGCACTTTTCGCTAGTAGTACACCCGTCCCAAACCCAATCGCTCGCCCACTAAGGTCCCTCTCTTTGGTGCATGCCCCCTTGGCTTACATCGTGATTGGCCACTTGGGACGAAATTCGTCTGTTGAATGCACTACCTCGACCGGGGCATGTATTGGATCTACGATAGAAACGGTACCAAGCCAGGCGCAAATATTACCCATAGAAGCCTATCATAAACTACGTGACATATTATTTTTGCTTCATGTTGTAATGTTAGTTATGTGTAGCTAATTACGTGATTATGTTGTAATTGTGTGTGACAAATAACGCTAGAAAACCAATGACCCTTAAAGTTGCCCAAACATTCATAAACACCAATTGGCCAAAGAGTTATACCTAAATACGTGTTCCGCATCCCGGGCGATCGCCACAAAAATAAGCGACGCCTAGGATGGCCTGTAACGGATCCCACAACGCTGCCAACGCGTAAAGGACGTCATTAGGCAAGCACGCAAAATTAAGTCGCATGTACGAAAAAAACGAACAGAATACGAGCACCAGTCAGGGACGCATTTTCAGCGCCCCTGGCTGGGCGCCAATTATTTCAACACCCCTGCTGGGCGCTGAAGTTGCTGCTTGGCCTTTGGGCCAGGCACCGCAGCCTCGGTACCCACGCACGAAGTATACGTAGCAATAAAAAATTTCGTAACAAATTTTCTACGAGGACGTATGAAAAAGGCACTCGATTCTAAGAACGACTTATAAAATAAACAACTCTTTGTGTCGTCATTAGGCCTCCTATGACGACAATGTTCGGGACCAAAACCGAGCACGCTAATTAAATGACCTTGAATGTCACATGGGCAAAGTATTCACAAAAATAATGTTCAAATAAAGTTTTCAAGGAAAAATAATGTTCGAATAAAAGATAAATAAATCCGAGTCTAGACTAGGCTATGCCAAAATACAATCTAAATCCTAAGTCTTAGTTGTCTTATACATAGAATCGGTCCGAATGCTTGGTGTCGTTCTGCAAGTTAAAAGGTTAAACCATATTGAGTCTCCCTTCCTAACATTTAAAAGAAATCAATAAGCACCCATATGTAATTGTCATCCCTTGCTAAGAATCTACGGCCTCAATACTCTCTCACACCAATAATATATCATTCAAGTATTTGCAAAAATGGAAACAGTCACATTCTGAAAATCATTCCTCCATAGTCGCACAACCCCCAAAGTGAACCTAAGGTGTCAATACCATTGGCAAAGAAAAAGTTAATGGCCTCAAGGCTTATGATCACATTGGGTCACGACTATCATAGTCCTCTCGAGCCACTCACTCCTTGAAATACTCCTAAGTACGGACTAAAAGATTATCCATGAATGCAACATGACGAACCATGAAAATACCCAAATCGGCATGCCATAAGGCTACCATTGGGGAAAAGCAATACACACTAAGAGGGAAGCCGTACTAATGATTCTAGTCTTGCAAAAATGAAAATTCGATCCCCCCAACTAACTACCTTGCCAACATTAAGCAAAATGGCGCATGACAAATGAACACCCAAGGGTTAAAATCTAAAGTGTCAACCAACGAAAGTTATGGTCCAATTAGCCTAAGTCTAAAAGTCGCTTGGTCAAGTATTATAGGCTTACGCCGCGTCATTATTTTGAGTCTAGGCCACCTCCTTGCATTCATACACGGGTTATAATCAGAAAATTTAATGAAAGTTCGAGTCTAAAACTTCCAATTAAATCCCGAAAACTGGAATCTGAAAAGAAGCAAAAAAATTATTTTCGATGTAATTCTTTCGTTAAATTTCAATAAAGTAAAAAAAAAACATTTTGAATCTACGCTATTTGCACATTTTAAGAAACGACTAAAAACGCTTGCAAAGTAAGACAATTTAAAGGTCCACCCTAGGCCTACTAAAATTAAAGGTCCACTATAGGCCTACCAAACGAGGCTCACTCAGTCTCGCCTCGTGACACAAAGACCACAACCATCTACCTTTTAGCCCAAATAAAAAAAAATTGAAGGATTTATGTTGGGGAGAAATCCCAAGCAAAAGAAAAAAGAGAAAGAGAAAAGGGAGAGCGAAAAGAGCGAGCCATGAAATACTTAAAGAGAAAAGAAAAGGGAGAGCGAAAAGAGCGAGCCATGAAATACTTAAAGAGAAAAGAAAAGGGAGAGAGAAAAGAGCGAGCCATGAAATACTTAAAGAGAAAGAGAAAAGGGAGAGCGAAAAGAGCGACCCATGAAATACTTAGCCCGTACCTCCCAAAGTGCGAAATTTACCCAAGTAAACAAAGGAAAAGAATTGAGTCAACCAACCCAAATCATACCACAAAAACTACATAAAGTTCTACGATCTTCTACCCTTTCCAATCCTCATGCTTGACTAATACCTATACAAATTATCCTATCTCATTCAACCCATCTTTCAAGCCGTCTTGAGTCAAGAATAAAAAAAAAAGATATATGAAAAATACATTCTACGCTTAACGTAAAAATAAAAAAAATAAAAAAAATAATAATAACAAAAAAGAAACTTTGCAAAGCGCCTTTAAAGTTCGTCTAAAAAAAATCATTTAGCGCACAAAAAAGATTCGCAAATATTTGGCACAAAAGGAAAAGAAGCAACGCACCAAAAAAAAAGATCTACCCAGAAATCATTTTCAACGCCCAGAGCGGGGCGCCGGAATCTTTAACGCCCTAGCCTGGGCGCTGAATCTCTCTGCCTGCCAAATTTTGTCCGGAAGTGCTCGTCATTTTATCCGCACACACACGGAAAAATAACGAACACTTGGAGGGGTACAACACATATTCAGATATACGTACCAAAAAACTAAAACACATGAAAAGATTTTTGTGCAAATACTTAAAAAAACAAAACAAATTTTTGGCTTACGGCAAAGCGGCAGATTAAAATAATAATAAACTTCACTTATTTCGCCCTATTTCAAACATTACGATTCCACTCGAACGTACTTGTTTAAAATCGGCATTCTAAGAAACCATTTTCTGGCTAAGAACAACGCAAGACCTGATTCCAAATTAAATCTATTTAAGGCGGATACGTAGGCAATCCATGATTCGGTCCAACCAATTTGCAAAAATGTTAAAGCCTATAGAATAACAAGAATAAAAAATAGAGTCCCTTATTGAAATTTAATTACTTGCGATCCAAATCGAAAGAAGAAATTTAAGTCAAAGGAAGAATCCAAGTCATCAAGATGCCAAAATGAGCACACATCGAAAAATAATAAGGGCACGTACCCTTGCCAAAAGGAGCACTCACACTCCTAGGCACTTAGCCAAGACTCAAAAGATCGATTTGCCTCAATTGAATGGGGGCTAGCGCAAGCGTCCATGACCTCTAAAGAACTCGACTTGACCCTCCCTAAAGCAAAGTAACTCACTTAAAGACCTTCTTTCACCACTAGACACAGTCGTCATCGCCAACAAGTAGTAAAGGCAGTAAGCTTGCAATAAAGAGGATTGTTCTACGGCATCGCCTCATCGTTCCTTCGAACTCAGGGCACCCGTTCATGGTAATTCAAATGCTTGCGAATCCCCTTTGAAAAAATCAGACATTGTCAATAGGACTTGGCACTTAACCAAGGCTCACCCTACTCAGACATGTGACACGGGCATCTAAAATCGAAATCTGAAAGCATCATTAATGAGAAGACATAATAGCAACTGGGGGCTAAAAATTGAAATGAAAGAGCTAGGGAAAGAACTAAGTATACCTTGACCTTTTGTGCAGACATACACCAAGTAAATCTAAGTCAATTTGAAAACGGTTTATATTCCCGCAATTCTGGAAAAGATGGCCCTAAAAGCCTAAAGCATGTGCCACACGAGCACAAGTAATATCTTGACTCCTGCACCCTGGCTTCCAGCAAATCCTTAGACAGCATTCCGAAAATCGTAACAGTATTTTGATTCACTCATGTAATCCTGTACGAACCCTCCTATAAGTCAACTTACTTAGGACACCTCGGATTATACACAGTAGGACTCGGATTTCAAATAATTTTCAAAGACTTCTTCGAACGTAATAAAGTGTCGTTGGTTTAAGCTAAGTATGCGTTTATCTCGATGTTGCAAGTGAGTCAAAAAATTTCTAAATATGATTATGGGTAAAGAAAGGCACCTAGCTTTTTGTCAAGGCACACTTCAACACGTGACTACCTTGACCAAGGTAATGTCGCATAATACGACATTTACAAGAGAAGTAGCAAATCACTACGCGAACGTACCTCGCACTAAACGAGTCTGGTTCAAACTATTCTTGATCCACGTCGCCATGAATGCATAAAAACGTATGCCAAGCATTATAGCACCAAGCCAATCCCGTAGCTACAATTGGGGGCTTGAGAAAAACACTCTAAAAATGCTCGAAATGACGATTTTATCGCAAATTCTCGACGCTAATGCTATACACACGTCATAGGGGCACAATCTTAAGGTTTGATCGTGTAAAACGAACCTTAGAATGGCTACAACCCCTCCCAAATTCTAAGCGCTACTTCGAATATATAAAGTCACCCCACTAACAAGGGTAACTGAAAATCGCGGGTCACCAAAACTCCGATCAAACTACTGCACATAACGCTCACCCTACAAGCGCCCGTTACACAGTTTACGTCGATCCAAAGCAAAAGCGAAAGAAAAATCAAGGATAAAAACAAGAAAGAAACATCTATGAATCCTCGCATCGAACGAAATAATAAGCCGTGCACACCCACGCAGAAGGTGCCACACTTGTTCGAACACCTGAACGAGGCGTAATGAAGTACGCCAATGCAAAAAATAAATGATATCCCAACACCTGGAGGAATGTTATAAGACACGTTGTTAGGCCACACAAGCCTACGTCGCACCATAAACGGTACAAGTCTAAAAAAGGAGTAAGGCATATTGCACTAATGCGGGCACGACCAGGAGCATGTGTAAAAAAGGCAAAAGAATAATTATCGCCCTAAATCAAAATGCAAGCCACACGACTTCTACATTAAGGATTAAAGGTAGCAAAACATTACCTACCACGGAAGGGATAGCTCGCACCTACACGAGCGGAACCCCAAGGCATCTTTCACGAAAGAACCTACATAAATCGTACGCCAAAAGGAAGCATCTCAGCATGCATGCTTGGGGGCTCCAAGCTACGAAACGACCATAGCAAAATAAAAATAAAAGTCTCAAAGCAAATGTTTGAACGATCAAAAGGGCACGATGCTTGAGCCCACTTCATGAATGGGCCTGAACCCCATCAAGCTTCTAAGAAAACCTGTCAACATCAGCATTGCTCAAAAAAAAAATGATTCAAGCGAACTGATTAATGGACCGCACGCAACGGCCATTCTATGAACGCTCGTTCGCACATACATTCTAAGTATCGAACATTCACGAACACGTTCAAAAGAAAAAATATACGATCAAAGTCTTACGCCTCAAGGCATGTTCCTCGGGCCATATAGACTCGCCCAACTATTGCAATAACGGTACGCCTTAAGAGCAACAGTTCCTTTAAGTAAATCTCCACAAAGCGACAAACACCGTAGTCCACCAATCGGCTACGGCTTCTCGAGAAATCATCACGATCACTCAACTCATTGTGATCTCTAAATTCTACGTTCCAAAAAATAAAGAAAAACAAAAAGAGAAGAGAATACGTAGAATTTCCAAGTGAAATAAACGAACGAACAAGAGGCCAACTGTGTCATCAAAAGACCAGCCTAAACAACATTTTCATCGCCCAACCTAGGGCGTGAATTATTTCAACGCCCAGGCCTGGGCGCCGAAAATGCACCCAGGCTCAAAAAAGGCCCTAACTTCTATAGGGCCCTGCCGTATCCATTCACCTCGAAAATTGCCGATTTCTTGACTGAAAGTTGCACCTCACGGCTTTGTTAAGAGTAGCACACCACTTCAAAGATCGCTCGCTCTTACGAGCACGATCCCAAACACGATCAAGGACATTACAAAATGCGTATCCCCAAGGAACCTCTTTGACAAGAAATGACCGTCAAGCACGAGTGCTTGGGGGCTCGAAAGAAAATATATATTTCAAAAGAGAGTATGCAAAGTTAAAGCAATATTCCCAGACTACGCTGTACGAAGTCCCGTGTTTGGATAATCTCAAAAGATAAAACCAGATTACGACCTCAAGACAAAGGTCGTCGTTGATACTTATACATAGTCCCCTAATCAAAGAGTAGTGGCAAAATTGAGCCGTAAAGACTAGCTCAAAACCATGAAAGATAATGACCACGAGACAATGGTTCGTCTAAGCACGTTTTCAACCCACATTCAGGTTGCAACTAAATCCGAGCATCCCTCGAAAGAAAAATAAAATTCTTCAAAAACCAAAAACAGGCTCGCCATCTTCAGCCGGCGGGGTCTGCGTCACTAACCGCGCAGGTCCTCAGTTTTCAAAAATGAAAAGGAAATTCTTCAAAAACGAAAAAACAGGCTCGCCATCTTCAGCCGGCGGGGTCTACGTCACAAACCGCGTAGGTCCTTATTTTCAAAAACATCAAAACAGATTCGTCCACTTCTATCGGACGGGGCGTCCACTCTCAGCATGACAGGCTCGCCCACCTTCAGCGGGCGGGGTCTGCGTCACTAACCGCGCAGGTCCTTAGTCGTGTAGCGTTAACTTTTCCTGGTTTATCTTTTTCCAAAAATCAAAAGTTGGTTTATCTTTTTCCAAAAATCAAAAGATGGTTTATCTTTTTCCAAAAATCAAAAGATGGTTTCCCTTTTCCAAAAATCAAAGGATGGTTTCCCTTTTCCAAAAATCAAAGTACCGTTTCTCTTTTGAAAAAATCAAAAAATTAGTTTTCCGCTTTTCCAAAAAGAGTGATGTGCTGGATTTTCCTTCGTTTTACGTCCTATAAAAACAAGGGGGTTTTCTCGTTTAGCTAACCCTGAAAATGAGAATCTTTAAAAAAAAATTTACCTCGTGATTGGGCTTGGCCAGGCCTGGTTACACTTTATAGCTTTGATTTCGAAAACATCTGTAGATACTTCAAATGACAAAGTGTGGGAGTTTCTATACATCTTTAGATACTTCCAATGACAAAGTGAGGGAGTTTCTATACTATTGGTTAACAGATTCCAATGACACGTGAGGAATGTGTTAACACTTCAAGTGATGACCCTTAAGTCAAATGTTATCACTCGGGGGCTCGTGAGACCCTCGCAAAACAGGTCACATACACCATGGCTTGTATGACGCACTCCGTCTAGTACTTTGACCATCGTCTCATCTAGAGACTCAGTCAAAGTGGGGGATAACTGTAGACACCTACTTTTGTCCTCATTCCCGAAAGGGAAGGTTCGATGATGAGAACATAAATCTCCACTTGGCAACGCATCTCCTATAAAATAACGAATCTCAATCACCCTTTCATTTCAGCCAAAACTACTATTTATTGAAACCTGCTAAAAATAGTAGCTGCCGTAAAAGGTAATTGCTAAAAGTAGTAAGAATAAAAAGATAGAAACCTGTCAGAATTAGGTGTTGCACTCCAACATAAATCCTAAAAGAGATAGAAATTGTAAAAGGAATTATATTCCTATCGCAATTCGATAAAAGAGTTAACGTATTAATTAAACTCATAACGAACCTAGAGTCCGTAAAGGGCCCAGACGCATTCCGTCGTAAATTGATACGCACCAAATAACTCGGATTAAGTCTCTTAATGGACTCCGTACTATAGAGTCCAATCTGACAAAGAATTCTGCCCAAATCCTATTTTCAACGCCCAGCTCTAGGCGCCGAAATCTTTGGCGCCCAGTGCTGGGCGCCGAAAATACCTGGGACAGATTCTTTTCCTAATCCGTTTCGTATTCATATTCCTGAAAATCTATCTTTCTACGCCACTTTTTCCTATAAATATAGTCTAAAAACCGACGTGAACACAACACACAATTCATAATCTGAGTATTGACTCCAACCCTAAGCCTAAGCCTCACGCTGCGAAATTAATCCCGCGTTCTGTCGCAGTCGACCTAAAAGTCGAACAGAACGTATCCTGTCCTCTGTAGCTGATGAATTAAGCCTAAATACTGGAACACTGCTCAGAAACCCAAGATTCGTTAAATAAAAGGAGAAATAGCAAAGGAAAGTGGTTAGTTTTCTGAGAACCGTGACGCACCTCTCAAGGGTGCGTCGTAATGTGTCCCTTCGCATGATTTAATCGCTTTCATCACCCTTTTATAAAATTGTTAAACTATTAATTTGATTGATTTATCACGCCTAATAAGATAATACCTTGGACAATTGAATTATCATGCTAGGTACCTTAAATCAATCTAAATAAGATAATCACGACCAATTTAGTATTATGTGTTGCATATTGCTAAAATCAATTCAGAGTAGTTTAATAAGTTTAAACGCATGTCCCTTCAATTATTTATGCTGAGCTAGTAAGGATAACCTGCCTCTGGAGTTATCGATGAGCACTCCTCTCGGTAGTTACAGTTCCCCGAACTCTCAATCTCTGCCCTGCGGGTGTACGTTGAGCGATCCCCACACCAGGGATCACAAGGGAACCTATGGCCGTCGTGGTCGAACATAATTGCACTCCCTTTATGTCACGATAACCGGGTTTTGTCAGTTTTTCTCATTGTCGTTAAAAACTGAATGGCGACTCCTATGTTACTAGTCGATTGGGTGTAAACTCACAGGAAATCTAACTACACTTGATCTGACAACGTCACGCCCACGAGAGACGAGGTCACGCATTAGCCTCGTGCTTTTTCGACCCCCTCACACCATTCAAGAAGGCAGTTTTGACATCCATTTTCCATATTTCATAGTCATGAAACGCTGTAATCGCAAGGATTATCCGAATAGACTTAAGCATCGCGACTGGAGAAAAGGTTTCATCGTAGTCAACGCCGTGAACTTTCCTGTAACCTTTTGCTACCAATCTAGCTTTGTATATGTATACAATTCCATCTTTGTCTTTCTTCAATTTGAAGAACCATTTGCATCCGATAGGTGTGAACCCATCCGGCAAATCTACCAAATCCCAGACTTGATTTTCAGACATGGAGTCTATCTCGGATTTCATGGCCTCTAACCATTTAGTGGAGCTTGGGCTCGTCATAGCTTGCTTGTAACTCATAGGTTCATCACTATCTAATATGAGAATGTCTAAGTTTTCAGTCAAGAGGACGCCTCTCCATCTGTCCGGCTGAACCTTAGTTTTATTCGACTTACGAGGGGCTACAACGTTTTGAGGAACTACTCCTACTGGCTCTTCTAATGACCTTGGAGGTTCTTCATCCTAAACTGCTTCCAAAGAGTTCTCGGTTTGTTGTCCGTCTCGAATCGTTTCGAGGTCTATTATTCTCCCACTTGTCAATTTGGAAATATGATTTCTTTCTAAAAAGACACCGTCACGAGCAACGAATACCTTGTTGTCTTACTTGTTGTAGAAGTAATACCCCTTTGTTTCTTTTGGATACCCAACGAATAACCATTTGTCAGATTTTGGTTCGAGCTTGTCCGAAATTAATCGCTTGACATATGATTCGCAACCCCAAATCTTTAGAAAAGACAACTTTGGAAGTTTCCCAATCCATAATTCGTATGGAGTCTTTTCAACAGCTTTTGACGGAGCACTATTCAGTGTGAGTGCTACTTTTTGTAACGCATGTCCCCAAAATTGTAAAGGAAGTTTGGCTTGACCCATCATTCACCTGACCATATCGAGTAAGGTCCTGTTTCTCCGTTCCAACACTCCATTCCATTGAGGTGTCCCCGGAGCAGTCAATTCAGAAAGAATATCGCATTCTTTTAGATGGTCATCAAACTCGTGGCTAAGATATTCACCTTCTCGATCTGATCTTAGAGCTTTGATTTTCTTGCCATGTTGATTCTCTACTTCATTTTAAAATTCTCGGAATTTCTCAAACGATTCAGACTTGTGTTTCATTAAGTAAATATAGCCATATCTACTAAAATCGTCTATAAAGGTCAGAAGTAGCTGAACTCGCCTCTAGCTTTTGTACTCATAGGCCCACATACGTCCGTATGTATTAGCCCTAGTAGTTCGCTTGCTCTTTCTCCCACCTTTGAGAAAGGTTGCTTTGTCATTTTACCATGTAAACAAGATTCGCATTGATCAATCTTCTCTAAGTAGAATGATTCTAGAATTCCCTTCTGTTGAAGTAATTCCATGCGCTTTGTGTTTATATGGCCTAATAGACAATGCCACATAAATGTGAGATCGGAATCACCAGTTTTAGCCTTTTTAGTATTTATGTTATAAATTTATTTGCTCATATCTAGCACATATAGACCATTTTCTTGTTGTGCTGAACCATAAAACATTCCATTCAAAGCAAAAGAACAACTATTGTCTTTAAATTGAAAACTAAAACCTTTAGAATCCAAACTTGAAACGGAAATAATATTTCTGGTGATACTAGGAACATAGTAACATTTTTCTAGTTCTAAAAGAAAACCACTAGGCAAAGAAATAAGATAAGATCCTACGCTAATGCAGCAACCCGTGCTCCATTTCCCACGCGTAGATCCATCTCGCCTTTATCAAGCCTTCTACTTCTCCTTAGTCCCTGCTAATTGGAACATAAGTGTGAGCCACAACCAGTATCTAATACCCAAGAAGTAGAATTAGCAAGATTACAATGTATAACATATATACCTGAAGGAGAAGCAACGTTTCCGTCCTTCTTCTCTTCCTTTAGTTTAGGGCAATCTCGCTTGTAATGACCAATTTCATTACAATTGAAGCATTGCGATGTAGATGGAGAACGATCCTTCTTCATTTTCCTCTTGGAGGGCGCCACTTGCCCTCCTGGAGTAGATGGAGATGCACCCTTGCTTTGGATCTTCCCCGGAACCTTTTTCTTGATTTTCTTACTCTTTACTTTTAGCGACGCTTGCTTATCACCTATAAAGTCCAATTCATATTGATGAAGCAAATAAATTAGCTGACTAACAGTGTTTTCTATTTTCTTGGAGAAACAGAGTCGTTTGAATTTCTTATAACCAGGGTGTAGAGAATTCAAAAGTATTCCCGCAGCTGCAGAATCTGGGAATGGATCACCATGTAACTCAAGGCGGTTGAGAAGCCCAACCATTTTCTTTGTATGAGTTCTAATTGGCGTTCCTTCTGTTATTTCAAGATAAATGACCCTTTCCCTTGCATTTTGTCTTTCGACGTCAAAGAAACAACCCAATGGAGCATTAAGCTTTAGTTCCCAAAGGAATGTACCAATTCAAAGACATTTTGGTTGACATGCTGACCACCATGTTGGAATATACCACGACATATATCCCTAAGATTCCTTAGGAGTGCCCATGGCTCATCTGCAATGAACCTTGCACTCCAATCCTTGGGGATTGAGCCAAGAATAAGATCCATCACTAGCGGCATGTGGTTCGCCCACTCACAGTGCTTTTCTGGAGTCATATCCTTTGAGTAAAAGCTGGGGATGGGATGGTCAACTACATAATCAATGTTGTTCCACCTGAGGACTTGCCGAAGCTTCCTCTCCCAATCAAGAAAGTTTGATAGGTTCAATTTTACATCCAGAATTTCGGTTACATTGAGTGTTGTTTTGATTGCGGCCATTTGATTACTACATTTGAAAAGAATTCGCAATAAATAACCATTCATAACTTAATAACTTTAAAATATATGCTAGCATGCAATCATAAAAGCTATTAAAAATTTCATTCATGCAAAAGCAAAACATGGTCCAAAATGAATGAAACGATTCCAAGACCCTGAAAGTCCTAAATCCTTAAGCAGCTTTGGCATGTCTCAAGTATTTTAAGATTCTAGGTAAGCAAAACCTATTCCTAGTAATCTCCATATTACTCTTGGTTAATAAAATTAATACCATAATTTATCCCATTGCCACAACATAATGCCATTGTTGTTTGAGTTGAAACCACAATCAACGTGCTCCTTCGGGACGCCTTACCATCTAAGTCAACTAATATAGCAACTCGCTTTGGCGTAAACCTACTACGTTAGATCCTTAGATTTTTGTAAGTGCTTGATTTGGAAGGTAACTTTTGAACTCAATATTTCTTTGGACCTAGTTGTTTTTATGTTGGTTCGATTATTTAGTGAACTAAATCTAATCGAGTCATACAAACAACCTATTCATGCATAATATACATTCATTCAGGCATAATATATATATATATATATATATATATATATATATATATATATATATATATATATATATATATATATATATATATATATATATATATATATATATATATATATATATATATATATATATATATATATATTGCATAAATTAATTGGTGAACTAGTATGGCCCAAAACTCTTGTCTTGAAGCATCCAATCTTCTTCACCATCTTGTTAGCTTGGCATCATCTTGAATCTTCATTCAACGCTGACTTAAAGTTCTAAACTAGAAATACTTGAAAATAATAAAATTACATCAAAATTTCAATGGTACGCAGACCATATATAAAACTTTACATTCAAAGATAAAACGGTTCGCAAACCGTATTTAACTATCTTAGATTGGCCATACTAGTCATTTGGAGTACCTGCATTACATAAAATATACATTCTATGCATTCACCCATTCGTATGCTAAAACGAATGGCCCAATTAATTATTCAAGTATTTACGTGAATTAATTAAAATTCACGTTCACATAAACGCGTCCTACAAGATTAATCAATTTCCAAATTATTAATCCTTAGACTTTATTCTAATTAAAATTAAATTTAATAAAAATAATGCGACCTAAGAAAATAATTAAAATAATTATTTCATTTTTAATTTCATTTAGCGGCTCCCACTCAAACCAATAATTATTCCTGATAATTAATTATTTAAATATTAATTAAAACTCACGGCCCGACCCAAGTAAAATAAAATAATTATTAATTATCCCGTTAACCAATTTTAATGCAAACATAAAATTCAAGCCCAACAAAAAAAAAAAAAAAGTTTGTTCGAGTGCAATGTGGGCTAGGCTTGCGCCCAGCCCAGCAATGCACGTTGTGTGGCCTACGAGGCACAGGAGCAGCTGCCCATGCCCCCACAGCCAACGCCCCACGTACCGCAACTCTTGCTGCCCCATGTGCCTATTGTGCTCGACGCTGCGCAAGGCATAACAGCCTTGCTTGCATGCAGCTCGCAAGCCAAGGCGTGCCTTCCTTGCTTGCCCCTTTCCTCGCCCAACGCGCGCGGCATGCAGCACGCTTGCTGCTGCCCGCGTCACTGCGGCTCGACACCGGCGTGGCAGCCCGCATGGCTCGACGAGCCACCCGTCCACCCCACCCTTGTGTTCATGCCTTTGGTTCGTGCCTACGGACCAACTAATTAAAAAAATTAATTTCACGAACATTTGCATTAAGTTATTTTTCACAAAATTTACGATTTTTATTTTCGAAAATAACGTTTTTACGATTTAATTAATTTAACAACAATCCAATTTCGTTAAAATTATTAAATCAAGGCTAAAATATTCAAATTTTAAGAATGAACAATTTCAACTGAAAATTTGAACTTTAAAATAATCAAATCTAAAACTTTAAATCGTTCTAAACATTTAAATTTCAGATTTTTACGAATTTGGTTTAAGTGTCGATTAAAATTAACGAAACTATTCAAAATTTTAATCCAATAATTTTTAAAATTTTCCACTGAATATGAAATTATATTCCCTTTCCCAATTAACCAAATTACTAGATCCAAATTATTTAAAAAATCATATAGCGATCTAAAATTTACGAATTTGGGGAAAGCAAAATTAGGGTTTATACTTGATAAAAATGGCTGATATTTTTACTATAATTAAAGAATATACACAACAGCATTGTGTCAAAATTTCAATCAATTCCAAGTAGTTTAGGTCGACCAATTAATTGAAAAACTTTCCAAATTTATTAATTTTAACTCGAAAATTAACAAAAACGCCCAAAAACACATACTTCGAGGGTCAGAAAAGTTCTTATTAGATGATCTTAGAAAATAGTTTTCAATCAGATTAGGGTCAGGAAAGTCGAAAATATGAAACTTTTTGAATTCAGAACCTATTACGCAATTCATCCAATAATTCATAACAATTCCGAAAATTCAACAAAAATTCCAAAAATTTCGACAACCAGCAAAAACAATAAAGCATGCTAAAAAATGCTTTGTATACATAAGGCTCATGATACCACTATAAGGGAATACATTTAAACATACATAACATGTGCGGAACATCCCCAAAGACAGGAAACATGTATAAAGCACAGTTTAAGCAAACTTACATTCGAAGCGTGTTTTCCCGAGTATTGTATCAACGAACACGAACAAAGAACTCCACTTTTCGTTCCTCTACTTGGTTCACCGACACGTTCAGATCCGTCTTGATTATTGTATCTTAGACAACGCAAAAGATTTTTGCTTTTCGGGATGAACAGTTTTTCAGAGAGAAAAACTGAAGAAAGTAATTTAGGAATTAGGTTTAGGTTAGATGGGAAAATGATTGTTGGAATGTGTGCAAAAATATAAGAACATAATTATTATATTAGTGTAACCGGCCAAGACCAAGGGCCTTGACCGGCCACACTTACACACGACCACACACCCGCGCCCAGCCAACACACTGCAGGCCGAAGCCCACAACGCGCGCAGCCAAGCAGCATGGGCCGTGGACCTTGCGTGCTCGATGTTGTGTCGCTGTGTGGTGATGCGGTACCACGCCCCGCAAGCTGGCTTGCTTGTAGCGTTGCGAGCTCGCTGGCTCGTTGGGCCTTGCGCGATTGCGCGTTTGGCTCGACGGGCCGGCAGCTCCGATGCGGCTCGTATTCGCGACTAACGCCTTACAGCTATTGTTTATCGTGTCGTATACGACGAATCACCGACGTACGATACGATTATTTGTTTTGCCCAGCTTAAAAATATTCGCGATACGATATACGATTCCGACGCAAGGTTGTATCGTCTAATACGTTTTCCAAATTAATTCCCGAAAAGCTATTAAATGAATTTCCGATTCATTTAATCCGGTGATCTGTTCCATGTCATTGGTGTGACCTTATAAGTTTAGTCAAGAGTAAGTTGTGAGCCTAATATAGATTAGAACTCACTGAGCGGAAGCATTACTCCAGCTAGTTGTTCCGATCACTTGATCTTACTGAATTAGTTGTTCGAAATTATTCTGAACCTTGGTATTAGACTTAATGCACCTTGGGTGAAGGACATATTTCCTTCAAAAGTGTACCAAACCTATCGCCAATTCCCTAATAGGCCCTTGTTAGAGTAGCTAGGTTCATGACGAATTTTATCAAGGTCTATCCGGTACGTGCTGGAGTGGCATATACCGTGAACGGACCTAGGAGATAAACGGTTGGATTTTGGTGGATGTGCTACATTGCGAACGTGCCAAGTGGACAACATTTGAAGTGCGTGCACCCCTGGGCTGATAAGTGTCCTTATTCCCAACTTCCGAGATGAAACATGCCAAGGAAGCCAAGATTATGTATGCGGTTCTGTCAGGATCTTTCGTCACATTGAATGTTTTAGGTCATCCCAACTTAATAAGGAAAAAATTGTGGCGTAGCGTTTGATTTCTGCTATACGTATTCCTCATAGACGCCTTGCTTGCACTAATTACTTCAATATTATCCCCAGTAGAGTCGCCATTGTGAGGGGGTCGAAAAACACGAAGGGAATTTAAGAATATGGCTCGCACGACTTTCCCCTCTGGATGTAGCAATCATATTAAGTAAATAGGAACTAACTGTGGGCGTTAGCCTCTACTTACTAGTCTTTTGGAGTCACCATTCAGTTTTACAACAACATTGAAGAAAACTGACAAAACCCAGTTATCGTGATAGATATGCCTGAAGTGAAAACATATTTGACTCACAACGCCCATAGGATACCTTGTGATCCTTGTTCTAGAGATCGCTGAATGTACATCCAGCGGAGTAGAGATTGAGAGTTTGAGGGACGTTTACTAATACGGAGAGTGCCCAATATTAACCCATGAAGCGGTCCTTACTAGTTCAATGTAACGAAGACGGGACATGCGTTATATTACATTACTAATCTAGATTGCTCTTAATGCACCAATATTAATTAACTAACAAACGTCAAGAGGATGATTTAATTTAATTTAAGGTACCTAACAATAATCCAGATTGTCCAAGGAATATCTTATTAGGCGTTATAAATAATCAGATTATGTTTGGCATATTTATAATGGTGATTAAAGCGATTGAACAGATTATGACACGTTAAAATATAGTTTTTGACTATATTGCGGTTCTCATTAACTAACCACTTGACTTTACTCGTTTTTCTTTTATGCAACGTAATTTCCTCGACTTAACTAGACTCTTTGGCATGATCCAGGCTTACTTTAGGTGCTTAGACAGGCAGAGTTCCGCTTAACAAGAGTTAATACGGTGGAACTATGGAATATATGAAGTATACAGAAGGCTTAGGCTTACGCCTAACTTGTGTATAGTATGAGAATAATATTTGATGCCCCTTACTCGGTTGTTTAAGGCCCTGGTTATAGGAAATAAGTGCTGGGGAACATAGAAATATTCAGAATTTAAGAACCACTGAAAAGCATTGGTGCGCGCAAAAAATCTCGTGCATAGGACGAGTCCGTAAAACTTTTATCGCGCACAGTTTCATGCGCATGAGTTGTTTCAGAGTTCGTTTTTTAGTTGGGGTAGCGGGTACGTGAAATAACTTTAGCGCGTGGAGGTTGGTCGAGTGATTATCTGCGATGGAAGTTGTGCGCAAGAAATATCTTGCGCGCAATCTATTTCCACATGATTCTTCTTGCGCACAATCTATTTCCACGTGTTTTTATCTGATTTAATCTGGTATTATTCCGGATTAGAACTCTTTTTACGCTTTTAATCCTTATTTCAGGATATTTCCAACTAAAACTCTTTTTTCCTTTATTTATCTTTTTTTCAGGAATTTAGGAACTTAATTGGAATGAAACTATTATTCCTTTATGCTTTTCAATCTCTTTTAAGGATTTAATTGGAGTGAAACTAAAATTCCCTTGACTCAATTCTATCTTGGACGATTTACTTTTTTCGTGAAATGCCAATGAGGTTTCACGAAACGCACCAAATACACCTGCGCGTTTCAACTCACATAACCCCTATATTTTAAAAAAAATGCACCAAATTCCCTTAAATCCTTAATGACTAACAGTCGTTAACTCCGTTAGTATTAACCTCTAATTGCCTCTAATTAACTCTAGCTAACAAATAACCTAATCCCAATTCAAATCACAAAATCAAGCATAAACTAATCAAAAACTATGAACAACCAATTAAAGAGAGAATTAAAGAATAAAAGAGAGAGTTATACCATTAATAATTGAATTTGAAAGCCCAAAATTGAAGAACAAAACCAAGGGAGAGAGAAAAAGAATATGAAAATTTCTGAATTCCAAACCCAGAATACGAAAATCCAACTCAAATTTGAACTCCTAACTGATCTGATCTACCTTAATTTTATTGATGCTCTCCCTCTACATACGTTGTTGTTGCTACTATTTTTGAACAAAATCAGAATACTCAAGAATCAAAATAAAGAAGAACGAAGAAGAAATAAAAATCCCCAACTCTAAACTGAAATTTTAGCTACTGATTCCAATTTCTAATTTCTCTCTAATCTATCTTCTCTGCGCCATATCCCCCTCCCAAATCATATTCCCCTCTTATTTGCTGCTCACTGCCCTATTTTGTTCCCTCCCCCGTCGAACAGCCCCATCGCAAAAATGAATCAGCCTAGAAAAATAGGGGTTGTTCCATGTTGTTGTGCAACTTTGTTCTCCGTCCTTTGAATCAAACCCCCCAAATTCGCAAAAAAATCAGCCCATAAATAGGGACAGCACCGTGTTCATGTACGGATGCACGAAATTGATACGGGTGCATGGCTCTGCAACATCAATTTAATCTTGAAAATAGTAGCATTTTCAAATGAAGCTTCAGTGAGGCTGCGGGAGCGCTGATTCTGGTGTGGGCTGGGATTCAAATTACATGACTGAACTCATCAATTTCCTATTCAATTTTGCATTACCATTCGTTAGTTTCATCTTCAATTTACTTGACTGAATTTATCAATTTCATCTTTAAGTTTGCATTACCCAGTACTGACGCCGCAGTATCATCATCGCCATTCGTCATCGTCTTAAACTTCCCCTTCTTCATCAAACTTCAATTCACGATTTTAATTCACTCAAAAATCTGGGTTCAAATATTTGGGGGTTTGAGTTAGCAATTGACGTTTGATGAAGATGTTTTGAAGAAGGAAATATTGTTGTTGGGTTCACCATTTTGATACCCAGAAAAAGGAGACGTGAGATTCAGAGGAGAGGGAATTAGGAGTTAATTAGGGTTCATTAATTATAGGGATGGAAATATCCAGTGGATGATCCAATAACCCGGTCACCCGCTCTAATTAAACGGATGAAAACCCGAAATAAATGGATGAAAAGCGGGTGATGGGTGAAGCGGGTGATGGATGAGGGTCGGATGCGGGTGATGTTTTTTCATCCATCACCCGACCCACCACCCGTATATCACCCGATCCATCACCCAATTATTATATATATATTATTTTATTTTTGTTTTAAACATAAAAATGTGTTAGTAAATCAATTATTTATTAAAGTTAGTGTTTGTTTAAGTTTTTTGGGTTACAAATTATGCATGATGAGAAACAATTATATGTTTCGGTAGTAAATGTAGGTATATAAGATTTTTTTTTTTTGGTTAATTATTATGCATATTCTAAGGTGGTGACTTTTTAGTGGTTAATATTTTTCACCCGAATATCACCCTATCCACCCGGTTCACCCGCGGGTGATGGATGGACGGAATGCGGGTGATGAGTAAAGCGGGTGACGGATGGACCGGGTGGAGCGGATGAAAGCGGGTGATGGATGCGGGTGATGCTCCACCCGATCCAAATTCCACCCATTTTCATCCCTAATTAATTAGGTGATAATTATGATTAATTAGTCTAATCAGTAGGTAAATTAGTATTAGTTAGATTAATTAAGAGTTAATGTTAACGGAGTTAGACTTCCGTTAAGTCTAGGGACATTTGGTGCAAATAAGTTTAAATAGGGGTATATTATGTGATTTGAAATGCGCAGGTGTATTTGGTGCATTTCGTGAAACCTCAGGGGAATTTAATGAAAAAACCGTACTCTTTTCGGCAGATACTTAGGATGGCCGCTACTATAAATAGAAGTTACTATAAATAGGAACATGAGGTTGGTAATGAGTCAGTCAGTCTTAGAACGTTCGTTGCTTGATTAGGAATACGTTTGCCAAGTGTATGTTTTATTTCATCATCGAACTTATCACTTCTAGCCAGAGGCCAAATGTAGGCGTCTACACTAGGGAAGGCACGCATCACAAAGTATGTATTCTGAATTATGTTAATTGATTATGTGAAATTAATTTGGATTCTGAAAATTATTGTTTTTCTGCATGACATTGGATTATTCATAACCTAACACGGCTTACTTTTTAATGAACCTACAAGGTCACACACAAGATATAAATTCGAATTAAAGGAATAAATTGGTCTGGAAGCCTAATTATTCGCTAAACAAATTTAATAGATCGAAGAGGTGGACAGAGACCATCCATAGACAGATCTCTTCCATATGCTTGCAAGAACCATTAGGCCAAAGGCTTTGGTGCTGGCTCGTAAACGCTGCCACAAAGACATCGTGCTTGAAAGTATGCCCATGATTGTAGCATTGCTCGCAATCCCGCGCGCCAATGCGGAGCGTAGGAGCAGACCCTCGTGCATGTTCATGCACCACCAGCCCGCAAGGAAGCATGGAGCAGCAGTTATAGCATCACACAAGCAGGAACGAAGTTGTGCACGTGCGATGTAGATGATAATCATGGCCAAGCGTTGGTGTGGAGTGCAAGCAAGACCACAAGCCTTAGGCTTGGGCGTGTGTGTGTGGCAATTTGGCCACAAGGAGTTAACGACTCCTAGTCCGCCAAAGCTTATGATGCTAGTTGTTTTGTTATAAAACGTCTAACTTATTCATGAGATGAATAATACGTGAATCATCAAATTTAGCATATTGATTTATCATCCTCTAACCCTGTAACTTACGTCATTAAGAAAGTGAGAATGTGAATCTAGTTCTCTATCGTTCTAAGCTAACGAGCGTAAATGGAAATCTGTTCGTTGAGCAAACGGGAGAGCAAACATCTAATGTTTCTCTTTGGAGTTAGCACCCGGTTCACCCTTAGGGTTAATCCGGATTAGGGGAAAGTTCTGGGTGGATAGGTTCCAGTCCCCTCCCAATTGTTGTTGCGGGAGATCGAACACAGGTCCTCCCTACCAAGTTCAGCCCCAATCACCAGTGAACCAGAGCAAACATCTAATGTGTGTATTCGATTACACCCCCTTAATCATACATGTTCTTAATCTAGACTTGCACATGAGATCCTATTATGGTGATTTGTTCCGCACTCAATTAGATCATAGTAAATCCCAATAAGTTTCACCACCATGGCCACCAATAGGTGAATCGTGATACTCTGTTATGATCAATGATCAACATTAGAAATGTGAATATTATTTATATCGATTATTTGGTGGGTTATTATTATTTTTTATAGATCTGGAAAATTAATGTATGGTTTTCAATAGTTATTACTCTGTAATTAGTTTTTTTTCCCATTGCAAATTATAGTTGGGAGAGTGCTAAATGCAGATTTAATTTTCCATAAATGCAAAACAACTTAATATCATTAAAATTTTGTTCTTCCTAGATTGCCACTATTTTAAATTACATTTTCCCATCCAAAATCTATACCTCACGAGACTCACAACGGTTATTGCAACAAATTGAATCTTTGTATAATCTGTCGATGGAATTGTTAAAAGTTACGCATGCCAACAACAAACAACAACCCAATTCAATTAAATTCTTGAACTTGCCTAGCTAACAACTACTGTAAACAAATCTTGAAAATGTTGAAAAGCCGCTAAAACGTTTTCCAGAGCAATGAACAACAGAGGGGGAGTGTTTCCGAAGCTGTTGGGCAACTACCGGGTGCTAGTTGCGGAGCCCTTAAACAACTGCCGGATGATTTTTCCGGAGCTCTTGCCAGACTGCCGGAAGGTTTTTCCGGAGCTCTTGACAGACTGCCGGAAGGTTTTCCCGGAGCTCTTGACAGACTGCCGGAAGGTTTTTCCGGAGGTTTTGACAGACTGCCGGAAACTTGTTCCGGAGCCCTCGATCTATTGTCGAACAAATTTACTCCTTTTTGCTTTAAGTTTAAGAAATTTTTTAATCCTTAACCATCAGTTCAAATTAGTATTTTTTATTCATGTACACAAAATTTTGAACGATTAATCAATAATTAAATAGCATAATAGCTTACCTTAGGAAAGCTAGAGAAGTTAAATTTGCATAATGAATGTTTTTAGTTAGGGATGAAATACAATGAGGGAGTGAGGTTGGAGAACGGTGTATTGGGACTTGGAAAGCTATAGAAAAAGGTTATTTTGGTCATTTAGAAAATTTTAATATTATTAAGATATTCTGCATTTAGGGTTTTCTGTACTACATTTAGTACCTGCGTTATAGTTTTGTTTAGTTTTTGGAATAAAGCTTGTATGAATATTTTTCTAGAGTTATAAAAATTTAATGGTTCAGTCTTCTTACTTTTATGCTTAAATCAGTTGGTAAATCAACTAGTCATTTATTTTATGCTTCATCCATTAGCGAGATGCATGAAAGCAAATTAGATCTTGTCGGATGTCCGTC
Source organism: Spinacia oleracea (assembly GCF_020520425.1). Taxonomy (NCBI): domain Eukaryota; kingdom Viridiplantae; phylum Streptophyta; class Magnoliopsida; order Caryophyllales; family Amaranthaceae; genus Spinacia; species Spinacia oleracea. The sequence goes on from NC_079489.1 coordinate 98,803,096, forward strand.
AAATCTGGTTAGATTCAAATCTCCCGTGAGGGTTATCATATCGTACTTAGGAGTTTCAAATTCGGATTCGAACTCCGATCCAGTTCTAGGTTCCGATTAGTAAACGGGTCGGAGACGGATCGTGCTACATCTTATCCAAATCCGACTTGTTGCCATTCCTATAGAAGGAGGTGTTAGGTTATGATACATATGACAAAACATAAATCATGCGGAAAACCTTAATGCCAGGAAACATATTATGTACACATAATCATTTAGCATAATTTAGGTGCATACACTTTGTAGCGTGCCCTCCCTAGCTGCGCCCGTACCGAACAAGAACAAGTCTTTAGGACTCCAAGCGTCGTCCCTCCGTAGATAGTCCACAACACGTCCGGATCCGCCTTAAGATTGACCAACTAGAATCGCCCTTAAGGTACTATAAATTTCGGCTATTATGGGGCAAGAAAGTGACAGATTTTTCTGCTTAAAAATCACTGTTTTATTGTATGAATACTTATTGAAAACTTGTGCCTAAAATTATGACAATAGGCATATATTTATAGGACTATGGAAAAGGAATTCGAATCCTGTTAGAATACTAATTTATTAATTAGAATCCTATTAGATCTCTAAATAATAATTTAATCTTTTAGGATTAGGATTTAATCAATGCACGAATTCCGATAGCATTAGGATTCGTCACGCACACGAGCAGCGCACAAGCACCGTACGCCCGCACGCAAGCCTTGCGGCCCACGCCGAGCGCACAGCTGAGGCCCATGCTCGCAGCCCATCGCTGAGCTTGTCGCGCGCCAAGGCTTGGCTGGGCCTGGTCGAGCACTTGGCGTGTTGGATGCGTGTGGCTTGCTGGGCGTCCGCCTGGCTTCGTGCTGGGCCTTCGTCTAGCAAGCCTCGTCCGATGCTAATTCGTACGATACGCTTTCCGATTAAATTCCCGATTCCGGAATTCATTTCCGATACGAACAATATTTAACATTTCCGATTCCGGAATTAATTTCCGTTTCGAACAAATATTTAATATTTCCGTTTCCGAAATTATTTTCCGATTCCGATAATATTTCCATTTCCGATAATATTTTCCGATACGTACCATGTTTCTGTTTCCGGCAACATCTACAACTTGGATAATATTATATTTTCGATACGATCCATATTTCCGTTTTCGGCAATATCATCGTTTCCGGTGTATTCATTTCTTGCCTTTGACGATCTCAGCTCCCACTGAAACCAATATCCGTCGATCCCGAATATTCATAGATGGAGTATTTAATGCCATTAAATACTTGATCCGTTTACGTACTATTTGTGTGACCCTACGGGTTCAGTCAAGAGTAAGCTGTGGATTAATATCATTAATTCCACTTGAACTGAAGCGGCCTCTAGCTAGGCATTCAGCTCACTTGATCTCACTGAATTATTAACTTGTCAATTAATACTGAACCGCATTTATTAGACTTATCATTAAATGCATACTTGGACCAAGGGCATTATTTCCTTCAGTCTCCCACTTGTCCTTAGGGACAAGTGTGCATTTCCTAATTCCTTTGTCGCTCGATGCTTGCTCTTGAACATAAGGTAAGAGTTGTAATCCTTATTACGTCCAGATGTGTTTCTCGGTTTCAGAGTTCAACTGATCAAATAAACAGATAATCATAGCCTATGATTCATCTGAGCACGGCCATGCATTTTACAGTTTCTAGCTCTCCGAGTGCCCTTGTACAACTTTTAAGCATCTCATCCCGATTTATGGGAGGACAATCCCAATCTTGCGATCTTGAGATTAGACTTCGTTTGATAGGTGATTACCTGAGCGTTGCCTTTATAGCCTCCTTTTACGGTGCGACGGTTGGTCAACGTCAAAGTAAGTAGTTCTCAAACAAGTAATCTCAAATCACTCAGGTATTGAGGATTAGTGTCTAATAATTTTAATGAAATTTACTTATGACAGATTTTCATCTCTTACAGTAAAGTTTCATAGGTCTGTCCGATACCAGTCTTCCCAAAGTAAGTATCTATGCAACTGATTATGACATTGCCATGTGCACATAGTTCAAGAAACAGAACTACTAGTCATCTTGCATTCTAGTCGTCTGACGTTTTCTATGCGTCCATCTTTATAGAAAACTCCGACCAGGGACCATTTTCAACTTTTGACATTCAAGTTCACTTGATAGACATTTCTTAGTCACAGGACTGGTCCCGACAGTCTATCTTGAACATATTGTCAAATTGAAGGGACTCATCATTTAATACTAAACTAAGATTAAATGGAATATATATGATAAATTTTCAACCCCAATGTTTTACAACCATGGGCCTCAAACCCATCTTTAAAACAGTTCATGGAATTCAAAGCTATGCTTGATTTCCAGTGGCACAATGTGACTGTTGTAGCTCACTTGTTGCATAGGTTTAGTTATCATGCTTTGCCAATCTTAATATGCTTTTCATCGAATGTTCTTCGAGATATGATGATAAGATCTTTTGAGTATGTTTATTTTGTGATCTAGTCTTTCTTGTTACAGTAGTGGTTCTACGCATTTTGCAATGAAGAACCATTAAGTCAACAGACATGTGATCATCCCAAGTTCAATGAAGAACTCATTAATATAAACAACTCTGTTTTATTGCTTTTTATGCAATAAATACTTTTACTTCAACTGTATAGGTTGCTAGTGATGCTTTGGTTGGATTTTACTTATCCTGGAAGTTACAGATACGCGGAAGACTTTCCAACTGTATCTTAGAACATAGAAATTAATATTTAATTTCCCACGCAACAACTCATGGTCTCCAATCCATGTTGCCATTTCAAAACACGATGCTCTATAGCTTGTCCTTATCAATGGTTAACTCCAAAGGGTCTTGCTTGATCCTTTGCTAGTGTTTATGCGTGTAGCATCAATATTTAGCATATCTTTATTTCCTTGAATCAAGAACTATTCTTATGTACCTTTTCAAGTACCATAAGTTTTTCTTGTTCTCAATCTAGTTGATCTTCACTTAGATCAATAGAGATTGGTATATGTTCGTCATGCCTAAAGTCATACGATACGTTTTTGGCGATCCTCATATTATATCATACGTACATGATAAATTCTTTTGCAGAATAATTCCCAATTGAATTCTATTCATGTAACTTTAGCTCATTCTAGTTTCAGTAGATACTAAATCCAGCTAAATTCTTTGACATATAATATAGGTTAAGAATCTTACTTAGATTCTTTGATGTTTAACTTAGTAAATACATAGTTCAAACATCTTTTACTTAGATTTATTCATATGGGTCGAATATCTCCAATGGAGTCTTTCGTGTTAGTAAATGGCATTACTTAATCCAGAACAATATTATAAGATCTTTGTAAATAGATCTTTAATACCCAGTATGCACTAAGTTTCGCTTTGTCCGTCATTGATGAATAGTTTCAAATCAAAGTCATTAGTATTTGAATGTCATTTCACAATAGAGAGATATGTGTGTGATACACATAGGACCAATTAAGTTTTATCTACTCCCACTAAACTTCTTATACGTCTATAAGAATCATGTACATTTTATGAAACTAAAATGCTTATTAGTTTCACTAAAATACAGTTCCAATTCCCAATTGCTTGCTTAAATCTGTACTTAGATTTCATAAGCTAGCTTTCCTTTTCAAGCATTTATTTGGATCCACAAATCCTATGACATGCCATGTACATAGTTTCTTCCAACATTTGACTGAGGAAGATGTTTTGTCATCCAATTGCCATATGTACCAATATGCAATCATTGCTTGAATTATAGACTTGAGCATTACTATTATGCATGAGGTTTCAACACAATCCATGTCATGAATTTGCTTGTGACCTTTAGCAAATAATCTAGCTTTGTGTGTGAACACAATTCCATGTTTGATGGTTTTTATCCTTAAAACCACTTTGCAACCAATAGGTGTGAAACTATTCTTGCAAATCAACCAAATTTCAATTTTGTCATCAAAACATTGAGTATGTTTTATGGCCTCTAACCATTTAAAACATTTGAGTCTATATATGGCCTCTAACCATTTTAGGGAATATGGGTTTCGTCATAGCTTTCTTACAGGTCACAAACTCATTAATCTATATGATAATAGTTTGACTGCAAGTTGTAGGTTTCTTCACTATCTAATAGAAGAATCGCATAGCTTCAGTGACCTGAACTCCATGTTTCTTCACTATCTAATAGAAGAATCTCATAGTTTCAGTGACTTGAACTCTATGCCTACTTGGGTATAGAACATCGATCAAACAATAGAATATCAACAGCCACTTGAAAGTCCATTGAATATTCTGTTCTCCTTGAAGCACTTGTAAAGTATTCTAAGAGATGTCTATTCTTTAAAGACACTTCTAAAGTCCTTAAAGAATACGTGTTCGGATTTTCTGAAGAACTTCGAAAAGCCTCCTGAATGTCCGTTTATGTTTGTTGTTCGCCTCGAAGACTTTCGAGGTCTATTTTCTCCCACTTGTCATTTTGGAAACGAATCTCCAAAAGGACATTATTTCGAGCAAACAAACATTATGTTCTCAAAAGTTCGTGGTAGAAACAATACCCTTGTGTCTCATTTGAATAAATCACAATGAAACATATATCTATACTTAGGCCTTAGGTTGATGAATAACAAACACTAAGCTCCCACCGAGTTTAGGAACTATTTAGATATATTATGAAAGGATTTTCTGAAATTACTTTTCAATAGCTTTGACGAATTAGGTTTAGTTTGGTGGTAGTTGAGCATTTTGTTTTAGAAATTATAGGAAAAGTCTTTATGATTCATCATTGATCGAATCAAGTACTAATTGACTTCGATCATTCCAACGTAGATATTTCATATCTTATGGAGCTTGATCGTGAAATTACAACGCACAATCATTGATGATCATATTTGGTCTTAAAGTAAAAATGCTAAAGGTTTGTGGAACTCAAATCAAGAGTTTGATTTGAACCTAGTCAAGTTCTATTGTTAAAGAGTTGTTTGTTTTAATCAAGCATATTGACTCAACCCGTAAATGACCATTTCATTCAAATAAACAAACAAACATTGTTTTTGTTTTTCTTGAATGTGAGTCTTTCTGTGTTTGAAGCAGAAATTTGGGTATGCTGATTATGGAACAAAATAGCCATTAAGTTCCAGCCTTGAAAGGACTTGAAACAAATTAGATGACCCTACAACTAATGTAGCAATGCCATACTTCATTTCCCACTTGTAGGTCATTAGTGTAAACTAGCTTCCATTGTTTGAGTTATTACCGAAGTAAGAACCTCAGACGGTATATGATACCAAGGAAGTTCTATTGCTAGGTCACTTCTCTTTAAACATAAACTTATAGGTAGAAACGGAATTGTAAATTCCTTTCTACCTATTTCTTGTACCTTTTCTAATAGCCTTAAGAATTGAATTCTCTAGTGTTGACTTTTATACTTTGTTTAGACATGTCCAATGTCACTCCAACAAAGTTCTTACAATTTATGTTGAATATTTTGTTTCAACTAGATGATCTTACCAGAAGCTTCTAAAGTTCTCTAAGTATCGATCTATTCGAATGTCTAGGGACTAGACTCATTCGAGAATTAAATGCAAAAAGATTTTAGGTTGTTAACCATTGGTAAAGCTGAGCGTTTAAACTCAATGCTTTATGATCTCAAAACTACATTGTATTTTGAATGCACAAGCACCAATCGGTTTGCCATTCGACTTTGATATTCGAAAACAACCATAAAAGTCGCTAAAAGAAACGTACATTTTAAATTGCTCATTTTCTCTCATTTTCGTGAATCGTTTTGGATTCACTATCAATCGAGGAAATTTACTGTTACCTTTCTAAAAGGGTTTATCGCAGTAAAAGATATTTAATTATAAACAATAATTAAAACATACATTGAAGCATGAAAAGTCTAAACATTTATCATGAGTAATAACTTGAAAATTAAAGCATTAATGCAATATAAACAAGTCATTAGCATTTTATTCGAATTTATTGTTCCGGCAGGTGTGAATAAAATGATTCCAAGACCCTAAAACCATTGAAGAATTAATCACATTATGTATTTAGACTCAATTCTAAAATCTTTTAGGTAAGCAAAAGCCTTTTGATAATAGTCTAGAAACTACTCTTGGTTGATAGGTACGTCTAAGAGCTTATTAGGTAAACCTATCGAATTTGCCACGACATAAAAGGACTCCTTACTTATATCGTTGAGTTTCACCAAAACTAACAAGTACTCGCAATTATTTGTGTACCTTACCCCTTTAGGATCAATAAGTAACACCTCGCTGAGCGTAAAACTATTACTAGATTGATGTAAAGGTTATCCAAGTAAGTGTTATTTTGGCATGGCACCTTTTAACTCAATTTTTAAAGTTTGGAACTTAAGGCTCTTACTATGTTAGTTAGATTTTAAGTGAACTAAAATCCTTAATCATGCAACATAATCAAGCCACAATCTCATGCATATTTAAGACATATTTAAAAGCAATAAATAACTTAAAGCATGCATAAGATAAGTGTGATCTAGTATGGCCCGACTTCATCTTGAAGCTTCAACTTCAAAGTCCGTCTTGAAAATGGTTGGAAACTTCGTCTTGAATTTCACCGCGGGAGGCGCCAGATTCTCCAAATAGGATCAGCTATAGTTAAACTAATTACAACTATTTGATGGTACGCAGACCATATTTGAATTGAAAAACAAATTTGGTGCATTATACCAATTACATTCAAATTAATGGTACGCAGACCATATTTTCTATCCTATTTGGGCCATACTAGTCACTTCATAACCTGCAAAACAGTACATATACAATATATACCATTCACCCATTCATTATCATGAATGGCCCACATAGCTGGTTAGTAAAACACGTTGTATGCATCACATAAATATTTGCAGCAATTAATCAAGGGCACCAATAATCTACCAATTATTCAGTCTTTATTAATTCTAATCAAGTTGTTTAACCTTAAAGGATTTGTAGACCTAATCAAGAGTTTATGACTAAAAATGCTCCCACTTAAACCAATAACATTATATGCTTTACTAATTTTAAACATAAAATTGTATTTCTAGTCTAACCGGAAACATACAAGATTAATTAAAATTTAAAGCTCATATAAAATTATAATTGAATCCATTTAATTTATTTTATTTTTCAGTTGATTTAAATGAATTTAAATTAATTCAAGGTTTTTAATTTTAGTAAAATAATTAATATAAATTAAAATTTATAATAATTAAAATATTCAAAATTAAAATCCAAGAAAACAATTTAAATTATTAATTTTAAAAATTAATTAAAATTATTTCCGAACTAAAAATCTCAAATTAAAATTCAAAACGACTCAATCGTAACACGACGAGGACTTGGGCTTGCGCCCAAGCCCCATCGAGTGCACGACTGACCGCACGTCCATGGCACAATGCAGCAGTAGCCACGCGCAAACGCAGCAAGCCAAGCCACGCTTGCGCGCAGCCTGCTCGCCCGTATACATCGTAGCAGCTACCGAAGGAGTACTCGCTCGCAAGGCGCAAGCAAGCTCTCGTGGCGAGGCAGCGCTCGTTGGTGTGCGGAGCAGCGATCGCTGGGCGACCCAGCTCTCGCCCTCGCGCGCGCGCCTCGTCTTGTGCCACGCCCATCGCCCTTCGCCCATAGCACACAGCACACACGCCCAGGCTCCCTTGCCTCGTGCGCGCGCCATGCCTTGGTTGCTCGCTGCATTCGTACCGCACGGGCGACGAGCTCCCTTGCTCGTCGTCGCGTGCCCTCACTATACAACACCCCTTAAGGGTAACACGTAGCTTCCATTGCTTTGTGCGTGCCACATCTATGGGCGTTTTTCATAAAAATTTAAAATTTGTAATTCAAAATTAATGACAAATTAATAAAACATATTAATTTCATAATTTTAGGGCGAAAAATCGAAAATTTATTAATCAATTAATTTCCGATTAACATGGATTGAAATCTAGGTCATAAAAATTTAAAATTTAACATAAGTTAACAATTTTTATGGTGGTTTTTAATCATGGATACCTAATTAAATTATTAATTAATTATGAAAAACAAATAAATTCTAAATTATTCGAATTTCAACAAATTAATCATAATTACAAATTAGGTTGTATAATTAACAATTCTAGGCATTCAAAGTTGTTAAACATATACTGTAGGTCAATCAAAAACTCAAGATTTATCAACAAGAATCGCAAATATTCAATTTAACATCTTAAATTTACAAACTTTTGCGTTCGAAAAACTAAAACCTCCGAAAAGTTATAGTTAGGCTTCGAATTTAAGAAATTTGGGTTTGGATGAGTAGCGAAGAAACTGCCGAAAAACTGCGTACATATAATTAAATAAACGCAATTTGCAATTAATTAACAATTACGAAAATTAATCACCCCTTTTAATTCTTTGCAAATTTGTAAAATTTAACCATGTCATGCAATTTAGATTATGTAAACCTTAATGCCAGGAAACATATTATTTACACATAATCATTTAGCATAATTTAGGTGCATACACTTTGTAGCGTGCCCTCCCTAGCTGCGCCCGAACCGAACAAGAACAAGTCTTTAGGAATCCAAGCGTCGTCCCTCCGTAGATAGTCCACAGCACGTCCGGATCCGCCTTAAGATTGACCAACTAGAATCGCCCTTAAGGTACTATAAATTTCGGCTATTATGGGGCAAGAAAGTGACTGATTTTTCTGCTCAAAAATCACTGTTTTATTGTAATGAATACTTATTGAAAACTCGTGCCTAAAATTATGACCCTAGGCATATATTTATAGGACTATGGAAAAGGAATTTGAATCCTGTTAGAATACTAATTTATTAATTAGAATCCTATTAGATCTCTAAATAATAAATTTAATCTTTTAGGATTAGGATTTAATCAATGCACGAATTCCGATAGCATTAGGATTCGTCACACACACGAGCAGCGCACAAGCACCGTACGCCCACATGCAAGCCTTGCGGCCCACGCCGAGCGTTAAGGCCCATGCTCGCAGCCCATCGCTGAGCTTGTCGCGCGCCAAGGCTTGGCTGGGCCTGGCCTTGCGCTGGGCCTGGTCGAGCACTTGGCGTGTTGGATGCGTGTGGCTTGCTGGGCGTCGGCCTGGCTTCGTGTTGGGCCTTCGTCTAGCAAGCCTCGTCCGATGCTAATTCGTACGATACGCTTTCCGATTAAATTCCCGATTCCGGAATTCATTTCCGATACGAACAATATTTAACATTTCCGATTCCGGAATTAATTTCCGTTTCGAACAAATATTTAATATTTCCGTTTCCGGAATTATTTTCCGATTCCGATAATATTTCCATTTCCGATAATATTTTCCGATACGTACCATGTTTCCGTTTCCGGCAACATCTACGACTTGGATAATATTTATATTTCCGATACGATCCATATTTCCGTTTTCGGCAATATCATTGTTTCGGAGTATTCATTTCTTGCCTTTGACGATCTCAGCTCCCACTGAAACCAAGATCCGTCGATTCCGAATATTTATAGATGGAGTGTTTAATGCCATTAAATACTTGATCCGTTTACGTACTATTTGTGTGACCCTACGGGTTCAGTCAAGAGTAAGCTGTGGATTAATATCATTAATTCCACTTGAACTGAAGCGGCCTCTAGCTAGGCATTCAGCTCACTTGATCTCACTGAATTATTAACTTGTAAATTAATACTGAACCGCATTTATTAGACTTATCATTAAATGCATACTTGGACCAAGGGCATTATTTTAGATATGCTCTACTCTAGCTTTCCTCATTGTCATTTTATGAATAAATATCTACCATACTTGAAAAAAAATAAGCTGTATTCTCACTAGATTGTTTAGCCTTAGTCCAAAAACACCACTATAAGTGTTTGAGCAGTAATTAATCCCCATGTAAGGAAATTTCAAGTTATTGATCGAAAATATAATCACTTTTAGTGTTTTTGATTATCCTTTGCTTACCCAAGATGGGATGTGATTTTTTTTGGTAATTATCTATTTGTGGAAATACTTGCTAACTTGATGATAATTATTATTATTTCCTTTTGTGGGTTTATATGAAGGAGGTATCTTGGCTGAATTTGATTTGCTTTTCCTGGCTGCTTCTGTAGAGTGCTAAATAGCTAATATTGTATGCCTTAATTTGTGTAATTGATTTACTCTTGAATTAGTCATGTTTAGGGGACCTTTACTTGATATGAACTACGATATTTAGGGTTGACCGTGTAATTATGTCATGTTTCAATGTGAGAGAGATATTGATGTCAGTCGGGGCACCAGTGTTTCCCGATTCGTTTTAAGGTTACTAGCATATATTGTTTATGTAAGCGTAGTAAAAAGATAACAAACAAGCTTTTATTTGTGGCCTGTTATCTTTTTTGTTTGATGAGATACTTACCGAATCTGTTGATAAATAATGATTATACAGTGGGTAAATTTGTGTGATGATCATTGTGTGACTGTATTTGTGGTTAGTGGCTGATAAAGGCAGTTATATATATTGTCTCGATGTTGCATTGTAGGTTATCAATAACAAAAGTATTGGATAACTCTTTCAAGAGCAACTGAGCATTTATTTACCCATGTATGCCAAACATTATCACCTTTTATGCCATACAAGAGGGATTAAGCAACCATTTTCATATGTTAATCATCTCCCTCTTTTAATCATATGTTAATCTTCCCCTGTAGGCTTGTTTCTTTGGCCAGATAAGGGGAATTTCATGTTCTTTGATGATTACTTGGTTTTTGCTGAGGAGAAGACTAAAGTCGAATTGGCAAACTTATGAATTTCCTAAAGATGTTGGTCTGCCTATTCAGCATCAGAATCATCAGAAAAACGGTTAGATGATGGTTGGTCGCTTTTAGAGTCACTCAGAACATATGTGTCATCTCCTGCCATCTCTCTTATTTCCTTGAAGGAAGCAATATGTTTCCTTAAATTAGCCAGCTAAAGCTGGAGTTTATGAACACGTAAACTCAGTTTATGGTTGTTTGCAAACTCCACTAATTAAATGTCTAAAGCTGTATTACCGGAGTTTAATCGTCTAAAGTTGTATTATCGGAGTTTAATGCTTCCAGCCTTCCAAGCCCCTTATGTTGTAATTTTATTGATGGAGATTCAGTAATATAGTAGGGTAGAATTAACTTTATCTTTTCTTTATGTTTTCTTCTATTTTTCTTGAGTTTTGGAGACATACTCGATCAAAAGTGTAGATGAATCAAGGAGAAGAATCCGGGAAAAGGATAGATCTCATACATATAATTAATGGAATGACCTACTCGAAATAGCACAATTTTTTGCTTTTTAGCTTTTAATATTCTTGCACGCATCGCGTGCTTATAAGACTAATTTTTAATATTGTGGGTCAGACACAACCCAAGCTTAGGCCCTGTTCTTTTTGGCTTAATTTCAGTTTCAGGACTTATTTGTTAGGTTATGATACATATAACTTAATATAAATCATGCGGAAAAACCATAAAAGCCAGGATTCCAAATTAATTGCCACATAACAATTAGCAAAATTAGGATGCATACTCTTTGTTGCGTACCCTCCCTTGCTGCGCTCGAACCGAACAAGAACAAGTCTTTAGTACTCCAAGTGTCGTCCCTCCGTAGAAAGTCTACAGCACGTCCGGATCCGCCTTAAGCTTGACTAACTAGAATCGCCCTTAAGGTACTACAAATTTTCGGCAATATGGGGCAAAATAGATGACTGAATTTTTGCTCAAAATTCTCTCTTTTTTAATACTCAAAACTCGTTATAAATTGTGAGCATTAACCTCATATTTATAGGCTATGGAAACAGTAATTGAATCCTACTAGGAAACAAATTAATTAACTAGAATCTAATTAAAACTCTATTAATTAATTTATCCATTAGGAATAGGAATTTAATCATTAAACGAATCCTACATGATTTAGATTTCGTACGGAAACACAAACACTCACACGAGCATGACCCGCATGCGCGCAGGCCATGCCCGCACAAGCCCACGCAGCAGCCGCTCAGCCCACTGCTCGCAGCCATGCTCGCAGCCACAGTCTGTTGGGCCTGGCCTTGCGATGGGCCTGGCGTGGCCATGGATGTTTGTGTGGTGCGCGGGCTTGATGGACGCGGGCCTAGCTTCGTGCTGGGCCTTCGTCTAGCTGAAGGAAATAATGCCCTTGGTCCAAGTATGCATATAATGATAAGTCTAATAAATGCGGCTCAGTATTAATTAAACAAGTTAATAATTCAGTGAGATCAAGTGAGCGGAATACCTAGCTAGAGGCCGCTTCAGTTCAAGTGGAATTAATGATATTAATCCACAGCTTACACTTGACTGAACCCGTAGGGTCACACAAATAGTACGTAAACGGATCAAGTATTTAATGGCATTAAATACTCCATCTATGGATATTCGAATCGACGGATCTTGGTTTCAGTGGGAGCTGAGATCGTCAAAAGCAAGCAAGTGAATACTCCGGAAACGATGATATTGCCGGAAACGGAAATATGGATCGTATCGGAAATATAATTATTCTCCAAGTCGTAGATGTTGCCGGAAACGGAAACATGGTACGTATCGGAAAATATTATTGGGAATGGAAATATTGCTGGAATCGGAAATATTGCCGGAAACGGAAATATTGTCAGAATCGGAAATATTATCGAAATCGGAAAATAATTCCGGAAACGGAAATATTAAATATTTGTTCGAAGCGGAAATTAATTCCGGAATCGGAAATATTAAATATTGTTCGTATCGGAAATGAATTCCGGAATCGAGAATTTAATCGGAAGCGTATCGTACGAATTAGCATCGGACGAGGCCTGCCAGACGAAGGCCCAGCACGAAGCCGAGCCATCGCCCAGCAAGCCAAAGCGCAAACACACGCCAAGCCTCGACCAGGCCCAGCGCAAAGGCCAGGCCCAGCCAAGGCCTTGGGCGCGCGCAGGCAGCAGCGAGCTGGGCAGTGCGCTGTGCGTGGGCCGTAAGGCCTGCGTGCGGTGCACTGCCACTCGTGTGTGTTACTCGGAATCCTAAGGCTACCGAGAATCGTAATATGATTAAATCTAATCCTAATAGATAAAGTTTGTTTAATTAGAGTCCTAGTAGGATTATAATTAAATATATTTGTATTCTAATAGGATTATAATTCCTTTCCATAAACTCTATAAATAGGTGCCTAGGGTCACATATTTACATCGAGAATTGAAGTATTCAAAGGTAAGATTTTGGAAAAAAATCAGCCAAACACTTGTAGCCTATTAGCCGAAAATTCTTAGAACCTTAAGGGCGATTCTAGTAGGTCAAGCTTAAGGCGGATCCGGACGTGATGTGGACTATCTACGGAGGGACGACACTTGGAGTCCTAAAGACTTGTTCTTGTTCGGTTCGGGCGCAGCTAGGGAGGGTACGCTACAAAGTGTATGCATCTGAATTATGCTAAATGATTATGTTTAAATAATATGTTTCCTGGCATTAAGGTTTTCCGCATGATTTATGTTTTGTCATATGTATCATAACCTAACAGTGGTATCACGAGCCTCTTATTATTTTCATAATCTGAATTGCATGAACATGGTTAAATTTTACAAATTTTTAAGGAATTAAAGGGGTGATTAGTTTTCGTAATTAATTGCAAATTGCGTTTATTTAATTATATGTACGCAGTTTTTCGGCAGAATATTCGTTACTCAACCAAATCGCGTGATTTTTGTGTCAATTTCGCATGTAAAAGACATTCTAAAATTTTGACGAAAACAATATTTTTCGGCCGAAACCAGAATTCCCAAATTCGAAACCTAACTATGACTTTTCGGAGGTTTAAGTTTTTCGAACGCAAAAGTTTGTAAATTTAAGATGTTAAATTGAATATTTGCGATTCTTGTTGATAAATCTTGAGTTTTTGATTGACCTACAGTATATGTTTAACAATTATGAATGCCTAGACTTGTTAATTATACAACCTAATTTGTAATTATTTTTAATTTGTTGAAATTCGAATAATTTAGAATTGATTTGTTTTTCATAATTAATTAATAATTTAATTAGGTATCCTTGATTAAAATCCACCATAAAAATTGTTAATTTATGTTAAATTTTAAATTTTTATGACCTAGATTTGAATCCATGTTAATCGAAAATTAATTAATTAATAAATTTTCGATTTTTCGCCCTAAAATTATGAAATTAATATGATTTATTAATTTGTCGTTAATTTTAAATTAAGGGAGCTCGTCGCCCGTGCGGTACGAATGCAACGAGCAGCAAAGCATGGCGCGCGCGCGAAGCAAAGGTGCTGGCCGTGTGTGCTATGCGATGGGCGTGGGCGAGGGGCAGGGCAAAGCGAGCAGTCGCGTGTGGGCAGCAAGCGAGCTGCACCACAGCGCGCACTGCCTCGCGCCTGCGAGCGAAGGCTCGCGCCAGCTAGCGCAGGCTCGCGCAGCGAGCGATGGCTCGCGTGCAGCGAGCGATGCCTCGCGAGGGAAAGCAGTAGCACACGCGACACAGCACAAAGGCTGCGCGCAGCGTGGCCAGCGATGGCTGCGTGTGCGTGTGGCCTGTGGCGGCGTGTTGCGTGGAGCTATGTGTGCCTTGTGCAGCGACCAGTCGTGCACACGATGGGACTTGAGCGCAAGCCCAAGTGCTCTTCGTGTTACGATTGAGTCGTTTTGAATTTTAATTTTGAAATTTTCAGTTCGGAAATAATTTTAATTAATTTTAAAATTAATAATTTAAATTGTTTTCTTGGATTTTAATTTTGATTATTATAATTATTATAAATTTTAATTTATACTAATTATTTTACTGAAATTAAACCTTGAATTAATTTAAATTCATTTAATTCAATTGAAAATAAAATTAAATAAATGGATTCGATTATAATTTTATATGAGCTATAAGTTTTAATTAAATTTGTATGTTTCCAGTTAGACTAGAAATACATTTTTATGTTTAAAATTAGTAAAGCATATAAAGTAATTGGTTTAAGTAGGAGCAATTTTAGTCATAAACTCTTGATTAGGTCTACAAATCCTTTAAGGTTAAACAACTTGATTAGAATTAATAAGGACTGAATAATTGGTAGATTATTGGTGCCCTTGGTTAATTGCTGCAAATATTTATGTGATGCATACAATGTGTTTTTACTAACCAGCTAAGTGGGCCATTCATGATAATGAATGGGTGAATGGTATTTATTGTATATGTACTGTTTTGCAGGTTATGAAGTGACTAGTATGGCCCAAATAGGATAGAAAATATGGTCTGCGTACCATTAATTAGAATGTAATTGGTCTAATGCACCAAATTTGTTTTTCAATTCAAATATGGTCTGCGTACCATTAAATAGTTGTAATTAGTTTAATTATAGCTGATCCTGTTTGAGGAAAATGGAGCCTCCCACGGTGAAATTCAAGACGAAGTTTCCAACCATTTTCAAGACGGACTTTGAAGTTGAAGCTTCAAGATGAAGTCGGGCCATACTAGATCACATTTATCTTATGCATGCTTTAAGTTATTTATTGCTTTTAAATATGTCTTAATTATGCATGAGATTATGGCTTGATTATGTTGCATGATTAAGGATTTTAGTTCACTTAAAATCTAACCAACATAGTAAGAGCCTTAAGTTCCAAATTTTAAAAATTGAGTTAAAAGGTGCCATGCCAAAATAACACTTACTTGGATAACCTTTACATCAATCTAGTAATAGATTACGCTCAACGAGGTGTTAATTATTGATCCTAAAGGGGTAAGGTACACAAATAATTGTGAGTACATGTTGGTTTTGGTGAAACTCAACGATATAAGTAAGGAGTCCTTTTATGTCGTGGCAAATTCGATAGGTTTTCCTAATAAGTTCTTAGACGTACCTATCAACCAAGAGTAGTTTCTAGACTATTAGCAAAAGGCTTTTGCTTACCTAAAATATTTTAGAATTGAGTCAAAATACATAATGTGCTTAATTCTTCAATGATTTTAGGGTCTTGGAATCATTTTATTCACACCTGCCAGAACAATAAATTTGAATAAAATACCAATGACTTGTTTAAATTGCATGATTGCTTTAATTTTCAAGTAATACTCATGATAAATGTTTAGACTTTGCATGCTTCAATGTATGTTTTAATTATTGTTTATAATTAAATATCTTGCACTGCAGTAAATCCTTTTAGAAAGGTAACAGTAAATTTCCTCGATTGGTAGTGAATCCAAGAACGATTCACGGAAATGAGAGAAAATGAGCAATTTAAAATGTACATTTCTTTTAGAGACTTTTATGGTTGTTTTCGAATATCGAAGTCGAATGGCAAACCAATTGGTGCTTGTTAATTCAAAATACAATGTAGTTTTGAGATCATAAAGCATTGAGTTTAAACACTCAGCTTTACCATCTTTGTCCATTTAATTCTCGAATGAGTCTAGTCCCTAGACATTCGAATAGATCGATTCTTAGAGAACTTTAGAAGCTTCTGGTAAGATCATCTAGTTGAAACAAAATATTTAACATAAATTAAAATGGTAAGAACTTTGTTGGAGTGACATTGGACATGTATAACAAAGTATAAAAGTCAACACTAAAGAATTCAATTCTTAAGACTATAAGAAAGGGTACAAGAAATAGGAAAACAAGGAACAAATGAAAGGAATTTACGATTCCGTTTCTACCTATAAGTTTATGTTTAAAGAAAAGTGTCCTAGCAATCAAACTTCCTATCATACACCGCTTGAGGTTCTTACTTCGGTAATAACTCAAACAATGGAAGCTGGGCTACGCTAATGGCCTACAAGTGGGAAATGAGGCATTGCAATGCTACATTAGTTGTAGGGTCATCTAGTTTGTTTTGAGTCCTTTCAAAGGCTGGAACTTAATGGCTATTTTGTTCCATAATCAGCATACCTAAATTTATGTTTCAAACACAGAAAGACTCACATTCAAGAAAAACAAAAACAATGTTTGTTTGTTTATTTGGATGAAATGGTCATTTACGGGTTGAGTCAATATGCTTGATTAAAACAAACAACTCTTTAACAATAAGAACTTTACTAGGTTCAAATCAATCTCTTGATTTGAGTTCCACAAACCTTTAGCATTGTTGCTTAGACCATATCAACAAATTAACATTCAAAAGCTCTATTTTGATGGACTTTTGAAAGTTGTTGATTTCTAGATCAATTCAAGACAAACTGTCTTACTTGTTGAAAGTAACAAAAGATATGAACTATTGTTAGAACGCCCAGACAATAGAGTTCAAATCTAAAGAAAGATTTTATGACTTTATTATTTCACATAGATTTGAGTGAATATAGGTTTATTTACTCAAAGTGATATAAGTTTGAATCTGTTTGGCTAGTTCAAAGATTCAGAAGTATAAAATCGACTTGGTAAGAAGTCATAAAGATCTAGGATAGATCATGTTAATGATTACTTGAGACCAAAAATGATCATCAATGATTGTGTATTCACGATCTAGCTCCATAAGGTATGGCATATCTAAGTTGGAATGATCAAAGTCAATTAGTGCTTGATTCGATCAATGATGAATCATAAAGACTTTTCCTATAATTTCTAAACAAAATGCTCAACTACCACCAAACTAAACCAAATTCGTCAAAGCTATTGAAAAGTAATTTCAGAATATATTTTCATAATATATCTAAAGAGTTCCTAAACTCAGTGGGAGCTTAGCGTTTGTTATTCAACAAACTAAGGCCCAAGAATAGATATATGTTTCATTGTGATTTATTCAAATGAGACACAAGGGTATTGTTTCTACCACGAATTTTTGAGAACATAATGTTTGTTTGCTCGAAATGATGTCCTTTTGGAGATTCGTTTCCAAAATGACAAGTGGGAGAAAATAGACCTCGAAAGTCTTCGAGGCGAACAACAAACATAAACGGACATTCCGGAGGCTTTTCGAAGTTCTTCAGAAAATCCGAACACGTATTCTTTAAGGACTTTAGAAGTGGCTTTAAAGAATAGACATCTCTTAGAAGACTTTACAAGTGCTTCAAGGAGAACAGAATATTCAAAGGACTTTCAAGTGGCTGTTGATATTCTATTGTTTGATCGATGATCTATACCCAAGTAGGCATAGAGTTCAAGTCACTGAAACTATTAGATTCTTCTATTAGATAGTGAAGAAACATGGAGTTCAGGTCACTGAAGCTATGCGATTCTTCTATTAGATAGTGAAGAAACCTACAACTTGCAGTCAAACTATTGTCATATGTATCATAACCTAACAAATTAAGACATATTTAAAGCAATAAATAACTTAAAACATGCATAAGATATAAATGTGATCTAGTATGGTCCGACTTCATCTTGAAGCTTCAACTTCAAAGTCCGTCTTGAAAATGGCTTGGAAACTCCGTCTTGAATTTCACCATGGGAGGCGCCATTTCTTCAAATAGGATAATCTATAATTAAACTAATTACAACTATTTGATGGTACGCAGTCCATATTTAAATTGAAAAAACTTTGGTGCATTAGACCAATATTACATTCAAATTAATGGTACGCATACCATATTTACTATCCTATTTGGCCATACTAGTCACCTTCAATAACCTGCAAAACAGTACATATACAATATATACCATTCACCCATTCATTATCATGAATGGCCCACATAGTTGGTTAGTAGAACATATTATGCATCACATAAATATTTGCAGCAATTAATCAAGGCTTCCAATAATCTACCAATTATTCAATCCTTATTAATTCTAATCAAGTTGTTTTAACCTTAAAGGAATGTAGACCTAATCAAGAGTTTATGACTAAAAGGCTCCCACTTAAACCAATAAATTTACATGCTTTACTAATTTTAAACATAAAAATGTATTTCCTAGTCTAACCGGAAACATACAAATTTAATTAAAATTTAAAGCTCATATAAATTTATAATTGAATTCTTTAATTTATTTTCAGTTGAATTAAATGAATGAATTTAAATTAATTCAAGGTTTTAATTTTAGTAAAATAATTAGTATAAATTAGAATTTATAATAATTAGATTATTCAAAATTGAATTCCGAGAAAACAATTTAAATTATGAATTTTAAAATTAATTAAAATCGTTTCCGAACTGAAAATTCAAAATTAAAATTAAAACGAACCAATTGGGTCAAGACAAGGCCATGGGCTTGCCCCCATATTCCAACAAGCAACAAACCCCTTGTCACTCGATTGATCGTACCGCAAAGCCCAAGCAACAACTAACCAATGCTGCAGGCCCAGCGAGCCATGCTTGCGCGCAGCCCACTGGCCCATCGCACTGGCACGCTGCTGGGCAACGCTGCTGGACAGGGCAGCCAACACTGCCCGCGTGCACCTTGTGCTGCGCTTGTTGCTGCCTTGGCGTGCTTGCTGGGCGAGGCAACGCACGTTGTGGCGCAGCATCCATCTCTGCCCACGCGTGCTTGCCTTTCTCGCTGCACTTGCCTTGCCCCTCGCCCATCGCCCCACACGCGTAGCACACAGCCCCTAGGCAGCCATTGCCTTGTGCATGCCACGCTCGTTGCTCGTTGTATTCCTACCGCATGGGCGACGAGCTCCCTTGCTCGTCGTCGCATACCCGCACTATACAACACCCCTTAAGGGTAACACGTAGCGTCCATTGCTTTGTGCGTGCAACAATCATGAGTGTATTTCATAAAAAATTAAAACTTTTTAATTCAAAATTAATGACAAATTAATAAATCATATTATTTTCATAATTTTAGGGCGAAAAATCGAAAATTTATATCAATTAATTTCCGATTATTATGGATTCAAATCTAGGTCATAAAAATTTAAAATTTATCATAAATTAACCATTTTTATGGTGGTTTTTAATCATGGATACCTAATTAAATCGTTAATTAATTATGAAAATCAAATCAATTCTAAATTATTCGAATTTCAACAAATTAATTACAATTACAAATTAGGTTGTATATTTAACAAGCTTAGGCATTCAAATTTGTTAAATATATACAGTAGGTCAATCAAAAATTCAAGATTTAACAACAAGAATTGCAAATATTTAAATTTAACATCTTAAAATTACAAACTTTTCATTTGAAAAACTAAAACCTCCGAAAAGTCATAGTTAAGCTTCGAATTCGGGAATTCTGGGTTCTGCCGAAAAAAATGATGTTTTTGTCAAAATTTTAGAATGCCTTTTACATGCGGAATTGACACAAAAATCACTCGATTTCGTTGAGTAACGAAGAAACTGCCGAAAAACTACGTACATACCATTAAATAAACGCAAATTTGCAATTAATTACAATTACGGAAATTAATCACCCCTTTAATTCCTTGCAAATTTATAAAATTTAACCATGTTAAGCAATTATTATGGAATTAATTAGAGGCTCGTGATACCATTGTTAGGTTATGATACATATAACTTAATATAAATCATGCGGAAAAACCATAAAAGCCAGGATTCCAAATTAATTGCCACATAACAATTAGCAAAATTAGGATGCATACTCTTTGTTGCGTACCCTCCCTTGCTGCGCTCGAACCGAACAAGAACAAGTCTTTAGTACTCCAAGTGTCGTCCCTCCGTAGAAAGTCTACAGCACGTCCGGATCCGCCTTAAGCTTGACTAACTAGAATCGCCCTTAAGGTACTACAAATTTTCGGCAATATGGGGCAAAATAGATGACTGAATTTTTGCTCAAAATTCTCTCTTTTTGAATACTCAAAACTCGTTATAAATTGTGAGCATTAACCTCATATTTATAGGCTATGGAAAAACTAATTGAATCCTACTAGGAAACAAATTAATTAACTAGAATCTAATTAAAACTCTATTAATTAATTTATCCATTAGGAATAGGAATTTAATCATTAAACGAATCCTACATGATTTAGGTTTCTTACGGAAACACAAACACTCACACGAGCATGACCCGCATGCACGCAGGCCATGCCCGCGCAAGCCCACGCAGCAGCCGCTCAGCCCACGCGAGCTACGAAGTCCACGCGAGCCTCGCAGCCCACTGCTCGTAGCCTGCTCGCAGCCACGGCCTGCTGGGCCTGGCCTTGCGCTGGGCCTGGCGTGGCCTTAGCTGTTTGTGTGGTGCGCGGGCTTGGTGGACGCGGGCCTGGCTTCGTGCTGGGCCTTCGTCTAGCAAGCTCGTCTGATGCTAATTCGTACGACGCGCTTCCGATTAATTTTCCGATTCCGAAATTCATTTCCGATACGAACAATATTTAACATTTCCGATTCCGGAATTAATTTCCGTTTCCGTTTTAGTTATTAATTATTTAGTTATTAGTTATTAAATATGAATTATTATTATTATTTATATTTATCATTTATTGTAATTATTGAGTAATCAATTACTGATTATTAATATTATTATTTTTATATAGTGATTTAGTTATTAATTAATAATTATTCTTTAGTTATTAATTTATTAATTATTAATTACTCCCTATGTTCCTTTATGTTCTTCCCATTTGGGAATTGGTGTGGGAATTAAGAAAATGGAATTTTGTAATGATTGGGTGTAAGAGTAATGATTGAATGTAAAAAAAAGTAATAACATAGTAAAGGAAAGTAATAAAGAAATGAAGGAGAGAGAAAATATTTTTAATAAAGTAATAAAAAATCATAAAAGTGGGATTGGGTGGGTGAATAGGGAAATGTGAATGAATTAAATAAGGGATGGTGGGGAAATTTATGGTAAAAAGTAATGTCCAAAAATAGAAATGAAGGGGAGAGAAAATATTTTTAATAAAGTAATAAAAAATCATAAAAGTGGGGTTGGGTGGGTGAATAGGGAAATGTGAATGAATTAAATAAGGGATGGTGGAGAAATTTATGGTAAAATATAATGTCCAAAAATAGAAATGAGAATAACATATAGGAACACCTGAAATAGAAACGGGAAGAACATTTAGGAACCTATAGAGTATTAATTATTATTTATTATTTATTATTTATTTCAATAATATATTCTGTTAAGTTAAGTTAAGTTAAGTTCAATTCTATTCTAAAAAACAGGATTAAGACATCTAATGTCTTATCGTACTTTTTTGGTACCAAGCGGTGCCTTGACACCGGAAAGGAAGATTATTCATAAAATGTTCACTGATTATCAAAAATAACAAAGGGGAAATTCTTTGTGGGTGAAAAAAGAGGCACATGAAGGTTCCCCACCTAACACAAACGAAAGGCCATATTAACAAAAACACGACAGGTGTGTGAACTTGGAGGGGCCGACTAACTGATGTCGCATGATATTTGTAATTTGGAATACAATCTTTGCTTAGAAAGTACTCTAATCCCAGCTTCTTCACCCATGCCTCATCTTTTTCCTCCTCTTCAAGATACGTTCCTTGTTCTTTTCTATTTTGTTCTCCTTCTTTCTCTTTTCTTTTTAGGCTCAACATAGAGTCATAGTCTCGTAGAGTCATAGTCATATACAAAGTACGAAATACGAGCCTATGAACTTTGTTTACTCCTGAAGTTAATAAGTCAATTTTTGAGCCGTCTATTAAAAATAAATCATGTTTTTTATATTTTAACCGTTTTTATTTACATGACACAATTGAGTTTTTGATACTATTTACACAATTCCTTTGACTTCCTTCTGTGATTTATACATATGAAAAAACATAATCATGTGGGGTCTTATTAGATTTGTCTCAATAAATATTTTTTAAATATCAAATTTTTATAATTTTTTCTTATCCCTAATAGGAGATATTGATGTTTGAAATCGTCCATTGGCAAACGTGCCTAAATAATTTTGTCATTTAAAAGAGAACAGAGGAATTATATCTTAATAAGTACTCCCTCCGTATTTATTTAAGGGATACACTTGTCCTTTCCGACCGTATTTATTTAAAAGATATACTTGTCATTTTTAGTATCTTATCAACCCCACCATCTAATTAAATAATACATATAATTTATCTTATAATCCACCATCCTATTAAACAAATTAAACAAATAATTTAATAAACCCATCCCACATTCCATCCCTCAAAATGACATGGTCCCCACTTGTTTACTTATTAAAATATCTACCCAATCCCATTTGCTTTATTATTTTGATTTCATTCAATTCTCCTTCTTAATACATGTGCCCGGCCAAGTGTATCCCTTAAATAAATACGGAGGGAGTATAATTAGTTTGTGCCCGTAGTATTGCACGTGTACCTATTAAAAATATAAAATTTCTTTAACGACGTTGTTAACCACGATGTATTTGTTTGACAATACCAAAATGTATCTAGATATTGTATGTGTCTTAAGAAAAACGTAAAATCCGAAGTAAGAAGATAAAAAATATTCAAATTAAGTTACAGACCCATGATGGTCTATTAAATTAGAAAAATTGACTATATGGACACTTTAATTTTGTTGATATCCTCTTGTAAATAACGAAATTCCTCTTCCCATTTCACTTGAAAAATTACAACGACCCTTATTTCTGCTTGTTTTGTTTGCGGAGCACGTACGATAAAAGTGAATGAATTCAGAAGACGTTCACTTAAATACTTCTTCAAAATATTGTCTTTGAAATCATGATTACAAATGAAATTAAATATCATGGTTAGACGTGTCAAAATCTATATTATTTAGCATGTTTTTCAAATTCTTTAATACGTGAAGCTTGACAACCAATGATTATCTCAGCATCATTACACATCGTAGTAGTGTTGTCACTAATTTTCATAGGAACGCTGAATCTGAAACATTAAGAAGTCGTTAATTTGTTAGTTTTACATTATTTTTACTTTTAGTGACCTATATAATTAAATAACTTGGCACAATGGTTCTGCAGGAGAATCGGTATTTCAAACCCTTATAGCTCTTGTGAAGTGTCGTGCACACGACTCATGCCAAAGTGACATATCTGTGTCAATACTTAACACTGTAGCACGAATCCGGAAATATTTCACCTAAGTAAAAAAATAACACTTATGTTTTAGTAAACATAACATAAATTAGATTCCTACAAATTAAATGATTGCACACCCTTCTCTCGAAAAAACAAACATTAGAACACTCTACGGATAGATGGTCATTGTAGACACCTACTTTTGTCCCCATTCCCGAAAGGGAAGGTTCGATGATGAAAGCATAAATCTCCACTTGACAACGCATCTCCTATAAAATAACGAATCTGGATCACCCCTTTCATTTCACCCGAAACCTGCTATTTATAGAAACCTGCTATTTATGGAAACCTGCTAAAAATAGTAACTGCCGTGATGGGTAGTTGTTAAAAGTGGCAAGTCATAAAAGATAGAAACCTGTCAGAATTAGGTGTTGCACTCCAACATAAATCCTAAATGAGATAGAGATTACGAGAGAATCCTATTCCTAATATGATTCGAAAATAAGAGTCACGTATTAATTAAAATCCTAACGAGCCAAGAGTTCGTAACGGGCCCAGACGCATTCCGTCACAAGGTTAATACGCTTTAAAAGACTCGATTAAGTCTCAAATACTCCGGATTCTAGGAATCCGAATCTGACTAAGAAAATAGCCCAGATCCTATTTTCAACGCCTGGCTCTGGGCGCCGAAATCTTCGGCGCCCAGGCCTGGGCGCTGAAATTACCTGGGACGTACTCTTTCGTAATTCCTCGTGGATTAGAGCTCTACAATTCTATCTTTCCACGAACTCTTTTCTATAAATATAGCCCAAGTTCGACGTGAAAAAAGGACAATTATTATTCTGAGTATTGACTCTAAACCCCTAAGCCTAAGCCTCACGCTGCAAAACTGATCACGCGTTCTGTCGCAATCGATCCATAAATCGAACAGAACGTATCCCGTCCCATAATTTGAGATTCGTTAAATAAAAGGAGAAATAGCAAAGTCAAAGCGGTTAGTTTTCTGAGAACCGTGACGCACCTCTCAAGGGTGCGTCGTAATGTGTCCCTTTTCCATGGTTTAATTGCTTTCCTCGCCCTTTTATGAACTGTTAAACTAATTAAATCTGATTGTTCTATCACGCCTAATAAAGATAATATTTTGGGAAATTGGATTATCATGCTAGGTCCCTTAATACAATCTAAATCAGATAATCGCGCTCGATCTAGTACTATATGTTGCATATTGTTAAAACCAACTCAGATTAGTTTAATAGTTAACGCATGTCCCTTCAATTATTTATGCTGAGCTAGTAAGGATATCCTACCTCTGGAGTTATCGAAGAGACAGTACTCCTCTCGGTAGTTACAGTCCCCCGAACCCTCAATCTCTACCTTGCGGGTGTATGTTGAGAGATCCCCACACCAGGGATCACAAGGGAATCTACGGCCGTCGTGGTCAAACATAATTGCACTCCCTTTATGTCACGATAACCGGGTTTTGTCAGTTTTTCTCATTGTCGTTAAAAACTGAATGGCGACTCCTATATTACTAGTCAATTGGGTGTAAACTCACAGGAAATCCAATTACACTTGATTTGACAAAAAGAAACGTCACACCCACGAGGGACAAGGTCACGCATTAGCCTCGTGCTTTTTCGACCCCCTCACAGTGGCGACTCCACTGGGGATAGTGAAGGAAATACTCGTGCTCGTAGGTAATCAAAATAGCCGAAGGGTGAAACGATCCTACCCTGCGTTTATTTCCCCATCAAGTTGGGACGACCTGAAAATCAGCATATTAATTTGAACGGACAGAACCGCATAACGAATCTTGGCTCCCTTGATATTTCATCTCGGGAGTTGGGATTAAGGATACCCATCGCCAACCGGGGGTGCATACGCTTCGAATGTTGTCCACTCGGCACTTTCGCTAGTAGTACACCCGTCCCAAACCCAATCGCTCGCCCATTAGGTCCCTCTCATTGGTGCATGCCCCCTTGGCTTACATCGTGATTGGCCTCTTGGGCGAAATTCGTCTGTTGAAGGCACTACCTCGACCGGGGCATGTGTTGGATCTGCGATAGAAGCGGTACCAAGCCAGGCGCAAAAACTACCCATAGAAGCCTATCATAAATTACATGACATATTATTATTGCTTCATGATGTAATGTTAGTAATGTGTAGCGAAATATGTGATTGTGTGACAAACAATGTTAGAAAACCAACGACCTAAAAAATCGCCCAAACATTCATAAACCAATTTGCCAAAGAGTTATACCGAAATACGTGTTCCGCAAACCCGAACGATCGCCACAAAAATAAGCGACGCTCGGGATGGCCTGTAACGAATCCCACAAACTCTGCACGACGCGTAAATGACGTTATTAGGCAAGCACGCAAAATCGAAGTCGCATAAACAAAAGTAGAAGCAAACAGAAAACGAGGACCAGCCAGGGACGCATTTTCAACGCCCATGGCTGGGCGCCAGAATTTCTCACGCCCTACGTTGGGCGCTGAAGTTGCTGCTTGGCCTTCTGGTCAGGCGCAGCAGCCTCGGTGCCCGCGCAAAAGGAAAATACGTAGCACAAAAAAACGTTCGTAAAAAAAAAATTCTACGAGAGCGTAAGAAGAAGAACTCGATTCTAGAAGCGACTTAAAAAAAATTAAATAAATAAATAGCTCTTTGCGTCGTTGTTAGGCCTCCTACGACGACAATGCTCGGCACCAAAACCAAACATGCTAATAACTATTAATGTCACACGGGCAAGTGTTTCGAAAATCCAAAGAATGACCAAAAGAAAGAACTAAAAGTGTACCAACAAAAGAAAGAGCGAAAAACCAATAGAGAGAGTCAAAGTCTAGACTAAGTAATGCTTGAAGCTTTGGGGCCTAAACTTTAGCTTATCTTATGCATAGGACTGGTCCTGCCACTTGGTGCCGATCGGGAAATCAACGGTTAGTACGTCTCGAAGATACATCGCCAACACCAGGTTTAGTGACTCCAAGCTCCGTCCGTCATCCCTCATTTCAAGGGTCTCCGCTTCCCCAACCTCGATTCGCACCTACAAACATGTCCATCGAAGAATTGCGAGACCAGATGGCTCAAATGACCCAACTGAAAATGGAAAACGAAGCCTTAGCGGCTGCACAAGCCAAAAATGACCTCGATAACGAGAAGAGGATTGAAAAAATGGTCCTACAGCCAACCATGGGGAGCAAGTACTTCTCCCTCGATCCTGAACCTTTTCCTGGCAAACTACCAGAAAAGTTTAGTTCATCTGACTTACCAAAGTTTAAAGCCACAGACAACCCCCGTGATCATCTATTGAGCTTTGTGAATGCCATGAACTTGAAAGGCGTGGACAAGTCCATGTATTTACCTGCCTTTCCTTTGTCCTTGGAACCTGTGCCGCTCAAATGGTACTATCACCAGGACCCTAAGCTCTTCCCCACTTGGGAAGACTTTGCCAATGTCTTCATCAAGCAATACTCGTCGAACATGGATTTTCAGGTCACCATGGCTTGTGCGACGCACTCCGTCTAATACTTTGACCATCGTCTTACTCCAATACTCAGTCAAAGTGGGGGCTAACTGTAGACACCTACTTTTGTCCCCATTCCCGAAAGGGAAGGTTCGATGATGAAAGCATAAATCTCCACTTGACAACGCATCTCCTATAAAATAACAAATCTGGATCACCCCTTTTCATTTCACCCGAAACCTGCTATTTATAGAAACCTGCTATTTATGGAAACCTGCTAAAAATAGTAACTGCCGTGATGGGTAGTTGTTAAAAGTGGCAAGTCATAAAAGATAGAAACCTGTCAGAATTAGGTGTTGCACTCCAACATAAATCCTAAATGAGATAGAGATTACGAGAGAATCCTATTCCTAATATGATTCGAAAATAAGAGTCACGTATTAATTAAAATCCTAACGAGCCAAGAGTTCGTAACGGGCCCAGACGCATTCCGTCACAAGGTTAATACGCTTTAAAAGACTCGATTAAGTCTCAAATACTCCGGATTCTAGGAATCCGAATCTGACTAAGAAAATAGCCCAGATCCTATTTTCAACGCCTGGCTCTGGGCGCCGAAATCTTCGGCGCCCAGGCCTGGGCGCTGAAATTACCTGGGACGTACTCTTTCGTAATTCCTCGTGGATTAGAGCTCTACAATTCTATCTTTCCACGAACTCTTTTCTATAAATATAGCCCAAGTTCGACGTGAAAAAAGGACAATTATTATTCTGAGTATTGACTCTAAACCCCTAAGCCTAAGCCTCACGCTGCAAAACTGATCACGCGTTCTGTCGCAATCGATCCATAAATCGAACAGAACGTATCCCGTCCCATAATTTGAGATTCGTTAAATAAAAGGAGAAATAGCAAAGTCAAAGCGGTTAGTTTTCTGAGAACCGTGACGCACCTCTCAAGGGTGCGTCGTAATGTGTCCCTTTTCCATGGTTTAATTGCTTTCCTCGCCCTTTTATGAACTGTTAAACTAATTAAATCTGATTGTTCTATCACGCCTAATAAAGATAATATTTTGGGAAATTGGATTATCATGCTAGGTCCCTTAATACAATCTAAATCAGATAATCGCGCTCGATCTAGTACTATATGTTGCATATTGTTAAAACCAACTCAGATTAGTTTAATAGTTAACGCATGTCCCTTCAATTATTTATGCTGAGCTAGTAAGGATATCCTACCTCTGGAGTTATCGAAGAGACAGTACTCCTCTCGGTAGTTACAGTCCCCCGAACCCTCAATCTCTACCTTGCGGGTGTATGTTGAGAGATCCCCACACCAGGGATCACAAGGGAATCTACGGCCGTCGTGGTCAAACATAATTGCACTCCCTTTATGTCACGATAACCGGGTTTTGTCAGTTTTTCTCATTGTCGTTAAAAACTGAATGGCGACTCCTATATTACTAGTCAATTGGGTGTAAACTCACAGGAAATCCAATTACACTTGATTTGACAAAAAGAAACGTCACACCCACGAGGGACAAGGTCACGCATTAGCCTCGTGCTTTTTCGACCCCCTCACGGTCATCATAAACAAATGTACTTACATTCATCACCGAATATTGATTTAAATTGATTCTTTCTCAAATCAGATGGTTCATCCTTCATTTTTTTTATAAAGTTTCCTTTTTTTAAGAGCCCTCACATTCTCTTTCCTCTCAATCTGCTTAATCAATCGCCAACAATTTCATGGGTTTCCAAACTCAGTTTTCTCAATCAATCGCCAAAAACTGTACTACTTATTCCAAAAGCCCTCACACTTGCTTTCCTCGCAATCTGCTCAAGCAATTGCCAACAATCGCCAACAGGTGCGGCATGGCAAGGTTCTCAACCATTTCGTGCAGCAAGGTTCTCGACTATTTTGTGTAATTCTTTTTTATTTTGGTATTGTGTAACCTAATTCGATTTTCATTATCTTGAATATGTACGTTTCCATAGTAGACCATAGATTTTTGACAAAATTTGAAATTCTAGTAGTTTTGTGTAATTCTTTTTTATTTTGGTATCGTATAACTATATAATTCGATTTTCAACATCTTGAATATGTAATGTTTCCATAATAGACCGTATATTTTTTGACGAAATTTGGAATTTGAAGGTGAATTATTTCATGTCCAGTAGCTTAATTGTTCCCATTACTATTTTCGTTTCTTAATTATTCTTGTTTCCATTTTCATGACTCAATTAATTTAATTGTGTGTGGGGAGATTTTTCATTGCTTAATTATTTTTGTTACCATTTTCATGACCCAATTAATTGTGCGTGGGGACATTTTGCTTATTTGCTTATTTGTTATTCTTTTATTTCCTAGGTTTCCTTAAATAACGAAGCATGAGAGGTAAGGATTGGGGTTTTGGAGTTCTCACATTGCTCACCACTCTGCTTTAATAATATAGATTTTGTTGATATCTTCTCGTAATTAACAAAATTCTTCTTCTCAATTTACTTGAAAAATTACAATGACCCAATTAATTGGGAGATGAAATTTAAAAGTGAATAATTGGTTTAAATTGTTTCCTTATTCTTTCATGTCCAATACTCTTAAATATTCTTATTTCCATTTTAGTTTCCCTATTAATTATGTGGGCAGACTTTAGCTGACTTTTTTTTTTTGGCTTTTTTTAATTGTCTAGATTTCTTTAAATACCCGTGTATGAGAGATGAGAATTCAGGTTTTAAATCCCTCACGTTGCTCGTCACTCTACTTTAATAATATAGATTAGATAAGAACTTTATACAAGGTATTCAACACTAATAACACTTGAAAATTTGCAATGACCCAATTAATTGGGAGATGAAATTTAAAAGTGAATAACTGGTTTAAATTGTTTCCTTATTCTTTCATGTCCAATACTCTTAATTATTCTTATTTCCATTTTAGTTTCCTTATTAATTATGCGGGGTAGACTTTAGATGATTTGGTTTTGTAGCTTTTTTAAATTGTCTAGATTTCCTTAAATAACCGTGCATGAGAGATCGGAATTGGAGTTTTGAATCCCTCACGTTCCTCATCACTCTACTTTAATAATATAAATTTTAGCACCCATCAATTTTAAACAAATCAAGTAAACGTCCGGTGGTCGATTCTACGGGAAACATCGAACTTTTACATTTATGTATTTTTATTGTACTTTTGTATTTTTAAGATTAATTTTTGTAAATTTTATAGATGATTTTATTTTATTTTGTTTAAAGTATTTTTAGCGGATTTTTTATTTTTAAAAAAGTATTTTAAGCGGAATTTTTTTAAATAAAATATTTTAAGCCAATTTTTACGAAAAAAAAAACTTATCCAAAATTAGTCTCGAAAGTATGCCTGGATAAACTTGTCAGATTATCAACTCGAATAATATGTCAAAAAGTTAAATCGAAAATTGTGTCAAAAAGCTTGTCAAATTCTTTAAAAAAAAAAAAATTGTGACCTATTACAAACCTGCAGTCACAATTTGGTCTGACTTATTTAAATTGATGGGTGGTAAAGGTTGACTTATGTAGATATAATCAAAAGTATGACTTATGTTTAATAAACGGTTTTTTCATGAAATGCCCCCGAGGTTTGCAAAAATGCACCAAATACCCTCGCGCCTTTTGAATCACATAATATACCCCTATTTTTTTATACTGTTCATGAGATGCACCTTTGAGTTAACGCCGTTAGTCTGCCGTTAGTCGCGTTTTACTATTTTGCCCTTAATACATGTTTTCGACATAAATTCCAAAAAAAAAAAAATCAAACTTATTTCTCTTTCTCTCTCCTCTCCGACGTTCTTCCCCCTGCTATCTAGTGGCCGGCGGCGTCCGGTTTCCGCTCTCTGGTCGCCCACGGAGGCCGATTTCCGTCTTCCCCTTTCCGACGTCCTTATTCGCCGCTGTCGAGTTTACCCGTCGTGAGGTTCCACTCTCTCCTTCTCTCCTTGACTAGATTGGAATTGCATTTATTGATTTCAGTGTTGAATGTTGTTGCCGTCATTGTTGTTGTTTTTTTGTTGCTATTATTTTCAATTTTCTGGATGTTGTTGTTGTCGTCGATAGAATTGATAGACTATTAGAGTAAATGTATTGTTTTTTTCGAATCCAAACATAACCTGTTTGCTGCTATTTGAATGTTGTCGTCATTGTTGTTGTTTTTTGTTGCTATTGTTGCCATTGTTGTTGTTGCTGTCAATTTTATGGTTGTTGTTGTCGGTGGAAGTGAATTGATTGATTGATTAGAGTAAATTGATTGATTTTTCGAATACAATCAGCCCCTTTGGTATGTATGTAACCCAGAATTTCACATCTTTTATGGGTTGCTAAAAGTTGGGTTGTTAATTACTTGTATATGAGAAAATATGTTGATTGGACTGACTTTATAACTGATCTTTATGCAAAGTTAATCCAGTTGCATAAAACTTCAGCATGTTGTATTCTATGCAATCGGGTGACAGGATGCAGCCAACACGTTTTAGTTTCTGGCGCCATTCTAAATGTTGTTGCTGCATTATCTGGTAAGCAGAAATGCTTTTATAGGTATAGTGTAATTGCCTCTGTTTCAATAGGCAGAAAAATTGCATTATAAGAACATCGTTGTATATCAACTTGTCAATATATTTGAACTATGAACTCGTAGTTATTGGTACATATGAATTCATTCTGTGTACATATGTTCAAAGCATGAGGATTAGGCTCCGAACTTGCTAGTGTGGTCATTGTTAGTATTGAATACCCAAGCATGGTTCTATTGGTTCCCTGAATAGTGGGTGGGTATTCTTAATAGTGGGTGGGTATTGTTAAGTTCAATAAAATTGAACCAATGGAACTACCGAATTATTGAGACTGATTTTGATGATTTATGAGCTTGAATTCTCTTATGTTGCAAGAGAATATTTGCTAATATCTTGAATATTTGTTTATGCATTTATTTTCAGGCTCAGAAGGTTTCTCAGGTTCACGTTTCGCAGCCCAAGCTCGAAGAGGAGAGGTTCAAAGTGTTTGCTGGCAACATCAGGTGGAGGTAAATTCATGAGTCTAGTTTGCTTGCACTTGGGAAGAGAGTTCGTTCCTCAATGGTGGCTGCTGGATTTAGATGTATTTGGTGCAACTTAGTTTTAAAATAGTTTTATATCCTTATTTATAGTTTCAGTTACTACAAAACCATCAAATTCTGCAGTTTAAAAGCATTTTGCGTATTTGGTGCAACTTAGTTTCAAAATAGGTGTATATTGTGCAATAAATTTATAAATAGGGGTATTCTGTGAATTATAAACACGACTTAACGGAGGACTAACGGAAGGTCGGTTTAGGGGTATTTTGTGCAAACTTGGGAAAAAATAGGGGTATATTATGTGATTCAAAAGACGCGAGGGTATTTGGTGCATTTTTGCAAACCTCGAGGGCATTTCATGAAAAAACCGTTTAATAAACGACTAAAAGGTTGGCTTACATGCCATATGAATATGAAAATAGGGGCGGCGCGAGGAGTAATGGAACATAGCCCTAAGTTTAACATATAATATAACGATAACTTTTGTGTAAGACCGCCCATACCGAAAAGACCGATTTTATTGCTTAACTAATTGGTTTCATGGCTTAACTGAATTAGTTTCATTGTTTAACTAATTGGTCCAGTGCTTAACTAATTGGTTCCATTGCTTAACTAATTGCTTCCATTGCTTAACTAATCGGTTTTATTGCTTAACTTATATGACACCAATGTGGTCTTTTGTGTAATACCGTCTTATATAAAAGTTTTTAATAATATAATTAGTTAACTAAATACTCTCTTTGTTCATGAATACCTGCAATAGTTTGACTGATACACTTGTCAAAACACTAGTTAGACCGTAATTAAATGTAATTACACACTTCCATGTTCTATAACGATGTTTCAATTTCTGTTTTAATGGATGTCAATTCACATTGTGTATCGTTTATATTTCTAATTATATATTAGCAAAAAAATGTAAAATTTTAATATTATTAAAATATTTGTTGAGACGAACCAAACAAGACCTCATGTAAATATGTTTATTTTTCTTATGTATTGGAAATAATTTTAACGATTCGTTTCAATTGTGAATATTGTTAAAATTCTAAATTGGAACATCATTATCGAACGGAGTGAGTATTAATAAAGAAAAATTAAAAAATTGATATTTGAAAAATGTACATTAAGACTAATCCAACAACATATTAACAATACTCCATAACATTTGATTTTTATATATTAGTAAGAAAGTTTTAGTCAAAATAATATATGAATAATACAAGATTCTCTTGTACACCACCATTCATTTGTTGACACATCATTAAACCCACTAAAAAATAAGAATAAAAGACAATAAATATGCAATTTCAAACAATGAGAAAACATAGTGTATAAGATGTTTTATACACTAGGTGTACATGTAATATGATCCTTTAAATTGAACTCATTCGGATCATGTCAAATTTGGACGATGAAATTTTCTGCTTGGAAATCCAGGCAATGGGAATTTGGTTCTACGTAGGTTTCATTCGAATCAGTCAATTTAAAATCTACTACTCCGTAAAATCAACTTATTATTGAAAACTAATCCATTTCAAATAGATTTGACTTCCGTCATGTACATTCATGTAATCATGTACGTTTCGAGGTAATTCAACTTCAACGTGTTTAGGTTGATTCGGGTACATTTGTGATAAATTAGGCCAATTAAGGTCTGTAATTTAATTTCTCGCGATCATGCCTATTTCTGCCATTCAATTTCAAGCAATCCATAATCACATATAACCATCATTGACTATGATGATTATATACGTATCATACAGTTCATACTCCGTATTATGATTAATGCATTTTCTAAATAGAAATTAATTTAAGAATTGGTGCCAAAATCAAGTCAAACAGTGTCAAATTCAATATGATGCATTTAAAAAAAATAAAAAAATTACTCCGTAGTTCTCTAACTGAACTCTCACCGATGAAATTTTGTTCTCATATCCCCACCAACAGAATCTAGTGAAAAGACTTTTGGGAATAAAGCCATTTAACACAAAAGCTTATGTTCCTCTCAAAAAAATTCTCAATTGAACAAGAATCAAATCGAAAGGATTTCCACGCAAATTATTAATTCAAATAAAATTGACATAAATTAAAACATGCTTATTCTTTATTCACCACAAATAAGCATTATCTGATACAGAGTTAACAACATTTCCATAGATGATAAGCAATTGTTTGTTTCCTAGAGGAAAAAGATGAATCAACGGACTGCTTTAACAGCACAGGAAAACCCAATGATTTTTTCTCCCAATAGTTTCCTCACTTGCATCTTTCATACTCTCTCAAACAAGATTTAAACTCATTCACTAGACTCATTCACTAGAGAACCAAAAATCAAACAAAAAACCAATCTTAATAGCATGATTTCGAGCCATTAAGATCTATGATCAAAACTTGTTACTTTCCTATATGAAAGTTCTAAATAGATTAACTAATACTCTGCTAGTTACTAATTAATTACTCGCTACAAAATTTAGGGGCTGCGCTGCGACAGTTCGGGGTTCTTCAATCCAAGAAGAAAAGTCTTCTTTACTCAAGTCAAAATCAAACTCAAATTCAGGAAGATCAGAAGGTACCAGAGAGTCGAAACCACAAACTTCAAAATCATCAAATGAATCCAACTTTGGAAACATATCACCAAAATCATTAAACATGAATGATGCATTGAGCTCCATTTGCAAGTCAAAACCTTCCCCTATTTCACTGCGTTGAAATTCCTCTTCAATACTCATTACAGGAACATAGTCAGACTCCTTAACATCATTGACAGACTCAACAACAAATTGCCTATTCCCTTCATTGTTGATACTAGATACATAATCGGTCTTCCCCATATCAATGCCAACATCATTACTGTTACGAGGGTTCATCTGCGAGGCAGAAGTGTCGATTTCAACCACAGAAGCAGGAGAGCTGTGGGATATAACACTCTCAGAATCCTCAGAAACAGCAAGGTTTTGAGACTGTTTTGTAGTTGCAGAACAAGAAGCTTTCAGGCTTTTCTCAGCTACAAGAGTTTGATACTCTAGCCTCCTCTGCTCATAAGCCATAGAAGCTTCCTCAGCAGTATTATAAGTTCCCAACCAAACACGAGTCCCTTGAATCGGGTCTCGAATCTCTGCAGCCCACTTCCCCCATTTCCTCTGCCTCACACCCCTATATTTCGATGAAGAGGGTTTTTTTGTTGAGGGTTTTGAGGGTTTAGCAACCGTTTCGCTTAAACCCCTGAATGGCAGATTTATCTCTTGTATTATCTGTTTTGACCCAGATGGTCTCTTTCTCTTGCTTGCGTTCTCTTCGTCCGATGAAGAATCAGTCAAATCGGGGTCGTGACAAATGACCCGAACCTTTCTCAAAGTTTTGTTACCAACAAATTTCGGCTTACTGTAGAAAAAGCTTTGAAGGTCCGTCATTTCTTGTTGATATAAAAAAAACCCAAAACCCAGAAAAATTGAAGATTTAAAGAATTTGGGGAGATTAAAAAAAAAAAATTAAGAGGATAACAAAAATAGATAAAATCAAAACCGGGTGAGCCTCTCTCTCAAGGATGAAAAAAATCTATGAATCTATGTATGTGAAAACCCCCAAAACACTCTACTCCAGAACAAGTCCTGCAAACAAAAACCAAAAAAAAATATTCAAAATCATAAACCCTAAATTTCATTGATAAACCCAGAAATATAAAAAACACTTTATTTACAAAAATTAAAATATGGGTATTGGAATTAATGTAAGAACAATCAAAAACCGTGTACCTTCTGGGCCTCAAACGCATCGAAACGGGTGAAAATCCAGGAATGGAGCTCTGCTGAGATGAACAGCAGAGTTGTTGCATACAGTGAGCAAAGCAGATTGAGTAATTCTGGAAGAAGAGCTTCAGCGAAGGAGCCCCAAACACTACCAAATCAGACTTTGCAGACATAAATTCACTTAACCTCTTCCCTGTGAAACCCAAAACACAGACTTTCTCTCTCCTAAAACCTCTGCAGAATGAAGAAGAGAGAGAAAAGTAAAAAAAGATTAGACAGATTGAGCCTATTTGATGATATATATACGGCAAAAAAAAATGGACTTTTCAATTTTATGAGATGAGATTAGAAATCTATGGCTATCAATTCATCGCTGTTAATCCGTTAATATACTCTGTAACAAAGATCTGTCAATTTTTGAAACAGTGAAAAGTTTTGGAGAGAGAAAACTACGAAGAAGACGATTTAAAGATGCAGAAAATTAGCATAGAAATAAATTAAAATTGTTAACAAGAATTTAAAAAACGAGTAGATCTTTAGAATACCTCGTTTGTGTTCTTCAGTGTTACTCTCAAATTTCTCTCTCCTCTCCCGTTATGGCGTTCGGTCTGTTGCACTGAGGCTTTCACTCTTCCCAACTCAGTCAAAATACATTAAAGATAGGTGGGCGAGTAGTT
The DNA here is from genome assembly GCF_020520425.1 of Spinacia oleracea. Taxonomy (NCBI): domain Eukaryota; kingdom Viridiplantae; phylum Streptophyta; class Magnoliopsida; order Caryophyllales; family Amaranthaceae; genus Spinacia; species Spinacia oleracea. The sequence continues at coordinate 98,839,955 of NC_079489.1, forward strand.
TAATACAGAGAGCAAGTCTTTTCTTTTTTTAACACAAATAAATTGATTTTTTTTAATAATTTTAAATTACAGTCGGTTAATTTAAAAGGAAATAAATCATATAGTCCGTATCACATTCATTCACCTCACCTCAAAATTTAGAAATTTAAAATGATTTACTTATTCTGAAAATAAAGCTTTTCTATTAGGAAAGTTTTTTTTTTTTTTTTAACTTGTGTATATCAAGTGTTTACGTATTTTAAGGAGATCTGAAAATAGAGAGAGCAAATATATCTTTGTTTTATTTATTAATTGATTATAAATTATTAGTTAATGGTATAAAAGGAAATACATTATATACTCCATAATTCCGTAACAGACTCCTCTCACACAGTCACACCCTAAAATTTTAGATTCAAGATATTTTTAATTTTTGTGGAAAAAATCTCTTTTATTAGAGCACTATGTAAGGCGAAAACGTGATAGAGTGCACCTCATATATGTTGCAAAAATAGTATAACATCTTTTACAGTAAGTCGTTAAGAACTTACATAAATTTACGAGTAATAATTCAAAAATATTGACAATTTTGTAGTTACTATCTCTGTTTTAATATAAAATTCGTGAACCCGCCGCACCTAAACATTATCTTTTCTCTGAGCCAAGTTCTACAAGAGTTTACAAATGGTTGATCTAATCAAATTCTCCAGGCAAGTAATATTCAAGTCGCCGATAGACTTGGGCATACACATATAGTCCCAAACAACTAACACTCTCCTTGAAGCACCTGATTTCTAGTCCACAAAAAAGTCCGACAAGCCATTTGAATCAACTTAAGAACTTTCTGTGAAATTAAAAAAAAAATTTAAAAAAAAAATTGGCACCACTGTTTTTAGGAAAATTTTGGTATTTACTACCTTAACAATACATCACTTTTGTATTTACTACCTTATGAAATTTTTATTTTAAATTACTACCTTAAACTTCCATTTTTTTTTTATTTACTACCACTTTACGGTTTTCTAATTTTAAAATTAAGATATCTTTTTTGTTTCTTAATCGTTTAAAATGATTCAAAGTTCATTATTTTTCTTTTACTGTAGGAATTTGATTGAGATCAACATTTCAAAACAATTCGTTTGATAATTCATAAATATTATAAAATTTTAGAAATAATATTTAATTCGTTTTACCTTTTTACAAAATGTTAAAATCAAGATCCCTATGGAATCTTTACACATAAATGAAAAAAAATGGGTTTTGAATCACTTAAAATGATTAAGAAACGAAAGAGATATCTCTATTTTAAAATGAGGAAACTGTAAAGTGGTAGTAAATACAAAAAAATTGGAACTTTAAGGTAGTAATTTAAAATAAAATTTTCATAAGGTAGTAAATACAAAAGTGGTGTATTTTTAAGGTAGTAAATACCCAAAAAAATCCTATTTTTAGATACTAAAAAAAAACATATTTGATGAGTTGTAACCTCCTAGCATAAGAAAGTAACTCAAAGGACCAACTATCACCTCGGACTATAATCTTTTTGAGCAAGGGTTAGCATTGCATAACAGTCAATTTCTTTGACGAGAGAGGAACACCAAGATACTCCCTCCATATTTTAAAAAGAGATACACTTTCCTTAACCGGTTGCATTTTAAAAAGAGATGTACTTTTGTAGACACCTAAATCGTGTCTCCCCTAAGGAATGATGACAATACTATTATCCTTGTTAGGTGGTTGGTACAACTCCGTGCGGAAGTCCCAATTGCTAAAATATATTCCCAAATTAAAAATTCAAAGTCCAATTCCCGAGCCCGTTCCCATTTCGGAACTCGGTATAAATTCAATTTCCAAAAATCAATTTCAAAATCCAACACAATCTCACCCAATGGACCTCTCCATTGGTTTTTGTTATAACGGATGCAAAAAAAGATTAAATTAACGTAATTAAAGAATGCAGAGATTTAACGTGGTTCTTTAACAATGTGTTAGCTACGTCCATAAGCAGAGGGGAGGAAAGTTTTATTGATCTTGATGAATACAGATTACAGAGACCTAAAGAGTTTATATAGTACTCTCCAGACAGATGTGGAAAAGCCCAGAAAATAGGCCCAAAACAGATAACCCGTGTCCAAAATAACAGATACCAAAGCGAGATCCCCGTGCTGGGGCGTTGCAGTAAGGGGCTTGACCGATTCAAGGCATTATCTAACAAATCTCCACCTTGACTTGAATCCTCTCACAAATAACAGATGTACCAGATGTACCAGAAACTCCTCTGCCTCAGATTTTGCCCTCAAAAGGGCAATGAACAACTCCTAACATTTAGCAAGTTCAAACAGTGTTGAAACTTGCTATGTGGAACCGGCTTGGTGAACATATCAACTGGGTTATCAGCAGTACCAACTTTGTTCACCTTAATTCTCTTCTCACTTCTCAGAAAATGATACCTTACATCGATGTGCTTAGTCCTCTCATGATGTACTTGATCCTTAGCTAAACAAATTGCTCTTAGACTGTCAAAGTACACTATAGCCTGATCATGATGTAGACCCAAATCACTGACCAACCCTTTCAACCATATTCCCTCTTTTGTTGCTTCTGTCAATGCCATGTACTCTGCTTCTGTAGTAGACAAAGTCACCGTAGGTTGCAAAGTAGCTTTCCAACTGACAACTGAACCACCAAGAGTGAAAGCATAACCAGTTATAGATCTTCTACTGTCAACATCTCCAGCATAATCAGAGTCTAAAAACCCTGTTACCAAACACTCTGTATCACCTCCATAAATGAGACCAACATCAGATGTACCTTTTAGGTACCGAAAAATCCTCTTCACAGCTTGCCAATGCTCCTTTCCAGGTTCACCCATAAACCTACTAACAACACTAACAGACTGTCTAGATCAAGTCTAGTGCAGACCATTGCATACATCAAGCTTCCTACTGCACTAGCATAGGGAACTCGAGACATGTACTCCTTCTCCTCAGCAGACTTAGGTGCAAAAGCAACAGACAGATGTGCATTTGCAGCATTTGCAGCACTAGGAGTATCTATGGGCTTTGCTGTAGACATGCCAAATCTTGACAAAATCTTCTGAATGTATCCCTTCTGTGATAAGAAGAGCTTCTTTTTGCTTCTATCCCGATAAATCTCCATCCCCAGAATTTTCCGAGCCGCACCCAAATCCTTCATCTCAAACTCAGCACTAAGGAGATCCTTCAACTTCTGAACACCAGACTTGTTCTCTGCAGCTAACAACATATCATCTACATACAAGACCAGATGAATCAATGAACCATTAGCTGCCTTGCTATAGTAAACACAACAATCATACGGACTCCTGGTGTAGCCAATCTCTATCATATAGCTATCGAATTTCTTATACCACTGCCTCGGAGACTACTTTAGTCCATACAAGGACTTCTTCAACTTGCAAACATAATCTTCCTTACCAGGAACCTGAAAACCATCTGGCTGAGTCATGTATATCTCCTCTTCCAACTCTCCATGCAGAAAAGCTGTCTTCACATCTAGTTGTTCAAGCTCCAGATCCTGATGTGCAACTATTGCTAGTAGCACCCTGATGGAAGTGTGTCTGACCACTGGCAAAAAAATCTCATTGTAGTCTACTCCCTCTCTCTGTGTAACACCCTAATAATTCCTTGCTTTTATAAAATCATTTTCCAACTTAAAATAAAGGAATTACTAAAGTATTACCGCCACCGTGATAACGGTTAAGGCTATTACCAAAATTACGCAGCGGAATTTAATGTCAACTAACTTTTAAAACATAATTAATGTAATATTGAGGCCTCCTACAATTTGGAACCATACGGCCCAAAAACCAAAACATAAATAGTTCAAACATTTCAAACATAATTAAAGTATAATTAGATAGTTTCAAAGTACGAAAACATGCAACTCTCTCGATCATCCCAAGCCACATGATTCCGATCTACCAACCTACTATATTATTCTACTCCCCATCAATGCAAGTGAAAATTATAGATCATCATAGGGTCATTAAGGCAAAGGCCATGACCAAAACACACAAAGCACGTAGTCAGCAAAAGCTGAGTACTTACAAGCATAGAGTGAATGAAACTAAAACATGCATCACTCACTAAGTACTAATCAACATGCAAAAGCCATATAATAATAAACAATCAAATCATGAATACAAGACTCGACTCTGGACTCGACTCTTGACTCACAATTTAATTAGAATAAGCTTCGAACGGGCCAAAAAAATATTCCATAAAGAAAAGGTGATGGGAGCCAACCATACATCAAATAATAAATAATAAAATCGGGCCATACCGAGTGTCGGGCCATACCGATTGAATTCATGCGCATAATCTAAATGACACAACGTCTTGTATCATTAGTAGGAGTACAAGCTTTCCGGCAAGACTCCCCCCATTGTTCATACTCAAGGTATATACGTTCCAAGAGTTTTGAAGCTTGTTCCGGTTGCACTTTACGTTTATTAATATTTTATTTGAAGGCGAACTCAAGACTCAACAATGTACATTCATACAATTAATAAACAACAACCAAAACAATCTTATTTTAATGCTTTAAGACTTGTGATCAACCAAGCAAGACTCTTGTGAAATTACTACCATGTTCCTCCTCACCAAAGTGAGACTCCACATCATGCACATTAACATGAGGGTTGTGCCCTTGCACGACAAATCCTAATTCATTTCATACATAATATTCCCAAATGAACCATACATGTGCGGTGGCTTACACGAACTAACCCTTCACATGTGGTAAAATAAATAGTACAACGAGGTACGAATAATTGGCTCAGAGTATGCTAGACATCCCGTACGATAGCATACAATTAAATAATCAACCCTTGCATGTGAAACAAACCATACATGCATAAATATTGAACAACATGATTGACAATGAATTCCATACTCATAATAATCTCAACATGCTTGTTCAACCAACAAATCAATATTCCAATAATATTAATCCACATGATCGTTCACCAAAGCATATATGAATCCACATAATATAATTCACATCATCAACAATCATGTAATGTCATTGACAAAAGGTGTGGTCGCCCTAGACTTGTACGTACCTTGAATACCTAAGCGTAGGGGCCACTTTGCAATATCGAGCACTCAACTAGAAATCACCTCCTATCATCAAAATAATGAAACTTAAATTATTTCCATGTTCATTAAATTTCCAGCAACTTTATAAAATCTAAAACCTTATTTAAACTTTAGAATTCAATCGTCTTTCAACAATATAAACGTCTCAGTTTGCAAAACCAATCCCTAATACGAAAACATACTTTTTCCGCCTTTAAAATCAATAAAAATCACTACTTTAAGCCTTTATTCAAATCTGAAAATATAATTGATTATCATAATTAAAATCATCACCTAATTATGCTAATCAATTGACTCATTAGGTCTAGGTTAAAACCCTAACTTGAAAAACCCAATAAAACTAATTTATTATCATAAAAATCAATTCTTTATTCAATAAACAAATCTGAAAATTCGTCCTTTAATAATTAAAACAAGCCTAATGAATCACAACACGCAAATCCTCAAATCACAGTATTCATAACCGGTTCCCATCATTTTAATTAATCAAAATAATCATAATATTATAATTTAAAATACGGAATTGAAATAGAATAGGTAAGGAAGAAGAGAATTATACCAATCCGGCCTATAGCACGGAACAATCACGAATTAGGGTGATTGGGCGAAAAGAATTGGATTACGAACACGAACAACACACACACACACGTCCGTGTGTGGGTGCACGCACGGCAAGGCGACAAACAAAGGGGCAGGGTAGCGCGCGCGGCTGGCGCAGCGTGCGAGTGAGAGGGGCGAGCAAGGGTGTGCGTTGAGCACACGAGCAAAGGGACGAGCAAGGTATGCGCGAGCACACGAGCAACAACAAGGGACGACAGCATCGCAGGGCACGAGTGATCGCTGCGAGCTGCGGGCAAGAGAAGAGAGACGAGAGGGAGTGTGGGCGAGAGACAAGCACGAGGGCACGAGGCCGAGGGCGTGCAGCACGAGGGCACAAGGCCGTGCGGTGCTGTACGAGGGCACAAGGCCGTGCGGTGCAACACGAGTGGGAGTGAGGACGAGTGGGCGTGAGGCCGAGCAAAGAGAAGAGAGGAAGAGTGATGGGCAAGCAAAGCAAAAGAGAGGGTTTATGAGATTTTAGGGGTTCAATTAATGATGAGGAGTCCTATTTATAGGCTCCTTGTTTTTAACGGGCTAGGCTTAAGAAAATAGGATTGGGCTTAGCAATTAAATGATTGGGCTAGCCAAGAGTTTGGAATTAAATTCTTTTGATTGGGCTCGTTTAATAAAACGAATTGGACTTTTCATTTAAAACCCGAAGCCTTTAAAAATCATTTGCATCCTGTGAGGGGGTCGAAAAAGCGCGAGGCTAATGCGTGACCTTGTCCCTCGTGGGTGTGACGCTTATTTTTATTCAATCAAGTGTAATTGGATTTTCTGTGAGTATACACCCAATTGACTAGTAATATAGGAGTCGCCATTCAGTTTTTAACAACAATTAGAAAAACTGACAAAACCCGGTTATCGTGACATAAAGGGAGTGCAATTATGTTTGACCACGACGGCCGTAGGTTCCCTTGTGATCCCTGGTGTGGGGATCTCAATATACACCCGCAAGGTAGAGATTGAGGGTTCGGGGGACTGTAACTACCGAGAGGAGTAATTCGCTCGTCGATAACTCCAGAGGCAGGATATCCTTACTAGCTCAGCATAAATAATCGAAGGGACATGCGTTAACTATTAAACTAATCTGAATTGATTTTAGCAATATGCAACATATAATACTAATTCGATCGTGATTATCTGATTTAAATAACATTAAGGGACCTAGCATGATAATCCGATTTCTCAAAAATATTATATTAGTTAGGCGTGATAGAACATTCAAATTAGGTTAGTTTAACAGTTCATAAAAAGGGGGAGGAAAGCAGTTAAATCATCGAAAAGGGACACATTACGACGCACCCTTGAGAGGTGCGTCACGGTTCTCAGAAAACTAACCACTTTGATTTTGCTATTTCTCCTTTTTATTTAACGAATCTCAATTATGGGACAGGATACGTTCTGTTCGATTTATGGATCGATTGCGACAGAACGCGTAAACAGTTTCGCAGCGAGAGGCTTAGGCTAAGGGGTTTAGAGTCAATACTCAGAATATATTATGTGTTGTTGTGTGTTCTTTCACGTCGAAATTAGGGGCCTATTTATAGGGAAGAGTTCGTGGAAAGATAGAATTGCAGAGTTCTAATCCATAAAGAATTAGGAAAAAACACGTCCCAGGTAATTTCGGCGCCCAGCTCTGGGTGTCAAAGATTTCGGCGCCCAGGGCTAGGCGTTGAAAATAGAGATCCATGTAATTTCAGCGCCCAGGGCTGGGCGTCAAAGATTTCGGCACCCAGCTCTGGGCGTTGAAAGTGATGTCTGGGCCGAATTCTTTGTCAGATTCGGATTCCTGAAATCCGTAGAGTTTGAGATTAATTCGAGTCTTTTAGCGCGTATCAATTTTGTGACGGAATGCGTCTGGGCCCGTTACGAACTCTAGGCTCGTTAGGATTTCGATTAATACGTAACTCTTATTTCCGAATCATATTAGGAATAGGATTCTCGCAGTTTTTTATCTCATTTAGGATTTATGTTGGAATGCAACACCTAATTCTGACACGTTTCTATCTTTTAGGATTTGCCACTCTTAGAAGCTACTTTTTACGGCAGTTACTATTTTTAGCAGGTTTCCATAAATAGCTGGTTTCGGGTGAAATGAAATGGGGAATCGAGATTCGTTTATTTTATAGGAGATGCGTTGTCAAGTGGAGTTTTTATGCTTTCATCATCGAACCTTTCCCTTGCGGGAATGGGGACAAAAGTAGGTGTCTACAGTTAGCCCCCACTTTGACTGAGTCTTGGAGTAAGACGATGGTCAAAGTATTAGACGGAGTGCGTCACACAAGTCATGGTGTATGTGACCTGTTTTGCGAGGGTCTCACGAGCCCCCGAGTGATAACATTTGACTTAAGGGTCATCACTTGAAGTGTCGACATATCCCTCACGTGTCATTGGGATTTGTCAACTGATAGTATAGAAACTTCCTCACTTTGTCATTGGAAGGATCTAAAGGTGCGTAGAAACTCCCTCACTTTGTCATTGGGAGTAGCTACAGATGTTTTCGAAATTAAAGCTGTAAAGTGTAATTGGGCCTGGCCAAGCCCAATCACGAGGTAAAAAGTTTTTAAAGATTCTCATTTCCAGGGCTAGCTAAACAAAAAAACCCCCTTGTTTTTATAGGACGTAAAACGAAGGAAAATCCAGCACATCGTTCTTTTTTGGAAAAACGGAAAACCAATCCTTTAATTTTTGGAAAAAGGGAAAACCGATCCTTTAATTTTCAGAAAAAGGGAAAACCGATCCTTTAATTTTCGGAAAAAGGGAAAACCGATCCTTTGATTTTCGGAAAAAGGGAAAACCGATAAAAGTTATCGCTGCAGCGACTAAGGACCTGCGCTGTTAGTGACGCAGACCCCGCCCGCTGAAGGTGGGCGAGCCTGTCCGCTGAGGGTGGACCCCCCGTCCGATAGAAGTGGACGAATCTGTTTTGATGTTTTGAAAATAAGGACCTACGCGGTATGTGACGTAGACCCCGCCGGCTGAAGATGGCGAACCTGTCCGCTGAGGGTGGACGCCCCGTCCAATGGAAGTGGACGAATCTGTTTTGAAATTTATTTTGCTTTTTTGAAAATAAGGACCTACGTGGTTTGCGCCGTAGACCCCGCCGGCTGAAGATGGCGAGCCTATTTTAAATTTGAAGATTTTATTTCTTTCGAAAACTGAGGACCTGCGCGGCTAGTGACGCAGACCCCGCCCGCTGAGGGTGGGCGAGCCCTGTCCGCTGAGGGTGGACGCCCCGCTCGCTGGAGGTGAGCGAACCTGAATTCGTCTTTTCGTTTTGGGATTCGTGTGCTGCGATCTTACCCGATTGAGGTGGGCAAGTCCCCATTTCATTTCTTTTCTTGTGATTTCTTTTGAGAATTTCTTTTCATTTATTCTTGCAGGAGCGAATTCTTCCGAGGGATGCTCGGATTTAGTTGTAACCTGAATGTGGGTTGACAATGTGTTTAGATGGACCATAGTCTCGTGGTCATCTTCTTTCATGGTTTTGAGCTAGTCTTTATGGCTCAATTTTGCCATTACTTGGGTCCTTGATCGGGGGACCATGTATAAGTATCAACGGCGACCTTTGTCTTGAGGTCGTAAACCGGTTCTTTTTTCTTTTGAGATTATCCAAACACGGGACTTTGTACAGCGTAGTCTGGGAATTTTGTTTTAACTTTGCATACCTTTTTTTGAAATATATATTTTCTTTTGAGCCCCCAAGCATTCGTGCTTGACGGTCATTTCTTGTCAAAGAGGTTCCTTGGGGATACGCATTTTGTAATGTCCTTGATCGTGTTTTGGGATCGTGCTCGTAAGTGCGAGCGATCTTTGTAGTGGTGTGCTACTTTGACAAAATCGTGAGGTGCGACTTTCGGCAATTTTCAAGTCGAATGAGTATGGCAGGGCCTACTAGAAGTTAGGGCCTTTTTTGAGCCTGGGTACATTTTCGGCGCCCAGGCCTGGGCGTTGAAATAATTCACGCCCAGGTGGGGCGTTGAAAGTGTTGTTTGGGCTGGTCTTTTGATGACACAGTTGGCCTTTTGTTCATTCGTTTATTTCACTTGGAAGTTCTATGTATTCTCTTTTCTTTTGTTTTTTCTTTGTTTTTAGAACGTGATGATTTTCTTGAGAAGCCGTAGCCGATTGGTGGACTACGGTGCTTGTCGCTTTGGGGCGATTATTTTAAGGAACTGTTGCTCTTTAAGGCGTACAGGTATTGTGACAGTTGGGCGAGTCTATATGGCCCGAGGAACATACCTTGAGGCGTAAGACTTTGATCGCTCTTGTATATATTTTTTTCTTTTGAATGCGTTCGTGAATGATGACATGTATGTGCGAACGAGTGTTCATAGAATGGCCGTTGTGTGCGGTCCATTAATCAGTTTGCTTGAATCATTTTTTTTTGAGCAATGACTAATTTTAAATAGTTTGCTTGGAAGCTTGATAGGGTTCAGGCCCATTCATGAAGTGGGCTCAAGCATCGTACCCTTTCGATTGTTCAAACATTTGCTTCGAGATTTTTTATTTTGCTATGGTCGTTTCGTAGCTTGGAGCCCCCAAGTATGCATGTTGGGATGCTTTCTTTTGGCGTACGATTTTTGTAGGTTCTTTCGAGAAAGATGCCTTGGGGTTCCGCTCGTGTAGGTGCGAGCTATCCCTTTTGTGGTAGGTAATATTTTGCTACTTTTAATCCTTAATGTAGAAGTCGTGTGGCTTGCATTTGGGCGATAAGTAGTCTTTGCCTCTTACTCTTGGTCGTATCTGCATTAGTGCAACATGCCTTACTCTTATTTTAGACTTGTACCGTGGGACGGTTGAACTTATGGTGCGACGTAGGCTTGTGTGGCCTAGCGGCGTGTCTTAGAACATTCCTCCAAGTGTTGGGATATCATTATTATTTTTTGCTTTCATCATGCCTTGTTCAGGTGCTCGAATAAGTGTAGCACGTTCTGCGTGGGTTTTCACGGCTTATTACTTCGTTCGATGCGAGGATTCATAGGTGTTTCTTTCTTATTTTTATATCTGGGCAAAACATGGCTAGCAGAAAGATTCAGCGCCCAGGCTGGGGCGTTAAAGATATCGGCGCCCAGCTCTGGGCGTTGAAAATGATTTATGGGTATATTTTGACAGTTCTTATCCTTGATTTTTTCTTTCGCTTTTGCCTTGGAACGAGGTAGACTGTGTAACGGGCGCTTGTAGGGCGAGCGTTATGTGCAGTAGTTTGATCGGAGTTTTGGTGACTCGCGATTTTCAGTTACCCTTGTTAGTGGGGTGACTTTATATATTCTAAGTAGTGCTTAGAATTTGGGAGGGGTTGTAGCTATTCTAAGGTTAGTTTTACGCGATTAAAGCTTAGGATTGTGCCCCTATGACATATGTATAGCATTAGCGTCGAGAATTTACGATAAAATCATCATTTCGAGCATTCTTAGAGTGTTTTTCTCAAGCCCCCAATTATAGCTACGGGATTGGCTTGGTGCTATAATGTCTTGCATACGTTTTTGTGCATTCATGGTGACATGGATCATGAATAGTTTGAACCAGACTCGTTTAGTGCGAGGTACGTTCGAGTAGTGATCTGCTACTTCTCTTGTCAATGTCGTATTGTGCGACATTGCCATGGTCAAGGTAGTCACATGTTAAAGTGTGCCTTGACCAAAAGTTAGGTGCCTTTCTTTACCCATAATCATATTTAGAAATATCTTTGACTCACTTGCAAAACGCATACTTAGATTAAACCAATGAAACTTTATTATGTTCGAAGAAGCCTTTGAAAATTATTTGAAATCCGAGTCCAACTGTGTACAATCCGAGGTGTCCTAAGTAAGTTTGACTTATAGAAGGGTTCGTACAGGATTACATGAGTGAATCAAAATATGTTACGATTTTTGGAATCCTGTCTAAGGATTTGCTGGAAGCCAGGGTGCAGGCGTCAAGATATTACTTGTGCCCGTTTGGCATATGCTTTAGGCTTTTAGGGCCATCTTTTCCAGAATTGCGGGAATATAAACCGTTGTCAAATTGACTTAGATTTACTTGGTGTATGTCCGTACAAAAGGTCAAGGTATACTTAGTTCTTTCCCTAGCTCTTTCACTTCAATTTTTTTTAGCCCCCAGTTGCTATTATGCCTTCCCATTAATGATGCTTTTAGATTTCGATTTTAGATGCCCGTGTCATATGTCTGAGTAGGGTGAGCCTTGGTTAAGTGCCAAGTCCTATTGACAATGTCTGAGTTTTTCAAAGGAGATTCGCAAGCATTTGTATTACCATGAACGGGTGCCCTGAAGGAACGATGGGGCGATGCCGTAGAACAATCCTCTTTATTGCAAGCTTACTGCCTTTACTACTTGTCGGCGATTATGACTATGTCTAACGGTGAAAGAAAGTCTTTAAGTGAGTTAGTTCGCTTTAGGGAGGGTCAAGTTGAGTACTTTAGAGGTCATGGACGCTTGCGCTAGCCCCCATTCAATTGAGGCGAAGCAATCTTTTGAGTCTTGGCTAAGTGCCTAGGAGTGTGAGTGCTCTTCCTGGCAAGGGTACGTGCCCTTATTATTTTTCGATGTGTGCTCATTAATTTTGGCATTTTGATGACTTGGATTTTTCTTTTGACTTGGATTGCAAGTAATTAAATTTCAATAAGGGACTTCTATTTTTTATTCTTGTTATTTCTATAGGCTTTAATATTGGTTGCAAATTGGTTGGACCGAATCATGGATTGCCTACGTATCCGCCTTAAATAGATTTAATTTGGAATCAGGTCTTGCGTAGTTCTTAGCCTAGAAAATGGTTTTTTAGAATGCCGATTTTAAACAAGTACGTTCTGAGGTGGAAACATATTATTTGAAACGGTAGAATAAGTGAAGTTTATTATTATTTTAATCTGCTGCCTTGCCGTAAGCCAAAAATTTATTTTATATTTTTTTTGAGTACGTGTATTTTCTTTTCATGTGTTTTTTTTGGGGTACGTATACCTGAATACGTGTTGTACCCCTCCAAGTGTTCGTTATTTTTCCGTGCATGTGCGGATAAAATGACGAGCACTTCTGGACAAATTTTTCAGCAGGTAGAGAGATTCGGCGCCCAGGCATGGGCGCTAAAGATTTCGGCGCCCAGCTCTGGGCGCTGAAAATGGTTTCTGGGCGGATATTGGTTTTGGTGCGCTAAATGCTTCTTTTCTTTTTAGACTAACTTTAGAGGCGCTTTGCAAAGTTTCTTTTTTTATTATTTACATTTTTTATTTTTACGTTGAGCGTAGAATGTACTCTTCATTTGTCTTCTTTTTTTTACTCGTGACTCAAGACGGTTTGAAAAATGGGTTGAATGAGATAGGATAATTTGTATAGGTATTGGTCAAGCATGAGGATTATATCTGCTAGGACTCACAATTTGCAGCCTCAAGCTAGTGTCATGAGTTTAAATCAACCAAGGTCAATGAGTAGCATGGGGGCGGCTCAAGGGTATATCAACAGGATGTATCCACACAAGTTATATAAACATTATGCTAATGGTGGTGTAAGAACAGGTTTGGGCTTTGGAAATAATGGGTATGACGCACGTGTCAATGGCCGTGCGTGGTTTGCAGTTGACAACAAGTTCAGGAACAAGAGTTGAGGTAATGGTTTCTTGGGTTATGGCGATGAGAACATGGATGGGTTAAATGAGCTGAACAGGACCCCAGAGCGAAGGCGTCTAAGAGCATAAGGATAGGAAAGGGTAGACATCCTAGAATCTTATGATTTGGATTGGTTGACTCAATTCTTTTCCTTCGTTTACTTGGGTAAGTTTCGCACTTTGGGAGGTACGGGCTAAGTATTTCATGGCTCGCTCTTTTCGCTCTCCCTTTTCTCTTTCTATTTTTCCCTTTTTGCATGGGATTTCTCCCCAACATAAATCCTTCAAAGTTTTTTTTATTTAGGCTAAGAGGTAGATGGTTGTGGTCTTTGAGTCACGAGGCGAGACTGAGTGAGCCTCGTTTGGTAGGCCTATAGTGGACCTTTAATTTTAGTGGGCCTAGGGTGGACCTTTAGCTTTAGTAGGCCTAGGGTGGACCTTTTAAATTGTCTTACTTTGCAAGCGTATTTAGTCGTTTCTTAAAAGGTGCAAATAGCGTAGATTCAAAATGTTGTTTTTACCTTATTGAAATTTAACGAAAGAATTATATCGAAAATATTTTTGCTTCTTTTCAGATTCCAGTTTCTGGGGTTTAATTGGAAGTTGTGATTTAGACTCAAACTCTCATTAATCTTTCTGATTATAACCCGTGTAGGAGGTGGCCTAGACTCAAAATAATGACATGGCGTAAGCCTATAATACTTGACCAAGCGACTCTCAGACTTAGGCTAATTGGACCATAACTTTTGTTGGTTGACACTTTAGATTTTAACCCTTGGGTGTTCACTTGTCATGCGCCATTTTGTTTAATGTTGGCAAGGTAGTTAATTGGGGAGATCGATTTCTTATTTTTGCAAGACTAGAATCATTAGTGCGGCTTCTCTCTTAGTGTGTATTGCTTTACCCCAATGGTAGCCCTACTGGTATGCCGACTTGGGTATTTTCATGGTTGGTCATGTTGCATTCATGGAAAATCTTTTAGTCCGTACTTAGTAGTATTTCAAGGAGCGAGTGACTCGAGAGGACTGTGATAGTCGTGACCCAATGTGATCATAAGCCTTGAAGCTATTAATTTTGTGCCGATGGTATTGATACCTTAGGTTCACTTTGTGGGTTGTGCGACTATGGGGGATGATTTTCAGAATGTGACCGTTTCCATTTTGCAAATACTATAATATATTATTTTTATTGGTGAGAGAGAGTATTGAGGCCGTGGATTCTTAGCAAGGGATGACAATTACATATGGGTTCTTATTGATTTAAATGTTAGGAAGGGAGGCTCAATATGGTTTAACCTTTTAACTTGCAGAACGACACCAAGCATTAGGACCGATTCTATGGATAAGACAACTAAGACTTAGGATTTAGATTGTACTTTGGCATAGCCTAGTCTAGACTCGGATTTACTTTTTATTCGAACATTATTTTTTCTTAAAAACTTCATTTGAACATTATTTTTTTGAATACTTTGCCCATGTGACATTCATAGTTTTTTCAATTAGCATGTTCGATTTTGGTGCCGAGCATTGTCGTCGTAGGAGGCCTAACAACGACACAAAGAGTTATTTTATTTTTTACAAGTCGCTTTTTAGAATCGAGTGCCTTTCATACGCCCTCGCAGCAATTTTTTCAAAAAGTTTTTTTTTGCTACGTATATTTTTTAATGCGCGGGCACCGAGGCCACTGTGCCTGACCAAAGGGCCAGGCAGCAACTTCAGCGCCAAGCAGTGGGCGTGAGAAATTTCGGCGCCCAGCCAGGGGCGTTGAAAATGCGTCCCTGGCTGGTTCTCGTTTTCTGTTTGCGTATACTCTTGTTTTTGCGACTTTAGTTTTGCGTGCTTGCCTTATAACGTCCTTTACGCGTTGTGCAGCGTTTGTGGGATTCGTTACAGGTCATCCCGAGCGTCGCTTGTTTTTGTGGCGATCGTTCGGGCTTGCGGAACACGTATTTTGGCATAACTCTTTGGCAAATTAGTCTATGAATGTTTGGCAATTTTTAAGGTCGTTGGTTTTCTAGCATTGTTTGTCTAGCATTATTCGTACACACAATCATAACATAGTCACATAGTTCGCTACACATAACTACATTACAAACATGGATTTGAAAATTAAATATGTCACGTAGTTTATGATAGGCTTCTATGGGTAGTATTTGCGCCTGGCTTGGTACCGCTTCTATCGTAGATCCAACACATGCCCCGGTCGAGGTAGTGTCTTCAACAGACGAATTTCGCTCAAGAGGCCAACCCGCAAGTGCAAGCCAAGGGGGCATGCAGGCGAGAGGGACCTAATGAGCGAGCGATTGGGTTCGGGATAGGTGTACTACCTGCACAAGTACCGAGTGGGAAACATGCGCGGCGTATGCACCCCCCTATTGGCGAAAAAAGGTATCCTTAGTCCCAACTCCCGAGGGAGCCGAGATTCATTATGATGTTCTGCCTGTTCACATTAATATGCTAATTTTCAGGTCGTCCCAACTTGATGGGGAAATAAACGCGGGGTAGGATCGTTTCACCCTTCGGCTATTTTGATTACCTACAAGCACGAATATTTCCTTCACTATCCCCAGTGGAGTCGCCACTGTGATGGGGTCGAAAAAGCGCGAGGCTAATGCGTGACCATGTCCCTCGTGGGTGTGACGCTTATTTTTATTCAATCAAGTGTAATTGGATTTCCTGTGAGTATACACCCAATTGACTAGTAATATAGGAGTCGCCATTCAGTTTTTAACAACAATTAGAAAAACTGACAAAACCCGGTTATCGTGACATAAAGGGAGTGCAATTATGTTTGACCACGACGGCCGTAGGTTCCCTTGTGATCCCTGGTGTGGGGATCTCTCAATATACACCCGCAAGGTAGAGATTGAGGGTTCGGGGGACTGTAACTACCGAGAGGAGTAATTCGCTCGTCGATAACTCCACAGGCAGGATATCCTTACTAGCTCAGCATAAATAATTGAAGGGACATGCGTTAACTATTAAACTAATCTGAATTGATTTTAGCAATATGCAACATATAATACTAATTCGATCGTGATTATCTGATTTAAATAACATTAAGGGACCTAGCATGATAATCCGATTTCCCAAAAATATTATATTTGTTAGGCGTGATAGAACATTCAAATTAGGTTAGTTTAACAGTTCATACAAAGGGGGAGGAAAGCGGTTAAATCATCGAAAAGGGACACATTACGACGCACTCTTGAGAGGTGCGTCACGGTTCTCAGAAAGCTAACCACTTTGACTTTGCTATTTCTCCTTTTTATTTAACGAATCTCGATTATGGGACAGGATACGTTCTGTTCGATTTATGGATCGATTGCGACAGAACGCGTGAACAGTTTCGCAGCGAGAGGCTTAGGCTAAGGGGTTTAGAGTCAATACTCAGAATATATTATGTGTTGTTGTGTGTTCTTTCACGTCGAAATTAGGGGCCTATTTATAGGGAAGAGTTCGTGGAAAGATAGAATTGCAGAGTTCTAATCCATAAAGAATTAGGAAAAAACACGTCCCAGGTAATTTCGGCGCCCAGCTCTGGGCGTCAAAGATTTCGGCGCCCAGGGCTGGGCGTTGAAAATAGAGATCCATGTAATTTCAGCGCCCAGGGCTGGGCGTCAAAGATTTCGGCGCCCAGCTCTGGGCGTTGAAAGTGATGTCTGGGCCGAATTCTTTGTCAGATTCGGATTCCTGAAATCCGTAGAGTTTGAGATTAATTCGAGTCTTTTAGCGCGTATCAATTTTGTGACGGAATGCGTCTGGGCCCGTTACGAACTCTAGGCTTGTTAGGATTTCGATTAATACGTAACTCTTATTTCCGAATCATATTAGGAATAGGATTCTCGCAGTTTTCTATCTCATTTAGGATTTATGTTGGAATGCAACACCTAATTCTGACAGGTTTCTATCTTTTATGATTTGCCACTCTTAGAAGCTACTTTTTACGACAGTTACTATTTTTAGCAAGTTTCCATAAATAGCTGGTTTCGGGTGAAATGAAATGGGGAATCGAGATTCGTTTATTTTATAGGAGATGCGTTGTCAAGTGGAGTTTTTATGCTTTCATCATCGAACCTTTCCCTTGCGGGAATGGGGACAAAAGTAGGTGTCTACACAACCCATTTAATTTCCCGACTCAAGAATTAAATTCGTTTCGTAATTAATTAAAATAATAGATATTCTAATTAATTAAAATACATTTAAATAAGATACATTTAAATATTATTTAAATGCTAATTAATCGTAAAATGCTTTATAAATATAATAAAATATACTTATAAATATTATAAAAATACGAGGTATTACAGTCTACCCTCCTTAAAAGAAGTTTCGTCCCGAAACTTGGGTTCGGAAATCAAAATTCAACTCAAAACTTGAGACTTTATGAGACCTTTAATGCGTTCATTTGCAAAAATTTTAAGTTGCTGTACTCTTTTCTGAAGGAAATAATGCCCTTGGTCCAAGTATGCATTTAATGATAAGTCTAATAAATGCGGTTCAGTATTAATTAACAAGTTAATAATTCAGTGAGATCAAGTGAGCTGAATGCCTAGCTAGAGGCCGCTTCAGTTCAAGTGGAATTAATGATATTAATCCACAGCTTACTCTTGACTGAACCCGTAGGGTCACACAAATAGTACGTAAACGGATCAAGTATTTAATGGCATTAAATACTCCATCTATGGATATTCAGAATCGACGGATCTTGGTTTCAGTGGGAGCTGAGATCGTCAAAGGCAAGTAAATGAATACTCCGGAAACGATGATATTTCCAGAAATGGAAATATAGATCGTATCGGAAATATAAATATTATCCATGTCGTAGATGTTGCCGGAAACGGAAACATGGTACGTATCGGAAAATATTATCGGAAATGGAAATATTGCCGGAATCGGAAATATTGCCGGAAACGGAAATATTGTCAGAATCGGAAATATTATCGGAATCGGAAAATAAATTCCGGAAACGGAAATATTAAATATTTGTTCGAAACGGAAATTCATTCCGGAATCGGAAATGTTATATTGCTCGTATAGGAAATGAATTTCGGAATCGGGAATTTAATCGGAAGCATATCGTACGAATTAGCATCGGGCGAGACTTGATAGACAAAGGCCCAGCACGAAGCCAGACCCTCGCCCAGCAAGCCATACGCATCAAAACACACGCCAAAGCCTCGCCAGGCCCAGCGCAAGGCCAGGCCCAGCAAGGCGTGGCGCGCGCGCGGAGCAAGTGGGCTGCGAAGCAATGGGCTGGGCGCCGTGCAGTTCGTGTGGGCCGCGAGGCATGCGCGCGGGCTGTGCGGTGCTCGTGCTCGTGTGCGTGCTCTACGAATCCTAAAGCTATCGGAATTCGTGCTATGATTAAATCCTAATCCTAGAAGATAGAAATTAATTAAATAGAGTTCTAAAGGGATTCTAATTAATTAATTTAGTATTCTAATAGGATTCTAAATCCTTTTGCATGATTCTATAAATATGTGCCTAGGGTCACAAATTTATATGCGAGTTTAATAAGTATTCAAACAATAAAAGCTAGGATTTTTAAGCAGAAAAATCAGCCATATTACTTGCCTAATTAGCCGAAAATAATATTACCTTAAGGGTGATTCTAGTTGGTCAATCTTAAGGCGGATCCGGACGTGCTGTGGACTATCTACGGAGGGACGACACTTGGAGTCCTAAAGACTTGTTCTTGTTCGGTTCCGGCGCAGCTAGGGAGGGCACGCTACAAAGTGTATGCATCCTAGACTAATTATATGATTATGTGCAATTAATATTATTCCTAGCATTAAGGTTTTTCCGCATGAGTTATGTTGTTCATATGTATCATAACCTAACATTTACATGATTAAACAGGACAATAATAAGCGCAAATTCAATAGAAAGCACTAAATTGAGCATAAAATAGGGATAAAACAAGGTAAAAAGCGCGAAATTCTACCGCACTCTACCCCCCTTAAAAGACACGAGTTACGACCCCGTAACTCAACTAACCTCGGGAAAAAGCTCGGGATATTTCTTTCTCATTTCGTCCTCCGCTTCCCAAGTAGCTTCCTCAGATTCTTGATTAGACCACAACACTTTAACAATTTTCACATCTTTAGTACGCGTACTACGCAATTTGCTATCGAGGATTTTGACAAGTCTTTCCTCAAAGGTTAGACTTTGGTCTAATTCTATGGTCTCCGATTGCAACACATGCGATTTATCCGGGATATATTTCCTTAACTGAGATATGTGGAACGCATTATGCACTCTATGCAAGTCCATAGGCAAGGCTAGTCTATATGAAGGAAATAATGCCCTTGGTCCAAGTATGCATTCAATGTTAATTCTAATAAATGCGGTTCAGTATTAATTAACAAGTTAATAATTCAGTGAGATCAAGTGAGCTGAATGCCTAGCTAGAGGCCGCTTCAGTTCAAGTGGAATTAATGATATTAATCCACAGCTTACTCTTGACTGAACCCGTAGGGTCACACAAATAGTATGTAAACGGATCAAGTATTTAATGGCATTAAATACTCTATCTATGGATATTCGGAATCGACGGATCTTGGTTTCAGTGGGCGCTGAGATCGTCATAAGAAAGAAATGAATACTCCGGAAACGATGATATTGCCGGAAACGGAAATATGGATCGTATCGGAAATATAAATATTTCGTAGATGTTGCCGGAAACGGAAACATGGTACGTATCGGAAAATATTATCGGAAATGGAAATATTGCCGGAATCGGAAATATTGCCGGAAACGGAAATATTGTCAGAATCGGAAATATTATCGGAATCGGAAAATAATTCTGGAAACGGAAATATTAAATCTTTGTTCGAAACGGAAATTAATTCCGGAATCGGAAATATTAAATATTGTTCGTATCGGAAATGAATTCCGGAACCGGGAATTTAATCGGAAGCGTATCGTACGAATAAGCATCGGACGAGGCCTGCCGGACTAAGGCCCAGCACGAAGCTAGGCCATCGCCCAGCAAGCAAAGACGCGCGCCAACGCCCAGCCCAAGGCAGCGCCAGGCCCACCGCAAGGCAGGCCCAGCGCGCCAAGGCAAGGCTGCCCAGCGTGGGCTGCGTGGGCCGAGCGCACGCGTGCGGGCGCCCTCGTGGCTCCGTGCGTGTGTGTTTGTGTCCATGCACAATTCCTAAATCTATTGGGATTTGGTGTATTATTAAATTCCTATTCCTATTAGGATTATTTAATTAATTAGAGTCCTTGTAGGATTCTAAGTTTAATTAAATCGTATCCTACTAGGATTCCAATTCCCTTTCCAAACCTCTATAAATAAAGGCCTAGGGTCATAATTTATACGAACGATTGAAGTATTCAAAAGGGTAAGTTTTGAAAGAAAATTCAGCCACACTCTTGCACAATAATAACCGAAAATTCCTAAGCACCTTAAGGGCGATTCTAGTTGGTCAATCTTGAGGCGGATCCGGACGTACTGTGGACTATCTACGGAGGGACGTAGATAGGATCCGGACACTTGGACTATTAAATAAACGCAATTTGCAAGAATTAAAAGGGGTGATTAATTTTCGTAATTGTTAATTAATTGCAAATTGCGTTTATTTAATTATATGTATGCAGTTTTTCGGCAGTTTCTTCGTTACTCATCCAAATCGAGTGATTTTTGTGTCAATTCCGCATGTAAAAGGCATTCTAAAATTTTGACAAAAATAGTAATTTTCGGCCGAACCCAGAATTCTCAAATTCGAAGCCTAACTATGACTTTTCGGAGGTTTTAGTTTTTCGAACGCAAAATTACGTAAATTTAAGATGTTAAATTAAATATTTGCGATTCTTGTTGATAAATCTTGAATTTTTGATTGACCTACTGTATATTTTAACAAGTTTGAATGCCTAGCCTTGTTAATTATGAAATCTAATTTGTAATTATGATTAATTTGTTGAAATTCGAATAATTTACAATTGATTTGATTTTCATAATTAATTAATAATTTAATTAGATACCTATGATTAAAAACCACCATAAAAATTGTAAATTTGTGTTAAATTTTAAATTTTTATGACCTAGACTTGAATCCATGTTAATCGGAAATCAATTAATTAATAAATTTTCGATTTTTCGCCCTAAAATTATGAAATTAATATGATTTATTAATTTGTCATTAATTTTGAAAATAAAATTTTAATTTTTATGCGATTCGCTCATATAACTTGCACACACAAAGCAATGGACGCTACGTTTTACCCTTAAGGGGTGTTGTATAGTGCGGGCATGCGACGACGAGCAAGGGAGCTCGTCGCCCATGCGGTACGAATGCAATGAGCAAGGCTATGGTGCAAGAGCACAAGGCAGCAGCCCTGCCTTGTGTCGTGTGCTGTGAGCGATGGGCGAGTGGGCAAGGGCGAGAGCAAGGCAGCGAGCAGTCGCGTGCAACGCGCACTGCCTCGCGCAAGCGAGCGACGCCTCGCGCGCAGCGAGCGCTGGCTCGCGTGCGACGAGCGCTACGCCCAGCATCGAACGACAGCGCGCAGCGAGCGATGGCTCGCGTGCATCGAGTGCTGGCGCGCGCAGCGAGCAGTTGCCTCGTGTGCTTCGATGGTACCTTGCGATGGTGTGCAACGACGAATGCGACGCAGCACATAGGCTGCGCGCACATGGCCAGCGATGGCTGCGTGCGTGTGGCCTATGGCTGTGCATTGCGTGATGATGTTGCGCACCTCATGTTACGATTAGATCGTTTTAAAATTTTAATTTGAAATTTTCAGTTTACGTAATTTTAATTAATTTTAAAATTAATAATTTAAATTATTTTCTTTGATTTTAATTTTGAATATTATAATTATAATAAATTTCATTTATTCTAATTATTTTACTAAAATTAAAATCATGAATTAATTTAAATATGACTGAAAATAAATTAAATTTGTGGATTCAATTATAAATTTATATGAGCTTTAAATTTTAATTAAATTTTTATGTTTCCGGTTAGACTAGAAATACATTTTTATGTTTAAAATTAGTAAAGCGTATGAATTTATTGGTTTAAGTGGGAGCCCTTTTAGTCATAAACTCTTGATTAGGTCTACAAATCCTTAAGGTTAAAACAACTTGATTAGAATTAATAAGGACTGAATAATTTGTAGATTATTGGTGCCCTTGATTAATTGCTGCAAATATTTATGTGATGCATAACGTGTTTCACTAACCAGCTATGTGGGCCATTCATGATAATGAATGGGTGAATGGTATATATGGTATATGTACTGTTTTGCAGGTTATGAAGTGACTAATATGACCCAAATAGGATAGAAAATATGGTCTGCGTACCAATAATTTGAATGTAATTGGTCTAAAGTACCAAAATTGTTTTTCAATTCAAATATGGTCTGCGTACCATCAAATAGTTGTAATTAGTTTAATTATAGCTTATCCTATTTGAAGAAAATGGTGCCTCCCACGGAGATTTTCGAGACGGACTTTGAAGTTGAAGCTTCAAGATGAAGTCGGGCCATACTAGATCACATTTGTCTTATGCATGCTTTAAGTTATTTATTGCTTTAAATATGTCTTAATTATGCATGAGATTGTGGCTTGATTATGTTGCATGATTAAGGATTTTAGTTCACTTAAAATCTAACCAACATAGTAAGAGCCTTAAGTTTCAAACTTAAAAATTGAGTTAAAAGGTGCCATGCCAAAATATACACTTGCTTGGATATCCTTTACATCAATCTAGTAATAGTTTTCGCTCAGCGAGGTGTTACTTATTGGTCCTAAAGGGGCAAGGTACACAAATAATTGTGAGTACATATTAGTTTTGGTGAAACTCAACGATATAAGTTAGGAGTCCTTTTATGTCGTGGCAAAATCGATAGGTTTACCTAATAAGTTCTTAGACGTGCCTATCAACCAAGAATAGTTTCTAGACTATTAGCAAAAGGTTTTTGCTTACCTAAGATGTTTTAGGATTGAGTCGACAAACTGTGCTTAATTCTTCAATGGATTTTAGGATCTTGGAATCATTTTATTCACACCTGCCGGAACACATAACTTGAATAAAATGCTTAATGAACATTGAATTATGCATGTATGCTAGAATTTAAGTTTATTAAGAGAAACTGTGAATGGTTATTTATTTGTTTATTCTTTTCAATTGTAGTTTTAACTATGGAAAACAACAATCAAAACATCATCATGGGTTCTGAGCTTATGGTCAAGCTGAACCTAACAAATTTTCTTGAATGGGAAGCTAAGCTAGTTGAAATAGTCAGACTCAATGGACTTGAGTATGTACTTTTACATCCCATGCCAAGCTACTATGCCAGAGACATGACCCCTGAAAGATTTTTCGCCTGGGATGCGGATCTCAAAAAGGTTATGAGTCTCATGCTGAACAATATCCCTAATGAATGGGCTAGAAGGTTTGTAGCTTATGAACCTTTTACGCTCGTCAAGAATCTGAGGGATATCTGTCGTGGAAGCACGGAGGACAGGGACCTAAACGTCCATGAGTTGATTGAATCAATGTCTGGTCTTAAGGTCAGTTCTCGCAACAGGTGTTATAGGATGGAAGTCCAAGAAACACATGTTCAGCTCCTTCGCACTAAACAAAGGGTAGGCGTCCCACTAAGGTTCCATGTGGATCTTATGCTTTCATATTTTGATCGCCTAAGTCTGCTAGGAACACCAATAAGCGAAAGGATGGCAGTCTCTATCTTGCTCAATTCACTGCATAGTGGGTTTGGTCGCTTCAAGCAACTATACCTAAGTGAACCAAGAAAAGAAACAGTTGCAGAATTTGTTCACCTTGTGAAAAAGGCTGAGATAATACTGGACTGTGAAGCCAAAGATTTACTCAAGGCTAAAGGGAGACCGTTCAAGAAAAGTGGAAAGTCCAAGGGCAATGCTAAATCAAGGCAGGACAAGTCCACATCAAGCTGTCTTTATTGTGATGGAATAGGCCATTACAAAAGAGAATGTCCAAAGCTAAAGGAAGATCAGAAGAACGGAACAGTCGTTCCATCTTCAGGTATTTTCGTTATAGACTGTATACTTGCTAATTCAACTTCTTGGGTATTAGATACAGGTTGTGGCTCACACTTATGTTCCAATCCACAGGGACTAAGAAGAAGTAGAAAGTTAAGCAAGGGTGAAGTCGACCTACGAGTGGGAAATGGAGCATGGATTGCTGCATTAGCTGTAGGAACTTATTATTTGTCGTTGCCCTCTGGGCTAGTTTTGGAACTGGAAGAATGTTTCCATGTTCCAAGTCTTACTAAAAACATCATTTCAGTTTCTTGCTTAGATGCTAAGGGATTTTCCTTTTTAATAAAAGACAATAGTTGTTCGTTTTATTTTAAAGAGATGTTTTATGGATCTGCTAGATTAGTCAATGCTCTTTTTTTATTAGATCACGACAAACAAGTATATAACATAAATACCAAAAAGGCCAAAAAGGATGATTCAGATCTCATCTATCTGTGGCATTGTCGATTAGGCCATATAAACTTGAAACGCTTAGAAAGACTTCAAAAGGAAGGAATTCTAGAACCATTTGACTTAGAGGATTATGGTAAATGCGAATCATGTTTACTTGGCAAAATGACAAAGCAACCTTTCTCTAAAGTTGGAGAAAGAGCAACTGAACTATTGGGTTTAATCCATACAGATGTATGTGGACCAATGAGTACAAATGCTAGAGGTGGTTTCAGCTACTTTATGACTTTCACTGATGACTTCAGTAGATATGGTTATGTCTACCTAATGAAGCATAAGTCTAAATCCTTTGAAAAATTCAATGAATTTCAGAGTGAAGTAGAGAATCAATTAGGCAAGAAGATTAAGGCACTGCGGTCTGATAGAGGCGGTGAATATCTGAGCTATGAATTTGATGACCATCTGAAAGAATGTGGAATTCTGTCAGAATTGACTCCTCCTGGAACACCACAATGGAATGGTGTGTCGGAACGGAGGAACAGAACCTTGCTAGACATGGTCAGGTCAATGATGGGTCAGGCCGAACTTCCAATAGAATTTTGGGGACATGCACTAAATACAGCTGCACTCACTATAAATAGAGCTCCGTCTAAAGCTGTCGAAAAGACTCCATATGAGTTATGGTTTGGAAAGCCTCCAAATGTGTCTTTTCTTAAGATTTGGGGATGTGAAGTATACGTCAAACGATTAATTTCAGACAAACTTCATCCGAAATCTGACAAATGTATCCTTGTGGGCTATCCAAAGGAAACAAAGGGGTATTACTTCTACAATACATCTGAGAACAAGGTGTTTGTTGCTCGAGATGGTGTCTTTTTGGAGAAAGATCACATTTCCAAAATGACAAGTGGGAGAAAAGTAGACCTCGAAGAAATTCGAGTCGAACAACAAACTCTAGAGAATGCTCAAGATGACATTCAGGATGAAACTCAGAGATCTTTAGAAGAATCTGGTGAGAATCATGGTCAATCTAGAAATGTTACCCCGCGTAGATCGCAAAGATATAGATCTCAACCGGAAAGGTACTTAGGTATTTTGACGAACGAGAGCTATGACGTTCTATTACTTGAAAGTGATGAACCTGCGACTTACAAACAAGCTATGACGAGCCCTAGCTCCAAGCAATGGCAAGAAGCCATGCAATCTGAATTAGACTCCATGTCTGAAAACCAAGTATGGGATTTGGTCGATTTGCCAGATGGCTACCAAGCCATTGGAAGCAAATGGGTTTTCAAACTGAAAAAGGACAAGGATGGGAAACTTGAAGTTTTCAAAGCTAGATTGGTTGCAAAAGGTTACAGGCAAGTCCACGGTGTGGATTACGATGAAACCTTTTCACCAGTTGCAATGCTAAAGTCTATTCGAATAATGTTAGCAATCGCTGCATATTACGATTACGAAATATGGCAGATGAATGTCAAAACCGCTTTCTTAAACGGCGTTTTAACAGAAACTGTGTTCATGACACAGCCTGAAGGTTTTGAGGATCCAAAGAATGCTAAAAAGGTATGCAAGCTAAAGAAATCAATCTACGGATTGAAGCAGGCATCCAGGAGCTGGAATATACGTTTTGATGAAGCAGTCAGTGACTTTGGTTTCATCAAGAACGCAGACGAATCTTGTGTATACAAGAAGGTCAGTGGGAGAAAAATTGCTTTCCTAGTATTATATGTCAACGACATATTACTTATCGGAAATGACATTCCTATGTTGAACTCTGTCAAGATTTGGCTTGGGAAATGTTTTTCGATGAAGGATCTAGGAGAAGCACAGTACATATTGGGCATCAAGATTTACAGAGATAGATCTAAAAAGATGATTGGACTTAGTCAAAGCACTTATATCAATAAGGTGCTTGATAGGTTCAAGATGGTAGACTCCAAGCGAGGCTACCTACCCATGTCTCATGGAATAACTCTAAGCAAGACTCAGTGCCCAAAAACACTTGATGAGCGTAGACGAATGAATGGGATTCCATATGCATCATTGATTGGTTCAATAATGTATGCTATGATATGTACACGCCCGGATGTTGCGTACGCACTCAGTGCTACGAGCAGATACCAGTCAGACCCAGGAGAGGCACATTGGACTGCTGCCAAGAATATTCTGAAGTACCTGAAAAGGCACAAAGATGACTTCCTGGTCTATGGTGGAGATGATGAATTAATTGTTAAAGGCTATACGGACGCAAGTTTCCAAACCGACAAAGATGATTTCAGATCACAGTCTGGGTTTTTCTTCTGCCTCAACGGAGGTGCAGTAAGCTGGAAAAGTGCTAAGCAAAGCACCATTGCGGATTCTACAACTGAAGCGGAGTATATTGCTGCACATGAAGCAGCAAAGGAAGCTATATGGCTAAGGAAGTTCATAGGTGAACTAGGTGTAGTCCCCTCCATTAAAGGACCAATAGCCCTGTATTGTGATAATAACGGAGCTATTGCACAGGCAAAGGAGCCTAGACACCACCAAAGAGTCAAGCATGTACTTCGTAGATTTCACCTTCTACGAGAGTTCGTTGAAAGAAAAGAAGTCGAGATAAGCAAGATTGGAACTGATGACAACATATCAGATCCATTAACTAAACCTCTGCCGCAGGCGAAGCACAACTCGCACACTGCAGCTATGGAAATCAAGCATATTGGAGAATGGCTTTGATATCCTTATTTAATGTTTTAAAGTTTTAGAGTTTAAATCTTTGTAAAACATTATTGGTTAATCATTCACAATAAATTAATAGAATTCATTTTTCCATTTAATTTGTGGTATATTAAATGATGAGTCCCTTCAATTTGACGATATATTCAAGATAGACTGTCAGGACCAGTCCTGTGACTAAGAAATGTCTATCAAGTGAACTTGAATGTCAAAAGTTGAAAATGGTCCCTGGTCGGAGTTTTCTATAAAATTGGACGCATAGAAAACGTTAGACGACTAGAATGCAAGATGACTAGTAGTTGAATTATGTGGACATGGCAATGTCATAATCATTTGCATAGATACTTACTTTGGGAAGACTAGTATCGGACAGACCTATGAAACTTTACTGTAAGAGATGAAAATCTGTCATAAGTAAATTTCATTAAAATTATTAGACACTAAATCCTCAATACCTGAGTGATTTGAGATTACTTGTTTGAGAACTGGTTGCTTTGACGTTGACCAACCATCGCACCGTAAAAGGAGGCTATAAAGGCAACGCTCAGGTAATCACCTATCAAACGAAGTCTAATCTCAAGATCGCAAGATTGAGATTGTCCTCTCATAAATCGGGATGAGATGCTTAAAAGTTGTACAAGGCCACTCGGAGAGCTAGAAACTGTGAAATGCATGGCCGTGCTCAGATGAATCATAGTCTATGATTATCTGCTTATTTGATCAGTTGAACTCTGAAACCGAGAAACACCTCTGGACATAATAAGGATGACAGCTCTTACCTTATGTTCAAGAGCAAGCGTCGAGCGACAAAGGAATTAGGAAATGCACACTTGTCCCTAAGGACAAGTGGGAGACTGAAGGAAATAATGCCCTTGGTCCAAGTATGCATTCAATGTTAAGTCTAATAAATGCGGTTCAGTATTAATTAACAAGATAATAATTCAGTGAGATCAAGTGAGCTGAATGCCTAGCTAGAGGCCGCTTCAGTTCAAGTGGAATTAATGATATTAATCCACAGCTTACTTTTGACTGAACCCGTAGGGTCACACAAATAGTACGTAAACGGATCAAGTATTTAATGGCATTAAATACTCTATCTATGGATATTCGGAATCGACGGATCTGGGTTTCAGTGGGAGCTGAGATCGTCACAAGCAAGAAATGAATACTCCGGAAACGATGATATTGCCGGAAACGGAAATATGGATCGTATCGGAAATATAAATATTATCCAAGTCGTAGATGTTGCCGGAAACGGAAACATGGTACGTATCGGAAAATATTATCGGAAATGGAAATATTGCCGGAATCGGAAATATTGTCAGAATCGGAAATATTATCGGAATCGGAAAATAATTCCGGAAACGGAAATATTAAATATTTGTTCGAAACGGAAATTAATTCCGGAATCGGAAATATTAAATATTGTTCGTATCGGAAATGAATTCCGGAACCGGGAATTTAATCGGAAGCGTATCGTACGAATAAGCATCGGACGAGGCCTGCCGGACGAAGGCCCAGCACAAAGCCAGGACATCACCCAGCAAGCAAAGACGCGCGCCAACGCCCAGCCCAAGGCAGCGCCAGGCCCACCGCAAGGCAGGCCCATCGCGCCAAGGCAAGGCTGCCCAGCGTGGGCCGAGCGCACGCGTGCGGGCGCCCTTGTGGCTCCGTGCTTGTGTGTTTGTGTCCATGCACAATTCCTAAATCTATTAGGATTTGGTGTATGATTAAATTCCTATTCCTATTAGGATTATTTAATTAATTAGAGTCCTTGTAGGATTCTAAGTTTAATTAAATCGTATCCTACTAGGATTCCAATTCCCTTTCCAAACCTCTATAAATAAAGGCCTAGGGTCATAATTTATACGAACGATTGAAGTATTCAAAAGGGTAAGTTTTGAAAGAAAATTCAGCCACACTCTTGCACAATAATAACCGAAAATTCCCAAGCACCTTAAGGGCGATTCTAGTTGGTCAATCTTGAGGCGGATCCGGACGTACTGTGGACTATCTACGGAGGGACGAAACTTGGATTCCTAAAGACTTGTTCTTGTTCGGTTCGGGCGCAGCTAGGGAAGGCACGCTACAAAGTGTATGCATCTATACTATGCTAAATGATTATGTGTAAATAATATGCTTTCCTGGCTTTATGGTTTTTCCGCATGATTTATGTATTGTCATATGTATCATAACCTAACACTATAAGCTACCGTTCTAATTCTTTCTAAGATTTCATATGGGCCTATGTACTTAGGGCTTAACTTCCCTTTCTTCCCAAATCTCATGACACCTTTCATTGGTGACACTTTGAGCAACACTTTATCACCTATATTGAACTCTTCATCCCTACGTTTCAAGTCTGCATAGCTCTTTTGGTGATCTTACGCCGCTTGAATCTTTGATTGGATGGTTCGGATTTGGTTCATGGTGTCCTCTATCATTTGAGGTCCCAACACTACGGTTTCACTAATATCGTTCCAGCAAAGTGGACTTCTACACTTTCGTCCATACAAAGCCTCAAATGGTGCCATTCCAATGCTAGCATGATAGCTATTATTATAGGAAAACTCAATCAAATCTAGGCTATCTTCCCAACTTCCTTGGAAATCAATAACGCATGCTCGAAGCATGTCCTCCAGAGTTTGGATAGTCCTCTCAGTTTGTCCATCCATGGCTAGGTGGAAGGCTGTACTCATTTTCAATGTCGTACCAAAGCTCTTCTGCACACTTTTCCAGAAATTCGAAAGAAACCTTGAATCCCTATCTGACACGATATCCTTAGGAACTCCATGTAACCTCACAACATTTTTAATGTAAGCTTTAGCAATTTGTTCCATTTTCCAGGTTTCCTTCATTGGTATAAACACTCCTGACTTAGTCAATCTATCTACCACAGCCCAAATTGTATCATTTCTAGTCTTTGACTTAGGAAAACAAGTGACGAAGTCCATAGAAATACAGTCCCATTTCCAGCTTGGAATCTCTAAAGGTTGGACCTTCCCTTGAGGTCTCCTGTGCTCTATTTTAACCTTCTGACAAGTCAGACATCTAGCCACAAATTCAGCCACTTCGTTCTTCATCCTTGGCCACCAATAGACCTTTTTCAAGTCCTTATACAACTTGTCACCACCTGGGTGCACAAAATATGGCGTATTATGCCCTTATTTCATCAATCTCTCTTTCAATTCCCCACACTTTTGAGGCACGCACCACCTGCCTTTGTACCTCAAACTTCCATCATCATGGATTCGGAATTCTAACTCTTTACCTTGCGAAATCTTTTCCTTGATTCGCTCCAACTTCACATCACCAGCTTGATTCTCCCTAATCTCATCAAATATTGACGGCTGGATGGTTAAGGCATTCATCATTCCCTCAAGGCTTTCACCACTCACTATTTCCAGGTTCAAACGCTGCATGTCCTTACACAGCTCGTTAGCAACTACTAACGCATTAACACTATGACTTGATTTCCTACTCAAGGTATCCGCAACTACATTGGCTTTTCCTTCATGGTACTGGATATCCAAATCATAGTCCTTAATCAACTCCAACCACCTTCGTTGGCGCATATTCAGATCCTTCTGTGTGAAGATGTACTTTAAACTCTTGTGATCCGTAAATATCCTACACTTCACACCATACAGATAGTGTCTCCATATCTTCGATGCAAACACTATAGCAGCTAGCTCTAAATCATGGGTAGGGTAATTGGATTCATATGGCTTCAATTGCCTTGACGCATACGCAATAACCTTCCCGTTCTGCATCAATACACACCCTAAACCATTCTTAGAGGCATCACTATACACATCATATGCACCACTCTCATCTGGTAAGGTTAACACTGGCGCGGTTGTCAATCGCGTCTTTAAGGCTTGGAATGCTTCCTCACACTGGTCACTCTATCCAAAATTTGCTTCCTTCTTCATCAAGGTAGTCATGGGCTTGGCTATCCTAGAGAAGTCTTGCACAAATCGTCTATAGTAGCCAGCTAATCCCATAAAACTACGAATGTCAGTCCCACTCTTGGGTGTAGGCCATTCACTAACAACATTGATCTTAGCAGGGTCAACT
This sequence comes from Spinacia oleracea, assembly GCF_020520425.1. Taxonomy (NCBI): domain Eukaryota; kingdom Viridiplantae; phylum Streptophyta; class Magnoliopsida; order Caryophyllales; family Amaranthaceae; genus Spinacia; species Spinacia oleracea. The sequence goes on from NC_079489.1 coordinate 98,871,497, forward strand.
GCCACTCCTTCTTTAGATACAAAATGTCCCAAAAATGCAACTCTTTCCAACCAAAATTCACACTTTGAGAACTTGGAATACAACTGGTTGTCTCTCAAGGTACTCAACACAGATCTCAAGTGTTCCGCGTGATCCTCTTCACTCCTTGAATACACTAGGATGTCATCCATGAAAACCACTACAAACGTGTCCAAATAGGCATGGAATACGCGGTTCATTAAGTCCATAAATATTGCAGGGGCATTGGTTAACCCAAAAGGAATAACAGTGAACTCATAATGTCCGTATCTAGTCCTTAATCCGGTCTTTGGTATGTCATGATCAGCGATTCTCAATTGATGATAACCCGAACGCAAATCGATCTTTGAAAAGATTCCAGCTCCTTTCAGTTGGTCAAATAGGTCTTCTATCCTAGGTAAAGGATACTTGTTCTTGATCGTGACCTTATTGAGCTCCCTGTAGTCTATACAGAGCCTCATACTGTTAGGTTATGATTCATATGACAAAACATAAATCATGCGGAAAAACCATAAAGCCAGGAAAGCATATTATTTACACATAATCATTTAGCATAGTTTAGATGCATACACTTTGTTGCGTGCCCTCCCTAGCTGCGCCCGAACCAAACAAGAACAAGTCTTTAGGACTCCAAGTGTCGTCCCTCCGTAGATAGTCCACAGCACGTCCGGATCCGCCTTAAGCTTGACCAACTAGAATCGCCCTTAAGGTAGCTTAGGAATTTCGGCTATTAGGTGCAAGTGTATGGCTGATTTTTCTTCAAAATCTTACCTTTAGAATACTTCAATTGTGTCTATAAATTATGACCCTAGGCACCTATTTATAGAGGTATGGAAAAGGAATTATAATCCTACTAGGATTTGGATTTACTAATTAGAATCCAACTTGAACTCTAAATAATAAATATAATCTTATTAGGATTAGGATTTAATCAATACACAAATTTCGATAGGATTAGGATTCGTTATGAACATGAGCATCGTAAGGCCACGAGCATCGTACCACCCGCGCAGGCCTTGCGGCCCACATGAGTAGCCGTTGCTCGCAGCCCAACAGCAAGCCTAGCGTGCGCGCGCCAAGGCCTTGCTGGGCCTGGCCTTGCGCTGGGCCTGGCGAGGCGTGGCAGCTCCATGTTGGGCGCTCGGCTTGCTGGGCGCGGGCCTGGCTTCGTGATGGGCCTTCGTCTAGCAAGCCTCGTCCGATGCTAATTCGTACGATGTGCTTCCGATTAAATTCCCGGTTCCGGAATTCATTTTCGATACGAACAATATTTAATATTTCCGATTCCGGAATTAATTTCCGTTTCGAACAAATATTTAATATTTCCGTTTCAAGAATTATTTTCCGATTCCGATAATATTTCCGATTCTGACAATATTTCCGTTTCCGGCAATATTTCCGATTCCGGTAATATTTCCATTTCCGATAATATTTTCCGATACGTACCATGTTTCCGTTTCCGGCAACATCTACGACTTTGATAATATTTATATTTCCGATACGATCCATATTTCCGTTTCCGGCAATATCATCGTTTCCGGAGTATTCATTTCTTGCTTGTGACGATCTCAGCTCCCACTGAAACCAAGATCCGTCGATTTCCGAATATCCATAGATGGAGTATTTAATGCCATTAAATACTTGATCCGTTTACGTACTATTTGTGTGACCCTACGGGGTCAGTCAAGAGTAAGCTGTGGATTAATATCATTAATTCCACTTGAACTGAAGCGGCCTCTAGCTAGGCATTCAGCTCACTTGATCTCACCGAATTATTAACTTGTTAATTAATACTGAACCGCATTTATTAGACTTAATATTATATGCATACTTGGACCAAGGGCATTATTTCCTTCACATACTTCCATCCTTTTTCTTTACAAACAACACTGGTGCTCCCCAAGGCGATGCACTTCGCCTAATGTAACCTTTCTCCAATAGATCCTCTAGTTGGCCTTTTAACTCATTCATTTCTGCTGGAGCCATTCGATAGGGTGCTTTTGAAATAGAGGCGGTTCCAGGCACTAAATCTATGGTAAAGTCAATAGGTCGATTGGGAGGCATCCCCGGGATCTCTTCCGGAAACACATCAAGGAATTCATTAACTACTGCAATATCTTCAGGCTGATCCTTGATCACATGCTCTAGGTTTCTCACATTAAATAAGAAAACTGGGTTCCTTTTACCGACTAGCTTCACGAGTACGGGGGACTGTAACTACCGAGAGGAGTACTCGCTCTTCGATAACTCCAGAGGCAGGATATCCTTACTAGCTCAGCATAAATAATTGAAGGGACATGCGTTAACTATTAAACTAATCTGAGTTGATTTTAACAATATGCAACATATAATACTAGATCGATCACGATTATCTGAATTAGATTGTTTTAAGGGACCTAGCATGATAATCCAATTTCCCAACATATTATCTTTATTAGGCGTGATAGAACAATCAGATTTGATTAGTTTAACAGTTCATAAAAGGGCGAGGAAAGCAATTAAATCATGCGAAGGGGTACATTACGACGCACCCTTGAGAGGTGCGTCACGGTTCTCAGAAAACTATCCACTTTGACTTTGCTATTTCTCCTTTTATTTAACGAATCTCAAACTACGGGACAGGATACGTTCTGTTTGATTTTTGGATCAATTGCGACAAAACGCGTGATCAATTTCGCAGTGTGAGGCTTAGGCTTAGGGGTTGGAGTCAATACTCAGAATAATGAATTGTGTGTTGTGTTTCACGTAGAATTTGGGGCTATATTTATAGAAAAGAGTTCGTGGAAAGATAGAATTGTAGAGCTCTAATCCAAGAAGAATTATAGGAGAACATGGGCGTTAAAGATTTCGGCGCCCAACTCTGGGTGTTGAAAATGGGATCCAGGCAATTTCAGCGCCCAGGGTTGGGCGTTGAAAATGATGTTTGGGCCGAGTTCTTTGTCAGATTTGGACTCTTAGAATCCGAAGTGTTTGAGACTTATCTGAGTCTTTTAGTGCGTATTAACTTTTTGACGGAATGCATCTGGGCCCATTACAAACTCTAGGTTCGTTAGGATTTTAATCAATACGTAACTCTTACTCACGAATTATACTAGGAATAGGATTCCTCTTGCAAATTCTATCTCTTTTAGGATTTATGTTGTAGTGCAACACCTAATTCTGACAGGTTTCTATCTTTTATGACTTGCCACTTTTAACAACTACCTATTATGGCAGTTACTATTTTTAGCAGGTTTCTATAAATAGCAGGTTCGGGTGAAATGAAAAGGGTGATCGAGATTCGTTATTTTATAGGAGATGCGTTGCCAAGTGGAGAATTATGTTCTCATCATCGAACCTTCCCTTTCGGGAATGGGGACAAAAGTAGGTGTCTACAGTTAGCCCCCACTTTGACTGAGTCTCGGGATGTGTGAGGGGGTCGAAAAATCACGAGGCTAATGCGTGACCTCGTCCCTCGTGGGTGTGACGATTCTTTTTATTCAATCAAGTGTAATTGGATTTCCTGTGAGTTTACACCCAATTGACTAGTAATAAAGGAGTCGCCATTCAGTTTTTAACGACAATGAGAAAAACTGACAAAACCCGGTTATCGTGACATAAAGGGAGTGCAATTATGTTTGACCACGACGGCCGTAAGTTCCCTTGTGATCCCTGGTGTGGGGATATCTCAACATACACCCGCAAGGTAGAGATTGAGGGTTCGGGGGACTGTAACTACCGAGAGGAGTACTCGCTCGTCGATAACTCCAGAGGCAGGATATCCTTACTAGCTCATCATAAATAATTGAAGGGACATGCGTTAACTATTAAACTAATCTGAGTTGATTTTAGCAATATGCAACATATAATACTAGATCGATCGCGATTATCTGATTTAAATAGCACTAAGGGACCTAGCATGATAATCCAATTTCCAAAAAATATTATATTTGTTTGGCGTGGTAGAACAATCAGATTTAGTTAGTTTAACAGTTCATAAAAAGGTTGAGGAAAGCAATTAAATCATAGAAAAGGGGCACATTACGACGCACCCTTGAGAGGTGCGTCACGGTTCTCAGAAAACTAACCACTTTGACTTTGCTATTTCTCCTTTTATTTAACGAATCTCAAACTACGGGACAGGATACGTTCTGTTTGATTTTTGGATCAATTGCGACAGAACGCGTGATCAATTTCGCAGCGTGAGGCTTAGGCTTAGGGGTTGGAGTCAATACTCAGAATAATGAATTGTGTGTTGTGTTTCACGTCGAATTTGGGGCTATATTTATAGAAAAGAGTTCGTGGAAAGATATAATTGTAGAGCTCTAATCCAAGAAGAATTAGGAGAGAACACGGGCGTTAAAGATTTCGTCGCCCAGCTCTGGGCGTTGAAAATGGGATCCAGGCAATTTCAGCGCCCAGGGTTGGGCGTTGAAAATGATGTTTGGGCCGAGTTCTTTGTCAGATTCGGACTCTTAGAATCCGGAGTGTTTGAGACTTATCTGAGTCTTTTAGTGCGTATTAACTTTATGACGGAATGCATCTGGGCCCGTTACAAACTCTAGGTTCGTTAGGATTTTAATTAATACGTAACTCTTACTCTCGAATTATACTAGGAATAGGATTCCTCTTGCAAATTCTATCTCTTTTAGGATTTATGTTGTAGTGCAACACCTAATTCTGACAGGTTTCTATCTTTTATGACTTGCCACTTTTAACAACTACCTATTATGGCAGTTACTATGTTCTCATCATCGAACCTTCCCTTTCGGGAATGGGGACAAAAGTAGGTGTCTACAGTTAGCCCCCACTTTGACTGAGTCTCGGGATGTGTGAGGGGGTCGAAAAATCACGAGGCTAATGCGTGACATCGTCCCTCGTGGGTGTGACGATTCTTTTTATTCAATCAAGTGTAATTGGATTTCCTGTGAGTTTACACCCAATTGACTAGTAATATAGGAGTCGCCATTCAGTTTTTATTGACAATGAGAAAAACTGACAAAACCCGGTTATCGTGACATAAAGGGAGTGCAATTATGTTTGACCACGACGGCCGTAGGTTCCCTTGTGATCCCTGGTGTGGGGATCTCTCAACATACACTGTTAGGTTATGATTCATATGACAAAACATAAATCATGCGGAAAAACCATAAAGCCAGGAAAGCATATTATTTACACATAATCATTTAGCATAGTTTAGATGCATACACTTTGTTGCGTGCCCTCCCTAGCTGCGCCCGAACCGAACAAGAACAAGTCTTTAGGACTCCAAGTGTCGTCCCTCCGTAGATAGTCCACAGCACGTCCGGATCCGCCTTAAGCTTGACCAACTAGGATCGCCCTTAAGGTACTTAGAATTTTCGGCTATTGTAGGCAATTGTATGACTGAATTTTTGCTCTCAAAAATCACTTTGAATACTTTAAATCGTATATACAAATAATGACCCTAGGCCCTTATTTATAGAGGTATGGAAAAGGAACTGGAATCCTATTAGGATACGAATTAATTAAACTAGAATCCTAATAGAATTCTTATTTAATTAATTCATCCTTTTAGGTTTAGGAATTTAATCATATGTCGAAACCTGATAGCTTTAGGATTCGTATAGCACACAAACACACACACGCACGCACAGCAGCCCACGAGGGGCGACATGCGCGCGCGCGCAGCCCGCGAGCTCGCAGCCCATTGCCACGAGGCCCACACGCTGCCGCAGCCTTGGCGCGCGCTGGGCCTGCCTTGCGGTGGGCCTGGCGCAGCCTTGGCTGGTGCGTTGTGGCGCGCTGGCTTGCTGGGCGATGGCCCGGCTTCGTGTTGGGCCTTCGTCTGGCAGGCCTCGTCCAATGCTAATTCGTACGATACGCTTCCGATTAATTTCCCGATTCCGGAATTCATTTCCGATACGAACAATATTTAATATTTCCGTTTCCGGAATTATTTTCCGATTCCGATAATATTTCCGATTCTGACAATATTTCCGTTTCCGGCAATATTTCCGATTCCGGCAATATTTCCATTTCCTATAATATTTTCCGATACGTACCATGTTTCCGTTTCCGGCAACATCTACGACTTGGATAATATTTATATTTCCGATACGATCCATATTTCCGTTTCCGGCAATATCATCGTTTCCGGAGTATTCATTTCTTGCCTGTGACGATCACAGCTCCCACTGAAACCAAGATCCGTCGATTCCGAATATCCATAGATGGAGTATTTAATGCCATTAAATACTTGATCCGTTTACGTACTATTTGTGTGACCCTACGGGTTCAGTCAAGAGTAAGCTGTGGATTAATATCATTAATTCCACTTGAACTGAAGCGGCCTCTAGCTAGGCATTTAGCTCACTTGATCTCACTGAATTATTAACTTGTTAATTAATACTGAACCGCACTTATTAGACTTAACATAGAATGCATACTTGGACCAAGGGCATCATTTCCTTCAGTCTCCCACTTGTCCTTAGGGACAAGTGTGCATTTCCTAATTCCTTTGTCGCTCGATGCTTGCTCTTGAACATAAGGTAAGAGTTGTCATCCTTTTATATGTCCAGAGGTGTTCCTCGGTTTCAGAGTTCAACTGATCAAATAAACAGATAATCATAGCCTATGATTCACCCGAGCACGGCCATGCATTTCACAGTTTCTAGCTCTCCGAGTGGCCTTGTACAACTTTTAAGCATCTCATCCCGATTTATGGGAGGACAATCCCAATCTTGCGATCTTGAGATTAGACTTCGTTTGATAGGTGATTACCTGAGCGTTGCCTTTATAGCCTCCTTTTATGGTGCGACGGTTGGTCAACGTCAAAGCAACCAGTTCTCAAACAAGTAATCTCAAATCACTCAGGTATTGAGGATTTAGTGTCTAATAATTTTACTGAAATTTACTTATGACAGATTTTCATCTCTTACAGTAAAGTTTCATAGGTCTTGTCCGATACTAGTCTTCCCAAAGTAAGTATCTATGCAAATGATTATGACATTTCCATGTCCACATAGTTCAAGAAACAGAACTACTAGTCATCTTGCATTCTAATCGTCTAACCTTTTCTATGCGTCCAATTTTATAGAAAACTCCGACTAGGGACCATTTTCAACCTTTGACATTCAAGTTCACTTGATAGACATTTCTTAGTCACAGGACTGGTCCTGACAGTCTATCTTGAATATATCGTCAAATTGAAGGGACTCATCATTTAATAAACCACAAATTAAATGGAAAAATGAATTATTTTCATTTATTGTGAATGATTAACCAATAATGTTTTACAAAGATTTAAACTCTAAAACTTTAAAACATTAAACAGGGATATCAAAGCCATTCTCCAATATGCTTGATTCCCATAGCTGCAGTGTGCGAGTTGTGCTTCGCCTGCGGCAGAGGTTTAGTCAATGGATCTGATATGTTGTCATCAGTTCCAATCTTGTTTATCTCGACTTCTTTTCTTTCAACGAACTCTCGTAGAAGGTGAAATCTACGAAGTACATGCTTGACTCTCTGGTGGTGTCTAGGCTCCTTTGCCTGTGCAATAGCTCCGTTATTATCACAATACAGGGCTATTGGTCCTTTAGTGGAGGGGACTACACCAAGTTCACCTATGAACTTCCTTAGCCATATAGCTTCCTTTGCTGCTTCATGTGCAGCAATGTACTCCGCTTCAGTTGTAGAATCCGCAATGGTGCTTTGCTTAGCACTTTTCCAGCTTACTGCACCTCTGTTGAGGCAGAAGACAAACCCAGACTGTGATCTGAAATCATCTTCGTCGGTTTGGAAACTTGCGTCCGTATAGCCTTTAACAATTAATTCATCATCTCCACCATAGACCAGGAAGTCATCTTTGTGCCTTTTCAGGTACTTCAGAATATTCTTGGCAGCAGTCTAATGCGCCTCTCCTGGGTCTTACTGGTATCTGCTCGTAGCACTGAGTGCGTACGCAACATCCGGGCGTGTACATATCATAGCATACATTATTGAACCAATCAATGATGCATATGGAATCCCATTCATTCGTCTACGCTCATCAAGTGTTTTTGGGCACTGAGTCTTGCTTAGAGTTATTAAATGAGACATGGGTAGGTAGCCTCGCTTGGAGTCTGCCATCTTGAACCTATCAAGCACCTTATTGATATAAGTGCTTTGACTAAGTCCAATCATCTTTTTAGATCTATCTCTGTAAATCTTGATGCCCAATATGTACTGTGCTTCTCCTAGATCTTTCATCGAAAAACATTTCCCAAGCCAAATCTTGACAGAGTTCAACATAGGAATGTCATTTCCGATAAGTAATATGTCGTCGACATATAATACTAGGAAAGCAATTTCGCTCCCACTGACCTTCTTGTATACACAAGATTCGTCTGTGTTCTTGATGAAACCAAAGTCACTGACTGCTTCATCAAAACGTATATTCCAGCTCCTGGATGCCTGCTTCAATCCGTAGATTGACTTCTTTAGCTTGCATACCTTTTTAGCATTCTTTGGATCCTCAAAACCTTCAGGCTGTGTCATAAACACAGTTTCTGTTAAAACGCCGTTTAAGAAAGCAGTTTTGACATCCATCTGCCATATTTCGTAATCGTAATATGCAGCGATTGCTAACATTATCCGAATAGACTTTAGCATTGCAACTGGTGAAAAGGTTTCATCGTAATCCACACCGTGGACTTGCCTGTAACCTTTTGCAACCAATCTAGCTTTGAAAACTTCAAGTTTCCCATCCTTGTCCTTTTTCAGTTTGAAAACCCATTTGCTTCCAATGGCTTGGTAGCCATCTGGCAAATCGACCAAATCTCATACTTGGTTTTCAGACATGGAGTCTAATTCAGATTGCATGGCTTCTTGCCATTGCTTGGAGCTAGGGCTCGTCATAGCTTGTTTGTAAGTCGCAGGTTCATCACTTTCAAGTAATAGAACGTCATAGCTCTCGTTCGTCAAAATACCTAAGTACCTTTCCGGTTGAGATCTATATCTTTGCGATCTACGCGGGGTAACATTTCTAGATTGACCATGATTCTCACTAGATTCTTCTAAAGATCTCTGAGTTTCATCCTGAATGTCATCTTGAGCATTCTCTAGAGTTTGTTGTTCGACTCGAATTTCTTCGAGGGTCTACTTTTCTCCCACTTGTCATTTTGGAAATGTGATCTTTCTCCAAAAAGACACCATCTCGAGCAACAAACACCTTGTTCTCAGATGTATTGTAGAAGTAATACCCCTTTGTTTCCTTTGGATAGCCCACAAGGATACATTTGTCAGATTTTGGATGAAGTTTGTCTGAAATTAATCGTTTGACGTATACTTCACATCCCCAAATCTTAAGAAAAGACACATTTGGAGGCTTTCCAAACCATAACTCATATGGAGTCTTTTCGACAGCTTTAGACGGAGCTCTATTTATAGTGAGTGCAGCTGTATTTAGTGCATGTCCCCAAAATTCTAATGGAAGTTTGGCCTGACCCATCTTTGACCTGACCATGTCTAGCAAGGTTCTGTTCCTCCGTTCCGACACACCGTTCCATTGTGGTGTTCCAGGAGGAGTCAATTCTGATAGAATTCCACATTCTTTCAGATGGTCATCAAATTCATAGCTCAGATATTCACCGCCTCTGTCAGACCGCAGTGCCTTAATCTTCTTGCCTAATTGATTCTCTACCTCACTCTGAAATTCCTTGAATTTGTTAAAGGATTCAGACTTATGCTTCATTAGGTAGACATAACCATATCTACTGAAGTCATCAGTGAAAGTGATAAAGTAGCTGAAACCACCTCTAGCATTTGTACTCATTGGTCCACATACATCTGTATGGATTAAACCCAATAATTCATTTGCTCTTTCTCCAACTTTAGAGAAAGGTTGCTTTGTCATTTTGCAAAGTAAACATGATTCGCATTTACCATAATCCTCTAAGTCAAATGGTTCTAGAATTCCTTCCTTTTGAAGTCTTTCTAAGCGTTTCAAGTTTATATGGCCTAATCGACAATGCCACAGATAGGTGAGATCTGAATCATCCTTTTTGGCCTTTTTGGTATTTATGTTATATACTTGTTTGTCGTGATCTAATAAATAAAGTCCATTGACTAATCTAGCAGATCCATAAAACATCTCTTTAAAATAAAACGAACAACTATTGTCTTTTATTAAAAAGGAAAATCCCTTAGCATCTAAGCAAGAAACTGAAATGATGTTTTTAGTAAGACTTGGAACATGGAAACACTCTTCCAGTTCCAAAACTAGTCCGGAGGGCAACGACAAATAATAAGTTCCTACAGCTAATGCAGCAATCCGTGCTCCATTTCCCACTCGTAGGTCGACTTCACCCTTGCTTAACTTTCTACTTCTTCTTAGTCCCTGTGGATTGGAACATAAGTGTGAGCCACAACCTGTATCTAATACCCAAGAAGTTGAATTAGCAAGTATACAGTCTATAACGAAAATACCTGAAGATGGAACGACTGTTCCGTTCTTCTGATCTTCCTTTAGCTTCAAGCAATCTCTTTTCCAATGCCCCTTCTTCTTGCAGTAGAAGCATTCGGATTCAGAAGTGGGTTAACTGACCTTCCTCTTTACAGATTTGGCGCCAGTTTGCTTAGTTGGGCTGGCCTTGTTGCCACCTTTCTTAGCATTCCTCTTCTTTCCAGATTTCTTGAACTTGCCCCTACGCACCATAAGCACATCCTGCTTATCACTTTTGAGCGTCTTTTCAGCGGTCTTCAGCATACCGTGAAGCTCAGTGAGCGTTTTGTCCAGACTATTCATACTGTAGTTCAGTTTGAACTGATCATACCCGCTATGAAGAGAATGGAGGATGGTGTCTATAGCCATTTCCTGAGAAAATTGCTGATCCAGCCGACTCATATTCTCAATGAGTCCAATCATTTTGAGAACATGTGGACTTACGGGCTCGCCTTTCTTAAGCTTGGTCTCAAGAATTTGCCTATGAGTCTCGAATCTTTCGACTCGAGCCAGATCTTGGAACATGTTCTTCAACTCACTGATGATTGTGAAAGCATCTGAGTTGATGAACGTTTTCTGCAGATCTGCACTCATGGTGGCGAGCATTAGACATTTCACATCCCTGTTGGCATCAATCCAACGATTGAGGGCTGCCTGAGTGACCCCGTCGCCTGCGGCTTCGGGCATCGCCTCTTCTAGGACATACTCCTTTTCTTCCTGCATAAGAACTATTTGCAAGTTCCTTTGCCAGTCAAGGAAGTTTTTCCCGTTCAACTTCTCCTTTTCGAGAATTGATCGAATGTTGAATGAATTGTTGTTTGCCATATTTAAAACTACAATTGAAAAGAATAAACAAATAAATAACCATTCACAGTTTCTCTTAATAAACTTAAATTCTAGCATACATGCATAATTCAATGTTCATTAAGCATTTTATTCAAGTTATGTGTTCCGGCAGGTGTGAATAAAATGATTCCAAGATCCTAAAATCATTGAAGAACTAAGCACAGTTTGTCGACTTAATCCTAAAACATCTTAGGTAAGCAAAAGCCTTTTGCTAATAGTCTAGAAACTATTCTTGGTTGATAGGTACGTCTAAGAACTTATTAGGTAAACCTATCGATTTTGCCACGACATAAAAGGACTCCTTACTTATATCGTTGAGTTTCACCAAAAATAACTGTTGTTCCTAAGTTTTGGTTGATGACACACACATATTGCAAACTTCCTGATTATGGTTGCTAAATGACTTTGGACAGGTAAATGCCCAAGTTTCTATTAGGATAGGAACTTGAATCAGATGGTGAAGTTCCTGATGTACACTTGGAACAGTCACTGGAGTTCCAGAGCTGGAAGTTGTATCTGTTCCAGTTTGAAGTCACAAGAGGAGCAACACAGTTACATATCAAGAGTTCCGAATACTCACAAGAACTATTATAGACTCATGGCCACGAGTTCCTTTGATAGACACAGAGGAACTCATCACTGTTCCTGAGCTGGAACGTCTGAAGCTTCTGAGTTGCAAGTTCCAGACAAAAGGAAGACATAAAAGTCTAGGTAGTCTACTGTACTTAGAATTTTATGTAAATATTAATTCTGCAAAAGATATATAGGGTACTCAAGGAACTTGTGATTTAATCAGGTCATTTATTTTACTGGAAGAAATTTTTATGAAAACATGTAATTAAATAAAAATAAGTTTTTAGTATAAAATAGATTTACGTTTTATGTTATTTTATCAAAACTTATTTTCCTAAAAATTTGCCACAGTTTTTGTAAACAAATAAAATCTGTTGAAAAAAATCTTTTAGGGTTTGATTGAGTCAAACCACTAACTGCCTTGTTGCTGAAACGTGGGAAGTGGTCTTCCCCTTGTTCCTCAAGTCAAGGGACGTGAAGAACAAAGCACTGGCAGTTGGCAGTTGAGGCTTTGAAGGGAACTAACCCTAGGGATAAACCTATAAAAGGGCAAGTATGTTTTCTGGAAAATTACACAAACATTCTAAGAGTTCTTGCTTTCCTAAAAACGTATTGTCAAAGATTTTCTAAAAAACAGTTTGTGTCCTAGTTAATTCAAAGTTCCTAAGTGCCCTATATCCACACAAAAGCATCATTAATATCTAGAGTTATCCAAACACGAATTGTATTTTGTATTAGTGAGGATAGAGTTATCCTGTTTAGAATTAGAGTTTAAGTCTGAGAGAGAGAAGTAAAAGAGTTGTAATCAGAGTAGATTACTGTGAGGAACACAAGTTTGAGAGGAACTTGTGTTTGAGAGATTATCGTAATCGAGGTATTACTATAATAAAAGGAATTCTCTTCTTGATTAGTGTCAAGAAGTTTTCACAATTATTGTTATTGTCTTTTCTATTCTCAGTTCCTAAATTGTTTCTAAGTTCCGCAAGAAACTTTACCAAAGTTCCAATTACAATTCACCCCCCCTCTTGTGCGTGTTCCTACTGGAATAATAGTTGGTATCAGAGCCAGTACTCACTAAAAACACAGGAAACCCTGTTTGAGTCAAGTTCCTGAAAGTATGAACTCACAAGAGAAACTGGAAGAAGGTTACTCGACACAAAGGCCACCTATGTTCAATGGCAAGTTCTACTCATACTGGAAGAACAGAATGGAGATATTCATCAAAGCTGAAAATTACCAAGTTTGGCGTGTAATTGAAGTTGGAGACTTCGAGGTAACAAAGACCAATGCTGAAAACGAGGTAGTTCCTAAACCAATGTCTGAATTTTCTAAAGAAGACTTTGATAAATATGAGATGAATGCCATGGCTGTCAAAATCTTGCATTGTGGGCTTGGACCTCATGAACACAACAGAGTCATGGGGTGCAAGAACGCAAAACAGATTTGGGAATTACTACAAGTAACCCACGAAGGAACTAATGAAGTTAAGCGTTCCAAAATTGACCTTTTGATGTCTAAATATGAAAGATTTGAAATGCTTCCAAAAGAAACTATTCAAGAAATGTTCACTAGATTTACTAACATAACCAATGAATTAGTTTCTCTTGGTAGAATCATTCCCACAGATGAACAAGTAAGAAAAATACTAAGAAGCATGCCACAAGATGATCGTTGGAGAACAAAGGTCACTGCATTGTTTGAGACCAAGGACTTTACCAAGTTCAACATTGAACAACTTGCTGGTTCCTTGATGACACACGAATTGCATCTTGGAGCTGCTGTTCCTGAGAGCTCTAGAAATCGAGGACTTGCTCTAAAGGCTGAGGAACTCGACGAATCTGAACCAGATGAAGAAGAGGCTGCCATGCTGGTTAGAAGAATGAGAAAGCTCTACAGGAACTTCAAACCAGGAAACCAGAAAGGAAGGAACTTTGCTAAGAAAATCACTAGTTCCAAAACTGAGCAAGGTTGCTTCAAATGTGGAGAAACTGATCATCAAATTCGTGAATGCCCTCTGTGGGAGAACGACAAAACCAGAGGAAAAGGGAAGGAACAGGTCAAGGATCGCTTTAACAAGTCTACCTTCAACAGGCCAAACTTCAAGAAGGCCATGATAGCTGCATGGGGCGAAGCAACAGACTCAGAAGACGATGAGGAACAACCAAATGAAGAAACTGCAAATCTCTGCCTTATGGCTAGAACAGAAGGAACTGATCAAGTTCCATCAGAAGAAGTAAGTTCCTCCACTCTTCAGTGCCTTTCAAAGTCAAAACTAATTGAACTGTTGCTAGAAACTCTAGATGATTACAAAAAGCTAAGTATGTTAAAAGCACAAAGTGATAGAGCCTTGGAACTCAGTAAAGACCATATAAATTATCTGAACAATATTAGATCTGATGTTCAAGGCAGGTTCTTTGAATTACTAGATAGAAATACCTCTATTAATGAGTAATTCGAGAAAATTAGAAATGAAAACATCCTTCTACAAGTACAACTCAGTCAATATAAGATGTTTAATCTAAGTTTAGATCCTACAAAATCCTTGGAGATCAACATGGGAGTTTTTAACATCGACTTAGAAAATTTAAACAAAGATCTGATCACCACAAAGGAACAGAAAGAGAAACTAGAAAGGGAACTAGCCATGGCCAGGGCACAGAGACAACCACCTAAAGTTCCTCCCAAATGGATTGAGAATGCTCAATCTAAGAGAACAGAAGGATTGGGCTTTAACCATAAAACTAGTCATAAGAAAAAGTATGTGGATCTTCCTAGTGTAAAAGTCTGTTTCTCATGTGGAAGTGGAAGTCATGTAAGTACTGATTGTTCCAAGATGAAGGAACAGGATCAAAGAAACATAAATTATGTAAAGCAAAAATGGGTCAAGAAGTCAGAAGTTGTAGTTGAAAAGGAACTCGAGGAAACCCGAGTTCCTGTAACTAACCTTTTGATCTCTTTACAGATTCTAGTGAAGGGGAACAGCTCGTGGTATCTCGACAGCGGGTGTTCCAAACACATGACAGGAGACAAATCTAAATTCCTCTCACTAGAAGCCTACAATGGAGGAACTGTGACCTTTGGAGACAACATGAAAGGAGAAATTGTTGGAATTGGAAAAGTTGGAAGGTCAAGTTCCTATGCCATTGAAAATGTATTTTTAGTCGAGGGTTTAATGCACAGTCTACTAAGCATTTCTCAATTTTGTGACAAAGGAAACTCTGTAAGTTTTACTTCTGAAAATTGTCAAATCATCAATAATAACACTTGGAAGGTTATTTTGGAAGGAACTCGTAAAGGGAACACATATTCTGTGGATCTCAATACAGTTCCCAGGAACAATTTGACCTGCCTCAGTGCCTTTGAAGAAGATTCCCTACTATGGCACAGGAGGTTTGGACATGCTAGTTTCTCCCTGCTTGACAAACTAAGATCAAAGGAACTGGTTCGAGGACTCCCCTCAATCAAGTTCCTAACTGATAAAGTGTGTGATGCATGTGCAAAAGGCAAGCATGTCCGAAGTTCCTTTAAGTCTAAGAAATTGGTAAGTACCACAAAACCATTGGAACTCATCCATATGGACTTATGTGGCCCAATGAGAATTCAAAGCAGAAGTGGGAAAAAATATGTATTAGTTATTGTTGATGATTACTCTCGCTTTACTTGGGTCATTTTTCTAACAAGCAAGGATGAAACGTTTGATGAGTTTGTTGCATTTTCAAAGAAAATTCAGAAAACCACAGGTCATCAACTGATCCATATAAGATCTGATCATGGAACAGAATTTGAAAATTACAAATTCGATGAATACTGCAAGGAACAAGGTATGGATCACAATTTCTCAGCTCCCAGAACTCCACAGCAAAATGGAGTTGTTGAGAGGAAAAATAGAACCTTAGAGGACATGGCAAGAACAATGTTAATAGCCAGTTCCCTGCCTAGGAACTTCTGGGCTGAAGCAGTCAATACAGCTTGTTATATTATAAATAGAGTTATGATTCGAGCAATCCTAAACAAAACCCCCTATGAGCTACTAAAAGGTATAAAACCCAACATCTCTTACTTTAGAGCCTTTGGTAGCAAATGTTTTGTCCACAACAATGGAAAAAGGAACTTGGGGAAGTTTGATGAAAGAAGTGACGAGGCAATGTTCCTAGGATATGCCTTAAATAGCAAAGCTTACAGAGTTTACAACAAAAGGTGTATGTGTGTTGAGGAAAGTGTACATATAATATTTGATGAATCTAACAAAACTGATATAGTACAGGAACAAGAACATTTCGAGATTGGTTTATCTCGTGCTGCAGAAAATGATGAGGAGTTCCAACCAAGCAAACACACAGCCAGAGGAACTGCTCAACAAAATCAAGAAGTTCCCGTACTAGTGGAACAAGAAGAAATCCAAGAAGATCTAGAAACAACACCAGAACCAGAGGAACCCCACAATGACCAACAGGGAACTCAGGTCATAGAAGGAACTGACGAAAATGCTACAACACCAGTAGCTCAGTTTCAACCTAAACCTTGGAAGCATCAAAAGTCTCACCCAATGGAACTCATTATGAGTGACATCAGAAAAGGAACTCAGACAAGGTCACAACTAAGGAACTTTTGTGCATTCCACGCGTTCCTCTCCATATTTGAGCCAAGAAATCACATTGAGGCTCTGGAGGACGCTGACTGGATCATAGCCATGCAAGAAGAATTAAATAAATTCAAAAGAAACAAGGTATGGCACTTGGAACCCAAACCAAAGCACCAGTAGGTGATAGGGCTGAAATGGGTGTTCCGGAACAAGAAAGATGAACATGCGACAATCATAAGAAACAAAGCAAGGTTAGTGGTCAAAGGTTATAACCAACAGGAAGGTATTGACTTTGAAGAAACATTTGCACCTGTTGCTAGATTAGAAGCCATTAGAATCTTAATTGCTTTTGCTGCTTTCATGGGTTTTAAACTTTATCAAATGGATGTTAAATGTGCTTTCTTAAACGGTTTCTTAGAGGAAGATGTTTATGTGGAACAGCCCCCTGGATTTGAAAATCCCGAATTTCCAAATCATATTTACAAATTAGATAAGGCTCTCTATGGACTAAAACAAGCCCCTAGATCTTGGTACGAGAGATTATCAAAGTTCCTCCTTCAAAATGTTTTTAAAAGAGGTAGAATAGACAAAACTTTATTCTTAAAATCTAGAGGAACTGACTTGTTAGTAGTTCAAATTTATGTTGATGATATATTATTTGGAGCAACTAATGAGAATTTGTGCAAGGATTTTACAAACTTGATGAGCAGTGAATTTGAAATGAGCATGATGGGGGAACTCAACTTCTTCCTTGGTTTACAAATCAAGCAAACCGAGGAAGGAATCATGATACACCAACAAAAGTATGTGAAGGAACTCCTAAAGAAATATGAGGTAGAATCAGCCAAAGTAAACCACACTCCCATGGGAACAACTACCAGATTAGACACTGATCCAAATGGGAAAAGTGTAAATCAAACGAAACACAGAGGTATGATTGGATCACTATTATATTTAACAGCCAGTAGACCTGACATTTCGTTTAGTGTAGGACTATGTGCAAGATTTCAATCCAATCCAAAGGAGTCCCATCTAACTGCTGTGAAAAGAATACTAAGATATCTCAAAGGAACTGATGACCTATGCCTATACTATCCAAGAAGTGGATCATTCGAGCTAAAAGGATATGCTGATGCTGATTATGCAGGTGACTTAGTGAATAGAAAAAGCACATCAGGTATGGTACAGTTCCTAGGTCCATGCATGGTTTCTTGGGGTTCCAAGAAACAGAACACTGTTGCTCTATCCACAGCTGAAGCTGAGTATGTAGCTGCTGCAGCTTGTTGCTCACAAATTCTATGGATAAAACAACAGTTAAGAGATTTTGGTATTATCTATGATTGTGTTCCTATCTATTGTGATAACACTAGTGCTATTTGTATTTCAAAAGATCCGGTTCATCATTCCCGGGTCAAACACATCCACATTAGACACCATTTCCTTAAAGATAATGTTGAGAAAGGTTTGATCAAATTAGATTTTTGCCAAACTGATCACCAAATTGCTGATATTTTACCTAAGCCTTTGAATAGGGAGAAACATGAGAAAATGAGAATGGAACTCGGAATGATCAAGCTAAGGTAATTGCTGAATTGAAGTTCCTCTAAGGCAAAAGCAAAAATTATAGTACATATAGACTATTACAAACACAAAATCTTGTGTGCAAACATAGTTGAAGCTTACCATCGTGGCAAATACACTCACACTCCAAATGTGCAAGGTAAGCAGTTCCTTTCAAACTAGTTAATTCAGAGATGCAAAATTAAGCAAGTCAATACCAAGTCAAACACAGTTTTAATTTAATCTATTTCTATATTTTTCTTTTAATTTTTTTTAAATTCAAAAATCGAATACCCATATTCAAAGAATTTTTGAAACGGTTCCATTGGCAATAAATAGGAGAAACTCTTCACTTTCTACATTCAATCCATGCAACCCCCTGTCTCTCTCTCACACACGCCTTCTCCACTGACACCACCTCTCCTTCCACCTATAAAATCCTTCACCATGGTTCTCACAAGCAACAACACTGATCTCACTTCCCTCAAACGAAAAAGAAATCCATCATCCCCAGTTCCCATGGATACCTCACCCATTCAATCGCCAATTCCTCTTCGATCCCACAATCCAATACTCGCAATCACTCAGGGGGAACCAATCGACACTGACATCGAAATGAAATCCCCAATTTCAAACCCTAGATCCTCCACAAGAAAATCCAAAAAACGTCGAGTGGAAGCTTCTGGAGAAAAAATTGAGGAAACAGAGGAGAATGCTCAAACTCAGGGGGAAGCAAAAGGGTCCAAGAAACTCACTGCAAAGGAAAACAACCTGGTCGAGGGGTTTGCAATCAAATCAACATGGTGTGAAGCCACGAAATTTAAAGAGTTGATGGAAATCCTTGAACAACAAAAATGGGTAAGTCTGTTGAGTACCTATGCCAAATCACCCTTAATTCCTGAATCTATGAAAGAATTCTGCAAGAACTTTGCATGTGTTGAGAATGTATGTTCAAGTAAAGTGAATGGAACTCGCATCGAATTTGATGCCTCTTATCTGGAACAGCTGTTTGGTACACCCAATAGGGGTTTTGATATGTGGCTCAAAGGTCAAATCACAGTGACCATTGATAATGTAGATGAGAAAGATATAGTTGGTTCCATTGGAGGAGATTCCAAAGTATCCACCTCCACCTCACACAACTGCTTTTCACCACTTCAAAAATTACTGTTTAATATTGTGTGGAGAGGTGTAGTTCCTCGAACTCAGAAAAGGAACATAGCCAGTCTGTTTGATGCATGTCTCATGTATTGTCTTGAAAGGAAAATTCCCATAAACTTTCCTGCAATCATGATCAAACACCTATCCACCTGTATCCCCAAATTCAAAATTCCATACTCCTCCCTTCTCACAGAAATCTTCAAAAGCTTCTCAGTTGACCTTAGCCCATACTTTGTGATTCCCTTAAAATCAACCCAAATCCTTCAACTTGAAATGCTCAATCTGTTAAATCTTAAAGTGGTTCAGGGCAAAGTCATTAGGGCTGGAAAGGAAGAGAAACAAGATGAGGAAGATCAGGAGGGAACTGTAGTTAAAGAAGAAATGGAGGAGGAACTCGAACACTTGGAGGACACTGTGTCTCGAGTTCCAAAAGGGAAACAGAAGAGTGTAGGATCTCAAGGAAAAAGAAAGAGCATGAGGGTGGCAATGAAGGAAAACAAGAAAAGAGGACCTATTTTTATGGAAATAAATGAAGAAGGGGAAGTCAAGGAGATGCCCATAGAGGAGGATGCTGTTCCACTCAATCAAGAGGAACTGCCTGAAACTGTTGTGCCAAGGACCAGGAAACCCAGATCCTCCAAAAAGTCCAAAGCTCGTCGTGTTCCATCTGAACAGGAACATGTTCAAGATCATGGGGGTGCCTGGAACACAAAGGATGATCAGATATTGGAGCTGAAGGCAACAGTTGCTCGTCTGGTGGAACTGCAGGAGGGAACAGATCACAGGATCAGCTCAATGCAGGCTCACATAGGCGCATTGGTTTCCAGTGTCAAGACTCTCCAAACCACTCTTCACCACTACTCAGAACAAGCCAATGCAACTCTTGCCACAATTCTCACCAAGATCAATAATCTGGAATCTTTT
This sequence comes from Spinacia oleracea, assembly GCF_020520425.1. NCBI lineage: Eukaryota > Viridiplantae > Streptophyta > Magnoliopsida > Caryophyllales > Amaranthaceae > Spinacia > Spinacia oleracea. The sequence continues at coordinate 98,891,602 of NC_079489.1, forward strand.
GAGGAGACTGTGATAGAAGAAACTGCTGGTTCTGGTTCCCCATCTCAAGCTTAATCACCCTATCCCATGTTTCAATTATCTTTTGCCATGGAACAATCTTTTTAATTTGCTTTTGGTCTGTATAATTTTCAAACTTGGGTATTTGTTCCATCTTATTTTGACTTGTTTGGTTACATATCTCTGTGTTTTCTAGTTTTGATCATTACTGCTTGCTTTTACTTTATTGTGTGAGTTGGTTTAATACTTTGAGGCTAGCTTAACTTGCCAAACGTTGATCGTGGGGCACTGTGTTTGGAATGGCTATATTTCGTGCTATGCTTTTTGTTGATGTCAACAGGGGGAAGTCAAGGTGCAAACTTCCAAGGTACACTCAATCCCAGTTCCTGCATCAATCTCTTGTGTGTACTCTCTCTGTAAGTTTTTCTTCTTTCTCTTTTGTTTTTCAATTTTTGTGTTCTGTTTCACAATAGTCTGTATAAGTTCCTGTTTGTGCTTACTCTCTTTGTAAAAAGTTTGCAAGTGTTGTCATCACCACAAAGGGGGAATATTGTTGTTCCTAAGTTTTGGTTGATGACACATACATATTGCAAACTTCCTGATTATGGTTGCTAAATGACTTTGGACAGGTAAATGCCCAAGTTTCTATAAGGATAGGAACTTGAATCAGATGGTGAAGTTCCTGATGTACACTTGGAACAGTCACTAGAGTTCCAGAGCTGGAAGTTGTATCTGTTCCAGTTTGAAGTCACAAGAGGAGCAACACAGTTACATATCAAGAGTTCCGAATACTCACAAGAACTATTACAGACTCATGGCCACGAGTTCCTTTGATAGACACAGAGGAACTCATCACTGTTCCTGAGCTGGAACGTCTGAAGCTTCTGAGTTGCAAGTTCCAGACAAAAGGAAGACATAAAAGTCTAGGTAGTCTACTGTACTTAGAATTTTATGTAAATATTAATTCTGCAAAAGATATATAGGGTACTCAAGGAACTTGTGATTTAATCAGGTCATTTATTTTACTGGAAGAAATTTTTATGAAAACATGTAATTAAATAAAAATAAGTTTTTATTATAAAATAGATTTACGTTTTATGTTATTTTATCAAAACTTATTTTCCTAAAAATTTGCCACAGTTTTTGTAAACAAATAAAATCTGTTGAAAAAAATCTTTTAGGGTTTGATTGAGTCAAACCACTAACTGCCTTGTTGCTGAAACGTGGGAAGTGGTCTTCCCCTTGTTCCTCAAGTCAAGGGACGTGAAGAACAAAGCACTGGCAGTTGGCAGTTGAGGCTTTGAAGGGAACTAACCCTAGGGATAAACCTATAATAGGGCAAGTATGTTTTCTGGAAAATTACACAAACATTCTAAGAGTTCTTGCTTTCCTAAAAACGTATTGTCAAAGATTTTCTAAAAAACAGTTTGTGTCCTAGTTAATTCAAAGTTCCTAAGTGCCCTATATCCACACAAAAGCATCATTAATATCTAGAGTTATCCAAACACGAATTGTATTTTGTATTAGTGAGGATAGAGTTATCCTGTTTAGACTTAGAGTTTAAGTCTGAGAGAGAGAAGTAAAAGAGTTGTAATCAGAGTAGATTACTGTGAGGAACACAAGTTTGAGAGGAACTTGTGTTTGAGAGATTATCGTAATCGAGGTATTACTATAATAAAAGGAATTCTCTTCTTGATTAGTGTCAAGAAGTTTTCACAATTATTGTTATTGTCTTTTCTATTCTCAGTTCCTAAATTGTTTCTAAGTTCCGCAAGAAACTTTACCAAAGTTCCAATTACAATTCACCCCCCCCTCTTGTGCGTGTTCCTACTGGAATAATACTAACATGTACTCACAATTATTTGTGTACCTTGCCCCTTTAGGACCAATAAGTAACACCTCGCTGAGCGAAAACTATTACTAGATTGATGTAAAGGATATCCAAGCAAGTGTATATTTTGGCATGGCACCTTTTAACTCAATTTTTAAGTTTGGAACTTAAGGCTCTTACTATGTTGGTTAGATTTTAAGTGAACTAAAATCCTTAATCATGTAACATAATCAAGCTTTTGATCTCATGCATTTTAAGACATATTTAAAAGCAATAAATAACTTAAAATATGCATAAGATAAATGTGATCTAGTATGGCCCGACTTCATCTTGAAGCTTTAACTTCAAAGTCCGTCTTGAAAATCTCCGTGGGAGGCACCATTTTCTTCAAATAGGATAAGCTATAATTAAAACTAATTACAACTATTTGATGGTACGCAGACCATATTTGAATTGAAAAACAACTTTGGTACTTTAGACCAATTACATTCAAATTAATGGTACGCAGACCATATTTTCTATCCTATTTGGGCCATACTAGTCACTTCATAACCTGCAAAACAGTACATATACAATATATACCATTCACCCATTCATTATCATGAATGGCGCACATAGCTGGTTAGTAAAACACATTATGCATCACATAAACATTTGCAGCAATTAATCAAGGGCACCAATAATCAACAAATTATTCAGTCCTTATTAATTCAAATCAAGTTGTTTTAACCTTAAGGATTTGTAGACCTAATCAAGAGTTTATGACTAAAAAGGGCTCCCACTTAAACCAATAAATTCATATGCTTTACTAATTTTAAACATAAAAATGTATTTCTAGTCTAACCGGAAACATACAAATTTAATTAAAATTTAAAGCTCATATAAATTTATAATTGAATCCATTTTAATTTAATTTCAGTCGTATTTAAATTAATTCATGATTTTAATTTTAGTAAAATAATTAGAATAAATAAAACTTATTATAATTACATTATTCAAAATTAAAATCCAAGAAATTAATTTAAATTATTAATTTTAAAATTAATTAAAATTACGTAAACTGAAAATTTCAAATTAAAATTTCAAAACGATCTAATCGCAACGCAACAATCCCACGCAACGCACGCCCATGGGCCACACGCACACAGCCATCGGTGGCCATGTGCGCGCAGCCCATGCGCTGCGTCGCATCGCTGCTGCTCCCCATCGCAAGGTGCGCGCCAGCGCTCGTCGCAACAAGCATGCTGCTGACCATCGCTGGGCGCAGCGCTCGTCGCACGTCGCAACAAGCACGCTGCACACCATTGCTGGGCGCAGCGCTCGTCGCACGTCGCAACAAGCACGTTGCACGCCATCGCTGGGCGCAGCGCTCGTCGCACGCACACATGCGCTTGATGCGCGCGAGGCTCTGTGCGCTTGCGCGAGGCAGTGCGCGCTGTGGCGCAGCACGCTTGCTGCCCACACGCGACTGCTCGCTCCTTGCTCTCGCCCCTGCCCACACGCCCATTGCTCACAGCCCACGACACAAGGCAGGGCTGCTGCCTTGTGCTCGTGCACCATGCCCTTGCTCGCTGCATTCGTACCGCATGGGCGACGAGCTCCCTTGCTCGTCGTCGCATGCCCGCACTATACAACACCCCTTAAGGGTAACACGTAGCGTCCATTGCTTTGTGCGTGCAAGTTATATGAGCGAGTCTCATAAAAATTAAAATTTTATATTTAAAATTAATGACAAAATAATAAATAATATTAATTTCATAATTTTAGGGCGAAAAATCGAAAATTTATTATTTAATTGATTTCCGATTAACATGGATTCAAGTCTAGGTCATAAAAATTTAAAATTTAACATAAATTTACAATTTTTATGGTGGTTTTTAATCATAGGTATCTAATTAAATTATAACTAATTATGAAAATCAAATTAATTCTAAATTATTCCAATTTTCAACAAATTAATCATAATTACAAATTAGATTGCATAATTAACAAGGCTAGGCATTCAAACTTGTTAAACATATACAGTAGGTCAATCAAAAATTCAAGATTTATCAACAAGAATCGCAAATATTTAATTTAACATCTTAAATTTACGAAATTTTGCATTCGAAAAACTAAAACCTCCGAAAAGTCATAGTTAGGCTTCGAATTTGAGAATTCTGGGTTCGGCCAAAAAAAATACTATTTTTGTCAAAATTTTAGAATGCCTTTTACATGCGGAATTGACACAAAAATCACTCGATTTGGATGAGTAACGAAGAAACTGCCGAAAAACTGCATACGTATAATTAAATAAACGCAATTTGCAATTAATTAACAATTACGAAAATTAATCACCCCTTTTAATTCTTGCAAATTTGTAATATTTAACCATGTTCATACAATTTAGATTATGAAAATAATAAGAGGCTCGTGATACCACTCTTAGGTTATGATTCATATGACAAAACATAAATCATGCGGAAAAACCATAAAGCCAGGAAAGCATATTATTTACACATAATCATTTAGCATAGTTTAGATGCATACACTTTGTTGCGTGCCCTCCCTAGCTGCGCCCGAACCGAACAAGAACAAGTCTTTAGGACTCCAAGTGTCGTCCCTCCGTAGATAGTCCACAGCACGTCCGGATCCGCCTTAAGCTTGACCAACTAGGATCGCCCTTAAGGTACTTAGAATTTTCGGCTATTGTAGGCAATTGTATGACTGAATTTTTGCTCTCAAAAATCACTTTGAATACTTTAAATCGTATATACAAATAATGACCCTAGGCCCTTATTTATAGAGGTATGGAAAAGGAACTGGAATCCTATTAGGATACGAATTAATTAAACTAGAATCCTAATAGAATTCTTATTTAATTAATTCATCCTTTTAGGTTTAGGAATTTAATCATATGTCGAAACCTGATAGCTTTAGGATTCGTATAGCACACAAACACACACACGCACGCACAGAAGCCCACGAGGGGCGCCATGCGCGCGCGCGCAGCCCGCGAGCTCGCAGCCCATTGCCACGAGGCCCACACGCTGCCGCAGCCTTGGCGCGCGCTGGGCCTGCCTTGCGGTGGGCCTGGCGCAGCCTTGGCTGGTGCGTTGTGGCGCGCTGGCTTGCTGGGCGATGGCCCGGCTTCGTGCTGGGCCTTCGTCTGGCAGACCTTGTCCGATGCTAATTCGTACGATACGCTTCCGATTAATTTCCCGATTCCGGAATTCATTTCCGATACAAACAATATTTAATATTTCCGTTTCCGGAATTATTTTCCGATTCCGATAATATTTCCGATTCTGACAATATTTCCGTTTCCGGCAATATTTCCGATTCCGGCAATATTTCCATTTCAGATAATATTTTCCGATACGTACCATGTTTCCGTTTCCGGCAACATCTACGACTTGGATAATATTTATATTTCCGATACGATCCATATTTCCGTTTCCGGCAATATCATCGTTTCCGGAGTATTCATTTCTTGCTTGTGACGATCTCAGCTCCCACTGAAACCAAGATCCGTCGATTCCGAATATCCATAGATGGAGTATTTAATGCCATTAAATACTTGATCCGTTTACGTACTATTTGTGTGACCCTACGGGTTCAGTCAAGAGTAAGCTGTGGATTAATATCATTAATTCCACTTGAACTAAAGTGGCCTCTAGCTAGGCATTCAGCTCACTTGATCTCACTGAATTATTAACTTGTTAATTAATACTGAACCGCACTTATTAGACTTAACATAGAATGCATACTTGGACCAAGGGCATCATTTCCTTCATACACCCGCAAGGTAGAGATTGAGGGTTCGGGGGACTGTAACTACCGAGAGCAGTACTCGCTCGTCGATAACTCCAGAGGCAGGATTTCCTTACTAGCTCAGCATAAATAATTGAAGGGACATGCGTTAACTATTAAACTAATCTGAGTTGATTTTAGCAATATGCAACATATAATACTAGATCGATCGCGATTATCTGATTTAAATAGCATTAAGGGACCTAGCATGATAATCCAATTTCCCATAAATATTATATTTGTTAGACGTGGTAGAACAATCAGATTTAGTTAGTTTAACAGTTCATAAAAAGGGCGAGGAAAGCAATTAAATCATAGAAAAGGGGCACATTACGACGCACCCTTGAGAGGTGCGTCACGGTTCTCAGAAAACTAACCACTTTGACTTTGCTATTTCTCCTTTTATTTAACGAATCTCAAACTACGGGACAGGATACGTTCTGTTTGATTTTTGGATCAATTGCGACAGAACGCGTGATCAATTTCGCAGCGTGAGGCTTAGGCTTAGGGGTTGGAGTCAATACTTAGAATAATGAATTGTGTGTTGTGTTTCACGTCGAATTTGGGGCTATATTTATAGAAAAGAGTTCGTGGAAAGATATAATTGTAGAGCTCTAATCCAAGAAGAATTAGGAGAGAACACGGGCGTTAAAGATTTCGGCGCCCAGCTCTGGGCGTTGAAAATGGGATCCAGGCAATTTCAGCGCCCAGGGTTGGGCGTTGAAAATGATGTTTGGGCCGAGTTCTTTGTAAGATTTGGACTCTTAGAATCCGGAGTGTTTGAGACTTATCTGAGTCTTTTAGTGCGTATTAACTTTATGACGGAATGCATCTGGGCCCGTTACAAACTCTAGGTTCGTTAGAATTTTAATCAATACGTAACTCTTACTCTCGAATTATACTAGGAATAGGATTCCTCTTGCAAATTCTATCTCTTTTAGGATTTATGTTGTAGTGCAACACCTAATTCTGATAGGTTTCTGTCTTTTATGACTTGCCACTTTTAACAACTACCTATTATGGCAGTTACTATTTTTAGCAGGTTTCTATAAATAGCAGGTTCGGATGAAATGAAAAGGGTGATCGAGATTCATTATTTTATAGGAGATGCGTTGCCAAGTGGAGATTTATGTTCTTATCATCAAACCTTCCCTTTCGGGAATTGGGACAAAAGTAGGTGTCTACAGTTAGCCCCCACTTTGACTGAGTCTCGGGATGTGTGAGAGGGTCAAAAAATCACGAGGCTAATGCGTGACCTCGTCCCTCGTGGGTGTGACGATTCTTTTTATTCAATCAAGTGTAATTGGATTTCCTGTGAGTTTACACCCAATTGACTAGTAATATAGGAGTCGCCATTCAGTTTTTATTGACAATGAGAAAAACTGACAAAACCCGGTTATCGTGACATAAAGGGAGTGCAATTATGTTTGACCACGACGGCCGTAGGTTCCCCTGTGATCCCTGGTGTGGGGATCTCTCAACATACACCCGCAAGGTAGATATTGAGGGTTCGGGGGACTGTAATTACCGAGAGGAGTACTCGCTCGTCGATAACTCCAGAGGCAGGATATCCTTACTAGCTCAGCATAAATAATTGAAGGGACATGCGTTAACTATTAAACTAATCTGAGTTGATTTAACAATATGCAACATATAATACTAGATCCATCGCGATTATCTGATTTAAATAGCATTAAGGGACCTAGCATGATAATCCAATTTCCCAAAAATATTATATTTGTTAGGCGTGGTAGAACAATCAGATTTAGTTAGTTTAACAGTTCATAAAAAGGGCGAGGAAAGCAATTAAATCATAGAAAAGGGGCACATTACGACGCACCCTTGAGAGGTGCGTCACGGTTCTCAGAAAACTAACCACTTTGACTTTGCTATTTCTCCTTTTTATTTAACGAATCTCAAATTATGGGACAGGATACGTTCTGTTCGATTTATGGATCGATTGCGACAGAATGCATGAACAATTTCGCAGCGTGAGGCTTAGGCTAGGGCTTGGAGTCAATACTCAGAATATGAATTGTGTGTTGTGATTTCACGTCAAACTTGGCCTATATTTATAGAAAAGAGTTTGTGGAAAGATAGAATTGCAGTGCTCTAATCCACAAAGAATTAGGAAAAAACACGTACCCAGGTAATTCCAGCGCCCAAGCCTGGGCGCCGAAGATTTCGGCGCCCAGAGCCAGGCGTTGAAAATAGGGTCTGGGCTGTTTTCTTAGTCAGATTCGGATTCCTGAAATCCGTAGTGTTTGAGACTTAATCGAGTCTTTTAGTGCGTATCAATTTCATGACGGAATACGTCTGGGCCCGTTACGAACTCTAGGCTCGTTAGGATTTCAATTTATACGTAACTCTTATTTTCGAATCATATTAGGAATAGGATTCTCGCAGTTTTCTATCTCATTAGGATTTATGTTGGAGTGCAACACCTAATTCTGACAGGTTTCTATCTTTTATGACTTGCCACTTTTAGAAGCTACCCTTTACGGCAGTTACTATTTTTAGCAGGTTTCCATAAATAGCAGGTTTCTATAAATAGCAGGTTTCGGGTGAAACGAGAAGGGTGATTGAGATTCGTTATTTTATAGGAGATGCGTTGTCAAGTGGAGATTTATGTTTTCATCATCGAACCTTCCCTTTCGGGAATGGGGACAAAAGTAGGTGTCTACAGTTAGCCCCCACTTTGACTGAGTCTTGGAGTAAGACGATGGTCAAAGTATTAGATGGAGTGCGTCACACAAGCCATGGTGACCTGTTTTTTGCGAGGGTCTCACGAGCCCCCGAGTGATAACATTTGACTTAAGGGTCATCACTTTGAAGTGTCGACATATCCCTCACGTGTCATTGGGATTTGTCAACTGATAGTATAGAAACTTCCTCACTTTGTCATTGGAAGGATCTAAAGGTGCGTAGAAACTCCCTCACTTTGTCATTGGGAGTAGCTACAGATGTTTTCGAAATCAAAGCTGTAAAGTGTAATTGGGCCTGGCCAAGCCCAATCACGAGGTAAAAATGTTTTTAAAGATTCACATTTTTAGGGTTAGCTAAACGAGAAAACCCCCTTGTTTTTATGGAACGTAAAATGAAGGAAAATCCAGCACATCGTTCTCTTTTTTTTTGGAAAAAATGGAAAACCAATCTTTGATTTTTTTTTGGAAAAAGGAAAGCTACTCACATCGTTCTTTTTTGGAAAAAACGAAAAACCAAAAGCTACTCACATCGTTTTTGGGAAAAACGGAAAACCAAAAGCTACTCACATCGCTTTTGGGAAAAACGGAAAACCAAAAAGAGTTATCGCTGCAGCGACTAAGGACCTGCGCGGTTAGTGACGCAGACCCCGTCGGCTAAAGATGGTGAGCCTGTCCGCTAAGGGTGGACACCCCGTCCGATAGAAGTGGATGAATCTATTTTGAAATTTGTTTGCGCTTTTTGAAAATAAGGACCTATGTGGTTTGTGACGTAGACCCCGCCGGCTGAAGATGGCGAGCCTATTTTGAATTTGAAGACTTTATTTTTCGAAAACTGAGGACTTGCGCGGCTAGTGACGCAGACCCCGCCCGCTGAAGGTGGGCGAGCCCTGTCCGCTAAGGGTGGACGCCCCGCTCGCTGGAGGTGAGCGAACCTGAATTCGTCTTTTTTGATTTGGGATTCGCGTGCCGCGGTCTTGCCTGATTGAGGTGGACAAGTCCCTATTTCATTTTTTTTTTCTTATGATTTCTCTTGAGAATTTATTTTCATTCATTCTTGCAGGAGCGAATTCTTTCGAGGGATGCTCGGATTTAGTTGCAACCTGAATGTGGGTTGACAACGTGCTTAGACGGACCATTGTCTTGTGGTCATCTTCTTTCTTGGTTTTGAGCTAGTCTTTATGGCTCAATTTTGCCATTACCTGGGTCCTTGATTAGGGGACTATGTATAAGTATCAACGGCGACCTTTGTCTTGAGGTCATAATCCGGTTTTATCTTTTGAGGTTATCCAAACACGGGACTTCGTACAGTGTAGTCTGGGAATACCGTTTTAACTTTGCACACTTTCTTTTGAAATATATATTTTCTTTCGAGCCCCCAAGCACTCGTGCTTGATGGTCATTTTTTGTCAAAGAGGTTCCTACACATTTTGTAATGTCTTTGATCGTGTTTGGGATCGTGCTCGTAAGTGCGAGCGATCTTTGTAGTGGTGTGCTACTTTGACAATATCGTGAGTTGCGACTTTCGACAATTTTCAAGTCGAATGAGTATTGCAGGGCCCACTAGAAGTTAGGGCCTTTTTTGAGCCTGGGTACATTTTTGGCGCCCAGGCCTGGGCGTTGAAATAATTCACGCCCAGGTGGGGCGTTGAAAGTGTTGTTTGGGCTGGTCTTTTGATGACACAGTTGGCCTTTTGTTCATTCGTTTATTTCACTTGGAAGTTCTATGTATTCTCTTTTCTTTTGTTTTTTCTTTGTTTTTAGAACGTGATGATTTTCTTGAGAAGCCGTAGCCGATTGGTGGACTACGGTGCTTGTCGCTTTGGGGTGATTATTTTAAGGAACTGTTGCTCTTAAGGCGTACAGTTATTGTGATAGTTCGGCGAGTCTATATGGCCTAAGGAACATACCTTGAGGCGTAAGACTTTGACCGCTCTTGTTGTTGTATATTTTTCCTTTTGAACGCGTTCGTGAATGTTCGATACTTAGAATGATGATATGCATGTGCGAACGAGCGTTCATAGGATGGCCGTTGCGTAAGGTGCATTAATCAGTTTGCTTGAACCATTTTTTTTGAGCAATGACTGATTTTGAATAGTTTGCTTAGAAGTTTTGGTAGGGTTCAGGCCCATTCACGAGGTGGGCTCAAGCGTCGTGCCCTTTCGATCGTTCAAACATTTTCTTCGAGATTTTTTATTTTGCTATGGTCGTTTCGTAGCTTGGAGCCCCCAAGTATGCACATTGGGATGCTTCCTTTTGGCGTACGATTTTTGTAGGTTCTTTTGAGAAAGATGCCTTGGGGTTCCGCTCGTGTAGGTGCGAGCTATCCCTTCTGTGGTAGGTAATGTTTTGCTACCTTTAATCCTTAATGTAGAAGTCGTGTGGCTTGGATTTTGAATTTGGGCGATAAGTAGTCTTTGCCTCGTTTACACATGCTCTTTGGTCGTGCCCGGATTAGCGCAATATGCCTTACTCTCTTTTTTAGACTTGTACCGTGGGATAGCTGAATTTATGGTGCGACGTAAGCTTGTGTGGCCTAACCGCATGTATTAGAACATTTCTCCAGGTGTTGGGATATCATTATTATTTTTTGCATTGGAGTACTTCATCACGCCTCGTTCAGGTGCTCGAACAAGTGTAGCACCTTCTGCGTGGGTTTGCACGGCTTATTACTTTGTTCGATGCGAGGATTCATAGGTGTTTCTTTCTTATTTTTATATCTGGGCAAAACTTGGCTAGCAGAAAGATTCAGCGCCCAGGATGGGGCGTTAAAGATATCGGCGCCCAGCTCTGGGCGTTGAAATTGATTTCTGGGTATATTTTGACAGTTCTTATCCTTGATTTTTTCTTTCGCTTTTGCTTTGGAACGAGGTAGACTATGTAACGGGCGCTTGTAGGGCGAGCGTTATGTGCAGGAGTTTGATCGAAGTTTTGGTGACTCGCGATTCTCAGTTACCCTTGTTACTGGGGTGACTTTATATATTCAAAGTAGCGCTTAGAATTTGGGAGGGGTTGTAGCCATTCTAAGGTTCGTTTTACACGATCAAAGCTTAGGATTGTGCCCCTATGATGTATGTATAGCATTAGCGTCGAGAATTTGCGATAAAATCGTCATTTCGAGCATTTTTAGAGTGTTTTTCTCAAGCCTCCAATTGTAGCTACGGGATTGGCTTGGTGCTATAATGCTTTGCATACGTTTTTATGCATTCATGGTGACACGGATCATGAATAGTTTGAACCAGACTCGTTTAGTGCGAGGTATGTTCGAGTAGTGATCTGCTATTCTCTTGTAAATGTCGTATTGTGCGACATTGCCATGGTCAAGGTAGTCACATGTCGAAGTGTGCCTTGACCAAAAGCTAGGTGCCTTTCTTTACCATAATCATATTTGGAAATCTTTTGACTCACTTGAAACATTGAGATAAACGCATACTTAGCTTAAACCAATGACTCTTTATTATGTTCGAAGAAGTCTTTGAAAATTATTTGGAAATTATTTAAAATCCGAATCCTACTGTGTACAGTCCGAGGTGTCCTAAGTAAGTTGACTTATAGAAGGGTTCGTACAGGATTACATGAATGAATCAAAATACTGTTACGATTTTTGGAATGCTGTCTGAGGATTTGCTGGAAGCCAGGGTGCAGGCGTCAAGATATACTTGTGCCCGTTTGGCATATGCTTTAGGCTTTTAAGGCCATCTTTTTCAGAATTGCGGGAATATAAACCGTTTTCAAATTGACTTAGATTTACTTGGTGTATGTCTGCACAAAAGGTCAAGGTATACCTAGTTTTTTCCCTAGCTCTTTCATTTCAATTTTTTAGCCCCCAGTTGCTATTATGTCTTCCCACTAATGATGCTTTTAGATTTCGATTTTAGATGCCCGTGCTACATGTCTGAGTGGGGTGAGCCTTGGTTAAGTGCCAAGTCCTATTGACAATGTCTGATTTTTTTTAAAAAAGGGATTCGCGAGCATTTGAGTTACCATGAATGGGTGCCCTGAGCTCGAAGGAACAATGGGGCGACGCCGTAGAACAATCCTCTTTATTGCAAGCTTACTGCCTTTACTACTTGTTGGTGATTATGACTGTGTCTAGGGGTGAAAGAAGGTCTTTAAGCGAACGACTATGTCTAGTGGTGAAAGAAGGTCTTTAAGCGAACGACTATGTCTAGTGGTGAAAGAAGGTCTTTAAGTGAGTTAGTTCGCTTTAGGGAGGGTCAAGTCGAGTATTTTACAGGTCATGGACGCTTGCGCTAGCCCCCATTCAATTGAGGCGAAGCGATCTTTTGAGTCTTGGCTAAGCGCCTAGGAGTGTGAGTGCTCCTACGTGCAAGGGTACATGCCCTTTATTATTTTCCGATGTGTGCTTGTTTTGGCATCTTGATGACTTGGATTCTTCTTTTGACTTAAGTTTTTCTTTCGACTTGGATTGCAAGTAATTAAATTTCAATAAGGGACTCTATTTCTTATTCTTGTAATTCTACAGGCTTTTAATATTTTTGCAAATTGGTTGGACCGAATCATGGATTGCCTACGTATCCGCTTTAAATAGATTTAATTTGGAATCAGGTCTTGCGTAGTTCTTATCCAGAAAATGGTTTCTTAGAATGCCGATTTTAAACAAGTACGTTCTGAGGTGGAAACATATTATTTGAAACGGTAGAATAAGTGAAGTTTATTATTATTTTAATCTGCTGCCTTGCCGTAAGCCAAAAATTTGTTTTATATTTTTTTTGATTGAGTACATGTATTTTTTGGTACGTATATCTGAATACGTATTGTACCCCTCCAAGTGTTCGTTATTTTTCCGTGCATGTGCGGATAAAATGACGAGCACTTCTGGATAAAATTTGGCGAGCAGAGAGATTCAGCGCCCAGGCTGGGGCGCTAAAGATTTCGGCGCCCAGCTCTGGGCGCTGAAAATGGTTTCTGGGCGGATCTTTTTTGGTGCGCTAAATGCTTCTTTTTCTTTTTAGACTAACTTTAGAGGCGCTTTGCAAAGTTTGATTTTTTATAATTTTTTTTTTTTTTGTACTTTTCATTTGTCTTCCTTTTTTATTCGTGACTCAAGACGGTTTGATAGGATAATTTGTATAGGTATTGGTCGAGCATGAGGATTACATCTGCTAGGACTCACAATTTGCAGCCTCAAGCTAGGGTCATGAGCTTACATAAACCGAGGCCAATGAATAGCATGGGGACGGCTCAAGGGTATATCAACAGGATGTATCCACACAAGTTATATGGTCATTATGCTAATGGTGGTTTAAGAGCAGGTTTTGGAAATAATGGGTATGACGCACGTGTCAATGGCCGTACGTGGTTTGCAGTTGACAACAAGTTCAAGAACAAGAGTCGAGTTAATGGTTTCTTGGGTTATGGCGATGAGAACATGGATGGGTTAAATGAGCTGAGCAGGGATCCCAGAGCGAAGGCGTCTAAGAGCATAAGGATTGGAAAGGGTAGACATCGTAGAATCTTATGTAGTTTTTGTGGCATGATTTAGTTGACTCAATTCTTTTCTTCGTTTTACTTGTGTAAATTTTGCGCTTTGGGAGGTATGGGCTAAGTATTTCATGCCTCGTTCTTTTCGCTCTCCCTTTTCTCTTTCTCTTTTTTGTTTTTGCATGGGATTTTCTCCCCAACATAAATCCTTCAATCAATTTTTTATTTATTTGGGCTAAAAGGTAGATGGTTGTGGTCTTTGAGTCACGAGGCGAGACTGAGTGAGCCTCGTCTGGTAGGCCTATAGTGGACCTTTAATTTTAATAGCGCCTAGGGTGGACCTTTAATTCTAGCAGGCCTAGCGTGGACCTTTAAATCGTCTTACTTTGCAAGCGTATTTAGTCGTTTCTTAAAATGTGCAAATAGAGTAGATTCAAAATCTTGTTTTTACCTTATTGAAATTTAACGAAAGAATTGCATCGAAAATAACTTTTTTTGCTTCTTTTCAGATTCCAGTTTCTGGGATTTAATTGGAAGTTGTGATTTAGACTCGAACTTTCATTAATCTTTCTGATTATAACCCATGTATGAATACAAGGAGGTGGCCTAGACTCAAAATAATGACGTGGCGTAAGCCTATAATACTTGACCAAGCAACTCTCAGACTTAGGCTAATTGGACCATAACTTTTGTTGGTTGACACTTTAGATTTTAACCCTTGGGTGTTCATTTGTCATGCGCCATTTTGCTTAATGTTGGCAAGGTAGTTAGTTGGGGAGATCGAATTTTTATTTTTGCAAGACTAGAATCATTCGTGCGGCTTCCCTCTTAGTGTGTATTGCTTTACCCCAATGGTAGCCTTATGGTATGCCGATTTGGGTATTTTCATGGTTCGTCATGTTGCATTCATGGAAAATCTTTTAGTCCGTACTTAGGAGTATTTCAAGGAGCGAGTGGCTCGAGAGGACTATGATGGTCGTGACACAATGTGATCATAAGCCTTGAGGCCATAAATTTTTCTTGCCAATGGTATTGACACCTTAGGTTCACTTTGGGGGTTGTGCGACTATGGGGGAATGATTTTCAGAATGTGACTGTTTCCATTTTCCAAATACTATAATATATTCTTTTTATTGGTGAGAGAGAGTATTGAGGCCTTAGATTCTTAGCAAGGGATGACAATTACATATGGGTGCTTATTGATTTAAATGTTAGAAAGGGAGACTCAATATGGTTTAACCTTTTAACTTGATGAACGACACCAAGTATTAGGACCGATTCTATGGATAAGACAACTAAGACTTAGGATTTAGATTGTACTTTGGCATAGCCTAGTCTAGACTCGGATTTATTTATTTTTTTATTCGAACATTATTTTTCTTTGAAAACTCTATTTGAACATTATTTTTTGAATACTTTGCCCATGTGACATTCATAGTTATTAGCATGTTTGGTTTTGATGCCGAGCATTGTCATCATAGGAGGCCTAACAACGACACAAAGAGTTATTCATTTTTTATAAGCCGCTTTTAGAATCGAGTGCCTTTTCATACGTCCTCGTAGCAATTTTTTTTTTCACGAAAAGTTTTTTTTTTGCTACGTATTTTCTTCATGCGCGGGAACCGAGGCTGCTGCGCCTGACCAAAAGGCCAGGCAGCAACTTCAGCGCCCAGAGTAGGGGCGTTGAAATCAAAGTCGCATAAACAAAAAGTAGACGCAAACAGAAAACGAGAACCAGCCAGGGGCGTTGAAAATGCGTCCCTGGCTGGTTCTCGTTTTCTGTTTGCGTCTACTTTTTGTTTATGCGACTTTGATTTTTACGTGCTTGCCTAATAACGTCCTTTACGCGTTGTGCAGCGTTTGTGGGATTCGTTACAGGCCATCCCGAGCGTCGCTTATTTTTGTGGCGATCGTTCGGGTTTGCGGAACACATATTTTGGTATAACTCTTTGGCCAATTGGTTTATGAATGTTTGGGAAATTTTTAAGGTCGTTGGTTTTCTAACGTTGTTTGTCACACACAATCACATATTTCGCTACACATAACTAACATTAAATCATGAGGCAATAATAATATGTCATGTAGTTCATGATAGGCTTCTATGGATAGTATTTGCGCCTGGCTTGGTACCGCTTCTATCGCAGATCCAACACATGCCCCGGTCGAGGTAGTGCCTTCAACAGACGAATTTCGCCCAAGAGGCCAATCACGATGTAAGCCAAGGGGGCATGCACCAATGAGAGGGACCTAATGGGCGAGCGATTGGGTTTGGGACGGGTGTACTACTAGCGAAAGTGCCGAGTGGACAACATTCGAAGCGTATGCATCCCCCGGTTGGCGATGGGTATCCTTAGTCCAAACTCCCTGAGGGAGCCAAGATTCGTTATGCGGTTCTGCCCGTTCACATTAATATGCTGATTTTCAGGTCGTCCCAACTTGATGGGGAAATAAACGCGGGGTAGGATCGTTTCACCCTTCGGCTATTTTGATTACCTACAAGCACGAGTATTTCCTTCACTATCCCCAGTGGAGTCGCCACTGTGAGGGGGTGGAAAAAGCACGAGGCTAATGCGTGACCTCGTCCCTCGTGGGTGTGACGTTTCTTTTTGTTAAATCAAGTGTAATTGGATTTCCTGTGAGTTTACACCCAATTGACTAGTAATATAGGAGTCGCTATTCATTTTTTAACGACAATGAGAAAAACTGACAAAACCCGGTTATCGTGACATAAAGGGAGTGCAATTATGTTTGACCACGACGGCCGTAGGTTCCCTTGTGATCCCTGGTGTGGGGATCTCTCAACATACACCCGCAAGGTAGAGATTGAGGGTTCGGGGGACTGTAACTACCAAGAGGAGTACTCGCTCTTCGATAACTCCAGAGGCATGATATCCTTACTAGCTCAGCATAGATAATTGAAGGGACATGCGTTAACTATTAAACTAATCTGAGTTGATTTTAACAATATGCAACATATAATACTAGATCGATCGCGATTATCTGATTTAGATTGTTTTAAGGGACCTAGCATGATAATCCAATTTCCCAACATATTATCTTTATTAGGCTTGATAGAACAATCATATTTGATTAGTTTAACAGTTCATAAAAGGGCGAGGAAAGAAATTAAATCATGCGAAGGGGCACATTACGACGCACCCTTGAGAGGTGCGTCACGGTTCTCAGAAAACTAACCACTTTGACTTTGCTATTTCTCCTTTTATTTAACGAATCTCAAACTACGGGACAGGATACGTTCTATTCGATTTTTGGATCGATTGCGACAGAACGCGTGATCAATTTCGCAGCGTGAGGCTTAGGCTTAGGGGTTGGAGTGAATACTCGGAATAATGAATTGTGTGTTGTGTTTCACGTCGAATTTGGGGCTATATTTATAGAAACGAGTTCGTGGAAAGATAGAATTGTAGAGCTCTAATCCAAGAAGAATTAGAAGAGAACACGTACCTAGGTAATTTCAGCGCCCAGGGCTGGGCGTTAAAGATTTCGGCGCCCAGCTCTTGGCGTTAAAAATGGGATCCAGGCAATTTCAGCGCACAGGGCTGGGCGTTGAAAATGATGTTTGGGCCGAGTTCTTTGTCAGATTTGGACTCTTAGAATCCGGAGTGTTTGAGACTTATCCGAGTCTTTTAGTGCGTATTAACTTTATGACGGAATGCGTCTGGGCCCGTTAGAAACTCTAGGTTCGTTAGGATTTTAATCAATACGTAACTCTTACTCTCGAATTATACTAGGAATAGGATTCCTCTTGCAAATTCTATCTCTTTTAGGATTTATGTTGGAGTGCAACACCTAATTATGACAGGTTTCTATCTTTTATTACTTGCCACTTTTAACAACTACCTATTATGACAGTTACTATTTTTAGCAGGTTTCTATAAATAGCAGGCTCGGGTGAAATGAAAAGGGTGATCGAGATTCGTTATTTTATAGGAGATGCGTTGCCAAGTGGAGATTTATGTTCTCATCATCGAACCTTCCCTTTCGGGATTGGGGACAAAAGTAGGTGTCTACAAGTACACTTCACTATACTACCAGTAGGTATGACTATAGGTACTTCAATTGTTTCAGGCTCTTTCAACCCTATTTTCCCCAAAGCATCTACTGATATAAAAGAATAAGTCGCACTAGAATCAAATATAACTTTAACTAAAACGGAATTAATAGAAAAAGTACCCGCTATGACGTCAGAGGAAGTTTCCGCTTCTTGCCTAGATATCACATTCAACTTTCCTTGGGCAACTCCTTTGTTATAGCCACCTCCATTGGTGTTTCCATTGTTATTTCGGTTCCCATTCTGCTGTTGGTTTCCTCCAGGCTTTCCATGGTTCTGGTGATTGCCATTGATGTTTCCATTGGTACCACCTTGGTGGTTCCTTTGGTTCCCACCTCCATTTCCCCCATTTCGGTTCTGACTGTTCCGATTATTGCCTTGGTGGTTACCTTAGTTAGGCTTCCCATTCTTAGAATAGCATTCATACTCCCTGTGGCCTAACTTCTGACAGAAACTACAAGTCACCAAATTGCCATCACAATCCTTTCCAGGGTGATTCATGTTACAGCGCCTACAGTCGTAGGTCCGTACTCCGTTCCTTCCAGACTGATTTCCACCACCTTAGTTGTTGCGATTACCACCATTGTTAGCCCTAAACTGGAAATTTCCATTTCCTTTGTGGTTCTTAAAACTCCCTTGATTCTGATGGTTATTCCCTTGATTCGAGCTTCCGCCATCCTTTCTCTTTTCAGTATCACCATTCTTCCTTTGTTGTAACCCATACAGGTGAGCAGATTTTCCGTACAGGGTGTCTAATGAGGTAAAGGTCTCTCCAGACAACAACAGCTGAAGGTCCATGGTTAAACCATTCTCAAATATTTGAGCCCTGAGCTCTTCCGTTGCCACCACTTCAGGTGCAAACCTAGACAGCTCTATAAACTTAGAATAGTATTCGTCACAGACAGACCCCCCATTTTGAGTTCAATGAACTCCTGCGCCTTTTGCTTCTTCAGATAAGGTGGGTAAAACTTGTTCTTTAGTGCAGTTTTGAATGCTTCCCACCCAAAGTTAGGTGTGGCTCTAAGGGTATTTTCACATCGTTTCCACCATAAATCAGCTTCACCTCTTAGGTAGTACACAACACTGTTCACCCTAAGGTTTTCGGGGCAATTCACAGCTACAATGAGCTTATCAAACTCTCTCAACCAGTTTTCAAGCACACTTGGTTCAATCTCTCCGCTATACAGTGGAGGCTTGCTTTGAGCTATTTTCTTAAACATTTCCCCAGCCGGATCATGCACTGGGTTGACTCTAGTTTGAGCTAGGTCTCGAACTACCTCAGCTAGTTGTCTAACCACTTCAGAAATCTCTTGGTTAGCCATATCCCTTCTTCAGAATAAAATAAAAAGGCTAACTTTAATATTGGTTGGACATGACATTACTAAGGCACTAGTTCGACAATGAACCTACTCACAACAAGAACACATTTAGGCGCACCCTAGGGGAAGAGTTGGCGCCACTTTTGGGCCTTCTCACCCCACTATTCGATGCATGTAAATTTAGATGGTTGCTACTTGACCACCTTGCACATAAAATTTCATTGAAGAAATAACAATTAATCCCTTTGCGATACCCACAAGACTTAGAATTGAGAATTGAACTTAAGAGATAACGAAAAGGAAATTCTATTATTTTATTAAAACTCCAATGAAAAAGTCTTACATCCACTAATGCCATAACATTTATTCTCCAACTATAATGAAACTAAAAACCATAAATAGTAGCTTTGCCACTTTATTAATCAATGAAAAGTAAAACTAAGGATTACATTTTTCTAGAGACTAACGTCATCACGACGATCATTTCTTTCCTTGTACTGCTCTAAAGTCTTGATCCTTATGATCATCCAAGTCTTCTTCCGGATCCGAGTCTTCATCCATAGCCTCATCATTCTGTTGTGGCTCACTATCAACCACATTGTTCTCTTCAGGCTCATCTTCAGATCCACTGGATATCTCAATGGTTGGTTCAGGAACTATAGGATTAGGATTTTCAATCTCTACCACATCATCATCATCACTATCCTCCTCAACATCACTAGCTTGCTCATCATGGATCATGCCATCCCCACCATCACTTTCTATTCCTCCATAGCCCATACCTAGACCCGCAGAATACTTCCCATCCTCATATCTATTTTCCGCAACCTCTAAGATAGTAGCAAGAACCTCAGAATCATACTTCCACCTACCATCACTAGTCCCATATTTGTACCAATTAGGGGTACCATCACCAAAATGCATGTCACTGAACTTGTTCTTGAGGTCTATGTAAGGGTTCTTATGGAGCAAACAATGTATAACCATACTAGCCATCATATCTTTGTGCCTAAGGTGGGACATATCCTTGGTCGAAGCCAAATAGTCACAAGCAAACACGATCATCTGAACATACATGCGAGGAGTCTTATTATCCATCTTCTCTAAGTATCCTAGACTGGTGAACTTAGAAGGTAGCATCCTTAATTCCTGAAAATTCACAACTAACAAGTCTTACTAACGCGTTTCCATAGAAATTCCAACCCCAAAAGGATACAATAAATAGTTCGTGGAGCCATACAATTTTCAATGCACAAATATATGCTCAACATGAAATATGATGCAATTAATCACATAAAGCAAGATAAAACATGGTTAGAACATATACATGGCAATTAATAATCCACATAATCACATAAAATGCATACTTAAACTAATATGCCCTTCTTAGTCTACCCATTTCTCACTTGAAAATAATATTAATTTTCGAAATTAATTAAGAAATAACTTCTAACTTAGTTGAAATTATTTGAATTAAAATCGAAAATTTATAAGAATGATTGATTAATTAAATAAATAAATAAATAAATTTCGGATAATAAAAGAAAAATCCGAAAATAAATAGAAAAAAAATATATTCGAAAAATATTCGAATAAATAAATAAATAAATAAATAAATAAATAAATAATTAAAATAATCCGGATATTTAAATAAAAGAAATTCAGAAATTACTAAAATAAATTCGAATTTAATTTGAAAATTTCGAAATAAAAAAAAAATTCGGACAAACTAATTAAATTAAATAATAGTCCCAACTTTTCAACTTATTTCAAACGACCCATAATAATTAATATTTGACCCTTAAAATATTGAGTACTCAAAATAATACGTTTTGACTTTAGGAAAATAATATTTAAAAATCCTAAAGTTCCGCATTAGTCTCTGATTACTACTTTGTAGCATTGATTACTACAAAGAAGGAATGAAACTAAGCTCTAGTATACCACTTTGTAACACCCTAATAATTTCTTGCTTTTATAAAATCATTTTCCAACTTAAAATAAAGGAATTACTAAAGTTACCGCCACCGTGATAACGGTTAAGGCTATTACCAGAATTACGCAGCGGAATTTAATGTCAACTAACTTTTAAAACATAATTAATGTATAATTAGATAGTTTCAAAGTACGAAAACATGCAATTCTCTCGATCATCCCAAGCCACATGATTCCGATCTACCAACCTGCTATATTATTCTACACCCCATCAATGCAAGTGCAAATGATAGATCATCATAGGGTCATTAAGGCAAAGGCCATGACCAAAACACACAAAGCACGTAGTCAGCAAAAGCTGAGTACTTACAAGCATAGAGTGAATGAAGCTAAAACATGCATCACTCACTAAGTACTACTCCCTCCGTCCCGGAATACTCGACCCGGTTTGACCGGCACAGAGTTTAAGGGACTTGAATTGACTTATTTAATTTAATAGGTAGTAGTTGATAGTGGGGTATTATTTTAATGTAGTTAGTGGGAGGTGGGTTAAGAGGTGGGGTTGGGGGAGAGTAGGGATTGAATTTTTAATTATTTTTTGTATGGAGTAGGAGGTAGGTGGGTTAATAGGGGTGGAGTGAGAAATAATATAATATTGTTAGAATATTTCTATTTTTAGAAACATGTCAAGTATTAAGGGACGACCCGATAAGGAAAACAGGTCAAGTATTTCGGGACAGAGGGAGTAATCAACATGAAAAAGCCATATAATAATAAACAATCAAATCATGAATACAAGACTCTACTCTTGACTCGACTCTTGACTCACAATTTAATTAGAATAAGCTTCGAACGGGGCAAAAGAATATTCCATAAAGGAAAGGTGATGGGAGCCAACCATACACCAAATAATAAATAATAAAATCGGGCCATATCGAGTGTCGGGCCATACCGACGGAATTCCTGCGCATAATCTAAATGAAACAATGTCTTGTATCATTAGTAGGAGTACGAGCTTTCCGGCAAGACTCCCCCCATTGTTCATACTCAAGGTATATACGTTCCAAGAGTTTTGAAGCTTGTTCCGGTTGCACTTTACGTTTATTAATATTTTATTTGAAGGCGAACTCAAGAATCAACAATGTACATTCATACAATTAATAAACAACAACCAAAACAATCTTATTTTAATGCTTTAAGACTTGTGATCAACCAAGCAAGACTCTTGTGAAATTACTACCATGTTCCTCCTCACCAAAGTGAGACTCCACATCATGCACATTAACATGAGGGTTGTGCCCTTGCACGACAAATCCTAATTCATTTCATACATAATATTCCCAACTGAACCCTACATGTGCGGTGGCTTACACGAGCTAACCCTTCACATATGGTAAAATAAATAGTACAACAAGGTACAAATAATTGGCTCAAAGTATGCTAGACATCCCGTACAATAGCATACAATTAAATAATCAACCCTTGCATGTGAAACAAACCATACATGCATAAATATTGAACAACATGATTGACAATGAATTCCATACTCATAATAATCTCAACATGCTTGTTCAACCAACAATTCAATAATTCCAATAATATTAATCCACATGATCGTTCACCAAAGCATATATGAATCCACATAATACAATTCACATCATCAACAATCATGTAATGTCATTGACAAAAGGTGTGGTTGCCCTAGACTTGTACGTACCTTGAATACCTAAGTGTAGGGGCCACTTTGCAATAACGAGCACTCAACTAGAAATCACCTCCTATCATCAAAATAATGAAACTTAAATTATTTCCATGTTCATTAAATTTCCAGCAACTTTATAAAATATAAAACCTTATTTAAACTTTAGAATTCAATCGTCTTTCAACAATATAAACGTCTCAATTTGCAAAACCAATCCCTAGTACGAAAACATACTTTTTCCGCCTTTAAAATCAATAAAAATCACCACTTTAAGCCTTTATTCAAATCTGAAAATATAATTGATTATCATAATTAAAATCATCACCTAATTATGCTAATCAATTGACTCATTAGGTCTAGGTTAAAACCCTAACTTGAAAATCCCAATAAAACTAATTTATTATCATAAAAATCAATTCTTTATTCAATAAACAAATCTGAAAATTCGTCCTTTAATAATTAAAACAAGCCTAATGAATCACAACACGCAAATCCTCAAATCACGATATTCATAACCGGTTCCCAGCATTTTAATTACTCAAAACAATTATAATATTATAATTTAAAATACGGAATTGAAATAGAATAGGTAAGGAAGAAGAGAATTATACCAATCCGGCCTATAGCACGGAACAATCACGAATTAGGGTGATTGGGCGAAAAGAATTGAATTACGAACACGAACAACACACACACACACACACACACGTCCGTGTGTGGGTGCGCGCACGGCAAGGCGACGAACAAAGGGGCAGGGCAGCGCGCGCGGCTGGCGCAGCGTGCGAGTGAGAGGGGCGAGCAAGGGTGTGCGTTGAGAACACGAGCAAGGGGACGAGAAAGATGTGCGCGAGCACACGAGCAACAACAAGGGACGGCAGCAGCGCAGGGCACGAGTGCTCGCTACGGGCTGCGGGCAAGAGAAGAGAGACGAGAGGGAGTGTGGGCGAGAGGCCGAGCAAAGAGAAGAGAGGAAGAGTGATGGGCAAGCAAAGGAAAAGAGAGGGTTTATGAGATTTTAGGGGTTCAATTAATGATGAGGAGTCCTATTTATAGGCTCCTTATTTTTAATGGGCTAGGCTTAGGAAAATAGGATTGGGCTTAGCAATTAAATGATTGGGCTAGCCAAGAGTTTGGAATTAAATTCTTTTGATTGGGCTCGTTTAATAAAACGACTTGGACTTTTCATTTAAAACCCGGATCCATTAAAAATCATTTGCAACCCATTTAATTTCCCGACTCAAGAATTAAATTCGTTTCGTAATTAATTAAAATAATAGATATTCTAATTAATTAAAATACATTTAAATAAGATACATTTAAATATTATTTAAATGCTAATTAATTGTAAAATTCTTTATAAATATAATAAAATATACTTATAAATATTATAAAAATACGAGGTATTACACTCTAAGTGAACCCTCTAGCTACTACTCGAGCTTTATACTAGATACCCTCAACTGATGTTTCTCCTTCCTTCTTCTTATAGACCCATTTACAAGTGACAATATTTCTGTCTCGAGGTCTCTTGGTTAATTCCCAAGTCTGATTCTTATGAAGTGACTCCATCTCATCTCCCATTACAGCAAGCCATTGGGTAGAATCAGTACATGTAACTGCTTCTTTGTAGGTGGATGGCTCATCAGGGTTAGGATCCACCTCTTCAGCAACCTGTAGTGCATAGGCCACCATATGTCTTGGGAGGCATCCCATAATTAGCTCTCTTTGATCGATCAAGAGCCAAACTGTGCTGATTCGCTACTGGTAATGAAGAACCCAATGGTTCTGATTCTGACTGTGGTTGTTGACCTTCATCTAGTGGTTCACTCTCATATAGAGTGACTTGCTGCTCCACCTGTTTCTCAACACTACCACGTTCTGACACAACAATAGACTTCACAGTAGGGTTAAACATAGAATTTTCATCAAAGACTACATTTCTACTTAGTATAACCCTCTTTTTAGATGGGGACCAGATTCTATACCCTTTAACCCCATCCCCATAGCCTACAAATACTCCCTTTTTAGCTCGTGACTCTAATTTACCCTCATTTACATGATAATAAACAGTATAACCAAAATCTCTTAAGCTAGAGTAATCAGCAGGCTTACCAGACCACACCTCAATAGGGGTTTTGAGGTGTATACCTGTGTGAGGTCCACGATTGATCAGATAACAAGCTGTACTAACCTCTTCTGCCCAAAATCTTCTAGTTAGTCCAGCATTAGAGAGCATTCACCTAGCTCTCTCCAGAAGTGTCTGATTCATACGTTCTTCTACACCATTTTGCTGTGGTGTATCCCTGACTCACTAGTAGAAAAAACCCTTATTGCAGCGGGCTTTTAGACCCCTGTTGCAGCGTACATCGTATGCTGCAACTGGGGGGCCTGCAACAAGTCTGAACTTGTTGCAGCGTACATTGTTCGCTGCGAAAAGTGATTTGTTGCAGCGTACATATATATGTACGCAGTAACAAGTGTGTAAAATTAGGCCAAAATCATGACTTGTCGCAGCGTACAAATTGGTGTACGCTGCAAAAGACCCATCCTGTCGTAGCGAACATCTATTTGTACGCTGCAACAAGTCATGATTTTGGCCAAATTTTACACCCTTGTTGCAGCGTACATATATATGTACGATGCAACAAAGCACTTTTCGCAGCAAAATTTTAGTTTTATCTAGGGATACCTAAAGTGCCTTGCACCAAATATAGAAACCTGTCACAACAATAATAGAATATCGCAACCTGTATAACAAATATAAAAACAATAACTAGTGTTTTGTATACTATATATCCAAAACCAAAGTGCACGTATTACATTTAAATATATGTTCCAATTTCAAAGTACAATACACTTTCATATAAAACATTGTTCTATAACAACTAACCAACTCGATCAAACGCGCTCAAGCCAATAATAAATACTTGCTGGTAAAATACTTAGCCCATTGCTCACGAACCACATCAATTTCCTGACTAGCATAAGGCGCATTCCTCGGAGTGTAGACCTTTACAAAAACAGAAATTTCAATTAAACATTAGATTAAATACGAATTAAATATCACATTTTAACATTCAAGCAACTAATGACAACGTCCTAAAAGTCTAAAATGAGTCCTTAGGTTCTTTAGTTCAAAGTTGGGAGCGAAAATGTCATTTTAGCCTAAATATGACCTATAACGATCAAACAAGCATTAAATGTGCATAAATAGATTAGAATAAGTCTTAGAAACTTAAAACTAAGCATATTAATCATATACTAAGTTTAAAATGAGTCCGTAGGTTCTTAAGTTCCAAGTTGGGAGCGAAAATGCCTCATTTTAGCCTAAATATGACCTATAACGATCAAACAAGCATTAAATGTGCATAAATAGATTAGAATAAGTCTTAGAAACTTAAACCAAGCATATTAATCATATAATAAGTTTAAAATGAGTCCTTATGTTCTTAAGTTCAGAGTTGAGAGAGAAAATGTCATTTTAGCCTAAATATGACCTATAACGACCCAATGAGCCTTAAAGGTGCATAAATAGATTGGAACGAGTCTTATGAAGTTAATATGTTTCTTGTTTTTGACAACTCTTTTCATTAATCAAGTTTCAGGTATT
The DNA here is from genome assembly GCF_020520425.1 of Spinacia oleracea. Taxonomy (NCBI): domain Eukaryota; kingdom Viridiplantae; phylum Streptophyta; class Magnoliopsida; order Caryophyllales; family Amaranthaceae; genus Spinacia; species Spinacia oleracea. Next base: position 98,918,007 of record NC_079489.1, read on the forward strand.
ATTTTCATTTTTGTCTTTTCTTCGTTTTATGGTTTTAGATAGTTTAATTATTTTTCTTCGTTATTCACTAAATCCTAATTTGTCTTTTATTAATATCATGATGAATTATTCAATGTCTTTGATTTCTTTAAATATGTGTCAGTAGTCTAATTCTATGGTTTTAAGGGATATAAGAAAACAGTCAAAATTCAGATACTTAGCAGCAACGGCGGTTTTATTTAATACGGAGTAGTTTTATTTCAATTGATGTGTTCAAGTTATTGTATGATAGAGAAATCCATAATACGGCGTACACAAGTGGATTTTACCAAAATAATAACTGTAACTTCCAGGTAAACTATTTCAAAACTGATGATTGGAAAAATAGCCATTAAAAAAAACTAAGTTTCTGAACTGCAGCCTACCTGGAAAACAGAACGCCTGAATTGATCATATGAGTGTGCGTACATTATAGCAGGACTAGGCCACTGCATATATACATACTGCATCTCTGGAAGCTTAATTCAATCCCATGGCACAATAATGATTCATGCTTGGGTCTGATGGACCATAGTTGAGGGTAGTTTGTGCTTTGGGAACCTGACTCATCTGATGAAAACCCGTATCTTATTGCACAAACGTTGGCTGAAACTTGGGCATGTTGAAAGGAGGCATAAACCCCTGGCCTGTAGGAAATCTCTTAACATACCTGCAGATGTCAAAATAAGACAAATTAACTCTAATACAAACATTTACAAAACCCTTGTCACGTTATAGCAAAAATCGACGCACAACATATGGCCATTCACTGATATATGAAATACTAAAGAAATTAACTTCTTGTATGCATAACACAATAGCATCATCAATATGGCAAGTGTAACAGTAGACAAAGGACACACTTTAACGGTGTACATAGTGTAAAACTTCTTTGACCGATGGCTAGACAAGTGTGTTAAGGGATTTATCTCCACATAAATATTTGCAAGGGAACATACTAAGCATTATAAAATTGACAAACATGCATGACACATAACCAAAACAGAAAAACACAAAGGGGTCATAAAATCAATCTGGTCAATTATGTTCAGTGGTTCATCTAGATACTCGATAATTTAAGCCAATCAGTTTACCAGATAATTGCCCCAACAAACAAAAATCCAGGTCAACTAGACTCTCCCGACCACTTGAAAGGTCTCTTGTTGAACGAAAGGATGAATAAACAGGTAAAGATAATGTTGATCTAACACTCATTGTTTCTGGAGTGCTGGTTACTAGACGGGAAAGGTTCTCCGTTTCTTCTTCCTTCTTGGCTAAAGCTGCTTTGAGGTTGGAAACCTAGCACAGAGTAATCACATGTTTCAACTGTTAGTTCAAACTTCAGAGACAGTAAATTAACTATAAGGAAGTCAACAACTGTAAATACCTGCTCTTTTAAGTCTTTTGTGTGTGCATTGTCTTGGTTTGCCCGAGCAGCACGAAGCTCCACTGCAGATACATGCTAAGCAAATCCTAAAATTAATACGGGGTATATCTTTTGTAAATCAAAATGCTGAAAAAGTTATCTGGAACAACTCTGAGCCAATATTTAGAGACTGATGAACATGTTCACCAGTATTCGATGTTCCTGTGAGGAGGAAAACCCGTCAGTCAGCAGGCCAAATTGTTGGCTATCCTAGTTGCATCTCATTATGGAAAATGCAAGGAACTGATGTGCAGATCAGTAGCCAGCTTAGCTGCCACAACTTTGAGATTGGGACCTTGCGCCTGCTCACTCTACCATAAACAACATTGAAGTTCAGGTGTTGCTGCAGATCAATCCAGATCACTAGGGGTACAAGCAGCATCGAGAGTTGATGTAAGCTCCTTCATGCAGGGAGAAAAAAATAGAAGTCGGAAACAAACAAATTAAGAAGATACTTTGCAGAAATAAATCTAAGCAGAAGTTTTAGAAGAATCAAGAATTAAGAGATACTTATATGTACAACATACCGTAGTGTCCACAGCAGACCGTCATAAGAATGATCCACATTGGCATCAAACAAGATTCTACAGAATAACAGATATAAGAGTGACCATAAAAACAAAGAATCGGCAAAATTGAAATTGCTAAACAAAAAAAGAAGTTTAAGAAGTGTAGACACCTACTTTTGTCCCCATTCCCGAAAGGGAAAGGTTCGATGATGAAAGCGTAAAATCTCCACTTGACAACGCATCTCCTATAAAATAAACGAATCTCAATTCCCCTTGTCATTTCACCCGAAACCTGCTATTTATGGAAACCTGCTAAAAATAGTAACTGCCGTAAAGGGTAGCTTCTAAAAGTGGCAAGTCATAAAAGATAGAAACCTGTCAGAATTAGGTGTTGCACTCCAACGTAAATCCTAAATGAGATAGAAAACTGTGAGAATCCTATTCCTAATATGATTCGGAAATAAGAGTTACGTATTATTTAAAATCCTAACGAGCCTACAGTTCGTAACAGGCCCAGACGCATTCCGTCATAAAATTGATACGCAATGAAAGACTCGATTAAATCTCAAACACTCCGGATTCTAGGAATCCGAATCTGACAAAGAAACGGCCCAAACAACAATTTCAACGCCCAGCCCTGGGCGCTGAAATTGCCTGGATCCTATTTTCAACGCCCGGAGCTGGGCGCCGAAATCTTTGACGCCCAGAGCTGGGCGCTGAAAATACCTAGTACGTGTTTTTTGCTAATTCTTTGTGGATTAGAACTCTGAAATTCTATCTTTCCACGAACTCTTCCCTATAAATACAGCCCCAAATTCGACATAAAAAGAACACACACACAATTCATATTCTGAGTATTGACTCCAACCCTTAGCCTAAGCCTCACGCTGCGAAATTGTTCACGCGTTCTGTCGCAATCGATCCATAAATCGAACAGAACGTATCCTGTCCCATAATTTGAGATTCGTTAAATAAAAGGAGAAATAGCAAAGTCAAAGTGGTTAGTTTTCTGAGAACCGTGACACACCTCTCAAGGGTGCATCGTAATGTGTCCCTTTTCGATGATTTAATTGCTTTCCTCGCCCTTTTTATGAACTGTTAAACTAATTAAATCTGATTGTTCTATCATGCCTAACAAATATAATATTTTTGGGAAATTGGATTATCATGCTAGGTCCCTTAATGCTATTTAAATCAGATAATCGCGATCGATCTAGTATTATATGTTGCATATTGCTAAAATCAACTCAGATTAGCTTAATAGTTAACGCATGTCCCTTCAATTATTTATGCTGAGCTAGTAAGGATATCCTGCCTCAGGAGTGATCGACGAGCGAGTACTCCTCTCGGTAGTTACAGTCCCCCGAACCCTCAATCTCTACCTTGCGGGTGTATGTTGAGAGATACCCACACCAGGGATCACAAGGGAACCTACGGCCGTCGTGGTCAAACATAATTGCACTCCCTTTATGTCACGATAACCGGGTTTTGTCAGTTTTCTCATTGTCGTTAAAAACTGAATGGCGACTCCTATATTACTAGTCAATTGGGTTTAAACTCACAGGAAATCCAATTACACTTGATTGAATAAAAAGAATCGTCACACCCACGAGGGACGAGGTCACGCATTAGCCTCGTGCTTTTTCGACCCCCTCACAGTGGCGACTCCACTGGGGATAGGGAAGGAAATCCTCATGTTTGTAGGTAATCAAAATAGCCGAAGGGTGAAACGATCCTACCCCGCGTTTATTTCCCCATCAAGTTGGGACGACCAGAAAATCAGCATATTAATGTGAACGGGCAGAACATCATAACGAATCTCGGCTCCCTCGGGAGTTGGGACTAAGGATACCTTTTTGCGCCAATAGGGGGGTGCATACGCCGCACATGTTGCCCACTCGGTACTTGTGGAGGTAGTACACCTATCCCGAACCCAATCGCTCGCTCATTAAGTCCCTCTCGCCTGCATGCCCCCTTGGCTTGCACTTGCGGGTTGGCCTCTTGAGCGAAATTCGTCTGTTGAAGACACTACCTCGACCGGGGCATGTGTTGGATCTACGATAGAAGCGGTACCAAGCCAGCCGCAAATAACTACCCATAGAAGCCTATCATAAACTACGTGACATATTTAATTTGCAAATCCATGTTTGTAATGTAGTTATGTGTAGCGAACTGTGTGACTATGTTATGCATGTGCGTACGAATAATGCTAGACAAATTATGCTAGAAAACCAACGACCTTAAAAAAAAAAATTCCCAAACATTCATGAACCGTTTGGCCAAAGAGTTATACCAAAATACGTGTTCCGCAAGCCCGAACGATCGCCACAAAAATAAGCGACGCTTGGGATGGCCGTAACGAATCACACAAACGCTGCCCAACGCGTAAAGGACGTTATTAGGCAATCACGTAAAATCGAAGTCGCATAAACAAAAGTAGACGCAAACAGAAAACGAGAACCAGTCAGGGACGCATTTTCAACGCCCCTGGCTGGGCGCCAAAATTTCTCACGCCCACTGCTGGGCGCTGAAGTTGCTGCCTGGCCTTTTGGTCAGGCACAACAGCCTCGGTACCCGCTCATAAAAAATGTACGTAACAAAAAAAAAAACTTTTCGAAAAAAATTTGCTGCGAGGGCGTATGAAAAGGTACTCGATTCTAAAAGAGACTTGTAAAAAATAAAATAACTCTTTGTGTCGTTGTTAGGCCTCCTATGACGACAATGTTCGGCTCCAAAACCGAACATGCTAATTAAATGACTTTGAATGTCACATGGGCAAAGAATTCAAAAAATGATGTTCGAATAAAGTCTTCAAGAAAAAAAAAATGTTCAAATAAAATAAATAAATCCGAGTCTAGACTAGGCTATGCCAAAGTACAATCTAAATCCTAAGTCTTAGTTGTCTTATCCATAGAATCGGTCCTAATGCTTGGTGTCGTTCTGCAAGTAAAAAGGTTAAATAATATTGAGTCTCCCTTCCTAACATTTAAATCAATAAGCACCCATATGTAATTGTCATCCCTTGCTAAGAATCTACGGTCTCAATACTCTCTCTCACCAATAAAAATAATATATTATAGTATTTGCAAAATGGAAACAGTCACATTCTGGAAATCATTCCCCCATAGTCGCACAACCCCCAAAGTGAACCTAAGGTGTCAATACCATTAGCAAAAAAATTAATGGCCTCAAGGCTCAAGATCACATTGGCTCACGACTATCATAGTCCTCTCGAGCCACTCGCTCCTTTAAATACTCCTAAGTACGGACTAAAAGATTTTCCATGAATGCCACATGACGAACCATGAAAATACCCAAATCGGCATGCCACAAGGCTACCATTGGGGTAAAGCAATACACACTAAGAGAGAAGCCGGACTAATGATTCTAGTCTTGAAAAAATAAAGATTCGATCTCCCTAACTAACTACCTTGCCAACATTAAGCAAATGGCGCATGACAAATGAACACCCAAAGGTTACAATCTAAAGTGTCAACCAACGAAAGTTATGGTCCAATTAGCCTAAGTCTGAGAGTCGCTTGGTCAAGTATTATAGGCTTACGCCATGTCATTATTTTGAGTCTAGGCCACCTCCTTGTATTCATACACGGGTTATAATCAGAAAGATTAATGAAAGTTTGAGTCTAAATCACAACTTCCAATTAAATCCCGTAGAACCGGAATCTGAAAAGAAACAAAAAATTATTTTCAATGTAATTCTTTCGTTAAATTTCAATAAGGTAAAAGCAACATTTTGAATCTACGCTATTTGCACATTTTAAGAAACGACTAAATACGCTTGCAAAGTAAGACAATTTAAAGGTCCACCCTAGGCCTACGAAAATTAAAAGGTCCACTATAGGCCCACCAAACGAGGCTCACTCAATCTCGCCTCGTGACTCAAAGACCACAACCATCTACCCTTTAGCCCAAATTGATTGAAGGATTTATGTTGGGGAGAAATCCCAAGCAAAAAGAAAAAATAGAAAGAGAAAAGGGAGAGCGAAAAGAGCGAGCCATGAAATACTTAGCCCGTACCTCCCAAAGTGCGAAATTTACCCAAGTAAACGAAGGAAAAGAATTGAGTCAACCAATCCAAATCATAAAATTCTACGATGTCTACCCTTTCCAATCCTTATGTTCTTAGACGCCTTCGCTCCGGGGCCCCTATTCAGCTCATTTAACCCAGCCATGTTCTCATTGCCATAACCCAAGAAACCATTACCTCGACCCTTGTTCTTGAACTTGTTATCAACTGCAAACCACGTACGGTCATTGACACGTGCGTCATACTCATTATTTCCAAAACCTGCTCTTACACCACCATTAGCATAATGACCATGTAACTTGTTTGGATACATCCTGTTGATATACCCTTGAGCCGTCCCCATGCTACTCATTGGCCTTGGTTAATGTAAACTCATGACGCTAGCTCGAGGCTGCAAATTGTGAGTCCTAGCAAATATAATCCTCATGCTTGACCAATACCTGTACAAATTATCCTATCTCATTCAACCCATCTTTCGAACCGTCTTGAGTCACGAATAAAAAAGAAGACAAATGAAAAGTACAAAATATAATAAATAATAAAAGATCAATCTTTGCAAAGCGCCTTTAAAAGTTCGTCTAAAAAAGAAAAAGAAACATTTAGCGCACCAAAAAAGATCCGCCCAGAAATCATTTTCAGCGCCCGCAGCTGGGCGCCGAAATCTTTAACGCTTCAGCCTGGGCGCTGAATCTCTCTGCTCGCCAAATTTTTTCCAGAAGTGCTCGTCATTTTATCCGCACATGCACGGAAAAATAACGAACACTTGGAGGGGTACAACACGTATTCAGGTATATGTACCAAAAAAAAAAAACACATGAAAAGAAAATACATGTACTTAAAAAATAAAACAAAATTTTGGCTTACGGCAAAGCAGCAGATTAAAATAATAATGAACTTCACTTATCTCATCCTATTTCAAACATTACGGTTCCACCTCAGAACGTACTTGTTTAAAATCAGCATTCTAAGAAACCATTTTCTAGGCTAAGAACTACGCAAGACCTGATTCCAAATTAAATCTATTTAAAGCGGATACGTAGGCAATCCATGATTCGGTCCAACCAATTTGCAAAAATATTAAAGCCTATAGAAAAACAAGAATAAAAATAGAAGTCCCTTATTGAAATTTAATTACTTGCAATCCAAGTCGAAAGAAAAATTGAAAGCACGAAGAAGAATCCAAGTCACCAAGATGCCAAAATTAATGAGCACACATCGAAAAATAATAAGGGCACGTACCCTTGCCAGAAGGAGCACTCACACTCCTAGGCACTTAGCCAAGACTCAAAAGATCGCTTTGCCTCAATTGAATGGGGGCTAGCGCAAGCGTCCATGACCTCTAAAGTACTGGACTTGACTCTCCCTAAAGCGAACTAACTCACTTAAAGACCTTCTTTTACCACTAGACATAGTCGTTCGCTTAAAGACCTTCTTCCACCACTAGACACAGTCATGATCGCCAACAAGTAGTAAAGGCATAAGCTTGCAATGAAAAAGAATGTTCTAGGGCATCGCCCCATCGTTCCTTCGAACTCAGGGCACCCGTTCATTCGAATGATTGCTAATCTCCTTTGAAAAAAAATCAGACCTTGTCAATAGGACTTGGCACTTAACCAAGGCTCACCCTACTCAGACATATGATGCGGGCATCTACAATCGAAATCTAAAAAGCATCATTAATGGGAAGACATAACAGCAACTGGGGACTAAAAATTGAAATGAAAGAGCTAGGGAAAGAACTAAGTATACCTTGACCTTTTGTGCAGACATACACCAAGTAAATCTAAGTCAATTTGAAAACGGTTTATATTCCCGCAATTCTGGAAAAGATGGCCCTAAAAGCCTAAAGTATATGCCAGACGGGCACAAGTATACCTTGACGCCTGCACCTTGGCTTCCAGCAAATCCTTAGACAGCATTCCGAAAATCGTAACAGTATTTTGATTCACTCATGTGATCCTGTACGAACCCTTTCAATAAGTCAACTTGCCTAGTACACCTCGGATTGTACACAGTAGGACTCGGATTTTTAATAAGTTTCAAATAATTTTCAAAGACTTTTTCGAACATAATAAAGTGTCGTTGGTTTAAGCTAAGTATGTATTTATCTCGATATTGCAAGTGAGTCAAAAAGATTTCTAAATGTGATTATGGGTAAAGAAAGGCACCTAGCTTTTAGTCAAGGCACATTTCAACATGTGACTACCTTGACCATGGCAATGTCGCACAATACGACATTTACAGGAAAAGTAGCAAAATCACTACTCGAACGTACCTCGCACTAAACGAGTCTGGTTCAAACTATTCATGATCCATGTCACCATGAATGCATAAAAACGTATGCAAAGCATTATAGCACCAAGCCAATCCCGTAGCTACAATTGGGGGCTTGAGAAAAACACTCTAAAAATGCTCGAAATAGCGATTTTATCGCAAATTCTCGACGCTAATGCTATACACACGTCATAGGGGCACAATCCTAAGGTCAATCGTGTAAAACAAACCTTAGGATGGCTACAACCCCTCCCAAATCCTAAGCGTTACTTAGAATATATAAAGTCACCCCACTAACAAGGGTAACTGAAAATCGCGAGTCACCAAAACTCCGATCAAACTACTGCACTTAATGCTCGCCCTATAAAGCGCCCGTTACACAGTCTACCTTGTTCCAAAGCAAAAGCGAAAGAAAAAAAAAATCAAGGATAAAGAACTGTCAAAATATACCCAGAAATCATTTTCAACGCCCAGAGCTGGGCGCCGATATCTTTAACGCCCCAGCCTGGGCGCTGAATATTTCTGCTAGCCAAGTTTTGCCCAGATATAAAAATAACAAAGAAACACCTATGAATCCTCGCATCGAACGAAGTAATAAGCCGTGCAAACCCACGCAGAAGATGCTACACTTGTTCGAACACCTGAACGAGGCATGATGAAGTACTCCAATGCAGAAAAATAATAATATCCCAACACCTGGAGGAATGTTCTAAGACACGCCGTTAGGCCACACAAGCCTACGTCGCACCATATATTCAACCGTCCCACGGTACAAGTCTAAAAGAAGAGTAAGGCATATTGCACTAATGTAGGCACGACCAAAGAGCATGTGTAAAAGAGGCAAAGACTACTTATCGCCCAAATTCAAAATGCAAGCCACACGACTTCTACATTAAGGATTAAAGGTAGCAAAATATTACCTACCACGAAAGGGATAGCTCGCACCTACACGAGCGGAACCCCAAGGCATCTTTCTCGAAGAACCTACAAAAATCGTATGCCAAAAGGAAGCATCCCAATGTGCATACTTGGGGGCTCCAAGCTACGAAACGACCATAGCAAAATAAAAAATCTCGAAGAAAATGTTTGAACGATCGAAAGGGCACGATGCTTGAGCCCACTTCATGAATGGGCCTGACCCCTATCAAGCTTCTAAGCAAACTATTCCAAAATCAGTCATTGCTCAAAAAAAAAATGATTCAAGCGAACTGATTAATGGACCGCACACAACGGCCATTCTATGAACTCTCGTTCGCACATACATATCATCATTCACGAACACGTTCAAAAAATATAAGAGCGATCAAAGTCTTACACCTCAAGGTATGTTCCTCGGGCCATATAGACTCGCCCAACTATTGCAATAACTGTACGCCTTAAGAGCAACAGTTCCTTAAAATAATCGCCCCAAAGCGATAAGCACCGTAGTCCACCAATCGGCTACGGCTTCTCAAGAAAATCATCACGTTCTAAAAATATAGAAAAAACAAAAGAGAAGAGAATACATAGAACTTCCAAGTGAAATAAACGAATGAACAAGAGGCCAACTGTGTCATCAAAAGACTAGCCCAAACAACATTTTCAACGCCCCACCTGAGCGCGAATTATTTCAACGCCCAGGCCTGGGCGCCGAAAATGAACCCAAGCTCAAAAAAGGCCCCAACTTCTATTGGGCCCTGTCGTATCTGTGCGACTCGAAAATTGCCAATTTCTTTACTGAAAGTTGCACCTAACGACTTTGTCAAGAGTAGCACACCACTACGAAGATCGCTCGCACTTACGAGCACGATCCCAAACACAATCAAGGACATTACAAAATGCGTATCCCCAAAGAACCTCTTTGACAAGAACTGACCGCCAAGCACGAGTACTTGGTGGCTCGAAAGAAAAAATATATCTCAAAAAAAAGGTATGCAAAGTTAAAACAATATTCCCAGAGTACGCTGTACGAAGTCCCGTGTTTGGATGTCTCAAAAATTAAAACCGATTTACGACCTCAAGACAAAGGTCGCCATTGACACTTATACATAGTCCCCTAATCAAGGACCCAGGTAGTGGCAAGATTGAGCCATAAAGACTAGCTCAAAACCATGAAAGATGATGACCACAAGACAATGTTCCGTCTAAGCACGTTGTCAACCCACATTCAGGTTACAACTAAATTCGAGCATCCCTCGGAAGAATTCGCTCTTGCAAGAATGAACAAAAGAAATTCTCAAAGAAATCACAAAAAACCAAAGAAATAGGAACTCGCCCATCTTCAGTTGGCAAGACCGCGGCACGCGAATCCCAAATCAAAAAGACGAATTCAGGTTCGCTCACCTCCAGCGAGCGGGGCGTCCACCCTTAGCGGACAGGGCTCGCCCACCTTCAGCGGGCGGGGTCTGCGTCACTAGCCGCGCAGGTCCTCAGATTTCGAAAAAATCATCAAATTCAAAATAGGCTCGCCATCTTTAGTCGGCGGGGTCTACGTCACAAACCGCGTAGGTCCTTATTTTCAAAAAAGCACAAACAAATTTCAAAATAGATTCGTCCACTTCTATCGGACGGGGTGTCCACCCTTAGCGGACAGGTTCGCCATCTTCAGCCGGCAGGGTCTACGCCACAAACCGCGTAGGTCCTTATTTTCAAATTTCAAAAACAGATTCGTCCACTTCTATCGGACGGGGTGTCCACCCTTAGCGGACAGGTTCGCCATCTTCAGCCGGCGGGGTCTACGCCACAAACCGCGTAGGTCCTTATTTTCAAATTTCAAAAACAGATTCGTCCACTTCTATTGGACGGGGTGTCCACCCTTAGCGGACAGGCTCGCCATCTTTAGCCGGCGGGGTCTGCGCCACTAACCGCGCAGGTCCTTAGTCGCTGCAGTGATAACTTTTTCTGGTTTTCCCTTTTCCAAAAATTAAAAGGATTGGTTTTCCGTTTTTTCCAAAAAAGAGCGATGTGCTGGATTTTCCTTCTTTTTACGTCCCATAAAAACAAGGGGGTTTTCTCGTTTAGCTAGCCTTGAAAATGAGAATCTTTAAAATCATTTTTACCTCGTGGTTGGGCTTGGCCAGGCCCAATTACACTTTATAGCTTTGATTTCGAAAACATCTGTAGCTACTCCCAATGACAAAGTGAGGGAGTTTCTACGCATCTTTTGATCCTTCCAATGACAAAGTGAGGAAGTTTCTATACTATCCGTTGACAAATCCCAATGACACGTGAGGGATATGTCGACATTTCAAGTGATGACCCTTAAGTCAAATGTTATCACTCGGGGGGTCGTGAAACCCTCGCAAAACAGGTCACATACACCATGGCTTGTGTGGCGCACTCCGTCTAATACTTTGACCATCGTCTCATCTCGAGACTCAATCAAAATAGGGGCTAACTGTAGACACCTACTTTTGTCCCCATTCCCGAAAGGGAAAGGTTCGATGATGAAACCGTAAAATCTCCACTTGACAACGCATCTCCTATAAAATAAACGAATCTCAATTCCCCTTGTCGTTTCACCCGAAACCTGCTATGTATTGAAACCTGCTAAAAATAGTAAATGCCGTAAAGGGTAGCTTCTAAAAGTGGCAAGTCATAAAAGATAGAAACCTGTCAGAATTAGGTGTTGCACTCCAACGTAAATCCTAAATGAGATAGAAAACTGTGAGAATCCTATTCCTAATATGATTCGGAAATAAGAGTTACGTATTAATTAAAATCCTAACGAGCCTACAGTTCGTAACGGGCCCAGACGCATTCCGTCATAAAATTGATACGCAATGAAAGACTCGATTAAATCTCAAACACTCCGAATTCTAGGAATCCGAATCTGACAAAGAAACGGCCCAAACAGCAATTTCAACGCCCAGCCCTGGGCCCTGAAATTGCCTGGATCCTATTTTCAACGCCCAGAGCTGGGCGCCGAAATCTTTGACGCCCAGAGCTGGGCGCTGAAAATACCTGGTACGTGTTTTTTCCTAATTCTTTGTGGATTAGAACTCTGCAATTCTATCTTTCCACGAACTCTTCCCTATAAATACAGCCCCAAATTCGACGTGAAAAGAACACACACACAATTCATATTCTGAGTATTGACTCCAACCCTTAGCCTAAGCCTCACGCTGCGAAATTGTTCACGCGTTCTGTCGCAATCGATCCATAAATCGAACAGAACGTATCCTGTCCCATAATTTGAGATTCGTTAAATAAAAAGGAGAAATAGAAAAGTCAAAGTGGTTAGTTTGTTGAGAACCGTGACGCACCTCTCAAGGGTGCGTCGTAATGTGTCCCTTTTCGATGATTTAATTGCTTTCCTTGCCCTTTTTATGAACTGTTAAACTAATTAAATCTGATTGTTCTATCATGCCTAACAAATATAATATTTTTGGGAAATTGGATTATCATGCTAGGTCCCTTAATGCTATTTAAATCAGGTAATCGCGATCGATCTAGTATTATATGTTGCATATTGCTAAAATCAACTCAGATTAGCTTAATAGTTAACGCATGTCCCTTCAATTATTTATGCTGAGCTAGTAAGGATATCCTGCCTCTAGAGTTATCGACGAGCGAGTACTCCTCTCGGTAGTTACAGTCCCCCGAACCCTCAATCTCTACCTTGCGGGTGTATGTTGAGAGATCCCCACACCAGGGATCACAAGGGAACCTACGGCCGTCGTGGTCAAACATAATTGCACTCCCTTTATGTCACGATAACCGGGTTTTGTCAGTTTTTCTCATTGTCGTTAAAAATTGAATGACGACTCCTATATTACTAGTAAATTGGGTGTAAACTCACAGGAAATCCAATTACACTTGATTGAATAAAAAGAATCGTCACACCCACGAGGGACGAGGTCACGCATTAGCCTCGTGTTTTTTCAACCCCCTCACAAGAAGCCATTGACAACAACAACATCTCTAGTTTATTCCAGATATAAGAAGGCCTGCTTTTTGTTTCCTTGTCTTTAAAATAAACAAAAACAGCAACAACTCAAGCATGTATACATTTATTCCATTGGCAGGATCTGTGCAGGCCAAGTAAATACAGTTTTACCTCTAACCAACTAACCCAAAAATGACACTAAAAGTGCAGTAAAATATATTATAATGATGCTACGTAATAATGACATGAGGAAAGCTTATACCGAGTTACTGACTTACACCCTTGTACCATAAAACTCTAATAGGGGGTGGGGGGGAGATAAATTGTTCCAAAAGAAAAAAGGTACACTCAGACAATTCAGAAGATTGAACAAACAAGAGTCGGGAGAAGTACACCTGTACACAGGTAACTGGGCCAACCCTCATAGAGAAAAAAATGAAGAGATAAAAAATATTTAAAAAAGAACATTGAACTTGCTGAAGTCCCTGACAAAAATTGTGCTGAGGAGTCAAGATCAAGGCAGTCAGCTTACCACGACACATCAAACTTTAAGATGTCAGAAAATTGTATATTTATACTTAAGGTTAAAAAACGTTCTTTTTGGCGCACTTTGAGATTTAGTTTAAAACTTCTATCCAGCACAGCAGCTGGAAACCCACTATTGATCTAAAATCAAGTCAATGTCGTTGTCCTTGAGAGCACCATAAGAAGGTCACTTAATCAAATCAAGTCAAATTGAACCACTTCACTCTAAACCATCAGAAACTACAAAAAGGAATCACATTACTGCATTGCAACAAATTATGCACCTGTAATAGAATCAAGAATAAAAGTATAAAAAAAACTAAACTTGAATCACAGGCTAGGACCACAAATTCCCTCCTCGACTGTCTTTCTAGATTTCCACCGTTGAGTCATGAGAAAAGATTCAATTGAATGGATTGTAAGTCACCAAGGAAGGGACAGTGTGGATCATTTGAGTTAATGAACCGAGCCGTGGCCTTCAGCAAGTTAAGTTCACGTTGGACCTGTGATTCACTAGAATCACTGCAGCAATCCGTAACAAGGTATGGGGTCCAGCCTATGAACTAAGTAACATTATCATAGGACTATTTTACTATCCTTTAATGTTTTACTTGAGAAGGGAAAGTTACTTTCGCAAATATAGCTGTGACATACTCACCGCCTAAAACATTGACCAAGGGAGTAACTTCAGAACAACAAAAGCAAAAATGACTCTAAATATGTAAAGAGACTCTTCAATTTAACATGAACTGCCGACTCGGATATAGCCAACCATGACAGAAAGCATTACATATATTCCTAAAATGACTATCCAATGAAAACCCACACCAAGTATTATGCAAACAAGAAAACCCTCAGCATAGACTGAAAGGTAAAGTCACATTTATCAGGAAAGTTTTTACCCACGTTCCGGGTTAGACTAATCATAATTACAAGAATTCATACTGAAGTAACTTCTTTCGCAATGAAAAGTCACTCACTTTCTACAACCACTCAAATTCTTGTTCACACTTTATAATCATTGAAATGAAAAATTACAATCGTCATACAACAGAAACCTCAATTACAAGCTAAAACTTGCTTACAAAGAAATGGAAAATCACAATCTCTAGTAAAGTTTTCTGCATCTACGTCACAAAAGACTAATCAAATCTAAAAAAATCATACTTCAACAACTTTCTTGCCAAAAGATTTGCTAACTTTCCAACACCAATTAATTTCTCATTTGATAAATATCATAGCAACCCAATTGAAAGAATTAGCCCAAATTTCACAAAAATAAATAAATAAAACAGTAATTAAGATATGTAATAGGCTTCATAACCAACACATGTCGATTATTAAAGAAATAAGGTAGGGAAATTTGCAGCAACAGCAGAAAAGAGAATCAAATCAGGGTTGAACAACAAGAACCTAATCAAAGCAAATTTTCACAAAAACCAAGACTAATTGTCACCAAATTTCAACAATTACTTGCAGAAAGCCCCAAAAAATCACGAATTAGAGAAAACTTGGAACAAAAAAGGGGGGATTCAGAAAAAAGCGTCAAAATGGGAGTTACCTGGGAAAGAAACCGCGGCGAGAAAAGGGGGGAGAATTCACGAAAAGGACCTCGGAATTGGGGGAATATGGCGGAGAAAGAAGGGATTTAGGAGAGAGAAAGAGAGAAGATGAAGAAGAAAAAGAAGAAGAAGAAGAAGAAGAAGAAGAAGAATGAGGAGGTGAGAGAGTACGCGGTGTTAAAAATGGCTTCACGCAGGGAAAGCTGAGGGAAGAAGAGGGAGTACTGAGCGTGGATATGGTTCTCGAATTTGGTCCTTAGGTTTGAGATGAAATGTTTGTCTTAATTAACTTTGCAGCGAAAAAAATTACATGTTATTGCAGGGGGCTTTTACCTGTACGCTGTAAAATAAAAGGCTTATTGCAGGGGGCTTTTACTATGTACGCTGCAAAAAACTCTTTTGCAGGGGGCAATTAATTTGTACGCTGCAACAACCCTTTACAGAGTTTGACCCGCGTTGACCTACTGGTTGTTGAAGCGTATTAATACATGTACACTGCAACAAGGGGGTTGCAACAGGGGTTTTTTCTACTAGTAATTGTATGATTCCTAGTGATCCCTTCATTCTTGCAGAACTCATCGAACTCAGACCAACAAAATTCTCGACCATTATCAGTTTGCAGCCTTTTGATCTTCTTCCCTGTTTGATTCTCCACTAATGCCTTCCACTATCTGAAATTCTTAAAAGTTTCACTTTTATGCTTCATAATGAACACCCAAGTCATCCTTGAGAAATCATAAATCATTGACACAAAATATCTGTGACCCCCTAAGGACTCCACCCGGGAAGGACCCCAACAATCAGAATGGATGTAATCAAGTGTGCATTTTTTTCTGTGTATACCTTTAGGGAACTTGCTGCGATGTAGCTTCCCAAAAATACAATGTTCACAGAGTTCAAGATCCGTGACCTTGTGACCACAAAGAAGATCCTCTTTTGACAGAATTTGCATCCCTCTTGCACTCATGTGACCAAGCCTCATATGCCATAACTTGTTCATGTTCTCCTTATCAATCTCCGAGGATGCAATAGCAACAGAACCTGATAAAGTAGAACCTTGAAGAAAATACAAGGTACCACGTTTTACACCTTTCAAAACCACATTCGAACCCTTGCAGACATGTAAAACTCCACCTTCACCCCGAAAACTGAAACCCTTGTTGTCTAACATACTCAAAGATATCAGATTCTTTGTCATAAGTGGAACATTCCTAATCATTCAATGTGCAGAATTTACCATCATGTGTCCGAATTTTAATTGAGCCTATTCCAACCGCCTTACAAACAGAACTATTAGCCATAGAAATATTGCAACTATCTACTTGCTCGTAGGTTGTAAACCACTCCCTATGCGGACATATATGGTAAGACGCTCCAGAATCAAGGATCCACACATCACTGTGATGCGTGTGCTCATCAGCAACTAGAGAAATGTCCTCTTCAGAATTGGTATCAGCTACCGCAGCAGTACCTGGAGATTTATCCTGTTGCCTCTTCTTCCTGGGACAATCAGATTTCCAGTGTCCCTTCTCCTTACAGTAATTACAAACATCATTAGGTTTAGGACCCTTAGAAACTGGTTTCTTGAATTTCTTCTTCCCCGAATTTCCATGCCCATAACTCCCACTAGCTACTAACCCAGCAGCCTGATTATCTGTACCTGTACCAGTCGCCCTATGGCGCAGCTCTCTAGTGTGGAGGAATGATCTAACCTCCTCTAGAGAAATAGTATCACTACCAACGATAAACGATTACACGAAATTTAATATGATAATGGTAAAGAAACAAACAGAATTAAAGCAGCATCCTCATCTTTAATTTTAACATCAATATTACTCAATTCTAATAAGATTGTGTTTAATTGATCTAAGTGATCTCGGAGAGGCATACCTTCCTGCATTCGCAGACTGAACAGACATTGCTTCAGAAGCAACTTATTGGTTAAGGACTTTGTCATATACAGACTCTCGAGCTTAACCCACAAACCTTGTGCGGTTTCCTCCTCCGCGACCTCGGTGATGATATCGTCAGCAAGACACAACAAATCGTCGAGTGTGCCTTCTCCTCCAGAACGGCCATCTCATCGGTGATTGGATCTGCCGACTTCCTAGCAAGCGGCGCCCACAGCCCTTGTTGTTTCAACAAGGCTCGCATCTTGATTCGCCATAAACTGAAACTATTACTGCCGGTAAATTTCTCGACCTTCACGTTAATACCAGACATCTTTCTCAACGAAAATTTCAAACCCTATAACAGATCCGGCTCTGATACCAGTTTGTTATAACGGATGCAAAAAAAATATTAAATTAACGTAATTAAAGAACGCAGAGATTTAACGTGGTTCACTAACAATGTGTTAGCTACGTCCACAGGTAGAGGGGAGGAAAGTTTTATTGATCTTGAGGAATACAGATTACAGAATACGGCTAGGTTATGACCTAAAGAGTTTATATAGTACTCCCCAGACAGATGCGGAAAAGCCCAGAAAATAGGCCCAAAACAGATAACCCGTGTCCAAAATAACAGATACCAAAGTGAGATCCCCGTGCTGGGGCGTTGCAGTAAGGGGCTTGACCGATTCAAGGAATTATCTAACAGTTTTACAAGGCCTATTCCAGTCGAAATGACACTAAGCAATCCAAATTGGAACGCCGACCCACAAAACCGAGCGTGCCGGGCACCGTCCTGTAAAACCGAGTTTAAACCCGAAAACGGCTTGTTTTTAATCGCAAAATCAAAGCCTTAATCAGTAAGAATTCACTACGTACCAACATTCGTACGATAAGTACAAAGGTACATCCATAAGAGACAAATACAAGGACGGTGTCATCGTCCTTGCTTTGGCGTTTCCTAGACCACGTCACATGCGCCAGGCGCAGGGCCTTGCGCTGGGCGCAGGTGGCTTTTGGATTTTAGCCGGCTAATTCTCTATTTAAGCCCTCATTTCCAAGCATTTTAGGGCAGCAAATCAAAAACATAACGTCGTAATTTCAAAATCAGTCCTCAAAATCAAAATACAAAAATAAAACTCTAAACTACAAATTCTTATACAATTTCAAATATTTAAGCAATTGGGAGCACAAATCGGAAATCCAACCTAACCCTAACTAGGTAATTCCGAATCCCCACTCAAATCTACAATGTTTTCTACTCTTCGACCTTTCTAAATAAAAAATCCTATGATGTTATCATTAGGGTTCATACCCTTGATTAACTAGGAGAAACAATGCCAAATGTGTCATCTTTGGGAGGTTTCACTCTTGAAACCCTCTCCAAATGATTGTCCAAAACACCATTTTAATTATGCCATACAAGATTCAATCTTTATTTAAAAAATGATTAGTAAAGTTGACACTTTTACTCTTAAAAGTGTTACTTACGACAATCACACATTTTTACAAAATCAAAACCCTTTTATTATTCAAATACGAGTTGTGGATTCTATGATGTTTAAGGTTGTTTGTAATCACTTCCTTAAACTAGAATCAATGTCAAAGTTATGGAGCATATTAAAGTTGAGATCTTTTTCACATTAAAAGGTTTGGACTTTAAACATTTAGCCTCCTAAGTTCAAGATTCAATATTCAAGATTCAATGATGTTTAATGTTTTTTGTAATAACTTCCTTAAACTAGAATCAATTCCAAGTGATGGAGCACATCAAAGGTGAGGCCTTTTTAACATTAAAAGGTCTAACCTTTGAGATTCAAAACTCCTAATTTCAAATATTCAAGTTCAATATTCAAGTTCTATATTCAAGTTCAATATTCAATATCAATTTCAATAATCAAAATCTAAGACACTTTGGGATGAACAACTTATCCTAAAGTTGAGATTTTTAGAATTGAATCCGTGTCGGACGCACTTATTATTAAGTAGTCATTTGGCGTTCAGATCTCAAATACAATAGTTCAATTTCAATATCGTTATTTCAATACCACATTTCAATATCGTCATTTCAATACCGCATTTCAATATCGCAACTTTCAATAACGCATTTCAATATCGCACCTTTCAATATCGCATTTCAATATTGCACCTTTATTCTTGCTATTTCAATTCCGCACTCTTTACTCACCTTATTTTGAGGTGATGTGGTTTTGTACGCACTTTCAATAATTCCTTTACTTGTTGTGATGATGCTTTACGTGTTTATTGTTTTCATCACTTCACATACTAAATCCAACAAAATGCAAACACGCTTAACAAAGATAATTTTTGGACAAACCGGCCTTAGGTTCCTTCAATTAACTTTAAAGCAAAGTGATCACGATACAAGTAGAAATTCTATGTTCTAAATTCAAAGTTCAAACCTACATAGTGTCATGACTAGGGTTATCCGAAAATGCTTCTTGTCATGTACTCGAATACAATTTTTGAAGCTCGCGGAATAAGCACTTCGTTCCCCTGCCCGGATCTCACCCATACGTTTCTAAGATTCAATGACTTATCCACAGAAGACTCAACTTTGGTGTTTCCAAACGGGACCCTAAAAATTGTTTGCTGGCGACTCCTTCGAAATTCAAATCTTTCAATGCCCGTAGGGGAAATAAAAAAAAGAGTACGCCAAAAATACCCCCTACAACTTTCCTTTTTTGACATGTTTTTGTCCCCACTTCCAATTATATTAATATATTTCTCTATTTCTTGTGATCACTACCCTTAGTCACATCATCTTTTTAATACTCTCTTCGTTCCTATTTAAGTGTCCACTTTCCAAAAATAGCGTTTTCTTATAAGTGTCCACTATCCATTGTTGGACCACACTTTTCCCATTTTTTCATACAATTTTCTCACTTTTCCATACACTTTTCTCACTTTTCTATAAATCATGATTGTTTTTTATTACACATTCTACACTTTTCCCATTTCTCCATCCCCACATCCCCTTTTATTTGTACTTCATCAATAAACAATTATCTACTTTATCAATCATTGTTTTTCTTACACACTTTTTATTTTCCTTAATTTTTGACACTTAAATAGGTAGGGAGCGAGTATAAAAAATAATTAACCTATTACCCCACTTTCATCCTATTTTAATACATTCAACTCACCCTCCTAAAACTACGTGTCGGTCATAATTTTTCTCTTTTTAAAATACAAAGGGAGTATTTAAAAGGCAAATCACCATTCACCAGATTTAATTCAACTAAAATTGCATCTTGTACCTCTTTAGGAACCCCACCAAAATAAATAGAGTGCTTAGCTTTACTAGCTTTATTCACCGAAGCACTAGAAACGACGTTGAAAGCACTAAAAAGTTGTATGATAGACTCTATATCGCCTCTAGAGTAGAGAAGCAAATCATCCGTGAAGCAAATGTGAATCAGGGTAAGCCTTTTGCACCTTGGGTGAAACGTGAAATTTGAATTACCCCTCAATTCCAATAAACACCTATTAAGGTATTCCATGCACAAGACAAAGAGATACGGGAAAATGGGATCACCTTGTCTAAGACATTTCCTTCCTTCAAAAGGTTATGTCATATTCCCTTTTACATTAAACGAGTAAGACGTAGTTGTTAAGATATGGAAGGGAATTGGATTACTAATGACAAAGGAATAAGTGTAAATGATTACTTCAAGGATATTTACTCTAACAAGGAAACAAAAAAGACAACAGATTAAAGGAGATTGAAGATGGTCCGAAAGGTTTAGAGAAAACCTTGAGTGAGGAGCAAATAGATTGGCTCTCAAGACCTTACACAAAGGAAGAAAAAAAAGGCTTTATTTGATATGGATCCTTGGAAGTCTCCTGGCCCGGATGGGGTGCCTGCTGGTTTCTATCAAAGAAATCGGGAGTGGGTGCAATGTGATGTGGTTGAAACAGTTAAGTATGCACTTGAGACATGCCATATTTTAAGGGAGCTAAATATCACACATATATCCCTTATTCCAAAAAGCGTAGCCTTGATTTTGTATCAATGTTCAGACCAATCAGCCCCTGCAATGTTACTTATAAAGTGATTTCAAAAACTATAACCAATAGATTGAGGAAAGTCATCAATCTTTAAGTGGGAAGATTGCAGAACGCATTCGTCCCAGGTAGGCTAATAGCGGAAAACATTTTAGTCGCTCATGAGCTCCTCGATAACATTAGGAAGACGAAGAAAGTCAAGTGCTCTAAAATTTCTATTAAAGCAGATATGAGTAAGGCATATGACAAAGTTAAATGAGATTTTTGGGAGCAAGTGTTGACCAGGATGAAGTTTCCCCCAATTCTTATCAAAACTATCATGAATTGTGTGACTTCAGTTTCATTTTCAATTTTGATCAATGGTCAACCCCAGAAATCCTTTAACCCCAAGTGTGGCCTTCGACAAGGGGAACCCCTTATCCCCGTACCTGTTTATCTTATGCATGGAATATCTTTCAAGTCTACCGTGTAAGGATGAAAGGAATGGTAACATTAAAGGAGTGAAGATTGCCCAAAATGCTCCTATGATTTCTCATCTCTTTTTTGCGGATGACCCTGCGTTCTTCCTTAAAGGAACTACGGATAACTGTAAAATGTTTGCAAATATCATGGACATCTACTGCAAGGCCTCTGTCAGATTATTTACCAGGAGAAATTATTACTCCTTGTCAGCTCAAACACTCCTCCTGAACTGGCGTCAAATCTCCAAGAGATAGTTAACTTCTCACTGTCAGAGAACTTTGGGATTTATTTAGGCTTGCCTACTGATTTTAACATGAATAGGAGGAACCTCTTTGAAGCCATCATTTGCAAGGAAAAAGAAAAATTGAATGCCTGGAACTCGCTTTTCCTTTCCCCCGCAGGGAGACTTACGCTAATAAACTCGGTGCTCAACACAATGGGGAACTACTATCTATCTGTATTCAAATGTCCCACACAAGTCATGAACATGCTTAGAACTATCATTGCGCGATTCTAGTGGTTTGGAGCTAAGAAAGAAGCGAAGTTTATTGGAAAAGTTGGAAATGGATTACTAGAAGTAAAGAAGATAGGGGTTTGGGAATTAAGGACCCCAAGATCTTTAATAAAGCGTTGTTAGCCAAACATGGTTGGAGGATGACAAATGAAAGGGACTCCCAGATTTAGGGGAATCGAATGGGGACTAGAGTTATTAAGAAAAGGATTGGTGTGGGATATTGGGGATGAATGTATGGAAAAATGTGATCAGCCGTGGATTGTTGGGAATAGGCCAATGTGGAGAAACAATAAACTGGTGATGAAAAAGGAACATGTAAGAAGACTGGTACTGAATAACCATCTCATGGAGCGAGATCATGATTGAAAATTGCTTTGCTGAAGAGAGGGTGGGAAAAATCCTCTCTATTGCCCAGTTGGAAATAAGCAATATGGACACCATCAGGTGGAAATATGAAAAATTTGGGAATTTCACAGTGAAGAGTGGAAATAGAATTTCAGAAGGAGGACTTAGATAGGGAGCCAGTAGGAATAAGAACTAAAGGAAAAACATATTGGAAACGGATTTGGAAGGGCAAGTTAAGCAATACGTGAAAGGTTTTCTTAAGGAGGATCACCTGTAATGCCTTACTAGCAAGAAAGGAATTCATTAAAAGGAAAATTGTGAAAGATCCTATGTGCAAACTCTATAGTGATAAAATGGAAATTCTAGAACACTTATTTAGAGATTGTTTCATCAGTAGTCATGTATGGGCTGCTGTGAGGGGGTCGAAAAAGCACGAGGCTAATGCATGACCTCGTCCCTCGTGGGCGTGACGTTGTCAGATCAAGTGTAGTTAGATTTCCTGTGAGTTTCCACCCAATCGACTAGTAATATAGGAGTCGTCATTCAGTTTTTAACGACAATGAGAAAAACTGACAAAACCCGATTATCGTGACATAAAGGGAGTGCAATTATGTTCGACCACGACGGCCATAGGTTCCCTTGTGATCCCTAGTGCGGGGATCGCTCAACGTACACCCGCAGGGCAGAGATTGAGAGTTCGGGGGACTGTAACTACCGAGAGGAGTGCTCATCGATAACTCCAGAGGCAGGTTATCCTTACTAGCTCAGCATAAATAATTGAAGGGACATGCGTTAAACTATTAAACTATTCTGAATTAATTTTAGCAATATACAACACATAATACTAAATCGATCGTGATTATCTTATTTAGATTGATTTAAGGTACCTAGCATGATAATTCAATTGTCCAGGGTATTATCTTATTAGGCGTGATAAATCAATCAAGTTAATAGTTTGACAATTTTATAAAAGGGCGATGAAAGCGATTAAATCATATGAGGGACACATTACAACGCACCCTTGACTGGTGCGTTACGGTTCTCAGAAAACTAACCACTTGGCTTTACTATTTCTCCTTTTATTTAACGAATCTCGGGTTTCCAAGCAATGTTCCAGTATTTAGGCTTAAATCATCAGCTACAAGGGGCAGGACGCGTTCTGTTCGACTTTTGGGTCAATTGCGCAAGCACGCGGGATCAATTTCGCAGCGTGAGGCTAGGCTTAAGGCTAGAGTCAATACTCAGGTTATGGAATTGTGTGTTCTGTTGTCCTTTTCACGTCGGCTTTAGGGGTCTATTTATAGGAAAAAGTGGCGTAGAAAGATAGATTTTCAGGAATATGTATACGAAACGGATTAGGAAAAGAATTCGTCCCAGGTATTTTCGGCGCCCAGCACTGGGCGTCAAAGATTTCGGCGCCCAGGGCTGGGCGTTGAAAATAGGATCTGGGCAGAATTCTTTGTCAGATTGGACTCTAGAGTACGGAGTCCATTAAGAGACTTAATCCGAGTTATTTGGTGGGTATCAATTTACGACGGAATGCGTCTGGGCCCTTTACGAACTCTAGGTTCCTTATGAGTTTAATTAATACATTAACTCTTTTATCGAATTGCGATAGGAATAGAATTCCTTTTACAATTTCTATCTCTTTTAGGATTTATGTTGGAGTGCAACACCTAATTCTGACAGGTTTCTATCTTTTTATTCTTACTATTTTTAGCAATTACCTTTACGACAGCTACTATTTTTAGTAGGTTTCTATAAATGGAAGCTTTGGCTGAAATGAAAGGGTGATATGAGATTCGTTATTTTATAGGAGATGCGTTGCCAAGTGGAGATTTATGTTCTCATCATCGAACCTTCCCTTTCGGGAATGGGGACAAAAGTAGGTGTCTAAAGTTAGCCCCCACTTTGACTGAGTCTCGAGATGAAACGATGGTCAAAGTACTGGGCGGAGTGCGTCATACAAGCAATGGTGTATGTGACCTATTTTGCGAGGGTCTCACGAGCTCCCGAGTGATAACATTTGACTTAAGGGTCATCACTTGAAGTGTTAACACATTCCTCACGTGTCATTGGAATCTGTTAACCAATAGTATAGAAACGCCCTCACTTTGTCATTGGAAGTATCTAAAGATGTATTGAAACTCCCTCACTTTGTCATTGGAAGTATCTACAGATGTTTTCGAAAT
Source organism: Spinacia oleracea (assembly GCF_020520425.1). Lineage (NCBI taxonomy): Eukaryota > Viridiplantae > Streptophyta > Magnoliopsida > Caryophyllales > Amaranthaceae > Spinacia > Spinacia oleracea. Next base: position 98,942,667 of record NC_079489.1, read on the forward strand.
CAAAGCTATAAAGTGTAACCAGGCCTGGCCAAGCCCAATCACGAGGTAAAAATGTTTTTAAAGATTTTCATTTTCAGGGTTAGCTAAACGAGAAAACCCCCTTGTTTTTATAGGACGTAAAACGAAGGAAAATCCAGCACATCACTCTTTTTTGGAAAAGCGGAAAACCAATTTTTTTTATTCTTGGTCCTTTGATTTTTGGAAAAGGGAAACCATCCTTTGATTTTTGGAAAAGGGAAACCATCCTTTGATTTTTTGAAAAGGGAAACTAGGAAAAGTTATCGCTGCAGCGACTAAGGACCTGCGCGGTTAGTGACGCAGACCCCGCGCACTGAAGGTGGGCGAGCCTGTCCTGCTGAGGGTGGACGCCCCGTCCGATAGAAGTGGACGAATCTATTTTGATATTTTGAAAATAAGGACCTACGCGGTTTGTGACGTAGACCCCACCGGCTGAAGATGGCGAGCCTGTTTTGTTTTTGAAGAATTTTTTTATTTTTTTTTATTTTCGAAAACCGAGGACCTGCGCGGTTAGTGACGCAGACCCCGCCGGCTGAAGATGGCGAGCCTGTTTTTGTTTTTTGAAGAATTTATTTTCTTTCGTGGGATGCTCGGATTTAGTTGCAACCTGAATGTGGGTTGACAACGTGCTTAGACGGAGCATTGTCTCGTGGTCATCATCTTTCATGGTTTTGAGCTAGTCTTTACGGCTCAATTTTGCCACTACCTAGGTCCTTGATTAGGGGACTATGTATAAGTATCAACGGCGACTTTTGTCTTGAGGTCGTAATACGGTTTTATCTTTTGAGATTATCCAAACACGGGACTTCGTACAACGTAGTCTGGGAATATTGTTTTAACTTTGCATACTCTCTTTTAAGATATATTTTTTTCTTTCGAGCCCTCAAGCACTCGTGCTTGACGGTCATTTCTTGTCAAAGAGGTTCCTTGGGGATACGCATTTTGTAATGTCCTTGATCGTGTTTGGGATCGTGCTCGTAAGTGCGAGCGATCTTTGTAGTGGTGTGCTACTCTTAACAAAGCCGTGAGGTGCGACTTTCAGTAAAGAAATCGGCAATTTTCGGGTCGAATGGATACGGCAGGACCCTATAGAAATCCGGGCTTCTTTTGGGCCTGGGCTCATTTTCGGCGCCCAGGCCTGGGCGTTAGAAATAATTCACGCCTAGGTAGGGTGTTCAGAATGTTGTTTGGGCTGGTCTTTTGATGACACAGTTGGCCTCTTGTTCGTTCGTTTATTTCACTTTGGAAATTCTACGTATTCTCTTCTCTTTTGTTTTTTCCTTTATTTTTTGGAACGTAGAATTTTATTAGAGATCACAGTGAGTTGAGCTGATTTTCAGTGCCTAGAGCTGGGCGTCGGAATATCTGGCGCCTGGTCCTGGGCGTTGAAAGTGCGTCCCAGGCAGGACTTTCTCGTGATGATTTCTCGAGAAGCCGTAGCCGATGGGTGGACTACGGTGTTTGTCGCTTTGGGGTGCTTATTTAAAGGAACTGTCGCTCTTAAGGCGTACAGTTATTGCAATAGTTGGGCGAGTCTATATGGCCCGAGGAACATACCTTGAGGCGTAAGACTTTGATCGCTCTTGTTGTTATTTTGAACGTATATTTTTTTCTTTGGAACGTGTACGTTCGTGAATGTTCGATAATTAGAATGTATGTGCGAACGAGCGTTCATAGAATGGCCGTTGCGTGCGGTCCATTAATCAGTTCGCTTGAATCAATAATTTTTTTTTTTTTTTGAGCAATGACTGATGTTGAATAGTTTTCTTAGAAGCTTGATAGGGTTCAGGCCCATTCATAAAGTGGGCTCAAGCATCGTGCCTTTTTGATCGTTCAAACATTTATTTTGAGATTTTTAATTTTTCTACGGTCGTTTCGTAGCTTGGAGCCCCCAAGTATGCATGTTTGGATGCTTCCTTTTGGCGTACGATTTTTGTAGGTTCTTTCGAGAAAGATGCCTTGGGGTTCCGCTCGTGTAGGTGCGAGCTATCCCTTCCGTGGTATGTAATATTTTGCTACCTTTAATCCTTAATGTAGCAATCATGTGGCTTGCATTTTGAATTTGGGCGATAAGTAGTCTTTTGCCTCTTTTACACATGCTCTTGGTCGTGCCCGCATTAGTGCAATATGCCTTACTCCCTTTTTAGACTTGTACCGTTTATGGTGCGACGTAGGCTTGTGTAGCCTAATAGCGTGTCTTATAACATTCCTCCAGGTGTTGGGATATCATTATTATTTTTTGCATGGGCGTACTTCATTACGCCTCGTTCAGGTGTTCGAACAAGTGTAGCACCTTCTGCGTGGGTGTGCACGGCTTATTACTTCGTTCGATGCGAGGATTCATAGATGTTTCTTTCTTGTTTTTATCCTTTATTTTTCTTTCGCTTTTGCTTTGGAACGACGTAAACTGTGTAACGGGCGCTTGTAGGGCGAGTGTTATGTGCAGTAGTTTGATCGGAGTTTTGGTGACTCGCGATTTTCAGTTACCCTTGTTAGTGGGGTGACTTTATACATTCTAAGTAGTGCTTAGAATTTGGGAGGGGTTGTAGCCATTCTATGGTTCGTTTTACACGATCAAACCTTAGGATTGTGCCCCTATGACGTGTGTATAGCATTAGCATCGAGAATTTGCGATAAAATCGTCATTTCGAGCATTTTTAGAGTGTTTTTGTCAAACCCTCAATTGTAGCTATGGGATTGGCTTGGTGCTATAATGCTTGGCCTACGTTTTTATGCATTCATGGTGACATGGATGATGAATAGTTTGAATCAGACTCGTTTAGTGCGAGGTACGTTTGAGTAGTGATTTGCTACTTCTCTTGTAAATGTCGTATTGTGCGACATTGCCATGGTCAAGGTAGTCACATGTTGAAGTGTGCCTTGACCAAAAGCTAGGTGCCTTTCTTTACCTATAATCATATTTAGAGATCTTTTTGACTCACTTGCAACATCGAGATAAACGCATACTTAGCTTAAACCAATGACACTTTATTATGTTCGAAGATGTCTTTGAAAATTATTTGAAATCCGAGTCCTACTGTGTACAATCCGAGGTGTCCTAAGTAAGTTGACTTACAGGAGGGTTCGTACAGGATTACATGAGTGAATCAAAATACTGTTACGATTTTGGGAATGCTGTCTAAGGATTTGCTGGAAGCCAGGGTGCAGGCGTCAAGATATTACTTGTGCCCGTGTGGCACATGCTTTTAGGCTATTAGGCCCGTCATTTCCAGAATTGCGGGAATATAAACCGTTTTCAAATTGACTTAGATTTACTTGGTGTATGTCTGCACAAAAGGTCAAGGTATACTTAGTTCTTTTCCTAGCTCTTTCATTTCAATTTTTAGCTCCCAGTTGCTATTATGTCTTCTCTTTAATGATGTTTTCGGATTTCGATTTTAGATGCCCCTGTCATATGTCTGAGTAGGGTGAGCCTTGGTTAAGTGCCAAGTCCTATTGACAATGTCTGATTTTTTCAAAAGGATTTGCAAGCATTTGAATTACCATGAACGGGTGCCCTGAGTTCGAAGGAACGATGGGGCAATGCCGTAGAACAATCCTCTTTATTTCAAGCTTATGGCCTTTACTACTTGTTTGCGATTATGACTGTGTCTAGTGGTGAAAGAAGGTCTTTAAGTGAGTTACTTTGCTTTAGGGAGGGTCAAGTCGAGTACTTTAGAGGTCATGGACGCTCGCGCTAGCCCCCGTTCAATTGAGGCAAAGCGGTCTTTTGAGTATTGGCTAGGTGCCTAGGGATTGCAAGTAATTAAATTTCAATAAGAGACTCTATTTTTTATTCTTGTTATTCCATAGGCTTTAACATTTTTGCAAATTGGTTGGACCGAATCGTGGACTGCCTACGTATCCGCCTTAAATAGATTTAATTTGGAATCAGGTCTTGCGTAGTTCTTAGCCAGAAAATGGTTTCTTAGAATGCCAATTTTAAACAAGTACGTTCGAGCGGAATCGTAATGTTGGAAATAAGTGAAGTTTATTATTTTTTTGGCAAGCAGAGAACTTGGTCCAAGTATGCATTCAATGTTAAGTCTAAGAAACCAGTAGAGATATTCAGTGATTGGAAATAATTCCCTTGGTCCAAGTATGCATTCAATGTTAAGTCTAATAAATGCGGTTCAGTATTAATTAACAAGTTAATAATTCAGTGAGATCAAGTGAGCTGAATGCCTAGCTAGAGGCCGCTTCAGTTCAAGTGGAATTAATGATATTAATCCACAGCTTACTCTTGACTGAACCCGTAGGGTCACACAAAAAGTACGTAAACGGATCAAGTATTTAATGGCATTAAATACTCCATCTATGGATATTCGGAATCGACGGATCTTGGTTTCAGTGGGAGCTGAGATCGTCACAGGCAAGAAATGAATACTCCGGAAACGATGATATTGCCGGAAACGGAAATATGGATCGTATCGGAAATATAAATATTATCCAAGTCGTAGATGTTGCCGGAAACGGAAACATGGTACGTATCGGAAAATATTATCGGAAATGGAAATATTGCCGGAAACGGAAATATTGCCGGAAACGAAAATATTGTCAGAATCGGAAATATTATCGGAATCGGAAAATAATTCCGGAAAGGGAAATATTAAATATTTGTTCGAAACGGAAATTGATTCCGGAATCGGAAATTTTGAATATTGTTCGTATCGGAAATTAATTCCAGAATCGGGAAATTAATCGGAAGCGTATCGTACGAATTAGCATCGGACGAGGCCTGCCAGACGAAGGCCCAGCACGAAGCCGGGGCATCGCCCAGCAAGCCAGCAAGCCACAAACGCACCAGCCAAGGCTGCGCCAGGCCCACCGCAAGGCAGGCCCAGCGCGCGCCAAGGCTACGGCAGCGGGCTGCGAGCTCGCGGGCTTCGCGCACGCGCATGGCGCCCCTCGTGGGCTGCTGTGCGTGCGTATGTGTTTGTGTACTACTCGAATCCTAAAGCTACCGGGATTTGTCATATGATTAAATCTAATCCTAAAAGATTTAGTTTATTTAATTAGAGTCCTAGTAAGATTATAATTAAATAAATTAGTATCCTAATAGGATTCCAAATCCTTTTCCATAACTCTATAAATAGGTGCTTAGGGTCACATATTTAGAGAGAGCATTCAAGTATTCAAAGTGAGTTTTTGAGAGCAAAAATCAGTCATACAATTGCCTATAAAGAGCCGAAAATTCTAAGTACCTTAAGGGCGATTCTAGTTGGTCAATCTTAAGGCGGATCCGGACGTGCTGTGGACTATCTACGGAGGGACGACACTTGTAGTCCTAAAGACTTGTTCTTGTTCGGTTCGGGCGCAGCTAGGGAAGGCACGCAACAAAGAGTATGCATCTAAACTATGCTAAATGATTATGTGTAAATACTATGTTTTCCTGGCTTTATGGTTTTTCCGCATGATTTATGAATTGTCATATGTATCATAACCTAACAGTGGTATCACGAGCCTGTTATTATTTTCATAATCTAAATTGCATGAACATGGTTAAATATTACAAATTTGCAAGAATTAAAAGGGGTGATTAATTTTCGTAATTGTTAATTAATTGCAAATTGCGTTTATTTAATTATACGTACGCAGTTTTTCGGCAGTTTCTTCGTTACTCATCCAAATTGAGTGATTTTTGTGTCAATTCCGCATGTAAAAGGCATTCTAAAATTTTGACAAAAAAAGTATTTTTCTGCCGAACCCAGAATTCTCAAATTCGAAGCCTAACTATGACTTTTCGGAGGTTTTAGTTTTTCGAATGCAAAATTTCGTAAATTTAAGATGTTAAAATTAAATATTTGCGATTCTTGTTGATAAATCTTGAATTTTTGATTGACCTACTGTATATGTTTAACAAGTTTGAATGCCTAGCCTTGTTAATTATGCAATCTAATTTGTAATTATGATTAATTTGTTGAAAATTAGAATAATTTAAAATTAATTTGATTTTCATAATTAATTATAATTTAATTAGATACCTATGATTAAAAACCACCATAAAAATTGTAAATTTATGATAAATTTTAAATTTTTATGACCTAGACTTGAATCCATGTTAATCGGAAATCAATTGAATAATAAATTTTCGATTTTTTCGCCCTAAAATTATGAAATTAATATTATTTATTAATTTGTCATTAATTTTAAATATAAATTTTTTAAATTTTATGCGATTCGCTCATATAACTTGCACGCACAAAGCAATGGACGCTACGTGTTACCCTTAAGGGGTGTTGTATAGTGCGGGCATGTGACGACGAGCAAGGGAGCTCGTCGCCCATGCGGCACGAATGCAATGAGCAAGGCCATGGTGCACGAGCACAAGGTAGCAGCCCTGCCTTGTGTCGTGGGCTGTTAGCAAAGGACGAATGGGCGAGGGCGAAAGCAAGGCACAGCAGTCGCGTGTGGGCAGCAAGCGAGCTGCGCCACATCGCGCACTACCTCGCGCAAGCGTGCGGAGCCTCGCGCGCAGCGAGCGCAAGCTCGCGTGCCACGAGTGCTACGCCCAGCGTCGATGCCTCGCGCAGCGAGCGATGGCTCGCAGGATCGAGCGCTGGCAAGCGCGCGCAGCAAGCGCTGGCGAGCGCGCGCAGCGAGCAATGGCCCGCACAAAGCGAGCGCTGGCAAGCGCGCGCAGCGAGCGATGGCTCGCATAAAGCGAGCGCTGGCGAGCGCGCGGAGCGAGCGCTGGCTCGCATGAAGCGAGCGCTGGCGAGCGAGCGCAGCGAGCGATGGCTCGCGTGCATCGAGTGCTGGCGTGCGCAGCGAGAACCAGCTCGCGTGATGCCTTGCGAAGGAGAGCAGCAGCAGCGATGCGACGCAACGCATGGGCTGCGCGCACATGGCCAGCGATGGCTGTGTGCGTGTGGCCCATGGGCGTACGTTGCGTGGGGTTGTTGCGTTGCGATTAGAACGTTTTGAAATTTTAATTTGAAATTTTCAGTTTACGTAATTTTAATTAATTTTAAAATTATTAATTTAAATTATTTTCTTGGATTTTAATTTTGAATATTGTAATTATAATAAATTTTATTTATTCTAATTATTTTACTAAAATTAAAATCATTAATTAATTTAAATACGACTGAAATGAAATTAAACTTTTTGGATTCAATTATAAATTTATATGAGCTTTAAATTTTAATTAAATTTGTATGTTTCCGGTTAGACTAGAAATACATTTTTATGTTTAAAATTAGTAAAGCATATGAATTTATTGGTTTAAGTGGGAGCCCTTTCAGTCATAAACTCTTGATTAGGTCTACAAATCCTTAAGGTTAAAACAACTTGATTAGAATTAATAAGGACTGAATAATTGGTAGATTATTGGTGCCCTTGATTAATTGCTGCAAATGTTTACGTGATGCATAATGTGTTTTACTAACCAGCTATGTGGGCCATCCATGATAATGAATGGGTGAATGGTATATATTGTATATGTACTGTTTTGCAGGTTATGAAGTGATTAGTATGGCCCAAATAGGATAGAAAATATGGTCTGCGTACCATTAATTTGAATGTAATTGGTCTAAAGTACCAAAGTTGTTTTTCAATTCAAATATGGTCTGCGTACCATCAAATAGTTGTAATTAGTTTTAATTATAGCTTATCCTATTTGAAGAAAATGGTGCCTCCCACGGAGATTTTCAAGACGGACTTTGAAGTTAAAGCTTCAAGATGAAGTCGGGCCATACTAGATCACATTTATCTTATGCATGTTTTAAGTTATTTATTGCTTTTAAATATGTCTTAAAATGCATGAGATCAAAAGCTTGATTATGTTGCATGATTAAGGATTTTAGTTCACTTAAAATCTAACCAACATAGTAAGAGCCTTAAATTCCAAACTTAAAAATTGAGTTAAAAGGTGCCATGCCAAAATATACACTTGCTTAGATATCCTTTACATCAATCTAGTAATAGTTTTCGCTCAGCGATGTGTTACTTATTGGTCCTAAAGGGGCAAGGTACACAAATAATTGTAAGTACATGTTAGTTTTGGTGAAACTCAACGATATAAGTAAGGAGTCCTTTTATGTCGTGGCAAAATCGATAGGTTTACCTAATAAGTTCTTAGACGTACCTATCAACCAAGAATAGTTTCTAGACTATTAGCAAAAGGCTTTTGCTTACCTAAGATGTTTTAGGATTAAGTCGACAAACTGTGCTTAGTTCTTCAATGATTTTAGGATCTTGGAATCATTTTATTCACACCTGCCGGAACACATAATTCGAATAAAATGCTAATGACTTGTTTAAATTGCATGATTGCTTTCATTTTCAAGTTATTATTCATGATAAATGTTTAGACTTTGCATGCTTCAATGTATGTTTTAATTATTGTTTATAATTAAATATCTTGCACTGCAATAAATCCTTTTAGAAAGGTAACAATAAAATTTCCTCGATTGGTAGTGAATCCAAGAAATATTCACGGAAATGAGAGAAAGTGAGCAATTTAAAATGTACGTTTCTTATAGCGACTTTTATGGTTGTTTTCGAACATCAAAGTCGAATGGCAAACCAATTGGTGCTTGTGAATTCAAAATACACTGTAGTTTTGAGATCATAAAGCATTGATTTTAATACGCTCAGCTTTACCAATGGTTAACAACCTAATATCTTTGTCCATTTAATTCTCGAATGAGTCTAGTCCCTAGACATTCGAATAGATCGATGCTTAGAGAACTTTAGAAGCTTCTGGTAAGATCATCTAGTTGAAACTTAATATTCAACATAAATTAAATGGTAAGAACCTTGTTGGGGTGACATTGGACATGTCTAACAAAGTATAAAAGTCAACACTAAAGAATCCAATTCTTAAGACTATAAGAAAGGGTACAAGAAATAGGAAAACGAGGAACAAATGAAAGGAATTTACGATTCCGCTTCTACCTATAAGTTTATGTTTAAAGAGAAGTGACCTAGCAATCAAACTTCCTTGGTATCATATACCGCTTGAGGTTCTTACTTCGGTAATAACTCAAACAATGGAAGATAGGATACACTAATGACCTACAAGTGGGAAATGAAGCATGGCAATGCTACATTAGTTGTAGGGTCATCTAGTTTGTTTTAAGTCCTTTCAAAGGCTGGAACTTAATGGCTATTTTGTTCCATAATCAACATACCTAAATATCTGTTTTCAAACACAGAAAGACTCACATTCAAGAAAAACAAAAACAATGTTTGAATGAAATGGTCAATTACAGGTTGAGTCAATATGCTTGATTAAAACAAACAACTCTTTAAAGAACTTTACTAGGTTCAAATCAACCCCTTGATTTGAGTTCCACTAATCTTTGGCATTGTTGCTTAGACCATATCAACAAGTTAACATTCAAAAGCTCTATTTTGATGGACTTTTGAAAGTTGATTGATTTCTAGATCATTTTAAGACAACTAGTCTTACTTGTTGAAAGTAACAAAAGATATGAACTATTGTTAGAACGCCTAGACAATAGAGTTCAAAGCTAAAGAAAGATTTTATGACTTTATTATTTCACATGGATTTGAGTGAATATAGGTTTATTTACTCAAATGTGATATAAGTTGAATCTGTTTGGCTAGTTCAAAGATTCAGAAGTATAAAATCCACTTGGCAAGAAATCATAAAGATCTAGGTTAGATCATGTTGATGATTACTTGAGACCAAATATGATCATCAATGATTGTGTGTTGTAATATCACAATCTAGGTCCATAAGATATGGCATATCTTAGTTGGAATAATCGAAGTCAATTAGTACTTGATTCGATTAATGATGAATCATAAAGACTTTTCCTATAATTTCTAAAACAAAATGCTCAACTACCACCAAACTAAACCAAATTCGTCAAAGCTATTGAAAAGTAATTTAAAAATATCTTTTCATAATATATCTAAAGAGTTCCTAAACTCAGTGGGAACTTAGTGTTTGTTATTCAACAAACTAAGGCCCCAAGTATAGATATATGTTTCATTGTGATTTATTCAAATGAGACACAAGGGTATTGTTTCTACCACGAATTTTTGAGAACATAATGTTTGTTTGCTCGAAATAATGTCCTTTTGGAGATTCGTTTCCAAAATGACAAGTGGGAGAAAATAGACCTTGAAAGTCTTCGAGGCGAACAACAAACATAAACGGACATTCCGGAGGCTTTTCGAAGTGCTTCAGAAAACCCGAACGTATTCTTTAAGGACTTTAGAAGTGGCTTTTAAAGAATAGACATCTCTTAGAAGACTTTACAAGTGCTTCAAGGAGAACAGAATATTCAAAGGACTTTCAAGTGGCTATTGATATTCTATTGTTTGATGTTCTATACCCAAGTAGGCATAGAGTTCAAGTCACTGAAACTATAAGATTCTTCTATTAGATAGTGAAGAAACATGGAGTTCAGGTCACTGAAACTATGCAATTCTTCTATTAGATAGTAAAGAAACCTACAACTTGCAGTCAAACTATTAGAAGTGACTTGTAAGAAAGCTATGACGAAACCCAAATTCCCTAAAATGGTTAGAGGCCATATATAGACTCAAATGTTTTAAATGGTTAGAGGCCATAAAACATACTCAATGTTTTGATGACAAAATTGAAATTTTGTTGATTTGCAAGAATAGTTTCACACCTATTGGTTGCAAGTTTGTTTTAAGGATAAAAACCATCAAACATGGAATTGTGTTCACACACAAAGCTAGATTAGTTGCTAAAGGTTACAAGCAAATTCATGGCATGGATTATGTTGAAACCTCATGCAAAATCGTAATGCTTAAGTCTATAATTCAAGCAATGATTGCATATTGGTACATATGGCAATTGGATGACAAAACGTATTCCTCAATCAAATGTTGGAATATAATATGTACATGGTATGTCATAGAATCTGTGGATCCAAATAAATGCTTGAAAAGGAAAGCTAGCTTATAAAATCTAAGTACAGATTTAAGCAGGCAATTGGGAATTGGAACTGTATTTTAAGTGAAGCTAATAAGCATTTTAGTTTCATAAAATATACATGATTCTTATAGATGTATAAGAAGTTTAGTGGGAGTACATAAAAACTTATTTGGTCCTATGTGTATCACACACATATCTCTCTATTGTGAAATAACATTCAATTGCTAATGACTTAGATTTGAAATTATTCATCAATAATGGACCATGGCGAAACTTAGTACATATTGGGTATTAAGATCTATTTACAAAGATCTTATAATATTGTTTTAGATTAAGTAATGGCATTTACTAAATCAAACACGAAAGTCTCCATTGGAGATATTCGACCCATGTGAATAAATCTAAGTAAAGGATGTTTGAACTATGTATAAGCATTTACTAAGTTAAACATCAAAGAGTCTAAATGAGATTCTTAACCTATATTATATGTCAAAGAATTTAGCTGAATTTAGTATCTACTGAAACTAGATAAGCTAAAGTTACATGAATAGAATTCAATTGGGAAATATTCTACAAAAGAGTTTATCATGTATGATATAATATGAGGATCGCCAAAAACGTATCGTATGACTTTAGGCATGACGAACATATACCAATCTCTATTGATCTAAGTGAAGATCAACTAGATTGAGATCAAGAATACTTATGGTACTTGAAATGGTACATAGGAATAGTTCTTGATTCAAGGAAATAAAGATATGCTAAATATTGATGCTACACGCATAAACACTAGCAAAGGATCAAGCAAGACCCTTTGGAGTTAACCATTGATAAGGACAAGCTATAGAGCATCGTGTTTTGAAATGGCAACATGGATTGGAGACCATGAGTTGTTGCGTGGGAAATTAAATATTAATTTCTATGTTCTAAGATACAACTGGAAAGTCTTCCACATATCTGTGAACTGCTTGGATAAGTAAATCCAAACAAAGCATCACTAGAAACCTAAACAGTTGAAGTAAAAGTATTTATTGCCTAAGGAGCAATAAAACAGGGTTGTTTGTTTATGTTAAAGAGTTTCTTCACTGAACTTGGGTAGATCATATGTCTTCTGACTTGATGGTTCTTCATTGCAAGATGCGTAGAACTACTCTTGTAGCTAGAAGGAATAGATCACAAAATAAACACACTCAAAAGATCTTATCATCATATCTCGAAGAACATTCGATGAAAGGATATTAAGATTGGCAAAGCATGATAACTAAACCTATGCAACAAGTGAGAAACAACACTCACATTGTGGCACTGGAAATCAAGCATAGCTTTGAATTCCATGAACTGTTTTAAAGATGGGTTTGAGGCCCATGGTTATAAAACATTGGGGTTAAACATTTATCATATATGAAATGTGTTTTCATATTCCATTTAATCTTGGTTTAGTATTAAATGATGAGTCCCTTCAATTTGACAATATATTCAAGACAGACTGTCAGGACCAGTCCTGTGACTAAGAAATGTCTATCAAGTGAACTTGAATGTCAAAAGTTGAAAATGGTCCCTAGTCGGAGTTTTCTATAAAATTGGACGCATAGAAAACGTTAGACGACTAGAATGCAACATGACTAGTAGTTCTGTTTCTTGAACTATGTGGACATGGCAATGTCATAATCATTTGCATAGATACTTACTTTGGGAAGACTAGTATCGGACAAGACCTATGAAACTTTACTGTAAGAGATGAAAATCTGTCATAAGTAAATTTCATTAAAATTATTAGACACTAAATCCTCAATACCTTAGTGATTTGAGATTACTTGTTTGAGAACCGGTTGCTTTGACGTTGACCAACCGTCGCACCGTAAAAGGAGGCTATAAAGGCAACGCTCAGGTAATCACCTATCAAACGAAGTCTAATCTCAAGATCGCAAGATTGGGATTGTCCTCCCATAAATCGGGATGAGATGCTTAAAAGTTGTACAAGGCCACTCGGAGAGCTAGAAACTGTGAAATGCATGGCCGTGCTCGGATGAATCATAGGCTATGATTATCTGTTTATTTGATCAGTTGAACTCTGAAACCGAGGAACACCTCTGGACATAATAAGGATGACAACTCTTACCTTATGTTCAAGAGCAAGCATCGAGCGACAAAGGAATTAGGAAATGCACACTTGTCCCTAAGGACAAGTGGGAGACTGAAGGAAATAATGCCCTTGGTCCAAGTATGCATTCAATGTTAAGTGTAATAAATGCGGTTCAGTATTAATTAACAAGTTAATAATTCAGTGAGATCAAGTGAGCTGAATGCCTAGCTAGAGGCCGCTTCAGTTCAAGTGGAATTAATGATATTAATCCACAGCTTACTCTTGACTGAACCCGTAGGGTCACACAAAAAGTACGTAAACGGATCAAGTATTTAATGGCATTAAATACTCCATCTATGGATATTCGGAATCGACGGATCTTGGTTTCAGTGGGAGCTGAGATCGTCACAGGCAAGAAATGAATACTCCGGAAACGATGATATTGCCGGAAACGGAAATATGGATCGTATCGGAAATATAAATATTATCCAAGTCGTAGATGTTGCCGGAAACGGAAACATGGTACGTATCGGAAAATATTATCGGAAATGGAAATATTGCCGGAATCGGAAATATTGCCGGAAACGGAAATAATGTCAGAATCAGAAATATTATCGGAATCGGAAAATAATTCCGGAAACGGAAATATTAAATATTTGTTCGAAACGGAAATTGATTCCGGAATCGGAAATTTTGAATATTGTTCGTATCGAAAATTAATTCCAGAATCGGGAAATTAATCGGAAGCGTATCGTACGAATTAGCATCGGACGAGGCCTGCCAGACGAAGGCCCAGCACGAAGCCGGGCCATCGCCCAGCAAGCCAGCGCGCCACAAACGCACCAACCAAGGCTGCGCCAGGCCCACCGCAAGGCAGGCCCAGCGCGCGCCAAGGCTACGGCAGCGTGTGGGCTTGCGGCAGTGGGCTGCGAGCTCGCGGGCTGCGCGCACGCGCATGGCGCCCCTCGTGGGCTGCTGTGCGTGCGTATGTGTTTGTGTACTACTCTAATCCTAAAGCTACCGGGATTTGTCATATGATTAAATCTAATCCTAAAAGATTTAGTTTATTTAATTAGAGTCCTAGTAGGATTTTAATTAAATAAATTAGTATCCTAATAGGATTCTAAATCCTTTTCCATAACTCTATAAATAGGTGCCTAGGGTCACATATTTAGAGAGAGCATTCAAGTATTCAAAGTGAGTTTTTGAGAGCAAAAATCAGTCATACAATTGCCTATAAAGTGCCAAAAATTCTAAGTACCTTAAGGGCGATTCTAGTTGGTCAATCTTAAGGCGGATCCGGACGTGCTGTGGACTATCTACGGAGGGACGACACTTGGAGTCCTAAAGACTTGTTCTTGTTCGGTTCGGGCGCAGCTAGGGAAGGCACGCAACAAAGAGTATGCATCTAAACTATGCTAAATGATTATGTGTAAATAATATGTTTTCCTGGCTTTATGGTTTTTCCGCATGATTTATGAATTGTCATATGTATCATAACCTAACATTCAGCGCCCAGGCTGGGTCGTTTAAAGATTCCGGCGCCCAGCTCTGGGGAGATTTCTTGGCGCGTTGCTTCTTTTCGTTTTGTGCCAAATATTTGCGAATCTTTTTTGCGCGCTAAATGCTTTTTTTTTTCTTTTTAGACGAACTTTAAAGGCGCTTTGCAAATTTTCTTTTTTAGTATATTTTTTTATGTTAAGTGTAGAATGTACTTTTCATTTGTCTTCTTTTTTTTTTATTCGTGACTCAAGACGGCTTGAAAGATGGGTTGAATGAGATAGGATAATTCGTATAGGTATTAGTCAAGCATGAGGATTGGAAAGGGTAGAAGATCGTAGAACTTTATGTAGTTTTTGTGGTATGATTTGGATTGGTTGACTCAATTCTTTTCCTTCGTTTACTTGGATAAATTTCGCACTTTGGGAGGTACGGGCTAAGTATTTCATGGCTCGCTCTTTTCGCTCTCCCTTTTCTCTTTCTCTTTTTTTTTTGCTCATGATTTCTCCCCCTTTTTATTTGGGCTAAAAGGTAGATGGTGTGGTCTTTGAGTCACGAGGCGAGGCTGAGTGAGCCTCGTTTGGCAAGCCTATAGTGGACCTTTAATTTTAGTAGGCCAAGGGTGGACCTTTAAATTGTCTTACTTTGCAAGCGTATTCAGTCGTTTCTTAAAATGTTCAAATAGCGTAGATTCAAAATGTTGTTTTTACTTTATTGAAATTTAATGAAAGAATTACATCAAAAATAATCTTTTGCTTCTTTTCAGATTCCAGTTTCCGGGATTTAATTGGAAGTTGTGATTTAAACTCGAACTTTCATTAATTTTTCTGATTATAACCCGTGTATGACTACAAGGAGGCGGCCTAGACTCAAAATAATGACGTGGCGTAAGCCCATAATACTTGACCAAGCGACTCTCAGACTTAGGCTAATTGGACCATAACTTTCGTTGGTTGACACTTTAGATTTTAACCCTTGGGTGTTCATTTGTCATGCGCATTTTGCTTAATGTTGGCAAGGTAGTTAGTTGGGGAGATCGAATTTTCATTTTTGCAAGACTAGAATCATTAGTGCGCCTTCCCTCTTAGTGTGTATTGCTTTACCCCTATGGTAGCCTTATGGCATGCCGATTTGGGTATTTTTATGGTTCGTCATGTTGCATTCCTGGAAAATCGTTTAGTCCGTACTTAGGAGTACATCAAGGAGCGAGTGGCTCGAGAGGACTATGATAGTCGTGACCCAATGTGATTATAAGCCTTGAGGCCATTAATTTTTTTTGCCAATGGTATTGACACCTTAGGTTCACTTTGGGGGTTGTGCGACTATGAAGGAATGATTTTCAGAATGTGACTGTTTCCATTTTGCAAATACTTGAATTATATATTCTTTTTATTGGTGAGAGGGAGTATTGAGGCCGTAGATTCTTAGCAAGGGATGACAATTACATATGGGTGCTTATTGATATAAATGTTAGAAAGGGAGACTCAATATGGTTTAACCTTTTAACTTGCAGAACGACACCAAGCATTAGGACCGATTCTATGTATAAGACAACTAAGACTTAGGATTTAGATTGTACTTTGGCATAGCCTAGTCTAGACTCGGATATATTTATTTTTTATTCGAACGTTATTTTTCCTTAAAAACTTTATTTGAACATTATTTTTTGAATACTTTGCCCATGTGACATTCAAGGCCATTTAATTAGCGTGCTCGGTTTTGGTGCCGAACATTGTCGTCATAGGAGGCCTAATGACGACGCAAGGAGTTATTTATTTTATAAGTCGTTTTTAGAATTGAGTGCCTCTTTCATACGTCCTCGTAGCAAATTTGTTATGAATTTTTTATTGCTACGTATATTTTGTGCGCGGGCACCGAGGCTGCGGTGCCTGGCCAAAAGGCCAAGCAGCAACTTCAGCGCCCAGCAGGG
Source organism: Spinacia oleracea (assembly GCF_020520425.1). NCBI lineage: Eukaryota > Viridiplantae > Streptophyta > Magnoliopsida > Caryophyllales > Amaranthaceae > Spinacia > Spinacia oleracea. The sequence goes on from NC_079489.1 coordinate 98,959,083, forward strand.
GCGTTGAAATAATTGGCGCCCAACCAGGGGCGCTGAAAATGCGTCCCTGACTGGTACTCGTATTCTGTTCGTCTATTCTTTTTCGTACATACGACTCAATTTTGCGTGCTTGCCCAATAACGTCCTTTGCGCATTATGGAGCGTCGTGGGATCCGTTACAGACCGTCCTGGGCGTCGCTTATTTTTGTGGCGATCGCCCGGGATTGCGGGACACGTATTTAGATATAACTCTTTGGCCAATTGGTGTTTATGAATGTTTGGGCAATTTTTAGGGTCGTTGGCTTTCTAGCGTTATTTGTCACACACAATCACAACACAATCACGTAATTCGCTACACATAACTAACATTACAACATGAAGCAAAAATAATATGTCACGTAGTTTATGATAGGCTTCTATGTGTAATATTTGCGCCGGCATGGTACCGCTTCTATCGTAGATCCAACACATGCCCCGGTCGAGGTAGTGCATTCAACAGACGAATTTTGTCCCAAGAGGCCAATCACGATGTAAGCCAAGGGGGCATGCACCAATGAGAGGGACCTTAGTGGGCGAGCGATTGGGTTTGGGACGGGTGTACTACTAGCGAAAATTGACGAGTGGACAACATTCGAAGCGTATGCACCCCCCGGTTGGCGATGGGTATCCTTAGTCCCAACTCCCGAGATGAAACATGCCAAGGGAGCCGAGATTCTTTATGCGGTTCTGTCCGTTCACATTAATATGCTGATTTTCAGGTCGTCCCAACTTGATAAGGTAATAAACGCGGAGTAGGATCGTTTCACCCTTCGGCTATTTTGATTACCTACGAGCACGAGTATTTCATTAACGTTCCCCAGTGGAGTCGCCACTGTGAGGGGGTCGAAAAATCACGAGGCTAATGCATGACCTCGTCCCTCGTGGGCGTGACGTTGTCAGATCAAGTGTAGTTAGATTTCCTGTGAGTTTACACCCAATCGACTAGTAATATAGGAGTCGTCATTCAGTTTTTAACGACAATGAGAAAAACTGACAAAACCCGATTATCGTGACATAAAGGGAGTGCAATTATGTTCGACCACGACGGCCATAGGTTCCCTTGTGATCCCTGGTGCGGGGATCGCTCAACGTACACCCGCAGGGCAAAGATTGAGAGTTCGGGGGACTGTAACTACCGAGAGGAGTGCTCATCGATAACTCCAGAGGCAGGTTATCCTTACTAGCTCAGCATAAATAATTGAAGGGACATGCGTTAAACTATTAAACTATTCTGAATTGATTTAAGCAATATGCAACACATAATACTAAATCGATCGTGATTATCTTATTTAGATTGATTTAAGGTACCTAGCATGATAATTCAATTGTCCAGGGTATTATCTTATTAGGCGTGATAAATCAATCAAGTTAATAGTTTGACAATTTTATAAAAGGGCGATGAAAGCGATTAAATCATATGAGGGACACATTACAACGCACCCTTGAGAGGTGCGTTACGGTTCTCAGAAAACTAACCACTTGGCTTTACTATTTCTCCTTTTATTTAACGAATCTCAGGTTTCCAAGCAATGTTCCAGTATTTAGGCTTAAATGATCAGCTACAAGGGGCAGGACGCATTCTGTTCGACTTTTGGGTCGATTGCGACAGAACGCGGGATCAATTTTGCAGCGTGAGGCTAGGCTTAAGGCTAGAGTCAATACTCAGGTTACGGAATTGTGTGTTCTGTTGTCCTTTTCACGTTGGCTTTAGGGGTCTATTTATAGGAAAAAGTGGCGTTGAAAATAGGATCTGGGCAGAATTGCGATAGGAATAGAATTCCTTTTACAATTTCTATCTCTTTTAGGATTTATGTTGGAGTGCAACACCTAATTCTGACAGGTTTCTATCTTTTTATTCTTACTATTTTTAGCAATTACCTTTTACGACACCTACTATTTTTAGCAGGTTTCTATAAATGGAAGCTTTGGCTGAAATGAAAGGTTGATTTGAGATTCGTTATTTTATAGGAGATGCGTTGCCAAGTGGAGATTTATGTTCTCATCATCGAACCTTCCCTTTCGGGAATGGGGACAAAAATAGGTGTCTACAGTTGCCAGTGCCAGGGATTCAGAACAGAGTGCCAAAGGCATATCAGTAAGGCTGAGTGGATCCAAAACTGGCGTAACTGAAGGAAATAATGCCCTTGGTCCAAGTATGCATTTAATGTTAAGTCTAATAAATGCGGTTCAGTATTAATTAACAAGTTAATAATTCAGTGAGATCTAGTGAGCTGAATGCCTAGCTAGAGGCCGCTTCAGTTCAAGTGGAATTAATGATATTAATCCACAACTTACTCTTGACTGAACCCGTAGGGTCACACAAATAGTACGTAAACGGATCAAGTATTTAATGGCATTAAATACTCCATCTATAGATATTCGGAATCGACGGATCTTGGTTTCGGTGGGAGCTGAGATCGTCAAAGGCAAGAAAATGAATACTCCAGAAACGATGATTTTGTCGGAAACGGAAATATGGATCGTATCAGAAATATAAATATTATCCAAGTCGTAGATGTTGCCGGAAACGGAAACATGGTACGTATCGGAAAATATTATTGGAAATGGAAATATTGCTGGAATCGGAAATATTGCCGGAAACGGAAATATTGTCAGAAATCGGAAATATTATCGAAATCGGAAAATAATTCCGGAAACGGAAATATTAAATATTTGTTCGAAACGGAAATTAATTCCGGAATCGGAAATGTTAAATAATGTTCGTACCGTAAATGAATTCCAGAATCGAGAATTTAATCGGAAGCGTGTCGTACGAATTAGCATCGGACGAGGCCTGCCAGACGAAGGCCCAACACGAAGCCGGGCCATCGCCCAGCAAAGCCACACGTATCACACACAGCCAAGCCTCGCCAGGCCCAGCGTAAGGCCAGGCCCAGCAAGGCCTTGGCGCGCGCGGAGCAATCAAGTGGGCTGCGACATTGGGCTGCGAGCGAGTGCAGACTCGCGTGGGCCGTAAGGCTTGCGCGGGTGGTGCTCGTGCTCGTGCTCTTGTACGGTTGTGTGCAATACAAATCCTACGCCTATTAGAATTTGTTCTACGATTAAATCCTAATCTTAGTAGATAGATTTATTTAATAAGAGTCCTAATAGGATTTTAATTAAACTAAATTGGTATTCTAATAGGGTTATAATTCCTTTCCATAATTGAAGTATTCAAAGGTAAGATTTTCAAGAAAAATCAGTCACTCTCTTGCCCCATAATAGCCGAAATTCATACTACCTTAAGGGCGATTCTAGTTGGTCAAGCTTAAGGCGGATCCGGACGTGCTGTGGACTATCTACGGAGGGACGACACTTGGAGTCCTAAAGACTTGTTCTTGTTCAGTTCGGGCGCAGCTAGGGAGGGCACGCTACAAAGTGTATGCATCCGAATTATGCTAAATAATTATGTGTTAATAATATGTTTCATGGCTTTATGGTTTTTCCGCATGATTTATGTTTATTCATATGTATCATAACCTAACAGTAGTATCACGAGCCTCTTATTATTTTCATAATCTAAATTGCATGAACATGGTTAAATTTTACAAATTTGCAAGGAATTAAAGGGGTGATTAGTTTTCGTAATTAATTGCAAATTGCGTTTATTTAATTATATGTACGCAGTTTTTCGGCAGAATATTCGTTACTCAACCAAATCGAGTGATTTTTGTGTCAATTTTGGCCGACCCCAGAATTCCCAAATTCGAAGCCTAACTATGACTTTTCGGAGGTTTAAGTTTTTCGAACGCAAAAGTTTGTAAATTTAAGATGTTAAATTGAATATTTGCGATTCTTGTTGATAAATCTTGAGTTTTTTGATTGACCTACAATATATGTTTAACAATTATGAATGCCTAGACTTGTTAATTATACAACTTAATTTGTAATTATGATTAATTTGTTGAAATTCGAATAATTTAGAATTGATTTGTTTTTCATAATTAATTAATAATTTAATTAGGTATTCATGATTAAAATCCACCATAAAAATTGTTAATTTATGTTAAATTTTAATTTTTTATGACCTAGATTTGAATCCATGTTAATCGGAAATTAATTAATTAATAAATTTTCGATTTTTCGCCCTAAAATTATAAAATTAATATGATTTATTAATTTGTCGTTAATTTTAAATTAAAAATTTTAAATTTTTATGAAAACGCTCATAAATGTTGCACGCACAAAGCAAAGGAAGCTACGTGTCACCCTTAAGGGGTGTTGTATAGTGCGGGCATGCGACGACGAGCAAGGGAGCTCGTCGCCCATGCGGTACGAATGCAATGAGAAACAAACAAGAGGCGCGCGCGCGAAGCAAGGGAGTTGGGCGTGGGCGATGGGCGGAGGGCGTGGCGTGTGCCAGGCGAGCAGTCGCGTGTGGGCAGCAAGCGAGCAGCGCCACAGCGCGCGTTGCCTCGCCCAGCGAGCAAAGCAGTAGCGTCGTGCTATGCGGGCTGCGCGCAGCGTGGCCTGGCATGGCTGCGATGCGTGTGGCCTGCTCGTGCGCGCGTAGCGATCAGTCGATGGGGCGCAACTGCCTCATGACTCGATGGGGCTTGGGTGCAAGCCCAAGTGCCTCATCGTGTTACGATTGACGAGTTTTGAATTTAATTTGAGATTTTCAGTTCGGAAATAATTTTAATTAATATTAAAATTAATAATTTAAATTGTTTTCTCGGATTTTAATTTTGAATATTATAATTATTATAAATTTTTATTTATACTAATTATTTTACTAAAATTAAACCTTGAATTAATTTAAATTAATTTAATTCAACTGAAAAATAAATTAAATAAATGGATTCAATTATAATTTTATATGAGCTTTAAATTTTAATTAAACTTGTATGTTTCCGGTTAGACTAGAAATACATTTTTATGTTTAAAATTAGTAAAGCATATAAAGTTATTGGTTTAAGTGGGAGCAATTTTAGTCATAAACTCTTGATTAGGTCTACAAATCCTTTAAGGTTAAACAACTTGATTAGAATTAATAAGGACTGAATAATTGGTAGATTATTGGTGCCATTGATTAATTGCTGCAAATATTTATGTGATGCATACAATATGTTTTTACTAACCAGCTATGTGGGCCATTCATGATATTGAATGGGTGAATGGTATATATTGTATATGTACTGTTTTGCAGGTTATGAAGTGACTAGTATGGCCCAAATAGGATAGAAAATATGGTCTGCGTACCATTAATATGAATGTAATTGGTCTAATGCACCAAAGTTTGTTTTTCAATTCAAATATGGTCTGCGTACCATCAAATAGTTGTAATTAGTTTAATTATAAGCTTATCCTATTTGAAGAAAATGGCGCCTCCCATGGTGAAATTCAAGACGGAGTTTCCAATCCATTTTCAAGACGGACTTTGAAGTTGAAGCTTCAAGATGAAGTCGGGCCATACTAGATCACATTTATCTTATGCATGCTTTATGTTATTTATTGCTTTTAAATATGTCTTAAATATGCATGAGATTGTGGCTTGATTATCTTGCATGATTAAGGATTTTAGTTCACTTAAAATCTAACCAACATAGTAAGAGCCTTAAGTTCCAAACTTAAAAATTGAGTTAAAAGGTGCCATGCCAAAATAACACTTACTTGGATATCCTCTTTTCATCGATCTTAGTAATAGTTTTCCGCCATAGCGAGGTGTTACTTATCGATACTAAAGGGGTAAGGTACACAAATAATTGTGTGTACATGTTAGTTTTGGTGAAACTCAACGATATAAGTAAGGAGTCCTTTTATGTCGTGGCAAAATCGATAGGTTTACCTAATAAGTTCTTAGACGTACCTATCAACCAAGAGTAGTTTCTAGACTATTAGCAAAAGGCTTTTGCTTACCTAAAAGATTTTAGAATTGAGTCTAAATACATAATGTGCTTAATTCTTCAATGGTTTTTAGGGTCTTGGAATCATTTTATTCACACTTGCCGGAACAATAAATTCGAATAAAATTCTAATTATTTGTTTGAATTGCATGATTGCTTTAATTTTCAAGTTATTTTTCATGATAAATGTTTAGACTTTGCATGCTTTAATGTATATTTTAATTATTGTTTATAATTAAATATCTTGCACTGCAGTAAATCCTTTTAGAAAGGTAACAGTACATTCCCTCGATTGGTAATGAATCCAAGAACGATTCACAAAAATGAGAGAAAATGAGCAATTTAAAATGTACGTTTCTTTTAGCGACTTTTATGGTTGTTTTCGAGTATCAAAGTCGTATGGCAAACCAATTGGTGCTTGTGAATTCAAAATACAATGTAGTTTTGAGATCATAAAGCATTGAGTTTAAACACTCAGCTTTACCAATGGTTAACAACCTAATATCTTTGTCCATTTAATTGTCGAATGAGTCTAGTCCCTAGACATTCGAATAGATCGATGCTTAGAGAACTTTAGAAGCTTCTGGTAAGATCATCTAGTTGAAACTTAATATTCAACATAAAATGGTAAGAACTTTGTTGGAGTGACATTGGACATGTCTAAACAAAGTATAAAAGTCAACACTAAAGATTTCAATTCTTAAGACTATAAGAAAGGGTACAAGAAATAGGAAAACAAGGAATAAATGAAAGGAATTTACGATTCCGTTTCTACCTATAAGTTTATGTTTAAAGAGAAGTGACCTAGCAATCAAACTGGCTTAACTGAAGGAAATAGTGCCATTGGTCCAAGTATGTATTTAATGTTAAGTCTAATAAATGCGGTTCAGTATTAATTAACAAGTTAATAATTCAGTGAGATCAAGTGAGCTGAATGCCTAGCTAGAGGCCACTTCAGTTCAAGTGGAATTAATGATATTAATCCACAGCTTACTCTTGACTGAACCCGTAGGGTCACACAAATAGTACGTAAACGGATCAAGTATTTAATGGCATTAAATACTCTATCTATGAATATTCGGAATCGACGGATCTTGGTTTCAATGGGAGCTGAGATCGTCAAAGGCAAGCAAATGAGTACTCCGGAAACGATGATATTGCCGGAAACGGAAATATGGATCGTATCAGAAATATAAATATTATCCAAGTCGTAGATGTTGCCGGAAACGAAAACATGGTACGTATCGGAAAATATTATTGGAAATGGAAATATTGCCGGAATCGGAAATATTGCCGGAATCGGAAATATTGCCGGAAACGGAAATATTGTCAGAAATCGGAAATATTATCTAAATCGGAAAATAATTCCGGAAACGGAAATATTAAATATTTGATCGAAACGGAAATTAATTCCGGAATCGGAAATGTTAAATATTGTTAGTATCGGAAATGAATTCCGGAATCGAGAATTTAATCGGAAGCGTATCGTACGAATTAGCATCGGACGAGGCCTGCCAGACGAAGGCCCAGCACGAAGCCGGGCCATCGCCCAGCAAAGCCACACGCATCACACACAGCCAAGCCTCGCCAGGCCCAGCAAGGCCTTAGCGCGCGCGGAGCAATCAAGTGGGCTGCGACATTGGGCTGCGAGCGAGTGCAGACTCGCGTGGGCCGTTAGGCTTGCGCGGGTGGTGCTCGTGCTCGTGCTCGTGTATGGTTGTGTGCAATACAAATCCTAAGGCTATTAGAATTTGTTCTACGATTAAATCCTAATCTTAGTAGTTATATTTATTTAATAAGAGTCCTAACAGGATTCTAATTAAACTAAGTTGGTATTCTAATAGGATTATAATTCCTTTCCATAAACTCTATAAATAGGTGCCTAGGGTCACATATTTACATCGAGAATTGAAGTATTCAAAGGTAAGATTCTCAAGAAAAATCAGTCACTCTCTTGCCCCATAATAGCCGAAATTCATACCACTTTAAGGGCGATTCTAGTTGGTCAAGCTTAAGGCGGATCCGGACGTGCTGTGGACTATCTACGGAGGGACGACACTTGGAGTCCTAAAGACTTGTTCTTGTTCGGTTCGGGCGCAGCTAGGGAGGGCACGCTAAAAAGTGTATGCATCTGAATTATGCTAAATGATTATATGTTAATAATATGTTTCCTGGCTTTATGGTTTTTCCGCATGATTTATGTTTATTCATATGTATCATAACCTAACATTAACATGTTTAAGAAAACATGTGACATGGTACTGAACTATGTAGCATACTTCACATCAATCACGTGGGCTATTTGGGGGGCTAGAAATGAAGCTGGCTTCAAAGAGAAACAGTGCAACCCAAGGAGCATTTTGGAAACTGCGAATTATGATTACAAATTGGAAATGAAAAGTACGGGGATGGAACATGATATACATATTAATGAACCCAAGGAGCCCTTTGGATTTGAAAGGAGAAACAAGATGGATGAACCACTTGGTTTTGAAAGGAAACTTACTAATTGGAGTGTTACTTAGATTTTCTGGATTGCGAGAGGCGGTGGATTTGAATGTGTGAAAGCTAGACTTCAAGGTGTTTGGAAAGGAAAGGAAAAAGGAGAGGTAAGATGGGAGTTCATCAGAGCGGATGGAACTAAGGTGAGGGATAGCAAGTAAGTTTGTTGCAGCAGGAGAGAGAAACTAGGTCTAAAAGCTGTAGAGTTAATGTAACACCCTAATAATTCCCTGCTTTTATAAAATCATTTTCCACCTCAAAATAAGGAATTACTAAAGTATTACCACCACCTTGATAGCGATTAAGGATATTACCAGAATTATGCGGCGGAATCAACTAACTTTTAAAGCAATATATAATAGATAATGACCTCCATACAAGTTAGAACCATAACGGTCCAAACCAAAATACTGTAAAATAAAATCCATCAACTAATTAAAAGAGTTATAGTATAGAATAAATAAAATAGTTAGAGTTTAGAATTATGCAAGTAAAAAAACTCTCTCAACCAACCCTTGAAGAATTACTTATCCTGCAAGTCACCTCTACAAACATGTTATTGATAGACTACTCCCCAACAATGCAAATGCAAATGATGGATCATCATAGGCCCATTTCGGAAAAAGCCATGACCAAACAAAACACGTAATTAATGAAAGCTGAGTACAAACAAGCTAGAATGAAATCTTATATATATATCATGCTTTATTCTAAAAATTAATTAAATCACATGCTGTAGGGGTTTTTTTTTTGTCAAAACTTGTTTCCCGTTCTACAAGAGGGGCGGTTCTTTAGAAAACCGTAGAAATTTTGTACCTCGAAAGAGTCGCCACCAAACATTGTTTAATGTCTCGTTTGGAAAGACCGCAAGTGACTCTATTTTGGATAAGGCCTTGAATCCTTGAAACGGATGGGTGAGATCCGGCGAGCTTTAGAAATGTTCAAGTACGTTGGCACAACATTTTTTCGAAAATATACCCTAGATTAGACTATGTGGGTTTGAATTAAGAGCAAATTGAATCTCTAATTGTATGGTGGTCACTTTGCTTTAAAGATTGATTTAAGGAACCTAAGGCCGGTTTGTCCAAAAATATCTTTGTTAAGCGTGATGTAACCTTTGTATTTTGTTGTATTTAGAATGTTGGGGATGAAAGAAATAAAGCAAATAAAGCAACATCACAATACTAAATAAAGTGCGGAATTAGTAAATACAAGACCCCCTAGAAAAGGATGCGGAATCGAAATTGCGGTATTGAAATTGCGGTATTGAATGGTGCGATATTGAAATTGCAATATTGAAAGGTGCATGATTGAAATTTGTACTTGGGCACATGAGATTCGAACGCCAAGCGGCTCCTTAAAAATAAGTGCGCTCGACAAGAATTCAAAGCCAAAAATCTCAACTTGGGAGAGGTTGCTCAAAAAATGTCCTAGATTTTGCATGTTAAACTTGAACTTGAAAGCTTGAATATTGAAGTTTTAAACTTGAAATAATTGAAGTTTGAACTTGAAATGATTGAAATTTGAACTTGAAATGATCCTAGTTTTGGGAAATAACCATGAACAACCCTAAACATGGTGGGATCTTGAAAATTGAAAACTTGAACTTGTATATTGAAAATGGAGTTTTGAATCTCAAAAGACTAAACCTTTAAATGTTAAAAGGTGTCATATTTGATTACCCCATGTTTGAAGATGATTCTAGTCCAAGAGATGATTGTAAACAACTTGGACATCCTCGAATCTTGAAAATTTGTATTTTGCATTTTGAAAAAGTTTGTATTTTTGGAAAACATGTATGATTGTTGCAAGTGGTGTTTTTTAATGATTAAAAACACCAACTTGCTAATCATTTAGAAATCAAAGCAACATAGTTTATTAGAATGGGATTCGGATTTACCTAGTTAGGTTTAGGCAAGAGCTCCCTATTGCTTTAAAATTTAGGAATTTTGTATGCGTTTTTGAGGAGTTTTTGAGTTGTATTTTGAGGCGTAATGTCGAAATTACGACGTTGAATTGTTGTTCTCCTCCTCATTTTGCTGAAAATGAGGGGTAGTTATAGAAGGAATGGGTGCAAGCCACTAGCACACGTCAGCGCAGGGCGCTGGTGACGTGGCTTGAATGCCGCCAAAGCAAGGACGGGGAATCGTCCTTGTTTCGTCTTGTAGTGTTGTACCTGTTGTACGAATAGTACTAGGTTTGGCGTTTTGTATTTGCTTGGAGGTTAAGGCATCGTTTAGCGTCTAAAAACAAGCCTTTCTCGGGTTTTTGAATTCCGGTTTTACGGGACAGTGCCCGGCATGCTCGGTTTTGTGGGTCGGCGCCCGAATTTGACTTGCCTTATATGATTTTGAGTGGAAAAAGCCTAGTAAAACCAATGGGATGGTCTACTAGATGAGTTTGTACTTGGATTTTGAAATTGGATTTGGAAAGTTGTATTTTGTACTGAGAAGCGAAAAGGGAACGGTATCGGGGGTTGGATTTTGGACCTTGAAATTTGGAAGTATTCTTAGCAATTGGGATTTCCGCCTGGAGTTACTCCAATCACCTAACAAGGATAATGGTATCGTCATCATCCCAAAGGGGAGACACAAATTAGATGTCTACAGACGCCCCCACTTTGACTGAGCGTTCGGTTAGGAAAGCGCAAGTCAAAGTATTTCGAAAGAGACGGAGAATGATCAAGATTTTCTGCAATCGAGACCACTCTTTGTACACCGGTACCTGCATAAAACAGGCGTTAGAAAAAAGGATAGAGTCTACCTCGGTGCGGTTGGTGATGACTCCGGTTTGTACTTGTATTTTTCCGCCTTCAGTTCAGGACGGAGCTTGGCATCGAAAATTTTGAATCTTGAATTTTTGAATACCTGGAGTTAATCCGTTGGGAATGTGCTTTGATGGGGATAAGAGCTTTTTACTGGCCCTTAAAATTTGGAATTTCGACTGACTTTCCCGGAGCCTGGGTCCGTTGGGAGTTGAACGCCTGAGTCGTTGTATTTTTTGGACTTTGTATTCTTGAAATATGCATCTGTTTGTATTTAGAGATACGGGTGTATACCCGGATTTTCGATGGATGGCTTGATGTGATGTTTGATGCTTGGTGCGGAAGACCGTAGCAGCAAAGGAGGTGCAATCAGCACGAGAGACCGCGTGCTGAAGATTCGCGCATGCAGGGGGGCAGCGTTGGGCACTGGTGCTGCGTGTGGCGTGGGGCTGCACTATATAAGTGCCCCTTGCCGTGCCATTTTGAGGAGCAACATCTTGCTTTCTTGCTCTCTTTCTCACTCAAAGGTCGAATTGTCTTCCCTTGGTGTTGTTCTTGCCTTATCCATGTAAGTATTTCATGTTTTTGCTTATGAAATAACTCTAGGATTGCATGTAGTTTTGATTTTCTCGTACTTTGAAATGATGCTTGTATGCTTAAGCTTTTTCAATCTTGTAGAAGACTGTTTGATAGCCACTTGAACTTGAACTGTTGGAACTTGTAGTTTTGACTTTTTGTATATTTTTTATATCGGCTTCGGCATGGATAGCCTAGGCGTTGTTGTGGAATTTGTATACCTGCTTTGGCATGGATAACCTAGGCGTTGGTGTTTGAACTCGGATACCTGCTTTGGCGTGGGTATCCTAGGCGTTGGTGTTGAACTTGTATACCTGCTTTGGCATGGGTAGCCTAAGCGTTGGTGTTGAACTTGTACCTTGAAATAGAGATCCACTTGGGATTCGTCTTGATTTTTTTGACTTTGTTTAGGCTAGTATAGGATAGCCCCCAGTTTAGAATTTTGACACCTTGTACTCCACTTGATTTAGTATGCCTCGTCACACTCGGAGGAAGCTCGCCGAATCGTCGGTGGTTCAAGCTGCGGAGGAGGACGCTTCGGATGATGAAGCGGCTGCAATAAACGCTCCAGACGAGGGTATGGTTCCCCGGGATGCGCCTACCTTTAGTGGTACTGGTTGGAGCCCTTCCGACCTGGTGTTTCGGTCGGAGTGGCACTTGTCTCAGCGGCCTCGCGCTGGCATGGCGAGTCTTGTATTGTGCTTTGAATTTGTATCTTGTATTTGTATAGGTTTGGAGTTAACTCGTTCACCTGTAGGCCGATGGAAAGCCGTTTCGTACTTTCTGGTCCTTGGTGGAGGTTCAGAGGGCTTTTAAAGCACTTCGTGCTGATGAGGAGGCCATGGAAATTTGCTCGCAGACGGGCCTGGCCGACTTCTGGCGTACCATGGGAGGCTCTTCGAGAAGGACGGGGATCAAGCCCCGACTGTGGGCTTTGTTGGAGCGATGGTGGGATACCACCAACAGTTTCCACATGACATGGAGGGAGATCACCATTACCCCATTTGAGTTTGCTATGATCACGGGTCTTCCTTTTTCTAAGAGGAATGTGACCTTTGATCCAGAGCTGAAGTGGCGTTCTGCCGCTGCCAGGGACTTACTTGGCCTTGTTGTTGACTTGTCAGATGATGATGCCCATGCTTCTGTGACTGTGATCGTGGAGGCTATCTGCGGTGTGGGTGTATCCGCAGAGCAGAGAGTTAGGCTCTTTCTCCTAGCCTTGGTGAGAAGAGTGATGGTCCTGAGTAGGAACAGTCGCGTGCACATCCGGTTCCCGTCCGTTCTGGGAGACTTGAGAGCTGTTTCGAGCTATAACTGAGGATATTCCCCATGTTGATAGGATCCTCCGCTACGAGAACTCGGACGGGGAAGAGGTGGTGGAGACCATCCCTTTTGCTTCTCCTCCGCACCGGAAATCATATGATGTTGTACCTGAGCATTATGCCGCTGTATGTACTGTTGCATTTTTTTGAAACTGTTTGTAATCTTGTACTGGGGAATTGATCTTGGATTTTGTATGCAGGCGCCTCTGGCGAGAGTGCGTCGCTGGATGCTCTTGCTTGATTCTTGGAAGAGGCATTGTGCCAAGCTGACCCGGAAGCTTTCTGGCCGGGACAGAGAGGGGCCTTTCTTGATCTTGAAATTTGTATTCTGGAAATTTGAACTTGGATGTTGACTCTTGAAATTGTATTTTGTATAGGAGCGTCATCGAGACCGTAGAGGATCTGTTGACAGAGAACCCCAGGCGGAGACGTCCTTGAAGCAGGAGGGGCCGAGCTTGGATCTGTGACAGGGGTCCGGTGCTGGTGCTCATCAGAGGCATTCTGATGCTGAGCGAGGAGCTTCCCCTTTTGTACATGTTGATCCCACCAGGCATTCGCTTGGAGGTGCAGGCGGTTCACGACCCTTTGTTTCTTCCCCTGGTTACTATTTCGGAGGAAGTGGTCCTCAGCCCTGGGGTGCAGATTCCTGGGCTTACTATGCAGAGATGGAGAGGATGCGCCAGGCTCAGATGTTTGGGTCGTACCAGTATATGCCGATGCCACCGCCGTATCAGTATTCCTCTCCTCAGCAGGGAGTTCATCCTACCACAGGCACACTTCGTATCTCGGAGCAGGATCCTAGTACCCCTGGGACAGAGCTGGATCAAGAGTTGGAGCGCCTCAGGAGGCGGAACAGGGACAAGGCACCTGTGGTTGATTTCACTGCTGGTGACGACTCGGACTGACCCTGCATGGTAGCGAGTTCCAGCTTGCCTGGGTTGATTTTGCATAGGTTGTATTGTATTGTATTTGTATGGATTGAAACTTGAATTTTTGTATTGTTTGTATGGTTATGAACTTTGAATTGGTTTGTAAAATTTGAAGATTGGTTTTTTGTATGTTTGAATGTTTGGAATTGTAAGCGTTGTGTGTGCTTTGAAATTTGTGGCTAGATGCATGCATGAAAAAAAAGGAGAAGAATTTGAAAAAATTTGCCCCATTTTTTCGGGTGTATATACCCACTATAAGCCAACACTTTGACTGAGGTTTTTTGGTAAGGAAAAGCGCAAGTCAAAGTATATTCAACTCTTGCTATGCATATGCAGACTCGACTTAGGACGCCGATCTAGGACTAGGATGCTTGAATTTTGAAATGACCCGAAATCTGCCCAAAGCGTTGATCCGGACTGCTTGAAGTTGCGCGGCTTGCGGCTTTGGAATCTTGAATAATGGAGGTTGTACTCTGCTGTCCGAAACACTAAAGAGTGTGTACTCGGAGTCAAAAGAGAGGGCTTGGCGCCTGGCGCCCGTGGGCTGTCATGCGAGCCGACTCTTGTATAAATAGGGAGCTTGTTGGATCATTTCTTGCATCAATCCTTCCCTGCTATCATTGCATACTGCTTCTTCTCGAAAAGAAAAGAAAATATGGCTGTGTCCTTTGAGAGTGCCTTGAACTCGTGGCTTGGTTCGCTGGGCAAATTGGAGAAAAGGGAGCTTGATAGCATGCATCTTGGGGTACTCGTCTCTTTCCGGTTTGTAAAATTAGATTTGCACTTCATTCTTGCTGCTCTGGAGGCTTGGGACCCGAATCATCATGTCTCCCGTTTTGGAAATAATGAGGTATGTCCCCTCCCTGAGGAATTTAGTGCTGTATTGGGGTGGCCCATCATGCTGGAGCCATGCATGCCCAGTGTTGAAGAACACTTTTTCTTGAGTTTCGAAAGGTATTTGGGCTTGAAGCCCCCACTTTTGAGTGCTGTTGTATATGGCAGAGGGGTGGATTTGTCCCTCTTTGTCACCTACTTTGCTGGGCTTGATGTTCCCAAAGTATTCCGCCTGAGATGCCTCCCTAATAGAAATTGTAAAGCAGTTTGCTAATGGTCGGGACCCAATGCCGCTTGTGATTGGCGAAACATTGACGGGCCTTGATATGCTGAAGTCGGATCCCTCTTCCTTGCCATCGGGAAGTCCGGTATTACTCCAAGTAAGGATCTGGAGCTCTCTTGTATGTTGAATTTGTACTTGTATTTGAATTTTGAATGTTGAATTTTGAAATAAGCTTCTTGTATACTCCCCAAGGTTTGTCTTGACCCACTGCGCGACCCACGTTGCATGGCCGGCTTTCATTAGATGAGTGGCGGTGCGCACTCTCTGGGATTGAATCTTATATAAGGTGGGTAGTTCCTGGTGGGGAATTGCTGCTTTGAGACATGCCCCTGGTTTTACTGCTTTGAGGGTGCCAAGCCTCACAATGTTGGTCTTCTACTCGCCTGCTCGAGTGATGAGACAAGATGGTTTGAAACAGGAGATCCCGGACTGTATTGAAGAGAACCCGAAACCTGTTGCGCTGAATGCGAGTTGGTTTGAAGTTTGGAGGCGGTATTGGGGTGCCAAACCATTCTTGAGTATCCAGTTCCCACCTGAGTCAGTTACTCTGTCTGCGGGGTATATTGTATGGATGAGAGGCCTAAGCTAGAGGGACATTTCTTTCTCCGGACCAGCTAGAGTCCGAGGTTCTAGAGCTAGACGTCCTGCATCAACTGACTATGAGGAAGGTGACGGGAGTGTGGCCCATCCGGTGCTTGACCGTTCGGAATCCAAAGGAGGTTCGTCGTCCTCCCGTCTTGGAAGGCTTGCAAGTTCCTTCTCCCACCGCTTGGGCAAGGGGAATATTGATAATTTATTACGGGAGGAGTCAGGGGATAATACTCAAGGTGCCAAGACTCGAGAGCATAGTCGCCCGCCCCTAGATCTTTGTAGGCTAAATGTGTTTGGAATGAATTGTGTTTGGAATGTGTTTGTAATGTGTTTGGAAGATGTGTTTAGGAAGTGAAAAGGCTTTTGGACTTTGCTTCACTTGATCCTGACTTTGTATTTGAACTAGCTTTGAAGGCCTTAGGGCCAAATAAAGAGTTATTGTGTTAAATTCCGCTTGAACATGCTTTGCTTTGAATTGGCACATTTGGAATAAAAACAACAACAATTTTGAGTTTTGAATTTCGATTTGATTTGATTTTTAGGATGCCCTTAATTGAGGAAATTTTGAATTTTTTTGTATTAAAGTGGTCGGGCCTCGAAATGAGGTTGCCTACGTGTCCCGTTAGGGAATCAGGCCGGACGTAGTTCTGACTACCGGACTTGAATTTGGATTCTTGAGTTTGAACATGGAACTTAGAAATAGAACTTCTTGAGTTGATCGAGGTTGGTCAGAGATCTGAATTCTGTTCCGTCGATGTCTGTTAGTTCGACTGCTCCCCCGGAGAGGATTTTCTTGACAATGTATGGGCCTGCCCAGTTGGGTTTGAATTTTCCCCTTGGGTCCATGGTGCTTTTGCGAAGGGCTTTCAGGACAAGCTCGCCTTCCTTGATGTTTCGGGTTCTGATCTTTTGTTGAAATGTCTGGCCACTCGGCGCTGATAGACTTGTACATGGTGAGCGGCTTGAAGCCGTCGCTCATCGAGCATGACTAGTTCGTCATATCTGGATTGTACCCATGCAACTTCTGGGATTTTTCTTTCGAGGACTATCCTTAGAGAAGGTATCTTTAGCTCGATAGGTTGTACTGATTCCATTCCATAGACCAATGAGAACGGAGTTGCACCAGTTGAAGTGCGAATTGAAGTTCGATATCCCCACAATGCCAAATGCAGGTTTTGGGGCCAGTCCTTGTAATTGGTAGTCATTTTCATGATGATGGTCTTGACATTCTTGTTGGCTGCTTCGACTGCCCCATTGGTTTGTGGGCGATAAGGTAAAGAGCTATGATGTTGAATCTTGTACTCGGTGAATAGATCTTCACACTCCCCTTAAAAATGGGTTCCTTGGTCACTGATGAACTCGTGAGGAACACCATATCTGCATATGATGTTTTCATGTATGAACTGGGCCACTTGCTTGGAACCCAATACTTTGAATGACCTGGCCTCGACCCATTTGGTGAAATAGTCGATGGCGACGAGTATGAACTCATGACCCCCGGTGCCTGTTGGAGTGACTTTGCCGATGACAACGATACCCCAGGCTGAGAACGGCCACGGTGATGCTTGAGAGTATAGCAGTGATGGAGGAATGTGCTTCAGATTCGCACACTTCTGACATGTAGGACATTTCTTGACAAAGAAGTAGCATTCCCGTTCATGGGTAGTCCAATAGTATCGTGCCCTAATGATCTTGAGGGCTAGCATTTTCCCATTCATGTGGGTGCCACAGACCCTAGCATGTATGTTGTCCATGACTCTTTGAGCTTCGTGCTTGTCAATACATCGGAGGTTAGGACCACCAAGGGACCTTTTGTATAGAACGCCGCCTTCTATGACGAAATTGGCTGATTGTAATCGTAGAGCACTTCGATTTTTGCTTGAAAAGTGCGGGGGATACTCTGAATTTTGTAGATACCTTTGAATGTCTGTAAACCAAGGCTCA
Source organism: Spinacia oleracea (assembly GCF_020520425.1). NCBI lineage: Eukaryota > Viridiplantae > Streptophyta > Magnoliopsida > Caryophyllales > Amaranthaceae > Spinacia > Spinacia oleracea. Next base: position 98,976,692 of record NC_079489.1, read on the forward strand.
TCTTCGTCTTGCTCGACGCTGTCAATAGCATGGACATATGCTTCTTCTTGACGTGTTTCAATTGTAAGTGGCATTTCAGCCATGCTGCTTGGAATGTTGATCATTGAAGCCAGTTTCGCCAGTGCATCGGCGAATTGATTCTTCTCTCTCGGGAGTTATGTATAGACAACTATTCGAGATAGGACTGGTATGGAGCTAAGCTCTCGCTTCTTACTTTCCATTTGCCCGAAATTTGATTGATGATTAGGGAGGAATCGCCGTACACTCGAAGTTTCTGGACGCCCAGTGCTAAGTCGGCTTACAGGCCCATGATGCATGCTTCATATTCTGCCGCATTGTTTGTGACGTTGAATTGTAGTTATGCTGATATCGGAATGTGTGTGCCGTCTGGGGCTACTAGGATTACTCCAACACCACATCCGTTCTAGTTGGAAGCACCGTCAAAATGCATTGACCAACTGTCATTACTGGTCATTAAGATTTGTTCGTCGGGTAAGCCGTAATTTTCCTCTTCTGCCTCGACAGGACAGTCGGCTAGGAAATCTGAGACTGCTGAACCCTTGATAGACTTCTGTGGAATGTATTTGAGGTCGAATTCTGCTAGCATGACCAACCATCTGGACAACCGCCCGTTGAGTGCTGGTTTTTCAAATAGATATTTGAGAGGATCCGCTTTGCTGATCACATGTATTGTATGGGAGAGCATGTAGTGCCGTAGTTTCTTTGTGGCCCAAACCAAGGCGATGCTGAGTTTCTCCAGCTGAGTGTATTTGGTCTCGTACTCGATCAGCTTTTTGATTATGTAGTATACGGAGTTCTCCTTGCCTTCAATTTCCTGGGCAAGCATAGCCCCCACTGCTGAATCGGTTGTTGTGAGGTAGAGCCTGAGGGGAATCCCTGGCATGGCTGGCTTTAGTACTGGTGGGTTGGAAAGGTAGCTCTTGATTGTTTCGAATGCATGCTGACAGTCGTCATCCCACACCTTGGGCTCGCTTTTTCGGAGCTTTCGAAATACTGGTTCACAGATCATTGTGAGTCTTGAAATGAACCTGCTGATATATTGTAGTCTGCCGAGAAAACCCCGAATTTCCTTTTCATTCGTTGGTGGTTGCATCTCGAGAATTGCTTTGATTTTTGAAGGATCAACCTCTATTCCTCGAGAGCTGATGACATATCCGAGTAACTTGAATGCGCACTTTTGAGGATTGAGCCTCATGTTGTATTGTATTGTATTGAGCCTCATGTTGTATTGTCTGATTGTAGCCTGCATACCCGTCCATAAAAGAGAGTAAGGCGTGATTTGCGGTGTTGTCGACCAAGATGTCGATGTGAGGCAATGGAAAACCGTCTTTAGGGCTGGCCCTGTTAAGATCCCTGTAGTCCACACACATTCGTACTTTGCCATCTTTCTTTGGAACTGGGACGACATTTGCGATCCATTCTGGATATTTTGCTTCTCGAATAAACTCGGCCTCTAGCTGCTTGGAGACCTCTTCTTGAATTTTGAGGGAAACATCCGGTTTGATGCGACGGAGTTTCTGCTTGATGGGTTTTGAACCTGGAATAAGGGGAATTGTATGCTGACCGATGCTTGGATCAACCCCTGGCATATCATGATAGGACCATGCGAAGACGTCTACATACTCTGAAAGTAGCTTGATAAGATCGTCCCGCTCCGCTTGAGAAAGAGTTAAACCAATCTGAACTAGTTTTGAGTCACCGCTGTTAGAAAGGTTGATTTTTTCTGTTTCCTCAATTATGGGCGTCCTGTTTTCGTGATTTTCGATTGCTTTTAGAAATTCAAAGTCAGTTTCTTGTAAAGCAAAGTTGTTTGGATTAGGATTTTGTTTTGAATTAGGACTCGAAGAGTAAGTAGAAATTGAAGTTTATTGAAATCAGCAATCATTACATCGACTGTTTTGACTTGAAGCTCGGCCTTTAGAGGCTTTTGATGCAAGACTCTAGTTCTAGACACTTAGACTCATTGCTAGACTCAGATCCAGACTCATCCTCAGACTCGGACTCGCTCATCATAGATCCTTCGCCCACAGCAATCTTGAACATTTTGCCATTTGGAGCAGTTATCTTGAGAGACTTTCTCCATCCATTGACCATCTTCTCGCTTGGAGTAATTAGTTTAGATGGGTCGAAATCTTCGATTTGAGTGATCATTTGAACCATGGCATCTTCGGAAATGATTGGGGTTATTTTCTGGCCAAATAGCAGACCAAAAGCTAATGAGTCAAGGCACTCAGGGGAAGCCTTGTCTTGTATTGGAGGAGCATCCTCTAGAAAGTGACAGTCTTGAAAGATCTCGAATCCGGGGTAAATGATCCCTTTTGAAGAGTCATAGAAAGGTTTTGGGAAGTCGAAGTATAAGTCATCCTCTCCTTCTTTCACGAATTGCCCATTGAGTGTGAGTTGATGAGGAGGTATTTTGAATTGATCATTGCCAGCTCGACGGGCCTTTAGCTTAGCCTTTTGCTGCTTGTCATCGAACTTAGTTGGCTTGTATCCCAGTCCGCAACAGTTAGTCTGTCCTTGGGCCTTGCAAGGAGATTCGGTGGGCGGTGGCAGAGTAGTGCCCAAGAAGCGCCCACGCTTGATCATCATGCGCTTTGCCATGGGATTCATTCTGGATTCGATGGCTCCAACTTCGGCACTGAACCCCCAAAGGTCTTCGTCGTTGTCATCATGTTCGATTAATATCAGAGCCTTGTCGGCTATCTTGGTCCTTGGATGGGACGCATGCAGGGTAATGACGTTTCCTTGGACCTCCATTCGAACTTTCTGGTGGAGTGAGGATGACACTGCCTTAAGGTCATGGATCCAAGGTCTTCCCAGTAGGAGATTGAAACTTGCTTTGATGTTGAGCACTTGAAAGCTCACTTTCCGCTCGATTGGCCCTGTGCGGAGTAGTAGAGTGAGAGTTCCCATTGCTTCCCGTATTGTTGTCAAAGGCACGAACACCTTGGGAGGAACTAGAAAAGTCACAGGGGTGAAACCCAGATTTTCAGCAGTGCGGAGAGGACACACATTGATGGCTGATCCATTGTCCACTATAGTCATGGGGATGATCTTATCTTTGTATTCGAGAGTCAGATAGAGAGCCTTGTGATGGCCTGCCCCCTCAGGTGGGAGGTCTTCATTAGTAAAGGTGATTCCTTCTTCCAGATTTGTAAGCAACCCGATCAATTCGTCAGGATTGACTTCTGGGTGACATTCAGTTTGACCAGAGCATTGATAAGAGCAGTGCGGTGCTCTACAGAGGAAGCCATGAGTTTCCAAATATTAACCTCTGCCTTAGTGCGCTTCAATTGCTTAATTAGAGGGTTCTCCTCGGTGGGTAGAGGAACATTAGTTGTCGGTGCCGTTCTGTTGGCTGACTCTTGAATACGAACAAACCTAGTCATGACTTGAACATTGTTTTCTGCCTTGGGGTCCAAATACCAGTCGGCGCTCACGATTTCTCGGCAATCATCGTCAGAGATGTTTTTGATAGGAGGGTCCTGATATGTGTCTTCATTATCGCTGGCCCAGATCGCGCAAATGTCTCCTTGAGGTAACCCAGATTTCGAGTTTTCACTTGGCTGCACAAGGTGTGGCACGGGCCTTTGGTTGTGAAATATTTCCTCTACCTCGAATGGGCCCACAGCATGGAAAACGTTTCTTGATTGTCTTCGAGAGCCCTTATGCGAGCCTCCGCTTCCTCAACACGTTCATAGAGCTCTGCTACAGCTGCTGCTAGTGATGTCATCTTGAATAGGATTTTGAGAGGAGGAGTCTGAGCACCTAATTAGCACATGATTTTGAACTTTAGAACTTGAACTTCCCGACACATAATATGATATGCATGCAATGAATGAGACCTAGACTTGACCCTAAGTGCCACTCCGAAGATTCGAGATTTTGGATTTTGTACTTGTATTCGGGATTTGCAACCCGTTGGAAATGTTTGAGAGGAGCCTTCATTCTTTTGTGAAGGTTGACTCTTTGTACTAGAACTTGGGATGTCGAAAAAGAATATTTCGACATATTGGAAATTGGACTTATTTGAAAGGGAATTTCAACCCGCTCAAGAATTTGGAAATTGGACTTGTACTAGGAAATTGAATTTTGTATTATTTCAAGGGAATTTCAACCCGTCAATATTTCAGGGGAATTTCAACCCATTGGACTTGGAGTATTTGAAGGGAATTTCAAACCGATTGAAAAGGGAATTGACTTTGTATTATTTCAAGGGAATTTCAACCCGTCAATATTTTTGGGGAGTTTCAACCCATTGGATCTGGAATATTTGAAGGGAATTTCAACCCGCTCAAGAATTGGAATTTGTATTATTTCAGGGGAGTTTCAACCCGTAGGGAGATTGGACTTGTATTATTTTAGGGGAGTTTCAACCCGTGGATAGAATTTGAACTTGTATTATTTCAGGGGATTTTCAACCCGTTGAATGGAATTTCGAACTTGTATTATTTCTGGGGAGTTTCAACCTGTGGATAGAATTTGAACTTGTATTATTTCAAGGCATTTTCAACCCGTTGAATGGAATCTCGAACTTGTATTATTTCTGCGGAGTTTCAACCAGTTGGAAATGTTTTGAATTTTGTATTGGGGAGCAATGGAAAGAAAGATTTCTTTGTAGCTTGAAGATGAATTTGGAATTTGAATTTGGCTCGAAATTTGAACTTTGAAATGGAAAGGACGCACTTTTGTATGAGGCTTTGTATTTGAAAAATCCGGCATTATGCCGCCGTGGATTTGAAACATTGAATTTAGGAACTTGAAATTCCGGCATTATGCCGCCGTGGACTTGGAACCTTGAAGTATAGGAGTTTGAGGTTTGAAATATAACATAGAAAAGTCGGCATTACGACGGCATGAATTTGGAATTTGATTCTTGAAGTTTGAATTTTGGAAGGTCGAGTTGGAAAGTTGGCATTATGCCGGTATGGGCTTGGACATTTGAACTTGAGACTTTGAGGTTGGAATTGGCAACTTGAGTTTGAGGTTTGAAGACTTGAATGTTTGAAATATGAAATCCGGCATGACGCCGTTGGATTTGAACTTGAAACTTGAAACTTGAAACTTGAAATTTGAACTAGAAAATCCGGCATTATGGCGCCGTTGGATTTGAGGTTTGACTTGAAACTTGAAACTCGACATTTGAATTTATAAAATCCGGCATTATGGCGCCGTTGGACTTGGATTTGTAAATTGAGGTTTTAGACTAGAAAGTTCTGATTTGAACTTGAAACTCGAAATTTGGACTAGAAAATTCGGCATTATGACGCCGTTGTATTGAATTTTGAATTTTGAGGTTTGGACTTGAAAATTTGGATTGAATTTGAAATTCGAAATTTGGACTAGAAAATCAGGCATTATGACGCCGTTGGATTGAATTTTGAATTTGGAACTTGGAATTTGGACTCGAAAATCCGGCATTATGACGCCGTTGGATTGAATTTTGAATTTGGAACTTGGAATTTGGACTCGAGAATCCGGCATTATGACGCCGTTGGATTGAATTTTGAATTTGGCACTTGGAATTTGGACTTGAAAATCCGGCATTATGACGCCGTTGGATTGAATTTTGAATTTGGAACTTGGAATTTGGACTTGAAAATCCGCCATTATGACGCCGTTGGATTGAATTTTGAATTTGGAACTTGGAATTTGGACTTGAAAATCCGGCATTATGAGGCCGTTGGATCACATAATCTACCTTTCCTATCCGTTCTAGGATCTCATAAGGACCCATGTACTTTGCGCTTAACTTTCCCTTCTTACCAAATCTCATCACACCCTTCATTGGTGAAACTTTGATTAACACTTTATCACCCACTTGGAATTCTTCATCCCTACGTTTCAAGTCCGCATAGCTCTTTTGGCGATCTTGTGCTGCTTGAATTGTGGATTGAATAGTTCTAATATGGTTCATTGTGTCCTCTATCATTCGAGGTACCAATACAACTGTCTCACTAATGTCACTCCAGCATAGTGGAATTCTACATTTCCTTCCATACAAGGCCTCAAATGGTGTCATTCCTATACTGGCATGATAGCTATTGTTATCGGAAAATTCAATCAAATCTAAGCTATCTTCCCAACTTCCTTGGAAATCAATCACACATGCATGAAGCATATCCTCAAGTGTCTGAATGGTTCTCTTAGTTTTTCCATCCGTGGCTGGATAAATCGCTGCACTCATTTTCAATGTTGTACCAAAGTTCTTCTGCACACTTTTCAAGAAGTTTATAAGAAACCTTGAATCCCTATCTGATACGATATCCTTAGGAACTCCATGTAGTCTCAACACATACTTAATGTAAGCCTTAGCAAGTTGCTCCATCTTCCAGGTCTCCTTGATTGGTATTAACACGGCTGACTTGGTCAATCTATCTACCACAACCCAAATGGTATCATTTCCGACCTTCTAATTGGGAAAACAAGTGACAAAGTACATTGAAATACAGTTCCATTTCCAGCTAGGAATTTCTAATGGTTGAACTTTTTTTTGAGGTCTCCTATGCTCTATCTTGACTTTCTGACAAGTAGCGCATTTAGCTACAAACTCACACTACTACAAAAATGTCATTTAATAGCGTTTTTTTAATAGCGCTTTTGCCTCTTTTACTATCAAAAGTATAAAAAATAACGTATTATAGCACTTATCTAAAAAACACTGTCATATGTTCACATATTATAGCGCTTAAATCTGCTGCACTATCATATTACCCGTTTATTATAGGAAAAAAAACTTCCCGTTTATTATACTTCGCCTAACTCTTTCTTCCCTCGGATTCTCTTCAGTCTTCAATCTGCAAAACCTCAAAACCCCAAGAGTCTCAGTGGACGCCGAACCGGCCTCCTACCAAAGTCCTTCACATGGAGGCGAGTTCCTTCAGGTGGCAGCGATTTATTTCAGACGGCGGCGTTTTCTTCGCCCTACGATGTTTTCTTCTCACCGTGAAATCGAATTTTAAGGTAATTCATCACAAACTTTGCGGAATTTTTTGATTTATGTTTGGTTTAATTTCCTTGAATTGGTTTTTCTTGGATGAAGGGGATTTGGATTTAAATACGATTGGTTTAATTATGGGTTATGGGTTTTTGTTCCTCTGAATTGGTCTACCTAAGTAGTGAGAATTTAGATTGTAATTGGTTTTTTATTCTTTATTTTGATAATGGCTTGTTGAATTATTTGATTTCATGATTGCATTGGAGCACAACTTATGGCTACCATAATCCATTAATGAATTCACTCATGTCATTCCATGTAAATTAAACACTGTAAGAAGATGAAATCTGTAATACAACCAGCTGCAGAAGCCAGCCCAACTTGTATAACTATTCCAAAGTTAACAAAATTGATGCCTTTTGACTTGCCAAATTTAGAGAGAATCTATGATTGGCAAGTACTGAGTTGCCTGTCTATGCATAGATTTGAGGTTTCTAATTGTATTATTCAGATTGTATTATTGAGATTGTAGGAGAGAAAGAATGGACTGATAAAGGTATTGAGTATGGTCCAAGCTCACATTTAAAATATACCGAAGCATTAGTGTCTACAGTGTTTTCTACTTCAGTAAGATATTTAGTGCTTGTTTGTTATAATTTCTGCAGTTTTAGTGCCGGAAGCATCAGTAGGTCGAAGTTGTCTAAATTTGAGGGTTTTGAATTTTTGGTGTTCTTGTGTTGGGTTGCTTGAAGAGGCTGAGATTGTGGATGTTACATGTTATTATGCTTAGGTATCTCGCATCGCCTGGAAGCTCACCAGGTTGTAAAGCTGGGAGCTTTTTAACCATTGTCTACAATTTCTTGTTTAAAAAGGCTGAAATTTTGAAAGTAAGTTTCTTTTTTTTGTCAACTAATAAGATTTTTTTAGTTATAATATTGTGCTTCTGGGGTTGTTAATAAGTTAAAGAGAATCTCAAGAGATAGGGGCTTGACAAAATACAAAAAATATAGGATCGTTACAATGAGTGTTGAGTTGTTTATTGAATTTTAATGATATTTTGGTCTTTGGAGTATGACATCAAAATTGGAACTTTAAATTTAGGAAATTTTCCACAATGAGAATGGGAGGGGGTGGAAATTTTCAGGCATAGTATTGTGCAAAAAGTTTTTAATTGCTGATAGACTTTACTAGTGTTGATTTTGTTCTGAAACAATGTTCTTACTTTCTCAGGTTAATCTAACAATGTGTTCTGATGCAGGTTATTGACTATTGTAGCTCATATTGGTGGTATAATATTTGGTAAAATAGTATATGGATTGTTGGAAAAATGGGTTCAGAAGGTCTTGCACTGTCAGCAGTAACAGTTCATGTGACAAGTTTTAAGAAGTTTCATGGAGTTGCCGAAAATCCGACAGAGACAATTGTGCGTAATCTGAAAGAATACATGGAGAAGAAGGGTTTACCAAAAGGGCTGGCGTTAGGGAGCTGCAATGTTCTTGAAACTACAGGACTTGGGGAAGTTGCTCCTCTTCATCAGAAGCTGCAATCACTACTAGAAAAAAGACATTTAACGACGAACAATTTCATCGTTAAAAACATTATTTTTCGTCGTTAAAACCATTAACGACGGTCGTTATGTTCGTTGTAACAGGTTCCGTCGTTATTGGCTTTAACGACGATGTTCGTCGTTAATAATTAACGTTCATTAACGACGAATTATGATTTCGTCGTTAAACATTAACGACGGATTACCGTTTCGTCGTTAACTTTTAACGACGAAATCATAGTTCGTCGTTAATTATTAACGACGAAGTTACAATTTCATCGTTAAAAGTTAACGACGAAACAATAATCCGTCGTTAATTGTTAACGACGAAACGATAATCTGTCGTTAATTGTTAACAACGAAACGGTAATCCTTCGTTAGATACTTATTCACAATGACCAATTAAGAAATAACGAGCAACAAATCCCTCGTAAAATGTCCTTTCTTAACGGTCAAAAAATTTAAAATTTTGGCAATAACGGCCAACTATTATGTGGATATTGCCATCATAATAATATTTTTTGAGCCCTTTGCAGCACCTACATTTTCCTTGTGAAACAATATAGATAACTATAAATCAATCATAAACAAATGATAATTTCATTACTCAAAAGATGTTTGACAATAGAATTTCAAGTTATGTGAAACCAAAAATTACAACCCCTCGTCTTTAAATTCTAAAAACTAAAAGATAAGTAATTCTTGTTCAATCTAAAAGAACAAAAACAAAATCTAACTAGTTGAAGTGTTCTCTTGCAGTGCCATCCCTTGAAAAGCGTTGTAGAAACACTACTTTAAATGCTTTAAGCTCATTAAGCTTATCAACGGTAGGTGCATTGGTAATCTGCAACAAATTCGAAACTTCATCAGTGATTTTCTACCTAACACCAATTGACCAAAGAACAGAAATCCAAAGAAACATATAGAATAAACAAGTTCAGTGCACAGCAACAAGAAGATAAGATTGACAACTCCAGAATTTTGCTGCAGCATAAGCTCATTCCACATAACACCTCTACTCTGGAAGCTCTAAATAAGGCAAACTGTCAAAATTATAATCTCCTAATTATGTTTCAAAAAATAAACTTAACAACTACACACGAAGTTTAACACAGATAAACAGATTATGTATTAAGCCTTTGTGAGTTTTAGATAATCAAGTTTTGTATATTTTCTGGTTACATATACTTAGACTCCTGTTTATACAACTTGCAGGCTGATATTGAGGAAGGTGATTCATTGTATCTGGATGCCAAGTCTTCAACTAAGCTTCTACAGGAGAAGCAAGAAAGATATATTTTATAATGTAATTACAGTCTGGGTAACAGGGAAATGTAAGCTTGCTTCATTGGCATATATCATATAGCATCAACAACCAGCATCACCTCTGTATCAAGAAGCAAAGGCCTATCTATAATCAATCTATAGACTATAATCATTAAGCCATAAATTAAAATAGGAGTTCACATAAAATTTTGTAGATGACATATGCAGGTGCAGACAAAAATAAATCAATGGTTGCCTCATATCATTGACTAGCACTACTAGTCTTCAGTCTAGCTGTGAAGGCCAAACCATATTCAACTATGACGCCAACAACTAGCTGATTGCTACGAGCATACTAAGCATCTTCTTTTGCTACTAGCAAAAAATCCATACACAATCACTCCATCAGGGTTTTCAGCAGCCAACAAGCCACATTTATTCATTATTAAATAGATTATATCTAAATGCAGTCAACACAATAATACTAACGAACCAGATTCATTTAGGACATTTGCAGTTAACAGTACTTGGTGATAGTAGTACTAGAATCAGTTACCCTGCACCAACAATATAAACAAAACTAAACTACATTGAAGGACTTACTGTGTTCCCTATAGGCAAAGAATTAGGAAATAAATACATTAAAATAGGCAACGAACTGAACCAACAATATGAAATAGTATTTAATTTCTATGACAATCCAGGCACATGCCCAACAATACTAGTAAAGCTATTCCTAGTATTGTAAAGGATATTATCTTTAAGGTAGCTTGTAGATGCACTGATGATCTTAGAGATAGACTTGTGTACTAGGAGTTGCTAGCTCCTTGTTGTCTGTTTGTGTTGCTGGAGTTGTAGTGGCTAGTGCTGTATCTGCTTCCCCTTGAGTTCTTTTCCTCTTGGGCCTTTGGTTATTAATACAATTATTAATTGCCAAAAAAAAAAAAATTTAAATTCAGAAATGGGAGAAACTGCAAAGATATTTTGCTTCTCCAAAATAATATAACAAGAACTTAATTGTCATCAATTTTTATTAGAGTGAGAAAGCTAACTTGGAATCGTATGTTTCGAGTTCCTCCAGAAAATATTTCTATCGTACTGCGAATCCTCCCTGCATTGTCTGTACCGATTGCTGAACAACTGTAAAGCTTCCAAGAATAAAAATTGAACCAAAAGAGACGATCAGAACTATTTATATAATTTTTTTCTACTGAGGTCTGAGACGAATTTTAAAAGCTCAAAGAGGATAGCATTAGGAAAAAAATTTACTAAGCTAATACCCAAGTGCATTTGTAATGTTGAACATCAGCCATACTTCTTAATACAATTGTTCACACATTGCCATACCAAAATTGACCTGGTCAACCCAGGACCGCGCCCAAGAACCAGATTACAAACCCCAACTACAAAAACAAGCAAGAACAACCATTGACTGAGTTAAGGTAGCAATGTGTCAAGCATACCAATAAACAACCAACCTATAAAATCCACCCCTACCATTATCTAAAACCAGTAGCAGAAGAGAGAAAAGCAAAACAGTCTGCCAACTTATTAAAAGCACAAAATAAAAAAAAAAGAATGTAACTGAACAGAATCACCCAACACTTACCAGCACATCAAAATTCTGTAATATAGATCTCCCACAAAAAAGCTTATGCTGCAGCACACATTAACCTTTGGCCTGCACCAAAGACAACGAGTCAACTTTATCCAGGACAATAACTCAACAGAATCTGCCTATTCCATCTCCAAATCATCCCAGCCAGAACCTGACCGTAGCAAGCACAACCAGCTGTGTCATTCTGTTCTTTTGTTATGGTAAATATTACAAGGCTCATTTTTGTTTCTTTGTGCATTCTGTTCTTTTGTTATGGTAAATATTACAAGGCTCATTTTAGCTCAAGCAAAGATTTTCCTCGTCTTCGTATTCATGTCAAATTATAACAGACAATCTGACACACAGGAAGTAGTGCTTCGTGGGACCAGCAGTCTTGGATAGCAGGCATTGCAATTGTTGCTCGAGATGATAAGGGAACTTGGCTACTGGGAGCACATCAGAAATTAATGACAAACACAGCTATGACAGCAGAAATATTTGCAATTCATTTGAGATTAATACTTGCTAAAGAGAAAAACTGGAACAATTTAATTCTTAGCTCGGACTCAAAAGAGAGTGTGGATTCGATCAACCAAGTAGCAACTCCAGAAATGGAAATGGCTAACATCATTCTTGACTGCAGGGAACTGAAGCAAAAATTATGCGAGATGCACCTTCAGTTCGAGGGTAGAAGATGGAACAAGCTAGCAGATGTTATGGCCAAGGCGGCTTGTCAGGAGATATCGGATTTCAATAATATTATGCAATATCAGCAGCCCTATCCCTCTTGTAAGGATTTGTATGAAGAAGAACTTCATGGTTGTATGGATTTCATAGATTCTATAACGTAATGTTTATTTTTTATTTTCGCAAGAGACAAACTCATGTAGTGACTGTTTTATGTTAATTTAATTCTGCCCCTATTTACCAAAAAAAAAGAAGTAGCAGTTTTGGATATCACTTGTTCAAAATGAATTTTCAGGAATCATCCTATTTTAATTATTAATTTCTCCTTTTTTCTGTTTTGTTAACTATTAAAGAAACACGTAATTCGGTTGACCAATAGTTTGTTCACTTTGAGCATGTTTACCTAGCCTTCTTGGCAGTAGAAGATAAAACATACAGAGTAAGTCAGGTCAATAATGAAAAAGGGAAGAAAGGGGATATCATTTATCGAAGAGTTAAGGTTTCCAACACAACTAAAGATAACACTTTATCAGTTAAGATTAAATTAAAGATAAGAATCATACATTTGAGAACAATAGAGTTTAAGGATATCTATATCAATCCACATAGTTTGAGTCTCACTGAATCCATCCACAAAATTTGTCTTGAACCTTTTATTATAAAATGGTCTCGTATTGACTCACTCAACATATATTTCAGGATTGAATAATCCTCTAAGTTCCCCTCAGACGACAGAACCCATTGTTGTGTCAACTCACCCAACATAATTGCAAAAACAGGATTACCTCTAGCCAACCCCAGAAGACAAAATTGGTATCTTATCTAATTGGGGTATTCTCTAAGCCTCCCTCAGATGATTGAACCAGCAACTTATCTCGAGAAACAATGCGAAGCAAATTAGATTAAATAAAAATGAAATAACGCAATTGAGAGATGAATAGTAGCAGGATTATACTATATTATCTTGATGTGTTTCTCTCAAAATATAGATATAAGAAAAAAGATTCTTACTATCTCCATAGAGCTTGACACACTATTGAGAACACAAAATATAAACCGGGGTAAGATCGAACTTATACTGCAGATTAAAACTTCAAAATTAAATCGATTAAGCCAAATACCGAACATCAAATAGGCTCTGGTCGAACATGAATATTACCTTGATAATTTTTGTTTTAATTTTACAATATGTTTAATTTTTTTTCTAAGTGTAAGATCAAAAGCAACAAAATTAACAACTAAATTGAGAGGAACCTACCTTCAAGCCTCCAAATTTATCTAAACCCAAACTCCCTCTGAAATTTATCAATTAGAAGTTGATCGATAAACAAAATAAAAATATATAGAGATTCAACCTATCCTAACCCATCAAAACTATCAATTTACAGTTATTTCATAAAAGAAAACCAAATTACAAACCACGGAATTTTCGATCTGAAACGAATAAGAGAGAGCATATAATTCATCAAACAACAGAAAATTAATCATAAAAAAAAAACTTACACGTTTAGAATAAGAGAGATCGGCATCCAAATAATGAACAAATTGGGGAAAAAAACACTCCAGCACCCAACTGCATCTTTGAAGAGATTGAGGGAGAGCTCAATTTGAGAATCGGGAAAACCTAGGCGAGTTCAATTAGAGGGTTATAAACTTTTAGGTTAGAGGCGCATTGCAGAAATTGGAAATAACGATGAACATTTTTTTTTTCTTTTTCATATTTTTCTTTTTGCTGATTAGTTGTAATTGTTTTGCGCGCTATTGCATTTAACGACAGAATTTTGATGTCATCAGTAATACATTGTCGTTAAATAGGCAATTTCTAGTAGTGAATCTGCCGTTAACGGGAATGATTCAGAATTGCCAAAATCTGGGACTGTTATTTGGGGTCAGTTGCTCAATACTTTCTTCTTCACAGTTTTTCGGATAACATTTGATGCAAAATAGTTAAATAGTTGTCTGGCATTCTCTATACTTTAAATTTCTGGCATTTGTTGCACCAAAAGATGAATCATTTGATGTTACTATAAGTTGTTGTTGATTCTATACCTACCGGGAGTTTGCCTGTGTGATAGGTGGAAATCATACTTTGAGTAATCTTTTACCCTTCACTTGCTGAATAAGTTTTATGGTACTTTCACTATGCCATATCGCATGCTTAGATAGTGATACCATTTCTCTTAGCCTTTCTGAGTTGCAGAAGTATTGACAGATGAGAAGTATTTGACAGATGAGAAGTATTTGACAGATGAAGAATATAGGTAGGTGACATTTTTATTGTCATATATCAGTATTGTTTTACTTATCTTTGGTTGCAGTCAACACTTAAATTAATATGGAAATAGATAGTCTCTCTCCCCGTCAGTTTTGCTCAGGTTTTCTTCTGGGAAATATGCTTTATGTGGAGAAAATGGCCTTGGGTGTTGGGCTTTACAATTATATATGTTCATTGCCTCGTAGTGTTCTGAAGGAGAAATTTTACCAAATTGTGTTTGTCATTGATCCTTAAATTTGGTTGGTGCGGGTATTTTTTTTCCCTGCTACAATATGGCTATTGGGTTTTATATCTTGTTGCGAGCTGTAGACCAGTTTGGTGCTAACTATAACAGTTTTGCTGGCCAGTTTGATGGGTAGCTCCTCATTCTCTTTGGAATATATTGCGATGTGGTTGTCATGGGACTGAATCTAAATGTTTAAACTTCATCTTGAGAGAGAGATAAATGAAGATATATCTCGACTAAATTAAAGACTAGTAGTTAGCTTACTAGCTGATCTTGGCTGCAATGGATCAATCTTGGATCTCATAAATGAAATCTCCCAATTTGGGGCTGCAGAGCTACATGCGGTCTCTTCCTTCGTAGGCGGGATTGCTTCACATGAAGTGATAAAGGTATGCTATATTTGTCTAGATTTTATTGTTTTATTCTGTTTTATTGTCAAGATCCATAGTGCCTAAGAGTTGGATTAACACTTACAAAATACTTAGTGTGGTAGCTAGTGATTAGTGGCTTCCTTGGACATGCAGCACTTTAGAGGTTAATTAATAGTACGCATTCCCTGTAAAGATCTCTGCAACTTAAGCTTACTTTTCTGAACCTGTTATGTACTAGACTTTTCACTTATGACTTCTGATGTCAAAGGAACAATCTTATTATGTAATGGTACTCTGGCCATCTTCATCTTTGTCACTTTTGTCTGAGTAAACAGAGTGGAAGGGCTTCGAGTCTAATTTGATGAACAAGACTTCTTTTGCCTTCACTTATTGGTAGACTAGGTTCCGTTACTTGGACTACTATTGTCTTGTGTAACCGGTTACTTTGTCCCACGTCTGACATCCCAGATGAACCTCTTGGTTTATGAGTCCGTTTTTTCAAGGCATTCAGCTTGGATCCATCTCTGTAGCTTCAATTTATAATATATCAGCAAGGAATTATCTGCAATTCTTTTCCAACAACATCATAATCTATTTCCTATAATGTGAAGTTCAGAAAAAATTTCTTCATGTATGGCATTTATTGTTTATGGTAATACTAATTCTTTCGGTTTTTCCCCTTCTATATATGTATGAATTCCTATACTCCATTGTTTCGCAATACTTTTCAGATTGTCAGTTTCCAAGTTATGACAAAGAGCAGATTGACGAAGTAAGAGCCGAATGGGTGCGACATGTTGTTCAACAATTGTATTATATCTAGGTTATGTTGAAGGAACCAACAAACATAAGACTGTATTAATTAATGTCTTTTACGTAGTTTATTGTTTAGATTTTTATTTTAGATCTATGTAATCGGTTTTATTAGGGTTACAATTGCAAAAATTCTTTTGATTGAGGTTTGGAAATTAATTTTCAAACCATTTACTATTCTTCAATAAATGGTGTTATTTTGTGGAAAAAAATGAGATACATTTCAGGTATATTATAAATATATATAAAAAAATAATAATAATTTTGATGGCGCTTCATATACATCCGCTATTAGAAAATAATTTAAAATTTAGCGGTAAATTTTTAATAGAGTTTCTTTAATAGCGCTTATAAAGTGCTATTAAAGAAACATTTGAATTATCCTAACATTACATATGACAGCGCTTTTGAAAAGTGCTATTAAAGGTACCTTTTACTTTTAATAGCGGAGCCATCAACAACGCTTCAAGAAACGCTGTTAAAAGCATTATTAAGCGCTATTAAAAGCATTTTCTGTCATAGTGTCAGCTACTTCATTCTTCATTCTTGGCCACCAATAGACCTTCTTCAGATCCTGTACAACTTGTCACCACCTGGGTGAACAGAATATGGCGTATTTTGACCTTCTCTTATAAGCTTTTCCTTCAGATCTTCACACTTTTGAGGCACACACCACCTTCCTTTGTACCTCAAACTTCCATCACCATGGATCTTAAAATCCGTTTCCTTTCTTGCAAAATATTTTCCTTGATTCGCTCCAACTTCATGTCTCCGGCTTGATTTTCCTTAATCTCATCAAATACCAATGGTTGAATAGTCAACGCATTCATAATTCCCTCCAGAAATTCAACACTCATGATCTCTAGATTCAAGCGTCACATATCTTTGCATAACTCGTTAGCAACTACTAAAGCATTCACACTATGGCTTAATTTCCTACTCAAGGCATTTGCAACTACATTAGCCTTTCCCTCGTGATACTGGATGTCTAGATCACAATCTTTAATCAATTCCAGCCATCTCCTTTGACGCATATGGAAATCCTTTTGTGTGAAAATGTACTTCAAACTCTTATGATATGTGAATATCTTACATTTCACACTATACAGGCAGTGTCTCCATATCTTCAATGCAAACACTATGGCCGCTAGCTCTAAGTCATGGGTAGTGTATTTAGCTTCATACGGTTTCAACTTCCTTGATTCATACACCATAACCTTTCCGTTCTACATCAATACACACCCTAAACCATTCTCCGACACATCACTATACACATCATAGGTATCACCTCAATCTGATAGAGTTAGCACTGGCGCAGTTATCATTCGCGTCTTCAGAGCTTGGAATTCTTCTTGACACTGCTCATTCCACCTGAAACCTAGCTTCCTTTTTCATCAAAGTAGTCTTTAGCTTGGCTATTCTAGAGAAATCTTTCACAAAGCGCCTATAATATCAAACTAAACCAAGAAAACTTCAAATATCGGTGATACTCTTAGGTGTAGGCCATTCACTAACAACTTTAATCTTTGAAGGGTCCACTATAACTCCTTCTTTAGATACAAAATGTTCTAAAAATGCAACCTTCTCTAACCAAAACTCACACTTTGATAATTTGGCATACTATTGGTTGTCTCTAAGTGTATTCAACATAGACCTTAAGTGTTCAACATGATCTTCTTCGTTCTGCGAATATACTAAGATGTAATCTATGAAAACCACTACAAACTTGTCAAAAAATGCAAGGAATACACGGTTCATCAAGTCAATAAATATCGCAAGTGCATTAGTCAACCCAAAAGGCATAATTGTGAACTTATAATGGCTGTATCTAGTCCTAAATGCAATATTTGGCATATCGTTATCCGCGATTCTCAATTGATGATAACCCGAATGTAGATCGATTTTCGAGAAGATTCCTGCTCCTTTCAACTGGTCAAACATGTCATATATCCTAGGAAAAGGATATTTGTTCTTGATAGTGCAGGAAATAATGCCTTTGGTCCAAGTATGCATTTAATGCTAAGTCTAATAAATGATGTTTAGTATTAATTAACAAGTTAATAATTCAGTGAGATCAAGTGAACTGAATGCCTAGCTAGAGCTCGCTTCAGTTCAAGTGGAATTAATAATATTAATCCACAACTTACTCTTGACTGAACCAGTAGGGTCACACAAAAAGTATGTGAACAGATCAAGTATTTAAGTAAATATATAATTCATTAAGTACTCCATTTATGAACATACAGAAACGACGGATCTCTGTTCCAGTGGGAGCTGAAATCGTCAAAAGGAAAAATAAAGAATACTCCGGAAATGATGATATTGCCGAAAACGGAAATATGGTTCATGAGGGAAATATAAATATTATCCAAGTCGTAGATGTTGTCGGAAACGGAAACATGGTTCGTATCGGAAAATATTGGTCGGAAATAGAAATATTGCAGGAATCGGAAATATTGCTGGAAACGAAAATATTACCGCAATCGGAAATATTGTCGGAAAAGGAAATTATTTTCGGAATCGGAAATATTAACGGAAACGTAAATCATTGTTCGAAACCGAAATGAATTCCGGAATCGGAAAACGAATTGGAAGATCGACGAGCAAAAAAACGGCAAGCGAGCCGACCCATCGCTCGACAAGCAAGGCAGCAGCCATGGGCCGCGCCCTGCGAGCAAGGCAGCAGCCATGGGCCGCGCCGAGCTACAAGCAAGGCAGCAGCCTCATGGGCCGCGCCAAGATGCAAGCAAGGCAGCAGCTCATGGGCCGCGCCAAGCCTGGGGCAAGGCAGCAACGCATGGGCTGCGCCCAGCATTCGAGCAGCGTGTGGAAGGCATGCCAAGGTGTGGGTCGTAGTGCACTGGGCCGAGGCAGCACGCACACCAGCGTGGCCCTTGTGGCTGCGTTGGGTTGTTTCGTCTTGGGCTCCAAGAAATATCCGATTGCTTAATTTCCAAGAAACCTTGGATTAAGTATTCCTAGTCTTACTAGAATTCAAATAATTAAGAGTTTAATTAATGTTACAATATTAATTGAAAGAGAATTTCAATCCTAGGAGGGTTGGTAATTCTATTCCTAGCAAGACTCAAATTCCTTATTTCCTACACTATAAATATGAGGCTAGGCCCTCATAATTAAAAACATCAATTGAATTAAAATCATATTCTTTATGCCCATTGTGTTCAAGGGAGAACATAATACAAGTCCACCCGAATACATAAAACCTTAAATAAAATCCTAGTTGGTTGAACCTACGGCGGATCCGAACATGCTGTGGACACTTTCTACGGAGGGGCAACGTTTGGGGCTCTAAAGAATTGCTCTTGTTCGGTTCGCGAGCAGCTAGGGAAGGCACGCATCATATTGTATGTCACCTAAATTATGCTAATTGACTATGTTACAATTCATTTGGTATGAATTATATTGTTGTATTATTCATACCTAACAGTGGTATCACGAACCTCTAATTAATAGCATAATTAATTATAGTTAACATTGATTAAATTTTATAAATTTGCAATGAATTAAAGGGGCGATTAATTTCGTGGATGTAATTAATTGCAAATTCGTGCGATTATTTGATTATATGTTCGCAGGACTTTTCGGCAGTTTTTTCAATAATGGTCGAAATCTTAAGTTTTTATAGTGAATTTCGCATGTAAACGACGTTTTAAAATTTTGACAAAATCTAATATTTGATGCTGAACCCAGAATTCCCAAATTCGAATCCTAACTATGACTTTTCGGAAGTTTTAGTTTTTTGAATGCAAAATTTGTAATTTTTATGATGTTAAATTAAATATTTGCGAATCTTGTATGTAAATCTTGAATCTATGATTGACCTACTGTATATGTTTTACAATTTTAAGGTCTAATTTTGTAATTATACAACCTAATTTGTAATTATAATTAATTCGTTGAATTTCAAATAATTTAGAATTTGTTTTGAATTTCATAATTAATTGAAAATTTAATTAGGATCCTATGATTAAAAACCACCATAAAATTTGTTAAAATTGAAAATTTTTAAAATTTTATGACCTAGATTTGAATCCCTAAGAATATATGTAATCAGAAATTAATTTGAATAATAAATTTTCGATTTTTCGCCTAAATGTAGTGAAATTAATATGGATTATTAATTTGTCGTTAAATTTAAATATAAAAGTTATTAATTTTTATAATTACGTCACAAATCCTGCACGCACGAAGAAATGGAAGCTAAGTGTTACCCTTAAGGGTTGTTTCATAGTGCGGGCATGCGACGACGAGCAAGGGAGCTCGTCGCCCATGCGGTACCAGGCAGCGAGCGCACGAGCATGCGCGCGCGGGCACGGGCCTGGGCGGTGTATGCTGTGCGGGTGATTGAGCAAGGCGACGATGCGTCAAGTGCAAGGCAAGAGGCAAGCCAACATCACAACGAGCAAGGGAGCTCGCGTGCCGCCGAGCCAAGCCCCCTGCCCAGCGCACAGCAGCAAGCACAGCGTGGGCTGTTGCGTTGCTTGCTGTGATGCATCACTTGGCCAGCAACAAAGCAGGCCATGGGCACTGCACTTGTGCAAGCGGCCCATGGGCGCTGCGGTGTGGTTTGCTTGAGCGAGGCGTGGGCTTCGGCCTACGGCCTTGTCTTGGCACGTTGGGTCGTTCGTTTAATTTTTGGTTGAAAACGATTTTGATTAAATTTAATTTTTTCTCGGAATTTAATTATTATAAATTATTTTATACTAATTATTTTAATAAAATTAAAACCTTGATAAAATTATAATTAATTAATTTTAATCAATTGAAAATGATATAAGGGATTTAAAAAGTATTTTATATAAGCTTTAAATTTTAATTAAATTTGTAAGTTTCAAGTTGGACTAGGAAATACAATTTTATGTTTAAAATTTGTAAAGCATGTAAATTCTTGGTCTTAGTGGGAGATTTTAGTCATTAAACTCTTGATTAGGTCTACATTCCTTTACGGTTAAAACAACTCGATTAGAACTAATAAGGTTGAATAATTTGTAGATTGTTGGAACCTTTGATTAGTTGCTGCAAATGTTTATGTGATGCATGATTTTTCTACTAACTTGCGATGTGGGCCATTCATTGATAAATGAATGGATGATTGGTATATTGTAAATATATTGTTTTGCAGGTTATGGAAAGTGACTAGTATGGCCCAAATAGGATAGTAAATATGGTCTGCGTACCATTAATTTGAATGTAAAATTGGTCTAATGCACCAAAGTTTTTATTTAAATATGGTATGCGTACCATCAAATAGTTGTAATTAGTTTGAATTATAGCATATCCTATTTGACGAAAATGACTCCTCCCACGGTGAAATTCAAGACGGAGTTTCCAATCCATTTTCAAGATGGAGTTTGAAGTTGAAGCTTCAAGATGAGGTCGGGCCATACTAGATCACATTTAAATCTTATGCATGCTTTAAGTTATTTATTGCTTTATATATGTCTTAATAATGCATAAGATTATGGCTTGATTATGTTGCATGATTAAGGATTTTAGTTCACTTAAAATCTAACCAACATAGTAAGAGCCTGAAGTTCCAAACTTTAAAATTGAGTTAAAAGGTGCAAAACCAAAATAACGCTTACTTAGATAACCTTTAAATCAATCTAAGTAATAGTTTTCCGCCATACCGAGGTGTTACTTGTTGATTCTAAAGGGGTCAGGTACACAAATAATTGTGAGTACATTTTAGTTTTGGTAAAACTCAACCATATAAGTAAGGAGTCCTTTTATGTCGTGGCGAATGGGATAGGTTTACCTAATAAGTTCTTAGACATACCTATCAATGAAGAGTAGTTTCTAGACTATTAGCAAAGGATTTGCTTACCTAAAATATTTTAGAATTGAGTCTAAATACATAATGTTCTTAATTATTCAATGATTTAAGTTATTCACACCTGTCGGAACACAAAAACTCGAATAAAATGCTTAATAAATATTGAATTATGCATGTATGCTAGAATTTAAGTTTATTAAGAGAAAATATGAATGGTTATTTATTTGTTTATTCTTTTCAATTGTAGTTTTAATTATGGCAAATAACAATTCATTCAACATTCGATCAATTCTCGAAAAGGAGAAGTTAAGCGGGAAAAACTTCCTTGACTGGCAAAGGAACTTGCAAATAGTTCTTATGCAGGAAGAAATTGAGTATGTCCTGGAAGAGGCGATGCCCGAAGCCGCGGGTGAAGGGGTCCCTCAGGCATCCCTCAATCGTTGGATTAATGCCAACAAGGATATAAAATGTCTAATGCTTGCAACCATGAGTGCAAATTTACAGAAAAATGTTCATCAACTCAGATACTTTCACAATCATAAGTGAGTTAAAGAACATGTTCCAACATTTGGGTCGAGTCGAAAGATTCGAGACTCATTGGCAAATTCTTGCCACCAAGCTCAAGAAGGGTGAGCCCGTAAGTCCACATGTTCTCAAGATGATTGGATTAATTGAAAATATGAGTCAGCTGGATCAGCAGTTCTCTCAAGAAACGGTTGTAGACACCATCCTCCATTCTCTTCATAGCGGGTATGATCAGTTCAAGCTAAACTACAGCATGAATAGTCTGGACAAAGTGCTCACTGAGCTTCACGGTATGCTGAAGACCGCTGAAAAGACGCTCAAAAGTAATAAGCAAGATGTGCTTATGGTGCGTGGGGGCAAGTTCAAGAAATCTGGCAAAAAGAGGAATGCTAAGAAAGGTGGCAAGAAAGCCAGTTCAACTAAGCAAACTGGCGGCACCAAGTCTGAAAAGAAGAAGGTGAGCCAACCCACTTCTGAGCCAGAATGCTTCTACTGTAAGAAGAAGGGGCATTGGAAGAGAGATTGCTTGAAGCTTAAGGAAGATCAGAAGAACGGAACCGTCGTTTCATCTTCAAGTATTTTCGTTATAGACTGTATACTTGCAAATTCAACTTCTTGGGTATTAGATACAGTTTGTGGCTCACACTTATGTTCCGATTCACAGGGACTAAGAAGAAGTAGAAGGTTAAGAAAGGGTGAAGTCGACCTACGAGTGGGAAATGGAGCAAGAATTGCTGCATTAGCTGTAGGAACTTATTATTTGTCGTTGCCCTCTGAGCTAGTTCTGGAACTGGAAGAGTGTTTCCATGTTCCAAGTCTTACTAAAAACATCATTTCTGTTTCTTGCTTAGATGCTACGGGATTTAGCTTTTTAATAAAAGACAATAGTTGCTCGTTTTATTTTGAAGAGATGTTTTATGGATCTGCTAAATTATTCAATGGACTTTATGTGCTAGATCACGACAAACAAGTTTATAACATAAATACCAAAAAGTCCAATAAGAATGATTCATATCTCACCTATCTGTGGCATTGTCGATTAGGCCATATTAACATGAAGCGCATAGAAAAACTTCAAAAGGAAGGAATTCTAGAACCATTTGACTTAATGGATTATGGTAAATGCGAATCATGCTTACTTGGAAAAATGACAAAGCAACCTTTCTCTAAAGTTGGAGAAAGAGCAACTGATCTATTGGGTTTAATCCATACAAATGTATGTGGACCAATGAGTTCAAATGCTAGAGGTGGTTTCAGCTACTTTATCACTTTCACTGATGACTTCCGTAGACATGGTTATGTCTACCTAATGAAGCATAAGTCTGAATCCTTTGACAAATTCAAGGAATTTCAGAGTGAAGTAGAGAATCACTTAGGCAAGAATATTAAAGCACTGCGGTCTGATAGAGGCGGTGAATATCTGAGGTATGAATTTGATGACCATGTGGAATCTTGTTAGAATTGACTCCTCCCGGAATACCTCAATGGAACGGTGTGTCAGAATGGAGGAACAGGACCTTGCTAGACATGGTTCGATCAAAGATGGGTCAGGCCGAACCTCCAATAGAATTTTGGGGACATGCACTAAACACAACTGCACTCACACTAGATAGAGCTCCGTTTAAACCTGTCGAAAAGAGTCCATATGAGTTATGGTTTGGAAAGCCTCCAAATGTGTCTTTTCTTAAGATTTGGGGTTGTGAAGTATACGTCAAACGATTAATTTCAGACAAACTCAACCGAAATCTGACAAATGTATCCTCGTGGGCTACCCAAAGGAAACAAAGGGGTATTACTTCTACAATACATCTGAGAACAAGGTGTTTGTTACTCGAGATGGTATCTTTTTGGAAAGAGATCACATTTCCAAAATGATAAGTGGGAGAAAAGTAGACCTCGAATAAATTCGAGTCGAACAACAAACTCTAGAGAATGCTCAAGATGACATTGAGGATGAAACTCAGAGATCTTTATAAGTATCTGGTGAGAATCAAGAACCAACTAGAAATGTAACCCCGCATAAATCGCAGATATATAGGTCTTAACCAGAAAGATACATAGGTATTTTGACAAATGAGATCCATGAAATTCTATTGCTGGAAAACGATGAACCTGCGACTTACAAACAAGCTATGACGAGCCCTGGCTCCAAGCAATGGCAAGAAGCCATGCAATCTGAATTAGACACCATGTCTGAAAACCAATTTTGGGATTAGGTCGATTTTCCAGATGTCTACCAAGCCATAGGAAGCAAATGGGTTTTCAAACTGAAAAAAGACAAGGATGGGAAACTAGAAGTTTGCAAAGATAGATTGGTTGCAAAAGGATACAGGCAAGTCCATTGTGTAGATTATGATGAACCCTTTTCACCAGTTGCAACGCTAAATTCTATTCGGATAAGTTAGCAATTTCTTCATATTAAGATTACGAAATATGGCAGATGGATGTCAAAACCGCTTTTTTAAACAATGTTTTAACAAAAACAGGGTTTATGAGACAACCTGAGGGTTTTGAAGATCCAAAGAACGCTAAAAAGGTATGCAAGTTTAAGAAGTCCATCTATGGATTGAAGCAAGCATCAAGGAGCTGGAATATACGTTTTGATGAAGCAGTCAGTGACTTTGGCTTCATCAAGAATGCAGATGAATCTTGTGTATACAAGAAGGTCAGTGGGAGCAAAACTGCTTTTCTAGTATTATATGTCGTCGACATATTACTTATCGGAAATGACATTCCTATGCTGAACTCTGTCAAGATTTTGCTAGGGAAATGTTTTTTGATGAAGGATCTAGGAGAAGCACATTACATACTGGACATCAAGATCTACAGAGATAGATCTAAAAGGATAATTTGACTTAGTCAAAGCACTTATATCAATAAGGTTCTTGAAAGGTTCAATATGGTAGACTCTAAGCGAGGCTACCTATCCATGTCTCATGGAATGACTCTAAGCAAGACTCAGTGCCCAAAAACACTGGATGAGCGTAGACGAATGAGTGGGATTTCATATGCATCATTGATTGGTTCAATAATGTATGCTATGATATGTACACGCCCGGATGTTGCGTACGCACTCAGTGCTATCAGAAGATACCAGTCAGACCCAGGAGAGGCGCATTGGACTGCTGCCAAGAATATTCTGAAATACTTGAAAAGGCACAAAGTTGATTTCCTGGTCTATGGTGGAGATGATGAATTAATTGTTAAAGTCTATACGGACGCAAGTTTCCAAACCAACAAAGATGATTTCAGATCACAGTCTGGGTTTGTCTTTTGCCTCAACAGAGGTGCAGTAAGTTGGAAAAGTGCTAAACAGAGGACCATTGCGGATTCTACAACTGAAGCGGAGTACATTGCTACACATGAAGCAGCAAAGAAAGATATTTGGCTAAGGAAGTTCATAGGTGAACTTGGTGTAGTCCCCTCCATTAAAGGACCAATAGCTCTATATTGTGACAATAATGGAGCTATTGCTCAGGCAAATGAGCCTAGACACCACCAGAGAGTCAAGCATGTACTTCGTAGATTTTACCTTATACGAGAGTTCGTTGAAAGAAAAGAAGTCGAGATAAGCAAGATTGGAACTGACGAAAACATCTCAGATCCATTTACTACACCTTTGCCGCAAGCGAACCACAACTCGCACACTGCAGCTATGGGAATCAAGCATGTTGGAGAATGGCTTTGATGTCCTAAATGAATGTTTTAAAGTTTTAGAGTTTAATACTTTGTAAAACATTTTGGTTAACCATTCATATAAATGAATAGAATTCATTTTTCCATTTAATTTTGTGGTTTATTAAATGATTAGTCCTTTTAATTTGACGATATATTCAAGATAGACTGTCAAGACCAGTCCTGTGACTAAGAAATGTCTATCAAGTGAACTTGAATGTCAAAAGTTGAAAATGGTCCCTGGTCGGAAGTTTTCTATAAAGGTGGACGCATATAAAACGCTAGACGACTACAGTGCAAGATGACTAGTAGTTCTGTTTCTTGAACTATGTGGACATGGCAATGCCGCAATCATTTGCATACATACTTACTTAAAAATATTAGTATCGGACAGACCTATGAAACTTTACTGTAAGAGATCAAAATATGTCATAAGTAAATTTTATTACATTATTAGACACTAATCCTCTATACCTGAGTGATTTGCGATTACTTGTTTGAGAACTGGTTACCTTAACATTGTCAAGCGTCACACCGTATAAGGAGACTATAACGGCAACGCTCAGGTAATCACCTATCAAATGAAGTCTAACCTCAGGATCACAAGATAGGGATTATCCTCCCGTAAATCAAGATGAGATGCTGAAAGTTGTACTAGGCCACTCGGAGAGCTAGAAACTGAAAAATGCATGGCCGTGCTCAGATGAATCATAGGCTATGATTATCTGTTTATTTGATCATTTGAACTCTGAAACCGAGAAATACCTCTGGACATAATAAGGATGACTACTCTTACCTTATGTTCATGAGCAGGCATCAAGCGACAAAGGAATTAGGAAATGCACACTTGTCCCTAAGGACAAGTGGGAGACTGAAGGAAATAATGCCCTTGGTCCAAGTATGCATTTAATGCTAAGTATAATAAATGCGGTTCAGTATTAATTAACAAGTTAATAATTCCGTGAGATCAAGTGAACTGAATGCCTAGCTAGAGGCCGCTTCAGTTCAAGTGGAATTAATAATATTAATCCACAACTTACTCTTGACTGAACCCTTAAGGTCACACAAATAGTACGTGAACGGATCAAATATTTAAGTGAATATATTATTCATTAAGTACTCCATTTATGAACATTCGGAAACGACGGATCTCGGTTCCAGTGGGAGCTGAAATTGTCAAAAGGCAAAATAAAGAATACTCCGTAAATGATGATATTGCCAGAAACGGAAATATGGTTCATGACGGAAATATAAATGTTACCCAAGTCGTAGATGTTGCCGGAAACGGAAACATGGTTTGTATCGGAAAATATTATCGGGAATAGAAATATTGCCGGAATCGGAAATATTACCGGAAACGGAAATATTACCGGAAACGAAAATATTACCGGAATCGGAAATATTTTCAGAAAAGGAAATTATTTCCGGAATCGGAAATATTAACGGAAACGTAAATATTTGTTCGAAACGGAAATGAATTCCGGAATCGGAAAACGAATCGGAAGCTCGACGAGCGACAAGCCGGCAAGAAAGCCGACCCATCGCTCGACAAGCAAGGCATCAGCCATGGGCCGCGCCCTGCGAGCAACGAAGCAGCCATGGGCCACGCCAAGCTACAAGCAAGGCAGTAGCCTCATGGGCCGCTCCAAGATGGAAGCAAGGCAGTAGCTCATGGGCCGTGCCAAGCCCGCGGCAAGGCAGCAGCGCATGAGCTGCGCTCAGCCTGCGAGTAGCGTGTGCAAAGCCTGCCAATGTGTGGGCCGTAGTGCACTGGGTTGAGGCAGCACGCACACCAGCGTAGCCCTTGTGGCTGCGTTGGGTTGTTTCGTCTTGGGCTCCAAGAAATATCCGATTGCTTAATTCCTAAGTAACCTTGGATTAAGTATTCCTAGTCTTACTAGAATTCAAATAATTAAGAGTTTAATTAATGTTGCAATTCTAATCGAATAAGAATTTCAATCCTAGTAGGGTTGGTAATTCTATTCCTAGCAAGACTCAAATTCCTTATTTCCTACACTATAAATATGAGGCTAGGCCCTCATAATTAAAAACATCAATTGAATTGAAATCATATTCTTTATTCCCATTGTGTTCAAGGGAGAACATCATACAAGCCTACCCGAATACATAAAACCTTAAGTAAAATCCTAGTTGGTTAAACATAAGATCCGAATGTGATGTGGACTTTCTACGAAGGAGCAACGTTTGGGGCTCTAAAGACTTGTTCTTGTTCGGTTCGGGAGCAGCTAGGGAAGGAACGCTTCACATTGTATGTGACCTAAATTATTCTAATTGACTATGTGGCAATTAATTTGGATTCTGGCTTTATGGTTTTTCTGCATGAATTATATTGTATTATTATTCATAACCTAAAAGTTAGTGACTCTATTGAGATCCCTGTAGTCTAAATAGAGTCTCATACTTCCATCATTCTTCATGACAAACAGAACTGGTGCTCCCCATGGCGATGCACTTGGTCTAATATAACCATTTTCTAGAAATTCCTCCAATTGACCTTTCATCTCACGCATTTCTCCTGGATCCATTTGATACGGAGCTTTCAAAATAGGTGTAGTTTCGGGTAAACTCAATAGGTCGATTGGGAGGCATTCCCGGGATCTCTACCGGAAACACATTTAAAAATTCATTCACAACTTCATTGTCCTCAGGTTTGTCCTTAATTTTCACTATCGAGGTGTCTCACATTGCATAAGTAAACTGGGTTCCCTTTACTGACTAGCTTCACGAGTTCCATTTTCTTGATAATCCCTATGTTTCTAGGTTTGACGATAACATACTACCTTTCCTAAGCTAGATCTCAAATGAACCTTCTGCTTCTCACAGTCAATCTTGGCTTTGAACATGGCCAACCAATCCATACCTAAGATAACGTACAATTCTCCTAATTCAAACTCAATTAGGTTACATAAGCATATATTACTAGTTCGTATAACTATGGGTACCTCAATTGTTTCAAGTTCGCTCAAACCTAATTTCTCCAAAGTATCTACTGAGATAAACGAATAAGTTGTACCAGAATCGAATAGTACTTTAACTAAAATACAGTTAATAGAAAAAAGTACGGATTTTTCATGAAATACCCCCGAATTTTGGCGTAATTCACCAAATGCCCCTCGACTTTCAGAAATTCACCAAATGCCCCTCACAAATGACTTAATACCCAAAATACCCTTACT
Source organism: Spinacia oleracea (assembly GCF_020520425.1). Taxonomy (NCBI): domain Eukaryota; kingdom Viridiplantae; phylum Streptophyta; class Magnoliopsida; order Caryophyllales; family Amaranthaceae; genus Spinacia; species Spinacia oleracea. The sequence continues at coordinate 99,005,628 of NC_079489.1, forward strand.
AATGATGCGCCGTTAGTCCTCCGTTAACCTAATTTTCAAATTCACCAAATACCCCTATTTTAATACTTATTTCACCAAATACCCTTATTCAGAAACTTAATTCACCAAATACCAATAACTTAAAATTACTCATTTTGATGCTCAACGGCTAGTTTTTGTGTTTGAAAATTAGCCGTTGCTTATTGTTTGCTTATAAATACTCTTTTTTCTGACGGTTTATTGTAGTTTTCCTATTATTTTGTTAATTTCATATCATTTTTGTCATGAGTTTTCTTTCAAAATCATCATCCACACCCAATGAGTCCACATATGTAAGAGTCCCAAATAAATTTTGTTATCATGGGAGAAAATTTGACATCCGAATATCTGATACAACACTCAATCTGAAGCTCCGGTACAACACTAAAACATAAAACACTCCTAAAAACACCTCAAAACGTCGCAACTCTTCAAGAAAATAGCTACTTCTTTTGTACCTTATTCTTTATGTGACCAATTAATTATATTTACCATGCAATCGGAAGGTATTCCTTTTCCAATATGGGAAATATCTTTAACATATGCAAACAGATTAAAAATAAATCTCTTATTAATTTTATTCTAACGCATATGTTCCAGCTACCTCGGCTTCTATTACTAACGGCGCGTCATTAGTAAGGGTATTTTGGGTATTAAGTCATTTGTGAGGGGCATTTGGTGAATTTCTGAAAGTCGAGGGGCATTTGGTGAATTACGCCATAATTCGGGGGTATTTCATGAAAAATCCGAAAAAAGTATTAGCTATGACGTCAGAGGAAGTTTCTGCTTCTTGCTTAGAGATCACATTCAGCTTTCCTTGGGCAATTCCTTTGTTGTTTCCACTTCATTGGCATTCCTATTGTTGTTCTATTCCCATTATGTTGTTGGTTTCTCCCAGGTTTCCATTGATCTGGTTACTGTTGTTATTGTTACTGTTGGGAAGCTGAACATACGCCCAACCATAAATTATTTCAAGGACATCATTGCAGCTGGCCGCCCTGACTTGGTAAGTATTCTATGGTTTCTCTTACTTACTTTTATCTTGTTTTATGCGAGTTACTCGACCTGTCGTTTTTTTTGGTTTCGCAAACAGGTGGGTTGGTCCTGCTGGGCAGGGCTGGAGGAGACAGAGGCGGTGAGGGAGGCCCGTCTCCAATCTCAGTGTCGGATCCTGCCTGGTTTTCAGGGGAGCGGGTGCTTTGACAGACTTCGCAGCTTACCCGGGTGCCACGGTCGCTGCCTTCTAGCATGCTGCTCCCTACGGGCATCCTTTTTAGCCGTCGGGCGGTGTTGCGGCTGGGTATGCCTGCTAGAGATTTTGTGCTGCTTGACTACAGCTATCCTGAGTTTGTACGGCTCCGGATTTTACCCCCTCCCGTCGTCGAGGTACGTGTAATCTTAGAACTTTATTGATATGCATGCGTGTTCTTACTTTGCTGGGTTTTGACTTGTTATTTGTCTGTGTTGCAGCCTGAGCCTCCTAATCTTGGCGGTGGGGTGCCGCCTGATTGCACGATCGGTTACACCACGGCGGGCGGGTCTAGGATCATAGAGTGAAGGAAATACTTCCCTTGGTCCAAATATGAATTCAATGCTAAGTCTAATAAATGCGGTTCAGTATTAATTAAACAAGTTAATAATTCAGTTAGATCAAGTGACTTGAAAGCCTAGCTAGAGGCCTCTTCAATTCAAGTGGAATTAATAATATTAATCCACAACTTACTCTTGACAGAACCCGTAGGGTCAAACAAATAGTACGTGAACGGATCAAGTATTTAAGTGAATATATTATTCATTAAATACTCTATTTATGAACATTCGGAAACGACGGATCTCGGTGATGAGCGGCATTTATGTCGCTCTAGGCCTAGGATTTTATAGAACTTTATTATGCTTTTTGATAATTTTGTATAGTTTTGTTGCATTTTTATCCCCTTATTCCATCTATGAACTTTTCAGGTAAAAATGTTGGAAATGATGGAAAAGACTTGAGTATTGCTCGAATTAAGCCCGTTCGATCGCACAGAATTTTTGTGTGTTCGCACGGGTCAGCAGAGTTGTCTCCAAAGTCAAGCAGGCTCGTGCGCTCGTGCTCCAGGAATGTGTGCTCGCACAAAATCAAAAAAACGATGCAGGAACTATTTGGGATTTCGTGCGATCGCATAGAAGAAGAGCCCGCTCGCACGGATTTTTGGTGGGCTCGCACTGAATTTCCGTGCGAGCACATGAATATTTCTGAGAATTTGGCTAAGTCAGGATCGTGCGACTGCACGGATTTGCAGCTCGATCGCACGGATCGAAGAGAGAAATTCATCGCTGAGCTCGCTCGCATGGAATCGCAGCCCGCTCGCACTGATGCGATTGCAGCTGGGTATGCCCGTTCGCACGGCTGCGCGGGATCCCCTTTTCGAGTTTAAACTTCTCATTTTTTTTGGGGATTGTATAAATAGAATTTCGTAGCATTGTTTCATTTAGGCTTTCATTTTGTTAATTAGGCTTTTCATTACGTAATTTTCTCTCTCTAGAATTAGTTTAGGGATTAGATTAGAGATTAGGATTAAGGATTCATAGCCTCAAATTCTTGATTCTAAATTCAATTCAATAGCTAATTTTCAGATTTCTTTCCTCTTTGCTTTGAGTTTTGTTCTTCAATTTTGCTCTTCAAGTTTGTTGCAAATTCTTCAATTCAAGGAATAATTCTTCTTCCCTTTTGATTTGTTCTTTAATTCTTTAATTGCTTCATTAATTTCGTTTATGTTTTTAATTCATACTTTATTTCTAGAATTAATTTCATGTTTTGAATGTTCTTGATTTTTTTCCCCAATTTTTGTGGTTTGAATTTTCTGAATTTTCTTGATTCAATTAGCTTCATTGTTGCAATTACATTCATGATTAGGATTGATGTTAGTTTAATGTTGATGTTAAACATGCTAATTGAGTAGTTTAGTCTAGAGGTTAGGGATGAAGCTTTGGGATTGAATTTGGAGAAGCTTTGGGAAATTCATGATTGGTGTTGTGATTAAATGTGATTTAGTGATAGGATTTCCATGACTAGTTGAGTAGTAGTCGCGAATGCTATTCGATTGGATTAGATTGGAATGTATGATTAGGTTTGGGAAGACATTGTGAGCCTAATTTGTGCAAGTGAATGATAGTTCCTATTATATGCTAGTTAGTTTAATCTAGGATTAGGCGAAAGCTCTTCCGTGGGTTAGACGCTTAGCGTTCCCTATCCGAGAGGTGGCAGGTTCGTCATTAGTTTTCATTCCCCTATTTTCTATGTCGTTGCATATTCATGAATGTTTGGACCTTGTGCTTCCTTTGATTCGATTTCCATAGCCGATTCCCGAAATCTCTAGAGTTTCTTTATTTGTTTGCATTTCTAGATTTCATTAGATTAGAATTCAAAACTCAAATTCCATCCGAACTAGCTTGTGAATGCATAGATTGAATAGTCAAACATATCCATTCCTATGGGGACGATCCCTACGCTTGCCGCTATAGTCAATATAGCCGGTAGTTTAGGTGTTTTAAAAAATTTGTTTGGTGAGGTGTATTTCTATTCAACGACGGAAAAACACCCTATCACTCGGTTCCAGTGGGAGCTGAAATCGTCAAAAGGGAAAATATAGAATTCTCCGGAAATGATGATATTGCCGGAAACGGAAATATGGATCATGAGGAAAATATAAATATTATGCAAGTCGTAGATGTTGTCGGAAACGGAAACATGGTTCGTATCGGAAAGTATTATTGGAAATAGAAATATTTTAATACCTCGTATTTTTATAATATTTATAAATATATTTTATTATATTTATAAAGCATTTTACGATTTATTATCGTTTAAATAATATTTAAATGCATTTTATTTAATGTATGTTAATTAATTAGAATATTTATTATTTTAATTAATTACGAAACGAATTTAATTCTTGAATCGGGAAATTAAATGAGTTACAAATGATTTTTAAAGGCTTCGGGTTTTAAATGAAAAGTCCAATTTTTTTTATTAAACGAGCCCAATCAAAAGTATTTAATTCAAGTCCTAAGCTAGCCCAATAATTTAATTCCCTAAGCCCAATTCTAATTTCCTAAGCCTAGCCCATTAACAATAAGGAGCCTATAAATAGGACTCCTCATCATTAATTGACCCCCTATTTTGTCATAAACCCTTTTCTCTCTTTCTTGCCCAACACTCCTCTTTCTCTCTCCTCTTTGGTCCGGTTCACCCGCACGCACAGCACAAGCACTGTTGTGCCTCGTGTGCTGCTCGTGCCCTTGTTGCTCGCCCCACGTTCTCGCCCACCCTCTTGCTCGAGCCCAGCCAGCGTGCCCCTTGCGCTGCTGCTGTGCCGTTGTTGTTGTTGTTGTTGTTGTTGTTGTTGTGTGCGTTGCTTGCGCCCGCCACACCCACAATCCCTCTCTCGCCCCTCGCGCGCCACACCCGCACTCCCTCGCTCGCTCCCTCGCGCCAGCGCGCGCTGTGCCCTGCTCTCTCGCCCCTTCTCTCGCGCGCGCGCCCCAGCGTCCCGTGTGCCCTATCCCGCGCGCAAGCGCTGTTGCGCCCTTCGCCCCTGCGCGCACACACGCCTGCGTGTGTGTGTGTTGTTCGTGCTCGTAATTCGATTTCTTTTTTCGCCCAATCACATTAATTCGTGGTTGTTCCGTGCTATAGGCCGGATTGGTATAATTCTCTTCTTCCGTACCTATTCTATTTAAATTCCGTATTTTAAATTATTATATTAATATTGTTTTGAGTAATTAAAATGCTGGGAACCGGTTATGAATACCATGGTTTGAGGATTTGTGTGTTGTGATTCATTAGGTTTGTTTTAATTATTAAAGGATGAATTTTTAGATTTGTTTATTTAATAAAGCATTGATTTTTATTGATATTAAACTAGTTTTATTGGAATTTTCAAGTTAGGGTTTTAACCTAGACATAATGAGTCAATTGATTAGCATAATTAGGTGATGATTTTAATTATGATAATGAATTATATTTTCAGATTTGAATAAAGGTTTAAAGTGTCGATTTTTATTGATTTTAAAGGCGGAAAAAGTATGTTTTCGTACTAGGGATTGATTTTGCAAATTGAGACGATTTTATTATTGAAAAACGATTGAATTCTAAAGTCTAAAGGAGGTTTTAATTTTTATAAAGTTGCTGGAAATTTAATGAACATGGAAATAATTTAAGTTTCATTATTTTGATGATAGGAGGTGATTTCTAGTTGAGTGCTCGTTATTGCAAAGTGGCCCCTACGCTTAGGTATTCAAGGTACGTACAAGTCTAGGGCGACCACACCTTTTTGTCAATGACATTACATGATTGTTGATGATGTGAATTACATTATGTGGAATCATGTTTATTTTGGTGAACGAGCATGTGATTTGTGATGTTGGATTTATTGGATTAATTGTTGAACAAGCATGTTGAAATTATTATGAGTATGGACTTCATTGTCAATCATGTTGTTCAATATTTATGCATGTATGGTTTATTTCACATGCAAGGGATGGATTATTTATTTGTATGCTATTGTACGGGATGTCTAGCATACTTTGAGCCATTTATTTGTACCTCGTCGTACTATTTATTTTACCACATGTGAAGGGTTAGCTCACGTAAGCCACCGCACATGTAGGGTTCAGTTGGGAATATTATGTATGAAATGAATTAGGATTTGTCGTGCAAGGGCACAACCTGTTAGGTTATGATACATATGACAATACATAAATCATGCGGAAAAACCATAAAGCCAGGAAAGCATATTATTTACACATAATCATTTAGCATAGTATAGATGCATACACTTTGTAGCGTGCCTTCCCTAGTTGCGCCCGAACCGAACAAGAACAAGTCTTTAGGAATCCAAGAGTAGTCCCTCCGTAGATAGTCCACAGTACGTCCGGATCCGCCTCAAGATTGACCAACTAGAATCGCCCTTAAGGTGCTTAGGAATTTTCGGCTATTATTGTGCAAGAGTGTGGCTGAATTTTCTTTCAAAACTTACCCTTTTGAATACTTCAATCGTGTTATAAATTATGACCCTAGGCCATTATTTATAGAGGTTTGGAAAGGGGATTGGAATCCTAGTAGGATACGATTTAATTAAACTTAGAATCCTACAAGGACTCTAATTAATTAAATAATCCTAATGGGAATAGGAATTTAATCACACACCAAATCCTAATAGATTTAGGAATTGTGCATGGACACAAACACGCACGCACGGAGCCACGAGGGCGCCCACACGCGTGCGCTCGGCCCACGCAGCCCAAGCTGGGCAGCCTTGCCTTGGCGCGCTAGGCCTGCCTTGCGGTGGGCCTGGCGCTGCCTTGGGCTGGGCGTTGGCGCGCGTCTTTGCTTGCTGGGCGATGGCCTGGCTTCGTGCTGGGCCTTCGTCCGGCAAGCCTCGTCCGATGCTTTTTCGTACGATACGCTTCCGATTAAATTCCCGGTTCCGGAATTCATTTCCGACAGGAACAATATTTAACATTTCCGATTCCGGAAGTAATTTCCGTTTCGAACAAATATTTAATATTTCCGTTTCCGGAACTATTTTCCTATTCCGATAATATTTCCGATTCTGACAATATTTCCGTTTCCGGCAATATTTCCGATTCCGGCAATATTTCCATTTCCGATAATATTTTCTGATACGTACCATGTTTCCATTTCCGGCAACATCTACGACTTGGATAATATTTATATTTCCGATACGATCCATATTTCCGTTTCCGGCAATATCATCGTTTCCGGAGTATTCATTTGTTGCTTGTGACGATGTTAGCTCCCACTGAAACCAAGATCCGTCGATTCCGAATATCCATAGATAGAGTATTTAATGCCATTGAATACTTGATCCGTTTACGTACTATTTGTGTGACCCTACGGGTTCAGTCAAGAGTAAGCTGTGGATTAATGTCATTAATTCCACTAGAACTGAAGCGGCCTCTAGCTAGGCATTCAGCTCACTTGATCTCACTGAATTATTAACTTGTTAATTAATACTGAACCGCATTTATTAGACTTAACATTGAATGCATACTTGGACCAAGGGCATTATTTCCTTCAGTCTCCCACTTGTCCTTAGGGACAAGTGTGCATTTCCTAATTCCTTTGTCGCTCGATGCTTGCTCTTGAACATAAGGTAA